>NC_133388.1:7378163-17378163 GCF_047511655.1 Castor canadensis | reverse complement strand
AATAAAAACAGGTGCCAGGGTAAAATAAAAATAATTGCCATTCTTGTTCTCACTCTAGAGATGACTTGTTTTCAGTCTATTGAAAGTGTGCTCCTTCCCTAGTAAACTTTGCTATCAAAGTAAAACTTTACTGTTCATAGTAGCACTATATTTTCATGTCTTGCCTGAATTCTTCTTTTGCTAGATGCTAGGACTGGACATGAGGACCAAGGTAGATAGCTGTGCTGACTTTCTGGAACCCCTGGAGTTGGGTCTCTGGTCTAGGACTCTAGTTACAGGGTCTGAAATTCTTCATTTCTAACAAATGCTCTTAAGACATTAAGGTGGCTGGTCCAGGGACCACACTTAAGTAGCATGGGCTAGGCTATACCTCAGAAAGAGACAATTGAGTTGATAGCCTATTTTTGGGGAAATTTGGCAGTTTCTCATTCTTCTGATTTCTGGAAAGGTCAGTTAAGAATTCAGTTTTGGTTTGGTGATGTGGAATTTTAGCATTGATGACTCTTTTCATTTTTAGTCTAGTCTGCTGGGGACCAGGGCAAAAGTCTAGTCTAAAACAATGGCCTCCTGTAATTTTTATTTAACAGTCTTTAATAAGTTTAGTATTATTTGATTAGGGAAAATTTTTTTTTAGATGTACTAAATTTAATTATAAAGGCCAGAGGGTGGAGGAGCTGGAGGAGATACGGAAAGTTAATCAGCCAGAAACCCACAACCAGAATGCCTTGCATTCCTGATGAAACTGTGGTATACATCCTGCGATGGTCAATCGTCAGCTGTGACTGTGTCTTGTGGATGCATAAAATGGCCAGACAACTGGCCCTAGCCAGCCAAGGAGAATATGAACCCCAAGGAACAAGAACTTCTTAATTGTCTATCCTCAAAATTTCCCCCACTTCAGGTAATCTCATCCCTTTTATCTATAGCCAATGTAGGTTCAATGTAAACAGTTTTATGCTTTTCATTTCCAAAAAAATGTTACTGGCTCTTTGGTTCAGAGTCATTTTCCCAACTGCTATCGAGCTCTGTTGCTGGTAGCTGTTCTAGGACCTGCTGCTTTTCTGGCCCACATCCATAATGGCTCAATAAACCCTTGTATTGCAGTGAAATTTCAGTCTCAAGAGTTTTGGCTTTATGAAGTTTTGTAATAAATAAATACCTAGAAAAATGAGGGATAGTGTTCTATGTAACACTTGTTTTGAGGGGCTTGAATTAAGCACTTAAATATAGCAATACCAAAGCAATTTAAAAAGTTTTTATTTCAGAGGACAAAAAAAAAAATCTAAGTTAAAATCCTGTGTAAAGTTGGACTGGTTATTTATCTTCATTTTCCTCATTTGTAAAATAAGGCTTATAATCTAGATTTTTAGGGTCATTATGCCATTAAATAAAATAAAGTCTAAAGAATAATTTAACATGGAGGAGGCCTCCACTTTAAGGACACATGGCAGACAAAGGAATACCAAGGAACAGGTGGAATGTGTATGGGGGGGATCAGGCCTGCTAGGGCTTGATGGAATACAGAAGTAAAAGCCAAGCTCACAGAGATGCTCCCACCTGTCCTGAGCATGCAAAATCCAAACCATGATCCAAGAAGAGACAACCAATCAATAAGGTTCACAAAAAGGAAGATGATCAATCAAAAGTGGCCTAACCCAACATAGAAAACCTATTCTCAAAGGAGCTTGCTATGCTCCTTTGCATAACTGTCTGCCATTCTACTCCCTTTCAGTGGCATTCTACTAAATCTTTGCTTTCTCTTACCCTCTTCTTGGTAATTTCTTTTACCAACCAGTGGCTTTTCAAATCCAAGACATTTAATACAGAGCCTATGTTTGATATAGAACATATCACGTGCTCAGTAATTACAAGCTACTGCTACTGTTATCAGTAGAATGTCAGCAATTATGGAAAAGTAAATTTTGAAGAGTATATTTTGCATTCAAGGAATGAAATTACAACTCCTTTTGATTTTTTCCTAATACAAACCACCTTACCTCGTGAATTAGGTATGATCTTAACTTGTATCTTCTCAGAGTTTCCCACATCAATGTACTTCACAAAGCTGATGGATAGTGTATTGTCCATTTGTTGAACCAAATAATTACATGGTTTTGCCTCTATTCTCCACTTCCTTCCATCCTTTAGCCCAAAGTTGTGCAAGAACCAAGAGCCTGCTGGAAAGGTTGTATTCATGGGCACACTTGCAGGCATCGTAGCAAGAGCTAAAGCATTTTTAGCATCTAAGATTTCTAAGATCAAGAAACTGCTGTAACCAGGAATCACCACAGTCTTCTCTATATCTGTATCTTGAAATGAGGCGTTAGCATCTGGAGATAACAGGAAAGATGTGGCATAAAAGGTGAAACAAAACTAAGAAACCTCTTGCAATTGCTTTAAGTGGGGTTGGGAGGGGTTTTGGGGGAGAGACAATGGGGTAATGTAAATAATGTACAATTTAAGTCTAATTGGAATTGTCACTATGAGTCCTCCCCTGTATAATGAATATATTGTAACAGAAATTTTATTAAAAAAAATAAAAAAAAAGAAAATCACTTGACTATACAAAGGTTAAAAAAAAAAAAGAAAACAACCAATGTCCACCACTAACTAATAAATACACCATTTGAGTTATTTATTTATTTATTTATTTATGATACCTGGGTTTGAACTCAGGGTCTCGTGCTTGTAAGCCAGGTGGTCTACCACTTGAGCCACTCTACCAGCCTTTTATTTTGTGTTGGGTAGTTTCAAGAGAGAGTCTCAAGAGCTATTTCTCCAGGACTGGCTTCAAACTGCGATCTTCCTGATCTTTGCCTCCTGAGTAGCTAGGATTACAGGCATGAGCCACTGGGTACTCGGCTGAGTTTTTAAACTACAATCTTAACCACAGTACACATTTGCTAGATTTTAGGTTATAACAGAAATATTTCTATAACATATATTTTATAGGAAAGAAAAAACATGTAGGGCCAGGAAAGGAAAGTTGACTTTTTCTTTCTTTCTTTCTTCCTTCCTTCTCTTTTTTCCTTCCTTCCTTCCTTTCTTGTCTTTCTCTCCCTCCCTGTGTCTCTCTTTCTGCCTCCCTCCTCCCTTCCTTCCCTCCCTCCTTCATTTGTTTCTTGTCAAGGTTTTGTGCATTGCCCAAGGCTTATGCAGTCCACCTCCCTCAGCCACACAAGTAGCTAAGACTATAGGTGCACACAGGCATGTCTGTCTTTTTTGTTGTGTGTGTTCAAACCCAGGGCCTTTGTACATACTGAACAGGTGCTCTATGCTGAGCTACATCCTCATCAATACAATGAGTTTATTTAAAAATGGTCTTTGTTGTCAGATGATAATGGTTGTCTACATATAAAATCCTGAAGAACCTAGACCTTATAAGAGATTTTAGCAATCTTGTAGAACATGAACTTAATATACAAGTCAATCATTTTCTTATATATCATTAATGAACAATTGGATTTAAAATTAAAAGCACAACATCAAGAAAAAAGATGGCAGGAGGATTGTGAGTTTGAGACCAGTCTGGACTACATGCCAAGACACTGGAGAGAGAGAGAGAGAGAGAGAGAGAGAGAGAGAGAGAGAGAGAGAGAGAGAATACTTATCAACCAAAGAGCTACATTACAAATGCCAAATGCTACAAATTTCTGGTATAAAAAAAATCAAAGAAGATGTAAATAAATGGAAAGACATTCCATGTCAAGATTTGATAATGTCAAAATGCCAGTTCTACTCAACTTCAATTGTAGATTCAACATAATCTAAATGAAACCTAATAAATTATTTTATTAATATCCAAAAATTGATTCTAAAGGTTATATGTTGATCCAGAATGCTCAACAACACTGAAGAATACTGATACTACTAACTTTAAGATTTATGATAGCAGGGTACAGTGGCTCACAGCTGTAATCCTAGTTACTTAGGAGGCAGAGATCAGGAAGATCTCAGCTTAAGGCCAGCCTGGGGAGAAAAAGTTTGTGAGATCCCACCTCAACCAGTAAAAGCTGGGTGTGGTGGCTTCCCAGGTATTTGGAAAGTGTGAATAGGAGGACTGCAGTCCAGGTTGGCCTGGGCATAAATGGCAAGACCCTATTTCAAAAATAACTAAAGCAAAAAGGGCTGGAAGTGTGGTTTAAGTGGTAGAGCACCTGCCTAGTACCACCAAAAGAAAAAAAAAGGGACTTGCTATAAAGCTTAAGTCATTCAGACAATGTGTTTTTAGGGGAAAGAACACACAATATAGTTAACAGATCTCTCACAAAGGACCAAAAGAAATTCAATGGAAAAAGTATAGTCTTCAACATTGCTGGAACCTGGAACATCCATATGCAAAAACCAAAATGAATCAGACAAAGGACCTACAACTTTTACAAAATTAATTCAAAATAATCACAAACATAAAATGCCAAGTTTAGAACTTGGTGGTACTAGGGTTTGTTTTGTTTTGCTTTCTGGTGGGACTGGGTTTGTACTCAGGATTTCATGCTTGCAAAAGGGACTAGGGTTCAAACTCAGGGCCTCAGGCTTGCTAGATAAGTGCTTGACTACTTAAGCTATGCCACCAGTCCCAAATTTAGAACATTTTAAAGATAATTAGAAGAAACTCTTAGATGACTTTGGGTTTGGCAATAAGGTTACAGATGCAAAATCAAAAGCAGGGTTTGTGAATGAGAAAATTGACAAATTGAACTGTGTTGGGATTTAGCTTCTGTTTTGTGAAAGACCCCATTAATCAAATGAAAAGACCAACCCCAGACTGGGACATGT
This sequence comes from Castor canadensis, assembly GCF_047511655.1. Classification (NCBI taxonomy): domain Eukaryota; kingdom Metazoa; phylum Chordata; class Mammalia; order Rodentia; family Castoridae; genus Castor; species Castor canadensis. The sequence goes on along the minus strand of NC_133388.1, from coordinate 17,373,387 downwards.
ATTTGTCAAATATTTTATCTGACAATAGTCTCATCTCAAGTATAGAAAGCATTCTTAAAACTCATTAGGAAAACAACCAACCAACTTAAAAATGCACAAAAGATCTGGAAAGACATCTTACCCAACACACACTGTTAGCAAATTAGGCATAGGACAAGATGCTCAAGATCAAATGTCATTAGGAAATTTCAAATTAAATGACAATGAAGTACCACAGTCTACCTGGTAGAATGGATAAAACCCTGAATGGTGATACCACCGAACTGGTGAAAATGGAAAGCAATAAGCTTGTCATTCATTCATTCAGTCATTCATATGAATGGAAAATAGAATAACCACCTTGGAAGACACTTTGGAATACTATAAAGATAAACAAAATGATTTGGAAATCACACTGCTAAGTATTTTCTCAAATGGGTTAAAAACTAATGTCCATATATAGCTTTTCACAGAAACATTTCTGGAAACCTTATCCAATTGCCCCAATAGAAACAACCAAGACATGCCTTCTGTAATAGGTGAATGTATTAACGATGGTATATCCACACAATGGAATCTTAACTAGAAAATAAGCTATGAAGCAGCATGAGTGGCTTACTCCTCTAATCCTAGTTACTCAGGAGGCAGAGATCAGGAGGATCACGGTTCGAAGCCAGCCCAGGGCAAATAGCTCATGAGACCCTATCTCAAAAAAAAAAAAAACCCTTCATAAAAAAGGGCTGACAGAGTGCCTCAAGGTATAGGCCCTGAGTTCAAGCCCTAGTTCTGCAAAAAAAGAAAGAAAAAAAAAAGCTATGAAGCCACAAAAAGACATGCAAAGAACTTAAGTGCGCATTGCTAAGTGAAAGAAGACAGTCTGAAATGGCTACCTACAATACAGTTCCAAGTAAATAACATTCTGAAAAAGGAAAAGATCAAATGGTTGCCAGGGGTTTAAGAGGAAGAAATGGAACAGATGAAGAGAAGGAGCGATGAGTAGGTAGAACACAGAGGATCTGGGGAACAGAGAAACTCTTCTGTACCATGCTATCACAGTGAATGTAGAACCCATGCATTTGTTAAAACCCATAGAACTATTCCACAGGAAAGAGTAAACCTAATGTAAACTATGGATTCAAGTTAGTAACAATGTATCACTTCAAATCTTCATTACCATCAAATGTAACATACTGGCTCATCAATTGTAGCAAATTCACTACACAAGAGCTAGCTGTTAAAAATAAGGGAAGTATGAGCTGGGAAGAACGGTTATATGGGAATTCTGAGTACTGTCTGGTCAATTTTTCTGTAAATCTAAGATTTCTTTTAAAATGAAAGCGTATTAAGCAAAAAAAAAAAAAAAAAGGTGGGTAAGGTGGGTAAACTACCATTCCACAGAAGATTCAAAACTGCAAAAAGGATACCATTTACATAAAAATATAAAACATAAAGTATATTGACATAAGGATGCACACACAAACTGTAAAACTGTGGGGGAAAAAACCAAGGAAGTTATTTTATAAGTCACAATACTAGCTCCATCCACAGAGAAATGGGATGATTTGGATTTTAGGAATAATTTCAAGTGCAGATACAGTACGCAGGCTTCTTCTGAGTCTTTGGGTTGTCATTAAGCAGGTGTTCCCTTTACAGTACTTCAGTTGGCTGTGCAACAGTTTTCTGTATTTTCTACATATGTGATATTTGAAGTAGGTTTTCTGGGATGCAAACTCAATGCACAAATTTTAGTGCATTTTGAATAGTTGGCAACAAACAATTAAAAATAAAATTTATGGAGTGTCTACCAAGCAAGTGTGAAGCCCTGAGTTCAAACCCCAATACCAATAAATCAATTTAAAAAAATTTGCTGAGAGCTGGTGGCTCACCCCTATAATCCTAGCTACTCAGAAAGCAGAGATCAGGAGGACTGAGGTTTGTAGCCAGCCTTGGCAAATAGTTTGCAAGACCCGATCTCAAAAAAACCCATCGTGAAAAATGGCTGGTGGAGTGGCTTAAGAGGTAAAGCACCTGCATAGCAAGCATGAACCCTGGAGTTCAAGTCCCAGTACTGCCAAAAAAAAAAATGTAATTAAATAAATGAAATAAAAATTTAGAAGATAGCATGCCTAGTGTGCTCCATGAGTTGTTGAAAGTAAAGCCTCATGGAACTAATTTTCTTGAAATCCTAAAATATGTCTAATGAATGATACAAAATTATTTTAAGAGAAAAAGTACACACTGAAGCCATCAAAGTGTAATGAAGAAAATGGGAGGATAATGTATGTCCTTAGAAAGAAGAATGAGCATCAACTGTGATGCAAACTCCCAAACAGATGAAGTGTTTTATTAAATTCTGTGATAGTCACAGCCAGGTTTGCTTTGTTTGTTGGGAAGCAAGAAAAACCACTTCTAAAACCAGAAATAGAAGACAAATGTGTAAGAGCAGCCATGATGTCTAAGAATACCCAACATATTGCACAGAACATGTTAGGAAGGGTTCTACACAGACGGCCCCAAAACTCGTATGTTGAAATTCTAACCCTCAATGTGAAAGATTAGAAGGTGCCTCTCTGGGAGGTAATAAGTGGTAGATGAGATCATGAAGATTTCATGAGATGCAATCTCAGTGTAATTTTGATTTGCCTTTTCTTTATGGAGAAAGATGTTGAATATTTCTTCATGTATTTATTACCCATTTATAATTCTTCTGAGAACCATCTGTTCAATTCATTTGCCCATTTATTAATTGGATTATTTGTTCTTTTGGTACTTAATTTTTTGAGCTCTTTATTTTCTGGATATTTATCTGTTATCTGATGAATAGCTTGCAAAGATTTTTCTCCCATTCTGTCAGTTGTCTCTTGATTCTGGTATTTGTTTCCTTTCATTGTAAAAGCTTTCTAATTTGATGCAATCCCATTTGTCAATTCTTGCTCTGATTTCCTGGGCAATTAGAGTCCTATTCAGAAAATCATTGCCTCTGCCTTTATCTTTCATTGTTTTCCCTATGTGTTTCTGTGCTAGTTTCAAAGTTTTAAGTCTTACATGAAAATCTTTGACCCACTTTGCATTGATTTTTGCACAGGGTGAGAGATAGTGATCTAGTCTTCTACAAGTGGATGACCAATTTTCCCAGCACCATTTGTAGAAGAGGCCATCTTTTCTCTAATACCTTTTTTTATCTTTGTAAAAAACCAGATAGCTGCAACTATGTTGGTTTCTCTCTGGGTATCATACTGTTTTGTTATTATGGTTCTATAGTATGATTTAAGTCCATTAACTTAAACTTCCATTGTTGCTTTAATTTAGGATTGTTTTGGCTGTTCAGGGTCTTTTATGTTTCCATATGAATTTTAGGACAGATATTTCCATTTCTGTGAAAATTGATGTTGGAATTAAATCTGTAGATTGCTTTCAGTAGTATAGCCATTTTCACAATATCAATTTGCTAATCTATGAACATGAGTGTTTTTTTTCCATTTTCTTGTGTTTTCTTCCATTTCATTCTTTAGAGCTTTGTAGTTTTTGTTTTAAAGGTCTTTCAGCTCTATAGTTAGGCTTATCCCTAGGTATTTTATTTTTGAGGCTATTGTGAATTATTTTCCTGATTTCTTCCTCAACCTGCTCATTGTTGGTATATAGAAAAGCCACTGATTTTTGTTTGTTGGTTTTGTATCCTGCTACATTGCCAAAAGTATTTATCAGATCTAGGAGTTTTTTGGTGAAGACTTTATTGTCTTTTAAATATAAGATAATATCACTTGCAAATAGGGATAATTTGACTTCATCCTTTCCCATTTGTACCCATTTTATTTCTTTCTCTTGCTTTATTGCTTTGACTAGAATTCAGGCACTATATTTAATAAAAAGGGGGATGAGGACACTCTTCTGTTAGAGGAAATGGTTTTGGTTTCCCCACTTTTAACATGATGTTGGTAATAGGTCTGCCAAATATATCCTTTATTATATTGAGGAAGGTTCCTCTTATTTCTAGCTTCTTCAGAGCTTTTATCATGAAAGGATGCTAAATTTTGTAGCTTTTTTTTTTTTTGGTGGCACTTGGGTTTGAAATCAATGCCTCATGCTTACAAGGCAGGTATTCTTACCACTTGAGCCACTCCACCAGCCCTGGATGTTGAATTTTGTCAGAGATTTTCCCTGCATTTATTGAGATGGTCATGTGATTTTTTTTGTCCTTGATTCTGTTTATTTGCTGTATTATATTTATTGATTTGTGTCTGTTGAACCATGCTTGCAGCTCTGGAATGAAACCAACTCAATCGTGGTGTATAATTTTTTAATGTGTTGTTGTATTTGGTTTGCAAGTTTTCTTGAGAATTTTTGCATCTATGACCATCAAGGAAAGGTCTCTAATTTTTTTGTTGTTGCATCTTTACTTGGGTTTGGTATTAGGGTATTAGTATTGTTTATGTCTCAAATTTCTCTGTTGGGTTTTTTTTGGTGTGTGTGTGTGGGGTATTGAAGTCATTCACTATTATTGTGTTGGGTGGGTCCTGATATGCTTTTCTGTCCAATAGTGTTTGTTTTATGTAATTAGTGAGCTGGTGTTGTGCAGATTTTTACAATTATTATTTCCTTTTTTTTTTTGGTGGGACTTGGGTTTAAACTGTGGCTTCAAGTCCTGCAAAGCAGGTACTCTACCAGTTGAGCCACATCTCCAGCCCTATTATCTTGTCTTGATGGATTGTTCACCAATAAGAAGTGACTTTCTTTGTCTCTTTTGATTAATTTTGCTATGAAGTCTGTTTTGTTAAATATGAGTATAGGTACTCCTGCTTGGGTTTGGGTTCCATTTGCATAGAAAATCATTTTTCATCCTTTCACTATAAGCTATTATTTGTCTTTGCCAGTGAGATATGTTTCTTATAGGTAACAAATGGTTGGGTCTTACTTTCTTAATGTAACCTGCCAGTCTATGTCTTTTGATTGGAGAATTGAGACCATTAACATTTGGTGGCATTATTGAAATTTTATGGTATTCCCTATCAATTTTTTGATGTTTGCTTCTTCCTAATTATCATCTAGTGGGATTTTTTCTTTTCCATATTTTCTATTGTTTTTCTTCCTCTTTGGTGTGTAGGATTTCTTTAAGTGCCTTCTGCAGTTCTGGTTTTCTGGTCCTTTTTTTTTTCTTTTTGCATAGAAGGTTTTTAACAATAATTTTTTTAGGGCTTGCAATATATAATTCCATGCCCTCCTTACTTTTAGAGCTTCTGTTGAGAAATCTGCTGTTATTTTGATGGGTTTGCTTTTTTTTTTTTTTTTTGTGGTAGAGGGGCTTGAACTCAGGACCTACACCTTGACCCATCCACTAGCCCTGTTTTGTGATGGGTTTTTCAAGATAGGGTCTCATAAACTATTTGCCTGGGCTGGCTTCAAACCTCGCTCCTCCTTATCTCTGCCTCCTGAGTAGCTAGAATTACAGGTGTGAGCCACTGGTGCCTGGCTGATGGGTTTTTCTTTATATGTGACTTGTCACTGATCTCTTGAAGCTTTCAATGTTCTTTCTTTGTTCTATGTATTTAGTGTTTTAACTGTAAAATATCTTGTGGAGGTTCTTTCTTTTATTATTATTTTTTCTGTGTGGTACTGGGGTTTGAATGAAGGGCCTTGTGGGAGGTTCTTTTTTGATCTTGTGTGGTGTTCTGAAAGCTTTCTATACCTGAATAACCATCTCTTTCCCAAATGTGGAAATTTTTCTACTATTATTTTTTCAAATACGTTATATATGTCTTTATCTTGCACCTTCTCTTCTTCTATATCTGCAGCTCATAGGTTTGGTCCCAGAGGTCTTTTATATTCTGTTTGCACTTTCTTAACATCTTTTCTTTGTATTTTCTGAGTGTTCTAATTTCTCTACTTTTTCTTCAAGCCTTGATAGTCTATTTTCACCTTGTTCCATTCAACTAAGTTTTGTATTTGGGTTATTGAGGTTTTCATTTCCAGAATTTCAACTTGATTTATTTTTGCAGAATTAAAAAAATTGAATTCCTCTTTCATAATCTGCATTGTCTTTCTTACTTCAATCAGCTATTTATTTGAATTTTTTATTTATTTGAATTTATTTTATTTATTTGAATTCTTTTTGAGTTCATTCAGCTGTTTATTTGTATTCTCTGTGAATTCTTTTTGTTTATACATCTCCTCTTAAATTTGATCATTCTTATCATTGTTCTTTTGAGTTCATTGTTTGAAATTTCATCCACTTCACTATCATTCAAATCCTTTACTGCAGAATTGTTAACTTTTGTAGTAGATATGTTGCCTCATATTACTTGTGTTTCAACACTGGGATTTATGCACCTAAGGCCAAGTTTTTGATTGAAGGTCTTAATCTCCTATTTCCTTTCAAGGAATAAGATTTTCTTTTATGGAAGATTTTCTTTTATGGAAGTACTGGGATTTGAACTCAGAGCTTTGCAATTGCTAGGCAGATATTGTACCTCTTGAGCTACACTCTCAGCTCTCCTGTGTCCTTTCAGTTGAATGTTTAGGCAAGACTGGGAAGTGGCCAGGTTGTGGTGTGTCTTCTAATCACCAGACAGGGGGTGTGGCATAGCAGTCAAACTTTTACCCAGAATATGAAAGACATGGCTCCTACTTTACTCAGGGAGAAGAAGATTAGCTGTAGAAGCACTCACAGTGATAGACACATACACTATAAGAACACAGTAATCCCTAATTAAGAACATTCAGATACTGGAATGTTCTGGATACTGGAACTGGAACAACTGCTCCAGTATCTTTAGAGGAATAAGTAGCAAAGATAGTATTTTGTGGCCTAGAAATATATTAGCTAATAAGGGTATTAATGGAAAGAAGATAAGAGGAATAATACTAATGAATAATACTAGGAATATGGTATAATAAGTATAAAAGGGGAGACAGCTAAAGTAAATAGAGGTGGATAATGAAAAAGAAGAAGGAATCAGATAGAAAAGATGTAGCTAAAGTTACATAGTGAGAAAGAAAGGAAAAAGAGAAAAACAAACTATCTGACAATTAACAACCTGCTAAAAATAATGACAGCAAAGAAAGATTGTAGGTGAGTGAATAGATACTGAATAAAAGTAAGAGCAAGAACTCTCTAATTGTGGGCAGACAGAAAGTAGAAATGGGGAAGGGTGACAGGAGAAGGAAAAATATATGGTTGAAAATTGGATATTAAAAGGTGAGTTAAGTTAGGACTCACATGTTATGACTAAAGGAAAAGAAAGGGAGAGAATGAAGAGCAAAAATACTCAAGAAAATGAAAACAGTCAATATTTTCTTCATTATTAGGAAAGAAAGTGGTTACCTAACCTCTCAAAAGCAGTGTTTATTTTTATTTTCATTTTTTATTGTTTTGAGTGAAAGAGCAGAGGTTTATTAAGCAGAGAGGAAAAGAGTTGGAAATCTCCAGTCCAGGAGGGTCTCACAAAGGCTGAACCCTCCAAGACAGTTTTTTTTTTTTTTTTTAAAGTCTGAACCAGTTAAGCCAGTAGGGACTGTCTGGTTTAACAGTTTGCTCTGTGGAACAGTGGCTGCTCAGGATCCTGAGCCAGGTCTTAGTATAGAAAAGTTGACTTGAAGTTCTGATTGCAAGTTCCCCTGTTGGTTCCAGGGGGCCAGGCTTCTAACCTCCTAGACCCCAGACACTCTGCACTTAACCTGTGGCATCTTCCACATCTCCCAGGCTTCCATAAACCCACAGTCTCTTCTCTACATGAGGCAGTTCAATTCCCAGATGAGACACTGCAGTGCTGGGCAGTGGATTTGCTGACTCTGTCCATTATAATGCTGCTTAGGTCTACACTAAGATTTCCAAAGTGCACCTGGTGCTAGTGGCAGGGCTATGCCAGGGCTTTATATTTTGATTCATGGGGTGGGGGTTTCTGTTGTGGGATTGGTATGGTCCGGTTGGTTGGAAGGTCCCTGTGGCAGAGCCAGTCAGGCTGGTCCAAGAACCTCAAATGCTGTAGCTTTGCTCACCAGACTCCTTCCCAATCACCTCTGGACTCCATGCCTACTGGAGCCCACGGAGCCATGCCTGCCAGTGCCTGCTGGCATGCTTGTGAGATTCTGATATAACCAATCTACTGTTTTATCAGCTGTGACTTCCTTAGCTCTTCTGGAGGACGTTGGTGTGAGAACAGCTGTTCATTTTGGTGTATCCATCAGGAGAGATTCCAGGGGATGTCACTCAGGTGCCATCTTCTAATCCCAAGAGTATGTTGAATGAAACAAAACTTAATTCAAAGAGAGAATGAATATTTGGAAGAAGAGAGGGTGTAGGACAGGACCATAAGGAAAGCCATCATTTAAGGAATGGAAAGGGAAAAAGATCCCATAAAGGATATAAAGAAGAAATGCCTGGAGAAAATCCATCAGCAAAGACATCAACAAAGTCAAAAGAAGGTTGTTTCAAGGAGAAAGACATCATCATTATGAAATGGCTTTAACAGACCATGGGACATATCAACAAGACTTTCCTCGCTGAGAAAATAGAAACAGAGTAGACCCTGGGAATCCAGGGGTACGTGGCTCCAAGTAGATTGTTATTGAGGAAAAACCAAGCATGCTCAGTGCTGCATCGTTCACGCTTGACTCATTTTTCCCAGAACACCCCCAACTTTTGCTAAAGATGTCATCATTCAACAAATCTCACATTTTCACTTTATTACTTATATTAAGCAAATTATATGATCTTTTTGGCATGGGAGGATTACCATAACTTTTACCATGCTTTTTGGAAATCATTTACTTCTTGGGAAAAAGATTTATACAAAATTCAGGGCAGGGAAACACTCAGCATTTCACATAACAATTTAAACACAATTGATAATAATGCAGGACTGACTAAGAACTTCTCCATGTCAACTGAGCTGCATAATATGTGTGTGTGTGTGTGAATTAAAAAATTGTTTTTGAAATTTATTTTTTATTATTTACTTATTATTATTATTTGGTCACACCTGGTCAAAACTGTGTGCAATAAATACATAAATGTATTTATTACTATAGTCCAAGGACAGTCTCATTGCAGAAGAGGTCAGGCATGCATGCTCTCTCTCATTCAAACAAACACCCGAAATACTTTCCAACATTCCCTCCAAAGGCCACAAAATCCCTCTCCTCTTTATAGGGAAACTTCTGGAAAGAGTTGCCTTTTTTCCTTTTTTTCAGTTCTGTCCTTCTCATAGTTCATGAACCCATTTTAGTTAGACTTGAAGTGGGTTCATACCCCAGCCAATAGCTTTTGTCAGGGTCACCAATGACTTTCACATGAATCTACCGGCCGGTTTTCGTTCCTCATCTCACCCGACTTATCAGTGGGATGTAACACAGGAGCACCCCCTCCTTCTTGAAACACCTTCCCCATTTACCATCTGGGATACTCTCTTTCTTGGGTTTTCTCTGACCAGACCATGCGATCTCTTTTACCCCTTCTTCCCCATCTCTATGCACATTCTACATTGGAATGCCTGGGGTTAGAGCTCAGAGTTCTTTCTGTCCTTAGCCCACTAATTTTCCACAGTTCTCATTTGGTTTCATAGCATTAACTATTACATATATGCAGATTTTTCAGATTCATACATATGTGTACATATACACATACACACATCTATCTATCTATCTATCTATCTATCTACTTATCTGTCATCTACCTATGTATGTTTATTTTTTGTGAGACATGGTCTTACTATGAACCCAAGCTGTCTTCTAACTCATCCTCCTTGATCTGTCAATAATTCAAGTGTTAAGAGTATAGGTGTGCATCACCATTTTTCTCTTATTTATTTATTTTTTTGGGGGGCTGCTGGAGATTCAACCCAGGGCTTTGCATCTTTGCATGCTGGGCAAGTGCCAGACTCATATTTTAAATGTCTACCTCATTTCTCCACTTGGAGGAGTAACAGGCATCTTGTGTTTAATATGACCTCTCCCTTGATTACCACCATTGCCTTCAGCTGATTTCTCTGCTTTCCTCTTTGCCCTCTGTCACTTGCTCAGTCATTCTCAACACAGCAACCAAAGTGATCTTAGGAAGTAAGTCAGATTATGTCACTTTGTGGACAAATACCTGCAATGGCCTCCCTTTTACTCATAGTAACACCAAACCTTATGATAAACTATATGGAGATTTGCTATGTATCTATCAGATAACACTGAAATAGAGCCAGCCTATAAAACAGCAATTCAAAATTATTTTTATAATGTAAGGTAAAATCTGCAGTACCTTCTTATTTTGTTTTAAATATTTTTTCAATTTTGATTGACACATAATTTTCCCTCAGTACTTCTGTGCACTGTTCAAGACAAAAATAACCTCTTAGAATAAATGATAACCACTACTATTGATGAAACATTAATGAAGTTATAGGTAGATAAAATTCTGTTAGGAAGAAATAAACAGGAACCCAAATATATGTAAACTTTGGTAGGTTGCCATTTAGACTAAAATTTCAACCTAGACCTGTGGATGTAGCTCAGTGCTACAGTGCTTGCCTAGCATGTGGAAGATCCTGGGTTTGATACCCAGCACTATAAAAAATAAAACAAAACAAAACAAAAGCCCCTCCCACCACCACCACCAAAAAAACCTTATTGTTCTATAAAGGAATATGAACTGTCTTCACCAAAGATATTCTTTTCATTTTTTATAACCATCAGAGATGTATTGTATGTGTACACTTACTTTGCAAATCAAGAACAAGTTGATAGTGGGCGGTATTCGTTTCTTGAATGGAAAGAGAACTGAATAAACAAGAGCTCTCATTCCCTTCTTCTATTGCAAAAGGGTCTATCAGTTCTGCAATAACTGAGGATTGGAACCCAAGAGGTATTTTATGATACAGCACCTTTTTTATGGAAGCAGTCCCAACTTTGCTAAAAACAAACCAGAAACATTAACAATTAGAAGATCATAAATTAGTTTTCAATAAAATGGCAACTACAACTTTTTTTTCATTTCTAAAATTAGCAAAGATTATTTATTTATTTATGCAGTGTCAGGCCTCTTGAATGGTTCTGTCAGTGAGTCACATCCCTGGCCAACAAAGGTTTTAATTTAATGTTTTTAAGCATTAAGAATAAGATATTTTACGTCCTTGGACACGTAAGAATTGGAGGCAAGGAAATGTGGATTTGGAGAAATTTAGAGCCAGGTTGCTCCCAAAGGCTCAAGATCAACTGTGCCAAATAGAAGAATAGAGAAGAGAAAAAGTCCAACAGAACAAGACAGAACAAAAACAAATCTTAGTCTCATGTTTTCTATCCAGACACTCAAAACTAGCTTTTTTCTATCCATCTCTTCTAACTAAAACGTTGTGATCTTGTAATAAAAGTCACTAGCAGAGAGGATTCCAAGATGGTGGCTAGAGGGAGGAAGCAGAAAGCGAGCCTCCTATAGTGAAATCTTGGAGAGACACTGGAGACACACTTTGCAGACATAATCACTGAGAAGAGGCATAACTTTGACCCCTCCACACCTCCAGCTGGCACAGAGAATCTCCACTACACGTTAAACGGAGAAACCAGGAGGGTCCCCGGGCTGCCAGTCACCCGCGCCCAGATGGCTTGGGAAGACACAGACCAGCTTACTGTCAATTAGTACGCTAATGCTCCCTGTTTATACCTTTGAAACTATCTTGTCTGATACCTTGTTCTGTTTTCTCCTTCTTGTCTGTGTATTTCTTTTTCCCTTTTCTTTAACTTCTTGCTTTCCATCTCAGCTCACCCTTCCATTCTAAATATTACCATTGTTATTATTACAAGCTAGAAAATACTTAATTGCACACAGTACAGGGACAGTAACAACACCAAAGACAATGACGGGAAGACAGAAAAAACAGGGAAACCAGTTTCCCACAGCAAAAAATTAGTACAGGAACCAGAGGAGAATGAAGAAAACAGATACTCAGATCCAGACTCTAACAAAATGAAGATAAACTATGCCAAAGGACACAATGAAGCCCACAAGAATAATTTAAAAGAAGACATACTACAGGTACTCAATGAGAATTTTATAGAGATGATACTGGATAGGGTCAACCAAAATGTACAGGAGACACTCAAGAAATTCCAATACAACAAAAATAGAGAATTTGAAAAAGCAAAAGAAGAAATAAAGGAAACCACAGAAGCACTTCATAAACACCAAAGTGAAACAGAGAACACGATGAATAAACAGATCAATGAACTCAGGACAAAAATAGACAACATTAAAGAGGAAACCACCCAGGATATGGAAAACCTCAGAAAAAAGAATGAAACAGAATTGCAAAACAAAACGGAAGGCCAATCCAGCAGAATAGAACAAACAGAAGACAGAATCTCAGAACTTGAAGATGAAATGGTAATTAAAGAAAAAACTAAAGAACTATTAATTAAACAACACAAGACTTGTGAAAAGAAAATGCAAGAACTCACCAACTCCATCAAAAGACCAAACTTGAGAATCATGGGCATCGAAGAAGGAGAAGAGGTCCAAGCGAAGGGAATGTGTAATCTATTCAACAAAATAATAACGGAAAATTTCCCAAATCTAGAGAAAGATATTCCCATACAGATGCAAGAGGCCTCCAGGACACCAAACAGACCAGATCAAAATAGAACTACCCCACGACATATCATCATTAAAACAACAAGTTCAGAAACTAAGGAAAGAATATTGAAGGCTGTAAGAGAGAAAAAACAAGTAACATACAAAGGTAAACCCATCAAAATCACAGCAGACTTCTCAACAGAAACATTAAAAGCAAGAAGAGGGTGGGGTGAGATCTTCCGGGCACTGAATGAAAATAACTTCAACTCCAGGATACTCTACCCAGCAAAACTATCATTCAAAATAGATGAAGCAATAAAAGTCTTCCATGATAAGCAGAAGCTAAAACAATATGTGACCACAAAGCCACCACTACAAAAGATTCTTCAAGGGATTCTGCACACAGAAAGTGAAACCCAACTTAACCATGAAAAGACAGGCAGCACCAAACCACAGAAAAAGAAAAAGCAAGACAGTAGAGAGTAACCTCAACTTAGGTACACACAATCAAACCTTCAAACAACTAAGACAACTAAATGACAGGAATCACCACATACCTATCAGTACTAGCACTTAATGTTAACGGACTTAATTCACCCATCAAAAGGCACCGCTTGACGAAATGGATTAAAAAGGAAGATCCAACAATTTGTTGCTTACAGGAGACCCATCTCACCGACAGAAATAAGCATAGGGTTAGGATGAAAGGCTGGAAGAAGATTTATCAAGCCAATGGTTCCCAAAAACAGGCAGGAGTAGCAATACTTATCTTTGACAAAGTAGACTTCAAACCTACATTGATCAAACGAGATAAAGAAGGACATTCCATACTAATAAAAGGGGAAATAGACCAAAAGGAAATAATAATAATCAACCTGTATGCACCCAATGTCAACGCACCCAATTTCATCAAACATACACTGAAAGACCTAAAAGCATATATAAACGCCAACACAGTGGTTGTGGGAGACTTTAACACCCCATTATCATCAATAGATAGGCCATCCAAACAAAAAATCAATAAAGAAATCCAAGATCTAAAATATACAATAGATCAAATGGACCTAGTTGATGTCTACAGAACATTTCATCCAACTTCTACACAATATACATTCTTCTCAGCTGCCCATGGAACCTTCTCCAAAATAGATCATATCCTAGGGCACAAAGCAAGTCTCAGCAAATATAAGAAAATAGAAATTATACCATGCATACTATCTGATCAAAATGCAGTAAAAGTAGAACTCAACAACAAAACTAAAGACAAGAAACATGCAAACAGCTGGAAACTAAATAACTCATTACTTAACGAAGAATGGATCATTGATGAAATAAAAGAGGAAATTAAGAAGTTCCTGGAAGTCAATGAAAATGAAAACACAACCTACCGGAACCTATGGGACACAGCTAAGGCAGTACTGAGAGGAAAGTTTATAACCATGAGTGCATATATTAAAAAGACTGAAAGATCCCAAATCAATGACCTAATGATACATCTCAAACTCCTAGAAAAACAAGAACAAGAAAATCCCAAAACAAATAGAAGGAGAGAAATAATAAAAATAAGAGCTGAAATCAACGAAACAGAAACCAATAAAAACATACAAAGAATTAATGAAACAAAAAGTTGGTTCTTTGAAAAAATAAACAAGTTCGATAGACCCCTGGCAAACCTGACTAAAATGAGGAGAGAAAAAACCCAAATTAGTAGAATCAGGAATGCAAAAGGGGAGATAACAACAAACACCATGGAAGTCCAGGAAATCATCAGAGACTACTTTGAGAACCTATATTCAAATAAATTTGAAAATTTTAAAGAAATGGACAGATTTCTAGATACATATGATCATCCAAAACTGAACCAAGAGGAAATTAATCACCTGAATAGATCTATAACACAAAATGAAATTGAAGCAGCAATCAAGAGTCTCCCCAAAAAGAAAAGTCCAGGACCTGATGGATTCTCTGCTGAATTCTATCAGACCTTTAAAGAAGAACTGATCCCAACCCTCCTTAAACTGTTCCATGAAATAGAAAAGGAAGGAAAACTGCCAAACACATTTTATGAAGCCACTATTACACTTATCCCCAAACCAGGCAAAGACACCTCCAAAAAGGAGAACTATAGACCAATCTCCTTAATGAACATTGACGCAAAAATCCGCAACAAAATAATGGCAAACCGAATTCAACAACACATCAAAAAGATTATTCACCACGACCAGGTAGGCTTCATCCCAGGGATGCAGGGGTGGTTCAACATACGAAAATCAATAAACGTAATAAACCACATTAACAGAAGCAAAGACAAAAACCACCTGATCATCTCAATAGATGCAGAAAAAACCTTTGATAAGATCCAATACCATTTCATGATAAAAGCTCTAAGAAAACTAGGAATAGAAGGAAAGTTCCTCAACATTATAAAAGCTATATATGACAAGCCTACAGCCAGCATTATACTTAACGGAGAAAAACTGAAACCATTCCCTCTAAAATCAGGAACCAGACAAGGATGTCCACTATCTCCACTCCTATTCAACATAGTACTGGAATTCCTAGCCAGAGCAATTAGGCAAGAAGAAGGAATAAAAGGAATACAAATAGGTAAAGAAACTGTCAAAATATCCCTATTTGCAGATGACATGATCCTATACCTTAAAGACCCAAAAAACTCTACTCAGAAGCTTCTAGACATCATCAATAGCTATAGGAAGGTAGCAGGATATAAAATCAACATAGAAAAATCATTAGCATTTCTATACACTAACAATGAGCAAACGGAAAAAGAATGTATGAAAACAATTCCATTTACAATAGCCTCAAAAAAAATCAAATACCTAGGTGTAAACCTAACAAAAGATGTGAAAGACCTCTACAAGGAAAAACATACACTTTTGAAGAAAGAGATTGAGGAAGACTATAGAAAGTGGAGAGATCTCCCATGCTCATGGATTGGTAGAATCAACATAGTAAAAATATCGATACTCCCAAAAGTAATCTACATGTTTAATGCAATTCCCATCAAAATTCCAATGACATTCATTAAAGAGATAGAAAAATCTACCGTGAAATTTATACGGAAACACAAGAGGCCACGAATAGCCAAGGCAATACTCAGTCAAAAGAACAATGCTGGAGATATCACAATAACTGACTTCAAACTATATTACAAAGCAATAACAATAAAAACAGCATGGTACTGGCACAAAAACAGACATGAAGACCAGTGGAACAGAATAGAGGACCCAGATATGAAGCCAAACAACTATAACCAACTTGTCTTTGACAAAGGAGCTAAAAATATACGATGGAGAAATAGCAGCCTCTTCAACAAAAACTGCTGGGAAAACTGGTTAGCAGTCTGCAAAAAACTGAAACTAGATCCATGTATATCACCCTATACCAAGATTAACTCAAAATGGATCAAGGACCTTAATATCAGACCACAAACTCTAAAGTTGATACAGGAAAGAGTAGGAAATACTCTGGAGTTAGTAGGTATAGGTAAGAACTTTCTCAATGAAACCCCAGCAGCACAGCAACTAAGAGATAGCATAGATGAATGGGACCTCATAAAGCTAAAAAGCTTCAGTTCATCAAAAGAAATGGTCTCTAAACTGAAGAGAACACACACAGAGTGGGAGAAAATATTTGCCAGCTATACATCAGACAAAGGACTGATAACCAGAATATACAGGGAACTTAAAAAACTAAATTCTCCCAAAACTAGTGAACCAATAAAGAAATGGGCAAATGAACTAAACAGAACTTTCTCAAAAGAAGAAATTCAAATGGCCAAAAAACACATGAAAAAATGCTCACCATCTCTAGCAATAAAGAAATGCAAATTAAAACCACACTAAGATTCCACCTCACCCCTGTTAGAATAGCCATCATCAGCAACACCACCAACAACAGGTGTTGGCGAGGATGCGGGGAAAAAGGAACCCTCTTACACTGTTGGTGGGAATGTAAACTAGTACAACCACTCTGGAAAAAAATTTGGAGGCTACTTAAAAAGCTAGACATTGATCTACCATTTGATCCAGCAATACCACTCTTGGGGATATACCCAAAAGACTGTGACACAGGTTACTCCAGAGGCACCTGCACACCCATGTTTATTGTGGCACTATTCACAATAGCCAAGTGATGGAAACAGCCAAGATGCCCCACCACCGACGAATGGATTAAGAAAATGTGGCATCTATACACAATGGAATTTTATGCAGCCATGGAGAATAATGAAATGTTATCATTCACTGGTAAATGGATGGAATTGGAGAACATCATTCTGAGTGAGGTTAACCTGGCCCAAAAGACCAAAAATCGTATGTTCTCCCTCATATGTGGACATTAGATCAAGGGCAAACACAACGATGGGATTGGACTTTGAGCACATGATAAAGCGAGAGCACACAAGGGAGAGGTGAGGATAGGTAAGACACCTAAAAAATTAGCTAGCATTTGTTGCCCTTAACACAGAGAAACTAAAGCAGATACCTTAAAAGCAACTGAGGCCAATAGGAAAAGGGGACCAGGAACTAGAGAAAAGGTGAGATCAAAAAGAATTAACCTAGAAGGTAACACACATGCACAGGAACTTAATGTGAGTCAACTCCCTGTATAGCTATCCATATCTCAACCAGCAAAAACCCTTGTTCCTTCCTATTATTGCTTATACTCTCTCTACAACAAAATTAGAAATAAGGGCAAAATAGTTTCTGCTGGGTATTGAGGGGGTGGGGGGGAGAGGGAGGGGGCAGAGTGGGTGGTAAGGGAGGGGGTGGGGGCAGGGGGGAGAAATGACCCAAGCCTTGTATGCACATATGAATAATAAAATAAAAAAATAAAAAAGGGAAAAAAAAAGCCACTAGCCTCTATATGCCAAATAGGGACAGTAATGGTGAAGGTAGAGAAAGGAAATTTATGCAGTCTGGGACAACCTGTGGGAAGAGGCAAAGTAAGTACTCAGTCCATCTTCATCATCTGCAGGGTACAGACATGAGCTTTAGCTTTAAGTATTTAAGAATTAGGCAGGGGACAAAAGGTGCACATAGTTAAACTGTCCCAGTCACAGGTGTGGCCTTGTTGGTCATTATCCTAGTCCTTGTTTTTTGAGGGTCCCTGAGTTCAAACCCCAGTCTACAAAAAACAAAAGAAAACAGAAAAAAACATGTATTGGCCAGAATGTGGAAAGATATGAACCAGTCTATACTGCTGGTGGGACTGTAAAATGGTGCAGCTGCTCTGGAATATGGTGTTAAGGTGCCTAAAAAAAATATTAAACACATATTTATTGTATGATCCAAGAATTTCTCTTCTGGGTATGTATTCAAAATAATTGAAAACGGGCTCTTAAACAAATATCTGGGCACCTGGGTCCACAGAGGTGTTATTCATAGAAGCTAAAAGGTGGAAGCACCCCAAGGGTTCATGAATAGTCAAGTGGATAAAAAATGTGCTCTACACATACAATGGGATACTACTCAGCCTTAGGAAGGAGGAGAGATCCTGCCACATGCTATAACATGGCTAAACCTTGCAGACACTATCCTAAGTGAAATAAACCAGTCACAAAAAGACAAACATTGTCCTGGAGAAGAATGGTGATGACAGCCGCACACTAATATGAACTTAATGCTAGGGAACTATACACTTATGTGATTGAAAAGGTAAATCATAAGTCATGTCTACACTACCATAAAAAGCACTGTACTGCAAAAAGGAAAGAAGCCATTCTAAACACTGATAAAATGTTCAACTAATTAGGAAGATGCAGCAATTCTAAAATATATAAGGCAAGATCAACAGAACTACAATTAGAAATTGACAAATCCAGTATCACAAATCTCTGAATACTTGACAGATCAAGTAGAAAAAGAAATCAGCAGAAAACTGCAACATCACAAGGAACATGGTGAGTCTAACAGATAAATGTGTGAACACGGGGCCCAGCAGCAGCAGACTGTAATCTCTGCAAGCACACATGGACCTGAGGACATGCAGAACATGACACCCAAAACATCCACTCTGCCCTATTGAGTGTTTTGAGTTAAAGACACTTTAAGAAAACACAACAGAGGGTACAAGAGGGCACTCTATCGTCCTGAAAGCAGCAGACGAAACCCCCATATGACGGAAAGTGCCCTCCTGCCTCTGGAGAAACATGGGGTATCATCCAAGAGAAATCTGCACAAACAAACTTTGCTAAACTACTGCTTTCTTTCAGTCACATCTCTGCAATTAACTACTCCAACTCTAACCCACTTCACTTGTCATGATTTCAGTTTCCTACTTTTTTTTCTTTTCTTTTATTCATATGTGCATATAGTTTCCTACTTTTTTGTCCAGCTCAGTATATACGTGTTCAACTTGAAGTACTTTTTTGGGCCTTCATTTCTTTATAAATGTTCCCATATCACATCAAGTGAATTTGTATGCTTTTTCTCCTCTTAGAGATTTATCTTATGACATTTTAATTCTCAGGCCCAGACCTTCCCTCCCCCAACAAAATATTCACAACGACTGACTGCATGAATGGCCTTAGATGTAGGACACAAAGTCAGTTTCAACCAATTTCAAGAAATAAACTTTTTTTTTTTTTTTTTGGTGGGACTAGAGTTTGGACTCAGGGCTTTACACTTGCAAAGCAGGTGCTCTACTGCTTGAGACACACCTCCAGTCCATTTTCTTCTTGCTATCTAAGAAATGGGGTCTCTAAGATTATTTGCCGCAGCTGGCCTCAAATGTGATTCTTCCAATCTCAACCTCCCAAGTAGCTATGATTACAGGCGTAAGCCATTGGTACCCGACTTCAAAAAACAAACTTTTAAGGCACACAAAACTCCAATCCTAAACTCTTCCAGAAAATAAAAAAGAAATTTGAGGCTACTATAATATTATATCAGAGCCACACAATATAGGAAAGACAAAAGGGAAATACAAGAAAGGGGAATTAAAGGTAAACTTCATTCATGAGCAAAGATGCTAAAATTCTAAATATTAGTAAACTGAACCTGGAAAGGTTGTGAAAGTAGCTTATACAATGATGAACACAGGATTGCTTAACATTAAATCCATATCATTAAGTGAAAAAGGGGAAAATTCTACAGATAACCTCAATGGATACAGGAGAACTGTAGGAGAACCACTGAATTTAAATGAGAAAAAGAGGGGGGAGGTGGACCAAACAACAGATACACGCATGTGCATAAATGTAAAAATGATAAAATTAAAAAAAAATCAAGGAAAAGATAATTTCTTTTCAATGACCAAAGATTAAAGAAAATTATAGTTCTAGATCACATATGTTGAAATTTTAAAATATTCTTTTTAGGGCTGGGTATAGTAACACACACCTGTAATCCCAGTTACTCAGGAGGTAAAGGTAAGAGATTGCAACCCAGGCCATCCAGGGAAAAACCATGAAATCCTACCACAAAAAAACACTAAAAGCAAAAGGACTGGGGACTTGGTTCAAACAGTAGAGTGCTTACCTAGCAAGAGCAAGGCCCTGAATTCAAGTCCCAGTACCATACACACACATACAAATTAATCTTTCAAAAAATCAGGAGCAATAAGGAAGCTAGCTAGGCTTCTATTTAAAATGGTATCATGGTCCTATACACTGTAATAGGAAGAATCTACAATATGCTAAGAAATGTTAAGAAAGAAATAAAAGAAATTATTTGCAGGTGTAAAGATTATTTACTTAGAAATGTATCTATCTCTATTACGAAAACCTAAAGGAATATGTAGAAAAAATTCTGGAATTTTTAAAGAGAGTTTAGCAGATTTGACAAATCCAAGGTTAGTATACAAAAGGCAAGGCTTTTGTTTTAGTTACAAAATGATGTAGCCTAACAAGAAAAACAAAACAAAAATAGATAAAAGTCATGCCTTTCCTTAAACTCATCAGTGAACTAGGGCCACAAGATAACCAACTGCTGTGGTTTCAGTAAGGTTGTCCCCACTATGAGTCATGCTGAGGCTTAATTCCTCCTCACTAGGAGGGGCCCAGTGAGAGCGGGTCATGGGAATGGAACCTTCATGACTGGATTAACTTTAGAGAAAAGCTGGCCTCTTTTTCTCTACTTTTTAACACTCAGTTGTCCTTCTGTTTCTTGACATGAGTCAAAGCAAAATAAACTCCTTTTTGTTTATAAATTTTCAGCTGATCTGGTACAGCAACAGGAAATGGACTAAGACAGAGCTGATCTGAAATCCAGAGGTACAAGCCATTCTAAGGAAAGAATGAACACCAGTAAATCTTCATCCATGGAAGGAGCATGGGAAGAAGAAACATAGCAAGGGCCATAACACATGCAAGTAGGAATCAGCTCACATTGCTAAAAAGTGTCAAAGGCCAAGTCTGTGCAAACACATGAGTGTGGAAATGCTGGTGCACTTGACTGAAGGGAGTTTGCACTCACAGGCAAAGCTCCATAGGCTTCCTTGGAAGGCTTGAGATAGCGACTAGGGCAGGGCAGTAGACCAGAGACAGCCCACTTGTGGAGCGGGCAGTTTGGGGAATCAGAGCATGGAAGGAATCAGGCCGAAGTGTCCCCGAGTTCCTTGAACTTTCTTTCATAGGAAGGAAAATCTCAGTTCCCAGGAGGCTGGGCATCAGCCACTAGTGTACCCAGGACAGGTATCTGAGAGTGCAGCTGCCGAGGCTCTGTCTGCCTCCCCACCTTGCCCTTCTCGCCTAGGGGACAAAAACTTTAAGCTACTTCAGTGAGAAAGTGCAGGGCACAGGAAAGAATGATGTAAGCCCTACCTTTGAAGGAAGGTCGGGAAGCTGCCTTGGTTCTACAATTCTAAGAGAAGTAGAATTACTTCATCACTTTGGAAAGAGCAAGAAATTCCCACCAATAGTCTAACTGCAGATAAAAAGGACTATTTGGCTGTTGCAAGATATAATTTCTATTACTTTTCCCTTAGTGGAACTTGACAAACTGAATCTAACATTCAAATGGAAGAACAGAAGCCAAGAAAAGCCAGAAGGATGAGGGGTATTTACAAGAGTTACAGAGGGTAACTTAGTGTGTCATAGAGAAGACAGAGACAAATTCCCTCTTCACACCATATATAAAATCAGTTCTAGAGGAAGCACAAGCAAAGAGAAAAGATCAGGACTATTACAGGATATAGGGGAATAGCTAAATAAATTGCAATATATTCATATGAATGAACGACAGATAGACATATCAATATGGAGCAATTTAAAAAGCATATGAAGAGCTGGGCATTGCTGTCTCATGCCTGTAATCCTAGCTACTCGGGAGGCTGAGATCAGGAGGGTTGTAGTTCAAGGCCAGCCCAGGCAAAAATCGAGACCCTATCTTTAAAAAATCCCAACACATACACAAAAAGGACTGGTGGAGTGGCTCAAGTGGTAGAGCACCTGCCTAGTAAGTGTGAGAACCTGAGTTCAAACCCACCAGTACTGCCAAAAAAAAAGTACATGCAATAATTTTAAAGGCATAATATACTGTAAAAACAAGCAAGTCACAAGAGAAGGTATACACAGCGAAACTGAACAATACGTTCTGAAGCTGGGGCCTGTCATACGCTAATCTTTAAAAAAATGTTTTCGACAGGTACCTGTCTGTGAAAACATGAACTGGTCTGGAATGTCATGAATTGATCTAGAATGTAAAATACACAAAGACCATAAAATAAAGAAATCTAGAGATGAACACAGAGCAAAAAGCCGGCTCACATCAGCTCAGTGTGCAGCCCAGGGTTACCCCGAATGAAGTTCACCTGAGAAGGCATTCACAGCCTCTAAGCATCCACCAGTTGTTGAAACAGATCCCCAGAGACACAAGACCACAGAGACTGTCCAAAGTTGAATCTTGCTAAGAATGGCTTTAAATCTCAGAAACTCCTTTCAATGTGAGTCATCCCTGAAAGATCTCGCATCAGAAACTCTAGAGTTTAAACCAACCCACGAATCTGCTGTCCAGAAGAAAGAGGAGGTCTTACAGTTCTCAAGCACTTGGCTCAACTTATTTTAACACAGCAGTAACTCACATGGGAGGCAAGGGCTTCCACAACTCTGAGACTTTTCACTCATGGTTACAGCCAGAGAAGCATAGCAAGGATGAAATTATTTCTCAGTTGATACTGGAGCATGTTATTATTAGTGGTGCTGCAGGAACAAGTCCACTTTGAAAGAAAAATGGGGGTCAAGTTGCAGAAACCACAGAAACTCATTGAAGGCCTGGCCAATGATTGCATGAAGCCACCTACCTTAGTTTATGTACCTTAGTACATGCAGGGACAGGAAGCCCTCTCTTTTGAGAATATGCCCTTAACAGATAAATCATTGTTCATCTAAAATAGCTGTCAGCATAAACTCCAACAGGAGAGAATATGGGGACATCCAGACTCCCTTGGAAACAAGGAGGGCTGCAATGGTTGCTAGAAGACTACTCAAATAAATGCCAGGATTACTAGCCAAGAAAATCAAGTAACTTCCCTCTTCATTGTTCAGAAAGAGAATGGTTCTACACCCAAAGAGGGAGGTGTTCCTTGCCAGAACTCACATGACACCAGAAAAGCAAGGTTAGGTAACTTCAGGATGCAGGAAGGGTCTTTGAAGGTACTTTCTTTTCAAGCTGTCCTTATGGAGGTACAATCAGGGTTTTTCTTTAGGCCAGGCCAGTCCCCCCACTGTCCCTTTTCACTACAGCAATGAAGAAAATTCCACCTGTGAGGGTCACCAAGTAAGATTTGATGGAGCCACCAAACCATGCAAATGTGAGGACTGTCCCAAGATCTTTGGGTATCTCTGTCACTTTCTAGTCCTCTAGAGAAGACACAGGAATGAGAGGCCATTTGCTTGTCACAAAGACACTGGCTATTAGTGCATCAGATAATTCACACAAGAGAAAAGCCTTTCACATGCACCATGTCCACAAGTCCTTCACCCACAGAGATAGCCTGTGGTCTCATGAGACTATCCACAAGGAGTTACTGTCGATCATCCACAGACGTCATCACCTGAGGGCTCACCAGAAAATCAGAGTCCAAAGTGTCCTTTTCATACCATAAGCTTCCTCAACTGCTATTTGGAGGTAATGTATAGACGTGTGTATGAATGAATGTATATTTCTGTAGCACCTGTCCATTAAGAATATGCCAAGTCATTTTCTGATTGTGCTATTTATTGTCCCACTCCACTACCGTGTAAGGCTGAAAGAGGGCATGGAATTCATCACTTTTTTTTCACTAAAGTATTCTAAATGCCTACAAAGTGGTTGATACCTCATGTTCAATAAATATCTTTTGAATAATAATAATAATAAAAGAATTCTAGAGACCACTAACACTTGTCTTAAGAGACAGAAAGTTCTATAATCCTCATAAAAAATACGATCAGCATTTTTGTTTTTGGTGGGACTGGGGTTTGAACTCAGGATTTCACACTTGCAGAGCAGGTGCTCTAGCACTTCAGCCCAGCATTTGTTATATTATGCCTGATTCCCATCTTCATCTCTATCTCCAAATGAACTGCCTCATGGTGTGTTGGTTATGGGACAAGATACATACTAACAGCACAATAAACATAGAATTTACTGATTTCAACTGGTAGAAGAAGAGGGGTTATCTTTTTGGGACAGACTGAGTGTTTTAGTCTGTTGAGGCTACTATAACAAAATACCATAAACTGGGAAGCTTATAAACAACAGAAATATATTTCTCATGGTTCTGGAGGATGGGAAGTCCAAGATCAAAGTGTAAGCAGATTCTGTGTCTAATAAGAAACTACCTTCTGGTTCACAGATGGTGACTTCTATGTGTGTCTTCACATGGTAAGAGGGCCCAGCTTGCTCTCTAGGCTTCTTTTATAAGGGCACCAATCCCATTCAAAAAGACAAAGACTTCATGACCTAATCACCTCCCAAAGGTCACCTTTGAATACCATAACCCTGGGGGTTAGGATTTCAAAATATGTATTTTGTGAAGACAAACATTCAAACCATAGCAGCGAATTTCTGGAAACCTGAAATTGTCCCTTTTTATGGTTTAGATTTGGTGGTTGTATAATTCAAGTTTTTCTTAAAGAGCTTTTAGACCTTAAAGGTAACTTTAAAGGCTATTGACTCCTATCAATATTTTAGAAGTAAGCATTCCTGAGAATGTAGTATTTCATGAAAGTTGACCTCCTACTAATATATTATGTTTGTCTCTAGGATGTACAATAATTATCATATAAGTAAACACTGAAGAAGTATATAGTACATAATCTAAATAAGTGTAAGGCAAGTTACTAACTACAGGGAGATTATCAATTTTCCATGGTGAATATTTTTGAATTTCTTTCCATATGCAGTTTTCCTTGAGTCGGTCAGAGGCACATATGCAAAAAAGATTACTTCTTTGATTGAGATGTACTGTGGAGCCAGTGCAGTCTCGAAGCCCATGTCAGGATCCTGGAATTGGAGAAAAGGAAATACTGTATTTAAAATACTTTATGTTTCAATTGTGACATAATCCAAATTACAAATCTGCTTCTAGTTCATACCAAAACAATCCTGTTTTACTTATCAAGTGGAATAAAATATCAATGTGAGCTACTTGAATATTCATGTGTGTGCAAGGGAAAATATGTTTTTCTGTTGAGGAGGAAAAGATAATGGCTAAGACTCAGTGTAAGATTCCTGTGCTCTTTGTAGAAGGTCACAGTGGAAGAAGTAAAGAAACTGGATTTCCACTGTGTGGGGATCTGGAGGTACAGATTTTAGAACTGGGTTATTTGGCGGTTCACTTAGGAAGGAGCCTGTGAAATACCTCTCCTGGTGCTGTGAGTGTCATGCTCTTTATCTCAGGTGACTGAGTCTCCTGACTGTGAATTCTGATAGCACATCCCTTTCCCATTTCCTCTGACTCACAGACTTTCCTTTGTGGTCACCTTTGGCTTAGATTTCTGGCCAGTAGACCTTCTTTTCAAAGTATACTTCTTCAATCCTGATCCTGTTCAGCTTTGGGCATACTTAGGGGCAGGAGAGAAGTGGGTAGTACCCTCAAAGGGAGGATTGGTGTGGACCTTAATACTAGGAGACAGGAGTGGGTGGTAGATGGTGCAGGCTGTTTGGGTTTACCCCAGCAAGTAGTTCCTCCAAGACCCATTTTTCTGTCATCTTTTTTCTGTAGTCTCTAAATGTCAGGGACCTCCTGAGAAGGGGAAAGAGTGGGAAATAGGGTGGCTAGAAGGATAGTCCCTGGAGCCAGGTGCCTTAGATAGATGTCCGATTCTAATAACTAACTAAATAATTTGGGGTAATTATTTATCCTCTCTGAGTTTTGCTTTCCTCATAAGTAAAGTGGGGATATAAAGATAAAGAGCTCACAGCAGTGCCTGGCACACATTAAGAGAGTGATTTTTTTTCCAGCGAGGATGTATGCATAATTTGTGGAGAGAGGAAGATAATACTATTGAGTATAAGTCCCTCAAACTTAGCCTGAGTATTAAAATTCTGATAGGTTTTTCATTTCTTTCTGCAAAACTGTGAAATTAGTGCAGCACTAAAGTAACCACTTTTTTTAAATTTTAATTTTTTTATTTTATCATTTTTACATTTACTTACATGTGTATACATTGTTTGGGCCACCTTCCCCCACCCCCAGCTTCCAGGAAGAACCTATTCTGCCCTCTTGTTCTCCGATTTTGATGAAGAGAAAACATAAGAGATAAGAAAGACATAGCATTTTTGCTAGTTTGAGATAAAGATAGCTATACAGAGAGATTCCTAGCGTTGCTTCCATGCACATGTGTATTGCAACCCACATTGGTTCATCTCTACCAGACCTCTTCACTATTTCCTAGTCGCCTTTCCATAGAGGCCTCACCAGTTTAAGATTACTACATTTGCTCCTCTACAGTGAGCACATCAACCACATTCAGGTTTTAGTTTTTTTTCCCTTTCCCTGTTCCTCCTGTGTGCATTCTCCACTTAGTGTGTGACCCATGTCCAATAATATTACTGCATTTGTTTTAGGTCTACAATCTGCATATGAGGGAAAACGTGATTTTTGGCCTTCTGAGCCTGGCTAACTTCTCTTAAGATCATGTTCTCCAGTTCTGTTATTTGCGAATGACAAAATTTCATTCTTCTTTGTGACTGAGTAAAATTCCATTGTGCATAAATACCACATTTTCTTAATCCATTCATCAGTAGTGGTGCATCTTGGCTGCTTCCATAGCTTGGCTATTGTGAATAAAGCTGCAATAAACATGGGTGTGCAGTTGCCTTTGTAATAACCTGAGTCACATTACTTTGGGTATATCCCTAGGAGTGGGATTGCTGGATCATATGGCAGATCTATGTCTAGCTTTTTGTTATTTTCCAAAGTGGTTGTATTAGCTTACACCAGCAGTGTATGAGGGTTCCTTTTCCCCCACATCATCACCAACATTTGTTGTTGTTCTTGATGATAGCTATTCTAACAGGGGTGAGGTGGAATCTTAGTGTGGTTTTGATTTGCATTTCTTTTATGGCCAGAGATGGTGAGCATTTTTTCATGCATTTTTTGGCCATTTGCATTTCTTCCTTTGAAAAAGTTCTGTTTAGTTCGGTTGCCCATTTCTTTATTGGTTCATTGATTTTTGGGGAGTTTAGTTTTTTGAGCTCCCTGTATATTTTGGTTATCAGTCCCTTGTCTGATGTATAACCAGCGAATATTTTCTCCCACTCTGTGGGTGGTCTCTTCAATTTAGAGACCGTTTCTTTTGTTGTACAGAAGCTTTTTGATTTAATGTAGTCCTATTTGTCCATCCTTTCTCTTAGTTGCTAGGCTGTTGGAGATCTACTGAGGAAATCCTTACCTATACCTATTGCTTCCAGAGTATTCCCTGCTTTTTCATGTACTAACTGCAAGGTTATGGATCTGATATTAAGGTCCTTAGTCCACTTTGAGTTGATACTAGTACATGGTGACAGGATGGATCTAGTTTCAGTTTTCTGCAGGTAGATAACCACTTTTTCCAGCAACATTTGTTAAGAAGCTGGCTTTCCTCCATTGTATGTTTTTGGCACCTTGTCAAAATTAAGGTGGGCATAGCTGTGTGGATTCATATCTGGGTCCTCTACTCTGTTCCACTGGTCTTCATATCTGTTTTTGTGCCAATACCATGCTGTTTTTATTCCTATGGCTCTATATGTAGTTTGAAGTCAAGTATTGTGATAACTCCAACATTACTCTTTTTGCTCAGTATTATCTTGGCTATTTGTGGTCTTTTCT
This sequence comes from Castor canadensis, assembly GCF_047511655.1. NCBI lineage: Eukaryota > Metazoa > Chordata > Mammalia > Rodentia > Castoridae > Castor > Castor canadensis. Next base: position 17,345,603 of record NC_133388.1, on the reverse strand, counting down.
GTTTCCAAATGAACTTAAAAAGAGTAAATTTTTCAATCTCTGTGATAAATTGTCATTGGGATTTTGATGGGAATTGCGTTGAACATATAGATTGCTTTTGGTAGTATAGTCTTTTTTATTATGTTGATTCTGCCAATCCATGAGCATGGGAGATCTTTCTACCTTCTGTAGTCTTCTTTGATCTCTTTCTTCAGTGGTTTGTAATTCTCCTTGTAGAGGTCATTTACATCCTTTGCTAAGTTTACTCCTAGGTATTTGATTTTTTTTTGAGGCTATTGTAAGTGGAATTGTTTTCCTGTATTCTTTCTCAATTTGTTCATTGTTGGTGTATAGAAAGACTACTGATTTTTGTAAGTTGATTTTGTACCCTGCTACACTGCTGAAGCTGTTTATGGTGTCTAGGAGTTTTTGGATGGAGTTTTTTTTTTTTTTTTTTTTTGGTGTTTGAGGTGTAGGATCATGTTGTCTGCAAATAGGGATACTTTGACTATTTCTTTAGCTATTTGTATTCCTTTTATTTCTTCTTCTTGCCTTATTGCTCTGGCTAGGAATTCCAGGACTATGTTGAATAGGAGTAAAGGAGAGTGGGCACCCTTGTCTTTTTCCTGATTTTAGGGGAAATGGTTTCAGTTTTTCACCATTAAGTATGATGTTGGCTGTAGGTTTGTCATATATAGCCTTTACAATGTTGAGGTACATTCCTTTTATTCCTAGTTTTCTTAGAGCCTAGATCATGAAGTGGTGTTGAATTTTATCAAAAGCTTTTTCTGCATCTATTGTGCTGATCAAGTGGTTTTTGTCTTTGCTTCTATTGATGTGCTGTATTACATTTATAGATTTCCATATGTTGAACTACCCCTGCATCCTTGGGATGAAGCCATCTTGGTTGTGGTGAAATGATCTTTCTGATATGTTGTTGGATTAGGTTTGCCATTATTCTATTGAGGATTTTTCCATCAATGTTCATTAAGGAGATTGGCCTGCAGTTTTCCTTTTTGGATGTGTCCTTGGCTGTAGGTTTGTCATATGTAGCCTTTACAATGTTGAGGTATATTCCTTCTATTCCTAGTTTTCTTAGAGCTTTTGTTTTGGGATAAGTGTAATACTGGCTTCAAAGAATGAGGTAGGCAGTGTTCCTTCCTTTTCTATTTCATGGAAAAGTTTGAGAAGGGCTGGTATTAGTTCTTCTTTGAAGATCTGGTAGATTCAGCTGAGAATCTGTCAGGTCCTGGACTTTTCTTTTTTGGGAGACTTTTTACTGCTGCTTCAATTTCATTATGTGTTATAGACCTGTTTAGGTGGTTAATATCCTCTTGGTTCAGTTTTGGGTGATCATAAGTATTTAGAAATTTGTCCATTTCTTCATAATTTTCCAATTTATTGGAATATAGGCTCTCAAACTAGTCTCTGATGGATCCTTGGATTTCCTTGGTGTTTGTTGTTATTGCCCCTTTTTCGTTTCTGATTTTACTAATTTGGATCTTTTCCCTCCTCCTTTTAGTCAGATTTGCCAGGGACTTGTCAATCTTGTTTATTTTTTCAAAGAGCCAGCTTTTTGTTTTGTTCATTCTTTGTATGGTTTTTTTGGTTTCTATTTCATTAATTTTGGCCCTTATTTTTATTATTTTTCTCCTTTTACTTGTTTTGGGATTTTCTTGTTCTTGTTTTTCTAGGAGTTTGAGCTGTAGCATTAGGTTGTTTATTTGAGATCTTTCTGTCCTTTTAATATATGCAGTCATGGCTATAAACTTTCCTATTAGGACTGCCTTTGCTGTGTCCCGTAGGTTCCAGTAGGTAGTGTTTCATTTTCATTAACTTCCAGGAAACTTTTGATTTCCTCTCTTATTTCTTCTATGATCCACTGGTCATTGACAAATGTATTATTCAGACTCCAATTATTTGCATATTTTCTGCTGCTGCTTTTGTTGTTGAGTTCTAGTTTTATTGCATTGTGATCAGATATAATGCAGGGGGTTATTTCTGTTTTCTTATATTTGCTGAGGTTTGCTTTGTGTCCTAAGATATGATCTATTTTGGAGAAAGTTCCATGGGCTGATGAGAAGAATATATATTGTGCTGTTGTCAGATAAAATATTCAGTTAGGTCCATTTGGTCTATGATGTTACTTAGTTCTAGGATTGCTTTTTTGATTTTTTGTTTGGATGACCTATCTATTGGTGAGAGAGGGGTATGAAAGTCTCCCACTACTACCGTGTTGGAGTTTATAGGTGCTTAGTCCTTTAGTGTTTGTTTGATGAAATTGGGTGTGCTGACATTGGGTGCATATAGGTTGATAATTGTTGTTTCCTTTTGGTGTATCGCTCCTTCTATTAGTATGAAGTGTCCTTTGTCTTGTTTGACCAATGTAAGTTTGAAGTCTACTTTATCTACGTATTGCTACTCCTGCCTGTTTTGGGGGGCCATTGACTTGGTAAATCTTCCAGTTTTTCACCCTAAGCCAGTGTTTATTCCTATCAATAAGATGGGTCTCTTGTAAACAACAGATTGTCAGATACTCCTTTTAATCCAGTTTGATGGGGGAGTTGAGTCCATTGACATTCAGTGTTAATATTTATAGGTATGTGGTGAATCCTGCCATTTAGTTGTTTTAGTTGTTAAAGGATTTGATTGTATGCAGCCGAATCAATGTTACTCTCTGATTACTTGTCTTTTCTTCTCCTGCAGTTTGATACTTCCCATCCTCTTGTGGTTTTGTTTGCTTCCATCTTCTGTGTGCAGAATTCCTTGTAGAATCTTCTGTAATATGGCTTGGTGGTCATATATTGTTTTAGTTTCTGCTTATTGTGGAAGATTTTTACTGCTCTGTCAATTTTGAATGATAGTTTTGCTGGGTAGAATATCCTAGGGCTAAAATTATTTTCATTCAGTGCCCAAAATACCTCACTCCATGCCATTCTTGCTTTTAAAGTTTCTGTTAAGAAATCTGCTGTTATTTTGATGGATTAACCTTTATATGTTATCTGTTTTTTCTCTCTTGCAGCCTTCAATATTCTTTCTCTGTTCTCTGTGCTTATTGTTTTAATGATAATATGCCGTGGGGAAGTTCTATTTTGGTCAAGTCTGTGTGGTGTCCTGGAGGCTTCCTGTACCTGAATGGGCAAGACTTTCTTGAGATTTGGGAAATTTCTTGTCCTTATTTTATTGAATATATACCCCCTTGGCTTGCACCTCTTCTCCTTCTTCAATGTCCATGATTCTCAGGTTTGGTATTTTGATGGTGTCACTGTGTTTTTGCATATTCCTTTCACAGCTCTTGAGTTGTTTGACTAAGATTTCTTCTGTTTTTTTCTTTAATTTCTATTTTATCTTCAAGCTCTGAGATTCTGTCTTCCACTTGTTCAAGTCTGCTGGAGTGGCCTTCCACTGTGTTTTTTGTCTGACTAAAAGGACTTTTTATTTCAAGGAGTTCTTTTTGATTCTTTTTTCTGAGGTTTTCCATATCTTTGTTCAACTCCTCTTTTATATTTTGTGTTGTCACCTTTAATTCATATCTCTTTTTTATAGTGTCCTTTGTTTCACTTTGGTGTTTGTTGAAGTCCTCTCTGAGTTCATTTATCTATTTCTGTGTCTTCTCATGTTCTTTATTTTTGGTGTCTTAAAATTTCTTGAATGCATCTTGTACATTCTGGTTAACCATGTCTAGTATCTTCTCCATGAATTTCTCAGTGATTTCTTCCAAGAGTTCCTCTTTGAGGGTTTTTTTGTGGGCATCACTGGGCTCCTTATTGATATTTATCATTGTTTGTTGGGGTCAGGCACTGGGTATCCATTTTCTTCATTTCCCACTGAATCCTCTATAGAATTATTTTTTTGAAGAGTGTGGTTTCCATCCCTTCTTTTTCCCATCGCTCCACTTGGTGCTCTGCAACTATGCTCTTCATTGGCTAGTTGGTGGCTTTAATTGCCTGTTTTCTTTCCCTTGATTTAATATTTGTGTTGTGACTGACTTGGTTATTAGGTGGGTTGATGTGCTCTTTCTGCCACTAGCCTGGAGGTGAATTTAGCAATAATAAATCACAGGTTCAATGCCAGACCAGTTGTTTACATATTATATAGAAAACCCCTTGATGATAATATCTATAAACAGTGGGAGTCAGGGGTAGTGGTGGTAACGATTATTAGGCTAGATATAGAAATTTGGGTAATGGGTAAAGGTGGCACTAAAAAGGGGGATGGGAGAAGGGGTGGGTGGAGGAAGAAGTATGGGGACTGCTTGGTTTTGTGCATGTCTGTGTGTGTTCCTGTTGTTGTAATGGAGGGTGCTTGTGTCAGGGATCGCAGGGGGATGGGGCTGTGAACAGTTGGTACAGTGGCTGGTGAATGTGTAGGAGGGAAGGGTACTGTGGTGACAGGTTGGGGAAGGATAAGAGGGGGAGGTGAACACAGTGGGAGAGAGTGGATGAGGGGGGAGAAAGAGTAGTTGTGAGGGAGAACAATGGATTGTAGTAACTGCTGTTTTGATTAGGTCTACCCTATTGTTCACGACATCCACTTGGAATATTTGCAGAATCCACATCCCAGACTCAGGCAGACATGCAGAGGCATGTGGCTGCATCTCACCCTTGCATGGAAGTTCTCACCCTTGCTCTGCATGCCTATCTCAGCCAGGAGATGCTAAAACGTCGTCCTCTATACTGGAGCTTAGCCCGGTAAGTGAAATGATCTTTTAAAAATAGATTTATCCCTTGTTCTACTTCCTTTAAGCCAAAAGGAAGTAGTAAATCCCAGTGAAAAATGTTTGGTTCTTTGCTGTTATATTGATGAACGTTCGTTTTCATGATTGATGACTCAATGATGAGAAGCCTATACACCTTCAAAAGTAGCATATTATGCCTTACAATTATTATAAAAACCTATACCTAGTGCTGTGTGTGAAGAAGATAAAAACTCTGTCTTATGTTGGCATTACAGAAGAAACCGGAGGGCAGAGTTAACATGGAAGGAGAAAGGTAAGCCAGAACACACGTTTCTTCAAGGTCAACTTTGGGAAGTAAAGATCCAATTCCCCCTGGGCCTGGGCTGCTAGCAATGCATCTGGTTTAGAAGATCTGATGGTCCGCTGTGAAGACATTTGCAAGGAGAGATCCTGGGTGGATCTGAAGCATGACTACACTATGTGGAAGATTTTGGAGGTGTTCCTGGTCTATGGAGTTTCCTCCTTTAGTTAACTAGAGTGAAGGGCATTAATAAGAGTCTGTCCTCAGGAAAACACCTTCCCACTTTCCCATTATTCTGTGTATATAATGTGGCATCTATCATTTTTAAAATATGTACTTATGTATTTGTTTATCTATAGGATGAAGACCATCCTAGGTCAAAGGTTATGTTCATTTGCATCTGTTCTTAAAGCAAAATGTTTCAGTGTGTCGTATCACTGACCTTTCCGAAAATGGTTCTAGTATTTCCAAAGGCTTCAATTTCCGAACCAGCATCAAAGTAATCTGGAGCTAGTTTATGTATGAATCCCAAGTGATCATAGTATAATGCAAAAACTTTATCAGAAATGACTCCAATTCTAGCATATCTTCTTAATCCTATTAGGAAATAAACAGAAGTCTTGATATTGATAGGATGCAATTGGACAACTTTCAATATTGTACACTAATGACTTCTTCATTTGTACTAAGGTGTGGGAGTGGGGTTCTGAGACCCTTGAATTAGTAAAAAAACATGTCAGTCTGTGTTAAGTCACTGGAAAGTCTTTCCCAGGCTCCATGTCACTATGGAATCTGCTCATTGAAGTAGGTGAAGGATGAACAGAATTAAGGGGATGTTTAATTCAGAGAATCTAGAGGAAAGCTGTTTAGTTCCTCCTGGTGGTGTTTTCTCTTCCGGAAACCAGCAAGTCAAGTTCCTGGATAGGTAGAGGTAGTGAGAAAACAGTACTTAGGATGGCAAGGGGAATTAGGTTGGACCAAACTGTGTATCTTGTGGTCTTCTCATGGTGCACAACAGTGAGATGATGTCTTCCCATGGTAAGGGTCTGCACTTCTATTTTCCAGGTGCCTGGGCTACTAACAGAAGCCAGATCTCTGCTTAGGTTAGCTGGACTACCTGGACTGTGCAAAGCAGGGCTGCAAGTCTTGCTGAGGCCTCACAATGGCCACAGCCTCTCACATATCAGTTTGCTTTTTCTTTTTTTTCCCCCTTTCTTGTGTAATAAGACAACTTTAGCTAGGCACTAGTGGCTCATACCTGTAATCTTAGGTATTCAGGAGGCAGAGATCAGGAGGTTCAAAGCCAGCCTGGGAAAATAGTTCACAAGAACTTATCTCAAAAAACTCATCACTGAAAAGGTCTGGTGGAGTGGCTCAAGGTGTAGGCCCTGAGTTCAAACTCCAGTACCACAAAAAAAAAAAGACAACCTTAATGTATTCTTTGGGGATTTATGTAAATGTGTATGCAGGTTTACTTCTGGTTCATCCTTACCATGAGTGGAGCTCTTTGGAGTTCTGGATCATGCTGAGGTGTGCCAACCATTGTCCTCATCATCTTGAGTGGACTGTGAGCTATAACATTCATTAGTTCACCAGATGCAGAGCCTGAGTCTGCAGAAACTTGTAAACTCCCTAAAGAACTTTGCCTCTCCGAGTTCCTGTTTTCCCTTAGGTTTTGGGCCTATTATCTTTTCAGGTTTTCATTTAAAAATAATTTATTTAACTGTTTTAGTCATTCTCAGCAGCAAAGTTGTACTTAGCTGGAAGTAAACGTCCTCCGGCTCCTGTGTCCTGGGGGCAATGTTTGCTGTATCGTTTCTCATCCAGTTGTTCTATGTATAATTCTTGACATTCCTGCTTCCTCCTATTTCACGTCTGACAGTTCACCAACTCCCACTGCCCCGTTCATAAATAGCTGTTTTCTCTCCTCACCTGTGGCCACTTTTCTAATCTAGATTCTCAGCATCTCGATGCCAAACTCGTCACTCTGCCTAAAACTTCACATTTTCCATTACAGCCACTATATTATCTTTCTAAAACACAAATATGATCAAGTTCATAATCCTTCAATGGCACAATGAAATTCTTTTTGGTGGCACTGGAGTTTGAATTCAGGGCCTCTTATTTGGTAAGTAGGTGCTCTACCACTTGAGCAATCCGCCCCCTGCCCTACAATAAAATTCCTGAGCTTGACTCAAGTGGATAACTGATTTCAGTTGATCTTAGTGGTCTTATGGTCAAGGGGTTGCCCCTAGGAAATTTATATTTTACCTATGGTATTATAAATTCCTCCTCTTCCTCTTTCTTTTTTTTCTCCTTTCTCCTGGCTGGAGGTTGAATCCAGAGCCTTACTTATGCTGGACAAACACTCTGCCCCTGAACTCCACCCTTATCAATGTTCTATATATTCCATCTTAATTTTCCTGCGTGCAATGTTCCCTGTATTCTCGCCTTGATCTTGATGTATTCATGACTTAACAGCATTCCTAGTGTCTAGAAGTGTGCTGAGTATGGAAGAGGCACTGGGTGAGTACTGGATAAGTAAACATGTAATAATTGTGGCAAAAACTACTTGGGGTTATCCTATTTTATGCTTTGTAAATTTTCTGCTTTGTTTCTTCATTCTTATGCCCATCCTTTTTCTGTTGTCTCCAGGTAAGCACTTTACCTCTATTTCATGTCTGTTCTGATGGGCTATTTTTGTTTCCTTTTGCTTTTTAGGTGCATAATGATACATTTTTATATTTAAATTTTAAAATAAAATATTAGAAAGCTAAAAACATAAATACATTAAAAAAATCTATTGATGATCACAATAAAGGAATTCAACAAAATTTATGCTGATGTATATTCAGATAAGGAAATAGTATTTTGGATCACCTTTTAGTGATTGCAAAACTTGGCTTTTTGGATTTAACTTTTTGTTCCATTCTTAATCTTTCTAATTCTTGATTCCTTGATCATAAGGTTCTGAAAGACTGTCATTTACAATTTCATATTTGGTATCAGTAATATTCATTATTGTTTCTTTAGAAACATATGTAGTAAAGTTTTTCTTATTTACTGGTGAGCTTTTTTTTTAAATATTTTGTGTTTTCTTTTTTTAATATGATTTATGTTGATTTTATTTTTTTTCTTTTTCTTTTCTTTATTCATATGTGCATACAATGTTTGGGTCATATCTCCTTCTTTCCCCCACCCCTTTGCTGACATAATGATAAGATTCAATTTGTCATATTGTATTGATAAGTACATATTGTTTGAAATTTAACATCTTGGAAATTATCTTATAATTAATGTGTCTTATGATAATTGTCCACTAGGGGGCATTCATGTTATAGAGATCAATTGCTTCACTTGAAAGTACAGTGGTCCATTGGTATTCACAGGTATTGATTTCAGGAACTCTTACAGATAACAAAACCTAAGGATGTTCAAGTTCTTTAAAAAAAAATGACATAGTATTACATATAGCCATGAACATTCTCTTGTATACTTAAATCATTTCTAGATGACCTATAATACTTAAACACAATGGAAATACTACATAAATTGTTGTTATACAATATTGTTTAGGGAATCTTAACAAGAAAAAGTCTACTTGCTCAGTACAGATACAATTTGTTTCTGAGCCTTGGTTGATTGAATCTATGAATGCAGAACTCACAGGTATTGAGGAGAGACTGTACTTTGTTTCAGCTAGTTACACTGTCATCACTTTGAGTTTCCTGAATTACTGGTACATAACATGTTGGTCTTTATTGCTGTTTAAAATGCTTTCAAAATCTTACATTATAATTTGACATTGGAACAAAGTTATTGTGGATGTTGCAAGAGAAGGAAACAAAGCAATAAGATATATGTTTATCTTTATCAATATTTATCAATTGATAAATATTTATCAATAAGGCCAATATCACTGAAGGAATTAGTATAATTGCTTATTTTCTTATAGAACACTCACCAAGTATGTTATAGGACCTAAGAAAGGCAGAAACCCACAAGTAGATGAAAATTACATTATGTCTTACTACTGAAATATATGCCATATAATGGTCTTATCTCATACCAAGTAATGCAGCTACAGCCACAGGAAGAAACATCAGAGCAATTCATGCTTAAGATCATTGTGAAAACATTATATTAAAACTTAATTGGAAGGGATTTTCTTTCTTTGTGTTAACAGAACAAACTGTATCTTACAATCAATGGAATCTGAGATTTGGTGAAATGTAGTGTTTATAACATTCTTCTATTGGCTTTCTATATAAATAATGGGTTAGTTCTGAATACTTAGGTATTACTATTTTTCTCTGAAAGTCCTCTAAGAGAATATTTGGTATTTGTTTTTGCAGCAGAAGAATCCAAGGGTGGTGTGAATTTTGTTCTTTTTCTTTTCTTTCTTTTTAAGGTCTTGCTATATAGCTCAAGCTAGCCTTAGACTCCAAATCTTCCTGCTTCAGCTTCCTGAGTGCTGGAATTACAGGTGTGTGCCACCACACTTTGTGATTTTTGATCCTTTAAGTTGATCTATGCTACAGTTTAGATCTAGAATGTCCCTAAAGTCCCATGTCCCCAGTTTCTGGGCTAGTGGGAGGCTTTTCAGTCACCTTGGGTGTGCTCTTGAGGGGGAATGTAGGACTGTAGTCTCTTCCTCAGATGACTTGTAATTAGGTTTGGGAAATTAAGGCACTGACAGGACATAAGAAGGGAAGAGCAGAGAGAGACAAGGTAGGTTTTTTTTTTTTTTTCCTTGTCTGTTTGGTGGGACTGGGATTTGAACTTGGAGTTTCAGGCTCACAAAGCAGGTACTCTACCACTTGAACCACACTTCTTGATAGTACATTTTGCCTGGTTATTTTGGAGATGGAATCTTGAGAACTATTTGTCCAAGCTGGCTTTGAAACTTGATCCTCCCAATCTCAGACTCCCAATTAGCTAGGATTACAGGCATGAGACAACAGCTTCTGGCTATATTTATTTTGTTTTTGAAGTTCCTGGGGATCAAACCCAGGCCTTTGTACATGCTAGACAAGTACTGTACCACTGAGCTATACCTGCAGCCTTGACAAGGTACTTTTTACTGCTTTAGTGTAGTGATATAGTTCTGGCCATGGCTGTGGGCCTCCTAGTTCATACCTCTTATAATGTGGACCCTTTTCCATTCCAGCTTTGATAGGGTTTAGTCTATCTATTATCTGTCTATCTGTCTATCTATCTATCTATCTGTCTATCTATCTATCATCTTACCCCTTTAAACAAAAACATTTTATTGTTGATTCCTTTTACCCTTTCCACCCCCTTCTCACACCTTATAAAGGTTCTTCAAGTGAAAAACATGAGTGACACTATATTTTCTTCCAGATACAGTATTTTTACTAGCAGTGTTCCTAGGAAATAGAATATAGAGGTGGGATTCTGAAATCAAATTTCTTGCATATTTAACAAATGGACAGATGGCCTCCAGTGCCTGGTAGATATTGGGATACCAGCAAGTCATAGCAAAAAGGGCTTCAAAATTATTCAGATATCAATGGTAGGAGAATGCAGTGGAGTGTCTGTGGAGGGAAGCACTTGAGGTGTTCTTGATTACACTAACAACCATGGTGTTTAAAAAAATGGTGGGGTAGCACATCATTTATGGATGTATTAAAGAACTTACCAAAAGGAAAAAAAACTTAAGAAGGACTTTGAATATCTAAAGTATTGATATTGAATGTAAGATATTCGACCAGAGCAGCTATAAGTGGAAAAACAAAACCTTATATACAAAATTAAAGATTTTATATATAACTATAGGTGAAATCTAAAACAACTAGTGTGATGGAAGATAATAGAGAATATCTTCATATAATTTGGGGATAGGAAAAAATTCTTAAACAGGCTATAAGAAGAAAGAAGTACTAATCATAAAAGAAAAGATAGATAATTGAACTTTTAAAAATTAATATTTAAGGACTGATAGAATGGCTCAAATGGTAGAGCACCTGCCTAGCAGGCATGAGGCTCTGAGTTCAAACCCCAATACTGTCAAAAAATTAATGTTTTTTGTTCAAAAAACATGATCTCTACATGAGATATGAAGAAATAAAATGATAAGTCACTGATTGGAGATATTTTCACATCCTATTCCTAACCAAGAACTCATAGTCCATAATGCATTAAAAATTCACAGAAATCAAGAATAAAAGCAAATCTAATAAAAGCTTGATAAAAAAGACTCGAAGAGACAATTTACCAGAAAAGAACATAAAAATGACCAATGAACATATTAAAATGTGCTCAATTCTATTTATTCATGGAAATGAAATCTTTGAAGAAATGCCATTATATAATCACTACAGTGGCTTACATTTAAAAACAATCTTAAATGTTAGCAAGAAGGGGGAATAAGTGGAAGTTGTTCACATTGTTGGTAGGAGACTAAATTAATATAACTATTTTGTAATAATGTTGGCAGCATTGAGTTTCATGAGCAACAAGGTAAAATGAGTGCCATCACCCAGCACCTCTTCTCACAGATACATTATATTGAGCAGCTATTCCCACATTCAACTCCCTGTAGAATTGCTATGAAAGCCAGGGTTGGCCACATAGTTGATTTGATTCCACCAGCATCCATTAGCTTGCTAACAGGTACCAGTGGGCCCAGATCCATGGACAATATGGTGTGGACTAAGCACAGACTCCAGTGGTGGTAGGGAGACAGTCTAATGAGGGAAGCTGCAGTTAACAGAGATTTCTGGTCCACTCAGGCTGTCCCTGAAGTGGAAACTGATGTGACTACACCAGCTGCATCAAAGACACCCCCACAAGACAAAAGATACAGTCCTGACCAGCAAATCCCTACCATCAGTCACAGCTGTATCTAAGGCATCTTAGCACAGATTTAAGCATCATGACTGGGGAGAAAGCGAGCAAACTCAGAGCACAGCACAGCAGATACCAGTCTAGAGAATAGCAGATTCTAATCCTTCTCTCCATGAGTGGAGGAGGGGATCAGACCCAGTCTTGACCACTGTCATCAAAGTTTGACTACTGAGCCAGATCTCCAGTTCAGTGACAAGAAAATACACCATATCTGATCACTACCAAGCCTTGCCTAAACATTGTGAATACATCAACTGAAAGGACACAGGAGATTAAGACCTACAACCAAAAACTTGGTCTCAGATGTGTAAATTCCAACATAGAAACACAAGTAATATGAATAAACAATGCAACATGTATCTTCCAAAAGTCAACAATTCTGCAATAAAGGACTTGAATGATACTGAAGTGAATGTAATCTCAAAAATGATAAGAATGATCAAAGAACAATGATAAGGATGATCATCAAAATTAAAGAGGACATGTATAAACACTTTGATAATCTGAAGATAAACAGCTGAATGACCTAAAAGAGAATGCAAATAAACAGGTGAATGAAATAAGGAAGACAATGAAGGATATGAAAGAGGAATTCAATAAAGATAAAAATTATGAAAAAATCAAATTGAAATCCTGGAATGAAAAGCTCAGTAACCCAAGTAAAAAACTCAGTTGAAAGTCTTGCTAATGTAATGGGACAAGTTGAAAACAGAATATCAGGATTGAAGATAAAGTAGAGGAATTAGAACAATCAAAGACAAAGGACAAAATACTAAGAAGGCATAAATGGAACATGCAAGACCTCTGGGACACCATTAAAAGACCAAGCCTACAAATCATGGGTGAAGAATGAGAAGAGATGAAACTAAAGGAATAGGTAACATAGTCAATAAAATAATAGCAGAAAACTTCCCCAGTCTTGAGAAAGAGAGAGTTATCTGGGTATAGGAGGATTTCAGAACACCAAACAGACAAGATCAGAAAAGAAACATTGCCAGATATTGTATAGCTAAAATGACAGATATACAAAGAAAGAATATTGAAAGCTTCAAGAGAGAAAAAAGTCATATACAAAGACAAAACCATGGAGGTGGCAGAGTGGCTTAAGTGATAGAGTGTCTACCTAGCAAGCATGAGGCCCTGAGTTGAATCCCTGGTACCAACAAAAAATAAATCAATAAAGGTAAACTCATCAAAATAACAGCAGATTTAACAACAGAAACTCTAAAAGCAAGGAGGACATGGAATTACATATTTCATGGCATGAAAATGTTTAAAAACATCTATCTTGGTCTGGAGGTGCAACTTAGTGTTGCAGTGAAAGAAAATAACTGTTAACCTAGATTACAGGATCTAGAAAAATTATTCTTCATGATTGAAGGAGACATAAAATACCTTTCACAATAAATGAAAACTAAAGGAATTCATGAACACTAAATCATGCTCATAAAATGCAGAAGATACTTAAAGGAATCCTACACACAGAAGAGGATGATAAACACAACCAGGAAGATACTGGAAAGAATAAATCCCATGAGGTGAGTAGATTATTACTAAATGAGGGTTAGGAAAGAAGCACACATCATAAAAACAAAGTGACAGGAAATACTACATATATTTCAATAACAACACAAATGCTAATGGCCTCAATTCTCCAATCAAAAGGCATAGACTGGTGGATTGGGTTAAAAATCAAGACCTGATCAACCATTTGTTGCATTCAAGAAATGTATCTCACTGACAAAGGCAAGCATTTGCTTAGGATGAGGACAGAAAAAGAATTTTCAAGCAAATGGACCCTGAAAGCAGGCATGAATAGTGGTATATTCATATATGACAAAACAGGTTTCAAACCAAAATTGGTCAGAACAGACACAGAAGGCCACTTCATATTCATAAAAGGAACAATGCATCAGGAGGATATAACAATTGTTAATATATCTGCACCAAACTTTGGTGCACTAAGTTTCATAAAATGAACAGTACTGGACATAAAAGCACAGATAGGCTCCAACATGATAGTAGTGGGTGACTTCAATACCTTATTCTCATCAATAGAGAGATCATCCAGACAAAAAGAATCAACAGAGAAACTTCAGAATTAAATGACACTATAGATCAAATGGACTTAACAGACATCTACAGATAATTCATCCAACAGATGCACAATGTACATTCTTCTGAGCAACCAATGATACCTTTTCTGAAATAGAGCGTATTTGAGAACATAAAGCAAGTTGGAACAAATACAAGAGAATTGAATTAATCTCCTGCATTTTGTCAGATGACAGTGGAGTAAAACTAGAAATCAACAGAAAAAGAAAATAGAGAACTTGGTAATATCAGAGCAGAAGCTTTTTGCTGCTTGTGGAAGCTTTCTAAATGGAAGTGGTCAAGAAAGACATTCCCAGAGACTCAGCTATTTCTAAGGAAAAATCAGTGAAAACACTGGGCCTTGACTACATAGTAATACCTCTCTGTGTAACTAGAGATATATTTACCACGTCCAGGACTGCTAGAATTGTGAAATAATAATAACCTTCAAGAGTAGGTGATTTATTCAAACCCCAGTTCCACCAAAAAAAAAAAAAAAAAAAAAAAAAACCCAAAAAACCCAAAACAAGAATAGGTGATTTGAAAACTAAACTACACTTAAAAAAGGAAATACAGCAACTACTCAAACACATGGAGACTGAACACTACACTACTGAATGGCTAGTGGGTCATAGAAGAGTAAGGGGAAAAATTAAAAAATTCCTGTAATCTAATGAAAAGGCAAACACAACTTACTAGAACTTTTGCGATACAACAAAGGCAGTGCTAAGAGATAAGTTTATGGCTATGAGAGCATGCATTAAAAAACAACAACAACAACAACAACCTAGGATCTTAAATCAATAACCTAATGATGAACCTGAAGTTCCTAGAAAAATAAGAACAAACCAAACCCCAAATTAGTAGACAGAAAGAAATAAAGATTAGAGAAGCAATTAATGGAACAGAGACTAAGGAAATACAAAGAATCAATGAAACAAAAGTTGATTCTTTTAGGAGATAAACAAGATTGGTAGACTCTTTTCAAAACTAACCAGAAGGAGAGAGAAGGCCAAAATTATAAAATTAGAAATGAAAAGGGGTATATCATAACAAATCCAATGAAATTAAGAGGATCAATGGGAAATATTCTGAAAACTTATATTCTAATAAACTTGAAAAATCTGGAAGAAGTGGATAAATTTCTAGACACATATGGCCTCTCAAAATTGTACCAAGAGGCTATAAATCACTGAACAAGTAATGAGATTGAAACAGTAATGGAGTCTCCCAACAAAGAAGAGCCCAGGACCAGATGGATTCACTGCAGAATTCTACCAGACAGAAGAACTAACACCATGGTCCTCAAATTTTTCCATAAAATAGAAAGGGATAGAAGAAAATTCCAAGATGGTAGCTAGAGGGAGGAAGCAGAAAGTGTGCCTCCTAAAGTAAAATCTTGGAGAGACGCTGGAGATACACCTTACAGGAAAAACCACCCAGAAGAGGCAAAACTTTGACTTCTCCACACCTCCAGCCTGTGCATAGCATCTCCACTTCATGCTAAATGGAGAAACTAGGAGGGCTCCTGCACTGCCGCCAGATGCCAGTGCCCAGACGGCTTGGGAAGACACAGACTACAAGGTGAGCTAAGTGGTATGTGGTACTCCCACAGACAATCCTGGGTCAGATCAGCATAGCCCCCTGAACAGACCAACCCCCACCCAGGGGAAAAAAGAGAAACTGAATAATAAGCAATAACAACAAAAAAGACATGTAGCAAAGAGGGTGGGGTGCCCTGAGCGCTGAAGAGGGAGGGAGGGGAAATCCCTCACAAGCCAGCTGAAGAAGGTGGGAGTGGTGGCACATGCCCAGCAACCAGGAGTGGGAAAGCTTGTAAAAGCAGCGGTGGGAGGAAAACTCCACAGGAGAGGGGAGAAGATCCACTTCCCATGTGAACTGTAAATAAACATGCAGGCCTGAGAAAGTGGGTGCAGTGTCACCTCCCCCAGTGTGCTTGGAAAGGGGAACACTTGTAGCAGCAGCTTGTGCACAGGAGAACTCTGAGTAAACAAAGCCTGTGGGGGCCAGGTGAGTGTTAAGCTCACCCCTGAGATCTGCATAAATAAAGCCTCCAGCAACAGCAGGCTGACAGTAGTGGGCAGGTGAGCCACAGCCGCAGATACCATTCACAGAACTGTCTCCAGACCTTTTTTTTTCTCTCTCCCTTTGATGATTCAATAACCAAACTACACCTGCATGCTGAAAAACTTACTGAAACTGTATTGCATTTGAACTTGGGACACTGGGTGGGTTTTTTTTTTTTGTTTTGTGCTTTTTTTTTTTTTTTTTTTTAGTTTTTGTTCCTCTTTGATGAGACAACAATAGAATGATTTCTGAGACACCATCACCAGGACTGGAGGCAGAGGGATGAACACCAAAATTATTAAGACTGAAACTTTATTGCATTTGAACTTGGATATATATATATATATTATATATATATATATATGTATATATATATTTATTTATTTATTTTTATTTTTATTAATTTGATTTTTTTTATTTTCAATCCTCTCTATTTCTCTAATGCCTGTTCAGCTTACTGTTGATTAGTACACTATCTGTCCCTGTTCATATCTTTGAAACTTTTTTGTTGTTTGTTTGTTTTGTTTTTTTCTACTTGTTTATTTGTTTTTCCCTTTTTCTTCAACTTTTTTGCTTTCCATCTCCTCTCACCCTTCCATTCTAAATATCACCAGTGTTATTATTACAAGCTAGAAAATACTTAATTGCACACAGTACAGGGACAATAACAACACCAAGGGCAATGATGGGAAGACAGAAAAAACAGGGAAACCAGTTTCCCCACAGCAAAAAATTAGTGCAGGAACCAGAGGGGAATGAAGAAAACAGATACTCAGATCCAGACTCCAACAAAACGAAGATAAACTATGCCAAAGAACGCAATGAAGCCCACAAGAACAATCTAAAAGAGGAAATACTACAGGTAATCAATGAGAATTTTATAGAGATGATATTGGATATGGTCAACCAACATGTACAAGAGACACTCAAGAAATTCCAAGACAACAAAAATAGAGAATTTGAAAAAGCACAAGAAGAAATAAAAGAAACCATAGAAGCACTGTATAAAACCAAAGTGAAACAAAGAACACAATTAATAAAGAGATAAATGAACTCAGGACAAAAATAGACAACAGTAAAGAGGAAGGGACTCAGGATATGGAAAACCTCAGAAAAAAGAACGAAAAAGAATTGCAAAACAAAATGTAAGGCCAATCCAGCAGAATAGAACAAACAGAAGACAGAATCTCAGAACTTGAAGATGAAATGGTAATTAAAGGAAAAACCGAAGAACTATTAATTAAACAACTCAAGACCTGTGAAAAGAAAATGCAAGAACTCACTGACTCCATCAAAAGACCAAACTTGAGAATCATGGGCATCGAAGAAGGAGAAGAGGTGCAAGCGAAGGGAATACGTAATATATTCAACAAAATAATAACAGAAAATTCCCAAATCTACAGAAATCTATTCCCATACAGATGCAAGAGGCCTCCAGAACACCAAACAGACCAGATCAAAATAGAACTACCCCCATGGCATATCATCATTAAAACAAGCATAGAAACTAAGGAAAGAATATTGAAGGCTGTAAGAGAGAAAAAACAAATAACATACAAAGGTAAACCCATCAAAATCACAGCAGACTTGTCAACAGAAACATTAAAAGCAAGAAGAGTGTGGGGTGAGATCTTCTGGGCACTGAATGAAAATAACTTCAACCCCAGGATAATCTACCCAGCAAAACTATCATTCAAAATAGATGGAGCAATAAAAGTCTTCCATGATAAGCAGAAGCTAAAACAATATGTGACCACAAAGCCACCACTACAAAAGATTCTTCAAGGGATTCTGCACACAGAAAGTGAAACCCAACATAACCATGAAAGGGCAGGCAGCACCAAACTACAGGAAAAGAGAAAGCAAGAAAGTAGAGAGTAACCTCAACTTAGGTACACACAATCAAATCTTAAAAAACTAAGATAACTAAATGACAGGAATCAGCAGATACCTATCAGTACTAACACTTAATGTTAACAGACTTAATTCACCCATCAAAAGGCACCGCTTGACGAAATGGATTAAAAAGGAAGATCCAACAATTTGTTGCTTACAGGAGACCCATCTCACTGACAGAAATAAGCATAGGCTTAGGATGAAAGGCTGGAAGAAGATTTACCAAGCCAATGGCCCCTGAAAACAGGCAGGAGTAGCAATACTTATCTTTGACAAAGTAGACTTTAAACCTACATTGATCAAATGATATAAAGAAGGACATTACATACTAATAAAAGGGGAAATAGACCAAAAGGAAATAACAATTATTAACCTATATGTACCCAATGTCAACACACCCAATTTCATCAAACATACCCTGAAAGACGTAAAACCATATATTAACTCCAACACAGTGGCTATGGGTGACTTTAACACCCCATTATCATTAATAGATAGGTCATCCAAACAAAAAAATCAATAAAGAAATCCTAGATCTAAAATATATCATAGATCAAATGGACCTACTTGATATCTACACAACATTCCATCCAACTTCTACACAATATACATTCTTCTCAGCAGCCCATGGAACCTTCTCCAAAATAGATCATATCCTAGGGCACAAAGCAAGTCTCAGCAAATATAAGAAAATAGAACTCATACCATGCATTCTATCTGATCACAATGTAATAAAACTAGAACTCAACAACAAAAGTAAAGACAAAAAACATGCAAAAAGCTGGAAACTGAATAGCTCATTGCTTAATGAACAATGGGCCATTGATGAAATAAAAGAGGAAATTAAAAAGTTCCTGGAAGTCAATGAAAATGAAAACACAACCTACCAGAACCTATGGGACACAGCAAAGGCAGTCCTGAGAGGAAAGTTTATAACCATGAGTGCATATATTAAAAAGACTGAAAGATCCCAAATCAATGACCTAATGATACATCTCAAGCTCCTAGAAAAACAAGAACAAGAAAATCCCAAAACAAATAGAAGGAGAGAAATAATAAAAATAAGAGCTGAAATCAATGAAATAGAAACCAAAAAAAACATACAAAGAATCAATAAAACAAAAAGTTGGTTCTTTGAAAAAATAAACAAGATCGATAGACCCCTGGAAAACCTGACTAAAATGAGGAGAAAAAGAACCCAAATTAGTAGAATCAAGAATGCAAAAGGGGAGATAACAACAAACACCATGAAAGTCCGGGAAATCATCAGAGACTACTTTGAGAACCTATATTCAAATAAATTTGAAAATCTTAAAGAAATGGACAGATTTCTAGATACATATGATCATCCAAAACTGAACCAAGAGGATATTAATCACCTGAATAATCTATAACACAAAATGAAATTGAAGCAGCAATCAAGAGTCTCCCCAAAAAGAAAAGTCCAGGACCTGATGGATTCTCTGCTGAATTCTATCAGACCTTTAAAGAAGAACTGATACCAACCCTCCTTAAATTGTTCCACGAAATAGAAAGGGAAGGAAAACTGCCTAACACATTTTATGAAACCAGGCAAAGACACCTCCAAAAAGGAGAACTATAGGCCAATCTCCTTAATGAACATTGATGCAAAAATCCTCAATAAAATAATGGCAAACCGAATTCAACAACACATCAAAAAGATCATTCACCACGACCAAGTAGGCTTCATCCCAGGGATGCAGGGGTGGTTCAACATACGAAAATCAATAAACGTAATAAACCACATTAACAGAAGCAAAGACAAAACCCACATGATAATCTCAATAGATGCAGAAAAAGCCTTTGATAAGATCCAACACCATTTCATGATAAAAGCTCTAAGAAAACTAGGAATAGAAGGATAGTACCTCAACACTATAAAAGCTATATATGACAAACCTACAGCCAGCATTATACTTCACGGAGAAAAACTGAAACCGTTCCCTCTAAAATCAGGAACCAGACAAGGATGCCTACTATCTCCACTCCTATTCAACATAGTACTGGAATTTCTAGCCAGAGCAATTAGGCAAGAAGAAGGAATAAAAGGAATACAAATAGGTAAAAAAACTGTCAAAATATCCCTATTTGCAGATGACATGATCCTATACCTTAAAGACCCAAAAATCTCTACTCAAAAGCTCCTAGACACCATCAATAGCTATAGCAAGGTAGCAGGATATAAAATCAACATAGAAAAATCATTAGTATTTCTATATACTAATAATGAACAAACTGAGAAAACATATATGAAAACAATTCCAATTACAATAGCCTCAAAAAAATCAAATACCTAGGTATCAACCTAACAAAGGATGTGAATGACCTCTACAAGGAAAACTATAAACTTCTGAAGAAAGAGATTGGGGAAGACAATAGAAAGTGTTAGATCTCCCATGCTCATGGATTGGTAGAATCAGCATAGTAAAAATGTCTATGCTCCCAAAAGTAATCTACATGTTTAATGCAATTCCCATTAAAATTCCAATGACATTCATTAAAGACATTGAAAAATCTACCGTTAAATTTATATGGAGACACAAGAGGCCACGAATAGCCAAGGCAATACTCAGTCAAAAGAACAACGCTGGAGGTATCACAATAACTGACTTCAAACTATATTACAAAGCAATAACAATAAAAACAGCATGGTACTGGCACAAAAACAGACATGAAGACCAGTGGAACAGAATAGAGGACCCAGATATGAAGCCAAACAACTATAACCAACTTGTCTTTGACAAAGGAGCTAAAAATATACAACGTAGAAAAAGCAGCCACTTCAACAAAAACTGCTGGGAAAACTGGTTAGCAGTCTGCAAAAAACTGAAACTAGATACATGTACATCACCCTATACCAATATTAACTCAAAATGGATCAAGGCTCTTAATATCAGACCACAAACTCTAAAGTTGATACAGGAAAGAGTAGGAAATACCCTGGAGTTAGTAGGTATAGGTAAGAACTTTCTCAACGGAGCCCAGCAGCACAGCAACTAAGAGATAGCATAGATAAATGGGACTTCATAAAACTAAAAAGCTGTTCATCAAAAGAAATGGTCTCTAAACTGAAGAGAACACCCACAGAGTGGGAGAAAATATTTGCCAGCTATACATCAGACAAAGGACTGATAACCAGAATATATAGGGAACTTAAAAAACTAAATTCTCCCAAAACTAATGAACCAAGAAATGGGCAAGTGAACTAAACAGAACTTTCTCAAAAGAAGAAATTCAAATGGCCAAAAAACACATGAAAAAATGCTCACCATCTCTAGCAATAAAGGAAATGCAAATTAAAACCACACTAAGATTCCACCTCACCCCTGTTAGAATAGCCATCATTAGCAACACCACCACCAACATGTGTTGGCGAGGATGTGGGGGAAAAAGGAACCCTCTTACACTGTTGGTGGGAATGTAAACTAGTACAACCACTCTGGAAAAAAATTTGGAGGCTACTTAAAAAGCTAGACATTGATCTACCATTTGATCCAGCAATACCACTCTTGGGGATATACCCAAAAGACTGTGACACAGGTTACTCCAGAGGCACCTGCACACTCATGTTTATTGTGGCACTATTCACAATAGCCAAGTTATGGAAACAGCCAAGACACCCCACCACTGACGAATGGATCAAGAAAATGTGGCATCTATACACAATGGAATTTTATGCAGCCATGAAGAAGAATGAAATGTTATCATTCACTGGTAAATGGATGGAATTGGAGAACATCATTCTGAGTGAGGTTAGCCTGGCCCAAAAGACCAAAAATCCTATGTTCTCCCTCATATGCAGACATTAGATCAAGGGCAAACACAACAAGGGGATTGGACTATGAGCACATGATAAAAGCGAGAGCACACAAGGGAGGGGTGAGGATAGGTAAGACACCTAAAAAACTAGCTAGCATTTGTTGCCCCCAACGCAGAGAAACTAAAGCAGATACCTTAAAAGCAACTGAGGCCAATAGGAGAAGGGGACCAGGAACTAGAGAAAAGGTTATATCAAGAAGAATTAACCTAGAAGGTAATACACATGCACAGGAAATTAATGTGAGTCAACTCCCTGTATAGCTACCCTTATCTCAACTAGCAAAAACCCTTGTTCCTTCCTATTATGGCTTATACTCTCTCTTCAACAAAATTAGAAATAAGGGCAAAATAGTTTCTGCTGGTATCGAGGGGGTGGGGGAGAGAGAGGGGGCGGAGTGGGTGGTAAGGGAGGGGGTGGGGGCAGGGGGCAGAAATGACCCAAGCATTGTATGCACATATGAATAATAAAACAATAAAAATTAAAAAAAAAAAGAAGAATTAACCTAGAAGTTAACACACATGCACAGGAAATCAATGTGAGGCAACTCCCTGTATAGCTATCTTTATCTCAACTAGCAAAAACCCTTGTTCCTTCCTATTATTGCTTTTATTCTCTCTACAACAAAATTAGAGATAATGGCAAAATAGTTTCTGTGGGTATCGAGGGGGTTTGGGGGGAGAGGGAGGGGACAGGGGTAGGTAAGGGAGGGGGTAGGGGGCGGGGGGAGAAATGACCCAAACATATTATGCACATATGAATAAAAATAAATAAATAAATAAAAATAGAAAGGGATAGAACTGGAAGGAATACTATCAAGCTCATTCTATGAAGCCAGTATTACCCTGATACCAAAAGTTGATAAAGACACAACCAAAAAAAGAAAATTATGAACAATTTCCTTGATGAACATTGATGCAAAAATTCTCAATAAAAGGCATGCAAACTAAATTCAACTACGTATTGAAAAGATCATATGCCATGATCAAGTTGGTTTCATTCCAGGGATGCAAGGATGGTTCAACCTACGTAAATCAATAAATATAATATATACATATTCAGAATCAGGTACAAAAGCCACATGGTCATCTCAAGAGATGTAGAAAACGCCTTCATCATCCTTCCATGATAAAAGCTCTGAAGAACTTGGGACAGAAAGAACATACTTCAACATAATAAAGGCTGTATATGACAAACTTGTGGCAAAATATAGGCTGCAATGTGAAATTAGTGTTTAATGGGTACATTGTTTCAATTTGGGAAGATGAAGTTCAGAGGATGGTTATAAGTAATGGTCAAACAACACTCTGATTGCACTTACTGTCACAGAATTGTATACTTAAAAATGGTTAATACAGGGCCAGGCATGGTGGTTCACACCTGTAATCCCAGCTACTTGGGAGGATTATAGTTCAAGGCCAGTTTGGGAAAAAAGTTACCAGGACTCCCATCTCAACCAATAAACCTGTGATCCCAGCAATGAGGGAGGCATAGGTAGGAGGATTATGGTCCCAGACTGGGCCAGGCAAAAAGCAAGACCCTATCTGAAAAATAACTAAAACCAAAAGAGCTAGGGGCAGGGCTCAAGTGGTAGAGTGCCTACCTAGCAAGTATGAAGCCCTGAGTTCAAACTCCAGTACTGCCCAATCAAAAAAGGTTAGTGTGCTAAATTTTACGTTACCTCTATTTTCCCACAAAGCGAATGAATGAATAACAAAAGCAAGAAATACCAGCAGCAATCAAGAAAGCAAAAGGAACAATTTTATGCCAAAAAATGTAGAAATGTAAGATCTAAGGAAAGAAAGAGAAAGTTGTGTTGTAACAGGTCACACTGCCCTACACCAAACCCTTTGAGGCAACACAGAGAGAAGCAAGGTAAATCAAGGAAGTTCTGAGGACACTTAGTGATACCCTCCTGATAGGTGAGAAGGTGACGGTGGATGGGAACATATGGGAAGGGAAATAATGGGGAACAATCAAGCTCTCTTGAGTAAAAGCAGGTTTACTGCTTCCAAGCACTGCACTGAATTTAGAAAGTGTCCAAGTCTTACCTAAGTGAGGAAAGGAGTCTGGAGAATAGTTCATCTGTATGATGTTAAAGCAAATGCAAGCTCTGACCAGTACTGCACACTTGAATGATGAATTAGGTGAAGAAGGAATATTAAGGAGGAATAAAAGAGGTGATGGAGGAAGAGGGACAAAAAAGGTGGGAGAGGAGACATGAAGGAAGAGAAACTCACGATATGTAAAAGATATAAAATTCCATATGATACAAAGCATATCCCCACAGAGGAGGTAAAATTGTCCCCACATTTTGCATCAAAAGACCTTAGTAAATTAATAAATTCAATAAAACAAGATCTCAAAGACTGAACAGTCGAGTGAGAAAATAAAAAATGCAGCTCAGAGGGATATTAGAAACAAAATTAAGAATCATGTGTCTTTTTTATTCTAGGCTTCTAAATTAGTTAGCAAAAGTCATTGGAGTTGGAAGAGGACCACTGTCAGTGAGGTCAATCGTTATTAGCTGTTTCTTTCATTGTGCAAACAAATTCACAGGAGCTATTTTGACTTGACCAATGAAATCACAAGATTACCAAATTAAGAAGATGGAGAGAAAGATATCAATCACACAATTTCTCTTACACGTGTGTGGTCTCGGCAGAGTGACTGTGATATTGCATGAGATGCTGTTTGTAACACGCTGAGCACATTTGTATCTTTTAAGTGGCATTTTATTATTTGGTTTGAGAAAAGAAAGCAGGACATTGGAGTTGTAAATGTTGATCCAGGGTTCCTCTTCTTCAGAGGTGTTCGTAGGATCTAATTTCTGAATTTAAAAATCTTGTGTGTGTGTGTGTGTGTGTGTGGTACTGGGGTTTGAACTGAGGACTTCACCTAGGCAGGCACTCTACAACTTGAGCCACTCCCACCAGCAGGATCTTATTTCTGTAGATTCTGCAAATCCAACACCCATAATGGGTTTGAGACTTTAGGATTACTTGAATAGTAATCCTATTCTAGATGAAGAGGCATGCTTTTCATCTATCTTCCAACTGCTGGCCCACGTACACTGAGTACACCAATAAAGGCAAATTTCTTACCTGCCTTTGTTAAGTAAACCCTTCCATTTCTGGCAACGAGAGCAATATCTGAAGTATAAAAGCTATGATAGATGCTCTTTATGACACCACCGTAAAAGTCAGCTACTAATTCGAACGTGTTGCCGCCATCCATTGAAATCCATAACTAAGAGAATAAAAAGATAATATCTCACTGCAGGGCTGCTATGAACAGTCAGCAATTACCCATCAACCTCTTCTTCCTACATAAGAAAAGTCATATGGCACGATCTTTCCCATCTGTCACCAACATGCTCACACACATATAGACTCCTCACCCACTTGACCTACCCTCTATTTCCATCCCAGAGTCTGTGACAGTGTTTGTGGTTGGGTATCAGGTCTGCACCGTATGCATGGCAAATGCATAAGAGAACAAAGTCATTACCATGATCTCCCAGATGGAATTCCCTTGTTCACAGAAGGATGGAATGTTGTGTGCATTTGGATATGTATCATCTTTTTCTAGATGCCTAAGTGAGTGATTTTATATCTTTTTTCTTTCTGAATATGTGCATTGGTGCTAATCAATTTCCCCCTAAGGGATACTTTTGCTATATTCTACAATTTCGGTAAGTTGTAGTTTCATTTAGGTCAAAATATTTTAAAGTTTCTTTTGGGATTTCTTCTTTGACCCAGATGTTATTTACAACTATTTTGAGTGAGATTTTTCTAGATTTTGTTTCTGTCACTGATTCCTACTCCATTATGCTCCAGAATGTCTGTGGCCTGAGAACAGACATTGTGTGTGTTATGGTCCGGAATGGTCTATCTTGGTGACTGTTGCATGAAGCTTTGAGAAGGATTTGTATTCTTCTGGTGCTGGATGAAGAAGTCTACGGATGCCCTTTAATTCTGATTGATTGATGGTGTCATTGAGTTCGTATGTCCCTACTGACTTTTGGCCTGCTGCAACTGTTCATTTCTGATAGAGGGGTGTTGATGTCTCTAGATATAATGGTGTCATCCAATTCTCCTTGTAGTTCTACAAGTTTTTGTGTCATTTATTTGATTCTCTTATGTTATGTACACATGTTAAAGGCTTATATCTTCTTGGAGAATTGATGCCTTTGTCATTATTAATGCTCTTTTATCCTGAAGTCTGCTCTGTCTGAAATAAAGCTACTCCTACTTTTTTTGATTAGTGTTAGCATGGTATATCTCTCTCCATGCATCTACTATTAATCTATATGTGACTTTATATTTAAAATGGGTTTCTCATAGAAAACATATAGTTTCATCTTGTTTTTAGATCCACTCAGACAGTCTATGTCTTCAAATTGGTGTGTTTAGACCACTGATGTTCACAGTGATTATTGGTTTAGTGAGACTAATATCAACCATATTTGTAACTATTTTCTATTTGTTACATTTTTTTCTTTCTTTCCTCCCTCCCTCCCTTCTTTCCTTCCTTCCCTCCTTTTTCTCTCTGTCTCTCTCTCTTTCTTCTTCTTTTTTTTTTTTGGTGGGACTGGGGTTAGCTCTCAGGGCTTTGTGCTTGCAAAGCAGGCAGTTTACCACTTGAGCCACACCCCCTGTCCATTTTTTCTTTGCTCTGATTATTTTGGAGATGGGGATCTCATGAACTATTATTTGTCTGCAATGACCTCAAACCACAATCCTCACGATCTCAGCCTCCCAAATAGTTAAGATTACAGGCACGAGTCACTGGTGCCCAGCTTGTTCCCATTTTGTCGTCTATTCTTTTTCCACTTATTTTTTTAAATTTAATTTTATTTTCTTTATTAACATATTAGTTATACTTAAAAAAAACTTTCTAAAGTGGTTGTTCCAGTTCTATGATACATATTTTTTGGGGCAGTATTGGGGTTTGAAATCAGCACCTCATGTTTGCTAGGTGGAAGCTCTATCACCTACTTGAGCCACCACCTCCAGCCCAGCAGTACACATTTATAGCTCATCTATGTCCACTTTATTCTGATTCCTGGGCAGTGTGACAACCTTATAATAACAAAACAATCCTGATTCCTCCCTCCTTGCCCTTGTGTCATTTCTATCAGTTATTTGACCTATATGCAAGCATCTATCCATCTTTCTATCATCTATCTATCTATCTACCTACCTATCTACTTATCATGTATCTATACAAACATACATAGAGATATATGCAATCAAATCCATTATTGATATTATTAATTTGAACAAACTACTATTTGTTTGGTCAATTAAGAAAAATGCTTTTATTTTCCCTCCACTTATTTTTTTTCTTCAGTGCTCTTTCTCTTTCTTTCCTGATGTAGGTGCAAGTTTCTGACTTTATCATTTTCTGCTTTTCTGAAGCCTTTCTTTTAACATTTCTTTAAAGGAAGGTATACAAGTAACAAGCTTCTCATTTGGTTGCTATTTGTGTGGAATAGTTTTACTTCCTTTCTTATACTTTCAGCCTATCTATGTCCTTAGATTTAAAGTGAATTTCTTGTAGATAACACATTGTTTATCTCAATTTCTTAAAAAAGAGAGAGAGAGAGAGAGACCACATTCAGCTAATTTGTCTTTTGATTGGGAAGCTAATCCATTTACTCTTTTTCTTTTCTTCTGAGACAGGGTCTCACTGTTTAGCCTCAGCTGGCCTTAATCTCATATCCTTCAGCCTCAGCCTCCTGAGTACTGGGATTATAGGCATGAAGCACCATGCTTGGCCAATCTATTTACATGTAAAGGAATTACTGATACAGAAGAATTTACTGTTTTCATTTTGTTAATTATTTTCTGTATGTCTTATAGTTTTTTATGCCCCTTATCCTCTATTTCTGCTTTCCTATACATTTTGTTGATATTTGTAGTGACATGCTTGGATTCCCCATTCATTTCTTTGTGTACATACTATATAAATAATTTCTTTGTGCTTATCATTGCAATTGCATAAAACATTTAAAAGTTATAACACTGCTTTGAACAGATAACTTCAATCACATACAAAGACTCTATTCCTAGACAGCTCCACCTCTCATCCACTGTGTGTTATTGATGTCACAAATTACATATGTATAAACTGTATACACATTAAAGTAGATTTGTAGTATTTGGCTTTTCAAGTGTGAAGCCCTGAGTTCAAATCCTAGTTCCACCAAAAAAAAAAGTTTGACTTACCCTAACTCTACACAAGAATTAGAAGTGAACTTAGGTTCCATGATGACATTCACATGTTTCTGCATTTGTACATGAATTTACCTTTACCTAAGAACTGGATGTTCTCTTTAGCATCTCTTTCAGATAAGGGTGAGTGGTAACAAAGCCCCTCAGCTTTAGTTTATTTGTATTAATTAAGGCAGATAATTAAGAAAAGTCTTATACACCAGAGTTTGAACTAATCGCTAGGCAGGCACTGTGCAACTTGACCATGCCCCCAGACCTTTTTTTTTGCCTTAGTTATTTTTCAGATAGGATCTCATGCTTTTTGCTTGGCCTGGACCACGATCCTCCTACTTTGGCCTCCTGTACATCTGTGATTACAGGGATGTACTACCATATCTAGCTTGTTTGTTGGGATGAGATCTTTCTGGGTTTGAACTCAGGGCCTTGCACTTGCTAGGAAGTCACATTCCCAGCTCTTCTTCTTCACTTCTGAAGGACAATTTTCAGGATACAGTTTTCTGATTGGTAGTTTTTTTTCTTTCAAGAGTTTAAATATATCATCCCACTCTGTTCTAGCCCCAACATTATTTTGTTGTTGTTGTTGAGGGATCCACTAACAACCTCATGGCAGTTCCCTTGTGTGTGGTGCCTTTGATTTTTGTTAATTTGATAGTGATGTGTCTTAGTGTGGGTCTTTTTGAATTTGTCCTGATTGGAGTTTTTGAGTTTCTTGAACTTGTATGTTCATTTCTGTCCTCATTTGGGAAGGGCTTTTTTCCTATTATTTCTTCAACTAAGGTCTCACTCCCTTTCTCTTCCTCTTATCCTTCCTGTACTCTCACACTGCGTGTATTGATTTGCTTGACAAGTGCTCCTTAAATTCTCTCCACTTTTTTTCATTTTTTTCTTCTCTGAGTCAATGATTTCAAATGACCTGCCTCCAAGTTTCCTGATTTGTCTTTTTCTGTCTGAACCCCCTACACACCACCCCCCTAAAAACTGCTATGGGTCAACCCCTCTAGTGAAATTTTCAGTTGAGTTATTCAGAATTTGTTTGGTTCTTTTTAAAAGTTCCTATCTCCTAACTGAATTTCATTTTGTTTATGCCTTGTTTTTCTTGATTTTTTAAAAAGTTCTGTTTGTGTTCTCTTTTATAGGTCATTGGGCATCTTAGTTATAGTCATCTTAGATTATTTGTCAGGCAGTGAGTTCATGGATCTGCCTTTCTTTAGGGTCAGTTTCTGGTTTTTCTTTTACTCTTTTGATTGGGCCATGTTTCATTGTTTCTTTGTATCCTTATAATTTGTTGTCATGGTTGTTGTTGTTGAGTCTTGAGCATTTGAAAAACAAACATTTTGCCCAGTCTTTATGGTTTGGCTTCCTGTAAACTTTCACCCACCAGCCTAGCTGGAAGTCCGAGAAACTGCCAAACTTTTTCTGAGCATGTGTCTTTTCTGGTTTGTGTGTGTGCTATTGTCTCAGATTCTCTGAGCAGCATGTCCTGATGTCCTCTTAGAAGCCTGTGACCTCTCATTGTCTCTCGTATCTGCCTGTGGAATTGCAGTCCTCATGTGTCACAGTGATCATATCTGATTTCAGTGGTTTCCCAACAAGATCCCATCAGCACTTTGAGTCCCTCAGGCGACCTCTATGCCTTTGTTTCAGTCTTGAGGGAAGATCCCTAGTGTGGGAGGTTCCTTTCAGTTGCACTGTATTAAGTCAGATAGGAGAAAGACACAGATAGATGTGCAAAGAAATTTGTGACTTTTCAAATGTCTCCCTTTTGCTGGAATTTCTCCTTTGTTTTATGTTGGTTTGGGTCCTGTAGCTTCTCAACTAGTCTTTAGAGTTCTTTCCGTAACATTTTGGTCCATATATTGTTATCTCAGTATCTTCACTCTAATTTTTTGTTGTTGTTGAGAAAATAGAAGATAATTTCCACAATCTTCCATTACTGTGTCCACCCAACTACCAGCTTCTGATTCCAAAATGCTCCTTCCCATTACCATAGAATAATGTCTGAGCTGTTACGTAAGGCCAGTCTCTCCACAAGCGCATACTTCCCATCTTCTCTCACCTACTTCAAAGCATTACTCTTCTCTCTCTCTTGCATCATCATATCTTCCATCTCTCCTGAAGAGTTCCCGTTAACACGCAGCACAACTATTCCTGTACTTAGAAAACTAGTCCTTTCATCTCCATTCTCTCTTTAAACAGTACCCCACTTCACCACTTCACTCTTTAGCAAAACTTCGTGAAATGATTTGTTTGTGTTCATAGCATCTAATTCTTGTCTTCTCATTCTCTCTTCATCAGGCTTTCTACCTCCCTGATCCCCACAGTGACTGTTCTTTGAATCAATGTATAAGCACTCTGCACAGAGGAAGCAGACAATTTGCATCTTTCCCAGAGTGTGAAATTGCATATAGATGCACTCAATTATAAGCAATCACTAGCATCACTCTACTGAAATAGCTATTTTCAGTGTCAACAATGAGCTCCTCAGGAGATGGGTGCTTAGACTGAATGATGCCTTCCAGAAATCATCAAAACATCCAAAGAGTTATGATTAGAGAGTGCTTACTTACTATATTACAAAGGTTTTTGGAGCCAGGTATTGCGGCTCATGCCTGTGATCCTACCTACTTGGGAGGCAGAGATCTGGAGACCAGATTCCTGTTCCAGGCAATAAGTAAGGGAGATCACATTGCAGCAGAAAAGGCTGGGTATTGTGGCATGCTCTGGTCAGATCAGCCGTGCAGGCAGTATAAATAGGAGTAACAAGGCCCAGGCTGGCCTGGAAATAACTGTGAGACCCTATTTGAAAAAAACTGAAAATATAAAAGGGCTAGGGTGTGACTCAAGTGGTAGAGCACCTGCCTAGCAAGCACAAGACCCTGAGTTCAAGCCCTAGGATCACTTTGAAAAAGGATTTTAGGAAGATTCAATAGAGTCCCGCCCATATTTTTCTCTGATGCCGTGATACATCCCTGCAGGTCATTTTCATCATATTGCACAAGGAATACGATGTCTACTGTCTTACATTTATCACAAGTAGCTGAACTATTTATAAAAATGCAGGGTACGCACTGAACTTAAACAGAGACTACTAGCCCAAGAGAACAGTACACACTAGCATCTTTTACTCCCCACTCTGGGCATTCCTGCAAGAGAACACAACCTTAGATTTTGTTTTATAGAGCTACTTGCTCAGAAGTACACACCATGATTCTCATGGCAGTTTATATCTTTACTTTGGACCGTTGTTGTCAGCTATTAGACTCTGGCTGGTTTTAGTTATTGTTCATTTGTTTCTCACAGAGTTGTTCTGATTCCTTGGCCTTCCTAAATTCCTCACATTCAACTACTGGTCTCATTTCTTATATAGTTTTATATAAGTATAGTTTTTGAGAGTAACATGTAAGGAAGGCTCTTTGACTTCAATCCTGACTAGATATTGCCCACAGCCAAAGCCTGCTGGCAATGTGTTTGATCTACACACTTGTGAGCCCCTAACTTAGAGTACAGCAATTTCTTATAAAATCATTAGTTTTCAATCCATGAGTTTAGGAATTTCACAAGACAACAAAGCAGCCACTCGAGCAAAAAAACAAAAAAACAAAAAAAACGACAGTAAGGTGTTAAATAAAGTCCTGGAATGCAACTTATTCAGAGTACACGGTATCTATGGAGATATTACAATGAACCCCCTTGTACTATTACTGTTATTCATATGGTTGTTTGTTCTATAGGTCAGACAACCTGGACACAGCTGAATGTAAACTGTGTGCATCATATAAGAGTAACCAAAATTCAAAGGCTAAATAAACAATGTAAAAACTGAAATAAGGGAGTTCTATGAAGGTCTAGAAACAGGGCACCACCTTTCAAATCTCTAAATCTCATATAGAATAGGGATTGTAGACCAAGAAATCATATGTCAGGTTAAAATTCAGACAGTTTTTATTCAGATATAGAATAGATTGGCAAATTGGGAGACACAGGTTCAGTTAGAAACAATCAGGTATTCCATCAAGGGTGAGAGGACTTGGTTTGGAGAAACAAGGGGGGTAAGGGGTTCAAAAATGGTTTTTGGTTGGTTCTGTTAGTTACCCAAGTTGTTTTGAATGAATTTGGTCTTTCTATACATCGAGTTATTCCACATGTGATTGAGGGCCATTGCAAGGGGATTATCAGTGGGCAGTAAATCTTCTAAGATAGTTAGCAAGTCAGCAGAAGTCCCAGAATTGGACACTGTTGAAATCTGGGGTCTTGTTAAACACTTTCTATCCAAACAGCATTCTTCATTTCTGAGTTAAAGGTTGAGGAACTAGTATCTGTGAGGTAAACCACAACCTGTCAAATGCCATCCCTAAATCTCACAGAGAAACTTTGTTCCCTGTCTTGACCAAAGTCATCTTAATTTTTATTCTCACAGGTTATTTGAGAAATGTCAATGAGAAAATGAATTCATTGCTCTCACTGGAAACCACTGAAGTCCATTCTTATTTCCAAAGTTTACTTAACATTTCATATTTTGTGCTCCTTACTTTTAAATTGGTTAATGGTCCATTAGGTACTGTAAAAAGTCCTTTATCAAGCTTTCAGGCTACTGATAACAAACTGACAGGAAGACCCAAAGCTGGAGAATGCTAGTGGGAGGAGCATAAAGAACAATGGAGCCATAGGAGCTAGGTATGTGGTGCACACCTGTAATCCCAAGGCTGGGGAGCTAGCAGAGGGAGGACTGTAAGTTCCAGTGTAGTGTGGGCTACTTAGTGAGACTCTGTCTCAAAAAACAAGGCAAAACAAAACAACAAAAAATGAAGCAGGAAACTAACACAGCCAGAAAATGATGCTTAGATAAAGTCAAATAAAGAAAGGCCAATGTTAAATGCTGGAAATGCCAGATAGAAACACACTTTCAGAGTTAATGGCAAACTCTAGGTCATTCAGAGTTGGGAAGAAATGTATTATAGTAGCAAAGGTAAAAAGAGCTCTGGTTACCTATGGTTCAGTGAATCAATTGAAGGTTAAAGGCTGACAGTAGTTACTAAGTGTAACACACAGTAAGTAGTCAATAAAAATTTGCTGTCTTCCCTCCCACTTTTACTTCCTACCTAGATTACCAGAGTGGCTATGTCCTTTATGAACAACTATTTAGCATAGAGTAAGTGCTTGATTTACCTATACACCAGAGGATGAAATTTCATGGGTACACACCTGATTGCCATAAACATACAGAAAATGGCTTCGGGGATGAAACACCATTCCAGTAGGGATAGAGAACGAGTAAGGAAACTGGAAAGTTGGAAATTTTATCTGGAAAACTGATTCATCATTTTTTAGGATGCTCACAGCACAAGAGATACGTCTGGTGGTCTAAATTAAAAAAAAAGCATGGGGGATCATAAGAATTTTTCCATTATTACTAGTCCATGTTACAATTTTTAGACTTTCTGGGTACTTGCATTTTGATCAAGATTGGGACAGATCCATTAACATGCCATAGAACTGAAAGGATTGGCAGTCATACACACCTCTTTATTCTACTCTCCCCTGCCCATTTTGTAGATACTGAAGTGAATTTTTAGGAGACTAATTTATCCAAAGTTCTGTAATGAACGGCACAGAGAGGTTTATTACAGAGTCCTTACTGAACGTGGCAGACAGACTCTAATGCCAGTTCTCATCATGGTCATGCCCAAAGTGTAGATGCCTAACTCATACCCCAATTCTAGTGGGTTGTGATCTGGAAGGGGATCAGAACATGACACCCTCAAATAGGCTAATTTGGTACAGAGGTCATTTTAAGCTGAAGACTTTTGATTCAAATAATGCAGAAAAAAAAAAAAAGGGTCTCTCAGGAACTTCCCCAATCTGACTAAAAGCAACTTCTGGGAAATTAGACTGCCATCAATTTCTCTCCAGAAAAAAGAAAACAAAACCTACCCCAAATCCCCTCTTCAGGTGAGAATGAGGGTCCTGAAGGAGATACCTCCATGGACAAACATTTGCCTTCTCATCTACTGTTTGCTCCCCTGAAAACTAGTTACCCATCAAACAAGTCATTTGTTTTCCCAGAACAAATGCAGCAGTTGAATCTCAAAAAATGTTCACCTTACAATTACTTTATACCAAAGTGGCATTTGTAGGGTGCCAGTCCTCACCCTCAGCTATTGAGATCATTTTATCATTGCCAAGTGCTAAATACAATTTTGAGTAATTCATCACTGAGTTTCTCCTATACACAGGCATGATACATGTATAAAGAAACTGTTTTCTTTTCTCCTATTAATTTGTCCTTTGTCATTTTAATTTGCAGGGTCCCATTACTGAATATAAGAAATTTTTTTTCTCTTCTACAATCTCAAGGGTAGGAGCAGAAGCTATGTATTTTCTCATGGTTCTGAGAATAGTTCTAATTCATAGCTAGAGTTAAAGAACTTTGGAATAGAAAATAAGACAGACCTATGGCAATGGGTTCCTTTTTTGTGCATCTTAACTATCCACTTTAAGGAATCTTAAATTATATGGAAGATATTCAGCTTATATTTTCCTGGAGAATTAGCAAAGGATAATCACTACACAATCAGCATCATGATTTCCGTGTTTTCTTCTCTTTTCTCTCTTTTTTTTTTTTTTTTTTGACAGCTCTGGGGTTTGAAACTCAGGGCCTCACACTTGCTAGGTAAGCACTCTATCACTTGAGTCACCCTTTCAGCTCTTTTTGCTTTAGGTTATTTTTCACATAGGGGCTCACTTTTTTTTTTTTTGCATTGGACAAGCCTCAGAACCATGATCCTCTAACCTCGCTGGGATTACAGATGTTTATCACACACCCAGCTTATTTGCTGAAATGAGATCTCATTAACTTTTTGCTTTTTGCTCAGTCTGGCTTTGGATGATGATCCTTCCAGTCTCTGCCTCCCAAGTAGTTGGAATTATAGGTGTGAGTCACTACATCCAGCCATGGTGTCCATTTTTATTAAACTAAATGACAATCAGAGGTGAGAAACTTCTGAAGTGTCACACTATACTAATTATCAGAAATAATTTTTCTGTAGCCAGTTTTATCAAGTTTTGTTGCTAAAGATAGTAAGAATTTGGAAGTTGGGCGCCGGTGACTCTCTCCTGTCATCCTAGCTACTCGGGAGGCAGAGATCAGGAGGATCAGGATTTGAAGCCAACCCAGGCAAATAGTTTGAGAGACCATATCTTGAAAATACCCAATGCAAAAAAAATGGGCTGGTGGAGTGGCTCAAGTGGTAGAGTGTCTGCCTAGCAAGCATGAGCCCCTCAGTTCAAACTCCAGTATCACCAAAAAATAAAAATAAAAAAGAATGTGGAAACAACTTTGCTAAGGTAAATTTGCATTGCTCTAGTGTCACAGCAATCACCTGTGAGCTATAAGACCTACCAAGTTGTAGAAGAAGTAAATTCCAGTATTCTGCTCTTGGTCAATAAGAAATGTTACCACAGTTGGCAAAAATTTTGCATCTTTAACATTGTAAGGTATGCAAGGTAACCAGTTAAGAAATGGTTCTTTACCATAAAAACAAGAGCTTGCCTACAAAAAAGAAAGGAAAAGTTAATGCTGTTTTTGAATGTAAGTCCTAATTAGATATCATAGGGAAATAAACTAATAAATTATTGCGCTGTCCTGACTGACCACAAATCATATTTTTAAGTCTATAAGGTGTATGCCTCTCTTCTGGGGGATACAAATTCAGAAAACACTGCAAAGCATCTCATTCCAGCAAGGACTGTTTGTTTGGAATCCCTGTGGAAGTCTAGATTTAATATAATTAGATAACCATCATTAAATCCATTCAGAGACACCCTGGGGAGCAAAGACTGATTGTTAAGCCTTTCAGTACGCAGTATTGTCATTTTTTTAGATTAATAACAATTTGCAAAGTCATGCATAATCAATTTCTTACCTTTCAAAATATTCAATATCATACCTCACTTAGAGTCTTGTTCCTCTCAAAGGTGATAGTAACATAATCAACTGCAAAATATAAAGGCTTGGAAATTATGGGCACATCTGTATTTCTAGAATTAGAAGCTTAGTGCTAATAAAGGAGTCTCCATGAAAAACAATAGAAGTTGTGTATCACTGGTTGATGTATACTTGAAAACACTTTTTTTCTTGCACTTATGCAGGTGGGCTTGTTGTCCAAAATTTAAAATAGATCTTCCCTCATTTTTAGGCCATTGGTTTATATTAAAAGCTTACCTTTACATTCTTTTACATTTTTATTAGCATATATTAGCTTTGGGGGTGGGTTCATTGCGACATTTACATATTGCTTACAATGTATCTTAGGTAGATTCACTCCCTTCATCACTTTCTCTCATCCCCCCTTCTTGGATGCATTTTATTAAATTTTTATTGTATGCCATTTTATTTAATGGATATATATATATATATTATCAATATTGAAAAATGTCTGTTAGTATATCTTAGAACTTCTTTTTGTGGTACCAGAGTTTAAACTCAGGACCTCAAGCTTTTTAGATGGGTACTCTACCACTTAAGCCACTCTGCCAGCCCCTCTTAATATATCTTCAACTAAAACTCACCTTCAAAAGGTTCTCTGTTAGCAAAACATTTTTCATTATACCACAATCTTCCTTTGACATAGTCAACCTTTATAAATAAATAAATAAATAAAAATATTGCTCAGACAATATGTAGACTTAGGATATAAAAGACATTAAAAAGTTCCAAAGTTCGATAGCTTAAGGATGGAAGGGAAATAAAGAGAGAAGTATTGCACACAAATAAGATAAAATGTTACAGAATGAGGACAAGAAACCAGAATACATATTCTGAACAATCACAAAAAGGGAACAGAAACGGAAGAAATTGTACATGAGTTAGCATAGCCATTGAAGATGTCCTCGTCTATGAACTTCTGAAGCTATCAGAAGCCCTGGCCTTTCATCACAGTTACTGTGGGGTATGTGTTTGTTTTTTACCTCTCACTAACTGGAGCTAGGCTTAGGGGCCTCCATGGAAATTTGACAGCAGCAAGGAAAAGGTTTTGCACATTGGTTATAAGGAGAATCCATAAAAAAAATGAAATTGTATGTGTTGTATATTAATTATATACAATTCAAAGTGGTTTTGTCAAGGAAGATTCTTACTTTCAAATTATTCTTGATACATAAAGACCTTCTTATATTTTTATAGACCAGTAATAAAATCTCTATAATCTGTTCATAAAAGGCTTTTAAATATTCCAAAGTTGATTCTGTGAATATTTCAAATGCCATCATACTGCACATTTTAAAAGGGGAAAGTTTATGATACATTAATTATACCTTGGTTAACTGCTAAATAAGTGAAAAAGTCTTGTAAGATGGAATGGACAAGAGTTTGAGTCATGCCACATCATCATTCAAGTTAAGAACTTTTGAGTTCTTACATAACTCTTCAGGTTTCTGAATACTGGAACTACAATTTTATTTTTGCAAATAATATAGATTCCTTATTGGGCCTTGAACAATTTCTCTTCCTTCTTTGCAGATTCTTTGTGGATTTTTTTTTCTACTTGGGGGTGAAACTGGGAATAGCCCAGAGATTATTCTTAGCAATGATTCTCTTTCCATTGTTTATTCCTGAACTTTGCAAAATGATGCTATGGGATACATGTAGATAGTAAAATGGTTAGAATAGTGAATGATTTTTTTTAAAAGCATCTACGTTGTACAATGTACTGTGCTGAGGTTTTTCATATGTGATGTTATTTAACCACTTCATCTCTGAAAGACAGATACTGTTGTGCTTATTTTAGGCTTGTTCGCAGTACTGGGGGTTTGAATTTAGGGCCTCCTGTTTGTTAGGCAAGTGCTCTACCATTGAGCTACATCCCCAGTCCTGGCATGCCCATTTTAAAATGAAAAATTGAGACCCAGAGAGTTATATAACTTGTTCAAAGTTACATGCTAGGTGGCTAATAAGTTAGTACAAGATTTGATTCCAGTCTCATTGATTGAACAAATATTTATTGAGACTGCCTATTGTAACTTCTCAGGAAACAACAGTAAATGAGATAGCCCTTGACCTGGAACTTGACCTGGAAGTCTGGTAAGGCTAGCCTCCACAGACAAATCTGATGACAATTGATAGGAATTGGTGTTGAGAACTTTGAGATTGCCTACTAGTCAGGGGTTCCAGAGGCACGAGGAGAAATTCTCTAAGTGAGCTAGAAGCAGCTGGAGGGAGTGCATGCTAAGATAAAACA
The DNA here is from genome assembly GCF_047511655.1 of Castor canadensis. Classification (NCBI taxonomy): domain Eukaryota; kingdom Metazoa; phylum Chordata; class Mammalia; order Rodentia; family Castoridae; genus Castor; species Castor canadensis. The sequence continues at coordinate 17,307,385 of NC_133388.1, read as the reverse complement.
TGTCCTGCAGAGGACTTTAGGTGTGAGGCATGCTAGGACATTCAGAGAAGGTGAAGAATGGGGTAGGGCTGGAAAGGATGGCTTGAGGCGGAGAGCAGGTATTCCCAGGAAGACTCTCACCATGAGGGACTTTGTATTTATCCATCTAGAAGTGGCCCAAAGTCAACACTATTACTAACAGATTTTGGTGGCTAACAGATTTTGCTTCATGTCAGGTTTTGGATTTCGAACTTTTATATATGCACTGCTATCTATGTCTGGAGATGCTGTGTCCAAGTCATTCCTTCAAGTCATTCGAATGTCTGCTTCAACTTTAACTCCTTGGGTAGGCCTGTTGCAATCGCCCTCTTTAAAATAGAATGTTATCTTCCCTGTACTTTCTAGTTCTTTTATTCTGCTTTAATTGCAATAAGTGCTTACTATGATCTAAAATCATATTATGTATTTGTTTGTCTACTTGTTAATGGTCTAGCTCCCTTAATAGAATGTTAAGCTGGGTAAGAATAGGAACCCTGTCTTGTTCACTGTGGAATCCCCCTTGAGCTAACATGCACAGATTATATAGTAAGTGCTCAACAGATAATTGTTGAATGAATGAATAAACGAATGCATCAATAATCAATTATTCATGCCTTCAGCCACCTGTCCAAATAGTCATATATATTACACTTCTAACATCTTTCCTTTGATCATTGCAAGAAAGGTCTATTCAAAGTAAATCCCTAGATATCTGAGAATAATTTCACTTTTCCCCTTTCTTCCCCTTCCCAGTCTCAATACTTCTCAGTTTGGAACACTAGGATTTTTCCCTCTCACTCCTACCAATGACCCCTGAGATTTGTTGAGATTTTCATTTCAATAGGATTGGTTATAATATCTTTGCAAATGATAAAAACCTCTATAGAGGCAATCTGTGATTATATTTTACTATTTCATAAGCATTTACTCTTTGATTTGCCAATCCAAATTCTAGGAATGCACATTGCTACATGCAAAACTATTAATGGAAGCATTGTTTGTAGCAGCCAAGAATTGGGAAACTTCCCAAACATCCATCAATAGGATGGATGGTTAAATAAACTCTGTAAATCTGTGCAATGGAATTCTTACAGTGATTTAAAAAACAGGACAAAAAAAAACAAGAAAGAGACTTTCCATATACCAATATATGGTATATGATATATTGATAAGTGAAGAAAGTAAGGTATGCATATAGTATACTTATTATATAGTTTAAGAAAGTTAGGAAAAGAATACATACTCTTAATTATTTGAATTTACATTAAAAACACTGAAAATGGTTACTTATAAGGGCCAGGAAAAGCAGGGTAGTGCATACAGAGAGGGGTGAGATTTCTCAGTGTCTAGCTTTATATGACTTTTTTGGTTTTAACCATGTTAAAACAGGTAATCCTATTGGAAAACAGTAACTTTTAGACATTGAAAGTTCTCATTTTCTTTGCAACATGTCCTTTCTCTAAGATGAATGTTTATGAAGCCCCCATTTATATTTTGACACATAATCTCCAGTATGATGAAACTTGGAGGTAGGATCTTTAGGAATTGATTATATAGATGATATTGGGGCCCTTGTCTGGTTTGAGGGTGGATAAATAGGATTAGTGCCCTTATAAAAGGGAACCTAGAGAGATACCCTTTGTCCTCTCCACCATGTGAGTCCACCTTGAGAAGACAGCTATTTATTCACCAGAAAATGGCCCTTGCCAGACACTTAATCAGCCAGTACCTTGATCTTGGACTTTCTAGCCTCCAGAACTGTGAGAAATAAATTTCTGTTCTTTGTAAGTGACCCATCTATGATATTTTTTGTTATAGAAGCCTGAGTTGCTAAGAAATCTCTATTTCAAGAATCTGTATCTATTATTCCATTTTGATTTACACAGATAGACAGAAAGCATCTATGCATGAAATGGACAACCACTGCTCATCAGTCTCCTCTCCTCTTTCTCTTCCACTTTATTGAAATCTGCTGAGCTGCTATCAGCTCACTAAATAAAATTGCTTCCTGAAAAATCCTTGGTGTCCTGTCTCCCTGTTTGAGCTGCCTGCAACATTTCTAGGGACTCTTGCCCAGGATTTGGAGATGGTGTTTTCACCTCCTTGTTGCCAGGACTCGGCACACCCAGCTTGTAGGGAGAGCATCCTGCCAGGCACCAGCAGACCTGTTGATCTAATGGAGAGAACTGCCTCTCCTGGCACACTGGAGACTGAGTCTTGGTTGCACAAAGAAACCTGGAGAAGGCTCAGGAACTAATTGGGAACCATGCCCATCAGACTAGTAGGAAACCAGGTTTGAATAATAGAACTGCCTTGAGGAGGCAGAGGGAGCCTGATCACCTCCTAGAGACACCTGAGTAACCCTATTTGGGGTGAAACCATATCTCTCAGGTTCAGGGAGTGGGGCAGAAGTGTGAATGTGCATAAGTGAGACATAGCTTGGCTACAAAGTGAAAGTTGAGTCCTGATTTGTGGGTCCATGGTGAACTCACATAGTCTAGAGTGAGTCCTAACAGGGTCTCTGGTCTGGGGATTATACAGATTCACTATGGCTAAGAGACACCTAAGTCCCCATGAGGAGAGTGGCCAGAGAGGGACAAAGCAAATGAGGGCCCTGTGTAGGTGCAGTTCCTGACTGGGTGACTGTGTCCAGGTCACTGATAAAGGTCACGTATTGTTCTGCCCTGTGTGTCAGAGGAGAGGATCACTTACCTCTCCTCCAAAACCCCTACCCCTTTGTTTCTGTACTGATGTTTGGTAATGGAAGGAAATGGGTGGAATGTATACCTCAAAACTTTAAAAAGGGTTTAATGGAGTCAAGTTAATTCCTAATAAGCTTAGGGCCCTTTGTGAATTAGACTGGCCCACTTTTGGTGTAGAGCGGCTGGCTCCCAGAAGGATCACTAGACAATACTATAGTCAATGAAATTTACAGCATAATTGTAGGAAAGCCTGGGTACCCAGACCAGTTTCCCTACATTGATTGCTGGTGGGGTGCAGTTCTCAGCCTGCTCACAGGGCTGAGGCCCTGTCTGGAAGAAACCTGTAGGATCATGGTAGCTAGGGTGGCTGCAACTTCCAAGTATAGGGAGAAGTCAAAGGAGCCTGTACTGGCCAAGGAGCCTGAGGAAATGCTATTGCCCTATGTGCCACTTTATCCACCTTTGCCACTGGCACCCAGTTCCACACCCTCACCTTTAACATCGGGGGAAGCTCAAGGAACAGTCGCACCTGTAAAATCTGGCCCAGAAGCCTCTTGAACATGAACTCTCCTGACCTCCCTGAGTCCTATGGACCTCATGCCCACTCTGAGTCCACCAGTTATCACCCTACATCCCCCATTCAATCAGGGACATCCCACCAGTGTCCACAAGGACCCCTCCCCTCCTCAGACTCCCACCACCATGCAGATGCCCTGAGGGAGGTCCAAGGCCCAGTGTATTATGACCAGGATGGTCAAATACAAGGAGGAGGGAGACATTCATGTACCAGCCCTTTACCACCACAGACCTCCTCAACTGGAAACATTATACACCTTACTTCATGGAGAAACCTCAGGCTCTGACTGATTTAATGCAGTTCATCACCCAAACTCATAAATCCACCTGGAGAGACTACCAACATCATCTTCATCACTGAAGAGTGATGCCATATAACATTGTTGGCTTTAAAGTGGTTGGAAGACCATGCCCCTGCAGGCACTTTAAATTCCCAAGCCTACGCTTAGGCTCAGTTCCCCGAGGAGGGCCCCCACTGGGACCCTAATGATAACCAAGACTACCAGTGGCTTGAACAATATCAGAAGGCACTATTGGGAGACATGAAGGAGGAGGGAAAAAGGCCACGAACAAGAGCAAAACATCAGAAGTCCTTCAAGGACCAGACAAGAGTCCCAGCCAGTTTTATAAGCATTTGTGTGAGGCCTTCCAGTTGTTCACCCCTTTTGACCCATAAATTCCTGAAAACCAGCAGATTATTAATGCTGCTTTTGTTGGTCAGGTCCAGGGGGATATAAGGTGAAAATTGCAGAAACTGGAGGGATTCACTGGCATGAACGCCAACCAGCTTCTGGAGGTGGTTACAAAGGTTTTCGTCAATTGAGATTAGGAGGCAAAATGGGAGGCCAAGAGGAAGATGAAAAAGAAAGTGGACTCCTTTGCTGCAGCCTTTGTTGAACAATTAGGCCTGTTGGTCCAAATAGAGGCAGGGCAATCATCATGGTCAGTGACCAGTGCCCCTGGGACGCCCCTGCCCTAGGGAGGAACTAGGGCAAGATCAATGTGCCTACTGTCACCAGGATGGGTACTGGAAGGATGAATGTCCCCAATGGGCCAGGGACTCCAGAAGGCCTCCCAGACCAGAGGCTGAGGCCAAGTTGTTGAGAGAAAACATTGGCTTCCCTGCTGGGAAGCTGGCCCCTGGGAGGAAAATATTCTTGGACTGGCAGCCCCAGAAGGCTTTGAAGAGGAATAGGACAGACTGGGCACCATTCTACTGGGCCCCCAGGAGCCTATGGTCCAAATGAAGATAGCAGGCCATCTTGTTGACCTCATGGTTGACACAGGCACAGAACATTCAGTTGTGACCCAACCAGTGGGCCCGCTTTCACAAAAGCATGCAACTACTATCAGAGCTGCAGGGAACCGGGCCCACCACCCCTTCTTAGTATCTAGACAATGCAACTTTGGGAGCCATGGAGTAAGGCACGAATTCCTCTATCTCCCTGAGTGCCTTGTGGCCCTGATAGGCGGGGGCTTATTATGCAAACTAAGGGCACAGATAACCTTTGATTCTGACAGCATGGCAGCCTTAAAACTGAGAGGACCTGAGACAAAGACTCTAATTCTCACAGGCACACAAGAAGAGGAATGGTCTATATCCCTGAGGGAAGGTCTCCTGAGATTTCTGAGCTTCCCTTCAAGATTCCAGGTATATGGGCTGAAGATAACACCCTAGGAGTGGCTCAAAATGTGCCCCCAGTAGTGGTGGAACTAAAGCCAGGGGCCATTCCTGTCAGCCAAAAGCAGTACTTCATTTTCTGTAAGGTCCAGGTGAGAATTAAAAAATACCTTGAAGTTTCCTAAAATGTGGGATCCTCTGACTTTGCCAGTCATCCTGGAACACCCTCTTATTACCCGTTCAGAAATGGGAGACTGAGGATTTCAGGCCAGTTCAGGACCTCCAGGAGGTAAATTCATGGGTTGTCACTCTGTACCCCATGGTCTCGAACCTTACATGCCTTTAGGTCTTGTCCCAGCTGAGCCAAAGTTTTTAACCTGCCTAGATCTTAAGGATGCATTTTTCTGCATCCACCTAGCCCCACAGAGCCAGCCTATTTTTACCTTCCAGTTGGACAATCCTAGTACTAGAGAAAAGGGGAAATTAATCTGGATTTAGTTGCTGCAAGGTTTCAAAACCTCCCCCACTATCTTTGGAACAGCCTTGGCATCCAACCTCAAAGCTTTCTCAGCTGACCAGCACAGCTGCACACTCCTCCAATACATTGATGACTTTCTTGTGGCTGGACCAACTCAGGCAGACTGTATAGAAAGGACTCATCTCCTGCTCTCTCTTTTATGGGAAACAGGATACAAAGTTTCTCAGAAGAAGCCCCAGGTTCTTCAAATACAGTCAAATACCTTGGCTTTCACCTGTCACAAGGGCAATACAGGCTCATCCCCGAGAGGAAACAAGCTGTCTGTTCTATGCCAGCCCTCAAGACCCGCCAGCAAATCAGATAGTTTTTGGGAGTCATGGGTTTCTGCTGAATCTGGATCCTTAACTATTCTCTCTTGGCTAAGCCCCTCTATGAAGCCACAAAGTGGGGAGAACGGGAACAAGGGAAAGCCTTTAGAGAAATCAAAAGGGCACTCACAAACGCCCTGCTCTAGGTCTGTCCATATGTAATAAGGCCCTTTTTATTGCATGTCCATGAGCAAAAGGGGACAGCAGTCAGGGTCCTGACCCAGCTACTAAGCTCCTGTCATCGTCTAGTGCTTGCTTGTCAAAACAACTCGATGCTGTTTCCCCAGGCTGGCCGCCTTGCTTGTGTCCCCTAGCAGCCACCGCTGTCCTAGTGGCAGAACAGAGAAGCTTACCCTAGGGCAAGGACTCACTGTCTGGATTCCCCACTCCATCCTGACTCTTACGAAACATAAGGGAAATTATTGGCTGAACAACTGTTGGATGGTCAAATACCGAGTATGTTACGTGAAAACCCACACATCTGGCCGGAGGTTGTTGAGACTCTGAACCCAGCCACCCTATTGCCAACTGACTCAGGCCTCCCAGAACATAATCACTTAGGGGTTATGGATGAAGTTTTCTTAAGCCAGCTGGACCTAACCAATCAGCTAAATGCTGGATGGGCCCCTAAACCATTGGCAGTTATACACCGCTGAGGGCACCAAAAGGAAGATACAATAATTGCTCAAGGAAACCAGAGAGCTGTCAGAGAGGCCAAATAGGCAGCCCTCATGAGGGGACTGGCCTGAAGTGCCTTGACAGCTGCCTTGTTCCCGCATCCTTTAGCTAAATGGGTCCCACAGTTCACATCTCAACTGTGAGCAACTGAGGCCAATAGGAAAAGGGGACCAGGAACTAGAGAAAAGGTTAGATCAAAAAGAATTAACCTAGAAGGTAACACACATGCACAGGAAATTAATGTGAGTCAACACCCTGTATAGCTATCCTTATCTCAACCAGCAAAAACCCTTGTCCCTTCCTATTATTGCTTATACTTTCTCTACAACAAAATTAGAAATAAGGGCAAAATAGTTTCTGCTGGGTATTGAGGGGGTGGGGGGGAGAGGGAGGGGGTGGAGTGGGTGGTAAGGGAGGGGGTGGGGGCAGGGGGGAGAAATGACCCAAGCCTTGTATGCACATATAAATAATAAAAGAAAAAAAATAAATTTAAATGAAAAAAAAAAAAAGAACGGGCCTGGTTCAAGACTGAAAAGGGAAGTTTTCTACCAGATGTTGATGGTCACATCGCCATCCCTGAGTCACTGGCTCCCATGTTTGTCAAGCAGATCCATGAAGGAACCCATTTAGGGCAAATGACCCTTGAGACCACCCCGGCCTGTGTGCCAAAAACAATCACTGGGGAGGGGCCAAGAGTGCCACCCCAGGTGTACAGAGTGGCGGAATATCTCTTGAAAAGTTGATCGTGGTCTTCACTGAAATGTCATAAGCTTGAGGATGCAAATAACTATTGGTGTTAGTCTGTACCTTCTTAGGATGGGTGGAAGCCTTCCCCACATGGACTGAAAATGCCCAGGAGGTGGCCAGGTGCTTGCTAAAGGAGATCATCCTTCGGTTTGGGGTACCCATGTCTGTTGGGTCAGATAAAGGGCCAGCCTTTGTGGACAAGGTGGCGCAGTTGGTAGCTAAGGGCTTAGAAATCACCTGGAAGTTGCATACAGCCTACCGGCCCCAAATTCAGGAAAAGTGGAACAAATGAATAGAACCCTCAAACTGCAGTTGGGAAAACTATGTCAGGAGACCTATCTACAGTGGGACCAGTTACTACCCATAGCACTACTAAGGATCAGGTCTAGTCCCACAAAGTGGACAGGGCTTTCACCCTTTGAGGTCCTTTACAGATACCCACCCCCACAATCAAGGGTATACAAGGGGATCACAAAGAAATCTCAAGAAAATCTTGAGGCAACAGATGCAGACCCTTGGTTTGACTCTCTTGAAAATAAATGACTGGGTCCTGGAGAGACTTCCTGTTAGCCTGACAACTCCCATATACCCTTACAAACCAGGAGCTGTTGTTTGGGTGAAGGAATGGACTGTTCATCTGTTAAAGCCTCACTGGAGAGGCTCCTTTGTTGTTTTTTTGTCTATCCCCGCAGTTAAAGTAGCAAAAATTGCTCCCTGGATCCATCACAGCCAAGTAAAGCCAGCCTCTCCTGAGCAGGAGTGTGTTCCTGACCCAGCTTCACCATGCAAGATCACTCTCTGGAACACCTGCACCCTGCCTTGGCAGGACCCTGCTTCCTGGGAAGCAGCAGGGGACCACAAAAAACAGGATGACAGCCCTGCTCTAGTCACTCTGGAAGCTGACTAGTCTATGCACGGCAGAAGCTCGAACATGGGACGCACCCCTGCTCTCCTCTACACGCATGGGTTGGCCCTTGCAAGGTTTCCCCATGCACTGAATGTTATAAGAGAGCCTTTGGTGGGATTTCCGCACAGCCATACTTTGTATCATACACCCCCACCAACAGGTCAGATGTTACATCAGCTCGTATACTCCTCAGGTGTGCAAGGTAAGTGATACTGGAAGGTAAGTGATGCTGGAAGTCCCAAAGTAAGGGGAACAATGCAGGCTACATTCGTAATGGAAAGTGGGGAGAATGGGTCTGCTGGACTTATTTAGGGCATTGAGGAATTTCCCATGGTGGGGGGAGTCCAGGACCTAGCTCGGGAACAACTTGTTAGAGAGACAGCACATTGAGGGTCAGAGGTACTCTACTCAGACCAGGTGGCTGCCAATCAAGGCACTGGGTCACGGTATAATAAAATCAAAGCAAATTAGGCAGAGGATCAGACTTCCCGACAATAGGAAAAAAATCACTTTGTAGACCTGGTGGAAAGGATTGCCAAAGAACCAAATGTCTCAAACTGCTGGGTGTGAGGAGGCACCCTCATGAGTGAGGAATGCCTTGGAAAGGGACTGATTTAAATGCTTACCAACTTTTATTGTGGAATCAATCTATAACAGGACAAGAGAGTAACCAACCTCAGACCTGGATTCTCACACCAGAGGTAATTGGGGAAGAATGTGTCAAAAGAATTGAGTCAGAATATGAAAAGTGGGTGGGGCAGACCCCTTGTAAGAGGGTGCTCTCTTGGAATGGGACTAATCTAACCTGGTGGCCTGATGAGCCTAAATGGTATTGGACATTGCCCCCATCAGAAAACAGTTCCCACTGTAATGATTCTCCAACCAATGACAGCCTCTTAAATTGTGCTACTACCAGATAGGTGTACCCATTCTGAGGCATCCCTGAGATTGGCAAATATTGGAATAACCTCACAAATACTGGCCTGGGGTGGTGGAGGGGACCAGATGGGTTATTTTTGATATGTGGGAAGTGAGCTTATACCAAACTCCCTACGGACCCCCATCTATATGCTCAACAGAATCATTAGGTTACAGGTAGCTGTAGAAATTATTACCAACCAGACTGCCTCTGCCCTAGAGCTACTGGCCAAGCAACAGACCCAAATGCAAGCCACTATATATCAAAACCGCCTGGTTTTGGATTATCTTTTAGCTGAGGAGGGGGGAGTATGTGGCAAGTTCAACTGATCAGTCTGCTGCCTCCACACTGACTGTTGCCTCCAGCAGTGATGGAAATTGTCACTAATATTAGAAAGATGGCACATGTACCCATACAAGTGTGGAAAGGATGGGACACAAAGAGTCTGTTCAGTGGGTGGTCCTCTGCCTTGGGCGGATTCAAAACCCTGATAGGGGTAATGGATCGTGGGAGCATTTTTGGTGTTACCTTGCCTGGTTCCCTTTGTATTGTGGTCTAGCAGGACCATTATGGAGGCCACTATAGAAAGAAAAACAGCTGCCCATATAATGATGCTGTAGAAATATAAACCCCCAAATCAGGATGATGCTCTCTGACCCTAGGTGGGTCCAAGCATCAAAGGGGGAATAATGTAGTAGGGAGGAGGGGGGCAGCATGGCAGGAAACTTAAAGAAGCTGAACATGAAAGGGGTCACATAGCACTGAGGGTGAAGTAGCAACAGAATTGTGTATGACCATATATGGATTAAACTTTGCTTCTTGCTTCTGTAACCTGCCTAGAATGATATATAAGGCAAGGCCCCTTTGTTCTCGGGGCTCAGCCTTTGGATGTGACTCCACTGAGCCACTGCTGGCACGCTAAATAAAGTTGCTTCCTGAAAAGTCTGGGTGTCCTGTCTCCCTGTTTGAGCAGTCTGCAACAGGGTCACACACTCTGTAAATTATTTCTTAATATGAAAGATGAATAATCTCTTGGCTGGAAATAGGAATTCTGGATTTTGGGTCTTTTATCTTAATAAGTTGTAAATGGTGATATCACAGTCTTCAAGTTTCAACTCTTGCACAAGGGGAATCTAATACCAGTGGGCTAAGTTTTGCTTTTGCTCTTTCTGTTTGGAAAGAGACAGAAACATATGAGACAGGGTTCCCCAGAGGCACAGAACTGACAGAATCTATATACAATTAGAAAAGGGGATTTATAAGGTCTGCTCACACCACCAGAGACTGAATGGTCCCATAATGGCTGCCTGAAGTCTGCAGAGCTGGGGAAACTAAGAGCTGCTCAGTCCAAGAACTGGAAGCCTCTGAGCAAGAAGGCCAGAGGTGCAGGCCTAGCCCTAGGCTGAAAGCCTGGATGCCCCTGGAGAGTCACTGGTCCAAGTCTCCATACAAAGACTGGAGAATCTGCAGTCTAATGTCAATAGACAATGGCAACAATAAAAACGCACCCACTCAAGAAGAGCTCCATTGGGTGTGTGCAAACTTCCCTCTTCCATGTTTCTGTTTCACCTGGGTCCCCAACCCACTAGCTGGTGACATTCACCTTCGGAGCAGGTTTTCCCCACTCAGTTCACTGACCTACACACCAAGTGTCCCTGGAAACACCCTCGCAGGCAACCTCAGAAGTGTGCACTAGCACTTTTCTAGGCAGCTTTCAATCCAGTCACATTGACAACCAAGATAACCATCATAAGAAACTTGTTTCTTTTGATTTCTCCCTAATCCTCAAATTCAGGAATCTTTCTAGGACATGCCTATAGATGCATTGCTTTTCAATCTCACAGGAATTTAGTGGGTCTTCTCAACATATAGCTTCAGATTATTCTTACTCTCAGAGTAATTTTCTTCTATTTTATTTTATTGATTCCTCTCTTCCAGCTGTTCTTTTTATTCTACTGAAAATTCTGTTGCTCACCTTGTAAGCCTTCTGAACCTCTTTTCAAAGTCTAATTATTGCCCTTGTGCTTTCTATTTTTCCTAAATGTTTTGAGAAGTTTATTTCTTCCTTTTTTTGGGCAGTACTTGGGTTTGAACTCAGGGCCTCATGCTTGCAAGGCAGGCACTCTACCACTTGAGCCATGCCCCATGCCCTGAGAAATTTCTTCACCGTGATCTTTCATGGCAGCAATCTGCATCTAAACAGTGACTATGCTGTCTCTCAATTTGTTTCATTTTTAATTGTGCTTTCTGAATTTAGTTCTAGAAAGTATTTTTATGCTGCGCTTGAGACTACTTATGGATGGTGACTGTTTCTTTTTCTTGTTAATGTCCCAGTGCCAATGACTAACCTCAGTAGGTGCTTGCTGCAGGTCCAGCAGACAATTTTGCTAACTCATTTTCTTGCTCACTCAGTTGCTGTCTCTCCACCGACAAGGTCGTGTGTGTCCTGACTCTAGGGAGCTCATTCTCTAAGGATGCCAGGTGACCTTAGACATGCTTTGAAGGGAAGGCTCAGGCATGATTTTTAGAGTAGCTCAAACTGCAGCAATGCTGGAATGGAGAAGACAAAGTGCTCTCTGCTCCTCGGGGCTTGTCATTCCATCTCCTCAGGACCAGAAGAGGCTGCCTGGCTTCCAGGTGTCCCTCAACCTGCCTTCTCGTCCTCCTGGTAGGCTTCTCTTCAGCCTCCCTCTGAGTCCCACTCCCAAGGCTGGGAAGAACCTCTGGTAGCTCCTATTCTCTGCTGCCCTGGCTGCCAAGGCCTGTACTAACTGTCTCTGTCCCTTTTCTGTTGCTACAACAGAATGCTTGAGGCAGGATAAATAGTTGCTACACTGTATGGTTTGGGAAACAATGGCAAGAAAAACACCTACAGATGTTCGGTTCAGATGCAATTATCCCCCTAATATTTTTGATTCACGGTTGAGTACATGGATGTGAATCTACCAATTGGAGGCTCAACTGTATTTCTTTCTGTTCTTTCGAATGTCAGTCAGTTTTGCCTGTCTGGCTTTCTCAGTTCTCCGTTTTACTTTTCCTTCCAGTTCTGTTTGTTTCCTGGGAAATAAGTGCTCCTTTGCAGCCAAAGTGAGTAGAGGTGTAAATGCACACACATGTGTACACATGGGACAGAATGGAAAGGGGATGTGTCAAAGGCTAGGAATTTCATGATTTTGTTTATACTTTCCAAATCAACGCATGCTTATGTATTGATGGGAATGGCTTAGTTGGACCACCATGCTTGATTTTGTAACAGAGAAAGGAGATAACTGATAGAAAAAAAAAAATCTCCCAAAAGGCCAGAAGCAGAGCTATGGCTAGAGTGTGTAGCATTTTTGTGCAAAGCAGAAAAAGTGTCCCTTTCTCTGGGTGGGCACAGACTGACTCAGGATTGGGGGCTGGGAGGTAGAATGGTGGGCACATTCCAGCCCCACTGTCTTCATTCAGGTGCCCTTGTGCAGAAGGAAACCTGAGCAGAGCTCACAGGAAGGGACCAGAGTGGCCTCTGAAAGAGGAGAGGTATTTCTTCCTTGAAACAGAATTGCCTGGTGGCTGCTGGAAATGATATTTTTTTTAAGTTCAAACTGTAAGGAAAATTACAGTAACAGGAATAAACTATATTGGGAATTATTGCATTGCAGCTCATCAATCTACCAGCTACCAAGTGAACAGATACCTTCTAACTAACCCTCCCAAAAGAAAAGTTTCTTACCCTTTCAAAACCACAAAAGTCTGCCCTTGAAAGCTAGAAGAAAAAAAAAGAAACTTTTAATTTTTTTCTTGCATATCAGAAGGTATAACAAAGCACGGCAATTTAAATTATACCAATGGAAACTTAAGGTTTCCGTTGGTGTAATTATCCCAGAAGTTAGGATGCTCAAACACTAGTATGTAATTTACACACTATCCTTTAGTGTTTGTTTCACTATTTTACTAATTTATTTATACCTTAATGAAATTCCAGAAAGGATTTGAGATGAAAACCATTTTACATTTTATTTTATTTCCTTTTGGAGCTGGGCCTTTGCATATGCTAAGCATATATCCTACCACTGAGCCACACTCTCTTCCCCCCCAGTAGCAAACTGTATCTTTTAATGATTTATTTGATTTTTTAGTACTGGAAATTGAACCCATGGCCTTGTTCTTGCTAGGCAAGTGCTCTACCACTTGAGCTACACTGCAGCCTTCTTTGAATGATTTAAAAGGAAGGGCGAAGAAGAATGCAGGAAGACATGTGTCTGCCACCACCTTGGGTCCATGGAGGAACAGCCTTAACCTATTATTTTTCTCCTTTTCCACTGTGTCTTTTCTGCCCAGCCCAGTATGGTCAGAGATTAGGACTGAGGACTTAGCCCTTGTCTACTGCATGCTTTGAATTTGAGCCATCATAGCCATCCTGCCTTCTTCAGCTCTCTGAATTAGCAGTTACCAAGATAAGTGCAGGAAAGACCAGATCTATTGGTTGTCTAAGCAGCTAATGGTACTTCCACAGAGATGGCGAGGAAGGAGAGAAGGCTAGGAATACCCATATACCCAAATAAAGGTAATAACTACCACCCATCAGAACTATCAATATAATTGTCTCTATTTTACTTCTCCTTAGCTTTCTTCCCACTGCTCCTAAGTCTTTATTACTGGTCTTACATCTGTTGTGGTAATTTCTGGGAGGTATTTATGAACATGTTTAAGAATTTCATAGCTTCATCTAAACATATGCTCTGCTTCCCTCAATTGCAACTTACATTTTTCTTTTATTTTCTTCCTGCCTGAGGAATCTCTGTAGTTTCTGCTATAACTAGGTCTGTCTAAACACTCTCAATTCCACTTTTCCTTGCTTCTTGATGAAACGATTTTGAGTTGTTCTACAGAGTTTCCCAGCAGAATGGAGCCTCAGTTCATGGGTTTTTTTGTTGTTGCCATTCTGTTTTTATTTTCACTTGACATACAGTAATTATACATATATATGGGAAACAATATGACATTTTAATAGAGTATACAGTATGTAATGATCATATCAGGGTAATTGGCATATCTATCACTCCAGAGAACTCTTACTTTCAGTTTATGTTACTTTTTTTCCTGGTGGTACTGGGGTTTGAACTCAGGGCTGCTTGCAAGGCAGACGCTCTACCACTTAAGCCATACCTCTGGTCCAATGTTATTTTTAATACTATATTTAGCTTTATAAATTACCTTATAGCATTTTAGGAACATATATACTTATAAGTAATTAGATAAACAAGTAGTAGATAATGTCTTTTCTACCTGTATAGACTTAAAACTTACTATAATTGTATAAGAAATAAAACTAGCACCATGTCCAAATTATACATTCAATTCTACAATGAAAAGGAAAAAGTTGCATTATGTGTAAAAGCATTTTTTTTAAAAGGAAGAAGTATTTAAACTTTAAGATATACTACACATAACTCAAATTCCAAATATTTGTTTGTTTGTCACAGAAGACATTTAAGGTTAGTTACTAATCACATAGAGATTTACATACATTTATGAGCTGGGTTGATGGATAGCGAAGATCTCCACTAACATAAAGACCCAAAGAGGTGAGGATAACTAAAAAATGATTTGTTAAAACCATGTCTATCAGTGTCAGCTTTGGGTGTTCTAAAGGAAAAAATCAAATGAAACCATGGATTAAAAAAACAAAGTAAGTGCTTTAACATTTTATCAATACAGAAATAAAGTGCTAGAAAAGAAGGCAATTAGAGAAGTTACCTTCTTGAAGTTGGGAATAGATGATATCTGTCATGTCATACCATGTGGTTTCATTGTAATTCCAAAATCCAGAATATGTTAAGCCTACAAAAACACCTATGGTGACAGAAAAGGCAAATTAAAGCTAGGAATCATTACAGAGCTAGTCACTAAATTCTATGGTGTGAGGCCTTCAGAGGCAAGAATATGAGCCATCTCCATCTTCCAGTTCACTCTCCTCTCCACCTCAACTCTTCTCTCCTTAGTTTGAATCTCACTTTCCCAGTCACTGGAAGGATGAGGTTAAACCAGGTTGTACATAGATTATACCACAGGATTGCATCTAACCATCTCATTGACTCCTAGAATTGACCTCTGGCAATAGTATGTCCTGAAAATAAATCCTCTTAATGAATTTGTTTATCCTAAAAATATCTTCTAAGCTGTACTTAATGAGTAAGTATTTTACTTACATTGAAGGGCACCAGAATATGTCACTCCAAAATAGGCCATTTTGGTTTAACGATTATATTGAGCTGAGGGCAATTGAGAATCAGCAGATATAGGTTCTGCTCTCATTCATCTGCCTAAAAGTAGGGTGTAAGTTTCCCTTTGTACCAGGAACTGAAGAGCACTTTCATCACTTGGGATGTCTTCTATTTACATCCTCATTCATTTCCTAGTTCCTGCCTCACAACATACTGTCCTTTGAGGCCCAAAGTCCTTTCCATGTTAGAAATTCAAGTTTAGTTACTGGAATTTCACTCACTTCTTTTCTGTGAGTTCTGTTCACATAAATATTAACTAAAATTGTGTGCCTTTTCTCTTATCAATCTGTCTTTTGTTAGTTTAGCTTATAGCATCAAATATTGAACCTAAGAGTTCAGAGGAATTTTTTTTCTCCCTGACAATATACCTGTAAGCATGAAAATGTTCTTAGTTCGAGAATACTATTTGATCAACAATTAAAAAAAACTCTAAAGAAGAAAATTAAAATTCAAACTCTAAGAGAGGAGAAACTATGGTTTACTTTAATAGCTGTGGTTAAAAAAACAAAAAAAATTTGCTAAAGTCTTATGAGAATCTATTAAAATAAGATGAAACATTGTTGTAAATACTGAAAGCACTTATTCCATTACCCCACCTTTCCTTGGCCATGGCTGGGAATGTTGAGAGACTTTTGTGTTTTATATAAGGAGTGTTAACCTGAAGTTTTGTCATCAAAACGGGGGGAGGAATGGGGTGCTACAAACAGTTGAATGCGTAAGTGTTGTTTCCATAAGATGTATGTAAGATTTGTCATATTTTGAAGTGTGTATTTTAACTCTCAGTTCTTTTCTGTGTAGGGAAAGATATGGAAGAAGTATTATTATTATTACGATTATTTTGGCAGTACTGGGATTTGAACTCAGGGCTTAATACTTGCTAGGCAGGTGCTCTACCACTTGAACCATTCTACCAGCCCTTTCTGAGATAGGGTCTCACTTTTTGCCCAGGCTGGCCTGGATCATGATCCTTCTATTTATGCTTTCTGCTGTAGCTGGGATGATAGGTATGTACCACCATGCCCAGCTTTTTTTCTGCAAGATGGGGGTTTTGCAAACTTTTTGCCCAGTATGGCCTGGAACCAGCAGTCCTCCTTATCTCACTCTCCCAAGTACCTAGGATTATATGTGTGAAACACTAGCATTCAGCTTAGAAAGATTATTGTCTACTCTTTCCAGGATGAGGAAAGCTAAAGATAAGTTTTGTCTTTCTAAGAATTGAGTCTTGTTTTACAGGTAACTGTGGGATATTCTAAATGGGAATGAACAGGTGTCCAGCATATCACATGACCAGACACCTGCAAAGTTTAGAAGTATTTAATGATGAAATAAGCAATAAAACAAACACTTTATATTGGCTAATATTTTTAGACCAAATTTAAGTTACAGGCCACTCTCTATGACATGCTGTCTCAAATCGTATCTTCAGGTGGAAAGGTTATGTAGACTATTATGAGTTTGACTTTTATTCCAATGGCAAAGTTACTGGCATGTGTAAGTAAGGAAAGTGATGTGAAGGAATTTATATTTGAGAGAATCTTCTGTGGTTGTAGGAAGGGCAGGCTGTGCTGAGTCAACAGTAGAAACAGGGAGCCCACTTAAGAGGCTGTGGATTAGTCTTGCAGACAAAGTGCTGAGTTGACATAGGTTTTAGCAGAGGAGAGAGGTGGTCATATTGAAACTGACCCTGGAGAAAGTGTCATTATGGAAAGTTATTTGAGCAGAGCAATCAAGAAAGTGTCCTGAACTTTTTGAAATTGTTTTATGTAGTGGGTGGGGAACAGGATGAGGGAAAGAGATGGTAGGTGTGAACCTAACCAGTGTACAATGTAAACCTTTTCAGAAATGTCACAATGTATCCCTTCTGGACAACTAATGTATGCAAATGAAAATGCTTTGAGAAAGAAAGAGAATAGAATGCTACCACGAGATTGTGTTAAGGGTCCTGGAGTGATTGTGGCTACTGACATAAAGAAGGAAAGACAGGAACTAAGTCTAGATTCATCAATGGTGAGAGGTCACACTGCAGAGAAGCCAGCTTAGAAAATGCACAAGTGACTGATGGAGGTAGTATAAAAGCAACTAAGGTGGTGTCAAGAAAGTTCTGGAAGAGTAGAAAGTGTTTTGAAGACAGAGTGGCCAACTGTGTTAATGCTGCTGGAAGTTGAAGCCCAGTGAGGATGAAGAGTGGGCTGTTCTAATTGGCAACATGGTGACCTTGAGAAGAGCCCTTCTGAGAGACTGTGGAAACAAGTCTCATCTGCCTTGCATGAAGATAAAAGGGGAAGTGAAAAAGGAGCACCATCTACAATAAATTCTTCCCATAAATTTTGCTGTAAAGGAGAACAGAGAACTGTGGACAAATGAAGATTTTGTTTAAGATGGGGGATGTGGAGCTTATTGGTATGTGGGTGGATGAGACCCAGTAAAGAGGGAGAGCATGACAGTGCAGGAAAGAAGGGAGAAAAGCAGGTGGAATAGAACCTAGACTCAAGGGCTGAGGGTGACCTTTGATAGTAGTGGAGACACTTCTCACAATGAGTGTCAACAGGGACAAAGGCAAAGAGTGCCAGTGCAGATGCAGGTAGGATGGCAGAGCTGCAGGTGCGACAGTGGGAGGGTTCCTATGGTAAATGTTTATTTTCTCTGTGAACATTAGATAAAGGTGCTGAGAATGAGAGGGGAAGAAGGGATTGCCAAGTGTTTTAGAAGTGGGAAGAGGTGTGATAAGGTCACCTTGCAGAGTGGGAAAGTAAACATATCAGGGAAGAGTGATAGGATGTCAAGGCAGGGCTGACTGGCCTCTTGAGATGTGCAATCTTGAATTTACTTTTTTTGTATGTGCGATACTGGGGTTTGAACTCAAGGCTTCTTGCTTGTTAGGCAGGTGCTCTACCACTTGAACCACACCTCCTTCTGCTCTGTAATCATGAATTTAATGTAAGACTAGTTGGTTTCACTTTGAAAGTCAGACTAGTGAGCAAATATTTTCTTGCAACCTTGTCATGAGCACAGACAGACTTTAATTAAGAGTTGGGGTTTACAAGAAAGGAAAAAAAGGAGGAAGTCACAGAGCATTTATAAGGATGGAGTGTGAAACTCATGGCAAGAGGATAGGAAAGTAAGAATGTTGAGTAGTAAAAATGTGATGGGGGAATGGCTCAAAGTCTCAATGAGACTAAAGAAAAGCTGGAGTGTGAGTCCTGGAATAAGGGAGAACTGGAGAGAGTGCACAGCACAAGATGCCTGCAGTGGACATGGTGACATTATTGGAGATGATGGGATCAAGAGGAGTCCTGAAACTGGGTATTGCAAAAGTCATCCATATGAGTATCAAAAATAGTGACAGAAGTCAAGATGGAGAGGAAGATTAGAGATTCAGCCTTAGAGATTAGAGGCTGAACTTGTTAACAAATGAGTGTGAGTGACAGGAAGGTCACCACCAGCCATATTTTTCTGAAGGGTTTCTTGAGATAGGATCTCTTGTACTATTTGCCTGGGCTGGCTTCAAACTGTGATCCTCCTGATCTCTGCCTCCTGAGTAGCTAAGATTATAAGTGTTAGCCACTGGCGCCTGGCAAGGGTCTTGGGTTTTGAAGGAGAGGATAGGAGTGGCCCTAAAGAACAAGAACAGCAGTCCAGCCCTTAGGCTTTGAGAGATGTGACATTGGAGAGGGCTTCAAGGAAAGACTGTTATCTGGAGATGACCAAGCTACTCTTTATGGCAAGAAAGTTAAGGGACCATTTGGGGAAAAGTAAGTGGCATGGGAGATTTTACTGATGAAAGAATACAAATTCTAACGAAAGGATCTTGGGTGGATAAAGAAAGGAAGCGGTTGGACCAAATTAAAGAATGCTGAGAATGGTATGTGGGATGGAGTCATTTGGGAGGTTTAGGTTTCTGGTGGTGACTGATGGGGACCTGATGGAATGTCTTAAGAGTGTCCTAGAGGACGGAGGTGGACCACATGGGGCTGCTGATTATTGTTTGCACCATGAACCACACATGACATGAAGACCAGGAGGATGAACAAGGATCTCACAGAGGAACTGTTAGTTTAGGCAATGCAATTTGATAATGTGGGTATTTTTGACAAAGAAGTGACTTCTGTTTCATCTGACAAATAGGTTGCTGGAGCTGACTTGTTTCTTGAAAGGTTGAGGTGATCTGGTAAGTGTGGTCCCAGGAAGACTGCCCACTCTTCCTATGACTTCCATATGGTAGGATGGAGCATGAGAAGTTGAGAATGTTTGCTGTACTGTGTGTGACTCATGGAAGGACAACAGGTATTGGTATCTGGAAAAAGAGAAGGAGGAGGAGGTCCTAGCCTGGATACCAGGCTGAGTTTCCATCTGCATTGGCATAGTGTATGGTACAGGGACAGCACAGAGGGGGAAGAGATACAATTTATAACTGAACTAATTCAGCAGAAGTAGGCACTGAAAGCTGGAGATAGATGATAGACTGCAACCCACCAGGAAGTCATAAATATCTGGGACAAGGCCATTTGTCTATTCCCACACATGGTTTTAATCTATAGATCTATTATTATAAGTCATAGGGCAGGGTTATGGTCTTTTTGTTCTTCTGTTCATAGTGTGCCACTCTTTCATATGGATTTTGGGATTACCTCATCAATTTTCTTGCCAAAAAGAAAAAGAAAATCTACAAAAACAGTGCTGTGAATTTTCAAAAACTGTAGAGCCGATTGATAAATGTAGAGATAATTAATTAATATCTTTACAATACTAGAAGTTTCTGTTCATGAAGTCTGTTATTTCAGTCTTTTTATTTGATGGTGAGGTGAAGGGTGTGAGATAGGTTTTTACTGTTATTCTGGCTGGCCTTGAACTCCCAATCCTGTTGTCTCTGCCTCCTGAGTGCTGGGATTACAGGTGTATACTTGCCAGGCCTAGCTTGTTTTAGTCTTTTAAAATGGCCTTCATTAAGTTTTATAATTTCTACACAACAGGGCTGTAACTCATTTATTTATTTATTTATATTTCTAGGTACCTTTGGGGGCTTGTTACCTCATGAGTTGGATTTGTTTTTTTTTTCAGGCACTGGGGTTCAAACTAGGGTTTTGTGTGCCCTAAGCAAACATTCTGTCACTCAGTTACATCACCAGTTCCATGAATAAGATTTAAAAATTATAATTTTGGGATTGGGAATGTTACGTGGTGGAGCACGTGCCTGGCATGCATAGGCCCTGGGTTTGAATCCCAGAACCTTGAAAAGAAAAAAAAGATAGAATTAGAATCTTGAATTAGTAGGTGTTTTTTAAAATATATTTTTATTATATTCCACATCCTGTAGCACTCTCATAGTTGTTCTGATTGTTTATAGATCTTTTGAGATTTTTTACATACATATACATATTATCTATGAATATAAAATTTTTGTTTCTTAGTTTTTAATCTTTTTTGTTTTTATTTTGACCTTCATATCAGTTGGAACTGATGACTGGGTCATAAATGACCTAGGAAAAACAATCAGACAAATCTTATTAGCAGTTAAACTGCATTATGGTAGTGTGATATGATACATAATAAGAAACATATATTTTGTCTTTATCTCTGGTTCCTGATACAAAGCTTTTAAATCCCTTAGAAGTTCCTGGGTGACAAGACCATCTTGTTCTTCTGATGGGCTCACAATAAATTTAGTATTATGGCTGGTCATCAGAAAAACCAAACCATAATTTGAAGCTTGAAACTTTCAGTCCCACATGCCATCCTTCAGGAAGGGGAGAGAGGCTAGAGACTGAATTAATGATCCATCACACCAGTGTGATGGGAGCCTCCATAAAAATCTCTAAAGTACAGGCTTTGGTGAGCTTCCAGGTTGATGACCCTTTTGAAGGGTCCTGTGTTTGGGGCCCTTCTGGATCCTGCCTATATACCTCTTTGGATGTTCATCTGCATCCTTTGTAATGTCCTTTATAATAAATTGTTGAATGTAAGTGTATGCTTCCTTGAGTTCTGTAGGCTGTTGTAGTAAGTTATTGAACCCAAGAAGTAGGTCATGGGAGCTCTCTGATTTATAGCAGGTTAGTTAGAAGTATAGGCCATAATCTGGAACCTGCAACTGGCATCTGAAGTGAGGTGCAGTCTTGTGGGACTGAGCCTTTAACCTGTTGGGGGGCAGTGCTAACCAAATCACAGGACAGCCACATGATGTCTGCAGAGAGCTGGAGAATTGCTCGGTGTGGAAAATCCACACGTCTGATGTCAGAAGTGTTGTAAATCAGAATACAGAGAAAAGCAGTCGATTTTTCCTCCATATGCTGTTAGATTTTATAACAGTCATGGGAAAATACATACATAATATATAAAATAATGTGGTACCTTGGGAAAACAATACCTATTTATATATGGCAGAAATATCAGATGGATTAGAAACAACGAATAATTTCTGGGAAGAAGTAACATGCTAATAGAGGGCAGAAGATAAACAAAGTTAAGAGAGATATATAAGTCACTATTAATGTGGTAAAAAGCCATGGAACTCACTGGAAAAAATATTCTTAGCATTACATACTTGCAAGTAGAGAAGGTGGAGTGACAAAGAGTAAATTCACAGGTATTTTAAGGAAACATTTTTAGTCCACTCTGTTTATACACTTAGTTTGTACCAACAGTTAAAACAGCACCATTAACATTCAGCAACCCTGGGAACTTACCATTATATGTTGAATTCAAAACGAAGCCCAGTAATGCTACATCATTGGCACAGGGGCACTTTGCCACTTTGAGATCTACCACGTGTGGATACAATTCACTGATCTGTGTTAGGGACAGTTTTGTCCCAAGGGTCCACTGAAGAATAGGTTCTGTGGAAGTCAAAGTTTGGTGTTTAAATTGAAGCCACATTCTTGAAAGTGGAGCAGCACTACTTTCCTTTAAATAATTTAGGAACTATGAAATGCAACTGTTCTTTAGCTCAAAAATGGGTGTGGTATGTCCTCACTTATCAGTTAAGAATAGGTCAGTTCTTATTTTCCAGAGAAGGAGCGAAAGTCTAACTTCCTCTGTGTTAACTGGCCAGGTCACACTGCAGAAGAGCAGGTGGCCATGTTTGAAAAACGTCAATTGTCACAGGCTCTATCCCTAGAAATGGAACTGCTGGATCCCAAGATACACACATTCACAATTTAGAGAACAGTTTCTGTTTCAACAAACCCACATTTACTTTTTGCTCTCTCCCCCAATCTCATCAAAGCAGGAGTAGATAAATAAGAATGAGAATAAATCCACAATAGCAGTGGGGAACAGTGGCTAAGAGACACAGAAGGGTTTCTGGAATAGAGAAAGAATTTGGGAGTGGACCAAGCAGGAAAAGACAGTCAGATGGGAGACATCCTCAACCCTGCACAAGCTGAATTAGCAGCACAAGCTGTGAAGTCTTTCACACGGGGTCTGGTACCTTTCAGTTCTTTTGCTTTAATTTTTTTCTAGCCTGTAGCTTAAGAATCTTTACAATATCTGTTTTTCTCTCAACCTTTTCTTTCTGGTCTCCATTTGGACATTATCCTCTCTGGAAGCCTTTCATAAATCCCTAGATGTGTGAGGCTCCCCTTGGGTGCTCCAGCAGAGTTCTGGTTTCACTAGAACTAGATGAAACCACACTCTCAGCTGACTAAGGTGGACAACAATCCTTGTTAGAATTCAACTCATGGATATGCAATGGGTTGGAGCTAACATCAAATTTTTATGCATAGAAAAAGGAGGATTTTTCAGGGAAGAAAAAGATTGAGGACAAAAATTCTTGTTCAGAAATTTCAGAAGAAACTTTTTTCTTCTGAAAAAGTAATGAGAATAAAGAGTATAAAAAATGGGCTGGTGGAGTGGCTCAAGGGTAGAGCACCTGGCTAGCAAGTGTGAATCCCTGAATTCAAACCCTAGTATTGCCAAAAAAAAAAAAAGAGGTACAAAAAGCCAGGGCAGCTTGAAAGAATTTGAAAAATAATCAAAGGACTTTTTATTTTTTTGGTGGTGGGACTGGGGTTTGAACCCATGCTTGCAAAGCAGGTACTCACAAAGCAGGCATTCCATCACTTGAGCCACATCTTCAGCCTTTAAAGGACTTTAAGAACTGAGATATCTAATGCTCAATTCTTTTTTTTTTAAATTCTATTAGCAAATAATAGTTGTAGAGGGGAATACATTGTGATATTTACATAAGTGCTTACAATTCTTTACTATTTAAAACTCAATTCTTTAGCTGTTTATATTCCGCAGTGTAATTGTGTTTCCCCCAGCTTTCAGTAAGATCTACCACCCCAAAGAGTTTATGTGATTTCTCTCACTTTGTGCAAAGCAAGAAAGGGAGTAAAGTTCCCATCTGCACTGACAGTGAAGCCAGCTACGGCCCAGAAGGGAGAGAAGCATGATGCAAAACCAAACGGTAGAACGGAAACTAACTCGCCAGCCAGGCACTGAGGAACTCAGAGACACCTGGGACAAAGTGGTTGACTTTTCCCTGGGTAGCATATGTTTGCGGGCTGCTCACATCCAGATCTTAGAGGTCAGGGGATTGGAGCTTAAAGCTGGAATATGATTGCACTGACTTGACAAACAAGCTCTCAGAGTCAGATTGCATTTTAAGCCTTATAAGATCCAGGGGATGATTAAACGTGTTGACTGTTGTTGAGAAGCTCAAAAGGAGACCAAATGGTGTCCAATGTGAAAGTCTTAACATTGGTGACCACATTTAAGAGCAGTGAGATCAGGAGATGGAAAACAGATGAGTGGCTTGGGATTTGTATTGGATCTAGAGCATTGGGGACAAGAGTTTTAAACATTTCCTTTGAGTTTAGCAGTGAGTAAAGATTTGTAAGCACACCCCTCATTTTTCCCCTTGACTTCCACACTCCCTCATGTTCTACTATTCCCCCATGTCTTCAACATTGCAGTAAGTAATAACCATCCCAGCTTGATTGCCTGAGGGAGATCAGGCATTGATTGATTTTTCACTCAATGTCTTTGAGCTTGGTTCTTGCTGCTATATCTGGGTCTGTTTCCTTCATTTTAAGGATTACACTAACATGTTTTTGTTTTTTCCTTATTTACTTACATGGTTTCAAGTTCTGTCTTATTACAAAGAGTAGTGCATTAAATAGGCTTGTACATATCTCTTAAGCACACATGCAACCCATATTCCACAAAGGCACTTCTCAGTCCTTATTGTACATCAGTCATGTTGGAAGAGTTCCAAAACTACAAATGTGGAGATCAGATTTTAATTGGTATAAGGTGGAGTTGAGACATCCTTAATTTTTACAAGGCTCCCCAGGTGACCCTTTTCATAAAATGTACTGTTTTTATTCTGCATTCTACATAGCATAAGAGCAAATAAAAAAAAGAAGGTAAAGATGTACAAGATCCAGGGCTGAGATTTTTTTTTAAAATAATGCTACAGTGCTATTAGTGATCCAAAAACTGGCTATTAATTTGCAATCAGACAATTGAAAAAGAGAAGCCTAATCAGTTATATCACTCAGTACTCCTGAGCTTTAAAAAACCTAATTTTTAGTTTATAAAAACCAACTGTTCTGCTGGGTGTGACAGTGAATGCCTATAATCCCAGCACTTGGGAGGATGAGGCAGGAAGATCATGAGTTGGAGGACAGCCTAGGTTACACAGCAGGGCAATGTCTCCAAAAATAACAAGATTGCCTTTACTAAGGCTGAGAAAGATATTTTATTGGTGATCCTCATAAAAAGACTGAGGCAGTCAACAATATCTAACAAAGATGCATCTTACTAAGTTTATATAAACTTTTTTAGCATGACACCAAGATGGCTATAGTAAAAAAATGTATATGTATGTATATTTCCATATTTCTATATCCCTCCATGAAAACCTTTATTAACAATTACCCACATATATTTAATTTGTTGTTTGCCCCCATCAAGTTGTGATCATCCAGGTCTCAGAGTTTGGAATACAGTAAACATCAAAGTTTGTTGAAGAGCTGTGGGTGTGGCCCAAGTGGTAGAGTGCTTGTATAACAAGTGTGAGGCTCTGAGTTCAAGCCCCAGTACTGCCAAAAACCAAAAAGGTTGCTGAAAGAATATATGAATTCCATTTCACTTCTATCTTCTGGCATTTACCTCGAACAAGATCCAATAAGGTTCCTTCCGTAGTATAAATATCTAACCCTTGATGTAAAGTGAGCCTTACTAACCATTCTTCTGTAGCTGCAATATCTGCAAACAAAAGACACACAGTCAACTCCTTTTACATATTGTGTTGATGAAATTTAAGGATCTATGAGCATTACCAACAGTGGTAACTTTCCTTTTGCAACCATTTCGACTATACTTATGTGTTAAGTTTCTCACATTTTCCTACAAACATTTTGCTGATAAAATATTAAAGAACTATGAAGTGATTTTTACCACCACAGCAATGAATTAAGATACTAATAGTTTAGATCATAATTTCTTTCCTAGAGCTGTTGTGGCTTGGCAAAACAAATTATGACTTTCATGTGAACTGGTATAATATTATTTAAAAAGTACTCATCAAAGAAAAGTTCAGAGGTGGGTGCTGGTGCCTCATGCCTGCAATCCTAGTGTTGGGTCTGGGGGATCAGAAGACAACAATGAACCAGCGCCCCATCCCTCATGAGAGCACTGTGGGCCCCAAATCCTGTAGGGGAATGGATGGTTTCACAAGACAAGGCCTCCTGGGGAGGCCTCAAAATGCCACAAGGCCCATAAACCGGAGGCTTTCACAGGACTGTGTATATGTTCCAGCAGAGATGTGGTAAAAGACCACTCCACTCCTGACTCCTGACTCCCCTCCCCAGCAGAGTGTGTTCTTACTGAGATATATGAGAAGGCCACTCCATCCCTGACTCCTAACCCCCACCCCAACAAAAAGAGCCAAATAAAAACCCCTCTATGTAAACAACAGGGAACTACTGATTTTCCAGGCTCCCTGTCTGTCTCTAGGGGCAGCTTTTCCTTTCTCTCTAATAAATCCTACTTTGTGTGCTGACCTCTTTGTTTCACGAGTCAACCCACTGCCTCAATTCTTTGGCAAGAACTCTGGACAGCAGCCCACAACATTTTTGGTGGCTGCATGGAGGGACACCTCTCCTGAACCAAGGTCAGTATGACTGAGCACCAAACCAGCAGGAGTTTGCCTAAGGTGCGACCATGAGCCCCTGGTGCCTTGCTGGATACTCCTGCTGGGGAAATCCCCTGCTGAGGACTAGCTGAAAGCAGACTTCCCTGTGTTACTCCTTTGTTGCTCTCTCTGTTCCTGTCTTCCTGAGGGACTTTTCCGTTACAGTATCAGAACAACAGCTCCTAGCCAACTTTGGCCTCACAGCGATTCTGGCTCTGGGGGTGCTTTCTGCTCCCTCCCTGCAAGTCGAGACCATGCCTGGGGTTTATTCAGGTACACCTTATGCTATGTTGGAGGAGGCCTGTGTGGTTTCCGCACCTAGCATTCTTCTTCTTTCCCCACCTGTTGGTACCTCCCTCTGCCAGAGGCAGTGACCTGAGAGTGGAGATTTTGTGTGGCTGACAGTGTTCTAGTACCACTTAGTGGGAGCAACCTGAAAGCACACCTAATCCTAATCGTTAATCCCTTGAGTGTGTGTCATGTCTCTTGACTCTGTTCCCCCTCCCTCAGCTAGGATGTCAAGTCGCCCCTTCTGTCCTTGCTAGAGGAGGCAAACTTTCTTCCTGGACCTTTGGGAACAAAAGCTCCCTCAGTCCTCTTGCCACTTCCTAAGTTGTCTCTGTCCTTACTGTGACCCCGCCTTCCCATAGGGACTGTGCTCTCTGTCTTTTTATGACTTCTTTGACTTCCTCCAGCATTTACTCCACCACCCTCCTTGGACCAAGGGTCATGATTGTGTGATGATTAGGGAAGATACTAGGGAATTTGTCATTGCCATTGTGGCCTGCCCTTTGCTCTGGGCTTGTCTGGGAGAATGCTCCTGGGAGGAAGAGGGGCACCCCTTCCACCCTTTTAAGTATAACATCCCCTTTTGGGGCCCTCCTGGACTATACCTCCCCAAAGAAAAGAAGACATGTTATCAGCCCTCTCCCCTCATGTACAGAGCCTTTATTGTGGTTATCAGTCCATTTATTCATAGGGTCCTATTTGAATTGGCTTGCTTCTTTTGGTGGAAGCATCTCAAATGTTTAGGATATACGATAAGGAGACAAGGCAACTAACTCATCAGTTAGTGGCTTTGGTAGGGTGGCTGGAATCAGTCCTAGCCACAGGTGGCAGAAGGGAATCACGACATCATGTGGATGCCCACTGTCATTCAGTCAGCCCCCACTGGGATGCTGAATAGGCAGGGACTCTGAATGTGAGTTCTTTGTCCTTGTAAATGGGATCTGCTCCTTCCAGTCTCCTGGCCTCGGTTCCTGAAAGATCCCCACTGGCTTGTCTATTGAAACACTGGAAGGACCTAGACCTTAACAGTCTTAAGAGGAAGACCTGCACCTTTCTCTGTGCTGAGTCATGGCCCAAATATCCTTTGGGAGATCAAGAGAGGTGGCCCCCTGAGGGCTCTATACATTATAATACCAACCTACAATTAGATTTTTTTTTGTAGAAGGGAGGAAAAATGGACTGAAATTCCCTATGCCCAGCTTTTCTTTTCTCTCTGAGACCATCCAGAATGGCTCAACAAGTGCCATTTGGATG
Organism: Castor canadensis; assembly: GCF_047511655.1. Taxonomy (NCBI): domain Eukaryota; kingdom Metazoa; phylum Chordata; class Mammalia; order Rodentia; family Castoridae; genus Castor; species Castor canadensis. Next base: position 17,279,426 of record NC_133388.1, on the reverse strand, counting down.
TCCGGATCATGGCTATAGTCTGCAACCCCCAGGCTCCTAAAGAAACTCAGGGCCAAAAACCCTTACAAACACCCCAGAGCCAAAATGAGGGATCAAAAGATCCTCCCCAGTTAACAGCCACAACCCCTCCCTTGCCACCTAACTATCCTGGGCCTCCACACGGGTACTATCCCTTACAACAGGGAGTGGTAGGGAGAGGTAGGATCTATGTTTCATTTCAACTGTCAGACCTAAAAGAGATGAAAAAGGACCTGGGCAACTATACAAACAATCCTGATCAATACATCCAGGCCTTTATCACCATAATTCAAACCTATTTCTTGGCCTGGAAGGATGTCATGCTCTTTCTGGACTAAACCCTCACCTCCCTTAAAAAGCAACGAGTTTTGGCTCAGGCCACCCAAATAGGAGATGATTTTCACCTCCAATGGGCCCCTTTGTCCCCAGCCCCAGGGAGTGAGGGAATAGAGATGACCCAGATGTCAACAGAGGCACAAGCAGTTCTCCAAGCAGAGCCCCACTGGGACCCAAACAATCCAGGGGATGAATGGAGGAGACATCACTTATCTATCTAGTAGTGAAGGGCTGAGGTCAAGCCACTAAAATATTCCCAAGTGACTACTGTACAGAGGGCCCTGATGCATCTCCCTCTGCTTTTTTACGGAGTCTTAAGAATGCAATTCAAAAACATACCACTGTGGACCCAGAGTCACAGGTGGGGGAGGTTCTCCTCAAGGATAATTTTTTTACTCAATTGGCACCTGACATCTGTAGAAAACTTCAAAAGACGATAGCCGAAGGAGAAAGATCTTTGGATCAACTGATGCACCCTGCCACCTCAGTGTATTACAACTGGGACCTAACTAAAATGAGAGATAAGGATAAAAAACGCCAGGACCTTATTGCTGCACTCAGGGAGTTCCCCACCCAACAGGGTCCCACTCCCAGGACACGCTCCTAATGCGGACAGGAAGGACACTTCTGTAGAGAGTGTCAAAGAGGGGGGCAGCCTGGGAGACAGCCCTGGCCCCCTCCAGGACCATGCAACCATTGGTGGTCTAAGTGCCCCCATCTCCAGACTGAAGGCGGGGTGCCACCTTCCTTGGATTGATGGGTCCTGGGGCTTCCTGGCCAGGTTCTACTCCTTGATATCAAAACTGAGAAGACTTGGGTTACCATAATGACAGAGAAGTGAAAGGGCATTTTCTTTCTGGACCATGGAGCCCACTTCTCTGTCCTCCCTTGCTCTCCAGGTCCCAGGTCCAAAGATAAAATAGTTGTTTGGGGCAGATCTAGCCAGCTTCCTGAGCCTTATTTCACCCATCCACTGGCCTGCTCCTGGGGGAATCTCCACTTCTGTCACTCTTTCCTCATGGTCTCTGAAACTCCAATAACCCTGCTGGGCTGAGACTTACTCTCCCAGCTTAAAGTCCAAATTCTGTTTTCCCCTGGGGAATACTTCTGTTTTCCATTCATTGAAGAACAGGTAGATCCCACAGTTTGGACTGATGGTACAACTGTTGGTTAAGCAAAAGTTGCTCTTCCTGTACAAACAAAGCTAAAAGACCTCCCCCCATCAGGAACTAGAGAAAACATTAGATCAAGAAGAATTAACCTAGAAGGTAACACATATGCACAGAAAATTAATGTGAGTCAACTCCCTGTATAGCTGTCCTTATCTCAACTATATCTTGGTCCTTCCTATTATTGCTTATACTCTCTCTACAACAAAATTAGAAATAAGAGCAAAATAGTTTCTGTCAGGTAGCGAGGGGGTGGGGTGGGGAGCAAGGGACGGGGCTGGGGGGAGGAGGGAGAAATGACCCAAACATTGTATGCACATATGAATTAAAAAAAAAAAAAGACCTCCCTACAACTCCCCCATCAAAAACAATATCCCCTAAAACCTGAAGAGCAGCAGGGTATATTGCCCATTATTAACTCCCTAAAACAGCAGGGAATTTTAGTGGAATGCTCAAGCTCCTATAACACTTCTATTCTTGCTGTCCGTAAGGGGCAAATAAACGGAGGTTGGTTCAGGACCTCTGACTCATTAATGAGGCTGTCGTTCCCCTTCATCTGATCGTCCCCAACCCCCATACTCTATTGGCTCAGATACCCCCAGAAGCTCAATACTACTCTGTGCCTAGATCTAAAGGATGCCTTCTTCTGCATCCCTTTACATCCTGATAGCCAGCCCTTGTTTGCCTTTGAGGACCCCACCAATCCTTCAGAACAGCTGACATGGACAGTGTTGCCTCAGGGCTTCAGAGATAGCCCCACCTCTTTGGGCAAGCCCTAACCAGAGACTTAATAGACTGGCAACACCCAGGAGTCACCCTTCTCCAGTAGTATGTTGATGACCTACTCTTGTGCGGGTCCACTGAGCCTCTTGTTTCCAGAGCAACTGAACCCCTTTTAAACTTTTAGGCCTCTCGAGGCTACAAGGTCTTGAGAGAAAAAGCCCAGCTATGCCTTCCTCAGGTTACCTGCTTTGGCATGAGCCTGGATGGGCAAATCCATTCCTTAAATCCTGAATGGATTAAGCCAATTTTGGGGTAGCCCTTGCACCAGCTGTGAGCCTTTTGGGGGGTCACTGGGTTCTGTATATTTGGATTCTGGGATATGCAGACTTACCCAGGCCCTTACTTAGGGTTCTTAAAGAGGGTCAACAAAACTCTCAGTCCTATCTTGAATGGGACCCAGAGAGAAAAAAGGCTTCCCAAACTCTCAAACAGACACTCCAATCAGCTCTGGCCCTCAGCTTGCGTACTCAGGACTGTTTCCAGCCATATGTATATGAAAAGGGAGGCCTAGCCCTTGGAGTACTCACTCAGCTCCGAGGGCCCACCCCACAGCCAGTGGGATAGCTGAGCAAGGAAATAGACAATGTGGCCAAGGGATGGTCTAGATGCTTAAGAGTCTTGGCAGTACTCTCTCTTAATCCCAGAAGCCCAAAAACTAATCCTTAGCTGGCCCCTGACCATGTACACTCCTCATGATCTGGGAGGACTCCTAACCTCAAAAGGGGGACCGTGGCTGTCAGATAATAGACTGCTCAAATACCAGGCTCAGCTCTTAGAATGTCCAGATATAATACTTGGACTGTGTTCAGCTTTAAATCCGGCATCCTTTCTCCCCCCAGAGGAGGGCTCAATCACACATTCACGTGAGCTGAATGCTATTTGGCTAGGCCTGATCTCCTTGATCAGCCATTTCCAGATCCAGACTTCTTCATGGATGGGAGCTCATCAGTCCAAGAGGGAATTAGATGGGTGGGGGCAGATGTGGTGTCTCTCACTCAGACTCTATGGGCTGAGCCTCTGCCTCCTTCCACTAGAGCCCAATTGGTTGAGTTGCTAGCTCTTGCCAAGGCATTACAACTGTCTCAGGGAAAAAGTGCCAATATTTATACAGACTCTAAGTATGCCTTCCTGGTCCTCCATGCCCATGCAGATCTTTGGAAAGAATGAGGATTACTAACTACAACAGGATCTCCCATTAAACACTCTCAAGCAGTCCTAGACCTCCTAAAGGCAGCCCTATTCCCAAAGCAGGTGGCAGTAATCCATTGCCCTGGGCACCAACGATCTGGGGACGAAATAACAAAAGGAAACAATAGAGCTAAGATGGCAGCAAAAGAGGCTGCCCAAAAATCTTATGTTCAAGACCCCCTTCTATGGGATTAATCCTTTCTCCCCCCCCCACCCCGACCATCCTCAATACTCACCCACTGAACTCCAACAGGCCTCTGAGCAGGGGTATCACCTTGACCGTAGGGGATGGTGGATAACTCCTGAGAGGACAAGCTATTTCTTCCACAAAGTTGCCAATGGAAGGTCCTCAAAACCTTACACCAATCCTATCACTTAAGGATTCATAAGACTCTCACTGGCTAGTCAATTATTAGAGGGCATAAAACTCAAAGATACTCTCCAAGATATCAGGGGATGTGAAATTTGCCAGTACAACAATCTCCACAACTCTACCTGCCTGTCCCTGGGACCCAGAGATGAGGCACATATCCTGGGGAAGACTGCCAGGAATCCCAACCTCTAGATTACTCTTACTCCTTGTCTTGGTAGATACATTTACTGGATGGGTAGAAGCATTCCCCTGTTCCTCTGAAAAGGCCCGGGAGGTAATCAAGGTCCTAATTAATGAGATTACCCCTAGATTTGGAGTTCCCCTGACTCTCCATCTGGCCTTCCAAGCTGAAGTCACCCAGGGAATCTCTAAGGCTTTGGGAATCAAATACCATCTCCACTGTGCCAGGAGACCCCAATCCTCGGATAAGGAGCCAGTAGACTGCTTAAGAGGCATTTGTCTAAGTTGGCTGAAGAAATTCACCTCCCCTGGCCAAGGCTGTTACCACTGGCCCTGACCGGACTCAGAAATACCCCAAACTCATTGGGTCTGACACGGTTTGAGGTACTATATGGGAGGCCATTTCTTCAAAATGATCTCCTCCTGGGCACCGAGACTGCTAATTTGGTGTCCCACACCACCAAGCTGGCCAAATTCCAACAGATTCTTTCTCAGCTGGGATGAGATGAGCCAAGGGGAGACTCTTCTCCACTGTTTTGTCCAGGCGATATGGTCTTAGTTAAACTTCTTCATGCCTCTTGTGACCTCTCTGAAGCTCTTTGGGAGGGGCCCTGTCTTGTTATCTACCTGCACAAGAATTAAGGTTGCTGGACTGGATTCCTGGATTCACATCTCCCAAGCCAAACATTAGACACTGGAGCCTGATGAGCCCACCCCAAAACCACACTCAGGTCCTCTAACCTACTCCTATGAACCAGTGGAAGACCTCAAATACTTCTTCAAAAGAACCACATTGGACACATAACTTATGTTCTCTCTCTCTCTCCCTCTTTTTGTGTGTTGTTTACATTCTTATTCCCCTTATCTTGAGTGCTGGTTTGTGGGCAAACTCTCCCCCTGAGTGGACATGGCTCCAGTGATTGGCCTTAAGCGGTGGGTACCTCATCCTGTGTGCCCTGTTCCTCATGCTCCACTTACTCTCATAATCTGTGCCTTACAGATTATGTTATGTGCCTGTAACAATGGATTCCTACGCCCCTTGTAGATGCAAAGTATATCGCCGCCCCCCCCCCTTGGGGAAATCAACTTGATTTATGTGTCAAACAAGGACCCACTTTCTGCCTCCATGGGGGACAAACCTACATAACGGGGCCACAATAGGACTCTTGTTACATCTGTTATCCAGCCATGCCTCCTGGAGATTCCATTCCAGCCTGTTCCTCTTCCTCCATGTATAATGACCCTCCCTTCTCCTAAAGTTACAGCCAACCTTTTGATAACCCGACTCCAGCCCCTGCAGACCCACCACTGTCCCAGTGTCCCTGTACCTCTGCCTGTCCCCATATGCCACAAAGATGTTACTGAACAGACAGAGTCCTTTCCTGTTATACAAATGGGAGAAAATACTCAATTTGAAATTTAACAACTGAAAGCTATTGGGGTTATGTAGACCCAGTTTGCCCTACAGTGACAGGCTCTGTCTGCTCAGTGTCTAACCCAAGCAACCGGCTTGAAAGCCTCCCTCAACCCAATAGGACTTATGACTTAGACTCCCGGATATACAGACTATTTAATTCCACCCACCATCTCCTGAACTATACAAATCCCTCTTTAGCCGAGAACTGCTAGCTGGGCCTCTCCCCAAGTCTCCACAGGTCTTGGCTACCGACTCACTTGGGACTTTGCCAGGTAAAATACTGGGCCTTCCCCTAACAAGACCTGATATTGCCAAGATAAAGCTGACCCATCTAGCCCCCCAGTGCCTCCAAGGCCTACATAGGTCGAGTTCACTGGGGAAAATTCCTAAAGAGCTTTGTGTTAAAATAACTCTGTCAATTGATCTAACATTTCATCCTCATTGTTCTCCCTTTCCTGGAACTTATTTTGTTTGTGGAACCACAGCCTATGCTTGCCTGCCTCCTGATTGGAGGGGAATCTGCACTCTAGCCTTTCTAATCCCACAAATCAATATTATCCCTAACAGCCAATCTCTTCCTATTCCTCTAGCAGCCTACACTCAATCAAAGAGAGCCATTCAAATCATTCCCCTACTAGTAGTCATGGGGATCACAGCTGGAATAGGTGCTGGCATTGGGGGCATTGCCTCATCAATCCATACTCATCAAAAATTATCAAAAGAAGTTTCTGATGACATAGAACAAGTTACACAGTCCTTGGAGGCTTTACAGGACCAAGCAGAGTCATTAGCATCAGTAGTGCTCCAAAACAGGCATACACTTTACCTATTAACTGCTGGAAAGGGTGGAACATGCCTCTTCACAGACAAAGAGTGTTGCTTTTATACTAACAAATCTGGGGTGGTCAGAGACATGGCCTGACAATTAAGAGAATGCATTACAAAAAGGAGATAGGAATTAGCCAGTTCATGGTCCTTCTGGGACAGCACGTAGAGCTGGGCTCCCTGGGTGTTACTGCTAGCTGGTTCTCTCTTTATGCTTCTTCTGTCACTCCTATTTGGGCCTTGTACACTAAATGCTCTTTCCAAGTTTATATCTCAACAGACGCAAAAGATAAAATTCCAGCTCTTAGTTAAAGAACACTCACCTCTACCGACACATGAATCCTCCATCCAGTTCTATTAGAGTTCCCTAGAGACCACACGGGTCAATCCCTGAGATGTGTGCTCCTGCACATTCCCTACACCTTCCACCCCACTGTCAGCAGGAATTAGCCAGATGACAGTTTCCCCAACAGCAGTTGGGTGCTTGTCTCAGAGGGGGGACTTGTTGGGTTTGGGGGCTCAGAAGACAAAATGAGCCAGTGCCCCCATTCCCCATGAGAGCACTGTGAGCCCTATGTCCTGTAAAGGGACATGCAGTCTCACAAGTCATGGCACCCTGGGGAGGCCTCAAAATGCCACAAGGCTGATAAGCAGGAGGCTTTCACAGGACTGTGTACATGTTCCTGCAGAGATGTGGTAAAAGACCACTCCACTCCTGACTCCTACACCTCCCCTCCCCAACACGGTGTGTTCTTACAGAGATTTGTCAAAAGACCACTCCACCCCTGACTCCTGACTCTCCTCCCCAACAAAGGGCCAAATAAAAACCCCTCTATGTAAACAACAGGGAGCTACAAATTTTCCAGGCTCCCTGTCCATCTCTAGGGGCAGCTTTTCCTTTCTCTCTAATAAATCCTACTTTGTGTGCTGAGTTGTCTCACGAGTCAATCAGCTGCCTCATGAGCCCATTCTTTGGCGCATGAAGGCAAGAACTCTTGACACCTGCCCGCAGCATTAGCTGCTCAGGAGGATCACAGTTCAAAGCCAGCCTGGGCAAATAAGGAGACCCTATCTCAAAAAACCCAGCAAAAAAGGGCTATCAGAAAGTCTCAAGTGGTAGAGCACCTGCCTAGCAAGCATGAGACCCTGAGTTCAAGCCCCAGCACTGAAAAAAAAAAAAGAGATAGGATTAGGAAGAAAAAATGAATGAGAAGATATAGTTGAAACACTTTTCTCTGATTTTAGCACATTACTATCTGCATAGATCGTCTTTCTTTGCATTATATTATTCACACAACCCCTCCCCCCTTCTTTTTTAACTCAGTCTAGTAAGTTGTCAGACAGGCTGAACTTGTTTGGTTTTTTCCTACAATTTTTTGTAGTGAAAGTCATAATAAAGTTTATTAAGAAAGGAATACATTTTGAATAGACTGAAAGCAGGTCATCTCTAGAGAAAGAGAGACTAAGAATCACATTTTTCTACAAATTCTTACATTCTTGCATTACTTTTTTTGTGTCTGGGTGACCTCAGAATCAATACATTTTGAAATTAAAGTTTGTAAATAAGCAACAGAAGTAAAAACATGTGATCACCACTGCTTCATTGGTCAAATTAATGTCAACATTACATCAAGCTCATACAACAATAATAATATTCCATCTTTATATTAATGATTGCCCATACAACTTTTACAAAGGGTACAACTTTTTTTTTGGCAGTACTAGGGTTTGAACTTAGGGCTTTACACTTTTGAGGCAGGTGCTCTTATCACTTGAGCCATAGCTTCAGCCATTTTTTGCTCTGGTTATTTTTAAGATAGGGTCTTGCTTTTTCCCCAGGCTGGCCTGGACCTCAAGCCCCTTATTTTAGGCTTCCAGTTGTCACTGTGATAAAATGCATATACCACCACAACCCCTCCCCACCTACTGGGAAGATCATAGATCTTCCCAGTCTCAGCCTCCTGTATAGCTTTTGAGGACAGGCATGCACCACTGCACCCAGCTACTGATTGAGATGGAGTTTCACAAACTTGTTGCCTGTACTGGCTTAGAACTGTGATCCAACTGACCTCAGCCTCCCAAGTAGCTAGGATTACAGGTGTGAGCCTTTAGCTCCTGGCTCAAAAAGGGTACAATTTTCAAATAAATTCCTTGCCAGAGATCACAAAAATTTCCAAGAGGAAGATTAGGTTGGTTTTTTTTTTTTTTAATGAAGTGAATGAAGGGTAAAAGTGATAGAACCCATATCACACCTTATAGCACTGGAGGTTGTGATGTGGACTTTCATCTTTGAATCTTTCCTGTCTTCTCTGCCCTTCTTTCACCTTCTCCCAACCTTCATTCTTTAGGACACACCCTACTCCCATATCTAGAGGGGCTGGCCTGCGGAATTCCCCTAGCTCACTCTCTTTGTCTGAATATTTAATTGGCACACTGGTAGAGACACTGAAGATGCCTAAAGGGTTTGGAAATGGACTGGTCTCTAGGAAAAAATGTGTAAAAATTCAACAGTGGTAAGGTAGGTTTAGAAAGCCATTCTTCAAAGAAAGAAGAAGAAATGTAGATTGACTGAAAATATAAGTAAAAGAGTAAGGGTGAAAGTACTCCCTGCATTCTGGATGGATTCCTATTTCTTATTTCTAATTCCTTCCTATAGTTGTGGTTGCATTTTTTGTCTTTGAGTTCCATGACTAAAATGTTTCTTCTCTCTAAGTGAAGTCATTTTGTTTCTTGCCTGCATCATATTAAAACAATCTTCCGCCATTTTTAACTTCTGTAAAATACCTCCTGCCTCAAGATCAACTAACTTTGTCCCTAGCTCAATACTCATAATTCCTAAAATCTGGCTTTCCTTCTCTTTCCTTCTGGGTATGTACAGCAGCACATAGTGCTATACTGCCACACAACATTTAATAGTAGAGTCCATAATAAAACAATACATTGTATATTGCAGCATGCAAAAATTTAAGATTCAGCCAATTTCAGTGGAGTTTGCTAGTGCCCAATTTCTCAGTGCTACAATTTCCAACTTGAAAAGGGCTTACTTTATATAACAGATAGTATAAATGTTGCATATGTCAGAACAATCAGCCTATCGTAAGATGGTAGATAACATGCAGAAAGCCCAGTTACATTTGAATTTCAGATGAACTGCAAATAATTTTCAGTATGTCCTGCTACTACAGGAGACCTTTACATGGGATAATGAATATTTTTTTAAATATAATAAATATTATTCTAAATTTGCCAATCCAGATCCATGAGTAAAAGAATTAATTCTGATCACTCTTACCTGTGTTTTTTGTGATATTTTCTCTAGGGATCTCAACTTGCCAGAAAAACCCATTATTGGCCTTGAATAAAGAAAACATCAGAAAACAATATTTCACATTCTTAATAACTCTGGCATATTATACCCAGTCTTTTATAACAGAAAATTAAATAAGCATCCAAATGTGTATACCTCTCATCTAGAAATTTCACCATTAGGAATTCTTCCTACATTATACTCATTTCTGAGTGAAATAGCAAATATTCAAGTATATCTTTGCATCATTGTTTATAATAGCATAAGACTGAAAATGTTAATCAGTTATATATAATTATGTAGCCAAATAATGGAATACTGTGCAGTCACCTCAGTACCACAAAATTGAAGCATTTCTGGCTTGGTAACTCAGAACAAGGGATTGGCAAAGCATTTGAAAATTTAAGAGGAAAATCCCAGGAGCAAGAGATCCACACCAAAGGTGAGCGCTAAGATTTAGACATAAACTGAGCCCAAATCCTTGTGCTATACAGGTGTAGAGGATACCCCCAGAAGACCAGGTGTGGAAAACAAGCAGTGGAAGCTAGAATACCTGGCAGAAATATCAGCTACTGGAACTGTAAGTAATACAGTAAAGGCCTCTTGGAATAAGAAGAACAGCAATTTCTCAGAACAAGACAGAATCTAGAGTCACTACAACATGTCCACTTTCAACCCCAAATGGCAAGATACAAAAAGAAACAGGAAAGTGTAATGACATTCAGGAGAAAACTACTGACGATGAACTGATTCAGAGTGAATTCAGGTAGCAGAGAATGAATTCAACAAGTTTATCACAGATGTATACATAGATTTAAAGAAAACATTGTACTCATGAGGGAATAAATGAGAGTTCCAACACAGAAATAAAAATGCAATACAAAACCCAATGGAAACAATAGGCCAAAGAGTAGAATAACTGAAGTGAAATATTTATTAAACAGGCCCATTAACAGATTAGAGACAGGAAAAAAAAAAGTGTGAATTTAGAGATACAGTAAGTGAAAGCACCCAGTACTAAGAAAGAGGGTGGCCGTAAAGTAGGGTGACTATGGATACCAATAAAATATTATATACTCCAAAAAGGATTTTTTTTCATTTGATGGAACAGGGGTTTGCATATAGGGCTTTCTGCTTGCTAGGCAGGTGCTGAACCACTTGAGCCACAACTCTAGACCTCAAAAGGGATTTTGAATGTTCTAACCATAAAGAAATGGTAGGTATGAGAAGATAGTATGTTTAATCCAATTTAAATATTATACAATGCATACGTGTATTGGAATACCAGTTGGTATTCCATTAATATATAAAATTTTTATGCATCTGTTGAAAATAAATTAAAAAAGGAAAAGGAGGAAAATGAGGGAAGAAAACTGGACAGTTTAGAAATTTATGGGACAATAACATGTTCCAAAACATGCAAAATTGGGATCATAGCAAGAAAAGAGATAGGAAGTGGGTGGAAAAAAATGTTTGTGAAGTAGAGGCTGGAAGCTGTCAAAATTTTGTCAACTTACAACTCAAGAAGCTTAGAGAACGCCAAGTGAGGAAACACAAAGAGAAAATCTTAAAAGTATCCAGAGAAAAATGACACATAATACACAATCATAAAATTGACAGCTAACTTTTCATTTAGAAACAAAGGAGTCAGGTGACATTTGAATGACATATTCAAAATGCTGAAAGACAATGAGGCCAACCAGAAATTGTATCTCTGACAAAAATATCCTCCAAAGGTTCAAGTGGCCACTAAAAATCTATTAGAACTTGTAAATGAGTTCATCAAGGCTGTAAGATTCAAGACAAATATACAAAAAGAATGAAATGTTGGGCATAAATTTCACAGAAAAAGTATAAAACTTATTACTGAAAACTATAAACCATTGTTGAATGAAATTAAAGAAGTTCTAAACAAATGGGAAGGTAACCAATGTTCATGGTATGAAAGATTTATATTATTAAGACAGCAATATTGCCCCAACTCATCTATAGACTATCTAACACTATCAAGAAAGTGAAAACAATCCACAGAATGGAAGAAATATTTGCGAATCATGTGCATTATAAGGAACCTATATGTAGAATATATAAAGAACATTCCTAACTCAAAATTAAAAAATAAATCAAGGGCTGGGGAAGTGGCTCAAGTGGTAGAGCACCTGCCTAGCAAGTGTGAGGCCCTGAGTTCAAACCCCAGTACCATATGTAATATATGTATACACACACACACATATAAATGTGCATATACATATATATGCTAAAGGAAGTTTTTTTGACTGAAGGAAAATGATACTAGGTGGCAACATATCTACAGAAAAGAATGAAGAGCAAAAGAAATAGTAAGTGTGTGGGCAAATAGTTTAAAATGTATTTTTAAAAGTTTCACTAAAATAAAAAATACTATATTATTGGATTTAAAATATACATATAGATGTAACTTTTAAACTACCTAACTTCTAAAAACATAGTATATAAGGAAGCATATGCTTTTTATTAGTAACACATTACAGAATAAAAGAAAACACAATTACCAAAGTTAAATCAAAGTGGAAGATACCATGATATGTACTGTTGAGGATTCCCAAGCTGGGAGCAAGTCCTCCTGACGTGAATACACCCAGTATTCCCTTTGAAGTAATTTCATTTTCAGATTGGAAAAAGCAGCGGATTTTCTTTAGGAAAGAGAGAAACAAAACAAATAAAAATAGCAATTTGATGGAGAGAAGCATATTATATTAACTTAAAATTAAGGAAAAACCTGTGAAAAGTAAATGAGGTTAAAGACTGCCATCTTTAGCAGCTAGGGAATAAAAATCCATTTTAAAAGTACACCCTCACAACTCAGGAATCTATTGTGTAAATGTCATAGTCTTCTATTCATCCATATTATAGTCTTTTTTTGACATAAAAATGACAGGAAAAAATTTTCTTGTGTATTTAATAAATATAAAATCAAAACCACATGCTCTCTCATGTAGGAATTACAATTTTATTAATAAATTATTAAGTTGTGACTAACTAAGAAGAAAGCAAATGTAAAAGCAAAGCTCATCTTATTCCATTTTTATTGACCATTTCTCATTTGAAAAAGGTATGTGAAGATGAGCAATCATGCATAGTGGATTTTACTGAAGACATAAGTGAGACAGATACCAAGAGCTTTATCTCTTGGCTCTCCCAATAGTTCAGAGCACTTTGGTCAAATTTTCTACTTGAGTTTTAGTTTCTCTAAGACACGCAGAAATAGCCTGACATGGTGGCTTGTGTCTGTAATCTCAGCACTTGGGAGGTAGAGGCAGGAGGATTGGAGATTGTAGGCCAGTCTGGGCTACATAGCAAGACCCTGTCTTAAAAAAACCAAGTAAATGAAAAGGAAGGGGGCATGTTACACATCCATTCCCAAATTATCTACTGAGCCCTTACTATAAGTTGGGCAGTATTACAGGTGCTAAATAGATGCAAAAAAAAAAAAACAAAAAAACCTGTCACCTGGAATTTATATTCTAAAGGAGACTGGCAGGGAGACTGGATGGGTAGATGGAGAAGTGAGTGAATTGGCAGATGGATGCATGGAAAGACAGAACGAGTAAAATAAATCCAGAGTCAATTACAAGAACAAAGCAGGGAAAGGAGACTGGGATAAGAAGTTTGGAGAGGAAGTGTGATTTTTAACAGGGTCATCGTGAAAGAAAGGACAATAGTATTTACTTAAATTAAACACTATTAAATAATTAAATGTGAAGATTAAATTTCATAATGAATATAAAACACTTTGAAAAATGTCTTCTATACATAAACACTTTATAAACGTTAGGTATCATTTTTAAAAATGCCATTACTAGAACTTTTACATCATAACTATCCAAGAAGTAGGTTATAATTCCCTTCTTAAGAAGAAAACACTGAATGAAAGGGAGGTTAGGTAACCTACTACAGAGCATACAGACTATAATGGCAGGCCCAAGATTCGACCCCAACTTTGCATGTCTGTCTTCATCTAAAGCCCATTCCTTTCCTATAATATATAATCCCAAATAAGCTGGGCACTTTTGACTCAAAGGGCTTGTGCTTCACAAGAGTTGTAAATACAACTCTTGACTGGGGGCCAAGTGCCGGTGGCTCACACCCATGATCCTAGCTACTTGGGAGGCTGAGATCCAGAGGATCAAGGTTTGAGGCCAGCCCAAGTAAATAGTTCACAAGACCCCATCTCCAAAATAACCAGAGCAAAATGAACTGGAGGTGTCGTTCAAGCAGGAGAGCAATAGCTTCGCAAGAGTGAAACTGTTGAGTTCAAATCCGGTCCCAACAAAAACAGAAAAGCAAAAAACCTGGGATCTAAGTCAAAGCAGACTGAGGGATAAATTTGTCTTCATGGGATATTTTTCTCTTTTGTTGTTTCAATTGTATTTTCCACAGATATTTTAGACAAGCTGTGCATTTTTATTAACTTCTATTTTTGTTAGCATTTGCTGCATAGCTATCATCTTTCTTCTTCTTCTTCTTCTTCTTCTCCTCCTCCTCCTCCTCCTCCTCCTCCTCCTCCTCCTCCTCCTCCTCCTTCTTTCTTCTTCCTTCCCTGTTCCCTTCCCCTTCCTTTTCCCTTCCCCCTCCCCCTCCCCCTCCTCCTTCTCCTTCTAACTGTTTTGGTGCTGCTAGGGATTGAACCCAGGACCTCATGCATTCTAGGTAAGCATTCTGCCACTGAGTTATATCCATAGCCCCATAGCAATTTTATTTTTGTTGTAGGTTTTTTAAAAATCAAAAGATAATATCTTCTCTACTTAAAATGACAACCATAATGTCATGCTTCTTATACAAGAAAAATTCTTTTTCAAGGTCAAGTAAGGTAATTTTCTTTTTCTAACAGGCTGCATCTGTCAAACTTCAAAAGGACAAATCAGGTCCATTTTAAAAAATGAAGATTATTGTAGGTGATCTTTAAAAAGGAATGGAGAAATTTTACCTCCCCAAGTTATTTGAATAGTTCAGAGCTACTAGTTTTACAGGGACTTAAAGGGAATGTGATGACTGTAATCTAGCTGTTAGTGGCCTTACCATGTTGCCTGAGGAAAGAAACAACTTGATTATTTCATTGTATTCACTGTACCCTTCACTGGAACAAACGAAGCTTTTCTCAACATCGCCTAAATAAAACAAAACAAAAAATATATAAATTAGGTCACAGATAGAAGAATTTCCATAAAAAGTACCATATTTTTCAAACTGGAAAAATATTCTTTAAGGAATAAGAATTGTAATTGCATATTTTAAATTTATTTTACTCTACAGAAAACCCAAGACTTCCACTTTTTTTCTTTCTAGAGATATGTTATCAGGCTGCTAAAAAGGAAGGTTTGGCTGAAGAGCTAAGAAAAGCTAGACCAATATGCCAAGTTTTTGGAGGCAGACAAAAACCAGTGCTCGACTCTTCAACTCCTCATCTCCTATAAAAAAGCCAGGAGTGGGAGTCTGGAAAGAGAATCTGTGTTCTAGTAGAGAGCTGCTGATCTGAAGATGTGGAGAGAAGGACTCCTTCTCCTTGCCTTGAGTTTGAGGAAACAGGTTTTGGTACATACAATCAAAACTGGAACACAAATTCTCACAGTTTGGAACACAAACTCAGACTCCTGCCCAGAAGGAAAAGAGATGATTTGGTGGAGGGGACAGGAGATGGTCTGATGAGAAAGAGATGGTCACTCTGGGAGGGCTGCACAAATGCAATCTGCAAGAGCAGGGATGTGTGAATGCTTCCTGCAGACCCCGAGGGAGAAGAGCTAGTGTAGGTTCTCCAGGGTGCTGTTCTCAAAGGTCTTTCTGAGTGGCAACTGGATCTCAACAGAAAGAATTTGAAGGCATAGCTGGACTTTTTAAAGGAGCTGACAAAAATAAATGGTCAGTGGGAATAGAGAAGATTTTGCCTTTGTTAGAAGATAAGCTGTTCCTGAGAATATAATGGAAGGGAGGAGACTATGAAGGGCCCACTCAAGTGCTCAGAGATAAAGGTGAGCCTCACACATCTGCTGGATCCAGAAAGTGCAGCTGTCAAGTTGTCACCTCAGAATCAGGTAAGAGCTATGCTACTTCCTGCTACTTCCACCTCCCTGCCTACACCTCTGGAGCAGAAAAAGTCAAAGCGGAAGCTAGCAAGACAGTTAAAAGGAAGCAGGAGCATAAAGGGGAGGAAAGGAAAAGCTGACTGGCTTCCTACCAGTGTAGCAAGGAGGAGAGGGCATGGCAGGAAACTAAAACTTAAAGAAATTGAACATGAAAATGGTCACGTAGCTCTGAGGATGAAGTAGCCAATGAAATTGCAAATAACCATATATGAGTTAAACTTTCCTTCTTGCTCTGTAACCTGCTTGCAGGAGAATATAAGGCAAGGTCTCTTTGTTCCTGGGGCTCAGCCTTTGGATGTGAATCTGCTGAGGTGCTGCTGGCATGCTAATAAACGTTGCTTCCTGAAAAGCCTGGGTGTCCCATTTCCCTGTCTGAATATCCTGCAACACTTTGTGAGGTTCAGTCCAGGATTTAGAGATGGTGTCTTTCACTCCTTGTCACCAGGACTCAGCATCCCCAGCTAATCTGGTGAGCTGTACCCACTAGGTCCAACAGACCTGTTGATCCGACAGAGGGAGTTGCTTTTCCAGGCACACCAAGGAGCAAGTCTCGGTTGCACAAAGGAACCTGGAGGAGTCTTGGGAACCAACTGGGAGCCCCATTGATCAGACTGGTAAGAATTTGGGTTCAAATAATAGGCCTGCTTTTGGGAGGCAGAGGGGAGCCTGATCACCTCCCAGAGATACCAGAAAAGCTCTGTCTGGGGTGAAACCATGTCTCTCAGGTTAAGGGAGAGGGGCAGAAGTGTGAGTGAGTTGAGTTAGGACCCTGTGTAGGTTCAGTTCCTAGCTGGTGGACGCATCCAGGTCACTGATAAGGGGTGCATATTGTTCTTCCTTTTGTGTCAGAGAAGAGGACCTCTTACCTCTCCTTACCCCTCTGTGTTTGTCTTGATGTCTACTAATGGGAGGAAATGGGCAGAAATCAGAGTAAGGGTATCCCTTTTGAGTGTAGGCCTAAAAACTTTAAAAAGGGATTTAATAGAGACTATGGAGTCAAGTTAACTCCTGATAAGCTTAGGATTCTTTGTGAATTAGATTGACATGCTTTTGGTGTAGGGTGGCCCCCAGAAGGGTAGACAAAATTGTAGTCAATAAAATTTGTAGGGTAATTATAGGGAATTCTGGACACCCAGATCAGTTTCCCTACATTGATTGCTGGCAGGATGAAATTCTTAGCTGGCCCACATGGCTAAGACCTTGGATGGAAGAAACCTGTAGCCAGCTAGGGTAGCTGCAACTTCCAAGTGTGGAGAGAAATCAAAGGAGTCTGTGCTAGCCGAGGAGCCCTAAGAAATGCCACCACCCTATTTGCCGCTTTATCCACCTCTGCCACTGGCTCCAAGTTCTGCACCCTCACCTTCAATGTCAGATGGGGAAGCTTGAGCAACAGTCGCACCTGTAAAATCTGGCCCAGAAGCCTCTGGAACCTGAACTCCCCTGACCTCCCTGAGTCCTATGGACCTCATGCCCACTCTGAGTCCACCAGTTATCACCCCATGCCCCCATTCAATCAGGGACATCCAACCAGTCTCCACAAGGACCCCTCCCCTCCTCAGACTCCCACCACCCTGCAGATGCCCCGAGGGAGGTCCAAGGCCCAGTGTATTATGACCAGGATGGTCAAATACAAGGAGGAGGGAGACATTCATGTACCAGCCCTTTACCACCACAGACCTCCTCAACTGGAAACATTATACACCTTACTTCATGGAGAAACCTCAGGCTACTACCTTCAGCATTACTAAGGATCAGGTCAAGTCCCATGAAGTGAGCAGGGCTTTCACCCTTTGAAGTCCTTTATGGACACCTACCCCCTTAATCAAGGGTATATGAGGGGACCTCAAAGAAATACGTGACCTTACCTTAAAACAACAAATGCAGGTTCTTGGTTCGACTCTCTGGAAAATCGATGACTGTGTCCAGGAGAGACTTCCTGTTAGCCTGACAACCCCCACATAGCCTTACAAACCAAGGGATGCCATCTGGGTGAAAGAATGGAATGTCCAGCCACTAAAACCCCATCAGACGGGTCCTTTTGTTGTTATCTTGTCTACCTCACTGCAGTTAAGGTTGTAGAAATTGTTCCCTGGATCCATCACAGCCAGGTGAAGCCAGCCTCTCTCTAGAGGGAGTGCATCCCTATCCTAACTTCACCATGCAAGATCACCCTCTAGAACGTCCACACCCTTCCTTGGCAGGACCCTCCAGGATCTCCAGCTACCTCTGGGCAGTGAGATGAAAGCCTTGCTTTAGTCAGTCTGGAAGCTGACTAATTTGTGCATGGTGGAAAACTGAGGAATCATCTGCCATTCCTAAATGATGGGTCCTCTCCACATTTTCTCCTCAGGGATCTTTAAACAAACTGTGATTTATGCATACACACTACCCAGGCATGAAGTGTTGTCACCAGAACTTTGCTTTTTATTCTTATTACTCTTGTGCAGGCACCGTCATTGGATCATGCACCCATAACCATACCATCTATTTGGTATGCTCCCATGGTAATCAGCCTATCTGCTTCAGCCCACCTATCACCCTCATGAGCAATGGTTGGAGGTTCAGAGATATGACAGGGAATTAGGGACCTTGTTAACTGTACCCAGGTGTTCAACCTGATAAGCCAGTGTCAGTGTTTTTTGATCTATGTGCGGACGTAGGCCCAGATAGCGGGGGATGTAGAGGCTTAGCCTGGGAGAGAGCTCATATGTCAAATGGTAAGTATATGTGCTGGGCGGCTGGCCCTGTGATGACATGGGCTGGTATTATTGCCCTTACTGGAGTTGTGTCTCATGGGCTTTGCAAAGGGATGGCTATCCTTTGGTGCTTGTAACCCCATAAATTTTACTTTATTAAAGCCCTCAGATTGGGAACAGGGATGTACGGTCAGTATAAAGATAAATGGAATGGGATATGACCCCAGTACCCTGCTACACTTCAAGCTCATCACAGTCACCCATGAGAGTTCCTCATACCGTCTTTCATTCTTTCTATGAGGAGATGTGGAATGAGTTTCCTATCGCTATCAAAACCAAAAACCTTTCCTCTCACTAACTGAGTCCACAGCCCAGTCTCTAAATGTCACCTCATGTTGTTTGTGGGGGATCCATGACCACTGGCCATGGGAAGCTAAGGACCCACAGGAGCCCTTCCATGAGACAGTGCTTCCCTAATCACAGGAAAAGCGTCTGGCTCCTAAAAACTTCTGTCATCAGGAATTACTGTATCTTCTGCCCAAAAGGCAAGTTCTCCACCTGGTAGAGGATTTCACTTGTTTAGGGCAAAAGTTTTACAATGACACCACCCAAGAGACCCAACAGTGGAGAACGCCAACCCTCACGGAACCACAGTCCCACCCGTTGGCCAACTTCTCTGCTCTCCAAGAAGCTTGGGACAGTCGCACCACAAACATAGACTGGCAGGTGCCCAGGGGACTATATTGGATCTGTGGGAAGCAAGCTGTACAGTGCTACCCAGAAGTTGGTTCAGGTCCTGTGTAGTGGGCACAATTCAGCCATTCTTTTTCTTGCTCCCCCTCACACAAGGGGAAAAATTGGGAGTTTCCATATACAAGGAAAGAGTAAGCAGAAAGCGACAGGGTAACTTACAAATTGGAAACTGGAAAGATGATGAGTGGCCTCCTGAGCAAATCATTCAGTATTGTGGTTCTGCCACTTGGGCAGAAGACAGATCTTGGGGCTATGGCACTGATTTATATGCTCAACTGCATTATTTGGCTCTAGGCGGTAGTCAAAATTATAACTAATGAAACTGCAAGAGCCCTTGACATACTGGCCAAGCAGCACACAAAGGTACACAATGCAATATACCCAAACCACCTAGCCTTAGACTATCTACTTGCCTCTGAAGGGGGTGTATGTGGAAAATTCAATCAATGTAACTGCTGTTTACAAATTAACAATGAAGGAAAGGTCACAGAAGAAATCACAGACAGAATGAGGAAGATTGCCCATGTCCCCGTCCAGACTTGGAGAGGATGGAGTCCCAATGACCTGTTTGGAAGTTGGTTCTCTTCCTTGGGCGGGTTCTAGACCCTGATGGGGTGATGGCTCTTGTCTTGGGAACATGTTTGATACTACCCTGCCTGGTTCCCTTGGTATTGCGATCTATCAGAACCATTATGGAGGCCACTATAGAAAGGAAAACATCCTCCCATATAATAATCCTGTGGAAATATAAACCCCTAAATCAGGATGATGCTCTTTGATCCTAGATGGGTCTGAGCATCAAAGGGGGGAATTATATAGCTGAGAGGAGTGGGTATGGCAGGAAACTGAAACTTAAGTGACCTGAAAACGGTCACTTAGCACTGAGGATGAAGTAGCCAATGAAATTACAAGTAACCATATGTGGGTTAAACTTTGCTTCTCTATTCTGTAACCTGCTTGCAAGGGTCTATAAGGCAAGGTCCCTTTGTTCTCAGGGCTCAGTCTTTGGATGTGAATCCACTGAGCTGCTGCCAGCATGCTAATAAACACTGCTTCCCGAAAAGCTTTGGTGATCCCGTTTCCATGCTTGAATATCTCACAATACCAGCACATTCCCAAACAGGAAGAAGGAAAGAAGCTTCAATTATAAAACACGAGTTATGTTTGGATATTTTAGTTGTAACTTACTGTGCAAAGCGGTGTTTTAAATTTTTAAATGCTTAGAAAATACTTTGAATTTTAACAAAAGAAAGTCCTGGTGGCATGCCCACATATTCAACCCAAGAAGATGCAGCTCAAGTATTGGATTTATGTAAGAGGTAAAAATGTATTTATTTTATAATTGCATACTGTTCTTGTTTGTACAAAATAATAGTTTCAATATTATTCTTAAAATTCGATACATAGACATATCTGTGCAAGTATCACAAGTATAGTTTAAAACATGTCTGAGAGTTGTGCTAAAGGTTTTCAAAGCACTTTCAACTCAAACATTCACTTTGTTCATTCTTGGGAGTTCTACCAGACCTATTTTAAAGCTATAATTTGATTGTAAAGTCCACATTACTCCTCTGCTTAAAAATCTTCATTGACACCCCATTACTTAGTGAATAAACTTCTTATATGGAAAGAAGATAAGAACAAGGAAACTAATTCCTTTGACTAACATAATTTGAACCAGTCACTGGGCTTACATGTCAAGTTATGACATTCTCACAATACCTGTGCCCTCTGTACCTATGTTCCCTCTTGAAGAAGAGAAAATCAAGACTCAGGAAATTGAGCTCAAAGGCCATATACCTAATAACACTGAGTTAGATTGGCAGCAAAGTCTGTCTCTTAAGGGCTATCCTCTATTTGGCTGGACAATCTTTCAATGGCTAAGTTCATTTTTTTCAGACTCTCCTGTATAAAACTTATACTCCAGCCCATCCAAAATGCTCATGGTGTCCAATTGATTGGTCATCTGCATTTCTGTATTATTTTGTGAATTATGTGTTTATATCAACAGGCTCTTTTGAGCTTGGGTGGTAAAATAAGAGGCAAGGAAAATTATAAGAGATACTGTGGGGAGAGACAGAAGCAATTTACAACTTCTGGGCCTTTGCTTACATGGATCCCTACACCTAGACATTCTTATAGAGTTTGTTGTTGTAATAATGAAATGCAAAAAATAATACTATTTTGTGAGACTCTAAAGGAAAGATGTGCCAGAGAAGTTACATTTTTTTTTAACAGATGTGAAACCATGCAAGTGTAATGACTGAGGAAATGTCTGCTCTGAATAGAATAAGAAAGCCATTTTGGGAAAAATTTACAGAACCCATGCTATTTATGAAATTCATTCATTGCTCTCTTCACAGTTACACTACTGAAAGTGAAGCCAGAAGTAGCAAAATGCCTCCCCTGCCAGCTCTCTGTCTCTACCGATCTGTTTAGCATAATGCTGCTCTTGGGATTAGAAGGTGCCACATCCAAAATAAGTCACATTGGCATATTGATTATTTCCAGCTGAAGGCAACTGAGAGACAGCAGGTATAGGAAGGGCACAAAGTCCCCACTTTCTACTAAAAGTAGGCCATACATTTCCCATGGGAAATGTGCCCTATCTCTATCTCTCTTATCACTAGGGATGAGGAGTTGACACTGAGGCAAGTTTGTGCAAGCCAACTTCCTAAAATAATTCTTATCTTTCATTAGTTTTCCCCTATATGTTCCTTAGTAACTTTTCTACTGTTTACCAGCTCAGCCCAGCCCCCCCTTTTCCTTTGTCTTGTCCTAGCTCCATAATTCATCACTCTTTGTTGAAAAATTGTCTAACCCCTTGGATCTAACCACTTCTTTCTATGAAGTCCTCATACCATGTAAAAATATTATCAAATAAAATTTTTATACTTTTTCCTGTTTATCTGTCTTTTGTTAGTTCAATTCATAGGCCTATGCCACAGAACCTAACAGAGTCGAGGAAAAATCTTTCCTCTCCCATGCTGCCATATTAATCTCAACTATAGCTATAATATGTCACTCTCCTACCTAGTAATCTTAAATCACTTCCCGATAAGTATGGATTAAAGCCCAGATTCCCAAGCTTGACATTCAAGTACCTTCATGGTATGAACCAGCCTCCTATTTTCTAGAATATTTCTTTCTTTCCCTTTAGTCAAGTCAAACTAAACTATTTACTCATCCCTTCACAGACTCTGCAGTAGTAGTGAGCTCCTTCCTCCATACCATCACTTATTCCATACCCTGATGTTGTCTTACTAGACTAGAATGTTCTTCCCCAATTGTGCATATACAAATATTGCCCAAATATTTTGAGGAACTAGATGGATTCTTCTCTTTTGTACAAAGCCTTGGCAATCCCCTTCCCCACAGCTGGACGCAACCACTCCTTTCTCTCAAATTTCTTAAGTCTGTGACTCTCCCATCTTGAATTCTATCCAAGTATGTGTCATGTGTTCCCTAGTAAAATGTGAGAACTAAAACTTGGGTCATCCCAAAACTCATTCAATTCTGCAACACATCTGTGAATAGAAGAGGGTCTGAATCCATCTATCCATTCATTCAGTGAATAATATTATTTTGTTTCAGGACCCATTCCAGGATGCTACAGAATCTAAAAATATGCACAAATGGAAATGAATTTGTCTTGTTTCTTAACAAAGTTTTTCCACCATAGAAGTCCTCTTGACTAATTCAATCTGTGTATTACTTTCAGAAGATTATCCTCAACTTCAGTCTACTAGCCTAGTAATTCAGTTTTCAGTTCATACTACTTGTTACCATTCATGGAGGACTTTAAAAATGTCTTCAAATAAAGTTTTGCAAATGTAAAATCCTTTGAAATGTTAAATATCTTATGTTTTATAAGTAATGAAATACTGTAGCAAAAGTCTCTATGTATACAACTCAGCAATCACAGGTTCACAACGATGTTATTAGAAAACTTTAGACCAGAATAAAATAAGAAGATACCTGGGAACAGTTGGAAAATAAGGTAAAGAAGAAATACTAAAAAAAAAAAAATTTAACTATAAACATGGAAGGGATATGAATGATAATTCCTGAGAAGAAAATGGAGAACAACAGAATCTGACACTTACCTCTATTATATACTACTCCCAATGAAAGGTCAAACACATGCAAAAATAAAACTATTACACATATAAGTGGTGATTCCATCTGTTGGAAAAAGAATTATTTCCATTCAGTTATTCTGAAGATATTTTTGAGTCTTTTTGATATAACTACTATAAAGTAGTAAAGAAATCATCTCTTCAAGTTAAAAATATTTCCTATTATGTAACAAAAGCAGACAAAGTATCTCAGTGGTAGGGTACTTACCTAGCATGTACAAAGCCCTGGATTCTACCCCTAGCACCAGAAAAAAAAAGCAGACCACAAAAAAGTTGACTAAGCTTTAAAGTTATTCTTCAATTGGCATTAAAGATATTTATAAATATAGTTATTACAAACTATGAAGAGATTTTGCTCAGGTTCTTCTTCAATGTAGGTGACTGTGGGAGAGGTGAGATCAATTGTACGGCCACATAAATAAGAACCTGAACTGATAAACACTGAGGACAAGATAGCTGTCATTTAAGTCTAATATTTTGATTACACCGCTTTTGGGAGAGACAGTCCACATTGTCCTGAGCGCCCTTGCCTAGTATACTTATGCTGAGTACACTAAGAATGCAAGATCCAGACCCTCTTTATCCAGGGTTTTCTCAGGGATGAAGCAACAGCAGGCTTGTTTCCATGGTGAATCTCCTAAGATCAGCATTCCTCTCCTGTAATGCACTTCACTACATGTTTAAGTATCTATTATGGGCTGAATTGTTTGCCCCCAGATTCATATGTTGAAATTCTAACCTCTAGCTTTTGGAGATAGGATCTTTAAAGAAGTGATTAAGTTTAAAATGAGGTCAGTAAAGGAAGCTCTAATCCAATATGATGTATCCTTACAAGAAGAGGAAATTTGGACATAGACTCACAGGGAAGAAAGGTGAAGTAAAGACAAAGAGAGACGACCACCTACAAACCAAGGGGAGAGGTGTGAGGCAGACCCTTCACTCATGGCCCTTAGAAGAAACCCACCCTGACAATACCTTAATTTCAGACTTCTAGCCTCCAGAGCTATGAAAAAAATTAATTTCTGTTGTTGAAGCCATCCAGTGTATGGCACTTTGTTAGGTGGTCCTGGCAAGCTAATAGAGCACCCATGGCCAGTCTTGAGGTTAGGGGAATGGGAGTGAATTTCATCCTGACATTCTGGCTACTGTTTTCTTTGAGTAGTAAGACCCTTTGTCTCTGACCTAGAACTCTTGTGTCTTTTTGTCAGCACCTGAGAAAACAGGCACAAGATTAACTTCCCAGCTGTAAGTAGACTGAAAGCTCAAATCCTGTGCAGTTCATGATAGCTGCTGAATAAATGAAAATTTAACCAGCATTTTTCCTCCTTCATATATTTGCTTGCTTGATTAAATACATTTGATGATAGAAAACTCAAACATTTTTTATTTTATCTTCTTTACACATTATCAGAGGAGAATTTTTTTAAAAGTACATTTTAAAGTCATCTGAGAAAACAAGTCATTATCACAAGATAAGAGAGCACAAATAGTACACTTAAACTACATGAGGATGGTGCTATGCCCATCCTCATAAACGAAGACAGTATCACGTTAAATTCTGAAAATAGTAACCTTACCAGAAAAATATTGCATTATTTCCCAAACATTCAAATTAAAGGACATAACCTCACTGTTAGGACCCATCAGCTTTACTCAGCCCTCTAACCGAGGTGTGTTATGCACCAGGGTCTCCTGTTTGGTTGTACTATTGTCTTCAAAGTTACTCCAATTCTGTTTTCTCTAATAAATAAATATAAGACCTCCAATTTCATTTGATTAGATTTGGCTGCATTTATCTTTGACCAAAGAACTAAAAACTTACTTTGAAAGACTTTAAACTTTCATGAAGGAAAGGAAACCTGACAGAATCATTAATTCAAGGGAGGAAGCAAAAGTGATCTCTGGGTGCTCCATGGCTTTGCTATTGCAATAGATCCCTTATTCTAGTGATCCAGCATTTAGTCTTTTAATTTAGACATGGAATGTACTTTAGGGTTGATATGTGAGACATGAAGGAAATACATTTAGAGTTCATTACTACCTAGTAACAGAGACGAGCTCAGAGTCAAGGTGTCTGGATTTAACAGATCTAGTCAGCATACAAATATGCCACAAAGTAAAAATTAAAAATCTAGAATATATTAAGTGTATGACTAGATTTGACACATCACTAAAACTGTCCACTGTTACCCTGCTCCATTCATATATTAATCTCTCTCTTCTCATTTTTGCTTCAGTATTATACTTTTTCCCAGTTTGGTGCTACTTTCTTTCAACAGTTACTTCATGGTTAGAGAAAAGGCACAGAGCAGCATGAGATAAGTTCTGTCCACTGAAATGTTTAATCTTTACTAACTTTCTTCTTTGAATTCATTTTCTACTCAGTAAAATGAGAATAACAGTCACTCCACAGTGGTGTTGTGAGAATTAAACAAATGATATGCCTAAAATATCTGACAATTGCCAGGCACCAGTGGCTCACGCCTGTAATCCTAGCTACTCAGGAGGCGGAGATCAGGAGGATCATGATTCAAAGCCAGGCTAGGCAAATAGTTCTTAAGACCTTATCTCAAAAATACCCAACATACAAAATCAGGGCTGACGGAGTGGCTCACATGGTAAAGTACCTGCCTAGCAAGAGTGAGGCTTGAGTTCAAACCCCAGTACCACTGGAAAAAAATCTGACAGTGACTTTATATAGAATAAGTACCTGACAATCACTACCTCTGAATTCCTATCTTTGTATATTGCAGTAACTTTTTTTAATCACTTAAACTGATAGCAGTTAAACTACTGTAGTTCATCATTCTCACTTAATTATTATGGGTTTTACATAATTGTTTGATACATGTCACACATCTGGGTATTTTCTCTTCTTTGGCATCAAATTGTCCCAAAGAAGTATCCTCCCTCTCCCCGACAGTAGTTATTGTGTTATCATGAATAGTGATTATGTTATATATTCATATTTTAAAAGGGCCCTTATGTTACTATTTGCTGTTGTAATTACCTCTAATTGAATGTCTGATCAGTTGCCCTTTTCTTTTTTATATTTTGTCCATATTTTCCTCCATAGAGACTGAGAAAGGAGCCCCAGTACCAAAAGCTGTGCTTTCACAGATGACTGGCTTAGTAGATCCACTTAGCTTTGGTAACAGCCAATCAGCTGCTAACAAGTACAGAAGTAGCTTAAAAACTCTAAAGGACAGGCAGTTGGAATTTCCCACTAACTGCCTCCTTCATCAGAGGCCATTTTCTTTAAAAACCTATGAAAAGTACAGTTTCTCCAAACTTATCTTTAACATAATATATATTTAGGGAGGTTCAGAAACCTACATGTGATTATCTGCAAAATACTTCAATCATCAGGTGATCATTGAGTGCCTGAGGGAAAACATAACCAAAGGTCATGCCAAATACTTGTAATAAAATTTAAAAGAAGGCAACTTGTCAAAGAGAGTTTCATAACAGTCTTAAAGGAAGAGTAGGACTTTAAGATGGACATACAGATGACATATAGATGCAAAAGGGCAATAAGATGACCTTATTGACAGGTAAATAAGTCTATACACAAGTCACAAAGATAGGAAAGAAGTATGTATTTGTAGGACCCAATGATAGGTATTTTGTCTTCCACAGTCATGGTTGTGTGAATGTCCTTTATGTGGGTGCATATACCAGTACGTGTGTGCCAACCCTAAACTGTTCTGACTTCTTCTGAGTCTCATCTAGCTGTGGATGGCCAAGAAGCTAGCAAATAATTTGTTATAATAATGATCTAATAAAGCCTGTTTTATACTTGTGGTCTACTTCAGAAGTCCCTTCAGATGGTCACATAAACACTGTTTTATACTCAAGTCATGAGAGATGACTGGTGTCTCACTTCTGGAAGAGCCTGTGTAAGAAATACTGCCACCTTTTCTGGTGACCCTGACCTAAAGAATAAAGTGACTCCTCAACTGGAAAGAACAAAAACAAGTATAGAGAAATTAATGACGCATAAACCAATGACCAGACACAACCACTGACAACACACTGATGTATTTCTCAAGTCTGTTCCCTATGTTTTTATATATCACATATTGGATCTTCCTATATCTTCATATCATTGTTTCACTCATTATTTTTCTGATCATTTACTCAAATCAAGTGTTTTTCAAAAGTTTTCACAGTTACACATCTAAAATAACTGTATACATCATAAAACATTATGCTGATGAATACTGTGATAATGAATAATCCTGAATAAAAATCTTTCCCTCAATTTAAAAATATTTGTTTAGGGTATGAATATGTTTGAGACTAGTGATAAATACTGGCAAATTGCTTTCCAGAAATCCAGCACTGAAAATTAGATATAATCTGTAATAATTTGATACACAAAAAAAGTATCTCATTTTGAATTTAGGGCCTTGTGCTTGCCAAGCAGGTGTTCTTCCATGCGAGCCACCCCCAGCCCTTTTTATTTTATTTTTTGTTGTTGGGTAGGGTCACTCTTTTTTTTTTTTCTTTGGTGGGACTGGGGTTTGAACTCAAGGCTTTGCACTTGCAAAGCAGGCATTCTACAGCTTGAACCATGCCCGCAGCCCATTTTTCTCTGATGATTTTGGAGATAGGGTTCTTGAGAACTATTTGCCCAGGCTGCTCTCCAACTGCAATCTTCCCTATCTCAGCCTCCCAAGTAGCTAGGTTTACAGGCATGAGCCACTGGCACCAGGCTAGGGTCTCACTTTTATGTCCCATTCAGCCTGGACCACGAGCCTCCTATTTATGCTTCCTGCAGTAGCTGGGATGACAGGCATGTATCACCACACCAACTTTTTATTAGTTGAGATAGTGTCTCAACCAGTAAAAAACCTGGGCTGGCCTCAAACTGTGATCCTCCCAATCTCCACTTCATGAAGACCGCTGTGTTATCTTTTTACAACATAACTTATCACATTTGTTCTGTAAAATGTAAGCAGACTTAGAAGCTTGATCAGATCCAGGTCTCATATTTTTAGTGTTGGGTACCTCTTTCGGAGGCACATAATGTCTGGGTGGCTCTCATTTCCTGATGTAGCAGCCATCATGTAGATGAATTAAATTCATTAGAGGTTGCCAGGTGATCTTTTTTTAAAATAATTTCTTCATTTATTACTAGGAATACTTCAATGGATGAAATTTCCTTCTTCAACTATTTGGTTACCTGGAGGTATAATATTTAAAGAAAGACAAAAGGGATACTTCATTCTTTTCCTTTATTTACCAATTTTGAAAACAACAAATTGGTTCTTTACCATCCTCAGAAAAGCAACCAATAAAGGTTTTGTTTTTAATTGTCAGTATGCATCATAGATTTCAGTGTAAATATATTTGATATGTTTCTGTTATTACAGTTATTATCTTTTTGATGCTCAAAGTGTCTAATTTTTTTTGGTGGAACTAGAGTTTGAACTCAGGACTTTGCACTTGTGAGGCAGGTGCTCTACTGCTTGAGTCATACCTCCAGTCCTTCTTGCTCCAGTTATTTTGGAGATAATCTTTTTGTCTTGTCTAGCCTGGACCATGATCCACCTATTTTAGGCTTCCTGCTGTCACTGGTATGACAGGCACACGCCACCATGCCCAGTTATTCTCTGTAGAGATGGGGGTCTCACAAACTTTTTTTGGTCTAAGCTGGCCTCACACTGCAATCCTCCTGAGTAGCTAGGATTACAAGTGTGAGCCACTGGTGTCCAATTTTTTTTTGTGGTAATGGGGTTTGAACTCAGAACCTTCACCTTGAGCCACTCCACTAGCCTTATTTTTTGGTGAAGACTTTTTTGAGATAGGGTCTTGCAAACTTATTTCTGTGGCTGGCTTCGAATTTTGATCCTCCTGATCTCTGCCTCTTGAGTAGTTAAGATTACAGGTGTGAACCAAGTGTCCAATTTTTGACAGTGTCCAATTTTTCAAAGTTGGCTGCTGGATCACTTTGACACGACCTAGCAATCTTCCTTCTTTCCTTACAGAGCAAGATTCTCCAAGCTCACCTTATGTCTTTCTGTGCCAGACATGGAATCAGTCATTTCTCTATGAAATTCTGTTTCCTTTTACTAGAAAATAGCATTAAGAAACCATAATTTTGTAGTTAGGTTAGTCTTTTTTTAAAAGTCAACATATAAAACCTTATGGGGGATAAATGGTGGCTATCTAAAACTGATTTTTTCCCAAACATCCTAAAAATAAGATATATAAAGACAATAAAACAACCCACAGCATAACTACGAAATAGAAATTAGTAGCACTTTAGATTTACTTATAAGTAGGAAGGAAAGCACCTAAAATCAAAGGACCAACTTCAGAGTTCACAGCAGATCACAGGCAGGTAGACCACAGAGAAGAGCAGAGGACAGTGACATATGGCGGGAGGACCCAGAGAAAATCCTCTCTATTAGAGCTCTGTCTCAGAAGGAAATCTGAGACCTTGTCTGAGATGCGGTGGGTTTCAGTACTACCTGGAAGTCTCTGCACAGTTTACCTAGGCACCACTGGAAATACGAAGTGGCTGCCTGTGAACAGGAAGAGTTTCTCCAATGTTTGACAGCGAAGAGAAAACAAAGAAAGCAAGCAATGAAAATTAAAGATCTTACGGAGACCAGGAAGGTAAAACAGGTCCTGTCTAGGGGTTGGCAGCAGTGGAGGGGAAGGATATAAAGAAAAGGTGTAGGAGGGTGAATGTGGTGGAAATAAAATTATGTACTCATGTATGAAAATGGAAAAGTGAGTCCTGTTGAAACTATTCCAAGAATGGTGGGAGGAGGTAATAAAGGAGAATGATGGAGGGGATAAATTAAACCATGATATATTGTAAGAATTTTTGTAAATATCACAATGTACCCCTAGTACAACAATAAAATAATAAAAATGTGAAAAAAAATTAAAGGTCTTACAACAATAATAAAGAACCACAAACCTGAAAACATACCAGCCCCACCTCCAAATACTCCATCTACTTAAAAACTAAACTCCACTGTCACAACAGAACAGGATGCCCTTGAATTAAGAAGCCTAGACCCAATTCGAATTCTGTCTTTTACTGCAAGTTTGTCAAAGCAAAACCAAAACTAAAACAATACCCCCCAATAACAACAGCAACAACTAAAACAGTTCAAGATCAGTATAAAATGGCAGGCAACACCCTATAATGCTATCAAAAGATATAAAATGAGAATCAAAATCTTTCAACAGATAAAAATGTTCTAACTTAAAAAATTACATACAATGAAACCTTCAAAAAAAGAGAAAACACAGTTCTCCAAGTTGAATTAAATATGTTAAAATAAGAATTTGCACATTAAAAAAATCACCTTCAAGTTAACTTGGAATAGGAACAGAGGAAAAAGCTCAAAGATGTGAAATGAGTGTTGAGAAAGCCCAGGAAACAGAACAAAAAGACAAAATAATCTCAGAAAAAAAAAGATTAAATTTCAAGATACCCAAGGGAAAATAGTTTTGGCCACAAATATAATAAGGATCATGAAGGAGGGGAAGAAAAGCCATCAACAGAATAAAATGAAATAAAGAAAAAGATGAAAGTATCAGAAAAGAGACAATAAATATAATGGGCAAAGAAAATCCAGTATCTTTTCCAAAGCAAATGAAAGACACATGCATACAGACAGAAAGATCCACTGAATTGCTAACACAAAGAGGTGGAAATAGATTCCAATCTGATCAAACCTATATGTCATTTCAGAACAACAAGGACAAAGATTCTTAAGAACTTCCAGAGAAAAGTTCCTCCCAAAAGAATAGGAATCAGACTGCCATAAATCAGTAATACGGAATCCTGGAAGAAAGTGAAGTAATGCTTTCATGGTTCGAAAGGAAAAATCATGAAATTATATTTCATTTGTGTCTGAGCAGAGCAACAAAAAGACTGATGATGAGGAGGATCCGTTCCTGAGGCAGGTTCCAAAAAAGACTGGTGAGCATTTTTTGCCATAACCTTCTCTGGAACTGACTAATCTTCACCTTTGCTAAGCCTAGTTCATTAGTCATCTCCCTATGACTAATGTTAACCATTCCTTTATCCTTCAAATAAAGTTCCTTTTCTTCAAAATGAAGAATCTAGTTCCATCGTAGTATCTGATACAACTAGGACTCAAAAGTTAATATTCCATGTACTCCAGCAAAACAAAAGACATGGGACCCAGATAGAACTGGAGAAAACCCAGGAGACTGACGAGTGAAAGGTAAATTCTAGGATGATGGAGGACAGCAAAACTGAGTCAATAGTCCATATTGGAACAAGATGACAGAGGCCTCCTACTGAAAAAAAAAAATAGAAAAGAAGAAAAAAGCCATGCAGTATATAAAGTATTATCAAAAAGAACAAAAAAAAACCCTGAAAGATATAACAGCATGTAATAATTTTTGACAAAATTCAATGCTCCTTCATGATAAAAATGCAAAAATTAGACAGAAGGAATGGGTTTCAATGTAATAAATGCCATATATAACAAACAATGGCTAATATATTTCATGTGAAAAAGTTGAAACTTGTTCTTCCAACATCAGGAATAAGACAAGGATGTTCTTTCTCAATACTTCTACTCATCATAGAGAAAGAAATCTAAGGCATCCAGATTTGAAAGGAGGAAGTTGAATTGTCTGCTTGCAGGAGACATGGTCTCGTATGCAGAAAACCCTAAAGACTCCTTCAAAAAGCTGTTAGAACTAGTATATGAATTCAGTAAAGTTGCATGATACAAAATCAATAAACAGAAAAAAACTGGTAGTGTTTCTTTTATAGTAACAAGGATCTATTAAAAAATAAGAAAACAATTCCATCCATAATAGCATAAAATGTTTAAGAGCAAATTTAATTAAGGAGGTGAAAGATTTGTACACTGAAAACTAAAAGAAAATGGATGAAAGAAAGGGAAGAAGACACAAATTGAAAGATAACTGATGTTTATAGATTTCATAAATAAAATGTTCATACTACCCAAAGTGACCTACAGATTCATTGCAATCCCAATCAAAATTCCAGTGACATTTTTCACAGGAGAAAAGCAATCTTTAAAACTTCTTAAAAACACAAAAGACTTCCAATAGTGAAAGCAGTCCTGAACAAAAGAACAAAGCTGGGGACATCACATGATTTGAATTCAAAATATACTATAAACTTCTACTAATCAAAATAGCATGGTACTGGTAGAAAAAGCCCACACAATGGAATAAGATAGAGAGCCTAGAATAAACTCACACATTTGTCAGTTTATTTTTGACAAAAGGTGTCAAGAACACACATGGGAGAAACGGTCTCCTCAAAAATTGTGCAGGAAAAACTGGATTGGATGATCACACAAAGAGGAACAAAATTAAACTCTTAACTCTCCCCATAAACAAAACTCAAAATAAATTTAAGATTGAAATGGAAGACCTGAAACTGTAAAACTACTAAAATAAAGGAGGAAATCCCCACAGCATTGGGCTGGGCAATGATTTTTTTTTTTTTTTTTAGATATGACTCCACAGCATAGGCAATAAAAGAAAAACAGACAACCAGAGTGCATCAAAATGAAAGACTTCTGCACAGCAAAGGAAACAACAGAGCGAAACACGAAAAATCAGTCTAACCAACACCTTTTAATTTTTCTATTTTCAAAATGTTCGATCTGTGGCCTGAGTTGTGAAAAGCAGTTTCTTTTTTCAACCACTGTTAAAAGGTGGTCTTGCTTCTTAATGAACAGAATAAATACTTTTTTTTTTCTTTTGGAAATGTTTTTAATGGCAAGTCACTTAGAGCTATTTTTCATCATAGAAAAGGTCAGTAAATGGAGAACACTTGTCATGTGGAAAATGCAGATTCAATCATTTGTGTCCATGTATATTACTGCACACATAGTAGGTTTCATTGTGATATTTTCATACATGAAGATAATGTCCTTTGGTCATATTCACTTCCTTATCTTCTTCTTATCCTCACTCCTTTCTTCCACTGGTCTCTTTCCTTTTTCCTGATACTCCTGTTTTATTTTCTAGATTCCACATATGACAGATAATATGTGATACTTGTTTTTCTGAGGCTGACTTACTTCTCTTAATGTGATAATCTTTAGTTCTCTAGTTCCATCCATTTTCCTGAAAACAACATGATTTTGTTGTTCTTTATGTCGGAACAATACTCTATTGTGCACATATCACATTTTCTTTATCCATTTATTCATTGATGAGCACCTGGGTGACTCCAAAATTTGGCTATTGTGAACAGTGTTGCAATGAACATGGGTGTGCAGGTGTCTCTATTGGGTGCTGATTTTGATTTATTTGGGTATATGTTCATGAGTGGTATAGCTGGATCATATAGGAGTCCTAGGTTTAGTTTTCTTGAAGAAACTTCATACTGAATTCCACAGTGGCTGAATTAGTTTACATCCCATCAGTAGTGTACAAGTTCCCTGGTCCCCAATCCTAGCCAGCATTTTTGTTGTTGTTGTCTGGTTGTTGGTTTTTTGTTTCTTTTTTCTTTTTTTTTATTTTTATTTTTTATTTTGTTTCTTTTTTCTTGGTGATAGCCATTCTGATTGAAGTGAAATGAAATCTCATTATAGCTTTGATTTGCATTTTCCTGATGTCTAAAGATGTTGAACATTTTTTCATGTATTTATTGGCCCTCTGCACTTCTCTTGAAAAGTGTCTATTCAGTTCATTTGTCCTTTTATAGATTAGACTGTCTGTTCTTTTTTATTTAATTTTTGGAGGCTCTTTATGTATTTTAGATATTAATCCCCTGTCAAATGAATAGTCAGTAAAGATTTTTCTCCCAAGCTGGGCACTGGTGGCTCACACCTGTAATCCTAGCTACTTGGGATGCAGAGATCAGGTGGATCTTGGTTCAAAGCCAGCTCTGGCAAATAGTTCAAACGACCCTATCTCAAAAAAAACCCACCACAAAAATTGAGCTGGAAAAGTGGCTCAAGTGGTAGAGCACCTGCCTAGCAAAGTGTGAGGCCCTGAATTCAATCCCTAGTACTACCAAAAAATATAAAATGGTTTTTCTTCCTTTCTGTTTTTCCTTTGTGGTGCAGAAGTTTTCAATTTTATGCCAGCCCATTTGTCAATTCTTGTAATTATTTCTTGGGCTATTGAAGTTCTATTCGGAAAGTCGTTCCCTATGCCTACCTCTTGAAGTGTTTCCCGTGTTTTCCTCCAGCATTTCCAAAGTTTCAGGTCTTACACTAAAGCCTTTGATCCATTTGGAGTTGATTTTTGTACATGGGGAGAGATGTAGTTTCAGCCTTCAACACGTGCTGTCCAGTCTTTCCAGCATCACTTGTTAAAGAGGCTGTTTGTCCTTCAACATGTTTCAGATGCCTGTGGCTGCGTGGGTTTATTTCTGAGACCACTATTCCATTGGTCTAAGTGTCTGTTTCCGAATCAGTACCATGCTATTTTGTGACTACGTGCATCATTCTCACACCATTACAAAGTTGAAAAATCTCAAATCCAGGCAGTTTAAGTGAGGGCTGCCTGTTTACTCTTCTTCCCACCCACAGAAGACAATCTAGCTTAGTAAAGAGGAGGGATTCTGTGGTTAGTTTCTCATTCCTGTGGTCTTTGTAAAAATAGTTACCTAGTCTGCTGTTTCCTCTTCTGAAAAATGAGGATATTACTACGAACCTCATACGAGTTTGCGCATGTGTGTGTGGGAACGCACATATATACTTTCTCTTTCCCTTCCTTACAAGGTGGCTCTACTTTGTTTTGTTTTTGGCAATATTGGGGATTAGCTCTACCATTTGAGTCATGCCCCAGTCTTTTGCTTTGTTTTGTTGTGTTGTATTTGTTTCTCAGACAGGGTCTCGTGCTTTTGCTTGACCCATCCTCAGACCATGATCCCCCTTCCTCTTCCTCCTGAGTAGCTGGGATTACAGGTGTGCACCACCACACTTGACATGTTCTATGTTTTTGAACCTAACAGTATATCTTCTTAGTGTCTATTTTGTGTGTGTGTGTGTGTGTGGAGGAGGTACTGGGGATTGAACTCAAGGGCTTCATGCTTGCAAAACAGGAACTCTACTGCTTGAGCCACACTTCCTGTTCATTTTGCTCTGGTTATTTTGGAGATGGGGGTCTTTCAAACTATTTGTCAGGGCTGGCCTTGAAATGTGATCCTCACAATCCCAGTCTCCCAAGTAGCTAGGATTATAGGCATGAGCTACTGGTGCACAGCAGTATCTTACTATTATTCCATTGGGTAGAGTTACCGTAGTTCATCTAACTGGCCACCAATTGATAAAATAGTCTTTAGCTATTGAAAAGAATATCCTTGTCTGAAAGTCACTTCATACATGTATAAATATGAATGAAATTGCTAGGTTAAAAGGGATGTGCTTTTAAAATTTTGATAATATGAAATTGCTCCTCACTGCTGTCGTAAAAAATTCACGCTCCACAATCAGTATGAGGTGCTCCCCACTCCCACCTCACCAACCAAGTGCTGTTGTGTTTAAAAAAAGATTGTACCTTCTTTAAATTTGCATTTCCTATATTATATACTTCTTTCTTCTCAACTTTTTATTTTATTTTATTTTTTTTTTTCATTTTTCTTTTATTATTCATATGTGCATACAAGGCTTGGTTTATTTCTCCCCCCTGCCCCCACCCCCTCCCTTACCACCCACTCCACCCCCTCCCGCTCCCCCCCTCAATACCCAGCAGAAACTATTTTGCCCTTATCTCTAATTTTGTTGTAGAGAGAGTATAAGCAATAATAGGAAGGAACAAGGGGTTTTGCTGGTTGAGATAAGGATAGCTATACAGGGCATTGACTCACATTGATTTCCTGTGCATGGGTGTTACCTTCTAGGTTAATTCTTTTTAATCTAACCTTTTCTCTAGTTCCTGGTCCCCTTTTCCTATTGGCCTCAGTTGCTTTAAGGTATCTGCTTTAGTTTCTCTGCATTAAGGGCAACAAATGCTAGCTAGTTTTTTAGGTGTCTTACCTATCCTCACCCCTCCCTGTGTGCTCTCGCTTTTATCATGTGCTCATAGTCCAATCCCCTTGTTGTGTTTGCCCTTGATCTAATGTCCACATATGAGGGAGAACATACGATTTTTGGTCTTTTGAGCCAGGCTAACCTCACTCAGAATGATGTTCTCCAATTCCATCCATTTACCAGCGAATGATAACATTTCGTTCTTCTTCATGGCTGCATAAAATTCCATTGTGTATAGATACCACATTTTCTTAATCCATTCGTCAGTGCTGGGGCATCTTGGCTGTTTCCATAACTTGGCTATTGTGAATAGTGCCGCAATAAACATGGATGTGCAGGTGCCTCTGGAGTAACAGTCTTTTGGGTATATCCCCAAGAGTGGTATTGCTGGATCAAATGGTAGATCGATGTCCAGCTTTTTGAGTAGCCTCCAAATTTTTTTCCAGAGTGGTTGTACTAGTCTACATTCCCACCAACAGTGTAAGAGGGTTCCTTTTTCCCCGCATCCTCGCCAACACCTGTTGTTGGTGGTGTTGCTGATGATGGCTATTCTAACAGGGGTGAGGTGGAATCTTAGTGTGGTTTTAATTTGCATTTCCTTTATTGCTAGAGATGGTGAGCATTTTTTCATGTGTTTTCTGGCCATTTGAATTTCTTCTTTTGAGAAAGTTCTGTTTAGTTCACATGCCCATTTCTTTATTGGTTCATTAGTTTTGGGAGAATTTAGTTTTTTAAGTTCCCTGTATATTCTGGTTATCAGTCCTTTGTCTGATGTATAATTGGCAATATTTGCATTTCCTATATTATATACTTCTTTCTTCTCAACTTTTTTTTTTTTAAAGACAGAATCTCACTATGTCATGTTGTCTGTTGCTTAGGTTGTCCTTGAACTTGCAATTTTCCTTCCTCAACCTCCCGAGTAGCTGGGACTAAGGCTCATGCCACCTTGCCCAGCCTTCTTCTGAACTGTTTGTGCAGAGATTTTGCCTACTTTTGTGTGTGTGTGTGGGTTGTTGATCTTTTTATTATTGATTTGTAAATGCTTTTATCTGTTAAGAAAATTAGCCCTCTGTAAGGTGAATTACAAAAAATTTCCTCCATCTGTCTTTTGTCTTTTATTGTGACATGATTTTTTTTGTAAGCTAAATAAATGGATTTTTTTCTTCTATTTTCTGGTAACTTATGGTTTTATTTTTTAATGTGACTTTTTTTATTCATCTGGAAATCATTTTGGCATAATCTGTGAAGTAGAGATCCAACTTTTTTTTTTCAGATGGCTACTCAGTTGTCCCAACATCATTTACTCAATGACCCATCTTTTCCTGCTGCCTTAAAATAAAATCTTTAATTGCTGTGTATTTGTATCTGTTTGTGGATTTTCTAGTTTGTTCATTTGTACTGTTGATACACTCATGTGCCAGGATCTCATTATTATCATTACTGTACAATAAGTTTTTAAGAACCAGCTTGTCCAGTTCCAAACACCCTCTTGGGGTCAGTGAGAGTAACTTCAGGAGAGAGGGCATGGTGGTGCCCACAGTGGCTAAGCCTTCTAAGTCTTCTGTTTTGTTCTCTCATGATATTTTATAATTTTCTTCACATGGATTCTGTATGTTTCATGTTAAATCTCTTCCTATCTTTTGCCTATTTGCAAGCTGTAAAGTGGGATCATTTATTTCATGACCTTTTTTTTTTGGTGGGACTGGGGTTTGATCTATTCAACATAGTGCTGGAAGTACCAACTAGAACAATCACTCAAGAAAAGAAGTAAAAGGCAACCAAAACAGAGAGGAAGAAATTAAATTGTCTCTGATTACAGATAACTTGATCTTACATATAGAAAACTCTAAATACTTCACCAAAAAAACAGAACTAACAAATTTAAGGAAGTCACATGATGCAAAACCAACACACAAAAGCTAATCCTGGGGCTGGGCTGGGGATGTAGTTCAGTTGGTAGAGCCCAACCCCAATCCAAGTTCTTGGGTTTGATTAGTGCTTCAGAAAAATCATGAAAAAAATGATAACAAAAATAAAATAAATCATTTTTAAAAGTTAGTAGTGTTTCTATACACCAACAAGAAATTGCCTTAAAAAAAAAGCCAGAAAGTAATCCTATTTACAATAGTTACAAAAAAATACCTAGTAATAAATTTAACCAAATAGTTTAAAGATCTGTACACTGAAAACTACAAAGCACTGATGGAAGAAGTTGAAAAAGATACAAATAAATGGAATGATAACCTACGCTCATGAACTGGAAAAAAGTATGCTTAAAACATCTATACTACCAAAGTGATCTATAGATTCAAAGCAATGTCTATCAAAATTCCAGTTACATTTCTCACAGAAAAGAAAAACAATCTTAAAATTCATAAGGACCCACAAAAGACATTGAATAGCCAAAGCAATTTTGGGCCAAAAAGAACAAAGCTGGAAGTATCAGACTAATCTGCTTTTTGATTTATTTCTACTTCAGTTTAAGTGCAATGGCCAGTACTTCCAGAACAAAGATGAGTTTGATAAAGTTATCCTTGGCTTATTCCTGACTGCAATGGAAATACTTCTTGTGCTTCCCCCTTAAGCATGGCACATTCAGTAGTCTTCTGTTGTCTACAGTTGTCTAATTCTACAGTTGCTGATGTGTTAGCATCACTCTGTTTGATTGGCTCAGTTGGTCTAAATTTATTACAAATTGCTTTTTAATCCAGAATACTGATTTTTTAATCTAGACTCTTAAAAGAGAAAAAGGCTTGATGGAGAGTCAACAGCTATGTAGACGATGAGGTAGCATAAGACTACTGAAAGGTATGGTGGAGCAAGCTTGTAGTTCCAGCTACTTGGAAAGATCAGAGTTTGAGGTTAACCTCAAAAAAATAGTAAGACCTTGGTTTGTTTGTTTGCTTAAAGAATACTGAGAGTTTCCACAAATGTAGATGACTACAAAGAGAATTAGAATACAAAAAATTATTAGGGTGATGGAGTGAATCATAGAAAAAGAAAAATTCAACCTGCTTTATAGATAGGGTAGGATTCTTTGTCTCCTAGGGTTGATAGACCAAAACAAACCAAAAATATGATGGCTGTTAGGAAAATTATTGACAATATATTTCTAAAGCTTCTGAACCAATTTGAACTTCAAAAATACAAATAAAAAAGAATAACTTAAAAGAAGCCAGAAAAAAGGACAGATTACCTACAAAGAAATAATTGACTTTTCTTTACAGCAATAATTATGGCCAGAAGGCAATATAAAAATACCTATAATTGTTGCCCAGCAAACTATCTAGAATTAGAAGGAAATAAAGGCATTTACAGATAAAATTGAGAGTGCTTACTATCAAGAGACTCACAGCAGGGAAACTTCTAAAGAAAATGACCCCAGAAAGATTATTAGAGGTGTGAGAAGGAATGGTGATGTGTAGGGAAATAAGAAATAATGCAACTAACTCTGGCTGACTTCTAAATAGGAGTTCGCTGGAAGGAATTGTTTAATCCACAAAATTGCTAGAAAGGCCAGAAAATGGGCAGGAACACAGGAGTTAAGATCACAGATAAGTATCACCATAGACCAGTCCTGGGGCACCCTGTTCCTGCTGCAACCAAAGTCACCTGAATCCCCAGCTTACCACACGATGTCCTCTGGAACTAAATGTTGGACATTGCTTCTGGAAACTGGGCACCGCTGAGATTCTCCACTGCCCCTGCTCCTTTTATCATATGCTGCAGACTTCTATAGTGGGGACTTCTCAGACAGGGACATACGGTTCTGAGCAACACAACACTCACTCCTGACAAATGTCTGTTATAGGGAGAAATTAAAAAACAATAATAAAAAAACCCAATAAAAGCAGAACATTATAATTGAAAAAATAAAAGCCAATGGGGTAAACCATAATCAGGGCAGAGTGTTTTACTTAAACTCTTTTCAATAATTAAGAGCATAGTACATAGACTGAGACATAATTTAAGCAACACATAGTATTGGATAAATCACAGCTGAAGGCCTTTTTTTTTTTTTTCCTCCTTTTTGCAGTACTTGGGGTTGAACTCAGGGCCTCACAGTTGCTAAGCATAAGCCCTTGCCACTTGAGCCAGCCTGCTGAAGACCCTATGAAAGTGACAAATGCCAGATAGACGTCCACACAGTAGAGAAGTTCCAGGGAAATGCTTTTAGTTTAGGTAAAAGTATTATGCTTCCCAGCCAGGATGTGGAACAACTCTGTCATACCAGCCAGGTCACATTCCATCACCTGTCATCACCTGGCTTAACTCAGTTCCCTTCCCTGAGGTCTTCAAATAAATACAGTGCTTGGGGGCGCTCAAGAAGAACCCAGTTTCAGATATGTACCTGGAAACTGGAGATCAATAGAGAGACAGTGATGTGGAGTGAGGAGCACAGCCCAGACTAGGTTTAACAAGCACCAGAACTTCAAACAAAGCCGTAAATTGAAATTAGGCAACCAGGAGACGGGCCAAATACAGCTATTAAAAGCCAAGTTTGTTTTAAAGAGTGAAGTGGAGGGCATGGTAGTGAGTGAGAAGAGGTGTAGCAGACAGCTGAGGAGTGGGAAGATGTGATAGTATAAAATCTAAGAAATTAATAGAACTGGAGAAAACTGGAGGTGGGAGCTGGCAGTGTCACAAACTTACCCATGGAAAAGTCATAATGGAAGAAGTTACATTGGAAAGATGGCTTGGTCCATTTTCTGTTACTGTAAAAAAAATACCTGAGTAACTTATAAAGAGGTTTAT
Source organism: Castor canadensis (assembly GCF_047511655.1). NCBI lineage: Eukaryota > Metazoa > Chordata > Mammalia > Rodentia > Castoridae > Castor > Castor canadensis. The sequence continues at coordinate 17,238,397 of NC_133388.1, read as the reverse complement.
TTCACTCACAGTCCTAGAAGTCTAAACAACAGGGGGCCAGTATCCTGCTGAGGTCCCTCCACCTGCATTACAATATGGCAGAAGAGCAAACAGAAAGGCACAGGTGTGAGCAAGGAAACAGGAGACTGGAAGCTCCAGGCGCATTCTTTTTGTATCAACTTGTGGAGCTTCCCAAGAGAATAAGAATATGCTCATCTCACATTTCTTTCAAACACCTAATAATCTCCCACCAAGCCCCTGCACCTTTTTTTTTCCTTTTTTTGAGACAGGGTCACGCTATGTAGTTCAGACTGGCTTTGAACTCACTGTGTAGCCCTGGCTTCCTCAAACTTGTAATCCTCCTACCTCAGCCTCCCCAGTGCTGGGATTGCAGGCATGTGTCATCACATTTTAGCCCCTACTTCTTACCACCTGTCAATATTGTCACATTGGGGACCAAGTTCCCAGCACATAACCATATCAAAATCATAACATAAATCTGAACTTGTAACTCATATATATCCAGCTATCCTCTCAAATTTATGTGGATATTTCACATTTCAAATCTAATATGATTAAAATGGAAGTCTTCATCCTGTCTCCCGTCTACAATAATCTCCTCCCCAGCACTTCCTCACGTCATCTACCTACTAGCATAAGTTAAAAACTTGGGAACCATCTTTGGTTTGTTTCTCTCTCCACCTTGTCAGCTAATTTGCTCAGTTGGTTGTGCTTTTACAATTTATCTCAACTCTCCTTTCCCCTTGCAATGCCCCTGCCTAACCCAAAACTATTTCTCCAACACCAGTTCTTAATGTCTCTGCTCTCATTCTAACCCATGCTCCATAAGGGGGAAAAAAAAAGCAGTTGTCTTTGAAAAGCCTAAACCAGAATTGGAAACTTGCAAGTTCAATGGTTTCTTCAATGGCTTCCCATTGCACTCAGCATAAAGTAAGAATTCCTAACTGTGGCTGATGAGGCCATTTGTTAAGATCTTCCCCCACGGTATTTGGAACTTCTTCATCTCATTCCACTCTCACTCTTCCTTCTCTCAAGTTTTATGCTCCAGCCATCCAAATCAGCCTCCATTCAATTCCATAAATAAACTCAAGGTCTTCCCTACCTTAGGGATTTTCCATATTCTTCTGTCTCTTTTAGATCTTTCCATGGTTTACTTTCTCAGGACTCAGATCCCAGCTTGAGTGTCACTTTCTCAGACAGGCCTTTTGCTTTGTTTTAAACATTTTTATTAGTCTGTATTAGCTATACAGGGGGTTTCGTTGTGACATTTCCACATATGCTTGCAATATACCTTGGCTAGGTGCATCCCCACCATCATTATCCCTCATTCCCCAGCCGCCCCAACACACACTTAGAATTATTTCAATGTTATATACAAGTCTATAAACAGCCTCAACCATATTAATCCTGCTTTAACCTCTTCATTTATCCTTACCCTCCCACTAGTACTCTGTCCCAACAGTACCTGTTTTACATTCCTGTCCTTCATTTTTTAAAGTATATATTCATAGTTCAAAAGGTTCTTTGCCATGGTATTTCACCTGTGAATATATTGCTCTTTAATCAGATTAACCCCTTCTATTATTCTTCCTTTCCCTTCCCTCCTATTCTCTATTATTCAATAGCTTTTGGTGTGTTTTGTTGGGCTTTCTTGTATGATGCATTTCAATATTATAGGTGTTTTTGGTAACTCCAATATTTAAAGTACACAGCATCTCTTTTAAAAACCTGCTTTTTTATTGTAGCACTTATTATACATATTTTTAAGAAACATTCCACGTGGGTTATTGGATAAAGAGAAACTTATGAGAAAAGGAAAGGTGTGAGCATCCCATCCTCCTTCTATGGGAACCATCATACTACTGAGCTGCTCTTGGGCTGCCAAAGAATTTTTTTTTGCCTGATAGCCTGAAGTTTTTGGAAATTTATGCCATCCCAAAGGAACACTTATACCAATAATTCTCAGTGATGGGCAATTTTGACCCCCAGTAGTCAAAATGATCAGAGACAATTTTGGTTGTCATAACTGGGCAGGGGAAGGGAGTCAGATATTACGTGCATCTAGCAGCTAGAAGCCACGGATGCTGCCAGAAGCCCTACAATGCACAAGACAGACTCTCATAATCAACAACAAGGAACTGCCCTCAAAATGTTGGTAGTATGGATGGTAAACAATGACTGCTAGGAAGTATAAATTCTCTTACACCTGAGTTGAATAGTTCTGAGATACACAGATACTGTCTACAGAGCTCTCCTGTGGAACTGAGTTAAAACTGCTTGCTTGCAGTTGGCCTAACAGTGGGCCTTTCCTTGGTTCCCGTCTCCTCCTTTATTTCTCTACTTCCCAATATATAACATTTTGAGAACACTTCCTATTAAACTATGTTTACATAGTTTCTCATGGCAAGGCTGCTTCTGGAGAAAACAGTATGTACATGCAGATGTTTATGCAGAAGCACAGGCTTTCTGTACGTAGTATGGGACAGGTTACTAAATGGTGAGCTATGTTAGAACAGAACTTGGGTACTTGGATTAGCCCACAGTAGGGGGCAGGAGTATGGAACTCAAGTCACACAGAGTGCGGTAGGAAAAAAATAACCCGGAAGTTAGGAAACCTGAGTTCCAATCTCTGTGACCAAGGAACCATGAGATCATAAGTAAATTACAGCCCTGTGAAAAATGAGAGAAAAAAAATTAGATCATTGCTGAGGTGTTTTCTCTAATAGTCTGTGTTTTCTTAGAGCAATGGTTTTCAAATAAGGACGCTTTTTCTCCCCAAGGAGCATTTGACAATGTTTGGATACATTTTTGACAATCATAATGAGAAGCAGGGGCCTACTGACATCCAGTGAGTACAGGCCAGAGATGCCGTAAAACTCCCACAAGGCATAGACAAGCCCTCCTGCTCCTTGCCAACAAAGAACTTTCTAGCCTGAAATGACAATAGTGCCAAGGTTGAGAAACCCTGTCTTACAGAGATAATAGAATTAGATAATAACTTAAGAAACTCCAGATGATTATAATTATTAAAAGCAGGCAATGTGTTATTTATAACACAGTCTCTAAATATATCCTTACAACCAGCATTGATTATAGACGTTTTTCTGTGTAAGATTTGGAAGGGCTTATTCTAAACAAATCTTGAAATATTACATGAGTGCTAAGCATCAGGGAGCTAGGGGATAGGGGAGAGAGCAGGAACCTGGATCTTATCAGTTTGACACAATGCCGAAGAATACACTTGTCACATATTGTTATTAAATTATGCTATGAGTATTTGTCTAGACCCACCCCTCTCCTTTGTGATCACTGAAACAGCTTCCTTCCATGTCTATCAACCTTCATAAACAACTTTAGGGACTAATTTTTCCTGGAGAAAAAAGAAAAATTTATCCAAATCATATATAGAGAAGGGTAAGAAAAAAATAATGATTTTATAGCTAGTTTATGAGCTGATAGAAACATTTAAATGTATAACATATTTGCTTAGGAATCCGGGTTTTGTTTGTGTGACAGGTGGTAAGATGACGTCCTTCTTAACTTTGACTTCCCATTCTTGTTGGCCCAAACTGCTCACGCCTTTTTTAAACAAAGAACTGGCAGTAAAACCCAATATATTGCTTAACTAACCAATGTTACATATTGCTCTGAAAACTCTCTGCTGCCAACAGGAAACTCCCGGAATAAAAGGGTTTCTATTTCATTATCAGAAAGGTACCTTGTTCCAGTAACCACAGAAGGTAGATTAAAAGGAAAAGATTCATTCCTGGATTGTTAAATTCTCTGAAAGTGATTTAAGAACAAACTTCAGATTTTTGAAGTAGATCTTACATAATGAAATCTCTTTCATCTTTGACAATACTTTGAAATGTGCTCAGAAAACCTTCTAAGGTGCTTAAGACCCCGAAAGGCAAGCTGCTGCCACTCGAGGCGAGATCACAGGTGAGAGGAACCAAAGGCTTTTGGGTGGGCAACCTGTCTGAAATGCATGGCTGAGCAGAGGCTGAGTCATGCCCTCATGCAAGCCTGGTTCATCTGGACTTGGGCAAGGAGAGGCACATCCTCCACTTTCTGGTATTTTTGGTAGGCTCACTCATTAGGAGAATGACCCAGATATACCATCTGCCACAACTCCTACCATAAAATGCTTGGACTATCTGCGGTCAATTGCCAAACTGATTCCTGCTTAACAGAAACGCAGAGTTTTGACTTTTAAAATCCAGAATTCCAAAGCTGAGTATTTGCTCCCAATGATACAATGGCTAGGTGTTTTAGTCTGCAACAAAGCATACATTTTAAGCTGATTCATACGCTTATCATTACTACATACAAAATGTTAGAAAGCAGGTAGTAATTTTTAACCTTTTTATCAGGCTTTGCACCTGGTGTCACTATAAATCATAAAAAGAGTGTAATTAACATTCACTGAGATTCTACTCCAAATTTTCTGGTATATTTAAGTAAAATAAATTTACTTTTGAAAGGGTAAAACTGAAGGCACAAACGAAGTTATTTTACTGCCACTTTGTGGTACCCTAAAAAATAATAAACCTAAAAATAAGATTCCTTTTTTTTCTTCTTCTGCTTTGATATGTCAGTCTTTATTTGATTTAGAAACACAAAAAAAGCACAGTCTGATAGTAAGCTATGTTTTCTTTCTAAACTCATATAAAAATAACTGTCAAAAAAAAAAAGACAGGAAAGAGAATGAATGCAATTAAAGTAGGTAGATTTCTAATTGTTTAAATAATAGTTAAACAAATGTATATTAAGGATAATTATTAAAGGATAGCCAGCTCCTAGCAGCAGGCAAACATCTTCTACATTGGCTGCTTTAAGAATTTTATCAATAACTTGATAATAAAATGATTATTGAAATTTGATAACAAAATGATTATTAAAATTTGAATTTTATAAAAGCATAGTTCTCTTACATGGATAACATTTGATATTTTCAATATTTCCTCTTTTCTTACTGAAATTGACAGTGACTTATAAAGTTGTTATAACTTCTAAAATGATATTAACCAAAATATTGCATTTAACACATTTCCTCTCTATATAACAAGTACTTGACATCTGTTGAACCAGCGATTACTAAATTAGTCATTAAGAAGGATGAATCCTTGTCTCAGCTCTGCCATTAATTACCTAATAATCCCATGCAAGCCAATTACTTTGGGCCTAAGTTTTTGTTGTTGGTGGTGGTGATATAAAAATGCCCATTTTGGCTCTAAGTTTCTGTAGTTCTAAGATCAACCTGATGGTTAAGTAACTATGAAGAAGAAGACACTAACAATGTTTTAGACAAAGGAAAACAACTTGAACATAGCCCCAAAGGGCAAGACTGCGTATGAGACAGTCACATATAATTCCAAGACAAAGGTAATGATGTCAGATACTGCGATTTTATTGGTCTGTCTCCTATTCTATGTCCTGAGAAAAGGAGAAATAAGCATTCCCAAAGAACATGGATTTACATATCATCAAATCACTTCTCTTTTTCTCAGGACAGATTCTTTCAAGAAACTTCTTGCATGTAATCAATCTCCCTTAGTTAATGTTGACTATCGCTGCTTGAGTCAGATTCAGTCTGGAAGATCTCCAACCATTAATGGTCATTCAGTTACACCAAAATCAGCTGGGAGCTTTTCTTACCACTTTCTCATAGACTTGCATGCAAGACAATATATAATACATATGTTCAATAAATGGGAAACTAATTTTAAGTGACTGGCTAGCTTGTTATATGGCACTAAGGTTGATAATGAATGTCAACTGAATCACAGAATTAGTTATAAAACAGAAATAAATTAAAAATTTTAATTGCAGTCTTTTCTGGATTCCATATAAAATAGATACACTGATTTGAGAGCTGCATCCAAACCAGATTTGAAAGTCACTTGTCTACATAACATGAGCCATTTCTCAAATGTCTACAATTTCCTTTGGGTATGGACATTACTTTTTCTTCACATCTGTTTTTCAAATAAATGTGATTTTATTTGTAGCCAATTGGATTGGTGATGGTAAATAATGTTTTACTCCTGTTTTTTCCCTACTCCTGGAAACTTGAACTTTGTCTGAATTTGTTTCTTCATTATTACTGCTACATTTATTGGCAGAATTATTTGAAATCTTAACAGAGGGGCCCTTTTCCATGAATGTAAACTTCCAGCTGTTTTTGTTTTTTTTTTTTAGACAGGCTCTTACCATGTAGCCCAGGCTGTCCTAGTGTTGCAGGATATTCAAGCAGGGAAACAGGACACCAAGGCTTTTCAGGAAGCAATATTTATTAGTGTGCCCCAAAAACAAAGGGACCTTGCCTTATACCCTTGCAAGCAGGTTACAGAAGTGACAGGCAAAGTTTAACCCATATATGGTTATTGTAATTTCATTGGCTACTTCATCCTCAGTGCTATATGACTGTTTTCAGGTTCAGTTATTTTTTTTTAAGTTTCAGTTTCCTGCCATGTCTTCCCCTCTCCCCACTACACTAGAACTCATGATCTTCCTGCTTCAGCCTCCTGAGTGCTGGGATTACAGCCATTTATCACCATGCCTGCCTCCAGTTTTTTTTTTTTTTAATAAGTATACTATGGAACTCCCCTCCCCCCCAAAAAAGCCCTCCACTATTAATAGTTTCTGGACTTGTGACCATATCCTAGAAACAGTAAGTAGAAAGACTAATCTCAGATTAAGTAAATGTTAGACTGAAAAGCACAGAGAGATAGGCAAAGAGATGGTTCACCAACAGCACAAGTTTATTTAGGAAAAGAAACCTGTAGAGGGGTTCCCCAACAAGAGAGTTAGAGCCCACTGCCACTTACAGACTGGGGGTTTTATAGAAGAGGAAGGACCTGGTAAGGGGTGGGGAATGTTTTCATTGTGGCTTGTCCATTGTCTGTTGCTAGGGTTAGTCAAGGAACCAGGTCAGGTACAGTCATGGACTGATGGCAAGAACTGGATGTTGCTGGCGGTAGTCAGGGACCTAGGTCTTGTGTTCTGGCACAGGTCGGTAGGAGGCAAGAGTTTCCCTTGGGAGCCCATCTCTACTGGAGCTAAACACCACTATGGTCAAGCAGAGTTTAAGATGGCATAAGTGATGTCAAGTTGAGACCTAACAGCAAGTTCTTCAGTGGCGTTAGTTCTAAGAACGTGTAACTTTCTTTAGCAAACTCTGCTGTAACACACTATGTGCGTGATAATCACCTTGCCAGTGGTTAAAAATGCAGACAAGGTGTGAAAGAGGAAAGACAGTACTAGATGAGGAAACCGCTTTCCTTACATTTTAAGAAGCACTATGAACATTACGAATCTTATAATGAAGACACTCAGGAAGTGCTGTGGCAATGCAAAGGACATCAGTAAATCAGCCAGGTGCCAGTGGCTCACGCCTGTAATCCTAGCTACTCAGGAGGCAGAGATCAGGAGGAGCAAGGTTCGAAGTCAACTCCAGACAAACAGTTCTGAGAACCCCCATCTCAAAAACACTTAACACAAAACAGGGCTGGCAGAGTGGCTCAAGTGGTAGGGTGCCTGCCTAGCAAGTGTGAGACAATGAGTTCAATCCCAGTACCACCAAAAACCAACCAAACAAACAAAAAAACCCCAGTAAATCTTTAAAACATAGTATCAGTACAAGACTACATTTCTTTCCAAATAGCTGTATACCATTCTTTCTTAGACTAAAAACTGTTTCTCATCATTTTCTTCCTAAGGCAGAAAAAATAAAACCTTCTGGCTTTCAGATAAGAAAATGCCAGATTGTATCAAAGGTATATTTGTAACACTTTCAAGTGACCCTGCAATAAACATGGAAGTCTTGCTGGAGAGTATGACAAGCATAAAGATAGAAATAGATATTTTATAACAGTTTCCTATCTTTGGAAAACAGATCACTATTTGGAAACTCTGAGCTCCGGTCATCCAAATTCCAAACTGACATATTCTTGGGATGCAGATTCATGACTGTGATGATGACCTGAGATTTTCTTTGACAAGCCAGAGGCTGATTATTTTCTCTTCCATTCCTGTGGTATGAAGCCCACGAGTCAACAATGAAAACTCTAATTTCCATACTCTTTGAATGACAATATTCTATTTTCCAATCCAGTTATTGTAGCAATAAAGGAACACTCCCCATCAACCCCCCCCCAAAAAAACTTTCTTGAATGTGAAGAAAAGTATTGAGGAGGGAGTAATCAACTGCATCCAATCCTTCAAATACTACTTATTAAAAAAAAACTACAATCCGAGAAACCCTAGATATATATATTGGCAAAGAGTGCAGAGGTTCCCTACAACTGCCCTTAATATGACCTGGGTATAAAGTCTGGGAGAGATCATAAAATGTGATTATAACTAAGCAAGATGAAATCCCATCAATTAAATGATAATTGCCTGACTGAAGCCTCCGTAAACAGGAGGTTTAAGTGGTTAGAATGAAATACTGGAAAAACAGAATGCATGTGTGGATTGCATGCTCCAGGAGAGACACTGACTAAGGTTCTTCAGCAGGCTGCTGCTGCGGCAGGATGACATGAGGCCACACCCCAGCCTGGGTGATGCCTCTGTCTCCAGCCTCCCTCCTTTTGCTCCAATTACCTGACTTCTAAAACTCAAATTCATGCATGTCCTGACACAAAACAGGCCTGGTGAAGGCAGACATGAATATTTCTGTCGTCGGAAGGGACTACCTTCCGTTTATAAATTAATAAACTGGTATTGTAGTTTGTTCAGACTTGCTCAGACTTTGGAAAGTTTTGCTAGCAGAGCCAATTCCTCTAATTTATTAGCATCCTGAAGAAATTAAAATTTAAGCCTTGAAAAACTGCACCCAGGCTCTGCACTTGGGCATTTCCACTTGGCTGAAGTTGTCATGAGTAGCCTTGGTCTCCCCAGGTTATTCCCACCTCCCTCAACTCAAGTTTATCTACTATTTTATGATAACCAAGAGCAACCACTCAGGGTTCTGATAAGAATTATTATTTTTTTGGTGGTTCTTGGGTTTGAACTCAAGACCTCAAACTTGCTAGACTCTCTACCACTTGAGCCACTTGAGCCACTCCACCAGCTCTTTTGAGGGTTGGGTATTTTTCAAGATAGGGTCTCTTGAACTATTTGCCCGGGGCTGGCTTCAAACCTTGATCCTCCTGATTGCTCTGCCTCTTGAGGAGCTAGGATTACAGGCATGAGCCACTGGTACTCAGCTGAAAAGAATTATTGTTTCTACTTTACAAAGGGATAGTTTGAGGTATTAAGCCAATGTTTTCCAAATGTGGATCAAAGATCAGAAGATTAACATCTTCCAACATCCTGATTTTCAAAATAAAATAAATATACCTAGTTTATTTCCCTCACTCCTGAGGCATGGAAAATGTTAAGGCAAGATTAATAAGGAAGTGATGAAGAAATTCAAAACAAAAATTGCATTTTAATATGTGAACTACCTGAACAGAAAACCAGGTAGCTGAGGTATGTGTATGAATTTTACCATGATCTACCGCCTTCAAATAATTCTCAAAGGGATAACCTAGAGGACTTTTCTCAAGAGTCACAACCTGGGCACAAATTATTGCCACTGTAACTCACTATTAGTGATGGAAGTGTCATGCCCTCTGTTATGTTAGGGAAGAAAAAAGGTCAAGAACTACTATTTTATTTCTATGCCCAGGTAAAACTATTAGGAAAAAAACCATCTTTAAAACTCTCTCAGCTTTCCAGAGAAGCCAGAAAAGCTACCCCTAGGGAATTTATTACTTATTATCTACAGAACCCAGAGAAAGCTAGACACAGTAAACAGATCCTGTCCCTTTGAACCATATGTAATCTAAGCCAAAAACCAAAGGCATCATTCCAAACATTTTACTGTTTGGTTGTTTCTGTGACTTAGTTTCCTCTGGACTTGGAAAAGAAAAAAATTTCCCTTTTGTTATTTCTCAAGTTTAGGTTTTTCTGGGCAAGGAAAAGAAACTTGACTGTGACCAAACTTGTCATAATGTTTCCATCACTTATTCAATCCTGTTAATCATTTATTCCCTTCACTTTCAAGAAAACACATGTCATTTTCCTAACTCTAGAGATAAAGGGTATGTGCTTTGTGTACCCAGCTGTGTGCACGCACACAAGAAGTAAACGCAGGAAACTGAACATGCTTTTCTTTGGCCATCTCATGTATTCTAAAAATCTCCTGCAACCCAAATATGTTCATGGTCATTTTCTTTAATTCAAAAGCAGTAAGAACAAAATAACATTAAAAATAAATAAACCTCACTTCTACCATTTTTTTTAAAGCCAGAAAAACCCAAATGTAAAAGCAACCAAGATAAAAATTGACTTATAAGTGGGCTCTTTTTACAACAATCACAATACAAACCTAGGTTAAGAATTCTGAGGTGGTTCTTTTTCAATCAAATAATCCCTTGGTTTGTATGTATTCCTCATTTTTGCTTAAATTAAATAAAATAGTCACATAGGAGAAAAGACCAGGCACAACTTTTTTGGTCTTATATTTGCTCATTCATGGCATGAAAGCCATCAGGTTTTATTTGGAAATGTTGTGTGTTCTGAAATATTCACTAAAATATAAGCTATAGAAAGGCAGGAGTTTTTGGTCTATTTGTTTTGTGTTGGATCCCTGACACCTGAAATGAGTGGCACCAGGCTGCCGAATATATATTTATCAAATAAAATATCCCTATGTTCTAGTTAGCTGGGAGTGCACAGGAGGATTTGTAAGGGTTTTTTCTCCCCCCAGGCATGAGAGTCAATGATTTTATTATCACAGACCAAACTAGTTTTCAGATTTTCATTGAAAAAGTAAAAATTTAGCAAGTTTTTGGCAGAAAGGGAGATGGGAAAGAGGGAGGAAGAAGGCCAGTAGTAAAACTTTTGTATAAATGCCTCTGAAAGAAATGTGAAGAATGGCAAGGTTTCATAATGTAACAATATTGTCCTATGTAAAAAGTACATCGTTTTAGGAAGCATATAAATTCATTACACACTTGTACCCATACCTTCCTATTTTTCCATCCTCACTCTGTTCCTTACTTTTCTTCCTCTTTCAGGCCTCTTTCTGGCTGCCAATTTGTTCTGAAAAGGGTTCCTTTTTCATTGTAAGTTAAAACATTACTCAATCCTTCCCACTTCCTTCTCTCCAGCTTATTATCTGTCCTCCTAGATAAGGAGAGGAAGAGAAGGTTGTCCTTAGTACTTAGATGTGCATGGGGTTAGGCTTGCTGCCGTTTCAACCTCTTCCCCGAATCCCTTTCTTAAATTATATCAGGAAAAGCTCCAAAATTCTCATTCTACCCCTCCAGGATCATGTCTCTCTGGTTCATATCCAGAGCTATCATCTCACCAATACTCCATTCACCTTCTTTCCTACAGAAATTTTATGAATCCTGTTTAAGCTAGAAAATAGTATTTCTTCCTCCTCCTCTTCCCCCATCCCTCCTGCTAACATGCAATAAGGTGAAATCTGATGGATATCTCAGCAATCTACTGAATTTGGCATTAAGTATGTTATAAAGGCTTTAGAACTTCAAAAATTGTTTTTTAGCTTTGATAGTTTGAGTTAGAGACATGAAGCTATCATCTTTTGCTTCTTTGTAATTAAGAGATATACTGATGAATTTTAAAAGTAAATGTAGCCATAATGTATAATTCAGCATTATCTCTCTCAAGAAGATATTGGCCTTTCCTCCACTTTAGTGAGTCATAAAAGCTGACTCAATGCATTTATGTTTTCTTCTGTTTGTTCATGTTATATCCCTAGCACCCCAAACACTGCCTATCAGTTAAAGGAATGAATAACAAATATTGACCATGCACCTCTTATGAGCCAGGTACTGTGCTAGGCTCAGGAATTCAGCAATAAACTAGCTCCACTTTCACAAAAAATGTGGTGTAGAAGGAACAACAAGCTTTTCAAGTAACAATTTAAAAAATCATGTTAAAAACTATAAAGGAAAAATATGAAGTATATGGAAAATAGGATCAAATGCTGATTGAAAAGTCAGAAAAGACTATTCTGAAAAATAAACACGTAACTTGGCACCTAAAAAGAATAGGATTCAGCAAAGGGAAGAGTGAAGAGGAGAAATATTACACACAGATGACAGTGAGCATGAAGAGCTCAAGAAAGCTAGGTTTATACTGTATTCTTGGAGCTGAAACAGATCAGAGGGACAAAAAGAACAGTTCAAGATGAGGAGGGACAGAAGGCAGAATGTAGACTATGCAGGGCTAGAACTTCCTATTTTCCTGATGCCTCAACTCCCCCTCAGTCTGTGAGCACCCTTGCCCAGGCAACCAAGTGTCACCAGTGTGAGAAGGGTGGTTCCTTTTTGCTATCCTATGACCTAGTGTCATGCAAATATACCAATTAAATGCATTTGCTTGTATACTCCACCCTGATCCCCAATAAATGCATCTGCCCACCATTCTTCCTCCAGTCCATACTCTCTCTGCTCCCCACCTGCTTGGTTGTTCTGGGTAAATTCTTTTATATGACCCCATGTGACATACCATGTCTCCCTCTCCTAGGAGCTATAAAGTATAAATATCTTTGATTTCCATATGCTTTTCTTTGATGTTATTCCATGTCTGTATCTAACTGATCATTTAAGTTGCATTTAAACAATGTATCTATTCCTTACATTGCAGCAGGCTGAGGGGACCAGGATCTGCCAGCCTACAATACATTACTTTGACACAAGGATTATTTTTGAGCTGAAGGTAAATGAGAATCAATAGGTGAAGGAAGAGTTTTCTGCCTTCCCTTTATCTGTCTAAAAAGCAGGACGTAATTTATCCTTTATAAAGGTGTTCCTTCTATCCTTCCCCACCAGGAAAAGGACTGACTATTATCACTGGAGGTGGAGAGTGGACATCAATATGAGTTTGTACAAACAGACCAAACTGAAATCACACTTAACTTCTATTCCATTAGTTACTATTTCCTAGTGACTGCTCCACAGTGTAACATCCCTTAAAGCTCAGCCTCCATTTCCTTTATTAAAAAGGTCTACAAACGCCTAAGTCTAATTACCTGGAGTTTCACTTTTTTATGAATACCTGTTTTTATATAAGTAAAAATTATCTTTTCTACCATTTGTTAGTTTCATTGAAACTAAGAGGGTAGAAGTTTTCTCACCCGACAAGGGCCTTGTAGACATCGTTAAGGATTTTGAAGTTAATATAAGTCAATGGGAACTAAGATGTGATGATCAGATTTGCATTTTTAAAAATATCATTGGTTGCTGGGTGAATGGACTGGAGGGAGGAAGAACAAACAATTATGGGGAAAGTACAGTATCCAGATGGGAGATGATATTCCTTTGACCAGGGAAGTTACAGTGTAGATCGAGAAGTGCGTGGATTCAAAATCTGTTAATGATGTGTATTTCTAAATAGAGTACTGGAAGAGAGAGGGAGGAGTTCCATTGTGTGACACTGATACAAGAAATGATATACATGGTCTTGTCCCAAGTTAGTGGTTCAGAACTCCTAAACTTGAAATTTCATAAGTAATAAGAGGGATAGCAAAGTCTTTAGTTATATTTGGCTCTTGTCTCTCTGGCTCCTGAAGCAGCTTAGCTTCAAGGTGATTCAGGTCCTAGTTTGTTATTCATAAAATAAGTACCTTTCAATCTCACCTGAGTTTATGTTAGTGAGGTGACTTTTGGAAATCTCTTAAATGGGAGTGGGGCTGGTTGCCTGGGGAACCAACCATGTGATTTAGAGGGCTGGAACTTCAGTTACATCTCCTGACCAATACGGAAGGGAGAGGAGCAAGTCCAGTCACCAACAGCCAATGATTTAATCAATCATGCCTTCATAGTAAACCTTCACAAAAGCCCAGACTGGGTTTCAGAGAGCTTCTGGGTTGGTGAACATAGCCAAGTGTTCCCAAAAGAGCTATACAATGTTCCACACTCTTCCCTTGTACTTCTTCCACGTGACTATTCCTAAATCATACCCTCTCTAATAAACTGGCATGCATATAAAATGTTTCCCTGGGTTCTGTGAACCATTGCCAGCAAACTACTGAATTTGAAGAGGGGCATGAGAAGCTGCAGTCTGTAGCCAACCAGATGAATGTTGTGGGTAAGCTGGGACTCCACTACTAGTGATTAGTAATAGGAAGTGGGGAATTAGTCTTGTGAAACTGAGTCCCTGACCCCATGGGGATATGTGCTAATTTGGGGTAATGTCAGAATTGAGTTAAATCGTAGGACAATCAATTGGTTGTGAAGAATTGCTTGGGGTGGAAAACCCATCATTTGGTGTCAGAAGTGTTGAGAATAGAGAAAGTTTTTCATTGACAAGGTGACTCCTAGGTTTCTGGGATGAGCAACCAGGTAGATGACCGTACCATTTACCCAGATGGGGACAATTGAAGACCAGATTTGTGGAAGGAATGCAACATGTTCAAGAAAAGATGTCCACATTAGCTATATGATAGTGGACCTCACTGCAAGATTTGGGTAGAGATAAAAATTTGACAGCCCTTAGCCCATAGATAGCATCTGAAACCATGGAAATGGATGAGGTTGTCCAGAGATAGTGTAGAGTAAGAAGATGGCCTAGAGCTGATCTTGAAGAACTCCCAATTTTTGAAAGTCAGGTGCATGAAGATGAATCACCAGAGAAGAAAAGGATGGGCTAGAAAGGTGATAAGAAAATAAGCACAGCATAATGTCATGAAAGCTAAGGGAAGAGAGTTTCAAGGCAGGAGAGATCAATTATTCAACAAGTTGATGGGTAATAAAGAAAAAAATAGCTGAAAGGCATTTGATAACACTTCATGAGTTTCAGTGGCGTGGCGAGGAGGGAAGACTGAAAGGAAAAGGCTGAGGACAGAGCAGGTGGGAGATAAGGAATTTTTTAAAAGAGAGAAATAGACCAGAGAGGCCTGAAGCCTAAGTGACCTCACAGATGCTGTGCTGAGAAACCAACCCTCCTATTCATAGTTAATTACATTTTAAATTCTTAGTAGTTATCTGGATATGTTGGGATTGTTTTCTACCAAGCAGACATGAAGACCAGGTGGAATGAGAGACCAAGTTAAAGAAAACTTCTACTAGGAAATTACTAAAAATGCAGGTAGCATTCATCTTCAGAAATTTAATAAAATCCAGTTTTAGAGGATGACATTAAGTTCTTATTTTTTAAAATCCGTGTTTCAAAATGGACATGATACTTACTTATATGAGCCCATTTTCATAATTCTTTCAACTTGGTGTTTCAGCTAAAACTGCAAGTATTTGAAATTTAATTTTGAACAAGAATGATAGGCTATGCACCAAGAGAACATTATAAAGTGTCCTTATAACCAACAGAGACAGAAACATTTTATCTGGTACTTTTCTCAGTATTTCTAGAGGAAACACTAAACACATTTTATAAATACTGAACATAGATGTATATTTTTGAAATATCCATTACTACCATGATAAGAAAAGTTAAAATTTATTGCAAATTTCTGACGTCCTTTCATACATAAGCAAATATTTGATTATACAAACAGTGGAAAGTTTTGCTGAGAAACATAGCTTCCACCTGACTGCTGAGTACATTGGTATCAGAGAAATTTCCATACTATATTCAAATAGATATTCAGTTTAGGTTCTTTTTAGACCACAATTTGTACAAAATCTCATTGGTTTCTTCTGACCAGTCTGAAAAGAGTTGGGCCATTTCTTAATGATTCCCACTTACAAAATCATGTGAAACTAAATGAAAGCCAAGTTGTGATGCTGTGTTTTGACGTAAGTTGTAGCAATTTAGTTGTATTAATCTTTTAAGCTTTTAAGTAAATACGCTGTTAGAGATCAGCACTTTGCAAACTGTCGGCTATCAGTGTGAAGCTCCCATGGTTTTCTTTGGTCACCCAGTGTCATTTTGGTTCCCCATTCCTTATTACAGGTAAAGGTCAAAAAAAGCCTAAGCAAACATGGAGGGAAATGATTCTTGCATAGTATCTCAGCTTTTATTACTAGTTCCTATTGTTTTTCTTACAGCATGAGTGCCTATTAACAGAAGTGTGCTTATATTTGTATTTCCACACGAAAGCTTCCTGGAAACATGAGCATACATTTTAGTGATATTCAGTACATCTTCTCCTCAAAAAGGCTTAGTTAAACACTAATGAAAACATCTGGAATCTCTCTATCAATAGTTCTCTACCTAAAAGGTCTTTCAAATGAAAGGTTTTTGTTTTATCAATTTATCTAGGATTCTAAGAAACCAAGAAGGCAGGGCTTCCCTCAAATTACATATTATGCAAGTATTTTTAAAATACTGAGAATTAAATAACTAAAAATTGAGTTAAATACACGACCAAGTTTAGGAATTGAAAGCATTAATAGAACATAGAAAAGTGCTAAAATAAAATTCATGTTTTTAAAAAATAATAAAGCCTGTTATTTATTATCTAAAAGGCAACAAATACACTTACTTCTTTGGTACTACTAAAACAGTTGCATTTTTAGAGGATTTTTAGGACAATGAAACTACTTGAAGTGATATTATAATGGTAGATACATGCCATTAGACACGTGTCAAAACTCGTAGGATGTACCACACCAAGAGGGATGTCTAATGTAAGTACAGACTCTGGGGAGTAATGACCTGTCAGTGTAGGCTCATTAGTTGTGACAACTGTACACTGTGGTACAGGAGGTGACAGTACAGGAGGCTGTGCCTGTGGAGAGTATCTAGGTGATCTCTGTACCTTGCCTTCAATTTTGTCATGTGAGTACTGACAAGTATGCCATTTTTCACAAATCCAAAAATACTATTTCAAAACTCACAGTAGCAGAGAATACTTGTCAGTACCACAGGTACTATAAACATCTAAGCAGTAGAAGCAAAGGGGTTGTACAATATGTACATTTTGTAGTTTGAGGAGATGATCGCTAGAGAACCGTTTATTTTGGAAGACTATAATGAGATACACAAAACATAAGAACTGAAATGAAAAAGAAATGCTTAGGTTATAGCAAGGTAAATATACTTTTGGCCTGAAATATTTTCATCTATCTCTTGACATGTGCAGTACAAAGGAAGAAAGAAAAATAGAAGACCAAGAACACAGAGCATGTGGTCTTCTTACTAGCAAAAACAAAGACAGATTTTCCAGGGTTAGAAATAATGTTCTTTGCTTTTCTCCAAAGATGTTCTTTTTGGCCAAAGCTCATGTGGCCAAATAAGCTGAACTTACCCCAAACACTGAGTTCTAGTAAGTTCCTGAAAGGAGCCTGCAATTAAAAATATTTATTTGCTATATAACATTATCAGGTAGCTATTACAAAATGGGAAAATACTCTACTATTATGGATTATAGAATATTAATTTGTATTTTAAAAACCTAAAAACAAAGAAATTATCATAAAATACTGAATTTGCTATTTAAATTCATTTAATTCTGTAATTAAGATGGACCATGTATGATGCTCTTATTTCAACTCAAATAAAACAAAGAGCAAAATATTTAAGGAAAGGAAATATCAAAATGTGTGTATTTTGGGTCTTAATTAAATTTCATTTATTCTTGCTAAAATGAAATTTTCTATTTCTGAAATTGTTTGGAAAGAATTATCTTATGAAATGGCAATATAATGTCTTATGGGTGAGAAATTATAAACACAGAGCACAAACTTTCCCAAAATGTAGAAACCAGCCGAAATGGTTCAGTTCATTTTTGCTGAGAGAAAATATGTGGGAAGATGTAAATAGAAGCAAGATCTAATCAATAATGCCTAGAACTAGAAGAGTGGTAAAGTCTTCTAAATGTCTAACAGTTCTAACAGGGACTTGATATACTATGCTTTAACATCTAAGTAAGACTTAAAAAGCAAAAGCAAAACAATTTAGAAATGCCTATCTATGGTTGATATTTTTATAGACTTTGTAATGTATTTAGTGGTCCTAATAATACTACCTTTTTATTTTATTTCTTGTTTTGGCACTGTTTTAAGTACTTTCTTCATGTTGGATATCTGATAAAATTCATCACTATTTTAAAAAAACTGAAAGCATAAGTCTCCTAAAAGAATGTCAAGTTGTCTCTTCACCAGATGGATGTGTGAAGTTTTCAAGATGGATTTAATTTATGCCACTTGATAACAACCTTTTCTGGATTTGCAATTGTCTCTTTCCATTGGTTTACTGCTTCAATGTTATTACTGTCTTCACTTATCCAGATCTGTAAAGAAAAAGTACAATCATTTAACTTTGCATAATAATGATAACTGAGTTCAAACAGTTAATTATTCTTATCTATAAGAGATATTTGAAAGTTTGGTTTACATATTTTTAAGTAAACATCTTTCACTTTTCCAAAAGTTAGTTTGATTTCATCATTTGACACTTGAATATTAAAACACTTAACGTGCTAGTTATTCTGAAGCGTTTTATATGATTGGTAAAGCTGGGTGCTGGCAGCTCAACACCTGTAATCCCTGCTACGTAGGAGGCAAAGATCAGGAAGATAGCTGTTCAAAGCCAACCTGGGCAAATAGTTCTTGAGACCCTAGCTTGGGCTCAAAGCTGGCAGAGTGGCTCAAGTGGTAGAGAGCCTGCCCAGTAAGCGTGAGGCCCTGAGTTCAAACTCCAGCACTGTCAGAAAAAAAAAAAGGAATTCAAAGTGAGATATTTCAAAATCATTTCTTCCAAAACAGTTGTGAGTATCCTTTCTTATTCAATTAATCTAAGACTTATCTAATCTCAATTTATAATTGATCCTGATCACTTAAAAACATTTTTGTAAAAAAAAAAAAAACCCAAAAAATTTTTTGTAAAGATTGAGGCCAATAATGACTTCAACTAGAAAGGAATGTGCATTTTAAGCACCTTTTATATTAAATACAACTGTAATCTTAATCGAAAACTAATAAAGTCATTCTTGATTACAAATAATTTCATGGTATCTATTACTTATATAAGTTTAGATAATATATGTGAATGAACTTGGGAAAACTATAGTATTACACAAATGTTAAGACATCACAATGGTTACATATCATGGAGTTGCCTCCATGGACAAGGAATCAAAAATCTGAATCATTACTTTGGCTCTAACACTAACAAATGCTGTTACCTTGGAATTAACTTCTCTGAGACTCAGTTTCTAATTCTAAGTAAAGAGATTTGAGTAGGTTTTTGGTTTTCAAGCTTTTTTCCTTTTCTTTCTTGGTCTGAAGAAAATTTCCTTCAAATACTATCTTACAAAGAACCCCAATATAAAAAACAGATAACATTAAAGTGTCTTGGTTAAGAGAGTGGGACAACTTGAGTCTACATATGGTCCCCCACCATGGTGACACCTGAGGTTACCAAAGAAGCTGTAGGGAGCAGAAGACCAGCAAAGACTGTTCCAGAACTGTTATTCTGACAGTCACCTCTCAAAGTAAATTTCCTATTCTAGTCACACATAATAGTTAAGGAATGATAATAGAAAAATTAACTGAATTGACTTCAGAGGTCTCATGGTCATAAAAATTGTATTACTTACATGAATTCTTGAATTCAAACTCTTTTCCATATAAGAATAAATGCAGAAACAAAACTATAATATTAAATAAGTATTTTTGACAAATTATATGAAGAAGTAAATCAGAGTTGATACTGATTTTTGAAAATTCACATGCATTACACATTTTGAGGATTTCATATAGACTGTTACTAATACCTTGTTGTCAAGTTGGAGTTTTTAAAACAATACTATATTTGGGCTTTTAAGAAAAATGAAAGATTTCTATAGTCTGAAGAGAAACCAGAATATTAACTTTTTTTTTTCCTGCTGGTACTTGGGTTTGAACTCAGGGCCTCCTACTTGCCACTTGAACTGTGCCCTACTTTTGTGATTTAAATGTAGCTAAAATAATTGCAAATAAGTTAAAGATAAAAGATAATGGACAGTTATCACTAAGCTACTCAGAGTAGGGAAAGAAAACATACAAGGAAACAAGTTCCCATAGGATTGGCAAATAAACCAGTGTTAGGTAGTCTTATACAAATTTTTAGGAACTTTTAAATAAATTAATCCAGACACCAGTATTGGCTGTTTAAGTAATATCACAACCACTGCTAAAAATAGATGTTTTTTAGGAATTCATATCTAACATAACTTAGTTAACACCATATAAACAGTGCTTCAACCTTCTGTTGAAGGTGAAACAGAATAAAGTAAATGTGATGCCCAAGGCCTTAAGAAATTTGATTTAAATACTTAATGCTCCCTTTTTCACCAAGGAATGAATCAGTAGTACTGAAAAACTGACCTTGGTTATTAAATTTGAAAAGCTCAGAGAAAGTCCTACCAATAAAGCCTGACTGCTCAAAAACTTCAACAATTTGTATAAAAGCAAAAAACTGTGGTAAGATTTGGTTTTTGTGGCAACATTGAATTTTAACCTATGATGCCGAAGAATCTTACTCAATTCAAATTCAATTTTATCCTGCACTCCCTTTGCTAGTCAACTGCTTAAATGCCTAGAAGAATACAAGAAATCCAAGATAAAACCTCCTACTAACCTGGCCTACAAAGTGTTTTCTTCTTACAGAGCTTCGACTATAAAGCTTAATGAGAAAAACAATTTCTCTTTCAGTCTGTGTAAGTGGAAAAGTCATGGTTTCTCCCCATTTTACTCTTCCGCTGGAGGCCTTCAGCAGGTGTGTCTTCTTCTTATATATCAACTCCCCTGAGCTAAACATTCCCACTTTCACAAAAAAACCTACAAAACAAGACATTCTGATTTGTAAAATCTTACTTAAAATAGTACACATAAAGGTATATCATATAGGTAAAATATAAAGAAGCAATTTTTAAAGGTTAATGTCTGATAACCGAAAACATCTCTAGTGAATTTTATAACTTTTATCACACTTTACTAATAACTACTGCAGCCTCAATGAATTTAATCCTCTTATGGTCTGAATGGCTTTATCAACTTGAATCACAGGTCTATATAACAATCAGCAGCAAAGGAGCACAAGTGGAAAAGGATTATACAGTAGACAGTGGCACTGTGTGGAGAGTTAGATGTATTTATTTCACAAGTTTATAAAGGTAAAATTCTTTGCTGGAAACTCCAGAAGTATATGCCAACTAGAAAAACCAAACCAAACCAAACCAAACCTATTCTTTAAATAGGTTTGAGATGTGGGGCTTCCAACAATGATAGAATAGTTTCTATGAACTAACCTTCCCATAGATAACAATGATAAACTTGGGGAAAAATATTAAAAAAAAAACCCACTAAAGATTGAGCAAAATCAAGAAGAAATTGGAAAGGAGTCAACTTGGGAACTGCACTGAGAAAAATTCAGGTTAATATAGTTTTTCACCTACACATACTCACCTGTCTGACACAGGATGACTACAGCTCAAACAGAAAGTGCTGTCTGAATAATCTGAGACATCAGGGAATAGAATTGGGACTGCAGGCAGCAAGAAAGGGAAGAGGGGACTCCGTGCATGGAGGCAGCAGCAGAATGTGGACTGAGACCTGACCGTTAGAGTAATAAAACAATACTCAGCAGTAATCCTGAGTACCAGTTTTGATTAAGGGAAGCTGTCTGTTAATGCAGTATGCTGCATCTATACACTTCCGCTGTTGTCCTTGTTTCCAGAATTAACTATATATTAACTATAGTTAACATATTAACTATATGTGACTTCTTATTCCAAGTTGGATTTTATTTGTTTATTTTTTAGAATTTTCCACATAGCTACACAATTGATGACAGTCTATAATTACTTTCTTTGTGCACTATCCACTCTGTCTTGATATCAAGAATATTCTAACCTCACAAAATTATTTTTCCATGCTTTAGAATAGCTTATATAGAGAAGGAGATTCATGTTCCTTGAAGGCTTGGTAGAATCTGCCAGTAAAATTATCTTGGCTTTGTACTTTTTATTAGAGGCAGTTGTTTATCTTTTCATGGTTATTCTTCTCTTCAGATTTCTTCCTCTTTTGAGTGAATTTCTTAGAAAATCATTTACCTTATATAAATATCCAAATGAATTAGTGCAGTTATACAGGGGTTGTCTTATATGTTATCAAATCTCTTCAGAATTTGAAAGTGTATCCTCTTCTTTGTTCAGAATACCATTCATATTTTCTCTATTTTGTTTCATCTAACCTGCTACAAATTTGTTTTTTTAAATGGTCCTTTCAAAGAGAAAACTTTTGGTTTTATTATGCTTTTTGTTGTTGCCTCCATGTTTACCAACTTTAGTTTTAGCTTTAAGACCTTACTCTACTTTCTTTGTGTTTGTTGTTTTTCTAACTTCTTGAGTAGAATGCTCAGTTTCATTTATTTTTAGTCTTTCTAGTTATAGTGGCTATACACTGCTTTTGCCTGAAACCAGCAGTTCTTCTTTTTGGTAGGAAAAAGATGCACTCTTAACCCGCTTTCAGCCCTTGAGGTAGGGCTGACCTCAAATCTCCAGCTGTAAGGGTGGCCAAGTGAACCAGGTCTAGTAAACCAAAGATAACAAACCCCTGTTGTGCATCCAGAGAAAGGCACAGACCTTAATTCACTGACCCCTTGATTCTTATCCAATTTTAACCTCTGTGCATTGACACACCTTGAACTGCTGATGTACTTACTGGAAGTCAGAGGTGTTGATGAGCTTGGAAGGTATTGTGCTTCAAGAATCTGCAGTTGAATCCTGCTATTTACTGCTTGAAAACAAGTCCCCAATTCAAGTTCTGCATGGCACACCTGCACATCAAAAAAGTACCATTCAGTAGTTCATAGTAGAATTTGACGATATTTTTAAAAATTCAAAGATAAAGAGCAATAATTAGAAAATTCAAAAGCACTGCTTTTTTTTGGGGGGGGTGTGAAAGATGGTACTGAGGTTTGAGCTCTATGCCTCACACTTGCTAGGCATGCACCCTGCCACTTGAGCCACACTTCCAGTCCTTTTTATTTAGTTATTTTTCAGGTGGGTTCTTGCATTTTTCCCCAAGCCAGCCTGGACCATGATCCTCTTACCTACAGTCTCTCATGAAGCTGGAACTATAGGAGTATACCACCAGACCTGGCTTATTGGTTGAAACAGGGTCTTGTTAACTTTTTTGCCTGGGCTGACCTTGAACACAATCCTCCTAATCTCCATCTCTCACAGGTATGGGCCACTGTACTTGACTGAAAGCATTGCTTTCTACTGACACTCAAACCCATACGTTTATGAGAAGGTTACAAAGATAAATGTCATAGACGCTAAATATATTCACTTGCACCAATTCTAAAAACACAAGATATGCCAACATGCTGAGCTTTGAAATCAGCAACAAAATAATTCAACTGAACAACAAAGTAAATGTCTAGTGAAATTAAACAAAAGGAACACACTTTCAAAAGCATTAAAAAGTTAACTGAATTATTTTTAAGAACATATAAGATATGCCAAAAAAAATTATAAATGAGATCATTACATTTTCTAATTTTAGAAATCAGAAGGCAAAGGATTATTACAATAGGCAGATTTATGAGTTCAGAGTTGAATTACTATTCTCAATGGAAGCAAGCCAATGAAAACTGGCAAGAAGAAAGCTAGTCAAAGAGATGAGACAGTAAACAATAAGGGAAAGGTCAGAGAAAACTGGAGGCAAACAGTAAAATGAAGCAGACTTGGTGGGGAGGATTAACTGTACTCTTCAGTACTATTGATCAACAGCAAAAGATAATTGACTATTTGTGAAATATAGCACAACACATCCTACTTAGGTGAATCCTAATGTCCTTTAAGGGAAAAACCAAAAGAGAAACATAAAGCTGTCCTAACACAAGAACATTACTGTTCACGGGTTGAGAAGAATAAGAGCAGAAATAAGTCAAGAGCATAACATTATAGATCTTACCAGGGCTCAGCAAACACAAAAGTCTTTGCTAGCACTGATTCCAGTAGAATTACAGAACAGCTGATGACATTTTACAGAGGTTTGCACAGTATTTGATAATTGCCCATTATTCTGCAATAATTGGCTCACTGGCAAACAACCAACCACCAAACAAACCACCCTTTCTATGTGCGTGCCACTGACTGAAGCTTGAGCATTTTCTGTTATAACACTGCATGCCATAAGAAATCGAGAGAGAGATAATGAAAAGAGGATTGCTTAAAAAGTATAAACTAACTGCTGAGGCTGATTTCACTTGGAAAAGTCTAAAATGATGAGAAAACTTATTTTAGTAACAAATGTATACTTCTAATAAATGAGCTTATTACTTTTAATGATTAATCTGAATGAGAATGGATTGGTAACTTTTCACATGAACTAATTCGATAGCCATATGTAAAATAAAACCTTTGCTGGCAAAAGAAAAAAAAGTTTCTGTGGAGGTAGGAGCATCTTGAGTTGGAGGCCAGCCTGGGTTGCAAAGTGAGACCCTATCTCAAAAAAAAAATTTTTTTTAAAGTTTCTGCCCATGTCATTTAAATTACACACTTAAAACCCACACCTACTATTTACAAAACACAATGGAAACCATGATCAAAATTTTTTTTTATTTTGTACCCATGATTAAACATTTATAAAAACACCTGATGGTGACAAAACTCTTACGGTTATGCAATTGCAGAGTTCATTCTCATAAGACAGAGCAGCCTTTAGCAATGAGTTTGCCACCTTCTACTTGCCAAATCTAATTTTATGTTCCAGGACATTAATCCAGATCATGAAAAACAATTCAAAGCAGGTTCTTATTTTCTTTTTGGGGGGGCAGTAATGGGGGTTGAACTCAAGGCTTTGTACTTATTAGGTAGAAACTCTACCACTTGAGCCACACCCCCAGTAACTTTGCTTTGTTAGTTTTTCAGATAGGGTCTTGCCAACTTTACATGGGCTAGCCTTGAACCTGCAATCTTCCTACCTTCCCTCCAGAGTAGATATGCTACCAGGCCATGCTCAAAGTAGTTTTAAATCTCATAATAGCCCAAAAGTTAAAAACCCTCTCAATTAGCAGGTATGTACTGACTACATTTAATGAGCACAAAACTGAGAAATGTATAAGGTATTATGATCTTTGCTCCTGAATAATGTATCATTTTTGCAAGAAAACTTTATTAGCCTTCCCAGAACTGCTGAAAATGAAATGTGAAGCATAGTCAGAGAAAACTATGACCCAGCAATGTTTGACGATATCTTGTAGGGGGACGATACATGGTAGAGTCCAGAGAACTGGCTCTGGAAAGAAATCGACTCTCCAACAACTGCCATGTGTGAGTGCTTCAGTCTGGTATCCACATGAGGGATAAGGAGAGCACAGGCTTCTAAGTATGTACTGAGCACTGAGTCACCTGAGTCAATCCTCAGGTAAATCTCTACAAAGGTCAGCTATTTCTTCAGGCAAACTTTGTCTCTTTCACATTATTCATCACAGAAATTTGAGCTCTCAAGTAAATACCTTAGTATAGGTCAAGTCAGGAACTCTACTGAGAAAAATGTTACCTTTCAACTAAAGCTGTGCTATTCATCATAAAATAGTTGCCAATGCGCATGGGTGTATAAATCTGGCTCTTTCAATGTCACAACTAAAATATCTATTTTCCTCTTCAACACATGAAACAAAGCATACTATTCTTGCCTTAGTCAATAATATGAAATATCAACACTTGGTAACATAAAATCACCAGTCCCAGTCAGGAACAGTTCAAATGCTCTTCTTTCAAGCTATCAATCTTTGCATCCCTAGCACCTGGCATACAGCAAATATACAGATTGTTTAGAAGACTTCTGACATATAAAATAAGAAAAAAATCCAGCCATAATCTGGAAGAAATCTAGCCATAGTCACTCATTCAAATTTTCCAAGGCAGCTAGGGCAATAATGTCTTAGTTCCCCAGAAAATACCTACATTGAGCTTTCTTCTGAGGTACACAGCCTTAAGAGTTTTAATATATGAATTATCCATTTGATACCTGTATTTGGTCTTCTATAAAATATGGCTGCAGAATACTGTCTACTAAACTAGTGTCAATGATGTCAGTGACAAACTCCTGTCACAGTTGCTATACATTAATAGCAACAGTATAATTCAGCATGCCTTCATCATTTAGTTTTTCATACCTACCTACATACAAATATTCAGGATCAATAATATACCAGAGAAAAAAAGCACAGTAAAATATGAAAAAAAATGATGGAAGCTTGAGCCTAGTTTTGTTTTGTTTAAAATAACTTAAGTAATCCTATATCATAAGTTGGATATGGTGGCACACACTCGTACTCCCAACAGTCAGGAGGCTGAGGCAGGAGGATTTTGAGTTCAAGGCCAGTCTGGACTACAGTGAAACCCTATGTCAATAAAAAAATTACATGTTTGAATAAAGTTGAGAACATAAGCAAGATATAAATATGAAGAAATTTCAACCTTTTTCTAATCAATTATAGTAATTCTTTATTTTCTGGTATATTAATCTCTAATTTCCCTTCCCATTTGGTGGTTTTCAAGCCAGGCTACACATTCGGATCACCTAGGAAACTTTTGAAAACTACAAATATTTTTCCGTAGCCTCCGAGAAATCTTAGTTTTATCAGGGTAGGCGTGGCGTATTTTTAAAGTTCCCAGGTAATTCTAATGTGTAGTCAGGGTTAAAAGATATTTCAAGTCATCCTGAATATTTTTGGAAGAGGTAACATATAAATCCTATACAAATTTAAAATTTATAGGCTTAAATTTAAATTTATAGGTTTGACCTTAAAAAAATTGATTACTACCTATAAATGTTATCCTGACACAGAAAGTACATAGTTCAATCACTAGGAATCTGTAACATCTTTAACGACAGTGTTTGGCTGGCTAGTTAAGAAAAGCAAATATCGGGTCTCAAATATCAGTGGAACACTTTTTTTTTGGCGGTACTGGAGTTTGAAGTCAGGGCTTCACACTTGCTAGGAAGGTGCTCTACCACTTGAGCCACTCCAACATTCCTTTTTGGGGTTGGGTGGTTTTGAGATAGGGTCTTGTTTACTATTTTCCTGGGCTGGCTTGGAACCACAGTCCTCCTGATCTGATTTCTGCCTCCTGAGTAGCTAGGACTACACGAGTCACCTATTTTTTTTTTTTTAAACAAAATACAGTGGCTATGAAAACTTCCATTTTGGGCTTGGGATATAGCTCAGTGACAGAATATGTACTTTGTATCTGTGAGGCCCTGGGTTCAATCTCCAACATCAAAACCAAAAAAATAAAAAAACTTCCATTCTAAATGATTTGTAAACAGATATATACTGGACTCGTGATTAAAATAACTTTCCTAACCTATTTCAAGGCAATCTCAGATTGAGTATGGAGTTTATGATTCTTTCTTGTTTTTCCAAAATCATCAGCTGGCAAGATAATTTTTAAAAATAAATTATTTAAAGTTATTTAGGGTTACTGTTCACAAAGTATGAAACATTAATGAAGAATGTTCTAGGAAAAGGTAACCTGAGGTTATTTTCGATTGGAGAAAGAAAAACGGTTGTTAACCTTTTAACAATTATTTCTGAGATACTATTTCATTTTATTTATTATTATTATTATTATTATTTATTTCCTTTATTTATATGTGCATACAATGATTGGGTCATTACTCCCCCTTCCCCCTGCTCCCTCCCTTTCTCTCCAACCCCTCGCTTCCAAGCAGATACTGTTTTGCCCTTACTGAGATACTATTTTTAAATTATGATATTTCTTTCTCAGAACTTTTTTGATCTTCTATTACTCTATAGTGTTCAAGTCATCCTCCAACAAACAAAAACCTATTTATTAACTTATTCTAAAAAATATGAAATACTTTTAACACTGCATACTATTATCACTTACAGAAAATTTTGAAGGTGGTATTATATCCAAAGAGTAATCCACTTCCT
Source organism: Castor canadensis (assembly GCF_047511655.1). Classification (NCBI taxonomy): domain Eukaryota; kingdom Metazoa; phylum Chordata; class Mammalia; order Rodentia; family Castoridae; genus Castor; species Castor canadensis. Next base: position 17,210,512 of record NC_133388.1, on the reverse strand, counting down.
GTGGGCTAAGAGTCCTGAGTGATAGAGAGCATTCTCCAATGGTTTTCTTCCTGGGTGTTTGAGTTTGAATCTTAAATACAAGTCTTACAGTTTGTAGACTTTGTAGTTTAATAGCAAATACAAAAGTTTCCATAAATTCAATGACCTTAAAAAGAAACAGGAAAAGATAAAATATATAAACATATAAATATAAAAGGATTAAAAAAGACTGAAGATGAAAGTGGACACAGCTTGTTTTTCCATGGTTTATCGTGAATACTACCTTCCTCAGCTTCACAAGTCATTCTTATAATTATCTAGGAATTAAAGTCAACATCAACACCAAGCTCACCAAAATACAGCTTCTCCTTTTTTGAAAATTAGAGTTTTTTCCATCTTTGGTTATAGGGCATCTTTCCTGCTATTCACAATTCTTCAACAGTTAAGAGAGTGGTCCAATTTCATATACGAACATAATCAGTATTGGCATCTAACTTGTGCACAGAAAGAGACTTTAATTCTCTTTTAAAAGAAGACTGAACCCTAGCCCCTTCCTAGCTATGTACTTTCTTCTTTCCATCTTCTGTATATTCTTTTGAAAAGACAACATGTTAGCCAATTGACATAAATATTTTGGATACTGTGCCCACATATTCACTCTTCTTGTAATCACCTACATCTGTACAGTCAGAATTGTGCTTCTGTGAGTCTCCCAACCCAAGCCTTTTCTTTTAAACTCTCAAGGCATAGGATCATACCAATAATATATTGCACAGAAAACATTTAACGATCTTACAAATTATGCAAGTGTGCTGGTTCACTGCATATTTCCACAATAGGGATCTCCCAAACAACTTGATACATAAGAATAACTTTTTAAAATGAAAGATTCCATACAGATTTTAATATAACATTTTCTAACTTTTCCTAAGTTAACTTAGTTTTATTTGAAACATCAAAAAGTAAAATCAGTATTCATCCTCAAGTGTTAGGATTATAATCAGAGTAAGATTTATTTTCATCTAAACTAATATATATGCATAAGGTGAGATTCTGATACACATGCAATTTTAATTATTACCTTTCCCATGTATTAAGAACATTTCTATGTTCTTAAACATTCTCCCTACACATTTTTCTCATCACTTCCTAACAGCTCATCACATAGTGTGATGAGCTGAATCATATTCCCAAAAGATGATATGTTGAAGTCCTAACTCTAGTATGTAAGACTTTGATCTCATTTGCAAACAGGGTCATTGAGAATGTGATTAGTCAAGTTAAGATGAGGTAATACTGGAGTAGGGTGGACCCCTAATACCATAAGAAGACAGTCATGTGGAGAAAAAGAGACACAGGGAGAAGGCAGTGTGAAGTAGAAGCAAAGATTGGAGTTATGTATCTATAAACCAAGACGTAAGAAGTGGCAAGGATTGCTGGCCATCATGGAATCTGGAAGAGTGACAGAACCAACATTACTGACACCTTGATTTCAGACCTCTTCTAAAACTGTGTGAGAGAAATTTCTGTGTTTTTTTGCTGCTGTTGTGATGTAAGGGATTAAACCCAGGGCTTCATAGATGCCAGGTAAGTGCTCTAGCACTGAGCTACACCCTCAGCTCAAAAGTTCTGCTGTTTGAAGTCACACCCAGTGTGTAGTACTTTACTTCAGCAGCCTTAGGAAACCAACCCTCATGGGCATACCATCAGGTTTCTCAATCATTCCTGTTTAGATTGTTCTCAACTTTTCCACTATGAATAAAACTATCAAGAATATTTGCATATGTTTCTGTTTACATTCTAGATTATTTTCATGGAACAGAGTCCAAGTAGAATTACTATGTTAAAAAGTATAAAATTTTAAGGTTTTGATATGCATTCTCAAAATAATTTCCAGGAAGTTGTATGTTCTAGAGTACTTGTATTTTCTAGTTCAAATAAGCAGAAAAATAGAAAGAGAAATATGTAATTTAAATTTGTATTTCCATGTTAATAATGAGAGTCAATTTTCATGTTTATTAGTCATTTGAATTATCTTTTTAAATGATATGTTCTTTTAAGGATACTTAACTTCTTAACCATACCAAAAGACAACAATGAACATGTATTTACATTAATGTGAAGACAAGAATCTATAAAATAAACTCAAGATTTTAAGTCCTCCAATTATAGTAACTGAAAGCATTTAAAAGAGATTAATTGCAACTGTACAGAAATTATTTTTCAAATATCAAGTGTGTGGAGGCAAGAGAAGATGAAAATATACTTTTCTTCCTTTTATATAAGAAAAGCAAATAGGTTTCTTAGTTACTATTAATATATTTTAGTGATTAGGATTTCCTTTTAAAATGCATCTTCATATTGAACAATAAAATATCAACTCATTTTGGGACTTAACACTATCTTTAAAAAAGCAAGGGTATATAATTTTTAGTTTCTCTAAAATAAAACACTTTCTCTTATTCTCATTCTTTACATAGATAAAAGTGAAAAATATGAGAAAAACAGAAAAGAAATTTAAACACAAACAGCCACTTACACTGGAACCTTCCTTGGGTGAAGACTTGAAATGCACTGGTTTGGGCAATGTCAGAATTCCTTTTATAGAAATTATGGGAGTGTCTCCATAACTAGGGGGCCAACTTAAATCTCTGCACTAAAAAAATTAAAAGTATAGTTTGAATTTTACAAAGCACTCTGGCAGTACAAATATTTGATATATTTATTGAATTAATGATGTTAGATAACAATTCTAAATATAAACTTTAATATACTAAGACTTCATGTTTGTTCAAACCCTAGTCCCACCAAAAAAACTTCATGCTTCATCCACATTAAAATAATTTTGACATTTAAACAGTGTAGATTCACATCAGTTTTATTACTAAAGTTAAAAGCATACATACTTCTGTCATACTACATATTTATTTTCTTAAATGCTTTATTAAATACTAACTTCTACAAAACAGTATAGAATACTAATTCTGAGGACAGTTATTGGTCCCTTCCCCAAAGGAAGGCAACAGTAGATATTTACAGGTCTAAATATTCAATTTAGTAATAAAAATTGGTATTAACTATACCAACTTACCTGTAGAATTGTGATCCAGATCTGCTCTACTGAGGAATTATAGAACAATTTCACATTCAATCTCCCCAAATCTCTTTCATCTCCTGATAGAGTAATTGTATCTGAATTGTAAAAGGACAAAGATTCATGTAATCTTTCTAACCCAATTAAGCTTTGATAAGATCCAATTTAAAAAGTACACTTGAAAAATGCTATAATTATTTTCTAAATTAATAGGACAATTCAATGAGACAATTTAATAAGACAAAAACACACTCCTATGTTTTTAGTGAAGTGCCAGGGGTAAAAAAAAATACTATAAAAGGTACATGGGTTAAGAACTTAACCAAATGATTGTGAGGAACTGAAACTTAAATTAAAACTCAGAAAAACCTTTCCAAGTAACATTACAAGGCATTAGTACTAAATGCTTCTGGAAGTTTCTTCATTCATATGAAGAAAACAAACAAAAGATATTTAACAGTTTCACTTTTTTTTTTTTTAAGATTCATTCCTATCTGAACACCTAGAAATGAACCATTTGATCTGAATACCCATATGCTGGTAATACTGCCAACACAGATATAGTCATGTACAATTTTTTTGCCTAATCATACACACTTTCAAATTACTAATGAGTAGAAATAATTTGCTTGAGAGCATCAGAATGGGATGCTTTATTCCTTACCCAGGCTTCTGTTACTCCCCTGAGAGCTTTTTCTTGAAGAACTACTGGGTACACTGGACAATGAATCGTGTCTCTGCAAATAAAATTCTTCTTTACAGAAACTGCATATCAAGTTTTAAGGATTCTGCTTTTTATGCCCCCTCAAACCACCCTAGTATCAAGTTTCATGCTAATCATTTTGATAGTGTTACCAGTCAGAATTTCATCATCATTGTTATTATTATTTTGGTGGTACTGGGGATTGAATTCAGGGCCTCCCACTTGCTAGGTAAGTGCTCAACCCAACCACTTGAGCCACACCAGTCCTTCTTTGCTTTTAGTTTGTTTTTCAGATAGGGTCTTGTGCTTTTTTGCTTCTGTCCAGGCCAGCCTTGGATGGCCATCCTCCTATCTCCATCTCCCAAATAGCCAGGATTACAGGTGTGCATTGCCATGCCCAGCCCACACTTTTAAATAATAGAAGGGAAAAAAAAGCTTTCTGTGTGTGTTATTGGGAAAATCTTGAGAGCTTGTTTGGAGGTTCTAGCAGGGGAGTCAGCTACCCGTATACCCTTGATGGAAGAATGGTCCTTCTCTATCAGGGATGGTCATCCTCTTCACTGAGCATGCAGCTTCAGGAGGGATGCACATGGAGCAGTGAGGGAGGAAGGGGACACTTGGCTAGCCAGCCACATCAGCTGAATCAACCCTGGCAATCAATGGGGTGACATGTTGCAACCAGATTGTCCTCACATCCAAATTATCGGGAAAATCTTAAATCTTATTAGACAACCTATTGGAAAGTCTTTTTGGTTTGGTTTTAAAATAAAAAGAGATTACTTCTTAAATTTCCTATTTAAACATTAATGCAAGTCAGAATATATTTGGAAGTTCCCAGTTACCTAAAAATCTGTAAAGCAGTATTATCAAAGCATAGTCCCTCTACACCAGCAGCGCAGCATCACTTGTGTATTTGGTACAAATAAAAAGTCAGGCTCCCCCACAAAAACTCTGGGATGGGGGAGTGAGACCTGGCAGTGTGCATTTTAGCAAGTCTTCAAACAATTCTGATGCTTGTTAAAGGACTGCTGCTATAAAAAATTAAGGCGTGGTAGCTCAGGCCTGTAATCCTAGCTACTTGGGAAATGAAGATCTGGAGGATCGAGGTTCAAGGATAGGACAAAAAAAGTTTGTGAGACCTCATCTCAACCAATAAAAAGTGGCCATGGTAACCCACACCTGTCGTCCCAGCTATGAAGGAAGAGTAAATAGGAAAACTGAAGTCCAGGCTAGGCCTAGGCATAAATGCAAGACCCTATTGGAAAAATACCAAAAAGCAAAAAAGGCTGGGGTTGTAGCTCAAATGGTAGAGCGCCTGCCTAACAAGCACAAGGCCTTGACTTCAAATACCATACCACCAAAAAAAAGAAAAAAAAAATCAAGTGAGAATTATTAAATATAACTTAGAATATATTTCCACTTCATAAAACATATACATACATCTACATTCACATTAATGTAAGCTAAATTTCTTTTTTTTTTGTTTTATTATTCATATGTGCATACAAGGCTTGGGTCATTTCTCCCCCCTGCCCCCACCCCCTCCCTTACCACCCACTCCGCTAAGCTAAATTTCTATGGGAACACATCATGAACATTATAAGAAAACTGACATTAAAAAAAAAGTCTTCTGATACAATCTAAAACATTTCTTCTTCAATTATTTTCCTTTGGTTTGAAACAGAACTAACAGAAATCAAACACTTAGATCCACATCAAGCACCAAACAGGTTTTTGCTTACATTCCCCAATTCTTCATCTGAGAAGAATAAGAGAATGCAAACACTCACAGCGCAGGTCCACAGCACAGTCCACAGTGCACATACAAACATTTCATAGTGCCATGCTTTTACCTAGAGGAATGCAGACGGTTTGTCTGTTTACTTTGCTATCTCTATTTCCTAATTTTAAGTAGTTACAGTATACTTGCACTAAAAATGAAGCATTTTTTAAAGTATCAAAAAATTCTCAATTCCATTTTAAAAACAGAATACTGTATTAATATCAGGAAATATTAAAGTTCTATATCTCAATGGAAATACTAACTTTTTGGTAACTATCTGTTATGTTCAATAAGGAATGTTCAAAAGCACTTTTTAACTATACTATTTTAAATTCCAACTGCATCAAGATTCCTTAAGTACATACCAACTGAGAGCTACAAAATTCATGAAAAACAAACAAAAAAACACTGCCTTTTATTTGTTAACTGAGAAGTTCCTAAAATAATGCATATGGGAAGTGTCAAGTATTTATTCTTCAGCTATTAGAATAGATTCACAAGAAATCACTTTTATTCAGCTGGGCGCCCATGGCTCACACCTGTGTCCTATCTACATGGGAGGCTGAGATCAGGAGGATGGAGGTTCAAGGGCAGCCCAGGCAAATAGTTTGGGAGACCTCATCTCCAAAACAGCCAGAGAAAAATGGACTGGGGTTGTGGTTCAAGTGGAAGAATATCTGCATTACAAGCACAAAACCCTAAGTTCAAACCCCAGTTCCACCAAAACCAAAGAACATTATTCCTGATGTAATTCACACATTTCTGAATTTTTAACCTGAAAAAAAAAATCACATATAATTTAATTTATATAACTACTTCACCTGAATGAATCGCTGAGATGAACTTGTCAGATCAAACATAGATTTGCTTAGCCCAGGGGAGCCAGGAAGTTTGCTGGTTCTTAAATCACAAACTACAAAAGACAAGAAAAAGTACGTATTTTATAGTAAAGAAAATGAAACACTGGGATTCCACCTAATTTCCAGAAGCTAAATTTCTATGGGAACACATCATGAACATTATATGAAAATTGATATAAAAAAAGTCTTCTGATACAATCTAAAACATTTCTTCTGCAATTATTTTCCTTTGGTTTGAAACAGAACTAACAGAAATCAAACACTCAGATCCACATCAAGCACCAAACAGGTTTTTGCTTACATTCCCCAATTCTTCATCTGAGAAGAATAAGAGAATGCAAACACTCCGTGCTGAATATAATTCAACTACTATTTAATGAGCACATATCATGTAAAAGATCAATTCTGAACTTCCACGTGTTCCTGTATTTCTAGTGTCCCTTTTAAATTATAAGATCCTTGAAGAAAGGACCTCTGCATACCAAGTGCTCAGTGGTGAGCACAAGGCAGGCAGGTCCTTAAGTAAACAGTAGTGGTTGATTTATATGTATATGTATATGTTGATATATATGTATATGTATATATATTTGGCATATATATTCAAAAACTAGAAAAACAGTGAGAATTTTATGAATTGGAGACATACAAGGTAGCCTATAACTGATATAATCTCAAATATCAAACTAAAACATTCTATAATTACTTAAGGATTTTCTATTTTTTTTATATTCCTAATCACCTTATGATTTCTCATTCATTAAACTTATTAGAACAGAGAAGAAAAAAGCTTATAAATAGCTTGTAGAATTTACTAATAGGTAATACATAAAATGTACAAAATAATGTAAAAGCAAAACTTTCAAAATAAGACTTAAATGGAATTTGGAACTACTAATGCATTAATCTTTCAATTTTTACATTAATTATAATACCACAGAGAAGTCATGATGCTTTTCATGGCACGTACATCTTTTTTTGGTGGCACTAGGGTTTGAACTCAGGGCCTCACATTTGCTAGGCAGGTGCTCTTACTGCTTGAGCCCGTCTGCCAGCCCTATCACAGCATTTATGAAGCCTGCTTTTCTCCTATTTTAAAACTGTTTTTAATAATAAGAATCATTTCTGGGCTATTGGAATGGTTCAAGTGAGCACCTACCTAGCAAGCATGGGGCCCTAAGTTCAAAACTCAGTACCACACACAAAAATCATTTCTGCCAGGGTCTTATATTTAATTTGATTTCTAAATTTGTTAAAAAGAAACACAGAGGAGAAGCAAAAAAAAATTTCATACCCGATCCATACAGTCTTGTGGCTTCCGAATGAGGAGGAAAGCGCCGGTTCAAGTCAGGTGAAAAGTGCTGATACATATAAAATGGATTATAGACATCATAGCTGGGCCCATGCTGGGATGAACCAGAAAGTTCTACCTTTCGATCTCCAAAAGATGCTCTGGCAGATCCTGAAAGCAAATGTTTTTAACATTTTACAATATCCTTTTCATCATATTATAAGCCAACATCTCATATTTGTTTCAAGCAATACAAAATCACTTTCCTTTAATAACTAAAAAAAATCAGCACATGTTTATACGGTTCTAATTGTACCAAGTATTATGTAATGCATCAACAGGCACTCTCATCTTAAAACAGTCTGGTAAATCTGGGCCATTTTTCTTTGCTCTATAGACAATTGTGTACTTTATGATTTGAGTTTCCTTGACTTTTCCACTTACATATAGGACATCTTTTAAATGAAAAGATTTTTTTTTTGGAGATATACCCTTTCAAAGAAGACACAGAACATTTATAAAAATAAACCACACACTGAGATAAACTAAGCATCTCTCATATTTGAAAGAGCTGAAGTCATGCAAAGTACTTTTTTATCCACATGCAATTAAGTTGGAAATCAAGTAACAAAAAGATGAATAGAAAATAATTATGGAAACACTAAGGACCAAGAATAGCCAAAAAGATAATCTTTAAGAAGATAACCAAAATTGAAGTATTTGCTCTACTGGGTATTAAGAATTTTGGCACAATGATAGAAAAATAGATCAATGGCATAGAATGGAAGCCCATGAAAGGGATATCTATTTATGGACACTTTATATATAATCAAGGTGACCCTACATATCAGTGAGGAAGGGATGGTCTTTTTCACTAAGGTGTTAAAACAACTAGATATTGGTATGGGAAAAAAAGACTTCATTTAACTAAATACATTCATAAATAGCTAATTCCATGAGGTGGTAGGTCTAAGTTAAATGTTAAAGGCAAACCAATAAAGTTTCTAGACAAAGTTACTTTATAAGAAAGCTTTCCCAATCTTAGGACAGGGAAGCACTTCTTAAATAGAATATAGAACACATTAATCACAAAAATATTTTAGCTATGTTAAAATTTTAAATTATTATTTGTCAAAAGACTAGAGAGTAAAAAGAAAACCCATAGAGTGGAAATGTGCAACAAATGTAACTGGCAAAGAGCTCATATTCAGAATATATGAGGAACCCCTACAAATTAGTAAGAAAAGGACAGATAAGCCTTTATATAGATTGATTCATGATTTGCATAGGCACAGCAGAAGAAAGACCATCATGAGAGAAATGTGAGCTAAAACCCCAACAATATACCACTATCTACTTACCAGAAAGGTTAAAACTAAAAAGACTCACAATAGCAAGTGTTGACAAGAAAGTGAAGTGATATGAACTACTGTATTCTGCTGGGAGGGACATAAACTGATACAGTCACTGAACAACAATTTGGTAATTTCTACTAAAGCTGAAATGCTTATACCCTATGGCCCAACAATGCCATTCCAACATAGACACAGCTAAAACTGCTGTGCATGTGCACTAAGAGACATGCACAAGTTTGTAAGTACCATTATTCATAGTAGCCAAAAACTGGAAAAACTCAAATGTCCATAAACAATAAAAACAATAAGATAGAAGATCTTACAGTAGGCTACACAGAAACACTACTGTATATCATTTAGAACAGAACAGAGGCTGGTGGAGTGGCTAGAGTGGTAGAGTGCCTGCCTAGAAACCATGAGACCCTGAGTTCAAACTCCAGTACTGCCAAAAAAAAGGTTTGAATTATTGTCATCTTTTAATTATTTTTGTCCCACTTTAAATAGAACACACAGTATTAACTGGTATTTTCTGACTTAACGCTAAACAATAAAACAAGTAATTTAACCTTGAGTTCAGAAAAGAAAAATAAAATATGGAGCATAAGGTGTGATTTAATCTTTATCCTGGCTCAAATAACACTGTGTATAATCCAAGTTCAGCACACAGGCAGAAGAGTGCCAAGAAGGAGCTGTGATGTCTGAGAGCCATTATCTGCATCCCTTATAAGCTAACACTTGAATCATTCAGCACACAAGCATTGCTAGAACTGTCTTTGTTTATAGTAACAAGGGCAGCACTGACCATTAGTAAGAACTCTTTCAAGGGCAGTATCACCAAAGATGACTCACTACCTTTACAAGCCATCCCTTAAAAAAGAATATAGCATTCTCATTTCATTTTTCCTTTATACTAGTAAATCATGAGAGAATTCCAATTTTCCCCTCATATACTATATAGTGATATCATTTCTCAGACCCAAGTGAAATTCCTCTCTGTTTACTAAACCACAGTGCTGTAAAATTTTATGTAGGGATTGGGAGCATGGCTCCAGTGGTAGTGAGCCTGCTTAGTGAGCGTAAGGCCCTGAGTTCAAACCCCAGTACTACCAAAAACAAACAAAATGCAAAATATATGATATGTACATTTCTCAAAAGCCATATTAAAAAAATTTAATTCAAAATGCATGCTCTTGAAAAGTAGGTAGAAGATATGTGGTAGAGAAAGAACAGCAAACGTTAATGGTAAAATCTGTATTTAAGCACCGAGGTACAGTTGTAACCAGACCCATTGGCAAGTAAACAATGCAACAAAACAAATCTCTAATATTTGAAATACAATTTTAGTCACTATGACAGTGATCTGTCTTCTCAAAATTTTCTTCTCCATCTCAGACCATCACTTACATATTCAATGCATATATGCATACAAAAATACACATACTTGAGTATGTTTAGGTTCCAAGAGAACTTTCTTCTTGAATAGAATTTTCTCTCCGATATGTTAAAATTAGATGGGCTCACAATATTGTAATAAACCTATAATTTTTTACCCACTCAATTCAAAATGCAATTTGTTTTGTAGTGAGTACAATGAGAAAAACAAAGGAAAAACTACTGTATATTTCTAGATATTTCTTACTTTTTCCTGATTATGAAAATAATATACAAAACACCCTATATGTCTTAAAATAGGGAATTACTAAATAAATTATGATTCATTCATGTGCTGAAATACTATGGACCTATTAAAAGCAATGAAAATGAAAACACATCCACAGTTTATGACATGAATAAAAAGGATTCTGAGGCTGCTTGTACAGTTTAATCCCAATGTTGTTGACAAGTATGAAAGAAAAAGATCAATTGCTCAGGGTACCCTGTGAGACAGAATATTTTAAAACTATTTTTGAGAGACATTTGACATATGCAAAATAAGATGGTAAGTCCATTCTTCCATCTTTCTTTAAAAAAAAACCATTCCTACCAGATCCAAACTCTCCTACAGATAATAATACACTCTGGGGCAAAAACAAAACAAGCAAAATCTCTGAAGGCCCTGAAGAGTAAAAGAAAGTAGTGCAGATTTTGGATGGGAGTTACTCTTAGGGAAAAGGTAATGGCACAAAGCGAGTTATCTGTTTTTGATGACTCAGCCTGAGTGCAGGCCAAAATTCACACCATGCAGGGTGTATAAAACTCCAATTGCAAACTGGCAGATAAATCAGAGTACAACATTCCAGGCAACCAGAGCTGTTGGAAAGAAAGGTGGGAATCCTGGAAAGAAGAGAGTCTCAAATTCTGTGAAGAAAGTCTGTTCAAATGTCTGGCTGATTTCTGAACCACAAGCAAGGGCTGCTACCCAAGAAAGAGTATGTAGTCTAAGTTCAACCAAATTACATGTCTAATGGGAAAAGGAGGAAGAGAGGGAGGAAGGAAGGAGGAAGGAAAAAAGGAAATAGGAAGGAAGAAAGGATGGAGAGAGGGCACAGAGAGAGAAGAGAACATCTCAAATTAATGTAACCAAATCTAATCTCCACAACATAACAATTAATATCCAGAATACAATCCAAAATTACTCCAAATACAAAGATACTGAAAAATGTGATCCATTCTCAAAAACAAAACAAAACAAAAGGTAATCAACAAAACCTAAATCCCCATTACCTAGATGTCACAATTAGCAATCAATAGTTCAATAAAAGAAAATAGGCTTGCAATAATGTAAAAATAGGAAATTATAGGAAAGAAATAAAATCTATAAAAAAGAACTAAATATAAACTTTAGAATTGAAAACTGCAATGTCTAAAATGAAATATTTACTAGCTAGGCTTAACAGCAGAATTGATATAATGGCGGTAAAAGACCATGAACTTGAAAATAGACCAATTATTAATTATTAATTATTAAAGAAAAGAAAGAAAAATGAGGGAAAAAATGAGCAGTCTCAGCAACCCACAGAATACTATCAAAGGTAAAAATATATGTAATTTGAATCCTAGAAGAGGGAGAGGATAGAACAAAAAAAAATTGGGGGACAAATATTCCAGGACTTAACAGATGTTTGGAATACACTGTTATATATATTTTTGTCAATATTCAGCAAATATACACTTGAAATTCAACAAATATACACAGAATTCAATAAACATATATTGGACAGCTCATTATGTATAAGATTTATGTCAAAAGAAGAAAACTGTAAGCAGATCACTGACCTTTGGCAAATGATATACATATTTAAGTATTTAGAGGTAAGTATATTGACAGCTTCAATTTATTAAAAAATGCATCCCTTTATTCACTGCCAGAAAAGAGGCTTAGTAATGGACAGAAGGATGGGTAGGTAAATAGATATGTAATAAAACAAGTAGAGTAAAATGTTAACGGGAGAATTTAAGTGATGGACATACAGGTATCACTGTTAAGTTCTTTCAACTTTTCTAATAAAAATTTAGGGGGGGGGGAAACACAAATTATTTTTTAAAAATAAGAGCTACATGTCATTTCATCCTGTCTTCATTAGCCCATTGACCTCTACTACATCAGCCAAATTTCAGTCAATGAATCTTCCTCCTTCACGTAGCCATTTAGTCTGGGAAGTACAGATGGGGTAAGAAAAAAAAGGAAGAAAGACTGCTTGATTGTTCCTTACTTTTCATTGTACCAAATATTAGAAAATAGTAGAAAAGAAACTATACTTATTTCTATGTTTACTGATCAAATTCCTTTACCTTTTCTTTCTAGATTTGTGAAGGATAACTGAGGTATATAATTAAATTATCCCTTTTAAAAAAAGCTAAACCTACAGACAAACGTATTATACTGTGGCCAGATTTCAGAATGGGATATTTCAAAAATACTATACATTAAGCCTCTCTACAGAAAGAGAAGACACAAAAAAAGCAAAATACAAATTTTTAATAGAAATGTTATATTAAAGATATAAAGAGAAAAATAACAGCAATAACAACATTTGAATGTGGCATGCTGATTTTTAAGTCCTGCCATTTCATTGTTTACCTTCGAGTTCTTCCAGATGTGAAGGAGTTCTTTGTGTCCGGGGCTGAATATAAGATAACTTAAACTTGGGCACTACAAATGGTACATCTCTGCCATCAGATGGTAATTTAGAAAGCAAATAATCCTCAGAACAGCCAACCTGAGGCTTTATAGAAACAGCAGTCAGTGGAGGTATACATATAGTAGTATTTTGGCTATTTGAGACTGTTGTTCTAAAGTCTCTTTCCACAGAAACTGCATATAAAAGAAGAAAAAGGGAAAGTAGAAAAAAGTCATAAATATGCATATAAGTTACACTAATAACTTAAACCTGAAATATCTTGATACTTATTCAATCATTTTAGAAAGATTTCTGGTACATAACTATTCTTGGGTCAAGAACTTCTGTAATCTACATTCATTTTAGCCAGCTAATGTTTGAGCAATTAGCACATTATTATCAAAGTACATTATCTTATCATAAGATAATGAAACTCTTTAAAAGAGTTTCATTCCCCTAAGAGTTATTGATGAAAAGCAAATTTAGTTATTTTCATAATATTTTCAAGTAAAAAATTTAGTCATTAAAAAAAAACTATCAACAAAGCAATTCTTGTTGTCAGTGTTATTGGTTAACACGAGTCTTAAATATATACATCAGTTCTGAGAAGAAGCTAAGGTCTCCAAGTCTACAAAAATCTCTACCAAATCAAAAAACAAATAAAATGCAGACTCTAGATGTATATCATAGTAGCAACTCTGTCCTAGCTTCTGTTGCGCATTCTGCCCATCCTCTAGAATATGGGATTCCTAAACTGTATAATTTAAGATGGGAAGGTAAGAGACAGTCAGTCTTTATGTATGTTTACTTGTAGAGTGAATGAAAATGTAAGTATGATCATACAGGAATTTGTGGAATGTTTTAATTAAAAAAAAAAAGCTTTTCTGCTATGGCATGGATGTGGTTTGTGCCTCCAAGACTTGATATGTTGAAGTTTAATCCCTATTACGAAGTATTAAGAGGGTGGAAACTTACTATGTGTTTCCAGGTAGGGACTTTGTGAGGCTATTAGGATTAGATTAAGGCCATCAGGGTGGAGCCCCCATGAGTGAATGCCAGTAGCTTTATAAGAGGAAAAGAAACCATGACACACATGTTCACTCCCTGTTTTTCACCATGTGATGCCCTGAACTGCACTGGGATTCTGCCAGCAAGAAGGTCATCATCAGATGCAGCCCCTTGGCCTGGACCTCCAGAACTATAAGCAAAATAAACCTCTTTTCATTAAAACTTACCCAGTCTGTAATACTCAGTGGTACTGTTACTGACACCAGAAAATACTCACACATGCTAGGAATCTCTGCCCTACACTAAGAAATAGAAGAGCCAAAGAAAAATAAAGTTCCAGTCATACCCTGAAGAGATAAAAAAAACCATGCAATAGCTTTCTTGAGGGGGCCATTAATAAATGTGGATCTCAATAAAGTTAAGTTTCTTCCCAACTGGTCATTCATTCATCAAAGACATTTTTAAATCTACAGTATATGAACTGGAAATTTTCTCTATATCAAAACACTTGTGAGAATGTATTTGTCCCCAGACACACTTCTCCCTATATTAGTCCACCTACCTGTCTAACTCCCACATTCTCTTACTTCCTTCTTCCTTTCTATCCAGCTTATTAAAATCCTATTCAAGTTCCCATGGCAAATTCCATGGTTTTTTTATGATGATGTCCAGGGTGTCTCCTGGGTTGAATTCATTTCTCTCTCCTATGCTCCAGAGTACTTGGGAGTTCTGGGATACTGACCTAGTGTGCCTTCTGTTTCTGTCTCTCCCGCAAAGTTACAAAATATCTTTATAAAATGCCATAAACAAAGGCACTAAGTAAATGTTTACTGAAATCAAAACAGAACTCACACTTCTGCTTTTCTGTTTCACCATAGAAACACCCTCTACAGCAACTCTTTATGAATTCTGCTGCCATTACATTCAACTTCCAATATTCAGCAAACTTCCAATTTTAATATCAACCTGTTGATAGAAAAGAAAGCAAATTAAGATTACCCTCATTAGATATTCACCAAATAATTATATTATTTGGCTTTCTAAGACATAATGAAGCCTCTGCAGCAAATATTTAAGAGGAAGACAGAATTTTGTTCCCATATGTAATTTTGATGAAATTGCTAAATGAGTAATTTCAATGCTAAAATCTGACAAAGAAAAATCCCATTCTCAATCTTCTCTTACACCTGATATACATAATATATGTCCAAGCAAAATTTGAAAGAAAATATGGCTCCCATAAAAAGCGTGTATATTGAGCCAATAAACAAATAAGTTTATACTTTGTGAATTATTTTAATCTTTAGTTATACCAACAAAAGTATATCTTAAAAACTGTATCATACTTATCCCCCCCACACACACACACAAATAAGGCAGTGCAAATGAAGGGGGCATGTTTTATATTTACCAGGAATAAAGTTTGTAAGAATTTTATGTCCAACTTCCCACCTGGTCTCAATGTCTTTGTTCCACCCAGATTCTCCTCATTTATACCTACTTAAACTCCATACAATTCTTTGTGGGAAATTTTAAACATATGCAAAAGAATACAGGACCACAAAACCCAAATCACGCAAACAATTATCAACTAATAGCAAACTTTTTTCATCTTTACCTTCCACTTACCTTGTCCTTTGGGTTATTTTGAAATAAATCCCAATCATATCATTCTATCCATAAATACTCAAGTAGTAATCCCTAAAATTTGTGGCAGGACTCAGGAGTTAACTTTGAGAGTTTCTCATTGGGTGAAGACTGGTCATTTCAAACATTAAAACAAACAGCATCTGTAATGGATTATAACATAACAAATGTTTCTAAAAGATACTCTTTTTTAAAAAATACATAATCATAATAGCATTACCACATACAAAAAATTTAACATAAGCAACTACTCAGTGATTACGTGTCCCCTATGGCTTCAATTTTTTATAGTTGTTCTGTTGGAATCAAGATCAAAATTTGGATTGCTGCTGCATCTTTTGCTATTAGAAATAGCAACTCTTTATAAATATAAATACAGATACTTATCAGATCTGTAAGATCTAGGACTACTGGGTCAAAAGGTGTATTTTGCTTGTAATTTTGCTTGTATTGCTAAATTTCCCTGGGAAGTGATACCATTTCACATTCCCAATAGCTATGTACCTCTATCTGTCACCAACAAAATGTGTTGTCCAAATGCCAGACTTTTGCCATTATGATAGGAAATAAATTATTACCTTGTTGATTTTAATCTGCATCTCTTTTATTATAAGTAACACTGAGCATCTTTTAATATAAAGCTCATTTGTTTCTATGAATTCTCTATGTTCATTATCTCCTGCTGTTCTTTTCATAAAGTCATTAGTCTTTTTCTTCACTAGCTCTAGAAACTCTATGTATTTTGGAGATTAACTCATTGTCCATCAGATAAGTGGTAAACATGCTTCTAGTCTGTCATTTGTCTTTTTTTATTTTTTGTGCCCTGTCATTTGTCTTTTTACTTTATTGTGTTTTCTGCTATGCAAAATTGTATGTATATGTGTATGTAAATATAGGACATACATCTACACATAGACAGATTGAGTATCCTTTATCTGAAATGGTTGGGATCAAAAGCAAATTTTTTATTCTGAAATATCTGCACATATATAATGTGGTAACTTGTGGATGGAAAGAAGTCTAAACATGAAATTCATTTGTGTTTCATGCACATCGAATATACCTGGAAGTAATTCTGTGCATGAAACAAAGTTTCATGGAATTTTCTACTCATGGCATCATGGTGGCACTCAAAACTTTCTAGTTTTGGAGCACTTTGGATGTATAAACATAGCACATATCCATATGTAATCATACTCATCTATGTTTTTCCTTTTTGCTTCTGGATTGAGTTATAGTTTTCCCCATTATAGGTCATAATAATTTACCTAGATTTTCTTCTAGTGCTTAATATGCTGTCATTGTCTATATTGACATTTTGGTGTACAATATGAGAAATGAATCCAAACCCATCTTTTCCCTGTTGGTTATACCAATATCACAAATACCACATATTTAAAAATTCCATGTTTTCTCTACTGATATTAGGATGTTCCCTTTATTACAACATTAAATTTCCATATACATTTGGGTTAATCTCTGTATTTTCTATTTTCTTCAGTTGATCATGTTAAATGTCAAAATTATTGTAGAAAAACTGACATCTAAGAATATTGTCTTCCTACCTAGAACATGGTACCACTTTACATTTGCTAAAGTCTATTTTTGTGCCTTTAGAATGTTAAATTCTTAACATTTTTTATGCGGTATGCCTCTAATTTGCTTGGCTATCATAAATGGCATCTTCTCTGTCTTATCTTGTGACTGATGTCTATTTTTAAAATTTATACATTTTCAAAGGTCCAGTATATTAGAGGATACTTTCTTTAACCACTCAGATCAAACTAATTTTCTGTTATATCTAAATGTCTGTTGTAATTTTTTTAAAGTTTAGTATTTTTCTTGACATTTCATGAAAACTTGTTCTATTTCCCACGCTAAAACATAAACAATATTGTACTCACTTTCTGCTCAACACTTGGCATTCTGTATGGTGCTGAGACTATAGTTGGCACTCAGTAACTCTAACTGGTAGACAAGGAACAATAATCTCCTATAAAAACTTAACATGCTCATCAAATCACACCTCTGATCCTAGTCAGCTTGCAAGTACTTAATATTAATCATGAGAGGAATATGAGAGTGTTGGTTAAAAATAACTACTATTTATTTTGCCTGATAGTAATAAAGCTATGTAGTTTTCTTTTGGATAGTACTTACATGGAATATCTTTTTCCATCTGTTTACTGTTTTCAGTTTACCAACCTTTACATATTTTAGATATTTCTCTTATAAATAGCATTAAGTTAGTGTTTTACTCCAGATTAAGAATCTTATCTTTCAATTGGAGTATTTAAGTCCATTTGTAGATATTTAAGGTAACTGATATTTTTGAGTTTGAATCTACCATTTTACTAGGCTTTCTATTTGTCCTTCTTGTTCTGTTTCTTTACATTCCTGTCACACCTTCTTTTGGAATGACTGTTTATGATCTTCATTTTTTCTTTCTAGTAGATTAGCTACTGCATTAATTTCTTATTGCTACTATAACAACTTGTGACAGATTTTGTGTCTTAAAATTACACACACTTGAACACAGTTCAGAATAGTTTTTTTTAATAATTCATGACTGGTAATTCAAGTTCTTGTGGGTTTGTTTCTAATTATTGTTTCTGCTGGTTCTTGCTCAAGCTTCTTATTCCTTTGTGCCCTTGGTTATCTTAGTTTATTCATTGACCATGAAACTTTACTGGAAGATCCTTTTAAAGCCAAAATGAAAGCATACTCCTCCAGAAAATATTTGTATTTGTTCACCAGATCATAATGTTTACTGGATCATGTATTAACAACCCAATTAAACGTGGGTGAAGGATTTCAATATTTCTGCAAAGATAGGCAGATGGTCAATAAACATATGAAAAGGGGGTCAGCATCAATAACTACTGGAAAAATGTGAATCAAAACTACAATGAGGCATCATTCACCTACACTGATATGAAAGGAATAAAATATAAATATTGGTGAGGATATAGAAAGACTGGTACCTACATACACTGCTGATAGGAATATAAACTGGTGTAGCTGCTTTGCAAAGAACACTTTGGCAGCCCCTCAAAAACCTCACACCCATGTGACCCGGGAATTCCACTCCTGTTTTATGAGAATGGAAAACATATTTTCATCAAAAACATGAACACAAATGTTCATAGCAGCCTTATTATTAACCAATCCTCCCACATTCCTCTAATGATTAATGTTAAGTATTTGCAAGCTGACCAGGATTAGAGATGTGGTTCGATGAGTATGTTAGAGTTTTTACAGAAACTGGAAACAACCGTCCAGCAATTGATGAATGGAAAAATAAATGACAGTAAATATCTGTCCATACAGTGAGATATTATTCAACTATAAAAGGAATGAAGCACTGATTCAAGCTAGCACATGGATAAACTTTGAAAACATTATGCTATGTTAAAGAAGTGAGACACTAAAGATCATAATAAATTATTCCATTCATATGAAATGTTCAGAATAGGGAAATCCATAGGAAATGGGTAAAATGGTTCTTGTGAGGGGTGAAGAGATAGTTCTTTAACCAAACACTGGTGATTATTGTACTACTTCATAAATATATGAAACACCACTGATTTATGTACTTTAAAGGGGTGAATTTCATGGTATGTGAATTAGATTTTTTTTTAAAAGTTAATAAATTAAAAAATTTTTTAGGCTGCCAAGGTAAACTTCCCCCATGATCTATTTGGTGTTCACAACTTCCCAAGAACAGGTTGTCTTCCTCTATATTTTACTTGGCATCAAAGCAGCTTTCCTTGCAGTTCTTTGAAAAATGTAGAGTGATTTTTTCACTTTTTTTGTAACAAAACAGCCCTTTAAGATTCCAGAATTTGGGGCAGAACATCTCACTTACAGTGAATGAGCCCTGGGCTGACTTCCAACTACTCTAGGAGCACTGCAAATATACCAAGCACCTACTCAAATCCCGCAAGTTCCCCTAGTGTGGCAAATATCCTCAGAATAAACAGGACTTAAGAGCTCCTTTACTCTCTATTTTCAACATTCTCTTAGATTTCAGCATGTTAAGTCCTACTTTTTGAATTGCTTTTTAAATATAGCATTCTTAGCGTTTTCAGTGTAAACCCTGCTCCAAACACCTCATTGTACTCCGTTCCTAAAGTGAAAACCCTATATTTACTTTTCAAGTTAAAATTAATTCTTTTAAGTTAGGATAAAATGTGTAAAAACTAAAGATAACTTGATATACTTTACATTGGAGTAGCCTCAGTACTTTTTGTGACCTCGGGTGATTACAGTAGATATTTATGAATTAAATAACACACTATAATCCAAATACAAGTTTACTTTAGAAAAAAGAAAAAAATTAAAACAATGTAACAAAACAAAACACATGAAAGTTTGAAAAGTCTAGTTTTGAAAGAAACATGGGTGGTGACTTGTTCTCTCAGATATCAAGGTTCTTTGTACAACTCTGTTCAATAAATGAGATTGTAGGGGAGGGATACATAAATAGGTCAAAGAAAGAATAGCTTCAAAGCATATCCACAGACATATGACACTTAAGAGGTCATGAGAATGAAAAAACAGAATACTCAATAAAACAAAAAACAGAAACTGAACCCCCTACACACACACACACACACTCACTCCACACTACACAAAACCAATTATATGTGGACTAAATACATAACTATGAAAGTGATCACTTTTTAACAATTTTTTAAATGGGTGTTAGGGATTGAATCCAGGACCCTGAGCATGCTAGGCAAGCACTCTATCACTGAGTTACAGCCCCAGCCCTTAGTTTTTTGAGCTCAGGAAATCTTTGACTAGCTATGCAACCCCAGGCTGGACTTGAACTCTCAAGTCCTCCTTCCTTCATTTCCTGAGTGCCACAAAAAAAAAAAATTTTTTTTTGAGGTACTGAGGGTTGAATTCAGGGCCTCCTCCTTGCTAGACAGGTGCTCTACCACTTGAGCCACTCTATCAGTCCTTTTTGTGTTGGTTTTTTTTGAGATAGACCTCACTTTATGCGTAGGCTGGCTTGGGCCATAACTCTCTTATTTGTGGTTTCCTGTAGAGCTGGGATAACAGGTGCATGCCACCACACCTGGCCACTGGTTTAGATGGGGTGAGCTCAGACTTTTGGCTGTGGCTGGCCTGGAACCTCCATCCTCCTGATTTCTGTCTCCTAAATAGCTAGGATTACATGTTTGAGTCACCACATTCAGCCTTCCCACATCATTTTTAATAGACTATTTTTAGAGCATTTTTAGGTTCACAACAAAATTGAGAAGGTACAATGATTTTCTATATATCTCTTGGAAAGACAGCATTTTAAAGCATTTAGCAGAAAATATCAGACAATATTTTTATGATGACAGAAAGAAAAGATCTGTAAAATAAGAAGCCAAAAGCCCAGACCATAAAGGAAAAAGTTGACATAGTAAGCTATGTTAAACTACAGAATGTCTTCATCACAAGACACTATAAAGAAAGTAAAAAAAGGCAAGCTCTTTACTGAGAAAAAGGTATTTACCATATGTGTAATTGATAAGGGATTACTTTCCAGAATACATAAAGAACTAGAAATCAATTTTTCAAAGACAATAAATAAATAAAAAATAAAAGCAAGCATCCCACAGAAGAGGAACTTAAAAGGTTCCTCTTATATTAAAGAAATGTAATTATATATATTTAATTAATATGCTATATATATTTAATTTAATATAATTATATTAAAGAAATATAATTAAACCTCCAGCAGAATACCGTTTCTCACTCACTACACTGTCAAAAAGAAGAAAATTCAGGTAATTTTTTAAACCAGTCTTACCTATTGGTGAGAAAGAGCAAACACTTACTGCTTGTGAAGGTATAAACTGGTACAACCACTCTATAAAATCAATTCACTATCTAGCAAAACTAAACACCCAGCATGGTGCCCGTGGCTCACATTGTAATCCTAGCTACTTGGGAGGCTGAGATCAGAAGATTGCAGTTTGATGCTAGCCTAAGCAAATAGATCAAGAGACTTCATCTCTAAAATAGCCAGAAAAAATGAACTTGGAGGTATGACTCAAGCGGTAGAGTGCCTGCAAGCATGAAGCCCTGAGTTCAAACCCCTGTCCCACTAAAAAAAAAAAAAAAAAAAAAAAACAACCAAACCAAACACCTACAACTCTACTCCTAGGTTTAAGAAGTACAGGAAATTCTTGCATGTGGACACGAAGAAATATGGACTTGAGTGATCATAACAAAACATTGCCAAACAGTTTTTCAAAATGAATGCACCAATTTACACTCCCACCAGGATAATATGAGAGTTCCATGTCTACATCCTCATTAACACTAGGTAGTCAGAATTTTCCATTTTAAATATTCTCTTCATATTCCTAAGGAATATACTCATTAAACTACTGGTCTGATTTTTTTGGGGGGGAGGAGCTGGAGTTCGAACTCAGGGATTCACTTTTACAAAACAAGTGCTTTACTGCTTGAGCCATACCTCCAGTCCATTTTGCTCTGGTTATTTTTGGAGATGGGGTCTCTTGAACTATTTGCCTCGGTCAGCCTTGAACTGTGAACCTCCTGATTTCAGTCGCTCAAGTAGCTAGGATTACAGTGAAGTGCTGAATTTTACGACAACAACAATAACAAAAATCAAATTTTTAATGAAAATTGAAGAGAAACTCATTATACAGAAATTTTAATCTAATAGCATTTTCCCTTCACTGCATAATAATAATAACTAAAGTAAAAGGCCCTGGCTGATGTATGTTTTGATTCTGTATTAGTCAAAACACTGGATTTCGACATAAGATTTTTAGGATAATTACTGAGATATACCTGAAAGAATCATACAACTTTAAAAGTTGGGAATAATAAAGCACTGGACTTCAGTGAAATGTTCAGTCCAACACAGTTCATACCTGTGACTTCAATGCTGATAAAACAGCAGAACCCAAAACACTATTAAAATGGTATTCATAGTCTAGATGTGGGCAGATGCAATACTTTCTCACTATTCGATATCCTCTGCTACTTGTTCTCAGCTTCTACTGTTTAATCATGAGAAAGGAACAATGCTGTAAGACCATTCATTTTAACATAAAGTTACTCTGTAGTCCTTTTATTCTTTCCAGAACATAAACTGCCCTCTAATAACCACACTGCCATCTCTTCTAGTCTCAAAATATAGGTTCTACCCTGCTTTTACTTCCTTATCCTCTATTTACACCTCAAATGCATTCAAAGTTGGCTCCTACCTTTTCCTTTTTTACGTGAATTATGTTTGCTAAGGTAAATGACCCCTCCTAACTATCAAAGTCAATAGGCAATCGGGTTCACTTCCTGGCCCCTCTGATCACATCACTCCCAGACAGACTTCTTCCCTCACTAGAGTTCCCTCACTAGAACTAGAACTCTACTCTTCTGGCTTCTAGAGCCCTGCTGTCTCCTGGTCTCTTCAGTCTCCTTGGTTGTCTCTATCCAACACTTAAATATTAGTATTTCCCATCTTGGTCTTCCCCTCTTCTTATTCTATACTGATTTGAATGAATTCTTACACCTGTACAGGATTGACTGCCACACATCCACGGACATCTATAACCCAGAGTCTGACTTCAAAAAAACCTGACCCCAATAAATCTAACTGCCAACTAGACAGCTCTGCCAGATGTCCTATAAAAACTGCAAACTCATTTTCTCCCAACCTCAACTAATTATTGGAATACACTTATAATTCAAGTGAAGCAAAAAATTCAAGACATACTTTAAAGTGTTTTTTTCTTGAAAGTTTAAAAAAATAAATTTGTAATACGGCTTCCCCGCCAGTGAAGAAGATAACATATTCATTAGCAAAAAAGCACAAAATACAAATGAGATAATAAAAAGCAAATCTCGAATTCTAGCTCCTAAAGGCAAGCGACATTAACATTTCCTTCCAAAAAAGGTACTTTCAACTAAGGTGAAGTTACATATCAAAACATTAAAATGGTAAACAGTGTTGTCAATTCTCAATATTTGCCCTATTTTTTTTTTTTACATTACTCATCAGGAGAAACACAACTCTGTGAATTGCCTACCTGTTGTGAGAATCAGAATAATATTTTAACTACAAAGCAGTCCTTTTCCATACTTTATTCTACAGAAATCAATGCTTGCTGGGCCATCCATCGCGTCTATACTCAGTCGTCATGGGGTGCAACATAACCCACAATTCAACCATTCTATCTTCCCATATTTAAAGAACACCATAGCAGAAAGGGAGGTCGCGGGCAGGGAGAACAGTGGAAGAAGTAGAAGTCAATACAACACTTAGTTGGGCAGATTGTGACATCTTCACACCGCTTTTCAAAGTTTCGGGAACTAGGCAGATGAAGCCCTGGGCCCACCGGGCCCGCGCGGGAGAGTCGCGCTCCGCACAGTCACTGCGGTCGTCGTCCGAGCGCGGGCCGGGTCCCCTCGCCACGGCTGGGGTCCCACGGAGCCGCCCGCGATGGCCGCGGCCCGCTCCCTCCCCCTCCACCCCCTCCCGCTCCCCGGGACCCCAAACCCCCTCAGGCCAGGGAGGAGACTCGGGGGAACAGCCCGCGCACCCAAGCAAGGCGACATTGGAGAAAAACGCTGGACAAGAGGACAGACCCGTCCCTCGCAGTGGCTCCTCAGCTAGCGTCGCGACGCCGGGGCCAGGGCCACTCCGCCGAGGCAGGGGTCGTTCGCAGCCCGCCGGGGAGAAGCGCACCTGAGCCGCGCCGGTTCCTTCCCCGCCGAGGTCCCGCCGCCCCACCCCGCGCTGAGGCCGCGCCACGCAGCCGGCTACCTGCTCCAGGTGCTGGCGGCTCTGCCTTCGCCGCGGGCGGGAACGCGACTCCCAGCTCTTCGCCTGGGGCCCCGCCCCTCAGGATCCCCGGCACCTTGGGCCCGCCACGCCCTCTTCAGATAGCCCCTCCCACTCCCAGCAGGTTTCCCCGCCCTATCCCGGGTCGCCCGGTCCGCCCCGCCTCTCTCCGGGCTCGCCCCGCCTCCCCAGGTCCGCCCCGCCCCCTGGGAGGGGCGAGAAGTGGGGGCTGCTCTCCGGTCTACCTGAGCCACGCTGCGCGTGCGTCTTGCACTGTTCCGCCCCTTCAGGCTGCTTGCTGCTTGGAAAGGTCTTAAAACTTGAGCCAGGCAGAAATTAGGGTGTGCAGAGCGATCAGAAGGGAGGCAAGAGATAGGAAAGGTGCAGAGTGAAAGCTATTGGCCCGATGAACTTGTCTGAATTGGGCAGGAAAAAGCAGTTTTCCTTGCCAGAGATGTTCCTGCACCCCTTTCTTGAAAGTGCAGAAATTGTGATGTCACTTTAATTTTAATGTTTTTTAAAAAGTCTAATTGTAAAGCCTTTCAGAGTTAGCTGGTGTCTTTTCACTTTTTTTGGTTTACACCTACTACTGCCTTGACACCAATGAGTGTCGTAGGAGTATTAAATACAACCACTACAATATCTTGCAGAAATACCCCCTAGAGATGCTGGTTGTGGGGGAGGGGGATAGAGCCCAAGATCACATTACTTTGGAGGAAACACAGTATAGTTGCTTTCCTGGAGATTCACAATGCACATTAGCATTTTACAGGCCTAAGAACTATTTTTGCTTTGTTTAATACTACATTTTCCATATTTGACCACAGAACTCTCTTCTTACAAAATGCCTGTTACCATCCTTGGGCATCCTTGAAATGAGTTTCAACAAACACACTTCAATAAGCACTGCTTGAAAGTTCTGGTACATTCACCTTCAATAATTTACCACCAATGTTTGCAAAACTCTGTATTGTTTACACAAAGCTTTCACATGAGTCATTTTATTTAATCCTGGCAATTATCTTCATGTTACAATTTTTTTAAAAAATTCCAAGCCAACCATTAAGTAGTTGCTCAAGTATAGGTAGTCAAGATTTGAATCTGGACTTTGGACTGAAAGGCTTAAATACATATATATGTATATATATTATAGTTATTATATAAAATATATCTATAATTTAATCCTTAAGTAGAGAACATCATAGTTGAAGCTTCTCCAGAATGAGACCGTATCTTTACATATCTTTTACCTTCCTTCCACACCTGATACAGCACATGGCACAAAAATGTCATTCACATGTGCTGAATGGATGACGAATGACCGCTCAATAACTACTGATCGAACTGGACTGAGCTAACTGAACAATTTAACATCATCTTCACTGAGAAGGAGGTTCCAAGAGCAGCGACTGGTAGAATTATTCCTAGTTTTTTTGCTTTTTGTTTTTTCCCATAGACCATCTTAAAAAAAGCTTTCTTAAAAGAATCCACTCTGTTGACAAGTTTTTGCAAAACCATGAAATGGCTTGCCTTGTTTTCCTTGAAATGAGCCTCCTTCCTGCTCCCCTGTCACAGACAAGGTTGTGTCCAGATGAATGGAGATTATTGTACCTTTCTTTGTGCTCTTGTGTTTATCCTCCTCCCATAAAAGGATGTCATTGCAACATTGAGCAGGTTTCTGTTTGTTTTTTAATGTTATCAATCATATATTATCTGAGGCAGATCTGGAGAGAAAAATAAATTTGGGTAGATGCGTATCAACTCTTATTCAATAAAGACAAATCACGTAATCCCTGTTCCTAATCTAGCCATTCTTTCTTCATTTACTGCAGTTAATAAGGCCTATCCCTTCAGTCTTGTCTCCCACTATCCACTGCCACACATTTTTTTTCTACCTCCTGGGCTAATTGCAGTTTCATAAATTGTCAAATTTGTACAAACTGTTCCCTTTAACCCTCTCTTATGGGCATGAACTGGTAAACTCATGCTCACTCAGCTGAAATATCCCCTTTTCTAGAAGATGAAACCCCAAAATGCCCATCCCTGACTGAATCAGGTGTCCTTTTTCCATGTTCCCACCACATTCCACCCACACCACTATCATGTACCACACAATAATTGTGAGTAATTTCATGTCCCCTTTCCACTAAACTCATGGTAGGTAAATTGCCAATGGACAGGGATTGTGACGCACCCCTGTCTCCTGAGCACACAGCATTACACACAATGGGCAGAAGGCACTCAAATATTTGTTGTATGAATAAAAACATGTCTTCAAGAGACTTTGGATTCCTATAGTGCTTGTGAAATGACTTCACAAATATAAACAGTCATCTGAATACAGCAGGGTGGTAGACAAATTTCTGTTTTCCCTCAAATTATTTCCTTCCCATTTTCTACCTTAAAAAACATAATAGCAGAAGTCTATATGTAGTCATCCATTCATTTAGTTGTTCAGCAAACATTTTTTAGTGCTTACACTATAGCAGGTGCAGTCCTTGACACTTGCTTCAGAGAGAAAGTGACATTTCAACAGTGTCACAGTTGCACACCAAATGTCAATTCTCCTTCCTGGGCACAAAACCAAACTGCTTTGCTCATTCCCCTGACAGATGCCAGGCAAGGCCATGTGGCCAGTTCTCACCAATGGAATTTGAGAAGAAATAGTCTCACTGGTGGATCTAGACAACTACAACAAAGTGAGCCTTCACTATCTCTCCCCGTCTCCCTCTTCCCATTCCTTGACAACCTTGGAACATTACTGTACTGTGCTGAACATTGGCAAAGCTGACGACACAATGAAATGGGAGGAGTCTGTGTCTTGGACTGACTCCACAGAACAAAGCTCTCCCACTGCCCACTAACCTTGACTCAGACATGACGTGAATGGAAACTTATCCTTACTATGCTAAAACACTAGTGTGTGAAGTTTTTTTTTTAGTAGCTAGCTTTATTTACTCTGATTAGTATTGTCATGAATGATGATATACAGACCACATAAAACAGATAAAATTTTGTCCCCTGCTGTAAGCATTGTAGAGAAAACATGGAATACAAAAATTTGTCAAAGAGGTATTGTGGTCATAGATATTTGAATTTTGTGCCAAGTGGATAAAGGAAAGTCTTTAGGGATACACAGAGCTCTTTGTTCTCTCTCAGACAGCCACCTGACCATAATGCTGACATCTTTGCCTGAAAACAAGCATAATGTCACCATCTCATCATCTTCTCCATCTTTGTTAGCCCTTCTCAGATTCTCTCAGGCATGCTGAAGGATTTCCCTGAGTAGACTTCAGGAGATCCAGGGTTGCCCAAAGTCAAGTATATACTGAGGAGAGAGAAGATAGGAGTGGGGAGGTAGGTTCTGAAGGGTCTTGAGTATCTTATTAAAGACTTTGCACTTTAATCTACAGGTCACATAGTTGAACAAACAAGAAATTATTTGTGAGTTTCTTTTCTTCCCTCATCATTTTCTTTCCTGGGATTCTGCCTCGTACTAAACTAACAATGGCAAAACGAGTGGTCATAGATGCTCCAGCAAGAGACCTAGACATGATAAGCGCCTGTTATTGGTGCCCTCCTACAAAGCCAGTTCCCAAAACATTGCCACCCCCCTCCACCAAACCCTGCTAATCAATGAAACTTTATAGTACCAAGAGACTTACAGCTTCACGGGAAGCCTAATCAAAAAATATTCCATATCTAGGGCGGGAGGGATTAAATGAAGGGTATGAAGGAGGAGACAATGGAAGAGGATCTAAAAAAAAGAGAGATTTCGAATTCATCAGGCTGAGCAACTTGTCCAAAGAGGCTGAGAGCACATGGAGAAGGTTGTGTGAAACTGCCACAAGATTCCAGAACAAAGACCCTCAGACCCACTGAGCAGTGCAGAGAAATGTTTAAATTCCAACTTCAAGTGAACTCTGTATGAATTGGGAGAAATGACTCGACCCTGAAGTCCATTCTTCCAGATTCCATGTGGACTCGCTTAAGCTGGTACTGCATTCCTCATACTTCTTCTCTAGGTGGTTCCAACTTAAATTGGCCCCAAAGAGGAATTTGGACAGGATTTGGAAAGTAGAAGTAAAGCAGAGCTGTTATTCTTTGAAGATCATCATGATTGCAGGCAGTGGAAGGTAGACACAAAGATGCTGGCAGATTCTGGCTTGTCTGTGAACCCCATGTCTAGCTCCTCTTCCGCACTGATGGTCCTGTTGACCACCAGAGAACACAGGCCTGCCTCCAGAGCTTAGCAGAAGGCCTGCAGAGTTTGGTAAAAGCCCTCTTTAAAGGTGACAGCTCCTCCTCTGGGTACCAATTCCACAGTTATGTGCACCTGGTTTCTTAGGTTCATTACAAGTTTACCTGCATCAGGGTGGCTATCTAGTGACTTTTCTCCCATCCTTTAATTCTGCTTCTAGACCTTCACATCATCACTTTCTCCCACAATTCTGTAAATCTACAAGATACTATCCATACATCAGTAATACTCTAGTGGCTCTGTTCCCTAATTGGACATGTATTGTGAAACACTATACATGTGCTTGGTTTCCCCATTTGAAGATTGTGTGGCTTATGACATCTTTCCCTTCTACCATTAAAGGCAGAGAGCTGGAGTTATATGTAGGAACTATAGAAATTTGGATAAAAATTACACTAATGTAGCAGTCACCCTAAAAGTGGATGATTGGTTGCACACTGCCTTTAAAGTGTGAGCTTACAAAAATGCTCACCATCTCTAGCAATAAAGGAAATGCAAATTAAAACCACACTAAGATTCCACCTCACCCCTGTTAGAATAACCACCATCAGCAACACCACAACAACAGGTGTTGGCGAGGATTCGGGAAAAAAGGAACCCTCTTACACTGCTGGTGGGAATGTAAACTAGTACAACCACTCTGGAAAAAAATTTGGAGGCTACTTAAAAAGCTAGTCATTGATCTACCATTTGATCCAGCAATACCACTCTTGGGGATATACCCAAAAGACTGTGACACAGGTTACTACAGAGGCACCTGCACACTCATGTTTACTGCAGCACTATTCACAATAGGCAAGTTATGGAAACAGCCAAGATGCCCCACCACTGACGAATGGATCAAGAAAATCTGGTATCTATACACAATGGAATTTTATGCAGCCATGAAGAAGAATGAAATGTTATCATTCGCTGGTAAATGGATGGAATTGGAGAACATCATTCTGAGTGAGGTTAGCCTGGCCCAAGAGACCAAAAATCCTATGTTCTCCCTCATATGCAGACATTAGATCAAGGGCAAACATAACAAGGGGATTGAACTTTGATCACAAGATAAAAGTGAAAGCCCACAAGGGAGATATGAGGATAGGTAAGACACCTAAAAAATCAGCTAGCATTTGTTGCCCTTAATGCAGAGAAACTAAAGCAGATACCTTAAAAGCAACTGAGGCCAATAGGAGAAGGGGACCAGGAACTAGAGAAAAGGTTAGATCTAAAAGAATTACCCTAGAAGGTAACACACATGCACAGGAAATTAATGTGAGTCAACTCCCTGTATAGCTATCCTTATCTCAAGTAGCAAAAACCCTTGTTCCTTCCTATTATTGCTTATACTCTCTCTTCAACAAAATTAGAGATGAGGGCAAAATAGTTTCTGCCGGGTATTGAGGGGGTAGGGGGGAGAGGGAGGGGGCGGAGTGGGTGGTAAGGGAGGGGGTGGGGGCAGGGGGGAGAAATGACCCAAGCATTTTATGCACATATGAATGATAAAAAAATAAATAAATAAAAATAAAAAAAATAAAGTGTGAGCTTACCATTGAAGAACTGACTTTCAGCTCTTTAAGCTGAGAAAGTTGGTTCTTTTCCCCTTTTGCAAATTAAATAAGTCTGTCTTGAAGAAGACTCTTCAGTCTTACTAGGAGTAGACAACAGAGTGACTGTCTATTAATATAGAATTGTGGCAGTACCTGTACATTTGTATCTTCTGGACAAAACAATATGCCATATAGGAATACCATTCGGGAAGCTAAATGATAATCAGAAGCCTGTCTGGGGAGATCCATAGAATCAAAATTAGGAAAGTTAGAAGAAATGTTGACTGCTTAACATCATTAAGTCATAATAACCATCCATTTTCAATACCAAAGAAGGGACTCATCACAGTTGCAGACAAGCTGAGTGGATCAGCTTGCTTGAAGGCACAGTCCTAGACATAAGTACTCTCTGTAGTAGATCACAGTATTGGTCCAGGACTTAGGCCCTCCTTCACTATGTCTATACCTTTTGTCATGACTTTGAAGTTCTTCCCACTGAAATAATGGAGTGTATTCCGCTATCCCATGATTTGGGTTTATCCACGTGACTTGCTTTAGGCAATAGAATGAGATAGAAGTAACAATGTGCAAGTTCTGAGCTTGGGCCTTCAGAATCTTCATGTGTTTCTGATTGCCCTCTTGTGCTTCCACCAATGCTAGACTTACTTGGGTGGGTCATCTTGTCCAAGGAGAATAGGAAACCCATGGAACAGGGCCAGCCAAATAAACCAGGCTGGTGGGCAGACATGTGAGAAATAGTAGATGATTGTTCTTTCATGCCATGGTATTTGGGGACTTTTGTTACACGGCAGTAGTTCTCTTTCATCGCCTCCAACCATGATTTTCTGGGATGGGTGGTAGAGGTACTCCTACTCCACTCTGTCCCCAGCGTTCCAGACAAATGGACCCAGGACCCCCAAGTCACTAAGGGAGCACCAATTGGACCAATAGTAAGTCCGGGGGAGATTCAACTTCTCACTCTTCATAAAATGCTACTGGATGGTTTCTGTCCTTTGTGTTAGACATAAAATCTACATATTTATCACAGGAGAAAGATTTGAAAACTCTTCAGAAGACTACTTCTGGATATTAATGATTGTAAATGCTTCAAAAAACACAATCTAAACTACAATTAGAAGCCTAACATTTATAATTTTTGTTTTCAGCAGAGTTTTAGAAAAACTCATACGCCCAGTAAAATCCCCAGGCAGTTTAAGATGCCAAAGCTTTCTTCCTCTTACTTAAAATCTGGTCCAAATCTATAAGGAGAATTCATGAATAAATGTGGTTGACAGAGGAGCCAAAAATCCAGAGACATAGTTTTAAGACACTTATGTCTTTGTTAGTATATAGTACACATTGGTCTCTCTATGAATTAAAAATATTGGAAAGGACGGTTTCTCAAAACACTTTATAATCCTACTTTTTCAGACATTCTTTCTTTCTCTACCACTCCCAGCCTTTCACTAGCTCCCTCTGCCCTCCCAGCTTACGAAGGGCTGATGGTGTTGGGATAGTTTCTGAGGAAATGTGGGAGGTCTGCAATCCATTTCCTACTTGATGTGGGTTACATTTACCAGAAGAAATAAACAATGCAAATACATTTCCAGCACAGCTGGGCAGCAGCTCCATAAAGAGGCTTTTAAAGAGCTATCATATCACCCTGCGAGGTGACAGCACTCAAGGGATAGGACAGGGTCTTTGAGGGCCAGAAAACCATACCCTTCCATTTCTGAAAAAAAAGAAAGAAAGAAAGAAAAGAAAAAGAAAAAAAATCCCCTAAGGAAACAATTTGGCGTTTCCTGCAAAACATGAACTTGCTTGGCAGCCTGACCAACTCATCACCCCTGTTCATCTCATAGTGCATGCCTGATTAATAACAATAACTCTTCTGAGAACATAGTGAATACAACTTTGATAGCAAAGGGAACAAGGGAGCCAAACAACACCCTTGCCAAACAAGCATGCATGTACACACATAACCCTTAAAATGTTGGGAAATATTAAATGCTTCAATCAAAACCACCTTACATGACTGAGAACAGGGCTGAAAATTACTTCCCTTCTCCCATCCAAATGTGTGCATAAACATACTTCAGGACGATAACAGCTGATATTATCTGGAATGATAATACTGCTACATGCCAAAACAGTCTGCTTATAGTTCATAGCACATTTAATTCTTGCAGCCACCCTGTAAGAATTAGCAGGCATTACTAACTAGACTTTACAAATAAGTAACTTCTCCAAGATCACAAAGAAGTAATTAAGGAGACAAAATTTGAACCCAGGGTATTGTATGATGCTAAGGCTTATGCTCCTTTCTCTAAACCACAGACTGAGTTGGTAAATTCTAAAGCCCAGATATAGCAGCTGTCTTTACATAAACCCAACTCATCTCTCAAAGCCCACTGGAATGTCCATCTCTTCTATGGATTCTTGATTTGTTCAGAGTTCTGATGGTTCAAGGAAGAGAAACTCACTCAAATTAGCTCAAATGAAAACAGGGAACAGTATTCTAGTCCTACCCCTCACTTAGGTAGGGAAACCGTGGGAATAAATTCAGGAGTCTGAAAAGCAGGTCTGGGAAAGGGCAAGGCCTGAAGCAGCCTGGAAACCCCCCTCAACATCTTATCTCATGGAGGCTGTCTTTTTGCACTTGGACATCCCAACCAGCTTCTTTGAGTCTCTAATCCCTCAAACAAGTAGACCTTGAGCTCAGGGCCCACCACTGAAGAAGTACGGGCTTTTCCCTTTCTGGATTCCTGGGAGGGGAATCTGATTGACTCAGCTCCTATTTCCCAGCCAGACCATACCCAAGGCTAAGGTTGCTGGCTTCTCTATGATTGGGCACCCCTGGGTCAGATGTCTGCCCCGGTGCAATCATTAAGGGATCTGCTGCCACACATAGGAAATTCAGGAAATGCTTGCCTCCTGAATTTCTGTTCTCCTTTCCTTTATTGGGCTGTAACACCTCGTCTAGCACGTAAGGTAGTAGTTTCCTGTGCTCTCCAGTTGTTTTCTATTTATTTTCTAGGCTTTTAAGAGAACCACATCTTATTGTTATGTTCTCAATGCCTAGCCGAGTACTAAGAGTTCAGTGGATGAATTACTAGTGATTTTTTATATTAAGAGAGACTTTATCATGAGGCAAGACAGTGTGAAGATCAAGAATAGTTTTACATCTTCTCTCATTTACCAGAATGAATATCAGTACTAAGAAGAAAATATCAACTGTTTCATGATAAAGCCTCAACCTCACTAGCTTAACTGGAGCACATGTAGAAAAGGAAAAGAATTTTGGTCCAAGCAAAAGAACTCTAAAGTTTCTTCCAACTCTCACCAAAAGAAGCATCCAGACCAATAGCACTCATCTGGAGTCAGGCCCCACATATTGCTCCTTGCTCAGATTCCATCCCTTTAGCTTCTGTTCAGAGAATGCTATGACAGTTATGCTGGGAATGTAAATTAGTACAGCCAATATGGAAGACAGTATGAAGGTTCCTCAAAATATTAAAAATAGAACTACCATATGATCCAGCAATCTCTCTACTGGGTCTATAAAAATCAGTATGTCAAAGAGATATTTGTACTCCTATATTTATTGCAGCACTGTAATTTACAATAGTGAAGACAGAGAATCAACCTAGGTGTTCCTTAATGGATAAGTAAATAAAGAAAGAAAATATGACCTATATACACAATAGTATACTATCCGGCCCCATCAAAAGACAAAATTCAGTCATTTGCAGCAGCATAGATAAATCAGGAGAATATTATGTTCAGTGAAATAAACTAGGAACAGAAAAATCAATACTTCATGATCTCACTAATACGTGGGATCTCATAGAAGGACAGAAAAGAATGATGCTTCTTAGAGGCTTGGGAGGTTGGGAAGAGGTAATCATGGAGAGATGTTAGTCAAAAGATACATAATTACAGTTATATAAGAGGGGGGAAAGTCCAGAACAGGCAAATACCTAAAGACAGAAATATAAGTGGTTGTCTGGGACTGACGGATGAGGAGGAAGGAAGAGGTAGAACTGGAAATGACTGCTAATGGTTACAGAGTATCATTCTAGGGTGATTAAAATGTTCCAAAATTGATTGAAGTGATGGCTATACAACTCTGTGAACACACTAAAAACCACCAGATTGTACAGTTTAAATGGGTGAATTGAATTGTCTTAATAAAACATTTTTAATTTTTAAGGAAAGTTCTACTACAATTAAAATAAGTCACATGCTACATTGTGGGGTTGATTATGCTCTGACTTGAAAAGAAAGAAAAAGTAAATAATTTCAAAACCTTAATATGAAATTACTAGTAACAAGTTACTGGTAACCATGTGATGATTGGAAATATGACTGAAAGCTGTTACCCATAGCTGAAACGACAATAACTATGTTAATGGTGTCACAAATAACAGAAAACCAATCATAAGAATAAGACAGTGTTTTAGCTGGTGTGGTTGTTTAACTTAGGGCCACAATTTTTTTTGAGAACCCCCTCTCAACAAAAGTAGCTCCTCTGAACGTTGTCTAGGCTGACCACTCTTTAGCCAGTGAAGTGCAGCAGAAATGATGCCACATGACAGCCAAGGCCAGGTAGTAAAAGGAAGTACAATTTCTACTCCTCTGTCTTGTATTCTTGCTCTTGGAATCCAGCCACCATGCTCTGAGGAAGCCCAAGCGTTTGTGGCAAGACCCACAGGAAAAGGTGTATGTGAAAAGGAGTAAGACCCATGACTGTACAGCTGTCCAACTGTGAGTGGAACTGGATTGGTAGTGGCTCTCACTACCACTTGTGTAGCTGACATAGTCTTCCCTGACAGGCCCTTCTCATATTTCAAACTCGTGAACTCAAAAAAAATGATAAAATGCTGTCTCTTTAGGCCATTACATTTTGAGAAGTCTTGTTCTACAATAGGTAACTGATATGACTAACTTAAAAGGAAGTCCAAAGGTAGACCAGACTTGAACAGTGACTTAACCATTTATCAAAGCGTTTTCCTTCTCTTTTCTAATTCTATAACACATAAACTTAATCCTAAATCTAATCACTTTTGTGGCTGTAGAATAACCATCAGGAGTAATCAGACCTTCCTTCAGTTCAGGTTAAGGAGACAGAATGAAGACCCTCCAGACTGCTCTTCAGAGAGGAAAAGTTTTCCAGAAATCAGCAAACCTCTCCTCCTGTCTCTTTGGCAAGAATTGGGTCACATCTTGAGTCAATATTGAAAAGAGGGTGAGATAACACTTTGATTAATCAGGCTGCTACTTAAGTTGAGATCAATTCCCCAGTCCACATTGCTGCTACTTATGGGATAGAAGGGATGCTGGGAAAGCCATAGCAAAGACATTTGAAAAAAGGTCAGTAAACAGGAGGACCCAAGGTTGTGGGTGACCCAGGCATATAGTAGCTAGGAGAAAATCCACAGGATTGGGACTATCCTGAGTGAGCCAGTAGGGGGGGTCTAGATTTGAACTCTCAAAGGGTTCAATGTCTGTTTTCAGATCCCATTGACTTTTCCTTTATCCCCTTTCCAGAATCCTCCATTCCATCACCTGCCTCACCTTCATCAACCACCTGCTTATTTATGCCTGCTGCCTTACAATGGTCAGCCTAGTGGGGAAAATGTACTTTTCAATGTCTGGTAACTTTATTCCAATATCCTTCTGAAGAAAAACCTTCTGACATGCAAGAATTGGTGTCGACGTTTTTTTCCACTTTTCCTAATGAAAAAAAAAAAAAAGGCTTTATGATAGTCTCAGGAAGATTTCCCCTTCCTGAACGCTGTCTAGCTCTGGGAGTCTCTGCACTCTTTCTTCTAGCTTCTCTGGGATGACCACTGTCAACACTGAGAATGTACAGCTTTGTTCAGTTGTGCTGTGTACTCAACTCTTTATGTTATCTCCCCATCCTTTACTAGCTTGCTCTCACCACTCTGGGTCACCTCCAAATTCTGCCTTCCTTCTTCATTTCCTGGACTCATCACCACCAAAAGTAATAAATACTCCTTAGCTTCTCTACATAGATTTTTTTTCCCTGTTTATACCTTTTGGCATTAAGCTGACTTCTTGTTTTGTTTTGTTTTGTTTTTGTGGTGCTGGAGATTGAACTCAGGACCTTGCATATGCCAGGCAAGTGTTCTACCACTGTACTATATTCCCAGCACAGACTGACACATTTAAACACAGAAAGGTGTTGAGATGGAGTTCAGCAAATATTTTCTTTCCAAAAATTGAGCTGGATATTTCTTGAAAAGAAATAATTTTGTGAATTAAGTTTAGAGTACTCAGAGTAGACATCTATTTTTTAGTCTGCTGGTAAGAATCACTCTTCCTCAACACCACATTTGTGTGGCTGCTGTATTTTCCAGTGATTTACTCAGCTAGTCAGAGATGGCATATGACCAAAGATGGATCAATCAAAATCTTTCCCTAGAATTTTTTTCTTTTTAATTATAACTAGAGAAAATCAGTTAATCCTCTTTTTAGTGACAGAAGGCATTTTGGTGGCTATGTCTCCTAGGTAGCACAAGTCAATCTATAAAAAAGGAAAATGAGTTGGATGTGCTGAGAGAAGTAATTAAGAGTGCTATAAGAGGTTCCAAAGGGGGAAAAAACCATGTAGAGAAGCTAAGGAATCCTTACTACTTTTGATGGTGGTGTGTCCAGGAAATGAAGAAGAAAGGCAGAATTTGGAGGTGACCCAGAGCGGTGAGAGCAAGCTAGTAAAAGATGGGGAGATGGAGGTGACATAAAGAGTTGAGTACACAGCACAACTGAACAAAGCTGTACATTTTCAGTGTTGTCTAGACTTCTTGGTTGTATTCAGTAGTTAGGTAAGCCAGTCCTCTATTTTTTTTATAGTATTAGCACAAAAGCCACAAGGCATAAACCCATAATTTTCAACTTTGCTTGAAATAATACGCACTAAGCTTCTAATACTTACACACAGGAAAGTTAGCATGAATACTGAAAATACTGTATCCCTATCTGACCCTTTGGATTTTGACGTTTTTCATTTGATTGTGATTTGCATACATTTTCATTTGCTTTATATACTTGCCCTATAGCGTTTGTTTATGGCATTGAGCACCAGAGTCGGGGGTGGGGAGTGGATTTAGAGTAAGAAAATCTGAGGTTCACTTCTAGCTTTAATATTTTTTTGTGTGACAGTACAAGAGCCCTCCTGAACTTCAATCACTTTCCTCTAAAATAGGGAAAATAATAATCTTTGCCCTAGCAAGCTCTTGGGGTCATTATGATCATCGAAATAAGGCCATATTCCTCTTAACACTCCTAATGTCACTAGAAGGCCTGGAACAATGATGTAGATGATGGACAAATATTTGATGATCGTAAAGAAAAGTTAGAAGCATTTTATCTACTTTAAAGCACTATTTAAGTGTGAATTGCATGATGAAGACCACTTTATAATGGTAAAGTATGTGTGTAAAGATTTATGTTAGAAAGTTATGTCAGTCTTGGGCTGAGTGACAATTTCAGTGTCATAAGCATAACCTCTTATAGACAAGCTATAAATGAACAT
Organism: Castor canadensis; assembly: GCF_047511655.1. Taxonomy (NCBI): domain Eukaryota; kingdom Metazoa; phylum Chordata; class Mammalia; order Rodentia; family Castoridae; genus Castor; species Castor canadensis. Next base: position 17,172,562 of record NC_133388.1, on the reverse strand, counting down.
AATTTGTGTACGGTATCCCTCCATCTCTCAGGTAGCTGGGGACTTTGGATTTTTTTCTCTACCAATAGATTATATAATATGGGTGCTTTAACCTTTGCTTGAGCAGTGAACCATCCAGAAGACACTTGACTGGCATTTTTGAGGAACTGTGAGAAAGCTGGTAGTGACTGGAGCAAGAGAAACAAAGGACAGAATCCGAGAGCAGAGGAGCATGGGGAAGGGCTTGAGGTAAAGGAGGTGGCTTGGGCCATTATGAAGACTTTTGCTTTTACTTTGAATAGTAGAAAAGATTTGGAATTTCTACAGATCACTCCAGCTGGCAGGTTAAGAACAGACCACAAGAGGCAGAGGGAAGAGGTGACTAGCTAGCTGCCTCTGATTGTAATCAACCAGAGAAGAAGGTGTCCAGGACAAAGGTGGTGGTAGTAAAGGTGACAGGTATGTTCAAAGAAAACAGCATAATGATTGGCACAGTCAACCACCAGGAGATGTCCACTGCTGTTGTGTCATCCTGAAGCCAAGTCTCATTAGCAGATAGTTGGTTCTTGAATGGTGGACCTAGGTAAGTGATTACAAACTACAGACTCAGTGTCAGCATGGAACTTTTTGGCTGGAACACGGCTCAAGTGTTAGAGCCCCTGCCTAGCAAACTCAAAGCCCTGAGTTCAAACCCTTTTACTGCCAAAACAAATAAGAAAAAGGAACTTTTGAACATTTCTGTGTAGATTAATCGAAGTGGAATTGAATCAAAACCAAAGGGCTCATACTACCATTGAACTTTCTGCTTGAACTGTCTGAAAAAATCACACACACACACACACACACACACATACACACAAAAATCTGTGATCAAAACATTTGTTTGCCTGCATTGCCCAGAATTCAGCCTGACCTTGCAATACTCCCATTTATTAAAAATCATTTCTATGGGCTCACAGATTTTGGTTTAATAAGCACAAGAGGCCATGAACTCTAATATCTCAAGCAAACGTGTTAAGCATCTGGGATCTGGCATAAGTTTCTCCTGTGGGATGAATTGTTTGTGCTAACTTTTATTGAATAAAAAAAGTAAGGACTGAGTTTCAAAATATTCGTGTAACCTAGTAAGACTATTTCTCTGAAACCAGAATCAAAATACAGTGTTTTTCAAGTCAATTAATTATCTCAGTTGAAAATAAAGCTAAAAATCTATTCTTAAAGCACACGTTTTCAAAGCAGAGTCCAGCTAAAGTATCCAGAGCTCTAGCTCAAGCAAGAAGACGGTCAGCTGAATTAAATGGGTTTTTCTAGACTAAAGCCTGCATCTCCACTATAAGAAAGTCATGGAGTTTGCAGGAAGGGGAGTGTCCTGGGTTAGGGCCGACTCTGTCATGTAAATGTAGGTGATCTAAGGCCACTTCAGTTACCTCTGGGCTTCAATTTCCTTATTTCTTATAAAAATCAGAAAGAAAAATACTGCCCCATGGGTCTTAGAAATTTTCTTGCATGTAAAAAAATAGAACAACAAAAATGCAGAATTTTTAAAGGCTCTACACTTATTAGACACAGAGGAGGAGTGGAAATACAGAGGAGATAGAGGGGGAAGTAGAACATAAGAGACTCTCATTCAAAGACCAAACCAACTGAACAAAGCTTTTAAAGAAGAAAACCCAAAGATGTTTTTCTAGAATGTTCCTCTAGAGCAGGACAACCTCTGCGTTCTTTTAGTATCTCCCCAAAGAGCCTGGGGCAGCATCAAGACAGGGAATAGTCCAGTCAGTCTGACTGACTGACCAATGGACGTGTTCCTCCTGACTTCTATCCGTGCCCTGAGCAGTCTAAGGGATAGGGCTCAGATGCCTCTGGTGGGCTGAAGGGCAGGAGGTAGAGAAGAGTTATGTTTTCCCCAAGGTGAGATACAAATAGCTTTTTAAGTCCTCATCTCCCTGTTTCTTGCAAAGACCTTTGTGCAGCCAAGCATCTGGAGGGCCCCTGACCTGAGAAATGGTGCTGGGAGCTGAGTGCTGCAGTAGAGTCAGATGAATCTGGCATTTGGGGACTTCATAGGAAAAAGCGATGAAGTTGTTAGGCAGAGAAGAGGAAGGATGGTGGTAGAAGAGCAGAGATGGGGAGCTGAAATGCCCATTCCTCTGTCCCACCCTCTGCTCCCAAATCCTCAGTAAAGTTGACTACACACCCACATAAGAATGCTGGCTGTTCATTTCTTAGGGCTGCCATAACAATGTACCACAGACTGGGTCACCTAAAACAACAGAAATTACCTCGCAATTCTGGAGGCTGCAAGTCCAAAATCAAGATGTCAGTAGGGCTATGTTCCCTCTGAAGGCTCTGGATAAGAATACTTCTTCACCTCTTCCTGGCTTCTGGTGGCTTCCAGAAATCCTAGGTGTTGCTTGGCTAGTCACTGTGTCACTTTAACTCTGCCCCCAACATTACATGACCTCTTCTTTGTGAGTATCTCTGTGTGTCTTCCCCTGTTCTTATAAGGGCATCATTCATTGGGTTTAGGGCCCATTCTACTCCAAAAGGACTTTGACTTAATTTCATTAATCACACACAAAGACCCTATTTCCACAGAAGATCACATTCCAATGTTCCAGGTGGACATGGATTTTGGAAGGACACTATTCATTTTGTTTTTGCAGAAGTCAAGCAAGAGGCAGTGTTTCATGTCAGGGTCCACTAGCAAGGGATATTTGAGGGACGTGGTTATGGTGGAGGTAGGATGGCCTCATGAGCCAAATGAATTCAAGAGAAGTTCATAATTTGGAGTAGAGATAGCCATAGTAATAAAAGCTCCCTCTACATCCAATGGGAGTTTTTAGAAACATGGCAGATGTTTGGAATCCTCTGGGCATGGGACAAGCAGTTCATAGCAACATTACCTAGATTTCCTGGGCCAGGGATCCACAGCTGACTTCTGGGTTACATGTAAAAGACATGTGAGAGAGAGGAAAACAGGGGAAAAGACCAATGATGGGAGATAGGTTTCAAAAAAAAAAAGCAGTTGAGTTTTTAAGGGAGACAGAAGAGAAGAAATCACCAGATCTTTTGGGTCAGGGTTAAGAGTCTAATAGTATAGACGTGGCATATGAACAGTACTCAAGACAAGTTTGGGAAAGAAAGAAAGAAAGGAAGAGAGGAAGGGAGGAAGACAGAGGTGTGCATGTGGCATCATCAACAATCGCCTCCACGGTTCCCAGAGGTGCTCGTGCTCACATGGCTGCCCTGATCAAGATCCCAGAGTGCCATGTGGAGCCTCTCCGCAGTTCTGGTTTCTTTTAGATTAGCGTACATTAGTAGCCCAATGAGGGTTGGTGGTGGTTCATTGTGTGCATCACAGCTCTTTAAGTAAAGAGGTGGGAGTCCACTTTCCACCCAAGCCTTCTGTCCTTTGCCAATGATGCATATTCTGTCTGAATGCTAGTGTGAATTGCCACATACTTCTGGCCTCTTTGTGGTTTCTGCTGTTCCTCTGGTGCCAGAGTTTACCTCACTGAATTCCCATGAAAGGTCACCAACATGGTCTAAATTAAAGAATGTCCTTTAATACCAAGGGGCAAAGACAGCCCTCGGATTGAGCAAATAGCTTTCAGAGCTCTTGAAACAGAAGCTGTTAAAATGGCTTTGGATTGGAAAAATGCTGTGGTTGGGGGGAGTAAGTTAGACCAAGAGCAAGATCAAGAGACCTATCTGCAATGTGATACAACTCACCAGGCCACTAGGAGATGGCCAGTCACCCATCCCAACCTGAGTCCTTGTTGTGCACAAACAGACCTTCTCAATCCTTTCAGCTGTCTGTACTCTCTTGAGCACAATAAAATAGTATGAAAGTTACTTCCCTCATATACCCACAGTGATTGAAAGAGTGAAAGTGTGAGAAAGCACATTTCCAGTTTGCAGAAAGTGGACATGAAACAGACCTGACATCAAGTGACATGAAATAAGTGCTCAGGACATATGGAGGGTAGAGAACATTTTGGTCCTCCAAGTTCCAGGAACTGTTTGTAGATTGAGGGGTTGGGGAGGGCTTGGGTATTTGAAATGTTGGAAGTGAAGAAAGGTATAAAGGTGACTGTGGCTTGCTAGAACAACAGAGAAGAAAAACACCAGCACTTCCACACACGTCATCTTCTTTCTCAAAACCACTTGAAGTGAGTATTGTTCTCCACATTGAATAGATGAGAAAAGTGAGGCTCTGGGAACCTGAGTAACCATTCCAGGTCATGAACTAGGGTGGACTTCACAGTCCAAATTCTAGTCCTGGTTGGTGTCCCTTTCTCCTTGCCAGAGTGGTCCTGTTGCACTGGGTAATGGTGTAACACTGGGTCCTGCTACCTGAGCCAGAGCCTACTCCTATAAAAGCACTGAGCGGCACTCAGCGTATGACCCATCCAGTGACACAGGGAACACGGCCATGTTTTTGAATTAAGAGTGATGGCTCTCTGTCCAAGGGACAGAGTAAAAACATTGTCAGAGTAGGGAGTTTTAACCAGGTCAGTGCCAGGAACACAGCAAAGTTTGAAAAGTATTTGCTGAGGAGTCAAGTGAATACCAGATTCAGGGTTAACACTTTCTTCATGTTACAATGGCTCAGAGGGACCAGGTGACTTGCCCTAGGTCACACAGCACAGAGAACTAGAAAAAGAACCAGATTTCTAAACTTCCAGCCTAGAGATCTTCTGTCTTGTTGCATCAGGGCAACTCCTCAGGGCAGACAAGAAAAATTTTCTGATACATTTAATTAAATGCTGTAGACTTGGGGGAAGCAAATGCTAACTTCCAAAGGCAAGCATTTATTTGCCTGGTGGGTTAATTAGTAAATGACTCTTGCTTCGGGAAGTGACAGCACTGTCAATTCAATTTGCAACTTTCACATTGGACTATGAGTCATTTTTGTTTGTCTCAGAATTTTTTCCTTGATTGTAGTGTGTGGTGACTATAATCACTGGGGATAACCCTGTTGCTTTCTCAGTAAGTGATCTCCAGACCAGCTGTGAGTGGATGAAGAAATACAGCTTTCATGAGTGTATCTGGTCATGGAGCTCAAAGAATGGTCCCAATTAATTGTGACCATCTTATTCTTTGTCTCCTGCACACTTTCCAACCCTTTTTCATCTTAAAGAGCAAAAGGAAAACAGCCAAAACAAAAGCAGAAAACAGCCAGACATAGGAGAAAACATACCAGTTGTCAGAGAGATGGTCCATGTACCCAAGTGTCCCATGGGCTGGCTGGTCCATGGCTTCTCCTCATGCCCAGTGGTCTCCTCTTCTGCAATCTTCTGGAGGAGTGCCAGAGCTCAGGCTCCTGTAGCAAGCTCTGTCCTTCATTGCATACGAGGGACATCCTCATGACACCTCCACCAAAGTTTTCAGGGTCATCTCACAGCACACTTTTTTACATTTGTCCAACTGTGTAATTAAGCTCTATGCATTTCACTGTATATAAATTTTACTACAATAGAAAAGCAAAGAAGAAGTGAATTTAAAACAAAATTCTTCTCCCCCCTTCTCTGCTAAAACTCCACCCCCTGAGGTCTTCAGTGCCACTCAGGTATCCCTTGGCTCCCTGGGTCTTCATGCCAGACCTGCTGATTCTAGCCCCAGCATTGCTCTTAAGTCTTCCCCTTCTCTCCTTTCTCTTGTCAATTCCCATCCTTGCACTCACTCAAATGACACCAGCCACCTACTGTGGGAGGGGCACTGGGCTAGCAGGTAAGTTTAGTGAAGACATTTGCACTTCACAGCCCTGATGCTAACTGCAGCACAGAAACTCTAGTTATACAGAGAGTGGCTGTTCTACACATTGAGGGGCAGGCAAGGCACATACGTGGTGGGGGGGTGGGGCAGGGCTGGATCTGGAATGCTGAAAAATGAAGACAGAGAGAGAGAATGAAGAAGGTGAGAGAGAGGGAGAAGTCATTCTGGTCTGGAGACGGGGTAGGGGTGGTGGTTTGCTTGTTTGAGAATTGTTCTAAGGAGGGGAAAGTGGAAGGAGCTCAAGCTGGAGGCAGGCAGAACCAGACCACTAAGAAACTTCTAAATTGTGTTCAGGAGTCTGAGCCTTAATCTGTGGGCAAAGGGGGTGCCAGTAAAGAGGATTAAACAAAGGGCTAGTCAGTCTTACTCTCTAGAAAGATCAGTTTAGTGATAATGATCACTTATGTGAACTGCAATAGTTTTCTTAACTCGCTTCTCTCCCACCTCCATGCATTTCCCAACTGATCTTTCTAATAAAGAAAAAAAAAAAAAAGCAAGCTAAGCATGGTGGTGCACATCTTCCATCACAGCACTCAGTAGGCTGAGGCAGGAAGATTGAGTTTGAGTTTGACCTGGGTACATAATGAGACCCTGTTTCAGTGAAGAAGGAGGAGGAAGAGGAGAAGGAGAGGAAGGAGAGGAAGAGGAGGAGGAGGAGAAGAGGGAAGAAAGAAGAAGAAGAAGAGGAGGAGGAGGAGGAGGAGAAGGAGGAGGAAGAGGAGGAGGAGGAGAAGAAGAAGAAAAGAAAGAAAGAAAGAAAGAAGAAAGAAAACATTAATAAAATCATCCTATAACTCCCCATAGTAGATAACAGCACTCTAAGGAAAATTTTTCCTGGAGATGGGAATAGTTGTGGGGCAGGGGTGGCAGGAATAGTTCCCTTGTAAAAAAAAAAAAAAACAAAAAAACAAAAAACCCCTTTTATTTAGCCTTTACATAAAATTAAACAAGTGTCCTTCCTATTGCAGAAAATATAAAAGCCTTTACTTTCCTAAAATCAGTTGTGCTTAAAAAGGAGATGTAGCATCCAGAGTCCTCAATTTGTTATGTGAGTGCACTCTGGTCTTGGAGCACTGACTGGCATCTTCTTGGACTAGCCTGCTATGAGCTGCTGCCCTCCACAATAAAGTCCAAACTTGATTACCTGAGGAGAGTCAGACATAGTCTGGTCTCAACTTCCAGCACTCCCTGCTGTATGCATGTCCTGGTGTCCTGTGTTCCAACTACCTTGATCTTCCTACCATCTTTCGCTCCTGTGCTTGAGGAATTCTTGGTCATGCTTGAAGGAAAACAGCAACTCAATTGTGCAAAAGCGGTGTTGGGTGAAGGTTGCTACTATAGTTTGGATGTGGTTTGTTGCTTCCAAAGCTCATGACAAGAGGTGGTGGGACCTACAATAGCACATGTTTGGGCCAGGGATTAATGTGGTTCTCCCTGGACTGGATTGGCTATATGTTATCCCTTCTGCACACACCTTGCCCTGCAGTTTTTCCACCATGAGCCCTTACCAGATGTGGGTGCCCTTGCACTTCCAGAACTACAAACCCAAATACATGTCTTTCCTTGCAAACTACCAGGCTCAGGTACTCTGTTACAGCAGTAGAAAATGGAGTAAGACAGCTGCAGAGATGTAGGTTGATCTGTCTATGTACTAGCACTTGGAAATGGTTTAGGTGGATAATTCTGTAGTCTGAGTTTGTGAAGAGTGCCAGATTATGCTTTACACAGAAAGTTAAGGGTTATTTGTTACTGACAAAGAGGCCCTGACCATCGGAGACTCTGCACTATCCTGGATTTATAGGAATACCAGTGTTTCCCAGCCTCTCTCCCATGAAGTCATAGGCACCATGTCAAGTGGCTAGACACCATGATGGACTAGGGACAAAAGGAGGGGACAAAGGGAGAGCTGGAGAGATAGAGCAGTGCATTTCTGGGAATGAGTGGGGGCAGCCTGGCTCCTGGACAAGAGTTGTTGGAATGAAGGCAGTCGATCCTAGAACGGAGAGATTGGAAATGGAAAAAAGCTGTGAGAACAAATCCTCCCTCATAAAGAATGGACCAGTACCCATGGGGAAAGACTCAGGCTCACAGCATTGATACAGTTGTTTCCCTTTTTTGAGTAAGGACAATCAGGAAATGAAAACTATGGCTTTGCCTGAGAAGAGATGTCCTAGAGACTGGTTCTGTTGCTTGGGAGGAGACAGAGGGAGAAGAGGGGAAATTACATAAATCACTTTCCACTTTGTCCCCTGTACCCAGCTTGGCTGTCATGGGACAGGATCTGACCCTGCTTTACAACTTCAGGATGGAGACCTGAGGACATGGGCAGGGTGGTGTCAAAAGGAAGAAAAGAGGAAGTGAGAAGAGGAAGACAAGGACAAGACAAAGGACTCCTTGGTGCTCTTACTCAGAAATAAAGCCAGATTCTAATCTCAGGAGGAAAAGCAAGAGAACCAGCCCCTTCTTCCTCCTCCTTTCTCTCACCTCAGCCTAGCTACCTTATGGACGAGAATGGAGCTGAGGGAAATCTGGTGAAAGTTTAAAACAAAAGCAGCCTCAAGGTGATTTCCCAAGATGGAAGCGAGGGCTGGGGGCCTTGAGTGTGAAGACAGGGGATCCTTAGCTCATGGCTTGCTTATAGGAGTGACTTCCTCTCCTCCCTGTGGCTTGCCTCAGTCTTGTAGCCACTCCAAAGAGGCCACTGCCTCTTTGTGGTGGCTTTACTGGTTCCAAATTCCTACCAGTACACCTGGGAGGTATTCACCCGCCCCCACACACACTTGTGAGAAGTCCTGGCTTTGATGAGAAAAGGATGCCATGGAGTTTTTTAAATAGTACTGAAGGTCTAAAAAAGATAACACATTCCAAAGTTCCAACAGGAAACAGAACAGGAAGAGGGGCGCAGTGTTCAAGCTCTCTCCAAATAGGATGCATTCTAAGCTAAAAGGAACCCCGTGACTATCTGGGTTTTACTGAAAGCAAAAGCTCACAATTTTAATAGTGCCTTTGCACAATAAAAATGCAGTCCTGTTATTAGCTCATAGGATTGCTTTTTAGAAAGACCAGCATAAGAGGCCGAGTGGAAATGCCAGGTTGGGGGCAGAAATCTCCAGAGGGTTTTTCTAATTGTGAATCTAGAAAAAACAGACAGAGCAAAACAAAAACATGCGACTATGGAATCACTGTAAAGAGCTAAGGTGTTTATAAATATCAAAGCTTGGTTTCAAGCTTTTTGGTAAAAGTTTTAAGAGCAAGGGGTAGAAACCCTTTACAAATAGAACATCAATCTACACTGTGTTTAGGGGTAAACTCTGAATAGTTTACACATTAAAACTCAAAGCACCTATTTTAAAGTATACTGGGGGGGGTGCATGTGTGGCGGTACATGCCTGTAATCGCAGCTCTGAGGAAAGCAGAGGTAGGCGGTCTGAGGCAGTCCTGGGAAAAAGCACAAGACCTTATCTGAAAAACAAAGTAAAGAGCAAAAGGCTGGGGGGTGTAGCTCAAGTGATAGAGTGCTTGCTGAGCAGGCATGAGGCCCTGAATTCAAACCTAGTACTATAAAAAATAAAAATTAAAAATATAACATAGTAGCTATCTGGGGTACAAATCAGTTTTACAACATTAAGTTCATTCTAAGTAGAAGGTTGGAAAGTACAAATTAGGAGAAGGGCTAGGTTGAAACCAAAACAATTCTCTCTAAGCAAAAATTACTTTAGTGATATCAAGCTATCCAATAGCTCTCTGGCCCTATATCAATGTTAATAATTTATCAAACCTTGATAAATAGCTACCATAATGACCTTGGTATTTGCATCTGTGTCCAATTTACTCCAATCTTCATTTTTATATCATTGCTTAAGAATATTCCAAATACCTGCGAAAAAATGCCACTAGTCACTGCCTGCTACCATGTTAACTCTGTCTATAAGAAGATACCAACAAGAGCAAATTAACAGATCATTCCTGGGTTGACACCTACCCTCTCACTTTTATGAGTTATATTTCTGCTATCTGCTGGCTGAGGTTCATTATTGTGAACCAAAAACCAGCCAGAGATTCTGACTGGAGGCTTTCATCCCAAGAAAAGTTATCAAAGTGATAAATCTTGACTCTATGTATTTCTTTGTTCTGGAGCTTCTTGGCTTTTTATAAATATATAAACCAGCTTTTAGTTACCCTCAGCTATCTGTTAAGTAAAGGGACTAAGAAATTTGAGCACAAAAATATCAACAGGAGGAACAATCTGTGTATCTGTTTATGGTTGGTGAGCATTGGTCCCTTCCAGACTAATGAAGAGCTTTATTTAATGTTCTCTGGAGAACAGGGAAGAAAATAGTGCATTTCAAAGTACATACAAGTCAACTCAAAAAGAAAGGAATGTTCTACCTAATGTTTATTTCATATTTCCCTTAAGTATACTTAATAGCTCTATGCAGAGGGATCTTATTCTAAATTTCAAACACATGTCTGTGGATGTTCACAGAATTTTGGTTATACAAAATAGATGTCTTGATAATTACTAAAATCTAACTATAATGTCTACATTGTATTCTGGTTTTGTCTCTGATGCTGCATAAATCCTTGGAGAAATGTGTTATCTGTGGACTGCCTACCTTGTTCATCTCTCTGAGTCCAGCAACTAGCTCAACCAAAGTTCATTCTTAAGCAACATATGTTATTCCCTTAAGACAAAGACCTTTTGTAAACAGGATTTTGTCTGGCCAGAGGGAAGAATAAAGAATAGTCATCCCTTTATCATGTCATTTCTTTCTGGATGAACTTCTTGGCTCAGGATGAATGATTTGTACATATTACAGTTAACACCCAGGCCACAAAAATACATCTAAACCACTGAAAATGAAGTAACCAGATCTACTTAAATGTTTTCACCATCTGGGCAAATAATATCCCAAGTGCCAAGACTGTTACCTAAGAAAATATCTTAAGTGTATTACCCAAGTACGAGAGGGAACAGGTAGGAGGATTTTGTGCCAATTAAAAAGTGTTATGATTGGCACACTTCTGTAAAACTCTAAAGTTGCAGTTTAATGGAAATGCTGGCTGTCATCCCCAAAATACATTTCAAGGAATCACAAAACTTCAGAATTAGGAGCAACTGAATGGAAGTTTTCATCTGTACAGAACTCAAATAATTAGGTGGTAACACGAGGACTTAATCCAGAGCCTCTTCCACTGCAGCCCCCTTCATCCTTCAGGACCTGAAGGGACAGTCTAGAGCATGGTTCACTTGACAAACCTGAACCCAGCTCCTGGATGGGGTCATGCTGACAAGGAACCAACTGGTAGCCCAGAGGTATCAGGGTCCCACACAGTTGGCTTGCTAGGCTCCACATTGGAGCACAATGCTGGGATTCAGAGAATAGGCTTATCCCTAATCTTGTGAAAAAAAAAAAAATCCAAGGGGTGGGTAAAGCAAACAGCATTTTCATTTCTGGGAGCCTCTGAAACCGTTTCCCGAATGTTTGGGGTTTGGCCTCCCAGTACACACTTTGCCCCAGGCTGTTCTTCCCTTAATTTTTAGGCCCAAGTGTATTTTAAGGTAAATTGATCCCACATGCTTCTGATTCATTTACACTGAACTCATCAGCTCATGTTTTGAAAGAGCAATCTAGTCCAAGAAGCCCTCAGAGCCTGCTTTTATGAAGTCTCTCTCTGCCTTTTTCTTCGAAGCAGGAAGCCACATTTGGACATGAACAAGTAAAATACAAGCCCTAGGGACTTGGGTCTGGTTCTAAATATGGCACCTTGGAAACCAATGAGTCCTCAAACCACCAAGACAAAGCTCCCGGGCCTTCTCTGTCTGAAGTGAAAGGAAACCTGACCCTGCACTATGTGGAACCTGAGTCCTTGGTTCTGGCTTCTGGGTGGATGCAGAGCTCCCAGAAGCCTCAGCATTTTTAACTCCACCCCAGCTGTGACACCCAAACCTCCCCATGCAACTGTCCAGGTTGGCAGGTGCCTCTGGCCTTTGCACTGCACAGAGCCTAGCAGAGGCTGCATGCTGGCAAGTCTAAAAGAATTCACCCCTTTTCTCTGAGCTTGGGAACTGGAACCTTCTGTGCCTTGTGTGGCTGTTATCATCAACGTCACCTGAGCCTGACCAGGAGCATCACTGAGCATAGTTTGCCTATGCTCAGCCATGATGTGTGGTGTGGGGGTGAGAAAGGCTCTCTAGTGAGGAAGGTGGCTGTGGTTGCTTGGGTGCTACAGTGACTAAGATCCCAGGAATTGCCTACTAGCCCTAAGGGCCAGGGAACAACTCCTGGCACTGTACTGGTCTTTAATAAATACATCGCAACAGGAGGGATGGGAGCATCCACAGATGGATCCTGTGGACTCAGCCTCAGTCCTCAGGAGCACACTTTCTCCCTCTGAAGCTTCCAGTCCTTTTCTGGGATGGACATGAAGGCAGCTGCCCTAACTTCTTCAATCTGTGTCGTGTGCAGGTGACTGACCCGGATGTCTGAGGCTTGAAGGAGAAAATCCAGAGTCTCTGATCAGGGAAAGGATAATGAGCCCCATAAGGAACTTTGAAGATGGTGAGGGCCAGATGGCCAAGACTTAGACCACATTTGTCCACCTCTCTTTCTAGAGGTTCTAACAAGGCATTCTCACCATCAGTTTATTAGTTTTTAAAAATCCTGATGCATGGGCCCTATAAGAAAAGACATCAGTTTTTGGGGGTGGAGCTTGGGGAGTCGGTTTTCCTTCCAAGTTATCTTTCTATGAAGCCAGGATTGGGAGCCACTGGTTTAAAGTAAGTTGAATTAATTTCTTGAATTTAATTAACTTGAATTTAAATTCCTTCCCGCGAGAGTCCTCAGGAAAACAGTCCACATAACAGAGATCACTAGTGGCATGAAATAGGATTCATTCTTCCCCCTAACTTCTCCACCACCCCATTTCACTGTCCCCCCACCTCCTGTCACTTTGTCACCTTCCTGGTGATGGTCCACAGCTCTCTGGAGATCTTTCCAGGCCAGTGAAAAATCAATGTGTTTAAACAGATCGAAAGCCAACTCTAAGGGCTGAATCATCTATGGTGTCAAAATGAACCAAACACAAGATCTCTTCAAATATTTAATCAGTTTTGGAGACCGCTGCCTTCTGACCCAGTTGGGTAAAAGTTTTAAAGAAAGCATGATTAAGGGGTCTTCAAAAAATTGGGCTAAGATGGAGGGAAGACTAGGATTGTGAAGACAAAACATAACGTGTCTGAGGCCTGTTGAAGGAATTCTAGCACTTTAAAAAATAAACAAGAAAAGGTTAAACAGTTATACAAATTTAAGGACACCTAAAACTTCTTTTATGGCTGAAAATACCAGACATGGTTTTGAAATAGACTCTAGAAACCCTTAGATCCTGCTGTGGTCTGTTTCCATAGCTTTCTCAGTACACGCAAGAAGCAAACTAGCGATACCCAGCATTCCCCCATGAGCTCTTGGGGCCTTTGCGAAGCAGCGATGCAGCGAGAGACAGAAGGAAGGAGTGGAAGAGGTGAGAGCAAGCTGTTCACAGTCTTGGAACATAGACTCATACCCCAGCAAGCCTGATCTATTTTCTTTGAAAAAGATGGAAATAAACTGAAGGCCTCCAAGAATCACGACGATCTCACATTGGGGCCAACAATAATACTTTTTGACAACTGAATCATAGAACTGGGGGTGGGATGTCCTTCAGAGTGACAGTCTGCAATAGTACAGGTGAGGGTCAGGACACTGGGCTGACTCCTCTAGAAACGTTCAGCAGGAAAGTTACAATGTCTGTCTCGCTCTCATTCTGTCTTGTTTCCTCTCTTCTCCTGTCCCTTGGTGCTGGTGAGAGGCAGTGTCACAGGCTGCAGCCCGAGGCTCAGAACGGGTACTGTGACACATATATCCGCAGTCGTATCACAGAGCTGCCTCTGAAGTTGATGACAGTGTTGACGGTGATCATCTCCAAGTCCAACTCGATGTCCCGGGGCCCTTTGATAGGGCGTGTCATCACCAGGGTAGCACTGATGGGGCCTGTTTGCTGTGGACAGAACCAGCGAACACTAATTAGAGAAGGTGTGACACCAGCAAAAAAAAAGCCTGACTGGTGACTCTGAAGCCTTAACCACTGCACTCCCCCTTGCTCACTTCAGTCAGCCTAATGTCCCCGTGGCATCTCAGTGGTCCACACTCTTCCGCCAGCTCTGCCTACTCTATTTGGCTCTTTCCTAAACCCTTAGGTCTCACCTGAAAGGTTACTTCCTAAGAGGAGCCTTCCCTGAATCACCAGTCTAAGTCACATCCCCTGTGACCCTTGACTTTGCCCAAGAGCAAAAGTATTTTTTACCATGTGAAATTGCATATACTATCTCCTTGATCGAGGTTTCATGTCTAAGTCCCTGCTAGATATGAGAATCCCCAGCAAGGTGCCTTAAACACAGTAGGTGTTTAGAAAATCCCTCCGTACCCAGGGGATCTGCATTCTTAGATTCAACCAACTGCAGAGGGGGGAATATTTGGAAAAAAAATATATACTGCATCTGTATTGAATATGTACAGCCCCTTTTCTTGTCACTATTCTGTAAACAATACAGTATGACAATGACTTAGTATTTACACTGTATTATATAAGTGATCTAGAGATGATTTAAAGTGTTTGGGAGGGTGTGCATAGGTTACAAGCAAATATTGTGCCATTTGAATAGAGGAGTTGAGAATGGCTAATCCCTCAGAGATACCAAGGGATGACTGTGTATCTTGAATGAAGGAAGGACTCATTAATTGAACTTACTACATTACTTCGGGCTGTCCTTTGTTCTCTCTGGGCCTCATCTCTAAAATGAAAGTTTGGCCAGATCACTCATTTTCAAACAAATGACTTCAAAAGCACCTACAACACTTTCTTAAACCAGCAACAATTCCGAAGGCCCATTCCCAGCTTTTCTAGTTCAGTCAAGTCTTAGGTAATGCCTGGGAGAGGTAAAATTGTTTAAGAGCCTACATGGGAAACGCGGTAGTCACCTCCAGCATCACCATTCTATGATCCTATCACTGAGATCCTAATAATTTCATGTGAACTCTTCTTCTCCATGGACTCTTTTTCTAGAACTTTTTCAAGAAGGTAGGGAGAGAGTACTGGTATCAACTGCACGACCACCAGGTGAGAGGTACTCTGCCTGCCACTTTCATGTCCTCCTACTTACTTAATCCTCATAAGGCCCCTAAAAGGCCTGTGACTCAAAGTGTGGTCCCTGGGCCAGCAGTGGCAGTGTCACTAGGGAACCTGGTAGAAGTGCAGAATCCCAGGTCTCACTGAGATATAGTAAGCCAGAATCTGTACTTACTAACATAATCCCCAGGTCACTCATGTGTGCATTAATAATTAAAAGGGCTGATCTAAAAGCAAGGACTCCAGTGGGGGACCCCAGCTGTCCTTGTCTAAGGCCTGTCCTAGAGGTATGTCTCATTATTTTCCCATTTTATAAATAAGCAAACCGAGGGCCTGCAGGGTTAAGGAATTGCTGAGCCTGCTAGTCAGAGTCAAAGCTGACGGCTTCCATTTGGATTTTTCTGCCTGACCCCAAAACCCAAGTCCTATTTCACTTTCAGTTATCCGAAGAGTCTGTGTGCTTTGCTTCTTCTCCCTAGCACTGTCCTAAATGAAAGATGCTCTTGGCCAGTGCAGTGGACAGATATGGGTCATCTGAAGAGGAAAGAGAACTGGACAACCACTTCCCAGAAGTTTCCCAGTGCCCAGAAAATGAAAGCAACAGGCTCCAGGAAATCAAGGAATTTGGCTTGTGTAAAGCCAAACCAGGCATTTATTCTATCTCCGTAAAGGACGTGCCCTCCATAAAGTTCTGGACATTCCCAAGTGCTGCCACTGGTACAACAGAGACGAAGCTGGCAGACAGGTGCAGGCCAAATGCTGGGACCTCCCCTGTGCATGGGTTGTCAGCGGCCTTACAGCACGCAATTTCCTCTTGGCATTGGCTTTCTGTGTTCCCGTCAGCATCCATGCCATTGGTAGCTCTTTGTGCAAAGGATCTCTTGGACTTCCTTGTCAGGCTTTGCAAAACCTCAGAGCCCTAGGCCAGGACTTCAGAGGGTACAGCCACACAGGGAAATGCTCATGATTTACATATACAAATCTCTTGCTAGCTTCCAGTATTGGCAGGAACAAGAGTTGAGGACCTTGAGCTGTGGGCAGCCCTCTGGACGATGATTTGCAGAGCCAAAGATCCCAAGGGGGGATAGAGCAAATGGAAACTTCTTTTGGATTTCCTGGAAAACATCTCCAGTGTGTGAAAGAAGCCCAGACTCTCCCATT
Source organism: Castor canadensis (assembly GCF_047511655.1). Taxonomy (NCBI): domain Eukaryota; kingdom Metazoa; phylum Chordata; class Mammalia; order Rodentia; family Castoridae; genus Castor; species Castor canadensis. The sequence continues at coordinate 17,156,476 of NC_133388.1, read as the reverse complement.
CATAAGTAACCTTAGAGCTCAGTGAGTCTAGCCTCTGTTGGGGCCAGAGCTGTGGCCTGCCCACAAGCACTAGGGAGGGCACAAGTGCCTGCCAGGAAAGCCAAGACTACCACCTCCTACTCCACATTCAGCATTTAGGGTAGAGTCTGGTCAAGAATGAAATATCTGCTCTAAGAGCCCCTGGTCATTGGGAGTTTGGGGGTCATTGGTTCAAAATTAATGATAGTGATATGTTGGCAGGCATTTGGCTACAACCTTTCATTTCTTTCTTTCTTTCTTTTTTTTTTTTTGTGGTACTGAGGCTTGAACTCAGGGCCTTCACCTTGAGCCACTCCACCAGCCCTATTTTTGTGAAGGGTTTTTTGAGATAGGGTCTCATGAACTATTTGCCCGGGCTGTATTCGAACCACAATCCTCCTAATCTCTGCCTCCCAAGTAGCTAGGATTACAGCTGTGAGCCACTGGTGTCCAGCAACACATACTTCTTATTTAATTCTCATAACCCTACAATGGAAGCCAGTTAAGAATACTACATAAGGTCCCCAAACTAATGCATGGTACTAGAATATCTGACTCCAAAAAGCTTGCTTCAGATCACTGGGCTCTCTGTTTCCTGCCATCCTATGGGGCTTACTTGACTTGGGAATAGCCACTTTGTCGCTTCCTCCCCACCCCCACCCCCACTCCTCTGCCACTACAGGTTTTATGTCATGTATTTGAGCAGAAGCTGCATCCTGTTTGTTTCTAAACTCTCAGTGCCTGGGTCGAATCTGCATAGAAAATGGTGCCAAAGGAACAAACTAACGATGGTGATGGAAGAATGTATTAGAATGACTGAACACTGGTGGCATTGACTAAAGGGGAAATAAGCTGCAAAGAGTCCACCAAACGGAAGTCTCCTTGGCTCTGCTCCTGCACATACTCAGGTTTGCTCAGAATCAACTTGTAGCATTGTATTGTTGGATGTGGCAAGCAGCCAGGCAGGAGCAAGTCAGCTTCCCTGGGCCTTGCCACCTGGTCCATATGTGCTATAGAGTATACACCCTCTGGCCGAGTCTGAACCCCCGATCATGCTCCTTCTGGCCCTAATTGCGCCCTTGAGCTACCTGGTGACGGGCGTATGTGTGCGTGCACGCATGCATATATAAGCATGCATGTGTGGATCTCTGTGCATGCACGTGTGAGCAAGGGAGTGCGTGTGGGTGTGGCTTGCCTGCTGGGTGAGAGTCTGCTCTTCCCAAGTGCTTCTAATAAAAATCAATCAATCTCAGGGTGGAAGAGCCTAAATGGCTGCCCAGCCCAACCACATGATGTTCCCATCCCCCTGGAGTATCCCCGGCCTCTCTAAGGCCTAGGAGCTCATGGGCTAACAACAGGAGGAGCAGCAGTTGCAGCAGCAACAGTGTCTACACAATAACAACTAGTACTCTGGAACACTTTCTAAGGTTACTGAATGTTAAAGCAGACTTTTCTTACTATCTCAGTTTCTGCTGAGACCCTAAAGTTAGATGAATAGGTAAAAAAAAAAAATACCCCACATCCTAAAGAGAAATGTTAAGGCCCTAAGTAACGGCTGTCTGTCAGGGTGTGATTACATCCCACCATCAAAAGTCTGTGCAGAGCGAGAGCACACAAGGGAGGGGTGAGGATAGGTAAAACACCTAAAAAATTAGCTAGCATTTGTTGCCCTCAATGCAGAGAAACTAAAGCAGATACCTTAAAAGCAACTGAGGCCAATAGGAGAAGGGGACCAGGAACTAGAGAAAAGGTGAGATCAAAAAGAATTAACCTAGAAGGTAACACACACGCACAGGAAATCAATGTGAGTCAACGCCCTGTATAGCTATCCTTATCTCAACCAGCAAAAACCCTTGTTCCTTACTATTATTGCCTATACTCTCTCTTCAACAAAATTAGAGATCAGGGCAAAATAGTTTCTGCCGGGTATCAAGGGGTTAGGGGGAGAGGGAAGGGGCGGAGTGGGTGGTAAGGGAGGGGGTGGGGGCAGGGGGGAGAAATGACCCAAGCCTTGTATGCACAGATGAATAATAAAAAAATAAAAATTAAAAAAAAAAGTCTGTACAGGACATTGTGTCTACCACCTGTACCCCCACCTGAGCCCTGGAGGAGCCAGACTCAGTGGTGTCCCTGCTGGGAGGGGAAGAGGAAGACTGGACAGAAGCCAACTACACCTACTCCTGCTCAGAACCAGGGGCAGGGAGAAACTTGACACTGAATGAGACTGAAGGATGAAGTTCCCACTTAAACCATCAGGGACCTTTGACAAAAGAATAGAACAATCAGATAGTAACCCAAGGTGCCTGTGAGTCCTAGAGGAACAACCTGAGATATCAGCCAGGGGTGCACAGGTTTGAGCCAGCAGGGAGAGAAAGAGAAAGCTCTTGACTCTTTCACCCTGGCCCAACCCCATTTGTTAGACAAAAAGTTGTTCTGTGTTCCAGGCACTGTGCTAAGTGGATGATCTCACCTAATCCTAAAGCAAATACTGTTGTTACCAATCTCTTCTTTTATAAGAGGCAAATGAGGCCCAGAGAGGTGAGGTAACATGCCCATGGTCACATGGAAGAGCACCAAGTGAAGCAAGTCAGCCTGGCCCTGGAGCCCACGCTAAGCACCTGTGACTAGACTCCTGGAGGAGATCCTGCAGCTCTGAACAGACTGGATGCTTGGACAGCCAGCTTTATTTGGCCTTTTTGTGTCTGCCTACTCCCATGTACTGTGGCCTCCCCAGGACCCTCCCTTAATTTCTTTTTCTCATACCAGGTTCAGCCTTGGAGACTTTTGGGCCAGGAGCCATATGTCCCCCATCCTTGAGTTCCTTCAGTCATACTCCTGGCATGCCCTTTATCCCTTTGTTCTTTCAATGTCCTCAAATCTCTTCTGAACAAGTGCTAAAGCACTGGGCCTTCTCATGATTCTCAGACAGGTGCAAGCTCTACAAAGCCTGCATGATGAATTTCCAGGATTCCTTAGCTTTTGAGACAATCTAGGCCCAAAAGAAGTTCCCGGGAAGGGGATCACACTGCTGTCTACTCTAGAAAAGGACAGTCTGCTTTCCCCACCGTCTCTGGGCACCTCTCTCAAGTCAGCCACCACAAGGACTTTGGGGTCCAGGTTATTTAGTGGGTGGTGTCCAGGGAAGTGGCATCTTGCCTAGACAAGACTGGACTACAAATCTCTTTCTCAAGGTTGGAGAGGGGACCCAAGGCAGGAAGTGTAAGTGATGATGTCCCAATTCCCTGGGTGGAGGGGGTTTCTGTGACTGGGACCCACTGTGTCTGTCCAGATGATGGAGGCTAGATGGTAGGACACCAGTGGCTTACCCTGAGAAGACAGCCAGTCCACCATGGCTTCCCAGATCAGCTTTCTGTTGTGGTGCTTATGGGTTTGGAAAAAGGACACACAGTGAAAGTCCTTTTCATCTTGTAGAAGCTCCTCTACCCTAATTTCTTCAAAAAACCCTGACCATGCCATCCTGTTCTACTAAGCCTTGTCAATACCACCTTCTTGGGTTGTATAATTACATGTGACCTGGTTCTGTTAGGATCTTACCAAAAATATTTTAGTGAGGATATGCCACTAATTAGTGAGAAAAGGCCCTAGGGCCTTTTCTAATCTGTTCTTTCCTCTGCTTCTGAGACTTCTAGTCCCAGAAGCAGATGCAAAGAGTCTGCCAGAGGCTGGGAAGGGGGCCTAGAGCTCAGAGATGTGACCCTGAGGAAAGTGGGTAAACTTCCCCAGGCCTGCCCTCCTCAGTGTAGCTCCCTACAGTGATCTAGAGGATCATATGCAGTATCTGATAGAAATGCAGTTTCCTGGGTGTAGTGGGCTGAATTATGGTCTCCAAAGATAGCCAGGTCCTCATCCTTAGAACCTGTAAATTTTGTCTTATAAGGAAAAAGGTATTTTGCAGATGAGATTAAGGATCTGGCCATAAGGAGATTATCCTGGATTATATAGATTTGCCCTAAGTCTGATCACAAATGTCCTTATAAGAAGGTGGCAGAGAGAGATTTGATATGCACAGAAGAGGAGAAAACTGTGATCATAGAGGCGGAGATTGAAGTAATATGGCCACAGTCAGGGTGCTACCAGAAGCTGGAAGAAGCAAGGAATTGAATCCTCTAGAGTGTCTAGACAGAGCTCAGCCTGGCCAACACCTCCATTTCAACTCAGTGAAACTGATTTCAGACATCTGACTTCCAAAACTGTGAGAAAATATTTCTATTGTCTTTAGTCACCAGGTTTGTGGCCATTTGACTCAGCAGCCACAGAAACAAATATACTAAGCCTCTCTTACCATCTTCTGAAACAGGTCCTTTGAACAGAAAGATCTGGAACCTACTTTGTGGACAGGTGCCCAAATTTGTGCTTTATGTGTTAACCATTGCTCTGAAGATTGATTGTTCTGGGAGATACAGCACAATAACATGCAGGGCGTGGTATGAGATGCATACAATGTGTTTTAAAAAGTAAGCACATTTTAAGATATGTGCTGTCAAACCTACTGGTATGGTTTAAGTTCATGCTGATGCTGCTTGATCAAACTTTCTACAGTGATAGAATGTTCTAGATCTGAGCTATTCAACACAGTAGCTACAAGACTATGGGGTATTTGAAATATGACTAGTGCCATGCAAGAACTAAAATTTTAATTTTTTTTAACTTTAGTTTGGATTTTGAAAGCCAGAATGGTTACTGTGTGGAGAGAATGTACTTCGTAAGCCATGTCTCTCCATTCACTGACATGCAAGTACCATGAGGCCAAAGATTCAGAGGTGTTTTCTTACTGCTGGGTCCTCAGTTTCTAGAAGAACACAATAGGTAGTATTTGCCAAATGGCTAAACGGAGATATGTGAATGCCTCTCCCACAGAGTTTTAGAAGAAAAAAGACCACAGTTGCCTCACAGCCTAACCTCTCATTCACAGATGAGGATCCTGGGGCTGATGGAGGAAAAGCATCTTCTGCAAACCCATACAGAAAGTGATGGAAGCAGGACTTTGAATTCTTCACCCCCACCTACTATCTTCTCTCCTCACACCTGTCCTCCCTAGCTGTAATCTTACCTGTTCCTGTGAAATACATTCCTAAGTTAGACCTCACAAGGCTATTGTTAAAGATGGCAGCCACTGCTCACCAGTCTCTCTTACCCGCATATAGAATTCTCGACCCTCGTTCCCAGATTTGATCTGGAAAATGTAATAGGCTCCAGGGTAGCGGGTTGTTGCTTGCATCTGGAAGATGTCAGCGGGAACAGAGCGTCCTGACACGACATCCATGTCCCGGAACAAGATGGTGAAGGGCTGGTCTCTGCAGCCAGTATTCTCTGCAGGACACATACAGCGGCTGGTGGGAAAGAAATCATGTGAGAATGCGGTAAATCCCTTCCAGGTGCTGGCTGTGTTCACTCCCTCACTCAGAACACTGAAAAGGAGGCCATCCCATTCTTATCACAGATGGTGTAACTGGAGAACACCTCCACTCCTGGCTCTCCTCTCTTCAGCATGTGGAAATAGCCTTTTCTGCCACTAGAAAGATAGTCTGGAGGATATAAAGTAGATCTCTGGTTTTCAGAATGCTGGAACACTCTCAAATGTACCTAAATCATAGATTTAGCCAGCCAAATGTGCTAATGGTCACGTAGCCTTTCCCTTCCCAGCCAAAGATGCTCATTAAGAAATTTTAAAAGTGAAAATTACATTAGATTGACAGTTGTTCAGGATCCTCTCACACTTTGTTGCACTTAACCCAGTCTGTGCAGAATATAATTGAATCTTTTTATTTAATAAACAAGAGCTCAGAACTCATCATGTATAAGACATGACATCAGACACTTTAGAAACAAAACGATAAATAAAATTGTGACTCAGTTTACCTTCTGTTAGTAGAAATAAACCATACACACAAATATTTCTAATACAAAGCAGCTAATTTGAAACACTAACAATAGCATGTCCACATATAAAATCATTGACTTCTAATGCCTAGAACTGTCTGTTACAGACATGCTCTGATTTATCCCTAAGCCTGCTCTCCTCCATGTCTCACTTCACTCCTGAGACTCCGGTAGGGATTAGAGTTCATAATAGGGTGAGGACACCTGTTGATATGTGCCTTGGTGGTCAGGCCTGAAGGTCAGCATTTTTGGTTCTCTTTCACTTTCCAATAACTTTCAATCTATCTACAAAACCTGTCAGTTCTACTGACAAAATGGATTCCAAATCCAATGCCTTCTTACCATCTCCATTGTCATTGCCATGGTCACCCAGGCCGTCATCATCTCTCACTTGGTCCTATGATGGCTTCTTAACAGATCAGGGTGCCCTTTGTCAAACATAAGGTCTTTCCTCTGCCTGAGACTTTTCAGTGGGCATCTATAACAACTTGAGTGAGCACTAAACACCCATTTTAGCCTCCAGGACCCCATAGGGTCTGGCCTCTGTTAACTTCTCTACCTTACTCTCAGTGAGTGAGTCCCTTGCACTCACTAGGCTACAGTAACTCAGCTTCTTCCATTCTCATCAATATCACTCTTGCCTTACAGCTTTGCCCATGCTCTTCCCTCTGTTCTTCTACTCTCTGTTTAGTTAACATCAACTCACTTCCCCAGACTAGTCCAAAGGTCATTTCCTTAGTGGGTAGGCCTTTGGACTCCTGGATCTAGACCTAATTTAACCTACTTTTTTTTTTTTTCTGGTGGTGCTGGGGTTTGATCTCAGGGTCTTGTGCCAGCTAGGCAGGTACTGTATCACTTGAGTCATGTCCCCAGCCCAACTCTCTCTTTTTTTTAATAAACATTCCTTCTTTCTGTTGATAACATTTATCCCAGTCTATGATTATACATTCATTTATGCACCAGTTTGCTTAATGTCTGTAGACTCTAAGCTCTAAGAAGACCCCATAGTACCTCAGACAGAGTAGGAGCTCCAGCTAACAGTTAACAAATGAAAGAATATGAAGAATTATCAAAGTATCATTTTTTACGACCACATCAAAATAGCCAAGTCAAAATGTCCCTGGTGCCAGCGTGGCCACATAAAAACATCAAGTGACACATAGAAAAATAATTATTTCCTAGAAGAAATTTGGAGAAGGAGCGCTGGCTCCCAGCTGATGAGGATCACAAACAGCTGGGAAAGGGGGCATTGAACAGAGATCTAAAAGACGGGGCGGACCTGGCCATGCAGAGACAGAAGGAATGCCTTCCATCTGGCAGGAAGTATGTGCACAAAGGCAGGGAGGTTGGATGTGCCGGGTGAGGATCAAGGTCAGAGCAAGTCCCGTTCTGCCTGGCATGACCACAGGACACCTGAGTAGGCAAGGAGCTAAGAAGGGAAGAACTGAGTGTTTTTAGCACCAGGGCTGAGACTTTACTGGTAACACCAGCTCAAGGCCACCAGTTTAAGAGGATCAGTTCCTGGTCATAGACAAACCCATAGAGAATTGGACACAGAAGCTGGTGAGAGCAGCCCACAGTTCTGCTCTGTCACTAGAAGTTGAAGAGCCTTGATCTAAAGAGTTGCTTGGAAGCACAACTCCTAGCACAAGCGAAGATATCTCTGAAGGAGACTCCTGCCTGGCTTTGTTGTTAATTTTGCCCATTTTGATCAGAGCAGGAACCACACTGGCAAGCCATGAAACCTCTGGTAGATGCTGCAATCCAGAAGGGCAGGATGGGTGTGACAAATCCATCTCTTTATCTCCAGTGGGAGGGCTGCTCTGGGGGATGGGGGGAACTGTGTGGCAGATTAAAGAGAAAAGGGCAAGTGTACAAACACTTATGCATGTGTGTGTGCAGGCTGGGGAGGAACTGAGGTGGTCCAATAGGGGCTAACTCACCTTATACAGAGCAATCCCAGGAGACAAGAAGCCTTCATTTCTCCTGGGAACTTGTCAGAAGGGCAGAATCATGGGCCTTACCTCAGTTCCACTGCATCTGAACCTGCACTCTAACAAAATCCCCAGGGGAGGGTCTGCATGTTACATCTGAGAAGCCTAGCTCTGAAAGAGGCTATGTATCTAGAACACAGTCATCAAAGGAGAAAAAAGGTTCGTGAACCCTGCCTCTCCACTTGGTTAGCTTTCCACGGAGTCTTCATACAGCCTGGAATGAGTGGAGGAGTGATAGCATGTTGTGTGTACATGCACACACATCACACATGTGAGTAAATATAGTAGGTAGCTGGTCAGGTCTCCTGAGTCCCTATCTGGTATGCTCTCTTTTTATGACACTGCCAGTCCCCAGAACCAGACCCCTCACCCATGTTTCCATTTCCCAAGGGAAAGTCATGACTTACTTATCACCAATCAGCAGATAAGGTTCCTCACAGCGGATGGGGTCGATGCATTTGAAACCCCCTTGCAAATTATAGCAAGACTGTAGCGGGGAGCATGTGTGATTCCGGTGCTCACACTCATTGATGTCTGAAATGCAAGGTAGACAAGAAGCAAGGCCTGGTGTGTGGAGGTAGTATTGTAGGGCAGCTGGGGTGACTGGGTCTCACTATTGAACAACACTATCCAATATGGCAGCCATTGGTCCCACGGGGCTACTTACTGGGCTCTTGAAACATGGGTAGTGCAAATCAAGATGTGCTATAAGTAGGAAATACACACCAGATCTCTATGACTTTGTACAGAAAACAAGAACGTATGACATCTCATCAATAATTTTCATTTTGTGAGTATGTCAAAATGGTAATATTTTAGATCAATTGCATGAAATAAAATATAGCATTTAAAGTAATTTCCATGAAAGTATCTCTTCTTGTTTTTAATGTGGCAACTAGAAAATGTAAGGTTATATAGATGACATAATTTGTAGCTCATGTGTTATTTCTATTGTCCAACACCACCATGAAAAATCATTGCTTGGTACTAGGAAGAGGCAGCTTCCATCAGGCTGATCACAGAGCAGCTGCTCCACAACAGAGACCCAGTAGGCAGAGTGTGGGGCTGTCAACCTGGAGAAGACCTGACCCTTTCACAAGCCAGGTTCTTAACACTTTGAGGAACCCTAGAAGTCAGTGGAGCCAAGCTGAGTAAGCTGCCCTTAAGGTCAGTCAAGAAAACTGGGCTCTGGTCCCTGAGTAGGGTCTGGCCACAGAAGTCATGGTTGAGTGTACAGCAATCCTTGGAAGGGCCAAAGAGATCTGCCTGGTGAGATAGTAACCAGCCCCCAGAAGGTGCCACCTACCTCTTCAGAGTTCATTGCAGAAGTACGAGTGGCCCGTGTCCTAGCCAAAGGATGGGTCATGGCAGGAAGGGGAGGAAGGCATCAGCCCAGACATCTTGCTCAAAATTGCCACTCTGGGAGTTATCTGTACCCATTCACACCCTCACCCATGACACCTTCCTGAAGCCACACAGGATTCCTCAGAGGAAGATATCCAGATGACTACCTCACTCAGCCCCAGCCAGGCCCCTCTGGGCAGTCTTACCCTGGCAGCTTCGGTTGTCATCCAGCAAGATGTAGCCTGGTGGGCAGGAGCAGAAGTATGTGCCAGGCTGATTCACACACTCGTGTTGGCAGAGGAACTCGGAGAAGCTGCACTCGTCCATATCTGGTGGTGGGACGGAGACAAGTTATACCTGCTGTTTATTATCAGGCTATCTGGGAGTGGGAACTTAGCAGTCATCTACTTCAACTCACAAATTCTCCTGATAGATATAATGAAGTTGTTGATTCATTTCTTGAACACTTCTGGTGACAAGGAGCTCTTTACCTACTGAGGACACCCACTAATATTTGGACAACTAGAATTGTTAGAAAATTCCTTTCACCTTTATCAAGCTTCCAATGTCCTGTGACTTTGGCTCTGCTTCATCATCCACTCATTACTTACCCTCATTCGCCCTGTCAGAGCATCCACTCTGTCTGCCCAAAGGAGTGAGAATTGTTTGAACACAGGAGTCTTATTGATACAGATTTCTTCCCCAAGACCCCAAAATGTTCACTGGCCCAGTCTTTTCACTAGGCAACCTTAGCCGTGCTAGCTTCTCTCCCCCAAGCCACAAATTAAGGACGAATATTGTTCCTAAAAGCACAACTAAGAGACAGATACATAGCCAGCACTAGTTAAGTTAAAACTTCACTGTATCAAAAACAAACAAACAAACAAACAAAAACTTCCTTGCAAGGGAAAACTACAGGGTGGCATGAGGTGGGCAGGCACTGTCTCCTATGGCCTGCTCCCTGGGACAAGGACACAGCAGCTTCCCATCAGCCTGGACCCAGCCTAAGCAGGGCGATTCTCTAGCTGCAAAAGACTGTGGGAGAGGGGCACTGTCCCCGTGCTTTTTACCACTTGTCTATTGATACAGAAGCCAGAGTTCCAAAAAGGTTGGCTCTTCATAGCATACTGAGTTTGGCAACTGACGCCCCCATTTGTGCCTCATTCAACAAGTATGCCAAAGAAAACATGTTTTTCTTACGTTTGTTGTTTTCCAAAAACTTGCTTTCACTAGTTTCCCCATGTGACATGTCCTCGGATTACTCTGTAACTCACAGGCCACTGGTGGCTCGGATCACCCAGAGAGGGTGTCGGAATGAAGGAGGCTGCTGCTCTACCATAGGAGAATTCTGGATGTTACATGACTAATGCCTCCCACTTCTCATGGGGAAAACTCAGGCCCATCTCCCTCAGTGGTCTTCCCTCAAAGGGTATGAGGCAGTAGGGTTGAGATGTTGATTTTAAAAGTTATGGCATGTGCCAGTAACATTCACTTCTGTTTTGTCCCTGCCTGCTCCCCCACGAGCAAAGAAAGCTCAGGTCTCTGGCCCCAATTCATCATAACAGAGAGATGCCTTCACGAAGTTGGTAGGTTTCATTCCTACCTTTAGTTGACTTAGTAATGACACCTATAACTTCCTGAGGCTCACTTGGGCCAAGCACAGGGTTTAAGACTTTACATACCTCATCTTATTTAATCCTCACTTCAACCCTGTGAAGTAGGTTCTGTCACTATCTGTTTTTCCAGGAGAAAAATTAAGGTTTGCAGAGGTTAGACAACTTGACCTAGTTCAGAGATAAGGAACATGTAAACAGGAAAGCTGGGATTTGAACACAGCCAGTGTCTAGATCCTGAGATGGTAAACAAAGTAGTGTAATACCTCCAGGACTTCAAATCGGTGGATCTGGGCACTGGGGGAAGTCCCCTAGCAGGGTTAGCTCCAGTGCAGATGGGGAGGTATCATCAGCCCTGGATTTCTTTTGGAAGGGAGAGTTTGTAATCCACCCCTTTCTGATTTATCTTTGGGTCTGCAATTCCCAGATGTCATGAAGGACTGTGGCTCCCCACTCCTGAAAAGCTGAAATACAAGCCAGGTTTCTGGCAGGAAGCATGTATTAGCCCATTTTCATTCTTTCACATGAAACCCAACTGTTGTTTCCAGATCAGATCTGGTTAGAGAATCCATAAGGGACAGAGGGTAAGGCTAGGAGGGGTCTGGTGTTGTACAGAAGAGCCACACCAGCTGCCTTGGGAAACAGAGGAGCACTGAAAAGTAGGAGGGTGTAGAAAAGAAACTTCCGGTGCCACACTTTTATTCTGGGCCACTGTTATTCTCTTCATGAAGCCTGCAATAGCCAACTAAGGCTGTGGAAAGTGGGCATCATAGTGAACATGGAGAGGAGTTGGCCATGCAGGAAAAGTGAGTCAACAAAAACCCTGCCAAACCAGCAAGGATTTGAGCTCCACAAGAAGCCCAAAGTTTGCATGTATGGAAATATCAAACAAAACCTCTTGAACAATCAATACATGCTAATAAAAATGACAAAAAGAAAAAAGAAGCCAAACGTTCCCAAGACTTCCTTAGGGAAGATTCATTAACGGGTAATGACACAGGGACACCAATTTGTTTAATCCTAATGACTTCTCTATGAAGATGGATGGTTAACTGGAGGAAACTTGGGTGCAGACAGGGCCTTGGCCAATGAAAGTAGCAAACAACAGAGGGAGAACTTGAATGTGGCTCCATCTGGCTCCAGGGTCTCTCTTCCACACTGCTTCTGCAGGTGGTCAACAAGTGCCTGTGGATTTGCAGGCAATGCTGGAGAAAGCTGAGCTTTCAACATGTCTTGGTTCCTTGGCTCAGATTCCCCAAGGACAGCCACACAGCGGGGGTGGGGGAATGACTGAAATCTAGGAAGAAAGTGGCCTTTCAATTTCAATCCTGAGGGTATTTTATTTCTGGGACCGATACTTAATCAGGTTAAGGCACTCTGTGTCTCTTGACATTCCTGGCCCTAGAAAGAGGTGCTCATTTGTTTCAGGAACTCTGTCCATAGAACACTGCACCAAGTGAAGCTAAGAAACAAAACTCACTGACAGTCTGGGTCAGCTTCTGTCACAGTGAAACCCAGGATCAGGAAACTTTCCATTCTGCAGGACAAAAGGATTCTCACTTATTTTTAAAAGTGCAGGGAAACACTATTCATTTGGACTTCACTAATTTACAGAAGTGAATTGAATGGATTTTACTTTAATTCAACATTTTCAGTAAAAAAAAAAGGGAGGGTTGGGGACAGAGAGTTGCACAAGTAAAATGTGGTCCTTATTCTTAAAGAGTTAATAATCTAATAGTAGTTTTCTAATTATCTAGGAAATTAAAATTTAACATTCTGGAAAAAAAAGAGGAAATTAATAGGAATATTATAATGGCACCAACAAACATGCATAGGGAGGGACTGATAGCTCTTTGTGCTTGGAAGGTATTTATGAAAAGTACACTAAACCACCACATCTATGTCCTCACAACAAATCATTAAGATTTCATTCATCCAATGGACGGAACTGGAAATCATCATGGAAAATGAAATAAACCAGACTGAGAAAGGCAAATATCACATGCTTTTTCTCAAATGCAGAATCTAGACCTAGAAAAAAAAATTGACAATGGGGGAACTGTTTGGGGATGGCAACGAGCCAGAGGGAGGAGGGTGAAAGGAGAGGGTGGTGGGGGGTGAATATGATCAAAGCACTTCATAGACATGTATGAAAGTAGAATAATAAAACTGGCTACAAATTGTTTAGAGGAAGGAGGATAAGGAACATACTAAAGGGGTGAATTTGATCAAAGTACATTATATACATGTATAAAAACATCATGATGAAATCTCTTTGTATAATTAATATATGCTAATAAAAAGCAGATAAAAAGATTTCATTCACTCAACATTTAAACTTTCATTCACTGGTTCAAAAATGATTGATTACATGGTTGCTATGTGCCAGGCCTAGAATTGGGTGTTGATTATTTGTAGACATTCTCTAATTTCAATAAATATATACACTTACATACATGATTTATTCATTTAGCCCTCCCTTACCTAATGAGATATATGACTACTCCTGGGTCACTGCCCTCTCTAAGTATGATCTGGGCCAGCCCCAGGACTTTGGTCAGTGCTGGGTGAGGACAGAACTCTCAGACCAGCAAACAAAATTGAGTGACTCCTCTCCCTCATCAATCCCATCTCAGATCTAGATGGCAGCTCCATTGTCTTTTTGCCTTATTGGTCAGGTGACCAGGAAGGTGAGACTCTGCCCCACCTCTCAGGAAGTGACTCACCTCTGTTCTATGTGGTTGTGACCCCACAGCACTGGAAACTGTCCCCGGCTAGATATATGTCCAGGAAACGAGAGGAAACACCTGTGAAGGAAGCCTTTGACCCACACCCCCAGGTCCTTAGTACAAATGGAAGTCTCCAATGCTAAGCCTATTACCACTGCAATGCACGCCGTCATCCTCAAGTTCATATCCTGGGTCACAACGGCAGATGAAAGAGCCATAGGTGTTGACACAGGTTTGCACGCAGGGATTCTCAGTTGCACACTCATTCACATCTGCAGAAAGCCAAAGCATATAACTGACTATTTGTATAGCAGAATATCACAAGAAAGCACTTTCACTAGCAACAAAAATTACCACGGCCAGGAGACCAGATTCACGGCTGCCAAGAGTCTCATTCTGGAACCTCTCAGAGTATGATCCCAGACCCCAAAGAGCCTCCATCCTCATGGCTCTTCCTGTATGTGTATGTCCGTATGCACCTGCTAAAAAGTCTGGTCTCCAAGGCTCATGGAACTTCTAGGCAGTACCTGTTCTTTCCCAAACTAGCTATATTCTATCACCTATTAGCCTTTCTCTCACCTCCCATTACAATTTTAGGTAAACAAGTAATTATGACAAGTCAAATAATATGCTTATTACGTATAAATAACTTTGCTGATCGTAAGAAAGTCTCCCACTTACTCAATCCTTACAACTCTGCTTCGGAACCACTGCCCATTCTCTAGGTTAAGTAGGTTAGGGAGAAGACCCAAAAGGGAACAAGGAGTGATGGGAGACTCCATTATCACGTCAAAATTAATGAAATCATGCTCCTATTGTACGTCAATCAGACCGACAAAGCTGCTTAAACGTTTTTCTAGCTTGAGAGATGTGTCCCAGTCCACACACTAGCCAGAGCCTGACTGGAACTAGAACATGAGTCAGCGGTCTTTCCACAATCCACAGGATTCATTCTGCACAGCTCATCGGGATGGCACAGATGGAGTGGAGCAGACCCTTCAGACACTGGCACTGGCTGACCCCTTGCAAGAGCCCCCTCCCATGCTCCATACACCAGGCCAAGCTTCCAGCTGAGAGCTGGTGGATCCACGTCAGAAGCCCAGTTAAACTTTCTGAGGTTCTGAATAGAGACTTGAGTGTGCTCAGAGGTAAGGTCTTCACTCTGACAGCTTGAGAGGCTGTGTTCTTAGAGGAGGGCTAGCCCAATGCCCACAAAGCACCAGCATCCTGCTGTCTTTGGGGCTGTCAAAGAAAACATCAATAAATGAACAGCTGTGTAGAGAGAGTCCCATGAGATAGTCTGTCCTGCTGGCCATGGGAGGTTGGAATTTCTCCATCTAGGCTGGGTAGGAAAATATCCATGGTGCTAACCCAGTAAGCATCAGTACAGATAGTCCAGCGCTGGTGAGCATTTGGGCTGGTGTCCTCAGCTTCTGCCAGATGCTGGCCACATGGAGGCAAATGAGCTCAATCCTGCCCTCCCACTGCTCGCAGCTGCTCATGAGAACAGGACCCAAAGGATTCTACTCCCCTGTCCCCTAACCACCCTTCCCTGCCAGCCTGCCTTCCAAGCACCTTTGTGAATCCTGAAAGCAGAAGGCACCCCATCTGCCCTGCAGGGCAGGAAGACTGGGCTCTTGGTTTTCCTCTCAACTCTGCCACCATCTGGCTGCCTGACTTAGGCCGAGTGGCTTAACCTGTTTGAGCCTCAACTTCCTCTTCTATGAAGCAGGGCCACAAATACCTGCCAGCTTATCTCATAAGACTATTGTTGGGGTTCAGTGAGGTTGACAGACACGACAATGCTTTGTGGAGGTAAAGTGCTCCTTCACGCACTAGGTACTAGGATTGCAAAAGCTCTACGGGGTCATCACAGGCCTATGGGCCCTGCTGATGCAATATCCCAGTGGCTACGTGCCTGTGTCCAGGCCTGAGTGCTGTGCCCGCTGCTTTATCACACTGCTGGACTTGGCATTGCCAGGTATATTAGCTGGTCTTTGTCACACACCCATCCCTGACAGGCCTGAGGACACATGCAGCTTTTGGCTCTGCTGCGCTTGGCCACCCTTCAGGAGGTACTGACTGAGGCCACTGTGCCGTCCCCTGAGAGAAAACCTGGACTGGCACCTCCAGTGCTGGCCTTGGCACCAAGAAGTCGGCATTTGCCCTTAGTGGCTTATCACAGCAGTGAAAGAGCCAGACGCCTGCTCCCTCTCCAGTGGGAAGGAAGGGCCCTGCTCTGGACTTCCTCAACCTCCCAGCCCAGCTCTGCTCTCAGAAGAAAATGACCTCGCCTGGCAAGAGGGGTTCAGTGGTGACTTCTTGGAACAATTAGCAGAACCAGCTTTGGAGGCGAGCCTCACAAAGAATCGAGGATCAAACCCCCGAACGCTGATGCCTTCCTGTTTATCCACTGACTTAGATACGATTAAAGTAATGCAGACATAATATCCTCTGACTAGCTGGCCAGGGGCCTGCGGGACAGAATTCACTGCAATGGTGTGACAAGGAAATGGGCCTTGAGAAACCTGGTGGCAGGCTCCAACAAAGACCTCATTCTGCATCTCCGACGCTGTCTCCACCCAGGACCAGGCTGCTGCCAGGGACTGGAGGTCTGGCTGGGGCCTGGGTGGGGAACTGGAGGCCAGAGCTTGACTTACGCTAATTCCTTGGGTCTTTTGTACCCCTGTTCATTTCCTGAGCAGAAGAAACCTTCCGATAGAAACCGCGATAAATACGTAGCTGGCTTTTCTTACGTATCAGGATTTCAAGTGATTGTATGAAAACCAGAAAGTGCGTTCGTTACGTTCTGATTGCGTAGGGCACACTAGGGAAGGTACCCTTCCCCAACCCCAACTCTTTGCTAAGCCCTCCTGGCACAGGACAGAGGGAAATTTCTAGTGAGAGACCTCAAAATTACCCACAAACCCCCTGCCTAGTGTATATGTGTATATTTTGTGATTCATCAGGGGTAAGGGGGGCCCTGAACACCCCCTCTCTGGTCCTTAGCAACTGACCGTAGGGCTACAGAGCATTCGAGAATATTTCTGATCAGGCAAGAAAGCCTCAAGGCTACTCCTGGCTAGCAGACACAGAAAGGGGAAGATCCACCAACTTACAAGTGTCCAGCTGGTGGATAGCTATGGTTCTGCCCTCCACAATACTCAGAGCACTTTTTGAGCTGTTTCACATAATCCCAGTTTGGGTCTCAGGTTTCTGTAAGCTATGGGAATGGGTGGGCAGTGACAAGGAACAGGAAAACACTTTAATGACAGCGTTTTGCAGACATAAACCGTCAGGCTCTGAAGGAGACCGTGTCTAGAGTTTCACAACACATCCAAGTTATTGTGCACGTCACATACCTTGGCAAGACCTTCCATCCTCATTGAGGGTAAAACCAGGGTTGCATGTGCAGGAGTAAGATCCAGGAACATTGGCACAGAGCTGCTGGCAGTAACCATAGCGACACTCATCAATGTCTAGAAACAGAAATGCAAGTAGGTAAGACAGGTCTCCTCCCCAAGGCTACTATCAGCAGAGGCATCACTGCCTTTCTCTTCTATGATGGGACCAGGGAGGGACATGAAGGGGAGCTGATGCTCAGACAGTACCTAGTAAGTGTCGGGGATGGTGATACCTTCTGGGTTACAAGGCTCCACCTCCCTACAATCTTCTCCCTCCTGGAACAATCTAAATCCCATGAACTTCTGAACCTATTCTGAAAGCTGTATGAGAAATTTCTACTTTGAGTGGGATATTCGGCAAGATAGCATCCCAGAGTTTATCCTACTCTAAGATTCATGCTACATTAATATTTAACACTACGATTCTATGTGAACTTTTCACTGCCCCAAGAAGGGACAAGCTAGCAATGCTCCAGTGGGCCCCCTGCCAGCTCCATTAACAATTAATATAGCCAGCTGTCAAAACCAGGAGCTAGTGTGCACTGGGATGAGCTGTGTAGTGCTACAGTGAGACCTATGGATCCTGTAACACAAGGATGCTTGTGCTCACCTTGGCTCTTGTCCTTGCACCAAAACAGACACAAACCTCTAGATAAACACATCTCTACTAAGCCATGGCCAGCTTTCCCAGAGAAAGCAGTAGCAAAGTGATGAATGACAGTTTTACCAGAGCTGGGCAATCTGAACTCCCTGTAACATGAACCACCCCATGGGGAGCCTGGTGTCATCAGGAAAACACTTCTCAGCATCCTATGTCAATGGGATGATGAGCTGGACAGTGCATTCCTATAGGGCAGGGTATCTTGAATGAAATCACCAGCTATAGAAGGAGATGGTGTCCTTAACATATATATACAGGCTCTTCTGGGACCTGCTATTCTGACTGAAGCTGCAACTGAGCCTTTTCTCATCCCATCTCGCCCTAGACTAACCACATTCCCTCTGTAGCATCAACTCCTATGGAACCAGGGTCCACCCAGAGCCCTGGAGGCCAGCCCAGAACCTCAGTCCCTGTGCCCAGTTTCTTCTAACTACTGCCAAAAAAGTACTCCACTTGCCCTCCCTTACCTCTTGTTCAGCCCTCATCAAATTCTGTGCTCTGCCTTGCGATTCTATTTTATCTCTGAGACCTGGCCCTTAAAAGCTAAGAAGTTCTTGCTTGAAAAACATACTTTTTTGTAAAGTTTCTGGTCCTGACCACTTCTGAGGGTGAAGTTGGGCACATCACCAAGACCCAGGGAGGCAGCAGGGACCGGTGAGGATACCTTTCCCCTAGGGGCACCATTTTTCTACAAAAGCAATACCTCCAAAGTACACAGAAGGGTGGTAGGTGGTATTGATGCTTGCATTTTGAAGGAGAAAGAAGAGTTTGGTCAAGGGAAGGCATGAGTTTGTCCACAAGCAGGAAAGCTCTTCACTCAGATGTGTGACTGGGCTGTGCCACGTGGTACCTATCACGTGGTACCTGCCACGTTAGGCTTCCACGAGCATCCCTCCCAAACTTCCTGCTCTGGGAAAGAGATAAGCCCTTCTCAGATGAGGGGGCTGCCTACTCCTGAGGTCTCTCTGCTGGGCCCAGGTATGCTGGCCTCTACCTCTCTAGCGGCCCTTGTGGCAGAAAAAAACTGGCCTGAGAAGCAGGAGATTTCCATGTTAGACTCAACTTACTTCAACTTTGATCAAAAGTTCCTCTGTTTTGAGTTTATCTCCAACTCTACAAAGGTGTATAACATAATATCCAACGTCCCTTCCAGCTCTAAAGTTCTACCTATTAAGTTCTTGTACAAATAACTCCCTCACTGATCTGCTTATGTTCAAATCTGTGGCATCATATTTTCCATTAGAGCAGAGGTTGGTTTAAATACATGGGGACTGTTATATTCATGAACACCATGTACCCCAGTTCTTCCATTGATGTCTGCAGAAGAAAACCAAGCCAAGCAAGGCAGCTTATCCAGACATGTCAGACAGGTAATAATAGCAGACCCAAACATGGTCTCAATCAAGAGAGATTTACTTTTCTTCTCTCTCTCTCTCTCTCTCTCTCTCTCTCTCTCTCTCAGTTCTATGATGTTGTTGTTTAGATCTGTTCCTCAGTCCTCCAGGACTAACTTCCAGAAAACAGAATAATATCTTAGAATTGAAACTGCCAGGATTTTTCCAAGAAAACACAAAATGGAAACACACCCTAGAAGTAGAAATTGAAGTGAAAGCTAGAGATTGCTATGGATTCATTCACTTGGCTAAACACAAATCCAGAGGGAAGGAGAGGGAAAAAAGCCCTCCAGTAAAAATAAACAGAAGGATCGCATGGCAGATGCCAACTGCTTGGGACAAAATTCTCCATCAGTGATGACTGAAAGACCACAGCTAGTGTGGTGGGCACAGCAGGGCGGTGGGGGTTATGGTGTTGGGAGATGATGTCTGAGCAGAATCTACAGATCCTCATTTGAGACTCAGAACATTTCTGTAATTAAGCAAAAGTATTTCCTTAGCTTAGAATTATTTCTAAGTAGGGAAAATACCCTCACTTCTATTACCTCCTGGCTTAAATACAAACTTTCAAAGACAGGAAGAAGATCTAGGTAAAATCAAATTTGAGCCCTGAAAAGGTACTTTCAAAACCAGTAATGATGGCATGATAGTGATGGTGACAAGTGATTTTAATGGTGGTGACACATAAATGTTCATTTAATAGCCTTCTACACCATCCAAAGAAAAGCTTACTACCCTACCATGTGCCCAGTCTGGGTATCCTTGGCAACCTTCAACTTCCCAAAGTCCCTGTGAACCTGAGAGCTCTTACCCAGGCACTGGCCTTCCAGAAGCCAGTAGCCATCTGTGCAGGAGCAAGTGTATCCGCCCTCTGTGTTGATGCAGATCTGGGTAGGGTTGCACTGGTGGGAATCTGTTGCACACTCATCCACATCTGCAATACAGAAATAGTCCAAAGAATGTCACCTGCATCTTCCAAAGAGCCTGGAGCCACCAGAGGTGCCAACTGCTTATTTGTCTTAGCCGGGAGGTAGTCAATAATGTCATTGGTTACACCTAGGAGATGGAAGCACCTCCCTGACAGTCACCATTAGGAGACACTGATCTCTAAATAGAGGGAGCAGAGCTAGTCTGCTCACTGGAAACCCACAAAGGGAAATGACCAAGAAGGGGACACCTACCCTTAGGCACTCTTCCGCCATTCCATGCCATCACTCTCTGAAAGTATGTCACCTTGACAACAACCATGGCTTGATTTAGAAAGGCATTTTGTATTAAGCTTATTCAGTCATGTGCACAGGACCCTGCTAACCACTGAGAGTATAACCAAAGTAAAAGCAGTGTTCCCTG
The DNA here is from genome assembly GCF_047511655.1 of Castor canadensis. Taxonomy (NCBI): domain Eukaryota; kingdom Metazoa; phylum Chordata; class Mammalia; order Rodentia; family Castoridae; genus Castor; species Castor canadensis. Next base: position 17,136,068 of record NC_133388.1, on the reverse strand, counting down.
CCCACCAGAAGCTGCTAGTCAGTGGCTTGATTATATTTTTTAAGGAAAACCTTTTGGTTGGGGGCTCCTACCCCTTCCCTGAACTTCCAGAAGCTCTGCATGCCAGAGCCTCTGGGATAACATGAAATGAAGTTTTGCACTGATGTCAGGTCAATCCCAGCTCTTCCTTCAGGCACAGAATTCAAGCTGTATTCAGAGTTATATCTGGTGGCATGGGTACTGTACATAGTCCATGCCCAAAACTGTTTCCTAAAAATAAACCATCCTTCCTTCCTTTCTCCCTGCACTGCACAGCAGGGCAGAGCCCCTGGATCCTGAGACGGGACCTCCTGATAGCGATTCTCACTTGGGCATAAAGGAGACAGCACCATGTGTTCATGCACTGATGACTCCACACAGGTCCACTGAGTGCCCCGGACCTGCTGAGCCTGACTCCAATGCCTTTCCTCCTTGTTGGTTCTGCCCTCACAGCCTGCACCTCACACCCACGCCCCACATGTGCAGCAGGGTCTGCACACTCTCCCTGCCTATACCATAGGGACCATGGTGCAGTTGGAAGTAGCACTGAAAACTGCAATTTGCCTGACACCTTGCTTGAGCCTGTATTTATTCTCACAGCTCCTTGTAAAGTAGACTCAAGACCTCACTTTACAGATGGGAAAAGTGAGCAGAGGGAGCCAATAAGCACCAAACCATGAGCTGAGTCCAGGTTTCCTACCTGACTTCTGCCAATCTCTACAGGGATGAAAGAGGACATGGCCAGGACCAAGCAGGTGCAGAAGGGGCTGGCAGAGTGGATAGAGGAGAGCTTTCACTGCCCTTTCCCTCCCTGCCTCTTGACACTGTAGGCTGCAGCCTTTTCCCTCATCTATTCAGATGACACCTTTGCATGTATAGTGGGGTAAGAGGGTCCAGAGCCAAAACAAGTTGCCCTGTGCAGAAGACTTTGCCTGCTGTGCACTAAGGAAGCCAGCACAGCTAAGGGGGTCTTTCAACCAGGTAAACAATAGGCTCTTGGGGTCTGATGACATCACCATGTGCATACAACAACTAACATGAATGACAGTAAGTAATCCCCACATCAAACTGACCAAGATGCCCGGGCCTCACAGGTAGCCAGCCTTCATACCTCTCAGCATGAACCACTTCTAAGAACTGGCTCCAAGGTGGTGTCACTTTTGTTGTTTACCACCCTGAAGTGTTGACTATGTGCAGTCTTGGTGCAAAGCCCTAGCCCGGTTCCCAGCTGCAGCTCCTGCCCTTGACCTCTGCCTTCCTCCACAGGGTGGGTTCTGCCCACCAAGACCAGCCTCCCAGGGGAGCTGGTGAATAATGCTTGGCTAGAGGCCGCTCTGTTCCTGATCTGTATTGAAGCCTGTGACAATAAATAATGCTACTATCAGCCAGTACATGTTTACATTTTCTCAGTGGGGAGTGATGGATGGCAATTGTACCCTGGGAACAACATTGCCTTAGGAATTTCTTTTCTTTTTCCTGTCTTGAGGGTAATGAAGGGCAAGAGAGACCAAGGAGGGTAAAGAACTGTGAGAGCCAAAGTGACTGCAAGGTTCCATGAGCCCATGTTTGTGTGACTTATGGCACACACAAGCATGTTCGCAGTGTTCAGGCCCAGAAACAAATTCTTTGAAGTTCATCTTTTAAAAAAAATTCTACCACTTTTACTAAAGAATTAACTCCATGATACCCACTTTGTCAATGTATGTGTAAATACTTGAAAATTAACTTTTGTGAGTCCACTTACCAGATTGTTATAAAGTATATTTTGAGAACTCAGCAAGTTTCTGGGGTTTTTTGAAGGCTATCTCTCATGTTTGCATCCTCACAACACACCTGGAATAGTGCCGGGTCCATGGGAAAGGCTCAGTAATTATTGAATGAATGGACACATGAATGACAAACCTGATGCCTTTGAGCCTCCAGACAGGCTTTTCAGCTAACTAACTGACATGACCATTTTGATGTGTGCACTGTAAAAGTAGCTATTGTCTCCCAAAACACAATCAGCTCCCACACCTGACAGCTCAAACAGCTCGCACCGTGGGTTCCCACAGGAGACTGAAAGACGCATCATGCATTCCAGCTCACAGCTAAATTGCTTACATTAAATACATTTGACTTAAATAACAGAAGGAAAAATACATTGAACCACTCCAAGGACATTCTTTGGCAAGGCCTCCTTTTCTGCATCAGTGGAAAAATACATTACCGCAACCTGAGCAAGTGTCATTTTCCTCACACGCAAACCTTGTCTTTTTTTCCTTTCCTGTGGAATAGTTAGGGAGAGCTTCCTGGGAGAAAAGAAAGCTGGGTGTATGCAGCCATTCTTCACTCATTCACTCATCCATGCTTTATGCCCTACTGCAGGTCTCCAGCCTTCCAGGCCATTTGGGAAAACTGGCATCAAGTGTAGTCCCTCCCACTGGGACTTCACTGAGTGCCCTTCTGCCAGCTCCATGCTTCCTCCTATGAGCTACACCATGGTCAGCTGCCTGGGTACTCAGATGATTTATCCATAGCAACAGTGGCTTGGTCATCCCAGAGAGGGCAATGTCCATCCACTGTCCAGGAGGCCTGCACACTAGCAACTGGAGGAAAGCACTACTACATTTTCTAGAACCAGAAAAGATCCCACATTGTTCCTGCCCATGAAGAAATTAGCATCTCATGAAATAGCCCAACTCAGTTGAACCATGACACTTTACCTGGGCAATCACTCCTTCTTTCACACAGACCCAGAATGGCCTTCTCAATCTCAGACAAGTACTCACTCAGGAAAGTCATTGAAACCTGCCAACATTGGGTCCTGAAGAAGCCACAAGCAGAGTGGGCTCCCAGGCCCAGGATAGAGGGCCACACATGAGAAACACTCATTTAGGATTTCACTTCAGTAGCTATGTCTCATGTCCCCAGCCAGACAGCAAGCTTCACGTGGGCAGCTGTACTAAGGCAGGGTGAATGAAGTGGTGTTCTTTCAACCCAGTCAAGAGCTCACAGAGGCACCAGCTGGAGGAACTGGCCTCAAGACATCACAATAAGCTCTCCAACAACTCAGGGGACAACAAAATGAGCAGCATCTTCCATTCTGACTTAAGGGACAGCACAAAAAGGGACCATAGCCCACAAGCTCCTACAAGGTTTAGCCCCTGGGGCAAGTGTCCACAGCAGAATCCAGCACTGACTGGCATGCCCTCCCTTTCATCAGAAATTCTCCAAGGACTTTGTGGACATACCACTGTTGGCTTAAGCCCATTTTATGTCCTCTTCATTGGAGAGGACTGCTTCTCAAAAAACTTCATTCAACTCACTTTTCTGTCCCATAAAATGATTCTTAATGTGTTGCCCCAAATAGTTAAAAGTGTGTTTCAGAGTAAATAGCATGTATATGCATGCCAGCTATTTATTTTATTTCAATGTACACATTATATATTACATGCATTTATATTTCTACATTTATCTCTGATAAAATGTCCTTTAAAAACTGTACACAGCAGGGCTGGCAGTACGGCTCAAGTGGTAGAGCTCCTGCCTAGCAAGCTCAAGGCCCTGAGTTCAAACCCCAGTACCACCAAAAAATAAATAAATAAATAAAATAAACTGTACACAACAAAACATTAATGGATCTCCCATCTCCATAGGATGAACATTTTCTAAACCATTCTCCCAGCACTGAAGTTTAAGAGAAAAAACACCAAAGCGCTGAGACCTCTGCAGGAAAGGCCAGTGCATAAAAGAATAAGAACTTTGGGGACAGACAGAACTTGTGTGAATCCAGGTCCCTGCACTGATAACTGAGTCACGCAGAGCACAGTCTGCCTCCAGGCTGCAGTGAGAGTTCATAAATTACCATGTGCACCACCCGACACATAGCAGGTGCTTGGGAAATTTTAGTTTCTTCCCCAGTGAGGTCCTTTTCCTAACTTCTGTAGAAGATGGAGAAGCTTGGCTTCAGCCTTCTACAGGCTCTGTTCTGGAATTCACCAAAGACACCAAGACCACAGTGCTAGGGCTCTGTGAGCTGTGAGGCATGGTTAGTTCTGTGGACCTACCATAACCAAAATCAGAGACTTTTTCCCCTTGAGCCCTAGCCTCATGGCGAGGGACTGTAACACAGGTAAAAAATGGCTGGGTACATTTCTTTAAGGGGTCTCACTTTTCACCTCTGCACTCTGGCATCTATGGGTCCCTTTTAGGATTGCAGGCATCCTAAAGCAGAAAGGGATATGTGTGTTAAGGAATTTCACAGCCACATGTGTTCAAGCCTAACACATCTCTGATTCTTCCCTCCTCCTGTGTCTCTGTGTTACAATTCTACGAACAAGCTAGAGCTGATTTTGGAACCTGGGTCTGTAACCTCAGCTGAATGTCTCTGCTCTTGTGTGAGAACAGCCATTAGCCAAAGGGAAACATTCTCGCTGGGTGACACTGGAAGAAGCTGTCCAAAAGTACTTGGAAGACTACACCTTTCTTTCCAAGGCCTCCACTCTTCCTTTTTTGGACACGGCAAAAATCATTTCCTTGGTAGTAAATTGTTACCCAGTGAAACAACATGTTTTCCCAGCCTGACTTTGTTCCTTCCTTGCTCAAGCTAATGGTGTTTGATAAGAAGGCAAAAAATAACAATGGCACATTCCTGAGCCTCCAAGTGAAGCTGGTTTCAGCCCTGCTGCTAGGCTGGGTTTGTGCCATATTTCAACCAGACAAGCCCAGCCAAGGCTGGAAGCTACACAGGATCTGCTTCCCAAACACCTGCTTAATTAAAGATCTCAGCGTTTGAGAACTCAGTCGCTGAATTCCTGAGACATCTGCACTCCACGTGTCCGCAGTCTGTGGCAATCATTCGGAATCGTATCTTTTCATGTTTATGGCCCTTTTCCTAATGATTGATACTCAACATGGAACACCAAACCTTGCTCATTTTGCACTTCTAACTAGGTAACAAATATGTGGTCTATTTTCCAAATATAGAAAGCCTTCCCTTTTGGAAGAAACCAGCTAGAATTCAGGACCTAACCTGTCCTCTCTGTGGATTCTTCTTTTCTATCCATGAAGTGAGAACTTGGAGATTTCGGAATGTGCCCTTCTAGCTATGGTCCTCTACAGAGACAAACTATTCTAGTAATGAGGGTCAGATTGTTTTGTTCTTGGCTAATTATTTTCATCCACAGAATGCTTGGTAAACATCAACTGACTCTAGTTGCTTTGAAACTGGGTGGTGAATTGGCCATGCCCATTCAACTTGTACCAATGATATGGGTGCCACAATGGCAGAAGGGAAAGCACATGTCTCTTTTTGAGCATCACATATCAAGAGGTCCTGAAAGTAAGGTGAAAGGGCTGCTGATTGGCAATTCAGACATTTTTTAAAGGGGATGAGGCTTGGGCCATTATTGTGAATATAAAGCGAACAGGCATGAAGCTTGGATTAGATTTCCAGTTACTAAAATTCTTGCCGTTTGTCCATCAACAGAGATTTTTTTAATCCATACAAGCCAGCGATCCAAACTTAGACACCCAAGAGAATCATCTGACTATATCAAAATGTCTGGGGTTGAGCCTTGGCAAGCTGTCTTATTTTAAAGTTACCTAAACAAATCCAATGTGAAACCAAGTCTGGAAGCCACTCAGCTTTACAGTGCATGTGAATCAGTGGGGATCTTGTTAGGATGCAGATTCTAATTCAGTACATCCTGCATCTAACAAACTCCCAGGTGATACCAGTGCTGTCAGCTGAGGGATCACACTCTGTAGCAAGGCGCTAGACTGTTCTGAGCAAGACTTAGTGATGTTTAGTTTACTCCACACAACTTGCTTAGAGTTTCAGAAGGAATTCAAGAGTCTATGAGGGAATTTGAGTGTTCAAAAATCAAGCATTGATTCCTAACTGGATTCTTTCCTCTTCAAGACAAAGCCTGCTGGCTACAAAAGTACAGCTGGCCCTCTGTATCTGTGGGTCCTGCATTCATGGATTCAACCAACCACAGATGGAAAATATGTGAAAACTGAACATGTACAGACTTCTTTGTTTTGAGACAAGGTCTCACTATGCAGCCCAGACTGGCCTCAAACTCTCCATCCTCCTTTCTCAGCCTCCAAAGTGCTGAGAGTACAGGCATGTAGCATCAGGTGTTTTTTCTTGCCACCATTCCTGAAATAAAACAGTAGAACAATTATTTAGATAGCACTTACATTGCATTGAGTATTATAAGTCATGTAGACATGATTTAAAATGTATAGGCTATATGCAAAGACTATGCCATTTTATACAGGGCATCTGAGGATTTGGATATCCCTGAAGGCTCCTGGAACCAATCCCTTACAGACACTGGGAACTACAGCACTGTGGTTTGGGAGTCTTTGATACTAACGCATCTAGCACAGTCCAGCCAAACAGAAGGCTTTTCTTGTATGCAGACACCACCATGATTCAATTTCACCCTGCAGTGGTTGGATGCCTACTGTACCAGACCTTGGCCTAGAGCCCTGTGCAGTTCCTCCCTTCCTTTAGTTCATTGGTGGTGTTTTGGCTTCCTATGAGTAAACTCAATTCCCTAGATCTTAACTGTGTTCTTAGAAATACTGCCCCTAAGGTGATGACCCAAAGTGCAAAAATTCCTAGTAGGAGAAAAGACAGTGTGTTTCCTTCAATACGCAGCATCATTTTCAATTGCATTTTTAATAGCACAGTGATAAATCTTAATCCTGTAATCTGCCTGCCTTCCCACAGGCCCCTTCTCCCCACCCCCCACCCCCAGCACCTATTCCTCACCCACTTCCTGACTGCTATCTTGTCATCAACGTCAATGTATATAATCGCCTTGTCCCTCCCCATATCCATGGCCAGTCCCCATACAGCTCCCACTCCCTATCCTCTGTGTCAGTTAGTGGCACCAGCATTTTCTAGTTTCCCAAGGCAGAAAGTTTAAATCTTCCCCTCACTTCCACCTTGAAAACCCCCTTTCTTTCTTTATGTCCCCAACCCAAAGACTCCAGCACCTAGCTGTCTGTTCTCTAAATAACCGTGACAACTTCATAACTCCTCCAGTTCCTCCCTGCAAAAGCTATACTAAACACAACCTCCAGGACCAACCAAAACACAAACATGCCCTGTGGCTCTGCTATTCAAACTTTCCACTCCCTCTGTAGAACCCTCAGAACATTCTTTTTACACTTCAGCACCATGGCACGTCAAGCCTACTTCACCCAACCGTGCACAGCATACATCTAGTTTTATAGCAGTTCACATTGTATTATACAATTTGCTGCACACAGCTCTGCCTAAACTTGGAGTTTCTCAAAAGCAGGAGGTGGGTCTTCTTTAAATCTGCTTCTTAAGCACCTACCACAGTGCCTGGAATATGAGGGAGTGCCAAAGTGAACTCTCCTGGAAATGGAAATGCTTCAGACTTTTCTGAAGGTATAGTGGACATTCACAAGAGACCAACTCAGCTATGCACCTATGCTGTGGTTCTTGTCCACTGCTGTAGGTAAAGGCTGTCTGGGAGACATTAACTGGCAGTTCTAGTTCCAATAAAGCCTGAGGATAAAGCTCAGGCCTATTCCTTCCCACTCATGGCGCAGGGCTGATTTGAAAATGTTCTCAACTTCCAGATTAAGCCTATTTTATTGGCACATTTATTACATGTGATTTTGACAAACACAGTCAAAAAATTATAAAAATCAACATAAATTTCAAAAGCAGAAAATTTTATTTCCCACTCATGCATTTCAGAGCTCAGGTAATATGGAGAAGCTCTCAGTTAGCCCTGTGTTATTGTCAGTTGTGTTTAAATCATTGTGTGATCTGCTGAGTGTCTCCCTGCCCTTCATTTTGTGAAAATCTGCCTCTCCAAAAGTAAATGGTGCCCAAAAAGCAGGTAAAAGTGAATGCAGTTAATTGAAGTTATAAAGTGAAATCTGAGATTTGTTGAAAGGGAGCATGTCTTTAGTGGAAGTTGGGCAGTGTTCTAGAAAGAATGAATCAAGCATCCACAGCACAGCACTGTGCTCTACGCATCCTGGGCATGCGTGGTTTTTCCTTAACAGCAACCTCCTTGTAACCATGTACTGCAGATACCAAGGATCTACTGTATACACACTTAATTCACAGACCAACCACTCTGCTCATCTCTTTTCTTGTCCCCACCTCTCTACTACCAGTCTTACAATCCAGAGGTGGAATGTAGCATGACAGACAAATTCTCTCTTATCTAAGCAATGTATTCAAGCTCTCCAGGTTATAGCAGTTTAGTGTGTACTATTGTACAAATTAGAGGAGTTAGCTACAAAGAGGTAGGAACCATGTGGGCAAGGACACAGAAGCACAGCACATTTGGAGAGCTAAGCGCAGCTTAATTTGAGCAGGTAACACAGACACATGTGACTGAATACTGGGTGAAATTTGGGGAGGACAGCCCATTGGTGAAGGCCTCACATGCCAAGATAAGGAGGTTGGAGGAAGCACCAAGAGTCTCCTTATTAGTGTCTGCTCAGTTGCTTCTTAATGCATGCTTCTTTGACAATTTAAGCAGTGGGAGTAGAGAAAATTCAGCAGCATTTGGTACAGAAGACCTCTAGCATTTTCTTTAAAGATCCTCTTTGGGCTTTAAGCACTTCTAGAAGGCTCGCTGGGCAGTCAGTATGGATGGGTCAGGACATATCAGGTTCTTTTTGACCCTCACACCCTAGCTGACCCAGAGCCTTGCCCAGAGGAGACAGGTCAATAAACATGCTGAACTAAAAAGTGCCACTGATGCAGAACTTCACAGTTGGAAGGAATTTAGATATTATTGTCCAATTTCTCTCCACCTTGGCTGTAGGCTGAAATCACCTGCAGGTCTACAGTAGATTTCAGAAGTCCACCAGTAGCTACATGCAATGGGTTCGAATGTTAGTGAGTGCAAGCCAAAACAAGCATGGCCAAGACATAAAAGAGTGGAGAAAGATGTGTTACCTGCAGCAGGTAAGAAGAGCATGGGAGTTATTTCCAAATATGTGCCCACCTTGAATGGAGGAAGTTGGGCATTTTATTTGGGAGCCTATACATATTCATATAGGAAGTACTTTATGAGTGGGCGCATTTAAGATCATAATTTAAGAAGATGGCAGACACATTTTGGGGACATGCTTAGCTCAAGGTCATGGTGCATGTGTATGAAGGTTAAAATAGTGGATTGGAATGCCTCTAAGCATGCTTAGCTTGCATCATAAAATTTTAGCTGAAAATAAAGGAAAGGACACTTTGAAGGTACATTCATGTAGAAGTTGTCCCTAAAGATGCCTGACTTGCTTAGCAGCTAACAACCCTAAACAAGTTAAGTCAGACCCCTGGGAAGGTCTTAGGTATGGATTTTAATGTGCACCCAAATTGAGAACCACCAATCCAGCCCAATGATGTGCACAGAGTCTCCTGGAAGGTTTTTTATTTTGTTTTTAAACAGAGCTCCCAATTCAGGATGTCTGGAGTGGCTCCCAGGAATTGTTATTTTTAGTGGACCTCTCAGACAACACCGGGTGAAAATATTCACACTTGCAGAAACATGGGTCTAGTCTCACTATGTTTGAATTAACCATGTAGCTCCCTATACCAACCACAGTGCCAAAATATTCAATTAAATGAATAGGATTGCTGCTATCAAAAATAATAAATAAATAATTGGAAGATGTAGAAAATTGGAACACTTCTACACTTTTCATGGAAACATAAAATATTTCAGCCATTACAGAAAATGGTATGACAGTTTCCTATAAAACTAAACACAATAGCTCTCCTTAACTACAAATAAGAGCCCAGTGTTGCCTGAAAATTGTAGATAGCACCAAACCCTATGTATACTATGTTTTCTCCCATACATACCTATGATAAAGTTTAATTTATTTAATTAGGCATAGTAAGAAATTAATAATAATAACTAATAATGAAAAGGAAGAATTATAATAATATAATGTAATAATGTAATGTGGAGCCAAACATGGTGGACATGCCTATAATCCAAGCTACTCAGAGGTGGAGGCAGGAGGACCATGAGTGAGGTCAGCCTTGGCAAAGGTAGTGGAGAGGCCCTTCCTCAAAAACAAAATAAAAACAAAAAGGGCTGGGAATTAGCTCGTGGTAGAATTCTTACCTAGCATCATGCACAAGGCCCTTGGTTCAATCCCCAGAAACCCAGCAACCCAGCAACACACACACACACACACACACACACACACACACACACACACAGAGAGAGAGAGAGAGAGAGAGAGAGAGAGAGAGAGAGAGAGAGAGAGAGTTATGTGAATGTGGTCTCTCTCTCTCAAAATATTTTACTATGAACTTTTCACTTAAATAGAGCACTTTATGGCTCCTCTTTGACATATCCAAATTGTCAGCATTACTACCCTTGCCTTTTGGGTGCAATATTAAGTAAAATATGGGTAACTTGAAGACAAGTACTATGAAACCTGTGAGGGTCAATCTGATAGCCAAGGTGTCCATTAAATGACTAATGGGCAGGTAGTACATACAGCATGGACACGCTGAACAGAGGAATCATTCACATCCCAGGAGGGATGGAGCGGAATTTCATCATGCTACTCAGAATGTTGTACAATTTAAAACTTATCAATTATTTCTGGAGTTATCCATTTAATATTTCAGACCATGGTTAACCACTGGTAACCAAAATCATGGAAAGCAAAACCTCAGGTAAGGAAGGACTACTGTGCAAAATTACACAGTAATTTTGTAGCACTTCTGAACATTTATGCAGAATTAAAAGCAAGATCATGAAGAGATGTTTTTACACCTATGTTCATAATATCATTATTCATATTCCAAGAGGTGTGAGCAATTCAAATGTCCACTAATGAATAACTGAACAAAAGACCAGGGGCTACTATTCTGACATCTGCTACATCTTGGATTAATCCTGAGGACATTTTGCTAAGTGAGATAAAGCAGTCACAAAAAGACTAAGACTATCTGATATCACTTCTATGATGTGTCTAAAGTAGTTAACTCCTAGAAACAGAAAGCAGAATAGTGGCTGCCAGGAGCTAATGGGGAGGGAGAATGGGATTGTTTAGTGAGTCTAGAGTTTTAGTTTTGCAAGCTGAATACTAAACATTGGCCCGGCATGAATAAACTTAACACTACTTGAACTGCACACATCAAAATGATCAAGATGGAAGCCCTAAGATCTTGGCTCTTGTTATGTCACTCATTAACTTGTTGGTTTTTTTGTTTGTTTGTTTGTTTTTTGGTGGGACTAAGGTTCACTCATTAACTTGTAATGCAATTTCCTGTATCTTTGCTACTAGACTGAAAGGTCAACATAAATTTTTTTAAAGGTTAAGATAGTAAATTTTATGATATGTGCATTTTACAATAACTAAAATTAATTTAAAAAAAAACCTTGCCCTAGAATGAACATCCAGATCTGGAATTTATATGTAGTCATCGAGCACTGATGCCTGCAAAAAAAAAAATGTATTAGGTACTTCCACCTATGTTCTGTTATTTCATTTAACCTTCTAAACAGCTTCTTTAAGGAACATGCCATCAGTACCTTTTCACAAGTGGGAAACTGTGGTCCCAAGGATGTGCTTTAGCCATGGACATCCAGCTCACAAGTAGTAAATCTGGGGTTTGAATTCTAGAGTCTTCTGAAAAACTTCCAGAGAGTTTTTCCACTCTATTTTTTGATGATGATGAAGAAGAGAAGTGTTCTCTATACAAACACTGTCAGTCCTCTACCATTTGTCCCTCAAGGGACAGCTAGGTCACACCTCAAGTGATTGGTGCATCACCTACTGAAGCCCTTCATTTGCCACCAATGACTGACAGATCTGTGGGCCAGCCAGAATCATGATCCCTGGGTAGGACCCACACATGTGGGATGCTCAGTGGTTTGCTCTGTTCCCTTGGAAGACAACGATATTTCATCTCAGATGGAATTTGAGTCAGGGAATGAAAGCAAGGGTATTCTTAGACTACATCCTTTATGAAAATAAAGATGACTTAGGCTGAGGAGGAAGAAGGCCTGCTCAGTCCTTCCCTCCATCCACTGGCTGTCTGCTGTAGAAAGACAAGATAATCTGGAGCAAGGGGCTCCAGTCAGCACATGCCCCAAGCTTCTGGCAGGCACCTTGCAGACACACAGTGAGTTCCTCTCTCCTGAGGATACCAGCTCCTCAGGACAAACACCTTATCCCTTTTGCATCCCCAGTATAGCGCCCGACACATATGGCACCTGAGACATATGGGTAATAATAACTCCGTGCAACTGGAGGTTTACAGAGTAGGTCACAGCGATTGCACTAATAATGATTGGCTATGTGGGTTAAGGGCTTTTCATGCCTTAGCTTGCTGCATCTTCCATGAGGTTTGTACCACTATCTCCCTTGTAAAGGAAATAGACCTGAATTAAGTAGCCTAGCTGGTTATTGGTGGAGCCAAGATTGGACCCTGGCTCTGCAGCCCACACTACCCACTCCTACCACAACCTTCCTGGGAGTAAAATGAACTCATCCTCCCTACTTACCAAACATGCTAGAAGGACTGACTGATGTTGCTGTCTGTAATCACATGGGACAGCATGCGTGTGTGTGTGTGGGGGGACAGACCTGGTTGACATGTTAAGTAGAATAAACCAGTCCCAAGGGACAAATATTCCCTGATTCCCTATGTGACTTCCCTACAGTAGTCAAATTCCTAGAGACAGAAAGTAGAATGGTAGTTATGTATGGGGGGGGGGGAGGGTGGTAGTCGAATGGGTATAGAGTTTTGATTTGCAAGATGAAGGGCTAGAGACGTGGTTTAAGTGGCAGAGCACCTGCCCAGCAAGTGCAAAGCCCTGAGTACAAATGCCAGTACTGCCCTCCCCCCCACAAAAAATAGACTTGAAGGATGAAGTACGAGATGTTTTGCAAGAATGTGAATGTACTTAACATGACTGAACTACACTGAAATGTGGTGAAGATGGTACATTTTGTGTTAAGGGAATTTAACCACGATACAAAAGTTAGTATTTGATCCCAGTACTCAGGAGGAGGCGGCAGGAGAATCTCGAGTGCCAGGCCAGCCTGGGCTACGTTGTGAGACCCTGTCTCAAAAAGTTAGAATCTATAAAATCAAAGCCTACTTCCTCATTGAGTTCCATTCCAATTTTTACAAACTGTTCCTTCTCAAAGAAATAATCAACCTATGATCACAGCAAACCCCAGAAAGTAGCCAAGTTGTCGCTGTGCCTGGAGCAGCTTAAGTCTGCACCCAAACAGCCCACACCTCTCCCTCACCCTCCTCTCCATAAAGACAAGGAGAACCCACTATCACAGGATGGGAGCAGACATCAGGGAGAAAGGGGATGAAGGGGGTGAAAGATGAAGGCAGGGCGGGGTGGGGAGGAAGCAGGAATGAAGAGGTCTAGATGCCTTCGTGGCCACCTTGAGCCTCTAGTACCCTGGTTCAAAGAGCAGCACAGGGAGGTGGGCACACAGGGTTTGGGGTCAGCCGTGGCTCAAATCTTCTTGCCCCCATTTTTCAGTCATGTGATTTAAAACAAGTTTTGCTTTTTTTGCCTCTAAAGCCTGATTTCCTGGTGTGTGAAGAAAAGTGAAGATGATACTTGACTCATGGGTTTTGTAAGGGTCACATGTAAGCAAAAGGCTTACTTAACACAGTGCAGACACAGAACTGACAGAACTATCCTCAAACAAGTCTGCATATATAGCTTCTTCTTTAAAAAAAAAAAAAAGTAAAGTTTATTAGGAAAGGAATTTAGCATAACAGGATAAGAGTGGGGAGAAATGAAAAAAAGAGAAACATTTCCTGCCTCCCACTCCCAATGCAGGAAATGGGAGATAAGTTTTTGACCAAAAGCAGGAGGAAGAGGAAGACAGTGAAGGGAATGGCAGGGAAGTCCTCCTCCTACCAGAAGAGAAAAGGAAGGGCTTGAAAGCCAGATTCTAGTCCAGAACTGATTCCACAGCGGCCTTTGGACAAGTCTTTCTTCCACTGCCTTCTCTGAGAAGCCAGGTCTCAGGACTCTGGAATCTGGAAAGGCTGATAGATCAGGTTCCTCTGAGCTCCAGGTGAATGCTTCACCCTCACCACACACTGCCTACCCCAGATGCAGGCAGGGCAAAGGAGACCTCTGCAGGATGCAAGAGGAAAGGCCATCAACACAGCTGGAGATGCCCATGACTCCCCTGCGTAATCCAAATAAGGAGGAGAGAACTTCAGGAAGCCTGAGTGGAGGGGAGCTCCTCACCTATGCCACAGTGATTTTATCTTCTACTTTCTGGTCATGTGTCTATTATAAATACTGCTTCTACAAACATTGTTTCTATAAACATTGTTATAAATATTGTTATACTGTGTACTTACTGCTCTGCTCTGTGATCATTGTTGCAATATAAGAAGTTGTTACAATGTAGAAATGTTGTTACAATGTATAAACATTGTAGTGGGTGTAGTGATTGTGGTGACTCACATCAATAATCCCAGAAGAGGAGGCTGAGGCAAGAGAATTGCAAATTCAAGGCCAGTCTGGGCTATAGTGAGAGCCTGCCTCAAAAAAAACAAAACAAAATTTTAAAAAGTGATACTTCCTGAGATTTGCTTTGAAATAAAAATGTTGCATTATTTTCCTGTTGACCTCTTTCAAGACCTATTTATAGACATCTTCAAAAAGCTCTTCTAGGGGCTTAGGAAAAGGAATGATTCACTCTGCTCTCCTTAATATGCCAGAGTAATTGTTGATTCAAAAACAGAGGAAAATTGTTCTCAAAGTAAGGGTTGCTTGTTTCTTCCATTCTTCCTTCACTTCACCAATGTACTGACCAGTGCAGAATGGATTTGCATAATTCATTCTTTGTCTTCCAATACCTTTTCCCAGCAGAATTCAGTCTGAAACTATTATCTGTGTCCTCTTGGGTAAATAAAAGATATTTACCACCTTGTCATTATAAATGATTTTAAAAAATGAGATGGAGATGGTTAATGATAGAACAACAACAAAAAAAATTGTGCTCCCAAAAAGTACATGTCAGGAACTCAACCATCTCCACTTCTAACTAGATTTATATCAGTTTCTCCATTTTTAAAATGGAGGTATACAGCATGAATTTGGGGAATCCAATGAAATAAGAGATTAACCTTCTGGAGGAAATGCCATCTTATATGTATTTGACACCATTCCATTAGAGAAAATTTGCCTTTCTCCAGGTCATACAATAAATAAGCTGGGAAGCCACTGTCTAACTGTATGGTTTTAAGACTGGGTCGGAGGGTCTCTGGTGCCATTTTTGCAAGCAGTCTCTCACCCATCCCCTCTGTATTTGCTTTCCAAGCCAAAGAGCAAGAGCATGAACAGGACAGAGGACAACTTTGCAGGCCATCCTATTTCTAGTGCTCACTTGTAGGGCTATTTGCATATGGTCTCGGTGGCAGGATTGGAGAGTTTGAATGAGCAGGATGAGATCACACATTTATGATCTTAGGGTAAGAAAGGGTTTCTCAAACAAGCTACCACAAAAAAAAAAAAAAGCTACCACCAACTAAAAAAAAAAGGATTAATAAATTCAACTACATTAAAATTGGGATGTTCCATTCTCAAAAATTCCATGAAGAAGTTGGGTACAGTAGCAGATGCTTGTAGCCCAGCTATTCAGAAGGCTGGGGCCAGAGAATTGCTTGGGCAATCCTAGGGTTCAAGACCAACCTGGGCAATACAGTGAGACTCTGCTTTGTTTTGTTTTTTAATTAAAAAAAAAGCTATAAATATACTGAAAAAATTAGCTATAGGTTTTGTAGGGTGGCTCAAGTGGTAGAGCGCCTGCCCCCCCCAAAGATATGTATTGACAAGTCATACAATTGAAAAATGACTAGAATTGACATATTTAAAGAACACATACAGAGTCAGACATGGCTACCCAACTATTCAGGAGGCAGAGGTAGGAGGATTACTGTCTGAGATCAACCCAGACAAAAGCATGAGACCCTATCTGAATAGCAAAAGGGCTGGGGGGATGGCTCAAGTGGTAGATTGCTTGCCTAGCAAGCATGAGGCCCTGAGTTTAACCCCAGTACTTCTACAAAAAAGAACTCAAACAAATCACAAGTATGAAAAAGAAAGAAAACTTAACTGAAAAGTGGGCAAGAGACAGTCATTTCACAAAAGGGAAAACACAAATTGCCAATGACTTTATTAAATGACAACTACATCTGTTACCTGGAAGTGCAATTAAGGACATAAGGAGCAGACCGTGGTGGCACAGTTGCAATCCCAGCACTTAGGAGGCAGAGGCAGGAGGACAGAAACTTTGAAGCCAGCCTGGGCTACATAGCAAATTCTAGGCTAACTTGGGGTTCACAGCACGACCCTGTCTCAAAAAAAGGAAGGAATAAAGGGAGGGAGGGGACAAACATTTTACAACCACTAGATTGGTAAAAATCAAGAGTCTGTCAAAACTAAATTTGGTGATATTATGGATTAATCCAGCCTGTGCACTGCTGAATAATGTATATAATCTGGTATGACTCTTTTTTGGAAAACAGTACATTATTTCATAAAGTTGAATTTACCATCCCTCATAGCCCAGCAGTATGGCACCACAATATTCATAGCCTCATTCTTTGTACCAGCAAAAAACTAAAAACAACCCAAAGGTCTTTTGACAAAAGGGTGGACTGATCAATTATGGTCTAGTCTAGTGTATACAAAAAGTATATGGAAGCAAAAATTAAACCACAGCCACTCACAACAGCACATATGGAGTCTTAGCAACACAATGTTACATGAAAGAAGCAAGTCTCAAGAGACCCTGGAAGGAAGCAGGGGGTGTACCAGTCTAGGTTCTTAGGTTGGGCACTGGCTTCTCACACGTGCATAGTTAACAGGGTTTTGGCTTACCTGTGCACTATATATAATTTATGTATATATCAAATATTGCACAGGTCCTTTCCACAGGTCAGCTCACAGTGTGCTAAGGACTGAGGACAGAACTACAGCTTCAGCATCCCCTGAAAAACGTCAGGGGACATTTTCAATGTTCTGGAAACATTTAGTTCTGTAGGTTTTATAAAAGCAAAAGACACCACTGCATCACTAATCACCCTGAAGTGGGCAGGGCAGGAATTTTTATTCCCATTTCATAAAATAGAAAACTGTGACTTGTTCAAGCTCACACAGCTATGCAAGGCAGAGCTGAGGTCTGCTCCCAGATATTCTGCCCCTGTCCCTATCTTTCTATGGTTGCTTCTCCCCTAAACATTTCCAGGAAAGACTCTGGTCTACCTCTGAGACCTCAGTACTGAGTGCCTAACATGATTCTGGAACATTTTCAGAAAAGCATTATTCAATTTGCTAAGATTTTTTTTCTCAGCCATGGGGCAGTGGTATACCCTTGGCCATGGTTCCAGTCCAAAAGCTCTTAGAAGCTATTTTGCATTTTGTAAGTGACCAGCAGAATTTTTTATTTTCAAGGACAGAAGTTACCCTATGGTGACACATAGGGACTCATGTTACCTAGTGAGCACTACTGAATGCTACATGGTGTGGGCACATTTTCTCCTCTAATCATCACAGAAAAACCTGTGAGATAGGCATTATTCCTGCTTTGGAGATTTAAAAACACCTGCCAAGGCAGTTCCCAAGATTTACTAAGATAGGAGACAGGAGATAAAGAAGGACCAACAGCTCTGCACACATGAGTGGGGGCAGTAGGAGCACAAGACCAGGGCTGTCATCACTAGGTTAGATCAGATCCATGTACATGCTTTGATGTGGATTGGTGGTGATGGTGGTTATAGATGGTCATTTTCTTCCATTCTTGTTTTTTTGCTGCACAAAAGAATTCAGGTGAAGCACTAGGCACTTCTTCATGATTCAAAGCATGGTAACAGTGTGATATTTCTATAAAGAACATTCATGGTATCATTTATGTCCATGATGATTGTTAATGAAAGGGAGAGTTAATTGTCTTTGAGGACAATTAACCTGCTTTCCTGAGGACAGTTGAACAGCACAGATGACAGCTCCAGGTCCTTTCCTTCTTTATTGGTGATTATTTCCTAAAGTCATGGAAGTGTGTAGTGAACACATCCTTTATTATCCGCCCCTGTTGACTCAGAACAAACTTCTGGTCCTCTTGTTTCTTTATTTATGTGTGGAACCCAGGAACCCAGGTAGATCTCCACTTCCGTCTCTGGTAACAGCACCTAAATTTTTTTTGAGGAACCACCTTTCTGTACTTTTACCTATGTGTTCCAGTTAGCTTCCAACCCACTGCTGACTCCAGGGGTAGACTTGTGGCACAGGCTTCCTGAGACATGACCCCACAGGTTGCTGATCATAGTGACCTACCTGGCTACCAGAAATTTGACCATGACCCCTTGCTGATACACTAAGGATTAGGGTAGTCTCTATGAGCTGCTAAGTCAGTAACACACAAGCCTGGAGTTCCCAGGGCCACCACTGACACAGTCCTGCCCTGAGAAGAAAGAAGCTTATATGCTAGAGACAGGAGGAGATACAGGAGGATACAACAACAACAAAGCTAAATGAGATACCTGAGCCCTAGGATCCCACCATGTCTGAAACTAGTTCTACCCCTGGACTTTTCAGTTTATGAAGACACAAATCATGTCTGTCATTTGTGGTTGTGTTGTATTGTTTTTTTTTTTTTTGCCTGCTTAGAGCACTTTTAGCTAGGTTTCTGTCACTTGCAACCAAAAAGTCTTGTTCACTAATACACTGAGTTTAATCAAATATTCCTACAGCTTAATTGAATCACAGCATTCTGACATTGGCATTTGCTCCATCTATAGCCAGAGCAACAACAGTAATTAGTGAATGTGTTTCATTTTTTAAAGGTAAATCTTTAGAAACCTTCTCCTTGTTCCTAGGAACCTCTGAGGAGCACAACAGTCTAAAGTTATCCTTCCTGACCTTTGTCATGTTGAGGGACACATGGAACACTCCAAAGGTGCTAAAGGCACACACACACACTGGAGTAATTGGCCCACGGACTTGGGCTTCTGATGCCCTGACCTCCATCCCAAAAGCTGACCAGACCATACCCAGGGCCTCTCACCACATGCCAGTTGGGAAACTCAGGTCTGGAGAAGTGGTGGGAGATACAGGGGATACTTCAGAGCAGACCCTCAGGTGATTCTTCTCTTAACAAGATGGGTGACCTGCCTTCACGGACAGCACACCATTCATCTTCCATATGCCATTCTGGAACAGAGTGCTTCTAAGTTATTCACATTTTTTTTCACAATCCCCCTGCCAAAGCCCAGCTGTTTCTGCAACATCAGGCTTTGTTGGGTGTGTGGCTCTGGATTCGTGGGAAGGTCCCAAGCTCTGCTGAGATTGCTTTTGCTCACTCCAGCAGACCCAGACGTTCAGCCAAGAAACAAGGGGGCAGAAAGAAGGTCACTGGGCTGGGGGTGGAAGGAGGAGTCTCCATAAAGCCGGGCCAAAAGAATGCCATTATTCAAGAAATGATTGAAGAGTTTCTTCAAAACTGGCCCAAAAGAGTCATTCTCTTTGAACTCTGGAGTTTCAAGAATGCTGAGCACCCAGTTTGCAGATTCTTCCATTGACCCTCTGTGATCAAAAGAGGATGGAAAGTTTCTTTTCTGTATAAAAGCAGTAGCTGGACTTTGTCAACCAGTGCAAAGAATCTAAGCAAAGGCCTCTTGCCATTGGTGTTTTCTAAAGCCTCATCTTCCTGTTTATCCAGCACTTATTACTCAATGTTCTTGGACCACGGACCCATCCACAAGCCAACAAACATTGTCAACCCCACTCTATGTGCAAGGCAGGAGGTAAGGGATATGAGAGGGAGGCGAAGTCAACCAAGACACCAGGTGTTAGTGAGCAGGGAGCAAATGTGCATTTCCAAGTCTGAGGGAGATGGTGATAAATGCCCCAACAGAGATGTGAGCAAAGTGTTTTGGGAACTCAAAGTGGGGAAGGTTCCAATGAGCTTGGGATGGGGTCAGTGAAGGCCTCCTAGAAAGAATCACGTATAGGGTATGTCATACCGATAAAAAAAAAGTATGGTATTCTAAATGATCTCTGACCTCAGTAGGGTCCCTGCTAGAGGAAAAGGACTGAGTTCTGTGTCACAAAGCAACTTAAGTCCCTTATCCACTCATGTGTTGAAGTCTTAACCCCTAGTACCTCAGAATGTGACTGCATTTGGAGACAGGGTCTTCAAAGTCGTAATTAGGCTAAAAGAAGACCAGTAGGGTGGGCCTTAATCCAATGTGACCTTCTAAGTGGAAGCTTGGATACAGATATGTACAGAAGGAAGATGAAGTGAAGACATAAGGAGATGGATGGCTACCAGGCAAGGAGGGAGGCATGAAACAGATACTCTCCTTGGGGGCCTCAGAAGGACCCAATCCTGCCAGTGCCTTGATCTTGGACTTTGGGCCTCTAGAGCTGTGAGACAGTAAGTTTCTGTTGTTTAAGTCTCCCTGTGTATGGCACTTTGTTATGGCCACCCCATAAATAGCTGAGTGCCTCCTCCACTTCCCAGGCTTCTAGAACGGAATAGATGGCCTCATCTTCCCCTCCTTGTCTGCTCTCAGGGTTCTTGTTGATGAGACCTTATTAGTGTGAGTGTGGCTTTCAGGGCTTGATTTTGGAATCCCATATCCTATTCTTCATGGTCAGAAGGGTGCCCTGGAATGTGACCCTGGCAAGCCTTCCCTACTCATGAGAACCAAGGCCAAGTCCACACTATCTCCTGTTGTGTTGATGACTTTCTATCTTATTAACCTATTATGGCTTGTCTGCCTGCAAAAGTACCAGGGTCTCCTGGCCATTTTTTTTTTTTTTTTTTTTTTGCATCTTTGGAAGGAGATAATGGTAGCAGCTAAATTTATTCAGTCTACAGCTATTTATTGAACTTGAGTAGGGAAAGAAAGAACTTTATGGCTCATGGGGAGGGTTAAACTTGGCATGTCTATGTAGTGGGTTGGGGAAGAATTTTTTGTGAAGCCAGACTTTAAAGAGATAATTGTTCTAGCAAAAACCCTTGGTCCTTCCTATTATTGCTTATACTCTCTCTTCAACAACATTGGAGATAAGAGCAGAATAGTTTCTGTCTGGTAGCGAGGGGTAAGGGGGGGTAAGGGAGGAGATGGGGGAAAGGGGGGAGAAATGACCCAAACATTGTATGCACATATGAATAAAATAAAATTTAAAAAAATAAAGAGATAGTTGTTTTATGTCCTGACTTACCTCATCCTGACCCATCTCCCTATAAGTTAATATGGAGCAACAGAATCAGAGATCCCAATCTTGTCAATCAGAGGTTCTGCACTGGTCACTCATTATACCCCCACCTCGCATTGAACAAGTATATAGACTCATCCTCAGCCCACAGCCAAGAAGTGACTTGTCCAAGGTCACTCACCTTTCAGAATCCAGTTTCTTTCCCTAACACAACACTGGTTTGGGGGGGTTAAAAATCTAGAGTTTGGGCTTTACCCCAGCTCTGCAAAAGGACTGCTAGGAAGACTGTGGGCAAATCACATGATATCACATCCCTGGTTTCCAGATTTTTCAGTTAAGTGATAAATATCCCTTCTCTACGAAGACTCTTTTGACCAGGATATTTAGTCTGTGGCAGCCAGGTGGAGGTCTCTGCACGAGTTAGCAGCCCTTCCTCTGCCAAGTCTCCTCCCACCCCGTTGCTTTCCTGTGGCTCCCCAAAGGAGCCCTGCCTGCACAAGGAGGATGAGGTAGGGCCAGATTGGCCCAAGCCTGTGTCCTGGGCATTCCCTGGGCTACAGTTTCAGCTTCCAAAGATTTATAATTACCTAAAATCTCAACTCCCTTTTGTCAGAGAAGATAAAATTTTTACAGCAAAAACTCAACTGCAGTCTGGCAAACTCTCAACTTTGTTCTCCTAAAACCCAAAAGTAGGCGGCCCCAGACACTGAGGGCTCTCAAAGTACAACTTTGGGAATTATGAGAAGTGTTCTGTGCAAGCCAGTCATAAATTTTGATCTTGCTTACCCAGAAAATTCCTAGGAGGTTCACAGCTTGGGCACCTAGGCTGGGCTGCACAGTTTCTTAGAACATGGGGCCCACAAGTCCAGGATCAAGACTTCTCTTGGTGTTAAACTGCTTGTCAGAGAAGAAAGTCCTTTCCCATAGTCACGCCCGCACTCCCTGCCCAGCCCGACCTCAGCCTGCTCTCCTGGAACTCCCTGCCATTTGTCCCAAGGGAGATTGACGAGGATGTGTCTGTTCTGTTCCACCTGCTGGTGGGTGGGGTGCACTAAACAGCTGAAACACAGCACTGCACTATACAGGGACATGGGCTGTGGCAGACTCCAAGATCTGCACTTGGCCAGATGTCCTGGGGTGTGGCTGGAATTCTGACAACCCTCCTTGAACCCACAGAGTCCAATTCATCACCTGGGATTGTATGGAAATTGTTCAGGCAATCAACTCACAATATAAATAATGACCCTAAGAAAAGGCTGAAGAGTGAAAAGTGAAAGAAAAAGATAGTAGAGACAAGAGATCAGACCAAGTAGCTCCCAGGGGTCCTGGAAATGATTGCTCTTCTTCCTTCTCGGCTGCAGAATGATGACAGTTGGTCCTCCATATTCTTACCTGTGTGTTCCACACCAACCAAACATGGGTCAAATATATTTTGGAGGGGCTGCATCTGTACTGAACACATACAGGTGTTTTTTCTTGCCATAGTTCCCTGAACAATTTACACTGTGTTCAGTGCTGTAAATCATCTAGAGATAATCTAAACTACACAAGAGAACAGGGAATGGTGGTGCATGCCTATAATCCCAGCAGGTGGGAGGCAGAAGCAGGAGGATGGCAAGTTTGAGGTCAGCCTAGGTTACCTTGCTAAATAAACAAACAAATAAAGTATATGGAAGGATGTATGTAGGTTCTATGCAAACACTATTACATTTTTTTATAAGGAACCCGAGCATCCAGGGACTTTGTTGCCCAAGGGGGCCGACATGGAGAAGCAAGCAGACATGGAGACTGGATCCCACGGATGACCTATGAAGTGAGGATCCCACTAAGTCTTCAGTCAGCAGTGAGTTTGCAAATATTTTTCATGCACAAGTGCTGGGTCAGGGATGAGGGAACCAGCGGGACACAAGGTTACATTTCTCCCATTCATGAAGACTACCACTAAGTGTTGGGACAGACAATAAACAAACACATATGAGACAGTTATTAGCTAGTGATTCTCAAAGTGTGGTCCCCAGGAGCACCAGCAGCACCTGACAGCCTGGCCCTACCCCACATCTCCCGGCCATAGAGGCCCAGCACTCTGTGTGGGAGGCCCTCCCACCCTGATGCTTTCATGCATGCTCTGGTCTGTGACAGACAATAACAAAGGCTGTGACTGAGAGGAGCTATCATGTTACACATGCACAGGACAGGGCTCTTGAAGGAGATGATATCAGAACTGAGCTAAGGACTGAGTGAAAATGAGCCAGCAAAGTGAAGAATCAGAAGAAAGCTCCAAACAGAGGGCACCACAAGTGTAAAGGTCCTGTGGTAGGGAAGAGCCTGGTTTGTCTGAGGAAGAGGAAGGAGGCCAGTGTGACCTGTGAACAACCAAGATATCTTATGAGGTGAGCAGTGTCTGAAAGTCGGCAAGCCCCTATGCAGGTTAGCCTGAACTACAAATCCTGGATAGCTGGCCATGGAGCTTTCCAAATACTCTCAAACAGAAGCAGCGATGCTTACGAGGCTGCTTTCCTCTTCCTCATTGGGCTGTTTGAGAATAGTGGATAAGAAAGCATTTGGGGAGGGGGGGCTCATGGGAGGGAGCTGAACTCAAGGCCTTGCACTTGCTAGGCAGGCTCTCTACCACTTGAGCCACACCTCCAACCCTTTTGTATTGGGTATTTTTGAGATAGGGTCTCATTTTGTGCCTGACCAACCTGGACCACAGTCTCCCTACATGTGCTTCCCTGCATAGCTGGGATGACAGGCATACACCAACATGCACTGCCATTGGTTGAGATGGGGTCTTGTGAACTTATTTCCCAGTCACCCTCAAACCATGATTCTCCTGATCTCCTCCTCTTGAGTAGCTAGGATTACAGATTTGAGCCACTACATCCACCCAACCTGATAAGAAAGCATTTGGAAAAGAAATAGGCGTGATCAAGTGGGAATTACTCTAATTATGGGACATTGACTATGTTGCCACAGCATCCAGCCTTCAACTTTAAGAAGCTAACAGTGGTCCCTGGCCACTACCTGCTCACTTGGGCTAAAGAAGATTGAGATTTCCTGCAAAAGAATCTGTTCAGGAGGTCTGAGGTGGGGGTTCTCTAAGAAACACATCTGATCACGAAATTCTTACATGTCTGGCATAGTGGTCAGTCTAAAAGGATTCTTGGCTTCATGAGGGGCTGTGTTTTATTTACCCGCAAACCCTCTCCAAGCATTACCCAGGCAGTGCAGGAGCTCATGCAGAAGTAGGCCAGGTGCTATCATTACAATCAGAGCCAAGTTCATCAACACCCACCAACACTCCTTTCTCAGAGGACTCGACAAAGGGCACAGCCTGTTTCAAGCAAAGGAGAGCTTTGCAGAGGTGCTGTGATTATGGAGGGGGGGAGGTCTGTCATTAGTCCCTACAGCTAAGACTAAATGCAAACTCACTGCCTCAAGTGAACAGATCCTGTCCCCAAAGCCACCATCTCTAACGGTCACCTTCCACCTGAGGTCATAGCAACAGCATATTCTGAGTAGCCAGGGCTGGAGAGAGCCTTAGAGACAGTGGTCTATCCCCTCTCACATGGATGGGAGGATGGATCCCCAGAAAGAGAAGGGACTGGGAGCCGCCATTCGCCCTGCAAGCTTGATGAAGGGCTGTGAATAAACCAACCCCCATCAGCAGAGCTTCTAAATCAGAGATCTCTTCAAACTGACAGAAACTTCTCACTTCTCAAGCTAGTGTTCACAGAATAAAACCCAAGTAGGCTGGCTGCCACTCAAGGGCAGGTAGTCTAGTCCCAGCCAACCTGAGCCTCGTCACTCAGTCTATGCCTGCCTGCCTATGACCTGTGCCCAAGCTGCAGCCACACTGAGTATCATAAGTGGGCAGGTGACCAGTAGGCTGGCAACCAAGACTAGCCTTCACCAGCACTCATCAGCTTGCCATGACTTCCTCCCCTCCATGTGAGCAAGTGGCTGTTCCCAGCCCAAAATACCCTTCCCCCATCTCTGACATGAAAATCCTGCTCAATCCTCATAAAGGCCACATAAAGGCTGGAGTATCCATTCCTGGAGAGGAATTCACATTCCTCTGAACTCTGCAATAGCACCTGGCACATACCGCTCCCGCCTGCCACATCTCATGCTCCCAGACACATTCCGATTAATTATGTACATGCACCCCTCCCAGCCCTCTCACATATGCTCCATGGGGAGAGTCAGAGGGCAGAGGCCCTGTCTGGTTCATTCCTAGCACCTGTCAAAGTCTAACAGAGAAATGTTCAATCTCTGTTGCATCAAACGGATGTACACTTGTGTGACACCTGTCCTTCTGCCAAGCTCCTGAGTCCCACTCCCACTATAGCCAACCCAGCATATCCTGCTTACTTTCGTCGTGGTCCCATTTCATTGGGCTACAATTGCAGTATTCCTACAAACCACCTGACTACTGCCAAGAGACCATGAACTTTCCAGGGAAGAGATGATGTCTGTTAATCCTGTGTGCTCAGCACGGACCGCAATTCATAAACAGAATACATGAATTCCATCAACAGTAATAAATTAACCCAGGTGGATCAACTATATCCACAGTACAATACAATGAATTTCTCTTTTTCATATAATTCACCATGTGTGGCTTTTTCATTCACTCAACAAATACCTATCAGGCACTTGAACAAGACAGAGAGCTGCTGCTGGGCAGAGATGTTAAAGAATCACAAATGTCTATTTATCAGTTATGGAGTATGCGTCCGTGGATAAGAACGGGATCTGTGGTCACTCCTGAGACTGCTCTGCATTCATTGGTCCCCTGGATGCCCTGTCCTATCATGCTTCATCCTGGTCACAGCAGCTCCAGCTGAAACAGCCACCCCTACTCAGCCTCAGAGGCAGAAAAAATGACTTCTCTTTGTTCCCATCAGGAATAAAGCTGAGACTGGCTTTTTTGTGTCTCTGCACTGTTTCATATAATCTCCCTCAAATTATTACTCCCCTGCCTCCCACGGGAACATCAGAAGATGTCAATTTCATACTGATTTCGGACGTAAAGTCTATTCTGCCTGACCTCACTGGTTCCTGGGGGATGTGTAAAGACCTGTGAAGTATGTGGAGTTCACAAACCCTGGGTGATTTCTGCAAATGTTCTAGTTTGAAGGAAAGTCAGACAGCACTGACAGAGCCCCCAAGCATTACTGCTTCCCTAGCCCAGCCGCGCCAGTCGTCCCCAGAGTCTGTGGATGCTGATTGCCTGGGGCAGGGCTCAGCTCCGGCTGTCCCCAGCTCCCCTCTGGCTCAGCTCCCACAAGCTGGAGGGAAGTGGGAGGTCAGTCCTTGACATCTTGTCTGCTGTCTGAGGCGCTCTGGAGGGAAGGAATCCTGTGAATGTCCTTTTCCTGCCAGCCCCCAAGGCGATGGCCCCAAGACCCTTCCTCAGGCATGCTCCTCCATGTCCAAGACAAACAGGACCTCAGGGTGGCTATGGACTCTGGGGGTGCCAATGGCATGGAACACAACTGAATGGTGCCCTCTAGAGTTGTGTGAGGAGCTGCCCTGACTGGTGGTGGACTCCTGAGAGCCAGTCTTATCCCTGTGTAGCAGGGAAACAAAGCCCTGGCTTCAGAATATGAAGAATACAGTCGTACCCCATTCCCCCCAGAGAGTGCCCTTAGGGGAAGACCAGTGGAAGGAAGTTTCTGCAAGTCCAGCTGACCTGTAGGTTCTTCACTGGTGTCTTTTCCCATCAGCCCTTTAGTTTTGCCCCGTGTTCAATTCCATTCAACACACTACGTGCCAATGGTGATCAGCACCATGCTCAGTGTGGGGAAGATGCAGTGACCATCTTGGTCATCATGGTCCCCTCTTGGTGCCCATTACAGTGTGAGAGGTTGGTAGGATGTGCACTTTAAATGAGGGATGAGAGACAAGGTGAGGAAAGGAGTGCAGGCTCCCCTCTCACCTGCCCAGGCTCAACAGCCCCCACACTCTCCATCTTCCATTCATTTATTGTTTCTTTTGACAATATCTCATTGAGAGTTCACTCTGTCATGCTAAGGACATATAGTGGATGGTCCAGTGCCATGTGCCCAGGTGCTTCACTTGTGCTCCTCAGTATGAACATTAAGAGCCCATAGATACCTGCTCACTCTCAGGACACATACCTGGTGCTGCAGGAAGCCCTGACCTTTCTGCCTCCAAGCTCAAGGCCCAGAGTGGCTCCTGCGGGGAAGATGTCTGAGGAGGTGCTGGCCCAGTTCACAGTCCCCAGTCACAGCCTGCTGGACCAGGGCACCATGGCATCCATGGGGCTTAAGAGTCCAGAGAGGCTATTAGCCCGTTTGAGAGGAAAACAAAAGATACCTGAGGTATTCCTGGGCACATGCTGAGAGGACCCTGGAGGTGGCTTGAGAGCCACCTCTCTGGCCTCAGCGGGGTATGATGGGAGAGAGATGGAGAGAAGTACAATGTGCATCTACAGGGGGTCTGATAGGATTATATCACCTAGTGATGCTCTAGATATCTTAGTTGTGTATGAGCACACTGCGGTACTTGAACAATGACAAAAATCACCTGAAAATGCACTTCTCAGAGCTTATCCCCATCTTAAGCCACACATGACTGTGTATCTATATGAGGTCACAAATTGAAGGGAGTTTCCTCTCCTTGTCCTTCTCCACCTGCTCTCCCTCCTCAACTGGGTAAGCAGTCAAGCACCTGCCATGTGTCTGACCCTGTGACTGGGAAGACTTCGCTAAGATGCAAAGCAGGGTTGTTGCTGTTACAATGCAAAGAGTGTGCAGGTTCAGGGAGTCAGCAGGTGGGAGAAATGGCACAATTGTTTAGGGGGTACAGCTCAGGTGATCAGACACACAGCACATCCTTTGCTAAGCCTCAAAACAATCCCACAAGATAAGAACTAGTATTCCATCCTGAACACAGGACATTCAAAGTGCCGAACGCCTGGGCCAGACGATTGTGCAGTGGTGGGTTCTGAATCTGAGTGTGAGTGAATCTACAGTCCACGCATTACACCATTGCCTGTGTTCCCTGGCACAACAAACCACTCACTCCAGGTCCTTCAAGGACTAAAGACCCTCTTTTTGTTTTCCTAGCAATCAGGAATTGTAATTGGGCCTATCAGATGAAGCTGCTGTTGGTAACATCAAAAATGACACCTAATGTACTGGCCACGTGCATATTCCCCATAAAACAAATGCCCTGCGGGATGATGGTATGTTCACTTCTTTAGTTTGTTTATTCCATAGCACAAACAACTCCTAAGTCACTGTTTCTTGCATCGCTACTGGGACGTGGCCAGGGGTTGTAGATGTCCTGAGGGTGCCAGCCACATAAGCAGAGGGGAGGCATGGAGGATACATACAGAAGCTGCTAACTTATGTTCAGAACCTACATGGGCTATCAGTTGTCAAGCTCACCAATGATAGATCCAATCCACTTACAGCTGAAAAGACATCTAAGACTGGCCTTGGCAACCAAAGAGAAGGTGTAGTCACTAGCCCCCACTTCAGCAGTTAGAGGCACTGCCTAAACCTGGCATGGTGACTGCACCCCTAGTCCAGCAACTTAAAAGGCTGAAGTGAGAAGATCACTTGAGCCCAGAAGTTCAAGCCCAGTGAGACACCATCTCTAAAAAAAAGGAAAAGGAAAAAAGAAAGCATTGCCCCTCTTCACAAAGCATCATGACATGATCTCCCACTAATTTCAAAAACATTTGGTAGGTGATACCTCAGCACTGGCCTGACAGATAACTATCACCTCCTCTCCTCCAGCAGGTACTCTCTGGAGACCTGACCATGCAATAGCCTTTGCCAGAACCATCAGAAGAAGCAGAGCGGAATGGTTCTGCTGCTAAGTCCACACTTCAGTCTCCTCTTGCAACGCCACTTGCTTCTCACACACAACTGGCTAATTCCACATGGAACACAATTAAAAGAACACGATCAGACCAAGGAACATAAGATGAGAGCCAAGAAAAACTTGTAGGTCATTGAGAAAATTGCCATGTTAGGCACAGGGGAAGTGACCTACTGCACAAAGGCACCAAGGGCTGGTCCTGTCCCGGCAGTGGAGCTCCACCCAGCATGTGAGGCCAGGCAGCTCACTGCGCCTCACCATGGACCAGTGCCAGTCACCAAAGCCAGCTGCAGCTGGAGGAGGCACTTTCTCATGAATGAAGAATTGGCATAGTCCCAGCAGAAGATGTCACTGAGTATGTGGCGGGTTTAAACACACACAAGTAGAGAAACACAGTGCCTGAGCAATCCAGATAAAAAAGAGTTAACAGAAAATCCAGACTGTCTGCACATAAAAATTATGCTCCCCAAAGACTGAGAAAATTTAGAATAGTAGAACATTCTGGAGTTGGAGGGGACCTGAGAAGTTATCTGGTCCAGGGAATTTTGTGTATATGCCATAAACCTGTCTTGCAGACAAATGAAACCCATGGACGGACCCCCTTCTCAGAACAATGCTTTTAATTGCATGAAATACAATTCATAGTGTTACAAAGGAAACCTACTTTTTTTTTTTTGAACTGGAGTTTGAACTCAGGGCTTCACACTCACAAAGCAGGTGCTCTACCACTGAGCCACACCTCCAGTCCATTTTTCTCTGGTTATTTTGGAGACTGTGTCTCATGAACCATTTGCCGAGACCAGCCTTGAACCACAGTCCTCCTGATCTCAGCCTCCCAAGTAGCTAGGATTACCGGCTTGAGCCACTGCTGCCTGGTTGAAAACGTATATTTAAAGACAGTTATGAAAACATTTTAAAACACAAGTGTGTGGTATAGGTCTATGGATTTATATATGTATATATAGATAGATAGATACATACATACACTTCTTTATTAGTGCATCATATAACAAGATTAGGTGGCAGATCTAATGTCTTCTATAATTTTGAAGCATTGATAAGCATAAATAAATATTTCAAAACAAACAGCTGCCACAGCTGTAAGTTGATGTGGAAACACCTGGCTCTCTTGTTGACACCTTCACAGATCCTGCTAGAAGTCCTGAGGCACGCTGCCAATTAGAAGGTAGTGGGAGGGCTGGCAGGGGGGTGCTCAAGTGGTAGAGTGCCTGCCTAGTAAGCATAAGGCCCTGAGTTCAAACCCCAGTGCTGCAAATAAATAAATAAGTTAGTGGGAAAAAGCCATAAAAATCCCCTGATTTAAATCTACAAACCCCAGAATAAGACCTCTAATATAACACCATCTCTTCTCATTACAGATAATAACACTTAGGCCAGAGTGGCCAAGTGACTTTTGTAATGTCACACAGCTAATAAGCAGCAAATCTGGGATCAAAGCCCAATTCTTACAGATCTTTTATCTGTTCACTTCACCACTGCGGCATGCTGCCTCAGTTGAGGTTTCAAGATAATTCCTTTTGGGTTTTTGTTTTTAAGCTAAATAATACATTCTTCTAACAGAGTCAAGGAATATGGGAATTACATTTTTTTAAAAGTTTCTGTCCAAGAATGAATGGATGGACAAAGGTGTTGCTACTCCAGGTGTGGTCCCTTGGCCAGCAGCGTTGCATTGCCCTGAAGCTTGTGAGAAATGCAGAGGCCCAGCCCAGACCTCAGAGCTGGGATCTGCCTTCCTGCTGGATGGCTTCCTGTCCTTTTCCTGCAGAGGTCTTTAGGGTAGCACTAGCTAACCCCCACTCCTGTGGCTGAAGTGTGGCAAGAACTCAGCCCTCAGCCTCTGAAAGCCCATTCAATCTAATTCCCAGAGTAAAGAACCAATAAATAGGCAGAAGAACAGGACTAGGGCTTACAGAGGGTGCAATAATGGGAGTTGGAAATGTCAAAATGGAATGATGAGGTCTGAAGTAATGAAAACAATGATTATAACTAACCTATGAAGTCTCTGTCACCAGCCAGCCTCCAGGTTAGAAAATTCACATACAATATCTCATTTAATTCTTAAACTGTTCCATGGAGCTTGGTACTGCTATCCCTGCTTACAGATGGAAACACTGAGGTTTAGGGAAGATAGCTACTTGCCCACCATCACAGACCATGATAGGGAAAGGCTGAAGCAAGACAGGTGGAGACAGCCATGAACAAATTGCTGGAACCAGTTTGAGGATATTTGAGCAACGCCAACTGTGGAGCCCCTGCCTCTGTCCTGGGTCCCATTTCCTCACTAGGTCTGCTTGGTTCCAAAGACCTCAGCACTGAGGAACTCTCCTCACACATCTTCCTGTGGTGTCAGCCTGAGGCCTGGGTTTCAAGTTACAGCCCAAGCTGGAGGCCTGGATAAATAATACTGAAAGAAGAAGAAACGTGAAGGACGCCCATTCCTGCCTAGTTTGTGCTAACCACAGGCCTGCCACACTGGGGCTGAGGTTTCTCTGTGCTCTTGGCCTTCTTCTATCCGCTCAGAACAAATGCCACACTGGGCTGGCTTCCCGTGATTTTGTTTCACAACTTAAATAAACCAAATTTTGCTGGCATCTTGAAGCAGAATCTGAGCAAAGTTTCCTCAAGGCTTCAAAGGCCTGTAAGTGGGTGTGTTCAAGCCATGTTACAGATTTTTCAAGAATTAGGCCCTCCATACATTTGCAGACTCTGTGACTCTTTCTACAGGTTATCACCATCTCAAGACCCTCCCATCTTCCTCCATGAATCTTTCACAGTGAATATTTACTGTGTGACATTCCATGCAGACCCTGGACAAAAGGTTTCCATGTCATTTATGAGACAGGAATTATAAGTCCCATTTTATACATGAAGAAGCAGAGCCCCAGATGGCACAGGAAGATGAGAATCAAGGGCTGTATGGTTTCCAAGTTCAAAGCCCCTAGAGCATCCAATCTCTGCCTTCTCTTTGTACCGTCTTAGCAACTTAGAAGCCACCTGGTATATCAGCTGTTTGTGTGGTTTCTAATCTCCCTTCCTTGAGCACAAGCCCTGGAAAGAGTCCTGTGGCCGTCCCCTTTTGTGCCTAGGCCAGAGTCTGGCACCAATGAAGCACTCTTGTGAGCATTGGTTGACTAAATCCTGGCTGGCTTTCGGGAAAAATAACTCAAGCGAAAGCCTCAGGCCAACTCCATCCATCTTCCAAAGGGATCTGTATGTATTGCTGTCTGCTTGCTTGGGTGCCCTAATCAACAACAAAATCCCAGGCCAGATGAGAGAATAAAGATACTGTTTATATTTTTAGGAATGGCTCAAAGAACTCCTGCAGTCCCTGGTATAGCATGGCTCTAATAAAACAACTTCTTGGCTTCAAAACATTTCATGAGCCATAATTATTGGTGGCATCCCTAAGTTGGTCACTGAGCCAAGTTGGATAGCCAAGCCAGGACTTGGAATATCCACCCAGAGGGCACACTGAGCCCCAAAGGGGATATGTATGTAGAAGTGAGTAGCAGCCACATTCAATGACCTGGTTCTCGGAGGCAGCGTGTCATGAAAGGAAGATTCCTGAATGCGGTCCAAATCTGGGTTGCCCTGGCCATTCAACTGCAGTTCTCTCACTCCCTGGCCTTAAGCTCAATACCATCAGTCCCACACCATCCTTTTCCCAGATGGCTATTTGGCTGGCTCAGAGCTCTCTGTGTGTGCTCGATTTTGCCTTTTATCTGGGTGTTGGTTGGTGATTCTCCCCTCCAGCAACTCTTTTTGCCCTGCCAGTTCATCATGGCTGTCTGGTTTCCCATCCAGAGAATCTGGTCCACAGATCTCCCAAGAGTCAATGATCTGGATGACAGATCCTCCTGGCTGGTGACTCAACCCGCCATGAGTCCCAGCACTCTTGTGGAGCTGAACCCTCTCCTGGACAAGCTGCTGGTTTTCTTAACACAAAACATTCTTGGCTCATGGGTTGTATTTCTTGGGTCACTAATCCCCCTGTCTGCAAAAAGTGTCCCAAGTGATTCAGCTTTACATCTAGGGGCTTGTGGACTCAAACTTTGTTCCAGAAGGAGCAGGATTTAGTCACTTTTGAAGTGGAGCTCAACACAGAGAAATCAAGAAGAAAGCTCAGAGGTGGAGACCCAGGGCTCTGCTCAGCCTAGAGGAACAGGGCACAGACTAATTTGGACACTATAGAGAAGAGACATCTTCCTTGAAAGTGGGTCCAAAACCCAGCAAAAGTAAGCCACGGGGAAAGAGGATCTCCATTTGTGTCCCCCAGGTGGACTCTCTCATGCATTATGAGAAGAAACCAGGGACTGGACAGGGCAGAAGACCAAAGATGCTCCTGTAAAATGTTTTTCCCAGAACATTAAACCAGAATTGGGTCAATTCTCTAGACCTATTACCAGTTTATAGAAAAGTAAAGAGGATGAATAGGTTATACACCACCACAAAATCCCAAATGTAGGAAATTCACCAGACAGCTCAGCATCCTCAACAAAGAAATGGCAAAGGAAACAAAAAAAGGTGGGAAGATATTTATGAGACTCAGCAACCTTGTTTGGATCTGATTTGAACAAATCAATGAAAAAAGGCATTTATGAGACCATCTGGGAAATGTGTACCTATTTAGTATTATTACTGGGCCTCTGCTGTTACTGTTGACTACTTGTTGTTTTGATGAAGAGGAAATTCCTTTGGAGATGCTGTCCTCCTTTGCTAGAGCCACCGAAGCTTCAGAAATGTCTCCCAGTTCTTGCTGACTTTCACCTGGCTCATTCATGCTTCCTTCACAGGGTCAGTGCCATGCCCCCAGAAATATCCACATTTTCCTTCTGGGGCAGTGGCAGCTCTAGACTCATCTGTTCTCTCCCTTCCTTGCTCCTCCTTTGCCATCTCACTGTCTTGCCTCCCTTTGCCTGCTCCCAGGCTCCCCTTCACTCCCATCCAGTCCCAGTTTCCAGAAGAAATATAGGGTAGAAAGAGCTATCCTTCCCATCCCTTCTCTTGCTGGACCCCCTGACACCACCTCTCCTAATGCCCAGAGGAACCTCAGTGAGGGCCAATTGAAAGCTTCTATAAATCAGGAAAGCATGGGGTGGAGTGAAGGGAAGCCAGAAAGACTCAGGACTTATGAATGCATAATACTGGACATTTTGGAAATGGATGGGCCTGGTGCCAGTCCTTGCCCGGGTTCCCGCATTGTACTCTGCTTACAAAAGGGCTGTTATGAGCAGCTCCACATCTCTGTGTGACAGGTTCGGAGCCACAAATGGTATGACGTTACAGGGACCAGGGGATGAATAGCTTTCCCAGCCCTGTCCTCATTGTCAAGGGCCATGAAATTCTGGAAGGAGGTGCAGGAGGGAGGGCCTCAAGGCAGTTCCCAGCCTTCCTACAGAAAGGGCTGGTGGGATGGCCCAAGACATCAGCCACAACGGCTTACACCATGACCACCAGAAATCCCCACTCCAAATCCTGGAGTACATCCAGTGTCACTGTACCTCTTCCTCACTGCCACATGTGTACACACAGAGGCTGGTCACTCAGTTTATCTGCCCCACACATGACATCTTGGGAGAGCAGCATCCCCCTCCCCCATTCTCCAGCTCTGCATTTTCTTTTGGGATCGTTTCTTCTCTGTATGCTTTCTACTTGGAAAACTGTAAGCAGGTAGTCAAGCCAGCTGGATTCACATCCTCCCTGGGTAATTACTAATTTGTTGGAGTCCACATTCACCTTTCCATAAGATGAAGAGACTGAAGTTAAAGATTGTTTTAAAAGTCTCTTCCAGTTACTACTGTAGGTTATAAGGAAATATGGTATTATCTTCTCCCCAAAAGCTGAGTGCATGGCTTGACTGGGTCCCATTGTCTTTCTCTTTGCTTTCTGAACCATTCAAGGTAAACCTCAACTAGCTCTCCCTCACTTCCTCAACACACCCCCCCCCCATGTCTTTGGGTTCCGATATATCCAGTTTTTCCTTGTAGCTCTGAAGGGGACTTCTTTGCATATTACCCACATGTATTCACTTCAGCATATAGAAGACATTATAAGATAATCAACAGTCTTTCTAACTGTTGGTGACAGCCCCACACTGCAGAGCCCTGCAACAACAACAAGAAAAATCTCACAAAGTCGTCTAACAGTCTCCCATATGTTGAGGCCATAGGAAGGAAATAGTAGAACTTCAATTTGTGTTTACCTTTATCACATTTGTAAAAATTTTCTATTCCTTGTATGTGATTTATATAGCAGGATATGTGTATCATTTATAAATGTGCCTGTAATGGGGATCCAGGTTCAAAAAGACTTGTCAGATGGGGTATATAATCAAAAAAAAGTTAAGCCTTCACTTTAGACCATATCCAAAAGGTGGAGATCGTTACAAGGATTTCATCTGATCATAGCCAAAGGGACCAGGGAGGATCCTAGGTAACTCTCCTCCAAGGCTACACTAGCCAATGGAACCCAATGCTGTCTAGGGCATTGGTCACACCCCTCACTAATCCCTTGAAGGATCATGGTGTATCATGTCCTCTTTTCCTCAGGGTTCCCATCATAAGAACATTGGTTCCCACTCTCTTTCCAGAACAACTCATGTCAGCCCCCGAGGCTTCCATTGTAGGAATACTCATTCCACTGAATGCATTGAAGACAGAGCTCTGGCCTTTTCTAGCTCTTTAAAGGATTCACTTACTAAGTCTAACCTGATAAATTTATTTGAGAAAGCAGGAGCTGAGTTTTAAATGTGTGAAAGGAAGGAAGGAAGGAAGGAAGGAAGGAAGGAAGGAAGGAAGGAAGGAAGGAAGGAAGTCTGGGAAATGTGAAGGAAGAAGTATGCTCAACTCCCGAGGAGCAGACAACCCAGAGATAGAGGCTGGTGGGTAAAATAAGTCCATAGTAAGTAGGTCATTGTTTCACAGTTGCATTGTATGGCAGCTGTTCCCATCTGGGGCAGACATGCTGGATTGCCTTCACCGATGCACAATGGAGAGATTGGAACAGAAGTTGGGCTACTCACCCACACACTGGTTGCCTTCATCCATCTGGTATCCAAAGCGGCAGACAAGAGGCCTGGAAATCGTGGGGTAGTTTGAAGCTGATACTGGTGGGGCAGCTGCTGGGTATGGACCTGAGTAGGGAGTCGAATAGGGATTCGAATAGGGCCCTCGATATACTGGGTTTGTTCGGGGAATGCATAAATAGCCGCCATTTTGGTTAACACACATCATGTCTCCTCGGCAGGCCTCAGGGATGGTCCGGCATTCGTCAATATCTGTAAAGACCACAGAGGAGATAAGCATTCGTGGCCCCCAACCACATTGTGCATGGTGCACGTGTAAGCAGAGCTCTGTATCAAAAGTGACATGATGGACCCCCAAACACACTTCATCAGCATCTGTTCCAGCCTTTCCCTGGCTCCTAACAGACAGATGCTCCCAAATGAAGTAACCAGGGTCACCCAAACATCAGCTATTTGCATTTCACCATCATGATTCAAACACATTATGTGGAGTCATCTAAAAGTATGAAACCAATGACTATACAGGTTTCTGTGAATGTGGTCAAAACAAATGTATTTTTTAAATCTTACATGACTACAACAAATAAAAAATACTCTCAATTTGCATAAATAGAAGCAACAGTAGAAATAAATGCATAGCCATTAAAATAAAGAGTGTTTATTTGTGGATGTAAAAACACATCATATACTCTTGTCCACACATACTATACTTGAAAACACAGAATTGCTCCCACTTCTATCCCAGATAACAGCTGGGCAGGGGAGAAAGAGATCTTTTCATCAAGAATGACAAGGTTTG
This sequence comes from Castor canadensis, assembly GCF_047511655.1. Classification (NCBI taxonomy): domain Eukaryota; kingdom Metazoa; phylum Chordata; class Mammalia; order Rodentia; family Castoridae; genus Castor; species Castor canadensis. The sequence goes on along the minus strand of NC_133388.1, from coordinate 17,099,110 downwards.
CACTTTTGGGGATATACCCAAAAGACTGTTACTCCAGAGGCACCTGCACATCCATGTTTATTGCGGCACTATTCACAATAGCCAAGTTATGGAAACAGCCAAGATGCCCCAGCACTGACGAATGAATTAAGAAAATGTGGTATCTATACACAATGGAATTTTATGCAGCCATGAAGAAGAATGAAATGTTATCATTCGCTGGTAAATGGATGGAATTGGAGAACATCATTCTGAGTGAGGTTAGCCTGGCTCAAAAAACCAAAAATCGTATGTTCTCCCTCATATGTGGACATTAGATCAAGGGCAAACACAACAAGGGGATTGGACTATGAGCACATGATAAAAGCGAGAGCACACAAGGGAGGGGTGAGGATAGGTAAGACACCTAAAAAACTAGCTAGCATTTGTTGCCCTTAACGCAGAGAAACTAAAGCAGATACCTTAAAGCAACTGAGGCCAATAGGAAAAGGGGACCAGGAACTAGAGAAAAGGTTAGATCAAAAAGAATTAACCTAGAAGGTAACACACACGCACAGGAAATCAATGTGAGTCAATGCCCTGTATAGCTATCCTTATCTCAACCAGCAAAAACCCTTGTTCCTTCCTATTATTGCTTATACTCTCTCTACAACAAAATTAGAGATAAGGGCAAAATAGTTTCTGCTGGGTATTAGGGGGGGGGGAGAGGGAGGGGGGCGGAGTGGGTGGTAAGGGAGGGGGTGGGGGCGGGGGGAGAAATGAACCAAGCCTTGTATGCACATATGAATAATAAAAGAAAAATGAAAAAAAAAAAAGAATGACAAGGTTTGGCTTAGAGCTGGTTACTTGCTAAGAAGGTACAGCCTTATTTTAAAGTCAGCCCACATTGTGCCAGCAAACAGGACCACATCCAGCCATGCTGGAGCTCAGCTCATACTAGAAGGAGAGAAGTGCTCTGTCTAGAAAATCAGCCTTGCTGGGGAGGAAGCAGGGGAGGCCCCAACTCTGGCTCTCATGAGAAGCAGGCTTGGCTCCAGAAGCTAGGCCCTGCCACCCAGCCTCAGAGTCTGCTTTATGTGGAACCAGAGACTGGGGAGAGGACTGGATGCCAACAGCTTACCCACAATCTCATCTGAGAAATTCATGCCAACTCTCTGCTTGGGAAAGGAGACTGTAATGGTCTGTTCTCTAATTAAAACTAGTGAGATAGAAGAGAAGGCTGTTGCTCTCTTTGTCACTCAGCACATCCTCAAATCAAAGTGCTTCACTGTTAATCCAAGATGAGCCCAAATTTCCCAGGACAGGGTTTTACTCATCATTCTTTCAAACATCTATCTCCCCTCAGATTCTTAGCTGATGTAAGTTCAGAGAGGCCAAATGATTTGACTAAATCAAATATAATTTAAAAAGCTAATTACTTCCTCTATATGGGGTCTGGTCTCAGAGCAAGGGCTGCCTCATTGTTTTCCTGTGCCCAGTGCTCCATCCAAAACGTGCTATTCTACACTGAATTTCCTTTCCACACCTGGTCTTTGCTTAAGCTGTTCCTCCCATCTAAAGTGTCATTTCTCGGGATCTTACTCTCCTTCAGTATCCAATTCAGATGCCACCTCCGTCATCCTTGAGAGCTTGGGAGGTCTAGGAGAGGATCCTAGCTACTCACCTACCCTTGATGGAAGAATGGTCCTCCTCTATTGGGGGAGGTTATCCCCTTCAAATGAACATACAGCTGTGCACATGGAGTAATGAGGGAGGAAGGGTATGCCTGCCTAGTCAGCCAGATCAGCTGAATCAACCCTGGCCATCAATGGGGTGACAGATGGCCCTGATGTCCTCCATCATTCTTTATCAACCCTGGACATAAAGCAGCGATCTTTCTTCTTCTTTTTCAGGGTCCATTGCTTTTACTTCCACTTGGCAATGGCTTTATTCCACCAACTTGTCACAACGTGCCATGTCTAAGTCTGTCTCCCACTAGATGTATGCTAGGAGAATGCCCTCCTCAAAGTACCTCTTCCCCATCCTTGGAAGCTGTGAATGTGTTTCAGGCTACATGGTGAAGGTGGGATTCAGGTTGCTAATCAGTTGGCCTTGAGATGGGGAGTTTGCCCTGGATTATCTGGGTAGTCAGCAAAATCATGAGTCCTTAAAGGGAGAAAAGACACAAGGTGGTCAAAGAGATGCTAGATTGAGAAAGAAGGGATTCTAAGCATGAGGGGTACTTGACTCAATGTGTTGGCTGTGCTGATGGAAGAGGAGCCAACAGCCAAGGAATGAGGACAGTTTTTAGGAAGTAGGAGTGGCTATCAGTTAACAGCCAGCAAGGAGACAAGACCTCAGCCCCATAACTGCAGGAAAGAGAATTCTACTTCATGAGAAGGGACCAGTTTCCCCTCCAACCTCCAGTAAGGAATGCAGCTCTGCTGACACTGATTTTACTCTGGAAGACAGATGGGCTATAGAACTCTGTGATCATAAGTGGGTATGATGGACTGGTGAAGTGGCTCAAGTGGTAGAACACCTGCCTAGCAAGTGTAAGGCTCTGAGTTCAAACCCCAGTATGAAGAGGAGGAGGAGGAGAAGGATAATTAAGTGGGTATGATTTAAGCTACTACATTAGTGGTGACTGGTGATGGCAAACCTGGGGAACCAATACAGATGAAAAGTTCATTGAGGGTAGGGGTCAACTCTGATCCCCCCCTCACAGAGCTTAGCGCACGCACACACACACACACACACACACACACACACACACACACACACACAAAGCTGAGCAATAAAAGGGCGTAGTTTGATGTCACCAAGTTCTTCCATGGGTAAGGTGGGTTAAGCATTGAACAATATCTGAGGAAGGAATGACCCAGCAATTGGGCTGTCACCTAATGTCCCCACCCCAGTGAGTGATCAGCAGTGGCTCATACCTAAACACTGTCCCGACTGGCGATCTAGGTCAAAGCCGTTAGTGCACTGTTGCTGTAGAGAAGGAAAAAAGAAGAAACAGGCAAGGTCATTTGGCTTGCTTACTTCCTTATTACTGTGAATCTGTTATAGTGGCATTGCAGAAAGTTGGGAAATGGAATTTTTTTTAAAGGCATTCATAATACCAACACCTATATCATAGCTCCTTTTAAAATTTTTCTTCATAATCATTTTACACTTAGCATTACTTTTAAAAGTTCCTGCCCCATTGCTTCTGACTCCTACTTCTAGCAGTTGTTATTGGGTTTTTTAATGCCGTTGCTATGAAGAGCAGTGGTGATCCCATCTGACAGTCATGGTGCAGTGTGTCCCCTCTATAGCCCCTTTCTGGGAATGGTTAAGACAGCACTTAAGAACAACAGTTCTCTCTTTAGGGTCTATTTAACTTCTTCTCAGAATGCAAGATAATGCCCTGTATAGCTATCCTTATCTCAACCAGCAAAACCCCTTGTTCCTTCCTATTATTGCTTATACTCTCTCTACAACAAAATTAGAGATAAGGGCAAAATAGTTTCTGCTGGGTATTGAGGGGGGGGGAGCGGGAGGGGGTGGAGTGGGTGGTAAGGGAGGGGGTGGGGGCAGGGGGGAGAAATGAACCAAGCCTTGTATGCACATATGAATAATAAAAGAAAAATGAAAAAAAAAAAAAAAGAATGCAAGATAATTCTTTGTCCCCAATGAAATGCTTTCCTCGATTCTCAGTCCTATTGAAAAAATAAAAGCTCCATGACACATATGGTCCATTTTCTCAGAAAAGTAGGATTGACTGGGAAAATTCATTTCAATCCCAGCAAGACAATTATACAAAGGTGCTTCCAGAAAGAGACATATTTTAGCAATCCCAGAGGATTGTGGGTTTATATACAACTTGAGCTACAACTTTCTCTCCTTTAAAAAAGGAGTCTTGGGGGCAGACAATCAGAGGCCTTTTGGAAGTGCCTGGAGCCCAGTGTGAGACTGTGACTATGGGAGTTCCTGTCCCTGGCTCTCCCTCCAGCTTCAGGGTTGGGCTTCCCTGGGGCCTGGGGATGAAGGACATGGAACAGAAGAGTCAGGAGGCCATGCCCTAAAGCACAAGAGACCTGGGTTTCAGCCCTGCTCTCCAGTTCAGTGCTGGAGTGGGTCCAAGTCCACTGACCTACCTGGCTTCCAATTCTCACTCTAGCCCCTACTCACTGCACAACTTTTCTATGCCTCAGTTTCCTCATTTGTTACATGAGAATGAAAGTTCTTACTTCTAAGGGCATGCAAAGACTAAATGCATTAAAATATGCAATGTGCCTGAACCACAATGAGCACAGTCCTGTGACCACTCTCCTCTGTGGGCCTAGATGTCCTCATCTGTATGAGTCCGGGTTAGAAGACTCCAAGGTCCCCCTAAGGTCTAAATTCTTTGTTTCTTTTCTCAAGACCCTTCCCATTTCCAGTGACCTGAATATGCTTCAGAATTCTTTGTGTGTGTGTGCGCGTGTGCGTGGGCAGTGCCGGGCATTCAACCCAGGCCTTGTACAACTACTCTATCACTGAGCTACTGTTTCAAAATTCTTTACCTGAAGGAAGACAATGTCCCCTCCCTGCCCTCAGCTGCTCTGCCCTGCTCAGAGGCAGGCTCCCCCCGCATTCCTTTCCAAGCAAAGGCTCAGTGGGCCCACTCTGAGATGTCAAGAGGGACCCCTCCACTTTTCTCAAGGGCTGACACACCTGAGGCCAACCTCTTGTGGCCTCACAACATGTAGAATGCTGTAGGCTTCTCTCAGATCCTGTCCTGGGGCTAACCTCACTGTCTTTACACTCCTCTGAGGGGCCTGGGCCTCCCAAGAGTGAGAGCTGATTTACCCAACACTGCATGCTGGACTGTCAGGGTGGCCTCCCCTTCCTCCCCACCTGTTCCACTTGCGGTTGTGTATGTGGAGACATGCGCAGACCTAAGGGGCCCTATATTGTCATCACAAGGCACCATTCCCCTCAATCTACAGCACATTTCACTAGAATTTAAGATGAACTGGAGCTCTCTGAGGGACACAAAGGAGGCAGCATGAACTAAGTCTTGGGTTGGGGTCAGCTACAATCCCAGCCCTACTACTCAGAAACTATGTCACCTGGGCCAGTTACAGCCTCTTGGAAGCTCAGCAATTACTTCTATAGACTCCAGTTAGGAAAACCATCAAGCCCCTCCCACCTCCACAATCCTGGGATTCTAAATGTGTGCCTCACTCCCTTGCCCTATTTTTTTTTTTTTAGCACACTTCTGGATGGCTTAAAAAATTTTTTTTACCTGTGCATTGCCAGGATTTGGAAGACAGAGGGCCAGAATGGTAACGGTGAGAATCCTGTGGAAAGTGAGAAACAGAGTGTGAATCCCAAGACATATTTGGGCTGAGGAAACATGGATCTCATGCTGCCTGGACATTTATGATGATAACTTGGCCATGTTTTTGTAGGTGCCTGGAGAGGCCAAGAGGCCACCTAGATCCCCAACCATCCCAAACAGAACCCATCTCTTCTATTTGCTTCATGTATTAGGAAACTGATTTAAATCCCAAATTTTAATAAAGGGTTTTGCTGCTTAAAAACAAAAGTCAAAACCCCACCACTGTAGGATTTACAAAGCATTGGCCTTTGGTCCTTATGCAAGGAGACTTCTCCAAGCTTTGAACATCCTCATTCAAAGCCAATGAAACATCGCGCCTTCAACCATGGGAGGAACAAAATGGGAATGTGGGGCCCTTAGAGTTCTGCTAAGAAAGGGTCACAGGAATCACCTAACCAGAACTCAGAGGCCTTGGTTCACACATGTGAGACTCCTAAGTTAATGGATGGGCTTGAGTGACCCAGTCCCCCAACCCTGGCCCTAGAGCATGGCCTCTGGGAACTACCAAGCCAGGAGTGGAGGACTGGGAACCCTGTGCCCTGAGATGAAGAAATGCTGCAGGAAACAGCTAGAGAAGTCAGGCTAACATGGCCACCCACGTGCTACTAAGTCTCTCTATGCCTGTCTGCAATTTAGCCCTCATCACAGCCATACTGTTATGTGATGAAATCAAGGTCACCAATGTGCTTTAAAAATACAGTCTTGCTGGGCATTGGCTCAAGTGGTAGAGGGCTTGCAAAGCATGTGTCAAGGCTCTGGGTTCAATTCCCAGTACTTTTTTTTTTTCCTGTACTGGAGTTTAAACTCATGGCCTCCATATGCTAGGCAAGCCCTCTACCACTTGAGCCACATCTCCAGTCCTAAAAATACAAAGTCTATACCCCTCATACCCACTAGGCTGGATATTTTTTTAAAAGCAGAAATGACAAGTGATGGGGAGGATGTGGAGATAGTGGAACCCTGTGCCCTGTTGGGGGAATGTAAAAGTGGCATAGCCACTGTGGGAAACAGCATTACAGCACTCCCAACAATTAAACAAAATGACCACCTGATCCAGCAAGTCTACTTTGGGACAAAGACGCCAAAGTTCTGCAAGCCAGGACTGGAACAAAATGTGTATACCCAGGCTTACAGTGGAGTCACTCCCAACAGCCAAAAGACAGACACAATCCATGTCCATGGATGGATGAACAGTTAAACAACACATACATACACACACACACACACACAAGGAAATATTATTCAGACTTATATACTTAAATTGGTTTTTGGTAGTACTGGGTGGGTTTGAATCTCGGGCCTTGTACTTGCAGGCAGATGCTCTTCCACTTCCATCCCCTCAGCCTTATTTTGTTGGGTTTCACATTTTTGCCCAGGGCAGCCTCAGATTGGCCTGGGACTGAGATCCTCCTACCTCTGCCTCCTGTGTAACTGGAATTATAATACATACCACCATGCCCAGCTTATTGGTTCAAGTGGGAGTCTTATTAACTTTTTTGCCGAGGCTGTTGTCAAACCTCCCAATCTCTACCTCCTGAGTAGCTGGATTAGGGTTAGGATTTAGCTTGAAGTTGGAAATTTTAACACATAATTCAGTATGGGAAGCTGGGCATAGTGGTATTTGTCTGAGTCCCAGCTACTCAGGAGGCTGAAGTGGGAAGATCACTTGAGCGCAGGAATTCAAGGCCAACCTGGCAGCACAGTGAGACCCCATCTCAAAAAAAAAATATGGATGACCCTTGAGGATGTTATGAGTGAAATAGTAGAATTCCACCTATGTGAGGTGCATAGAGTTGTCAAACTCATAGACACAGAAAGTAGAACAGTAGTTGCCAGAACCTGGGGGAGGGGAAAGGAGAAATGTTGCTTAATGGGTACAGGGCTTTAGTTTTGCAAGAGGAAAAGAGTTCCAGAGACTGGTTGCAGAGAAAAGTGAATATACTTAACAGTACTGAATTAGACAGGTCAAAACGGTGAAGACAGAAGAGAATCCCAAATTTCGCAAACTTATTAAGTGCTAGTTATTATTCAGCTCAATAGTGATTTATCTGAGAGCTACTGCTTGCTGTGAGGACACTGCAGAAGAGCTACAGAATGGGGACCCAGTCACTACCCTCACAGCTGGTTGGTTTGCCACCTGGACACTGACAGAAATACCCAGTGGGTGCCACAAGAGCCAGGCTGGGGTAGGACCAGGAAAGACGGGGAAGACTTCCCAGAGAAAGTGATCTTGAAGGTGTTTTCAGCTAGGTAGTGGACCTGGGGCCTGGCTGGATTCTGTGGCCTGTTACTGCCATGGTGCACCACCGCTTTTCAAAGAGGATGTTCAGTAGATTACAAAGCTCACACATCCATGACACCCAGCTCAGGTGAAAGTACAACCTGTGTATGAAGAGGGCACAGACTTCAGGTGACATCCAGAGAGAACAGAACACTAATCTGGTGCCCACTTCCTTCCTCTAGTCCCCAAAGAATAAAGACCCCAAGACTCTCCAGGTTTTCAGATCCACTAAGTGCCTGCATGAGCCAGGTTCTCGAACACTGCAGACAGCTCTAACCATATAAAGTACAGAGCCAAATCCTAGGGCTTTTTGATATTTGCAACAGCCAGATTTATATCTGGAAGGAATGAAAGAACAATAACAAATTTATTTTCCAGTCTGTATATTCTGAATTTCAATGTTTTCCTGTTTCTTCACATGAAGTTTCCTTTTGGGTGGTTATAAAATCCTGTCTCGTTTATGTTGGAGACAGAACAGGCTGACTGCATGCAGGGGACTTCAAGAGCTAGTGGAAAAGGCGTGCTAACCCTGCCTCTCCCCCTACTCCTGCTCCCTAGTCCCTTTGGCTAGAGGCAGCCTTCAGCTGGTCCAGCCACAAGCCCAGCCTCCTGGAAGAGCCACAGCTGGGGTCCTGGGGGCCAAATAAGCTTCAGGCAAATGGGAAGGGTTTCCAAAGTGAAATAATACCCAACCCCGCTGCTTCCAGCGTCATGAATAAATGCACCTTGTCATGAAAACCCTAGAAAACTCCAGACAGGAATGAACCACAGTTAATACTGGAGAGGGAGAAGGAGGGAAGGAGGTGCTTGCAACCGGCCCCTGGAACTTTCTAAATTCAGGTGGGTCCACCCATTTTGTGCATCATCCTAAAATACAAGAAAGCCAGGCAGAGCAGCCATATGTCAGCAGTTTGTCACGGAAGCGCTGGTCCTCAATCCTGGATGACATTATTGCTGCTAGTTTTTAGCATGCATGCACAACGCCCGGCCCCAACACCAATGGTTAATTTGTGTAAAGCAGCTATAGGTTCAAGAGGCGGCTGGAGGAAGTGAGTGCAAATGGCATCTTTAAAGTTCTTCAAGGTTTGAGGCGTACTCCGCTGGAATTGCAATTCCCGCAAAGAACAGCAAAACGTTTGCTTACATGTAGCTCTGTCTGCAGCCTCCACTTTTCATTGGCTCGAAACTTGTGGGTCCTATGCCCTTTGTGAATCCCACACAGGCATGGAGCAAACACAGCCCACGATGTTCAGTGACTCCAAAAGCCCTGGCTGCAAAGCAATTGCTCGTGGACTCGCAATCGGTCTCCCAAGTGTAAAAGAATTATTAAATAAATAATTAAAAAAAAAACCCCAAAAAACTGCGCATCAAAGTGGCTGTCCCATCAGAAAAAGCAAAAGGACTAAAGCACCCAGACGTTTTTTCTGCAGACCTCTCTCGGATGCTGACTTCTGCAACTGTGTTACAAAATCCCCACTCCCAAACCCAGGCTTTGAGATGGAAATCACAGAGCGCAGCTTTTTATAATTAACAGTATCATTGCATCACTGCCTAATGTCTTTTCCAATACCCTGACACGGCCGGAATCTCAGTCATAGCCATTTTCCACCCATCAGGTTTTTTAGCAAGGTCTCCTCCTCCCAGACCCTGGAGAAAGCAAGGCCGGCGCACACAATTTACCTTTTTAATCCTGGCATGTCCGAGATGCGCGCGGGGCAGAGGCGAGGCGGGAAGAGATTGCTGGCGGCGGGAGCTCGCTCGCGGGGGCCGAGGGGCTCGCGGGTGACTTGGTGGCAGAGGGGCGAGCGGGTGGTGGCGAGGCCAGGGAAGCGCGCCGCGGTGCTCCGAGCCACTGCAGAGCCCTCGGAGCGAGCACCTGGTTTCGCTTAGCCCTCTTCAGTAATTCAGCATTAAACCAATTGGGGGAGGAATGTTAAAAATGAACACTTCATTTTCTAAGTATGTTAAACAATGCAAATGGAGCCTCGGTCTGGACACAGCTGGTTCAGATTACAGCGCTCACCAACTGGCTAGACTCCTCACAACAATCTTGGGGCGTCTGCCAGAGCCAAGTGCTCGGTGCTGGGAGGGGAGCCCGGGCCGCGCTGGGCTGCGCTGAGCTTGTCTGCGGCAGACGCTGGGCGGGTGAGTGCGGGGCGCCGGCCGGGAGCGCGCGGGACCCCGAGTTCTTCGCGGGGCGGGGCGGCGGAGGGGGCGAGCGCGCCAGGTCCCGTGGCACAGCAACGCGCGCGGGGAGATGATCGGGGCTGAGACCCAGTGATTTGAACTCAGCACCAATGCAGCTGCAGGGACCAGAAGCATATGATTGATTGGGAAACCAGAGGCCGGGGACAAGGGACTCGAGATCGCCAGGACCAGGGGTGGGGAGGAGGATGGAGTCCCGACAGTGCTAACTCAAAACTTGGAACCTTAATGAGGACACCCTTCCCTCCCCGCCCTCATCTTCGGATTCTCCCTGGGATGGTCTTGCAGTAACTAAAAAGTGTCCCTCGATACAATGTGTGTGTGTGGGGAGAGGGGTTATGGGCTTCCTATACACATCTGAAATAGAACGATGCAACCTCTTGCAATTGCTTCAAGGGGGATGGGGAGGAAGTGAGGAGCTGGGGAAGGTGATGGGGGCTATCTAACCTATGTATGATGTAAGGCTATTTGGAATTGTCACAATGAATCCCCTCTGTTCAATGAGTACATGCTAATAAAAATGGAAAAAAAAATAAAGTGTCCTTCACTTGAAAGTGATTTTGTCAAGTAGAAGGGTGGTTTGAAAAAGTCAAAAGAAAGAAGCAGATTGATAAGCCCTGTGCTAAATCCTTAACGTTTATTATATCAGTGGCTTCAAACTATCTTGTGTGTGGGGAACTGGGGTTTGAGCTCAGGGCTTCACGCATGCAAAGCAGGTGCTCTATTGCTTGAGCCACACCTCTAGTTAGTTCATCTTGCTACAGTTATTTTGGAGATGGGGGTCTCTGAAACCATTTGCCCAGGCTGGCCCAGAACCTCAATCCTCCTAATTTCAGTCTCCCAAGTAGCTAGGAGTACAGGCTTGGCCAGCAGCTTTCTTGCTTTTTTTTTTTTAATCATTGGATCCCCCTTGTCAAATGAAATCATACCAAAGACACTATTCTATAAAAGATGTAAGTGGATTGGCTGATATTCAAGCCTTCCTCACCTGTGTCTTCTCTTGAGCCCCTCCAAAGCTCTACTTATAATTTAAAAGGTACACACAGAGGTGGTTCTCTCTCCTTAGCATATCACCATGCAGCAGGAATTACCTCCTTTTTGTGGAAGTGGGGATAAAAGATGTTAGGCAACTTCTCATGGTCACACAGCTAGTTATTCTTTGATATCACAGAGACTCCAAAACTTACAGATTTAGTTTAGCCTTCTTGAAGGACATTGTTTTGTAGGTAAATGGAATTCCATCTGTAAAAGTACGTTGCACTGAGCAAGAATGGCCTGATGGTGACGGTTGCTGAAGCTGAGAGTCCATTGTGCTTTTCTATTTACTCTGTTTGAAATTTCCAATTCTAAGACATTTTAAAAAATGTATTTTGTATACAGAGTTATTCATTCCTCAACCCCATTGTTTATAATAGCAAAAGGTTATGAACCTTTAAGGCCCATTAATAAGGCACCAGTAAAGTTAAAGTAAGGTACTTTAAAAAATGAGCAATATATAAAGAGCAACGATAAAAAAATTCTAGACACATAAGAGTATGTATTGGATGGCCCCATTTATTTAAACTCCAAGTGAGGTAGTGACAGGGAGGGGACATGGGGGACCTTCTGGGTACTAGGTAGTTTCTAATTATTGACCTGCGTGCTGCTTACCCAGGGGTGTGTAGACTTGGGTTTCATGAAGTCATATGTATAACTTTATGTATGTGTATACATATGCATATATATCTATATGACTGAAGAGGCTCCTTATGTACTAATATTGAAGGATTTTCAATATGTTTTGTAGGTCAAAATAGAAAAATATTGGTAATTTCACATAAGTGAATCTAATATACTAGTGTAAAAAGTATAACAAAAGTATAAAAAATACATTGAAAATCCTTCAATAATTTATCCACTTCCACAGACGAAATCACAAAATAATCAGTCTTGTTTTGAACAGCTCAGATTGTTAGAAAGTTCTATCATGAGTTGGACCTAAATCTGCTTTCTTATGAATAACAACCTTCCACGGGTCCTAATTCTCCCTCCCCTCTGCAACCCCAGACCACCCCCTCTTCTACCTAACAAGCTTCCTATTCAAGGAAACAGTCCATGTTATTACAGTAGATCCCCCCCCCCACTCCCCCAACCCACAGTTTCAATTACTAGCATTCAACCATGGCTCAAAAATATTGAATGGAAAATTCCAGAAATAGACAATCCGTAAGTTTTAAATTGCACGTCCTTTTGAGTGATGTGATGGAACATTACCCTGCTCCACTCCATCCCACCCAGTATGTGAACCATCCCACAGTCCAGGGTATCCATACCCTATATACTACTCACCTGTTAGTCACTTAGCCATACTGGCAATCAGATCCACTGTCACAGACTCATAGTGCTTCTGTAAAAAATAATACTTATTTTACTTAATATTGGCCCCAAAGAACAATCGTAACATTGGCAATTTCATTACAGTATAGTTATAACTGTTCTACTTTATTACTTATTGTACTTAGTCTCTTCCTGTGACTAACTTATAAATTAAGCTTTAGCACATGTACGTATGGAAAAAAACACAGTATATGTAGGGTTTGGTACTATCCAAGCTTTCAGGCATCCACTGGCTCTTGGCTCGTATCCCCCATGGATAAGTGGGGACTCTTAACCAGACTGAACATTCCCACTTCTTTAATTGGTCCTCAGATCCATGACCCTGAGGTAACCTTGTGCATCTCCTCTGGCAGCTGCATCAGTGTCTTTTGCACCAGCAAAAACAATCTGTGTGACCCAGGCTACTTCGTACCCCTCCTTTGTCCTCTTCTTAGATTGCTAATTCTTTTTAAACAAGACCAGTGTTTTACATGTGTCCTTATTAAATTTTTATCCATTCTTCAAGTTCTTTTCATCACCCATTCCATTATGTGAACGATTAAGTGTTGCTCTTCACTTTGACAACTACAGATCTGAGAAATGCGATTTGACATTATAAGAGTCATCCATAAAAGTGTTAGGAGGACATGTGCTGGAGTGAGGCACTCTGCCCAGGATGGCACTGCTATCTCCCTCTATTCCACAGCTTGGGACAGTGCTGAGTCTAAGTCTGGGTGCCACCAGCTCCTCTCACAAAATAGCCAGTCTCACTGCTACATCATAGAAAGTGCTGTCATGAGTTGAACCCAAATCTGCTTCTGTGTGTGTGACAACCTTCCCTGGGTCTTAATTCTCCCCTCTGTAGCTGTGGGCCACCCTTGTTCTACCTAAGTAGCTTCTAGTTCCTGAAAAATGGTTCCCCTTGGTGGCAAAGACTTCATGAGAGACTTCATCAAACATTCTGATGATGTTAGCTATAGCAGGTCCTGGTCCAGCAACTCTATTTCGGAAAAGAGAAGGAGGCTTCTTTGGCCTGAGCTGTCTCCTGTTGGCTTCCAGGGATATTCACTTCCTTTTCTAGGGGTTTTTCTTTTGCAGTTGCAAAATAGGGATCCCAACATCTGCCCTACTTCTCAGATCAGAATCAAATAACAATCACAAATGCGAAACAGCTTCACTAAAGGTAAACTGTGCCATAAGTGGAAGAGCTTGTCATCTGTGGAAGGGGCCTTCTGGTTCCCACGAAGACCAATTTAAGGTGATATGACAAGTTGGGAAGAACTCACAAAATTGTGCATTTAATAATGAGCTTTGACTATTAATATGAAATCATTCATTTTTTCACTGTCCAAAAAAGAATTACATCACAATGCCATTCTAGGACTGAATGCAAAACAGGGGAAAGAATGTTACCGAACATCTGTCATGGGACTAGACTCTACACGCTCTCTTCTTTGCCATAAAAACCTGTGAAATAGGAAACAGTCCATTTTGCAGATCAAAAAACAGGCCTTGGGCCTGGGGGCATAACTCAGTGATAGAGCAGTTACCTAGCATGGGCAAGGCCCTGACTCCATCCCCAGCATTACAAGAATGAACAGACAAATTAAAGGGGGAGGGAGAGAGAAAGAGAGAGAAAAAGGAATGGAGGGAGGGAGGGAAGGAGAGAAGAAGGGAGAGAGGAAAGAAAGAGAGGGAAGAGAGAGGGAAGAAGAAACAAGGGCCATGTGTTCCACTCCCAGCATTATATATACATATATATATACATGTATATGTATATATATATGTATATATATATATATATACATACAGAGAGAGAGAAAGAGAGAAAAGAAGAAGGAGGAGGAGGAGGAGGAAAAGGAGGAGGAGGAAGAGGAGAAGGAGAAAAGAAGATGAGGAAGGAAGAAGGAAGCAGAAGGGAGAAGAAAGAAAAAGAAGAAGAAGAAAAGGAGGAAGAAGGAAGAAGGAAGGAGGAGGAGGAAGAAGAAAAGAAGAGGAAGAAGAAAGAAAGAAAGAAAGAAAAAGAAAGAAGAGGAAGGAAGAAGAAAGAAGAAGGGAGAAGGGAAAGAAGGGAAAGACTTACTGTTTACATGGCTGGTTCCTTCCCTTACTCTTAGCTCCTCAGGAACACACCAGACATCTCAGGCATTTTCATCATTACCTTCTCTTTTTCTTAAATTCTTTCAATTCCTGTATTATCCAACTTGACCCAAAACATCAGAAAACTAAAACAGCAGCCAATACCTGAGTTCAATGGTGAGCAGTGGCTCCCCTCTGCATTCTCTTTCTGGAGGGGAGAGATTTCTTTTGTTTCTGGTGCTCCCAGAGGTTTTTCTCTCTTCCTCCTTCCCTCAGTACTTCTCAATGTGTTCCTGCCTCAGCTACCTCCTCACTAGTCCCACCTCTGTAATTTAGCTCAGTCCTTACCATTTCCAACAGCTGCTCCCTCAGATTCCTAATGACCTCCTCGTCGCCAAATACTCTTCCTATCCCTGCTTGATCCAGTATCTCACATTTGATTTCATGACTTAGCTTGCTTTTCATTCATGACTTTAGATCCTGTTTCTCTTTTTTAGCTCTGTATGTTCTCCAGCCCCTTTTCTTTCTCCTTCTTCCTAACCAGAGTCCCCCAATGTTCCATCCAGCCTCTCTACTCTTTCTCACTACTCCTGTTTTGAGCACAATCACTGGTCCCATATCTTCAATGATCACCACTATGCAGATAATTCTTGAATAAATTCATCTCTGACTTCTCTCTTGCTCTATATATCCAAAGGTTCAGCTTCTTGTGGAAAAGGTTTCCAAACCCCATTTCCTCTCCTCACTTAGACACCAAAAGAAGATAATTAGTTCAATCCCTGTGAACTAACAAAAAGGTCAAAATGATTCCACCTCCATGGTGGTTTTTGTTTGAAGTTTTTAGTGGTAGCAGCTTGGGTGTTTTCATTTTTTTCAAAATACAAATAGCTCAATGATTATGTCTGATGATAAAAGGATACATAATCTCACATTGAAGCTTGTAGTCTAAATAGTCTAGGGCTAGTTTGTGGTAGCTCTGTCCCTCCGTGGTATCTATGGTATGGACCTTCACTACATGGCCCCAAATGGTTCCCCACTGCTATACCACATTCAGGAAGTAGGGTGGAAGAGGTTGATAGCCACACCCACCAGCAAGGGAGGCTGGGAGATGTAGTTTGTGTTCTAAGCGTCACCATGCCTACTTACCTCACACTCTGGAGTTTTCCTACTGTGAAGGCAGAGGACAGACATCAGAGACAAGCAGCAAACTGTGCCAGAAACTCTAGGAGCACCAATTAATTACCTCTCCCCTTATCTTTATTTCTGTAGTGAAGACAGTGCTTTGTTTGTCATTTGTGTTGCAAATATCTTCCTCGTTTGTCTTTTGTCTTTCAATCATCTTTATGGCATTTTGGAAATAAGTACTCGTTACATTTTTGTGTTTTTGGATGTATTAATTCCATCCATCATGATCTCTGTCCTCCATTAAGCTGTCCTTCCATGTTTATTCTAAACAGATAATGACCTTTAAAAATACATTTATAAATTCCTTTGCTTCAACTGTATTTTCTGGAAAAACAAGTTGTATGTAGGGAACATGTGATCTCCCCAAATGTGTAGTTAGCTAGTGGCACGACAGTTAGCTTAGTGGGGTAAAGACTTCATAGGCTGTATCTCAGAGGATGTGTGTCCATGTCCAAGCCCATGGCTAGACCAAAGTAAGCTGGATGACCTTTTTTTAATGTGGTACTGGAGTTTTGAACTCAGGGCCTCATGCTCACTAGGCAAGCACTGTACCACTTGAGCCATGCCCCAGTCCCAGCTGGATGATCTTAAACGAGTTTTTGTGATGGTTTTGTTTTTACTCTCAAATCTCCAGGCCACCTGAAATTTATGTTGGTATCGAGTGTATGGACAGTGCCTACTTAATGTCCCTGCAGTGGTTAATCATTTGAAATACCACAGATGAAGTAATTCCCATTTTCCTCTTAAAGGCAATTTTTATATGCACTATGCATAAACTTACATCTTTTCCCCACTATTCTATTAATTTGCCTGTTCCTGTTCCAGGTCCAGTCTTATTTACTTTAATATAATGTGTTGATATCTGGAAGGGTACATCCCCATTCCTTATTACTTACTCTTTCTTAATGTACTGGTTTATCTGCAGGTGTTTATTTTCCCAAGTGAAATTTAGAATTATTTCACCATGTTCCAAAATAACCCTGTTGGATATTGGAATTCTATTAATTTCATAGTCTTTTGGGAGAACTGTCATTTTGTTCACAGTATCCAGCTCTATTCAAGCTTTTCAATGTCCTTCATAAAAGCTTCATTAATTCTTTTGCATAGGCATCCATCCATTCACCCCACCCATCCATCCACATACTGACCCCTCCATCCACTATCCATCCATGCCTCTACCCATTCACCCACCCACCCATTCATTCACTATCCATCTACCCATCTACCCACCCACCTAGACATACATGCACTGACCCATTCATCCATCCATCCATCCATCCATCCATGAATATCATGGGCTTAGTACATGCAGCTCTATGAGCATCTGGGCTTTAGAAGTCAGATCAAGTTGGGTTTGATTTGTACTTACACTCTGTGAGACCCTAAACTGGTTCTTCAACCTTGTTGAGCTTCAGCTTTCAGCTGTGAAATGGGACAAAAATCTATCATGGTGTTCAAAAGAAGATATTGCCCATATAACACCTAGCGGGTGTCAAAGCCCAGCAGGCCCTCAATAAAGCTTAGTTTGTTTCTTTCTCTCTCTCTCTCTCTCTCCACCACAAGGCACCAATTGGTAAATAGTGGAAGTAGATGTGCACGGGCCTAGGGGACACACAAGGAGATGCCACCACTAGTCTCGGGGATATTAAAAGAGGATTTTTACCTGCAGGAGACTAAATCCTGATACAAATGTGAAAACTAAGGCCTAGAGAGCCCAATTTACCCAAGATCATACAATTAAAGGCAGAACTGAATTAGAACCCAGGTTTCCTACCTTCTCCCCCCACCTTTATTTGTAGTCTTTAACTGTACTTTTTGTTTCTATTATTTTTTTGGTGCTGGGGATTGAACTCAGAGCCTCGTGCATGCTATTCATGTGCTCTACCACTAAGCTACACTCCCAGCTCTTCATTTGTACTTTAATGTAACGAGTCTGCTTGAGAACATCAGGGTGTTCCTGGAACTAGCAGGAAATTCAGCAAATCAGGAAAATGCCTGGGTTTTTCTTATGGCATGTCTTACCAACTGGGTTTTGGTTTGGCAGTATAGGATTTGAACTTAGGGCCTCCTATTCACTAGGCAGATACTCTACCACTTGAGCCAAGCCCCAGCTCTTTTTATATTTCAAATATTTTTTTCAGATAGGGTGTAACATGTTTTTCTGGCTGGCCTTGGACTATGATCCTTCTATCTATTCCTCCTGCATGTGCCACCATGCCTGGCCCTGTGACTGTGGTTTTAACAATATCATATAACCAAGTGTAAAATTGGGATCTATACCAGGCACCATGGCTCAGACTTGTAATCCCAGCCACTTGAGAGGTAGAGATCAGGAGGATTGTGGTTCAAGGTCAGCCTAGGCAAGAAGTTAGTGAGACATCATCTCAACGAATAGCTGGGCGAGGTGGTGTGCACCTGTCATCCCAGCTACACAGGAAGCATAAATAGGAGAATTGTGGTCCATTTATGCAAACACTATCCCAAAAAATAACTAAAGTGAAGAGGGCTGGGGTTGTGGATCAAGTGGTAGAACTCCTACCTAGCAAGCATGAAGCCCTGAATTCAAATCCCAGTACTTCAGAAAAAAAAAGACTATGCCATGGAACTTCAAACTTGAACTCAAGGAATATCTAATAGCGTTTTTCAATTTGCCTTCTCTGATTTGTTCTTGCTTTCTTTTCTGACAATATGGGTTGAGGTTTGCAGCAAACCTAATATATTTAATATAACTCTTAAATGGCATGGTGTTCAAATTCCCTCATTCTTATCTACAGTCCAAACAAAATAAAACATATGAGTGGCTCCTCGATTCTTGAATTTACCAGTCCAGTAAAATCAACCCCCTAAAACAGTGGAGGAAACAATATTATGCTACTAACTTTAAACTTTGCCAAATAAAAATAAAAAGATAGGGCAACAATCAGTCACGTCCTTGTATTTAATAAGAGGAAGGACTTTTGACACCAAATGCAGGAGGGACCTTGCATTTGGTCTTATTACAGAGATTTTCTCACTTTTAGTGGGCTGTTGAAAACCATCACAGGCCTGCATGAATTCCCCCTTAAGCACATTTTAAGACATGGAAATGGTGAATTCTCCCTAATACATGTCAGCTGTTCTCTAGTTACAGGCTTATTGTTCATTTGGCTTTGGCTACCTCAAGCCATTTTGGTTGTGCCTCCTCGGGAGCCCCTTCCTACTTTTTGCATTTAGAACACAAGTGTGAAAGAACTTGCCATGGTTTTGAATGTCAGAATGTCACAGAATCATCTGAGATGCTAAGATTCAGATCCTGCATGTCCTACCCAAGATTCTGACTTGGTGGATACAGGGCAATGGAGGAACCTGCATTTTAACACCTGGGTGATTCTGGCAAATGACTGCTTTCTCAACAGCTCTGATTTTTAAGTAGATGTTAAACTCTTCTAATATAAGCTTTTCTCCTAACTAGTCTTGCCTAAACATATAGAACCTGAATTGAGCCAGTAATGGAGATGTTCTGGTGGTGTATATCTTAGCATCCAGCATGGCAGCAGCTACCCACTTGGGGCTATTGAACACTTGAGATGTAGTCTTTGCCACTGAGCAGCTCAGTTTTGAATTTTATTTAAATTTAACAAATGTAAGTTTACATTCAATTAGCCACATGTGGCTGGTGGCTTCCCAATTGCCCAGCATGGCTCTAGTTCTGACTTGACTATCAGTTTGCAAGAAATACAGAGAATAAAGGAAAAAATTAAAAGACCAATCTGAAAGTCAATAGCCTAAAAAAACCAAACAACAACAACAAAAAATAGGTGTAAAGAAATACAGAAGGGGCAGAGGGAACTGTATCAATTAGGACCTACCTAGGAAAAAAAAAAAAGCCAGCTAGGCACCAGTCAGTGGCTCACACCTGTGGTTCCTCCTTGGGAGGCTGAGATTGGGAGGATCCAAATTCCAGGTCAATGAGACCCTATCTCAACAGAAAAAAGCTAGGTATGGTGGTGTGTACCTGTCTTCCCAGCAGTAATGGGGACCATAAAACAAGAGTGTATTGGTGCAGGCTGGCCTGGACAAAAAGCAAGACCCTATCTTCAACACAGCCAGAGTAAAATGGGCTGGAAGTGTGACTCAAACCAAGTTTAAATACCAGTGAAGAAAGCAAGAAGAAAGAAGAAAGAAGGAGAAAAAGAAAGAAGAAAGGAAGAGGAAGAAGAAAAGAAAGAAGGAAGAAGAAAGGAAGAGGAAGAAGAAAAGAAAGAATAAAGGAAGGAGAAAGAGGAGGAGGAGGAGGAGGAGGCAGTCTGTATCAGGTTATTTGGCACAGGAATTTAAGATAGGGGACTAGTTATAAAAGTGTTGAAAGAACTGAGACCACCCAGAAATAAACTGCATCAGGAAGCTATTACCTCCCCTGGGACAAGAGGAACCAAAGGAGATGATGTTATCAGAACCCAGGAGCTGGAATCATCACCAAGAACTATAATTGAAGTGGGTACTTCTTGTAGGAAGTCACCATCACTACAGTGATGCAGCCACCATCAGAGGCAGAGAACAGGAAGAAACACCTGCTCTGCCCCTCTTGTCCATCCATCCCTTAAGTATCTCACGAGGGCTTCCCATTTGGTGGACTCAATTGGAAGTCAGTTGGCCAGGGAGACTGAAGAGTATAGTCTGCAGGATATGAGAAGAGCAAGGAAGAGACATGACAGTGAACAGATCCAGTAGCAAAGGCAAATGACTGGCACAGAATATAAACAAGTGGACCCTGATTTGCATCAACCAAGTGTGTGAAAAGAAACAACTCTGATACAATCAGAAGATTTGTATATGCACTGGGTGTTAGATAATGATAAGGAATGATTTTTGTAAAGGCTGATCATTTCTAATGTCTTTTAGAAAAGCATACTAAAAATAGTGGGGAATAAATGAAACAAGATCAGTGAAACTATTAAATGTTGAATCTCTACTATGGATTTGTGGTTCATTTTACTCTTCTAGTTTTCTGTAAAGAATTGTGTAACAAAATTTTAAAATGAGTTTAAATATGGTTTCACTTCATCTGGTGTGGTAAAAGTACAGCTTCTTCTTTCTTTTTCTCTCTTCCCTTCTCCCTCAATCCATTCTCCTTTTCTTCAGGATACCTGTGATCCAGAATGCTCAGTAATATTCATGGATATATTAGTTACTTTGTTCATCACTGTGACCAAGTATCTGACAGAAACAACTTGAGGAATTATTTTGGCTCATGGTTTCAGAGGAATGGCTCATGGTTATTTGGCCCCATGTGCTTGGGCAGGACATCATGTTCACCTCATGGTAGACAGGAAGCAAAGAGGAGGAAGCAGGAAGGGGCCAGGGACAAGATATCCCCAAGGACCTGCCTTTAGTGATCTACTTCCTCCAGCTAGATCCCATCTCCTAAAGTTTCCAAAACCTCCCAAAATAACTCCACCAGCTGGGGATCTAGGCCTTAACACATGAGTCTCTGGGGACATTTCATATTCAAATCACAACAATGGGCTTTGGTGAGTTTTAGCCTAATAACCCCATGTGGGATGGTTCTAAGGAACATTCTATGCTAAAATGTCAGATGTAAAACTACATTGGAAGTTGACTTAGGATGAGAAATGTTGACAGCAAAAGGAAGCCCAAGATTTAATTTCAAGTTGACTATTTTGAGTCTCCAGTGAGAGAAATGTCTTGAAATGCAGGGTTTGCTGAAAGGTTTTCTGAGGACATAGGATAAGGAAATGTTTTGATAGCTGAGATTCTGTGCTCAGGAAAATAAATTAGGAGAAGTCAGGAAGCAGAGAGGATCAGATCAGATGATTAGAGTAAGAAACTACCTAGGTTCAACTCAGGAGGTAAAGGTTGAGAGTCTAGGACAATGACTGAAAGGACCCCAGCTAAGAGGAGGAAGAAGCAGAGAAAACCTGGTCCACTTCTCTCAGCATCCAACATGGCAGCAGAATCTGCAGTGAGGAGCCTGAGTCACCCCAGCTTCCTACCAGCCCATGCTTTGCTCATGAGACACACACGTTCCTGCACCTTCCTGGGGCAGCAGTGAACATTGCTTGACCTAAGTCAGGTGAGGGGAAAGAAGATGCAAAGATAAGAGACCTTGGGCTCAGGTCACATCCATGGATAGTGGCACAGAATCCCAAGGTTGGTCCAGAAACCTCCCTCCCTCCCTCCAACCCTGCCTGGCCTGAAGCCATGTTAGCGTCTCTGCATCCAGATGGGATGGTGGGTTTCAACCATAGCATTCCTGGAGGGCTCAGATACAGAGAGGGGTACAGTATTTGCCCTACAAAGAGTAGTTTTAAGACATGCAATTGTAAAAAATGCTTCAGGAAGTAGGTGGGGTACAAGACAAAACAAGAGTTGGTGGGCTGGAGTTGATAGACTGTTGAAGCTGGAGATGGATTATGTGACTTACTTTTGCTTCTATGTTCAAAGTTTTCTTTTTAAAAACTTCTTTAGGAAATATGGCATAGTGTTAAGATTTGATAAGGATGAGTAATGAGTATGCAAGTGTTTAGTATCTTATTCTGTAGTCTTTGGACATACTTTAGGTCTTTGTATTTGCAATCATGTTTTGAAGTTTTTGTGGGCCAAACCCAACATCTAGGCCCACACAGTTTTTTTTTTTTGAGTATGGATCATATGTTTCTCTTTGCATTATTCATAATTTCTGGTTGAAAACTGGACAACTGTCTACAGCCATACCACCCTGCATGCGCCAGATCTTGTCTGAAAACTGGGCAATTTAAGTTACATTGTAGTAACTTCTGATTCTGATGTACTTTTCTGATTCTTTTAGCTTGACTGAATTATTTAAAGTGTGCAAGTTGTCTTCCCCACAGGAGAGTGTAGATGCTGCTGTTTCTGCTGTGACATTCTTATTTTTCACTTCTAATCTGACTTCTCAGGGTCCATCATGCAGTGATGAGGTCAGTTGAGGCTGACCCTGGAACCCTGAGGCTTCCATCCATCACAGAGGGATCTGTGTGCTAGGAAGTCGCTCACTCTGAGGCCAGCTCCACCTTGGCTGGCATCCTTTCCAGTCTTCCAAGTCTCCCTAGCACTGGTGGTCCCCACCAGCCCAGGCCCCTCTCTGTGTTCCAAGGTCTCCACAGTAACTTCCCACTGGCCTACCACTGTTTGATGCATTTCTTTCCATCCAAGTTGGCCACCTTTACCTGATAATGTCAAGGGTTTTGCACCACCCTGTCCCCCCACACTGAGTCGACTCCACTGTGCAAAAAGCTGCTGGTTTTCATGATCTGCTTAGTGCTAGAAAAACCCAGAAGTTTGGAGGTGAGGGGAGTCCTAGGAGGAGGGCCATGGGCTCCAACAGTTCTTACCTGAAGCTCTAGAGGCTTTGCAAAAATAATATTCAATTCCTTATCTGCTTTTGGTAAATCTACACAATCCCCCCAAATGGTCATTTTTGACAATTTTAGTTTTATATTTGTTTTTTGCAGGAAGGACTAGTTGACCTCTTCATACAACCACAGCCACATTCCCTTTTAATATCTGTCAACTCGTTTCCAGTAACACCCACCTGCACATACGCTCACACAAACATGCATGCAAAAGGATGACAGCAAGAGTAAAATTTTAGCAAGTAAAACTAATGTCAAAACAGAAAAAAAAAAAGAGACTTAGAAAAAAAGGAAGTCAGTTTCTCAGTAGCAGTTCTGGGAAGAACTGATTTTTACCATCATCAATGTTTTTCAACACAGGAGCTAGCAAATGGCCAAGCACAATTCCAAAGAGAACACCACAAGCTATATGCATGTCTCTAAGACAGCAAAACAGGTTTACATGTGGCATGGGGATGCTTTAGGAGAAAACTTTAAAATGACTTGAAAACTTTCAAAGACTCCATGGAAGGTGTCAAAAATAAAAAAATTACGTCACTAATCTAGAATTTGGTACTTTATCTCTGCCATCCTTTTTATTCAAGGAAAATACCTCTGACAAAGGGATTCATGTGTTAACTCCCAGATTGCCTTGGTTCTGCAGAGCAGCCCAGAAGCAAATTTACATTGCTTTGTTTCCAGTTCTTTAAAAGATATCATGTCACCCTTTGCCTTTTGGGAAGGGTAGACATCACTCCTGGGTTAAGACAGGTTTGAGACTGACCCAGCTTTGTGAGAGGAAAGCTCCCCTTATAATACCTCCAACATCTACATCCCTCATGTATAACAAAGGACAATGTAGCTTAGATTTTTAAGGGAATCTTGCAACATCTGAGAAACAAACTTAATATGAAGTTCACAGTCAGATACTTTTAAATCACTGAGGGCCAAAAATAGTTCACCAAAGTCAAAGAATGTTGGAGCCAAAGACTACTTGTGTAAAAAAATCAGCTGAAAATGTAAAAACATTAAAAAATGCTCACAGCTGAAAATTATCACAGTCAAAATATCATTACAGTGCAAATTATTAATATCTTAACCCCAGAAGGGCTAAAAGAAAAATTCCATTTTAGGAGCCAAGGCAGAAAATCAACTAACAATTCAGATGTTTGCTTTAAGTGATCCATTTATTAAAAATTTTTATCTCCAAGAGAAATATTGTTGCAATTATGATTATTAATTTACAGGACGTACTAAATTTTGACAATGATATGCTGTAAAATCCTCAGCTATACCATTATTCACTTGACCTAAGTCCCAAGGACAGGAGGACAAGGTTCAGGTTAATAACATTTTGTACTCTACTAAAATTGGTTAGGGCAAGAACCATTCGGCTTTTATCTGACATTTCATTTGCTAGCTTGTTTCCTTTGAGATGTGTTCCTCCCATCTGTCTGCCAGGCCCAAGCCAGGATCCCCTAGCACTTGGCATGTGAACCCAAGAGCATTTCTCACACTTCTTCAGTAATCTGTACATGCGTCCATCTCTCCCCTTCACTGTGGATTTCTCAGGCCTCAGAACCTACTCACTCATTCTCTAGCAGAGAAGCTCCCCTCCAACCTTACAGGAAAAGTCCCATGGCACTCCTCCACCCAAATCCACCTGCTATTTGTACCCCGCTCTCTTCTGTGGCTCCTGCCCCAGTGAAGGTATCCTTCCTACCTACAGCCAGCCCCTCCACCTGGGCTCTGATCTTACCTGTGTCCCAGGCTCAGGAACTTGGTTCCGTCTCCTCTCTTCAGCCGCCCCATCTTCATGCCCTTCCCGTAAGTATATATACAAACTCAGGTCTCTCGCTTGGAACAACATTCCCTTCACTCTACCTTGCTCTCCTAGAAATGCCCTTCTGTCTTTGCACTGCTCTAGTCAAAGCCAAAAACTGCTTTCTGGCCCTTAAATCCAACAGTCTTCTTAAAATTTATCTCGCCAGCCACTGAGCAGCAAGCACTTTTCATGCTTTTGATTTCTCCTCACCTTCTGGAAATGACTCTTAGCTTCCGTAATCTGGCCATTCTTATCTACTCTTAGTTATCTGTATATAACTATAGGCTTTAGCTAGCACACCACAGGTGGTATATTTATTCTTTTAATACAGGTTATGAGTGAATGTGTCACCTAATCTTATGATCCCATGAGGCTTAGGAGGTGGGTATCATCTCATTTCAGAGACAAGAAAAATGAGGTCCATATCTAAAGTAATTTCATGAAAGGTTCAAAATCATGACTGCAATTCAACTGTCAACTTTACAACCCATATTCTATCAGATCCTGCAATCACACGAAGAGTTAAACATACTCAAGTTCTACATCTAAGGAAAAATGGTACACTGATTACCTTGGGGAAAGAGCATAAGGCCAATGATGCATTCTACTACCTCTGAAGGAAAAGAAGAAAAGCCTGGCTGAAACTCTCATGATCTTCTCTCCACGCATAATCTTGAGAATCTTAAGTTGTTCGTACTTAAAATTTCCAAGGCTCAACTAGAACCCTAACAGCACACGTCCAGTGAGCACTCGAACACAGGAGCTTCAGTAGTTCATTAACTGCCGCTATAAACAACATGTGTAAGTCATTTCTCCCCTCTAAAGAAAAAGTCAACAGCTGCTTGCTAAAATCTTTTTTATTGTGGATGAAGACATTGCCAACTTACATATATCATTTTTATTTGGAGAATTCTTTTTTCCCCCTCCCTTACAGTATTCCTGAGAAATTAAAAAATGCATTGACTTTAGTTTTATAAAACACAACCTAATATTAAGGTTGGGTTGGAAATTTCTCACATTTAGTTGTTTCCTTATAAATCAAGATAATTTATCAATTTTAAATAGTGAAAACTTAAAAAGTTAAGAAATAAAGATGTAAATGATCACAAATGTCAGGATATTAAAATTATTATTTTCCCCACAGGAACACGTAAAATAAATACCACCTAATTTACTTGATACTTACGAAATTAAAGATAAACTTTTGTTGATGGAGGATGTTTTAAACATGTTGGTATATGAAAAACTTCATGAGTTTAAAACCAGATTCAAATGGCTTAAATTTGGTGCATTCTAGTTTTCATCACGCCCTGTCCCTGAAGACATACCTTGCTCTTTTTATTTGCCCATTCATTGACTGGCTCAATATTTTCAAGTCTTCCTGCCCATTGAAACTAACCATTGAAAGGTTACAAGAAATAAAAGGCTTTATTTGGGGGATACTGAATGTGTCAAGAAAGCCATTTCTTTTTCCTCATGGGTTTGTTTACTTTTTCTTTCTTCTCCTTTGAAAAACAAGAATGTTTAGCAGCCAGATGTAGTGGTTCATACTGTAATCCCAGCTACCTGAGAGGCAGAAGCAGGAAGATCAGTGTTCAAGGCCAACCTAGGCAAAAAACTTATTGAGACTATATCTCAAAGAGCAGGCCAGGCATGATGGTGATGTGCACCTACTAATCTCAGTAGATTAGAGGCACAAGTACGAGGATTGAGAGTTGAGTCAAGGCCCGTCTGAGCAAAAAGTACAAGACCCTATCTGAAAAATAACTAAAAGCAAAAAAAAAAGGCTGAAGGCTTGCTACAAGCAAGTTCAATTCCCAGTACTAAAACTCATAAAACCACAGGATTTGAAATCAACTTCAACGGATACATGAAAATTTCTGTGATAGCATATTTAACTATAGTTGAAAACCATGAGGAATGTTGTGAAAAACCGTGGAAGCTAAGGCAACATCCAACCACAAATTCTACCAAGTTCATAGAGAAATAAACAGTAAAAATCACTGTTGTTAAAATACTGCAGTAAGTGTGCTGTGAGCAGTATCCTACTGCTAACATTAGAATTCCTTGCTTCATCACTGTCTGGGTACTAAGAGGTTCCTTGAGCAGATGGCTCATCTCTCACACAACTTAGTTTCAGAAAGTCAATGAGTTATGTCTGGTTTAGATCAACGAACACTTAGAATGCATACCAGGGAGCTATAGTTTCAATGATGCAACAAAAACATTAGATACTACAGCTTTCAGACAAGGTCACATACTTAAACAGCAGCCCTATAATATCATGCTCTGTGATACTGGATGTACAATCCACCCACAACACCTTTCAAACTCAGGGTAAGCTATGGGGTGAGGGGGGACAGGTTGTTTTGGTCAAGGAAGGAAATACTTAAAATGTCATAAGGCATTTCAAATATGGTTACGTTCTACTTAAATATCTACCATGCATCTCCTTTTCAAAACAAAACACTTTTTTTCATGTTTATTTCTTCAAAATGAAGGACCATGTATCTTTTTTAGCTTAGAAACTAGCATTTCAGTTGCTCCACACTGAAATGAGTCAATAGCAAGCAGCAAATAATTTAGGATAGTTAGTGAAAATATCCTTTAAGGAGCATATAAAAATCTACATTAATACAGGTGGTCGACTTAGGATGGTTTGACTTAGAATTTTTCCACTTAAATCATGGTGCAAAAACTGATGCAGATTCAACAGAAACTAGTCCTGCTTTTAAATTTTCACCTTTTTCTGGGAATGGTATGCTCTCTGGATGCTGTGCAGCAGTAATGAGCCAAGCACTCAGGAATGCAAATGACCAGTATTCTGTGGCGTGCTGTGTAGAGAAGCTAGGATGGTTGGTAGGTTAGGTGTAGTAAATGTGTTTTCAATTTAAGATGTTCTCAGTTCACAATGGGTTTACAGGGACATAACACGCTATAAACTGAGGAGCATCTGTAATGTCATAGAGAAATAACAACAGGCAAATCAGGCAGGAAGCAGCTTAATATGAACTTCTATGATAAGCTTCCTTTAAACTTACTGAAGAGTGGCAAAATAAATAAGTTACTTAAGGAGAGGTGACATTGTGAAGCAGCATTACCTCAAGTTACTTCATTTTTTAGAAAAAAAAAAGTTTAAACCATCAACACATAATCAAACTCCCAGTCTTCTAATGCATTGGAAATATACAATTCACCACAGTAAAATTTACAACCAAATTTAGTCCTCACCAGAGTCAGGCATATTTATATACTTGGATTAGTCTCATTTTCACCTTTCCTTGCTGTACAAATGTTTCTATCTTAAAGGCATGTCTAAATTTACAAAATATGCAAGAAATTTCTTTTAAATGTACAATTTCAACAACAAATACAAATATGAACATCCTGATAAGCTTTACGTCAGAATTTTTTATGATGCATTTATAAAAAAATTAAAAGAAATACTCTCTTACTCCTAAGGTTCAAACAAATGGTGTTGGTGCTGGTGCTGTTGAAGTGATCTCACTGCCCTCTGTGACCACTGTGATAGGGACACACAGTCCTGGATCACTGTGCCTTAAGCAGCAACACCTCAGACAGAGGCAGCAGGTGGCAGGTTTGATGATATTGCTGACTACAGTTACATGGCTGCAGCTGCACAGTGTAAATTATATAAAAGTTGTATCTGTGTGAGGAAACCTAGTTTTAGATACCTTCAAACATACACCTCAGCTCTTGAAACTAGATGGTATATCTATACCAAGTACTCAACAATAAAAAGGAACAAGCTATTGATCCATGCAACAACCTGGATGGATCTTAAGGGAACTGTAATGAGTAAAATCATCCATCTCAAGAGGTTACATAATGTGTGACCCTATTTATACAACATTCTTGATATAACAAAATTACAGAGATGGTGACAGTGTCTAACAGGGATGAAGGTGGGAGGCAGCGAGGGGTGGTTAGGGTTAGAAAAAGGCTGCTCAAGGGATCCTTGTGATAGAAGAGCCGTATCTTGACTGTGGTGGCCACATGCACCTATACACATGACACAATTGCACAGAGCCAAATAAACATTCCATCTCAGGGTACCTAGGAGCTCTCAGGGACAGACCTGCTCTCAGTCTGTCCATGCCAAGTCCTCTAAAAATGATTAATATGTGTATATGCTTCAGATGATTTTCTACCCTATGCACAGAAGCCACTACTAGTTTTTTTTCTTTGTAAATCCCTTGATAATCTTTAAAAAATAAACCCTGTGTGTCTAGCTTAAATGAGCTTGAAAATCAGAGAAGGAAATAAAAAGCTGATATAGGCAGGTACCAGTATTTATGTCTTCCCTTTTTATTTCCATAAATTAAGATAAATCGTTTCTAGCTTACATTAGGTCAAATGAAAGAAGGAAAAAAACAGATTGTATAGCAAACACTTGCTCCTCTGACAACTGCAATTTCTAAAAGGAGTAAGAATTTTTTTTATTAAATGTAGAGAAATTACAACCACAAATACATGACTTCTTCAGAAAGGCCACTTTGTGATAAAATACATAAGCATAGTGTTCATGGTTCCTTTAAAGTGCTAGATAGACTTTGGCTTCAGAATCACCTATTGCTTTAGCAGGTCTTTTAGCACAACGCCAGCACTGTTGTCAGGTGACACTGGCAAGGGTGTAAATGTGGGCAGAACATCTGAGATGGGTTTCAAAAGAAGATGCCCGGGCCCACCAGGTCCAAGTCCAGCTGGGTTAATAAGAGGCACTGCTGCAGAGCGGGGAGCCAAGAATGGATTCACATCTGCTCTTCTACCAGCTCTGGCTTCTGCTGTCTCTAAATGATGAGATATGGATCATTCAGTCTCTATTCTTCACAAAGAAGTTGGACTGAAATAACTCTCTGAATATAAATAATAGCATAAAGAAGGCTCTTCTGCATTGTTGAATTGGTTAACATTTAAAGAGATCTTCCAGTAATTTCAACTCAAGAATTTTTACATGTTAGTATCACTGATATAAGTAAGACCCTTACAACCCAGTGGGATAGTAAATGTGTATATATGTCTAGAACCACCAACCATTTGCTTCCAGGCAGATCTTTTAGCGCACAACATTCTTGGTGATCTAAAGTTGGTTGACTAAATTGAGCTTATATACATTATCTACAAAGTTTGGTTATTAAGTATAACACTTAAGATTTTCAAAGGTGACACCCGCCCCTTCTCAAAACTATAAAGTACACATCTAAGTTTAATTGGTAATAGGCACCATTAGTGAGAAACACAAACAGGTGATCAAGCAAAGATGTAATTAGTTCACCATTATTTTTCCAGAAAAATAATTCACAATGCCTTATGCAGAGAGAGAATTATTTTGACATACAAAGGGAAAATATTTCATATATTAATTAAAGCAAATAAAGTACCAGATTGCTATAATATACAAAGCTAAAATTTGATACCTTGTTGGAACTTTGGAAGCATTACACATTTTCAGAAACACCAAAAATTTAATATTGCTATGAAGAAAAAATTGTTAAGTTAAAACATTCCATGTTTAATATTGAAGAAAAAAAATAAATATCTGGTTTTACCTTTAGAACTTGTTGGAGCATTTGTATCCAGTTTTCTCCTTCCTGGTGAATCTAGAGGTTTTATGTCATAAATAGAAAGCTTTGGTGGTGGGACAGATGGATGAGATTCCATTTCTAGAAATTTAACAAAAAGCTCTGAAAAAGACTAAGAAAAAAATGTTTTCACATATTAGGCTTGATAATAAAAGTACATTTACACTAGGCACGGTGGCACACACATATATGTAATCCCAGCATTTGGGAGGCTGAGGCAGGAGGATCAAGAGTCCTAGGCCTTACTGGACCACACAGTGAGACCCTCTCTCAAAAAATAAGACAAAAAGTAAAATAAAATAATATTCATTACAACTAAGAAAATGTGCCCAGGGCTGGGAGAATGGTTTAAGTGGTAGAGTGCCTGCCTAACAAGCATGAGACCCTTAGTTCAAATCCAAGTACTGCCACAAAAAAATGTACCAGGTATTCTAATTAAATATTAAAACTAATTATGCCATTTAAACATTTTTTTAAAAAATCAACTTTAACTGGTTATTATCAAATTTTAATAACTTAGTAAATAATATGTCATGATGACTCTCATTTTAAACACCTCATAGAATTAGTCAACTGACAAACTTTTTTTTTTTTTAATTTGTTTGTTTTGAGGAAGGGGTTCACTATGTAGCCCAGGTTGGCCTTGTACTCATGATACTCCTGCCTCCACCTCCTAAGTGCTAGGATTACAGACATGTGCCACCATGCCTGGTTAATTATTATTTCTCTAATTTTTGTTTTGTTTTGTTTGTTTTTTGCAATGCTGAGAATTGAACCCAGGGCCTTGTACATGCCAGGCAAACACTCTACCACTGATCCACATCCCCAAGAACATTTACTTCTTGCCAATAACAGCACTTAAGACATCAAATCATATCATTTTAATAACACAAACATAAAATTATGTCAAAGGAAAAAAGTATTAAAATATGATTTTCTAAAGTAAGACCCAAAGAATATAGTAAAAGGTCACCAGTAATATTATCAGATTAAAATAATACAGTGTGCACCTTTCCTTTAAATTAAATTTTATGTCATCCAAGTAAAACAGGGTTTTATGCTATCTTTGGTATCCTCTTTAGTAAAAAAATAAAAGAAACTGCATTCTAACTCACAGTGCTAATCAATTCGATTAATGGTCACCTAAAGTCTACTGCATAACAGGCACTGTGTTTTCTTGTTTATTAACCATCTCCTACCAGAAGATAAGTCTGTTCAGGGCAAGTACCTCATTACTTAGCTTGCAGCTGCATTCACAATGCCTATAACAGTCTGGTACCTAGCAAGGCCCAATAAGTACATTCATGAATAAAGCCTCTATTCTCAAGAATGTTGTAATTTCATAGCAAGTTTACCTGAGGCAGCATTATCAAACACACAGAGAGAATAATTAATATCTTTTTAAAAAACAACAACAAAAAAACCAGGTTCTCACTATGTAGCCCAGGATGGCCTTGAACTCATGAGGCTTGTGCGGACACCTCCCATGTGATGGGATTAAAGGCATGCACCATTATGTTAAACTTAGCTAATACTTTGAAAAAATCAAAATACCATATAAAAAGTGAACATAGCTGGACACAGCAGATCACAACTGTAACCCCAGCTTTTCTGACACAGAGATCAGGAGGATCGCGGTTCAAGGTCAGCCTGGGAAAAAGTTAGCAAGATTCCATCTCAATCAATAAACTGGGTATGGTGGCATGCACTTGTGATCCCAGATACACAGGAGCCAGAGGTAAAAAGATCTCAGTTAGAAGCCAGCCCTGGGCAAAAATGCAAGATCCTACCTGAAAAATAACTAAAGCAAAAAGGGTTAGAGGTGTGGCTCAAGTGGTAGAGTGCCTGCCTAGCAAGTCAAGATCCTGAGTTCAAAATCCCAGTCCGCAAAAAAAAAGTTAACACCTGTATGCAACAAAATTATTAAAACCAGCTTGTCATAAGCTGATCACCTGTCTGAATCTGTTTCTATAAGTTAAAAATAAAAGGGTCATATAAAATAACCTAAAATGAAATGTGAGTTTGATATACAATCATGTCACCATTTACATTCAGCAAGAACAAAACTGGTTCTTACACTATTAAGCATAGGTTGCTGATTTGGTCTCAGAGGTGTGTTGGGGACACTTTTTGATCCTCCTCCAAGCCACCCAGTCATCCACCTGGCAACACCTCCTTGATCTTCATTAAACAACTGCAAGAATATTTTAAAACATAAAAATATTAATACAAGAAAAGATAAGTTAAAAACCACTTTTATGTGATTTTTTAGATAATAGCAAATCAGGCTTTTTAAGTTCAAGTCCTAGAAAATGTTTCCTACTATATCAGAGGCTACCAATACAATAAAATGAAAGTTTTGGGCATGGTTACATCTCAAAATTTCAGCATCTTGATATGAGAACTGGTTTCTAAGTTGCAAAGTATTTAAACTAATATTACACAAATTGAACCAATCTTTCTATTCAATGTAGAATGAAATGACCTTATTTCTACATAACTGAGAAAATCACATTAAGTAAAAGTTATATACAGTAAATAGAACAATTTTCCATGATGTCCCCATGTTGTAACTATGTTCAGAATGGGGTTAGGATGTAGCTCAGTGGTAGAGTAGTACACAAGGCTCTGGGTTTGATCTCCAGTGCCATAAATAAGTACACACACAAAGTATTCACAGTAGCTGTTGCTGTTTACTTACCTGCTCCATCTCCTCCTTCTTAATACCAAGGATGCTTCCTATTAAACGTAACACTTCATGTCGCTTATTTTTTGGTGTGTGGAAATGACCGATGAAAAGGTTTCTCATGAGGACTCTGTGAAAAGGAAGGTAGAAACAGCTAAAGCCAACTCAACATGGCAGATTCCCAAACACTAGACATATAAACATTTAATTATACTTCAATAAACTATTTAATTACAAAAAAAGACTGGAAAACAAAACATTTTAAAGTGGTTTTTTAAAAAATCTTGACAAATCTAATTAAGAATGTTTCCAGTAACTCATAATGTGTACTGTTTCAGACATCACTCCTTAGGCACTCATTTTCTTCATCCCAGTCACCGACTGAGGAGGTCCCTCATTAGTAATTCTCAGTGCTTGATGGGGCTAATGCGCCCCTAGTTGCAGACACCTAAATGGTGATTATTCTTGACTTACCCGTTGTATTTTCCCCATTTGCATTTATTAAAAATTTGCTAATAATACCAAATGCTTAAAAATATTAAATGAGATATTATTGCACATATATGTAGGTTTCAGACCTAATACATTTGAACAAGTTATGTTACGGATAGTAAAGGGAGAAAAAATAGTAAAAATAACCTTTCTATTTTCTAAGTACTTCATGTTGGGTTGATGTTTTAACTCATCCATATGGTTTTATGAAAAAGAATGAGTTGGGGAAAATATTCTTAAAAAAAAAAAGTTTTTCTACGGACCTTCATTAAAATTACCCACACATCTCCTCACTACGTAAGAAAAAGAAAAGGCTTCTTAAAACATATAAACTTCTATATGTAAAAAGTGTTCTACTGTGAAAGCAATCTTTGTAAGATATTACAAAAAGTTAAAAGGCAAAAGCATACTTGTCCACTTTTCCTTCTGTGCTGTTTACTAAAGTCATCAATTTCTTTTGTGTATCATCCAACATTTCTTGTCGGAGCTCACCTGTTTTAAAAATATGTGAATAAAGACAGCCATTAACTGATTAAAATAGTCTGGATGAATATATGAGACTTACGAGATCTTTACCATGAACTCTGAATGTATGCCCTATTCTAATTGGGAATATTCAATTACTTCCATCTCCTCTTTGAGTCAGGTAAAACTAGGCTCTCTGGTACAGAAATTACCTAGAAGCCAGAGTATGCATTATTCCACCTGGTTTACTCCAATAGAAAAATTTTAGAAAAATCACCAAGTTTCCATCCCCATTAGTAACTTAATAGCAAAAGAACAGACTCTCACCCTAGTTCCTTGCATGAAACATTTCCAGAGCAACTTTTATTTAGTGGGAGGAAATGGAAAGGACAACTTTAAATTTTCCTTTTTCTATTTTCCTGGCTGGACTCTGGTTTTGGAGAGCTGGCTAAGAAAAAAAAAGTATCTTAACATAACTAAGACCACAACTCAAGACACAGCTGATAGGGCAAAGTATTCTGGGGTAAGGAAATTGCAAAATACAATTCAGATAGATCTTGGGAGCTAACATACTAATCATGTTACAACAGCTTATGACTCATTTAGAAGGATGTTTAGACTATTTTTAAGTTTCTATTTAAAAAGTAAGCAAAATCCGTAAAACCTTGTTGGGATAGTTGGGATTTGAGACGTTTAAAGGCAAAGTCCCAAATTACA
This sequence comes from Castor canadensis, assembly GCF_047511655.1. NCBI lineage: Eukaryota > Metazoa > Chordata > Mammalia > Rodentia > Castoridae > Castor > Castor canadensis. The sequence continues at coordinate 17,064,536 of NC_133388.1, read as the reverse complement.
ACAGGAGATTCCCTGTTCAGACACAGACCTGAGGATCCTGGACCAAGGAACACTCAGTCGAACATGGAGTTTACACCTGTTACCTCAAAGGTAAATACTCTGAGCTGAAAGAAGTATTTACTAATTGTAAGGGAGACTGTAAGTTTTCATTCTTAATGAAATGGAGACCATGTTGTAACAGACTGCTACTTTTCAAATGAGGAAACACATCCAAACACTAGTTTTTGACACCTTCCCACAAATCTACCCTTTCTTTGACTAGTAGTAGCTGGGTAACTTCAGATACATGACTTGCAAACATTCTTTCCCATTCCATGGGTTTTCATTTCTCTTTCTTGATGCTTTCCTTTGAAACACAAAGATGTGAATTATGGTAAAGTCCACATTTGTTTTCTCTCTTGTTGCCTGTATCTATGATACTTTATCTAACCCAGTATCATGAAGATTTACTTCTATGTCTTCTTTTAAGAATGTGATGGTTTTTGCTGTAAAATGAAGTTCACGATCTGTACCAAGTTCATTTTTGTGCATGGTATGAGGGTAAGTGTCCAGTTTTGTTATTTTGCATGGGGACATCCAGTTCTTTCAGCACTGTTTGGTGAAAGAACTATTCTTTTGGCACACCTTTCACACATCAATTAACCATCAGTGTATGGTATACTTCTGGACTCTCATTCCCATTGCAGGAATTCTGTATGAGTTTTTTCCTCCTGCAGGGAAAGCGCTTCTCCATTAGTACTGCCAACTGCCTCTTACCCTTCACATTGCAGTTTCCAACTTACTTCCTCAAAAAAATTTTATCCAAGTCTTACAGATTAGGTCTGTGTTTCATTTTGTTCTGCATAATGCCTAAAATTCTGATTTACAGTACTAAATGCAAATATAAAATATCTAGCTTAATAATTTGCAATGGCCTGTGTCTTCCTAAATTGCAAAATTTTAAATTGCAGAATGTTACTCATAATAGGTGAACTTTACCAAAATAGAGATGGTTGCTATAACCATATTATAAAAGCAAGGTTTGTGTTTGGAAAATCTACTACAAAGTTTTCCTTTCCTGTCTTTCCAGTAAGGAATTTAAACTTGAACATAAAAGGGGAAGGGGGAGAGAGAGAGGAAGGAGAAAGGAGGGAGGGAAGGAGGAAAGGAGAGAGGGAGGGAGGGGAGAGGGAGCAAGAGGGAAAGGGAGAACAGGACAATTATTAAAGTATGAATCAGTACAAGTCTTTTCTATCTTAGATTCTTTATGTGCGTACACATGCTGTGGTATGCACACTATGGGCACTTGGTTGCTCTTTGGGCCTTTTGCTAGTACTACATTCTGAATGTGAAAACTCTTAACTATTCAGAGGAAGAACAGCACAAAAGCAAGCTAAGCTCTTGTCACTGTTCTGACTTAATCATCTCACTCATCACAAGTGAAAGTAGCCAGAGTAAAGATGGGCACAATCTTGTCTTCCATCCTTACCTGCTCCTCCCCCAAAAGCTATAGAAAGATAGCAGAGAAACAGGTCAAACTTTTCCACTCTACCTCCTCCTCACCTTTCTGACATTTCCCCTCTCCTGCCTACTAGCCTCCATAATTAATCATTTTTATGCTGAATGTTAATAATTTGTATACACTGGGTTACATAAAATACACTATCAAAATTAATTTATCTGTACCTTTTTAATGTGACCACAAAAAATTAAAAATTATGCTGGGTGTGGTAGTACATGCCTGTAGTCCCAGTATTCAGGAGGCTGAGGCAGAAAGATCAGGATTTAAATTCCAGTCTGGAATACATAGTGAGACTCTGCCTCAAAACTAATAATAATAAAAATACATGTAGCTCATAGGGTATCTCTATTGGACAGTACTTTCTTAGAGCATAATCCAGATATAAAAGTACATTATATGGTTGCTTATACACAAAGTCAAAAAGATGAGCTGGGTGCTGTGGTACACACCTATAGTCCTAGCTATTCAGGAGACTGAGGCAGGAGGATCACCTGAGTCCAGGAGTTTGATGCCTGGGCAACAGAGTAAGATTCCATCTCAAACAAAACAAAATGATAAATGCATTCAGAGTAAAAATTCATAAAGCAAAGAATAGAGTCTGATATAAATAATTTTAGTAAAATAAGCTAGAAAGCCAATCTTTAAGGCCAAAATGATAATATTAAAATTTCTTAAAGTCACTAGTATAATACATACTTAGTCCCCGAGCTAATGCGATATAGAATGCAAATTCAAGCAGTAATTTAAATGTATTTTGATATTTGAGTCAGGAAGGAAAAAAAAAAAAAACCAACCAAAACCTAACCCCAGAATTTAGGGCAAAGGACTAGAAGAAACATGTATGAGAGGTTAGAAAAAAAAGTAAATTCAAACACCCATTTCAAAGGTCTCTATGGATTCCTCTTTTTTCTCCAGGAACACTTATTGTTTCCCTCCCATCAGATTCTGAATATTTCTCTACAAAAACTGAAGAGTAACTCAAACCACAATTTGAAATCAGAACTATATTTATATGGGCAAGCAAAATATGGTCATTCAGAAATGGGTTTTAAGCCAAATACAATATTCCTGTGAATAATCTCACATGCTAAAATAATTCTTTAGAAGTTGTATGGGGTGGGGGAGGAGCACTTTAAAGTTGAGCAATAAAGCAGCTGAGATTGAGTCCAGTCTGGGGAAAGAGTGGCTGAGTGCATGACACAGTAAAGCTCACAAAGCAGAGCTTTTCTGAAACACCCAGAGATGGCACCATGGTCTTCACCATTTCATCTAAAATCAAAATTGAATACAAAAAGTAACCAACTGCAACAAGTCAGCACATCAAAATTTTACATTTGATTTGTGACTAATAACACTGCACTAGGCCAGGCACCCGTGGCTCATGCCTATAATTCTAAGTTTTCAAGACCCCACCTGGAAAAAAACCACTCACAAAAACAGGGCTAGTGGAGTAGCTCAAATTTTAGAGAGCCTGCCTAGCAAGTATGAGACCCTGAGCTCAAACCCCAGAATCATCAAAAACTTGAACACACACACACACACACACACACACACACACACACACACACACACACACACACACACACCGCGCACTATAATTCTGTCTTCAGCGAACATCTTAAAATGAATCATATTCCTTGTTTGGATAGCTGGATATTTCAAGACTAAGCTCATATAGTTAAGACCCACTCACTTGACTGAGGAAAAAAAGAGCCGAAGCCCACCTAAACCCTGAGTGTCACAAGACCTGGATATGAACCATGGTCCTAACCAGGGCCAGATTTTGTTGCCTATTTTGTAAAATGAGCATGCTATCTCAAAAGATTTTGAAAGAATCAACTGGAGATCAAATGTGGTTTTTCTAAACAGTAAAGTGCTAAGTAAACCATGAGTATTCATTCATCCAGTTTCATAAATTAACAAGGAGTTCACATGTTCAATTTTGCCCTAATCAATAACAATCATACTTATCACTTTGGTTAATACTGAGTTTTTCCCTCTCCATTTTACGTATTTCTTTCTCATCTTTAAGAATCAATTCAAAAGAATAAATACAAGAAAGAAAAACATGTTAGAAGGATGATTTCATTTGTATGTATAAATGTAAATAAATTAGGTCTGGGGTCCTAACTGTATTAGTAACCTTAAAAATAACTTTAAGGGGAATGGGGGAGGAGGGAGAATAATGGAGGGGATGAACCAACTCAGGGTATAATACATGTACATATGAAAATGTCACAACAAACCCCCCCAATAACTACCATAAACTAACAAAACTGTTCTTTTTTAGTAAATAGAGGACCGGAAGGTAAAACAGGTCTTGTCTGGGGAGCAGGTATCAGTGGGGAGGGACAAAAGGAAAGGGTGAAGGAGGTAAATATGGTGGATATATTTTGTACTTATGTATGAAAAGAGAACAATGAAACCTACTGAAATTGCTCTAAGAAGTAGGGAAAAATGGGACAAAAGAGAAAGGAGGGGGTAAATCTAATTAAGATATATTGTAAACACTTATGTGAATGTCACAATGTACCCCCGTGTACAATATAATATATTAATAATAAAAAACTTAAGCCTAATACAATATTAAACCTAACATAATTTTTAGAACACTTTCAACACCAAATAATATTTTTTAAAAATACTTCTATTTATAATTTGACATTCTCATGTTTTTTATAAAGAATTTTTTTGACCCTATCGGACACAGAATTTTAAGATCTGGAGTACATGGTGAATGCATTCTTGTCCCATAAGCATAATTATTAACTGCTGAGTGAAAAGTTCCTTTTAAAATTCTGCTTCCTGGCAATGAACTCAAAAGAAAAGAATTTTATTAATACAGTACAAACTCATTAATATGAACTCCAGTAGATCATAATCTGTGATTTAAAAAAAAACAGGTTGACAACTATTGCAATATTTATAGTTAATTGCAATTACTATGTGTGTTTGAAAGACATTTATATAAATATTTTAATGTAACCAAATTGAATTTATTTTCCCTCTTCATTCTCCTCTCTTCACGTGTATCATAAATTTAGATAATTTGTACTGTATACGTCCACACGGAAACAGAAAAGCTTTTTTTAGGTAAGTGGATATTATGAGTCAAGTCATACGGTAGTTAATTTTAAAAGGTTTGCACAGACCAGCCATATCGCAAAAGGAAGGACTGCAATTTCATCAGTGACAAGCAAACTCATTGTAATAATGTGTCCATCTAGTTAGGATCATCATCACTAAACAATATATTAGTGACAAAAGGCTTCCTAAACTGCATGCAGCCTGAATCTCAACTGACAGCTCCCTAGCACAAATCAGTATGGACCACATCAGCTCCAAGGAGCGTTTTGTTTAGTCCACATGAGGTTTTTTAAAAAAAAATTACATTGTCTCTAAAAGTAATTTTTAGTAACATCAGGGCCACATGCCTGTGCAGCAACAGCTGGGTGGAGCTGAATGAGAATCTTACCACACCAGGAAGAAAACGCTCTTTGATTCACCAGTCTTCACCATAGCCTTTGCTCTTTTATATTATCATTCTGGCCCTGTTTACAATCTGTTTGTGATACATGCTTGAGAGTTTCATTTCTCCACACAGAAACTCACTTCCACCTCTATCTTCCAGCCCTCCACACCAACACATTACCCACCCCCACATGTCCACATGCACCCTGCCCTTTGCTTATCAGTCAACTAGATCTTCAGATTACTAAAATTTTTGGATTATGCCACCTTGTGTCATATGAATTCCTTCTTCTGTCTAGAATGCTTTTCCAAACTACCTGTCCACTTAGCTGTACCTATTTATCACTTGAGATCACGTAAACCCTTCATTAACTTTTCCTACTCTTCTATACCACCACCACACAGTAGAATGGATAGCAGTTGGGCTGGGGATATAACTCAGTGGCAGAGTGCTCGCCTAGCATGTGTAAAGCCCTGGGTTCAATCCCCAGCACAGCAAGAAAACAAGAATAGATAGCTCTTTCCTTTCAGAACAATTTGTTACATGCCCTTTATCTTTCCTACCTGACTATAAATCCCCTGAAGATAAGACCTTCATCCCATCTTTCTATCTCTAGCGTTTCTGATAGTGTTTGGTATATAGCAGATAAACAATAAATATTTGGTAAATCAAATGATTGATTTTCTCTGAGAAGGATACAAAGAATCAATTACGTTCTAGGCTGGGGGTGGCAGCCACACCAGTAATTCCAGCTACTTAGGAGGTGGAGATTGGGAGGATCTCAGTTCAAGGGCAGCATGGGAAAAAGTGAGTGAGAATTCCATCTCAATCTATAAGCTAGGCAGTGTGGTGCACCTTATGGGGATCTGCAGTACCAGCTACACAGGAGGCCGTAGGTAGGAGAACTGTAGTCTGAGGCCTGCCCAGTGCAAAAATGTGGGAACTTACTTAAAAAATAATTAAGGCAAAAAGGACTGGAGCACAGCTTAAGGGGTAGAGTCCCTGCCTAACAAGTGTGAGGCCCTGAGTTAAAAACTCCAACATTACTACCAAAAAAAAAGGAAGAATCAATTATGTTCTAATGTACTCATCCATACCTAAAGAAAGGGGGGAAAATACACAAAACGTTAACTCAAAACATTCTGATCAGTACATAACTTACTTTTCCTTTATATTTATAGGAATTTTTTATTTTTTGGTGGTGGGGGCTTTTGAACTCAAGAGCCTCGTACTTGCTTAGGCAGGTGCTCTACTACTTGAGCCACCCCTCTTGTCCCCAAGGAACTATGCCATTTCTGAAACACTGTTCAGTTTAGATATTAACATTAATCAAACACATTTAAAAATGCAAGTATTAAGTTGAAAATAGCTTAATTATTCATCTAATATACATTATTTTCTTAATTCAAATGTTGCAGTCTGGTATACCCAGATGTTTATATCATCACAAATATCATTTTAACCATTTAAGGCAATTCAGAAAACCGCATCTGGTACTTCTTACATGTTTCCTCTACAATCACCACTTCTGCCAAAAACATCTATAAAGAAATCCCTCAAAAGGTTTGGGTAACAAAGCGTCTGGGAATGTATTTGGCTTGTGTTCAACAGGACATTATATGTTTTCTTGTACGAATCATGTCCTGGAAGACGGAATTTCTTTATTTAAAATAAAAACTTAATCATCCAGCACCATAAAGGTAGTTCCATGAAAAACCTTTAAGTTTCTTTTATATTTGTAGTCTTAAAACATGTTTTTATGCTTCATATTACAGTAAGTTTTACTGGAACTCATTTTATGCATTTTTCTACATTTTCTTTTAAAAATATTCTAAGGAAATTTTCCATTTTCAATTCACAGAACATTTTTTAAAAAGTAGTCACTAAACTTTCTTTTAAAAAAAATCAGTTATAGAGTCCTTCAAGATACAGTATAAGGTGGAGCTCAGTGGTAGAACACTTGCATAGCATGTGCAAGGCCCAGGATTTGATCCCTAGCACTGAAAAAAACAGTGAAGATACAGGTGTTAAGTGGCAGATCAAAAGATTTTTCTGGGCTGGGGTGTGGCTCAAGTGGTAGAGTGCTTGCCTAGCAAGTGTGAGGCTCTGAGTTCAAACCCTAGTATGGTTAACTCCCCCCACCCAAAAAAAAACCCCAGCACACTGTACCCCATAAATATACACAAGCACTGCCTGTCAGTTAAATAAATAAGTAAATAATAAAATATTTCAATTTTTTTCCAATGCTAGAAATAAATTTTATTGCTATAAAAGCTAACTTTTCTTTGCATACAATAAAATTCACTACTCTTGAATACCAGTTATTAAAATAACTATCTTGTGCTTTCTGTTTCAACTGGTCCAATTATTTTCACTTAAGCAGGAATTTTATCTCAAGGATGATGGGAGAAACCAACAAGTGAAAGAAGGAAAATGTCCATATATATAGCAAGACAACATATCTTTTAATGGTTCTGCTACAGTCTAGGCTTACATAGGCAAATATTTTCTCATCAATAACAATTCCATGGAAATTCTGTACTCTAATCAACTCAGAATAAAGAAAGACACTGTCCAATCTGCTTCAGAAAATACCATATTGAGCTTGAAAGAAAAAATATATGATGATATATGAAGTAAGTCTTTGGAATTGTACTGAAAAAGAAAACTTTCAGGTGAAATGTTGAGAGAATAATTTCTAGAAGGAAGGATAAAAATAATCCTTCTGCCAGTCAACTTTACCTAGTAAAATACGGTACCTAGGATCTTAGGGTTTCTTTTGTTACTGGGGGTGAAGAGTGTGACTTAGTTTTAAACAGTTCTTACTCTTTGTAGGTTAAAATCTCACTAGTGATTTAAGGCTTTCCTCAAGTTCCTTTCCTGAATGCGGAATGGAATGCGGCCTGACCCTTAATGGAACTAAATGTGCAGTCTGATGACTACTGTCTTCAGTGACTAACTTATGGCCTATCTATGCTATATGTCATTTCTTCAGCTCCATGAAAAAGGGATCCTATCTAGCACTCCACATAGCACCCAACATGAAGCCATCCAGTTGGTTTCCATTAAGTACTTAATGAGCAGTAAGGCATTTATCTTCATGTTTTTCAAACAAGGCCTGTACATTCAATTCACAACCACAGCTGCACATACATAACATTAACAATTATATACTTTCAGAGGGATTGAAATCATCCACACTGGACTGTTTCAATATGCAACAGCTCTCTTGTCATGTTTGACCAGACTGAATCATCTTATCTCTGGGAGCAATGATGTAATCAACCATTTTGAATATGGTATCACTTTTAAAATGAGTTTCCTAATATTGTTTAAATGTTGAAACTACATATCAACTAATCATTAGTCTTCAGATGCACAGAAATAAAACAATACTTTGCCTCTACAATTCAAGTCACTGTGTACTTTGTCTCAACAAAAACCAATCTGTCTTTTTAAAAATTGTTTCTCCTGGCAAAAAATTTTGCTGTCTGGCCAACATTTGTGTTAAAAATAAAGTACAGTAGTACAACATCAATCAGCATTTAAAGTACTTAGTAACTTATGAAGGAAAATATACAGTGATGCTTTTTAAAAGGAATAAGCCAATCAATGGTTTATTTACATCATCAAGAGTGCAGCTTTGAGAAAATAAAATCACATTTATGTTTAGAGATTTAAAAGTGGTATTAACCACGTAGGTAATATAAGAAAAGAGATTGTTAAGACAAGTTATAAAGGCCAAGAATAATTTAAAGACATAACAGAATCAACTGTCTTTGTACTCCTCCCCTTCCTGTCCATGCCACACTTACTAGCACCTTGCCTGCCTTTCCAAATACAACTTATTATTTCCAAATATGACTTATACAAGCCTAATTAGGCAGAGGTTTCTCTGTAGCTAATACTGATTCCATTAAATAAGCCCAAAATTCCTATACATTGATGAAGAGTTTTAACTATACTTTTTATATGAATAGGAACCATGGCTACCTATCTTAGCAAATTTAATCAAGAAAATCTAAAAATATATTCTACCATTGGGAGTTTAAATGGGTGCCTGAACAAATACCAAATACTGCAAAGGACTGTGACCAGTTTTTATACAATAAGTTAAAGGATCTTTTTTTGTCTTACCATCATCAGCTAGGAATGACTCAGGTAGATGTCTAAAAGGAGATGTGGCCTTAGATATTACCATAGCATGACATATAGTACTGAATTGTTGCAGACCAATGAATTGGTTCAGAAATCACCTCTTTACCTCCCATCAGTCTAGCCCAACTCTAACATATGAAATCTTTAGTTAACCCTTTAGGTGCTTGGTGTATCCCCTCTGGTTTGCCATATATCTTCCAAATAATGCTGTAGTTTCACTGGCCTGCCATCTAACTAGATTGTTTTCCCAATAAATGCTGCCTCTGGCTAAGACAGCCATTTTAACAGTGAAGGCACAGTGTAGAGGACACCACATCTTCAGAGGAGATGGAGCTATCCAGAGCAAACGACAAGTCAGACTACTGAAATTCTTGACATGAGTACAATAAAGTGCAAAGATCATGAACTCTGCTTACGGATAGAGAGATTAGAGTTCAAATCTCAGTTCCTTTAGCCTACAAAATGGAATACCATTTACTTTTGGACTGTTTGCGAATGGCAAATGATAAATAATACAGTCTACATCATGTCAACTACGCAAAATATATACTCAGTATATATTGTTTCTTTGCTGCTCATTTCCAGGTCCTCCACTATTTCCTAGGCTTGGCCAATTTTTACCAAGTAGAGGGCTCTCAAGTTGGGAAGTAGCTTGCCTCAGAATCAAATTATTCTGAAGCCAGCCTCCTTACAACTACCTTATTATTTTGTTTTCTGGCTTTTGTATTCCTAGGAATCTCCCATTTTCTGTCTTCCACTGGATTTAGGACAAGTTACTTACATGTGTCGTTTGCTATCCATGCTTTAGTGGTTCTTGCCTGCTTGCATCCTTACTGTTCAAGTCATTGATACTGTTTTGACACTATCTGTGCTGTTCCACCTCCTTGTACTTTAACCTATTTTTAATTTCTGGTAAATGAGATGCCCTTCTTAATTCCTTAACTGTGTGCCCTGTTAGACCCATAAAGTTGATGCATTTCCAGGCTCTATTATATCACCTTTAATCATTATCTACTAAATGCAGCCCTAGAATAGATTCAAATTTCCTGGTTACTACTCAGTCAGAGATTAAATGAGGACATGACATTGTGCTCAGTTGTTGGGTTCAACAAAACACTATGAACCACCAACAACTGAGTGTTTCAATTGTTATCAGTTGAGGGTCAATTGGTAATTTTAAATACAGGACTTACTCTAGGGAATAGACAGGACTTATGAGTTACCTTACAAGCATGCAAAGCAAAACAAAACAAAATGTGTGTAAAGCCCCATCTGCAATCATGGAAATCTAGTTAGTTACACCTAGATATTAATTTTACAAAAAGTTAAGTCTTTTACTTGAGAATATTGCCTTGTCTAACAGATTAGATGGGTTCAGACTCACATGAACTGATCAGGGCAAAGTCATAAACATAAAAGTTGGATAAGTCACACCCCCATCCCCCACCCCATGTGATGATTAACCGGGTGATAATCAACAAAGATGGCAATGTCTCAACATCCAGGAGAACTAAGTGGACAGCAAGGCTGTTAGAACGACTAATTTCACTAGAATTAGATGCAAATGAATGCAAATCAGCCATGGGAGATAGAAATAGAAGTTACCCAGCAATAATAGTGGGTCTCTCATAAATGCCAATGCATTGGTGGAAGAATATATTTGATTCAACACAAGTACTGGAAACAAAGGAGACAAATGAAAAGGAAAAAACCTACTTTGTTTTCTAAGTTCTTCAATCTGTTCTTCCTTTAGATCTAACTGTTCTGTAAGTCTTGATGCTGAATCTAATGCAGCATTTGCTTCATCCAAACGTTCCTGAGGGAGGGAAGTTTATTAAAAAGCAGTATGCAAAAACTGTTCTACAATCTATGGGCTAGAAAACATGTTAGAATCAAACCCTTACAGCTCAGTTGATGATCTGGGCAAGTTCATGTTAACTAAAAAGTATAAAAGAAAGAAGCCATACCCTTTCAAAATAAGCATTGTCTTTTTTAGAAAAACTAAAAAAGAGAAGATGCTACTAAAAGACACTTGAGGAAAGTGAAAAAAGTAACAACAGACCCAAAACTAAAAAGATACAAAAAATTAAGAAATATAGCAACAAATGTTCTTGCTCTTTTTAATTTTTGCAAATCTAACACATATAATGTATCATTAGGACTTTCTTACTTATAATTTTATTTCTCTGACTACTATTGCACATGAGAGTTTTGTTCTGATATAGGAGAGCTGGATCTGCTCCTGTGTTAAAACCTCTTTGCAGATTGTGTGTTTTTACTGAGTGTTCTCCCTTGGCAATTTGTAAGAGTCCTTTGTACATTAGCACCCTCTGTCATCTGTGCTAAATAACTGTTATCAAGATCTGCCATTTGTCTACTGACTACATTATCTTTCCATTTGAACATTTTGAATGATATACAGTCAAATGTGTCCTACTTTGTTTTTATAACTTGAGTTTAATCTTAGTTAAGAGTCCCTTTGCCTCTACACTGTACATGAATTCTCCTAGATTTTATTGCAAGACATTTTGTGTTTTGTTTAAATCTTTTTAATTTTTTTTGGCGGTACTGGGAGTTGAACTCAGGGTGCTACACTTGCTAGTCAAGTGCTCTATCACTTGAACCACACCTCTAGCCCTTTTATATTTAAATCTTTAATATAATGCTTCTCAGTGGGAGTGTTTTTGACAATTTAGAAGTTTCCCAGTCACTATAACAATCAAAAATACCTTCTGAATATCCAATACTGTTCCCAGTGGAGAATCCTTGCTTTAATACAACTGGAATCAATCTACTTTTGTATATGGTATATGATGGCGTCCAATTTTATTTTCTACTTTATGGACAGTTTGTCAACATTTATTAGAAAAATCTGTCTTTTTCTCATTAAGTTAAAACTAGTTTAGTTCAAGGTTTAAATTCTCAAATATATCCTGAGCCCTATTTCTGGATTCTTTTCCTGTTCTACCAACCTAGTCAATATTCTATTAGTTTATGGCTCCACTTTGCTGTTTGATAGGCAAATTCCTTTCTCACTGTTTATCTTTCTCATAATTTTCTTGGCTGTTCTAGAGATTTTACCCATATAAATTTCAGGGGTTAGTGGAGTGTCTCAGGTGATAAGAGTTCTGCCTAGCAAGCATGAGGCCCTGAGTTCAAACACCAGTTCTGCAAAACAAACAAAAACCCATAAAATTCAGGACAAATTTTCAGAGTGATAGTTTTCTGATGTGTTATCTTGGATAGGCCACAGTCCCCAGTTATTCAATCAAACATAATCTAGATGTTGCCGTGAAGGTATTTTGTAAGTGTACTCAAAGCCCTTAATCAGCTGAGTATAAGAAAGGCATGTTTTCCTGGATAATCTGGTGAGTCTGACTGGACCAACTGGAACTTCTTAAAAGCAGGGATTAGGCTTCCCAAAAAAAGACAGCAGGTTTTGCCTCTTGCCCATGCCCATGGAGTTCTACCCTGCTGTGAACTTTCCTCGCTGCCTGTGGACAACAGCTCTGGCCCATGATTATGAGTTCCAGTCAGCCTTTGATGTGGTCTTCCCATTTGACTGCCAACCCTACAAAATGTCAGACTTGCTAAGTCAGCCTACAATCATGTAGCCAATTCCTTGTAATAAACTACGTGTGTGTGTCCATGTATGTTACACACACACAAACACACACACACACACACACACACACAATTTCTGTTGAAGTCTGACTGATACACAGAGGAACTGAAACCAAAAACTGAAAATTTATTATTCCAAATTCACAAAACTAAGTTTGGTGTAAAATTTGCAAATGATTTTTTAAAAACCTTACAGTATTTATAATTATGAAATTAATAATTTCATAAGATTAAAACTTCACTAAGGCTTTTGTGAATATCAGTGTTTGTATGTTGTTACTTTTTTCTACCATTTGTTTGTTTTTTGTTTCACTAGTTTCAGTTAATTCCCTCTTAGTTTCTTCTGTTCTTTTAAAAATATGTATTATATTTTAAATTAAAAAAAAACTAGTCAAAAAAGATCTGGACTTTCATCATACTAGCAGTTTCACAGAGAGGGTGCTCTGACACCACTGAACACAAATAAAATTATTGAATAAAATGTATTAATGAACTTTTTTTTTTTTGGTGGTACTGGGATTTGAACTTGGGGCCTCCTGCTTGCTGGGCAGGTGTTCTACCACTTGAGCCACGTGTCTGGTAGCATATTAACGAACTTTGAGGAGTAATTTGTCAATAAACAAATTAAAAGATGCTTGATCTTATTAGTAATCAGGAAAATGCAAAGTAAACTGAAAGAAGATAGTTCTTCTGCTATTGTTTGAATGTATTCCTCAAAGTTTAGGTGTTGGAAACTTGAGTGCCAGTATGTTGGTGTTAGAGGGTGGGGCCTAATGGTAGGTATTTGGGTGGTGGGAACATTGCTCTTAGGAATGGGTTCCTTATAAAAGGCCAAATTCAGCCAGACAGTGGTGGCTCACACCTGTAATTCTAGCTACTCAGGAGGCAGAGATCAGGAGGATCATAGTTCGAAGCCAGCCCAGGCAAATAGTCTGTGAGACCCATCTCAAAAAACACCGAACATAAAAACAGGGATAGTACAGTGGCTTAAGTGGTAGAATGCCTGCCTAGCAAGCTTGAAGTCCTGAGTTCAAACTCCAGCACCAAAAAAAAAAAAAAAGGCCAAATTCAGCCCCCTCTTGCTGTCCTCTCTCTGCCCTTCTGCCAGAGAGTAGGCCCTAGTCAAACACTGGTCTCTTAATCATGGACTTCTCAGCACCCAGAACCATAAGCCAGTGAATTTCATTACACATTAGCTGTTTGGTAGAATTCTGAAACAGCAGCAAAAAAGAGACTGATAAACCTTCCCACCTACCTGTTTGACAAAAACCTTAAAAGTCTGAGTTTTTCATGGTGGTACACAAGTGTAATACTAGCTACTGGTGAAGCACAAGGCAAGAGAATCTTGAGTTTGAGGCCAGTCCAGGAAAAGTTAGGGAGACTATATCTCACAAACAAAAGGGCTGGTGTGTGGATGGGTGGGGAATGACACTTAAATGGTAAGAGCACTTTGATAGTATGAGTGAGGTCCTGGGTTCAATCCCCAGTGCAGGAAACAAAAATTCAGCCTGACAACATGGAGTGTTGACAAGGATGTACAGCAAGAACTCTTTGATGCATTAGTCATAGGAGTAAATTAACACAACCACACTAGAAAACAATTTGATATCTTCCAATAAAACTGAAATTGTCCATATATGTGTGTGTATGTATGTATGTAAGTTTGTGTATCTCTCTCTATAATATATATATATATATATATATATATAAAATACAACTCAGAAATTCTAATCAAAATATACACCTGAAAGAAATTCATATGTGTGTACCCAAGAGATATAAGTAGGAAAATACATAAGCACATTGTTTGTACAAAAGATTTCTAAAATGGCCTTTATCAGTAAATTGAGCAAGTAAATTAAAATACTGGTTTATGCGGGATAAAGGAGAATGATGGAGATGGTGAATTCAACTATGATACACTGTAAGAACTTTTGTAAATGCCACAATGTATTTTCAGTATAATAATAAATTTTAAAAAGTCTTTTGCTGCTAGAAAAAAAAATACTGGTTTATATATGAAGTAGTAGGAAGGAGATGAGATATGGAGGGATGTATGGGGAATTTCAAAGGATGACATTCTGTTTCTTATACTGGGTAGTGAGTTGTGGCTATTTTCTATTACTATCCTTATACTTTATACATATTAATGTCTATATTAAAGGCTTATAGCTACCTAATACTTAATTAAAAATTTTAAAGCTATAGAAAATATGTATTTGCTTACTTGGAACATTAACATTTATAAATAACATATTCATCACTAATTCAGGTAAATGAATATTATTACTTTACATTGGCTATTGCCAGAGTCTGAATAATGACTTAAGAAGAAGGTTTCTCCAGAACAGGAAGTGTGGCTCATGGTTGAACGTCTGAAGCATGAATCCATGAATTCAAACCCCAGTCCCACCAAAAGCAAACAAACAACTAATAATGAGAAAATTCTTCCAAAGGATGATGCTACTGAGCTGGAGGTATGGCTCAAGTGGTAGAGTTGGTAGAGTGCCTACCTAGCAGACAGGAGGCCTTGAGTTCAAATGCCAATACCACCATAAAGAAAAAACAAAAAAGGATGATGCTAAAAAAGAATACTATCAAATGGGACACTACACATTATTTGAATCTATATGAAATAGTGTCCAATATATTTAAGAGAAAATTATAAAGTTAATATTGTTGATTGATTTTTCTTTTTTCAGAGATCCCTAAAATATCCACGTGTCAAAAAAATTTAAATATCCTTTCACCTCACATTCCCGTGTCTAGTCTAAACTTTAAGTCACTTGAGGGAATCATGAGTATCTTGTTTAGTGTTATGCCCTGCATAGGGCTGGATGCAGAGTAGCCACTTAAACAACTTTTACTAAATTAGTGCTTTAGAGTATTTCCAAGACAAAGATTCTAAAAGTACTTATATCATGAATGATAAAATTACATGAAAGTTATTTTGGCCTACCTGCAATGATAATACTTTTCCTTCCAGATTTTCTGCCTTTTTCTTCCACTCGGCTATAACCTGTTTTTGTTTTTCTAATTCAGCAGAATACATAGCTTTTTCCTCTAAGAAAAAGAAAGTTATATTAATATTTCACAACTATGAATAAAACTGGAATTAAAACTCCTGGAAATTCTAGTAATTCAATAAAACAGTTCAAACTTCTCAATACAAAAAGTACATTTCCTCCAGATCTCAGCTTCCCAAGTAGCTAGGATTACAGGCATGAGCCACTGGCGCCCAGCTAGAGAATTCTTACTTTTAAAATTCAAGCCAGGTGCAGTGGCTCATCCCTGTAATCCCACTACTCAGGCAAGAAAGTTAGGAAACCGCAGCCCTACCCCATCTCAATCAATAAGCTGGGCATGGCAGCCTGGATGCCTATGAGCCCAGCTATTCCAGTTACGTACGAAGCACAGGTAGAAGGACCACGGCCTGAGACTGGCCCCAGGCCAAAAAAAAAAAAAAAAAAAAAGCCAGATCAAACTGAAAAAGAACTAAAGTAAAAAGGGTTGGGGCATGGCTCAAGTGGTACAGCACATAACAGAGAATTCAAGATTGCAGCCTATGAGCAACGCTGAATGGATGCCAGGTATAAACTTAAAGTTAACTACAGTTGCTTAAGCACAAAACTATAAACTCCACGCATTACTTCATTATCCTTACATCCTCTAATCATTCCTTCATCCCTCCCCTCCACTATTCAACTAGCAGTGAATTCAATGCCAATAATTACTAAATGCATGAATAAATAAATAATGGCTGGGTGGGTGAACTGAAGTAGGTAAACCTAAGGATGGGAGGTAAAATGTGAAGGACATAATTGATTTTTAGGGTAAAACTGCTCTGGTCACTGCTACTGTGTCTCCAAGAATGTATTTTTTCACTTGGACTAGAAACGAAGTTACCTGAAAGCACAGAAGAATAGCTAAGAACAGTATTGCAAAAGACAGTAATTACTGATGAATAATACTTTGAAGGGAGTTCAACCTCCAAACAGTATCTCAAAATCCAACCATATTTCCCATGTGTGTATTTCTCTTCTTTGTATTTCCCTTTTATCACTTGATCACCCTTCTTCATGCTACTCTTATATTTCCTTAACGTTCACCTAAGATACTAAAACTTGTTGGGCACTGGTGGCTCATGGGTGTAATCCTAGCTACTCAGGTGGCAGAGATCAGGAGGGATTGCCGTTCAAAGCCAGCCCAGGCAAATAGTTTGAGAGACCCTATCTCAAAAATACCCAACACAAAAAAGGGCTGGTAGAATGGCTCAAGTGGTAGAGCAACTGCTTAGCAAGTATAAGGTCCTGAGTTCAAACCCCCATACTGCCAAAAAAAGAAAAAAGATACTAAAATTTTTAAAAAGTTACTAAGTGCACTTTATATTCTCTAGTTGTTTTTTTATAAAAGGAGTTTGAATTAACTTGTTGAGGGCTACTTACCTTCTCTCCACAACAAGTAACCCTTCAAAGATTTGCTTTGCCTAATCTAAATTAGCATTTGAATATGGCAAAATTACCAACAACTGCAATTTTCCTCCACTGAAAGATCACACATCCAACTTACCTTGCTGGAAGTGCTCTAGAACCATCTGCAGGTTGGTTAATGACAGAGCATATTGCTTTACTTGGTCCTGAGAGACAGTAAGCTGCGCTGCAATTTCATCCCTTTGCTTGGAGATGATGTTCAATTGTTCTTGCAATGACTCTACCTGCACACTGGCTTGATGACTTCAAGCAAAATAATAAGGTCAAATTGCTTCTATCTATTTAGATATTTCAACAAGAAACAACACTTTCCCTACATCTTACTCTGTTAAATTCAAGTAACATTTCAAAGTATTTAGATATGCTTTATGACAGAAACATCTTCCCTACAATCTTTTACGATGGTAAAATAGAACTCAAAATTTACCACTTTTCAAGTACACTGTTGGGAGGCACTAAGTACAGTTATGCAATCATCACTACCATCCATCTATCTCTAGAGCTTTTTTACCTTCCCAACTGGAAACTCCATACCTATAATGCCTCCCCTTTCACCTGGAAACTACCATCTACTTTCTATCTTTATTAATTTGACCTTCCCTACATTTTATTGCATTAAATTCAAGTTCGATTTCAAAGAAACTTGAAGATTTCCTCTTATCTTTGTTCTCTGTATTTCTGTTAAGTCAATCATCCTCCCTGTGAAAGTGACTTTGAACAAATGGCTGTCCTTTTAAAGACTAAGAATTAGTCTAAAAGGAGAGGGTGAATATAGTCAAAGCACTTTGTGTAAGTGTATGAAAACAGAACAATGAAACCTGTTTAAATTGTTCTAAGAATGAAGTAGAGGAGACTGGCAGAGTGGCTCAGGTGGTAGAGGGCCTGTCTAGCAACCATGAGTCCCTGAATTCAAGCCCCAGTACTCCCTGCCCAAAAAAAGGGGGAGGGATGAGGGAGAGGGATAAGGGATGGAGGGGCTGAATCTAATTAAAATACATTGTAAACATATATGTAAATGTCACAATGAACCCCCTGTACAACTAATATATGCTAATAAAAATGTTTTTCAAAAATGAATTAGCCTAAACAAGAAACAGCAGCAAAAGAAAAATTTACAAATAGCCTGAAATTTTCATGTTTCTGGGCTAAAACATTAAACATTATGATAAAATTTATCATAAAATTTTAAGCTGTATAAAGGTCCTTTCAAAGTCATTTTGTCAGCTTCCAACCTAATAAATGGAGACTGTGACACCTCCCTGATTTTGACATTTGGAATCATGGCAAACTTACAACTTTCCAAAGACATCACACTGATAAGCTGCTCTTACTAGTTATCTTTTACATCATCTTCATTTCTGTCTACATCACATAAAATAAACCCTAACATCTCAAATAAGAATTCAGAGCTCTTTTAAGAGATTTACTTATTTATACAGCACCTATGCAGGCTTACAGTACTAGAGTGTGTCCTTAATGTACAATGATCACATTCAAAATACTGCAGTGGTCTTCATGGCATTTAATATCCAGTTAAATTCTTCAAGAGCAGTCCATTAAAACTCATTAAGATCAACTCACTTTGAAAACACTTTGCCCAATAGCACCCTCTTGTGGAAAGAGCTATAAATTGATGAGACCTGAAGCTATCCCCAATATTCCTGAACTTTATTCAACTTTGTTGGTTAGTAAATCAAAAAGTGTGATTGTAAAAATAAAATGAGCTCTGACAGAACTAGAGAAGTTAATAAATACCAAGAGCTACTTTGTTAAGTAAGGGCTCAAAACACCATGATCTGGTCTACAGATCCAATTTACACATACAATGAATATTTATCGAATGTCTATTGAACTACACGTAATATATGATATGGGAAGGGTACAAAATGAATAGCATAATTCCTGTGCCCCAGCAAATTTACATTTTATTGGGCAGCAGATAGTATAAGACAGGTCAACAATTACTTAAAACCTAAAGTAAAATATAAGGTGCCTTAACAAAGACTCAAAAGTGTTATCCAAGTTCAAAACAAAGACATCAAAACAGGGTTTGTTTTTGGACATGAGAAGTGGGGTACTAAGTAAACTACCCTTTGTGAAGAAAATGAAATTTGAAGAATAGGTGAGATCCACAGAAAATCTGTTAGGGATCAGGTCCACTCTTCACATAGAAGAACATGGAAATAAAAAATAGAGGAAAAAGAACTAGGAAAATAGTAGCTTTGAGGAGCTGAGTAATACAGTTTGGCTAGATGTGGATGATAGTATGAAATGAGGCTAAGGAGATAGCCTTATTTGATTTGATAGCCTGCGATCAAATCATGGAAGTACAGGCATTTTTGAAAAAAAGGAGA
Source organism: Castor canadensis (assembly GCF_047511655.1). NCBI lineage: Eukaryota > Metazoa > Chordata > Mammalia > Rodentia > Castoridae > Castor > Castor canadensis. The sequence continues at coordinate 17,044,937 of NC_133388.1, read as the reverse complement.
TACAAGATCATAGCCCTACTTAAGAAAGGTTAGTCTGGAAGTTATTAGGAATGGTAAATGAAAGGGACATAGAATAGAAACTATTGGACAAGGGCCTGAAAATCGCAAGAACGTGTTATGTGCTGAGGATATTTTAGCATTTCTGCCAAAGAAAGACACAAACACAAATGACCACTCATTGTTTCAATGTCCATATTAAATAGGCTTTCCTTCTAAGTGAGAAGGCATAATAATACCTTCTCAAGTACTGTAAAGTAGAGGAAGGTGTGCACCCTTCAGGATTGTCTCTTCTGACCTATTACCTTTTAGCAGACAGGTAACATCTACTATCTCCTTTTATCTCTCAGCATCAAACATAGTAAAAAGATGCACAAACCACACTAAGGGAAATATAAACAGACATGATTTTTCTGTAAAGCAGTTCAGTACAATCTCAAAAGTTTTAAATGCCCTTGACCCAGAATTTCTAACAAGGTAAGAAATTCTTCTTGGTGACCTAGGTCTTCACCTTGCTACTTCCAATACTCTTGCCCTTCTAATAGCCATACCTACCTTCAACCTTCAATAATCTGATGAAAAATAAAATCATGTAAATTAAATTAGTTCTTTGGGAGCTGGACAGAGCTAATTAAATTAGTTAGAATTTCAGAACTGTTCTTCTAAAATAACACGTGGCAATTATCTAGGTAGTTAAGAGGCAGAAAGTTTGAATGCCAGACCTGCAGGAGTCACAGAACCGAGTGTGAGAGCCCTCACACACTGTATGCCTGACTTTGGGCAAGTTTTTAAATCTCTGTACCTACAGTTTCCTCATATGTAAAAGTGAAATAATGAATTTTATGAAAGTGAATTAATATATGAAAAATGCTTACTGTGTCTCTAATACTTAAGAAGTGTACAGTTAAAGTTAATGCAAAAGAAAAAAAATTGAAAAGTTACCTTGCATTTTCCATTGCATTAGAAGATGAGACTAACTTTTCCTCCAATAACGTGACTTTCTTTCTCAGTTTAGTCTCTCTATCTTCCACGGCCAACAATTCCAGAGTGTGAGACTCTTCCGATTCTAAAAGATGACTGCGCAATCTATTGAGCTCCTGGTTTAACCGTGATTCTTTGTCATGTAAGTGTTGAACCTACATAGAGGACATTTCTTTATTTTTCTTCTACATAATGCTCCCCTGTCACACCCACAAACTGCTTTGTTATCAAACCTTTTTTTCCACTATTGAAGTTTAATAATTATATACTAATGCCTCATATTGCCAAGATGTATTTATGACAGGAAAAAAGTGTCCTGAAATCATTTTGAATATTCATCTGGAAGCTTTACTCTCTAAGATCACATTTGTTGTGGTTACAATGGAAAATGGAATTACACAGAAGTACTGACTGGGCTCTTTGTGACAATACTTTTTTAGTAAATCTCACTTTTTCATACCCTATGGGGTGAGAAATTTTTCTTATGTCCTAGATATGCCATGGTTTTCACTTTTGAAAAATTGCAACCTGAGAAATCAAAATCCTTGAGAAATCAAAATCCTACTATAGCATATCAGAGAAGACTAAGAAAAATCAACAGAGATGAATTCACTTTAATTGATAGTCATTCCACTTGTCTTATTTAATAGTTATTAAACTTACTGTCTCATTTTCACGTCTTTAAAGAGAAAGTATACCTCATTCTGTAGGGCACTGTTTTCCATTTGTTTCTGTTTCAGGGCCAACATGACTTGATCTCTCTCCTGTTGAAATGTAATTGTCTTCTCCTGCATTGACTTAACTGTATTTAAAAGCTGATTTAACTCCCCAGCCTCACCCTTTTGGAAAGAAAAAACATTAGCTTTAAAGAAAAAGACATTTTTAAAGGCATTTTCTTCATTAAATAATTAATTTTAAAATATAGTTTTAACTATCTCAAAGTCAACAAAAACAAGGAAAGTTGGAGAAATAATTCATCTAGAGGGTCATAAGGAGATACAACATCTAAATACAATGTATATCTTACATCATGGAACAGGAAAAGGACATCTGATAAAAATTAAAGAATTTCAATAGAGCATGAACTTTAGTTTACAGTAATACCTCAGTATTGATTCAGTACCTGTGACAAATGTACCACAGCAATGTTAAGATGTTAACAATAAGGGAAACTGGGTGTGAGGTATGTAAGCACTCTCCACTAGTCCAATTTTTCTCTAAATCTAAAGCTATTCTAAAAGAATAAGTATACTAAAAATGTTTTAAAAGGAACTCTAGAGGAAAAAAAATCTCTCCATACTTACTCGACATAACAAAGTGTTTACAAAACCCAAAGTCACCAAAGACAAGTTTGTTCCAGTGTGTATGTGTGTGTTCCATTCATCAGGAACCCACAAATGTCAGAGAAAGTAACAGTGTTAATTTAACTGACTAGTAAAGGAAAGGGAAGTTATTTCTTATGCACACCTATTTTAAAAGAAATTTTAATGAAAGTAATTCTGAAATGTTATCTTCTAAACAATAATGAAAATGTATTCCTGAATGCATTCCATGCCAAGTACAATGTATTAACAGCAGTATGGAAAAGATAATCCTTCACTGCAAAAGCAGGGACATGAATTTCAGACAATAGTGGAATTCTTAAAAAGCACAGAAATTGGCAGGCTGTTTATAGACAATTCTTTTTGCAGTTTTAAATATGCAAAGCAAATGAATCTAGAGTTTAGTAGTATTTTAAGTTTTCATGTAAATTTTGCATTTCTTTAAGAATACATAAGCCTGGTGCAGTGGTATAGACCTGTAGTCCCAGCTACTCAGGAAGCTGAAGTGGGAGGACAGTGTGGGTCCAGAAGTTCAGGGCCAATCTGGCAACAGAGCAGAACCCTGTCTCTTAAAGAAGAAGAAAAAGAGAACACAGAATAAAATCTCCAGAATAAACCACTAGCACCAAAACATAAAATCATGTAGTCAGCTGGGGCCGATGGCTCATGCCTGTAATCCTAGCTACTGAGGAGGCAGAGGTCAGGAGGATCGCAGTTTGAAGACAGCCCGGGCAAATAGTTCATGAGACCCTATCTCAAAAATACACTTCACAAAAAAAGGGTGTCTGGAGTGGCTCAAGGTGAAAGCCCTGAGTTTAAACCCCAGTACTGCAAAAAACCAAAATAAACAAAAAATGTGGTCTTTTTATCTCAGTATGTACTTCTATTACATAGGGAGACCCAGTATTTTCCACACATTTTCAAATGCTTGAGAAATCAAACAGATATCAAGATCTGTTGAGAACATACCTTTCTCCTCCCAAAAAAGACATTATTTATTATATTAAAAATATATCATTCTTTATCAAAACTGCTTGGTACTAGAAGTGTTTTGGAGTTTGGAGTTTTTGGATTTGTAATATGTCCACAGACTTTTCTGGTTGAAAATCCCAAATCCATCAGGTTTGGTGCTCAAAAAGTTTTAGATCTTAGAGCACTTCAGATTTCAGATTAGGGATACCTGTATAACCTAAAGGTACCTTTAAATTATATACAAAAAATTGGAAGAAACCATTTTAGTTTATACTCAATGCCCTCAACTAATACTTAAGAACTACTTAATACAGGGAAGTTTCCTAAGGCAGGAAAGCATTATTAAAATCTGTACAGTATAGATTTACAAATGTCAATGAAACAGCTAAATGGTACCAAAATGCTAAAACTTCAAAAGACTTCACTGTCCTACATTCCTCTGTTCTACTCTTACAACCATAAGACACAACACTCACTGTTGGTTAGTGAACAATGCAAAGCTCTACCCGCTAAGAGTTTCTTTCACGTTAATTGTAGACCAGTACGGACCAGTACCATTAAAACTAAGAAGTTATCTCTGAAGGACCAAACTGATAATCAGTATACCTATTTAATCAGATAATCAAAGACTCTAAAAGAGAACTTAACTAGCAAAAGAAGTCAAATCATTTTGCATCTTGCGCCCAGCAGTATATAAACGTGTAAGAAATGGTTGGTGAATGTTTCATTGTTCTGCCTATCATCTCTTTTTCAAATTTCTACTACCAAAAGTATCAAAACCATAGGAAAAAGGCACCAATGGATAAGTTCTACAAAGCTTGTATAACAGATCTTCAACGGCTCTTACTAAAATGAACATGTAAAATATTCATTAAAATAAGCAAAAAATGAGCATGTAAAACTCTGTGTATGTCAAAAGCTACTGACACTTTCCATCTAACTACTACGACCCTTCATTTGATGGTTGAATAAATAAACCAGTATGGTCAAAACACATCCAAAGTCCCATCAACAACAAAGCTAGAATTAGAATATTTATATAAACTACTATGTTATACTTTTCAAACTCTGGACTGTGACTCTTTGGTTCATTTAAGTCAATTTAATGGATTTTCTCTTTAAAATAGAGCATCAATGTAGTAAGGGTAATTCCTGGTTCCTGAAACTTCTTTTCAGTTTCTCTCATACACACACATATTCACACAGGCAAATATTTACTACGTCACAATGTAAAAATATTTCTTACTGCAGTTCACAAAGATGTCATGTGTATTTCAGTGTTTCTCGTCCACATAATCTCTAAAATGTTAATCATTACTAGCAGCTACTGAAATATGCCTAAAATTTGGTTAAACTGACTTCAAAATGCCCTCAGGTAACTACTATTTTATAAAGAAAATATTAATTGCTGCTAAGTCCTTGCTTACTACTTAGCAGGCAGTAAAAAACCTACTACTGAAAACATTTGGAAATATCTAACAATTAAAGAGAGAAACTGACAGATGCCACAGAGGAAAACTTATTTAGATAAGCCAGGATACCTTGAAATAAATATTTCTATGAACAAATTCTTGGTCTTCTTCAAAGACAACATCTATGAACCAATTCAATAACAAGTCTCCTTTACCTTCCACATCTTTCTATGATACTACCTCTAGAACATACCTGTTCTTTTTCTTTCAATAGCTGCTCAAAAGCAAGAGCTTTCTCCTTCATTGAATGGTACTCAAACTCTTTTTCGCGAAGCATTATAGAAAACTTCATGTTAGTCTCTTGTAATGCTTGATATTCTGTTTCCTTTCCCCTAGATGTTTCTACTATTTTTTCATTTTCCACTTTTAGTTTAGAAATGTCTGTTTCTAATATTAACGTTCTTTCCTTCAGGTTTGTTACTGCCTGCTTCAAAAGCTCATTTTCATTCACTTTGTTAGTGAAATTTTCATTTGAAGAAAGTAACTGATCACTTTTGGCTTTGATTAAAAGGTCCTTTTCCTTAAGTAAGTTTTGTAACACATCTTGTTTCTCTTTCAGCTGCTTAATTTCTGAATCACTTTGTTCATGTTCTCTTCTTTCCAGCTCTGAGGAGGCAGCAATCGAATTAGACAACCTGTGATTATTTTCCTGGAGAGTTCTAATTGTTGCATCCTTTTCCTGCAGCAATTTTCTTAACTCTTCTACCTCTTCTTGAAGAAAACTAGGAGACTCACTCAATCCAGCAGACTCACTTGCTGCCTCGGGGGTAAATGATGATCCAGAAGAGAGCTGGGGTGACATGATATCAAGTTTTCCTAAAAGAAGATCCTTGGCACTACAAAGCTGTCCTATGCTGTGTTGAACTTGTGCTAATTCTTGTCCAAAATTTTTGAGTTTGGTTTCATTCTGCTCATAACTTTGGATGAGGCCAGTGTAGTCTATTTGTAATTTAGAATTATTATCACTGTCTACCAAAACTTGGGCCTGAAGTTGATGAAGTTCCTCCTGAAGCTGGGCAGACTCATGTTGCATGTTTTGGACGGTGGTCATCACCTGTTGTTTCCATTCTTCCATTTTCTTTACTTGCTGTTTTAATTTATCACGCTCCTGTAAGAGCTCCTCAAACTGATTACTATTAACACCTCCAACCTCATTACCTGGGTTGGAAGTCTGTAAAACTGCCAACAAAGTTTGACTTTTCTGACTTAGTGCATCTATTTCGATGTCTTTTTCTCGAATGATACGTGATAAATTCTGAACAGTTTCTCTAAACATATCTTGCCCACTACTTTCAAATCTAGTGGACAATCTTCTATTCTCATCTTGCACCTTAATGAGTGCTGCTTCTTTGGCAGCAACTATATCCATCATTTTGTGATATTCTGTTTTCAAATGGCTATTTTCCCTTGTCTTCTCATCCAAAACAGCAAATACTTGTTCTCTTTCCATAGCATAGGCCTGCAGTTGCTGTTGAAGGTGAGCACCATCCTGGGTGTAGGAAGCAGAAGAAATTCTTGCGTGAAGAGCTTGTATCTCCAAGTCTTTCTGCTGGATAATCTGAGTGAGTTTACCAACCTCATCTTTGGATAGCTTATCAATTTGTTTAGTTAAAGATATATTCTTTTCATTTAGAAGTTTAATCTCCAACTCTCGTTCTCTTAGTCCTTTCACTAATCTTTCAGTTTCAGCTTTAGATAAATCATGTTTTTCACTTCCATTTTCTATATTAAGGCTTTGAACTTTTGTTTTTTGAAAAATATCAGAATTTTCTGTTTGAATGTCCTGTCTTTCTTCATTCAACTGGGTTTTTATTTGTTCGATTGTTTTTTGTAAATTCTTAATTTCCTCATCTTTCTCTAAAAAGAGCTGGGTATGTGTGATATTCATTTGTTCGTGCTGGTATTTAAACTCGTCCATTTCCTTCTTCTGCTCTTGTAAAGACTGAAGCAGTTGCATATGACTCTGGTTTTGATCTTCAATTATCTTTTGATGATGTTTAATTTCCTCTTCCAGATGATCCTTGATTATATTCAGTTGAGATACCTCGGATTCTAATTCTGTGGTACTATCGAGGGTTTTAGGCTCAGTGATGGGCCCAGTTCGACTCTGCTGTTCCCGGAGTCGTTCCAGTTCTTCTTGTAGATGATTGTTTTCTTCTTTCATGGATCCAAGACTTCTGTCCTTTTCCTCTATAGTCTGCCTTAAAGTTTCATTTTTTCTTAAGGCCTGAGAACATTTATCTAATTCTTCCTGCAGTTTTGAACTTTTTTCTTTAATTTTTTCAATAAAGAATTCTTTCTCATTTATAAGCTGTGTAAATTGCTTCTGCTCTTCTAAAGTAGATGACAAAATACCCTTGGTCTTTTTATGATCGGTATCCATTTGCTCAATATTCTTTTTGAGTCCTGCTATTTCAAAGTCTTTCTCCTGAATGAGTTTAATTAAATGTTCATGTTCCAGCTGTAAGGCAGAAGTATTCCGATTACGTGAATTTGACAGTTCTTCAATGGTTTGTTTATACTTGTTTGTTTCCTCCAAAAGCCTCTTTTCAGCCAGACACAATTCTGCTTCTATTTGTTCTTTTTCCCTTGTCAGAGTCTCTGCAATAGTGTTTTTTTCCACAGAAATCTGTTTGTTATCAGCAACAGATTCTTCCAGTTGTTGTCTTATATCCTCACATGCTAAAACCAACTTCTCATTTTCTATTCTGAGATCAAAAGCAACTTTCTTTAAATTTTCATTGAGCTGTTCTATTTCTGAAAGATTTTGCTTTAAGTTTCTAACTTCAGCTTCCTTTTCTTTAAATAAGTCATCTTTAAAATTACTGTTAGAGTGTTGATTAAGAGACTGAGTTAACTCATTCCTGATTCTGAATAGCTCCTCTTCATTTTGTCTAATGTGTTCCTTAATTTCAAGGTTCTCCATCTGGATGTTTAAGTTATTCTTCTGTGATTTACTTAGCTGATTTTCTAAATCTTCGACTTTATCTTCAAGCTTTTGCTTGGTTAAATGCAAATCATTTAGAGCCAGTTCACTGTGAGTTAACTTTTCTTTCTGCACATCTAACTCTTTGGTAATGTTCATTTTATCATCCTCAAGTTGATGAACTCTCTTTTTTTCATCATCCAGATCTTGCTTCAGTTTCCTGATAACGCTATTCCCTTCATTTTGCTGTTTTGATAGCTGGTCTTTTAATGAAATCACGTGCTGAAAGAGAAAATCATTTTCATGGTAACTCCACAACATTTTCTCATTTTGATGCCTAAAGAAAATTTTGTAAAATTTCATACACAATAGATGAGTAATACTCAGATATTTCTAACCCTTCTTAAAAATAATTTTTTTCTAGCCCAATGTTCCCTATAAAATTATTTATGAATATCTTACAGAAGTTCAAGAAGTCCATTTTATCACATTAGGGCAAGAATTTTAAACTAAAGAAGGCAAATGCTATGTGTTGGGTGTTTTCAACTCTTAAGCACTAGAGCAAGAGTCAAAAATCTACAGCCAATTGACCAAATTGGGCCTGTTGCCAATTTCTGTAAATAGAATCTTACTGAAACACAGCCATGCTTGAAGGCTCATCTGTTTATACATGGCAAATGCACAGTTGAATAGTTGTAACTGAGATGTTATGTCCTGCAAAGCCAGATCTTTACAGAAAAAGTTTGTTAGTGTCTATGACTAGGACATCAATAAACTAAAATATTGATTAAATTATAAAATTAAATCACATCTGTTATTTCTGCATACTAATCAAGGGCTCAATTCACTGAGTTGAATATGCTACCTCTCACATCTATCTTTCATGTAGTGTTACCTTTGTAGCTTCTTGGTTTTGTGTGTCCAGTTCTTCCAACTCAGCTCTCAGTACTTCCTTTTCATTAATACACTGATTCAGTTCTTGTTCCTTTGCCTCCAAGTTAAGTCTTAAGTCACGTAATTCCAAATCCAAAGTCATGTCTCTTGCAGCTGTACTTTGACTTACTTCATATTCATTGCTCAATTTTGAGAATAATAGCTGAAGTTCTTCCTTAAGTAATAAAGGAGGAAAGTTGGCACATACTGTCAATTAAAGAGACACTAAAAGATTAAACACACACACACATATAAACAAGTGAAAACTGTGGATCTATTTTAACTGTTTTGTATTGGAAACAATATTGAACATGACCTCAATAATGATATCTAAAATTCAACAAGCCATACAGCCTTTGTTCTTGTGCAATTTTATTTGCAGCTCCAAGCAAAACACTTCCATAATCCTAGACAAAATGTAACAACTCTTTACCTTCTAACTCCAATTTCTTCAGTGGGGAGTCTTTCCTACCCCATTTTACTACTGCTTCCCTTAGTCCTACCCCTACTACACATGAACTTTTCAAAAGGCCCCAAGTCTCCCAGCTCTCTTCACTTCCATTCCCTAACATTCAGTCACCAACAGTCACAGATTAAATAAAAATGAAAAATCAATAGCCACTTTAAAGCTTAGCATTGCTAGTTGGAAAACAAAAGGCTTCTTTTCCTTAATTAAAGGAATTCACCCGATTACTTGCTTCCGTCAGCATATGCAACATTTTCTTAACTGAAGAAAGTGCCTGCCTTCCTTCCTTTACCTTCTAACCAAGTGCAGACTAGGTTCCCCTCTCTCAAACCCGACATTCCTGAACATGGATCTGTATGCACATTTTGTAGTCTGTCAATATTTTTTTCCAAAATCCCAGAAGCAGGACACTTTTCTAAGTTTCAACATTATTTTAACATCTGATTATGATGTTTGCGGTAAATCATGTATCTCTGTAAAGCCTTCTTTCACCAATAAAAGATTTTTAAAAATCAAACTTCTATGGAATCTACTTTAAAGTAAGAATCTCAAATTCCTCTAAATAAGCAACCTAATAATACCTTATAAAAGAGATCAGGAAAAGCTGTAGTAGAACACCTTCATCACAATTCTCATTTCATTCCAATTCAAAAACTTATTCTGAAATGTACTTCAAAATCTTTCTAAAGTTACCTGTTCACTTAAAGGAGAACCACAAACATTTTTTTCAGGTGGATCTTAAGAGCATGCATACCTTTGGCATTATTAACTAGTAAGCAGACACATGCAGATACAATTCAGTGAAGAGATACAAGGAACTACTAAACATCAAAATGAAGGAGAAACAGCTATCAAGAACAGCTCTGGAATCCAAAAACACCACAAAACATTGCAGGCCCTTATCAATATGTGAAGAGAGAGCTGCAAACTATGACCTAAGCCAGTTAGATAATGAGCAAAATACAATGGAAGCAGAGGCAGAAGAAATATACATAACATACTAATAAAAATCATGACTAGGAGACAGTACTAGAATTTAGCAAGGAGTATAGCAAGGATCCCATAAGGCACACAACTAAGAATTTTCCCACCTAAAGGCTGACTGCACCCTTTTGAGAAACACTGCCTAAATAATACCATGAAAGGTGCTGAAAATAAAATGTTAGGTTATGTAAGATTAATTTTTTTTATTTTTAAAAGCTATATATATATATCTAAAATTATATATTATATATAATATAATAAGCTTTATATATATATATATAAAATATATATATATATAAAATCAGACACATCATATAGTCTGGAAAGATATACTAGAAATCAGAAATGGAGACTGCCTCTGGGAAAGAGGACAAGCAAACAGAAATGTCAAGGATACTCCACTTATACCATCTGAAGTTTTTCAGCATGAATCACTGAATACATCAGTGAATAAGTATTACTTTTAAAAAGTTAAGATTTGAAATTGAGCTGAAACACTGGCCTTTAACTTAGTATCAGTTTTCAACTGTCCTATGTTTAACCACTTGTCATGGGTGACTCACACCTGTAATCCTAGCTACTCTGGAGGCAGAGATAAAGAGGATCACCATTCCAGGCCAGTATAGGAAACAAAAGTGAGACTCTATCTTAACACAAAAAAGGGCTGGTGGAGTGGCTCAAGTGATACAGCACCAGCCTAGCAATCCTGAGGCCCTGAGTTCAAACTCCAGTACCACCAGAAAAAACAGAAAAAAACCAAGGAATTAACAATAGTATAAACATAAAATACTTCTCCCCATACCCAGCACTACATTACAGAATCCTATTCTATCCTTGCTAACAATATACACAAAAAAGATTCCATTTCCCTAACTGAAACTATTCTTTCCATCTCTCACCAGTAAGAAATTCCTTCCACCAAGATGGACACATTCTGGGGCACATAAGGAGTGTATTACATTTGGGACCTCTGGACCTACTTTGTATATGCTGATGCTATCAGGACTTCATCAGAAACCAAAACAGGCCTTTCTTTTAGCTTCTACCTGTGTGCCTACTGGCTTATCTCTCTATATATATGCAAACTCTAGCCAGACTCTCATACTCTGAAGTACTCAGTACTTCAATCTGGCCTGACAAGCATCAATGAGATCAGTTTTATCCTAAGGACTCTACAACTAAACATTTCATTTTGATATAAAATGGCTTTAACTCTGAACTATAATACACACACCATTTTAATTTTGCCCCATTTTAGCAGCACCTACCTTTTCTTGACTCAATATTGACTTCTCTTTTTCTAAAAGTTGAACATGCATTTGAAGTTTCAGATTGTCTTCAACAAGACTGTTATCCTACAAAAACGTCAAAGTAGTATTTTTAGGTAACACGAAATTTCCAGTTTACAAAAAAAGCAGGCTAGCTATACAATTGCAGGTTTTACTCAGTTATTTCTTTAGTGATATATAAAAATTAGAAGAATTCAACATTAGATAATCTGGAGCCAATCACTCATTTTTGACATTAATATAGAGGATTTCTTTATTATATTTAAAAAATATACTCACAAAATAGTTTGTAAGTAAACAACTCCCTAAGGAAAATAAATTGAATTCCTCACTTTGGTATAGAATCTGCTTCCACTGTGTTTATACAAATGTAATATTTGTCAAATTAATCTGCAAAGAGATATATCTGCATTTTTAAATCATGCAACTTCTTAACATGCCATTTATGGTGCAAAAAGTTTGCTTCTATTATTAATCAGCAAACAAAATTACTGAAATATTCTAGGGTAAGTTCATACGAATTTGTAAAAAAATACAAAATAAGCAAATATAGTAAGTTTTTCTTAGTACCAATGCCAAAAGCTTTCTCCCCATAACATGAATTTACCTGGTTTAAACTACTTAGTCTCATTATTTCATTTTCAGCATCTGTAAAAACAATAAATGAAGTTGCCATTAAAATTATTTAGAATAACTTAATAATTACCTCCCATATTAAACTCAGAAATGTAACCCCATTAAAAACAAAGTGTACTTATAAACACAATCAAGGGTTGGTGGAGTGGCTCAAGTGACAAGAGTGCCTGCCTAGCAAGCATGAGGCCCTGAGTTCAAGCCCCAGTACCGACCAAAAACAAAACCAAAAAACAAAAAGATCCACAAAGCTATAAACACAATTAACAAGTATTAACAGTTCAGAGTGAAACATATTTTTTATCATTTTGTATTTCTATTTAACTATACCAAAGAAATGATAACATAAATTACAGTTAAAAACCAGTCAAAATCCAATTCTTTGAAAAAGTATAAGAACTACCATTTATTCCATATGAATCATAAGTTATTGCCTTGATAAGAAAAGTAACAACTATGTTTCAAAATGAGTTGATTAGTTTGGGTATCTTGAAATAATAAAATGTCTAAAAACTGGAGGGACAAAAACCTAGAAAGCAATAAATGTAAATTTATACAATACAATATCTCAATTATCTAAAGTAATTTAGACATGAATTTATTACATACAGATCCATAAACAGAAGAAATTTTGGAAAAGGAACACAGAGACAGAATACCACAAGGTCAGCTAAAGTAATTCACTTAACACTCATTCGAGAAATACTGAGCATTTATAATAAGGCCAGTTAACACAGAATGGAGTAATTTAGCCCTTGCTCTCAAAGAGCTTATCACAGTTCAGAAGGGAAGGAAAACAAGTAAACACATGATTATAACTCAGTGTGATACAGCAAACACAAGGCTCTATGAGAGCAAAAAGGGCAAACAGTTTAGACGAGGGGAGCAAACAGGGTCAGAGAAATGTGATGCATCCCCCATTGAAGATAATGCCTGCACTCTACCAATATACCAAGAATTAGCTAAAAGAAAGACAGGGACACTCCACCCAGAGAAAGCAGCAAATACAAAGGTGACAGAGCTAAGAGACAACACTTTTGGTTTCAGGAGCTACAGATAAAGCTTAGAATGGTAGAAGGATGGGAAGGGTTTAAACTGAAGAAGCAGACCAGATCATGATAGATATTATACATCCAACCAAGGAGGTTCAGACTTTATCTTGAAGTTCTCAGTGAGACATGAAGTACTAAAAGCAGGGAAATAACCTGCCTTGCATTTCTGAAATTTTATTCTGGCTGCAGAATGAAAAAAAAAGAATTCAAAAGGCATAATGAAAACCAAAGCATAAAATCAGGTACCACTTTTCTAACACTCATCATGCACCAGACACTGTTTTAAAGGGAACTTTGCAGCTAGAAATTCATATAACTCATGACTACTACAACTCCTACAAGGAGATACTATTATTATTCTGACCCTATAGACGAAAAATACCAAGGCACAAAGATGTTAACTTGCCCAAAGTCAGCTGTTTAGTAACAGAGTTGGATTCTAGCTCAGTCTTGTTCACAGCCACCATGTTATTCTACTCCATTAAGAGATCTGTCACAGTCAGCAAAGAAAAAAGCAATTATAACAGACTGAAGTAATTCTGTGACAATGGAAATGGAAAAGGGGGGAAGGACTAGAGCAGTAGGTCTGTTTTTTAAACCAATAAATCCAAATGGATCACTGGATATGATAAATAAATAAAATTTTATAGAAGAGCAGAGCTGCTCTGAAGGCAAATGAGAAAGAAGTCCAGAACTCCACTGCACTGCCTTCCCTTTCCTACATGGCAGCTCCCAGCACTGATGCACTGTGAGAAACCCTGGAGCTCCTCTGGGATACAATCCTGAAATATCACTCAGATAGAGAGACGTTAAGAACTGTAAGATAGAGAGATTCCAAGATGGCAGCTAGAGGGAGGAAGCAGAAAGTGAGCCTCCTATAGTGAAATCTTGGAGAGACGCTGGAGACACACTTTGCAGGCATAATCACTGAGAAAAGGCATAACTTTGACCTCTCCACATCTCCAGCCGGCGCAGAGCATCTCCACTTCACGTTAAACGGAGAACCGAGGAGGCCCCGGGGCCGCCAGTCGCCCGCACCCAGACGGCTTGGGAAGACGCAAACCAGGTGAGCTTCTCGGTACCGCGGTTCCCCCACAGACAAGCCTGGGCCAGAGCAGCATAGCCCCCCGGACGGACTGACCTCCACACGGGAAAAAAAAGAGAAACTGAGTAATAAGCAATAAGAACAATAAAAACATGCGGGAAAGAGGGTGGGGTGCACTGAGCGCCAAAGATTGGGGGAAGGGAATCCTTCCCGGGGCTGTAAATAAACAAGCCGGGCGGGCCGGAGAGGCCCTGGCGGGAGCGGGGACACGCGCCCAGCAACCAGGAGAGGGAAAGCTTGTGAGAGGAGGGAAGACCCACTTCCCACGTGAACTGTAAACAAACATGGCGGCTGGCAGGAGCAGCAGCACCGCCCAGTAATCAGGAGCAGGAAAGCTTGTGAAAGTGGCAGTGGGAGGAAAACTGCACAGGAGAGGGGGCAAGACCCACCTCCCACATGAACTGTAAATAAACACGCAGGCCTGAGAAAGCTGGTGCAGTGTCACCTTTCCCAGTGTGCTTGGAAAGGGGAAAGCTTGTAGCAGAGGCTCCCGCACAGGAGAAATCTGCGTAAACAAAGCCTGCGGGGCCAGGTGAGTGCTAAGCTCACCCCAGAGATCTCCATAAACAACGCCTCCAGCAACAGCAGGCTGACAGCAGCGGGCAGGTAAGCCACAGCCGCAGATACCATTCTCAGAACTGTCTCCTCTGTTTTTTTTTTCTTTTTCTCCCTACCTTTGATGAGAGAACAACCGAATTACACGTGCATGCTGAAAAACTTACTGAAACTGTATTGCATTTGAACTTGGGACACGTGGTGGGGTTTTGTTGTGTGTGAGTGTGTAGTTTTGTTCTACTTTATGCATCCCCTTTGATGAGACAACTACAGAACAACATCTGAGGCACCATCTCCAGGATTGGAGACTGAGACGGACACCCAAATCATTAAGACTGAAACTTCATTACATTTGAACTTGGAGGTTTTTTTTTTTTTTCCTATTTTTCATTTTATTTTAATTTATTTTTATATATAGATATTTCCTTCATTTACTTATTTTTTATTTTTATTCTTACCTTTTTTTATTTTTGATTTTCAATCCTCTGTCTCTCTAATGTCTGTTCAGCTTACTGTCAATTAGTACACTAATGCTCCCTGTTTCTACCTTTGAAAGTTTCTTGTCTGATACCTTGTTCTGTTTTCTCCTTCTTCTTTGTGTATGTTTTTTTCCCTTTTCTTTAAACTCTTGCTTTCCATCTCAGCTCACCCTTCCATTCTAAATATTACCATTGTTATTATTACAAGCTAGAAAATACTTAATTCCACACAGTACAGGGACAGTAACACCACCAAAGACAATGACGGGAAGACAGAAAAAACAGGGAAACCAGTTTCCCCACAGCAAAAAATCAGTACAGGAACCAGAAGGGAATGAAGAAAACAGATACTCAGAACCACACTCCAACAAAATGAAGATAAACTATGCCAGAGTACCCAATGAAGCCCACAAGAATAATTTAAAAGAAGACATACTACAGGTACTCAATGAGAATTTTATAGAGATGATATGGATATGGTCAACCAAAATGTATAGGAGACACTCAAGAAATTCCAGGACAACAAAAATAGAGAATTTGAAAAAGCAAAAGAAGAAATAAAGGAAACCATAGAAGCACTGTATAAACACCAAAGTGAAACAGAGAACACGATTAATAAACAGATCAATGAACTCAGGACAAAAATAGACAACATTAAAGAGGAAACCACCCAGGATATGGAAAACCTCAGAAAAAAGAACAGAACTGCAAAACGAAATGGAAGGCCAATCCAGCAGAACAGAATAAACAGAAGACATGGTAATTAAAGGAAAAACCGAAGAACTATTAATTAAACAACTCAAGACCTGTGAAAAGAAAATGCAAGAACTCGCCGACTCCATCAAGAGACCAAACTTGAGAATCATGGGCATTGAAAAAGGAGAAGAGGTGCAAGTGAAGGGAATGAGTAATATATTCAACAAATTAATAATGGAAAATTCCCCAAATCTAGAGAAAGATATTCCCATACAGATGCAAGACGCCTCCAGGACACCAAACAGACCAGATCAAAATAGAACTACCCCACGACATATCATCATTAAAACAACAAGTTCAGAAACTAAGGAAAGAATATTGAAGGCTGTAAGAGAGAAAAAACAAATAATATACAAAGGTAAACCCATCAAAATCACAGCAGACTTCTCAACAGAAATATTAACAGCAAGAAGAGCGTGGGGTGAGATCTTCCGGGCACTGAATGAAAATAACTTCAACCCCAGGATACTCTACCCAGCAAAACTATCATTCAAAATAGATGGAGCAATAAAAGTCTGCCATGATAAGCAGAAGCTAAAACAATATATGACCACAAAGCCACCACTACAAAAGATTCTCCAAGGGATTCTGCACACAGAAAGTGAAACCCAACTTAACCATGAAAAGACAGGCAGCACCAAACCACAGGAAAGGAAAAAGCAAGACAGTAGAGAGTAACCTCAACTTAGGTACACACAAGCAAACCTTCAAACAACTAAGACAACTAAATGACAGGAATCACCACATACCTATCAGTACTAACACTTAACGTTAACGGACTTAATTCCCCCATCAAAAGGCACCGCTTGACGAAATGGATTAAAAAGGAAGATCCAACAATTTGTTGCTTACAGGAGACCCATCTCACCAACAGAAATAAGCATAGGCTTAGGATGAAAGGCTGGAAGAAGATTTACCAAGCCAATGGCCCCCGAAAACAGGCAGGAGTAGCAATACTTATCTCTGACAAAGTAGACTTCAACCTACATTGATCAAACGAGATAAAGAAGGACATTCCATACTAATAAAAGGGGAAATAGACCAAAAGGAAATAATAATAATCAACCTGTATGCACCCAATGTCAACGCACCCAATTTCATCAAACATACACTGAAAGACCTAAAAGCATATATAAACGCCAACACAATGGTTGTGGGAGACTTTAACACCCCATTAGCATCAATAGATAGGTCATCCAAACAAAAAATCAATAAAGAAATCCAAGATCTAAAATATGCAATAGATCAAATGGACCTAGTTGATGTCTACAGAACATTTCATCCAACTTCTACATAATATACATTCTTCTCAGCAGCCCATGGAACCTTCTCCAAAATAGATCATATCCTAGGGCACAAAGCAAGTCTCAGCAAATATAAGAAAAAAGAAATTATACCGTGCATACTATCTGATCACAATGCAGTAAAAGTAGAACTCAACAACAAAAGTAAAGACAAAAAACATGTAAACAGCTGGAAACTAAGTAACTCATTACTTAATGAACAATGGGTCATCGATGAAATAAAAGAGGAAATTAAAAAGTTCCTGGAAGTCAATGAAAATGAAAACACAACCTACCGGAACCTATGGGACACAGCAAAGGCAGTCCTGAGAGGAAAGTTTATAGCCCAAATCAATGACCTAATGATACATCTCAAACTCCTAGAAAAACAAGAACAAGAAAATCCCAAAACAAATAGAAGGAGAGAAATAATAAAAATAAGAGCCGAAATCAACGAAATAGAAACCAAAAAAAAAAAAAAAACAAAGAATTAATGAAACAAAAAGCTGGTTCTTTGAAAAAACAAACAAGATTGATAGACCCCTGGCAAACCTGACTAAAGTGAGGAGAGAAAAAACCCAAATTAGTAGAATCACGAATGCAAAAGGGGAGATAACAACAAACACCATGGAAGTCCAGGAAATCATCAGAGACTGCTTTGAGAACCTATATTCAAATAAATTTGAAAATCTTAAAGAAATTGGACAGATTTCTAGATACATATGATCATCCAAAACTGAACCAAGAGGATATTAATCACCTGAATAGATCTATAACACAAAATGAAATTGAAGCAGCAATCAAGAGTCTCCACAAAAAGAAAAGTCCAGGACCTGATGGATTGTCTGCTGAATTCTATCAGACCTTTAAAGAAGAACTGATACCAACCCTCCTTAAACTGTTCCACGAAATAGAAAGGGAAGGAAAACTGCCTAACACATTTTATAAAGCCAGTATTACACTTATCCCAAAACCAGGTAAAGACACCTCCAAAAAGAGAACTATAGGCCAATCTCCTTAATGAACATTGATGCAAAAATCCTCAACAAAATAATGGCAAACCGAATTCAACAACACTCAAAAAGATTATTCACCATGACCAAGCAGGCTTTATCCCAGGGATGCAGGGGTGGTTCAACATACGAAAATCAATAAACGTAATAAACCACATTAACAGAGCAAAGACAAAAACCACTTGATCATCTCAATAGATGCAGAAAAGCCTTTGATAAGATCCAACATCATTTCATGATAAAAGCTCTAAGAAAACTAGGAATAGAAGGAAAGTACCTCAACATTATAAAAGCTATATATGACAAACCTACAGCCAGCATTATACTTAACGGAGAAAAACTGAAACCATTCCCTCTAAAATCAGGAACCAGACAAGGATGCCCACTATCTCCACTCCTATTCAACATAGTACTGGAATTCCTAGCCAGAGCAATTAGGCAAGAAGAAGGAATAAAAGCAATACAAATAGGTAGAGAAACTGTCCCTATTTGCAGACGACATGATCCTATACCTTAAAGACCCAAAAAACTCTACTCAGAAGCTTCTAGACATCATCAATAGCTATAGGAAGGTAGCAGGATATAAAATCAACATAGAAAAATCATTAGCATTTCTATATGCTAACAATGAGCAAACTGAAAAAGAATGTATGAAAACAATTCCATTTACAATAGCCTCAAAAAAAATCAAACACCTAGGTGTAAACCTAACAAAAGATGTGAAAAGACCTCTACATGGAAAACTATACACTTCTGAAGAAAGAGACTGAGGAAGACTATAGAAAGTGGAGAGATCTCCCACGCTCATGGATTGGTAGAATCAACATAGTAAAAATGTCAATACTCCCAAAAGTAATCTACATGTTTAATGCAATTCCCATCGAAATTCCAATGACATTCATTAAAGACATCGAAAAATCTACCGTGAAATTTATATGGAAACACAAGAGGCCACAAATAGCCAAGGCAATACTCAGTCAAAAGAACAATGCTGGATGTATCATGATACCTGACTTCAAACTATATTACAAAGCAGTAACAATAAAAACAGAATGGTATTGGCACAAAAACAGACATGAAGACCAGTGGAACAGAATAGAGGACCCAGATATGAAGCCAAACAACTATAACCAACCTGTATTTGACAAAGGAGCTAAAAATATATGATGGAGAAATAGCAGCCTCTTCAACAAAAACTGCTGGGAAAACTGGTTAGCAGTCTGCAAAAAACTGAAACTAGATCCATGTATATCACCCTATACCAATATTAACTCAAAATGGATCCAGGATCTTAATATCAGACCAGAAACTCTAAAGTTGATACAGGAAAGAGTAGGAAATACTCTGGAGTTAGTAGGTATAGGTAAGAACTTTCTCAACAAAACCCCAGCAGCACAGCAACTATGAGATAGCATAGATGAATGGGACCTCATAAAGCTAAAAAGCTTCTGTTCATCAAAAGAAATGGTCTCTAAACTGAAGAGAACACCCACAGAGTGGGAGAAAATATTTGCCAGCTACACATCAGACAAAGGACTGATAACCAGAATATACAGGGAACTTAAAAAACTAAATTCTCCCAAAACTAATGAACCAATAAAGAAATGGGCAAGTGAACTAAACAGAATTTTCTCAAAAGAAGAAATTCAAATGGCCAAAAAACACATGAAAAAATGCTCACCATCTCTAGCAATAAAGGAAATGCAAATTAAAACCACACTAAGAGTTTACCTCACCCCTGTTAGAATAGCCATCATTAGCAACACCACCAACAACAGGTGTTGGCGAGGATGGGGGGAAAAAGGAACCCTCTTACACTGCTGGTGGGAATGTAAACTAGTACAACCACTCTGGGAAAAAATTTGGAGGCTACTTAAAAAGCTAGTCATTGATCTACCATTTGATCCAGCAATACCACTCTTGGGGATATACCCAAAAGACTGTGACACAGGTTACTCCAGAGGCACCTGCACACCCATGTTTATTGCGGCACTATTCACAATAGCCAAGTTATGGAAACAGCCAAGATGCCCCACCACCAACGAATGGATTAAGAAAATGTGGTATCTATACACAATGGAATTTTATGCAGCCATGAAGAACGAAATGTTATCATTTGCTGGTAAATGGATGGAATTGGAGAACATCATTCTGAGTGAGGTTAGCCTGGCCCAAAAGACCAAAAATCGTATGTTCTCCCTCATATGTGGACATTAGATCAAGGGCAAACACAACAATGGGATTGGACTTTGAGCACATGATAAAAGCGAGAGCACACAAGGGAGGGGTGAGGATAGGTAAGACACCTAAAAAATTAGCTAGCATTTGTTATCCTTAATGCAGAGAAACTAAAGCAGATACCTTAAAAGCAACTGAGGCCAATAGGAAAAGGGGACCAGGAACTAGAGAAAAGGTGAGATCAAAAAGAATTAACCTAGAAGGTAACACACACGCACAGGAAATTAATGTGAGTCAATGCCCTGTATAGCTATCCTTATCTCAACCAGCAAAAACCCTTGTTCCTTCCTATTATTGCTTATACTCTCTCTACAACAAAATTAGAAATAAGGGCAAAATAGTTTCTGCTGGGTATTGAGGGGGTAGGGGGGAGAAGGAGGGGACAGAGTGAGTGGTAAGGGAGGGGTTGGGGACAGGGGGGAGAAATGACCCAAGCCTTCTATGCACATATGAATAATTAAAAAAACAAAACAGAACAAAAAAAGAACTGTAAGATAGGACTTGCTCAATGATGGCATCTACAATTTTGCTTTGAGAGATTAGTAAATGTTACCTGTCACCAAGGCTAGGAAAGGAAAAGGAAAAGGAAAAAGAGATAATGACTTTGAACCTAACTTTACTTTGAAAATCTATGTTATACATATAGAGTTGGCCATTCAGATCAGGAGCTCAAGATAAACTGGACAAGGAATATAGAATGGGAGTCCACAAACACTCAAGGGCTGAGAACTTCCACAGAAGGAATGAATGAACTTCTTATAGTATGAGAAGAGGACAAAGTACAAAATAAAATGCATCTTTTCAGTTGAAGAGCTCCCATTATGTTTTCCTGACATGAATGAATACTGGTATTTGCCTGTATCATTTAATGCTTATTTCTTTTCTTTTCTTTGCACCCAGAATACTGGTATACTAACTGCATATCATCTTGAGTATGGAAAATGGTAGACGTCCTATGGCTCTTGTCACTTAAGCCTTTGTTTCAATACAGGAAATCATGTCAAAAGTTACCAACAGAATTTTTTACAGCAGAAATGCTGCATTCCCCAACTGGAGGATCTGGGCCCTAGTAAGTTACAGTAAATATTTGGTTCCATACATTAAAAGAAACAGACCCACACCTCCCCACCATATTTATGTACATGAACATTTCTTAGAAATGCAGATGGTTTCCTAAATCACTGACTTCCATATAAATACTTAGGAATAAGGAAGAGAAGGTGACAGACACCTAGTCAATTCTTAAGCTTTTTCATAGAAAGTTTCTATTTATGATCTATTAACTATGGTGCTGAACTCAAATCAACTCTACTCAAATTATAATTATTTCCATAAATACTCCATTTTCAATTATTCAAGTGCTATCTCCAAAAAGAAGTAGTATGCAATGAAACACCAATCTAAAGTAAGTTCCAAACATTTTATACCAGACAGTGCTTGTTGTAGTCTGTACACTTCTTCCTGTGAAGAATTCTGTAGAAGCATTCTCTCCTTTTCTGTCACAGTATCACTCTGCCTCACAGCAGAAGGCTGTAATTTACTACATTCCAGTTTCAAGCTTTCACATTGTTCAATTATTTGTCTCTTTTCCACATTTAACTGTTCTTGTTCTCTCTTCAAGATATCTCTGTCATTTTCTGCAGAAATTAATTTTTTATTTATGTTTTCTATTTTATTCTCCAGTTCTTCAAGTTTTTTTGTAGATTCTACTTTTTCAGTCTGAAGAACCTGAATAGTTTTTTGCATCTCATCAATTTTAGAGTGATCAGTTACTGTAACTCCTGAGTCACCTAGAATGCAAACAAAACCAAGGACATGGAGTGTCACGTTCTAAGAAATAAACAGTTTGCTATATAAACTAAGACATTTAAGAGCTCAGAAAATGCAAAGCTATAAAGTTAAATTAGTATAATAAAGTAACCATTTTTAAATAAAGTTGGAGAAACATTATTTGAATCAACTACTAAAAAGCTCATATCTAAGCGTGACAGAAAATGAAATATTTTCACCAAACAATGCAATGAAATTGATGGGTTATAACTATTTACCACAAAAGCAAAAGAACCTTCCCATTTTTCAGAATCTTGTACGTACTGGAGTGGTAGCACTGCAAATTGCTGGCAAAGAGTGGTAGTCATTTACTCATTCTTTAGATCTTACTCCAAGTTTACAGCAGTGTTCCAATTTTAGAGGTTTGTCATTTAATTATGACATCTAATATGGAAAATTAATTAAAACTAATAACCTTGTTGCAATAGATTTTCGAGTTCTTCAATTCGTTCTTTATAGTCACGTAATTCCTCTCGATGCCGACGACTTATCTCTGTCAATTTCTGTTGATGTGCATTCTGTAATACTGACATTCCATGCTGATGATCATCAATTTCCTGACTTCGGTTCTGTTTAAGTTCCTTAAAAAAATACGAACAAAGGTAGCCACATTTATGATCCATAAATTTACCTAAGCTATTTATTGTACTGTTGTCCAAATGTTTATACAGTGATCCTTAGTATCCACAGGTATATGGTTCCCAGGAGACCACTGTTGAGAAAAAAACTGATGCTCAGGATGCATAGTTTGAATACAACTGATGATAACATGGGACTGGACTGATTGAGAGTTTCTCTGCATCAACTGAGTTGTGTAATGCACATGTGGGAATTTTTTTTAACCACATTTTATCAAAACCATGTGAAATAAATCTGTGAATAAGGCCAGCTTACTGTATTATTAAAATTAATTCTATGAGCACCTTAAAGCTGAACAGAATTTAACAACAGTCCCCAATTAGGACAACTGTGAAAGCCTCCACTCCTTTCTTAGGCATTAAAAACAGTTTTTCTACTTTAATGAGAGAACATCAACAAGAAGACACTGAAAACAAAAGATTAGTGAAAGTACTGCCTGTGACCATGAACCTCTCCTAACAACATAGCCCACCAATACGAGGATCAACCCTCTGGCTAATCTGTACCTGCTACCCTACTACTACTCTCTTGCTCAGCCTTTCCTTCTGCCAGTCTCGGTGGAAATCCCCAACTGTCAACTGAGATGCCTTGCTACCTAAGCAAAAATGAACAATGTCTCTCCAGGAACCTGGATCTTGATAGGGAGCATCATGAGCTGCATCCTTCAGTCTGCCCACCGTGTCCTACTAGATTCCTGATGTTGCTCCCACTTCTGTCCTTCCTGACATGAGAATGCTCAATTCTTCCTTCAGTCCTCTATACAGACTGCCCTGGATCCTTCCAATAAACCTTATTTTGCTTTACTGAGCCTGAGATGATTTTTGCCACTTATAACTAAGAATCCTAATTATAAATTTGCTGCTACTTCCTAAGAACACAGTGAAAGCTATTCTTTAATCTTATGTACTACGTGCTAGAACTAAGCTAGTAACTTGACAAACCTCAGAACAATCCTACAAAGTAGGTATTACGATGATTACCTAACTTACTGATTATAAAATAGAAGATGGGAAAGGTTAAGTAACTTGCCCAAAGTAGCACAGCTCGTAAAGAGTACAACCAGGATTCACACACAGGTCTGACACTGGCACCTAACTGCACTAGTATTGTAACAATAAACTCCAAACAATTCTATATCTGACAATTTCAGATGATTCACTGCCCTGATGAATATATGTAACTAAGACTTTTCTTAAAAAAAAAAAAATTAACAGAAACTAGCAAAATCCCATGACTAAGGTAAAATAACTACTTATAATGAATAATATTAGCATTTTCTTTTGTCAATATTCTTTAACCCCAAAAATCTTAAAACTTCAACAACCTTGGAATTCTCTTTTAATAAAGACATTTTTATAGAAACTTATGAAATACAAATAACTGAAAACATGTTTGCAACCAAATGATTTTCATCTTATATACTCTGTCATAAACAATAAAGGTAATATTAAACAGTTTAAATGAGCATCAATCTATAAAATCACTTTTATAACTAAGACTCTTACCAATTTAGGCTTATACTTTCAATATGCAAATTTTAGATGAACAACAGGCACTGGCAACCAATAATCTGACTTACTTTAATAATATTTTGCAGTCTGCAGATTTCACTTTGATCAGAGCTATGTGTTCCTTGTGCCTTAGAAATTTAGAAAAAGAGAATTAGAAAATAATTACACCAATTTTCTTATAAAACAGAAAGTTACAAACTAACTTTATTAAAGGATTTTCCAAAAAGGGCATTTCCCAGAAAGATTCTGGTTAATGAACACCAAGCACTTTTTAAATAAAATACAGCATATTCAGGAATTTGTTAACCTACTGGGGAGATGACAATTTTACAAAACAAAAGTGAAAATGGAAAAAATATCATAGAATATTTTGCTTAGTTTAACAAAATGCAAATGTGAGAATTAGCTATCTAAAAGGAAATTTCTAAAACAGAAAATTATTCAATATTCGTACTAGTAAAATCTTTAAAATTAACCAGCAAAAATCCTTTAAAAATAACTTTACCCAGAAGATCTCTACCTCAATATAAAATAATGTTTGGTTTGATAAGAAAATAAGAGAACTTCTGGATTCTTCTGTTCTCATTCAAAGTTGTATGCTATTCATCTTTTTTTTTTTTTTTTTTTTCGGTGCTGGGGTTTGAACTTGGGGCCTACACTTTGAGCCATTCCACCAACCCTTTCCTGTGATGGATTTTTTTTTCGAGATAGGGTCTCACAAACTATTTGCCAGGGATGGCTTTAGACCACAATCCTCCTGATCTCTGCCTCCTGAGTAGCTAGGATTACAGTCAAGAACCACCAGTACCCAGCATTTTTTTTTTTTTTTGGTATTACTGGGGGGGTTTGAACTCAGGGCCTTGCACTTACTAGGCAGTTAGGCAGGTACTCTACACTTGAGCCACTCTGCAGCCCTTTTGTGCTAGTTATTTTTGATATAGGGTCTCACTTTATGCCCAGATGATCATTTTATTTGTGCTTCCCTGAAGTAGCTGGGATGACAGAAGTGGTCCACTTTGCCCAGCCATTGGTTGAAATGGGGTCTTAGGAACTTTTTTTGGTCAGGCCAGGCTGGCCTCAAACCACAATCCTCTGTATTTCCAACTCCCAAGTAGTTAGGATTACAGGAATGAGCCACCAGACTCTGCCTCATTTATCCTTCAAAAATTTTTAATTGATACCTAATAAGTTATACATATTTACAGGGTATAGTATGGTGTTTCAATTCACATATGAATTGTTTAATGCTCAAATCAGGGTAATTAGCACAATCTATCATCTCAAACATTTATCATTTATTTGTGATGAGAGCATTCAAAATCCTCTATTAGACCTATTTTCAAATAAACATGGGGCTGGGGATATAGCTTAGTTGTAGAGCACTTTGCCTAACATGCACAAGGCCCTGGGTTCAATCCCCAGCACTGCAGAAGAAAACAAAGAGCAAAGATTTAGTTAGCCAGGTGGCCTATAATCTTAGCACTTGGGAGGATGAGGTAGGAAGATCACAAGTTTGAGGCCAGTCTGGACTATGTAGCGAGTCCCTGTCTCAAGCCCCCCTACACTCCTAAAAGAAATACACATTACTCTTACCTACGGTCACCATAATATGCAAAAGAATGTTAGAACTTCTTTCTCCTATCTGAATGTAATTTTGTACTTCGCCAACTTCTCCCCATCCTCCCTCTCTATTACCCAACCAAGTCTCTAGTAACCCCTCATTTATCTTTATGTTTACTATATGGCATGTTAATGAACCAAAAGCTGCTATAGGACAGAAAGAAAGAACATGGTATAATGGAAAGAACACAGGATTTGGAGTCAAAAGATGTGTATTTGAGTTGGAAACAGTGGTACAAATTTATAATCCTAGCTACTCAGGAGGCTGAAGCAGGAGTTGAAGCCCAGCCTAGTCAACAAAAATGATTCTCCTATCTCAAAAAGGTGGAAGGACTGGAGAGGTGGCTCAATAGTACAGACTTGCCTAGCATGTATGAGACCCTAGGTTCAATTATCAGCATCACAAAAAAAAAAAAAATAATAAGTGTTTTGAGTCTAATCACTATGACAATGGGTATACTTTAGTAGTAAGTTTCAGTTTTCTCTGGGCGCTGGTGGCTCATGCCTGTAATCCTAGCTACTCTTCATGTTTCAAAGCCAGCCTCGGCAGATAGTTCAAGAGATCCTATCTAGAAAATATCCAGCACAAAAAAGAGCTGGCAGAGTTGCTTAAGTGGTAGAGCGCCTGCCTAGCAAGCATGAAGCCCGGAGTTCAAACTCCAGTACCACCACCACCACCAAAAAAAAATTTTTTTTAGTTATCTGTAAAAAAGAGGCAATAAATATTTCATGTAGTTATTAAGGATAATATATATGGAAATATTTTAACATTTTATATAATGTAATCCAAATGTTATTTTTTGTTATGCCTTGCTAAAAAACAAAGCCCTCTGGCTGGGTACTGGTGGCTTCATCCTAACTGCTAGGGAGGTTGTGATGGAGGATTGAGATTTGAGGCCAGCCTGGGCAAATAGTTTACAAGATCCATCTCCAAAATAACCAGAGCAAAATGGAATGAGGTGTAATTCAAGTGGCAGAGCAACTACTTTTAGAGTGCCTACATTGCAAGTACAAAGCTCCCTCGGTTCAAACCCCAGTCCCACCAAAATAACAAAAACATAAAACTAAGTCCCCTGAAAGGTTCCAATTATGCCTGTTTCAACCTTTACATTTCAGTATACATCTCTCATACACTAATCTTTCAATGTATGCTGAAGTGAACATACCAAAAACCCATCTTTTCCCTAGGAAATCTTACTCTAATATTTTTTTTTCCTTTTCTTTCTTTCCTTTTTGTTTTGAGACATGGTGTCATTATGCAGCCCAGGATGGCCTGGAACTCACATTCCTCCTGCCTCATTCTCCAGAATGCTGGGAACAAAAGCATGCACCACCACACCTGGCTTCAATGTTTCTTAAAATGTGTTCCTCACATTAGAATTTGCTTGAATGTAGTTTCCAAGGCCCTAAAATAGGCTACTAAGTAAAAAATCTCTGAAGGTAGGACAGGAAACCTATTGAGTTCACCAGGTTATTCTTTCATGTACAAAGTTTAAGAATACAAATAGGTTGTCCTATGTAAAGGTTAGTTTGGATACTGGGAATATCTAGCAACATGGGAAGAAAGCAGATAATTTTAATTAGGAAGATTATTTTCATAGCTAGATAGTATTCAACAAAAGACAGAAAATAAACTCTTGGGCTGGGAGCATGGCATTACCTAGCAAGTAAGCCCTGAGTTCAAACCCCGGGACCACCAAGAAAAAAATTAAAAATAATAAAGTCACAATCTGTCTTATTGTCTACCTCTTTCCTTCTCTATTACTTCATCAAATAATAATTTCACAGAAATTAATAATAACTGGAAATAAGAACAGAGCATTTAAAAGAAAATAATTTCTTATATACTTTGTTCTTTTTCCTACATTGATGAAGTTAAATCCAAATGAACGAATGCAGCAGTTTATTCTAAGTCTCATGTCTATTAACAACCTCCATATGTAAAATCTAATATATACACATCATTCTGAGTGAGGTTAGCCTGGCCCAAAAGATCAAACATCGTATGTTCTCCCTCATATGCGGACATTAGATCAAGGGCAAACACAATAAGGGGATTGGACTTTGAGCACATGATAAAGTGAGAGCACACAAGGGAGGGGTGAGGATAGGTAAGACACCTAAAAAATTGGCTAGCATTTGTTGCCCTTAACACAGAGAAACTAAAGCAGATACCTTAAAAGCAACTGAGGCCAATAGGAAAAGGGGACCAGGAACTAGAGAAAAGGTTAGATCAAAAAGAATTAACCTAGAAGGTAACACACACGCACAGGAAATTAATGTGAGTCAACTCCCTGTATAGCTATCCTTATCTTAACTAACAAAAACCCTTGGTCCTTCCTATTATTGCTTATACTCTCTCTTCAACAAAATTAGAGATAAGGGCAAAATAGTTTCTGCCAGGTATTGAGGGGTTAGGGGGGAGAGGGAGGGGATGGAGTGGGTGGTAAGGGAGGGAGTGGGGGCGGGGGGAGAAATGATCCAAGCATTGTATGCACATATGAATAATAAAACAATAAAAAAAAAAGCCAAACATAAAAA
Organism: Castor canadensis; assembly: GCF_047511655.1. Lineage (NCBI taxonomy): Eukaryota > Metazoa > Chordata > Mammalia > Rodentia > Castoridae > Castor > Castor canadensis. The sequence goes on along the minus strand of NC_133388.1, from coordinate 17,016,340 downwards.
AAAATCTAATATATAAGACAAAATGCATTCTTTGGAAGGAAGTTTCCAGTCCCAGATATCAAGTATTTAATTTCTAATGCATGAGAAACAACATAAATAGCTTACCATATTTTATAATATTACCATCAGATTTTCATTTTACACATCACTGGAGCTATCAAACGCTTCAGATAAAATCTCAGGAAGCAGTATCAAAACACAGTACCTTGGATCTCTGGTGTTCCCATTAGAGAAGGCTCAGAAACTCCAGAGTAAAAGGTGCTGGCTCAGTTGTTTTTATCTTTTGAATCGTTGGATTTGTAACTTTCAATTTTATCTAAAAAATGGATCTGTTGCTTTAAATTTTTTAGAATTTTTTTCCAAATATTGTACAGAAGGGAAAACTGAGGCTGAAAGAGACAGGTAATCTGCCCAAAATCACTTAGAAAGCCAATGCTGGAATTAGAATACAAACATAGGTTTTCTGTTTCCTGGTCCAGGGTGATTTTTGATACCAGATGCTCTACATATAGCTTCCTAGATAATGCCAGAATTTTTACTTAATTATAGCTTTCAAAAACTCATCCAAATTTTACCTACCTGAGCAATATGCCTCCAATGGCCAACTTCAGATTCAAGTCTTGAAACTTCATTTGACAGTCTGTTTATTTCTTGTTGTGACGAAATTATGTCACCAAAATCCATGTCATCTTCATGGAATCCTGAAGCATGATGACTGAGCCCATAACCAAATGAAGATGACACAGTGGTTGCTGGCATACTGGCAGCTCCTGAATGTACTGACTGAGCAGCTGACTGCATTTTCAGCAACTGATCCTGAAGCGCAATCTGTCTTGCTTTAAGATGGCTGATTTCTACCTGCATATTTATAATCCGTGTTTTAGAAAAGGTATTTTTAAAAAAAAACCACATTGACCTTTTTATAGATTTATAATGTTGAAAGGTATGATTTGGCTAAGATTATCCAAAATGGTACTCTATTAAGTGACTCTATTCTGTAACATCCTAACCATAAGATTTTCATTTAAAAAACAAATATAACTACCATAGTTAAAGCACAATGTTTTGAATAATATGAAGATCATAATTTCACTCAAATGTTACCTAAAGTAATTAATTTCTAAGTTAAACACAGTGTGCTACCTTCTATATAGGGGGTAATACTGGAAATTTCTTAGGACTGTTTGTGATAATCAATCCTCAAATGATAAGAAAATGAAAGCCTGCTGAAAAAGTCTTGTGTGACTGATTATGGTTGGATTTAGGCTGAAAATGCACCAAGAATCAGAAGTAATTTTGTACTAATCTGCACAATACAGCTGGAAGAATACTTTGATTTGTAAATCCAATCTTCTTAGATAAGATAACAGAGTAAGCCAATGATTATTAGCCCACTGAGTCTTAGAGGGAAATAGTACATTAAAAGGGGCCCTGGCTTTAACACCAGCAAAGACGGACCTGTGAAAAATATCATCCTATTTAGGAAGAGAACAGTATATAAATTCTAAAACCCTGAGCAGAGTTTTGACTGAAGGCTGGCAATGCCAAGTTGTAGCCCACAAGAAATTATAAACACAGGACCTTCCACAATGCTACGTCCATTCTGAGTGAAAGATTACCCAAAACACAAAAGTAAGCAATGTAGATAAAACTGAAATAAGCATTCTATAAAGTATCCAATTAGTCCAGGAGGCACTCTATCTCAACTGAAGAATACTGGACACTAGGGAGATAGCCACCAAGTAACAATATTTCTGCATGTGTAAAGCTATTGACATACACCCGACTCATTTATGCTATATGTCATAACAAACAGGTTTTCATATTAAACCCCTTCTCTGGTACAGATTTATAATAGTGTAAAAATTTCACTCATTTCTTCACAAATGAGTTTCATGTTTGGGGAATGTGAAAATCACAGTAAGGGTAGCTAATAGATTTAGAAAATACTAATCTATACAGTTCTATATTATCTAAAAAATACTACAACCCATATTTTAGATGTAGTTATAATACAAAAAAGTTGTCATTATACAGGAGATATTTACATCAAGTTAGAGAGCTACACAAGCACAAGTTCTAATAATAAAAAATTTCAAACTTGAATGCTTAATGTGCCCTCTAATGTCAATATTTAAATAGAATATAAAAAATTTTTAGAGGCTGGAGATATAGCTCAGTGGTTAAGTATTTGCCTAGCATTCATGAGGCTTTGGGTTTGATCCTCAGTAACACACACACACACACACACACACACACACACAAAAACTTCAATAGCAGTTTTTACAACAGTGGGAAAAGTGTTAGAATCACCTATGGAGCTTTTGAAAAATACAAATACAAAGCTCCCTACAATAATCTCCCAGGGGAAAGGGTTGGAAACGTGTGTGTGTGTGTGTGTGTGTGTGTGTGTGTGTGTGTGTGTGTGATATATATATTGCTGGCCTAGAACACATGATCCTTCTTCCTCAGCCTCCCAAGTAGCTGGCATCACAGGCAGGTGCCATCATCATGCATGACTGCATTAGTACCTTTCAAAAGTGTCACTAATGATTCAGCTATAAACTCCTGAGCAGGAACTATTACTCTCACAATGTCTGTAAGTCAGTGCTATTTAGTGTGGTCCATGGACTGATGCCATGTTCATGACAAATACAGGAATTGAAAACGGTTTAAAAAATTTTTAAACAAGTTGTAGTCAATCTTTCAAATAGGAAAAAGTGAGCTTGTAACCCTAACTTGAACTTGCAACTTTGTTTTTTTAATTAATTCATTTTATTCTTCTAGTAATTCATTTTATTGTATTAGGTGAAATTATCAATTTCTATCAGATTGGAATAAAAAATTACATATTAATTATATATTATCTATTACTAGCACTGCAAAGACAAGTCAATTCCAAAGCAACCATTTCAGTCAAACTAAAAGAAAACAAAAACATTTGTAAAACAGTGTAAAGCAATTACAATATACTTAAAATTTTGTGTGGGAAATCAAGTACATGTCAATATAACAAACATTAACATTTGTAGTCAAAAGTATTTTTAAAAAGGAAAGTGTTATTAGCAATGACCTCATTGATTTAAAACAACTTAAGAAAACAGATGATAAATTAGATTTCATAAGATCAGAAATTATAAGCAACAGATCCTGAAGATATTTTATACAAAATTTTTTCTTCTTTTGGAAGTAGAAATTAATGTCCACTTATATAATATAAACTTAATAGAAAAGTTTCTCGTTTTATTAAATGCAATACCTTTCAAGATGTTGTTTAAAGAGTATTCCAGGGGTATTTATTTATTGATTTTTACAATTATTATCATATTATTGTTGTACTGGGGGTACACTGTGACATTTATAAAAATACTTACAATATGTCATAGTTGAATCCACCCCCTCCATCATTCTCTTTTATCCCTCCCTCCCCCCACTCCAGTTTCATACATGAGTACATAATATTTCTACCTACCACATTTATGCTCCCACACCCTTTCCGTATATCCTCTCCACTCCCACTGGTACAGACCTCCAGACAGAATCCGTTTATCTTCCTACTTGTTTTTGAAAAAAGACATCTTTGTTTACGATAGCTATACAGGGAATTTCACTGTGACATATCCACGTATATATGTATTATAACCCAAACTGGTTCATTCCCTCTATTTTTCTCTTTTCTAACTTAGTCCCCTTATGGTAATTTCAACAGGTTTAAAGATTCTATATTCATTCCTGCATAGAAAGTACATCAACCATATTCACTTTCTTATTTTCCTTCTTTTACTCTCCCTCTCCCGTTAGTTACCTTCCCTTAGTTTGACCTGTTTTTCATAATAGTGCTTGTATTTGTACTGGATCTATATTCCATATATGAGAGAAAACATGCGGCCTTTGGCTTTCTGAACTTGGCTAACCTCACTTAAGATGTTGTTCTCCAGTTCCATCCATTTACCTGCAAAGGACAAATTTTCATTCTTCTTTATAGCTGAATAAAATTCCATTGTGTATAAATACCACATTTTCTTAATCCATTCATCAGTTGTGGGACATCTTGGCTGTTTCCATAGCTTAGCTATTGCGAATAGTGCTACAATAAACATGGGTGTGCAGTTGTCTTTATTGTAACCTGACTTACATTCCTTCAAATACTCCTTCAATATCTTAATGGATCTAAAAATGATAGTGATAGAAGACAGAAGAAATCATAATAACCTATACCTCCTTCTGTTGTAGTTGACTTCGGTAACTTGTAGATTGCTGCTTTATTTGAAGCTCTGATGCTTCATGCTTTTCTTCTAGATCACTGCAAAGTTTTTTAAGCCTTTCATTCTAGAAGCAAAGAAAAAATATTCTCAATAAAGAGACAACAAGTCAAACAGGTTATGTGCATGGCATCATGAAATACATACCGCTGCACACAAAAAGATGATATAAAAAATCTCAGAATTCTGGCTCTAATTAACATTGTAAATGCATTAGACATTTTTACTTATAAAAATGTATTTATTTATAAAAATTTGATTTGCCTAATTCCAAACCAAAGGAAGGGGATCATTTTGCTCCTTTGCTTTTCTATAAGAAAAAGCCACAGATTAATGTTTCCTCCATTTCTGAATACCTAGTGTCTAGTGTATAGCAGGCAACACATGACTAGTAAATGAATGAAGAGATTACAGGTTGAGCTTTTGTTTTCTCCCCAAACAGTAGAACTTTAAAAAGAGATTCCTGGTTGCAAAATAGATAGAAGGTTAAAATCTCTTATTATTAGTTTACCTGGTTTTCAGGCTCTCAGGTACCTCTGAAAACCCCCATTTAAACCCTCTGCTAAAACTCAGTTTGGAAAACTACTGTTAGAAGTGTACAATTTATTGGCTGAGGATGCAGCTCAGTGGGAAAGCACTTATCTAGCATGAGCCTAAGGCCCTGGCTTCAATTTCTAGCACTGCAAACACATACACACAAAATTATACAAAGTAGTCATAAGTAATATAGTGATTCTAGACATCACGGTCTTTTATTTTATTATGTTGGAAAATATGAAAAAGGAGCTCAAATTTTATGCACCTAAATGGAAAATTATCTTTACCTATTTATTCCTTTATTTGAATGAACATAGTAACAACATAATAGGGCAAGAAAAATAGACTCTGAAAGACTACAAAAAATTCACAATTACAGTTAGCAATTTATTAAACATTCTGTGACTATGTGTTCACAGTTTAAAAATGATGGCTGAGGAAAAAAGAGACTGATAGTGGTGAAAATGCTCCAGCTACAAGGCAAGGATTCTTTTCACTTTGGAGATATAACCTGTTTTTAATCTTAGATTCTCAGAATTTCAGATATCAACAGACAAAAATATAATAATCCAGGGAGATTACATTAATCTCTAGAGAAAAGCAATGAAGCAAATTAAAAGAATATTACAATATCTACAAATTCTAGTTTGGGACTCTATCCCCAGAAGATTCACAAACACTGTTTATCTTGAAAAACATTAGTAAAAATGGTCACACACTAATTATCTTCTATTCTACTGACTGACTGTGCATGATTCCTGTGAGCTATTGATACAAAAAACACAATATGTTGGAGTCAAAATCTGATTATAAAAATCCATTTTTATTTATTAAGTTCTGAATAATAACTAGAACTTAAAAGCTTTGAATGTGGTCAATACCTACGTGGATGACTACCCTTCCTTCTAGCTGTATGAGAGTCAGAAAGGTTGAGAAAGCAAACAAAGGACAGACTTTCTTCATGTGAATGAACCCATAACCTATCAAAAGTATCAAGGGCCCTATTTTGATTTACCTTGCCTCTTTTTTTGTTTTGGTTTATTTGAGACAAGGTCTCACTATATTGGCCAGGATGACCTTCAACTCATGATCTTCCCCTTCCTGCCTTAGCCTTCTGAGTGCTGAGATTTCAGGTGTGCACCATCATGCCTGGCCATATTTTCTAATGCATGGAATGTGAACCAGTAGAGAAGGGTATAAATAAGAAGAGACTCCTGCCAGGTGTAGTGGTATACATCTGTAATCCCAGCTACTCAGGAGGCAGAGATAGGAGGAATGAGTTTGAGGCCAGTCCAGATAAAATTAGTGCGACTCTATTTCAAAAAAAAAAATCAAAATATAAACAAAAGGACTGGGGGCATGGCTCAAGAGTGGAGAGAGGGAGAGAGAGAGACTCCTGATGGCCTCCATTACTAGTTGCATCCTTTCGTAAAGTCTGGCTATATTTCTCTTGGGAGCCCATGAAACAATCATAACCTTAAAATAATCATTCCTGTTTAATCAACCATTGGTATACTATCAGGGTCTACTGGAACTAACTGTAGTTTCTTTTTTAAGCAGTCCTAACTAGTTGCAAAAATGGAAATTTGTGACTTTTTTCCCTTGGAGATCTTCCAGAAAACAAACAAAAAGGTTACCTCTATATATATACCTATATAGGTATATATATATATACATATATACCTATATAGGTATATATATAGAAAACAAACAAAAAGGTTACCTATATATATACATATATATATATATATATATATATATATTTTTTTTTTTTTTTTTTCCCCCAGCAGTACTGGAGTTTGAACTCAGTGTCTTCCACTTGCTAGACAGGTACTCTACCACTTGAGCCACTCCATCAGCTCTACCTATCTTTTTAATAGAGTAAAGTTCATTCTCTCTTGCAAATACAATAGGATACACTAAATCCTTTTATAAATCTAAGAATAATCATGGGATTGTAAAGATCTTATTTTATCTGTATCTTGAAATGTTTTCCTGTTTTATCATCCCGAGAATTATTTTATCATTATTCATCAAGTATTCTCAATTATTCTCTAAAAAAAAAAGACCAAATAGCAGTTGGCTGAGTGGCTCAACTGGTAGAGCACCTGCCTAGGAAGCATGAGGCCCTGAGTTTAAAGCCCAGTGTCGCCAAAAGAAAAAAAAAAAAAAAGATCAAAATAAGAAGAAAATAGAAGATGTAAAGAATCACTGGAAAGAATGATGCAATAGTGAAATAACCAGTTTTCTGCTGCCCTGCCCAATAGATTGCATCATCTTTTAAAAAGGAAACAGAAATCTGGAGACATCTTTGTAGCTATTGTCTTCTTTTTTTAACTGAATACAATTGAAAATACAGAATTTTTCATTTTTTGACAAAGTGACAAATGAAATCATTTCATAATTATCAGACAATAAATGAAAAAGACAGAAAACAGCACTCTACAACCTAATGGTTATGGTGAAACTGATTGTAGAAGCAAAATCTTAAGATGAGTCATCAGATGGCAAAATCTTAATTTTCTCAAATTCAAGAACTGATGAATGGCCAGGAGCCGGTGGCTCACACCTGTAATCCTAGCTACTTGGGAAGCTGAGAGTAGGAGGACTGAGGTTCAAAGCCAGCCCGGGCAGATAGTTCTCAAGAGCCCCATCTCCAAAATAACCAGAGCAAATTGGACTGGAGGTGTGGTTCAAGTAGTAGAGTGCCTGAATTCAAACCCCAGTCCCACCAAAAAAAATAATCGATGCAGTCATTGATTTTGTTCTAAGAACAAAATGTTTTATTCTGCAATATTTGACAAGTCCCTTAACTACCCTACTTTACTAAATGAATATGTGATAGTATTCTTTCAGTATGTATAGTATTTGCACTCCAGCATTTACTTGATATGGTTCACACAGAGACAAATGTTGAAGGTAGGTGTATATTAGGTGAGTAGAAAAAAACAGATGACATAGAAATGAATAAACTTCAGTAGGTGGATCATTTTAGTCAGCATTTATGAATCTAAGAAAAATTATGGAACAAAGGTAACAGCCATTTTTTCTTCAACAAAATCATGAGCTGTTATCAAAAACTTTGGGAGGTGAATGAAATCTGCAATCAGTGTTTAGAAGATAGACACATTCTGTTTATGCAGAAGAGTTAATAAGTAGCTGAATTCAAAGAATACTGCCTCCTTTGAGTATGTATACTTTTTTTGTTGGTGGATACTGGAGTTTGAACTCAGGGCCCTACACTTGCTAGGCAAGCTCTCTACCACTTGAGCCATACCTCCAGAGCCTTTTGCTTTAGGTTAGTTTTCAGTGAAGCTTTCACTTTCCCACTGTCTCTCCCCCACTAGGCCAGCTTTGGATTACTATCCTCCAGCATGAACTACAACACCCAGCTGTTTATTTTGCAACAGGGTCTCTCAATATTACCCTGCTGGCCTCAAATTCCTGGGCTCAAGAAATCCTCCTAGCGCAGGGAGTCAGTGGCTCACACTTGCAATCCCAGCTACTTGGAACTAAGATCAGGAGGCTTATGGCTTGAAGCCAGCTGGGGAAAAGAGTTTTTAAGACTCCATCTCCAAAATAACCAGAGCAAAATGGACTGGAGGTGTGGCTTAAGTAGTAGAGTGCCTGCTTTGCAAGTGTGAAGCCCTGAGTTTCAACTCCAGCCCCAGAAGAGAGGAAGGGAGGAAGATGGAGAGACAGAGATAGAGAGAGAGATCCTCCTGCTTCAGCTTCCTTAGTATAGCTGGGACTACAGATGTGGCCCTGCATACCCACTCTTACGTATGTTCTCAAAATCAGAAAAACATGGAACAAAAATTTGGATTTGCTAAATTTAAATTATTATTTCAATTTCTAATAAAGTTTTCACTATCATTTTATTCACATGACATTAAAGACAAAAAGAGTTCACTGGACAGAGATGATAAATTAGGTTAGTTTCTGTTACTTTCAACTACAGAATCCTAACTAACTCAGTCAACTATACACATTAACATCTGGCAGCAAATCTAATCTCCTCTGGAATCACACTGCCCTCCTTCCACACTAAAACCTTCTAAACAGAATATTCAGCCATATCATCATCACCTTAGAGCAGTGGATCTTCAACACAGATAGATGGCAAGGTCAGGGGTTAAGAGAATGATGTCAGCACATGAGGCAAGGATCACATACAGTTAAAATTACCTTAGAAAATAAAGCTCTTGATTTTCTCTGTTTGAGCAGCTCAAGCAACAAATGAGGAAACTGGCTTGTATGTGGGATGCGTTTTACCAAAAATAAATATTTCAAACACTGGAATCATATTGCCATAGTCCAATGATAACGTAAGTGACATTAAAAGAATGGAGATCAATTGAAGGACAGAAGATTTCTATCTACCTTCTCAAGCTTGCAACAAAGCAGATATGCACTGAGCAGGTTAACCTTATTTATCCCCCCACTCCTCAGGTGTATACTGGTGAATTCGTCTAACTAATGCCACCATGCACACTTCTGCTGTTTAACTTTCCTAGGTGGGTCTGTACTAGTGAGTGCTTTCTCAAGGATTTTCCTAACTCAGTCTTACAAAGGAAGAAACTTTTAAGTTTATCTGTTCCTTATTAAATAATTACGGCTAAGGTCTCTAAGTGCCACCAAACTGCTATCTTCTATAGGCAGAAGGCTAATGTAGCTCCTCTCGAGAGGTCTGCTTTCAAATTCCTCAGTGTCACCTTGATATTCCAAGAGAGTTCAACAATGCTTGTCATAACTAAACTCAATGTTCTCATTTTATAGACTCACCAGAGAGGAAAACATGCTTACTACAGTTCTCTAAGAGTATCTTTTGCTGCAATACTATCATTAGGTGTTCTCTTGCTGTTCTTATCCCAAGGCTAAGTAGTTGAGTTTTGTTAGTCCTTTACAATAGCTCCCACTCTGAAAGCCTTTCAATTTCTTTACGGCTTTTCTTTGAACCCTTTCCAGGCTTTTCTCATCCCTACTAAGTACAATGTCCAGAATTGATCATGACTAATCATGAATAAAATATAAAATTAATTTGCCATTCCTAACTTCTGTGCCATTGCCTTAACTTCTTTGTATCCTTTTTTTTTTCTTTTCTTTGAGATAGGGTCTTACTACATATCTAGTTGGCCTCTAACTCAAGATTCTCCTACCTCTCCCTCTTGAGCGCTGGTATTATAGGCGTGTATATCACACCCAGCTTATTATTATTTTAATGTTACGAATAAAAAAGCTCTAGATTGAACAAAACTCCTTTATCCACATTATACTTAAATAAATTTACTGCTATCAAGGCATTGTGGACCATGCCTGTAATCCCAGCACCCAGGAAGTGGAGGCGGAAGGATCACAAGTTCAAGGCCAACCTGGGCTACATAGTGAGAACCTGTCTCAAAAAAACCCAAAAAAATATAAATAAACATACTACTGCAATTTAGCACACTGTTAGAACATAGTACATCTTTAATAATAACTTTTTGCCACTATTATTTCTACATTTTTGCAGTTTTCCTTCTTCCAGCATACAGAAGTAGAGATGAGATTATTAAAGAATAGCAAACTGTAATAACATGTAACTGTATTCTTCATGTAAGGCAGCCTCTGAAAAGCTCAAAAGAACCAAGATCAGCAGAAGAGGTAAGAAAGGAGCAGTGCATTTAAAAAGAGGACCAAAAGTTCAAATACAGCTCATAGAACAAGTCAAAATCTTTAATTGATCATAGTCTTTAATATTCCTTACCTCTGATCTTAAGATTGCATGAATGGATTCCAATTCCTTTTTCCCAGAATTAGGAAAATCTGACACAGAAGAAACAGTATACATTGAATATTTAACCAACACAATATAAAATAATAAATGGTTTTTTGTTTTTTTTTTTATGGTGTAGGTATTGAACTCAATGCCTTGCACATGCTTGGCCAGCCCTCTCACTAACCTACATCCTCAGTCTTAAACAGATATTTCAAGGAAAATATATTTCTTTTTTTTTTTTTCCTCAGGGTGTAGTTTTATTGTTTCTTCCATAATATTCAGATTGCAAGAAATTTCACAAGAGAACAAATCAGCAAGCTCTTAAGAAGGCAGCAAATTCTTCACAAGTCAACGGGCTCTTGAACCCACAAAAAGATAAGAAGTATAAGATTAAAATGTTAAAGATGAAATTCCATCACAACATACTTTTTTCAAGATCTACTGCAAATCTAAGGGGAAATATATTTCAATGAGGAATATTTGTCCTCAAAGAACAAATTCAGAGGCACAGATCTCTTTTTTTTTTCTCTTTCCCCTTTTATTTTATTGTTTTTACATTTACTTACATCATTTTAATTTTCATCACAACTTTCCTGGCCACTTGTGTTCTTCATTGTCATATAGGTCATTCTTTTCGCTGACAAGGTATACCTCGGGATATCTATTTTTACCCCTTGAAGGTGCTCATTGAAATTTTGTTGTAGGGCTCTCAAGACATGGCTCAAGTGGTAGAGTACCTGACTTGCAAGCACTCAAGAATGAAGCCCTGAGTTCAAACCCCAGTATCACTTAAAATTTTGCTGTAGGAAATTGGAAATTTTTGTTAATGTCTTGGTTGTTTTATGCTATAATTTTAGATGAACCTTATTTAACTGGGGCATAAGGCCTTATTTCCAACTTTCACTACCAGCACTACCAAATAATTAATGAGTTATACACAAAGATGAAAATACACTAAAAGAACACTTACTTAAGGTATTAAACAGACACAAGTTATTAAACATGGGACTGAGCCCAGTTTGGTTTTGTACACTTTCACTTAAAAGTAGTCAGAGCCCCCAGTAGTACCAAAAAGGTACCACTGATCCTGTCAGGAAATCAATAACCACGGTTCCAGTGTTAATTTTTTTCTTTTGGCACCTTAACATTATAAACATAGCTTCTCAGAGCTGGGAGTGGTGGTATATGCCTGTAATCCCAGCTACTCAGGAGGAAGAGGTAGTAAGATCACAAATTCAAGGCCAGTCAAGGCTATATAGAGAGACCCTGTCTCAAAGAGATAAATAAATATAGACAAATAAAAATAACTTCTCAGAACTACAGTTTAAATTTTAAAAACTTCAAGTGGTGTAAGTTTCAGTGTCAGATACATTTTTTGTTTTGAAAAATCACCAGGTAGTATTGCTTTTGTGGCTATTTGTATATCTTCCTTGAAACTCTGAAAAGACTGTCTTAATTGCTACTCTGAAGAAGACAAAGTATAACCTAATTTGTTTAGGAAAGTAGTCACAAAAAGCGGAGACTGTTTCAAACAAAGATTTAAAAGGTCTATGTAGTACCCTCTCCCTTAGCTACTCTCCTTCCTGCAGCTTTAAACAAACAAACAAACAAACAAACCAGGCCTTTGTTTATGGTGATGGGGATGAACCCCAGAGCCTTGTGCATGCTAGGCAAGTCCTCTACCACTGAGCTACACTCCCAAAATCCTGGCCTTTTTAAGTAAAGGGAGATAATATGGAAGACTGCTCCCCCCACCAAAAAAAAAAAGACAAAACTTTCTCAGTGAGGGAAAATACAACACTGACCATTTTTAAATGCTCACTATTTGCTAAGCACAATTCTAGACATTTTATACTTAGGGTTTCATTTACTCCTCGACATTACAGTTAGTAAGATTATTCCTTTTTATTTAATAGGTAAGGAAACTGTGCTTTTTAGAGGTCAAGTATTTAATACTTTACCAAATATCCTTCAACTTGTAATGCAAGTTAGTGGAGTTTCAACCTGTATGTATCTAATTTAAAAGCCCAAACTACCAACTTTGACTAAATAGGTATATTGTTTGGTAAAATAGATTCTATTATTGCAAATATGATTATCAAGTTGTACCAACTGTGCTGTTTTGGAACTGTTTTCTTGTTCACTTCTGGCACAGGGTGAAAACTCGGTTTGTTGAATGAATAAATGAACTCTATTCTGACTAGTTTAAAATACTTTATAAAGCCAATAAAATAGGTATTAGCCAAGTCTTACTATAACACAAAGGGAAAAGAATGAAAGCATTAAACAACTTAGCAGATCTCCCAGTCACACAACTTTTTATTGAGTTCCTACTGTGTACCAAGGAAAATGGCACCTACTAGTAATATAAGGGGCAAAAAAACAGTCAAGAAAAATGAAAAATTGTAACTTAATATGGTTAAGTGCTGTCAGGGAGAGATCCACAAAGTGTTAGAACACAGACTGCTGGCAATCAACTCAACCTGTGTGGAAGTCAGAATGGTTTCACCAAGTCACTAACAGGGTTGTACAGAAAAACTGTTCTCCAGGCAAAGGAGGGTGAAGAAGGAACAGAGAAGGAAAATCTTTCTATGCAGAGGCTTGGAGTTGTACAGACACATGACGGAGTTCTGTGTGGCAGAATCTCTGGGTATAAGCATGCATGTGTATACTGTCCATACGAATGGCAACTATAAAGACAGATTGAACCCAAGAAAGATAGGTCCATGATCTCTCAAAAGTAAGAAATCTAGATTTTATTCTGCAAGTTAACAGGTCAAGAAAGTTGAAGGGGTGGAGGGATGGCTCAAGTACACAAGGTCATGAGTTTAAATCCCAGTACCACCAAAAAAAAAAAAAAGTCTAAGCAAATGTGAAAAGAAAGTGGCAGTACAACAGAAAATAGAATGGCGTAGGGAAGGGACATGAAAGAAAAACAGTCCCTGGGAGAGTGTATAAGAAGTATGCTACTTCTGAACTACAGAAGTAGCAGTAATAAAAGAAAGGACAATTCCGATATAGGATGAATACGATCTGGTGGTCATTTGGAAGTAAATGAAAAAAGACAAAATAAAGATGACAAAGTTTTCTAGTTCAGGACCTTAGGAAGACAGTGAAAGCAGTAAGATTAAGACTATGGGAGCACTTCTGGCAGGAAGAACAAAATGAACTCTACCTTACACCTACAAGACATACAACTTGGGGGATGCACATTTGCTGGCTTGAGGTCACAGGAATAGCCAACTGCTTTCCTGTGTCTAGGATGCAAAGAGAAACTAGTCAATTCCCATAGTTATTAGCTCTTCTCTGCTCTGACTGCTCTCAAGATCCCATGACCCTGAGACACATAAAGAAGACCTTTCATTCTCATCCCCAAACCCTATTCATGCACCTCCCACTCACATAAAATTCCAAGAAGTAAAATGGATTTTAGCGGCTCCCTAATCTTCCTTCCTTCTAAACAGACACCACACAGAAATTCTAAACATAAACACTTTTTTCTCTATCTCAACCAAATGAACAACAAGGTTCAGTTAAGTGATGATTAAAAAAAACAAAACAAAAACGGGGGTCGGAAGTAGAGCTCAGAGGTACAGCTGCTTGCTTAGCATGTGTGAGGCCCTGAGTTCAATCCCTAGCACTCTCCACCCAAAATAAATCTAGAATGCTAATTTATTAATTTATAAGAAATAAAACTATCAGGGTGAGGGGTGTGGCTCAGGTGGTAGAGCAAGGCCTTGGGCTTGATCACAGCACTGTTCAAAAAAAACTGTCAAAGAAATTGCTGTCCTCCAAAGGATGAGCCCATTATCTCCCTGAAGGCAGACATTGGTGGGAATTTTAAGCTCTTTTGATCTGACCCCTACCTTCTGAAATAATTGTCAAGAAATCAAAACAGTAATTAATTTAACCATTGATTCCCATGTCTTGTTTAGTAAAACAAAATAATGAGGATGGGCAACCATACACAAAAAAACACATTTTTGGCTGCAACGTGTTAATCAAGATAAGCAAAAGTATAAAATAACTGAAGAGAATGTTTCACTAACAAAGGACATGTTCAAGACAAGGCAAAAGTCACCAAATGTTTTAATTATGAATTGTGTCAACTGTTACAAAATACAAGGACTCAAAAAAAAAAAAAAAAAAGATTGGGCTAGCAGAGTGGCTCAAGTGGTAAAGCGCCTGCCCACCTGGCAAGCATGAAGCCCTGAGTTCAAACCCCAGTACCACCAAAAACAAGAAAAATTGTTATAAACATAACCGGGTCGAAATAAAGGACGACGATCAAGTCAGATCCGCCCCCAAACTTGAGAGAGCAAAGTAAGTGATGGATACGGAAGGACCACACAAAAATAATCTACTGAACGTAGGATGAACGACACTTCGCTCACGGGGAGGGAGAAGACCCACAACCCTTCCCAGGACCCCAGGAGTCCTTCATCTTTCAAAATCGGGCAAAAGGAGGGGTGTGGAGAAAAAAAGGGTGGAGTGGCACGCCCGTGCGAGCCGTCCACGTCTCCTGACTGATGGCAGCGGGGACCAAACGGACTTTCCCAGGGTCCCCGAAAAGCCCTCCCCCCTCGCTCCAGCGGTTACCTTCCATTTCCTCCGTCTCCATCAGCATATCCTTGGTAAAGTCTGAAATATGTCCAGTAAGGGAAGCCAGGCTGCCCCCGACCTGACCCAGAGACTGGCCCAAGCCGGAGCCGAGGCCCCCAAACCAGGACGACATCGCTGCGGGTTGAGAGAAACGACCTGCTCCGCCCAGCGAAAAGCGTCCAGCGTCGTCGGATGACCCCACCAGCTGTCCTCGAACCGCTACGAACTAGTCCTCAACAAAGCCTCGAGATTCGAAAGCAGAACGCGGAGCTGCTGGCAACGGCTGGGGTCCTGCCTTGGAAAAACCGACGCCCGGCCCGGGACTTAACCGTTAGTGACAAAGTCACCTCCGCGGGGCTTCTGCTCATTTCCTCGACATTCCGCCGCCCGGGATGGGTCACTTCTCCCTCAGCTTTAGGGACTTTCCCTAGTTCCGTGGGCTGCCCCTGCCAACTCAACGCTAGCCGCCATGACACCGCTCGGAAAGCGGCAGTGGGTCATAGAGAGGCGCCGCTGTGGTGTAGAAGGGCCCTGCGACGCCGCCGGACGTGTCCTTGGCGCAAAGGACGATGGGATTGCGGAGGACCGAGTGCCGGCCGACCAGACTGGCGGCCTCCACGTAACCTCCTGGAGGTGTCGGGGGAGAACTGGTGGCGTCGCGGAGCTCGGTACCAGTGCAGCTGCGTTTAATACGTAGAGCCGACCCTGGTGGTGCTCCTAGAAGCTGGCGTGGCCCGGGAACCCTGAAGACAGGTGTTGGGAATGTTTTAATCCAGTCTACACCGCGAGGGGAGCGGTGCGAGAGACTTTGCGGAGTCGTTCCGCAGCTCAGGAAGTGACTTCAGATAACTCATCCCGCGTCACTTTATCGATTATGCAGCCTCGGCGGAGCTGCCCTGTGCCGGGCACTGTGAAAGGAACCGAGGCTGCAAAGCTATGAAGAGAGGCTTGCAAATTCAAGTCCGGATCGGGGACAGGATTTTTATTATCTTGCATCGTAGAAATTTCCTCTGGTGTCTTTTCCAGGTCACAATTGAAACTCTGTCTTCTTTAATATGCAATCTGCCTTACTCACGAAGCCGACTTCCATGAAGTTGTACAAGACAACCTTTTCGCAAAATGACTTACTTGAGGGCGGCAGGACAACTTACCAGAGAAGAACTTCTACGACGTTGGGGGCGCTAGCTGGGCAGATGCTACCCCTCCCATGGTCCTCAGGTGCACGCCCTGGTTGACACACTCCAGTGTCCCGCGTGTTTGCGTTCCTTACTAATGGAAGAAAGGTTGTCGGGTGAGTTTCAAGCAGTTGGTGCAGAGACCCTGGCCAGGGAGACTGCCACATTTTTGTTTTGAAAGGATGTGATAGATTTGCAGTTCTTTTAGACATAGCACTAAGTATAGTGGCATCTTTCTTTGATTTTATTCACAGGAGAGGCTTGCACTGTGTGTGGGGGACATTGGGAACCTCTCCAGTATTTGGAATCTGATGGCACCTCCTGAAATCTGCACACTTTAAATAAAATTTGCATCTCATTCTTGAAGTGCTTATTAAATGCTTTCCATGAGTTTATTTGAAAGACACCATAGTCCAGGGGTTAGTTGTACAGAGTTTGGGTCTAACTGCCTGGATCTGTCACCTACTAGCTGTGTGACCTTAGAAAAGGTCATACATCGGTTTCTCATATGACAGAGAATTATAACAATCATGCTTACTGGGACGGAGGTAATATTTTTAAGGGCTTGGATCAATGCCTGGTACGTAGTGATTTCTATTTGTTTGTAAGGGGTTTTTTTTGTATTTTTTCAGTATTGGGAATCAAACCCAGGTCCTTGTGCATATTAGGCAAGTGCTCTACTACTGAGCTCTATTCACAGTCCTTGGTTTTTTGAGACAAGATTTCACTATGTAGCAGGTTTGCCTTCAACTAAGTATGTAGCTGGAGTGTGCCTTGAACTCATGACCCCCTGCCTCCACCTTCTGAGTGGAGGGTTACAGGTGTGCACCATTACCCTGAGTGCGAAGTTTTCAATGTACAAATAATCCTCAAGTTATTAATGTATCTGCCATTATTCTGGGCACTGGGAATACATTAGGAGGGAAAAAAACCAAAACATGGTGTCCTTGGTCTCACGAAGCTTGCATCCTAATGTGAAGGCCCAGATAACAAACAAAATTAATAAATGTAAGGCAGATGGTGATGACTGCTGTTGGAAAAAAAATAAAACAGGGTAAGGATGATATGGAAATGATGTGGGAAGAAGGCGTACTTGTAGAGAGGGTGGTCAGGAAAGGCCTCACTGATAAGGTAATCTTAGAACAGAGACTTGAAGGAAATGAGAAAGTAACACATATGGGTGTTTGGGAAATAGCATCCAAGTTCAAAGAAAGACCCTGGGAGCAAGAGAACCCTTGTCAAATTTGCAAGAAGGTAAGGATGGCTCAAGCAATGAAGAAGAAGAAGAACATGAAAGGGGCAGATAACTAGGGCCTAGAAAGTCATTATAAGGGCTCTGGCTTTTTACTCAGTGTAGGACGGTGAGTGACATGGTCTTAGGACCAAATTGAGTTCCTGGATGACAGTGAAAATTTTAGCTATTGTAATTGAGCTCATATTTCCTATAGGTATATATCCTCTGGAGTCCCAGAAATTCACATGTGCCATAAAGTACTGCAATTAGTGGAAAAAGACACAAATATAAACCTTTGGATTATTTATTAAGTAATTAACAAAAAAGCTATGCCCTTAAGAGGAATTTTTTTCTGAGATAGAATATGGCCCAAGAGAGTTAACGTATTGTCCTAATAACATATGATGTCTTTGATATACCTCAAAATAATGGAGGGCAGTGTACATAAAACAAGAATTGTCAGAAATCCATCATTATGGAAGTTGATGAGAAATAATTTATTATACTAGTCTTTTCTTTCACATATGCTTGAATTTTTTATAACAAGTTAAAAGACACCCAAACTTGATATATTGGCACTGAAGACTCCTTTTCCTGTTAAATATCCCTGTAGCTAAGATGGTGTTCATGATCACTCAATGAGTAGTAAGACCAACCCAACACAATCAAGTATCACATCAGACAGAGTCCCTGGAGCTCATGGCTCCAGGTCATGTGGTCCAAACTTCCCAGGTGAAATCTAGGGTTTCTGAAACCTCAATGGATAGAAACAGGAAAAAAAAAAAAAGTCAAAAATACTGTCAGCTGCAAGCTGGCTCCAAGTCTCTCTCTCTCTCTCTCTCTCTCTCTCTGGTAACTCAGGCTGCCCTCAAACTTACGATCCATCTGGTTTCCATTTCTGAAGCAGTGGTATTATCAATGCTTCTCTGGGGGAAAACAGTTCCCTTGTACTGAGAAAATCATCTAAATATGTTTATGCAAATACGAAGCAAAACTTTCATTTTTTTATCACTCAGTGAACCCTTTCAAAAGCCATGCCTTTTAGTTCTGCAAATTATTTAAAGTATTTTGTATTGATGATTATCTCCTCTCTAAGGAAACTACTGTTTCTTTAAAGTTGTAACCAAGCCTAATTCCAGTCATTTCCTCCCCAACCCTTCCAAGATCCTTGTTGCTCTCATTTCCTGTGTACAGCTGGGCACACTTCTCTTTGGCACTTCGATTTGGCTTCCTGGTTCTGCTCATTCTTGCATCAGCTTTTCATCTTCTGAACAAATGTTAATATCTGTCTTTGGCTTGTTGCCTCATCTGGAGGTCACTGCTAATTGTTCTAGTTCCTAGAAGTTGAACTCCCACCTTTTACTTGGATGCCTGGATACAGCAGAATATGGCAGGACCCCTCTTTACGGTTTTCATGTACCTCACTTCACAGCCGTCACCTGTGTTTGCTGCTAGAGGGCTGCCTTCAGGCTGCCATAGCCTATGCTGCATGAGTTTTAAAAGGAGGAGGCTCCCTCGCCTGGGAGGTGTATATACTGCTTCTCAACCTGTCTGTGGAATGAGGCTTTGTTTAGTAGCATTCCCTTGTGTGGCTACCTTTCCTTGTCTCACTTTTTTCTATACCCTTTCCATTTCTTCCTCAGTTTTTAAAAATCATTTTCACAGAAATTCTTGTCTCAGGATCAGTTTCTAGAATCCTAAATTAAGATGATGTTCACCCCGAATAAAAACAACTTTGTAGCTAGGAGTGGCTATGTAATTAAGTTCTGACCAATGTAATATAAGTGGAAGTGGTATGTGCAACTTCAAGTAGGTAACCCTAAAAAAAGGGCACCTGGCCTTCTTGCACCCTACTTTCTTTGATGACTGGGATGCAGATATAATCACAGGTACCCTGGCAGCCATCTTAGACCCACGATTTGACCTTAGCCATGGGAAACATACACATAAAGCAGTAATACAGAAAGAGCAAACTGACATTGTGATGCTCTGTCATCTCTGGACTGGCATTTATTGAAGATGGAGGGGGGGTGGGAACCCAACTTTTTTTTTCATTGCGGTACTGGAGTTTTAATTCAAGGCCTCACACTTGGAGAACCCAACTTTTAAACTTACTGCTTTATTAGGTCTTTCTATCTTCATACAGCCAAACCTAATCCAATAAATATATCTCCTTTCCTGGTTGCTCTGTATTTTTGGATTCATTTATTTTTCTTTCATGTAGGTGGAGCTTTGGAAGAAAGCGAATACAACGATCAATCCTCTATGTTTTTTATTATGATACACAGCATACAACTTACCATTTTAGCATTCAGTTCAGTGGAATTAAGCACATTCACATTCTTGTGTAATCACCATCATTCATCTCCAGAACTGAATCTCTAAACTCCTAAACTGGTTAACTCCCAGTTCCACCCTCTAACCACCTGGCATCCACCTTTCTACTGTCTGTCTCTATGAATGTGACTACTCCCAAGAACCTCAAGCAAGTAGTCATACAGTATCAATCTTCTATATTTAAGTGGAAGCCCCTGGAAGATGTTTGAGGTGATGGTTCAGAGAAGCACTTTTTGCCTTGGGTCTAAGGAAGTAGAAGGGATTTCAGCATTGGAGAAAGAGCTGCTCCTGTGCAGAAGAAAAACACAGATTTTTGAAGAGAATTAATCATTTGGAGAAGGTCTGAAAGCAATGGGGATGGTGTAGGACCTTCTCCTTTTCCCTCCTGGCCTCCAGCACTGGGCCTGAGCCACTGTTGAGGGGCAAATGTCAGAATCTGACAACTGTTTTCTAAGAAACTCAGCAGGACTCAGCACAAGCAGAGCTGTTTGGGGCCCATGTGATGATAGGTAGCTCAGGGGTAAGGGCCACTTCACTCTGCTCAACCTGGAAGTTAGTACCTCTCTGGTGCTCAGGAATTAGACACTATTGGTCTTGGTATTTTTCTTATTTTGTAATAGGTTATTGCTACTACATAAAAAGCTGTTAGTCTTTCTTCAACAGCTGAATGGATAAGCAAAATGTGTATGTAGTCAATGGAGTATTATTCAGCCTGAAGAAGGAAAAAGATTCTATAACTTGTGCTACAAAATGAATGGACCTTCATCCTAAGTGAAATAAGCTAGTCACATAAAGATGTGTGATTCCACTGTCATTATTAGTACTCATAGCACTAACGGCCAGGTGCCGGTCACTCATGTCTGTAATCCTAGCTACTTGGGAGGCTGAGATTGGGAGGATAGTGGTTCAAGGCTAGCCTAAGCAAATAGTTTGCAAGACTCCCATCTCCAAAATAAGCAGAGCAAAATGACTCAAGTGGTAGACTGCCTGCTTTGCAAGTGCAAAGCCCTGAGTTCAAACCCCAGCCCTACCATCCCCCCAAAATCATGACTAGTATGTTTTGCTTCTCATAGTTAAAAAAACAATTGAGCAAACATTTCAAATCAGACTTCAAAAAAAACATGTTGAATTATCTTGGTAAAGATTAAGGAGGGCTGGGGATATAGCTCAGTGGTAAAGTACTTTCCTAGCTTGTACAAGGCCTTGGGTTTGATCCCCAGCACAGCAACTACAGAAGATTAGGGGATTGGTGAAAACAGACTGTCTGGCAGGAGTATCAGTGAGCGCCCCTGGGCTGCTTCGTTTATTGCTGCTGCACCAGAGTGCTTCTGGGGCTTCCCATCCATGATTCAGTAGGTCAGAATATGGCCTGACACTGCCTTTGGGAAAAGCTCTGGGATGATACAGATGCAACTGGCCCTCCCATTGTACTCTGAATTAATAAACACAAGAAAGTAAATAAAAAAGCAAACATTATCTTTATTTAATAATCTTTGATATTTAAAATACAACTCATTGAACATCCACAACAAGAAAACCCTCAAGAGTTGAACAGTGCCTTGGAAGCCCGACTTTCCAGAACTAGAGGGGAAGGCCTGTGCGGAGTAATGGCAAACAACTCTCTCAGAGAGGGGCACAGCAGAGCAAACAGCACTGCCACAGTGCATTTGCATCATGGTCAAAACACAATGCCTTCTATTTCACATGGTTTTTGTACTTGAATTTCAGATATTTTATTTATACAGAACAGTAATTATTAAAAAGTTATTCCTAGTAGTCCAGTGTTGTTGTAGAAATTAGATAATCACGTTTCAAATGAACATTTTCCCCTTTCCAAAAAAAAAAAAAAACAAAAAAACCCCCAAAAAACTCCAGTAAACATTTCATCTTTGAACTGTGCAAGAGACAACCAAGCACTTCCTAAACAAATCAGGAATTTCCACATACATTTCACTAGTGCTGTGTCTATGGATCCCAGTTACCATAAATGTATAAGTTACGTTTTCAGCATTAATTCTTAAAATGCCAGACTATTTTGGGAAAAAATAGCAAAAATATTCCTCAAATTAAAAAAGAATTGAAGAGCTATGTCAAAAATCTTTTCATTCATGAAAGACTCAAACAAAACTTTTTATTATGTATAAGACTTTAAAAAAATACAAAGCCAGTTCATTTCTTTAGCAAAAGATGCTAGTTATAAAGAGATTAGGAGTGAAGGAATTTTTATTTTGAATATGAAAAGTAAAAATTATTTACATTACTAAAGTGATTAGTTGATCCAATCTGGTTTTCCTAAATTAAGTTCACGAAAATCACATCTTTAAGCTTGTTGGGGCTAAAATGTAACAATTTACCTTGAGAAGGTGCTGGGGATGAACCCTGGCTTTGCCTGCACGCTAGGCCTACCACTGAGCTACATTCCCAGCTAAACATTCACTTTGAAAACACTGGCCTAAGGCCTCTCCCTCCAATTGCAGATCAGGTTTTTAGCATTTTTTTTGGGGGGGGGGGTGCTGGAGATTGAACCTAAGGCTTTCTTGAGCACGCCAGGTAAGTGTTTTACCACTGAGCTATACCCTCACGTCTGCAGATAAAGTTTTTAATGATGGTCTCAATATTAATTATTGAATCCTCCTAATAATTTAAAAGATCAAGATTTTCCAATTTAAGATTTTTAAGTTATC
Organism: Castor canadensis; assembly: GCF_047511655.1. Lineage (NCBI taxonomy): Eukaryota > Metazoa > Chordata > Mammalia > Rodentia > Castoridae > Castor > Castor canadensis. The sequence goes on along the minus strand of NC_133388.1, from coordinate 16,993,751 downwards.
GTATATTATACACGGAAACTTTGTATTTGCACAGGTCCAATGGGCCAGTTTTAAGAATTCGGCAACTCTTGGCACTGGCATAACTTAAAAAATAGTATCAAAATGTCAAACATGTAGACATTCAAAATGTGATTTAGGCTCTGACTGGAATAAAATTGATTTCATTCAACTTGATGTGAATGAAACAATACAGACATTACTTGCAGTTTTGCCTGTAGTCATGCTCAACTAGTTTGAGCTTTCTTCCTCCATTAACTTTGGCGTCATTGAATAAAGCCTTAATTAAGAAAAATCAAGTTTTAGAGAAAAAAAGCACCTCCTTAAATAAAATATTTTGTGAATTGTAAATTATTTGGCCAAGATCTTAATTTAATATAGTTTACCTGCAACTGTTTCAAATAATTTATATTACTGAAATATTTGTATGTTAATTATTATAAAAATGTACATTAATGATTTCAGATCAGAGGCCAACTACTATGATTTTTAAAAACATAAATAACTACTTATTAAATCCATGACATCTGAAAATATGAAAGTGGTATTTCCAAAGTTTGCTTCCGCTTTACTTACAACACTAGCATTACCACTGTACATATTTTAACCTAGTGATACAATTATACATTAGAAAAATGATACCAGTAGTTTAAATATTAAACATTAAGTGTTCCCAATTGGTAAAACAGAATGGAAATCTTTATAAAGTTCTTAGCAGGACAGTGTTACTACAGTAAATGGCAGTTCCTGGTGTATGAACTATAACTTTGCATAACTTAAATTTTTTGATGCTATGGTTATAAGAATTGGCATCTTTTCACACTGGCTAATCAACTAAGAATGGAATCTACACGTTCAGATAAATTTAGGCCAATTCAAACAAGATGAGAGTTCAAAGGTGATTCTGGATCTGCCTGCCAAATGCAACAATTTCACAACAGAACAGAAAAACATATTCAAACATCCAGTGTATGCTCAGATCTGCTTTAAAAAGTTTCTAAAGGCCCACATGTCATATTTTCTTAAGTAGTTTTCCTAGGGGAGGTAATATATGAACTTTATAAACTCTAAAATTAAAACTCTGAAATGCACATTGGTTTCCTCATTTTTGTATTAGGTAGTTCTTCAAATGTATGAAAAGATTAATGTAACTTCACAAAGGGAAAAGGCAGAGGCAAAATATCCATGGAAAATATGGCCAGCACACTGGGATAATTTTATCAGTAGTCAGGGTTTTAGCTTTTGAATCTGGAGGGAGGAGTCCTAACTCCAACACCCCTAGCAGATCTAAAGTTTTTTAATTCTTTGGAAACATTTTCAACTACTAAAAGAAAACTTAAGATTTTAAAATAAAACTGCCTAATATTGTGTAAGGGAAACTTCAGTAAGCTTTAATTGGCACAAAATAATTTAAAAATCTGTTCAATCCAAGAAAAACAGCTATTTTATAACCACAAAAATATTTTTTCATCTTTCATTAGCAATGAATCCTAGATCAAAACTCTTTCCCTGATAAAAATGTATGTAGCCACATACCAGTAGGCCAGCACACCATACTTTACTTTTCTAAGTTGTCACCTAAATTATCTTCTTGAGTTTTAGCTTATGTACAATTCAACATTCAAAAGGGCTTCAAGATGGATGTGTGTGTGTGTATGAGAGAGAGAGAGAGAGAGAGAGAGAGAGATGGAGAGAAGATAACAGAGCCTGAAACACCCATTTCAGACAGACATGGTTAATTCTCACAAAATCATGCCACTATACTGACTCAGCAGGACACTCTCTGTGCATCCCAAGTAAAGAATGTTATCAAAACTAAGGACTTCTTTACTTACAGACCTATTCAGTACTGTGACTTCTGGAATTTTTAAGTTACTTAAATATGATGCAAGTGTGAAATCAGCATAAATTTAAATATATTTTCATGTTCCAGATTGCTCTCTGGCAAGCCATACCTACTAAAAAACATTCCAGAACCCAGCTATAAATAGAACACAAAGCTCCAGTCACAGAAGAATAAATAAAATGAACCCACCACTAAACTTGAAGGCCCAATTTCACCTATGACACATTCCTGGTGGGTCTGCACGTTAAGTCTTGGAAGGAGATTTGCTTGCATACTATGTGCTTCCTACTTTTCTCAGGTGCAGAAGAAATGAAGCACAGGAGAAAGGGCTGCAGCAAGGCTGGAAGGTTCTAATATAATTGAAAGACATTTGGAAAGCACATGCTCATTAAACAAAACAAAACCCTCATTCTCCAATATGTGTGCAGAGCTGATTTCAGCATTTAGGAATGCATCAAGGTCATGAAATAATGAGCTAATGATCCCATTGTGGAGGGCTCAAAAAGCAAAATGTCAGAAAAGATTACCATCTTTCAAAAGGATTGCAGGAGAACAATGAAAGGCAGGAAACAGAAATTGTAATAGAGAAAAACACACAGGGAAAACATCCAAGTGCATGATACGGTCAGGGGAAGAAAGGGTTAACCTTCTGGAACCACTATTATAATTAACACAGATAAGAGACACTTTCCTGAAAGGCTAATTTGGTGAATGCGAAATAAAAGCAATTATTAGATGATGAAAGTCAAATTACCTACGACAGAAGAAAGAAAAAAGAAAACAAAATGTATGGAACAAGTTCTGTGGCAAGAGCTAATTAGTTGGTCTCCAAAAAGAGCCAAGAAAAATGCCCTAATTTTAGACATGTTAGATATTGCACACTCAACAAACAAAAAGGAACATGTGAAAACTATTTTCAATTTCTTTAATTGCTGAGTGTCTCTTTGGCTAGTATCTGGAGGATAATTATTTAGTCCCACAGCTGACATTGCTCCACTCTCATCATTTTGTTTGCAAACTACCTAACTGTCTTGTTTCCTCTGGTGAACATTGTTCCCTTTGATACATTACTGACATGGACCCTATGCTGTAATCACACAGGACAATGTTACAAAGTATGAATAATTAAATGACTTTTTAAAGGTATTATTTTTTTCTTTCTGTTTTCAAGTTATTTTTAACAGTTTCTAAAGACATGGTCACAGCTGCCTGAAGCATTTCTTCTTCACTCATGGCATCATCTGTTGGGAAATAAAATACAACATTTCTTAGAATTTTCTGGAAAATTCTCAGTCATCAAAAGGTAGAATTTTAGGAAATGCATTTCTATTTGAACAGTTTTCCTTTCTGGACTTGTAAATTCACAAAGTAAAATTCAGACTTTTATAGTTTTAGAATCTTTGATACTGCTTGGAGTTGAATAACCAATACCAACACCAAGATACAACCATTCTATTGTCCCCTATGTTCCTCTGTGCTGACCCTTTGCCGCCAATCCCAATCCCAGATGACTACTGAGATGTTCTCTGTTCTGCCTTTCCCTGAAAAACATGTAAACAGAACCATAGGACAGGTGAGAGCCTTGATCATGGCTCGTTTCACCTAGCATAATGCATTTGAGATTTACTATACTTATTAAAAATTCTTAAAAACCCTTTCTACTTTAAAACAGTTGTCAATTCATAGGAAACTGCAATGGTAGAGAGGTCCTGTGTACTATTCAGCTCAATTTCACCCAACAGTTTATTTATTTATTGTGGTACTGGGTTTTGAACTCAGGGCCTAATGTTTGCAAGGCAAGCACTCTACCACTTGAGTCATATTTCCAGTCCAAAAGAAAGGCTTCCCTGATGGAAAGTTATGCCTTTTATAACTAAAAGCTCAAACCCAAATCCTGATATTGACAATTAGCACAATGTTTATTGTGTAGTTCCATATGACATTTTGTGAAGCGTGGATTCATGTAACCACTGCCACACTACAGATGACTTGGAAGGTTGGGAGTGTAGTTCAGTGGTGGAGCACTTACTTGCCTGGCCTGCCTGCGGCCTTGGGTTTGATCACCAGCACTGCCAAAACAAACAAATGACACAGAGCTGTTCCAGTACCACAAAGAACTCCCTCCTGCTGCTGCTTTACCTTCATACCCACCTCTCTCTCCCACCCACTTTCTAATCGCTGGCAACAGAACACTATTTTGTTCTCTATCTCTGATACATTTGTGATTTTTATAATGCTACAGAAATGGAATCATACATTTTGAGGCCTTTTCACTCTTTAAGTCCAGCATTAAAAACAGCCTTGAGAGCCATTCCAGTTGCTGCATTATCAACAGTTTCCTTCTTAACCCTTAAAGTAGTTTAAACATTACTGTTTGTTTAAACATGCCTATTGTGTGACATGTTGGTTTTTCCAGTTTCTGATTAAGACCAATAAAATTTCTGTGAACATTCATGTGCAGGTTTCTGCATGAACATACATTTTCATTTCTCTGGGATAAATGCCCAAGAGTATAAATGCTGAGTTTTTTGGTCAGTATACATTCAGTTTTAAAAGAAACAGCCAAATTATTTTCCAAAGTGGCTACACCACTTAAAAGGAAATGTAGAAAGCTTATGTCCCTTAACCTTCCCCCATTTATAAAATAATTGCCTTCAGTATTTCCTATATAGATAATAAGAACTAAATAAATGTAAATTTTATTTCAACGATATGTTATTCTAGAAAATTCAAAAGGAGGGGAATGTGTTGTGTTTACTCATCTTTTATTCTTTCTCTTGTTCTTTCTTCCCTTCCAATATTCCAAAATTACTACATCATTTCTTTTCTGTCTCAAGAACTTTCTTTAGCCATTCTTTCAGGACAGGTCTGCTGGAGATGAATTCTCTAGAAGACAACCCACTGCATAGATAATTCTGGGTTTAAGAGTTTTCTTTGAGCACCTGAAAAATGTCACCTACTTCCTTCTGGCCTCAAGAATTCCTCATGAGAAATCTGACTTTTTGGGTTGGTTATTTTCTTGCTCATTTCAAGACTTTTAGGTTTTTCCCTTTGGGTTTCAGAAGTCTATGATGAGTCTTGGTGTAGATTTCTTTAGGTTTACCCCTAATTTGAAATTCATTCAGCTTCTTCACTCTGTAGGTTTCTGTCTTTTGTCAATTTTTGTTTTGCCTTTTTTTTTCTATTTTTTTCCTTTTTTTTTTGGTGCTGGGAACCAAACTCAGGGCCTTGCACTTGCCAGGCAAGCGCTCTTCCACTGAGCTAAATCCCCAACCCCTTTTGTCAATTTTCAACCATTGCTTTTTCAAAAGCTCGTTCAGTCTCATCTTTCTCAATTCCATTGCAGATGCCCGCGAGTTACATTTTTTGTTACAATGCCACAGGGTCTCTGAGGTTCAGTTCATTTTCACAGTCCATTTTCTCTGAGAGTGCTGCTCAAATGGGTAGTTTCTACAGTTCTGTCTTCACGTTCACCAACTTTTTATGTCTGTCTTTCCTATTCTGCTGAGTCCATTCACTGATTTTTTAAACTTCAGTTGTTATTTTTCAGCTCTAAAAATTGAGCTGTGCACACCTTTAATCCCGGCACTCAGGAGGCAGAGGCAGGAGGACAATTTTGAGGCCAGCCTGGGCTGCATAGTAAGACCCTGTCTTTATTAAAAAAACTGAAAACAAAACAAAACAAACAAAAAGCACATGGTTCTTTATTTCTTTGCTAGGACTTTCTACTCTTTAGTTTGTGTTGAGCATGTTTATTGAAAGTCATATGAAGCATTTTTAGGATAGCTGCTTCAAAAGCTCTTACTGGGCAATCCTAACATCAATGCCATCTAGGTGTTGGTATGTACTGACTGTCTTTCTCTTTCAAGTTGAAATTTTTCCAGGTAAAATAGTGATTTTCAATTGAATCCTGGGCTTTTGGGAGATTGAGGTTATGAATCTTATCTGAGTCTTCTGTTTCAGAAAGCCTCTTCTGACAGCACTGTCCTGGCAGTCCAGGCTTCCTCAAAGCTCTGATGACAAGGGTGGAGGTGGCAGGGGTGATCACTACTGACAAGCACACATGGGAGTTCTGGCTCCCCGTTAGTCATTCCTCCACTGCTATCCCTGACTGGGAGGGAGAGGTGGCCTCCTTACTGCTGGTGTCAGTTATCACCTTAATTCTCCACAAGGCCTCTTTTCTGACACCACCCATGTGAGGACCAGAGGAAGCCCTACTTATCAAAAGGTGAAAGTTCAGGCTCCCCACATCCACTGATGCCATGGAAAAGGCATTACCTCCTTACAACTCCCCATGCAGCTTTCTCTGTCACCATCCAGAGAAGATACACCAGGAGAGATACATCTTGTTACTGCCAGGCTGGGGTACAAATGTAGGTTCTCAATGTCCCTTCCTGATGGGGTGTGGGAGCTGTTTACTTTGTGGTACTGGGGAGCTCATTCTCTTTTAAAAGTTCTGGCTAGAACGAGCAGGCTTTTCTCTGGGTCTGCACTCACCGCCATCTGTCTCCTCTTGCCTGAGGTCCCTACCCAACCTGTCTTCACTCTCTCTCTGAGATTCTTACTGTTTTTTTTTTAGGGTTCCTTTTGGTAACTCAGTTGTTTGTACCACATTGTGCATCCATTCACTAATGAAGGTCAAGGCTGGCATTGTCAATTTGGGGCAAGTATGAACAAAGCCGCCATGAGTGTTTGCAGGGAAGCTTTTATATAAACCTGTTTTCTTTTCTTGTTGGTCATATACATAGGTGTGGAACTCTTGACTCATATGGGTAAGGGTACATTTAAGTTTATAAAAAAAATGCCAAACTATATTTCAAAGTTGCTGTACCATTTCACATTTCCTCTATCCATGTATGAGAGTCCCAGGTGCTCTGACCCTTGCCAGCACTTGCTACTGTCTGTTTTATTCTTTCCTCAGTCCATGGGTTTTTGTTGCTCGTTTGCTTGTTTTTGCAGTACTGGAGACTGAACTCAAGGCTTACAACTTGAGCCATGCCCCCAGTCCTTTTGTTTTAAGTTTGTCTTATACTAACCTTGCCCTGGTAGCCTCAACCTCAATCCTCCTACCTCTCCCTCCTAAATATAGGCATGTGCCACCAGTTCCTATTTGTTTGAGAGAGGGTCCCACTAACTTTTGCCCAGGATGGCCTCAAATGGAGTCTCCTGTCTCCACCTCTCCAGAAATGAGACTATAGCTGTACACTACCATGCTTGGCCATAAAGTAATTCTTGTAAGTTTGTATAAGTGTAGCTTTTTTTTTTTTTTCCGTACTGGTATTTGAATTCAGGGCCTTACACTTGCCTAGAAAGTGCTCTATCAGTTGAGCCAGTCCTTTTTGCTTTATTTATCAGATAGAGAGGGCCTCATGTTTTTTTTTGCCTGAGCTGGCATCAGACCTCAATTCTATTAGCTACACTTTCCCCATAACAGAGATTATGGCTTGGTTGAAATGGGGTCTTATTAACATTTTTCTCTGGCTGGCCTTGAATCTCCTATCTCAGCCTCCCAAGTAGCTGAGATTGCAGGTGTAAGCCACCATGCCTGGCTCACTGTGGTTTGAATGTGCCTTTCCGAAATGACTAGTGATCTTGAGCACCTTTTCACATGCATATTTTGTCATCCCTATATCTTATTTGACGAAATGACTTTTCAAATGTTCACCCACTTATTGGATTCTTTTCTTCCTTTATAGTTTTTTTTTTTTTTTTTTGTAGTACTGGGTTTGAACTCAGGGCTTTATGCTTGCTAGGCAGGTACTCCATTGCTTAAACCACACCTCCAGCCCCAAGTTAAGTAATAACAGTTCTTTTTAGGTTCTCCTTGTAAATCTTTTGTCAGATTTAATTTTTTCATTTAGCTTCTACTACCAATATTTGGTCAAAGTTTAAGACCTAGAAAACCAACGCCTGGTGAGTAACTCTGTATTTCCTGTTGTTATCTGAATTATACAAGTGTTTTTAGTTTTCTAAAAATGTACTTATTTCTACCTACTAATGTTCATTATCTCTGGAGAACTTTTAGAGAATGTACTAATTAAAATGAAGTTGTAAGTACTGTTTATAATTTCAAAGCCAACTATTCATTGAGTGCTCTATCTCTAAAGTAGCCTGCTCTTCAGTTCAGGGAAATTTAGTAGATTACAAATTCAACTTAAATGTTTTAGTAAGATTAAAGAGGGAAGGAAAAATGGAAAGCAAAAATCACATGGAACCTGTGAATCAAACAAAGCAAGCAAGTAACAGGATTTTGATACTTGTACCTAGCTTGCTCCCAAGTCCTCCTGAACTTGTGCTTGGCCTCTGTCGTGGATGGGAAGCCTGTCCTGGTGGGTCTACCTGCTGCTGCTGCTGCTGCCTGAAACATTCAAAGTAAATATATGTTAAAAAACAAAAACCAAAGCCTAAGAATAAATACACCATGAGAAAAATCTACTGGCATGGAAAGTAAGTTGTTCCATAAACCGTCATTGGCATCAGCACCACTAAAGGCAAGAATAATTAATCAAATAATTAAAAGCTTATATACAAGTTTTTTTTTTTTTTTTTTTTGTGATGAGACTGTGCTTTGAACTCAGGGCTTTGTGCTTACAAAGCAGGTGCTCTACTGGTTCAGCCACACCTCCAGTCCATTTTGCTCTGGTTAGTTTGGAGATGGGGGTGGGTCTCACAAACTATTTGCCCCAGCTGGTCTCAAGCCACATTCCTCCCAATCTCAGCCTCCCAAGTAGCTAGGATTACAAGTGTGAGCCACTGGTGCCCAGCAAAAGTACACAAGTATTTTTTCAATAGAAGAGTGCTCACCCTAGGAATCCTAGATATAAAATGTGAAGACTACACAAATTAAGAGGTATTTTTCACCACAAAATAACTTGTACAACAAGATTCACTGGTAGTTATTTTATGCAAATAAGCGTTGCTGTACAGATCCTTAATATCGTTAGAAGCCACTGAGCAGTACCTTTGAAAAGATAAAGCATCTCCTATTACCATGTAATCTTTCCATGACTAGTCCTCCCTGTCACTTAGGTCTGAGCTTAACTACCTCCCCAGAGATATCTCTCCTGACTACCCCACTTCAAGTAGCCACCTGGCATATCATGATTTCATTTTCATCCTCAGTATAAACTTATCACCACTTATTTTCTGTTTGGCTTCTACTTTCGGATGTAAGCTAGCAAGAACACAAATCTTATTTTGCTTATCTATTCCCCAGTGCTAAAACTGTGCCTGCCACATAACACACAAACACATATCCATCAGATACTTGAATTAAAGAAATGGAGCAATTATTTAACACAATAATCAATATCTTGAGCTTTCAGTAGTATCTATCACATTAAGTTCTTATGTATTTTTAAAAGTAAAACCAATGTCATAAAAATCCACACATTTCAAAATACTTGAACAGCACAGTTATGGTATAAAAGTGTAGGAATGAAACTGGGCCCAGTGGTGCATGCCATAGTCCCAGCTGCCCGGGAGATAAAGCAGGAGGTCACCTAAGCTCAGGAGTCAGGGACTAGCCTGGGAAACACAGTGAGACCCCATTTGCAAACAAGACAGAACCTGTAGGAAGACTGTATACTTGTACTTAGAAAACATACACTGAAGCACTGAGACACATAAGAAATAATGTACATTATTCCCAAATGCTCCAGAGTGCCAGCGACTACAGAACCTGGGTGCAGGGCATTGAAAGGTGTAAGGAGCTCTGTGTACTATTTCTGTTTTCATGCAAATCTGAAATTTCATATATATAAACTCAAACATAGAAAACTAAAAAACAAAACTTATCAACAACTGCCAATCTGAGAAGCCATCAGTTAAAAAAAGGGATGCAAAGACTTTATTCTACTTTTTTTCATTTCTTATTTTGACAGGTAATAGTTGTGCATATTTATGGGGTTATTCTACTTTTAATTAATTTGTGAAAAATAAGAAAGAATCCAGTTGCCAGCCTTGAACTAGCACCTTCCAGCCTTGATGACAATGAGTTGGAACATGTCATCAGCATCTACTCCCAGCATGCCTTGGGTTTTACAGAGGCTGCAGAGCTAAAACCTGCATGTCTTACACTCCTTTATGGTAAGATTCTGGTTGCAAATTAAGCACTTGTACAATACTTAAAGGGCAGAAATGAGACACAGCTACCTTGGCTGCTCTCTGCTGACGAGCAAAACCATGGAGCAACAGTCCCCAAATCCCATGCCTCATCACTGTTGCAATGGGGGCCAAACTTCATTGGTCTCAGGTCTAGGTAACCGTGGAAGTGGCTTTCTAACCTAGGATCCCAGACATAAGCTTCCTATCCAATCCCCCAGTATCCCAACTGCACAATGGGTACAGCTCTTCCCCAGGCTAATCTGCAGTACTCTGGAGACCTGGCCTAGAGCAGCACTTCCTGCTTTTCCTAAGGCTGTAAGCCCCTACTTTCTGTGTTAAATAATTTTCTGCTTAAATGCCTTAGTAGTTTCTGTTTCCTAAACTGAATCTTGTCTGGTAAATTATACCATGCCACTGAAGTGATAACTTAAGCATTAGGCAATCCATGGCCATGAAAACAAGTGTTTGAATTCTTCCTCATTGAGAAACACTGTTTCTCTCAGGAGGAAGGAGCTGCATCATTTCAAACCTATCCCTGGAGAAGACATGAATGACACAAATGAAAACCTGTAGAATATCTCACAGTTTTCAAAAAAGTTTTATACCCATTGTTTAATCTGATGCTCCTAAACACATAAATTAAGGCAGGTTTTAAAGTGACATACATGGCTGATGTAGTAGTTTTGCTTGGGTTTCTTTTTTTGGCAGTACTGGGGTTTGAACTCAGAGCTTCATGCTTTCTATGTAGGGGCTCTTACCACTTGAGCCACTCTGCCAGCCTTATTTTGCAATGGATTTTTCTAAACAGGCACTCAAGAACTATTTGCTCAGGGCCACCAGTGCCAGGCTTGTAATAGGCAAATTCTTAACACCAGTTTTTGCCCAAGAAAGAAATTCTAGAGTGTGCTTTATGTGCTACTACATTAAGTATGAAACTTTAATACTCACAGGGGGGAAAACATGAAACTGTATGAACAGCAATTAAGTATCAGGGGCAGTTTGGGGAGGGTAAGAGGGAAGAAGGTGTTAGCCTGACCACCTTAGAACCAAGTGCCCAAAGACAGAAGCTAGAGACATAGGGCCCGCTTAGTGTAAGGAATCAGGAATCTTGGTGAAAGGAAAATATTAGTTTCTCTGCTCTTCTTCTAATGGGTTTTATAGTTTTGAATGCCAGTTAATGTTAAAAATAAACACCAAGAAGTTAGCTCTTACTTCTCAGCAATGTATGACTATTAAAAATACTCTCTAGATCTTTTCAAGTTCTCACCAGCTAAAGGTCAAACCAGGAGGCAGATGATGAAAGGCTACTGGTAGTCATCTTCAATCTGTAAGCGGCTACCCTCCAACTGGGAAGGAAGCAAACATCTTCAAGAGGGTATAAGGTTGATCAAGATATCTATTTACTAAAAAGCACTAGTTACTGCTTTTTAATTGTGCTTTTTACAACTTACTCAGTCATTAGGAGGTGCCACTAAATTATCTTTACTAGTATAAAAAGTAAAAATTCATTGGAAGATTCATATTTTTAATCCAAAAATCTAAAAAATTATTTTTTTAAAAAAACTATTTTTTAGGCTTTACATTTTTAAATGTTTTCTTTTCCTTAGGTGTACTTGTGAATTTTGTAGTTTTCCTATAAAGTACATCTGTTTGAGGTCTACAAAAAAGGTACTGTATGTGTGGAGGTTACTTGGGTGGGGGGGGAGGGTGAACAAAGGAGATTAACGTGAGGGAATATGGTTGATGGGCTTCATATGCATATACAACACATAACAATGAAACCTCTTGCAATTGCTTTAAGTGGGGTAGGGAGAGGGTTGAGGGGGAGATTCTATGGGGGAGAGCTAACCAATGTACAATACAATACTTGGAACTGTCACAATGAATCCCTTCTGTACAACAAATATATCCTAATGAAAAAAAATTTTAAAAAGAAAATAAATTCTTCTAAACTTGTTTCTAAAAGAAAAAATAAAGAACACTTGTTTGGAAAAAGTCTGAAATAAGCACGGTAGGTATCAGTTAAGAACTATTCTGGAAAGCAATTTAGAAATCTGCATCAAGGCCTTAAAAGTGATCACATCCTAGAATCCACTATCTGACATCCTCAGAATAATTAGAACAAATGATGAGCGATTCAAAGCACAGAGTCAGTAGAAGGATTTTCACTGTACTGTTAAATCATAGTAGCAAAAACAAATTATGAGACATTCATTCATTTATAAAAGATCATGCAACCTATTAGAATATTTATCATCACAGGAAAATGGGTATAACTAATATATAGTACATGCTTCTGTGTGAGAAGAAAATGCACCCACAACTAATATTAGTACTGAAGGTTGCCATGGGAGTGTGGCTTCTTTTAATCTTAGAATATCTTGAAATAAATTTTCTATAATATTAGTTTTATCTATTTGTCTTGTTATTTTTGATACTGACTAGATACTTTTTGATAAAGAATTGTCAACAATTATCATGTGATTATTATTGTATGACAATAGCATTTAGCTGTATTAAAAAAAATCCCAAGCTGGGCATGGTGCTGCATGCCTGTAATTCCAGTACTTGGGAGGCAGAAACAGATCTCGAGTTTGAGGCCAGCCTGGGCAAGACTCTGTCTCCAAAAAAAAAATCAAAAAAAGAGAAAAAAAACCCATACATACTAAAACAGTTGTGAATTAAGTAATGTGATGACTGTGATTTGTAATAAAATAATTCAAGTGTGAGGGTGGGAGAGTGAAAGGAACCAGAAGCCTGAGACTGGCTGGCCATGGGCTGTGGGCAATGTATAAACGGGTTTCTTTATGGTAGTTTCTCTGTGTTTGTATACATTTGAGGTTTGTTATAATTTTTAAAAGTTGCTTTTAAGATTTAAAGGAAGTAAAAAGCACTAATAGGCACTATTTTAAAATATCCATTAATCTATCACTGAATAAAGACTAGAAATATCTCACATTAAGAGGATGTCAGCTGATCAGAACATTCCTTCATATACTTCTGAGCTGTGACTTAAAAAAACAGAAAACAGAAAAAAGGTAAATATTATCTTCATTACACCATCAGATTTGAAATGCTCCAATATTTTAGATATCACTCATACTGTCAGTTATGACTGTAAGATGCTTCTTCATTTCAGAGATGTTCAAATGTGAAATTGTGTGCCTATGTGTTGATGAAGCACAGTAAATAACAGGCCAGATCAACCACTGGCCTCCTGTTTCTGACTGCAAATCAGAGGATCTCAGTATCTACTACAGATCTTATAATTGGGCTGGAGGAGTAGCTCAAGCAGTATAGCCCCTGTGAGGTCCTGAGTTCAAGCCCCAGTACCTCCAAAAAAAGAAAAGAAGAAATGCACGTATAGATCTTATAATCTTTAAATGTAGTTTAATTTTTCTTTTAAAAAAATAAAGGAAAAATGACAGTAACTAGAAAGGAAGATACTTTTATGGGGTGAAAAATTCTCCTTTATGAGCACTTATGAAGCTGGGCACAATGTGTTTTAGGACCTAAGATTTGCTCCTATGCCTCTGAGGCTGATGGGTGTGCAGGCCCTCTAAAGTCACATGGAGCAGGACCAGGAACCACCACCTCTATCTGGGAGTATGCACCTCTATGTCAAATGCTGTTTTCCTATCAACTAATAAAAAAATTTACAGGGTTAGCAGGTAACCAAGAAGCACATTCAAGGAATAAACAGGCATTGTTCTTCTCTCACCCTAAGTGCATTTTCCTTTTGAGAGACAAAATCTTGTAAGGTTTCCTTTATCCTATTTCATGTAAATCTGTCCAAGACTGGGGCTCAGTTTTTCCCTTAAAACCGCATTTCATACTTTGTTTTCTATGAAAATTTAAAAAATACATTCATATGTTCACAGAGTCCAGGCAGCAACCAGTCACTTACGAATAGACAAAATAGCCAAATATCAAATATACAACTTTAATTTGTACCAACTACTTTACTTTTCAAAGTAGGCTTCTCTTCTCTTCCGCAGCTCTTCTGAACTAAGATTTATACCTGATGTCTGTGGAATATCTTGAGATATATTTCTGGAACTACCTGAAAACAAAATAAAAGCAGAACAAATAGCAATCATTTTATGTTCAATTCAAGCAATGACATTTATTGCTATTTGAGCAAGCTTTTTAAAAATTACCCTCTTTAAAATACTCTGCTACTTTTCTATAAATATAAGGCTGTGAAAGTCTTTGGGAAACCTGATTAAGGCATTTCAAATCTAACATGTATCTGGTGCAACCAACATTGATGCAGTAGCTGTGCGAATGCAAGCCCAACAGCTAACCTGGCAAGAGAAGTCATTGCCACACACTCGTGCTGTCTACGTTACTAAAAATGAATCTATGGCTGGAGGAATGGCTCACGTGGTAGAGTGCTCGCCTAGCAAGTGCAAGGAGTTCTAACCCCAGTACCACAAAAAAAAAGAAAAAAAAAAGAATTTATACCTTCAAAGGGCATGATATTCCCCAAAGCAACTTAAGGTGGATGATACAACAAACTCATTCTCTGTACACACCTCTGGTCTCAACATCTGGGTATATACAACAACTTAAATGTTTCCGTGTTCTCACTGATAATATAACCAGAGGTTCGACACAAATTGTGAAATAAAGTGGTAAGAAGAATGAATTACATAAAAATAACCAAGATTATAAAAGCTGAGTTCTGGGCTTGCTGGCTAACCCAGCAGGGCTCCATGATCAGAATGGAACTGCACGCCACAGGGGTGCTCAGGGCATGTCTCAAGGCATGAGAGACTCAACATAAATAATGTTCATATTAATGGGATCTTAATTACATTTAGACATTTAAGGAATTCAACAGATGAATAATTTCATTAGAAAGTAGAAGCAAAGTCATATGAATTAGATTTTTTAAAACTACAAAAATAAAGCACATTATACTTTTTTTGGAGGTACTGGGATTTAAACTCAGGTCCTCAGGTTTGCTAGGTGGGAGTGCTACCATTTAAGCCACAGTCCCAGTCCTTTTTTGCTTTAGCTAATTTTTGGATTGGTCTTGTGTTTTTGCCCAGGATGGGCCTCAGACCTCTACCCTCTTACCTATTCCTCCTGCGTAGTTAGTATTACATACATGTGCCATACACAGTTTGTTGGTTGAGATGGTGTCTCACTAACTTTTTGCCCAGGCTGGCTTCAAACCATGGTCCTCTTATCTCTACCTCCCAAGTAGCCAGGATTGCAAGTGTGTACCACCATGCCTTGTCATACTTTTAAAGTAAGTTTCTTTGAGTTGCATCCCACAATTTCTCTCTGCCTGCATTCTTTAGGGGTTGTATATTAACTCTCCTCTGTCAAGGAACACATACCACTAAAAAACTGGGCATAGGACTTCATTGCATACCCAGTTAAGTGTTGGATTTTTGTCAATTACCAAATCAGTTTCTATTCTCTGTGCAGAACCTCCTATCATAACTAATGGTGTACACGTATGAAACAGATGATTTACGTAAGGGTCATCTGACCCCTACAAAGACTGATCTCAATTTACTGTTGTATAAATTACAGTATTTATAATTCACTGCAAATGAATTATAAATTATAATTGTAAAATGGTAATTATATCAAATACAGCTAATACGGTGCTAATATAGTACCGGTTGTAAAAGGGATTTATAAAAGAAAAGCTAATTTATGAAAGAAAAGCTGATTGTTATTGCCAAAGCATTTATAACAGAACATTAGCTTCCAGGAAAACTCGAATGATCTGAATTAATTCTTCAACAACGAATAAAGTGCTTATACCTTGCATACTGAGTTGAATAGCCCTGCGGAGATCTGCCTCCTCATCCTCCATGTCGATTTCCTGGCGACTTAGTGCCAGAGCCCTCTGCAAACCCTCCTCCTCTTCATCCAATATTCCTGACCCATCGTTTGCTTCCAAGACTCGTTCAAGGTCTGTCTGAAGGACTCTGAAGAACAGAAACACCATAATAACTACAGCCTAATCCTCAATTTTAGACATAACATGCACAGGCATTTGTAAACTAAAGGTTTTAAGTCAGTCAAAAAAAAAAAAAACAGTTTTGGGCAGACAAGGTAATATAAAAACTTTGTTGTAATGTGAATCTAAGTTAATTTAGGTAATTCAAAGAGTTAATTCAAGCTGATTCAATAAACTTTATTAAAATATAAAGTCTAGATGGATACAGTGGTATATGCCTCCAGTCCCAGCTACTTGGGAAGTTGAGGTAGGAGGATGGCAAGTTTGAGGCCAGCGCTTAAAGCCCAGAGTTCAATCTCCAACACAGTAAAAATAAATTAAATTAAATTGATTAGTTGAAAAACTAGAGACCAGGGGACAGCTCAGCAGTAGAATGCTTGCCAGGCACACCAGAGGTATGATTCCCAGCACCACCAGAACACAGAAACCCATAAAAGTATGTAAGTTGTAAGAGAGAGTCGCCAGTGGTAAGTAAAGGACTACACACTTAACGTAAGCATGGAGATTTTATTCTCATAATGAAACACTACCATGTGCTCCATCCTGCAGGCTGGATGTTTACCTCTGTTCTTTCAGTTGTGCTAATTCTTCTCCAATAAGTTTTGGTCTGTGCATCTGTTGGACCCTGATCATCTGCAAAAGTTGGTCAGCTTCACAATCTGGCAGATCACCCTTAACAACAAATATAGAATAACCTAAAAAAAGGCAAAAATAAACTAAAACTACTAGTAAGAGACTCAATATTGATTTAAAATGACAGCAAAAAGGCCACATATGACAGTGGGAAAAAAAATAAGCTGAAGATTCAGAAAGATCTGGATTCAAATAAAGATTCTCAAGAACTTGTTCGGAGATTCTAGCAGGGGAGCACAACCACTCACATGCCCTTGACCAAAGAACGGTCCTCCTCTATCAGGGAAGGTTGTCCTCTTCCAGCAAGATGCAGCTTCAGGAGGGACACACATGGAGTGGTGAGGGAGAAAGGGGACACCTGCCTAGCTAGCCAGATCAACTGCATGTTCTACTTCTTACATGAACTAGTACGGCAACTCTAAGACAAGTTATATAAAGTCTCTGAGTCTCACTTCCCCCTCTGTAAGATTGGAAGCATTGCCTCAGAGTGACTATGAGGAACAAAGGAACTAATGTCTGTAAGGCCCTACAAAGGCAGTACTTGACTAGACAGCTTACTCTAAATGGTAACAGAGATGCAGGTAAAGGAGGGGTAAGAACAAAGGATTCGGAATGGGACTGCTTAGGTTTAATCCCTGCTCTGCCACTTCCCAGCTACATGAGGTCTGAAAGTCATTTTACTCATCTGTCTTAATTTCTTCAATTGTTGAACAAATGACAATAGAACCTTCCTCGTAGACTGATGCAAGCAAGCACAGTCAGATCACTTGTGCAATCATGGTAAAGTGGGTAAATGAGTCACCTGTGGAAATAGCTGCTCTCCTCCTCTGACTCCCACCCACATACTCAGCCCTTCAACTGAAAACAGGAGCTGGGAAGCCAATACCCCAGATCTAGTCAAGGTATTCATGTTGTGAAAAAATTACACTGGTCCACTGTAATTTTAATAAACATGAACATAGAGGGCCAGTTTTCTGAGAAGGCAGAAACTAAGAATGGGTTATACCTAAGTCAGTCTAATCAATTTAAGGTTTTTCTTACATAAAGTTTTCTTTTTTTGTTTGTTTTTTGTTTTGTCTTTCTCTTTTTTGGTGCTGGAATCGAACCTCAGGGCTTCACACATGCTAGGCAAGCACTACACCATTGAGCTAAACCTCAGCCACATCAAGTTTTCCCAAATGTCAATGAAACAAAGATGAAAGGGACTATTAATGGAAAAAGAAGAGTACACACTTAACATTTTTATAAGGACAAGACAGATCCAAATACAAACACAGGCCATTATCATATATATACATATATGTAGAACATGTTTCCAAAAGAGGGAATGTTAGAAGACACTAATAGAGAAGGAAAAGAAGAAGAGAATGATGGATAATATTGAAATACATCACATCTGTGTAAGAACAAGACACAGTGAAATGCACTGAAAACTGCCGAACAATACAGGGTAAGGGAAAAGGATAAGGAAGAATTATAGGGGGGGGTTGACTGACTAAAGTACAACATATTCACAGGTAAAATACCAAGGCAAAACCTCACAGAACAGTGAATGGACACTTAAATAATAAAGGACAGAAATGTAAAACAAGTCATGTTAAGAAAAGGGAAATAGGAGGAGGGGAAGGGTAAATGAAGAGGGTAAACAAGGGTGAAATATGGTTGATGTGTGTTCTACACATGTATAAATGTGGAACACTAACACCTGAAGTCATTTCAAGAAAGGGAGTGGGAGAAAGGAGGAGATTAATGGAGGGAATGACCTAAACAGGGGTACTTTGGAAATGTCACACCAAAACCTCCTGTATAACTATCATAAACTAATACAAACAGGCCATGAGGTAATTGTTAAAGTCAGGTAAAGGGTACATGGTGGGGAAGGGTAGGTCATTACGTTATTTTCTCTCCTTTTGTATTTGTTTGAAAACTTTTTATAAAGAAATGTGTTTTGTTCCATTTAGGATTTAAATAAAGGGAAGACTGGGGAGGGAATACCACACTGTCAGTGCAGAGGTCACTGGTGACAATGAGAGCGTGTTCAGTGTCTTGCTGGTTACACAGCCTGACTGGAATGGATTCAAGAATAGAAGGCACACCAGAGACTATTTTAAGGAGAAAATGGGGAGGAAGCTAGAGTTCCATGGAGTTGAGAGGCTTTTTCTTTTTAATCAATGAAGGCAAAAAGCTTCTCCACTGTTAGGAATTTTCTTTTTTAAAGAGGGGGAAACTAATCACCCAGGTGAGCAGAGAGCCAAAATCAAGAGCATCCTGAATAGGTAGGACAAGCTGGGATCTAGCCTACATGGACAGGCTGGTCTGGTTAGATGCAGGCTCAAAGCCCAAGTAGAGATATAAGTTGACAGATTTGCTAGTAGAAAGATAAGGAAGTTCTCTTTTAATTGCTTCTGCATTCTCAATAGAATACAAAGGAAAGCCATAAGGAAGATGAAAAGAAGGGAGATGAAAAGTAGTAGTTAGAGCTTTAAAGAGATAAGATGTGGCATAATCACCCTGGAGAATGGCACACGAAATTCACTAAGAAAACATCATGCAGCACACCAAGGGCTCATTTGAAATCTGTAATTATAAATAAAATTTAATACCAACAGATTTTATATTAGTTTTTAGCCATGGTCAGCTGTGATGGTACAGGACTGGCCAGAACAAGAATTTGGTTTTAAGTGGAGTCAAGATTTTTGTCATTTAAGTATGATGGAGGGAGAGAAGGGGGAAGAAGTTGAGGAACGTAGTGGGAATGATGATGACAATGGGTCATAGAAAATAAGCAGGGTAAAAACGGAGGTAAGAGTATAAGGAGTGTTTGGGCCATGGAAAGATGTAAAGAATTGTAAAATGGCAAAAATGGAGAAAGTGTGACATACAGAAAGTATGACATACACATGACATGACAGATAGGAGAGAGTAGTTAAAGAACAGGATGTTGACAGCAGGAACTTGAAGGTTTGAAGGTGTTATGGGAATGGCAAAGGAAGGTGAAGAAAAGGATCTGTGAGAGTAAGAAAGAACTGGATTTATTATGATGTAGAAATCACTAAGAACGAGAGAGAGAGCAAAAGAGTGAAAAAAAGAATAAGGCAGATCTACAAGTGTGCAATGAAAAGTGGAAGAAGAGTGGCTAGAAGAGGCAAAGAGGAGCAAGAAGAATATACACCCCTCCTCTCATGTGGGAAATGGAAGGAAAAAGCTATTACTCAGAAGGGCTGCAAAGAAAGACCCAGACTCAGAGGCTATGTTGGTGTCAGGAAGCGCTAACACTGAACAGTGTCACCCAAACCACAGCCCAAAGTTCACCACCTAAGGTATAAAGACGATAACCACCACTGCCAGACAACTATCTCGCTGTGCTCACTATACTCACACCTATACGACCCAGTTGTATTTAGTTACTTAAAAGATACCACTACAACATTTTCAGTCTTTACTTACCTTCTTGTTGTAATTGAGCCAAGAAAAGTGCAAGGTATGTATCTGATATTAATTCCGGACCCGTCAAGAGAGAATTCAAGTTAAACCACTGGAGAAGAAAATGTCAATAAATTAGCCTACATTACAGTAATAACAAATTTTCACAGGTTAAGAATAGATAGCTACGCAGGAGGCGGAGATAGGAGGATCACAGTTCACGGCCAGTCCTGGGGGAAAAAGTTAGTGAGAGGCTCTGTCTCAGAAATAAACCAGGCATGGTGGTACACACTTGTAATCCCAGTTACCCAAGAGAACTGTGGTCCAAGACTGGGTGACGTGGGAAAAAACCTGCAAGATCCTATAAAACAAACTAAAAGCAAAAAACAAAACCAAAAACATTAAAAATGCAGCAAGATTGTCTAAACAGAAATATGTCAAACTGAGATTTTTAAAAAGTACTTAAATAATGTGATTTTTAAAAAATTGAAATTAAATTGCTGGATGTTTGCCACTATTAGATGCTTTTTTTAAAGACAAAAATTTTCTTTCTTTCTTTTCTTTTTTTTAGTGGTACTAGAGTTTAAATTCAGGGCCTCATGCTTGCTAGGCAGAGGCTCTCCCCTTTGAGAAACATCCCCAGACTTCTTGCTTTGTTTTTCTGAATAGGGTCTTGCTTTTTGCCCAGGGCTGATCCCAGACCTCAATTCTCCTATAATGTGACTCCTGTGTAGCTGGGACTACAGGTAAGTACTACCACATACAGCTTATTTGGAGAGATGGGGTCTTGCTAACTTTTTGCCTATGCTGGTCTCGAACTGCAGTCTGCCTCCCAAACTCTGCCTCCCAAGTAGCTTGGATGACAGATGTGAGCCATAGTGTGCAGCAAAAATTTCTTTTAAGCCATAAACTTTAATGGTCCCCAAAGAAACTGATAGTACTTTAAAATTTACTGAAAGCTACAATTAAATCTTTTTTCCAAAGTACCAGTCCAACAGAACTAATTATATATCACACTGATGTGGAAAAAATGACAAGGACACCAAAGTTTCCCACTACTGATAATTTTGGTTAAAACACTCCAATTTTGAGAAAGTCAACACCGCAGGAAGAAAAGTTGTAATCTCCACCTCGTCACTGAGCCACCATCACAGGTAATTAACAGCATTTTGCCATTACTTCATGACCCACAGATACAAAACTTTCAAAAGTTACTGCCCAGAATCATGAGCAACTATTTTTCCCTAGATTTTGACATTGCTGATATTACTTTATGCAGTCATCGCCTTCTTTATGCAGAGACCTCAAACAAAGATTCTAAAGTGAAAAATCTAATTTTAAACAAAAATCTAAATCAGAAACAAAGGCACCAAATAGAAACATGACATCTGTATTTGTCCAAGATAAATTGGTTAAAAATATGAAAATTCAATTTCAAAGAGCTAAGTATTTTATAAGTCTCAATATAGTAAGATGTAAGTTTCCCTACAAGTTGACACAAAGGGACTTGTGGAATTTTAAATCTTCAGACCTTAAAAATATGGTGATCACTTCATACAGAAAAAGAATACTGGGCCATATTTTTCTAAAGATATTCATAAAACCCAGAGGGGTTAAATAATCTTGGCAGTCTCCTGCCCTGGTTTTTCCCAGAGTTGATTCTGGCTTGAGTCAGTCTCCAGTCAAAGCCTCTATAACACACCTCCTTTTGTGCTCTTAACTTCTCAGGAAGGACCTTAAGGAACTTTATTTTATTTTATATCTTTTTTAAAATTTTATTTTAGTGCAGGGGACTGAAGCCAAGACCTTGGGCTTGCTAAGCACATGCTCTGCTACTAGCCTGTAGTCCCAAGCAATATTTATTTAAGAGGAGGCTGCTTCCAGGTGACTGACTTAAAAAGATAACAGCAGGATTTTTGTTTTGAATTATCTTTTATTGATTTAAGCCAATGTGCTTGTTCTTGACTTCATATTCTTTTAATTTATTCAAACACCTTTATTAAGGTAAAACTGACATGCAATAAACGACACATATTTATAGTGTACACTTTGAAAAGTTTTCTCATTTGTATACATCTATGAAACCATTAGCAACCAAATAGTGAACACATTCATCATGGCCTGCTCTCCTGTGCCCTCTGGAGCCTTACCCATCCCTGCACTCCCTCCTCATCCCCTCATCGCCTCTGGTCAATTTGCTTTGTCATTATAGGTTAGTTCCCAGTTTTTAGACTTTGAAATAAATAAACCATATAGCATATAGTATTTTGTGTTGGCTTCTTTCAGCATAATGATTTTGAAACTCATCCATGTTGCTGCATGGGTCAACAGTTCATGCCTTTTTAATGCACAAGCTGGCTTTTAATAACCCTACATCGAAGATTTAAAATTCTAATAAAAAGGACTTTAAGTGATTCTATTTCTTTAAAAGCTAGCTCAAGACACATTCCATGTTTTTAATTGAAATGATTTTATGTAGATGTACGTATAACATGCCATTTTGAAATCATTTGAATAATCTTATTACAATAAAGCAAACATGGTTGATTTTTTTTATGTATGCTTGACATGGTTTTAGGCTTTGTGCCAGTACTGTGCTAAACACAAATCTATAAATGTGACAATTGATAGAACACATTCATTACACAAAACCCCACATAAACATAACCATGTTTGCATTGTCCTTTTTTTTTTTTTGGACTAGGGTTTGAACTCAGGAACTCAAGCTTGCTAGACAGGTGCTCTAACACTTAAGCCACTCCACCAGCCCTGCACTGTCTTAAATAATTTTTATTACAGTATAGCTAAATTATATATGATTGTCACAAATAAATCAGTAAGAGAAACTGACATTGTTGGTTTTTTGTTTGGTTGTTTTAACATTATCTCTTAAAATGGCAAAATTCTATCTACTCTACCCAAATTGAATTCAACCTAAATGTAGCTGAGCGAGAGTCCTTGTTTAGGATGCACAAGGCCCTGGGGATGAAGAGGGGAAGGAGGAAGTGTGGGAATGACTGAATCCATACCAACACATATTACTGATCAGTTTCATCTTTAAAGGCACTAATCCTCACATTTTAGTTTCAAATAGTACAGAATGGGAAAAAAGACAAGCAAGGTGAAAAAAGACGAGAATAAAAAAAATTACCTGTTTCCCTAATTTTCTAACTGTAAACCAGTGCTCTTTATAATTACATATAAATGATCTTTCATTTCTAGAAAAGAAAAAACACAGTATTAGAGTTCATATTCATTTATTTTGTCTACTAGTACTGCACAAAATTTTGATAATTTAAGGTATCACTGATTTTTTGAAAAAGCCACATGACTGTATAAAGCTGTCTGCACAGCTTAGTGATACTGTGCTAAAATGATAGATCCCCACGCCACTCAGAGGTCAGCTGTATGCTGCCGCAGATATTAGGGAGTCAGGAAGCATAGAGGGCAAGTGCTTATTCACACCAAAAAGATAAAATGGGAAAGTCTAAGAGAATGAAATAGGGAACATCAGAACAAAAGCATCAAAACTGTATTTTTAAATTATAACTTTAAAAATCAGATTTAAGAAAAGAAATGTAGGAAAAGGAAAAAGAACTCTTACATAGGATCAATCCTGAGCCTCTGATACTCTGGACTGTTGAACAGGATTAGTTCTAAACCCCAGACTTTCAAGGCATTGCTTATAACCTGTTAAAAAAAAATAGCAACTTTTCATGAGCTAAACCATTCAATTCCAAATTTAAGTAGCACAGCCATGTTAGTTGTGTAAACAATTCACTTCATATGTAAATTTACCTAGAAGATTATGGTTTTAAAAAATATCACTAAACCTATACAGAACTCTCACATATATACTTTGAAAGAGTGCTTTTTACAGGAGGCTTCTGAGACAGTCCAAATAATCACACAATTCCTATATAAAAACGCATCAAAAATCTAGAGAACACTAGGTGCCAGTGGCTCACACCTCTAATCCTACCTACTCAGGAGGTAGAGATCAGGAGGATCGCAGTTCGAAGCCAGCCTGGGCAAACAGTTCTCAAGATCCTATCTTGAAAAACCCTACACAAAAAGGGCTGGTAGAGTGGATCAAGATGAAGGTGCTGAGTTCAAGCCCCAGTACAGCAAAAAAAAAAAAAAAAAAAAACTAGAGAAGTATTTCATTTTGTTCTTAAAAACCAGTCAACCACAGACATTCACCACTACCTGTAATGCTGTAATGTCAGTAGTCACATTCTATTAAAGTAAGTTCCCAGAGAGAAAATTCAGGGGGTTAAATCAAAGGCTTCATAGATTTTAGAATTCTATGGCTATGTATTGGGTAGAACAAAAGGCAGACTAAGAATAAAAGGGAAATTTCTGTAAATTCACTATTTATCCTTTCAGGTAGCCAATCAAGAATCAAGTGAAGCCGGTAGTATCACAGAAAAAGTGAACGCAACGTAGTGGTAAATGTGAACTACCAAGAGCAGTGCCACACACACAGGATATGGCGAGGGCTGGCCAACTCTGACCTCTGACCTCTGATCTCAGCTCAGCTGCAGTGGCCCTCACCACTGACCAACAGTGTGGCACTAGGAAGAAATGCTGGGGAATGAGAGCATGAAAGGGATATGTGCAAAGATACACATGTGCAGAAACAGGCTCCTCAAGAGCAGTCTCAAAGAACTTGGGGTACATCTCTAATTGTCAGAAACAAAAGACTCTCACCAAGTACAAAACAAACAACCACAAGGCTGGGGGTGTAACTCAGTGGTAGAGTGCTTGCCTAGCTTGCAAAAGGTCCTGGGTTCCATCCTCAGCACCACAAAAATAAATAAATAAATAAATAAATAAATATCAATAAACAAGCACAGAATTAAAAGAGAACTATAGGGGTTAGGGGAAATGGCTCAGTGGTAAAGTGCACATCCAGCTTTCATGGGGGAAAAAAAAAAATCCTGGGTGCTGGTGGCTCACACCTGTAATCCTAACTACTTGGGAGGAAAGATTGGGAGGATCAAAGTTCCACATCAACGTAGGCAAAAAAAAATTCATAAGCCCTCATTCTCAATGGAAAAAAAAAGCTGGGTGTTGTCACACACACCTGTCATCTCAGTGTTGGTGGGAAACTTAAACTAGGAGGACCATAATCCAGGATGGCCTGGGCAAAAAGCAAGACCCTCTCTCCTAACCAGAGCAAAATGGGCTGGAGGTGTGGCTCAAGTGGTGAAATGCTTGCATACAAAATTTTTAAAAATAGATCAAAAAGGTAAAGACTATAATAACTCTAATCCTGTTAGGCTGATTTAAATGGAAGGTTGCAAATTATTGTGTTTTCTCAAATTTATCCAAGAGATAGTAAGTTTGAAACATTGTGACTTGTTAGTATTAAGGTTATTAGCACCCAGATGTAAATTAAGTAATCTTTGTCAAAAAGTAATTTTTAAAAGCCTTCCTCTAAAATGAAAATTCTACTGTCCTAATGCTCCTATTTATCTCTATAAAATCTAGAGCACAGTCTATACACAGTCTATGGGAGGAACTCCTGAAGGTCACATCATTACAGCTGCTATCCAAGACTGTGAAAAGATATTCCACATCAACCATAAGCTGAGTTTACACAGTGCCTGGGACACAGAAGCACGTAGCACATGCATGTGAGCACTTACTTGAATAGAGAAAAAACCACTGTCATCCATATTTCCAGAAGGCTGCTGTTCATTTTGATGGGTAGTTAAGGGAGGCAAGGGGAAAGGATAAAAACCATCATTAGTGTGCATATTTAAAATAACATGTTGTGCATTCCCACTTACAAAGTTAAAAGCAGGGCTATAATTACGAAGTCAGATCCTTAGAGGAATGGTTCATCCTCCTCTAAACAATACCCATATATTTTTTTAAATGCAGTTTAGAGTTTAAAATCAGTACCTGTAAAAATGTGCGATAATCTTCACTAGTAACTCCTCCTTCTGCCATTCTCATTCTTTCTTCTTCATCTAGCTGGTGTGCTATGGAGGATAATTCCACAGGGCTAAAATATTCTCCTTGCAATAGATTATTCAGACAATGCTGAGCACAAAGCGAGCCTTCTTGCTAATATTCCCAAAAGAAAAAATTCAAATGTGATTTATTAAGCAGATTTGTGTGTCTTCTCCCAAAAACTTTTAATTATACCAAACCTTCTAAGCCTTAGGCAAACCTGAGTAACAACAGGGACATGCACTTTCATTTGTCAATCTTTATTTTATAATTCTACCATTACTGGGTCTATAATTATTTAGTTATATGACTAGAAACTTCAGAATAACTTATAGTAAACAAACTTCATCTATCAAATCTCTTATATTACAAACACTTCTCTATAAGACATTTGCCTTTCTAATTTTCAGTACCTAAAATGAATTCATTTTTGGAGGTTCCTTGGCAAAGCACTAATTCTGAAAGGGAGTTTTAATCCCCAAAACATGTATTCTTTTAACAAAATAATCTCTATTTGGTCTAAATTCTTGTTCCTGGAATTTCAAATTTCAAGAACTGATACAAGTAAGAAGAATTCTGACCTGCATTAAGACTTGTAGCTCTAGAGCTGAGGCTCTCTTTAGTGAGCTCTGCTGAATACATACCCCAGATAGTGAGTACATGCGCAGAACTGTCCCAAATCAACGCCAGCTCACTCCTGGACAAGCCAGAAAGAAGGCCTGCATTCAAGCCCAGCATCTCATGTAGGGAGGGCACAACTTTCCATGGGCCCAGGGGTTTCTGGTGCTGGGCAGCCAGCTTTCATACACAACTGCCACCCTGAATCCAAATCCCGACAGCCTGGCACTGAGCAGCCTGTTTGTCACATTCCTCATCTTAACAGCACTGCTTTCCCATGCTGTAGGGAAAGGAAGGGATCCCTCCCTTGAGCACAAATCCTAGGTTAGCCTCTCTGTGAGGCAATGGCAGATGGGAGAATACTTCTTTTTCCAACTCTGGCTCGCTAATGCTGTCTTTCCCCAACAATGGCTGTTCCTTAACTTAACCTGCTTAACGTCATGTAATTTGTTCTGAGCAATGTTACATGGAAGATGGTGACCCCAAAGAGCACCATCTTGTAAGATACATATTTTTCCTGATTAACCAATTTTCTAGGAGCAAACTGTCATTGCTGAAATAGATACAGGGTTTGTGTATGTACTGGAACAGGAAGGAAGGCAGCACTGAGACAGTTTATCCTCATAGTTTGGCAAGGGCTGTTGCCCAGGCTGACTTGGAACTAGAGAGATACTATCCCTCCAGTCTCAGCCATCTCTTTTGTCTTTGCCTCTATCTCTTTTAACTTTCACTGTACCTCTACAGCCAGGAGCAAGTTTCACCAAATATAATATATCATGAAGTGGAAGGATGTATTCTATTGAAAAATAAAAAAGATGAACATTTCACAAGAAGATAGCCAAATAAAATACACAAAAAAGTGCTCAAGGTCATTAGCCATCAGGGAAATGTATACTAAAACCACAGTGTGTTATTACTGTAGACTCTCCCAAACGGCTAAAACGCTGGAGAGGATTAGAGACATAAAACCATTATTTGCTGCTGGTGTGAGTATAATTATTATAACCACTTTGGTAAACTGTAGTATCTGCTAAAGCTTAACATATGCATGCCCTATGATTACCAGTTCCACTACTAGATACATAACGTAACATGTTCATCAAAATACCCATGGGATTGTTCATAAAAGCACTATTTGTAATGGCTCCCAAACAGTCCAGGTCACTGAAGAAGACATAAATTGTGTTGTATTCAAAAAGAATGCTGTACAACAATACAAATGAATTAATTACAACTAACTGCAACAATACGGATGAACAATACTGTTTAAAAAGAAGAAGACAGACTGGAAAGAGTACACACTATATGATATCACTTATCAAAGCTCAAAAACAGCCAAAACTAATCTATGGTGCAGAGTTCTGTTGGTGGGAATATGGGCAGAGGAAAAGTTAGTACCTCAAAGAGGATGTCTTCTGTGACATGATCCAAGAATACATGTGTGTTTGTCTTGTGAGACTCATATGGTTTGTGTGCTCTTATTATTTCTTACAGTGAATTTAAAAAAATTTAGACTCTGCTAAGATAAAGCTATTCCACACATGAAAAGAGCCACCTCCTGTGGTAACCAGATGCTGGATTTTCTAGAAACAGCTCTAGTACACACTTTCTGTCCTATGGTTTGGCTATATGCCTCAATTTGGGGTTCACTTAATGTCATACAGAAATAGTGACACCCAAATATTTGATAAAACATTCTATCTATAAAAATTAGTTTTAAATTATGAAAAGTAAGCACTTAAAACCAAATGTGGTCCAAGAAAAACTGCAATGCTAGAGGAAATACAAAATTCTGCACTTCTAATATGATTTAATGGAAGGTAAAAACAAATTGTTTAGCCCAATTTAAAAATCACTTTGTTACAAGGTAGACCAAATTCTGCATGGACAGAAAAAAAAGAAAAAGTTCAATGACCCTACCTGAGATTGTGCATTTTCCTGTCTTACTTTCACCCCCAAACTATCCTATCTTCTTTTTCTCATCAAGATTTCACCCAAGTGGAGGAGCAGTTCGCTGCTATTCAATGTTCAGTGATACTGAAATTCCTTTTCAGGTCAGACTTTATTGTTGGGTTCAGTGCATCTCCACTTTTACCAAGATATTTTATAAAACCACAAAAGGGAAGGCAACCAAATCAGCACCCCCAGTCTTCAGGTCTAACCTGAAACAGTGCAAATTCCGAGACATGATTAACTACTAACTACAGAAATCAGGTACAACCCTAAGGGGTTGAAATTGGCTAGCAGGGAGATGCCATCCTTACTGTTAGGAAAGGAATAGTGGCTTGGAGCTAGAGAGCGGTCACTATTTCTCTCTCTCTTTTTTTTTTTTTTCATTTTTCTTTCATTATTCATATGTGCATACAAGGCTTGGTTCATTTATCCCCCCTGCCCCCACCCCCTACTATTTCTCAAGTCATATCACAATGATGAGGTGAAGACCAAGATGGTCTCAACCTCATCAATGCTTAATGGTTTCCCATCCCTCAGCTTTTTGTTTACTTTATTTTGGTGCCAGGAATTGAACCCAAGGCCCAGCACATACTAAGCATGCACTCTGCCACTGATCCTATATACCCCAGCCCTCTCCTGCTGTAAGGGGAAAAATGTGAGAGGAAATAAACTGCAAGAATAGCTTTGGAAACAGCAGAAGAAACTTTGTTTTAGATAAAGGAGACAGGAAGGCATCCTTAAGAGCAAAATATCTAGGGAGATGTGAGAAACTGGCTTCTCCAGCAGGTACAGCACAGCAGTCTTTTCTCCTAGACAAGGGAGACAAAAAAGCATTCCAAAAGGCAAGACCTCAAAAGAGATGAAATATAGACCCTTAAAGGAAAGAAACACAGCAAACTTTTCCAAGATAAATGAAAAGGGAGTCTCATCAAAATAATGTGCAATAGTTATAAAATGTACATTACAGGTCTCAAGGACAGGATGGACTAATGAGACTCTCTTGGAATGTCCAGTCTGATAAGGATGAGGGGGCAGCCAGATGGTCAGGTTCAGCCAGAAGTTAATTAGACAGCAGCAGCTTCAAAGTAGAGTGTGGGTGTGTGTGTGTGTGGGGGGGGGGTACTTAAGTTAGGCCCTTTATAATCTCATGAATTTTAGCCATTCTTTGGCTCAGTTCTTTCAGTAAGTCCCACTCATAAGGATGCTTTGCTATCCTTTCAATAAACTTTGTGCTACCTTTACTCTTAACTTCTGGTCAGGCGTGAACTTGCTGTAACTGTCAACTCCTTGTCCAGTGCCAACTGTGCTGGGGAGCAACAATCCAGTATCTTATCACTGCCCTTTAGCACCAGCCTCAGCAAACAAAGTTCTAACTAATGGGTTTGCCAGCACTTCTGTAGCACTCACTGCCACAAGCCTTCTAAGTACTCCTAGTGTTTATAGAGATACACTGTATCCTTATACTAAGGAGGCAGATTCTGGAGCACAGAGACAACAAAGTAACTTGTCCATGATCACAGAGCCCCACCTGGCTGAGGTGGGATTCAAACCTATTCACATGTTTCAAAGTTTGTGCTACTATCACTTCCCTGAGTCAATTACCTGGAATTTGGCTTTTCCTAAAACCTAAATATCCTAAAGATGGCTAAGAACAGCCAGGTGCTGGTGGCTCACTCCTGAAATCCTAGCTACTTGGGAGGCTGAGATAGGATAGCGATTACAGGCTAGCCCAGGCAAATAGCTCACAAGACCTCATCTCAACCAATAGCTGTGTCTGGTGGGGTGTACCTATCATCCCAAACTATGTGGGAGGCTGACATCAAGAGGATTGTGGTTCCAGGCCAACCCGGGCAAAAATAAAGTTTGTGAGACTCCAAGGCAAAGGAAAAAGGCTGGCCATGGTGGTATACGCCTGTCATCCCAGCCATAGCAGGAAGCATAAAATAGGAGGACTGTGGTCCTGGAACCTTAACCCTCTGCCTCCCAAGTGCTGGGATCACAGGTGTGTACCATCATAGCCAGCTTTTTCTTTCTTTTCTTTTTTGAAGATAGGAGGGTTTCCCTATGTTGCCCAGGCTGGCTTCCAATTTCTGGGCTCAAGTGATCCTCCCGTCTCAATCTCCTGACTAGTCCACCTGGCTAAGGAGCTCTGTTGATCCATTCAAATATCTATTATCTTAGATTATGGAGATGTATTGGTAGACAACGTTTTAAAAAAAATAATCTAACTTAATTAAATAAGTACTTCAAGTGACAAGTCTGAAAATGAGGAAATCAACTTTTCAAGAAGTGGATGCAAGGCCCTCCATCTGTGGATATCTCTACAACAGTTTTTTTTAGGGTCAAAGCTGGTTCTCTGACTCAAGGGTTAAAGATGTGTTGTGGATGGGAACACTCTGGAAAATGTTATACTAAACTCAAACATTCCCAGAATGGATGGTGTACACCATTAAAAATGGGTCCTAAGGTTACAGGTACTTTCTTTTGAAATATGTCAGAAAAACTAATTTAAGAGTCAGCATTTGCCAATTGATGATAAAGGTAAATGCAAAGGTTTTGGAGGCTTTTTTTTTTTTTAAGCTGGAGTCTTGCTTTGTAGTCCAGGCTGTTAGTTCTTGAACTGATGAATCTTTTGCCTCAGCCTCATGAGTGCTGGGATTACAGGTGTGGACCACCATGCCTGGTTCCTGAAGTGTTTTTTTTAAGCCTGTACATACACATGCTGATAACTGAGAGTGACTACTTTTTTTATACCTTGGTTCAGTAGTTACCTTTGCTGAAATTTAGCCAAATGAACTAACATTCAGTATTGTTAAAAATACAGAGCTCGCGGCATAACTCAAGTGGTAGAGTGCCTGTGTAGCAAGTTAAGAGGCCCTGAGTTCAAACCCCAGTACATAAAAAAGTTGTATAAGTCTCATGAAGTTAGTGCAGAAAGTGTTCAGTCTTCCATGATGATACATGTGGTTCTACATCAATGGCTTTGAAAATTAATTCTAAATATATATACATGTGAGCTGAGTGTGATGGAACACAAACCTGCAATCCCAGCACTCTCCAGGAGGAGGCAGGAGGATCACCAGTCCCAGACCAGCCTAGGCTACATATTGAGAACTAGTTTCAAACTAAATAGAACAGTAACAAAAATCTGTCTGTTCCAGTCCCAAAACATTGTTTTCTTAAAAGCACTACATCTCTCTGGCCCTGGTGGGTCACTCCTGTAATCCCAGCATTTAGGAGGCTGAGGCATGAGGATATTGAGTTTGAGGCCAGCCAGAGAGACCCTATCTCAAAAAACCAGCCCCCCCACCCCCGCCCAAAGCATTGCTATTAACAATGTATTTAGATTTATACCATGTTTCTTTTCTCTTTCCTTTGTGGTGCCTGTGTGTGTATTTTTAAGTGTGTTGGGTAAACGCTCATTCACAAGAGCTTAATAAAACAAAAACCCTTTACTCCTACTAAATAATAATAGTCTGGTTAGCAATCCTTTCCAAACATGAAACTATTATGAAATAACACATGCCACAGTTGTCCTGAGGAAGGTTTCACTCACACCCAAATGATTGGTAATTGTATGTGAGCAAAGACCAGTTTCTCAAGATGCCACAAACAGTATCTTGAATGTGTGGTCAATAAAGAATTAAATCAAAGAATTAGGTCAGGGGAGGATGATCACAACAAAATTATTCCAGTCCATCCCTAGTACCTAAAAACAAAGCCGGCCTCTTGATCTGGAAAGATGAACAAACCAAAAGAAATCAAACCCAACCATCCCATAATAAAAACTCTATGACGACTTTCCTGCTCGGGGGGTGCCCAGGGTTTCCTATTTCACTTCCTAAATGTTAGGCCATATAATGGGCGATGTAAGGTACCCGCCTTCGAAGGCTCAGGAACCCGGTGCAGAAGGAGGACATGGACTAGACCCCCAAGATCCAAGTGCAGGGGAGATTCCATCACAGAACTGAGGAGCAGAGAAGGAAAAGTTAATTCTGCCTTGGGGTGGGCTGGGGCGTGGGTGGAGTTGGGGAGGGTGCGTAGAGGCGGAGAGGTGACTTTAGGTAGCTAAAGCGGAGGACACAGGAATCCTCCCCACGAGGAAGCGACTGAGAAACGAGGAAGCGAGTGAGAAGCTCCGAAGCTCACCCACTCGGTGCCGCCCCCGGGCCGGGCCCCATCCCCTCCCGCGACCCCTCCCGGGTCCCTCTGGGGCAGAAGGTGCAGGGGGAGATCACGGACGCTCCCCAACCTCAGCCGCGGAGGCTGGCGGCACCCTCCCCTGGCAAGGACCGGACGGGGGCGCCGCGGGCCCCACCCAGCACTTCGGGCGGCAGCGATACCTCACCCCATGCCCGCCGCCGCGCCGCGGACCGCTCCCCACCGAACGCGGACACTCACTTTCTCGTGGAAGATGGACTCCATGTTTATTTGTCTGGAGCCAACGGCCCCCGCGCCCAACCCGGCCCTTCCAGCTCCGCCCCCAGCCCCACCCCTCCTCCCTCCCCACCCCACCCCGCCCCGCCCCGGTCCTGCCCACGTGCCTGGTCCAGGCCAATCATCCCTGAGGACGCGAGTCACGTGGAGCGAAGAGAGCGTGAGCGCCGGGGCGGTAAATGAGGAGACACGTGACCTTGGTAGCATGTCCTCATATCGCCTGTTACATCGTTGTCTGAGTGGTGCTGCGGCGCCATCTGCCGTCTGGACGATCTCCGTCTTCCGCCCACTGCTATAAATTCCGTTTCTAGGGGTCTGGGTGAGGCCCAAGGTCAAGTTCTATCTTCTTTTTGCTTTTTCACTTTGTACTTTTTGCTTATTGTATCCGCATGTAGTTACCTAATATCTCTTCCTCCCCCCCCCACCGAAAGTCTTAAGAAAAAGGCATCATTGCATTGTCCCAATACCTCAAACTTGTGTAAAATGATAGTTAATATTTAGCTACGGCTTAATGTAAGCTAGGCACTCTTCTAAGTGCTTTGCATATAATAACGAATTTGATATAGCAAATGTGGGTTTCGATGTGGGTGTTGTTATAATTCATGTTAGACACACAAGGAAACCAAGGCCTGGTTAAGAAAAGCGCAATGTGTAAGATGAGAAGAAGGTTGCATTGTCAGGATAAAAAATCGAAGCAGCTTGTTGCCGGCATAGGTGCTCTGGCCTTGAAGAGGATGCATTAGTTGGGGAAGTGAGAAGTCTAGCAAAATGGTGGTGGTGTGGGGGGGAGGGGGGACTTGACGAAGCTTATAGGGCAGGTACAGATGTTACAACTTGAAACCAGATAAGGGTGTACACCTTAAAAAGACAGTGAGGAGTATAGAAAGATTTTAAAATAAGAGAGGAGGTCAGGTTTGCATTTTAGAGGGATCACTCTGGCTGCAAAGAGAGTACTTGAAGGAATCTTGGGAGAGATGATGGTCTGGACTAGGGTAGTGACTCGAGGATGGAGAGACTGTTTTTTGAGATAATTAGGAAGTGGGGAGACTCAGCAGAACTTGGTTTTCAAGAGCAAGGCAGACAGAAGAGCTAGGAACGAATTTTGGGTTTCTGCCCTACACAGTCTCTGTGGCATGAGCAGTCTTCATTGAGATCAGAAACACTGGAGCAAGGTGTTGGGGAAAGTCTCTTCATTTTGGAGATAGTGAATTTATCTGTGCGACATGCAAGTACTTTTGTTGACTAATAGGTATCAGTATGCAGTTCAGGAAGCTAGTTTTAGGCTGGAGGATGGGGGTTTGCTGATATAAAAATGTAATTGAAATAAGAGTGAACAAAAGCATCATAGAGAAGAGGAAGAGATTGAAAGGAGGACCAAAAGCTAAGCCTTGAGGATAAAAAAAGCAATCGCCAAGGAAGAGGAGGGTGGAAAAGCAGGAGTGTGTAATATTATAGAAACCCTGGAAGGAGAAGGCTTCAAGGACTAGTGTCATTTGCTGCTCAGTCAAGCAACACAGGACTGAGAAGAGACCACTCGATTTTTTTATTGTCTTGCACACCATTTTGGTCAATGCAAGTTCAAGAGAAAGAGCAGTGAGAGGTAAGAGGATAGAGACTGCCAATGAGAAACAGGTACTCAGAAGGGGATGTGACCATCATTTATTGAACATCTCTGCAAGCATGGTTTGCAGTCCTGTGCAGGAGAAAGTCCATAATCTTAAGGAACTGTGGCTTAACTGGGGAGATAAATTATGTTGTTATGAAGTGAAAATTCCAAACATTTTCTGGTATTTTCTTTTAAGTTACTATTGGTGTCTTTCAAGTGAATAAACGAAACAGGCTGCTATAACAGAATACTTATACTGGGTAATTTATCAGCAGCTCACAATTCTGGAGGCTGGGAAGTCCAAAATCAAGGCTCATGCAGATCTGGTGTGAAGTAAGGGCCTTATTCCTCATTGATGGTGCCTTCTCTGTCTTCACTTGGCAAGACCAAAAGGGACAAAGAGGCTCCTTGTGGCCTCTTTTATACTGGTATTAATCCCATTCATGAGAGCTGGACCTAATCACGTGACCTACTCACATTCCAAAGACTCCACTTCTTAATACTAATACATCAGGGATGACATCAGGATGAGCTTTGGAGGGACACAACATTCAGCCTATTGCACCAAGTATCTGGGAATCATTCTTCACTCCTTTCCCACACCACTTCCACCTTGCCCCTTATCCCAGTCAGTCCTCAAATGCTATACATTCACTCATCTCACCTGTTTTCCTTGCCACTGCCTAGTTCAAGCCTTCTTGGTCTCCTGTGTAGTCCACTCCAGGGAACTCTGAATTGGTCTTGTGATTCCAGTCTCAATATGTCCAATTCATAGAATTGATCTTTCAAAAATGCTCTCACACTGTTTTTCTTTGCTTTTTTGAAGTACTGGGACTTGAACCCACGGCCTTGTGTTTGTTAGGCAGGTGCTCTACCACTTGAGTCACACTACCAGCCCTTCGCCAGCTTTTCTTTTATTGAATAGAGTGTTGCTATATATCAGGCACTGGCATTACAACCACGATTTGATTTTCAAAAGTAGTTCATGCTTTGTGTCTCACATTTAAAAAATCTTTGCCAAACCCAGGGTCACTAAAATTTTCATCTGTATGATTTTTGTCAAATCAAATTGTAGCATCATCCTTTTAAAGTCCACATTAAGCACTTAGTCTGCTTTGTGTAAATGTAACGAAATACCTGAGGCTGGCAAACTTTATTAAAAAAAGGTTTATTTTGGCTCATGGTTCTGGAAGTCCAAGTGCTACATCTTGTTAGCAGAGTCCTGAGGTGTTGTAGGGCATCACGTGGCAAAAGATAGGAAGCACATCTCTCTCCCTCTTCTCATAAAGCTATCAGTAATTCAACAATGGGAATTCCACCCTGATGCCCTTATCTAACCTCCCAAAGGCTCCAAGTTCTCTGCACCAAAGCTGGATAGAGTTTCCACTCTCTTAATACTTTACAACGGAGCTTACACTATAACACATGAAGTCTTGAGGGATATGCTGAAACCATACCCAAACCATAGCATCATGCCTTGAAATTTTTTTTTTCCTGAAAAATATCTGAGGAAAAACCTGTATGTATGACTTAATAGTACTGTGATCCAAAACTGAGAAACAGAAAATTCAAATGCTGATTACAAATTTAACACTTCTGTATGTAATCAAGTATTCAATAATTACTTTTTAAGCCAAGTGTGCTTGATACTTGAAGATTACCTAATAAAACATAAAAAAGAAGTACAAAAGACTGCCTTTATGTACTGTGTACACATGTATATAAATGGAAACCTATGGGGGGGGAAGGATAAAGGAGAATGATGGAGAGGGTGAATTCAAGTATGATATATTTGATATATTGTAAGAACTTTTGTAAATGCCACAATGTACCCCCACCTAGCACACTAATAAAATAAATAAATAAAAGTATAATAGGAAAAATAAGTGTAAAAAGAATCACAATTCAAATTCTTCTAATTAAATAATAACTGAGTTTTTATTTCTTCCATAACTTTAAAATGTGAACATCCTGTGATTAGCCAGCCTTTACTTCCAGGTAACTTCTTCATTGGGCCTCAATTCCCTGTGTGGAAAGAAATCAGGAAGCAAAGGGAAAACTGAGTACAACTTTCATGGAGGGGGAGTCAGAAAAATACTTTGTATCTATTAAACTGATCTATTTAAAATTTTTCCATTGCATTCATCATAATTTTAAACTTTCCCCATATCTTCATTTTTTTCAGATAAAAGAACTGTAATCTCTGGGTGTATATGACAGCTATACTCCTTTCACTGAGCTCATTCAAAGTTTTCTAGACCCTTTCCAGCTCATTTCATCTTTCTTGAAATCCCTGATTTGTGAACCACTTGTACAGAGTAACTGTGGACACTGCTTAATCCTCTTTCCTTCTGAGTATCTTCCAATCCAGGTAGATACACACCTCTGGTCACAAATCCAGCCTTGCTAGCCATGTCTAAAGATACAATGGGACCGACAAGGATGCTGCTGGTTGCTATCACTTAATCAGCATGTGTATACTGAGAAAAGGGAGTATGTTGAGAACACAGTATTGAACCACTATTACTACTATTTATTCTACCCACACCATGGATTAAGTAAATTAGTGTATGATAATATATGTGAAAGCTATATGCATGGGAGGCTTTGGGAAGCTGGCTTAAAATTTTGTTTTTATACTTAAATATACTCTGAGTTTAAAATAAATGACCTTTTTAAGATCTGAAGTAGCCTGTTTATAAACTGAAAATTGTTTACATTCCAAAGGTAGTCATACAGTTTTATCCAAGGACTAAATAACAAACAAGCTTAAAAATCACTTGGATCTAAATCCTCAGGGTGGAAAAATCACCCCTCTTTTTACCTTTGGCACATATCAAGAGTACTCCCCAAACTTGGTCAATTGTGAGATCAAAAAATTCATGAACTGCCATGGCCTGGTGGCTCATGCCTGTAATCCCTACAATGTGGGAGGCTGAGATTGGGAGGATCACTGTTCCAGGCCAGCCTGGGCAGTGAGTTCTCGAGACCCTATTTCAACCAACAGCTGGGCATGGTGGTATACCCCTATCATCACACTACAGCAGGAAGTGTAAATGGGAGGATCCTAGTCTAGCCAAAAAGCAAGAACCCTATGTCCAAAATAACCACAGCAAAAAGGGCTGGCATGAACTAACCTTTTATATAAAAGACTCTTGTTCCGGAAGGCAGTTAGCCTTTCATCATTCTTTCTGTCTAGGAAACATCCAAGGACAAATCCCGAAGGGACAAGTATATGAACCCAGTGGTCACGCACAATCTGAAGGAGGCTCACCATGATGGCTAAAAAAAAAAAAAATAATTAGAAACAAAAAATATGTAATTGCCTTTGAAAGAATAATTTTTAAAAAGTCAACCTGAAAGTACAATAATGATTAGTAGGGACAGGGAATGGTGGGGGTGGAGGGCACAGGGTAGAAGGATGGATGGATGTAATCAATGCACGCTGTATGAATGGGAATCCCATTAATATGTGCAATTAGTGTGTTAATAAAAAGTAAAAACGAAATATCTTTTAACCTGCCTTTAAAACAGGAAGACAGCTGTGGATATGAG
Source organism: Castor canadensis (assembly GCF_047511655.1). Classification (NCBI taxonomy): domain Eukaryota; kingdom Metazoa; phylum Chordata; class Mammalia; order Rodentia; family Castoridae; genus Castor; species Castor canadensis. The sequence goes on along the minus strand of NC_133388.1, from coordinate 16,955,627 downwards.
AAAGCTGTGATCCTCAGCATCAGAATGAACTTGATGAAGATTAGTACAAAAATTTACACACACACAAAGCTCTAGTTAGTAACCTTTATTTTTCACTTCACACTGATTTGATGATATAGAACTAAGAAATGAAGAGAATTTTAAAAATTCTACCTGTGGGTTGGGGGTGTGGCTTAAGTGGCAGAGGCCCTGAGTTCAAATCCCAGTACCACGAAAAAAAGTCTGAGAAAAATTTTTTATAAAACCATATTTAATAATATCACAAAAAGATCAAAATATCAACTAAATGACTCTACAAAAGAGAAGGGAAGAGGACACTTATAGGATGACCACTAGGAACTAGGGCCATCATTTATTTCTGTATGTAATGTAAAATAACTATTATCCTCATTTTACAAATAGGAATACAACTTAATCAAGTCGGTATGAAGTGCAGAACTGGAAATCAGGTTCAAGTTCACTCCAGATGTTTGCCTGAATTGATATTTATGGTACATGAAAGCTTTTAAGCTGCATCAATTTCCAAAAGGCAGAGGAAGAGGAATAGAGCTAGTCAGTCATCACATGAAAAATAACAAATATGCGCTAATTAAATAAGCACAGTTCAAATGCCAATTTTCTGTTAAAATTCATACATACAGATGAAATAAAAGTACACCTATGTGCACAAAAATAAATCACATACAGTGGCTGAGAAGATATGACAACACTCTAGAAGAAGCAATACATTACTGCCAACAAAATCCTCAGCATAAGCCAGGCTACGTAGACTCAGTTCCTGCTTCTTTGACATTGGTCTGCATGCTTACAAAATTCTAATTTTCTCCAACTTTACTTAAATACTCTTTACCTAAAGTCACTTGGTTAGGCCATGGCCATATTGTTAAAAGTTGCACAATTACTATGCACTGTCACTTATAAATAATATGTAATACTACACATAGTAGGTTCTAGTCTGAACACCACTCATCTAGAAAATTATAAGTACACAATGAGACACTCAATTGTTTATTTACAATTTAGTCATGAATTAGTTTTAAGTTTTAGTCTGTTGTCTATAGCTGGAGTTCTCAACTTTGACCACACATCAGAATCAGCTGGGATGTTTTTTGAAAATAGGGACAGTTGGCTCCACCTCCACGGTGAAGCTAGAAAAAAATCTGTTAGTGAAGAAACTTCCCAGCTGATTTTGATATCAATGCCTCTTGTGGTATAAATGTTAGTGCAACCAGTCTTACTTTATTTCCTATAAGATGGTAGTTCTCTTAGCACTGTGCCTTCATTAAGTAACATTACCTTATATTTAGATCTTAAAGTACTTTTTGTTATACCAAGTTAACTGCTTATTTGCTTCATAAACTTGAACCAGTGAAGTATGGCAATAATGAAGGCTTTAAATGGGGTAATGTAGCTTTCAAAGCACTAAACTGTAAAATATTAAGACAATATGCCTGTGTTCATGTGACCTTCTGTTTAAATTAAGTCAGCAGTCATCTACTCTGTCCTTATTAGGCTCCACAAATTTTTGAAGAGTTTTCAAGTCTACCCTCAGCACAGCTGTTAGATATCATTTGGTATTTAGCCTGTAAGTACTTGCTGATTCCCAGTTCAAAAGCTTTAAATAAGACCATTGTCACCTGTGGGCTATAAGCCCCGTGCCCACTGGCATTCTTTTTAAGGGGGCCTGAAGCTAACAATTGGTTTGATTTGGTTCTACTATGAACAGAAGAGCTCAGGCAAGCGCCCAAGGCTCTTGTTGCATGTGGGTTCTTACAAACTCCAGAAGTAATGGCAGTGGGGCTGGTAAAAGGATTCTGTACAGAATCCAGAATTGGACTCAACCACCTGAAGGACCATCCCTAAGAGGTAAGAGACAAATCTCAGTCCCAGAGGTATTTCCGTTACAACTGTACAATCTACCGCGGGCTCTGGAAGCAGCACAATGGACATCATTTCTTCTGTATGTTCTTCTGCAGGTGGATAACCAGGGAGGACAAAGACTTACAGACATAAGAAGTGAGTCAGAATGATTCCCCACAGATTGGCTAGGAGGGGGAGGGTGGACTGGCCCGTTATCATGGGCCTAAATCCCTGGAACTTTATCTGACAGGCAAAGAGCAGTGGGGTTAGATAAGAATGTTAGAAGGATAAAAGTACCAACTGCTTTTGGGAGTGAATGCCCCGAGGCTGCCCATGAAACCACTATGTGTATTATTATTTGTGCCTTCTTTATATAAGGGCCTGTAAGAAAAATTGTGTTTTTACTGCAGAACCAGAAGCACCTATGATATTCCTGAAAGAGGAACTGGGTTTTATCTTAAGGACTTGAGGAGTCATATATCTTTTCTTTCATTTGGGGAAGGAGTTTTGGAAATCCAACCCAGAACTTTCTGCAAGAACACACTATCACTGAGCTACACACCCAACTTTTGGTCATGTATTTTTTGGGTTTCTTCTAGGCCTCGAATTATGGAGCCTCCTGCCTCGGCCTCCTAAGTGCTGGGGTTACAGATATATGCCACCACATCCGACATGTATCTTTTAATATGGAAAGTATCTAAAATTTTTAGCATACGTTTATCAAAAGCTGAATCTGGGGCTTTTGTTTGAGACGGGGTTTTGCTATTAGTTGCCCAAGCTGGCTTTGAACTTGCCATTCTCCAGCCTCAGCCTCCCCAGTAGCTGAGGTTTCAGGTGTGGGTCACCTTGAAAAGCGGAATTTCACACTCCTAAGTATGGTTTTTGCATAATCATAACCCATTAAATCTTCACGGTAGCACTATACATGTATTATTAACCCAAGGTCCCCAATGCAGTGGGCATTTTTTTTTTTTTCTTAGATGGGGCAATCAAGGGACAATCTTGGTACTTTGCCTAGGATCACAGATGCAGCAGGTTGTAGAGCTGGGGGTCAGTACAGTACCCAGGCAGTCTGGCTCCTTAGCCCAAGTGCTTCTATTTTATTGGCTGTAGGGTATGCAGGTAAACATTAACCTCATTTCTCACCTTTTAATTTTTTTGGTCTTATTTTTCCTAATATTTCCTTTCCAACCCAAATTTCTTCCCCTTATAAAAAGAAAACTGTACCTGGTGTGATCTTATTTGGTAAGCTACTCAGAATTCACGTTGGAAACGTAGATAACTACACATTTATACGCACAGTTTTTTAAATTGCCCCCCCCACATAGCTCTTTATATGCACCCCAAAACAGGACTGGTCATATGGAGCAATCTAATTCCTTGAGGTCTTAATGCCATATACGTTCTGGAAACCAAGCCCAAGTTTTTAAAAAGCCAAGCGCTAAGTGCGCGTTGTGTGGCATGGTCGGGTCAGGAAGGTTGAATTAAAAGACAGTAAGGTTGGCCAGGAGCTGCTCCTTGGTCGAAAGTGAGACATTCCTGGTGCAGTCCCTTCCCTGCTCCTCCGCAGTCCGGCCAGGGGTGGGCACTGGGTCATCCCTAAAGACGCTTTCCACTTAGGACAGGCTTGAAGCATCCTTTCCAAAAGCTGCTGAGCGGGAAACGCGTACCCAGCCGTCCAACCGTTGACACCCCAATTTATTTCCCCCTCACCCTCGTTGGAGAGGCCCAACCACCCCTCCACTTGCACGCTACACCGCCCAGGACTTTCCCAGAACCCTCCCCGCCTATATAACGGCGATCAACGGCGGCCCGGGTCCCCAGACCCACCTGCGGCCCGGGTGGCAACAACGACCCTATGGCCAAGGGCAGCCAGCTGCAAATTCCGCCAGCCGATCCGGCCGGAAGCTGCGACCTCGGTAGAGTCCACTTGCCGGGTCCGCACAGACAAGAGGGGTGGCACGGCAAATAACTCTTATTTCTTCTAGTGTTAGAGTCTTCTCATGTTTTTACACTTAAAACGTCAGGAATTTCTTAATAAAACTTGGGTCGGAGATAACGAGGTTTGTTAACGTCAGCGCTTTCGCCTTCCCACAACTCCGGTCCAACGTTCCTCCCCCCCCCAAAGTATGGTATCGTCCAAATCTTCCCCGCCTCAGCGGTTCCCCTCCACGCTCAAAATGGCGGCCGCCAGTGAGGGTCCTCCGCCGGCCGGTCTTCACCGCTGCTGCTGAGCAAACAGCAGATTTTCTCCCTTTTGAACCTGGATTCGACTAGGGGTTGGGAAGGGCAGAGGACGCCATTGGCGGAGGCCTGACGAGGCAAGTGAGGGTGGGAGAAAGGAGCGCGCCTTGGAATGGGGAAGGGGGCGTCCTAGGCTCGGGGGAGATCCCGGCCGCCGACGCAGTCTCCCCGAAGGACAAGCTCCCGTGGTTTCGGTTGCGACTGGTTTGGTCGTTCCTGGCCGAAGTGCTCTGCGACAGAAAGAGAGAAGTGATTTTTCCGTAGGTCGGAATCTCTTGGGTCGTGCTCGCTCTTCTACCTTTTCTACTGGTTCCGTCTGCCCTTTAGCCTCTTGGCGCGGGAGGAGTGGGTCCGGGACCAGCTCTGGATCAAGCCTCCCCATCCAGGGTCTTTTCGTGCTCAAAGACCACCAGGATAATAAGCACTGGGCACAAAGTAGACGTCCCTTTTTTCTGGTGGGACTGGAGCATATCTCTGGGCCATTTTGCTCTGGGTATGTTTTTGGAGTTTGGCGGGGTTTGGGGGGGGGTGAGGTTGCGAACTATTTTTCCCGGCTGGCCTCGAACCCTGATCTTCCTGATCTCAGCCTTCCAAGTAGCTAGGATATCAGGCGTGAGCTACCGGCGCCGGCTAGTCGGTTTCCTTTTAGCTCATGAACTTTAAAGGACCTTTCAGATGTTGGTTCCATGTTTTATTAGAATTGTCTCGTCTTCTGTGCCCTCCCGCCATTACTCTCTAGCGCTTCCACTATCGCTGCAGTTTGCCAAGGCTCATTTTTGCTCTAAGAGGTCGAGCTAGCTCTAGCCCCAGTAAGTCCGGCTCCTGTGACCAAGCAAACCTGAGACGTCGTTTATGCCCATCCCCTAACTTGACCCTGTTATGAAGCACTGCTGACCCTGAACGCTGGGAGAGGATTCCTCTGTCTGAGGTTCAGGGCTAACCCAGACTTCTCCTTTTGGCGTTAGATTTTTCGTGCTTCATAGGGTTGTCATCAACATGCATACCATTATTGAGAAAGCAAGTAACTGACATATTTGCAATGAAGTAGTGTTGGTCAAAACCACTACTGTAATTTATGATCTGATGAGGATTCACTGCTTTCACCACACATTTATGTTGCAGTGAGCAACATAAGTGAGTACTTGGTGTTGGAGATGCAAAAATTGTCACTTTTCCTCTATACACTCAACATCCACTTAGCGAATATTCTGTGTTTCTCCTTTGTGCTAACAACTATCTTCAACTGGGACAGTGAAAAGATTTTCTGAAAGAGTTAATATTTGAGCTGGGCCATGAAGGATCAAAAAGAAATGGCTAGATTCAGGAGGAGGAGGTCACTCCTGGATGCAGAACAGGGGTGAAAACTTGAAGTCTGGGTATGGTTAGGGAGAGTGGGAAGGTAAAGGTGCTTGAGCGTGCAGAGAAAAGGTAACTGGTGAAGAAGCAAGAAGTAGATTGATTTCCAGCGAAAGAGTTTAGGTTTCATTCAGTAGTTACCAGGAAGCCAATGGTTAGGTACTCTGTGTGAGGAGTGGGCATTTGGATATTTGTTTCTTAGATAGTCCCACTGCCAGATGTGTGGCGGATCAACTTGGAACAGGAAATCTAGATGAGAGGAAATTACAATCATTCAGGTAAGACCAGTGCCTGCATTAAGGCAGGACAGTAACAAACATCAGAGAGACTTAAGTAAATGTCAGAGAGGGTTCAAATGATGACCACCCATTTGCTGGTAAGGTGACTAGTCTTCAGTTTGGGAGATTTTATGGTTGGTGATATCATTAAAGTGCAGTCTGAGACATGTACGTAAAAACAGGGTGGTGCCAACCTGTGCTTTAGGAGTAACAAAACACAGTCCTCCACAGTCTAAAGTATTGATTTTAGAGTCTAGACCTGTGCTATTACAGGAGCTGCTAGCCACATGGCATGTGGTATTGAACCCTTGACATGTGGTCAGTTTGAACTGAAATGTGCTCTAAATATATACACTGGGTTTTGAAGACGGTACAAAAATTTTTTTAAATATCTCAGTGTTTTAATGATAACATGCTAAAATGATATTTTGAATATGTCTGCTTGTAAAAATTTAATTTCACGTGTTTTTACTTTTGAATGTGGCTATGAAAAAATTTAAAATTATATCTTGGCATGTGTTGTATTTCTGTCTAGTCTAATCTGACTGATGTTGGGGAAATTAGGAAGGAGGAGGAATTTGAACTTGGCCTTGAGATAATGGTAAGCAGTGATGTCAGGGCAGCTTCTGGCACCCTCCATTGCCAGTATTATTTTTCCTCAGGCAGGAAGAAACTTCCAAATATTTTTGAGCAATGGGTAATACAGTAGGAGTGCTTTCAGAGACGAAGGGAGGACAAGTTGGAGGCAGAGAAATGGAGAAACCGGATGAAAGATAATGAGGCCTTTCTTTAAGGTTCTGGCAGTAGGAACAGAAAAGGAACAATATTCATGCAAGGAATTCTGAGGGGAAATAATCTGGATTGATACTATCCAAGAAAAAGTAAAGTGAAGAATCAGACATAGACCTTCAAGCTTTGGTTACTTAGATAACAACTAATGAATTGCTATTGTAGGATTATAAAATATATTTTAAGTTAGAGAAATTTAGTCCCAAAATAGAACCAGCAAAGTTGAGAGGAATACTTAGTAGTTTGCTACATAGTCTTCCCTGTTATCTCCCTGCTTTTTGTTATCTATTCAATCATTCACACCAGCTAATTTTCCTAAAGTAAGAATTGTCTATATCATGCCGTTTTTCTACCTGTTAGGAAATCTTAAAATGTTTGTTTCCTGTAGAACCATTTCAAAGGTTTACAAGCCCCTTCATCACTTGGCCCCTTTCTGTTCAATAAGCTTTTTTGTTGTTTGTTCCATTTTTTGGCTCAGTGAGTGCCAGGCTAGGTTTTTACTGACACTCTAAGTTTGTGTTTTGTGCTTTTCCTCATGTCAGTCCTGTGTTTTGAAAACCTCTCTTTCTACCCAGGTTTTACAAATATTTAAGGAATAATCTTAAATTCTGCCTCTTCTATGATTCTCAATAACACAAGCAATTGAGAGTTTTAAATCTTATTTCCTTTCTTTTTCTTTTCCCTGAGATGGTCTCCCGTTGTAGCCCAGGCTAGCATTGAACTTGTGATTTTCCTGCCTCATCTTCCCTAGTGCTGGGGTCACAGGTGTGAGCCACCATACCCAGCTGAATCTTATTTTCTCAACTACATAATCTCCTAATTATAGCTAACTTGGTTCATTATTATGTCTTTTATATATTATTATCCCTATTTGCTTTAGGTAAGCTTAAGCTTCCTAAAATTATGGCAAGTTTCTTTTTTAAAAATAGACCGTATGTGGCACATGTCTGAAATCCCAGCACTTGATCAAGGCAGGAGAATCACAAATTTGAGGCCAGATTGAGCTTCATTGTGAGACCCTGTCTCAATTTTTTTTTAAAGAGGGACCGTGTAGGGTTGGGCATGGTGGCACATGCCTGTGATCCCAGCACTTGGGAAGCTGAGGGAGGAAGACTCATGAGTTTGAGGTTAGCCTGGGCTACAAAGTAAGGTCCTGTTTCAAAAAAAACAAAACAACATAAACCTATTTCTTGTTGTTAATGGTGTCTTAGGGAAAGATATGCAAGTTAAAACACCATAATTTACAGAAGTAAATCATTACACCACATTTATGAAATTTTTTTTTTTTTTTAGATTTGTGAAGAACTCTTCATCTGTGTTCATGGTGTTTCATATATACATCAAATATTGGTAATGACTGATAATGATACAACTTGATTATGGGGCCTATAATAAAATATCTTTATCTGCTAAAATCGGGGTCTTTCCACAGAAAGTTTTACTAGCGAATGAACTCATTCACTAGTATATTCAAGCTGCTTTGTATTTTGACTTCATAATCTAAATGAAGAAAGTAGATTTGAGCAGAAAGAGTTTCTCTTAAGCCCTTAGTATAATTGTGGTACAAGCTTTTTGGCAGGGAGAATTTTCTAAGTCTTTTCCAGAAATGTACTTGTAAACCTTTTTTATCAAATAGAGAATTGATGTCTCTGTGCTTCTCATGCCTCAAGTAGGAACACACTAAGTCAATGTATTTCAAATTTTAACTTAATAATTACTTATTGAGCAGCTATTATGTGCAGGGTATGTACTAAGGTACCAACAGATCGAGCCTAGTTCTACATTCAAGAGTTCTCCCAAGTGAAAGGAAATACATGTAGATAGGTAACTGTTAGTGGTTAGTAAGAGCACGAAGCTCATTTAATACTAGCAATGTCTTATTCATTCACTCCAGGATCATTTATTGAGTACCACTGTGTGTTAGGCACTAGAGCCATTGGAATTCAGCTGATCAGTAAGGTCTGTACCCTCATGAAGTCCACATGCTAGGGTGGGGGTCAGTAGGAGAGAAGGGGCAAAGCAAGTAAAGAGCAACTGCAGAGAACACTAAGTATTTTGAAGGAAATAGAATATGTAGCGTGGAGAAGGATAGTCAAAGAATGGCTCAGAATAAACCGAAGCAAGGAAATACGTTATTAGCTAGAAATAACAGTAGAGATAAAGGAAATTTGAGGAATGTGAGTTAAATGAAACTACATTACTGGAAGTGCTCTGAAGCCAGAGCCTGTGCGCATTTCTCTGGTTGCTCAGTAGCAGTTAAATAGATGGGGAATTGGAGTCATGTTTGTGAAGAAATTCTGAGAAATTTTGCTATGAAAGAGAAATACAGAAGTAATAACAGTAGTTGTTGGTGGTGTAAGGTTAAAGGGGTTCTTAGAAATTGCAAAGTTCTAGAATGTGCTTGTATGAAGGGGACAAAGAGGATGACTATGGAAGTCGAGCATTAGGAAGGGGAGTAACAGTGCACAGGGAGTCTGGCCTTGGATGGGAACAGGGCTGTTTACTATAACACATGCCAGTAGGTTAATAGATGTGGTAGAAAATGAGGCATTACTGTCTGTCTGGTTACATTTATTTTCTGAGTGAAGAATGAGGTGAGATTATCTGCTGAGAATAGAGAGGCAAAGGGGGACAGTGCTTGAGCAAACGGGTGTGAAGTAGTCATCTGCTATGAAAAGTAGCCTGAAGACAAGCAGGTGTATAGCCTGTTTGAGATCTTGGCCAGAACTTAAACAGGAAACAGCACAGTTGTGTCACCTCTGGCAACATGTAGCTGCTGAAGTAGACAAAGTCAGTGACTAGAGATAATCAGTGTTGGGTTTTTGACAGGTTAGTTCAAAGAAGGACTAGAGGAGCAAGATACTTGAGAGTGCAAAATAATTATGGAAGATCATAGATCAATGTGAAGACCTGAGTAGAGGCAGGAAGGGTTTGTGGGTAGTGAAAAAGTTGGCAGTGGATTAGAGATACCAGTGAGGCCAAAAGATTTTTGTAGTGGAAATACTTGAGCAAGTAAGGTAGAAGTGAGAGTGAGATGCTTAAAGTTACCTTTTTGAAAGTTACCTTTTGAAAGTGGTGTTTGCACTAAGGTCTAGGATGTAAGTGTGATGGGGGCAAAGTGAAATCAAGAAAGTCAAGGTGTACTGAGAGGTCAGTTTTGAAGTTACTGGCAAGAAGACCTGTTCAGGAGCTAAAAGTCTTAAGCAGATCATCAGGTCAGGTTATAAAAGATGCCTGCACCGAGGAGGAAATCTGGAAGGCTAATACGGAACGAGCTGGGTGGCATGAGCTTTATTTGGACTGGAGTATTTAAAAAAGGAAAGAGAAGGCATAGTACGGAAGCTGTGGCTTTTGAGGTCCAGAGAGTACAAGAGATTTATTTTAAAACAAGCTCTAGAGAAAGCTGCAGGAGAAACAGAATCATTAGGGAGGTCAGGTTTCTGTGAAGACATTAGGGAGGTCAGGTTTCTGTGAAGACAAGCAGGTGAAGAGAATTTTCAGAAAAGAGGTTGAAGTTATAGGTGAGTAGAATCATAGCCCAGAGACTGAAAAGATTTAGAAGAAGAGGCAGGATTGGGTCCAACAGAGAGATACACACAAGTGATAATGGATGACCTAGAAGTCTTCAATTTTTATCTGTAACCCAGGTGAATGAGTACGTGTGGTGGATTAGTGTCTGGTGAGCCTATTAGGAAAGGTGGACAGTCACCTTACCTTCATTTGTTGATGACTTTGGTAGATGGTGAGAGATCATCAGGAATGTGGTGACTTCTCTCATACTTGCGCAGTTAGCCAGGAAAGGCCAAGTTTATCTTACGGAGCTAAAATGTTTCTGTAGAGTTAACTTTATTAATAGTTTCATCACATCTAGCACATAATTCTAGGTTCTAAATCCCAGTGGATGTGTTCATGTTTATCTTTTTAAAATACATGTAGTAGACAGCCTAGTATACATTCCATCACATATATGTTTAGCACCTACTGTGTGTCAGGTTCTAACTTAAGAATTACAAGCAAAGTACCTCTATTTTCAGTTATATTCCAGCTTAATGTTAAGAACAAATACGAGCATTTTGTTTCTATATGTGTATGTGTGTTGAGGATTGTGGGAGAGTACTATGAATGAGTGGGATTATGCTTGTGTTTCTAATCCTGACAGTGATGGAAATGTCTTTAAAAAGTTTCCATGTTTATTGAATTTCTGTGCACTTAACAGATTTGAAATAATTTTGACAATTACATGTTTGACTGTGCTTTTGTAATTACTTATATTTTTCTTTTGAAAGCACCTTTTAGATTATTGTTACTGGACCAAAAAAGATGACATCTATTATCAAATTAACCACCCTCTCTGGGGTCCAAGAAGAATCTGCCCTTTGCTATCTTCTCCAGGTTGATGAGTTTAGGTTTTTGTTGGACTGTGGCTGGGATGAGCACTTTTCTATGGATATTATAGATTCCCTGAGGAAGTAAGTTATATTTTAGATTTCTAGGCTTTTAAATCAACTTTTCAAAAAGATCAAATCAACTTCTCTGTTTTATGCTTTTGTAATACCATTTTGATGTTATATAATGTTGGTATCTTTGTACTAATTTAGTTCATAGTAAAAGAGATTTATGCTAAAAAGTAGTGATCATTGTAACTTGTAACATTTTGACTAACATAGCTTTGTTTATTGAAATTCAGGGTAATCTTACGTAAATTACTTGGCTAATGGGTCACTGAAATTTTGCTCCCTAGTTCTAGGATAGAGCAAGATTTTGTAAAATTTTGAGAAGAGGAACCATGTAAAAGCTCTGAGTTGTGTTGTGCTAGCTTACTTTCTATATCTTTTGATGCTTACCTTATAACTTGGTTCTTAGAAAAATAATGTGGGTCCATATCTACCAAAAAAACTCAGTTAGACTTGCCAAATTTTCTAATTATTAAAGAGAACTTAGTATTTTAAAAAATTTAGAACTTGAAGCAAAAAAATCATTTTGTTAATTTCTATTATCAATGTGAACATGTGTGTCCCTGGTTAATATTTTAATTAATATTATTAAATTTAATTAATAATTTAATATGCTGTCAGTCACCAAGCTAAAAAGTTGGGGCAAAAATATATAATAAATATGTGGCCATTTTAGTATCTCCTCTTTAACAGAGTATAAAATTCTAAGTTAAAGGGTTTTTTGTTTTTGTTTTTTTTTTTTTTGGCTGGTGGTACTGGGATTTGAACTCGGTTATGCTTGCTAGGCAGGTGGTCTGCCAACTTAAGCCACTCTGCCAGCCCTTTTTGTATTGGTTATTTTCAACATAGAGTTTCACAAACTATTTGCCTGGGGCTGGCTTTGAAACTCGATCCTCTTGATCTCTGCCCACTGGCACCAACCTAAGTTGAGTTCTTTAACTTAGGTGAATAGTGTACAAGATAGTCATTCAAGATCAACTTACATGTGGTGTCTACTTTTTTAATGTGTCCAGACAACATATATTTAGGTACACATTATGCCATACTATTGTTACCTCTGCAGAACAGGGTAGTAACAGTTACACTTCATAGGCATCATTATTTTAGCTGTTCAATTTGCTCTTCTACCTCAGCATAGTCATCAGTCCAGAATGGGTGAATGATTCTGACTGTTCTGCCTTTATCCTGAGAAACAAGTCACCTTGGTTGTGTTCTCCTAGGCATGTTCACCAGATTGATGCAGTACTCCTGTCTCACCCTGATCCTCTCCATCTTGGTGCCCTCCCATATGCTGTGGGAAAGTTGGGTCTGAACTGTGCTATCTATGCAACCATTCCTGTTTACAAAATGGGACAGATGTTCATGTATGATCTTTATCAGGTAATCTTAACAATGATGAAAATTTTAATACGCCATCAGTGATCATTTTTGACCTTTTATTTGTGTTATCCTTTTAGTCTCGACATAACACAGAAGATTTTACACTTTTTACATTAGATGATGTGGATGCAGCCTTTGATAAAATACAGCAGCTAAAATTCTCTCAGATTGTGAATTTGAAAGGTAAAAAATGTTTCCGTGGCAAATTGTTGGACTAATTGAGTTTTTGTTTTGTTTTGGTGTTTTGGCAGTGCTAAGGATCAAACCCAGAGCCTCACCCATGCGAGGCAAGCATTATACCACTGAGCTACATCCCTAGACTGGACCAATACAACTTAGTCTTCTGAAAAATACTCAGAATTCATAATAAAATTTATAGGCACAAGAATAAAAATTGCCATTTTCTGCCTTGACATGGCAGAAAATGACTCTAAACTTCCTTTTAGATTAAATACTAACAAAATGTTAACAACTCGAGCATTTTCATATTTAGCTTGGAAAAGGCTTTAATGTTTATTGTGTAGAATGAACAAAAGTAATGTGCCTGGATCCTCTTTCTTAGAGCTTAACAGTTGGATTTAAGGGACAGAGTAGTCTAAATGTCATAATTGAAGTAAATGAAGTGTTAATGGTAGTAGAGCAGAAAATGACTGACTTGCAAAATTGGACATTAAGATGTTTAATTAGGATGTCTCATATTAAGCCTATTTGTCACCTACAGAGAGCATTGTATTAGAGATTTTCATAACCTTGTACTCTGGCATTGAAAAAAATAGCACAATACTGGATTCTGAGGATTTAGCCAGTAGGCTCAGTGGGTTCAGTGGTTTTGCTTGTATTTAGTGTTTCTATGGGACAAATCCTTTAAGTTATTTTGCTAGTTTAGAGGTTAGCAAAAATGAAAACATTTGATAATTGTATCATATAAATATTAAAACTTAGGGCTGGGAGTATAGCTCACTGGTAGAGCAGTTGCCTGACATATATGAGTGCATTTCATCCCAAGCACCACAAAAAAAAATATTAGCTCATTCTAAGTAATAGGGCATACTAACTTTAAAGTCTAGTCTTCATCCTTCCATTTATAAGCACAAATGTCTCTGTAGGAATGTAATAAAATAGAGTGTTTCCTTCATTTGAGGGAATGGAGTAGCTGGGGATGAGAGAGGTAGACTTGCTTTTCCTTGCATGCATTTTCACTTCCAGATTTTGTGACGTTGCACATGTTACATAGCTTATAAATACAGACTTTCTTTAGGGTTGTAAAAGAAATCTGAATATTGTCATTATCTTCTTGATACAGGTAAAGGACATGGTTTGTCTATCACTCCTCTGCCAGCTGGTCATATGATAGGTGGAACAATATGGAAAATTGTCAAAGATGGAGAAGAAGAAATTGTTTATGCAGTTGACTTTAACCACAAGAGGGAGATGTAGGTATATTGAGACAAAAGCGAAAGGAAATGTGATTGTTATTTCATACTTTGGAGGGAATGCTAGAAGCAACTTCTGTTTTTGTTGTTTTAACCAGAAAGCTAGAGCAATTTAAGAGCCTCAAATAATGAATGTTGCTGGGCATAGTGGTGCACGTCAGTAATACCAGCTACTTGGGAGGATCAAGGTTCAAGACCAGCCCAGGCAAAAAGTTAACCAGACCCTATGTCAACTTAAGAAAAAAGGATGTTTTCATTATTATTTGAGTTATAAGGGAAAAAGTTTGATAATAGGTATAAAAGGGATTTAAAGAATTTACATATAAATATCTACTCTATAAAACAGATCTCCCTGGAGCCTAGGGGTGTTTTAAAGGAAGTAAATTTTTAGATACCAAATTATATTTTATATGCTCTTGACTTGTTATTTAACAGAAGTTTTTTTTTTTTTGGGGGGTGTATGTGTGCATGTTCAGTAATTACCATCTAACTTAACAATATGTAATGTCAGATTCCCTTTAAAAGGGGACACAGTAGTTATAACTTTAAATATTTCATTTGGTACAGAATTACCAAAAATTTTTTGGAGTTTAGTCTCAGTCTTCTTTTGTTACATCTGTACATTATTCTAGGTAACAGTAGCCTTAAGATTTTTGCATTAAATATTTGAGACTTAATAAGTTGAATTTAGGTTTTTGTAATTGTGGATTAATGAGGAAAGAATGGATTAGTTGAGTAAATAGTGAATGAATTCAACCATTTTGGAAAAAATCAACTTGCATCTTTATAATATAACAAATTTTAGTTAGAAGTAGATAAAAAAGGAAGCAGTATTGGTGAGTTTGTTCTCTGATTTAGAAGAGTCATGTTAGCATAAAGATAATGGACCAAGATCCAAAAGAAAAGTTTGATAGTTTTGATTAAGTGCAGGTTTAAACTTAACTGAAACAGTAAACTCAATTATAAAGCCAATAAGGTAGGGAAAATATTTGCAGCAAGTTGGTCAAAGATTTACATATATTTATGACTAGGTATTAATCAATGACTCAAAGATATAATCATGGCAAAGTGAACAAAAGATAAATTCAAAAGGAAATTTAAATGACAATTTTTATTAGATACATTAAAATTATTTTTAATTGGTGATATTCTGAAAGTATTTACTGAGTGGTTCTTTCTGGTTGAATCTTTCTGGAAGAGAGAAAATTTTCTGGAAAACCTTAAACCTTTCTAGAAAGCCATTTACAGTACTTTTATATCATAGTAAATACATTTGTAGGAATGTGTTCTAAAGAAACAATCAGAAATGCAACTGAAGCTTTTTATAAAAATGTTCTTTGAAAGGGCTGGTGGCGTGGTTCAAGTGGTAGAGTACCTGCCGTGAAAGCAAGAGGCTTTGAGTTCAACCCCCAACCACCAAAAAAAAAGTAAAAAAGAGACCTCAATATCAATAGTAGGAAATGATCAAATAAATACTGTACACACGTGATAGGTAGTTTATACAGTTGTGAGCCAGATGAGGTATATACCTCTAATGCCTCTAATCACAGCACTCCAGGAGACTGAGGCAAGTTCCAGGCCAGCCTGGACTACATTGCAAGACCTTGTCTCAAAAAATAAAGTTTTTTATAATTGCTAGAAATTGTGCTTAGAAGGAAGTTTTGTAGTCATGGGGAAAATCCAGAAGACAAAACTGAGTACATAGGAATATGCATGGGTATCTAAATTTTGAAATGCATATGTAGACTGTAGATGCACAGAAAAATAGATATGCTTAGAAGGATATATGCAAAATACTCTACCACTTATCTTGGAGTGGTGGATATTTGTTTTCTCTTCATACTTTTTTAATTTAGCAGATTTTATAGTTAATGTAGAGGGGGAATCTTATAAAAGCAGTTCCTTGTTTTTTAAGAGAAGCTATTATTTATTTGAAGTGACATGAAATATCTTAATCTTTAAACTTTGTTACAGCCATTTAAATGGGTGTTCCCTGGAAATGCTAAGCAGACCTTCTCTACTTATCACAGATTCATTTAATGCTACATATGTGCAGCCTAGAAGAAAACAGAGAGATGAGCAGCTTTTGAGTATGTATTATATAACGTCCCTTTTAAATAGCTGTGGAAGTGCATGCTAGTATGAATCACTGCTTATTCTATTTAACTTGGTCATAAGAGACTGTATAACTCTAGTATTTGTGAAGAAATATTACATGACTATATCAGTATTTTCTGTAAGGAGATGCTTTTGTGGAACAGACCCAGGGATTGGCTTTTCCCTGCCAGTCAGCATGTACCTAGCTCTCCTAGGCACTCACTGGTAATTGTCTGTGTATAAAGACCTCATATGTATCTATTAGAAGTGCACTAAAAGAAAAATGAACAGAAGAGATAAATAAGGGTGCAAATAGTCTGCTGTTTTGAATGTTGGTGTTTTTCACTCTAATTAGTCATCTTGGTTTTCAGGAGGTGCTTTGGCCCTTTACTGTTTGCTTTTGCTTTGACTCTTGCTGCTTCACTGCATATTCTTTTTACATAAGCCATGTGGGATTTCAACATGGAAAATTGAATTCCACTTTTAAATGTGTTAGCAACCACTACCTTAGTCTATCTACTTAAAAAGTATAATTTGTATAGTGTTTCACTAATTTACTAACTTTAAGAAGCTCTTTGATTCTTGTTTCTTGCTTGTGTTTTTGTGTTTGTTTTTGCTAGTTTGCTTTTACCAAATATTTTCAAGCTGATTTTCATGTAGAGCAAAGAAATCTATTTATAAAGATGTTTTTTGCTGGAAGGGAATATGATCTTTATTTTATTCTATAGGCATATATGTAACATGTATAGTATGTAGTGTGTGTGTGTGTTACTATATGTAAATTTGGATATTGGTTGTAATAAACTTCATTTGGGTGGACTGGTGAGTCCAGGATAGCCTGGATTACTTGCATTTGGCCTTGTCTTTTCCTGGTGATACAAACATCATAGTGTTTGATATGAAAAGCATTAGGAATTATTGATTTATAACTTGTCAATGAAAAAGATTGAGAGTTAATAGCAATTTTTTTTCTACTTTTAAGAAGATATAGTTAATAGAATCAAAAGTAGTTGTGGTGACCTGAAAACAATTTTTGTATCTGATTTAGTAATTGCTTTTTTATAAGTTACAGTTTTGTCATAAAAACTGAGAAATAAAGTTAACTTTAATTTTGTAGCAAAGTATTGTTGTGTTCTATAGGAATTTTTCATTCTTATTTTGTAGCAAATGTTTTGGAAACACTTCGAGGAGATGGAAATGTATTAATTGCAGTGGACACTGCAGGCAGAGTTTTGGAACTTGCTCAACTTCTTGATCAGATTTGGAGAACTAAAGATGCAGGACTGGGTGTTTACTCTTTAGCACTCCTAAATAATGTCAGTTACAATGTGGTGGAGTTTTCGAAGTCCCAGGTTTGTTTTCATGTTACCACTTGTCAAGTTGTCGTAAAGAAGCTAGCCACAGTGATTGAGCTTATGGACTATAGTGTATAGTGTCTTAATTGCTATTTGGATTTTTTTCTGAAGGGGTTGTTGATAGTAGGTCTTCATTAACTGTTCACTGTCATGTGTACTTTACATGTATTATCTCATTAATCCATATTTTCTGAAGTGGTTTTTAATTGCTGCTGCTGCTTTTTTTGTTTTTGGTGGTACTTGGATTGAACACAGGGTTTGTGCCTGCTAGGCAAGTGCTCTACCACTGAGCTACATCTCCCAGCTCATTTTAAAATTTTATTTTGACACAGGTCTAGATTAAGTTGCCCAGGCTGGGCTCAAACTTTCAGTCCTCCTGCCACGGCCTCCCAAGTAATAGGGATGACAGGCATGTACCACACGCCTGGCTTAAGTTGCTACTTTTAAAACTCTTGCTATTCTGATCTATAAAATGGGGACAAAAATAGAACCTATTTCATAGGATATAATGTTAGGATCTGTGGTTCTTTTAAATAAGCTCTTTCCCTTGAAATAGCAATCTCTAGGGTAAGATATTCATTTAGAACATCTACACTGCCTTCTCAAAAAGATTTAAGGTGACTTATAAGTGGAACAGTGTGAAATTGGATTTTTAGGGATGAAAATTGGAGTAGGAGGATCTATCTAATGGGGTAAAGAAGCAGAAAATAAGCTGCTTGTCAAAACGGTACAAATTTAAGCAACTATGGGGAAAAAATACATAGAACAAAATAGAACTTGAATTCCTTGACTGTTATAGAATACATTGAAGTATATTCTAATTATTATTACTTTTCTCCCTGTATTAGGTAGAGTGGATGAGTGATAAGTTGATGAGATGTTTTGAAGACAAAAGAAATAACCCATTTCAGTTTCGCCATCTCTCTTTGTGCCATGGTCTTTCTGACTTGGCTAGAGTACCTAGCCCCAAAGTTGTGCTTGCCAGCCAGCCTGATCTGGAATGCGGATTTTCAAGAGATCTCTTTATTCAGTGGTGTCAGGACCCGAAAAACTCCATCATTCTAACTTACAGAACAACTCCTGGGACTTTAGCACGTTTCCTAATTGATAACCCTTCTGAAAAAATTACAGAAATAGAGGTAAGCACTTGTATGCAAACTTAATCTTGAAACTCTTTGGGGAGTACTTTATACATGGTGGGAGAAAATCAGTGACTGAAAATAAAACTTGAAGTTGTTTCAGGACTTTTGTCAGAATAATAGTAGAGAGACGCTTTAATAGCACAAACTTCAGAGCCCCTTAACTAGAGATTCCTATTCTTGAACTCTTCAGTGTACCCACTGGACCTGTCCCCAGAGGGAATATGTGTATACTATATTAATTTCTCTGAAGAGTTCTTTTCCTTACTTGAAATATATTTCTTTTCTTGTAGCCCTCTCATGTAGATACTTTTTTTTTTCTTTTCATGTTTCTTGACTTTGGGTGGAGTGGATGTCCTCCTTATTTTTTATTACAGCTTTCAAGCCATTTTTCTTCCCTTTGTAGTTCATACCATCAGACTTGATAATATGCTAAACTCTCCTTGTTTCTGACATTTACTAATCTCTTGATTATTTTATATCATTCATAGTGACTTTGGACCCTCGTTCATAGCCTTCCCATCCACTCATACTCAGGACTCCTTTCTTGATGGCTTTAGCATCCATGCATATGCTGCGTTTAATGCCTTGGTCCTCTGTGTTCCTGGAAATCTTACTTATAAATGATCTTTTCCTCTACTCTACCTCAGCCATCCAGTCCCACTTTGGTGCTACTCCATATCTCTACCTCACACACCCAGTCCTGATCTTCCAACTGACTTTCTCCCGTGCCAAAAGTCCTTTGGTCCCATTGGGCCTTTTATTTCATAATCCTCACTTTTTACTGTTCATCATCCTTCAAGCTTAGAACCAGTGGTCTATGATTTACATTTTGTAAACACTTTTAATTCTTCTGTTTATATTTTAGTCATCTGGCAAAGCCTTAACCGTAGTTTGTGCCTATTGTCAAGCAGCTTTTGTTATTGGAGTTAAACATGACCATATGCAAAAGGCTTCTCGTCACTTTATGGACTTTGATCTCAAAACACTAGTACTCAGCATTCTGTAGGGTCTTCCTCTTATGAGGGACAAATCTAAGACAATTTTATATCATATTTCTTCTCTAACATCTGCAACTCGCTTTCAGTCATCTTTATAGCACATGACCTTGGCTCAAATTTAACAGAAGAAGCAGTCAGGAATTCCTTAATCTTATCAATAAGAACTATTTCTGCATTCACATCTGCTGTCTTTTATCGCCTGTTACAGGAGCAAGACAATTAATTAGCTAAATAACCAAGATGCAAAAAGGTGGTTTTGGTTAATAACCAAGCTATCAAATCTAACAGTTTTTCAAAACAAGTCTCATTGACTCATAGCAATTGATACCAGATGGGGAGGGTTAGTAACTCAAGCAAAGTTTTAAATGACTGCTTTTCATTTTGTCCTCATAACAGCCATTTAGAAGAGTGTTGAGTTTGTTAAATTCAGTGATATCCTTGTCTTTATAATTATTTAAGAGAAATACAATATTAGTAACTAAAATCAGATAAATATCACTGCAAATATGGAATTGTCGAGTAAGGATTCCATGCAGGCAGAGCAAAGTGAAATACTGTCTTGGGCTATTTAGTAGCTTTAGAAATACCAAGTTAAAAGAACTCAGAAGTATTTGATGAAGGAATTTCATGAGATGTGAAATACTGAATTTGAAATTTTTAATTATTAGAAATTCAGTTATGACTGATAATGCCTTTTTGTGGAATTAAAAGAACATTAAAAGTTTGAAAACATAGAAAATGTCATTCAGAAGTATCCTAATGAAATCAAAAGCAGCATAAGTGAGAATTGTCAAGATTTTAACTTTTTATAAAGGAATACTTTTGTTCATGATTCTTTTCCTGCTCACCTTCGTGGGGACATTTCTCCTGCAGTTATCCTTTCTCTTCACCATCTCACATGTTTTCCCTCTATTGGATCACATCCAAAACAATGATTACTCTTCTCTATCCCCAGCCTTCCCTTCTCAGTCTTCCTCATGGAAATGGCAGCCCTTTCCACATATTTACTCCATCCAGAAATCTAGAAAATGAAAAATGTTCACTGAAGGATAATATATACTGAAAGGTGCATGTCCTGAGGGTAGTGTATGATAAACTTTCACACATTAAACATGCCCGTCTAGTCTGTACACAGATCAAGAAGTAGAATATTACCAACACCCCCAGCACTCCTTCCTGACCCTCCCCCTCTTCCTCCCAGGAAAGCTACTATCCTGTATAGGTTATTAATGTACAAGTTATTACAGCACTTCTTAACTCCTTACTTTTCTCTCAACATCTACAACCAATGCATCAGCAAGTCTTGTTGACCTGACATCCAGATATATCCTAAATTTGTCTACTTGTCTCTCCACTTCCGTCATCCTAGCCCACACTAAAATGGTCATGTCTGATTCTGGGGTAGTTTTCTAACTGGTTTTTCTATTTTTACCTCCTTAATACTTTTCTTCTCACAGCAGCCACGGACATTTTTTGTGTGTATATGTTTAAAAAAAAAAACCAAAAAGCAAAACAAAAAAACACACATAACTTACTACCTTAAACATTTTTAAGTGTATAAGTACAGTAGTGTTAACTTTGGTCCCCACCCCATGCTGCCCTCCAAACTCAATCACCCATGTCAGGCAAGTGCTCTACCGCTGAGCCTCATCTCAACAAGTAGTATTGTTTGTATGTGCATTGTCGTACCACAGGGCTCATGAACTTTCTCATTGGCAAAGCTACAACTATCTCTATTGAAAAACAACTGCCAAAGAAATCTTTCAAACTTTCATCATTTCATGGCACTCCCATGTTTAAGATTTCCTGGAGGCTTCCTTCTGCTTTTTAAATCTTTTTATTTTTTTTTTTCAGCTAATTATTTTAATTTTACTTTTGGCAGCACTGGAATTTGAATTCAGGATCTCACATTTGCTAGGTAGATGCTCTACTGCTTGAGCAATGCCCCATTGCTTTTTGCTTTTTTAGTTATTTTTTGAATAGAGTCTCAAGTGTTTAACTAGAGTTGGCCTGAGACCACAATCCTGCTACTGTGCCTCTTAAGTAGATGGAATCACAGGCACATATCACCATGCCTGGCTTGTTGTTTGAGATGGGTCTCACTAACTTTTTACCCAAATCATCTTGAACTACAATCCTGTCCAGCTCCACCTTTAGATCCTTCCATCTGTTAGCCATTACAAATGGCTAGGGTTACAGGCATGCTCCACTATGTCCAGACAGTTCTTTATTTTTAATATGTCAGCACTGAACTTTTTAATTATTTTATTTTGATATCACTAGGGTTTAATGCAGGGCCTCGTGCTTGCTAGGCATACCCCTTGACCCATGCGTCCAGAGTTTTTCTTTATTTTTATTTTTAGCTGATACACAAAAAAAGTTGTACATGGTAATGGTGTAGGATTAAGAACTGTCTTTTCTGTCAAAATAGCCTAACCAAGCAAACTACTGCTATCTTGAACCAGTAGCCATTTTAGTTTCATAGACTTAGTTTCATTTTCTTAAGTTTCATATACCTACAGCCTTGAGTTTCATTTCCTTGCTGAGCTGTAAATGTCAGTCCCTCCCCTACCCCAAACAATAGCCAGTTGGGAAGAGTTGTGAACCCAAGTGTGGAACAGTCCTCATGAGGGGCAGGGTTGCATTAGGAATAAAACCCAAGTGGACTTCCCACTCTGTGTGCTTGCTTACCAGACTTCTAGTTGGTCGCACACCCTTCTGCAGAAGTAAAACTTTTTGCCTTCCCAAATGACTCTCTTCTTCTGATCACCATTTGGGAGTCCTGAGACCCCAGAGTTTTTATTTCTAACAACGGGATAACATGCAATACTTGATACATGTGTGCATTGCATGTTTAAATCAGGTTAAACATAATTACCTCCTCAAACATTCTTTCCTCAAGTTTTCAAAATCCTTTCTTATAGCTTTTGGAAAGTATAGCACAAAATTGTCTATAGTCACCATACTGTACAATAGTACCCCAGAGCTTCTTTCTTCTATCTGTAACTTAAAACCCATTGGTAAAACCTCCTCTGTCCCTAATCTCTGGTAACCACCATTATAGTTTCAACTTCTATGAGATCAATTTTAGATCCCACATGAGTGAGATCGTGTATTTTTTTTTTCTTTCCATGCTTGGCTTATTTCACTTAGCAAGATCTCCGTTTCTGTCTGTGTTGTTGCAAATAACAGGATTTCATTTTTTTTTTTTATGGCTGAATAGTATTGTGTTGTACATATAGACCACATCTTTTGTCCATTCAGTTGATGGACACTTAGGTTGATTCTGTCTGTTAGCCATTATGAATTATGCTGCAATGAATGTGGGAGTGCAGATGTCTCTTCAACATACTGATTTCATTTCCTTTAGATAATAGACCAGGTAGTGGAATTGCTAGATTATATGATAGTTATATTTTTAACCTTGAAGACCCTCCGCATTTGCCATAATGGTTGCACTAACTCACATTACCACCAACAATGTGCAAGGGTTCCCTTTTCTCCACAACCTCATCGGCATTTGTCACCTTTTTTCATTTGAGAGTAGTCACTCTTACTGGGGTAAGGTAATATCTCATTGTGGGAGGGACTGGGCTTTGAACTCAGGGCTTTGTACCTGCAAAGCAGACATTCTTCTGCTTGAGCCACACCTCCAATTTATTTTGCTCTGGCTATTTTGGAGATGAGGGTCTCTCAAACTATTAGCCTTGGCTGGTCTGGAACCATGATCCTCTTAATCTGTCTCCCTAGTTGCTAGAGCCACAAGCACCTGGCTCTTACTGTGGTTTTGATTTGTGTTTCCGTGATGATTAGTGATGCCAAACATTTTTTCATGTACCTGTTGACCATGTGTATGCCTTTTGAGAAATGTCTGTTTTGGTCTATTGCCTATTTTCTAATCAGGTTTATTTGGTTTCTTGCTATTGAGTTTTTGGCATTCCTTACATATTCTGGTTATCAACCCCTTGTCAGATGTATACATTGCAAATGTTCTTTCTCGTTCTATAGGTTTTCGCTATGCTTTGTTGATTGATTCCTTTGCTGTGGAGAAGCTTTTTAGTTCCCTTCAGCTTTTTGAATAAAATGCATATTCCTTATCCAGGCTCTCATGATCCACATGATCTGATCCCCATCTACCCTAGCTTGTTCCACCTTCTGCATTCACTGTACTACATCAGGAGGGTAGCACAGGCTGTTCTGCCTGTGACAGTCACCTGGCTTCATGCTGACTGACTCTTTGTCATGTAAGTCTCGTTTAAAGGGCCTCTGTCTATGAATCTAACATAACTCCCCAGTGAGTTACCAAACTATGACCTTTTACTATTTTTCCCAGCACTCATCACTGTCTGATGGGTTCTTTGTTGTTTTCCCCTTCCTACCACCAAATGAATACAAGTTTCCCGGAGAAAAGGGTTTTTTTTTTTTTTAATGTCCTTCTTACCCAGAACAGTGCATAACCTATTAGAGGCCCTTAGTAAATGTGTTCATTGAAATCATGGATGACTTAAAAAAAATGAATATGTAATACACCAGATTTCTGATATGTTAGACAAAGAGTTTGCTGTGTGTCCTATTTTTTCATCTACATTTTTAAAGATTTAACTCCTGAGTTAAATCTTA
Source organism: Castor canadensis (assembly GCF_047511655.1). Taxonomy (NCBI): domain Eukaryota; kingdom Metazoa; phylum Chordata; class Mammalia; order Rodentia; family Castoridae; genus Castor; species Castor canadensis. Next base: position 16,931,621 of record NC_133388.1, on the reverse strand, counting down.
CTCATTTAGAAAGTGCAAAAACAGTACATGAATAAGGATTAATAGGTTAAAATAGATTAAGATTAGGAAAAGACATAATTTGGAGGTAATTTAGTGAAGGAGTAGGTAGAAAAATATCTTAGGGTTGAGTCAGAAAATAGAATTGTTTTTGTAAAGATATGTTATTAGTATATAATAGTATTATAATAAGTATTTTTAAAATTTCTTAGTTTTAATTCTGATATGGTAGAGTCTAAATATAGAGAGTCTATAGTTAGTATAGAGATAAAGGTATGAGAACTATGGATTTAATTCTTGCATATTGATGGATTTTAAAGTTTTTCCCAGATTTTTACTGTTAGAAACATTGCTGTAAATTTTTGTTTTTCTTTTTGCACCACTCCACCAGCCCTTTTGTGATGTTGTTTTTCTAGATAGTGTCTTGAGAACTATTTGCTCAGGACTGGCTTCGAACTGTGATCTTCCTGATCTCTGCCTCCTGTGTGGCTGGATTACAGTTGTGAGCTACCAGCGCATAACACGAATTCTTTTGTTCGTTTCATGCATTTTTGCGATGGTTTTAGTAGGATGAATTCTTAGAAAATAGGAAATCTGTGTCAAATGACAAGCACATTCTTGTATTTAGATGTTAGCAAATTGCCTTTTAAGAGAGTTATGCTAATTTTCAGAGTGGACAAAGGTGTACCTTCTTCATAGAGTAATTAGCATTGCCAATCTTGTAAATTTTTAAAAAAATTGTATTAGCTTTTTTATATTTTGCCTTTTCCAAAAATCATTAATAAAATCAGATATTTTTCCATGGCTACTAGTTATTTTCTTATTTTGGCAATTGCCTTTATATATATTTTGTCCCTTTTGATGTGTTACCTTTTTCTTGATTTGAAATGCTCTTAGGAAAAAGTAGGTTCTGATAGTAATAGTGCTACCAGTATTTTCCTTTTAGTGTTATGAGATTTGAAACATTGGAGATCTTATTTTTTCATGTTGCCATATTTATTCATCTTTTCTATATTGACTTTATGGCTGTTGGGTTTTATGTGGCTTCATCTACTCCAAATTATGAAAGTACTTAATTTGTATTTTCTTGTCCAGATTGACTGGTGCCTTTTAACCAGTTTGATTTAAATCCACTAGATATGTCAGCTTAATTTTAGTACTAATCTAGTAGGATCTGTAACTGCATGTAATGGAAATTTGATTAATTTCAAAGGGAAATTTAGTTTAAAGATGATGAATCAATTTAGAGATGTGCTGTATCTTATGCCCTGCTCCTTTCATCCTTAAATTGACGTTTACTTTGCTCTTTTTTTGTTAGTTGAGGAAACGTGTGAAGCTTGAAGGGAAAGAACTTGAGGAATACCTGGAAAAAGAAAAACTAAAGAAAGAAGCCGCTAAAAAACTTGAACAATCAAAAGAGTGAGTTAAAGTTTATGTTTATAACGTGAAAAGAATGTATCTGTAAGACTCATTAGCATTCAGTTGAAAGTATTTAATGGGGCATGGTGGCACAATCCCATAATCCTAGCACTCAGAAGGCTAAAGCAGGAGGAACATGAGTTTCAGGCCAACCTAAGCTACATAGTGAGAGCATCCCAAAAAAGCCAAAATAAAGCAAAAAAGGAAATACTTAAATTTCCTTAGAACTGCATTACTTTTTGTTGTATCTTTCAAGTGACTAAAACACCATGTCCTTTCAGTGCTAGGATTAATATGTATTTATTTATTAGCTGGCAGTTAATGTTATGTTTTATAAAGTACTGATTCCCTTATATTGAATATTGTTGCATTATAACTTGAATTAATATTAATTACTAGTAGCGTATATTAATTCAGCAATGATTTTATGACGTATTCCAAAATCCTCACAGGGCAGATATAGATTCCAGCGATGAGAGTGACGTGGAGGAAGACATTGACCAGCCATCAGCACACAAGACAAAACATGACCTGATGATGAAGGGTGAAGGCAGTCGTAAAGGAAGTTTCTTCAAACAGGCAAAAAAGTCCTACCCTATGTTTCCTGCCCCAGAGGAAAGAATTAAATGGGATGAGTATGGAGAGATTATCAAGTATGTGAACAAAACAAATTTTTCTTTCCTACAAATTGGAGGTGTTATTTTGACTTAGTGAACTTGATCTTTCTGGTCACTGTCATACACTTTGTTTCTGGATACCTTGCCTTGGCTTGGAAGATAAAGACTTACAGTTTAAAATATAAAAAATAGAAATGTTGAACATACAGAGAATTGATAGGAAGGAAAAAATTGATAATTTTGTTAGTTTCCTGAAAGATTTAAAAAGATAGACTTTCTCCATTTAAGAGCTAAGGGACATGCCTTGGGGAAACTTGATGGTGATTCCCTTAGTTTAAGAAATGGGTTATGCCCGGCTAGTCTCAAATTCCTGGGCTCAAGCAGTCCTCTTATCTCGGCCTCCCAAGTAGCTAGAATTGGCATTGAGCCATTGCCCTGGACTTGTTGTTTTTCTGTATTTCTTGTACTTGCTTTGTACTTCCATAATGCTGTCTTAAGCATATAGTACACTAAGACTTTCTTGGGTTAAATGGGGCAAATTCCATTGTCTACTTGGCCCTGTAATCTCTTGTACATTTTTGTACTTTCATAATGCTGCCTTGAACATGTAATTACCATAGGTCGTTCTTGGGTGTAATTTTGAAATTCTGTTGTCTACTTTGGCCCTCTAAGGCAATAGGAAGAAAACAACAGTTTAATGCTGGTGAGTTTACCTACAGTTCCACTTAACAAATGACCAGTCTGCTTAATATATGGACAGTGAAAATGGGCATGAGAATTAAATGAGGTTGTGGGTTTTTTGATTTTGGTTTTTGACACGGGCAGTTGTATGACCCCAGAGCCTCATGCATGCTAGACCAACACTCCACCACTGAGCTATACTCCACCCAGCCCATGAGGTTGTGTTTTCTAGCATAGAACCTGACTCATAGTAAGTGTGCAACCAGTAGTTGCTATTGCTGTTGTTATTCTGTAGAGTTAGAGATGTTGGGCTGCACAGCTAAGAAGCTGCTGCACAGTCTATGTGTTTGGGAAGAGAGACCTGGATTCTCAGAGAGGAGTGGAGTGGTTCTATGAGTGAGCTTATATACAGTTATAGGAAGTTAAAGAATGTTAAAAGCAAGTTGTTTGTTTGTGTTTTACTTTTAACTAGCACTGTGATATCAGGAGTAAAGATAGGAAGTGATATGTTAATAGTACATTGAAATAAAGATGAAGGCTTATGAGGGAGCTAATGATTGTTGTTTCTCAGTCTTCTCAATAATGTGCAAGTAGAGAGTCATCTGCTTTCTTCATGCAAAAAGAAAATAACTGGGGAGGTGTCTTAAGTATATCAGGGGACTTCTAAAATTTATAAGTATTGAAATTTGGTGAAGACAACCATAGAAATCAACAAAGTATAATTTTAAAAAGGAATGCAGGGCCAGATTACAAGAGTACTTGTAATAGCCACTGAGATCTTCTAATGGGCTGTCTAGTGAGCCTTTCACTAGTTCATGCTGTGTGTTCGAAGAGCACTTCTTAGTAGTTATGAAAAACATTACATATATGTATTTATATGTGTACATATATGTAGTCATCTGATAATTGATGCTATGAAATTGCATTGATTTGGGGTCAGTTGTATATTTAAGTCTTTTTCATGTGAAGAACCTAAGTGTTATGTTGCCTACTATGTTATATGTGTTAGACACATATAACATTAGCTTGCTCTTTACTACTTCTAACTGGAGACTTATTATTTAGACCAGAAGATTTTTTAGTGCCAGAGCTTCAAGCTACTGAAGAGGAAAAAAGCAAATTAGAATCTGGTTTGACAAATGGAGATGAACCCATGGATCAGGATTTATCTGATGTTCCTACTAAGTGCATTTCTACAACAGAGTCTATTGAAATAAAGTAAGTGATTTTGTTGCATTAGGAAAATAAATTACAAAATTTTAAGCCCTTGAACCTATATAATTTACATTGTTTCCAATGTGAAATTTCTGATTATCCTATAATTAAGTTTATGCTTTAAAAAATTTAACTTCCTTTTCTATGAAAAGACTTGTGAAGTACAGTGGTTTTTTTCTCTCCATTAACAATATTTGAATGCCTAAGTAATTGAGTTAGCGGTGGGAGGGGAAGGGAGTTGACCATTAAATTGTATATTTATATGAAGAAACATTATTTCTGCCCTTTTTATTAAGTCTAATAGTAGGTGAGAAAGAATAGTGCAACTCACAAACTTTAATTTTTCTGTTTAACTGCTTGTTTAATACTCCTTAAATATCTCTAATGCTCTTCTGTGTAGAAAATTTAATATGACTGGAAGTAGTTAAGAAACCTTCCCCCCCCCCTTTCTTCTTAGTATTCATAATAATACCGCTAAATGATTATTTTGGATTTTTTTTTTTTTTTTACTCTTCAGAAAGCTAAGTTGTTTATTTATTCAGTGATATCTTCTATATATATTCTTGGGTAGAGATAAGGTGTAAATAATACATATTAATAATATAACTTATTTCTCAAATCCTCATTTTATAGATTGTATGTATTTATTTCCTGATGATAAAATCCATTTTTAAAAAGCCTTGTTTTAGAATTATCAGAAAAGTAAGCTTGCATTATCATGTTTGATTACAGAGCCAGGGTTACTTACATAGACTATGAAGGACGCTCTGATGGAGATTCTATTAAAAAAATCATTAATCAGATGAAACCACGACAGTTGATCATTGTCCATGGCCCACCAGAGGCAAGTCAAGACCTGGCAGAGTGCTGCCGCGCATTTGGTGGGAAAGACATTAAAGTGTACATGCCAAAGCTACATGAAACAGTCGATGCCACTAGTGAAACACACATCTACCAGGTAAATATGGAATACAGGAGTGAATGAGATAGACATGGAACTCTGCCCTAGCACAGTTTAAACCCATAGTCCATGGAGTTGAAACAAGCAAATAGCATTTCCCAAGTGGCATACCTCTAATAGAGGAAGTGTAGGATGGCATGAGAGTGTAAAGAGGAGGGTCCTGACCCAAATTTGGCAGGTTAGAAAATGTTTCCTAGAAGAAGTAATAACTTAGCTGACTCCTGCCTAATGGATGTTTAAATGGGTTTTCAGAATGAAAGGAGCAGGAAAGAAAGGGCCAAAGGGAACAATATTTGTAAAAGAGGTGAAAGGAATAAGTATATAAAAATTGAAAAATTCAAAAAACTTTACAGGTGTCAAGGTTCTTCCCCTAACTGAGAAAAATGCAGACAGGTTCAGAAGCTAGGACGAACATACAGGAAAGATGAACTCTTAATCTCATTGTGGGAGATAGTGACAGTTTAAGGTAGGTGTGAGGTCTATATTTGGAAGAAATGGCTGAGAACTTACTGGGCAGAGCAAAAGGAACATTCCAAGAGCATGGAGGTGTGAGAGCACATAGATTCAGAAAAGAAGCTCTACTCTGAAGTACGCCAGGTACCAGAGCAGGGAGACCCACCAGCAGTTCCCACCCAGCTGCACATGAAAAACATTCAGGGCTCTCTGCTCTTAAGCTCACTAGTTACAGATACTGGAGGTGAGGCCTTGGTGTTAATACTGAAAAACATTTCCATGTGATTCTTCTATGCAGTCAAGGTTAAGAATCTTTACTTTGGAAAGTAGACAAGGACCCTTTGGATCGTAACAGATAATTAGGTCATTATAGCTCATTATGAGTATGAGATGAGTGAAAGATTCTCAATTTTTAATCACGTTCCCAGAGTTAGAAAATGACAATAAGAGGTTATGTTCATTTATTTCTCTCCATCCCCTTTGCATATCCAGGTGAGATTAAAAGACTCACTTGTCAGCTCCCTTCAGTTTTGTAAGGCAAAAGATGCTGAATTAGCATGGATAGATGGTGTCTTAGATATGAGAGTTTCCAAAGTGGATACAGGAGTTATTTTAGAAGAAGGAGAACTCAAGGATGATGGAGAAGACTCCGAAATGCAAGTGGATGCTCCTTCGGATTCTAGTGTAATAGCCCAGCAAAAGGCCATGAAAAGTCTGTTTGGAGATGATGAGAAAGAAACAGGGGAAGAAAGTGAGATCATCCCTACTTTGGAACCCTTGCCACCTCATGAGGTAAGAAAGCCTTGCTTTTAGCTCTCTTTGAATTTATTGTCTTCTAGTTTTCCTTTTGTGTTTTTAACCATTTAAAATGTTTTTGTAGATTTACTTTGGAGTTCTTAAAGATTATTCAAGACATGTTTCTGTGTGTGTGTACTAATTCTCCACTGCTAGGGAATGATAACAATTTAAAGGAAACCTTTACTAAATCTTTTAAGGTATACAATTATTTCACGATTTGTTTTCTCTCTATGGATTTTTTTAAATTATCATATTGTATGGGAGTATATTGTGGCATTTACAAAAGTGCTTATAATACATCATGGTTGAATTCACCCCCTTCAACATTCTCCTTTAGCCCCTTCCCCCATTCTTAGAATAGTTTCAACAGGCTTCATTTTTCCATTTTCATACATGAGTACATAATATTTCCATCATATTCACCCTTCCACACCTTTCCTTATATCATCCCCCGTCACCAGTACCAACCCCCAGGCTCAAATATGGATTTTTCAATATCAAATTTGAGGGTGAGGATCACCTACTTGCTTCCAGTCAGGAGATTTGTGGTTTTCTAAGAATATCATACTCATACTCTATTTTTTTTTATATTGTCAGTTCAGTTTAAATCACTTTTGTTTTTGATAGTTAGAAACCCTTTATATTTAAGTATAGCTGTAATCCCAACCTACTATTTGTATGTTCTCAGGAAGGACTAATTAATTAGAAAAGATTTTAGGTAATGAAACAGACTAGTCCCACATGCTTGTCAAGTGAAGTCTTCAGCCCTGCTATAGACTAGAGAGAGAGCCCCTGTCATTGGATTTCCTTCTACTACTACTCTTGAAGTTGGGAGAAAGAATTAGAATCTTTTTTTCTGTCTGTGCTAAAGCTAGTGCTGGTCAAAGCAGTTTCAGAGTATTAGCATTAGGCAAGACCCACTTTCCTTTCTGATTTTAAACCCCTGGTATCCATTGAATTCACTGTGACGGAGGTGGGAAAATGGAAGTGGGTTGGGAAGGATTATCCTCTGAACTAAGCAAAGCGCTGGGATGTGGAAAATGAGTTCTTGAGTCAGTTCTGCCTCTTGGCACTCTAGCTGACCCTCTCCAAGTGGGTGAAACATTACCACATGTCTCTGTTATTAGGAGGCATGACTAATAACATTTTGAAACATCAGAAAATGTGAAGGGTTTTGTAATGTTAAGTAATGAGGTAAAACCCAGAATAACAAATTTGGAATGTGATTTACAGTCTTAAGATGATCTGTCAAAGGATTTCAGGTAGTAACAAAAAATATCTTAGCAATCCTGCAGTGTTTCACAAAATTTATTCAGTACAATTTTGTGTCTGGTGTTTTACTTGAAATTATTCTTTCCCCCTTGACCTTATCCAAGGTTCCCGGACATCAGTCAGTTTTTATGAATGAACCAAGACTATCAGACTTCAAGCAAGTTCTTTTACGGGAAGGGATTCAAGCTGAATTTGTAGGAGGTGTACTTGTTTGCAACAATCAAGTAGCAGTCCGTAGAGTAAGTTTGTTTTTGATAAGGCCTGGATTGAATGCATGCTTGTCATTTTGAATTCTTTAGTACTTGATTGGTAATTTCACAAAACTGGCAATCAGTAATTATATTCACATTGAAGACCTTTAATAAGGTTTTTAAAACTGAATCTCAAAGAAATGGTATATAATTTTACAGAAAACTTATTTGATGTTTATATGTCTGTGTAAAATTCATTATGTGAATATTATGTCCATACTGTGAATCAGGGCAACCCATCTCCTGACCAATCATAAAATAATCTGGTTATTGTGTCTGCATATTAATGAGTAGAAAATATACTAAAGAACTTTTTTTTAAACTTGGTTTCTAGACGGAAACTGGACGCATTGGATTAGAAGGCTGCCTTTGTCAAGATTTTTATAGGATCAGAGACCTTTTATATGAACAGTATGCCATTGTGTAAAGGACATGATGTCAAGAAGTATCTGCTTGACCTTTCTAAGAAAAGGTTCTTCTTTTACTCTAAGCTTTTGTTGTTTTGTTTTGTAACATACAAAAAACTCTGCCAGAAAAACTGAACATGTACTAGATTTTGAAAATGTAAATAGAGGGCAGGGGTGTGTGCCTCGCATGCTCAGGCTCTGGGTTCGAACCCTAGCACTGTAAGTAGAGACTGTTTTTCTGTAAGTAGAGACCATTTAAATAGTCTCTACTTTTTGGCTTTCAGAGTGCTACAGGTCCTACCATGTGTACAGGCCCAAGAAAGAAGGCGATAAGTTTCCTTTACAGACCCTTCTCTGGAAGGGCTTTTTACTTGAATAAAATAATGCAACTTAGCAAACCAGTTCATGGCCTTAGAGAAACATGTTTGCATGCATTCTTGCAAACTGTTTCTTGATATTTTCTGGAATGAAAAGGGAGAATTATTTAGAAAAAACGTGCTGAAGAAAGAAAGAAAAGACAGTTTTTTGAGTTTAGGTGTTAGGTTGAAGAAAACTGAAGCATATGTGCTCTGACTCCTTTGAATCCTGAGTGCAGTTGTTTTCACAAGGGGGAAGATATGATCCACACCTGTATTTGCCAGTGATTCACTCTAGTGTGAGGTAGTCCACATTTTGTTTAGAAATCTTTTTCTCCCGTTTTTTATTTTAATAAGATTTTGTTGTTCAGTTTGAATTATAACATCCTCATTTGAATATGTCATTCAAAAGAAAGCCTTGATGATGTGTCATAATCCTAAGGGTTCTGAGTACCTTTAAACAGATCTTAACTAGCAGCTAAGTTATTGCATTTGAAACGGTTTAGTGTTCTATTTTTAAGAAAACAAATTGAACCTCACATTTTTACAAGGTAACAGTATAATTAAAAGGTGTAAGTTATTTCATCTTTCAGGCTTGCTTTTACCTAAGCAGTGATTGGATTTTATGCACATTACTATAGACATAGTACTGAATTTGATAGGATTCTCCTTTGCTGTCCTCAATGCTGTAGAAGCAGCTTGTGTTCAAGAGTAAAAATTGAATATATGCAATTTTCATTGAACTGAATGAACACCATGTTGTCCTATTGTAATGTGTTGATGATTTTTTAGAAAGTAACTTAATCATGGCAGACTTTGATGCTTGTTTCTTAGGTGTTTAAGCCCTTCTCTTTACACTTAGCATTTATCAGGGCATCAGTCTTCTGGTTAACTTAGATGGAGTGTGTATATTTCAACTCGGTGACATCAGACTGGAATTAATGTTGCATTCTTTTTCAAATGCTCAGAAAACTTCTATTGTGAATTAAATTACTGCAAACTTTACAGTCCTCTGATACTAAAAAACAGTGTTTCGCAAGATGAATACATAAACAGTATGTTTTCTTCTTAGCGATTCAAACCCAGTTTCTCTTAAACTCTTATTACTGTATTCTATTTATGTTCCAGGGGAAAGAAAGACTGAACTTATTTCATGATTTAAAACATTTAACTATATATATATTACACCGTAATGCCATATTTAAAAAGTTATTTCTTGCCTAGCCTTTCTATTGTCCTCTGAACAAGAATTAAATTTTTATAGTACTGCTTGAAGATGGCTATGCTGAATAGTGTCACTGGAAGAGCAATACTTTCATCCATTTCTAGATGACAATTCCTGAAATGAAGACTTTGTCATAGCCTCGCTTACTTAAGAAAAATATAAATTTAAAAAACAATAGTGAGATTAAATCATGAACTCAGAAATTCTTTTTTTTTTTTTTTTTTTTTTTTTTGGTGTTACTGGGGTTTGAACTCAGGGCCTCATGCCTGCTAGACAGGTGCTCTACAACTTAAGCCAATCCTCCAGACCTCAGAGAAACTTTAGATCTTTATTTTTTGCAAGAATAAATACAATATATGGTTTATCACCTGATAACTGCAAATGATTTTGTTAAAAGGAAATTTCAGCCAGTTGTGGTGATCCTTGCCTGTATCCCAGCACTCAGGCAGGAAGACTGAGTTTGAGGCCAGCCTGAGCTCCATAGTGAGACCCTGTCTCAAAAAAAAGAAAGAAAAAAAATTTTTATTGCATTTGTTGTAGTGAGATTATACATGCCAGCTATCTTTGCAATTATTTCCATATTTTCATGACCCTGTAGGTGACCTGAAACAGAAATGAGGAAATCAATTTTTTGAGGAAGACCATTTGTCATTTCTTTTTCTCAAATTGAGGTATAATTCACATACCATAAAATGTTCATTATTTTAAAACATACAAGTCATTGGTTTTGTATATTCACAGATGTGCAACCATTACTACTATGAAATTCCAGAACTTATTCATCATTCCAAAAAGATACCCCACTAGCAGTTACTCCCCATTTTCCCTCTCTTTAGCCTCTGTCAGTCATTAATCTGTTTCTATGGATTTATCTCTTCTGGACATTTCATAAAAATGGAATCATGCAACATGTGGCCTTTGTGTCTGACTTCTTTCATTTCACGTAGCATAATGTTTTCAAGGTGTATTGATGTTGTAGCGTGTATTGGTATCTTTTTGTTTTGAAACTTGTCTTGTTATGTAGCTCAGGCTGACCTTGAACTCATGATTCTCCTGCCTTAGCCTCAGTGCTGGGAATACAGGTATGTACCACCACACCTGCAGTATCCCTTTTATGGCTGAGTTATATTCCATTGTGTAGATTCCATTGTGTGTACTACATTTGTTTGTCCATTCATCAGTTGGTGAACCTTGGATTATTCCCAATTTTCAGCTATAAATGAAGAATGCTGCTTTGAACATTCATGTACAAGTTTTTTTGAGTGAACTTAGATTTTTAATTTTCTTGGGTACCACCTAGGAGAATTGCTAGAGTGTATGGTAGCTCTGGTTAACTATTTGAGGATTGCCAGGCTGTTTTCTGTAGTGTCTGTACCATTTCACATTCCCACCAGCATATGTATGAGGGTCCATTTTCTCCACATCCTCACCAACATTTGTTACTCTCCATCTTTTTTTTTTTTTTTTTTTTTTTTGCCACCCTAGTCCATATAAAGAGGTATCTTACTAAGGTTTTGATTTGCATTTCTCTAGTGAATGATCTCTAGCATTTCATATGCTTATTAACTGTCTTCTTTGAAAAAATGTATTGAAATCTTTTGCCTATTTTAAATTAGTTTATCTTTTTATTGAGCTTAAAAAATACTGAGTTAAAGTTTAAAAAACATATTCTTGATACTAAACACCTATGTATATGATTTATAAATATTTTACCCATTCTGTGGTTTTTTGTGTATGTGTATATGCGTGTGGGTACAGTGGTTTGAACTTAAGACTTTGAACTTGCTAGGCAGGTGCTCTAGTACTTGAGCTACTCCACCAATCCAGCTTGTGTTTTTTATGGTGTGAAGCACAAAAGTGTAATTTTGGGGCTAGTCCTTTGGTTCCTGTGTGATTGGTGTCATTTAGAAACCATTCCTCATCCAAAGTCATGAAGATGTGGACCTTTTTTTTTTTTTTACTATTTTCACCCATTTCGAATCAATTGTTATGGTATGAGGCAGAAGTCTAACTTCATTTTTTTTTTTTTTTGCATGTGGATATCTAGTTTCAACATCATTTATTGAAAACCATTGACTTATTTTGCCACATTTGTTGAAAATCAGTTGACCATAAATATGAGTTTGTTTCTGGATTCCCAATTCTATTTCACTGACCTCTGTATAGCTATCTTTATGCCAGTAGCACGCTGTCTTGATTACTTTGTAGTAAGTTTTGAAATCAGGAAGTGTGAATTCTCCAACTTTGTTTTCATTTAAACATTGTTTCATCTGTGCTGGATCCCTTGCATTTTCATATGACTTAGAATCAGCTTATCAGTTTCTGCAAATAACCCCCAAAAACCTCACTTCAAATCTTAAAATGTAAGAGCCTAAAGGGACCATTGAACTCATGTAGTTCAGCCCACTTGTTTTAGTATTGAATGAATGAGCCTGTGAAATGGAAAGGGTATGCTTGAGCTGCACATAGCTAACTAACAGCAAAGTTGGAGTTGCAACCCAGCCTTGTGGAATCCAGTTCCTAGACCCGCATGTTATTACAAACACCTGCAGTTGCACCACTCAGGAGGCTGAGGCAGGAGGATCACAAGTTCAAGGCCAGCCTAGGCTACATTGTGAGACACTCAAAAAATTTTTAAAAAAATCCAGTCCTTTCTACTCAGTTCATTTTGCTTGGAGTATTATGTTCCGTGCATCTGCTCTGAGAGTGGCAACTATTAGAACCACAGCACATGGAGAAAGATTGATTTCCATTCTATATTGTGACAGTAAAGGTGAGCAGTACTAAATGTCACCTGTACTTTTCTTTGTAGAGTTCCAGAGTTTTATCCCAAGGTTATTGTCCTTTGAATATTGATTAGGCGATTATCACTTAGGACGAAGGATGTAAGTAGTGGCTCGTTACTCAGTGATTGAGAGACTGTTGTAGTAGTAACTGCAGAACAAATGCAGAGTGGGTGAAGTTGGATGGGAGCTAGAGGAGGATCACCCTGGCTTCATGTCTTCCCTGTTACTTTGCTGTCACTTTAACCATTTCAATGTGTGTGGGAAAACGCCAAAATTTATTAAAATACAAAAACCAGAACTTTGATGGAAGTGAGGCCAGGCTGTTTGCTTCTCTCTCTAGCCCTCTTCACACACACGCACACACGACACAGTGTTTCCGATGTTTTTCATTTATTGCTCAGGCCTGTTTAGCTCTGAAAGTCAAAATGTGATTCCAAAGGGCATTGTAAAATTTTGGGGAGTTTTAAATCTCTCTTCATTGTAGTTGAAGAGAACCAGAAGTGTCTGCTTTCTGTACAAAATTGTGAATGGATTCCATGGATCCTACACAAAGTTTAATGCTGAGTGATACTCTCAAGTAGAGAACATATAGAGCATTCATAAGGACTTATCACTCGGATGTTACGTTGCTGTTAATGGTTAATATCTAACTTACATGTATGGACATTTACGTATGTATGTGTGCTAGGTGGGGAGTTGAGTCCAGGATTTCACTCATGCTAGCCAAGCGCTTTACCACCGAACTTCTCCCTTATCCCTTCCTTTCTTTTTTTCTCTCTGACACAATTGTTTTTTTCATTAAAAAAAACTACTGATTGTACATCCACAAAACTAATGAATTCTTTCAAACAAATCACTGTAGGACACTTTTTATTCCAAGGGTGCTGCTGTTTTAAATATTTTTGGAATTGTTTCTCTTCAAATCATTTCCCAAGCCTGTTAGAAATGTAAACTGAGCCAGGAATGGTGGCACACACTTGTAATCTCAGCATTTGGGAGGCTGAAGCAGGATCACAAATTCAAGGCCAGCCTGAGCTACACAGTAAGAGCCCATCTCAAAAAAACCAAAAGCATTGTAACTTGCTTTTGAAATACCATGAAGTCTTTTAACCATTTGACTCTAAATGACAAAAATAAAAAACCTTCCTCTAAGAGACATTTTTACCATAGACAATTTTTCATATTAAAAATTAATGTCAAAGAGGGAAAATAGAGGGGAAGAACCAAATTGGGGTACATTGTACACATATGGAAAAATGTCATGACAAAACCGCTGTATAACTATTATGTACTAATAAAAATGTCTAAAAATTAATATCAAAGTATCACTAGTGGATGTATACCAAAAATCACAAAGGTACTATAATTTCCAGCTTCCCCCATAGGTCATGGTACAATGAACTCTCATATTTAAATATCAAAGATTATAATGCCTGAAGAGATTGTGTAAATACATTGTTAAAAGAGAAAAATTACTTTTCCCAAAAGTACAGAGTTCACCTTAAGGTTCAATGTCTCATATATTTGATTTTTTTTTTCTTTCAAGGAGATAAACTATTGGAAGAATGTATAATGAGGATTTATTAAATATTGGATCCAGAATATTGTGCATTTTAACTAGTAAGCAAAAATATATATCTCCATTACTCATTAAGGAAAGCTTTCATGTTTATTTCAACTTTTAAAAATTTTTTTGATGGGGCTCAGGTTTGAACTCGGGGCTTCACACTTACAAAGCAGGCACTCTTGAGCCACACCACCAGTACATTTTGCTTTGGTTATTTTGGAGATGGGGGTCTTGAGAACTATTAGCCTGCACTGACCTCAAGCCTCAAGCCTCAATCCTCAAGCCTCAATCCTCCTGATCTCGGCTTTCCAAGTTGCTAAGATGACAGGCATGAGCCACGAGCCACTAACGCCCAGCTCTTAACTATTCTGTTACTTTGACCTAAGGTTATGAAACCGCTTAGTAGAGATCCATGTTCCAGACTGATAACAGAATAAGCAAATGGGGAAGAAGATAAAGCTATCTTACAGTAGAATGTCAATCAACACAGAAGAATGGTAGAATCAGAAATCACCATTAGCAATGAGTGATTCTGATAAGAATCACTAATGGACTCTAAAATAAGAGGATAAAAATTAAAGAGGCTCTTGATCTATAGGTGCTGCTCTCAGAGCCTAGTCCTTCCTTGGGGAGTGTACTTTTCTGCTCTCTTAGTAAATCTCTACTGCTACTTTACCAAAAAAAGAACAAAAGAGAAAAATTGAGAAAGAAAAAAAAACAGGATATTGCCATATTTCAAAGTTCCTCATAAATGGCTATAAGCAATTATTTCATATGTGTATCAAAACGTGCATTCTAATACAAAAAGGAAAAATTCCCATTACCTTTGCAGTGGAGAAAATTTGAAGGCATTGTAACGTTAAAAGTTAACATCACCAATAATAATGGGAATGATTGACTCTAGTACCTCATAACAGCACAGAGAAGAACACAACATCACTCCTCCAGTATTGCTGCCCCAAATTCAAAACTGAATCTAAACTACGAAACATCAGACAAACCCAAAGAGACGGGTGTTCTACAAAATGATTGGCCTACACCCCTCACAAATGTCCAGGTTGTAAAGGGAAAAACCAGGAGCTGCTTCAGATTGAGGAAGGCTAGCGGGAAAATTCAAGCAAGTGCACCTGTCACCCTGAACTGGACCCTGGGTCAAAAAGGAATTAGAAGGATGCTTAAAAAATAAATGGCAACATTTGAGTGGAAATTGGATTACATGGTAGAATTTGACATTGATTTCCTGATTTTGATGGAAATACTATGGTTATGTGGGAGAAAATCATTTATTTTGATGCTCCAATTGCCCTGAATTTGGCTGGTGGACGTGCTTTCAAGCTGGCTTCATGTCCTTTTGACGTGTCCCCGTGGTTCTTGGCACGCTTCCATACATTTCTGTCACCACGAAGTGTTTCAATTTCATTTTGTATTTACCCTACCCCAGTTCTGAGATGAGCCATTTCCCCAAAGAGTTCTAGTTCACATTAGTGAAGAACTGTGTTTAGAACCAGAAGTGCTGGGCCATCCTCATTGCTGCTATGTTTCACTGCTGCTGTGGCCTTTCTGCAGACAGACTTGGAAATCTGTGCATCTATGTTTATTTCCAGATCCCTCCATCTACATGTATCAAAAACTCTTAAGTTCACACTGATCTCCAATTTCACTCTTACATCACCAAGTATATTCTAGTCTTACCCCTTTTCACATTTAGCCCTCCCTACCACTCCCACCCTTGTCCTCCATATATTGGTGTATTTGTTCGCTCTCCTGTGGCTGTGGGCATATGCCTTTGCTATAAGCAACATTGTTTGCGAGGACTGAGACAACTGCCTTTCCCCAATCTATGTCAGCACCTGCCAAATGAGCTCCATAGTTGGTATCTTAGAGCTGGCACCTTTAGCACATTCCAGTTTTCATGGTACTCTAGTACTGGTGTAATACAGGTGCTGAGGGTTTCTACTTTGGGACTGTATAGTCTTTGGGGTTTTGTTTTGAATATTTTGTGAAAATGTTTTCTCGTTACTTCCTACTCATATAATGTTCATATAATGTTCGAGCAAACAGAGAAAATAGTGGTTGCCATGGAGAGGGTTAGTAGAGGGAAGGTGAAATTGAGGTAATAGGTGATCCCAATCTAGGATACTCTCTAAGCTAGAGCACGTTAGCAGATAAAGATCTTAAGTAATGTGTTTTATTATTTTATAATTGTCCTTGCAAAAGAACTTTGTCAGTTCATCATTTGGATCATCCACTCCCTTAACTCTTAAGTTTTAGGAATGTCAAGACCAAGTTCACTATATTGAGTGCTGAGATGTTCTTTTATTAAACAGTTATTCAATCTTAACAATTTGGAGTGGGAGGAATAATAGGCCCCTGGACAAATGCTTCCTTGGTAAGCTCAGGATGGAGTCCAACTATGTAACAGATGTGGGCAACCTGTGTAATAATTGTTAGAACTTATTCCTTCCTGTGGAATTCTATGACCATGGATTCTGTGATCGAGGATTTTATGACCATAATTATTTCCATTTTAGAGATTTGGCTCACTAAATGGCAATAATTGCTCCAGTGCCCTTTTACTTAGGGAAAAAAAATCCAAATCCCTAGTCAAGGGTATCTCTCAATGAGTATTTTCTACGTACAAACGCTGTGCTAAATACTTTACGTGCATTGTCCCTGTCATCATGATTGTGGGCCGTATGGGCTCCTTATCCTCATTTACAGTTAAGGAAACTGAGGTTTATACTCTGTCATTGGTCCTTCAGTTATCACCCATAATGACCATTATGGTGCACAGTGGCTTTGATGTATTAGTATTATCGGAGTTTTTCAGTTTGGAGCAAAAGAAACTGTCTCTGGCCACTTCAGGAAAAAAAGGACTTTATTGAGATAATAACCCCACGTGTCTGGGGATCTAGGGAGCAGGCTTGATAAGTCTTCCAGGGTACTACTGAAAATGTACTGGCTGGAAATTGGGTCCCTTGACATGCAGCTGGTCTGGCTTTCATTATTCTATGTCTAGTGAAGTGGCATCTTGACTGTCAGTCTTACCAAAATTAGACTCAGACAGGGAGAGCTCTCCAGGAGGATTTGAGGGGCTATTACCAAAAGGTAAAAGAATGGATGTTGGGAGGCAAAGCAACAAGTACCTACTCTACAGATGTATGGTTAAGAGTGCCAGCTCTGGAGTCGAGGGCTTTGGATGCCAAGGACATCACTATTGGTTGGGCCAGTTACCTTTTGTGTTACAGGCATGGTAGACACACATTCCCAGGGTGATAAGAACCATCCAAAACACCTGGAGAGTATGGTGCCAATGAGACCGTCCCAATAGAAGTTCATGATTCTGTTCACATCCATTGCCCCCCCCCTTGACATTACATTATGGAGCTAAAGACTGGGTATCACCTCTTCTCACATTTAAAGCAACTTGCTCCAAGGGGCCTAAGTGGCTTTTTCAAAGTCTCACAGCTAATTGCTGGTGAATTGGAGGTTTTATCACCATGCCAATTGATCTACAGAAAAGCACTCTAATGTTTATGCTTTTAGCTTTTAGAAAGAACCCTTGAAAATAACTTACAGTTTCCTCTAAGTAATGGTGGAATTTTTATCCTGTGCTTTAAAACAGGTCTAAGATATTTTTATCTGTAATTTTTTAAGACAATTTCAATGTAGCAAACTTTCTAGTTTGGTCAATGTGGTAATGTATTAATATTAAAGATGATAAATCTTTTCTCATCTGCTGATTTCGGGTTATTCTCCATAGAATAACAGAAAGCAAACTTCCCTTGGTCAAAAATGAGAAAATCCACAGGCTGCATGGGAATCCTGGAATGTGTTTATCCAGGAGTATTTACATGGGGGTTCTAAAAGGCCTTCTGAAAGCCACTTATAAAATTTTTACGGATAGGAGGGAAGATGGAAGTTGAGTTTCTAACCCATTCAAAGCTATTTGCAAAGGCTGCACGTTGGTGGGTCTGTTCATCTGAATCCCCACGCTCTGACCTCATCTTACTTTGCTTGGCATTTTTATAAATCCCAGTTGAGAATATAGAGAGGTTAAGAAACTTGGCAAATGACCTGGCAGTGGAAGAAGTAGCTCTTGCCTGTCGTCCCAGCTATGTGGGAGGAGAAGGTAGGAGGATGGCAGTTAGAGACCAGCCCCAGGCAAAAGTGAGACCCTGCTGGGTGCTGGTGGTTTGCGCCTTAAATCCTAGCTACTCGGGAGGCAGAGATCAGGAGGATTGCAGTTTGAAGCCAGCCCAGGCAAATAGTTTGCAAGACCCTATCTTGAAAACACCCATCACAAAAAAGGGCCAGTGTAGTGGCTCAAGGTGTAGGTCCTGAGTTCAAACTCCAGTACCACCAAAAAAAAAAGATGGGAGTTATCTACTAGGATTCTCACACATTTGGACAATGGACTGTCACCTGTGTTTCTAAATTAAAGCCACAAATATATAATGGAGAGAAAAAGCTTAGAATTCCAGATTTAAAAAAAATTTTATTGGTCTAAATGTCGAGCATAAAGATGGCTGCTGCCAGGTCATGGACATGGGGTGACATTAGAAATAGACCAATGGGCTCTAGTTACCAGTAATCTTTGAAATAAAGATGGTGATGGTCCTGCTTCATTTCACTGCTAAGGTTTCATTTACTTAGAGCCCTTCATTCAGTAAACGTCACTCACCCTTTATTTTACTTTCACATTGTAGAAAATGTAGGTGTAGGAAAACAAACAGAAAACAGCCCTATAATAAAAGTAGTGCTTTTATCATTTTGGCCTATATCCCTCTTTTTAAATGAACTATTACCCTTGATATGTATACAATTTATATTGTGCTCTTGGAGAAAATCTTCCCATGCTTATAAACTTCTTTTAATGGTTGCAATGCTTTGTCATATGCCTGTGTTATTTAGCTCTATCCAAATGTTGGGTAGTTTCAGACTTTTCTCTGTAATCAGAAATGCAGGCACACATGAAGTCCTGCATCATGGTGATATTTATACTAGCAAATAATCCCAAAAGTCCACGTGCCACCTTTCAGAACGTCAATGGCTTAGGTCCAGAGGGGAATATCCAGCTTTTTGAAGGGCCTGGAAGTTACAGCAAATAGGAACTTAGGATATTTAGGTTGTAGTATGCAGTAGGGCTCATCTGGGGAGAGAGAACTACCTTCTAAAGAAAGAGCCAGTCAGGGAGCTGAGAAGAACCTCCAATAGGAAGGTTACCTACATCAGGTAAGGTGCAGTGTTCCCTCATCCCCAGAGAGACCAGGTTTTCTGTGCTCAGCATGTAGTAAAGTCTTTGGGGAAGAAGAGGGAGCTAAGTCTTCAACATTTAACAGTGAAATGAGGGCTGGGGGTAGTTCAGTAATAGAGTGCTTATCTAATGTGCAGGGCTCTGGGTTTGATCCCTACCATCACATTAAACAAGAAGTAGAACATGGTGGTTTGTGCCTGTAATCCCCGCTACTCAGGAGGGGGAGTCATAGAGAATCTCGAGTTTGAGGCCAGTCCTGACAAAGTGAGACTCTGTCTCTAAAACAAAATTAAAGATCTGGGGGCATAGATCAAGTGATAGATTGCCTACCTAGCAAGCATGAGGCCTTGAGTTCAGATCCTAGTACCACCACCGCCACCAAAAAAAAAAAAAATCATAGAACTGTCTCCTTATTTGTAATAATTATTAAAAACCTGCTTGATGGTGGGGAAAAGTAGAGCTTCCGTGGCCATTACAAACCATCAGCCTCAAGCACACATCCCAAGAAGCCCCATTGCTTAGGGTTTGCAGTTCTTCACCCCATGCCTTTGGTTTACTGAGATGTGAAACTAATGTTAACAGAGTCAGCTCCAGAGCTCTGAAAAAAGGGTGAACTACTGGTAATTCTACAGAAATCAGCGGACAGCAAATGGACTGTAAACCAGCCGTAACAACAGAGCACATTGGGCACTATCTACTGCGCCAGGCCCTGTGGTTCCATTTTCTTGCTCACCTAGAGGCCATTACTGAACACTTACTGGGTGTCACATACCTGCCACACATCACTTTGATTTAAGCCTCCCAGCAGCCTGTCTCAGATCTAACAAGTTATTCCCACTGAATACCCAGGTTCAGAATTTCTCTGGGTGTCAATGGCCATGAAGTAAGAGCCATAGCCAAGATACAAATTCAGGCTTCTGACTGTCCCCTGATGCATGTGTGCACTAAGATAAAAGCTTCAGAGGAGGGACTGAAACTGCAGACCTATCCTATAGTGGCTGCAGGGGTCATGAATGGTAGCGCACACTTGTAATCCCAGCACGAAGGAGGTGGAGACGAGGATTGAGTTTGAGGCCAGCCTGGGCTATACAGCATAACCGTGTCTCAAAAAAATAAGTGGCAGCGAGTAGACCCACTCAGGAAGGACAAGAGGATGACGGTTATGTGGATTGGAAGGTAGAACTTGAAGACACTCAAGTGTTTCCTGTCTTGCAGAAAAGAGGACCTGCATGTTTCCCCGCCCATTGGATGGAAACTTGGCATGTGTTTAGTGCCTCCACATCATTTCACACTAGGAGCAGCTGTCCTGCTGAAGCTGGGGTTTAACCCAGGATCACATGCTGTTTCTTATTCTAAATGCATTCATAGCATGGTGCTGCTCACCTGGCCCACTTTGGGGGCATTTTTCTGCTGGTAGACTTAACATTTTGAGATTTCCACCTTTGAAATAAAGTAGGGAAAGGACTCGTGTCAAATGCAAATTCAGAAATCAACAGGAAACGGATGAACTCGGCAAGGAGAGATGTACAAAATGATTAGCAGCAGGTCTTTGGAACTGTTAACCTTGACTTGCATTCTTATTCCCTGTCTGGCACAGAAATGGCTAAGAAAAATAAGAGTGCTGACATTTGGACTCACTATCTGACAGACACCAGCGAGGCACTTTCTTACTGCATGCGTTCAGTAGCAAACCTGTTAACACTGAGTGGTCATGAAAAGGGAGCGGTTGAGTTGGCTGTAATATATTCATACTATGGAATATTTAGCCCTTATTTTAAAAATAATTTAGATGTATAGATCGGTAGTACATACTGGCCTGGAAAGATGTTTATGTTCTATTAAAATGACACTAAGTTGCAGAGTAATATGGAAGGCATATTTAAAAACTGTATGCAAATGGTGATTCCAACCCCAGTTTTCATTGAAGATGAACTTTTTTCAAGAGTTTAGTTTATAAATTTTGCTCTTTTTCTTTTGCCTCAATGAGTGCTTAAAGGAAACTTGTGGATGTTACATGAAGATCCTTATCTCCCATACAGTGCAGTAGGAGAAAGGGGAGGTGATGGAGAGAGGGGAGACTTCTCCTCTCTGCCCCTAGTGCCACTTCCCTCAGTGCCCAGCCACCTCCATTGCCTACCCTGGTGGCAAGTGGGCCCCTCTCTGAGAGCATCAACTGTCATCTAATCTATGCCCCATTTCCAATATGTGATCTATTACCCTTGATTGTTATTTTGGTGGCACTGGGGTTTGAACTCAGGGCCTCCTGCTTGCTAGGCAGGCACTGCTACCATTTAAGCTGCTCCACCAGCCCTTTATGTTTTAGTCATTTTTCAGATAGGGTCTTGCACTTTTTCCCCCAGGGGCCAGACTTAACCTGTGCTCCTCCTACCTATGCCTTCTGTGTATCAGGGTTGTGAACTACCACACCCAGCTTATTTGTTGAGATGGGGGTCTTGCTAACTTTTTGCCCAGGTTGGCCTCAGGTCAGAGTCCTCCTGATCTCTCTCCTGAGTAACTGGGATTACAAGTGTGAGCCACTGCACCAGACTCATTGCCCTTTAAAAAGTGGCAGCAAGTTCTGACCTTAAAAGTGAGGTGTTTTAAGAACATGTACCCTTGGTTTAGCAGCAGGATTTTGTCTCCATTTGATCACCTGAAAACATTATGGCATGGGTGCCAAGAGAACACTGACTGGAGATCTGAAAGACTTGATTACACTATTACTTTCTTTGGGATCTTGACTAGGACTCTGGTCTTCTCTGACCCTCCATTAGTTTATTGGTTCAGTAGGTGGAGAGTGGGACATAGACTGGCTGATTAACAAGAGCCTTTTCTACATTATGATTCTGTCATCCATGTCACATATGTGGTGCTGTCAAGGGCTCACCATTCTATTTTTTAGAGCCAAGACTGGGGAGCAGGTAACAAATAGAAGACCGGGTAACAGTGTGTTTCTGGATCCTCACTACTGTCACCCTCTGCACACCTTCCTCTTCCTCTACCCAACCCCCTTACACCCCCCCCCCCGCAGTGAGCAGAAAACATACTGCATTAATTCCCACCATTCTCAGCAAAGAGGGAAACTGCACACATAATTGTAGCGCTTGGAGCCAACATTGCTTTTGTTGGATCCATCTGCTATCAACCTCCTCAAGCATGAACTGGGGAAAATCTTTCTTGTATAAATGGCTTTCCTTTGGAGGTATTTTCATATTGAACCACAATTTTGCTCATCATAAATTAGTTTTATTAGTAGTTTTCAATGGTGGTAAACCTAAAGGCTCCAACCTAACATCTAACCTTAAAAAAGGTAATTAGTTAGAGTTATTACAAACTTAACTGTCCTACAGATTTTTTTTAAAAACTCATGCAGGACTTCAAAAACATCAATTTCCCTTTAAACTCTTGCTCCTGTAAAATAAGCTAAGCAAATGAAATACTCCTTAGAAATAAGAGAAGTTCTATAAAGACCCATGGAGTTGATAAATCTTTAATGCTATAGATAATCTAACTCCCTCTTCTTAGCCTGGAGTAGGGGACAGAATCCAAATAAAAATTAAAATTTTTTAATGAAAAAACATTAATCCAATTGTAATTATCTAGCTCCAGAAAGAGTGTGGAAAAGCAAAAGAGGAGAGTATATTCCATAAAGCAACCAAATGACACACTAATTAACAAACCCAAAACCATTTTACATCCTGTAACACTTACGGAATTTCTCTCATCTCCTCACAGCGACCATGAACAATCTGTGATCTGAAAATTTAGAAATAGAAATGACTTGGGACGGGGGCAGAGGGGAGTGGGAGAGGTGACACAAACAATGTATACACATGTAAGTAAATGTAAAAATGATAAGCAAAAAAAAAAAACGACTAATACCTGTCATCCATTGTTTTCTCTGGCCTACTGAATGTTAACCCTCAAGTTACCCCCAAAGTGGAACTGGTGCCAGTCAGAACCATCTACTGAAAACTGACCATGCAGCACACTGGGCATGGGGAAGGACAAAGAAATGAGACAGAGACCTAGCCCTGGATAGTTATGTGCTTCAGAACACAGACATGTCACTGAGGATGAGTGCTCAGTGGTGAGACCCTGGCTTTGTTCTCCTACATTGGGGAGGAGGCAGAGAGAGGGAGTGGGGGAGAGAGGGGGAGAGAGAGAGAGAGAGACTCTAAAAGTATCAGAGTCTCTAAAAGATCAGAATGAAACCAGTCTGATACATGGCCAACAGCAGAGTGAGTGATGGAGAGAAAAAGGCAAGCGGAGAAAGCTAGGGAGCGCCCCCTGCTGGCCCAGCAGCTGGGGTGGAGCAGGACCAACCTTGGAAGGAGGAATGGAGGCTGTGTCTGGGTAAATCTAAAGAAAGAAGGCAAGTAGGCTTGAACATTGGCTTCCCTTGTACCTAAGAATACGCTCTTTTAAAAGGTATTCTGCACAAAGGATTGGGAGGGGAGGAGATGTTAGCTAGGGATGGGAGCATTGTAGGATGGAGAACAGCTGGGATTTCTGACACTGGAAGCTGATGGACTGAGTTAAGGCCTGTCCACCAAAGTGGAGGTGGCCACGAGATCTGGACTCAAATCTGGCTGTTGACCCAGGACATCTGTCTGCTTGGGAATATATATGGATTTCTGCAGCTTCTACCTACCCAGCATCTATTTCCCCTTCTGCTAGTAACAACACCCAGTCTCCCCACAACCACCCACCCTCACCCATCCCTTCGCAATGCTGAAGAGGAAGGATCAACCCCAAACGGCTGACCATGTGACACGAAGAGCCACAGCATCTGGAGCACAGTTGAGGACCCTACTCAGGCCAGGCCACAGAGTTTCAGCCCCAGACCAGACTTAGTTTTTTGGCAGTGTTGGGGATCAATCCCAGGGCCTCATGCATGCTAGGCAGGCACTACCTACCCCTGAGCCACATCCCCAGCACTAGGCCAGGCTTCTTAAAAAGTAATGGTGGAAGAGGACTCTGCTTCTACCAGGCTGTCAACTGTAGGATCTAATTCTGGGTTAGTGACTCTTTGCCTCTTCTGAGGGGACATGCTGCCTGAGAAAGAAGTTAACACAGGAGAAGGCTAAAGATGGAGATATGGATTGAGGGAGGGCAGTAGAGGTAGGAGGGGCAGAGAGAGAGAGAGAGAGGGAGAGGGAGAGAGGAAGGGAGAAAGAGTTGATGATATTGCTTGAGGGCCTCTCACTCTACCCCTGGGACTTAAACAAACCATTATATTTCCTTTTTTTTTCAGGGGGTTGCTCTTCATTTAAGCTAGTTTGAACTGGTTTTTCTGAAACTTGCAATAGAAGGATTGTGACTAGAGGGCCCACCCCACGGAAACAATTGCAAGAGCCCCCACAAAATTTTGTTCACTTTTGTTTTTCTCTAAACTTCAGCTTCTTCTCATCCACAAACTGGAGCTCACACTTGCCTTGCTGACTTCACAGGTTTGAGGGGCTGGTGATCAAATAGAAGACAGAAAAACCTTTTGAAAGTCAAAACATTGCACCACTGTGTCAGTAAATAACTTGCAGTCAGTTGCTCTCTCAAATAATTGAATATTCTGAGTGGAAATATTGCCAAATCAGAGATTTTCCTCTTAGCTATTTTCAGAATATGAAGCCAAATTCCTTTGCAAATTTGCTGCTTCTTTTCTTGTCATGAAGAGAAATATTAACCAGGATGTGTGGAGAAGAGAGCAAGTTGAATTTGGTTTGAATTTCTAAAGGTTTTCTAACAATGAGGAAAATAATGAATTGTGGGAAACAGGCAGGGCTGAGGTTGGACTTGACATGCTAGCACTTGATCTGGAAAATTCTTTAGACATTGACTCCCAGGAGAGAGAACATTGCTGGTGACATGTGAAGGGAGCAGAAGGCAGGACACAGTTGCTGGGGTCAAGGCCTCCATTGTGACCTCTCCATGCCGAATCTCTCTCCCTCCACTTCCTGCTCCATTCCACTGTCTTCTCTCCCTCTCTGAAGGATACCGGGCCAGCCAGGGCTCTTCCTCCACAACTGGGAATTTTCTCTTTAGAAAAACAGACAATGGTAGTAGAAACCTCCCCATTACCACTGCCACCGGAGTGTAGAGTCTTCTGCAGATCTCGTAGAGGAGGAATTCCCAACCTCCTCTGCCAATGACAGCGTGACCGGACTGATCTGGTCCTGTCTGTCTCCAGTGTTTCTACAGTCTTTCTTCATGATGTCCCTCAGGAACAAACATGCAGAGTGGCTGGCCTGGGTCTGAGGACGATCTCCAACATTGAAGGTCAGGACTGTTCCAGTGGAGCCATGACCCGGAAACTGCAGACAAACACGGGCTCCTGTCAGCCTAACGCTCAAACTCCAGGCACTAATTCTGTCCTAATGGCCAATTCACACATGCAACTCTAAATATGAAACGATTTCTCATTTTCTCAATAAAAACACCTCCAAACAAAAATCAATCTTTTTGACCAATTTGAACATATAAACTTTGAGGGAAATAAAATAGTCAAGTGGTTCGAATATTTAATTTTTTAATGTGAAAACTTTATATCTAAAAGCGACGTACTCTAGACTAGAAGTGTGGCTCAAGCTGTAGAGGGTTTGCTTTGCAAGTGTGAAGCCCTGAGTTCAAATCCCAGTCCCACCAAAACAAACAAATAAAAGCTATGTAGTCTATAAAGTGATAATATTGATTTAGAAATGGGCTTTTCTCCACTCTCCTGCTTCATAGAGCAATTTCAAAATCTGCTTGTGGCTTGTGGATGTCAGCATCTTTGTCGTGGTTCCTTGGGGTCCTCTGACAGGGTAACACTGAGGAACTTGAGGGTGTCTGACTAGATAAGCCAGAGAGGTTGAAGCTCAGGCCTTTTCCTGCCCTCCTTGGGGTTGACTCTGACTTTGAAGGGACAGTGGAGGTGGAGCCTCAAGACAGTGTCCACCTCAGTGAAGCTGCAGCCAATGGGTGCTCTGACTCAGAGCCATTCTGACCACGATAAGGCAGTGCAGGGGACAGACAGCCCACAGGCTCTGAAGCAAAATGATAGACAAGGTTAATGCATACCTGTAATCCCAACACTCTAGAAGCAGAGGAAGGAGGATCTCAAGTCCAAGGCCAGCTGAGCTACGTAGTAAGACCCTGTCTCAAAAAAAAAAAAAAGTGACAAGGTTCTGAAAACTGGGGTTTATATTACCTACTTTGTATTATTGCAAGGACAAAATGAGGTTATAGCTGTAAAATAAAAGGAACAATTTATGGTAAGTAGTACTAAGTAAATGCTATTTGTATTATTTAAAATGTCAATAATTCTTTTTGTTTAGCGGTGGTACTGGGTTTGACTAATGGCCACACTTCCTAGGTGGGCATTCTACCACTTGAACCTCTCTGCCAACCCTTTCTTGTGTTGGGTATTTTTGAGATAGGGTCTCACTTTTGTTACCCCAGGTGGCCTCAAACTTTGATCCTCCTAAGGAGCTAGGATTACAGACATGAACCACTGGCACATGGCCTTTTTTTTTTTTTTGAGACAGGGTCTCTCTATCAAACTCTTGATCCCCCTGACTTGAACTCCAGAGTGCTGAGATTACAGGTGTGTACCACCATTCTGGCCATCTCTAGATAACTCTGATTTTATTCATTTTATGTGGATTATATAACTTACCCTCAGAAGTAAATATGATAGCATTTCCACTGCAGTGAGAGGAAATTCTGTTAACAGTGCTGGGCATTCTGCACAGCTCCTGTTTCATTCATTCAATGGTGAATTCCACCTGTCTCCCTGTTGGTGACCCCTTGGTCTTGGTCTCCATTGCCTTCAGACCTAACCTGATCTTCACCCTTCCCTTCTGGTTGGAACCATAGTATCTCCAGTGTGTGGGAGCTGCATGGGCCTGGCAGGTCATTTGGCCCAGCACTTACATTATCCAGGGGAAGAAACTTAGGCCCAAAAAGGGAAGGTGGCTTGCCCCGGTCCCAGAGTAAGTCGCAGGGCAGGGACACACCCAGGTCTCTAGCAGCCTGTAGAAGTGACACACTCTGACTATAACTGGTTGGTCAGAGCTCCCAGGAAGGGAAGGGAGAGGGAGGTGCAGGAAGTAGCTGCCCCATGTCCCCTCAAATGTCCCACAGCTCCTCCAGCTCCTGCCTCCTCTTACACCTCAACACCTAGGGCAGCCAGAGCTCCTTCTGGGCTAGAGTTGGCACCAGCCCTTTGCACACAGGAGCTGCTGAGCTCCTGGCTGGAAGGCCACCCTAATCCTGCTCTCTCCTATGCTAATTCCCTGCAAATAATCTCCCAGGCTGGCCTTAGCCTATTTCACTGGGGGTTGGAAGGCACATGAGGTAAGCCACTGGCTTAACGACAGTGTGGGAGGCTGGGCCCACTACGCATCACTAGCACAGACCACTTGGTAGGGTGGGAGCTGGCACTCCTGCTCCGTAGGCAGGAGCTGAGGCTCTGTGAGACTGTCACCATCCCAGCCATACAGCTGTGGGACTTGAATTCTGGCACCACAACACAAAGCTCTATGCTGTATGGTATTAATTATTGATGAGCCCTGCTCCTGCTTCTGCTCAGAGCCCTCTGGCTTTCTGACAATGTGAACAGTGGAGCCAGTCCCTGAGGGGAACGTTTGCGCATTTTTCCTGAAATGACAGGTGGAGCAGACCTGCTCATCACCACCAACAAAGGGTTATTTGGGAACAAGCATGCCAGAGTCCACTTGTGCCTGGTCCCCTGCACATGCTCATTCTCAAGAGCCAAAGTGGATGTGGGTGGGAGGGTGCTTCAGGTTTCCACATGGCATCAGGACCACCCACCATACGAACAGCTGACTGAAGTCATCGAAGACTTGAGGTTACATCTTTTGTTCTACAAACACCATTCATCACACCTACAATTTGCCAGGCGAAGAAGCCCACAAATGTTAGTGTTCGTAACAGCCCTAAGTAGGTTTAGCTCCAGTTTCAATTTATGCATGGGGAAACTGAGACACAGAGAATTTAAGTTCCTTATCAAGGTCACACAATTAGCAGGTTGGCAGAGCCAGGATTTGAAGCCACAGCATCTGGTTCTTCGCTCTACAGTCACCATTGAATGTCTGCTCCCCACACAGCCCTCAGAGGCAGCTAGGATAGAAATGACCTGTGCCCCCAGAACCTCAATACCTGAAGTGCAAGACAGAAAGGCAATGGTGCCCAAAGTCAAGTACAGATAAAACTCCTGGGACTGGAAAGAAAGGGGAGATACCGATTAATTAATGTCATTAACTAATGTTAATTATATATGGCTTATATATTTGCTCACCTGTCTATCTGGGTCTCTGCACACTAAAATGTATGTCCTTAAGAGCAGAAACTTCATATTAGCACCTCTGTAACCCCAGGACTTGCAGGGACAGCTGAGAAGCGGTAGGTGTTCAGTACATACTGGCTGCTTGGAACAGTGGTCCAGTGACGGTGCCCATGCATGCTTTGCTAATCCTCCCATAGAAAAGAGGGCCTAATTCTCTACACTTTGAATCCAGGCTGGCCTTAGTGCCTTGCCTAACCAATTCCAAATGGCAGAAGCGAGGCTCAGGTACATTTCTTTTTTAATTCGTATGTGCATACAATGTTTGGGTCTTCTCTCCCCCCACCCTTACCACCCACTCCGCCCCTCCCCCTCCCCTCCACCCCCTCAATACCCAGCAGAAACTATTTTGCCCTTACCTCTAATTTTGTTGAAGAGAGAGTATAAGCAATAATACAAAGGAACAAGGGTTTTTGCTGGTTGAGATAAGGATAGCTATACAGGGAGTTGATTCACATTGATTTCCTGTGCGTGGGTGTTACCTTCTAGGTTAATTCTTTTTGATCTAACCTTTTCTCTAGTTCCTGGTCCCCTTCTCCTATTGGCCTCAGTTGCTTTTAAGGTATCTGCTTTAGTTTCTCTGCGTTAAGGGCAACAAATGCTAGCTAATTTTTTAGGTGTCTTACCTATCCTCACCTCTCCCTTGTGTGCTCTCGCTTTTATCATGTGCTCAAAGTCCAATCCCCTTGTTGTGTTTGCCCTTGATCTAATGTCCACATGTGAGGGAGAACATACGATTTTTGGTCTTTTGGGCCAGGCTAACCTCACTCAGAATGATGTTCTCCAATTCCATCCACTTACC
Organism: Castor canadensis; assembly: GCF_047511655.1. Taxonomy (NCBI): domain Eukaryota; kingdom Metazoa; phylum Chordata; class Mammalia; order Rodentia; family Castoridae; genus Castor; species Castor canadensis. Next base: position 16,902,214 of record NC_133388.1, on the reverse strand, counting down.
AGCGAATGATAACATTTCGTTCTTCTTCATGGCTGCATAAAATTCCATTGTGTATAGATACCACATTTTCTTAATCCATTCGTCAGAAGTGGGGCATCTTGGCTGTTTCCATAACTTGGCTATTGTGAATAGTGCTACAATAAACATGGGTGTGCAGGTGCCTCTGGAGTAACCTGTGTCAAAGTCTTTTGGGTATATCCCCAAGAGTGGTATTGCTGGATCATATGGCAGATTTATGTTTAGCTTTTTAAGTAGCCTCCAAATTTTTTTCCAGAGTGGTTGTACTAGTTTACATTCCCACCAGCAGTGTAAGAGGGTTCTTTTTTCCCCCCATCCTCGCCAACACCTGTTGTTGGTGGTGTTGCTGATGATGGCTATTCTAACAGGGGTGAGGTAAACTCTTAGTGTGGTTTTAATTTCCATTTCCTTTATTGCTAGAGGTGGTGAGCATTCTTTCATGTGTTTTTTGGCCATTTGAATTTCTTCTTTTGAGAAAGTTCTATTTAGTTCACTTGCCCATTTCTTTATTGGTTCATTAGTTTTGGGAGAATTTAGTTTTTTAAGTTCCCTGTGTATTCTGGTTATCAGTCCTTTGTCTGATGTATAGCTGGCAAATATTTTCTCCCACTCTGTGGGTGGTCTCTCCAGTTTAGAGACCATTTCTTTTGTTGAACAGAAGCTTTTTAGCATTATGAGGTCCCATTTATCTATGCTATCTCTATGTTGCTGTGCTGCTGGGGTTCCATTGAGAAAGTTCTTACCTATACCTACTAACTCCAGAGTATTTCCTACTCTTTCCTGTATCAACTTTAGAGTTTGGGGTCTGATATTAAGGTCCTTGATCCATTTTGAGTAAATATTGGTATAGGGTGATAAACATGGATCTAGTTTCAGTTTTTTGCAGACTGCTAACCAGTTTTCCCAGCAGTTTTTGTTGAAGAGGCTGTCTTTTCTCCATCGTATATTTTTAGCACCTTTGTAAAGACAAGTTGGTTATAGTTGTGTGGCTTCATAGCTGGGTCCTCTATTCTGTTCCACTGGTCTTCATGTCTGTTTTTGTGCCAGTACCATGCTGTTTTTATTGTTATTGCTTTGTAATATAGTTTGAAGTCAGGTATCGTGATACCTCCAGCATTGTTCTTTTGACTGAGTATTGCCTTGGCTATTTGTGGCCTCTTGTGTTTCCATATAAATTTAATGGTAGATTTTTCAATCTCTTTAATGAATGTCATTGGAATTTTGATGGGAATTGCATTAAACATGTAGATTACTTTTGGGAGTATTGACATTTTTACTATGTTGATTCTACCAATCCATGAGCATGGGAGATCTCTCCACTTTCTATAGTCTTCCTCAATCTCTTTCTTCAGAAGTGTATAGTTTTCCTTGTAGAGGTCATTCACATCCTTTGTTAGGTTTAGACCTAGGTATTTGATTTTTTTTGAGGCTATTGTAAATGGAATTGTTTTTATATATTCTTTTTCAGTTTGTTCATTATTAGTGTATAGAAATGCTAATGATTTTTCTATGTTGATTTTATGTCCTGCTACCTTGCTGTATCTATTGATGATGTCTAGGAGCTTTTGAGTAGAGTTTTTTGGGTCTTTAAGGTATAGCATCATGTTGTCTGCAAATAGGGATATTTTGACAGTTTCTTTACCTATTTGTATTCCTTTTATTCCTTCTTCTTGCCTAATTGCTCTGGCTAGGAATTCCAGTACCATGTTGAATAGGAGTGAGATAGTGGGCATCCTTGTCTGGTTCCTGATTTTAGAGGGAATGGTTTCAGTTTTTCTCCATTAAGTATAATGCTGGCTGTAGGTTTGTCATATATAGCTTTTATAATGTTGAGGTACTTTCCTTCTATTCCTAGTTTTCTTAGAGCTTTTATCATGAAATGGTGTTGGATCTTATCAAAGGCTTTTTCTGCATCTGTTGAGATGATCAAGTGGTTTTTGTCTTTGCTCTGTTAATGTGGTTTATTATGTTTATTGATTTTCGTATATTGAACTACCCCTGCATCCCTGGGATGAAGCCTACTTGGTCGCGGTGAATGATCTTTTTGATGTGTTGTTGAATTCAGTTTGCCATTATTTTGTTGAGGATTTTTGCGTCAATGTTCATTAAGGAGATTGGCCTATAGTTCTCTTTTTTGGAGGTGTCTTTGCCTGGGTTTTGGGATAAGTGTAATACTGGCTTCATAAAATGTGTTAGGCAGTTTTCCTTCCCTTTCTATTTTGTGGAACAGTTTAAGGAGGGTTGGTATCAGTTCTTCTTTAAAGGTCTGATATATTCAGCAGACAATCCATCAGGTCCTGGACTTTTCTTTTTAGGGAGACTCTTGATTGCTGCTTCAATTTCATTTTGTCTTATAGATCTATTCAGGTGATTAATATCCTCTTGGTTCAGTTTTGGATGATCACATGTATCTAGAAATCTGTCCATTTCTTTGAGATTTTTGAATTTATTTGCATATAGGTTCTTGAAGTAGTCTCTGATGATTTCCTGGACTTCCATGGTGTTTGTTGTTATCTCCCCTTTTGCATTCCTGATTCTACTAATTTGGGTTTTTTTCTCTCCTCATTTTAGTCAGGTTTGCCAGGGGTCTATCGATCTTGTTTACTTTTTCAAAGAACCAACTTTTTGTTTCATTAATTCTTTGTATGGTTTTTTTGGTTTCTATTTCGTTGATTTCAGCTCTTATTTTTATTATTTCTCTCCTTCTATTTGTTTTGGGATTTTCTTGTTCTTGTTTTTCTAGGAGTTTGAGATGTATCATTAGGTCATTGATTTGGGATCTTTCAGTCTTTTTAATATATGCACTCATGGCTATAAACTTTCCTCTCAGGACTGCCTTTGCTGTGTCCCATAGGTTCTGGTAGGTTGTGTTTTCATTTTCATTGACTTCCAGGAATTTTTTAATTTCCTCTTTTATTTCATCGATGGCCCATTGTTCATTAAGTAATGAGTTATTCAGTTTCCAGCTGTTTGCATGTTTTTTGTCTTTACTTTTGTTGTTGAGTTCTAGTTTTATTGCATTGTGATCAGATATTATGCATGGTATGATTTCTATTTTCTTATATTTGCTGAGGCTTGCTTTGTGCCCTAGGATATGATCTATTTTGGAGAAGGTTCCATGGGCTGCTGAGAAGATTGTATATTGTGTAGAAGTTGGATGAAATGTTCTGTAGACATCAAGTAGGTCCATTTGATCTATTGTATATTTTAGATCTAGGATTTCTTTATTGAATATTTTTTGTTTGGATGACCTATCTATTAATGATAATGGGATGTTAAAGTCTCCCACAACCACTGTGTTGGAGTTTGTATATGCTTTTAGGTCCTTCAGGGTATGTTTGATGAAATTGGGTGGATTGACATTGGGTGCATATAGGTCGATAATTGTTATTTCGTTTTGGTCTATTTCCCCTTTTATTAGTATGGAATGTCCTTCTTTATCTCATTTGATCAATGTAGGTTTGAAGTCTACTTTGTCAGAGATAAGTATTGCTACTCCTGCCTGTTTTCGGGGGCCATTGGCTTGGTAAATCTTCTTCCAGCCTTTCATCCTAAGCCTATGTTTATTTCTGTCAGTGAGATGGGTCTCCTGTAAGCAACAAATTGTTGGATCTTCCTTTTTAATCTATTTCGTCAAGCGGTGCCTTTTGATGGGGGAATTAAGTCCGTTAACATTAAGTATTAGTACTGATAGGTATGTGGTGATTCCTGTCATTTAGTTGTCTTAGTTGTTTGAGGGTTTGATTGTGTGTACCTAAGTTGAGGTTACTCTCTAATTTCTTGCTTTGTCTTTTCCTGTAGTTTGGCGCTGCCTGTCTTCTCATGGTTAAGTTGGGTTTCACTTTCTGTGTGCAGAATCCCTTGGAGAATCTTTTGTAGTGGTGGCTTTGTGGTCACATATTGTTTTAGTTTCTGCTTATCATGGAAGACTTTTATTGCTCCATCTATTTTGAATGATAGTTTTGCTGGGTAGAGTATCCTGGGGTTGAAGTTATTTTCATTCAGTGCCCAGAAGATCTCACCCCACACTCTTCTTGCTTTTAATGTTTCTGTTGAGAAGTCTGCTGTGATTTTGATGGGTTTACCTTTGTATGTTATTTGTTTTTTCTCTCTTATAGCCTTCAATATTCTTTCCCTAGTTTCTGAACTTGTTGTTTTAATGATGATATGCCGTGGGGTAGTTCTATTTTGATCTGGTCTGTTTGGTGTTCTGGAGGCCTCTTGCATCTGCACGGGAATAGATTTCTCTAGATTTGGGAAATTTTCTGTTATTATTTTGTTGAATATATTGTGCATTCCCTTTGCTTGCACCTCTTCTCCTTCTTCAATGCCCATGATTCTCAGATTTGGTCTTTTGATGGAGTCGGTGAGTTCTTGCATTTTCTTTTCACAGGTCTTGAGTTGTTTAACTAATAGTTCTTCAGTTTTTGCTTTAATTACCATTTCATCTTCGAGTTCTGAGATTCTGTCTTCTGTTTGTTCTATTCTGCTGGATTGGCCTTCCATTTTGTTTTGCAATTCTGTTTCGTTCTTTTTTCTGAGGTTTTCCATATCCTGGGTCATTTCCTCTTTAATGTTGTCTATTTTTGTCCTGAGTTCATTTATCTCTTTATTAATCGTGTTCTCTGTTTCACTTTGGTGTTTATACAGTGCTTCTATTGTTTCATTTCTTCCTTTGCTTTTTCAAATTCTCTATTTTTATTGTCTTGGAATTTCTTCAGTGTCTCCTGTACATTTTGGCTGACCCCATCCAGTATCATGTCTATAAAATTCTCATTGAGTACCTGTAGTATGTCTTCTTTTAGATTGTTCTTGTGAGCTTCATTGGGTTCTTTGGCATAGTTTATCTTCATTTTGTGGGAGTCTGGATCTGAGTATCTGTTTTCTTCATTTCCCTGTGGTTCCTGTACTAATTTTTTGCTGTGGGGAAACTGGTTTCCCTGTTTTTCTGTCTTCCCATCATTTCCCTTGGTGTTGTTATTGTCCCTGTACTGTGTGCAATTAAGTATTTTCTGGCTTTTAATAATAACACTGGTGATATTTAGAATGGAAGGGTGAAAGGAGATGGAAAGCAAAGAAGTTAAAGAAAAAGGGAAAAACAAATAAACAAGTAGAAAAAAACAAAACAAATAAACAACAAAAAAAATTTCAAAGACATAAACAGGGAGAGACAGAGTACTAATCAACCGTAAGCTGAAAAGGCATTAGAGAGACAGAGATGATTGAATATAAAAAATAAAAATAAAATAAAATAAAAAAATAAATAAAAATTTTAAATAAAAGAAAAGAAAAAGAAAAATCTCCAAGTTCAAATGCAATAAAGTTTCAGTAAGTTTTTCAGCATGCAGGTGTAGTTTGGTTGTTGTCTCATCAAAGGTTGGGAGAAAAAAAAAAAAAGAGTCTGGAGACAGTTCTGTGAATGGCTATCTGTGGCTGTAACTCACCTGCCTGCTGCTGTCATCCTGCTGTTGCTGGAGGCTTTATTTATGCAGATCTCAGGGGTGAGCTTAACACTCACCTGGCCCCTCAGGCTTTGTTTACTTAGAGTTCTCCTGGGTGCGACGCCGCTGCTACAAGCCTTCCCCTTTCCAAGCACACTGGGGGAGGTGACACTGCACCCGCTTTCTTAGGACAGTGTGTTTATTTACAGTTCATGTGGAAGTGGGTCTTCCCCCTTCTCCTGTGGAGTTTTCCTCCCACCACCACTTTTACAAGCTTTCCTGCTCCTGGTTGCTGGGTGTGTGCTGCTGCTCCTGCCTTCTCTGGCCCAGCTTGTTTGTTTACAGCTCACATGGGAAGTGGGATTTCCCCTCCCCCCTCTTTGGGGCTCAGGGTGCCCTGCCCTCTTTGCTATGTGACTTTTTTGTTGTTATTGCTTATTATTCAGGTTTTTTTTCTCTTTTTTCCCTGGGTGGGGGTTGGTCTGTCCAGGGGGCTATGTCTGTAGGAGTACCGTGTACTGCTTAGCTCACCTTGTGGTCCGCATTTTCCCAAGCCATCTGGGTGCTGGCATCTGGTGGTGGCATGGGAGCCCTCCTGTTTTCTCCATTTAACGTGAAGTGGAGATGCTATGTGCAGGCTGGAGGTGTGGAGGAGTCAAAGTTTTGCCTCTTCCCCGTGGTTTTTCCTATAAGGTATATATCCAGCACCTCTCCAAGATTTTACTTTAGGAGGCACGCTTTCTGCTTCCTCCCTCTAGCTGCCATCTTGGAATCTCGCTCAGGTACTTCTGAAGCTGCTGGAGAAGCATTACAGGTTCTACCTGGAGGTCTTGGGATTTGTAGTCCTGGACAGCTCTCTTTTGTACTCTAGTCTTCCTGCTCAAGTGGACCAAGCCCATGAAAAAGGCCTTATCCTGGCGCTCCAGTCAGCAGCTCTGACTGAACCCCACTGATGGTCAAAATCAACTGATGGTCACCACAGGGAGCCAGTGTGGACATTCAGCCCATATGAGAACTCAGATGACCACAGCCTCAACCAACATGATTGCATTGAAGACCCAGTGGGAAAGCCACCCAGCAGAGCCCAGTCACTCAAGACCCGTGAGAGATGGTAGTGGGTCTGAGGTAGGACAAGAGGGAAGGTGGCCATACGTGCCCACGATCAGGCAACATGTATGTGCTGGGCTCATTTTTGTAAAAGTGTGTGTGTGTGTGTGTGTGTGTGTGTGTGTGTGTGTGTGTGTGAGTATGGGTGAAGAGGGACTCAGAAGATGGTTACCTAGTGGCTAATGGTGGTAACCTCAGGATGTTGACATCTGGAGGACCTTTATTCTCTTTATATTTTAAAGAACTGTTCAGGTTCTTTCCAATGTTCTATATGTTATTTATATAATTACATATAATCAGGAAGGTTATTGAGGGCCAGGTGAAAGAAAAATAAAAAATTAAATTCAAGGTATTTCTATAATACAGTGCCTTGAAGATTGTCATGGCTATTCTTTTGAGTGTCATCCTGGAGCCATGCTGATTTTCTTGTCATTGTTCTAATTTTAGTGTGTGTGCTCCTGAAGCGAGCTCATGGCTATTCATTTTTGGTGGCAAAATTAAGAGGACACTAAATTTCCATCCCTAGGCTTCTCTTCAGATCCTGGTTGAGATGAGGATGAGTAAGGAACTCCTCCAACACTGCAAGGCTGCCAAGTCATTTGGGGCTTCACATGAAACAGAACCCATCTCTTGCTGATTTAAGCATAAAAAAATTTATTAAAAGGTCATTGTGTATGTATTTATGGTAAAAGTTCTCAGAAAAAGTTCTCTAGGACTAACAGGGACCTCCTTACCCTCATAAAGTGTGTCTATAAAATTTATTGCTAACATTACATTTAGTAATGTAATGCTTCCTCTAAAAGATGGGAAAAGGCAAAGATGTCTGCTCTCATCACTCCCCAGTAACACCCTAGTCAGTACAATGGGTCAGAAAAAGAAAGAGCAGACGGAAAAGGAAGAAATAAAAATGCAAACAACATGGCTGTCTACCTAGGAAATCTCCAAGAATTTCTAGACACAGTGAGATGTAGTGAGTTTAGCAAGAATGCAGGATACAAAGTCAAAATACTAACATGTATGTATTTATTTATTTTATTGTATTTTTATATGCTAGTTATGAGCAGTTGACCATTGAATTTTCTTTAAAAAGTGGTGCAATGGACTGGAGGTGTGGTACAAGCAGTAGGTCACCTCTTTGCAAGAGCAAAACCCTGAGTTCAAACCCCAGTCCCACCAAAAAAAAAGTAAAAAATTGGCCATTTACAATAATATCCAAATTCTTGAAATGCTTAGAGCTAAATAATGTATAAGATATTTAAGCTGAAAGTTACAAAACACTGATGAGAGAAGTCTCAACAGTTCCAGGATTGCTCATGTCTTCTCTAATACTCAAAGTAAACTCTTGGCCACTATAAAATCAAAAAGCAAGTTATATACTTCTAGTATACAATGGTAGGACAGGGAACACATTGTGACGCCAAAAGGGAGAAATAAAAAAACAGCAAGAATTGGACCAAAGCCATACTGCAACCCAGAAGGGTAAGCATTAACTCCCGTAGCTCCTTGTCTGGCTGCTGGGACCCACAGTGACATAACGTGAGCTCCAAAGGACTTGGGCAGCCCTGTCTCTATGGCCTTGCTAGCTTCAGCCCACATGGCTATTCTCTTGGGCTGGCTCTACTCATTGACTGAAACTTTCCTTGGCAGATGTTCTAAGCATCTCTAACTTCCTGGGCTCTCCAATGGAACTTTGGCTTCACTTTCACAGCTTCACACATGGCCCTTTCAGGGCCTGTAAGGATCCTAAACCTTCCACACATTGCCTACCCTCTCATGCCTTCCTTTGAAATCTGGATGGATGCCTCCATGACTCTATAATTTTTGCATTCTGCATGCTTGCAAAACCAGCGTCACAAGGACAATGCTAAAGTCCACTGCTAGCTTGAGCAGTAGCCAGTCCCTCTTGGACCATGGCTGCTAGATGGCTGAATGTGAGGAAACACTTCCCTAGGAGGTAGCCCTGTGCAGCAGAGCACCCTGGGTTCTTTTCTTAAGGCAAAATCTTCTGGAGGAGTTTACACTTTGGACTGTAATAGATGGGTTCTTACCGATTCATGAGATGCACTCAAAGCATCTTTCATATTGTCCCTGTGAAAGTACTTGAATTCTTTGTAATGGTGCTACTCTCTTTAGCAACCACATCTTCTTCTGCTTTAATTTTACAGGTGCTTCTTTCCTGGCCAAACTGTGAGTTTTTCCCATTTTCTAACTCTGCTTTTTCTTCCAATTCTCACTATAAATATGTGTTAAAGCATCCAATAATACCCATGCTTTAGCCTAAAAGCTGGATGGCCTTGGAATTTCCCCTACCAGACTGATTAGTCCACCACCTTTAAAATCAATATCTCAGGGCACAGACAAAATATAGACAAGTTCTTTGCCAGACTGTAACATGAATGGCCTCTAGTTTTTAAATTTACTTTATTGTTGTGCTGGGTGGGGGTACATTGTGGCATTTACAAATATAGTACAAATATATCATACTTGAATTCACCCCCTCTACTGCTCTCCTTTATCTCCCCCACCCCATGGCCTCTAGTCTAATTCTCAATAGAGTACCCAGTTCTCATCTGAAACCTCATGAACCTGGCCTTCAGTGTCTGCATTGCTATTAGCATTTTGGTCTTTTGGGCCCCCACCAGAGTCACCCCTTAAACTCTGCTTACAGTGTTCTAGGGCTTCTTTAGCCCCATCTCTCCAAACTTTTCCAAATTCCTCCCACCAAGAGCCAGTTCCAAAGGCTCCTGAACCACATGGTCAGGTAGAGCCATGGCAACAGCCCCACTTCTCCGTACCAAATTTCTCTGTTAGCCAGCTATGAATCACCAATGGTTTAATCCATTGATGAATTAAGGGCCCTTGGGATCCACTCATATCTGACTACTGCTGGACAGCTGCTCAACATATGAGCTTTTGGAGAGACATTTCATACCCAAATCATAACATCAAAGAACTATTCTCCATCTTGGTTGTGGGAGTGACTCTGTAACTGTATAATTTGGCAAAAGTCATGAAATTGTATACTTTCAAAGGATCATTATCACTACCTGTAAATTTTTTCTTTGTAAACCTAGATCTCTGTCCCTAGATTAGGACTCTTTTTTTTTTTCTTTTTTTTTCAGGTTTATAGAGAGGGTCTGGGTCCATGTACTGTGCCTTAGCAACAAGGGAGGTGGGAGTAGAAGCTTCAAGAATTTTCAGCTTCTATACCAGAATGTAGGTTCCACCTTTTCAGGTGGGAAATTTACACAAAGGGTTTCAGGTGTTAGAGACCAAAAGGGATAACAAGTGTCCACTCTGCCCAGCAAGTATGAAAGTTGGGTTTCTAACCCTAATCTTTCCAACCAAGGCTAAGTGCTTAATTGCAACAGAGCAGGTGTTAAGTTTGTGCCCGAAAGCTGTTCCCAGGAGTCAGACTACTTAGCATGGGATGGGTTAAAAGCTGGGACACACAACCACACGCTCAGACACGCTCTACACTTGCACTCTCCACCATGACAGCCAGAACTCAGCTGGACCTCTTGGCCCTGCCCCATGGCAGCCACTTGGCCCTGTGGCCCCATGTATGTCCTTACTCAGGACTGTCCTTTTTTTGGTTTAGGAGAAGACAGGTCCTCAGGAGGGGTGCTTCCTCCCTGTCCCATGTCCCAGAGACTGAAGCTTTGAGTAGCATCTGTGCCCAGAAAGAACATAGAGGAGAAGACGGAGGGTAGGGTGGTGTGAGGAGGCAGAGGCCACAATGAGGTTTGGAAATCAAAGCCTTTCCCCTTACCCTATTTCTGGGAAGCACTGGCTGAGGGCTGCCCAAGCTTCTCCCCCTTTTTCTACCTCTGGTCTCAGCTTGTATTGACCCCACAGGCTGCTCAGCACTGGCTTCTTCCCCTCCAGCAAGATCTGAATCTCTGTTTTCCTTCTTACCAACCCTTGGCACATCCTCCAAATACCCAGAGGATCCTGGGCCCCATTCTTCAGACATCCACACACCTGCAAAACACCTGGAGGCTACCTTCTTCACACAGGAAATAACACAGCTGCAAGAAAGGCATGAACTCTCCAAATATACACCAACAAAGCTGTGGAGAACGCCTGGGGAAAAGAAACACAGGAGCCAGAGGAAAGTGAGGAGGAGGAGGAAGGGGAGGAGGGGAACAGAAATGGTCCCACTGATAAGAGAAAAATTCTGAGATGTCCTAAATTTAATTATGAAGGCCAGAGGGTGGAGGCAGGAAGAGATCAGGGAAGTCAATTCATTAACAGCTACAGGCAAAGCAATAAGAAGACTGTTTATGTCAAAACCATGACTTTTTCCACCACAGCAAACCACCCAGGTCATTACCCCCTGTTTTCTAATGAACTTCTGGGACTATTAACCCCAACCAATCCAGAAGCAAGATAACTTCTTATAGACCATCCTCCTAGCCTCTCTTTCTATAGCTAAAAAGGTTACAGTGCTTTCCTTCCCCAACGTTTATAAAAAGTGACCTTAGCTCTGGTCCACTGGGCATTTTCCAAGTACAGCCTAGCCCTGTTGCTGGTAACTTGTAGGCACTTTCTTTTCCTGGTTAGCATCCTTTAGACTTCAGAGATCCCTTGGATTCTAGAGTTTTGGTTTAACACCCACCTACCATCTCCACCCACTGCCTTCCCTGCCTCTCATCCCTACTAATACTTTTAACCCAGAATGAAGGAAAACTGGCTCCAACAAAGAGACAAATCAAAGCCGACAATCCACGTGCTCATTGCTGTGGCTTGGTGATGTCTGAGCAAGTACAAGGAACGATGGGCAGACTGACAACTATTAGGAGGCTGGAGGCTGGAGGTTGGAGGAATGGAATTTTGCCCCCCCTCTGGAGAGGAAAAGAACACAGGCTGGAGTCTCTTTCAGGTTCTCCTTGGTTGGCCCTGTGTGACTGAGAGCTGTGGACACACAGGCAGAGCTGGAGGCACTCTTGGTGACACAAGGGTGACCCCCCAGGGCCAGTATGATACCTAGTGTGAGCCCAGGGTGGGAAGAGGAACAGCATTCTGCTCCCTGCTGGTGGATTCCAGAAGGCAGGAGGCTCTGTGCTCCCTGGTACTGGCATTGAGGGGCCCCCTGGGTTACCCTGGCTTACCTGGCAGTGAGAATGGCTTGGCAGGCAGCAGTCCTCAGAGGGTCAGGGTGGAAGAACCCTGGAGAACTGCCTCTGAGCATGGACAAGGTATTGTGTGGGGTGAAAGTGTCTCAGGCTGGGGCTGGGGTCCCATTGGCCAGGTATGGTTCAGGTAACATTGCTGTTTTACCTGGAGTCTGCAGTTTGGCTAAGGAAACGTGGACCCCTCACCAATTAGCAGCCTCTCAAGGGTCCTTCTGCAGCACTTTGGTCTTTGGGATTGGAGAGTGTCTAAAGGTGGAAACTATCACACTGAGTCCAAAATTGTGGGGTTTGGGGGCTACGTGTCCAGGTCCCCAGCTCTGTTTTGCACTCTCCATGGTCCTCACAGGGCACTCCCTCCATTCCTCCCCTCAAATCAGACTTCCTTCTCAGTTCCCCCCAGCCATGCCTTTCCTTTTTATCTTCTCACTATGACTTCTCACTATGACTAAGGGAACCCAACAAAACCCCACAGGATACTCTTCTGTCTTCTTCTCATGTCTCTTGGAACTGGAAAAGAGTGAAGAAGTCCTGTCTCCCATGTCCAGGAAGGGCCCAGAAACACCCACTGCCCACCATATTCTACACCTGGTGCCCTGTGGACCCACTGTGTTCCCAACTCTGCAGAGAAGCAGGAGTCATCGGCATTACTCCTGGAGAGTAATTTTGCATGTAGGGCCTTGGCAGCTAAAAATCTCAATTTCTGTCAGCAGCCCTGAGGTTTTGCAGATGAAAGGTACAACACGTCTCCTAAAACAAGGTTGTTTTGCATGCATGGATTTTGTTGTTGGTTTTGGGCTTACTTCTAGCTACATTTCCATTGCCCTGAGGGAAAGTCTCAAGAGACTGTTCACTGCCATTATAATTATGCCTCATGCAGAAGTGCTGAACATGCAAACCTATCATTGTTTAAAAATGAGCAAACCTGAAGACTCTGGTTTCAAAGCACTCAGTCTCAAAGGGAGTGGAAAATTGTGCCACACAGAAGGGGTTCACTCACGCTCTCTTCACTTGTGTCATGGAAAACAGTGGATCACAGTCCTGGTGCACTGGGGTCTGGAAGGCTGGATGGCCATGCAGGGCATTCAGAGGCCAGAGGATTTTGGTGGTGTGAACCAGAGTCTAGGTAAGGGAGAAAGAAATCAGAGGGCAAGGAATGTGGATGAGTGTGCACCTAGAAGGTGCCTGACACAGTGCAGATGCAGAGTGAATATTCGTTGTGCGAATGTGTGCATGATGAATGCAAGTTCAACACGTCAGCCTTCTAGGCACTGATACATCCATGAACAAGCAAGACAGCCAGACCCCTGCCCCTCGGAGCTTCCATTCTAGAGGCAGGGAAACAGCTGACATAACATGCAGACATTATATGATGTTCCAGGAGGAGGTTGTCCTCTGAAAAAACTTGAGAAGGTGGGAAGGCAAGGGGCTTGGAAGGGCGGGGCTGGTGCATGTAGGATTTTAAGTAGGGCCATCAGGGCTGTCCTCAGTGTGCCAGAGCAAGCAAAGATGTGAAGGGTCTGAGAGCTGGTGTCGTAGACACCTGGGAAGAGGTACAGCAAGAGAACGAAGCCCATGCAAAGCGAGAGTGAATCTGAAGAAATCAAGGCACAGTGAGGTGGCCAGTGTGGGTGCAGAAGAGAGAGTGAGGGAAAGCAAGAGAAGGTGAGGTCAGACTGCTCAGAAGGAGATGATGGTCAAGGTCCCAGCAAGCAACAGATGGCTAGATCACTTGGGACAGTTGGAGGGGAGTTTACTGAAAAGGCTCTCTAGCAAGAGGAGGCAGCATGAAGGATTAACCCTACACCCAAGGATCACTCATGACCCTGGAAGCCAACTGGAGGAGCAAGGAGAGAGAAACTACTGGAACCTGGGGAGGGCTGCTTACTGGTTGAATGACAACCTGCCCAGGGGAACCCGGTGCACGAGGAAACTGGGAGAATAAGCACCCTAACTTTGCACCTCTCTCTCCCACCAGGCTCTGCAATTGTTCATGCCCACTGGGTGCCCGAGAACCCACTGCAAGTCAACCTTCTGATAAGACATGGAGGGGTGAAGATAGAAACAGAGGCCAGGCAGACTGCATGGGGTGCTGGGATCAGCAAAGGGCTTTTCCTCTGAGTGAGGCAGGAGCTACTGGGTTGTTGGGTAGAGGAGTGACATGATGTGACTTCTGTCATGAATGAATGATGAATGTCAGTGCTAAGGCACTGACATTAGCAGCTTGGGACAGGATGAGGTGGGTGGAAAAGAGATGCAGGGAGTCAATAATTGACAACTTCCAGGCCAGGTGGGGAAGGCACCCAGCACCCTAGCCCATGGCAGCTCAGATACCCCAGAAGTGCTCCAGGTCAGGGGCTTCCTCCCAGACTCTACCCTCAGTCTGGTGAGGTAAACATGGACTCCCCAAAGGACTGCCATAGAGACACCAGTATGTCCATGTGGTCCTGAGCATCCTGAGGGAATGAAAGTGAGCCCTAGGGTGACACCGAGCTGTTGTCAGGGCTCTGGAGGGCAAGGTAGGGTTCCTGAAAGCCAGCGAGAGAATGAACCCAGGTGAGCACGAGCTGTTCAACAGGACTAGTGTTTGTCTTCCTTTTGGTCTGACTCTAGTTTGCTTATCCTATTTTGCCATTTGTCCTGGCCCTAGTTAGTGTCCCAATGAAAACTCCCATTGATGGAAATGGCCTGGCTATGGGTCCCTCTTATGGGGACACTCTCTTTCCAAGACAGCTCCTTCCCCTTCTTGGATCCGCTTGGTGGGTTACAGCTGTTCTCAGCCACCAGGACTGTTTACTTGCGAGTTTCCTGGACATCTGGCTCAGTGTTGGTGGCTCAGGCAGGTTCCTCACTTCTCTGTCGAGCAAGCCCCCAGAGATAGCAGGCATCAGTACTGTCTGCCATTTGTTAACAAGATGGTCCCTACCAGGGCCAGGCCTTCTGCCCCACAGTTCCTGCCAGCTGGCCTTGCCAGACTCCCCAGACTTGGAGCCCAAGTCAAAGTATAAGTTGTCTGCGTCTGCCTTCCTCACTCATGTCTGCTTTTTTGGAGATAGGGTTCTAACCAAATGAAAAAATAAGCATGGCATGAAGGAGACACTGGACATTGATTTAGTCTAGAAAGGAGAAGACAGTGTTCCATATGGCAAAGGTACTTTTCCTGTGGAGGAGATGAATTGGGATTTTTCTAGAAGGTTCCTCACTTAGGAGGGTTAATTTGGCTTAATATGTAAACACAGAATGTGGTGGCTGAGTGTAGAGGGATTTCCCTATATCTGCCTGTTTCTGTGATAACCACCAGAGCCCAAAGCCTCTGCTGAAGGAGCAGGTGACAGGGCTCCCACACACCCTGACCACCGCTGTGGATGAAGGAAGTAAGGGCCACACAGACTCAAGGCCAATGGTTCTTTGGCTGCCCAGTGACCTACCAGGAGCACTTCCTTGAGAATTTAAACTAGTCCACTGGGACCAGTGGCTTGCAGAAAACACGACTGGGGCCCTGTGACAATAGCCCCTCTGTCCTCATCTCTACACATCCACGGCAAATTCATGCCACATCTAGCTCCTCTTCACCTGAGGATTTCTGTCTGGTACTGGGAATCAACTGTGCATAAGGCAAGCCAGAAGTGACAGTGAGTTTGTGACCCCAGGAACAGCTCTCCACAAGAGGAGCGAATTTAATGAATAAATAAGTACCCGGCTCCCTCACTCCTCAGCTGCCATACCATTTTCCAGCAGGACTGAGTTTCGGTTGCCCATGGTGGCCATTTGTCTGATAATGCTCCATCACTGACTTTTTTGTTCCCTGTCTCACTTCTGTACCCTTAAAGGTGTTTCTAGGATTCCTCCCAAATCTGAAAATCCTTTTTCTCAGGGTCTGTTCCTGGAAAATTTCAACTAAGATGAGTTGGCTCTACTAAGTTGTGTAGATGTGAGGCAAGGGACCGTGTTCACTCAGACCTTAGTGAGAAGCTATGCCAAGAGAAAGATAGCGTGAAGGTCCATGACGTAGCTTCTGAGAGACAGGGGACCCAAAGTTGCAAGACACCTGAGAAATAGAGATGAGCTCTGTCCCCACACCTCCACACTCCCCTTTCCCTCTGCTGTCAGCTCTGTACTGGGAACTTAAATCTGTCAGGTACTCTCTTTCTCATCCACAGGCTCACAGATTCAGCAACAAAACTCCAAGCTGCCCATTTAAATTTGGGATGTACTTATGCTAAGAAATTATTTTTTATCTAAAATTCAGATGTAAGGGATTTGAATTTTATGTAGCAATTCCACATACTGTAAGGCAAATACTCATTCATTTTAGAGATGAGAAACAGAGCAACTGAGTAACTTACCCAAGTTCACACAGCTGCTAAGTAACAGGGCTGGGCTGTGACCCAGACAGTGACTCCAGAATGTGCCTCTTGCTCATTTTTTATTCCAAGTTTTCTTGTGGATGGATAAGAAGCGTTAGCTGTCAGTGTGTGGGCTCCTTTGGCAGAATACCCTTGGCAGCTAGTTTAGTTGGTGCCAGTTTGTAGCAATGCCAGCTGATGTGCCAAACAGATCAGTTAACTCTAACGAGGATTTGCTTTTCCCTAACCAATTCGTGGAATCAAAATAAAGCTTTAGGGAGAGCTCACTGTGCCAAGACGAGCCATCCAAAATGAATGTAAACATGATCACAACTTCAGTTAACATGTCTGGCATTGAAGACAAAATTGCTTCTGTGGTCTCGATACAAATGTGTGTTTTGGTGAAACCCGTCATCATGATGGGTTTACTAAATTTAACTATCAAGTAGCAATGACCCTGGAATTGGTTGTGATGAACATGTAATTTCCAATTCATTCAGAACAGCTGTGATATTCTAACCAACTGAAATAGAAGCTGTGTTCATTAAATTATAAATATTTTTATAGACACTCGGGAACTGTGATAAAGCTGAAGTCGTATTAAACAGTAAACCTTTGGCATAATAGCATGTTTGCTTTCTTTTCTGTGAGCCATGATTCAGAATTTAGAAATGTTTGAGCTTTTGCAGAGACATATAAAATTATTTGGTTCCAGTGCCTCCGTGGATACCAACGCCTGGGGACATTCAAGTTCCTTACACAAAATGGTGAGGCATTTGCATGACCTGTGCACATCTTCCTACGTACTTTGCCTCATCTCCAGATTACTTGCAATACCTAAAATGATGTAAAAGCTCTGTAAATACTGTTCTACTATATTGTTCAGGGACCAAGGACAAAGAAAAATGTCTGTGCATGTTTGGGACAGGTGAACCTTTTCCTAAATATTTCTGATTCGCAATTAGAATCCTTCAGAACCCATGGGTGTGAAGAGCTGACTCTGCCTTGTAAATCAGCCAGACTCTTACAGTGGTACTAGACTTTTAAAGTATGACCTCTACATTCTGGCCAAAAAATCATTTGGGACTATTTCACCAAAGTATTCAATGAATGGAGCATTAAAATAAAGCTTCAGCTTTAAAAACTTTTAGCAAACTTCAGTGGTTAAAAACAAAGCGTGCAGCTTGGAGTTTACTAGCTCAGTGGAGAGTGCTTGCCTAGCATGAACAAGGCCCTGGGTTTTTTCCCCAGGAGAGAGAGAGGTTCTCCATTTAGCAGATTAATTTCAGACAGGGACTTGCTATACTGCCCAGGCTGATCTCGAACTCATGATCCTCCTACCTCAACTTCTAAAGTGCTGGGACCCAGATTTTTATTATATTAAATACAGTTTTAAATAGAATTCTTTTATAAGACTGATAACATAATAAAATCAATTCATTGATAAAGTATAAATACTTCAATGCAATTTCAATAATTTTGGGGGCTCCCACCCCCTGGGAGGGAGAACAACCTGTTCAAGAAGACTGTCAGAAAGGACATAGGGACCCACAGAGACTCTGGAGTGAGAGGTTAGGATAAAGGACAGGACACATTGCCCACTTCAAGTTGTTTGTAACTGCAGTGCCCAGTGGGAGCTGCCAAGGAACCTGAGGACACACTCAGGCCAGATGGTTTTGAGGTGGCCCTCTGGCTCAAAAGCTTGAAGCCATTTTGCTCTAGGATTTCTTTCCCCTTTTCCCAGATTCCCTCCCACATGTCAACCTAAGAGGCCAGAAAGCAGAAATTGAAGTTAGTTAGCAAGGAGAAAGGAGGAAGAGAAGGACCACAGTTTGTGCATGCTGATGAGGGCGCCTTCCTGCAGCTGACCAGGGCAGGAGGAGGGTAAGAGTCCCAAGACTTAAGTGTGCATTGGGCTGGAAGTGGATTTTCTGACTTGGACCATGTTTGCAAAGAGAATTGCTGTAGCACTTGTGGAAACCAAAGAAGAAGCAAAGGTCAAAGGCTGGTACTCAGTACTGACCCATGCTGCAGTGGGGATGACCCTCAGAGACATGCTAAGTGAAAGAAGTCAGACATGAGGCCACATATGCACAGTTCCAGTTACGTAAAGTGGCGGTGTTATGTCAATACATAGAGACAGAAAGCAAACTAGTGGTTGCCACGGCTTGGGGCTGGGGTGTGAGAAATGACTGCTGTGGGGTGGGGTTTCCTTTGGGGATGCTGAAAATGTGTTGAACCAAATAGAGGGGGTGGTTGGATGACATCATGAATGGACTACATGTCGCTGAGTAGCACACTCCAAATGGTTAATAGTTAATCTTATGTTATTTTAATTTTAAAAAGTCAAGAGTTTGCCCCAAATGTTCACTTAGGATCAAGGATCCTATGATTTAAAGGACAGTGTCAGACAGAACTAAAGTTTGTATCAGGATTGCGCTCTACATATTCTGCATATAACATATCTCACTAAATGTATGCATAAAACAACATACACTGTCTGTTCTGGGGAATTTAAAGTTTTGAGGGCAAGTTTTAGCTCTGCTGGGATTTCACCAAATGTGCTTTCTTTTGGAAAACGTTATCTCTCCGTGTTCTGAGAAAAGCACTGGGCAGGTGGAGCCAGTGATATTGGACCGTTGTTCCCAAGTTCATGTGCTGTAGTCAATGATTGAAGATACTGGAGCAGGGGTTAAGAGTAAAAGTAGCACAAAGTTTATTGAAAGGATAGCAAAGCACCCCGATGGGTGGACTTAGGGAAAGGGCTAATCCAAAGAAAGGCAGAAGTCCAGGAGATGACATCAGGCATTACCTGGCTTAGGTCTAACTGTTCTATATTTGTGACTGGTTGGTGCCCAGTCAACTTCTCATTAAATCTGACCACATGTCTGTCCCTTTCCTTATCAAACAGGACACCCAAGAGGGTCAGGTCAGCTCGTTCTGGTCTTGAAAGTCTGCCCAACTCATTCTGACCTCGGGGTCCACTCCCCACATTGGGCAGCTGCATCTTGTTACTTTGGTGGGAGGTGTGTTATTTCTCTGAGAGCCCGTTGTTTCCCACACCTCTTTAGATGTCTGCTTTTAAACTGCCTTTCTCATCCAAAATGGAGCCACCTCTGTCATTGCTTCCCACACAGCAGGACAGGAGGAAGCCCCCTGAGTGTGTCTTCTCAGAAATGAGGCTCCCTGAAGCTCGGAGTGAGGTTCTGCTAACTGCACACCCTGGGTCACTTGGGACCCAAATCAGCCATCTCTCCCTGCCTGTGTACCCCTAAGTGAAAGCCCCCAAATTCCTGGGAGGGGCTTTGTTTCATAGCCAACATGGCTGCACAGTACAAAGTGATCGAAGCAGGCTACCTTGGGAAGAGGCTGTGTGCCCAGAAGAGAAATGACAGGCAGCTGGGAGACATCCTGAATGTCTACACTGGCTGCCACATGCCCACAGGAAGGGAGGCAGACTGTTTTAAAAAACTGGCAGGAAGATGCAAATTTTTAAGCTTATAAATGCGTATTAAAATAGGAAATTATCCAACCAGAGAAGGAAGGAAGTAATTAGGACTCAAACTCCCTGTATTCACTCAGGTGAGCCAATCACTTCAGTCCAGGCCTCAGTCTTTCCTGTACAATGGGAAACCTTTTGATTTCACCAAGCGGTTGTGAGAATACAATGATATGAATACAGACTGAAGTGTTTTGACAGGTATACATGGCAAAACAAACGGCGAGGGTCTTAATTTATATAGGAGCTTATTCAGAAGCTCGCCTTATGGCACAATGGAGAGCTCTCTGTGTTTGGGACAAGGTGGCCAGTGATGTCCTGAGCCAGGCCTGACTGTCTCCCACTGGGGTGACAGATATGCTCGGGCTTTCTACAGACCCCCTGCTTTGAATTTGTCATTAATTAGGAAGAGAAAATGAGCAAGAACAGACAAACCCAAATGAGAAACAATTATAACATTCATTATAATTGCCATTGGTTTTCAGGGTTAATAAATTCTAGGTCATCTAAATCATATACTGTATGAAATTGTATACCTTGGTATTAATTAGTGCAAAGAACAAGGGATGTTTTTCTTTGGTTACTGATCTAGGAAGATGAGGGATTACATTAGATTGGCTTATTTGGAACGAATAGCTTTTGATCTGAATACTCCATTGCACAGTTAAGATGACATTCAGTCCAATGCCCTAGATCTTTACTGACTTCTTATTTGCCCTAAGCACTGAGATTCCTCTCAGGGTCTCACGCAGAGGATACAGAGCTGGACAAGACAGTTTTCCTCATCTTCTGGATTCACAGACACTCTTGATCAGCCTAGCCTTTTCCTTGGGCTTTGAAAGAGATGGCGTGTTAGTCATCTTTCAGTCACTGTAACTAACACCTGAGACAATCAACCTTGTATTTCATTCACAGTTACAGAGATTCAATCTACAGTTAGTTGGCCCTGTTGCTTTTGGGCCTGTGGTGAGGCTGCACACCACAGCAGAAGCACATGTCAGAGCACAACCACTCGCCTCCAGGCTCAGAAGTGAGATAGAGGAAGAGGAAGAGACCAGTGCCCCACAATCCTCTCTGAAGGCATTCCCCTAATGACCTAAAGACCGCTCATTAAGCCCCCCCTCTCTTAAAGTTCTCGCCATATCCCAACAGCACCAGGTTGGAGACAAATGGCCTGCGGGAGACATTCCAGATTCAAACTCTAGCAGATGGGTATCCCAGGGTGTGTGCCACACAAACTTAACATGCTTCAACATGTAATTTGGCCAGGGATTTCCATGGAATTAGCACTAGCAGAGGCAACACCCAAGTTCAGAATCATTTCTCTGAGTAGCTACAACCCTCCCAACCTGGGTCTCTTAAGGACATCCTGAATTAAGAGTCTAGTATTTATCATTGGGTGTGGTGGCATATGTCTGTAATCCCAGCTATAAGAGAGGCGTAGACAGGAGGATTGAGGTTGGAGGCTGGCCTGGGCAAAAGCATAAGACCGTATCTGAAAAATAACTAAAGCAGAAAAAGGGCTAGGGGCCTGGCTCAGGCATAGAGCACCTGCCTAGCAAATGTGAGGCCCTGAGTTCAAACCCCAGTGGCACCAAAAATTTTTTTTAAAAGAGTCTGGTATTTAAAGTGACAGCTACTCATCTTTTTGAAAGGGCAGTCATCTGAAATTAGAAAGCAGATGGTGGAATTTTGTGTGCTTTCACACAGTAGTGCATTGAAGACATTACCCTCATCTGCAGAGCAGTTGAAGGAGATTGTTTTTAGTAACCATCAAAACCCCTAATCAATTTTCATCTGAGCACTTTTCAGCGTTTTGCTCCAAACACTGAACAGATAGGCTCTGGGCGAGTTTTCCTGAATCTAAGCCCCAAATGTCTTGCCCAGCTCAGAAACACAGTAAGCAGGACTCACCCCAGAGTCTAAGAACACACTGCCTTTTAAAGAAAAAAATTTACCAAGGATCACCTGCCTCAGGCTGCCTGCAAATGCACCTTTGTCTCCCCTGAGCTGGGCAAAGCCTGGAACCTGATCTGTGTTTACTACTCTAGCAGGTCTGCAGCTGGGAAGGGGCTGGGGACCAGACGCTGCCATTTGGTGAAGGAAACAAGAGAGGTTCCTTTTATGCTAGGTGGCACCAGGAGGCATAGAATGCTATGCTGGATGATATGTCAGACTTGGCCCAGTGCCTGCTCCCTCCCCTCTTTGTGGTAAGACATACATAACATAAAACAGCATTTTGACCATTCTGAAGCATCTGGTTCAGAGGCTTTAAGTGGATTCTCAGTGCTGTGCAGCCCTCCTCACCGTCCACCTCCAGAATTTCCTCATCTCTCACAGTGACACTCTGTCCCTCCAGTGCCCCCAGCCCTATTCACATAGACGTACTTCCTGCTTCTCTGAATTGGACCACTCCAAGAACCTTGTCTATGTGGCATCCTTTGGCATTTGTGCTTTTGGGACTGGCTTATCTAGCTCAATGTCCTCAGGTTTCCTTCATATTGCAGCTCGTGTCAGAATCCCTTTTGCTGTGAGTGACGTTGCTGTAAACACAAGTGTACCATTTGAGTTCCTGATTTCAGTTCTTTTGGACATTCTTTTACCTTTTTTGAGGGACTGGCAAACCATTCTCCACACTGGCTGGACCATTTTATGTTGCCACCAGCAATGTGCAGATGTTTCAACTTCTTCACACCCTCTCCCACACTTGGTATTTTGCTTTCTGGTAATAGCCATCCTCATGGGAGTGAAATGGCATGGCACTGGGCTTTTGATTCACATGTCCCTACTGACGAGTGACACTGAACATTGTTTCATTGTGTATTTGAGTATCTTCTTTGGAAAATGTGGGAGACCAGTAACTAAATAGACTGAGAAGAAACTTTAATGTGAGCAAGGCCGTGTCAAAGTCCTTTGTGCTGAGAAGGCAAGGCCCCGGCACGAGGGAGGTGAGCAAAGTACAGCAAGGCTCCCTTGCAAGAGGGGAGACTGAGGCAGTGAAAGTAGCCTTGGCATGAGCACGGCTCTGTCAAGAGCCTCTTGGCTGATAGGCACGGACCCAGCCAAGGGGAGGCAAGCTTCAGCAAGGTTGCCTTGCAAGAAAAACAGGACATGCTGACCTAGTGAGGATAGTCTGCAGTAAATAACAACACACCCCAGCTGCACTGTTCCTGCAGCCTACGCAACTGGACCCATGGGAACTCAACCTGCATTTCACCCCGCTTCCTATATGTCTGTCTTTGTGTCTTTTTCCTCAATCCCCAGTTGTTCCCAGTCAGGTCAAAGGACCGGCTCACGCTGGCCATGAGAAGAGAAATGTCCATTTCTTTGCCCATTTTTAACGGGGCTTTTTTGTGGTACTGGGGTTTGAACTCAGGACCCCCTGCTTGCGAGGTGGGTGTTCTCCCACTTGAGCCACACTCCCAGACCTGTTAGCTTCAGTTCTCTTTTGGATAAGATATTTCACTTTTGGGGCTGGGGATATAGCTCAGTGGTTTGGTGTTTGCCTCGCATGCTTGAGGCCCTGAGTTCAATCCCCAGCACCACAAAAAAAAAAAACCAAAAAAATGATCTTTCACTTTTTGCCCAGGGCCAGCTTTGGACCATGATCCTCCTACCTATGCCTCTCAAACTGTGAACCTCCTGATCGCTGCCTCCTGAGTAGCTGGGATTACAGGCATGAGCCACCACACCTAGCCAAATCCCTCTCTTTATATAGGAGAAACATAGATCACAAAAAGGCTATGTCACACTTGGCTGCAGCAGCACCATGCAGGAGTTGTTGAGATAGGGTCTCATTAACTTTTTGTCTAGGCATCCCTTGAACCATTAGCCTCCCACTTCACATGTAGCTGGGATTGCAGGCATACACTACCTCATGTAGAGCCTAGTTCCTTAACCCTGGGGTTATGAACTCAAGTGTTTCCCTTCAAACTCCATCTGCTGAAGCCCTGACCCTTAATGTGACTATATTTAGGGAGAAGACCTTTAAGGAACTAATGAAGGTTAAGTGAAGTCATAAGAGTGGGGCCCTGATCCTATAAGACTGATGTCTCCATAAGACACCACAGCACATTCACAACAGGAAGGCCACACAAGAACACAGCAAGAAGGAAGTGAGCCCGCACCCAAAACCAACCCCACTGGCACCTTCATCATGGACTCTAGCTCCCACAACTAGATACAGAGCAAATACATTTCTAGGGTTTGAGTTCCCCGCATCTGCGATATTCTGTTATGGAGCCCTAGCTGATGAGGACACGTGGATTCAGAAAGTTACAGATGAAGAAGAGCCCTGAGAGGAAAGGCCAAGGTGGGTGGATGGTCCTGTCGGCCAGCAGGGTCCAACCGAGGCTAGGAACATGTCAGATTTTTTTTTTAATATTATAGGCTTCAGTCTGATATCCAAGTTAATCCCCTCCTGGCAGAACACAGCTTCCTGATGGTGAAAATACAGAGCTTAACAAAGCCCAGTAAAATAACGCCAAACGCTTCTTGGATATCAAATGACTATCACCAAAAAGAGCTCTGCCAATTTCAAAGCCCCTGACATGCACCTATTAGATTTCTTCCAGAGCACCTGTTGTCTTCCTGGTGGGGTTGAGCCTCTCCTTGGTTCTCTGTCCATGAACCCTAGTTTGGGTGGATTTTCTTGTCACTTCTGAGGCCTATGTTAGCCTGTCCCTCCCTGTCTGCCAGGTGAACTGGTTTTCTTACTCAAATCTCTCTCCTGGTCCCTTTGTTCTGTAAGATCTCGTGATACTTTAGATGGCCTTGGCCACAGACAGGTAGGATCTGCCAAAGAAAGGTTGGTGGGAAACAGGAGGAGAGGGTTCTGGTGAGGTGGAGACACACAGGTCATTGGGTTGGCTCTTAAGGGTACACCAAGGGCAAAGGCTGGTTGCCCAGTGGGAGACTGAGGCAGAAGCTAATCCAGGAGTAGGAATGAGTTCAACACCACTGGTATATCCACCATGGTGCAGCAGTCAGGTCCACTGACTGGAGTTTCCGGGCCACTCACTTCATCTTTCCTGCCCCTCCCGCTCGCTCATGTTCTCCATCTCCAACACCTGGCCTCACTGCCATCCTCCCTGTCCTCACCTCGTTCACCGTCTGGTCTCTCTCAGTTGCATTCCAGGTGAACTTCCATCCATCTCTTCTTCCTGGCTGTGCCACCTGGAGACTCTCAGGGTGCTACATACTAGGACTTTTCATGGTCAAGACCAGGAACCTAGCAGGATGTCAGAACTGGCTGAGACTTCCCCAGCTCTGGAAGGCCTAAGGACGTGGAAACGTGGGAATTTACACTTGGGAAGGAAGATGCCAAGCCCGGTCAGTGCTCACCCTATTGCCAGGCTCCATGTTAACGTAGACCAGCGTCATTTAGCATATGGACTCTGCTGGGGACCCTGCATGTCTGGAAGCTCCCAGGTGGTATGACTGCTGTTGGAGTTTCATGCATTTTGAGTACCAAGGTCACCTGGCCTTGTACCAGGAGAGAGACACCTGTATCAGAGGAGAGACACCTGTGCTGAGATTTCAGACACTTGGAAGGCTGGCCTCTAGTCACATCTTCCAGGTGGTGTAGCTCTGCAGGCTGAGCTTCTCAGATGCCAGAGTGTGTATGAGTCACCTGGAGGGCTGTGGAACATAGCTAGCTGGACTCCACTCCCAGAATGTCTGACTTGGTGGATCTGGGGTGGGGCCCATGAGTCTGCATTTCTAGCAACTTCCCAGGTGCAGCATCTGGGGACCACTGCTGTGGTGTGGTTGAAAGCCAGGTACCACATGGGCCCCGCCCAGGGTCAGTCAGCCTGGGTGGGAAGCTGGCCTGCACCTTCTGCCCAGCGTGATCCTGGCCAAGTCTCTCTGTTCTCTGAGGTCTGGTTTCCTACGGGCAGGATGGAGAGGCATGCCTCGCTCTGCAGGCGGTGGGGCAGAGGGCAGCCCATGCCTGCTGGTGCTTCTCGAAGGTTTGCTGTTAGGCCAGTTCTCCAGTCTGCGTCTCACAGTTGTCTGCTGTGGGGCACCAGAGTAAAAGATGTTTTTAGGGGCTGGACTGCAGCTCTGTGGTAGTGCCTGTGCTTAGCATGGATGTGAGGCCTTGGGTATAATCTCTAGCATCACACACACACACACACACACACACACACACACACACACACACACACAGGGGTGTGCTTGACTTGCCCTGCCCAGACCTTAGTCTTTGAAGAATCCCTTGCACGAGGGACCCTTACTCACTCAGTAAGTGACCTGAGTGGGCTGGCATACAGGTAGTGCGGGTCTGGGGACCACACTTTGAATAGCAAGAATTCTAGGACAATATTAACATAAAAGACCTTGGCCCTGCCTAGATCCATCCTGTAACTCCCTTAGCAATCCTTCACCAAAGCAAAGTTTAACAGTCAATCTCTAAGGGGCTCTTGAATCTCTTGCCTTTTAGATGCACACGGCAGCCTCCACCCTGGGGGTCCTACCCATCACCTTGCACCTCAGCCGGCATGGAGGGAAGCAAGAGGAAGCTCTGAGTCCCACCTCAGTTGCAAGGGCCTGTGGTACTGGGAAAATCATTTCACTTTATTTAATTCTCCTAAAATAATCTGCCACTCTGTAAAATGGGGAAAATAGTATCTGTCCTTATGAAGAGTCACTATGAAGCTAGATGGCCCACTGCGTCCAGAAGCACTTTGAAATTGTAAATTTGTAAATACAAAGGATTATCTTAACAGACAGGAAAGCTTAGGGAAAAGCTTTGTGTCTCACCTTCCAAAAAACTATTTTTAATGGCCTTTGCTGTAGGTGTAGAGGACGATGAAAATGACAAAATATTTTGGGGTTGGTCCTGACTTAATCCCAATTATAAATTTGCAAAAGCTTTGACAGACAGCTTCCAAAGAGAGCTGGCAGGGGCTGGGGGCCACAGCTCAAGCTATAGAGCAAGCTCCAGGCCCTGAGTTGCGCTACTTACAGATTTTTAAATTGTTAACTGAATAATAATGCAAGCAGCAGCCGGTCGTGGCATCAACCATCCTGCACCTTCTCCATAAGGATAGGGTTTCAAAAGGAAGCCAGTCGTTTGGAATTTAAGAACTAATTTCACAACCCAAGTAATGTTGTAAAGTCGGCTTGAGTTTCCGAGCCAGCCTCTTCCTAGAGTGAAATCCAATGATAAAGAATGACAGTAACGATATATAAAGAACATCGTGCTTTACAAAGCGTTTCTTCATCCCCCCAGTTTGAAACTCTTAACTAAGCTCTATAGGGTTTGACTTCTTTCCCATTTAAAAGGTGAGGGAACTGAGGCTCAGAGAGGTTAAGGAGTAGAATATGGTCTCATTAGGTACTGGCGGAGAGTTTGTATTTGGGTTGCTGATTTCAGGACTGGTACCTATTAGGATTCTTCTAGAACAAGTCCCAGTGATCACAGTTCTGAGAATTCCACCTTGGATTATGTGTACACACAGGGCCCTGTACCCATAGATCTGCAAGTTCCCCACCATCTGCCTGTGGGGCTTCAGCAGCAGCACAGGGCCAAGGGCAGAGACTGGGTCAGGAGAGAGGTCATTTAGTAATGTTTAAAGGACATCTTGTGCCCTGTGGGCTCCTGGTGACACCTTCTTTAATTCCAAAGGGGCTGTCTCATCTCTACTTGGAAGCAAGGTTTTATTGACTCTAACTTACACAAGCAAATTGGATTTTTTTCTGACTGTTAATGACTGAGACCTGAAATAACATTGACTTATATAAAATGGAGCATTATTTTTTCCTCACCTAAAGTGGAAGGTAGGTGATATAGGGCTGGTATGGCAGCTTCACAAACTTCTCAGGAGCCCAGGCTCCCTCTGTCTTTCTCTCCATCCATCTTTATGGCTGATTTCCATACTCAAAGTTTACTTTATGACTGTAATATGATCACTGTAGCTCCAGCTATCACACTAGCATTCCAAGTATATAAAAGGAGAACTATGGATCAAGAAAGTGCATCTCACATGATAAAAGCGAGAGCACACAAGGGAGGGGTGAGGATAGGTAAGACACCTAAAAAACTAGCTAGCATTTGTTGCCCTTAATGCAGAGAAACTAAAGCAGATACCTTAAAGCAACTGAGGCCAATAGGAAAAGGGGACCAGGAACTAGAGAAAAGGTTAGATCAAAAAGAATTAACCTAGAAGGTAACACCCACGCACAGGAAATCAATGTGAGTCAATGCCCTGTATAGCTATCCTTATCTCAACCAGCAAAAACCCTTGTTCCTTCCTATTATTGCTTATACTCTCTCTACAACAAAATTAGAGATAAGGGCAAAATAGTTTCTGCTGGGTATTGAGGGGGGGGAGCGGGAGGGGGTGGAGTGGGTGGTAAGGGAGGGGGTGGGGGCAGGGGGGAGAAATGAACCAAGCCTTGTATGCACATATGAATAATAAAAGAAAAATGAAAAAAAAAAAAAAAGAAAGTGCATCTCCCAGATGAGTTAGTGTCTCTAAAACTGTTAACATCCACATAACTGATAAACTCCATATTTTGTTTCTAAGGAAGAGGTAGAGTGAATTTTGGCATCTCTGCCTTATTGGGATGCTGAGTAGCTCATGGAGCCCAAGGGCAGAGGCCAGGGTGAATTTGAGCACCGTAGGAACTGCAGAAGTTCTCCTCAGTGGCTGGTGTGGAACGTCTGTGCTCTGTGCAGTCAACATTGAGTGTAGCCAGCTGACCATTGGATGCTGGGCCACCAATGCTGAGATTGTTCTTTGTCAATCCAGAAATTCCTCTCAGAAGGAAATCCTGATTTTCATCTGGACCTCTTGCCACGCAGAATAAAAGAGGTTTCTAGCCTCACTTAGAACTCAGTACATCCACCTGACCAACTTCTGACCAACAGAATATAGGAAAAAGTGCATAGAGCACTGGCTCAGCTAGAAGTACTCCCCCTTTTGCCTTCTTTCCTCTTTTGTTCAGCCAACAGCTGGAGATGTGATGGCTGGAGCTCCAACATTCATCTGGGATCACAAGGAGACCTTGTGGCTGGAACCTACATCCTTGGGCAGTAGAATAGCAAGATTGAGATCTGTGTCCCTTACAACGTGATGGGAGCTCCAGACCAGTACTGGACCATTGTGCTGGACCTCTTCAATTTTGTTTAAACTGCCATTAATTAGTTCAAGGGTTTCCCTTCCTACATTCAGCTGACACAAATCCAAATGATAGACCCACACAGGGCTGTGCAATTTTCCTCTCTTGTGGGCTGAGTCCTCTCCCAGGAGACCTCGGTCCTTGCACAGATAGATATCCCCAGGGTATTCCAGTCACACTGGGCACAGCAGGAGCCCACTGAGCACCACTTGGGGCCCACATGACGTACATGGGGTGCTTGGCACACAGGATGCACTCGTTGTCTTGTAGCTGATAACACATGCCCTGGCACAGGTCCCAGAGTGCAGGGTCAGAGACAGCCAATGCTCTCCAGCCTTCATAGGCACAGGCGGCTGGTCGCCTGTTGTTAGGTCTGGGCTGTAACTCAGGAGGCTGAGCCAGACAAAGCAGCTGTGACCTGACTTGCTCCCTAAAAATCAACTCCCCGCCTTCCAGCCTTGCTTGCCTCTTTACAGCCTGCTGGGCTGGCCCCCAAGCTCAGTGGGCAGCCACCATCAGTTAGTCAGCAGCTTTTCCTGCCCAACCATGGGGGCGGGTGTCCCAAAGAAGAAGATGGAGTCCCCATCCTCAGCAGGGGTCTCTGTCAAGTAGGACTGATAGTACCTAATGATTTGGGTTGGGACTGGGACAGGCCCAAGAACATCAAGTTAGCTCAAACCATCTGCTCCAACAACCCGTTCTGGTCTTCCAAGGCCCCAAATACCCCCTCAGTTTTCTGGGTTAGCTGCCCTTGATCTCACAACTCGGAAAGACCCTATGCCTACCCCACCCTGTGCTGCCCTGAGTCCAGGCAGCTGTTGAAGCAAGGCCTCCTTATTATCAGACTCCAGGGTGGCTAGAATGACTTTGGGGTGTGTGTGTGTGTGTGTGTGTGTGTGTGTGTGTGTGTGTGAGAGAGAGAGAGAGAGAGAGAGAGAGAGAGAGAGAGAGAGAGAGAGTGTGAAGCAGGAAGTCAAATCCCAGCCATTTGTTTAAATGAACTTAACTAAGGAAAAGGATAAAAAACATCCCCAAACAAATGAAATGAACTGGGCCAAGTCAAGAGATGGTTTCCTTCTACACATCTGCTAGCCTACGGTGTTGCCCAGCAGTGCCTCCCTATTTCCCTCTCCCTCCTCATCCAGGCCTGTCTGAGGAGTCTGGGCTTGATTTTCTAGCAGTCACCTGAGGAATCAGGGTCAGGCTCAGCAAGGTGGGCTGTGCTGAGTCCCTTCAGCCTCCTTCCTCCTGGAGTCTTAGGAATCAGAGCCTTTGCTCTGCAGAGACCTGAGACAGTAGACAAGGCAGACGTGTTGGTGGTAAGGCCAAGAGGAGGCTCAGGACACCCCAAACCAGTGTTCCTAGGAAAGTACCCTGAGGGTGTCCCTGTCCTTCCCTTGTGAGGTGCCTAAACTGTGGCATCTGAGGTAGACCCAGTCCCCATGCTGTGCCCTGTATGCCTGGGATTCATTTCTCTGAGGAACAAGATATCCTGACAGTAACATGAATGTGTCTCCTAAGCCCGGCCTCAGAAACTTACAGACCAAGTTTTGGGGTCTTAGAAAATTCTAGAGCACAGTCATAGTCCATATTGTGCACGCTCCCCTCCCTTTCCCTCTTCTCCTCGCTTCTCGTCCCCTCTCCTCCCCTCCCCTGCCCAACTTGTGCTCTCCAACTAGTGGGCTCCAGCAATCCTCCTGCCATAGCTTCCCAAGTGGCTGGGATGATAGGCACATGCTACCAAGCCCAGCTCTACAGGCACTTTCAATAAAATTCAGTGGTCCATTTGGAGATGGGGTCTTGGGATATATGGCACCCTAGCCAGGAGAGCTCAGGGTGTCCCCTTGTTATACACAGTGCTCATCAGGCAGGGTTTATTTTTTTGTGCCTAACTCTCCATTTGGCACATGGAGGTCTTATTACAATACATGGTTTGAATCCAGTGACAAGTGACAGTATCTCTTTGAAATCGTGATGGTGAGAAGAGCTTGAGTGTCTGTAATAGGTAAGAGATAGTAAATGAAATGCAGTGAAGTCTTTTTATTACCACTTTATGCCATGCACACTGTGCACACGGTCACTGGCAGTCTATTTAATTTGTGGATTAGTTGTTACTTGCCACATAACAAATTGCCCCCTATTGTCATGACTTAAAGTGACATTATCTCAGTTTTGAGGTTTAAAGAAATTCCAAAGTGGCCCAGCTCAGAGCTGCTGGCTCAAGGTCTCCCTGAAGTGGCAGCTGACAGGTCTGCAATCTGAGATGGAGGCTCAACTGAGGTGGGGACCCGATTCTATCCTTGTCCCCACAGCTGTGGGCAGCCCCCATCCCTCCCCATGTGGGCCTCTCCATAGCCCACTTCCCCCAAAAACTAAGTACCCCAAGAGAGACTGGGGCCCCAAACAGAAAGAAGCTGCAGTTTTTTCATAACTTCATGGTTGACATGACATCCCATTGGTTCTGTTTTATTCTGTTTGTTAGAAGTGAGTCACTGACTGGAGGCTGGGAACATGGCTTAGTGGAAGAGCACTTGCCTAGCATGTGAAGGAACTCACACATACCACACACCACAAATACACATGCACACCACAATACACACTTACCACACTGCACATGCACACTCCCCCACCCCACTGTACATCACACACACACAGAAATGAGTCCCTGCATTCAGGCCACCCTCAGAGGAAGGAGACTGAATAAGGATAAGAAAAGCAGGAGGGAGGGACCGTTGGGGTGTCTTCAAGGCTGCCTCACCAGTTTCTAACTTTGCTTTTCTTTGGGAATTTCTTGGTTTAATCACCATGGCGTCCCTACTGTTTCACCAAGGTTAGAAGTTTCTCACTGCAAACTCTTCTGCCCAGAGAGTTTTCAGCACTCTAGGTCTTGGGGTTAGAGAAGGAGCTCTAGATACAGGGTCTTTCTCTTCCTTTTCGGGATAAATGTTCCACAGAGTGGGCTTTTCCCTTTAGCTGCAAGTTCTCCCCACACTCTACAAGGAGACCCACATTATTTTGGAATATAGTTCTCAAAGCCATGGAGGACCATGACAAAGGCAAGGTGTGCACCTGAGCCTGGATTTCCCAGCAATAATCCCAACTCTACAGTGCTACTGATCCTATAAACATCCTCATGCATTACTCAAAATATCTTTATAACTTCTGCCCAAACCTTTTCTTCACTTGACTAGGAATATTTGTGCTGGTGGAAGCAATTTCTGAATTGGCTTCCCCCCTATTGGGGATTGAAGTCCGAGCCTTACATCTGCTGGGCAAGTACTGTACCACTTGAGCCATGCCCCTGGCCCTTTTGTTTGTTTGCTTTTGAGCCTCAAATTCCAGATCCTGCCTCTGCTCCCACATAGTTGGGATTACAGGTGTGTACCACCATGCCTGAGTTGAAGTAGTTTTAAGAGGAGATTTTTCTCAGCTATGTGTAGTGCCTGGGCAACATAGTGAGAACTTTTTGAGAGAGAGAGAGAGAGAGAGAGAGCGAGACAGAGTGACAGAGAGAAGAAAAAGATAAAAGGACTTTCTTTTTTAATTTTTGAAAAACTTGATTACATCCATTGAATTAAACACTTCATTCTAGCCAGGCATGGTGGTGCTTGCCTGTAATCCCAGTCCTTGGGAGGTAGAGACAGGAGGATTTGAGTTTAAGACCAGCCTAGGCTACATAGTGAGACCCTGTCTCAAATAAACAAAAACCCCAAAACCAACCAAACAAACTAAGCCCACCAGAAAACTATTTCCCTAGGTTGGCCTTGAACTTCGAGCTTTCCAATCTCCATCTCCTGAGTACCTAGGATTACAGGGATGAACCATGCATCTGGCCTAACTCTATTTCACTTCTCTTACTGCTCCAGGAGTCAAATTCCTTTGTATCTTTTGAGGCCATGTGATCAACGGTCACAGGGTGGCTTTGGAGCTACGCTGTGGTAGCTCTACCACTTACTTGATGTGTTTATTGTAAGCAAGTCCTTTAACCGCTTTGATTTCAGTTTTCTCATCTGTAAAATGGGTTTATTCTGGCTTCTACTCACAGGGCTGTTGTCCATATAAAGCTCTTAAGATAGTACCTGTGACATATTAGATGTTCCAAAAAGTTAGCTGTCATGATCAAGAGTCACGGGACTCACAGACGTCAACAAGGCCATATCAAGAGGTGGATGGGGGTCATTACAGGTTATACACAGGCATCCTGGTGTCCAAATTCTTGTCCCATCTGCTAGTCAAAGCATCAGCGTTGTTTGTGAGCAGTGTTGACACCCAGGGTGTGCTGTACCAGGTACTTTCTGGAGCCAGAAATGACCTTTCTTTTATGATTCAGGGTCCTCATTTGGAACCACCCTGTGACCACCCCCGTGCATTCTTGCAGGTCTCCAAGACACATGTCCAGGGCGTTTAACAAAAGAACCTTGACGCTAAAGAGTTTTGATGCATGTTTGCATTGCATACTTTCCTGTCTTCTCCACCCCCACCCCCTGTCCCCCGACAGCCTCTGCTTGTTGTTTCTGTCATTGTGCCTCCTTCCAGTAGCTCCTTTTTCTAATTTCTTGCTTCCATGGGTGGGGAAAACTGAGAGCCAAATAGATTAGAATTTTCTGTTAAAGACAAGGCTTTGAGTGAGGGCCCAAGGGCTGTGCCAGAAGCGAAGCCTTTAATTGCTTTAAGCTGTGTGCCGTGGTGGGGACAGCAGCGGGCTGGCACTTGCGCTCCAATCATCTCTAAATTTCCTTTTAATTTATGCTACAGTAAAAGTTGGCTTTCTTCCCTGTTGGTATACAGTTCTACAAATTTTAAGCATGCAGGTCTTTATGTAACTATTTCTACAATCAGGCACCGAGCATCTTCCCTAAGACTCCCTGTAGACACAGTCTTGCTTCACCCCTAGATCCTGGCAACCAGGATCTGTTCTCATGCTGCAGTGTTGTCTGTGCCAGAACGTCGCATAAATGAAATCATTTTGAGCCTGGCTTCTCTCACTCAGCACAATGTCTTTGAGACTCATCCAAGCCGGTGGTGTGTCGGTGGCTCATTCCTGTTTACCACTGAGTTCAAGCCTGTTCCATTGTTTAAATATTCACCCAGGAAAAATATTTGGGTTTTTGAAATCTATTGTTTGATCATAAATAAAGCTGCTATCAACATTTATGCATGAATTTTTGTATGAACCTAAGTTTTCATTTTCCTAGGATAAATATCCAGGAGTGAGATTGCAGGATCATATAGCAAGTACATGTTGAACTTTATTGAAAAATAATTGCCAAACCATTTTGTGGTCCCCTAGTAATGCAGGAGAGTCCTAGTTTCTCTGTATCCTTGCCAGAACTTGGTTTTGTCTTTCTTGTTTACAATAACTATCATGGTATGAATTGGTACTCCCTGGTGGTTTTGATTTGCATTTCCCTAATAGCTAATGTTGTTGGTTATCTTTTCATGGGCTTATTCACCATTCTTATATTCTTTTTGGTGAATTTAAGTCCTTTATTCTTTTAAAATTGCACTGTTGATTTTCTTCTTGTTGAATTTTTACAGTTCTTTATATATTGGGTTTCAAGTTCTTTGCTTAGATGAGGTGCACCAAATGTGTAAGCAAATTCTTGAAGCCTCTGAGTTTACCCACTAATTAAGTGGGGCTGATGCTGTCTTCCCCAGCTGCCTTGCCCTGGGGCTCTGAAGATCTAGTGGTAAAAGGCAAGAGAAGCATCGGAACTCTGGGAGAGGTCACGTTACCATCCCATCACCCAGAAGTAGCGAGATTACATGTCACTTGCTTATTTGGGTCTTGGCTGTGTTTTTCATAGCAGAGATTGTTGTGTGAGTAGTCTGTGGCCAATGTGTTTTTAATTTGCTTGTATATCCCACCCTTTTGAAGCAGGTACTTGACATGCTGGGAGCACTGCTTCCTCTCAGAGAGCACGGGGAGCCTTGGCCAAGAACATGGAGGTGGGAAGGTGGCTGCACACTCAGGGTCAGGAGTGTCCCCTACATGCTTCTCATGGCCTTCAGAATGCAGCCACTGCTGCTGCCCTGGATGGAGCCCAGTGCTCCTGTCTAGGGACAATCACATGTCACAACTAAGAGGTAAAGAGAGAGGTGCTAAGGAGTGGCTTTGCCTCTTCCCCAAGTGCATGGAAGATTACTGCCCTTCATCTTCCCCAGTTTCCCTGGCTTTGAGGGCTCCCTTGTGAGTGAGCCCAGGTTGAAGCCAGAGGCAGTCACAGTACAATATGTGGCATCTTCTGCAGTGGGCACAGTGGTGGCCTTTCTGCTGTCCAGTCCCTGTTGCACAGAGGAGAACAGACTTCAGCTGGAAGCATAAGCTTCAGCACAGAAAGTACTGGAGGTACTGGAGAAAACCATTTACTCAGTGTTGACTGGTTCTGGAACGGACGTGTGACCTGATTCTGCCAATGAGATGCAAGAAGTGGTTTGCTGATGGTCTCTGGGAAAATGGTCTTCCTTTTGTGGGGAGGGAAGAGAAGCCAGATCCATTCTCTCCCTGTCTCTCCTTGTCCATCTCCCTCTTCCCCTTTGCAGGAATGGTAGCAGCCATGATCACAGGGGTCCCATGTTGGAACACAGATGGAAGAGCAGAGATGGACAGTCCTGAGCCCTTGGTTCCATCCTGGAGCCACAAACTCCACCAGCCAGGAGGCCCTGTCTGAATGTTCACAATGGGCTGTCCTGTGTGATTCAGTCTGAGTAGGGCTTTCTACGGTCTGCACCCCAAAGCACAAGAGCTATTACAAGCCTCCCCGTCACCGAATCAGGAGCCCTCCTTTCTTGACTAGTTAGACTTCAGAGGTGCAGCCAAGAGGTTATGGACAAAGGAAAAGGGGCAAGGATCTCCTGCTCCAAGTCCTGACATGGAGGCAGTTCTGTTGAATCCGTCTTGGCTTGCTTCTAATTTACCATGGAAGCATTACACATAGCTTAGACCTTATTAACCTGGGTTAAGTGGAGGGAGAGCCTGAAATACAGCATCAAGTTTAAAGAACGCAGTTTGATTCTATTTTCAAGTGCACAGTAACTGGACCAAGTCCGGCAGAGGTACTGCTAGGTTTCTTTAGGGAAAATGCAATTAACATATCGTTGCTATGCCAACACCAATAATTTCTTTAGGGATTTTTGCCTTCATATAAGCACTGCGGCTGAGTCAATAGTATAAAGGAGGTAACAGTGGTGGTGGAGGGGGAGGCTAGCCTATTTCAGGGAACAGACTGTTTTCAAGGACTTGAGCAGTGGCCATCGGCAGAACAACACGGTGCTAATTATGCATTCATTAAAGCAGAGTCCACAACGCCAGCCCTGGCGCTGCCCAAATGTTCACGCATTTGAAATCCGAGGAACCCTGACGAGCGCTGTTTCCTTCGTCCCTCACGCACTGGAAGGCGGAGGCACAGGCGGCTGGACGCACACGATCCCGGCAGCGCCAAAGCGATGCACAGCGGCCGCCTTGCCAGGAGCCTGTGTGCGCCGTGCCCGTGCTTGCAGAATTTCTCACTTTAGGGAGAGTGGCTGAATTTGGTTACCAAGGCAGAGTGTGTGTGTGTGTGTGTGTGTGTGTGTGTGTGTGTGTGTGTGTGTGTGTGTGTGTGTGTGTGTGTGTGTGTGTGTGTGGTGTGTGTGTGTGTGTGTGTGTGTGTGTGTGTGGTGTGTGTGTGTATGGTGTGTGTGTGTGTGTGTGTGGTGACCAAGGCAGAGTGTGTGTGTGTGTGTGTATGTGTGTGTGTGTGTGTGTGTGGTGTGTGTGTGTGTGTGTGTGTGGTGTGTGTGTGTGTGTGGTGTGTGTGTGTGTGTGGTGTGTGTGTGTGTGTGTGTGTGTGTGGTGTGTGTGTGTATGGTGTGTGTGTGTGTGTGTGGTGACCAAGGCAGAGTGTGTGTGTGTGTGTGTGTATGTGTGTGTGTGTGTGTGTGTGGTGTGTGTGTGTGTGTGTGTGTGTGTGGTGTGTGTGTGTGTGGTGTGTGTGTGTGTGTGTGTGTGTGGTGTGTGTGTGTGTGTGGTGTGTGTGTATGGTGTGTGTGTGTGTGTGTGTGTGTGGTGTGTGTGTGTGTGTGTGGTGTGTGTGTGTGTGTGTGTGTGTGTGTGGTGTGTGAGAGAGAGAGAGAGAGAGAGAGAGAGAGAGAGAGAGAGAGCACCAAGTTTCTACCACTGGGCTAAGCTTTTCCAGTGTTGCAGAAATACTTTTTGGGTTTTTTTGATAGTCTCACTATGTAGTTCAAGGTCACCATGTTGACCTTGAACTCGAGATCCTACTGCAGATGCCTCCCAAATACTGGGATTACAGATATGTCCTTCCATTCCTGGCAGTACTGGGGTTTGAACTCAGGGCCTTAAGCTTGCTAAGCAGGCACTCTATCAATTGAGCCATTCTGCCAGCCTTTTTTTGCTTCAGTTATTATTATTTTTTTGAATAGGGTCTTGCTTTTTTTTTTTTTTTTTTTTTGCCTGGGACCAGTCTCAGACTGTGATCCTCCTACATTTGCCTGCTGAGTAGCTGGTATTACAGGCATGAGCCACCATGCCTGGCCCAGTTTTGATCTTTAACTATTCTCCATTAGCGGAATCAGGACTCTGCTGATTCTTGGGACTGGAGAAAATCAGGATGGAAAGCTCCAGATCATCTTATTATTGCCAGTCCAGAAGAATGCTTTCAAAGATGTGGTGGCATCTTAAAGGTACTGCACGAGCGAGCTTGACAGTTTGACTGTCTATGAATGTGGTTAATTGGAACAGACTCATATATATATGTTATGTATTTGCATATAAAACAATATGCAAATGAGAAAAAGAGCCTGACATTGTATAAAATGGTAGCCAAACCACTTGAGGAAGGTGACTAGTAGGATATTTTTGCTTTTTCGTTTGGTAAGTCAGGGAGTATCAGTAGACATGAGATTTTGTTTCTCCACGAAGCATGTGACTATTACATCCTTGGGATGTATGTCTGAGGCTCAACTTCTCTCTTCACCTTTGTCCTCCATTCTGGGTCATTGGGGGACTGTCCCCTACAGGCTGCACATCCCAGGCTTCTTGCTGGGCATGGGAGGGAGGTTGGAGGTGGGAGAGAAGGAACCCAGCCCTGTCACCCGTCTGCAGCAGCGTCCCTGCATTACCTCTATGACTAAAGCTGTCGCCCTTGTGAGTCAGATCAGAAGGACACAACTCTTCTTGGGGCACTGGGGCAGGGATTAAGCTCTGTTGGACACATTTAAATATCATTGAGAATGACAGTTAAGCCTTGGTTAAGTCTTTCTGTAAAGACCCGTTGGTGTTTTTCTGTGGATGAAATTGTCTGTCAAGAGTGGGCCAGTGGTCAGATCCTTCCTATGACTGCCAGCCCTGTGTGAGGAACTGTTCACAGAGAACTGCATACCAGCTGCAAGGGGCATTTCTAACCACGGCTGTTGAAGAAATGACTCCTGCTTCAGGAGGTCTCCTTCTAGTCACAGCCTGCACAGGTTTCCTTCACTCCAGGAAACACAGCCTCTGTGAACTTTAAACCAACTCGCCTTCAGCTGCTTCAGAAAGCCCTGCTCCAGACCTTGCAGTGGTAGAAGGAGGAAGAGCACTCCCTTAGAGATTCAAGGAAAAGCTTGTGATTGACAGGTGGGAGGGTTGTACCTATGCTTGGCTGTGATTGGTCTTAAAAAACAAAGTTGTGCTGTGATTGGTACAAGATACAATTACCCCTCCTGGCTATATAACCAGGCGGTGGGGGGGCACTTTTCAGGCTACTCAAGAGACCCTTTTCTCTGTGGTCTCCTGGGGTTGCAACAATAGGCCAGTCAAAGACTTCCTCCTGAGTGGCTTTTTGCCTACTTGTGTCCTTATTACAGGTAGAGCAGGCTAAGTTGACAACATGAAGTGATGATAGCAGCAGCAGGGCCAAGAAGGCAGCTGAAGAGCTGGAGAGTGACCAAGGCAGTGACAGCAGAGTGCAGAGGTGGCAGAGAC
Source organism: Castor canadensis (assembly GCF_047511655.1). NCBI lineage: Eukaryota > Metazoa > Chordata > Mammalia > Rodentia > Castoridae > Castor > Castor canadensis. The sequence goes on along the minus strand of NC_133388.1, from coordinate 16,863,575 downwards.
AGTGCAGGACAGAGAAGGCGAGGGCTGTGAAGAGCTAAAGATGAGACACTGCAGGCCCTAGACACTGGAATTGCTCCCAGGAGCTGGTGACACCCAAGGCTGAGGATTCTGACACCCAAGGCCTGAGAGCTCTAACACTAGCCACTCTGAGGAGCCAAGGGTCCTGGCACCCAGGACTGGAGAGCTGGATGCTGGCCATCGTCTGCTGCCACCAATGCTAGCTGTCACTATGAACCATGGATTGCTGCTCCCTGAGTGAGAGGCTACTGCAATCAGCCCCTTACTAGAGTTTCTGTGCTTGTAAGTCCAGCCTTCGGGTCCTTGGTGCTCAGATCCCAGAAACACCAACGCTGATGAAACCTCCCTTGGCCTATTCACAGTTCTATCCAAATAGAGCAAAAGAACCCAGTTAGTTGATTGGTAATGCTTACAGCCACCACAGTGCCAGCTTTCTCTGGGGTACTCCAGCCCCTGGACTCCACAGCACCTTCTTTCCTTTGTCCCATCAACCCAAGGATGTTAGTAGCTTTTGCTGTTGCTAAAATCTAGGTTACTTCCCTGTCTCATTTGGCTTCTCAGCTATATAACCAATGCTCTTTGATAATTTTCCTCTGTGTAAATCACTGAAATGACCTGCCTTCCTGTCTAGTATCCTATAGAATATGTCATTGTTTCTAGCTGCATAAGCAAAAATAAATAAACACCAGAACCGTGAATAAACCTAATAATCCCTGAATAAATAGGCCCGTAGCAAGGACAGGAAGGGTCAATGAAAGGGTGAGGGAGAGTGTCACACCTAAAATCCAGGCAGAAAGGAACCTGAAGCTGAAAGGCACTATGGTGACATCCCAGGAAGCAAGCAGAGGTTTCAGCAGGACCTTTCCAGTGACAAGCTAGTCACAGGACCTGAAGAGAAGATCACACTTTGTAGATCCCGCCCTCCCTCTAAGGAAGACGATATTTTTACGTGGTTGATATTAATGATGATACAATTCTCATAAAGAATGCGAATGTTTTAAATAATATTGTTTGGACAGCTCAAGACATCATTACAACAGTATGATTGGTTTGATGCTTCATCAAAGGTACCAGAGTCAGTCCTGGGAATGACATTGAGTATGGCACCCACACATGCCCTGGCTTGCCACAGGACAGCTTCCAGCCATAGCCCTGCAGTTCTGCCTGAGGCTGTCTCTGGCTGCCCAGCCTGCTTGGCCCACATGGGGCTACACCTCCCAGGCAACCCTCTGCCAATAATGGTTGGGGAGTGGTGGTAAGAATCCCAGCCCCTTTGCCTCCCTTGGGATCACTATGACCTGTGGTCTTCACTGTCTCCTACATTTCTAGGGAGAACTGAGCGCTGGTCACCCACAGTAGTGACCTGTTTGCCATTCAGCCTTCCCCCTCTTTGTCTCATGTCCCCACTTCAGCCAGGTGAATCCTAGAATTGCCTCCTAAAGGAAAACTTCCACTCATAGCTTTATTTCAGTGTCTGCTTCTTGTGCATCTCAGCCTACGGTACTATTTTTCAACCTAAACCCAGTTTAGAGTAATTTTAGATTTACAGAAAAGTTGCAAAGGCAGCACAGAGAATCCTAGTCTATCCTTCACCCAGTTTCTTCCAATGTTGAAATCTTACATTACCACAGTACACTTGTCAACACAGAGATTAACACTGGCCTGTGGCCACTAACCAAACTCCAGATTCTTTTTGTATTTCATCAAATAGTTTTTGAAGAATGTTCTTTTCCTGTGCCAGAATCCCATGCAGGGTATCACACTGCATTTAATCAGCAGGTGTCCTTGTTTCCTCTGGTCTGTGATGGTTTCTCAGTCTTTCCTTGTTCCCCTTGACCTTGATCATTTTGAGGAGTCCCAGTCAGATATTTTGCAGAATGTCCCTTAGTTTGATTTTTTTTTTCTTATGATTAGATGAGCAATGGGTTGGACTAAGAAGGTCCTCACAGCCCATATCGGGGAACATATCAATTTTAAAATTAAAAAAACAAAACAAAACATAAAAAGATTTTAAATTCACAAGCCATCACAAGTAAACCTTTATTATAAAAAGGAAGCTAGGCCAGGATTTGTGTTTGAGTCACCCTTTGTTTTGCATCCATGTCCCCTGCCCCAGCCAAGAACCTAGTAGTCAGTAACCCAGTTTCATGTCCTCTGCTTGTCAGAATATGTCCTCTGCCTTCTGGATCTGGTAAGAGTAATGGTCATCTCCCACCTACTGGAGGGAATAAAAATTACTGAAACCCTAGGATGATATAAAAATGATGTAATAATAAAGAAATGTAGCAATAATGCAGGGAAGGTAATATATCAAGTGCAGAATAATGGATTATATGCCACGGTGTGGCTGACTTTGAGTGGGCATGAGTGTGTGGAGTAATAAATTGTGTGGCCATTGTGTTTCTGAAGATTTTGCCTGCTATTTGAGGTGCCTGAAGTATTCAAAAGAATCAAATGCACTGTTTGTAACTGTGCTCTAAAATTAAGAACATTTAATCCAGCCAATTTATAATTGAGAAAAATTGGTTTCTTAGTGCTGTTAATTAGATACAAGTATAACAAATTAAGCATTAGGAAAGTGAACACAGCTGTGGGGACTTCTTGTAGAAAAGTCCCTTGGGTGTTAGATCATGCTTAGTGAATTACAATGACACTAACTGTCCGCCTGCCCCACCTCAATACACCCCCATCTTAAAGCTGTCAGCATTTTTAAATCTCTTATCTCATTTTATCTGCATTAGTCTGGTATTATCTGCATTTTGCAAATGAGGAAACTAAATGCATAATTTAGAATGCATTTGGACCAAAAAATGATTTCCTGAAAATTCAGGCCTACTCACTACAGGGCTGAGTAGTGAGCCCTGTAGTAATTCAGGGACTCCACAAGACTAGGTCTCAAATCCTCATCCTCACAAAGTAGCTGCAGGTATCCAGTGTGTCCACATGGAAGGCAGCCTGACCTGCAAGGAATGTGGTATCAGAGAGGAAATCCTTTCTCAGCAGCTCCTTGGTGAGTTCCCCTCATTGGCCAGGATGGGATTTTGTACCCAAGTTTCAGCTAATCACTGACAGAGGGACAGAATTCTGACTTGCCTGACTTGAATTCATCAACTTTCATTCCTTGTAGTTGGGTGGGTGAACCACCAACAAACAAGTGAGGAAGATGGGCAGTAAGGAGGAGGCCCACATGGAAGCCCAGAGAGGGATACGGCTGGCCTAAGCTTACCCTGCCCAGCCAAACCTGAGGTCTTAGAGCCACCTGACGCTCAGCATTTTCCTACTGACCCCTGAGTCCTTGGGATGAGGTCACACCTTGAGATGCTCTTGGGCTTGGAAGGAGCTTGGGGGACGTCAGGGCCAGTCTTCCTCAGGCCAGCAGGTAAAGGTGGGCTCACACTACTGAGAACAAAGAGTTGTCACAGTTCTTCCCTTGGAAAGTCAGGGACCTGAGGCTGAGAGATCAGCTGGTCCGTGCTGTTCTCTGTGCAGGTGGACTCACTTAGCACTGCGTGTTTTAATTTCCTTCCCTGTAAAATACAATAGCAGGGGTCATAAAAACATCTACTTGTCCAATGTAGCGGCATAGCCACGTGTGGCTATTTAATGTCCTAGCCCCTTGAACCGCCTGAGCCATGTCCAGATACTCAGTAACAGCTGTGGCTGGTGGCTCCATGGGGGGCAGCATGGGGATTGCCCTGAGTCCTGCTGGAGAGTATGAAAGGTGAGTCTCCACTCAGAAGCCCCTGGAGGACTCGCTCTAATCCCTGACTCCCCAGGCCTCATCCCAGAGTTTCTGCCTCCGAGGCCCTGGCTGAATGGCAGATCTTCATTTCTAACACTTTGGTCGCTGCTGCTACCATGACTGGCTGGGAACCACACTGAGAAACACTGCTCTCCTCCCACCTGTGGGACAGCGCTGAGACGGTGCCACGTGGGCTCCAGAGCTGATGGCGGTGAATCACGTCCAGTGGATGCAGCTCCTTTCTCGGGGCTGGAGGAGGAGCTTAGGCCAGATCGCTAAAAGGCAAACGCTGGCAAAACAGCAGTGTGCTTGGACTTGCCCCACATCCCCAAAATCCAAACCGCCAACCAAGTAAAAAAACCCCAACACGATAATCTTGCACTCCCACAGATTATCTGCCAGGGCTTCATTTCCATTTGTCAGTAATGTCCAAGAAGCAACAGCTTCAGTTCCAAGGTTGAACACTGTCCTCCAATGATAAAATCAGTAAGGAAAATATTCCAGTGTGACTGGCTTCGTCTGTTTTCTGTTGCTATAACAAAATACCCAAAGCTGGGTATTTTATAGAGAAAAGAGCCCACAGTTCTGGGGTTCTAGAGCATGTGACAGCATCTGCTTAGCCCTGCAGGAAGTGTACAGAAGAAATCACATGGCCAGGCGGGAAGCAAGAGGGCAGGGAGGGGCCTTCCTTCCTCCCTCCCTACCCCTCACTCAATTCCACAGGCTGAATCAGGAAACAAAATCCCCTGGAAAATTTGAATCAGAGTGACCCTAAGGCAGGGAATTGTTTTTACAGGCAATGACAAGGCTGGGAAGGCAGTAAGGAAGATGAGGCAAGCCAGAGGTAGATGAGTGTGGGCCCAAGGGTCCCAGGGAGGTGTGGTGGTACCATAGCCCAGGGGTCAGATCACCAGGTGGGGCTGGAACCATAGCCCCAGCAAGGGTATTACCTGAAGCAGAGAGTGAGGAGAAAATACCCAGCCTCTCCCTTTCCCCACCCTCTGTTCTCCTACCCTTACCTCCTCTGGCCAAACCTAGCAGGAAGCTGGGAGACATGGCTGGCATCAGCCCTGTGGCCATCCAAAGCAGAGTGTGATAGGGAGAAATGAGGACTGCTCCACAGGCTTGAGGACATGGGAAGACACCAGGCGCATGTTGCCTGGCACAGCCACAATCAATCACATGGCTGGTCCTGTCCCCTGGAAGTCGCCAGCCTCCCTGGGTTACCATGTCTTCTGGATGGCCTTCTGGCAGTATCAGTGTGGTGGAAACTCCAGGCTCTGTAACTTAAGAGACTTCACTGGCTGCTTGGGATCCTGGGACATGTAGAAGGGCATTGTTCAGACCAAAGGACCACCAGGGACCAGGGAAGGTGGGTGAGGAACTTCAGTAGGGTGAGTATTCGGACAGGCTATGTCTATTAGATTTACTTCCTCCCCCTTCCCTCCCCCACCTCCCTCCCTTCTCCCCCTCTTTTTTCTGTGTCTCTGTCTCTGTCTCTCTCTCTTTTGAGATAGGGTCTTGCTATGTAAATCAGGCTGGCTTTGAACTTGCAATCCTACTGCCTCTTCTCTAGAGTGCTGGGCATGGGCCCCATTCATGGCTTCCCTTCCTTCCTTAAAAGCAGTTCTTCTCCCAGAACTGTGGTCGGGCTTAGGACTGCAGACAGTGCCCCAGGCTGGTGGGCAGCACCCAGCTAGGGCTGTCTTCCTTGTAAGTAGCAGAAACAGGTTCCAAACTCTAGTGGACAAGGTTCCTTCCTATTGAAAGGTCAAACAAGGGAAGCCAATGGGATCAGAGCTGAGAATGATGGCGCCATCTTCTCCTCAGCCTCTCCTAGCGTCACCTTCATTCCCTCTCCACAAACTACCTGGACCCTTGTTCCTGCTCCCTGAGAACTCAGGGTGACTGTTGGTTTCCCAAGGTCTGGGCTGATCCAGGCCTTGCATCCCTGACGCCATACAAGAACCTTCTCACAACTGGCTACACTCACTGGTCTCTTAGGTTACTTCATTGAAGACCCTGACCTGCCATTGGATGGGGTCAGGAGCCGCTCTGTGGAGGCTCAGGTCCTGGCAGGGCAGGCCATGAAACCCCAGAAACAATTACAAGTCTGGCCCCTGGTGAATACTGATGTGGAAAGCATTTAACAGGATAATAGCCACCATTTATCAAGCTGGTGTTAGACCTGTGTAGAGGTTTTTCAGTCCTCACAATGACCATCAGAAGAGGAGGGAGGTGGCCACGCTGACTGAAATAATTGGCCATGATATTCACCTGAGTCCTGGGCCCCACAGCATCTACCTGTAAGGCCGACTCCCCTCTGCCCCAGGGCTGTCTCCAGACCCACGTTTTCCTCCCAAGGCTGCAGACATGAGGCCAGCTATCATTGGCTGGACCCCTTCCCTCCTCTCTTTGTTAAAGGATCACAGGTGCAGACTTGGGGGGCTGAGGTCCCCCATTTTATGGCTTACTGTCCCCATGCTTGAATCCTTCTTTGACAGTATGTTGGTGTCATCTTTCTCCTTCATCTCAGCCCCAGTCCCCTTGCCGGGTGTCCACTCAGGGTAGATAAGGTAGGTCTTCCAGTGCACCTGGGTATGTTTAACACATGTTACTCTTGGAAAGTGTACATATAGGGGTTCCCTTTTTAGGGAGTGTTCATTTATTTTTTATTTTTTTGAGACAGGATTTTGCTATGTAGCCCATGGTGACCTTGAACTTACCATCCTCCTGTGTGCTGGGATTCCAGGCATGTGCTGCCATGTCCAGATTAATTTTTTAAAGATAATAAATAACAGGGTTTATTTCATTCATTTTTTTTTCTCTTTAAGGTACCATCCTTTATCATTCATTTTTTTTTTACTTTTAAAATAAACTATATTTTTGGGTGGATTAGAATTACAGGAATGTTATGAATATAGTACAGAGGGTTCCTGTATACCTCACTCTCACTTTCTCCAATGATTAATGTCTTACATTAGTAAGGCACACTTGTCACAATGAAGAAACCAATGTTGACTTTGTTATTAACTAAAGTCCTTATTTTATTCAGATTTCCTTAGTTTTTATCTCTTAGTTTTTCCTTATCTCTTTCGGTATTCCCCCCACCCTCCCACCCCTGATACTACATTACATTTAGTCATTGTGTTTCCTAGGCTGTGACAGTTTGGGGACTTCCTTGGTTTTGAAGGTCTTGACAGGCTTGAGTTCAGCTATGTAGAATGTTTCTTGATGGGGGGACTTAGCTGATGTTTTTCTCTGAGTAGATGGCATTGTGGCTTTGAGGAGGAACACCACAGAGGTTCAGCACCATTCCTATCTCAGCATATCAAAGACTTATTTGACTCCAGCTTAACATGTGCCTGTCAACTCTGTCCTGTGGTCACATGGCCTCCTCCTCTCCTATCAAATCTCCCCTGTGGGTCTTTGTCAGGATCCCTGCACTGGGCACAGAGCCCACCATGGCAAACCGGGGCGACCTCATCTCAAGATTCCTAACACTAGAAAGACCCTTTCTCCAAATTAGGTCACATTTATTCTTCCAGGAGTTTGGTTATGGACACTTTTTAGAGGGGCATCGTTCAACCATGACGCAACTTAATAATTGTGTTTTGGTGTATCTTCAAACACGTCACCAAACATCAGGTCATTTAGATTTTCTCCTAGGTTTTCCACAAAAAGTTTTATAGTTTTGCCTTTTATGTGTACTTATGATCCATTTGGAGTCAATTTTTGTGCAAGGTATAAGTCTGTGTCTGGATTTTTTTTAAAAATATGGATGGCCATTTGTTTCAGCACCTTTTGTTGAAAAGACTGTCCTTTCTCATTGAGCTGTCTTTGTACCTTTGTCAAAAATCAGCTGGATATATTTGGCCTATTCTTTGGGTTCTCTTTTATTCAGTTAATCTGCCTGTTCTCCAGCACCATGTGGTCTTGATAGTGCAGGCACAATTTTCTGTCCCTTCCATCCCTGTGACACTGCAGTCATTCGTTTCCTTTGTTCATGTGCTGTAATCAGACAATAAATTGTTACTGCTATTGTTGCTTTAAACAGTTATCTGTTGGATAACCAATAATAAGAAATATAAGAGATGCTGCTTATCCTGCCTTCATTTATTCTGTCCCCGACTCTCTTCCTTTCTTTCCATAAACCCAGATCTGACTTATGTCTTCTCCTTTCTGCTGAAGAACATTTTTGAGCATTTCCTGCAGCACCAATGGTTGGCAATAAACAATGGCTGGCTAGAGAATTCTAGTTTTTTTTTTCCCCCCCTTTTAATACTTTTCAGATTTTACTCCATTTTCTTCATGCTCATGTGGTTTATGTCAGGAAGTCTGATGTAACTCCTACCTGCACTGGAGCACAGGTAAGACCTAGGCTTGTCATATATAGGTTAGACATTTCACTCTTTGGCTTCTTTCAGGATTTCTCTTTTCTTTGGTTTTCTGTATTTGAGTACAATACTCTAGTGCAGTTTTTTGTCATTGTTGCTGTTTGTTTTGCTTGTTTGTTTGGGTTTTTATTCTGTTTGGTATTCTCTAAGCTTAGCTCACTGGCTCTGTGATTTGGAAGGTTGTGGCCATTATTCAAATACTTCTTGTGCTCCATTTTTTTTCTTGTCTTTCTGCCATTCTAATTATTCAATTTTTTTTAGCATAAAAGTATGGTATTTATTAAAGTAAGCAAGAAGGGTCCTGTAGAGAGTTTCCCTTAGTTATGAATTTTTTATATTGTCCCACAGGCTTGGATGCTCTGTTCTTTTTTGGTCATTTTATTTTCTCTTTGCCTTTCAGTTTGGGGAATTTCTACTTACCTGTCTTCAAGCTCCCTGATTCTTTGCTTAGCCATTTTTGTTCTCCCAATGAACCTATGAAAGGCATTCTTCATTTCTTTTATAGTGGTTTTCATTTCTAACATTTCCTTTTGATTCTTTCTTAGACTCTTCATCTCTCAGCTTACATTTTCCTGATGTTCTTGTATGTTGTTCTCTCTTTCCCAGTAGAGCCTTTAACTTACAATTATATTTATTTTTAAAATTTATTGATTTATTTATTTTTGGCTCTGGAGTTGAACCCAAGGGCCTTCTGCCTGCTAGGCAAGTGCTCTACTACTGAGGTACATCCCTGGACATTTTTATTTTTTATTTTGAAACAGGATCTTGGTAAGTTGCCCAGAGTGGCCTCAAACTTGTGATTCTCCTGCCTCAGCCTCCTAACTAGCTGGGATTACAGACATGCATCACTATGTTTGGTTTTTGTTGTTGTTTTTGAAGTTGAGCCTTACGAATGTAGTCCAGGTTGGCCTTGAATTTGTTATCTTCCTGCTTCAGCCTCTCAGGTGCTGGAATTGTAGGTATGTACCACCATACTCAACATTCATATTTATTTTAAATACCCTGTCTGAAACCTAACAGCTGTCATATCTGGGTCAATGCTGATGATTAATTTGTGTTACGATTGTATTTTTTTCTGCCTTTTGGCATGGCTTGTAATTTTTGGATGAAAGTGGGGTGTACTGCATTGGGTAGTAGGAACTGAAGTAAGGAGTTAGTGGGAGGATTTCTGTTCATCTGTCTAGGGGTCGGGCTGTGTTCAATGCTTAATGTATGTAGCAGTGTGCTCTTGAGTGTTTAGATAAATTCTCTGTGTCCTTATTTTTGCTTCCCCTTGACTTTGGGTCTCCCTAAATGTTCCTGCTCAGCAAGTCTCCTGGCTGCTCTTTGACTGTCATCCACTTCTCGCTCCTCTATTGGACTCTTGTGTGGTGGCCTTGCTTCTCCTTAGCTTTGTGATTTGGGGCAAGGTTCACTGAACCTCTTTCCTCACCCATAAAGTGAGAATAATGTCCCTGTTTAGGACAGGACTGAGGATGAAATGAAATACTACACTGAAACACTAAGCACTTTGCCTGGGGTAGACTGGACTCTTGGTTAGATAAAAGGCTCTTTTTGGCTCCTAATCACCAGTTGCTACTTGTTTAGTGAGACAAAAGCATATAGTGGGATGTTACATATCGCTTTACGGCTCTTGACCACTTAGAACTGAGCTCATCTCTCCTGGCCTCAGTGGCTCAGCCATACCGATGTTATAATAGGCAAGTATCTTAAAAATAAAAGAAGGTTCCTTCCAGGTACCCCAGATGCTTTAAGAAGCATCTAATGACATATTTAAGTGCAAGACCTGCCGGAACCAGAGAAAATAATAACGTCCCTAATTGCACAGCCATCCAAGATACAGTTTCCCAAGTAAATAGTGCAGCCTTCAGAAGCATCCTAATTAGGTATTTACCTCAGCAATCGCAGCGGTTCACCCTGCTCCCCAGGGAAGTATTAGGCATCTTATCACGGCTGATAGGACTGAAAAACAAACCAGTGTCAAGAAAATAAAAGGTGTCGATGACTTTCCCTGAGAAAGTAGAGGGCTGGGGCTCTGGGAGAAGGCTGAGGCAGCCTCCCTGGGATTATGGAGACAGCTCTCTTCCAAGAAGGTCACAGGGCAGACAGAGAGGCAGCTCCCTCCCTCACATTTCCCTCCTTCCAGAATTAGGATTTGGGGTTCTGCAGAGAGGTGGCTTTTGCCAGTCATGGGCTGTTGAAATCTTTGCTGGTATGGGCACTGGACTCCAGTTGTTAGGAATCACAGGCCTGGTGGTGTGGGAGGATGTGGAGAGCCCCCCTCTGGTGTCCTTTCCTCTTTCTCATTGTTCCTGGATCACCAGCTGTCCTTGGAGAGGCAAGGGAGCTTCAGATAGCTTTGGTTGGAGATAAGAAAGAGGCCCAGTCCCCTCTCACTGTCTTTCTTTCTTCTCTTTCCTCCCATCTGTCTCCCCTCTGTCTTCCACGCTCACATACCACTCCCCCTCCAGCTCGAATTTTCTGCTATTTCTCTTCCTCTCCTCCCTCCATGCCTGCTCTTCCTCTTTTATCTCCTCTCTTCCTTTGGCTGTCCTTCCTCTCCACAGCCCCAAGAAACACTAATTCATCATTCCACCCCCGTAGCCATATCCCCTGGCTGGGCAGTGGCACCTGCACGGCAGGCCCCTGGAGGCTGGCAAAATGGTGAGAATTTGGGAAAATGGACCACAGCGTCTCACCAGGAACTGGCAGGAGGTATCAGTCCTTGAACCCCATTCTGTCGCTTGTAGACCCCATGATTATGCCTGAGGATCAAAGTCACACAGCTCTGCAGGCTGAAGGTCTCTCCTGATGCACTGTTAAGTCCCCAGGTTGGACCTTGCCATCATTTCCCATGTACATACTCCGTGGTAGAGGGTCGTGAGACTTCAGCACACAGGCACAGCTGACCACAAGTGCCTGGGTGTCCTTCCTGTCCCAGCTTGTTCTACAGAGGCCAAAAAACACAGTCTTTTATCTGTGCCCACAGAGCCCTTCTTGCCTGGTCCAGAGGACTTTGGTAGCCTGGGTAGAGTCTGGGGGACTTAAAAATTGTCTAGTTCTTGATTCTTAACCTGGGTTCTCTGAACTGGGGATTTGTCTTAGTTTATGAGAGCTGGCATAACAAAATGCCACAGACAGAGAGGCTTAAAGAACAGAAAATGTATTTTCTCACCATTCTGGAGGCTGGAAGCCCAAGATCAAGGTTTTGGCAGGGTTGGTTTCTTCCCAGGCCTGTCTCCTTGGCTTGCACATGGCATCCTTTATCCTGTGACCTCAAATAGTCTTTCCCTGAGTGTGTCTGCGTCCTAATCTCTCTTCTATATTGGGTTAACACCCATCCTTGTGACCTCATTTAACCCTAATCACTAATGGGGACTGATTTAAAGTACCCATCTGCAAATATAGACACATTTTGAACTAGTAGAGATTAGGACTTCAATACATGAATTTTGGGGCACAGTTTACCCATAACAGGGCTCAGGGATAAAACTGGGGAGAAATAGAAAAAGAAAAATTACGTTTTTATTTCCACCATCCTTTAACCATCTTTCTTCATTCTGAACAGAGACAATAAGCCATAACAATAGACCACCTGTGACACTGTCATCCAGAGAAATCACAAATATTTTCACATCAAATTATGGTTGTCACAGACATCTTGAAATATTGTTCATGCTCATAATTGCTTGGAAATTACAGTTTACATGCCTAATGCTTGGTCCTGTTCTTTATAACATTTAATAAGGAATATTTATATTACCATATAACAAATTTATTTTTAAAATAGCTGATGATTCTGTGACAGCTTAATTGGTTTCCATTGTATATCCTATTCAATTTTATGCATTTCAAAACATTATTCTGAGAAGGGGCCCATAAGCCTCACCAAGCTGTCAAAGGGGCATTTAAAAGATCTCTGGACCTAGGTTAAACCTTCATTTTTCTAAGGGAGGAAAATGAAGCCCAGAGAGGGTAATTCACGTGTCTGTGGCCACCCAGCTGGTCATAGCAGGGCTTGGTTTATTTGAACACTTGCTGGTTGTTCTTCAAAAATGAAAACTGGTATAAAATTGGCCATGAGATGAGTTTTCAAAATACTTTTAGATTCATAGGATAGCCGTTGAGTTCCCCAGATGTCCAGCCTTCAGGTCTGCCTTTTCCTCTAACAGCCAACCAGCCTTGTCCCCCTTCCAAGAAGCGCTTTTCATTACCTCCTCTCCTAAAATATTAGGGGACATCTCAGAGGTATGCTTACGCATCCTGCAGAGGGGTCCTTGCCCCCTTCCCTCATCCAGTCAGGTGATCAACTTGTCCTGGTTTGCTCTGGACTTTGTCAGTGTTAGTGTTAGCAATCCCATGTCTTGCGGACTCCTTAGCCCTTGGCAAACAGGGTGGTTGGTAACCCCGGCATCTGCCTCTATGCCTGGGTTTATCTCACCACCTCATATTGGCAGGCTGCTCTCTCTTTGCCCACCCTGCACGGTTCTCCCAAGCCCAGCTAAAACCAGGCTGCCTCTTGCTTCACAAGTTCTTTGAAGACTAGGGGATCACTGCAGGAAAGAGAATAGCTCGAGACTGAGAGTGGGTCTCCAGGTTGCACCCTGCCCAGGACTCCACGTCCCCTGGCTGGCTGTTCCTCCTTGGTGCCATCCACTGCAGTTGGCTGTAGGTCAATGTGTGACCTGTGCTGAAGGTCACCATGCCTCTCTCCCCAACATGTCCTCTGCTCTGTTAGGGTTCAGGTCTTCTCCATCAATAGCCTGTGACATTTCTCACAGGGCCTCCTCCACGGCGCACACCGACTCCAACACCACGCAGGGCAGCTGCACTTCCAGTTCTCACACTCCCAACTTGCCTTTCCCCCTGCACAGTGAGAAGACTCATTGAAAGGGTTTTCTAAAAACCCATCCCTCCAAGAGTGTCTGCTGCTGCCATTCCTAGAGCCAAGCAGTCTTTAAACTGCAGTTCATCCTGCTTCTGACCCCTGCAGTAGTAGAAAGTAGGTCTGCGCCATTGCAAACATGCATTGATGCATCTTGCTTAGCTCCTGTTACCTCGCATCCCTTTCCTAGAGATTGCCTGGGTGAGTTACTTGAACAAGAAACCCCATCCAGGCTCTGCTTCTCAGGAACAAAGCCAGAGACTTCTTTGAGGAAGGGAAATCTGGACAAGGTGGGAGGGATGGCCAAAAACCTGTCAATCAGAAAGCAGAGATAGAAATCTAGGTAGAGAAAACAGAGTGTGCAGAGGTCTGGAGGTGGGAGCTATCCCAAGGGTAGAATCCTGTCGTTCTATGTGGCTGGAGTGTGGGTGCCTGGGGAGGGGGTGGAAGGTGGGTAGAAAGGAGGTAGGAGGCACAGCCTGAAAACATGGTGAGCTGCAAAAGGGCTTTGTATGCCATGGGCAGTGAGAGGGATGTCACTGTGAAATGAGGTAGGGTGGGGCAAGATTTGGCTGGCTTTTGACTCTGGACATTGGGAATAAGGGTTAGGGAGTAGAGAGACATAGGAGAAGGCAGAGGACACTTGGAGGGACATCCAGCAATCCTATCCTAGATGATGAAGACCAGACTAATGTCAGGCCAAGAGATATATGGGTGAGAGACACAGCCAGGAGAATTAGGCAAGGCTGGCCTTACACCTGACTAGGGCAGGGGGTTGACAGAACTGAGTCCATGGTGGTGTGGTGCCTGATTGCAGAACATGGATCCGAGGACTCTGAGCAATGCTTTGCATGTGGCAAATGGTAGTGGCTGGGGGTGGCTGAAGATGTCTACTTCATGTAGAGGTGGTGCTTGGTTTTCTGGGGGCAGAGTGAGAAGGGTAACAGCCCTAGGAGCACCAAGACCTAAGCAGCAGGTGGAGGATGATAGGGAGATGGACAAACAGCGGCCTTAGTTGAGGAGCTGGGAGGGCTGACCGTCATGGGAATCAGGGCCACAGATTAGAAAGTAGAGGCAGAGTGGGCGTCCAGGTCACAGGCCCTGAGGTGAGCAGGGGTCTACTGGGAGTGGTCACTAGCCACTGCAGCCATGTTTTAGTGGCATGGGAAGTGAGGAATGGGGTTCACCTAACCGACTGCAGAGGGAATAGAAGGGATAGAGAAGCAATTCCATGAAGCTTGGCTGTCATCATGGGAAGAAGACAATAGAGTCTGCCCCTAACCCCACTTGCAGTCCCCCTCCCCTTCTCAAGTCCTTCTTGAGACCATTAGTATGTCATTGTCATGCAAAGCAATGGATTGAAATGGAAGCAGGACTTCCTGGACATAGGGAGATTCTAACAGCGACCTCCCCATCACACCCAGGTTTCACCACCTGAGCCCCTGCCACATAGAAGGTGACTACAGAGAACCTTGTACGTGGCTATGTGCATAGAACACTCTCCTAAAATCCTCACCTCACACTTCTGCTGAGTAGCAGCAGAACGATTTGTGTAGACCTGGACAGAAGGGCGCTACTTTAATAAGGCTGACAGTATTCCAACACGCGTTTTCAAACTCTGCACTCTCCAGGGCAGTGTTTGGCAACGCTTCAAGAAGCCGGTCTAATCAATCACTTCTGATTCCCTGGCTGCTTATTGGTACCATCCATCACTTGACGTTAATGGGAATGCTGTCAGTACTTCTAGAGGGTTGCCCCTGCAACTCGGCTTTAAATAACAAGATTATTGTTTTTGACATGTTATTCAAGCTGAGATTTTCCCTCTCCCCCACGCCCCCATTGCTTCATATGTGGGAGACCCTCACCTTGAAAGCAGGTCTCTTTCTGTTCCACCAAAGGAGGGCAATTTGTCTCAGATTTGAGGAAGGAAAAGAACTAAGCCAAGATACCCTAATACACACTAACTAGGGAGTCGGGCTTAATTACAGGTGTTCCCAAATCTTTTGCAAATGCTGCAGCATCTCCAACTGCCCCTCCCCACCCCCTCCATGTTGAATATTTATCTTCTACACCAGGAACTTCTGGAGTTCCCAAGGAAATGTCCGTGGACGTAGTAGTGGGGATCTGTGACCTGTGAAGTGGGCCTTCACTGATACGTTATAATGGTGACATAAAAACAGCACCCAGCATTGAACATATTTATCTCCCAGAGATTATTCTCTCTGACCAAGAACATCTGAAAATCAGAAGAGCAAAAGAACCCCTGAAACACCGAGGACTGGTGGGACTAAGGAGCTCAATGGGCCAGATGGGAGGAATGGATGAGTGAGGGCTTTACCATTGGGTTGGAGGGTGGGGGGAGGAAACAGAAAGAGAGCACACAGGGCCCAGGGTGGGCGGGATGCAGGGCAGGGCCCTCAGCATGGTCTGGTTTTGGTCTTCAGCTCCATAGTTGTGTCTAGTCAGCCTTGACTTTAACCTTGAGTTCAAGAACCCCTCCCAGTCACCCTCTATTATTGCTATCCTGTCTGACCAGTTCGGGGGTAACTAGGTCCCTATTATGTTTCTACTTTTGGCTCCTTCCCCCCAGAGGTATGTCTGGGTAGGGGAGGCGTGGCAGAGAAGGGCAGGGGGAATGTGTCACAGCCTTGGCCACAGATCAGGAGGCAGGCAGAACCACAGTGCCATCCACATGGCTTGGGTGACAGTGTCTGCTAGTTTTCCTCCTTCGTGGCATCTCCTGTCCTCACTGCCCCTTCCTTCCAAGGGAAGGAACCACCTTCACAGGCCCCTTGGTTCTGAGGCTCTTTGTCCTCTAGCTGTAGGTCTCCATGAAGGCTTCCTGATACCCTGCTCTGTCCCCTGGCCTCCTCCTCCATTTTCTCTGCACCTCTCCTATAGCCCAACTACTCTCTTTAAGCAGTTGCTCAAAATGTGGTCCAGAAACAATTGGCCCACAACTATCTGAGGTGGTCACTACAAATACAGATTCCCAGGGTCTTCCTCATACCTATTCACACCTCAGGAGGTGGGGCCAGGGTTTATTTGAGACAGGTATTCTATCTCAGGTGCCTGAAGTTTGTGAATCTTAACAATGGGTTTATCTAGAGCCAATTATTAGCCCAGCTGTCTCCTGCCCTCATCTCCCCCTCCCAACACTGGAACAAATCAATCTAACAAATATCTCTCCAGCATCCATGTGAGTCAGATTCTGTGGGAGACTGCAGTACAGCCCCTGGGTGAGGAGACCAGGATGAGTGTGGAAAACCAGGGAGCAAGTAGGGTCGTGAGGCTGGGGCAGTGGGGTCTGGATTTGAGGTTGGAGCAGAGGATGGTCCCTGAAGTATCTGGGGAGGGGATTAGGTTTGCCCTAGGGACAGAAGTGGGGGGGGTCACCTTCCTGAGTGTGGGGCATGTAGCAGCTGCTCAGTAGGAGTTGCATGGATTTATTGCATTGCATGAAAGCAGGGCTCACCTGGGACAGGCAAGACTGAGTGTTTCCAGAATTTCCCTTAGGCCAGCCCATCTTTTGTTTTTTTTCTATGTCCCCAGGGTTATCTGAGATCACCACCACGAATTAGGGTGGTCCAGTAGAGCCAAATGGGCTGAGTTTGAGTTCAGGATTTGCCCTATACCAGCATTGTGACCTTGAACTAGTCATGTCACCTATCCAAGGCCCAGATGCCCTTGTAATGACCTCTGTGAGGATCATGAAGCCAGCACTCAGTCCATGGTTATGCCCTCCTCCCCTAGCAAAATGATGGGGCAAGACTTCCAGGTGAGTGTATGTCTGTCATTTCACCACCCTGGGGAACTTGGGTTAAACAAAGCCTTGCTTCTTTTAGCTGTCTTTAAGATAGTCTCCCACTGAGGACTAGCACTGTTAGGCAGCTTCACTCACTGTTATGGAGCACATGTCTGTGTCTCCCCCAGCTCATATGTTGAATCTTAACTGCTAGTGCAATGGCAGCATTAGGAAGTGGGGCTTTGGAAGGTGATTAGGTCACGAGGGTGGAACCCCCATACAGGATTAGTGCCCTTATGACAAGACATCTGAGAGAACTCGCTTCCTTTCTCTCTCTCTCTCTCTCTCAGCCAGATGAATGCCAAATAGAAGCAACCATGTGCAACCTAGGAATAGGGCTCTTACCAGACAGGATCTGCCAACACCTCAGAACTGTGAGAAATAGATGTTTGTTGCTTAAGTCACTCTGTCCAAACAGGCTAAGACATCCACACCTTAGTGCCAGGCACTGTAACCTGTTCCCTCAGGGGACCTGATGGCAGAAAAGAAGAAAAGGGAATGTGCACAGCCTGGAGGCAGAGAGAAATCCTACCACCCTGTTGGACTTGACAGGCACTGCTTTTTCTTTTTTTTGGTTGCCCACCCCCCACCCCCCAGGCCTGGGCATCAGCCTCTGAAGCTGGCCTGAAACCTGAGGATCCATGAGCAGCTAAAGTAAGCCAGTGCTCTGTCCCTTCTTGGAGGGCCTCACTCCTGGGGCTATGCCCTCACTGCCCTGGACCCAGGGTGTCCTCCTACATTTGCTGAGCCCTGCTTGTATGTTCTCTGTCCTCCCACCATGCTGCCCAGCACAGGAGCAGTTACGGGGCCATGTCTGACTGTTGTCTGCGCACCTAGCTGGGGCCATGCAAGGCTTGGAAAGGGCAGACTGAGGATGGTTTCTTGGTTGGCAGCCCTCCCTCTCTCAAGAGCTCCTTCATTCCAGGGCCACAGTTGGTGCAGCTCTGGAATAGGGTGGTGGCCAGGCCAGAGGAGATGGTTAGAGATGCCCAGCCTGATCAGGACAAGAAGAATGGGGGAAGGGCAAGGAGAATCATCCCCGCCCCCAGTGAGGGAAGAGATTCCATAGTGTTGGTCCAGATTAACAGGAGAGACTTCCATTCCACTGAGGAATTCAGTTTGTTTATTTATTTATCTTTGTGGTGCTAAGGATGGAACCCTCAGCCTAAGAACTAATTTTTAAACAAGAGTTTTATAAAGATGGAACAGAAAATATTGGAAAGATATGCTTTTCCATTTTAGCTGAGAAACCCATAGCATTTATGCTGTGGGGGGAACTATTGCAAGCACTGGACAAAGACTTCTTCATTTAATCCTCATAAAAAACCCTGTGAGACAACAATGGGATTGGACTTTGAGCACATGATAAAATCGAGAGCACACAAGGGAGGGGTGAGGATAGGTAAGACACCTGAAAAACTAGATAGCATTTGTTGCCCTTAACGCAGAGAAACTAAAGCAGATACCTTAAAGCAACTGAGGCCAATAGGAAAAGGGGACCAGGAACTAGAGAAAAGGTGAGATCAAGAAGAATTAACCTAGAAGGTAACACACATGCACAGGAAATTAATGTGAGTCAATGCCCTGTATAGCTATCCTTATCTCAACCAGCAAAAACCCTTGTTCCTTCCTATTATTGCTTATACTCTCTCTACAACAAAATTAGAGATAAGGGCAAAATAGTTTCTGCTGGGTATTGAGGGGGTGGGGGGGAGAGGGAGGGGGTGGAGTGGGGGGTAAGGGAGGAGGTGGGGGCAGGGGGGAGAAATGACCCAAGCCTTGTATGCACATATGAATAATAAAATTTAAAAAAATGAGATTTAAAAAAAAAACCAAAACCCTGTGAGATAGGAAGTATTCTTACCCTCACTGTACAGATGAGGAAAATGAGGCACGAGGGAATGCATAGTTACTGGAAGTATTTGATGTGTATATTCAGCCATTCTTTCCTTTTCTCACTGTTCACTCCTTCATTCCACATGAAATCTGCACTGACACTGACAAGTGAAGAAAAGCCAGGCTCTTGTCATCACGGCACTTGGGCAGAGTGTTCAATTAAGGGCATCATTATCACATGCAAGGACATAAGAGGGGACAGGGACCCTGAGGGGGTGTTGGTCCAGGAGTTGTGTATGGTGGCTTCTGCGTCTGAGGTTGTACCCTTGAGTGTCTGGGGTACAGAGTATGAAGCCCTAGGAAATACCAGGAGCTCAAGGGGAGCCTGGTGACTTTGTAGAGCGAGTCTTCCATGTGGTTGGTGTCCAGTGTCTTTGTTTTCCAGGGCCTGTCACTAAGATCACTCTCTTCTCCTATGGTGGTTACAACTAGGGCTAAGATGTGCCCCGCCTCCCCAATTCATCCCAAGCAAACAATCTTTAACAAAGCTGAGATGTGACTGATGCCTTTTAACTGAAAGTGTAAAAAAATGAAAGCAGCTAACTTTTTTTTTATTGTTTTATTATTCATATGTGCATACAAGGCTTGGGTCATTTCTCCCCCCTGCCCCCACCCCCTCCCTTACCACCCACTCCACCCCCTCCCTCTCCCCCCACCCCCTCAGGGCATTGACTCACATTAATTTCCTGTGCGTGGGTGTTACCTTCTAGGTTAATTCTTTTTGATCTTACCTTTTCTCTAGTTCCTGGTCCCCTTTTCCTATTGGCTTCAGTTGCTTTTAAGGTATTGAAAGCAGCTAACTTGTTGTGTGACCCTGAGCAAGGAGCAAGTCATTGGCTTCTCTGGACTTCAGATATCTCATGTGCAGATAAGGACAAGAGACTAAGGTCCCTCCAGGTCTCATAATCTTGGGACCTTGGGTAAAATACTTAGCCCAAGCTTTTCTCAGAGCCTCCTTCTTGCCATCAGATGCAAGAAAAGGCTCCTGTAGAGCGACCCTCCTCACATCTCAAATCCTCTGCAGGCCCCCAAGGTTGTCCACGGCTTACCTGCCTTCTTGCCCTTGGCTTCTTTGCTATCTGTCTGTCAGGATGGTTCAGAGCAACAGACTACTAGGATATGGAGACAGAAAGAGGACATTGACTGTGGGGATTGGCGCACTCCATTACAGAGGCTGAGAAGTCCCATAATCTGCTGTCTTCAAGCTGGAGACTCAGGAAAGCTGGTGAAGTTCAGTTCAAGTTCAAAGGCCCTGAGAATGATAATAAAGACAATAGTTTAAGTCCAAGTCTGCAGCTAAAGACTAAAGAAAGGAGGGGGGTGGGGATGGTTAGTGTAAGTCCCAGAGTCCAAATCCAACAATCATGAACTCCAAGGTTTGAGGGCAGGAGAAGATGGGTGTGTCAGCTCAAGGAGAGAACTCACCCTTCCATCACTTGTTTTATTCATTTATTTATTTATTGTTTGTGTGATTGTATGATGCCTGTCCACATGGGTGAGGGAGGATCTTCCTTACTCAGTCTGCCAATTCAAGGGCTAAATAATGTCTTATCAGCTATTTGGGCAAGTTCACACTTAAAATTCACCATCAGTCTCAGGCATGAATGAATGAATGATGTGATTTAACTATGCCTTGCTCATTCTCCCCATTGGACTTTGATTCCATGTGCCATATTTTCCAGTCCTTCCCTCATCACCTTTTGAGATTTATACATGGTTCTCTTTTGAGTTTTCTGAAAGCCAACATGGTCCCACAACTCTCTCTTAGGACCTTTAAATGCCCTTCCATTGTTATCAAGCCATTCAACAAATACTGAAATCCTTCGTGGGCAAAGACTGAGTGGGTGTCCTAGTGCTCAGGACTGGCCTTGCCTCCAAGCAAGATCATAGGTAGTCTGTCTGTCCATGGAGCTTACATTCCATTGGAAGAGACAGCACTGAACAAGTGAAAATAAGCCAGAACATTCCAGACTGCAGCCCTTGGAGTACATAGTATTGGATCAGTTCACAGAAGGCTTTCTCATAGACTGCATTCTCATTCCTCCCACTGTTGCTGCCTCTCTCTCTCTCTCTCTTTCTTTTCCTGACAGTCACAGCTCCAGTTTCCTCCAAAGACAAGTGAGGCTTCTCAGAAGCCCCTGTTTCTCATTCTTAGAAGGTGATTTCATGTTAGATGAACTCTGAGGCCCCTTCCAGCTCCAAGGTTTGATGAGGCATCTTCTCTTCCCTAAAGGTTGGTCAGGCATTCTTCTTCAGGGTCACCTTTAAGGACAGTTGTGGGCTGAATACAATTTTGTGACCTGAAGAACATTGAGGTGGGAGAGAGGTGTGACATTCAGTCAACTGAAACTTTCAGACGATCTGCTGCACCTTGCAATACCTGCTCTCTCCATCCATTTTCTCCATCTATTTTCTGTTACTGCTCATCCAGGGGAGGGTTGAACTCCAAGACAAGAAAAGTGTAGCACAAAGCTGCAGGTCCCTACTGTGGTGATCAAGGATGCTGATGCTAGAAAGAGGTAGCTCTCTGCCTTCTGGGTAAGTGGTAGGATTGGATTTTTTACCCTTTTGTACTTGAATGGGGTCATGTGATTACTTCTGAACAAAAAATACTGTGGAAGTGTTGTCTTCACTTCCAGCCAGAGTACTTACGTACCCGACAGTGGGAACCTTCAGAGCACTTGACAACATCTGAGAAAGAATCTGCTCTGTCACTCTGGTTCTCTCTGAGAGGCCATGTTAAGCAGAGCCTCGGGTTGAACCTAGATAGGCACAAGACATGAATAACCCTTTGTTATCATAGGTCACTAAGTTTGAGGATTGTTTATTACTACAGCATAACCAAGTCTGTCCTGGCTGTACATGAACCCAGCTTCTGTTGAGCTCTGTGGAGAGCGAAGTTTCTTTCTTTTGACCAATTTTCATTGGCAAGAACAGTAAATGACAACACAAAAGCCTGCTGGGAAGCCTAACTGGCATTTCCTTCCCATCTTCTAGGGTCGAATGCCAAGGATAAAGAGGCCTGGCAAGTCTCCTCTGAAAACAATCTTTTCAAACTCCTGCTGCATGGTTCAGACTCCTTAGGAAGTAGGCCGTGTAGGGACTGTGTCTCAGCTCCCCCCATCCTGACTGTGGATCCTGCACAAGGAATTTCCTTCCCCCAGTAAGTGTGTTGAGAATCAGATGGATGAGAAAGAAGAGGGGTAAGGGAAAATAAGGCTTTTTGATCTTTCAGGGTGAGTTTGAAAGCTTTTCGCCTACCTATTTTTTACCTGTTAGTGAAAGAAGAAAATATTCATTAGGAAATTATCTTCAAGAGTTCTGCTATGGTTTGACTGTTTATCAGCCCCAAAACTCAGGCTGAAATTTAATTATCTACTAAATTGGTAATGGTTAAGGGAGGTGACTAGAAAGGCTGGGCATGGTGGCTTATATCTGTAGTCCTAGCTACTTGGGAGGTGGAGATCAGGAGAATTGAGGTTTAAGGCCAGCCTGGGCAAAAAGTTTGCAGAACCCCATCTCAACCAATGGCTGGGCACGGTGGTAGACCTTTTATTCCAGCTATGCAAGGAGACATGAATGGGAGGCTCTTGGTCCAGGCTGGTCAGGGTATAAAGTGAGGCCCTATCTCAAATAATGTAAAAAGCTGGTGAAATGGCTGAAGTGGTAGAGCACCTGCCTAGCAAGTGCAGTGCCCTGAGTTCAAATTCTACAGAATGAGCAAAAAGAGAAAAAGAGAGAGAGAGAACAGAAGAGAAGAGATGAGAAGAAAAGTGATTAACCCACTCACAGATGAGTTTAATGTCTTTTTGTTTTTTTGGCAGTCCTGGAGTTTGAACTCAGGGCTTTGTGCTTGCTAGGCAGGTGCTCTACTGCTTGAGCCACACCATCAGGCCAGGATTTAATGTCTTAATAAAAGACCTTTTAAGAATGGGCTCTTGCTCTTGGCCCTCTTGACTTCTGCCGTGTCATGACCTCTGCCATATTGGGATGCCAATACATTTCTGTTCATTTAAATCACCCGGTCAAGGGAATTTCACTACAGCAGCACAAATGGAGTTGGATAGCCCCATGTGATGGGTAAGAGAACCTTTCCTCACTGTTTTCAGTAATGTTGGGAGAGGGCCTAATTTTTATGTCCAGTATCAAGAGTGATCACTACTACAGTGATTTTTATCACCAGGAAATGCTGATTATCTACATGAGAATTTTAATGCCGGCCATCCATAGTAGGTGACTTCAGAAGAGCAATTGTATGGAAAGAAATTTTAACAGAAAATTTCTGTTTAAGAAAATAAAGTTCATGTGGTAGACCAACTTGCTAGCAGGTTTGAGGCCCTGAGTTCAAAACCCCAGTACTGCCAAAAAAGAAAAAGAAAACTCTATAAATACAAATCCTTCAAGAAGTACCCCAAAGTAAGTTTAAGGCACATCCAGTGTGGAATCAGCTTGTACTTCACTTGGCAAGA
Organism: Castor canadensis; assembly: GCF_047511655.1. Classification (NCBI taxonomy): domain Eukaryota; kingdom Metazoa; phylum Chordata; class Mammalia; order Rodentia; family Castoridae; genus Castor; species Castor canadensis. Next base: position 16,840,363 of record NC_133388.1, on the reverse strand, counting down.
GGGGTTGTGCAGTCATCATGGTCCACGATAAAACTGAGAGAAATCTTCCTCTTTTTTGCTAATACTGGGATTTGAATTCAGGGCTTCACACTTGCAAAGCAGACTCTACCACTTAGCCACACCTCCAGTTTATAGAAATCCTCTTGGCCTTCTCCTCCAGCACCAGGATGCTGGTTGGTCCAAGGAGAAGCTAGAAAGCTGAGCTTCTAGACTCATTTTCTTCATAATAGCTCTGCAACCTGAAGTAAGTCACTTATTTCTTTGAGACTTGATTTCCTCACCAACAAAATGGAGAGCAAAAAAGGAGAGAAACTCACCTGCTTCTCAAGGTAACGCCTCGTGTGGTTTCTAAGGCACTGTCTGGGCAGGTTCTCCTACTTCTCATTGGCTCTCAGTGCTTTACTGTGCCTTGCAAGAGCCACTAGTCCCATGTGGGTACTTCAGTTTCAATTTATATTAAATTACAATTAAGTAACATCAAATTTCTAGTTTCCCAGACAAACTAGTCGCATTTCAAGGGCACAACAGCCACAAGTGACTAGTGGTGACCGTATTGGACAATGCAGAGACAGAGCACTTCCCTAGTCACAGAAAGTTTTGCTGGTCAGCCTGGGTAGCTCTAGTTTTCAAATCCTTGGTTAAAGTGACATCTTGTGATGATGTCTTTGAATTAGTCTTTTCTTGTTATCATAACAAAGTACCTGCGACTAGGTAATTTGCAAGGAAAAAGAGTTCTATTTTGCTCATAGTTTTGGAGGTTCCAGGATGTGGTGCGGCATCAGCTTGGCCTTGGTGAGGACCTCGTGCTGGATGGCATCGTGGTGGTGGAAATGTGTGGGAGAGGAAGAGCTCACATGGTGAGACAGGAAGCCAGAGAGCAACCAGAGGCACTTCTTGGGACACGCCCCCCAATGACCTAACAGCCTCCCACTGGGCCCTACCTCTAAAAGGTCCCATCACCTCTTTTTTTTTTTTTCATTTTTCTTTTATTATTCATATGTGCATACAAGGCTTGGTTCATTTCTCCAACCCCCATCACCTCTTAACATCACCAAACACTGAGACCCAAGCTTCTAACACATGAACCTTTGAGGGACATACTCAAACCATAACAATCTTCTGTATAAAGTAGATAAAAGAAAAAGTTCTGACTGACACAAGCTGAGAAGCTCAGAGTACTGCCTGTCCTTCACCTCCTGGTGGCCATGGGAGGTTATAAGGAACCCACAGAGGCCTTCGGAGCAAAGTTTCAAAACCACTGGCCTGAAGACTAAGCCTCCGACAGCTTTGTGTGCAGTGCTTCACACCCTGCCCGGCCTGTCTGCATTGTTCTCCCTTGATCAACCTCGCCCTCCACCCCAGCCCAGTGAAAATGCACCCTACGGTCTATCTGTCTGTCCTCAGGTGTTAATCTTTCAGGATCCTGTTCCAGTACCACAAAGCAAACCCAGCTCAGCAAGCCGAGTTGGTCCCTCTGTGCATCTTTGGCTGAAGCCTTCATTATAGTGAGTCTCTTCCTGACTGGACTAGGGACTCGCAGAGGACAGGGGCTGTGCCTTTCCTCTTTTGCAGGCTGAGCATGCAAGCACACCAGGGAAGCCTTACTGGAATGGACAAATAGAAGTTGAGGAGGACCATGTGCTGTCCTGTTCTAAGAGAGCAGATCCGTACTGACCCACCACAAGCACCTCCAGGTGTCTATTACTGGACAGCGAGTCTGCCACCATGCTCACATTTGTCCCCTGTGCTGAGGGATGGATGACGTGGCTGAGCAGGGCCTAAGTTCAGCAGCCTCTCATTCTTCCCTCCCACAAATACTTATTTGGTGCCTACAGGGACAGAGCCTGGTTAAGTGACCCAGTCCCTTACTCCAGAGTCTATATTCTAGTAAAAGCACACAAGCAAGTAAAATATGTTTTGCCAGATGATGCCACGGAGAAAATGAAACTAGTAAGGGGGAAGGAAAATGGAGACAAAGTTGGAACAGCGTTAAGCAGAATTATCAGGTAGGTCCCAGGAGAAGAGAAATTCCACAGTGACATCAGAGCCACGTGGAGGGGAATCACATGGATCTGTGGGAGAAGAATGGTCCCAGGTGAGGGGTGGAGAAGGACAAAGGTCTGAGGTGGGACTGTGCTGGGCCTGTGTGAGGCCAGACTGGGCAGAGCCTTGCAGCTTCTTGCTGTGGACTGAATTCTGCCCCCTTCGCCTGATTCATCTGTTGCAGCCCTAACCCCCCAGTGTGGCTGCACTTGGAGACAGGGCTCTTAGGAGGTAGTGTAGGTCACCAAAGAAAGCCATGTGAGGGTACAGATAGAAGGTGACCATCACAAGGCAGGAAGAGGCCTCATAGCACCCAACTGTGCTGATGCCCTCACCTCTGACATCCGGCATTGTGAGGAAGTGACACTTTGTCATGGCAGCCTGAGTTAAGACGTCTCTGCAGGGACTCTGGCTTTTACCCTGAGATAGGAGCCCCGGGAGGGCTTGGTGTAGAACGGCGTGTCTTACTTAGTTTTAAAAGGATCTGGCTGACTGCTGTGCTAAGAAAAGAGGGGGTAGTGGCAGACAGGTGGAAGCAGGGAGACACAGGAGGGATGGAAGTCTATCTCATGGGACACTACTCATCATTCAGATAGAGCCAACTCATACGTGTCACGACATGGATGAACCTCAAAACATCATGCTAAGTGGGAGAAACCAGACACAAAAGACCACATATGGTATGATGCCATTTATATGAAATGTCTAGAGGAGACATGATGGAAATTTTATATAATTAGACAGTGGCGATGGCTACATAACCATAAATTTACTAAAAACCATCAGTTTGGTGCAGAGAGGTGTTGGGAAGCTGTCAGCCACTATTTTGTGAAAGTAGCAAATATTTACTGATAGGTTCAACATGAAATGTTAAGGAAAGAGAGGAGACAAGGATTGATTTAATCCTTAAATACTTAAAACAACTTATAACAGTTTTTATGGTATAGAAGTCCTGGTCTAAGTCCTGTAAAAATATTGAGAACAGTTCTATGAGGTATCCCATTTTACAGATGAGAAAGTTGAGGCACAGGGACATTAAGTGACTTTCTGGAGGTCACATCGTTAAGGTGGCTCTGAGGAACTGGATGAGAAGAGTGATGTATATGAAGATAAGCAGCTGTGAGAGAGGCTGGAGGCTGGGAGGGAGGAGCAGGAGGGCAGTGTGGACAGGTCAAGTTTGAGAAGCCCCTGGCTATACTGAGGGAGTCAGAGGATAATTAAGTCCAGAGTTTAAAGTGGCAGTCAGAGGTAGAGATAGAAATTTAAAGGCATTGTGCATAGATGGTATTTAAAACCATGAGACTCATCTAAGGACTGAGTGCAGACAAAGCAGAGAATCCTCAGAACTGATGCCTGGGGCTTTCCAAAATGCTGAGAAATGTGTTAGTCAGCTTTCTGTTGCTGTGACAAAATGCCTGAGAAAATCAGTTTAAAACAAGGAAAGATTTATTTTGGCTCACGATTGCAGAAGTTTTAGTCCATGGTCACTTGGCCCTGTGGCCTTTGGGCCTGTGGAGAAGCAGAACATCATGGTGAGACATGCATGGTTGAACAAGCTGCTCATTTCATGGTGACCAGAAAGCAGAGAGAGAGAGGATGTGGCTGGGGTTTCAATATTCCCTTCAAAGGCCCGCCTGCAATGACCTAACTTCCTTCCGCTAGGCCCCACCTCTAAAGGTTCCACCATTTCCCAAAGCACAATAGACTGGTGACCAAGCCTCTACACATGGCCTTTGGGGGACAAATAAAAAACATGGGCAAACACAAGAGTGAGAGAGGGAGTGGCTGCTGTGAAAAGGGTGGTGGCCAGGCAGCCAAGTGAACAAATGTTTCAGAGGGGTTGAGATCTGCTGTGACAAATGCTGCTGAGGACCACATAAGTTCTCGATAACTTGCCATTGGCTAAAACAGCGTGGGCTGTGGGCCTGGCCACTGAGGCAGAGCAGCGAGCAGTCCATGATCTTGGAACTTTTGCTCCTTGTGTGAGTTTACAGAGGGAGTCCAGAAGATACTGCACCTATAGAGGGTTGGGGACATGCAAATGTCTGGTGCACTGAGGTGGCCCTTTTCTGGGGCCAGAACTAGGAAAGCCCACTTTTCCCTGCAACATTCTTCTTCCTCCCTCTTCCCCAATCCAGTGGGAACCAACCAGAGGGGAACAAGGACTCTGAACTTGTCAGTGGTCTCCACACCAAGGTGACGGGTTGGAGCCATGTGGTATCTCCCTATTATTACAACAGATAGCTGAGATGATGAAAGATTTATTTTGGCTCTTGGTTTCAGAGATTTCAGTTTATGGCTTGTTGTCCCTGTTGCTTTTGGGCCCATGGCGAAGCAGTACATGGTGCAGAAGCATTGGCAGAGGAGGCTGCTCACCTCATGGCAGCCTGGAAATGAGAGAAGAAGAGGAGGGACTGGGTTCCAATATCTCTTTCCAAGCTGTGTTCCCAGCTGATCTAGCTTTGTTCCATGGGGTCCCACCTCCTAATGGTTCCACCATCTCCCAGTAGCACCATAGACTGAGGACCAGGTTTCAATATGTGGGATTTTGGGGTACATTCCTGATTTGGACAGAAGCAGGAGGGTTGACCATGGAGTCATGAAAGCAGCTGACTTGGGAGTCATCTTGAGCCAGTGCTCACACTGATGGATGCTTTAGGAAGCATGTCTGGGGCTCTGTGGGGAAGAGAGGAGCCAGAATATACAGGAGCTCGGGTTGCTATGGTGGGACCTGCTTGACAAAGCACAAAACAGAAGGAGGTTTTGCTTAGGAAGGAAACTCAGAACTGTCCCACCAAGGTGGGCTGCAGAGGTGGAACCAGAGCCCTGTGCACGAGGCATGGGATGCTGGAGGTAGACTTGGGTGATGTGTGGGCAGTCTGGCTGCCATGGGCCACCTGGTTTTCTGTCCCAACCTCAGGACAAGCAAGATGTGAAGATAGGAATGCTAGTTTCCAGACATGAGTACATACACTGGTGAGTCTAAGAGGAGACGGAGTCTCCATTTGGTCAACATGGTCTCAACATGGAGATTTGGGTAATATATGTAATTTGGGTAATTAATTGGCCTGATTTGGTCTCACCTGGTCCATACAGATCTGGAAAACATGTGAGATACAATTAGAGGCTGTTCCATGATTCCTTATTGCCTCAGCTTGCGGGGGACTCTGCGTTTAAACTGGTGGGGTGTGAGTTACCTCATTTGGCTAATAGAGCAAAATGCAGTGTCTATTTTGAACTCTGTGGTGTGTGAACAGTGGATGGGAAGCCACAAAATTGGCTTCTGGTCATCCATCCCCAGGCAATTTATTCCAGGGCAGACGGTCGGGCTAGACGGTCTCCAAAATCCCCTTATTAAGTCTGTCATAGTTATGGGTTCTTGGTTATGCCTGCCATAACTAAAGAACCACAGAATGGGGGCTTGAACACAAAGTCTATTTTCCCACAATCCTGGGGGCTAGAAGTCTGAGCTCAAAGTGTTGGTAGGGTTGCTTTCCTCCGAATCCTCTCTCTTTGGCTTGCAGATAGCATGTATTTCCTGTGTCTCCACATGGTCTATCTCTGTGTCCTAATCTCTTCTTATAAGGAGGGCAGCCATATCGGACCAGCACTCACCAATATGATGTCATTTAACCTTAACAACAGCTCTAAAGGCCCCATATTCAAATCCAGTCACATTGTGAGGTACTAGGAGTTAGGACTTCAACAGATGGTTTAGAGGGGGTCACGACTCAGCCCATGACACTCTCCAATCTCAAGATTCTGAGATTCTAGGTCCCCTCTCTCTGGATAACTCCCCATGAATGTAGGTATGACAGTCTCTATTTGGGCCTCAGTTTTCCCATTTTGCTCTGCCTCCCTCAAATGGGGAGCCTCACATCAGTGCATAAGGAAGAAAAGGCTTTGTAAACACCACAGCAGGGGTCCTCTGAAGGACAGCACCTGCTGAGGGGAGTTTTGGAAATCTGTGGGTCCATGTGTTGAGTTGTCACAATCGTTGGGGCCAAGAGCTCATGGCATTTAGTGGGCAGGATTCAGGAAGATGGTCTGAGATGCAAGGGACAGTTCCATATAATAAACTTCCATGTAGCACACGACTTTCTAATATCCTTTTCCTTTATTCAGGTAAGTGGGGGAAAAAAACCCAAAACATAATCATGGAAATGTAGCACCTAATTCTATTTTGCATGTATGTAAACACTAAGGACAGGGGCCCTCTGTATCCATGGATTTAACCAACCTCAGATAGAAAATTTTAGCCAGGAAATCACATCTGCATGAACTCTCCTTTCCGTTATTCCCTATTTTCATTGTATTAAGTGTGATAAGTAGGTTCTATGCAAACACCTACACCATCTTATCTAAGGGGCTGAGCATCTGTGAATTTTGGTGCCCTGGAACTAGTCCTCCATGCATTCTGAGGGACCACTGCATGTCTGTTTTGCAGACTTTTACAGGAATGCAAAGCCAATCAAATCTCAGGAAGGTTCTGCCTTATTTTCTGCAGAATTTACCAAAAATTATTCACCAGTTTAGAAAACACACACTTCCTACAACACAGCTTCACAAAACAGGTCTCTCACAGCACACTGCTGCCGGGGCCTGAGTCACTATGGAGCATCATGGCACTCGGATGCATGGCGTGGTGCCATCTCTCCCTGGCAGTTCTAGTACAGGTGTCTGCCTTGCTATGTCTTCTGGTGTGGCTGTGACATATATGGTCACAATTTGCTTTCCTTACACCCTTTCCATCATGATCGGGGCCTTCTATATTGCCTTTAAATGATGAGTTACACATTACATCACCTATGAATTTCATTTAAAGGTAGTAGAGGGAGTGCTAAACACATTTTTAAGTGGGGGCTGGTACCCAGGGGTTGTGCGATCATCAGTAAAGCAGCACATACCAACTTTGCCGGCCCTGCTTAACAGTGGCTATCTAGGGGATTTGGCATTTCTCAGCTTCCTTGTGTCACCATATCTGACAGAACCCAAGTGACTTGACTGTGGGAATCCCTCTCAGAAGGAAGCAGACTTCTTTGCTCTTGTCACTTTTCCTGTCTCGAGCCAGTGCGGTGCTGGCACTGTAGTGGCCACGAATCAGGCTTTAGATGCCACATTGACCACTGTGGGGTTCCTGAGCTTGATCGTCCTTCTCACTGACAGAGAGCTGAGGGCACATGGCTAAAAGAACAACTCCTTTGTGCTTGGTAACCTGTGCTAAGCAGCTGGCAACAGCCCAAGAAGCCAAGATACCTGGAGGCCCAGGCTGAGGTAGAACCCTGGGCAGTGGGTCATCATCAGTGACGTCACTGGGCAGGAGGCAGGGCATAGGTGGGAGCCGCACTCAGAGCCAGGCCAACTTGCCTCCCTTGCTACTTGTTTGTGTTCCAGCTTCTCTCCAAGCCTGGGAGCAAAGCCCCAGCCTTGCCTTGGGGCATTGGGCTTAATTACTGGCACAATATGTAAATGAGGTCCGGTCCCTTAGGGACAGCTACTCTCCCCTGGGCGTTGCCACTGAACAGGCAGATCCTGCTCCAACCTTAGTCCCTGACCCAGGTTACTTTTCTGGGATGCATTGCTCTAGGCAACATGGAGAGTTCGCTAGAGCAAGGCCTCATTGGTGTTGTGCCAGGACTCCTCCCTCATGACTCTTGAGTGCTGTGCTGGCTTTCTGGTACTTGCTATTTGAAAACGCTGTGAAGGTGCCTTCTTCACCTGCTCCTCTAGCAAGTCATGTCCCAACGGCTGGCAGCTGAGACACCCCGAATGCAAAGCCATGACCCTGTCTCCTTCCTTGACCCTGCCTTCTTTCTCAGCTCTTACAAAGTGCGTCCTCCATGCCCTATTGCCATGCTGGTCAAATGCAGATTTCCAGGTCCTACCACAAATCTGCAGAACCCCAGTTTCTGAGATGTGGCCCTGGAGTCAGTATTTTGATATAAGCTTCCTAGATGATTCTAGGTCCCTTGTGTTTAGGAGCCACTGGCTACAGAATAAAGTCCAAAAGCCTTCATGACACCTGAGACCTTCCCTGTCAGGCTGTGGTCGACCTATACAGCCCCCTTTTCTCAACCAGACTCACATTGACCTTGGGTTTTTCCCCAGCATCACTGTATCCTGTTCCAATCTCTCTATACAGATTTATCCTTCGGTCTGGGAGAATTTATCCTTCTTTTCCTTCCTGCAAACTTAACATCTTTTAGGACAAGGTCAAACAGCACATTCCGGAAGGCTTCCCTGCCTCCATCCTGAGTTATTTGTTCCCCAGCACTATGTCATACCCTGATTATACGTCTCACCTTGCTCTGTCCTCTTCCTTTAACCCCTCACAGTCCCTTCCCCTTGCCCCCTGCCCCCACCCAGTACCAGACTCTGGAGGGCAAGAGGAGTAGCTTATTTATCCTTTAAACTCCAGCAGCCAACACCATTCCTGGTACATATTCATGTATAAGTGGTCTCTTGGATCCTAATTTCCCATCTCTTCTTAATTGGGGTTCTGCCTTAGGCTGCTGGGTTTCGTTTAAACCTTGGTCATTAAAAAGCAGTTCTTTTGTTTCCTCTGTGTGGTTCATATTTGGTGAAAGAGACTTATTTCTCCAACAAACGCCACTCTGCAGGCAGCCACATTCATCTGCTCTTCCTGCAGAGCAGTGAAAAGGAGGCCCTGGATGCACTCAGCATCCCTGTGGTGGTGAGGGCAGAAAAAGGGGCCGAGGGGTGGGAGTTGTGTGCACACTTAAATCTCTCTCCAGCTGGTGATCAAGGCTGCTTCCCTGGCATTTGTGTCCTGTGTTTGTTTTCAGGGTTAAATGAGATTCTTGGTTGGGGATGAGACCATTAGAATTCTTTGTTCTGTTGACAGCTTTAATTTTTCATATAAGAAAAGGCAGTTTCAGTTTTGTGTTCTAAGAGGGTGGCTTACCTGTCAGGGAAGGTAGAGCTAACACATAACTCCACAGAAGACCAAGTTGGTCTGACAGGCTCCAAGCTGCAGAAATACATGCTAGAGAATCTTTCTATCTCCTGGTGACCCAAGACCAGAAGGACATTTTTGCTTGGTATTTTGCATTCAGGATCAAATTCAGTCTGAAGACACAGGTGGGGCTGAAACCCCACAATTCTCTTCCTTTCTGGTTTTTTTTTTTTTTTTCCCTAGTTAAGAATGTCCTACCTCTAAGGAGTCCTGCTGCTAAACTAGTTTCATACCAACTGACCTGGTATAGAGGCTGTCATGATCCCTATTAACTGATCTCCAGCAGAATTTTGGGGATTTGGGGGGAAGGAGGTATGACAAGCACTCAATGGACTGATGGTGTGCTGACCTGGACACAAACAATATGGTCTTGCTCCCAGATTTTTGAAACTTCAGCGTGGGGAAGGAACTTTGCAGATCACCTTGACCACCTCTATGCTCCATGCTTGAATTCCCTTTGTAACATCCCTGGCAGGTGATAATTAGCTAGCCCTTGTAAAATCACTTCCAGAGCCAGAAAGCTCGGTACCTTCTCGGGAAACCTGGTCCATTTTCAGGTTGCTCTCCTAGCCTGCTTTCTCACAGGGTAAGCTGACACCTGCCTCCTGTTACTTCTAGGGCATGGCCTTACTGGTGTCCTGTAGAGAAAGTCTTCAAAGATTTAAGGTTTTCTCATCCCTGATTCCAGTTACCATATGCTACCTCTGTGGGTGATGAGAATCTATGCTATTCTCACCCTTTTCCCACATGATAGAGTCTGACAAAGAGCCATTTAACGAGTGTCCCCAGTGCCAGAGTTCACTTATTCCTCCCCAGGTTGAGAACTGCCATCCATAGCCATCCACACCAAAATAGTGGCGACTCCAGGACTTGGCATCATGTTGGGAACATTGAGGTACTCAAATATTTATTGAATGTATACAAGGATGGATGGATGGATGTGAATGAATGGTTGCATGCATGAATGAATGAATGACTTAGGAAACAGAGGAAGCCAACTTGGAAATACACAGAGCAAACAACGTCCACAGAACTTCCTGTATACCAATATTGTGGTGGGCAGCAGTGCTTGGGGAAAAAAAAATGAGGAGCTTACAAAGAGGTATGAACATAAGCTTTATCCAAATGTTAGAAACAAACTAGACTAAAGCTGTGAAAACAGCTTCTTCCCTCTCTAGAGTTGTTGTGTATTGAATGACATTTGTCACATAGCAAGTCACCACCAGTATAGGTGATTTGGCATTGAAAGATATTAGAACTAGAAGGTATATTATTGACCAAGAAATAATATTTTACAGTGAGAACCTGGAGATGGAAGTGACTTTCCCAAGGTCAAATAGGACATTAGTGCCAGAGCCAGTTCTGGGGTCCTAGACTCTCAGCTCCCTGTTGAGCACCTCTTTGCAGTATGCTTTGTTTGCTCAGAGATTATTTTAATCCAGATTTCTTGGGCATTTGCTCCAAAACCTCTGTTTGGCATTCACCTTGCAGATCTGCCTTTGGGTTCCATAAAAAAAAATCCATACATTCACTCACTCATTCCTATCCAGCTACACTTGGGGAATATCTTTTATGAATCAAACCCTGTGGTAGGCTTTTGAGATACGTGAACAAGACATGGCTCCTTCCCTGGAGGAATCTAGCTGGGGAGAAAGACCATAAGTAGACAAAAGGCAATGTACTCAAGCTATAGAAAGGGTGTGAAGGGCAACTTATTAATAATAATAATTATTATTATTTTGGTGGTACTGGAGTTCAAACTTGATCCATGCCCAGACTGAGACTGGGTAATTTATAAATGAACAGAAATTTATTCATCTCATGATTCTGGAGGCTGGGATCCCAATATCAAGGGGTTGTGTCTAGTAAGGAACTCACTGTTTTTTAAAATCAAGAACCCACTCCCCTCATTATGACATTAATCTTTTCTGGATGGCTCTCAACTCTTAAACGTCCCATTATCAACACTGTTGCATTGAGAATTAAATTTCCAACACATGAACTTTGGCGGACACAGTCAAACCATGGCAAGGGTCTTGAAGAACCAATAGGAGTTTGCTGATGCATAAATAGGGAGGCACTTGAAATAGGGAAAAGGCATTTGCTAAGGCAACAGGCTTGAAAAGACCCAGCATCAGCTACAGTCTGAGGTAAGGACGCAAGGCGAGGCATGACTCCACACGTGAGCCGGGTCACAACTCTTAAAGGGTCATCCAAGACCCACCAGGGAGCGGTGTAGGATGGCCTCAGCCATTCCATGATCATTTGTCCTGGTGTCCTGATGTTCTGGGCAGCAAGAGCTTAGAAGGTGAATGCATTTCAAGGAGACTCTTTCAAAGAAAATAAAACCTCTCATAATGACAAGTCTCATAGCTGGTTGTGGGAAGAGGAAATTATTTAGAAACTGTTCTGTGACTTTCACTTTGACCATTAGTAGGAAGGGTAAGCAATTCTCCATGTGCATACACTAAACATAAGTTGGAGGTTATTCTTTGACGTTAGTCTCCTTGGGTTTTTACGTAAGGCTCCCAAAAACCTCCATGTGGAAAGCAGTACCCAGGCGAAGAGGCTTCACGTGATTTAAATCTAAAGACAGGCCAGATACGACCTGCGATGGAGTTCCAGCCTCCAGTATGCACTTGGCTTGCAGAGACATTAAGGAAAGCTTGTGAACCACCGAACAGAGCACTTAAAAATCTAATAAATAAGAAATACAATGCCACTGTCAGAAGGCTTGATGGAGGTCGGAGGGAGCCAAAGAAGTAATTTGAGCAATAAATCCTGTGAATTCCCATTACATCCCCCCCACCCCCATAGACAGGCTAAAAATAGAAGCCCCAAATAAATACACATCAGAGGTAGAAACATGAAAATAATTTAGAAGAACCTGCTGCTTGATGGCTGAAGCCAACAGTATAGAAGTTGGAATCCCGATTTTAGGCGTGGAAATGCTGCCATGTTTTCTCAGGAGCCATATTTGACTTAAGGAACCTTCTGAGAGGATAACTGGCAGAGAAACAAGTCAAAGTAAACAAGGTTAAGACTCAGGGAAGCTGGTTACTACTCAGCTGATGTGTCCTGAACACTCTATGGTCTGGATTCTATTTGATCTGTGTATTCTCATACATTAATAACACAAGGGGATTTCATTGTGATAATTCCATACATGTGCACAGTGTACTGGAACAAGTTCGCCCCTCCATTATTTTCCCATTCTCCCTCTCTCTCCTCCTCTCCTTTTGCAAACAGTGTTGGTGGGTTTCATTATGCTGTCTTCATGTGTATATATGCAGGGTACATCCATCCTCTCCACCCCTCCGTACTCTTTCCTTTCCCCTCACCCTCCTGCTGATCCCCCAAGCAGTCCCCCACATACATTCATGCCCCATTATTACTATTATCATCTGCATCATCATTTTAGGTCTTAAGTTCTACAAATGAGAGAGAGCATGTAATATTTGGCTTTTTGAGCTTGGCTTTTCTCACTCAACTTGATGGTCTCCAGTTCCATCCATTTTCCTGAAAATGACATAATTTCATTTTTCTTTATGGCTGAGCAATATCTCATGGTATCTATCTATCTACAGATAGATAGATAGATAGATAGATAGATAGATAGATAGATATAATATTTTCTTTATCCATTCATTGGTTGTTGGGCACCTTGGCTGTTTCCACAGTTTGGCTATTGTGAACAGAGCTGTGATAAACATGGGTGTGCAGGTATCTCTCTTGGATATTGATTTACCCTCCTATGGATATATGTCCAAGAGTGGAATGGCAAGGTTATAAGGTCAGCCTATCTTTACATTTTCAAGGAAACTCCATACTGATTTCTATAATGGTTGCACTAGTTCACATGCCTACCAACAGTGAATGAGGGTTCCTTCTTCTCCACACCCTCTCCAGCATTTGTTGTTGGTTTTCTTGATGATCACTAGTCTGACTGGAGTGAGATGGAATCTTCGTGTAGTTTTGAGTTGTGTTTCCTACATGACAAAGGATGTTGAACACTTCTTCATGTATTTATTAGCCATTTGTATTTCTTCTTCTGGGAACTGTCTGTTCAATTCATTTCTACATTTATTAATTGGTTTTTTCCATTTATTATTTTGAGCTCTTTGTATATTCTGGATATTAATTCCTTATCTGATGAATAGCTGATGAAGATTTTCTCCCATTCTGTGAATAGTCTCTTCATTCTGGTAACTGTTTTTTTTTTTTTTTTTTTTTTTGCTGGGCCGAAACTTTTAAATTTGATACAGCCCCATTTGTCAATTCTTGCTCTTATTTGTCAGGCAATTGGAGACCTATTCAGAAAATAATTACCCGTGCCTATATCTTCCAGAGTTTTCCCTATGTTTTCCTGTAGAAGTTTCAAAGTTTTCAGTCTTACATTCAGATCTTTGAAAGTGTGAATTAAGACAAGTTTTCAAATGGATCAGACTGAAGCTACTCTTTCATAGCTACACATAATGGGCATCTTCAGTACGAGCAAGACTGGCCTACAAGCTGCACACACAATGGCCACTTTGTTCAGAGAGCCTTAGAAACCGCATTTAGTTCTAAGTAGATTGTCATACCTGGAGGGGCTCCGACAGAGGGGTTTCAATTTTCTTCTAAGTAATGTAATGCTGGGGAAAAAAATTGGCCAGAGGTTATTGAAATTCCTTTCTTGCACAAATACAAAAAATATTTTTCTTTGAAGTTGCTTAAGATTATTTTTTTCAAAGCCCAAGCAATTGAAATGTGTCCATTGTAGGAAACCTTCCTGATAATTATTTATGAAACTCTGAGAAGTGCAGGAACAGGGAAGACATCCACTGTTAAAATGGTGTTTCTTTAAAAAGATATGTTGAAGCCTGAGGCCACAGTACTTAAGAATATGACCTTATTTGGAAATAAAATCTTTGCAGATATCACCAAGTTAAGTGGGGTCATACCAAACTGAGATGGACCCAATGACTGGTGTCTTTATTTGGACACAAAGCTCTATTACAGAGGGGAGAACAGCAGACCATGATGGGGGAGATTGGAGAGGGTGCCAAGGATGTCTAAAGCTACTGGAACAGTCAAGATCAGATTCTTCCCAAGAGACTTCGGATGGAGTATGGTCCTGCAGTCACCTTGATCTTGAACGTCTAGCCTCCAGAACTGTGGGAGAATAAATTTCTGGTGTTTTAAGCCACCCAGTTTGTGGTAATTTGTTTTGACACCCCCAAGAAAGTAATGAAGCCTCCAGGGTTCCTAAGGGCTTCTAGAGAGACCAAGACCCAGGTCCCTTGCCTGCCTGGCTGTTCAGAGAAACCTCTGTCCCCAACCTGACAGACTGACCCAAAATGAACTCGCAAATATCTCACTATCCTACTAGGACCGCCTGCCAGATTCACTATACAGAGAACCCCCAACTTTCTGAGTTGATTCTCCCCAATTGGACAACACAGTTTAGTTAGAAAAGGAGACATTCAGGTAGAGAACAACTTAGGTTGTGGTTAACTCCTCAGCTCAGGAAAACATTCATGTTCAGGTACAAGGGCAGACCCTTGGGTACAAGACCCATTCCTGCCCTTTACTTGCTGGGGGCTTTGCAGGAGGCTTTAAGCTCTACGAACCTCAGGCTATTCATCTGAAAAATGGGTCTGTAATTCGAATGAGAGAAAGAGCAAACCAGCTTGAAATGGAAATTATATCGGGATCTAAGGCACTGATTTTTCCAGGATAGCCACAAAGCTTAGCTTTTAGTGAGGGAGGGAGAAAGGCTACTGCACTTCATGTCTCATTGTGGTTTCCGGGCAGAGCTCAGGACAAGAGATTTCTTTGCTCAAGGTCAACTAGCAAAATCAGAAGACCTACAACTAGAAGGTGTGTCCCTAAAGTGGAGCCCTTGCCCTCATTCCTGTCTTCCCACTCCACCCCACCCCCAACCTGCCCTGCGTATTTTCTTCTTTCATTTTTAGAACTGGGGAGACATGGGCCCCTACTTTCCTACTTTTCTCAAGCCCCATCCCTCTCTTTGCCCTCCCCTTCCCGTCTTCCTCTCTCTCCCTCTCAAACCCCATTCTCCCTTTGAAAAGTTTCAGGTAGAATGAATTCGGGTTCTCAGCTGTCTGCGCATAGCGCTCACTGTGCACTTCAGCGGGATCGGCTCCTTTGAAGAACCCCCACTTTAATCTCCTGCAAGGCAGGTTTCTGTGGCGTTAGAACAAAATGACACAACACTCTTCAGGCTAAAAGCCTTATTAAGTAGCATTCAGAAAATCTTGCAACTTCCTGGTAATTGGAGGCTTAATTAATTGGGTGGGTGATTTTTTAAATAGCATTTGGTGACTAGGTTCTAATCAAATACTCCAGATAACTGACTCAACTTTTTTGTGATTTTGTTTTTTTAAACACATCTTGGCTGAGTTAAAACATTGCTGTATAAAATGGAAGTTTCAGTAGGGTTGGAAGCAACCCACACCTGTGCCAGACAGCCCCGTGGCAGAGGATTTGGTCACAGCAGGTGGTCAGCAGGGAGAGCCTCTTTCTTTTGTCATCTGAGGCCCCCTGTGGTACAGGGGGAAGCTTGACTGTTTCCAGGGAAACTGTTTTAAGGCCCGATTATGGGTTGGAGTCACCTGAGGGTCATCTCACTGCAGAGGTAACAACCCCGACCCAGGCTGCAAACCCATCTGCCCTACTAACCATGGGGCTTCAAGTGTGAGATCCCTGGGTTCTTAGCAGGGAAATGAGGGTAGGCGTCCCACCCTTCTGTGCCTGACCCAATACAAAAATGAGTGTGAACTGTCGAAAGCAAAGCACAAAACCTGCACCAATGGGAAGGCCTCTCAGAGACATCCCAGTGGGTTGAGGTTGGAGAGGTCCCAGTATTACTTTTTTTTTTGACAGTACTGAGGATTGAACTCAGGGTCTTGTGCTTGCTAGGCAGGTGCTCTACTGCTTAAGTCACACCTCCAGCCATTTTGGTTCCTGTTATTTTTGAGATAGGGTCTTGCTTTTTGCCTAGCTGGCCTGGAACAGTGATCCTAACCT
Source organism: Castor canadensis (assembly GCF_047511655.1). Taxonomy (NCBI): domain Eukaryota; kingdom Metazoa; phylum Chordata; class Mammalia; order Rodentia; family Castoridae; genus Castor; species Castor canadensis. Next base: position 16,824,312 of record NC_133388.1, on the reverse strand, counting down.
GTGTTAGGTTTCCTACTGTGGCTGGGATGACAGGCATACACTACCATGCCCAAGCTATTGATTGAGATGGGATCTTGCAAACATCCCCCCCCACACACACACAAGCTGGCCTCAGACTTTGAACTACAATCCTCCTGATCTCAGCCTCCCAAGTAGCTAGAATTATAGGAGTGAGACACTGTACCTGGCCCTTTAGTTTGGTTTTGAGAGGGTCTTGCACTTTTCCCCAGGCTAGCCTCAGAACATAAGCCTCCTACCTTTGCCTCCCAAGTACAGGGAATTATAGGGTGTGAACCACCATGCCCTGCTTGTTTTTTAGCTAGGGTCTTACTAACTTTGCCTGGGCTGGCCTCAAAATGTGATCATCCTATCTCTGCTTCCTGAGTAGCTGGGATTATAAATGTGAACCACCATACCCAGCCTATTCCTTTCTTTGGTTTGAACTCCAAATGAGTTCCCCACCCAGTCCCTTCAGAAACTGACCTTGACATTCCTGCCTGCTGTGATATGGACATGGTTTGAGTATGTCCCCCAAGGGCTCATGTGTGGGGAGCTTGGTCCTCAGTGTGGCAATAAGGGGTACGGTACCTTTAAGAGGGAAGCTGTTACTGGTTCTCTCCCTCACACCCTATTCTGGTCATGATGCAGTCCACCATAGATTATCTAGCCAGGGAATCCTCCCCACAGCTGGCACCATGCTGTTTGTATTTATGTTTCCAAACTGAGAACTAAACAAACTTCTTTTTTTTTTTTTATTTTATTCATATGTACATACAATGTTTGGGTCATTTCTTCCCCCTTCCCCCACCCCCTCCCTTACTCCCCATCCCCTTCCTCTCCCCCCCCACCCCCTCGCTACCCAGCAGAAACTATTTTGCCCTTATTTCTAATTTTTAAACAAACTTCTTTATAAAATTCCCTGCCTCCAGTATTTTATTATAATAACGGCAGATGGATGCATATGGACTTTTTTCCTTCTGACATATTGATTTTGCACCACCCCCAAAGAAAGTGTTGTGTAAGGGTTTCCATTGGTCAACTTAGTTTATCTATGTTTTCCCCATCTCCTTTTCCGCTCCTGAGGCTGCCTCTGTCTTGCTCCTTGAAGGCAGAGCTTCGGAAGAGCAGGCGAGGTGGTGGGCAGCCCTTGCCGCTAGCATCTCTGGCACTGTGCTGTTCCTCTGGCTGTGAGCATAAATTCCCCCCGCTGCCATGCCTAGCTCCAGCCTCTTGTATGGTGGCTTCTCAGGGAGGGTGGGGACTCACCCATTTGCATTTCGGCCTCTGACCAGAAAGGTCAGAATGAAACAACCTCTGTCCCCAGGGCACACAACTCACCCCCAGCAGAATGCTAGTCATTTCTAAGGGCTGAGGAAACAAAAGGGCCTACAGCCATCCCTGGGAAGGAGAGGGTCTTAGATCCCAGAGCATCTGCCCCAATGCCCTAGGTCCCTGCTCTGGGTCACCCATCCCCTGCAGGGCTGGGAGGACCATCCTCATGGGTACTCTTGCTGACAGAGGAAACATCCATCCCCTCCGTGGTAGCTGGTTCTGTGGAGCTGGTAAGGGGAGAAGCAGGAGGACATGGTGTCATAGGGAAATTTGGGGACTGTTGCCAGCCATTTCTACCCCTGCCAATGCTTTCATCCACCTGCATTCTTAGGGCCAACTTTCAGCTGAAGGGAAAAGTCCTTCTCCTGCCTCAGCAGCCCTGGGCCAGCACGGGAAATCATCTGTGGCTGTCCCGTTCCCCGTGCAGTTCTAGACAGCAGGTTCCGTTAGGAAATTGGAAATAGAAGAACGGGCACACCAGTCACACAATCCCTGCACAAGGGGGCAGACATTGCAGCTGGGCCTAAGGGTGCGGGAAGAGATTTCCCGTGAGCTGTTCAATTCAGCACAAGTCTGCTTCTTCTAGAGTCTCAGGCTAGAAGTTTGGGAGCCTTCCCAACTCCCCCCTCTTCTCCTGCCATCTGAGGCCCTCTGCCAATCATCAGTAACTCCAGGCCACTCTGAGTCCACTCGCTGATGTCTGGTCCCACTCAGGACACTGATTGCCCTGGTGTCCTTCATCCGTTATGTCTCCCTTTCCCTTCTTAACCCATCCTTCCACACTGGCAGCTGAGGTTTTTTTTGTTGTTGTTCTGTTTTTTTGTTTTTAAGCCAGGTCTCACCATGTCACTCACCTATGCATAACCCAGGACCTTTCTTGCCTCCAAAGTCCATTGCCTGGATCCCACAGCCCTGCAGGACCTGGCCCTGGGGGCTTCTCCAGGAGCACCTGTTGCCATGGCCCACTCAGCTTTTTCTGCCACACCATGCCACTTCCTCAGTGCAGAGGTGTGCCTTGTTTCTTTTATGTGGAAATGATTGTGAAATCCACATGAATGTGAAAATGGATTTATACATCTAGTATTCCAGTGTCCTGTCCCCTGACAATATAACTAATGGTGGCTTGGATCAGAGGAACCAGCATGACAAGTGGCCAGAGTGACAATTGATTTTGTGAGAGAGGCAGGGAATGGAGAGAGAGGTGCTCTGAAATTAACGCTTCATCTGGTGGAGTCCTGAGGGAGAACAAACAAGGTCAAAGTCATTTTGGCAAGGTCAGTCTGAAAGTCCTATGCAGAAGGGACTGGAAAGCAGTGAGAACAGAGGAAGGAGAGAGGAGAGAGAACCAGAGCTTAGAGGCAGCCATCCCTAGGGGGACATTTAAAGTAACAGCCTAGCCATGCATACTTAGTGCAGGACAGGGGTAGGCACACTTTTTCTGAAAAGGACCAGATGGTGAATATTTCAGGCTTTGCAGGTCATTCTGTCTCTATGATAACCATGTACCTCTGCCAGTATAGCCAGACAATTTATAAATGAATAGGTATGGCGATGTCCCAATAAAACTTTATTAATAAAAACAAGCAGTGGGCCAGATATGGCCTATTGGTCATAATTGACTGGTTCCCAGTGTAGAATTACCCAGCATTTTCTTCACCAGAATTCTGTATTAGCTGCGGTCTAGGAGTTGTATGACTATAACAGGGTGTGACTCAAGAGTCCTCAGCTGAAAGGTCCTATTAATAAAAGTATGAGTACAGCAAGAAAAAGAACCAGGGATGCTGAGGCCCCTGGGGACCCATGTCAGCAGGAACCTCTAGACCTCTAGGTCTGGAGGGTAGAAGATAAGGAGTGGGGTTAGTGGAGCCCAGGTGTGTGCTGTAAGTCGGTGAGGGGAACCACTTGGAAGAAGCTGTAGCTGTGGCAGGAACAGATATCACTAAGACTGGCCAAGCAGGTAGAGAGGGAGGGGAGAAACAAATACCCTGACCTTTCAGCCATTTGGTTTTCCTGGAGTTGCTATTTTCTTCATCACCCATCTTCATCCTCATTTTGCTCGTGATCCATCCTTCTGCCTTCAAGCCCTTACATATCTCAAGCTAATAAATGTCTTTAAGATAGTTCCCAAAGTCTGTTCTGAAATCCTACTTTACTAATGAGTACAATGTCCAAGTTTTTCTATTCGGCGGGCATTTTCTCCAACCTAAACTTCACATTTAGTTAGTATTTAAGACCTCATGCCACAACATTTATAGATGCGAGGCAGTTTCAGGTACCGTGGGCCACTTAAGACTCAGGGAACTCAAAATCTTGTAGGCCTGTGAAGTAACCAAAGTAGCAATTCAAACACACTGTGGAGAGGTGTTAAGAAGGCTGCATGAATGCAGAGGAAGAAGGGCTAAATTCTGACTGGTCCAAGGAAAGGCTTTGTGGAGGGGGTAGCATCTAAACTTGACCTTGGAGGATCAAATAGAGGTTTTCCAGGCAGAGGCCACCGCTTGAGCAGAGGCTTGAAGTTTAGAGGGGCATGTTCTGGAAGAGCTCACAGTTGTGAAGACATCTGGAGCGGGCTGAATGGAGTGCCCTTCCTAGTGGAGGGTAGTGGTAAGAGATGAGAAAGGCAGGTGGATTTGAATCATGAATGACTTTGAGTACCCTGCCAGGACAAGGCAGTCTAATTCTGTAGACAGGACACAAGGGACTTAACAAAGACAAATAACAATTGAGCCCCAGACCTTGACCTTAAACTTTCATATTAAAACTGAAAAAAAAAAAAAAGGCTCTCTAAAACTCTAACCTTTTGCCTCTCTGCTCTTTTACCTTGGCTGGTCTATAACTCACACAGCTCTTGACCTCCCCAGGCCCCTGTTCTGTTCAACTCCCTTTTCAACTAAAACAGTTTTTTTTTTCAAACAGTTAAATATGAATTTTGGATCTCACTTATCTACTTCTACTCATTACCAAATGCAGTTGGAAGGTTTGCATGATGAAAAGCGGGAAGGTGAGGTTGTCTTCTCCTTGGAGAAATAATTTGTGCACCTGTCATTTGGAAATTATTCCAAGTTCAATGCTTTAGGAGAAAGGTTAGAAATTGCTCCCTGGAATGGAATGGAGCTAATGTACCCATCCACAAGTGACCTCAACTTTGTCTGGGTGCGCTATTAGCTGGAATACTCTATGGATGTGGCCTTGGGGAAGGGAAAGAAGAGTCATGGACCAAAGTCACAAATAGAGCAGTTGTTCTTTTACTTATTAGGTATTTATTAACAACTGATTAAGTGCTCAGCACCAGGCAAGATGTAAGAGGCACACTCACATGTTTGGGAAAACAGAAATTCTCCCCTCTAGAATGTAAATTCAGTAGAGCTGGACTTTTATCTGTCTCATTGACTGCTCGTTTGCCAATCCCTACAACAGTGTCCAACACATAGCAGGGACTTACTTACTACTTCCCACATGAACGAGTCAGTGAAAGGAGGCTGCTCTATTGTCATGGGAAGAATATGGGATACCTGGGTTTGTATCCTAGCATCTGATCATAATCAAGCCTGTTTCTTTATCTATAAAAATGACTTGCTTAGGCTGGGCGCTGGTGGGTATTGGAAAATTAGAGACCCCACCACATGGTTGATATACACAGCAGGGTTAGCCAAACACCCTACCACATTCTCCATGGATACAGCTGGTGGCTCACGCTTGTAATCCTAGCTACTGGGGCAGCTGAAATCAGAAGGATCATGGTTTGAGGCCAGCCTGGGCAAATAGTTCACAAAAGCCCATCTCCAAAATAACCATAGCAAAGTGAGCTGGAAGTGTGGCTTAAGTGGTAGAGCATCCGCTTTACAAGCTGAAAGCCCTGAGTTCAAACCTCAGTCTGACCAAAAAAAAAAAAGACTGGCTTAGTCCAGTAAAAGTTAACAGGTTGAACAATAATGTTGAGTATATACAGTTTCATTTCACATCCCCAAGTATCTTTTATCTTTCTGAATGGGAGAAAGCAATCTAACAAAATGTGAAAAAAAATCATTGTTCCTAAAATGTCACCATGTACCTGTGGGCCTTACACAGATACTACAAACAGGGAAATTTAAGAATCTAACAGAATAGACATAGTAAACTATGGCATGAAAAACTGCTTTTTTTTAGGCTCTTTTGGCATGACCGGGCAGAGCAGGAACAGAAGTCCCACAAATTCTCCCTCTGTCACATTCCTGTGATGCCAGTTGATGGAACTTTCTCGGCCTCCTGGTTACACAATCAGCAAAATGATCAGCAGAGAACTCAGCGGCTGTCCCCACTGTCCTTTGCTTTTTGGTCAAGTGAGCCCTCACAATGGCCTTCCTGGGTAGTTGGAGCAGCCCGGATAATAGGCCCACAGACGTCAGCCCTGCATTTGTCTGCTGACAGTGGCTCAGTTCTGCACCATGGCATTACTACCCAAAACCCAATTTGAAAATTTGAAACAAACTCACCTTGAAGCACATACAGATGTGCTCCAACCACCCCTGCAGGGAACGTTGAAAGAGACCTCAGTGAAACCAAGCTGGGCTGTGATGAGGAGGGGGCTGTCCTGAGCACATCCAAGCAGCTGGCAGAAGCGCCAGCCATTCATGCAAATGTCAGGTGGGTTTACACTCGAGGGCAGGGGTGGGGGGTGGGGATGCTGCATCATTCTGGGCTGGCAGAGTTCCAGGTAATATGGTTTCTGCTGAATTTGGTTATAAATGTAGGTTGAGCAGGTGGTGTGACCAAAGAGTTCCCAATGTCCTGTTTAGATAAAAATGTCATCCTCTTCCCCCTGACCCTCGCTCATGTCTGAAGCGTTGACGTTTAGTCTGTTCTTGGGGATTGCCGAAGCGCTGGGTTCCTAGGACTTCCCTGTGAATGATACAAGTAGAGAAGTACTTATCACTGTCACTGTCATCATCATCAAGTGTATTTTTGACTAGCATTTAAATCTCTAAGGAGCTTGCTTCTTTTTGTCATTGAACCCTTGTGAGGTACACCAGCAGGGACTCCCACGTGTACAAATGAGGTTGAACAACTTGACCTGGAGTCACCAGCACAAGTACATTAGGGCCAAACACTTTGTGGTTGGGATTGACGCAAACCTCATCAGTCCACGCATGCCTTCTACAATATCCTAGACAGGTGGCTACCTAACTCCTGCCTCTAAGGAACTTACTTCTCACAAGACAATGGCTCCACTGCACTGTTGTTAAAACTCGCTGTCAGTTCTCCAGACCCCAAATCTGACTCCTTGTCTCTTATGCTCAATGTCCATAGCTCCTTCCTCTTTGGAGACATGGAGTAAGTCAAGCTCGTCTGAAGGCAAATCCATGCCCTCCTCTGCTACATCTTCCTTTCAAGGCCAGTAATCCTCCAACTATCATTGTCACCCTCCTTTAAATAAATGTGTTTTAAGTCATTAATGTTCCTCTTAAAATGCGGCCATTAGAACTTAACATGATATTCTACCTATGGCCTGAGAAATGATAGAATTGTTACGATCACTTCTTTACATGAGGATCCTGTGCTTCTACGGATGCCACCAGAACCTGCATAAATTATTTGATCTAGTTTTCTTCCACCTGGAATAATGGCCAACAGAAAAGGCAAGATTTAGTAAGAGGAAGTCAAGAAAGCATGAAATGCTGCAGTGAAAAAGTTACCATGGGGACATTATGGTGGTCCCTGGCAGTGCTGGGGACTGCCAGACACAAAGACAAGAAGAGCTCAGTCACCCCCTCACATTGAAAACCCACTTTCTCTGCCCTTCCCTGTTCTCTGCACATGGATCCACCAATGCAGGCTGGGCTGCTTCGATCTCCCATGCTGTGACTACCAGGGTGACCAGAGGACAGGCACAGCAGAAACTGAGTTAGTCCACCCAAATCTGCTCTCTCCTTCTGCATGGTTGGATCTAAAATGGCCCCCAAAGGCCAGGTGCTAGCTGATGAGCTTTGGGGAAGTGAGTGGATCATGAGGGCTCTGATCTCACCAGTGGGTTAATCCTTTGATGGGTTCATAATTGAATAGACTTTTGGGAGATGGACGAAACTGTAGAAGGTGGCACCAAGTTGGAGGAAGTAGGACCTGCCTTTGAACAGTAGATATCCACTGGCCCCTTGCTTCTCTCTCTTTGCTTCCTCCACCATACATGCCCACCACCTCTGGCTCACCTCAGACCCAAAGCAATGGATCCAGCAGACCATGGACTGAAACTTCTGAAACCATGAGCCAAAATAAATCCTTCCTCCTTGAAGTAGGTTTTCTCAGGCATTTTGTCACAGTGATGGAAAGCTAACATGACTTCCTTCTTTATAGAACCACCTCACTGCAGATGGTTTTCCAGTCCTTCTTGGGGATAGGCATGGCCATATCCAACTATCAGTGAACTGTGAGCCACTTGCTAGGTTGGGGCAGGCTCCTTCATGTTCTCTTCCCCCTACCAACTCCACCAGCTGGAATAGAGGATGTGGCAGGAGCCCAACTTTCTATCAAACCAAAGAGGACACACTCTAGGGTGGTGGTTCTCAAGCTTGAGCCAATCAGAACCACCCAGAAGGCTGGCTAAAACACAGATTCCCAGGTTTTCTGAGGGTGGTTAGAGAAGTGACTTTGAAGGATCCAAATTCTGCCTTGCTCCGAAGGAGCTACAATGGCCTAAGCAGCAGGACTCGGAGCCATCTGTGTCCCCAGAAGCATTATATGGCCATGAGATGAAGGCAGTGAGACTGGACCTCATTCTTGGGTACACAGAGCCAGTTTGGAGGGATTCCCAGGCCTGTGCCTCAAATTATTGTGGAGAAGTGTGAGCCTGGCTCTGCCCCAGCTGTTCACCTTCCTGAGAAGGGAAGCAAGATGGGCTGGTGGCTCCAGACTTGGTTCCTTTTAGTTCTTTGAGGCTTGATTCCACTCACCTGCTGTAAATCTCCCCTGGGACTTGTGGTGCCAGCTACTCCTGACCAGGGAGGGGAACAGCCATTCCTCTGTCCACCCAGAAGAATCTAAGCTATTAGCCCCTATTCCGCCCTTCTGGGGCGTCCAACGCCCATCTGGCCACAACCACTATTGCTGTCCTTGATGGAAGGACCTGTCAGGGCCAGCCAAGGTAGAGGCCACCACTCATTGCCTCCTCTGCCCAAGGACATTGGGCCAACCACTCTATACTTTTTTGCATTTTTACCCATTCGTGGACTTATTCAAACAGTTCTATCTGGATTTGTCTCAAAAAGATTTTTAGAGAAGTTTGTTTTCAACCCTCACAAACCCCTGTGAGGTGAGGATTATTATTTCCATTTTAAAGTCCATGAACTGCTGCTTAGGGAGGGGAGGTGGCACAGTTAGTGAGCACAACTAGTGGCAGTACTGGGATTTGAACATTGATCTTTTTGATTCTAAATTGTATTTTCTTTTTTTCCCCCAGTAGAATTAAAAAAAAAAAAACCCTACAAAGCATTAAGTACACATAAAAGAATATATGTAGCTTATATATGGGCTATAAGGCATAACAATAAATGACTTACATGGGAACTCAACCCCCTTGGGTTCAAAATGAACAGTGTCAGGGGCTGAGCCGGCCTGAATGCTCTGTCACCATCCAGCCTGTGATTCTCACATTTCCCTTCTTCACATGCAAGTGCTGAGGTTCCCACCCAGGTGAAGATCCTAGACAGGAGGATGTGGCAGATGGAAATTTAGCCTTGGTCTGTTGACCCTCAGAGCTCATGGCTTTGTCTGAATGCTCCTCACTGGCTCTGGGGCCATGTTTGGAAATGTAGATTCCTGAGCTCCATCCCTGACTTCGCAGATCAGAATTTTCAGAAGGTGGCCCAGGAAGGTAACTCCAGGTAGCTCTAGTGCAGCTGGCACACAGACAGGTGGGGGATAGAAGCTCTCAGCACCTGTCACTTCAGGTGACCAGGGAAGGCGAGGATGAAGCTACAGGGGAATCTACCTGTTTGGCTTTGCTACCCAGGATTCCCAGAGGTTTGCAGCCATAGGAGAGCCTGGGGGGACCCTCCTGCTGCAAACACACTCATTTTGCCTCAAGCAAAGGATACAACACTACCTTAAAGGGTGTCGTTGTCACATACAACCAAGGTCACTTAATAAATAAGTATTGAGGTATTCTAGTGAGCAGTGTTTCTGAAGTTAAATGAGCAGAGGTCATGGAGGACTCCAATTCAGCATTCAGCTGAGAAGGCTGGCTGCCACCTAGCTCTTGGCAGCAGAGATGTCTGGGAATTCTGTAATTTGGGGCAAGGTGTCCCATTGCATGGCCGGTGTCTCATTGGTGCCATCTCCACTAGGCTGTGCTTTCCAGCTGCTGCTCGTCCTGCTCCATGGCTACACAGTCCTGTGAATTCAGGTCCAGCTGTATCCATGGAGAATGTGGTGGGGTGTTTGGCTAACCCTGCAGTGTGTATCAACCATGTGGGGGGGTCTCTAATTTTCCAATACCCATACTCTAATGTTATAAACAGTTTGATTTGCACTTGAACCATCCATACCTTTGAGCAAAGGTAGATGTGTGCATGTACCTCTGGCTTCCCCAAATTTGCTTTCTAATGGCATATGGCATATTGTCACACAGTCCCTTTTCTGCTGGAAATTGGGACTGGATGGAGCAGTGGACCCTGAGATCATTTGTCCTGCCCAAGTGGGTCCCTCGTCAACAAAGTATGAGAGCTCTTAGCCTGAAAGTCTCAACGCTTAGAGCTAGGACCCCTCCCAGGTTTTGCCCCCAAAGTCAGGGAGTCTCAGAATGTGTGTGGTTTCTTTAACCAGTCAGACCCAAGAGAGAGTTTCTTCCAATTTTTAAGACTAGGCCCAACACATGGACAGCGGCCACCTGCCCAGTAATGTGATATTTCATTTACAGCAGCCAAGAGCGTAGCTTGTACGTGTTAATATTGGATTATTTCTCTTCATAGTTAGCTGCCTCCTTGCTTCACTGTTTCCATGGCAACACTTCTCAAACACCACCTCGTACTTTGAATGCACGATGCAAACAATCTGCAGTTGAACATTTCTCAATTTAGGAGTTTGGAGCTAATGCTGTTAGGCCTGTCATTAGGGAGGAAGGTGAGCTACCAAGGAAAGGAGGGGTACAGGGCACTGTCACAAAGGGGTGTCCACACCAGATCATGGTGATCTGGAGGTCAAAATCTCACCCAGTAAATACTCTGCTCTGTCATTGAGGGGTATTTAGTAAAGGAGAGGCTCCGAGTGACTTCTAAAATGGCAGGAATGCCCCTATATTTAGACAAGAGGAACCTCAGGAAAGTGAAGTGACTTTCCTGTTGTCACACTGCTTGTGATGGAGCCAAGACCAGAGATAGGGCTTGCCCAGCAATTGCAAATTCTCATCCACTGTGTGTTCCCCACAGCCTCCCCTGCCCTCCCCAGCATGGTGGGCACTGGGGGTCCATCCCAGAATTCTCTCTCTCAGCCTGGATTCCGAGTCATCCTTCTCAAGGTCAGCACAGCTTCTGCTGACCCAGATGGTGACTCCTGGCCACACTGTGAGGGCCTGTGTTCGGGTAGCTCTATAGGCTGTGTCTCTCTATTATGGCAAGCAGGGCCCCAGTCTGCTGTTCTGGGAAGGACTTAGGACCCTTGCTAAAGGCATGGCTGTTTTCTTTTTATCAAAGGAACTATTTTTATTTCCAGTCTGTCCACACATAGTAATGCATGCAATTTCTACATCCTTATAAGCAAGGCAAGGAAATCTGTGGGTTTTTTTTTTTTTCAGTAGGATAATCTCAGGCCATTTTCTTTCAACTTCTTAGCAACCCTTAGCATCCTTTGACCACATGATTTCTGGGTCCTCAGTGGTGAGCCAAAGGACATTCATGGCCTTGGGAAGTTAAAGAAAGGCTTAGAGAGTGTGTTTGAGAAAATGAAACCAGCAGGTGCCCTGGGGGAATGGGTATGAAGTGGTAGTGCATCCCCACATAACTAGCCAGGTTTTGGAGCCATGGGGGGATGGAGTCCATCATTTGAAGGTTTTAAGCAAGCAGACAGAGAGCAAGGCTCATTCTGCCCCACTCATCGCCACCAGACCACTGCTGCTCTTATTAACTTGGTTTCTCCTGGTTGCAGATGTACGTGCTGCGGGTGGGGGTTTGAGGCATCTGTACTAGGGATGGCCCACTGGGGTTATACCAGCTGGGGTCACTGGATCTGTAAGAGGGTCTCTGAGAGGTAGGCCTGACCCCCAGCTCTCTGTTCTGTAATCTGTGCTAGGATGGGCATGCTGAGACCCCCAGCATAAATCTCCCATCCCCCAGATACTCAGAATGTCACCCATGAGACAAAACCCAGAAGTATATCAGGGCTCTGGGCTGTGAGGACCCAAGGAGGGAGTTGATTACACTGTGGCACAGATTGATGGTCCCCACCTCAGCCACTTGGACTCAGCCTTCTGCTCTGTATGCTCCTCTCAGAGGAAGGTGGGGGCTGAGAACATTGCCCCTTTTCATGCTAAGTGAAGACCTCTCTACTGAGAAGAGTCAGGAAGAAGGAGATAAAGTTCAGAGGTCCAGCTCCACCACTGCCTCACTGTGACCCTGGGAAAGTCACATCCCTTCTCTGAGTCTCAGAGTCCCCATCCTGTAAACTGCAGATTGGGCTATTTCCGAATTCCTTAAAACACCAGTTCTGTGGGGTTACTAAGTGGTGGTAGGAGCAAGATGGAATTCCAGGTGAAATGAGTTTGAGAAACGCTGAATGCAACAAAATAAAAGATACTCCACGTGGAGCTTCTCAGAGCCATTTATGTACCTTGCAGATCTCCAAAGTGGGATACAGCAAGTGTTTCCAAAATTTAATCAACCACAGAACCCCTGAACTCTTTCAGAGCCAGCATTAGAATTCTCTTTCTTTACAGCAGCAACAAGAAATTGATCAGACTTCTCTGAATAGCTAAGATTCTTTGGCCATTTCGTTTATTTCTAAAATAGAAATTGTCCTTAGTGAGGTCTTGGGAGTGGAGTCAGGATCTACCTTAAACCAGGGCTTCTTTTATTTCTTGATACAGGGTACCCAGGCTGGCCTTGAACTCATTATAATTCCTGCCTCAGCCACCCCAGTGCTGGGATTACAAGTATGTACCACATGCCACACACCTGGCTTAAACCAGGAGTTCTTGAAAGCCCTTAGAAGGCGGGTTTTGGGGGACGGTTCTACTACTCCAGAAGTTATATTTAAAGTCTGGTGTATCTAGTCTACACTGTCCTAGAGAACTAGGTCTATAGAGTCCATTGGATTTTCAAAGACATGTGTGACCCTAAAGACAGTGAACCACTGCATTTAAACTCTTCCAGCTAATATCTCAGTGAAAATGAAGTTTGATTCTATAGGATTTTGTGAGAAGGAACATGCTAGACTCCATGAGACAGAGGAGTCTTGGTGGGAGTTAAGGGGAGTGGGGGACAGAAAGCAGAACAGGGGAAGATGAAGAAATCAAGAAGTACCAGCAACAACCCTACTCCGGGCAGGCCATGGCATCGCTAATCCTCCCCTGGTCCCAGTGTGAGTGCTTCTAAAAACCATCGTGTGCTTTTCCTTATGAAACTCAACTCCTGAACATTAATGCTTTGTGGCAAAGAGAAAATGACTGCTGTATCTGAAAGTCTCCATTTCTTACAGGTCACCAGGGCTCCATTTATTAAGCTGTTGCTCAAGGGCACAAATGTCCTAAAAGTATGTATCTGCTCAAGGATGGACACTTTCTCTCTCTCTTGCTTAAAGACACTAGGGCCTCTTCCACAGGCTCCTTCCATGTAAACTGGAGAGCCATGTCGAGAGCCTGAGAAATGGTGGCAGGGTCGCTCTCCCACCAGCACAGCCTGCGCAGTCAGACATGGCTCATGTGACCAAGAGAAGGTTCTAATGGAACCAAGAATGACGGATGAGAAGACGAGATCCACAGAAGGATATTATAACGTGTGGATTCAGACACAAAGGTCTAAAGCTCACCAGGCTGCCTGTCTGCTAACTGTCTTTTGATCACTGGCCTTTGAAACAGAATACAAATCATAAGTTTATACGTTATTGTTTACCAGCAGCCTGAGGGATTAGAATTCTCTGGGCTTGAATGGCCTCATGACTGTTTACACGCATGACCTAGGATGGTTTTAGCCACTGGCAGAGGGAAGGACAGAACTGTCTTGTTTTCATGACCCAACAGCTTTTTTCTGCCTGTCCTTTGATATCTTTGGAAGTATCTGCATTTTCCTACCTGAAATAGCTCTGTCTTGCAGGTAAGGATTTGCTAGAGAATTTGCTTTCAGAACCTGGTTAAAAAGTGGGGAGGGGAGCAAGGAGAGATTGGCAAAGCTAGTCAATAGCATTCATCCGAAATCCTTTAAATTAATTTAAAATGTTGAGTCATGCAGGTCCTTTGTCATTGCGTACCAGCCATTAAAGTATTAGTATTACTTTGGGGGACACTTTGTTATGCAACCTGGTGGGAAATCTCCTCTGGGCCTTTTTTTTTTTTTAATTCCCCCAATCTGTTGCTAATTTATTTTCAAATGGCTGAGTCTGCTCATCCTAGACTCCTATTCAGCTTTTAGCCCCCATGCAGGGACCATGGACCATGCAAAAATTGAAGAAGTACTTGGTATTTTTAACACTTTTGATCATAGGGAGAGGCAAAGCCATAAGTTAGCTCATTCATTTAGCAAGTGTTTGTGGACAGCTCACATGTGCAGGCAGGGAGCTCTGAACCTAGAGCAGATCTGAGCTTTAGCCTTGCTCTGTCTCTCCAGGCCTCAGTCTCCCCATCTATAAAAGTGTTGATGGCAATGATGTAGTCGTTGATCAGAAGATTTCCAAATTCTTTATGTCCCACATGGAAGAGTCCATGATAGGATATGAGTGTGTAATGGAGTTTATTAAAAGTTAGGAAGGGGAATTACAAAAGGGGGCATGATGGGACCAGGTGGAAGCTGGAAGCAGAGAGTGTTTTTCTCTTTTCCAGGTGTTCTTAAAACCTATACTAATCTATGGGAAGGAAAGAACCTGGTGATTCCTAACTAACAGTGGATGAGTAGAGAGGGGCATTTGGTGGTCCTGGGCCAGGTGAACGTGGTTTTAGTTGTCCCTGAGCTAGGGTGTGAATAACTATACACATTTGTAATTGAAAAGAAGGCTCAGAGAAAGAGGAATGTCCAATCTGAAATACAATAATAAGTCATGAATGTTCCAAGAGTCCCAAACTTTCCCTAATTCTTGCCTGCCTAAAAGGAGGGCTTGAATGGGAAAGCTCATGGCAGGATGGTGAAGACAGGGATTCTGGGCCCAAAGTCTGGGTTTGGTTTCCAATCCCAGTTTTGTTACTTATTAGATGTGGGACTTTGGGGGAAGTTATTTAACTACTCTGAGGCTTGGGCTCCTACATTTACAAATGGGTGCTTATAATGGTACTCACCTCATAGAGCTGTTGGAGGGTTAAATGGATCAATGGATGTCAGGGCTTTGAAAGTAAGGTAAGGACAGATAAGTATGATCTATGATTATGATTGTTCTTGTTGAGATTCCAGCAAGATAACTGCTTGTGCATGGTCAAGACAACTTACCAAGTCCCCTCATTTATCTGAAGCCTCATCTCCTAGCCTTGCTGGCAGCCATGGCCAGGTGGCTGAGTTCCAACCCCTGCAATGTGGGAAGCGAATTCACCATATCCAGATCTGATCCAGACAAAACCTTCCCCATGAGATCTCCATGTCTTTCCTCCTCTTCTGTTTTAGTACAAACTTGGTGCCCCCAGAAGCCCTGTATTAAAGATAGCACAGCTATGAGGTGGAAGGAAACAGAATCTCTCAGTAACCAGTTGGAGAAGAGCCAGCTGCTGATACTCCCAGTTTGGATTTCGTGTGGTGACAAATAAACTTCTAAAAGTGCTAAGTAAGTGAGATTTGGGGGAGCTGGAGTTCCCAGAGTGAGACCCTGGGCTAGATACCAAGTCTGATGAGCCTGAGACATCTTCCTGGGGGGACTGAACCTGGCGGCAATTGTTTGGTTGCTCAACTCCAAGTTCATGTTATCTGGGCAACAACCAAAGAACGCTCAGTTCTCCAACTGGGGACATAAGCGCGTATGTCTGGCAAGTGCTGGCCTGGTATTTGGCAAACTCCCTGCAGATGGCTGCCCAGGCTGGTCCCTGGGCTTACTGCTCCCATTTTCTGGACAATGGGACAGCATTTCTGCCCAGATGCCACAGGGAACTACTTAGGTTACCCAGGAAGTAGCCCATGTTCAAAATACATTTCAGTCTGCAGAGCTTTGTCTGCCCCGTCTTCCCAACCTTGACTGTCCCTAGAGTGGGAATTAGCAGGAATGTTCATACAGAAGTCTCCAAAGAGGCCAAAGTGAAACATGTCCACATTAAAACTTGGAATAAAACATATTTCTTGACAAACTGCAGGACCAGAATCATGCTCACTGTGTGGTATTGGCTTCTGGTGGTGAGTGACTGGCGAGCATGTGCCTGAACCAGAGCTGCAGATGTGTCTGTCTGTCCCAACATCCCAGCTGCATTTAGAAATTCCCCTTGGTGAGATTCTTGCTCCTGTTCATAGAACTCTCCTCCAGAGCTCTCTTTGCCCCTCTCTCCCTGTGCTGATCATTTTTCCCCCATGTATTAAGGCCTTTTCAGAAGTGCAGAGAGTCCAGAGCTTTTGAGACCTGAGCTATTAGAAAGAAATGAAGAGACATTAAAACACAACAAAGTATTCATGGAGAAACAAAACCCCAGTGGCTCTTGCCTTCAGTTGTGCAGTGCAGCGACCATAAAGGAAACGCTGTGTTTTGTGTCATGTTTTGAGCAAGAGGCCAATCCAACAGCAGAAAATTGTCAAGGGTCTACATTGGAGGTACCTTCTGACCCAAATCCCCTGTCAAATAGCCTTCACCATTGTTCATGCCTTGTCGCCACCATCAGAATCACAACAGCTGAGTGGGCAGAGGAGCAGTGGGTAGAGAGCACCCTGGGTCTGCACCTTGGGTTTATGACTTTATACCTGGGGAATCTTGGACAAGTCACTCCCATATCTCTGGTGGAGGCTGGTTACTGACCTCCTAAATCCTTCCTCTGCTCCCACAGTAACAGGGTTCTCACTGTGCACACACTGCTCGGACATTTCCAGCCTTCCTTGGTTAGGTGTGGTTATGCGACTAAATTTCCACCAGTGGACTATGAAGAGAAGTGTCACGGGCCACTTCTTCATCTGGGCCTTGCAACACTGAATGCTTCAATTCCTGCCCTCATCCTCCATCCTATTGACTGCAACCCAGCTGTGGTGCTGAGTCAGCTGAGACCATGTATATGGCAGGGCCACAAGGTACAAGAAGCTTGGGTTTCTGAGTGATGAGGCGGAGCAAAGCTACCTTCCAAACCTGGACCATCTCGGAGATTATTGCATAAAAGACATCAAGTGCCTGTTCTTTTTGTCACTAGTGCTGGATTTTATGGCCATGGTCTGTCAGTCCTCTCTATGACTGATGTATTATTTGTAAGGTTAAGGAGTGGCAAGGGGAATGAGCAGAAAGTGCTCCACTGTTAGGTGTTCGTCAATGTCTTCTAAACAAATGGTAAGCGAAGGAGCTGGTTATTTCCATGTTCAAATCACAAGAATCTAAGGGGTAGGCTTACAAAGTATACAGCAGTTGCATTCCTTGATTTAGGGGAAGCTCATGCCCAGTGTGTTTTCTTGGATACACATTGTTTCCCCTTTGGCTGGGGGGTTCCCAAGATTACCCAGGGGCCAGCAGATGGCCCATGCAGGAAACAGTGCTGTGACACATAGCCCTGTGTCTCTGTAGGAACCAAGTGACCCATTGAGCTAGTCAGCTCACCTAACGGGGTGATCAGTGTACAAAGGGCAGAAAGCTGGGTTCAAACCTTGGCTGGCTGACTCATGTAATCTTGGGTAGGCTGCTTTATTGTAAGACATCTTGACCTACTGAGATGTCCACAAAATAGGGGTGCTAATTCTAGTTGCCTACCCACCAGGGCTATTATGGTGCCCAAAAGATCTAAAGATGACAAACTCTGCATAGGGCAGACCACAAGGTGAATCATGCCACTGTTTTGAGTGTGGGCTGGTATGCTTGCCCCTTCCTTCCGTGAGTATTTACTGAGCAACTACCGAGTCTGGGGTAGGAGCATGGTAGATATGGTTTCTGCCCTGACAGAGCTTACAGTCTGGTGGAAACTAGACACAGCAAATAGGTAGTTACAATGCAGCAAGATGAATTATTTGATAAGAATAAAAGACATCATAAATCCACAGAAGAGGGGCTCTGAACTCAGTCTCAGTGGTCCTGGAAGTGATTTTCTGTCTATGAAAACAAAAGGAAGAGCTAGTTAGGCAAAGGGAGTCTGGGAGGTGGCAAACAAGTGAAATGAGAGCCGTCCTTGGAGAACAAGGAGGACCCTACAGAAGGTTCTGAATGGCTGGAGTTTGGGGTGAGAGAATGTCGCCAGCGTGGGCCAAAGGGGCAGGACGTTCTGGGGCAGTGGTCCTCTGCCCTGGCTGCAGTTTGGAGGAAACAATGATGTCCAGGTTCCACCCCTTATGGTTGGGAAACTTCACAGGTGTCAGTGTTGTAAGGGTTGGTTATAAGCCATGTAGGGTCCTATAAGTCAAGACAAAGAACTAGGGCTTTCTTCAGAGAGCAATAGGGAGTCTGAAGGTTTTATAGAAGGAAGGGACATAGATTTTCTTTCTTCAGAAAATTACTCTAGCTGATGGGTGAAGGAGGGATGACAGAAAGATTGGGGCTAGAGAAACTGGTTAAGAAGGCTGTTGCCATGGTCCAGGTGAGAAAGGGACCCAGTGATGTCAAGGTGGAGTGGTGATGTCAAGAAGCGGATAGATTTGATGATTGCTTAGATGGGGGAAGAGAAAGCTATTGTGAACAGGCCAGTCAAATTACCGACAAGATTCCAGCCACAGATACAGACTTGAGTCTGCAGTAGAGAAAGAGGTGATGGAAGATGGGTAATGAGAAGAACACAGGATCTAAAACAGAGCCCCAGAGGACTGAGGGAGGAGCCCCCAATAATGCTGAGAAGAGCTGAGCAGAGAAGAAAGGAAAAACTCTAAGTGAGCATTGCTAAGGAAGGTAAGGATGTGACTGTTGTAAGATCAGGTAGGAACATCCAATTCTGCATATCCACAGGTCATTGGTGACCTTGACAGTGAAGATGTATGGAAACCTGGGGTGTGCTAAAGTGATGATAAGAGTGTTACTACCTCAGAGGATGACTGTTCTTTGTCCTCAATATGTGCTTTACTTCTTGAGCACCTGGTAGTCTACAGGCCATTGGCCATAGATAAGAAGGTAAGTCCTCGAGACCCTCGCTTGCTAGGAGGAGACAAGTGCTCTTGCCCATATCACAAAACCATGTGATGGAAATACTATGATGGAGATACACACTAGGGCCTTGGAACTCAGCAGTAGGACCTACTTTACTAGAGAGGAGGAAGAGGCAGGCAGGACAGGACTCAGAAAGCAGGGAGGAGAGTAAAGGTTTGCTCTTGATGTGGGTGTCATTGGGGCTGCCCACTACAGAGTTCAAGTTTCAATCAGCAGCCTGAATAGCACTTCTGGACCTCCTGGGGCTTGGTCTAGCCCTGTGACTAGCCTTGGCCAATGAGTGGTGAACAGGTCACTTCTGGGCCAGTGCCTTCCATGGTCAGCACAAATGCCTGAGGAGGTCTCTTTTCCCTCTGGCATGGCAGGCAGGAATGTTTGCGGCTGTGGCTGCTCCCAGGTACCTGTGTGACCCCCACCTCAAGACACATACCTCTTGACAGCCCAGAGGCACCAGCCAGAAACAAACTTCTGTTGTTTCCCCTAGCATAATTTAGCACACTGGGTCTTCCAAGTGTGCTCCCTGGATCAGCATCATCTGCTTCTCTTGGGAATGGGTTAGAATACAAATGCTCAGTTTTTACCCAAGGCTTATTGAAGCAGAAACTTTGGGGTGGGGTTCAGCAGTGTAAGTTTTGACAAACCTTTCAGGGGAGTCTGAGGCAAGCTCAAGTTTGAGAACCATTGCCTAGCTGGTGCAATGTTACAGATACGGATACAATCTTACAGAGTAGGAGGAATTCAAAGTCAAGGAGAAGTTCATTCTAGCAAATTTAAAAAATCTATGCAAAAGATACTAATTAGTGAGGATCATCTTGTCATAGGAAAGGGTTTTTAAGAAAAAAAATATGCCCATCACCCATGGACTAAGCTATCAAAATGGCTAAAACTGTGTCAAATCAGAAGAAAACACACTGTTGCAGAAAGAGACACTTGCAGTCCAAAGGCATTGAAACCAGGGCCCAAGATAAACCCAGGAAATGCACTTTCCACCTGTGCCTGTGGCCTTGCTGATTTAGAAAACGCTCTGGAACACTCTGAATCTGAAAGGCACGTAAAACCCAATTCTCTTTTCTACACAGTGAGTTATTAGAGACGTGGCCAAGGCTATTTGGTAATGGGCACTATTTGAATAAAGCAAAAGGTGCAATTTCAAATGGATTGCTTTTTAAACTGTCAAATAAATGGAATCCATTTATACATGTGAAATTATTCCAAGGGTTCTAACTATTAACTGAAAGCAGGTGAAAAAATGACAAAGAGAAGGAATGTTCTATCAAAGAGCTGGCTAAATGTTTCAAGGCAGACACCTAATGACTCCTTTTGACCTATTTTGGATTCAGAAATCTGTATTTGCATCAGCTCTTATGTGAGTTCCATAGACACAAGTTTTAAGAAAATATTAAATCCTAGAAACAAGATGCTGATTTTTTTCATTGCATTGCTTTAACCAAGGTAACTCAAACACTGTCTTATGAGAAGGACAATAGTGTATTACTAATTTAACTTTTTCCTCTGGCTTAATTAAATTTGATGCCAGGGGCCTTGCCAAGTAGCTTTGCAAATAACACATTTCACACTGTTTTATGAACTATTTGTTATTGATGAATGCATCCTTGCCTAGCCCGATCAATGAGAAGAAAATTCCTCAAATGTATGAAAAAGGATCTTTTCAGTTGCTGTTGGGCATGTTTAGTAAAGGTCACCAAACTGGAGGATGAGCGTCATGTGGAGACATCTCTACAGACAAAACCAGAACTCGGGCCTGCTGTACACAAGACCAACGCTGGCTTTTCCATTTCAAGTTCTCTAGGGCTTTCTACTGCAATTAGGTATGTGTTCATGCCTTCAGTGTCATTGTTGGTGCTGAAGCAAAGCTGCTGGAAATAATTAGTTTTTCTCCCTCTCTGCCCTTTAGGCTCCTCTTACCTGTTTCTGTGTTGGCCTAACATAAGCAAAAAACCTGCTTCCAAGGGAACCTTGCAAGTGATGGCCAGCTAGAGGTATGGGGACAGGTTCAAACAGGGAACTCTTTTTACACTTGAATGTGCACACAAATCTCCAAGGAATCTTGTTAAAAATGCAGTCTAGAGTGGAACTGTGCTGTCTTCATGTCTCACAAGCTCCCTGGCAATGCCTCTGGTCCTGCCACTGTGCACCACAGTGGCCCAATGAGCAGTGGGGATACAACACTTTCTGTCAAGCAGTGACTTTTAGAACCCCCACTACAGGCATTTATCCAAGGGTCTGCTCCCTGCTGATTTAAGGTTCCTTGAAAGCAGAGACTGGGTCTTACACATTTTCTTGTTGTTTTGTTCCCTGGCTGGCACTTGGCACAGAGCCCACACATGGTGGGTATGTATTTATTTAATTAAACAGAGTTGGCCTTGTTCCAAAAAAGGATTTTACGTTGACTTAACCCGTACTAGGCCTTAAATCAGCATGGGATAAATTGGCCAGGGAAGGAAGTGAGCCCTGAAGGTCGTTCCCGCTAGAGGTTCTCTGCACCTGCTGCACCTGGATTACACCTCCACTGCTCTTCTGAAAATTTCCCTCCTGCCGAATTTTTAAAGCGGTTCACACTAGAGAACCGATCAAAGGAGGAGGAAAAACAAAACCAAACCAGAAGCCCTGCGAAGCGGTAAGGTTTTTGATAGAACATCAAAAGCTCAACTCTGGGTGGCAGAGCCGCAGAACTCTCGGATTTCTCCTTCTGCCGGGGGTCCCCAGCGTGTTGCAGGTCGGAGTCGCGCCCCCGCCACCCAGGTCCCTCACCAGCCCCCCTAGAGCGATGCAGGTCCCAGCGGGCGCCTGTTGGCTTGGTGCAAGCCTGTTTGTTAGCTCTGCACGAGCAATTAATCTTGTGCATCTCCTGCCCCCAGGAGAGTGGTGGCAACCTCGGGTCGCCCAGGGGGTCGTGGGGGGTCCGGATCCTAGCAATCGCTCTGCAGAAACCCTAGTCCTGAGAGTCCCTGGTGTGCCCCAGCCTGTTCCTCTCAGCAGCAGTCTCGGATGGTAAAGAAAGGACTCATTTCGAGTCCACAGGGAAGGAGGGAAAGCAAAAGGGAGAAGGGGATTAGGTTGGTCAGTAGTTGGGCCTACGAGGGGAGGAGCGCCCGGGCGAGTGCGCCCTAGGGGAGGAGTACACGTGCTGGGGAGGGAGGGAGCGAGGCGGGCGGGAGGGGAGGAGTAGGGAGGCGAGAGCAGCTAGCGGGAGGCGCCACGGCCTCACAGATGCAGGCGCCGGCAGCCCAGGAGCCGGAGAGAAAGTTGCCGGTGACATCTCGCCTCCTGGAAGGCCGACGTTGAGACCGCTCGCCGCGAGGGTCACAGGTACAGCGCGTCCAGCCTGCCTTTCCCTGCACAGACGCGGGAAGCCGGGGAGCATCGCGGGCGGCCGCCGCTAAACTTGGAAGAGGAGGATGCTGCGAGTGGGCGCGGCGGCGCACTGAGTGCTCCCGGAGGGCTCTGCCAGGCGAGCGCCAGGTAGCCGCTCCGGCGCCGGGACTGCGCCAAGCCTGGGCCGCCAGCGCCACCGTGCCGGCATCGCCTCCTCGCCAACCGAGCCATGGTGCGCGCAGCGCGCACACCACAGGCGGGACTCTGAGCTCCGACCACGCTGTGCGCCCCCCCTCCTTACATCTCCTCTCGGGGCTTCCCGGCCAACCCCGCTCGCTGACCATGGAGCTTTGGCCCGGAGCGCCTCGCTTCTGAGCTGAGCATCGCCCGCTCCAGCGCCGCAGGGCCATAGTCAGCACTCTGAGCCCTGAAGCCCACGATCTTCTCACAGGGTTGGCACCCAGGCGCTCGGAGATGGCGCTCTGCGGGACCCCCCGGCCGCGCAAAGTTCGCATGAGGCTAGAGATGCTACCACAGCAAGTTGGCTTCGTGTGCACGGTGCTGGCCCTGGTGTGCTGTGCGTCCGGCCTCTTCGGCAGCTTGGGTAGGTGTGGGTAGGGGCCCCCTCAGCCCTGGGAGTTGGAGGTCTTGAGCTGGGAAGCCTTGGGACAGCTCCCGCTCCTTCCTCGTCAGGCTGGTCCCAAGGGTTCCTCCAGTCCCCTCCCTGCCGCACAGGCAGCGCGCACCCAGGAGGGCTGATCCACGCTCTGAACTGTGGCGTTCGTTCCGCTGAGCTGCTCGAGGCCCCTGGGCGCTCAGGACGCGGCTGTAGGTGTGTGTTACTAAGACTGAAGCCAGCACCGCCTCTGTCCCTGGTGCGTATGGGGAATGGCCACAAAGCTGAGGGGCCTCTTGCTCCGGGTGTGCGGAACTGAGTGGTCCGCTTTCCTATTCTGCAGAGCGGCAAGGGCTGTTCTCCGCATCCACGGAAAACCCAGACTCCCACTGGAAATTGCCGCTGGAGCCTGGCTCTTCCCTCTCCTCTACTGGTCCAAAGGGGGTGCCTAGGTTTTCTGACGCGTCCTTCCCAAACCCTGAAAGGACTGGGGCAGTCTGTCCCCGTGGGAGATTTCTGCCATGTTTCTGCATCGCTTTTCTCAACTCCTGTTAATCCCCATGGAAGCAGAGGACAGGTGTGTTGGAGCAGCGATCCACTCTCCTGCAAGAAGAGGAGGAGTTGGGAGTTGCTTAGGATATGCAAATTTCAGAAGTGAGGAAAGAAAGGAAACTTACAAAAACATCTACTTAGAGGAGATTTGAATCCATGCGTAACTTTCAGAGGACATTCACTACCCAGATACTCTACAGTTGAATGCTGTGATATATTTTCTCAATGTAAAAAGCCGAAAGAAATGGCAGGGACAATAGCAAGTGAGAGATGGGGGTACCAGGATGGCACCTCGCGGAACAGTTAGGAGGGCCATTCACACCTAGAAACCATTTATAGAGATTTAGAATGATATGTAAAAATCAAGTGGAACTTGATTAAACTTAAAAACTGCTTTTCAAAAACCCAAACTTTGTGACTCCTTTCAAAAGAAACCCCCAAAAGTTTATTTTGAGCTTCTTAATACTGCTGCTTTGCAGTTGGGTGAGTCAGTGGGATCCCCCATTACACCCCAGATAGAACAAATGCCCATAGGTCTCAAGTGTCAGCCCCAAGAAGAGGTATTATTACAGCCCAACAGTGTGCACATCATGAGAGGTAAATGAATATTTTCAAGGTCTTTAAGTGAGAGTCAGTTTTATTCGCTGGATTAGGAATCACCTTCAGGAGTTTTAACTACTTTGATCACTGGCATCCACATACTGTCCCATGTCACTCAGTGTGGCCAGTGGACCAGCAGCATCTGATCCACCTGGGAGCATGGTAGTGAATAATCCGAAGTCCCACTCTTACCTCCTAGTTCAGAATCTGCGTTATAACAAGACTGTTTGGTGACTTGTGTGCACATTCAGAGTGTGAGGAGCCCTGTCTCCACCTGCTTGCTAACTTGTGCTCCCTTTGTAGTTTCTCCAGGGCAGGGGCCACCTGAGTTACTGAAAGAGAACTTAATGGTTACCTAACTAAACACTTTGCTGCATCTGTGAGGGGCTGGAATTGGGTGTCTTGTCCAAGGTCAACTCACATGTGGAACTAGAAACAGTGAATTAGATTCAGGACACAGACTACTGTATATAGATAGGCAGTTGATTTCATATGTCCAATCACTGTATCTCTCCCATAGGTGGCTCTAAACAGGGCTATTGTTGACATAGCTAGATTCTCGCATATGTAAGGTCACTTTGAGAATGCAGGTTATCACATTGACCTAATGGCAGCTATGACTTCTTTTCCAATCCAGGTCACAAAACATCTGCCAACAAACATGTTCTACCAGACACATGGCGAAACAGAAAGTTGATGGCGTCAATGAATGGGACTCAGATGGCCAAGAACTGCACAGATCCTGGTAAGAAGATCTCCCCTTGCCCCCTCCACAGTGAGGCATTTGCACCCCCCCACACGGAGATGAGGCTTATGGCCTGGTGATGGTGTTTCTGTGGACCATCCCAGCTGACTTATGCTCCTGAGTGAGAAAGGGTAGCTGAATGATATGGAAAGATAACCTGACGCATTCGACTCTCATGCTGCAAAGCGACGCAAGTGCTTTCTTTATCCAAATAAGAAGGTCACAGTCAAGAGTTAAAATTTTATTTTCTGTTCTCACAGTGCTTCCAAGGGTTAAGTACTCTACTTGCTCTGTGGATGATGTTGACTCATCTGGGATCTTTGTCTTTTTTCCCCTTGTGCTTACCCTGTGCATTTGATTTGCTCTAGGGGCAGCAAATCTAGGTGCTTGGCTGGATGACCCACTAGGATCAGAGCTCACCAGGCCACTGCAGGGGAGGTGGGGTCACTCAGGGATGCTGGGGCCCTTCCTCTAGGATGGAGGTCCCCAGGGTGTCATTCTCCCCTAGAAGTGGATTCTGCTTGCCCTAGGAAGCAGCTTTGATGTTCTTCTTACTTCTGTAGGGGTCAGTTGTGTGTGTGTATGTGGGGGTAGATGTCAACCAGGATTGATAACTGGTCTCCTACCACAGATAGGCTTTGCTCAAGCCAGTGCTGCACCTGCGGGCAGCCAGGTGTATAGAAACTGCCCAGGCCTTCCACAAGGAGGTTTGGGTGTTCCAATCTTGGGGTCTGTGTGAGGCAGATTCTGTGGAGTGATGTATTCCAAAGCCGTGAGGGAACTATGAGATTGGTTATAAACAGCTTTTCTACCAAGTTGCCAGGCAAGTCACACAGTCTTTTGCAGTCCCTGTTTTCTTATCTGTAAAATAGACAGAGTAGCACTTGCCTACTCCAGGGTTGTTGGAAGAATTTGGTAAGGCTCTGTGTGGGGCTCTGTGAAAGGAGATGAAACCCCAGGGCCAAGGTGGGGTTTGGATGCCATCATCCTGTATGTTGTTGTTACCCTCAGAGAGGCAGAGCGTTCCTGCCTTACAGATTAGGAAAGATCTAGGGAGGAGACACAGTTGCTCAAAGTTACAAAACTCCTGAGAGGTGAAGCTGACCTTGGAACCCAGGCTCAGGTAACTAAGCACACGTGTTTATGGAGGTTGAGGCCTTCCCTCCAAACTACTGTGCTATTTTCTACACCGACTTCCCTTCCCTCAGAGGCCTTCTGAGATGCACATTTGGAATGTGGAGGAGAGACAGCTTTTGCAGAGCAGTACTGGGGTTCCCTTTGTGCCTGGACATCCATCCTGGTGACCCCAAGGGCAGTGATGCCCATGTTTTCGTTAACCTCCTCTGGCACATCTTTCCTGTCCATGGAGGTAGATGTACCAGTTTTCCTGGTTCATGCCGAGGGCTGTTGACTCATAATGGTGAACATGGGTAAAGCCAGGGACAGCTGGCATTGGGGCCCATCTTGTCACTCCAGGGACCTGAAACACTGGGTTTGGCCTTGTCCATGTGAGGAATGCATTACTGCTCTGGACAGAGAATTGGGTTAGGGAACTTTTGATGGGTTTCTGATTCACTGGTGCCTTCATCTTGGGTTGGCTCTGCTCTTCTCTGGTAATTTCCTGTTACAGGCCTTCTGAGCATGTTGGCTCAGTTAGAGCCCCATTTCTTTTCTTTCCTTCCTTCCTTTCTTTTCTTTCCTTCCTCTTTCTTTTCTTTTCTTCTCTTCTCTTCTCTTCTCTTCTTGGCAGTATTGGGAGTTGAACTCAGGGTTTTACACTTGCTAGGTGGGCACTCTACCCTCAAGCCACACCCCCGCCCTTTTTGCTTTAAGTATTTTTCACATAGGGTCTCACAAGCTGTCCCAGACTACGACAGGCATGCACCACCATGCTCAGCTTTCACTGGTTGAAATGTAATGCAGCCTTGAGAACTTTTTGCCTGGGCTGGCCTCAAACCACAATCCTCCTGATCTCCACCTCCTGAGTAGCTATAATTACAGAATGGGGCTGTGGCACCATTACCACTGCTAGAGTTCTCCTGTGTCCCACTGCAGCTCTTTTATCTTCAAAAAGTATTCCATGGACTTAGAAAACCGCCCACCCTATTTGGCAGGACCTCTTAAGGTCTGACCTCTTAAGAAGAAGGGAAATGAAGGGAACTCAGTAATAACTTCAGGAGTAATTAGCATTTGTGATATGCTTTGACCCTTTCCAGAATAGAGCCTGGCACTTAGACCTCAGTACAGATTGGTGCAAGTGATGGAAGAAAGGTACATTTTGATACATTGTGATCTTTAGTCTTTAACAGTGTTTTTGCAAAGCTGAGTTTAGTGACTTCAAGATTCTCTCTGCCAACAAGAGCATCCCCGGGCTACCTAGCTCCGGATCCCATTGTCCCCTGATCAGTGGGGACTTGCCTCCCAGCCTCTTCATCCCTGGTACTCGAGTCCCCTCCCCCTTCCACCCCCTCCCCATTTCCTATCACAGGGATCACCTGCTATTGTGCTTCCAGCTCAACTGTGGGCACAGATTGGGGAGCGTAAGAAGGTGCAAGCTCCATTCCTTGTCATCAAGTAGTTTACAACCAAATAGAGCAGACAAGTGTCAACCAGGGGAAAATGAGGTGATGATGAAGGACCACAGAGGTCCCCAAACTGCAACCCTTCAGGAAGCACTTCTGGTGCACAGAGGAGGGTGAGGTGGGCAGGAGGAGTTCTGTGCAGATGAGGCTGGCCTGTTTCTTTGACAAAAACCTCCCAGAACTGGGTTTAGCAAAAGAGAGAGATTATTGGCTCTGTACCTGGAAGTGTGGGATCAAAGGTTATGAGGTGTCCATGATTCAGTCTCCCTTTGTCTCTGGACCCAGTTTTGTTCAGCATGGGAAGATGGTTACCAAAGGTACAGCCTTATGTCCTCTCACACTCACAATGCTGAGAGAGTGTGCCTGAGGCTACTGCTGCAGGAGACCCAGGGGAAGTTCTATTGTGATGGGTTGGCATGGGCTACCCTAAGCCAGTTGCCCAGACCAGGGGAATGCTGGGTGCTGGACTGGTTTAGACTTGGCCACAAGCTCAGCCTCTGCAGCGAGAGAGTGAGGGCAGGAGCTGCCTCCCCCCAACTCCAGAACTCCAGCTGGGAGTCAGTGAGGTTGGGTGTCTGGCCGGGGAGTAGGTCCTCAGTTCTTTATGACTCCTTGCCATAGGCTCCTGTCTTAGAGTCACTGCTGTGATAAAGGTGAACAGGGCTCCAAGTTAGAGCTGCAGGGGTGACAGAGAATGCCTCCTTTCTACCTAGTTTGTGGAGCTTCCCCATAAAGGCTGGCAGGGTGTTGCATTCTCTTAAGGCCTCCCCTTGCCTCTGTCTGCACTAGCTGGGAGCCACTTGTGTGGCTCTCCAAGGTGAGTTCTTTCAGGGAAGTGGGAACATGGGGCTTTGTGAGTGTCCAGCTGTGACCAAGCCCGCACATCTAGGTGGTGTCCAGCAAACGTTAGTACACATCTTCCCAAGAGCCTCCAGGGCAGGGGCTGGTCTCATTCCCTGGGCCTTCTGGGGGCAGTGACAGGGATAACTTCCTCTCTTCAAAACATGAATGGGCCCCCCGGGGTTCTGGTGTCCTTGGAAGAATCCATGTGGAAGTATGGGTTGGGTCCTTTCCCTAGTTGTCGGTGGTGATGTTTGGCTCTCATTTGTGTTTCAGCTATTTGTTCCTCTCACCTAGTGCTGGCTCAGCTACCTCTCCCACCCCTGATTACATGTATCACCATCTAAAATAACTTAGTTACCCACCTGCCCTTACGGGCTACCTTCTCTAGGCCTAGAAGAGCAGAGTAAGTCCTGGTCACACATGCATGTCACCTCAAGAACTTAATGAATATACTTTTGCATGCCTAGACTTCACCCCAGAGTGTGTGGCCTAATTGTACTGGGGCAGGTCCTGAATCCATACTTTTTAGACGCTCCCTAGTTGACCCCAAGAAGAAGCCAGAGCCTTGATACTCAGTGAAGGGCATCACCAGGGATCCTGCTAGGACTGAAGCCTCAGGCCCACCCCACACCTGCTGGGTCAGAATCTACTTCCTAATGAGGTCCCTGGGTGGTTCACACACACAAGGAAGGCCAAGAAGCACTGCACTAGAACACTGCTGCATGCTTGGTAGGTGTTCAGTGTCAGAATTGGAATTCAGTATTGGAGGAGGTGTTCAATATTGTTGTCAATATTGGCATGTCGGCCTGGAGTGGGACTCCATGGTAGAGCACTTGCCTCATATGTACAAGGTCCTAGGTTTGAGCCCCTGCACTGAAAATTTTTTTGAATGTTTAACAAAAGCTAAGACTTGGCTTAACATGATAATTTTTCCCAAACCAGTTTTGTTTTATTTAATTAATTTATATTACTATTATTATTATTACTATTTTGGTTTTCTTTGAGAAAGGGTCTCACTATTTAGCTAGGCTGCCCAGTCTCCTGAGTCTGGGATTACAGGTGTGATCCACCATGACCAGCTTTATTTATTTATTTTTTGATGTAGGAAAGCTAAAAAAATTTCCTTCAGCTTTGACCAAAAATGTCTATGGAAAATTCCTAATTCCCTCCCCCTAGAGATTTGAAGGCATGACTTGGTCCCCTAGGCATTAGATGTTTCTTTTCATGGTCTGTGCAGAATAAGCAATTAAAAAAAAAAAAAAGGGAAGTGGGCTCCTGTGTGCTAAATGTGATACAGGAATAAGTGGCAGTGACTTTGTGTCCCTTTAGAACTATCTTAGTTCTGGCTGCTGTAACAAAACACAGTAGGCCAGGTGGCTTACACAGATGCTTGTTTCTCAGAGTTCTGGAGTCCAGTCCAAGATCAAGGTGCTGATGGACCTCGTGTCTGCTGAGGGCTCTCTTTCTGGCTTGCAGACAGCAGTCTTCTCGCTGCATGTTCATATGGTGGAGAGAAAATGTGCAAGCTCCCTTGTCTCTCTTCTTCTTATAAGGGCACTAATTCCATCACAGGAACCCCACCCCATGACCTTTTAACCTAACCCCTCCCTCAAAGCAGCACCCCCAGATACTACATTGGGGGTTTATTATAGGGGGGAGGCACAAGCATTCAGTCCATATAAGAAATCAGTGAGTTTCTAGGCATCTGTGGTGGCACCTGGAGTGTTTGAAGACAGCCAAGGGTGGAATCTGATGTTTCTCAACTCTGGCTTGCAGATGGGAGGCACTGGGGGACTCTGAAGAATGCAGATGCCTGGGCCCAGCCTTGACCTTGTAATCAGAACCAGTGAGAGATGCATTTCATGGGTGACTTTTGGATCATTCTAGGAATCATGGTCTTTCTGTCCAGACCTTCCATTGTGGGTTCCCACTTATCACGGCCACTCCCCCGCAGGCTTCCCTGGCCACTCAATCCAAAGTTGATTTCTAAGTTGCCGGCTGTCATGGCATCTCATTTTAGTCCCTGTGGATGTTAATTCTATCCGTCATTGAATTATTTGCTTCCCCTAACTAGAATATAAAAGGTGAAAGCCTTGTTTGCTTTTAAAAAACACTGTATGTGTTTCAGTTTTTCCATCTGTAATATGGGATACGTGGGTGATAATTCTGCCCACCTCACAGGGTTGTTAGAATTACACTGAACCAGAAGGGTGGCTCACACCTGTAATCCCAGCTACCAGGTAGGTGGAGATCCAGAGGATCTCTGGAAAGCTGGCCAGGGCAAAAGTGAGACCCTTTTAAAAATATATATATACAAAATGGTAATAGAGGAGAATTTTCGGTGGGGGGGTAACGTAAATTTAACTATGATATATTGTAAGAACTGTTGTAAACGTCACGGTGTACTTCCAGTACAACAATAATAAAAAAAGCTAAAGGACTGGAGGAGTGGCTCAAGTGATAGAGCACCTGCCTAGCAAGCATAAGGCCCTGACTTCAAACTCCAGTACCACCAAAAAATAAAAAAGAGAATTACATGAAGTATACCCACTAACAGTTCTGTCTTTGGAGGATTTGCTATGCTGGAGGATGTCATCCCTTGTATAACCTACTTCTACATAGAAAAATTGTCTCTTAACAAGGGTTACTTTATATTTGGGTTGTTTCGCTGAAGTGAACATGACTTCTCCTGTTCTTGCACTATCTTCCCCCCACTTTTGAGAGTGAGTAAGTGATTAATCATCTATGTGCCGCCTTCCCTGGTCCTTGCATTTGCAACATCTCATGCCATATTTAAAAGGAGGGTAGAAAGGATGAAGGAGCTTGGCTTGCTCCTATTGCAGGGGGCATTCAGTCCTCCTTCAGGCTTTGCTCTATCAAGTTTGGGTTTCCTCTTTCCAAACCTGCCTTCTGAATGCCTGGTGGCCCTAGGCACAGAGGAGGGCTGGGAGGGCCAGGCCAATGGAGGGGCACCTGAGAACTTGAACATGCATGTGGCTTATAGCAGAGACCAATGCAAGCATTTGTGGTCCCCTTGTCTCTGTTCCACCCTGGCTTTTTATTCTGAACCAGGTGTAGGTAAAGGCAGTTGTGAAGGAGAGAGTGTAGTAGGAGTGCAGTGGATGGGTCAGAACCCCCAGCATGGGAACAGAGGTACAGAAAGCAGGAGACATCAGAAGGAGGAGGAGGAGGGACCTAGAGGTGCAAAAGGTGCATAAGGACAAGTGGGTGGGGAAGTGCAGTGGTAGAGGTGACAAGATAAGGCATCTGGATTCTGACCAAACATTCATTAGAGCACTGCTTCAGTGGCCTTGAGACAAGTAGAACATCTGAAGTTTGAAATTGTTACATAAAGGCAGACCCTGAGTTGGATGAACTGTCCAGACAGCAGGGCCAGGAAGTCTAGCCTGGGGCAGGGCTTGCTGGGCAGGCAGCCTCCAGAGAGCCAGGTGGCTTCTGGGGAAATGTCCACTTTGGAACTATAGCTGGAAGAACCAGGCAAATTAGAAGCAAGGTCTTGTATGGCCTATGATTACAAATGGAGTATGAGGAAGACAGCAGCCCACCATCCTTGTGCCCACTCTTTGCTGTTTTGGGATCAAGTGAAGCCAGTGGTGTAGCACTGGAACGTCTGGGTTCTAGTCTCAGCTGTGCCGAATTCCTCCCAGCTGGCACTGGGGCTTTTCTCCCTTCTCTTTTCCTCTGTCTCTGTCTTAACAAAAGGAGTTGCACTGGGTAGGTTCAAAGATTTCCAGTGGCCAGAAAAGGTGTCTGTCTGTCTTGGAGCTGGTAGTTTCCCCTGGTGAAGGCAAACGTGTGGGCGTGAGTCCCAGCTCACCTCTTCCTGGCTGTGCGACCTTGAACGTGTTACGTAATCTCTCTAAACTCAGGTTTCCTCTTTTGTAAAAGGAGGGTGGTGGCACTTCCTCCCCGCCTTCCCAGGCTGCTCTGCAAAGAAGTACTTAAGCCATACCTAGCACACAGAGGCTGCTGGCACTGCTGTCACCATGGCTAACCCAGGGCCACGTGCAGTCCACTCTTCTCAGCTGTCTCTGGGTATTCACGTACTTGCCTCTCTTTACGACCCTTTAGGTTGGTGATGGTTTTTTTCCTCACTCTGTAGATGAGGAGAAGGAGACTCAGAGACATTAAATAATTAGACCAAGGTCACCCGGCCAGCAAAAAGCAGAGTGAGGTACAGTGTGTGTGTTTCACTAACAGACTTCATTCTCTGTAGCAGTTTCTGGTTTACAGAAAAACTGAGCGGAAAATACAGTCCCTCTGTTCCTCACCCAGTAGTTCTCTGAATAGTAATAATACTAATAATAAGGAGGAAGATGAGGAAGAGGAAGAGAAAAAGAAGAGGAAGATTTTTTTTGTTTGGACAGTACTTGGGTTTGAGCACAGGCACGCTACCACTTGAGCCACACCCCCAGCCCTTTTTGCTTTAGTTCTGTTTTGAATAGGGTCTCATATTTTTAGGCCTTGGCCAGCTTGGAACTGTAGTCCTTTTATTAGTGCTTCCCACGCAGCTGAGGTGACAGGCTCAGGCCACTGTGCTTAGTTTTTATTGTTGGAGACGGGCTCTCGTGTACTTTTTACCTTGATTTGTCCTCAAACTACGATCCTTGCGATCTGTACTTCCCAAATAGCTAGGATTACAGGCATGAGCCACTGTGTGTGTTTTAAGAAAGCAGTTTATCTTTATTAAATTATACTGCTATAGAAAAACAAGTGAATTTTTTTTTTTTTTGGCAGTACTGCGGTTTTGAATGGAGGGCCCTTATACTTGCCAGGCAAGGTGCTGTACGGAGCTGCATTTCCAGCCCTGGTTCTCAGTTAGTAACATCTTGCTTTAGGGTGGTACATTGGTAGCCAATATTGAAACATTCTTATTAAGCAAAGTCTGTGGTTAGCATTAGCATTCACTGTTTGTGTTGTACACGCTGCTGGTTTTGAAAGAGATGTATTCACCATTATGGTATCATATAGAATAGTTTCCCTGCCCTGAAAATCCCCTGGAGAGCCTGGTTGAAAAATTTTGGCTGGTCTGAATTTTGGCTGATCCATAATGATTAACAAATTAAGTTGAAAAAGACAAATTAGAAGTGAGAACTTCCCTGGCACATTCCAGTCTGTCCCTGTCCAGGTGCGCTCTGTTTTAGGAACATTTTCTGCCTGTCTTCTTCATCTACAGCACGCTAACCTCAGTGTGAGCCTACTTCCAACGCTGATTTGTTTGCAATCAAAAGTGGTCTTTTTTCTTTTTTTTTTTTTTGGTGCCTTATCCAAACTATCAAGGCCATCTGCTAGAATCCCTTCTTCTGGCTGGGCCATCTGCTACCCCCTGACTTGCAGATTCTCCGCTCCTGACGACATGCCGGCCTCCTGCAATCCAGAGCGCGCCCACTCGGTTTCCTCTTGAACTCTGAGGAACTGTTCCTCCCTGAGTTAAAAATGGAAATTATTAAACATTGCCATGCGCCACCTTGGGTGGGAGAGATCCAGCCGTTTGACTCAATGAAGAGTGGAATGCTTGAGAAGGGACTTTTATATTTAACGTCTATTACTGAAGAGGACATCAGAGCATAGCATTTCACTCAAAAGGAAGAAAAGTCACTGTGCTGGAATAATTTATGTTTCTCCTGAAAAAGCAATGGATGTCCCCCTTGGGAAAGGAACAAAAGGTCACTGTGTGACTGAGAAGAGAAGCACTGCTCTGCCCAGTGGGTCTTTCCCTTGCAATGGGAACCCCAACCAGTTGGCATCTGGTCCTAGGGCTCCCTTTACTACTTCTGTGCAGTGACAGCTCCAGCTCTAGCCTGGTGTCCTAGTAATTGCCCAAGAAATTAAGTCCAACATGCATTTCTTTAATGTCTACATGGCCTGCACTGTACTAGGCTCTGAGCTGTAAGGGACCCAGTCCCTGATGTCAGGGAACACAAAATGGAATTTGAGGGTGGTGCTGGGGGTAGAGAGAGGCTAGGGCTCAAATAGACAAAGCTGCCTGTGGCAAATATGGTGGTTGAAGGTGTTAGGGAGGAAAGAAGTAGTCAGGGTAAAGGTGCCCTCCTTGGGGGTGATGGCCTCTCAGCCTGACCTCAAATGGTGCAGGCAGCCAGGAAGGGCACCTGTGCAGGGGCACTGTGCAATTGTAAGCATTCCCTGAGAAATCACAGCAGCATCTCTGTACCTGGGAGCTGGAGAAATGCTGGCTAGCAACCGCTGAGTCTCACTCATTGGCTGTCCAGTGGAAAGAGAAAACAAACAGTGGCTAAGAGCACTGGCACGATAGTGAGTAATTAGGCTTTGGGGATTTACCTAGGAGTCAGCTCAGCTAGGCTGGAGCTGAATCAGATTATTTTGATTTTAATGTTTTTTTAAGCAGAAGAGACTGGGGACTGGTGGCTGGGGGACTGGCAGGTTCGTGCCACTGGCCCAGGATGAAGTTGCGGACTGGCTCTTGGTGGCAGTGTTAAGCCTCAGTTGGGGCAAGCATCCCAGTTCACAGGGTGTGCTTAGCTCACTGGTAGCTCATGGCAGATTTGCCAGGTTTTCCCCTCTAACCTTTGAGCTCCCTGAGGGCAGGGACAACGTCCCCTTTGCCTTGAGGCTGAGACTGGGGCCAGCCTGTGGGTGCACAGCCCCCCTCATTCTATGCATAAGAGAGTTGCACCCCACACAGCTACTGTCTCCCTGGTGTCCTGCCTAGCCTGTGGATGCCTTGGAATGGGTCAAGGTACCCAGTCAGGAGGAACTGAGGGTTAAGAACAAATACTCTGCAGACACAGCTGGCTTCCAATCCTACCTCTGCCCTTACTAGTTCTGTGACCTTGAACTAGTTTCCTCCTGACCAGAGAAAAGGGCTTTTTCCATGGATCTATCCCAAGCTGTGGAATCATGCCTGGTGCCCAATAAATGTGTGTGAGCCCATGTGTGTGTCCCCGATGGTCATATGGAACCTTCTTCACAGGGTGGGGAACGCCAGACATGTTCATCTGTGTAACATGCTCACAACAGCACCTGGCGCAGAGTGAGGGAGTGCTGCACAGTTTTGCTGCTGAAATTACCTCTGGAAGAGAGCTAAATATGTTTTGAAACCGGCTTCTGACGAAGGATGGGAGGATGAATTAGGTACATACAGCACTGTTTCATTTTGAGTGAACGTGAAGGAAGAACACACCGGGCTTGCGTTTGCTGGTTACTACTTCTTTGAGGGCTTTTTCAGGGCTGACCATGTAGGTGTGGCAGTCCTCAGTGGGTCTGTTCTAAATCTGCTCCTCTTTGTTGGTAATTTGAGATCCTGTGGGTGAAGTCTGGAGTCTAGGGAGCAGGATTTGTGTTCTGATGCTGACAACCTGTGTGATTTTTGTGCAAGTCACTCTGGCTATCTGAGCCTTGATTTCCTATCTGTGAAATGGGTACAGTGGTGCTGAAGTGGGTCCTCTAGGCTTTAAGGATTAGGTGCAAAGTGCTGTGAAAATGCAGTTGCCTGTTTGCATGATTGTGGTAGACTTGATGTACATCCCCGTCAAGAACATCCCTCCTGTGACAGAGAAAATCAGTGATTTGGGACTTTTCAGATTTGACTCTTGTAGGAGTAGGATTTAGTGGATGCATTGTGCTTGTCTCGTGTAAGGCACAGACCCTGTGGAGGGACCATCCGGATGCAACAGAAGGATGAGGAGATCATTTAGGCCAACCTTCCACTCACTAGCCCTGATGACTCACCAGCAGTTACTCTCACTGCATACTACAAATGTCTGACTTTGATCCTGTTATACACGTCAAGTTCAATGACAGCTGGGCAGATCCTACACCAGCTGATCTGGCTGTATCCCTGAGATATGTGCTTATTAAAGCAACCACATGTATGATAAAATTACCCTAATTAGGAGGTCCTGAGGGAAGTTTCTTGGGCCCAGGTGAGAAAGCCTTCTGTGGGTTTACTGTGTTGTTGCTGGATGCATGTTGACTGAGCGACCCAGTCTGCTGGGCCCATGGAGAAATGAAACCTGACCGGATGTAGACCCTGCCTCCAGGGAGCTTCCATTCTGTTGGAGGATAGAAATCTACAAAGCTAACCTGTAACATGAGGGGGTGTGTGTGTGTGTGTGTGTGTGTGTGTGTGTGTGTAAGAGCTGTAATCCTGCTGGTAAATTCAGAGGAGGGAGTTAAGTATTCAATGTCAAGATCACAGAGGACATACATAAAAGGAGGCACTGAAGATGGAAAAGGGTGACTTTTAAAGGCGTAGACACTTAGGTAGCACTGTTCTAAGTATTGTGTACACATTGCCCCTCTGATCTTGGTAATGGTTCCTTTAGAGCAGTGGGGGTGGTGTCCTAATCCCCTCTTACAAAAGCTACACCAGGAGGTGAATTAACCTGCTCAAGGTCTCCTAGCTCCAAATTGGCAAAGCAAGGATTTGAACTTGGGCAGCCTGGCTCCAGAGCCTGTGCTCTTTTGGGGAAGAACATGAAGTACCCTCCAGGCTGAGGGGGCAGTGAGTGCTGGCTAAGCTTAAAGTGGAGCATAAGCTGTGTAGGCGGATTTGGTTGGTGAGTCATCTTGTAGCATAATTCGGACCAAGAGCCTTAAACATCCAACGGCCTTTGTGCTCTACCTGTTGGCGGTGGGAGTCGTTGATGGTTTTTGAGCAGCTTTGTGTTTTAGGAGGACAGATTTGCTGGTACTGTGGAGGATATCTCAAATTGAGACGTGGCTTATTAGCATTGTGCTTAATAAGCATTTTAGTACAAGAGAAAGTGAAGATAAAACAAGCAGGAGGGATTTAGGTGAAGGGGATGGATCTGAGCATCGTGTTAGGGAACAGACCTAGGGGGCAAAATCTGTTGGATGGGAGGTAGGAGGTGTCAGCTGTGAGCACAGGTGACACCATGGTTCATGGTACCACCCTTTTCTGAGATGAGAGCATGGGAAGTGCTCCTTTCTTCTTCCCTTTACTTGGACACCTCTTCAGGGACCCTAGTTCAAGATTAGCTTTTCCCCAAGCACAGTGGCTGCCTTTTATCCGATGTTCCACACTCCAAAGTGTGCAGCTGACAGACTTGTTGGGCACCCATGGCTGGGACACTAGGAGGATGCTGGGACAAAGGGGGAAAAAATCTCTGTCCTCAGAGCCCAAAGGAAAGGACAAGGTAGGGCGGTAATCACCCTATCACTTGGAATGATGGAACGTTTTGCACAGTGCATCTAAGCTCCACTTTGACGCAAGTTGGTATTTGCTGGACAGATGGGCATGATGGCTGTCCCCGGCAGTGGACACAGTGGCTGCAGAATTGGGGTGCTAAGAGAGAATATGGCCAGCTCAGGAGCCATGGGGGTATTTTCAGCTGGCCTCAGGTTTGCGGCTCTGGTTTGTATGGTGGCCCCTGAGCTAAATGCTGCTGACACCACCATGTGCTGTGGCAGGAGCTGGACTTCTATCTGGCTCCTGTGGGGGTTGGGGAGAAGAACATTTCCTCTCAGCTTCAGGCACCTGGTGGGTGGGTGGGTGGGGAGATGCGGGGATGGCAAAGGTGGGATTCTCACCCTGGATAAACACAATGGAGAGGAGGCAGGGCCATCCAATCCTTATGTCCCTTCCACTTGTCACCTTGCATGTGCAGACAGCCAGTTTATTACACTTTTCATACCAGCAGGGCTTAATCCCAGGAGGATTTTGCCAAGGCTGCAGTGTGGAGGCGTTTTCTATAAGCAATGTTGGAGGCATTTAAACAAAGTGACAGAGAAGCGTTTATGCAATATGCAACATTATACACGACACACAAAAGGAAAGATCTGTGGCTGTCACTGTGGGGGCTGCCCATTCCCAGAATCTCACCCAGGTGACCTTCTCTGCCTCCCTCCCCTGCTTTGGTGAATCTGGCAGAGGGCCGTCAAGTTCCCCCATCACAACACTCGGGCACAAGGTAAAGTGTTGCAGCCTAGCCTCTTTTGTGGCCTGGTGGCCTGTGTCTAGCTGCATTTAGAGAGGAACTCCCTGGTATGTTATTGAAATGCTTTATTATTGCCGTGTAAGCATCTTCATGAAGGTGACTGCTGTATCTGACCATGGGACAGGAACAGCACACTGGGCTGGGTACTGGGGTAATGAGTCACGTGCAGATTCAAAGGATGTGGATGAAAGCTAGAAAATGGGGGGACTGCCCTGAAAGGCCTTTAGCCTGGAGAAAGAGCCAGAGCCAGAAAGAGGTAGAAACTCCA
The DNA here is from genome assembly GCF_047511655.1 of Castor canadensis. Classification (NCBI taxonomy): domain Eukaryota; kingdom Metazoa; phylum Chordata; class Mammalia; order Rodentia; family Castoridae; genus Castor; species Castor canadensis. Next base: position 16,786,079 of record NC_133388.1, on the reverse strand, counting down.
GGGAGATGCGCAGGCATATTGATGAAGGCGATTAGTGGAGTGGTAGAATGGTTTACGAGCAAGCTTGGAGAGGTTAAGAGCTTCAGCTTATAAGCTGAGCCCTGCATGAAGGGCTGTGTGAAGGGGACCTGACATGGTCCTACAAAGAGTCCCCTGCCTACAAGGGGCTGCACACAGGGGTTTGCCAGGCCAGGGAGAAGCAGAACCAAGGGGCAGCGCTCCTCTACTCAGTGGCCCTGAAACACAGCCCTGGCTTCTCAATCCACCTTCCCAGGAAACATCAGGGAAATCCCATCACATGGGATGTTTCAATTAGGGCAGTGTGCAAGAGGGCTTATTACAGAGGATGCTGTACAGCCACCGGAATGGACCAGCTACATCATTGCAGCCCTTCGCTCTCTAACGTCTGGGAAGTTCTTCTGTGGACCTCAGAGCAGGACCCTTGAAAGAATTGCTTTGAGCCCTTTGATCATTTAAACCTTGCTTGTATTCTCCTTAGCTGGCAACAAGCCCAATTCAGTGTGGTGTGACAAGTAGCTACATGACCTGCGAGCTTTGGGCGACCCACATGCATTAGGAGGAAGAAAGGGAAGGTGGGGGCTTTGGGTACCTAATGTGTAGACCACAGGCATTGGGAAGATGTTTCCATAACTCCTGAGTTACCGTGAATATTTGAGACGTGTGATCAAGTTGGAAGGGAGCCTTGGGGTTGCAGAGGAAGGCAGTGTGTGTTATAGCTAGGACAAATGCTTCATTGTTAATGTGCAGGTGTAGAAGGTCTGGGGAGGAGCCCGAGGGTCTGCACTGATTAGAAGTGCAGGTGCTCACAAGGCTGCCTATCTCACCATCAGCCACACTTTGAATAGTGTGGCAGTGTAGAGTCTGCCTGGTATAGGTTTGTGTCCCAGCTCTGCCAGTGAGTTGTGTGGCCTTGGGCAAGTTATTTGGCTTCCTTGAGCCTCAGTTTCTATACCACTGAAATGAACTCCCAGGATTTGCCTAACAAGAGTCCTGGCAGAATTACATGAGCTCATGCCTGCTGGCTCTGAGCTGTGTGACCCATGTGTAGTCAGAGCTTGGCAGTAGAGGCTTATGCCCTTGGCTGTTGGTCCAGCAGTCCCCAAGCTTCTTTGAGGAGCAGTGGCCCACAAAGTGGTCTTTCCCTCTCTCCCATGTCCTGCTCAAAACAGCTTCCATGATCAAATACATTTGGGAGGACCACAAACTCAGCCTTTCTTGGTGACAGACAACAGTGTATATAAGGTTCTGAGATGCAAGAAACCTTTAAACTTTAAAAGTAGATTTTTTTAAATGATGGTAACACATATAACATGAAATTTACCATTTTAGCCATTTTTAAAAGGACAGTTCATTGCCGTTAAGAACACTCGAGTAGCTGTGTAACCATCACTACTACCCATCCCTAGAACATTTTCATCTTCCCACCACACCTCTGTGCTGTGGAGCACTGACTGCCCGTCTCCCTCTCCAGTTAACCACCCTTCTACTTCTCTGTCTCTTCAAAGTTGACTACTCCAGATTCCTCATGTAATTGGGGCACACAGTATTTGTGCTTTTGTGCCTGGCATATGACACCTATGTTACCTCTTAGCATAATGTCCTCAAAGTCTGTCTATGTTGTAGCATGTGTCGGGATTTCCTCCCTTTTAGGGCCAAAAGATCTCCCATTGTGTGAATATATCCCATTTTCTTTATTCATTCATTGATGGCTAATTGATTGTTTCTACTTTTTGAATTATACTACTAGAACTTGGGTGTGAAAACATCTGTCTGAGATTTGAACTTCTGTAAACCTACTATTTAAAATTGGCAGGGGGCGGGGAGAGCCCTCTAGGGAACATCGAGGTCCCTAGCTGAGGTCCTCAATCCTGGCTGTGCATTAGAACCAGCTGCAAACTTTACAAAATACCCATGCCCAGGTCCCACCCTGGACCAGTGAAATCAGAACCTCTAGGGCTGAGTTGGGGACAGAGGTATTTCATCTCCCAGAGGATGTTAGTGAGCACCCAGTGCTGAGAGATGCCCGTTAGGGGAGACTTGCTGAGAGTCACTGCAGTTCAGGGTGAGATCAAGTGCTGGGCACCATGAAGTCCCAGGATGTCTCATGCTGCTGTTGCTGTATGAGTCTCCCTTACTGGATCAGCCCACTTCCCTGGGGTTCCTTCTGTGACCTGCCAAGCACAGGAGGAGAGAGAAGAGTGTTCAGGAGTAAGGGCACGGTGGCCTGTGGCGGCAGCAACCTTGGTCTCTGGCTTCCATAAATCTTCCTATTGAGACCAGAGAAGGTCCTGTCCTTAAGGGGGAACCCAGCCAGGAGGCAGGCAGCACCCACATGAAGTCACCGAGGAAATATAGGTGACAAGATGCAATCCAGTGGTAAAATTGGGACCTGTCTTGCCATAGTGCGCAGAGCTGACTGCAGATTTGAAGGAGCATATCTGATTTTGAGGATGAGCTTTTAGACAGCACAGAGAACACCAACATTCCAATGGTTTTTATCCAGGACCACTCCAGTTGCTTCTTGTCACTTAGAGACAGATTGAGAGGTGGCATCTCTGGCCTTGGCGCTCCTGGCCAGATGGCCCAGGCTTGAGAGTGGCGCCCCTCCCTCGAGACAGGGATTTGCCTCAGCACATCATGACCTCAGGAGACACTAGTTAGTGGTCTGCTGGCCCTGTCTGCTGTCCTGATGGCCTGATCTCACTTGGGTTTGATGTATAACAGTGTGGAGGAATGACTTAAGGATGTTATTATTTTTAGAGCATGTGACAGGACTTGGAAAACAAATTAAAAGCCCATTTTGTCTCCAAATTAAATATTTTAAGGAGTGTGTCATCCTGGGGTCTTTTGTAAGGAATTCATCGATCATAGAGCGGTTAACCCCAGAAAGATCCCTGCAGCTTTTAGTCACGTCCTCCTGGCAGTCCTTTGGGGCTGGGTAAGGTCACTCCAAGGGGTTCTGTTTCCTGGGCCTGAGTATTTGCAGAAGGGGAGGCTGGTGGACTCATGGCAGCGAGGCCCACACATTCTCCTCAAACTCAGTAACCAGTCCCTAGCCAAGCTGTGGAGCCTGGGATGAGAAAACCCTCTTCTGGTTCGGCAGATCTGACTCATGTTGTATGATCATGGACTGTCCTCATCACTCTGAGTGTAACAAGCATGGTTTGAACAAAATGACAGAAATGTGCCTGCGCTGGTTTGCTCCACTGAGATACATGGTGTCAGTGGTATCAAAGGAAATGATTAAATAGTAACATCAAGATAATGATTTTGATTCTTCAGTGTATTCCACTTTTAAATAGTTTTTACAGCTTTTTGGCTGAGGATGTGACTCAGTGGCAGAGCACTTGCCTAGTATGCATGAAGCCTTGGGTTTGATCCCCAACACTGGGGGAAAAAGTTTTTGCAGGTTTTTAATGCATCCACTAGGCAGGCAGAAGATACGGGCTGTTTGCCTGACTTGTATGTCAGGCCTCTTGTGTTTGTCTTCCCACAAGCATTCCATCAAATTGGGTGTAAAAATTCCATCATGAAGGGCTGACTGAGAAACAGGGGTGTTTGCCATTCTGGCTCTGAGCTCATCAGTCCAGGATCCTGTGTAGTAGGAGGGTTGGTATCTGACTTCTGCAGAGAGGCAGGTGTTAGAGGCTGACCATTTAGCACCTGGCTGTGTAGCTGTTGAGTGTCACCCCTGGCCCTGCTCAGCATGCCCCTGCTGCTGTGTAGCTGCCTGTCCAGCTAATCTGACTTGGAGCTCTGCAGTCCCCACTCTCCTTCCTCCCTGTCTTCAGATAAGATGATGTCAGGATAGACAGGTGGCAACTGCACTTCCTTGAAACTACATGGTGAACTCTATTCCTCACTGTGTGCTTAATATGGTTTGATTCTGACTCACCTACTGGCTCCCCCTTGTCCTCTTCTGTACTCAGATTCAGAGACTTGCCTTCACAATGCAGGCTGTTGTCATGAAATTACAGTACCTTGATGTCTCTTTTCAGAAGAAGCTGACAAAGAAAGGAGCCATCTGCAGACTTATCAAACACTCACTGCCACTCTCTGCAGGATTGAATGATGATTGCTTTTGAGGTCCACTAATCCTGGGGGCCAGAATGTCCTACCAGCTGCTCCCACCTCTAAGGCTCACTGGACTCCACGCTCCTCATCTTCCGCACCTGTGGGGTTGAAGTCTGCTCAGGCAGCCCCTCACTTGTTTATTTACTCATTTGTTTATTTATCCAAGAAATCCAAGAGCGTGTGATGTGAGAAGCACTTTGCCAAATGCAGATGAATAGAACAAAGCTTACCCTGAGGAGCGCATGGTGTGAGAAGGAAGAGGAAGCTTGAATTTAAATATCACTGGATCACCCTAAGCAAAGTAACTGACCTCACAATCTCCAGAGCAAATGGAGACCAGTTCTCCACTCCATGGTCATTCACTGGCTAAATTCACATGGCTTCAGTGCCACCTATGTGTAGAATACTGCAGGCAGGAAACTGGGCTCCACAGTCAAGGATCCTAAGTTAGAATCTCACAGGAAAGGTGAACTGTAAAATACGAATAACTAAACTGTGCTTTAGAGATAAATGTGCAAAGCTGCACACTTGAGAGGCAGAAGAAGCTGTGCTATGGTCCAATGGAGCAAGAGTTTTCCCTTGTGGCCTCCATGGAGGAATTGATCTTGAAGGTATGGGATTGACCCCATGAGTGGAGGGAACGACATGGATCTAGACCTGATTCATGGCTTTTTATGACGGCTTCTATTGTTGTTTGCATTTTCTTACTTCTAGCTCTTCCTGCATAGGTGGGAATGTGACTTAAATTATAGGACATTCCATCTGTTGACATTGGATTTGGACATGTGGCTTGCTTTGCCAATGACACTTGAGTAGACACAACTTAAATGAGGACTGAGCAGAGGCTTTAAAAGCCTTATATATTTCTGCTAACTTTGCTCTTTTCCCTTGTCCATGAGGATGGTATATCCTAGATGGTACAAATAGGAAGACAGGAGAAATCAATTTGTAATGCACATGAGAGATAAATGTGTGCTGTATGCCCCTGATAATTTTAGGATTGTTTGTTACTGCGACGTAACCTAGTGAGATCTGGCTGATACCGTCTCTCTATGGTGAGCTAATGTGTTTGCTCCTGAAGAGTGTGAAGTGAGGTGGACTCTTGGGGTAGAGAGGTTGAATGGGAATCAGATGACAGCAGACTTCTATCATCCAGATGAGGGGTTTTATTGGACCAGTTGGAGTTGGGAAAGGCTCTGAGGAATGTGCCTCAGACTCAGAGCAGAACTGACTCCCACAGGAACTGGTCCTGTGGGAGGTGTTTGAGACTGTCTCAGGTGTCCAGGCATAAAGAGAGGAAGCCAGTGACTTTAGGATCTGGGTCTTGGGCAGATTGATGTAGACGGGGCAACTGTCTAGAGGTGAGTGGCAGAAAGAGGCCACCTTCTTGCCAGGGAGGGAGTTTTATCTTTTGGGGCCCCCCACAGGCAGAGAGAACTGGCTGATCCAGTGTGCTCTATGTGGCTGGTCTGCCAAGTGTCCAAACACTGACTGTTTCCAAACTGCAGCCTTTTGCTGTGCAACAGTGAGAATCCGGGGAGGCCTGCCAGGTGTTGGGTGTACTTCAAGTTCTCTTCCTGCTTTCAGACCTCCTGAAGTTCTGCTGCTGTGTACAGTGTTAGAGGTAAGGTGTGAGGGGCCAGTCCAAGGAGGCAGGTGTTGAGGTGGGGGTGGGCCCATTTCACTTGCATTGCACCCCAGAACAAAATCCAGGGAAGTTCCATGAGGGACTCAGATTCCTTAGTAGTCTGGGATTCCCATCGACTACCCATCACATTGGTCAGTAGAGTAGCAGAAACCGTGTGGAAACTGTGCACACATAGCCTGGGTTGAAGCTTGGCTCTGCCACTTCCTAGCAAGGACCTTGGGTAAGTTATGAGTTAACCCTGCCATGCCTCAGTTTCCTTGTGTGTAGAATGGGGATGACAGCCCTGAGGTGGTTGTCTTAGTGAGGGTGGGCATAGTGTGAGGGGGGTTTTTATGGAGCACCCTGGAGATGCCAGGCACTGTTCCAGGCCCTGAGGAGACAGCAGTGAACAAAATCCCTATGCTGGGGAGTTTATGTGTTAGTGGATAAAAACAGAGGAGAAAATAAATTGGCCAGTGAGTAAAGGTGTAATGTCAGGTTGTAACTATCTTCAGAAAATGTGTGGGATAGAGTTAGGAGCCAGGATGTGTTTGAGGATCAACAATAGTTTTCGGGAAGGCCTCTTGGTGGTCAGGCAACCTGAACAAAGTGAGGGAGGGGTCTGTAGCTTGTACTTCTGGCCACAGGAACAGGAAGTGCAAGGGCTGGGAGGAGGCATGTGCTTATCTGTTCCAGGAGCAGCAAAGGGGCCATGTGACTGGAACAGCATGAACCCATTTAAGAGAGTTCCTTTCCTTCTAAGGAAACAGAAGCTTTCTGCTCCCATTCCAGATTTTACAGCAGATGCTGTGCTTTAGAAAGTCATGCAGCCAGGAGCAGTGCTTCCCACCTGTAATCCTAGCACTTGAGAGCCTGAGGCAGAGGACGTCAAGTTCAAGGCCAGCCTGAGCTACCTAGTGAGACCCTTTCTCAAAAAAAGAAAAGAAAGGCAGTGTAGGGATATGAACATCTGTTGTTCTGAGCCTTTGTTTTTGGAACCTTAGCTTTGCCATCTGTAAACTGGGAACAGTCTTCCCAGCTCCTGGATGGTCATGGGGCGTACAGGGCATAAGGTATGCTCAGGGCTTCCGCAGGGAATGTTTAATAAACATGGATCACTGTAAGTCCTGGGAGAGTGTGATCTGAGGTCAAGAGTGGAAGTCTCTCCAGATAACACATGGGATGGCATCTGAGGTCACAGGGAGTAGTGGGTCATTGTTGTAATTGTCCACTTAATGGGAAGGCCTTATCTTTAAGCTGTGGTTTGTTCTGGGGCGGTGGCTGCTTGCAGTGGTGATTTCACTAAGGAAAGGAGAAAGTGATGACAATGGCTGCAGGCTGGGGTTTTGAACTTGGGCTGCTCCTTCAAGTCACCTGGGACCTCTTAAAAGCCATAATTCTGAGGCCACACTCCAGACGAATAGTAATCTCTGGGTGTGGACCAGTATACAGCAAGTGGTAAACTTCCCCTGTGGTTAGAATGTGTGGCCATGGTTAGGAACCACTGTGCTGGGTTGGGTGGGGGCGTGGCCTCCCTTGTTCTGGAAGATTCTTCGTGTATCAGCATCACTGGCCCTGGGGGTGGGGTCAGAATGACCCCAAAGCCAAGCTTCCAGTAAGCTACCTTCTTTGCTTCCCCATTTCTGGCATGGTTTGTCCATGCAGCTGAACATAACTCTGTTTTTAATTTTCTAAATAGTCATGAAAAATGAGATGCTTTATGATTGGCTCTCTGATCTTAATAAAAAAGCAGGCACAGGCACTTTGTGGGTTCTGAGCTCAGCCTCCTGTTTCTTTCTCATGGGGAGTTAGTGATGACCCTTAGCCAGTGTGCTAAAAGGGACTTGAAGTGATACATCATTCACCTCATTTAAGTGTCCCACACTGCGTTAGAATGTGCCGAACCTTTTAGACCCAAAGGTACCAGGAGACAGGTGTGTCAATTTATGGCATGAGACCTCACTAAGAAGAGAGTCAGGAATGCTAAAATCTCGAGGTAAAATAGCATCTAGAGCTGATGCTTTTCAACATGTAGTAAGATTCCCATTGTTCCCCACATTGCTTTCCCTGCCAGGAAGCTCAAAAGTATTTATGTCTCAATTGCCTTTGATTTGTAAGAAAACAAATTTTAAAAGGCAAATATCCATTCCTGTCTTACCATTATTTCTCTACATTGTTTCTTCATTTTAAACTTTTTACTCTGATTTCAAACCCTTTTGGAAATACATGGGTTATAAAAATACTTTTAAAGAAAATAATTATGCCTTGTGGCTAGATACCTGATTGGGAAAGTCTCATCACATTCAAAAGATGACATGAGACAGGTGCCAGTGGCTCACACCTGTAATCCTAACTACTCAGGAGGCAGAGATCAGGAAGATCGAGGGTCAAAGCCAGCCCGGACAAACAGTTTGAGAGATCCTATCTCAAAAAAGTCCGTTACAAAAAAGGGCTGGTGGAGTGACTTCAGTGGTGGAGCATCTGGTTAGCAAGCGTGAGGCCCTGAGTACTGCCAAAAAAACCCCAAAAAAACCCAAAAAGGTTGAGGTATTAGTGCTTCTTTTGTGACTTTCACGTGCCCATAGGGGGATGCAGGTCCAAGCAGGGAAGGACATCTCAGGAGACAAGACAACATGACAGAGAGAGCCAGGAGCCTTGCTTACCATGTCTGTGAACTTAGCACATTTTATCTTCCTTGAGCCTCAGTTTCCTTATTTATGAGATGGAGAAGTATCCTCACTTAGCAGATACATATATAGATTGGATGCACTTGTCCTGGTGCCTGGTACTTAAGAAACACCAGCACGGTAGTCATTTTTATCATGAGGGTCACCCTACCCTCTGGTCAACAAAACTCTCTGTAAGAACTTTAGGCTTTGTGCATCACACAGCCCATGGCAGCCACTCAACACTGCTACTTTGGGAGGAATCTGTAAATGAATCGTCACAAGAGAACTTTATTAACCCTGTTGCACAACTAGTTGGAGGTTTCTCAGTTCCTAGTCCCTGGGGCCCTTCTGCTGCACCCACACTGCTCACCATCTGAAGTGGGACTGCGCCGTAAGTCCTTCTGTGTGTTCGTCTACTTGTTTTCTGGGTTACTTTGTCCCAAGGCTTCATGTTGAAAAGTCTGAAACAAATCAGCACGGCCATATATTTTCTCTGGGCCTCATCTTATGTGTGAGGCAAAGGGTGGGATGGGGAAGAGGGGGAATCCTCTGGAAGCCAAGTGTTCTAAGAGCTCCCTTGGTGAAGGCTTTCTGGAGCTCAGGCTCACCATGGGGTGAAGCCCGGGAGTTGTCAATGTCAGTGTCAATTACCCAGAATGCTGTGCAGCAATGATTCCTAAAGTCAGGACAGAAACTGGACTCTGCTGAGGCCCAGCTGCGGAGTGTGGCTTATGACCTGAAGTTTCCAGCTCTCAGGGAGCCCCACATCACACTGTGGGCTCTGAGAATCTCCTAGAATAAAACATCCCATGACCCTCTTCTTCCAGCTAGGAAGGCAGAGGTTAGGATGCAGCTCACTCTTCCTCCTCCCCCACCAGGTTTCTATTATCCTTAATAAAAGTGATCAGAAGGAGTTTCTCAAGTGTTTGGGGCATTTGCAGATGAAGTGTTTTACTTTGACTAATTGTAGATTCGTACGCAGTGGTAAGAAATAATATAGAGATTCTATGCGCCCTTTACCTTTGTTTCTTTTCCCAGTGGTGGTATTTTGAACTCTAGTTTGATATTGCAGCCAGGATGTTGACAGTGATACAAGATTCCGAACATTTTCATCACCTCAAGAACCCCTGTAAGGCCAGGTGTGGTGGTGTATGCCTATATTCCCAGCTATGTAGGAGATGCAGACAGGAGGCCAACTCAGGCAAAGTTAACACACGATCCTATCTGAAAAATAAGCTACAAAGGAAAATACTGAGGCATTGCTTAAGTGGTAGAGCACTTACCTAGCTCAGAGTTGAATCCCTAGTACCCCCCCGCCAAAAAAACCCCCAAACAAACCGGAAAACCCTCTCAAATTGCTTGTGGCAGTTTAACATACAAGCTTTTACTGAATTTGGTGGGAATCCAATAGAATGGTCCCCTAGCAGAGTGGCTCGGCTACTTTAATGAGCCGTGTTTTCACGTGCTGACACTCTTGGCTAAAAGCCTCGTTTCCAATAGCAGGATTCTCCTCTGAGTCATGAATCAAAGAGCTTTGCAATTGATTGTCTTCCTGAGTGGCAGATCTGTGGCTTTGAGGATGAGCTACCTCACTGGTCCCCCAGGACAGACAGACACTCGCCACCCTAGCTAGCAGACATCGGATAGGAAGGCATCTTTTGGGGCTGGCCACAAATGTCTTCTTCCCTTAGTATCAAATAGTTTTAGGGAGAAACTTCCCAGAGCTCTTCAGAATCCATTTGTCCACACTGGCTGCAGGCTTATGGACGTACTTGGACCTTATTAAAGTCTCTATCTACAAAAACAATGCAGAATAACAGTAAAATAATAGTTGCTCCGCACACGCAGGTCAGTTCTTTAGAGGAGCTCTAAGAATGGTGGGTTAGAGCCACCAAACTGACTACGAGGTATAAAGAAAAAAAGCAAGTGGCCACTCAAATTGTACCTCACACAGACATATGTGTAAGTAAGACAAAAGAAATCCCAGCCCTCCCTCCTTTCAGGTATTCTGAACATAACTTGGAGGAAAGACCAACTCGAGATTGAACCAACAATATCCACACATCAGGATTCAGCTAATCTTATAGTCAGGATTAGACAACCAGACTCTCTCAAAATAATGGGTGGACTCAGGACCCCTTAGGGATCTTAGGGTACCATTGGATACCGGTGTGCCAGTATCCAGGAGTCTTTCTCTAGCCACCCGAAGTGGAAATGACCTCTGAAACGTCTCAGCCTCTCTACAGGTTTCAGATGGCATTAATGACATCCATGAGAGTCCATTTCTAACATCTAGTATGGTCATCACCAAGTCACTAAGTCACCTACCAGCTCGACTGATTATGCAGATTAGCAGAGTACCCGGTGCTGATGGGAAATATTGTGCTGGCCAGTACTGCAAAAGACCTGCCCCATCTTACCAGTTCATTAGGTGAAACCCTAATCCCCGCGTGATGGCATTTGGAGGTAGGGCTTTTGGGATGTCATTAGGTCATGAGGGTGGAGCATCAGGAATGGAATTAGTACCTTTAAAAGAAGAGACCAGGAAGCTTGCTCCCCTCTTTCATCATGCGAGGATACGGTAAGAAGTCAGCCATCTGTAAACCGGAAGTGAGCCTCACCAGACTCCAGCCATGCTGGAACCCATTCCAGAACTGCAAAAAGTCTATTTCTGTCATTTCTAAGCCATCCAATCTATGGTACTTTGTTTTTTGGCAGCACTGGGCTTTGTACTCAGAGCCTTATGCTTGCTAGGCTGATGCTCTTACCACTTGATCCACTCTGCCAGCCCTCTTTTTTATTGGGTATTTTCAAGATAGGGTCTCAAGAACTATTTGCCTGGGCTGACTTTGAACTGTGGTCCTTCTGATCTCTGCCTCCTAAGTAGATAGGACTATAGGGAAGAGCCACCAGCACCTGGCTATGGAACTTTTGTTTTATCAGCCCAAATTAAGACACCAGTCCCGGGGTACAAATTTCTGATTAGGGCAACCAATCAATCCTGTCCCTAGGGCTGCAAGTACACACACACCCTTTAACATATTGGTCATGCTGAAAGCTCATTAGAAGTTCTAGGCATCCTAAAAGTGGCTAGCAGGACAGATTCTTCTGAACTCCCTCCGCCCCCTGAGCTGTGGGACCCTGGGGTGTTTTCTTAACTGCACTGTGTCCCCACCCATGAAGTGGGGATAGTTAAGACCTACATGGAGGGTTACTGCCAGAGTATAATCAGAGTCAAGATGCCGCTGTTATTAAGTGAAAAAAACCAAATGATGCTGACCTTCCTTGTGCCTCCATTGGTATCTGTGAGACTCGTGCCCATGGAGCACTGTCAGGTGTCCCTTCTCTCACTAAGCCTAAGGTATAGGCTTAGTCTAGTAAGGGTCCCTTCCAGCTTACATTAGGGCAAGTTAGACTTGTGAGGGACTTACATGGAGCTCCCTTAAGAACATTTAAGAAAGAAATCAAGGTTGCTTGCTGAGTTAGACATGAAGTGACGTCAGAGTGCCCTTAGTCATTAGCGGAGTAAATCTAGTCACCCAGGAGTGAGTCTGATTGGGGCTCTCCAAGTTCTGATGAGGATTTCTGGATGGTGCTTTCAGATGACAGAGGAGAGGAACTGTGGTTCAGAGTGGGGTGTTAGGTGGTTCAGAAAATTTAAAATGATAGAATAAAAACTGTCTTTCCCACCTCTGTTCTACAGCTACCCCAACCCCATCCTCAAAGGCTGCCCTTTTCCATACTTTGCAGTGACAGGTCGAACATCCCTAATCTGGAAACCTGAGGTCTGAAATGCTCTGCAGTCTGAAGGTTTGAGTGTTAACCTGATGCTCAAGAGGTTTCCAATTTTGGAGCTTTTTGGATTTGGGCTTCTCAGATCAGGGATGCTCAGCTGATAGAGTCTATGCAGAGATTCCAAAATCCAGAAAACTTCCCAAATCTGAAATGCTCTGGCCTCAGACATTTCAGATAAAGGACACTTGACCTGTTGTGTGCACAGCACACAGCATCATGGGATGGCTCAGATATTTCATGCTACAATTAGGAGCATGACCTCCATGTTCTGTGCCTCCCTTTCCTCCCTGCAGAAGGCCAACCCATATCATTAACAAAATCTCCTTTCCTCCTCATCCTTTAATCTGCCACACAGTAGTCTGTTGGGCTGTGAACTGTTCACCGGTTTCCTAGTGACCTATATACATTTAGGTTTTTGGAGCAAAAGAGGGCAGTGTCACCATGAGTGCTTAGAAATGCCATTGCTGGGTCTGAGGGTGTGTGAATTTGTTATTTTGACCAGTGGTACCAAATGGCCTTCCATTGAGTTTGCACCAATTGGCAACCTTGTCCTGACTGCCATAGATGAGAGGCCAGGTCTCCCTACCCCGTGGTGTTACCAGACTTGCTGAATTTGACAATGTGGCATCTCTTGTGGTTTTTCTTTCTGTTTCTCTCATGAGCAAGGGTGAGCATTTTTCCCCATTGGAGACATTTGTGTTCCCGTACTGCTTGCTGTTGTTCTTGTCCTTTCCTCTGCAGACATTTTGTCATCTGTACCTGATTTGCTCTTTCTCTTGTCAGAAAGAGAACACAGTCAGGTTCATGGGCAATTCCTTAAAGATGGACTAGCACAGTCAAGGTAAGGCTTTGTGGGTTCAGGTCCATGATGCAGCTGTGACCATATAGCAGATCAAGGCTTTGATGCCACTTCTTCTTCCTGAGCCTGCCACTGTCCTAAGAGCTTCCTGCACAACCAACCCCGAAGGGGAGGCACTTATGTGTGACAAGTTCTGGACTCACCCACAGTCACTGGCTAAGGGAACCTCCAGGGCTCCCGTTCCTGCCATGAGTTTGGTCATAGGGATCTCCCTGCAAGGAGCCCAGGCCAAGTCTGGGAGTTCAGGGAGCTCCCCCGCCCCTGGGGTGGTGTGTCTAGTCCCCTGGCCAACTCCTTGTTTTTGACCTTGGCTGCTTTTAGTTGATTCATTTGCTCACTGCACAGCACCAAGCCTACAATGGAGCAGATACTCTACTATATTTGGTCCACAGTAGAGATGAAGATGGACAGACGCCTGCCCTCCTGCAGCTTACAATCCAGTGGGGTGGAAACAGACGGTGCCTAAGTGAGGTATAGAATGTGCTAGGGTACAGTTGTAGGCTTGCCACACTTTTCTAATTGGATAGAATCAGTGTGCATGTGAATCACCGGGGGCTCTTGTGAAGATGCTGGCTCCAATTTGGAACATCTCGTGACAGGAGTTCTGGGATTCTGCACTTCCACCAAGTCTGGGATGAGGCTGACGATTCAATCCTCAGACCACACTGTGACTAGCAAGGCCCTGTGCCATGTTGTATGCAATGGGGGGAAAATGGAGCAGGCTAAGGGGCACACAGTGCAGTCAGCTGGGAGTTGGAGAGTCATTTAGGCTGCCCAGCAAAGGCCTTGCTGAGAATGTGACATGGGAGCCAGGAGATGATGAAATGTAGAAACACCTGGGCACATCCAGCTCCTAGGCCTTAAGGGGGCAGGAGAGGCCTGGGTGGTCAGGGGAGTAACAAGATGAGTGTGGCTGAAATCAAGAGGGGACAGGTGGAGGGTGAGTCATAAAGACAGGAAGAGGGCAGGTGTGGCCTGAGATTGTTTGGCCATAGTAACACAAATGGACACTTCATATGGACACTAACTAGGCTGGTGTATGTCATGCTCTCAGGTGGAAGCCAAGGCTGGTGAGCTTAAGTCACCTCCCCAATGGCTCCACTGGCCCTGCAGCCCAGTCCCTCCACCCAGGTCTATGCTCAAACAGGAAGGTGGAGACATTGACCTGGTATTTGAAATATAAGTTGACCATCTCTTTTCAGCAATTCATGAGACCAGAAGTGGTGCAGATTTTTTTTTTCAGTTTAGAATATTTGCATATACATAATGAGATGTCTTGGGGGTGAGACCCAAGTCTAAACACAAAATGATTTCTATTTCATACATCCCTTATACACACAGCCTGAAGGTAATTAGGTTTAGTAATTTTGGTGTACCTGCACTTTGACTTTGACCTACCACATGAGGTCCGGTGTGAGATTTCCATTTGTGTCAGCATCTTGCTGAAAAAAATGTCAGATTTTGGAGCATTCTGGATTTTGGATTTTTTAATTAGGGATGCTCACTCAAATAGTGCAAGCCAAGACAGGCCTGGGGGAGGGGCAAGACACAGGTGAAGCTCAGAGCTGCGTAGCTGTAAGGATTCAGTCCACGGACTCACCTGGCATGTAAGTGAGACTATGGTATGTGCTCTGTAAACTATAGCAAATGGACCGTGTTCTCTTTCACAGTGGTCCCCATGGATCAAGGATGAAGTGCAGAAAACCACGGACACACCCCATTCTCTCTGGGGTCTGGGTCCTGCTCTCTTCTCCAGCTCTCTCTCCTCTTGTCCCTTGTCTACCTGATAAGCAGGTGTGCTGGTCACCCTCCCACATACGTAGTGACCACGAGTCCTGGAGGGGCTAACGCTAAGCTAAGACCTTTGCAGCTGGCAGCACGGTGCAGGGAAGACCCTTGAAGTGCGGAGCCGGCTCACAGAGATGATCCGACGGGAAGTTTGGATTTGCAGGGGGTTGGAGGTAGGCATTTGCTTGAGTTGGGACTGAGTGGAGTTGCTTCCTTTGAATCCCAATTATGTTTCTAGCTTTACTCAGTATTAGTTGGATGATTTTCTTCTCCTCCCATATTGGAACCACATTTCTCAGTTTCTTGAGACTTGTGTGATTTCATCAATGAGCTACAAGCTGATGTCACAACTTCCATGGAGGGGTAAGACCAGGGTCATCTGCAGCAGGACTTGGCACAGTTAAGAAACAACAAGTTTTAAAGTCATGTGGAAGGTTGGTGGTGGGAAAGAATCAGAGAGCTTGGTGTAAAAATCGAAATTGATCAGCTTGGTTAAATGTCACTTAGGAGTGACGGGTGTGGTGGTGAGTGTTGTAATCCCAGCACTTGGGAGACTGAAGCAGAAAGATTGTGAGTTCAGGGCCAGCCTGGGCTATATAGTGAATTCAAGGCCAGCCTAGCCTCCACAGTGAGACCCTGTGTCAAAAAAATAAAAGAAAGAAAGAAAGAATGGGGTTCAATATGTTACATGTCAGGCTACCAGAGGAATTTGTACATCTGTGGTCATGGCTGCCTTATTCACCCCAGCAAACAGTTGGAAGCCACTCACGTGTCTACTGGTGGATGAATGAATAAGCAAACGCAGTGGTGTATAAGCAATGAAATATTATTCAGCTTTACAAACAAGGAAAATTCTGACACATGCTAAACACGGCTGGACCTTGAGGACAGACATTATGCTAAATGCAAGAAGCCAGTCACAAAGGCAGATACTACAGACTTCCACCTAGGTGAGGTACTGGAATAGCCAAATTCATAGAGACAGAAGGTAGAATGGGGGCTCCTAGTGGCTGGGAGCGGGGAGAATGAAGAGTTAGAGAATGAAGAGCGTGAACAGGTGAAAAGCATCCTTGGAGATGGGTGGCAGTGATGGCTGCAGAGCAATTCGGATGTAGTTAACACTGAACTGTCCCCTGAAACATGGTGGTGATGGTACATTTATGACACATGTATTTTAGCACAGTTTTTAAAAAAATACACATTTTGCATTTCAAAATTTTACCAACCCATCTTCAGCATCCTTTGGGGGAGTGAGTGAGCAGGAGTGAGGTCTTGCAGACAGAAATTCAGGCATAGACTGAGTGGGGGTGGGGAGAGGGTTTGTTTGTTTTCACCTTGAAGACCTGCGCCTGGCAGACTTGCCTTTGAATAGCTAGGATTACAGGCATGCCCTTGAAGTCGGCTTTGTCAAAAAGTACAGTGGAGAGAGAAATTACAGTTGCTGCTTTTCTATTCAAAACTTCTTCAACCTCTTAAATTTGTTCCAGGTCTACCTAGGTGGGAAGACAGTGTAGGGAGTTGGAAAAGAAAGGCCACAACCTTCATCGATTCTTTTTTCTTTCATCTAAAGAGTAAATGGCGACCCGCTTTGAAATATGCTAATTGTTAACTAGGTGACCTTGGCAATGACAGATGTGCCTGTTGGAGAGCACAGGTGAGCGCCCACTGCATGTGATGTGCTGAGTCCCACCTGTTGTGCAGGTTCGGGGACTGGTGTACAGGGTGGGAGCTGCTTGGCCGGCCGCCCAGTGGCCACTGCACCTCTTCCCTTCTCTCATCATGGTGGGCTGAGCTCCAGGCTTCCCAGACACTTCCTCTGGGGCGTTCAGTGGACGTCCCTGATGTCCTCCGGCATGTCTCCCTCACCTGCCCCAGCCTTTCACAGATTCTGCAGCATGATCAGTTGTCTAGGTGCACCACCAAAGCTGTCAGGTCCTTCTTCCCCTTACCACCTGTCTGCTTATCCACCTCCATATCGTATCTCGAACCTGTCTGCTCTTCTTTGTCTCTGGTTGAGCCTGGCCCAGCACAGCTGATGGTCCAGTCAGGCTCAAGACCCTCTTGCTGCACTCCCTATGTTCCCTCTCCCCCACAGTCCGTCACAGCCAGGATGACTGTGGAGCCCTCCTAAAACATTATTCCTGGTCACCACACACAGAGAAGCATGCAGAAAGCATAAATGTAAGTATAATAGAGAATGCAAAGTGGACACCCTCATACTGACCACTCAGGGCAACAAACAGTCTTGCCAGGAACCCCAAAACTGCCCTGTTCCCTCCACCCCCCCACATTTACTGTCCTGCCGGGATGCAGCCCCTGCCTCACTTCTCCCTGACTAGGCAACACTAGCTTACTCTTGCCTTCTGTGTGAATGGAGACAGACAGACAGACAGACAGACACACACACACACACACACACACACACACACACCCCTTTTCTTTACTCAGCATTACTGGTTTGTTCCTGTTCTTGCAGCTGAAGTTCAAGTTCATTGTTGTGATCCTTTGGTAAGTGCACTTAACTGTACAGTTCACCCACGTGCAGTTCTTGGGTGTTTGGCTGGTTGTTTCTGGGTGCGCCTGTGAACAGCCTCGCTGGGTGAGGGGCACACCTGCTTACGTTTCTGTTGAGTAAGTTGTAGAAATAGAGTTGCCGGATCAGTCCGCTGAGCATCTTCCCAAGCGCTTCTGCCAACTTGTATTCCCTCAGCTGGTGCTTGTGACTTCACCCAAAATGAGTGTTGGTGGCCTTAGAAGTAATAACCTTGGGGGAGAGGGTGTAGCAGTATTTCATTGGGTTACACTTCCCTGATTTCCGTAAGTTTATTTTTAAATCGATGCATCATGACTTCAGATCTGTGGGCTCCAGTGTGCTCACTGAATACACTTTTATAATGTGTAATGCTCAAATCAGGGCGGCTAGCACCTCTCTCTCCTTACGCACTTATCACCTCTCTTCCTTGATTTCTGGTAAGATCAAGCACCTTTTCATCCATCCCAGGGCCACCTGGATATGCTCTTGTGTGAAACCCTCCTTATATCTTTAACCCATTCCTCTCATGGCTTGAGGTCTTGTAGACTGGTAGAAGTTGTTTATATATTTGCAATGTGAAGTTTTGACTTTTTGCTACAAATCTCTCCCAGTCCCTGGCTGCCCTTGTTTCTCTGAAGGGCATCCTTTGATGAGCAGAGAAATTCAATTTTAATACAGTCAAATGCATAAATTCTTTTCAATATAGTCAGTATTCCCTGTGCTTTGTTAAAGATTGACTTCTCTACCGACTGTGAAACTGTCCCCTTGGCTATCTTCTAAAAACTCTATAGGTTTTCATGTCTGTAAGTTACTTGGCATTTCTGTGAATGTCACTTTTTCTGGTAGTCCAAACCAGTTGACTCATGAATGTAGGGTGACTTTAAAAATGCAAATCATGGCATCCCCCTTTTATTCGGGTGTGTTGAACCTTCACATGGCTTCCAAACTGCATTGCCTTTAGTTCTGCTTCTGAAACAGGCCAAACTTCCCTGCCTCAGGCCCTTTGCACTTGCTGCTCTTTTTTCCTGGCATATTCTTCCCCCCAGAGTTTCTCCTGATTGTCCCCTTTGTGTCTTTTACATTAATATCACCCTGCCAGAGAGCTCTCTGTTTCCCCAGGAGAGCTCGACCCCCTTCTGTATTATTCTCTCTTCTGCATTAAAACTTTGATCACTCTGAATTATTTTTTTTCATTTCTTTGTCTCCCCCATAGAATAGCAGTTCTCTGAAAGCAGAGGTTAGCCTGACTCCTAGAAGGCACTGATTCATCATTGAATGACTGAAGAAGTAAACCAGAATTTATGTGAAATGAGATATTCTGTGGGGGAAAAAAATAGCCACATAGTAGAGGATTTTTGTAAAAATTGAAAAATTGCTGATGTGTGTTGTGAGGATTTTTTTTTATCAGACACTTATGCCTGGTATGCTGACACATAGGCATTGTTTTAAATTACTTCCAAAATGTGAACTCATTTAATTTTTACATAAACCCTTTGGAGTAGGCCCTATTATTATTGTCTCCATTTTGCAGATGAGAAAGAAAGATATTAAACACCCAAGGTCACCTACCTGGGACACAGAAGAACTGGTCTTCACACCCAGGCAGGATTCAGGGGAGGTGGGAGGTCTGGGAACAAGGATGGAGGGGCAGAAGGGAGAACCAGTGTCTCTCTGGGGATTTGCCACCCTGGTGTCCCTGGTGAGCACAGGGGCTTACTGCAGCATTTCCCTGGGTCTCTGTCATTCCTGACAATGGGGCTGAGGAGGTGTTGCACACCTGTGTGCAGTGGAGAGTCCTAGGCCACCTTGCATGGACAGAGGGACACTGTAATGGGAACTCTGCACTATGGAGCCCAGCACTTCCCAGCCAGCTGTGAACACAGTCACCTTTGGCATCATTAACAGTCTATTCATTAGGGTTTGATGGAACATATTTGTGGAAATAAGTACTGTAATACAGCTTATTTATATTTAGAAAGGGGGAAAATATGTAAACACGTTAATTAAAATTGGGGTGTATTTCTTTGTATCTGTTCTTTAATAGATGACTATTATAAACAAAGATAATGATATTGAATAGTTTTTTCTCACTTTCCTTTGGCACTTGACTCATAAGCAAACTTTGTTTTATCATCTCTGTAAATATTACTTTCTCTAACCACTAAGTAAACTAGACTGTGTACTTGAGTTGTTCAGTTTCTCAGTTTTTTTCTCTAAGTATCATAAATAAACAGTGCTGAGATTGATGTCTTCTGAGAAAAAGCTCTAAATATTTTTTTTTTTTTTTTGGCAGGGCTGGGGTTTGAACTCAGGGCTTCACCCTTGTTAGGAAGGCACTCTACCACTTGAACCATTCCACCAGCCCTGAGAAAAAGCTCTAAAAAAAAGTATGTACAGGTGTTTCCTATGATTCTTTCCTCATTGGGGAATTACTAGGGCAGAGTACACACATTTTTAAAGCCTTATCTGTCGAACTATTCTCTAAAAGATAATACCAGTTTGCCATCTGTGAGATATAAAATTTTCTCGTTTTTAAACAAACTTTGGTGACCTGTTTTTTAATTAGAAAATTCCTTCCAAAGTTGGATAATTGATGCATGAAATTTTCATATCCTTGCCATTAAATGTATCTTTCTTTGGGTGCCGGTGGCTCACACCTATAATCCTAGCTACTCAGGAGGCAGAGATCAGGAGAATTGCAGTTCGAAGCCAGCCCAGGCAAATAGTTTGAGAGACCCTATCTTGAAAAAAGGGCAGGCAGAGTGGCTCGAGTGGGAGAGCCCCTCCCTAGCAAGTGTGAGGCCCTGAGTTTAAACCCCAGTGCTACCAAAAAAATGTATCTTCCATGTATAAAAGCAAGATGGTTGATTGGTCAAGAGCCATTCTCTCTCATTTTAAGTTTCATAACTTTACTTTTCCATAAACAGCTGACATTGTTGTCCCTTGCCTGTCTAGGGACTTTGTGGTTATCCAAGCCAATGAGAATCATTCTGTCTAGCAGAGTAAAGTAAGGAAAGGTCAGTTGGAGACTGAGATTCATCGTGGCTCCTGGGCTAGCTCCAGCTAGGAGTAAGGATGTCATAGTTGGGTCCAGGGTCTCCCCACGCATGCCTCTGGGCCACATCCAAAATCTCTTAGGGGTCTGGACGTAGTTGCTCTTCCTCTTCACAGTTGAGCTGATAGGGAATATGAGTTAATTTCCCCTCAAGTCATCTGCATTTTAATAGCATCTTGGAGAACCCAAACCTCCAAAGTCCAGGAGGAAAAATCTTAAATGAAGGGATTTGGGCATCTGCACCCGTTGGTGAAGATGTTTTGGACAGAGATGTCTGCCCAGTCCTTTAGGGCAGCTTTGTATTTCTACACTGCATAGGGTTTCCAACACAGGGAGGCCTGCAGTGTGGACAGAATAATCTCGATGTGATTTGTAGATAAAACCAGACCTGCTTGACAGGTGAGGGAGTGGCTTCATAAAGAACTTGAGCACTCACTTCCTTGGTTATCTGTCACCGCCACTGGATGTTTGGCCTTCTGAAGATGACTGTCCTTTCACCTGAGTTTGTGGTGCCTGACACATTGCACACCATCCACTTTGGCTCCAGTCATTTCCTGGTGCGACCCAGCTAGGAAGCTACGAACCCAGTCTTTGGATCTGCTGTCCCCTTTGTACTCACCATGCATCTGGGTGACCACGGAGCTTCTTCTTTGTTTTTCTTCCTTCTTTCTTTTTTTGGCAGTACTAGTGTTTGAACTCAGGACCTTGTACTTGCCACACCCTCTTTTTGCTTTTTTTCAGGTAGTGTCTCAAGTTTTTGCCCAGGGCCAGTCTCAGACTACAATCTTCCTACCTCTACCTCCTAGAGTAGCTGGATTACAGGCATGTGCCAATCTGGGTTTTTGTTTGTTTCTTTTTTTTTAGTTAGGGTCTCCCTATGTAGCCCAAGTCTGGCCTCACACTCATGATCTTCCTGCCTCAACTTCCCAAGTGCTGGGATTACAGGCATACATCACCACACTTGAAGCCTGTTAAGAGTTTCTTCTATACAAAAAATTTTTCGTGCCCAACTTAACTGTGCAGTGTTATCCTTGTATTTCAGAGCACGAGATAGTCTGTATATAGACATAATTGGAACAAAGCACTCAAGCCTTTTCAATGCACATTTGGAAGGAATGGGAACATTTTAATTTTAAAAAGAGGAGATGGTTTACCACACTCTGGCCTGCATGGGAGCCCTGGCTTCCAGGTCTTTGCCATCAGGATGTGCAAAACCACAGGTGTCTACTGCCAAGTGTGTCCATGACTGTGATGGCAGCAGGAGTTTCCCTATAGTTGGCATGTTCCCCACACGTGACTCAGCTCAAGGATGTTGACCGATTATGTAATAGAATGGTTTTTTTTTTGCTGAAGATAGCATTTGAAAGTGTAAAAATGTTCCCGTACTAGCTAAAAAAAAGTATTTAAGAGACAATCTTTGGTTTCATGTAGTCTCCTTGGAACATGTGACTGGGGGTAGAGAATCAGGGTTGGGGAGACAGGGGACTTGGGCAGGTAAGAGGAGGGACAGCTGAAATAATTTTTAAGATTTCGGCTATATGAATTTCCGGATGCCATCAAAGCCACTTTGAGAAAATTAAAGCCAGCAAAGGTTGAAGAGGAAAGGAAAAGAATGAAGGGAGAGACTTTTCCAAGGCAGGCAGCATGGTTAGATTCGCTCAGTGACAAATTCAAACTGGATCTTTACTTGGTGTGGGGACAGCAGGAAAACAGAATGAATTCCTTGCCTGTGTGGTGTCACGGTTTGGTGTGTGTCGTGGGGGTGGAAATAGGAAACAGAGCAGGGTGACATTATGGAGAGTTGGGGGACAAAGTGACTGCCCCTCCAGTGGGGGTGACTGGGGTGGGGTGGGTTAAGACCAGCTCAGTTTAGTGGTGCTGACTGAGGTCTCCATGGTCCTCAAAGGAGAAACAAGTGTCCAGCTTGTTTGGACAAGTGTCCAGTGAGTAGACATGGAACCTAGGCTGTCAGATAGATTGGGGGCTGCCTATTGGAGTGGGGGAAAGACAGCACCTTGGAGACCTCCCTGGGGCTCTGGAGAGAGGGTCTTAGAGCTCCCTTTCCAAGGGACCTGACTGGTGGGGTTGGCACCTCCTCTTCCCAGGCCAGATCACCTTCTGATGTCTGGCCTTTCCTGGTGTGTGCTCATCCTTGTTGTCTCTCCTGCTCTCGACTCTCCTGCTGTCTACCTGCCACCTTGGAGCACACAGAGCCAGCTGGATGAGGCAGGCTGGCAGCTGTGGTTTGGACTGAATCCTCTGGAAATGATGTCAAGTCATTGGGCCAGAGCATGGCCTGGCTGCTGACACAAACGGCATCCACTGGAAAGATCTGGGATCAGGGTGTTAACTCAGGAGCTTCAGGGAGATGTGAAAGCAAGAAAAGTGTTTTCTGAAGCTCTCTATGTCCAGGCTAGACCCTGGACAGGTATACAATGTCACACATGAGCCTCATGACACATCTGTTCTGCTGAGTCAGCAGAGCTTTCTGGTCCTGGCCCCATGCTGGGTCAACACACTTGACTCAAAAGCTTTTGCCAAATGAATGTGAGAGATCAGTAGCTCCGGGCAGAGTCTGGTGTCAGTCAGCAAACATTGGATACCTACTGTATGTGAGACACTATGCCAGGAGGTGGCAGGTGGGAAAGAGCACACAGGCAGATACTGGCCTACTGGACTCTCTTAGCTGGTGTCATTTTGAGGACTCAAGTGGGCATTAAAAACTTACAGAGGAAGAGGGAAGCGAACAAGGCAGGAGACCTCCTTCTGCTTTCAGTCATCTGACTGCTTCCCTCTGGGGCGGGTGCCGTGCTGTGGCATGAGGATAGATAGGGACAGCTCAGCTCCAGTCTGGACATCAAGGCCCAGCCTTTCCTGCTGAGCTCACAGAGGTGACACTGCCAGGATCTGAAGCTGCAGCGGGCACTCAGGACCGAGCATAGAGCCAGGACACAGGAGAATGGATCTATGCTTGGCAAATCTGTCCCCCAGAGTCTGTCCCAGGCCAAGTGTGTGCCGTGGTCAGTTGGCCATCAGGACATAGCCAGTGTCTGCTGCTGGCCCCGCCTACTTCAGAACTTGAAGGCATTCATCAATGATGAATGATTTTCCATGGTGTTAACAGTGCAGAGCATCAGTGCCTGGGAGGTGGCCAAACTGCCCTCCTAAAAGCTGTCACTATCCACCTACTGCCTTTGGTTAAAGTCTCTAGACTTCTCCATCACCTTCAGGATGAAGAAGAAACTTTCCTGCTGCAGTCTGGGACCCCCAGTGCCTGTGAGTCCCAGCCCCTCTGCCAGGAATCTTTTCCTGTACCCTCTTCAACATCCACTGTAGACACCACCTCCTCCAAAAAACGCTCCCCAACCAGTCTAGGCAGTTACTCTGTTTTCCACTGCTGTTTTCCTGATATAATTAGATTATAATTATTAGTGTGTCACATAATTAGCTTATCATAATTAGCTGTCTTTCCAGACAGGCTGTAAGTGCCTTGGCTCACACCCAGCCAGGGGTAGGCATGTGACGATCTCAAGTCTCTACCCAGTGAACACAGTGATAGCCATGGGTCCTTGGGGCCAAGCTCTCTGCTAGGCCCTGGGGCCAGAGGTTGATAGGAAGGACAAAAGTAAGTGTGCAGGAGACTGCCACAGAAGCAGGTAGGCAGGAGAATGCCTGTGAGGACAACAGAAGAGGTGGAGAGCCACAAATAGTTACCCATAAACATGCAGGCAAAACAAGTATATATACAACAGCAGCTGTGCTAGGGAGAGGGAAGGGAATGGTGGCTGTGGGCCTCGGAGGTGATTTTGGAGCACACAGCTCCATGGAGCCTTTCCCTCTTGGGGTTCCATAGTCGCAGGAAACTGAAGCGGGGGAGGAAGGATGGAAGGAAGTTCCTATGTGGGGCCATCTTCATCTTCCCTGTCTTTGCAAGGCTGGCTCCCGTCCTCCTCCTTCCTGTTCCCCTCCTCCCTACAAGATCACCATAGGAACCTGGAGCCTCTCCCTTAGTCCTCTGGACAGGCTGCCTCAGTGACCAGGCCGTGGCTCCTGTCCCTTGGGCAGAATCTCAAACAGTGCTAGGCGTTTCCTGAGTGTTTGCTGAACGAAAGCCCTCCGTCACCCTCCTGCCCAAATGCACCCTGGGAGTCTCTTTCCCCTGCCTCACCTCCTTCCTCCCCAGCTCCCCATGGCCTCTCTGCACTGTAGCCCTCCTGGATACCCCCATCTGAACTCTTCCTCCCTCCCACAGAACAGCCAGGCCACTTGGCCTTGACATCCTGGAAGTCTGCCCAGCTCCCTCTGCCCTGCTGCCACTGCCCTGTCCTAGGAGCCCCTTTGAGTGTAAGGCCCACTGGCTTGTCCTTGGCTCACTAGCACATGTGAGAGGTTGAAAGTTCAAGTTCAACGGAAACTTACCTTGCCAGATTCCTGGAGTGTTGTCAAGACTGGACCTGCCAGGCAGCTGGGCTCTTAAGGGAACTGCAGTGATTCAGCCTTGTTGTCATCAGAATGGGCTTTTAGCTCAAGGTCAAGGCCTTCCTGTATGAATGGGCCTCAGGGCTTAGACTGACATTTTAAGGTGCCCACCTGTCTCAAGCTCATTGAGGACAAGCTGGGGCCTTTGGGTACTGGTTCCTGCTGTTCCCTCTCCTCCTAGACCCACCCCCAAGCTGGGAACTCATTGAGGCTTATGTTATATGGTGACACGTTGGTGACAACCAGCCAGCTTCAATTCTCAGCAACTTAAAATCACCTGTGCTGTGACACTGAGGTCCCCTAGCAGGTCAAAGATGATTAGAATGGCAAGTCATAGTCAGCAGTGACTTGCTGTGTCTTGGCCACTGTCCTTGGACAAGTGCTCAGGGTCACACAGTGGGTGAGCAGTGAGCCAGGACTGGACTTGCGTTGCTTGTTGTGTGGCCAGTACCTTCCTGGCCCTCCAAGCTTTGATTGATGAATGCACTCGGTGTGCCTTTGGGTGACATCCCCAGAAATGCAGCAAGGAAGCAGGAGATGCCCAGGCGTTTGTCATTTAACATCTTTTGTGCAGCAGAAGGAAAGGATAAAAGCATCTTGCTTAGTCTGAGGCTGGAGGTCTACCCTTGAACATCAATCCGAGAAAGCAGAGTGTGCCCAGCACTGCGGGGTGGTCAAGGCCAGAGACTGGAGTTTGGACACCCAGTCGCTCTCATGTGCTTGCTGGGTGCTCGGTGTACCTAACATGCAAGTCTTCACAACACATGAGTGGACATTAAATGACACAAGCCAACCAGAGCAGACTGAGGTCAGGTGTTATCCAGTTAGTAAGTGGTAGGAATGAATGGCGGGCAAACCCAGACACCCAGGCGGCCTTAGCCACATGCCATCACAGAGCAAAGGAATTGAGTTCAGGTAAAACGCTCTGCCTGAGAAATGAACAAGAATAAGGGGTTAGCGGAGGAAGAGGGGGCTGTCCAGAGCAGAAACAGCTAAGTTAAGGTGGTGGCCAGTCCCCTCCAAGGGCAGGAATCCCATCCCACAGGCCATAGGTGACATGGGGCTATGATTCAGGTGCTGGTTACAGACCATTGCCCTAGATCTCCAGGCTCTGTCTGCCCTGTGAGGCGGGGGGGAGGGGAGGGGGTATTGGGACTTGGAGTGTTGCAGGTGGGGGAAGGAGACAGAAAACATGACATCGAAGTGTGAGGCCAAGTGGAGAAAGAAAGGCCAACTCTGGCTGCTGTGAGGTGGAGTGAGGAAAGAGCATTCCCAAGAAACTCAGAGAACTGGAATCACTTGGAGAAGGGTCAAAGTATTTTTTGGAAAAGTTAAACATAATTCTCATAGAAGTAGACAGCGAGCCTGTGTCAGAGCCTTACTTAACTCATGGATGAGGGAACAGGCAGGCGAGCCACTTCCAGGCAACAACCAGGGGAAGACATGTCCAGTTAGTGACAAGGGGACTGGAGTGAGATTCCCAAGTTAACATCCTACAGGGCAATGGGTTACATGTTGTTCTTCCAGACAGAAACTCTGGACAACTTACCACCTTCCAGAAAGTTAGACCAGACCTCACACAGCTGGAGCCACGCTTGGAAGCAAATCATCATTTCACCTGTCTGAAGAGTTGACAGTCCTTCCAGTAGGACAGGAACAGGACAGTGGACATCCAGCTGCCTCATTTTGGACTTTGGATAATTTGTGCCCTAGAGTGACATCTTTGGGGGAGAGGATCTTGTGGCTAGTTAAGTATCAAAGGGCACACAGACCCTCCTTGTTAAAGGTAATGGATTGAAGTGTACCTTGACCTTCACTTCTTCCCAGGGGCACATTACAGAAGCAGTAAAAAGATTTTTAAAAAAAAAATCCCCAGAGAGATAAGAAAACAAAATATCAAGGATTTGGCAGCTTGAGGCATGGCTCAAGTGGTAGAGCACCTGCTGCACAAGCAAGAGGCCCCATACTGCCAAAAAAAAAAAAAAAAAAGAAGAAGAAGAAGAAGAAGAAGAATTTTGGGAGTCTGAGCAGGAAATTAGTTGTCCTGAGAATACTGAGGCAGAGGTGCTGCAGGTGGGGACAGGTGGAGCCAACACTGGAGGGTTGCTGTGCTACTCAGACTGTTGCTGTGACAACTACCTGAGAGACACAAATTAAAAGTAGGAACGATTGCTTTTTGGTTCTGGTTTCAGAGGATTCAGTCCATGGTCAGCTGGTTCCATGGACTGGTTCTGTGGGCCTGGGGCAAAGCCAACATCACGGCCAGGAGCACATAGTGGAGCAGAGCCCCTCACCTCACGATGGCCGGGAAGCCAAGAGAGAATCTCTGCACTCCTGGCTCCCTCCTTCTTCCCTTTATTCCGTCCAGGCCCCAGCCCACTGGTGTTGCTGCCCATATTCAGAGTGAGTCTTCCCCAACTAATGTCTCTGGAAATGCTCTCACAGCCACATTCAGAGGTGTGCTTTTTTATTCTCCTAGGACCTTCTCACTCCAATCAAGATGTCAATCAAATGAACCATCACAGTTGGTGGAGGTCAAGGTCTCCCTTCCCTTGGTCCAATCATCATAAACAAAACGCCTTCTGCCATCCCAACTTTGGCAGAAAATGAGGGTTCACCCTGTAGAGAGGGAAGCTGGGGGCTGTGGAGAAAAGTGATTGAGGATGTGCACATGTGAGCGTAGCATCCCACACTTCCTTCCCCTGCTTAGCCAGCCAGTGGACAGCTCTGGACCCTCTCAGGAGACCAGAAAGTTCTCTGGGGAGTCTAATTGGGTTCTAAAGACACTGCCCCCTAAAAACCACCTGATCACTGTACAATGAGTCCTTCAGCTTCCAGCCTCACCCCAATGCGGAGAGCATCCGATATTTCCTTATGCCTCTTACTTGAGACCAGCCAGCCAAAAATTAGCAGATAGCTAACCAAACCAAGCCAAACTAACCAACCAACCAGCCAAACGAAAAACTCTGACCTTCTAAGCCCAAGACAAACAGAAGCAAAGCAATGTGGAAGCAACAAACCATGCAGGGAGAGAGATGAAATTTGGGGGAGTTCCCAGAATGAAACAGGACTTGTTACCCCCTGGAGTGGTCTTGCCTAAGTGTTTACAACAGACATATTCATGAGGAAACCATCTGCTAAGTCCATGTGTGGTGGTCTACAAGGTACTGACCTGAAGACGTCAGAGATGTCAGAAGAAGAAGAAAGATCTCTCCTGGAGACATGTGAAAATGAGCCATCTGTGACATAAAGTTGTATCATGATTAAATTCCTCGACGTCATAACAGTGCTGGGGTAGGAGCAGCCTTTCTTAACCTGGGCACTGGACTGGATCGTCTCTTGTAGGTGGTGGTGGTAACCTGTATCCTGTAGGATGCTTAGCAGCCTCCGGGGCTTCTACTCACCAGAGGCCAGCAGCATAGCCGTCTTCAAATCTTGATGGATGGAAGTGTCTCCAGACATTGTCAAAGGTGTCCTTTGGATGGTGGGGCTGGGGGGTAGGGGTTGGTTTGCAAATTTGCCTTTGCTTGACACCCATTGGTATGGTCCTTAGGTTTGTGAAGTCTCAAAATAAGTTGATATACAATTGCAAAATGGGACTCAGAGGATTTAGGTGCAATTGAAATGAAGAACTGAAAAAAGAGGCTGGGCTAAAATTAAGAAAGGCGGGGATCACCGGTTTCCGGGTCCCCCTGCATTCCCCAATATGCAGTCTTTCTCTTCTCTTCTGTACAAATAAATTCTTTACAAATAAAGTCTTTCCGACCTCTGCAAAAAAAAATAAAATAAAATAAAATTAAGAAAGGCTCCCTAATGGTGAAGCAGAAAGAAAAAGATGTCAGGACAGGAGGTGCCTGGATCTGCCACCTACTAGCTGTGTGACTTTGAGGATGCTGCACCTCTGTGGGTTTCAATTCCTTGTCAGAAGGTGGAGTGGAACTTCTCATTTCTGTCGGCCTCCCTCACAAATGTAAAACAGCTCTTATTTTTATCCTGTGAATTTCTGATACTTAGGACATACCTACTTTCCGTAAATGGTGGTTACGTACTTCTGGCTGTGATGGCTCTCGTAAACCCATTTAATTTATTCATTTGGGAAACATTGAAGCCAGGCTTGGAAATCCTGACAGTTGTCCAGCTTAGAATTCCCCACCCAGCTAAGCCTCCCCTTAAGTCTGAAAGCAGAGTAAAAACATTTGCAGATGTGCGTGGTCTCAAATATATCTCAGAACTGCAAGCATCCTCCTTTCATTCTTGGGTCTGGTCCTTGGTGACCTTTGGGGCCCTGCTAAGTGTTCTTGATAGAAGGGCTTTGTCAAGAGCCTGTGCTTAGATTCCCACCTTCTGTCCCGATGGTGTCTCTCTCCTCTGTGCTGTTTATCAGATGTGAGCTGTGCTGGGCTCTGGGTCTCCCTTCCAGGGACTCCTGATCTCATAGGGAGAGGATGTCCCATGAGGTTTGGTTTGTCCTCAAGCCTTGACATGTGCTTTCTGCCTCCAAGTCTCTAGACTCAGCCTGTTTCATGGCATATCCATGTCCTGAGCCCCTCCCCACCATCCAGACTCTCACAGTCAGAGCATGTGGGAATCAGGACCAGATAAGCATGGAACCAAGGGAACATGGGTGGCGGTGTGGCTCTGGCCTGTGGCAGCCAGAACAAACTCTCAGGGCTCAGAGCTGCATCTGAAAGTGGACAGGGTGGGGTGCGGGCCCCCAAGAGGGGAGCTACCTGTGCAAAGGTTCAGAACTGGTATTGGAGAGTCATTGGCAGGGTTATATTTAGGTTTTTCCCAGTCCCTGGGACCTGAGTACCTGGAAGGTGAGTCTCACTAGACTTTTATCCCCTCCCTGCCCTAGAATGGACAATAGCAGGGCTTAAAGGGGTGGTGACCTGGCTGGCTCTCACCTTGACCAGATGCTGTCCAAGGTATTTATAGCTGGTGACCTAAGCCAGACGTCCCCCCTCCAGAGAGGGGTGCATGGGTGATCCATCCCTGGCCATAGTGGATATGTGCTCAGTCCCGGGGACATCTGGGAGGTAGGCAGGGAATTATCAGTCACAATGCATGTGTGGGTGTCATGGCTGTGGTACACACCTGACCAGTTGACACATGGGTTGCAGAGCTGGGTGGGATAGCACTGTACAGTCCAGGTGCCTCATCCCAGTGTCCTACTCCAGCCTCAGCCTCAGCCTCAGAAATTGCTTCCTCGGGCCTCCCCCAGCCTCCTGAGCCTGCTGAGCTCACATATGTCCCTCATGTGGGAAGTGGAGGTGATGTCTGCTTCCAGGACTCAAAGAGAAGAGTGGGCAG
The DNA here is from genome assembly GCF_047511655.1 of Castor canadensis. Lineage (NCBI taxonomy): Eukaryota > Metazoa > Chordata > Mammalia > Rodentia > Castoridae > Castor > Castor canadensis. The sequence continues at coordinate 16,755,866 of NC_133388.1, read as the reverse complement.
AGCATTCATCAAGCTTCTGGGAACTCAAGAAGCCATCATCCCTTTTTAAGAAAATCAGTTCCTTGGAAGGCAAAGGCAGCAGAGGCCTGGGGAGGAAAGAGCTTTGCCCAGGTCCAGCGAGAGTCAGAGCAAGCTAGGAGTCAGCTGAGTGGGGTCCCGGATGCTAGCATCGGTCCAGGGTCCCATGAGGGAGGGAGAGAGGAAGGGTGGGTCTGCTGTTTTCCATGAGGCCAAATGCATGGGTTGAGGGAATGTGCCAGCAGGTGGTGGGCCAGAATGGGCTTTGAAGAAGGGCAGTGTGGCTGACATCCTGACTTTGGCCAGCTGTGTGATGGCGGGAAAGTTACTTAACCTATCTGAGCTTCACTTCCACTGCAAATGGAGCTGCCTCCCCGAGGAGACAGATGTCCTCTGCTGTGAAAACTTTTAGGCCCGGAGAGACTAACATTTCTTGTCCTAGTCTTTTTATACACCAGAAGCACTCACTGCAGAGCGTTGCCTCCAGGGATGGGGAAATGAATTCTCTGGGAAAGGACCCCTTCCCTCAACTCTGTGCGCTCAGTGTGGTTAGTCTTATCTCCTTTTCAAAAAGCACATTTTATGGAAAATTTCCAACGAATATAAAGTCAGAAGTAATGGTGTAATGACACACACACGCACACACACACACATGCACGCACATCCATCAGCAGGTGCAATGGTTGTTAACTCATGGCCACTTTCTAATCAGCACCCTTCCACTTACCCCGTCCCAGATGATTTTGAAGCAAATCCCGTATATCAATTTCATTCATAAATATTAATGCATTTTCTAAGAGTTTTTGAATGTCATAGCCACCATTTCTGCACACCATTACTGCACCTGTTTATTTATGCCAGACCTGGGCCTCTCCTGCCTCTGTGAAAAAGGAGGCCCCAGCCAGATGCAGAGAGAACCCTCAAAAGTCCTTTGCTTTGCTTCTTCTCTGGGCTCAGGTCCTGGGGATTGAAGAGTGGTTCGGAGGCCAGTAGGAATGTTTTGGGCCCTATGTGATTTTTCTACCTTTCTTTCCTGAGTCAGGCAGGGCCCATGCTACCACTGTTCACCCAGGGCCAATGAGGAGTACTGGTGCTGACTGGGCCCTCCTGTGTGAAGAGCGCTGGGACCTGCCTCCTTCAACTGGTGGTGACATGGCTCACAGTTAACCCAGAGATGGAGCTCCAGAGGAAGGGAGCAACTTGTCACAAGGTCCCCCAGGCAGTGAAAGACAAGGTCAAGATCAAACTCAAGGTCATCTGGTCCTGTCTGGACAAGGGCAGTGAACAGACAGTCCCTTGGGAAGCACAGTGAAGTCGGAGAGCAGAGCTAGGCATCAGAAGCTTCTCTGAGCAGGCTTTCTCCACCTCCATGCCAGTTTGTGGCGGATTTGGGGATTCCAGGAAGGTCCCAGCTCTGCCTTCCCTTCCTGGTCTCAGCACCACCAGCTCTTGCTGCATTTTCTCATTAGGTTCAGCATTTGTGACCTCTGAGCCTGAATTTTAAATTTGTGCTCTCTGTATATTGAGCCTTAAAAAATAGGACATCTTGGCACGATTGAAGTCAGGGGACCTTTAAACGTTGAGTGTAATGTTTTGCAATTTGCTTGCTTGACCTATTTTGGTTAATAGATCTTTAATTCTCTTTAAACATTTGCTCTGATCTTTTGGTTTTATTAAATTTTAGAATGCACATGTATTTTTTGAGTCCTTTAGGTAACAAAATGTCAACAGATTAAATGGTACATTTTTTTCATTGCCTGTGACCTGCAGAGTTACAACATCAACCTCAATCTGATTAGAAATAAGGTTTGTCCCCCTCCGGTCCTCAGCCCAGAACTTCTGATTGTCAGACCAGGAAAAAGTGAGAAATTAAGCCAGTGAGTGGGTTTGCCTCCAACCGTTCCAGCATTTACCAGACTCTTCTCTGGGGATTGAGCTGGGTAGGTTGAAGTAGGGCTTAACCCTTTACCCTCAGGAGCCAGCCGAGAACAACATGTAGCATGAGGTTCAGGGAAGGTTTGATCAAGAGGAGGTGGTTGGGAGATACCAATTTACACCCACTAGGGTGTGTAGGATTTAAGAAAAAAGTTTGCGAGGGTGGAGAAATTGTCACCCTCCCACATTGCTTTTGGGAATGTAAAATGGGGCAACCACCAATGGAGGACAGTGTGGAGGAACCTCAGTAAGTTACACACAGAACTACCATGTGACCCCACAATTCCACACCTAGGTATCTACCCCAAATAATTGAAGACAGGTGGTCAATCAACACCTTGTACACAATATCCATAGCAGTAGCATTCCTAGTAGTCAAAAGGTGGAAATAATTTAGGTGTTTCTCAGCTGATGAATGGATAAAATGTGGAATATTAATTGGCCACAAAAAGGAATGAAGTACTTGCAGCAATATGGATGGAGCTGGAAAACGTGCTAAGTAAAAGAACCCAGACACAAACGACACATGTGGTATGATTCCGTTTACGTGAAATGTCCAGAACACGCCTGTCATGGGGATGGAGCACAGGCTGATAGTTGTCAGGGCTGTGTGCTAGTGGGGTGCAGTGGGGAATAAGTGGCTAATGGCTACACAGTGCAGAGAAGAGGAAAATGCTTTAAAGCCAGATGGAGGGGGTGGTTGAACAACACATTAAATACTAAATGGCAAGGAATTGTATTCTTTAGAATGGTTAATTTTATATTACATGAATTTTACCTCAATTGAAAAGCGAAAAGGGCAGGGAGTGTGGCTTAGTGGTAGAGCTTATCCCTAGCAGGCACAAGGCCCTGGATTCAATTCCCAGCATAAAAGAGAAGGGGGAGAGAGAGGGGGGAGAGAGAGGGAAAGATGGAGGGGGAAGAGGGGAGGGGGAGGAAAGGAAGGAGGAAGGGGGAGGGAAGGAGGAAGGGGGAAGGCAAGGTAGGTTTGGGCTTTTATACTGAATAGTGTCCTATCTGTAATGAGGTCAAATAAGTGACTGGGTTGGGGACGGGGCCAGGATCTGCCAGCATGTGGTCCAACAGTAAGGTGGAGGGGCAGTGGGCTCTGGAAAGAGGCTGACGTGGTTCAAATCCTGGCTCCCCCAAGCTCTGTGATGCTGGGCAATTACTTAACCTATCTGAGTTTCTTTTTTTCATCTGTGAAATGGAACTGCCTATAGGACCCACCTCATAGGGCTGCTTGGAGCAATCAAAGTCAGTCCTGAAGGTGGTCAGGCTGATGGCCTGGTGCTTCCTGCTTCTCCTAACTTAGTGCCTCTTCTGCATAAGAGCCCCACCTGCACACGGGTGAAGGAGGCCATGGCAGGAGTCTACTCAGGCGTTCATGCTTTCAGACCATGGGGGACTGTGGGAGGAGCGGTCCAGGGAGATTTAAACCTCAACTGGGCTGCCTTCCTTGTCTGTTGCACACTGAATTGGTGACCGGGGCCCCTGGAGCCCCTTGCTGGACAACTGACTGGTCCCTACCTGTCCAGCTGTGAAAGCTGCTTTAGCTCAGGAGCCCACAGAGACTGGAGGTTCCTGGGATCAAAATCTAAGTCCGTGGTCGGCTCTCAACCACCTCCCAGGGACCACTCAGCAATGACTGGTGGCATTTTTGGTTGTCACACCTGAATGTTTTGGGGGTGAGAGGGGCTTACCTTGTGATGTGTAATGCCCAAGATAGCCTTAAAGAGTTGTGTAGCCCACAGTATCTGGGTGCTGAGGCTGCCAGTTCTGTCCTAGCAAGCCTGCTGCCCCAGGGCACTCTGGGAGGGAAATTCTGCCCTTGCCATGTGCATCTCACCACTTTAGCCCAGAGCCAGGTATGCGTTGCTCCACCTCGTGGATGAGGAAAGGAGTCCAGGGACCCACAAATGCCAGGTGGTAGAGCTAGGGCTCAAATCTGGATGTGTTGCCCTCCAGATCCTGTTTTCCTAACTACCCATGGCTATAGTGGGGTATGATGAGTGTCCTGTGTAAGGTATATCTTATTTAGAAACACCAGTCATTCCCCCTTGTCACTTGTCTGAGAGTCATGTGCCACGGTCCTTGCTTGCGAAGTTTCTGGAATGTACTGAGGAGACAGACTTTACAGCAGATAGATTAAATATACCACCTAATGGCTAATCTACCACCTGAGAGACAGGTGCTTCCCCAAACGGAGGAGGCAACAGCTGAGTTGAGTGGTGAAGCTATGAGGCAATCAGCACCCAGAGGAAAGGATGGAAGGGTATCCTAGAAGGTGGAACAGCATATACAGAGGGATGGGTTATCAGGCAGCGTGGAGCTGCAATGGAGCTGAGTACCTGGCTGACTTAGGGGTCCAGGGTGCTCAGAGAGAAGTGGGGCCCTTTCCACAGGACTTTGTATACCACTCAGAGGGGCTTTGGCCTTATTGTGAGGGTGAGCAGAGGGTCAGGGTATGTTACAGACAACGCACCCTGGCTGCTGGGTGGAGTATGGCTGTGAAGTGGGCGGTGGGCCAGACTGTAGGGAGAAGGCAGCGGGGAGCTGAGGGCCTGCAGTTCTGCTGAGGCAATGAAGGGAGGGGAGAAGGGGCCTCAGGTGCACTTAGCAGCCGGCTGCCCTCTGGCCATGAAGGGAAGGAGGCTCAGAGGGAAGCAGTGCATCAATACCTAACCACAAGGGGGAGGACACAGGGTGGAAGGGGAGAGATGAGGCCCTGAATTTGAGCTGCCTATGGGACAAACCATCAGGTGTGTGTGGCACAGAGTTGAGGCCTCCTGGGGAAGCACATGCGCCAAGTCTGGCTGCCTCACCCCTCACCACCTGTGAGAATGGGGGGTGGGAGCAGTGCCTCTACTTCCCTCGATCCATAGATTCCTGTGGTACAGACCCCCGAGTAACCTGTCCACCAGGCGTTTATGGCGCTTAGCTTGCTTGCACCTGTTACAAGGGGTGCATCCTTGCACTGCCTTTTGGGGATGTGCATGGGCTTTGCTGGGTTCTTAGTAGAATACCTTGGCTTGTGGCTGTGTGTCCTCATCATTTGCAGATGGGACCAGATGGTGTTCCAGATCACATCACTGTACATCCCACCTGAGCGTACAAGACCCTCATTACTTCCTGTCCTGACCAACACCTCTGTTCTTGTATCTTCTGGATTTACTCTGCATTTCTTTGAAGGACAAAGTCTCAGAGCATCTTTCTGCACATTTATGGGGCATTTGGGTAACTTTCCCTCCATGTGACCAAACTGTTAGCCCATTTTCTATGAGGTTGTCATTTTCAGATTCATTGGTACCCAAGTCCTCTGTCAGACATCTGTGCTGTGATGTTTACCTGTTCACTCTCACTTCCTTATTGGCATCTTGTGAATGGAAATTTCTAGTTAAGCATTTTGGGGACATAACATTTGGATATCTTTATGGGATACATTATGGTCCTTTGATATGTGTATACAGTAGCCAAAGCATTTCCATCTCTTCAAACCTTAATCATTTCTGTGTGTTGGGAGTTCTGCACTCTTGTCATTTTGAAATACATCATAGATCGTTTTAATCAATAGCAGAAGTCTTTAATTTCAACAAATGTAAGCTGATGATGGCAATGAAGTGAAGCATTGGGTCTTTATTAAATATGGAACAAAACAGATTCTCAGAATGAGAGCAGGAGGCTCTCAGCAGCCACTGTGGTTTTAAGGGAATGGCTCCAAGAGGCAGGAGGTAACCGGGGAGTGGCTCTTGAGTTTAGGGTCGTGCAGTCATTGAGAGGTCCCCAGTTTTCCATCTGTACAGACTCTGCTGTCTGCTCAGGACCTTTGGGCCCACCTTTCCACTGAGCTCACCTAGGTGACTGGAGTGACCCTGGCGATGTTCTCTGTGGTTCCACTCAGAGCCCACAGGTAGAGGCGAAGCCCAGGCCACCTCTTCCCTGGTGGCAGGGCAAGCCTGGGGTCACATGGCCAGGCTTGGGTATAGGCAGGTGGGGGATATGGCAGGAAGCACCCTGCCCCTACCTCTCGTGGGCTCTCCTGTTCCCATCCCAGACCTGGGGGATGAAGGAGCTCTGAAGAGAGGCCCTTCCAGGATGCTGGCTCTATGCATGCTGCTACAGTTGGTGCCTGGGCTACTGGGCGGGGCTGTCCCCATGAGGCCAGCAATAGCTGACCACCCTCCCCGTGGCACACCAACCTTACTGCCCAATCAGCACCGCTCTACTTCCTGCCCCAGGGCCTTTGTTCCAACTGTGCTCTAGGCTGAAGATCCTGCCCCAGTCTTTCACTGTCCAGGTTTCTACCCTTTCTCCCTCCTTTGGCTCCCCTTTGCCCTTTTGTTTGTGGCAAAAAGTCACATGGAGCCCTGGAGACAGGGCTTTTCCCACTAGCACACAAATCACTGCACTTGCTGTGTGCCCAGCCCGCCCTGCCTGTTTCCTAAGAGGATCTCATGCCAAGGCAGGGGGACCAGCAGTGGGAACCACAGTGACCCTCTACAGTCAAAGGACTAACTCAGTGCCAGGGCGGCAGCAATAAACCCAGTGAGCTCCACACCAGAGGAAAGCACATAGCGGTCCCTCCTCACAGGGGAAGTTAAGACCGCAGGACCTAGAAGATGGCTAGGGATGAAGTGGCCTTCCTGCCTCATCCCCCGTAGTCCTCAATATTCAGTCAGTTAGGAGGGGAACTGGCACCTGGCCTCAGATCAGAACCTTCTTTTGAGAGCTACTTTCTGCCCCCTTGGAGCCACGTGTGGCCCACCAGCCGTGGCCCTCCTGATTGGGACGGCGTAGTGCCCTTCCCCGGGGCAGGACAGTCGTGAGAGGTGCCCTAGCCCCAGAGTGTGGCCAGATGCCATTGCAGCTGAGATCCAGCTGACCCGGTGATAACCTGTGACTCTGTTTCTACCCCACCTCACACCAAATCAGGCTTCTCTGATGGGTCAGAGAGATGCTGAGTTCCAGACGCTGGGCCTTCCGGGCCACAGCTGTGGGATCACCACCTTCCTGGGAGCCTGCCACCAAGGCAGGCATGGCTTACCAGCCTTAGGAAGGCACTCATGGCCCTGTCCTGGTCACAAAGAGCTGGGTCAGTACCAAGAAGCTGGACCTGTGGGCCAGGGCACCGTGCACCCGGCTCCATGTGCAGCCAGAGTGCCAGCCAGGCAGGGCAGAAGCTCTGATTGGGGTCACAAGCAGTTCATGCTAGGCTCTGGGCACTGCTGCTTACTCATGAGTGACCAAGGCCAGGAAGGTGACCCCTCTGAGCCTTAGTCACCTCTAGAGAGACAGGAGAGGCCTGTCATAGGTTCAGTGGAAGACAGTCCTGGAGGGCGCTCATGCAGGAGGAGGTCTCAAAAGCAGGACGGAAGGTGCCTGCTGGGCCACAGATGCTGAGGTCTTTACAGACTTGTCAGTCATGCAGGGTGTCATCAAAGTCTTCAATGATGTCTCTGTCACTGGATGTGGTGATCCCCAGGCCTGCCAACACATTGGAGTTGTGAAAGATGTAAACACTGTCCACTCCCCCTCCCCCTTCCCAGTGTCATGACGTCATCATTGGGGGTGTGGCCTGGGTACCAGGATTTTTTAGAGCTCCCCACGTGGTTCTAAGGTGGAGAGCCCATTTTAGGCAATCATGTATATTCTTTGATTTGTTACCTTTCAGAGAGCTGTGGGAAACCCAAGATGGGTTACTTTAAAATGCACACAAGCTCTTAAAAGAAATCTCACCTTACCATACCAATTCCTACCTGCCATCTTGTCTATTGCCTGAAGCAGATCAATCAACTTCTTGCTTGATAATCTACACCAGTTTTCTTCCCAACTCCTTTCTGCTTCAAGGTATTAGTACTTGCTGTTCCCTCTTTCTAGAACATTCATCCTGGATCTTAATATGGTGAGTCGTTCAGTGCCCAGATAAATGTCACCTTCTCAGGGAAGCCCTCCTAGACTTTCCAGTCTCAAGATGGCCTCACTGGGATCCCACTGGTGGACTGGCCCTGGGTGGAGGCTGGGTTGGGCCAGCGCGTGAGTCTGTTCACCAGTTCTTTATGCAACAGCAGCTGAGCTAAAGAGAACCGTCTGTTTGGCTCTGGGTTATTAGTTGGTGGTGGGGGGAGCGGGGAGAACGAAGCAGCACAGCAATGCACAATTGCAGTCTAGAATCATAAACACAGCAACTCTGCACCTGAGAGCTCGGCATCCGTAGAGACAACCAACCGTTGGTTGACAATAATTAAAAAAATTGCACCTCTGCAGGACATGGATGGGCTTTTTTCATTCACCTGAACAAGATGGTATAGTGTATTTACACAGCATTTACACTGCATTAGGTGTAATAAGGTTTAAAGTACACAGATGGATATGTGTAAGTCATATGCAAATGCCACGCCACTTTACAAAAGAGACTTGGGCATGTGTGGAATTTGGTATTCACCGGGGTCTTGGAATCAGCCCTCCTCGGGTACCTGGGAACAACTGTATACACTGTTACAAGATATGTAAAGAAATGCATTGAAAGTGAGTGATGATATTTGAGTGAATTTCATTTTCTTCCTTTTGCATGATATTTTGAAATTTTTCTATAGCGCACACATTTCATATATATATATCCAGGAATATTAGTTTTAAAGGAAGATTTATATTTTCCATTGTTTCTGGTACAGCAGCTTAAAAACTCTTCCTACAAAAAAGGAAAAATACATAAAAGAAAAAATTATATAATAAGAAATCAAAGGTGTCTGGCTCTGAAGACCCTGACCTTGCCCTGCAACTTCCTGCTCTACCTTAAGCAGATCAGTTAAGTTCTTAGGGCCTCAGTGTTCCCATCTGTGAAGTGGGGACAGTGCCCCATGGATACTGTGAGGGTAAAATGTGTTTTCTGTGTGTAAGGTGGTTAGAACTGTGCTAGCACAGACAAGACAAGCACTCTATTTGTGTAAGCTGGTATTAGGGGTGCTACAGGAGACCCCATGAGGTTTTTTCAGGTTACAGTACCTTGCTTAATCATTGATTCCCCCCCACACCCTCCCAACAAGCCTATCTATAAGATGGGTGAAGGCAGAAGCAGAAGGAGGTGGGGTGAGTTGCCATCACTTGTCAGAGTGGGGACTGGATCACAGGGCCAGGTTGCCTCCTCTGCAGGTTGTGCGAGGACCACTGGCACCCACCTGGAAATGAAGAAACTGATCAGCCCTATAAACCCATGCTGAAGAAGCCATGGGGGAAGCTGCTGGAAGGAATGGCAGGACTTTCCTCCTGCCTGGGGCTCAGTCAAGGTCCCGCCTGGGCACTCTGTCCTCTAGTGGCAAACAGGGGAAGTGCAACTCTTGTAGGCCACGTGTCCGTGGGCCTGCTGTAAAGAGCATAGGAGTTAGAATCAGAAAACCCAGACCTCCGCTCGTGAGCCCTGAGCCACTGGCTACTGTCAGCTTTGCGGCTCTCCCACCCTACCTCCCACGCAGCCCACTGGCCTGTGGGGACCACACCAATAGGGAGACAGCATCCTATCTTGCTGGCCCTGGTCCCTCATTCACATGGCCTCAGTTGTCTTGGTGACCATCCTGTCGCTTTCCCGTGTAAAGATCCTAGGAGTCTTCATGGCAGCCAGCAGACCTGTTTATTGAAGGCTGACCCTGAGCCGGGAATGTGTCCTGTGCCTGACCCCCACCCTGCCCTGCACCCACCCTGGAGGGAGCCAGAGAAATGAGATTCAGATGTGGGATTGACAGCTAGCGTGGGCAGCCACACAGGTGCGGGGACGGGAGACAAAACTTCGCGGGTGTTGAAGACACTTTGCATGTGCATATCCTGGAACACTGCCTGTTGGCTAACTGGCATACCTGGCAGGATGAGCCGTTTTCTCCTCTGCATCGCTGTGCCTGGCTCTCACCCCTCCCTGCAGGCTCAGGCTGGGGACAGCATGCTTCTTTCCCACTTGGCCACCACTCTTGCTAAACTGGGACCTTGCCAGAGGCAGAGGGAGACTGCATCAGCAAGGTACCTGGCACAGAACAGACTCCATGGTTTATGAATGGATGGGTGGATGGGTGGATGAATGAATGAATGAATCTCTCTGGGAGAGATTCCTTCCAGGCCCCCACACCCTTGTCAGCCTTGTCATCTGATCCCTGTGCTCTTGGGGCCTCTACGGGCAGCACCCCATTTGTGTAAGCTGGTAGTAGGGGTGCTCCAGGGCCCCTTGCTTCCTTGGGCCAATTGTCACTGTGGCCCTGAACTGTCCCTGGCTGGACCCCACTTATCGCAGCAGCAGCAGAGCACGTCATCAGCAGAGAGACTTTGAAATGGAAGCCAGAATTAGTCTGGAGCAAACCATTTAATGACTCCAGCTTGACTCAAATGAGATACGAGCTGGGTAAACACCAAGCGAAATGAATTTTTGATTATCGCTCAGGTATTGTGAATATTTCTGTCTCGCCTGGTGTTTCCTCCCTCCCCCCCCCCCAGCTGAAGCGTGAAATATGCTCTGCAGGTCCTCAGAAGAGCCTGGCCGGCAGGGCCTTGGGAGCAAACTAATGCTGTAAGTTATCCGCACAAGAAAGGAAATGACAGCCCTTCTCAGGCAGAGACTTTAGCCTCTCTCAGACTGTAATTAAAATTTACTTTAAACTTCAGGGCTGCCTTTATCAAGGCTAAAGGGTGAGGGCCGCACGGCACAACATAAATCATATTTGAGAGACGATGTCTTCTCAGGCAGGATTAATGGAGAGGGGGGTTAAGGTCCATCCTGATTTCTGGAAGCATCGTCAGTCTTGGGAGAGCTGTGTGTGCCTGAGAGTGGGTTGGGGATGTAAAAGTGAGTTGGATAAGAGGCCAGCCACTCAGCTGGTGGCAGTAGATTATGTGTAAGGTCAGGGAGACAGGGCTCAGGACTCAAGAAAAGGGCATCAAGTTTAGAGCCCAAGAAGTCAATCCTGGGTGACTGCTCAGAGGTGGTGTTCTAAGCAGGCCTTGGAAGATACCGAAGCTTCAAATAGCCTTAACTAGTCTAGTGAGAAGACTGTTTGGGTGGCTGACAGATGAAGACAGGAGGGATCTGTCTTCTCTCTTCCTTCCTCTCACCCCTTCTGTCTCTTCAGTCACTATTAAGAGGAGGGTAACAGGTAGGAGTCTGAGCTTGGTGGGATGCGCTGCTTGGGTTTGACTCCTGGCTCTTGCCTGTGCCACCTGTGTGATGTCAGATAAGCAGCTAACCCTCTCTGAGCTTCCTGCCTGCAGTGTAGTGGGGTAAGGATTGCACCCAAGAGATGAGGGGCTTCTGAGCAACGGGGGGGAGCAGCCTATAAGACTTAGGACCACACCTGGTGAGCAGCAAGCGGTCAGGGTCACACAACCGTGAGCATGGTGTAGATGTTCACCCAGTGACAGGAGCCACAGGCCCACGTCCCCAAGGCTGAGCTGGGATGCCACAAGACAGGGTCGACTCACTTTCCTTCTTCCCCACCCTCAACCCTACAGCTCAATCTTGACCTTGAGCCTGACTTCCCGGGATGTGAGGGATGTGGGGGAGGGGCAGTGCCTGCCTCCAGGCAGGATGTGCCAGCTGTTAGGAGGAGCAGGGTCTAAGATGGCCACCCTTTCCCAAGAGCCCCTGAGCTGCTTCCCTCCTGCAGGGTGCCGGTCCTTGCATTTCAAGGAGCACTGAAGTGGGGTCCCTTAGAAGGGTGACTTCCAACCCCTTCCTGTTCTTAGGCCTTCACAGGAGTGCTTCCCTGTGGTTTGATCTTTCCCCAGCCATAAATGTTCCCAGCTCAGTGGAGAAGGCTCAGTAGCCCATGGAGAAAGTGTGGCGTGGAATGTGGGGACAAGCTCTTGGGGCGGTGTTGGTATGGCAGGCCCTGGATTTGACTCCTGTAACCTTGAGCAAGTCATCGGAGTCTCCAAGCCTCAGTTGTCTCAGCTGTAAAACGGGATCGTAGCAGACCTACCTCCTGGGGCCATGGCACAGATGGTTACTAGAAGGCAAGGAAGGCACCCAGCTTTCCTTTGTCCTTCTATAGGTTCCCTTCATACCAACCTCAACAGCAGGCCAGGGGTCCAGCTAGGAGCAAACCAGACCTGGTCTCCAGGAGTCTGGGTTTTCTTGGGGGGAGGCAGAGGGAGCACAGCACCCACAAATGGTGTACAGTGTCTGCTATTTGTCAGAATGATTATTTAAGCCAATCTCATTCTCCCTCACTCAAAAGGGCAGTTAAACCAGCGAACGTCAGAAAACAGGTTTGTTTGATGTGGCTGTTGACCTGTGTGTCGTGTAAGCAGATTATCTGAGCAGAACCGGGCCTCCAGCAAGGGATGATTTGCCTGTTCTTGGCCTGGGCTGCTGGCGTGGCATGCGAGTCCCAAAGTTCCACTGGTTTCTGTGTTGAAATTCCAGATGGCTCATGGAGGTGGCACTTTGGATCAGGGAGAGGAGGCTCCTATAGCTGTAAAAAGGTGTCCTTAAAGGTGACCGTGAGGACAAACACACAGCAGCCTTGACATTCCTGAGGCTCTGGCAAAGAGTCCCACCCTGACTCTTGGCTGGTTTTGCACCTGGAGCCCATGAGGATCAGTCTTCATTCCTGTAGACACATCCTCGCCAGCCCCCCAACCCATTAAGGAAAGAAAGAAAATGGGGTGCCCCCCAGGATACAGTGGGGTGATTTGTCACCTTATTCTAAAAATGACTTCAACAGGTTTCAATGTTCATATTTGTACATGTGTAGGAAATACATAACCACAGTCACCCTCCTTTACCCTCGTCTTTGCCCTCCCCTCCCACACCTACCCCCTCTCTGAACATGACCTGTTTTACATCCCGGCCTTCATTGTTTAAGTGTCTGCTCTGTGGGGTTTGCCTTGATATTTTATCTATAAATATATTGTACTTTAGTCATTCAAAGCCCGGCTATCACTCTTCCTTACCCTTTTCCCCCACCCTGCATTGAGCAGCGGTTTTCAGTGCATTTCATTGTGCCTTGTTCCTGTACAGATGTGATGTATTTCAATATTACTCTGCATCATTGACGTAGTTTAAAACTACTGGCCAAGGGTAACCATCCAACTTTTATTACTGTTTTGTTGTGGTAAAATATCCCTAACATAAAATTTATTACTTTACACATTTTTAAGTGACAGTTCAGCCACACTAAGTCCTCTGACATCGTGTGCAACCCTCACCGCCATCCCTCTCCAGAGTCCTTTCCTCCTCTGCCCCATTTCTCCTCTCTCTAGTCCCCCACTCCACTTTCCGAACCTGTGATTTTTGACTAAGTACTCATGTGAGTGTAATCAGACAGTATCTGTCCTTTTGTGTCTGCCTTATTTGTGAACTCAGGACTCATGCATGCTGGACTGAGAGTCAGAATTTCCTTCCTTTTTAAGACTGAGTAATATTCCGTTCTCTGTATACACATTTTATTTATCCACAGACATCCGAGTTGCTTCCACTCTCGGCTGTTGTGAATAATGCTAAGAACACCCATATACAAATGTCTTTCCAATCCCTGCTTCCATTCTTTAGGATGGCTGCAAAGAAACAGAATTGCTGGATTTTGCTGGATTCTGTGGTAATTCTATGTTTGATTTAGTGGTGAGCCTCCACACTACCTTTAAATGTTGTTCACCCCCTTACTCCTTAAACTTGAGGTCAGCGTTCCCAGCTTCAACTGTTTATTTGTTCTTTTAGCCTGTTGACCTTGAGAGACCTCAGGGGACGTGTGTGAGATTTAGCTCTAAAGTATAAAGTCAGAAGGGGGTATCCCTGTCACCACAAGTGGGCTCCTGGCAGTGAACCCCCTTGGTGAGGGCTGCAGTTCTGTGGCTGCCGGTACCTAGCCCAACTCCCCACCATCTCTCTGTGGCTCTTCGGAATCCTGGTGGAGTCTTCCAACCTTTTTTGTGGTTGAGAAGCCCAGGAATCATGGGGCCCCGTCTCCTGGGGCTGGACTCCAACTGCCCAGGGTCTGGCCGGCCTCTCCCTCCAGGCACACAGGCCATGTAATAACTGTGGGGAGCGGATTAAAGCCTACGGGAGCTGGATGCAAGCAAGGCGAGATGCAGTTCATTGCTTTTACCTGTAGGCCGAGATAGGCACAGCCCCCGGCCACGAAACAGGGAAAGGCATGACAGCTGCATCTCCTAAACTGTGTTCAGAGAAGCAGGAACACAGGATTCTCCTGTTCAGTGTCACACCCCTCCCCTGCTCCACCCTGTGTGCTGCTATAAAAGACCCCTGAAGGAGGAAGAGTGCATTTGGCTGGGCTTTTTTGCTTTTGCTTTGGGAAGAAGCTTTTACTTTGGGCTTTTGGAAGGGAAAAGAATTGTTGAAGGGAAAAGAGTTACTAAAGGGAAAGTGCTAAAGAGGGGCTGATAGAAAGTTTGCACCGAGAACTTTAACATAGGCTTCGGAAAGCAAAGCTGAGAAAGAACGTCATACAGAGGCCTTAGGAAAGCTAAAGAAAAGCCAAAGAGAACACGGGACAGTGCACCGTGCAAGTCTAAGGACAAGATTTTAAGAGTTGTGCATACGCAGGTTGTAGGCGTGGCTGTTTGCAAGTTTGAGCACCGAGGCTTTGAGAGAGCTAAAGAGAGATGAGACGGTGCAAGCCTGGGGCAAAAGACTTTAAGAGCGATTAAGCTAAAGATAAGCTGAGAGCAAGCATGGGACAGTGCAGCCTAAGAAAAGAGGTTTCAAGCAAGGTTTTAAAGAACTGCAGGGAGAAAGGCCTTAAAGAATCAAGATAGAGAAGAGAAGCAATGAGGGTTGGGCGTCTCCAGCTGAGTGTACAACACACCTGACCCCACTGTCTGTCTGTCTGTCTGTCTATCCTGTGTCTTTTCTGAATCTCCAGTTGCCCCCAGTTAAGCCCAGTTAGGTCCAGTAATAACCAAAGAGCGAGAGAAAAAATCTCGCTCCAGCAGGGAGGGAGTGCAAGAAACAGCGTCCCCTTCAAATAACTACAATGGCTTGGCCCTCAGTACCAACCAAGAGTGGAAAAGAGGCAGCAGAGGTGTCTTCACCCTTCTGTTCACCCTGGGTTCTTTTCCAGGTGATGGTTCTGGCACTCAGCTGTCCAACCCGAGAATGCCAGGCCAGTGGTGTGCAGATACATGGGGCAGGGCTTCTGACCCCAAGGTGGCCCTGCCAAACCTGGAGCCCAGGAGACACTTGACACTCGCCCTGGTCAGCCTGCTGCACACAGAGTAGGTAGTGCTTCTCCCAACCACACTGTGCCATCTACCTTCAACTACTCACTTTATGCATATGCACTAGACCGTGCATGCAGGGAACCAGATGAGCTCTGGCAATGGCCATTGGAGCCCGGTGATAGACACATGGACGTTCATTGTGTGATTCTGTCCAGTCCTAGGTATGGTTGACATTTTCCACGTTGAACTTTAAGAAAACTCTAGCTTTCCCCTCATACTGCCCTTTCCGCCCACTTCTTAAGCATGGACCTCCTCTCCACCTTTCACTAAATGCATCTCCCCACAACACCCCAGGCCTCCTCCCTACGCTGGATTCCCAGGGCACCACTGCTTCATTAGTGGCTCTCATTTCCTGTGTCTTCCCCAGGCTCCTGAACCTCACTTAAATCTCCCCCAACCCTCAGGCCCGTACCTTCCTTTGAGGCAAAGTCCCATGCTTCCTCTTCCACTTGTCTTTTCCCAGGATGTGTTTGGTTTCATAGCTTGTGCTCTTCGCTTGGTTGGTCTGATGCCAGCTGGTCTCTCTGCAGAGCAGCACGTCTTCCCTTCCCCCACCGGTAGCAGAAACCTCATCGCATCACTGCCCATCCCGCTCTCCTCCTGCATCCCAGGCTGCCCGCCATCCCTGGTTTGTCTCCTCATCCCAATCATCCCTGCTGTGCCCAGACCTGTGTCTCCACTACTGGATTATCCCCACTGTTGTCCCCTGCTTCTCAGAGCCAGGAAGGACAGACTGACTATCTCCCTCATCACAATGGGAAAATATCTGTCCCATCATACCGGGCCTAGCCCATGTCTGCAAGTGTCTCCAAGCAAAAAGGTCTTGGCTGCTGCCAACAGTCTTCAATGCCAACCTCCCCAGGTTCCTGACGCCAGAGAAGAGATTTTCAGACCCTTCTGACACCTCTGCCTTACGTTTAGCCCCTCCCCAATTAAAGCCTGGCTCTCCTGCTGACAGTTTCCTCCAGTTAAGACTCACTGGTATATTTCACTAAAAACACTTCTGAAATGTTATCCTTCCACAGCCCTACTTGTGAAATCAGCACAGTCTCGAGTGTTGCCACGCCCTGTGCCCTCCCCAGACTGAGCCAGGGGCCCCTCCTGAGAGGAGGGCACACATCACTGCCCTGGTGGGAGCTTGTCATGTGGTCCACATAAAGACATATGCCTGGCTGGACAGAACCCAGCAATACCTCCCATGAGAAGAAAGAGCCACAGAGGGTGCTGGAAGGCAGCTGGCTGTGTATGCCACCTGTGGGACTGGAGTGTGGGGGTGGGGTGGGGGGGGTGGAAGACACACTTGCCAACTTCCAGCAAACTCTAAGTTCCACCTCTCAAGTCTTTCATTAAATCTCCAAATTTTGAATACCAGCCCAACCCTTGGGCACCCCAGGAACTGGGTCGCAAGTGTGGAGCATGACCACCTTGAACACTGGGCTTCCCAGAGGTCTGTCCAGGCACCCCACACACATAGCTGCTGGAAGATGACTGCCACAGAAGGAGGCTCTGAGTTCAGTTGACCACAACCCACAGCTCCTACCCCTAGTGCCTAAGCTAGTGTGTGGTGTACGGGTGGAGTTGATTGTTGTGGTCATCTGGGGAAAGTACAGTGTCTGCTTTGTGACCCTTCCACTCTCCCATCAGTTTCTCTCCCCTTGACCCTGGGTGACTTTTTTGACCAGTAGAATGTGGCAGAAGGTCTGGGGCTGTAGCTTAGTAGGAGAGCACTTGCTTAGCATGTGCAAGGCCTTGGGTTCCATCACCAGGAATACACACACACAGACACACAGACACACACACAGACACACACACACACACACACACACACACAAGACTCTTAGTTTTTGAGGATACATTGTAAGAAGCTCTGCAGCTTTTGTCTGTGTCTCCTGGGATTCCCACAGCTGTCACCTCAAAGAAGCCTAGGTGATATGGGGTGTTGTAGTCGGCAGCCTCAGCTGGACTCCTAGCCCATTGCTGGTGTCAGCTGCCTGTCATCAGTGCGCCATGTTGGATGTTCAGCCAGTTGAACCTTCAGATGACAGGGACCTCAATGCCTTCTGACTGCTGCAGTATGAGACTCCACCCATGGACTCTGTGTTCTCAGCTATCAGCTCTGCCCATGGAGCACTGGGCCCAGGTGACATGTGGCCACCTGCTGTGGTCACAGAAGGGCCCTGTGTGGCTGTTTCTCAGCAGGATCTTTCTTGCCTGGAGGCAGATACCTAAATACCTTGTTACGGTCTGCATAGTGATGTGCCCCCAAAGTCACAAGTTGAAATGTAATCCCCAATGTGGTAGTATTAAGAGGGAGGACCTTTGGGGACATGAGGGATCAGTGCCCTTATAAAATAGTCTTGAAGGGAGCTGGGGTGTCCCTCTGTCACGTGAGGAACCACAGGAGGCACCATCTGTGAGGGACAGGTCCTCACCAGACATTGTATCTCTTGGCGCCTTGAACTTGGACTTCTCCAATCTGTGAGCAGTAAATTTCTGTTGTTTATAAGTTGCCCAGCATAAGGCATTTTATTACAGCTGCCTTGACAGACTAAGGCTGCCTCAGCAACAGAGTAGCAAAGCCTTCCCAGGTAGTGGAGAGGACGAGGGGAAGGAAGAGCAGAAAGGAGGAAATGATTGGCTACGGTTGGTGTTCATTAGCCATCGTGAGGAATGCAAACCACAGTGGGCAGCACCTTTTCGGGAAGATTCTAAGGAACAAGGGCTGCCTGGAGATTCTGGAGTTTCTGTCCCTGTCCGACTGGTTACCCACTGTTTCCTGCAGCACAGGTGATAAGGGGAGCCTATCTCCAGTTGGTGCTGCTATCTGAAAGGAGACAAAGAAATGGTCACCATGTCCTCTTCCACCTAGGAAGACGGGCTCTGAATAGAACCCATGCTCTGATCTCCCTAATTTTACCTTATCTTTATTTCCCACAGTTTATGTCACTTTCCTGTCTTTATAAATTAGATGATTTTTTTCTCAATTGGGGGAAGTTGCATCCACTAGTAGTGTTTAAAAAATACGAAAGAATCACAGATGTCTGCCAGCAGTTATAGTAATCCTGCCAGGAAATTATTGCAATGGTAATATTCTTGTTTTTATGATAACACTTAATCCTACATAAAGTTTTGTTCCAAACAATCATAAAGAAGACTAGGAACAGGTAGTGTTATTTCAGTAGAAATTCTGATTTCCAAATAGCTTTTCAAACTACTATGAACCGTAAATACCAACTTCATACACTCATCATATAGCTTGTCAGCAGTACCATTTCACGTTCTCTGTAAATGTTAAATTTTTAATGAGGAGTGGGCCAGGAGAGAAAATAAGTCATAGTCCGTCATCCTAGGTGCTTCTGCTTCCAGTCAAAGTTCCCAGCTCCTTCCAGCCAAAGGAAGAAAGGTACCAATGAGGAGATACTGTGAGATATGAGAGGTGGACCCCCTCAGAAGTCACAGCAGAATGTGTAAAGGCCGAGTCTCACAACTCCACTGTGGAGTGACTCTCTGAGCTGAGACTGAGCTTAACTGAAAGCCTTAAGGAACCTCCTGACAGACCGTGACTGATCAAAAAAAGAAAAAAAAAGTCTTGGGCCAGGTAAGATAGCTCACACCTATAATCCCAGCTATTCAGGAGGTAGAGATCTGAAAATCATGGTTCAAGTCCAGCCCAGGCAAAAAGTTATTGATACTTCATCTCAACCAATAAGGCAGATATTGCACATCTATAATTCTAGCTACCAGGAAGGTATGGGTAGGAGGATTGAGGTCCAAGAGTGAAAACTGGAGACTGAAAAACAACTAAAGCAAAAAAAAGGACTGAAGATGTGACACAATTGGTAGATCATCTTCCTGGCAAGTGTGAGACCCTGAGTTCAAATCCCAGTATTGCCCTAAACAAAAAAATCTCTGTAGTGATTGTGGGCAAATGACTCCACAAACTTCACTTGCAGAAATAATTAAGGGTGCTGGCTTACCTAAGCAAGCTATTAAGGACTGCTTTTCTAAGACTTTTTTTTTTTTTTTTTTTTTTGTAAACTAAATTTCTAGCGTGTGAGGGTCCTTATACCCGCCAATGGGAGGATTCCATAAGAAGTGTGGATTCTGCTGTGATTGCCGGTCTGCCTGGGTCTGTCTCCCTGTGTATGTGTGCAGTCACACTCCTGGACTGTCAGGGAAAATGAGCTTCAGGGGTGTCCCTTCTCCTTACTGTCTTGAGATGGTCACACTTTTTCATTGCCACTCTTCTTTGCTTTTCATTGATAAACAAATTGCAGTTACTTTATCTTCATGGCCGGTTGCTGGTGGTCATTTGTGTCACAGGATGAAGTTAGCCATATTTGTAGATATATATTGCCTTGTCATTTGCTAGAAATTAGCCTGAGATTTGCATTTACTTCATTTGAATAAATCACACTTTCGCCCTGCCCCTACCCCAGCTAATCACTGTGGATGATTGAGGCTCCATCTTTATCACAGAGTCCTTTATCACCTGGGAAGTTGGACCACGTGGGGCTGGATGACCCAAGGTTTCTATGTTCCTTTACAGTTTAAAAAAGAAAAAAAGAAAAGAGCGCTGTGGGGCTCTTTGCTTCTGGTCAAAGATCAGGAAGTAGGAATCAGCACAAAAAGAATAGAGGTGATGTAGGAATTTTTCTTCGTCATCCTGTTACACAGTGACAAGCTTAAAAACATGTCTACAGCTGCCTTGCTGTACCAGTTAACTTCTAGAGCATCCTTAGCTCTTTCTCTGTGGTTGGGTGGGTTTTATACACAGTGTACACAAGTTTGTACTCTGCCTTTTCGTTATCTTTTTTTTCTGTGTCTCACCAACAGCCTGAATTCTTTTTCATATGTGTGTGAATGGCTATTGTATTGTGATGTCATATTGACAAGGTTAATGGGGTATTCAGATGGCTTCCTGAAGCTCAGTTACCCCCTCATCACACTGCAGCCTCTCCCTTAAGACTTGTTGTAACAGGGTCCCATGTCTCTGCTGGACACTGCTGCCCCAAAGCCTTCAGGACAATAATAGCATTTTGTCTCAGCCTGAGAAGAAACCACTAGGTACCAAATGTGGTTTTTCTGCTTGATTTTTGGCTTTTGTCTGCTTATCCAGTCTCAGTGTAATGAAGCACTGGGTGAAAGAGGGAAAGCATCCCCCCTTGTGGTGCTAAGTCACACAGTTGGTTCTCAGCTGCTCCGACATGGGAGGTGGTGTGAAATCTCTCACGGTGGATAACCCAAGATTGGCATTTGGAACGTAAAGGTGTCTGTTTTGAGACTCTGCCTTCTGTGCCCAGCGCTTGCTGCTCCTGCCTGGCTCCCGGCCCAGCAGTATGGGGAAGAGGCCTTGAGTCACCATTCGGAGCTGCCATCTGTGATCGATTGCATGATCACGGCCTGGAGTTATTTGGGTTTGTGTCTTTGGCTTGCAAATGAATCTGTAATGAGCCAAGCACAACTTCCTTAGCTCGTTGCTCAGTGCTCCCTCATTTGCTGGAGACAGACAAAGAGCTTTGTGCCTGAGAGTAGTGGCCAAAGCTGGGGGGGAGGGGCAGGGGCAGGGCTCACCTCTGGGCTCAAAGGGTGTGTGTGTGGGTTCTTTGTTTTTAATTTTTTTGTGTGGTGCTGGGGATCAAACCAGGATCTTGCAAAAACTAAATAAACACTCTGCCACAGAGCTATAACCCCAGTTCCCAAAGGGAATTTGTTTATTTATTTATTTTTTGAGATGGGACCTTGTTATGTGATCCAGGCTAGCCTTGAACTCCTGGGCTTAAGTGATCCTCCTGCCTCAGCCTGCAAAGTAGCCTTGATTACAGGTGGATGCCACCACTGGGCTCCCAGGAGGGTTCAGGTGGGAAAATGCAGGGAAGGCAGGTGAGCATGTGTGTGAATGGAAAGGGGGTGGCTTGGGGACTGCGATCAGGCTACAGGGAGATGTACTTTTGAGGGCTGCTGGCATGGCTGGAATTGCTGGCTGGGGCCAAGTTTTGGAAGGAATGAAGACTATTTCTAAAAGTTCTGTTTGTCACAATCTAGCATTGCAAAGTTGAGATCTAATAAAAGTAAAGAGTGAGCCCATCTAGTGAGAAGCTTTTCCTGCAAATATTATTTCCCCTCATCCTAAACATAGAAGCAAATGATGTACTGGTTTTAGGGTTCATAGAATATATGGGATTTGGCCACAAATCAGTCTTGGATTCAGAAGCTTACACAGGTCAGTCGGAGCCCAGCTTGACTCCTCACGGTGTCCTCACTGAGAATGACCCATAAAACCAACACTCAGCCCCATAATGCCAGGTTCTGAACAGATGTCACATCCCTGCATCCTCTGGCCCTGGGGGCTGGGCAGTGAGGAGCTAAGACCACTGCTGTCATTGCCTTTGGGGCCACGCTAACATAGACATTCTCTTCATTTTTGAAATATTCCTGGAGTAGCAGTGTTCTCCAGAGAAACAGAACCAGTAGAGCATGTGTTTATGGAAGGAGGATTTGTTAGATTGGCTCATTGATCATGTCACACAGGCCGAACAGTTCCATGGTGGTTGTGTGCAGGCTGGAGAGCCAGAATCCAGGGGTGGCTCAGTCTGGGAAGGAGGAAGCCTCGGCGGGTGAGACCAATGATGCAGCCCACATCAAAGCGAAAAGGCCCAAGAGCCCCTCATGAGCTGCAGGTGCAAATCCCACAGTCTATACGCACAAGGACCTGGAGGCTGCTTGCTGTATGAGGACAGAGGCAGCCAGAAATGTGCTGAGGGGAAAAGAAGAGCCAAAAAGGGGGAATGCGTTCTCTTTTACCTCCTCCTGTTCCAGGGGAGCACAGACCATAGATGGAGCCTCCCACATGGAGGGCAGGTCTTGCACAGCCCCTGACTCACACACCTTCTCTGGAAACAGTCTGAAGGACACACCCAGAAGTGTCCCTATCAACTCCCCAGGAAGCCCTCACTCCAGCCAAGTTGATACCCCAAAATTAGCCTCAGGTACACATGCTTTAGTTGGTGAAAGCATACAGTGGGCCAGTGTGGCTGATAAATTGGTCATTAGAAGCCATTTGAGCACAGGGGTGGTTCAGCGCTGAACCAAGGATGATCTTGTCTTTGGATAGGTGGATACCATGGAGGGCTTCTGAGGAGTAGCCTGGCACAGTACTGTAGTCAGGGCAAAAAGAAGTGAGGCTGGCAGCTGGGCTCACAGCTGAACCAGGCATCATCAGGGTGCATCTGAGAAGTGGGCATGGGTGAACCATTTTTAAGGAAGGACTGGTAAGAAGGTTGGAGATGGGAAAGGAAGGACAGGAAGTAGGTCAGGGCTGGGAGGGTAGCTTGGTGATAGAACACTTTCTTATCACAGGCTGATCCTGGGTTCAATTCTCAGCATTGCTTGGCGGGGGGTGGGGGGGGGTCGGGGGGGGAGAGGAGGGAGGAGAGAAGAGAGAAGAAAGAGTGAGTCAGCCCCCAGAGCCTGATTTTTTTGACATCCCCTTCTTCCTGAAGTCTTTCAGGTCCTAAGAAAAGGCCTGGACCCCACCAGGCTGGGGCTTCTAGGATGGGTCCCTACCACTTGTCCCACCTGATGGTGCTCGTGGAATCCTTCTTCCTGATGCCTGGTCTCCGTGGGAAGGGCAATTGCTGTCACCCTTTTGGCACCTGAGCCACACAATGCAGAGAAGTATCAAACACCTCCCTGCTCTGGGTGGGAAGCCAACAGAAATGGCTGAGCTAGGAGGAGTTTCTGCCCCGGGGGATGTTTGTCTTTTAGGGATGACACCTTCATTATGTCAGCAACCCAGTGCCTGCCTCTTCCCAGGGAGAGGTCCTTAAGGCTAAGGACAGAGTTGATGCAAATTTGAGACACACACTCTCCCATGTTTGAGGATGATCAAGTATCGTGCTTTTGGGGGATTCTAGCAAGATTTAGGGTCTTAATTAATAATCTTAACAGCCTAATCCTGTTAAGCCTTGTTAAGTGACATTTAAATGCCAGCACTCTACAGTACCTGGGGAGAGACTTGCTAATGTATTCAGGCCTCTGTTGATCTTAAAATGCACTGTCAGTAGGACGCAGGGTTCTCTAGTCCCAGGTTGTCAGAAGAACAAGTTGTTAATTTCATGCACCCTGAGTTAAAAATGTCATTCCGTGCGGTCTAAATTGTCATCAGCTGGCTCAGGCAGCCTAGTCTCACCTCGATCTTGACACCTCCTGGATGGGGATAAAGATTTCCTATTCGGCATGATGGATACAAACAGGTCAGATGAACTGCTCCCAAGTCAAGTTTTCTTCTCTCTAACAAGGAGTCAAACTAATGTATCCAAAAGAAATTAAGAACAGACAGTTGGATTGTTATACAACTTGGATAGAAAATTACTTCGTATTACTGTTGCTTTGCATATGCAAGGTGTTAGGTAAGAAGTCAGAATTTCATGGTGTTTGTTTTTAGATTCAGTGTCGTGCCATGTTTGGACAGAAAGCTACTTTATTGCTTGTGAAATCCTGACACATCTTCAGTTACTTCTGTCCATCTTTGTGGCAAGGATTTATGGAGCCACAACTGGGCTGGCTACCAGAGCTCAGGCAATATGAAGGAGCCAACCATTCATGCCTTTGGTGATCCAGTGGGAGTTTTTATCAGACTGGAGAATTAAGACAAGTGTGGTGGAATTTATTAACTGCAGGTGGTCAGAGAAGAGTTAAAAATGGCCTGAAGAAAGCTTTGCAAGGAAGGGGAACCTGCCCTGTTTGAGAATTAGAGGGTAGGCTTGGCAAGGAATGGCGGCAATGGGGTATGATTTTAAACAATGTACCAACAGCGTCTGTGGTCATCTGAAGTCACTGTATCTCGAGAGAGAGTACAAAAGAGAGAAGTACAAAAAAAGAGAGAGAGTACAAAAGAGAGAAGACCCAGCCAGAAGGCAGCTAAACGGAGACTATGGGTGTTGACTAGGAAGCTCTGGACACAGCTACCTCCTTTGGGCCATCCAGTCCTGCAATGTTTACCCTTGACTTTGACCCCCAAGTTCATGCCTTTCGGGGAAGTACTGAGTTATATAACTGAGCACATAATCATCCATGAGATGAGGCCATGTCCCGATTAGCTGCAATGATAGGGTGTTAATTTGTTTCTATCCAAGTGGGCTGGAAGCAACCCCAGTAGCAGGGCTCCTGTTCTCTTTGTCTTTGCTCCTTTACTTTTGAGGGCACTCCTGTTCACTGGTAGCCTCCTACTTAGCAAGTGTAAGTTGGAGCTTTGGTCAACAATCTTGATGCCTGGTGTGTTGAAGCTACCAACTGACAGAATGAAAGGCTCAAGTGACCAGTGATTCCTTTCAAAGTATCTCTACTTCACAAAGACAGAAGACCTCACACAAGACACCTGCTTACCCAGCAACCCTGTTCCCTCTCCACGAAGAAACAAGACCACAGCCTCTTCCTTTGGTCTCATAAGGAAGAGTCTGGAAGCACCTGTTCTGTTTCTGGGTATCCCTGGGCTAGTATGGCCTAAATAGAACAACAAAAATTAATTGTAATACAGCATGACAATGCTGCAGTGGACATGCGTTCCAAGCACAGAGGAACTTACGAGAAAGCACCACCCATGTGCCTAAAAGAGTAATGGAGGGCTTTGCCAAGGCAGGCCTTTGGAAGACCATTCTACTAAGCAGAGTGGCCGTGTTGTATAATAGCAAAAAGATTATGTTCCACACCCAGACCACCTGAGTTCAAATCCTGAATATGTTTCTTACTCTGTGACCATGGACAAGTCACCTAAAGAGTGTGTGCTCTGAGTTTCTGCAATACGCCATGATTTGTATCCATCCAGCTAGGCAATGGGTAGGAATGCCCCTGGGGCACAGAGGGACATCTCAGCCCACCCGTGCAGAGTAATATACTCCCTTCCTGCAGATACTCTCCCCAGGGTCCAAGCCAGACAAAGGCCAAATAGACCCACCCATACTAAAATCCATTCTCTGTTTTCCTCTAAGCACCAATGCTCATAGAGGTAAAAGAGAAATAGGAGGCAAACAGTCAAGTTCACCTGAGCCCGCTGCCTGATTTCCCTGATTATGGGCGATAAAAGTGACAGGAGACACTGATTCCACACATCTAAGTTCTTTACAGTGTGCTGATTGTGGTCCTCAGGTCTGTTTATCACCTCACACCCTTATCTCAAGATACAAGGACAAAGCTGGGCAGTATTCATGTTTGCGGGAACAAGTAAGTCATATATCAAAAGCAAGATGTAGGATTGGTTACCTTGACTTTTAAAAACACCCCTGGGAGGCAGCAGGGTCACAGAAAGCTTCATTTACAATGGCATCCTAACTGCAATGGCCCCAAACTATACTGGGTTATCTACCCTTCTTCCCTTGCCCGGGTCTCCATCCTTGGTGACAGCCAGGAAGAAAGTCCTGGCTCCTTCCCATCACCGAGTATGATCCACAGGCTGTGATTCAAACCCACAACCAGACAGCACAGGCAGACACTTCCAGGCTGTTTGAGAGCCATGTGCTTAAAACACCAGAAAAGCATAGTCCTTTGTAGGTGAATTACAATAACAGGCACATGGTGACAGAGAAGCCCCAAAACCTCTGTGCCTTTGCCCAGAAGCTGTCTGTGGTTTACATCCAGGACAATCCACATGAGTGCTCAGTCATCCACAGGACCCCAGGCTCCTCTTTCTCATGCCATCTTTGACAAGTGGCTTCTGGACCTCACAGAAGAAGGGGGCAAGTTGAGAAGACACACCTGCTTCATGGCATTTGGGGGCTGAAATGACATGTGGCACTTGTGCTTGGCACAGTCCTGGGGTGGGCATCTGCTTCCCAGTAGCACCTCTGGCCCGTGGCTGGGGAGCAGGAATCTACGGGAAGCAGCCCCCCACTCTGCCATAGTGCAGTGACCACGGGTTCTCCCCAGTACACCCCCACACAGTGAGCTCAGAGTAACAGACTGACGTGCTGCCTGGAGTCTGAGGTCCTGTAAGTAGTACCCCAGAAGTCACAGAGGGTTGTCCCCTCTTGTCTGTGCTTAGCTTGAGTGGAACCAACCTTTTTTTTTTTTTTATAAAGCAGTTCTAGATTTGAACTCACCCCATCTTCTACATTCAGTTAGGGCCGGCAAATTTGAAGTAGGCATTTCTTATCTATTTCCTCTTCCTTCTACATCTTTCAAATGCTCTTCTCCCACAGATTCTACTAAAAACTTATTTGGGTACTGTACTCTCCCTCCCTCATGTGGGATGGTCCTATATTAGTTAAAGCTGCTAGGGCTGATTTATACTAATATGCAATTGACTGATAATTTTTCTTTCTGGGAAACAGTTATATTTTCAATGAAAACATTTCAACATTTCACTCTGGCTTGCCGGACCCTCAGTTCAGTGACTGTTGGAAAAGAGGGATCAAAAAGAAACAAATTTAAAAATGCAGTCCTGTCCTTGGTGCTGAGGATCCTGTGCATGTCTGTCTTGGACCATGCAGTAGTGATAAAGTGCTGTCTGTATACAAATTGACACTTGGTCACTTGCTTTGTTACATCAGACAAGTTACCTAACTTCTCTGTGCCCTTTAACTCAGCTGTTGCAGAAACTGCAAGTCATATGCCCTCCAGGGAAGGGACAGGAAAATTAAAACACTGGAACTGTTCCTGTTTATAACAGAGTTAAATCTGAACAATGGAGCTGTAGCTTTTCCGTCGCCCCCCAACCCAAGTGGTGAGGATGGAAGGAGCGAGTCCTGTGATGTGGCCTTGTTTCAGTGTGCACAGTGGTTTCCAGCCTGCAGGGTCAGTGTCAGTGTCAGACCTGGTGTGGATGAACAGGGTGAGGTGACCAGACAGCAGCATCAAGGTCATACACACACGCATCCTTTGGGGGTGAAGGTGGTTTTTTTGGGGTTTTTGGGGGGGAGGTTACTGGGGTTTGAACTCAGGGCTGACACCTTGAGCCACTCCACCAGTCCTTTTTTTGTGATGAGTTTTTTTCAACCTAGGGTCTCATGAACTATGCCCAGGGCTGACTTCGAACCGCAGTCCTCCTGATCTCTGCCTCCTGAGTCACTAGGATTACAGGCGCCCAGCTCATTTTGGTTTTTTATATGGATTCAGATAGAAATGATTTCCAATGAACCAAAAAGCTGGACGTGACTACTGCTGCGGGAGTGTGTATGTGGGGTTGAGAGTGTGACGTGCTCTGTGTGTGAGTATAAGTGTGGGGTGTAGCACATCGGGGTGTGCATGGTATGCCTGGAGGTGTGTGTGGTGTGCATATGTAAGTGTGTTTGCATGGTGTGTGTGGGGGGGTGCATGGGAGGTGACTGAATTGGCCTGGGATTGGAATCTATTATTGTATCTGCTGTGGGAAGTGGCACCTCTGAACTTGCTCGTTAAGAAAGCCACAGCTTCATTGTTTACTTGCTTACCCTAGAATAGCAGGTGACAGCGGCCTGTGCTGGGAACGGTGGCATGGCCCTCAGTTCCTGGGGACCACGTGTAGGTGGAGAGAGGATAACTGCTTCAGAATGGTAGCTGTGAGGAGTGGGCCAAAATGGCTGGGCACCAGGCCCGCTGCTTACAGGCTGGGTGGCCACAGGAAGTCACTAACCCTCCTGAGCCTCTGCAAAGTGGAAGTGATGGGGTCTTCCCCACAGGTGACTAGGATGAAGGAAGATGACAGTTTCAATGCTGGCTTCTTTATTTCTGTACCATGATTGTGGCGTGTACTTCATCACTTGTCCTGGAGCAGGTGGGTTGCACCTGTTCCTCCTGGAAGACATTTCTCTAGAAGTGAGGTGAGGCAGGCTCCTTTACAAGTCCTTTCTCCCAGTGGGAGGACACAGAGTGCTTGGATTCTAGTATCGATGAGTTCTGAGTCCTTACTGGGAGACTCAATGCATCCTGCAAGCTGGAGTTTTTTGAGGGACAAAATAAGAGTCAGGGAAAGGGACCTAACCTGAGGATGTCCAGCTGAGCCCGGCATCCATGTGGTACAGGAGTACAAGCCACCATGTGCGGGAGCAGTGACAGTTTCTCAATATACAAATCAGGTATGGTGGAGCACACCTGTAACCCAAGCTATGCAAGAGGCATAGCTAGGAGGATTGTAGTCCATGGCCAGCCACAAAAAAAGCATGAGACCTATCCAAAAATAATAACAAAAAAGGTCTGGATGTGGCTCAAGTGGTACAGAGTCTGCCTAGCAAGTGTGAGGTCCTGAGTTCAAGTCTCAGTACTGCCAAAAAAAGAATAATATTTTCTGGCATGTATAAGTGATATGGAATTCTGATTTCAGTGAACATAAGTAGAGTTTTATTGGCATGTGACCACACCCTATGCCTATGTATTACATATGGCTGCTTTCACACCATAGTGGTGACTTGACTCACTGTGGCAGACACCACAGGCTTGTAGTGCCTAAGATTTTACTATTTAGCCCTTTCCAGAAAAAAAAAAAAAAGTTTGCCAACCATTGGTTTAAAATCCTTGAATTCAGTCACTCCTGAGCTGAGAAATCTATTGCTCCCTGGCATCCTTTGACACGGACCATGGTTCCCTCTGTGGTCAAGTTTCTCTGCCTGCTTTAGCCTCCCAGCCTTCTAGATGTCCCATCCTGACTACACAGAGTTCCGGGTCCCCTGGGATCCCTTCCGCTTTCCCACCTCAGCACCTTGGTGCCTTTGCCTAAAGAGTGTGCCTTCCTCCTGGGTGTCCCCCAGGACATCGTTCAGTGCCCAGCACTTCCCTGAGTCTTCCTTTCTAAGTTAGGATTCATACTTCCTGCCTCTGCATCCCTCTAGCGCTCTGTTTAAGCCTGTCCCTCTGGCATTTGCTCATTACAGCCACCACTAGCCACACATCTGTTTCCCCGCCCCCCCCCCCCCCCCAGCAGATGGCAAACAGTGCCTGATTCATTCTTGAGCTCCCTCAGCCCTCAGCCCAAATCGTCCTTGGAGAGGCCACATGTTCCGTGTCTGTTGCAAGGAATGAAAGTCTGAATCTGGGCTGGTTGTATAGGGTCCCATGTGTCTGAGAACTGTGGATGTAAAAAGATTAAGCTAAGGCACAAGTAAGAGCTATCGCTCTTCTGTACAGGCAGGAGATGAGCCATTGTTGACAGGTAAGGATTTAAGTTGACTTAGTGAGACTTTAAGCAGAGGGTGGGGTACAGGGGAAGGGAGAGGGTCACAGAATTTTCTTGCATGCTCCTAGCAGCCCAGTTTGAGAAGAGTTCTTGAGAAGGAGAACGCTTTGACTGGTGGGCCAATAATCCATGTGGGGAGAGGGGGAGGGCTTAGTCACAGGGAGGTGGAGTGAGGCAGACATCAGTGTTCAGAGAGGCAAGACAGCAAGCACCATATTAACTTGTTTCAGTCCCTAGACCAGGGTTTATGACTGGGCTGTATTGTCATTTGGGGCTGGATAACTCTTTGTTGGGGGAGTGGGCTCTCCCATGTGTCATAGGATTTTCAGCAGTGTCCCTGCTCCACCCAATGCATGTCAGTAACAGCTATGGGACTTCTGTCCTGGTGATTTTGATATAGTGTCTGCTGTCATTTTTGTGACTTCTTTGAGCACACATACACACGTGGGAGGGAGGCATTCGCTTGCATTAAAAACCAGCAAGTCACATCTTGTTAGAAGGTGGGTCATGACCACATTCTTGATGGGAGGACTGGGTGACACACCATTGTCGATGTCCCTACATCCTGGTCATTTCCTCAGGCTGGTGGCTCTGGAACTGGCAGCCCTTCCATGGAAGCAAGCACGATGATAATCCATGTCCTGGCTCCAGAGCATCGCTCAGCTTCTCCTAGGTTGAGTGACCATCAGGTGTCCATGTTTGACACTCTGAATTTTGTTTTTTTGGTGGCACTCGTGTTTGAACTCAGAGCCTCACGCTTGCTAGGCAGGCGCTCTACCACTTGAGCCACTCTGCCAGCCCTTGTTTGACATTCTTACCTTTTGTCTAGAATAAGCTCATAAGAGGTGGGAGGTGCCACGTAAAGCATACATAAATTCTAAATTCTGAGTCCGAAACTGTGAGACCAAAGAAGCGTATGTGTGTGGCCATTTGTGATTGCACAGACAAGGTGTGGTGTGCTGGTGAAGAATTCACTGCGTTGCATGGGCAAGACTAGGAGACAGCTGAGGAGAAAGTAAACAAAGTCTCCCTGTCCTCTTTTTCTTTTTTGGTGGTACTGAGGATTAAACTCAGGGTCTTGCAGTTGTGAAGCAGGCATGCTAACTGTGACATGAACCTGTGGCTTGAGCCACAACCCCAGTCCTTTTTGCTTTGGTTTATTTTTCAGGAGGGTCTCCTGTGTTTTTCCCTAGTGCTGCCCCTAGACTGCATTTGAAGGGTGGTGATAAGTCCAAAAAGACACATGAGGGAGGAAAAGGCCCCAAGTAGAGGCTCGTGAGCCAGTGTGGTTCATCTCCTGTTTTCTTCTGTGATTCTGTTGGGGTTCCTTTTCCAGCAAGCTGACGACCTCCTCCATCCTCACATGCTTTGGGGAGAGTGAGTTGCCAGGTAATTCCCTCACCCTCACAGAGGAAAGCTGAGAATAAAATTCAGACCCTAGGGACTCTTTCTTGGAAATATTCCTGACAATTAGAGCTAAGGGTGAAAATAACAGAGAATCTAGAAGGAGCTAGGCAGACTCTTTCATTCTCTAGAGATTTTAGGGAAAAGGGGTCATGTGCCCAAATTATAACCATTAGTCATTCAGCAAATGTTTAGTTACACAGCTGCTGTGTGTGGGCACATCTGGCAATCAATTCAGCCTGTTGGTTTCTTCCTTTCTACAGATGACCTTGCTTCCTTAGCAGAACCCCAGTGGCTGGATGGTCCCCTTAGAGTTGTAAATATTTATAAGGACTCACGGAGGGACTGTCTGTGCTGGACAAACAGTTCTGCAAAAGAAGAAGTTGTTCTGCCCTTTCCAGACAGATCTCAATGGGTCCTCCCAAATATGCCCCCAATTTGTGCTAAGTCCTGGCCAGAGACTTCCCTGGGGGAGTGGCAGAGGAAGAGGCAGGATTGTGCTGAGGACAATGACTGCCACACAAGCAGGAAGCTATAAGCACTAAGAGTGCTGAGATGGGACAGTCCTAGGCCATAGCTATGGGTCCTTAGTGGCCATCTTGGCCACTATCTGTTCCTTCTCTAGCTGGCCCCCTGGTTCTTCCTTTTCTGAGGACAGGTGTGACTCCTCATTCTTCACATCACAGCCCTAGTTTGCCATGGTCCAGTGCAGCACCTGGGGTTCTCCAGAAAAACAGAATCAGTAGGATACACATACCCTGTATCTCTCTATGGAGAGGAAATCATAAATACACATATAAAGGGACTATGTGTGTGGTAATCAGTTCTCCATCCCTATAATGCAATACCCAAGGTGGTTAATTTATAAACAGAAGAAAGGTGCATTTTTTGATTATGCTTTTGGAGG
Organism: Castor canadensis; assembly: GCF_047511655.1. NCBI lineage: Eukaryota > Metazoa > Chordata > Mammalia > Rodentia > Castoridae > Castor > Castor canadensis. The sequence continues at coordinate 16,724,244 of NC_133388.1, read as the reverse complement.
TTCCAGTCCGAGATCAAGTGGCTCCATTACTGTGGGCTTCTGGCGAGGGTGGCGCATCACAACGGGAGCCTGTGGCAGAACAGGCCACTCACTGTGTAAGCCAGGAAGCAAGAAGGGAAGAGGAAGAGACCTGTGTCCCACTGCCACTACTGAGGACATGCCTCCAGTTACCTAAGGACGCCCTGCTGCTTGAAGGTTCACAGCACCTCCCAATAGCACTGAGACTTTAACACATGGATCTTTGGGGCACAAAAATGGCAGCAGTGTATGTGCAGTGTGTCCATAAGAATACTTATTCTAAGGAGTTAATTTTTGTGACTGTGGGGCTGGCAAGTCTAAAATTCGCAGGGACGGCTATTTGGAAGCTCTCCGGCAGGAGCTGGCACTGCAGACCTGGGACAGAATTCCTTCTCTGGAGACCTCAGGGTTTGCTCTTAGGCTCTGTGGCTAAGTGGAGTGGAGTTGAATTTACACCCACGTTATCAGAACTAATCTCCTCACTTACACTCAACAGATGGTAGCTGTTCACCACAGTTATAAAAGCTGTTCACAGCAATGCCTAGGTTTACATTTGATAAATAGTGGCTCTCTACAACCTAGATTAGTTGGCACATAAATCTCACCTCACTCCAGCTCTCAGCCCAGCTCTGACTTCAGGACAGAGCAGGTTAGAGGAAAGGGAGAGTCGTTCCTGTCTTCCTCCAGGCCCCTTCCCCATTCATGGGGAACCTAGGCCACATGGTCCTCTCACACCATCTGTCCCCTTAGGTGCAGGTAGAGAGGTGCTTCTGAGCCCCAACACTGAGCTCCTGTACCTGCTTTTCCCCAAGCATCCTCACATCAGCCGAACTCAAGGATGTCTCAAGGTCAGAGAGGGGCCCAGTGTCTGTTCTGGCAGTGGTGGAGGCTTCCCTGGCACGTTCACATAAATTAATTTGAACTCTCTTGGCTAATTGGTCTTAATTTTTACTCCAGGTCATTGTACTCCTAATAAGCAGAGTAACCATGAAATGAATTATCCAAACCAGGACACTTTTGAGAGAGGAGGGGACACAACTAATTTCACTGCATTAGGTGTTAACCAGGACCATGCTGGACAAGTCACAGCATAAAATACCTAAGTGCACCCAATACTGTGTTCTCCAGAGCTGGGTAACACAGGTGTCTCAGTGTCTGTCTGTGAACAAGGGGTTAATCAAGCTGACAAAACAAATATGACTGTGATGTAGGTTGAGTTGTTCCCTAAAGAAGCCATGGTGAAGTCCTTGCCCCTGGAACCTTTGAATGTGCCCATATTTGGAAGTAGGATCTTTACAGACATAATGAGTCAAGATGGGGTCATCCCACATTAGGTGGCCCTAAATCCGGTGGCTGTGTCCTTATAAGAAAGCTATGTGGAGACGCAGAGAGAGGAGACAGAGACTGAGCATGGAGTGACATGTCCACAGCAGGACATGCCATACACAGCCAGCTGTCACCATAAGCTGGGAGGACCTGGGGATTTTCCCTGAGTCTCCAGAAGGAACCCATCCTGCTGGCACCTGGGTTTTGAATTCCTAAAACATGTCATTGTCAGTGTGGTACTTTGTGATCATGACCTGGGAAACCCTGATGGTAATGTCCTGTCACAGTGCTCTGTGTGCCAGGCTTGGCTCCGGGTACCAGGACTCCATCACCATTCACAGCAGAACCAATTCATCCTCACGAGAGCTCCCAGTGCAGAGGCCTGGGACTTTCCACAGTCTGCGGCCACACAGCCTCGCCAGACAATGAGTAATTATTTCTGCTGGTAGATGAGGCAGCTGCAGTGAACAAGTGGCCCAAGTTCACTCTCACACCTACATCTGCCAGCTGAAAATATGCAGGATGAGCATGCATCCCTGTCCACATGGGGCCTGGTCCCCTGTACTTTGGTTTCCATTCTTGTCATTGGTGAAGATTATGGCTCTGGTGACACCAATCTTGTTACCTGGGATGCAGAGTACATATTGACAAGAACAACCTGCCTAAGAACAGGTCCCAGCATCAGAGCCTTTGCAGCTTCCCAGGCTTCTGCTCTTGACCTCTGAATTCTGCAGGTCAGCAGCAGCAGGGACCAGGTCCAGCTCATCCATGAGCGACACGTGCCCTTGCATGCATGAGTCAGGCACTTGTTACCTGTTTATCCTTGTCATAAACTGTGACACCAGTGCCCAGCTTCAGCTTGTCAGAGGTGACACACTCCCTTTTCCTGGTCTGGGAGACATCCAATAGACTCTCTTCGTTGAAGTCTAACGTTTTTTTGGTGATGGTGGGGAGCGGGGGATATTAGCAGTGCTGGGGATCAAACTCAGGTCCTTGCACATGCAAGACAAGTGCTCTACCACTGACCTACAGCCCAGCCGTTTATTGGAGTATAACTTAAATGGAATAAAAATACATATTTCTAAATATACAGACTGAGTTTTGACAAATGTACAGAACCATGTAACTATCACCCAAATCAAAACCCAGAACATTTCCATCACCCCAGAAAGTTCCTTTCTAGTAACTTTTTTGTAGCAGTCCCTCCCCCACCCCCAGCATTCTGATTGGTCCGTGTGGGCCTCATAGAAATAGAATAATACTGTTTGCTCTTTTGACCTGGATTCTTTCATGTGTTGTTTTTAAGCTTCAGTCTTTTTTGATGAAAAAAAAAAAAAGATGGACTCACTGTGTTTACTGTAAAGACGATACAACCACATTCTAAGGCATTTGCAGGGAGGGGAGGCCAGGTCGGACTCCTCTACTTGCTGTGATCACCACAGTGGTCCTGGTGCACTTTCTTTTGGTCCTTTGCACCTGCTGCTTAGTTTATGGTTGCAAACAAACTACAGGTGATTTTTTGTGTTGTATTTTTAATTATGATAAATATCCTTTCCACACTTAGACAATATTATCTAAGATGCCCCAGAATGAGTCTGTGCACTCATTCAAGGATGTGTACCCAGAACCTGGAACGGTGCTAGCACACGCAACTATTTGTGAGAAGATAGAGGAAAGTATCACAACCATTTGACCATTGTCCTCTTCCTGGAAAATTGGTGGCTTTCACTGTCTTACGTGTGGAGGTATCCAGCATTCTCATACATGTGGTTTCTTCCTTATATTTCAAATGATACCTTTAGAACAAATTCCAAATGAAGAGTTATGTCACAATGAAAGAAATGGTCTCTAATTGAAGAAGCCATCCACAGAATGGGAGAAAATTTTTGCCAGCTATGCATCTGACAAGGGGTTGATAGCCAGAATATACAGGGAGCTCAAAAAACTAAACTCCCTAAAAAATCAATGGCCCAATGAAGAAATGGGCAAATGAACTGAGCCTTTTCAAAGGAAGAAGTACAAATGGCTAAAAAACACATGAAGAAATGTTTACCCTCCTTGTCCATAAAGGAAATGCAAATCAACACCACACTAAGATTCCACCTCACCCCTGTTAGAATAGCTGTCATCAAGAACACCACCAACAACAAATGTTGGCGAGGATGTGGGGAAAAGGAACCCTCTTACACTGCTGGTAGGAATGCAAGCTGGTGCAACCACTCTGGAAAACAGTATGGAGGGTTCTTAGAAATCTAAACATAGACCTGCCATATGATCCAGCAATCCCACTCCTAGGGATATACCTGAAGGATTGTGAGTTAGCTTACAAAAAGGGCACCTGCACACCCATGTTCATTGCAGCACTATTCACAATAACTAAGCTATGGAAACAGCCAAGATGCCCCACCACCAATTAATGGATTAAGAAAATGTGGTATTTATACACAATGGAATTTTACTCAGCCACAAATTTTGTCATCCACAGGTAAATGGATGGAACTTGAGAACATCATCTTAAGTGAAATTAGCCAGGCTCAGAAGGCCAAAAACTGCATTTCTCCCTCATATGTGGATTATAGACCTAAAACAAATGCAGCAGAATTATGAAACACTGGTTACAGTGAGGGGAGGTCATGCTTGGGAGGGATAGGGAAACTAAGAACTAAGAACTTGAATAGGGTTGATGTACTCTCTATACAAGAATGAATGTAGAAATCTTAAACCATCTGAAATAAGAAAGGGACTAAGGTAGAATGAAGAAAATTAGAGGAAATTAACCATTTGGGATTATAATACATACATACACAGAAATAGCACAAGGAAACTCTCTGTGTAGCTACCTTTATCTCAAATAAGCTAAAATGTCAGGGTTTTTTTTTTTTTTATTGGTCTTTTTTTTTTTTTTTTCTTCTAAAAATCAGAGAACAGGAGGGCAGAACAAGTCCTACCGGGGGTGGGAGGTGATGCTGGGGAAAGGGGGTAAGAGGGTGAATATGGTGCGAAAAATGTGTATACATGTTAAGTAAATGCAAAAATGATACCTGTTGAAACTACGCCAAGAATCCTGGAAACAGAGAGGAAGGAGAATGTAGAGGAGGTGAATTCATGTAGGATATAGTTGATACATTGTAAGAACCTGTGTAAATGCCACAATGTACCCCTCACCCATCACAACAATAAAGGAAAAAAAAAAAGAATTGTGTCAAAGTAAAGAAACATTTTTTAGCCCTGAATGTACTATTAAGTGCTGTTGAGAGCTGGGTTGCCCAGATTTCAGTCTTAGCTCTGCCACTGACTGTCTGTGCAACCTTGGACATATTAATTGACCTTTCTGTGTTCTTGTTGCCCAGGTGTGAATGGAGCTAATGATAGTATTTCACAGGCTTGCTGCGAAATGTGAAATTGTCATTCATTGAATGACTACTAAATGAAATACTATGTGTAGTGTGCTTTCACCTTTCTGTCACTATAATGAAATACCTGAAATAATCAATTTATAGAGAGAAAAGGTTCATTTTGGCTCACTGTTTTGGAGGTTTCAGTCCATGATCGATTGGCTTAGTTGCTTTGGATCCTGTAGCAAGACAGCACATCATGGTGAGCACGAGAATGTGGTAGGGGAAAACTGCTTGCCTCTTGGCCAGGGAGCAAAAGAAAGAGGAAGAGACTAGGATCCTACAACCCTCTTTGAGAGTATGCCCCTGTGGCCTAAAGACCTCTCCCTAGGTCCCATCTCTTAAAGGCTCTACCATCTCCCAGTAGCGTCATCCTGAGAGCAAGTCTTTACCACATGGACCTTTGGGGGCCCCTTAAGATCCAAACTATAGCAATTTCTTAGAATGCTTGCCATATAGTAAGACGTGTGTGTGTGTACATATATGCACATATGTATATATATTTTTGCTATTTTTATTTTATACATAGAACATTGTAGCATGTTAAAGTTTGCACCAATTTTCCCAATAAAAATGGTTTGCCTTACTAACCCTTGTGCTTTTCATAATTTCAGTAGTACTGTGTGTTGCCCACTGGCTCAGCTAAGTTGTGTAGTGGGGGTGAATCTTGGTTTCTAATTCACTTTAGGTATAGAGTGTGTTCCTTGTCCAGTGCTGTAGCTGGTTGTCATCTGGTTGAGATGGGACAATACAGGACTGAACAGATTATCTCACCAGCCCTTTGAGAATGCTTCACCTAGTATAGTCTTACAGACACAACTAAAGGTTGTTGATAATTATGGAAATAATGACCACTCAAAAGAAAACAAATCCAGGTATTTTTTCAGAGTTTGTTATAACAAGGGATTTGGCCACCATCACCTGTGTTTTGTAGAAAGTCAAAATCAAGCAAGGGAGGGAAGAAGCCTTGCAGTGGGACAAAGTGGGCTCCTAGTGTGCTTTCCTGGGAAGTGGCTGGCCTGGGGAAAATGGGAACTAGAAGCAGGACAGTTATGCCATGGCTTGGGAAGTGTAATAGTTTCTCAGGGTTGCAGAAACAAGCACAAACAAGGTGACATAAAACATACTGCATTCCCTCGAAGTTCAGGAGGGTAGGCATCTGAACTCAAGACACTGGTGTTGGCAGATTCATTCTACCTGGCGGCTCTGAGGACAGTTTGTCCCCTATCCCTCTCTGGCAGCTTCTGAAAAGCCTTTGTGTCATTCATCTCATAGATGTCTCTGAGTATCTTCTTCTGTTCTTACAAGGACACTCTAACCTAATATGATCTCATTTTGATTTAATTATATCTGCAAAGATCTTGTGGTCTGTCAAGTCATAGAATGAATTGTGTCCCCAGCCAAGTTCATTTGTTGAAACCCTAAGCCCCTACTATGACGATACTGGAGATAAGACCTTTAGGGAGATAGTTAGGATTAAATGAAGTCGTAAGGGTAGGGCCTAGTTAAATAGGACTGCCCCCTTATAAGAAGAAGAAGAGACACCAGGAGTGTGTGCACATAGAAGAGACCAAGTAAGGACATCTGAGAAGGTGGCCATCTGTAAGCCAAGGAGAAAGGCCTCACCAGAAACCACCCCTGACAGCACCTTGCTCTTGTGCTTCTAGCATCTGGAACTGTGAGAAAATTAATTTCTGTTAAGTGCCCAGTCTGTGTTATTTTGTTACAGCAGCCTTAGCTAATTAATGCACCTTATTTCCTTAGGCCATGTTCTGAGTTTCCCAGTAGTCATGAATTGGAAGGTATACTATTCAGTTCACTATAGGGAGCCCCTCTTTAGTGTTCTCTGGTTAGTGTGATAGTGTCACTCTAACAAAATAACTGAGATGACCATTTTACCAAGAAAAAAGGCTCATTTTGGCTCATAAATTTAGACATTTGAATTCATGGTCAATTGGCTCCATGTTTTGGGCAAGTGGAAAGGCAGTGCATCATAGCAGGAATGCCTGGCTAAGATAAAAGGAGAGAAAGAGGAGGGGACTGGGGTCTCACAATTCCCTTTGGGAGCATGTCCTCAATGACCAAAGGACCTCCCACCAGGCACCACCTCTTAAAGACTTTACCATCTCTCAGTAGTAATATTAGAAACAAGCTTTAACACATGAACTTTTGGGAGACACTCATGACCCAAGTGATAGCAGTGGTCTTTGTAAGGAGCTGGTGGTCACTGACAGAGCCCTGGGTCCATGGCAACAGAGGCTGTGGTCTGGTTTCATGGGCTGGCTGCTGTTGCAGAATGGTGGTTCAGGCTTCTGTCCTTCTGTCTGGTCTGACCAGGGTCCATCTGCAGGTTCAGGCTCTTGCAGTCCTGTGGCTAACTCACTGGGTACAGAGCAAGGGAGCTGACCTCTCTGGACCAAAGACAGGGGGTAAGGAGTTCTTAAGGGATTCAGCAGCATCAGGGCAGGGAAGGAAGTTGGGATGTCTGGGATGGCTTAGAAATCATGTCCCCTGTGACACTGATGAGCCCATTCTCCCTCCTGGGTGGAGAATGAGTGAACCACGTAGCCAGCATCTGGGGCTTCTTCCAGTTGTAAAATTCCACTGCTCCTGGAAAGAACAATTCTATTGCAGATGTTCTGATCATATTTTCTTTTTCTGAGTTCATAATCTCTTTTGGAATGTATTGAAAGAAAGGTAGGATTTTAAACTCCTTTTCATACTGATTAAGCTAACGACTTAATCTAATTCTGTTTACTCCTGTCTGGGACAGGAGAGTGATGTGTAAAACCTCAGCATGCCCATGAAAGGTATAAGATTCTTAACAAAGTTATTTTAAGCAAAAGAATTGGGGGGGAAAAAATCTCTTTTTGCTTTTGGTTTCTGGCGCTTGGGTGGTTTCTAAAACACATACCTTATGTAAGTTAAAATGATCAAAATTTGATGCTATTTAAATGACTTCTCAGCCTCGCAGTCTACTTTTCATCGTTTCAGAATAAACGTCAGGACTTAGAATGCAAAGTTATTTTTAACCAGGATAGAAAGCAAAGAGAGATGGTGTGTTTAGAGGCAGTTTTCTTTTTCTTTTTCTTTTTTTAAATTCACTTCACAGTTTACATTCCCTAAAGAGAACTGACTAATTGAAAGGTGTAGAAAAGCATCTTCCAGAAAGCATGTCTCTGTCAACAACGTTCTGTCTGTGGAGGATTAGCGTGCAGCAGCTGGGAACCGGTTTGGGAAAAACTGGTACCCACGACTTGGGGACAGGAAGACTGGTCCCTCAGAGCCTTCTGGGCAGAGCACCCTCAGCCACTCTGGAGTTTGTATATGGAGGGTGTTTTTCAAACACTGTTTGAGGCTAATAGCACAGGCCTGGCCAGTGTAGCTGGCACAGAGTGAGCACTGTGGAATGAGCAAGGCTGGAAAGACTGGCAGAGCCAGACTGTATGGGGCCTTGAAGACCTGGGCAGGGTTTGGGTGTTTATCTCATGTTTATACTGAGAAGCTTTCTGGCTGCTATGTGGAAGCAGAAAGGACTGTGAAGGGACTCCGGGAGGCTGGCTCTGGGGTTAGTGCCATGGTCCAGTGGGAGACGCTACTGGAAATGGAGGTGGAAGATGGATGGGTTCAAGAGTAGCTTGAGAAGTGAAATTGCCAGGCCCCTGTGGAAGACTGGCTAACAGAGGCAGGGCCTATCAGTCAGTGTTCAGTACAGGACATAGAAGCCATCCTAGATATTACACAAAAAGGAATTTAATTCAGGGAATTGGGTACTTGCAAAATTATAGGGAGGATTGAAGGAGAGGTGCTGTGCTCTGAATGTTTGTGTCCCTTCCAAAATTCTTGTGGAGAGTCCTAACCACCAAGGTGATAGGGTTTGGAGGAGCGGCCTCTGGGAGGTTGTTGGTTCATCACTGGAGTTAGTTCCCTTATAAAATAGAGAGCTGCCTGCTCCCTCCACCATGTGAGGATGCAGCGAGAAGATGCCTTCTATGATACAGAAAGTGGGGCCTTTCTTGATCTTAGACTTCCCGGCCTCCAGAACTGAGAAATAAGTTTCTATTGTTTATAGCTATCCAAGCTAGCCAGTTTTGTTATAGAATCCCAAACAGACTATAGCAAGCAGGCAATGAAATGACCAAATTCAAAAACATCTCAAGCAGAAATAAGGAAGTAGGGCACAGGCTCTAGACCTATCTCTGTAGCCTTGGTTGCCAGTAGAAATGGCAGCAGGAAGAACACTTTGTATGTATCCTCCCCTCAGAGTGCCCACACTCTACAGACCCTACTTCATGGTCAGAAAAGGCTGCTCAGAAGAGGATGTAGGGCAGTGTGCATCCTGACCCCTGGAGCTAATGTCTCAGGTGGGAGGGTTCAAGGTAGGAAGTTGAAATGGATGCTGAGTACCTGTTGGTACACCACAGGCTGTGAGGGAAGCGGCAGTATCAAGGCTATTGCCAGGTTTTCCTTCCTGGAGACCATGGTGGATGACACTCACTGAAGATGGCCTTAAGATGCCTCTAGGAGGGCCAAGGAGTGGTGGCCAGTTGGCTGCTGGTGCATTAGATCTGGAGCTCAGGAAAGTCTGAAATTTGGGAGATGTCTACAAGATTAGAAAGGCAAAAGCAGGGAGAGGGAGAAGAGGGCTAGGAATAAAGTTCCCCAAAGCACCAGCTTTTCCAGTGTCCCACAGAGGATGGGACCCTCCACAGCAGAGTGAGGCGAGGGAGAAGCAGGAAGGGTCAAAGAAGCTAAGTGAGAACATTTCAAGAAGGTAGGAACACACAACATGGATAAATATTTGACCATTTTGTCAAATTAAAGGCACTGACCAGAAAGGTACATTTGATGTGACTCTGTTGATAGTGCATTCTAGAAAAGGCACTATAGGGCAAAGAAACATATTGGTAGTTGCCAGGAGTTGGGGAGCAGGGAGGGGTTGTCCACTAAAAGCACAGGGGAATTTTGGTGGTGACGGGAACTATTTTGTTTGGGAGTGGATGCGTAATTTTATGCCTTTCTCAAAACCTCATAGAACTACACATTACAAAGAATGGATTTTACTGCATGTAAGATGGATAGACAGATGGATAGATGGGAGGGTGGTTGAATGGTGGGTGGCTGGATGGTAGATAGATGGATGGATGGTGGGTAGGTGGATAGATGGATGGATAGATGGATGGTGGGTAGATGGGTGGACAGATGGATGGGTGAATGGATGATAGGTCCATTCATTCATACATGTATATAGTCATTAATACACAAGGAAGAAGTGGTCAGTTATAGTAAATGTTTCAAGGAGGCCAAGGAAAATGAGCGACAAGTTTCCCCTGGATTCATGGAATGGATTGTGGGTCCTGGACTGTATGTGGAATGTTCATTCCTCCTTTGAAGAGCACAGCTTCTTGCCATGGTCCTTAGAGCTTCTAAGAAAACAGAGCCTGCTCTTTGGATAAAGGACACCATGACTCAAGGCACACACCTATTGTGGGTAATATGCTCAGCTGAAAAGAGCCTGGTATTCGTTGGCCCCCAATTTGGGTTCTTCTCTCCTTGAGCCAGACTGGATATGTGACTGTAGGTGGATCCTTTAGCCTCCCAGAGCCTGATTCCTCATCCATACGATGATAATTATGAGCTGCTCGGGATTGTCTGGGAGATTAAAAGGGTTTGACAAGTTGATAACACAGCCTTAGGGACTCGGCCCAGCCACCCCTCTTTCCACAGATTCACTGCATGTCTTCCACATCCCCAATCAGTAGCCACTGGCTTGATCCACTCCTCACCATAGATGGTGGGTTTCTGGCTGCTTCTCAGTCCTTTGTTTCCTTGTCCATCCATACCAGGCCAGGTGTGCCATAAAGGCACATCTATGAGATTTGGAGCCTCACCTAATGCCTGGTGCATAGCAAGTACTCGAGAAACGCTGGTTCCTCCTCTCAGGACGAGAATATTATCCATGTTTCTACCCTACTGCTCTCTGAACAGCTTTGCTGCTCTCTGAGAAGCAAATCCACCTCCAAGATGCAGCCACGGTGCTCACAGAGGTTCAGGATACACAGGATCTCATCCAGCTATTCCTGGAGAGTCTGACATCCACTGAGCAGGTGCTCTGGATATACTGATAGAATAAATTCATGCATTTTGACAACTAGCAGTAATTTTGACAAAACTATAGAACCTGGTAGGGGCAACACCAATTCAGAGTCTCACTGATGGAGCTTTTTGGTGTAAATAAAAACTCAGTGTGTCTTGGGGACTCTGAGTTTGTAAGGTGCTGGGGGATTGGAGATGTCTAGAGTTTTCCTTCCAATGCTCAGAAAGACAACTGGCAGAATACACTTGCCCCAGTGCCCCTGGGCCCTGCACATAGTCCAGGGCTGTGGAACAGGAAGGAGGATACCTGGGCTTGTCCAGGACCAATGGTGATGGGAAGCCCCTCTGGGCACCAGAGTCTAAAGGCAAAAATCTAAAAAGGGGGGAGTAGAGGACAGCTGCTTTCCCTCCTGTCCTCTCTCCCTGCCTCCCCAATCCTGGGGTCTGGAGGGTGCTAGAATCATCCCTGTTTCCATGAGCTCTGCTCCACCTGCAGACAAATCTCCCTTCCCTACACGCATCACCCCCGGATTTCTGCAGCTTAAAGGCTTAGCCGTGAGCTCGAAAACCATGTGTGTGCCCTGCTGATCCCCCCTCCTCCCTGGCAGGATTTGAGCAGTGGGGAGCAGGCTCAGCCCTCTCAGACAGGCAAACATCATGCCCTTGAACATGGCCAGGGCTCCTGACCCCAACAAGCCGTGGGAAGAGACAGGAGGCTTCCTCCTGGACTTGGGATAACACCTGCTGCAGCACTCAGGCTCTCAGGTGGCCTATGCTGTCTATCACTCTTGGCTCTCTGCCCTCTTGCTTTATCTCCTCACGCATCCAGAATTGTTTGCTCTCTTTCTTCCTCAAGCTGAGGTTAGAGGCTATATATAGGGACAGAATTCACCTATAAGTTTACAATCCTTAGTTATCTTGCATAATCCTTAGAGCCACCAGAGTCTACTGTGGTCCCTACTCAGAGGTGAGGTATCAGCCCTGTCCACCCCAGGGGCTAGCAGCTCTCCAAGGTCACACAGGTCACAAGGGGGCAGAGGCACCTCCTGATACCTAAGTCTATCTGCTTCCAAAGACAGTGGGCTTGCTGAATGTATGAATCTGCAGTTCATACTTGTTGCTCTTGGTGGCGGGAGGGGGCAGGGAATGGGATCCTCTCCCACCCCGTCCCAGTTTCTGGAGGGTGTTTCTCCTGCAGAGGAGAGTGGACTGGTCCCAGCTAATAGCCAAAAACTGGGGAGGTGGAGTGACCCTCTGCCTGCCACAGCCTTTGCTGTCCACACCAGGGTGTGCCACACACAACCATGTGACAGCCTCATCATCTTAAACTTTTGTAACACATTGCCACCGAAGAGGAGAAGGCATGTGACTCAGTCACCTCAAGCTCACATTAGGGGAGCCAACGTGTAGTATGACTTCCAGTCCTCATTTCTATGGCTGGGCACTCTGAGCCTCATTGGAAAACAGGGACACCTATAGTTCGTGCCTGTCTCCTTGGGTTGGGATGTGCCAGGAAGACTTAGGTGGGCACTAAGAATGGTGTCCATAAGCAGCTGGGCACTCAGCTGGTCATCTGCTGTCTTTGCTGGAAAAGTTAAACCCATGGATGGCATTCCATCTTCTCCACAGCCTTCCAGCATCCACTGGGGATAGAGAGCAATGGGAGGTGGGGGCTGACGAGAAGCCTGTTCCTACCAAGGACAAAGTCACCCGCATCCCCTCCCTGCTGCGGCTAGATGATATGTCCTCTTTATTCTGATTCTCAAAGAAGTCCCAGATTGGATAAATCACCAGCTGTCAAAGCACTGGTTTGGAGACTCAGGAAATGTCTCAAATTCTCATGGCAGAAACATCTATTGATCTGCATTGAGACATCCCAGAGGGCTTCTTTTCAGCTGTAAACAAGACCTGGCCACAGGAATGCCAATTCGCTCCCTTAATAAGTCTCCATCTCTGAGCAGACAGACCTTGATGCACATCCAATGTCCTTGAACTGGCCTTAGCAAGCAGCGACTCTATTAATGAAGTTGATTAGAGAGAGAGACAGAGGGAGAGAAGGGGGGAGGAGGAGGAGAAGGAGGAAAAGAATTTATTTTTCGCTAACCACTTCTTGTTTCAAAGTGGGAAGCATTTTCTAGGTGCCTGGGCAGCCGTTTCTCATTGGAAAGAACCTGGTATTAAAAGTCAGAAAAGCGTCCATGTAAGGGAGAAATCTTCATTTTTCAGAGCTGAGGGCCAAATTACATTTAAGAGAAAGGATTTCTGTGCTGGACATTGATTTACAAGCGTTTATCTGTGAACTAGGTGGCGTTCCAGATGAGGGGAATAGAATTCTGGTAGGATAAGATGATTGGGTTGCAGTCATTGCTCATGTCCTTGTTGGGTTGGTTGAGTCTTAGATCTATTGAGAACCTACTGTGTGCTGGGCCTGGCTGGTGAACTGGGCAGGGTGGATTCCTGCCTTCTGGAAGCTTCCAGTCTAGCTGATGTGATAAGGACAAGTGGAGGTCTGGTAGTGTTGTACTGGGAATCTGTAGAAATGCCATTTGTTTATAAAGTGTGTATCCATTGGTCATCTGGGATGACTGGGAAGGGGAGGAGGGACCATTTCTCCATCCCCCTTTAATGTCTGAGGTAGAAGAGTTGCCCAGAGCTGCTTGAGGCTTCAGTGGTGCTACTTGAACCCTGAGTGTTTGATTTGGACTCTTTTGGTATTTTGGCTACCGTGAGTAATATGACTATAAGCATTCATGTACGAGTTTTGGGGCAGATGTACGTTCTCATTTCTGCAGGGAATATATACTCGGAAGTGGAATTACTGAGGCATACGGTTACTTTGGGTTACCCTTTGATGAACTTCCAAAGCTGTCCACTTGCCATTCCCACCAGCAAAATATGAGGGGTTCTGTATCTCCACATCTTCGTCAACACTTGTTACTGTCCATCTTTTAGATCAAAGCCATCCCAGTTGGTATGAAGTGTTTTCCTCACTGCTTTTCAAAATGCAAGGCATATGGAAAACCCGACTGCCACTAAGGCGATGGAGTATCTGTGGCTAACACAGCACCTTTCTCCTGAGTATCAATCTGCCCTGGCCTGAGAACAGCTGGCTCAGTGGGCTCTGCAGTTCCTGGGTGGACCCACAGGCCTCAGGGGGATTTGCTAGGCCATCTAACAAACCCCCATCTAACACTCCACCATCTCCTCTTGTCTTGCAGCAATTCACGAGTTCCCCTCAGACCTGTTCTCCAATAAGGAACGACAGCACGGGGCTGTACTTCTGCATATCCTCGGTGTAAGTGGTTGAGCTGAGCATGGGGGAGAGGGGCGTCTCTGGACACAGCCACCCTCCAGGCACCACCCGTGTTCAGCTCATCAAAGCTCCCGAGCCCTGCCCTTGGGTTATGCAGGTGTTGTTGACGAAATCAATGGCCGGCTGTGGTGGTCAATTCAGCTGTCAGTCCCTCACCATTCCTCTGACCTGATCCTGCCTGTGTCTTTCTGGTATCCAGTGCCATCCTTATGCTGTCTAGGGCCCAGCCACCAGTCATCTTGTCATCGTACAGATGACAGCACACCAGAGATTCCAAGGGCTCTTAAAAGCCAGGTGCCAGGAACTAGGGGCAGAGGCCAAACACCTATTTCTTACTATGTCACAGTATGTTGAGAAAAGAGGGAACCCACGCCCAGGGGTTCTAGGGTTTAGTCCTCTCTGCTGCTTCGCACATCGGTTCTTCACTCTGGGGCTCATTTTCCCCATCGGTCACTATGACTGAGAAAGCCAAGTCACTGTAGTGCTGGCGTTTTCTGCTATGCCTCCATCTATCCCCCAGCCTCTGCTCAGCAACTGGTTTGGGATCCAGTGGACCCTGGGCTACAGCAGGGGCCCTCCCTAACCGTGTCTTATTTCCTTTTCAGGCTCTGTACATGTTCTACGCCTTGGCCATAGTGTGTGATGACTTCTTTGTTCCATCCCTAGAGAAAATCTGTGAGGTACGTGGGAGGGACTTGGGGACTCCCTGTGAAGCCCAGGTTGACAGAGGACATGTGGCACACAAGTGACAAGGGCAAGAAGGCTGGGACAGGATAAGGGAATGAACATTGTGATGGTAAAGACGGTCCCACCAAGCCCCTGGTGTCTGCCCCACGCCCACGCCTCAATCTGAAGCCATACAGATGGTTTCCTCTCCAGCAACCTGGCAGAAGCCAGTGTTCACCAACATGAAGTCAGTACCCAGACAGTCAGCTCCCTGGCAGGCCTTGGACTTGTGCACTAGACCTGGCTAGCGAGGGAGCCAGGCAGGCCTGACTTGTGTGGGTGTACTTCCCATCACCCTCATGTGGCAGGTGGGGGCCTGCGACCCCTGCAGTGCTTACCAGGGCCCCCTCTCTCCTCACGTCTACAGGCTGTGTTCTCCCTTTAGTTATCTTGTTGAGGTTTTTTTTTTTTTTTTGAACTTTCTTATTTCTCCCCGTGCACAAAACACCAGGCTACATCACCACTCTGCCTTACTCTTGGCCTCTGGTCAGGGAAGGAAACAGCTTTTGTTATCGGCACTTACCATGTACAGCCACTCAGGGCCTTGCCACACTTCATCCTGGGAAGCCCCCCAGCTGTGTGAGGGTAGTGACACTTGGGGGCTGGGAACACAGGCTGTTGGGGGCAGTGCACCCTTAAAACTTTACCTGCTGCTGGGCACAGTTTGGGCAACTTAGCCTCTCTGCAGGGGAAGGAGTGGCTATCTTCGTCTCCCAAGAGTGACCTGGCAAAGGATGCAAAGGCCTTCTACCCCTCCCCCTCCACCCTTGGTTCCCCCAGATTGAGCACTGGGATATTAGGGCTCATGGACCCCATGTTGTGAAATACTGGGGTGGGCAGTGGCTACTGCAAGTAGTCTGTAGCTGGTCTGCCCCCTGGAGATGACCCCTCCAGGGGTCAGTGGATACTCACTGTGTTAGTCAGCCTTTGGTCACTGTAACAAAACTCCTCAGGAAAACAACCTAGAGGAAGGAAGATTATTTAGGCTCAGGAGTTCAGAGGTTTCAGTCCATGGTTGGCCCCTTCCATTGCTTCCGGGCCCTGGTGAGGCAGAGCATCATGGCAGCAGGGTACGGTGGAGCAAAGCTGCTCATCTCATGCTAACGGGGAGCCAGGGAGGAGCTGGGAATAAGGGCACGCCCCCATAACCTACCTCTTCCAAGTGCCCCACCTACAAAAGTTTCCATCACCTCCTAATAATGCCATCAAATTATGAATCTGCAAGTGGATTGATGCCTGGATGAAGTCAGAGCCCTCATTCATCATCCAATCACTTGTCCAAAGGCCCATCTCTGAACACTGCTGTGCTGGGAACCAGGCCTTCCACATATCAGCCTTTGGGGGACAAGGCTGATCCAAACCATAACATACACTGAATACACAACCCAGACCCTGACTAGACTAAGGAATTGTGGAAGCCACAAGCCACAGGGTTGGACACCCTGCTCTTTGGAGTTGAGAGAAGCCCATGGAAGGTGGGTGAGTGATGGCCCAGGATCACATATGGTGAAGTTGTCAAGTACATCTCAGTGTCACCTGTATCCCTTAGGATAGAGAGGTGAGCAAGGATGATGGTCTTGGCCCCATGGGTAAAACTGATGTAAGGGACTTAGCGAGAGACAGCTGAGGACAAGGGAGTCAAAGGGAGGGTGCATCACTGTTGAGGAGAAGCCCATGAAGGCTTCATGGAGGAAATGGCATTTGGTCCAGGCTTTGAAAATGGAGAGAATTTCAGTGAGCAGAAAGGGAGGGGAAGGGCATTCTAGAAGGAAGGCAAAGGCCAGGTGGAGGCAGGACAGGAACAGCTCGATTTGGATTCTACTGAAAGAGATTGACAGAGCCTCCCTCTTCTATGGACCTCTCCTCTTTGGTGGATTAAAAACGGCAAAGCTCCCACTTTGGGGATCAGTGTGGTGCCCCTCCCCCTCCCTTCCCAGAGCTCTGACCCTCTGAGGGATCCCTTCTGTAGTTGACTGGATATGCTAGCCCCAGGCTTTCCTGGGGGTTCCAGAGCCTGGGACTGGTGAGGGGTTCTTTGGAAGAGGTGCCTCAACCCTCAGCCCCATCCTAGATCAGAGGATGGGTCTCCCTGGCCAAAACAGGGCCATGCCTAGCAGAGTGGGCCTGGTCAGAGCTCTCAGCCTCATCCCAGCCACTCAAACCCAGGGACAGGCCCTCTTACCGGCCTTGACACGAGAAGGCCTTCCACAATGCAGGATCCAGGCAGGTGTTGGGCTCCAGCTCCTATACTCCTGGTCTTCTCATTCTCAGTCCTGATGATGGTTGCTAGACTGGTGGACTCGTGAGCATCACTTCATCCCCCACCCTGACCAAGGTGCTAGAGAGCCATAGATGGCAATGACCAGCTGCTGCATGCCTTCGTATAGTCCAGTGGGAAAGGCGAGCATGTACACCACAGTCCCTTACCTGTCTTCTAATCCACATTTCAGTAACGGGAGATAAAATAGGCCCAGGTCCGAGGGGGAGTGGCTGGCTCTGGGGGATGTCAGAAAGGCTTCACCAAGGGGATGTTACTCATTAGGGGCCTGGAGAATGAGCAGGAAGATAGTTGGGGGAGGGAAAGGGGGATTGGGAGTGGGAGCCTGGCAGATGGCTAGGGCATGTGCTCAGGTCCAGAGAGGAGAGGCTATGGGCAGCGGGACTGGGCTCGACTCCAGCGTGGCTCCCCTTAGCTTCCTGGCTGTCAGAGTGTCCAGTTCTGGTATCCATTGCCCCTGTGTCACACCTGTGGTCCTGTGGACCCTTCTGTTACAGAAACTCCATCTGAGTGAAGATGTGGCTGGAGCCACCTTCATGGCTGCAGGAAGCTCGACACCAGAGCTGTTTGCCTCTGTCATTGGTAAGAAATGCCCAGCAAGGCTGGAACATGGCTCAAGTGGTAGAGCCCTTGCCTAGCATGTGCAAAATGTGATGAAAATGTTCTAAAAGTAGACTGTAGTCTGGCTTGCACAATTCTGTGACTATACTAAGTCACTGAGTCAGTCTTTAACAGGTGGACTTTATGGCTAGTGAATTACATCTGAAATTGTGAGAATCGAGAAGCTGTCCCTGAGGTTATCTCCCTCCATTGTCTGGTGCAGCCGTTCTGTTTGCTACTAAGAATGACTTCCTTCCCTTGGTGTGGGGATACTGAGGAGGGGCAGGCCAGGCCATGTGGCCAAGGACCAGCACTCAGATGTTTCTCTTTCAAGGTGTGTTCATCACCCATGGAGATGTCGGTGTGGGGACCATCGTGGGCTCTGCTGTGTTCAACATTCTGTGCATCATTGGAGTGTGTGGCCTCTTTGCTGGCCAGGTCAGTGGCCTTGTTCTCAGCCTGGCTGGCCAGTGCCCTGCAGTATGGGGACAAGCTTTTCTGGAGATGGTTAGGGGGGCAATGGAGATACCCAAGTAAGACTGGCCTGGTCACTCCCTGTGGCTTGGAGCATGTGAATGTCCATCTCTGAGCCCGTGTCCTCCATGTAAAGTAGCCATGGCATTCCATTTCTGCTGACAGTCTGGGCCCGAGAGGCCTGAGCAACATCAGCGGCCCTGGCAAGTCCAGGAGCATTCACTCCACAGCAACTATTTAAAAAGGGCCTCCTGTAATGGCCCCGAGCTGGGTCTGGGAGCTCTGCCAGTGTGGCTTTGGCCTCCCCACAGACATGAACCTGGCTTGTGATTTGATGCCTGTTCATGGTTAAGGGCCAGGGGTGGCCTGGGAGGAGCTGGAGAGTGAGTCCTTGCTCTTCATGGCTGGGGTAAGCAGCTGTTTTCCACTCCTCGCTTCGCCTCCAGCTAAAAACCGACACCCTCTGCTTGGCAGGTGGTACGTCTGACATGGTGGGCTGTGTGCCGAGACTCCGTGTACTACACGCTCTCTGTCATCGTGCTCATTGCAGTGAGTTGTCTCCACCTCCGCCTTTGGGTCGCTAGGGCCCTGTGAAGGCACAGATCCCTGCTTATCTCTGTCCCTAACACTGTGACCAGAACTCACAGTACCCAACAATGGGGAATGCTGACCCCTCCCTGACATTGGTCAGCTCCCCCCTCCCCAATAACCCTTCATTCCCACTGGGCCTTCTTTCCCAAAGACCTCATACTTGGTAACTTCATATTGAGCAAAGGTGGGAACCATCTTAATGGTGAAAAGGCCTCTGAAAAGCAATACCTGTGGCATGGGGTCCACATGGGAAACCCAAGCACTCGCTTACTGAGGCCCTGCTCATCCCCCAGTCAGGGTCAGTGACTCCTTGGCAGACCCAGTTCTCAGGAGATTTCTGAGTTCCCTGCCACCCCAGAGCAGGACAGAGAGGAACAGCTCAAAGCCATTGCAGGGGAAAAGAGGAAAAGGCAGAGGAGTAAAAACAGGTTCCTGGAGTCTGTTAGTGTGGAGTATATGAACTTTGACAGTTGGGGAGACACCGCGGCCTGCAATAATAAAGCATATTGTTAAGACTGTACCATCCACAGAAGAATAGTTTTGATCCAAAAGTGTTTCAAAGTGGTGACATAAGGGCAGGTGTGTATGGCAAGGCTGCATTTTAGGGTAAGGAATATGCCTTCACAAGACAGTTCTCTATCTTTCCAGACCTAAAACCAATGTTATATGGCAACTATGCCTTTGTATTAGTTACCTACTGCTGTGTAACAAAATTCCCCAAAGCCCAATGATAGACACTGAAACAGCAAGCATTCATAATCCTGTAGGTTAGAGATGGGGGAGTGGCTTAGCTAAATTCTCTGGGCCAGGATCGCTCACAATCAGGTGCAATCAGGGTGTCAGTCAATAGAGAGGCACCTTGGGGTTCAACCAGGTGAGCAGCCTCTCACGAATGCTCACAAGGCTGGTGGCTGGCTCGGGAACTTCCTGGCTGTCCCAGAGTGCAGCTCACAAGGTGGCTTTCCCTCAGAGGAAGGGCAAGAAGGCCCCAAGATGGAAGCCACAGTCTTTCTGTAACCTAATCTTGTGAATGACATCCCATTACTTTTGTCTGTTAGAGGTGAGGCACCAGGTCCAGCCCACACTCAAGGGGAGCATGAATGTCAGGCAGTGGGACAA
This sequence comes from Castor canadensis, assembly GCF_047511655.1. Taxonomy (NCBI): domain Eukaryota; kingdom Metazoa; phylum Chordata; class Mammalia; order Rodentia; family Castoridae; genus Castor; species Castor canadensis. The sequence goes on along the minus strand of NC_133388.1, from coordinate 16,704,308 downwards.
TGGGGCTCTGCCTGAAGATGAAATTGATAGGTAAAGTAATCTACCTACATGCAATTCCATGAAACAGATCACCATAGTGTCCTAGCTATCACATGAAAGAGGAATAAAAATATAACAAAAGACTCCATCTTTCAGTATGTAAATATTTTGGCATGAAGACAGATCTATATGAGTTAACCAGTTGCCCCATGTAGAAAGTCTCCAGTGGAACTGTCTCCCTGTCATACACTTCCTCCACACGCCCTCCTTTGGGTTACAAAAACTAAAAATATCCCTGTAAATGCTCCTCAGTTCCTGTCCTCCCCTCTGAGGAGTCCCCTTCCTCAGAGCCTTGAGTCCAGAGGCTCACAAAGATATCTCAGTAGGCTAACTTCTGAGAAGGGCCCTCCTAAAGCAGGTCCTGGGTGTGCTGCCCACTGTGACAGCCAGGATAGGAGCACATTGGATCCAAGTCCAGACAACAGCCCTCAGGCTCTCTTGGTACCGTATGTACAGACCCTAATATCTCTAAGGTCAGATTGGTAGGGGAAGGCTCCCCACCTTCTCTCCACACTGGGCCACAAGAGATATCACAGGAGTCCTCCCCATGACTACAAGGTAGCATTCACTGTGTCTTGTAACAGAGATTCTAGGTGGGAGATTTTGGGTGTATTGACTAGGGTTTTCCAGAGAGTGAGAACCAATAGGAAATTGACGAACTGACAGACAAGTGGAGGATGGGTGGATGGATGGATGGATGGGAAGATCTATTAGGGAGTTGGCTCAGGTGACTATAGAGGCTGAGAAGTCCCATGATATACCATCTGCAAGATGGAGATCCAAGGAAATCAGTAGCATGGCTCAGTCCTAGGCCCAAGGCTGAGAAACTAGGGGGCTACAAGTTCTGGAGTCCACAGGCCAGAGAACTTGACGTTCTGACATCCAACGTAAGAGAAGAAGGGTGTCCCAGTACTGGGTGTGGTGGGGGGGTAGGGAGAGCAGAGAGAGCAGGAGTGAGAACGCAAGCACACAATTACAAATTCACCTTCTGCCTTTTTATTCCATCTGGGTCCTCAGCTGATTAGATGGTGACCACCATATTGGATGAGGATGGATCTTCCTTACTCATCCACTGATTTAAATTCCAGTGTCTTCCTTAAACACCTGCACAGATATGCCCAGAAATAATATTGTATCACGTATCTGGATATCCCTTGATCCAGGAAAGTTAACACCTAAAGTGAGCCTTCGAACTGAACAATGTCATTGTTTCCACTATCATCCTCCAGACACACACACACACACACACACACACCATGTGCATATATATATAAAGGTATCTTTTTAGTCTTTTGCTTCATTTTAGCAACTCTGTTCCAGTAATGAGGGAAGCTCCTGCAGGTCAACCCCCAGCAGCTGCTTGGATTATAATAAACCATAGGCCAATTTTCTTGGGATGACTACGTGAAGCACACAGCTGTCCCAGTTCCCACTAAGAAGAGGCCACCTTCTATCATTGAGAAACTGGGAAATGAAGCGCCAGGCTTCCTGCTAAACAGATCACAAGGCCAACCTGCGTGGGTTCTGGGTACTGTAGGGGGTCTGCGTTTATTCTTAATTTGAAATCAACACGCCACCCTTGGTTTCTTTTGCCTTCCAGTTCATATATGATGAAGAAATTGTGTGGTAAGTTTTTAAATTTATTTTTTATTTTTCTTTTTTTTGTTTTCTTTTTGGTTAATTTCCAGTATCCTTGTTTACTGCGTTTGCAAAATCTTTTTTTAGAATTATTTATGCAATATATTCTAAGTAATCTTGCCTTCATTCTTTCAAAGTGATGAAAATTATTTCCCACCCTGCCAGACATCAAGATACATCATGAAACTAAACTAATGACCACACTTTGGAGTTCTGCACAAGAATAAGCACACACAGATAAGGAGTATAGTGACAGGTCTACTTCTGGGATAGGGGATGGTACGGGTGTCCTGGCAAGGTGCTGAAGGAGGGATAGGGTCTTAAATACAGAACAGCCCAATCCCAATTCCCTCCCTCACACCTTATGCAAGAATGCATATCAGGTAAGTTAAAGCTCTTAATACAAAGCGAAAAGTTTTAAAGGAAATTTCAGAAGAAAAGAGAGGGACTCATCTTTATAACATTGCAGTAGGAATTGCTTCCTTAATTAAGATACGTAAAGCACAAACTTGTGAGGAGGCAGGTGATACTTGTACTCTTCCATAGAGCCTGAGTGTGTCTTACATTCATAAGCCATACAAATTGCCTCGTCATTTACATGATCCACAATCTCTGTCCCATAGGCGATTATCCGTGGGATATTCTCACGTGATCTGGCTGAGACCATCCGCTGTGTGCCTTGTGCCCAGAGAGCCCCAGTTCAGGACCCATGCTGGCCCCTGACATACTTTGCTACCCTGAATGTCTCCCCACTCCTGGGTCTCCTTTTCCTCCAGGGTAGATGGGGTTAGGCTGGTGGTAGTCAGCTGTTCTGCAAGTCCCTCAATGGCTCATCGGAGTTAGTAAAGGAAGCACCCCCAAAATGACCGTAGCCCATGCCTAGGACACAGAGGCTCCAGTCTGCATCTGTCAGATGAACAAATAAAGCTTGTGTGGCTTCTCAGGGCCCATGGAGTTGGGCCACATCAGCAAAAGCAGTGATAGTACATTCCAGAAAGACCCTTCTCCGTGTGGTCCCAGTGGATAGCCCAGGAGGTACCTGTGCCCTGCTCCACTCCTTCCCTGGGGACTCGGGCCCCTTTCTATCTACACCGTAGCTTCTCTTTCCCTGACTAGAATCTTGAGTGACCATAGGTTTTCTTAGGTTGGCGTTCAGGCCAGCGTTCACCCTAAATCCTGGAATGTGGCAGTCCTGGTCCCTGCCTTGGGGTGTGTGTCGGGGGGAGAAGTCCCAAGAGTTCTGTAGACCCCTGTAGTTGAGAAGAACCCCAACAGCTGTCTCTCACTTAGTTATCAGGAGGCTTCTCAAACGTGTCTGTGTCCTGGGGGTAGGAGAGGTAAGGACATCCCACCCCACTGCTTACCCTGTGCCACTCAGTCCCAGCCTGTAAAGCCAGGGCCTCGTGAGCTCTAATCACACTCTCCTTTTTCTCTTCAAGGTGGGAAGGTCTGGTCCTCATCATCTTGTATGTGTTTTACATTCTGATCATGAAGTAAGTGCCTTCTCTTGTCTCCTTCCACACGCTGCTGCCACCTTTGCTTAGAGCAGGGACATCCTTGGTCAGGCCTTTCAGTCCCTTTGGAGTAGCCTCTGTTCTCTGGTGGACACAGTGCTACCACACTTTGGGGGTCAGACACTGTTTTGAGGGTGCCGTCCACACCCAGGCCAGGGGAGTCATGCTGGGTGACTGGTGTATGGGCAGATGACACTCTTAAAATGGGCCACCAACATGAACTTCTGCCTCACCTAGCTCTGGACAGCTTCTCCTGTCCCAGGGTAAGCTCTCTGTTTTGCTGTTCTTCTTTGAAGAAGCCAGGCAGCCTAACTTCTGTTCCAGGCTTCTGAAAATGCCACTTCCCAGGACCACCGCTTTTCACAAACTGCAGAGGCCCCACTCACAGTCCTGGGGGCAAGCGCTGTGTTCTCGGTCGTACAACCTTGAGCCCTTGGCAAGCTGCCTAGGCCTGAACCATCTCAAAACTATCCATGAGGAGCACTAGTCAGCCAGTAAGAGGAACAAAGTTCTGGTACAGGCTTCAACACAGGCATAATGAAAACATTGTGCTAAGGGGAAGAAGCTGGTTACAGGACAACTGTATGACTCACTGTGCATGAGGTAGCCAAGACAGTCAAATTCATAGAGACGACAGATTAGAAGTCAGTGAGGGGCTGGGGTAATGGGGTGCTGTTGATTAATGGGTACAGTGTTGCTGTTTAAGATGATGAAAAAGTCCTAGAAATATTGGTGAATTGGTGATGGTTGCACAAAATGTGAATGAATCCATGCTACCAAAGTGTGCATGAGAAATAAGGGCAGTGACAAATTTTGGTATATGTATTTTTCCACCTTCCCCCCCGCCCCAAAAAAAAACCAAATCACCATCCACAAGCCGAGCACTTTCTCCCTCACGCCTCTTAGGTAATTAAAAAGAAAGACAACACTCCAGGTGTTAGGAGGGGCCTCACATTTATATAAAACATTTATAATGTTTTATAAAAAATGGGTGAAAAACTGTCAAGCTGCAGGAGAATTGTCCTTAGGCAATCTCCTCTTGGACTGCCTTTCAGTGAAAAGCCTGCCTGAAGGAGAGAGGGAGGAAAAAACTCTCTTTTCTCATGAGACAGTGGTGCTGGCTGTGAGTGACACCGGGGGTGAAGGGGGAGGAACATCAGCAGCCCATATAACCAAGAGTTGCTCCCAGGGAAAAAGGGGGCAGGCTCAGTAGTGTTTCCTTTAAGTTCCACAGGCTTGGCTGGACTCTTGTTAGGACAAGCTTGTTAACATACAGTAAGTCTATCGGGTGAAAGGTCTCTGGCATCTCCAGGAAGCTGCTGACAGCTGGATAGGAGCAGGTGTCCCCAGCCTGCACATTGTCCCATCAGCTCAGTTGAAGAGTCTGTCTGTCTGGCTGTCATGCCTACTGCCATGCTGATTAAACAGGCCAGGGTGGGGCGTGAGGTTCAGTGGACAACCCACCCACCTGGTCAATGGGACACCTCTGCTGCTCCTCTGACCTCCTGTGCACCTGACTTGCAGGTACAATATGAAGATGCAAACCTTCTTCACAACCAAACAAAAGAGCATTGCAAATGGCAACCCGGTCAACAGTGAGCTGGAGGATGGTAATGATCTCTATGGCAGTAGCTATGATGACCCTTCCATGCCGTTGCTGGGGCAAGGTAAGGCTGAGCAGACAGGAGTGGCGGAATGCTTCCATAGAAGCCACTCTCCTCTTACACACGCACACACGCACGCGCACACACGCACGCGCGCACACGCACAGTAATACTGTCACCCTCTTGCCATTAGTCATACATAGGAGGAAGAATCAGGGTTTCAGATGTCATCCAGATTGGTGTTGGCTTAGGGAAGGATGGGGTGGGGTGGTGGGGTTCAGAAAGATACGCTAAGGAAGAAAAAAAAAAAAGCATCCCTCCTGTCTGTGGGAGTTTTCTCACACTTGCTTTGCTCTTTCTTAATGCAGTAGTGTCTGCACTCATGCAAGGGCCACGACAGGAAGTTGAGGGCTTGGAGTGACGGATCCTTGGTCCTCTGTGGTTTCTCTAGTGCCAGGCCCATTCCTGGAGAAGTCTGTTCCAGAGACAGCATGACCCTCAGGCTGGGAATAAGTGTCCAGAGAGACACATAGCCAGGGAAGTCAGTCTTGGAGCTGAGCAAGCAGCCCTGGGCCAGCCCTACACAACCCTGCTTGGGAACCCCTCCTGGGGACAGTCACTCCATCACCTCAGCTGTTCTTCAGCCCCCTTTGTTGAGAACTGGGGGTTCTGGGTCTCTGGGACAGGCCCCTGTCATCTCTGTTAAGTCCTTTGAATTGTTTAGGCCTGCCCAGCTTCTTCCTTGGAAATGTCAGACTTGTTTCTCATTAATACAGCCAGTTGCCAGGTGATACCCAGCTGTGGTGGCAGTGGTAGGTTAGGAGAGTTCATGCTGCCCAAATGCAGGCCCAGGCTAAAGCCTGCGTGGATTCTTGCTATGAGGATAAGGAAAAGCAGGGGTAAGGTGTATCCTCAAGTACCACTTCTGAAATGGGTGCTTAGGCCCTGTTTCACCCAAGAGTTCTTCCTCTTTTATTGCCCGGGTCCTAGGCAGGTCACATTATCTTCCCAGTGACTTTAAGTCATTTTCTGGGTGGGACCAGGTGGTCTCAGAGGACCTGCTTGCCTGTGTCTGTGACATCTGATTTCTTTCTATTCTTCATCCTTCCCAGCCTTCATTCTACGGAGGACCAGGGTTTTCTCCCAGGTTCATCTGACACAAATGTGTCAGGTTCTCTACTGACAGCTACCTCTCTCCCTGTGGAAGGAGGAAGTCCACTGGGGTGGGAGTGGAGGTGCAGATTTGGTGAGACCAAACCAGATGGGACCAGAGTCCCACCTGTGAGGGACAGAGGGGAGGAAGCCACAGTGTGGAGACCTGTGTGATGTTTTGTAAATGCCTAGTAGGATCCTGCATGGGGAACTGGCTCAGGACAACCTCCTCAGAAGGGGCAGACTGATGCTGGTAGCACTTTGGGATTCTAGCTGCACAGTCACAGTGGCCCATTGCAGGTCCACAGAGGCTGGCTCCTGTCCAGCACATACTTGGTGCCTCTGAGTCCCCTGGACTTTCATGGCAAAGAAGAAAATATGAAGGGAGAGTAGCACAGGTCATCAGGAAATGGCTGCCTCCTATCCGTTAGGCTGGCAGGGGAGGTCCAAACTGCCCCCAGTGCCCTGGGGAGACATTCCTTTTTGCAACAGGGGTCTCAGTTCCTCACCATCTCAGGAAATCCAGGCTCCCCAAGACAGCTGCCCACACATGGCAGCTCTGTAGTGACTCTGTCCCTATCATCTGATAGCAGGACTTCTCCACAAAGTTATGACTCCCCAATCTCTTTAAGGCCAGGATAATTTCTTGAAAATTAGAAAATTAGATCCATGGCTGCCCCCAAGCACTGGGACAAAGGGAGGACCAGTCTCCTACAACTTTCTAGAATGGATGCATTTAGATGAAGGTCACAGGAGAGAAAGTTGTGCAGGGGTGAGGTGAGGGAGGGGCAGGCCTGGCCTCCTGGACTTGGAGATATAGCATTTGGGGGTCTTTAGCCCTGATCTTTACTGCCCATGTGTGAATCACTCAATGCAGTCCCTGAATAAATCTGACAAAAGCAGGGGACCCAGTAATGCCCCAGTGGGACTGAATGGACCAGGCTCCAAGGTTTGCCTTTTCCAGTGATGTTGCCATAGAATCTTCTGACTGAAGATGATATCAGAGTTTCTCTTCCCTATCCTCAGCCTCTCAGCAGGTGGCTCTCCAGTCACCAGGATTGCCAGCTGGTGGCTTCTTTGAAGGAGCCACTCTTGGACGAGGGATGTGACTCAGTGGTACAGCCCTTGCCAGGCATGCCAGACCCCTAGGCTCTTCCCTCAGTCCTGCAAAAAAATAAGAAAAAAAAAAAAAACAACTTTCTTTCAACCCTGACTTTGCTGTTAATAGTTTGAGTTTCCTATATAAATCCAAAAATTACAAAAAAAAAAAAAAAAAAAAAGAACTTCTTGGAAGGAGAAGGGAGAAAAAGCCTTTTTGTGTTTAAATGTTCTTTGGGGACATGTAGCTCAGCTCACCAGATCAGTCCCCTGGCTGTTTTTTAGGCTATGGTCTCACTCATAGCCTGACAGCCAGTGCACCTGGCCACCAGTTGTCACAGCATACCAAGTGAATCTATCTCAGAGAACTCACTAGAGGACATACCAGGCTGCCCCAACCCTGGCATGACTTGGGCTTGGAGAGAGGAGGAAGGGGCAATACTGGGCCTGGTGAACTGCTGCAAAAACAAGCTACAATTCAGTTGTCTTCTGGAAAGCCACTCTTAGCTTGGATGTATCACCTTGTGCTGTCACTTGGGGGTGGCACCAGGACAAGGCATCCTGGGAGCCAGGTGTCATGTCTCTTGCCTTGCAAGGCTCCCTCCTTCTGAGCACACTTGCTCCCCAGGCTGTGCTGTGACAGGGTTGCTTCTACAGAGTGGAGCCTGGAGCCTTCATTGTTTTGCTGGTATCCCCTCCCTCTGAGATGGCCCCCCACCCAGATACTGAGGTTTCCCATTGAAGGAGCCCGCTACTAACACCCTCCTCAATTAAATAACCCCCGGCATCTTCGCCACCATCAAGAACACTGCCCCAGACTCCACCGCACGCTGATCACCTCTCGCAATCTCTGTCTCCTTAACTGTCCTCTTCTAAATTGTAAGTAATATGCTCTCATCCAAGTGATAACATGCGCTTCTGAACACTAAATAAACCCTCCACGAGCCCCGCCGCACACTGCACGCCTTGCTGGAGGTGAGTGTCGGTCTCCCACAGATGCATGGTCCTGGCTGTTTTCTAACCCACACGCCTCCTGTCTGCTGAGCCTTGCTGCTTATTTGGGGGAAGGGGGGGTGGTGGCTGTGCAGTGTGTGTGTTTTTGTGCCATTAACTCTTGCATGGGTTGTTCTCTGGACCTGTCCATGGTTACCCCATTACTCACCAATGATACCACAGGATCTAGTAACCATTGCAGAGAGACAGCTGTATCTGTTCTTATAGCTCCTTAGAGGGGACAATGCTGCCTGCTTTTGTGTGCTGTGTTTATGAGCCATTTGGTTACTAGACCTTCGCAGGGATCTAGAGTCTAGTGTTATTTCCCCCAGGATACTAGCACTCAGCTTATTTGCAAAGGTGGCAAGGAAGAGGCCTAGCACTGGGAACTTTGTTTAGCCTTGTGAGGGGAAGAAAGGGTCAGAAAGACACCAACAGTTTGCCATATACCCTCGGACAAGCAGGCACTCCTCCTGGGTCTCGGAAGACTAGGGCTTGGGGCCAAATCTATGACCTTGCTGCTTGTCTTTGCAAAATAAAATTGGAGGCCACCTCAGGGAGCATTGAGAGAATGCTCCAAGGGACATTTGGGGACATTTAGAGCCAGTGCTGTCTGCTGCTTTCCAGCATTTTCCATTCCTGGGAACCCTCATAGGCTTGTAAAATTTCATCTGAGCCTCTGGAAATGGAGGGTGGGAGAAAGGTTCCATCCCAGCCATGAGTGAAAAGTGCAGAGACCCTGTAGTCTAAGTGAGCTGCCCTTGTGAGGTTCAGACAAGGAACTGAAAAGCCCTTGAAGTCAGTCAAGGCCAGGCCCCAGAAGAGAGGGACCAGTTGATGGAACACATCTGCCCATGAGTGGTCCTGCTGCAGGGGATCCACTGGGCTCTGTCTAACTCAGTGACACCGCCATTTCAGAGCCAGTGACCCACCTTGACTAATGGGAAGAGCTGAAGCCAGACCTCAAGGTGATTGCCAGCTGCCAGGACCACAGCTCCAGGAAGTTGGCAAGGCAAGGGGAAGGCAGCGGCCCCGACACTTGGGTGCTGTCCTCAGAGGGGTCAACACTAATCACAGCATTGTGCTTCATAGTGAAGGAGAAGTCGCAATATGGCAAACCCCCCGTAGTCATGGTGGACGAGATCCTGAGCTCCAGCCCGCCCAAGTTCAGCTTCCCCGAGGCCGGCTTGCGCATCATGATCACCAATAAGTTTGGGCCCAGGACTCGGCTTCGGATGGCCAGCAGGATCATAATTAATGAAGTAAGTTCGCGCCGGCTCACTGGGACCCTTCCTGGTGTGGTTTCCCATTGCACCTGTCTAACGAAGGAAGTCCTGCAGCCCCCCCCACCCCCGAAGCCCAAGTCACCCACAGACAGAAAATTACCCATTCGGGAGGGTGTCAGAGCAGGCAGGGGTCAAGCTCCAGGCCTGAGATAGTTCACTGTTTTGCCAGGCACTAGAGTAGAAGTAATTGTAAGAAGGGCAAATATAGAAATAGACATCATTTCTTTAAAATGCTATTTTGAGAAAGAGTGATTAAAAAAAAAAAAAAAGATGAATATGCACCTGTTCTGTATGGCCAGAGCAACCTGCCAAAAGAATCCAGTACCCTGGTGAATGGCGGTGATCTCCGAGGTCTTCCTTGTCACTCTTGCTCCACTGAAGTTTTGTGCTCTGTATCTCTTCTCATTGGGAAAAAAAAATTTAATAACTTGGATATTATGCAACCAGTATTACAGAGACAATGGGTGTTTTGCTCTCCAGCTTTTTCAGTCTTTGCTCTACATGAGCATTCTGGAATGTGCAGTCCTTATTCTCAGATGTAGACAGTGGCCAGGGGGCTATAGACATTGCTGGTAATGAGTAGTTAGCACACAGTCATATGCAAGAATGACATTTTACCATGATTAAAGGGACAATGTTTAAAATGTGTCTGCTCTGATTTAATATGTCATGTGCTTGCTCTGTGGAAAGTATTAGGAAAGAGAATCACCTTTCTAAGCTTTGAGTCTTTTGTGCAAATCAATGTGGATCAATGAAATTTTATTGAATCCTGTCCATTTTTCATAAGCATGAGGACTGTGCCCTCTGGGTGCTGAGTGGGTGTTGAACAGTTCTAGGGGACTGGGGGATTTGAGTTTAAAATATCTTATAGTCAGCTAGGGAAATAACAGGCTTTGATGAGCTGGGAAAATGCTGGTTGTGTACCCAAATGTTTCAAGCTAATGAAACAGTTCCTTCTTTCGCCATGTTGGCGATTGGCCTGTTCTGGAAGATGGCCTGGGGAACTAGAGAGGCTGAACTCAAGAGGAAGGAAGGCTGACTTTTAATCTCACACCAGCCACTTACTCACTTCATCTCCCTGGGCCTCAGTTTCTCTGTTTGGGGCTATTGGTCAGGGTGCTTCCAGGTCTGAAAATCTCAGTGACGCACACTGAAAGGCTATACCCAGAGCCTAAGCAGTGACCTTAAGGAAATTCATCATGGGATGGGAGCAGAAAAAAAGCCACAAAATGCCCAGTTTGGGAAGTGTTTATTAAAACACTTTGGTCTCATTTCTTCTTTGGTCATTTTAATTCTACATCACAGAGAAGTATACACTTTCATGGGGTAATAATTTGCTCATCATTAAAGAGGGTATTGCAGCTGAGAGAGAGGGTTTGCAGAGGGATCATCCTGGGTGGGGGTACGAAGGAGGCTTTTCCTCCACTCCAAGGCTACACATGTCCTTACAAAGTCTCAGAGATGAGTTTCCAGTGAGCCCAGAAATTCACCCACCCTGGGTTTCCCCCACCTTTTAAGCCTCTCCCATCTCCTTCACCCCACCTCCTTGTCCCCACAGCTACACCTGGATGCTGGTATTTTAGCCATTAGCACTAGCTGTAACTTACTGAGCCAGGCAGGCGTTGGACATTCTACCTGTGCTATAGCCTTAACCCTCTTAGTCACCTCCACCTGGAACTACGTGACAGCACCAACTTACCTGTCGTAATGCCCAGGCCACCCAGAGCAGAGATGAGATTCCAACCCAAGTCTGCATCTAGACTGCAGAAAGGAGACTGCACGGGGTCTTGGGGGTCGGTCTGGTCATCATCCCTGCCCCCTTCCTTCTATGTCTCTATTCCCTCCCTCCTCGTAGCAGTCCTTGCTTGAGTTGCTTGTTTTTGCCTCTTCCACGTGGCAGTCCTTTAATATCAGATGACAGTCACCACCCTGTCCTCTCCGTAATGTGAGGGTCCTAAGGCACTCCACCTTCCCTGACTTGGCAATTGACCCTTCCTCTCCTGCAGTTTCTGCTGTGGGAAGGAAACTTCTGGCTTCTCTCTCTCAGTATGAGGATCCATCCGCACTTGTCTTGTGATTTCTGCCTCTTTCAATGCAGCCTGAGCTCTCTTTCGATACTTTTCAAGGCCCGATCCTTTGTTGGTTCCCGTTAAGCGAGCGCTACGACCCTCGCCATTCACATTACTGTGAAGCAGCGCCCCCTGTCTTTAGAAAGCTACCTATGCACAGCTAGGTTTTCTTTTGTTTTGTTTTTTGTACCTTTCATTTAACCCTACTCAAGCAACATATTATACTTGCAGGTGTGGACCTGAATCTCAGGCATAGGTCGTTTTGCTCTTTTCAGTGAGCTAAGTGTTGTGAACTGTTCATAAAAAGAAATTGAAAACTCCTCCCCCTCCCCCAGCTAGACTTCCTGACATAGGAGTCTCTGCTCCAAACCCCCAGGAAGGTAGTTCAGGGATCTCTGCTGGTTTTTATTTTATGTTTTTTTAGGATAATAATATATTTCCATTTTAAGCGATAATGCCCCCATGGCTACCAAGACAGGTGTTGGGCACACAGTTACATGGCATCACCTCAGGGCACCTCACAGTAATTGCAAGGGGTTTCTGTGCCCATGGTGTGATGGTTGATACCCATGGGCCTCAACTGGGTCCATAAAACTCTTACTGGACAAAGGACCTGAGCAGAGGCGGGGGTGGGGGGGTGGGGGGGGTTCCGGGAACATGAAACATGTTGATTTCTTGAAATGTGACCTCTGTCTCAGCTGAGGGTCTTAGAAGCCCAAAGACTCAGTGAGAAAGCCAGGGTGGACCGGGGTGGCTGAGAGGTTGCCCACTGTCATTAGACACAACAAGGTGGACGGAGGGAGGAGATGGGTTTGGTTGCAGACATTAGACATAGGGAAGTACTTGGCCAATCCAGTGGCCAGCAACCCAAGAAGGGGCAAAATAGCACTAGTGGTCAAGGAAATGCAAACCCAACCACAGTTCCATACTGGTGCACACCCATCAGAATGGTTCAAATTAGAGGACTAACACTATCGGTGTTTCTAGAACTGAGGGGCGTCTTTCTAGACACCCGTGAGGACTGGGGGTGGGGGGTGAGGGCAACACAAACACATGACAACTGTCTCACCCGCCTCAGTGCCTGTCTTGCCGCCTGTTCACACAGAGGCAGAGACTGATCAACTCGGCCAATGGTGTGAGCAGCAAGCCACTTCAAAATGGGAGACACGAGAACATTGAGAACGGGAATGTGCCCGTGGAGAACCTGGACGCTCCTCAGCAGGACCAAGAGCAGCAGCCACCACCACCGCCACCACCCCCAGAGCCGGAGCCGGTGGAGACTGTCTTCCTGTCACCCTTTTCCATGCCTGGTAAGTGTGTGGGGGGTGCTGGCCCTCAAGCCAGGCTTCCATGACTCTTATCGGGATGTTAAGATCTTCAGGATGGAGGCCTGGCCCCCTGAAGGTGGAAGAGCCTGGAGTGAAGGGGTGACATTCGATCACCAAGGTACCGATGCTGAAAGGAAAGGGCTTTGGAGGTTGCTAACATGGCTAGACCCTGAGGCCCAGAGAGGCCAACGGGTCCTCAGTGACCTCACGTCCGTGTTCAGGACAGCTGCTGCTCGTTGTGCAATAAGGAAAAGCAACCACAATAGTATCTTTACAGACATTCGCAGATTCTTAACCCTTGCCCCTTTTGGGCAGGTCTTTTTGCCCATGTGCTGCCTAGTTGCTGTGATGGGATATTCTAGGCCATGTCAGATCCCCACACAGTCCTGTTGTACACATATGAACACATCTCCTCCCATAAATAAGTCAGACTGGACCACAGCTCTACCTCAAACACCCCCAAGGTCCTTCTCTCTCACCTGGAATCTGGCCTGCAGGCCCAGGGTCCTCTGACTACTGACTGCTTGATGACTTTCCCTGGTCTCATCCCTCTTGTTCCCTCTGCTTCAGCCACACTGGCCTCCTTGCTCTATTTCTGTACTCCTGCCTCAGGACCTTTGCACTGCCTTTTGCTGGAATGCACTTGATCTCATTGTTCACATGGCTTGCTCCTTCACCTTCTAAAGATTTCTGTGTGGATGTCATCACATCAGTGTGGCTTTCCCAAGCCACCTTTTTAAAAATATTTTTTGTATTTTTTATGTGTCATCTCTAGAGGAGCAGACACCTTTGTCTATTTTGTTTACTCCTGTATCCTTAACTCCCGTGCCTGCACCCAGTAGGTGCTTAGTAGAAATCTGTTAAATGACTGAATTCAGGGGTTTGCATACAAGAGGAGCTCACCCCACCTGCATTTGCTGTACCCAAACCTTCTATGGGGTGTCTGCTGTCCTAGATGAAGGACAGGGACCCAAGCTGCTGGGACCCACTCTGGAGGTTCCTTCCTGGTGCCTGCCATCAAGAGAGGTATTAGAACTCCAGAACTTTCAAGCTTATAGCTTTCTTTTTTTTCTTTTGAAAAGAGTTCTATGTTTAACATCGGGCTGACTGGGTGCCTGATTTGGGAAGGGGCTCTGGCAGGACAGGGCAGTCCTGCCCTTTGCCCTATCTTTGTGGAGACCCCCCTGTCTCCAAGTAGGAGGTGTGGATGTCCTGACACTATGGCTCCCTTGAGCCAAAACTCGGGCTTAGCTCTGTCTGGACATTCTAGGGCCTACAGCAGGATCTGGGAATCTGCCGTTCACCCCCCCTCTCTGGATTGTTCCTGGGACCTGACTAGGTTAGGAATGACTGTCCCTGGTTAGCACTTCTCAGCCTTCTTCACATTAAGTGAAGAACCAGAAAATTAAGTTTGTCCCCTGGCTGAGGTCACAAAGAGCCTGGCCCTAGGATTTGGCCTCTTCAGGCTTCCCTCTGATGACCAGAAGGCCAAAGATATTGGTGTCTCAGACGCCTGACACATCCCTGGCTAGTCAGAACACCTGCCAGGGAGCCCTGTGGGGGACTCAGGCTACATTCAGTCAGCTCGCCTGGTGGGGGTAAAGACTACATCCTACTTGGGTGGGAATGGCCTCTAGGCGTCTAGGACCCTGAGAGCCACAGGAGGTGTTTTTCTTCAAACCCTGGTCCCTATATTGAGGTACCTGTTTCGACACAAGAGTAAGGAGAGATTTCCACAGGGCAGGGTCCTGGGAGAGCAGGGTATCCACTCACAAAGCCAGTACCAGGGCTGATGACCCAGGATGAACCCAGGGTTCCTAGGAGGGCTGGACACAGGCCTTGGATTTCACTCTGGGTGCCCTGCACAACCCCAAGCCATCTTGTCATCAGCCTGGCTTCACTCCTGCATCAGAAAAGGGACTCAGAGCCACGGTCATCAAAGGAGTTTCAGTCCCTTGGGGCCTAAAGACCAATGCCAGGGAGAGCCAGCAGGTGGTGACACTAGGGGAGACACAGCCTCGGTCCCAGAAACAGCCAGGCATGCAGAGTTGGGACAGGAAGAGCCGGCTGCCACTTGGTGATCTGTATGCTGTTTTCTGGCTACATGAGGTGGGTGTGGGTGGCTCCATTTCTTAGATGTGCAGACTGACGGGACCGCAGCTACCACCATCTACGAACCACTGTATCTGAATCCTGGTCTCAATGATGCCCACAACCAGGGTGGGGTCAGCTCTGGCTCTGTAAAGTGAGACAGCCACACGGAAGGGTGACTTGACTTTCCCTTTCCTTCAAGCCTTGAGTTTGGCAGGAATGGGCAGGAAGCCCATTTGGCTAGGGGGTCTCTGGATAGGTCACATCCCCAGGTGGTGCTAGGGCTGTGAACCAGATGGCTCCTGCCAAATGCCTTCTGCCTCGTGAGTCCTCCCAAGTGCTCCACCCTTCCCAGCCAGGCCTTCCTGCTGAGGTGGCCCACCTTCTTCCTCATCTCTAGGCCACTCCCCTGGCCAGGCCCCAACTGAGCCGAGAGCAATGGGCTTCCTTTGCTGCCCCTCAGGGCTCGCCTTCCTGCCTCAGGAGCTGGCCTGGCTTCCTGTGTCCAGGGAAAGTTTCCTTTGCATCCTACATGCTTCCAGAGTTGCCCTTAGAAACATCCAGTCTTTTTTCCTCCTCCTCTGTACTGGGTGGCTGCTCCTCTGGATGTGCACAGTGTCCAGGGGTGATGGAAGCTGAGGTTCACAGGAGGTTAGGGCCAGTGAGCAAGCCCTGCTCCCAGAGAAGTTCCATGTGCCCAGCTCTGGGCCTCTGACCATCTTTCAGCACATCTGTGGTTCTGGCTCACAATGGACTGAGGCTCCGGTGTGATACTAAGCTGTTCCTTGGGGCTGCAGGAGCTGTGTTCTCTCACTCAGCCTCTCGAAGGGATCTTGGGACCAGGGAAGGACCACTGGGGCTGGGGCCATGGGGAAAGGGAAGAAGTTGCCACCAGGGCCAACTGGAATTTAGCACAGCATCGAGGAGTCAATAGATGAAACTAGGCCAGATTGATAATAACTTTTCTTTGTGATGGGGGACAGGATGGGGCTGTCCTGGATTTGAATCTCAGTTCTATTTCTCACTAGTACTGTGACCCTGGGCCAGCTGCTTCATCCCCCTGACCTTCTGTTCCTCATCTGCACAATGGAGGTCTGGCACTTTCCTTCTAGGGCCAGTCTGAGTAGTAACCATGATGATGTAGTCAAGGTCAAGGTCTCTTTCACACTGTCTGAGCATTTACAGTGCTCAGTAAATGTTCTCATGAACTATGGTGTGCCTTATCCACATGACTGCTGCTATTCCCAGCTTCTTCGATGCCACTGTTAGAATGTTCTAGAAAGGTCATAAGTGCCAGAATCCCTGAGGGCCTGGGACTGTCAGTCATTTCAGGGGTCAAGGAGAGGGAATAAGCATATAAGAGGGACTAGACACCTGGTACATGCCAAGCATGGGGCTGCAGGCACCTGGCCGATAGTGATTCTCTCAGTCAGTAAACGTCTGGGTACACACTCTCTTCTGGCTTTGGGAATCTAGGTAGAAGGAGGGTGGCCATGGTCCCTAGAAATTTCTAGTCTTCAAGGCCAAATGAGGCAGCGGACTACATGAGATGATTTGTACATCGCCTCCTGTCATTACAGGAGGAGGCGGGGCTACAGCCTGTGCAGCCCACTCCGTCCACGTGGACAAGTTAACTCACTGGGGCAGAGTCAGGAACACCCACCACTTCCTGGCGTGGGGCCACCTGGTCTGATCCTGGTTGATTTTCCCTGGCCCTAGAGGCTGGGAATTAGGTCTCTCTGGAAAGAGGAGGAGCTTTGTCTGCCCTGAAGTGGGGGTCGTCAGTGACCCTGAGCCCCAGGCCTGCTGGGGAAAGCCCTGGTGCAGTTTGGAGCTGGGATATCCTGAAGCCCATGGAGACCACACCCTGGCCCTGTACTTTCCTACCCGGAGAGTAAGGAAGTCACACTGTGCTTGCCAGGATGCTGGCCTTCCTGTTCCCTATAATGACACATCTACTGAGGACCTGCTGTATGCCAGGCACAACGCTAAACAAAATTCTTACAGAGCTCTGGACTCGTCAGCTAGGCTGCTGAAGGCCGCAGACTGGGTGCCTTAAGCCACAGGAATTGATTCTCTTGGAGTTCTGAAGTCTGTTAGTCTGAGCTCAGGGTGCCATGTGTCCCAGCTTTTTATACACAGGGTGCCAATGCCTTGTGTCTGTGTGGAGTAAATGGAGTGGATGGAACTGAATTAAGGGCTTTGGGGGCTTACATGCTGGCTTGCTCTAAGCCCTCTTTTATCATATTATAAAAGATACCCCTTGTCTTCCTCGGCTCTGCACAGCTCCTGAGAGCCATGCTGGTTGGGTGGAGAGAGGTCTTTCTGGTCCTTCTAGACCCAGTAAACTGGTACCACAGAAATGGACTCTGCATAACTCCAAGTTCTGGCTCTTTCCTCTTGGCTAGGAGAACCATCAGGAACTGCAGATGCTCTGGGCTCATTGACATGTGCAGCTCCACACATGGTTCTGTCTGGCCCAGGCCCCCAGAGACACACAGCACTTTATGGTGGGAAGGATCTTATTCTTGCCTTGGTCATGGAAGCCGCCAGAGAAATTGCACATTCAGTAGACCACCTCGTGAGTCGAGCTCAGGATTTCAAAGATGTGTCCTTGTCAGTCATTCTGTGCACCACTGAGACTTCAGCTCAGAGGCCAGCTAGAACAAACACTGGCTGGGAGCTTTTATTTTTTAATGTAGCAGCTTTATTGAAATGCAGTTCATACCTTTAGTGAATACAAGTCAGTAGCTTCCAGAATATTCACAAAGTTGACAGTCATCATCACAATCAATTTTAGGACATTTTTATCCCCCCCCCAAAAAAAACTAAACCCTTAACCAGTAACAATTTCCTTCCCTCCCAAACTCCTGACAATTACAAATGTACTTCCTGTCTCTGGACTGGTCTATCCTGATTATTTCATACGAATGAAATCTTGTGATATGTTGCCTTTTGCAACTGGCTTCTTCCACTTGGCTTGATGTTTTCAAGGTTTATCCAAGTCAGAGCATGAATTGTACTTTTTTCATTTATAGCCAAATAATAATTGCTGCGTGAATATACACATTTGATCCACTCATTGGTGGATAGACATTTGGATTGTTTATACTTTTTTTGCTGTAAGTGGTTTTTATTTTTTTTTAATTCATCTTATGTATTTATTTTGCGGTGCTGGGTATGGAACCCAGGGCCTTGTGCATGCTAGCAAGTGCTGTCCCCCGAGCTACAGCCAGTGACTGGTTTTCTTTTTTCTTTCTTTCTTTCTTTATTGTTTTATTATTCATATGTGCATACAAGGCTTGGGTCATTTCTCCCCCCTGCCCCCACCCCCTTCCTTACCACCCACTCCGCCCCCTCCCTCTCCCCCCCACCCCTTCAATACCCAGCAGTATTTTGCCCTTATTTCTAATTTTGTTGAAGAGAGAGTGTAGGCAATAATAGGAAGGAACAAGTGTTCCTGGTTGAGATAAGGATAGCTATACAGGGAGTTGACTAACATTAATTTCCTGTACGTGTGTCAGTGACTGGTTTTCAAAGATCTAACAGAGCATCATGGAAAAAGGTGTTCAATATTTTTTTATCTGGATGAAAGCAATAATTCTAGGTTCTCTGTGGTGAGCAGTCTTTGTACTGAAGTTTAAAGGGATATTAGGAATTTTCAGACTAGCCTCCTTGTACTCTAAAGAGGGAAACTGAGGCTGAGAGCAAGGGGAATGGCTTGCTGAAGGGGGCAGTCTCAACTGAACAGACCCAAGCGTCCTGGCCATCTGTCCTGGAAATTGAGTCCATGACACTCTTCCCAGCCAGGCCAGAGCTGCACCTGCTGGGCCAGCCCAGGACACTGTGCCTGATGGCGCTTGATGCCAACCCTAGATGCTGCACAAGCTCCCTTCGGCTGAAAGGGAGATCATCAAAAGTAAGTTTGTGATCCAGGTGCCAGGGTCTCATGACTATAATCCTAGCTACTCAGGAGGCAGAGATCAGGAGGATCCAAGTTCAAATCCAGCCTGGGCAAATAGTTCACAAGACCTTATCTCAAAAAGACCCATCACAAAAATAAAGGCTGGTAGAGTGGCTCAAGGTGTAGGCCCTAAGTTCAAACCCCAGTACTGTAAAAAAATAAATAAATAAGTTTGCACCAGGCTCTAGTGGCTCACGCCTTTAATCTTAGCTACTTGAGAAGTTGAGATCAAAATGATCTCAGTTCAAGGCCAGCCTGGGGAAAAAGTTAGTAAGACCCCCATCTCTACCAATGCCTGGGTGCTCACCTGTCATCCCAGCAATGGGGGAGGCCTAAAATAGGAGAATTGGGATCCAGACCAACATGGGCAAAAATCAAGACCCTGTCTCCAAAATAACAGAGCCAAAAGGTCTGGGGGCATGGCTTAAATGGTAGAAAGCCTGCCTAGCAAGTACAAAGCCATAAGTTCAAACCCAGGACTGTCAAAATAATAATTAATAATAATAATAATAATAATATAATCTCACAAAGGTGTGTTTGCTGCTGTAACAAAACCCAGCCTCCCCTTAGCCCTGCTCAGCAGTATTACTGAAGCTCCACCCTCCCACCCCCTCACCTCAATTCTTCTTTTCAGGTAGGGAATCTTTGACTCAGAACCTTAGGACCAGGGAAATGTTGCTTTCAGCTTTCTCTGCAGCCTCTGCAGATATCCTCCTGGAAGGAGGTTCCATGGGGGCTGCTGAGGGCCAGCTCAGCATGGCAGCATCCCTGTGTCATGGGGAAGGTGAAGAGAAGCTGGCCCTAACTTGGGGTCATCTTTAGAATGAAACATTCTTTCAGCTCTATGGCTGTTTGTGTCCAGTCCCAAGATGGATGTGGAACCCCCAGGAAGAAATGTCTGCAGTAGTGGCTAAGGATTCCTGGGATGGAGACCAGCTGAGGGGGCTCTAGGATTGGCTGCTCCATTGACTGGAGGTCTTGGCTGCTCCATTGACTGGAGGTCTTGGCCTACAGGTCTGATCTGTCCGTCCCCCCTGGGGGCAGTGGTTCTAATGAGGAAGAATGGGCTGGAGCCTGGAGGCCTGGCAGTCCCCTACTGTGCCAGTCAGTGTGAGGGGGAAACCAGGCTGAGACTGCCTCCCTCAGGAAGGCCTCCATGCTGGGCTGCCAGGGGAGTGTCTCTTTCTGGGCCTTTGATGTCCCTGCCAGCCTGCACTGTGTGTTGACCCTCAGCAAGGCCTGCCCCAACTGCCCACAACTGTTTCCTCACCCATTATCCCCTGCATTCTCTCCTCCCTCAAACCTCAGCATGGAAACTTAGGTCAACTGGACCTCTTGACCTTGTCTGCTTCCTGCTGGGCTCCTCTTCAACCCTCTAATACCCTCAGGATCAAAACCCACCCTCTTACAACCCAAGCCAGTGCTTGAAAACAGTAAGTACTCAAATGGAGGTCAATGAGGTGAACATCAACAGTAGCTAAAATAGGAGTGTTTAGCACCTCATGTGTGGCTCCTTTCCAGTCTCTTGATGGCATTATAAGGTAAAGATTCTGCTTGTCCCATTTTTTAGCTGAGAAACCTGAGGCCATATACATTCCCCAAGGTCACACAGCTGGCATACATCAGGGTTAGGAGTCAAACCTAGTGATTTAGTTGACTACAAAGCTACAGTGCCTTCAGGTCAATTTACTGATAAGTCTAATTTTAAGGATACAACAAAAAATGTAATAAAAGTAACAAAAAAATTACTGATTGTAAAGTTCATTCACCCTAGGATTAAGAGACTGAAAAACTTTAATGGCTCCCCTCCTTAAGAGGATTTTCTGCGGCGATCAAAGCTATAAGGAAAAAAAAAATCTAATCTGACAGTTGACACCTAGGTAGCAAAGGAAACCTCCAGGGTCCCAGAATCATAGAACTCAGAGGGCAGACATGAGGAAGAGCACAGAGGACCAGTGTGGAGACACTGAAGACCTGCTACTGTTAAAGATGTCTAAGTAAGTCACTGAATTTTGGCGAATCTGAGATTCAGATATCAGGATTTGGAGAATCCTGGTATGAGAAGCAAAGAGAGTGTTTGTGTAAACAGCCTGTAAGATGTGAGGCACGGCACAAAGGTCGGTCATGGTGAGGTGGCCATTGGTTAATCCAGCCTTGGCACTAACACTTCCATCTCCACCTGCAACTCCTTCTTGCCCCACAAAAGCCAGCTCAGAGGCCACCAGCAGGAGAAGGATGGTCTGTATGTGGCTCTGCCATTTATTTTCTATGAGATTTTTGGCAGTTCATTAGTCTTCATGGGACTTGGTTTTGCTTTTTTTTATTTTTATTTTTTGGTGGGATTGGGGTTTGAACTCAGTACTTCACACTTGCAATGCAGGCGCTCTACCGCTTGAGCTACACCTCAGTCCATGTTGCTGTAGTTGTTTTAGAGATAGCGTCTTGTGAACTATTTGCCTTGACTGGCCTCAAATCATGATCCTCCCAATCTCAACCTCCCAAGTAACTAGGATTACACGTGTGAGCCAGCAGCACCCAACTTTTGGTTTTGTTCTTTATTAAATGGAATTGAACAAGTGATATTTATTCCAGGAATGCCAAGTTTGGGTCAAAATATATGAAGATCAATCAATGTAACATACCATGTGATCATCTCGATCATCTCGTGAACACCAGAACACGAAAAGCATTTAACAAAGTCCAACACCCTGTCCTGATTAAAAATTTTTTAAAAATCAACAAACTTGGAAGCAAACTTCTTCAACCTGATAAAGGGCACCAGGGAAAGACCTACCCCTACTATCACGCTTAGTGATGAAAGATTGAATGTTTTCCTCTAAGATCAGGAATAAGACAAAGATTTTGCTCCCACTACTTTTATTCATCATTGGGCTGGGGGCTCTAACCAGGGCAAATAAGCAGGAAGAATAAAAGGCATCTGGCTTAGAAAAGAAAATGTAAAACTTTCTATGCGACAGGATCTTTAATATGCAGAAAATCTAAGGGATACACATAATACAACGAACCTATCGGAATTAATAAGTGCTCAGGATATGAGATGAATATGCAAAACTCAAGTTTGTTCCTAGTCATTACCAGTTAATCTAGAAATTAAATTCAGAAAGTTTCATTTATAATAGCATCAAAAAGAATAAAATACATATGCATGAATGTAGTTTAAGACTTGTACAATGAAAGTTACAAAACATTCCTGAAAGAAATTAAAGATGTAAGTAAGTGGAAATATAGTCCATGTTCACGGATTGGAAGACCTAACATTTTTAAGATGGCAGTAGTCCCCAGTTTGAGTTATGGATTCGGGGAAATTCCTATCAAAACCTAAGTTGACCTTCCCCCACCCCCACCCCGGGAAGCTGACAAACTGATCTTAAAATCCCATATGGAAATGCAAGGGACCCAGAATAAACAAAAGAATCTTAAAAAAAGAACACAGTTGGAGGGTTCACATTTCCTTAGTTCAAAACTTAACTACAAAGATAACAGTAACCAAAACTGGTAGTGGCAAAAGTATAGACATATGGATTAATGGAACTGAATTGGGAGTCTTTAAGGTGGACTGGTTTGTGACAAGAGTTCAAGACAATTCAATGTTGTCTTTTCAACAAATGATGCCAGGACAACTGGAGAGGCGCTTTTTAAAATGA
Organism: Castor canadensis; assembly: GCF_047511655.1. Lineage (NCBI taxonomy): Eukaryota > Metazoa > Chordata > Mammalia > Rodentia > Castoridae > Castor > Castor canadensis. The sequence goes on along the minus strand of NC_133388.1, from coordinate 16,681,867 downwards.
ACTTGGCCTGTACTTCACACCACAAACAAAGGTTAACTCAGTATGCAAAATGCAATAGCCTAAAAGCAATAGCTTAGGATATAAAACTCTTAGAAGAAAACACACGTATAAAATAGATATCCATGACCTTGAACTAGACAATGTATTCTTAAGTGTCACCTGAAACAAGCAACAAAAGTATGGAATACATAAGTTGTCCTTTGTCAAAATTTAAAACTTTTGTGATTCATAGGACATTATCAAGAAAGTTTTTTAAAAGCACAAAGTAGGAGAAAAATATTTGCAACTCATATGTCTAGTAAGAGTCAGTATGTAGAATACAGAACAATATATTCTATAATAATATAGAATATTGTTGTCTTACAATGCAATAAAAAGACAACCCAATTTGAAAATGGGCAAAGGATTTAAGTAGACATTTCTCCTAAGTTGTACATATGGCCAGCAAGCCTGCTGAAATATGCTCAACATCTTTAGTCATTAAGAAAATGCTAATTAAAAAAGTGAAAACCTATCTAAAGAAAAGAACTATGGGGTATGGCTCAAGTGCTAGAGCACTTGCTTAGCAAGCCCACGGTTCTGAGTTCAATCTCCAGTACTACAAAAATAAATAATAATTAAAAGAATATAAAAAAAGACAATGCTAATTAAAAACATGGTGACATACCACTAGAATGGCCAAAATCCAAAAAGATAGAAATTATTAAATATCACCCTTCTGCCTTGCTATGGAAATGTAACCTGTGACAGCCTCTTGGGAAAACAGTCCAGCAATTCATCAGCGTTAAACAGAGTTTCCACGTGTCTCAGCAATTCCCCTCCCCCAAGAAAAATGAAAATATATGTCTGCACAAACACTTGTATTCCAATGCTCAGAGCAGCACTGTTCTTAAGAGCCAAAAACTTGAGACAATCTGAATATCTGTTCATCGATGAATGCGTGGGAATATGTTATATCCGGGGATAGGGAGCATAGCTCAGTGGTAGGAGTAGCCCTGGGTTCCATCCCCCGTACTGAAAAAAGAAAAGGAAAACTTTTCAGCCATAAAAAGGAATGAAGCACTGATAGAACATGGATGAACTTTGGGGATATTACTCTACATGAAAGAAGCCAGACACAAAGGCCACATATTACGATCCCATTCATGCAGAATGCCCAAGACAGGTAACTCTATGGAGACCAGAGGGGAGAGGAAGGGACTAACAGCTGCAGGGCTTCTATTAGGGGTAATGGAAACCATTCAGAATTCTACTTGTGGTGATGATTACATAGCTTTTGATAAGACTAAAAATCACCTAATTGAACACTTTAAATGGGTGAATTTTGTGATTTGGTAATTATATCTCAACTATTTACAAATAGAATTAATCTAGAGCTATGGTTCTCAAAGCTGGTCCAGGGACCAGCAGCCTAAGCAGACCCTGGGAACTTGTTAGATATGCAAATTCCCGATCTGGCCCAGTGGTACACACTTGTCCCAGCTGCTCCTTTGGAGGCTAAGGTGGGAGGAGCCCAGGAGTTCAAGGCCAACCTGAGCTACATAGCGATGCTTTATCTCTTCAAAATAAGAATGGAAATTCTCAGACTCCCTAAATCAAGACCTTCCAAATCATTAGCTCTGGGGAGTCTAACCTCTCCAAGGGATTCTGATTGACACCAAGCTTGAGAAACTGACCTAGGCGCTACACTCTCTAGGTCATAGGAATGCTCTCAGCTCTGTCTCCACCAGCCCATGACACAACACTCCCAGTACTGAGTTAACTGCTCCCTTAATTGGAGTGTCTAATTAGTTAACCATCCAGATTAATCTGAGGTTTTATCAGCCGCTACATCTGTTCTTTTCCCTCCAGCACGATTAGCCATCTGTTTTGTTAGTTTGTCTTAAGTACTTTTTGTCACATAATCGTAATGTTCTACTTCAGGAGAGAAGTCCGAGAGCTTAGCTAAGGCAATGATGGCCGCTCCCCTCTCCTTGGTGTTTGGTCATCCGCTGGAGTCTGTGATGCATGTTGCTCCTCAGTGTCACACCAGAAGGGATGGAGTGCGGGACAGGAGGGCTTCCAGGAGCATCAGCGTGGACGTCCCTTGGAATGGACATTGTTCTGTTATGCTTGGCTCCCCCACAACTTAACACCCTGCTTGAGATAGTCCAGACTGCTAGTGTTAGAGGCCTCCCCCAGTTCAGACTGTTTTAAGCTGGAGTTCCTCTCATGGCAGGGCTGTTTGTGGGGTTCAGATGGGGTTACAGACCCTGTCTCTTGGCATTGCTTCTCCTCAGGTTGGTCTCTTCTTCAGGCAGCTGGCAAGGTTGCTCCCACCCAATTGAGTCAGACCAGTGCCCAGATGGAGTCTGTGTCTGAGCACAGGATCACATTCAGCTGTATGCAGCAGAAAACCCACGAGACTAAAGGAATCCATTTTTCTCATGTAACAAGCCTTAAGGGCTGGAAGCGTGGCTCACGCAGTAGAGTGCCTGCCTAGCAAGCCCTGAATTCAAACCCCAGTAGCACAAAAAAAAAAAAGTTCTGAGGTTGGGGATGGTCAGGAACATTACATTTCTGGCATCCCTCCTCAGCAGGGAACTTTTTCTTCCAGATTGCCAAGTGGCTATTGCAGGTCCAGTACATCCTTGTTCCTGGCAGGAGCAAGGAAGGACAAGGGGCAGAAGGTACCAGCCACTGAGGCTGTGTTTTCTTATCAGGAAGATACTTTTTTTTTTCCTTGAAGCTCCACCGATAGATTTCTACTTCCATCTCATTGGCCAGATCTGTCCATGGCCACTCTACCTGCAAGAAAGCCAGCAAAATGACAATTTTCAAATGAGAACCTATTATCCCAAGCAAAATAATGTTGAAATTACTTCTAAGCTTGCATTCCCTGTCTGGCCCCATGAAACCACATTCAAGTCTCCTACCCATGCTCCCCCGCCCTCTGCCTCCTGACCAGCATGGTGACTTCCCCTTGTGGCCTGAGTGGTGCCATGCCCCAAGCCCTACTTCTAGAGATCTGGAGCATAAACACATTTTCCCTTGTGACAGTCGCTTCTGTGTCTATGTGTCTGTGCAAACTCGATTAAGACCAATTTTAAAATACACTAGAAGTTGCTTTGGCAGGGTAATGTACATTTGAGCACAACCTCACAATCTGAGCACAACTTGAGGGCATAAAAGCAGAAAGAGTCTAGAATCTTTTAGGGCTCAGGTATCTGTATGTGAAGCCCTCAGCAGATTCTACAATTGACGTAAAATCCATCTTTCCTTTTGCAGGTGAGGAGGCAAAGGCCCAGCCTTGTGGTCAGGTCTTGCTCAGGAATGCAAATTCTGAAACAGGAGGTTGCATGGCGAGCCTGGAGTTAAAACAAAGTGAGATGCCCTTGGCTAGGTTGACAGGTTGAAAAGCCCCTCTTTTCTGCCTCTGTCTTCAAAACTCTTTTGCTTGGGACTCTGGTTACAAGCAATGAAAAGTAGCCAGACATGGCTTGAACAGGTAAGGGAACCTGAGGAGAAAGGTGCAGAAGTGTTTCTTGAAGTCAGTACAGAAGGGCATCCCGTCTCTAGCCCTCATTCATCTCTTGTCCCCTGCCCTGATTTCACAGTCGTAGTCACACACACCCCAAATCAGCCCAGACTCTGCAACAAACTCTGGTGGATTCCATCTGTTTAGAACTAAACTCACAGGCAAGCACAGACGTAGTTATGAAATAATATTCCTCCATCAGAGGATCTGGAGAGCACTGCTAAAGGTGTCCAGGATTCTTGCCCAGTCAGAACTCCTAGATGCAGACCCAGGGGTTCTGGATGGAGTTGGGGCCAGCAGAGCCTGGGACAGTGTCTCCAAGCTGTCCACACCTCTGTCAGGGGCAGTTGGGTTCTCTGATTTTTCCATTGCAGTATTGTTTCCTGGTGATGTTCTGGTCTCTTGGCAGAGGCTCAGGAAATATCTGATTTCATCCCCATAATATGGAGGAATCTTTTGCTGGTATGGTTTTCAACGCTGACTGTCACATCTGTTAGGTGTGATTTGCTTTCCATTTGTTTCTGTTTCAGATGATCCTTTCCTCATCTTGTCCTCACAGTCTGAGGGCTCTGTAGCCTCCCATGTACTTAATTGTGTGGAGTTCTGCCACTGGTTAGGAGCCAGGTGACAGGCTCTGCTATCTCCCACAACTGTAGAGGAATCTCCCAGCCTGACAGCTTCCCTTGAAATCGGGTCTGTAGTAATATGCTGCCTGTAGACATGCTGTTTACTGAGATTCTTCCATGGGCCGTGCGTTGACAAGCTCTTTCATGCTCCCAAGGCCCCCACTGTACCATTGTCACCCCCACTCTTAAGGTAAGAACATGTAGTTCAGGGAACTGTACCCACAGCCAATGAAATTACTCAACTGGATGTGTAAGGCCAGTCACACACCAGAGCTTTGTCACCGTCTATCTTGTCTTTGGTCTTTGATCATTGATCACTGAACTTTGACATTTAGAACAGTCGGGAAAGTAAACAGTCAATGAAATGCCAAAGCATGCTGAGCAAACCATTGGTACACAGGACAGCGTATCACCTCCAGTTAGCTGTTTGTAACCCAGCCAGGAGTAATGCAGATGGTGGTTCAAGTTCAAGTGAGGCTGTAGGTCTCCCTGGACAGTTTCAGTAATTCCTATATATTCTTAAGGTTCAAAGGGGCTACAGCAGAGGTCACCATAAGCTGGTGGGTTAATGGCTTTCCTAAATATTCAGAACAATGGAAGGGTTAAAAATGGACCAAAAGAACACCATGGAAGCTTTCCACACCTTGACCCGCAGTCGTACATATTTTACATGCACATACAGCATGGATAGCTATAAAAAGGAAACAGGTTTCATGGAATAATATTTAACATTTTAGAAAGAGTAATAGAGGGGTGAATTTGATCACATGCATACAGTGTAGTCATATAGAGAAATATCACAACAAAATCCCTTTGTACAATTAACATACACTAATTTATAATTTTTAACATTTACTGTGCATAATCCTAATATTTTCTTTTTAAGAAAATACTGGTTTCTGTCACCAGCATTTCATACCCACCAGTGGATCTCATCTGATATGAAAACCAGAACAGTGAAAATGTTCATTGGAGCCTGGTTTCCTAGGAAGCAATGGTGGGCAAAATACTGACTACCTGGGCAGGGCCAAGATGGTGGTGGATATCAAAACCAGATATAAAAGCCATACCGGGCAAAAAGTACCTGTTACAGTTTTGTGTCTGTAAAATAAGAAACTTACCCTTCTGTGGTATTTATACAGACCTGCAAAGAGGTTCCTGAGCATATGAAAGTGTCCAGGGTCACAATTTCCCAAGTGAATTCTTTCCATATACATGCAAGTTTTAGGTTAGTTCTGAAACACTGTCCCCTTTGCCTACTAGCCCAGATTAGTTGGGATGTGGGCTGGCAAAGAGAGAGCCCAGAATTTTGGACAAGTCAATCAGGTTGGAACCTTCTGTCATTTATGCCAGTGTTAGCAGGTATAAAGGGGTGTGTGTAGAAAAAGATCCGGACAGACAGATGTGTTCCTAGGTGCCGCTTCCTGGCTGGATACCTTGGTTGACTTGCTGATTTCGAGCTAATTGTATTCTCTTGATTCACTTTTATAAGCAGGCCAAGTTTTTTCCCTTAATAAATATACTTTTAATTATTTAGGAAGATGAAAAGCACAGATGTATGGAACTAAACCAATTAGTGCTAACCTACTTAGTGATTTTAAAAATCGAGATAAAATTTGTATGCTATAAAACTTACCCTTATAAATAGTACAGTTCAGTACTTTTCTTGCTATATCACAAAGTTGCACAACCATCACCAATATATAATTCCAGAATATTTTCATTATCCCCAAAAGAAACCCCATATCCACAAGCAATGGCTCCCCATTTCCTCTCACCTCTCATTTCCTGGCAACAAGTAATCTACTTCCTGTCTCTGTGGACTTGCCTGTTCTGAATATTTCATGTAAATGGAATCTAACAATATGTGACCTTTTCTGTCTGGCTTTCTTTCCTTTCATAATGATTTCAAGGTTCATTCTGGTTGTTGCATATGTTAGTATTTCATTCCTTTTTACGGACAAAAGATATTCCATTGCACTTATATACTGAATTTTGTTTGTCCATTCATCATGAGTTACATTTGGGTTGTTCCCATTTTGGGCTATTCTGAATAATTCTGCCATGAACATTTAAGTACAAGATTTTATAGTACACTTGGTCTTGGCCAAAAGGCCGACAAGCAGTAGGCACAAGGTTTTGAGCCAATATATGTTTTCATTTCTCTTGAGTATCTAAGTAGGAGTGGAATTGTTGAGTCATGTAGCAACTCTCAGTTTAACTCTTTGAGGGACTGTCATGCTGTTTTGTAAAGAGGACTTACCATTTTACATTCCTACCAGCAATGTATGAGAGCTCCGATTTTTTTTTCACATCCTCAGCCATACTTGTTTTTGTTGTTATTGTTGTTGTTACAGCCATGTTTATGAGTGTGGAATCCCTTTGAATTTTATTTCCATAATGATTAAAGATGTTGGGCACCTTTTAATAGACAGATAGGCCACTTGTATATCTTATTTTTGGAGAACTGTCTGTTCAAATTCCTTTGCCCATTTTTTAAAAATTAGAGTTCTTTTTAATTGGTGAGTTGTAAGTGTTCTTTATATATTTTTGACATTCAGTCCTTTTCAGATATATGATTTATAGATGTCTTGACCCATTCTGTAAAGGTTTTTCTCTTTCATTTTTTTGATAGTGTCTTAATAAATCATTAAAGTTTTTCATTTTGAAAAAATTCAATTTTTTTTCTTTTGTTATGTGTGATTTTGGTGTCTTTCAAGAAGCTATTGGGGCTGGTGGTGTGACACAAGTGGTAGAGTACCTGCCTATCAAGTATGAGGACCTGAGTTCAAACCAGGGAGCACAAAAAAGTAAAAATAAAATAAACCGTTGCCTAATCTAAGGTCATAAAGAGTTTTCTATATGTTTTCTTCTAAGAGTTTTATAATTGTAGTTCTTACATTTAGGCCTTTAATCACTTTTATATATCCTGTGAGGTAGAGGACCAGTTTCGTTCTTTTACATATGAATATCCAGCTTTCTCTGAACCATTTCGTGAAAAGACAATTCTTTCCTTATTGAATTATTCCAGCACCCTTCTCAAATACTGTCTTCAAATGTATGTGTTTATTTCTGGACTTTAAATTCTACTTCACCCTTATATGAATAGCATACTTTCTTGATTACGGTAGCTACATAGCAAGTTTTAAAATCAGAGTGTGTGAATTCTCCAACTTGGCTCTTTTTTCAAGATTGTTTTGTCTATTGTGGGACCTAAATTTTAGGATCAGTTTGTCAATTTCAGCAGGAAAGCTAGCTGGGATTTTGTTAGGGATTGCATTGAATCTGTAAATCACTTTGGGAGGATTGTTATCTTAACAATATTTAGTGTTCAGTTCATAACTTAATGTCTTCCCATTTATTTAGCCTTTCTTTAATTTCTTTCAATGATTTCAGGATATAGATTTTGTACTTTTCTTATGCAAATGTAAGGGTTTTTTTTATAGTACATCACATGGAATTCTTTTCTTGATTTCAATTTTGGATTGTTCATTGTTAGTGTATAGAAATACAACAGATTTTATGTCTTGATTTCCTATCTTGTGACTTGGCTGAACTTGTCTATTAACTATAGTAAGTTTGTGTGTGTGTGTATCTCTCAGAATTTTCTATATACAAGATCATGTCATCTACAAAGAGTAGTTTTATTTCTTCCTTTCCAATCTAAATGACTTTTACTTCTTTTTCTTGCCTAATTTCCTAGAACAGTGTTGAATAGAAGTGGTAAGAGCAGACATCCTCATCTCATTCCTGATCTTAGGGAAAAACTTTCAGTTTTCATCATTAAATATAAATACTAGCTGACAGTTTTTCATAGATACCCACTAGCAGATAGAGAAAGTTCCTTTCTGCTCCTACTTTGTTGAGTGTTTTCATTTTGTTTTGCTCATGAAAGGGTGTTGGATTTTGTCAAATGCCTTTTCTGCCTCACTGGAGATAATTGTTTTGTGCATTATTCTATTAACAAAGTCAGTTTCATTGATTGAAATTAATATGTTCAACCAAGCTTGTATTGCTGGGATAACAAGTGACAGTTGTCACTTGGTCATGGTGTATAATCCTTTTTATATGTTGCTGAATTCAGCTTGCTAAAGTTTTGTTAGCAATTTTTGCATCTGTATGTGTAAGGGCTATTGATCTATAGGCGTTTTTTCTCTTGATGTCCTTCTCTGCCTTTGATATCAGAGTATTACTGCTTTAATAGAATGAATTGGGACATGTTCCCACTCTTCTGTTTTTTGGTAGAGTTTACAAAGGATTCATGTTAATTCTTCTTTAAGCATCTGGTGGAAATCACCATGAAAGCATCAGGTCTTGACTTGACTGTAAGGCAATTTTTAAAATGACTGTTTCAATCTCTTATTATACATCTATTCAGATTTTCTACTTCTTTTGAGTCAACTTTGGTAATTTGTCTTTGTAGGGTTTTGTCTGTTTCACTGGGTTTTCTACTCTGTTGGCATTCAGTTGTTCACAGTATTCCCTAATAATTCTTCCTTGTTTCTGTGAGGTCTGTAGTGATGCCCCTCTCTCATTGCTCATTCTAATCATTTGCATCGGCTCTCTTTTGTTTGTCTTCTTTCCTAACTATAGGTTTGTCAATCTGTTTAATGAATCAACTTTTAGATTCACTTATTCCCTGATTCTCAGTATTTTTAAATTATTTTACTATTTCATTTATTTCCAGTGTAATCTTGATTCTTTCCTTCCTTCTTCTTTCTTGGACTTTATTTATACTTCGTTTTTTGTTTCTTAAGAAAGGAGACTGGGTCATTGATTTCAAATCTTTCCTTTTTTTTTTTCCTTACTGGCGAATGATGTAACTCAGGGGTGGAGCACTTGCCTAGTCAGTGCGAGACCCTGAGTTCAATCCCTAGCACTGCAAAATAAATTAATAAAATAATGTGACACACTAGGAATCAGATCCTTCCCCCTTCCTAGGGTCTGTTCATTATAATTACTGTTGCTTGTTTGTTTAGTGACTTTTCAAAACTAATTCTGTAAAATCCAAATTATCTATTGTTTGTGGCTTCTGAAGATTCTGCTGGGTTAGCCCATAGTCAGTTGATAACTGAATAGATATTTCCTTAGATTCCTGGATCCAGTAGTTCACCAGTCTTTGCCCAGGGGCTCAGCGTGTGTGGGGGGTGCAGTTTACAACTTAGCAGTAGCTTTTCCTTTTGCTGGTGCAGAGCCTCTAATAAGCTGAGGCAAGAGCTGAGGGCGTCCCAGGCTCTCTCCTGGGTATGGGTACAGCCCCCAGCACAGCCCTGGGCATGCACAAGGGTCTTAGATAGATCCCTAGAAAAATGTAAGAGCACCTCCACAGCTCATTCCCAGCTGTCCCTTGTAAGCTTTTTGATTAACTTATTGTTTGTCATAACTGTTTTCTGCTACCTCAAATAGCATGATTTAACAATTATTTCTAACTGCCTTATATAAAATCCCCAAAGAAAAGGTTCTGCACACTGGGTGAACTGTGTAGACATGTTCATGACCGTGGGGTCTCCCAGAATACCACCAGAGAGGTCACATAGCAACTATCCCTTGGAAAGAACTTGCATGGCTCTTGGCAGAGGCTGCTTAACAAGGAACATATAGGCTCTTTCTAGGCCCTGTGGATAGAGGGTTTGAAAACACGAGTTGGAAGTAGCACTGTCTATACCCTCTCTGCTGGTTGCCGGGCTTCTGGGACTGTGGCTGTTGGTTTCCAGTGCTACTCCAGAGCAGGTGACAGGCCAGAGGAATAAGGAAAGTTAAAACTTCACAGTGCTCACTGTTCTTACTGATATCAAGCTGGTTTTCTTTTCTTTCTTTTTTTCCCCCAGTGCTACAGATGGACCACAGGGCTTTGCACATGCTAGGCAAGTGCTGTACCACTGAGCTACATCCCCAGCTGTAGCTGCCCCTTCTTCAATTGCTACAAGTCTGTGGTTAATTTTCAGGGTTCTGAAAAAAGAGATTCTGGCCATTTTTGCCATTGTCCCTGTTGCTTTTACAGAGAAGAGAATTTTGGGAGATTTTTTCTCCACTTTGATCACCATCACTGAGGGCTTGTTTTGAGCCTGCCCATTCTTGGTGGCCTATTAATGACACTATACTCGCACTCTGTGGTTGAATTGTATAGGAATTCCCTTGGTAGGGTCCAGTGAGATGGGAACTATCAGCTGGGACCCCCACATTTTAGTCTTGCACTGGTCACAGGCTGACTATATGACTTTGGAGCAAAGGAACTAAGGTTTGCAGAGCTCCTACTGTGTGCCAGGCTATGTATACTGAGTGTTTTAGGCACACTGTGTCATATCATCCTGCAACAACCAAGAAAGAGCTACAGTTCCCATTGAACAGATGAAACCAATAAGAGACAAAGTGCTCCGTACCACACCTGCTATCCATGCCAAAAACTTCATATCTTGATTATTCTGCTATTGTCTTAGTATGACCCTTGTCTCCCATCCAAGTACTAACCAGGCCTGACCCTGCTTGGCTTCCGAGATCAGACAAGATCGGGCGCGTTCAGAATGGTATGGCCGTAGACAGTATGACCCTTGTCATCGGAGGAGGACGTGGAGTTGAGGCGACTGCTTAAGGTCATTTAAATTCTAACCCCCATGTCTGACTGCAAAGCCCATCCGTAGCCCTTGTCTCCATCCCAGTTCCCTAGGCCAGGCTCATTCCTGCTCTACATCTTGCCTTCCTTACCTTGTCAAATGAAAGATTAGAAAGGGATAAAATTATTCCATCAACAAATACATACTGAGTTGTCTTGTGACTTCCAGGATGACATTATGGAGGTACATGATTCTTTTGAGTCAGTTACTTAGAATCACATCATTCTTTTGAAAAAATAATTAATAAATAAACCAAGGTGTGTAACTGGGTGTCTTTCTCTCCCCCTTCTTCCCTCTGCAGAGTCAAAAGGGGACAAGGCCAAGTGGGTGTTCACCTGGCCACTCATCTTCCTCCTGTGCATCACAATTCCCAACTGCAGCAAGCCCCGCTGGGAGAAGTTCTTCATGGTCACCTTCATCACTGCCACACTGTGGATCGCCGTGTTCTCCTACTTCATGGTGTGGTTGGTGAGTGGTGGAGTGGTGGGCAGACTGAATGGACAGCCTCTGCCTAGCCTCTGCCAAGAGAGACCTGGGGACATGTCAGTGCCACCCTTGGGCAAGTCGCAGATTCCACTGACTGCAGCAAGTTTCTCAATAGAAAGAGGTTTTATCAAAGACGTGTGGCACCATGCTGTGTGCCAGAAATTGGACACAACTTTTGGTACCTGCCTCCAGGGCAGATATGGGGAGGGAGGGAGGGAGATGAGCCTTTCTTGACAGCCTGAGACCGACTGATCTGGTGGGAGGGCGGAGTAGTAGATGACACTATTAATGTCATCACCAGGCCCCTCATTTCCAGGGTCCCCAGGGAATGTGAAGGAAGGAGACTGGGGTCAGTGGGAGAGGACAGTAAACACAGGTGGCTGTGCCAAGCAGTTCTGTCCTTTCCTGTGTGTCAGTCACTGGCTTAAGGACTTTATAGAAACTCCTTTTAGTCCTCACAACAACCCCATGGGATAGGTATTTTTGTTATTCCATTTCATAGATGGGGAGACTGAGAATTTGCCTGAGGTTGCACAAATAGTACGTGCTAGCGACAAGATTGGGCTCCCTGCATCCATCCTCTAAGCCACGGTCCTGAACTGCCTCTCAGTGTGTTACTGGGGGTGTTCAGATGCCATTGGAAGGCAGTTTGGCAGGTGGAGAGGCATTGGCGTGGCTCCTCTGGTCATGTGTGACAGCTCCCTGCATAAATCTTTTATTCACTGGACTCCACTGGACAAGGCTATGTTATGAAAGCCCCCCTTCCCTGTGCTGTGAGGACCAAAGAGAAGCTGCGACTTCAGGGTCAGACAGATAATCAGTGGCGCAGCCAAGACCTTAGAATTTTGTACATGCACGATCATATCATCTACAAATAGTTTTATTTCTTCCTTTCCAATCTAAATGACTTTTACTTCTTTTTCTTGCCTAATTTCCTAGAACAGTGTTGAATAGAAGTGGTAAGAGCAGACATCCTCATCTCATTCCTGATCTTAGGGAAAAACTTTCAGTTTTCATCATTAAATATAAATACTAGCTGACAGTTTTTCATAGATACCCACTAGCAGATAGAGGAAGTTCCTTTCTGCTCCTACTTTGTTGAGTGTTTTCATTTTGTTTTGCTCATGAAAGGGTGTTGGATTTTGTCAAATGCCTTTTCTGCCTCACTGGAGATAATTGTTTTGTGCATTATTCTATTAACAAAGTCAGTTTCATTGATTGAAATTAATATGTTCAACCAAGCTTGTATTGCTGGGATAACAAGTGACAGTTGTCACTTGGTCATGGTGTATAATCCTTTTTATATGTTGCTGAATTCAGCTTGCTAAAGTTTTGTTAGCAATTTTTGCATCTGTATGTGTAAGGGCTATTGATCTATAGGCGTTTTTTCTCTTGATGTCCTTCTCTGCCTTTGATATCAGAGTATTACTGCTTTAATAGAATGAATTGGGACATGTTCCCACTCTTCTGTTTTTTGGTAGAGTTTACAAAGGATTCATGTTAATTCTTCTTTAAGCATCTGGTGGAAATCACCATGAAAGCATCAGGTCTTGACTTGACTGTAAGGCAATTTTTAAAATGACTGTTTCAATCTCTTATTATATGTCTATTCAGATTTTCTACTTCTTTTGAGTCATCTTTGGTAATTTGTCTTTGTAGGGTTTTGTCTGTTTCACTGGGTTTTCTACTTTGTTGGCATTCAGTTGTTCACAGTATTCCCTAATAATTCTTCCTTGTTTCTGTGAGATCTGTAGTGATGCCTCTCTCATTTCTCATTCTCACCATTTGCATAGGCTCTCTTTTGTTTGTCTTCTTTCCTAACTATAGGTTTATCAATTTGGTCAATCTTTTTAATGAATCAACTTTAGATTCACTGATTCTCAATATTTTTAAATTATTTTACTATTTCATTTATTTCCAGTGTAATCTTGATTCTTTCCTTCCTTCTTCTTTCTTGGACTTTATTTATACTTCTTTTTTCTTTTCTTAAGAAAGGAGACTGGGTCAGAGTCAGTTGATAACTGAATAGATATTTCCTTAGATTCCTGGATCCAGTAGTTCACCAATCTTTGCTCAGGGGCTCAGCGTGTGTGTGGGGTACACCTTCAGCACTCAGGCAGGCAGTTTACAACTTAGCAATAGCTTTTCCTTTTGCTGGTGCAGAGCCTCTAATAAGCTGAGGCAAGAGCTGAGGGCGTTCCATACTCTCTCCTGAGTATAGGAATAGCCCCCAGCACAGCCCTGGGCACACACAAGGTCTTTTGAGTTCCCAGAAACATGTAAGTTTTGCAACGCCCTGTCCCCAGCTCATTATGTGAAACAGTTACAAAATAGACATTGATAGTATAATTTGATTGCTAACACACACCAAAAACAAGGATAATCCCAAACCAGCAGCCTCGGGGGACCAATCACTTGGGAATTTACTGGGAAAGCAACTTCTCAGATTTCACCCCAGAATTCCTGACAATCTGCATTTTAACAAACACTCCATGGATTTTCTAAATGTTCAAGTTTGAGAACCACTGACTGATGTAAAGCATTAATAGTGGTTGTCTGTGGTTCTTGAGAAATGGTGGATAATATTATTTTCATTTTATTTTGTAAATGTTTTAAAACAATCAACACCTAATATAATCAGAAAAATAAGATACTTAAATGATGTCCTTAAAATAAAAGCATATTCCAGATTTTTCTGTTGGTTACAGCAATGTTACATTCAAATTAAAAGCACACGGGGTCAGGAAATCGTGCTCATGGGTGTTCCACTGTAAGCTCATTGCTCTCTCTTTTCCGCAGGTGACTATTATTGGGTACACTCTTGGGATCCCCGATGTCATCATGGGCATTACTTTCCTGGCAGCTGGCACAAGTGTTCCAGACTGCATGGCCAGCTTAATTGTGGCGAGACAAGGTACGGTTGGCCCTTATGTAAGTTGTAGCCATTATGACTGGCAGTTGTTGAGTCCTGTTACAAAGGGGACCATGGCATCCAGAAAGCATCATTTGAGATTTCATGATCGAGAGAATACCATCAAGGTGAGCTCTTCCCCATCTTTGGAAGCATTGCATAGGTGATTGTCTAAAAATGAAGATATCCTGAGGTCACCAGTCAATGTGAGATGGAACAGAGCCCAGCCCAGACTTCAGGTAGCAAATGACTTAATATTGAGAGGTGGCCTGGTCCAAGGAAGGCAACACAGGCATCTATACACCCAGCTCTTCCCATTCTTCTCCCAACTTCTAGAAGACGTGTAATGTTTTGCCATGATCCTTGGTTTTTCTCTGGGGCTTAGTAAGTAACATGGGTGAATAAGACAAGGAATGACTGACAAAAGGTTTTTGATGACAGAGCGATAGCTACACAGCTGGTCTTTATATCCTGTTCCTTTTCTATTAGTGAAATAGCATTGCTGAGTGGACTTCCATGGGTCTTCCCAGGGAAGAGAAAGGGACAGGGTGAATCCAGAAGGGCAATCCCTGGAGATGGGAATTGAGCAGCAGCAAGAGCTGACTCTGGAAAGGACAGGACAGGATGTTTGTTCCCTCAAGACAGGGGGAAGTGTTGAGTGGTTGGCCAGTCATGTCCTTCAGGCCTGAGAAAAGAGTGAAGTGTGGGACTATGTCAGGTGGTAGGCAGGTTCTTTGCAGAGACTGGAGACAGTTGGGTCCAGCAGCTGAGGGGAATAGAATTTCAATGGGTGACCTTTGTGTGAGTGTATTCATTTCCTAGGGCAGTCATAACTACTGTGATTTAAAGAAACAGAAACTCGCCTCCCAGTTCTGGGAGCTAGAAGGCCGAAACCAAGGTGCCTGCTGGCTGGCAACCGCTACCTACAGGCTAGAGGGGAGGATCCTTCCTTGCCTATTCTGGCTATTAACTGCAATTCTTGGCATTCCTTGGCTTATAACTTCATCCCTCCAGTCTCTGTGTCTGTTGTCACATGCCTTCCATCCCTCTGTGTACATCTATGTCCAGGCTTCCTTCTTATAAGGACACCTGTCATTGCATTAGAACGCACCCTAATTCAGTATGACCTTACCTAGATTTGATTATATCTGCAAAGACCCTATTTCTAGATGAAGTCATATTACAGGCTCAGGATAGACATGAATTGGGGGGAAGGCAACAGCGAAGAATGTGCAGTTTAAACAATGGCCCTGGAGGTCGGGCTGGTGTAGGGGAGAGTTGTGACACTAGGGGTTTGGGGGCCCCAGTGAGATCAACGAAGGGTCTCTTTTAGGAATGCAAGACAGATAGGGTTCTGAGACAGGACACCATTGCAGAGTGACTATAGCGGAATGTGGACATACAGAAGTGGATGAGGTGTGAGTGAGGCTGGGGCTGAGAGTGCAGTTGCCATAGGGTGAGTCACCCCAACAGTCCCTGGGGCAGGCAGGGAGGAGGACAGTCAGTCAGCCCAAGTGGGTGATCTTGAGGGAGATAGTGTCATCTGGTGATCCTCAAATGACAGCAATGAGGATGGAAGAAGGAGGTGGCCTGGCAAATAGGCAGGGTACAGGCCACTTGTCTGGATGCTGGTCAGAGTTGCTGCTGAGTTTTGCTGCTACCAGAGTGATGGTGGGAGGCATTCATGTTTCTGGATTGTTGGTTCCGCAAACATTGTATGGGTGCTAAATTTAGTCAGTTGTGTTGAATTAGGGCTGAATGGCCAGGTTAGAACAGAGTTCAGCCAACATGAATCTTTTCAAAGAGATTTGCTCTGTAACTTGTTCTCTATCGCAAGCAAGTTCCTCAGCTTGTGTGACCAGCACAACACTGGACAGCTGGACAAAAAGGGAATAATGAGATATCTCTAGCCTTTGAAGTACTTCTGGCCTGGTTGGAGAAAAGTACCTCCTAAGATCTAATGCCCTGATGGGCACAAATATGCATCATGACTTCCTATAAGGGATGCTGGGCCAGGTGTCGGAGACTGAGCCACTCACAAACTGAGTGACCTTGATCATCTGTCACATGAAGATGGTATCCCTCCCAGTCTCCAGAATAACTGGGAGGGTTACGTGAGGCCAGAAGTCATGTTGGGTCCTCCGAGAATGTTAGTTGATGAACCCAGCAAGAGAAATAATGGAGGGCCTGTATTCATTAGTCATTAACACGAGCTGGGTGGCTTAAACAACCGAGATTTATTGTCCCAGAATCCCGATACCCAGAAAAGCAAAGTCAAGGTGTGGGCAGGTTGGTTCCTTCTGAGGCTATGAGGGAGAGTCCTTCCCAGACTGCTCTGCTGACTCCTTAGCCATCTTTATTCTCACATGGTTTCTCCCATGTGCTGTCTGAGTCTACATTTCTCCTTTTCAAAAAAAATACTGGGCATCTTGGACTGGGGCTCGGTTTGATGACCTCATCCTAACCCGTTACCTTGTTAAACGCCTCGCCACCATGTAAGGTCGATCTGGAAATAGAGGTGTGAGAACTTCCACATATGAATTTTGAGGGTCACAATTCAACCCCATAAGACCCTTGAGATTTCATGAAGGAAAGGCTGGTGGAGTGGCTCAAGAACACCCGCCCAGGTTTAATGGAGTGGATCTTAGACCTCACCTGCAGTCTTAGAAACACAGGATCCAGGAGGAAGGACTCTCTTTCTGAGGAACAGCGCTGATAAAAGGACACTTGTTTTGGGTCACCTGCTCTTGATGAAATGTGTCGGTTGCCCCCCCAGGCCTGGGAGACATGGCAGTCTCTAACACCATAGGAAGCAACGTGTTTGACATCCTAGTGGGACTTGGCATCCCGTGGGGCCTGCAGACCATGGTTATTAATTATGGATCCACGGTAAGCCCCCTCATCTCCTAAGGAAGAAGATGGATGTGTTTTACAGAGAACAGTGGAGGCTCTCACCCAGTTTCAGACCAGGGTTTTAGGAAATGTGCTACCCTTTCTCCTTAGCACCGACTTTCTCTGACCAGATCAGTCCAGGGCTCTGCAGGAGACATCCCATATTTGTCATGTGCTTGTCAGTGTCTCTGCCTCTTCCCTCAGCTGACCAGAACCCGTCCCCAAGCTAGGCCACTTCCTGATGATGCTGGTGCATACTTGAATTCATGACTCTCCCTTTAACGGGGGGGGTGGGGGGCTCTTGACCGTCCACAGTCACATGCTTATTCCCCAGGAACCCCTGAGTTTTCCTGATGAAGGAAGGAATAAACTGGAACTCTCTGGGCTTTTGGATTGGCCAAGAAGCCAAGAGATTCAGACCACATGTGTTTCATTTTCCAGGTGAAGATCAACAGCCGGGGTCTGGTCTATTCCGTGGTGCTGTTGCTGGGCTCTGTTGCTCTCACTGTAAGTTGTTTTAATTCTAAAACAGAAGCCTCATGCACATTTTATTTCACCTGATTCTGATTCCTTTGCACGACTCCAAACACTTACCCCAGCAGAGAGGAATGAAGCCAAGGAAATGCATACACTCAGATACCCCAAACCTCCTCCCAAATGCACACATACAGAGGAATGGCTCAAGACAAAGTCTGCCAAGAATGAGACTTAAAAAATGTGCCGATGAGAAACAACTCCAATGCCAAGTTCTGAGGCAAAGGGAAAGACCCATTTGTCCTTAGAGTGCCACCGGCTTGGGGACTGGGCCAGAAAAGCATGTGCATGCACCCTGAGGAAATGGTCTGCTGCCTGGGGAGGGTCGGTGCCATGACAGTGGCCTCTGTGTGTCCTGAAGTCAATGGATCTAAGCCAGGGACCCACCCTATCACCGGTCACATCTAGAGCCTTGAGGGCTGGTGCTGAACAAACCAAGGATAAGCCTGGCAGTGCCAGCTCACACTTGCCTACATTCAGCAGGTGTTCAGGGGCGGGTAACAGGTGTTTGCTTTGTGTCTCTTGGCCTCCTGAGCCCAGCTCTCCCACTCTCTCCTTCCAGATCCTCGGCATCCACCTCAACAAATGGCGGCTGGACCGGAAGCTGGGGATCTATGTGCTGGTTCTCTATGCTGTCTTCTTGTGTTTCTCCATAATGATAGAGTTTAACGTCTTTACCTTCGTCAACTTGCCCATGTGCCGAGAAGACGACTAAAGCTGAGCCACTGCCCTGGGAGCCACTGTGGCCTCTCCACAACACTGGCATCTTCTCTCGCTTTCCCCACAACAGGTCTCTCTTGCCTGGCAGTCACCGTTCTCTCATGAGCTGGAAGGCAAGGCCATCATGGTCTTTGGTCACAGGCCAAGCTGCTGGGTGCCCATCTCCTCCTTGGAGTTCTGCCCCCTGCAAGGCAGGGCCCGCCGTTATTTGAGCAGCTCTGCAGACCTGGGCTGCCAGCCTCGGGACTGTGTTGAGTGTCCCATCTCTGTCCTGCATACTTTAGTCAAAAGGACTTCTGAGTGCAGTTTGTCT
Organism: Castor canadensis; assembly: GCF_047511655.1. Lineage (NCBI taxonomy): Eukaryota > Metazoa > Chordata > Mammalia > Rodentia > Castoridae > Castor > Castor canadensis. Next base: position 16,663,257 of record NC_133388.1, on the reverse strand, counting down.
TTCTGTGCCACAGACAGCCTTAGAAATGAGTCTGTCAGTGAGCGTAAGGTCTCCTGGGGCAAGTGCAAAATAGGCATGTTGTTCGCACACATCACCTTTGGCTGGAGGAGTGAGCTCTTTAGGTGATTCATGCCACCCACAGCTTGGAAGAGGCATGCAGCAACCTGCTGGAGTCTGAGACCATGTCAGCAGACATTCCACTCCTTTTTCTGGAAAAAAATTGGAAGAATGGAACATTTTTCACAGCAGAAGAGAGAAAAGCAAGTAAATCCTCATCCTTTATTGATGCACTCAGAGAATGAGTGATGAAATATTAAAAATAAAGTATCATACTTGAAAAATATCATTCCACACAAAAGGATCATGAGGGAGACCAGAACGGTTACCCTTGCAGAAAAATGAATCCTATGTGTGTCACCTTGCATTGGCTCTAAGATATTAGACACATTGAGAACATAGGAAAAGGTGGAAACAGGTGCTACTCAGAGACACAGTGGGGGACATATTTATAGCTAGACACTCCAGCCCTTCCTTATGAGCAGTGCACCATCTGTCCAGGTTTGTGACCTCTTTGTTAATGCTCTAGTTTCAAAACCACCCTGTTGAAAGACCCAATTGCTTATCTGTTCCATAAATTCCAGAACTGATGGTTAGTGACAAGATGAGCAAGTTCCTGAAAAACAGCAAATCACTCCCTGGTTGGCCAAAGCCAAGGACGAAAACTATGGCTCAGAGTTTTTAGAACTGAGTTTCTTGAATCTTTAGTTTGTTCCACATGAAAGATCAGGAATAGGGGATTGATTCAAATATAGAAAATTATGAAACAACGCTCAAACTGCTTTTATGGCTTTAAAATCTATATTCAACATAAACCATTCCTGGCTTCTAAAAAGAAAGCACAAATTAATTTTATATAGAGTGGTTTTTTATTTTTTTAATGTTTCTATTGCAAAAGTCTATCAGATATGATGCACTTTTAATATTGAGATATTTTGCATGGTAAGAGTTATGGGGACAACCTGTAATATGAGAAGAAAGGTTTTTAGTGATTCACCAGAGATTGCTTTGAACTTGGTGATGAATTTAAATCCAGTATCTGTTGTGTTTGGAGACACAAACTCATGACCCACGTTGGAATTTGTGACTGTGCTCTTTAAGGCCTCCAGGGTTCCAAAGGAGGAAGCAGCTAGCTTTCATCCATTAAGCTCCCTTAAGCGTGAACTACGTTGGGACCTCGCTCCTATTACCAGGCTTCTGTGTGGGGTTCACGTCAGTATTAGTAGCTACACCAAGTCAAGGCTTCACTTTTTGTTTCTCTACCTAGATAGAGGGCTTAGAGATGTTCAAATTGAGACAAGAGTAATCTTTCCTAAGAAATGAGCTAAGCAGGAGGGGAGGATGCATCGGTATGAACTTCGCTGTTCAGAGCTATTCTGTACCCCAATAGCTTAGTTCACCTGGGTGTGTGTGTGTCACACTGTTTCACAGATCACCCAAGTTCCAAGTGCTTTTGTCTCTGCCCTGATTCTCCTAACTGCCCTGTAATGTGAGCAGGGATTGAACAGACAATTTAGTCTTGGAACAGTTGAGCAGTTCTAGTTTAGTGACCAATAGGTAGAAAATCTGGAGCCAGGCAGCAACCCTTCACTCCTCCCAGCTCAGCCAGTGCATGTGATGGCATGCCTAGGCTGGTGGCATGGGTATGCCTTTGCCCTTGAGGTTGGATCTTACTATTTGGGTTAAAACCTCATCAAATATTTAATTGACTCGTAGGTTCCCCAGATCAGTTCCTAGTATCTGTCCTTATCCCATGTCCTTATTTTTTTCTGAAAAATACCAAAAACTATTTTTGGGTATAGGCACAGGCTACAGGACCCCTGCAGACGTCCCTGCTAGTGTTCAATTCTGAGTCCTTGATCATCTTTTAGAGAACATATTCTCCTTACCCTTCTCTTCCTCCACAGAATCCAGTTGAGGTTATAAAGTGCACCGCAACTACAGTTACAGAGACTTAAAATTATGTTTTCAATCTGTGGTACGCTCCTTTTGCTAGTTTTCTTTGGACTGTAATGTGCCAATGTACTTTCTTAAAGGCTCTATACATTTATTATATCCAGGAAACTATATGTACACTGTAGGTGAAAAAAATTCTGTTTTTAACTAAATATTTTTCCATCATAAAAGTTGAAAGAATTGCTTGATTAATTTAGGCCTTCGTTTTTAAATTATACTGTCACCACTATGTAGGATTACTTCCTTTATTTTATCCCCAAAGCTAATTAGCATGGGGTAATTACTTCTGCTACAGCAATAGACAATTTAAAAATACATTTTGTTTTTCTCATGGGGGACAGAAAAGAAACACGAGCCCTTGTGCTCAGATAGAAGATGTCTACAGAAGAAGGAGAGGTGGTTTCTGGCCATTTCTGATTTGCAGTTTGCCTTTTTCCAGCTGGAGCATTGGGGTGGGCAGTGTGGGGTGTCTTGGGAGCCTGGCCTTGAAGGAAGGTTCTAGATCAGCTGCTGTGAAAGGCTGAAGTCAGGGCACTGTGGGTAGGTCGGTGTCCGTGCTCTGCCCACCCTTCCTACAACTCACAGTCTGTGGTCCGCTGGCCACTGTGCTTCCCTGCCTCATTCAGTCCTTGTAGGTTTTACCTGCTCATTACCTGTCCTGCTCTTGCAGGGGCATTTCTTGTTTTGTGTCATTGGTTCCCTACCTTTGCAAATCCAAGCAGCTGATAATGCACCAACCTTCCTTCCCTGAGCCAGGTTCAGCCAGGTGGGGTGTGCATCCCACTCAAGTGCAGAGTGGCAGACCTTGCCCAGAACACTTCTCCAGAGCAGCCAGGATCTGGGTTGTTCTAGCTGCTCTTTCCTGGCAATGAGGACTTGCAAGCCTAGCATTAGTGGCATTCCAGAGAGCACTGGACCCCCCAGCAGACCCAGGGGACTCAGGCAGTATGGGCACAGATGCATCCTGGCTCATACCTGTCTTTGCCCCTGGCCTTTCTCCTCCCTTTCCTTAAGGTGGAGTAAGGAGAGGTGAGAGGACTGGCAGAGGGCCTGTCTGTTCCTCCTGGAAAAATGGGTGAGAAGCCCAGCCCAGCAGCTGAGGCTGCTTTCCATGCCCTCCCCTCCTTCCTCACGCATGAAGTGGGCTCATGGGCCAGGTCTGTGGGGATTCTGCTCTACCCTGTGGATTTCTCCCTGGGAGTCAGCAGCTGAGAAGCAGAGATGTTCCCTCCCACTGAGCAGCTGATGCCCTCTATACTGTGTATCACCATGCTGTCTGGACCCTGGGTGGGCGGGGGGTGGGGTCCGGTCCTCTCCTACCCGCCTTTCTCTTCCTTCTAGGTCTTGCTGCCTGCCTTCCAAGCTGGAAAAGATGGCTCTTGGCAAATGTTTGTTGCTTGAGTAACAAAGCACTTGCTTGTTAGGGTTAAAGTCATCAAGAGAGTATACAGTCATTCACACTTTAAAATACATACCAAGGGCTTTTAAGCCCTGCAAACATGATTTCCATAGGAATCATCCATCCCTAGGGGAAGCTAGCAGATGCCTCCAGAACTCCCGAGGGGGTCCACATCTGAGGGCTCTTCAGAAGCCACATCTTGGCCATTGAAACTTGTAGAAACTTCTGAAAATGTTAACTGGTTAGCTCTTGGATAGCATGAAGTCCATTATCCCTACTCATCTTGGACCCAAAATGCTGCCTCTCTGGCCCCAACCTCTCTCTCTGAATGTGGATTCACCCAAAGAACATGCATGTTGGGCTGGTGGAGTGGCTCAAGTAGTAGGAGTGCCTGCCTAGCAAGTATGAGGCCCTGAGTTCAAACCTTGTACCACCAAAAACAAAAAAAAAAAAGAACATGCATGACCTCACCAGGTGTGAGCACTTTCTCTGGGTTGTATGGGCTCTGCAGTTTGTCATGAACTCTCAAGGGTAAAACCTTTCCAAGCCTTCTCAAAGCATGGAGAGGGACCCTTTCTGTTCTTTGGGCCAATTTTCCCCACTGGGTCTATCAAGTGGGAACAAGAGAGAGGGGATCTTTCATGAGTCCTAACTTCAGGGCAGAGAGCATGGGAGTCTGTGGCTTTCTTTAAACCACAGCCTTCTGTCAGCGTGGCTCCCATGGGGCCTTGCATTGCTGCAGAGAACTAACTATTCCCAAAGGGCATGCAGATTTTAAAAGGCATTTTGATTTACATTGCTGCAGTTGCTTGTAAATAAAACTAAACTGTAATGGGAATTTTGTGCTTCACCCTGAAGATGGAATCAAGGGACAGTGGTTTGTTATAATGCTGTCCAACTCAAGCAAATGGATGCTGGCGTGCAATCAGAAGGGACCCTTTTCTCCCATTCTGCTCTTCAGATGGGCCTATTTTTCCAGCAAAGCCAGCTGAGAGGTATGAGAACTTTGATTATTTAATGTGGGTTTTCAAACTTCCAACTTTTCAAAGACAAATGGCTTCCAGGTTCCATTCACCTTGGCTAAATCCTCAAACATCTATAGCTCCATAGGGCTGGGGCCCTGCTTTGTGTCCTCTTTCCCCTATGTGTTTCTAAGGCTCTTTATCCCTCCAATGGTGTCAGTGTCCAGTTGTCCGAGGGGTGTATCTTCCTCCCAGTTAGCAGAGGCTGAACACAGGCCCTCTTCCAGTCTAAATTCCCTGATGCAGTACTGGGGACTCTGGGAAGCATCTCTGAGGTTGAAAACACACTCAGCCTCTGTGAAGGTGAAGGCCTTGGCTGTGTGGTTTTTCCATCCGTTACATTTATGGGGCTGGGGATTGGCTACTCCTTAAATACCAACATAACCCACACCTATTCACACACTAGTGCCAGAATTCAAACAGCCGCTCCTTATGCCCCATGCTGGCTGGGACTTTTCCATTTATGAGTCCAATAAAATCCTTAATCCTGGAGAGAGCGTCTACCTTCCCATACCATCACTGGAAAACAAACTTTTTAAGCTATCAAGAGAGGGGTTTGCAGTTTTTGGTTCTAGATGAGGGTTTGATGTGGTCAGCTTTTGTCTAGAGAGAGAGGGCCCCAAGCAAAAGAGCCTTCCTCCTGTCACACTGGAATTCCGCAGGATTCCAGAGTCTATTCCAGAGGGTACATGTAGTCCTCTTTCAACAGGAGCAGAGAGACTTTGGTCTTCTTGAAAATGACTGAGGGAGAGGGGCTTGTGAGCAAGGCAGCTCTGTTTTTCCAAAGAACATGTCCTAGCGGGTTATCTGGCCTCTGGGCAGCCCACCTCACCTTTCATTCCTGCCCTTCTAAGCTGTGGTGCCCAGAATGATGCTTTGATTTCCTCGTGCGACTTGCATCGGGGCACTGGGGACCCAGAGTATAGAGCTATGGCTGAGCCACTGTGGTTGGCTCTTTGCTAGTCTGTGAGGCTGGGTCTCCAGTTTGAGAGCACTTACTCCTATTAGGATGCCCTCTGCCTGTGTCTCCCATTCAGCTGAGTCCTTACTTGTGTCCAAACACAGAGAGCTTTGATTACCCAGAGAGGAAAGAAGGCTGCCGGCCCACTGAGGCCAGGCCCACGGGTAGATGCAGGTCTAGAAGGGCAAAGGGTGAGCATGTGGAGCCTAGGAACATCCAAGACGCCCACGAGGCAAGCTGGGCATGGTTTCCCCAGGGTGTTTGGATCTTCCTGGGACACAGCCTTGACTTACCAAGTTGCAGGTAGATGGAGTTAGAGAAATCTGTGTTCTGAAGGAACAACCCAAGTCAAGAACCTTGGGGGCAGTCCCCCACATTGCTTGTGTCCCCACAAGACCTTTCTAGCATGCTGGGCTGAACACTGCCACTTTTGTTCATCTTCTCCAACAGGCACAGCAGGAGCAGTGGGTTGGAAAGTTGTAAATAATAAATATATTTATGCCGCTATTTATTTTTTCAATAACTGTGACCTCCTGCACTGTGAATGCTCTGTGATATGAGATTCTTAGTTTAATAAAACTGTCATTAAATTTGAATGAATTGATATTATTGGTTCCTAAACACTGGCATGAGTTTACTTTTATTGTGAAGAAAAATCTAGAGTAAATATGAACCTTTATAAGAAATCTAGCAGTCAGTATTGTAATGCAATATCTCAAGAATCTACACTATCAATAAAATAAATGAGCACAAGCTGTCTTTCTCTGTATAGAGCTTCCAATCATGTTTTCATAGACCCAGACTTGTATTTTTTGAAAGGATTTCACTGGATTAACAGCCATTGGAAACCATTTCTATTTGCATATTGAGAAAAAAAATAAACTTCAAAAAGGATGAGAAGTTGGAGCTTTTAATTATGACTGTAAATGAATAAAGCAAAGTAGAACTTGTAATGTATCTGGGCTAGTGTGGATGAGTTCAGAGTGACCCAACCCTTTCCTACCTCCTCAGCTTCTTGGGCAGCTTGGACCTGTGTAGTCCAATATTGCCCTGCTTCAGAAGGGCACCATCTTGAAATTCTTGGTGATGTTTGTTTGTTTGGGACAGTCTCACTATGTAGCCCAGGCTGGCCTCGAACCCTTGTAAGCTTCTGGCTTCCCCTTCCCAAGTATGGAATTACAGGTGTGAACCACCATACCCAGTCTAATGATGCTTTTAAAGGGGTCCCACATTTACATGTGCACGGGACTCTGCAAACTAGATAGCCAGCCCTGCTTATCAGGAAGAAGTTTCCTGCCATCATGGGAAATCAAGGCTGTGAGTTAGTGGTTCTGGTTAATCCCTTAATTCTGCAAAAATTTCCTGAGTCCCAGCATCCCTGGGAGCCATCTGATACTTTACCATGCACATGAATGGCTTGAGCATTTGTTTAAAAGCAGACTGTGGCCCAGAGGGAATAAGGTGGGCCCATAGCCCAGGGTGCTACAGTTCCAGCAAGTTCTCAGGGATGGCAGTGTGGCTGCCCCTCTCTAAGTGAGGAGATAGACCATCCTGCTACATGTGGGCTCTGGGCACCGAGCAGGCTCACAAGCTCTTCCATTCAAAGCATGACAAGTACAGAAATTGAGAGAGAATATGAATAGCAGTGGCAATTTGATGAGTAATTCTGTCATTACTCATCAAATCTGGTTTTCTGATAATTTATTTTATTGTAGTTTATAAACGTATCTACAATGAATTAATTTCTTAAAACAATATTTTAAAAATCTTTCCTGTGGGTGGTCTGAGAAGTTCTTTAGGAGACAGCAAGTCAGCATCCTCTCACTGGAACTTATTCCTGTCTCAGATAAATCTGCGATGCACAGAGGATTTGGCCTTGGGACTCCAGGCTCATGAACTTGTGGTTTCTGATGGCCTTGTGCTCATGGCCTGAGGACCCTAGCACCTTCTCTTTTTGTCCTCCCCTCTATTACCCCCACCAACAGTCCCCCTTTTACTCTCATGTGACATTATTCTAATTATTTTAGGTCTAGATTGCAAATATGAATAAAAACGTGATATTTGGCTTTTTTTTTTTGGTGGTGGTAGTACTTGAGTTTGAACTCAGGGCTCATATTAGACAAGCTTGTCTTGTCTTAACCTAGCTGGTGCTTTGTGGCTTACAAAGCAAGGGAAACACAGGATGGGTACTGGCCCCACTTCACAGGTGAGGAAAATGAAGGAGATGAAAACATGATGGTGGGAACCAGCATGCCCTTCCTTTGCCCAGCTGCCCAGACCTCAGCGGGCAGCGGAAGTTTGGCTGAGTCTGACCTGCCTGGGAGCTCAGTGGCCATCAGATTGTTTTTGATGTTTTTCTAAAAGTTCAAGGAGATTCCAAGTTCACATGAGGGGCTGGCAGAGTGGCTCAAGTGGCGCCTACCTGGCAAGTGTGAGACCCTGGTGTGAAACCCCAGCACCACCAAAAATAAAATACAAGTTCACATGGGTCCTGGTGCAGGTGATCTGATGGTCTACTGGCTTAAGAAGTAGGCCTTCCTTCTGTGGGTTCCTGTTGCCCACCTTTGTTAGCAGGTGTCTGCCAGGAAGAGCAAAGGGGAAGAAGCCGGAGCAGGTTCTGACCTCTCTCCATCCCCACTGGTGAGCTCTCATCTGAGACTCAGTCTATATTCACTGCCTCTGAAGTCTCATGTCCTGCCCTCTAATGTGTTATTAGACCACATAACCTGGGCTCTTGTCTCAATCATTCTACATTTTTTTCATGTCATCCCTAATGCGCAAACTCCCTCTTCTGGGTCTCCTCTCTTTCTTAATTTCTCTGTCTTCCCCACCCTCTGTTTCTTCTCTACCTGTTCCTTAAATGAAAGTGTTACCCTGAATCCCATTGATCCTACCAGTGGATCTCAGTCCTGGCTATCACTGGAGTCTCCCTTGAGCTTTAAAATGCACAGATGTCTCCGTCTCACCTCCCCACCCCTCCCACAAAAGACCATCCAACTGGCCTGGTCATCAGTATCGTTCAAAGATGCCCAGGGAAATCTGATGTGTGCCCAAGGCTAGGAACCATTGGTGCAGCTTAGTGCATGGGTCTCAGGCTGACCAAATGCAGGCTGGACCACCTGTTGCCATCCTAAAATTGGTGCTTCCAGCCCCAAGGTTCAAAGTGTTTTCAGAGCCTCTCCCCAACAAGTCTAACCTCCTCCTGCACTCTTCAGCCAAAGTCAAATGTAAACTCAGAGCCGGGTGTGGTGGCACACAGAATTCCAGCACTGGGGAGGCTGAAGCAGGAGGATCCTGAGTTTGAGGATGGCATAGGCTACATAGCAAGACCTGACTCAAAGCACTAAAATAAGCTACATGCTGCTAGCTCACACCTATAATTCTAGCTGCTCAAGAGGCAGAGATCAGGAGGATAGCAGTTCGAGGCCAGCTCAGGCAAAATAGTTCGAGAAAACTTATCTGGAAAATACCCAACACAAATAGGGCTGGCAGAGTGGCTCAAGTGATACAGTGCCTGCCTAGCAAGCATGAGACCCTGAGTTCAAACCTCAATATTGATATATATATATATATATACATATACTGAGCTTTATGTAATGTAAAAGCACTTCAGGATAAAGTATACTTTGTCTCCAACTTACTTTGATGCATCAAAGTGGATGGATAGATGGATAGATGGATGGGCAGACAAGAAGTGTGTGATAAAGAAAGGTTAGTAATGTGTTTGTGGGTAGATTGCACATAGTGAGTATACAGGTGTACACAATTTTTGTACAGTTTTCAGCTTCTCTGCATGTTTGGAAATTTCCAAAAAAATGGGATAATATTAAATTCGTCCTCCCACCCCCAATCCACTCCTGCTGTGCCCCACGTCAGTGGAGTCTCTATTTTCCACTGTAAAATGCCACCACCCCATGTTGGACACAATTATTGATCTTTCCATTTTTTTCTCCTGCTGTCTTTTTGGCAACCCCTTGTTCCCTTTCTGCTCCTGCCATCACTGCCCCGCTGTAAGTTGTGACCTAGTTTATGTCACAGGTTCCTATATGGCCTCCCTGCTTCCTCTGTCCCTTTCCTAATCTATCTTCCCCACTCTGCAGCCAGAGGGATCTTTGTCCCTCGCCTGCTCAAGAACACTTGATGACTACCAATTGCCTCAATGGGCCACTTCAGAGCCTCCATGGCCCATATCTTGCCTGGTGCTCCTCCTCCCTCTTTCTCTTGTGACTCTGTCCTCATGCTGTTCCCTCTGCTTAAAACTTCTCCCCGACTCTTGTCCTACAGAGGAAGGACAATATTTTTCAGAGGCCTTCAGAGACCTCCAGACTAGAATGAATTGCTTGCCTTGGTTTGTTGCTATCTTTTGTTTGTAAGCTTGTTGTCTGTCATCAGTTATTCACTTGGAATATTCTGGAATAATCACCATCTCTCTGGCAACATCTCTGAGCTACATATCTCTGGCCCCAAGACTGAGAAACAGCATAAAGTACTTTGTCACTCGTTGAATCATTCAACAATCACGTACTGAGGATTTTCTCCTACCCAGGATCATGCCAGCTTCTGGCTGAAGAGATGGAGGGAGCTAAAAACCCCCAAGTTCTGAGTGAGGGAGGGAGAGGTAGCAAGGAGGCTGCAGGAGTCCAGAAAAGGGAAACCCTCTGCAGGTCAGGGGAGACATCAACTCAAGCTCAAGGGTAATGAGGGGGAGGGCGAACATGCAAAAGGCATAAGCCATGCTTGCACAAGGAAACATTTAAATCACATCAAGTATTTTGATTTAAAAAGAGGCGATGAGGGCTGGAGTGTGGCTCAGTGATAGAGCGATTGCCTAGTAGGTGTCAGGTTCTGGGTTCCATCGCCAGTACTACAAAAACAAAACAAAACAAAACAAACAAACAAACAAAACCAGAATAACCAAGAAAAATACAATATAGAGATAGTCAAAGTTTTCCAAGTAACTCAAACTGGAAAATACATGGGGCCTATGACAGGTAGAATAATGGCTCCCAGAGATGTCCACACCCTAATTCTGGGAGTCTGTGAGGATATGTTCTTACCCGGCAAGGGGTAATTTGCAGATGCGATTAAGAGAAGGATATTGAGATGGAGAGGTGATCCTGGATCATCTGGCTGGACTCGATGTCACCATAGGGTCCTCATAAGAATGGGGCTAGAGGGTCAGAAAAAGCAGAAGTGGACACAGAGGTTGGAATGATGAGGGGCCGTGAGCCAAGGAATGCAGACAGCTTGAGAAACTGGAGGTGATAGGAATGAATTCTCCCGTAGGCCTCCAGAGGACGGCCCTACTCACGCCTTGATTTTATCCCAGTGGAACCCATGTTGGTCTTCTGACTTCCAGAAGGGGAAGATAATAAGTTTGTGATATTTTAAGTCACCAAATTTATGAAAATTTGACACATCAGCCACAGGGAATAAACACAGGGCCCAGGGCTGAGAGTGGGAGGAAGAGGAAGGTGTAGGTGAGGGTGAGGGTGAGCCTAGGAGGGCACGGGGTGGGGGGGGACCACTGAAGGCCAAACCAGTTTCCCAGCTGCCACTCCCACCACGGTGTGGAGGGTGGCTGGGCAGACTAGAATAAGAAGCCAGAAAAGAAGTGGGATCAGCTACAGAGGAGAGACTGGTTCAGGGCAGTCTCTGTGTTTGCCAGGTGACTTGTTGGCTCATGGTTGGGTGGTGTCCCCTGCAGATTTGACAACTAATTGTGGAGTCGGGCAAGAGAAGAGGGAAGGAAGGTTCTCAGCTGTCTGACCCAAAAGCCTGAGGGTAGAGAAAGTTTGGGATTCAGGAGATGACAAGCTCAATGTGGGTCCAATGGAGCTGGGATTCAGGTGACTTGACGTTGCTCTTCACACATCCCGTCTCCTCCTCTGCAGAAATAAGATGGTGAATCTCCTGGATGGGTCATGGAGCCCGGCTAGTGACATGATGGATCCTACTGCCTGGCCCAGTGCCTCTAACCTAGTGAACACCAGGCTCAACAGCTATTGTAGGCAACATACAGATGCCATATGACACAGAAGAGTCAGGAGCCGCTCCATCCCAAGGTTTCGCTCTATTCCCTCACTGTCTTCCCTCTGGAAGGCTCACGTTCCAGGGAGACGGAGGGCAGGCTCTGGCCCTGTTGCAGTTTCAAGGGCTTGGGTGGAGAGGCCACATCAAGAAGCAGTGCCCAGGGACTGGGGAAGGAAGAGGAGGAAGGAGAGGGAGGGTGGGTGGGAGGCTCACAAACTGCTTTCTGCAGATTTCTGTCCTGGCAGGGACAGAGCGTGAGATAAAGGCTGTGGGGAAGAAAGAGGGCCAAGGGCTCCTGCCACCCTCCCCTTGGGACCTCAGGAAGAGGCGCTGCACGTGGCCTTCAGAGTCCAAGGGCAGCAGCACAGCCAGGCAGGCCCAGAGGACCACTGGGGACCACTGATCTGCATGAACCTTGGAGATGTAGCAGAGGCTACATCTGTGGAGCAGAGAGGGTCAGTGAAGGCTGAGCAGCAAAGTGCAGCCACTGGGCTATGACCACGTCAGCACTGAACCACAAGGTCCCAGGAAACCCTTCAGCTGGGGCAAAATGAGCCAACTACTCAGTTGGCCAGGGCCTGCTTCATGGCGGCCAGCTGCGTGTGGCTGCTCACAGCCTGGGGCCAGAGGGCCTCTGCACACAGAAGGCTCTCAGGCTTGACTCAACACTCTGGGGTCACTGTCCTGACATCTGAAAGACTTTCTGAGGAAAGGCTTGTACATTTCCATTTTGCACTGGGTCCTGGATACTATGTAGCCATAGGCCAAGGTCATGTGAGGACTATGCCCTACAGTGGCAGCACCAAGGCTTCCACAGATGAGACCCTTGGGAGGCAGGGATGTCACATCTTCCTTCCTGGTCCTCAACCTCACCTTGTCCCAGGCTGCATTAATTAATAGCAGCTGAACTGAACCCAAACTTCCCCAAACACACCTCTTGGCACCCCTGTCCGGGGCAGGGCAACTGGAGGAAGGAGGAAGGTGCCAAAATGCCTCCAGAGCAAGGCATCTGTGTTCTGCACTTATAAAAATCACTAAAAGAAACAATTGAATTAAAAGAAATCAGTAGTGCCAGATATGCCGGTACACACTTGTTATCCCAGCTACTCAGGAGATGGAAGTAGGAGGATCAGGGTCTGAGGCCAGCCTGGGCAAAAGAACGAGACCCCATCTCAAAAACAAACTAAAGCAAAAAAGGCTTGGGACACTGCTCAAGTGGTCAAGCACTTGCCCGAGTTCAAACCCAAGTCCCACACCAACAGCAACACCAAAGTCAGTAAAGGAAACCAACACTTACCACAAACCTACTACTTGACAGGCACCTTCCTTCCACAGCACCCTCCCACCCATACCCATCTTCCAGAAGAGGAAACTTGGACCCAGAGGAACCTGGCAAAGGTCACACAGCTGGCAAGAGAGGAGATAAGCTGACTGGGTGGCTGGAAAGCAGACAGAGCTTCTGTCCTCAGTACCCAGCATGCTCAGCAATTCTGTTTGAGAATATTCTTACCTGAGGACCCAGGGGCCTCCACTGAATGAGCACCTGTCAGGCAGACTCCCTCCTGAGACAGCAGCAGGCAACTGGGCCAGGATGGCCAGGGCAGACCAGATTTTCCCCACACTGCCCTCTTTTCACATGGAAGAAGGCTTAAAGCCTGAGGTCACCACACTTTGCTTTTAGGGGAAGTGAATAAACCCCTAGGGAGAAGTGAAATAGCTACAAATCACTTCCTACCCCCAAGTACTTAGGGAACATTTCTTTTGCGAAGCATGCTACACAAAGATGAGGAGGAGGGCAGGGGAAAGATGGGGAGGAAAAAGAGGGGGAGTGGGAGGGGGAAGGAAGGAGAATTAGTGAGTACCGCCAGCCAACCACCTTTCCTTACACCAGCTTATCCTCCTAAGATGTCTTCTACTTACTGAAGTTCTACTCCAGGAAAACCCCAAAGTAGTAGTGGCTGAAACAGGGGAAGATTTTATTTCTCTTTCACGTAGATGAGGATGCTCAGTCCACTCCATGGTGCCAGTGACCCAGTCCCCTGTGTTTTTTTTTTTTTTACCTACCTCAGCATACAGTTCATAGTCCAAAATGGCTGCCAACTTCATCCTGGCCACAACCTCATGAGTGATCCTGAGTTAGAACTAACGAGTTAAGCTGCTTCCAGATTCCTAATTCATAGAAACTATGTAAAAATTTAAAGAAATCATCGTCACTTAAAACTGTTAAGTTGAGAGGTACTTTGTCATTTATGCACCAGTGGTAAGCCATACTGTGTATACAGGGTTTTCCCTATGCATTTGACTCTCGTGGGCTCCCAACCTAGACATACATGGATATAGGTTGTCTACCCACCCACAAGTTCTTGGAAGAGGGGGCAGAAAGTGAGTCTCATGTGTCCTTGCCCTCAACCTTGGCACACAGTAGGGGTGCAGTGCCCAGCACACAGTAGGAGCTTTGCTCTCCAGGGAGAAGCCCCCACCCCCTGGACAAGGTTCACCTTCCAGAAGATGAGCCAATTTGGAGCTGATGAGCTGCTAATGCTTAACCATTGGCCTCTGGTCAAAAATGTGGCTTTGTTTGGAGGTCACTGTTTCAAAGTCTCTTTCCATTCCCTCACTCCCAGTGCTGCCAAGAGGAAGCACGGGCTGGCCCAGCCTGCCTGAGCCAGCTGCCTTCCCCTGCCTCTGGCTAGGTCAGACCCTATCCTTTCCAGGGCTAATCCATTCCAGGCCCAATCCATTGCAGGCCCACTCCTCCTGTAGACCTCCAGGATTGTCCAACATGGGGTGGAAGGCGGCAAGAAAACAATGTAGAAAACCACCCTAATGGCCAAGCATTATGAACCAGATTGTCAGAGCATCTTGAATTATACTGATAACTCATAGTCTGATTTTTTTAATAATAAAATATACAACACCCTTTACAATACATCTCATAGAGCATTTTCTCAAGATGTTTGCATTGATTTTTGCCAAACTCTTGTGTCTGTAGCCAACCAGTATTTGCAATTGATGAATGACATGACTGTTGTAAGTGAACACATTTTTATTTACACTAAATGGATCTAAGCAAAGCAAAACAATAAAGCCACGAACCAGGACTTCATCCATTCATCAGTGACACGAATGACTCTGCTGCAGTCAGATAGTAGTTTCTGAAAACTGGAAGAATATTTTGTTTTTTGTGCTTTTCACAACATCATGGCAAAAGAAATGACATGCTTTCAAAAGCAGCTGATTTGATGTACAGTAACTGGACAACTTCAAGTATACAATTTTACGTTTCCATTAGATGTGTACCCATGAAACCATCGCACAGATACTGAACACAGCTATTAACCCCACAGTTTCCTCATGGGTGGCCTCAAGCTTGTGATCATTTCCATACAGATGGAGTGGGCGGTGTTTGGTTCCAATGTCCACATCCATTCTCTTCTTCCTTTCTGACAGAATCGTAATTTTGATCAGTTTCGATCCCTCCCCAACTCAATCTGGGAGAAAGTCACCCCCCCCCACAATGCTAGGGCCAAATATGAATCCTTACTAACCTAAGCTAATGAGTTTATGGAGTGCTCCTGGTGACTGGGGCAGGTATGTGACCTAGGCTGACAAATCACGCTGTATGAACTTCTTTTCCTGCAGGATGGACCCAGACAGCATGGCCCCAATTGCCAGTGGGGGCAAGTAGCCTTGGGATGAGGTCAACATGGAGGAGGTCAAAGCCGAGAGAGGGAACGGTGTAGAGTCCCCAAGGGTTTTGCCTGGTGCGGGCAGCTTCCAAAATGGCACCCAATGGGTGCTCCTCCTGGTCTTCATGCCTGCGGTAAATCCACTTCTCTCAAATGTGAACAGCACCTGAGACTTGCTTCTAACTAGCACAACAGGGTAAGGGGTAGTGAGATGCCAGGTTTGTGATTAGGTTCTGTAAAACTAGGACTTCTATGTTGCAGTGCAAGTTCTCTTGCTCTCTCCCTCTCTCTCTCTTCCTTCCCAGCTGGCACACTGAGGAATGAAGGGCCCTTGCTGGAGATTTCCACGTGGCAAGGCACTGACAAAGCCCAACAATTAGCAAGCAACAAAGGTCCAAGACTCAACAGCACTCAAGGAGCTGAACCCTGCCAATAACCATGCTTGGAAGTAGGCTCTTCACCAGCTGAGCATTCAGATGAGACTGCAGCCCTGGCCAGCACTTGATTGCAGCCTTATGACAGAAAGTCAGATAATTGCAGAAGCCACCTTCAGCAGTGATTCCCAGCTCAGAGAGCCTGTGATGTGCATGCCAGGCTCTCATTCCCACTGGATGGCAGCCAGCACTACAGAGATGAACCTGTTCCTTCTGCCATAGTTGGATCCTAGTTCACTCCAGACCCTGTCAATAGGGGCAGACATTTTTGTTCCTGTCAGACACCAAGAATACAGATTGATTGATCTTGCAACAATCTCTCTCTCTCTTTTTCTCTCTCTCTCTCTTCCCCACCTCCCCCTTCCCCAAAGGCTATTGAGGGTCAGAAGATAGAAAAGCCATAGAGGAGCTATTGCCTGGTGATCTACTTTTGGCAAAACAAAATAGCTCAAACAGCAACCATTCTATCACATTTCACAACTGTACCAGTCAGGAATTCAGGCAGGGCATGTCTGGTGGTTCTTCTGCTCCATGCCCCATTAACAGGAGGTAGTCATGTGGCATTTAGCTAACAGCAGCCCATATCTGGTGCCTTGGCTTGTCTGCCTAAGGTTCACAGCCAGAGGCCTCATAGTATTGGAACCTGTTCCTTTGATTCCACAGCTCTGCCCTTGTGGCCTAACTTTTCTCCCTCCCCTATCAAATGGACACCAGGGATTGACCAGTGGGAAGTTCTGTCCTCTGGCTCCCACAGGTTGGCCATGACCTGGTGCTCTGTGGACTGAGCTCCCACTCCTCTGCTTGTTGGTCTTTCTGCAGGACAGGATGTTCTCCTTCTAGGTCTGGTTACCACCTGTTTCTCCTCCTTTGGGCTTAGGATAGTAACAGGGCTGAGGGTTACAGTACTGTTCCTTGTGCCACCCCCATTCATTCAGTTTTGGTTTTTTGAGACAGGATCTGGCCCAGGGTGATGTCAAACTCATGATCCTCCTGTCTTAGCCTCTCCAGTACTGGGATTACAAGTGTGTGCTGCCACAACCAGCTCCTAAGCATTTGTAAAAGCCTCCTCAGTGCTAGGCTTGGTGGCTCATGCCTGTAATCCTAGCTACATGGGAGGATGGCAGTCTGAGGCCAGTCCCAGGAAAAAACCCGAGACCCTATCTGAAAAATAACTAAAGCAAAAAGGGCTGAGAAGCATGACTTAAGAACAAGAGCAAGGGCTGGCAAAGTGGCTTAAGCCATTAGAGCACCTACCAGGCAAGCATGAAGCCTTGAGTTCAAACCCCAGTGCCACCCTCCACCAAAAAAAAAAAAAAAGCAAGGGCAAGTGCAAAGCCCTGAGTTCAAACTCCAGTACTGCTGAAACATAAAATAAAATGTCAATTAAAAATCCTCCTCAAATTGGCCTAATCAGAAGAGCCATTTGTTTCCTGAGAGAGCTGACTGATACATTTATGGCGTTAGTCATGCTGCAAATAGCCAGGATGCATTAACACCTGCTGTATACCAGCCTCTGGCCAAGGTAGCTTCCCTACATCAGCTCCAGAGACAGTCATGGCAACCCTACAAGATAGTCAATGTTATTATCGCACATTACAAATGAGGAAACTGAGGCACAGGGAGGCCTTAGTGTAACTTGCCTGAAGTTACACTAAGTGGTAGAGCTGGGATTTGAACCCTAGCAGCCGGACTCAAGTCCCTGCTCTTATCCACTGCACAACAGAGCAGGGAAATTTCTGTTGACAGAATCTGCTGTTTGTTCAAATGATCTTATCCAAAACCTGTCAGAGGACTGGGGGCTTGGCTCAAGTGGTAGAGTGTTTGTCTAGCATGCACAAGGTCCTGGGTTCAATCCCCAGTACCACCAAACAAACTAACAGGCCAAACCTATCAAAGCAAGGTTTGGGGAGGGTGGTTGAAAAATAAGACTGTACTGTGAGACTTTTTTTCTTCACTACTAGTTCCGGGAAACTCCAGCGCAGCTCAGAGTTGGCCGTCCTCAGGACAACCTTCCCCTGAAAATCCCTGGATTCCTGCTCAGGACCCAGTGTATTAGGGGTCCCCTGTGTGGAGCGGCAAAGAGCATGTGGAGGTGAGAGCTCGTCTTCCCCACCAAGAAGACACAGAGATGCATATCAGGCTCTTGTACTTGGAGGTGATAGCCTTATTCCTGCAGATAGCCCACAGCTGGATAGCCTCAGGACCTTGGAAGGGAATGCTAGGTGCTGAGGAGGCTGCTCCCACCATGCTTAGCGTGGAGTCATTCAGTAGCCACAGAAACCTTCCTTAGGTGAGATTGAGGTTTTAAGCAACAAAAACAAAGACCAGACACGGTGGCTCAAACCTGTAATCATAGCTACCCAGGAGGTGGAGATTGATCGAGAGATAACAATTCAAGGCCAGCCCGGGCAAAAAATTAGTGAGACCCCATCTCAACCAGTGGTTGGGCATGGTGGCATGCCCCTGTTATTCCAGTTATGAGGAGAAACACAAATAGGAGGATTGCAGTGCAGACCGGCCTGGACATAAAGCAAGACCCTATATCAAAAACAACCAAAGCAAAAAGGGCTGGGTGTGGCTCAAGTGGTCAAGCATGCTTGAGGCCTCAAGTTCAATCCCCAGCACCACCAAAAATGGACTCTGCAGGTTCTTTTAATTGAGGTGGCTAACTGCACAGCTGGCTTTAAGCCCATTAGTATCTAGCCCTCAAAAGATGTCACTAGGGCAAAGTCTCTGCATTGCTTTCTACCATCTCAGCTTTCTTCTTGAGTAGAATTCTGTCACATGGTAGCTCAGTGTGGCCATTGGCTGCCTCAAGTTTGCACTCTCCCAGCACAACACCAGCCCTCAGTGTTGTTAGGAACTGAGTCACGTGCTCATCCATGAACCAATCACTGTGACAGGTAAACATAGGGCTCTGATGGGCCAGACTAGAATCATGTGCTTCCTCTAAAATAGTAGTTGGGCCAAGGTTCTCATCCTGACCTGAACCCAAAAGATGAGTGTGAAGGAGGGGAGGGGTGATGCCTTAGAGGGAAATTGGGTTCTGTTACCAAAGGGGGTAGAAGGAAGGAAGCTTGCAGACCTAAACACCAGCAATCTGGGAACAGGGTCGAGGACAAGCTGACTTCATGTCATGTCAGACCTTGTGTCATTTCAGGGTGCACCAGAGGCCACAGCTAACAGCAGCTGCTCAGATTTCTGGAATCTTGGCAGCCTCCTCTTTGGTTAATTACCAACAATAGGATCGCCATGGTGCAGCACCTGGTGTCTATCTGAGGAATTCTGGCTTCTCAAAGCAGGCAAACAGCCAGGCCTTCGGGAGTGCCAGGGGCTATCCCTTGGAACCCAGGTTGTGACAGTTTGTCCTGAGTCTCAGCAGTGACCCACAAAGCTGAAAGAAACCTTTTCTTGTGGGGAGAGGGACTTAAAGCACGGGGTTACTCAGTCTAGATCAGCCTAGAAGGGCCCAAAGGGTCCTTGGAGGTGCAACAGTTGGATAGATCACTTTGCTGGGATGCAGGGAATTTTGGGAGTGGCCACAGACTTGCTCTAGGAACAACAAAGAAATAGTGATGGTGACCTGCAGGGGGCGCCTTCTGGCCCATCTCATTCTTTTACGGATGGGCAAACTGAGGCTCTGGGCAGGGACTTGCCCAAGGCCACTCAGCCAGAGGCCCTGCTGTTGGGTTTGAGCATGGGTTTGTCCTCTGTGCTCAGTTTTTAAACAGGAAGCTAAATCCCAGTTGAGGAAAATGAGAGAAAAGATAATGATTACTCCAGAGGTGGTCATGACCTGGGAGGGGGTCCTGGAGGAATCTGGGCCACAGAGGGGGAGGTGGTGTGATCTGGAGCAGACAGGGTGGCCTCTGGAGGCTGAGCTTTTGGTGGTTTGTTTTTTTTTTTTTCTTTTTGAATAGTTTTACTGGGATATAATTCACATACCATACAATTCAATGGGTTTTAGTATAGCCACAAAGTTGAGCAGCCATCACCACAATCAATTATAGAAAATTTCCCTCACCCCCAAAGAAACCCAGTAACCATTACTAGTTACTCTCCACTCTCTCTTCTCCCTCTTGCTTCTGGCAACCACCAGTTTACTTTCTGTCTCTGTGACTTTGCTTATTCTGAACATTTCATATAAATGGAATGTGGTCCTTTGTGACTGGCTTCTTTCAGTTAGCACGATCTCAAAGTTCATCTATGCTGGAGTGCTTCATTCCTTTTATGGCTGAGTAATACTCCACTGCATGTACATACCACAGAGTGTTTACCCACCCATCAGTTGACGGGCCCTGGGTTGTTCACATATTGGCTGTTATGAGTAAGGCTGTGTGAACCATGGGCATATTTTCATTTCTCTTGGATTTTACGCCTCAAAGAGGACTGCTGGGTCACAAGGTGACTCTTTCACCTTTTGAGGAATTGCCAGACTTTTCCAAAGTGGCTGCACCATTTTACGTTCCCATCAGGAAGCCGTACTTCTAATGTACGGCTGTGGGGAGTCTTGTTCTCTCTAATTTCTACAGGCTGATTTGGCAGAAACACCAAGAAAGACGGGAAGAAAGGAGCTGGGCAGAGGTGTGGAGGGCAGAAGGGCCTGGGATACATTCCTCCAGTCCTGTCTGCTTCAACTTGTTATGTCACCTTGGGTAAGGCACCTCCTCTCTCTAGGCTTCAGTCTGCTCATGTATAAAATGAAGGTGTTAGGCTGTGGGTCTCCACTAGGGTGTTTTGCCCCCACCCCAGAACACCTTGCAGTGTCTGGGGACATTTTGGATTGTCACAAAGAGAAGGTGGAATCTGTGATACCTACTGGGTAGAGGCCAAGATGCTGCTAAAGATTCTAGAATGCACAGACAGTCCCAACAACAAAACCTTACCTGGCCCCAGCTGTCAATCGTTCCCAGGTTGGGGTGATCTGGGGATTCAGTGCTGCCTAGTCAACTCTGAAAAAGACTCTGGGAGCATAGTGGGTTCTGGAGGCATTTTTGAGTGCTGGGCACTTAGAGGACAGGCCTTCCAGGTTCTATTCATGTGAGCTGGCTGGCTTTCTCCCTCTGTCTCCATCCAGTGTGGTACCCGGCGCAGGTGAACTGGATGCCAGGCTTGATGGAAGGGCAGACTGCCCTGTTAGATAGTGAGCTCACCGTCAGAGGAGGTATCCAAGAGAAGACAGTGCGGCCACCTGCTTCGGGTCTGGGGCTGCCCTTGAGCGATATCCAAGTTCCTCCCGGTGGGAGGCAAGGCCGAGGCTCGGGGGACCGGGGGGATCGGGCCCACGACGAGCACCGCGCCCCGGGGACTTTCTGGGCCTCCCCACCTGCTGGCCCGCGATCAGGGCGGGCAGGAGCCAAGAGAGCCTCCTTCCTACGCGGCCCCATGCCAAGTTGGAGACTTTTCTCCAAGTTTCCCTCTTCGGTGCCCCGCGGGCCAAAACCCCAGCGCGCAGAGGCGGCACCCCGAGGTTGGGCGCCCGCGCGGGGTGCCTCGGCCCCCGCACCACCCGCCGCCCGGCCCGGCCCCGGGGGCGCGGCCGCCGGTGCTTCGCTGCGTCCCCGCCCGTGCCTCGGTGCGTCCCCGGGGGCTCCGGCCGCGAGCAGCCGCCGAATGGCTTTTGACGAAAACCCCTTGACCACCAAAGGCCAGCCTCTTCCTGAAAGCCCCGCTCGCTCCGATACAGGAAGTGGAAGGGAGCGAGCGCCCCAGAGCGAGGCGGCGGCGGCTTCCCCACTCTGCGCGGGACTGGCGGGGCGGTCCCGGCCCTTCCCGAGGGCCATGCGGGCTCCCGGGGCACCGCGTTCCGCGCCGCCGCGCGCCTGAGCCCCTCCGAGCACCGTCCCGCAGCTGCCGGCGACATGATCCGACGGGCCGGGGCGCCCGCGCGCGGGGACCCCGCGGGGTAAGTCGGGGTGGGCGCCGCTCCTCCTTGGGTGGCCAGCGTCCTGGCTGCCCACTCCACTCCCGGTCTCTCCGGGCTGGGGGGTGGGGGTGGGGCTGAGATGGAGCCCCCAGCACTGCGGGGAAGGGGGTGGCCCTGGTGACTGTAGCCACAACCACTTGGCTAAACTTTGAACAGACACTTGTCCGCGTCTGGATGGCCTGTGGAGGTTTCGTGGCAGTGCGTCTCTACCTGTCGGAGCCGGGGTGCCTGTGTAGACGGGGCTCCCTCCCCTGGCTCCTGCCTGGCCTGAACTTTGGATGCCAGCGCTGGTGATCCCAGCAGCCTGCTGCACCCCTGCTGTGCCTGAGTCCCCGCACACGCTCTCGGGCTCTGGGGCACCGCCGGGCGTGGGGTGAGGGACCTGAAACCCCAGCAACTTCAGGTGACCCATCTGCCTGTACCAGGACCCACAAGGATCCCCTCCCTCGGCCCACAGGCGCAGCCGGGGACAGTGACCTTCAAACGGCTTTTGGCTAGCCTGGTACTGGGGGAGGGTCCGGGGCGCACCTGCGGGGTCCCGGGGAGAAAGCGCAGCTTGAAGGGTGTGAAGTCAAATGGCCGCGGAACCTTCCCAAAGGGGTTCCTAACGTCTAGTTTCACGACCCCTCCACCCCCCCCCCCCACCTCGCGACCTGGGGCTTTGCTCGGGGCTGGACTCTGCGATGAGGTCCTGTCACCCCGCCCAGCCCGGAGCCGAGAAGGTGCAACTTTGAGGAAGCGCCAGGTCCGCAGCGATTCCTGGGAAAACCTCAGAATCTGATGAGCGCGCTTGGGGAGCCACTCCTTGCTTTTCTGTTTAAAAGTCCCGGGCCTATTCCGTCAGTCATGGACACTCCGCGGCTGCTTGGCCGAGCTCTGTGACCTCTCAGGGCCTCGGGTCTCCACCCTGTAAAACGGGAGAGTTGTGCGGATCTTGTGTAGTCCCGAATTGGGGACCAGCTGGAGGTAACTGCCCCTACTTGGGTAGGAGGGACCGGGACCGGGACCGGGACCGGGAGTGGACTGAAAGGGCCCTTGGAGTCATCTAGATCTGGACGCCTCCCTCCTAACCCCCTCCTCCACTGTAGCCTCAGCCGGAAGTTCTGGTTGTGGGATGCCTCCCTTGGAAGTGACCTCTGCAAAGACAAATGCCATCCGGTGGGAGGAACTGGGCTTCCTTAAGGGGAACCTCCCAGGAGCAGTATCTGTCATACTCTGGATTGCTGGGTGGAGCTGGTTAAGAGGAAAAATGGTGAGGGGAGGGACCCTGACCTCACTTCCCATTTTTCCCAGGGATGACCTAGCCTGACCCACCTCCTCTTGCCTTTCTTTGTTTCTGACTGTGCCAGTTATTTACTCCTGGCCTCAGTTTACTTATCCATACAATGGGGATAAGCAGTAGTAACTATTACTTGTATGTTGTTTTAAGGATTGAATTCATAGAAAGAGTTCAGCACATCTGTCTATCTGGGCAACCCTTAATAGTTATTATATTAACCATTATTATCATTTGGGGTTGTGACCCCCTCCTTTTGCTTACTGCATAACCTTGAACAAGTAAGCTGGCCTCTGCCTCACCTGTAAATTGGGGGTCCTAATAACACCAACTGTCATAGATCGTTATGTAGATTGGATGAGTGGTATTTAAGCAGCTGTCTACAGGCAGTCATTGGGTTAAGGCACCGCATCAGGCCTGCTTAGTACAGTGTCTGGTACTTCCTGAGAGCTCTGCTGCTAAAAACACTATTATTTTAGAGCACCTAAAGCATTGGGAGGTTCCTAGATTGCATTTCATATAACCTTGTACAAGGTTCAGGAATTCTCTTAAGGACATTCTTGCAATGTGCTTGCATACCTCCAGAGACAGAGGGCTTACTACCACAGGTGGCTGCCCCTGACAGGCAGAAGCCTAAGAAACTTGGATCTCAGTCTCACCCCTTCTGACTTCTGCCTTTTAAGGTGTCTGGTGTGCTCTCAAGTGCCAATTCCTCTGACTCTCAAGTACTAGAGGGTACACACAGCCCTCTGTGCTCCTGAGCTGCACATCTGTGGTGTTACAGCACTAAAGATTGTCAGAGGAAACAAGCAAAGGCCCTTTACCCCAGGCTACTGAGGCTAGGCCTGAGACCCTGACTAATGTGCCCTGGCAGCCCTTCCCTTTCCCCCTCAAGGGTCCAGGATGATGTCACTTGACACTGCAGGCAGAGTCTGAGGTTCTTTGCACTCTGCTTCTTGTGCAAACAGTTGGCTGGGGAGAGAGAAAATGCAGACAGGTTGCCTAGTACACTGGGCACTGACACCTTTTCTCCTACTGTCAAGACTCAGCCATTCATTCAAGATTCATTAATCAAATACTAATCCAAGCCCTGCCCGCTGGCAGCTGATGTTCCCTGAGAAGAGATAACAGTTCAGGGCAGGAGTCTAAAGGAAACCAGAGGGCATCTGGACACATGGTCAGAGGAGGCCCCTTGGAGGAGAGGACATTGAGCAGAGACTTGAAGGAAGTGGGGGAGCAAAAGCAATTTTGGAGGGATGTGGTTAGCTGTGGGGAGCAGTGAGGCCAGGCAGCAGAGCGTGGGGCATAGGACAGCAGAAGGGGCTCGCCAGGGCTGGAAGAGCTTTGGTGCACCCTGGCAGAGGTTTGGGTAGAGAGTGACAGACTGTAAATGGGACAGTAGCAGAAGCAAGGAGCCCATATGGGCCTCAGTGGTGGCCGGGAAAGACCCAGACAACAGTGTAGGCAGTTAGGGCACAAGAAAATATAGTTGCAGATCACTTCGGGAGACAGACACCAGTGGTGCAGAGGTGGCACCAAGGAATGGTGTCTGTCAGAGCCCATTAGGGTCAGGAACTTTTGGGACTCAGGGGTGGGGTGGGGGCCCACATGGCCCTTCTGCAGCAGGCAGACTACCCGCATTTTCATAGGTTGACTATATCAAGGGTTTGCTTAAGATGTCATTTGAAAAAGAATTCCATTCTTGGAACAAATGTGGCCAGCCCTGACCTAATCCTGTCTCAGTGTAACAAGGACAAAATAGGAACACAGAAAGAGGAAGGTAAACTCAGGTCTTCTCAGTCTTGGACCTAGGGATCCTGCCAAGGCCCTGGAGAGGAGCCCTTAGCCACTCCAGTCTCTGAGACAGGCTCTTCCTGGAAGGGGTCCACCCAGAACAGGGCCCATAGCTCCTCTTTGCCTCCTCACCTAGACATCCTTGCTTTCGGAGGGCTAATGCTCCAAGGTAGTCCTGCTGACACTCTGCCCCTTCTTGACTCTGGGCTCCTTTCACAGCTCAGGCCTATATGCCTGATCCCTGAGGACCCCCACTATGTCCCCTGAGAAGCCCCGGAGTGCAGAATGGGGTGTGGTTTGCCTGGGATTAAATGCCTTGAGGAACCTGTGTTCTAACCCAGGGGACCCCGCAATGCTTGTGGGCACCCTCCAGGAGCCAGTCTCTGTTGGGAGCAGAAGACTGCCCAGCTCCTTGACATCCTGTCCAGTCCAGCCTCCCTGGAGCTAGTTTGCAGGCAGGAGTCTGAACTGGCCTGATGTACCTCCTGGCCATGCGGCCACAGCAGAGCAGTCACAAATGGGTGACGGGTGACTCTAGATTCTTCTCTCTGGCCCTCCCCACTATTCCACCTGTCAGGGCCAGTGAGTCAGTCATCCCTTAGTGTGGGTCACTAGACAGTGACAAATGAGCAGAATGGGGCAGGCAGCCATGTACGGGGGTGGGGAAGAGGGCAGGTTTGGAGGAGAGAAGAGTGGGGTAAGATCTCTGAGGTGGCAAGTGTCGGGGAGGGCAGGCCACTGCACACCTCAGAGGTCAGTGATACAGGTCACCTCATTCATTGGACAGGTGCCAGATAATAGGGCTTAAGGAAAGAGAAGTTGACTTCGGCCAGGGAGACAGTGAAGGAAAAAGGGCCAGGGCACCAAGGGGGCTGCCCTGGCCACTCTAGGGACACTATGTGTCCAGAAGAGCCTCTTTAACTTCCTGTTTACCCCCTACCGGCCCCTCATTAGGGAGTCACCTTTAGAAGGAATGGGGAGACATGAATTCTCTTCTTGGGTAGTTGATTAGTGCTGATCTGATGAACAATTCTAGAACCTTCTGTCAAAGTACTGTTACCCCAAAACTGCAATTTATTCCAAGAACTAGGAAGTCACACTGCTCCTGTCCCCTGGGGAGAGGGAGGTCTGAAACATGGAGGTTCCCCCTAGTGCAGCGCTAAAGATGAAAATCACAACTTTAATAAGTTTTCTGAGCTACTGACTTGCCCCCTCACCCTTGTAATAAGCCCTTTTTTGTGTGGTTTGATTCTTATTGGTAGAGACAGGGTGGCCTCTCTGGCCTCTGTGGAGCTGGCCAAGGAGAGCAAATATCCCTGTTTAACTACACCCTACCCCATCAAGAGGAGGTGGCTGAGCACACAGGGCATGGAGGGGGACCCTGCTTAGCCCCCTGACCCTCAATTGCTTCCTCCCCAGCTTGCTTCCCAGGAGGCAGGGAGTGGAGCTGCTCATGCTGAGGCCCCAGGCAGAATGGAGGGGAGCTGGGGGCCCCCTGGCTGCCTCAGAGGACCCCAGATGCAGTCTCTGTACCCCTGAGAAACTAGGAATTTAAGGGTGTCCTGCTCTGTGTGTGTGTGTCTGTGTGTGTGCGTGAGAGAGAGAGAGAGAGAGAGAGAGAGAGAGAGAGAGAAAGGAGAGAAATAAAGAGAGAGATGAGAGACAGAAAGAGACAAAGATAACAACAGAGATAGAGTCAGAGAGAGAGAGGAATAGATAGACAGATACCGAGATAGATAGAGAATCAGAAAGACACAGAGAGAGAAACATCAAGGTGACCTAACCGTCGTTTCCTGGGTAGACCTGTCTGTGGCTGTGGATGATGTGTGAGGACATGCATATTGCAGGACCTACAGGGCTGCAGGGTATCTCCAGGGTCCTGCCTCCTTGGGTGCTTAGGGATTCCTTTTCTAGGAAGCAAGTCCTTTATCCTTTCTGGCCTCTATGTCACCATGTAAGAAATGGGCTCTTGATGTCCAAGGTCCCTGCTCAGTGTGACATTTAGCAGGTCCCTAAAGTACAGGCCATGGGCAGAGGAAACAGGGTCCTAGAATGAGGTTGGGGCTTAGGGTTGAAGTAGCAGCTTCAGACAAGGGAGCATTTTTCCTGCCAATAACCACGTGGGCAGCCTATGGAACAGTCTAGAACATGTCTACACTTCCCTAAGAAACAAAGACCTAGAGAGGAGACTTCTGCTCATTTTCTTGACCAAGCACCTAGAAGGAAATGCTTATTCACAACTGTGGGTTTATTCTATTAAAAAAAAAGAAAAAGAAAGAAAGGAGAAAAAAAAACTAGTCTTGAAAAACAACATTTGTTTTTGGGGCCCCCTTCAAGGCAAGGCCCATAACTCCCTGGTAAAACTTTCTGACTGAATGGTGAGTGGAGGTCTCTCTGGAAAGGGAGCCGTGAGGACATTGGAGGGGCCTCCCAGTGTGGCTGGAGCAGTGAATAGAGCTGTGCTATGGGCAGGACTGTGAACCAAGGCAAGGAAGGGCTCCCTTACCTGGCCACAGACCAGGCTGTCCTGGTCTGGCCCAGGACAGCCATTCCGTCCCTATGCAGGTGGGGCATTAGGTGACCTGTGCCCTTACTTCCACACAATGTTACATGAGTTCCCCGGTGCCCTTGAAGGAGAAAGGGGCAGGTGGAGTACAGAGGAGTTCTGTTCTCAGCTTGGAGTCCACAGGACAGTGGGATGGTTATGTTGACAGCTGTCGACTTGGCCTTTCATAGAGGAATCTAGAAGCATCATGGCCTCCCCTCAAGTCCAGCTCCGCTCTGCAATCTGGGGCTGGAGTAGGGCTGCCCCAAAGCAGAAACAAGGCTAATAGGTAGGAGTTCTGAAAAAGGCCCCTTGTCCTGTCCTGGCAACAATGCCTGGGTGACCCCACCCCACTCATTACAGGTTTGAAGGAATAAGTGAACCTGTGATAAAATGTTAGTTCCTTTTTAGAAGAAATGGCGCAGCCCCCGCGGTTGTGGTCAGGGCCTGTCTGTACTGAAGGCAGTGGCTGTGTGCTCAGGCCACACCTTATGAGGTGATGGTGTCTGCTGCCAGGGCAAGGCCATATCCTCCCATCTAAGACCTGGTGGCCGAGGGATCCTCAGAGCCCAGATCACCTGATATCTAGGCCCAAGGAAGGGGGATTCCAAGAGATAGGCAGGAGTGGGGACCCGCAAATCTGTCTGTGAGGAGTCACCTGAGAAGTGCTGTCCTGCAGTACACGTCCTTCATTATCCCATGAAGGTGGCTGCGGTGTTACCACTGACTCTGGGTTCTCTAGCAAAACTCAGACCTTCATATTCCCTAGTTAAGAGCTGAGACTTTAAATGCCAAATGCCACCCCAACTCCTGAGTGACATTCAACAGGAGGTGTCAGAACCCAGGTAGGAGCCTGTTTTCTGGAAGGCTAGCAGGAGAGGAGAGAGGGGACTGCCCAGAAGAAGGAGTGGACTCCCTCCTTCTTCTGCTGAGAACTTCCTCCCCACCACCCACCAGGCTTCCCAGGGCTCAGTGAGTTTGTGGACCAGTAGTGAATTTTGTCATCCCTCCAAGGACAAGAGAATGGGGCCATGCTCTGAATTCAGTTGGATGATCTCTGGCTAAAGGTCAAGCTGTCAAGAAGGAATTCATAGGGAACTCTTTCCCCAGCCTCATGTCCCCAGTTTCACTTATCCTCTGTGGATGGCATCTGATGACAGATCATATCTTTCTTTTTTTCACTTTGCTTTCTTTAGGCAGGGCCTCACTTTGTAGTCCAGGCTGGCCTCGAACACCTTCTTCAGCCTCCTGAGGCATGTGCCACCTTGTGACTCTTCTTCACGTTTGACAGCGTGTCCGTCTAAAATATATTCTTCTCTCTGTGAATATCTCCCCCATCCATCCTCACCCATCCTCCTACCATCCACCCATACATCTACCTATTCATCTATCTGCCATCTGTCCACCCATTCATCCACATATCCATCCACTCTTCTGCCCATCCATCCATCCATCCATTCACTAAACACTTGAACATTTAGGCGTTTCCAGTTTATCTACTAAAGAAAATAACAGAAGTATACACATAAGCAAAGGATGGCACTATATGTATAAAAAGGTGCTTAGGCTCTATTGGCTGTGGTGGGCAGGGAGGACTCTGGCAGAGGTGCATTTGGGTTGAGTCTTGAAGGATGAACAGGATTTTAACTGCTGAGATCAGGCATATGCAGAGGAGGGTGTTCAGATAGGAGTCCACACTGAATGGGAAAGAGGGGTAGGTCAAGTGTGTGGAGCCCTGCAGCCACCTGCGTACATGCTGAAGAGTGACTTTGACTTACCATTGTAATGAAGACCCCAGGCCTGCTCTTCCACTTAGTAGCTCAGTGACCTGGGCCAGTGCTGCACTTTAACTACCACAATGTCCCCTTCCTCCCTCTCTAACTGGGTGAGGCCCCCTACCTCCTCCCAAGGTGTTGTCAGGGTTACAAGACATAGCACTCTTTTAGTTGTGAGACCGTTGGGGATCATTTCCTTTGTGTGCGCTATTGATTTTCAAAAACTATTTTCATTATAAACTTTAAGAAGTTTAAACGCACACACAAACAATGGACTTGAAAGCATCAAACACTTCTCTCGCTATCCTGTCAAGTACACATTTATACAGTCTTAATCCGTGGGTGCGTGTTAATTTGCCTTCTTCTTTTGACACTATGGGTTACTTCCTGCACATATTTCTATGTGCTGTTGTGGACACGTATTGCCTGCCACTGTCCTCACTAGCCTCATCCCACTGTGGTCATTTTGATGGGTGGAGTTGGCTTAGTGGTTGCCTGTGTTGACTTCTTGACTTCATTCCGAGTCTTTGTGTGACACGAAGCTCCTGAAAACTTCTGTAGGTCTAGGGTTTGGAGACCACTTCTTTGGGATCAGTCACTATTCCACAGTCTTTGAATTGAAAGGTGAAACAGGGCTTGTTGATTGGCCCTTGAATTTGAGCTGGATATAAGTTTTAGCTAAATAATTCCCAATTTCTTTGCAACTAGATATGGTCATTTGATTAAGTTTGGGACAGTGAGGTATAAGTAGAGGGTGCACGTTGCTTGGAGATGCCCTGAAAGTGAAGGACTATGTCTGTCCTCTTTCCTGTTAGCTGAAATGCATATGTAACAGCTGAAATGAAGGCAACAACCACCAACTGGGACGCTGAGGTAAACAGAGTAGAAACTGCAGGGTAGGATAACAATATAGTGAGGATACCAAACATGTTAGAACATCATTTTAGCTTTGGCCTTACCCGGAATTTTATATGAGAGGGAATGTACGTTTATCTTATTAAAGTCACTGTTATTTTAGATTTTCTGTGATTCCTATCTAACAGAAGGAGCTTTATATCTCTTGTCCACAGCACCAGACTATGTGCAACAAATGTTAAGCTCCTTTACGTGTAGCCCTTGTTTCCTAGTGGGGTCAGAAGGAGGACAAAGAGAAAGGAAAGGCAGTTTTGCATAATGAAAGCTCCTACCTCAAGGGCCAGATTGCAAACATTTTTTTCAGGTTGAGTATTTGTGAGTTTTAGATTTCACTGGAAGCGTCAGACTGTTTATTCTTTTTTGTGTTCATGGCTTCCAAATCCTTGCACTTTGACTAGGCTGGATGTTGCTGATTGAGGCAGCCTCAGTTTCCCCATCTGTACTGTAGGTTCAGGGATCTCTGAAGTCAGGCCTCTCTGTGCCGATGTTCTGCAGCATCTTCTGAGAGTGTAGAGGCCTGCACCCTTGCTTGCTGCCAAATTCACTCATCCTTTCATCAGCCCTGTTTTGAGCGCTTACTGCTCACGCTGGCTGACTGCCGAGCCTTGGTCCTTGGGGGCTTCAGTGATCACCTCATCTCTTGTCTTGGCCTGGCTAGGACTTGACTTTCCCTTTCCAGGCAAGCACAGTGTCATTCTGAGCTCTGAAGAGCCTGTTTGGTGCTCCAGTAGCCAGGATCACCCCTGCATTTAGGGAGGCCCCAGTCCTCTAG
This sequence comes from Castor canadensis, assembly GCF_047511655.1. NCBI lineage: Eukaryota > Metazoa > Chordata > Mammalia > Rodentia > Castoridae > Castor > Castor canadensis. Next base: position 16,632,703 of record NC_133388.1, on the reverse strand, counting down.
GGATAAAGCAGGGTGGGCTGTCTGGAGAGGATAATTAAGTGCCTCCCCGCCCTGCATGGCTTGTTTCTAGGCTAAAGCAGTCTGCCTCTGGCTCCAGCATTGTCAGGCACCCAAGTTCATTGTTGCAGAGACCCCCTGATCTGGCCCCTCCCCACAGATGAGCTTCTGGCTCAGAGAGGGGAAGTGGTTTCTCCAAAGCCTCACAGCTGGACCCTGACTCTGCGCAGGTACCCTGGCCACTCCTCTGTGTGAGGCTCTAGAGAAGAGAGGGACCCAGCAGCACACTAGCTGTCTCTGGCTGCCCCTCCCCAGCCTCTGGAAAGTACTGAGCTCTTTCCTCCCCTGGGCCTAAGCATGTGTGCCATACTCCAACCTCCTGCAAGAAGCCTTCTGGCTGTGTCAGGCCTCCAGGTTGCTATGTAATGTTGTGCACGTTGTTCACTGCTCAGATGCACCTGGCCGAGAGAAAGGCAGAGGGGAGTGACATTTCGTTCTCTTGTCAAGCTGAGGGTCATGATAGCTGTGTGGGAGGTGGGTAGGGTTGGCTGGCACCTATGGGCACCCTGGCCAGTAGAAGACCTATCAGGACACTTATTCTCTATCTGTGGCCAACTAGTTGGTAGTTCCCCTTGACAGAGACAGTGACAACTCCGCACAGGGTGTGGGGTATCATTATCATTTTAGCACTGTGCAGCGCACAGAGTGCTTGGCTCAGGTGTGGCTCAGAGGACACTTGTGCAGAGCCGCAATTGTGAGGACTGGGTAGGAGGCTGCAGCTCAGAGCTTGGTAGGTGTTTGTCCCTGCAAGTTGAGGGGTGATGGTCCTAAGAGCAGAGGATATGCTGTAGAGCATAGTGGTCACCTGGCCCAGCCCTGCACCCTCCTCTGCAGGGCCAGGGTGTGGGGCAAGGCCAAAGTCCCCTCCTCCTCCCAGCACCCAGGCTTTCCCACAGCCCTGGGTCCTAGGGTGGCTCTCGCCTACATGTGCTGATCTAGCGATGACCCCAGGGCTTCAGTCTTGTGGGGATGCAGGGGCCACATGCAGTTCTGGGGCTGCAGGAGAATGGACAGTCAAGTGGGGTACAGGGGTCTGGCTGACTGCGGGGTGTCCTGCTCAGATCACAGTGGTGTCAGGATGGTGTCAGGAAGAACTTTGCTGGGAGACAGAGCTGAGCATTGAGGTGGCAGGGTGAGCAAGCAGGGTGTTTGGGGGGGTACAGGTTATCTGTGCAGGTAGAAGGTGGACACACAGGAGAGAGGGGTGCCCAGCCAGCAGACTGTGTCCTGAAGCAATGGGTAGGGTGTCTCTTTTTAAAAACTGAACTCTGGCCAGGTACCAGTGGTTCATGCCTGTAATCCTGGCTACTCAGGAGGATCAAGATTCAAAGCCAGCCCAGACAAATAGTTCGCCAGACCCTATCTGAAAAAAACCTGTCACAAAAGTCAGGCTGATGGAGTGGCTCAGGGGTATGTGCAGAGTTCAAGCCCACACAAAAAACTGAACTCTGTAGTAGCTCACTGGAGTATCTAATACCAGTCAAACCATGTGACTGAAAACCTAAGCTTATTCTCTCACAGGTTAGAAAACCAGGAATCTGCATTCAAGGGGTGGGCAGAGCCATCCCCCAGAGGCCCTGAGGAGTGTCCTTCTCTGCCTCTTTCTGTCTTATGTGGCCACAGGTGATTCTTGGGGTTCCCGGGTTTCTTCGCTGTGTCTGCATCAGTCCATCTTGGCATCCATTCTCACATGGTGTCTTCTCTCTCTGTCCCTCTGTCTCTCCTCTTCTTATAAGGTCACCAGCCTTATTGGGTTTAGGGCCTATCCTACGCCATTGTGACCTCATCTTCGCTAATTACATCAGCAATAACTCTATTTCCAAATAAGATCACATTCTCAGGGTCTAGCAGTTGAGACCTAGTATTTTTGGGGGAAGACAATTCAATGTATAACAGACTGTAACTAATTTGGAGTAAAAGTCACTTTTCCATTGTGCATCTGTCCTCTTGTCACACATGGACATTGTACAGCCACCACCACAATCCCACTGCCCTCCCGAGGCACTGGGCCCTTGAGGGCTGGGTTCCCTGCCCCAGCCATGTAGTCACTTGCTTCCGCTGTGTCTTCAGCCACGTTGTCATGGCTAGTGTGGTCACTGTGGTATGAATGGAGTCAGACAGTGCATCTGCACGGGCCCAGCCACTGTCCCTCAGCTCCATCCATTTGAGATACTCTGAGCTGTTGCAGGTCTCAGCAGCTGATCCTGCGAGGATGTTGCTGTATGGATGTGACAGTTTGTGTGCCCATCCCCTGTGGGGTCCCACGCATTGCTTCCAGTCTTGGATGATCACACAGAAAGGCCCCGAAGACATCCACACACAGATTACCATAGCAGAAACACATGGACTTGTGCTTGGCCTGCTGTGTGGACAGGCTGTGGGGGCCAGGCCCCAGGACCCTACTGCAGGGGTCTGGCAGTGGGATGGGAAAGGTGGGTTCACTGCAGTGTTCTGGGGAGGGAGAATGGACAGGACCTGGTGGGGCTGGGTGTGCGCCTGGATGCAGAGAAGCTGTCTCTTTCCCTCCCGCCCTGTCCTTCCCAGGAAAGGTGGCAGCCATAGCTCAGTGTTGCTGTGTGGACATGTGGATTTGAGATGTGGAGTAGTCATTGTGATCAGGGCTCACATACCAGTCAGTCTCAGTTTCCTCACCTGTAAAATGAGGGGTCCTATGCGTACATTTGTCACAGTGAGTGAGTTAATGTGTGTAAGGAGCCTAGGCAGGGTCAGGCACGTGAGTGTTCAGTAGTGTGAACCATTTTCCATGCTCTGTTGAAGGCCTCCACTACATACCCTCTTGTCCACGCAACCAGTGAATATATAAGTGCTTTCTGTGGTTCCGTAGGGAACTGGGAGGCCAGGTGCCCTGCTGGAGGTCTTCCTTAATTTGCTGTGAGACCTCAGGCTGGCTCTTGCCCTCTCTGGTCATTGCTTCCTCTTAACACATCATTGAGATACAGAGTCCCCTGTGTGCCAGGTACGGAGTAAGTCAGCAGGTGACATCACACCCCACATACAATAGGTGCTTCACAAAGACAAGGTCTCAAGATGCTCATGATGTTATGGGGGAGGCCCAGGTGAGCAGCTCATGAGACACCCTCAGGTTTGGGGCTGGAGGAGGCTCCTCTACAGCTGCTACCGATCTCATCTCCCTTTTCTTCCACATATGCCCTCGCCTCTCCTGGGAACTGAAAGGGACGGTGGCCTGGCCTGAGCTCCACAGGGAGAGGTGTGGCAGATCCCACGTCCAGTGCCTGGCTGATGGCTGACCCCACTCTGAAATCAGGCTGGCCACCATTTGGCCCAGCCTAACAGGAACATTTACAGTTGATCCTCACTGTTCACAGATTCTGCGTTTGCAGATCTGCTGCTTGCTAAAATTCACCGTAACACCAAATTTCCATGCTCTGTGCTACCCAAGCCCTCCTAGGACTTGAGCAGAACCAGGAAAGATGTGAGCTGTCGACAGGCAGTGCTGCCTTCTCGTTTCCACCTCACACAGCATCAAGCAAGTATCCTTATCAGGTCTATCCCACGTTGGGTTTTCTGCATCTCTGTGGGGTTTTTTTGTGGGAGATTTCATTGTTTCAAATGGCCCAAAGTGCAGTGCTGAAATGTCACCTGTGCTCCTAGGTTCAAGAGGGCTGTGACGTGCCTTAGAGAAAACACGTGTGTTAGATAAGCTTTGTCCATGCATGAATTACAGCGATGTGGCCATGAGTTCAGTGGGAATGAATTGGGAATTTATAGTCAGTAAAGTGCCTTTAGACAGAAACACACAGAAAACAAGGTTAGATATTGATCAATTGTTCAGAGGCTTGCAGGAACCTGACTCTGGGTTTCCTGTGGGAACAGCAACTTGGTAATTCCCTAATTCAGTGTTCAGGGTGACCCATACCAGGAACAATGAGAATCCACCCTGTCTGGGTGTTGGGTTAAGAAGTGCCTGTTTTATCTGTGGTCTTCTGGAAATGCACTGTCCCTCTGGTCTTGGGGCCTTGGTCCTCTCTTACCTCAAATGAGGTGTGGAAGTTGGAAAGGACAGTGTCCAGTGAGGACAGTGGTTAATGCTACTGGTTCATCTTCTGTGATTGTAATAGAAGCATTCTTGGGGAGTATTTATGTGTCTACCAAGGCAAAAAAAGAGCAAGGACTCTTGGCTTTCAGATTTGACTCTAGTAACTGCACTGGCTGCAGCCTGAGCATTTACTTCAGGACACTTTGCAGCGAGATCTCTGTTTGTGGTCCCAGCCCTCTGAGTAGGAAAGGAAGCTGAGACACAGCAGGTGACCTGATTGAAGCTCTAGCAGCACGTGGCAGAGCCAGGAACTAAATCCAGAAATCCAGGTCTGTCCTAGGCCAGGCCTCTGCTTAGCCCTGAACCCTGTTCCTAGTGCCAACAAGGCACTAGGTCACTGCCTCCCAAGGTTTGGAGTGCCTGGATCATGACTAGACTGCAGCTGCCCCCTCCTAGCTTCCAAGTTCAGGAGGGGTGACTCCCATCCCCTCCACAGTTGACCCCACGCAGACAGATCCCATGCTTCCCAGGTGAAGAAGCTGGGAGGTCAGAAAAGGTGCCAGGCCTGTCAGGCTTTCCCTTGAAGTCTGCTGGCAGAGTCCCTGTCCTTGGAGACTCAGGGGGCATTTGCACCTGGGTGGATAGTGGAGTGAGTCCATCACGCATCAGGGCCCCTCCTTATTTATTGCTTCCTACTCTCCCCCTACCTGGGACCTCCTGCCTGCCCCCAAAGATAATTAGCCAGTGTCTTAGTCAGCTCAGAATGCTGTAGTCAAATACCATAGACTGGGCAGCCTATAAAAAAGTGGAGATTTACTTCTTTCAGTCCTGGAGGCTGGAAGTCCAAGATCAAGGCACCGGGAGATTCAGTGTCAGGTGGTGGCCCATTTCCTGGTTTTCAGTCAACCACCTTCCATTTGGGTCCTTACTTGGCAGAAGGGATAGACAGCTCTCCCGGGTTCTCTTTTGTAAGGGCACTAACCCTGTTTGTGAGGCCCCACCCTCATGGCCTAGTCATCTCAAAGGCCCCATCTCCCACACGATCACATGAGGGGTTAGGATTCAGTATGTACCTTTAGAGGGGACTCAAACATTCAGTCCATGGCAGCCAGTGTCTTTGGCTTCCTCTGACCTAATATTCAGAAACTCATGGGCAGTGACTTCACACCTCACGGTAAGGAATATGCACGCATAAAATCCAACCAGGGCAACAAGGCATGTAGTTAACAGAGAGCAAAAACCCATGGTGGGCTTTCAGGCCAGTGGGGTGGTCCCCATCCAGACACATCAGGACCATAGTCAGCCTGGAGACAGGATTGTTCCCCAGCAGAGGAAATGTGGTTGTAGAGGCTGTTAGTGGGCTTCAGGGTTATCCAGTGTCACTTTGGCTAGAAGGAATGGGGTACTGCAGTAATTTCTGCCAGGTGCACGTTGGGGTTGGTATCCTGTCTACACCCTTGAGATGCTGGCCATAACCCTTGCCAAGAGCTTGCCTTGCACTCTCAAGCCCCTTCATTTCAGAGATGGAGGTTCGCTTTGTCAACGCTCACCCTCCCATCCTCTTCCAAAGTCATTTTCACCCTCCCAGCAGCCCCATGAAGTAGGTGAGGAAAAGAAACCTTTTGATTGTTTTACTGCTGAGAAAACTGAGGCCCTGAGAGAGAGGGAGACTTGCCCAAGGTCACACAGCAAGCCCATAGCACAGGCTAGAACAGACCGTGGCTCTCTTTCCCAGAACTGCCCTGGGTGAGTGCTGACCACAGCAGCTGTTTACTGCTGCTCAGCGCCCAAAGCTTCAGTTTTGTTTGTCCTCACAACACCCCTGTGGGTCGGTGCTGTCACGGGACCTGGAAAGGCCAGTGAAGTCAGGTGCCTGAGCACAGTACCAAGGCCCCTTGTCTGGGATCGGGCCACCATATAGCTGCCTCCCCCTTCCCTGCCTCTCCACAGCCCTCATGGGAGTGCAGGGCAGGAAACTGTTTCCTTCCTCTTTCCTGCTTTGACCCCAGGCCACAGGTGGGGCTAGAGGCAGGGTGGTAGTAGGCTATGTGGGGTGTCACATGCTGTGTTACTCCTGGAGGGAAAGTGGCCTTCAGGGGATCCCCCAAAGTGGTCTAAGCCTTTGCCTTCTAGCTCCTGTTTTCCCAGCAGGGTCGATCCCTAGGAGGCAAAGGCAGCAGAAGGAAGGAGGGCAAGGAGCTGGGGGTCCAGGATCTCCATAAGGGATGGGGCTAGTGAGGACTGAGGTCCTGTGCAAAGGTCAGGCTGTGACTTTCAGCCTCATGGAGCAGCTTCCAAGAGGAGGGGCCGTCAGACACTGCGACAGACAGACAATGCAGGACTAGAATTCCCTTTCCTTGAAGAACTTTCCAAACCAGAGTCATGGCCAGTGGTAATAATACTTAGCAGGATATCATTTTCCTTTTTAAGTTACTTCTCTTTCTTTTCTTTCTGTTACAAAGACAAATCCTGCAGGCAATGCATGAATTCCCATGCACACTGAAAAGATTTAAGGGCTTGAAAATCTAGGCCTGCATTGTCCAATGTGGTAGCCAATATGGTAGCCGCTAGCCTCAGGTAGCTATTTTACAAATTAAATGAAGTAACAGTCACACTGGTCACATTTCAAGTGCTTGGTAGCCATGTGACTAATGGTGATGACATCGGATAGTGTCTACCTACAACATTTCCATTGTGACACAGAATTCTGTCAGATATTCTGTTACATTGTGAACCAGGAAACCTGCCACCAGCCAAAAACTAAATTTTGGAATCAGTTAGATTCCTTTGGACTTATGTATTGAAATAGCAGGGCGGTATCCATAGAGACAGCATTCCTGAGTTTACAAAACTCCATCTGATCTGCCCAGCTTTTTGGCCCTTAGAATATATGGTTATGATAAGGTCTCCACTCTCTACCCCACCCCCACTTTTCTTTTTACAGTTGAGAAACTGTTAGATTTCCATTGCTGTGACCAAACACCTGAGAAAACTAATTTAAAGGAGGAAAAGTTTATTTTGGCTTATGGTTCTGTCCATGACCTCTTGGTTCTATTGTTTCTGGGCTGTGTCAAGGCAGAGCATCATGGTGGGGAGCACATGGTGGAGCAGAGCTCCTCACCTCATGGTGGCCAGGCAGCAACAAGAGAGAGCACTCACTTTTATAGTGAGCACCTCCCCCGAAAGTCATTAAGCTATGAATCCACAGATGGGTGAATCCACTGATGAGGTCAGAGCCCTCCCAAAGTCCCCACCTCTGAACACTGTTGTACCGGGGGCCAAGCCTTCTGCACATTAGCTTTGAGGGACATTCCAGATCCAAATCATAACACTGAGGCCCAGAGAAGGCACACAGCCACAGTGCAAGGAGAGTTGGAACAGGTCTGTCCCCTAGGGACAGGTTCTTCCCTCGGTTTGTCAGGGTCACTGAGGTGCAGCCAGGCAGTGGTTTGGATGGTCTTTGCAAATTCCTCCCCATCTCTTCACATTGAGAGAGAGATAGAGAGACCCAGACAGACAAGCAAGTGATCTGAAGGTCTCCCTCCTAGACATCTATTTTTCCATTTTTATTGTTTCTCCTGAAATTTTCCCTTGCTATTTCTGATAACAGTAATTAATAATACAAATACAGACTCATGGCAAACATTGGGGCTGTACCAAAAAGTGTAAAGAAAGCAAACCCAGACTTGGAGTGAGGAGCCAAGTGTGCCCTGCTCTGCCAGTGTACCTCCCCCACAGAGCCAGACTCTGGTTCCTCCACATCTCCCCCTGGTCCTCCCCTGGAGGGTCTGTCTTCACTGGCACCCCTGTTCCCATGGACTCTCGAGGGGTTTTAACCTATGGCTCTCTTATTCTTTGGGTGTCTGAGAATCTGCAGATGTTGAGTGGCTGTGGTGGCCTCTGCATGAAGGGCCAGCTCAGCCTCTTGTCTGTTTTCCTGTTTGTCATCTTGTCCTTGCCTTACAGCTTAGTGTGCAAGCCCTGCACAGAGTCAGGTGAGGCGCGCTTGGTGGGTTACATGTGCTGTAAATATCTTAACCCACTCATGGCTTGAACAGCATGTCGCCCTCTCACTGCACTTGATCTTATCAGTCTTTTCTTGTTGGATTTCAGGTGTGTGCATGGGTGTGTGCGTGTGTACCATTCAGAAGCCTCTGTCTACCATCAGATCCCAGGGGAGACCCTTCTTTTTTTTCTCCTCGAAGCTTGTTTTTTTTGCCCTCCACACCTTCATCAGGACAGAGTTTACCTGCAGCTGGTTTGTGTGTAGGCTGTAAAGGCCAGGGATGGAGTCATGGATCAAGTGGTAGAGTACTTGACTAGCATGTGTAAGGCCCTGGGTTCAATCCCCAGTGAAGGAAGAAGAAGCCAGGTATCATTTTGTCCCGATGTGGATACCCAGCTGCTTAGCACCTTTTACTGGAAAGATTGTCCTTTCCTCTGTGTCCTACTGTGGCCTTTCAGAAATCGAGGGAGCACATATGTGGCAGTCTATTTCTGGACAACTCCATCCCACTTGACCGTGTGTATGTGTGTTCCTGCACTGACGCCCACTATCGTGACCACTGCAGCTTTATAGGAAGGCTGGGATCCTGCGGCACACATCCTGCCCCTCCTCCAGTGTGCCTAGGCTCTTCCCAGCCCTTTACCCTCCATGTCCTTCCACGGAGCAGGGCACTGAGTCTGTAGGTTAATTTGTGTAGAATTGATGCCTCCATAGCACTCAGTCCTCCACCCTACAAAGACCTGTTCTACTCCCTTTATCCTCTCAGTACGTTGATGTGTAAGGTTTAATCCTCTAGCATAAGCAGGCAGAGTGAATAAGAATGTAGACTACAGACTCGAGGCTGCCAGGGTTCACATCCCAGCTCTGCCACTTGCTAGTGCTGAAGACATGGTGAGTTGCTCAACTTCCCTGCGTCTCTGTTTCTCCCTCTGTAAAGGGGCAGCAGTCCTAGATTTACCTGGTAGGGTTCTTTTACTGGATTAGTTACTGTACGCAAAGCAGTTAAAGCCACAAATAGCACACAGCAAATGGTAAACTAGGGGAACATTATTACCTTATTTTTGAGTAAAGAAAAATGCCCGGGCTTGATGGTACATGCCTGTAATCGCAGCTGCTTAGGAGGCCCAGTTAGGAGGATTGTGGATTTGAAGCCAGCATGGGCAAAAAGTTAGTGAGACCCTATCTGAAAAACAAACTAGAAGAAAGAGGACTGGATTCATGGCTTGAGTGATAGGTCCTGAGTCCAATCCCCAGTACTGCAAAAAAAAAAAAAAAAAGGAAAAGATGGACAGTAAAAAAAAAAAAAGCATCCCACCTTTGTCCCCATTTGCTCCCCCTCACCCACCTCACGAGCTTCCTGTGTCCTCTTCCACAATTTTTTTTTCCAACAAGGGAACAAAGGACGCACACTGTTCTGAGCTTTGTATATTTGCCACTTGTCCTGGAAATCTTTCCATCTCAGCACACAAAGAGCTTCCTCATTTTTTTAGTTGCATAGTATTCCATTTATTCACCTCATTCCTCATCAATGGACTTTTAGGTTGTTTCCAGTCATTTCTCCATTACAGAAAATGCTCTAGTCACCCAACGCATACAGTGGTCCATGTGTCATTTTGCACACACCCCACTGTATCTGTAAAGCTAAGTTTCCACAAAGGCTGTGTCAAAAGGCACATGCCTTTGCAGGTGTGTTGGCAGTATGTAAGTAGCCCTCAGTGAAGGCAGTACTCGTGCTCCTGCCAGCTATATGTGAGAGTTTTGGGAGCATTTCTTAACAACTGTATACTACATCAGTGTTTGTATTAAATTGAGCATCTAAAATTGCTTTCTCTGTAGCTCAAAATGGTTGGTGCTAGTTTTCCTGCAGTGCTAACAGTTCCTTACCCACTCAACAGTTAAATATTTCTTAACTCCCTGTTTGGGGCTGGGCCTGAATGCACAGAGGTGAATATGCCCAACAGTAGAACAGAATTATGGGGCGGGGGTGTCCTTCACCATTTGACTGTCTCCAGTTTTCCCCCACTGTGAGTCACATTGCAATGAACATCACTAATTAAGCTTTATTTGCACTTAAAAGTTCTTTGAGGAAGGTTCTAGAAGGACAGTGGCCTACCATGGAAAGTCAGCCAAACAGCGAACAGAGAGGTCTGTGACTGGCTTGCAGGAAGGCCCGCTCAGCTACACATACAGAGTCCTTTTCAGGAGAACGTTCCAGAGCTTTTCATCATTTCTGTTTTTTTTGAATAGGCAGAATGTCACATGATTCAAACCCAGTAGGTAGAAAGGCCATAGGGAAGGGCCTTCCTCCCGCCTGTCACCAGCTCCCCATCACCAGCCTCCCCGTCCACTGGGTCACTGTCCCCTACGTTCTTGCATCATGTGTGACGCACATGTACAGGGCCCGCTCACTGCCTTGGTGACCTGGTTGCTGTGCCCTGGAGGCCTCCAGCTTCAGTCCCAGGCAGTACATGGGCCCTGAAACCTACCTTTTCCACTAACGGGCAGCACATCCAGTATTGATTGGCTGTTTGGGGAAGGGCAGATGTCAGCTGCTGTTTGTAAGTGACTCTTCTGCTGTTGTCATTATGATCAGCCTAGAATGGCAGTGAGTCCATGGTGGGTGTGAGTCAGTATTCACTGGGTGAATGAAGGAACACTGGTGCTGGTCACTGAGCGTCACAAATGCAGAGCACTATCCCGAGTTTGTCACCACAATCACATAGGGTATTCAAGCTTATTGTTCCCATTTTAAATATCAGCACATTGATGCAAAAACAGGTGGATTTCCTTTCGAAGGTCACCAAGCTGGGATTCTGTTCTGCAGGCTGCCTGGTTTTAAGCCCTTGCCTAAACCACCAGGCCACATAACCCTCATCATGCTGAAGACCTAATTGCACACAGCATTGAGGACAGAATTGGAACTGTCCTCTGGAGCCGGGCCACATGGCAGTGGACCGTCCTGCCCAGGCCTGGCAGGGATGGGCTGGTCAGCAGGACAGATCTAGCTAGGTTAGGCATGGGTGGCAAGGGGCTGGAATTCATGAGCCAGAGATGTTTCTAGAGGGAGGTGGAAAACTCAGCTCAGGCTCTCAGGAGGCTGTAGGTGTGCAGGACCCTAGGGTACAGGCACACAGAGGACTATGACTGTGAATTGTTGGTCAAAGCATCTGAGATTCTGGTGGGCAGCCACCAGAAGGCCCTCAGCACTGAGGCTGGTGCCTCTGTGGGTGCCTTGGAGCCCATGTGGGGCTCCGGAGGAGACAGACAGGAAGGCAGGCTTGGGAGCTGGGCAGTACCCCACTCTCTAAGAGGCCAGGGGCCTACAGCATGCAGAGGTGGAAAATTTGAAGGCCTTTGACCTGCCAGCCCCCTTGATGTGGGCTGTGACGTGTGAAGCGAGGGAGTCTGACCTGCTCTCAGCACTTCCGGGGGCCGGAAGACCTGCTCAGGCTGACTTCCCCTCTGAGAGACCGTGGCAGGCTGGAGGGCCAGCCTGGACTCCTGGGCTCACCCACTGGAGTTGGGGGCCTTTAGCTTAAGGGTCCTGGGCCCCGCCTCATCATACCAGGCCTTGTGGTTTTCTGAGTGAGGAGAAACCCAAGGTAGGTTCTCAGAACAGACCTTCCCAACACTGTCCTTGGGTCCCTTAGGGCCTCGCTCAGTTCTTTAGCCCTGGGAACTAGACTGCAGGTGTTTCTTGAGTATTTGCAATGGAGAGTTCTGAAACTGGCTACTTCTCTTTCATCCCTGTGGCTGCCTGTGATCAGCCCAGAGCTGTGGTTTTGGTCCTGTGTGCACCAAAGCCTGGGCTAGAGGTAGGCGAGACAGCAGCTGAGGTTCCGCTTCTTACACTTAGGAAAAAGGATCTGGCAGGGAGGAGGCCACTGAAAATTTGGCCTGGCCGCCTGCCTTCTCTGCTGTCTGCCAGGCTGGTTGGGAAGGGAAGCCTTTGGTGGCCCTCAGCCAAGGCTCAGCTGTGTCACAGTGCCATGGAATTTACAGGGCTGGAAGGATGCTCAGTCCTGGGCCTAACCCAGGCCCAGTAAATGCATAGCACAGCTGCTGCTGTCCCATACAGAGCCCCTTGCAGACATCACTGGTGTGTCCCCACACTCTGTCTCTGATGCGCCTTCAGCAGCCTTCGCACCCACAGCCAAGGAGCTGGGGTTCACATGGAAGTCCACCCTACCAGGCACCTCAGATCTAGTGCAGTCTACTCATTTTCCTAAGAGGACACTGAGCCTAGAGAGGGGGAATGAGTTGCCCAGCGTTACATAGTAAGCAACAGAACCAGACTTGCTCTGACTCCAAGTTCAGTGCCATTCCTTTTTATCATACCTTTTCTGCTGCAGGATGTAGTCTTTCTTGTGGCATTCGTCTCATAAACCCTTGTTATCTTCCTTCAGTTCCTGTCTTCAGAATCTGATTTAATTTCCCAAAGAATTGTGAAGCTTAGGTCTTGTTTTTTGTTTTGGTAGGACAGGGTTTGAACTCAGGGCTTCACACTGTGGTATTGTTAATAGGAGTAGAATATCTAGATTGAGGAAGGTGATAGTTATATTCCTTTCCGTGATGTTCAGGGAGCACCTGAGGGACAGTGTTCCTTTCTGGGACTCCACACTTAAGAAGTGCAAAGACAGAACGGTAATCAGAAGAATAAACATAATATCAGGGAGCTCAAAACCACTCCATAGTTTATGGCCAACTGATTTGGACAAGATAATTCAATAGAGAAAGAATTGTCTTCACTAAATGGTGTGGGAACAACTTAATACCCATGTGTGAAAGAAAGAAGTAAGGTCTCTTCTTCACACCACACATAAAAATGAACTCAAAGTAGAACACAGACCTAAATGTAAGAGCTAAAACTATAAAACTTTTAGAAGAAAATTTTCATGAACTCACAGTAAGTAATAGTTTCTTATGTATGACACCAAAATCACAATCAACCAAGGGAAAAATGTAATGAAATTTACATTTTTTTTCATTACATTAAAATGTAATGAATTTTAATGAAAATTGGATTTCATTAAAGTCAAACATGTTTATGCTTCAAAGGACACTCTCAAGAAAGTGAAAAAAAAAAACAGTCCATAGAATCGGAGAAAGAATTTGCCAATCATATCTGAATATCTGATAAGGGACTTGTATTCAGAAAATATAATAACTTACAGCTCAAGAGTAAACAACTCAATTAAAAAATAAGCAAAGTACACACAAAAAAGACCAGGCATGGTGACCAAGGCAGGAGGATCACAAGTTTGAGGACAGTGGGACTATATAGTGAAATCCTCTTTTTCAAAAAAATAAATAAAAATAAAGAATAAGCCAATGATCTAATAAACTCTTCTCCAGAGAAGATATGCAAATCACATGTAATGGAAGACAGTCAATGTCAACAGCTATCAGGGAATTGCAAATTAAAACCACAGCGAGACGCCCCTTCACAACAGATCCACTTCTTCACAGACTGCTGTGATTGAAAGACAGACAATAACAGGTCAGAGCGGTGGTGGAAACTTAGACCTTCATATGCTGCTGGGAGGAATGGGAAATGACGTAGCTACTTTGGGAAACAGGCAGTTCCTCAAACGCTGACCGTAGAGTCACCTTATGACCCCCTCCTAGACATACCCAAGAGAATGGGAAACATTTCTCTACAAAAACTTGTTCACGAATATTAGCAGCATTTATCTGCAATAGCCCCAAAACGGAAACATAAATGTTTATCAGCTGTTGAATGGATAGGTCAAATGTTACAGTATGTCCACACAATGGACTATTACTTGCCAATAAAAAGAAATGAAACACTGATATAGAAATACTGATAAACCCTTACATGCTGCAACATAGATGAAACTTGAAAACATCATGCCAAGTGAAAAAGAGCCAAACATAAAAGGTCATACATTGCTGCCAGGCATGGTGGTGCACATGTATAATCCCAACACTGGGGAGGCTGTAATAGGAGGATCTTGAGTTTGAAGCCAGCCTGGGCTACATAGCAATACCCTGAAAAAAATATCACATATTGCATGGTTCTATTTATAGGAAATATCCAGAATAGGCATATCTGTAAAGACAGAAATCAGATTAGTGGTTGCCTGGGTTTAGGGGTGGGGTTGGTAGGAGGAAGTGGGGAGCGAGGCATTTCTTTTGGGGATGATGAAAATATTCTAAAATTGATTATTGTGGTGATTGTGCAATGGTGCAACCACACTAAAAACCATTGAATTAGACATTTCTAAGGCTATTGAAAGAGAAAACACTGTCTGCAAATTCCTGGAGACAGTAAATGCCAACACCCAACTCAGGGTCCATGGGGGAAGCAGCTGATGAACGTGACATCTGGTGAGCTGTGCAGGAAAGTAGAAGCCCTGGAGTGGGAGATGGGTGAGCCATCTCCATGGAGCTGCTGGGAATTATGGGGGACAGGGCAGTTGTCCCCATGGCTACAAAGCAAGCAGAAGAGAAGCTTCAGAAGAGTGGATTTCAGCTGGGTAGAACTTGAGAGTTGCTTCTCGGATGGGGGATGTATTGCCCAGGGAAGCAGGAGTGTCCATCCTTAGAGGTCTCAGACATATCCAAATATTGTTGGGGATGGTCAAAGGGGACACAAATTCCAGGAAACATCTGCAGTGAAGGGCAGATGACATTCCAGTGCCACGCTGTGGTGGGAGGCTACCCATGGCGTAGGTTCAACACCCATATGCTTGGCAAGCAGGTTGTTGGTGTAGTGTATTCTTGGCTATCAAAATATTCATGTAGTTTTGGGATTGAGTTGGTGAGTATTCACAATGTGTGGAAAAGCATGATACAGACCATACGATCTCAGTTACCTAAAATGGATCGTTATGTGTACACAGGATTTAGGACAGTCCAACTGTACTGCTTGTGGCTATGGATGATTTTGTTCTTTGCTTCATGTATTTGTTTCCTGTAATGCACATGTTAACTTAATAAAGGTTATTTTAAAAACCTGAAAAAAAAAAAAAGGGTTGGGGTGGCCATGGCAGAGATCTTCCACTATGGAGACCTGGACCAGTGCACACCAGGGTGTTGGCTTTTCACTGCCTGATTGAGCATTTAGACAAATGCTTCCTTAGCATTCCTCCATCTGATCCAAGCCAAAATGCTCACGAGAGCTCTATAGGGTGCTGGCCAACCCCAAATCTTCCCTGATCCACCTTCGTCCCAATGGAATTCCTTCCCTGCTCTTTCTGGTGTCCTTTCAGCTTTGCCTTCTCCTGAGCACTGAGCACCTTTCCATCTAAGGCCTCCATCTCAGCTGTGGGCTGAGGTCTTCAGTAACACTGTCCTATTTGTCCCCACACCACCAAGGCAACTTGGATTCCCTGCTTTCTAGAGGAAGAGAGGCTCACAGCATGGGTAGTTTTCTGGGACACTGCCTAAGACCTGTTTGTCATCACTGGAGGCCTTGGGATGAGGTTGTACTCCCCATGCCTGCAACCCATGTGCTCCTCCTGCCTGCTTCCTCTCTTGGGGTTGATGGTCTCCGTGCCAAGCTGCTGCTCTGTGGCCAAGTCCTGTGGTTGCCACAGGCAGGAGAAACAGCCCCCAGTGACTTTCCCTGGCTTCTTCCTGATGGCTTTTGGGGGCTACTGTCTGAGGATTCCTGAGTGGCCAGATGGATCCACCCCAGGCTGGACTTGGCTGCTTACTTCCCTACACGGGCCACAGCCCCTTAGCCGACTTTTAAACAAGAAAGGGCAGCTGGGGTGTCATGGGGTAGGGGGAGGAGTGCTGGCAGAAGGAACAGGATCGGGGTCTGGACACCACCTTCAGGGGAAGGTGAGTGTGTGTGTATGTGGGCTTCTTGTTTAAGCAAGTGTTTCAAGCATAGAGGAATCTCGATTAAAAACATAGCAGCATTTTCTGCAGCCATAGTGCAGGTTTGTGAAATCCTATCATTTTGCCGTATATTTCTCAAATCATTTTTTATATAAATAATTCCTGCAGAATCGGTTGAAGCCTCCTTCACCTTCCTCCGCATCCCATTTCCTTCCTGCCCCCAGAGCAGCCATCAATCACCCTGCATTTGGTGTGCGTGTGAACTGTTACTTGTCTTCACACCGCATGTAAACATCCGTGTTCCTTCTGTGATTTGCTAATTGCCCTCAACACTGTGGGTTTTGTTTGTTTGATTTAGGACTTTCTCTTTGAACTTTCTGTTTTGACCTGATTTCAGCCTCTCTGGGAAGTTGAACAAGGAGTCCTTGTATGTAGCTGGTCACCGGTGTTAGCATTGTGTCTCATTTCTTGTTCTGTTTACTTGTTCTCTCTCTTTCTGTCTCTCTCCGGTCTGTTTTCTCCCCTAAGCTTTTCCTGAGCTGTTGGAGAGTGAATTGCAGATGTTTCACCCCTCAGACCTCAGCAGGTAGTTCTCAAACCCAAGGATGCTCTCTCAACCTTAGCACAAGGATCAGAAAGACATTAACATTGGCTTTGTTACAGCCGTGTGACAGTCCAGAGTTGACAGCTCACACTCACCTTATCAGGGACACTGGTTTCTCCCATTTTCTCTTTGTTGATGCTACAGTGGTGGCAGCCTTCATTATTGTCACTACAGAGAGGCTGTTGGGATGTGGGTTATAGCGTCTTATTTCTTAATTTGACAGAATGTCATCCTAGTGGGTACAACTGTTGTCATCTTGGGACGAGTTTCCCCTGGTGTTCCAGTGGAATTTGCATATGTATGTATTTATGGTGGTACTAGGGTTTGAACTCAGGGCTTTGCTCTTGCTAAACAGGCCTACATTTTAAGCCACGCCCCCAAGCCCATCAGTGGCTTTTAGAGGGCTGATCCATGGTTCTCACCAACTTCACACCATTTCCTGTGCTGCTCAGTAGCAAGTGAGGAGCCATGGGAACAAGCATAGCCTGTGTAGGGAACAAAGTGTGCCTGGTGGAACAAGATTGATGAGTGTCCCTGAAGCACAGGTGTTCCTGGGATAAGAAGGTACAACCACATATGTCATTACCCCAGCTACAACAGTGACTATTTGAGGTGTTCTCACGAGCCAGGTACTATCACTTCCCTTGTACAGAGAAGAAAACTGTAAGATGGTTTTTCAGACCAGGCATGGAGGTATACACCTTTAATCTCAGGTACTCAGAAGGTGGAGATCAGGAGGTAGATTTGGGGCCACCTAACCCCAGGATGGTCTTGTCTCTGGATTCTTACTTCATTCCATTTTCAAAGATGCTTTTCCAAATCCTATTCACAGGTGCTGGGGACTGGGCTTTGGGCTACCTTTTTGGGGACACAGTTCAGCCTGCTATGGTAGCTATAGGGTGACAGAACTCAGGAATGTGCAGTGCTTAGAATGAGCCACGTGGGCACTGTGTGCTGTGGACTCTCTGTAAGTGCAATCAGCAGACTTCCACCAGCTCCTCACAACCTCTCTGTGCTTGGGGTGCTTTGTTCAGAGTGGTTGGACCATTCCATAACATCCGTCACTGGGGCCATGCCTCCCCCTACTGCAGAGAGCCCTCCGAGAGCAGGGACCAGGCCACTCCATCCCCTGAGCCTCCTCTATCTTGTTGAAACTCAACCCCAGCCTGTCTGAGGGAAGAATGGTGAGTGGGGTGGCTTTGGTCTTTTCTGGTCCTCTTCTCCCCTTCCCTTCCCTCTCTTACTATACTCCCCTGAGTTCTGGCCAAGTCTATACACAGGGCCTCAGTTCTCCCCATGAGCCACACTGAGCTTGGTGTCCAAAGCCACTCACCATTGAGCTGGGAATCTTTGGTGACTTCCTTCCAAACAGGTGGCATTCAGCCAGGTCCTGCCCTAAGCCTCCACACCCACTTCCCTGACCCCCCTGACTGGACCAGTGCCCTGAGTAGAGCTTCCTTTTTCTCCTATCCATGTTTAACAGGCCTGAGACAGAGACCACGGAGCCTGCCCCTTCCTTCTTCCTTCTCTTTTTCCTTCCTTCTTTCCCTCCCTCCCTCACTCCCTCCTTCCCTTCTTTCCTTCCTTTCTTCTTTCCTTCCTATCTTCCTCTTCCCTTTCTCTTCCCCCCTCCTTCCTTCTCTCCTTCCTTCCCTCCTTTCCTTCTTTCCTCTCTTCCTTGCTAAGAAAATCCCCAGAGCATCTGCTACCCGTGCACCTGTGGATTTTCTGAGTGACTGACTGACCACTGCACCTGGAATGGCAGGCTGTGCATGAACAGCTGTGGATGGGCAGGCTGCAGAGACCTGCAGAGCCCGCTGCTGCTCTGGGCCGTGGGGAAGGAAGGCCTGCTGTGGAAGGGCTGCTCTGCACAGCAGTCGCCTGAACACTTCTGAGGCTCTTTACTTTTTACTCCTGGCACTGTTTGTGACCCAGTGTCCCTACTGTTGCCTTTCTGGGGCCCTCAGCAGAGCTGGAGCTTGGCCAGGGAGAGGGAGGTCATGGGGCTCAAGTGACAGACTTGGGCTAATTGGGCTCAGTGAAGGCTGGTCCTTGGCACTGGGAGCCAATGCGGTTGGGCTGGTTGACAGCAGGAATCCCAGCTGTAAAGCACAGCCTGGCCTGGCGCCTGCTCAGCAGTGTCAACCTTTCTGTCTCCTCCCCTCCACCCTTGGCGTGCACCTTCTGAGAGACCATGTCCTCAGGCAGCTTCCTGGCTCCATTTCCCTTCCTTGGTCTGGTCAGGGCAGGTGCCATGTGGTTTTATTCCTTGAGGCTCTGTCATTCCTGCCAGCTAGGTCAGCCCTCCCCCAACCCATCCTCATCTGACCATTCTCTAACTTCTAGACTTTGCTCAGAGGCAGGGAGTTGCAGACTTTAACCTCTACAAATTTCTCTGGGCACCACGTAGGGGCCCCTGAACAAGCCTGCTTTGTCATGTCCACATGCTCAACCAGACCCAGGGGCTGGCTGTTCCTAGAAAGCAACATTGGAGCCTATGTCCTCCACAGTGTTGGGGCTGGGCAGTCAAGGTCAGCCCTGTGGTGCTCATCACTGCCAGGTGTCTAGGATGACCCTGGTCCTACTTGTCTTCATCGCCACTACCTGGGCCCAGGGCATGAAACAGATCCTCCTGGTGGCTTTTTACTCTGCCAAGAAAATTGGGCTTTCTTGGCGATTGTATCTGTGTTCATATCTGGCCACATGTTTCCCGCGTTACTTGAACTTGTGGGTTACTGCTGGAGCCAGATGTCTTGGGCACAAGGCAAGCAGCCCACAGATGTGTACTCCGGCCACTCCCATCTAATGTGCCGAGTCCTAAAATCAAAGCTATCCAGTGGGAGGTTTTAGAGGAAGAGAAGAATTCCAACTGGAGAGATAGAAAACAATAGCTAACCTTAGTGAATTTTGTGCCAGGCACTATGCTAAGTACTTAAAAGGCATCACACCGAATTTTTGCAATAACCCTATTAAGCTTGGAATCAAACCTGGGGCATCTAATACGGCAGGCAGGCACCATCTGGGCAGGTGCTTTACCACTTGAGCCATTCCTCCAACCCTTGCAGGCACCATCTGAATGGGCCTTACAGAATGGGGAAAACTTTGTACCCAGCAGTTTCCTGTGAAAAATGTTAAACATACTCAAGAGTTGAAGGAATTTTGCAGTGAATGCCTGATACCCACCATTTGGCTTCATGGTTTTCCATCTTGACTTCATTACATGTGTTCATGCATCCATGAACGCACCTTACTTTTTTATGTATTTTGAAGACAGTTATAGATCCCCCTCTATGCCAGCATGCATATATGATATTTAGTTTTTTATTATTTAATATAAAATTTACATCTGAGAAAATCATGTCAAAGTGTATTATTTGAATTTTATACACATTGAGGATATAATATGGACACTTTTTTTGCATCTGGCTTCTTTCCCTCAGCGCAGTGTTTCTGAGAGTCACCCATGTTATTGTGGGTCACTACCTTCTTTTTTGATTGCTGACTGCTCCTTCATGTGGACCAGTTTGGGGCTGTTATACTCAAAAGCTGCTGTGACCATCCACATTCACGTCTTTTTGTGGACGTATGGTTTCATTTCCCTTGGGTCTACTTCTAAGAGAAGGGTGGAACTGCTTGGCCATGAAGCAGGTGCATGTTTAAGTTTATAAAACCTGCCATCTCTCTTTCTAACGTGGTTGATGAAGTTCACACTTAACCAATGACCCCTGCGAGTTCTGATCTGTCCCACACTCGCCAGCATGCGGTGTCACAGGTCTTTATAATTTTAGTCATTCTTCGTGTGCCTGGTATCCCATTGAGGTTTTAATTTGCATGTCCTAAAGGACTATGGCTTTTGAGTACTTTTTCACCTGTTTATGGGCCCCTTTGCAGAATCTATTCAAATTTTTTTGACAGGTCCTCCCCCTTTCTATTGATTTTCATGTCTTTCTGCTTGATAGATATTTTGCAAATATTTTCTCCTCACCTAGTGGGCAGATGTTTTAATGTCGATGCAGTATAATTTATCTTTTTCCTTTATGGCTACTGCTTTTTGAACTGCCAATGGACATGTTCACAAGCGGTCACTCAGAGAGCTGCAGCCTTGTGCCACTCCATGCAGACTGTGGGAGAGGCAGTGACCTCAACTCCGTGATCCTCAAAGACCCAGTAGGTATAGTGTCTTTTTGGGCTCAGGAAGGCCAAGAGCTGGTCTAGGGGACAATGACCTGGAGGCCCAGCTCTTCCCTGGACTCTAGGGAAGTTGCTTAAATATGGAGACTAAGAGCCAATGTTCCCAGCAGCTGCTGAGCCCTGTGAAGTCCCCCGCCCCCGTCCGGCCTCATCTTCTCCCACTTTCACTTCATCACCCACCCCTCTCGAGAGCAGGAACTCGAGGTCTAGGAGCTTGCTCTTCCTTCCACCTGGGCATCTCTTCTCCAGAAACCAGCATCCCATTGTCAGGGAGGCTTCCTAGGCCTCCCTGCCCCGCTTCTCCTACCTCCTGGTCAGTACCTCTGTCACCTGTTTGCCTTGGAACTTCTTGTCCTCTCTCCCTGGAATGCAAACGCTATGAATGTTTTAAGATTCCCTCCTCTTTTACCATTTTTCTCACTGCTGTCACTTATGCTTAGAATAGCACCTGGCACTTGTAGGTCCTCAGAAAATACTCATGGTAGGAGCGTCTGAAAGGCAAACTCCCTCATTTCCTTCAAAACCCACTTGATGGCAGCTTGGGTTCTACAAAAGAAACTGGGGACCAGCCTGGGGTCCATCCAGGGCCACTCAGCAGACAGTGGAAGCTTCCAGTCCAACTCCATCATATAGATGAGGAATCGAGGCCCTGAAAGAGATGGACTTGGTGCTGAGGAAATGGAGACGATCGCTCTCACTCCCAACTGGAATCAGAGTCCTCACTGGCCCCTGGGGGAGGCCCAGAGCCAAGCCAGGATGTTAGAGGATGATTTAAAGGCTTTTGGTGCCAGGTGACTTTGCTGTGTTTCCAAGAGGGCTGGAGGAACCTAATGGCTCCAGGGTGCTTTGCTGGATAATTCTGGCTTCCTTCATTTCCACATCCTTCCCAGAGGAGATGCTGGGCTGCCAGTCTTGAGCCCCAGATGAGACTTCCCATGGTCCATGGGGCTACCGTCCCCCACCTTGCCCACATTCCTACTCTTTCCTGGTTTCCTAGTGACCCAGCTCTTTCTTCTGCATGGGCCTCAGGCTGTGAACCAGAAGGCAGATCCACATGCATTGCATCCACAGGCCCCATCTTACTCATGGGGAGGGAATTTTATCATGTCCTGCAGATGACCTCACACTGATCTTCACACATCCAATCTCCCACCCACCATACCTTCCTGTCAGGTCTCTGCAAAACCACAGCTTAACAGGACACAGCTGGATATTAGCTGGACCCAGCATTTCCTGGCTCCTCCCTCCCCTGTGGGAAGTGCTGTCCCCTCATCAGGTTTCAAGGTCCAGCTGCCCTCTGTGCCCCTCCACCAGGAGTGAATCCTCTTTCCTGTATCCTTCAATGAGGAGCCTCACTGTCCCTTATCCTCCCCAAGCTGGTCCTTGTAGCAAATGACCTTAAGCTTCTGGAAGGAATGCCAGCCCTGTCACTGTCACTACTGAACAGAGCAACTGAAATCCTTTCTGGTTTATAAATGCCCTGCTCTGACTAAGGTTTCCAGCTTGGGGATTCCATGGGACTTAGTTTCACAGGTAGAATACAAATGACTCACAGCCCAACTGGGGATTCCAGCCACCAAGATGTGGCTCCACCTTTCCTGGAATCAATGCCAGCCTGCATGTGCTAGGAGGGAGGGAGAGGACTGGGTGGCCACAGGGATGGATAGTAGTTCAGTTTTGCTGTTTCTTGGGTCTGCGATCTTCCTCCTTCCCCCATCTTGATGTAACATATCCTTATGTTGGGGGGGGGGCGTGTAGCGTGTTGACTGGGAGGGGCAGAAAAGAACTTTCTAGAAATGCTCTATGTCAGTGCTGTCAAACAGACATAATGGAAGCCACATAGTAATTTAAAAAAAAAAATTGGGGGGCGCAGTACCAGGGTTTGAACTCAGGGCTTAAACTCTTGCTAGACAAACGAGCCACTCCAGCAGCCCTAATTAAAAATTTTCTAGTATCCATATTAGAAAAGTAAAAAAAAAGTAAAAGCAGCAAGTGAAATTAATTTTAATAATACGTTACTTCAGCTGGGCATCAGGGGCTCACGCCTGTAATTCTAGCTACTTGGGAGGCAGAGATCAGGAGGATCACAGTTCAAATCCAGCCTGGGCAAATAGTTCATGAGACCCTATCAAAAAAAAAAGGGCTGGCAGAGTGGCTCAAGGTACCCCAGTACAGCAAAAGAAAAAAAGAAATAAAATAATATGTCACTTCACTGAACATATGTAAAATATTGTTTCAATATGTAATCAATATAGAGCACTATTAATAAACTACTTTATGTTCTTTTCTTGATACTAAGTCTTCCAAATCCAGTGTATATCTGGACTAGCCACTTTCAAGAGCCCAATAACCACATGTGTTAAGCAGCTGTGGCACTGGATGGCACAGGTCTCTCTCGATCTGGGTGGTAGTTAGGCAGGTATAGACTCGGTTGTACACTGGTATGTGTGCATTTCAGTACCGGTAAGTTACTTTGCAATTAGAAGTTTTTATTTTATTTATTTATTTATTTATTTATTTATTTATTTATTTATTTATTTATTTATTTATTTTGATGGTACTGAGGCTTGAACTCAGGGCCTCACACTTGCTAGACAAGCACTCTATCACTTGAGCCACTCCACCAGCCCTATTTTGTGTTGAGTATTTTCAAGATAGGGTTTTGAGAACTATTTGCTTTGGCTGGCTTCAAACTGTGATCCTCACAGGCACAAGCCAACAGTACCTGGCTCTAAGTTTGAAAGTTTTAAAAGTGGTCTTTGGGGCTCTACTCAAATGCCACCTGTGTTCTCCTGTTGTATTTATTCCTTCCTGGTGGTATGAATGGCTGTTTCTGTATGTGTCTCACTCACTTTATGGAGCTCCACAAAGTAAGGTGGAGACCACATCCGTTCATTTTGCAGTTCCACAGAGGGCTCTGGCGACATAGATGTAAGCACTATTGAATTTAACCCCCTTTGCTGCACACCTTTTCCAGGCCGCTGATCATTTGATTCTGTTTCTCAGTCCTATTCCAGATGTTGGCAAAGGAGAGGGTGAGGAAGAAGAGGAGAAAAATGGCATGGGGCTTCTACCATCTACCCTGAAGAACCGCATCCCGCACCGTGGCATCAGTGTCCTGGAGAAGCTAGTGAAAACATGCACCGTGTGGCTGCAGCTGGGGTTGGGCCGGGCAGAGGTGGACAAGATTCTGCAGCGGGAGGCGGCTGGGGTGAGTGGTCTTTCCCCACCTCCCAGACTGGCACGCCAGCTGCCAGGAGTTTGTGCTCCATGCAGAGGACCACAACCTGTCTGCTTTCTTCTCTTGCCTTGATCCACAATTTGGCTCCAGTGTTTCCCCTGCATCAGCGGCAGGGACCATGGCAGACTGGTTTCTGCTTAGGGAGCAGGGATGGGTGGCTGAATGCTCTCTGGGCATTCAGGCACCTGACAGGCAGGACTGGTGCTATCAGGAGGCCCTCACCAGCCTTCTCTGGCTGTGGGAGCTCAGCCAGGTGACCAGAGACCAGAAAATGTCAGACCAAACATAGTTTAGGCCCCTTCACTTTACCAACCAAGATAAGGAGTGTAATGGAGACAAAAGATATTTTGGTATCAGGCTTTGATGCCAAAAGTTGGGCTTAAGTTTTCTGCGTCTCACTTTTGTCACTTTGAAATGTAGCTACCTAGTACATATGAAGAGAAATGACAGGTGGGTGAGTAGATAGATAGATAGAGATAGATGGATGGATGGATGGATGGATGGATGGACACATAAGTGGATGACAGATGGTGAATATTGATGAAAGCTCATATGGTACTCTCATTCTCCCATTTTCTCTTAAATGCTACTCCCCTTTTTTAAAGCATTTAATTTGTTTAATTATAAAAATGATGCACATATATGTTCATTATTTTTTTAAAAACAAGCCGGACAGAAGTGAATAAAATTCCACAAAGTCTCGTAAAGGTCTTTTTCACATATTGTAATCAAACCCACTTCCCAGAAGGCTTTTTTTTTTAAATCAAAATGAAGTTTGTATCACTTAAAAATAGCCAAGTATACAATTCAGTGACATTTTGTACATTCACAGTGTTATACAGTCACCACCTCCATCTAGTTCCATGACGTATCTATCACCCCAAAAGAAAGGCCCACCCCCTTCAGCAGTGACTGTCCCCTTCCCCTTCCTGCTGCGGGCACCACCTTCTGCTCTCAGAAGTCATTTCGTGTGGTATATCTTTGTAGTCATTTTCCACAATTGCTATAGTCCAAGCTCTTCCTTGTTCTGTCCCTGAATGGGCCCAGATATCCCCCCCGCAGCCCTATGAGCGAGGTTTCATTATAACACCCATTTCCCAGATGGGGCAGCTGTGATACCTCCCCAGGGGACCCAGCTGGGATTTGAACCTGGGCAGTCTGGATGGTCCTGTGTTCTATTGCACACCATGTCTGTTTGACACAATGGACCTCTGCCTCTCACCTGTTCTCTCCTGAGTATGGTGTGGTGCTTCCCTGGGTCTAGGAGTACCCCACAATCATAGGTGAGTGAGGCCCAGTTGGTTAGTGGACTTGTTCACTCCAAAAGAGGTAAAATCCATTGAGTTGGCAGTTGTACCTGTGAACTGTAATGAACGGAACCCACAGGGCCTCCAGGAAAGTCCCAACCTCCATGGCCACAGAGGCCAGCAACTGGATGTGGGACTGGGGGACAGCAGTGGCCTTCGAGAGCAGGGGAGGCAGCCACCTGGCAAGGCCTCCTTGGATGTGAGTGAGGCAGCAGCCCTGGCCAACCCTGCCCTCTCAGCCTGGGTATCTGCAGCTGGGCGGCTGGGGAGGAGGCAGAGGAGTAAAGCCAAAGAAAAGGAGTCTCTCTGTTTATCCTCCCATCAGGGGTGTCCAGGTTTGAAGGTGTGAGGGCTCAGACGATAAGCCAACAGCAGGTGTCCCAGCATTCCCTGGTGGTCATCCACTCAATGGGAAGCTTCACTTCCCTGCTTCTTGTAAGGATGCAGCTGAAAAACATGCCCAAGAAGCAGGTCTTGGATGACCAAGGGAAGGCCACTTTCTGGACTTTTCTTTGCCTGGGTTTCTCTCTGGGTTGGGGGAGTGGAGGAAGGACTGGACCAGTGAGGGATGTCCCAGGAGAACACATGTGAGTTTCTAGGACAAGGTGGGTGGGTGTAAGTTGTGGCCACCTGGTCAAAATGTACACTCCTGGGACTCAGGGTGGTGCTCAGAGATAGAGCACATGCTTTGTGTGCTCAATGCCCTGGGTTCCATCCGCAGCACTGAAAAAGAAAATCAGAAAAAATGTAGCCCTCTCTTCAAAAAGTGTAAAATAAGCACAACTGAAAATGGCTTAGTAGTTGTGTTGTGACACTTGTTATAGCCAGTTCCTGACTATGGTTATTTTGTAATAATCCTGTTGGTGGGCTCAGCTATTGTACCTATTTCACAAGTGGTGAGATTGAGGCCAAGAGGTGTTCCTTAGTTTGGATTTCCCTAGAAGCAGACTCCGAGGCAAGCATTTCAGACTGGCTGGTTTTTTGGGCAAGTAACCCCAGGAAGCACCAACAGGGAAAAAAGGGGGCAGGGAGTTAAAATGGACAATTGGAGCTGAATCCTGCTGGGCGCTGTGGGAGCCACATAAGCCAAGGTTGTACTTCCCCACTTAAGAGCCAGAAAGCTGTGTCTTGTTCACCAACTCATGACCATGGTGAGGTAAAGACTGTGGGGTGTGAGGATTCATTTTCCAGCCCTGTCTCTGTGCCTGGGGTGAAAGCAACTCCTGCCAGAAACAGCCCCAGGACAAAGAGATGGGGAGCTGGAAGTGGGCTGGAGCCTGCTGGAAAGAGGTCAGGGCCATGGGCAGGCCACCAAGGGCTACAACCCCTGGGAGTGAGGTTACTGCCAAGGTCACAGAGATACTGAGTTGCAGGGCTGAGATTGGAATCTGCTCCTAGCTAGGCCAGAGCACAGCCTTCCACTGGAGAGCAGCAGGAAAAAATTGGCCTCCATATACTGGTTCCACACCCGCAGATTCCACCAACCACAAATGGAAAATGTGAGGGGAGAAATTGTGTCTGTACTGAATAACTTTATCCCCCAGCAAGACAGTGTAGCAACTGTTGAGTTTGCATATTCAGTATTACAAATGATCTAGGGAGGGCTTAAGGTGTGCAGGAAGATGTGAATTGGTTCTATGCAAGTACAGTTGTGTTGATTAATGACGGGCATAAGTTCTGAGAAAAGCATTGTTGGGCTATTTTGTTATTGTGTCAACATGACAGATGTACTTTCACAGACTCTGATGGCTGTTTGAACAATTTTATTTGATCCTTGCAGTGATTTCTGTTAGGTAGACGTAGTCATTCTCCTTTCCAGATGAGGAAATGGAGGAAGGCACAGAGGTATGGACTCATTTGCCTAAGGTCACACAGCTCGTAAGAGTAGAGTCACTGTGGTATGATGTGCAGGCAGGCAGGGGAAGCCCTTTGCTGCATAATATTACTCCCACAAAACAGTCTGAAATTCCACCAATGTGATGACATCATCATTTTGAAAAATGCAGACACCATGGGTGGTCCCCATGTTGTGAGACGCCCAGAACCTTCCTGGGTCCACCCCTTGAGGCACAGAGGGAGGCAGTGCCAGCCCCCAAGGCCCCAAAGTCTATGTAGCCTTGACCACATCCCACCTCCCTCACCAGTCCCCATCTCCCTTCCCAGCAGTCTTTTCGCTGATAAGGACCTGGGAACATGGTGGCCCATTTTTTAATTTGTGTGTATCCAGCAACAAGGCTATGAAAAAAGCCACCTTCATTTGGTTTGCACTCAAGCTGGGTTCTGCTTTGTTTTGTTTTGTTTTTTTGTAATTTTAGAATCATTTCAGAGTTACAGAAAAGTTGCAAACATAGCACAGAGCGTTCCTTGCACACTGAAGTTTCTCCTGTTGACCATAGTTGTGGGTCAACTGGTTCTGCCACAACCATCAAACCAATCACTAGAATTAACCAAAACCCACACTTTATTCCAGTCTTCTCTGTTTTTACCTGATGTTCTGTTCCAGAATCCCATCCAGGACATTGCACTGCATCATGTCTCTGTGGTGTCCTCGTGGTCGTGACAGTTGCTCAGGCTTCCTTTGTTTTCCATGACCTTGATGGTTTTGAAGAGGATGGTTGGGCAGTCCTTCTCTTGGGAATTGTCTGACAGTTAGGCTGGACTTAAGGGGTTTGGGAGGAAGGACACAGAGGCGAAGTGCCATTCTTATCACATAGTGTCCAAATGACTGGCCTTGGCAACCTCAGGCACCTGCTGAGCTAGTGCTCCTTGAGTTTCTCTGCCTCATCATTACTCTTTCCTACTATCCTCCTTGGAAGGAAGTCACTCTGCCCAGCCACTCTGCCTCCTGGTTGGATAGCAACAGAAGTTATTTGGAATTTCTCTGCACCAGAGGTTTATCTCTTACCCCACACCTATTTATTTATTCAGTCATCTATATCAGTATGGAATCATGGATTCTCATCCAGGAATTCATTTGGAACTTTGGGTTACAATCCAGATGTATTTTGTTCTGCTGGTCACGTTGTTCCAACCTTGGCCATTGAATCTTTCAGGTAGCCCCTGTGACATAGCCCGTTGTGTGTGTGTGTGTGTGTGTGTGTGTGTGTACATGTGTGTGTGCACAAGTGTGTCTTTGTTCATTTGTTGGATCACTTCCTTCCTTTCTGGCAATAGAATATGTGGCAGCCTTATCTTGTGTATTTTCTGCTCCAGCAGCCGTTTCTCCAAGGAGTTCTGCTTCCTTTTACTGGAGAAGGATCTTAGAAACTGTGTTAGTCAGACTTTTCATTTATGTGACAAATACCTGCAAGAAACAACTTAAAGGTGGAAATATTTATTTTGGCTCATGGTTTCACAGGTTTATCCATGGTCTGCTGGCTCCACTGCTTTTTAACCTGTGACAAAAAATGGCCTAGAGGAGAAAAGCCACTCACTTCAGGGCAGCCAGGGAGCAATGGGGAGTGCCACTCTTCAAAGCACAGCCCAGCAACCACTTCCTTCCAGGCCCACCATCTGCATTCTATTCTGAATTTGAATGCATTCTTGGATTGATTGATCTGTTGATTAGGACAGGGTCCTCACAATCTATGCTGTCTGCAAATGCCCTCACAGACACAGCCAGAGTGTGTTGTACTAATCTCCTAGGTGTCTCGCAATGCAATCAAGTTGACAGTCAAGATGAACCGTCACAGAGAGCAGGTCTGTGTGTCAGGTGTACTAGAGTGCCACTACTTCTAGGTCAAAAGGTAGTTCTTAACGGGAACCTCTTGTGTGTTCGCCTTTGGTGGTGAGGGCTCTGCCAGGTGTGCAGGTGTCATATGGCCCAACACCATCCCCAAGTGTGAGCCCAAGGAACACTAAACCACTCGTTATTAGTTTGACAGAAACATTTGGTGAGGCCTCCCTTGCCCGTTTGCAATGCTGAGGCCAGGGGGAAAGGGCACCATTGTTGCAGGTCAGCCCAGCGCTGAGCTCCACCTATCAGCTTCCCAGCAACCCTGTGGGGCCAGGGTCTGACTTCCATTCTGCAGCGTGAGCCCTCAGCTCTGGAGGGGAAGGGGTCTGTCTTGAGCAATGTGATTGCTACCTGACTTGAGTCAACAACTGACTGCCTTCAGAAGCTCTTGAGCAATACAGTGTCAGGCTGGGTGTGGTGGCTCACGACTATAATCCCAGCTACTCAGAGGCAGAGGTCACTCTCTGAGGCGAGCTCAGGAAAAAAATGTTACTCCTTCAATAAGCTTGTGGTGTACTGCTGTAGTTGAGGTAGGTGGGAGGCAGAGGTGAGAGAATTGTGGTTCAGGCAACAATTTAGACCTTACCTTAAAAATAACTTTAACAAAAAGGGCTGGAGGCCTGGCTCAAGTAGTAGGGCTCCTGCTTAGCAAGTACAAGGCTCTGAATTCAAAACCCTGGTACCACCACCACCCCCACCACCAAAAAAACCCAGGGTCTCAGCCTTGTCCTTAGAAATGCTTATTTCTTTGATTTGGAATGGCTTTGGTTTTCGATCAAATCTCTCTACCCAAACATACCTGCTAGGCAGTGACAGGGACCCTGAGCAGTGAGTCAGGATGCCATGTCCCCTTCCCGGTTGTGCTGTGGGTCTGTTCTGTGGACTCTGGATCTCTCCTCCAGCAGTTCTCCCCCATGGATCTGTAGCTCTTGCCTTTTTTTGTTGTTGTTGTTGCTCTTACCACCTGAGCCACTCCACCAGCCCTTTCCTCTGATGGAGTTTTTCGAGATAGGGTCTCACTATCTATTTGCCTGGGGCTGGTTTCGAACCATGATCCTCCTGATCTCTGCCTCCTGAGTAGCTAGGATTACAGGCGTGAGCCTCTGGTGCCTGGCTATCCCTCTTGCCTTTCTATAAGAGAAGCCATCAGTGTGTTTAAAAACCCCTGGGTGATTCTGAGCTGCAGTCAGTGTTGGGAAATGCATCTGGACACCTGCTATGGCTACATTGTCAGTGACTGGAAGGGTAAGCCTCAGTTTTCCCAGGTGAAAATGAAAACACTGGGTAATGAATCCTTCTTCTCACTCAGCTCTGTTAGGGTCAGGATAGGAACATGAGGACCTTTGCAGCAGATGTGTCCTCTGCTGTGTCCAGGATGGGCTCTGGCCATTGGGCCACCCACCTCCACAGACTTGTTTGCAGTTTGCAAATTTGGAAAAAACAGCCACTGTGTCCCTGCCCTAATGGCATGACAGGAAAATAGCCCTAAAATAACAAAAAGTGGAAACGCAGACAGCTCTAGATTGTGTGAGCTAAAAATGGATCATAAGAACAGAACCATTTATAGTGTATTTCGTTTTGGGTTTTTATGTATTTGTTGGGGGGGTGGGGTGGGGAATGGCTGTGTGAATTCCCTGCAGGAGCAAATTCTATCATTGGTCTTTCCAAAACCCACTGTGGCCGAGGCGGACAGGGAGGGGATCCCAGTCTGACTGTTCCAGCCTCTGGATTGCCTCAATTTATGATGAGGCTGAGGCCCTGTCCATATGTCCTATGGCTATGTCATTAGCTACTGACACATAGTAAGCCACCCAGACACTTGTGGCTAACACAGTCCCATTTTCACTTGCTCACTGTTCTGTGGGTCAGCAGTCTGGGCTGGGTTGAGCTGAGCGGTTCTTCTGCTGGTCTCCCTATCAGCCACGCAGCTACCACCAACTGGCAGCTTGGCAGAAGCTGGGAGGTCTGAGGTATCAGGGGCCACCTGTGGACTGGGCCACATGACTCCAGCAGGCCAGCTCAGATTTCACATGACAGCCACCATCCAAATGATGACTGTGTTCTTGAGGCCAAGAGTCAGGAGTTCTCAGTATCCATTGGTTGTGTTCTTCTGGTCAATGTTAGTTCGAAGGTCATACTTCCAAGGGTGGGAAATAAACCCCACCTCTTCAGGGAGGAGCAGTCAAGACTGGCCATTATAATCTACCATGTAAGTGGGCGATCTTTGAGTCATTTTTCTTGTTTCTCCTTTTGGTCCAGTTTCAAGTGTCCTAATAATTGTACTGACAATTATTGCTTATCTTAAGTGAGATTATGCATTTGAAGCTCTTAGCACATGGTCTAGTGCTCAGTAGAAGGTAGCAGGCTACTGTTATTAGGTGCCTAGTCCGTGCCGGGCATTTTGAGCTCATTAGCAGCAGTTCTCACAAATGATAGATGTTGCTATGCATGCTCAGATGAGGAAGTGAAAGTCCACCAAGCCCGCCTCATTTGGGGATTTACTTCATGTGATTTTGACCAACCATGGTTAAAAAAAAATCAAAAGAAATTTCAAAAATAAAAAGATTTCATTCCTGTCTGCACATTCTGCAGCTCAGTGGATGTGAAGAAGCTCTCCAGTCCCATGTCATCATTGGTTGTGTTTAAATCATTGTGTGACCTGCTGAGTGTGTGTGTGTGTGTGTGTGTGTGTGTGTGTGTGAGAGAGAGAGAGAGAGACTCTGCCCTTCATTTTGTGAATGTCTGCCTCCCAAAAAGCAGATGGTGCCCAAAAAGCAAGGTAAAAGAGAATATGCTTAGTTGAAGTGATAAAGTGAAAATCTGAGATCTGTTGAAAGGCGGTGTGTCTTTAGTGGGAGTTGGGGGCGTTATGGAAAACATGAATCAAGCACCGCAGAACAGTTCAGAACTCTGAATTCTGAGCAGGCATGGTTTTGTGTCCTTGAAGTCATATACTCGCAGATACCAGGAGTTTACTCTAACTTGCTTGGGGACCTGCATCCAGTAAGTGTTGGGGCTGCAATTGTGTTGCCCCACATTTGTGAACAGTTAGCATCTGTAAACAGCTGGCTGCAGGGGGCAGAAGGAGAAGAAAAGGGGGCTGGAGAATTTGCACATGGAGCCTCTGGGGTATGGAGAAAGAGCCTCTGGATTCACCTACACACACCTTGGTGCTGACATAGCTAGCACTCACCTGATGACCCGAGGTGGGGGTGCAAATGACTTGCTTGGATGGTCTGCCTGGCACTGACTTGGGCTGAGCTCTGCCATGGTTGTGCACAAGGATTTACCACAATCTAGGGTGCTCTTCAGGGATCCCTGCTGCACAGTGATGTGGCATTTGAGATGCTCTCTGTGAATGTCCCTCAGCATGTAGCCCAGCTTCTGGACCTCCCCAGAGAGAAACAGAACAGACCCTCCTATCCCAGGTGGCTACTGTGGACCACTGAGCCAGACTCAACCCACAATGGGCACCTGTCAGCAGTGCCCTCACCCTCCACCCCTGGACCAAAGTGTCACAGGACACCTCTCACCAGGCCAAATTCAGACTCCCTCCCCTCCCCACCATACCTCTGGACTCTCACCCCCTTATCATGGCTTTCAGGTACAAGCCCTGTGTATTAGTCCAGGCTGAAGAGAAGAGTCATGTGAGGGCTTTGTGGTCACAAAGCAAGTACTGGTGGCAGGTGTTCAGACCTGGGGACCTGCAGAGTCCAGCCTGGGAACTTTCCACTGCTGTTGACCCTCGACCTCCAACAAGTAGGTAATGTAGGCTGGATGGCCAGAGACAAGTGAGATGCCACATGGTGTGGTGGCATTGCCTGGTCTGAGTGCTGCTTCTATACCAGCTCTCCATGTGGCCTTTGTGTCCTGAGTCCTTATCCATCATAGGGACCTACCACAGGGCCCCGATGAGGACTGAGTGGCACAGAACCTTGGCACAGAGCACAGATGGTAGTGTGGGTTTAACTGCCAGCTGACCATTGACCAGTCCACCCACACTTGGGTTTATTATGTGGTACTTGCCTCCTTCTGCCCTGGCCTGTATGTTTTTGTCTTCCCAACTCCTGCTGGAGGAAATCTCTCTGGTTCTTTTTCACAACAAACACCTGGAGGCCATTCTAGACAGAGCTGAGACTGGGAAGCAGAAAATGAAGCTCAGATGAGGGGAGGGGCTGGGTGAATGGAGAATTAGTTCTTAGAAGGACCCACTTGGTGACATATCCCCAGGACCTCTTGCTGGGTGGCAGTGGGTGCTGTCCTCATTCACAGCTCAGAACACTGAGTCTCAGGGAAGCCGCACAATTGTCAGGGTCACAGAGCCAATATTGGCTGCTGAGGGCTGACCCAGAGCTAAGAATAAATGAAGGTCATGCCTTGAAGGAGGAGCCTCTGCCTCAAGGTTCCTGTCTGCCTCCTTCTCCCTACAAGGTAAGGATGGAGAGCTGGATCTATGTCTGAGCAAAGTGTAAAAGTCTGGAAATAGGTATGTGCCCAATGTGAAAGAGCCAAGTAGATCACAGAGCCCATCAAGGGAGGCTGGCAACTATGATTTGCCAGGCTTGTTGCCAGGGGAGAGATCGATGCAGGGGACAAAATCCAGAAGGAAGAAAGTGACCATCAGCAAGGTGAAAATACAGTCCATTTTGCAATTGTGGCCCTTACGATAAGCAAGGGTGGACTATGTTATTCTCTTCTATTTTATTTTGGAAAATAATTGCTGGTGGCATTGACAATAATGGGTGGTGACCCATCGTTTAGAAAACACTGCCCTTGCCATTCCTGACCCATACAGACGGGCAGGGCAGCTCCACCATGTGTCTGAGCTTCTAGTGGTGTCCTGGGCATATGTCCCCCACGCATGAGCCACTTGCAAAGGGCACACTGTCCCAGCAAAAACAGATTTTGGTTTTAGTTCAGGAGGGCACCAGCCCTGCTCCTGCCCTGGCTTAGGGTCAAGCATCAAAGTTGACTTTGTTGGCCTTCCCAGGTGCATGTCTGGCTCGAGCTCTGGCCTCTCCTCCCATGTCCTGCTCAGAGGGAGACCATGGGGCACCAAAGAGCTAATGCATTGCGCACCCACACTCACTCTTGCGCACACACACTCACTCTTGCGCACTCCCCACTCAACTGTCACACACTTGCAGACACGCACAGTATTATTTTTCTGTCGTTATAACAAACGCCTGAGAGCCTCACAGGTTTGGCAGATTCAGTCCACAATCAGTTAGCCCCATTACTTTGGGCCTGTGGTGGCACATTATGGCTGGAGTGTGATAGAACAAAGCCACTAACTTCAAGGCCAGGATACAAAAGAGAGGAAGAAGAAAGGGCAATGTCCCATGATCCTCTTCAAAGGCATGCCCCTGTGACCTGAAAACCTCCACTAGGTCCCTCCCCTTACAGGTTCCTCCACCTCCCAACAGTACCACTCTGGGGAACAAGCCTTTAACACTTGGGCCTTTGGGGAAGTTTAGGATTCTGGATTCTCGCTCTCTCTCTCTCTCTCTCTCTCTCTCTCCACACACACACATAAACACCTATGACCTTGGGTCAATTGCCCAACACTAATTGGGTGTCCAGCAATTCAATGTGGACTCTACCTGGAGTTACCACAGATCTTCCTCTCCCCAATTAAAGGGCAAGTTCCCCGTGCTACCCACACTTCTGTCCAGCACGGGTACAAATTTGGGGGTTCTCATACCCCTGTTCAGGTTTGATAGAACATCTCACAGAACTCACTAAAGCATTATAATTATAATGACAGTTTCATTATTAAGGATATAGCTCAGGAACCTCCAAATGGAAGAGGCACATGGGGCAAGGTCTAGGGTGGGTAGGGTACAGAGCCCCTGTGTCCACTCCCCTGAGAAGCCAGGTGCATCTCTCTCTCTGTGGAGTGTGTCACCAACCAGGAAGTGCCCCCCTGGGCTCCCAGGCCAGAGATTTTATTGAGGTTTCATGTCTTTCACGTGGCCTGACATCTGGGGTGGGGCTAAATGGTCCTACACTTGGTCTATCAGGCCAGCCCCTGCCTTGAAATGTTGGGTCCCCAAGAGTCACTAAGAGTTAGCATAATCTCAGGCACAGTCAGAAGGGGATCCTTTTGAATAGTGACCTGCCCTACCTCTTGGGAAATTCCCAGGGTTTTGAAGCTGTGTGCCAGAAATCCGGGACAAAAACCAGCTGTGTTTTATTACACCACACAGTCACTCACACACAGTGCCTCTCACACTACTGGCTCCCATAGAGGCAGCTTGACCTTGAACCACTGAAGAAGAGGCAAAGCAAGCTCTTTTCTTTGAAAGACATGTTTCTGGGGCCATTCAAGTTCAAGTTAATGCCTAGGGCAACATGGTGGTGGAAGCTTCTGAGGGGGTGGGAGGACGTGGAAGAGGGCCAGTCTGCAGCTCCCTTCCTGGTTCCCTCTGCCTATTCCTGGTTCTCATGCTCTCTCCACCCTGCCCTGCATGTGGAGAGCAGCTGCTAGCCTCCTTTCCCACCTCGGCCCAGTGACTAATGGACTCACTGTGTCACCACACCTGAAGGGCCATGCATACTCATGAAGAGCAAGACTTGAAGAGAATGGCAAGGAAGGGGGACTTGAGAGTACAGGCTCTGGAGTCCATGGGCCTGAGTGCAAATCCACCCCCAGCACTTTCTCCTCTGTGATCTAGAGCATTCTTTGCCCCTCTCTGCCTCAGTTCCTCATCTATAAAGTAGGGATAACAGCATTCCCAATAGATCGAACAAGAGAACCAAGTGGGAGCATGGGCTCCAGTGCACCAGGGAGGTGATATGTCATCTGATACAAAGCAGTAAGAGTGATATCCTTAGCAATATTGCATTAACAGTCATAATAATACTGGCGTATATCATTAGTAACTAGAAGCTATGGCAGCAGAATTTGGAGCTAACAGGACATGCTCCGCCAGAGCTTGGCACATTTGGAACCACATCCCCACTCCTAGGGATGTCCCAGTGGTCCTGCACCCTTCCTGACCTCAGCTATTTGGCCACACCCCTGGTCTTGCAAACTCCAGCCAGCCTCCTGAGGCCTGAGCAAGGGAGGCTCAGACTTCAGGGTGGAGGGAGGGGGATACACTGACCAAGCCCTTTTGGTCCCTGGGCAGCCACGCCCCAGGAGGCTGGGGACATTCCAAATCATAAGGAAGGAGGGCTTGGGTTAGATCAGCTGAGACTGAAGAGAGCATTGTAAAACAAGTGTTTGTGACAGGCAGGGAGAGGTCCCTCCCTGGGATTGCCCTGGGGAGGCCACTGCCTCTGAAGACCTCTTGGAGCAGAACTATTACCTGGGCAGAAGCTTCCAAGCTGCAGAGTCTGTAAACACACTGGCCCCTGACCGACCTTGGCTAGTGGTGCTCCCTCACTAGAACGCAGACTTATCTTCAAGCCCAGAGGCAGGTGTCATTCTGTAAGAACAGAAGGACTCCACACCAGAAGTGTCGTGGAGCAGAACTTGGAAGACCAACTTGAAGGTCCAAGTTCAACACCAGGACCTGAGGCTCAATTTCAGTTCTACTCCTCGTAACTGGGCGACACTGGCCAGGCCAACCCTCCCAAGTGAGGTTGTGTGGGCCCAGCCTTCCAGGCACGACCTCCATTACTATCACACCAGCCTGAGGGAGAAGGCCTGTGATGGTCAGAGTGCCTCAGTTTCCTCACCTGCAAATAACAAAACTCACACAAGGGAGTAATTGGGAGGACAGAGCAGTTAACATTTCCTGTCCCAGCCCCACAGTCTCTGTTTACAACCCCCTGTGAAAAACATTGTCTTGGTTGATAAACTCAGTGAGCAAATGAGAAGTCAAGACTCAAGGAGTCTTTCGATGTGGGCCAGGTCCACATGGCTCCTGGGGCAGAGCCCCATTGTCCTGTAGGAAGCTTGACCATCTCCACCTTATTTCAGGAACCTTCTGAGTGACATCCACCTCACCATTGTCCTTTCAGTCTCCACCCAAATCTCTGATTCACCGAGCTGCCCTTTTCTTGTTTCAGATGTTCCTGGTCCGCCGAGACAGCAACTTGAAGCACCTGGTGCTGTGTGTCCACTTCCCTTCCCTAAAGGACAGTTCTTCAAAGGTGCTGGAGTACACCATCAAAGAAGAGAAATCAAGTAAGACCTCCTCCTTCTCCCTCCTCCCGCCCGCTTCAGCAGCAGCAGCCTCTGCTAACCACAGCCTCTCTCTGTACCCGCCGTGTTTAAAATTAGAAGGGCAAAAATCTTTCAGCCTGTTGGTGTTACTTGGCCAGCCTTGTTCTGGACTCAGCTTATCACTCAGAAGTCAGGGTTAATTCTGCTTACCCTCATCACAGCTTGTTGGCTTCATTTTCCCATGCCACTGTGAAGTTTCTTCTTGTTAGCTCAGTTATAGTATACTGGGGAAAGGGAAGAAAAGGAGCAGAAATAAAATGTTCATGCTCTAAGGTTCTAGTGATACTAGTGATATCTCAAACCATGGCCTGGGACAAGTCACTTAGCCCTCTGACCCTCAGTTTTCTCTTCTGTCAAATGGACATGGTAGTCACTTGTCCTGCTTGTATCACAGTGTTTTTTCAAGGGTCAAATGGTCAAGCACTTTGATAGGCAAATATGCTGTGAGTGCCCAGAGTTGGCAGAGCTGACAGAGGCCTCAGTGGACCCCTCTTTTGGGGTCCCCCTTGCAGGGTAGGTTTGTACTGGTAACATTTTCATATGTGAGCCTTTCTGGGCCTTTGGGCTCAGCCATTGAACTAGTCTCCCTCTCCTCCCATGGGCCAAGTGTGTACATGCCAGGTACTAAGATCCCAGAAGACTGTTCGAAGAACCCATGGACTGCTGACATCCTCTTAGATATTCTCAGCCACTTGTTTCTCAAGAACTATGGGTGCTGACACTAGGACTCACACAGATGAATATGGTAGAGGTCCTAGCCTGGAGGGTCTCCAGTTGGGTGAGACAGTGGGGCCCATGCTGGGGCAGGAGAGACAAACATCACCTGCTCTGCAATGTGGCAGGTGTTTTTGAAAAGGGAATCTTGGCAAGGAACATGGAGGTGGCAGGGCCCAAAAGGTGTCCAAGAGGAAGGAGCTTTTGGACCGAGTCCAAAAGGTGTATTAGTCCAATCAAAGGTTAATTTTCTACAATGTAAAACCAGAACAGGTTTCCTCTCCTGTAGGGAAGGGTCTTTCCACAGAGACTTAGGCCACACAGCATGGGCAAAACACATCTCACCTGTTCACATTGTGGTATGTGGTTGTGAAGTGTGCACTTTTGGCAGGAGCAAACAGTGCCATCTCTCAGTGTACTCCAAGTGGAGGGAGGAGACAATGACAAGTAACAATGTAGGGTGACTGTCAGATGGAGAGGCATGTCATGGGAGCATGGACACAGAGAAGAACAGCGAGATCCTACAACAAATAATGGCTTAATCCCGGAAGAAGCTAGCTTCCACTCACATGCAAGGTTCCTCCTCCATCAGGGACCCAGCTGACAAAAGCTTTGCCACCTTCCGCATGTGACCTCCAGTTTCTTAGGGCTGTGTCCAAGCCAACAGAGGAACATGGAGGAGGCTTGTGAGTAGGTCTTCCTGCCACTACCTAGAAGGATGTGTCTCCTGTGCCCATATTCCATTGGCTAGAACTCAGTGACATGACCCCACCTACTTGCAAGGGAGACTGGGAAATGTAGTCCAACAGCATCCCCAGGAAAAAAGCAGACAGCCTGGATTCTGCTCACTAGGCATGGGACTGGAGACAGGTTATCTATTTATATAGCCAACTTAAATGTAAAGTTCCATGGAGAGGGAAAGGGTGGCAAAGAAAATGGAGTTCTAAAAAAAGAGAAAGAAGTATTATAGTTTTCCCAGACTGAGTACACAGTATTTCCTGATGATTGCAGAAGAGGGTTGTTTGAATGTGTACTCTTCTCCAAAGACCTGAGTCCTTTTTCATCTGGCCAACAGAAGGTATTCTCTGCAGGTTTCCCTGTGGTCACACAGAGCCTGGGTGTGCTCTTGGCCTCCCAGGAGTGATGATCAGCAGCCCATGTACTTATGGACAGGGAGGGGGTGATGGGTGTCATCCCACCTCTTACTGAGAGCAACAAGGCTTTCTGGGACCAGGCTTCCAGACACATAGTTACCTATAGTCCTTTTGAAACCTGAAGCCAACTGTGCCCATGAATTTCAATGCCAGATTGGAAGGTGGCTGAGAGCGGGAATGGTGTTCACCCCAGGAGGCTAAGTGGGGAGTGTCACTCAAGGGCAGAGGACCCAAGGCTCCTTGGAGAAGGTCAAGGAGAACTGGGGTGCTGTAGCTTGTCTGGGGTTCTGCTCTTCTCCTGTGCCCTGCACTGTTTCCACCACCCCACCCCAACCTTCAGGGTCATAATGTCTACATTTCTGCATCCTAAATACAACTCAGCCTCTGGAAGCTAGGACATCGTATCTGATATCATGTCTCATGAATTAGGAGCCTTGCAAATTAAAAATAAGAGCTGGGCAGTGGTTATAGGGATAATAACAGATTTTATTCAGAACCACTGCAACAAGGGAAGAGAGACCTCAGTATAGAGCTGGCCCAATTCTGCATGCAGTATAGGCAAGTGGGAATTTATAGCCAAGGCACAGGGTAGGGTCAGTGAATGGAAAATACCTCAGAGGAAGCTAAGAGGATAAGGAGCAATTCTGGCTAAACTGACTTAACAGGATTCTTGCTGAAGGCAGGCTGGGTGATCAGACACCACCTGGGGGCTGGTGGTGGTGAGAGAGTCAATATTGAGGGAAATAAGATAGAGAGGGTGGGGGTTCTTGCTACACTGACTTAGCCCAGTTCTTGCTAAAACTGGATTTTATAAGAAAGTGCACAGTGGAGCCTAGGAGAAAGTCCAGGAGCCTGAGGAAAGTTTGGTCCAATAAAGAGGCTTTGTCAAACCCAAGGGACAGAGCAGGACATTCAGGGATGGAAAGGGCTTACTTTCCACGGTTCTTGCCTTCCTCGCAGGGCCATATGACAGAATCTCATTTTCCATTTTAAAACTTTCAAAAATGCAATGCGCAGCTTTGCTGAAAAGGTAATGAAAGCCCAAACCAAAGTCTTACATGGACCCTAACTCTTCTGACCCTTATTCATGTACACTCGCTATAAACAGATGTCATCCGTAAGTGTTTTATTTTGCTCTTTCCATATTACAATGC
Source organism: Castor canadensis (assembly GCF_047511655.1). Classification (NCBI taxonomy): domain Eukaryota; kingdom Metazoa; phylum Chordata; class Mammalia; order Rodentia; family Castoridae; genus Castor; species Castor canadensis. The sequence goes on along the minus strand of NC_133388.1, from coordinate 16,592,533 downwards.
TGCTCCCCAAACCTCATTTTCCTAACGTCTAATGCTAAAGAAAATCCACAGTGTCAAGAAAGTAGCAGGTAGCCTGTTTCTTTGCCCTGTCCACTCACTATGCCTACCTCTGCTCTGTCTTTCTGTTCTATACCATCCTCCTTAGCAACTGTGGTCCAGCACAAACTATGGAAGCCACACAGTCTGTTCAAATACCAGCTCTGCCTTTGCTACCCATGTGACCCGGAGCAAGTTACTCTGTTTCTCTAGGCCTTAGTGTCCTTGTCTGGCTGGACTTGGTGTGTCTAGAGTTCCTAGGACTTGAGCCACTGAGACTGAGTTGGCTGCAGTGGGGTGGCCTGAGGAGGAAGTGGGCAAGGGAAAGGCCCAGGCCTGGAACTAGAGCTTGCCTGGGGTTCCCCACATAGAGCAGAGGCAAGGGGAGAGACCAGGGGATACCCCGAAAGTGAGTGGTCAGCCTCATGTGTGGCCCCTCAAGAAACTGTTTGCTTTGAACAAGAAACACTTGCCATGACCACTTCTGTGAGTCTGTGCGTTTGGAGTGTCCTGTAGTTTCTTGTGAAGATTGAAAAACCCTCAGCCAATCAGTTTAGGCCAGTCTTGCTGTGATAACAAACAACCTTAAACCTCAGTGGCTTGCACACAAAGTGACGTAGGTGTACCAGTGTGCAGGTGTGTACAGATGTATCTGTGCAAAGTAACAAAGCGTATTTCTCATTTGTGCCTCTGAGGCTCTTTGGAGTAAAGTCCTCAAGCTTCAGTGTAGCTATAAGAGGAACACCCACCTGGGGCAGTGGGCAGTAGAGAGAAGGGCAGAATTCCATGGTGACTGTGAAAGGTTCCCCTCATAAATGGCAACCATCACTTCCCTGTACATCTCATTGGCCAAACCAGGTCCCATACCAGACAGGACACAATGGGATGTGAAGTGTAAAAATCCTGCACACATGGGACCAATAGGGAGGGAAATCAACTCTTTTGAACAAGTAATTTGTGGGGAGTGGGGTGAGAGAGCCAGCAGAAGAGGCTAGGGACAAGGGGCATATAGGATGAAGGAGTAGGATACAAGATAGATAGAGTCTGGGCCAGTCTCTGAGTGACAGCCCTGCCCTTTAGTGGCTGAAATGAATCGCCTGGCCAGGAGGGCATACAGGATGAGTACCCCTTATCTGAAATGCTTGGGAACAGAAATGTTTCAGATTTTGGACTTTTTCTGGGCATACGGTATGTGCATACACCCTATACACATAGCCTGAAGGAAATTTTCTACAATATTTGTAGTGCACCTGTCTTTTGACTGCAGCTTGTCACATGAGGTCAGGTTTAGAACTTTCCACTTGTGACATCATGTTGTTTGCTCAAAAAGATTTGGATTTTGGAGCATTTCACTTTCAAATTTCCAGAACAGAGATGCTCAACTTGTACCTATTTTTTTCACTGATGTCCTTAGAAGATGGTGACAATGATGTGGGATAGCATTTTCTTGCTGAGTGCTTAAAAAAAAGAAGAAAACCAGTTGCCTCTGTCCCTGAAAGAGGAACCCTGGAACAGTGACAATGATGTGGCCCATGCAGGATGTGATCCACCCAGTACTCATGTTCTGAGTCACATCCCCACTCCACTCCCTCTAGTCCCTCCAGCCCACTGACCCCCGGCCTTTGACCCCTGTCTGGTTCAGGTAGGATTTCTTCTTGCCCTGAGCCAACCTCCCACTCTCAGGTGTGTGATTTAGGCCAAGTAGTTGAAGGTGACAGACACAGTCTCACCATCTCCGGGGCCAGTGTGGTGAATCTGCGTGCCAGTTGGTACTGGGGACCATCATCATTGGAGTTGGAAGGGGGGACCAAGGCGGGAGAGATTCTGAGTGAATCCTCTGGGCAGTAGAGATCTGAATGTATGGGCAGGGCAGAGTGTCACCAGGATGCCTTTGGTTTCTCTCCGTACTCTCGAGTTTGACTCTGTCACCAATGAACCCATTGTCCTAGATTGAGATTTAAGTTATTTTTGAATCAAGATGTGTCAGTCCATAAACAGGTGAGGAATGGTTGTTATTAGGAAAGGAAGGTTGGTGTGGGAAAGTAATCTCGTGGTGGCTCTGCAGGAGGCAGTGTTGATTGATTTATAGTCGATCTGTGTGCTTAGTGCAATGCTATTTTTGAGAACACGAGCATTGGAAAGTTCTAGGTTTTCATTCTTGTATGACATTAAATAAATTACTTTACCTTCTAGTGTTTCATTGTCTTCATCTGTGAAATGGGGACATCTCCAACATAGCCATTGGGAGGATGAATGAGGGAACCACTCAGGAAGTCCACGCAAAGGCTTGGACCAGCATTGCCTGGCATCTGAACGCACTCACCAGCTTCATCTCAACATGGAGGCATTTCTGGGAAAAAGTCACAAACCCATCATAGTTAGCACTCAGTACATAGTGGCAGCTATAATTAGCAGCATGCAACTCACACCTCAGACCCCTCACTTCCTGTGCTGCATGGCCCCTGGACGTCTCCTAAGCAGCCAAGGCATCTCACATAGCTTATTACCCGGAGAGGTCTGGGCTAAAATAACCACCGTTATGTCTTCGACATAACCCCTTTTCAGCATCCAAACCTGAAGTTGGACGAGGGGGATATATGGGACAATTGAACTCCAAGACCTTTATTGTAAAACCTTGATGAATTTTTAAATAGATTTTTGAATCACAGTGGTCCATATCATTTTTTACTCTTCCTCTTTTCACTTAAACATTTATGAGCTTTCTCTGTGCTGTTAGACCTTTCAAAGACTTTGCAACCAATTAAATACATGCTGAATGGCTCTTGAGGAAAGACACAGGAGCTCTCTAAGACATGGTCCTTGACATTGGGCCAACAGGGGAAGAAGGACACATACACACTTAACCACAAATACAAGACAGACTGTCCTAAGTGTTAGAGTGTAAGTGTGTAGTTGAGGCATCAGAACAGATTACTCATGCCCGCTATGGTGGTGCATATGTATAATCCCAGCACTTTGGAAGCTGAGGCTGGAGGATTGTGAGATCAAGGCCAGCATATACAGATAGTATATAGATATGCATATAGATAGTGAGACCACGTCTCAAAACAACCAACCAACCCCTCCAAAATAAAGAATTCCTTCCCCAAAAAAGTGATTACTCTTTTATTTATTTATTTATTTGGTACTGGGGTTTGAACTCAGGGCCTACACCTTGAGCCATTCTGGCAACTCTTTTTTTTGTGTGATGGGTTTTTTTAAGATAGTGTCTCCTGAACTATTTGTCTGGTTGGCTTTCAACTGCCATCCTCCTGATCTCTGCCTCCTGAGTAGCTAAGATTACAAGTGTGAACCACTGGCACCTAACAAAAGTTATTACTCTTGACTGAGGGGAATGAACCAGGCCTCTTTTGGGGCGTTGGAGGTCGAGAGATAATTGCAAGAAAGAACAACTGGGACTGGCATGGGAAATTGATACTTAGCCTGCATCAGAGCTCAAAGGCCAGGAAGAGGATTAGGACAGGGCAAAGGTCAGCTAGGTGTAAGGAGATCAGAAGAGGAGGCAAAGACAGAGGCTGGGAGGGTGGAATGGGCCAGGTCACGAAGGGCCATGACAAATCACCCAAGGTATTAGGGATTTGATTTGTAATGTCACACAAAGGTTTGGAGCAGGAGGTGACCTGATGAGACTGACAATTCAGAAGCACACTTCCAGTGTGGCATCTGGAAGGGACAGTGACTATCCTGGACCAATGAGGAGGGGAGAGGGGTTGGAGAAACCTGCCAAAGGTACCAGCTTGGTGGCTGCCCAGGGAGCTAAGAAAGGGTGGGCCCTGGAGCAGCCATAGCCACCGAAAGGGGAGTCCCCTGGGTGGACTGGGATGAGACATGAGGTGCATCAGGCCTCTGCAGGACATGTGGACAGAGTTGCCATGGAGAAGATCTAGAGCACAGAGCTCAGAGTCTAGAGAAGGAGGAAGACAGGGAAGTGCCTTGGTGTCATGGGTAGCCCTGGTCAAGTGTGTATGGACTGCCACCTACGGTACAGGGAACTTGCAGTGTCAGAAAACCTATCCAAGGAAAAGCAGCTTCTACTGTTTCAGAGCAGAGGGCTCTGCACAGCCACCCTGCTTTTGAGGGTGACTGCAGGAGGTATTAGGACCAGGCCCCATCCTGTCACAGCAATGAAAGACATAGTATCGATGTAGTACTATGATAGCAGAAAGTCAGGCAGGGCAGGGAGCACCTGTCACCCTATGTAAGGCTCACTCTGCCTGACAGCATCTTCTCTGTGCCCACTGCCCACCCATGCCCTCTCCCCTACAAGGCCTCTGAGGTGGACAATGCAGTTTCATGACCTAGCTGTTGTGTGTTTAGAGGTATTTCTCCCTAGTTATCACAGAGAGGAGGCCCCTGGAAGAGTAATAATTCCAACAGCAATATTAGGAACTTCATGCTTCATTTCTCTACCCTGCTACCTGGGTATCTGTTTGTTCTCCACCTCTGGACCTCTCGCGTGCAGTTTCCTCTGATGGGCGGCCCTCACCCTTCATGGCCTATCAGGTCTCTCTTGCCCTTCGTTGTGTGTTTCACATTTTCACACCTTCTTTCCTCAGCCAGGCTGGACATTTCTGAGTATAGGGTTTGGGTCTGGACATACCCCTGGTCCTCATAGCCCAATAGAGGACAGAGCCACTGCAGGCACTCAGCAAGCCCCTGGTCCTCTGTCAGCCAGATAGTAACATCATCTCTCTGGCCTGGTCTGGGAGGACTGAGAGGGTGGGCTTCAGAGCCCAGTGGACCCAAATTCAGTTCCCATCGTATTGTTTTCAACCTTTGTGAGATCTTGGCACTGCCGCTTGATCCTCTGCCCCACCCCCACCAAGATGATGGTTTACTGGATCTGTAAGTATAGTGCTTGGCATACAATAGGTGCTCATGAGATGTAACTTGTATGGGCTCAGTGTGTACCTCAGTGGGGGAGTTTGTGTTTTTCATGTGCAAGGCTCTGAGTCTGATCCCAAGCACTGTAAGCATGCATGCATGCACACAAACACACACACACACACACACACACACACACACACACAGAGTTACTTGTCTCTCCACCATCCCTAACTGCCCCCTTCTCATGCGCCATGGGTTTTAGAAAATCCAAGTTTGGCTGGGTGTGGTGGTTACATGCCTTTAATCCCAGCTACTCAGGAGGTGAAGGTAGGAGGATCATGGTCAGAGGCCAACCTGGGTAAAGTTAGCCCTAAAGCCTATCTGAAAAACAAACTAAAATCAAGAAGACTGGGGGCATGGCTCAAGTGGTAGAGCACTTGCTCAGCAAGCATAAGGCCTGAGTTCAATTCCTAGTCCTACAAAAAGAAAAGGAAACCTAGGTTTGGTCCTGCTCGGGACCTAAAGAGCTGAAAGTAGCCATCTGTCCAAACAACAAGTAAAAAAGTTGAACAAACTAAAAATCCCAGCAGTTCTTCTAGATTCGTCAGAGAGATGGGATCACAGGAAACCCACTGCCCCCCAACTGGAGGATGACAGGCAAATGCAGAGTCACTCCTTCTCAGAACAGAAACCCACACGCATGAACTTCACAGGACCAGGCAATGTAGGGAAACTGAACTGTAGTGACCAGTGACTGAGGCTCAGTGTGAGTGTGCAAGATAAGGACTAGGGTACCCACCATGAGGGGGGCCCCTGGTTTTGCAAGCTTTACCTCCAGGAGCTCGGCCAAGTTCTCCCAGTGACTATCAGAGAAAGATCCCCTGTGCTTCTGGCAGGTGGAGGAGAAAAGGACGGTCTTGAAATATATGAGAACATTCTGTTCTTCAACAAGATGTGCCCCCAAGAGAGACTTTTTAAGAAGAGCCTAACCCGCTGGGGTTTTAGCAGAGTATAACCTCACTAGAGGAAAGGATATACCCAACTCCAGCAGGCTCTGGCCATCCTGTCCCACCGGAAGAGGGAAGACACCAAGCGGCACTGGCAGAGGTCACAGTCCAGAGGTGCAGGCTCACTAACTGACTGAGACCTACTTACAGGACTTCAGACCCTTCCCTCCCAACACCTCACCACCATGTTGCTGATGGTGTGTTCACAGCAGTTGCTTTTATCTAGCACATGGGTCTGACCATCAGGAAAAAAAATACAAGGCAAAAATACAGTTTGAAGAGACAGCATAAGCATTAGAGCATACTCAGAGCAAGAATTTAAAACAACTATCATTAGGATGCTTAGGACTCTGATGGATAAAGTAGACAGCAAGAAGAGCCAAAAAGAAATGCTAGAAATCCAAAACACAGTGGCAGAAATGAAGAGTCCTTGGATGCACTTGTTGGTAGACTGGGCACAGCCAAGAAGAGAGTCTCTGAACTTCTGGTCACCCCAACAGAAATAAAGGCTGAGGGAAACAGAACAGAGTATTCAAGAACTGTGGGCAGCTACAAAAGTATAACAAGCACACAAGAACATTATCAGAAGGAGATGAAAGAGAGAAAGAAACAGAAGAGATACTTAAAACAAAAGCTCATGAGTTTCCTCAAATTTATGTCAGACACCAAACCATGGATTGTGGGAAGTCAGAAAATACTGAGTAGGCTAAATGCCAAACAGACAAACAAAACCTGACAAATATAATTTTCAAACTATAGAAAATCACAGATAAAGAAAATGCTGAAAAAGCCAGAAGAAAAAACACCTTACCTGTGGAGGAACAAAGACAAGAATTACAACCACTTCTCTTCAGAACCCATATCAGCAAGAAGAAAGTGGAGGAGTGGAATATATAAACTGCTCAGAGAAAAAAATCCACTTAAGACTTTAGCATCCTGCAAAATTATCCTTCAAGCCAGTCACAGTGGCTCATACCTATAATCCTAGCTACTTAGGAGGTGGAGGTAGGGAAGATCACAAATAAAGGACAGCCCTGGAAAAATATTAGAGAGACCCCCATCTCACCCAGTAAAAAGCTGGGTGCGGAGGTGCACGCCACTCATCTCAGCTATACAGGAAGAGTAAATAGGAGGGTGGAGGTTCAGGATGACCAGGGCATAAATGTGAGACCCTATCTCAAAAATAACCAAAACTTCTGGGCCTCAGTGTCTCATATCTATAATCCAGTTATTTGAAGGCTGAAATTGGGAGGATTGTGGTTTGAGCCCAGTCTTGCCAAATAGTTTGTGAGACTCCATCTCCAAAAATAACCAGAGCAAAATGGTTATTTTCAAATGATTATCTCCCAAAAAACCCAGAGCCATTAAAGTGTGGCTCAAGCAGTAGAGCATCTGATTTGCAAGCATGAAGCCCTGAGTTCAAACCCCAGTCTCACCTAAATAAAATAAAATAGCCAAAGCAAATAGGGTTAGGGGCATGGCTTAAATGGTAGAGTTCCTGCTGACAACAGCAAGGCCCTGAATTCAAACCCCAGTCTGGCCTTTCCTCCAAGAAAAAGAAAGAAAAGAAAAGAAGTTGTTCTTCAGAAGTGAAGGAAAAAGAGAAATAAAGACTTTCTCAAATGAACAAAAAGTGAAGGAATTTGTTGCAGGTAGACCTGACTTACAAATGTTCAGATTTATTTAGAGAGAAGGAAAATGATAAAGGTGAGACTCTTAAACCTGCATAGAAAAGAAGAGCATCAGAGAAGGAATACGTGAAGATGAGATAAATTATTTAATTTGTCTTCTTCTTTTTTTTTTGCAGTACTTGGGTTTGAATTCAGGGCCTTCACCTTGAGCCACTCCACCAGCCTTTTTTGGTGATGGGTTTTTTTCAAGATAGCGTCTTGCAAACTATTTGCCCAGGCTGGTCTTGAATCGAGATCCTCCTGATCTCTGCCACCTGAGTAGCTAGGATTACAGGTGCTGGTGCCTGACTTGTCTTATTCTGAATGGCTCTAACAGATAACAATTTGTCCAAAATGATAGATGCAGTGATGTACTTGATTATATATGCATATGTATGTGTGTGTATATGTGCATATATATATATATGCTTATGTATAAGCAAAATGAGTGGCAGCAACGATAAGAGATATGAGGAGGAATAGGATTATTTGTCACTAGAAGGTACTCATACTCTCTGTGAAGTAGTATAATGTCATTTGAAAGTGGACTTGGACTGCTCATAAATTTCAAACTCTAGGGCAATCACTAAAAAGAAGTTGGAAAAGAAGTATAGCTACTGTGATGCCTATAATCCCAGGCAAGCCTTGAAAGTGCCTGAATGACATAGCAAGTTCAAGACCAGCCTAGGCAAGTTAGTGAGATCCCACCTCAAAACAAAAATTAAAAAGGGCTGGGGCTGTAGCTCAGTGGTAGAGTACTTGCCTCTCATATTCAAGGCCCTGGATTCAATCCCCACTACCACAATAAATAAATAAATAAATAAATAAATAAATAAAAGAAGTACAGTTGATACTATTGGAGGAAACAAAGTAGAATATGTATAAAACACTCACTTAAAATCACAGAGGCAGAAAAATAAGGGAAGACAAAAATAGGGCCCAGAACAAAGACAAGTAGAAAACAGTAACAAAATGGTACATGTCAATCCAATTGCGTCAGTCAACTTCTCATACAGTGACAAATACCTGACAAAAATAACTTACAGAGGGCTGGTGGAGTGGCTCAAGTGGTAGAATGCCTGCCTAGCAAGCATGAAGCACTGAGTTCAAATCCCAGTATCACAAAAGCAAACAAATAAAGCTAACTAAACAAATAACAACAACAAAAAAAAACCTACTTAATGGAATAAAGATTTATTTTGGCTTACTGTTTCAGATGTCTCAGTTCATGGTCATTTAGCCCCATTGCTGTGGACTTGTGTTGAAGCAGATCATCATGGGGAAAGGGTGTGGTGGTGCAGCCAGGAAGCAGGGAGAGTGACAGAGCAAGGGGCCAGGGGCAAGCTTATATCCTTCAAAGTCATGCCTCCAGTGACAGATTTCCTAACAGCTCATTTAGTTATGAAGTCATCGATGGATTAATCTATTAATAAAGCTAGTGTCCTTGTAATTCAGTCACCTCTCAATAGCACCACCAGCTGGGGACCAAGCCTTAAACATATGAGCCTTTTCAGAGGGTACTTCATATCCAAACGCTTAACACCAAAAATATCAATAATGACTAAATATCAGTGGAGTAAATGCACCAGTTAGAAGTGCTTGTCAGAGTGGATTAAGAAACAAGACTTAACTATATGCTATCTACAAGAAACTCACTCTTAATATAAGGACACATATGACTAAGTGGATGGAGAAAGTATACCATGTGAACACCAACCAAAACAAAGTGAGCGTAGCCATATTCATTTCAAACTGAGCAGAGTTCAGGCCAAGGAAAGTTATCAGGGATAAAGAGGGATGCTGTGTACCAATTAGGGGTTGGTTCTTCACAAGAATAGAATAATCCTTAATGTTTATGTGTCCAACAATTGAATGTCAAAATACTTCAGGCAAAACCTGATCAAATTGCAAAGAGCGATTTCACTGTCATGGTTGGAAGTTTCAATACCCCTCTATCAGACATGGACAGACCCAGTAGGCAGAAAATCAGTAAGGACACAGTTGAACTCAACAACACCGTCCATCAACTGGATGTAACAGACATCATAGACCACTCCATCCAACAAGAGTGATTCACATTCTTCTCAAGCTCATAGACAACATTCACCAAAATAAACCACATTCTGGGATATAACAGGCACCTAAACACATTTAAAAAATAGAAATCATACACTGTCTGCTCTCAGACTACAATGGAATTAAATCAGAAATCAGTAACAGAAAGATAGTGGCAAATCCCTAAGTACTGGGAGATTCAACAACACCTATCTAAATAACATATAGGTCAAAGAAGAAACCTCAAGAGAAATTAAAAAATACTTGGAAGTAAATGAAAATGGAAACACAAACTTATCAAAATTTGTAGGATACCGTGAGCAGCACCTACAGGGAACTTTATAGCACTGATTGCATATATTAGAAAAGAATAAAAGCTGGTTTCATATTCACTTCTCTCACTTAACTAGCTCTGGGAACTAAAGCAAGGTATTTGACTTCTGGTCCTCATTTCCATCAACCAGTTAGGGAGATCTCCAAGGATGTTGTTAGGAGGAAGAGACAAGAAAAGTATATGAACACACCTCAAACCTGGCAGAAGTACTCGTGTGTTCTGAATATTGCTGGATACATGTATTTATTCACTCATCCATAAATATGGTACCCATTGCTTGCTGAGCACTGGGTCATGACAGGACAGGGCTCCTGTTTTCAGAAGCTCATTTCTGGCCAGGGAGGCAGAGCAGACAATTGCAGTGTGGTGTGATCAGAGCTCTCATGGCCAAGATGAGCCAGTGAGAGGGTAAAGGAGAAGGTGCCAGGGTTAGCATCACAGGCAAAGGTCCCCACAGGGGCACAGGTGTGGAACTGGACCAGTGTCTGCTCACTTGGGTTGTTGAGTGGATGGCGCAAGAGTGAAAGAAACAAGGCAGAGTGCTTTTGTGAGTTTGCTTTAGTTTCTGTTTTTTTGTAGTTCTCAACTCGTCCCTGTGTGGAACTCAGCTTGCACTAGGCAGATCATGCATATGGGGACTCATAAGAGTCCTAAAGGACCTGGCCCTGGAGAAGTTTTCCCAAAGGAGAAACTTTGATTATTATTTCTGAGTACCTCTGGTCCACTTCCCAGATTTGCTTTACTCTGGTAGTTCCCAGGCAGCTTCTAGAAGAGTGAGCCATGTTAGTCAAGTGTGAGTGTGGGCAAAGCCACGGGGGTGTCAGGAACTGGGTTCTCAGGCTCCTCCTGTAACTTGCTGTGTGTCCTTAAGCAAGCTACTCAGTGTCTCTGGGTCTCTTGGGAAAAGAGACCCCCCTGACATCACCTGGCAAATCACAGATACAAAATACCCTGGAAGGATAAAACCCCATACATTTGCCTCACCCCAAATGTCCTCACACCTAGACCAAAAATGCTTACCACAGCCTTGGAAACATGAGCTACTCAGTGTCCAGCAGCCCAGCTGACCTCTTGGCAAGCCACGTTAGTATGCCTGACCTTCCATCTTCTTCTGTCCAAACTTGACAGAAGAGGTAAGAGGCAAGACCTTCTGGAAAATTTCATAGGAATGAACTGATGTAGTCTATGGCTGTTTATATCCATCTCCCCATAACCATCTAGGGTCAATAAATAGTTTGCATGGCTTTTATTGGCAGTCCTGATCCAACTAACTTTGTTTTATTGTCCTTATTGCTGTCTCAGTCTTGGGTTTGGCTTTTTTTTTTTTTTTTTTTTTTTTTGTGGTACTGGCGTTTGAACTCAGAGCCTCACACTTATTAGGCAGGTGCTCTGCCACTTGAGCTACTCCATCAGCCCTTTTGTGTGTGTGTGTGTTGGATATTTTAGAGATAGGATATTGTGAACTATTTGCCCAGCTGGCTTTGAATCTCCATCCTCCTGATCTCTGCCTCCTGAGTAGCTAGGATTACATGCGTGAGTCACCCATGCCTGGTTCAGTCCTAGTTTTCACAGTGGAAACTTTTAGAGAACTTGCCTCAGAGGGATTTCACCTGCTAGTATGTTCTGCAAATGTAGTTCCCAGCCCAAAGCTACCCTTGGCACCTATAAAAGTAGGTCCTCCAGGTAAGACCCTGCTCCCCCATTAACTAGGCCCTGACATCTTGTTCTTCAGCCTTTGGCCCTGTTATTGCTCTTGCTGTGTGACAGGTGCCAGGTGGCTTCACCTTCCCCTCTTCTGTGTTCTCTGCTTCTGAAGCAGGTGCTGGGATCTGGTGATAGAAACTGCATCCAAGGATGTAATTAGGATTCAGCCCAGGCCCAAACATGCTGCAGGCAAAGCTCTTTCACCAAGTTCAGGTTGTTTCCTCTTATCTCCTGGATTCCTCATCCAAATGACTCTCCAGTTGTCGGGGGGGAAGGGGGGATAGTAGAGAGGAAAGTGGAACAGGCAATTGAGTCATCAGTGCTTGTTGCATGGTTACCAATCCTTTCCTCTTTCATAGGGGATTTATTTAGCAGAGAACTTGGAATAACCCTCGGAGTCGGAAGTTAAAAGGGCTTTCTGGTCACTGCAAGAGACCAGAAATGTAGCAGGTGGGACTGCCATGGAAGCAGGGATCCCTGAGTTCCAGGCCTGGCTGCCTCTTTAAGGGCTGAGTGAAGAAGGTGGGCTTGACTCTAGGCTGTGGCTTTTGTGGTGCACTGGAGCCAACCTCTGGTGAGAGCCAACCGTGTCCCACCTCTTCCCAGCCTGGGCGTCAGTACATCAGGGAAAATGGCAAGTGCTGTAGTCAGGGTTGTTCTCCTCTGGAATGCTGGTTGTTAAACACCAGCTCCCTGCTGTTCAGATTCCTTCACCTGTAAAACCGGAATGGAAATACCTACCTCCTAGAACCTTGCAGAAGCAACCACATGTGAGCATTTAGCAAAACAATTGTGTGTGTGTGTGCGTGTGTGTGTGTGTGTGTGTGCGTAGATATGATGTATGTGTTTATATATAGTTTTTTATATTTCCTATATGAAAAGCTGTGTCTGCAGAAAGGAAAAATAAACTGAAATGTGAGCATGATATGGAAGAATCATGGATTCCCAGGGAAAATTGTGAGACTGTAAGCTGACCATGGTAACAAGTGGTCCCTCTTAGTGGATGCCTGAGGGGTTCTCACTGACTTCTGGTCTTGAGGACTGAAGCCCTGTCACTCACTGGGAGGATGCAGTGAAGCCTTTCTCATGGCTTTCTTTGAGAAACGCCAGTGGCAATGACTGAAAGAAAGCCACAGACAGGCAAACTTAGATTTGAAGTCCAGTGGGTCACTTTCTATCGGATTGAACTTGGACAGGCTCTTGAGCCTTGTTGAGTTCAGTCTCCTCACCTATAAAATATAGGACCTTAACAGGATTTTGGGGAGACCCATAGAGAAGGGTAAACTATGAGTTAGATTTATGTTGGTTCTGTTCTCTGCTGGGCATCTCAGAACTCCAGCTTCATACCAGTGTCTTAGGACTCCAACTGGATCCCTAGTTTATAGACTGAGACTCAGGGTTTTATACCCTGTAGCCCAACCCAGAGACATTCTCCGTATTTCTCTCTCTCTCCCTCCTGAGTCATGATATAAAATTGTATTGACACTTTGCTGAGTGCTGGGCCTTGGCTGGGTACAGTGAGAGTCTAAGGAACTACAATATCAATAGTAGTCATATATTAAGCATTTGATATAAGGCTTAATTAATTAACTCATTGGTTTTTCATTTTTTTTGAGACAGGGTCTCACTATATAGCCCAGCCTTATGATTCTCTTGCCTTTGCTTCCCAAGTGCTAGGATTTTAGGCACGTGCCACTACACCTGGCTCTTGGTATGAGTTAATTTAATCTGTACTACAACTGTAGGATGTGAGTACTACAGTGTGGCAGATTAAAGGTGACTCTGTGTGCTTTGACACTTGTCCCATCCAGAGGCGGAGTCCCTTCCTTTTGAATCTGGGCTGGCCAGTGGCTTCTTTGGTCAACAGAATAAGGCAGACGCGATACTGTCCCAGTTCCACATAGTTTTTTAGAGAGCTAGCAGCCTCTGCTTGGACTCTGGGAGCTCTGAGTTGCCACCATTCTAGAAGGAAAGACCTGGAAACAATATGGGAGGGAAAGAGGCCCAGGAGAGAAATGGACTTGGCCAAATCCAGTCTCTCAGCTCTCCCTATCAAGGCAGATTTGAACAAAGGTATCTTGGTCCCTCCAGACTAATCCAGTCCCTCACTAAATGCCACCAGGTGATGTAGTCAGTGCCCCAAGGAGCAGAAGAATCACTGGGCTGAGCCCTGCCCAAATTCCTAACACATAAATCATGAGGTACAGTTAGTTGGTTGTTATTTTAAGCCACTAAATTTTGCAAGTAATTTGTTACACAGAAGTAGATAACCAGAGCAATCATAACCACTCCCTCCCCCATTTTACAGAAATTGAGACACAGAGAGGCTAATGGGTTTTGTTCCTAGCACTTCATGGTGCTGCTCTTGAGTTGCTCTCAGGGAAACTTCTTTCTACTTTGAGGTGTAAGAATCACTTATCCTAGGTAATTAGAGGATTACATACGGCTTTCATTTATTCAGTTACTCAGTTTAAAGATAGGTTCACATCTTGGGGATATACCCAAAAGACTGTTACTCCAGAGGCACCTGCACACCCATGTTTATTGCGGCACTATTCACAATAGCCAAGTTATGGAAACAGCCAAGATGCCCCACTACTGATGAATGGATTAAGAAAATGTGGTATCTATACACAATGGAATTTTATGCAGCCATGAAGAAGAACGAAATGTTATCATTCGCTGGTAAATGGATGGAATTGGAGAACATCATTCTGAGTGAGGTTAGCCTGGCCCAAAAGACCAAAAATCGTATGTTCTCCCTCATATGTGGACATTAGATCAAGGGCAAACACAACAAGGGGATTGGACTATGAGCACATGATAAAAGCGAGAGCACACAAGGGAGAGGTGAGGACAGGTAAGACACCTAAAAAACTAGCTAGCATTTGTTGCCCTCAACGCAGAGAAACTAAAGCAGATACCTTAAAGCAACTGAGGCCAATAGGAAAAGGGGACCAGGAACTAGAGAAAAGGTTAGATTAAAAAGAATTAACCTAGAAGGTAACACTCATGCACAGGAAATCAATGTGAGTCAATGCCCTGTATAGCTATCCTTATCTCAACCAGCAAAACCCCTTGTTCCTTCCTATTATTGCTTATACTCTCTCTTCAACAAAATTAGAAATAAGGACAAAATAGTTTCTGCTGGGTATTGAGGGGGGAGAGGGAGGGGGCGGAGTGGGTGGTAAGGGAGGGGGTGGGGGCAGGGGAGAGAAATGAATCAAGCCTTGTATGCACATATGAATAATAAAAGAAAAATGAAAAAAAAAAAGACAGGTTCACAGATGATCACATTAGAACAGGATTTTCTGCACTCAGAGGAAGGACCCACTGACAGGTGGGTGAGACTCAGGAATGACTCGGGGGGTGAGGACATGTGGCTCGCCCTGAGGATGAGTAGAAATGTCCTGTTTGGATGGAGAGGAAGAGCATTCAAGGGAGCAGGACAGCTCATGTGAGGGTACACGCAGAGTGGCAGGATGCTGGGTGGGTCTAAGTGAGAGGTCAGTGTGGGCAAATAGAGTGTGTGTGGAAGGGAGGGACAAGCAAAGGATGGGAATGCCAGCCGGGTCCATCACATGTCTTGTGCACAGACTGTGAGGATCAGCCTTTGTCTAAGGCCATGGGGACCTGGCAAAGGACATTCGGGTAGGAGACAGGAGCTGATGTGTTTTTCACATAGAAGTTACACAGCACTGGGTGTGGTGTGAAGGCGGACATGCCAGAGAGACCCCTGTGGATCTCCACAGGGGCCACTCTCCACAGCAAAAGTCGGGGGCAGTATGGTAGAGGCTGGACCTGGCAGTTATGGTTGGTGTGAGGAGGAGGGGACAGCTCCAGAGATATTTAGAAGGAAAACTGACAGAATGGGTCAGGAGAAATGGCTGAGGAAGGAAGAGTGAGAGGTGCCTCTGAGGCGGGAGGCTGGGGACTTTGTGGTAGTCTTCCCCCAAGTCCAGGGAAGAGCCATCAGAGAACAGCAGCAAAGGACATGGTTGGTACATATAGCAGGTGCTCAGCAAACAATTGCTGATTGAAGACTGAAGGATCCTCAGGGTCAGGCCCAAGAAGGAGGACAGAGTCCAAGATTCAGATTGGATGGCCCTCTGCAGGGGGAGACTCTCACAATGCCTACATCATGTCCTTATCCTTTGGGGTGAAGCATCCCATTTCACTAAGAAGACTTAGTGAGAATCTTCTCTGTTCTTTCTGAGTAGTAAACTTGCCATAAGGTAGCCAAAGGGAACTTGACTAGATGGCTAGCTAGAGAAACCTGAGCACGTGTGAATCTACTTGTTCTAGAACTTCAACCCCTGCTCCCCGGTAGGCAGAAGGAACTGCCCATACCCGCCAAGAGGCCTCTCTTTGCAGCAACAGTGGTGCCCAGCCCTGACCAGGGCATTAGGAATGATCGAGGAGCTGGCGGCCCGTGCCTGCCAGGGCTCTGCTCTAACGCTGCTTTCTTCTTCAGCATGCACTCAAAAACCACGAGGAAATAGATAAGGTGAGCAAGGTGGAGATAGGTGTCAGTTTTCTGACTGATGGCCAGACTGGGGGAATGCAATTCACCTCAATCCAGGACCCTAACGCACACCCCATTGACTTTGCTTCTTGGAGCTGCAGACTCCTGGCTGAGCGAGGGCCCTGGCCGCTCTGGATACTAAGGCCAACTGTGAAGAAAACTGCATCCTAAGCCCAGCTGGCTGGATGTTTGCAAGCATGGCTCAGTAGCATCTTGAAGCAAGTGAAACACGAGTTGCCCCAGACGGTCCCTTGTTCTTGATTTCATGACTCTCTTTGAGGCTCTCCATGGCTCTGTGTTGCTGGATAAGAAGATGCGAGCCCAGGCTGAGGTTGTAGTTTGGTGTCCTGGTGGGCATCACTGTCTTCTGTTGAATTCAGTTCCACACCCTGATGTTGGGCACCTACTATGTGCCAGGAAGCAGGCAAGGTGCTGACATCCACAGTGCTCCTGGGCCTCTGCCAGTTATCTCAAGGTACACACACTGGATTTCTTCCCACTCTAAAGCAGAGTTTCTTAAACTCAGGACAACTATTGACATTTGGAGCTCAGTCATTCCTTGATGGGGGGACTGTCCTAGGCATTGTAAGATGGCAACAACTTCCCTGGCCTGTGGCTATAGACACCAGTAGCACCATCCCCTGAGTTGTGAAAACTAGAAGTATTTGCATACCTTGCCAAGTGTCCCTAGGGGATCACTTTGCTCCTGGATGAGAACCACAACCCTAAAGCTGCACCATCCAATATGAGCCCTTGTGGCTCTCCAGCACTCAAAATGTGGCTGGTCTATATTAAGAAGAACCGTGGGTGTAAAATACATTCCAGATTTTAAGTAAGTGTCACATTAGCAATTGAAACGATAGTATTTGAGATACACAGTGGTGTGATACTTTGGTGAGACAGTCCATACGTATATCCTGGGTGTGCAGATAGGATGGTATCACTGCCGTCTAGGTTGGTGCAAGTACACGTTAATTTTTTTGTGTGTTTTTGGCAGCACTGGGGTTTGAACTCGGGGCCTCACGCTTGCTAGGCATGCACTGTTACAACTTGAGCCACTCCGCCAGCCCCACTTGACAAAATCACCTAAGGACACATTTTTCAGAATGCAAACACATAACCATATTGGGCTAAATAAAATATATTATTAAGATTAATTTTACCTGTTTCCTTTTTTGTTTTGTTTTGGGTTGGTTTTTCTTGTGATGCTCACCCCAAGGCCTTATGTATGCTAGGATTACATCATATACTACCATATTTAGTGCAAGCTGGTTCTGTTGGTTTTTTCCTTCCCTGTTGGGAATGGAACCCAGAGCTTGCACATGCTAGGCAAGTACCACTGAACTACATCCCCAGCCCTGAGAAATTTTAAAATTGCACATGTGCCTCCCATTTCATTCCTCTTGGACAGCAAGGTATAGACAACCAGCAGCCCAGGGCACAGACTGGGGAGTTGGACTCATGCAGGCCACATTCTGGCATCATTCTTTCCTATATCTGTGACCATCAACTAGCTGCGTAACCTCCCCAGGTCTCACAGTTCTTTCATTCTCTTCTAGACCTGAGATCAGATTTCCCAAATGTGGTGCAGGAGGAACTTAATGAGATTCTGAAGTTGGAGCCAGGGTTTTCTGGGCATTCTTGGTGGCCTTCCGTGGTACTGAGAGCTGTTCTGTCAGAATGGTGCCCTGGGCCACCTCCCTTCCTTCTACCCCCATCCCCTCTGTTCCTGAGAGAGCCGAGTTTTTCATGATGGATCCAGTCACAGACACCTGGCCCTCCATTGTGGACAAGGAGTGGCCATGATTGCTTTCCCAGATCTGCAGCTCCTGGCTGGTACCTCTGCTTGGCATCTCCCCACCCCTCCACCTTCTCCCAGAACATCAGCCTGCCTCTTACTCTCTTCATTTAGTCTTTCCTGACACTTGGCAATTCACAAATCTATTCAATGACGCCCTTCTGTTTTTGCATCTGAACCTATAAATAGTCCCCACAGCCCTGTCTGCCTTGTGACATCTCGTGCTATAGTCCTTTCTCAGACTCTTGAAGCCTCATCTTCATGCTCACTCAAGAGGAAAGAACAGCTTCCAAAAAAAGGAATCTTTTATTTTAGCACAAACAGTGTAGTGGGGACTCACCGCAGTGTGACTGTCCACATGGAGCTCAGAGACAAGCTTTCAACAAACACTAGTCCTGGGAAGCTTGTGAGACAGTGAAAAACAATAAGGTTTGGGCCTTGCATTCTGCGTGGGAGTTGCACCTGTGACCACATCATGACGTGATGTCGTGTACTATGAGGTGCAAGATACGCCCAGTGCCCTGGCAAGAGCAGGGGCTAGCATTTCTGTCCAGGAAGACTCCACCCAGGGGGTCATGGGGGTTGTGGTCAACAGGGGAGGGGATTGTGGCCCACAGAAAAGCCTTCTGTGTAGGCAGTGAGGCAGGGAAGTATTGGCTTAATTCCAGTAGGAAGTACTAGGGCACCCGCCCTCTGCCCCACACCACCTTTTCTGAACAAAAAGTGCCTGATTTACTGGACATGTATTGCCACATGTCCTGCTCGGGGACCCTGGCTTGTGGAGGTGTTGGCACCTTGGTCATGACTTGGCCATACCCTTGGGTCAGAGACTTCACCTTTCTTGGCCTCAGTTTCTTCACCTATGAAATGTGGGTGGTGCAGTTGTGAGGATAATTAGAAACACAGAGCTTGGCACACAGTAGGAATGTAACAAATGCTACATGGGATTATTATTATTATCAAAACTTGTAATCCTCCCCTACTAACCAGGAGACTTACCTCAGTGCACAGCCTAGCACTGGGAAGCCAGGAGAAGGGGGCCTTTGATTCAAGAAGCAAAATATGTAGCCTCCACAATGCACCAGAATCAAACTGGAAAGCACCAGGCTAACCCCCTCCTCGCAAGACGAGGGTACACTGTCTCTGGACCTCAGTTTCTCCAGCTGCGAACGGAGGGGATGGATGAGACCTGTCTCTATGGTGGCTTTTGGTTCCTAGTCCTTGGAAGTGAGTTGGGAATTTGGAAGATTTCTGCTCGAACCCCTGACCATAGCTGCTTGGCCTTCCCTGTCCCTTTCCTATTGGCCTGCAGCTAAGGGGCATTGGGAGACACTCACTGTGTCCCCCCACACTGCACATCAGGCCCTGCAGTACTTCCTGCTGGGGTCCTGGGTGGTGGAGGAGCCCAAGACTTCCCTTGAGGGACCTGTAGGTTACACACAGTGTGACAGGTCAAAGGTGCATCTCTGCTGGGAGGGGCAGCTGACCGGCTCTACCATAGCCTGTTGCCAAGGGTTAGGAGTGGGCACTGGATGTCTCTGAGGCTCCATCTGAAGCAATTTGTCAAGGAAAGGATGACGTGGAGCCAGGTGCCAGTGGCTCATGCCAGTAATCCTAGCTATTCAGGAGGCAGAGATCATGAGGGCCGTGGTTCGAAGCCACTCTGGGCAAATAATTCACGGGATGCTATCTCGAAAAAACCCAACACAAAAAAGAGCTGGTTGGAATGGCTCAAGGTGTAGGCCCTGAGTTCCAGCCCTAGTATGGAAAAAAAAAAACAAGGATCACATGGTCTCCTTTACAACAGGGTCTTATCAACTGTGTTCCATAGGGCTGTGAGTGGCTTCTGAGAGGCCCCAGGAAGCTAATCTTTAGGGAGAATTCTGATGTCTCTGATAACAGAAGTCACCTGCTCATTATAAAAGTCCGGAGAACCAAGATACAGAAGTAAGATTCAGTCCACACTGTGTTTTTCATAAACAACAGCTTTATTCTAATGTATTTAATTAGCATGTTTAATGTCATACAGTTTACCCATTTACAGCATATAATTTGGTGGCTTTAGTGCATTCAGAGTAGTGATGGTGGCACTCCCTAAAAGAAACCTTGTGTTGCATTACAGTGTGAGTGCACTTCAGATTGCTGAATGTACACTTACTAATGGTTAAGAGACTGGATTTTATGTTACCTATGTTTACCACAATTTAAAAAAAAAAGGAAAACAGTCATACTCTTTAGCTGCCCCACCCCCACTCTCATCCCTAAACAGTTCCAAGTGTTACCCCCACGTCTTTTGATTTGGCCCACTCTTGGTTGCAGCACCCAAAGACCAGTTTGGCTCCCCTGTCCTTTGTGGGACCTGTGCTAGGCTCAGCACAAAGACAGAAAGTGAGACCCTTGCGTTCTCCGCCAGTCCCTAGCCTTGGGGTCCCAGAAGCCTGTCACACACAAGGATGTACAGTTTAGACAGGACCCTGGGTGTGGCTCTCCAGACAGAAAGATCAGAAAGAACCAGGAAACTCAGGCCTTAGGGCAGAAGGAGAGGCCACAACTGAGCCCTGAAAGCCAAGAAGGACAGAGAAGACTGAGGAGAAATGGAGAGACAGTGACTCTGCAGAGAAACAGAAGACAGTTGGGGAGCAAGGGATCAAGGGGAGCAAAGGTGGAACTCCCTAAAGTCCAAGGGCCTTTGGGCCCCTAGAGGAAAGGGCCACATGGTGGAGGTTTAAGACTCTGCCAAAAGGTACCTTCAGATCTCTCTCCTAAAGAGACTTCATCTAGGGTCTCCATCCTAAAGAGATATTTTGTAAACAGTAGACTCTTATCCAATTCCAAAACTGGGTTTCATGCACTGTGCTGGGTGCCAAGGGAGTCTCAAAGATGGAGAAAGGCCCACCTGGCATGCAGGAGCTCTTGCAGGGTAGCCTTGGTACAAAAGGATACATTTCACACTCCAGGTCAGGATGGGGGGGTTGGGTAGGTGGCCGGGGCAGGCTGGGGAGAAGAGGTCTAATTGCAAAAAACCAAGTATGTGCCATGATTCTGCAAGTCCGTAATGTCCACAGTAAAAAGGTGACTGCGCCTGTGGGTGTAGAACTGTGCCAGGCGCTGGGCACAGTGAGAGCTGAGGCAGTAAGCAGAGGGTGAGGACACTAACTCTGGAGCTATGTGACATTGCTGGTTCAGGGAGGGAGTGCAGGTCACCCTTGTGTCAGTGGGTGGAGGGGTAGTGACTGACTGTTGTCCTGGTTCAATCTGTGTTCTGCAAAGGTCAGACCATGTCACAGTAGCCAGGGAGAGCTGCTAACTGTGGGGTAGCTCAGGACACTAGGCTGGGTTTTTGAAGCATGCATCACCACTAATCCCATAGGAGAGAAGGTCTTTCTTTTCCCACTTACAGGTGGAGCATCCTCTACCTCTTGCTGTTTGGCCCAGCCTCTCTCTCTGCTGCCCCTTGTGTAGAGAGTGGAAGATGCACCAAATGCAGGAAACAGGTGGCACTTGGGCCACCAGAGGCCGCTTCCACCCGTCCCTATGGCAGGGAATTCAGACAGTGGAAATACTATGGGCTGAAGTTACTCAGACTTAGGTCATTTGTAAGCATCCTCCAAATAGTTCCTGTACTGTACACAGCTTAATATTTTTCTTGAAATTCTCCTTTTAAATTTTTGTATCTAATCGTATAGGAAACCATGATCTCTTTGCCATAAATAGATATTTGCAAATTTTTTAAAAACCCTGTGAGCTGTTAGTGTGTCTTTGGAGTTGGAAGGTCCCCTTCCTTTTGCAGGTGGAGGCACTGAGAGGGAAAGGGATTCACTCAGAGCCATGGGTGTTAGTTCCAGGGTCAGAGCCAGGCCTGGCAGCCAGGCCCCGCCTCCCTCCCATCACACAAAAGCTGACAAATGAGACTCAGCTGTGATCACATGCCGCGCATCCTCACTGATGCCCAGGAAAGCCCACTGTGGGCCCCCAAGTGCAGGAGATTACCTAGCAGAGGGTGGGGTGCAGGCCTGAGAGTTAGGCATTGTGTCCACTGGGGCCACTGATGAGTCCTAGGACCTCCAAGAAATGGCAAAGCTTCTCTGCACCCCTTGCCCTAAGGCTCTAAAGGAGGCAGTGCCTTGCCCTTCATTGGTCAGCCTGTACCCAGATACAGACACCGACTGCCACACCTCACCACTCTGCCCCTCCAAAGAGCCTTATCTCAGGTACCCAAGATGGGACTTGGGCACCTGCTTTGCTGGCTCTTCC
Source organism: Castor canadensis (assembly GCF_047511655.1). Classification (NCBI taxonomy): domain Eukaryota; kingdom Metazoa; phylum Chordata; class Mammalia; order Rodentia; family Castoridae; genus Castor; species Castor canadensis. The sequence goes on along the minus strand of NC_133388.1, from coordinate 16,570,302 downwards.
TAGACAGAGCTGTGAGATAGTGGGGTTGCCCTCACCCTTGGGCCACCTGTGTAGCCAAATCAGGTTAGGTTTGAACAGTCTGGGGGATCCTGGGTGAAAGGCCAGTGGCCCCACTTCAGAGCTCCTGAACCAAGGCACCTGCTAGAAACAGGACTGGATCCATCCTTTCCGTTGGCTCCACCCTGTGCTCAGAATTGCCAAGTCATAAAACTTCATTGGGATGATCCTGATCCATTATATGCATTTTGTTTGGCTGTACTAGAGTTTATGGTTTGAACTCATAAACTCAGGGCCTCGTGCTTGCTATGGCAGGTGCTCTATGGCTTGAACCAGAACCCTATCCCGTTTTTGCTTTAGTTATTTTTCAGATAGAGTCTTTCATTTTTGCCTGGAGTCAGCCTCAGACCATGATTCTCCTATTTACACTTCCCATGTATCTGGGAGGAGCATTTACCACCATGTTCAGCTTACTGATTAAGAGGGAGTCTCAGTAACTTTTTGCCCAGACTGCCCTTCAACCTGTACCCTCCTGATCTCTGCTTCACCACTAGCTGAGATTACAGGTGTGAGCCACTGCACCTGCCTATTACATGCTTAATTCTGCTTTTACAATCTAGAATCTTCTGCATTATTTTGCTAAAAATGTTAAGCGTATATTAGTTAAGGAAAGTTATGATAGTAGATAACCCTGACCTCTCAGTGGACTGACACCCTTGAAGTCCATTTCTAAGGTCTAGGTGCAGCTGATGTTTGGGGCTGCACAGATTAGGCACTATAGTGGGCACCGGGACCCTCGATGAGCATGGCAGACATGCACTGTTCCTGCCAGCCCTTGGGGAGCCACTTCCCTTTTCTCCCCTACTTTTGGAGGACATTCACCCAGGGCCTTTCTCATCTCTCCACAGTATTGTACCTGGAAGGCTCGGTTCTTGTGTTTGAGGACATCTTCAGACTGATTGCGTTCTACTGTGTCAGTAGGTAAGTAGGTCGCTGCAGGTCGGGAGGAAGGCCCTCCATTCCTGCCTGACGGTGCATTGGAACAGATGTCCACCTGTTGCAACACCCAGTTGTGACAACAGATATCCCCGGCAGCCTTGGGTGTGTGTGTGAGACAGAGGGGAAGTCATAGAGAAACCCCAGAGGGAAGGGTGCAGCTCAGAAGAAGCAGAGAGAGAGTACAGTCTCTTGACTTTGCACTGCTAACCATGAAGGGTGGGGTTATCTCCCATGCCTTCCTGGACCAGGTGATAAGAGCCCCTTTCTCACCCCCATCTGTCCCCTCCAGCTCATTGTCTGTCCCCCAACTTCCTGTGTTACCAGCATCAAGGATGGCTTGGGGTCCTGTGTGAACCTGATGGGGCCGGTGGTCGGGGTCCCAGAGGGGCTGCTGTGCCTAGGTGGCCCAGAGCCTGAGTATTCAGCTGCTGCTGGGTGGAGCAGGTATCTTGTAAACGCCCTCAGTACCGCTCCATTCATTCAGAACTGGTTTCAGGTCAATGAGAATTTAAAAATATATTTTGCTGACATAAGCCAGTGGCTTTAAGCGGCAGGACCTTGACAAGGGCTGGTTAGAAGTTAGCAGGATGTGTGGGAGTCCGTCCCCATGGGCGGGCACAGTGATGCTGATAATTAAAGCTGATGCCCACAGTGGCCACAGTGGCCACCTGTGGAGGGCTTGCCAGGCCCCCAGCCTGCGCCAACGACTTTTATACCCATCGTCTTTTTAGCCCCATGAGGTGCCCCATAAGTGCTCCTGTTACACCCATTGTACAGATGTGGAAACCAAGGCAGAGCAGTCACTTGCCTGAGGTCGCACACCTGGTGAATGGCAGACCAGGATTCAATCTAGATCCAGCTCTCAAGTCTGCTGAATGCTTTGCTGCCTACTCTGTGCAATGACCCTGATGGCCTGGCCTGACCCTCACAGGGCGAAACTACAGAGACTCCCTGGCCCTATGCACATGATGACAGGCCAGGCTTGAGGGTGACAGGCCCTTTCCTGTTCCTAGAAGTGTTTGTCTTAGTGGAAGGAGCCCAGCACAGTGTTTGACACACGCCAGGTGCTATGGGTGAGTTAATTAATTAACAATGACAGAACTGGAAAGCACAGATCTTGGGGTGGTCACTTAATCTCTCTGAGCCTCAACTTCCTCATCTATACAATGAGAATGATCATGTTAGGTGAGTGTTGGAGGAAGGAATAAGGAATGCACATGAAAAGACAGCATATTCCCTGGCACCCAGCAGGTTTTTTTCCTTTGGTTCTATTTCTGCCATTTGGATCATGGGAGTGTCCTGCGATATTGACTTCCTTGAGATCAGGCCCCATGGCCACCAAGATTGCCAATGTCACCTCCCAACCTTTTCTCCTCCAGCTGCCGTTTCTCCACATTCCAGCCTGTTTGCCTGCCTTCAAACTCCCCAGAGGCCTGGGGAGGAGGTCACAGGCACAGACTGAACTGAGCTGGAGGAGGGGTTTCCAAAAAGCAAGATGCTTCAGGAGGAAGAGCTCCAGGCTGGGAGTTTGAGACCCATCACATTATAGCCTGTGGGACGCTGGGCAAGTCATCTGCCTCTCCTTTGCTGTTTACCTCATCTGCCAGGGGCTGTTAACCATGATGAGCCTGCAGAGTTCAGAGTTCTATGACTGTATATTCTAAGTTCAGACTCCTTCAAACAGCTGGAGGCAGCTGGAGCCATCCCAGAGATGCTTCATGCACCTTTTTGTGACCTCCAGTGGGGTGTTTTGATAAATCCTTGTCAGTTCTGGCTTTTATGTAGAGCTGTGTCCCCAACACCACATGGAACCCAGCCCCAGCCTTGAGCAAGTCCACCAACCCTTTCCTCCTCCACAGAGCCTGCTTCTCACCGTGCGCTTGGGTCCCAGTGGCCTAAGCTGGTGGCTGCTCATGGAGACATTCCCCAGGATTGACATGATCAGCCCTGGTCAGTCACGAGTACAGTGGAGACTTCCTCAGAGCAGGAGGTCCTTGTCCTTGCCCTGTAGTAACCCGGAGGCACATTCTGGGCTCAGCAGCAGCCTCTGTCCCAGAAATAGAACATAGGAGGTGCTCACCCCAAACATGTTGCTCTAGACTGGGTGATGGTTCTAGGGAGGGTTCCAGGTCCTGCCTAAGTGGGTGTGAGGTGGGCACAGGAATTTGCATTTATAACCAGCTGATCGCAGCCCTGGTTTTGAGAACTATGGTGGGAGAAGGGAGTTGATACCTGTTGCATAGCTGGGGTCATTGAGGTCAGAGTTTGGGATGGGATTCACATAGAAGGCATGACTAACGACTTGTCCCCAAGGAGCAGCACAGAGGAATGGGAGCAAGACCAGGAAAGGGGAAGCCCTGCAGCGGGTGGGTGATGCCTTGGTGACCATGGCTTTGACCTGATCCCATTGATAGCTCTGGAGCGTGGGACCAGACCTCAGGACATCCCACCTTAAGGCAACAAAGCTGAGCTTTCGTACTCCACAAGGCAGACTGTCAGCCCTGTGGCCACAGGCTGGGGGACACTGCCATTCATTTGTGAGGTTCCAGTATTCCAGGATGAGCCTCTGAGGGTCCCAGGTGCTGGGTGACAGAATGCAGAGCTAGTGAAGGGATCTGGAGACTGGTGGAGTGCCAGCAGGAACCCCGACAACTAGTCCTTTCTGGTTGGGCATCTGTGGTATGTCAGGCTGTGGGCTGGGCACTGCCCACAGAGTTCTTTCTAATGCTGACTATCAGTCACAAATTAGAGGCCAGTGACTTCTGCCCCCAGGGCTGGGCTAAGAACCTCTGGAAGGTGCTTAGCAAGAGCAGCTGGTACCAGGTATGCACTAGGGAAGCAATCAGGTGTGTTCTTATTGCTGTCATAGGTGAAAAAACTGAGGCTGAAATGCAGTCGGCCTCAGGTGGCACTGCCAAGTTCTATGCTGAATTGAGCCAAGTGTGTCTCATTCCCGAGCCCTAGCTACTCCTGGGAACAGAGCACTGTGTTCCAGGGACGTGGCCAAAAGGGCACATGCACCACTCCTCTGCACCCATCCTTTCGTGTATGGAGACCCAAGGCCCTCCTTGTGGCATAGGAGATATGGGAGGCTCGCTGAGGAGGGCAAGAAGAGAATTCAAGGCAGAAGAAGTAGCATGGGCAAAGATGTGTCCATGGGAAAGCCAGGCACGGGCTCAGGAAGGCTTGGGAGGAAGGATGGGGCACATGCCTGGAAGACCTCGAACCTATGCCTGGGAGTTGTGGGGACTCCCTTTTGCCAGTGATGTGACTGAAGCAGGCTGCAGTGGGATGCAAGGAAGGGGAGAATGGAGACCAGCCAGGGTTTCTACAGCCATCCAGATCCCATGTGGAGATGCCAGCCAAGAGGGTGGAGGCACCCCTGCAGAAAGGAGCTGGGTGCTGGGGGTGACCGAGGGATGCTGGGGCACCCGAGGGATGCACAAGCCCTACTGTTTATTGAGCAGGTCTGTGGTACCAGCTGCTCAGCTAAGCCCCTTAGAGGATTATACGGTCTGATTTTCAGCATGGGCCTTGGGGTCATTAGCCTCCAAGTGGGTGCCATTACCCAAAATGAGGAAGGAAGGGTGGAGCCCGTGGGCCTCCCCTCCCGAGGACACACCCAGTGTTGTGACTAAGCCACCACCTGCCTTTCACAGTCAAGGAGCAGCTCACTTCTCATGTATGCCTTTGAGGATAGCTATTATCATGTACATGGGGAGATCCGATTTATAGATGGTCACTCAGAAGTGCTGGTGGCCCCGGATTTGCAGGTCTTGTGGAACTGACCGAGCCCTGAAATCTGCAGTTGGATGCCAGTTCCAGGTAATCAGCACAGAATCGAGTGTATTGTTCTCCAGCTGATGTCTGGGGAATTGGAGGACCGGACTGGTGTTGGAGTGTTACTCCAAGGGGGTGTAAATCAGTTTAGCGGATCATGACTGGCGTTAAAATGAAAAAGTGAATTGACTAGAGCATATCAGAATGTGTATTGTAGTTAGAATAAGTCTCGTGTTATTAACTTTTAATTGTGTGTGTGAGTGGGCGGGGGAGAGGGGCATGCTGCTTAGTGATATCAAATGTGTTTCTTACACAGAGTCCTCATCAAAAGTGAAAAGCTTGGGCTGTTGGAGTGGCTCAAGCTGCCTAGCAAGCATGAGACCCTGAGTTCAAACCTCAGTGCTGCCAAAATGACAAATGTCAAAAGTGAAAATCTCTAGCTGAATGCTGGCACCTGGAGGTACACAGCAACCCTAGGACCCTCCAAGCCCCCTCCAGAGTGAGGGAAGGGGGAGGGAAGAGGGGAATTAGAGCCTTTATTCAGAAAACCTCTCTAAAATTTTCTATTTTTGTGAATGTCTGTTTTTGTCATTGTTTGTTGTCATTTTGGATGTTATTGTTATTGCTTGTTTGGTTGGTTTAGGTAGCACTGGGGTTTGAACTCAGGGACTCTACCACTTGAGCATGTCTGACCCCCAGCCCTTTTCTGTCTTTTATTTTGTTTTGTTTTTCTGGGGTTTGAATTCAAGGCCTTCCACTTGCTAGGCAAGCGCTCTACTGCCTGAATCACACAAACCTCCAGCCTTTCAGATAGGATTTTGCTTTTTGTCCAGGACCAACCTCAGACTGCAGTTTTCCTACCTATGCTCCCAGGTAGCTGGGGTGACAGGTGTGGTCACCACGCCTGGCTTATTTGGTTGAGATGGGGATCTTGATAAATTTTTGCCCAGGCTAGCCTCTCATTCACAATCTTCCTATCTCTACCTCCTAAGTAGATGGTATTACACCCATGAGCCACTGTGTCCAACTTTGTGAATACTTTTTTGCTGGATTTAATAGTTCCCTGCCTCTGATGAGGTGGGGAGCAATTAGAGGTCAACCTGGTCAAAAAGTTATAGCAAGACCCCATCTCAACCAACAAGTGGTGGTGGTATATGTCTATAATCCCAGCTACACTGGGGGCATAAGAAGGAGTATCATGATCTCAAGCCAGTCCAGTCTAGGCAAAAATGAGAGGCCCCACCTGAAAAATAATCGAAAGCAAAAAGGGATGGGGGCATCTCAAGTGGTAGAACACCTGCCTAGCAAACACAAGGCCCTGAGTTTAAACCCTAGGACCAGAAAAAAGAAAAATGTAGCTCAGTAGTAGCAGTGCTTGCTTAGCATGTGCAAGGCCCTGGTCCAAACACCAGCAGCTCCACCAGGGAGTTCTGATCCAGGCAATCTGCAGTGTGGACAGGAGTTGAGGGTGCAGTGGAGTCCCTGCCTTCACTCCCTGATAAGATTTCCTTAGTCTGCCCGAGTCTGCACAGACCCCAAACCGGGCAGTTTGCATCCTCTGTCTCTGGCAGGAGAGCACCACTAAGACGCTCCGAGGCTGAAGTTGGAGAGGTAGACTGCTCCATCCTTGTTCTCCAAATTAGGAAAAACAGGCAGCTCCGTTAGCTTGGGAGCATTTTTGTTGGCACAAGCTTGGAGAAAGGGGTGAGTTTGGTAAATTCTGTCATTCCTTAAAGTATATAGTCTGTCTTTCGACAGACTCGCAACTAGGAATCTACCCAACAGAAATTCTAGCTCAGGGCAGAAAGATTCTCTGCCATGATTGTTCTTTTAGCATCATTTGACCCAGTGGTCATTGATAAGAGCCTGGAGCCAGGTTGCCTGCAGGTGAGTCCGTCACATACAAGCTGTGGGATGAGGATAGAGCAGTCAGTCTCTGTGCCTCAATTTTGCCAGCTATGAAATGGGCATAAGGAAAAAACCTACGTTGTAGAGTTGAGAACATTTAAGAGCTAGTCTATGTAAAGTTCTAGGACAGGACCTAGCACTGGGTAAGCCCTGTAAGTGTCAGCATTAATGAAAAAGGGAAGAAAAACACTAAGCATAGATGTCCATCGAAAGGAGAAAATAAATGGCAGTCATCCTGTGGTGCACAGGACAGCACAGTCAGAAAGAGTCAGGGCACATTGTGGACTTACGTGTCTTCTGGCTATAGCTTTACTGTCAGGTGACAAAAGCAATGACAGGGCAGTACACATAACATACTGCTGTCTGCATTTTCAAGATAAATGGTGTGCGTGTGAGTGTGCATATGTGTACGTGTGTGTGTGTGTGTGTGTGTGTGTTTGTAAATGCACAGAGATGGGTGAGGGAGGTCAGCCCCCTCTAGGGTGTTAACAGTGGGCCTCTAAAGAGGACAAGACCTGCACATTTTATTTTAAACACTGGTGTTGTTTAACTCTGTTACAGTGCATGTGTGTTTATTTTCTAATTATAAAAAAACAAGCCTAGGGCTGGGGTGTGGCTCAGTGGTACAGCATACTCCTAGCTTGCACTAGGCCCTTGGTTTCCATTCTTAGTACTGGGGGGAAAACAAACAAACAAACAACCTAACCCTTATAAAAGTGAAAGAGATGACCATAGTGCCTGAGTCACAGATTGTTGTACAAATGAAGTGGGATATCAAAGATAAAAAGATAAACCTCGCTTGGTTGATAAAGCTCCATGAATCGCAGTTCCTTTTCACTCTCAAAAAAATGTAGTAAGTGGTTTTCTGATCCTGGCTGGGTAATCATGGGCACGTCTCTTTACTTCCCAGCACCTCTAGGTCATCAACTATAAAACAGGAATTAATGACTCCGTATAGGGTTGGGGTGCTATCATAGAGTGACAATTATAACATTGTGACGCCTGCCCCACCCACAGTGGACGCTGTGCACACAGCCTGCCTGTGTGTGCTGACCTTGGCTGGGAGGAGGCAGCCCTGGGCGGGATGAGAGCTTTGAGCAGCAGATCACAGAGCAGGAAGAGGTCTTTGATGTGACCTGGAAGGAGGTGTAGAATGTAAGTAGACATGGGATGAGGGATCAAGATGACTGTGAGCGTAACATGGTGATCAAAACTAGAGATTGGAGTAGTAATGGTGGAGAGGAGGGCTTGAGATGGGAGTGAGGCTCTGGGGGCCTATCCGGAATGAGAACCTCAGGTAGGGCCCCAGATGGCTCCAGATTCACAGAAGGATCACACAACAATGACAATGACCATCAGCTGGCAGTTCTACCCCTTCAACAGTGGAGAAGCCAGAGGCCACACCCCAGGATCTCACAAAAAAGCCCAGAATCTCGTGCCACAGGTGCCCCCAGTCGGCCTCCCCTCCCCAAAAAGTGCCTCCCGAGTGGGGACAGCATATTTTCATCGGTCACCGCCACCATCAGTAGCAGACAGGCCTGCCAGCCTGCACCCCAAGGGTCTCTGCGCTGCTCTCTCCAGTTCAGTTCTGAGTGTGGACAGATTCACCGGCAATCCGCTGAGCCTCTGCACGCATGGCACACTGCAGGGTGTCAGAGCCTGAAACGCTGCCCCACCCCTGCCAGAAGCTGGGCCCCCAACCTAGGACTCCAGGGAAAGGAGGAACAGACAGTGAAGCGGTGATGACTGCAGTGGGGAGGTGGCACTGCCCAGGGCCCGCAAGGGAGACTTTTGGTAGGTGAGGGATGAATGGGATTTCTGTACTTGGATGGAGGTACACTGAGCATGAGCCAGGGGGTGGGGACAGCTTGTTAGTCGTCCTGGTATCTGCCAGGGTTTGAGGTCCACTGCCACATGACCTCTTGGTCCTCTTATCAGTTCCTATCTTCATGGAGGAGGAAATGAGCAGAGAACAGGACAGCTAAATAAGGAAGAAGAGCAGGAGAAGTGCTGGAAAGGTGGTGGACAGGCCTGGGATGCCAAGGGTAGACACAGAATCAGGACCACTTATCCTGGGCCCACAGTGTCACACCTGCTCCCTCCCCTGAGAGCCAGACCTGGGCTGTAGTCAGGAGGCCTAGGGCCAGCACACTCTTCCCCTAGCCCACCGTGTGATCTGAACATACCCTCTCCTTCTCTGGGCCTCAGTTTCCTTGTCTGCCTAAGTCACTTCTGGAGATCCCTAGAGAGGGCCATTAGCAATTCAGCCCACAGGCTACAGACAGAACTGGCTGGTGTGTACCTCTCAAAGTGCCTGACTGTGTGTTCATGGCACATCTGCACACAGGGCACTGTGTGTCAGATGGTAGAAAGGGTGGGACACTAAGTAGTGCTCTAGAGGAAGCCTGGGCCCAGCAGTCCCAGAAAAGCAAGAAGTGGTGGACCTACCCCCTGTACTGGGACTCCCCCCCATCCTGGGTCCCTGGTGTTGGCACAGGACCTAGGTTTGGCCAGAAGCTCCCTCTGCCTCAGCGCTGACCCTCGGCTGCAGGGAAGTTTCCAGTCCACCTGGAGGCCCAGCAGCTGTGAATGAGGCCCTTCCTTCACAGGCTGCAGGTCTAGGCATTGTGGGAAACAGACATAAAAGACTCCCTCCCCAGACTTGACTTTGGCCTCACGTGTCTTCACAGAGATTTACTGCCCTTCACACTGCGGCTGCCCCAGGCCATTCTCGAGACCAACAGCTTCGCAGACCTGGAGACCATCTCCAACCTGGGCCTGGGTAAGTCCTCCCTATGGGACCTGCGGTGGGACCTGAGGAGATGGGGTGTGAGAACTGCTCCCTGTGGCTTGTGCAGAGGGGGCTCCTCGAGTACAACCAAACTGGATCCTGAGTCCCTGCTCCTGAGATCACCCCACCCCTGGCCCTGGCTGCCAAGACACAGTAGCAGGGAGATTTTCTGGACTCTAGACTGCTGCCTGGAAGGTCCAGACGCATATCCTGTTTGTCTGGGCTGCTCAGAGCCAGAGAGGCTGACCACACCAGTCCGTGGTTCTGGGAGGAGCTGAGCCAATGCCAAGGCCAAACTGAATTGGCCGGGAAGCACCACAGATTGATTGCTAGCTCCATAATCATGAATTGGAGTGTACTCCTCAGCCGCTTGGCCTGACCCCTGCCCAACCAATGGATCCTAAGCCCAGACCACCCTTGTTCCTCAGAGCTTTTGGGATTGACCTCACCATGCTGGCCCTGAGAGAACCAAGATCTCCAAGCCAGTGTCTTCTGGGGAGCCAGACCAGTTGACTCTGTCAGTGTGCGTCAGGGACAGAGAAATTCCTATAGGGCTGCAGGAAAGCATATTTTAGGCCGGTGCTCTGGCAGCCTCTGGGCAAAGGCCCAGGGTTTGAATACCCTGGGGTCAGGTCAGGCTTGTGAACCAAGCAGGTCATCCATTAAATTTTATAAAAATTCAGCTGTACATGGGACACTGCACTGTGACAGAGCACAGTGACTGGAACACTGTGGTGTCCTATTTGCCACTGTTCACTGAATGAAGAAACAAAGGCCAAGAGCAAAAGGGCAGATTCAGGTCATAGAAGAAGCCAAGGGCATACCAAGGTCTGAGAAGACACCCTATGGCTCCGAGATCCAAATGCTGTCCACCACCCAAAGAGGCCTCAGAACAGTGCAAGACCAAAGGCCATCTGTGGTCAGAGGCCAGGTATTAGAGAGACCAGCCTTCAGGATTAACACTGGATGAGCACTGACTAAGCTGTAACCTTGTCCCAGCATCAAACAACCCTACAGAATGGGAACTATTGTTAAAATCCCCACTTTTTGGTAGAGGAAACTAATGCACAAGAGGTCAAGTAACGTGTTCGGTGTCAGTGTCACAGTCCGCATCAGAGCTAGCAGTTAAGCCCAAGCAGTTTAGCCGTCGTACCCAAAGCTGTCTCACCTGGCATTTTAGTTGTTGGACTTTCGCCCTCCCAGGAGCTTGGATGTGGGATGTGGGACAGGTGACTATTTTGCAATTCACACAATCCAGATGGCCTCTCCTGAGGCCTCATGGATGACCCTGACCATGGCACAGTGCTGGTTTTCTGTAATCCTGTGTGGCTTAAACAGAAAAGTGAGTTTGAGCCCAGCTGAGGGCCTTCTCCCAGGTACCTCAGCGAGGAAAGACCAGAGCCGGGCTTTGTGGAACCACAGCCTTTCCACTGCTCCAGCGGTACCTCACCACCTTCTCTGTCAGTGACCACCCTGGAGACCAAGTGCATAGGACAAGTGAGATGTGTGGTCCGGGTCGGAGACATTTGCTGCACCCTTGGCCCTCCTGTGGGGCTCGGGCTGTGTCTCTGCAGGTTTGTCACACTGGAAGAGCCTGGCTGTCCCTAAGACCAGGAACACACTGGGTTTGAGACAAGCTTCTCCTCTTGGGGGAACCACATTCTGGGTGGAATAGACAAGCCTGGCTGTCCTGGAGAGCATGGCCTCAGGCATGTGGGGACCTGAAGGCAGCTTACACTCACCTGTAGAAGCTGACTTTTGAGAATGGGATTTATATACAACCCAAGTATGTGGAAGCTTAGGAACCAATCAAGGGTTCTTCTGTTCATACCTTGTGTCCTCAAGTACTGAAGACCATAGAACCAGGCACAGCAGATTCACTTTTCCCTGGAGCCAAGGAAAGGTGAACCGTCAGAGGCCTGAGACCTGGCCTGGCCCTGGCCCATGTAGACGAGGCCTCACCAGCTATGCCATGCAGTCGTGATGGTAAAATGCAGGGGCGGCAGCAGCTGCCATCCAGGCATTATTCTCCACACCTCATGTGTTATTCTAGACAAGGGACTTTCATGGCAGAGAACCAAAACCCATTCAAACTAAAATGGATAAAAGAGTCTCCAAGAAATGGAGACAGGGTTATCAGGGCTTTGTGGACAATGGCCACTGTTCTGTACATGCCAGCCCCTTGCCCTCTATACTCAGCCCTCTCACCTGCTCTTCTCACAGGTTCTCCAGGGAGAATTTGGGTGGCCACCCTCATGTTGGGATCTTGAGAGCCAGGTGCTCCCCAGGTCAGCATTTGTGAGAAAATCAAAAGCACAGGAAAATTCATTACCATAGGCGCACGCATCATTCATTTATTCACACAAAGCCTGTTTTACTGATGAGGTATGGAAACTCAAAGTGTTTCCAGAGCTTATTCAGCTGTAGAAAGAAATGACGCTTGATACATGGTACAACACAGATGAACTTGAAAACATGGTGCCCAGGACCAGACATAGAAGGCACAGGGTGTATGATTCCACTTGTATTAAGTGTTCAGAAGAGGCCAGTCCACAGAGGCAGAAAGCATGTTAGTGGTTGCCAGGGGCTGAGGGGGTGACTGATAATGGATATAGGGTTTCTTTTGAGGGTGATTAAAATGCTCCAAAATTGATTATGGTGATAGTTACACAATTGAATGGCTATACTGAAAATCACTGGAGAGTTTTTTATATGGGTATACTATGGGAATTGATATTTCAATAAAACTATTAGAGAGAGAGAGGGAGAGGAGAACAGAGGAGAGAGAGAGAGAGAGCTAGAGAGAGAGAGAGAGATGGACTACAGGGCCTTCCACACAAGGATGGAAGCTGGACTCACATGGAGTTCACTGAGTTGGAACGCCAGGCCTTCTGTCAGAACTCATTGCCATCTGATCCTCATCAATCTTGGTCACCACCACCCATCCTTGACCCTTTCCTCCCCTTGCTTGGCCTCCAATGGCAAACAACATGGTGCCCTTTGCTAAGGAGGCCTGGATTTGACATTGGGAGAGGGAGAGAAGCGAGTCCTACCCTCTGCATTGTACTCTGTACATGCTTCTTTTCTTATTATAAAAGCCCAGTATGTTGTATGTGCTTGTTTTTAAGTGACAAGACCAGGAAGAGATGCGGTGAAAGCCATGCAGAAAATACATCTTGCCTTTTGGTTTGGTTTGGTTGAACATAGTTGTAGCCTGAAGGTTTTTTTGTTTGGTTGGTTGGTTTGGTTTGGTTTTTTTACTACTGCTGAGTCAAGAAATGTCTTGCTAAGGGTGAAGATTTACTCGGTTTTCAGCCTCCCTGGCAATCTTTCCCTAGTGTCAGCAATTTTATTTTTCTGGCATTCTACTCATTTTCTTATGCATACAGTAAGCCTTGCTGTTTATACAGGAATGGTGTTGCCAGAGCAGACTACCCACTTGCAGGCTTAGCACCGTGTGGTGGCTCAGCTGATGTAAGAAAGTCTAAACTTGGACTTGGAAAAGCCAGTATTCAATGTGCAGGCTACATAAGGTGTGATCTCAGACTTAAAGAGCTTCAGCTTAGTTGGGGGTCACAAAACTAATATAGACCTTCACTCAGCACTGAGTACAGAAGGAGTTTAGAGAAGAAGGGTTATTTGCAGTGGTTCTCAGGACACATTTGCTGTGTGTATGTGTTAGATAGATAGATAGATAGATTTGTTTTTTTGGTGGTACTGGGTTTGAATTCAGGGCTTCACACCTGAAAAGCAGGTACTCTACCACTTGAGCCATTCCTCCAACCCCTTTTGCTCTGGTTATTTTGGAGCTAGGATCTCTACTTTTTGCCCAGGCTGATCCAGACCTTTATTCTCCTATTTTATGCTTCCTTCCATAGCTGGGATGGCAGGTGTGCTCCACCATGCTCAAATTTTTTCCATTGACATGGGGGTCTCTCAAATTTTTTGTTTTCCCTGGGCTGGCCTGAAACATCAATCCTGTCAATTTCAGCCTCCCACATAGCTTGGGATGACAGGTGTATGCCACTGTGCCCAGCTATTGGTTGAGATGGGGGTCTCCCAAACTTTGCTCAGGCTGGCCTCAAATGGCAATCCTCCCAATCTCAGCCTCCCAAGTAGCTAGGATTATAGTCATGAGACACTAGCACCTGGTTATGTTTAATATTTTTTTAAATATGTTTAGGAAAGGCATACATTCTATAGCTCTTCCAAGTTTTCATGTAACTAGCTTATCCTTTATAGTGTACAACGAGAGAATTTTTCCAAGTTATTAAAGATTCACTGAAAACTTGAATTTGAATAAGTGAGCAATGGCCCATCTTTGGAATGTTGCAAAAATGTGTATCTCCTGAAGCTGTTTCCACTGCATTTATTCATCCCCTTTCTATCCTGCTGCTCAGCCTGCCCTTTCCTGTGGTGAAGCCTTGGGTGCCCTTAGGACTCCAGCCCAGCATGCACACAGCCCAGGCCCTCTGAGCCTGAGGTGTCTTGGCAGGAGCTGTCCCTTGCAAAGAACAGACAGAGGCCTCAAAGAGACAGGGCCTTCTTTACGGGTACTTGGTGGCTGAGCCAAGGCTTGGCACAGCACCACTGGGCACTTGTGCCCACAGTTTTGCTAACCACTAAGGATTGCATGACACAGTGTTCCGCTTCTCTTCTGACCTTGAAATTCTGCAGGCTGTTCAGAAAGTTACCTGCTACCTTTTTTCTTTTCCTTTTTTTTTTGTGAGCAGAAAGCCCTGAAGCCTTGACTCTGCCTCTATGCTTCCCTAACAGGGTCCCAGATCCTACAAGGCAGCCCCTCGGGACTCTGCTTCTTCCTCCCCTCTGAGTAGCATTGCCTTAGAGGCTGGTGCCCTGCCAGGGTGCCACGACCAGGCTTATTTGGGGGGCAGAATAGAAGCATCCTGGACCACAAGCCCATTTTCCTGAACCCCAAGGTCTGCTGCGCTCCTACCAGAATTCAAATGAGTGATGAAAGATGTGTTCTTGGGTTCTGGGCTTAGCAGGCCTGCCCCACCATCCTGTGACAAGCTGTCCAGCTGATTGTTCTTCTCTTTCTTCCCTTTCTCACTGTCTCATTCCTTGTCCTTCTATGCCTCTGGCTGTCCCCACCTTGCCAGCAAAGCTAGCCTTGATGTGACCATTCCCTCCACTCTGGCTAACTTATGCACAAGTATGACGTCAGGCTTCTATCTTGAGGGCTGAAGGTTCACAGATGATGAGGCATGGGTACTGCCTACTGGAAGTACAGACAAAAGGAGAAAATTAAAGTTCTCGTGGTGGTCAGTGCACACCACAGCTGGGGACACAGGAGAGCTCTGGGAGGCCTATATGCATGAGGCCTATATGCCTCTGCAGGCAAGATGGACCCTAGTCTTAGAACATAAGTAAGAATTTGACAGGTAGAGAAGGTGAAAAAGAATTCCAAGTAGTAGGAACAGAATTAGCCAAGACCTAAAGGTGGGTGGCACATGGCACATCCAGGGAAAAGTGAACAGCAGTTGGAGTGAGGCAAACACTCAGTGGATACATGGGGCCAGATCTCACAGGCCTTGAATGATCTAAGCAAGCAGTAGTGGGAGTTTCCAGGCACCAGTGGGCAGTTCTGGACCCTGTCTACCCCACGACTTCCACCTTCACCCAAAGGAAGTTGTGTGGACCGTGGCGGTGAGCATCAGGGCTGAGCTCAGCTCACTGGAGCTGCTGGTATGTTCTCCTTTGAGCCAGAGTGGCAGTTGGCTGCTCCTGGCTAGAAAACCTTCCAAAGAGGCAACCTTACAGAGTAGACATGGGCTCATGCTGGCTGTGCTCACTCTACAGGACCAGCACATCTGTAAGCTCAATATGAGCTGATCATACAGGAGACAGTGGCTACCCAGGAAGGCAAAAGCAAAAGTCAGGGTAGCTCCCAGGGGGTGAGAGAGCCCACTATAGACATGCCTTCTCCTGTGGCTGTGATGTGCACAGAGCTTTGCATATGGAGAGACAAATGAGAAGCTTCCATCTTGTCATTGTGGTGACAGCTGGGCCTTCTTGGCAGGCTTCCAGACACAGGATCTCTACCCAGGGTAAGACTGAGCCCCACTCCTCTTCCTGGTGAGGGTGCTCATGCCTGGGCCACAGACCTAAGAGCAGGCACACACTCAGTCGGCCCCGCCATCCGGCAATGTCCCCTTTCTCTCATCGTCAAAAGCCTATAGTGTTCTTACCACATCCCCAGTGTGATGCAAACCACTGACTCTGGGAGTGGAACCAAGATGTGAAGTGTTGCAAGTTCCTCCATGAGGAGGCCTTGAATACAGCGCTAATAATGAGGCTTTAGAGTTAGTCTGACCCGGTTCAAACCCCAGTGCCCTCACTTGCCCACCTGTGACCTGGGGTGAGTGCTTTCATCTCTCGAGTCTCTGTCATGTGAGGACAAGGCCTATGATCAGAGATCAGCACAGGCTAGCATATGTTCCTGGTACCACCTTGGCATTGCTTTGCACAGTTCTCTTTCTAACCAATCTCCCCCAGATGCAAGGAGCCTCAGGAAAGAGGCTATTCCTGCCACTCAAGAGAGCCTGGCTAACGCTTTGTCCACCCCTAAAATTACCAGGTTGAACAGGACCTAGGTTCCATATTCCTCTCTGGGAGGAGCTGCTCAAGTAAGCTTAGTTAGTAGCTTGTCCTCCAGCTGCCATGTCCCTGTGCCCTTGTGGGAGAGTCCTAAGTATCCATCAATACTTGATAGCATGGTGAGGGAGGGGCCACAGAGGCAGCCACGACTGAGTCCACGAGGACTGGTCAGTAGCCAGCAGTGCTGCATTCAGCTCCAAAGTGGGATCCTCTGTTTCCTAAGCCCCCACCCCACCTTGCCCAGCACCAGCTCCTTAGTTAACATAGAGGCCATCAGAGTCACGGTGGCTTGCAGTGGACCAACACTCTCCACTGACAGTCTGATCCACAGGCCATAATCCATCTGTTCATTCTTCCTGCACAGAAAACCCAAAAGGTCCCAAGTCTCTTCCCTGGTATGATAGGGTACCCTCCTCATTGAGACCCCCATTCTAGAGATGCCTAGACTGAGGCCTACAATAATCAAGGGACCTTCCTCAGAGCACCCAACTGGGCATCTGTGGGCACTCCAACCCTCTGTCCTCAACATGCCTTCCCTGCATGTGCCTGTAGCTGACTTGGGAGCACAATGTTGTCACTCCCACCCTGAGTCACCCATGCTCTCCAAGGTGGGCTCTCACATGGTGGAGAGTGGTGGTGGTCAGAAGTGAAGCTGGGCCCTGTCACATCCTCTCCCAGCCCCGCCCAAGGTTGCTGGGAGGCACGTGGGGTTTTCCCTAGAGGCAGGAAGTGGTGGGAGAGGCTTAAGTCCAAGAGGGGAAAACAAGCTTTGAAGTGAGCTGAAAGCTCACAGGGCCCCTGGGGCCCCTCCCCCACCACGTTGCAAAAGCCACCACCACCCCGGAAGACTGACCGCTTCTGCCTCTGTTTTCTACAGGCTTCTGGGACTCCTCGCTGAACCCCCCACGAGTCTCAGCTGAGCCCACCCGAGACCCGGCCCCCGGGACCCCAGCTGCCTCCAGCCTCAGGTCCACCTCCCATCATGCAAACTGTTCCTGTGAAATTGAGCTGTCCATAGGAAATGACCGCCTGTGGTTTGTGAATCCCATATTCATTGAAGACTGCACCCTGCCTGCCAACCCACCACCTCCTAGCAGCTGCCCCTCAAGCCCTATGCCTGCCATCTGCCCTGAGCCTGCCACCTCAGACGCTACCTCACCCACTTCCAGGTGGGCCCCACGCCGCCCGCCACCCCCACCCCCGGTGGCACCCCCACCCCCAGTGCCCTCTATACCTCCTTCCGGCCCGGCCTGGCCTCCTGCCCTCCCTGCATCTGCTTGTCCTTTGCCCAGTTCCTCACCAGCATCTGCAGCCCCCCTCGCACCCCATGCCCCAGACCCCCCAGACCACCCAAACCAGTCACCCATGACAACCTGCGAGGGACTCCCACATCCTGCAGCAGGCCTGGGCCCTCTTAAGGAGAAAGAGATGAAGCCAGAGACAGCCTCTAGCCCCATGCAGCCAGCCTCTGCCCCTCCACTGCCCATGAAGAAGAACCTTCCTGCTGCTCCTCCCAGAAGGCGCATCTCTGAGAGGCTGTCCCTGGAAGACCAAAGTACAGGGACAGTGGCAGAGGGTGACCAGCTGGGCCTTTCCAGGACAACCTCACTTAGCCTGCTTCCCCAAGGGACCTTGGGCAGCCCTGGGGACAGACCTCAGAGGACCACAAAGCAAGGCCAAGAAGCAGAGGCCAAAACCAGTGATCTGGGCAGCATGCCAGAGCCTCCCAGGAACACCAGACAACCCCCAGTCCCACCCCCCAGGAAGAAACGGATCTCTCGGCAGCCAGCCCCCGCCCTCCCAAGTCCCTTGGAGAGCCCTGAGCAGCCCACGCAGGAGGTGGCCTCTGAGAAAGCCACGCCTGGTGCTCCCAAAGAAGGCCCGAGTCCTGCTCCCCAGACTGGGACACAGCGCCTCCATGCCCAGGCCAGCGCCTGTCCCCAGAGCTCTCCGGAGTTCAAGGGCTCCCTGGCCTCACTCTCGGACAGCCTGGGGGTGCCCTCCTCCGTCACTGACCAGGACTCCTACTCAACCAGCAGTGCAGAGGAAGAGCTGGATTTCAGCAGCCCCAGCGTGAAGAAGAAGCCCTCCATGATCCTGGACAAGGCACGCCACCGCCTCAGCTTCGTCAGCTTTGCCAGCGTCTTCCATGCCTTCCTCTCCAATGACCGCAAGCTGTACAAAAAGGTGGTGGAGCTGGCACAGGACAAGGGCTCGTATTTTGGCAGCCTGGTGCAGGACTACAAGGTGTACAGCCTGGAGATGATGGCACGCCAAACATCCAGTACAGAGATGCTACAGGAGATCCGAACCATGATGACGCAGCTCAAGAGTTACCTGCTGCAGAGCACCGAGCTCAAGGCCCTGGTGGACCCCGCCCTGCACTCAGATGAACAACTTGGTCAGTGCCCAGCAGAGGCCAGGAGCCAGTGGGAGGGCGGGAAGGGTGACGTGCCTAGGATCTGGGGCCTGTGAGCACAGAGAGGCCTATGAAGTGGCCACAGGTGGGCCCCACCCTCACCCCCTTCCTGGGCGTGTGCACCCATCTCCAGTGCTGCAGGGTGGTTGCAGCGTGTGAACACAGCTATCCCCGCTTCTAGGCCATCGATCTCTGTCATATAGGAGCCACATTCCCCACTCTTCCACCATTGGCCCACAGTCACTTGCTCCCTTCTTGTCCTTGAGAGATAAGACCATTGTGGAGCGCAGTTTCAGCTCTGGGTCTCCGACCCCACCCCTCGCAACCCCTGTAGAATCAGACTGCCGCCCAGACCTCGTCCTTGCTCAGGCCAGCCCTGGCTTCTTCCCACTTCCCTCCCTCTTTCTTCTGCCCCTCCAGTCAATCACAGACTTCTAGATCTCTCTTGGGTTGGGCTTCTAGTTCACTGCCCTCCCACCCCTCTCCAGCAGCCCCCTAACCCTTCCCTTCCCCACCACCTCTAATCCAGTAACTATGAAAACTTTCTTTTGATCTATCGCACTGTGGAGCCAGAGTCATTGCCAAAGCCTCAAGCTCCTGCTAAACTGCTTGATAAATGGTCATCTCCCCCAGCTCTCCAAGTGCCACCTCCCTGGGGTCCCCTAGCTCTCTCCTCCCCATCTTGAGCCAGTGCTGGGCACAAAAAGGGACAGTTGGGACTCTGCAGCAGTCCATTCATAGCAAACATTCCTTGAAAAGAGAGCAATGAGGTGTTACCTTCCCCAAGAGACTGGATTTTGGTGGCTGACTCCTAAGGACAGTTTTGTTGAACAGGCCACAGGACAGGATGAGGGGACACTGCAGGTGTGGGTGGTGGGATTGCACAGGTCTGAGGCCAGCAACTGCTTGTGCAGAAGCCTAGAGCGATGTGTGCATCCACATAGAGCCCAGGGGAGTAGAGGGGTCGCCTGGGCAAGAAACTCAGGGGCAGGCCCACCCATGGCAGCCTGGGACTTACTCCACTAACAATCACCATGTCAGAGGGACTCAGGCCTTTTCCCCACAGAATTCATCCTCTGGGGAGTGAGCAAACCATGCAAGTAGATAGGCAAAGAGTGCCCAGTAGGGCACCCAGTGCTGCGTCAGATGCAGTCTCAGTGCTGGGGAAACAGGTGAACCAGTCAGAAGTGTCCCCATCCCTGGAAGCAAGTGACAGGTGGTAAGCCCCAGAGCAGGGAGCGGGAGGTACTGGGGGAGGTGGGTCACACAACACCAGGCCTGCACCTCTGAGGACTTGGTGTTCTGGTCAGAGCAGAGACTTGCTGCAAGGCCATGTCATCATCAAGGGGCACTGTGAGGGAGGCAGTGTGGGCAGAAGCAGTGCAGATGGAGTGGTGAGTAGTAGAGTCACCGATGTTTGGAGGTGGAGGCAGGACTGGCTGGTTTTGACATCCAAGAGATGATGATGCAGGCTGAGAACTGGTTTTGTTATCCCTGGAAGGCTACAGCCAGCCACCTCTTTCTGAGGTGCATACCAGTAGGAGTCCCGTGGCTCAGTGGTGGATGTAGGACCTTGGGGATGCTCATTGGACACCCAGGCGGGGCTGTGGACGAGGTCCTTGAGACCTGAGTCTACAGCTCTGGGGAGAAGTGTGAGCTGAAGGTAGATGTTTGGGAGCAGACAGTGCAAAAAGAGCCACAAGGCTGGGTGAGAGCTGGACCTGAGGACAGAGGCCCAGACAGTGGGCAGACCAGGAGGACATGGACAGCTGGAAGGAGCCCAGAGGATACTATGGTCTGCCCTACCTTCCAGAATGGGGAAGAGTAAGAGCTAGAGCCCAGAGAGGAGTAAGAGGAGGCCAAGCTGTGGATAGAAGGGTGAGAGGCTTTCTTTCACAGAGATGGCAGTATGGACACAGGCAGAGAAGTGAGGGACAAGGGAGAGGGACAACAGGGTCACTCACGTGAGGCTGAGGATTTGGTCTGGAGAACATGGGCCCTGAAGGATCTGTGGAGGGCAGGGACTAAAGGATGATGAGTCAGGGGCTAGCCCAGCACTGGGACAGGACAGGGCCAGCACAGGTGGCCCTGGGCAAAGCAGAGGAGCTTAGCGAAGCTGGACCATCCCAGGAAACAGCAGATTGTCAACAACCCCAGGATGGCAGCTGGCAGGACTAGGACTTACCCAGGGCTGAGTCAGGTACTGAGATGCCAGCAGGTACTGGATTCAGAGTCTGTCCCTGCAGGTGACAGTGTCCCCAGAGCCTGCCATGGGCACAGTGTGGGACAGGGAGGGAACTGCTGGGGCAAGCTACTGAGAGTGGAGAGGATTGGAGGTTCAGGCAGCATAAAGAAGGTCCCTCCTGGGGACAGGAAGCAAGTGGGCATCAGTAGTAGCAGTGGCTGTCTAGACCCTGTATGTTTTGGTCACGTGACTTAAGCCACACCCAGCACTGGGCCACTGTTGTGTTTAGGAAACCACGGCACACAGAGGCCAAGAGGACATGGACGAGTGAGAGAGCCGGGCTCAGAGCTGACATGGGTCTCACCAGGAACCGCCTTCTCCACTGCACTGCCTTCTCCCAGTGAGACAGGGGAAGCTAAGCCTCAGGAAGGCAGCCCCTGTGCTCCTGGATCACTAGGGAGACAACTGAGGCACAGGCCTGGTTCAGGTGCTGCAAGAACAGTCTAGAGAAGAGGTGCTTTGGGGATTTCCAGGCTCTTAGATACAAGGGACCTGAGGACATGGTAAAGACACAGCCCTGGGAGGGAAAAGGATGTGACCAAGGTCACACAGGGGCCTGGAGCAGGATAAAAGCAACTCCTGCCCCCAGGATGTGCTCCTCTGGAATTCACAGGAGGGACAGGAGTGGGATGAGGGAGACAGCGCACCTAATGTTCTGATGAATAGAGGGATGATACAGGACAGTCCCAGGATAGCTGGGACTGTCCCCTAGCCAGTTTTGCACAGCATGGAAGGGCCGTGCAGCCTCTACACAGGAGCATGAACCACTCCTCCCCTCCCCAGGGGCAGAGAAGCCCAGTGTCTCCCCACGGGCACAGAACTTGGGACTTCCCCTGGCTGGGTCAGCAGCCAAGAACCCTCCCTGGAGATGGGAGAGAGGCAGCAGAACTTCCTGCTGTCACCCGGTATCACCCATGGTATCTGACCATCACTGTGGTGCTGGGTAGGTGGAGTTGGAATCCTTGCTTGGTCTCCATCCACCCCATCAGAGCTCATGTTACTCCATTCTTAGATTTGGTGGAGGGTGGGGGGACATAACACATATGTTGCAGGGTTACCGTGACAGCAAAGTTCCAAGTGAGTGGGTTGGGAGGCAAGCAAAGCATGAGGGAGAAAGATTGTAGGGGTGAGTCACAGGGGCCCTTGTAGGGAGATTTCAGCTTTGACTTGACTGCATGTACAGTGGGAGTTGTTGCAGGTTTCTGAGCAGAAGGATGTCATGGCCAAACATGTCAAAACAGGATGGCACGGGTTCTGTGTTGAGAGTGAACTATCAGGGCCAGGGCCAGGGGCTACTGACACCACCCAACAAGAGATGATGGTGGTAGCCCGAGATGCCCGGGTCACGACAGCAGCCATAAGAACAAGAAGCCAGGTTCTAGATAGGCTGTATTTTTGAGACTAGAGTCAAATAGATGGGGGATTGAAAGATGCACCAGTCATTACTGGACACACAGGGATTACAGTGCCCAGGCTGTGCACTACACAACTCCAGTGTGACTTGTGTCCTCTGAAGTCATGTAATGTAGGCAAGCTCTGTGCCTGACCCTGGGAGAAGCACTAGGACATAGTGACCAGTGGTATTAGTCACCAGGGGCTTCCATGCCACTGTCTCTACAGTGTGTCTTTTTATTTTTATTTTTATTTTTTTGGCAGTACTGGGATTTGAACTATTTTTCAGGTAGGGTCTTGAGTTTGCCTGGGCTGGCCTTCGACCTCAATCCTCCTACCTCCGCCTCCAGTGTAGCCAGGATTATAGGCACATGTTAGCATACCTGGCTTCTGGTTGAGATGAGATCTTGCTAATTTTTTGCCCAGAATGGCCTTGAACCAGGATCCTCCCAATCTCCACCTCCTAAGCAGCTGAGTTTACAGGACTGAGCCAATTTACCTGGCTCTTGCAGTGTGACTTTCTGTTTAGTGAGAACTTAACACACTATACTGTCCATGTGTCAGGACCACTGTGTATAACTACTGGGATTGGGAGAGGAGGGCTGCACCACCAGGTGGCAGAGCCAGGTGCAGGGTCCGTGTAGCAGGCTTCCTCACCCTGTGCTCTCTCACCCCTGCCACAGAGGCCATCGTGGAGTCAGCCTTGTATAAGTGCGTCCTGAAGCCCCTGCAGGGGGCCATCAATGCCAGCCTACTTGAGATCCACAGCACGGATGGCTCGCTGCAACAGCTGAAGGGGAACCAGCTGGTGGTCCTGGCCACCACCACCACTGACCTGGGCGTGACCACCAGCGTGCCCGAGACACCCATCATGGAGAAGATCCTGCAGAAGCTCACCAGCATGCACAAGGCCTACTCACCTGAGAAGAAGATCTCCACCCTGCTCAAGACATGCAAACTCATCTATGACTCCATGGCCCTCGGCAGTCCAGGTAGGCGCGGGCACAGGGCCCTCTCCTTGGGTCCCAGGTTTTCCTGGGGACAGGAGGAAGGAGCTTGCCACTGCCCTGGAGGTCGGTGGGAAGCGCCTGGCCTGTGTTTGTCAGGAAGAGGCTCTGTGTGAATTGGCCAGAGCTGCTGAACAGAGTTGGAGACCAGATGCTCAAGGTCACGGCATGGGCAGTGCTGTGCTCCCTCTGGAGGCACTGGGAGGGCTGTTCCTGCCTCCTTCCTGGCTCAGGCAGCTCCTTGATCTACAGGATTCCAGTCTGCGCCTGACATTCTCCCCATGTGCGTGTCTGTGTCCACATCCCCCTTCCTATAAGGACATCAGTCGCAGTGGTCAAGGATCTCTGCTCCAGTGTGAACTCCTCCTGGTCCTTTATGTCTGCATTTCCCTCTGGTCTCATTTTCAGTAAGATCATCTTCCCAGGTACAAGCGGTAGCTCTTCAGTGTAGGAATTTGGAGAGGACCTGGGTCTGCCATAACAGGTACCATAAACAGTGTTAAACCTGACTCCAGGACCTTGGAGCAGTGCTGAGT
The DNA here is from genome assembly GCF_047511655.1 of Castor canadensis. Taxonomy (NCBI): domain Eukaryota; kingdom Metazoa; phylum Chordata; class Mammalia; order Rodentia; family Castoridae; genus Castor; species Castor canadensis. The sequence continues at coordinate 16,546,607 of NC_133388.1, read as the reverse complement.
TGCTCGGGCCTTGCAGGGCTCAACTGGGCTAGCTGCGGACTGTGGTCAGCAGGTCATTTGGAGCTACTGGTCAAGGTTGGCCATGCCCATCTGCTGGACAGTGACTGGCCATGGCTGCCCTGGGGCACAGTGACTAGGCCACTAGTGCCTCGTCCTCAGCAGATCTGCCCAGGTTCTGCCCAAGGCCAGCTGCCCAAGGCCAGCTGGGGTCCAGCACAGGGAGCCAAGCCTGCTGATATTTGGCTGGAACTGAAATCACCAACACATCTCACCACCTCGTTTAGTCACAAGATGAGCCCAGATTCAGGGGACTTCTCTTGACAGGAGAGTTACAAAGTCACATTGCAAGGGGTTCAGTGAAGAGAGGAGAATCCCTGTCCCCCACTGTCCCTCCAGGTAAACAAGAACAGAATTCGCTGCACCAAGTGAGCAGTGGGCCGGATGTCCTTGTGCAGTGAGCAACTTGTTAACTGTACATGGCAGCCATGGTAATGGAGAATGGAAAGCTTATCACCTCTGTAACCACACGGACCTGTGTTCAAATTCTTAGTCTGTCACTTACTACCTGTGTGACCTTGAATGATTTACTTAACACCTTGGGGCCTAATTTCCTTACCTGAGGAAGCTGCTTTACAGAGAGGGAAAGCTAAGATCCCTAACGTTTCAGAATTCAGACTCATCCTTTGTGTATATTAGAAACAGCTATGTAGTCCTCAGTGCAGAGCTCAGCCCATGTATCTAGGTGAGGAGCAGGACCCTCTGGAGAAGGGCAGGCCAGTTTGACCCCAGGGCAACAGAAAGCAGTTGTGGGTATGGGGTTATGTTATGAGGCAAGGTCCCTTCACCCTGGAAAAGCTTCCCTCATGGACTGGCACAGGCCACAGTTCCAGGTTGAGTGCTGTGAAGCTCTATCTTCACAGAGTGGACGTTAGGTTTGGAGGTGAGATATCTTATGCAGGCTGCAGGCCAGTCACCAGGCCTAGGCCATGAGCACAACTGAGTCCCTCCTAAAAAGTCCCCAAAGAAGTAAGACAGGGTCAGCAGGCAGCCTGCAGAGCCTAGAGTGCCCAGGGAGCATGGCATGGTTGGCCCCAGAGGCTTAGGGCCTGGGAAGGCACCCAGCTTGCCTGGCAGCAGCAAGGTAAAGCTGAGATTAAGACCCCATTGTGGCCAGCAAAGGCCCAGTGGGAACAGTATCCTGGACATGGGGGCAGTAGGCTGGGGGTGTCCTGCGTGGCATGTAGGAGGAACAGTGAAGGAGCTGGGTCAAGCCTGAAAGGACGTAGAGCCTCATGGACCCTTTGCTGGCCTCAGAGAGCAGAAGCTGGCCCGTGACCTTGGAGGGACAAGGAAGAGCTAGACCTAGGTTTCCTTCTCTGCTCCATTTCTTCTTAGCTGTCCTGATGCCAGGGGCACCTAGCCTCAGTTTCCCCCCCTGTGTGGATGGGCACAACCATACCACCTGTGGGCTCTCATGAGGCTGCTGTTTGCATGTTCCCCAGCAACCAGCTCTTAAAAACAACGGCTACCCTCCGTGGCTCCGTGTCTAATTGAGGAATCAGTTCCTCCTGGGTGGCTGGCTCAGGGTGAGGTCAAGACCAAGGGCTCTGCAGACCTTGCACCATTATCAGGGAGCCCTCATGCAGCTGAAAAAAGTCAATTCCATTCCCAGTACATCCCAGTTACCCACAAGCCTCTAGCTTCCTGGAGTTCTTTTAAAATCCAGTCTCAGGGCAGTAATGTTCAAACACCAATTCACTAACCGTGAATCTGGCTACTGGAAATGTACTTGAGGACAGGGGCTGGGGAGGCCATGCCTGACCTTGAGGAGGAAGGGGAAGAAGGCAGTTGGTGGAGTGGGCACAGGGGACAGCAGGTGGAGGAGCCAAGTAGAAAGGAGCCAGATGGGACACGGTGGCAGGATGGACTGTCTGCTGACTCCAAGGACAGCACAGGTGGGGAGACACCCTTGAAAGTCAGGCCAGGTCCCAGCTCAGTATGAAGACTCCTTGCCAGAACCCAGTGGGCATCTCCACAGGAAGCCTGTGGACAGTGAGGGACTCACGAGTTACCTACAGGCCTTGGTTTTCCCACTCAGAAAATGGGGCTAGGTGTGACTCTCAGGACTATGAGGACCGAAGGTCATGTGTGCTGTGATGTTTGATGTAGGAGTGGCTGACCCACAGATGGCCTGTTTCCTAGCTGGGCACTGGGCACCCCAGAGGCCCCCAAAGAGACACAAGACAGTTGAGTCCCCAGCGAGCCTCACTGCAGACAGCCCCGCTGGACCTTTCCTTCAGACATGATCTTATGTGAAATAAACAGTCCTGGGGCTGTTTCCTTTTTTAAACCTTTCATTTGGAAACTACTTCAAAGTTCAAACACTCCAAGAATAGAAATACTGCATTGAAACTGGGACACCTGCAAACCTTTGTGACTCCTTCCCCACCCCCATCTCTCTCCTGAATCAGGTAAATCACATCCAGCGTAGTTACAGTTTAACCCACTCTGATTTGTAATCTTTCCACGTCTTTGTTTCTTTGCTTCTTTTTTACCACGCTGATATTTTTGAGACTGAAGTACGGATTTCCTTCCCCGCCCCCACCTTGGTCCTTTAAGTGACAGTTCCCCATTTTGTGTTCGTGCCATCTTTCTTCATGATTAGATTAGGTGATGGTGTTCTTGGTCACATCCTGATTGACTCAGATTCTCCTGGCTTTGACACAGGATGATTTTAGGACTAGGCGCTGGGCATCTGACCCACACCCCTCTCCTGCCTGCTGCTCCCAGTGTCTGTGCCACCTGTGGCCTTACAATGCAAAAAATGGTCTACAGAACAGCAACCCTGGCCTGAAGGCCTGGGAGTCTCTACATGGAGAAGGTGCTCTCAACAGAATACAGCCACCACCCCACCCACCTCTAGACCTCCCAGGCCTCATCTCCAGTGCCTCTCCCATCCACTGTCTGATGCTGAGGCTTGAGGCTATGCTGTGTGATTCATTTGAAACAAGAACAAGACAGGGCCTGGCTCTGGGCACGACCTGTGAGGATGGTGAGAACAGGGCGAACTTGGAAACACAAGGTCTGAGTTTACTGGCCCAGCTGTCTCTTCCAGAAAGACAGCTGCTGTAATGCCCATAATGCAGAAAGGCTAGGATTCAATCCCAGAATCATCTCACTCCTAGCCTGTGCTTTCATTGCTGTACAAAACAACCAGCCTGGGAACAAAGCCCAGCTTTCAGGACCAAGTGAGTTCCTTTTCCACTCTTGCTAGTTTAGGGTCTTGGGTCCAGCAGTGAGGGAACCCACAAAGGCCAAGGGGCTCTAGATCAACTTGGTTCTCCATTGTACCCAGGAGCAGGCTGGACTTCTGTGGGCCTCACAAGGATTGGTGAGAAGAGTTAGACTTCTAGATTCATCTCCTCAATTACTCTTAGATGTATGTCTAAGGCCAGGCGTTAGAAACCAGTTCAAGTAATGTAAGTGGCAGGAGGCATGGAAGGGCACACTGAGGGCCTGTGGGCTGCCCTTTCATGCCAGACGTCCACAGCTTCTAGGGGACCAGCTGACTCTGGCCCAGGACTGTGCACTGATTTGTTGACAGAGTCAGGATCTGTTAGTGTCTACATCCCAGCAGAGACCATGATGTCAGGAATCTGCAGCTGGTTCAGGCAGGAGCAGTGACTGGAGAGTTGGGCTAGGATGACGAGGTTGAGAGCCATTGGTGGGGGAGACCACCCAGGGGCCTGTGACATTGCCTGGAGTGAGGAGTGGAGGGAGCAGAAAGAGATGTCAGCCCATTGGTTTTTAAAAATCAATGTTTAAAAAAATATATCTAAACTGATTTCTGATGACGAAAGTCACCTGTGTTCATCGTTGAGCATTTGGTCAATAGTATTTGAGGGAATTTCTGAAGAGGAACCCAGAGCTGGGTGCTTTCCTCAGGGTGCATGTTCTCAGAGCAGAACTTGGACTTAACCAGTGTCTGTGCAAAGGGCAAACCGCCAGGCCGGGGCTTGGGGAGCTCAGGAGGAGGGCTGGCTCGTCAGCTCACGTCAACCACAAACCACCAGGGACCACCACCCACTGCTTCTCCTCCCTGGGCAACTCAGGAAGCGGGTTGTGCTTAAGATTCTCTTTCATAAAAAGCTTTCAATACAGCAACAGAGTTAAAATCCACTGCTGGCAGTCTCTACGTTCTGCCGTCCTATGTTTGCATCAAACAAATTCATCCTCAGCACATCCAGATGTTAACCAATGTTAACAGCAAAGCCCCGGAAGCCCAGCCTGTTTGTGGGATTCTCACGACTCGAGCAGCAAACAGCACTCAGCGAGCTGCAGTCGTGTGGTGCAACCAACAATCTTCCTTCAGTCACTCAGCAAACATATTTATTAAACACCTTCTGTGGGCTGGGCACTGTTGAGGTGTGGGTTATAAACACTCACCAGGTCAAGTCCCACAAAGCTGACATGCTGGCGAGGTAAACGGAAAAATAAGACATGTCATCAGATATGCTGCCTGCTATAAGGACGAATAAGGCAGGGTAAGGGTTTCTGGGTGTCAAAGGAGTTTGCCATCCTGAATGAGATGGTCAGGGAAGGCCTCTTGGTTCACCTATGATGTTTGTTTTTTAATTTTCCCACTCTGCAGTGACAAGACCCAGAACCCACCTGAAGGACATCAAACCTAGTGGTGGTGGGGGGGTCTTTGGGGATGACTTTCAGAAGAAGGAAGTTGCTTTGAGTAGCAGTCATGGTGGAGCTGTGTGCTGCCCCAGGACTTTTGCATCACCAGTCACCAGGCAGTAAAACTAGGGGTGGAAGGTAGTGATGAAAACACTACATCCTTCCTCTAGATCAGGGCTCTGCAAACCACAACCCCCAGCCCAATCTAGGCTACCACCTGATTTTGTGCATAAATTTTTATTGAAACACAGCCACATCTGTTCATTTACAGTATCTGTGACTGCTTACTGGGCTCAGTTGAATAGTTGAGAAAGAGACTGTGTGGCCTGCAAAACCAAAAACATTCATCTGGCCCTTTATAGAAAAAAAAAATTGCTTAATCCTGTTAGCTAATGCTTCCCAAATGACCAAACCCTATTTCAGCCACTCATTTGATGTGCACAGCAGCCTTACGTAACCAACTGAGTTGGTTATTAGTCTCCAGTGAGGCTCAGAGGGGCTTTGTGAGAGACCCTCCGTTGGCAGCTCATCAAGAGGCAGGGCTGTGGCCTCCTGATTCCTGTAGGACCCAGGAGAGCACCCATCGGCTCATTTTTATCTGAAACAGAGCTTGTCTGCTCCAAGGCTCAGCCCATGAAACACGCAGGAGACCCCAGCCAGCTCTTTATGGTGTGATCCCATCTCTAGAACGCTACAGATGGCCAGCGGGTGGAACGTGGTGAGGAAGAAAGAGGAAAGGCTAGAGCAACGCAGGTGGCAGCGAGCAGGGCAAACAGATGGCTGGGAGCTGTGATCCACGCAAGACAAGTGTTCAGATCACAGGAGGACCACTCTGCAGCTGTGCCCAGCATCCTGAGGCCCTGCCGTGAATAGGCTGAACCCTGAGCCCTGAGCTCCAGGCTTCACAGGAAGGAGAACACAGCCCTGGCTGCACTTGGGGGCAGCTGGAGGCCAGGGCACTTCCACTGTGCTTTAAGCCAGCAGAGGTCCACGAGCAGCCACCAGGTGAATGTGTGTGTGGACATCCCTCACCTCCATCGGAGGACAAAGACCAGTTCTAGTGCAGCCTCACTAGTGACCCTCTGTGGGGCTTTGAGTGAGTACCCAAGTCCCAGCTCCGCCTCCCTGATGAGGTTGGACCTTGTGAATCCAAGGTCATGGTGTGCTAAAACCAGATCACCCTGGCTTGTGCGAGCCCATTGTGTTGCCTCCTCCTGACTCCATGTCCACATTGGCAGCTTGAAATTGGCCACTGAGGAAATAGTTGTATCACAGAAGTCGGCAAACGCTCCAAGTCAGAGTTTTAGTTTTTGCTTTTCTTTGGAGAGACAGTTCTGAAACACCTCCCAATCCAGCAATCAGTGAGACTCATGGCCAATCCCAGTATCTGTGACAGACTGGTGTCCAGTGAGAGCACACATGAGGCTCAGTCCAGCCCACTGTCAGCATCCTATGCCCCAAACCCTGTACTGGGGGTGGAAAGGCAGTGATGGGGCAGAGGCTTAGAGAGGCTTAGTGACTGGCGTCAGTTCACACAGCCTCAGTCGGTGCCTTGGGGAGGAAGCTCACAGACTCCCAAGTCATCCAGACATAGAAAAGCAGGAGTAGGAACCGCCCACCTGTGTGAGGGCAAGAGGTGGGTAACTGGAAGGGAGGGCAGCGCAAAGGAAAGGCTTAGAGGAGTGAAAGTGCACTGGAAGTTCAGGGCAGACCCAGGGCTCAGCACAGTTCTGTGGGAGGGTGAAGGAGGCAGAGGTCATCCTAGGTTGAAGCTGGAAAGCAGAGTGAACTTGAGTGATGGGGGCAGTCCAGGCGGGCTTCCCCGGGGAGGTAGAATTCGAAAGAGTAGGGTTAAAATAGCAGGAAGCTGGGGTTGTAGGTGAAGAAAAACTGAATTCACATCCCGGCTCGGCACATCCCAGCCACATGACCTTGGGTGAGGAGCTCTGAGATGCCCTGTCCTCCTGGGTGAAGCAGGCACAATGAACTGAACTCAGTTCTCAGAGTTCCTTTAAGGAGTCACTGGTGTCATGTGTACGGAATCTGCTTTGCACTTTTAAGTATTACACAAATGTGGATGCTGTGGAGTGATGGAACGTGAGGGCTGTGACAGCCTCAGGCAGGGATGCGGGTGACCTATTCTGAGGCCTCTGGCTAGATGGTTTGGCTGGAGGAAAGGAGGATAAATCATAGCAGAGATGTCTTTGATCTTGAACACCAGGGCATGAGGACTGGACTTGATTCTCTAGGCCCTAGGGAGTCATGGATGGTTCTTGAGAAGAGACAGCATGCAATCAGAGCTCTTCTCTAAGTGGATGAACAGATCGAAGGACAGAGACACTGCTAGGAGGGCAGGCTCAGGGGTGAGCACAGGAAGCAGTTAGAGGACTCCGCTGGGGCTCTGGCCCGAGGGCCCCCAAGGAAGAGGGAAGACCTGCCTTGCATCTCGGGACAGAGGGCAATGGGCTCTAGGGTGCCAGGAAGAGCTGGCCTCCAGGGAAGACATGCAGGCTCTGGCTTAACAAGGGAGAGGCTCCTAGGGGCTCTGGAGTTTAGACCAGAGCTCTGTGGCTCGGCATTCATTCACCTCCTGGGCCTTTGAGTGCCAGGCTGTGTGTGCTGGGGACAAGGGCTGGAGAGACAGACATGAGATCGGAGTCCCCTGCAGTGCGCAGCTGAGCACAGCGTAGAGAGAAGTGCAGGAATGGACCCAACGTCCTGCCTGAGGGGCCGGCCAGGGTCCTTCAAGAAGAAAATGTCTACAGGGCACAAAGCCATGGTTCTGGGGGGCCCTGTCACACCACATGGCCTGGCCTTGGGGTCCCTGTGCTCAGGAACCCAGCTGGACCCTCCTCTGACCGGAAGTCATTCTCCCAGACAGGGCTTCTTGCCCTTGGCCTGTGGTCATCTGGGACTGTTGTGGACAGTGGAGGGGATTTCCCAGCATCCCCAGCCTGGAAGCCAGTTGTGACAACCAAGAAGCAACTCCAGACCAGGACACACGTTCCCCCAGGGACAAAGTCACCACAGCTGAAAACCTCTCCTTTACCATAAAATAACTTGCCCAGTTGCATTCAGAGAAAAATTGTCTTCTTTGAGACAGAGTGGTGCATGAGTTATAGGGGAATTCTTTTTTTTTTTAATTTCTATTTTATCACTTTACATTTACTTACATGTGTCTACGTTATTTGGGCCACCTCCCCCTCCACAGGTGAATTCTTAAAGGCACAGTACCGATTCACAACTGTGCTGTTGGACTTGCCTTATCCTCTAACTCGTAAATCAAAAAAGAAAAAAATCCCCTGCAAGCCAGATTCTAATAATTAAATTATCCATGTGAAAAACAGCTCCAGGCATAAAGTAATCTCTCCCCACGAGCTCTGCAGTCCTGTCTTGGCTTATAACGGTGCTGGAAGCCTTCCCCAAACTGACTAGTTTTCCGAGAGAAGAGCCCAGGAAAAGAAGCAAAAGGTGCAGAACACAGAGCAAGAGGAAGAAGCCCAAGGGATGTTCTTCTATCCCAGGCGTTTCCATGGGAGCACGGGAGGCACTGCGTGTGAACCTGTCACAGGAGGCTCACCAAAACACAACAGGATGGCCAAGATATGTGTGTTGTTTCACATATGTCTAGAAACGCAGGCTCAGAGAGGTAGAGCAAGTAAGCTAAGGTCACACAGCTCATAAGCCACACACTGGGACTTAGACTCCAGTCAGCCTGAATCGTCAATGCTGTGCGTTACCACCCTTTCAGCTCGTTCATCTTACAGGTGGGAAAACTGACCACTGGAGAAAGCAGAACCCCGGGTCAGTAAGAGCTCGTCTTCCCATAGCACTCCACATGTTGGAAATCATCTTCCTCATCCTATTCTCTCAAAAACCCTGAAAGGTTCTCAAGACCAGCACAGCTGGCTCCATTTTGTAAATGTACAAAAGGAGTACGGCTAGAACAGGGTGAGTTGCAAGCAGAACTCAATCCACTGGACAACAGAGTATGGAGGCCTCAATGGAGCCAGCACCGCATTACAGTGCCATGGGAGAACAGGCCAGCCTGGAGGGGTGGGGATGTGGGGGACAGGTGTCCACCCCAGCCCTCTGAAGCAGCATTTTGCGGCTCCTTGGGGTGCAGCCCATCCCCTGTGAGGGCACTGCCTGTCAGGCCAGGGCAGAGGGGCAGAGGGGCAGAGGGCCCCAAGGGACAGCTGACTTCACTGGTGAGTGCCTATGTCTTCCCTATGCTCACTCGTTATTGTTTCTCTGGTTTGCACTGGAATCCAGGAAAGCCAGACCTCATTACCTGGGCAGGTAGATCGTGAGGGACAGGGTGGTTACAAGAGGCTTCTGGTGAGTGGACGAGTGAGAGAGGGTGCCCTGTGTTCTGGCCACTAGCTGGGACACTGTTCACTGAGGTGGGCAGTTCACCTTCGGTGAAGTTAGGCTCAAACCACAGGTACCACACACGCTGATGACTTGTGCAAAACTGGGCTTTGTTTCACTTGTGCAGACAGCACAGGCTAGCAGGACACCAGACACCTCTCTTCTACCTGAGCTCAGGGAACCAGGCTCTTGCCACCTTGTTGCTCCACCACACTCAGGACTTTTCTCCAGCCACCTGCTCCTCCCCATTAAGGGCACAACCTGGCAGTTTAGCGTACCACTTCCCTCACCCATCCCGTTAGCTAGAATTTACATACACGGCTGCACCTAGCTGCAAGGGAAGCTGGGAGATGTCGCTTTATTTTGGGAGGCCATGTCCTGGCTAAGTCAGGAGTTCTGTTACTGTGAAACTGAAGACGATGGGTAACGCAGAAGGATGGGCAACAGCCGTGGTCTCTGGCACTTGTGCCCGGCTGGAACAAGGCTGAGCAGGCAAGGAACGTGAGGCCCCATGCAGCTGGTTATCTGTGACTCTGAAATCACAGCTCTTGACCCAGCCCTTGGCTTTAGGCAAGGAGGGACCATGAACTGGACCAGCTCCGATCCCTTCTTCTGCCACCCTGTGTTCAGGGCCCATCCCAGTGCCCACCCTAGAGGCTGCCAGCCACCAGCCCTGCTCTAAGCTCCCCACTAGGAACAGGACTGGGTCAGGTGGGATTCTCACCTTAGGTGTGAAAGGTAAGGAGGTAGCAGACCCTCACAGTGCCATAGTGAAGTGTGGGTGCATGTGTGCACTTTTTACAAAAACAATGCACTGGTTTTTAAGATATGCACAAGGTTATGCAATCAAAACTACTCTAATTCCAAAACATTTTCATCACCACAAAAAGAAACCTTGCCCCCTTGAGCAGCCACCCTTCCATGCAGATCTACTCTGCCTGCATAGAGTTGCTTATTTTGGATGGTTCTTATTCATGGAACCACACAGGACACACGGTGTGTAGCTTTCATGACTGGCCTCTTTCCCTAAGGATGACTTTGAATCACAGTGTGCACACTTGCTTGCTCCTTTTATCACCACGTCGTGTCCCATCAGGTGATGGACCACCTTCTGTCACCCTTCCTGGGAGGTGAGTGTTGGGCTGCTTGCACCTTTTGGCTGTGAGTAAAGCTGCCAGAGAACTCCCTACGCGTTGTTATGTGGAACTATGGTTTCATTTCTCTTGGGTATGTAACTAAGGATGGAATTTGGGGGTCATAGGGCAAGAAAAACAATATTTTAATGCTGTACTTCAAAACATAAAACCTAAGGCAAGAAATGCACGAGCTACAAGATGCAGCATTTTAAGTGAAGACGGGCTTTTGTCTGCATTGCTGTGTAGACCATGGGATCTTAGCGTTCGTGATGGTCGGTGAGCCCTGATGGTGTGGGAACAATTCGGTAACATGTAGTGAGTTATTTTTACTGTGGAGCATTTGTTAGCTTTTCCCACCTGGTTCAAAATGTGAGAAGATATTTTGGTAAATAGCTATAATTTTTCCTTTTGCCTTAAGCTCCAATATGTCAACCTGGCACTGACCACCTGTGTCATTTCCTTCTTCACCCCCAACCCCCAGGCACTTCGTTCTCCAACTTCTCTGCTCAGGTTAGGAAAGGGAGAGAACTTTCTCTGGTCTACAGTTAGTAAGTGGTGGAGTTGGGATCTGAACCCAGACCTGAGGCCAGAGACCCAACCCTGACGTTCTACCACAGAATGTTTGGCCAAGCAACAATCACTTGCACTCTCTAAAGTAAAAACACTTACTTAGCTAGCTGTTATGAGGAGCAGGTGTGAGTGTGCAGTCAGTTAGGAAACTTACTTTCCTCCCCAGAAGTGCTTGTTGGGTCAAGTGTGATGAAAAGTCACTGGGTGCTGCAGGAGCCTGTCAGTTACATCTCATATCCCCCAAGTGAAGCCACATGGGAACATTTTATTATGCAAAGGGTTAGAAAAATAACTTGGTTCTTTCAAAACACAGCTATACCTTCTTCTGGTGGACAGTGAGAAGAATAGAACTGATCCTGTTTTCCTGTTCACTTTGGCCACTGGGAAACTCAAAATCAGATTTGCAACTCCAAAGGAGCAGTTGTGCAGGTTCTTGGTTATTTGTGTTTTTCTTTTTCCTGTAGTTCCTCTAGTAATTTATAATTGTTCCGACGTATAAATTTTATTTAGAGTTTCATGTCTTAGGAGTTTTCCTGACAGTTACCTAAATCCTTTGTAAAACATGTCAAATAGACGTAAACTTTTTGAAGGACCCGTGAATGGCTAGGCACACATTTGGACTGATTATTAGTCTGAGACACAGAGGGTCTGCTGCTATGGGGCCCTCTGGAGTTTCATGCAAACATGGCAGCCTCCAGCTGAGCTGGACTGAGTGCTAGACTGCCTTGGTTAGCGGAAGTGACCAGGTGGATTGGAGATCCCCACTGTGCAGAGCTGCTTGGCAAGGCATTAGGTCCTGGGTGAACTCAGAGACAACCAGGTGCCAGCGAGACCTTCTGGGCATCCTGTCCCTGTTGGGGACAACCTTTGGTGTGTGTTGCCAGGTAGGTGACCTCAGAGCCAGCCCAGAGCAAACCAGGATGGCAGTGCCCTCTGCCTGCCCTGCATGACCTCCGATGCAGTGGGAAGCCCTGAACTCTGTGAACATCTCCCCATGGGTAGCAGCAGTTTTCAGAGCAGCCAGAGGTGGTCATGGAGAGGAGCCAGGGGCTGGGGTCTCACTCACCCCAGCCCAGAGCTCCTTCTCATTTCCTTCTTCCCAAACCTGCCCTGGGCCTCTGACCTCCAGGGAGCTGTAACCCAGGGGGCTCACTGTGAGGGTCATGACAGAGTGGGACTGTCCTCTTCCAAGGTCGGCCACCGTTCCCAGCAAGCCGTGGTCCCTCACCCCTGGCAGGGAGCAGCTACCAGGGCAGCCTGGCTCTCACCACCCTCTTCCTTCTCCTCCTCCCAGGGAAGCCCTACGGGGCCGATGACTTCCTGCCTGTGCTCATGTACGTGCTGGCGCGCAGCAACCTCACAGAGATGCTTCTGGACGTGGAGTACATGATGGAGCTCATGGACCCTGCTCTGCAGCTGGGAGAGGGTGAGTCACCACCCAGGCCCACCGCACACCCCCAAAACAGGCAGCCTAGCAAGCGCCTCCTAGGAACATGAATGTTCACATGAACCACACGCACATGACCTGGGAGAGCTCACAGAGCAGTGGGACAGAGCAGCCAGGATGAGAGGACACTACCACTGCTTGCAGAGCTTCAGAACAGTGGGAAGCCCAGAAGGAATGGGAGCTGGCTGCCCAGACAGTGCAGTCCAGGAGGGCTTCCTGAGATGGTGATGCCTAGCTGAGCATTAAAGGATGAGCAGAGTCAGTAGATAAAGAAGGGGAAAGGTGTTCTTCCTAGAGGGAACAGTAGGAGCTGGTAGTGTAAATGAGAAGCCTGATATCAGAGCCCACACGAGGAGTCTCACAGGGAGATTGCCTCTTAGATGGGGTGACACTGGGGACTCTCAGCTTCCACTCATCCAGCCAATGTCAGGGCCTCTGTCAGTGGGACAGGGTTACTGATATGTCAAGGACCCAGAGCTCCCAGTAGAGTGAGGGGGGGTGTGGTTTGCTGTGCCCCTCCTCAGTTTCCCTTCCTCTCTCCTTCCCACCATTTCCTCTGCCCACTGAGCCTTAGCCTCTACCAAGAATCCCCTTAGCTACTGCGGCCCTGGTATCAGCAATCAGGGGCCCAACTTGTCCTCTGAGATGTCAGCCTTGAAGAATGGAGGAGGACTCCCCAGCCCTGAGTGTCCCTTTGGGCTTTGTGGTTCTTGACATTAGCTGGCCCCTTTGCATCTCTTTGCATGTGTTTGCAGGAGCATCTCCCGGGGTAAGCACAATGTAATTGTTCCACAGCTCAGGGAAGTGTGTTGAAGCCAGGTGGCATGGACTGTGCTCTCGTGTAACTTTGCCTTGTGGCTCTGGAACCTCTAGATCTACTTTCTTTTTCCTCTTAAAACTTTCCCTGCAGTTGGAGGAATTGTCTTCCAGAAGGCCCAAGAATTCAGGAGCAGCCAAACTTTCTCTAGTCCATCCATCCATCCATCCACTCATCTCCCCATCCACCCATCTACCTATCCTCTCATCCATCCATACATCCACTTTTGTCCCCATCAGTTCACCCATCCACCTATCCACCAGTCCATCTACTTATGTCCTCATCATTCTACCCATCCACCTATCCACCCCTCAACCATCCATCTGCCTAGCCCCCACATTGTCCATCCGTTCATTTGTCCACCTAGCTCTCGATCCACCTATACACCCACCCATCTGTCCATCTGCCTACCCCCCCACATCCTATCCATCCATCTATCCATCTACCCACTCCTCCATTCACCAATCCATCCACCCACCCACCTACCCACCCATCTACCCAACTATCTCCCAAACCACCCATCCATCTATCCGTCCCTCTATCCATCCGCCTACCCCACACACACATCCATCTATCCATCCATCCATCTACCCACTCATCCACTCACCAATCCATCTATCCATCCATCCACCCACCCATCTATTCATCAATCCATCTAGTCATTCATTGGACTGCAGTGAATGATTCTAGGTATTGAGTCTGTATGTCACAGGAATCCTCCCCAGCTATCACTATTTTGCATTGAAAGAAACATTCATTTTAGCTCAAAATGCTGTGTTTTACTGATTTTCAAAGACAGGTAAGGCCAAGAGTCTCATAAGAATGAGCAAACGCCTAACTCTGCACCCCATACTTTCGGCCTCCACCGCCTCAGGCCCTCCTCTTAGATTTCACCAGCCCCACTCATGACTGGGGAAGCAGCCAGGGGTTGAGTTGGTGGGCAGGAGCCTCCAGGAAGACTGACCTGTCACACACAGGCCCTGCAGCCTGAGGGTAAAGAGGACAGCAAGGGTCGGGGGCTGTGATTGAGATTGGCTTTTGGCCCTAAATCCCTTTTCCGAAGACTTCCCCTCAGAGGGACAGCACTGGCGAAGTCTCACAGGACTCTTCACTGTGGACTTGAATCCATCTAACCTCCAGAGATTAAAACTTTTGCATATCAAAATGACCATAAAGAGAAGATATTAACCATAAACCGAAAGAAAGTGTTCTTACCAATCAATATGCCAAGAACTGACATATTGCCTTAATATGAAAAAGGCTGAGTCCTAAGACTTACTAAGTACCTGGGCAAGGACCCCTCTCTCAATCATCACTGAGCCTCTGCTTTGTGCCAGGTGGCCATGGAGTAGCTCGTGTCTCAGGGAAGTTTCCTTCCATTAGGGAGAATCAGACCTCAAACAGGTTAGACAAACAAGCAAATAAGAATTTCACATCCAATAGCATGTGATAGATATTGACATGAAATGAAGTAGGCTGGTGGGATAGAGGTTGGGCCAGAGGGGACTCAAGTGACCAAGCAAAGCCCTGGACACAGAGCAATTAGCAACTTCTGTTTTCCAAATTTACCACAGTAGCCATGTGCAGTCGATCGACCCAGGGAGAAGTCACTTCCAAACCCTACAGAGTTGTGAATCTAACAGATGAGGTCCGTGAAAGTCATGGTGGGTGGGGGAAAAGGGAACCTGTGACTCTGGCTCTGTGTGCATGTCTGAGCACTGGCTCACTCCCAGCCAGTGGTGATCTCCATGGCTCCTATGCTGCCCTCAGCCTGAATCCTTGCACCCAAAGGTCTCCAAGCTAGGCACACTGCTGAACAGGGACATTCTTGGGCCAGCACCCCTCTCCTCCCTAATCCTTCCATGGCCTCCTGGGACCCTTCTTCCTGCTCCCAGGAGCCAAGGGAGACAGGTGGGAAAGTATTGTCCTTCAGGCAGGAGACCTGGTCTCTGCTGGGCCACTTCTGGTCCTTTGGGGAAAAGCCAAAGTATAGATCCATCTGCAAAGGCCTTAACGGTTCACAGATTCTGATGCAGGCTGCCCAAAGGCCCCACAATCTGCTTTGTTAGGCTGGAGCAGCAGAGCCCACCCTCCTCTGCCCACGCAGAGATTTCTAAGGTACACATAGGGTGTCTGCAGAGCAGTTCCCAAAAGACCATACTGCACACACCATGAGGTGGCATGGGTGGCGTAGGGGCTTCTCTGGGCTTTTCTCTGCCCCATCCCAAAATCCGGGGTGTGGAGGTCCCAGCACATAGCACAGGCTATGCCTCATGGGTGTTCACCTCTGCTGCTGAGATGGCCTTGGGGGGTCTGGGTCTCCAGTTTGGGCAGAAGCTTCATCTTTCAACAACCTCCACCCTCTGTCTGTGTCTGAGCCAAGGGCAGAGGGGAAGCATGAGGTAGGAGGCGATCCTCAGTCTCCTGCTTGGCCCTCCTGCCTCAGCTGGGTACAGACACACAGGCTCCATTGCTTCAGCCCCAAAGGGCAGATGAATGAGGGCGCTGGCCTGCAGGGACAGAGAAGGGGGTGACTGAGTCCCCGCTGATGCTGGGCCCTGTGTTCCCTTGCTGCATGGAGCTCAGAGATTCTTGGGACAGAAGAGAACTAAGAGACTTAGGTAAAAAGAGCAGCAAGGAGCCTGGGCCTGACCCAGCTCTGCATGACTGGCTGGAGACCTTCGGCAGGTCACCTTCCCTCTCTGGCTAGGAGAAGGAAGCCACTGGGCTGAATCGGGATTCTCATACTGGAGGTACAAGCTTTCTGCAGGGGGTGATTGTCCATTTGGGCTGCCATGTCAAAAAGCTACAAATGGGGTAACTTTTAACTCCAGAAATTTATTTCTCATAGGTTCAGAGGCTGGGAAGGCCAAGATCAAGGCACTGGAAGATTCAGTGTCTGGTGAGGGCCTATTCCTCATAGATGGCACCTTCCTGCCATGCCCTCACATGGTGAAAGGGATGCAGGGGCTCTCTGGGCCTCTTTCATAAGGACACTAATCAAATTCATGAGGGTTTCACCCTTGTGAAGACCCACCCTTCATACTTGTCCTTGTGGGTGAAGATTTCCACATATGAATGAGAGCTCGGACCAGAGCACTGGAAACAGAGCAAGAGCTGGAGTTGGGCTCTGTCATCCTGTGTTTCACAGTTCACATGAACAACAGTTGTGCATGCCACAGAATGCCTGCAAGCTGGCTCCCTGTGCTCTGGGGCCTTTGTGCTCCTTCAGGCCTGGTCCATGTAATGTGATTTAGCCGAGGACCAGTTT
Source organism: Castor canadensis (assembly GCF_047511655.1). Taxonomy (NCBI): domain Eukaryota; kingdom Metazoa; phylum Chordata; class Mammalia; order Rodentia; family Castoridae; genus Castor; species Castor canadensis. The sequence goes on along the minus strand of NC_133388.1, from coordinate 16,530,306 downwards.
CTGGGTCCCACTGCCTTTGCAGCAGGCATTTGGAGCTTCCTGTGAGCACAAGGAGAGCTCATGGCACCTGGCCTTCTTTCTAGGTCCTCCCCCTTGCATCCAGAGAAGTCAGGCAGTCACAAATTCTGCACACCTGACTGGAGCCAGCCCAGGATCCAAACCTCTCCCTCAAGTGCCCTCATGGAGTCCTTTGCCACATTCCCTCCCCCAGGTGGCTGACATCCGAACATGTCCAGCTGATAGCTTACCTGGGTTTTTCCAATCCCTGGACAACACTCACCCAGTGAAAAACTCACAGTGGTGTCGCCCGCCACCTAGTGGTCATAGAAGGCACTACATAGTCTCAATCAAAGAAGGTGGCTCTGGGGACCACTCTGGCTGTGGAAAAACAGGGCTTGAGCAGGCAAGTGGGCCCTGGCAGGGTTTGGAGTCCTTCCTCTCCCTCCCAAGAGGGCAAAAGGTCCCCATAACTTCTCTCTGAGGTCACTAACCACCATATGTCACTCACATCACTAAGGCTCATCTTGCTTACTTTTTACAACATCACAGGATTGCAGCTGAGACTGAGGCACATAGAGGAAAGTGGCTGAGTGGCTCACCCGAGCTCACCAGGCTGCCTGCTACAGGGCAGGGGCCCAGCCCCCTCTGATTCCGAAGCCAAGAGTGCTCAACTGAACACTGCACCCTCCTCCTGCACCCACAGCCCAGGACGGACAGGGCCAGCAAGCAGGATGTACTACTGGAGGGCTGGGGCTCTTGAGGCAGCAAGGGCTGACAGGACAGGGACAGCTTCATGGTCATTCAGGCTTTGAGCTCCACCAGAAAGGGAGGCATGTGAATGGTTTATGGCTCTTCTCAAACTAGGGACACCACACCAGTTTCCATATTAGTCTTGACTAACTGATTTCAAAATATGTCTCTATCTATAGTGCTGTGACAGGGCAGGAGATCTGTAGCCATAATCCCCTTTATCTTAACCCACCCTCTCTAGCCACGGTGCGAGCTTCACCCATGTTAGTTACAGAACTTGTAGAGAAAAGTAGACAGTTTCATTCAATGTGACCATTAGGAATGCTTTGGGTTGCAAATAACTCAGTATAACTAATCATAGAATCAGAACAAGAGATTATTTGTCCCTTGTGTCAAGAAATCTAAGATAGCTGGCAGAGTGGTTCAAGTGGTAGAGCACCTTCCTAGCAAGTGTGAGGCCCTGAGTTCAAACCCAAGTGCCACCCAAAAAAAAAAGAAATCCAGGATATCACAGTTTGAGACCAACTTGGGCAAAATGTTAGCCCCATTTCCACCAACAAGCCAAACACAGTGGTTCACTTCTATAATCCCAGCTGCATGGCGGGGGGGGGGGAGTCAGAGGGCACATAAGTGGGAGAATCATGGATCAGGTGACCCTATCTGAAAAACAGCTAAAAACAAGAAATGACTGGGAGCATGACTCAAATGGTAGAGTGTTTGCCAAGTAAGCACGAGGCTGAGTTCAAACCTCAGTTCCATCACACACACACAAAAAGTCCAGAGTAAGCAACTTATAAGGATGACAGTCTGCACCCTGCCATCAGGGAATCATGGACTCAGTTCTTTCCATCTTTGCTGAGCATGTGGACCTTTTTCTTTGTGCCTGTAAGCTGTGATGACAAGACAGCTGCTGTGCCTTCAGGTTCACCTCTGTGTTTCAGGCAAGGCTGAGGGATGGGCAAGAAGGATATATCAACTGAATAAGACCGTTTGAAAGAGCTTTCCTGGAAGCACCCCTGCCACGAGTTTTCCACTCCTGCCCACTCAACCCAGCCTCCAGGGCATCTGGGAAGTGAGCATTTTCTGTCCAGTGTTACTTTCCCAAATCACAATGGAGCTCAGTGATTAAAAGGGCAGGTGGGGATTTGGATGGACCACTGGCAGAATCTGCTTCGTGTCAGAATTTGTTGTCTGGCACTCAAGGGCCAAGGAGAAAGGTCTAGCAAGAGGTAGGGAAGCCTAAGCAAGCATGTGGAAGTGGGTAATGCTGGCGATCAAAATAAAACAGAGTGAGGAGGACCCGCCTCCTCTGGGTCCCCATCACTACGTGACCTTGGCCAAGCCACCCTCCCTCTCTGAGACTCGGTTTCTTCTGCTCATAGTGAGGGGGCGTGATGTGTGTATGGGGTGAATTACCTTAAGAAGAGTAAAGGAAGTGGAGAACTGAATCATTTACATTTTTAACTTACTTTAAATCTTTAAAAACTGCATGTAATAATTAAATTTTCCTCCACATCTTTTAAGATTTGCTTTTACACTACGTAATACATTCACATGGCTCAACATTGTATACCGCGCACACTGAAAAGTCCCCCACCCACCTGCCTCCCTGACGGCACCTATCCCTCTTTCTCCGTTTCTTATGTATCCTTTAAATTTTAAAATACTTTAGTACTCATTTTATAACATCTTTTTTAAAGTAAGCATTTCCTTCTGAAGAGAAGCCTGTGAAAAGTTTTGAGCTGGGCGGACGGTAGGGATGGAATGCGCTAGGGTGGACCTCAGCGGGTGAAGCAGCTAACAGAGTGCAGGCGCCCCCTAGCGGCTGTAGCGGGTGGAGCTTGGAGAGGTGGGCGGGGTTTGGAGGAGGTGGGCGGGGCCGGCCAAGTCTAGACCAGCTCGCTCCTCTTGCGGGTGGCCCAGGCGGTCCTAGCTCAGCCTCCGCATCTTTGACCCGCAGGTTCCTACTACCTGACCACCACCTACGGGGCCCTGGAGCACATCAAGAACTATGACAAGATCACGGTGACCCGGCAGTTGAGTGTGGAGGTGCAAGACTCCATCCACCGCTGGGAGCGCCGGCGCACGCTCAACAAGGCCCGGGCCTCCCGCTCCTCCGTGCAGGTGATGCTGGAGACCGGGGCGGGAGAGGGTCACGGGACGGTGCGCAGATGGTCACCCTACTGCCCTCTGGCTCAGGATCTGTGACAGCAACTGGCTGCTCTGGCCCTCCAGCCAATCCTCAGGGGCCAGTGGGGTTCCCACCCGAGAAGAGGGACCCCAGCCCCTGCCTGCCAGTGTATGTCCTGCTCTGTGCAGGGGTTGTGGGTGGCCCTAGAGAAGTACCAGCTGGGCAAACAGGTGGTATAGGAAGAATGAGACATATATCAGACATCCCTCATCACACATGTCCTAGAGCCCTGGGGGGGGTGGGGGGGGTGGCTGGACATGTGGACAAGTCCTAGTCCCTGCTTTGGGAAACCCAGCCTTGCCCCTGAGTCTTTGTCCCCTATCCTGCCCCCTGCCCACAGCCCACCCTAGACAGATTGTACTTAGGCCATTCGAGACCAGACTCCTGCTTCCTCTTCTACTCCCCTCTCTCACACACCTCCAGGCTGCATCAGATCCAGCCACCCACACACTTCCCTGAGTGTGCAAGCTCGGCTGCCTGCTGCTCAGCCTCCATCCAGGCGTCTGTCTCCTTCTTCACCAGTTGTCACACCCATTCTGTGGGACAACTCAGCCTCCAGGCCCTCCTCTGAGAAACCCCCTCTAATACCCCGGCACCTGATCCCCACGGGCTGGGTGATGCCCTCTGCACCTCCTGTTGCTGCGACCCTACTACAGTATGTAGCACACTGTGTCATGAAACTGTCACCTCTGGGAAGGCAGTGTCCTCAGTTCACATGTCTTGGGGACCTCGAGCCTAGGGCCTGGTACACTACACTACCTACACTGCTGAGTAGGGCAGTAGTGTGTGGAAAATGGAGGAAGTTAGGCCAGTGGGCCAGGCAACAATCCAAAGCTGTCTGTAGCTGAGCAGACTCCCTCTCCTGGCACCCAGAGCACACCACTCCTGATCCCCCACACCTGGGTTTCTAGATGGCCCATCTGTAACAGATAGAGCCCAGGTCTTGGAGGCAGGAGGCTCCAGTTTTGTACCCAGCTCTGTCTGAGCTTCCTGTGTGACTCTGAGCACTCCCTGCCTCTCTCTGGGACTCAGTTTCCCTATCCACACAGGCTGACTGTGAACCAGATGAGTTCTGCCTTCCCCATACATGTTCTAGGTTGCCAAGCTAATGTCCCTACTCCCTCCTCTAACCAACACCTTGTAACTGGCTCTCTGGAGAGAAAAAAAAAAATGCCTGGTTTTAGCTTCTGTCAATTTCTGTGGTGTTAATGCTCCTGGCAGATTTCAACTTGTATCACTGAACTTGGAGTTGGAAATAGATGTACGTCATTGACTCTCCCAAGCTCATATGCATTGGTATGTGGTAACATGAACCAGCTCCAGCCCACCACTGCCCCCGCCACAGCACAATGCCCCCCCAGCTGTGGGGATACAGGTGTTCTGGGTACCAGTGTGGCCTAGACATACCCTACTTTGTGATTCCATCCTGTGGATTCTGAGCCAAGCAGAGCACTTGTGAGATGGACTCCGTCACTGGAAAGACAGAGTTGGACGAGAGTCCTAGGTGGTGTTGAAAAGCCCCTGGGTACTGTTTCAGGGGTCTGAGGAGGACACAGTGAGCTTTTCCAGTGTTTCCTCTGCATTCCACTCCTTAAATCCCTTCTTCAGAGGTGAAAGTTGAATGTCAGCAGTAGGAATAAAGGACCCCTGGGAGGCCTAGTGTGGGACAAGCAGCCACTAAGAAAGGTGCTGGGCTTTCCCTGTGGAAGAAACTCAGCATGTCATTTTCCTGCCTGCTGCTGTGGAACCCTCCACTTGCTATTGCCACTCCTCCCACAAGGGGACAGCCAGCGCACACCTCCTCTCATGGTGTTGGGTGTGAGGAAAGAGACTGTTTCAGGCTCTAGCTCCCTTTATAGGCTAATGCAGACAGCCATGATATCAGGATTGATGTTATTTTCAGTCTACAGATGAGGAAGCCGAGGCTGACAGAGGCCAAGGTCACATAGTAAAATGGGAGCAGAGTCTAAGCCAGGCAGGTCCTGAGGCTCATGGGACAAACCTCTGTCCAGGGCTGGTGGGTTAGGGGAGTGGGGTTGTGTAGGATGGGTATGCTATACTGCTGTGTACTAGCGCTCCCAACCCCAGTACCGCAGGCATCTCCTCTGCCCACTTTGCTCGCGTGTGGGGTCCTCTGTACCTGTCCTAACCTGCGTCCTGTCCCCCACCCCCTGCCCTGTATCTGAACCTCAGAGGCAACTCCAGCCCTAATGACGGCTGAACTGCTCCATCTGCCTGAACTGCAGGCTGCTGGGAGCAGGCCCTGCACCTCTGGCTTTATTTATGCAGCCTTCCCGCATTGCACCTGGCGTGCCAGGACTCACCTGGGATGAGGAGGAAGTGATGAGTGAATGAAGTCGAGCTTGTGGATTGGCCGCCAGGGGGCGCGCTGGCTCTGCCATCACTCAATCATGCAAGAGAGCCAGGCCAGAGAGGGGAGGGTCGCCCAGCTGTCTCAGTGGCAGAGTAAGAAGGGGACGCAGGTGTTCGGGCTCCCAGCCTCACAACAGCTCCTGCGACCCCCTCTGTATAGAGGGGAGCCCAAGGCCACTCCACTGCGACGTTGGGGTGCAGTGACCAGAACACCCGATCGAGCCTGCCGGTGACCTGTCTCTGTCCTCTCCCCCCCACCCCACCCCCGCCAGGACTTCATCTGCGTGTCCTACCTGGAGCCGGATCAGCAGGCGCGGACGCTGGCGTCGCGGGCGGACACGGCGGCCCAGGCGCTGTGCGCGCAGTGCGCGGAGAAGTTCGAGGTGGCGCAGCCCAAGGAGCACCGGCTCTTCGTGCTGGTGGACGGCCGCTGCTTCCAGCTGGCGGACGACGCGCTGCCCCACAGCATCAAGGGCTACTTGCTGCGGAGCGAGCCCAAGCGTGACTTCCACTTCGTGTACCGGCCCCTGGATGGCGGCGGGGGCAGCGCCAGCCCTCCCTGCCTCGTCGTGCGGGAGCCCAACTTCCTGTGAAACCGCGGCCCTGCCCTGGCAGTGTTTCCTGGAGCAGCAGGACAGAGGGTTGGGGACTGGACTGGCTGTCACTTGCTCACCCCTGTGTTCATACTCAGCCACACCCACTCATTCATGTGTGTGCCACCACATCGGACACCACTCACCTACTACCAACAGGACACCCATGTCACACGTGAGTGCCACCCACCGAGCATGACTAACCCAAGTGGCAGAATAATTGCAAAATAACAAAAAGCAGTGGCCAGGGGTGCTTCTTGAGGCAGAGTCATAGCACTGAGCGGCCATGAGGCCATGATCGTCATTAAGGAAGGGAAGTAGACCCCAAGAGGGAAGAGGCTGTCCAGCCAGCTATAACAAACCAACCCACCCCTGTTCACACAGCACCCTCTGCCACCTCCTCCCCATCCTTGGTCTTTCTAGAGAAAGACCTGAGCTCAGTTTTCTCAGGATTGACTGAGGAAGGGGGGCCAACTGGCCACAGCTGCTCCCTGTGCCCCTCAGGATGGAACCAGGACCTGCCCAGCATCTAGGCTATATGATGAAGACACAGGCTCCCACCCCTGCCCAGAGCCTGCCCTCAGCCACCAGTGCCCACCGTTCCCCACGGCCCCTGAACCCCCGGAAGCAGCCAGACACACAGTGGGACTGCCACACCAAGCCCCAGGGGACAAGCCCAGCCTTTGCCACAGGAAAACTGACAGGGTTTCCATAATTGTTTTAAGGTGCACTGTGGTGGGGGGTGTAATTAAAGCCCTTTGGAAAAAGGTGTTTCCTTCTCTAACTGGGTTGGAGCTCTGCTTGCTAGCCTAGGACCCATCCACAGGAGGGTTCAGCCACCCAGAGCCCTCAGGGCCCTTGTCCTGGCTGTCCTTCAACCTTGGTCATCTTTTCATCTGCACCATCCTTGGTTCCCTTGTTCCCAGCTTGGGTCATTTCTCTCCCAGGAATCCCATTCCCTGTGATCTTCACTTGGTCAACTATACATCCTTCAAGGCCAGTCTCCTCCAGGAGGCCTTCCTTGACTCCCCCAGATTGAGCCAGACCATCCATATCCATGTAGCTGTAGCTCTGGGCTGATCTCTCTCATGAGAGATGTCCCATCAGATGGCAGTTGTCTGATACTTCTGCTTTCTCTAAGGGATCCATGTCCTCTGCATTGATTAAACATAGGTGTTTGCTGAGTGGCTACTAAATGTCAGCACTCTTTTTAGATCCTGCAGAGAAGCACAAAGCTCATGTGGAGCCTGCGTGAATGGCCCTGAGTGGGGCGCCCAGGGAATGGCAGCTGGATTTAGCTGACTCAAACCCCTGGGCACCAGCCAGCTCACTCAGCCAGTCTGTAGATGAGAGAAGTGTGAAAGGATGCAGCCAGCCCTGGCGGTTGGCTTCCCAGTGTGAGACAGCAGCCATCATCCTAGATGGCCTGCCCCCTGCCCCACCACCAGCCCCATGCAGACAATATCTTTGTCTTCATCTTCCTTTGTTTCTCACTCTGCCATTGGCCCTGCGCTGAAAGGCGCAGTGCCTGCCTTGGCTCCTTAGGACTGAAACACTGGATAAAGTCAGAGGGTCCATTTGTCCAAGCACCAACTGGGACCCAAGTTCGGGTAGGATTAGGGTTCACAGGGTAAACTGGGCACCAGCTCTGCCTGGCTCCCAGGACAGCAACAGAGCTGGTAGGCTGGACTGAGGGACTGCTATAAGAGCACTGCCAGTCCCCTGCCCTCAGACCAGTGCTCGGGCCACCCATCAGGAGAGGCGAGGGGGACTCTCCTTGTAAGTCCACAGAGAAGAGCAGGAGAGGCAGGGCCCCTGAAGTTTCTGTCATCCTGGTGCCTCCGCCCTGAGGTGGGGATGGGGAGTGGGGGAATTTACGGAGGACATCAAGGCTCAAGGAAAAGGGGTGTCCGAGTGGCACCACAGACTAGGGCTTATACAGCAGGAACTGATCATCTCAGCTCTGGAGGCTGGAAGTCCGTGATCTGGATGCGGACCTGGCTGGTTTCTCTCGAGGCCTCTCAGCTTGAGTGTGGCCACTGCCCTCTGCGTCCTCACGTGGCCTGTCTCCGGGTATATTACTGGTGTCTCTCATAAGGACAGTCTGTTGGGTGAGGAGCCACCCTAATGGCCTCATTTAACTTACCTCTTTAAAAGGCCCATTTTCCAAGTTCAATTGCATTCTGGGTACTGGAGGTTCAAACTTCCACACACGAATTGTCCATAACAGGAGGTGATTGGTCTAAGGCCTTGCAGTCCAAGCCCAAGTGCAGAGTTGATTAGCCCGTCACCACATCCAGGGCTCTTTCCTGCTGCTACAAGCATCCCAAGTGTCCAGTTTATAAAAAATCAAAGTCAGATAAGCCTTGCCCCTGGAACCCAGCTCTGGAAGGACCCTGAGCAGCCAGCTGAAGGGAGCATTGCAGGACTGTCCTGACTCCTGAGGCCCGGGAGGGAGTGGACTTCTCCACAGACCCACAAAAGGCTCAGCAGCACAAAGCGTGCATGTGTGTCCAAGAGTGACAGAGTCACGGTCTGTAATGTGCAACAGAAGCTCATCTGTGTCTTTCCCTAGCATTTGTCCCCTACCCTGTTGAGCTACTGTGTCTTCATTTCTGGCCCTGGGGCTGGGGCTGCAGTGCTGGGAAAGGCCTTCCAGGGCTTCTGCAGTGACCTGACATGCTCCAGCCCTACTGCTATACCACCCTTGTGGTCTGCCCATCATAAAAAGTCTCAAACTGGCCCTGAATATGCCTGGCCATGATGCACCACCACACCTTAATGGAGTGTGTGGGATTCTGTGCTAGGAGCCAGGCCCATGGGTGAGGCTGGCAGAGAGGACAGAGCTGGACAGGGGGAAGGAGCAGGGCACCACAAGGTGGGCACAGTCCTTGGGGTGTAGCACAGACACCCACACACACATGCATACACACACACATTTGAAGGTGAGCCTGCCCTCCCCTGGGCAGTCCAGGGCTGTGTGTGGAGAGCCTGGCACACACCTGCTGACATGGTTGTTGGGTGCACACTCAGGGGCCAGAACACAGGGCTGGGACCACCAGCTGCAGGCAGCATCACCTGGAGTGAGGAATAACTGGGCAGGAAGCGGGTCTTTCCTTCCTTTGCAGGAAAATCCCATGGAGCAGGGTTTAGGAGAGAAAGCACCAACTTGCAGTGGTGGCTTTCCCTTGTCCCCATTGTCACACTGTTTGCTGGGAAATATCAGCTTCCATAAGCTCAGGAAGGTTCTCCAGAAATCACCCTGCAGCACATGCAGCCCTGGGTCAAAAGTGAACTCTGAGCCTTTGCCATTTCAAGGTCACAAACCTACTCTGCAGGATGGTGGGAAGAACCTGACCTATGAGGCAGAAGACCTGGACTCCAGGTCAGCCATGGGTCCTCAGCAAGTCCTTAGCAGCTCATGCCTTGGTTTCCCCATTTTAAAAATGAGAATGCTTTTATACCCCAACTTTCCAGGCCTGCTGCAGGGGCCACCTAAGTTCCTCTGGATGGGAGAAGACAGAAGTCTCTGATGATTCAGTAAAATGTAAATGCTGGGGTGACACACAGTCATGGAACCAAAGTCACCAGCTGGGGTGACAAAAAGAGCTGTACTCTGCCTGCCAGGCCTACAGCCTGCCGTGGGATGGCATCTGCCCAGAGGAGGGGACACCATCTACTGTAACCGGAGCCCTAGGCCAGAGGCCTTACTCTGGAGGTTCCAACATGTCAGTGACCACTCACCCCAAAGAAAACAAATGGAAGTAATGGTGAAAGGCAGGGAAGGACTTTAATCAACATAGCTACATGGGGAAGATGAATGGGAGGCTGAAGCATCTCAGCCCATCTTCCAGTGCAGACTGAAGAGGAGGACTTGGGGCAGGGGTGGAGGGAGGCATATCCATAATGAAGCAGTCTTGGTCACACTGTGGTGCAGTTTATCATGACCTTACTTCTGGCTCTGCAGGGTGGCCCAAAGCCAAAGAAGTCCTTATTGCCTGAGGGGACAATCCAGTTCCCATAAGATAGATGATTGCTCCTGCTTGGAGGTTGACCTCATCATTGGGTGATTTGTCTGTAAGGCTCTGCTGTTTCTGGAATCCAAGGTGACTGCAGGTTTAGGACAATGACCAGAGACTTTTGGGTGCCTTGTCTGGAGTCTGGAGCAGGACGTTGTAAATGATGATAGACGCCTTGATTGCTCATCTCTGTGCCTTCATCCTGACAGGTTAGGTATCACCAGTTTTTAGATAGACACCCCTGAGTGACTCAGGCCTATGTGCAGCATTAAATTGGAGTCTGACCCAAAGTTTTAAGACAAAAGAGAAATGAACATGGAGGGGGTGCCAGGTTTTCCTCCTGCTTTTAGTGCCCATGTGGGCCCAGGTGAAGAGTCCGTCCTTTTTAGCAAAAACAGTTTCTACATTTCTGTTATACTCCCAATCCACATGCAGGAACCTTGTGGTCCACAGTTGAGTGCAGGGGACATATGTTAGGGCTTGCTAGAGTTTGGGAACATTTTCAGCCCACTGTGAGCTATATAATGACAGCCTGAGAATGTGGAAGTCATGCAGACCACCTGGAGGAAACAAAGAGGGCTTCCTGGAGACAGGTGTCTGAGCTGGGCTGAGAGGAGAAGGAACTGGCAGGAGAGGAAGGGACTGAAAGAAACTGCAGGCCCACTGAGAGCTCATTCTCTTGCTTTTCTGCATGCCTGGGGAAGACTTGTCCACAGTGTGTGTGTGTGTGTGTGTGTGTGTGTGTGTGTGTGTGTGTGTGTGTTACTGGGGTTTGAACTCAGGGCTTTCTTTCTAGGCAGGTTCTCTACCACTTAAGCCATACCTTTAACCGTTTTCACTCTGATTATTTTAGAGACAGTCTCACTTTCTGCCCCAGGCTCTGATCCTCCCAATCTCAGCCTCCCAAGTAGCTAGAATTACAGGCATGAGCCACTGGTGCCCAGCTCAGCCTTTTTGAAAAGATTGAGGTTCCTAACCATGCCTCAGACTCACCACATGCACAGCACCCACCTGAGCCCAACTCTGAGAGCACTCAGAGGACTTGTAAAAGAGCCCCAGCAAATGTGTCCTTTGCCTCTGGCCCCAGAGTCTCATGTCTGCAGCACCAATGAGAATGCAGAGGCTGGACTGGGGGTGTGGCTCAAGTGGTAGAGTGCCTGCCTAGCAAGAATGCAGAGGCTGACCTGCTAACTTGCAAACGGGGTGAAACCTTAGGCTCTTGACAAGAAAAATAAGTGAAAGCTCACAGAAAAATCTAAGGCCAAGTCATATGCAAGGAAACTGGCCACTTCCAGATGGCTTGAACATAAAGCCTGGTTAGAGGTAAGAGGCGTGAGATGAGGCTGGATTAGCAATTGGCCCAGCCTCTGAATGGTCTTGGCTGGCAGCTTGGGAGCCTGGAGATTCTCCACCCAAGTAGGCTGGGCTGGAGGGGAGAGGGGACCACTGAGGCAACTTAGGGGGAGGAGGCGACATCTGAGCTGGAGTGCGGTGCAGGGACAGAAGGAAGCATCCTCTCTGGAAAATGTTGCATTGTAAAATCAGCAGAACAAAGATCTTAGAAAAGGGCTGGTGGAGTGGCTCAAGCTGTAGAGCACCTGCTTAGCAAGCATGAGGCTCTGAGTTCAATCCCCAGTACCTCCTAGTGTGGCTGCTAGGAGGGGTAGTGGGCCCTGGGACACCAGGAGCTGCAGAGGGGAGGGAGGAACAGACTCACCACCTGTGGGCATGTGCAATGGGAGGTCTATGCAGGACATCACGTGGTAGTGGAGGCACAGATGTGGATCCCCTTGTAAACCCAGGCTGACTCTGGTGTGGCCTTAATCCTGGTAAGGCACAAATATTCTGAATAGACAGGACCTGAGGACTGCAGAGGGGAAGGTCTGCCCCTGGTGCCAAGTCTGGTGCAGAAGGGTCTTTGCCTATCTCACAGCAAGCACCCAGGCCCACTTGCACTCCTCCTGCCTTACCTGGGGACCACCACGCATGAAAGACTGCAGCCACCTTTGCTGACTTAACTTACTCCCCATCAGTGAAATGAGGTAACCGGTTCTCCTGGGGTGAATAAAAACATACTAGGAAGATGTGCACAAACCACTGAAAAATGTCATGTACTATGAAGGAAATTATAAAAGTCATGATCAAATGACAAGTCAGAATTAGAAAAGTCAGAGACAGCAGATACTTTCTTCATCCCCCATCACTATTACAAACACCTGAGCTAATCAATCTTAAAGAGAATAGTTTTGTTTTGGCTCACAATCTTGGGGCTTGACTAATTGGTCCCATTGTTCCGGGCCTGTTGGTGGCACATCATGGAGGGAGTGTGTGGTGGCTGGAGCAAACTGTTCACCTCACAGTGGCTGGGAAGCACAAGAGAGAGGAAGAGATCAGGACAACACAGTCCCTTTTGAGGGCATGCCACCTATGGCCTAAGCACTCCCTTAAAGCCCCAGATCCCAAAGCTTCCACCATCTCCTATAGCACTAAGCTGGAGATGGTGCTAGTAACAAAGGGGTGTTTGCCAGGCATTTAATGTTCAAAGTAAAGCAATGAGAAAGAGGAGGAAAATCAAAAAGAAAAGAATCATTTCAGAAATAAGATTAAACAAGCAAACAAACAAAAAACAGAGACCAAATAAACATAACTGACAAGGTTTTAATAGGAAGACAAGATGTAAAAAAGAGAGAGAGAGAGAGAAGAGAGATGGAGACAGAGAAGAATGAGGGATACCAAAAGCATGACCCTTGAAAGAAAAAAAAAACTAGTATGTTTGGACTTTATTAAAATTATAAATGTCTATGTCAAAAATCAAAGACAAGAAAATGCAGAGGCAAGCCACAGAGTGAGAGAACATCTTTGAAAAACACATATGTGACAAATAATTTGTATGCAGAATATACAAAGAATAGACTTCAAAATACGAAAACTCAATTAAAAATGGGCAAAACACCTGAACAGACTGCTCACCAAAGATACACAGACAGGGAGGGGGATAAAAGAGAGCAGTGGAGGTGTTGAATTCAAGTATGATATATTTGATACAGTGTAAGAACCTTTGTAAATGCTACAATGCACCCCCACCAGCACAATAATTTTAAAAAAAGATATAGCAAAAATAAGTGTATAAGTCCATATCCTTTGTCACTAAGGAATCAAAAATAAAAACAATGAGATGATATTATATATATATATTAGCTTTCTGTTACTGTAACAAAACACCTGAGACAATCAACTTATAAAGAGGAAAAGTTCATTTTGGCTTACAGTTTTGGAGGTTTCACTCCATGGCCTACGGGCCCTGTTGCTTCAGGCCTGTGATAGCATAATACCTCATAGTGGGAACATGTAGTGGAGGAAGCCCACATACCATGTGGCCAGGTGCAAGAAGGAAGAAGAGGAAGAGGCTGGGGTCCTCTTATCCCTTTGTTGATAAGCCCTCGATGACCTAAGACCCCCACTAAGCCCCACTTCCTGAAGGCTTCCACCATCTCCCAATAGCACCAACCAAGCTTTTAGCAGATGAGCCTTTGGGAGACATTTGTCATACAAACTATAGCAGCACACCTATTAGAATGTCTAAAATTAAAAAAAAAACAAACTGACAAATTTTGGTGAGGAGACAGAGCAAGAAGAACTCTTACTGACTACCATGGGAAGACAGAAAAGTGCAGTCACCTCGGAAGACACTTCAGTGTCTCTCACAACGCTAACCAGTTTTGTGATCTAGCAATCATTGTACTATGATTTACACAATTAAATGAATGCTTTCAGTGCTTCATTTAAAATCTCTGAAAGCTGGAAGTAACCAAGATGTCCTTCAGTAGTAATAATCAAATTATGGAACACCCATAGAATGGAATTCAGTGATAAAAATGAGAGCTATCACCAGGCAGGCGCCAGTGGTTCACACCTGTAATCCTAGCTACTCAGGAAGCAGAGATCAAGAGGATCACAGTTCAAAGCTAGTCAGGGCAAATAGTTCAAGAGACCCTATCTCAACAATACCCAACAAAAAAATGGCTGGTGGAGTGGCTCAAGTGGTAGAGCAGCTGCCTAGCAAGTGTGAGACCAAACCCCAGTACTGCCAAAAAACAAACAAACAAACAAAAACAGGAGCTATCAAGTCATGAGAAGACTGGAAAAAACTTAAATGCCTATTACTAAGTGAAAGAAGACAACTGGAAAAGGCTAACTCTAGTGACAGTAAGATCTATGGTTGCTGGGGATGAGGAGAAAAGAAAGGTTGAGTAGCTGACATCAGGGGATTTTTCAGGCACTGAAACTACTCTAGATGAAAATGAAATGGTGGATCCTGCACATAATGCATTTGTCAAAATAGACAGAACTTCATATAAAGGGTGACCCTTAACGTGTGCAAATTTTAAAATACCTCTTTAGAAGTTAAGGGGTCCCAGAGTGGATTATAGTCTGCTACAAAAGAATGTTAACTATCTTATAAAGGACAAGGAGCTGGCCTAAGGAGCTTTGGAAATGAGTCTGTAAGAATAAAGGCAATTAAAAGAAATTGCATGAAAGAATTGTACTCTAGTTGATAAAGGTGTTCTCTCAGTGGGGAGCCATTCTGAGACAGCTACACATGTATACTGAACCAAACAATCAAGTGGACGATGGGTAGTGGGTGCCATGTTTTTCCTTCATAGAGTGGGAATTCACAGTTAAGAATGACAGAAAGGGGCTGGAGGTGTGGCTCAAGTGGTAGAGCACTGGCCTAGGAAGTGCAAAGCCCAAAAAAGCCCAAAGTTCAAAATCCCAGTGCTTCCAAAAAAGAGAAAGAGAAAACAGAAAGAATTCCCAATCCTGGACTCACATTTTCGTCTGGAGGAAATGATTCCTGGTAGAGACTACAAAAATACCTTATTCTGTTTGCAGTTCCATCAGCCATTAATACTTATTTTATATTGGAGAATTCAATACCCCTCTCAGAATTACAGACAAAGGACAGCATGACAGACAGATAGAGACGTTCACCAAAGCAGACTTCCTGACTTAAAAAGTTTCATTTTCCCCCTGGGCTGCCAAATTTAGCAAAGTGCCATTCCAGCTGCAGCTTCCATGCCATCTTAGGTAATCATAGCTCTGCACTCCCTGTGGAGTGTTCAAGGAAGGAAATTACTTCCTGGCACCAATTTCCTACTTCCTCTGATTCCCCAGACCTTCTGTGATCTCCAACAAGAGACTCAGAGCTCTCAAAACAAGCTGCTGACAGTTCGCTTTAACTGAAGAGCACAAAAAGAGAATTCATTTTAAAAGAAAGCTGTTTTGTTGGGATTATATTTGTAATAAGTTGTGTATCATATCTTTCATGTTCTAAAAATTGTAGAAAATTTGTTCCTTTGTGTTTTTAAATGTAAATTTAAAATATGATATCTAAAGATATATAGCAAATGCTATATATTGATTTTTGCTCAGAATGCTTCATATTTAAGTGGTCTTTCTGCCAAGTAGATTTTTTTTAAAAACTCTACTGATGAAGTGTAAATTTTAAATATCTTAATAATTATCATCTAGTGTTTACTGAGAAAGAAAGAAAAAGAAAGAGAAAGAAATGAGAAAAGAAAAGACAGAAAGGTAAAATGGTCCACACGGTAATGAATTAGCCTTGGCTGTGTCAATATGAACTCATGTGGATGTGGAGCTCACTATAGAGAGCTGTGATGCTGGTGCTGGCTCCTACATATTAAGTATATTTGCATTTTCAAGTTTATCAGGCCTTCTAAAATACAAAATTTAGATAAACACTGTAACAAAGTGTCAGTGGTACTAACATACTGTTCTGTTAGTTGCTAAATTGTCCATCAGAATTTTAAGCATGGCTCTTTTAATTTTTTGTCATTACAGTTCTGATTCTTCTGGAACATTTATAATCAAGTCCATAAAAAATGACTCTAACAGGTACCTGTCTGTCAACCAAGTCAGCTTTAGATTTTATCTTTTATTGTCGTTACCTAGAAGCCCACTGCCTCAGAGCAACACCTTCTAAGTCCCTTTGTTGCCTAAATTTGGCCAAAAGGGTCTAGTTGACACTGACTCCCACCTGACCTGCTTGTTGCTTCCACCCACCCACGTGGGACACTTAAAGAGAAAGCTAATCCTCAACAGGAAGGATCAAAATGACCAATCAGAAAAATCTTCCGAGGAGACTGCTCAAGCCAAGAGGGTTAAAGAAGTGATTCTTATACATGTGTGGCTATCTGACATTAAAGCCCTCTAGGCACAGCTTATATTTTTGGCCAGAATCTTCTACTTTAATAGAAAAAGGACATGGCTCCAGACATGTCCTATGGTACTTACAGGTGATGTTTTTAGTTTTGGACTTAAATAATGGGGTTTTTTCTTGGACTCATGGACCAAAGTCTTGGATTTTCTTTTGGCTAAACAGGGAAGGGTATGTACAATTGCCAACATTTCCTGTCACACATATAAATACTTCAGACATTGTATAAAAAAAAATACACACTGCATTCTCCAACGGGCTAAGTGGCTCTGGGAAGAGTCCCTCAAAACTCAAGTATCCACATAGGCCTGGGATCAAATAAAATCCCAGCTCCCCTCTACGACATCATCCTTTCTGGGTCTTAGAGTTGCCATTATTCTCTTACTTGTGTTTGACCTTGCCTTCTACACTTGTCAAGTTTGTTTGTTCTCACCTAGAATCCACCAGACTACAGATGCTGATAAAAATAGACGACCTATTATTGTGTCCCCGCAATAACTGCTCTAGTGGTCAGCCTGATGCCTCCTGCCCCTTCGTTGCCCCCTTTCAGCAGGAAGTAGTCATTAAATAGACTTCACCATCCCAGTTCCTAATAGCAGTGAGGGCGATCATTGAGAGGGGAAACTTGAAGGATGGACTGTGGGAGGGCCAGGTGTTCCCCAAAGATGGAGATTAGTCAGGGAGAAATGCCCCATCTCCTTCCCAAGAAACACCCCCATCTCCTTCCTATGTATGTGCAGAAAAAAGGACCCTCACCACCTGAAAATCCCAGCATATTAGAGCAATAATGTCGTCAGTTGTTAGTGTTGATTTCATGTGTCTTTAACAGGACCTTGTGTGCAGCAACCTAGCCAGGCGAACACAGACAAGTAAGTCAATGGCCTCTGCCCAGGAGGAGATCACCTTCTCCAGTGCGATGTCCACTCCCTGCTTTGTACCTAAAGACAGGCACTGATGCTACTTGAGAGATGCATGACCTGCAGAGGGACCAAGGCAATGGCACTAGTAAGGAGGGTTTCTGTGTTAGATTTTTGTTACTGTGACAAAATGCATAACAAAATAACTGAAGGGAGGAATTGATTTATTTTGGCTCACAGTTTCAGAGTCTTTGGTCCATGGTTGCTTGGCCCCAGGGGCTTGGGCAGGACATTATGGTGAAGGGAGGGTGTGACAGTGGAAGATTCTTTACTTTCTAGTGATCATGAGACAGGGAAAGGAAGACTGGAAACCAAGTATATCCTTCAAAGGCCCCATCCCCAGTGACCCACTTCCTCTAGGCAGGCCCCTCCTCCTAAAATTGCCAGCAACTCCCACCAGTCACCAGCTGGGGACCAAGCCTTCAACACATGAGCCAGATTCAAGCTAAGTGGAGAGAGGGAGACAACAAGGAAAGTTCAAGAAAGAAGGGCACTTTAGGCCCTAGTGTCTGGGGAGAAGGGAAAGAGATCCAGGGCAAGAGAAACAGCAGATTGCAAAGGCACAGAAGACTGGCGGTGCACCATGTGCAGAGGAGCGGAAAAGAGCAGAGCGGTGGGAGGAGATGAGGTGGGAAAAGGCGGAAGGTCACAGGCCAGGAGTGTAAGCCACAAAGCCGGGCACCAGAAACACATCTTCAGCTTCTGTTATAAATCTTTATTTTTTTTAAGGCTTGTCCATTATTGAAGAATAAAATACAAAAGCAATCAAAAGTTATATTTGCTAAAAATAATTTTCCCTTTGGGGCTAACAGCCCCCTTCAAGAAAATCAAGAAAATCATTTTGAACACTTAACGAGGTTTCAGTTGCAAATTTCTCAGAACAAAGATTCTTTCGCTGGCTACAGAAGCCTCCAGTGGGCCTCTTGTTCTTGAAAACTAAAGGGCAAAAAAACCTCCTAAGAAGCAAAAAGCCCTTTCGCCACACAGAGCTTTTGCCACCCACCCTGTAGTTTCTTTAGAGCTTCACAGGTGTCTGTGGAAGACTGGGGAAGTCAGGGAAGGTGACCAAATGTCCTGCAAAAGATGGGCCTGGGAGGGACAGAGTGGCCCAACAGTATTCCCAGGAGGTCACCTCTCTAGGCTCCAGTTAGCACACATTCTACAGGATGGTATTCACACTTGGAGAAGCATCCAGAAGGCAGCTTTTCAGTAGTGACCAAGGCACACTTTGTCCATGGATACTTTTATCCTGTTAAGAGACAGGAAAAGTTTGGTGAGTGAGGTCAACCCAAAAGAGAGTAAGACAACCACAGCCAAGATGCAGCAGGAGTCATGGGTGGGCCATCCACCCAGCAATCAGCACAGAGGATACCACCACTCTCAAACCCATGGACAAATGTCACTAGGGCAAAGCCGGGCAGCAGCTGGCAGAAGCAAAACCGCTGCTCACACGAAGAACAGCATTGTGCTCCCTTCTGCTTTCACTGTGACACCCATATTTCAAATGTCCTGTGTGCTTTACCTGTCAATGGGATAAGGCTTTTCACAAAGGTTGGCCAGCACGTACAACTGTCTCAGAGCATACTCATACTGGAGGGAAAAGAAGAAGAAACAACATCATCTCACTATGCAATCAGCTCCTTTTTTGGTCCTACGGGGGTTTGGACTCAGACCCTCATGCTTGCTAAGCAGGTGCTCTGCCACTTAAGCTACACCCCCAGTCCTATTTTGCTTTAGTTATTTTTTTAGGTAAGGTCTCATGTTTTTGCCTGGGACCAGGATCCTCCTCTCTTTGCTTCTCCATAGCTAGGATTACAGATATGTGCTACCATGTCTGTCTTATTTGTTGAGATAGTGTCTCACTTTTTGCCCACACTGGCCTCCTGATCTCTGCCTCCCAACAATAATTGGAAAAATGCCATTTTTTGTAGTTACAAAAAATGAGACAGGGATTATTGGCCCTTTTTCCCTTTTGATAATCTAGTGATACGTACAGACTATATCCCAGGAAAATCCCACACATGCAAGGGGCCGCAGGCCTCCTAACACGTGGGCCAATTCAAAGGAAGGACTCCTGTTGGAACTCCCAAGAGCCTACCCTGCTAGCAAGGCCTGGTCTGGAAGCCTGCCTTCAGATTGTGGGAGACACACTGAGGAGGGAGGCAGATGGTACATGAACGCCAAACTGGATTATAGCAGGCAGAACTGAAATAACCAGGGAGATGATCTTAAGAAAACTTCAGAGGAGCGTGAGAACATCCATGAGGAAGAGGGGAGTCCCTCTGCATAATTCTAGAGACCAGAAAGCAAGAGCAGAGTGGGGCGACACAACGATATCAGGGGCCCACGCTGCTGAGGTGTGCAGACAGTTAAGGACAGCGGGTGGCTGTCCTAAGCATGGTTGTGTTTCAGCATAACTTTCCATGAGAAAACAGACTTGGGGTAGGAGAAACAGGCCACAGGTGGGGCCAACCTTTGTCTAGCTGGATGCAAACATCCCGTAGTATTGACATTCTACTATCTGCAGAAACTTCTATCTTCCTTCCCCTCCATGGGCCAGGGTCTGACTTTAACAATAAATCTTGGGGAGAGATTGGAAGAGACTCTGCAGGAGAAACCCTGTGTGGCTGATGTGAAGACTGGGGTGAGGGGCGGGCTCTGGCAGGGATAGCAACAGTGTGAAGAGAAGTAAGCGCCCTTCCCAGCCAATAGGAATGGCGATGGTCATCACATGGACAGACCGTAAGTGCTCCGGGCCAAGATGGAAGGCTGGTGAACTTGGACATCCGTTTTCCTCTCATTTCATCTAAGACTGCTGACATGAGTCCACTCCCTCCTCAGCCTGGATGGAACCTTCTACAAGCTACTGCACCTAAGTTCCCTTTAGGATTTCAGATGCGGGAGGCCCAGGGCTCACCGTGGAGGAGTGCCAGTTGAAGCAGTGCGTGCGGAAGTGTGTCACAGCTGCCTGGTAGCAGCCATGTGCGGTGAGCAGGGCTCTCTCAGACAGAAGTCTCTCAGCCACAGCCTCGGACTCTGCCAGCAAGGACACGATCTTGTGTACTGACTCCTCAATGATGTTTCTGGCCTAGGGAGAAATGCAGCTTTTCAAAGTGTGCCTGACTTAACACAGAACAATGATAGCATGTTAAAAGACATCTTCACACAGCCCCCAGTTCCTAGGGGTGAAAAACAGATGCAATAAATTCATTCTGGAGGAGGTAAAAGTGTGAGTGTGGCTTATGTGACATCCAGAAACACTCTGACTTCTTCTTAGGAAGAACCTGTGTCACAAAGCAGACTGCTGTCCCATGCACAGTGCTGCGTGCCTGTGGGCATCTCTGCCCAACTGCTAAGAAAACCATAGATGGTTAGACAGAGGACACAAAAGGGGTTTGTGTTCCTCCCAGAGGATGAAAAATGACATCTGAAAGAGAACACTGTTCCACATGAACCCGGCTTCAACATCAAAGTCTCTGTGCCAGCTCCTCTCCAATCAAGGTTTGCTTCCTCCGTGTCTGAATCCACTGCCCCGGGTGCTGGGCCTGCATGTGCTCCAAAGCCATGGTGCCCCCAGAGCTCTTGTGGGCCCATAGGCCTTTCCATTCTCAACTATGTAGCTGTGTAAAGCTGGGCTCACTTCTTATGATCCAGCCAAAGCAACAGAGCCCCATGGAGTGAATGCAATAGCAGGTACAAGGATCAGGAAGTTTAAGTTCTGCACAAGAGACGTCTGCAAAGAGCAATGCAGCTCTTCTGTTTTGGGAAATGACTTTCATAAAAACACATTAATACAAATGGGTTTCTTTTCTTTTTGTTTTGTCTTGAGATGGCTGGCCTCAAACTCATGATCCTCCTGCCTCTCCCAAGTGCTGGCCGAAATGGGTTTCTTATGGTTATTTCTGAATGAGTTACATATTTTAAATCTCTTTTGATTTTTAAAACAATTCTTTATTTCACATAAAAATGCAATGATGTAACAGTTAGCAGGAAAGATGAATCAGTAAGAAGTGTTAGGCTTGGAAATAATTTTCAAATTTGTAGGAGGTACCAGAGAAACCCTGGATGGTTTACACAGCTGTGCAAGCCAACACAAGAAAGCCCTGGTTTAGTTTCTATGAACTATCCAAAGGTTAAAGACAAAATGCCATTCTATGTCATTTGAATTTTGAATGCAGTAAATATCAACAGACAAAACTCACCATAAACAAAAGCCCTCTGGGATCAATAGAGGCCCAGGACTAAAAAGCATGAGGACCACTGTGTCACACTGTGTCAGACACTTGCTCAAAACAAGTCCTGGCTTCTTGGGTGTCACACACGGAGTACTCACCTTTGGGATAATGTAACAAATGCATTCAAAACAAATACATCTGTTTTAAAATCTTTCCTAGACAATCCAGACTGTATTTCAGTGTATCTATCACTGTGCTGTGCTGGCTGGGGACTGGCACTAACACAGAGCTGCTCTGATGGAAGGGACAGGCCACCTTCTTGCCTGTCATTCCAGTGAGTGCACAGCTATGATTTGAAAATACTTGTGCAACTCCAAACCACTGAGGGGCCACTGAAAACAGGCTTGGCGGTCACAAAGGACAACATAAGCATTTTAGGAGGAACTTCTGACTAAGACCATGATTGCATCAGACTGCAGAAAATTTTGTAGACTGGATTTTAAAAAAATGACTAAGTCAACAGGCAGCAAAATAAAAATGTCTTCTAAGCAAAAAAGGTATGTAAGAGGAAACCACCCATATGCCATGGCTTCCTGGCAGGATATGGGGAAGAAGAACCCCCAATCGCGGCTCCATCCTCCTGAAGAGGTCAAGGCTAGCTTATCACTGAAGACTGGGGTCAAACTCTGCTGTACCCACTTGCTTCTACTTTACATGGAGCAGGCTTCCTTTTCTACACAGTCCCCTGTGAGGAGGGGGCAACCCGAGTTCTGTCAGCTCAGAGCAGTGCTGCAGACACAGGAGGCAGGGATGCCGCCACCACGGCTGGCACGTGCCCGGAAGGGTCCCTTTTACTACTACTCACATCCAGATGCTGCTGGATCTGCTTAATGAGAGCCCAGGACTGCTCCCGGTCATTGGCATGCATCAGTTTCCTCTTCATGATCGTCATGGGCACCTCGGGGCTCGGAGTGAGGTCAAGGTGTGGGACTGGAGGCAGGGAGATAGGGGAGCTGGCTCTGTGTTTCATACCCTGAAACTGCATCAGTTTCATGGCAGAGATGGACTGCAGAGAGAGAGAGAGAGAGAGAGAGAAAATCAGTTTAGGTGGAAAGGGCAGACGTGCCAAATGTGTCCTGGACCAGGCCCCTCCGTGGGACACTCACAGTTCACTCCCACAGTTTTAGGACCTTGGAAGTGCCCCAATTACAGCCTGAAAACAGGTGGTCAGTGCCCAGCAGTAGGCAAGGTGGCACATTGGTGCACCTGAAATCTACTAATGAGGAACTTCAAAAATGCCCAGCATGCTTTGCAGTCAATGTCTGCTCTTCTTCCACATGCCAACACAGCTGCCAATCCACAGTTAAGTGGAGCTTAGACCAGAGGTGTTTCGACTTGTTACAGTCCTAGACTGTGCTAACTCCCCCTGCTCCCCCACCTATTCCCAAGAACCAGTCATAGGGAGGTGCCTAGCATTTGTCCAAGTCAGAGCCAAAGTATGAAGGGCAGAGCTAGGACCACAGGGAAGCCAACAAGAGGCCACAACAGCCAGGCTCTGTCTGCCTGCACAGGCCCCTGCAGACTGGCTCCCCAACCCTGGGAAAGAGAGCTGCAAGCATCTTGTTCCCCAAGAAAGCAACACTTCTAAAACTGAAAGCTAAAATCACAAATATACATAAACACAGAAAGTTTTGAAAAGATCTATCACACCTCACCTACCAAGACCAGAAATGGTGACCCTGAGGACCCTACAGGGTAAGGGAGGCCTGAAACAGGGTCCACAAAGCAGGACAGTGCCTTCCCAGAGTTACCTCTCCTGCCTTTGCCCTGCCCAGTTCTCTCCTATGGGTGCTCAAATGCCCCACCAGGCCACATTGTCCTGAGGACTCTTTTCACATCCTGTGATTGCTCCACTGGCTGCACTGGCTGACAGGCTCCCAGCCCCCAGCCACGCTCCCCAGGGAAGAGCTGACTTTTTGCCTCCTGCATTCTAGAAGGCTGGTGCTTGTGCACAGGGAAAACATCTCAGCTGGTGGACTGGAAGCTGGTGCGTGTTTTGCAGTAAGTGTGGACATGTCAGGGGCCTGCCCAGAGGCTCAGGAAATTACAAGCCTGCCACAGACAGCGCCTGGGAACTGACCTATCTGACCACCTTCATCCCTGGTGGACATGGTGGGAGGGGACATCTCTAATTCACAGCCAAAGGCACAAAGTATCTTGCAGTTTGGAGTATGGCAGGAACTTTAAGAGTGCAAAGTGTGGGTCTCCATGGACAGGGCCACAGAGCTTGAAAGTGCTTTTAGTCTCAGTACCTCTTACCATCTGCCAGGCTCACGTTTAATGCCTCTCATGTGTAAGAGGCCTTCTCCTGTGTGGGCTATCTTGTGGGCTACGGTTCTGCCCAAGGAGGACACAGGTTCAGAGAGGTTAGATCACTTGCCCAAAGTGCAAGTTTGAGCCTAGCAAGGCTTGATGAGGTCCCCAGGACCTCTAGAGTTGTCAAATAAAGCAGCCATCCCCATGTCAAATGTCAGCCATTCTGCACCAGAATCCCATTTCTCTTCTCCAAGCAACAAAGTTCCAGGTGAGTTCACCTGGGGTGAGGAATAGAGAGCGAGAGCAGAGGCCTCAACTTACTTTGTTTCCGTACTGCATGACGTGGCTGGTGTTGGTGTGGGACTTCACCAACTGGTACTGCTTGTGAAGGGTCTCTTTGGTCAGATCCTCCTGCAAAAGGGAAAGCATGGCTGTCCCTGAAGGACCAGAGCCTGGTATGGAAACCACAGTAAGGAGGCAGTCCCCACAAGGGGCTCACCACATCTGAATCTTCCATCCAGTTGACACTGTACCAGTCGCCCAGGTAGGTGCCCCTCTCCTCATCATAGTAGCAGGCATAGGACGACTCGCTGGGGTTGGCGGCAGTAGTTGCATAAACTATGAGGAATTAAAGGTCTCACTGAGTCACATTTTGTTCCTGACTGGACTGCCCTTGCAGCTGGGGTCATTCCTTCCCCATTGGTGAGCTCAAGGCTCAGCACAGGGAGATGGTTGTAACTGTGGCCAGCCTGGTCCACTTGGTACAATAATTCATCTCAAATTAAATATGGAAGACAAAAGCCAGTAACAATAAGCAAGCACTCAGGCTTGGGACATCATACTATTTTGGAAGAATGCTGACAGGTTTTAATAGCTCAGGAAGCTCTAAAAATTAGGGACCTAACCTGAGTCCTAGAGGAAGTTATTTTAAAAATTCTCAGATGAGGGAACTGGGGCGCGTGGGTGAAGAAGGTCAGGACCAGGGAATTTTGTTCCTTACTGCTCAAGAAATGTCTTCACTTTCAGAATATGCATTGCGCATGTCTCGCCTGAGTGCCCGCCTCTTTGGTGAAGTTGCCAGGCCTACCGATTCCAAGTCCATGAAAGTGGTGAAATTGTTCAGTGAACAGCCCTTGGCTAAGAGGAAGGAGACTTATGACTGGTATCCAAATCACAACACGTATTTTGCACTCATGGGCACACTCCGTTTTCTTGGCCTTTACAGAGACGAGCATCAGGATTTTAAGGATGAGCAAAGACGTTTAAAGAAGCTTCGTGGAAAAGGGAAACCAAAGAAAGGAGAAGGGAAAAGAGCAGCAAAAAAGAAATAGTGCCAGCCCATCAAGAAACAACATATCTTCTTTAGTGACTGAGAGGAGGAACATAATAGAGGAACATACTTCCTCAATGAAGGTTATTTGGAGAACTACATCATCCAATCCAGTTAAAGTGTGACTGGTTTCTTGAACATACTCTTAATTCTGAAAAATTATTTTGGTCTCGGTTTTATAATCTGAGGTTTACCTAATCCTCTAAAAGAACAAATAAATTGTTGTTTAATGACATGTTTGGGGTAGGGATAGAATCATGGGGGAGTAGACAGGAAACCTTATTAAATGCGTGTCCCATACTTTCCTCATCTCTCCCTTGTTGCTTCCCACTCATCCAGCCCTAACTTTCTTTCATCACTCTGGCCATTCAGCCACTGTCTCCACCACCAAGCTCACAAACTTTATGGCTGTCTTCACCTACTCCTTTGAGGGTATCTAAGTGGGATGAAAGGCTTTTCTGGGAAAAGAGTACTTAACATCCACTGTATACAGGTACTGGGACACTGATGATACAACAGTTAACCAGATAAACAGTTTCTGCCTCATAGAACTTTTAGTCTATGGGACAGACTAACAAAGTGACATACAATTGTATTAGATGATACAAAGGAAAAAGGCAGACTTCTGTGAGAGGCTGAATGGATGAATGTATGAATTGCCAAGGTGATTCTTCTAAACTTTAGGAAGTTTAAAGAAGGCCTTTATAAAGAAATTAACTTAAGCTGAGTCCTGAAGAATAAATGAGAAAAGAAAAATCTTGAGAAAGTGTTTGAGGCAAAGAGAACACCATTTGTAAAGCCCTAAAATAAGAAGAAATTGTTTCATTCAAAAAAATTGAAACAAATCACTGGTTCAAAGTTGGCAATAAATATGCAGATAGATAAAAGCTTGGATATAACCAACTTAACCAGAGGTCAGAGAGTAAGATCTTTTGTTTGGAGATGACTGTTGTATGTGTTTAAGTAATTGCTAGTTTTATTGTATTATAGCCGTGAATTCCAAAGAGGTTTTGAGGGGTTTGTGTCCATGTGTGTGTGTGTATAAAAATTTAGTTATTCTGAATCTTACTATCCAGTAAACTTTCTTCTTTTTCCCTCTTTATTGTGGTTAAAAAAAAAAAAGAAAAAAAAAATTAACATCTTTAAGTTGCCACAACAGTGTTAACTATATGTAACCTCTGTTTCTACCTCTCAGACAAAAAACAAAATGTAGCCAGGCATTGGTGTCTCACCTGTAATCCTCGAAACTTAGGAGACTTGAAGTGCAAGGGCAGTCCCAGGCAAAAAGCAAGACACCATCTCAGAAATACCCAACACACAAAAAAGGGACTGGCGGGATGGTTCAAGGGGGAGTTCTCCTGCCTAGCAAGTGTGAGGCCCTGAGTTCAAACCCCAGTATTGAAAAAAGAAGCAAAGTATATAGACAAGAGGAGATACAGCAACCCTCCAGATACAGTTGTCTTTCCCTGCAATACTGAATGACTCCTGGACTAGTGAGAATCACCAGTACGTATGTTTAGACAATGTTATTTATACATTATGTAAATACATATGTTAGACAATGTTATTTTTAAAGATGCATAATCCAGATGGTATGGCTGGGGTGTATAGCCTGTTTAAAAAAATACTACCTAAAATTGGATGATTTATGTCTAATAGAACCAAGTTCAAACAGAAAAAAAAAAAAAAAAAAAAAAAAAAAAAATTCTCAGATGAGGACTGGGGGTGTATCACGGTAGCTAGAGCACTTGCCAAGCAGGTACAAGGTTCTGGGTTCCATCCCCAGAACCACAAAAAAAAATTAAATGAAAATAAAATTAGGGCTGAAGATGTAGCTCAAGTAATAAAAGCACACACAGGGTCCTGGGTTCAATCCCTAGTACAAAAATAAAGGAAGGAAGGAACGAAGGAACAAAGGAAGGGAACTGAAAAATAAAAACCCACTTAACTGGACAGAACCTTTATACTTACCATGTAGTCGCTATCTACCATGGGTTCAGAATACTGCTGGACACATAGCATCATTCAAGACCCAAGTCTTGGGGACTGGGGGCATGGCTTAAGTGGTAAAGCACCTACCTACAAGGCAAGGCCAAGTTCAAACCCCAGTACCAATAAAAAGAACAAAAGCAAAACAACAAAAAATGCAGCTCTTGGCGGGGGGCGGGGACTGAGAAAGAATAATGGAGGGGGTGAACTTGACCAAAGTATACACGTATGGAAATCTCACAATGAAACTCCTTTGTACAACTAATATACGCTAATAAAAATGTAAAAATTTGTTTTAAAAGATAATTCAATCATAAAGAATAAAAATAAAACATCACTCTTCCAACACATAAGCACTGTCTTTATCCCCATTTTGCAGATGGAGGTAACTGAGGGTCAAAGACGGTAAGTCACCTGCCTGAGATGAGAGAATCAGTACAACGGATCACAGTAGACCACAGCTGGCTTTGAACTTAAGCAGCTTTGCTAGAACCAGGAAGGACACTTTGCAGCTCACACATGGCTTCTGCATTTCCTGACTACAGATCCTCAAGGAGTAGAGGAAGCCAGAACCTCAGCAAATGTGCCCCAGGTCTGTACCAGGCTGCCCTCAGCAGTCCTGCTCACGTACAGTGCTCGATTCTGGTGTGCAGTGTCTGAGGACAACCGAGCACCACCTGCCTGGCAGCCTGGCTCAGAGGCCAGTGCTCGCACACCTACCATTGATGTCATGGGGCAGGTGGTTCATCATGGAGCCAGACTCACAGGCCTCAATGTAGAACACCATCTGCAAGGCATGAGACAGTGAGCTCCTGCGTGGCCATGGCACTCCACCCCTCCACCCACACTTCTGAGCCTTTCACTTCAGCTGCTGGGAGACCTTGCTGCTATAAGAGGCTGTTGCCAGAGGCTGCAGAAGCCATTTGACCAGGAGCCAAATTTATTCATCCCCAATGGAATAAATTGATCTACTAGTTGACATAATGCAAAAAATGCAGTGTCACCATCTGATACAGGAGCAGTTCCAAAGAGCGAAGTCAACAGGATAGCCCATCTTCCCACATGTCCACCTTGTCCACTCACTCTGGGCAGAGGACAGGAGAGGGACAAGGAGGCCAAAGGGAAATAACATAAGATGGTGGCATGTTCCTTAACTGTCCCGAACTGGAGATAGTCCTAGGAACAGCAGTCATCAAAGTGTAGTCCCCAGCCCTGCAGTGACTAAATCACAGCCTCTCCCTAGCCCTGCTGGGTCCATCCTGGGGGCGAGCATACTCGCTGTGAGCATTCTCCCTGTGTCCTAACAGGCGCTCTATGAATCTCATCAAATCACTAAAGCCCTAGAAGCACAAATAG
The DNA here is from genome assembly GCF_047511655.1 of Castor canadensis. NCBI lineage: Eukaryota > Metazoa > Chordata > Mammalia > Rodentia > Castoridae > Castor > Castor canadensis. The sequence continues at coordinate 16,502,059 of NC_133388.1, read as the reverse complement.
TTAATCAAAGTTGACCAGAAGAAACACTTCCCAGAAAACCTGGCCACCAAATGAGGAGGCCAGTCGCACCCCTGTCGGCTCTGCTTCTGCTGCCCTCCCCACACTCTTCCCCAAGGCCACCCAGGGGCAGATGTTACCTTTTGGTACATTTTGTGTTCATACATGTAGTGGATGGTCTCGTTCAGGTCCTTGACGTGAAGCTGAAAGGTTAGAACAGTGGCACTGAGACCAACACACCAAGAAAGGCCACTTAGGGAATTCCCTATCAGTAACTCTTTATAAATTCCTATTAGCCAGTATTCAGAAGTAACCACAGGGACAGTACAATCAATCTCCAGGAGAGTCCTTGAGTGGTTGGTCCACATATTTAAAAAGGGAAAAGAATCTGCTTTTACTCAGAGACTGTTCTATTGTGCCTAGTGTGACACACCCTGTCCTGTGACAGCTGCTGTGACAGGAAGAAAAATGCAGGGGACACCCCTGGGAGAATTGTCTTTGGATGGACTTCAGGCTGGTACGCTTGTCCCCAAGCCTATGGACAAACCAGCCCTAGTAGGGGCTTTAGAAAACAAACCCTGGATTTCACCCCAACACATCTTCTAAGTTTGCCTTTAAAATGCTAAGAAAAATTTCTGTTGATGTAGCTCAGTGATTGAGCACATGCCTAACACATGAAGCCCTGCATTTGATCCCCAGCACTGGGGCGGGGGGGAAGTCCAAAGATCAAAATGGTAAGAAAAACTCACATCATCATTAGGAAAAACCAGTATTCCGGTAGCTCCGTGGTCAGTGAAGTAGACGAACACGTGATCCTGGGGGCCGCTGCCAAGACAGAACAACAGATAATGAGAGCCAGAGGCCAACGGCTTTCCAGTTCTATCTCTGAAAAGTTACCCTCATCAAAAGTGAAGAGGATGGGTGAGGACCCTGGTTGCCCAACAAGGACACAGAGGAACACAAGGCCTCGTCCCTCTGCTCCCCCCGAGTGTTCCTCTTTACCGCAAGCTTTGTTCCAGAGCCTCACAACTCTGACTGACAGCTGAAAAGGAGAAGGGAAATTTGCTGGGAACCTTACACACCCTAGGTGTGATCTGGACAGTGGACTGTGGACAGCAGCCACAGTCTCCAACCAGATCACCCCAAATGAGTAAGGGAGGCAGGACACACAGCCCAGCAACCTTGTAGCCTCCACAGACTCTCAGATGTGCCTGTCCTCCAGCCCAGGGCTCCAGAGGGCACAGTGTCACGACCGCAGGGTGCCAATTCTGTTCTCCCTGCATAGAATCCATCCACGTTCTAACTCACACAAGCTTAACTCCAGCATGAAAGAAATGTGCTAGAGTCTCAGACACCTCATAAAGAGATACTAAGCATTCAGACATTTCTAGCCCACATCCAGCATGGCAGGCATTGGGGTTAGTTTTCTCCAAAACAATCATTAGTCCTCTCCCTGGGGTTTGACTTGTGATCAAGGCACAGGTGGGTGGCAGGCTGGGGCCCCACAACCTGACTAGTTCCTGGAGATACACACCTGGCTCAGTGTGTTCCCCAGTCATGCAACAGGCCAGCACTATGATCCAGACAACAAAGAACAGTGGATTTATGACAGGGAACATTTATTAAGAAGAGTGAGGGACAGGAGTGGAGATGCACACCTGTAATTCCAGCTACTCACGGGGCCTAGCCAGGAGGGCTGCAAGTGTGAGGCCAGCCTGGACAACCTAGCAAGATCCCTGCCTCAAAGAGTAATAAAATAAAATAAATAAAATAAAAAGAGCCGGGAATGTAGCTCAGAGGTAGCGAGCACTTGCCTAGCATGCACAAAGCCCTGAGTGAAGTCCTCAATCCACAAAACCAAACAAAAAGTGAGGGACCTGAATCCTAGAGGCACAGAGATGCGTCATTGAGATAAGACAAGCCACTGGAACCTCACCCTTGTGCGGGACACAGCTCCGTATGCTGTAATTCCTCACAGGTGAGCAGGAGCCAAGAACAGCACCCGTTCAAATGCCCTGCGCTGAGGGACTGTGGTGTCCATCAAACAGACGGCGTTACCTATTCAGGACTCTTCCAGATCCTCTGCCCTTCACAGCTTCTGCATCACCTCTCAGCACAGCAAGGAAGTTTTGTGGGGTAACATCCTACAGGGGATCGGAAATCAAAATCAGATGCAGCTGCAGCCCCAAGCAGACTGTTCCCAGAGCCTAGCGAGCCGAGGCCATCAGCCACACACCTCCAGGTTCAAGAGCAACTCTAGGACCAGGAAGAACAGGACCAGGAAGTTCTCAGGTCCCGTGTACAACCTGTGTGCAATTGCCCTCTTGGTTTTTGACAAATGGCAACTCAGCAAGCCTGCCATTCCTTCCTGACCACTATGAAGTCGAGTAGAAACCCAGAGACGCTGATGGGGAAAAGAGCAGAGGAAGAGAACTCCGCAGCTGGAGAGCCAAACAGCAGACAGCAGAAACCAGAGTGATGGGCCCTCCTTTTGCATCCAGCTTGCTGCCTCAGAGGCTGAGGCCCCAGGACATTTGATGTCCTTAGAGAGAAATTGTAAAATTGATACTCAATCATTAAAAGCAATATAAAAAAGTACAAAGGGAGCTGGGCCCCAGTGGCTCACATCTATAATCCCAGCTACTCAGGAGACAAAGAGCAGGAAGAGTGTAGTTTGAAGCCAGCCTGGGTAAATAGTTCCCAAGACCTTATCTTGATAAAGCCCATCACAAAAAAAAGGTGTGGCAGAGCGACTCATGTAGCAGAGTGGCTGCCTAGCAAGCATGAGGCCCTCAGTTCAAGCCCCAGTGACCCCCCCCAAAAAATGTACAAAGGGAAAAGACAACAAAAATCTCATAAACACTGATCACCATATTACATATGTGATATGATCAATTTTATTATATTTGAACTTAGAAAAAAATGAAAGAAAACAAAGAAATGCTAAATTTCAGGTGAATGCTTCTTTATCAGAAAGCATATTACTTACTAAGAGACCCTTCTGCAATTAAAAAAAATAAGAATCAAGAATGAAGTCACTATGGTGTTCTTAAACCTGTCGACTTAAACAGTCTTGATCACCTTGCAGGAATATAAAACTTTTTGGAAGTTACATGCTTATTATAGTACTTATATTATTATATATTATCTTCAGAAAAATCCTGAAATAGTTTGCGCTAGCCTTGAGTGTTGAAGAAAACAATTTTCATAAAAATAGCTCAGACAGCTAGGCGCCAGTGGCTCACACCTGTAACCCTATCTAGTTAGGAGGCTGAGATTGGGAGGACCAAGGTTTGAGACCAGCCCCAACAAATAGTTCATGAGAACCCATCTCTAAAATGACCAGAGCAAAATGGACCACAGGTGTGGCTCAAGCGGTAGAGTGTTTGCTTTGCAAGTGCAAAGCTCTGAGTTCAAATCCCAGTCCTACTAAAAAAAAAAAAAAAGAACATATAATCAGATTAACAGAAATACCTCGAGAAAATAGGTTATTAATGAAGGAAATACATTACCTGACTTAAAGTATGCAAAAACTAGAAACTAAAAATCAGTAAACTACAACTTATTTTGAGCATTTTCCTTTTTTCCCCTCTGTTTTCTTTCAAAGATCTCACTGCTGAGCTGGCTAGGGTGGCGCATCTGTAACCCCAGCAGCTTGGGAGGGTGAGGTAGTAGGGTCACCTAAGCCCAAGAGTTTGAAGCCAGCCCGAGCTACAGTTCAAGACCTCATCTCAAAATATTAAAAAAAAAAAAGAAAGAAAGAAAGAAAAAGAAAGGGAGGGAGGGAGAAAGGAAGGAAGGAAAGAAAGAAAAAATAATGCTGAGGATGGAGCTCAGTGGTAGAGCACTTGCCTAGAATGTGTGAGGCCCTGGGTTCCATCCTCAGCACGGTCCCACACACACAGAAATACACACACACACGTGCACACACGCAGAGAGAGAGAAAACTATTATAATTTACTCCTTAACCACAAATACTAATACAAAAATGAAACACTGACCAGAAATCAGTGTAGCAAAGGGGAAAATCATCAATGAAGCAAAGAGAAAACCCAGGGTCCCAGTCCTGGTTGCGCTCACCTCTCCGGTATAGTCCTTTGGGACTCCCTTATACACATCCGTGCCATTGGGCCTGTTGATCACAATTCCTGGTGTTGGGTTACTGAAAATGAAAGGACACAGCTGAAACAAAATATGTCATATCTCTGAAATCCCTCTTCAAAATACAACCTATTATCTTAAAAAAACAAACAAACAGCTATGTCAAACACCACTGCGTGGTCACCAGTGTGTGTGGTTTGGGGAACTCGGGGTCCCACAACCCAGAAACTCTTGTCAGGGGGAAGAGAGGGGTAGAGTTCTACAAAACCAGGACGGGGAACAAAAGTGAGGCCTCCTGCCTGCTGGACACCAGACAGTATCTTGTGGAAAAGATCACTCAGGGCAAAAATCCTCTCAGAAACAACAGGGCAAGGCTGGGGATGTAACTCAGTGCTAAGAGCATTTGCCTAGCATGTATAAGACCCTGGGTTCAAAACAAAGCCAGGTGTGCATAAGGCCCTGAGTTCAAACCCCAGGGCTGCAAAAAAAAAAAAGACATTAGGACTGGTCGAGTGGCTCAAGCAGTAAGAGTGCCTAACAAAGCCAGGTGTGGTGGCACATGCCTGTAAACCTAGCTACTAGGAATGGCAGAGACAGAAGGATTGACAGAGTTCAAGACCAGCTTAGGAAAATGTTAGTGAGACCCTATTTCAAAAAACAAAATAAAAACAAAAGGGTTGGAAATGTAGCTCAAACGGTAGAGCATGTGCCTAGCAAGGACAATGCCCTGAGTTTAGTCCCCAGTACAAGAAAGAAGGGAAGGGAGGGAGGGGAGGAGAGAGGGAGGAGAGAGGGAAGGAAGGAAAGAAAAAGCAAAGCACCTGCCTAGAAAATGACAGAACGGAAAGCAAGACACGAACACACACCCAGGCTGTAAAGCCGCAGGATGGATTCTGCGGGAACCAGATGTGATCTCAGCACCAGGAAGCATCTCTGCGGGGCCTCATCAGAGCACTGGGAGCAGGGGAAACTGGTCCTGTTGAGCTTAGTGCCAGACTCAGATATGGGGGCATGAGAGACCCATAAAAGTAAATCAGAATAAAGGAGGGCAGTAGGGTCTAACCTACAAACAAGCCTTCTGCAAATGGCCCCTTGCCGTCCCAGCATGGAGGTTAGGAACAGGTTCTGCAGAACCCAGGGAGCAGCTCTACACCCTGAAAAGGTCCTCAGGCTTCCACCCTTTCACAGTACCCTGCGCCACCCATTTCCCTCCCCACCAAGACAAAGGCCAGCATGAGGCCACCCTGCATGTCAGGCCACTGTGGAAGGAGCCCTGTGAGTCTGGAGGTGCTGGTAGTTTTAACACGTTGACATTCTTACACCAAGTTCAAGGTACTCCCTACTTACTCTTGGGAGTTGGCGATGTCATCATACATCATCACAATGATCTGCTCATCGGGAATCCCATTCCGGTGGATGATCTGATAGGCGTGACATGCATCTGCCTGGGAAAAGTGATTTAGTCATGGTTAGATTCTGCCAGGGAGGAAACCAAACGTTTTGGAGCTCCAGTGAGCCACCCATGTTCTGTGTCTAGAAAGGCTTGCTGTGTGAATGGATCCCTACTAGTTAAGTTCTTAAGCTGTTAAGTTTTCTTTTCTTTTTCAAAACATACATTTACATTTTTTCACCCACCCCAATTATCCAAACTCTTAACTGTTAGGAAGTCGGTGCTCCTGTGTGCAAGCAAGCACATACACACTACTGTGTGTGCAGATAACAGATGCCTTTGAAAGTCCTAAGTGACTTCACTTTCCAGACCATGTAAAAGTCTGAAACAAAATTTAGTTCTCAAATCAAGAATGAGTCAAAAAGATAAACCAGCTGTGCACAGTTTTGCATCACACAGGACTCGTCCAATCTGAGTACTTCGGATCTGCCATGGCCACCGTTGAGAGAACTGAGTGAAGGCTCAAAAGCCCAGCCCCAGAACTGTATTGAGAAAGGTGCTCTTTAGTTTAAAAAACCCCAATAATTCAAAAGGAGACAATAATAGGGTGGACGGAAAACTTCCCTGTGCAATTCCTAACCCACTCAAGGGAGAAGACACACAGCTTCCTTATTTCAGATGACACACACTCACTTCACTTAACATGGAAATCATGTGAAATGTTGCCCAACTTTCTGCTTCCAGCTAATTGTGTCTTTCCTGGAACAGAGGCCTAAGTAAGCATGGAGGGAAGGCCTGCCTCAGGAAGACACAGACCACGCAATGGAAATAAAACTTGTCAAACACCAAGCCTGGCTTCTGCCTGCACATGCTCCACAGGAATGAACTTCTGCCTCAGTGTACAGTCTCTGAGTGCTGAGTGGGCAGGCCCAGGACTGGCACTCAGCAGCTGCTGGATGGATAGATGACTGAATAAATGTCCAGCCCTGAACTAGGACCTGATGTGTTGTTTTCTCATTCAGTCCTCACAGCAACCCTAGGGGATAAAAGTCACGAGCCCATTTTATTAATGGGCAAACAGCAGCTGAGGGAAGGGAGGTGTCCTGTCAGAGTCACACTCAGCGCGTGGCGTTGTTGGGGATTTTTTTGGTTTTGTATACTGAATTTGAATTAAGGCCTTTACCACTTGAGCCATGTCCCCCAGACCTTTTTAGTTTGTTTTTCAGATAGTCTTGAGCCAACTTGCCATGCTGGCCTTGGACCACAATCCTCCTACTTCTGACTCCCAAATAGCTGGAACCACAGACACGTGTCCCCGCATTCAGCTTATTTTAAGAGATAGGGTTTTGCTAACTTTTTGTCCGGGCTGGCCAGGAACCATGAGCCTCCCATCTCTGCCTCAGGAGTAGCTGAGATTACAGGCATGCACTACCATGCCCGACCTAACCCAAGCACTGACTCCAGAGCTTGATAACTGCTTCATGCAGAGGCAATAGAGAAGTCATTAAATTTACAGAGGCCCAGGGATTGACAGTCTAACCAGGATCATTCACTAGTCCCTAAATATCTTATGTACACAGTCATCTGTCACTTCAGGATGGGGCATGGTCTAAGACATGTATCATTAGGTGTTTTTGTTGCTGTAAATGTCATAAAGTGCATTTATACAAACTAAGCCAGAAACTGTGTCACTAGACAATCTAATATTGGGACAGCAGTTGCTAACTGAAATGTCATTATGTGGTGTTTGTTACATTCTATAGAAGAATAAGGGCCTTCAAACACCAGCTCTGATGGACAGAACAAGACTCCCCTCCCCCCTGCCCCAAATATCTCTACAACCTACTGCCCAAAACCTGGCAAAGGTGGATTAATACAGCAGATGGACTTAAGGTTGCTAGTCAACTGGCCTGGAGATAGGGGGGGTCTTCCCTGGACTACTCCAGAGAACACAGGCACACAGGTTGTCTATGTGCAGAGCGAGACAGGAGCCCGTGTCCAAGCAAGGAGGATTCTGCTGACCCTTGCTGGCTTTGCAGATTGAAGAAGGGCTGTGCCTGTGAGGAATGCAGGTGGCCTCTACAAACTGGAAAAGGCAAGGAAACAGATGAGCCACCCTTAAGCACAGCACCCGTCAGTACTTTGATGAACCAGAGAGACCTGTTCAGACGTCTCATCTCCAGAACTGGAAGATAATAAGTGTGTGTTGTTTACCACAGAATTTGTGGTGAGTTGTTACCGCAGCAACAGGAAACTAATACACCCTGTCATGAGTACAGTGGAATTGGCCCTCCACTTGGGGACACGTGTTGGCATTGTCAATCAGGCTGGAACACACACCCTCCAGCCCCAGCTTCTCCTGCCTACACTGGGAAACACCAGCAGACACCCAGCCGGTGTCTGCTCACAGCATCATGGCAACAGCAAAACCCCAAAGCAAGCCCAGTGACTGTCACCAGCACGAAGAATGACCTGTCCTATGCTTACATCAGTGGGGTGCCTAAAAGTGAATGAAAGACACAGCCTAGCTGCAAAACTGACAAAGCTGAGGCACACAGGGAAAAGAGAACAAGTCACTTGACTGCACTTACACAGAGCTCAAACAGCCTAACAGAGGTGTACACTGTTCACAACTAAATACCCTGTATAACTACACAGCAAGCAACAAACAAATCAGGAGCCTGCTCCCTAGAGGAAAGGGAGGGGGATTCCATTTGATGGGGACAAAGCACTAGTGATTTTCCTTTTATTTAGCTGGGGCAAGGCACACAGGCATTTTCTTTACTCTTACTCTTAAAATTGTACAAATGTGTTATAAATACATGTTACATTTGTTTACTCTTTAGTAAGAAAAAAACCAAGCCATGTTATGTTAGAGTTATCCTACTCCTGTGCTGAAAGTGGAAGTGAACAAGACACCCACCCTACTTATTTCTCCTGTTCGAAAGGCAGGAATACTTTTTTTTAAAGAAGGAGTACATTTTTTAAAGAAGTGTAAGAGTTGTACAATGAAAGTTATAAAATATGGGGAGGGGAATTAAAAATCTGCTATGTTTGGATCTTAAATGCCCCCAAAAGGCCCATGTGTAAAGGCTTGTTCCCTACAGAGGAGCAACTGGGAGGTGGTGGAGCCTTTAGGAGGTGGGGCCTAGTGAAAACTCTTCAGGTCACTGAGGCTGTGCCCTTGAAGGGGACTGTGGCCCCAACCCCTTCTTCTTCCTCTCTTTTGCTTCCTGGCCATGAGTTGAGCAGTTTGTGCTACTACACACTCCCACCATTACAAAATGGCACCCCCACTAGAAGCCTAAAAGCAATGGACCCCTGATCATGGGCTAGAACCTCTAAAATGGTTGGCCCAGAATAAACCTTTTCTCCTTATAAGCTAATTATCTCTGGTATTTTGTTATAGTGACAGAACACTGATTAATGCTGATCTGAATATGTGGAGAGACATCTCATATTCATGGACCAGAAAATTTAAAACTGGAAAGATGTAAATTAAAAAAAGATGAGGAGGTTTCTCTTACAGAAATCGATAAGAATGATTAAAAAATTTACATAGGATTGCAAAAGACCTAGAATAGACAAAACAATTTTGAAAAAGAACAAAAGTGGAGGGCCTTTCACCTCCTGATTTCAAAACTATACTGGGGGGGGAGGACCGTCTACAGCCAACGAGGCTGGAATGACTTACATATCCACACACAAAAAGATGAGCGGGCCCCTTATCTCACACCATACACAAAAACTAACTCAAGGACTGGCAGACTGGCTCAAGTGATAAAAGCACCTGCCTAGCAAGCATGAGGCCCTGAGTTCAAACCCCAGTGCTGCAAAATAAACAAAAACTAACACAAAATGGATGGTGGACTTAAATGTAAGGGTCACAGTTCAACTTGTAGAAGATAACGTAGGTGATGTGTCTGCAGGGGCGTTGTAGCTATGACCAAAAGCATGGACCATAAAAGGGAAAAAAGATGAATCAGACCTCACTGAAATTTAAAACTAAAGTGCCTCAAGAGACACTTTTAATGTGTCTTTGAAAGGACTGGGGGATCACCCAGTGGTACAGCACTCACCTGGTACGTGCAAGTCCCTGGGTTCCATTCCCCAGCATCACAAAAGAGAAAAAGGGAAAGACACCATAAAGAATATGAAGACAAGCAACTGACTAACAGAAAAGATTTCCAAAATACATCTCTGACAAAGGGCTTGTATCCAGATACAAAGAATCCTTGTGCCTCAATTAGACAATCAACTGAATCAAAAAAATAGGTAAAAGGCTTAAATAAGCTTTTCACCTAAGAAATACACGAATGGCTAAAAGCATGTGAAAAAGATGCTTAGCATCACTAGTCATCAGGGAAATACAAATCAAAACCACAGTGAGATGTCGCTCCATGACCAGACAGACAGCAAGTACTGGAACCAGCAGTCTCTAAACACAGCTGTGGGATGGAATATAGTACAGTCACTTCTTTAAAATGTCTCCATATGACCCCCAAATTAAGTATCTAATCAAAAACATTGATCCACACAAAGATCTGCACACAAATGTTCTTAGCTGCATGACTCAAAAGAGCCAAAAATCAGAACCATCCATCACCTAATACATGGATGAGCAAAATGGGTTCTGTCCATATACTGGAATACTCTTTGGCAATAAAAAAGGAATGGAGTCCCAAGGCCTGCTTCAACACAGAAAAAGCTTCTCCTAACCTGAGCACTGTAGAGTTCAACCTATAGAAAATGTTCAGAAAAGGCAAATTTATAGAGACAGAAGTAGATTAGTGGTTGCCTGGGGCTACAGGGAGACTGCAAGTATATCCTAGGGACTTTACTGGGGTGATGGAATGCTCTAGCACTGCTTTATGGTAATGTTTGCACAACTTAGTAAATTTACTAAAATATCACTAAGTTGTATATTTAAAGTAGGAATTACAGATGGTATGTAAATTACACCTCAAAAAAGTTACAGTTTTTTTTTTTGTTTTTTTTTTTTTTTTGCAGTACTGGTATTGAACTCAGGGTCTTGTGCTTGCTAAGTGCTCTACCACTCGAGCCACACCCCCCAGCCCTTTTGCACTTTAGTTTGTTTTTCAGATAGGGTCTACCAGGCTGGCCTCAAACTGTAATCCTCCTCCCTACACCTCCCCACTAGCTGCATTCCCAAAAGTGCACAACCACACCCAGCCCTGAAGTTACAGATTTTTAAGAGGGTGGGTGCAGAGTGTCCTGTGTCACTGCTCTCCTGGACTGTTAGGAGCCCTTGGTACCACCCTGTTAGACAGGTGCTTGTGTCCCCATTTAACAGACAGGTGAGCTCAGGAAGGGCAAGGCTTGCTGGGGATTCAAACCCAGGTCTCCTGCCTCTTCTTCCATACTCAGTGATCTCCAAGTCAGGCCGTGGCTCTCCCCACGCCCTCTTATGGTTGCTTATGTTAACTCAACAGGGTTCTGTGCTGTCAAGGATGGAATAAAAGTAGGGTTCAGCCAACTCAGGTAGTTCGGAACTGTGTCAAAGGCCTCATGCCTCACTTCCCTGGGACATATCGACCTTGAAAACAGCAAAGCCACAGGAGGTAATGCTGGGGGGTGGGGGGGGGGGAATTGAGCAAGACCTCCCCAGGGCAGAGTCCTGTACAATGGGAACAGAGATGACTCTGACTCAACCACTTGTAGAGCTGGGGTTAAGAGTAGTCATGTTCCAGAGGCATCCCATGACTTCCTGACACAGCCTCCTGTCCTCATACTGTGTGGCCTCTGTGACCCATAGCAGTAGCTGTAAGCTAAATAAGGCGAGTGGCTTGGAGGAAAGGCTAAATGCAGCTGGGGTGCTCTGGTCTGGAGGAAGAGGTCCAATTTCCAGCCAGGTGTGCTCACATGACAGGTATACACAGCACCTCACCTGCTGGCATGCATCAGAATCTTCTAGAAGCGAGGCGTGAGATAGGGGCTTTGAGGCACCTCCCTGAGCCCTCCTTCAACCCCAGAGAAGAGGTGACATTTCAGCTAATGTGGCAGGTAAGTGGAGAGCCGCCACTACACCTGAGGTCTTCCAAGCCCAAAGCTATGTTCTGGCTCCGTGCACTGGAAGGCACCCTGATGGACTGGTCACTCCCTCTGCTGTGGTTTTCTTCATGCCCTCCTCTACATGAAACACTTGTTTTTTTCCGACCCCCTTCTGCGGAAGTCCCCTCACATTGCTCACCCACAGCCTCTCCTTCAGAAAGCCAACCTCCCATCCCTTCCAGCATGACCTCCCCTATTCCTTGACCCCAGCCTGGCACTTGGAGCTCTGTGGGGACCTGTGCTCAGGCTGGGGGCTCCTGAGCAGAAAGCTCCACCTCCTGTGCTCCATACCCCCCCCACCTCACCCCTACACCACATACTTCCTTGCAAACCACACACCTCCAAGTGAAAACTGTTAACATAAATGGCGCCGTGGGTCAAGTTCATCTCAACACCCTGGAATATGCTGCTGTGGGGGCTCACCTTGTTACAATGCAATCAATGCCAGAAGCTGGATGCCGGTGGCTCACGCCTGTAATCCTAGCTACTCGGGAGGCTAAGATCAGGAAGATCCAGGTTCAAGGCCATCCAGGGCAAATAGTTCTCAAGATCCCATCTCCAAAATAACCAGAACAAAATGGACTGGAGGTGTGGCTCAAACAGTAGAGCTCCTGCTTTGCAAGTGTGAACCCCTAAGTTCAAAATCCAGTACCACCAAAAAAAAAAAAAAACAAAATGTAGTGTCAGAAATAGTAACTCTTGGGAGGATAAGTGACTTGTTTTCTCTTGTTTATCTGTTTTTTCTAAATTTTCTGTAATGACCCTTAACATATACCAATGCTGTAATATGACAGAAAGGAAAGTATTTTAAAAACAAAACCTGACAAAGTAATGCTAAGATACCTGTCATAGAACTGGGAGGGACTTGAGTGTGGACTGGAAATCACTCTCTGTGACCTTGGACAAGTTACCTAACCTCCCTGTGCCTCAATTTCCCCATCTCAAAAGAGGTTTGTGACAGGAGCCATCCTGTGGGTTGTCTGAGGATTAAATGAGATAATCTGTGCCAAGTGGTTAGTACTGAGCCTTGTACACAGCAGGAGCTCAGTAAAGGCAGCATTCCTCCACCAGAAATGGGCACTGGCTCCACCGGACAGGGAGCCATCGTGCATCGCCAGCACTTTTAGCGGCCCCTGACTCATGCACATGGGAGAGGAATTAGGAAGAGCCATTCACTCCCTGTAAGCTCTGCTCCTGTGTCACTTCCCACCACCCAGCTCTTCCTGGTTTATTCTGCAATTGGACCTCAGCTCCCAAGTACCTGCCGCACCCTCTTCCCAGCCCGTTCTCCACAGTGGCCTGCCTCACTCTCCAGCCCACCTGGTCCCTTCTCAAGTTCCAGGTTACCAGATACCCACACCCATCTCACCTCAGCTCAGTACATCAGATGAAAAATGTCTCACCAGCATCACCAGAGACCACCTCCCCGCACACCATTGTTCCAAGTTGGAAAACAGAAATGCAAGTTGTTCAAGAGAAAACAAGGTTGAAATAAGCACCGTGGGGTATGAGGAAGCACTCAGCAATGACACAGGAAGCTCATGTGCTCATGTCCCTACACCAAAGACGGAGCTTGTGTTTACCTGAGGAAAACGTGAATTACAAGTATGTCAGCTTAAAAGTCTGCTGTGGACTCTTTGGAGATAGTTCTTTCAAATGCTCTTTCATGGTTAGCCTCCAAAGCCAAGGAAGCACGTGTTGGTGGCTGGCTGGGAACAGAGACAGGTCAACAGGGACACAGCACACAGCTGGTGGCCACAATGTCACCATCCTTTCCTATTTGGGGGTCAAAGATTTCTGTCTATACCCGCTTCTTTCACTTTGCTTCCTTTCTTTCTATCTCAATATTCTGTATTTTACCCAGGGAAACTAGTGACGCTGGTTTTTTTTGTTTTGGTTTTTTTGGTTTTTTTGTTATTGTGGTTGTTTGGTTTTTGTTTGGAGCAAAGGATGACTAGTCATATTTAATAATGCTTAACCAATACATGTTTTTTGATCTGGTTGTATAAAAGCCAGGGCAGCTGATGAATCAGCGTGTTCCTTATCTGTGATCTGTACTTGGACTTATCTTTGTCACTCGTGATTAGGGTGGGTGGAGAAACTGCAGTTATAAGTTTGGTTTGCTCTTCCCCATTTGGGTCAGGTCTGTGGTTAAGTATTAAAAGGAAAAAGGGATTATTTTGTCACGATAACAACTTTTTAGTCAAGCTGAGTTTCCTATTTGGCTAGCACACAAAAACCATTCAAGAAATGAGTCATCACTTCATCAAAGCCAGCCCCCCTCTACCTACGTGGATATGAAAGCAGACACCCCGTGGGGAAACCTACCTGACCCTTTCCTCACATGAGACACAGCGCTGCCAAGGCTCTACACCTGTGTGGCCCAACATGGTAGGCACTGGCCACGGTGGCGACAGAGCACTTTATATGTAGCCCGTCTAAACTGAGACACAGTGGGAATCAAACCAACACTAGATTTCAGTGACAGCACAAAAAAAGAATGTAAGGTATCTAATTATTTATTTTATTTTGACTATATGTTGAAATAAAGGTTTAGACATTCTGGTTTAAATAAAATTAAAAATTAAAATTAATTTCACCTATACTTTTCAACTTTTAAAAAGGTGTCTACTTAGGAAATTTCTGATGACACATGCACTCTCCTGGTGGGAGACGATCCCCACCATCTGGGTCTGAATCCTGACCCCCCCACTTGCCAGCTGTGCCTCACTGGGCAAGCTAGCAACCCTGCCCACACTTACATCCAGTCATCCACAAAGAGGGAATAAGGGCCAAACCTTCTCCACACAGCACCACTGTGCAGATTAAAGGAGTCCACAGCGCTCTGGAAAGAGAGCCCACGACATGGACTCTACAAGAGTCTATGCACCTACCTCTGAGAGTGAAAAGACTAAATGCATTTTTTAAAAGGAACAGCTTTATTGACACATGATTCACATACCAGAAGAGTTGGCCTTTTAAAATATACAAGTTTCTAGTTCATTCGCCAAGTGTGCAACCATGACCACCATCTAATTCCGGAACATTCTCGTTACCCCAAAAAAGAACCCACATCCATTGGCAGTCACTCTCTGTTCTCTCCTCTGCCCAGCCACTGGCAACCTTTCTTTCTCTACAGATTCCACTAATCTGAACTTTCATTTAAATGAAATCATTAAAAGGCATGGCCTTTGTGACTCTTGAGTCTCAATGTGGAATTGCTGGATCGTAGGGTGACTCTGTTACATTTTTTTTTTAATTTTTGGCAGTACAGGGATTTGAACTCACAGCCTTGTGCTTGCTAGCCATGTGTTTTACCACTTAAGCCATGCCACCAGCCCTATATTTCACCTTTTGAGGAACTGCCAGACTGTTTCCCAAAGTAGCTGCCAAGGTTTACCTTCGCAGCAAGTGGCTGTACTTCTAATTCAGGTTCACAGGGAGTCTTTCCTCCAACTTCCATAGGCTGATTTGGTAGAAATGCCAAGAAAGATTGGCGAGGGTGGGGCTGTGGGGTGGGGTGGGAAGGGTTAAGGAGAACAGCAGGCACAGATGTGGAATGCAGAGAGGTCTAGGGATATGTTCCCCCAGTCCTGTCACTTCAGCAAGTCACCTCCTCTCTCTAGGCTTGAGTCTTCTCATCTATAAAATGAAGGTGTAACCCAGGCTCAGTGGCTCACGCCTGTAATCCTAGCTACTCAGGAGGTAGAGATCAGGAGGATCGCAATTCGAAGCCAGGCCTGGCAAATAATTCCTGAGACCCTGTCTTGAAAACATCCAATACAAAAAAGGGCTGGAGGAGTGGCTCAAGTAGAAGAATGCCTGTCTAGCAAGCATGAGGCCCTGAGTTCAAACTCCATAACATGAAAAAAAAATAAAAAGAAAATAAAGGTGTTAGACACTGGGTCTCCGCCTGGGTAGTTTTGCTCCCCAGGACACCTGGCAGTGCCAGAAGCTATTTTGGGTTTTCCCAATGCTACTGTCACATCAGGTAGAGGTCAAAGACACTATTAAACATCCTACATGCACAGTAGAGCCCAGCAAAGAATTGCCTGGCTCTAACCATTAGCAGGGCTCAGGGTGAGAAACTGCACTAAGACGGCTGCATAGGGACTTCTGAGGAACTGCCACTTTCCAAGTGTCTATGCCACTTTATAAATCCCTAAGCAATGTATGAGAGTTCAAGTTCTCCACGTCTTTGCCCACTTACTTATTTTAGCTAGCCTAACCAGTGTGTAAATGGCTTTTCACAGTCTTTTATAGAGCTGGGGACATGGTTCAAGTGGTAGAGTACCTGCCTTAAAAGCTTGAGGCCCTGAGTTCAAACCCTAGTACCACCACCAAAAAGCAAGTCTTTTCTAGAACACACCTGTAATCCCAACACTCAGGACTCAGGAGGCAGAGGCAGGAGGATCCTGAGTTTGAGACCAGCTTGAGCTACATAGTGAGAACAAAACCCAGTCTTTTCTACTACCAATGTCCATGACTGTTGACAGTCTGTAGAAAGCCAGCATCGCAAGGGAAAAGAAGAGGTGCGTCCTTACCTGGTGCCTGTAATTATACCAGCCATTGGACCCTGCAACGATCACCACCCAGTGCTTGCCCGTATCCTCAGGATCGTCCACGCCGATGGAAACAGCAGCAATGCCCAGGACCAGGCTCAGCAACAAGGCCACTCTGCAAACCATCCTGCACCTCAGCGTTCAACTGCACAAGGCTGAGAAGCGGAAGCACAGCCAGTTAAAAGCAGGACAAGAATGGAGATACATATCACTCCTGAGCTTCTATCACAGCAAATGGATCCAAAAGATAAGAGCACCTCGCCATCAGACGGAATGTGCCGAGGGCAGTAATGAGGACACAGTGGAATTCTGCCTTCAGCTGCGCTGCCCTTTCCCCATGTGGAGGAGGGGGCTGTCCCCATACCTATCATCAAACTTCTCTACAAGAGGAAGTTATGCCCATAAGCAAAGAGTGTCCAGAAAGCACTTTGCGTACATTTATGGAGGGGGGCAGGTGTTAGGGTTTGAACTCAGACAGGTGCTCTACCACGTGAGCCACTCACCCGGGCCTTTTTTGCTTTAGTTATTTTTCAGGTAGGGTCTCGCTTTGGCCCAGGGCCGGCCTGAGATTGCAGGTGTGAAATATCCCCAACTTCTTTTGTTGCAAAGGAGTCTCAGTAACTTTTTGATGGGGCTTGCCTCCCAGTCTCCACCCAGCCTTTGGGTACCTTTTGAAGTTTTTGTCACAAGTCCAAATATAGCAAAAAACCAACCAAACAAAAACCTCACCAATATAATTCATTGTCTTGGCAAAATACCTGCCACATACTAACCACATACTATGAACTGTTTGTATAATGCAATGTGAACTGTGCATAGAAAAATGTGGAAAGTAGACATAAAAACTTAATAGTAGTTATTGCTGAGTTGTGGGTGGGATTAAAGGTGGTTTTTACATTTGCCTCTTTTAATTAAGTAATATACATTATTTATACTACTTATATACTTTATTGCTATATTACTTGCATTACTTTAATATACTTATTAAAGTCTGTAAGCATTCAATCCATGTTCCATATGAACAGCATTGAAGTTTATAGCAGAACTGTCTGAATCACCTGTAGTCAATTTTACTTCATGTCTTTGTCTAACACTTATAGAATGTATACATGTGTTCCATGCAAGTGACTTAGCTGGGCACCAGCGGCTCATGCCTGTAATCTTAGCTACTCAGGAGGCAGCGGTCAGGAAGATCACAGTTTGAAACCAGCTTGGGCAAAAAAAAAAAAAAAAAAAAAAAAAAGTTCTCAAGACCCTATCTCAAAAAAACCCTTCAAAAAATAGGGCTGGTGGAGTGGCTCAAGGTGAAGGCCCTGAGTTCAAGCCCCAGTAATACAAAAAAAAAGCAAGTGACTTGCCCAATGTCCTTAAACAGTTGACTCTAGCCATAGACCAGACCCATGTGTTCTGAATTCCTGGCCTAGCACTTTCTGATCCATGGTTCTGCATCTAGAGGCTTTATTCTTAATGAGGTACACCCCTACTTTATACTTGAATGTCAAAACTTTGTGTGTGTGTGTAAGAGACAGAGACAGAGGCAGAGAGAAATAGACAGGTCTTTCTATGTTTCTCAGGCTGAAAGTGATCCTCCTACCTCAGCCTCCTGTGCAGCAGATACCATAGATATGTGCTACCATGCTTGTCTAATGTCAAAACTTTAAATAAAACTTTTAACCACAAAACGCAGGAATGAGGTCACATCCTGCCATCTTGCAGTACAAGATCAGGTTTCCCCTGTATCCTGACTAGGTTCTAAAATAACTTCCAGTGACAGAAAATAGTCAGGCCAGTAACTCTGTGGTAAGAGGGAAAACAGAGCCCTTGAGACGTGTGGACTCATGGTGCAAGGGAACCCGCAGGGCTGACCTCTGCTCCAGTGCCACTCAGCAGGCAGTGCAGATGTGTGCACGCGGCCGTTCACTCACTCATTCACTCCCCACCCAGCAGGTCTGGTCTCCTGAACACCTGCTCTGCCAGACACCATGTAAGGTGCTGGGAACTCAACAGGGATGGGGCAAAGCCTCTGTCCTCACAGAGCACATAGCCAGTTAAGGGATGATCCACACCTAAGCTGGAAAAACCATCTTTACCACTCCAAACCATGGAGTACAAAGAAGTGAGAGTGCTAGGTCACTCACTGCTTCTCTGGTTTGAATGCATCCGCTCACTTGGGGTCTTGTTAGTTGCAGATGTCACACCCTGGAGGAGGGACTGAGACTGCATTTCCATAGCTACCAAGTGCCAGGGAACACAGATGCTGCCAGCCTCAGACTACATTCACATGCAGAAACCTGTGCACTACTGCCGCAGGCTCCAGTCCACCTCAGCCCTAAGCCAGGCATCCTGGCCAAGACACAGTGCTGCTCCTTCACTGTAGGATGCCTCCTACCCATGAACTTGACTCAATCTGGAGGCCTGACTTAGTACTGAGGTCAGATTTGTTTGGTTTGGCTTTTACACAGGGTCTCACTACGTAGCCCAGAGCAGCCTGGAACTCCTGATCCCCCTGCCTCAGCCTCCTGAGTGCTGAGATCACAGGCATGCACCATCATGCCTGGCTTGAATTCAGGTTTCTTCAGCTCCACTGCAAGATCCTTGAATAGGTAACTACCTTAAAGTCCTCTTACATTTATTTGGTTTTTTTTTAGGGGGTTGTTTTTGATGGGGAAGGAATTTACCAGGACACAAAACAGATGAGGTCAGTGGACTGTGGGGGATTGCCCCAATGACAATACACACTGATCTGCTCATGTCACTGAGGGAGCTCCTCCAATCAACCTGACTAGGACTTGCTGCAGGGGTAGGAGGTAACTAACAAAAGGTACATTTACACAGCTGTATGAAGTCAGACCAACCCAGAAGTCAGGCAAGGGAGTAAGGAATAAAGCACGTGTGTCCTCAGGGCTCTCCAGTGGCCCTACAGGGAGGTATGTTAGTGACCTCTGAGGTCAGCCACCAGCAGCTCTACCCCCATTCTGAGCTCACCAAGCAGCCTGTGATCTTCCTGCAAAGTTTTTTTTCCTGGGGTGGGGCCAGCAACATTTTTCTGCAAAAGGCCAGATAATAAATATTTTTGATTTTGCAGGCCAGGCCATCTCTGTCAACCTTTCAGCTCTGCCTCTGTATCTCGAAAGCAGCCTGAGACAATATGTAAATATTGTACATGTAAATGTAATGTTTTAATAAAACTTTTAAAAAGCAGGTAACATGTTTGGCCTGTGAGCTTTAGTTTGCTGACCTTGTCCTAGGGAACAAGAAAGTGTCCCCAGCCCACAGTCCAGGACAGCCTGGCTGGCTATCATAATCTCCATCAGCAATCATCAACCAGGCTTCCTGGTATCTGCTGAGCTGGGTTCATGTGACTTAGTCTCAAAGAGTCTCATTCCTCAGGAGATTCCTTCTCAGAGGCAAAAAGAAAAAATAAAATACAGTCAGCCCTCAGTATCCAAGGGTTCCACATCAGTGGATTCAATAAACCTCACATTGAAAATATTTGTGGGAGAAATTGCATCTGTACTGATCATGTACAGACTTTTCCCCTTGTCATTACTCCCTGGACAGTACAGGATAGCAACTACTCATGTAGCATTTACATTGTACTAGGTGCTACAAATCAGCTAGATTGGATTTAAAGTATACAGAAGTATGAACAGAGGCTCTGTTTGAACCTCTGAATGATGTATGCAAATGCTACATCATTTTATATGAAACTTGAGCATCCAAGTATTTTGGTATCTGAGGGGGTCCTGGAAGTGATCCTGAGGTTACTATATGCCAGTCAATGGCCAAGCTGACTGTGAGCAAAGTGGCTGCCCTCAGCTAACCGCCTGAATTAGCCAACCATGCAGCCATTTAAAAAAAAAAAAGCCTTCCTTTTTTATTTTTACAAAGTCATGTTTATCTGTTATTTTTCTAATATACTATCAAGCTCCTCCTCAATGAGGAAAAGCATCTTACTGATACCCAAATGCTAATTCACTGTATTTAGTGATGGTTCTCCTCTATCATTCTTTTTTGCCTAAAAACACAAGGCTGTGGTTACTTAAACATAATGCTTAGTTTAAAGCAACACAGTATGTCACTGAACAGAAAATGCCACTTAAAAATGCATATACTATGCATGCATATGTGAATAAATGAATTTTTTAAAATGCATATACTAGCCAGGTGCTGTATATGTCCATAATCCTATTAACTTGGGAGGCTGAGATCAGAAAGATCAAGGTTTGAGGCCAGCCTGATCAAATAGTTAGAGAGACCCCATCTCCAAAATAACCAGAGCAAAATGGACTGGAGGTGGGGCTCAGGCAGTAGAGTGCCTGCTTTACAAGCATAAAACCTTGAGTTCAAACTCCAGTCCCAACAAACAAACATACACCAACACTATTTGGGGAAACACTTTGGAGTCTGGGGTGAAGTAGACATAAAAGTAATACCATCATTCCATTATCACCAGCAACCAGCACATCTCAAAATAGTAGGTTTTAGACAACAACTTCTTGATCAGTATTGTTACATTATTCCTGAGTGTCAATGTCACAAATCTTGTAATGTCTTGTTTTTATCAAAGTAGAAGACTGATGAAGAAATGTAAGAGCTCCCTGGTGTGCTAGCTAGCTCCTTATGATTCTGCTATTTTCCATCATTCCTTCCACAGTCCCAGTCACACAAGGGTCACTGTCTATGTCTCCCTTAACTAGCCCTCATATCCACCCCTTCCAACATCCACTCCACATCTGTTCAACCAATGTGGCCCAAGCACCCACTAGCTGCTCCCAGGCACTGTATGCAAAACAAACAGACAAAAATCCTTTGCTAAGCTGTCTGACGTACCACAGGGAAGAGACAGACCATGGAATTACATTGGTTGACAGATGGAGATAATAGCTAGAGAGAAAAAGCAGGAGGGAGGAGTTCCAATAGAAGTGGAAGGGATAAATATTTTTAAAAGGATGATGTCTGCCATCAATGGAGAACCTAAACCACACAAAGAAAATCAGTAAGTCAATGGACAAATCTTGGGAATTTAACCAGCCTCCGATGATGGATGAGTCCTCTGCCATTCCCACCACATCCCTGCTCAAGTTCCAGGTCTACAATAGCTCAGGATTCAAGTGAAGGAATCAATCCAAATGCAAGAAATGTACTAGCAAGTGAGGTTTGATCCATTTGGAAGGTTTCAAATGGAGTGCCCATTCCAGATAAACTGCCATGAGCAATACAGGTAATGAAGCCAAAGTCAAAGGGCCTTTTAAGTAGCTGGGTCAAGTTCAAAGCCACATGTGACATACCTCAACCATCACTAAACCTCTCACTGCCAGCATCATCTGTTATTGGCTCTGGGTTAGGCACAATAAGCCATTAAAGCCAAACAAAGCAGCCAGTTAGATAATCACATTAAACAAACAAACAAAAAAAACTGTTGATATCTAATTAAATTCCTCTTGGTAATTTCCCATTGATAGGGTTTAAGATGTACTATCCCCAAAATATAGCACCTCAGCACACTGAACACTAAAAGCTGAAGGAATTCCATGGGTCCTTCATCTCGTCCAGGGATTATAAATCCCCAGAGAACTTTGTTGTACTAAGAGTTGAGGTTAGCTGTATACCTCAGCCTCTCTTTCCTTCTGCAGTAGCTAGAAGAAACTCTTTCTTGCTGGCTTTTTTCCCCCATTATCTGTTGTCATTTCTCTTTAAAACAAGACACACAGCTACTAAGTTAGGGGAGATCCTTCCTCTGGGCTTTAATTGTCCATGTGTGAAATGAAATGGTAGGAATTATTAAGGGTTCATTCCATTCTCAAATCCTTTGGTATTCTGTTTAAAGAATAGGATCAGAACAAAATTCAACTACATCTTATCTCAAATGAAAAGCATATTTTATTCAGGTTAGCTTATCATTTTTTTTCTATAGAGAAAATTTTTGACTCAGTGGCAGACTAGATTTTAGATAAGATAACCTTTCAAGGCCATCTAATTCTGATTCCATCAACATGATTTTCTAACTCTGTATACTGCAGATAACAGCAATGCCAGTAATTCTTCACTATAGACATGCAAATGATTCTATCAAATGAAGCTTCAATTGACTTCCTTCCTCAGTCCAGTTTTGCCTCCCACTTGCACATTCACTTCAATATTTCTCATCTTCAGATGTCCTTTGGAGACTCCTTCGAGCCAGCTATATATAATACCAAGTTTCCTCACCAATAACTTAAATTAAATCCTTAACATGTTCATTTTTCTATCTGTACAGAGTGATAACTTTATCTTTTTTGAAAACTATCTTTTAACACTACAGAAAGCAAAAGCAACTAACATATTTCCTAACACAGTCAAAGATACTTGTTTAGATCCACTAGTGGTTAGAAGGCTTTAGGGGTATCCAGCAAAGGAAATTCTGGTCAATGATTAATAGCTTCTCCACATTTTATTTCCAATGTTATTTGGTGTTTGAATTTTCTTTTATCCAAATTATTATTTTAATGACTGAACATGACTGTATAGCCACATGTTAATTCTTGGGTTATATTTTTACTTTACACTCCACCAGCCCTTTTTTGTGAAGGAGTTTTCGAGATAGTGTCCTGCAAACTATTTGCCCAAGCTGGCTTCGAATCGCAATCCTCCTGATCTCTGCCTCCTGAGCAGCTAGGATTACGGGCGTGAGCCACCGGTGCTGGGCAGATTTTTACTTAAACTGTACTTAATACAGTTTTTACTTCAAGAAATTTAGGAGTAGATATTAAAATTCAGAAATGTACAAAGAATAACATAAAACACTTGTTACCTATTACCTAGACCATTGGCTATTAATATTTTGTAAATCTATTAGTTCCTTTCCACCCCTAACACGTGACAGTCACATCCTCCACACATCCCAAGGTAACCACTATCCTAAATTAACATTTCTTTCCAATTAATTCATTATATTTTTTAAAAGATAAATATCCACTCTGTAAACACTCCCCTCTACTGGACTTTTAGGCTGTTTCCAATTTTTATAAACTTTATAAACAAAGTTGCAATAAACACTCTAACATCCCTCTCTTTACAATGTTGCAATAAACACCCTAATAGCCCTCTATACAAATTTACAGAATTGCAACCACTTGGTCTTAAGACATACCCATTTTGCCAACAGCTGCAATACACCCTTTTGCTAGAGGCTACACTGTTCTATCTTTAAGATACCCTTGTAACAGCAGTAAAGGACAATCTCAACTTCTTCAAGCACTGATCATCTCTAGATAGTATCAAACTTTACTATTCCTAATCTGATGGAGACAGAGTGACCTTATTGTGGTTTTGATGTGCATTTCCTGAGTTACAAAAAATTGAATCTTATGTTTCTTTAATCATTCAGATTTCAGCACCCTCCATACAGATGACAACTTCCCCATCATAAACTGGATTTGAAATTATGTTCTACTAAGCAATTTCTGCAGTGAAAAAAAAGTGCTCAGAATTTCTTCAAAAGACAGAGGTAGGATAACTCAAGAGATAGTTCGTTCGCTTCAATATACAGTCGTGCACTGCACAATGATGTTTTGGTCAACAACGGTACACATAAGATTATAATGGAGCTGAAAATTTCCTATAGCTAATGACACTGTCACTGTCATAATGTTACAGGGTGATTCTGTAAACCTCCTGCACTGCCAGTAAAAAAGGATAGCACATGTAATTAACAAGTGCGTAACACTTGTTAATGACATTAAACCACTGTTACTGGCTATGTACTTACTATGTTATATTTTTATTATTATTTTAAGTTGTACTCCTAGTTATGTAAAAAATGATTATTGTAAAACAGTAGGCTATGTTGCACCAACAGCAACTTCCTACATCTCCTGTGCACTACATCTTTTGTTCACATCAAGAGACCATGTGCAGATTAACAGGTACCATGAAATTTGCTTTGCAATGAAATAGACTGACATGTTCTCAGAACAAATCCCCATCACTAAGCAATGCATGGCTGTATTTTTAGTGAACCATGCTGGGTATGATGTATTCTACATCCTTAACTGCTCTTGAATCTTTTCTCCTCTCCCTTCCCACTGCTACCTTCTTTTAAACTCTCCATAATTCACCTGGGGATTACTGCAGGGACCTCTTAGTGTGGTTTCTCTCCAACATCTTCCCCTACAGAATATCTAAAACTAAATGCAGCTTCCTGGACATTCCGGACAACACCCACATTTCTCACAGCAGCACAGGGACCTGAAACATGTCCCGGTATTCTTGCCGCTCAATTCACCACCTTCATGAAGTCCCTTGCTCCAATCAGGCACCACAGCTCCAAGTGCAAAAGCATTGTTCTTTTCCTGCCTGCCTTCACCATGCTGCCTTCCAGAACCACTGCTCTTGTTCATCTCACTAGCTCCTGCCCACCCCTCCAACTTCACTCAAGCATCCCTTTCTCTGTGAGGTCCTAACCCTTCCCAACCTTGTCCCTGTTCACACCTGTGCTCCTGTAACAATGGAATTGTTCACTAGTGGCTGTCTCTCTCCTTTACAAAATAATCTCATCTGGAAAAGTTTAGTAAAGGGTGGGGCATAGTGATACATGCCTGTGATCCCGGCATCCCTTGGGAGGCTGAGGCACAAGGATCAGGAGTTCAAGGGCAGGCTGGGCTACATAGTGAATTGGAAGCCACTCTGAGCTACCATAGTGAGAACTTGTCTCAAAAACAAAACAAAAGCACAGTAAGTGTTTGCTATGGAGCTGGCCTATTACTCTCACCACATACCACAGGGCAAGTCTCAAACCCTGGGCAGTCACTTTCATTTATAAAACAAAACATGTGGAACAAAGTTCCTCCTTTCAGCCCCTAGATTTTTCAGTGCTTGCCACAGAATAATCCTAAACCTAATAGATGCAGGGGACCACACCCGGCTAACTTTCACTTTCCTGGTTGATGTGGATGACCCCGAAACCCTCACCACGTCAAATCTTGGCACTCAGAGCTTCCCTGAATTTCTGCTGCGAAGGGATGGTTTGGGTATTTCTGCTTGGGTATTTTTGTTGTCTGCAACAACCCTTCCCCACGGGTGTAATCGTCCACATTAAAAGCATCAACAGCCTGAACTGTTCCTTGAGGGTAAACCAAGCCCCGGATCCTGCCGGGCATTCCCTGACTGGGGGACCCTAGAGCAAACAGCGCCTAGCTTCGTGCCAAGGTGTCCCCACTCCGCAAAGCGCCGTTCCAGCCACAGCACGCAGGACAAAAGACAGCCCTCCTCCTCCACCCCCCCCCACCATAAAACATCGGGTTGCTAGGTCTCAGGATTTCCCTCGGGATTCAAGAAATTCCCCTGCGCAGGGTGAGAAACAGATTACTCAGAGGCTGGGGAAATGAAAATCCCGGTCCACAGGGCAAAGAGCTGAGGCAGATCGGCGGCCCCAGCCTGAGGCACGGATGGATCCCAGCCCCGGACCCCCTCCAGGGCCCGCGGTTACCTGCGGCGGTGACAGCGCGCGCGGAGACAGCAGGGCCGTGGGAACTCCTGGAGTCGCGCAGCCTCTGACCAGCCACCGCCTGACGCCCGCCCCGCTGTGATTGAGCCGCAGCGCCGCCGCTCCCCGCGCTGGGGACTACTGCACGGCGATCATTGGTGGGGCTTTAGGGCGTGGTATCTGCGAAAACCAATAGGAGACAAGAATGAGGCTTGCCAGGCAAGACTACAAATCCCAGCATGCATGGGCGGGGCTTCTGGGTCCAGAGGACCGGGGAGACCCCGGCTGCGGTTTCGCAATGAGCTGGGGTCCAGGACCAGTGGTACGAGGGGACGCGAGAGGGAGTGAAAGGTCAAAGTTACCTAAAAGTCCCCAAATTTGTCACCGTGTTGGACCTCCCTGGGGAGTTTAGGCACACTGATGATCCCTTGTCTGTTGTGATTTCATTAGTCTGCGTGTAATCTGGGTTTTGGAATCTTAGAGTCCCAGGTGATGCGAGTGTGCAGAACCATTTAATCCTGATCACAAACCCACGAGAGATGAACTCGCTTATTTTCACCCCCGTCTTACAGCTAGAACAAATGAGGGCACTTAGCAAACGCCAAGAAATTAATTTTCCCAAGGTCACAATACATCTTGAGTGACCAAGCCAGAATTAGAACCTGAACGGGCTGGTTCTTTCTTGAATCCATTATCTTAATCCCTAAACAATGCTACTTCTCAAATGTTTAGAGTTGTTATCAGAGTTTAAGGGCAAAAGCCACACTCCAGTCCAGACTATGCTCAACCACTGGTCCGATATGTCAATTAAAGAGACAAGAAATGGCGAAAGACAAAGATTTATTCAATGTGGCAATGTTGCCAAAAACAGAGAAAGGGGTTCAGTGACTCCAGTATGTCTTAGGGATATTGACTTGAGCTTTAGGCTTATTGAGGAAGAATTGGGGCAATTGCCAAAGAGGTATGCATAATTAAGTAATCTTGGTCACACTGTGGTCTGGTGGAATCATTATCAATTCTAGTTCTTCAAGGTGGCCCAAGAAGTCATTATTGCTGGAGGGGAATAATCAGGGTTTCTATGAGTTGATTGCTCCTGCTACAGGATGCAGCCTAGCTTTCATAGGTATTTACCCTCATTTGAGGGATGATTTGTCCTTCTAAGTTCCCAGTTGTTTGGGATAGCTTCATTCTTTCTCATAAAGATGTTTATAATCCAGTGGCCTTGTCCTCACCTTGTGTGGATGCTGCACCACTTCCGTCAGTCTCCAACCAGCTGTCTTCTTGAGACCAAACACTATGCTTCAATTAAGTTGTAGAGTTCTGATGGAGAGATGTTTGAAGTTGATGTAGAAATTGCCAAACAATCTGTGACCATTAAGACCATGTTGGAAGATTTGGGAATGGCTGATGAAGGAGAGGATGACTCAGTTCCTCCACCAAATGTTAATGCAGCAATATTAAAAAAGATCACTCAGTGGTGCACCCACCACAAGGATGACCCTTGTCATCCTCCTGAGGATGATGACAACAAAGAAAAGCAAACATATGATAGCCTTATGGGGGACCAAGAATTCCTGAAAGTTGATCAAGGAACATTTTTGAACTTATTCTGGCTGCAAACTACTTAGACATCAAAGGTCTGCTTGATGCTACTTGCAAGACTGTTGTCAATATGATTGAGGGGAAAACTCCTGAAGAGATTTGCAAAGGCTTCAATGTCAAAAAAACTGTACTGAAAAGGAGGAAGCCCAGGCACGCAAAGAGAACCAGTGGTGTGAAGAGAAGTGAAATATTGTGTGTGACACTGTAACACTATAAAAATTGTTCCAAATACTAGTTGCACTGCTCGGCTTGTAATTGTTAATATTAGACAAACAGTAGACAAATGAAGCTGCACATCAATTATACTAACATGATTGTCCTCATTGCATGTGTAGTTTGAGTACAGATTCTGCTAGGATGAGCTAGAGCTTGTTTGGTTTTTTTTCTTCTTTACTCTGAACAAAACTGGACTGTGGGTGCTCTGTAGAAAGTGGCAATTGGGGCTTTCCCTCTTTCTGTCAAGCAATTTCTGCCTAGTTTCTTGTCCAGTTAACTTTAGTTAAGCTTTTAAAAGTTAGCATTATAGATAAAAGAACTTGCAAAAAGTTTTATTATCTTTCTTCGTAAGTTGTAAACTGGAAGAGGGAGACCTACTTGAAGTCAATGTTCCAGGTGGGGATATTGGGAGGTCTTCCCGCCCCCTAGAGTCAAGCAGGTACCACTGGCATTGATTAAACTACATCTAGCATGGCTCTCTTAATTTGACCTGAAGAGTTTTTTTTTAAATCTTCTCAGCTTTGAAATGTTGCTTAGAGCTCAGTTACTGCCTAGCTTGTGTTTTTTGGGAGAGAAATATAAGTAGACAATTTATTAGCTTTTCAATTAAAAAAAGACATTTAATTCATGTGGTTTGTCATCTTTTTATAATCAATGTCCCTGTGGGGAGAAGTATTCACTCTACTTACATGTAATAGAGTAATTAAACCTTTACCATTAAAGTGTATGGCAAAAGTCAGACACCTATCATGAGTGGAAGATACTGTCAATAAAAAATAAGTTATATAGTAGGTAGTATACCTACTACAGTTTGCTTTTGTGGACACACAAAAAAAGTATGTTTATAATCAGACCAGTTGTTCCTAGAATCCAGGAAGACTGCAGAAGAGAAGCACTCAGAGCCAAGAAGACAGATGTAAAGTGGAGGCAGAGATGCCAGGCTTTTCTCCAGCTTTTAGTTCACTTGAGACTCAAGTGAGGAGTCAGTGCTTTTTTGGCAAAAGCAGTTTCCAGTACTATCTCACAGCCGGCTGTGAGATATCTCACATGCCTGTCCCAGGTGGTGGCACTCAGCAGACTGAATGGAATGGAATTGGTGAGGTGGAATAAGTGCAGTCCTGCCCAAGGACAACAAGAGCAAGACCCAGTGCTGCACTCATGGGCTGTCACATTTGAATGCTCATGATTTTTTTTTTTTTTTTGGCAGACTGGGGATTGACCTTAGGGCCTCTTGAGACATGCCTCCACCTCCTTTTGCTTTTTCTTTTCAAAGATGGTCTTACAGTTTTGCACAGGCAGACCTAGACTGCAGTTGTCCTATATATGCCTCCAGCATAGTTGTGATGATAGGCACTCATACCACACCCCACCCAGTTTATTGTTTTCAGATAGGGTATTGCTGACTTTTTGCTGAGCCTGGCTTTAAACCTTGATCCTCCCAATCTCCACCTCCTGAGTAGCTGGGATTACAGATGTGATCCACTCTACACAGCTTCTGCCACCTATTTTTGTAAATAAAGGGTTATGAGAACACAACCACACCTATTGGTTGAGGTATCATCTCTGGCTATTTTTGCAGCATGGAATAGTGTTACATAAGAAGTTATATGGCCCATAAGGCTGAAAATCTACTGTCTGATCCTTTACAGAAAAACTGTGCCACCCCTGGGTTAAGTTCATGGCTATGTGGTTGAAGATCCCAGCTTGGAAGTGACCTTGGGTTTTAAGCTCAGGTGTATCCCAGTCCCTATCCAATTCCCATGACTGCTATGTTTTCAGACTCCCAAAATGGGGAAGTATTATAAGTTCATTTGTTCAACATGTAAGAAAAATGATCTTCTCTATCAAAGTATTTGTTACCCTCTTAGATTACTTAAATATTCCTCAGGTCACCATCTTAGGTGACTTGCATGTTTAAAGGGTCCTTGCTTCTTCTTCCAGATTCCTGTATGACTCCATTGCCCACCAAACTGCATGCCCTAACCCATCCCCCAAGCCTTTTAGCCAATCGGGAAGATTGTGAACCTTTGACCTGAACAAATCCCAGGTGAGGGGCAGGTATAACTGCATCAGGGATATAAGGAGGAGCCACTGTCAGCCATTTTGTGCTTGCGTGTGGCTTAGCGGGAGTGAGCACATGCTTGCCCCCTCTTGATCAAGAGAAATTGCCTTGTCTAGATTTTCTGTCTTCTTGTGTGTCTGTTTTTTGGCACCTGAGAGTTATCAATTCCAACAATTTGGGGGCTCATCGGTATTTAACATTTGGTCTGGAAAGGAGGTCCCAGCCTTTCCCCAGGGAGATGTGTCCTGCTTCCTGTTTGCAGCAGCCCGAGGTTTGGCCAAGGACAACTTTCCAGATCTGCAAATGAACTTGGACTGCAGAATTTCTTGATGACTTGGGTAAAAGTGCTCTGAAGACAGGAACCACAGCAACCACATAAGTTTTGTGCACAAACCAAGACAAGAAATGTCATGGGGGTGACCAAGTAACGTATTGGTGGTCAGGATACTGGAGGCTGTGTGATGTGTGAATGAGAAATGTCAGGTGACACACAGGGAAAGCAGAGTCCTGATCTCAGTTCTGAGGTGACCTCATACTGTTTAAGGCAGAATTAGACTCTTGAATCAATCCAGGTCAGCAGTTTATACTGGCCTGCCAGCTACCAAGAGGTGCGTCAAGCTCCCATGAAGGACGTGAGTAGAGACAGACAAAGTAAAAAAAAAATCAGAGTGCAAGAAACCTCCAAGGCAAGGGGGGGCGGCGGTTTGAGCTCCTGAGAGACAGAGCACAGTCGAGCAGAAGGGAGAAATGGGAAATAAAGGCAGCAAAGAGGGGGAGCCAAAAAACAAAGGCCCAGGATAAAATACCCTCTGATAGCCCCCTAGGGAAGATGTTAAAATGTTGGGGTGATAGCCCCTGTACTAAAGGAAAAAGAAACAAAGAGTGGTTAAATACTGTTGCTTTATCTGGACCAAAGAACTGATCTTAAAGCCTTTGGTATTTGGAGGGGGGGGGGGTTGGCCAAAATTTGGGTCTGACGAGGACTGGGTCTGTCAACTATTAATTGAGCATGTTAACAACAAAAGCTCCATCACTCAAGAGGAGATGGAATATGCCCTTTGTTGGAGACAAGAGTCTTTTAGTCCTGTTTCCACTAAAAAAAACCCCAAAACCTCTTTCTAGCTGGGATTTACTTTCCTCCCTTTTCTCCCCATTTTGCCTGCTCTTCTTCTGGCTCAGGCACCAGAGCCAACCCCAGCCCTGCCCTCCAGGCTTCCACCCCCCTTCAACTCCCAGCCCCCTCAGGCTTCTGCTTAAAGTTACAAAAACTGGAAAATTGGAAAAATAGATCCATAGAGGAATTATTAGGAGAGGTACAAAAGGTATATGTAAGGAGAGAGGAAGAAAAAACAGAAAGCAAAGATTATGTTATCCATGATCAAACAGGTTAATAGGGAAAGGTCAGACCAATAGCCTATTGAACCTCAACCAGCCTGGCCTCCCTCATGTGATGTAAGAGACCAGAAAGTCAGAAGATGAACAAAGAAGAGGGGAAAATAAGTGCTTTAAATGTGGGGAGACTGGACACTTTAAGAGAGAATGTCCAGAAGGAAAGAGAGTGTAGGAAACTCTTCACTTAATGACCTGTGATGAAGAATAGGGGCCTAGGGGCTCTTTTACTTTGAAGAGTCCCACTCAGAGCCCTTGATAAATTTAGAAATGGGACCACAATGTGAAGCTGCCACCTTCCTGATTGACTCAGGTGCTTCCAGATCCTCCCTCTGTCTTCTGCCCAGGGGCTTAATCTATTCCCCAGAGAGGATACTAATTTCTGTGGTAAAGGGAGAAACCATTTCAATTAAAATATTACAAGAAACAGATGTTTATTTCCAAGACAGGCCCTCCAAGATACAATTTCTCCTAGTACTTGAGTCAGGTACCAACCTATTTGGGAGAGATCTAATGACCCAATTAGGAATATGTTTACATGTAAAAAAAGGGATAAAATACAAGCAAGCCCTTATCACAGCTCTGGTGCTAGCCTTGCCCTCTCTTGAACAGCCTTTTCACCTCTTTGTGACTATAAATAAGGGAATTGCCCTCGGGGTGCTAACCCAAAAACATGGGGGTCAATGTCAACATGTGGTCTTCTTATCTAAATTCCTAGACCCTGTCACCTGAGGTTGGCCTGAGCACATTCAGGCAGTAGCAGCTACAGCCCTTCTAACTGAAGAAAGTAGAAAAATCACCTTTGGGGGAGACCTAATTATTAGCACTCCCCATCAAGTTAGGACAATCTTAAACCAGAAGGTGGGTAGATGGCTGATGGATTCCAGAATCCTAAAGTATGAGGCCATCTTGCTAGAAAAGGATGACCTGACTTTAACTACTGATGAGACCCTAAGTTCAGCCACTTGGCAGGAAGGCAGGAGGGAGGAACCCCGAACATAAATGTTTAGATATTATTGAATATCAAACAAAAGTGAGGCCAGATCACAGGGAAACTCCTTTCCAGACTGAGTTCTATTTCTTTGTGGATGGATTCTCTCAGGTAATCTAGGGAAAAGGGCACAATGAATATTCTATAGTAGACGGGGAGGCCATGACTATAATAGAATCAGGCTGACTCCCTACAATTGGTCAGCACAGACTTGCGAATTGTTTGCCCTAAATCAGGCCTTAAAACACTTAAAGGAGAACAAAAGGACCATATACACTGATTCAAAATATGCACTTGGTATGGTCCACACCTTTGGAAAAATCTGGATGAAATGGGGTTGAATCAAAAGCAAGGGCCAAGACTTGGTACATGGAGAATTAATTCAACAAATATTAGAGAACCTAAAACTACCTGAAGAAATAGCCATAGTCCATGTGCCACGTCACTAAAAGAGGGTAAACTTTGAGACTCGGAGAGATTCTTTTGCAGATGAGATAGCAAAACAGGCTGCTCTCACTTCTGAGGTCGCAGTCTTTTGTCTCATTCCGCACCTCCCTGCTCCTCATGTCACCTTTATCTTTACCCCCTCTGAGGAAGAACAACTAAAATAATGTGGGGCAGTCAGGACTGACCAGGGAAAGTGGGTTCTCCCTAATAGGAGGGAAATTATCTCATAAGCCCCTAATGAGCGCTCTCCTTACCTATCTCCATCAGGGGAGCCACTGGGGACCCCAAGCCAAGTGTGATGCAGTTTTGCGAGCCTATGGGTGTATAGGGATCTATACACTATCCAAACAAGCATCAGATGGATGTCTTACTTATTGAAAGATTAATAAGCAAGCTCTAGGACAGAGACCAGCTCAGGGTAGAAACCCTGCATTGCCATCTTTCCAAAGCATTCAGGTAGATTACACTGAGATGCCCAAAATAGGTCATCTTAAATACCTCTTGGTTATTGTAGACCATCTCACTCACTGGGTCGAGGCCATCCCTTTCCCAGGGGCCACTGCTACAAATGTAATTAGGTTATTACTAGAAAACATAATCCCAAGGTTTGGGGTTATAGACAATATAGACTCAGACAATGGGAGTCATTTCACTGCCAATGTCCTTAAGGGACTTATGAAGGTTCCAGAGATCAAATGGGAATATCATGCTCCCTGGCATCTACCTTCCTCAGGGAGACATGAAAGAATGAATCAGACTCTTAAAAGACAACTCACTTAATTAGTCTTAGAGATCAGATTACCTTGGACTAAATGTCTTTCCATAGTGCTACTCAGAATTAGGATGGCCCCTCGGAAAGACATTGACCTCTCCCCATATGAAATGCTTTATGGGCTTCCTTACCTTAGCTCTGTTATTGATGCACCTTCCTTTGAAACCAAAGACTATTTCCTCAAAAAATATATACTTAGATTGACCTCTACTTTGCTTTGTCTTAGGAAAAAAGGATTGTTAGCATAGGCTCCTCCACTTGACTTTCCTGTTCACCCACAGCAGCCTGGCGATCATGTGCTGGTCAAGACCTGGAAAGAAAATAATCTTCAGGCAGCTTGGGACAGACACTTCCTGGTCCTGCTGACCATGGAGACAGCCGTCCAGACCACAGAGCTGGGATGGACTCATCACACATGGGTAAAGAAAGCACCCCCACCCAACCAGAAGGAACAATGGGCTGTGCTCTCACATCCAGGCAACACCAAAGTGACTTTAAAAAGACTATAGTTGAAATATTCTTTCCCTTTCATTTGGGAAATGGTATGCTTATTATTAATGTAACTCAGAGTACTTTTCCCTTAACTGTTGAATTCGATATATGCCAGATCCTTCCATGTAGAGGCCTTATGTCCCAACTCCAGCTCCAAGGATATTCCTTTTATATGTGCCCCATCCTGGAACCCACAGGGAAGCTGGTATCTGTTCAGAGTGGACAGATGTGGGGTGAAACACTGAGTATAAAGGATACGTTTCTCTCTTTTATGACAATCCTAAGAGCTGGACCAGACCCCAGGGCACAGGAAAGACTCCAATTTCTACCATCCAGAACAATTGACAGTCTTTTAACAGACTACAGTCAAAATTACAGCTGTTTCAGATACACCCTTCTCCTACTTGTAAAGATAAACAATAAAACCCACTTAAATTAGTCACAGAAAGTCCTTGGAGTATGACACAAGGATCATCTATATTTCATTGATATGGGTTGGGGCAGATGTCTCAGGAACAGACCTGTTAGGTGCCTTTAAGCTCCATCTAGCTCCCAACATTTCCAGTTCTACCTCCACATTTGTACAACAATCGAACTCAGGTAGCTGTAGTAGAAGTCAGGACCTAAGACAAACAATGGCTATTGAAATTGGGTACAGGGATACAAATGCTTGGATGGAATGGATAAAATGCTGTCTGCACATTAAATAAGAGCGATTGCTGTGTTTGTACTACTGGGAGACCAGAGTCTCAGGTGTTCCCGTTTCCATTAGGATGGTTCTCGGACCCAGATGAAATGTGTTGCATGTTGGCTCTGCTTTAGGATGCCAAGGTTTGGGGCAAGGAATCCTGCTGGATGCTATCACTACTATTCCCAGAGGTCAGAGGTCCTACGGGTCAGCCCCCGAGGACTATTAGGCCACCCGCCCTAGAAATCAATTATACCCCATGTTTCACCAGACAGGGGAGACGTTTGACAAATGTGGGAAACCTGACAGGATGCAGTGAAAGCCGGTCCTTCAACAGCTTCACAAACCAATCCACACTCTCAGTGGGTAGAGCCAATGTCTGGTAGTACTGCAGAGGAACTTTACTTGAGACTCTCCCAGGAAACTGGGCAGGCACCTGTGCATTGGAGCAGTTGGCAATCCCTTTCATCCTAACATTTAGATCCCCACCCGGTGCCACACGTCTAGAAAAAGGAGAGCTATAGACATGGACACTGTAGCCATGACCTTGTTCCCCGTGCTTACATTGATGTCATTGGGGTTTCTAGAGGGTGCCAAACAAATTTAAAGCCAGAAATCAAATTGAAACAGGATTTGAATCAGTACTCTTCTGGTGGTCCACTATAAATAAAAATGTCAATTGGATTAATTATATTTATTGTAACCAACAAAGGTTTGTTAACTATACCAGGGGTACCATCAAAGGAATAGCAGAGCCATTGGGACCAACTAGCTAGATGGCTTGGGAGAACAGGTTAGCATTAGACATGATGTTGCCCAAAAAGGGAGGAGTTGCATAATGACTGGAGTTTTATGTTACACATAAAATGATTACTAAGGCCCTACAGGGATTAACTTCCCTACCTAACAAGCTAGCTGAACACTCAGGTATAAATGATCCCTTCACTGACTTAATGGAAATTGGGTTGGGAGATGGAAGGACTGGATGACCTCAATCTTAACCTCCTTGATCATAGTGGCTAGAGTTTTTATTTTAGCAGGATGCTGCATAATTCCTTGTGTCCAAAGACTAATACAGAGCTAATACAGCAGTTAATTGAGACAGCCCTCACCAAACAACACCCGCAACCTACCAAGAACATGAGAACCAATAGCTTCTAAATGAGTTTGAAGAAAAGAATTTAAATTAAAAGAGGGGAAAATTGTAAGAAAAATGGTATTTTCTATCAAACTATTTGTTACCCTCTTAAATTACTTAATTCCTCAGGTCACCATCTTAGGTGACTTGCATGTTTAAAGGGTCCTTGTTTCTTCTTCCGGATTCCTGTACAACCCCATTGCCCACCAAACTGCGTGCCCTAACCCATCCCCCAAGCCTTTTAGCCAATCGGGAAGATTGTGAACCTTTGACCTGGATAGATCCCAGGTGAGGGGCAGGTACAACTGCATCAGGGATATAAGGAGGAGCCACTGTCAGCCATTTTGTGCTTGCGTGTGGCTTAGCGGGAGTGGGCACAGGCACATGCTTGCACCCTCTTGATTAAGAGAAATTGGCTTGTCAAGATTTTCTGTCTCTTGTGTGTCTGTTTTTCGTACCAGAGGGTTATCAATTCCAACAAACATAGGTTGTCCTTTTTTTTTTTTTTTTGGCAGTGCTGTGGTTTGAACTCTGGGCCTCTTACATTTTCCCAGGCTGACTTCAAACCACAGTCCTCCTGATCTCTGCCTTCTAAGTAGCTAGGATTACAGGCATGAGCCACTAATGCCTGGCCTAGCAGGTGTCTTTTAGGTGCTGGGTGTAGCTAAGCACTGAGAAAACAGGATTTCATTTTTTTTTCCCCTTGGAAATTCACTGTCTAGTAAGATAGACAGAAGTATGTCCTTAGTCACATCCTGGTTCAACCAGAATAAAGAGTGGACTTTGGCTCATTAGGCCTGAATGGTTGAATGAAAGTGGTAGCCTGATGCCAGGCATGGTCAAGGCACAAAGAGACAGGGTCAGCCCCTTCAGTCCCCTTCTCAACAAGGGCGGAAAGATCAGAGTGTAGGACAAGAGAGGGAGGCTGTAAGTGGAGAGCCAATAGGAAGAACTTCTGGAGGTTGCCATGGTGGTGGTCAGGGAAGCCCAAGAGAAGCTGCAAGGTGGCTAGGCTAGCCCAGTCACAAGAAGGATGAGTTGAGAGGCCTAGCTGGGGCCTGTGTGCACAAGGCGAGCTTTGCCCTCCAGCTATCTGGATTCAAATCCCAGCTCTGCTACTTATAAACTGTGTGACCTAAACAAGCTCTTTAGCATTTTGGGGCCTGGCTTTCTCTGAGTGCAAAGTGGACAAAACAGTATCTACTTCATGAGGTCTGAGAATTCAACTTGTTAACACAGTGCTTAATACCAAGTGATTAAAAATAATAATAATAATAATACCAAATTATTGCTCCATACAGATGAGCTACCGCCTCAGTTCAGGGGATGCTTTTGACAGCTGAGCTGAAATTTGAGAATCCTGGTGAGGAAAACAAGGTGAGGATCTGAGCCTTGGGAAGTTCCTGTACTTCTGGTGCCCATGCGTTGATTGCAGCACAGTGTAGAAAGGGTTAAGCCAAAAAAGCCCCATTGGTTCAGTTAGGCACCTACACAGCCCCAGGAGGCAGGACAACATGGACACTGATGGACATTAGGTTCCCTGTGGACATCCAGGCCTTGGGACCTCTCTATCAAATGTTCCCAGATGAATTCTCCCCAGAAAGGTCATGGCTGGAGCTCATGAAGTAAGTTTGGTGAGGCCAGGTATGAATTAGTGATGTCACAGAGCATGGCAGCTAACTGGGTCACAAGAGATAACAACACACACAAGCAATTTCAAGATGAATCTTTTGAATTTAATAGAGGGAGATTAAGTAAGAGATTAAGATTCTAAAGCAACAAGAATTGGGGCAGTGTGCAACCTGCAGGTTAGGTTCAGAACAGGGTTTTCTACCTCGGCACCATTGACATTTGTGGTGGGTAATTCCTTGTTGCAGAGATTGCTGACCTGGGCATCATAGGATGTTTAGCAGAATCCCTGGCCTTTACCCATGTGACACTGGTAGCACCCCTTCCCCAAATTGTGGCAACCAAAAATGTCCTAGACTATTGCCAAAAATTCCAGGAGAGGAAAACTGTGCACCCACATCATGTTGAGAGCCACCGATTCAGAGGGCTGGACATATTTGTTCATTCATTCATTCATTCATTCATCATTCATTCTGTTTCATGTGAGGATTAATGGCTCTGGATCAAGACTGCCTGGGTTTCAATTCCAGCTATAGTACTTCCTCATAGTGCAACCTTTGACAAACATTTCACCTCTCTGTGCTCAGGGTCTTTGTTTATAAAATAGGGAAAGATAGTAACAGTGCTATATTTCACAGGGCATGAATTTCATCCTTTATAGATGAAAGGGATTAACATGCATGTTATGATTTAAATGTGTCCTCTCAAATTCAGGTGCTAGACATCTAATACCCAATGCAACACTGTTGAGGAGTGGGACCTTTAAAAGGTCAGAACCTTTATGAACTAATGGATTAATCTTGTCATTGCAGGAGAACAGTAGTTATCAGAGGAGTAGGTTCCTGGTAAAAGAACGTGTGTTCTCTCTTTCCCCTTTCCTGCTCTCTCCTCTCCTTTCTCTGGTGCTTTCCACCATATTGTGACACAGCACTGAGCCCTTACCAGATGCCAGGACATGTTCTTGGACTTTCCAGTCTCCAGAACTGTGAACCAAATGAACTTCTATTATTTATAGATTACTCAAATGTGGTTTTCTGTTACAGCAGCACAAATAGGCTAAGACAATATGTAATGAAAAAACTTAAAACAGGGTCTTTCCCTATGTCAACTACTTACTAAGTGCCTGATAAATGCCAGGAGTCCAGTAGTCAATTCCCACCGCAGATGGAGTGGCAGTTATGGTCATTTGAGTTTTAATTCCCAATGCAACGGTACTGACAGGTGGTGGGACCTTTAAGAGATGTTTGTGTCACGGCAGCTCCAATAAGGGGAATAATGACATTCTTGTAGAATGAGTGCTTGCAAAACATACACAGGAAAAAGACACAAATTATAAATACGCAGCTCAATAAATACAAGTGAACGCATCCAGGTAACCTGCACTCAGATGAAAACCTGAGCCTGGTCAGCACCCCAAAGCCTCCCTTTTGCTCCCTTCAGGTGACTTTTTTAAATGTTTCATCCCACCTTTCTGCTGGACATTTAATTATGCTCTTTCTTCTTACTGCCCAACTCCCTTTGTTTTTATTATGACCAAGCACTACTTATCTTCTTCTGTTTAATTTTTTAAATTGTAGTACCTATACATAACATAAAAGTTACCATTTTTGATAACAGCAATCATCACTGCTGTTTCCAAAACTTTGTGCCACAATCTTTACTCAAAACCCATTCTATCTCTCCCAGCATAAACCCTAGTAAGCTGTTAGTGCCTGATCCCAGCCTCTCCTCATGACCTCATTTCCTGTTGACTCACTGGCTCCAGCCACGAGGGCCTTCTGGCCTTTGCAGTGGCAGCTCTCAGTTCCTGTGATGTCCTTCCCCTTCCAGTCATGCAGCTGGCTCCAGCCCCAGTGACAGCTCCTCCTCAGAGCAGCTGTGCTGAGCCAGTTGATCTGATACAACACACAAACCTTTATCAGTCTAGCATTCTATCTGGCTTTACTCTGAATTTCTAATTTGTTAATTTCCTGTCTTATAATTTAAAATTTAAACTGCTTGATGGCAAGGGTCCAGCTTCATTTATTTACTTATTTATTTTTCATTTTTTACTGTACTGGGGTTTGAACTCAGGGCTTCACCCTTGCCAGGCAGGCACTCTACTCCTAGAGCCACTCAGCCAGCCCCCCTTACCTACTTTTTTTTTTTTTTATCATTTCCCTTATCTAAAATAGTATCTGTCACAGAGTAGGAGCTCAGTAAATGTATATCAATTGAAGTAGATGGTATGATAGAGCTCAGCAGTAGAACCTTTTCCCAGCATGCACAAGGCTCTGGGTTTGAGCCTCAAAACTAAAGGGGAGGGACAGGCTTCAGTTGTAGATAAAGGCAGGTTGCTGTGCTCCTGTACACAGAAGAGCTTTCGAAGGATTTCTGATCAATTGATAAGCTTTATTTAACTCTGTGGTAAACTGTATTCTGAAAGTGACCTCTAATCGCCCTCACCCTTCAAGAACTGGGGGAACTCTCTATATGATGAGATAGTGAAACCGGAGTTTGGGACTATGAGGAACTATTTGCCCAGACTGGCTCTGAAGCTCAATCCTCAGGAGTTCAACCTCTGCCTCCTGAGTAGCTAGGATTACAGGTGTGAGCCACAAGCACCCAGTTTAAGTTCACAATTTTTATTATTTATTTATTTACTTTTTATTCATATGTGCATACAATGTTTGGGTCATTTCTCCCTCCGCTCCACCCACGTTCACTCTTGACATTGTACATTCTATGTGTTTTGACAGATGTTTAATGACATGCTCCCACCATTATAGTGTCACACAGTGCCCTGAAAATCCTCTGTGCTCTGCCTATCTACCGTTCCCAACCCCTGACAACTACTGAACCTTCTACTGTCAGTATAGTTTTGCCTTTTCCAGATTGTCTTACAGTGGAAGTCACAAAGCATGTAGCCTTTTCAGATTGGCTTTTTCAATTTCGTAATATACATTTAAGTTTCATCCATGTCTTTTTGTGGCTTGATAGCTCATTTATTTTTACTGCCAAATAATATTCCATTGTATGGACATATCACAGTTTATCAGCCCATTTAGCTAGTGAAGGGCATGTCACTGCTTCCAAGCTTTGATCACTCTAAATAAGGCTGGTTTATTATAAGCAGTCAGGAGCAGATTTTTGTGTGGACATAAGTTTTCAACTCTTTGGGGTGAATATAAATGATGTAAGTCCTGGATCACATGGTTAAAAGTATGTCTCATTTTATTAAAAACCACACACACACACACACACCAATGTAACTGTACCATTTTGCATTCCCACCACCAAAGAACAAGAGTTCCTGTGGCTCCTCATCTTTAACCAACATTCGGTGGTGTCAGTTTCTGGAACCTGGCTGTTCTAAGAGGTGTGCAGCGTATCTCAGGTTGTTTAATTTGCATCTCCCTGGTGACATATGGTGTCTCCCCAATGCTTATTTTCCATCTGCATATCTTCTTTGGTGATGTGTCTGTTCAGGTATTTTACCCATTTTTAATTGGGTCATTACTGCGATTAAACTAAAAGCCACTGAAATGTACACTTTACAAGACTGAACTTCATGGTGTGTGAATTTTGTCTCAATAAGGTTGTTTCTCTTTTTTTTAAAAAAATAAACCTTTATATTACACAGCTGTAAACTCTACAAAAACTTCATAGCTGTAAAAACTTTAGTTGACTACTTTCTACAAATGTCTTTACTAAAAAGTTAGACTACAAATCACAATAATGTCTTCCATATTTGCAAAACTTCAGTATCACTCTCCCTTTTAATTTATCCCTTTATTTTATATATTCTTGAAAGCTGCCTGTAATTCTTTCTGGAATGAGACTGGGTGATGATTACATAAGTGCATAATTCACCTTTGCATCCCCCAAATACCATGACCCTGTGAGTCAGGAGTTTTTACAGTGGCCTTTGCAGTATTTTTTGAGCAGTGAAAGTGAAATAAAGGTTGTGGCTCTGAAGGTCACATGTCCTACTCTTCCTGCTGAGTCCTGGGGAAGAACCCTTAGTTACCCTCATAGGGGACCATCTCCTTTGCCAGTCAGCACTCTTGGTCACTGGCAGCTGAGTTTTGCGGACTTTGGCTGTCAAGTGATGCTGTGGACTAGTCAGGTGATTAGTCTGGATTAGTTCAGTTCAGTTGATTCAGGCGTTTCCCTGGAGCTGTATCCTGCATGAACTATGCCTCTTTAACAACTTGTGCTGCCTGAACATCATCCCTCAGAGGGCTCCAATAGGCTGATCCTGGAGTCAGAGACACCTGGGAACTGTAAGTGACAGAGGAGATGGGAATTGCCAGGACACTGGCTGGGAACCTTTGCAAGGGCAGGTCCACTGGCCCAGGCCTCTCACTCATTCTCATCTTTGAAATGAGTGGGTTGCTTTCTCAAAAGAAGAAATTCAAATGGCCAAAAAACACATGAAAAAATGCTCACCATCTCTACCAATAAAGGAAATGCAAATTAAAACCACACTAAGATTCCACCTCACCCCTGTTAGAATAGCCATCATTAGCAACACCACCAATAACAGGTGTTGGCGAGGATGCAGGGAAAAAGGAACCCTCTTACACTGCTGGTGGGAATGTAAACTAGTACAACCACTCTGGAAAAAAAATTTGGAGGCTACTTAAAAATCTAAACATTGATCTACCATTTGATCCAGCAATACCACTCTTGGGGATATACCCAAAAGACTGTGACACAGGTTACTCCAGAGGCACCTGCACACCCATGTTTATTGCAGCACTATTCACAATAGCCAAGTTATGGAAACAGCCAAGATGCCCCACCACTGACAAATGGATCAAGAAAATGTGGTATCTATACACAATGGAATTTTATGCAGCCATGAAGAAGAACGAAATTTTATCATTCACTGGTAAATGGATGGAATTGGAGAACATCATTCTGCATGAGGTTAGCCTGGTCCAAAAGACCAAAAATTGTATGTTCTCCCTCATATGCAGACATTAGATCAAGAGCAAATACAACAAGGGGATTGGACTTTGAGCCCATGATAAAAGCAAGAGCACACAAGGGAGATATGAGGATAGGTAAGACACCTAAAAAATTAGCTAGCATTTGTTGCCCTTAACGCAGAGAAACTAAAGCAGATACCTTAAAAGCAACTGAGGTCAATAGGAGAAGGGGACCAGGAACTAGGGAAAAGGTTAGATCAAGAAGAATTAACCTAGAAGTTAACACACATGCACAGGAAAGCAATGCGAGTCAACTCCCTGTATAGCTATCCTTATTTCAACTAGCAAAAACCCTTGTTCCTTCCTATTATAGCTTATACTCTCTCTTCAACAAAATTAGAGATAAGGGCAAAATAGTTTCTGCCAGGTATTGAGGGGATTGGGGGTGGAGGGATGGGGTGGGGTGGGTGGTAAGGGAGGGGGTGGGGGCAGGGGGAAGAAGTGACCCAAGCATTGTATGCACATATGAATAATAAATAAATAAATAATAAAATAAAATGAGTGGGTTGAATTCGGTGATTCATAGAACTTCTCTCTTCCAGCTTTCACAGACCAGCTGGCTTAGGGCTTCCCAAACTTGGACTCGGTTGTGTAAACTTTTAGGAAATGACATTAGGGTGTTTATTTTTTACTTTTCTGGAAGGACAATTGAAAAAAAAAAAACCTACTCTGACACTTACCATTTATCATTTCTAGAACGAAAGGACATATTAGCTGAAAAAAAAAAATTGAAGGAAGCCAGGCACCAGTGGCTCACGTCTGAAATCCTAGGTACTCAGCAGACAGAGATCAGGAGGATCCTGGTTCAAAGCCAGCCCTGGCAAACAGTTCAAGAGACACTATCTTGGAAAAAACCCATCACAAAAAAAAGGGGGATGGAGCTGGTGGAATGGCTCAAGGTGTAGACTCTGAGTTCAAACCCCAGTATTGCAAAAACAACAACAAAAAAAGTTGAAGGAAATAATTTCAGAATTAAAGATAGTCT
This sequence comes from Castor canadensis, assembly GCF_047511655.1. Lineage (NCBI taxonomy): Eukaryota > Metazoa > Chordata > Mammalia > Rodentia > Castoridae > Castor > Castor canadensis. The sequence goes on along the minus strand of NC_133388.1, from coordinate 16,459,084 downwards.
TTGCTAGTGAGGGGGCTAATAATAGGGAAAGTACCCAGGCCCAGACATGAGGCACAGGTGGCCTCTTTGCAGATCAGCTCATCAGGGAACAGGAGCTCTAGCTCCACCCAGCACTGCCCCCAAACATCCCTTCTGAAACACCATTGTCATCTGGACCCAAACTGGGGCAGGTGCACAAAGGCCCCTAATTATAGCTCATTGAATGCAGTCAATTACCAAAAGCCACTCCTAAGTGCTGCCCAAGTCTCCTCCCCTTGCTCACCGATTGCTATGAACACCCATCCAAACCAAGGCACTGACACTCTTGAGCTACAGGTGCTGCTCTTAAACCACCTTGCTCGGAGCCCACTCCCATTCCCTTCTTTGGGGAGCGTGCTTTCCTGCTTTCTCTCATTCTCAGACAAATTCTGCTACTACTTTGCAATTTGTCCTCATCCAATTCTTTGTTCAGGATGCCAAGGACCCAAGATCCTCTAGACCAGGGTCTTTTTTTTTTTCTTTCGTTTATTCATATGTGCATACAATGATTGGGTCATTTCTTCCCCCTTCCCCCACCCTCCCCCCCACCTCCTCCCTTTGAGGCAGAAACTGTTTTGCCCTTATCTCTAATTTTGTTGAAGAGAGAGTATAAGCAATAATAGGAAGGAACAAGGGTTTTTGCTGGTTGAGATAAGGATAGCTATACAGGGAGTTGACTCACATTAATTTCCTGTGCGTGGGTGTTACCTTCTAGGTTAATTCTTTTTGATCTCACCTTTTCTCTAGTTCCTGGTCCCCTTCTCCTATTGGCCTCAGTTGCTTTAAAGTATCTGCTTTAGTTTCTCTGCGTTGAGGGTAACAAATACTATCTAGTTTTTTGGGTGTCTTACCTATCCTCACCCCTCCCTTGTGTGCTCTCATTTTTATCATGTGCTCAAAGTCCAATCCCATTGTTCTGTTTGCCCTTGATCTAATGTCCGCATATGAGGGAGAACATTCGATTATTGGTTTTCCGAGGCTGGCTTACCTCACTCAGAATGATTAGACCAGGGTCTTTTGAGCCCACCAGCAGTAACATTGGGAAAAGGGGATTGACAACATTGCTTCAATTCATGCACTGTGCTTTGGCTTTTCCTCATTTTAAAAAACTGCTTTATTGTATAAACTATGTGCCAGTACAGTTCACTGAGTTTAAGTGTACAACTTAATAATTTAAGGTAAATTTATAGAGTTGTACAATCATCACTGAATATAATTTTAGAACATTTCCACTCCCCCTGAAAGAGGCCTTATGCACATTTGTCATCACTCCCTGTTGGCACCCGCCAGGAACAGGAAACCACAAAGCTAACTTTTGTTTCTATAAATTTTCCCTTTCTGGACATTTCTTGTAACAGAATCATGTATTATGTGGCCTTTTGTGTCTAGCTTCTTTCACTTAACATAATGTTTTTAAAAGTCTTCCTTATGGTGTAGATAAGTCATTTCTTTTTTTGCCTCCCAAGCAGTTGGGATTACAAATGTGAACACCACTGCCTGGCTTGTTTGTTGAGATGAGGTCTTACTAACTTTTTGCTGCCTGGCTTCCCGATCTCTGCCTTTTGAGTAGCTGGGATTATAGATGTGAGCTATTGTGCCCAGCCTAACTTTTTTTGTGTGGTACGAGGGTTTGAACTCAGGGCCTTGTGCTTTCTAGGCAAGGGCTCTATCACTTGAGTCATACCCCTGCCCTCATACGTCATTCCTTTTGTGATTGAATAATATATCATTGTAAGGACATAACACGTCTCCTTTATCCATTCACCCGCTCATGGATGCTTGGTTGTTTATTCAGCAATGTACATTTAGGTTGCTTCTACTTATTGACTAGCTGCTGTGAACATGTGCATGTAATCTTTTATGATTATAATTTTTAAAGCATATTAATGCAAATTAATATGTTTCACTGTGACATTTCCATAAATGTTAATCTAAGTTTTTGTACGCGCCATACACTTTCAATTACCTTGGGTGTAGGTCACTGATGTTTAGGTCAGTGATAACAGCCTCATGAGATTATCTTTGTCTTCTGATAGACACGCCTAACTCCCATTTTCTCAGCTGCGTCCCCATCACTGAACTCCTGACTGCACCTGCGTGTGGAACCGCTGGGCGTGGCACACACAGCGATGACCCTCCGAAGGTGTCCAAATCTGAGTCCTCAGAATCTGTGAAGGTGTTGCCTTACTTGCAGAAGGGGTTTGAAGGTGTGATTAAGGACCTTGAGATGGGGAAATTACCTTGGATTATCCAGGTGGACCCAATGTAGTCACCTTCCTTAAAAGGGGAAGAGGAGCCGAAGAAGGAAAGTGTCTGAAGGGTGGAATATGAGAAAGACTCACACGGCCATTGCTGCTGTGAAGATGGAGGGAGGGGGGACTGAGCCAAAGAACATGGACAACCTTACAAGCTGGAAAAGGCAGGGAAACAGATTTCCCTATAGAGCCCAATGAGACCCATTTCAGACTTCCGGTCTCCAGAACTGGAAGAGAGAATAAATATGGATTATTTGAAGCCAGTCACCTAGTGGCAATTTGTTGCAGCAGTCACAGGAAATTATTATAATGGGTCTTATGGTGACCCCACCTTCACCTTCACGCCACTAACAGACCCATTTGGGAAGGCATCATTGGTTGGGATTAACAGCCCAATCTGTCAGGAGTAGGGGTTCAAATTCCAGCTCTACTACTTGCCGCATGTGATCTTGAGTAAATTATTTAACTTTTCCATGCCTCAGCTTCCCCATCAGTAAAATGGTGCTATTAATAACACCTCAGCCAGGCACCAGTGGCTCACACCTGTAATCCTATCTACTCAGGAGACAGAGAGCAGGAGGATTGTGGGTCAAAGCTTTTTTTTTTTTTTTTTTGCGGTACTGGGACTTGAATTCAGGGCCTACACCTCAAGCCACTCCACCAGCCCTTTTTTGTGAAGGGTTTTTTTTTTTTTAAACCAAATTGTCATTTTATTATTTTATTTTATTTTATTATTATTTTTTTCTTTTTTCATTTTTCTTTTATTATTCATATGTGCATACAAGGCTTGGTTCATTTCTCCCCCCTGCCCCCACCCCCTCCCTTACGACCCACTCCGCCCCCTCCCGCTCCCCCCCCTCAATACCCAGCAGAAACTATTTTGCCCTTATCTCTAATTTTGTTGTAGAGAGAGTATAAGCAATAATAGGAAGGAACAAGGGTTTTTGCTAGTTGAGATAAGGATAGCTATACAGGGCATTGACTCACATTGATTTCCTGTGCGTGGGTGTTACCTTCTAGGTTAATTCTTTTTGATCTAACCTTTTCTCTAGTACCTGTTCCCCTTTTCCTATTGGCCTCAGTTGCTTTAAGGTATCTGCTTTAGTTTCTCTGCGTTAAGGGCAACAAATGCTAGCTAGTTTTTTAGGTGTCTTACCTATCCTCACCCCTCCCTTGTGTGCTCTCGCTTTTATCATGTGCTCAAAGTCCAATCCCATTGTTGTGTTTGCCCTTGATCTAATGTCCACATATGAGGGAGAACATATGATTTTTGGTTTTTTGAGCCAGGCTAACCTCACTCAGAATGATGTTCTCCAATTCCATCCATTTACCAGCGAATGATAACATTTCGTTCTTCTTGATGGCTGCATAAAATTCCATTGTGTATAGATACCACATTTTCTTAATCCATTCGTCAGTGCTGGAGCATCTTGGCTGTTTCCATAACTTGGCTATTGTGAATAGTGCCGCAATAAACATGGATGTGCAGGTGCCTCTGGAGTAACCTGTGTCACATTCTTTTGGGTATATCCCCAAGAGTGGTATTGCTGGATCAAATGGTAGATCGATGTCCAGCTTTTTAAGTAGCCTCCAAATTTTTTTCCAGAGTGGTTGTACTAGTCTACATTCCTACCAACAGTGTAAGAGGGTTCCTTTTTCCCCGCATCCTCGCCAACACCTGTTGTTGGTGGTGTTGCTGATGATGGCTATTCTAACAGGGGTGAGGTGGAATCTTAGTGTGGTTTTAATTTGCATTTCCTTTATTGCTAGAGATGGTGACCATTTTTTCATGTGTTTTCTGGCCATTTGAATTTCTTCTTTTGAGAAAGTTCTGTTTAGTTCACTTGCCCATTTCTTTATTGGTTCATTAGTTTTGGGAGAATTTAGTTTTTTAAGTTCCCTGTATATTCTGGTTATCAGTCCTTTGCCTGATGTATAGTTGGCAAATATTTTCTCCCACTCTGTGGGTGTTCTCTTCAGTTTAGAGACCATTTCTTTTGATGAACAGAAGCTTTTTAGTTTTATGAGGTCCCATTTATCTATGCTATCTCTTAGTTGCTGTGCTGCTGGGGTTTCATTGAGAAAGTTCTTACCTATACCTACTAACTCCAGAGTATTTCCTACTCTTTCTTGTATCAACTTAAGAATTTGGGGTCTGATATTAAGATCCTTGATCCATTTTGAGTTAATCTTGGTATAGGGTGATATACATGGATCTAGTTTCAGTTTTTTGCAGACTGCTAACCAGTTTTCCCAGCAGTTTTTGTTGAAGAGGCTGCTATTTCTCCATCGTATATTTTTAGCTCCTTTGTCAAAGATAAGTTGCTTATAGTTGTGTGGCTTCATATCTGGATCCTCTATTCTGTTCCACTGGTCTTCATGTCTGTTTTTGTGCCAGTACCATGCTGTTTTTATTGTTATTGCTTTGCAATATAGTTTGAAGACAGGTATTGTGATACCTCCTGCATTGTTCTTTTGACTGAGTATTGCCTTGGCTATTCGTGGCCTCTTGTGTTTCCATATAAATTTAACAGTAGATTTTTCAATCTCTTTAATGAATGTCATTGGAATTTTGATGGGAATTGCATTAAACATGTAGATTACTTTGGGGAGTATTGACATTTTTACTATGTTGATTCTACCAATCCATGAGCATGGGAGATCTCTCCACTTTCTATAGTCTTCCTCAATCTCTTTCTTCAGAAGTGTATAGTTTTCCTTGTAGAGGTCTTTCACATCTTTTGTTAGGTTTACACCTAGGTATTTGATTTTGCTTGAGGCTATTGTAAATGGAATTGTTTTCATACATTCTTTTTCAGTTTGCTCATTGTTGGTGTATAGAAATGCTAATGATTTTTCTATGTTGATTTTATATCCTGCTACCTTGCTATAGCTATTGATGATGTCTAGAAGCTTCTGAGTAGAGGTTTTTGGGTCTTTAAGGTATAGGATCATGTCATCTGCAAATAGGGATATTTTGACAGTTTCTTTACCTATTTGTATTCTTTTTATTCCTTCTTCTTGCCTAATTGCTCTGGCTAGGAATTCCAGTACTATGTTGAATAGGAGTGAGATAGTGGGCATCCTTGTCTGGTTCCTGATTTTAGAGGGAATGGTTTTAATTTTTCTCCGTTAAGTATAATGCTGGCTGTAGGTTTGTCATATATAGCTTTTATAAGGTTGAGGAACTTTCCTTCTATTCCTAGTTTTCTTAGAGCTTTTATCATGAAATGATGTTGGATCTTATCAAAGGCTTTTTCTGCATCTATTGAGATGATCAAGTGGTTTTTGTCTTTGCTTCTGTTAATGTGGTTTATTACGTTTATTGATTTTCGTATGTTGAACCACCCCTGCATCCCTGGGATGAAGCCTACTTGGTCATGGTGAATGATCTTTTTGATGTGTTGCTGAATTCGGTTTGCCATTATTTTGTTGAGGATTTTTGCATCAATGTTCATTAAGGAGATTGGCCTATAGTTCTCCTTTTTGGAGGTGTCTTTGCCTGGTTTTGGGATAAGTGTAATACTGGCTTCATAAAATGTGTTTGGCAGTTTTCCTTCCCTTTCTATTTCGTGGAACAGTTTAAGGAGGGTTGGTATCAGTTCTTCTTTAAAGGTCTGATAGAATTCAGCAGAGAATCCATCAGGTCCTGGACTTTTCTTTTTGGGGAGACTCTTGATTGCTGCTTCAATTTCATTTTGTGTTATAGGTCTATTCAGGTGATTAATTTCCTCTTGGTTCAGTTTTGGATGATCATATGTATCTAGAAATCTGTCCATTTCTTTTAGATTTTCAAATTTATTTGAATATAGGTTCTCAAAGTAGTCTCTGATGATTTCCTGGACTTCCATGGTGTTTGTTGTTATCTCCCCTTTTGCATTCCTAATTCTACTAATTTGGGTTTTTTCTCTCCTCATTTTAGTCAGGTTTGCCAGGGGTCTATCGATCTTGTTTATTTTTTCAAAGAACCAACTTTTTGTTTCATTAATTCTTTGTATGGTTTTTTTGGTTTCTATTTCATTGATTTCAGCTCTTATTTTTATTATTTCTCTCCTTCTATTTGTTTTGGGATTTGCTTGTTCTTGTTTTTCTAGGAGTTTGAGATGTATCATTAGGTCATTAATTTGGGATCTTTCAATCTTTTTAATATATGCACTCATGGCTATAAACTTTCCTCTCAAGACTGCCTTAGCTGTGTCCCATAGGTTCCGGTAGGTTGTGTTTTCATTTTCATTGACTTCCAGGAACTTTTTAATTTCCTCTTTTATTGCATCGATGATCCATTCTTCATTAAGTAATGAGTTATTTAGTTTCCAGCTGTTTGCATGTTTTTTGTCTTTACTTTTGTTGTTGAGTTCTACTTTTACTGCATTGTGGTCAGATAGTATGCACGGTATTATTTCTATTTTCTTATATTTGCTGAGGCTTGCTTTGTGCCCTAGGATATGATCTATTTTGGAGAAGGTTCCATGGGCTGCTGAGAAGAATGTATATTGTGTAGAGGTTGGATGAAATGTTCTGTAGACATCTACTAGGTCCACTTGATCTATTGCATATTTTAGATCTTGGATTTCTTTATTGAGTTTTTGTTTGGATGACCTGTCTATTGATGATAATGGGGTGTTAAAGTCTCCCACAACCACTGTGTTGGCATTTATATATGCTTTTAGGTCTTTCAGGGTATGTTTGATGAAATTGGGTGCGTTGACATTGGGTGCGTACAGATTGATGATTATTATTTCCTTTTGGTCTATTTCCCCTTTTATTAGTATGGAATGTCCTTCTTTATCTCATTTGATCAATGTAGGTTTGAAGTCTACTTTGTCAGAGATAAGTATTGCTACTCCTGCTTGTTTTCGGGAGCCATTGGCTTGGTAAATCTTCTTCCAGCCTTTCATCCTAAGCATATGCTTATTTCTGTCGGTGAGATGAGTCTCCTGTAAGCAACAAATTGTTGGATCTTCTTTTTTAATCCATTTTGTCAAACGGTGTCTTTTGATGGGTGAATTAAGTCCATTAACATTAAGCATTAGTATTGATAGGTATGTGGTGATTCCTGCCATTTAGTTGTCTTAGTTGTTTGAAGGTTTGATTGTGTGTACCTAACTTGATGTTACTCTCTACTGTCTTGCTTTTTCTTATCCTGTGGTTTGGTGCTGCCTGCCTTTTCATGGATAAGTTGGGTGTCACTTTCTGTGTGCAGGATCCCTTGCAGAATCTTTTGTAATGGTGGCTTTGTGGTCACATATTGTTTTAGTTTCTGCTTATCATGGAAGACTTTTATTGCTCCATCTATTTTGAATGATAGCTTTGCTGGGTAGAGTATCCTGGGGTTGAAGTTATTTTCATTCAGTGCCCGGAAGATCTCACCCCACGCTCTTCTTGCTTTTAATGTTTCTGTTGAGAAGTCTGCTGTGATTTTGATGGGTTTACCTTTGTATGTTACTTGTTTTTTCTCTCTTACAGCCTTCAATAGTCTTTCCTTAGTTTCTGAACTTGTTGTTTTAATGATGATATGTCGTGGAGTAGTTCTATTTTGATCTGGTCTGTTTGGTGTCCTGGAGGCCTCTTGCATTTGTATGGGAATATCTTTCTCTAGATTTGGGAAATTTTCCGTTATTATTTTGTTGAATATATTACGCATTCCCTTCGCTTGCACCTCTTGTCCTTCTTCGATGCCCATGATTCTCAAGTTTGGTCTTTTGATGGAGTCAGTGAGGTCTTGCATTTTCTTTTCACAGGTCTTGAGTTGTTTAATTAATAGTTCTTCGGTTTTTCCTTTAATTACCATTTCATCTTCAAGTTCTGAGATTCTGTCTTCTGTTTGTTCTATTCTGCTGGATTGGCCTTCTGTTTTGTTTTGCAGTTCTGTTTCGTTCTTTTTTTTTTGAGGTTTTCCATATCCTGGCAGTTTTCTTCTTTATTGTTGTCTATTTTTGTCCTGAGTTCATTTATCCATTTATTCATTGTGTTCTCTCTTTCACTTTGGTGTTTATACAGTGCTTCTATGGTTTCCTTTATTTCTTCTTTTGCTTTTTCAAATTCTCTATTTTTATTGTCTTAGAATTTCTTGAGTGTCTCCTGTACATTTTGGTTGACCCTATCCAGTATCATCTCTATAAAATTCTCATTGAGTACTTGTAGTATGTCTTCTTTTAAATTATTCTTGTGGGCTTCATTGGGTCCTTTGGCATAGTTTATCTTCATTTTGTTGGAGTCTGGCTCTGAGTTTCTGTTCTCTTCATTCCCCTCTGGTTCCTGTACTAATTTTTTGCTGTGGGGAAACTGGTTTCCCTGTTTTTTCTGTCTTCCCGTCATTGTCCTTGGTATTGTTACTGTCCCTGTACTGTGTGTAATTAAGTATTTTCTAGCTTGTATAATAACAATGGTAATATTTAGAATGGAAGAGTGAGCTGAGATGGAAAGCAAGAAGTTAAAGAAAAGGGGAAAACAAATATACAGACAAGAGGGAGAAAGCAGAACAAGGTATCAGACAAGAGAGTTTCAAAGGTATAAACAGGGAGTGTTAGTGTACTAATCGACAGTAAGCTGAACAGACATTAGAGAGACAGAGAGAGGATTGAAAGTCAAAGATAAAAAATAAATATATAAATAATAAGTAAATGAAAGTAATATCTATATATAAAAATGAATTAAAATAAAATGGAAAATAGAAAATTAAAAAAAAAAAACCAAAAAACTTCCAAGTTTATATGCAATGCAGTTTCAGTCTTAATAATTTGGGTGTCTGTCTCAATCTCCAGTCCTGGAGTTGGTGCCTCAGATGTTGTTCTGTAGTTGTCTCATCAAAGGGGATGCATAAAGTAGAACAAAACTACACACTCACACACACACACACACACACACACACACACACACACACACAAAAAGCCCCACCAAGTGTCACCAGTTCAAATGCAATACAGTTTCAGTAAGTTTTTCGGCTTGCAGGTGTAATTTGGTTGTTCTCTCATCAAAGGTAGGGAGAAAAAGAAAAAAAAAGCATCTGGAGACAGTTCTGAGAGTGGTATCTGCAACTGTGGCTTGCCTGCCTGCTGCTCTCAGCCTGTAGCTGGCGGTGTTATTTATGCAGCTCTCTGGGGTGAGCTAGCACTCACCTGGTCCCACAGGCTTTGTTTGCTCAGAGTTCTCCTGTGCGGGAGCCTCTGCTACAGGCTTTCCCCTTTCCAAGCACTGCGAAAGGTGACACTGCCCCCGCGTTGTCAGGCCTGAGTGTTTATCTACAGTTCATGTGGGAGGTGGGTCCTCCCCCCTCTCCTGTGCAGTTTTCCTCCCACTGCCACTTTCAGAAGCTTTCCTGCTCCTGCTTACTGGGCGGTGCTGCTGCTCCTGCTTACTGGGCGGTGCTGCCGCTCCTGCCGGCTGCCATGTTTGTTTACAGTTCACGTGGGAAGTGGGTCTCCCCTCCTCTCACAAGCTTTCCCGCTCCTGGTTGCTGGGTGCACACCCCGCTCCCGCCAGAGGCTCTCCGGCCCGCCCGGCTTATTTATTTACAGTCCCAGGAAGGATTCCCTTCCCCCAATCTTCAGCGCTCAGGGCGCCCCACCCTCTTTCCAGCGTGTCTTAACTGTTCTTATTGCTTATTACTCAGTTTCTCTTTTTTTCCCGGGTGGGGGTCAGTCTGTCCAGGGGGCTATGCTGCTCTGGCCCAGGCTTGTCTGTGGGGGTACCGCAGTACCGCGAAGCTCACCTGGTCCACGTCTTCCCAAGCCGTATGGGCGCAGGCCACTGGCGGCCCCGGGGGCCTTCCTCGTTTCTCCGTTTAATGTGAAGTGGAGATTCTCTGCGCCGGCTGGAGGTGTGGAGGGGTCAAAGTTATGCCTTTTCTCGGTGATTATGCCTGCAAAGTGTGTCTCCAGCGTCTCTCCAAGATTTCACTATAGGAGGGTCGCTTTCTGCTTCCTACCTCTAGCCGCCATCTTGGAATTCTGTGAAGGGTTTTTTCAAGATAGGATCTTGCAGAACTGTTTCCTCCGGCTGGCTTCAAACTGTGATTTTCCTGATCTCTGCCTCCCGAGTAGCCAAGATTACAGGTGTGAGCCACCGGCTCCCAGCTCTGCTTGAACCTTTCAAAGGACATTTTCTGCCTTTCATCAATCCCATTCAAATCTCAAATTTAAGACCAGGTTTTTCCTACAGCTTAAGCTAAAAGTTTTAAGAAAGTGCCCTTCTGGAGGAATATCTGGGAACACAATTTGCCCAAGCTCCCAGCTGAGGAAGACATAGTTGCTCTGCCAAATCCCTGGACATATTTTCTGATTCCCACAACCACATCTTGCTGAAAAAATTACTGCTTAGTCCATGAGGAAGGATCCAGGATGCGCTTTTACGGAGTTCTTCAAAACATTGTAAGCACTTAACAGATGTTGGCTGAATACCAAACGAATCAGAGTTTACCAAAAGAGCCCCATTGTTTCAGCTAGTAATGATTTTCTAGAATAAATGAAGTCACTTTCTGACTCTTGGTCATAGGATTTTAGAACTGGAATAATTTGGGGGGTGATATATAGCCCAGGATCTCAGGTTCTGCAAATGAAGAAACTAAGACACTGAACAATAAGACCATACAGCAAATAACCAAGAAGCAGCTCTTCTGGTGTATAGCCCAGAGGCCTCTGTACAGGTGAGAGAGTCTGAGGTTCTGCACTGACCCTGAGCTGATCTCCAGACACACCCTGAGAGCTACCAGTTGAGCCAAGTTTCTGTTTTCACTTTGTCTCCTTTTCTTGTACTTCCTTTGCCTCAAAAAACTTCTTTTCTAAATACAGATTTCAGCAAATCAAAGCAATACTACTAATATTATCTCTTGTCACATCTGCCTTCATCCCCTTACGAGCACAACAGGACATTAGCAAAATCCCCTATTATTTTTTATTTAAATAATGGAACCCATGACTTTCCAAACAAGGGCTGAACTAGAAAAGTAGCGAGGCTGGGTTGGCCTATTCAGCAAAACACATACCCGAAAACTAAGATGAGTTCAAAAATAAAAATAGCACGAGAACAGAGTTCCTCTTTTTTCTTCTTTCTCTACAACAAGCATTTGTTTAAAAGTCAGGCCACTGATGAGGGAAATAAAAAAAACAATCAAAAGAGGAATCAGTAGCAAAGCACTTCCAAACAACTCCATGTTCTCCTAAGTGACAGAGTGTGAATCAAAGATAAAGTTGTGCAGACTGCGTCGATAGATTCACTCTCCACCAGGAACAGATGCCAGATGCTGGTGGGACTGGGTTTTAAACTCAGAGCTTCGTGTTTGCAAAGCAGACATTCTGCCACCTGAGCCACACCTCCAGTCCATATTGCTCTGGTTAGTTTGGAGATGGGCTTCTCATGAAACATTTGCCTGGGCTAGCCTCAAACTTCCAAACTCCGAAACTCAGCCTCCCAAGCAGCTAGGATTACAGGCATAAGCCTCTGGTACCCAGCTTCCTGACTTTTGAAAAATCATTTCCTTTGAGCTGGGTGCTGGCATGTCAGGTATCAGTCAGGATCTCAGTCCAGGCAAAAATAATCAGAGTAAAAATGGCATGGAGGAGTGGCTCAAATGGTAGAGCACCTGTCTAGCAAGCGTGAAGCCCTGAGTTCAAATCCCAGCAGTGCCAACCAAAACTAAAACCATTTACTCTATTATTGTGAAATGTTTCAAACCTAAGACAAAAGTACAGAATTTTAAAAACACCATATACTTTATCAAAGGCTAACATTATATCCTATTTGTTTCTGATCCTAAAAAGACTGATCGATTGAATGATTTGTCCCTATTTTGCAAATCATAGTTCAGTTTACCCCCCCATTTACTCTGATTCCTGGGCTGTGTTTAATAACAACCTCTCCTTGGTTTCCAACACACTCAGGTGAAATGAGTGAGAGTGAAACAGAGACTGTGGCTCTGGGTCCAAACCCAGGGGATACAAGCCACTTATCCCACTCTTCCTGCTGAGTCTTGGGGAAGAACTCCAAGTTAACCTCACAGGGGTCATGTTCTTCACCAGTCAGCACTTCATGGTCCCTGACAAATGCATGTTGCACACTTTGCTGTCATGTGATGGTGAGGACCGGTCTGGGTCAGGAAATTTGTCTGAATTAGTTTATCTCAGTTAAGCCAAGCAGTTCCCCTAAAGCTGTGAAGCACCTTAGTGGCAGGTCCTCCAGACCTAGTCCATGGGTTCATGATCCCAACATCTGTTCCGTGTCACCTGTCAGAATGTGTACCCAAATCAAGTCATAATGGGACAAATACAAGGCAAGGAACAAAAGCACAAAAGGAGTTCGTTGGAATCAGATTTGGCCAAGCGTATGTGGAGCAAGCAATTTGGAAATAATACTTTCAATTCCTCTTTATTGCAAATATCAGAACAATTTCCCTGTAACTCATATGAAATTTTGACTTTTGGGTTTGCTCTGATTTAGCACAAATGTCCCAGGACAGATTCTTCAACTGAGTATATATGAGAGATGAATTATTCCATTACTCCACAAAAATTATATACTTCATCATCTAAAGGCTTTCTGTTCTTCCATCCAAAAATAACTACTCTCACAAGTTAACATCCTCTGTAAGTTTTATACTCCTAATATGTATTTCCATATCTATAAAATTTACATGGCATTATTTCGCAGTTTAGAAACTTAAATGCTATTATATCATGAATATCCTTCTGTAACTTTTTGTCCATTCAAAGTTTTATATAAAAATAATTGTGCTAGCTTCTAGCTAATCCTGGTCAACTACACAAGTGTGTATCAGTCTATGAAGCCTAATGAGAAGGTGAACTTGCATTTGCAAACAGCAGTTTCTTTACTCTGGTTGAGTAGTTATTCCACTCTTAAAACAAATAATATCTTATATCAGTCTTCATTGTTTTAATTTTTTATTTTCAAAAATCTCAAACATGTACTGAAATAGGCAGCATAGTGTACTGGACTCCATGTTTTGATGAGGCAGCCTCAACATTGTTACGTGATGGTCAATCCTGTTTGCCTTGTTCCCCTACCAAGTCCCCTCAATCTAGATTATTTTCTAATAATTTTCAGACAGTATTTTATCTCATCTGTAATAGTCAACCCCCAAGATTGCCCATAATGATCCTCAGCTTCTGGTGTCAAGAGCGATGGATAACAAGTGCTTGATCTCACTCAAGAAAGAATTCAGGGGCTGACACCCAGAGGAGTCTTTATCAGAGCAGACTTAACTTAAGCAAAAGGTAGATTTTCTTTAAACAGAAGTGAACATATAGCAACAGTACAGCCCCAGAGGAAACTGAGGGTGAGCAGCCAGTGCCCTGGGCCCCCAATCTTAGACACTTTTATGGATAGACTTTAATGATTATGCAAAAGGATATGTATATAATTGTGGAGTTTTCCAAGAAATGGGAGGGTATTTCCAAGAACTGGGGGGTGGAGAATGTTTTACTTGATAAGGTGTCCTCAGAACCAAGGTGGCAATTCGAGGGGAGGAAGTTTACCCACGAAGGCACAAGAATGATGAGCCGTGAATGAGGCCTGTGGCTGACCTCTAGAGTTGGGAAAGTCTCTGTGGGGGTTGCTGGGAACTTATTGGCTGTTGCAGCAAGAAGCAGCCTCAAGCATAGTCAACCATTACTTCAGAACAATGGTTCGGGTTGCTTGGCACCATGTCCTGGATGTGGGCGTGCACCTGTTCACTGGCTCCTTTGTGTTTAGTCTTCCCTTCCTACCTGCTTACCCCACATCACTGGGACTCATGCCATTGCATATTCTTCCCCTACATTGCATCGGGGACAGTCTGTGAAACCAGACAGTATGGTCAAAGTGTTGGCTTCTGACTCCTGAGACTGGGCCATAAAAGACATTGTGACTTCCCTCCTTGGTTCTGTGGATTGCTTACTGTGGGAGACTAGGCTGGGAACTAAGAAAAGGCAAGCACAGCACCAGGGAGGCAAAATTTAGGGAGGCGTTTATTGTCCCCGGTGCTGACTCTGCACTTGGATGCCCCTGACAGTGAGTGAGTGCCTGCTTAGTTCACTTGAATGAAGCCAGCTGCCAATCCAGGACACTGAGGCAGCTCTGGGGAGAGGCCCATGTGGAGAGGAGCAGAGGCCATCCACCAGCAGACAGTACAGATGTGCTAGTCACTAAGAGAGCCACCTTAGAAGCAGGTTCTCCAGGCCCAGATCAAGTTTCAGAAGACTGACATGCATTGGAGCCTCATGAGAGAGTCTGAACTGGAACAGCCCAGCTAAGTAGCCTAAAATCCTTGCCCAGACTGGGCTTGGTGGGGCAAGCCTGTAATCCCAGGGTTCAAGAGGCCTTGAGGAAGGAGAGTGCAAGTTTAAGGCCAGCCTGGACTATATAGCAAGACCCTGTTTCAGAAACAAACAATCCCTGCCCACAAAAACAGCAGAAGATAATGTATGAATACGGTGTTGTTTAAGTCACTACATTTGGGGATAATTACAAAACAATAGAAAGCTAATGCAGAGGCTGGTACCCGGAAGTGGGCACAGCCCTAACAAAAATCTAAAAACATGGGAGTGGCTTTAGGATCAGATAAAAGGTAGAAAGGGGAAGGAATATGAGGCATGTGCTAATTAATAATGGCCTCAGGGAAGCTAACACTGAAGGTTTAAAGGGAAAAGAAGAAAATAGTATCAGACACTGGAAGAAAAGAGATTTTTAGTATATAATGTCAGAAAGTTTAACTACCCATAATAACATGGATGGTAGAAAACCAACCTAACCAACTGTGTGATCTGTCTAAGGACATATCCAAGAAAGGATTAAATGTGTCACCTGGCTTCTTCTTGCTACCTATATTTAAATGCAAGAGAAAGAAGGTAAATGAAGTAATTCTAAAACATAAAGTTGCCAGGATTCACCACATTTGAAAATTACCAACCTATGTAAATAGCAAACAATGCTAAAATTAATGTTTTCCAGGCAATAGGAGCACAAACAGGAAAATGGGGTTTAAAAATAAAATCAAGGTGAACTATAAAATTCTTTGTCAGCAAGACCTAAGGCAGGACCTCAAATAACTGTTAAAAAAAATAGCATTTTTAAGACTCTTAAGTGGATTGTTCTCAGGCAGTCTCAGGCAAAGACACGTAAAGAAGAGCTTATTAGGCTGGTGGAGTGGCTAAAGCAGTAGAGCTCATGCCTAGCAAGCATGAGGCCCTGAGTGCAAACCCCAGTGCTGCAAAAAAAAAAAAAAAAAAAAAGTTTATTAGAGAGCCTCCTGATTTTTTTTTTTTTTTTGTGGTACTGGGGTTTGAACTCAGTGCCTACACCTTGAGCCACTCCACCAGTCCAATTTTTTGTGATAGGGTTTTTCGAAATAGGGTCTCACCAATTATTTGCCCTGGCTGGCTTAGAACCATGATCCTCCTGATCTCTGCCTCCTGAGTAGCTAGGATTACAGGCATGAGCCACCGGCACCCAGCTGACCCTCCTCATCTTAAAGAGAATTGTGCTGGCAAAAGTCCCAGCCTATAGGCATGACTTAAGGGGTAGAGTGCCTGCCTAGCAAGCACAAGGCCCTGAGTTCAAATCCCAGGATGACCAAAAAAAAAAAAAAGAAATCCCACCAATTTTGACTGGTAAGAAAGATAATATAAAATTAAGAGATTTTTTGGATCCCCAAAATTGTATAGGCAGAAAGAAGTTGAAGAAAACTACCCACCAAAGACAGGCTGTCATTCATGGAAAAGGAACGATAACTGGTCAAGTGATCTGATTCTTGCTACCATAGTGAATCTTTTCAGGGCCTTGAGTCCTGATCAAGAAGCAAACAGTATGTGCCTTGCTGGATTTCGGAATCTACAGCTATAGCTCAGGGATTCTCACAAGCCTCTCATCCCCCATTTTTGATTGGGAGGGTCTGAACCAATTGTCCTATGCTTATTCCACCCTTGTTGGGCCAGAGTAGACCAATTGTCTTTTCAGTTCATAGATTTTCACAGCAAGAATCAGTCTACTTGAGGAGTCTGGTTTATGTGGTGAGAGTCTGCACTTTAAGGTGATGCTGAGATGGGATGAGTTGAATGAGTTGAATAACGGTGGTGGTAATGAAACTGGAGTTTTGGACCCAAGGCCCAAACTCCTGGGCTTCCACATGTCAGGTCCAGCCACTCACCCTTATATGCGAAATAAAGAGGGCAGAAAAAGAAGATTTATTACATGGCCTGGGACATACCATGGTAAGAGGCAGAGTAAGCACTCAGCCCCTCTTTAGCTATCTTCAGTGTACAAACATGAGCTTTGGCTACAAATACACAAATTAGGGCATAGTTAAACAGTCCCAGGGTTTCTTGGTTGGTCATTATCTCAGTCCTTCTCCTCCAAGGATTCCAGAGAAGTTGGGTTCCAGAGAAGATATTATCGCTGTCATTACTTGAGGGCAGCAATCTGGTTCCCATGATATGATTAACTACTGCTCCAGGGTGCAGCCTCTTCATTATAGGTAATTGTCCTCATGTGGAGGGATGGTCTGTCCTACAAGGTTCTGCTGTTCTTTAGGGAAAGTTCCAGTCCTTGTCATAAAGATGCTGTTGATCATTCCTGTTCTTCATGATTCCAAGGTGGCTGCAGGAGAGAATGGCTCAGAGCAAGGAAAATAGATAGAAAATGGAGACAGAGATGCCAAGATTTTCTCCTGTTTTAAGTTAATTTGTGGGCCCAAGTAAGGAGTCAGTGCTTTTTAGCAAAAGCATTTAAGCATCTCTTACAGTAAGTATATTTTTCATGTTAGAAGGACTGAATAATTGGGGACCAGAAGTCAGCCTCCCAACACACAGAAACTGTGGAAGATAATAAATAGTTACTGTTGTGTGAAGCTACTACATTTTAATAGCTTATTGTGCACTAAAAGAAAACCAAAACACCACCATAAATATTCGTATATGTAAATATTTATAAACATGCAAATATCCGTATATATGAATATTTATATATGTGATAAAGACACTTCTATAGTTTGGATCTTGACTGTCCACAAAGCCCATGTGTTAAAAGCTTGGTCCTCAGGGTGGAGCTATTGGAAGTGAAGGAACACATCAGAGGAAGGGTCTTTAAATCATTGGGGGTATACCCCCCCAAAAGAAAAGTCCCTTCCTTTTTTCTTCATTTTTGGTTATGAAATAAGTGGTTAGCTCCACCACATGCTCCCACCATGATGTGCTGCCTTACCACAGGCCCAAAGCAGCAGAGCCAACTGCTCATGGACCAGAGCATCCAGAACCGTGAGCCAAAACTCTCTTTATGAAGTTGATAGTCCCAGGTGTTTGTTATAGTGACTGAAAGCTAATATAAGCTCTTTTCATTTTTTATTTTGAAATAATTATGGACTCACAGGAAGTTGCAAAAACAAGTGTGCACAGTTCTAGTGTATCCTGCTCCCAGCGTCTCCTACTTTACAAACTATAAAATCATATCAAAATCAGGGAATATGGTATAATGCTATTAATTTCATTCAGATCTCACCAGTTTTCACATACACCATTTGTGTGTAGGTGTGCAATTCTATGCAATTTTATGACATTATCAACTCATGTAACTACCACAATCAATTACAGAACTATTCCATTGCCATACAACAACTCTTGATATCTTGTTTGTTTATTTTGGTATTGGGGTTTGAACTCAGAGCCTCTTGTTTACTAGACAGATGTTCTACCACTTAAGCCATACCCCCATTTATCTACAAATATTCAAATTCAATCATTTCTTAAATTGCCCCAATTCTTTCATATTATTTTTTGTTTTTCATTTTACATGTTTGAATCAGTTTCCAGAAAGAAATCCCATACCTGTTAGCAGGCACTCCCATTTTCCTCTACCCACAACCACTGAACACTATCTCTGCTGTAGTCTAAATGTTTGTACCCTCCCTAAATTTATATGTTGGCATCCAGTACTCAATGTGATAGTATTGAGAAGTGGGTGTTTTGGGAAATGACTAGTACCCTTACAAAAGAGACTGAAGGAGCTGCCTAGTCCCTCCTCTATGTGAAGACACAGAAAGAAGAGTTCACCTTTGAAGCAGAAAACATGCCCTCAGCAGACACTGAATCTGCTGGTGCCTGGATCCTGGACTTCCCAGCCTTCAGATCTGTGAACAACAAAATTATATCGTTTATAAGTCACCCACTCTGTGGCAACTTGAGTAGAAAAAGACAGTCTATGGACCTACCTATTCTGTATGCTTCATATAGTGCATTTGTGTAAAATGTATTTTTTTGGGTCTGGCTTTTTCCAGCACTTTAGCATAATATTTTCAAGGATTATCCACATTGTAGCATATATCAGTACTTCACTCCTTGTTACAGCTGAATAATATTCAATTATATGGGCATACCACATTTTAAAAGCCATTCACCCCAGTACTTCCTCACACACATCAAAAAAAGGAGCGAGAATAAATAATGCTACTATGAACATTCATGTACAAGCTTTTGTGTATATAATGTGTTTCTGTTACTCTTGGGTGTACGTGGGTAAAATCCTGGATCGTTACTGAAGCCTGTTTAAGTTTTCTTGAATATGCTTTTATTTTTAAGGATATATTTCTGTGAGGATATAAAAACAACGTTCTCTGTTTTAAAGTCACTTGGAATAGTTTTGCTCTGGCTAGTTATTGCCGCATCTCAATACACAGATTATATTTCTTATTACTTTTGATTTAGGAGGAATTTCTTTTTTCTTTTAATTCTGTTTTACATTTCTATGAAATATTTATTTAGGCTTCCTGCCTTCCTTCTCTGCTTCCTGCCTTAATAATTCAAAAGGAAATGCTTTGCAGGCCCAAGTGAGGAAGGCAGCAGACATGGAGGCGCCCCAGCCTGGGGTCAGGACTTGAGTAGAGCAAGAGTTGAGGCAGATCAGTGGCCTGGCAATTGGGGCTCATGGGCAGTGACAGCACAGGGTAGGCAGACCAGTTGCACTGGGGGGGAAATGCACGAGGATAATGGGAGCTCAGGTTTCTCCTTGCCCAAGAAGAGTTACAGACTTGAAAAGGGGGGAGTGAGAATGAACCTGTGGCGTTGGATGGGATTGGAGCTATTGGTGTAAACTTGTGGTTTTCAAGTATAGAGATAAATATGGAAATAAAGAGCCAGTCACAATGAGCACACCTCGTACGGACCCTGATCTTAGTTCCTAAATAACAGGTTTTTTAGTAAGATGAGCCAAAGCTCCTTGAAGAAATGACAATTTCTAGGAGTGGGGCATAGAGAACATAAGATGATCCTGGAACAACCATGGAGCCAGAGAACAAAGAAATGCTCGAAGAATGATAGTGATGTGTCAAACGGACAAAGCCAGGATCTAGGCCCATTGAACATCAGAATAATCAATGAGAGCAACAAATTACATTCCATCCAATAAACGGGAATCCAGGGGCCTGTTACACTGACATCAATAAATTAGTGAATAAATGAATCTGAAAGAAAGAAAGAAAGCCCTTTCTTGCAGTAGACTACCTGCTCATAAACATAGAAGAAGTGATGAACTCCAGAATTACCATTGGACGATCACGGTAATTGTTAAATCAGGCGAGAAAGATAAGCTGGTGCTAACTTTCTGATTCAGGTGATAGCTAAACAAGAAGCAGGATATTTACCCAGTTCTGAAATATCACTTCAAAAATACTTTTTTTTTTTTTGCGGTACTGGGATTTGAACTCAGGGCCTACACCTTGAGCCATTCCATCAGACCTCTTTTGTGATGTGTTTTTCCGAGACAGAGTCGCAAGTTATTTGTCTGGGCTGGCTTTGAACCGAAATCCTCCTGATCTCTGCCTCCTGAGCAGTTAGGATTACAGGCGTGAGCCACCGGCACCCAGCACAAAAACACTACCTTTCAGGGCGAACCAGGGGACCCGATGGTGGAGAAACTTGGAAGAGTGCAGCGAGCTCCTCCATGAGGATGGAGCACAGCCGATTCAGCTAGTCCTAGCTGTTGGCCACCTGAGTGGTTTTCAGTCTTTCCCATTTGGCGATAGTGCTGCAACAACCGTCCTTATGCATGAGTCCTTTTGAATTTTTTAATTACCATATTATTGTTGTACTGGGGGTACATTGTGACATTTGCAAAATATACCATACTTGAAATCACCTCCTCCTTCATTCTCCTTTACCCCCTACTCCCCCATTCCTGAAATAGCTTCAACAGATCTCATTTTTCCATTTCCTTTTGATTTTTTGACTGGACGTTGTTTTAGTAAAATAATTTGATTTCACAATACTGGCCAAATCATTTTTCTCAAGATTAAGATTATTTATTCACCTTGTTTGTTTTGAGGTAGGGTCTTGATAGGTGGCCCAGGCTGGCCTCCAAATGGTGACTTTCCTGCCTTCGCCTCTTGAGTGCTGGGATTACAGGCATGTATCACCATACCCAGTGATCATTTATTCATCTTAAAAAACATTTACTGAGCACTGCTGTAGGTGCCTGTTTACGTGGAAATGAATAAAAAAGCAAAGGTCTCGCCTTGGTGAGGCTTGCTTTGTTTTTAGGGGTTTTTTTTTTCAATGCTGGGGATAGGACCAGGGCCTTTTGCATGCTAGCAAGTGCTCTACCACTGAGTTTTACTCCAACCCTAAGCTTACCTGATAGGGTTGGCACAGAAATAAACAAATATATAATTTATTTTTTCAGTACTGGGGCTTGAACTCAGGACCTACACCTTCAGCCACTTCACCAGCCCTTTTTTATGAAGGATTTTTTTCCAGATAAGGTCTCATGAATTACTTGCCTGGGTTGGCTTTGAACTGCAGTCCTCCTGATCTCTGCCTCCTGAGTAGCTAGGATTATAGGCGTGAACCACTGGCCCCTAGCTACAAATATATAACTTAATATCGGATGCTGTGATGGAAATGTATAGTTTAATAGCAAGTGCTATGAAGGAAAAGATAACAGAATAAGGGAATAGGAATGGTAGGACTGAGCTCTCTTAGGTTGGGGCATCAGGATGAGGAGCCCGATAAAGGAGGAAAGAAGCTCTGTGGATACCTGGAGGTAGAGGGAGCAACAAGCACTAAGGCCCTGGGGTGTGTGCGAGTGACATTGTACCTCACCCCGCCCCCATGGAGGAAGCAGTGGAAGTCAGTTCAGTGGCTTCTGTTTGTGGTTTTATTGTACCCCATGGCTCTAGTGCACTTTCCATTGAGGAACTCCCTTCGGAAAGGCCACTCTAATGAGATTTTTACAAGCCATCCACCCTCATCTCACTCCAGGAAGGACAACGGATCCTTTCTAGGGTGAACAAAACGCTCTTCACTTGCTCAAGGCCGTTTAGTGAATCCTCGGCCAGTACTAGGGTCCTCCACTGTGTTTAGAATGCTCTGTTCTTCGAGCACTTTCCTAGCACTAACATGCGCATCCCTCCAACCAGTCTGGGATGGGGTAGCTGGCACAGGAAATAGGGACAGGGCTGGATGTACAGTGACATTTTAGTGAGATGTCTACTCCCCAACTTGGCTTCACAGCTTTCATTTCCTGCCTTGCCTCCTCCCTAAAAAGCATCCTTACCAACCACCACCTCTCCTCATTACAGCCTTTACTGACACCAGTCCAAGCTCCTCCTTCCTTGGAGAGTTTGGCCTCTGGCTCATTGTCACTTTTCCCAGCACAATGCCTGTCACAATCCTTAGTGATTCCAATGCATCCCTAGCTAATCCTTCAAAAACGCTGAGCTCTCTGCTCCCAGGTCATCTAGAGTACTATGCTATTATAACAAGCCACAACTTTCCGGAATCTCAACTTCAAGTGTGCCATGGTTCACCACTACCAAGTTCTACTTCATTTGTTCTAGAATTCCAGCCCTAGGGGTTCTGGTAACTCTTCAGAACCATTTTGCCCACCAAGTTTCCACATTCTCTACTTCCCTCATGTCCTCACACCCATGAACCCATTGTAAACTCCATGGCCACACTCATGGACTCTTGTTTCATTTAGCTGAATGACCACTTGGTTAAATCCATTGCTCCACCTACCTGATACCTGGGCTTGTGCAGCACAAGTGGCCGGCGGGGATCACACAACCTGCTGACTCATCTCGCAAGACACTTGTGACCTCCAACAACTCCAGTAGAACCTGATGGCCCCCTCCCCCAGGCCATGATTTCCACCCCCAGAAACCATCTGCTTTCTCCCTCCTCCATTCATATTCCCACTCTGCTAAGCAGCACTTTTAGACTTCCCCCTTTCTTGAACCCTAGTAACTCTTCCTTGATTCTCAACTTTCAAGTGGTGACCGTGATTTCTACCTCACTGAGAAAATGAAACCATCAGAGGAGACCATTTGTGAGCTCCTACCAGCACCTCCACACCCTCCCCACCCCACAACTGTCTGGTCTGCCTTCCTTCCTGTTAGGACAGTGAATGGCCTGTGTTCCTCATTCAAGTCTTTCTGTCCAAGCATGCCCTCACACCTTCCCTTCTCATCCACTCAAGGCATCACTTCAGCCCCCTGTAAATTATAGTATCTCTCCCTCATATATTATAGTGTAAGTCATACAGTGGAATATCACAGAGCAATGGATTTCTCACATAATGACATAAACGAACATGGCTCCTAAATTGCACAGAATCAGTTAGGCATAGAAGAAAACACACAGAAGCATGACGTTCACAAACAGGACAAACTAGATCGTGAAGCTATACAAAGGTATAGACCTGTGTACACATAAGGAACTGATTAACCTAAAAAACAGTATGGTCCCTACTTCCAGGGAAAGAGAGGGTCATGATAGGAAAGAACACTTGCAAGCTGATTGAGGCCCTGGCAACGTGGTATTTAGGGGCCTGAGAAGTGGTGAGGTGAGCTTCCTCTTCATCACCGAGCATTAAGTGCTCCCCTTTGTATTTTGTATTTCCTCTACTGTGTTAAGTTTCACTGTGGAAGAAGATTAAAAATAGGCAGGTGTGGTGGTACACACCTGTAGTCCCAGCACTTGGGAGGCAGAGGCAGGAGGATTGCGAGTTCAAGGCCAACCTGGACTACATAGTAAAACCTTGTCTCAAAAAAAAAGAAAGTAGGTTAGAAACGCAGGGGAATCTTGTTTCCAAGAAAACTGTAGATGCAATATCCTGAATCCTTTCAACAATGAAACACTTTAAATATATATTTATAGATACACATATAGTCTAAATGCTTTTGGCGATTCGAGGGATGATACCCAGGACTTTGTGCATGCCAGACAAGTGGTCTACCACTGACTGACGCTCCAGCCCCACACACATTCTAGATGTACATATAAAATACATGTTTATATGTTAAAAGCCACTTTTTTTTTTTTTTTGCAGTACTGAGGTTGGAACTCAAGGTCTATACCTTGAGCCACTCCACCATCCTTTAGTGTGTGTGTGTGTGTTGGGTTTTTTCAAGATACGGTCTCATAAACTATTTTCCCCTGCCTGGCTTCAAACCTTGATCCTCCTGATCTCTGCCTCCTGAGTAGCTAGGATTACAGGAATGAGCCACAGGGACCCGGCTGTTCCTTTCATATATAACATGACTGGTGGTATAGATGAGGTTACCAGTTGTGTTTTACTTCATGTAACTATCTGGTTTGATTTTGAATTGGTGAATTTGTTATTCCTGAGTTACATACCCAGGCCAATGGCAAGAAATAGCACATCAACCCTGCCACTCTCCAATCCTGCTGGAACCTAGAGAATAATTCAACTGAAAGATTTTAGGTGATTAAATCCTCCCACCTCTCATCTGATTTGGCTTCAGATGAGAACACTGGAACCCCATTAAAAGCCCAAACATATGAGTTGTGGACACAGAAGAAGAGATGTAAGCTAAAGGCAGAGGAAACATATCTGATAAAGTAATAGAAATTTTTCCAAATTTTGAGGACTAATTGACCATTAAGTTACAGAAGGCTTGTAGGATTCCAAACAGACAAGACAAGAATAGAACCTCCCCATGTCACATGATAGTTAAAGCATTACATATTCAGAACAAGGAAAGAACACTGACAGCTACAAGGGAGTAATGCCAAGTCACCTACAAGGGCAAACCCATCGGAATAACAGCAGATTTCGCAACAGAAACTAAAAGCAAGGAGGGCATGGAATGATGTATTTTAAGCTCTTGAAATCAAAACATAACTTACCAGAACCTTTAGGACACAGGAAAGGCAGTACTAAGAGGCAAGTTTATAGTTATGAGTGCCCCCATTAAAAATCAGAGAAATTGCAAATGAATAACCTAACGATGCACTTCAAACTCATCAAACCCAAAAGCAGTATATGGAAGAAAATAACAAAGATCAGGGCAGAAATTAATGAGATGGAGGCTAAGAAAACAATGTAAGGAATGAATGGAATGAAAAATTGTTTTTTAAGGAGAAATAAGACTAGCCAACCTTTAGCTAAAACAACCAAAAGAAAGAGGGAGAAGACACAAATTAACAGAATTAAAGCTGAGAAAGGGGATGTCACAACAAATGTCAATGAAATCCAGGGGAGCTTTAGGGAGTACTTCAAAAATCTGTATCTAATAAACTGGAAAATCCAGAAGAAACGGATAATTTTCTAGATGCTTATGGCCTACCAAAATTGAATGAATAGGATATAAACCACCTAACAGATTTATAACAAGCAATGAAATTGAAGCAATAATAGTCTCTCAACCAAGAAAAGGCCAGGATCAAATGGATTCACTGATGTCTACCAGACCTTTAAAGAAGAACTGGTTAGACACTAGTGGCTCACGCTTATAATCCTAGCTACTTAGGAGGCAGAGATGAGGAGAATCACAGTTCTAAGTCAGCCCTGGCAAATAGTTTGTGAGACCCTATCTCAAAAATACCCAACACAAAAAAGGGCTGGTGGAATGGCTCAAGTAGTAGAGCACCTGCTTTCAAGTGTGAGGCCCTGAGTTCAAGTCCCAGTACCACCAAAAAAAATAAAGAATAACTAACACCAATGCTTCTCAAACTAGTTCATAAAATAGAAAGGGAAGGAACTCATTCTATGAAGCCGGTATTACCCTGGATAAGCACACAACAAAAAAGAAAATTATTGACCAATTTCCCTGATGAACACAAACACAAAAATTCTCAACAAAATACTTTCAAACTGAATTCAACAACATGTTAAAAAGATCATACGCTATGATCAAGTTGGTTTCATTCCAGGAATGCAAGGATGATTTGACATATGCAAATACAATATGATAAATAGAATCAAGGACAAAAATCAGACGATCATCTCAAAAGAAGCAGAAAAAAACTTTGACAAAATTCAACATCTCATGAAAGTCTTGAAGAAGATAGGAACAAAAGGAACGTATGTCAACATAATAAACCCTGTATACTATAAACCTATGACCAACATTGTCCTAAATGGGAAAAAAATAAAACCAGTTTCTCTAAAGTCCAATCTCTAAAGTCAGGACTGAGACAAGGGTGTCTGTCCATTCTCTCCACTCTTACTCAATATAGTGCTATAATTCTTAGCCAGAGAATTACATAAGACAAGAGAAAGAAATAAAAGAGATACGAATAGGAAAGAAAGAAGACAAATTATCACTATCTTCACTATTATCACTATTTTCAGATGGTATGGTCCTCTACTGATAAATTAATGTACAAAAATCAGTGGCTTTTCTAATACCAATAATGAGCAGGCTGAGAAAAAAAATCAGGAAAACAATCCCATCCACAATATCCTCAAAAAAAAAAAAGACAGTCTCTTTAACAAATGGTGTTAGGAAAACTGGGTGTCCACATGTAGAAAACTGAAACTAGATCCCTATCTCTCACTCTGTACAAAAAATTAAAAATGAATCAAAGATCTTAACATAAGATCTAAAACTTTAAAATTGCTAGAGGGAAACATAAGGGAAAACCTTGAAGTTATAAGCATAGTTGCGAGGGAAGCAAATGGCAGAAGTGACTTTGGAAATGTAAGAGGAACAAATAATACAAGAATGTGCAGGGAACAAATGGCAGAAGTGATTATATTAGATGAGACACACGGGAATGCAACCTTAAAAGTACACATCTAAGGAGACTAAGGAGCAGGACCCTCACCCAGATAAAATATAGAGGTCTTTCGCCTAGATAAGGGAAATATCTTTAAAAACAAACATCCAGACGGTTGGAGGTGTGGCTCATGTGGTAGAGCACCTGCTTGGCAAGCACAAGGCCCTAAGTTCAAACCCCAGGACCACAAAAAAAAGTGATATTAAAAGCAAACATTCAAAGGGACAAGAGACAGTCTCCCCAAGGAAAGTAACACAGCAAACTCCAACCAAGATAGCAAAAGGGAGTTATGAAATGCAAATGGTGAGGGTTACCAGGGTAGCCAGAGCCAGTCATAATATGTAAGTGGTGGGCCTTAAGGACAGGATGGACTAACAAGACCCTTCTGGAATATCCAGTTTGATAAGGATGGGGGTGGGGTAGCCAAATGGTCACGTTCAGTGAGAAGTTAATTAGATGATATCCAATTACAGATGTAGCTTCAAAGTAGGGTAGGGGGAGCCTAAGTCAGACAGAGCCCTATGTCATCCCCTAGACTTCAGCTGTTCCATGGCTTAGCTCTTTCACTAAGCTTCACCCGTCAGGATGCTTTGCTATCCTTTCAACAAACTTTGTGCTTGCTTTACTCTTAACTCCTAGTCTGGTGTCTTCAATCATCCACTTCGCCAGGACAGGAACTCAGGATCAACAATCCATATCATAGGTAATACTTTTCTGAAAATAACTCCTGTTCCTCAGAAAATAAGAGCAAGAATTGAAAAAATGCATCAAATTAAGAAGCCTCTGAAAGCAAAGGAAACAATCACCAGAATCCAAAGAAAACCAACAGAATGGGAGAAAATCTTTCCCAGTTATTCATTGGATAAAGGATTAATATCCAGAATATATAAAGAACTCAAAAAAGTAACCACCAAAACAACAAATAATCCAATTAATAAGTGGGCAAATAAATTAAAAATACGATTTCAAAAGAAATACAAATGGCTAATAAACACATGAAGAAATGCTCAATGCACTTACCATAATGCAAATGCAAATCATAACTACACTGAGATTCCATCTCATCCCAGTTGGATTGGCTATTATCAAGAAAAAAACAGCAACAAATACTGGCAAGAACAGAGAGGGTGAGGGGGTGGTGGAGATGGAAACTGAATTTTATACATTATTGGTGGAAATGTAAATTAGTGCAGCCACGATAGAAATCAGTATAGAGATTCCTTAAAATACTAAAAATAGAACTAACATATGATCCTGCTATACCACTCCTGGGCATCTATCTAAAGGAAGGTAAGTCATTATACAGCCGAGATATCTGCACACTCATGTTTACAGTATCACTGTTTACAATACCCAAAATGCAGAATCAGCCTAGGTGCCCATCGACCAATGAATGAATAAGAAAATGTGGTATATACACTCAATAGAGTATTATTCAGCCATAAAGAATGATGTTATGTCATTTGCGGGAAAATGGATAGAATTAGAGGGCATCATCAAAAAATAATAATAATAAAGAACATTTGCCATTTGCTGCAATCCTAGCTACCCAGGAGGCAGAGATCAGGAGAATCATGGTTCTAAGCCAGCTCCAGGCAAATAGTTTGTGAGACCCTATCTCAAAAAAAAAACAAACCCCATTACAAAAAAGTGCTGGTGGAATGACTCAAGGTGTAAGGCCTTGAGTTCAAGCCCCAGTACCGAAAAAAAGATTATATATTTGTTTATTTCTGTGCCAATCCTATAAGGTAAGCTCAGTGGTAGAACTTTTGCCTAGCATGCAAAGGGCCCTGGGTTCCATTCCCAGCATTGAAGAAAAAAACCCTAAAACATCCAAAAGAGAGGGTAAGGGTGTATATGAATATGGTAAAAGTACTTTATTCACATGTATGAAAATGGAATTATGAAACCTGTTAAGTATTGGTTAAAAGGTGTGAGGAAAACAGTCTTTTTCTATCAAAGTGTGTCACCATCTTAGCTGCTTGCAGTTCCAGGTTCTTGTTCACCAAGCTCTGTTTTCACACTGAAAATCACTACGTACCCCACCCCCAAATTCCAAGTGTAGCCAGCCAGACTGTGCACCTGAACTTGACTAGTCTGAGTAAAGGGGGCAGGGCCCCACCAAATCCAGGATAAAAATGTGGACCTGTGGTCTGCTCTTCCTGTGTGCTGTGCCCGTGTGCCTGCACACCCTTCTGCAGAAGTAAATTTTGCCTTGCCAAGATATTTCTGTTTCTGTGTCTTCAATTGTGACCCTGGTGGTCTTCAGGGGTCTTATTTCTAACAATTTGGAGGCTTGTCCAGGATAATTTCATCTAGGAGAGGTGCTCAGAAGCCCCTTCCCCCAAGTGAGATGCTTCCCTCTGCCTTGTTGTGGTGGCTTCAAGGTATTGGCGACTGGTGCTCTTGGACTGGAAATTCATTCTGGGCCTGCATTATCTTGGCAACAAAGAGAGAAAGGGCCTTAGTAAGCACCTTGGTGACCAAGAAATTCTGTGCACAGTCCAGGGATGGTAAGAAATGCCATTGACTGGCAAAGTATTCCTTGGTGGTCGGGGAAGATCTTGGAGGCTGTGTGAGAGTGAACAAAATGGAATGAAATGTGTCTGAGACATGGGGCGAGTGTGGAGTCCCAATCTGCAGTTCCATAGATATCCAGGTGACTACATACAGTTTAACAGCTGTCCATACAGCCCTAGTCGGGGATTTACACCGACCTGCTTATTGCCAAGTAGTACCACCAACTGGATATTGTCCCACAGGGGAATTGATCAGAGACATACGAAGCATGTAGGGTAGTGTGCAAGACACCTCCAGGAAGTTAGGAAGGCTGAGCATCTACTGGGCATTCTCACCAAGGAGGTAAACCCGGACAGGGAAACATCGCAAATAAAAAGAGCTCTAACGAGGGTGAAACTAATCTAAATGGCACGTGGTTGAGGTCTGGAGCTGCTTCTCTCCTAAGCTGATTACCACCTAATGCTAAATCTCTAAATCTGCCTAACCCTCTACTAACAGTTAACCCTTTTAAGTCTTGCTTTCAAGATAGGACACTTTTTCCATTACAGACACATCAAGACCAGGAGGGGGAACAGGTCATATCAGGTCACTGCAGGCGGCAACCATGGGCTGGCACGTTTGCTCTCCTGGTCAAAACACCATGAGGTCGGGATAATGGACCCATGCCCTCCACCTCACGTGCACGTAGGCTGGAGGGACAGACAGGGAATTTTCAATATCCTGTCTAAGCTTTTCTTTATCTCCTACAAATGCCCATGTATTTAAAATTGGGACCTTAGTTTTCCAGGATGTTGCATTAATGAAAAGGCAACCAGACAGCCCCCTTCTTGGGTTCTGTTATGGATTCAATAAGGCATTTGGGTTTTTAGCTTTTTTTATGATTATAAGGGACTCCTTCCCTAAAATTAACTCTTGACAGGCTAATTCATTCTACCTTTTCCATGCTTACTAAAATAGCCAGATATCACCAGTTTTATTGGAGATGTAATCCCTTTTCCTCATTTGTCATGCAGACTGTGATTTTAAAAAACAAACAAACAAATTGTTGGTGTACTTTTAAATTGATTTTGAGTTTCTACCATTTGTCTAACTGGGAATTTTATTTTTTTTTATTGTTTTATTATGCATATGTGCATACAACACGGGTCATTTCTCCCCCCTGCCCCCACCCCCTCCCTTACCACCCACTCCACCCCCTCCCTCTCCCCCCCACCCCCTCAATACCCAGCAGAAACTATTTTGCCCTTATCTCTAATTTTGTTGAAGAGAGAGTATAAGCAATAATAGGAAGGAACAAGGGGTTTTGCTGGTTGAGATAAGGATAGCTATACAGGGCATTGACTCACATTGATTTCCTGTGCGTGGGTGTTACCTTCTAGGTTAATTCTTTTTGATCTAACCTTTTCTCTAGTTCCTGGTCCCCTTTTCCTATTGGCCTCAGTTGCTTTTAAGGTATCTGCTTTAGTTTCTCTGCGTTGAGGGCAACAAATGCTAGGTAATTTTTTAGGTGTCTTTCCTATCCTCACCCCTCCCTTGTGTGCTCTCACTTTTATCATGTGCTCAAAGTCCAATCTAACTGGGAAATTTAGATTCTATTTTGGTCTTTAGCAGGGAAGGGATGCTATATATTGAAACAGGCGGTTTAAAGAGATCTGTTGTATTTTGCATAAAAATTAAAGGCCCTGAGCTTATCTTGCTGCTACCCTAAGGAAAATGCTAACTTACACATTGAAAGGTTTTTCTATGAGTGCACTCTAGTTGTTTTTATGTGTCTTTGTGTGTATGTCTATTAGTCTTGCATTTCTGATTGTTCTGGTATTCCAGGTCATCTATGTGTGCATAAATTGACATTTATGGCATGCCTAATTTAAAACTTTGTTTTGCAATATGTGTGTGTTTAAACAACACTAAAATGATTCTTATTATAGAGTCAATATAAAGGAATTGCTGATTCTGTTCTCTTCTCTCTCTCTTCTGCTACTACTTTTTAAAAAAACCAGGTTTTCAAGGTTTTATTTCAACCAGGTCTAACCAAAACACAGGCATTATCTTATAGGCAGTAATCATGATCTGTTTCATACTGTCTTAACATTCAACTCTTTAATAATTGGATGTGTCTTCATAGACATTGGATGTGTCTTTACTTGTATAGACAAAGAGTTTAAAAATTGCCTTTCTTCATGGGTCTATATAGTAAAAATGAGGCTAAGTAAGAAGACAATTTTATTTCAATTTAAAATTCTTATAAAAGTTATTTTAAAATACAAGTTACAAAGTCAACAAGTAGGAAGGATATAAAAAGGTATTGAGTATGTGTTTGGAAAAAAGTTAAGGTAGAAAGAGTGCTTTTGGATGAGAAAGAATTTTGTAAAGAAGGGTTTGCCCTAAAGATTGTTCCAAATAAAGAGGGATAAAGACAAGCCATCAGAAAGTTCAGAATGTCATATAAAGGTCCTGAGTGAGTCTTAAAAGTATATGATAGATGGAGTTTATAAAAGTTTATGTGTGTAATTAAGTTGACTGTAATTTAGGAGTTATTTAAGGAATTTCCTAAAGTCAAAATATTGCTTGTGGAACTCATCAGGCTTTTGACCCTTTAGGAAACTGAGTCCTAACTAAAATGTCTTTTCAGTGATTTTAATACATTTATCATGCTAAAAATATGTGGGCTGTATGTCTAAATTTCATTTAAATGTTATACAAAAGTTTATGGGGTTAAAGTTATAAAAGTTGAAAGTGACCAACACTTGGTCAATTAAAAAAATATTAACAATTCTATCTGGGACACTAACACTGTCTCCTTAAGCTTGTAAGAGGTCTACAAGCTTTGCTAAATCTTACTCTAAAAGTAAAAATGTAAATTAACAGCCCTAGTAAGATAAAAACAATGCAGGCTATTGCTTCCTATGGGGAAGCAAATGTGGCTTATTTTAGGGTAAAATACACCAAGGCTGTGGGGGCATTTCTCTTCCCTCTACATGCCTATAAGTTTATCCCAGCTATAAGAAAAAGTATTTAAAAGAGCCATAGTTCAAAAAACATCATTTGCTTATGATAAAGGTAAAAGTGTCTTTATATTTGATCGTGAGGCTAGTACTGTAACTTTTTAGAATATAATCTTTGCTTATGGATCAGTTTCTCTGAAATTATGAGCTCAGTCTCTCTTCAGCTCTATCATCCCTTAGGAAACAGGGACTGCTGGCCCAGACTCTACCACTCGAATTTCCAGTGCATCTGCACTGGGGGGAGATTACATCCAGATCCAGACTTGAAGTGGAGAGAAACTCATCCATCCTGGGAGGGATTTTATTGGGTGTTACTCACTACTGAGACTGTAGTATGTACCACTGAGAAGGGATGGATCCACTACATCTGAATAAAATGAGCTCCAAGGAGGAACAATGGACTGTGTCTTCAGAGCCTGGCAACACCAAAGTAACTTTTAAAAGATTACACTGGTACAACCACTCTGGAAAAAAATTTGGAGGCTACTTAAAAAGCTGGACATCGATCTACCATTTGATCCAGCAATACCACTCTTGGGGATATACCCAAAAGAATGTTACTCCAGAGG
Source organism: Castor canadensis (assembly GCF_047511655.1). Classification (NCBI taxonomy): domain Eukaryota; kingdom Metazoa; phylum Chordata; class Mammalia; order Rodentia; family Castoridae; genus Castor; species Castor canadensis. Next base: position 16,426,715 of record NC_133388.1, on the reverse strand, counting down.
CACCTGCACATCCATGTTTATTGCGGCACTATTCACAATAGCCAAGTTATGGAAACAGCCAAGATGCCCCAGCACTGACGAATGGATTAAGAAAATGTGGTATCTATACACAATGGAATTTTATGCAGCCATGAAAAAGAACGAAATGTTATCATTCGCTGGTAAATGGATGGAATTGGAGAACATCATTCTGAGTGAGGTTAGCCTGGCTCAAAAGACCAAAAATCATATGTTCTCCCTCATATGTGGACATTAGATCAAGGGCAAACACAACAAGGGGATTGGACTATGAGCACATGATAAAAGCGAGAGCACACAAGGGAGGGTTGAGGATAGGTAAGACACCTAAAAAACTAGCTAGCATTTGTTGCCCTTAATGCAGAGAAACTAAAGCAGATACCTTAAAGCAACTGAGGCCAATAGGAAAAGGGGACCAGGAACTAGAGAAAAGGTTAGATCAAAAAGAATTAACCTAGAAGGTAACACCCACGCACAGGAAATCAATGTGAGTCAATGCCCTGTATAGCTATCCTTATCTCAACCAGCAAAACCCCTTGCTCCTTCCTATTATTGCTTATACTCTCTCTACAACAAAATTAGAGATAAGGGCAAAATAGTTTCTGCTGGGTATTGAGGGGGGGAGCGGGAGGGGGTGGAGTGGGTGGTAAGGGAGGGGGTGGGGGCAGGGGGGAGAAATGAACCAAGCCTTGTATGCACATATGAATAATAAAAGAAAAATGAAAAAAAAAAAAAGATTACACTGTGACTATTTTCCCTTTTTCATTTGGGAAACTGTGTATTTGCCATTGTCACCCAAACATCTTCTCCTTTGACTGTTAAGTTTGATGCATGCCTTGTACTCCCTGTGGTGATCCCCAGAGACGACATCAACTCCGGGCTAAGACTATATATATGTGCTCATACCTGGCCCTGGAGAGGACGATCATGATGATTTTGATAAAAACTTAGATGGGCCATGTGGGGGCTGGTCAGACATGGGGTGGACCACACAGTATAAGGGTCAGACCTCATCAGCCTATGGGAAACAATTATAAAGTAAGATCCAAATTAGTAGAGCTCTCCCTAATTGCCAACTCTCCCAAAGCCACCCCCTTTTGTTGGTCATAGATGACCCATTTACCATGACCACGGAGCCTTCTATCTTGAGGTAGTATGGATTGGGAGCTGATATCTCTGGAAGAGACCCAATAGGTACATTCCTTTTGTGATTAATTAAAAATACTACACTGATGATAGGCCCATATCTCCGACACCACCCCTCAAACCTAATAGTGAGCATGCCAAAGTAGCTATAGTGGAGGTTAAAGATTGAAAAAGAGACCATTCCTATTAAAACTGGTTATGGGGAAACTAATGAATGCCTGGTTGAAATGGATTAAATATTCCACCTGCACCTTAAACAAAAGTGAAGTTATGTTACTCATGTGTGACAGGAAAGCCAGAGCTAAAAGTTGTCCCTTTCCCTTTGGGATGGACCTCAGATTCTGCTAAAATAAAATATATAATAACACTCTTCCAAAAGAGGACGGCCTGGGACAATGAGTCTTGTATGACCTTGTCACTACTGTTTCTGGAGGTGCAAAAGCTACCCTGGTTGATTAGACCCCCATCCTAAAACTCCAACTACACCTCGTGCCTCTCAGAGTGGGGGAGGAATTAAAGTTCCTGGGAAACGCATCAGGGTGCAGTGAAGGCTGGTCCTTTGAAGAGATGAGCAATAAGTCTACTCTAACTGTCGCCAGGGCAGGAGTCTGGTGGTATCATGGTGGACCTTTACTTGAGGTTCTTCCAGTCAAATGGAGTGGGACTTCACCCTAGTTCAATTGGCTACCCCTTTCACCCCAGCATTCCAGAAACCTAGACCTTCCCTAACCAAGGAAAGACAGAAACGAGATCTTGTTTCCCCTGGAGGGTCATTTGACTCCCACGTCTACACTGATGCCACTGGGGTCCCACAAGGAGTCCTTGATGAAGTCAAAGCAAGAAGCCAGATAGCAGCAGAATTTGAATCAGCACTATTCTAGTGATCCACTATTAATAAAAATGTGGACTGGATTAACTGTATTTATTATAACCAGCAGAGATTTGTCAACTATACTAGGGACGCAGTGAGAGGAGTTGCAGAACAACTAGGCCCCACCAGTAAGATGGCATGGGAAAACTGAATGGCTCTAGGCATGATTCTGGCAGGAAAAGGGGGGGGGGGTAATGTGTCCAGACAGGGGGTGAATGCACCCAACAACACAGCTCCAGATGGGACCATAACCAAGGCTCTCCAAGGCCTGACAGCCCTGTCAAATGAACTGGCTAAGAATTCAGGGATAAATGACCCCCTTACTAACTGGCTAGAGCAATGGCTTGGGGAATGGGAAGAGAGGTGATGACCTCAATCTTAACATCCCTCCTTGTTGTGATTGGGGCAATGGCTCTAATTGGGTTTTGTGTTACACCCTGCATATGAGGACCATAGAAACTGGCGAACTGCCCAAACTAAACAAACTCCTGTATCATACCAATTATTCTTGAGTACAGCTGAAATAGTGAGTTGATAATGTTAAATGAGTTTGAAGAAAAGAACAGAAAATAAAAAGAGGAGGGAACTGTGAGGAAAAGTCTTTTCTATGGAAGAGTGTCGCCATCTTAGCTGTTTGCAGTTCCGGGCTCTTGTTCACTGAGCTCCTTTTTGCACCTAAATTACTACCTACCCCAACCCCAAATAACAAGTGTAGCATTAGCCAATCACAAGCAGACTGTGCACCGAACTCAACCAATCCGAGTAAAAGGGGCAGGGCCACACCAAGTCAGGGATAAACATGCGGACCCGTGGTCTGCTTGAGCTTGTACACCCTTCTGTAGAAGTAAATTTTGCCTTGCCGAGACAGTTCTGTTTCTGTGTCTTCAATTGTGCCCCGGTGGTCTTCAGGGGTCTTATTTCTAACAAAGGGAAGGAGGGGGACCAGAAAGAGCATGAATTCTAGCAAAGTGCATCATATGCATGTATGGAAATATCACGATACCCCTTTGTACAACTAATATATGCTAATAAAAATGTAAAAGAAAAGTGCCATTTAAGTTTTTAAAAATGAGAGAAAAAAAGAGACTCCACATGAACTGAACTGGGACCTATGGTAGACCACAGATCTATATTTTGTGCTGAGTTCTGTGAAAGAATCTTTCTGCACAAGAGAAAAGTGGGAAGGTTCTGAGTTGGAAAAGATGAACCCTGGGGTTACCAATTTTCAAGTGAAATGAACAAGTTCACGGTCTGACTTCAAACTCATGGAATCATGCATAGCTTTAGGCTTCAGCCTCCTTTCTCTGGTGTTAATTGGATATAGGAGATTTAATTACTTTGCGTTCTGAATTGCAAAAGTGAAGTACATTCTTTCTTTGATCCAGATTGAGGAGAAGAAGAGGGAGAGAGGGAGAGGGGGAGGGGAAGAAGAGGAGAAGGAAGAGGGAGAACGAGAAAAAGAAGGAGGAGGAGGAGAAGCAGAAGCAGTGGTAGTAGTGGTGGTTTGGGTTTTCATCTCTAGCCAGTGGATGGTCCATTCTAGAGGGTGATATTTTTACATTAAAAAGTTTTATATTACTTTCTTTTTTTTTTTTTTCTTTTTGTGGTATTGGGGCTTGAACTCAGGGCCTTCACTTTGAGCCCCTCCACCAGCCCTATTTTCATGAAAGGTTTTTTGAGATAGGGTCTCACGAACTATTTGCCTGGGCTGGCTTCAAACCACAATCCTCCTGATCTTTGCCTCCTGAGTAACTAGGATTACAGGAGTGAGCCACCAGCACTGGCTTTTTTTTTTTTTTTTTTTTAAAGAAGCATATACTCATTTTCAAAAATTGGGAAAACAGAAGAAAATAAAATTAACTCTTTTTTATTACAAAGAAAAGGTAATATTTTCATTTTGGCTCTGGGTAGAGACACACCTGTGAGAACCGTGGACTTGGGTGTACCCTCACATTACCAGTTCCCTTGAACTTGTTCTGTTTAGGTTTTTGCTCCACATCCACCCAAAACATCTCTTGTCCAGATCCCCTGGACTTTTTTTTTTTGGTACTGGGACTTGAAATCAGGGCCTACACCTTGAGCCAATCCACCAGCCCTTTGTTCTGAAGGGTTTTTTCAAGATAGGGTCTCACAAACTATGTGTCCAGGCTGGCTTCAAACTGATCCTCATGATCTCTCCTCCTGAGTAGCTTGGATTACAGGTGTGAGCCACAGGCACCTGGCTCACCTTGACCTTCACATTGTTGAATTTCTCAGTTTCGTTGCAGAATTTGTTTTTACGGAGGTGAAATTCATATAATATAATCATTTTTAATCTACGATACAGTGGTATTTCGTACAATCACAATGTTGACAAACACCACTTCTGTCAAATTCCAAAACATTTTCTTTTTTATCTTCCCCAAAGAAAACTCTATGCCCTCTAAGCAGTCACCTTTCTCCCATCCTCAGTCCCCGGAAATCACCAGTCCGTTCTTTGTCTCTATGGACTTCTCGATTCTAGATATTTCCAACATATGGAATGACACCCTCTCACAGAGTTTGTTGCAATCAGTCAATTCCTCTTCCTTTAATCATTTTTGAGACAGATCAGAGGGTCCACCGCTCCCTGGGATACTGGGACAGGAGTTAAGCACTTTTAAGCATTATTAAACACTATTAAGTACTGTAAAATGCTACTATAATTGTTAGTTCTATGTTAAGAGTTCATTAAGTCTTTATTGTAAACACCCTTTTAACACTTTCCATTAATGATTAAAACTGTTAATCCTGGGTATTTGATAGGCTCTTCCTTTATGTGAGGTGAATGCGATAACCACTACACTATGGAAACCTGCTAGGCTCTTTGTCAGTCTTATGTGGGGAACTGTCCCCATAGCAGAGCCTTTACTGGCAACCAGCCAGACTGTCCTGATGTTTCAGACACTTTACAATCATTCTGAGGACACTCCAGCCATAGCAGAGGACCACTACAACCATGGCTGCAGACACATTCCAGTTGTGACCACTCCAGACAGCTTGCACCAGCCTTGGAAAATAGCATTCTACACAAAAAAAGCTTCAGAGAACTTGAGATGGCCCTGCAGCTATTCCCACCCAAGCCAGAACGGGTGGCTTCCAGGGGCTCAACAGAAAGTTTGTGACTGGTGCAGACTACAATCCTTCATTTGCATGAAGAGCTGTGTTGTGATTGGTCCTTATGTGAGGCTTCTGACTGGTGTGCACTACAATCACTTCATGCATATACCACACCCATGCTACATCCCTTTTTTGCTCTAAAATCAGACCACTTCAGGGGATCCTCTTTTGTGGGACCTCAGTAATGTTGCAAGAGCAGGCCTCAGTAAAGACTTTCTCCTGAGTGGTCTCCAACTTGTGATCATTGTCACATGAAGAAGCCATAGCATCAAAGGCCGTGCCAGAGGACATCAGTGACAGAGGTAGCAGTGGTAGAGACGGCTGCAATAGCAAAGGCAGCAGCAGTTGTAGGGGCAGCTGAAGAGGCCAGGAGAGCAACTGGGGACAAGAGCTGTCGTGTATGAGACAATGGTGGTGGGCAGAAGTACTGAGGAGGCAAAGAGACCATAGAGATGTCAGACTGTGAAGACAAAGTCAAGGGATTAGGGCCCAGTCTCTAGAACAGTTCCAGAGAGCTGCCAAGCATTTTGTTTCAAGGGTCTCCTATACCCCAGGCTCGAGAGCTGTAACACTTGCCCTTATCAGCTTCTGCCAAGGGTCCAGTGACCCAAAGCTGAAGAGCCACCACACTTAATTAGTCAACACTTGCTGCTGCCTGTGTGAGCTACTGCTAGAAGTCAAGGACTGCCACTTAGCTGCTCTGTGTTGGGCTATTAGTAACCAAGGCTCTGAGCTAGATCCCACCTGAGCACCTAGAGTTCTAAGTTTTTGACTTCAAGAGCTGGGAACCATAGTCTCTAGTCCTTAGGGCTATGAACTGTAAGTCCTTAACACTCAAGGGCCTGGAACTGCCAACATGGATGAAGCTACCCTTTGCCTACCTGTGGATTTCCATCTAGCTGCAGCAAAAGAACCATCTACCATCAGTTTGTGACACTTTCTTTAAATGGCTTCCAGGACACCCCACTTCCATTTTTTCCTCTCACCTAAGTGGTTCCCTCCACTCCTTGACCTCTAAACATTGGTGGCTCCTGTGTTCAGTCCTGTTCTTCTTACCTCTGTCCCACTCACTTCCTGGCTGATCCATCTAGTCATGATGGTGATGTGCCAAAGAACCCAAGCTTGGATCTCTAGCTGGGATCCTCCCCAGGACTCCAGACTCACCCCTCCCTTTGTCCACCTGACATCTCCACTTGGCACGACACACTTGTCATGTTCAAGTCTGAGCTCCTTGTCTCCCTGCCCCCCCTAAACCGGCTCTTCCCCCCAAAGCCTGCTCTTTCCCAGTCTTCCCCACCTAATTCATGGCAAGCCTCGCCTTCCAGGTGTTCAAGCAGAAACCCTTAGAGCACTCAGCCCTGGGGCTTCTCTTTCTCCCAGTCTCCATCCAATCTGTCAGCAAATCCTACTGGTCTCAAAGCAGACCACTTCTCACCACCTCCCTCCCTTCTCACCAGGGTTATTGCAATGGCCTGTGTACAGCTCAATGGCCTATAACTAAGTCTACTCCTGGCTTTGGGCCTCTGTAGTCTAGTCTCAATGTATTGGTTGAAGATATCCTGGTACAAAACAGGGTAAAGCATTTCTATGCTCAAACCTCTCTAATCACTTCCCAGCACTTTTAGAATGAAATGCAGAATCCTCAGCATGGTCTAGAAGGACCTGTATTACCTGAGGCCTGCTCACCTCCCCACCACACCTCTCTGCCTCCTCTGCCCATGTCTCAGGGCCTCTGTACTTACTTACCCCTCTGCCTGAAGCACTCATCTGCTACCATATCTGCAGAGCTCACTTCCTTAACTAATTCAGGTCTTTTGTTTGTTTGTTTGTGGCAATACTGGAGTTTGAACTCAGGGCCTTGCTCTTGCTAGACAGGTGTTCTACCATTTGAGCCATGCCCCACTCCTTTTTGGTTCTATTTATTTTTCAGATAGAGCCTCACATTTTTTCCAGGGCCATCCTGGACCCTGATTCTCCTACCTATGCCTCCTGTGGTAGCTGGTATTACAGATGTGCACCACCATATCCAATTTTTTGGTTGAGATGAGGTCTCACTAAATTTTTGTCTGGGCTGGCCTGGAACTGTGACCCTCCCAGTCTCTGCCTCCTGAGTAGCTGAGAGTACAGGCATACACTATCATGTCTGTTTCAGGTACTGACAGAAGTGTCTTCTTCTCATTTAGGCCTCCTGAATAACCCTATAGGAAGTTGTAACCTCCACTCCAAACATCATTGCTCTCCCTCCCTGCTTTGTGCTCCTCTGTAGCACTTGGCCACCATCTCAGATGCCAGCAACTTGACTCATTTTATCTGTCTCCCTCACTAGAATGGAAGCTTCATGGGGGCAGGGATCTGGATCAGCTATATTCACTGCTGACATTCCCACAACCTAGATTTGTACCTGCCACATATTTGTTAAGCTGTTAACCAAAGAAAAACTTTTCTGAAAGATAGTTTTAGAAAGAAAACAAGGTTCCACTAATCAAGGGACAAATTGCTTATTGTTCATATGAAGGCAAGACCTTTCAAAGATTCCACTTTCCCTAATTCCCTGCCTTAAGAGGCTCCCAGGTACCCTGAGAAGAGGTGACATGATCTTGTAAAGTCAGTCCGAGGCCTGCCTCTACTACTACCCAGGGAGAGGATGGACAGAAGATGGGTCATGCCCTCCTGCTGGGGCTACCAAATTGAGTCAGATTTGCTCACTCATTAATTCACCAACTCATTCCTTCCTCAGGCTTCTCTTACAGGACTTACCACTTGGTTGTAACTGCCAGTTTGCTTGTCTACCCCAACCCATGCTAACTCAACTCTTTGAGAACAGGTCTCTTGATCTGAGTCTTTATTGCCTAGCCCTGTGCCTGACATAGACGAGGCAACTCAACAAAAGGGAAGTGAGTGGATGGTTGGAAGACAGATTGACCAGAGCAAAAGAAGGCCAGCAACTGGGGGATTATAAGGTAGGTCTTCAGAATAGTGAGGAGACCCATCTGCACAGAGCAGAGGGTACCTGTGGGGGAAAAGATCATCTAGCCAGAAGAGAGCAGGCCAGTTGGCAGGGATGGAGATTGAAGCAAGTACACATATATTTGGCCATGTCCTGTGTTGGTCCTCATACAGTTGCCCTACTTGCATTCATATGACGTATCTCTAAATCACAATTAATGACCAGTTTATAAGGGAATGATATTGGTGGACCATGTCACCTGATTCAGACATCTGTTCTCTCTTCCCTTTGACTCTGGGACCAGAGAGCTGCCACTTTCCACCCCTCCTTCCTGAGACTCAACTCCTTCTCCAAGCTCCTGACTCCTGAGGGAAGGAACTGGTCTGGCCTTGAACTTTGGCTCCACCTCCTGACTTCCAAAGTACCACACAGTTGCAAAGATGGTATCTCCCCTGAGGAGTGATGAAGACCCTCTTTTTAAGAACTGGGAACTCCACTAGGCTTTATTATGCCTGTGTGGGGGCCTGCTTCCAGCATTTCAGCAGAACAGTTTACCTTCCTATTCCTGGAGTCCTTGAAAGCTAAGTAGGGAAGCCTCCTCAGGTGAGTTTGGGGAGGGAAGAGGCAGATCGGCCTTGCGGGAAGACAGGCTGGATGGACAGCGCCAGGGAGGCTATGGCAAGTCCCAAGTACTAATTTTGGCTGGAGCTGGCAATTGTGGACTTTGGATAAAGGATAATGCACAGAAGAGAAAACTCATACTCATCAATCCAGGTACAAAACACATACATATTTTAAGTCTTAAGCGCCCTCTGCTGCTGAAAGTTAAAAATGCACAAAGAGGCTCACCATTTCATTCTTGAGATCTGTGACAAGGAAGTAGAACCACTGAATCTTAGAAGCTGAAGGAACAAAGGAGTAGTCCAGTCGCAAAATCCCCAGGGAAAGCCTGCAGGGGATGAGCAGGTGGCCTAAAAGAGGGGTGCAGGATACTCAGAGGGGCAGGGCTGGGCAGAATTGCTGATTCAGAGTAGACCTCTGCAGGGCACAGAACAGGCCTATGTTTAACGTTAGTAGAGACAACTAAAGGTGGCCAAAGTGGTTGTATCACACTTCTGAGACACTCGACTCGCTTCCACGGCTTCACATCCTGATCAGTTCTGGTGGGAGTGCGATGGCTTTAATTTGCATCTCTCATGACTAATAATGTCGAACGCCTTCTTATGTGCTTAGATTTTTCTCTTTTGACGTGCTTAGTTAAGATATTAGTCCATTTTTATTCGAATGAGTGCTCCTTTACTTTTATTATTGACTTGCAGAAGTAGCTTTTATATCCTGAATGTGAATCCTTTGTCAGATATATATACTGCAAATATCTTTTCCCGAGAGTTGGCTTTCCTTTCTCTTAATTTTTTTGATGAAAATAAACTCTTTAACAAACTTCAATTCATTTATCTTTTCTTTTGTAGCTAGTACTTTCAGTGTATGTCCTGTATAAGGTGTTTTTGTCTGTCTCAAGGTCATGAAGAAGTTTCCCTCTGTTTTGCAGTAGCTTTGCCTTTTACATTTTGATCTGCAATCCTTTTGGAATTTATTTATTTATTTTTGCTTGGCACAAAGTAGGAGATAAAGTTTATTTTTGTCGGTGAATATTAAACTCAGAGTTTATAAATTTTATTTTTTGTTGTTGGGTTTTTTTTGTGTTACTAGGATTTGAATTCAGGGCCTATACCTTGAACACTCTGCCAGCCTTTTTTTGTGTGTGTGTAATTTTTTATATTTCCTCCCAGATTGAATGAGTCATGAGTTCCTTTATTTTTTTTTTGGCGGTAGTGGGGATTGAACTCAGAGCCTCATGAAAGTGCTCGACCACTTGGGCTCTGCCCTGCAGTGCTGTTTGTTATATATGCAGCTGATTTGCTAGTTTTAGCTTCTCTCAGTCTCTATTGGGAAATGTCTTTACCTTGCCTCCATTTTTAAAGGAAAGTTTTGCTGGAAATAGAATTTTTCTTGTTATTCTCCGCAACACCTTCAGTGAAGGGGACGCTGTTTCTCACGCTCCCTCCCTTGCTGGAATGAGGTTTTCTCTCTCGCTCCTTGGTAATTACTGGACCTAACTGGGCTTACCTAGGGGCGACTGGAGATTCAGAAAAGACACAGGATAGACAGACAGACAGACAGTGGGGTCAGGTGTGTTGTACACTTGGCTGGAGACGCCCAACCCTCATTGCTTCTCTTCTCTATCTTGATTCTTTAAGGCCTTTCTCCCTGCAGCTCTTTAAAACCTTGCTTGAAACCTCTTTCCTTAGGCTGCACTGTCCCATGCTTGCTCTCAGCTTATCTTTAGCTTAATGTCTCTTAAAGTCTTTTGCCCCAGGCTTGCACCGTCTCATCTCTCTAGCTCTCTCAAAGCCTCGGTGCTCAAACTTGCAAACAGCCACGCCTACAACCTGCATGTGCACAACTCTTAAAGTCTTGTCCTTAGACTTGCACGGTGCACTGTCCCGTGTTCTCTTTGGCTTTTCTTTAGCTTTCCTAAGCCCTCTGTATGACGTTCTTTCTCAGCTTTGCTTTCTGAAGCCTATGTTAAAGTTCTCTGTGCAGACTTTCTATCAGCCCCTCTTTAGCACTTTCCCTTTAGTAACTTTTCCCTTCCAAAAGCTTCCCACACAAAAAAGCCCAAAGTAAAGCCCTCAAAGCAAAAAGCAGAAAGCAAATGCCTTTCTTCCTTCTTTAGGGATCTTTTCTAGCAGCAAACAGGGTGGAGCAGGGGAGGGGTGTGACATTGAATAGAAGAATCCTGTGTTCCTGCTTCTCTGAACACAGTTTAGGAGATGCAGCTGTCATGCCTTTCCCTGTTTTGTGGCCAGGGGCTGTGCCTATCTTGGCCTACAGGTAAAAGCAATGAACTGCATCTCACCTTGCTTGTGTCCAGCTCCCGTAGGCTTTAATCCACTCCCCACCCTTCAGAATGTCACCCCACTGCCTTCAGTCTTCCATTGGTTCTGAGGTGGTCAGCACTTCCTGTTTCCCTGTGGGTGATGAGCCATTCTTTTCTTGCAGTCTTTAATATTTACTCTTTGTTATGTACACAGGTGGGGGGTCTCTTTAAGTGTATCCTACTTAGAGATCATTGGGCTTCTTGGCGGCACAGATGAATGTTTTTATTGAATTTGGGGAGTTTGGAGCCAATTTTTTTCTTCAAATATTTTCCTCCTTCTGGATTTGCCATTACACATATGTTGGTATACCTGATGATGTCACATAGGTCTCTGAGACTTTCTTTCCTCCTTCTTTCTCTTCATTGGACAAATCGTATGGATTGATCTTCAAGTTTCATTATTCTTTCTTCTGCCAGCTCAAATTTGCATTGAGTCATTCTAGTGAAATTTTCATTGATTATTTATTATATCTTTTCAACTCTAGAATTTCCATTGGTAGAATTCCTAGCTCTCTCTTTTTTGTTTTTTTTTTTTTTTTAAATTTGGTGAGCCATTGGTGTCATACTTTCATTTAGCTCTTGGAACATATTTATGATCATTGCTTTAAAGTCTTAATATGCTAAGTCCCACATTTCATAGCAGCTGTGCTAAGGTTCATAGTCAGAAATGAGTAGGTGACTAGGACCCTTGCCAGACTCTCCTGAACTTACACAGCCTTGCACACTGCCTCCTAGACCACCACGCAGCTTATCAAAACTCTCTCTGGCTATCTTATTACCTGGATGTCTCTCCCAAGCTCCCAACATGCCTTCTGGTCACAGTTTATCTGAGCATTATCACAACCCAGGCAGCTGTGGCATTGGCATTCCCAGCTAGGCCTTCTCCTTGGTCGAGTACCTTTCTGGTTCCACAACTAATTAAGTCACCCCCTTCCAGCTGGCAAATATGCTAGTTTTCACATCTTACCGAGCCCTGACTGAACTCTTTCCAGTGGAGCTAAGAGAGAGAACGTGGGCATTGTCTCAGGTAAAATGTCACAGACACTTATCTAATGTTTAGTAGTTTTTCTTAAATAAACACTTCTGAATTTGTGTCATACCTGTGGTCAATTTCCAGGGAGTTGAATTGTAAGTAGAGTATTTGTCAAACTCCTCACTCTGCCATTCTGGAAATCACAATGCAGCTGTTTGTTTAAAACTTTATCTCCCTCAAAAGAACAATGCAGGAGGTATCACAATACCTGACTTCAAACTATATTCCAAAGCAATAACAATAAAAACAGCATGGTACTGGCACAAAAACAGACACGAAGACCAGTGGAACAGAATAGAGGACCCAGATATGAAGCCACACAACTATAACCAACTTGTCTTTGACAAAGGAGCTAAAAATATACGATGGAGAAATAGCAGCCTCTTCAACAAAAACTGCTGGGAAAACTGGTTAGCAGTCTGCAAAAAACAGAAACTAGATCCATGTATATCACCCTATACCAAGATTAACTCAAAATGGATCAAGGATCTTAATATCAGACCCCAAACTCTTAAGTTGATACAGGAAAGAGTAGGAAATACTCTGGAGTTAGTAGGTATAGGTAAGAACTTTCTCAATGAAACCCCAGCAGCACAGCAACTAAGAGATAGCATAGATAAATGGGACCTCATAAAGCTAAAAAGCTTCTATTCATCAAAAGAAATGGTCTCTAAACTGAAGAGAACACCCACAGAGTGGGAGAAAATATTTGCCAACTATACATCAGACAAAGGACTGATAACCAGAATATATAGGTAACTTAAAAAACTAAATTCTCCCAAAACTAATGAACCAATAAAGAAATGGGAAAGTGAACTAAACAGAACTTTCTCAAAAGAAGAAATTCAAATGGCCAGAAAACACATGAAAAAATGCTCACCATCTCTAGCAATAAAGGAAATGCAAATTAAAACCACACTAAGATTCCACCTCACCCCTGTTAGAATAGCCATCATCAGCAACACCACTAACAACAGGTGTTGGCGAGGATGCGGGGAAAAAGGAACCTTCTTACACTGTTGGTGGGAATGTAGACTAGTACAACCACTTTGGAAAAAAATTTGGAGGCTACTTAAAAAGCTGGACATTGATCTACCATTTGATCCAGCAATACCACTCTTGGGGATATACCCAAAAGACTGTGACACAGGTTACTCCAGAGGCACCTGCACACCCATGTTTATTGCGGCACTATTCACAATAGCTAAGTTATGGAAACAGCCAAGATGCCCCACCACTGACGAATGGATTAAGAAAATGTGGTATCTATACACAATGGAATTTTATGCAGCCATGAAGAAGAACGAAATGTTATCATTCGCTGGTAAATGGGTGGAATTGGAGAACATCATTCTGAGTGAGGTTAGCCTGGCCCAAAAGACCAAAAATCGTATGTTCTCCCTCATATGTGGACATTAGATCAAGGGCAAACACAACAAGGGGATTGGACTATGAGCACATGATAAAAGCGAGAGCACACAAGGAAGGGGTGAGGATAGGTAAGACACCTAAAAAACTAGCTAGCATTTGTTGCCCTTAATGCAGAGAAACTAAAGCAGATACCTTAAAAGCAACTGAGGCCAATAGGAAAAGGGGAACAGGTACTAGAGAAAAGGTTAGATCAAAAAGAATTAACCTAGAAGGTAACACCCACGCACAGGAAATCAATGTGAGTCAATGCCCTGTATAGCTATCCTTATCTCAACCAGCAAAAACCCTTGTTCCTTCCTATTATTGCTTATACTCTCTCTACAACAAAATTAGAAATAAGGGCAAAATAGTTTCTGCTGGGTATTGAGGGCGGGGAGAGGGAGGGGGCGGAGTGGGTGGTAAGGGAGGGGGTGGGGGCAGGGAGGAGAAATGAACCAAGCCTTGTATGCACATATGAATAATAAAAGAAAAAGGAAAAAACAACAACAAAAAAAACTTTATCTCCTGGAGCAGGAGAGTCAACCACTTCCTTCTCTAGGAGTCAGCACCTCTGGTGGCAATTAGGACCTTGCACGGGGCAAGGTTGTAGCCTTTCTTTTGATTTTGCTGTTTCTCTGGCTAAGCCAGCCTGGCTCCAATGACGTCTGTGTGGTCAGTGTCCAGATGCTGACTCTCTAAGGGGGAGAGTATAAGTAGGAACTCTTAAAACACTCTTGTGTGTGTGTGTATGTGTGTGTGTGCGTGTGTGTGTGTCCATTGCCATTTTTTTGATGTGACAGATTTGACTTTGCCTCAACTTTTTCCATTTTCACCCCTTCACTGGCAAAGAAAGTGCTTCTGGAGTCACACTGACCTAGGTCGGAATTCCAGATGATCTACTTACTCCCTGTGCGGCCATGGGCAAATAACTAAATGTCACTGAATTTCAGTGTGTTCTTCTGTAAAATGGGGGATCTATGAGTCAGGTTTCATTATGTAGGGCTGTGGAAAAAACAGCCCTACATCTTGGTGGCTTGTAACAGCAAAGGTCTATTTGTCACCGGTCTGACATGCTGGATGTGGGCTGTTCCACATCTTTTTCCTTTCAGGATCCAGGCTGAGGAAGCAGCCCCACTTGGGACATGTATTCTCATGAGAGAGGAAAAAGTCCAGGAGAGCAAGTGGAAATACATCACAGCTGTCTTCTTAGATGTAGAAAAAAGACATTTCTGCTTACCTTCCATTGGCCAAAGACATGTCGTCTGATCAAGTAAGGCATCTTTGAAGGTGGAAAGGCTACTCCTCTGGGATGCATATGTAGTCAAGTGACAACCAGTGGTGACAAGTAATTCTTGACAGGAAGAGCAATTTAATACCTGGGAATAACAATACCACCTACTACAGAATAATAACATCACCTTCAATAAGGTGGTTGCAAGAATTAAATGAAGCACATCTGATGCTCAAATGAGTATTTGGCACTTAAAAAGGGCTCCATACATGTTAGATGCCATTATTATTATTACCATTTGGTGCTGCTGGAAGTTTTCCTCTTCGCTGGACCAGGCTAAACCTGACTTAGGAGGAAGAAAAGGAGGAGTTGTAATTACTGCTAATATTTAATTTGGAGACAATAAAACATTGAGTCTATGGAGCACAGGTTTTGTTTGCTTGCTTGTTGGTTTATTTTGTTTTGTTTCTCTGGTAATGGGAATTGAACCCAGGGCCTCATGCATGCTAAGCAAGTGCTCTATCATGTGAGCCACATCCCCAGTCCTTGAAGCACAGGTTTTGGAGTAATGTGGACCCCTTAGTAGTGCAGATGATCTTAGATAAGCTACTTAGTTTCTTTAAGCCTTACTTTCCTTGACTTCAAAATGCAAATACTGGGGACTATGATGTAAATTTGTTACTAGGGTCAAATTAGCCCAAACCTCTTCACATTGTAGGTGATGAGTAATTGGTGAGTTACTGAAGATATATATTACACTAACTTCAAACATTCTATGCACCGTATGCAGAACACAACTACAAAGCTGTCTGGAGAGCCTTTTGCTGGCCTTATCCATCCTGCAGATCTCAGCTCAGGTATCTCCTTGGCAGAGACCGTCCCTGACACTTAATGTAGTTCCCCACCACAAGTCACTTCTCCCTGTCTTCTTGCCTTTACAGTTCTGGCCCTGAAACTGTCTTGTTCATTCGTTTACGTACTATCGCTCTGTTCCTTGAAAGTAAGCTTCATTAATTCAGGGATCATGTTTTCTGTATCCCCATCCTCTGCTGTGGGCCTCAGCATCTTCATCCTTAAAACCATGGGGAACTGAGGATGCAAGGTGCAAAGGTAAAACGAGGCAGATCCAGCAGTCTCACGCCCCGCCTCACTGCGGGCACAGCCTCTATTGCCCACGTGGCCGGCTCTGAGCCACGCCCTCCTATAGGCGTGGCCTCCAATGTTGTGCGGGCCGCGTGCAAGCTGTCGTACGCTGGAGGCAAGCCACGTCACACGCACGCAGGCGCTGTCCTCCTCCCGGGTTCGCTGTAGGCGTAAGGGGGCGTGGCCAGACGCGAGGCCCCCCGCAGCCGTCGGCGCCGCCGCCTGAATCGCCTGTCGTTGTCTGGCGGCTCTGGGCTTCCCTGCTGCTCAGGCAGCTCAAGGGCCACTCTGTTTTGGGGTCCTCGCCGCCCTTCCACGTCTCCCGGAAGAGGTAGTCCGGCTACGGCAGGTCCTGGAGCAGGCTTACTGAGCCCGGGCCCTCTCTGGGCTGGCTGCTGAGGGGGCCCGGCCCAGGAGGGCGACGTGGCCACGGTGCAGCTGTTAGGAGTCCTCAGGTGAGGGCGGCGAGAGTCAGGGGACGGGACAGGTCTACCTAGACTTTTACGGCCCTAGGAGCGGGGTGCCGGCCTCAGCCGAGACTGGTCTCTTCGCCTTTCCCGACCGGCCAGTCTTTACTCGGTTGGGGACTGAGGAAGGCGACGCGGGAGGCCCCTTAGGCTTCACATGGCGGTTCCTGCTCTGTCCCCGACTGCTGCCTAGTCTAGCCTCGCTTCCCGCTCCAGAGGCTTGCAAGAGGTGGGTGGGGGCGCACTGGGGGTCTCTCCTCGCCTATCTTGCATCCACGGTTGACAGACTCCCTTGGGCCTGGCTGACTGACCGCCGGCGTCTCCTCCTCCTCTGGCCTTTGGGGCAGGTCCTGCCCGGTTAGTATACAGATCCCTGCCCGTGCTCGCCCACCTGTTCCAGAACAATCACTGAGGGCTTTATTTTATTAGGTAGTCAATGTCAAGGTGCACTGTGGTGTTTTAAAGCCCTACTAACTTTCAAGTAGGAGACAAGATAGGAGGAACCAATGTATCATTGGGGCCGGGCGTGGTGGGGCACAGCTGTAATCCCAGCTACTCGGGAAGCAAAAATCAAGAGGAGCAGGCAAAAAGTTCGTGAGGACCCCTCTCTCCCCCATCAGAAAAAACCAGCCATTCCTGTCATCTTAGCTATCTGGGAGGCATAGGTAGGAGGATCAAGGTCCAAGGACTCCCCTGCCCAAAACTTGGAGACTCTACGTGAAAAATGACTAAAGCACAAAAAGGACTGGGGGCGTGGCTCAAGGGTAGAACGCTTGCCTAGCGAGCTCAGGGCCCTGAGTTCAAACCGTAAAGTACTGCCAAAAATTGGTCTTTTTTTTTTTTTAATGAGGAGAAGCAATTTGCCTCCAGAATCCAGCAATGTTTACTTAAGAATAATACTTTACACCTGCATAGAGTTTACTAAGTCAAAGTGTTTTGCCTGGACTTTCATTTGATTTCACATAAACTCTGAAATACACAACTGTGATACATTTTATTTTATTCACTTGTTTTGGCGGGGCAGGGTTTTGAACTTAGAACTTTGAGCAGGCGCTCTCTCTACTGTTTGAACCATACCTGCTGTTCATTTTTTTCTGGTTATTTTGGAGATGGGGGGGCGGGGTCTGCTAATTATTTCCCTGGACTGGTCTTGAACATGATCCTCCAGATCTGTCTCCCAAGTAGCTAGGATTACAAGCATGAGCCACTAGCACCTGGCTATGTAATGCATATATGTATTTCTTTGGTAGTACTGGGGTTTGAACTCGGCCTCAGACTTGCTAGGCAGGCGCTCTCCTGCTTGAGCCACTCCACCAGCCCTTTTTTGTATTGAATATTTTTGAGATGGGATCTTGGGAACTGTTTGCACAGGCTGGCCTTGAGCTGTGATCCTCCTGATCTCTGCATCCTTAGTAGCTAGGATTACAATTGTGAACCACTGGTCTCTGGTTTGTAATATATTTTACAAAAAAAAAAAAAAACAGTTTAAAGGGTGAGTTTCTTCCGAAGGAAGTTACGTAGGTTTTGATTTTGGCATTGGACTGACATAGATTTCAGTATTTGAAGTGCCATCTAAGCTCTGGGATCTTTCTAAATCTTATCCACATTTTTTTGTTGTTGCTGTTTTTTAAAGTATGTTGCTGCATGTTACATAATATGATTGTAAAAGATTTGCATGTAGTATTGTTTGCACAGCATCTGGCACATAAAATTAATTCCATTCAGTAATTTTATGAATGTCTGTGTGTGTGCTAGAGGCTAGAAATTCATTGGTGAGCAAAACAGACATAGTGTTTATCTGACTGCTCTCCCTTCCCCCAAAAGGAGAGACAGATGGTTTAAAAAACAACACATAATTATAAAATATGAAGGGCTGTGAGGCAAAAGGAAGAGTAGGAACAGAATGTTATGACCTAATTTAGGTGGAAGGAAAGAGAACTCTGAAGCAAATGCCATTTAAATAAAGAGCAAGAGTAAGAGTTAACTGTAAAAGAGTTCTGGACAAAGGTGTTGAACACATCCAAGAAATGGTTGTTGGCTTTTTAATAATGCTTTTTCTTTTCTATATCATGAGGGTTAATTACTTCATCATTACCTTCATCTTCCGTGACACACTTGATATATAAGTAAGTATATGTGCATGTGTTGAATGGGTGGTTATGCAGTCAGCCTTTTTTTTTTTTTTTTTTTTTTTGCGGCACTGGAGTTTGAACTCAAGGCCTCACACTTGAAAAGCAGGTGCTCTTACTGCTTGAACCACTGCTCCAGCCCAAAATTGAACTTTTTATTCTAAACTTAGCTTGATGTACACCTGGTAGGTACTAAATATTTGAATTATTGAAAGTGCGCTTTAGACATACTATGTATGCACACCTAAATTATCCATGATAGTGTTTCAGTATAACATTGATAGCTTTGTATTAATCAGGTTTTTTTTTCCAAGTTTTAGTGCTTTGAAATAAGCTTCAGAAAATTGTGTTTATTTGGTTGTACTGGAATTTTGCTATGTGTCATTTGCTATTTGGATACGTATTAATTTGCTAAGGCTGCCATAACAAAGTGTCACAGACTGGGTGGCTTGGACAATGGAAATTTATTTTCTCGCAGTTCTAAAGTCCAACATCAAAGTGTTGGCAGGGTTAGTTTCTTCTGAGACTTCTCTTTTTGGCTTGCAGATGGCATCTTCTCTCTGTGTCTTCACGTGGTCTCTCTTCTCTGTATGTCTATTTGTATCCAAATTTCCTCTTATTAAAACACCAGTTTATTGGATTAGGGCTCACCATAATGACTCATTTTAATTGCCTCTCCAAAATCAGCCACATTCTGAGGTCTAGGAGTTTGGATGTCAGTATATGAACATGGTGGTGGTGGGAGGGGATACAACTCAGCCCAGAACAGATGCTTTTGCTACGTTAAGATTTGTCCTTCATTAAAATTATAAGGAAAATAGTTGTGGAAGTTGTAATAATGGTAGTAGTCACTACTAAAACGAATGCTTACTATATGCCAAGCATTTTGCAAGGTGTTTTTTATGTATTTCATCTTAAAATCATTTTGAGCTGAACGTGGTAGCATGCTCCTATAGTGCCAAGTACTTAGGAGGCTGAGACAGGAATATCAGTTGTGCCTAGGAGTTCAAGGCCATCCTGGACAACTTACTAAAACCCTATCTCAAAAAAAAAAAAAAAATCCCCATTTTCTAGATAAGTTTTCTCAGCCTCAGTTGTTAGTTTGCTCAAGATTACCTGGCCAATAAGATGCAGGCTTAGGATTTCAACACAGGATTGTCTCCCCATAGAGCCTAGCCTTAGCTGTTACACTGCTGTTGTTAAGTCCCACTCATCTTTTCATGTCCTTTTTACAGGTTCCTCAATAGGTTGTGCTGCTACCGTCATGTCTTGGTTTGCTGATCTTGCTGGAAGAGCAGAAGATCTTTTAAATCGAGTTGATCAAGGGGCTGCAACAGCTCTCAGTAGAAAGGAGAACACTAGCAACACCATCTATAGCAAGAGCACTGACTATGCTGGACTTCAGCAAAATACAGATTCGACCTACCAGACTGGGCCTGAAGACTCTTACATTTCTTCAGAAGCTGATAGCATTCGGAACCAAAAAGCCACCATCCTTGCTGGCACTGCAAATGTGAAATACAGACCGCTTGCAGAGGCCTCCCATCCTGTTGAAAGTGCATCTGCTCCTAGGCCTTCATCCCAGTTTGTGCGAAGGAAAAAGTCAGAACCTGATGATGAGCTGCTATTTGATTTTCTTAATAGTTCTCAGAAGGAGCCCACTGGGAGGGTGGAAATCAAGAAAGATAAGGGCAAGGCGCCTGCCATTCCAAATGCTCAGACACCAAGTGTCAGTTCTGTGAATACCAGTGCAACCACCACCAAGGCCAGTGAAGAAAATTCTGCCAGCCAAAGCCATGGTAGTTAATCAGTGCTGTTTCTTTTTGGATGAAGCAAATTGAATATGTCGTCGTAGGTTAAAATGTTTTGGTAGCATTTCTCATCCACTATTTCAGTATCTGTTCCTGCTGGTAAAAGAGCAGGCTCGTTATCAATATGTGGTGTAAACGAGGGTGAGGGAGGATGGATGCCATAGTTAATGTGGAGTTACAGTAGAGACCTTTGAATGTTGTCTGTTGAGTACCTTTACCAAACGCAGCATCTAAGAAATTTAAGATAAGAGGAGATTATAAAATGATAGGAAGTTGTACCTCATATATGTTGTGGGTTTTTGTGTATTTTTTTCCCTACATCCTCTAGAAGTAAGGCCAAGACTGAATTATGATTCAAGATGAGTTGAGAGCATCGACCTAGCAGTGAATTAGAGTTTAGAATGCTGGTTTGCTTTTTTTTTTTTTCCTCTCAGTGCTAGGGCCTGGCACTGGGCTCTACCAGCTGAACTTCATCCCCAGCCCAGAACTGTGGTTTTAAATTACTTAATGAGCTGTGAAGTTACCTTCACAAGTATATCTTCTCACTGGTAAAATGAAGTTAACATAGTAAAGTGGGCCCTAGTAAGCATTTTAAAATAGCAGTAAGCATGATAGATTTTTGTGAGAATTCTTTATAGAGCTGATGGTTAAATAGAAGCACGGTCTTAAAAGTTAAAGCTTCCCCGTTGGTTGTGGGTTAGTAAAGTGTATATCTTCAAGGTAACTGTAGAGGGGCATGGGCTTGAGGTTTTTGAAAAAGGCACATATACTTGCGGTTGACTGATCATACTCATATGCTCTCAACTTTCTTTTGGTTAATTACACAAACATTTGCTGAGAATCTACTGGGTGCAAGGTTAAAAAAGTGTCCAGTGGATAAGATAGAGATGTCAACAAGTAATTTACATACATAGTGTAGTAAGTGAAATAGTCAAAATGTTTGTAAGTGTTGTGGAAGCTGAGGAGGAAGTAACTAATTGCCTAAGGTATTAAAAGGATTCAAAGAGAGTCTCTATTTTGAAGTGGGTCTTTAAGCATGAATAGGAGTTTGCCAGCTTAAAAAAAAAAGTTGGAGACAGCATTCCAAGCAGGGAGAAAAGATTATATATAAAGAGTTAATAGAGTAGAAAAATGTATAAGAAACTCTGGAAACAGTAAGTGTGAGATGTACAGTGCTGAAGAAAATAAGGCAGCAAAGAAAGTTGGGAGCTGTTTTTGAAAGGCCAATATAGCATGATGTTTAAACCCATTTGTTCCTCTAGACCATTGTCAATCACTTGTGTAGTTAATAAAAAATGAATTATTGGTACCTCCCCAGACTTCCTGGGCCATATTTCTTGAGGATAGTGCTCTTATCTTCATATTTTTCTGTATATATATTTAGATTTTCAACAATGCAGTCGTATCATCTGTGGATTAAGACTTTCTTGTTAGCCCCTTTTTTTTTTTTTGCAGTACTGGGATTTGAACTCAGGGCCTACACATCAAGTCACTCCACCAGCCCTTTTTAGTGATAGGTTTTTTTTCAAGATAGAGTTGCGCAAAGTCTTTGGCCAGGCTAGCTTCAAACCACGATCCTCCTGATCTCTACCTCCTGAGTAGCTAGAATTACAGGTGTGAACCACTAGTACCTGGCAGCCCTTTTATTTTTTTATTAAATCTTTTTCTTGGGGGGTGGGGGGCTTTACTTCATTGACACTAAGACTTGACAATCTATTTTGTGTCCCATTTCTTATCTTAACGGGAATACTTTTGACTGGTTAAGCTTGATTTTATGTTAGGTTTTTTAATAGGTATTTAAGGTTAAGGAGATGCCCATGTAAAGTAGTTTGAGTTTAATGTTGAATTTTAGCAGGGTTTTTTTCCTCCACCTATGGAGACGATATATGATTTATCTTCTTTAATATCAATATAATATTCAAATAAATTGACTTTAAAAACAAAACCAAATTTAACTTTCTGTTGGCTAATACTCTGTTTAGGATTTTTGCATTTACTTTATAAGTGAAATGGAGCTATAATATTACTAGATTTTAGTATTACAGTTATGTTAGCCATACAAAGTGAATTAGAAAGGGTTCTCCCTTTTTTTTCTTGTCTTAGTCAGCTTAAGACTGAGATTATTTTTACTCTGAATGTTTGCTAGAACTCAGTATTAAAACCCTCAGGGACTGGGGCATTCATAATGAAAAATTTTAACTGTTGACTCAGTTGGCTTTTCATTTCTTAAAAATTTGTCTATGTCATATATATTTAGGGAAGATTACTTTATTTCAGAAAACATTAGAGGTATCACCAATGAAACTTTAACATAGACATTAATGCATTGATGCTAACCTTACAAAACCAAATTTTGATCACACATACTGCGTGAAGAATATCAATA
Organism: Castor canadensis; assembly: GCF_047511655.1. Taxonomy (NCBI): domain Eukaryota; kingdom Metazoa; phylum Chordata; class Mammalia; order Rodentia; family Castoridae; genus Castor; species Castor canadensis. Next base: position 16,404,044 of record NC_133388.1, on the reverse strand, counting down.
TCTGGCATATATAGAACCCTTACCATGGATCTTATACACTGTGCCAAATGCCTGGTTTTTTGAATAACTTTAAAGAAGTATATTGTCATACAATAAGATGTGCATAAAGCATACAGCCTAATGAGTTTCAGCATGTGCATTTTAAGATTTATCTACCTAATATTGTTTATATCTCCCAGGGAACCACTTCTGTTATGTTGATCCTCTCTAGTATGTTTCTTCACTATTTTATTGAATTCTGAGTTCTTTGGGTTTATTTTTGCTACTTTTATAGCCTCTGAAGATAGATGCGTACCTCATTAATTTTATTCCTTCCTGTAAATATTGAAGGCTATAAAAATTCCTTCTAGATATTATTATTTTGGACATTTCAAACGTGCTAAAATCATGATACTCTCTCATGTTACCTGTTATCTGGCTGTGGTACTCAACAGCTCATAGCTATTCCTCTGACCTGGAACAAACTCATGGTCTTTCTTCCTCAGCCTCCCATGTGCTGGAATTATAGGCATGGATCACCAGCCTAGCTGTCATTGTGATTTTAATTTGCATTTCCCTAATCACTAGAGATATTGAGGACTTTTTCATGGGATTGCAGGCATGAGCCACCACCACCCATTTGTGTGTATATCCTTGTAAAGAGTTCTTTTTTGCCCTTTTTTAGTCAATTTCATTATTTTTGGAGGTACTAGGGTTTAAACTCAGAGCTTTGCACTTGGTAAGCAGGCACTCTACCACTTGAGTCCTTTTTCTCTGGTTATTTTGGACACAGGGTGTTACTTTTTACCCAGGGTGGCCTGGACCACAATGCTCAGCTATTTGTTGAGATGGGAGTCTCACTAACTTTTTGCCTGTGCTGGCTTCATACCATGATCCTCTTGATATCCACCTTCTGAGTAGCTGAAATTATAGGTGTCAGCTACCAGTGTCCAGCTATAGTTCATTTTTTAATCACATAATTTTTAAGTAAGTAAAAAGAATATATGAATTACATTTAATACAAAATTAAAAACAAGATGAGTGAATTCATGAGGCACTTTGTAAAACATCTTAGATTCCAGTTTGGTATATAACAAATTACTGTGACCTATTATTACTCTCCTTGCCTTGAAACCTGTAGCTATTCTCTAGTGCCTTCCTGATATGGCAGTATTGGGGTTTGAACTCAAGACCTCACACTTACCAGGCAACAGTCTACCACTTGAAGCACACCCCCAACCCTTGATAGTTTCAATGTTAGAGACTTCTCCTGTTTTTTGAAAACTGTTTCAGAGACATAAAAACTGAAACCTGGCCACATAAATTATCTCTGCTTTTCTTCTTCCCAGTACTGTACTCTTACATTCTCTGTAACAGTTCATTCAGTGTGTCTAGAGTTTTGGGATCATTGGAGGTCTATAGACTCCATTTGTGAGAATGGATTTTTGTAAGTGGAAGATCTGTTGAGAATTTAAGTTCATGATATTTTTCTGTCATTTTCGCTATAACAGCTCACCAAAACGTATCCTTCCAAAGTATGCTGCTAATGCATGTGCGGCGACCATGTCAATAAAACAGAATGTACTCTTTTTTTTTCTTTACAGAAGTTGCTAGTAATTCACATGTTCACCCTGAAAGCCATGAGGATTCCTCAAAGGAAAGCACATCATCAAATGCTGCCTGCACCGATCACAGCTCAGCACCTAGCGATGGCGACCAGTCACATGAGCTGTCTAATCTCCGACTGGAGAATCAGCTGCTGAGGAATGAAGTCCAGTCTTTAAACCAGGAAATGGCCTCATTACTTCAACGATCCAAAGAAACTCAAGAAGGTAGGGCTTTATTTCAGTTTTTCAAGATTAGGAATTTAACTTTCAAAAATTAGGAATTTTACTTTTCAAAATAAAAGCTTTGTATTGAATTAGAAATAGTTTAGATAAGACTTATAGAATGGTATTTTCATAGAATATAAGGCCTAATTTTAGAAATTAGGCCAATCATCCTCCCACCAATCCAAGCTATAGAATATTGACTAGTTTGGTCTTTCTTTACGAACACTGACTTTAAGAACTAACAGGGGCCAGACATTAATAGTTGTCTTGTTCCTTTGGTTTATTTATTCTGAACTTTCAGGGGAAACTGTTCCTGAATAAAAGATGGGATTAAGTAAAGTAGTAGACACTAGTAAGCAGGGTCATAATATTGTTTGCTCCAGGGCTTAAATAAGTATGGAACTCAATTTGAATAGTGCTCTGGGGATTGTGCAGTGAGGTGACCTGAAATTCCTCAGAAAGGATTAAATAACAAGGAAATAATCTCATGACTGAGGTAGTGACATGGAAGGGGTGAATGTTGTAAGTGTGGGTGATGAGAAACTTAAAGAGAGGAAATGGCTGCCTTGATTTCTGGGGCTGAGAGAAGAGTGAGGGCACAGTGCGCAAAAAGTTTTGCCCAGATACGGAAGAAGATCCAGCAGAGCAGAATAGGACCATTGCCTAAGAATGATTTTAAGCTAGGTATGGTGGTACACACTTGTAATCCCAGCACTCAAGAGGCCAAGGCAGGAAGATTTTGAGTTTGAGGCCAGTCTGGGCTACATAGCAAGACCCTGTCTCAAAAAACCATGACTTTAGGAAAAAAAAAAAAAAAAAACCAAACTTCACTTTGCCTAGACTAATGTAGGCATAGAAATAAAGCTTTTCCTGGATTCTGTAAAGTTGGCTGCAGTATTAAAGAAGTTTTCTTTTTTTCTGTGGTGGCAAACTAATTGCAGATGGTGTATGAGGGTGTGGAAATATCTTTTTGTTCTGAAATGGAGCACTATATTTCTCTTTTTGCTCCACTTTCCTAGGTGAAAAGAACATCTTTTGCAACAGTAATTAAGTGAACCAGATTCTTTCCTGTTTTGTCTTTAGGTCTTATTTTGTTTTGTTCTTCCTAGAGTGTACCTTTGATGTGGATTTCTATTCCCTCACCTATTTCTAGCCAAATTCAGAAAATTCACTGAAGATTTTTAGTGTTAACACTGCTTTCTCCTAGTTTTGTCTCCCAATTCCTTTATGATAGTAGTTTCATGCCACTTTCTAGTCTGCTAAATTTAATATTGGTGTGACTGTTGATCTTGAAAAGTGGGTGTCCTGTTTGGGACAAAAAAGCTGAAGGTATTTGTAAGCTCCTTATTTTGGCAGTAGCTAAGGTACTAAAGTAACTTTCTTATGTATGTGTGCATGAGAAGATGTGTTTGGTTTTCCTTGAATAGAGAAGTTTTATTTTTTTATAGAATTAAACAAAGCAAGAGCAAGAGTTGAAAAATGGAATATTGACCATTCAAAAAGTGATCGAATAACTCGAGAACTCCGAGCCCAAGTTGATGACCTGACTGAAGCAGTTGCTGCAAAGGATTCCCAGCTGGCTGTACTGAAAGTGAGACTCCAGGAGGCTGACCAACTGCTGAGCACACGCACAGAAGCTCTGGAAGCCTTACAGAGTGAAAAGTCTCGGTAGGTAATTCTATTAATGGTGAAAAACATGAGCTAGATTCTCTCTTTCCAGTGTAAGTAATGGTAAACATTGTAGTGTGTCCTCACTTAGGAAAAGTTAGCTTTTTGGAAATTTACAAGAGGGAAAATTTATTTGGTTGGAAATGTATGTAATTAAAATGGATTCATCATTTGAACCTCAAAATGCATTTTTAGCAAATCTGAATTTAAAAGTATTTGAAGAGCATAGTGTCATTAATCTTTCAATTAATGATATGTACTTTATTTGGAAGCCTACAAGTATAGATTACATGAAATGAAATGAAAAATATTTCTCTAAGAATGTTTTAGATGAACTGCCTTTTTTGTGCTTGACTAACTCACAGAAATTATTCCATCTTGTCACTGTATCCTGTGGAACTGTATTATTTCACATGATGCATTGTATTTTAGAATAATGCAGGACCACAATGAAGGTAGTAGTCTACAGAATCAAGCTCTGCAAACTCTTCAGGAGAGACTGCATGAAGCAGATGCCACTCTGAAGAGAGAGCAAGAGAGCTACAAACAAATGCAGGTTAGAAGGGGTGACAAGAGTGTTGTGTTGATATATGGCAAGGAGGAAAGACTTTGTGCTTCTTCATAACACATTCTTTAGTAAAATACTGCAGTGTTTCAGAAAATTTTCTTTCTGTGACAGAAACCCAGGTACTTGAAAAATTAGTTTGACCCTTGCTAAATTTACTTCATTTTATGTGTGAAACATATTTTAAATAGCTGATATTAGAAGTACACATCTTATACTGAATTTGATTGTGTAATAGCAATTACCATTATTTGAGTATATGCTAGCATGGGACATCTTGTCTGTTCTCTTTGTTTAAGGTTTTTCTAATTCTAGCTTAATCTGATTCATTTCTTTTAAGAGAAAATTGTATGATATTTAGTATTTTACTCTTAAGAATTTTTATGTCTAGTTCAATCTCAGTCCTGCCTGCACCTTATAGTTACCTGTATAATATTTCTGATGCCCAAGTCCCCATTCCCAGAAAATTTGATTCTGCTGTCTGAGGCAGGGCCCAGGCATTGGTAACTTGCTTTTACAAGATTCATAGGTGTGTCCAGTGGGCGGCCAGGGCTGTGAACCACTGGTCTAGCTTCTCTATCAACAGGTGAAAATAGTTCAGCCCTGAAAGTAAATATCAAGTAATGTGGTTTTTTAAAATTTTTATTTTAATAACATTGTATTTAGTATATCTGAAGTACAGTTGTGCAACCCTAAATCTGAAATGCTCTAACATCCAAAACTTTTTGAACACGATACCACAAGTGGAAAATTCTGTACTGTGAAACCATTTTATGCGCAAAATTATTTAAAATATTATGTAAAACTACCTCCAAGCTACGTGTATACGATGTATATGAAACATAAGTGAATTTCATGTTTAGACTTGAGTCCCCTCCCCCATAATATCTCAATATATAGATGCAAATATTTCAAAACCCAAAAAAGTCCAAAATCTGAAACATCCCAGGTATTTTAGAAAAGGGGTATTAAACCAGTTTATCTCAGCATCTCAGTATTAAGAATTAATAGTGAGATATTTTACATTATTTTTTTACATATTCATTCTTTAAATGATGATATTCATATTTCAATTCCATCACTAAATTTTATTTAGGAATACTTGCTATGTATTACATGTTTCCATTTACATGAAATATCCAGAATAAGTAAATTTATGGTGAAATAAAGATTTATCTGGAAAATTTCTTTAAAAAAACATTCCCAAGCCCAGTCTTGGAAATTGCAATTGAGTAATCCTGGAAAAGTCCTTGGGTAGCTGCATTTTCAACAAACTACCTCATTAAGTTTGATATGTTGCCATGTTTTGGAGCCCCAACTTTAGATTTTTTTATTTGTTAGCTCCTAAAAAAATAACTTTTCCCTCATTATGTTGTTGGTTTGATGTAATAAATCCCATAAGATGTCTGAATGAGTGGTTGTAAAATACACCTCAAAGCTACATGTATGATGTGGAAATTTATCACAGAGTGAGTTTGCCGCACGCCTTAATAAAATGGAACTAGAACGTCAGAATTTGGCAGAAGCAGTTACGGCGGCAGAAAGAAAATACTCTGATGAGAAGAAGAGAGTTGATGAGCTACAGCAGCTAGTCAAGTTACACAAGTCGAATTTGGAATCGTCTAAGCAGGAGTTACTTGACTACAAGCAAAAAGCTACTAGAATACTCCAAGTAAGCATAACATAGACACTTCTGAATGTTAAGATGTGCCATTATCTGAGAGACAGTGGCACTCCTTGTGGGGACTGTGAAATGATTCATTTTGTGTTTCTCCTTTATTTCTCCATGAATTTACATATAAATGGGATCATATAATATGTGGCCTTTTGTGTCTGTCTTCTTTATGTTTCCAGGGTCAATCCAGGTATTTATGCACGTAGCATGTATCAGCACTTCATTGCTCTTTGTGGTGGAATAAGATTTCCTTGTATGGCTATAACACAGTTTTGTTTATCCATGTAGTAACTGGTTTATCCATGTAGTAACTGAGAACTCCATAGGACTTCAAGCATATCTGTAACCCTAACCTCCTGACCTTAGTTTTTGACTGCCTGCTCTACAGGCAAGGAGTAGGGGTGTCTCAGTCCCCAAACCAACTTCTTCATTCTCTTCCACTAATAAATATTTTGTCTTCTGGAAATAAAGCTTAAACTTACATAGTCGCTTAAAAAACCTCACAGGGTCATTTTAGGGGAGCATTTTTCCGTGGAAAGAAACCTAAGCAATTTGTAGAATAAAGTTACTGGTGCAGGACAGAGGGCGCTTGAGAGCAAAAGTCCTTGAAAAAAATATGCCTAGGGGTGTAACAGATCACTGAGGGATGCGCTGAGGAGATATTGTATAAGAAGAAAGTTGAAGGATGAGTAGGAAGAGTCATGCTATGGAAGAGATTTCAGATAGAACAGCCTGTGCCAGAGCTAGGGAGCCTGAGAGAACATGCTGTTCTGGGGGGAGCTCATGCCCCAGCATGCAGTGCTAGAGATTAAGAGATGGGAGATAAAAACCCAGTGACTGGCTGGAACCAGATTGTGGAGAGCAGTGTATCCTATGCAAAGGAATTTGGGTTTTATCCTGTAGGTGATGGGGGGAAGGGTATTAAAGAATTTAAGCAGCATATCAGATTTGAGTGTAAGAACTATGGCATCAATGAAGAGGTTGGGCAAATGCTGGACATCCATCTTATTCATCCTGTATCCCAGCACAGTGCCTGATACTCAAGAAGTCATTGGAAGCATTGAAGGGATAGGGATGAAATGGTGAGAGCAGAGGCAGGTAAAGATAAAGAGGTGAGTAAGAAATAAGGAGGACCTGATCCAAGTTTGTGGCAATAAGGATGGCAAGCAGGACAGCCATTATGTCTTTGAAGATAGAATATATGAGACTTGGAGACTTAATTGGAAGGATGGAGGGAAAGGCAAATGGAATCTAGGATGATTGGTTTGTCCAGGTGATTGTTGTTTCCTCATACTATAAAAGGGAAAGAGAGGAGTGACAGCAGGTTAGGAAAGAAGGAAGTTATGACAAACTATTGTGAAGTTGCGAAGTTGATGTGATGTTGAGATGAAAGTGTCAGGTGGGTAATCAGAAATACAACCCGGCAGAGAGGTGTGGGTACTAGCCATGGGAGAGAGCAGGTGAGTTGGGAATGTAAGTAAGAGGGGAGAAGAGCTAAGGGTTAAATGCACAGTCTTATTAAACATTAGCATTTACAAATTGTACAAAGGAAAGGAGCCTGCAAAAGAAAAATCCTGAGAAGGGGAGTGGTCAGTTTACAGAGAACTAGGAAGAGAACACCGGCCACCCTACCATCCAAGGAAGCCAGGCCAGCAGAGGAGTTCCCAGTGGGGAATTATGGACAGATAATGCAGCTACTGTGATGTGATAAGGACCAGGCAGAATTCTTGGTTTTGGCACTGAGCCATGCCTGGGAATCTCACAAGGAGAGATCCAAGGTACGTTGGGAGGTGAAGACATGGAGACAGTGACAGCTTGATCATGGTAGACATGATGAAAGGACAGTAGCTAGATGGGAATTTGAGGGTTAGGAGTTTTGTGAGTTAAGAAAAAACAAAATTATGTAAATTATCATGTTCGAAAAAATCCATTAAAGTTTGAAGAAGGATTTGGAAACCACTTAGAAAAGGAGGACTTTTTTTGGTGGAAGAGAGTTATTTTAAAATATTTATACTTAAGATGAAAGCTGTTAGTCCTTGTTATTTAGTACTGGTCTAGAATTGGAATTTATAAACTGACTTTTGCAAGTCAGCTTTCTTCTGACTCACCTTCCATGCCAGGGGATCATAGGCTTTCTTTGTAAAGGGCCAGGTGGTAAATATTGTAGGTTACATGAAGACTCAATCACATGTGCTTTGTTTTTACTTTTTACAGTGCCTTTTGTGAATGCCTTTAAAAATGTAAAAAATACTTTTAGCTCATGGGCTGTACAGAATCAGACCTCAGTCCATTTGGCCCATGGACCATAGTTCATGAACTCATGCTTCACAGCACTGCTAGATTAATCCTCCTGAAATGCATCTCTGGTCAGATCACCCTCCTATCCAGCTTTTGATACTTTGTTTTAGCCTACCAAGGAAAATAAAAATATTTTAGCCCACCATGTAGAACCCGGCATACTGTGTAAACATACTATCTTAGTGCATCTCTTGTCACTTTCTTATACAGCCTCTGCTTTGCCCTGGGTTTTCTCTGTACTTTTTTAAATCCTAGCCATATTTCAAGGCCAGCATAAATGCTACCTTTCAAGTGAAATCTTTTTTTTTTCCCAGAAGTGGTTTTCCCTGCTTAGAACTCTGACTATATCTGTCCTGCAACTTGAGCTTATTGCTGTCTGGTGGATACTTGTAACTTCTCTTCTAGTTTATGAGCAGAAGGTACTTTCTTGAGTGAGAGATGTTGTCTTTATTATGCAGAGCACTTCGCACAATGCCAAACCCATTGCAGGTGCTCCATAAGTATTTGTTGAATAGAATGTGATAGGAAAAGAAGCAGAAGAAACAGAAAAATCTTGCTTCTGAGAAGTTTTCAACTATAACATAATGGTAGAACTAAAATACAGCAACTTTGTACAGCAGGATCTATTTATCCCTATGGTTTTACTAATCTGTGGACTTGCTTTGATGTAGATAGAATTGGAATGTTTCCATGATGGGCTAGTTTCTGAGATCAGATGAGATCAGGCACATTTAGGTGGTATGGCCATAGACCATACTAGTTTCTGTATGATGGGATGATACTCACTATACAGACTAGTTGGGGATATAACTCATTGGTAGAAAGTATGCTTACCATACATGAGGCCCTGAGTTTGATCCCCAGCACCATCAAAAAAAAAAACAAATATACAACTAAAATTTGCTTTGTTTAAATATACTTCTTTGTTTCATAATAGTCTAAAGAAAAATTGATTAACAGCTTAAAGGAAGGCTCTGGTTTTGAAGGCCTAGACAGCAGTACTGCTAACAGTATGGAGCTAGAAGAACTTCGGCATGAGAAGGAAATGCAAAGAGAGGAAATACAGAAGCTGATGGGTCAGATACATCAGCTCAAGTCTGAGCTGCAGGTAAGAGTCACTGTGATTCACCTTCCAGACAGCCATTTCCTCAGCACTCAGTTGGATTTGAGATTGAGTCTGTATCTGGGGGGAAGGGGCATCATTGAAATGTGTGAAACTTCTGCTGGAATATTAATTACCATATAAAACGAATCTACAGCAGTAGTTCCTTGTCCATTGACTGACTGTGATTTTAAGGGAATGACAAACATAGTAACCAGATTCATTCATTCAGCAAATACTTACCAAGTGCTGCTGTGTTCCTAGGCTTGGAGTTATAGCACAGAGCCAGACAGAATCTTTAGACTTATGGATCATACATTCTGGTGATTATAAACAAATCAGATTTGACCTTCTCTGTAGAATGTTTTCTGATATTAGAATGGGCTCTGGAACGGTCTTTTAATTATAGTTTTATGTGTAATCTTATTACTTATAGTTTATGTATAATTACTGTATTTAACCTAAAGGTAAAATTGGGTCATTTATTTCAAATAAACATGGGATCTTTGACATAAATATCATAGGAGAGAGTGTCTGAGGATGAGAAAAGTTAAAAGGGCAGGATAATAAGCCCTTTCATTAAAAATCTTTCTTTTTTTTATTGTTTTATTATTCATATGTGCATACAACACTTGGGTCATTTCTCCCCCGTGCCCCCACCCCCTAAAAATCTTTATTCATCTGTGCGTTCTCTCTGCAAGTTCTTAATTAGCAGGACTTTTATGGACTACAAAAGAAGTGTGGAAGTTGTGAGAATAGGATATCTTGTCTAGCACAGAGATCTTAGTTCAGAGGGACCTGAATGTAGATCCCATCTTTGGTACTTAACAAGCATTAACTGGCATAAAGTAGTTCGTCCCTCTGAACCTTCATTTCCTTATGTATAAAGTGCAGCTAAACAAAGGTTCTTTTGAAAATAAGCGTGATATGTGAAGGATCTAGCATTGTTCCTGACATGTAGTAGACCCTCAGTAAACAATAACTGCTGCTATTTCTGGATATTTTTTATTCTTTAAAGCAGGATTTAAAAAAAAAAATTATCTCTTTGTTTTTTTGTTTATTTGAACTCAGGGCTTTATGCTTGCCAGGCAAGTATTCTACCACTTGAGTCATGTCTCCAGCCCTCTTTGTGTTGGTTATTTTTGAGATAGGGTCTCGTTTTTTGTCTGGGCTGGTGTGGACCATGATCCCCCTACTTTACCCTTCCTGTCACAACTGAGATATGACAAGCACTCACCAGCACGTCCAGTTTTTTCCATTGAGATGGAGTCTTGCATGTTTTTTTGCCTGGGCTGACCTGGAACTGAGAACCTTTTAATCTCAGCCTCCCACATAGCTGGGATGATAGGCACATGCCATTATGCACAGCTTTTTCCCTTGAAATGAGGTCTCATAAGCATTTTTTTTTTTTCCTGGGGCTGGCCTCGAACCTCAATTTCCTAGTCCTCTCCCCATCCCAGCTTCCCAAGTAGATTAGCTAGGATTACAGGCTTGAGCTAAATTTGTAAATTTTTAATTTCAAAGAATTCAGTCCTGTGAATTTAGAAATTAAGTAGATGCTAAATGTATTCATACCTGTTCATGTCTTTTGGATGAGATTATGAAAAATACGATTTATTTAATATCTCATCCTAGCATCATAAATGACATTACCCATATTCCTACCCCTTCTCAAGCAGTTTATGAAATCTATAATAAAAAATACTAGATCTAGCAAAAAAACATAATTAATAGTCATAATAGCTATCATTTACTAAGCACTTAAATGTCAGGATCCCACCAAACACTAGACTTATGTCCTCACATTTGTTCCTTACCATAACCCTGTGAGGGAGATTATGTTATTCTCCTTTTGTAATTGAAGAAGTTTAGACACAAGAAGGACAGTAACTTGCCATCAGAACCAAGATTAGAACTCTAATTCCGAACATACGTGCTTAACCAGTGTGTATTCTCCCTACTGCTCAAGAATTTGTCTGATTTAGTTCAATTGATGACAGTTACTTTACCTTCTGTTAACCATGAAAACTCCAGATAGGGAAAATGATTATAATTATTGCTTTTTTCCTCTAAATCAACAAAGTTGTGTGAGTTTAGAGACTTGCATTATGATTATCTGGAAATATTGTTAATCTCAGTTCTTTAAAACTGTATGTAAAGTTCAAGAGTTTGTAGAGATGAGTATAAAATAGAATGTACTAAAAGGTAACACGCAAAATTAAGGTACTGATTTTAACCTTCTGTAGTAGTATATGAAGTACCTATGCTTAACCCATTAGGGAAAATATAGAAACCCAGAGTTATGTTCTTTGCACTGGTAGATTTGACAGGAAATCTAGAAAGTGTTTTTTGAGTTTGAAGAAGAAAGAGTAAGGTAGATGGGAAGATGTAAAGTCAGATAATAGTAATAAAGCTAAAATGCTAGCCTCAGGTTATGTCAGAGAACAGCTGTATTCTTTCAGTCTATTGATTACACACACTAATTATAAGCTGCAATAACAGGGAGCTAATAGACTGAAGTTCTTTTTTGGAGTTATACTTCTGTTCTTTGTGAAATTGTTAATTTTTTAACAGAGACATAAGTCTTTGAGAGCTACTGTCTACTTACACTCATGAAGCCTGGTGGCTTGTGTGTTGGGCAGCTGCAGCACCCTGTTCATTCTGCTCACTGTTAACTATATAACCTAGTGAAGGTGATGGGTAATATGCTTCTTATGGGCTGAAACCAGTCTCATCCATCTGTTACCATCTGGGGCCTGCTGAGTGCAGTTCATGATAGGGGATGGTTGTTCAGTATGTTAAGCTGAATGGTTGGTTACTGCTTTCACATGTAAAGCTGTTCTTTTTAGGATATGGAGGCTCAGCAGGTTAGTGAAGCTGAGTCAGCAAGAGAACAATTACAAGATCTGCAAGACCAGATAGCTGGGCAGAAAGTATCGAAACAGGAACTAGAAACAGAATTGGACCGAATGAAGCAGGTAAGTGTTTGAGATGAAAGAACCCATCCTCTAGCAGTCACATGAGAGTCCTCCCAGGAAAGCTTAGAGCAGGGGCCTTACACTCTTTGTTTTTTGCTTAACAGATGAAAAGTAGAGGCACAAAATGGTGATAAGACTTGCCTAATATTGTAAAACTAATTAGAGAATAGAATAAAACCCAGTATTCCTGTTTCAGAGCCCAGAATTTTTTCTACTACCTATGTCTATATTATATCTTCTTGTCAAGGTATATGTATATAGAAAACTTAAAAACATACTAACTCATTGATTTTTCAGAGTTTATTATATTTGTACTTTCTAGGAATAGTATAATTTGACAGAAATACAATGTTAGTGCCATTTATTTGTTCTTTCTGTTTGAGAAGAAATGCTATTCTTAAAAATCACATTTAAAATTATATTTCATTATTCACATTGATATACTTATATAATAGTTTCCATATTAAGACAGTTAATATTGAATATGTTTATACCCTCATTTTCAGAATAAGATTCTATTCTAATGTTAATATCTAATGTGCTGAGTTGCTACATTGTTATCGGCATTTAGTATATATTGTCTTATTTCATATGGTAAAATCACTACTATTCTCTTCACTTGATTCTGGGTGTATCAGTTAGAACATTTCCAGCTTTGTGTATTCAAACTTTTTTTTGCTTTTATTTTTTCATGTGTATTTTCATTCTTTAAGGATTTTTTTTCATTAGGGTTTATTATGAAAGTAGTACTTAAAATTCATTTCCTAAGTAGTAAAAGAAAAACTCCCCATGCAGCAACCTGCAGGGTATGTCATAGGCTGTTTTAGATAATTTAATTTAACATTAGCTGTCCTTTCAGAAACTGCATTTTAATTTATTCAAAGAGCTGTTTTATATTAAAAAGCAACAATTTGATGTGCTTGATAGTTAAAATAATTTTCACTTTTTATTAATGGCAGATGGTTTTACTGTACTCTTTTTTTTTTCCCAGTGACTTTTTGTAAATGCAGTAGTGAAGTAGAAAAAAATGAGCTGAATGTAGCTAGAGGGGACTTAATTTAGTAATCACATGTTTTAGATGTAATGCTTTTAATCTTAGGATGAAATGTGCTCTTTATTAATTTAAGTAATGTCAGCTTTCAGTTTTGTGCTAGCCTAGAGCGAGAAAGAAACATATCCAGGGGGTGTGCCTAGTAAATTGTCCTACCCTAATTCCTATCTGTCTCTTTTCTCATGTATCTCCATTATTTCATTCTGTAAAATGGGCAGATTAAGCTAAATGTCTAAAGTCATCTCTAGCAGTGTGATTCCTTGTCACCTTCGCTTCTGCATACCTCTCCTACTACTGTCCTGCCCCTACTCCTTTCTCACAGATGAGCATAATGCTTTTGGAAGTGCATGGTAGCTGATGGCTCCTCCCTGTTCTGCATCATACCTTAGTTTTTTGGGTGTAGTTTTAGGTCAGCATGTGTTCTGCTGTTAACATTCCAACCTGACTGCATGCATTGTACAGGCTAACAGTGCAGTAGAGTACTTGTGAGTGAATCTAGCTCTTACTAATGCTAAACAGAACAGATCCAAAATATTGCCTGATACATTTAAGCATATGAAAACTGCTCAGTGTTATTAATCATTAGGGAAATGTGAATTGAAACCACAATGAGATACCTCTACACACCCACTAGAGCAGCTTCTTGTAAAGACTGACAGCTGCAGTATTGGCAAGGATGTGGGAAGATTGGGACTCTCTCTCATTGCTGTGGAAATACAAAATGGTACAGCTATTGTGTATTTGAAAATAATGCAAGTTTTTCCTTTAGGTTAGATGTGCATTTACCATATGAACCAGCACTTGTGTTCTTCTGTATCTACCAAAGAAAAATGAAAACATGGCCACATAAAGATTTGTGCTTAGATATTCATTTCTATGAATGTTTAGAAAGACTGAAAACTAGAAAGAACCTAAATACCCTTCAAGAGTAATAAACAAATTAGGGTATATCCATGCAATGAAAAACTACTCAGCAAATAAAAGGAATGGACTGTTGATAGAAGCTACACATGGAGGAATCTCAGAAACATATGCTAAGTAAAAGAAGCCAACCGGAGGCAAAATATTACACACTGTAATGTTTGTTTATAGACATTCTAGATAAAACCAAAAAGATATAAAAGATAAAACCAAAGTAATATTAAGCAGATCAGTGGTTATCAGGAGCCAGGGAATATTTCCAGCAAGGGTTGAATGCAGAGGGCATAAGAGAACTTCTTGAGGTGATGGAAGTTCTCCATCATGACTGTGATAATTGACAGCAAATATCAAACACATATGACTTTATACTTAAAACTGGTGGATTTTATTGTGTGTAAATTAAACCTACATAAAGCCGATTTTCATATATTTCTGATAATATAAAAAGAAAAAACATAAGAGACTGCAACCTGAATTATCCGTTGATTGTGTATGACTTTTTCTCCCATCAGATGATTTATAAATCTTTTCCCTACCTTTCAGAAACATATGCCCCACATCTCAGTGGAGTATTAAAATTTGTTTGAAGTCGGGGCTTCTCACCTGCTAGGTATGAGCTCTACTGCTTGAGCCATGCCTCCAACCCCAGAAACATGATTTTAACGGCTATATAATATTACACAATAGGGATGGACTGTCATTTGTTTAGTTGTGTTTCTGTTTTTGTTTTCTAAACTTTTTGCTATGATTGGTATAAACATCTTTAAGTCTTTGATTCTTTCAATTAATTACATTTCTAGGAAGATTGCTAGATCAAAAGCTTTACATCTTGGGCTGGTACATGGCTCGAGCAGTAGAATGCCTGCTTTGCAAGTGAGAAGCCCTGAGTTCAAACGCCAGCCCCACCAAAAAAACCAAACCAAACCAAAACGCTATTCACCTTTAAGGCTTACATTTTGCCAGTTGCTTTTCAGAAGGAGTTTGTATCAATTTGTTTATCATGATAAAATTCCTCTTTGCATCCTTGCCTACATATGTTGTTAAAAGTTTATTTGTTTTATTAATAGGTTATATGAGCTAACTTATTGCCTGACTTACATTTCTTTGATTACTAGTGAACATGAACATTTTTCCATGTTTGTCACTAGGAATGCCATTGTGTCATGTCTTTGACAGACTTTGCTAAATTATTACCCATAAAGCTTGTGCCCTGCCCATTTGTAATCCACCAACAGTGTGAGAGTTTTTTCCCCCAGCAGTGGGAAGCATAGTGTTATGAAAAGTTTGAGTTTTGCCAATCTGCAGTGTGAAAAAATGGTATCTTAGAGCAATTTAAATTTCTGTTTCTCTATGATTAAAGCTTAGACAACTTTTCATAGTGTTGAGGAGCCATTTCTACTTTTCTGTGAACTGTTTTATTATTGTATATAGGTCTTTCTAAAAAATCATTTTGTAGGATCTCTGTATATTAAGGAGATGAGTCTTTTGTCTGTGATATGAATTCCTAGTTTGTCAATTGTCTTAGTTTCCATATGGCTTTTATTTTGTTTGGTGCCATGCAGAAATTTGGTTTTTGTCCTCACCTTTATCATTTTTTTTTTCTTCCAAGGCTTCTAGATTTTCAGTCATGGTGCATTTTCTGAAATTATAAAGAAATTCACCTATGTAGGTTTCTTTCAGTACTTTAATGACTTCATTTTGCAAATAAATCTTGATCTACTAGGAACTTAATTCTGATAGGTGAGGTGAAGTATGGATCCAACTTTATTTTCTTCCATATGACTACTTAGCTGTCCTTGTACCATTTTTTAAAGTTTATTTTTCTTTACTGATTTGAGATACCAACTTTATCATGTCCTAAAATTCTCAAGGTATCTACATTTGTTTCTGAGCTTTTATTCTTTTCCATTGTTTAATTTGTCTATTTATATACCAGTAATACATTGCTTTTCTTTCACAGATTTTATTTCCTGATATCTTTAAAACTTGTTCTCCTTTTCATAGTTTTCCTGGCTGTTCTTTCTTGCAGTTTCCCTTATGAACTCTGTATATAGTTTAAATTAAAAAAATAAAAAGACAAAACTTTTTTATTGGGATTATTTCGAATTTATTAATTAACCTGGGGAGAATTGATATCTTTATGATATTTTCTTCCTAACCAATAACAGGGTGTCACTGGACATGGTGGCACATGCCTATAATCCCAGCATTTGGGAAGCTAAGGTAGAAGGATCTTAAGTTTGAGACAGGCTTCGGTCAGATAGTGACTAGTGACACCCTATCTTTTTTTTTTTTTTTTTCTTTTTTGCAGCACTGGAGTTTGAACTCAGGGCCTACACCTTGAGCCACTCTACCAGCCCTTTTTTGTGATGGGTGTCGTGAACTATTTGCCTGGGCTGACTTCGAACCACGATCCTCCTGATCTCTGGCCTCCTGGGTAGCTAGAATTACAGGCATGAGCCACCAGTGCCCAGCTAGTGACGCCTTATCTCAAAATAAAAACAAAAAGCCAAGAACATGGCATCACTTTTTATTTGTTCCATTATATCTTTATATTCTTTTGAAGTGCTTTAAAGTATTTTTATATTAAAATTTTCATCTATTAAGTTTATTCCTTTTTTGTTGCTAACCTCTATTGAGAACTTTTTCCCATTTATATCTTCTAAGTTCTTTAGATAAAGATTTTTATTTTCCTTTTTTGGTGATACTGGGGTTTGACCTCAGGGTTTCATGCTTGCTAGGCAGTTGCTCTACCACTGGAGCCACTCTGGCAGCCTTTTTCATGTTGGATATTTTCAAGAAAGGGTCTTTCGAACTATTTGCCCAGGGCTAGCATCGAACCTCCTGATTTCTGCCACCTAAGTAGCTAGGATGACAGGTGTAAGCCACCAGCGCCCAGCTAAGATTGATTATTTTTAACATATTTCTTTTTACCCCACCACCTTATTGAACTCTTATTATTTTTCTTTGTTTTCTCATGTACTTTGCCCATATTTCTAATATGGCTTCTGGTGTGTTTGATGGGGTTTATTTACTTATTTATATATTTATTTAAATTTATTTTATCTGATAAATAAATTTTGTAAATCTATTTTTATGAACATCATGTTGCTAACAATTCAATTTTTATCGTATAAATAATGAATATTTTCTCCAGTTTGTTACAATATTTTTATGTACCTCAGGGTTCATGAAGGAATGACCCATTCTTTGTCATTGCTGTAAGATAAAAGTATTTTCTGTGTTTTCTGGTGTTCTATCTTACAGATATTTCTGGGCCTGTGTTTACGTTTGCTGAAGTATAACCATCTCATCAGTCCTATCCAAATCTGCTATTTATTCATTCAATGGACCAAGTGTAGTGTTAGTCAGGCACTGCTTGAGGTGCTAGAAATGAGACAGGGAACACTGACTTAGCTTTCATTTATTCACATTTCCCTTTGTAGGAATTCCACTATATAGAAGATGATCTATATCGAACAAAGAACACATTGCAAAGCAGAATTAAAGATCGAGAGGAAGAAATTCAAAAACTCAGGAACCAGGTAAGAATCAGCATTCACAACTTGAAAAAGATGTCCTAGTGAAGCTTCATTTTATTTTTTAATAACACATACTAATTTTATTTACACCCCCCGTACTGGGGATTGAACCCAGGACATTGTCCATGCTTAGCAAGTGTTTTACCACTTGAGCCACCCTTCCAGCCCAAGCTTTGTTTTCTTCAAAGGATTATGAAACTGGAGTTTTGAACCCAAGGCCCAAACTCCTGAGATTCCATATGCCAGGTCTGGCTGCCTGCCCCAAATGCCAAATAAAGAGGCATGGTGAAGGCAGTGAAGGTTTATTACACAGATTGGGACATGCCGTGAGAAGAGGCAGAATGAGCACTCAGCTCATCTTTAGTCATCTTCGAGGTACAGACATGAGCTATAGGTTTTAGACAAAGAACTAGGGCAGGGGACAAAGGTTTTTATAGTTAAGCAGTACCAGTCACAGGTGTGGTCTGGTGGTCTCATGACTGGCAGAGCTGGCATTCTTGGTCAGGCAGGTGGTATGGTTGTCTGGTCCAGTTCTGGAAAGTTACCACCTGGAGGGAGTAATCTGGTTCCTGTTTTGAGAGGTTACTCTGGCTCAGGATGTGAACTGTCCTCACTGGGATGGTGGCAGTTCCAGGTGGCTCTGGTTTGTTGTCATAAAGATGTTATAAGTTCTGTCCTTTCTGGAATCCAAGGTGATTGCAAAGTGACTGCAGAGAGTATGACTTACAGCAAAGACATATACAAAATGGAGGCAGGAATGTCAAGTTTTTCCTACTTTGAGTTAACTTGTGGGCCCAAGCAAGGAGTCACTGCTTTTTAGCAAAAGCAGATTGAGCATCTCTTACAGTTACAGCAAGATCTTCTCTTCTATGTTTTCATCTGAGTTCTCTTGTAAGTTATTTTCAAGCTAGTGTAGAATTTTAATCCACTGCCACGTGAGTCTGTGTTTGCTATATGCTCTGGCTTGCTTCATTTTAGATGTATCTTAAAGCCAGTCATTCCCCAAATCTCATAGCTTCTAACTTCAGTGTGGTTATGCTGGATGTCAGTGCCATAATTGTGGTTTCTTTTTCCTAAGAAAAAGCTAGTGATGAATCTTCCTATTGATGATTGATAGGATGCCCATAAAGCTACCAAGACCTTTTTGCTAACTCTAAAAATATAAAAATTATAGGAAGGTAATGATACCATGTGCCTTCCATCCAGATTTACCAAAACCTTAATCATTAACCAATAGAATACTGCATTCACTTATCCTGCAATTATACATTGCCCTTTTCTTCCTTTATGTTTCGATGATTTAATTTATAATAGACTCATTAATCATTTAAATTATTCACATAAAGATTTACTAATTATTCATTAATGGCCTAATTTGAACCTAAAAAGTCAAATAATTTAAATCTTTTTTTGTTTGTTTTTTTGGTGGAACTGGGTTTGAACTCAGGGCTTCTCACTTGCAAAGCAGTCCATTTTAGTCTAGTTGTTTTGGAGATGGGGTCTTGCAAACTACTTGCTATCCCCACACCCCCACCCAAATTGCAGTCCATCTCACCTCAATCTCCCAAATAGCTAAGATTACAGGCATGAGCAGGAAGAGTTAGTTTAATAGTCCTTACTTCCCTTGCCTGCATTTTTGAAATGCTTACAAAATGGTACATGACTTGCTAGCAAAAGATCAAAAAAATGAAAAAGAAGGAGCAAAAATCACTGCCTAGTTTAATCTTTAGAGAAACATTTCTGTACCTACTAAATACTGAGTCTAAAATACTGTGCAGTTTTTGTGATGGCTTTTGATTTAATTGTTGGGGATTCACCCTAGGGCCTGGAGCCTGCTAAGCATGTGCTCTACCACTGACCCACACCCCAACTTTCTGCTATATTTGTTAATCAAGTATTAACCATAAAAGGATGGATTAACCATACAAGGATTTCACTTGAAGATTTTTCATCTAATTAGAAAAAAACCTTTGTCTCATGGAAGGAAGTTGATTTGTATAATTTTAAAAGAAATTAGCATCTTAATACATTTCAGGAAAACTCCACAAAGAAGCTAAGACTTACTCTTTGTGAATTACAAAATGCTTCTTTTACTTATCTTAACTACTTTTGGGCCACCTGGGAGAGCAATATGTTGATTAAAAAAAATTAAGTTGCCAGTTAATAGTTTCTCATTCCTTAAAAATTATTGTACGGGAATAGGAAAAACATAGGAAAGTAAACCATAATTACTATCCCCTAATTAGACTTCTAAAGTTAACAAAAATTTTTAAATTTGTGATGAAGTTGGGCCTAAGCTATAAAGCCTAGGAGAATGCGTCAGATACTCCTTTTGCAGTTTAGAGGAAGACATTTCTTAGAACACACAAAGCACCAACCATAGAAGAAAAATGATAAATTATAATTCATCAAAATTAAAATTTTCTGCTCATGAAAAGACCTGGGGGATAAGGCATAGCTCACATGGTAGAACACTTGCCTAGCATGCATAGGGTCAGTACTGCAAAAAACAGTAACAAAATTAAAACCTTAGTACAAAATGAAATAAGGTAGACCACAGACTGGGAGAGGAGATCTATAATATGTATATGTGTGTGTGTGTTCACGTGTGTGTGACTCAGGGTCTTGCTATGCAGCCCAGAATGACTTTGAACTCAAAATGCTCTTACCTCGGATGGGATTATAGGCAGGAGCCACAATGCCCAGCCCTATAATATATATATCTGACAGAAAGACTGGTAACAAGGATAAGAATTCCTATTAATAATAAAATAATTCACAACACTTTTTGCTTTTAATGGACACAAAGACTTGAATACACGTTCACAAAAGAAATAATATGAAGCTAGGCACAGTGGCTCATGCCTATAATCTTAGCTACTCTGGAGGCTAAGATTGGGAGGATCATGGTTCAAGGACAGCCTAGTCAAAGAGTAGTGAGACCCCATCTCAATCAATAAACGGGGCATGGTGCTGTATACCATGCTATGATTCCAGCCAAATGGGAAGCCATAGGTAGGAGAATTATGGTGGTCTTGAGGCAGGCCCTGGCACAAACACCACACCCTACCTAATGACTAAAGCAGAAAAAGGTGTGGGTATAACCAACGCTTGCCTAGCAAGCGTGAAGCCCTGAGTTCAAACCCTAGTACTACAGACACACACACACAAATATGCTCAGGTAAGCACATGAATAGGTGTTTAGAATCACCAGTAAGATACCTGGCTCCACACCTGCTAGGATGGATAAGATTAAAAAGCTTGGTGATACCCAGTATCAGTGAGAATGTGACACAGCTGGAACTCTTGTATACTGCGCATAGCCACTCAGAGCACTGTGAAAACTAGCTCTTTCCAGTAAGGTGAACATCCATCTGACCTGCGACCTAGATATTTACTCATCAGAAAGGAAGGTATGTGCCTACAGAAAGTCAGAGATGAGCATTTATGTTTATTCATAAGTAACCAAAAATGGAAACAAACCACCTTGATAAACAAAAATCAAAACACAAACTATTGATAGAAAAGCTCGAATCAATCTTTTTTTTATGCTTACACCAAGTAGTCATGTCGTATGATCCGTTTATAAAGAAATTCTGGAATAGGCAAAAACAAATTCTTTTGAATATTCATTTGAATTTAGATGGCTCGGAAATTGCAGAGCAGAGGTGAAAACCCAAGTATGATCTTTGCACTGCACCACAGCTGTTGAATTATGGAGACTTTGGAAACCCAGTTGAAAAGGTTGAAGTACTTTCAGATATTTTTACTATGTAACACAGTGAAAGCACTATAAACCAGTGCTTTCAAATATTTTTACTATGATACTGCAGTATGAAATAGTTTACATAATGTCTCAGTACTCATGTGCATTTATTCATACAGAACCAAAACAGAGGGCTGGGGATGTAGTTTGGTAGTAGAGCACTTGCCTGGCATGTGTAAGGCCCTAGGTTCCATCCCCAGCATGCAAGTAAAAAAAAAAAAAAACGAAACAGAAGTTACACAGAACAATACTCTCACATACTGCGTGTTATGCGAATGTCAGAAAACAACCCATTCTGTTCTTTTTTTTGATGGTACCTGGGGGTTTGAACTCAGGACCTCACACTTGCTAAGTAAGGCACTCTACCACCTGAGCCACTCCACCAGCCCCTATTACATTTTTAAAGTACTGGTTTGTGGCCCACTGATAGAGTTTAAGATTTACTTCTGAATTGGAGTTGTGGCTCAAGTAGCAGAGCACCTGGTTTGCAGTACAAAGTCCTGACTTCAAACTGAAATTAAAATTACTTCTGTAGGCATTGAAAGAATCATTAGAGTTTTAGAAGACAACAATTAATGCCACAGTTTCCAGTTTACCTGGAAAATGTAGTAGTGTGATTGCTATATTGTATGACTTTCCTTTTATGTAATAATTTTATGAATGCTTTGTTTTTTAGCTTACCAATAAAACTTTAAGCAACAGCAGTCAGTCTGAGCTAGAAAGTCGACTCCATCAGCTGACAGAGACCCTCATCCAGAAACAGACCATGCTTGAGAATCTCAGCACAGAAAAGAACTCCCTGGTCTTCCAGCTGGAGCGACTCGAGCAGCAGATGCACTCTGCCTCCGCAAATGCTAGCAATGGATCCTCCATTAATATGTCTGGAATTGACAGTGGTGAAGGTAACCCAGAAAAGATTGTGGCAATGAAACATGATTTTGAAAAATACAGAAAGACCATTTTTATGTGAAAAGAAACTTGATGGAGGGAAGAGCCCAATTTTCTCCTGATGTGCCATTAGAAAATCATTAGTAAGCTGGGTATTGCACTGATTAATACCCCTCCCAGGTGTTGGACTTGGAGAAAGGAGACCTGAGTATTGCTAATCATATTGAAATGTATAAGACACTGGACAGTGACTCGGTAGATAACTCAGTAGAAAGGAGTTTTCAGGAAACTTGGAGCAAATTTGTTTTAAGTAATTATGAGTATTAAAACTAATATATAATTCACATTTTTATTCTTGCTCTATCATTTTGATAGATTTTCAAATTGCATACTTAAGAAGAATGTTTTAGACTAAAAACCAGCAGGTCAGATTTTTAATCTTAGAACGTTATAAAATGTATAAGTAGTCAATTAGCAAATCTCTCAGTTCTTTCACTTTAAAATTCTCTTAAAAATTAAATATTTAAAGAGATAGAAGATGCCAGGTGTAGAGATGGAATTGTAATTTAAGTAGAGTGCTCAAGGAAGACCTCATTGAGAAATGGCACTTTATTAGAGTTCCAAGGGAGATAAAGAAGTGATAGGAAGCCTAGAAGAAAAGTGTTCCAGGCAGTAAGGAGAACAAGTGCAAAGGCCCTGAGGCAGACA
The DNA here is from genome assembly GCF_047511655.1 of Castor canadensis. Lineage (NCBI taxonomy): Eukaryota > Metazoa > Chordata > Mammalia > Rodentia > Castoridae > Castor > Castor canadensis. The sequence goes on along the minus strand of NC_133388.1, from coordinate 16,381,071 downwards.
TGTTCCTGGATGTTTCAGGAATAGCAAGGAGGCCAGTGCAGCTGGAGGGGACTGAGTGAGGCCAACAATAGTGTAAGATGAATTCAGAGAGCTTAGAGAAGGTTGTGCAGGTCTGTATAAAGACTTCTACTCTGAATAAGGTAGGAAGGGAAGCCACCAAAGGTCTTGAGAGGGGTGACTGATCTGACTTTCTACTTTTCAGTATGCCTTAGGCTGCTGTGTCAAATAGATTTAGTCTTGGGATGTGGTTCAGTGGTAGAGTGCTTGCATAGCATGCAGGAGGTCTGGGTTTAATCTCCTGCACTGCAAAGAGAAGAGGAATAGACTGCAGAGGACTAAGAGCAAAGGCAGGGAGAGGGAGCAACAGCTGTTGCTTTGATCCTCCATGTGAGAGATGGTTTCAATCAAAGTGGAGTAATGGGGGTGGAGTGAGGACTTATTTTAAAGGTGAGCCAACAGAATTTGCTGGCAGATAGGATGTGAAATTTAAGAAAAAAGAGAAAGATTTTGGCCTGAGCAAATGGAAAGATGAGTTGTCATGTACTAGTACAAGAAATACCAATAGGAGGCTCCAGCAAGAGTGAGAAATCAGAATCGTAATATTGGACATGCTGAGTTTGAAGTGTCAATGGGACATGCGGAAGGCAGTATATAAGCAATTGGATGGGTCTAGGGTGGGGAAACCAGGGGCGAAATTCAGCTTTAGGGGTAGAGTTCTCAGCTCTGTAAAACCCTGTGGTCTCACTCCTGCCAGCACAGGAATAAATACTCGTTGACTCACCAACACTGGGTATTTATAAATTCATTAAGTTTTGCTAAGATAGTTTTTTTAATTTGTAAATGTTTTGTTTTTGTGGATGTGGAAATTTAAATGTTTTCTATAATCAAATTTATTTTTTCTTTATGGTTTCATCTGTGTTCAGTGTAAATGCTTAGAAAGTTGATCTTGAGAATTCCTTTTACATGTAACATATTTCCACTTCTCATTTTCTTAGAAAGTTGATTTGGTGTCAGTGTATTTATCTACTTTCTTACTTAAATAGGCACACGTCTACGAAATGTTCCTGTTCTTTTTAATGACACAGAAACTAATCTGGCAGGAATGTATGGAAAAGTTCGCAAAGCTGCTAGTTCCATTGACCAATTTAGGTAAGCAATGCCAGTCAGGATGAGTGATGGGCCATCAACTATTTTTATAACAGCTTCCTGTGGGTATAATCACAGTGAGTCCTGTTGGGTAGAGCTGATATTTAAAGTGACATTTAACTTACTCCTTTTGTGATATTTCAGTGCCATGAAATGGTTTCAGGAGGTCTACCAGTGCTCACATTGTATTGCAGACGATTAACCCTGACCCTTGCTCTTATTTCTACAATAAACTTAAAAAGCTCTCCTTAAGTTTCATTGAAACTGTAATCCCAGCACTTAGGAGACTGGGGCAGGAGGATCCCTTGAGGCTCAGGAGTTTAAGACCAGTCTGGACAACACAGCAAGATTTCATCTTGCTGGCACTCATTTTAATATTTATACCTCACATAAATAATAGTATTAATGTTACTTAGATTTACGGGCAAGCATACTAGCATACATTCACCTTATTAAGAAAATATTTCAGCAGTTTACATATAACCTTTTTCCCCCCACAATACTGAGATTGAAATTTGGGGCCTTGCACTGTATTGCAGCATATGGCACCATGTCTGGCTACATAAGCCTTGATAGAGTTCATGTCTAGATAATCTGCTTTATGTTTGTAATTAAGCAATTTTAATGAATTGTTGCATAATATATGGGTAGTGTTTTCATACCTTTCTATGTCAGAATAGAAATGTGGTATTTAAAATGAGGAAAATGGTATGTTAAGATTCCTGAAGCCACAGGACTATGATTCCATGGTCATTACCTCCAAGTGAAACACACGTATTTCAGCTTTCACTATTCACCCTACCCAGTTTTTAGAGAATGTGTGTGGTATGTTGTACTAATGGCAAGAAGAAAAGCAGAAAGGTATTTTTGCTTATACCCTTGCCTGCCTCGATGGGGAAATAGTTGAAAAGGTGTGGGTACTGAAGTGTGGACATCATGCTATCCACACTGATTTTCCCAAGTGTTTGCTTCAGTTCCTATAACTGTCCTATTTGAAGCAAGTCTCTATGCACAAACTTCCAGATGAGCTGTTTGCAAGTTAGTACCAAACAGATTTGGTTGTTTTATTTTGTTTTTTTCCTAGTGTTTGACTCACCTCATCTTTTGTAACTTCTTTCATTTCTAAAAGAAAAATTATTTAGAGAAGGACTAAGTTTGCCTCTTATGATTATGATTGTAGAATAAAAGAAATCGCTAGTGCTAAAGTTTGATATCGATTCCCAAGTAATGATAAAAGTGTTTGTTTTACTGTGATGTTTATGTATGGTTATTTGAAGTACTCCTTTACAATCTACTATTAAAATAATTCCTCTGTTGTGATCATGTAAATAGTTTCAATGTGATATTGTTTAAAACATTAGATATTAACAAAGGAAGATTTGTTTTGAGTGTAATTCTCTTCTCTCTCTCTTCCCCACCTATGTGCACAGTATTCGTCTGGGGATTTTTCTCCGAAGATACCCCATAGCACGAGTGTTTGTAATTATATATATGGTAAGAAACTTCTTTCAAAAATCAGTGCTGCACTTGATTTTTTAACTGGTTTTTAAACTGCTATTCTTAACTGACATTTTAGCAATCAATTTAGAAAGAGAATAGAACTCATTTTTGATAACCTTTTCTTATAGCAGTTTGTAAGTTAATTCATTATGTCTCAAATATAAATTGCTCAAATGCTTTTCCTACAAATAAAATTAAACTTACTGTAGTTTAATAGTACCTCTTATTTTTAAGCTTCTCTAATGGTAAAAATATAGTACAAAATGATTGCTTTCATTTTTACCTTGATGTCAATTTGCCTTAGTTATTTTCATGTGTTTTGCTTTATTTTCTAAAAGGATCTCAAGGCTTACTGATCTTCTTCCAGGTGTCTTAGCTGTGCCAAGACAGTTGCAGTAGTTTGGGATGCTGTTTCACATGTCTTATGCCTAAAAACCCACTCACTGTGCTAGAGTGGGGATGTGTCAGAGTGGTTGGGCTGAATTAAGATAGGCTGTTTTCTTAAGAAACAAAAGCTTACTTAAAAAGAAGTTTCTCTGTGGTCCACTAGAGGGAAGAGTCCACCAAATAAAAAGTTTTTAACAAGGGAGGAGGAGGAGGAGGAGAAGAAGAAAAAGAAATCATCAGAAAAGATTCAGAATAGCCTTATAGGGGCTGAGGTCCCAGGTGCTGGTGACTATAAGTGACACAAGTACTGTTGGTCAGCATGAGGTGCTGCATATTGTACCCTACAAAGTAGCAGTGGACTGAATGATGGAACTTCATGTCAATTCAGTACTATTCTAAGATAATCAGAAGAAATTTATCACTGTGGTCACGTACTGGACCCTTGAATTAGCCTCTGACACCTCACACCTTACTGTCAAGACCTTTTCCCATCTTCTCTTCACCAGAGCTTGCTAAACTGTCAGAACACCACCCATAACTGTTCCACAGAGCCTTTCCAGCCAACTTCCTGTCTGTCTAGCAGTTCTAATCGTGCCTTCTACTCTGCACAGTCACCTCATTATCTGTGCATATGCGTGCATATTATGGATGTGTTGGTGATCAGGACTTTATTCTCAACTGAGAATTCTGTAGCTGTAGCAACTCTTTATTACTGAGCTCCCTTAGTTGTTTATTCATTTGTTCCTTCATTATTCATCCAGTAATCATGTGCTGAGCCCCTACTGTGTCTCAGCTCAATGTGTCCCCTCAGGGATGCAGGCAAGACATGCCTCCTGTCCTCAGTGACTGCAGAGAGAGCCTTTGGTACAGATGGACTTATTGGCTAATCCATGAATTGTTTTCTCTTTCTTTAGGCTTTGCTTCACCTCTGGGTCATGATTGTCCTACTGACTTATACACCAGAAATGCACCATGACCAACCATATGGGAAATGAACTGAGCCGGGCTGTTTCAATGAGTGGTTTTTTCCTAGACCTGGAATCTGTAAAAAGGCCAATTGCCTGAAACTGCTGAGAAGGGTGTCTGAGATGATTTTATCACTATAAGCTTTTAACTTTTTAAGTTATTATACAAGTACTCTACTACCTAAATCTTCCGCGTTTCCTTCAAATGGTAAGAGTTTCTAAAAACAAATAATTTAACAAGGTCAGTTCTGCTTTTTCTAAGTTCAGAGTTCCTGATACATAGAGAAATACTGAGGTCATTCACCTCTGTGCAGACCTTCGTGTATTCTAGGTGACACTGCTTATTGGTTACAATCAGGGAAACTAATTGTATTTAGTGAGAAAAATAAAAAGGTTTCTTTTTTGATAATTCAGTCTGCTTTTGTATTTCCATATATTTAACTTTGCAGATAGAGATTTAATTTTACATGTTAAAGGCCTGATTGATGTAAATCTTTTTATAAATACATAAATAAAATTTACTATGCATTTTCCTTTTTTAAATAATGCTTTTTTGTCCCCATCAAACAAGACCTTTCCAGTGGACTTCAGTGAGTGGGGCCAGGAATCACAGCTGCAGTCACTCATAGGTGACTGCAGAGGTGTCTGCTGCTTCCAGTGGCAGCTCTTGTCACCCTCTCTGTCCCCTGTGCCATCTTCCTTTGATTCTTCCTCCTCTTTTCCATTTCTCCAGCCTGTACTGGGGTTAGCTTATGGCACCCATAGTCCCTGCTTGTAGCATTTAGGAAACAAATCTGTTTTAGCTAGATAGGCATTTTAATAACACTAATGCAGAGAGATTATAGTGTTATCCTTTGAAATGAGACATTTTCTATAAGCCTCCATTTTCCTTTTTATCTTTGTATCCAAAGTCTTAAGTTGCTTTGTCACTTGGGTCCTGGCGTATCTTCCTGTGTTGCTAATATATATAGGTCTTCAGCTGCGCACGGGTATTGTTCTCTCTATCAGGGGATGTCTTTGATCTACTCGGTGCCTAGCAGAAGACCTGCCCAGTTTCTGTTTTTAATGATGTCACTGCCATCATTAATTTGGCATGTAAGCCCTATAAATTCTTCAAGAGTTTTGATACATTATAGAATGTGTATGTTTCTTATTTTTCATCATCAAATGAAAATTTAAAGGTCATACTAGGTGTATATAGGCTTTTTTTTTCAACTTGGCATGAATGAAAACGGCAGAAAGTTCCACATCATATAAAAATAAATCTTACGGGCTTGGCATAGAGGCTCATCACTAAATCTACACAGCATTTATGGCATGGTTCTTACTCGGGGAGAATAGCCCACCACAGCTGAGCTGTGAAGTCAGGTCTGAGCCCAAGCAGAATAAAGTAAGAGTTTAGGCTTGTTAATGTACTTTAAAGATTTTTTTCGGTCCTAATTTGGAAACATTTCTGGAAAATGATTAAAACCAGGTTACAAACTTAAAATGGAAAACAGCACATGCTTCATCATTGTGTATTGCCAGACTTTCCGTCTCTCTGTATGTCCTCCTGGCTTTTGTTGGGATGTCTGTAAATCTTTTGTTCAGTCTTTACACATTCTTGGCTTTGGAAATAGTTTGACTAAGTGTTTCCGGGATTATTTTTCTGCAGTTGTGTTTCAGATTCATTACTCTTGACCACTAACAAACTGAATAATTTTTAAAGTGTTGCCATTTACTTATCCTCCCAATAACAGAAAACCTTCTTGACCTAATTAAAGGGCTTTCATCAGAGCCAAATTTATGTTGTTCTCAGCCCAGTGCATTTATTTAAAGGTATTTCAAAAAGACATACACACACACACACACACGTAAGTGTTTTCAGAGTTCTTGTACTGCTTTGTATTTATAGGTATCAATAGAAAATAAGATTATTTTAAAAGTTCCCTTTCTGTAGACATTGTACTTCGTGAAAATTACCATTTCTACTGCTACAGAACAAAAACTTCAAAGGAAAGGCCTAGATTTTATTAAAACAAGGTGGAAATAGGCTTGCCCTATTTAGTTCAGTAAATGTATGGGGCCATAAGCCAGCCTTGCTTAAGCATGACACCCAGCTCACCTGGGTGTTGGGGGGGCAGGCAGGCAAACTGCTCAGACCTCATGTGAGGGGCTCCAGTTCTCTGGTGCAAGGGGCCAGCTGAGTGCTGGACAAGGTGGGGTGGGCCTCTGGGGAGAAGAAGGAAAGAGCTGGTGAAACCTAAGGGGAGAGCCAAGCAAAGGATCAGTGGTCTTTAGACACCCGGGGCTGTGATTGACCTGAAGAAATGAGTGAGAAAGGTGTCCTGGTGCTCTTCTGCACACTGAGACCAGTATCACTGTTCATTCCTGAGAGAAGAATATGGGGTGATTTTGGACTTCCACACTTCTAACTTGTCACTTGCTTTCCAGACAGACGCAAACACAGAGACACCTCAAGATAAGCTAAAGTTTTTTTTATCTCAGAACACTTGAGCATCCGATTTGTTACCTAGAAACCTAATTTATAGACGATAACTCAAAGGGAAAAAGTGAGTAGTAAAATAATTGTCTTAAACCATAATAAGAGTACAGAGTAATGAGCGTGCTGTGTCCTGGCCACTTCTGGGAGCTGAGAATAGAGAGCTAGAGTCCCTGTCTCAGAAGCTTACGGTTAACTGTGGAAGACGAACTTAACAAGCACATAACCTGTCGTTTAGAATTGAAGGAAAAATAAGAAAGAGCATGGAGTGGGAGGGTAGGGGAGTCCTTCCTACAGAGGTGGCACTTGTGTGGGGCCTGAGTAAAAGGATGAACTATGCAGACTATGAAGTGGGCTTTCTTGGCAGCAGGTCTGTTAAGCGTAAAGCCTCTGAATGGGACCATGCTCACTAAGGAACAGAACAGTGAGGAGGCCCACGTAGCCAGAACAAATGAAAGGGAGAGGACGGACAAGATGGAGCATGGAGCCAGCCCTGCAGCAGGGACCTGTTGGTGACCAAGGGAAGGATTCTGGATTCAAAGGTCCTTCTGCCTCTGAACCACCACCACCTTTAAACAGGACGTTTAAGAACCTGTGTTTGGGGATCTACAGATTAGACCTGTAAATGCTGAGTGGTAATTTCATTTTGTTGAGGTAAAGATAGCCCTACCTTAGGAGGCCACCATCCTGTGTTGTAACTAAATACAAAATGTATTAGACTTTGTCACTGTGACAAAAGATGCCTAAGCAAACAACTTAAGGGAGGAAAAATTTATTTTGGCTCATGGTTTCAGAGATTTCAGTCCACCATGTTGCAAGGGTGTTGTATTAATTATTTTAATTGTTGTTGTGACCAGATTTCCCAAGAAAAGCAATTGAAGGGAGGAATTATTTATTTTGGCTCATAGTTTCAGAGGGCTCAGTCCATCTTGGCAGAGAGGGCATGGCAAAGTAGAGCAGTTCACATATCAGACAAGAAGCAAAGAAAGGAACACAGGAAGGGAACAGGACAAGATACAGCCCCAAGGACATGCCCCCAGTGACCTGCTTTCTCCAGGTAGGCTCCACCTCCTACCTTTTACCACCTCCCAGTAATCCCACCATATTATCAAAACACGAAAGGATTAATCCATTCATTAGTTCAGAGTCCTCATGATCTAACCATCTTTGGAAATGGCATATGGACATTAAAGCACAGAGGCACGTTTTACTAATCTAGGAGTAATTAACCATTATAGGTGTTGTGGATCAAAGCTGTTCAACTTATGCTAGAAGGAGACGGAGGAGAAAGGGGCAAGGGCATTCTCCAGTGACCTGCTTTCTCTAAGCCCCACCTAATTTTCACCACCTCCTAATAATGCCAAGAGATTAATCCCTTCAATTAGGTCAGGACCCTCAGGATTCAATCACTTCCCCAAAGCTGATCAGCTGGCAACCAATCCCCCCAATATGTGAGTCCATGACATGTCATACTCAAACCATACTACCAGATCAACTTGAACATTCCCCTATAACTTCTTGGTCTCCACATTCAAGGACTTATCCTTGTTCAAGTCAAGGACAAACAAAAAAATCCAAGAATAGAGCCCTTCATGACTGAAGGTCAGTGACTCCCACCCTTTGACCATCCTTATCATGAGGTACTGCCTGGTGTCTCCACTGACAAGTGATCAGAACTCATCTTGTGTATCTTCTGCTATTTCTGATCCCTTGAGGGGAAAGATGTCATTTAACCACTGTCATATCCCAGTGTGCTGAACAATGCCCGGCGCATAGCTGGTCTGTGATTCATGTTCATTGAACTTCATTGACGCTCATGTATGAAGCTTCTTGAGACTTTCACTAAGCATCTGTGCTGTTCACACAGCTGATCTCAGTTCTAAAAAGAAAGAAACCAACTGGCCAGGTACATTGACATTCAAATACAGATTGGGCAGCTTGGCAGGGCTTCCCCAAGAGGGAAAAGCCAGGTGCTGGTGGCCCACACCTGTAATCCTAGCTACTCAGGAGGCAGAGATCAGGAGGATTGCCATTTGAAGTCAGCCAGGGCAAATAGTTCACAATACTCTTATCTCGAAAATATCCATCACAAAAAAGGGCTGGTGAAGTGGCTGGAGATGTGGCTCAGTGGTAGAGCCCTTGCCTAGCATGTACAGCGCTCTGTGTTGGATTCCCAGTATGGCCAAAATAAAGCAAAAGATACTTCAAAATATTACTGGTTATAGATGATCTTATTTATCTTGGTCTATTTGGGCTGCTTTAAAAAATAGTACCATAGAGGGCTGGAAGTTTGACTCAAGTGGTAGGACGCTTACCTAGCAAGTGCAAAGCCCTGAGTTCAAACTCTAGTAATGCCAACAATAATAGTAATAATAGCATAGGCTGGGTAGCTCAAACAGAAGTTGATTTTTTTACCACTTGCAGACTGAGAAGTCCCAAGCTGCCAGTGCTGGCAGATCTGGTGTCTGGTGAAGTCCCACTCCAACCTCACATGATGGAAGAGATGAAAGGTTTCTCTTAACAGCTTGAGTCCTATTCATGAGGGCTCTGCTTTCATAACCTAATTACCTCCCAAAGTTCCCACCTCAAGCTGTTGTCCATGCCTGTAACCCAGGAGGCTGAAGCAGGAGTTCGAGGCCAGCCTGGACTACCTAGTTAGACCTTGTCTCAAACAAAGGTCATACTTCCAAATCCCTTTATGTTGGGGATTAGGTTTCAACATAAAAGTTTTGGGTGGGGGGACACAAACACCAACTTTGAATCTTTCACTATCAGAGAAAGCTCAGGCTTACTGAACTCTCCCAAAAGACAGTTACAAGAGCAGTATGATAAAGAAGGCTTCTGAAAGCAACAAGATACTTAGATTGGATTTGGTTTTGGCAGCACTGGGGCTTGAACTCAGGGCCTCACAGTTGCTAGGCAGCCACTCTTACCACTTCAGCCCCTCCACAGGCCCTAGATTCAGTTTTTGAAGATTCTGAAAAAACAACAGCTGGATATGACAAGGTTCTTTCCAAATACCACGGTAAGCCTCCTCTCCACCCCATTGCACCTCTCCTCTTCAGGTGCTTGGCTTTCTGCCTGCCAGTTTCTGGGGGTTGCCAATTTTTGCCTTTTTGCCTTGCACACTGAACTTACAAAAAAAGAGGTCAAGTGGATGCATGAACACCCAGCAATTACTAGCAATTTTCTTTAACTCACAGACATGTTTTAAGTCAGTTGAATTAAAGAATAAATTAAAACCTTGACTATAACCAGCATTAGAACATGAATTCTCAACAGAGGTCAATATTACCCCCAAGGGAGGGAAATTAATTCTTAGAAGGGCAAAAATATCTTTCTTCTTTTAGATATAAAGCTCAAATATGCAACACATAAAATATTCTGTGGTATTAAGATTTTATGGGGCATATTGATAATGAAAAAAAGATTAAGAAAAACCTAAGCTAGGATGACTTAGTTCCTGCCCTCACAAGCCTACAGTCTGACAGAAGAACTGGCATTTGAAGTCACACATGGTCTGACCTCACTACCTCACAGCTTCCAGCCACTGCCCACACCTTGCTCTACACTCCCACCTCTTGTCCTCCTTACAAGTCTGTTACTGCCCCAGTATTCACTGCTTCTTCCTATGGGAGATTTTACTTCCTATCTCCTAAGGTCAGCGTTGGCCATGTCACCTGATTTGCTGAAGATGTGCACCATTCCCAGGCAGAAGTTTTGTCACCATGACTATGCCACCTAACTCCTTTCTCCATGACTCCAGCATGTCCCTGAGAAGGGCTGTCTCCTCTAGTGAGACCCTGGAGTGAACAAGGCACAGAGGGACCGTGTCCACAATGGCCATGTAGCCTGAATAAAAGATAAATCTTCACTTTTGTGGGTCCCTAATGTTTGGTTGTTACTGTGACTTAACCTAGCAATAACGGACTAATGTACCCAGCAAAGTATGCATGGGACATTTTCCTCCTTGGCTTCTATTTACCCAGGGTCAGCTTAGATGCTGAGTACTCATTGAAATCAGTACTACAGGGGGACACGTGAATAGTCAGAGAAGATGTGACCATGCAAGTAGAGATCAGGGCATTGCGACTGCTGGCTTCCCATGTGGAAGAAGGGGCCACAAACCAAAGGAAGCAAGCAACCTCTAGTAACTGGAAAAGACAAGGCTCTCCTTGAATCCTCCAGAAGAAACACAGCCCTGCTCAGACGTCCGGTTAGCCCAGGGAGACCCACTTTTAGACTTACAACCTCCAGAATTGCTAGAGAATAAATTTGTATGGTTTTAAGTCATTAGTTTGCAATAATTTGGACAGCAAAAGAATACTAACCCTGTGCCTCTACCTAGGTATGAGCGCCTGCCACACCCAGTAGCCCCTCATCACACAGCCTGTGCTTCACTCTCCATCACTCAGGAGACTCAGGCTTAATATACCTATCTTGTTACCATTGTAGCTAGACCTTAGGATAACGCAAGGCACTTAATAAGAACTCAAAGCACATTGATAGAACAATTTTTAAAGCCAGGACTAGGGCTGGTGGAGTGGTTCAAGCAGTTAAGAGCGCCTGCCTAGCAAGGTGAGGACCTGAGTTCAAATTCCAGTGCTGCCAGTAAAAACCCAATAATAATAAAATAAGGCCAGGACTAATGAGAAACAGTGGTGTGTGACAAAAAAAGAAGTAGAAGCTTGAAGCTGGATGCTACTCCTCTGTGGCTGAGTGGCTTAAGTAGCAATACACTACATGATTCCAACCCTCACTCTTGCTGTTCTTAAAATGGAGAACATGTCACCATCGTAAAAAGAGCATTTTCTAAGTTGTGAAGTGTATTCCAGTATTAGTTTTATTGGGTGGTATGTTTATTCTAAACTGGGATGAGACTGAGAGTGAAAAACGGTCCTGCTGACAACCAGTCAACCATGTCTCCATGGAACATAAACAGGACTCAGACAAGACGTTGACAGGGCCACTCAACTGCACAAAAATTCCTAAACACCCCCTGACTGACTACTGCTGTTTCACCAGTACAAGCATGGGGCCCTCCTTTTAGATGACAATTATCAAAGTCCTTCATCATCAAATCTCTCCTGCTTCTGGATAGCACCCACCCCAGCACTGGCCCCTGATTCCTTAACCTCCCTCACCATCACCTGGCACTAACCAGTCCCTGTTCGATGTTCCTGCCTGAAGGCCCTGTCCTCTTGCTCTCTGCAATGCTTCAGGAAACTCTCTGAACCTCACATTGGGAGTCTGTGTTTCATTTACCGTTCATTTTGTCCACAGGTGTGGTCGCTGGCCAGGTGGCTCATATAGGCACACCCCTGTTCAATTTTATAATTTTATAGACAAGCAAACAGGTTCAGCAAACCACCATGGTCCTCCAACTACTTCTTCAAGTGGGAGCACACATACCTTGCTTGTTTTCATATAGCCATGGGTTTGGACCATTTGGTTACAAAACAGGGCAGTTTCTCAGGTCTGTCTAGCACATGGTCCTCCATTTCAGGTCTTGGCTAGAACCTCCAGTAGCTTTTAGTGGCTGGAGAAAATCTGCCATATTTTTTCAAATAATGCTCAGTTCTGGAGCACAGCCAGCTGTGTTCTGATGAGAGGTAATTGTTCACCATTAGTGTGAGAGGAAGCAGGTGTGTGTCCCCCAGCTCATCTAATTGATGTCTTTGGGCTCTAGGAACAGACACTCTACCAGCCACCCAAGCAGGAAATTGCCTTTTTGCAGAAGATAAACAAGAGTGTTTATTTTTAGCCATAAAATTGGACCTAAAAGCATTTCAAATCACTCGAGTTTTATACTGATTATTAGAGTAACATTCCTTAACTGTGGAAACACAGAAAAATTTAAAGAAGAAAATGTCTTCATCCACAGACCCATCCCACCAAACAAATCAGTTGTCACATTTTGGTCCATTTCCTTCCAGTCCTTTTCCCCAACTGTGCATGTATACATTTGTAGAAAGGCCCAGAAGTAGAGGGAGAGAGGCACGTTATGTACACAGTCTACCACTGAGCTCATCCCAGCCCATTTTTCAGTTTTGTTTTTAAAACTACATAATACCCAAATTCACACTCGTTGTAAAACTTCTAAGCAATACCATATGCAGAGCAAAAAGTTCTAGGGTCCCTCAGCACTGCCCCTTTCCCCGTTTCCCAGGGATAAAAACTGTTGAATTAGAAAGAAATGGAATAACTACACGTAGTACTTTAGTGCTGAGTTGAAAATACTCAATAAATACATGTTGGAGGTGGGTAAGAGTAGCCATGGTGGGTTTTGAACTCATCCCTTTTGTGATGACAGACCCTGAGCCAACCACCAATGACTTCCAGTCTCTTGGTTCTGTGCCTTGGTGTAATTCCTTCCTTGTGAGTGCAGGTGGAGGCTGTGACTTGGGTCTAACCCAGAGAACAGGCCAAAGGTGAAGTGGAGTCACTCCTGTGAGTTGGTGACAATGTGCCAAAGGTGAGGAGCTAGGAGTCATGATTACCTGTTATATAAAATTCCATCTCAGCCAACTGGATTGTCCTTGCTGGCCTGAAGTGAGCCCACCGTATTGAAGGAACCCATGTGGCAAGGGACTGTGGGAAGCCCAGCTTCTAGCTAAAAGCAGCAAAAAGCCAGGACCCTCCATAACACAGTGCAAGGAGATGACTTCTGCCAACAAGCTGAAAGAGCCTGAATTAGAATCTTGCCCAGTTGAGCTTCCAGATGAGACTGTGGGCCTGACTGATACAGCGCGACTGCAGCCTTGTGAGAACCTGCACAGAGGACACAGCAAAACTGCCCAGACTCCTGACCACAGAAACCATGAGATGGTAATGTGTGTTGCCCAACTTAGGGTAATTTGTAGACAGTGATGGGAAACGGATGCACCTTTTCTGAGCTTCCTCCCACTGTAGTGTTTAGGACTCCTTGGATACAAGCCAGGGACACCAAACTCAAACTGGTATAAGCAAACAGGAGGCCTAGAGGTTCCCCTGACTCTGCAGGCATGTTGAAAACCAGTTGCTCAAACACCAGCAATAGCTCCCCTTTCTTCTGTGCAGCCTGCTGCATAGGCAGCTGCACCCCAAAGATGATCACTCTGCTTCTGCAAGTTCACATCCTATCGTCTTGGCAGCCTCAGGGGGAAGGAACACTGCCCTTTCATAGCATGTCGAGCCCAAGCCCCAGGGCTGACAGCCTTTGGCTCTGGTTGGATGAACTTGAGACATGCGCCCATGGATCCCTGGGGACAGATGAGTGTGGCTGGTATATGCCCACATCCAAACCTCACGAACTGAAAGAAGGAGGGGTGAGGGCCAAAAGAAAATGGGGTGGGTGGGGCCTTAGTTGAAGAAAGTAAAATGGGGCTTGGAAGATAGCTCAGGGGAAGAGCACTTGCTTAGAATGTGCAAGGCCCTGGGTTCCATCCCCAGCACCACAAGGGAGAAGAGGAAGCAGAAGAAGGAGATGAGGAAGAGGAGGAGGACGGGATAGAATGAAAGCTTAATGGTAAAATGGACAGCCATGCACTATGAATATATACCCAAATGTATATGCAAATTCATATGCTACTTTGTCCACAAAACAGAATGTAGCAATAGGTACTTACTAGCTATTTCCACTTTCCACAATGTTTATGAAAGTGAAATGAAAAAACTGCAAACTTACAGAAAAAGCTGGAAAAAAATAACAGAATGAACATCTATGACCCTCATTTGGATTCTATCATCAGTAATATTTGCCTTCCTCTCTTCCCTTTTTCCCCTCTTCCCTCCCCTCTTCTCCTCCCTTCCCTTCTCCTCCCCCCTTTCCTTCTCCTTCCTCCCTTCCCTTCTCCTCCCTCCTCTCTCCTTCCCTCCCATCCCCCTCTCTCTGAAGGAAATCACAGACCTCATGGCACTCCCAGGAGACTTCATCTTGGCTATGAGAGGAAAAGTAAGTTCTCTCCTACACAGCGGCAATATCGTTAACACATCCGGGAACCTTAATCTTGTGTGATATTACCGTATCAACAGCACATTCTCAGTGTTTTCTACTAGTCCAACTGTTCTTTGCAAGCTGTTTTAAATTTTTTTTTTCTGATCCAGGATTCAAGTTAAGATTGCATGGGATCACTGTATCACTCTAGTTTCCAGCCTCCCTTTTGTCGGTCCTTTGTACGTTGGTGTTTTGAAGAGTTTGAGCAGTCATCTTGTAGAGGTACCCAGGGTGTGGCTTTATTTAGTTGTGGTTAGATTCAGGCTTAACATTTGGAGAAGAATGCTCTGTAGGTGACGTTGGGTCCCTACATGAATTCAGTTCAAAAGGCACGAAACCCAGCGATGCTAAGCTTATCTCTGGTTGAAATGACTTCTAATGTGTATTTTCTCTTCCTCATTCATAAATGTTTCCCTCATGACCTTGTGAGTTTCCTACTCCCCAGTGAACTGTCAGGCGTTTGTAGACTGTTTTGGTGCTCCTTGTCTGAATTATATTGGTAGTTTCAAAGTGGTGATTTTTCTAAGTTTCCTTCTGTTGTTAGCTGGCTTTTTCCTTTCCCTATCCCCCACCCCCTTTTGAAATACTATCACTGTGTACTTACAGATTCTTTTTAAAAATATAATTTGGCAAAATATATTGCCCTTTTTTTTTTTTTGAAACAGAATCTCGCTTTGTAGACCAGGCTGGCCTAGAACTCACAATATTCCTGCCTCTATATCCCAAGTGCTAGGATTATAGGAGTATACCACCATACCTGGCTTCGTTATTCTCACTGGTAATTGAAATTGTGCCAGATTTGGCCAGTCGACTTCAAGCTGGGACTGGACCTCTCCCTAGTAGCTTTGGAGCACTTCCCACACCAAGAGGTACAGAATCATCCAGTACTTTCCTGCACTGGACCTGGAATCAGTTATTTCTGCAAGAAGGCCCTGGGTTCCTTCTAGTGGAGAATGGCATTGAGACTCCAAGAGGGTGACACTGGGACCTTTTCTAAAATTTAAGATTGTTAACCCCCATTTAATATTGCTTCTTTCTTAGAATTCTCACTAAGTAGTTGGGTTGCAACTTCACTATTCAGTATATTTTGGATATTTTAGAGAGATGCGGTGAAAATCTGGGTGCATAAATCTTTCCTTTGGGTACATCACCTAATTGTCCTACAGAAAGACCGTGTGAGTTCCCCACCCACCAGTAGCGAGCTGGATTCTCTGTGTAACTCATGGCAGTCAGTGTTAGAACAGAAAAGGACAGCTCTGGAAAGCCAGTACACAGCACCCTGTGTCACTGGTCTAATATTTGTGTCCTTGATACCTGGTCAGTTCCGGTATAGGAAGGTAGAATCGTTTCCATGCTTATCTTTGAATGTGCTTTATAAGACCAGGTCTTTTAACCAGAAAATTCAGCCAGAGGAAAATCGTGAATTCTCATAATGTAGATAGCAGGTACCACATGACCCAAGAGTGGGAGGTGTGAGATGGACAGCAAGGTCTCTCACCAGGAAGACACTTCTGGCATTGTCACCACAAGTAGGGCTTCAAGATCTGAAGCCCCACCAGGCTCCAGCCAGTGCCCGCCACAGCGCAGGGTAGCAGATGGTCCCCTCGCCATGCACAGTCAGGCGGGGAAAGACAGGACCAGGCAGCTAAGCCCCAGGATCCCAGAAAGTCTCAGAGGCCACAGTAGTGGACCTCCATCTGGCCCACTTCAAGCTCTGACGTCATTCTGAGGGCAAAGCTGGTGCAGAAGGCACAGTCTTCACCTTCACCTTCACCTGGGTCCTGGAAGGGAGGAGGACTTCAAACAGAATGAAGCTGAGTGGAGCACTGCATGCTGAGCAGGCCACGTGTGCACAGAGTTCTCACACATCTCTGCTGTGATTTGCACCTGTAAAGTGCCTCCTCCTCACTCTGCACTGTCCTGTGTTGTCACCAGTCCCCAAGCCCTGCCAAGCCACACAGATGCCTTTTCCCTGCCTATCACTACTCTTCACCAAACCCTAGAGCCCATCCCCTCCCTCTATTCATTTGTGCATTATCCAAAAAACATCCTAGGTGCCAACCACGTACCAGGCATGTGCCAGGCACACGCAGTAGACCGTGCCTGTGCCCTGCGAGCCCACAGCTAAGGGGAGGAGACGCATCAAACCACTCAGACACAAGCACATATTCAAACGCCACATGCATGTCACTGGGAGGGGAAGGAGAGAGTGGGTGCGAAACCTCAGTGGGTTCCACTAGCCTGGCAGAGAGCTGCCACCTCCCCTCATCCCCTGTCCATAGTCCCAACCAGCTGGACACCCTTAGAGGGCAAAAACTGGTCCACAATGACTTTTGCATCCCCAACACTAGCAGTCCTGGCGAGTGACTGATGGCAGCTGGCAGGAACACACACAATCAGAGGGCAGTGATGGATGGAGCTCTATGAACAGTTTCTCCCCCTCCATGCTGGGGAGAAGCAGGAGCTTTGGGGGAGCACTTTTCAAATTTTGGGATAGAAGGGAAAATTCTGGGAGTGTTCACCTTTTGTCAGTCTGAGGCTGTCCTGGAGAGGCCACAGGCCCACGGTGGTGAGCTTTGAGGCAGCGGGTCTCATCCTCCAAAGGAAGTTAGGCTGGGGGCCATTTTAGTAAAATTAGTGTCTTCCAGAATCTTTCAGCATCTGCCAGCATTTAAATAACATTCGCCCAAATGGGTGCCTGATAGGAACCTAACAGAGCCCTTCATTTGGCAGGCCAGGAAATGGGGCTTCAACTTGGCTTCCTATGGCTGGTGGAGAGCTGGGTGCTGATGGCACAGGACTCAGTCCAGACCCCCTTCCACACACTGACACCATGAGAAATGTCGCTGGTTCTGTCCCACTGCAGCTCAGCCCAGGCAGGTCTGGGCTCCTGCATCTGGGACACTGGTCTCCAGCATCATAAGAGTGTGACTTCCAGCAGAAACAAATAGAAAACCTGATTTCTGCAGTTCAACATGACTGTATGTGACATGCCACTGCACATATGGGATGTTTTTGAGTTTGGGAAGGGGTTTGCTTGAAACCTCATGGGTAACAGCTGTCAAAAATAAAAGGAGCTCCCTGGGTCCCTTTCCTTTTACTTGGCTTTCAAGCCCAAGTGGGATGCATCTCTAGGGAACCTGGAAATGACAGGTGGGAAGCATTTTGTAGTTGCTTAAGGAAAAAACCCAGGCTGGAGTTGCTGGGGTCATGGACACGCAGCTGGGACATGACAGCAGCGCCTGACGGAAACCGGAGTGTCTGGCCCTGGAGGCCATTGAATTCTGCAGCCTGGGAGGGGAATGGGAGGTGTGCTGCCCCCTGCTTTCCTCCAGAGCAGCCTGCGCCCCGGGCCCACTGTCCTCAAAGGGTCCTGTCCCCTTCTGCTCAGAGACTATTTGAGGCTCTCATCAGGGTCCCCATGTCAACACCCCTGGCCTTCGCCACTTAGACCACTCTCCATCCCTGCCACACAGCCGTTGTCCCCTCCTCCCTGCATGGTAAGCAGGCCTGGACAGCCCCACCTTGTCCATCTTAAAGACCCAGTTTTGGGGCCCTTGACAGGTCACTCAGCACCTTTGAGCCTCACTTTTCTCACCTGTGAAGGACAAAGGCTCCAGGACCACAGGGTTTGCTCAGGGCTCCTATGGAAAAGTGTGTCACAATAGCTTTTGTTCACGGAACAAATGAAAGCTGACCTCTCATGCTAAGTGTGGCTCATAACGTCCTTGGCTTTGGGGGGCCTGTGAGGGTTTAAATGAGATAATATGTCACAGTGCAGGGCCTGGTGTGTAAGAGCAATAACTGTGAGAGAAATAAATCATAATCACTATAGCGATGCATACTATGCTAGTGAAGTACACGGTAAGTTTTGCCAGGCAATGTTTATAAGAGCTCGATGTGACGTCTAACTTGTCCTCTTTACTGTTTGGGAGGAAACACGATTTGTACACAAGATGGGATGACCTCGAACCCAGATGTCTGTGACTCCCACAGCCCCTCCCTCACCAGTGTGTGTCCTCAACAGCAGGGCTTCACCTTCCCGGGCCTTGACCCCAGCCTCATCTATACATGACACCATGTCTGCTCCATGGTCAGGTGCTGTCTGTCTAGCACCTATTTAATGAGCACCTCTTATCTGCCAGGCGACATTCTTGGTGCGAGGGATATGCCTTAGTCAGCTTAGGCTGCTAAAAGAAAACACCATAGACTGACTCATTCAAACAAAGAATATTTATTTCCTACAGTTCTGGAAGAAAGACCAAGCTTCTAACAGACTTCTTGTCTGATGGGGGTCTTCTCCTTGCTGTGTCCTCAAATGGTGAAGAGAGACTGACAGCTGTGATCTTTTCTTCTTACAATGACACTAATCCCACCATGGGAACTTAGTCCTCATGACCCCATCTAAACCTAATTACTTCCCAAATGTTATTACATTGTGGATTATTGCTTCCACACATAGACTTGGCATATCCATAGCAGGATAGAAGTTTGAAAAGATGTTCAAGAAATTTAAATTTCTACTAAAGAAGTAATCAAGCTGGGAATGGTGGTGCACATTAAGGAGGCAGAGGCAGGAGGATCAGGAGTTCGAGGCCAGCCTGGTCTACATATTGAGTCTCTGTTTCAAAAAGAAAAAAAACAAAAGAAATGCTCAAAAAGAAATTGGAAAAGAATCAAATCATTTAGAAATGAAAAATATAGTCATTAAAAAAAGATACTCAGTGGGGAAAAACTCTAAGGAAAAAAAGGACAAAAATACTCAGCTCTATTAATATATCAAAAACTAAGACGATAGGCTTAAAATGTAGACAAGCTAAAACGAAATTGTATTTTTCAAAGATATATCAGGATGCAAGCTGTTGTAACTTAGCTCATATAAGGACATGAGCAGTGGTCTTTGTCTCACTTCATTCCACATATTGATCAACAAGCAATCACCGGTAGGGAAGGCTTGAAAGCAAGGTCGTGGGCTAAGTCACCAGTGTGACTAGTGTGACCACAAGGCTCCGTTTTGTAGCTGAATAATTGCTGGCTACATAGTTTCCAGTAATATGTCAGCTACTCTGAACCCACCATCTCTAGTCAAAAGGCTACGATTATGTACATGCAATGTGATATAAAAATATCCATGACTTCTGTTGGTAACAAATTGTAGTTTGGTGTCTACACTCATACCTAAAGAAAAATGCTAGCTTCTACAGTGGAAAGAAAAGAGCAATGTAATGTTTTTCTAATTTAACTGACTTCCTAAATTCTACCCATGAGTCTCTCAGGGATCCAACAGTGGACCCGAAGTTGAAGTTTCACTGATAGAGAAGGTGCCTCAGTTCCTGGTAGGACACCTGATGCCCAGCCAAGGAACTCTTATGCTACCAAAGTCACTGAGATTTGGAAGTTTATAAACAGCAGCTAACATTACATACTCTAACGTAGAGAAATCAAGCTTTAGATTTAAGACGTCTGAACAACCCCAGAAGGATAAAAAATAATAAATTCTCACATAGACACATCATAATAAAATTACATAGGCACACAGACAATGAGACTTTTTTTTTTTTTGGCAGTACTGGGGCTTGAACTCAGAGCCTCACACTTGCTAGGCAGGCACGCCATCACTTGATCCACTCCACCAGCCCTTTTTTATGTTGGGTATTTTTGAGATAGGGTCTCGCAAACTATTTGCCCCTGGCTGGCTTCGAACTGTGATCCTCCTGATCTCTGTCTCCCCAGTAGCTAGGATTGTAGGCATGAGCCACCGGCGCCTGGTATTAAGAAAGCAGCAGAGGAAGAAAGAGAGATTGCTTTCCAAGGAACAACAGTGACTGACAGCTGACTTTTAGAAGCAGTAGGGCAGGATTACCTTCATATTCTGGGAAAACAGAAATGTTATCCTCAAACTCTATATTCACCTAAAGTACCTTTTAATAACAAAGTTTAAATAAAGACATTTTCAGGCAAAAGGAAACTGGATTGTTTGAATTGAGTCATGACAGATTCGGGGAGAATATGAAGAAGGATGAGTCTAAGACCTGCCACCATGTCAGCCCCAGGCTGCTCTGGGCTGTCTACGTTTGCCAAAGCCTGAGCAGTAGGAAATGGGAAATGAGAATAATACAGTGCAACACTGCTCTTACTGAGAATAAGTTACACAAATGACTGTATCAGTTAGCTACTGCTTTGTAACAAAAGAATCCTAACCCCAGTGACCACTCATGACTCAGTAGGATGGCTTGTCGATCTGGCCATGTTCAGCTCATCTTAGCTGGGCTTGCTCATGGGCTGCAGTTAGCTGGCAAGTCTGACCTAAGTGACTTACCCTATGTTTGAGTGGGCTGACTGTCATTAGGGGAAATGGGGGTGACTGGGCTGCATGTTTTTCACTATCCAACAGGATAGTTTGAGTTTGGTCACAAGGCAGTGGTAGGGACCCAAGAGAGTGCAAAAACTGCCAAGGCCAGGCTTGGAAAGGGCACATCACCACTGCTCTCTCATTCTGTCAAACGCATAGCACGATGCTAGCCCAGCTTCCAGAGCTAGGGTAACAGACTCTACCTCTTAATGGAAGAAGCCAAAAAGTCACCTTAAAAAAAGGCAGGGAGGGAAATGTGAGTCACTGGAGCCAATATTTCAAACTAGTCTATCACCTGGGTGCCAGTGGCTCACACCTGTAACTCTAGCTACTCAGCAGGTAGAGATCAGGAGGATTGCAGTTGGAGGCCAGCCCAGGGTAGGGGGCAGGAGTAACAGGACACAAGATCCTATCTCAAAATATCCAATGCACACACACAAAAAAAGGGCTGGCAGAATGACTCAAGTGGTAGACTTGTAAGCGTGAGGCCCTGAGTTCAAACCCAGTACCAATAAAAAAAAGAAAAGTCACAAGTCACTGCAGCTTTAGAGGAAGAATAACCAGATGTTAATTCCCAGGTATGGTGCCCTATGCTAAGGGCGGTCTATATGTCTATACCATTCGTAACTACCCAAACCATTAGGTGTCACCGGTGGGGAGCAAGCTACCTAACCACAATGGCAGAGCCAGGAGGTATTGGAGCCAGGGGTATGACTAAGATGAAATAATGTTTGCTAATAGATTGGAAAAATAAAAACGCTACATGAATTCAAAGCTAAAGTAAAAAATATCATTGGGACCATTCCCTCCAGCAGCAAGTAGTGGACGCACACAGACTTAGCTCTGTCCATTGCTCGTCAAGATGTTGGCCCTCCTAGGCCTTTCCGGTCCCATCTGCAAAATGGGCCTGTCTCCTGCAGCACTTCGAGGATTAGGGGAGGTGATGTATTGGACAATGCCTGCTTCTGCCTGGTACACAGTAGGTGCTGGTTAAATACAGACCCCTTCCATAGAGTCTCTTTTTGTTCACTAGGGAAATCCTCTGGGCCTCAAGGGTGGTTTGGAGCAGCTTTGCCAGGTTGCCCTGTGAGAAGGGTCTTTGCAAGTTCCATGTCCCCAGCTGTCTTGTGTGGGTTTCTTTTTCTGCCAAAGCATAATTAAATCCTGAAGCAGCAAGCACAGATAATGGTGAGGCTTTTTAGGCGTGACTTCGGTTAATGTCTAGGACTGTGGAAGGGCCTAGTCACGGGCAATTAGGCTTTACTGTGTAATTAGGATGTTCACTTGGCAGGAAGGCAGCGAGCAGCTTGCCTGTCTGGGGCAGCAGATGGAGGGCCAGGTCTTGCCTGCGTACAGCAGGCCAAACAGGGGCAGGAGTCCGGGGAGCAGGCAGTGGCACAGTGGACCCCTGCATGGAGGCCACACAGACAGCTCAACCCTTGAGTGGTTTTGCCCACAGCTGGCAGCTTCTCAGCTCAGGGAGTCAACACAAGAAGCCTGTGTGGGGTTTATCTGAAGTGACAGTTACAATAACATGGAAATATGAATTATTCAAACCTCTGCATTGAATTTATTTACATTCTGAATAGAAATCTGAATACACCACATTCCCTTGCTCCTAACACCAAAATGTATGAAAAGACCAACTGTGACAACCTCTTTCCCACTCCTGGCCACCACTAAGTTTATATGAGCAAATTCAAATACATGTTCTTTTCTCCTACTTTAAAAAAAAACACAAATGTTATCATATACATTGTTTAATTTTTTTTTCACAAAAATGCTTCCCTTTGGGGCTGCAAAACTGTTCCATATGACACTAAAATGATGGGTGGGTGCAGGGATCATCACTCTCCCCCAGACCCACAGAATATGCGGCAAGAGTGAGCCCTAGAGTCAGCCGTGGACCCTGGTGTGCGATGTGATCACAGGAAATGTGGCAGACTGGTGAGGGATGGGTGCTGACAGCGGAGGAGCAAAGACACACCTCTGTACCCTCCTCTGAATTTTGTTTTTAAAAAATACACTTCCTTATTTTTTTAGCAGCTGCATGGAATTCCACAGGAAAGAGGTATCTCAACGTCTTTAACCAGTGACCTACTGATGGACATTTAGGTTATTTCCAGTCTTCAGATGTCACAAAAAGTGCCATAAGGAAGGACATCAAAGGAACAATGACTCACACAGCTCACTTCTCATGGCGTGTGTGGATGTATGAGTCCAGGCTTCTATGCGTCAGGACATACAAATTCTGGAGCAAAGAGAACAGGTCGTGGGGCAGCGAGCCTAGGCAGGCAGGACCAGCCAGGGTCCTGACCTCTGCTTGCAGGAAGGAGAAAGAAAGAACATCCTGGGCAAAGGAGTCCTTTAAATGACCAAGGGCAAAAGGTGGGATTAAAAAAAAAAGGTGGCAAAGAAAGCCCTGGCCCTGACCTGCTGGTGACAACATAATGTCCTGCCACAGCTGACTGCTGGGGGAGATGGTATCTAGCTGGAAGTTAGCCATAAAGAGAGGGAGGAGGGAGCAGTCAGCCACAGTAAGACACCATGCATTGATCACGCCCATACAACCTTCTTCTATCCATCTCTTCCCCTCCCTTCTCCCCAGCCCTCTTCCCAGTCCCTAATAATTTCTCTTTTACTTTCAGCTCTTTTTTTTGAAGTTTCCACATATAAGAGAAAACATGCCATCCTCATCTTTCTGTGTCTGACTTATTTTGTTTAACACAATGTCCTCCAGTTCCACTATCCTGCATATGACAGGATTTCATTCCTCTTCATGGGTGAATAATACTCCATTGTGTGTATTTACTCATGACACCTAGGCTGATTCCACAACTTGGCTATAGGAATAGTGTTGCAATAAACATGGCCGTGCAGGTGACTCTCGTTCATGGTAAAATCTGTTTGAAGCACAAGCTCAAATGACAGGCATGAAGGGTGGGACGCACTGACCACATGGTCCCCTCTGGCTCTTAAAAAAAAAAAAAGGCTTTTAAAAATCCCACTAACACAAGCCTGGAAGTGACAAGTTCTGAGGAGGAGTAGAGAAACGGACTCCCGTGGATGGCAGCCACCACGAGGATGGTAAATGCTCTTCTTAGAAGCTGAAGCCACACCTACATTGCGATCTGGCTAGGGTTCGAGTGTTTATGCTCCTCCAAAATTCCCGTTGAAACTTTGTCCTCATTGTCGTGGCAAGAGGCAGGGCCTTTGCAGAGGTGACTAGGTCTTGAGGGCCCCGCCCTGTAGCATGGGATCAGCATCCTTAGAAGAGAGGCCAGCTGCCAGCCCTCCCACCTCTGCTGCCACGTAAGGGGCCAGCACACGTCTCTTTTGCCCTCTTCCACCCTTGGAGGATGCAGGAAGAGGTGTCATCTTAGAAGCAGAGACCAGACACTGAATCTGTTAGCACCTTGACCTTTGACATCCCAGAACTGTGAGAAAATGCAGTTCCATCCCACAGAGATGATCAAGTCTGAAGTATTTGGTTCTAGCAGCACAAGTGGACTGAGACAACAGTAACGTCAATTCTGGATATTTATCCAAAGGCATTGAAGGCAGGGACTCAGACAGATAATGCCCACTCGTGTGCATAGCAGCATTAGTCACCAGAGTCAAGACGTGGGCTGTCTGAAGCACATGATGGAGGTATCTTAGTTCATCTGGGCTGCAAGAACAAAATGCCTTAGACGGGGTGGCATATACACAGCAGAAATTCATTTCTTACAGTTCTGGAGGCTTCGACGTCTGAGGTCAAAGCACAGCGGATTGTGGTGTGGGCCCAATTCCCGGTTCACAGATGGCCTCTTCTTACTGTGTCCCCATGTGGTGGCAGGGGAGAGGGGCTCCCATAAGCATCATTTGTAAGGGCACTAATCCCATGCATGAGCTTCACCTCCATGACTTCATCACCTCCCAAGCCTCTGCCTCTTTATGGTGTCACAGTGGTGATTAGGTTTCAACATATAGATCTTGAAGTGACACAAGCATTCAGATAGTAACAGGAGTAGTATTCAGCCTTGAAGGGAAGGAAATCTTGTCACAGGCTATGACACGGATGACCACTGAGGATGTCCTGCTAAGTAAAATAATCCAGTCACAAAAGAAAAAAAAATACTATAGTTCCACTTCTATGATTTACCAAGACAGTTAAATTCATGGAGACAGGAGGTAGAATGGTGGTTTCCAGGGCTGGAGGGAGAGGGGATAGGGAGTTGTTTAAGGGGTACATACTTTCAGTTTTGCAAGATGAAAAAGTCCTGGAGATCTGTTTTACAACAATGTAAGTATACCTAACCCTACTCTTACAGATGACTAAGGCCCAGCATGGTGGCAGATGCCTGTGACCCAGCACTGAGGAGGCAGAGATAGGACTGTGAGTTTGAGGCCAGACTGGGCTACATAGCAAGGTCCTGTCTCAAAAAAGAAAAAAAAAAGATTAAGATGATAAATTATTATGTGTTTTTCGCCACAATAAAATTGCATTTAAAAAATAAAGAAACTGTTCTTGTTTTCTGACTCAGCTATCCTACTTCCTGGTCAGGAGGTAGAGGGTCTATATACAACCATAAATCAAATTAAAGTAATTTACATTAGAACAAAATTGAAAGCAATCCCGAAACATGGGATGGCTAAGGGATTGTAAAAGTCAAACAGACATTTTAAACTGTGCAGAAGAAAAAAAAATGATTATAAAGAATTTACATCAGGGAGTTTGAGTTATAATTAGTGAAAAAAATGGATTAAAATTTTATGTACTATGAGACTATAGGTATATATCATACCAAAATACACTTATGTGTACACATCCACACACACATAAGAAATTATTCCATACTGTTACACAAGCGCTTTAAGAAATAGGATTACAGGGGATTATTTTGTTTCTTTTCCTTTTGGATTTTCCTCAGTTTCCAAAACTTAGCATAAAATACTTTGTTTTATTTTGAGGTGGAATCTTTCTATGTTGCCCACTCTGCTCTTGAACTCCTAGACTCATGTGATCCTCCTATCTCAGCCTCCTGAGTAGCTGGGATTATAAGCATGTGCCACTATGCATATGATTGTCTTTATCACGAAATAAACCATTTTTTAATAAACCATCTGGTATAACCAGATAATGAAATATTATTCTGCACTGTAAAGAAATGAATTTTCTTTAATAAACCATCTGGTATAACCAGATAATGAAATATTATTCTGCACTGTAAAGAAATGAATTCTTAAGCCACAAACCAACATAGAGTGACCTTAAAGGCATATTGCTATAGGAAACGAGGTGATCTGAAAAGGTGACATGGTGGATGGTTCCAACTGCATGACATTGGAAAAGACAGAGCTGTAGAGACAGCAAAACAATCAGAGGTGGTTAGAGGTGTAGGAGGGTAGAAGGATGAACAGGTGGAGCCCAGGGGATTCTCAGGACAGTGAAACCACTCTCATGTCACATGGTGGATTCATGTCATTATGATTTGTCCAAATTCGTAGACTGTAAGACACCAAAGAGACCCTATGGGAAGTTATTCTGAAACTCTGGGTACAGGTTTTCAGTTTGGAATGAGGTGATGGTTGGACCTGTACACTTAAGAATGGTTGAAATAGGAAATGATGTGTTATGTATGTTTTACCACCATTTTAAAAAGAGAACTCTGTAAACTGGAGACTTTAGATACTGACCATGTAACAGTACTGACTCATCAAGTGTAACAAATGGACAACCTGGATGCAAGCTGTCCACCGGGGAATTGTGCGAAGGGGATAGTCAGTGGGCACACGGGAACTCTGTACTTTCCAGCTGATTTTTGTATAAACCTAAAATCTCTCTCAAAAATGAAGTCTGTTAGGTTTTCAACATAAAAGCAAAGCCTGGGTCATGTCAATGGCTGTCTTGTGATAAGCAGACCGCAGGCTATGTGTCTTCCCGATGGACTGGGCAGGCTCTTGTGTTGGAGAGGGGTCAGTCATGAATCATCCCCTGGGTCAGAGAAGTGACAGGTCTCAGCCAAAACTTGAGAGCAGCCATTTATCACTCTGGCTGGAAACTGTGCTCTGCAGGAGCGATCACAGGACAGGGGACCCTTGGGAGTGTCGGCTCCCAAGGCCATCAGTCCCCAGGTGGTTGGAAGCAGGCAGAGTCAGAGCCAAGCTGGGGGCAGAGGATGGGGGCACAGAACCAACAAAAACCTTCCCCAGCGCCGTCCCCCTGCCCCTGCAGCCCCACTGGTTCCAGCCCCTGACCTCAGCCACCTGTTTGTCAAATGGAAATAATAGTGTACTGTTTCTTTATCCCCCACCTCTGCTGTGACTTCCTAGGTCAGGGCACATTTGGGAGGGAGGAGCTGATGAGAACAGACTCTGTCACATCCAAGGGAAAAAGCAGAGCCAAGGAGAAATGCAATGATGTGCTAAGGCCACAGTCCCTTCCCACTCCCATGGGGCTGGGCCTTGTGCATGCTGACACACTTGGAGAAGTTCCAGGTGGTCTAAGGAAAACTTGAACCCTACTCAGAAGAGTCTGTGCCTAAGGCCCTGAGATTGGGGCTGCTTTTTCTTTCCTGCTTTTATTCATTACTTTAAATAATTTACAAGTGTTTTAAGCAATTGCATTCATTGCTTTAAATAATTCACAATTGCTTTAAAAGATTGCCTTTATGGTTTTATATACTTCCCTGCAAAGTTGATCAATGTTCTGGGTAGAACATTTAAACCATATGGAAAGATAAGAAAATAAAGATTGCCTGCACACTGTGCATTTCTAGGAATTATCACAGTGAAAGCCCCCCATGTGATTTATGTAAGCTAATAAAAATAATATAATATAATAATCAATAAGACTTGGTTCCTGACCCCACTTCAAAATGGACTCTCTCTCTCTCTCTCTCTCTCTCTCTCTCTCTCCCCACCCCCTCTCTCCAACCCTCTCTCTCTCCTCTTTCTCTCTCTCAGAGCTTGGTGTGGTTTTGACCAGCACTGAAAATATGTCTTGGAAATTCCTTTGCCACTTACAGTGTTGTGAACCCTTTCCATGTCATTAGCCGTGGCTTCACAACACCATGTCGATGGGCACGTGAACATCCTGTCACTTGTTTAAGCAATCTGTTGAACCTCTAGTGCTCCGTGAAGGTCTTCATAGCTGGATCTTTGTGCACGTTTACGGTTATTTCCTTTTTTCAGTTTTTTATTTTGTTTACTCATTTGTGGCTTTGTTTGTTTTGCAGTGCTGGGGATCCAAGCCAGGGCCTTGCAAATGTTAGATCTATATTCTACTCTGAGCTATCACTAGTCAACTATTTTTTTCAACATTTTTCCTGAGGCAAAATACATATAACATAAAATTTCCCATTTTAGCCATCTTTGAGTGTAGAACTTCATGGCATTGCATGTATTCACATTGCTGTACAACCATCACCCCCACTGTAACTCCAGAATTCTTTCATCTTCTGCCTTTTAAATGGTGTTCTGTTCCCCTCTCCCCCAAACTCTGTACTTTCCATCTAAGAGTTTGACTACTGTGGCTGCCTTATAGCTCTTCGCATCCCTGCTGCACTATGCCAGGATTTCCTTCCTTTGTAAGGTGAAACAATGCTCCATGGTAAGGATGTGCCACACTTGACGTTCCCTAATGTCATCTCTGTAAGCTAAATGCCTAGCTGTGTCCTGGCCAGGTGAAAAGTTTTTCTAGAGACTGCACAAATCTCCTCCAGAACACAGTGTCAGGCTCCTCTCCAAATCCCAGGATGAGAGTTCTCATTTTCCTGCTCCCCTGACAGCACTGGACACTGTAACCTTTAAAAAAAAAAGTTTTGGTATAATTTTAAATTTACAGAAAGTTTTCTGGAAGAGCACAAAGCACTCCTCCTATACCCAGTGGTCCCAAGTGCTAATGCTTGCCCTGGTGACGCCCTTCTCGTCCCCAGCTCCTCCTTCCTTCCTTTTTTTCCTAAATCTCCTGAGAGAGTTACGGGCCAGCACCACCTTTGCCTTCCACTATTTCAATGTGTGTTTTCCTAACAACCTCTTACATAACCACTGTACCATTTTTTTAAGTCACTAAACTTTATCTTGATATAATCCTATTATTCCGTAATCCAAGATCCTATATTTAAAATCAAGCACATATTCCAATAATGTCCTCCACCTTTTTCCCTCTCAAGGATCCAAGTGTGGGGTGACACATGGCATTTCATTTGCTATCTCTCTTTAGTCATTTTTCATCTGGAACATTGTAAATTATGAATACCTTTGCTAACTTGAAAGATCCAAAGATCTTGTTACTTTCATGTTTTTGATTTCTGGCAAAGCTGAATCTTTCTCCTGTTTCATTTGGGTCACTTTTGTGCACTGTCTGATGATGTCCTTTGTCCTTATTTTACTCCTGGATTTATCCCAGGACTTTAATACTTGACCTTCCACAAGCTGTCCCTGCGCTGGAGAGAGGCATGACCTGCCGCCCTGGCCCTGTCCCCTCAGATCAGCCTCCTGGTCAGGGTTTTGAAATAGCACAGTTGTCTCTGCTCTGAGCAAGGACACCCCATCTGTCCTTCCAAACTCTGGGGAGTACAAATGAGAGAATCCTGTTTGGATTGGACGTTTCCTGCAGGATCTGACCCTCCGCCAACCCTGGTTCTGTTTCCAAGAGGCCACCTGCTGAGTGTCAGCAGTGGTCAGCGGCCCCCAAGGTTGCCATCAGTCAACTTCTGTGACAGCAGAGGTTTGGTCTTCAAAGCCAGGCCTGTGTTGTGGGATGAAGGATTGTGGTGCCATGGAAAGCTCTGGGGGCACCTGCAGGGGCCAGGATGGGATCTCAGCCCCACAAACAGCTCAGCCTGCAGATGCACACCACCGACTTCACCTGGCTCAGCCCCTTCACAAGGCTGAGTGCAGCTGCTCCTCTTTGGGAAGTCAGACTCAAAGCCACCAGCAGGGAGAGAACTGTGCCCATGCCACCATGACACAATGTTCTCTTTATTGCTTAGGAATGTATTTTGTATGTTAATTATTATACAAAGAAAAATATAAGAAAATCAACTTCACTATTTAGGGGCTTTTGCATCATTTGTTTTTCTGTCTTAATTTTTCTTTAATGGAGGAAATTTTAAACACATAAAGTTAGTGGATCCAGGGTAATGAATCCCAGGAAAAAGTCATCACTTTTGGTCTCACCCACACCCCTGAGCCTACACTCCTCCCGAAATAGTATGGAATCAACTTAGACACCATTTACTTGCTTCTGTAAACACTGTAGTTTGTATCTGCAAAAAGTAAGTTTCTTTGCTTTTAACATCATATCTAAAATATGACAATTCCTTAATATTATGGAAATATCTAGTTCAAGTTTAAATGTCCTAATTTTTCTGTAGTTGATTTGTTCAAAGCAGGATTCAAACCACCCTTGTATGTGGTTGCCATGTGCCATGGTCTGAATGTGTCCCTCTAATTTCACATGTTGAAACAAAGTCTTCAATGTGATAATATTAAAAAAGCAATGACTTTGGGCAGTGATGAAATCAGGAGTCCTCATGAAAGAGCTGAGAGAACTGGAGAGAGCTAGTGCTTGTCCCTTTTGCCAGTCTGATTTCTGCATGTGAGGACAGCAATCCTCCCTGCTGGAGGATGATGCAACAAGGTGCCATCTAGGAAGCTGAGAGATGGAGACCTCACCAAACCTGGTGCCTTGATCTTAGACTTTTCAGCCTCCAGAAGTGTAAGAAAATAAATTTCTATTGTTCATAAATCCTCTAGTCTCAAATATTTTGTTATAGCAGTACAAACTGATGAATACAACATGTCTTTAATCTCTCTCTTCTCTCTCTGGTGGTACTGGGATTTGAACTCAAGGCTTCACATAGACCACTAAAACTTGACACACTCCAGCCCTCTGTTTTAATCTGCATGTTATCTCTCCCTCATTTTACTTTTGTGAAGTATTTGCTAAAGAAACCAGGTCATTTGTCCTGTGGACTCTTTTGCATTTTGCCAGTTTCATTTTTATGACATAATTTAGTGTTCCTCTGTTCTCTGCAATTCTTACAAACTAGTAGTTAAACCAAGAGTGTGTAGATAATCCAAAAAAAATGTGCCTGTCAGTAAATCTCTCAGTAAATGTGCATTTCTCTTAAAGAGGCTTGGAAAAGAATTATAAGTGACTGAAGAGATTGGGACAATAAGGGTGGGAGTCATCAGACCCAGCTCTGTCACTAACTCACAGGTGATCAGTTTGGGGTGAGCCATAGGACCAGTGGGAAAGGGAGTGAGGAGTAGGTAGGGTCTCCAGGTGTCCCCACAGACTGACTTTCTGGACTCAGTTAAGTACTAAGGCCCCAGAGGAGCATCTCTGGCCAGCAGATGAATTCACCCCAGAGTCCCCAATCACAGACTGGAAGGCAGATGGTCCACCTGGTACAAGAAGGCCCCAGCTCTCTGCACAGCTACTGTCAGACCCTGGCACAGGCGGCCTAGGTGGGGGCTGGGAAGCTGGCCTGGTTTGTAGATTTCCCAGTGGGGTTTAGATCCATCTAGCTCCTGGGTCTCATTTACTGGAAAATTTGTCCCCAAAGTCCCCAATTAATGCCAGCTCCTGCTTTCAATAACACTGGAGATGGTAGCGGCTCTCCCAGCACCAGTAACAGCTTCTAGAAACAGTTGCAAAGATTTTCCTTCTTTTCTTCTTTTCCCTTTCCTTTCCCTCCGTTCTTCCCCCCCTGCCCCCTTTTCTTTGTTTATATTTTTTGTCTCAGTTTAGTCATTTTTCAGTGCACTAGGGGGAGCTACTAACACAGCAGCCTTATGCAGAGAGACCTTCTGGGTTTTGTCCCAATGGGAAAACAGATTAATCAGAATTGCACAAAACAGGGCCCTTTTCCCTCCAACTAACCTTATTAACCAGGAAACAAAAAGGAGGGGGCACCTGGGTTCGAGTCCCACCTCTGCCATCCCCAGTGTGGAAGAGTTCCTTCCCTGTCTGGCCTAGCGCATGGAACAGTGGCTTGCTCAGTGCTTTAGGCAAGTGGCTGTGTAAACTTGGGCAGGTTGCCCAACCTCTCTGAGCTTCCCTGGAGAGTACACCTAGGTCCCCACATGACTGTTAGCACAGAGCCTGGGGCACAATTGAGAAGCCCTCAACAGTATTATTATTTATGAGATAACTGCTTCCCTCTCAGGTTGGGAGCCTGGTAAATGCTTAGCTGTTGTTGTTTACAGCCTGTGAGGTGTTTGTGACTTGGCAATGTCATTTTGCAGTGTGCTGACATTATATTTTCCCTAATAAAATTGTCTTCTCTGGCTTCCAGGTGACACAAACCCCACTGGTCCCTGCAGGATGGCTCTAATATTCTGCTAGCCTGAGATGCCTGCTCAGTTGCATCTCCATGGCGACATGTCAGGACCCCTCAGAGGGTCTACACTTAGGGAATGGAGGGAGGGAGGTGAGCAGACTGAGGTGGCCTGAAAATGTTTTTCAAGTCAGTGTCCTGACCCCAAATGTGTGGGGGATACAGAGGGTGACTTCCAGGAAGGCTTGTAGGGCCTGGATATGGGGTTTTCTGGAGCTCCTGTGTATGGAGCAGCACATGGTGGTAGGGAACAACAGCAGGAACTCCAAGAAAGCCTGGAGCCAGGACCTGACTACAGAGTAAGCCAAGAGGAGCCAGTCGTGTGGCTATAACCTGTTCTTCAGTCTTGGTCACAGCAAATAGGTCCTGGAAGAACCAGGTTTTTCTAAAGTGGGAGGAAATGGGACTCGGGTAGCCTCTGTCCAGCCTCCAGAGGACATTTCCTCTCCTCTGGGCACCAATGTGGCCAGGACCTCTGAGTCTCCTGTCCATTCCACTAAGCCCTGATTTGGACACCAGGGGAAGGGCTCTTGGTTCCTGCTTCTGGAGTCTTCCCTGCATCCCCGAGCAGCTGGTGGGCAGGATCTGGGGTGCCCTGGGGCTGGGCTTGGGGACCTGTACCCTGCTCCATGGGGGTAATTCAGGAAAAGTGACAGGGAAGGTATTCATGTCTGTATGACAAGAAGATAAACTTACAGATGGAAAAATACAAAGAAAAAGTCCAGAGGCCTGGCACAGAATGCAAAAAGAGAATAGAGCAATGAAGGAAAGAAACTATCAGGAGAAATAATGGCTGAGAACTTTCCATCTTAGAGGAAAGTTATAAATCCCGAGGGGAACTAGGAGTCTTGAGCAGTGTAAAAACAAATGATCCAGATAGTCAGACACATAGAGTAACTTCTCAAGCCTGAAATAGATGAGAACTTTGCAAAAGTTCAAAGAGAAAAGTACAAAGAAAAATAGATTCTCAATCACAACTATAAATGATAGATCAATTATTTTATAACATCATACATATAATCTTTAATGGTATTTCGAAGTGTTGGGGGAAATGTCCAGCAAATGCATCAATTCCAGAATGAGCGAGATACAAAGATTGAGAGAGATGCCACCATGTGTGTGAAAGAGCTTCTAAAGGATGGACCACAGATAAAGAAAGCCAGGTCAAGAGGAAGGAGCGAGTTAGCTGAAGGAAGAGCAATCAAAAAATTGACGTTTAAACAAGTATTCTCTAGAGGAAATAACAACCATAAAAAAGATTAGTTTGAGGAAGTTTAAACATAGATATATGGAGCAGCAGTGGCATGTAAGATGGAGAGGAGAGTTAGAAGTTAAATAATTTCAGATCTTTTCATGATTTGGGATGAAAGAGAAATCCTGATTAGCCTTAGGCTGTAATAACAATAAAGATAAATGAACTAATTTGTCAGTCAAGGCTTCAGAAAGACCCACTGTCTGTCTGTTGGTAATAAGAACCCAGGCTTTTCTTAACCTCAAGACTGAGACCCTGACTCTAAAATATTTAGCAATTGTCAAAAGTATTTATTAACCATCTAAAGTTCTTTCATCATCTTCCAACACTCAAATATGACTATTTCTAGTAGAAATGAGGAAATCGAGGTTCAGATAAATTACATGCCTTCTCAGGTTCCTGGGTTAGTAAGTGATAGTGCCAGGATTCCACCCACATCTCTTCACTCTGAATTCAGTGCTCTTGAAGGCCCAACATCTGTGCCCTCTTTCTGCTTTGTTCCTATTCATGTGTCCCCATAGGGCCCTGTATTGCCACAAATCATCCATCAGAGGCCGCTTCAAGGATGGACATCCATTCTGGACTTTCATCTGCTTAATCCTGTGCACCAGTGCAACACTGCTGTGTCATTTATTGTCATTTTATATTTTCATATTAGGCAAAGCTCATTTCTCTTTTTGGCTTTTAAAAACTATATTGCTATCTTAATTTCCCATGTTATTTTGATTTTTTAATTATTTAAAATAATTATGCCCAAATTTTAGAACATAGAATTTATTGGTATTTTATTTGATTTGTTTAATATTCGCATTTTCTCTTATTTCTCCTAGTATTTTCAAATGATTTATCTGTTCTGCAGACATTCTAGAATACCTTTTCAAGGAAGTCCCTCCCCCACAGAGATTCACCAGAGCTTATCATTTATAACATTTTAAGGTAATATTAAGGGTGTTTATTCCTTTCTGAGAATTATGCATTTGGCCAGAATTTCCAAAACACTATTAAATAAGAATAATGACTGCTGTGGACCCTGCAAATTGCCTACCATTGCCTCTACCCCTCTCTCCATACAGTTTCAGAACAAATTTTTGCTGACTGCATTGCCTCCCAGCGTTCTTTGCAGCTACCTGGGCTTGTGTGTCCACATTCTGGTCCATGAGATGTAAGTGGAAGTGTTATGTGGATCTGCAGGAAAGTTACTCTCTTCTGCAACCTTCTTCCTGTTGCTGGCTGGAATTGCAGTTGCCATCTTGGACCACCCAAAAACAGAATAATGACTCTCAAAAACGTAGCCTGTAATATGTTAGTTACATGACAAGAAAATACACTGAAGATGTGATGAAGTTAAAGACCTTGGAATTGAGGGGTGCTGTCTGGGTTTTCAGAGCAAAGGTCTTCAAAGGGACAGAGGAAGGCAGGAGAGTCAGAGCGAGGAAATGCAATATGGAAATGGAAGCTGGAGTGATGAAGCCATGAACCAAGGAATTCAGGTGGCCTCCAAAGCTGGAAAAGGCACGAAAATGGGTTCTCCATGAGAGTCTCAAGAAGGAACACAGCCTTTCTGACACCATGATTTTAGCCTACTGAGATCCATTGTGGACTTCTGAACTTCAGAGCCATACGATAATAAATCTGTGCCTTTTTAAATGTCTAAGCTTGTATACTTCGTCACAACAATCAATAGGAAACTAATAAGGACTAATACAGACGGAACTCAGGGCCCACCTATCCTTAAATATAAGACAAATTTTTCAGGTGTTTGAGGATTCACAAACTTAGAGATGATGATAGAGACCACATCATTTTAATCTTGATTTTTAGGGAATTCCATTGCAAAAGATAATAGGAGCATATAATCTGATACTCCTTACCATATTAAGATAATCTTTTTTTGTCTTTTTATTATTTTATTTTATCATTTTTGCATTCACTTACATGTGTATACATTATTTGGTCCACCTCCTCCTCCTTCCTCAAATAATCTTCTTATATTTTTAATTTTTAGAATTTTTTAAATGAAGATGAATTTATTGAGGAAAGATATCTCTTAGAGTATCTCTTGAGATAATGGTTTTCTTTTATGAATTTATGTAATGCTTGGCACACTTTATTTATATATTTCTATTCTTGGGATAAATCCCAATGGGTTATATTGTATTATCTTTTTAATATACACTTGAATCCTAACTACTGAGAGACAGCTCCGCGCTCAGCTGAAGATCAGGGCTGTGCCTACCAAGGAAGAAGGGGAGAATGAATAGTTTTTGTCTGTGTTCAAGACCAGTCTATAGTTTCTGCTCTGTGTAGTTCAGGTACAACTTAGTGTTATTTGACTACAAAATAAACCGAGTAGCTCTGTACATTTTTCTGTGTATGTATTTCCTGGGATTATTTTTCCCTTGACCATTTGATAGAAATCATTGATTCAGAACATCTGACATTGAAACCTTTTTGTTGGAAAAGGTGGTCTCATGCACTCGGTCTCTCAGACTCCTCAGCTGTGTAAAAATGGGCTCTGCTGGAGCACTTCCTAACCAGAGATCCAAGAGCTCCGCAGGGAGAGCATCAGTCCCTGCTTCAGGCTCAGTGTGTGCTCCTTGTCCCACTTAAGGATGTGCCTCACAAGGTGCCTGGCCAACTCCACTGCTACACTTGTCCCTGTGAGGAGGGGAGGAGTGCGTGTAGGCCCATAGCCTGGTGTCATCTTCTGGGAAGGGCCTGCTACCATGGGGACCGCCACTATGTGTCTCTTCTCTGCCCAGTGTTTTCCTGGGTGACTGATATGAAGACACAGTGGGCAGAAGTGCCCAGCCCTTCCCTGATGATGGGCCACAGGTGCCTCTTGCTCCCTACTTTTTGTTTCTCACAACTTTGCCAGTTTCTTTCTTGGCTATTGATTCACTCCGGTCTGATATTTCTGGAATGCAGAGTCAGGACGGAGGTCCTGAATTTGGGGACGGACTTTGCCTCTCACGGTTTGACCTTGTCACTCATTCACTCCACAAATGCTTGATGACACTGACAAGTGACAGGTGCTGGGGCTGAGCTCTGGAAATACCACAGTGGACAAACCAGACGAGATCCCTGCTCTCAAGGCCCCATGTGCTTTGGGAGGAGGGAGATCACAAACAGGCAAAGAAAGAAGGGCATAAAATGCAAGCAGTTGTTTGTAAGGAAGCAAGGGGGATTGTGGGGAAAAGGCTACAAATAAGGAGCAAGACTTTCCCCAGGTGTGTGGCTGTGGGTGGCTTCTGTGGCACACGCTGTGCCCTGCCCAATCTCAGGTTCTGTGTGCCTGGTGCCCTTTGCTTTTTGCAGCTCACACCTGTTTTCTTCAGAGAGCTGCCCCATGGCCTTTGGAGTCACAAATCTAGGGATGGTCTCCTCTCCCTTGAGGAGGCTGATGGCCTGACTGACTGGGGCAGGAAGAAGAAATTCCAGATAGATCCCTGGACTGTGGTCACCCTTGGGTCTCAGCCTGTCCCCCAAAGGTGCCTGTGTTGGAAGTTTGGTCCCCCATACAGCAGTGTTTGGGTAGAGGCAACTTGAAGAGGTGGGGCTTAGGAGAAGACACTTAGACACCCTCAGAGGAATTACCGTAGTTGTCTGGGGACCTTAGTGAGTTCCCTCAAGAGCAGGTTGTTACAAAAAAGTGAGCCTGGCTCCTGATTCTCTTTGGCTTCTGCCTCCCATGTGATCTCTCTGCACGTGTTCCTACCAGTGTGACTCTGTCCTCCATGAGGCCTTCAACTGAAGCCAAACCCATGGGGCCACCCTTCCTGCCTCCCAAACTATAAGCCTAATAAATCTCTCTTCTTTGTACACTACCCAGTTTCAAGTATTTTGTTATAGCAACGGAAAACACACAAATGCACCTTGCCTGGGGTCCAGCCCTTCTCAATAAATCACTCACCCATGAATCCCCATCCCAGTGTTGGCTTTAGATGAACTTTTCTCATATAATCTCTGTGAAGAGATGAGTCTGAAGCGAAGACCTACAGTATGAGAAGTCAAAGGGGCTGGGAGAGGGGCCGCACTGTGGGGAAAAGTGTGAGGAATCAAGATCCAGGCAGAGGGAATAATATGTGCAAAGGCCCTGTGATGGAAGAGGCTTGCTAAATTTGAGGCTTGAAAGTGTTTTGTGTGGG
This sequence comes from Castor canadensis, assembly GCF_047511655.1. Classification (NCBI taxonomy): domain Eukaryota; kingdom Metazoa; phylum Chordata; class Mammalia; order Rodentia; family Castoridae; genus Castor; species Castor canadensis. The sequence continues at coordinate 16,343,531 of NC_133388.1, read as the reverse complement.
CAATGGTGAGTGGATGATTTGTGTGGGAAGGAAGGCAGGTCAGTGTTGAACAGAAGGGCTTTGAATGCTACGCCAAGGCGCTTATATTCTGTCCTCCAGGTAGTGGGAGCCATGGAACAATTTTGAGCAAAAGAGAAGCATCACTCAGCAAAGGTGGTGCTGTACACTGTGGACCTGGGAGCTGAGCTCTAGGGAAAATCCAATGGAATGACAGCTCCAGTGCCTTCTGGTCACTTTACACCTTCCCCTACTGTGGCCCTGGGAAGGGCTCCCAGGGTGACTGGAGACACTGAGAGACAGCAGGGGAGAAATCCGGCCAGTCAGCTCTTTATAAAGATGTCCCAGGGGATAATGCAGCAGAAAGTAGAGGGCATCAAGATTGGGGACAAAGAGATCACAGGGGCAGGGTGGAGGTGTCTGTGATTCTCACACCGAGTTATGCGGGCCTGAACTTGGTGGCCTTGCAGTGGGGAAGGGAGCAGGTTGCTCAGAAAGATTACAAGATGCCATGGCAAAGACTTGGGAACTTGGGGGGGTTCGGTAGATCTGAGGAAAGAATTTTAATGATAAAAGTAGTAAGTGAAGAAATGGCACCTAAAAAATGACACAAGCGATCAGAAGTAGTCTCAGAATAAGACATTCTTGAATGTGATCTGTGGCAAGGAAGGTTACTCTCTGAGCGCCATTGCGGGGGGACGGAAGAGATGCTCAGAATGCATCCCATTCCTTCTCCCTCCGCTTTTTTAAGATGAGAGGGCTGAAGTAGAAAGACGCACTGACGTTTCCATCATCCTCCAAACCAGCCCAGGTTTGGAAAAACCCCCTTTTCAGGTAAGCAGAGGCCCAAGATACCAAGTCAATCAGAGGCATGAAGTGTTTTCTGAGTGGCTACAGGAGATTAAATTTGCCTCTTACCAAAGCACTCTCTATTGCCTTGCTGGAACACAACTGCAGAGAGATAAAGGGGATAATGGCAGAATGGCCAGCTTGCTTACTAATGAATTAATTGCATCCTTCCCTCCAGGCAGCTTCCTGGCAGCTGGCAATCAACCCACTTACTGGTCCCCTGCCCTGCCTGCCTATTCCCTGGATGGAAGGCACCAGCATCATGAAGATCATGACACCATGAGGACAGTCAATGTGGTCTCTTCAGTGCAGGAAATGTGGCCCTTAGTCTTTAGGACACCTTATTGTTCTAGCCACCAAAGATGCACCAGGACACAAATGCTTAAAATCACTACTCACTAATATTCTAATAAAAGGAACAGAATAAATGGCAAGTGAGTTCTAAAGTGCAGCAGTGTTGAGAAGAGCAGTGACGCAGGGAAGGAGGCTGGGGCTGTAAACTTACATGAGGTGTCTAGGGAAGGCCTCGCTAGAAGGTGACACTGGAGTCCAGATCCGAAGGAAGGGAAGGACTGGGCCAGGCAGGTGCCTGGGACTTGCACTGCAGTCAGAAGGAAGGTTGGGGTAGGTTCTGTGTGCAGGACAAGACGGTGTGTGGGCAGTGCAAGGAAGGACGGAGGCAAGGTCAAAGAAGCAACGGGGAACACATGGCAGGTCAGGCAGGACCTTGAGAGCCATGGTGAGCATCTCAGAAGCCACTGTGAGAAGAGAAGCCACTGGAAGATATATGCAGAGGCGTGGATGGTGGGTTGGGGAGGATCACTGGCTGTTGGGTAAGAAGAACAAGGATAATGACAGAATAAAAATTAAGGACAAGAGCTAGCTTGAATCAAAGAGACAGCCCAGGAAGTGGTTAGATTCTGAGCACATTTTGAAGGCAGAGCCAACAGGATCCTGAGGTGATGGGTGTAGGTGAGAGAGTAAAAGATGTCAAGGACAGGCCACCATAGTGGTCTCTGAGCACCTCACATGTTGTTGCTGATTTTTCTTCACGTGGGGAGTGGTGGGAGAGGCTCACACATGGCAGGGAAAGGAAGGATTCATCTTGAAATTGATGAGACGATCCAGGGTGTCCTAACATAAAGAAGAGGTCTAAAGTCTGAGGTTAGAGGAAAAAGAGGGGCCAGCTATGGAGATCAGGAAAGAGCCAGCACTGGGGTTGGAGGAAAACAGGAGAGCAAGGTCCCTGAAAGCCAAGAGAAGAACAGGGCCGTATGTTGCCAACTGTCAGGCTGGTTGCTGAGATTTCCCACTCGGTCTGGCAACATGGAGGTCACTGGTGACATTGTCCAGCAGTTTTGGTGGAGCCACGAAAGCCTGACTGGAGCAGGTGCGACAGCATGGGAGTCGAGGAAATGGAGACCCAAGCAGTGGACAACTTTTCTAAGGGCTCTGCTGTAAAAGAGTGTGGGGCAAAGAAACTCTTGGGCAAGACTGATGTAACCAAGTTTATCTTGGAGTAGCTGGAGGATGAACTTGGGGTGGATAGAAGGCCGGGATCAGGGTCCAGGTGGTGACTAAAGACCCGGACATGAATGTGACCTCCCAGGAGAAGGGAAGAGCGAAGCTGAGTGAATACCAGCCTGGAGAGAGAGGATGAGGAAGAGGAGCCAGCAATGGTGGTGGCCCCTCTCCTGCCTCTAGCCCTGATCCAGCTGGTCTCAGCCAAATGTCCCTGCCCTGTTTCCCTCCCTCTCAGTGACCTGGCTTAACCTTCCCCACTTCCTGGAGTGCTGTACGCATCTGGTCTCTCCCCCTCCACAGGAGAATCCCCCTCCTCAGCACCCATTTTGCTGGGACGCTCCCCATCCTAGAGAGAGGAACTCATTGCAATGGTGTTAGAGGCGGGGCCGTTGGGAGGTGGTGAAGTCACTAGGCCCATCAGCAGATAAATGGGAAGATAAAAGAAGCCCTAAAACCTTGTCCCTATACCATGGGCAGAAAGCAAGCACCATTTATGAACCACAGAGTTGGTCCTTACCAAACACCAAATCTGCCAGCACCTCAATCTTGGACTTCCCAACGTCTAGAACTGTGAGCAGTGAATGTATTATTTATAAGCCACCTGGCCCACGGCATTTTGTTATAGCAGTTCAAACAGATTAAGACACTGTCCACACAGTCTCAACCCTCACAGGCCCTTGGTCCCCAAAGCTGGAATTCTCCATTTGAAAAAAGAAATGACATTGTTTTTGCAGATTGAAAAAAGTAACACATGCTTGCTTAATTTTTTTAATTAGATAATAAATATAGAAAGAAAATTAAACAGATTTGCAGTCTCATTCCCAGTGAGAATCATAGTTGCTGAATGTCCTTCCAGAATGTTTTGACAGACACACACATGAACACACACACACACACACACACCTTTTTGTTGTTATAAAATAAAAATGGCAACACACACCATTTTTATTACCATTCTGTAACTTGCTTGTTATTTTATGCTTCTATTTCAAGAATATTTCCCTGTCAATACACCTGGGTCTTCCTTATTTTCTTTCCCTGCAGAAGTCTCTGTTGTAAGAAAGAGCCTTAATTTAATCACACCCCCGAAAGACTTTTCAGTTTACCCCCCACACACACACACCCTTTTCCTTTATAACTGGCACACTGTATCCATCCTTGTTCATAAATCTTTGCTCAATAAAAGTAGATTGCTTAAACTTGAGGGTTCATATGGCCTTCTGATTCACATCATAAAGGAAATTGATTTTTATTTTCAAAGTCAATGGTGATTAAATGAACAATAGTTGCTAGGCAACCTACAAACTGGACTGGCTGGAGGCCAGAGCCAACAGCAGCCTCCACCCTCCACCACCCCAGGAACCCAGGGCCTCTCTTCTGAGGCTGGAGCTTCTAGGTATTGAACACCCTCCCCTCACCAAGCCATCACCCCACTGTTCCATCGCACAGAGACACCCTCGCTTAGCTTCCTTCAGCCTGGCCTCTTGCCTCAACCACCCCAGAAATGGACTCAGCCCTTCAAGGCTCGCCTTCCCAAGGGAATTCAGAGGTGCTAAGACCACCGCAGCTCTGTGGCTACATCAGGGTTGGCTGCAGAACTGTGTGTAATAGTCCATACCTTGGCCGGACCCCATGCTTTCCCAGGTAGGCTTAGGGGTTGGGGGTGGTGTCCTGTGGTTTTCAGTATACTTAGTTTCTTCCCTGCCTTGTGCTCTGTGATGAGTAGGTCCCAGTGGCATCAGTAATAGGACTTCAAAAAGGCAGGGGTAGGGATACGGGAATATCACAAACTCTAAATGGGCATATGGAGTCTGAGAATGGCCACTTACACACACGCAGCCTGGGATGCAGGTGACTCTGGTGGAGGGGCACACCTTCAGCCAGGAGAAGCAGTGACAGGACCATGGGCAGGGAGGGACAGAAGTCGATCTGTAAGCTAGCAACTCTCCCCCTCCCACCCTTAACTGAGTGGAAGGATCGATCGGTGGGACAGCAGTCCATCACCTGAATTCCATGAGGAAAAGACCCCAGGGCCTGCTTGGACTCTGGGAACGTCAAGGGCAAGCGCAGAGGGAAATGAGAGGCTCTGGGATGGAGCAGATGCTGAGAGGGGACAAAATAGCTCCTACAGCATCGGGGGAAGGGAGAAGACAAAAGAGCCCATTCCAGCCCTGCCTCAGACCCTAAGTCCCTCCTCTGTCCTTCTTGTCATGGATGTGGACATGAAACCTAACAATCATAGTCACAGGAAAGCGTCAGTGTCATATGTGTGCTGGGACCTTTCTAAGCATTCTTCCTCAACACTGGAGGTAGGCACTAGCGGACAGATTATGGCAGCCATTGATTTAGGCTGAGCTCTGCCTAAGCCCAGCAAGCAGACCAAAATGGAGTCACTCATGCCAAACACCATATAATCAAGGCAAAACTTATGGAAGCAGACAGCCCCAGAGCAAAAGCAGAGCAGTTTTTCCTGAAAACAGGAGAGTCCAGCCCACCTGAGTCAGCGTAACAAGAATATCCACCCCATTTTCACTCTACCCAAAAAAGCATCCTCTGCTACCTTGGTGTACACAAATCAGTTTTTTCTATTGTCCCTTTCCCTGTGCCCACTTTACAAAACCCATCGTCACTGTCTATTGGGAGCTCACTTTCTATTTTATACAGTGGAGGCTGTCCTATTCTCAAGAATTAAAGAAAGCAGCTGGATGTGTAACTAAATTTGTTGTGATCTCTTTTGACATCCTCATTGTCCCCATTTACAGGCACAGAAATTGAAGATTGAAATATTCTTGGTCAAGGAAAAAAGCAAAGGATGGAGCTGAGATTTGACGCTGTCTGCTCCTCAGCCTGTACTCCTTTTCACACCACTTTCATTAAGTGGGAATTTTTTTTTAATGGTCCTGGTTGCTGTGCATTTGCTCTACAGGGCTGGCTGTAGGGTATTGCAGGAGTGACAGCAAAGGACATCTGAGGCCAGGTCACTAGAGACGTTGTGGTTTCTAGCGGGTGCTCTCTGGGGGGAGGCTAGTTGCCTAAGTCACAAGGACCCTTGAGCAGCCCTAGGGAGACACAATATAGTGAGGAAGTGGGGTCTTCTGCCAACATCCAGCTCTGATTTTGCATCGTCTGAGGAACCACTTTGAGAGCGGACCCTCCAGCCCCAGTTGAGCCTTCAGATGACTCCAGCCATGGTCAGCACCCCAAGCAGAGCCTCAGGAAAAGCTGCAAGCCAGTGCCCTCAGCTTGGATTCCTGGATTCCTGACCCTCAGAAAATGTGGATAATGAGCACTAATTGCTTTGAGATAGCTACACAGTAATAAATAATTAATACTGATAGGATTCACCTAAGAAATTGAAATTGGTGAGCTTGAGGACTGTAATAGTCTGGGTGATTCTGAAAAAAAAAATCTTTAAAATAAATAAGCTTCTCGTTAGGATTCAGATGTCACCCAAGAGACACCAGCCTTGAGGCATGTGTTAGAATTCTTTCAGTTCTGTCTTGAAGAGCAGAAAGTTAGCTCAAAGGGGCTTACGCAAATAGCAGAAATGTAAGGGAGGTACATCCTACAATTGGATCATGTACATAAGATGGAGCGGTGCTGCTGGAACAGACATGGCTGGACTTGGGTTAACATGGTTTCAGACCCTGGGAAAGACAGAGAATGAGTGAGGGCTGGGCAGAAGAAGGTCTGGGGTCAGCAGAACTTGAGCCTCTGGCATCCTCTACTGTAAATAGGAATATGGGTATCAGAAACACATCTCTGGGGCTGAAGAGCAGAGATGCCAACTTAACTGTGGATTGGGCCTGTGCCTTAGGTCCCCATGGCCTCAAGTTTGTCTTCTCTACCCTCCACTCTCCACCTTGCCCCTAACATTCATGCCTCTGACACACTCTTCCGGCAGCTTGGGTCATCTCCACCAGCCCTGGCTATCCACATGGCCAATGCTGCCCTCAGCTGCCCTGATTCTGCCCTTTGGGACTGCAGCATGGATGAGCAGTGCCATTCATTTGACCGTCTGAGCTCAAATCCATCCCCCACCCCTCACCCTCCTTCCCTCTCACCTCCAGCCAGCCCCCAACAAGCCCCAACTCTGTCTTTTTTTTTTTTTTTTTTTTACTTTTTTTTTTTTTTTCATTTTTCTTTTATTATTCATATGTGCATACAAGGCTTGGTTCATTTCTCCCCCCTGCCCCCACCCCCTCCCTTACCACCCACTCCGCCCCCTCCCGCTCCCCCCCTCAATACCCAGCAGAAACTATTTTGCCCTTATCTCTAATTTTGTTGTAGAGAGAGTATAAGCAATAATAGGAAGGAACAAGGGGTTTTGTTGGTTGAGATAAGGATAGCTATACAGGGCATTGACTCACATTGATTTCCTGTGTGTGGGTGTTACCTTCTAGGTTAATTCTTTTTGATCTAACCTTTTCTCTAGTTCCTGGTCCCCTTTTCCTATTGGCCTCAGTTGCTTTAAGGTTGCTTTAGTTTCTCTGCATTAAGGGCAACAAATGCTAGCTAGTTTTTTAGGTGTCTTACCTATCCTCACCCTTTCCTTGTGTGCTCTCGCTTTTATCATGTGCTCATAGTCCAATCCCCTTGTTGTGTTTGCCCTTGATCTAATGTCCACATATGAGGGAGAACATACGATTTTTGGTCTTTTGAGCCAGGCTAACCTCACTCAGAATGATGTTCTCCAATTCCATCCATTTACCAGCGAATGATAACATTTCATTCTTCTTCATGGCTGCATAAAATTCCATTGTGTATAGATACCACATTTTCTTAATCCATTCGTCAGTGCTGGGACATCTTGGCTGTTTCCATAACTTGGCTATTGTGAATAGTGCCGCAATAAACATGGATGTGCAGGTGCCTCTGGAGTAACAGTCTTTTGGGTATATCCCCAAGAGTGGTATTGCTGGATCAAATGGTAGATCGATGTCCATCTTTTTAAGTAGCCTCCAAATTTTTTTCCAGAGTGGTTGTACTAGTCTACATTCCCACCAACAGTGTAAAAGGGTTCCTTTTTCCCCGCATCCTCGCCAACACCTGTTGTTGGTGGTGTTGCTGATGATGGCTATTCTAACAGGGGTGAGGTGGAATCTTAGTGTGGTTTTAATTTGCATTTCCTTTATTGCTAGAGATGGTGAGCATTTTTTCATGTGTTTTTTGGCCATTTGAATTTCTTCTTTTGAGAAAGTTCTGTTTAGTTCACTTGCCCATTTCTTTATTGGTTCATTAGTTTTGGGAGAATTTAGTTTTTTAAGTTCCCTGTATATTCTGGTTATCAGTCCTTTGTCTGATGTATAATTGGCAAATATTTTCTCCCACTCTGTGGGTGTTCTCTTCAGTTTAGAGACCATTTCTTTTGATGAACAGAAGCTTTTTAGTTTTATGAGGTCCCATTTATCTATGCTATCTCTTAGTTGCTGTGCTGCTGGGGTTTCATTGAGAAAGTTTTTACCTATACCTACTAACTCCAGAGTATTTCCTACTCTTTCTTGTATCAACTTAAGAGTTTGGGGTCTGATATTAAGATCCTTGATCCATTTTGCCCAACTCTGTCTTCAGCCCTCCATCCCCCTGCCTCCAGCCTGCTCCAAATCATCTCCCCTGCCCCCACATTACAGAAGCCATCTGCCAACTGATTTGTTGCCCATTTCACCCCCTTCCACCCTCCTGCCCCAACATTCAGCCCAAATTATCTGTGGAAACATGTACAATTGCTGACTTCCCTGGGTTACTAACCACACCACTTCACTTCCTGGTACCACCCTAGCCTTCTTCCCTCTGCCCACAGGCCTGAGCACAGTCCGCCCACACCCACAGGCTCCGGCATTGTGCAAGGAACCCCGTGCCTGGGTGGGTCCAGCTGTATCGTTTGTCTAAAGCAGGCAAAATGTGAAGTTGAAATTCTTTTCTGTATTGGGGAAATAGTTCATGATTTTAAATACATTTTCTCAGTGTGAGTGAGGGGAAACAACCTTACAAAATACTGTTGTCCTCATTTTCCAGTGAGGAAACTGAGGCACAGAGAGGAAAAGCTACTTGAGCAGGGTCACACAGGTGACCCTGAGGTGGATCTGAGATTCAAACCCAGGTAGTCCAGGTCCTCCATGGATCTTGCCAGGACCCCCAGTCAGGTGTGGGGAAGCAAGAACCTCATTAGTCAGCAGAGAGGGGTGCAGGCAGCTGTGGGTGGAGAGTGAGACAGGCACTGGCGAAAAGTGTGAGGGAGGCGTTTGTGGCACACATACACATGCCAGACACTGGGCTAGACTCCTCTGTATTATTTTACTGGATCTGTTACAAATGCCCACCTGGCTGGCCAAGGGCTCCTTTGCTCTATTTGGCTAGAAATCTCAGATAGGCATGAGAAGTCCTGAGTCCCAGAGGCTCGTGGCTGTGATCCGTGCGAGCCCGGGGCTTATGGCTCCAGCCTTTCAAGACGTGGGGTGCTCAAGGCAGAGTATCGCTCTAGGTTCAGAAGGCAAATGTTCTAGCTCCTGAGCTCTGGGTGGCTGAGCCCTTGCTGGGTGGCTCTTTTGCACTGTGCTGGTAACCTGGTCTTGCAGTCCTTGTAGGGTCAGCTCCCACCTTTGACTCTTCACAGCCCTCACTTCATAGCTTCTCCTGTCTCTCGCCTTCTCGGTAATTCTGCTCTCTCTCATAGCTTCTTGAAGTTTCTGCCCTCAGCTGCTCTCTGGAACTTTTCAGCCACCCCCTTACTGTTATAGATCTAAACTTTGGGTACTGAGCCCTCCACTCTTGGTGACTCCCTGGAACTCTTCAGCTGCCTCCCTACTGCAGCTGCCAGTAAGCAAAAGACCATTTGGGAGAAGACTTTATTGGGGCTTAATTCCAGGGGCCAGCACATAGGAGAGGACATAGCCAGAAGTAGATGGGGTATAGGTACGGTATGAAAATGTGAGATTGGAATTTGTACCAATGACAGCACAGCTTCCAGTTTACCAAGAACAATCCCAACCCTTATGTAAGGACCAATCACAAGCTTCAAATTGCACTAGTCAAAAGCCCCCTACTAAATCACTGGGAAAAGTGCTCCTCCTCTGGCTTGAGTGAGAGTAGCTGCAGAATGAGCAGGGTCATCTAGAAGTCCCCAAGGCTTGCTTGCCAATGCAAGTTGTCTGACATAGTTGTAACTGGAGCAGGGCCATCAGGAGCAGACTGTGGCTTCAGTACTAGCTGCAGCTGACAATGGTCCTTGCAGCTGGAGTGTTGTTTCCTCAAGGCACCCATGGAGGGTTCAAAGCAACCAAGTTGCCATAATAATGATAATCTGGCCAGTCACCAGAAGAGGAACTGCTTAACTGACAGCTCCCTACTCACAGCAGTCAAAAGCAAAGGGTCTTGCAGCTGTCAATCAAAGGATCCACTTGGCTCAGCCCCCAACAGCTTTGCTTATTTGAGGGAAAAGTAAACATGGAGGGCATTTACAATAAAGAACTATAATTAGCATCAACATTTTTAGCATTATGTAACAGTGTTCAATTCCTAACAAAGTGAGCCTGTGTAGGGTTGGGTCCCTCTAACCTGTCTCAAGATCTTTGCAACAATCCTGACCAGTGTTATTGGCTATATTTTTACACATTTAGAGGGTGAAGGGCTGGTGGAGTGGCTCGAGTAGTAGAGTGCCTGCCTAGACTAGAAAATGAAGCTCAGGAAAGTTATGTGGTTTTCCTAACATCACATACTACATAGATGGAAGCAGGCTGGAGCTCCATGTCTGTTGGACTCCAACGTCTTCAGCTCCAGCACATGGAGTTCCTGCAGGCACCGCAGGAGGGTCTTAGGCTCAGGACCAGGTCTCAAACCCCCAGGAGGAGAGCACAGTGAAGACTTCTGACCCATGATGGACAAGGGTCACATTGACTAACAGACTTCTAGTAACAACCCAAGATGGCTGAGGCTTTGGGGTTTCCTCTTACAAGTTGTAGAATCGGTGCAAGCCTGGCTTATCTAGGGCAAGGTAGAACCTCTCTTCCAGAGTTTCCAAGTCTGCAAAGGAGACAAAATAATATCTACCATGGTTCCTTCACTGCTTGTCCACTTGTGCATTGGACCTGCTAATTTTGATGGTGCTGGGAAGCACCATCTTGTGTAGGATGGCAGATCAGTATTCCTGAGTCCACAGCTGGGGCCTCACGCTCTCTGGCAGCCTGGCTCACGTTTGGTCTTAGTTTGGGTTCTCCCCAAATCAGAGCCTGAGGCAAGGACATGGGTCCAGGGAGTTTACTTGGGAGGCTGTCTCTTGACGCTGGCAGGAGGGAGCAGGCAGTGAGACTGGGAAAGAGAAAAGCACTCACTGCATTATTGAGTTGATCACCGACATGGACAGCTGGGACTTGGTTCCATCAGCGACCCTCTGGGGAACCATGTAAAATGCACTTAAGAATTGTCCTGGATGACAGAGAGGCTGGGGCATGTACTCACTGACCCGTATCCCCTGACTGTGTGCCAAGGCTGTTGCTGATGTCGGAGTGGAGCTGAGGGATGCTCAGGAGCAGAGAGCCAATGGCATCTCCCAGAGATGTTGCAGGAGTGACAACGGCTGTCACGAGCCATATGGAATCCCAACACAAACCGCCCTGCATTGGCCAAACAGTGGAGGCGAGCGCATCTTAGGACAGCTGCCGAGCTATTTCCTTCTAACCTCCTTTCCCGATTTGGAAGGAGGTACCTCCTCCGTGTGAAAACAGCGAGGGAAAACAAGAGCACTTCAGTGCCAGTTATGGGGTGGGAACAGGATGGCGGGCAGCCACAGGTGCCCAGGAGCTAGGCTGCTTTCTGGCTCCCACACAGTCTGCTCAAAAGGCAGAAAAACAACAATGGGACAGATGAGGACACAGAAATAGTCTTTTAGGTACTTATTCTGATCTCTATGCTCAGAGCTCAGGAGATGAAAAACCTGGCCTTGGATCCAAGACCTCCCTGAGGACGCCTTCCTCGGCAAGTGGATGTATTGTGCAGGGGAAGATTACTGGCCTTGGAAGCAGAGGTGTCAGGATCAAGTGTTGTCACACAATTAGCTGCACACCCCTTAAGGCTGATGTAAAGATCACACAAGTGTGATGCGAAGCACACAGTTGAGAGGAGAAGCAATAACAGTTATGATGTGATCTTGACCTTGCCAAGGTGGGATCACTCTCCTACTGCACAGATGAGGCCTGGAATCAGAGGGTGAGCCACCTGTCTTAGCTCTAGCCCTTAAACCACCAGACCCAAGCCTTGAACCAGTCTGGGAACTGAGTCCCAGTCCAAAGGGCCTCTGATACATGTTTCTGGAACAAGTGCAAAGGCAGCTGCCTAAAATGAGGCCACAGGAAGACTTCTGTGCTCACACTCTGACCCCATGAACTGGTAAGGACGTGGGACACAGGCAGTCTAGGCAGGGTGACCACATGACCAGGCCATGTTCCTGGAAAGGTACAGAAGCCTCATAGGGCAATCAGAAGGAATCAGGGAGTGAAGGTCAAGGACAAAGCGTAGGGAAAGTAGCAGGCTATGAAGTCTGATCCAAATTCCACAAGTCCTTGGGCTAGTCTGGGGAGCCTTCTGGGTCAATGATCTTCTGGTCAGCAAGGGGTCAGGGAGGGCTGCAAAGTGCACCAGGGCTCCCCGGGAGCAGGCTCTCTGGTCACAGCAGTGGGAAAGGATGACATCCCTGTCCCCAGGGCTCTCACAAAACTAACAAATGCAAATGGCCTGCCTGGATCTCAGCAGTGAGGATCTCCCCTTCTTCTCCTAATACCATTGCCTCTGGATGAGACATGGACCTACATTGCTTCCCACCCTGCTCAAATTCTCACTCTACTCTCCCCTCGCTCAGGGTCTGACTTCACGTGATCACGGTCACATATGATGGCAGGTTGTATTGGGGTGGTAGAAGGATCCTGGGAGGAGGAAAGGAGTCACACATTCACCCCAATGCTTCTCTGAGACCACTCTGTCCTGGAGCTATTGGGTGGGACAAGATCAGAGGCAGCAGACACACTTCTCAGTTCTGAGCACGTAGAGCCAGCCTGTGGGCCCTGGGGCCTGGGCTTATTTTCATAGAAGCGTCATGTAAAAGGCACAAAAATGTGAAAGACTGAGACTGGAATGCATCAGGGAGAGGAAGAGGTGGTCCAGTGGCTGGGAGGGGAGACTTACTGCTCAGAGCAAGTTATATTTGCACTACTCTGCAACCAAATGAGATGGATGGCTTCCCAGGACCGTTTCTTTTTTCTTTTTTTTTAATTATTTTTTTTTATTATTCACAGGTGCATACAAGGCTTGGGTCATTTCTCCCCCTGCCCCCACCCCCCTCCCTTACCTCCCGCCCCCTCCCTCTCCTCCCCACCCCCTCGATACCCGGCAGAAACTGTTTTGCCCTTATTTCTAATTTTGTTGTAGAGAGAGTATAAGCAATAATAGGAAGGAACAAGGGTTTTTGCTGGTTGAGATAAGGATAGCTATACAGGGCATTGACTCACATTGATTTCCTGTGCGTGTGTGTTACCTTCTAGGTTAATTCTTTTTGATCTAACCTTTTCTCTAGTTCCTGGTCCCCTTTTCCTATTGGCCTCAGTTGCTTTTAAGGTATCTGCTTTAGTTTCTCTGCGTTAAGGGCAACAAATGCTAGCTGATTGTTTAGGTGTCTTACCTATCCTCACCCCTCCCTTGTGTGCTCTCGCTTTTATCATGTGCTCAAAGTCCAATCCCCTTGTTGTGTTTGCCCTTGATCTAATGTCCACATATGAGGGAGAACATACGATTTTTGGTCTTTTGGGCCAGGCTAACCTCACTCAGAATGATGTTCTCCAATTCCATCCATTTACCAGCAAATGATAACATTTCGTTCTTCTTCATGGCTGCATAAAATTCCATTGTGTATAGATAGCACATTTTCTTTTTTTTTTTTTTTTAATTCACGTGCATACAAGGCTTGGGTCATTTCTCCCCCCTGCCCCCACCCCCTCCCTTACCACCCACTCCGCCCCCTCCCTCTCCCCCCCACCCCCTCAATACCCAGCAGAAACTATTTTGCCCTTATTTCTAATTTTGTTGAAGAGAGAGTATAAGCAATAATAGGAAGGAACAAGGGTTTTTGCTGGTTGAGATAAGGATAGCTATACAGGGAGTTGACTCACATTGATTTCCTGTGCGTGGGTGTTACCTTCTAGGTTAATTCTTTTTGATCTCACCTTTTCTCTAGTTCCTGGTCCCCTTTTCCTATTGGCCTCAGTTGCTTTAAGGTATCTGCTTTAGTTTCTCTGCGTTAAGGGCAACAAATGCTAGCTAGTTTTTTAGGTGTCTTACCTATCCTCACCCCTCCCTGTGTGCTCTCGCTTTTATCAGGTACCACATTTTCTTGATCCATTCGTCAGTAGTGGGGCATCTTGGCTGTTTCCATAAGTTGGCTACTGTGAATAGTGCTGCAGTAAACATGGGTGTGCAGGTGCCTCTGGAGTAACCAATGCCCAGGACCATTTCTTAGTGGGCAGAATTCTGGCCTTTTCTCATCTCATTCTGCTCGCTCTCTACAGGGGATGACAATAGTGCCTTCTTCAAAGAGCTGTTGTTCTTAGACAGTGTCTGGCCCATGAGAGATTCCCAACAAATATTAGCTATTTTTGGATGTTTTGATTATTACTATTAATTTATGCATTTGAGTATAGAGCCGTTGGGTGCTCAGTTAATGCTGAATGAACTGAAACACATCTATAGGCAAGTGCATAAAAGGTTGGAAGTGGATGACATCAAGGATTGAAATAGATAAGCCACTTGTGCTTCATTCGGTCTAGTTATTATGATCTGGTATCCATGGGAACCGCTGAATATTGATACTTGAAATAGGTTTTCTCTGTGCTGAGTGACTAAGATACGTATGGGGCCTCTGTACTTCATCACCCACAAAGGGGAGCAGAGTCCTCACCCACCTTGCTCCTCTCTCTCCTCCAGAGAGTGAGTCCTTCAGGGCAGGGTCCATGATTAATGGACATTCAGAAACCAAGTGTCCAGAGGCTGCTGGGACACACAAGTGCTCACTCATATTTGTTGAGTGAATGAATGAATGAATAACAAAGGGACAAATGAATATTGTCAAATCAACTCAGGAAATGGCAGAGCCTTCCTCTGGGAGGGACTGAAGAAGGTAGACTTCATCATCACTTCTTGCATTGGGTAAACATCACATCTGTGCAATAGGAGCAGGTCCGGTTCAAGTACAATTCCAAAGTGCTAAATAGCAGGGCTTTGGGTCAAATTGGATAGGAAATCTTGGCTCAGACACTTCCTAATTTTGTAAACTCAGGCAAGCTAACTTCCCCAGGCCTCAGTTTCACATGCATAAACTGGTCCTAATAACCGCCCCACTACAGGAGCGGAGCCACACCATCTTCACAAGTCTATGAAGTGGGGATAACAGTGGGTCTCTCCTGAGGGATTTGCACCACTAACAGGATCAGACATAACACAGTTCTTTGCCAACTGTCAAGTGCTGTGCACCTACAAGGGACCATGGGAAGGCTTGAGTAGCACAGAGCAGTAGGGCGAATGTGACCCTGGCGCTGGGGCGAGCCTGCCAGCCAAGGGGAGGGGATCCAGAAATCAAAGGACCTGGGGACCTGGTATGGAACATCACTCAGAAGGCCGTGGACTTGGGGGCCAGAACCCCTGGTTCAGGCCTGCCACTGCCTCTCTGCTTTGTGACCTGGGATCGGTGACTTAATGTGAGGTTCTTGTTAGTGGTGTGGGGTGGTGGTAAATTCTCCACAGTGTGTGTGGGGTGGATGTTATTGGGATTGAACAGGTTATGGCCTGTAAAGTGCTCAGCCCACACCTGGGATGCAGTACGTACATAGTAAATGCAGCTGCCCTCATTATGCAGGATACTCTCACTATCCTGACCATCCTCAAGGATCAAGGCCTCCTGCCTTGGCTTGCCCATCTTTGGTTTGCCCAGAGCCAGGAAATCAAGGTCAGGAGTAGGGTGGACTGAGGCTTTGTGGGGATCATTATGGCATGAAGCAGGGGCCACTGGAACCCCATTTTATAAGTGGGATTCCTGCAGCCCAGCGGGCACTGAGACACACACCCAGTTCTGTCCATGTGCGAAAACTGTGTTTGTTCTACTCTTTTGGGATTTGCTCCCATGGTGACTCCAAACACTGTGTGAGTCCCTGGAGCTAAAGGAGGACACAGGGGTGGAAACCCAGTGGGGCCATGCCCAGTGGCTACCCTGTAATCCCAGCTGTTCAGGAGCAAAGATAAAGAGGATCTCAGCTAGAGGCCAGCCTGGGAAAAAAAAAAGTTAGCAAGACCCCATCTCAACAAACAAGCCAGTTGTGATGGTACACACCTTATAGGACCCTACCTGAAAAATAACCTAACACAAAAAGGGATGGAGGAGTTGCTCAAGCAGTAGAGCACTTGCCTAGCAAGCATGAGACCTTGAGTTCAAACCCCAGTACCACACACACAAAAAAAAAAAAAGAACTCAGTGGGTGCTTGGGTTAGCCTGGCACCCCAATTCCTACCCATTCTAAAACCTCTCTGCCCTCCATGACCCCTTATCCCTGGGCTCTCCTGACCCAACAGTCCCTCTAGGACAGGGCAAGAATGAGCAGCTTGGCCTGTGTCTTCTCTGCACAGATAGCCACGTAACTAGGTAATCACACATGTCTCTTATCTCGCTCTCCTGCTTTATTACTTCCCTGGGGAGAGACCAGCCGTGACCGTGGCCTCTCTCAGCAAATGAAGCTGCAGATGTGGCTGCAGGACTGCTGCCAGGAGAGAAGTGTGGAGTGAAGGGGAGATTTTATCTTTAGATGGCAGGGACACCATGTCCTTCAGCTCAGGGTGTGCTGACAAGTCCTGGATGGCTCCTGGGAACACAGCCAGGGCCTTGTAGAAAGACTGCTGGACCCAGCAGAGGAAGCACAGATCTTGCCATTGGTTCTGTCTTGGGCTTGCTATGTGACCTCAGGGCTAGCACTTAACCTCTCTGGGTCCCAGGTTCTCTGTGGGTCAGATGGGGACAATAATTCTTTCTCCCATGGTAATCGAACTACCTTGAGTCTGGGAGACATCTACATCTCATCCCTGTGTTCTCTTTTTTTTATTAAAAAAAAGTTTTATTGACATACTTTGTACATATTTAAATTGTAAATTCTGATAAGTTTTGACAACTGTATACACCTGTGAAGCTATCAAAATATCAAACAGATCTATCATTTCCCCAAACTTCCTCTTGCCCCTTTGTTATCCTCCCTCCCTTCTCACTTCTTCCCACTTCCCCCATCCCAGGCACCACTAATCTGCTTTCAGTTACTACAAGTCACCTACAGGTCCCAGAACCTTTATCCAAATGGACTTGTGCAGTGGTTCTCCTTCTGTCTGGCTTCTATTCTGAGACTTATCCATGCTGGTGTGTATATCAGTGATTCACTTTATGGACATACTATAACTTGTTTATTTGCTTATCTGTTGGTTGGTATTTGGGTTGTCTCCATTCTGGGGGGGATTACAAATAAAATTTCTATGGACGTTCACATACAAGTGTTCAAATATTTCACTTCTCTTGGGTAAATTCAGCTCAAATGGCTAAGTTATATGCTAGGTATAAGCTTAATTTTTTTCTATTTTTTTTTCACCATATTGAGGTTTGAACTCAGAACCTTCACCTTGAGCCACTCCACCAGCCCTTGTTGTGTTAAGTATTTTCAAGATAGGGTCTCATGAACTATTTGTCCAGGTTGGCTTTGAACCGTGATCCTCCTGATATCTGCCTCTTGAGTAGCTGGGATTATAGGCGTGAGCCACTGGAGCCCAGCTAAGCTTAATTTTTAAAGATACTGACAAACTGATTTCCAAAGTGATTGTACCATTTTACACTCCACCAGAAGTGCAGGAACATTCAAGTTCCTCCACATCTTCACAAACACTTGGTCTTTGTAATTCTAGATGTTCTGATAGCTATATCTCATTGTTTTCATTTGCATTTCCTTAATGAGTCATGATGCTAAACATCTTTTCATGTGTTTATTTATGTGACTCTATCTAAAAATGAGCTAAAAGCAAAAGGACTGAGGGGGACTCAAATAGTACAGTGCTTGAGATCAATCCCCAGTACGGCCAGAGCCATGATGTTGTCGTGATGAATGTCTTCAGACATTTTCCATGGGAACATGTACCTGGGGAAGCATCACACACATGTTCAGGGTTGTCCACTTAATATGTTGATGAATTTCTAAACATCAGTCCAAACATCTGTGTAATACTGCATTGTCTCTAAAATTAGCTGTATTCGTTGATCCCCAGTAGTTGGACATCTGGATGTTTTCCCTTTGGGGGTTTTGTAAACAACGCTACAGGGAACATCTTTACAACTTCACCTTTGCATACGTGCTGAATATCTGGGTAAGAAGGCGCCTACCTGTTAAAACTTCTTAAGTCACACTACAACATGTTTTCGCTACTTTTTAATCTGTGTTATTTTAGCTTAAATTACTGATTTCAACACAGTAAACACCCCTCTCTGTTTCTCACTTTACATGAACAGGCTGATACTTTTTGTTGCTTCATTTACTTAGTCAGTCACCCTACTTCATCATCGTCATCATCATCCCTTCGCCTTCCTCCACTTCATCATCGTCATCATCATCCCTTCACCTTCCTCCAATTCTGCCTCAAAAGGCCTGGATGAGGGAGACTCAGCCTCCCTCCACATGCTCTCCACAACCTCCTCCAGACACTAGAAAGCCTGCCTCTGAAGAGAGACCTTCCCCACCCATGCTGGTCATCACTGCTTCTCCAGCACCAAACACCAGGCCTGGCACATGGTGGGTGCTCAAATAAATAGTTGAGCAAATGGTTGCTGATCTGAACTGAGTGTGTTTCTCACCAAACCCCTCTATGAAGTAAGGAATATGCTTATTTGTGGGAGTCTTTAAAAATATTTTTCTCTATAAGTAACATATATTTGCTTTAGAAAATACCACTAAATATAAAGAAAAAAATTAACAGCCATAAAAACACCACCTTAAGTAACTAATATTAAGGGTGTGGCATGGTGGTTCATTCCTGTAATCCCTGCTACTTGGGAGGCAGAGGTAGGAGGATTGAAGTTTGAGGCTGGCTGGGGAAAAGCATGGGATGCTTTCTCACCTTATCTGAGTTCTAACTGGAAGATGAGAAAACTAAGATCCCAAAGTGCACAGTGATCCCAGCTCAGAGAAGTGCCTGGGTCCCAGGCCCCCTTCCATCCAACTTGTCTTTCTTAGTTGGGAGGTGAGGCTGGGCTTGGAGATGCCTGGAACAATCTGTGTGTGGCTCTTGTTCTCACTTCCTGCTATCAGAGAAGCTTGTGAGGGACAGGGTAACCTCCCAAGGACCTTTCCAGGCCTGGGACTCCAGTACAAATCAAGTGAGACCCAGTTCTCCAGTTGTACTAAAATTGTCTCACCTCTCATGGTCCTGGGTCCACTTTGTGGATTTACTATTTATTGGCATTTAATGTCAAAGGGACCCGGTCCCTTGCTGAGATCCAGGGTGAGGCAGTTGAGTCGCCTGGGGAGGTCCACACTAGATCCTCACCTGAGCCTCCTGTCCTAGAGCTGGGAGCCAAAGGGGGCTGGTAGGGTGGGGATATGAGGTAGCTTCCCCTGAGCCCTCTCTTCAGTGGCATGGCAGCAGCTGAACCTCCAAGCTGTGAAATGTGATAAAAACTCATGCATTTTTGAGGGAAAAAAACCAGGATTCTAATTATTATGTCATGATTTTTAAAGTTAAAATAGCTTGAAAAAAATTAATATCTTTATGATCCTTGGACTCTGTTAGACAACAAGCCCGTCAGTGCCTGGAGCTCCCTGGCGAGAGACCATGGCTCAGCACCATGGACAGCAGCCGGCAGAGCTGCCTGGGTTTCTTACCTCCAGGCCTCTGAGCGCAGTGCTGCGTTCCATCCACGTCAGAGTAAGCTGATGGCGCATTGCCTGGACGACACGAGGGGCCAGCGTGGGTACCATTCACAGGGGGACACACAGATATGATGTCCAGAAAGGACCCACCTCCTCCAAACTTCTCCCCAGCCTGTCTAGCACTCCACAAGCAAATCTATTTCCCTCATACTTGTTTAAAGCAGTTTTTAAAAAACTAGTCCTATTCCTGTGCGTGTAAAATAAGAGTTGATTTGAAGCAATGTCTTTCTCTCAAAAAGCTTGAAATCTTGTCAAGCAGATAAAAGATTTTCCTAGAGGTCACCAAGGCCAAGGACAACACATGGGACAAGTGGTGAGGCTGATGGACAGGACTGACGACCCCAGTGGAGAGTGGGACCTGGGGAGTTGGACTAGCCAAATATATTCCTTGGGTGGAAGGCATTGAATGGGATTGGGCTGAACCTTTAAGGCTGAGGAAGCAAGCATTTTGGCAGGGATATTGGGGAAAAACACGCGGCACAATGAGATACCCTGGGCCATGGGGTAGGGACAGTAGGGGCTGGTGTGATTGAGGCATATTACCAAGAGGAATGGTGTGGAATAATAAGAGGGAAGGCCAAAGAACTGTGAGAGGCCCATTCTGAGGGCATAAATTCCTAATTTTCTTGGAAGGTAAATATTTGAGGCAGACTCAAATTCTTAGTTCTTTCTCCCTTACTATCTTCTCACATCTAAGTTCTCATCTCCTTACCTGCATGGGTCCCCCAAACTGCCAACAAAATGACTGTTCATGCCCAGTGTGGCACCTCCTGCTGGGGCTGATGGGGGCCGTGGGGGCTGAGCTCTGTCCACAGGGATGAAGCCCTGGTAATGAGATTCAGATGGAGAAGGGCTTGGGGAGGCTCCTTGGGCAGGTGGACAAAGCTGGGGTTCCAGGTCAGCACCTTGCTCCTGGGCTGGGTGAGGAGGAGTAGAGCCTGAGGGCTGAGGTGTCTGCACACCACTCTCCTCTCATGGGGAGCAGGACAAGTGCCCCTCAGCTCCCCAGAGACCTCCAACATTTCCTTTGCAGGACTCTAGACACAGCTGGGAGGAACTCAGCATCATGAATGTCAGAAATTCTTAGACACTGAAAGGAAAATCATATCCCTATGTTACTACAATAGCAGGTAGGTGCCGACACTGACCCTGCACTCACTTGGGTGAAACACCTAATAACTCCGTGAGCTCACACAGGAGCCCTAGGAGGTAGGTACTGTCACCCACAGCCCCACTACACAACAGATGAGCGAACTGAGTCTCTCCCAGAAGTTGAGTTGCACAGTCATGCTTGAAGATCATTTAGTCAATCAGCTGCAAAGTAGAACCAAATAAACCAGGACTCAACAGAACCTGGAGGAGGAAGAGAAAGGATGAACTCTGACAGCCACCTAGGGACCTAGAGGGTGGGGACAATCACAGGTGCTGAGCAACCTCAAGGGCCAGGAACTGTGCTAGGCTTTCCCTCCTGTTATCAGCTCCCTTGAGCCACCCCAACTCATAGGCAATGAGACTGAATTCCCTCAGCTAAAATCACAGAATTTACACAAAGAATTACTTGGACCATTTTGTTGAACAGAAAGTAAAGACTCAGAAAAGTTGAGTGACTTTTGCAAGGCCACATAACAAGTGCTTGGTAAAACCAGGATTTAAACCCTGGGCTCCTGGGCTCCAAAGGGCAGCTCTTTCCTCCATCCTTAGTTGCTTCTGACAATCAGCAAGGACTCTTGGGACCAGAGTCATCCTGAAGTCACCTCCTCCTAAGAAGGTGTAAAAGTGAACTTTTGGGACCTAGGCAAGGGGTCCTCCTTCCTCAGAGAAGTGAGCTGGCCCCGTCTTAGCAGCCCCTTATTGCATTGCTCTGGCCTGTCTCTACAGCAGGAGCACCACCCCATCCCTCCCTGCAATGGCTGGTCCAGGCCAGCTGCTCTCTCCTCTTCTGTTCTTCACTCTCAACCCTACCCTTGTCTCTCTCCCAGGCCCCAGAGCTTCCCCCGTTCTGGTATGTGTGCAAACCTTGGAGTTTGTACATCATTACAGTCTTCCTACAGCACCTTTTGATGGAGCTCAGCAGAACCCCCCGGGTGTCTCCCCTTAGATGCAGGAGTTTCTGATACAGCCACGTTGCCCTAGAAGACACCATGCTCAGAAGAAAGATGCCATGTAGACCCTGTGGGAACACAGCCTGGGAAGGGGCACAGGAATAACTCCTTTCTCATTTCACCAGCCCTGGTCCTTCTTGCCAACCTGCTGGGCCTCCTGTCTCGAGTGAGCCAGTCTTGGGGTCCACTGCTTGGGGCATAAGGTGCCTCTCCCTCACCACCCCTATCACCCACCTGGGCTGGGCCCCACTGGAGTCCTCGTGCACCCACTGAGGAGGCCTGTAAACCACTTTATTGGATTAAAGCAAACATCTGCCAATGAAGAAAAGCAAAACCTTAATTGGGAGCCCCTGGGGATGTTTGCCAGGCAGATGGAAGAGTATCTAATGAAATCACCTCATACGGTCTTCTCTGCAGACCTCGAAGATAAAGTCACATTGCCAGGCAACAGGGCTTTTCCACCTGGAGGCCTGATAAGGGGCTTGGCAGAGCTGCGTGTTTGAAAAATATGATTTTGTAAGTGAGGATGAGGGTTTGTTGACTCTGCTGTCCAATGCCCCAGGCCCCACGGCCAGATAAGCAGCTGCCACTTTCCCCAGGGGACCAGCAGAGCTGCCCACATGCAGTCACCCTGAGCCCCACCCAGAGAGCAGCCCAAACTGCTCTAACTTTGGTTAGATGCTACCAAAGTGGCCATTCTGGCCACCAGAGGCAGGTGGTGGCAACGGTGTTCTCTCTTCCTCTCCCTGAGTCTGGTCCAAGGCCCTGGGATGGAGGGGCTTAGGGCTGCAGGGATTACCCCAGCTAGGTCTGATAAGGTACCACAGTGCCTCCCAACTCCTTCTGCCCCCCTTCTCAAATGATTCCTCCCTCAGAGTGAAAGCCAAAACCTCACTGAGGCCCACGAGGTTCTGCATGATCTGAGCCAACACGGTCTCATCTTCAGCTACCCCTGCCCCTTCCAGCCACATTGGCCTTTTTGCCTGCCTCACCTGCCAGCTATGTTCCTGCCCCAGGGCCTTTGCATTGGTGTTCATTCTGCAATCTGTGTACCTGGCTCTCTTCCTTAACAACTCCTTATTCAAGTTGCATCTCCACGAGGCCTGTTCTCTTGTGCAGCCCACCCCTCCTCCCTGATATCCTAAGGCTCCTTACCCTGCTTGGCTCTTTTCTTTTCCCATGGCCTTTGCCACCTCCTAACCTACTATGCAATGCTCTGATTTATTATGGCTTATTGCTCATTGTCTGTCTCCTGAACCCAGAACAAACTCCAAGAAGGTCTTGCCTCTTTCCCTCACTATTGTATTTCAAGAACCAGGAACACAGTATGAGCTCAATAAATGTTTGTTGAGTGAAGAAATCTCTCTCCTTCTCAACTCCCAAACAGCTTTGAGAGAAACTGTGAAAAAGAGTCTATGCTCAGAACGCACCTCTGGAAAGTAACTGAGCCACCCTAGAAAAGGTCTAGGGCAGTGCCCCTGACCCCACCAGCCCTACCACCTGAAACCTCCAGAAAACGCTGTCTCGCCCAGGAAGGAGAACCCAAGGCTGGGCACCAGAAGCACTTGGCTCTAATTCCAACCTTCTGTTGATGTGTGACTGGGGAGACACTCTTCCATTTCAGAGACTCAATTTCTCCTTTTGGGAAAATAGCACTGACCCTCTTTATCCACAAGCACGACAACTTTGGGAGCCCTGAGCTCAAATCCTGCCCCATGCTTATTAGCTGTGTGGTGTTAGGCAGTTCAGGCAACCACCCTGAGCCTCTATCTCTTCGTGACTTTTTGTGAGCAGTGGCTACTGTGCTTACCTGTGATGCAGTGTTGTCCTTTGCCTCCTTATGGGATAGCATGGGGAGGTGGCTAGCAAGGTTGTTCAGTGAGTGGACAGCAGGTCCAAGATGGACTCTGTCATGCTGGCCCTGGAGCCCGGAGCTCTCCTTTCCCCCACATTCAGCACTACAGCTTGGTCGGTGCAAGGCCTTGTTCCTTTTCCTGACCCAGGGGATTCTGTCCCCAGAGACTCAACTCACTGTCACCACTTGGGCCTCTGTGTTGGTGACAGGTATCACGATGGCCTGGTTGACACACACCTCTTAGGAAAAACCCACGTCCAAAGAATTCCCTGCAAACTAACCCCAAAAAGCAACCAAGCCTCAAAGCTAGGGGTGGAGGAGACATCTGTCAAGTCTGGGAAGGGCCTGAGCATCAGGCAGCTGCAGGATCCAGGGCCATTCAAGGGTGGGGACACTGTTTGACACCCACACCCCAGACACAGAGCTGGCATTGCCAGAGACTGAGCTTGAGATGAGGATTAGAGTGCACCCTGGGAGAGGAGTAAGGAAGGACAACAGGGATGGTGGAGAGAGCGGGAGGGGGAAGGAAAACAGTAAAGCGTAGCTGCCAGTGAAGGTGTGCTACCAGAAAAACATGCGCTGAAAATGATCACCTATAAATGAGGCCCCAGGTCTCCACTGCACTGCTCCTGTGTTGATTCTCTGAACTTTGCAAAGCCTTTCTGGTTTCTGTAAAAAGTTGTAGGTACAGAAGGGTGGATCTTGGAACAGGAGGTTCCCAGAAGGACTGAGAGACCCAGGCAGGGCTTGGCTGCACCTGTTGGTGGGGGGCAGTCCTGAGCCTGCAGTCAGCTGCCCATGGGGTGCATGGGGCCACCTCTGGGCCTCTTATGGTATCAGCATTGCAGGCTGGCTGTATACCTATGAGCCCACCTTTGGAATCCTGGGAGACAGCTGCGGACTCTGGCGCCCCCTCCCCCTCCTCACAGTTGTGCCTGGAAAGCCAGGCAGGTGGATAGGGTCTGTCCTACAGAGAGGCCAGGACACCATCCTGACCCCTCTCCCCACCCTCCAGACTAGGAAGAAGCCCCCTCATGCAGGTAAAAGCAGCGATTGTTTTTATTATGTAAATTATACACAACATGAAATTTACCATTTTAACCATTTTTAGGTGCAGAACTCAGTGGTATTATTGTATAACCAATACTATCACTCATTTCTAAAACTTTTGTTTTGAGCTAGGGTCTCTGTATGTGGATCAGGCAGGCCTTGAACTTGAGATCCTCCTGCTTCAGCTTCCCAAGTGCTTATATTATAAGTGTGCACCACCATGCCCAGCTCCAGAACTGTCCATCTTCCCAAATTCTGTACCCATGAAACACTAGATCCCCATTTTCCCCTAGCCCAAGACCCTGGCAGCCCTCCTTCTATTCCCTGTGAGTCTGACTAGAGATTTTTACAAAGCATCTCTGCGTGGTTCTCAGTGCGTTCTCACTGTCCTACCTGCCTCCTCTCCCCTTCCCCTAAGTACTAAGTACTAAGTACTAAGGCTGCCAGTCTTAGATGCCTCTCATTTGTTTATAAAATAATTAGAAAAGCTGCAAAGTTTTGTATATGAGATTTTGTTTTGGTGGTATGGGATTTGAACTCAAGGTCTAGGCAGGCGCTCTACCACTTGAGCTACTTGATCAGCCTGAGATTGCTCTTTACAGCAAGCAGCAAAAACAAAAGTCGGTGCACCTATCTGAAAATGAAACTGTGACCCACAGGAGTGTAGCGGGTGAAGTAGTGGGTACAGATTCACAATCTGACGCTCTGTGGAAGCATGTTAACAAACCTGCACGGGGTCACAATGACCCGGTGTCCTAAGTCCACAGTGCTCAGCTGAAACCCTTTGTTGAGCACTAACCTTGGATGACCGCAGCTGCCTCGCCAAAGATCATAGAATAAATGCTGTAAAATGACTGATTCTCAGCTCTGTGTGGTGTGAGCACAGGTGACTTCCCTGTGTTTCTCAGGTTTGGGATGAATTACATGTTTCTTCTGTGCTCTCTGGCTCCTTTGTGCCCTCCCTTCTTGCCATTCCTTGGATGTTCCACACATGTTCCTCCTTTCAGCATTGACAATGACTGTAGTCAGGCTGGCCCACTCTGTCACCAACTTCGAATGTTACCTCCTCAGATCCCCGGCACCCTCGTCCCCTTCCACAGCACTGTCACATTGCACATGACACGCTGTACATTTTGCATCTTTACTTATTCATTCTTTGTCTTTACCCTCCAGAAGGTGAGCTCATAAGCTCTGTAAGATTCAGGGCTTTGCTGTTTTGTTCATCCTGTGTCCTCAGCATCTCGCACAACTGAGAGCTGTTCTCAAGTGTTCTGAGCATAGGGTAGATGCTTATCAAATTGCTGTTGAATGAATAAGTGCATGTATAGGGCCATTTCAGTACAGTTTCTCATTTAGGGACAGGAGTGGGCACAGGTGTAGGCGAGCAGGCAGGAAGTAAGAAAGGCAGCAGTGGATGGGGGGCGGGTTGGACAGGAAGAAGGAAGGAAGGGCTCTGGAGGATGCTAGTCAGTGACAAATTGTTTCCCAGATAACAGGTGGAACAGGGTTTCTCATAGGGACACCAGGGTGAGAGTGACATCAAAAACCCCATTGAAAAAGGAAACCAAGCAGGAAACAGACCTCACACAAAGCATTCGATTTTGAGAACACTCCCAAAGAGAGGAGAGCTGTGCTAAAATACCGGCAGGGCTGCCAGAGGCAGGTAGGCTACCGGAGGTGGTAGACCGAAGCAATGAATTCATGCCCCAGGACTTCCATTATGGCCTGCTGTTGCCTCACCACTCTCATGAGAGCTGAACAACGGTGCCCCAGCACCCAGTGGAAGTCACAGCCAGTGGCTGAGCGGGCAGAGTCCAGGACTTGGCCACCCTGGGCTGACCCTTCCACGGGTACACTGAGTAGTTATGTGTGAAGTGGCCAGAGCGTGGGCACCCAGCACTGTGAAGCAATGCCGGCTGGTTCTTATCAAATGCACGAATACAGTGACGGACCGTGAAGGCAGAGAACCAGGGTGCCAGAGAGAGGCCTCACTCAGACGGGGAGTCGAGCGGCCTCCCTCTCCCTGCCTAGATATTCGGGGGAGCCCTGAGTGGTGAGCATGCCTCCAGCGCCGAACTCAAGAGAAACGCAGGGTGAGCAAAGGGAAGCTCGGAAGCCTTGGCGCCTATTCCGTGCAGTAGGAGGAACGCGAGGATCAGAGACGAGAGTGACTTGCCCATGGACACACAGCAAATCGGTGGACCGGTCGACAGGTGGAGGTCCAGCTGAATCCCCGTGCCACCTTCTAGGATCCAAATACTTTCTTTGCAGCCACTAGCTGTGAGCGGTGGATGCCAGCGGGAGCCAGAGGTGAGTCTGGAGGTGGAGCGAGCTGGGGCCGGACCCCCGGGGGTGGGGAAAGGGGGCAGGGGGCGGCCCGATGACGTCATTTCCGGGGTCGGGGTATATAACGGGGCACACGGGCGCTGCTGCTGCTACCGCTACTGCAGTGCTCCATCCCAGCGCCGAGAGGATCCCGGGCGGACCACAGACCACAGACTGCTCGGCGCCCGGGCTCGCCATGCGTTCCGCGGTTATCCTTGCGCTTCTGCTGTGCGCGGGGCAAGGTGAGCGAGCGCGAGGACCCGGCGAGGGGTCCCCGGGCGAAGGGTCCCCGGCCGCCCGCCCGAAGTCCCTCCGCGCGCCGAGGCTTCAGCACCGCGGACAGCGCCGCCGCCTCCTGCCTGGCCTGACCCCACTATGTGGCCTCCGCCCAGGCCCCCATCGGACCCTTGGGCCTGACCCCCAACCCGCGGGACAGGGGCCCCCGCGCCCACACCCCTTGTCTGTCCCCTCGGCTGCATTAGGGCCAGCACCAGCTCCACGCCGGGCCGGCCAAGGTCAATGGGGCAAGGTGGGGGGTGGGGCCTGCCGCCGGTCCCCTCTTCCCTCTCACCCTCTTCCATCCTTCCATGCTCCTGGCTTCGCCCTGACTTACACCTCTCCGCATTGTCCCTTACGCCCACCACAGCTCTTCCCCTCAGCTCTGTGGTCTTCCCCACCTTTCCTGCCTCTGTCCCCACCCCAGTCCCACTGCATACTGGCCTTGTTTTCATTGTGCCCTCTCAGTGCTCACGCCCCCTCCTCCCTAGGGCAGGGTTAGACCCTTCGGTGCACCCTCTGGGAGCCACCCCCTGGGGTGGCATACATGCAAGAGAAGCAGAATCAGCCTGGCTCTCATGTGGGTGGGGACAGTTTGAGGCCACGTGAGCCCTATCGGGCAGGACTTCACCCCTTCCCTTGCCTAGGAGTGACCCCTGTGCTCTCTATTTCTTCCCAGTCTCTGCCCTTCCTGTCAACAGCCCTATGAATAAAGGGGACGCCAAGGTAAGAAGGGGTTTGGCGATGCCCGGGATGGGGAAAGAAGTGGACACCTCATGGTCAGTCCTTGGGCAGCTGCAGGAGTGAGTTTGGCACAAAGCCAAAGCCAGCACTGCGGCTGCTGAGCCTGGGGACAGCTTGCAATAGAAGATATCAAAGATGCCTTGCTTTCCCTGCTGTGGGGACTTCCGCGGTCTTCTCTGAGCTTCTCGTGTAGCCCAGAGGGTCCTGTGTTACCCACTGGGGCTAGGTACCAGGCCCACTGTCCTGAACACTCTGGATACAGTGGGGCCACTGGGGACATGGCTTCTCAGTTTTCCACAGACCTGTCAGGCTCTGACTCTGGTCCGCCTTTGCCTCTCCTCTTCAACCTGCCCCAACCTCTGCCAGCAATTCCCACCCTCACCCAACCCTGACTCTTAACCATGGCTCCTTCACCCAGAGACCTCCCCAGCTGGAACTGATGGTGGAGATCACTCAGGAAAGACCAGAGGTGGCTCCTCCAGCAGTGAGAGGCACCCGTGCTGGGCATATCCTTGGAATTTACTCACATCTGAGCTGGGGCTGTTTTTCCAGGCTCTGGTATTCATGTACATCTCCACCTAAGTGTCAGGGAAATTTCTACTCCCCACTTTCCAAGGGCTATTTTCTTCTATTAGAGGCCACAAATAAAACCAAATCATCAAAGAGACTTCAACCTCAATTTGTTCAGTTGTATTTACTGTTTTTTTTTTTTTCAATTACACACAGGCCTGAATTTAAACCTCCATTGCCCATTCTAGCTGTGCAACTTTGGGAAGATTCCTTAACTTCTCAGTGTTTCCCTCAAGGGGAGATATGGAGAGTAGGAACCATGGATGTGTCACATAGTGGGTCCTCTGTTAATAAGCACTGATTTTTCTGGAGCTTCCCTTGATCCCCCCAGTGCTCTTGGGACCCCCTCCCCAATTCCTGTCTCCCAGAATCTGCCCTCATTGGTGGGTGTCTGATACTCCTTGGGCATGGTCTGGGGTTGCCAAGAGATACTGGCTGGGTGCTGCTTGCCAGGCCCCTATGGGATACACTCTGGTCACCATATCATGCCTCACAGTGTGGGGTCAGAAGCATCAGGGCAGCTGGCTAACCTGAATGTTCCATCTGAAGTTGTCACTATACACACTGTGGAGCATTTGCCAGTTTGCCATCCTGGCTCTGTGGACTGGTTGCCTTGGCATTCCATAGACACGGCTTTCCACCCCCTCAGTCCCCGCCAGTGCTGCCTGATGCATGTCTGACACCTCCCACTCCTCTGCCTGGCTCTAGCCTGGGAAGCGGGTCTGGAGTTGTAAGTCCCTGTCTGGGTGTGTGTGACACTTCACACCTTATGGAGTGTTTTCCCATCTGTGCTTCATTACCCTAGGAGGGCAGTGCAGTGGACGTTCCCATTCCCATTTGACAAATGAGAAATCTGAGGCTCGGAGAGGTTAAGCCACTTGCCCGAGATCACACAGCTAGAACACCAGGCTCCAGCTGGCACAATCCTCAAAGATCATTCATCATCAGATTCCTAGTTATCCACAGCCCCTTGCTGGACTGGGTAGGACTTTCAGTCTGGCCTGGCACCCAGATGTAGCTGCAGTGGGCCTCACATCCAGCCCACGGATTCATCTTGTAGATAAATATAGAACTAGACTATGAGGATATCACTGCCTGCATGAGGTGATGTCGCGAGTGTTGGGAGACAGTGATTCCAGTCCTGGTCCCAGAAACGGTAGAGCCCAGAAAGGTCTTTGATCTCCCATGGGGTGCCTGCTGACCTGGCCATACAATTGCAGAGCCTGGCCTTGGCCAGCACTGGATAGATTTCTGTTACTACTGCTCTTACCATCCAACTAAGAAAGCAGAGCTGGGCTTCCAAGCCAGACACCATGGACCCCTGAAGACAAAGGCAAATGCTCTCCTGTCCTCATTTGAAATTTGCCCGAAAGCTTACAGGCTCTGAGCTTACACCAGCCCCAACCCACCCTGCTCTTTTTCCAGGTGATGAGGTGCATTGTGGAAGTCATCTCTGACTCTCTGTCCAAACCCAGCCCCATGCCCATCAGCCCCGAGTGCCTGGAGACCCTGCAAGGAGGTAGGGACCAGAAGCACGGGCCCTTCTGCTACCGACAGACTGGGGGACCAGGAGATGGGTGGGTGGCTGAATGGGTTAGTCATTTAATCCAGCTGTTCCTGACCAAGCACCCACCAGGTCCAGCACTGGGCTGGGAGCTGAGGGCCACAAGTTATGAAGGGGTTGCAGCCCCTGTGCTCCAGGAACTCACAGATCAGCAGAGGGGACAAACATATACACAGTTAACTAGAATTCTGGGCAGAATGAAGCCGGGGCTCAAGCAGCAAGTCACAGCCTATGAGGGCCCTGTGGCCCAGGGTTTTGTGTGCTATCCTTAGTGTCAGAAGAGCCTCTGGCATCTGGCAGACACCCGGTAGGTGAGATGAATAAAAGGTGGCCTGAGAAGGACAAATCTTTCGAAGCTGACAGTTCAATGGGACCAGCTGCTGAAAGGAGCCAGTAGGACATGGGCTGGGTTTTGAGAGGACTGTGGCAATGATCAGGAGAAAGGTAAAACAAGGCACTCGGTGGAGCAGACAGTGTTTAGAGAGATTCTCACCCATCGTCCAGGCCTGTCACTCCTTGACTGAGGTCTGGTTGTGGGGTACTGACCTTTCTGGTGTAACAGGAAAATGACTGACACCTGGGAAAGCAGGCAGCTTCCAAAGCAACTGCAAGACCCCTCCCCCTGCACCCTGGTGTTGAGTTTGCAAAATAAATGCCTTGTATTCAGCAGAAAATACTGGCTGTGATCTCTCTGCTGTCCCCTGGAAACCATCCCTATCTATGCTCCCTCTCTGCAGACGAACGTATTCTTTCCATCCTGCGACACCAGAATTTGCTGAAGGAGCTCCAAGACCTCGCTCTCCAAGGTATTTCCACCATCACCCAGGATTCTGGGTAAATGCCAATAACCGAAAAGCAGGGTGGAAGGTTGAGTAAGGTCTTCTCAGGTACTCAGTTTCTTTTCAATTACAGAGTAGAAAGATGGGGTCCTCTGTGCTACCTGGTTCAGTTTGTTATTGATATTGCCAAGAAGATTAAGAGTCAGAGAGGCTGAGTCATTTCCCCAATGTCACAAAGCGAGTAGGAACATGCTAAGACCAAATGCAGCTCTCCTAATGCCCCCTAGCCTCTGGAGCTCAGCAGTGGCAGGGAGGGACTTTCAAGACAAGAGAGGTTTCTTACCTCTGCAAACTGGAAGTAAATTGATCAGCAGAGAGGGGGGGCCGTTTTCCCTCACGAGCTTTTGCTCCAGGGGATTTGGGGGAGGCAGGGTTTTGCCTGCCCCAACCCACAGGCCAGACTTTCAATTCGCTTCAAACAGGATATCTTTTTCCAAGAGATTACAGAAATCCCTGGCTGCCACTGGGATGGGGCGAGTGTGAGGTAGTGAGCTCACATCACTGAGGGTCATTGGCACCGGATGGCGTGCGTGCGGGGTCAGAGGGTTCGGCTGCTCACACACCCCTGCCCCCAACTCCCTCCGCACTTGAGGTCCTTGGGGCAGATAGGGCCATATGTGAGAATGGGGAGAGATTTGTAGAAAAAGCCGCAAAAATAAGCATGGCAGCCCTCCCCACTCCAACGTGACGTTCCCTCCCTTACTTGTAGTCTGCCTGGGCATTGAACACCTTCCTCGGATGGTTTGGGGAGGATAAACGTGTGCCTGGCATGTGGTTAGTGCTGAGTGGCTGTGGCCACTATTACCTGCACGTCTAACCTTGTCACCATGCGCCCTGGGTTTGTGTTTTTTAACTAAACATTAAATATATTTTATTATGATATTTTACTAGGATAATTTCACAATTAAATATGGCTGGCTAACATTATATTTAAATGAGGATAATATCAGCAGAGCCTGCTAGAGAGTGATGGGTCCTGGACACTCACACACTTGTGGGGGTAGAGCGTACACAACCTCCAGTGTACACGTGGTCATTTTCCACTGCAAGAGCACTGGGTGTCTTCAGCTATCACCATTGTCTCTCCACGTGCTCTCGGTGCCTGTAAAGTGCTCCCACACTGGCCTGTATCTCAGCACCTACCATGCAGTGACCCTCTTTACAAATGAGTACCCAAATCTCAGGGAGCCCACATTGCCCCAAGTCAGCAAATGGAGAAATGTCCGGGACAGGCTGGAGCCTACTGCCTGAGCCCACTGGCTGAGCCCACTGCCACCCATCATGGGGAAAGCCACCACCAGCTGCAGAGCCAGCCAGGCTGAGGTGCCAGTGTCTGGAAGCAGGCACAGGTGTGGGACAGTCAGGGATGATACAGGGAGAGAGGGGACCTTGGTCACGAAGCCCTGGGCTCAGAGACAGGCACAGCATGAACTCACAGGACCCCAGGACAGCAGGTGTTACCTGAATCAAGAGCATCCTTGAGTTGTAAAGACCAGCAGTCACTGTTCCCTCCTACTGCAGGGTCCCCAAGCTCCCCTCTCCTGCCCCTGGGACCCTCTGCTCCAGTTGGGACTTTATTGCTCTGTGAGGCACAGGTAGGGCTTGCTGTCTGTTCCCAGTGGAGAAACTGATTCTGGAACGATGGTGTCGAGTGGCAGGGGGTTGGGGGACAACACTCCACCCTTCCTAAGCCTGTGCTCCTCAGCACAGCCCTGGAACACTGTGCCCACTCCCAGACGGGGTCTCAGGGGCAGATGTGCCAGGGCGACTTTCTCTTTCCTCCAGGGGCCAAGGAACGGGCCCAGCAGCAGAAGAGGCCCAGCAGATTCGAGGAGGAGCTCTCAGAGGTCCTCAAGGGCCAGAATGATGAGGCAGAGCCGAAAGGTCTGTGCAGCATGGCTGCAGGGATGTGTGTGGTTGTGTGTGTGTGTGTGTGTGTGTGTGTGTGTGTGTGTGTGCATGTAAATAGTAATCATGACCTGTGTGTGTGCGTGTGTGTGTGTGTGTAAATAACCCCTGGAAGGCAGCTATTATTTCTTTCCCTTTACACCTGGGGAAACTAAGGCTCAGAAGATCGAGTCTCTTGCTCAAGGTGAACCCTATGATTTTAATCTGCATACATTCTACTCCAAAGCCCTCCATGGGTCCCATCTGCCCTCCCCTAGTCTCTGGCCTGGCAGGTTGGCAGTGCCCACTCTGAGTCCTCCAGTGGCCCCTCTGTCAGAGCTCCTGCCCCAGCGCGTGCACTCCTGGGACTTGGTGGTGCCTTAGAATAGCCACAGTGCAGAAAGAGCTGTGTGCCTTGGGGCAGTGTGGTGCCATCACCCATCCTCTGCTCTGGAAGAGCCACAGACAGCACCCACAGCCCTGGCTTTTTTGTGTCACAGTTGGTGGGTGGGGCTATTCAGGGGCCAGTCCAGTGGCCTCTACCTGCGGTTGAGCGGGGATGCCTGCAGGTTTGCACAGCCATCACACCTTGGCTCTGCTGTGACTCGAGCAGCTGCCTGGGGTGCTACAGAGACTCCCACTGTCTCCGTGGGATGAGTGTCTGGATCCCTCTGGTCACCTGCTGCAGGCTGCAGGAGCAGGACAGTTCAGCACTCTATGTTTGCAAGCATGCACATTTGTGTACCTGAAGCTTTTATGCAGAGACTCTGAACTTGACACTGGGGGCATAGGATCAAAGCCCCACTCTGCCTTCACAGCCTCGTGAGCATGGACTTAGCTTTCTGCAGATTGGGGTGAGTTTCTGTGGAATGGGTGCAGGAGCGGCTGTCACCTGGAGTCCTGGTGGAGCTCTGGAGGTGGCATGGCCTGGTTGTGTTTTGTTCAGTGGCAGCCATTCCAGTGCCAGGGATTTTTACTGCTAAAAGGCTGTCTTCAAGAAAATGTCTTACTTAGGGCCGGTGGAGTGGCTTAAGTGGTAGAGGGCTTGCCTAGCAAGTGTGAGGCCCTGAGTTCAAACCCAGTACTGCCAAAAAACAAAAAAGAAAAGAAAAGAAAAGCAAAAGGTGTGGAGGTAGGAGAATGCTGAGTTAGAAACCAGCCCAGGCAAAGGTAGTGAGACCCTGTCTCGCAAACAAAATGACTGGGGTGGTGGCTCAAGAACCCCGCCTAGCACAAAGCCCTCAGTTCAGTCCCCAGCACTGCAAAACAACCCCCCCCAATTTTTTTTTCAATACTGGGGTTTGAACTCGGGGCCTCACACCTGGGGAGTCACACCCCTAGCCCTTTTTTACTACCTATGCCTCCTGCAGAGCCTTGTGCCAACATGCTAAGCTTATTGGTTGAGATGGGGTCTCAAACTTTTTGTCTGGGATAGCTTTCTAACCATCGTCCTCTGCATCCTGAGTAGCTGGGATTATAGTTGTGATCCTGTGCTCCTGGCCTCCCCAAAAAACTTTTAAGAAAGCCTACAAATACTGAGGAACTGAGCACTTCCATAAAGTTGCTGAAGACAGACAGAGAAGCACCACGTGGAGGTGCAGTAATGGCGCCTCTTATACTGCTCGGTACCACAGAGCAGCTCAGCTGATGTCCTAAAGTTCAGTGAAGGCTCCGACTTCTGGGGTAGATTGCAAGGTCTGTTGAGTTTTGGTTTGAGCTTTGTTTCTGCTGGTGTATTCAGGTCAAGTCCTGACATGGAAGGGTGACCCTAACTCTGGTGTTGGGCTGGGTTTCCTGGAGGCCAAGACTTGCAATGACAAATTTGACCTTGGTCTCTGGGGACCCCCTGCAGGCAGCTTGGTCCTCAGGGCCTGACTCTGCCTGTTGTTTCTACAGAGGTGACGGCAGAGGCATCCCCTAAGGATGCCATGGAGAAAAGAGAGGACTCTGAAGAGGTGGAGAAGAGTGCTGGAGTCACCGAGGGGACTAGGCCTCAGGCCTCCCCAGAGCCTGGACAGGAGTCCTCAACTTTGGAGAACAACCGGGCCCCTGGGGAAGAGGAGGCCACCAACACCCAGCCACCAGCCAGCCTTCCTAGCCAGAAGCACCTGGGCCTGCAGGCTGCAGGGGACAGTGAGGGCCCCTTTCAGGGTCTGGCGAACAGAGAGAAGGGCCTGAGTGCAAAGCAAGAGCAGCAGGCAAGGAGAGACCAGGAGGAGGAGGAGGAGGAGGAGGCTGGAGAGAAAGCCATCCCCGAGGAAGAAGGCCCGACCACAGCCTCTGACTCCCACCCCACCCGGGGCTACAAGCAGATCTGGAAAGGCAAGAGTATGTACGGCGAAGGGGACCAGACAAATGTTGATCACATAGGGGGTGGGTGGGAGGGGACCTCATCCATGATCTCATTCCATCTTCATTACAATCCTGAAAGGTAGGCACTATTTCCATTTTCTAGATGGGCAGCTGAGGCTCAGAGAGGTTAAGTAACTTGCCCAAGGTCACACAGCTAATTTGTAGTAAAAGCTGATTCCAAACCATGCATCTCCCACTCTTCCACATAGTGCTCCCCCCAACCTGGGAAGCAAGAGGAGCTTTGCAGGGTGGGTGGATGGCTTTGGGAGCAGAGAGACAGCATGACAGGTGGGAGCCAGCTGATCTGGGCATCATGTTAGCTTCAATTAAGGCCCCTCCCCACAACTGACTACCCCAAGCTGAGTCAGGGTGAGGGCGCTAGAGAAGGGGTGGCCAACCCACCCCTTTGAGCTGTGAGAGGATCTTGGAAAGCCTAGCATCAACATGGCTCTCTGCTCCTAGTGGGGCCACTGTGAGTGGCTGGGTGGATCCCAGCTGAACCTGTGGCCCTATTGGTGGCCACACTGGGGCCCCTGGGGCCTGGCAGAGAGCAGGGGAAATGGCAACCCCTTGTCGTTTCCTGCTCTTGTTCACCATCCACTCTAGGTCGGTCCAAGGCTCTGGCTATGGATGCAGCTGGGAAGATGGGGGCTGAGGAGGCTCGGGCCCCTGAGGGGCAGGGAGAGCAGCAAGAGG
The DNA here is from genome assembly GCF_047511655.1 of Castor canadensis. Classification (NCBI taxonomy): domain Eukaryota; kingdom Metazoa; phylum Chordata; class Mammalia; order Rodentia; family Castoridae; genus Castor; species Castor canadensis. The sequence continues at coordinate 16,307,919 of NC_133388.1, read as the reverse complement.
AACAGGAGGAGGAGGAGGTGGTGGCAGGGGCCCCTCAAGGCCTCTTCCGGGGCGGGAAGAGCAGGGAGCTGGAGCAGCAGCCGAGGGAGGAGGAGGAACAGCTTTCCAGGGAGTGGGAGGACGCCAAGCGATGGAGCAAGATGGATCAGCTGGCCAAGGAGCTGACAGCGGAGAAGCGGCTAGAGGGGGAGGACGAGGAGGATGACCCCGACCGCTCCGTGAGGCTCTCCTTCCGAACCCGGGCCTATGGCTTCAGGGGCCCTGGGCCGCAGCTGCGACGGGGCTGGAGGCCATCCTCCCGGGAGGACATCGCGGAGGAGAAGAAAGAGGAGGAGGGCAGCGCCAACCGCAGAGCAGAGGTTGGTACAGATGGTGCCTTGGGCCAGGCCCCGGGAGTGTGGCTTCCACCCTACTGAGGGGACATGGTCCCCTTAGCCTGGTCCCAGAGGGGAGCTTAGACAGGGGCTCTTAGGGCAGGGGAGCGCTCAGCTCACAGCACAGGCACTCAGGACGGCTGCTGGGTAAGTGGACAGCAGAAGTCGGGAGGCTGGAGGCCTTCAGACCAGCCTGAGAGGCACCGAGTGGGACTGTCTCAAAGGCACAACGTGTGAGCAGGACAGGAAGCGATAGGGGAACTTGGTGTTTTGGATGGAGACAGCCTGGCAGAACTGATTTGGCGGCAGGCGCGTCTAGGTCCAGAGTACCTGTGGCCCTGAGAGCTGGGGGACAGGGGAACAGATACCAAGGGGCAAGTCATGACCTGGGAACACTGCTCAGTGGGTGGTCATGTCCTGGTCTTCAGGCAAGTATGGTGCACCTCCTCTCAGGTCCAGACCTACCTCCAGCCCCGGATGGCAAAGAAGGGTAGGGCCTTCTAGAATAGGGCCTGTGTGCGCAGGTGGGGGAGGCATGGCCGTGTTTCCAAGGACCTAGGTTCCACCTGCTCCTGACTGTATGACCTTGGGCAGGTCATTGCCCTTCTCTCAGCCTCACTGGTCCCCCATTTGTGAAACGGGTGTATGGAGTCTTTTCTGCTCACCTCATTATCATGATTAAAACCACATGCGCGTCAAAGACCTGGGCAGCTGCAGGGACACAGGGGTGCATGGGGCGTGAGCTGGGCTTCCTGGCAGGCAAGAATGCTGCATGAGCTGGATGGAGGTGGCCCTGGTGGCACCTGGTTAAGTCTCAGTGCCCAGGATGGAGTCGGGCTGTATAGAGGGCTGGGACCTCTTCACGGTCCTGACCCTAAGGCTCTTCCCTGCCCATCCGAAAAAGGAGGCAGCTCCTTTGGGCCTCAGTTCTCCTGCTGGGCTTAGGGCTGGGATCTTGGCACCTGAGAGCAAGAGGCTCCTCCTGGCGGCGGGAGCAGGGAGAGGCATCTTCCTGTGTCCCCGTGACTGGGGGACAGGCTACAGGAAGAGCAGTGTACCCTAACCCCCAGCTGTGGACCTAGAACAGGGCAGGCAGCCTCAAGTCCCACCACAGAGCTGGAGAGAATGGGGCGATTCGGCATCCATAGACATGGTGAGGTGGTGACATCTCTCAACCTAAGCGCCACGGAACTCACACCACACAGCCATTGTCATTGTTCCTGTGGACAGGGTCCACAGGGTTGAAAGTGGGAGTAGAGGGCTAGGGGTGCCCTCGGCAGCCTCAAATCAGCAGGAGCCCTAGGAGGATAACCCCTCCAGGTCAAGGTCAAGGTCAAGGAGGTGGTCTCTTGTGCTCCAGCCCTGGTATGCTCTTATGGATGACAAAGCGCTCAGGACCCTGGAAGCTTGGGAGACGAGATCACCGAGCAGGTCTCAGAGAAGGGTCCCCTGCTTCCCTGACCAACCTGGTGGCCAGGACTCTGGGTCCCCTCAACTCAGGACCAAGGATGAAGGCCCAGACTGGGGTAGGCTGAAGTAAGGCAGCTCTCCCAGCAGCCCCTGCAAGTAGAAGCTGCAGAGGACCGACTCCCAACCCTAACTCAGCTGTACCCCTGCACCCTGGAAGCCTTCATGGTCAGCCAGGACAAGAGAGGGACCCTTAGAGGAGCCAGCAGCTTCATGTTTCAAGTCCCATCCAAATCACTTAGGAGGAAGTGCAGGCTGAGTTAGAGGCCTAATAGTCCCCCGGGAACCCCAGCAGGGTGGCATCATTGTCTTCTTGATACACAAGGTCCCTGAGGCTCAGAGAGGCAGAGTCACCTGCCCAAGGCCACACAGCTAACCATTGGTACAGTCAGTCTGTCTGTCCCCTCAATGCTGCTGGCACAGACCAGCCCCTATGTGACCCTTGCTGTTCTTTCCCAGGACCAGGAGCTGGAGAGCCTGTCGGCCATCGAGGCAGAACTGGAGAAGGTGGCCCACCAGCTGCAGGTGCTGCGGCAGGGCTGAAGCGCCGACTGGAGGGGCCAGCCTGGGCCCCAAGACACCCTGTGGTCCTGGCTCTGCTGTCCCCTCTGCAGGTCCTGGCCAGACGGCCTGGACGCTGCTTCTGGTAGAGGTGGCCTCCAGCCCACCAGAGCCCAGGCTGCCCCACTGCCCCCTTGCCACTCCCCTCTGTTCTCTGCCCCTGCCCCGGACACTCCTGCAGGGCAGCCCTCAACTTTCAACATGGATTATTCCTTCTGTGAACACAGGCAGCTTCTAGAAGTTTCCCTTTCACCTTCATACCCACTGGGCACAGCTACAATAACTTCTGACCTACCAGTGAAAGCTGAGAACTTCCGACTGTAATATATTCCAGATAAGATTTATCTAAGGAGGAATAAACCTGCCCTGGGCTCTTTCCCTGTTCTTTTGAGTTTTTTCCCTCTCAACTCCAAGTGGGGTGGAATGAACCAGATTTGGGCAGAAGGACAGATGTTTCAGTCTGACTCCTTTCTGGGCCACTTCTCAGCTGTGGGACCTTGGGCAGGTGACTGCACCCCTGAGCCCAGTTTCCTCATCTGTAAGGCAGGTGTGCTGACCTGCCCTGCAGGGCGTGAGCATGGGTTAGCAGGTGGAGGCCCACTGCTCCTCCCTCTGCGTCCAAGCCACATGAGCTGGGTCATGCACAGGTGGAGTGAGATTGCCTGTTCTGTGGTCTGTGTCCCTTAGTCCTCCGTAGGGCTGGGCAGAGGCCGAGGTCCTGACAGCCCCAAATAGTGGCAGCCATAGGCCGCAGGCACCAGGCCAGCACTGAACTCCCCGATGTGGGCTTCTGTACTGCAGGCCCCACCTGGCTGGCACCAGCCCACACTGTGCCACCATGACCACTGGCCTGTCAGGACATGAGGGTCCTGTGCACTCAATGGTTCATTAGAACACAACAGGTCTGAGTTCTGGTTTTGGGAATGAGGAAACTGAGGCAGAGAAGGTAAAATGGCTCAAAGTCACAGGCAGGAGCCATGCTCCATTTAAGTGTGGGGACCATGTAGGACTATGCAAGCAGGATGGGCCAGGGTGGATATTGGCCAACTATCAAGGCCAATCATCTAGTCACTCATCAAACATTTGTGCATGGTTGCCTTGAGCCTCATAGGCTGTCCATAAAAAGATGGCTGGACAAGCCCTGGACAGCTGGTCTCTTCAATAGACACAGCAACCAGCAGGGACCAGTGTGTGCTCAGCAGAAGGAAGGCCATGCCCCGCAGGCTGAAACGAGGAGGTTAAGTTTGAGCATGGCTCCATGGGCTGGCTTTTGGCCTTGGACAGGCACTTCACCTCTCCATGGGGCAGCCTGGGGTTGATGTCGTCGGCCTGTGCACCCCAACTAAGAGCAAGCTGGGTGGGTGACCCTTCCAAGCAGTGGTGATGAGGACGTGTGGGCTGGGGCTTAGCCTTGGCAGGCTGCCTGAGTGGTGCTTCCTGCCAGGGTTAGGAAGAGCGTCGGCATTACGGGTGAAGCACTGACCAAGTTCAGTGTGCCACGCTGGGATTTGGAAGGGAAGACCCTGAGGGTCTGGGTTCTACCTGGTGTATCTGAGCAGGAAGGTTTGGTGGTGAGAACATTGGTTCTGACCTCAGACTAGAGTTGGCATCTCCAGCCTAGCCATTTTTGGCTGAAGAGCTCAGCAGGCCTTCCTGGCCCTTGGAGCCTCAGTTTCCTTATCTGTAAAATGGAGACACCTGTTATCCCCTTACCTGACTCTGGTGAGTACTGGAGGGTCTAGACAGCATGGACCAGAAAACCATTAACGGTGATGAGTCACTTGGGAGTCTCAGAAATCCCGGGCCTAGAAGAGCCCTCCGAATAGCTGCTGCTGTAAAGCATTTATTTCTTCATTTCAAAGAGACACCTGACCCAACAGTTCTAGGATAGCAAGCATACCACCAACGGTTCCACTTGGAACTTTACAGACCAAAACACCGCCACCAGATTGTTGGTAAATAGAGAACACAGAGACACCTAGTTCCTAAAATAACCTATCCCAGAGATGAGCCACCTGTGTTGTCATAACCTCACAGAACAGACACGCAGCCTGATCTAAAGCCAAGAGCACGTACAGTTTATAGACCGCATGCACACGCATGTCTGTTATATACAGAAAGCCCAACTTACATTTCTTATACGTGATTTTTGACCAAGTGTTGTCAAAAAATAATTCCAAAAAAAATTGTAAATTCAGCTGATATGAAGCTCTCAGTCAGTCCCATGTTATCGTCAGCTGTGCTTAAATCATTGCGCGATCTGCTGCTGAGTGTTTCCCTGCCCTTCATTTTGTGAAAATTTGCCTCCCAGAAAGCAAATGGTACCCCCAAAGCAAGGTAAAAGTTACTGTGCTTAATTTAAGTGATAAAATGACAACCTGAGATCTGTTGAAGTGTATGTCATTAGTGGAAGTTATTATGGGAAAAAATGAATCAAGCATGAGCAGTACAGCACTGAACTGTATGCATCCTAAGCACTCATGGGTGGTCTCCTTAGAACCATGTACTCACTGACTGCAAGGGTCTACTATATACAAGGATGTATACAAAGTCCACGCCAGCCTGGGAGTCTGGTAGGGTTGCTTGTGAACAGAGCAGGGTGAAGGCACACAGCAGCTGTCACAAAGCACAGGTGTGGGCACTATTGGCGGTCCTGGTGAAAGCCGTCCTTGAGTACTTCTCCAGGGAGCCTCAGGGCAGGATGACCTGACATACCCTGGAGGACGGGTCAACCCCTCCAAGCTGCCAGGCCACAGGAAGCAATGAAATGCAACCATTTCTGGAAAAGGCCCCAGCTGCCCAGGAGGTTCCTGCTGGTCACTGCCAGAAGACCCAAGCAGCAAAGGCCATGCCACCTAGGTGTAGCTGTCCTCTTTACTGAGCGTGGGATGGCCACTCTAAGAACACACTGATGACAGTTGTACAGAAGGGAGGGGCAAGGGCATGGAGACAGGGCCACAGGAGGTCCTCCCACATCATCTGGGTCAGGCTCAGTTGAGGCAGGCAGCTGAGGAGGGCAGATGTGGCTAGGCTGATCCCAGGAAGTGGGGGCTCCTGGGCCCAAGCAACCCCGGAGGGCTGCTGCACCTGTCTGCACCCAGCTTAGAGGCTCTGGGGCCCCGAGCAGTAAGCCATGGCACTGGCGTGTTGGGATCTTACGGGGCAAGTGATCATTTTCTAGGGGACAAAAAGAGGGCAGCCTCCAACCTCAGGGACATCAATGAGGCCATCCAATGGTTCTCTGTGGCCAGCAGCCAGTGTGAAGGCCCAAGAGCCAAGGACCAGTCTTCCAGGGTGAAAGGACACATAGTGAGTGTCAGGCAGACAACGGTCACTATCAGCTGGCGGGAAACCAGGTTTGCACTAGGGTTTTTGGGAAGGCCCAACGTGGCAGGTCTCTGGGTAGAGCGATGCTTGCCTGGGTCATTTCCTCTTCATGAACAGGATTAAAGATGTGCAGTGTTCCCTTTATAACTTGTCTAGGGTTGGGTGGGGCCTGACCTCCACAGGCAATGCTGGAGGGACACAGGCCAACCATACCCACCAAGACATTTCTGTGACATGAGCAGTACAGACGCTGGCCCAGGGCAGACTCCCCTTGGCTCCCTCGATGAGGACAGCCGCCAGCAGCCAGCACTCTGCAATGTCACATTTGTGAAATTACGTTGTTCTATAATCAAAGTATTCTCAAGCAGAACATTACTCAGGTCTATGCTCCTGGGTGCCCAATGCAGAGACAATGCAGGGAACCCTCAGTAACTGCCCAAGGCCTTAGCCAAAATATGGTACTGCACTTGCCCCTGGAGCCTCTTGGCAGCCCCATCCACTAAACCCCAGCCCTGACTCAGAAACTGCATTGTGTAGGGAGGGACAAGGTACCAACTTACTCAGAAAGGGAAGCGTGGCCTGAGCCCCAGTTCTCCTATGACTCCTTCAAGTTCCTTTGCCTAGCAGGGCCTCCCTGGGCTGACACTGTCAGGGACTCCATTCAGAGGCAGCCTAGCCACACCCTAAGGAGGTGGCAGCCATGGCTCCTGATGCAGCACCCTCAAGGCATCACTGAGCCCTCTGGCAAACCAACCAAGCAGTGTCCCGAGACCAATGGTCAGCACGCACTTGGGACATTTAGGGTTCTCTCAACCTGGCTACTGACACCCCCCTCAGGGGCGGCTGTGCCCCTCATTGTCCAGCGTCCACCAGCCTGGACAGGCTGGTCTTTTCTATTACCTCGAAGCCACCAGGCCTCTCTGAGGCTAAACATCACCCCTGGCTTCTAGTCTACTCCTGGAAAATGCAACTGCCCCGCTCGCCACCCACAGGGAGGCCTGTGGAAAAGACCACGTTGTCAGAAGGCACTTACCTGATACCAGGGCCTGGGTGTCACCATGAGTGACCTACAGAATAATGAGCTGTAAGGGAACACAATGCAGCTGGGTCACACTGCACACCCTGCCTGTTCTCAACGCAGACTGGGATTGGGACTTTACTTTTAAAAGGTAAAGCTGTTTCATTAAATATCTTGTCTTTGCAGACAGGAGGATGACAGAACAGACAGGAGTGACACTTTGTAAGCATGTGAAGTGCAGTTTGATTTCAGTAGTTTATTTTGGAGACAAAGCAGTGCAGGAGGCTGGCCACACTTCCTGGCCTCCCGGCTCAGGGTTGGACCTGGGGAAGGTGACGCAGACATTGATCAGGTTCAACAATCAGTTCCTGTAAACACGCCTAGTCCGGGAGCCCTCAATTTCCAATGAAGCCCCTCACCCAGTCGGCCCTTCCTGTCAAAAGGAAGCCCGCATGGCCTTACTGAGTGCCCCGCTCAGTGTTCCTCGTGTCCTGTCTCACTGGACCAAGGGACAGCTCAGAGGCCTTGTTTTCTTTTCAAAGTGAGCTGGTATCTTGATACAGATCACACTGGCTGCTCCCCCAGGGCTCCATACCCTCCAGAGTGGAGGAAGCAACTTGGGCGCCCTTTCCTTCCTTCGGGCCTTGGGTCCCTCCAGTAGCCTGCCTGCTGCTCCCTCGAGGGCTGCTTCAGGCCTGCTGAACCAGGAGGGGCTGGCACATGTGAGCAGGAGTGGACCCTATGGGTAGCCGAGGAAGAGGGGCCCAGACAGCCATGGTGCTCAGCAGAGGCTGCTGTGCCGTCCTTATCCAGGATGACATCATGGAGTGCACCGCCTCTTGGCTGGTGTAAGTCAGCCCTTCAGTTCTCTGGTCTTGACCACACACAAGGATGATTTACCCAAAGTCCCAGCACAAATCCTGGCACAGGCAGGCTCAGCCAGGCTTCTCAGCCATATGGCTCCATTCCCTCCTGGGCCCTAGGGAATGGCCCTGTGAAGGGGCCTGATGGACTCCAGGGAGCCAGTGGACAGTGGCACTAACCAAGGGTTTCCTCAGCCTTCCATTTTAAGGGAGGGGGTCACAACCCAGGCCCCCAGCATGGAGCTCCCTTGAAGGGGCCTACCGCCTCCTCCCTGACTTGGGGAGGAAATGAGCTGTACCTCTGGTCAGGAGAAGAAGGAAGGGGCAGGTCTGGGCACGGGCAGGCTTGGAGAGGGAAGGAAGAAGGAACCGTTCGTTTGCTCGCCTGCTGAATCACGACAGCCTGGCCAGGGGCAGGAGGCCTCCCTCCAGGGTCCCCAGAAGCCTGGTCCACAGCAGCCACGGAGACAGACAGACACAGACGTGCACACACACTTGCACGGCAACCACTCTCACACACACACCCCACCTCACATTCAGACCTAGTGTTGAAAACACAAGCATGTGTAAACTCAGTGAAGAGATCTGCACAGCAGGAACTAGGCGGGATGTCCCTCTTCCGCGAGGCTGGGCCACTTGGTGCTCTTTTCCATCCCCACCCCCATTCAGATCATGACATCAGAGAATCAGGTTAAAAATTAAAACAAAGAAGCGTCAGATCATCAGGAATTCATAGTAGTGTCCCTGTTGGGAGCTGCTGGCCCAGAGGGTGTGCTCCGTGCCCGCGCTGCCTCTCCGGGTCCCGGGCTCCATGGCTACTGTGAGGACGCCTTGGTGGCCATGGAGGCCACGCAGTGCTGCTGGAAGCTGGGCGACACGCCGGTGGTGCAGGTGAGTCTCTGGTGCGGCAGCTTGGCAGAGTTGCCGGCACCCATGCTGCCTGTGTCAGCCTCCACCTTCCAGGGCGCGTCCTGGCCCATCATGCTGCTGCAGCAGCCAGGGCTGGCGCTGCACGTCCGCTCACCTGCCAGACTGCCCGCCTGCTCCGCCAGGAGCCGACTATGCTTCAGTGGGGCCACATCCCCAGCAGCCACCGCAGCTGTGCTCTGGCCCTGAAGGACAGTGGCGATGTGGTTCAGGAGGTCTGTGAAGAACTCGCTCACACCCTCGTAGCCTGGGAGAGAGATGGCCAGATGAGATGTTAGCCAGGGGGCGACAGGAGAGGGAGAGGAAGGTGAAATAACAGGCTTACAGTATCTTATTTACACAGGAAAACACAGGTCCAGCAGACAGGGTGGGCTGGTGGATATCACAGAGCTGGGTACACATATCCTCAAAGGGCTGCCCTTGACCACTGGCCATCCCCAGAGAAAGAGAAGCAGTAGAACCTCAGGTGATGAAAACATACCATGTCCTGTTGGGCATCGCCTGTTACCTCAGTCAATCACCTGCTTATCACAGCTATGGTTTAGACAAGTGTTCCCTAGTGGCTTAGGTGTTGAAGCTTGGTCTCCCTCTATTAGGAAGTGGTGGAGCCTTTAAGAGGTGGGCCCTAGTAGAAGGTCTGGTTACTGGGTCTGTGCCCTTGGAGGAGATATTGGAACCCCAGTCCTCTTGTCTTCCTCTCTCTCTCATTCCTGACTATTAAGTGAATGGGCTTCTTCTAACCACATGCTTTCCCCATGATGTGCTGCCCCTCAAAAGCAATGGGGCCAACTGACCACAGACTGAAACCATCAAACCATGAGACAAAATAAACCTTTCCTCTTCTTAAACTGATCATCACGGGTATTTTGTTACAGTAAGCTGAAGAACACATCCACCCACATGGCAAGATGCAGTTGGAAGTGAAGTGCCAAAGTTCCTCATTCTCTAAATGAGGAACAGACTCCATGGGGCCTGGCTGAGTCTGGCCTCGGTAAACAGTGTCCATCTTGAGCCTCAGCTTCCTTGTCTGCTCACTAAGAGGATATGGTGAAGAGCCTAGGCTTCTGTGGGCATCACAAAGAGTGTCTGGAACCTAGGGAGTGCCCAACCCACAGCAGCCATGACCCAAACTGAGTCTGTGATCTCTCTCCTCGAAACACCTGCAGGGAGGCCCTCTGCTCTGAGAATTAGCACTCGGACAGACTGGCAGCACCAACCAGACCACTCCTGTGTCTGGAATATAAACCACTGGTGACCACTGGGAGAATGTTCCCCACACAGCACATGTCAGCACTGTCTTGGGAGCAACTGAGCAGGTTTCAGATTGAGGGGGAGGATTTGCTACCTCCCAATGCACTGCTTCCAAAGAAATGTGACCCAGGCTGGGGTTTCCCATCTCCTGGTCAATTTGCACCCAGCTCCAAGAACAAGCAGGGCAGGAAACCAGTCCTGAAATGGAACCACAGTGTGCCAGCTCTGGGCACTGCCCACTCCATGCAGCTGTGACCATCGCCATCGATGCTGTGCCAAGTGCCAAGAGGTCACTGAAACCCTGGCACATGCTTTGGGTGACATTCACAGCAATAAGCTGGGGCGGCAACAAGGTCAGGACAGGGGTACCATGTGACCTTCTGGAAAAGCTCTGTGGGTAGTCACGTGGGGTTAAACCACTGGGCTGTGTGTGGCCTTTGTTCACACCCCATGCACTCAGCAAACAGCCGCTAGGGTTTTGAGGAAGCCCAAGGGTGTTTTGAGGAAAACAGGTGCCCACAGTAAAATGAAAATGGCCGTAGCAGCTGGCATGTGTACTCGCGTGCTGGCACTGCACAAACACACACATCATCCTCACAACTCAGTCCCCATTGCAGAGATGAACAGAAAGGGCTGCTAACCACAACAGCAAAGACAATGATAACGTCCATACAGGTCCAGAGTGCCTGGGAAGTGCCTTCCACAGGGCTGTGGGCTTCACAGTCCCTGGCTCATTGCACCCTTGCAGCCCCATCTTACAGAGGAAGACCCTGAGGCTCAATGAGACCCGATGGTGCAAGGCTCTTAAGTGGCAGGGCAAGTGTCTGGTCTGTCTTGAATACTGTGTGGTACTGGGGGCCCCACTACAGCCGGGTACTCCCTGGTCCTGGAGTTGGGGGTAAAGGGCTGGTAGACGTGGGCTTCATGTGCCCAGACTTGTGGGTGCAGCTGTAGGGGCCTGGGTGAGATGGTGGTGCAGGGGAGGAGCACTGGGGACCCAGCCAGACTGCCAGGGAACCCAGGAGGCTGCTCCTCAGCAACCACTCTGTTTTCATCTGCAGTCAGGGCCTAGTGGCCCAGCAGACGAGGGCAGGTGTGTGCTTTCCAGAGTGAGGCGGAGACAGCTGCCTCTTCAGAGGCCTGTCAATAGGAGGCTGGAGTAGGCCAGTATCTGCGCAAAGCCATGTGCTGTCCGTGAGGGGTGGGAAATACCCGTTTGCACAGAAGTGAGCATAGGAACTAAAGCGAGGTGGCTTGAACCATCACAGACTAAAAAAGCGGGGCCAGGATTTAAACTCAGTGTTGGTGCTCTGAGAGGGAGGACACCTGGGATCAGAGTGCAGACTCTGGGCTCCTGGCTCCACCACTTAGAGACCCAGAGACCACTGACAAGTCCCTCAGCTCCTGGCCTCACGACCAGAGGCCCGCAGAGGTCACAGCAGTTCTGCCAAGCTCTCAGGGCAGGCCTGGTCCACGGTGGGGCAGTAGCACGCACAGCTCTTGCCATTTCTACTTCCTGAGCCCAGCAGTAGGCCTGACAGGGCTGCCACCACACAGCCGAGTCTCTGAGGTGGACATCTCTGGGGTGCAGTGGGCCCAGGAACCAGCCCTCGGCTTGGCCCTGAAAGGCCCTACACCAAGGCTGGCACACTGAGTTGTCTCCTGGCTACCAGGTTCCCTCCACCCACGTTCTGGGGCCAGCACAGTTCCCTGGGGCCATCCCCCAGCTCTGGGCTCCCTCAGAAGCCTCTGCAGGCTCAGCCTAGCCTCCAGCAGCTACAGATCCACCTCCATGCCCAGCCCTACTGGAGTACTGCTCCCGGAAACCTGGGAAGCCCTCATGCTGGCTCAGTGACTGTCCCCAAGCACTGCAATGGCCCTCAGCTCTCTGGCACCTGCCCACTGTACCACTCACACCTCTGCTTTCATCTTTGTTCCTCCCCCTGACACACCTACAACCTGGTAAATTCCCCCTGCATGCACCCAGAGGACTGGAGAAAGCAGGTTGACTATCCCTGTGGGTCTGACCCGTCTCAGAGTGAGAGCCCAAGTCCTCGCCAGGTCACAGTGGGCTCCTCTCTGACCCAATCCCCCTGCCCCCCATGCCCCAGCTACACCATCTTTGCAGTGGCTCCTTCCCCCCTTGCCAGGCTTTGCTTTGGTGTCACTGCCTCATAGAGCAGTCACCAGCCACCCCAGTCCTCTGCCTTCTGTCTCTTCCCAACTGTGATGTGGGCTGAAGGCAGAGCTGATCTCACTCTACACTTGGTCAGGACCAGGTCAGACCTGAGGCCGCTGGGAAATGCCAGCTGAACAGTTGGCTCTTCTGAGCCTCAGGTTCCCTGCTATAAACAGTGATGCTAACCAGAGTGGGCCCCTATGCTGAGGAGCAGAGGGAACACAGGCATCAAGTCCCCAGAGGTGCCAGGAGGCTGAGGCTGAGAGGAGGAATCACATCCTCAACACTCATTCCCCGACAAGAGAGTAAGGCTTGCTTTTCCTCCTCAGCAGGTGCTTCATAAAGGCAAACATCAAACAGAGGAGGGACTGCTGGAGCAATGGCAGCACTGGTTCCATCTACTTGGGATGACTAGAGCCCAGGAATTTGGGACCAGCCTGAAGTGGAATGCCTGAGGCCTGGTGAACACTAGTTGTAGACATGACCCCCATGGTTCCTGAGTTCCCAGATTGGGACTCAGCTGGTGGTACATTCTACAGGGCCCAGGCCTGCTGAGGACCCAAGCAGAAGGGAGCATATGGCCTGGGCCTGCCTGGCCTTGTCACCCACGTGCTTTGTGAATTTGGACAATTCTTTCCCTTCGAGGGGCCTTAGTTTCCCTACAGTACACTGTGGAGGTTGTGCCGCTTTCAAAGTTCTTGCACTCCTAAGGTCTGAAGAGATAGACTAATCCGGCTAATCAGAGCTAATGCTGATATCAAGGTAATCAGAGGTGGTGAGAGAATGGGTGCAGCAGGCCTCCTGGGCCTGACACCTTCCTGGCACTAGACACTAGCTCTCCTTCACCCCTCTCCCTGCCCCAAGGGCCTGTTCCACAGGTGTGGCTAAGGCTCTGCAAGGGAAGCACCTGCCCCAGACCCCAGAGTGACGGGGCTTTTGAGTCCTGACGGTCGAGTCAACTTGTGTACTGTCAACTGAAGACACCAGCCCACAGACAAGCGGCTACAATTCCAGGAGGCCACCAGCATAGAGGCGCCCTGCCCTGCTGCTCACCTGGGAAGGCGTTGACGTCGATGATGGCATGCTGCCCTGTCTGGTTGTTGATGATGATGTCGATCCCAAAGAGCGACACGCCCAGTGCCTGCCGCAGGGCCCGGGAGAGTTCTCGGATGACCTCGTCACTTGGCCGCTCAAACACGCCCTCGATCTTGTCCAGCTGCCAACACACATAGGAGTTAGGCCATGGGAGGAGAAGGAGGTGCCATACTATGCTACAGAGACCCCCGTGTGAGCTGCTACCCTTCAGGCCAAGAAGCAGGGCAGACCTACCACAGTAAGCACCAGGACCACCACTATCTGCCACGCATGCACTGCAGTCTGATGCTCGATACCTTACTACCCTGGTACTATATCTAGGAGGTTGGGGACAATATTGGTGTTTCACGGGGAAACAGGCTCAGAGAGGGTCAGGGCTAGTCCAGGATCACACAGCTTAAAAGCACAGGGTAGGTTTTGGACCCAGCCTCTTCAGTTTCTAAAACCTACCCCTTTTAGCAGAGAGAATATAGGGAAATACCGGTCATCCATAAAAACAGAATGAATACGCATGAACTTTGGGAGCATCACGCTAGGCAGAAGAAGCCAGTAGCAATGAGCTGTGTGTTCCATGATTCCATCTATAGAAAATATCCAGAACAGGCCAATCCATACAGATGGGAATCAGATCCAGGGTGGGAGGAATGGGAGCAAGTGCTCATGCGAGCAAGGCAAGGAGAAAGTTTTGAAGTAAGTGTGAATGCACTGATTGCCACCACATCATTTGCTTTAAAATGGTTCATTTTATGTGTGTTAATTTCATCCCAATTTTTGTTTTAAAATGAAGCTGAGTCAGCAGGGGCGGGGACAGAGCACCGGTCACCAAGATGAATGGACATCCGGGGACTTCCAGAAACGTGCTGAGCAGGGATAGACACCTGAGCACTGTCCATGCCCTACTGTTCAGGACACCCTTGCCCCCTGTGCAGAACAGGCAGGTCCCTCCTGATCTCAACCCCAGGACCCTGGTGTCTTGTTCTGGAGAAGTGTCTAGCTAAAACAGGCACTCTGCACTCAGCCTTGACTGAGGAAGCCTGGCCACAGGTCCCGTAGCTCAGAGTCCTTGGCCTGCCCATTCCCCACTGCATACTCCAGAGCTGTAATGTAACCCTCCTGGACCTTTCTCACCCAGAGAATAAGGGTGGTAAAAATATCCAAGCCCCAAGATTCAGGAATGGACTGCAGGACCTGCAGTGCTGGCTGCTCCACCATTACCACCTCATGACAACGCTGTTTACAGAAGCACTTTCTCAGCTCAGCTGTGGAATCTCAGAAATCCTCCTGAAGCCATGTGATTATCTAAAACCAAACAGCCAGCCTAGGACAAGATAAAGGCCTGGAAATCTTGCCTGTGGATTCAAGCCAAGTGAGCCACTGATGCTGCAGAGAGCAAGGAGCCGAAGGAGGAGCTGAGCAGGTGTTTTGTGGGTTGCCCTGACTGCCCTTGCCCTCATCGATGTTGATACTGAGCACTTATGGCCCATCTGGCATGGGCACTTCTCATCCTATGGACAACCCTTTGGGGCAAGATGAGGAAACTGAGGTCAGGGAGGTGATGTGACTTGCCCAAGCTTGGGTCAGAGCACAGGCAGTCAGGTCAGACAGTACTAGAGATGGAACCTGGGCCTGTACCATGAGCCACACCCCCAGCAAGAGGCGTGCTGTGAGGAGCATCTCACACTGGCTCTGAAGGATAAAAGGAGCTTGGGGTCTGCAAGTTGGGCAGAGCTAGGCCCACATGAAGGGCATCTGCTGAGAATGAGGCAGGGCTTTGAGGCCAGTGGGGTCTCTGCTCAGCATCCTGGAGAAAAGGGGCAGGAGGATGAGTAAGGCATGTTTTGGCTACCAATTCCCAGAGAATGGAGCTGAATGTCAGGCGGGCCTGTAGGTCCAGGAGGCTGATGTCTCAGGGGAAAAGGTAGCACTGATTACATGGATACCTTTGCAAAGATATCAGTGCTGGAGGATTCTGTGCGAGTAGCAGTTACGTGCTGAGCAGAAGGTGGCGATGACCACAGGCCTCGGGAGTGGAAAAAGGACCCTGCCGCATCTAGGCCGACCCTTTTCAGCTGCAGTCACCAGCCAGCAGGTGATTATCCAGGGTGACTTCTGGCGGGTCGCCCTGCTCACAACCCTCCCTGTGTCCCTCAGGTACCAGTGAACTGCCTCAGTGGCTGTTAGCAAAGCTGCTAGCCTGGTAGACTTATGAAGGAATGGCAGGCTGTGGCCCTGAGGCAATTTCTGACTACACTGGAACAGGTGTCCTGCACTCACCAGCATGGGGAAAGCCCTAAATCCCTGGGAGACTCAGCTTTGGATCCTACGGACCTGGGGTCAAATCCCTTCACCACAGTGTAAACCGCAGCCCCTGAACTTGGGAAGCTACCAAACCTCTCTGAGTTGTTCATCCTCCCCTTGTGAGGCCACTGCAAAAGACCCCTGAGCATGTGGGTGGCAGTCTGACACACAGTGACATTTACTGAACACTAGCCACTGTGTTAGGGTTGGGGTGTCACTCCAGTGTCTGCAGAAGTACACAGGAGGCTCCTAGCAAATGCTCACAGGACTCACACCAAGGAGAGAGAAGAAAAGGAGACAAGTACTGCCTCAGCCCTGTCTGAAAACTGGGGAAGGGAGAGAGTTCAGGAAGCAGGCATTCCAGAAGGCCCCCGTGCTTCCCTGCAGGACATGTGCCCTGCAGTGAGGCCCCCAGCAGGAGTGGCCCGAGGCAGGTGGAAGAAGAAGGGCTCTGGAAGGTGTCTGAGTCCTGGGGCCCTTCTTCCTAAACTGGCCTGCCAGTTTGCTAAGCTGGAGAACCCCGTGACACCCCCATTTCCAAGGTTAGGTGAGGGTAGTCTCACACAAGGTCACCTTGGAGGAGGGACATACCTCAGTGAGGACAGATGACGATTCTGGCTTTGATACATTGTGGCTGTTGAAGAAGATGGACTCTCGGTCTGAAAAAGCACAGATAGGTAGAGTGAATTAGGGCCTGGAGTCGGGGACGTGATTCTGCCAATAAACACTAGGGGGCAGCACCACCTCAGCCACAAACCAGGACTGCTTGGGGCTCTGCATCCAAGAGTCAGCACCCTGGGTTCCAGGAAGTTAGGCAGCCCCCCAGTTGTACCATGGATGGACATATGTTCAGTCAAGGCCCCATTTCAAATTCCCCTCCCATATAAAAATTGTTTACTGGGCTATCTCCATTACCACCTTATAGCACTCCACCTGGTTTCCCAAACAGCTAAGGTCTGGCCTCAAGTGTGTACAGAAATGTCACCAAAGGAGAGCTGGGAGGAAAAGGGGCCATCTGAGTGGGGCAAACTGTATGCCCAGATAGCAAAGGCTCAAGAAGTCCTGAGGAGAAGAGATCTAGCAAAAGCCATATGGTTTGGGACTTCCTTCCAACCCCCACGGACTCAGACTATCACTGACTTGTGAACCTAAAATACAAAAGGTTCTGATATTTCCCACTTTTTAAGGGGGAAAAACAGGAAATCAGAACATAGGCTTCCATAGGATCCACCTAAGAAGGCACACAGAATGTCCTATCTACCCTGAAACACCCCTCCATCTTCTCCAGACACAAGTCCCTGTTCCATGCCTGCTGCCACAACACCCCTTCCCTCCTGCCCCACTGAGGCACTGGGAGAGGCAGAAGAATTCCAGGAAGCCGAAAGTGCTAACTGGACGATGCGCTCGTTCACCCCCAAGTACAGACGTCCTTGGGGAGAAAGTCAAGGCCTCAGTGGGGAGAGGTATAGTCAGCTAATCAGTGAGAAATGCTCCCAAGCCACTTGGGAGGGCTTGAATCATAAAACCATGAGCCCCAGGTAGAGTTCTGTTAAAGGCTGTCACCTCGTGACCTCCCCTGCCTCCAAGGGCAGCACAGGACCATTCCAGTCCTTGCATGGCAGGGCATTATGTCCCCATCCCTCAGGACACAGCGACCATCCCTGGGACCCAGCCCCTATACATAAGGACAGGAAGGGCGCTGCTGAAAGCCTGTGTGCCAGGCCTGGGGTGCCTGCTCTGGCTGCCATAACCCAGCAGCTCCAGGACTCTATGGCGCCATGACAATCATGCATGAGGAAGTGATTCAGGCAGAGGCCAAGCAGGCAGGCGCTGACATGTACCTGGCATCCTTCCCGCTAGCTGGGCACAGAGGCCCCTGGCCACCCCGGTGTGCCCGACAGTCCTCCCGCCGCTCCGACCAGAGCCAGTCCAGACGGGGGGCATGAGAGATGGTCCAGGGGAGGAGCCTGGGAAAAATAAACACCCTGCGGGACTTGTGCCAGGCAGTCCCATCGATCTCTCCTCATGGGTGCGACAGCCTAGAGCCAGCCTTTAGGGTGGCAAAGCCCAACCGGCCAGAGGCTGAAGCAGGGCTTCCCCACTGGGATGGCATTCTGGCCTTCTGTATGCATTGCCCATCTTCTCCATATGCCCGGCTCAGTGGCCTTCCCACCCAGGACCCTGCAGGTCCCCAAGAGCAAAGGTCTGAGTGGCAGAGCAGGCCTGAAGGATGAGGAAGTGCCACCACAAGCAGGTGACCACAACAAAGCTCAGGGAGGCCGGGAAGCATGTAGGAGCTGTAGGGAGCACACAGGCTCTTGCTTCTTGAGGCAGATCAAATGTACAAACATCTCCAAGGGGACCCCTCCCCCCACAGTTACTAGTCTGGGGTGCTCTGGCCTGAAGGCTACTCTGGGCAGCGAGAGCAGCTTTCAGCCATTGTCTATCACCCAGGTGGAGATGGCTCAGAGAGGTCTACCCCAGGAAAGAGCCTTGGGTACCCAGCTTTAAGACACTGGGTCCTTCCCACTGATAGACCAGGCTAGGGTCTTGCTCTCTGAGCTCAGCAGAGAGGCTCCAGTTCCAGGGAGCACCCAGGATTTGGGGGTCCCAGAGAGTCCTTATTTCCAGACTAGTCCCCAGAAACACAGCATAGGTGAAGTCACCACCAACTTCCTGCAGTGATGGGGGGAGGGCAAGGAAAGGAGTAACAAGTGGTTTTGTTCTCCATCTACAGATAAAAAGATTCAAAAGAAAAGTCAATGAGCAGATGAGCTCCCACATCCTAGCAGCGCAACCCTGACTGCGGCCACACTGTCTTCAGCCTCTGTGGTCTCCTGCCTCTCCTGGGGGTGCACCTTGCAAGTGCCGCACAGTGACCAAATTGTCTTCCAGTTGTCATTGAACACCCCTCTGCAGAGGACCAGCACATGCAGCTGTCCTTACCACACAGTTCCCTTACATAGTGGTGTCCTAGAACCTACTTTTTGCCCTGGAGACCTCATTTCAGGTGACAATTGGCCCTTTGGTCATCCTAACCCCCCGCCCCCGTGTGCTGTCTCTCCCACTGGAATATACAACCTGGCTGGACCCCAGCACCCCACACAGCACAGTAGGCCCTTGGCAGGTTCAATAAAAACAGCCTCTCATGATGCTTAAGAGGCTTGGGAGTTGAGGTCAGCAAACTACAGACTGCAGGCCAGGTCACCTGCATCTGTAAATAGTTTCCTTAGGGCACAGCCCTATCCACTCATTTACATATCTCTACAGCTGCCTTTGCCCCGTGAGAGCAGCACTGAATAATGGGGATGCATTGTACTTGCTACTCAGCTTTTGCAGAAAGTCTGCTGACCCCTGTGCTGTGTGGTAAGAGGTACCACTCTATGTACTACTTAGGGAAACAGGCCCAGGAGGGAGCATGTCTTAGGCCCCTGCATAATGCTGGGAGCCTAAGGTGACGGGTCCTAGGGGTTAAGGTAAAAGATGAGAGAGAAACCCACCATGCAGAACAAGGGAGAAAGAGAGCAGCTGGGATGTGAACCACAGGCAAAGAACACAGTGCACTCCTATTCTCCTTGGAGACCAGCACAAGCCAGGCCAATGTCAGCTCGCATTGTAAGAACTTCACCTTGGTTGCTGTCTAGGCATCTGCAAGACACCATGGGCTACATAAGTCACACACCTGACTAGAGATGCTGACGTGTAAAAACAGAAATGCACCAGAGAATCAAAAGAGGATGGCGGCTGTGGTGTGCAGACAGGCCCTGGTCTCTGCCCCAGTCTGGAATGACCCTAAGCAGAACCCACTCCCAGTGTGGTCATGGGAAGCTGTGGGATCTGCCACAGAGGGCAGTGGGAGCCAGAAGGCTGGATGAGAGAGGAGAACAGAGTCCCAAGCCCACTTCTCAACTAGTCCAGAGTAAAGGGCTGTGTGGCGTCATGCCTCTGCGCTGGCAAGAACATGGACATGGACATGAAAGCGGGAACACGGCAGGCACAGAATCAGACAGATGCAGTGAAAGCTACTCGGCTCTATGGGTGTTTCTCCGCTCTGACCTGGGTCTGTGTGACACTTTGTGGCCTAGAAACAGCCACAAGGGAAGATGCATGGATGAGGACTCCTCACCCTGACTGCTCCCAGTTCTCAGCATGGGTAGGGAACTGGCTTAGCACTTTACACCCAGGAAGAAAAAGGATAAGGAGTCACAACAGCCAAAATGTAGAAGCAGCCTAGGTGCCATCAACTAATGAGCGGATCAGGAAAGTGTGGAGCGGGGCGCTGGTGGCTCACGCCTGTAATCCTACGAACCCAAGAGGCAGAGGATCGGCAGGACTGCAGTTCAAAGCCAGCCAGGACAAATGGCTCATGAGAGATTGTCTCAAAAATAACCAACACAGAAAGGGCTGGAATGCTTCAATTCGTAGAGTGCCTGCCTAGCAAGCATGAAGCTCTGAGTTCAAATCCTAGTACCACCAAAAAAAAACGTGGCATACATACAGAGGAGTATTATTCAGCCATAAAGAAGAATGGAAATACGTCATTCGCAGGAAAATGAACGGAACTAGAGACCACAGTGAAATAAACCAGACTGAGAAAGACAAATAGTGCATGTTCTCTCTCATATACAGAATCTAGTCCTTAAAAATGAATGGCAGGAATGTAAACCAGGTTCTATTTGAGGGTAGGTTCCAGCAAGAGCGAGGAGGGCAAACGAGGGGTACAGAGTGGCGAACATAAAGTACTTCACTCATATAAAGAAAATAGAATGGTAAATAAACTTGCTGAAATTGCTTTTAAAGGGGAGAGGAGATAAAGAAGCATGAGAGAGACGGTGAGTTTACTCAGGGTACACTGTATACATATATGGAAATGTCAAAATTCACAAGGAAACCCCTTTGTACAACTAATATATGCCAGTAAAAATGGAAAAAAGAAAGGAGATCTGGTGCTCAATCCTCTAGAAATGAAGTGAATTGGGTAAAATAAAAGAAAGGAGATGACATAAGATATAAGTACTCTTTGTGGGGGGGGGTACTGGGGGTGGAACGCAGGGCCTAAAACACATAACTGCACCCCCAGCCCTAACTGTTCTTAATTACTTTAATACACTTTTCATAGACTTAAAGCACGTATTTTAAAAGTCTGGAAAATAATAAAGAAGAATTTGTAAAAATGTCAGTAATTTAGAAGACTGTCTGTCTCTTGGTGATCCATATCACATTTGCCTCCCAGATCATCCCAGGGTCCCGGTGAGCTGTGCTGGAAACAGTGTTGGGATGGCGCTGCCCGAAGCCTGGCTGGGAAGGCCACTGGACTCAGGGGAAATGAAAATTGATGCCCATTTCCACAGCGTCCACTTTGTACCATGTTACTGGAAAGAAAAACGCAGCTCTAAGGAAGAATGGAGCAGATGTTTAGGCAAGTCATGAGGGTGGATGGGGACAGGCAGTCCCCGGGGTGGGAGTTTCAGGTAGAGATGGGAGTCCAGGCATGAATGCTTCCACAGATGGCATCTCCCAGCTTGCTCAACAGGCCTCCAAGGAGCCCTCCTGGAGAGCTACACTCATTCCAAAGGTGCTGCCCCTGTTGCAAAGGCTCTGGAGCTCGCCTTAGAGAGACCTTCAGCACCACTTAAACATTTTGTTTATTTTATTTTTGACAGCACTGGGGTTTGAACTCGGGGCTTTGCCAGGCAAGCACTGTATTACTTGAGCCATGCCCCCAGCGCTTTTTGGTTCAGTAATTTTCCAAATACAGTCTTGTGTTTTTGCCTGGGCCTACAGCCTCCCACACAGCTGCAATCACAGGTGCATGCCACCATGCACAGCTTATTCACTGAGATGGGATTTTGTTAACTTTTTGCCTGGGCTGGCTTTCGAATAGAGATGCTACTAATCATTCCACCTCCTGAGTAGCTGGGATTATAGCTGTGAACCACTGTACCTGGCTAAAACATGCTTTTGAATAGCCCCATTGCAGCAAATCTTTAACTGAGTGTCAGTTTTTAATGACCAAGGATAGTTGGTGGCAGGACTAGATGGAAGTGAGCAGCTGGCTGAAGGAAACCTCAGCTATTTTTTGTGAGCTTGGAAGGTCACCTCCAAGGTCCCGAAGGACAACAGCATCATGCAAATACTACCACCATGTGACTTCTGAGGGACACTTAGGATCCCCATCCATCAATTTGAAGCCTGCTCCCGGACAAGTGCTCACCCTGAGGGAGGTACAGTGTGCCACTGGGACTTGCCTGAGGTCCCCAATGGGGAGCCTTGTGGCCCAGCACCTGCTGTCTGCTAATGGAGCATGGATGCATTTTGGTGTCTGCAGAAGCCACAGCTAATATGGGTCCAATGTCCTCACTTGGAAAATGGAGCCATAGGGCAAAGGCGGCACGACACAGCACTCAGCATAACAGCCTCCTTCCTACACTGTCTCCAGGGCCCCTGGAATGCCGGCTGGCCTTGCCCACTCCAGCATATTCACGGTGGAGTCCAGGGATGGTCTTGGGAAGAGGAAGCTCTCAGGGGCTTCCTGGAGTTGACAGTGGCTTCAGTGGCTACAGTCCTGCAGAGGCCTGGTGGAATGGGTCTCTTGGTTCTCCATGGACTCTTTATCCAACTCTTTCAACCTTAGGTAACCTCTCTACCCATCCAGAAATAACGTGGGGTGGCAGGGGGTGTGATGAAGGACAGACACCTGGTGCCTGTCCAGCCTGCCCAGGAGTCTGGCACACCCATGACAGCACAAAGGGCAGTTACCTGATGTGCCCGCAGAGAAGTTCTTGAGTGAAGGCCTCTGGACCACAGTGTAGGACTCGCCCACTACGAACACCTTGTACAGCACAGCATTATGGTTGATGAAGTTCTGGACCACACAGGGTGGCTGGATGGCGTTCAGGCCCTCCTGGTTGAACACAATGGCCATCTGGGGACACAGGGGACCAAAGGCTCTGTCAGAGTCTACCACCCTCCAACCTCCAACAAAGCAGCTTGTCTGTTACCTGATCACACTTAGGCCTGGCTCTGTGGCATGGGGACTCCCCAAGAAGAGTCTCACACCAGGATGAGTGGAACAGGATGCCAGAAAACACCTGTGGATCAACTCACTGCTGGGGTGGGGAAATCCTGCAGCTACTGGGCCTGCCACATAGAGCTGAGCACACTGTGCCCTGCATTAACTTTGAGAGCATAATTCACTGTAGTCCCAGGGAGTGGGATCTCCCTTGTATTCTACTCAACACTTATGACACCCTGGAAGGGCTTCACAAAAACCAGGAAGGCAAGGCAGGAAGCAGAATGCTATGGACCAGGAGTTGGTGGCCTTATGTCAAAGTTGCCCTTGCTAAGCACTCATGACAAGCCAGAGCCAGTCACCAGCACCTTCTGTGAGTCACCTGGCATCATCATCACGATGCCTCTAAGATGGGCCTATAACCAGCCCCTCTACAAATGAGGAAACAGGCCCTGAGCAGCTCTTTCTGCTGAAAAAGGACAGCTGGGATGGGAATCGGGTCTGCCTAGCACCCAGGCATGCCCTCACATTCGGAGCCACGGGATGCTCAACGAGGAACTTGTCTCTGTGTGCCCAGTCCTCCTCTGAAGGCAAACGTGCCTGATGGAGGATGTGGTGGGGATTGGAGAAGGAAAGGAAGAGAAGTAGTTGCAGACTCTGCCTGAGGCAAGTCTGCCAGGACTTATCCTAAGGATGATGGGACGGAGGGGCTGGACCCCGCCCCCTTGAGCTAGCTGCCAGAGCCAGGTCACAGCTAATCCTTAGCCTACAGGGCCCAGGAAGCAACCACAGGCCCAGCAACCTTGGGCTGCTGAGCAGGGGTGATGGGTATGGACAGCCTGGCGCCTGCACCAGCTGCCATCCTCATGCCAACTGTCATGGAGCACCAACCTGAGTGCCTGGCACTCAGCTGGGCAGGACAGAAGCAGAAAGCCAGGCTGTATAGGAAAAACATAGTGTGTGTGTGTTGGGGTGCACTGAGGATGGTTCTTTAGCCTTCTGACAAGAACAAGTGAACCAATGTGGAGGGTGGGAAAGAGCCCAAGTACCCTGGAGACCCCCAACAGTGGCACAAGCTGCATAGCACAGGCCAGACCTCATCCCGACTAAGCCCCACTTTCCTCATCTGTAAAAAAGCAGCAACAACCATTGGGGGAAGCTTCAGGGTGCACTGAGCTGAGGGAGGGAGATGGGGAGAGAGACCGTCTGGGTTTGCTTGCTCTGATTTAAAAACAACCCTGATGCCTGGCAGCTCAAGAAACACAAAAGGACAACTGTGCCTTGGCAGATCCAGTCCTTGGTCAAGTTGAGTGAGGTTGGGAGACACAGAGGTAGGACTTGGCCAGGCTGGAATACAGCTGAGGATCCTGTCAGACACATCTACAGCCCATAACATGCACAGTACCGTCTCTGTTCTTACTGCACCCCAGAAAGCTGAAGCACTTGTTCCCCACCTGCCCATCCTGCAAAGGATACCTGTACCAGAGGGAGCGCTCCTGTGGGGCTGACAGGTGTCACTACACACACGCATGTGCTCAGGACAGGTCCCACCCTCTGCTGGCTATGGACTAGGAACACCTGGTGCTGGGAGGTAGCAGAGGGGCACACATGTGTGCAACCTGGAGTCCTCCCCTGGGAGTGCTGACCCATGTCTGAGGACTGACTCCTCATAACCCATCAGAGTCTGCTGAGAAGAGCCCACCTGATCCAGAAGCCCCACCTCGGGGAAGCTGGTTTTGTAACAGCTTATCAAACAATTCCTGTGGGCCAGGTGCCATGGTAAGCCATGCAATGATCCCTTTATCTTTCATCACAGCTGTTATATCACCATTTACAAATGTGGAGCAGGCACTCAGAGAGGTACAGAAATTTGCCTGGTAATTTGCAAAGCTGGTAATGCACAGAACCAGAGTTTCTGGGTTTTGTGCAATTCCAAGGCTGGAGCTCACCAGCCTTGTGTGATAGGAGTGGTGGCTCTTCCACCAGCAGACTCATTCTCATGTGAGCTCATCTAATCACATCAGTGCCCACACGCATACTGGCACCTTGAAACAGAGCTGCCATGTGGTGGTGACAGCGCAGGCAGGTGCTGGTAGCAGGGAGGGTTGGGTAAAGAGGCACAGGACACAGGGCTGCAGCTGCTCCTGAGCCTGCTGCTCCTGAGCCTGCTGCTCCCTCCCCAGCCTGCTCATACAATGCACGCTGGGGTGCCAGGGCAGCACAGAGCCAGGCAGCCACAGCAGAGAGGCAGTGCCCCCAGTGCACCTACGAACAAGCAATGACCTCCTTCTCACGGGCAGGGCTTGCCCTGTCACAGCCCGTCCCAGCCTGTCCCCTACGACCCTGACTGCTGTTTATAGATATTTCTCCACAAATATCTGCCAGGGACAAGAGCACAGCCTAAATCTGTTAAAGTCACGCTACGGGCTGCCATGTTTAGTCCTTGGTGGGGAAGCATGAGGCTGCCCATCAAGGGCCCCTCGCAATTGCCTCCTGCAGGCCCACAGGGGCTGTGCCAGAGGTCTGAACACAGCATTTGGGGTGGTTACTGAAGGCTGGAAGGGCAGCAGAGACCTGAGGGAGCCCCAAAGTGGATGTCTGCTCCTCTGACCCCAAAGTCCTCCTATGTGCACTGGCCTTCTGCATGTCCTACAGGGCTGTCTCCAGGACTGCCCTCCCTACCCCTGACCCCAGGGAGGGCTCAATCTGACACATCTGCTCCCCAGCACCAAGGTAGAGCTGGATAACGTTCATAAGTAGCCACATGTGTGGGCTGGTCCTCCCCATCCTCTGTGAATCAGCAGTGCTGCAGACCCTGGTGGACTTCCCTGAGTGCAGCCCAGTGCTTGCCACTGATGGACCAGAGGACAAAGCATCAGGCACAGGTTGGACTGCTGTAACTTCCATGGGCTCTGCTATGGACTATGTGTGATGGTGTGTGGCAATGAGGGTTGGTGGGACCCTCAAGTGGTATCATTACCCTTGAGAAAGCTCTCACTACCCCTCACACGCCTGTTCACACACAAAATGGTCACGTGAGGATACAGATGAGCCAACTATCTTCACAGATAGGAGAGAGTCCTCACCAGAACCTGATCCTGCTGGCACCTGTCCCGAGGCTTCCAGCTCTAGAACTGTGAGGGAATAAATGTCTGCTGGTTTAAGGGTGCAGCCTGCGGTATTTTGTCATGGCAGCCCCAGGGGACTAAGCATGGCTCCATAGGAGCAAGTGGCCTGGTACACTCTCCCAGCCCCACAGGGACAGGCAGTGGAGTGAGGCTGGAGACAGTAATACAAATGTATTATACCATGACTATAGCAGGACAGGGGTGACAGCAGGTATGGCTCTGGCTGCAGAACTCAGCCCCAGCAAAACATGATAGGCTCACAGGATAGGAAGGGCAAGGGGTGACAGGTGCAAGGACACAGGGCACCTAGACAGCCAGGTCTTCCACTCACCTCATGAGAGTTGGTACCATGAGCCACTCTGGTTTTGCAAACTGTAGGTGGGAGAGAGAAAAGCAGAGGGAAATTAGTGGGGCCATTCACCCATACAGTAGTGACCTGGCAGACCAAGCGGGAGTGGGCACCTCCAGAAAGGAACTCTCAAAACACCTCCAGCCACCCCAGAAGGGGCAGATAGGAGCTGTGGAGACAGATACTGATGACCAGTATCTGTGTTCAGAGTAATATGGACAGGAGCCCCCAGGTCAGGCAGGAAGATCATCTTTGGCCCATACCCTGAAGACCCACTCAATGGTGTGGTAGAGGTGGGACCCAGGGCAGTGCCCTCCATGACAGCTAAGGCCTTCACCCATTTTCAGGCAAGTTCAAATGCAGGGGGGACCACAAATACCCCCACCCCAGTCATGGCCAGGAAGGTCTGCCTGATGAGCTCAGCATGGTACGTACTGAAGGGGAAAGCCAGGCCGTTCTGTTCCAGCAGCCTCATGGTGTCATCCCCACACAGGCTAGTGAGCTCCATGAAGGGCGGAGAGCAGATCCGGTCATCTAGGGCAAAGGGAGGTACGGTCAGCACAATCCTCCAGAGCCACACTCTTGCCTGACCCTATGCTACCCAACTCTGACTGTCACCAAACTGTGTGTGTATGTGTGTTCATGTGCCCGAACAATATCAACAGTATATTCTTTCAGATAATATTTCTGTAGCTGTAAAACTCTTACATGCCAACTAGAAAATTGGAACAGCACAGAATAAAAATACACATAGTCACAGAAGCTACAACTATTAACTACAAACTTCTTTGCCTTTTAGAATGTATATAGTTACACACAAAGAGCTGTCTAACAAGACACCATTTTATAACCTGAATTTTATTATTTTGTAACACAGAGTCTCACTATGTAGCTCAAGCTGATGTCGAACTCATGATCCTCCCGCCTCAGCCTCCCAAGTGCTAGAATTACAGGCATGACCCAACATGCATGGCTTGTAACTTTAATTTTAATCTAATTTCATGAATCACAGAACACTTCGGCTCTTAGTACAGTCCAGCACTGCACTGAGGGCTTTGCACACATCCCCTCTACAGTCTGCAAAACCTTCCCATAAGGAGGAAACTGAGTTGAGGGAGGAACCTGCCAAGGTGTATACATAGACATGGCAGGATCTCTCACCCTCAGGCTCCCAAGGTGGCCTCTCGCCTCCAATAGCCACTGCCTTCTAATCCCCTCAGGCCTGCTCCTTGCGTCTCTCCTGCAGCCACACTCCAGGCAGGCTGCACCTTCCACCTCATGCAGCCTTTACCTAGTCTCAGGGGCCGTCTGCCCTCCGAGTGCCCACCTCATGGATTCTAACACTGTGCTAGATTTTCAGAAAAGATCTGGAAGCCAAGTTGCTCTACTCATCGTAATGCAAATGCCAGCAAAGCAGATCCCTGGTGGGAAGACAAAATGTATTTTCAGCCTCTCCTGATTGTTCAATTACTGGTTTGTTATTACTATTTATTGTCATAGTCTCCTCCCCCAAAAAAGACCATGAGCTCCCAAGAGGTGGAACCACCCTGTACTTCTGAGCACAGAGACAGGAAAAGGCTGAACATTAGTGGGGAAGGGGCAGCTTACCACTCAGAAACCCAAAGCAAACCAGCAGAGTGCTACCCCAAGAGCTTCTAGCTGCTTGGCTGGCCAGGAGGTCAGCTCATAAAACCAAGATCCAGCCTCATTTATCTCCTAAAATCAGTGCCGAGAACTGCATGGGGCATATTAAAAGTGTTTTTATCTCCCTTCTCACCTCATTCCCCCAGGCAAAGCCAAACTTCAAATGGGCACAGCACTCTGGGATTGTGGAGTTTTTCCAGGGGCTCTGGGAGGGGGTTAGGAGCCAGCATTTATGGGCTGTCTGCATGGGATGTACACTTCACCCTCAATGTGCGATGACAATGTCTGGCAGCACAAATAGAAACAGGCCCAAGAGCAATCATGCTCAAAATCACTGTCCATGATGGTCAACAGCAGAGCAGGACAAGGAACAGGCTGACCTGGGAGCTCAGCAGAAAAGAAGTATGGAAAATCAGGGTGGGGAGGTGGGGCAGGTCCTGCAGGCCACTATAAGCCATTATCCAAATAAGGCCCAGGTCTGCACCCCACCCAGAGTCAGAGCCTGGGGAGAAAAGCTACAGAGGGACTGGCAGGCCCTTTGACACTGTCCAAGGGAAGAAGCAGGCTGCACGAGAGGTTCACAGCTGCAAACACAGCCCTTGCAGCCTAGTTGCACAGGGTGTGATGCTCAGTTCAGAATAAACTTTAAGACTCTGCAACAAGTAGGCTTATGACAAGAGCTGGTCTGGCTCAGGACTTGGGAAGATTCAAAGGCCCCTGGGGTCCAATAGGTCATCTCCTGAAAGAGCTTCCAGACTCCCTCACCAAAGTTCTCAGAGCAGAAGCATCACCCTGGCCTTTCAGATATCAGTGCTCCCCCAACATTGCCCCTCCCCACTCAGACTTCCATAATGTCACCTATGGCAGCCAACATCTCAATAACCTGTGTTTGCTTTGTGCCAGACATATGCTTCCACATAGTTACACTGCAACACTCACCCTTCCACGAGCCCCACAAGGAAGCATGACTGCCTCCCCATTTTACAGATGAGGAAACTGGCGTATGGAGGTGAAGTTCCCTGTGTGGAGATCTACAGTAAGCAAGCAGTGTGTCTGGGGGAAACACAGTGGGAAGTTTGACCCCCAGGTCCATGCTATTGACCATGGCCTCCCCAGCAGAAAAAGTTTTAGACACCCAATGGGAGTCTGAAAAAAGCATCCATAATGAAGGGGGACTACTATAACAAAATAAAGGACAA
Source organism: Castor canadensis (assembly GCF_047511655.1). Lineage (NCBI taxonomy): Eukaryota > Metazoa > Chordata > Mammalia > Rodentia > Castoridae > Castor > Castor canadensis. The sequence goes on along the minus strand of NC_133388.1, from coordinate 16,279,227 downwards.
AACCCACATGATCATCTCAGTAGATGCTGACAAACCCTAACACTGTTTCATGGTAAAAAATAGCCAACAGATAAGTAATAGAAGGGAATTTTCTCACCCCTGGTAACCCAAAGTGAAGACAGAAAAGGGACAAGGGGACCCTATCTCCCCCTAGAGATGTCTGGGATCCAGATGAATTTCAAAGAGAAGACATTTCCAATGAATGGGCCACATCCAGTACTAGGCTGGACCCTCTGCCCCCTCCCCGCCATCTTCCTGAAATCTCAGGCTCTCGTGTGTAAGATGGCAGCTTGGATAGCTAGTAGGGGCCAAGTGGGCTGAGAAAGAAGGGCACATCCACCTGGTCATGTTCTTGTTCATTTATCCTAATTTGTAGGTGGCTGCCCACACCCTACACTGTAGACTCCAACGGCTGCCTACCTCTCCGTGGGAGGAGGGGCACTGGGATTGAGACTGGCCCAACTGCACAGCTGGAAGGGCTCCTATCCCAAGCTCAGGCCCTAGTTGCCCACTCACCACCAAGGGAACCAAGCTTGGGTGAAGGCAGCCCACACATGTAGAACAGACTCAAGAGAGGACCCAACCCTGCCGGGCCTCAGCCACTGCAGGCCCAGTGACTGCCCTGCTCTGGCCTCCATGTACAGTGCCTGTTCTGTCTGAGCCAATTTCTGGCTACCTGTAGCCAAAGGCATCCCAACCACTTCTGCTCACATTTTCAACAATCATCTAACACAAAAAGGTGTGCTGTGCCTCTACTACGCTCTGTGAGCCAGGGATATGGCAATAAATAAAACACAGATGCCAGGTACAGAAGTCAAATATACAGGCGGGTGAGCAGGTAGGAAAACAAAGCACAAGAGGGCAGTGCTGGGGTACTGGGGAGGTGGGGCTGTGTAGGTGACCAAGGTTACGTGCAGGTGGGGAAGTCCCCCCAGGCAGAAGGAACAACCAGTGTCAAGGCCCAACATGCAGCTGGCACCCTGCAGACATGGGTGTTTTCACTGGCTGTAGGGCCCAGGACAACCTCATCACCTCAGACCCAAAAGACACACCAGCCTTGAAAGACAGTGACCATACAAGCTCAAGGAGCTCAAAGCGGCCTTACCAGCAGCTGGTGTCCCCACAGGGAGACAAGATAAAGGTTCTAGTAAGTCAGTCCTGGGAGCCTGCAAGGCTATTTCTGGTTCCCGGGAAAAGGCTCCTGTTGCTTATTTGTCTGTCATCTTTATTTCTAGATGGGAATTGGAAAGAGGCTTTTTTTGGTTAGATGGTGAGTTGTGTTCTTCCAAGAACTGTAACATCAGCCCCTGGGAAACTTCAAGACTCCTTTCTTCCCTGTCACCCAGATCAGACAGTGGGAAGCTGGAAGGCTCCTAGAGAGGGGCAAGCCCCAATCACATGACTTCATAAGTCCAGAGAGAAGATGTGCACAAGTTACTAGTAGGGCCAGGACAAGCACACACTGTCCTGTTCACTCTGCAGTGACCTTGCTCTCATGACAGACAGAGCTAGGCAGGAAAGCAAAAGTACCGATGACAAGTTGGATGCAAGAGGACACAGGGATGGGGGAGGAAGGGGAAACAGCTTGGAGGCACAGCTTTGAAGCTGGTCAGCATGACTTTGACCTGGGCTAAACTACTCACTAGCTAAAACCTTTGGCAAATGACTTAACATCTCAAATCTTGCTTTCATGGTCTGCAAAATGGGCTGCTGGGGAGTCAGCACACAGTTGGCATCCAGCTGGGGCTACCACAGGAGAGCAGGTAAGCTCTGAATTGTGGCCACTGGTCCATGTCCAGCTTCCTGGAAGTGTCAGATGCCCAAGTACCAAGGGGAGTGGCTCAAGCAATAAGAGCACCTGCCTACCACTGTGAGGCTGTGAGTTCAAACCCCAGTGCTACCAAAAAATAAAAATAAGGGCATCTAAGATGCCCAAGCACGCAAGGCCAAGGGCCCTATCCTTGTTTCCTTGCTTTCTTGTGTCTTTATCCTCATCCTCATGTTTTGTTTTGTTTTGAAATAAGTGAACTCTTCTTTTTTACTTCTGCTTTTACTGAAAGTGGCTGTGCTTTCCTGTGATTTTGCGTCTCCTGGCCACTTGACTGATGACATTCCCCCTAACAAAGTTGGTGCCAAGCATTCTCCACCACAGACAGCGCCACAGAACATCTCCCAAGTGTATGGCTTAGTGCTGTGGTGAATGGCCGCCACAGGCTGAGCTCCCAGAGGTGGGTTTCAGGGTCCATGGGAATTAATGTTTTGATGGTTCTTGCTGCACTGTGTCCCAAAAGGACCAAAATACTTTCCTGACAATGAATGGTCTTCACTACACTTTCCCCAGCCCTGGCTGGTCCCGTCTGTAGCAATCTGGGTAGTGATTTCACAAAGGGAGAAGAAGGGTCGTGTGATCTGGGGAGACCCATGTGGGTGAGTGGCTCTCTGACTGAGGCAGGAAAGTTTGTACACATGGGCACCTGCAACTTCAACCCTCTTTGCCAAAGAGCCCTCCCTAAGTCTTTCCAGGGTGCAGTTAGAAATGGTGTCCTGAGAACTGAGCATGGTAGCTCACAGCTGTAGTCCCGGTTACTTGGGAGGCAGAGCTCAAGAAGATCACAATTTGAGGCTAGTCCCAGCAAAATTCCATTCCCCATCTATGGTTACTCTGGGGCCAATCTGCCCTTCTGGGCAGGGAGACCTGAAAATGCAGAGGCTGGCACAGAGCTCAGGGCAGGGCGAGTACAGAACAGAGAGAAAAGAGCCTTGGACTTGGGTCCAGAGACTGGGATGCACACTCCAGCAGGAGCCCAGCCCCTGGGCCTGCCACACAGCCTTTTGATTTTGAGTCTTGGGTTCCTTCTCAGTCAAATAGGGTGGTAATCAGCCAGTCATATCTGCAGGAGCCGCAGGGCAAATCAGTGATGGAAAGTGCTGTGAAATCTGCAGTGGCAAATTAAAAAAGCCAGCCATAGACTGGTGGTGTGGCTCAAGCAGTAGAGCACCTGCCCAGCAAGCACAAAACCCTGAGTTCAAACCCAGTATCACCAAAAAAAAAAAAGAAAAAGAAAAAGAAAAAAGCCAGTCACTACTGGAGAGGCAGGCAGGGCCTAGGGCTGTCTGTTCATACCCTCCTCACTGGTATAGCAAGGGAGCTCTGGGGTCCCAGGAGGGAGGCCAGGGCAGAGTGAAGTCAGCAGTAACAGACTGACCAGAATGCTGGAGGTAGGGCCAGGAGAGAGCAGGGACTCAGATTTCTGGCCAGAGAGTGGGCTTCCTTCCTCAGATGATCCAGCTGCCAAGGTGCAGCAGCTCCAGGATGGAGCTCATGGGTTCAGGACGCCACTTTTTTTCTTTTTGGAGGGCAGTACTAGGGTTGACTATGTAAGTGCTCTACCACTTGATCCATACTGCCAATCTTTTGCTTTTAGGTTTTCATTTTTCCCCAAGTCAGCCTTGGACTGTGATCCTTCCACCTATGCCTCTTGCATAGCTGGGCCCTCAGACACACACCATTATGTCTGGCTTATGTGTCAAGATGGGGTCTCACTAACTTTTTGCATAGGCTACCCTTGAACCACGATCCTCTTGATCTCTGCCTCCCAAGTAGCTGGGGTTAGAGATGCGAGCCACCATGCTCGGTTCTCAGGGCACCACTTCTAACAGCACCCTGGTGAAGTTGCAGGTTCCCATCTGTATACACCCTCTTGCCTCAATCAGAGAGCCACTGTACCCACGTGGGTCTCCCCAGACTTTAGACAGGAAGGAAGCCCTTGAAGACAGGGGCCTGACAGACTATGGTCATGGTTGTACCTCCAGCAGATGGGAGAATACACTAATGAGCACCAGCCAGGCTCCCACCTCCCCTGCTCAGAGGGAGGGGGTCCATGTGGAAAAGTAGGTTCCCATAGGCCCAGGGCCCCCAGCTCTGTGTGTCTCAGACATGGCCTCTCAGAGCTGCACTCAGAACAGCTTTCTCAGGCTACTCCCTATTCCCATAGCCCTGCTGTATGGCAGGAAGTGGCCTTATTCACAAAGGGGTGATGAGGGGCCCATTGTGCAGTAGGCACAGGAAGGGGGTGTGGTAACTGCATTCAGGTTCTCACCCAAAGCAGAACCAGTGCCTTGCCGCAAGTGCTGGACTCACATACCTGTGGCCCTCTCTCCCCACCCCCTCATGGCCTAGGAAGCTCCTGCTTGTTCCCCAAGACATCATGGGTCAGGCCACTTCACTGGTTTGGGCAGCTTTGTGAAGCATGGTTGGCTGTCACGTAGGTGGAGGTCCCTCTTACTGTACTCACCACCCTCTATCTTATGACTAATGATGCAGCCACTTCCCCACCTGACTGGGCAGCCCTATAGGTCCAAAGAGGACCCAGGCTCCCTGGGTTTGCATCCCAGCTCCACCTCATAGCCATGAGGTGTTCAGAAGGTTTTTCCCACTCCCCCACATGGAGAGAATATATCTCAAATTATCAATTAAAAGAAAGAAATGCATGTTCACATCTTGCCATATTTGTTTTAGACCCTTTTTAACAAGAAATAAACTGTTGCAGGTAGAGCCAGATCCTACCACTGGCACAGAGGGCCTGTCACCTCCCCTGGAGGAGGCCATCTTAACAGCAATGCTAAGGAAGCATTCAAGTTTAAGTCCTGCCTCCTGGGAAGTGCGCATCAGGAACTGGCTGTACTGTCATCACCCTGGGACAGAAGTGACATGTACTGGGAGGTTACACAGAGTGGGCCAAATGCTGACTATGCCTTGAAGCTGGAACACTGGTTGTGCCGGGCACTGACGTCTCAGTGCTCAGGGCTAGGGAGACTACGGGGAGGAAGCCATCATGGCAGAGAACAGCCCAGAAAACAAAACAAGGCAGCAGTGGTGAGCATCCCTGAGGTCTGAGCCTGGTCGATGGCACCCATGCCATCTCGTCTATAAGAGGAACAACAATGCTGCCCCCATTCAGGCTGTTGCCGGGACACAGTGAGGCCATACTCGCGAAGGGCATTGGAAACACTCGAGAACTGAAGCCAGCCCTATTTCCCAGGATACAGTGGCCCTGGCTTACCTAGTACCACACCCTGTTGGCCTGAATTCTTGGGACACTGACAGGACAACTGCTGTGACCCTAGCACTGGACTTCCTCCCAGCTCCCTAAGTATTTCTATAGTTTTAATCCAAGAAGCCCTTTCCTGGAACCCTCACCCTAAACACCTCCTCCACAAATGAGCCCTCTACCCCCAACCCAGTTGACCCCTGGCACTCCACCACCTACCTACTTCAGGCCCCCACACTGTAGATCTGGCTTGCCCTCCTAAGCTCTCCACAAGGCAGCTCCAGCTCACTATGACCAGCGTCTCAAGAGGAGTCCAAGGGCTCCCAAGCCTCCCTAACCTGACACTGTGTACCTTTCTATGCTGGGCTGCACTAAATTCTAAATTGTTACTAAAGTCACAATCCTCTGAGCCTCAGCCTAGGGAAAGTGTCTTTAAGGAGGTAACTGAGGTGAAAGGAAGTCATTATGTCTGATATCCTTATAAGAGAAGATTAGGACAGACACACACAGAGGAAGACCACATGAAGACACAAGGAGAAGATGACCATTTGCCAGCCAAAGGAAAGGCCTCTGAAGAAACCAACCCTGCCCACACATCTTGGGTTTCTGGCCTCCAGCACTGTGAGCTGGTAAATTTCTGCTGATTAATCCCCTCATTTGAAATTTGGTATTCCTAGCCACACCCTGGCTCCAGGGAGAGAGGGCTCCCTACACCCCCTACCTCTGGGACTGCCCCCCATCATGTGGCAACAACCCACTCTTCCAAGCATCACTGAGCCCCACCTCCTCCCTTCGGCTCTGAAGAGCAAGCTGTCCTGGGATACTACCTCCTTGTTGTGCTCACCCAGCCTCTTCTGCTAACAATCACCCTCTTCCCTCCCTGTTCTTATGCTACCATGGTGGTTCCTCTTATATCCTAGAAATGTTTGTCTTTGGGTTCTGATTCAGCAAACAGGCAGTATGCTCCTTGGGGACAAGAGAAGGCAGGGGTCAGTAAGAGCCATCTGTGACAGAGAGAGAGAGAGAGAGAGAGAGAGAGAGAGAGAGAGAGAGAGAGAGAGAGAGAGAGAGAGAGAGAGAGAATGACATATGGATAGGAGTGGTGAGCAAGGGAAAAAAGAGGAGGAGGGGAGCCAAGAGCTAGTGCAACCAGGAGAGGAAGGAAGGAGGTAACATGCAGAACCCCCTCTGGACACCATGTGGCACTGTTGGTCTGGAGCAGCCCTGACAATGGTGGTAGCATACACATAACAGGTCAGTCTCTGAGTTCAAATACTCTGGACTCATTAGTCTGATTGTCCAGTCTCAGGAGCCATGTGCTCTTGAATTCTAGATGGGGAAAGTTGTTCTGTGTTCCAGGTTAGCCACGTTTCAACACAACAGTAGCTCTGTTGTCCAAATGTCTTGGTTTTCAGTGGTTACACAATGATGGCAGGCACCTAGCAATACCAAACAAGTGAAGCATGTGGGGTGGGAAACAGCCACAGCAAAGCAGAGTCCTTCCCCATAGCAGCATTCCGTCCACACCTCTCCCTCACTGCCCAGTCTCCACCTTCTCTCTGCCCGTCCCAAGAGGCAGAAAAGCCGACTCCTCCGTGCTTGCAGAGCATGTCCCTGGCACCTATCAAGCATATCCCAAAACCTACAAGATCCATTCCTCCTGCGAGTGACTCATCTCTCCCTAAGCCTGCCCAGACCTGGAGGGCAGTACTCAGCAGGGCTGGATTTGTAGGGTGATTCGTGTTGCTTCAGAAAGAGCAGAATAAATCAGATAGCAATGACATCAGCCTGTCTATCTTTAGGCCCATTAATAGTCCTGGCTGAGATAAAATTGAAATGACATGTTTTGTTTGTCAAGGCATTAAAAGTCCCAGCCCTGGAGCCAGCATGCCCCAGAGATGTGGGAACAGAAGCTTGGCTATTGGGAACTCTGCTACAGAGTCCCTTGGTCGGCTTCTAGGAGCCACGGCTCCCTGTCCTTATAGCTAAAACAGCATCTGCTGCCAAGAGCACGAAGTCTCACCCAGGGTGGCCACTCATCATCTCTGTGCCTCAGTTTCTCTACCTGCTAGATGGGTTTAACAACAGCATGTCTGACAGGGGGCTGCTGTGAGGACTAAGTAAGTGTGCATCAGTTACCGTACTTGAAACGTGGCAAGGCTTCATGGCTGTGACCAGTTGAAGCTCAGCTTGCTTCCCCATTCTCACAGAGGTCACCCAAGGACTCTGGGCCAATTCTGGACCCATGAAGGGGTCTGGAGGGTTTATCAGGGGTAAGCACTATCTTGTGAGTATCAGGTGTGAGGTCACAGGTGTCCTCCCAGCCTCCCCTGTGGGATAAGGGGGGCAGAGGGCCCTGCCCAGGCTGTCAGGTGCTAAGGAACTCAAACAGGGCTGACAGAGACTCAAGGGCATGGCACCTGGACCATGGTCACTGAAAGTCTACTGGAGCTGGCAGGACTAGGCGCTGCTCACCGTCCAGTTTAGCCTAAGGTCACGTGAGGACCAAGGATGTCAGGGAAGGCCAGGGCCCCTTGTGAGAGGTCTCCAGTCACACAGGTCTGTGTTGCTTCTCCAGAACCTACACTGAGGAGAGGGGAAGTAGCATGCCTGAGTGCCACATGCTTTGTACTATTTTGAGTGGACGACAGAGTCCAGTCTGCAGCTAAACCACCTGCTCCACACTTCCCTGTCCCACTGCCTTTAGAGTCCTCCTTATTAATAGCTTCAGGGGCCTCTGGGATGGAGAGTCCCTGTATCTCCAGCTACCCTCCATACTCATCACCAGCTCCCACACTCTGCAATGAGCTCCAAACAAGCTTCACTCAGGTTTTTACTCCAATTCCCATCTCTGGCTCAGGGTCCTCACCACTGCTTACTTGATCACCTTGTCATAAAAGTTTGCTTGGTGTCTGTGTCCCTGCATGACTGGAACTCTCAGAGAGGGCAGAGGCTATGTCTGCCTTGCTCTCTGCTGTAGGCCTGGAGCCTTGCCTGGAACTTGGAAGTTAAGAGACCTGCAGCTGTGTGATGGTAACTATGCCTCAACGTGACTGGGCCACGGGGTGCCCAGACATTTAGTTACTCTTAGTTACTCTTGCGTGTATGGATAAGACAAGCACTGGAATCAGGACACTGAGTAAAGCAGATTGCTTTTCCAACATGGGTGGACCTCACGCAACTGGATCAACTGAAATCCTAAATGAACATGAGGTGGGTTGAGGGAGAATTTACTCTGCCACAGTGCTCTCACCCCCACTTTCACTCCAGACTGTAACTTATATGGTTAGCTCTCCTAGTCCTCAGGCCTTGGACTTGGACTAGAACTTACTCATCAGCTCTCGTAGGTCTCCTGTTTGCAGATGGCAGATCCTGGGGCTTCTCAGCCTCTGTAACTGTGCAAGCTAATTTCTTACAAGCTTCCTTCTATTACAAGGTATACTGCTAAATGCTGTTCTTGTGAGTGGGGTGGGCCCTAGAGCCTCACAGGGAAGGAGAATATGGAATCAGGAAATAAGGCCAGAAGAGGTGCACTTTTTTGGGACACACAACCCGTGGGTCCCTTGAACCACCAAGTCAGCAGGTTAGCAGGTCTGTCACTACCATAGCGGCAGCCACATGAAACTGCCCTGGAGAAGTGCAGAACACAGTCAAGTCCCACATTAATGACAAACGAACACCTGCGATTGCTTAAGCCATTGTTTAGGTTTCTGCAGTAACAGATAAGCAGAACAGGCTATGAAGATGATTCCTGGGGTACATTACACGGGACCAGCACAGCTTACTCTCAACCAGACACACAGCCGCGAACTCCAAGCCAGCAGCACACCAGGCCTGGAGGGGCTTGGCTCACTGTACAGCAAAGCAGTGGGTAAGTTACTATTACCACCACTGCTTTGCACATGAGGAAACTGAGCCCCTGGGTGATTACATGCTCAAGATCAAAGCCAACACGTGGCAGAGTGGGGGTCCCAGGCAGGCAGACTATCTCCATAGCTGCCATAAACATGGGACTGAACCCTTCATACCAGCCTCTGAGACCAGAGCCTTGGCCTCCCCTCTCCCTTCACTCCCACTGCAGAATATGTGGCCTGAGGAAGTTAGTTAGGGAAGGCTCCGCCCCTGATCCAGAGACCAGAAACAAGAGTCAGGTTAGCTGAGTCCCTGATACTGCATGGTGGCCCCTCACTGCCTAGCTGGACACTTCATGTGTCCTGGGTATGAGTGACCTGGTAAATGTCCTTCACCTCTTGGTGCCTTTGTGTCCTAAATGGGGACAAGAACAGTACTGCTTTGTTGGGGCTCCTGTGAGGTCAACTGAGTTACTACAGTAATCGACATACAGGAGATGGATCAGGCTTCACAACCCTATCCACCACATCGCTACTGATGTGAGTATTCAAAGGTCCACCATTTAGAAAGATCCCAGGTCACTGTAGCAATCCCATAGCAGTTCTGCTTGGCCCAAGAGGCTGGGGATTGGGGGCGGGGGGTTGGCACACAGTGCTCTTGCCCTCTAGTAGTAGCAGGGACACAGACATCCTCAGCTAACTGTCCACCATGAAGGAAAAAGAAGCTGAGCAGCAAAGCTGCCTCTGCCACACCCAGAGGCCACCCAGACCTAGGTCACTCTTCTTTTCTGCTCTCTTGGCACAATGCATAGCTTAGAGGATGAGGCTGGATGTGGGGCTCAGTCACCAGGACAGGAGTAGAGCAGAGATGAACGAAAAGCCCTGAAATGGGCTCCGCAGTGGCAGCACAGTGAACTCCGGGACACAGACTTCTGCAAAGGCTGAGGGCTGGCAGTGAGGAACCTGATGCTACAGTGTGGCAGCAAGGCCACAAGGCTATTACAGACTAGGCCGAGGGGCCCCACATCCCACACAAAAAAGGCTCTTCCCCAAAGGGCCACTCTCTGCTCCTGTCCTTTCATACCTGCCTCCCTTTGTCCTACTCTACCTGCCTTAGGAAGGCCTCCTGTCACTCCTCTGCCTGTTGACATGGAGTCTTTGTGGAAAAGCCCTGGAATCTGGCCCAGGCTGGTGCGTTCTGGTTGGTTAAGGGCACCTCCTTCATGGTGCTTCTTGGCCGCTTTAGAAGCCTCCAGCTCACCCCGCAGGGCCCCCACACCACTGACCTGCCCCTAAGTTTGGCCACTGCTACCCTGCCAGGCCTTCAGCATCTCTTCTCTAATGTTGAGCATTCTACTGTCTCAACAACACCCCCTACTGCAGTACAGCCAGGCCCCACTTCTGACCACCCCCACCCTCCCCACCCCCAGCAGCACAGCCAGGCTCCAATTCTGACTCCTCCTCATTCTCCCTGGAATGGATCCACTTTTCTCAGGCCAACCAACTTCAAATACCACCTCCTGAAGAGACCATCACCACAGACAACCAGGATTGCCCCTGCTCTGCACCAAGCCCACACCATCCCCACCAGCCTCAGGTCAGAGGATCCTCCAGCACATCTGCTTCTTAAGTGTCTGAGTCCAGAAACCATCCTCCCTTCAGCTGCACATTTACTGAACATATGCCACATCATAGGCCCTGCCTTGGAGACTGCAGGTCTGCAAAGATTGATCCATGTCTTCAAGTCCCTGGTGGTTAGGCAGAAAGAGAGCAGTCAGCAGACAATGATGGGACAGTGGGACTAATATGTGACCAAGGGTAGCCATGGGGTTTTTGGTCAGGGAGAAGCCCCTGAGGCCCACCTGGGAAGAAAGTGGGCACCAAAGAGGACTTCCAACCACACTAAGATTCCACCTCACCCCTGTTAGAATAGCCATCATCAGCAACACCACTAACAACAGGTGTTGACGAGGATGCGGGAAAAAAGGAATCCTTTTACACTGCTGGTGGGAATGTAAACTAGTACAACCACTCTGGAAAAAAATTTGGAGGCTACTTAAAAAGCTAAACATTGATCTACCATTTGATCCAGCAATACCACTCTTGGGGATACACCCAAAAGACTGTGACACAGGTTACTCCAGAGACACCTGCACACCCATGTTTATTGCAGCACTATTCACAATAGTCAAATTATGGAAACAGCCAAGATGCCCCACTACTGACGAATGGATTAAGAAAACGTGGTATCTATACACAGTGGAATTTTATGCAGCCATGAAGAAAAACGAAATGTTATCATTCGCTGGTAAATGGATGGAATTAGAGAACATCATTCTGAGTGAGGTTAGCCTGGCCCAAAAGACCAAAAAGTGTATGTTCTCCCTCATATGCAGACATTAGATCAAGGGCAAACACCACAGGGGATTGGACTTTGATCACATGATAAAGCAAGAGCACACAAGGGAGATATGAGGATAGGTAAGACACCTAAAAAATTAGCTAGCATTTGTTGCCCTCAACGCAGAGAAATTAAAGCAGATACCTTAAAAGCAACTGAGGCCAATAGGAGAAGAGGACCAGGAACTAGAGAAAAGGTTAGATCAAGAAGAATTAACCTAGAAGGTAACACACATGCACAGGAAAGCAATGTGAGTCAACTCCCTGTATAGCTATCCTTATCTCAACCAGCAAAAACCCCTTGGTCCTTCCTATTATTGCTTATACTCTCTCTTCAACAAAATTAGAGATAAGGGCAAAATAGTTTCTGCCGGGTAGCAAGGGGGTAGGGGGGTAGATGAAGGGAGTGGGGGGAGGGGGGAGAAATGACCCAAACATTGTATGCATATATGAATAAAAGGAAAAAACATAAAAAATAAATAAAATGAAAAAAAAAAAAAAAAGAGGACTTCCAGGAGAAGATAGCCTATGTCAGACCCTGGAGCCTGTTAAAGAGACTGAGAATATTCTGTCCAAACAGATCACCACAGACACAGATAGGAGTCAGGGGATCCTTGTGAGGTGCAAGAAGGCTATATAGTGTACAGTGTGAGGGCCAGTGTGGCAAGAGACACTACCCAGGTGAGTAGGGGGCAGGGGGCACATGCTCAACATAGGTGCCCAGCATAGGTGGCAGAGTGTGGAGATTTGGTATGCAAGGAAAAGGCATTCTGTGTGCTAAGATCCCCAAGATGCTCTGTGCCCTACATAATGGCCAGGCTGACTGTAACGCAGTTTGCTCAGCACTTGCCAACAGAGAGGTAAGCTGGGAACCTGGCTTCATCACAGGGTGCTTATTCCCGAAGAGGAAATCAGAGGTCCCAAGTTCAAAGCTGACTGCACCATCATGGTGGCTTGAAGATGGAAGGCCACGTAAGGAGGGCAGCACATGTAGGAGCCCACAATGGCAAGGACACAGATCTCAGAGCTACAACCACATGAACTGAATTCTGCCCACAAGAGTGCACTTAGAGACAGATGCCTCCCTGGGGTCTCTAGGTGGGCACTCAGCCCAGCTGACCCTTGATTTGAGCATTTGACTGCCTGGGAACTCAGGTATACCACAGGTCCTTGTGACCCGCTTGGCTGTCAGAAACAGGTCAGCTGTAGCCACTCATTATGTGGCAATAGGGAACTATCTACTATAGATTCGGTTACAGTGAGTTTTCAAGAGGGAAGTGTAATGGGGCTATTTGGCACCCCTGGGGGCAAAGCGGAGCATCTCACCAGTGGCCACAGCAACCACCCACTCCCTGGAGGCTTAGGAGGCCCAAGGCCTTGCTGCAGCAGCTCCCTTCCTGCTGGCAGCTTGATCGTCACTCAGTGCCCTTCCTACAGGTGAGCTGCTGAGAACCACTGGAGGCCAAAGAGCCAGTGTGTACACCAGTGTGTAAATGACAGGACGGAGAGAAACAAATGCCTGGGTGTGATATGTCCCAACAGGAGGAGCATACCGCGGTCAGCTGGATGAGTAGTTTTCCTCCCGACGGACTGTGTTAGTGACTTGTCTCTTTGCGTGGGGCCAGACAGCCATTTGTACTCGGAATGTTCAAAGAACAGGAGTGGAGGGGCCAGACACCAGCCCAGGCGGAAAAAGACATTCCTGAGTCCAGCTGGCTGCTGGAAATGTGGATTAGCAATGTGGCAGCTGTTCCCTCGGATTTACAACCCCTCCAGACCCTGGGTGGGGCTCACCACCCCCACTCAGCTCCAACCCCCCAAATACAGCAGGCTTTTCATTTCTAAGATGTGTAAAAAGGCATGTTGAATTCTTTCTAACAGCGTGTTTTCTAAGACCAGAAGAAGAAACTTTAGTGTGGCCCCAGTGTGATGATGAATAAGACAATTTCTTTCACATAAAAGGGACCTAATCAATCAATAAGAAAAGGAGCAACAACTCAGCAGACGTGGGAAACACCATGAAAAGATTCATCCGCAGTGGAAACACAAATGCCAAAACACAGAGACGCTCAGTCTGTCCAATCACCTCAGATTAAGATACGTGGATGTCACCTCCCCCATGCAGACAGGCATGATTATGTACAGTTGCTCAAACTTCTTACTTGCAGGGTAATCCAGCAAGATCTGCCAAGGTAAAGAATGTTTAGAATCTCTGACCAGGAAGTTCCACTCCTGGGAACTACTTACAGAGGTACAGAGATTGTGTACTACGGCCCAGTTTGTCCTTAAACATGACAAACTCAAACGAAAAGGAGCAACCCTACAAGCTTAGTAACCAAATAAGTTATGATTCACTCATTCATACAGGGGCTATTATGCCATTAAGAAGGCAGGTCTATTAAAGCAACTGAGGCCAATAGGAAAAGGGGACCAGGTACTAGAGAAAAGGTTAGATCAAAAAGAATTAACCTAGAAGGTAACACCCACGCACAGGAAATCAATGTGAGTCAATGCCCTGTATAGCTATCTTTATCTCAACCAGCAAAACCCCTTGTTCCTTCCTATTATTGCTTATACTCTCTCTACAACAAAATTAGAGATAAGGGCAAAATAGTTTCTGCTGGGTATTGAGGGGGGGAGCGGGAGGGGGTGGAGTGGGTGGTAAGGGAGGGGGTGGGGGCAGGGGGGAGAAATAAACCAAGCCTTGTATGCACATATGAATAATAAAAGAAAAATGAAAAAAAAAAAAAAAGGTTACGATATTGAGCCATCTGAACTTGCCACTGATTAAAATAAAAAAAAGTCAAATATTAAAAAAAAAAAGAAGGCAGGTCTAATCTCCCTCATGTTTATGAGCTGATGTGCAAGGAAGCCAAGGGATATATAAAGGAGGATACAGTTGTACCAGAATATACTCAGTTTGAAAAGTGCACATATTTCGGCAACGTATGGGAAGGTTCTAAAAGAATGAATTCCAAACTGCAAATAGCAGCTGCCTCTGAAGATTTGAGCCACTGGTAATGAGGGTCCTACAGGCTAGCAGGGGATTAAGAAAAGATGCATCCATCATTGGGGTGCAGAATGGAACAGGCCTCTCACCAGACCCCCACAAGAAGGTGTGGGGGACGACTGCATAGCAGACTCAATGAACAAGGCTAAGTACTGCTGCATTTCCTCAGTTCCACCATGTGTTTCTTTTTCTATTTTTCCATCTGTGAAACTGAGATGTATTTCATAATTGGTGGCATGTCACAGTCTACACATTATTTTTCGTATTTTACTAGAATATAAATTACCAGTGCATCTTACAAGTGATTGTAAAATTCTAGACAGCCTGAACTGAAAATCCACACTAGTGCATTAAAGGCTCTGATAAGACCTGCAGCAAAAAAAAAAAAAAACCATGTAATCCAACACATGGCCAACACACCTGACACTTTTTCCTCTTATTTTTGTCTTTCCCTTTGTTATCTTGTGAGATTGTGCAGGAGCTCCACAAGATGCCACCACTGACTTGTGGGTGGCTGTGAAGCTGCAAGGAGTTCCTGTCACCTTCCAGTGGAGAGGGGTCTGTTTAGCATTCCATATGATGACCATCTGACAAGAGCCCACAAAAGGTGTAGCAACAGCAGAGCAAAGGCCCGATGGGAAGGGGAACCTGAACCTGATGACTTGAACCAAACAGTCGCTATGGAGCAGATGGAAGGTGTACTGCTATCACATGCCACCTGATGTGACCCACTACAGGAGGGACATCTCTGGGGTGCCGTTCCTGGCCAAAATGCACAACCTCAACCCAATGTGGAAAGCCACAGACAAACCCAAATGGAGGGTACACTGCAAAATGAATGCCAAGGCTCTTCCATAAGGTCACGGTCATGGAGACACCACTGGAGGCCCTCTGAGGCACAAAGCACTGTCCCCAGCAGAGGAACATCTAATAGGTCCCTTCAGCAGTGAGGAGGGCCGCTATCATCACCCTCCATTTCACATATCAGAAGGCCAAGACTCAATGCAGCGACACAATTGGCTTAGTGTCCACGGGAGTGTTGGGAAAGGATCTGAACCGCAGCATGTGGTTCTACAGATCTACACCATGCCTCACTGTTTCTGAGGCCCCTGCAGAAGCATGGTCCTCCTGTGACAAGAGCTCGAGGCTAGACTGGAAAAGTGCTGGGCAGCCCTGGGCTGGCCCTGACCCACTGAGCCTCTTTCCTCACCTTGAAAGATGTGGAAAAGAGTAGTGGGGGCTTTGAGAGCGCAACCCCCCTAACAGGAGGCACTGGGAGCCTCCTGAGCACATTCAAGTGTAAATGACTGGTCAGATACTTTCTCATCAACCTCATCAGCAGGCATGTTTTGGGCGTCCTTCTGCTCCACTTTTCTCCTAGGGAGAACTGTGGAGATTTGTACCTGGGAGCCAGAAACTGTGTGGATAAGCACATCTGGAGAGGCTGGTCATCACAAAGGGAAAGGAGTGTGGACAGCGAGCTATAGGACCCCAAGACAAGCAGTCTGGCTGATCACTGGCCCATGGTCAGTCATCAGTGCCTGGAGGCATTGCTGGGGGAGTCTCCTGGCAGGGTGTTCGTGGTTGGAGCAGTGGCTTCTAGTGTCAGGAAATAAGCAGGTCACTGGGGCCATAGGGTGTGTTGGGGATGAGGGGAGAGGATCTCAGTCAGAAACCACTGAGTAGTGCAGGGCTGGGAGGTGGTTATATGCAGAAGCTTCCATATTGGAAGCTGGGTCTCTGCCACAGTCCCAAAGGCTAGAAAGATACTGCTCACCCATGTTTTCAGTGAAGACAGAACACTTCCCCAAACGGACCTACATCCCTGGGGTCCTGGTCAATGGCTGGGGAGGGTTCATTTTTTCCCTGGATTCTCTCCTGGAAGTCTCTGAACCTGTATGTTGGGCCACAACTGAGGAAGCAAGATCTCAAGCAGTTGTCTATCTCTGTCAGGTTCCTGGTAGGAAGACAGACCTGAAGGTTGTACAGAAAAGGCTGAGCTCGGGCTCCAGGCAGTGGGGCCGCAGCCCGGTGGGCACAGCGCTCAGCACTGAGGGCACAGAAGAGAAGCCACCAGAAGGAGGCTAGAGGTCTGCTCATTGCCCCCTGAAGTCCTGTCCCTCAGTTCCACTAGGCCATGGCGGGAGATGCCAAGGACAAAGGCCCTGAGCTGCCCTGTAGGCCTGATGAGGAGTGGGCCAGGTATGGTAAGTGGGAAGGGACAGGCAGCCAGCAAACCTACGGAGGTGTTCTTAGCCCATCTCCACTCAGTGCAGCCTGGTCTCCACTGTGTCAAAGCACAGGCCACCAGGGTCAATGCTTTCAGGATTCCTGGGTCTCTGATGGGGCCTCATCTCAGTATGGGGCATCCCAGGGCTATGAATGAGTTGTGGGTGGGGAAGGGAGAGATGTACAATTCCATGCAGGATGGGATGGTTGGGTGGCAGCACAGGTGTCTGCTGGCTCCACGCCCACACAGAGGGATGGACAGAGGGAAGCGAGGTAGATGGAGTTTAGAGAAGAAGTTGCAGAACAGACACTGATGTAAGGGAAGTAGGGTGGTGTGGCATCAACACAGAAGCCAGCTCTAAAACCTCAGTGCACCACTATTCCTCTCCAATTTTCTGAGTTCTCATCAGAAAGGGGGTGCCACTGCTGGGTGGGGAGGATAGGGGAGTTGCCCGCCAGGGCTGGGCCTAGTCCCACTGCTCACAGGTCCATTTTGCCTCCCCCTAGCTCCTGAGTAGGGTGAGGACACTGATCTGTACTTGAGCCGATGGAGGGCTCTGAGACTCACTCCGGGCCCCGACCTCCTCTAGTACTATGGGGCATCAGCCTGGCTCACAGCTGATACAGCCATCCTGGGGGTGCTTCTAGGTTTCATACAGAGCCTGCTCTGCCTACGTACCCCTCCACCTGGGGTTTCTACCTGGGTGGAAAGTGGCTGATGTGAAAATGAGAACAGGGTCCCTCCTACACATCCCCCAAGTCTAATGCCCACCAAAGACCTCCACCTTGTTGGTCAGCTTGCAGGGCTGATGCTACTTCCATGGCTACTGCTCTGAGCACTTCTCCAGGCCTGGCCTCCTTTGTACCAGGTGCCTAGCTCTGGGGCCTACAGGCCGGGCAGACATTCACGGGGTCACTCTGCCCAGCCTGGGTGGGGCAGCACCTTAGCAGTCCATCCAGCAGGACCAAACACTGGCAACTGCGCTAGCAGACGTGCAAAGGCCTCAGAGGCGCGGGGCTTGCTGAGCCATCCTCCCACTGCAGTATGCTACTGCCCTCACCACGAACAGACAGCATTTGCTCCAACAACCATATGGGGCAGAGATTTGGCGTCTGCTTGAAGCAGAGCAGCTCGGACACCACAGGGCGTCCAGGGGGCAGCACCAGCTGGCCATGCCCCACACTAGGAGGTCCCAGAAACTGCTGACCTCCAGGCATAGTATTGGTCCCTGTCAGTCACTAGGCAGGAGTGCAGGAGATAGTGTGCACGGGGGTGAGGAGCTGGGCTCAGGAGCCATGGCTAAGAGCAACCCAAACTGTGTAAGGTCCCATCCCAGACCTGCCCTCTAGTAGCCCTAAGACCTTGAGCCACTAAGCTCAATACACCTCATGTGTCCTCTTCTTTAAAATGGGCATAGTAACAAAACCTTCCCCACAGGCCCATTGTGCAAAGGGCTCAGTGCCAGGCATGTAGTACGTGCTAAGTGGCTGCTTGAGAGCGGACAGAAGCACAGCTCAGAGAGGCCACGTGATGTGAGGAAGGGACAAGTCAGAGGCCTGCATTTTATTCTAAGTACCCACCAACCCCTCCTCTCTCCTTTCCCACCCCTAGCCTTCTGCAGCTTATCATGGGGGAGTGGCCATTACCTGCCCCAAGACACACACACACACACGCGCACACACACACACGCACACACACAACACCCATTCTGAGACAGAAGATTTTTGGGGAATCACTTTTCCTGGGCTCTTAGGAATGTTCTTTTCTCTTCACTGGGTGTATAGATTACTCAATTTTAAACCAGCTTCCAAATCGCCTCCAAGATGAACCCTGATTAAATTCCCATAAAACCACAGGCAGAGAAGCTTGATCTGTGCTGTGCACCACCCTCCCCAGGGAGGTATCTGGGACAGGCCATCTGTCCCTCTAGAGTTCATGTGTGGGAGGTTCAGGGGAAGGGAAATAGAAAATAGAAAACCACCCCGAGCCCACAGAGCCTTAAAGGAGCTGTCCAGCCATTGCCCTTGGCCTGAGACCCTATACATCTACTATCCCTGGGAACAAGGATACAAACCCCTGTCCCCCAATCATGATCCCAATGCCTTCTTACACATGCTCCAGCCAACCTGGGAGCTTGCTACAGCCTTGCTCAGAATGGTTCTGCTGGGCAGGGCAGACCAGGCCTCAGCGTTGGGGCTTCTGTCTGTGGACCCTGGCTGTGTGGCATACAGGCTGCCCCCATGAGAACTGACCTTCAAATGCATGCAAGCCAAGTCATAATTTGTTGCCGCAAACTCCTCCCTCCTTCCCCCATGCCTGCACCAGGCAATATCTGGTCTAAATTGGATCCAAGCTCAGGGTTGCCAATTCCTCTGGGTATGGGGTAGACCTGGATATGGGTACAGCCTGTCCCCAAGTGGCTGCCTCCCAGCAGTTATCAGTGCTTTAGGTGGGTCACTCTGAAGCTGGCACCCCACCTCAGGCTGCTGCTGAGGTCACAGGCTGAGGCCACAGCCCTGGCCAGCCAGAGGAGCAATGACCACTGAAAATACAATTCACCCAAAATAGGAACCCATGTCTTGGAAGGTGACGGGCCAGACTTCAGTGGGGCACACAGCTGCCCTGAATGAGGACTGCATTTCCCAACTCCCCTCTAGCTCAGCATGTGACTAACGCTGGCCAATGAGGAAGGAGCGCATCATGTTGTAGATTAAACGGTAACTAGGCCTTGTCCCCTCCCCCTTGCTCTCTATCCTAACACCTACATCTTGGCTATGATGGCTGGAGGTTCAGCCACCGTCATGGACCAGGAGAGCCAGCCTGGGTCCCTGGAGGTTCAGCCACCGTCATGGACCAGGAGAGCCAGCCTGGGTCCCTGCTGCTGGAGGCCTTCCTCTGGGTCTTTCCATAGAAGAGAAGGGCAGTGCTGTCTCAGTGAAGCCACCGTTCTTTTAGGTCTCTGCTGTTCCAGCAACTTGCATGCTGAGGGGATGGGGCTGAAGCTGGCAAACATGAGGCAGGGCAGAGGCCCTGCTTCCCCTCCCGGTTCTGAAGTATAGATGAGCTCTGGGAGGATGGGAATGAGATGGGACTGGCCACACATAGGCTACCAGGTGCTTGTGCAGGTGAAGCTGAGCCTCCAGGCTGCAGACCTCACAGTCCCCCTGATGCTGAAGGAGGACAGTCCTCCACAGTGGATGCTCTGCATGGAGAGAGATGGACATCTCAGCATGGATGCCTATTGTGTCCGAGAGACCCTCC
The DNA here is from genome assembly GCF_047511655.1 of Castor canadensis. Taxonomy (NCBI): domain Eukaryota; kingdom Metazoa; phylum Chordata; class Mammalia; order Rodentia; family Castoridae; genus Castor; species Castor canadensis. The sequence goes on along the minus strand of NC_133388.1, from coordinate 16,259,424 downwards.
TCTGTACCACGGCAAAGTCAAAAGCCTTGGTCATTCCCCCACCCTCTGTCTCCCGGGTCAAGCAGGAGCTAAGAAGCCCACAACAGTCTCCCCCAGCTCTGCTTTCTGCAGCCAGGGCTCTCTGAAAACGGGGAGGGCTGCCACAGCCTGGGGTGCTAGCAGCTCAGGAAAGGCTCACCAAGCCCCTTTTCCCACACAAAAGCTGTGTCACTTGCATTGCTATAATTCTCTGAGGGAACTTCAAAGGTAATTATGGCCACTTACACTTGTGTGAAAGGGCCATGTGCCTCCATAACAGCAGGGAGTGGGTACAGGAGTGCCAGGAAAAGCCTCCCAGGAGGGCTCTCTGCAAGAAGCAGGGCCCAGGAACACCAGGATGTGCCTCCCAGGAGGGCTCTCTGCACCTGCAGGGTGAGGGGAGGGAGGTGGAGGAGATTCAGCCAGCAGTGCTCCTGCAGAACAGACCCTCTAGAGGGCAGGAAAGAGTTCAGGAAGTTCCAGCCTCTGGCTACCCTTCTGGAAGAATACAAACTGGGCTCTGCATGCACAATAAGGAAAATCCAGGGTGCACCATTCACAGACCCCCACCTAATACTTCCTGCTGGCCTAGAACAAGACTGCCTTGGGGATCAGTCAAGGAGTTCTCGCTGACTCTGAAGGGCCTAGGCCTCTCCAAGACACACATAACTTGCCCTCTCCCTGCCGTCAGCAGGCAGCCCTAACAACCAAGCCGAGAGGAGGCTTAGGCTCAGAGAGGCCCACTGCTGGCCCCAGCCCTCCTGTGCACTGGAGCCCTTGCTCCATGTAAGCTGAGTAGACTGTAATTCACAGAACAATGTAGAATATACACCTGGGTGTCCCCCTTCTGTCTCAGACTAGGACAAGTTGAGGGGCCACAGGATGAACTGGTGTTTAAAGAAGGAAATCTCATATGGAAGGAGCCATGAACTAGAGGCTCTCAGGTGCCTTAAAGGTCCTAAGGAGTCAGGGGACAAACCACTGTCCCTATGGGGCCACTTAGGGAGTGGCCTAGACTCCCCAGGCCAAAGAAGTCAATCCCTCATGGGACTTGGGGAAGGCCCAGGGAGCAATCTCTGTGCCCAAGGGGAGGCAGGATTCACCAAGGGCTTTTATACCCTTCATCCAGTCACTCCCAGCTGAGGTGGTTTCCTTCTTGAGCACATCCCAGAGCTGCCCTCTCCTCTCAATTTCCACCACAATACAGCAAGTAGGAGGTAACATCAGGTTGAACTAGGATGGCTCCTGCTCAACACTCCAATTTTGACCCCAGGAGAGGCCAAATTCCAGAGCCAGGCAGATGTGCAGGAACTCCCTGTTGCCAACCACCTGAGCCTGCCAACTTGGCATGCAATCTCCTATGCATGCCGAGGTCCACCTCATCTCCAGGCACCTGCTTGTGCACACTGTGTACACTCACACCTGGGCTCTAATTTCTAACTCAAGACATCTGACAGAGGCTCTAAAACCTGATTCATAATTCCTAGGCCCAGTCACAGTAACAGGAACAGTGAGAAACCACGGTTCCACGGTTCCCACTGGGCCATCTGGCATGCTGAGTCTCCATAGACATTACCCCAGTTATCCTAACCTGGGCCAGAGGAGGAGTCACTCATTACCCACACCTTCCAGAATATAGGCAAGCCAGATGGAGCAACTCACTGAAGATCATGAGGCCACCTGAAGCCCAGAATCAGACCCAACCTTAGTCTCCCTCCAAAAGCCTGTGCTTTTAGTTCTAGAGAAGCCCCAGTGACACCTTTCACGATCCCCTAGAATGCATCATTTCTGACAGACATCAGATGTGGATGTTAACCTGCCATTATCTTCCTCCAATTCAATACTTTCCTCCTGTCACTTTGTGTACACAACGTCCAACAAAAACCTTCTGGAAATTTCCAGATATCCTTTCCAGAACCCATCCTCTCACCGGGGATTCTGGACCCATCCAGGAAATGAATTCAATTCACTCCAGACCTAAGGGAGCAAGGCTTCTTGAGCAGACCTGCCTGGGAGTGGGGTGGGGAATGTTCCAGGGATTTATACTCAGGCTCCACACCAGCCTGGTGTGGAATGAAGCCTCCAGACCCATTCCAGGACAGCCAGGCCTTGCACCCAGCTCTTTCCCAAGACTGTACCTAAGAGAGACCCAAGAACTCACCAACTCTCCAAGCATGGGGACCCTGGGTGCTTGCTAGGTCCAGCATCCTCTGGCTATGAATGAGAAAGGCAAGCATAGGGGCTAGGAGCAGGGACCTGAGTTGGAGAGCCTGGCTGGATGTAGGCCCAGGTGGTGTGATGCCAGTGTGTCTGCTAAACTCAGGACCTCTGCTACAGCTTGGATGTAGCTTGTGCTCCCTGATAAGTTCATGTGATTGGAGGGTTGTTGTACTAAAAAGAAGTGAAATCTTTAAGAGGTGGGGCCTATGAGGAAGTCCTGAGGTCACTAGGATGTGAAAGAATTCTCATGAGGCCCTTGGTAGTTCTCACAAGAGGGCTGTTACAAAAAGAACAAGTCCAACCCCACTAAGTTCTCTCTGCTCTTGGCTGAAGATGTAATCATCTGCTTGTTCTACCATGGGCTTCCACCATTATCACTTGCCAAGAAGTGACACAACCAAGGGACAGCCTTGTTAGAGTCTATGCTGTACTGTTTGGACTTTCAGCCTCCAAAACAGTGAGCTAAAAAAAACTTCTTCACTTTATAAAGGTAGCTTGTCTCAAGTATTTTGTTACAGTAGCAAAAAGCTGACTAATACAGCCTCCTTGAGTTGCATGTAAAATGGACAGGATCATCATGCCCACCAAGTACCGAAAGAGAGAACCTAAGGAGACCTAACCTAAAGCTAGGCATAAGCTTACCCAATGAGCGCCACTCCCATTCCCAGGGCTGCCTCTGACACTGTCAGTCAAACTGTGCCCACTGGTCCCACCAGAATGGGAAATGACCATTCAGGTTGGGTTCAAGGAAGTCCAGGTAACACCATCATCAGTACGGCAGGAGTCAGGGGGCTTCTCCAGACCCTAAGATGTGTCCTCACATAGCCACCAGGCCCAGACAAAGCACCTTTGCTCAGAATTAAACAAGAGCTCCAAGTAGGGAGCACTGGAGCAGGTGAAGAGGTCTAGGAGGTCACTGTTAGCATGAATCTTCCCAAACCTCCCTCTCATGTAAACATACCCTGAAAGGCCTCTGGACTTCTCTGAGGCTCCCTGGTGGGATGGGTGTGGGGAGAGAAGTTCCAGGGATGAGAGCCAGCAGCCAGCAGAAGCTCCACAGTTAGGAGGGAGGCCCCACCCATGAGAACAAAGTGTACCCTGTGAGGCCACCAGCCACATTACATAGTTCCATGTGTTTGATCAAAGGCCCCAAATTTCTGTTGGTCTCCTTTGCCTGGTTACATAACTCCCTCGTCTGCCTGCCGCCATGAGCAATTCTACACATACTCCTGCTCCCTAACCACTGTGTTATCAGGAAACTTCATCGTCCCCCAGGGGTTCAGCACAACCAAACAAAATGCTCTTGCCATGGTCAGAGGCAGTCTTCTAAAGAGTGCCCCAGGGCTCTTATTTGTCACAGAAGAGAAGGGAAGGGCCTCCCTAGAATGGCTGCCCCCAAGGAACTCAACCTCTTCTTGTGCCAAAGTGACAAGATAAGACCCTTGCCCCCACCTTGTACAGTGACCACAGAGGCGGGCTGCTTGCCAAGGTGTCACATCAAAGTGTCTATACCTTTCATGTAGGCCTCGATCTTCCGGATGAGTTCATAAGACTTGGAGCGGTCAAGCAGGGTCCTGATGGCAGGGATGGGGTCCAGGACGATGGTCTCAGGGTGGGCATCAATGTACTCCTGAAAGAAAAGCCCACTCCTGGTTAGAGAAGAAAACTGGTGCCAAAATGAGGAAGGTGATTTTATCCCCTGACTCCTCTATATATTTGTCCCTCTCTTGCCCCTCCCTAATCTTGTGACTTTTGTTTAAAAAAAAAAATAGCAATACTGGATCAGGAAAGGACATGTGATCCTGAGTCCATCCAACCAGAGACAGGCTCAGAACTCCTGCTGGGAATGTGGATCTAGGATGTTCTTGGCCTCACAGAGGAGGAGGAAGCATGGAGACTGAGAAACTGTGAAGTCACCATGGGGATTTCAGGAGAGGCTTAACTAAGACCTAAACTCAGAAAACAGAACCCAGAGCAGAACAGCAGCCAGGATGTGGTCAGGTCCTTTGACTCCTGGATAAAGCCGCACCTGAAACCAGCCTGTGGCGTGTGTTGCTTCCACTCCATGATAGAACCAGCCTAGCACCTGCATCGATAAGGACTCTGAGCTAGGACCAGAGTGGAAGTCGAAGGAGGCTGGGGTCACGAGAAACTCTGTAGGAAGGTATAATAGAGGGAAATGTGCCACAGGCCACTCAACACTCAGATTTTCCTCTCATACTTCATGAACACCGTGAAACTCAAGAAAACAACAAACTCAATCTTTAAGGAATGTGGCATCTTATTGGAGAAGTAACAAAAACTTAGTGAGAACAACAACAACAACAACAACAAAACACCACTACCTATAGGAGAATCCAATAAAACGCAGGGCAGAGGGTTTCTAGGGATGCACAGGCCAGGAGACAGAAAAGCCCCGGGGATCATGGCCCTGCCATGCCACAGTGACTGCAAAAGCCTGAGCCACCTTGGTGGCCTAGAGAAACTTGTAGACAGATAGTGAGACTGTCCCTCTGGCTCCTTAAATGCCATGAGTCTAAGGACAAAATTACGGGATACTGGAAAGATGAGAGAGGATCTCAGGGAAAAGGCTGGCTCCCCCCAAAACATATTCCAGTCCTAATCTGGTAACTGTGAATGTGGTCCTACTTGGAAATAGGGTCCCCAGATACAATCGAGTTATGATGAGGACCTACTGGACATGGGTGAGTCCACTGACTGGTCTCCTTATAAAATGGAAGAGATGGGACACACACAGGGAGAAAGCCATGTGAAGACAGGGAAATCTACAAGGCAAGGAGCACCAAGGATTGCCTGCTGCCATTGGAGCCAGATGAGAGAGGCATGGCATAGAGCCTTCCTCAGAGCCCACAAGGAACCTGCCCTGCTTACACCTTGATTTCAGGCGTTATGCCTGTAGAACTGTGGGAGAAGAGACTTCTGGTGTTTTCAAGCCACCCAGTTTCTGGTACTTGGTGACAACAGCCCTGGGAAACTAAGACACCAGTTTGCTTCCACACACATACTGGTTGCCCCCACCTCCAGCCCATATAACAGTGTGAGGTCAACAAAGGTCAGAGAAGGGAAACACCCACAATGCTTCTCTTTCTAGTAAACTTTATCAAAGAAAGAAAGATCCATGTGGACTTTTCTTTTTAAGTGAACCTACTTGGGTTCCTAGTAATCATTTTAAGAGTACTCGAGGCAAAAGTCAGAGATTCCTAACCACGTCTTGTCTGAAATCTGTCTCTAGTGAATTGCACACCAGAAGATCTCGTTGTGGCTCCCTTGTGACCTTTCCCCTGGATGTCTGAAAGCTCCCACCAGCCCTAGGTGGTGGCAGTATACCATCTGGGAGGCCTCCATTCTAGTGGATTCCAAGGCCCTACCTGCAAATACCCCTCATTGCACATCTGTGCTACAGACCTGACTGCAGAACACAACCCTACACCACTTTTTCCTCCTCCTTAGAGACACGACCATCAGCAGGTCAACTTGGTCCTGACAAGCTGCTAACGCAGAATGGGCCAAGCAGCTGATGTGGGAGCATCCACATCTGCCCCTGACACAGGGCAGGGCAGGGGTATGAGGCCAGAGGATTCCTAAGGAAGGCCTTATCCACAGCTACCTCTTTCCCCACAGTCTCAGCCTCACCCATACTGCCTCTCCTGTGGGGGTCCCTGAAGGGAATGATCCCTCTTAGCATCATTCCTTTATCAGAGTGTGTCCTCTAAACCAAGTCTCTGCTTCCATGGGACCTGGTCATTCACAAGCCATCCCCTCCACCATGGCTCAAACATACTACAGAATCAAATTACTGTCCTAGTGCTAAGTGGCCATCCACAAATGTTACATCAAGGACAGTGCTGGGGCATTATACAGGGTGCAGAAACACATGACAAGCAAAAGCCTCTATGCTTTGCTCCCCCAGCTGAGGCTGGCCACAGGTTCACATTATGGGCCAGGCTCTGAAAGCCCCGTTCACTGAATCACAAAAGATCAGAAGCAGCCTGGTGTATCAGGAAGTTGACACCTTTTGGTGTCACCTCTGGGCAGGCCACAGGGCTTTTCAGGATCTCTGAGGAGTTACTGCAATAACCACAAAGATCCTCGTAAAGCTGCAGAAACCTAAGGGGCAGTGTCTGTGGAGGTGGCCTTCAAGATATACAGGGCTGCATTGGACCGGGGGACAGCCACTTATTGAAGGAACTACAGGTGAAGTAGGGTCACATGCACTTGCTGCCCTCCTTCACCAAGAAGGCAATGTTAGAGATGCCAGTGATGCTGGGATGGCCCTGTTCTTCCCCAGCAACTGAGGCCATTCAAAACATGGGGCACATACCTTCCTGCTTTACAAAAAGAGCTCCCTCGTAGGTCCAAGGAGTAGCTGCCAGCTGCTGAGAAACAAGGCTAATGCTGGCCTCAGGTTAATACACTAGGGCAGTAACATTTAAAGAGAATTCCAAATCACCAAGATATGAGTTTAAGCCAAACTCATAAGGGAAAGAAGCCATGTGAAACCAAAGGCAAAAATATCTGCCAAGCAGGCCCCCACCCCAAGCATCAGCACAAAAGGAAGGATCACTCTTTTTTTTTTCTTTATATCCCATTTTATTTAATTAAACTTAGTTTTTTTTTCATATTATTATTGTACTGGGGATATATCATAACATTTACAAAAGTTCTTACATCATAGTAAGAACTTTACATAGTAAAAGATCTTATATCATAGTTGAATTCACCCCTTCCATCACTCTCCTTTATCCCCATCTCAGCATTCATATCTCATTTTTCCATTTTCATACATAATATTTCTACCACATTCACTCTCTTACCCCTTTCTTTCTATCCTCCCACACACACTGGTACCAATCAATGGAATGTTTTTTACTCTCCTATAAGGGAGCGGGTGGGGGCAGGGGGAAGAAATGAACCAAGCCTTGTATGCACATATGAATAATAAAAGCAAAAGGAAAAAAAAAAAGAAATCACCATAAGAAGGGGAGTAACGTAGAAAGGAGAAAAATAGAGGGAATGAACCAATTCAGGATATAATACATATATACATGGAAATGTCATAAGGATCACTCTTAAACACAAGCTCTCTTGAGACCAGGGCAGAGGGGTCAAAGAGTTTTTCCAATAGCTCTGTTATCCACACATGGATTTCCTTCCAAGCTTTTCAGCTACCTATTGTATATGGAAGGTCTCATGCATTTTTCACAAGTCTGTTAGAATTACCAAACAAACTGTTAGAAAAAAGGCCAAACCATCTGCATGGCAAATGGTAAACATGTGTTCCCTGGGAGGCTGGCTTGCAGAGGAAAACCCAGAAAGGGATCCTGGAGGTGAACAGGGGAGCCTGTCTCTACACAGGAATGTACAATCTCAGACCAAGAAGGCCAAGAGCAGGTGGTGAAGTCCAACTGTTAGAGAGGACAAGGGAACAGAGACCAGCTAGGTGCCCACTCAGAACAAAGTTTCCCCAGGCCCATGGATGATGACAGCAGTATCACCAGCCCTCTGGGGGATAGGGGAGAGACAAGGTTTACCAGCTGCAAAACTGAGCTAAATGAGAGGACCAGAGGAACATCAGAGATACTATTTCTTCTGCAGTCCTACAAAAGGAGTGAGACACAGGATTTGCTCTTATCCAGCAGAAAATGTCATCACAGCTCAAATCCTGCCCCTTCCATGCTTCCATGTCTGGGAACAAGAGGCTGGAGCTGAGTTACTGTGACTCTGCAGTATGATGCTCATCCTGATAAAGCTACCATAGGGAGCAGCTATGGGCATCCAGAAGATCGTGATGTTAAAACAGCTTGTAGAAATAAGAAAGGATTTTTATGATTCTGCAAGCCTGACCCCACCTTGCAGACCAAGGCTCCCCCAGCCCTGCCTTAAGGCTGGGAGCCCAACTGCTGCTTTGGCCTGTGCTGCCCTCCGCTAATGCCTAGAGCAATACTCCCACCCCATAGCAACCCAGGTACCAGACAGCAACCCTCTGAGGAAACCTCAGGTCCCTAATACAAAACTTGTGAGAAATGGGGGAGAGGTAAGTAGTTTTTCCCTTTCTTCTACCCTACACCCCCTTCTACCACCCTGCACCTGACCTTGCATCCGATTTGGCCCTAAGTCCTGTGTTTGTTGTCCTTTCTTGGTTTCTGTGAGATCCCTTTCACATGGTGATCTCCTGGACACCCACAGAATTGGATTCAAATAAGCACTATCTTTCTAGAGGGAACAGGACGCAGCTACTCAGATAGGAAACAATGAGAGACTAATTAGAGTAAAGGCAATGACAACAATAAAAATCATAACCAATAATCAATAAGCAAAAATAGAAGCAGCTTCCATACACATGAGGCTTGTTACACGCTCAGGGCTGGAGGAAACAGCTTCCGAGCACCCTTTCTTTTAATATATAAATCCTATGGAATATGAGCTGAAACCATAAAACTCTCGGAGGAAAACTTTGGCAAAAATCTTTGTGACCTTGGATTGAACAATCATTTCTGAGATGTGATATTAAAAGCACAAGTAAGGGAAGGGACAAAATGGATAACTAGAATCCTCAGAATTAGAAGCTTCTGTGAGTTGAAGGCCTAATGCTCCTGAGCAAGCACTGGGCACAGAGTCACCTAGCAGAGGTGTCCAAGCACTGGCCTGCTAGAGCCAGGGGGAGACACTGGGCACAACTGAAAGTCCCCCCAGGTCTGGATGTGCGTTCACACACTTATTGGGCCCCAAATAGCACTGTGAGGGTGGCAGAGACATGGTCTCTCAGTGTGGCCCTGTTCTGTCCTAATAACTTACACCCCATAACAGTGGACAGCTCCTCATTACACTCAGAGCCCAGGAGCTAGAAGCCTGCCCACCAGGCCTTGTGAGCCTGAAATCCCAGTGGGCTGGCTCAGTGTGACACCACTGTGGGACCACGAGGCTCTGATGAACTGCCTGGAAATCTCTCCCCTAGTTGGTTGGGAAGCTGTGATGGAGGAAAGGGGCCTCCCTGCCCTTCTCTACAAAGTGAAGGCAGTGCAGAGAAGAGCTTATAAGCACAGACACACAGGAGCTGGAGGTTGCAGGCCCAGGGTAAAATTCCACCTTGCTCTTTCATGAAAATGGGCCTCACGAAGCTTTGGTCCTCACCTATGAAATGGATACTACAATAGTTCCCACCTCACAGCTAGCGGCATGGCTCAACTGGCTGCCTAGCAAGCGCGAAGCCCTGAGTTTGACCCCGCCCCCAAAAGAACTTTACTGCCGTATAACTCACATGCCACGCTGTTTACCAATCTCACATTTACAACTCAACCTTACCGACTGTAAGCTGTGTGACAATCAGCACAATTTCAGACTGTTACCACCATCTCAAAAACAAACCTGCACCCTTTTGCTATTTACTCCAATCCCCCCATTTCTCTCAGCCCACAGGAACCACAGACCTACTTTCTATCTGTATAGATTGGCCTATTCTGGACATCCATATAAACAGAGTCATAAAATAGGGGGTCTTCTATGGCTGGCTTCTTTCACTTTCATGTTTTCAAGATTCATTCATGTTACAGCAGGTATCGGTGCCTCGTTTTCTGTATGACCAAATGATATTTCATTGTGTGAATGGACATTTGGTTTACCCATTCATCACTTGGTGGATATTTGGTTGGTTTCTACTTTTCAGCTACTATGAATTCCAGTGCCATGGACATGTGAGTAGCGTTTGTGTAGACAAATAAACTCTTTCATCTCCCTTGTGTCTATATGCAGATGAGGATACAAAAGACCACAAAACTTAGTTCCTCAGGCATGGGTGCTTTACAGAATTATACTCAACCATCCTGGGAACAAGCACAGCACTTTTCTCTACTTACAACAGGGGCAGTCACCCAAAACACTGCATTGGCTCTCAGAGCAACCTTATGGTCTACAGATCAAACACCTATATTTTTATTCCATTTTATAGATAAAGAAAACAAGTGTCTAAAAGGCAAAGGGACTTGCCCAAGGTCAAACCTTGCCAAGGATTTGCCAGGATTCAAAACCAACCATTACAATGTCCTGCTCCAGGCCTCTGCAGTGCTCCTTGTCACCTACTGTGTTACAGTTTATATGGCCGAAAGGCTTCTAATCCCTAGAAAGGCCAAGGACCACTTGGATCTTAGGTGCTGCAGAACTCTATCCACAACTTGTCTAGGCAGGTCTGGAGTAACAGACAGAGGACCAAGCACCAAGGCCTGGGGTCAGTGGAAGGAGGCAGAGAAGGAGAAAGAGCTACTGAGACTTCCTGCAGCCCACAAGGATGGGTCTCTCCTGCAGAGGTCCCCAGGTAACTGTTGTTGGGTCGATGGCATCTGAGCAGTCATGTCTCAGAGGTATTTACGAATGGACCCACACAGGGGCTCACACAGCAAGCCCGCCTACTCACCCTGGGGAGCTCTTATTCTCCAAGGAACAGCAAGCAGTGGCAAAGCCATGGGCAGGGCTGGTGAGCCAAGTGCTAGATCTCAGGCCCTCTATAGGCATGCCACGCGGCAATCTGAAGGCCAGACGAGATACTCGGGAGGAAAAGACATGTCTGAAGGTGAGTCTTAGAATCCTGCTAGCCAGCACATGAGGGGCCAGGCTGGAAGCCAGTAATGGAACAGGGAATACTTGCTTACAAGCCAGTTCCTGTCTCCCACCCCAGATAGAAGGCTGTCATGTGGGAGGACAGGAGCTTTGCACAGAGAGTAAGGAGGGGCCCAGGGCCAAGGAAGGGCTACACACACACACACACACACACACACACACTCCTGGTGTTCATATCCTTGTATGATCTCTTCCTGAGGGAGAGTGGGACTGTGACATGCTTCTAACCCACAGAGAGTACCACTCTGTGCCCACATTATGTTATCAAGACTTCATCCTCCTGCTCTCTCCATGGCTGGCTGTGAAGACACAAGCCACAGTAAGAGGCAGCACCACAGAGACCTGTGCAGCAAGGGACTGGGTGGCCCTGAACACCCAGGGAGCCTCCAGCAAGGGACAAACTCTCTGTCCTGCAGCTGCAGGAAGAAGTAGACTCTGCGAGCAACCTGATGGAAGAAGAGCTTTCCCTGGTCAGGCCTCAGATGAGGTGCACCCTGGCTAGCACATGTACTGCAGCCTGGTCTGACCTTGAAGCAGAGAACAGCTGACTTAAACCATGGCGTCTGACCACAGGGACTGTGAGGTAATGAATGGTACCATTTTTTGAGCTGCAATGTGTGCAGTTTGCAGCAAAGGAAATCAACACAGACCCTGGCTGCCACCTCTGTATGAGGATCACATGTGGAAGGAAGGAGATATGGCACTTATGACAGGTATCAAACGGAGGTGCTACTAAATCCTGATTTGGGGGACCGGGGAAGAGAAGCAGCCAGGAGCAATGAGAGTCTCAGGGCATGGCTCTGTTTTACTGCTCGATCTGGTGTATCTGAGAGGCAAAATCCACCAACTTGCTCATTTATGGATGTGTAAACTTTAAAAAGGAAATGATGACCCAAAGAGCCAAACCTGGATACCACGCCCATTCTGCAGTGTAGCCTGCCCTGCCATGAGCTGCCCCCAAGGGACCCCAGCCTCCCTATTGGAGCACATCAAGAATGGCAAATGGTCATGGCAGATATTTTTTGGGGATAACCATCACCTTTGTGATAAATCCAATGGGATTCCAGAATCCAGAAGCCCATAGGGCAAGGCACTGGCAGCTTTGCTTGGCCCTAGAAGGAGACACAAATTGGCATCAAGATGCACCTGCAGGCCATGCCCAGGAGAAACTCCTGGGTGGTTTCCTGGGCTCTCAAGGGTTTCCTGGACTCTCAAAGGCTCTCTACAGGTGTTTCAGTAGCACTTGGTCACAGAGGAATATGGGACAGACCCCCTCAAAGAGCTGAAATTGCCTCCTTATGGCTGTTAACAATTACCCACAAGGGCTTTTATGGGAAGGTGGTAGCCTGAGCCTATTCAGTATCACCTCCATCCTCCTGGCTCTTTCTGAGAGCATGGTCCAAGCCCAGACCTGGCCACAGATGACCATGAAGGCTGGCCTTTTCCTCAGCCCTGCCATACCAAGGGCTGGGGGAGATCCAGGAAGCTTCTGGTCCCTAAATCTCTGGCACCATGATGGGGTCCTACCAAGACTCCTGGGTGAGTTGTTACTACTATTGTGCTCACCACCCACAGATCACAGTCCCACACACTGTTTCCCCTCACAACCCTACAAAGGAGGTCCTGCTATCAGACCCTTTTGACAAAGAAAGAAACCAGCACCTTGGTGTCTTCAGCTCTCCATGTCAGGACGTGGCTCAGAGGGGTCTGGCTCCACTGTCCTTGGGACATGGGACCAACGAGCAGAAAGGCTTGGCTGCAGGAAAAGCAGCTCAATCCTAGCTACCAGAGCTGCTTGGCTGGTTCTTTGGAAGCCTTTCTTGTGTCCTGCCGACCCAGGCCAAGGGCTGCAGTCTAGCATCTCCATGACCAGAACTCTACATGGTATCAGTGCAAGATGAAGCACCCAGGAATAAAGAGCACAGACCTCTTCTCCCAGAGGTGGAGTCTCAGGTGGCTAGAACTGGCAAAGACCAAAGGATCCCTTAGTCAGCCTGTCTTCTCAGAAAGGAAGGTCACACAGTGACATGGCAGAGCTGAGACTGCGGCTCCATCTGCTTCTACCACCTGCTTCTACCAAGGTCCATCCTGGTTCACCATGGACCAGCATCTCTGCATCTGTTCCCAGCCCTGGATCAAGACAAACAAACAAGAGTAGAAGACAGATGCCTCTACAGGGCAGGACTGCTCAGAAAGGCGCATGTGAGGAAGACAGGATACATACAGCACAGGGCAAAGGGTGTGTGCAGGCTCCCCAGTGGTGCCAGGGCGGCACAGTGCTGGATGCAAAGCAGGGCTGTGCCCACACAGGGAAGTGACCGGACTTTAGTGGGACCAAGGGCAGTCACACGTTCAAAGACACTATGGGGCTCTGCAGAAAGAGAAATCTTTTCCAGGGAGACCAGGGTCATGTGAGGAGAGGTGGTAAGACACAGCAAGCAACACTTTCTGGGGAGGACAAGCTAGCAGACCCTCCTGGCAGAGCCAGAAATCAATGACTGGTAATGAACTGGACATCAACCAAGGCCAAGGACCAAGCCAACCCCAGGGTTCCCAGCACCTCCCAGAACACCTGCCTATTTATTAAAGCTTCCAGAAGACAACAAACAGACAATCCTGAGAAATACACATAGGTCCCAGTACCTTAGCACAACAGAATGTGTTAGGCAGCCAGGTCTGGCATGGGCTGGAACTGGAGATTTGCACAGCTAAACCTTGAGATGGGCTCTCAAGAACCATAAGGTTGTGGCCACCAATCCCAGCCGTGCAGGGTGACATTCACAGAATCTACCATTGAGCCGTGCAGCATGCAACCTGTGTAACAGTCCCTGGCAGTCACTCAAGGTTCCTGCTTTCCAATCACTGGCAGACAGTGTCTTTTCAGCCAAGCCACACCTGGTCCGACCCAATCCCAACACAAGAACCCTGGGGCACTATGCAAGTTGAGACAAAGGCAGAATTAAGAAACTTGGGTTAAAGTCCTACAACTACCACCTACTTTATGTGTTTTTGAAAGTCACTTGAGTTACTTCTATCTCAGTTTTTCTGTCTGTACAATGAGAGGGTTGGCATAACTCATAAAATCCTTACTGGCTCTTCCCACCCAGACACTCTGCCTGCAACGTGATAAACAAACCAAAAAAAATCTCTCAGGCTTCTGACTGGGTCAGGCCCAAGGGTCCAGGCTCAGGGGCCTGGTGCCCTCAGAACACACAACAGCTGTGATGTAGGTCCCCATCACCTGAAGCCAACAAAGCTGTGCCTACACAGGCAAGTGCAGAAGACAGGCAGAGGCAAGGTCAAGCTCCGTCAGGGACAGACACTGGCACTAGCCCACCCTCCCCTGCATCTTGTACCCTCTGGTTAGCCCTGATATGCTAAAGACACTTCCTCACTGACTACTTCCTGTCTGCTCTCCTAGAGAGTCTAGCTTCCCCTCAGCAGACGGTTTGGCCTTACCCAACCCTCATTTGTATTCCAGAGAGATGTCTTGCATCTGAGCACTCAGCCTGAGGACTCTCAGAGCACAGGAAATCAGCCACTCCACTAGGAAGAGTGTGTGTGTAAGAATGTGTGTATGAGAATGTGAGTGCTTATGTGTATGAGTATATGTGTGTATGTGAATGTGTACATATGTGTGTGTACGAATGTGAGTGCGTGAGTCTGTGTGTGTATATTAATGTGCATGAGCGTGTGTATGTGTGTCAGTACTGTGTGGGTGTATGTGTGTGTATGACTGCAAGTGTGACTGCATGTGTATGTATGTGAACGCATGCCTGAGACTGTATGAGTGTGTGCATGCATGTCTGTTTTTTGGGGGTGTTGGTGTTACCCATTCAGCTACAAAGCAGCTGTGTCCCATCCACTCTCATGGGAGCTCCTAGGTGGAGATGTGCTGAGTGGGGTAACTGGTGACATAGAGGAAGTAAGAGTTCACTCAAGGGGATGCACAGGGTTGAGGGGACTAATCTGGCCATGGGAGGCGGGCTCCTGAGGTCATTGACACTGAGCCATAAATGGTCATGGCCATGGGACAGGAGGAGAAAGGGCATTCCAGGCAGAGGAGACAACCAAAGCAGAGGCCTGGGGGAGGGAGCCCAGCACTCTGAGGACCTGCCAGGCACCTGGTAGGGCTGGGACAGTCGCAGGTCTCAAAGGAGAAGGTCAAGTGAAGGCCAAGGGCAGGAGAAACAGCTGGAGATGGGTGAGCTAAGGCATCTGGACTTGATCCTAAAGCAATAAGGTCCTTGGCCAGAAAATGTCAGCCATGGCTCTGAGTAAGAGTGGCAGTCTGGCAGTCTGCAGGTGATGGGATGGATCTTGGAACAAATGCAGACTTGGCAATGTGTGAGATGCAGTGCTGGCCTGAGGGTCACATACTGAACTGCACTATTCAGGAAGGACTGATGGGCCTTGATCTTTTACACACCATCTCTGTGATGTGGCAGAGCTGGCAAAAAGCTTACAATGCAATCTGGGCTAGGCCTGTGTGCTCCCTAGTCCCATTATTTAAATCCATGAGCTCAGGATGGGCTGGTCAGACCCTGATGGTACAAGGGGTGCAGAAGGGAAAGGCCAGGACAATCACACAAGCTGGTCAGGAGCTAGGTAGCCCAGGTTCAAGGTCCAGGAAGGCTGCATGAGGCCAGCAAACCCCACCCTTCCCAGGGCCTTGAGCATCCAACAGCAAAACCAACAGGCAAGAGGAGACTGCTCAGATCCTGGCACCTTCAACACAGAGTGGCCCCAAGCCAAAGTACACTGGCTAGAAAGTTGTGGGAAATGGACCAGTATTTGGAGACAGGGGTGTAACTGGTTCCACTTCTCTGGAAGAAATCTGGCAACAGCCAGGATTAAGAATGCACAGACTTGTTATTTCTATGCCTAGGTACTTATCCTATGGATTCCTCACATGTGCGCACACAGACCTGTGTACTAGTGCCATTACCTGAAGTATGTTTCTAAAGCATGCTCAGAAATGTCCTACATGCCCAACAGTGGAAAAATGGCTAGTTAAGGACAGTTAAAGCTGTTCAATGTGCAGCGGTTGAAAAAGGACTAATTACAATTACTTCCAGGTGTCCCATGCACAGCACCTGCAGCACAATAGGTCTGTGCCACAGGAAGAACCCCTGAAAAGGCTTGCAGCCACTGGAACCAATGGCCACCACCCAAGAGGGACAGGTTGGCGGGCAAGAGGGCTACCCATAAGAATGTACTCCCCATGCAGGTGTCACCTATCACAGGGCTGCTTAGAGCTATGGAGCTACCATGCAGACAGCTACATCTGTGATTATATCAGAAACATGGTGGCCATACGGATTGGTAAAACCCACAGTCCCAGGCCAGCAAGAGGTGGGTGAGACACTGGAGCCTGTGGGAAGGGACAAGGTAGCCCCTCCCTTACAGGTAAGCAGAAGGGCCATGGAATAAGTGAAGGGCTCAGAAAGGCCCAGGGCAATCACAGCACCAGGCTCCAATCCTCTAAAATAAACTGCATGTGACCTGTCCCACCAAGAGGTCAAGGAAGGGCAGGACTAGGGCACAAGCATCCAGAAAGACAAAAGGGCCTCAAGGTTGTGTGGTTTTGCATGCATGCCCAAGAAGCAGTCATCGTCATCTCCAAGGTGGACACCACTCATGACCACATCACACATCCAACTCATACCCCTGTGAGCAGTGTGAGCCTCGATTGGGAGAACCATGGTTCTGCGGGGAGAAACTGCTGTCCCAGACCCAGCAGAAAAGCCCACAAAAAATGGTGCTCCAACCAAAATCTGAGGCAAGTGCTGAGGGGAGGCTGAGCAGAAGCCACACTGTTATCTTGACCTGGCAGATGCCCCTCACCCCCCACCCCCTTCTGAAAACAACACCTCCCTTTCTGTCACCAGATTTCAGCACCAAACTCATAAGCTTCTTCATCTTCTCTCAGTGGAGGCAAGCAAGGCGCTGGCACAGACAGGTCACCTGACTAATGTCACATTTCCTCTGTCCCAGCACCATAGTCCTAATCAGGTCCTCCAGGACAACCAGGAGTCGGACCACACACAGCTGTGGTGCCAATGCTGACTGAAGAAGGCAGTGCCATGCAGGACAGGTGGACAGGATGGAATTTCCACTCATGGGCCACAGGCTGTTGGGGCTTGGAGAGGTTTTAGGAGTTACCTGGCCCACTGTCACAGCAAACAACTGAGCCAACCCAAGACAAGAAAGGGGCAGCCTGGTCCAAGTCACTCTGAGCATGCCTCGTCCTAAAACAGCAGCCCTTCTTCCTCAACCATGCCCCACTCAGGAGCCTATAGGACCCCCGCCTCCCAAAGGCCACACAGAGCAAGCCTGGGGCACTCCCTGCCCATGCCCACTGCCCACCAGCTTCTATTTGACTGTCTTGTCAGTTCACAGAATAAGCAAAGACCTCCCAGAGATCACAGGCCCCCTATCTTCTTTACCCAGTGTTTTGCCTGTGGTGTATCTCACTTCTTCTGCACTGAAATCTGCAGGTAGACAAGAGTCTCCACAATCTTGCATGGGCCACAGTGGTGTCACTGAACACTGGGACAGCCAAGAGCCACTCAAGCCAGAGAACCTGGCTCCTCACCTGTGCATGCAGCCTCCTCACCTTCCCAATGTCCAACAGGCTCTGACTGCATAAGAACAGAGAAAGTTCTCACAGCCAACCAGTGCCCTGGCATACAGCACACAGACAACTGATCTGCTACTCAGGTAGCAGGTCAAGCTCAAAGGTAGAAGCTGTCCTGCCACCAAGTAGCCACCTGCCCCTGCTGTGGATCCCTGTCACAGACAGGGGACCCCTTCCCTACCCTGAGAGTTTAGGAACTAGAAAATGGCACTTTGTGGTCAACTCAGAGAGAGAACCATCCATGATATCACTTGTCCTCAAAGAGCAGCCAGGTCAGAGGCCTGCATTGGCTCTGTCTGGCCCCTGTCTACCCTCCAGCCCACTATAGACATTATCCCCTGATCGCTATACTCTGGCTGCATCAGGCTAACCAGGGTTCTTGGGCCTCTGTGTTCTGTCCTCTAAGGTGCCTGAGCAGGTACTGCTCCCTCACTTAGGATGGCTCTGTCCTTTCAGGCCTCAGAACAAAGGTCAATGACAAGGTTCTCCTCCATTATCACAAGTCTTGATTTCTTTCCTCTTACTCCTGACCATAATTGGGGCTGCATGACTTTCTCCCCTATTTATTTGGGTTTTGTTTACATCATCCCTGTTCCCCAACACATACATCCAAACATGCACATACATACTTGTGTGCTCACACATGAATACAACTGCATGAGAACAGACACTGTGTCCACCTGATATCTTCTTTATTGTTCTATCTGCCTTCCTTTCCACAAGGGAAGTAGCTGTGGCCAGCTAACAGCACAAAGTGGCAATCCTCCCACAGTGGAAAGAGTGATGCCTGGCCCCACTGCCCGGTGCAGCCTCAGCACACAATGGGCAGATTGTGCAGCTATCTCTACCATGGAAGGAGTAGCCTTGTGACCCAGACCAGCAGTCATCTCAAGGCTGACCTCACCATCACAAGGTCTGTTCCTCTGGGAAGGGGATGCACCAGCTCTGCTCCCCTTGGCATCTGCCAGTCAACATTTCACCATTACATGGCACAAGCTAGGTCAGAGGCAATCCCAGTGAAGACCTCAGGTGACCCTGGACCACTGACTACATGCTGAGTGGGGATGGGTGGGTCAGACTGCTTGCCAAAGCCCTCTGGGGCACTTCTGAAAAGAACGTGAGCTACAATGCTGGCCTTGCTTTCTAACTGACCCTGAGCAGGTGACAGCTTCTTTGAGCCTCTGTTTCCTTACCTGAAAAAGAGGTAAATAATTATACTATCCCAGAGTCTGAGATGAGGACCAAATAGTAAGAAATAATAAGGGACCCAGGCAGAGTGGACCACGTGATACTCCAGCTAAATGCCACCTCTGCCATAGTTCTTTGGTGACAACACAAACCCTCCACTGGGAGCACACTCTTATTCTGACCCCAACAGCCCACATGCAAAATGACAGAACCTCACTTAGATCTCATGGTGTTATGCAACTTCTCATGTGTTAGATGTTAGCTTCCTAATCCGGTTCCAAGGCACAGAACAATGAAGCTTTTGTTTTTCTGCCTTCCTCTCCATCTCCCCAGTACAGCTCAGACTCTGCGCTCAAGGCTGCTCAGTGAGCACCTGAGGCCCAGGATTTCATTCAACACAGCGATCAAATTATGTCCGTACCCAGAGGGCTGAGGGCACAACTGAGCTGTGTGGCCTGGGAGGTAACAGCCCATGCTCAGAGCAGTCACTTTCAGAGCTGAGCTGGACAGTGCTGCTCCCACTGTCACAGTCTTACGTGCCATCTGCTATGTTCTCTGTGCAGGAGGCAGGGCAACCAAGGCCCAGGTGAGGTGGCTAGTGAGGAATGGAGCCAGGGAGGGTAGCTAACTCCCTTGGACCCCCACTGGCCTGACTCTTAGGCTAAGTCAGTCCATATTTCTGCTGTCATCTCACAAGCAAACCTCCCACTTTCATAATCACTGCCTCATTGACTCCAATTACATCTGAGAGCTCTCAGTGAGCTGGGGCCACAGATAAGGCTCGGAGAGCAGTGCTATGTCAGCCACGTGGCCAAGGGCTCCAAAGTGCCAGGTTTGTGTGGAGGGGCCTGCATGCACTACTGCACCCAGGTGCCAACAGTGAGGGTGGCTATGTGTATACTCTTCCTGCATCCTTGGGCACAGGTAAATCACTCTCTTCCCAGACCCACCTTACACAGTGAACACTCACAATTACCTAGAGGGAAGCTTTGTCCTGTCAGAGAAGCTGAAGGAGCAAACACTCAGGACCACAGAACACCAGGGCTGAGGACAGGGTTCCGCTGGGCCTCCAGGGTATGAACTTCCTCTTTGGCTTGGGGACCAGCAAGAGTCCTGGACCTCACAGAGCTCATCTTGAGCTGGCAATGCCCCCTCTGAGCAGGGCCTCTCTGCCAACTAACTTGCACCTAACACCACAGGCCTGACCCTAGTCCCTCTGCAGGAGAAAGTCCAAGCTCCACAGCCCCTCAGCTCCTGGGACATACCCACATACCCTCCAGAGAGCACTACCTGTCTTGTCAACCTTTCTGGCCTTCTTCTAGAAAACCCCAACACAAGGCTCCCAGCAGCCACTGGCAAAGCACAAGGTCAGCCCCCACTAAGCCCCCACTTCTACTGAAAACATACAGACACCAAGGGCAGCAGGGGGAAAACTGAATGCTGGGAGCATATGTATTCCCTGTCCTAGTATGGGACAGATAATAGCAACTGAAAAGGAATTATGAACTTCCAAATCGAAGGAAGGAAAGGTGCAAGTAAGGAAGGCTGAGGACCAGAGCTGTGTCTGACACTAGGGACAACACTCCTTAGGAAGGGACACCTGGGATGAAGGAACTGCTTGTGCAAGGGCACTGGGGTGGGCAAGAGGCGGGCTTAAGCAGCCGCTGGGGGAGAGCCATCACAGCAAAAAAGTGGAGGTGGCACACAATGAGGCGGGGGAGACGCAGAGACCAGGTCACTGCAGGCTCACAGGCCATGTTAACAATCCCGGTCTTTAATGTCACCACATAGAGAAAGTGTGGCAGCATGTGCTGCAATGAGAGCTGTATTTCCCCTCATTCATCACCCTGGGGACTGTAAGCAGTTCCCAGTGTGCTACTGGCCTCCCCCCCACCCCCGCCAGCTGGGAGCCCATGTGAACCAGGGCTCAGCAAACGCAAGCCACTGTGGAGGAAACAGTCCTCGTAGACCCCGCTTACACTGGGGGTCCAGGAATATTGGCTCACCAGATGGGGAAGGGTTATCAGTTGAGACTCATACTTCCTTCCACAAAGCTCATTCAGGGAGAACCTCAGAAAGATCCACATGCCTAGTAAAACTTCTAGGGTAATTCTGGGGTCCCTATGTACAACAAAGGAGGTGGGCTACCTCCTCCCACCTTACAACCACACTCAACAGGTGGTACCAGGAACCACAGAGAGAAGGCTGCTCCCCAAAAGAAAAGGCCAGAAGGCCTCTAGGGTCCCTGTGACAGGGGCCACCACCCAGCCCTATGTGGGCAAGACCCAAAGAACCTTTGCCCAGGTCTGTACACTGATAACCAAGTCTGAGGCAGAGCCACAGCGGCACCAGGCTGCTGGATCCACATGGCCGTTGGAGCAGAAAAACAACTGAATCATCCCAATGATCCTCCATTGTGAGGCTAATCCAAGAGGAAAAAGCAGCTGGGGGTAGTTTCTATGACAACCAGCCTGCCTGACCTGCAATGCACACCAGGCCTACACCCTTCAACCTGTCCACCTGGAAGCCAGGAAGCTGTCATCAGCTCAGAATTCTTTCCTACCCCTGGGGGACCAGAGGTTTATGGAAGCCCTCCACAGTGGAGTGTTCTGAGGCTGTGAGAAACATCTCAAAAACTCATCTTTCTCAGATGAGGGGATGTAACAAGGTCCTGAGTTTGATTCCCAGTACTGAAAAAAAAAAAAAAGTAAAAGGGAGGGAGAGAGGAAAGGAGCAAGGGAGGGAAGGAGGGAGGGAGGGAGGGAGAAGGAAAACCATCTTTCTCCCAAACACACAGCCCAAAACCATTCTCATAGAAGGGCCTTCAGGCTACAACAAGCTCCAAACCACCTGTAGTTTCACTGCTCACAACAAAATGCAGGAAGGGCTAATGAGCCAACCAAACCCTGGATTCTGCTTCCTGACTCTGAAATGGACATGCCTATGTAGTATCCCTGTCCCTCCCAGTCCCCAAATCATGCCAATGCTTCCTTACTAATGTCCAAAGGATAAAAATTAAAACAAGAATCTGAAAACAAAGGGCACAGCCAAGGTTGAGCTACACATATGTGGCAGAGAGAGATGACCAGGTCGGTGCTCATGGCACTTTGCCCTGTAGCAGAGGGAAGCCTTGTCCCCAGCCTACACTCTAGAGCTCCTTGGTCCAACCCCAGTCCAACCCAGCCCTCTGTTCTCCTCCTGGGACATCTGGAAGGCACAGCCTGGTAACTCTTTTCCCCAAAGGCTTGCTTTCTTTGCAAAAGAGGAAAGTTCCTGGCTTCAGATATCTGGGTTTCTGCTGAAACAGACTACAGTGAAAAATTTATCGTGGAAGTGCCAGGCTATATCACTTGCCTGGGCTGGGGACCAGCTGGGTGTGTGCCCTGAATGGGGCAGACCCCAGGATCCAGTCAAGACCCTCTCTGGGAAACGTACCCAGTGGCTGGCAACCTTAAGAACCATGTTCCCACTACGGTGCTCCCTGTAATGACTCTTTTCTGCCTGAGCAGGAACATGCAAAGCAGCTCTCCACTATTCAGCAGTCACCTGCCCTGGCTTGAGGGCTCAGTGCTGGTTCTGGGAGTTGAGGATGAGGGTACTCCCTTGGAGGTAGCAGCTGTGAAACTAGGGTGTGAGGCTAGCTGAGGGCTGTGACTTTACAGAAAGATGGAACTAACAGGAGGAACTGGAACCATTGTGTCCGTACTGGAAGTCATAGCAGGAGGAAGGCAAGCACTCTGCACATGTCTGCCATTTCACACACAGGGGCACTTACTCCTCCCAGCAGCTGCCTGCCCCAAAAAGGAGGCATTACCAGCACCTATCCTACTGACAAAGAAACTGCCACTTGGGGTCACAGGGCCTACAGATTGAGAGGCCTGATCAGCCTCCCAAGCACTTTGATTCCAGAGCCCTACCTCTCACCTGCCTCTGGAGAGATGGGAGGGCAGGCAGGGAGAGCAAAGTCCACCAAGCACAGGTTCAAATCCCACTTGACCACTTGCTAACTGTGGATACTTGAGCAAGCTTCCCAACCTATCCATCCCTGCTTCCTCACCTATGCAGGGGAAATGAGAACACCTTATTGCTCAGCGAGCCAAAGAGTTAATATTTATAAAGTACTTGCACATGATGACTACTCTGCAAATGCTTCCTGCTGTAGTAATGATTACTCTCATTGCACAGTGCCCAGCCTTCCCAGAGCAAGGCCACCATCCTCTACAGGTCCTGCAGGAATCTCTGCCCCAAAGGTCTGTGCAGCTGCCCGGGCTCAGCTGCACTCCCCAGAGAATGTCACATAGGTCCTGGGGAACATGAACTGGATACCTGGAGGCCTTCCAGAGGACATAAGAAACTAGGGATGAGGCAGTTATGAATGTCTCAGGAGTGGGAAAGAAAACCAGTGGGGGCTGCTCCACAGGATAGTGGAGGTAGGTTTGGGCTTGAGAAGTGGCAAAAGAGTCACCCCTATGGCAATGAGCATTGGGTCTCCTGAGAAAGTCAAAATTAAGCCCTGGCTTTGTCAGGTCCCTGTGGACACACTGCATGTGCTTCCAAGCCTGTTTCCTGGGTATAAAGACTAGGTGGGTGAATTCTTCCCCCGAGGGCTGCAGATTCAGTGAGCACAGGGTGCATGCTTCTCAGCCCGGCTCAGTCATGGGGAAAGAGCTGGACAAACAGCAAATCAACATGGTAAACATTTCTGATCTTTTCTGTGCTCCCCCCACAAGGACTGGGACAGCTTTGGATGCACAGGATGAACTCACCACAGCCCTGAAGTAAGCACTCACTGTGGCTGAGCACAGGGTGAGTGCTTTACCTCACTGCCCATCTGCTCCTCCTAGCAGACTGGGTTTTCCTGTGATGGGCACAGGTTTTACAAACATAAAATTGAGTCTCCACAAGGTTGTGGAGGCTAGGACCACCTTCCCCATGGCCTCAGTACTGAGAGAGAAGGCCCAGCAAGTGGGAGGAACTTCAGTTCACTGGCAGAGCAGAGGTCCAGGACAGTGGCCCAGGATAGCATTTCATGGGGACAACCTCTGCCCCACCCTACCCACTGCAGGGAAGTGAGGAGGCTGAGGCCACCAATAGTGAACATGTGGGAAAAGGAAACAGCCAGCAGCATGGCTACTGTGTGACTCCTGATAGGGAGCAGTCCAGTCGCCACAAGTGAAAAGTGCTCATCCAAGCACAGGAGTCCTACCAGGAGGCTGGGAACAGCCACCATTTGGGCTACATTCTCACTGATAATATGGCTTTGTGTTTCATAACCCCTGAACTGCTATCCAGAGGGAAATATCACATCTGTCCACAAGAGAGCAACCAGGCCAAGTCAACAGCTGCCCGAAGTGAAAACCTCAAGGCAGTGGACAAAACACCCTGGGGCCAGGACCCGGATGCTACTAGAGAAATGGATGGGGAGCAGGTAACAGCCCATGGGATGATGTACAACACATTTCAAGCCGTGTTCAACAAGGGGCACAGTGGGTCCAAGTGAAGAGCAGAGGAGCTTCTCCACCACCGCAGGACTTAGTGCAAAGGCTCTCAGGGTCTCGGGCTCCAGGTGTAGCAAATAGGTCACATCCCACAGCCAAGGCAGAGCTGATGCTCAGGGCTGAGCATGCCTGTGCTGGGGACCTGGAGGCCACATCTTGACTAGACAGAGCTCTAATCAGGAGCCATGTCTACAAGGCAGGGGGTGCCTAAGATAGTCCCCATATTACACCCAAGAGGGCTGACTCACAGGGAACATCTGCCTGTAGAACTGCATCCTGCCAGTGGCAGAGTCACTCCTGTGGGTGACACAGTGAGGGAGCTGCTACAGCAGCTCTAAAATGCGCACAGCCAGGCCTGGCCCTTCCCTCTCTCCCCCAGACCCCACAGCCAGAAGGTACCATCTTCACTCACCTGGAATCTATGCACCAGCTCCAGGGACTGGCTGTCATTCTGGTCAGCCTCAAGGATGACATCAGTCAGCTTGTGGATGATAACATCCAGGGGACCCTGCTCCTCGATTGGCCGGTTGAGGTTCAGCTGCAGGGCAGAAACACACAGGAGTGTCAACTTCAGCAGAGTGTACTGCCCTTTCTACTTCCCTCCACCACAAAACAAGCCCTGAGGCCCCCCAACTTGTCACTCCTACTAACGCCTCTAGGACAGACCCCACTTTTGCAATTCTAAGCCCCAATCCCTATGCCACCCAGGGGCAGAAATCACACAAGCAAGAATGCTATGAACTGGTTGCATAGAGAAAGCACACCATGAGCACATATCATCTGACCAACAACCTAGGGAAACTAGGGCTCAGAGAGGTTAAGTGAAATGACTGAAATCACAAAGCCAGATCAGAACTCAAATCTAAGCTGACAGTTTTTCCAAGAGACTATACAAAGTCTCAGCACAGCAGTGGTGCTGGCAAACCTAAGAGTAGCTGCCTTGAAAACCTGCCATTTGCACTTCACACTGAAGCCTCGGCTCATCATGGCAGCAGAGGAGCACAGGCTGTCTGTGGTCTGTGCTCATCCCACTCCACTGGGGAATGTGTTTATTTTTTCAAGACTATGAGGTTTAAAAGATCAGGCCCCAAGGGAGCCAGAGCCGCCGGCTGAGAGTCGGCAACACCTGACCCCAAACCAGGAGCCCCTGCCAACAGCCAGAGCAGCCTGTCACCACGCTTCCTGACCTGCCAGATGTCTGCTGCAGGCACTCGGCCATCACCACCTGCAAGGCCAGTCCCTTGGAGGCCATGGCACCAGCCCAACACCTGACTGACCCCCACACAGCCTCAGTCAAGGCTGGAGAAGGCCATTGGCCCCGCCCTGCCTCATCTCTGCCCTCAAGTGCAGCTCCCTGCAGGATTCAAAGCTGGATGTTCCCGCGTTGTTAGTGAAGACATCAAATGACAAACAAATGATGGTTTTGAGCCAGCACCATGCTCACAGCTTACATGTGTTTGTTTCCTTTCATTACTTCCAATCACTCTAGGAAATGATTTCACAAATGAGGGGAGTGGGAACAGAGATTTCTGAAACCTGCCTAGGATCTCAACCACAGGATGTGGTGGGGCTGGGATGCAAACTGGGACCTGATCAGTGCCTGGTGTCCAATCCACCCTCCCCCTCTCCACCCTCTGTTCTCTGCCAGTGCCCGCTCTGTGTCCTGGGCCGCTGTCCTCCAGAACCTTAGCCATTCAGCTTCCTTGTCCTTTGTCCAAGTCAGAACAATCAGAGGCACCAGCAAAAGATGGAAAGGAGGAACAAGAGGTCAACAGACTTATTTTCCTCATGTGCCCCACCCCGGCTTCTGTCATATTTCTGGTGGCAGTCACAGCTCCTCTTCAGAGGCTACTGCTATCTCTATAGCTCCAGTTACATTTTTGGTCCCCTTGTTCCCTAAGGCCTAGGGAGACAGATCGCCACACTTGTTCCTTGTTGGCCCCTCAGGCCTGCCCACACCTGTCACATAGTCTTATTTTAACTCTTTTCAGATAAACCTTTGGAATGTACCAGCTTGTTCCTGCTGATACCCTAAACTCTTCTTTTTTACTGTCTGCCAGGAAAGATGTTAAGGGATCACCCCTATTTAGGAAAAAAAAAAAAAAAATCCCAGAGACCTCACAGTAAGAAAATACTGAAGAATACACTTTCCTCCCATGGTGACAAGCTTGTATACAAAACAAAACCAAACAAAATAAAGCGAGACCCAGACAGCCAAGATGTTGACCATCTCTCCTGGGGCTTCTGGACAAGGAAGACAAGGAAGGAAAGGGACGAGTCTCAAGTGTCTTCTGAGACCTGAGCACGCGTTCATCCTCACAGTAAGTCCAGGAACCAGGGACACCCTTCCCACCTTCCAGAATCAGGACACCAAACACCCAAAAAGGAAAACAGACAACAAAGCCATGAGATGGAAGTGGACAGAGGATGGGTAGCAATGCCCAGTGTCAGCCTACACTAAGCCACCAGCTGACCCTTGCTCATCATGCCCCTGGCCTCAGTTTCCCCTCTAGCGAAGAAAGAAACTGCAAGGGCTTTCCTGGCTCTATCTAAAAGTTCCACATTACATTCCCATCCAACCCCTTCATCCCCAAAAAGCAAAATTTGAAGGCAGGTAGTGAAGCCAGGAGGAAGAAAGGACAGGGGACTTTCATGGGGCCACAGTCTATAGCCCATTTCTGCTGTACTCCATTATGACAGCTACCACAAATAAGACGCCAATTTTTCATACCAAGATAGCTACAAAGAGAGAATTGGGTCCCACGAGTGATGCTAAGCACACTCCCTGGGGCTGGGCAGAACTACCACACCCATTCCCACATCTCCAAAGAACCCTCCAGTTTCCCTGCAGCATGAGGAGCCAGAGGTCCCGTAAGGACTAGGGGGAAAGGTGGGCAAAAGGGATGCCCCTGGCATCAGCCCAAGGTCTGTAGACCTGACAACCATGAGCTGTTTGGAAAATAAGCTCCCCACGTTCCTGGCTGCTCCACTGAAGGTAAACAGTTGAGTTCTGGAAGCCAGCCACCTTCCTTTGTGTATTTTCCAAGCATTTTTATGCCAGTAAAGCCCTTTCATGAGAACAGCAACTTGGGACATGCTTTGGGCCTGGTGTGTCTCCCATGTGGTCACCTCCTGCTGCAGCATCTTTGTAGGGCACAAGAAGGGCTGCTGGTGGCCTATTTCCCAGAAAACACCTCAAAGGAGTCTCAGACTCTTCCCCACTGGCTGCAAGAAGAAGCCTATTGCATCATGGGAAAGCGGGTGGGCTCCTGAGGCCAGGGATGCTGCAGAGGAGGTGGGGCCTTTAGGAGAGGGAACAGGACATGGCAGTGGAGGGGATAGCCAAGGGAGGGGACAATAAAGGGAGGGAAGTCTCAGAAGAGAGGTCACAGCAATGTATGGTTTCCCAGATGGGGTAGGGATGGGTGCCTGAGCATATATTAACTCAGTACAACCTTGTCATTCTGTTTTTCTGACTGCACTCTGCCCCCACAAGAGAGAACATTCCCAGGGACTTCTTGTTCTCTTCTGCAGAAGGGGTCTGACTTGTCCCTCTCAGCAAGTGGTACACGGGTCTCGATGAAAGGGCTTTCCACTGAGGCCAGAGGAGGTCTGTGGGCGCTTCGTTTCCAAGTCACGCCATCCTGTGAAACGAATGCTGGATCCTGTTTTGTGCAGCATTCAAGGTTCAGAATTTGGAGAGAACAAGGGACCACTGTTTGCCTCAGTGACAAAAGCAGCAAGGCTGGGAGAAGGAGGGGTGGAAACACTAGGAGGAGATGGGTCAAAGGCCTGCAAACCTCGGTGGCCCAAGGTGGCCCAAGAGTCACCTTTGCTTCCAAAACAATTAACCCAATTATGCCCAGCCCAATAACCAAGCTGAGTAAGGTCCTGACACTATCCTCATCATCCCAGTACCTGGAGGGGGCACGGACAAGGCAGACAGGCCTAGAAACCCACTCAGCTCCATTGCTTCTGGGTTGTGCAAAGTCATTTGACTGTGCTGTCTCAGCTTCTCCGTTCACTAAAAGAAGATGCTATAAACTCTTTCCTACACCTCACAGGGCTGTTGTGAGCCCAGAGCAAAAGTTCAATCATAAAAAGACACAAACCATGGATTGCCATGTTGAACAAAACCTGTGACTCCCTGCATAGCCCTAACAGGCTGTAGTTGCCTTCAAAGCTCACAAAACTACCTCTGAAGCCTGAATGGCTGTCAGACAGGTATCGGCACTAGCCTGTGTGGCCACCACCCTCTCCTCATGTTTAAAGCCGGAAGCCTTGTGTACTACGCTAGTGCATAGCTCTTGCACACGTGCTCTGTGCCAGGCTGTTCTAAGCACTTGACATGCAGAGACTCATGCAATTCTCATGACAGTCTGAGACAGGGCCCATGAAAGGGGGTGGTTAAGTAGTGTGAGGAGGTCTCCCAGTCTCACACTTGCCAATGAGTACAGCGCACTCACTAAACATGTGCTATTCACATTACTGACCAGTAGGAACTCCCTGGCATCCTATCATGAGAGCTCAATACAGGCTAGAACCTGAATTCTGCAACGCTTAGGTCACCTGTACTGACTCATTAAAATCCTCAAAGTGTGTGTGCAACACCAAAACTTGTAGCCATTAGTGATGACAAGTAACTTTTACAAAGTGCTTACTTTGAGCTACATGCTGTGCTCACAAGCACAGACCACATGGGGCACAGTTGAGGACACCATGTCACAAAGGGTTTAGTAGTGCGCCCAAGGGCATGGAGTTACATGTGGCATGGCAATTCAGGTCTCTTTCCTGCTAACGCTAGACAATGCCCTCTCCCCCGCCATCACCAAAAGAAACTAAGTGAACCTTCTCCCTCGATGCACCCAAGGGGTAGTGTTTTCAGCTGTGACTTCAAATGGAAGCTATCACATCAAAAGTTCTGCTTCAGTCAAGAGTGAGACAAATGGACGATGAAGGGTGAGCAGGAACAGGCCTGATGTGTGCCTCTGTCCTGAGGGACCAAGGATCTGGGCAGGAAGCCCAAAGCCTCTCAGGAAGCAGGGGTCAGGTCTGGGCCCCTCACAACAGACCTCAAAAGGGAGAGGGCTCAAAGGAGTCAGTGTGTGTCTCTCCACGGCTTTGATTCCAAAGCAAGGCTCAAGGAGGACACAGAGGCTTTTGCTGCAAGCAGCTTACTCCCAAAGGAGCATTATATGTTCCTCAGTGAGGTCAGGAGCTGTGCCCAGCCACCAAGAGCAATGGACTGTGCCAAAGACCCAGCAGCCCCAGCAGCCTCCATCCCAGACCAGGGAAGGAGACCAAGCCAGTGTCCCCTGACCTAGTTCCTCAATTTCCCAATAACTGCTTTCCACTTAAGAGAGTAATGGGAAGATGCAGCAACTTGACTAATGCGGAAGAGTAGATGACCTCTTATCCCTAGAAGGAGGGGCCAAGGCCACTGAACAGCCCGAGGACCTCAGTGCCTTGGGCTTATAGTGCAGAGGTCTGGGAAACTGCAAGCCAACTTCATCCAGAGAGCCACAGAGTCACCCAGCAAGTACAGCGCTTTAAGAATGGGACTGATGCCATGTTCTCCCCTGGCCTGTACCCAGGGCTGGACAGCCAGGTTCAAGAGAAGGTTAAAAGAATAAACACACCCATGCCCTGTGGCCCAAAAGCCCACTCCTGGCTGTCAGTTAAGGAACGGATCCATGGGAACAAGAGCAAAGGCCCAGAAGCTGTGCAGTTGAGCCGGCTGTGTAGCGATAGGCAGACCTACCGCAGGGGACATTCGGGAACCACCAAGACGGCAGTGAATACAGTGGGTTGTAGGTGTATGCTTATATTACGACTGCACGAAACGGCTTGTGCTGTGGAAAATGCTGGGGAGGAAACATGAGATGTGAACACGAGAGGAGTGCATGGCAGCTCTGTACTTCCTGGTTCCCCAGAAACCAGGCGTGACAAGCTCTGGCCAGTGACCTGTGGAGAAAACGGCTGTGTCCCTTCCAAGGCAGGGCATTTAATTGCAAGCATGAGAGTCTCTGGGGCTCCCTGCCCCCTGGCACAGGCCCAGCAACCCTCAAGACAGAAACTGCTCACTCTGACAGCCATGACGAAGAGTCCCAGTAGCCCCTGATGGGTGGCATGGGTGAGAGATAAGTCACAGGTTTTGTCACCAGGACTTCAGGTGGTCTGTGAACCTAGCACCACCTTGTCTATCCTCACTGATAAGGACCCTCCACCCCCATCCTAAGAATTTTTTATTTCATTTGTTGAAACAAAGGATATCTGAATAGTACAAGAAATAGGGAAGAAAAGTAAATTACAATTAATGGACCCCAATCAAGGTTGGTGATGGACTTTTCTAAGTTATAGTTTAGTATCTGGATAAAACAGAGAACAGAGACTTATGCTGTAAAAAGAAGATTACTGACCCTATTCCTTAGGATCAGAAGGCAGAAACCTTGAGTGAGCCACACCACAAACCTGGCTGCTCTCCAGCATCCAGAAAAGTTGCCAACAGCCCCCTCAGCCTGCCTGCTGGGTCCCTCGTAAGCTTGTAAGTACGCTGCTTCATCTTTTTTACTGTGGATATTACTGTGCCCTCAGGCCCAAGACAGAGGGATGGGAACTGAGCCCTCCTTCTGTCACCAGCCCTCTCTTTCTGTCCTGAGGGAAAGCACAAATCACAGACTAGTGAAAAAAGAAAAAGGAAGGAGCAAAAAAGAGGCTGGCAGATCTGGATCCACATAGAGAGTCAAAGGCCACAGAACAAAGTCTGGCTGTACTATGAGTGTGTGTTGGGGGAGGCAGAGATCTCCTGTCGCCAGGCTGGAGAAAACTCACAGTGCCCTCTTGCCCTCGGTTCTCTTCTCCATGGTGTCAATTCTCTTCTTCCCAAGCCATCTCAAGGACAGAGATGGCCCCTCCCCACACAGAAGGACACCAAGGGGATAGAGGGCAGGGCTGAGTGTCAGTTATAGAGGCCTGGGGAGGGTACGTCATCACTCACCTCCCTCAACCTGTTTCCTCACCTGCAAAGTGCAGGTAAGGAAGTACCCTTCCCACACCGCCACCAGCGTGCAGCCAGGGGTCAGGCATCAGTCAGTGCCTCTACGAGCAGAGCTGACCCACCGTGTGAATGTCAGAATGGAGATTACATCCCAGATCATGTGAGACTGGATTCTCTCTAGCTTCAATTTAAGCCTTTCTTGCCTTGTTGGCTTTCCACCAAGGACAATCCCAATAATCCCTCCCACAGAACTGCCAGGAAGCTTACCCTACACCAGGAGCCAAACTGAGCAAACTGCATTCATTATTTCACCGAATTTTCACAACTTCAAGAGGCAGAGGCCATTGTGACCATTTACAGATAAGCATGGAAGGTTCCAGGAGGCAAAACAACTGAGCTGAAGCTGGATAGCCAGAGAAAGGGCAATAGCCCCGCCACCCCCTGGCCCAGGTCCCCAGCCCTGTGCTCCAGGGCAGCACCTGAGCCCTCTGGCCAGCTGGTCAGACACCTTCCCTGAGGTACCAGGCAGCTACAAGGTGGTCCAAGACAACACCTGGGGAGTGGTTCCTGCTTACAGTAGGAAAGTCTGCCTGGGGCTCCACGAACACAGGGTCCACAGCCAGTCTTGCTCACAGACCTAGGAAAAGGGGGGTGATTCTGGAGTCCCAGCTGGGACTAAAGCTTCCACAGAATACCATCTCCTGAACCCCCATGTCAGGAAGCACGGGAGTTGTGGAAGTATCATTGAGTGTATCCTGAGACCGGGTGCTGGATCCATCTATCCTGTGGCCAGCACATGGGCCATTGTTTGTAATCACCAAAAATAAATCAAGTTCATCAAGAAGGGACAGGCTGCATCACTGTCCACATGGTGGAACAACAGGAGCCATGGGAAAGCTTAGAAGTCCAGAAAGAAGCAGGGCCCAAGGCCATGGGCCAAGTGCATGTGTGGGTGGAAAAGACTACACAGACATCTACTGGCTCACACACAGTATTTCAGGATGCTTAGGAAACTGGTTCAAGTGGCAGCCTCCATGGGGGAGGGAAACTGGGGGCTTCTGAGACCAGGGGAGAGGTAGGCTTCACCAAAGTGAAACGTGTTGCTTCTTTAAAGTTTTTAAGATACCAAGTGCAGTATGTAGGAAAAGCACCTATTTGGAGTTAGAAAGGCCTGGGTTCAAATCCAGTCAGTATTCTAACACACATTAAGTACCTAGTATATGCCAGACTCAGCTGTAGGAACTGCACATTAATTATTGCATTTAATTCTTAATTGCCTGTGAGGTAAGGCGTCTTCTCACTAGGACTCAACGACACTGGTGGCCTTTGAATTCTGGTCTCCAGGACTGAGAATGGCAGAGGAAGGCAAGCAGCTGTAAGCAGTGCCCAAGCCTTCAGTCAGTGATTTTCAGTCCCTCTGAGCCTGTTTCCTCATCTGTACGAGGGAGCCATGACACTGCTCCAGTACTCCACAAGGCAGTGTTGGCAGAGGCTCAATAGCAAGCCTGGCCCAGAGCAGGTCCTCAGCAGGCCCCACCCCTGTGCAGGACACTAGCCCTCTCTGCTCTTGGTCCCTCCAGCACCTCATCAGTGGCAGTTCTTGGGATAGCCTCTATCTCCAATACCAAATGGGAAGTGCCTTTCAGGTTCAGGGGCCCAGGGCACAATGCCAAGCCTCCACCCCATCCAGAAGATCTACTGATGACTCAGCCTCCTACTTCAGCGGGACTGTCAATGCCTGGCCTGGTACAGTCTCCAGTTGTGCCAGGGCCAGCAAGTATGCACAGAATTGCTTCCCTGAGGCTGGTCAGACTCATATCATCTACCCACCTGCCCAATATGAACTGGGCACTTACAAAAACACCCCTGCGAGCAAACGTTAGCCCCAGGTACATTGAGGAAATGAAGGCTGGGGGAGATCAGGTAACACAAAAATGTCATTGCCAGTCCCAAATGTTTGCCGACTACAAACTCTTGCCTACTCCCTTCCTCACAGCTGCCACCTCCTTGTCTTTAGCACACTGCTCTCTCCACCTCACCCCAGGTCTGGATCCCCTGTGTTGGGGTTGGGGTGAGGGTATTCCATGGTCCTCACTGGAGCAGCATCCAGTCAATGAATTCTGCAGGTCCTAAGTGATCTAGGACAAGCTGCAAATGCTCTGGGCCCAGCTTACTGGGAAGAGAAGTCCAGGAGTCCTTGGGCTATAGAGCAAGTAAGGCCACTAGGTCTGCCCCCATTCCAGTCTTCCCAGAACATGTCCCTTGCAGAGAGGAAATGGCTGTGGGGGATCTGAGAGGCCCAGGGACTTTCCACAACTGTGTTCCCACTCACACTAGTGGCCATGATCCCAGGAGCTAACGATGCCCCAGCTGCTTAGTGTGTTCCCCATCCAACCACCTGCCTCACACAAACACTGCTGGGCAGATATGGGGGCCGTGGGGCAGGGAACTTGCTCCCCACGCTGTGGTGTGCACGTTTGCTGTCAGCAGAGCAGGCTGGAGAACGCACAAAAACAAGACAAGCTCAGAAAACATCAAGCCCAAAGTAACAGTGCATTTCTGCCCTTTATCTAAGATTTAAATGAAAGAAACCAGTGCTGCTTTGCAAATCACTCACAAAAGACGGTCCTTTATTCTGTTTTGCTTCTCCTGAATCCTGGTGCCTGCTTTGCAGGGCTGCTGTTTGTTCGTTTCTAGGTGAGTAAATGTGCCCAGCATTGCTCAAGCACCAGAGACACAACAGGGAAGACAATGGCCAAGGTCCCTGCTCTCATGACGCCCACTCTGGTGAGGAGAGACAATAAACATGGAAATGCCACAATGCCAGGCGGCAAGCAGGGTCACAGCAGCAGTGAGGTAAGTGCAGAGAGCTTGGTGGAAAGGGTGGATGTGCATCACAGAAGGCCCCTACAGGTTGAATCTAGCACAAAAAAACAGTATGTTCAAGTCCTATCCTCCACTGCCTCAGAGATGACCTTATTTGGCAATAAGGTCATTGCAGATATAGTTGATTAAGATGACATCACACTGCAGTAGAGTGGAGCCCCAATCCAATATGACTGGTTTTGTCAAAAGGCGGATTGGACCTAGACACGAAAAAAACACCATGTGATAGTGAATACTGAGATCGGCGCGACACATCTACAATCAAAGAAGGCCATGGATCAGTGGCAAAGCTCCAGCAGCTTTGAGACAGGCCTGAGGCTGATTCTCCTTCATAGCCTCAGAAGGAAGCAGCCTCCCTGCCTATACCTTCATCTCAGACTTCCAGCCTCCAGAACTTCAAGACTTTGCTGCTGCTTGAGCCACTTAGACTTCAGTGCTCTGTTACAGCAGCAAAGGAACACTTCTGAGCTGAGATCTGACTAAGACCAAGGTCTCAGAACAGCACAGATCCCAGGGCAGGTGCAGGGACAAGGGATAAGGGACAAGGGGGCGGGGTGTGTTGTGCACAGCCTGAAGGGCATGATTAGAAATTGGTGTCCCAGGTGTAGAGGGAAGCCCCCAGGGGTCTGAACAGGGGGTCTGGGTGCTCCCAGTTCTTAAAGAGATCACTTGGGAAACGAAACAAACTAAAATGCTGAGTCATCAGCACCTTCCCTCCCATAACTTGTACGCACGTAACACAGGGCAGTTGTCGGTTTTTGGGGGGGTTGTTTTGTTTTTTGTGGTACTGGGCTTTGAACTCAGTGCCTACACCAGCCACTCCATCAGCCCTATTTTATGATGGGCTTTTTTGAGATAGGGTCTCACAAACTATTTGCCTGGGCTCGCTTCAAACCATGATCCTCCAGATCTCTGCCTCCCGAGCCACCAGCACCCAATCAGTTGTTTTTATGCCCCATGTTTCATGGGGCTTGGGTAAAAGCTTCAAAACCTTCCCGGCTCTGAAGAGAGCAGCAAGCAGTGGGAACTGGCACTGACCCACTGTGTGAACCTGGGCCATTATCCTTCCTGTCTACAGCCTGAAGTCAGCTTTAAAACGAGGCTTGAGTCTGGCTCCAAGGTGCTGCTGGTGTGAGAACAGCTGCCCACTGGGTCCCTACTTCATGCCCCAAACCTGCTCTCTTCTCCCCCACCCTGGCTTCAGGCCTGGGATATTGTTTTGTGCTGACATGGAAAACAGATCTCAGCATCTCACTGCTTCCTTTATCTCCATGTTCCTCCCAGTGTGGCAACTGGCCGCCCCCGCCACAAGCAGCAAGTGGAATTCTCCATGCCCAAATTACTTTCCTTGCATCCTCTGTAACAATAAGGAAGGAACACTCAAGTCGAAGTTCTACAAATCTTGCACAGATTCTTTTATAAGCCCTGAAGCTTCTATAAGCCCCGAACTCTTTCTATATTCATTTCTTCCTTGTCCAAAGACACCATCCCTTGAAGAACTTTCCAATCTGACATTTGGCATAGTATTAATTAAGGAGTATTAAATTTTTTTTAAACATTTCACGAGAAAGAGAAGTTCAGTACTTAAAATCATTTGCAAAGATAATCAGGTTATGCCGGACTCAACAAGAGTCTCACTGCAGAACTTCTCAGTTCCTTTACCCCGCTTTTGTGTGCTGGAGACAGGCAGTGCTGACACCTGCCCTACCCTTTTGGGAGAATTCCAGAGAATGAAGCCACGCCACAGAAATTTAGAGACCCAACCAAACCACATCTGACCCACCCCCACCCCTCAAGGGGAGGAAGTTCTATGACCACACACTTACACAAGCCACGCTGGGAAGTGTGACACCCTTGAGTAGCTTCCAATTAGCTACATCCTGGAGGACGTGTGTCAGCCTGACTCTAGTTGTGACCTTGGCAAGTGGTAGGGACTCATGGGAGGGGTGGTATTCTGGAAACTGTGATGTACACTACAGCTCTGATCAGTGACAAAGGCCAGGACAGAGCGTATACCTTGGGAAGCCTGCCCCTCTCCCTGGGTAGCCTGGGACCTTCAGCAGCATGAGTCAGTGAGAAGGCTTGCTGCAATGACCCAGTGACAAGGGCTGGCAGAGTGGCTCAAGTGGTTGAGTGCCTGCCTAGCAAGCATGAGATCCTGAATTCAAACCCCAGTACCACCAAAATAAAACACAACGACCAGGTGACAGCAGACATGCCCACACTTTACACAGCCATGAGAAAGGTACAGGCTTGGGTCTGTCAGGTCTATAAATAACATCCATACATTCAGCTTCCGGGGTCCCTGATTCTGCTCAGAGGCCTGTAATTACAGGTCATTTGTTATCACTGCAATCCCAGGGGTGAAAGGAGGACCGTGGGTTCCCCCCATGCCTGGGGAAACAGAGACAGGTCAGAAGAGGTTTCCTGAGGGATGGTGCCAAGTTACACCAACTGTACTAGCTGCACTAGAGTGACTCTGCCAACACACCACAGAACCTGTGATCTTCCCACACTGTGAAAAGGAGAGCAAAAGCCTCATCAGTGCACACTGGTGGCCAGGTCTAGAAAGAACTGATGAGTAATGAAGACACCGTGGCTACCAGGGAGTGACGGCCTAGTGCAGGACTGTTACCAGAGCCAGTGAGTCATGGGGAGGAGGAGGGGGTGCAGGCTGCCTCAGAACCAGATGAGACAACGTGATGGCCAGGTCAGACAGGGTAAATGTCTAAGGGGAGCAAGAGAGAAGAAAGCAGAGGAGAGTAGCTCTCAGGCAGACTGACAGGTCTAGAACAAAGGCAGTAACAAGAGAGGGAAAAAGGTACAGCAGAGGCAGGAACACACAGGGAGACACAACGGGTGAGGGATCGTCAGGGGATAAAGTGCTGGCCCTCAGCCTTTCTCCAAAATCAGAAATAGAGAGTGGGTTCTGATGCTAGGGCACAGCCCCCCATTCAAATGTGAGTCCCAGAAGCAGTTCAGTACTTCCCAGTGATGACCTGACTCCTGGCGGCACCATGTCTACCCCCCTACCCCCCCTCACCCCGCATCCTGCCCCAGGCATAGGCACAGACTGAACCAGGAGGTGGCATCAGCCATATGGTACCTGCAGCAACCAAGGATTCCTATGGCAACCACCTCCTGGCCCTGCAGGAACAGGTGGACTCTGGAAAGCCCACACCAAGCAAGGACAAATTCACTACACTGGCTGTACAACTCTTCTGACCCAGAAAACCCTCCTTCCCTCTGGGAGCCCCTGTAAGCCTATTGAGGGGTGACCCCGGGCCCTCAGTCCAGCTCATTCCTCCACTCCTCCTTTACTTTATGCTTGCAGGAGCCTCCCTGAGAATGGAAGTGACGGGTCGGTCTCTCATGGCTGACATCCTTGAGGCTGTGCCTCCCTGTGGAAGGCAGGACCTTGCATGTCCTGCAGAGGAGGGGACTCAGAATGCCTGTGGCTGGCTAAGGAGATACATGATAACCCACCCAAGAAGGACTGAGATGAGCACTACAGCAGTGAACTCTCAGGGTGGGTGAAAGTCACAATGGCAGCAGACAGCTAGCATGGGCAGTGGCACACACAGGCAGTGCCAAAGCTTGGGGCCTGCACCTGAATGCACCTTCACAGTTAGGCCCAGGCCTCCATGTCGCCCCACCACAGCATCTCGGCCCTCCTGCTACCCCGTCACTTTGAACTTGGCAGGCCCTCCCTTCCCCAGCCCCTGTTCAGCAGCAATGAGCCCAGGCCCTGGGCACCTGCAGCTATCAGTCAGCTCAGTCCTGTGGCATATGCACACCTCTTTCCTTGGGCCCTCTCTCTTCTCCTCTGAGCTCTAGAGTCTCCAGAACAGTGCCTGTTTTCCTCTTTCCCCCATCCCTTTGAAAGAAAAAACTGGGCTCATGGGCTCTCATCTCACTAGCCTCTGATCTAGAGAACCCTGGTCACATCACGTCACAGTCATTCTTTCATACACAGAAACCAGTGCTTGCTACACAGCTAACACACACCAGGAAAATGAGGTGGGCCCTCTAGGGGCAGACCCAGTGGGACATCAGAACAGTGAGGCAAAAGAAAAGAGGTTCTTCCAGAATGATCCAAGGGTATAGTGAGGGCACAACAAGAAGCACAGTTACTCGAGTTGGGGTGAGTCTGCTCCGAGGAGGTAGTAGGTAAGCTAAGACCACAGTGAACCACCTCCTCCATTTACCACGGTGGGTACAACTGCACAGTATGTTAGAGAAACCCAACTAACTAAATAGTACAGACTAAGGTACTGTGGCAATTCCGCATATGGAAGGCAGGGGGTCTGGAAGTCAGCAGATGGCCACAGAGGCAGCGCTGCCTGGGAAACAAAGAGAAACTCAGGGCAGCAGAACCTCGCATGGCAACTCCTGGCACAAATGGAAAGCAGTGGTCTACCAGGCACCCCGATGTGGTCCAGGGCAGCAACAAGCACAGCTGACCAGAGATGTGTGCCTGGTACCCCAGCCCTCCCACCTACCCTGCTGGACACCAGGAAATAGCAGAGGCAGGATTCAGGAAACCTGCAGCAGCCTTCAGCCCTACAGTTTCCTACAGGAGACCCGCAAGCACCCTGAGTAAGGCTGGCCAGAGGCCTGTGATGATCTAAGGACCAGGTTTTGGATAGAGGGCCTGGATGTTCCAGACAAGGCCGGTGGAAAAGGGGTATGTGGTGCCAGGAGGCTACCTGCCCCAGCCTGATAAGGCACTTGGATGTCTAATGCAAAGATTTCTTATTCCCAAGGGTTCTCCTTAGAGATGCTGGAAGCATGTGTTTGTGCGAAAGTATTCACCAAGCCCAGGGCCTCCCCTGCCACGGAGAAAGACCTATAAGCAGCAGTAGTGAAGTCCTCCTCCCAAAGGAGCCCACAAACAACCAGAGAGCCATGGGGAGCAGAGGACATCAACAATCTTTCTTCTTGGCCTGTTGGAAGTGACCACTCCTGACCCAGAAGGCATGCTGGGACACAGTGAGCTGAAATGGCCAGGCCACCATGGCCTGAGACAGCATGAGAACTGCACACATCTTGCAGAAGTCCAAGACAAAACAAAACCACAGACAACAAGCCCTCAAGTTTTTGCCGCTGCTAGTGGTAGCCTCCCCCAAGGCTCCCTACCCTAAGCAGCCCCAGCTTTCAGAAACCTCATACTGCTCATAACTCATCAGTCTCAGCATGAGGGCTGGGGGTGTAGCGGTGGATATCAAGGGCTCCCCAAGAACACTGGCCCATTCTCTCACTCTGGGATCATTACCATCAACTTGCTCCGTTCCTCTCCCTCAACCCACTACCCTGAGCAGGAAGAAGATGGGGGATGGGGTACTAAGAAAACTTTCCCAGAGCACAGTGGGAGGGGCTGAGAGACAATGGCAGCCACCAAGGCAAAAAGGAGCCATGAGGGCCCAGAAGGGACCTGCCTGCTGGGCGGGTGGGGGAGGGAGAAGAGGCATGACTCTGACCACAATGCCTCAGGATTGTTGGGGTACTGGGAAAGCCAAAGAACACACGCCTCTCACCAGCAATGCCCCCACCCTCAAGCCCTAGCAATGCTCTTTTCACTGGGGCAGTAACCCCCACTTGTCAGGGCTCTGTTCTCAGAGGAGCCACAGGGCCAGGCTGCTGGAGAAGGAGAGGCTATTCCCCTGCTCCCTGAGTGGCCCCCGATCTGGGATGGGCCAGTACCAATCTCTGGGGGCTGCACAGGAAGCCCTTAGGCCAAACTTTCCTGCCAAGCCCCTAGCCCCAGGAAAAAACTGTCTCCATGCCAGTCCCACACACAGGCTGACAGGATAGGACAAGATCAGTACTTCTGGTCTTCAAGTCCTACCTACACAATTTTTGGGGGGGAGGGGAGCAGGAGCAGGCGTTAGTGTGTGTGTGTGTGTGTGTGTGTGTGTGTGTGTACATAAATCTGCCTTTATTTCAAAGAGTTGGCAAAGGGTTAAACTC
The DNA here is from genome assembly GCF_047511655.1 of Castor canadensis. Lineage (NCBI taxonomy): Eukaryota > Metazoa > Chordata > Mammalia > Rodentia > Castoridae > Castor > Castor canadensis. The sequence continues at coordinate 16,219,376 of NC_133388.1, read as the reverse complement.
ACATGGACCTCTAATGAAAATTCAAAGTTTACTAGGAGATATTAAAAGTATTTCAAGAATCACAGAGATTGGGTCTCAGTTAGAAGCAAAAGGCTGAAGACCAGAAGGCTACAGGACCTGGCTCCAAGCCCAAACAGCCTGACCTAAGAGCACCTTCTGGACAACCACCTGCCACACTGACCAGCACCCACTTTCCCATTGGGAGCTCCAGGCCAGGTTGGACCTCCAGAATGCCCACCAGACAGCACAGGGCTGAGATGCAAACCCAATTTCCAGACAAGGATGGTCTGAGGGCTCAAGACAGAGCAAAGTCACCTGAACCCCACAAGCCCCAACTGTGGTACCACTGCCTCTGTTTGCCTGGTCAGACTTAAAAGCCTGCTATCGTTGGGCTGCAACAGATTCACACATGGCTACTTACGAATACAGCTGTAAAAAAGAGAGGGAAAAAAAATGTCTTTTGTCCCTTATCAAATTAACATATGCTCCATTGTAAGAGATGTTTAAATTCCCAGTCATTTATCCACACCAAACAATTTTAATCAGGTATCGAGATAACCTATAACATTTTGTTAGGGCAAAGGGCATGACTTGAATGGTAGAAAGCTTGCCTATCATGCATAAGGCCCTGGGTTCAACAGAAGGGAGGGAAGGAGAGAGGGAAGAGAGAACAAGAAAGGAGGGAGGATTATGTTATATACTTTTCCAATTTTTAAAAATGCATTTTCCCCAAATCAGAATTATACTATGCAAGCAAGTTTGGATCCTACTTTTTAATTAACATCCCATAATGAACACATTCCTACAACATTGTTCTAAAGCATTATCACTAATAGGTCAATAAAACATAACTTATTGAACTAATTCGCCACCATTAAACATTTGGCTGCTTCTAATTGCACAATTACAATAATACAAGAGGAAAGGAGAGTGGGTTCTGAGTTAAGGCTGGAAAAGCGCTCTTTTGCATATAAAGAAGCAAGCTCCAAGCAGCTACCTAAAAACCTCACCCATAAGAAAGGGTTTAAGGTTTTCTGACAACTATTCCTAAAACCTATGACCTATTTCTTGCTCAACTTTTCTCTGAACTGCATCCCCAAAGGTGTCCTCCAGTTTCTGAAGTAAATTCCCTGACCCATCCCCATCCTATGGCTCTTCAGACACAGAGACCTCACAAAAGCCATGCCACACTCAAAGCCCCCCAACTCCCCTTCTCCTACCAAGCGAAGCCAGCACTTTGAATGCCAGGATCCAGCACCCACCTGTGTCAGGTGTGCCTTTCCCCACACACCTCCTCCTCACTCACATGCCCTCCCAAAAGCCCATGCCCCCACCTCCTTGTTCTGCAGACCCTGTTTCCTCTGCCTCTCAGCTACTTGACCCAGAAGTTTTCCCCCATGCACTTCAATAAGAACAGCACCACCACCTCAACTCCCCCACCCCCCCACCCCCACCCTCACATCTGCTGGAGGCCGCAAAGGCACGTGATGGTAGCCTCAGACTCTGTGAACTCAGTCTACTGCTTATAGAGCTGAAGAGGCCCTGATCCCCACACTCCCTCACCATGGACTGGGGAGAGGGGAGGCAGCACCTCCACCTCACAGGGCAGCAGAGGAAGTCAGAGGCTTTCAACAACACGCCCTAGCAGGACTGAGGTGAAGTCTGGCACATTTAGCTGCCCAAGTGCTCCCCAGTCTGGCAGTTTCAGGTATACAGATACTTCACTATTCTCCAACATCACTCTGAGACAGTTTTTGCCTGCCCTCTGCCCTCACCAAGGGGCTTCCTCCAGCTGCCAGAGCTCAGGAAACTCTGGATGAGGTCAGAGTACGCTCAGACCACCCCTCCACCCAGGCAGGCCCCTTGCCTCTGACTCAGGCTGCCACAGATATACTAGCACACCTATGAATTCAGGCAGCATTTTTGTTCCTTTTTGGGCCAAACTGCCTGAGCTTTCAAAACTACATCTTCATGCATCTAGCAGACAGGCTGTATATGTTCATCATTTTTGTGGGAGGAGAGATAAGATACAGAATTCACACTCACCTCTCAGACCTAGGAACTGAGGACTGAGAGGGTCTGTGTGAGGGTATACAGGAGTGAGCCTAGGTACCAGGCTCTACCTTCACAAAGCAGGGTTTGCTTTCTGCTGTGAACATGATCTCCCATGGTATAAAGACAGGACAGGGCAGGGCCAGCCAGGCAGGGAAGGGGGTAGGTCTTTGCCCATCAAGCCGCCCCCACACCTGCACAGCCCCTACTACTTACAGAATGAGTTCCAAAGTACACAGTGTGCGGCCCAACACTCCTGCCCAGGCACCCTCATCCCCACAGACACCCAACACTTGGAGCTCCCTCAAATGCTAACTGGCTCACTCCTCCATGTGGTCTCTCCTCTTCCCAATCTACCTGCTGCTCCCAGACTTTTCTGAAGGCCATTCAAAGGCTTTCTCCTACCCCTTCGGTAGCCACCCAGCACTCCCTGAGCAGGAAATGGCTCTGTGCCCACCCTGGACTACTGCCATTCTCACTCCCTTGACTGTCACCCTCCAGGCCAGGCCTATGACTTGGGAGGCAGAGCTCTGTGTAGAAGCTCCCTCACATCACCTCCCATCCCTCCATGCACCTTACAGGGAAGTAGCTGGTCCTGCATGACTGCCTGCACTAACCCCTGGACAGGAGGGGGCTGTCCTGCTCCCCAACAGTCCCAGCATCTGGCACTTGGTGGACCCCAATTGGCTCACCTGGATCACTAGAAGGAGCAGTCTCTGTCCTCAAAGCTTCCTCCTCACAAAGGCCCTAACACAGAGACATTAGTGTGATTCACATTCTCCTATGAAAAATGAGACTCAACGCAGCCAGGAGATGAGGGCCAGGCTACAGCTGGCAAGCAGGGTTGTCAATGAGATGGGCTGACCCTGCTCAGCCACCTCTGTAAGCGAATGGATCCATGAGAAGAGCAGCTTCCACTTGAATGGATTCCATGTTCTCTTACCACACAGTCACGTTTTGTCTGACCTCCTCTACAACCTCCTCCCTCCCAGTCACATCTTATAAAGCATCCTTCAAACGCCTCCTCCAAGAACCCTGCAGGAAGAGGTAGCAGACTTCTCTCTTCCCTAGTGTGGCCTGCACATCCCTTTGAGCTGTCAGCATGTGCTAGCCTGAGTCTCAGACACCAGTGGATTCTGGGATGTGAATACCAAAACCGACCTGGTGCTGACCTGAGCCAAAATGCCATTGTAAGCTCTAAAAATGTGAGACGCCAGGAGAGACCTGCTCAGAAACCTGCAACGGCAGCTGCACATGAACCAGTCACACTCAAGCTCACAGTGCTTACCATCCAACATGGTGCCTGCCTCTGCTGGGGAGCCACTGGGACAAGGGCTCAGCAGGCTCTGCAGGACCAGGACAGAGCAAAAGACCTATAAGGAAGAGAACCCTCAGATGTAAACTGGGAGAGGTGTTGGATGCTAGGAACCCCCAAACACAGTGACCCTCTATTGCAGCCCCTCTGATCCTCTAGAACCATAAGCTCCTCTAAGCAAGAATCCCATCTCACTAAGCCTGAATCCCCCACTGCAGCCACCTGCACAATGCCATCAGCACAGCCTGTTTATTGGGCTCTCACAGATTTATACATCTTTCTCTCCTGAAAAGGGCCACCGCAGTGGATGCAGTTAAAGTCATTTTCCCAATTGAAAAAGTTAACTTTCTGGAGTACAAATACATGTCCTGGATCTCATAGTAACAAATCCGAGATTCAGACAGAGTTTTTCTGTTCTGCTGCTGATGGGCACTGAGGCAAAGATCCAAAACTTCAGCCTGTGCTCTGTCTGCATTTCCTCCTGTGCCTGTCAGGCACTTGGGTTGTGGGGTCACCCAGATCCTGGTTCTAGGAAGGCTGGGGAGCTCAGAAACAGAGGGAGTAAAAGTAACAAAAGGGAAGGGAGCTACGACAAGAAGGAAAGAAGTTTCGATCTTTCCTTAATTCTGACTTGAAGTCCAAGCTCATAACTTCCCACCAACATCTATACTTTGAGGAAAGACTTAGAAATGTCTTGGCATTGACACAAAATATTGACTTTAGATGGGCCAGGTGGGCCATAGGTGGTATAAAGCTGGGACCCAGAGACAAAAAAAAAACTTATCCAAGATCACACAGCTAGGAATGTGGGATTCAGATCCAACCCAGTGTTTGCAGAGACAGAGACAGAAAGAAGGCAGGGTAGGTGATTTTTGAAGGTGGTAAATACCAGTGGGAAAGCAGAAGACAAGCAGAGATGGAGACTCCCAAGCCCATGTGCTCTCGGGGTCCTTGCAGAAAATATTTAATGCACGAATGGTTACTCCACTGACCACACTTCCCTTTGGGGCTATTTCCAACAGGAAATCCCAGTACACCTGGCAAATAGGAAATACCATCCTGGGTCCAAAGCAGCCCCTCCTGCCTGGAAGAACAAACTGCCCTGGCCAGGAATGTGCATCCAGGCCTAAGCGGCCTCGGCCTGGGAAGAAGCCTAACTCTCATCTGGGGCTCAATGGAAACCTCATCACCAGGGCCTGTGAGCCCAAAGTTGGGGCTCTGCAGACAGGCACCTCCCACAGGAGCACAGTGAGGTCCCAGAGGTCACGCCCAAGCCACAGCCTCTCCTTGACCTTGGCAGTAGCTGAGCTGGCAACCTGCCTAGGGCCCTGCAGGGAGCTCACTTGTGGCCCTTTCTACCCTACTTCCTCTTCCACTCCCATTCCCAAATGGTTCCAACACATACCTGGCAACAGTTCTGGCTTCAACTTTGTTCTTAATATGTTTCCACCTCAAAGTCCACTAATTCACAACCCATTCCCACCCGAGTGCTGAGTAAATGAAGAGTTCCTCCCTGACTGCAGGTCCTCCATTCCAGCCATTCTTGTGAATGGCTAACCACCCAGTTCATTCCTCTTTTCTCTCATCCAGACCCAGGGCTGCAGAGAATCCTGGTGGGGTAGGATGAGAGCAAACAGACAGGCACAACACATGGATATAAACCAACCATAAGGCTGGCTATTGTGGGAATAGCGAATGGAAGAGACTGTGGGCAACTGGCTTATATACTGGTTCTAATTCAAAGAAAAGAGTGTGAAAATTCTGCGTAGGACAAACTGGCTACATTTGAGCCCAGATCTGCCTGAGTTACCAGTGTGATCTGGCCCAACCCCTTTCACACAGAAGGGGAAGCTGAGGCCCAGCCAGAAGGGAGGGGAATTACTGGCAATTACAGAGAAAGCCCAGCATAAAAGCGAACTCACAACCTAGGCCAGTGCTGGTGAAGGACTGCAGGAGGCCTGGCAGCAGATGAACACTGGGGCTATATTACTGGGGCACCAGACTAAGCTACAGGGCCATGTAGATAAGGGACCAAGAGCCACTGGGATCATTCAGATGATCACTCTCATGAAGTGATTGGTCAATGTCCTGGCTGACCATCACTCAACACCCTCTCTCTGCAGACCACAAATCTTGAAGGAGGAGGTGTCACTCACTGCGTGGGGTGGGAAGAGGGATGTGGCCTCTTTCTAGTGACCCAGACAGAGGGGTACTGAGCTAGCTAAGAAGGAAGAGGGAAAAGCAAAAAACTCCACTAACACTGATGACTGGGTCCAGCCCCAGGAGTTCTGACCAGGCAGTCTCCAGAGCCTGGGCCTGTAAGATTGGGAGAGGGAGCAATTAAGGCCCCACTGTCTAAGAGCTACCCTAAAGAAGCAGATCTCAGACTTCACAGTCTATCCCACAGTGCCTTCAGCCTGAGCAGAAGCTGGTGGCTAAAGTCACAAGTCCGATGATGATCACCAGGCACCATGCCCTGGCTCACACATGCGCAGGTGTAGCCTCAAGATCAAGCCAAACCTCCAAGCCCCACTCACGAGTAGACAGGAGATGGTCACCTCTTAAGAGTGAGGGAGGCCAGTGACCCCCTTGTCAGTTGGCAGTTCTGCCTCCTAAAGCTCCTAGGGTGGCCTTTTCATTCAACTCCCTGATGCCTCCAAAGAATTCTGTTGCAGATAAGGAGGCCTGCAGGCCGCTGTAGGGGAAAGGCTGATGGCAAGGGCAGGACTGGCCCACTTACAACACATATAGCATGCAAGGACTCATGATTAAAATTAAGCTGTACTCTCTAGTTCAGACTTTTTTGCCGTTTCAGAACTAATTTCAGAATCCAATGTCCAACCTGGGCATAACCCAACTCCCTATCCAAGAACAGCCAAAATACCTTCCCTGGAAAATGTTCTCACTCACTCAAAAAATCTACCATGGCTTCCCACTGTCCCTCACAGAGAACCCACACTGCCTCCAGCAGCTTCCTTCCATACATGCCCCACTGCCTCCCCACAGCTCACCACTCTGGTCAGACCAGTCCACTCCTGGTCAGGGAACCTGGCCGCAAGCCTTTGGCAGCACACAAAGCTCTCTCTGCCCCCTGACCTGCCACTGTGCTCTGCTCTGCAAATGTCCCTGTGTGGTGGAAGCAATCACATCCTCTATCGTCATTCCTAGGCATCTTGATCTTGACTCCCACAACAACCACAAGCTCAGACCCAGACATTCTATGGCCAGTGCTTAGGGTCTCAGAGAGGCACAAACTTTCTTACAAGAAATCAGCTGAGGGACAGGACAACCAAGCACCAGCTGTTGGAAAGTTCCAATTTCTATTTTCTAGAGAAGGAAACTAAGGCTCAGACAAACAGTACTAACTCAGGACACCACAATATGGCTCTAGCTGAAGTCTTCCCCTCCCATGTGCCCCCCCACCACCCCTAGTGTGCTCTAGATAAAAGGAAACTCTAAGCCTTGTCCTCGTCATAAAGGAGATAAGACCAGTGTGCAGGAAGTGGTGAATGAACATGGAGGGCCTGAATCAGGGTTCAGACTTTCCCAAGAGCTCTCAGGCCTCAGGACCTTCCACGAAGGGCCAGGTAAAAAGGAGAAAAAAAAACCTAGCAACCAAAACCATCTCCAAATGAATGAACTAGAAAGCCAGGGAGAATCGGGGAATGTATGTCCAGTTCTCCATGGCCTGAACACTTCAGCAGCCTTCTCCTGCCCCAGACTTTGTTACTGCTTCCCACAGCGGCTGGCAAACACGTCAAAGAATAAGAGCAGCAAAGGGGCTTTCTGTTATCTTCCAGCCCCAGGACCACATAATCTGCCCAGGCTGCATCCTGTCAGCACTCTGCTGGGGAAGCAACCACAGCATGGCTGGGCCAGGGATATTTGTATGCCCAGAGTCACAGCTGTCCTCACAACTCCCCTCAGCCCAAAGTAGGGGTAAGAAGGGTGACCACCCAGGCCTCTGCTTCACTCAGCCTTTCTCTCCATCCACCTCCCACCTAACTAACTGTCCTTCCTCTGAAGTCAAAGGGTAAAGGCAGGGAACAGGAGGCTGTACTAGGAGAGAATGGAACCACCAGACAACCCGCAGGCTGAGGAGCAGAGCCCTGATACCCCACATTGGTGCTGATGGCACCCTCCCACCATGGTTTCTACCACAACTCAATTCCCTTGGTGCACTTCTCTCTGCCACTGGTAAGCCACAATGAGTCGAGGTGAGTCCGTGATACAGGTCTAGACAATGAGGGTGCCACTTGACCAGATCAAAGTGACTGGTACATAGGCTGGTATTCATCAAGAAGACAGGCTCAAGTCCTCACCCCAGCACCCGTGCAGGCTAACCATATTTAGAAATGGTCTCTCCACATGTGATCAAGTTAAGACAAAGTCATTAAGGTGGGTCCTAAAACAGGTGTCATTACAAAAGGAAAGCCACGTGAAGACATGGATCCCCAGGCAGAGACTGGAATGATGCTACCCTAGGCCAGGAAAGCCTAGGGCCATCAGAAGCTGAAGGATGCAAGCAGAACCATCCTAGGAGGTTAGAGGGAGGTAGCCTCCAGGGCTGAAAATAAGCTGTCTACTGTTTTAAGCCACCCATTTTGTGATAACTTGTTACCACAGCCCTGGGAGACTAATACAGTAGGTATGTGATTCGCCAAACTAGCCGAATGCCAACCTTGGACACTCACTTCCTGCTTGACTGTTAAGCTGTAGGGATGGTGCGGCTGGCCGCCACTTTCTCATCACTTGCAAAATAACTTTCACAAGGGGCCTAAAGAATATTTCCAATGACAGAAATTTGAGTCTTTAAATGGCCTGAAACCTATTAGACCTTTCTCTGAACCTCAAGACATATGTGCCATTAATAAATACTATTTACTGTTAAGTTTTTTCACTCATGCTGAAAATCTGCTTACTTACAATCTCAAGAGCCTTTAAGTTTTCTTACACATAGGGCAGAATCTTTTTTAACTTAATAAAGCCCAAAAACATGATGCCCAGTAGTCCCAGTACCATGTCCTCTTGGCCAGCACTTTTACCCTTCAGGGTTTTGTCTCAACAACGGCCGGTCCTCATCCCAAAGGCACACAGTTCCAGCAACCGCAGAACCATGAGGGAAGATGTGTTTGATTTTAAGTGCTGGCTAGAAATGTCTTCAATCATAAAAACAGAAAATTTGGAGGGCTGGGGTCCCTGAGGTACTTCAGCAACTTTGTGTTCACCTGGACTGCCTCATGATCGTCTGAGCCCAGCTTCTTGGGTTCCCTTGAACAGGCTAGCTTGAACACCAAGAACCCAGGCTCAGTAACATTTGTCCTCATGCCTGTGCTTTCATGGTCACAAGATGGCTGATGCAGCTCCACATACACCCACAGGGTATCTGGAAGGCAGGAAGAAAGGGACAGGGCCAAACAGCTATCATAAGAAAGGAAATGTTCTTTTCCCTTGCATCTCGCTGGTCAAAAGTGTACAAAATGGACATCCCTTAGCTGCAAGGGAGGCTGGAATGTGACTATCTGGCAAAGGGAACTATGTTTTCATGGCCAGCTTAAAGCCTGAAGCCAAAGGGACTGTGTGGAAAAGAGGGTGAAGGCCACTCTACAGAGATTAAACAGCAACAAAGCCTATCTCCCCCTTTGAAAGCCCTGAAAAACCATCTCTTCAGCTTCTACACTGGCCCTGAGATAAAGTCAACAAGTTTACAAGCATCCTTTCTCGGGGCATCCTCTGTGCCAGGTTCTCTGTAGGTGCTGCGTAAGTGCCTGGAGGAGCCCACAGGCAAAGGGAAAGCAGGTGGACCTCAGAGCCTGCAAAGGAGAGCAAGAAGCTAGGTACAGGTGGCCCTGGGTACCCCAGGACCCCTGGAGGGGGTGGGGGGGCAGGGGAACAGGAACACGGCTCTTCATAGCATCTGACTGGGTCTGAGGATGGAGAGAGCTGGCCCAGGTAGGCTGAGCATATATTCAGAAGGCACGGAGACTGCACAGTTCAGGGCTTGTTAGGCTCTAGTGAGTGAGTGGTACCAGGAAGCCTCGAAAAGTTCTCTCCAAAGCTCACCTCCACTTGAAGATGGGGAGAGCAGGGTAAGGGCAGGGCAGCAGAGGGCCCACAGGTGAGAGCAGACATTGGAAGTAAGCCAGAAGCAAGGCACTAGCAAGAGGCCCAGCAAGGGTGGAAAGGGGACAGGGGCTCCTATGATGGAGAACAGAAGTGAGAATAGGTGAGCAACCATACAGGAGAGAAGCCTCAAGACTGAGAAACAGATGAGAGGGGATGTGGAGAGACAGGCATACCTGGGCTGGCCACTTAGGTGGGAGGGTGGGGAAGGAGAGGGACTTCAGAAGGATCCAAGAGAACAGGCATGCCACAGCTCCAAAACGCCCTAGGCCTGCTGGGGTGGAAGGCAGACAAGCCCCCCTGCTAGAAAGCGCAGTGCCTGCTGCCTCACCAAGGATCAGCCTCCCTGAGATGCTGGCTGCCTTAAACAGAAGCAAATGGCAGTCTGGTGGACAGTTCAGAGAGGAGGATGGGCTGCGGGGGCTGGAGGTGGACCCGAAAGAAAGCCGAGTGGTCACTCTGCTCTGGGTTCTCACTGCTACTTGTAAGAACAACTGGGCCCACACTTGTATGTCTCTAGTAACCACAACAGGTGCGCAGGAGGGTGGGAGGCATCTCCTTCCTCTCCTGCTAGCCCTGCAAGGCACCCAGTACCAGCCCGTGCACAGAGGCCCTGCTGCCATGCAGTGAAAAGGAAGCAATGTGCCCTCAAGCACTCTGTACTCCAAATGACCTGCAAGGGCTCCTGGGCTAGCAGCTTCTGTTCTGTCCAAGGAAAGAGAGGAACAGACACTGAGCCCACACTCTGGGTCTCCTGCAGGCAAACAGCGCAGCTGACCTCTGAACATAGCCCCTGCACACTGTGAGGGCCTACCAGCGTTCACACGGGCTTCTCTTCTAGTCCTTTCACCTAATCAGAAAGTCCAGGAAGTTGAGAGGCTTGGCTAGAGTAATTCCTGAAAACTGAGGCCAGGTGGGGAATGGCTAGAGACCCAGAGTGCCAGAATCACCAGACCCCACTGCAGGCCTGTTATGACCTGCAGTCACTAGGAAAGGTACACGCACAAGCTCTTAGGAGGAAGTGAGTCATGCCCCCACCCCAGAGTACCTGTGCAGGAAATTAAAGTGCCACACACTGGTATAAGTGCCCAGAAGGTGCTGAAACAGACTCAAAAGTCTACCCAAGCAGAGTCTGTCTTCACACTAGATCGACGTACCCATGTGCTGGGACATGCCAACCTTGCTCAACTCCACGCCCCATGCTGATAAACAATGTGCCAATCACTCACCAGTGACAGCCATGCCTCCCTCCCAGCCTGACAGTCAGCCATCGCCGCACACCTGGTAGGTAAACAGCACTCTGCACACAAACGGACACAGGGGAGCAAGCATCCCAGAACTCTGCCCCGTATCACAGGTTCTCATGCCCTCCATATACAGGTGTCTTTCTTGACCGAAATCTAATATGGACACTCCAGATCAAACAGCAATCAAACTACCTACTGTGAATAGGTGCCACCCTCCTTGAAAGGCAGGTACCCCCTCAAGGAATCCCTAGGGCCCCTTACAGCGCCAAGGTTGAAAGGGATTGTGTTGTGCCTGCCAACCTTAATCTAAGAGCTTGGGAACCACTCTGCACCTGACACTGTCTGAGCTTGTCTGCCCACCAGAAAGCTGAAACGATCAATTTCCCAGTCCCTGCCACTGCCACAGTGGGGGGAGGGGCTCACTTCTATGCTTTGGGGCAAAAGAAATCAAGAATCACCACCTACTTCAGGAACTCTGTTAATGAAAAATTCTAGCACAGTCTGTTCTAGAGAGCACCAGCATCTTTGTCCTTCTGTAGCCAGAAGAAGCTTGGGAGAAGCCTGCATCAGAGCCAGGGGATCCTGAGGGGAGAGACTGTGAGAACAGAAAAGCATAGGACCTTGGGTGAAGATGTGGCTTTGCCACTCAATAGCTCTGTGACCTTCGGCAACTGAGTTTACCTTCCTGAACTTTAATTTCCTCAGTCAAAAGGCAGGATAATTAATCGTCCCCACAGCTTGGAGTACTGGCTTTGGGTTTATATGAGGGATTTTTTCAAGTGTTTTATAAGCCACTCCCAAATGTTAGCTAAATTTACATTGATTTTATTGCTGAGCTCCCAGGAGGCCATGTCCAACCAGCTCAGCTTCTACTCAAGGCGTTGCACGACCGGTGACAGCACCCTGAAGACACTTCTCCCACAAGGATTCGGATCCTGGGCTCCGTGCAAAGTCCAGATCTCAATGTCAAGCCCAGGCTGAGCCTCCCAGGGAGGTCTGATCTAGGATGTCCATATTTGTCTTGGACAAATAAGACCATGGGAGTCCTGTTCATCTTGGTGGGAGGACCTAAGGGACCCCTAGTGAGGCCAGAGACTATCTGAGAGGGATTTGCTGGGCTGGAAGTCCACCCCAAGTCCCACCTGAACTCCTGACTCACTCTGCATTCAATAATGTGGCCAGTGCCACCACCCTTCTCCGGAACTATGTTGCCATGGTGCTGGTGGTGCAGGAAATGCCTGGGTTCAGTCCCCAACTGAGAGCAATGCAAGCTGGGAAAGGGGTCAGCACATTCTCCCAGATGTCCAGAGGATTTGGAAAGCACTGTGGCTACATTCTGAGGGAAGTCTTCTGAATGTGACCACATTCTTCACCACCACTGTGTAAAAGCAGTGGTTCTCAGACCAGAGGCACTGACAGCATCTAGAAACTGAATAGAGACGCAAATTCTCAGCCCCTTCACAGCACAGGTCTAGACACTGGGAATTGGCCAGCCACCTGTGCAAAGGTGTACGACGGGATTCTGGTGCAACTCCAGTCTGAGAACTGCAGCTCTAACCTGGTGACCCATCCTCTAGCTGAGTGTCAGAACTATCTGGGAACTTTAGGGTTCCCCAGTGCTCAGGACTCACACCAGAAATCTGCATTCAACTGATGCCATCCCAACAGTACTTTCTGAAAGGTACTTTTAAAAGAACAGGCTGAGACTTGAAAGAAGTTGTGAAGAAAAAATTTCTTAAGTTTTTAAAAGAACAGGCTGAGCACAAAGGATTCATAGGACAGTGGAACAGCTCTGCTTGGCATATATGACGTGTATACACTGTCACACACATGACCAAGCATACACAATGTACAACACCAACAAAAAGATACACTAAGGATGCTGGGTGACAATAATGTGTCCATGTGGGTTCGAATATAACATACACACTCTGATGCAGACACTGATAGTGGGGGAGGCTATGCACATGTAGGGGAAGGGGGTATAAGAATTGCTTGGACCCTTTGCCCAATTTTGGCTGTGAACCAAAAAACACTCTAAAAACTAAATTCTATTTTTAAGAAGTTTCCCAGATGGTTGAGATTCAGGTGGTCTGTGGAGCCAGGGCTGACGCTGGGGACGTAGATATGACAATCATGTCTCAGAGACAGGAGGTAAAACTACCTGGGGCCAATGCCATCAGGGAAAACTCCAGAAGGAGGGAAGTCATTCTGATGACTGAAAGGGGGAAGGCAGGGTGAGAAGAAGGTGAAATCAAGGGTTTAAAAGCACCTTCTTGAGCTGGGCATGGCAGTGCATGCTTGTATTCCCAGCTACTCAGGAGGCAGAGGCAGGAAGGCCAAGAGTTCAAGGCCAGCCTAGGCAAAGTTAGCAACAGACCCAATCTCAAAAACAAAGTAAGTCGGCCACCAGTGGCTGATTCCTGTAATCTTAGCTCCTCAGGAGGCACAGATCAGGAGGATCCTGGTTCGAAGCTAGCTCCAGGCAAAGAGTTTATGAGACCCTATCTCCAAAAAAAAAAAATCACAATAAAGGGTTAGTGTAGGGGGGAGAGGGAAGGGCGGAGTGGGTGGTAAGGGAGGGGGTGGGGGGAGGGGGGAGAAATGACCCAAGCCTTGTATGCACATATGAATTAAAAAAAAAAAAAAAAGGGTTAGTGTACTCGTTCAATGTGTAGGTCCTGAGTTCAAACCCCAGTACCACAAAAATTAATTAATTAATTAAAATTAAAATAAAAAACCTAAAAGCAAAATGGCTGGAGTCATAGCTCAATTCAGAGAGCACCTGCCTAGCTTGTGTGAGGCCCTGAGTTCAATCTCCAGTACCAGCAAAACAAAATAGAAAGCACTTACTTTTACTCCCCCTGCAACAATGCACTAATCTAGCCCTGCTCCTAACATCTTCCTTCTTCACATGGCCTTAAACCCTTCTGGCATGGACTGTCACATGCTGACCTGAGACTCACTCCACCTAGCGTCACCACGGTTCCTACTTCCTAATGAGTAAACCTGAGCCAGTCACCGATATGCACCTGCTCTGACCTGGTTTTACTCATCTGTAAACAGAGGGTACTGGGGGCTTGAATGAGAACAGCCTGACACAGGGTAAACACACAGAGAACTCAGGTTATTACAAAGTGCCTTCTCCTCTGCTGTGTGGAAAACAGCTTCCAGACGAAGTACAGCCTTGTCTCCTGCCTGTACACCAGACTTAAGCACAAAAGGCAATCCATACCTCCACACTCAGTAATGGACCCTACAGCCCTAAAGAAGAGCTGAAGTCACTGAGACATAGACCACTTTGGTCTGTAAGTGGTATGTCTACTCCAAGCAAGACACAACATCCAGAAGGGTGAAGTTTTCAGGTCACAGGGGAGCTCTGGTGAAACTGAACCTGGCCTGGCCTAAAGAAAGCAGGAAGAGGTAGGAAGGTTAGGCAGTGTGAGCAGAGACTGGCTTTACAAAGCAGAGGGTAAGACTGGGTGTGGCAGCATCGAAGGGTAAAGCCCACTCCTGGCAGATCAGAAGGGAGACGGGAAGAAATTAGAAAGATCACAGGGTAAGATGGTGGTAGGGACAAAGAACCACCAAGCCATGGTATCAGGGGTCACTGGGTAGCAGTATGGCAAGTGTGAGCTTCAACTCTGCCCACAGCAAGAAGGCCCTTGTGGAACTGTGGCCTGGCTTGCAGGAGTGACCTGCAAGCCTGTGTTTCTCACTGGAGCACCAAGTACACCTGTCTCTGGTTTCCAGACCACACTGGAAGTGGGGAGAGCTTAGGGAGCAGAAACTAAGAGATGGAGGCATCAACAAGCCTGGGGGAAGAGGGATCAACGAGTGGAGTAAAGTTAAAATGGAACCTGGAGCCTTAAGCAGCTCGGCCCAGCCAAGCTGCTCATAGGGCACAAGCTCTACTTCACACCAAGAGCCCATTCCAGAACCTTCCACACTGCCTCAGAAGAAGGCCTCTCCTTCATGAGCCTCAGACCCCAGGGTCACCATGGCAACAGCCCACAAACATGGGAAGCCCAGGCTTCAGTGCCATAAACAACCCTGACAGATTCAATAAATATAAATGTACTACAGCAATTTGTGGGGAATTTATGAGAAATTAAAAATTCAGCTTGGACAGTAAACAACCCATTTCAGAATTTGCCCCACTTAAAGTTAAATAAACTGCAGGCAAGCATTTTTAGAGCATGATGCTGTTGAGGCTAAAAACGGGTCTTGCCGGGAACACTTCCTGGGCCTCCAGAGCCAGTGCTGCTGGAAGAGCAGCTTACAGTGCAGGGCACTCTGCAGCGTACACAGCACTGCCCCACCTTGTCCTCCCTAACACTACCTGGGAGACAGTGGGATGAATATGAACACAGGTGAGCAGGAACACAGGTGATGGCAATGAGCTTCACAGTGAGTGTACCTAAGGCATAGTGACTGGCTCCAGGTCACAAAGCTGGTCAAGGTCAGAGGCAGGAATGCAAACCCAGATCAGCCTGACTTCACAGGCAGCCATGTGTGCACCTGCTATGCACAATAGTAATGCATTTGAGAGTTTGGATGTGGGGAGCTGGCTGAATTATCTAGAAATCTATCCGACTGAGACCATCAAAAGGACTTGCTTCAAATAGATCAAAAAATTCTCACTCACACATTCCCCACCTGCAGGGCAGCAGGGTTCAGATGCCTCAATCCTGTAGTATGAAGAAGCAGTATGAAAATATTGTCAAGACGAAAGGCTAAGAGAGGAGACAGACATGAGGAGATACCCAACCCCTGTTGTCTGAACAACCAGATTCATGGAAGACCAGAGAGAGATGGGATCCAAGAGATGCCACCAGTCACTTCACAGAGAAGGACCCAAAGTGAAGGCCATGCTGCAAAAGGGGGCAGGTGTGTATCAGTGCAGGCAGGGAGCCTGAAGATCCATCCAGGGTTTCGAGGCTAGCAGCCTTGACTTAATGCTTTCTCCCACAGTGAATCTCACACACTCGGGACTCGCCTGACAGATGCTCTCCTGGTCATTCTCACATGCTTGGTGGCTCCAGGTATCCCGAAGGAGAGTAAAGGATCATGACCTTTACAGCAATGGACTAATCTTCTGTTAAGGGACCATCTACTAGTAGGAAGGAGAGGTCCACGCTCAGGGATGCTCACAGGACAGGAGCCCTGCCCGGCTCTGGAGGGACTTCTCCCCCCCCACCCCCCTTCTATTACAGCACTATAGTTGTCTGTCTCCAGGAGCAAGTTGGAGATTTGGTCATCTCGGAGTCCTCATAGAAAGGCAGAGGGCCTGACAGTATGGCCTGGGTGGATGCCAGCAACAGAAAGAATGAAGGAACAACCACCCTTTACCAGTGCACATTCCTGCCCTGTCCCTGGGTTGGTAACAATTTTCAGGGCAAATGCCCATGGGCAGAACTACAGCTGGGCCCCCAGCCCCAGAGGGTTAAAAGAGGGGGCTGGGATGTTAGTAAAGAGGGAAGAAGGGAGGGCAGAGGAGAGAGACACAAGTGTCACAGAAGTCCCTGGAACACATGTGACAATAAGGCATCCCAAGTCTAGAAGGACAAACTGCAACACAATGCTCCCCTTCCTATAACTCCCTATAATGCCTGGGTCACTTAAACACCCTAAAGAAGCATGTATTAGATCAACAAACTGCAAAAATAATAAATATTATTATTTATGTAGCACAAAGAAATCACCACAACATAAGAAGGGCAGCCCTCTCGACAGCAAAAGTGGGGAGCAGCAGATTACAACAGAGCCATGATTTGTTTGAAATGTATCAATGCAAGGTCCATTTCTACAAACCATGTGTGCGCAGTGTGACCACTGGCTCCCACCCAGGGCTGTGAGGAAACATGCTTTGCTCCCATAAGCCATGCAGGTGGCTCTAGACCTTCCAGAAACACAATTAAAACCCCCTCCTGGAGGGTCAGAAGATTGTGTGGACAAAAGCATAGCTCCAGCAGGAAACTGGTCCTAGAACAAGTCACTAACAGCCCATCTGGAGTGGCTCCTTGGCCAGCAGTCCAGGCTGAGACCTGACCATTGTACCCTAAGGTACTTTATCTTCTCACCAGAAAGATGCCAGGGGTCCTTGGTCCACTGTCAAGAGAAGATGCTGAGGCCACAGACTGCAACATAACCACATGCCCTCAGGGATCAGCCTAGGACATCAGCAGGTCATAGGGCCCTGTTTTCCCAGACCATGCTGCCTGTGCCACCCATCCATCAAGATCAGTCATTGTCATTCTCGTTATCACTTTAGAGACAGCCCACTTCAGTCTATTGAAATTACATTCCTTTCCTAACAAACTTTACTATCGCTTTCACTACAAAAAAGAAAGAAAAGGTTCAGTCACTGTGTGTCCCCCCTCCTATTAATACCAGGCCCATGCCCTCACTCTCATGCCCACCAATACTAGGTCCATGACCCTAAAGGTATCCTTGCCATTCCAGGCTCCATATGGTCTTGTCAAATGTTGTGAATGACTTAAACTCACTCAGCTGGGCCTGTAGCAAAACACTGCCCAGGCAGAGAAAAGCCAAGGACCACCACCTCACTCTCAGCCCTTCCCACCCAACCACTGCCAGGAAACCCACAGCCCACCCGCCCAACCGAGACAGGAGAACAGCAAATTAAGGACAGATTTCAGTCCAATTAGTCAGAGGGTAGCTTCCCAAGACTCGAGTCATTTCAGGAGCAAGAAACCCAGTGAGTGGTGGAGAACTCCTTACCACCCCAAGCCCTGTCTCCTGGCTATAGGCCACACATGCCTAGGGTGGAGGTAGTGGGCACTGATAAGTTTACAATGCCTTCTCACCTGCCTTCCCCTCACCTCAGTCATCAATCTTGTCACCACCTGATCATGGGCCTCAAAGAGGTTGTGCTATTGCCCAGGGTTGCACAGCTACAAAGGGGTGAGGTTAAAACTAACTAGGGCCAAATCACTAAGCTCCCCAAAAAAAGCCTTTGAAGTAGATATTGCACTCTGGCTTTGCAACTGCACACCCCTGGAACCCAGTCCCAGCTCTGTTGCTGGATCACTGAGCAGCACAGGGCAAAGCCAACACCACCCAGGAAGCCTGAGTCCTCTTGCCTCGCAAGTGGGCACTAACTGAAACCCAGTAGGTTAAGGCACAAGCTATCACTGCTGGTTTGGGATGGGTTAATGGAGGCCCAGCCCAATAACACCTGAAACATTCTGGAATTTCTGCTTGGGCATCCCCCAGGCCCCTGGGTACCTTCTTCTTGCAGAGACCCATGAGCTCCAAATGCTTCCCCAGGACACCTGACCAAGGCCTCCACCCTGGCCTGTGAACCCTGTTTCCATGGAATGGCTGATAGCTTCCTCAACTGGCTTCTGAGAAGGGCTGACTGAGTTCCACAGCACTGCTGATTTTCTGGGACATGGCTACAGGGCCAGGCACCAGAAAGTTGGAATCTCTTTATAGGGTATGCATTATGGCCATTCTATAAAGTTCAAAAAGAGCAAGACTCAAATGGACAGCAATGCTGGAAAACAGGCCTGGGGAAGGAGCACAGGCTCTAGAGCACAGGTACCACAAAGGGCTATCTGCTTAATGCCTGTACGGAACATTCAGGAGCATGGGAGAACATTCCCAGGGGAGTTCTGAGGGGAGTTCTTGAGACAGAAGGTGGATGAAGGGAATCAAGAAAGGCAGAGAATTTCTTTTCAGGAAGGTCACGAATTGCTATGTCCAGGAGTCCCTGGAACCTCCCTGGGCCAGTGGTGAGCAGTATACCAGCCTGAGGAACAGGTGCTTGTGAGTCTACAAAAAGGGTCTGCACCCTTCAGAGGTGATACCTTCGCATACACACACCCCACCTTGGCTGGACCCAGAAGATCCAGAAAGAGAGAGAAGTAGTCAGCCCATATCCTCAGATGCATGCCAGCCAAGACACACCAGCCAATTCCAGAGGGTGCTGTAGACCCCACAGCAACCACCCCTGTGTGCAGAAGAGAGCCCTAGGCTGCCGAATGGAGGAGAGGAAACCAGAAGCCAGGACCTCACTCAACCACAGCAGGAAAAGCATCCCCCCATCAGCCATAAGCAAATGAGACAGACATAATGTATTACCAAAATTCCTTGTAAGGGCAAATCAGATCAGAGAGGTCCTTTCACTGTGATTTGCCCCTACCCAGTCATGTAACTACACAACATTACATGAAGATCTCAATGGCACCAATAGGTGCTACTGAACAGCTGCTGAGGACAAGCCATGCACCAGGCTCTGTGCTGTCGGTTGCCTGCCTCGTCTCAATCCTCAGAACTCTGTGAAACTGGTGCCTTGCTATTTCTACTACTCAAATGAGGAAATGGATTCAGAAGGGCAAGTACATTGTCCAAGTTCTAAGTGAGCTAAACCCAGTTCTCTCACTGCAGCCCAACACCCCTCCCCACCTTCCTCTTCCTCCTCAGTAACAGAATACTGAGGTCATGCAAGGTGACAACATCCCCAATGAATAGGCCACACTCCTGCTGCTGATTCCAAGTGCAGCTCAGTTTGGACCCAGGTGCAGTAGACAGCAGTGCAACAAGAAACTTCCAGGGAGGCCACCAGGTGAGAAAAGACTCATGTGCCATGCGGGGTCTTCACCCACCTGCATGGCCTCATGCTGCTGGGGATACAAACAAGCATTATGGTTGCAGCCCTGGCAGCAGCAGGAGCAAGGAGACAGCCTGGAGCCAAAAGGCCAGTGTAGAAAGCAGCAGCATAGAGTGAGAAGAGGGCCATACAATATTTTGGAGCCCTATGCAAGCCCTGTGTTGCCTACATCCAGCACCTTTGACACCAATGAAATAGAAATGGTTATTTTATTTAAGCCACTGGTATTTCCAGTGGGCTACTGACAGCTGAATACGAATCCTGCCAGTCCTTCAAGTAAGGGATGGCTCCAAGTGAAGCTGCAGTTGCAGGGCACTGGAGAGCAGGAGCTGCCAGCAGAGGATGAGGACAGAGCTGGGGCCAAGAGAGCCCCACCACAAAAGTGCAAAGCCCCTGCATGAGAGACTCAGAGATGCTTCCATCACTATTCTCCTGCTTTTATTGTAATTCTCCTTTTCATTCCAGGTCAAAACAAAGACTTCCTATTTGTAACATTGACAAGGTTATTCAACATCTCAGGAACATAGATTCAATCCTTGCTGTGGTTTTTATTCTCCCTTCTGAGGATTTAGCATAGTAACTAATCTCACTTCCCCATTGGGTGCCAGGAAGCTCAGAACTACCCTGAAGAGCTCCCATGACAGAGTCGCTGTTCTGTCCCCTGCCTCTGATCGCCTTCTACTTTACCGGAGTTCCCTGTGGGGGAGGGGATAAAAGGTAAATCATACAGAACACCAAAAAGCCTGAAACACGCTAGACTATAAACCTAGTGAAAGCAGCTTACTCTTCCCTTTCTGACAGTAAATGTCAAATTACCTAACAAGTTAGCACCTCTTAAGAATACTGAAAAAGAGTTCCAGCTCATGAATACAGCCAGGCCCTCCGTAACTATTGGTTGTGCATACATGGATTCAACCAACCTCAGATGTAAAATATGTGAAAGAAAAGAGTGGCATTTGAACTGAACACATACAGACTTTTTTTCTTGTCATTTCCTACACAGCATTTATACTGTATTAAGTGTTATAACTAATATTATACTATAACTATGCTAGTTATAGTATAGTGCGTGTCCACCAGATGGAACAGGAGGAGAGGCATGACTGGCTGCAGGAACAGGGTGTGTGGAGAACAGGCCAAGTCAGGTGGAAAGTAGGGCTCTGCAGAGTTCTCCGAGGGTACACATGCGGACAGGGTCCAGGCTGGGTTCCCTGGAGCAGGAATCAACTGCTAAGGGTTTCAGGGAATCCCTCTCCCCAAGGAACAATCACCCCGTATCTTGGCACCAGTCAACAATGACAAGATGGGGCTGGTTTGAGAAAGAGCCCTTTGGCGGCTACACAGAAGGGCCCGTCCAAGAAAGAGACCAAGACACAATGGGCAAAGGAAGGACTTTAAGGAAGAACAGACTTCAAAAGATGCAGAGCCAGCAGTGAAGTGTGGCAGCTAAGAGATGGACTAGGAGAACACAGTGCTAAGTGAAATTAGCCAGGAAAGATAGACAAATACCACCAGATCTCACAACCATGTGAAAAAAGTTGAACTCGCAGAAGTGGAGAGGCTGGGGTGAGTAGAGGTTGTTGGTTAAGGGTACAAGTCTCAGATGGACGGGAGGAATACATTTTTAGCTCTACTGCAAAGTGGGGGTACTATAGCCAATAATAATGTACTGTATATTTCAAAACAACTAAGCGTACATTTAAAATATTTCACTATATAAAATGGCAGGAAAGGAAGTGATATTAGCTTGATTTAATCATTCCACATTGCATACATACATCAAAACACCACATTATATCCCATAAATGTATATAATTATGTCAATTAAAAATAGCATCAATTCATCGGTGTGGTAGTACACACTTGTAATCCCAGCATTTGGGAGGCTGAGGCAGGAAGATATGAGTTCAACGTCAGTCGGGACTACATAGCAAGACCTTGTCTCAAAATAACAATAATATTAATTCTAAAAAGAGATGGGCTGCACAGCCAGTGTGCTGGATTTGAATGCTGGCTCTGCTGTCTGCTTGCTGTGGACTTGGGTGAGCACTCCCTGACTCAGTTTCTCACCTGAAAAGTGGGGTTGAAAATAAAAGCAATCTCTATTAAAGAGGACTATTAAGTACTCACTAGACTGTTGTGAGGATTCAATGAGTTAGACAAGTGCTTGGAGAAGATCCCAGAACACAGTGAGGCTGTGTGCACATTTGCTTTGGTTACTACCACCCCATTACAATGACAACTCCAAAGGAGGCATCAGTACAAACAATGGATTCACCCAGGTTTTTAACAGTGAATGCAGAGGCCCAGAGCTCAGCTCAGACCTCCTTCACTGGCCTCTCAGAGGCAGAAATCAGACAGAATGGCTCCATCACCAGGCAGCCCCTCACCCTTCCCCAAATGGCCTACTCAGGAGTTAAGACTATGGCTTTGCCCTTACCTTTCAGAGGTGCACTCAAAAATATTTGCCAGCCAAGTGATAGAATGGGGATACTGACCTCATAAGAGCCCAGTGGATCAAGGTCTCCCTTAAGCAACATTGGCAGTTCGTGGTGATGTTGACTGTGCATGGACAGCACAACTTTGGGAAGGGCACATGGGACTCATGCCCAACTTTTTTTTTTTTTAATTCTCTTATTTTTAGTAGCATATATTCATTGTGCCAACTCCAAATAGCCTTACATTATACACTGGTTAGGTTGCCCCCACCATCACCCCCAGGCAACCCTTCCCTACCCCCACTTAAAGCAATTCCAAGAGGTTTCACTGTTCTGTTTCATATATGGATATGAAGTCTGTCAACCATGTTCCCTCACCTTCATCTCCTCCATTCATACTCCCCCTTCCCATAGGTCCCCCCACTTACACACTGTACCCAGTTTTGGATTATGGTCTTCCCACAATAGAAATCTTTACAAATAATAATAAATAAGCCCTCTAGACCCCAACCGCCTGCTCCAGCCTTCTCCTCCTCTTCCGTGCAAGCCCAGGCAGCCACTGGCTTTCTTAGTTTCAGTTTGGGGTGACAATGTACACCTAACTAGACTACTATGAGGAACACATGAAGACACGCCAAGGCTGGCACAAAGTGTGAGCTCAGTCACGGTCACTGTCATTACTAGGGGCAGTGTGCAGCAATGATGGTCACACCATTATCCCTGTAGAAGTGTTAGCGGCCATACAATGCTGCCTTGCACAACTCTGGATTCCCCATCCCCCCACCTCTTGCGCAAAGCCAGCCACGAGGGACGCGACAATGAACACTGGCCTGAGATACAGCCTAGTGGGCACTACTCAGTGATGTCATAAGGTCTCAATGCCTTAAACTCAGTAAAGTCACTTCCAGAACTCTCAACGAGGTGAACTCCTGAGATGTGACTGAGGCCCACGAAGATGCAGATCCCACTAAGCACATGACAGCACTGTTAGTAAGTCAAGCAGAAATAGCCTCGAAGCAAGGCTCTAGATGCTGGGCCCCACAAATGATGGAGGTAGCCACCATAACAGTAATTTTCAAGGTGTGTAAATGGTGCAAGCAAATGTTCATCCATCCCCCAAATGCAAGTCTAAAAGTAGGGATAGAAAAGCCCAACCTGATGTACACCATATGTAGCAAATAGCATATTTTATGTAAAGATTTAAGAAAAGGCCAGAGGAAAATACATTAAAAATTGCTTTCATGACTACCTCTGGGTTTCCACTTTTAGGCCTGTCTTATTCTAAGATTCCAACAATGAACATATACTACATAATGAGTACAGAGTTACTTTTAATAAACACAGACCCTCAGGGCCTGCCATATCCTGTGTGGAACAACAGCTCAGCTCCCAATTCACCTACCCACCAGAGCACAGGCCAGGCCATACCCTGCACTCCTCACAGACTAGCAAGTTCTGGCCTCAGCAGGACACATCAACAGGCAGCTCTAGCTACAGGGAGCAGGGGTCTGCATAGAAGACATCACAGGCAAGGGGACATCTGAGCAGGACTAAGACACAGACAGAAATGTGAGCAGTGAGGGGGCCAGAGAAGGAGAGGCCAGCTCCTCATCAACCAAGAGACAAGGGCACTTCATGACCTCTGGAGTTGAACAAAAGACGACACGTCTCTAATTCCTGCCTCTGTGATGGCTATGTGCCCACATGGACAGGGAGCATGGGCCGAGGCCTTCGTATCAACACACACTCAGAGCTTTAGCTCTGCATCTGCACGCCTCTCCCCCCAAAAAAATAGCCCCCCAGGGCCAATAGGCCCACTTGTATCTGCAGAGCTTCTTCCACTGCAGCATGAGCCCAGATCACATGGGGATCTGGATTCAATGCCCTGGGCTATGGCCCTCTAACCAGCTCACAGTGACAGTGATGCTGACTTCTCAGGGACCACACTTTGCATCAAAATGACTTCACCCCAGAACAACCCTGGAAGAGGCAGCTACTACAGAAACAGTTAACTCTTCCAACTGCCCTTTTTATCTCTGCCAATTTTACTGTGGCCCTTCTTCTATCTCTTTTCTTTGGTTTTACATAAAGTTCTTGCTTTACATAAAGGAGAGAACATGAAGTTTTGACAGCCAGCAGAGGTGAGGGGGTCCTAGGAAACCCAGGCCAAGCTCAGTACAGAACAGCATAGAAGACCGGGGGTTCTTGGTGCCTGCTGGTGAGAAACGCCCAGGGCCAATCACAGAGAGCCCACTTCCCTGGTCATTTCATCCAGACAAGGATTGGCTCCAGCTGACTCAGGAAGGCAGAGGCCAAGGAAGAGCCACAACAAAGCCACAACCCTCCAGCCACACAGGACTGTGCCCATATGCACCATTTCCAACAGGAAGCCTGAAAGGTCAAGGATAAGAATAGAGCTGAGAGAAGCTGCGGCTGCAGCTCAGTGGTACAACACTTGTCTAGCATGTGTAAAACCCTGGGTTCTAGCCTCAGCACTGCAAAATAAATAAATAAGTCTGCTGGGATGGAAACCCCTCAGTGTATGCTGACAGCATTCAGCAGCATCTCTAGAATATTCCCTCAGTCTTCCAAATGAGACCTGGTTTTAATTGCTTAGAAAAAAAACCTAAAATGAGGAGACACTGATTTGTGCCTTGGCTGGGTTGTTTCCAGATAATGAGGCACAGATAGGTTTGGACACCTGTGGGCATCCTTCTGTGCTTCTCTCTGCCTGGCAGTTTGGAGCCAAGGGTAAAGCCTTTGGGAATAATGAGTACCTTGGCCCTTAGTGAGGCCCTGACATCTGTGGAGCTGGAAGAGCCTGTGGGAAACAACTGGCCACCCTCACCATAAGAAGTGACTTTCCGAAGGCCACCTGAGCGTGACTGAGTCTCAGCAAACCAGGGAAAACTCTAGGGAAGACTGCTATGGGGAGGTTGGGGAAACTTATTTCCATCCGTGCCTGCTTGAGAAACAGCGGCTGCTCCCCGACACTGGGTTTCATAATGTCTGAATTCTCCAGGAATTTGGAAGGAGCACATGAATCTATAATCGGCTACTGTGCTCCTCACACTTGGGGATTACATATCCACATTTTAAAATAAAACCCCAGGCCCGCTCATGCTAACAGTCAAGTAGGGAAGGCAGTCCAGGAGCATGCTGGGGCAGATATCAGGACACAGCGATTCCCCTTAGGATGTTGCGGGCAGGACAACAGGCACGCTGTCCTGTTTGGAGTCCTCCTCCACCCCAATCAGGGCCATTCTGGGAAGGGGCAATAAACCTTCCCTCCTGAGCTTTCCCAAAGATCACACTGAAGTGATGCAGGTTTCCTGCCTGGCCCCCAGGCCAGTTGACCCACCTGGGAATGTAATCTCCAACAGGGACTCACTAGGTGAGGAGGTAGTGATCACTGTGCTTGCTCGGCACTCAGTCATTTCAGCACCTACTTGTGTTAGAAGCTGAAGGGCTTGGGGAGTGGATTATGCCTTGGATAGGCCTGTAGGCTTGGACCCTGTCTCTCAGGCAGGCCCTGTTGGGATAAGGCTCGTCCTGTGGGAAGTTGTCCTCACTGACAGGTGGAGTGAGGGCCCTCCACGCCTATCTCCATGTCCTTACCCACCTGGGCTACTGGCAACCTACTGCAAACTTCACAAAGGGCTAGAGGGACATGGTTTGGCCTGCATGAATTTGGCCTGTGGCCTGACCCACAGCAAGTGCCCAGAAGAGGGCTGCTGCACAGAGCTATGGCTGCTCAATCAGTACTTTCTCCCACAACCCTGGCTACACCCGCCTCAGCCTCCCATAGGCCCAGCACTACACACAAAGCAGGGCTTCTACTCCTCCTAAGCCTCCTGGATCAGGCTCATCTGACCAACTGAGCAGGGAGCTACAGGTCTTTCATCATCATCCCTCAGCCCAAAAGACCAGGTTGAGGGAGGCTAGTCAGTCCACAGACAGGTTCACTACCAAGGAAATCTTGGAAGGCCTTTCTGTGTGTTAAGAGAACACAGAGGCCTGGCCCAGCCCTAGTAGGGCCTATTGATGGCCAGAGAGCCAGATCTGCCCTCCAAGGAGGTACCTGGTTCTGAGATATAAACAGCCTTCAAATCAAATCCTCAAAATAAATGTTTAAAATTGTATATCTATGTGCACATTTTTAAGTTGACATCTAAAATTTCTCATCGTAAGTTTAAATGCTTGCAGAGGATGTAATTTCCAACATACTGTAAATATTAACATTTTAAAAGAAAACTGTTACTGTTTCTCTCTCAAATGGATCCAATAGAATCTAAATACTGCAGTGATCTGAGATCTACCATCACCCATTTTAAAATTATATAATCAGACTCTTCATTGACAGCTGGAAATCGAACAATGTTCCTTTTTCTTCCTTGACTCTAATTTGCAATCCACTTCCCTCAGAGGTGTTTGTTTATACCATACAGAGTACTTTATGTTGTAAAGCCTTTTACTGATTCTACTGAGCCCAAGAAATTTATGTCTATAATTTTGTTAAATTTCTCATATGACCATGAAGTTATTAAATGTCAAATTTTTCCTCTAGACTAAGCTATTTCTACAATTATTATTAGTATGTAACTGTTCAACATGATAAAATATACTTACTCAAAACTGTACAAATAGCATAAAAATAAAGCTTTATTAGAAATACAACTCTGAAGAGACAAATGAGACCTTTTAAAAGAGCATTTTATGTATCCACAGATGAATATTACCTATTGCTAGAATAAGACAAAGTTTATCAGTTCTTTCTCCACTTTTCAAGTTTTATAGATACAAGTGTTAAAATAACTTGCTTAAAAAGAAAAAAATGGAATGGAGATTTGCCATAGCAAATTCTTTAGATTCTTTTAGAATCATACCAAGGATTACAGGAATCTCTTATCAAAAATAATTTGGGTATCAGTTGACAACTTGATCGGATCATCTTTCAATTTTGTTGCAAGCACAGAAATGGAGATACCTCCCTGGCCCAGAATTATAATGACCAGTTGCCTTCCCTAACTACTGGAAGGCTCTTTTTTTTTTTTTTTTTTTTTCCTTTTTTTTTCCGGTGCTGGGGACCGAACTCAGGGCTTTACACTTGCCAGGCAAGCGCTCTTCCACTGAGCTAAATCTCCAACCCCTGGAAGGCTCTTTATCCTGTGTCCCATTCTGAGGTTCAGGTCTGCCCAGCGTAGATGAGAATATGTGGCTCTGGAGATCATCAAATTCCATGTGCCAAGCCCAGTGCCACCTCATCACCCAAACTCAGTCTTCACCATGATCCTAGGGTCAGGCACAATGACTGCCCCACTATACAGATGGGCAGAATGCTCAGACAACTGGCCCAAGTTCACACAGCCAGAACCTGAACCCAGTCAGTCCTTGCTCCTCCATACCAGGTGCACTGCCCTGTAGAGGTGGGAGGAGTAATGAAGTGGTAGGGGCAGCTGGGGTTGACAAGGAAGGAGAGTTTACAAGCTCCTTCCCCAGCACATCGACTGTGGGGATGTGAGAAGTTAAAGATCTGCAAAATTTACCTTTCTTTCTTTGTTTGTTTATTTTGATGGTACTGAGGTTTGAACACACGGCTTCACTTTGTGCTTGAGAGCTAGGCATTCTACCACTGAGCCCTTTCTGCCTCTAGTCCTTTTTACTCTGGTTATTTTGGAAATACGGTCCTGCTTTTTGCCCAGGCCAGCCTGGACCACAGTCCTACTATTTTTAAGCTTAATTTTTAAGTGGCTGAGATGACAGGTGGATGCCAACACACCCAGCTTTTTTCCATTGAGATGGGGTATCACAAACTTTTTTGCCTGGGCTGGCCTAGAACCTCAATCCTCCTGATCTCAGCCTCCCACATAGCTTGGGATGGCAGGCGTCCAGCTACTGGTTGAGATGGGGCCTCCCAAACTTCCTACTTAGGTTGGCTTCCAAACACAATCCCCCCATCTCAGTCTCCCAAGTAGCTAGGATTACAGTCATAAGCCTGGCACCAAACTTTACTCCCATCCTCACCTACGAAAGTTACACACAAATGCTCCTTTAAAGTAAATGGCAATTACTGGTACACTGCAGTCCCTGTAAATATCGAACACTGATAATGTCACTGTTGCCATTGAATAGCAGGAAGAGAAATGATTCCCATGACCTGGACAAACAGGCAGAATCTTACTGGGATTTTACAGGTCCTTACTCTAGGCCCCGATATCCTCTTAGAAAGTAGCCAAAGATCAGCAATGCTAAGCAAGCAAGCATCTAGAAAACAGAGTGGCCTCCTAACCTGTGGAGAAGACCTGCAGAGCAGACAGACAGACCCAAACTCAGCCTCAACTCCACCACTGACTACTGAATTCCCCCGATATCCTGAGCCACAACATCCTAAGGCTCAGTTTCCATGCCTCTACAGAGCACAGGGCACCGCCTACGCCAACAGGTGGCTATGCAGGAGGAACAGAGGACCTGAGGCAGAAGATGCCAGGGTGGTAGGACAGGGTCACCCTCATACTCTCATTCACTCAACCTAAACTCAGTGATTGGCAAGCTACCTACTTCTGGCTTCCAAGGGCCCACAGCCTGGGATCTGGTACACAGAAATCTGGCTGATTTTGAAAAAACAGCCAACTGATTTGTCTGCCAATTTTTGCAGAATCTTTCTCAACATCTTAAAATTTCAAAGTTCACCAACAGTCCTGGATGCCAAGAGGAGGTGTCCAGAGTAGCATCATCACCATGGGTTTTATTTTTAGATAACAAAGACAAAAGCATCCAGTTTGGCTTTCTGCTAGTCCCCAGCTACCACTTCTTCCTCCAAGTCATCACCAAAATGAACAGCAAACACATCTCCAAAGATTTTCAAACTCTTTTCTCTGCCTGGCACACTCTAAAACAATGGCTCCAGGCTCCCATTCCACCCACACACCATGCATGAAAGGTCCCCAGAGCAACTCTGAGCTTCTGCTAGTCCCCAGGTACTGGACCTGCCAGGAATGGGGAGGCCTCTTCTGTGGCTACCAAGGAAGGACCTCTTGAGGTTTACAAAGGTGGGCTTGGGCTTTCTAGAAACTTCCTACAGATGTCTACCAGGCTAACTCATTAGCCCTGATCTGTTCCCCAACTTGGGTAACCCTCTGGAGCAGCAAGCAGATGTTACCTGCAAAGCAAGAGAAAGGCAGGCCAGCCTAGCATACAGATAGTAAAGTTCATTAGGCAGGAACAGCAAGAGTGACAGACCACAGGGCTCACTAATTGCCCATTTTGTGCACATGTCACAGCCTGCCCTTCACTATAGGCCTCAATGGAGAAAACTGCCTCCTTCCCGTCCTTCATGAATCATAAGCAAGGGACAAATGTTGCTGGTCAGAAGTCTCAACAGGCACCTCAACCCAAGCTCCTCTCAGACAACCAGGCCTCCTGGCTTCCCTGAGATGACTGAAGTCAGAGCCTGCATATCTACTTCAGGGCTGGAGGGCCAACCCTGTGCCTGGGAGAGCTCCTCCATCCACCTGTCAGTCCTCCCTCCTTCCCTCCTTCCTTTCTTCTCTCTCCATTCACCTATCCATACTTCTCCCTCCCTCCCTTCATCCATCCTTCCTTCTCTAATCAATGAACATCTGACCCAAGTCCACCCAGAACAGAGGACAGACAACAGGACACCCAGCAGGGTGGCTGTAGTCCCTTCACCCTTCCTACCCCTGACCCAAGCACAGTCAGGCCTTCCAAGGACTCCCAAACCTCCAGCTCCTTCTCCTGACAAGGCCCTAGTAACTCTCCAAACCCAAGCATCCTCTGCCGGTTTGTGCCAGGCCTGGGGTGGAAACTGCCTCAGATCCTCCAGGAAAAGGTATGAGGCAGCTATGTGTGACGAGAGAGCCGAGTCCGCAGATTCTTAGGAGACAGGGAAAGATGAGTGCTGGAAGTTACTCTTCCTGGAAAATGGCAAAGAAGAGATCTGTACTCACCTGCACAACCTCTATCCCTCGCTTCCTGTAGAGAAAAACAAAGAAAACAAATGTTACTCTAGCATAGGAAGCATCCTCTCCAGAATGTCTTCTAGAGCCAGCTGAAGTGAGAAGAACTGCATGAGGAGAGCCAGCTGAAGGCAATGCCTCTCACACCACTGTCCCAGAATGGCCTCATTTCAAGTAAGTTTATGAACCCCAGCCCCCTCACAACCTTCTGTGACCTAGAAGAAAGGTTGGTTCTCAGAGGGACTTGGCTAGAGCCCTGGAGGACTTGACAGCAGCAGTCTCCCCTCCAGCACTGGGTCAGGCCTTCACCAGTGGAGCTCAACCTCTACTGCCCCAAGACCCTACTGGCCAATGAATTTACCCAAAAAGCCTGCATCCCTGCTCATTTCTACCACCATCCATGGCTCCCATGTCCTGGTCCCATGCCAAACACCTCAGCCTGTTAGGCTCACAGGGCTGTCTCATCCCTTATCTGGGTGCATACTAACCCCTTAGACCTCAGGCCTTGTCCCAAGTGGGACTCTTCTAGGAAGTCTCCCTAGCCATAGACACCCACCTCCACCCACACAGCATCCCAAGAACTGTCTAGCTCACTCTCTAGCCCTTTGTTCTCCACACCAGGAGGAGTGCTAGAACAGGGCACACTGCGGGCCTCTGGCAGGTGCTCAGAGAAGGCTGGAACCAGGCAAGGCCAGCAGACCGCAGTTTACTCACCCCGGCTCCCTGGAGCAGGGGCTGTGCAAGTTTAAAACATATGTGCCTTGTGCCTAGCTCTGGCACCCACCTGGAACCCAGAAACTCATACATGGCTGCTTGTAAATGAAAGTATAAATACAGAAAAACTTAGCTTGGCTCCTGGGCCGGGCCTGGGACACAGAGGGAACCATAAATGCAGCAACAGTCTGGGCAGGGCCAGAGGCCTCAAGGAGGGGACAAGCATGCAGGAAACATCTGGGCAGCCAGAAGGAGGACCTCAAATTGCCTTCACAGCTGAAGCCACATCTACACATCTATACGTTTGTCGGCTCATTCAACAAGTGATTCCTGAGCACCTCCTGGGAGCTGCACTCGGTGATCCTTACAAAGGAGCCACCATATGGGACACCAGGCCGAAGCCCATAAAAGCTGGCCTCATCCACTGTGAGGAGCCCCTGGCTAGCCTTCCCTTCAAGCCCGACACTGCAACAGAACCCTGTGTGCCGAGCAACTAAGTGTGGAACCACTGCGACTGACACTACCAGGGCCTTCATGCCATTCTGCTTCCCAGCAGTTCCTGAAAGAATGTGGCTAATATCCATTAGTTCAATGATTGCACGAGGAACAGGCTAGACACACATCAGCACAGCCCTGGGACACCAAAGTCTATAGCAAGGGGAGAGACAGCGTCACCTACAGCATTTCTGAGTACCTATAGACACCTCAGGGCCCCACCTCATTCCCAGATCATCCTGACCCACTGGAGAGAGAAAACTGAAGTGAGGGTGAGCGAGGGAACCTGCCCTAGGTCACATGGCCAGTAACAGTGATCAGCCAACCTGGAATTTCCTGGGTCTGCCCCCAGAGTAGAAGTCTTAAACCCAAACAATAGCATGTAGACCACTCAAGTCAAGGCAGGAGCCAAGAAATGCATGTGACCCACACCAGGTGGAGCCAGTTCTCCCAGGGCTCTGGAACTCCATTCCCTCTGGGAAATCCTGCAGGAATCCAGATTATCCCAGCACGTAGCACTCTCTACCAAACCAACTGTGATCACGTCCAGTCAGTCCACATTTACATTATCCCAGTCCTTTAAAGAAAAGGGGGAGAGGGGAGACACCAGGAAATGTGTCAACAAAAAACTATAATCTAGAGAAAGGGTGGCTGAAACCTCACAAATCATCTAAAGAAAAGGCAGTTGAGGCCCCAGGAGCTCTGCCTTGTAGCTCCACCAGCTCAGAGATCTAGAGCAGAATAAATCCCAACTGACAGGAAAGAGCGGGCTCAGCACCCCTTGCCATCCACATCAGGCCACATATAAAACAGACAGCCCCTGCTGCTCACTGACTGTCCTGCAGCCCTATGTGGGGGGGATAGGGGGCAGCACAAGGAGGGGCTAATGACTCCATTACTTGCATAAGCAAGCTAAGGCTCAGGAGATTGGGAAGCCACCCTGGAGCCAGATTCACCCCATCTGTGCCACAGCCAGGTGCAATACAGCTGGGTGGCAGCCCCCAGAAGGGCAAAGCCCAACTCTAGCCTCCAGGACCTCAGTATAATTGAAAACCTCACCCCCTCTAGTGATAAAGTCAGGCACATGACCATCTGCCTCTTAGGAAAATTAAGTAACCCACAGGGGCTTGTTTCTTCATCAGGAACTTCTGCAGAACAAAGGTATCAGAAACCTTGAAGTTCCAAGGGCCAGGATCCCAAATCCTACCATAACCACAAAGTTCAGAAACAGAATCACAAAATCAAAGGGGAAGAGGGAGAAAGGAGGACATGGAAGCAGGGGAGAGGAAAGAAACAGAAGAGCTCGTTGTTAAGTTAAGTGACTAGTTAGTTGTCTCCTGTAGGAACGCTAACTCACCACCCTAGTGCCTAGTAATGAACCCAGACACACTCAAACTTGCAAATACTTCAGGCCTGAGATGTCAGCTGCCAAACTATGATTCTGAAAAACTGGGAGCAAATGACATGCCCCAAAGAGACACCACTAACAAACCATATGCAGCCAAGGAATAGTATGAAACAGCAAAAAAGAAGGAAGCGCTCCACATGCCCAGGAGGAATATCTCTAAGGCACTGCCATGTGAAACATACAAGTTGCTGAATGAATCCTGTGCACTATATGCAACTCTTTGTGTTGAAAACAACATTCAGGACAAGAATGTGTGATTACACGTGTACAAAATGAATCTGAAAGTGTTACAAGAAAATGACCACAGCAGGGCCTCAGGTCAAGGACAAGAGTAGCTGGGGGGAAAGGCAGGAGAAGGAGATTTCCTTTTCACGGTGTCCCTGAATTCTGTGCCATGTATCTATAACACAGTCTCAAAAACTGTGTTTTTTTTTAAATTTTTTTTAAATAACAGGCAAAACTCTAGTTACCAGTTTTATCAGGGCCTGACATAAAAAGGATGCTTGATAAAAGCAGGAATCGATGGATGATGTCAGCAGGACTGAT
Organism: Castor canadensis; assembly: GCF_047511655.1. Taxonomy (NCBI): domain Eukaryota; kingdom Metazoa; phylum Chordata; class Mammalia; order Rodentia; family Castoridae; genus Castor; species Castor canadensis. The sequence continues at coordinate 16,186,424 of NC_133388.1, read as the reverse complement.
GGATGAGGCAAAGCAGCAGAAAGTTCAGGATTTACCGAGAAAATCTTCCTTAGCTGGGGATAGTGGTACACATCTGTAATTCCAGCACTCAGGAGGAAAGGCAAGAGGGAAGATCTTGAATTTGAGGCCAGCCTGGGCTACACAGTGAGGCCCTATGGAAGGAAGAGAGGGAAGGGGAGGAGGAAGAAAAGGAGGAAAGGAAGGAAAAAGAGGAAAGGGATGGAGGGGATGGAGAGAGGGATGGAGGGAAGAAGGGAGGGAAGTAAGGAAAGAAAGGGAAGGGGAAGGGAGGAAAAGAAGGGAAGAAAGGTTGGTTCCAAATTATGCTCAAAGACTAGCTAAAAATATACCCATTCTGGGGCCACAGAACCATCACACTGGACACTCAGCACAGATCCTCGGCCCACGTAAACACTGGGTCCTTGGAAACAAACCAGAAGGGCACAGGCTGCAGAGTTAACTATGGCTGCAGGGCAGCTGACAGTAGGAAAGTAAGGTGGAGGTTTTTCCTTTACACTTTCCTACATTTTCAGTGTTTTCTACAATATGCATATATATTATTTGCAACACTACAGAAAAAGCAACAAAAAAAGTTAAAGTTTAATAAGTAAAATATTAAAATTTGTATCCAAGCATCTTCATAGGCTCTAAAACTCACTTTCTTGGTAAACACTGCATTAATAAGTTTGGGCAGAGTTCTACCCTACAAGTCATAAACATAAAATTGGTTTTTCAAAGCTGGATCACCAATAATGAGAGGACCTCTCTCCCCAGAAGTCTAAGGAGAAAACACTTGGGGGATTTAAAATCTCACAAAGTGATCACTCCTTCCGGGGAGGAGGGATGGCAATTGGAGAAGGCTTCAGGGAAGAACAAACAGCATTTGTCGTCAGAGTGGGCAGCTGAAGAATGACTGAGACAGACATTGGGGAGAGAATTCAAAGAAGAATAACGTGCACCCCCCCCACCGCGCCCAGCTGGGTGTCAGGGGGCATGGGAACATAAGACCCACAGTGGGGACTGGCTCAGGGGAAGAAGAATTTAGGCCCAGCACAGCACCTGGTTCATATGGGGGATATAGATAATGTTACTTTTACTCTGCCCTGCTGCCTACTTTTCTGCCTTTCAAGAAACATCCTCTGCTATCCCGTATGAAGTGGTGACCCTCCATTATAGGCACATTAATGGCCTACTTACTTAAATGCAAGATGGGCATGGCACCAAGCCTGTTCTCCCTAGAACAGGTCCTGAAGACTATCCTGCCTAGAAATGTCAGAGATCACATGGCAGGAATCTTGACCAAACCACATGGGCAGAGGAAGGGGAGCATTCTCCTGCCAGAGTTCAAGGACCCAATCCAGCCTGGAGCTGATCCTCTCTGGCTCTGTAGCTGCTTATCTCTGCTTAAGCCCTTTCAAGCTGGGTATCTGTCACTGGCCACTAGACAACAGGGACTCTCTAAGTGGCAGCAGCTGCCACTTCCTGACAAAAATTATCCTATATGACCTGCTGCTGGGACAATAAAAGAGTCCAGGAAAGAAGACCCAAAGAGGAAGTAGAAAAAAGCAATACAGAGCTCAGAGAAACAGCCACAGTACCACACCAGAGAGGCCATGTAAGGCCTGATGCACAGACACTGTAGTAGTCCCCGGAAGACTAATGCAAGACACTCTGGGCCTCCTCACAGCAGAACAGGGCATAAAAGCCTCAGTTCACCACAAACATCAGTAAAAGGCCCCAGAGGTGTTGCTGAGCCACCCTGGGTCTCCACTTTTACAGGTGTTAAACGAATCTTTCTATTTAGGGAGGACCTGCCCAGGCAGCTGTTAGCTCCTGTGAACTGCAGACAGGGAAGCATGACTCAGTGAGTAAGCAGAGGAGGGAGGGTCCCCTCTCGCCAGCACAGGGAGGAAAGTCCACCTACAGCTGGAAAAGTCTGAGCACTCAAGAGTCAGCACAGTGGCCACCAAAGAGTAGTGAAGCTTGTGGAAAAAGGGAACTGCTGTCCCACAACATGCAAGGTCCCAGCCACCACCTCCCACCCAAGCACAGCTGAGGGTTGGCTGAGCAGCCATCAAAAATGGGCACCTGTACCTTAGCACACAGGCACACAGGGAGACAGGCCAGACCACCCCAGAACAATTCACAACATAGGGACCAGGCAGGAAACACAAGCTCCTTCCTGCCTGGGTGCAGAGGAACAGCCACACCTGCGGCTGGGGCTAATGGCCATGCAGGGAAGGAAAGCAGGTGGTTATGCAGTGGAATGCCAGGCCCACCCTCACCCAAGCAATTTGCAGGAAGGCCTGGGAATTACAGATTTCAGGCACCAGGAACAACAGAGTGTCGTGGTGCATGGAGAAGAGTCCTGAGTTCCCTCTCCCACCTCCTCTTGCCTGCAGAGGGCAGGGCCTGCTTGCTGTGTACCACCCAGAGGCCCACAAAGTTGCCCAAGGACATGAGACTCCTGAGGGACAAGGGACCTCTTCTCTCACTCCTGCATGCATAATGCCATCTAGCTTCACTCACTAACCCTCTCTCCAAGGTCGGCTCCTCTGGAGAAGCTGTTCTTGTCCCAGCCTCCTCGATGGATCACAGCCCTGGAGCTTCCCCACAGGAGGCACTGAGCACACAGCAGGAGCTACCTGATGCCACAGCACAGTCCCCTACTAGGTCCAGTGCTCTGTGGCAGACACCGATAGTGGCCACCAATACTAGAAGTCCTCCTGGACACTCGGTGCCACTGTGCTTTACCCCCCTATTCCCACCCCAAGTCGGCCATGGCTACAAGACTTGCTTTGGCCAATAAAATATGGGCACAAGTTGAAATGTGAACAGAAGTGACCTGTCACTTTCAGGAAGCAGCATTCAACTGCCAGTGCCAGACCCTCCAGCCAGTCCTCCTGACCTCAGCAACATGGGAGCATGCGAGGATGCTGCCAGCCACCAAAGCCCGCAGCTCTGCTGCCTGGAAACAAACCCGGGACTGGCAAAGAAGCTGGGCTGGGAGCCAGAAAGAAACTAGTGATTTAAGAGGATCTTCTCCCAGCACTGAGGGTGCTGAGGTAGAAGGATCACTGAGTTTGAGGCCAGCCTGGGCTACACAGTAAGCTCAAGGCCAGAATTGAATACATACTGAGACCTCTCCCCCACACCCCCCCCACAAAAAAAGAAAGGAGGACCTTCAGCCAGGGGTATTTCTCAAGTAGGAGCAATTCTGTACACACACACACACACACACACCCCAGAGACACCTGGCAATACTTGGGACATTTTTGACTGTTTTAACTAGGAAGGTGCAATGCATAGGACAGAACCCTAAAAACAAAACTACCTGGCCAAAATCATCGAGGCTAAGGAAGCACAACACTGAGTCGCTGCAGAAGGGACAACAGCCATGGGGACTGGACAGATTCACAGTGATTTCAAACAAGCTGGAAATAGGGCTTTGTTGTTCGGATCTCAAATGTCTATCACTGCAACCCATCCTGGCCTATCGTGACTAATAATGTCCCTCAGGAAATGGCTTATACCCTGTGTCTACAGCCAAGTTCTTAGCATACACCTGGCATGTGAGCATGTACAGGTATAGCCTATGAGGCACTGGGCAGAAAGTTGTGCCAAGATGCCCCTCTCACACTATTGCAGGAAAGACCCCCTTCTCTGAATCACCAAGGCCTAAGTCTGTGCCTCTGCACAGTTGTCCCCTTTGTCCTCACTGGCAAGCTCCAGTTTACCCACTGAGACCAGCTCAAACATTACTTTCTCTAAGGGGCCTCTTCCCACCCTGTCACTGGCAGAGGTAAAGGCTATTTAGCCACGTAGTCAGCTGGTCCAGTGCTCAGCTGCAGATAGAGGCAGCCCTGAGGCACAGACCGGTCTCCATCTCAGTTCCCTGTGCCTACAGCCCACACCTGGCAGGTGCTCTACAAACAAACGCCACAAGTGCCCATCCCCCAGCCTCTTGGTGCCAGGCTCAGCCTGGAGCTGCCCGCTTGCCTGTTCACTCCATGGCATCCTGGTTCCCTTGCTGATTGCTTTGTAATTTGAATTTTCCTCCTACTAACAGTGCCAGAATCTGAAATGGCCCAATATAAAGACAACATATGAACAAAATCTTAAAGCCAATACAAACATTTGAATTGTTTGGACAACTCCGGAGAAAACCAGATAAACTGGAAGCTGCCATGTCCCTTCCTTTGACTGAACAGTCACTATGCATCTTAACTGAACACCCTCCCCATGCTAGGTGCCCCACCTGAGGGACCCAGGCAGACCCCAGATGCAGATGCAGCAGCCTGAGTCATCATCTCTCAGACCTCAAGCAAGTCCTACAGGCCCTGGAAGTGGCTCTTCCTAGTGAACCAAGTACATGGGCAAGAGCAGAGCAAGTGACTCAGTCTGCTGCCCCTGCAAGAGAGGCCACCAGGCTGTGGCACCATGCAAACCCACCCTTCCATATTTAGATGGAGCCACAGTTGGGTTGCGGTGGGCTGCAAAGCACTAGGATGTGCTCTGCTGCATCCAAAGTACAGCAGATCCAGGACACAATCAAACATCCTCTATTCCTTAGTACAAAAAGTATCTACTTAAAATCACTTTTGGGTCTTTTTGGTTTTGTTTTTGCAGTGCTGGGGTTTGAACTCAGGGCCTACACTTTGAGCCATTCCACCAGTCCTTTTTTGTATGTGTGATGGGACTTTTCGAGATAGGGTCTCACAAACTATTTGCCCAATCTGGCTTTGACGATCTTTCTGATCTCTTCCTAGCTAGGATTACAGGTGTAAGCCACAGGGACCCCATCACTTTTGAGTCTTGCAGGTACTGTATTTTCCATCTCCTAATTAGGAATGGGCCCTCAATTTGGGTGGACGGCTGGGAGGGAAGGTACAAGGGAGCTAGAAGGTAGGCTCCCAGCCTCAACCTGACCTGGTTGCCAGTCACCCACCCTGGGGCTCACAAAGCAGCCTGCTCTGCTCAAAGCACTCAAAAATCCCAAGAATTCAGCCATCTTAACCTCAGTCCAAGTGACTGAGGTAAGCCTCCGGGGGCAAGGAGAAGACACCCTGAGACAGCATTCTCCTAGGAAGGAGATGCCTGCCCACAAGGTCCACATTTTTTCACTTCTACCCCCGAGGTTTGCCAGCTCTTAATGCAGCAGCCTTGTGTGTGTCACCAGCATGCAGGACATGGATGTTTGAGCTCCTCCCGTGCAGCCACACGTAGCTGCTAACACACCTTACAATTCAAAGTTCCCTCCTGGATCCCAAAACCCCCAGAGGGACTGTTCAAGAAAGCCCCTGAGATTAGAGGTTCTGCTCTGCTGCTGTGCCTCTACCCTCAGGCATAGAGCCCTAGACTAGTCCAGGCACAGAGGGACGCCTAGAGATAGATCGCATGGAAGGTGAAGTACAAGCTCTGCACTGGTGCGTGTGCCATGAGGCCCTAAATACAACAATATCAGGTCTGGCAGGAGGCAGGGAGAGGGTTCAGAGGAACTCACTGTGGGCCCAGAGGGAGTGGCAGCGGAAGGGGAGGGAAAGGGTGTGCTGTGGAGTGGCAAGCCAAAGGCCAGGTCTCAGGGCATTGTGGTTCCTGGATCTCTCTTGCCAGGAGCACCAGAGTTGCTGTCATATCAAAGCAAAAGTGACAGTCAGCCCTGTTCTGATCCCCAGGAACTTAAGCCACAAAGCATCTTGTCCAAATATTTCCCCTACCCTCAGACACCTACAGGGCAGCAGATCAGAAGAAAGTCCCAAAGAGCCAAGTATAGATTTTACAGAGTGTTCTGTGACAGAGTAAGGATCCAAGAAGCCTGCCTCTGACATCCACTTGGCCACGCGTGGCAACTCTGACCTTGATCCAGCTACTGGCCTCTGAGGCCCACCTTTATCCCAACACAGACAGTATGCACAAACACTATTTACTCTCATTGTCACTGGACCGAACCACCACAAGCAGAGTAAACTGAAACAACACGATGCATTCTCCTGCACTGGTAAGTCAGCAGTCTAACATGTAACATCAGCAGACAGCCTTCCCTCTAGAGTCTCTGGGAGGAATCTTTTCCACTTCTGAAGGCTGTCCACATTCCTTGGCTCCAGGCTACATCACTGACTGGCCTCTGCTTGCACTACCACATCTCTGGTCCTCCTACCTCCTCTTATCAGGACCTTTGTGACTGCACTGGGCCCACCCAGCTAATCCAGGATATCACCCCATCTCGAGATTCCCTAACTCAGTGTCTCTGTAATAACTTCATGCACTCTGACCAGATCAAGCAACTCAGTCACAGGTGCTGAGCATTAGGAACTGGCCATTTCAGTGGGGACTGGCAGGGGCCTTGTTCTGTCAGTCACAGGGCCCAGGCTCCCACAGCTCTGCCATCCTACAAACCTCAGTTGCTTCCTCAGGGTGTCCAGGCATGGGAAAGAGACAGAAGAGGATCTGTCCAAGAATTTGAGTGGGTGAGGGGTTTCAATGGTCAACTGAGGAAGAGGCTGGTATTCAGCCTCACATGGTAGCTGCAGGGCTCTGAAAAGGGACTTAGTATAACCAGACACTGCCACAGGGTCCCTGATGGGAACAACAGGGAAGTGGGGAAGGGCTACAGGCCTAGAAACCCTGATTGTGAATTAGGGAGGAGGTGACAATCTTAACCCCTGGGTTCATCTTTAAATCAAGGAAAGATCCCCAGGCCAGCCACACCCAACCCCAAGATCATCTGACTCTACTAAAGGTCACCTCCCTTATCCCTACCAAGTTCTCTGAGCAACAACAGACTTTTCCAACATGGAGGCAGCTGGAGGCTGAGCACCAGGCCCAGCATCAAAGCACAACAGGGCCCAGCAAGGCCTGCCATACTCCCCACTTATAAGGCTTGGGAGTGCGAGGCTATGGCCCCAGTCCCTGTGCCATTCCAGATATGCTGAGCACCCCAACTCTGGCAACAGGCAGCACCTCACCCAATGCCCAAGACTCTGGAACTTCAGGAAGGATTCCAAATGCCTGAGCATGACCCAAATGAACACAGGCCAGCAACAGAAACACCTGGGCTCCTTTATTCCCACTCGCTCTGCTCTCCCCAAGCCAGGCAAGAGAAGGGACATGAAGATGGTACAGCCTGGAGGGGCCCACGAGTGCCAGCACTGCAAGGGCACTCAAGTACTCCTCAGCCTTAACTTCCACAGCAGCCCTGGGGGTGTGGATATTGTATGCATTCACGTGGGAGATTCAGAACAGTTAAGAATAATACCCAGAAGAGATAACTTCATACCCACATTTTTTTATTACAGCTCTGTTCACAACAGCCAAACTGTGGAAACAGCCAAGGTGCCCAAGAACAGATGAATCACTACACACACACACACACACACACACACACACACACACACTCACACACACTCACACACTCAAAGAGACAAACATGGCTGGAGGAGTGGCTTAAGCAGTAGAGTGCTTGCCTAGTGAACCCAAGACATACAACAAGTGAGAAGCAGACCACAGTCTAAATTCAGGCCTGTCTGTTAGCAAGTGCCTCCTCACTCCACACTACATGACGGCCCTGGAGGAAGGAGGAGCCTGTGCTGGAGGGGTATTACAGAGGCTGGGTGAGGCCTCTGGGATATCGGGGAGAGGAGCTGTTCTGGAAAGAGTTACCTCTCTTCCTTCACCCCACCACTGCCCCAAGTCCAGGCTAAAATCCATCCTCAGACCCTTGATCCCAAGGGGCCAGGTTCCAACAACTAAGGAGGAGTCCCTAACAAGGCCTAATGGTAAAGGGCACAGAAGGCACTGCCTAAGGGGCACGATTGGCCTCAAGCATCCAGGACCACCATGGACTGGACACATACCAGGTCACCTAAGGCCCAGAAGCAGGGGAGTCTGTCCCTCCCTTTCCAAGGGTTGACAGTTCCTCTGACAACATGTCAGACTTTCCAAGCAGAAGGAACTCTTCCTACAAAGCAAAAGAGCTGAGGAAGCAGATTTCTGCTGAGCTGCAAGAAGAGGTGCCAGCTGCCACAGCAAGGCTGTCAAGGCAAATGGTGAGTGCCCTAGTAGCAGGGATTCAAGCAGACACCAAATGCCCACAGTGCAGGAAGGAAGACTGACCCTTGGGGAAGGTGGCAGAGCTAATGTCTTAGGAATACCACTCCACCTCTAAAGGTTTCTGAATCTACCAGTGAAAAAGAAAAGTCGGCTGGCTCACAGGACTGAAGCTCCTGAGAATACACAGGCTAGAAGGGCCTCTAGGAGAGGTAAGAATGAACCTGAGGCCTCAGAGGACCCCAGTGCTGAGAGTTGAGGCCCTAGGCCAGCTCTGGGCAGGCCATCTTATGTCCCTTTCTCTTTCCTATCCAGTCTTCAAGCCCTATCAGGCTCTGCAGCTGGGAGTCATGGCAACAGGCCCCAAACAGCTACAATAATCCTTCAGAGCCCCACACAGGGGGTCACAGCAACAGACAAACCAATGCCAAAACACAGAGCCCCAAGCAGAAATGACAAATGTCAAAAAGTGGAATATCTCATTCCAACCAGAAGAGAAGAACACTGGCAAGCCAGAAAAAAGCACAGACCTCTACCCTGAAGCCCACCCAGTGGGTCTCCCCACTGTCCTTGCTTGTCCACCCTGAGGCCAGTGACCTTCTACTTCACCATCCCTGCCCAGTCACACCCTCCTGCAGTTCGTCTCACTACCTGGCACTTGGACCCCTGCAACAGGTGCCCACATTTCAGTCTAAGGTCTGTGCCCTGTCTGCATCTTGCACACTGGGTTCCATGCCCTCCATCACAGGCTCCACCGACACCCTGTTGGAAATGCCCCCTTGCCCACCATCCACAGCAGAACCCTGTCAGGAGAACAGCCTTTCAGGGCAATGTGAGAGGAGGGCCACCGGGGAGCCTAGCAAGGCACCCACTCTGAACTGAGCTCAATGATGGACTGTGCAGAGTGTGGTTTGTTCACATCCTCAGCCCTCTTCCTTGGCTCAGGATGCTCCTCCTGACTGTCAGAAATCACCCTGAGTGTCAGCATGCATGTTCAAGAGAGAAGAAGGAGCCCAGATTGAAGGAGCCAAACATTACGAACCCTAATCTAAACTCCTCCCAATATCTGACTCTCTCAAGAACCACCTTTTGATCCAAAGTATCCTTTTACTCACTCATTTGTTTCACACACACTTGTTGAGCACCTACTAGGTGCAGGCAATTTAGAACGGAGAAAAAATCCTGGTGGCTGGACCACAGTGGGAAGGGACAGGAGGGACAACTCAGGCCTGATGAGCAGTTCTTACACAGCTGAATTGCCCATGCCCAGAAATTTGCCTTTTCTTAAGCTCATCTGAACTGGGCTTTCTGTCACTCACATCCACAGGAGTCCCAGTCACTCACTGTCAAAACTGAAACATGAGCTGGGCACCTGTGGCTCACATCTGTAATCTTAGCTACTCAGGAAGCAAAGATCAGGAGGATCTCGGTTCAAAGCCAGCCCCAGAAAAACAGTTCGTGAGACTCTATCTCAAAAAAAAAAAAAATCATCACAAAAAAATGGTTGGTGGAGTAGCTCAAGCGGTAAAAACGCCTGTCTAGCAAGCATGAGGCCTTGAGTTCAAACCCCAATGCCGCCAAAAAAAAAACCTGAAACATCACATGCCCGTTATCTTCTCTACCATCCCAAGTCTCCCATTGAAAATAAATACCACCATCACCCACCCTGGAGCCACGCCAGAGTCCAACCTCGCCCTCCACTTCTGTCTCTCATGCCCTGTCCGCCACGGTCCTGTTACCACAAAAAGGATTTGCTGGGGTGCCCTGGTCCCTCCCCCACAGCTGGAAGGAAAGGCAGGAAGAGAAAAGCAGGTGCCTCTCAGCTGAGGAGGGAAAGAGGATCCCCAATAACATTGGCTGGCTGATTGCACATAATTAGGAAGGAAAAATGTTCTTTGAAATTAGCTTCCCAAATACATATATAATTTCAAGTGTCCCGTGCAGTGTGATTACAGCGTCTGCCCAACAAATGTTTTACCGTCAGCATGGATCAGTGAGGCCCCTGAAGGAAAAAAGAATAGTGCCAGCAAAGATTTCAGGGCCGTAACAGTACCCAGGGCAGCATTTCCCGCAGCCCAGGGAGAGCATCATCCCAGGAACCCGGCACAGATCCAGTCTTGCTCCACACACGCTGGCTAGGACCTTTCCCACAAAGACACCAGACACCTCTTCCTTCTTCCTCTCTTTGTTTTTTGAAATTTAGGGTCTTTATCTAAACAAAATGCTAAAAGGAGCCAGCTAATAAGAAGCCCACCTTCACCAACTTCATGCCCGTTATGGCCAGGTGCTGTATGTACTGTGTCTATTTCTCCATCTGTAAATGGGTATGACAGTGATGTGTAACTCATGACACAGTTGGAGGGCTGAGTGAGGGCCAGCACATAGGGAACACTTAGTCTGTGCCACCCTACCCCACCCCTGCCCCATTTTAACCCATGCTCCAACAGTGGCTCCTCCCTCAGATGTGGAAGGTGAGGCCTAGAAAGGCTCATTCAGGGACCATTCAGCTAGGTGAGAAGCAGGGATGCAGGCCTAGCACTGCCAGAGTCCAAATTCCACACTCTCATTACACTGGGTCATTGCTGGGCTCAAGAGACAACAGTCAGCCACTCCTGGGCAGAGTCAATGGATCAAGATGCACTTTACCTGAGCTGCAGCTCCACCAGCCCAGCCTGGACACTAGGCCCTCTTCAGGACTTTGGGTTTGGTTCTCTATCTTAAAATGTCACAGGCTCTTGCTGAATGGCTTAGCCTCATTACTCTCCTCTCCCCTGAGGGTGCTTTGTGGCTCTGGGCTCCCTACCTCACAGGGTCCCCCCATTTTATACGCAGGAGAACCATGGCCCAGAACTAAGAGGGGCTTATCTGAGGTCACAGGAATACCAGGGAGATTAACAAGCTGTCCAAGGCATCCATAGGAGTCCTGCATGCGGAGGGGCACACAGTGCCCCAATCTTCCATGTACCCACGGAAAGGCCACCACAGCCGCACTTGAAGGATGGGAAAACCAAAGTTCAGAAAGGGAAATGGGCAGGTTCAGGGTCCCCAAGAAAGGACCAGGAGAGCCATGACTTTCCACACAGGCCTTCTGGTCCCCAGACACAAGATCCATACTTATGACCACCAAGGCCTGGGCCAGGAACCCAGGTGCTCTGACTCCCAGGCCACATGGAGCACCACAAGCATATTGTCATTGGGGCCTTAACATGTCCAAGCCAGGACAACAAGCCAGCCACTAAGCCAGCCAGACATGCTGCCTGGAAACAACCTTGGCTGGGTGCCACCAAGTCAGGCTGGCACCAGGAGCAGCTATAAAGGACCTTCAACCAATGCTGGTTCTCAGTTGAGTAACTCTGCCCCCAGAGGACATCTGGCAATTTTTCTGGAGACATCTTTAGTTGCCACAGCTGGGGGAAGAAGGGTGGTCCTGGTATTCTGCGGGCAAAGGCCAGGAATGCTGCTAAGCACAGGTGGTGGGCAGAGCCTGCAGGGTTGTGCTGTGCCAATGGCTAGACACATTCCCTTTCCTGCAACAACCAGGACCCTCTGGGTCCCCAGCCTTCTAGCTCAGTCTCTAAAAGCCAGGACACTCCAGAGAGGGCAGGCAGAAAGACTAAGCATCTGCCTCTGCTAAACTCCCAGGTCCCAAGCAAGCTATCCACCAACCATAGTCACTTAGGGCTACTGCCAGGGCACATGCCTCCCCACAACTCCCACTCACTTAGCCCACTGACACCAACCTTGCAAGCTGGTGCTTCCCTGGATCCTCACAATGACCAATGACCCCCCCCCCACCAGCTCTCACCCTGCACACACACCACCATCTGTCCTCCCACAAAATGGCAGCTCATCAAAGCAGGCCTCTACTCTCATCTTCACACCCACTTGCTAGCCACTAAGAACACCAAACACCAAACACCCAACTCTGTAACAGAAGTCACAGTCCACATTTAAGAGACACAGTCCTGAGGATGGGGCCTGTTCCTCAGGGAATACCTTGTACCCTCAGCCTAACTAGTCAGGCTATTTCCAGCGCTCTGCGGTAACCGCCACCTGTGAGAGACATGAATGTCCCCTCCTCTCAGGAAGGATTCAGAGCACTCCGACATCAGGCCCTCACCCACGCTTCTCCACATGGGCAAGTCTTACTCTCATACCTCCTCCATGTGTGCCGCACTCAGGGCAGCATGTATGCAGTGTGCACCAATACCGCCTGGGGGCAGGTGAGGAACACAGATCCTGGGCTTGCAGATTTCGGGTGCACAGAGATCTGTAGTTCTCACAAGATCTCAGTGCTGAAGCCACCTGGCCTGGACCACATCCTGAGTTGCCTAAGTCTTTATGGCATCAGACCTGTCCAATCAGTCCATGTCTTCTGCCATCACACCACCCAGACCACTACTGTCTGGACAATCAAAGCAAGATGACTCTGTCAGGTGAACACAGCCCACAGGGGCTGTTTTCAAGTCTCTATCCAGTGCTTGTCCTAAGTAAAGCACTATTCAGAGACACCTCAACTGCTTCACACCAGTCCTGAGAGGCAGATAGTGTATTATCCCCAACTGAAGCTTAGGGACATGCCATGACCCCCAAGGTCACCATGATTCCAAGCAGGCAACCCAGAACCGAGCCAGGGAACCCACCAGGACCTACCGTGGTCACAGTAGTCATGGGTGGCCCTGGGACACTCTTCATCCAGGCTTCCTGCAACTATCTATTGCCTCCAACCCCACATGCCCAGAGCCCTAGTCTGGAGGACCCAGACCTCACAGAGTTACAGCCCCTTTAACAGGTAGTGCACCATGGGGATTCATGCTTATTTCTGACACCATCCGTGGAGTTAGGAAGTACCTTGTTTATCCTACAGATACAGAAACTCAGACTTGGGGAAGCTCAGTAACTTGTCCAAAACCACAGACATGGACAGTGGCAGAAGCAAACTTAAACTCAGACCCCTCCTATCCCAAAGCCAGCCCCAGGGCCCTTGCAGGCAGCTGGGAAAGGAAATAAGAAAACCCACCTGAGCCCAGGCTGACCTGTCAGCACTGAGGAGCCCCTGTGCCAAGACAGCATGTCCTCCCAGCCCCAGAAAAGTGCCTACTCCAGTACATCACTCACTGAGGATTGCACAGGACCTGGACACTGGGAATGAGGCTTTTCATTTAATGCTTGACATCTTCAGAGGATAATGTGTCCAGACAGGGCCTGGGCACCTTCCCAGCACCGCCTAAAGCCTGTGAATGGGTCACTGATGTTCATGGACTACTTTGTAGGGTAATTTCTTCTCCCCTCTCAGATACAATGAACTCAAACACTATGGTCTAGAAAGCCCTGAAGCACTGGCCCCTGCCTGCCTCTCACAGGCCTTGCTCCAACCACACCCTTCTCCACTGCTCAAAGAACCCAAATTCCCAGCTCCCCTGGCACACCTGAGAGCCTTTGCACTTGCTGTTGCCATACCTCAGATGCTACCCTGTCTTTCTGACCTGCCAGGTAGTAGCCAGGAGGATTTCCTTTGGAAAGATCTTTCTTGACCACACTGGGGACAGTCCCCAGACCCCTGCACCTCACTGCTTTCATGTCATTTCCTGGTCTCAGCCAAAATTACTCCTTTAACTAACTGGCTGACATATTTGTTCCCCCACCCCACCCTGCCTCATGGACTAACACTCCAAAGGCCAGGGCCTTGTCCATGTTGGCTACCTCTTGGCCATGCCCTCCGCCACCCCCACCCCCAGTGGCCCAGCATGGAAAGATGCCAACGGATGCCCAAAACACAGCTCTGCTAAGGGAATGCACAGATGCGCCACTGAAGAACACAAGCAGAGCAGCAGCAGCAAACTCAGGGGCAGGGGGGCAATGAGGAAATGACAAATGTGCCCAACAGCAGCAGGAGTTCCACAGAGGGCAGGAGCAGGTCCTCCCACTTGCTCTTCATTTGGAATGTTCTAACCTCCTCATCCTTCAGGTGAGTGAAATGAACTCAACATGGAAGGCTGTTGCACAGTAAGCCCTGCCCCAAACCAGGAACAAAACTCCCCACTACCACACAGGGCAATGGCACTCCCTTCGGTCACCCACATGAGCCTCCTCTCCTTAAACAGAGACCACGTTCCCCAAACAGAACGGGGAACACCTGGCTTAAGCTGGGCACAAGTGGGTTGGGAAATGCTTAATGAATGAAGGATAGATGGCCATTCCTTGTGGAATCCATTCAAGAATGAGCACCCAGAAGGCCCCAAGATGAGGACCTGACTTCCACCACATACCATGCCCAGCACAGCACCACCTGTGTGCCAAAATCCCCCCAAGGTTTGATCCCTTCCTGTATTCATGCCCTTCATAATGGCTTTGTCACTCCCACCAAGTGAAGAAGTCTTTTCTTACCCTGTGCTGGCTTTGGGTCTCACTATGGGTAACAGACTGTAGAGGAGACATGAGGTCTCTAAGCCTTAAAAATGTCCACTGACTCTTGGGTCCCTGCCTCCTGGATAGGAACAAATCCAGGCAGTCTGCTAAAAGACAAGGCATATGGCCAGATCATCCCCATCACCACAGTTAAGGTCAAGCCCCAGCAGAAGAGCACCCTTGCTGACCTGCAGATGACCACAGACATACAAGGGAGCCCAGCCAATACCAGAAATATACAGCTGAGCCCAGCCCAGCTTCAGAACAGTGAGCTCAACAAATGGTTACTGCTTGCACCCGCCAGGTTTCAGGACACTTGTTTATACAGTGAAAAGTCTTTCTGCACATACCACAATCAGAAAAGAAAGGAAGACATTTATATTCATAAAGGTGTGCAATGCAACCCATGTTTATTGCGGCACTATTCACAATAGCCAAGTTATGGAAACAGCCAAGATGCCCCACCACTGACAAATGGATTAAGAAAATGTGGTATCTATACACAATGGAATTTTACGCAGCCATAAAGAAGAACAAAATGTTATCATTCGCTGGTAAATGGATGGAATTGGAGAACATCATTCTGAGTGAGGTTAGCCTGGCCCAAAAGACCAAAAATCGTATGTTCTCCCTCATATGTGGACATTAGATCAAGGGCAAACACAACAAGGGGATTGGACTTTGAGCACATGATAAAAGCGAGAGCACACAAGGGAGGGGTGAGGATAGGTAAGACACCTAAAAAATTAGTTAGCATTTGTTGCCCTTAATGCAGAGAAACGAAAGCAGATACCTTAAAAGCAACTAAGGCCAATAGGAAAAGGGGACCAGGAACTAGAGAAAAGGTGAGATCAAAAAGAATTAACATAGAAGGTAACACACACACACAGGAAATTAATGTGAGTCAACTCCCTGTATAGCTATCCTTATCTCAACCAGCAAAAACCCTTGTTCCTTCCTATTATGGCTTATACTCTCTCTACAACAAAATTAGAAATAAGGGCAAAATAGTTTCTGCTGGGTATTGAGGGGGTAGAGGGGAAATGGAGGGGGCGGAGTGGGTGGTAAGGGAGGGGGTGGGGGCAGGGGGGAGAAATGACCCAAGCCTTGTATGCACATATGAATAATAAAGAAAAAAAAGTGTGCACTGCAGCACTATCAATACCAAACTAAATATTCAATAATAAGATTGTAGCTCAATACATCATAGCATAGATTAAATAGATCTATTTTATAGTAACTAGAAGTGATCATTCTCTATTGTGCTTTATCTTTTAGGTATAATAATGACCTTGAGATTTTTCTAATATTTTCATAGCTTTTAAAGATCACGCAAGCCAGGCACAAGCATGAGGCCATGAGTTCAAACCCCCAGTGCCATCAAAAAAATAAATAAATAGCCAGGCACCAGTTGCTCTAGCCTGTAATCCTCCCTTCTCAGGAGGACTGCAATTCGAAGCAAGCCAGGCAAATAGTTCTCAAGACCCTATCTCAAAAAAACCCATCACAAAAAAGAGCTGGTGGAGTGGCTCAAGGTGTAGGCCTTTGTACAAACTCTAGTACCGCAAAAATAATAATAATAATAATTAATTAATTAAAATAAAGACCACACAAAGGTATTTACATTACATATGAGGGGGCATGGCTCAAGTGACAGAGCACCTGCCTCATAAGCACAGGTCCTGAGTTCAAACTCCAGTACCACCAAAAGAATAAATATATAAATAAATAAATAAAGTATTAACATATAATTCGCTTCAAAGAAATCTAAGGGAAATAAAACAAGAGCAGTCATAAGTTAATAATGGTTAATATTTGGTATTAAGGAGAATAGAGGTTCATTTTGTTATTCTTTCTTTTGCATATGTTAGAAATTTTCATAATGAAAAATTTGACAAAAATTAAATTTAAAAAAGAGCATCCTGGTGGCTCACACCTATAATCCTAGCTACTTAGGAGACAGAGATCAGGAGGACATGGTTTGAAGCCAGCCCGGGCAAACAGTTTGTGAGCCCCTATCTCGAAAAACCCATCACACAAAAAAGAGCATCCTATGGGACTGAGGTATGTATAGTTCAGTGGTAGAATGTGTGCCTAGCACGAGCAAGGCCATGGGTTCAATCCCTAACACACAAAACCCAATGTTCCAAAGAATGTATAAAGCATAAACATGGAACCTGTTTACACTACAGTGCTATGTGCAGAAAGCAGAAACCAAAATGCTCATGTGTAATGATTTCAACTGTGTGACAATGAGATACAAAGACAGAAAGGAATACACAAAAAGGAAATGTAGCTGGGTGGAGAGAAGACTTGTCTTCTCAAAGTTTCTTTCATGATGTTAAATTGCTTTTGCAGAGCACTAAAATTTTTGGGACAAGACAACACCCTTTTATTTCCTTCAGCTGGAGCTCAGCACGAGCCAGGCGCTGGGTGGGGGCCTTCCCAGAAGCACATGGTGCTAGAAGTGCTTCTAGAAGCCCCAGAGGGTGGCTGAAGAAACAGTACTTGCTTGGCTGTGGAGATGATCCTTGCCAGCCCTCCACAGGTCCCTGCTCCTCACCCTCAGCTGGCAGAAAAACAAGAGAGATATCAACAGGTCAATCCTCCCAATTTAAGGGGTCACACTAGAAACCCTCCCCTTAGACCAGTTTTGAGATCAGTGATGCCAAGCAGTTCTAAAATGCATCTTCAGTGGGGCATGGTGGTACACACCTGTAATCCTGGCACTCAGCAAGTCTGGAGCAGAAGGATCTTGAGTTCCAGGTGTCTCAAAAAAAAAAAAAAAAAACTAATTGAGGTGGCTCACGCTTGTAATCCCAGTTACATGGAAGGCATAAGTAGGAGGATCATGGTCAGAGGATAGTCCTGGGCAAAAACAGGAGGCCTTACCTGAAAAATAGCTAAAGCAAAAAAGGTCTGAAGGGGAGAGTGCTGAAGTGTAGAGCACCTGCCTCAAAAGCTCCAGTACCAAAAAAAAAAAAAAAAAAAAAAAAATCAGCTAGGGAAAAAAAAAAGTTTCAAGAAGAGGGTAAATTATAACCAGACCATATTATGTCCTAGAAACCACCTCTACCAATACCAGAGGCTCGCTCACTGGCTCTCTCCCTGCCTTGTGAAGACATATAGGGAAGGCAGCTGTCTGCAAGCTGGGAAAAGCCTTTGCCAGGAACAGGTATGCCAGCACCACATCTGGGTCTCCAGCCTCCAGAGCAGGAAGAACTGAATGCCTGTAGTCTAAGCCCCCAGGCCATTATATTTGTGGTAGCAGCAAAGCTAAGACAAGAGCAAAGGGCCACCATGAACCTAAAGGCAGGCCCAGTATCCCAGAAGAGACTGACAGGGGTGTTAAACCCTGAGGCTGACCAAGAACTGCAAAGCAAAGCCATCTTCACCCATTATTTCCTGGATGCTGATGGTACAAAGTGAGAGAAGACATGGAATCATCTATAAACTTTATTAAATAAAAAAGTTAGCCGGCATGTGCATGCAGGTGTCTCTTCTCAAATTTGCTTGTACAAGCATGGCACAGGTCTGAGAACACAAGAGAAGGTGGCAACACAGCTGCGTGAGGGGACTGAGGTTAGTGTGAAGGGACTGACTTTTTACCACATGCCCTTGGTGTGATTTAACTTGATCATGATTATTTATCAGGCTGGCCTCGAACTCAAACTCTCCTGTTCAACCTCTTAAGAGTACTGCACACCTGGCTTCCAAAGTGCTTTTCTTTTTCATGGTTCTGAGGTTTGAACTCAGGACCTCATGCTTGCTAGGCAGGTGCTCCACCTCTTGAGCCTCTCTGCTAGTCCTCCACCAGTGCTTTTTTTTTTTTTCTTTCTTTCTTTCTTTTCTTTCTTGTAGTACTAAGGTTTGAGCTCAGATCCTTCACCTTGAGCCACTCCGCCAGCCCTTTTTTGTGAAGTTTATTTCAAGATAAGGTCTCACATCCGGGCTGGGTTCAAACTGCGAGCCTCCTGATCTCTGCCTCCTAAGTAGGTAGGATCACAGGTATGAGCCACTGGTGCCAAGCTCCACAGTGCTTTTTAACAAAAGTTATTCAGTGCCATTCACAAGTCAGCCATAAGCCTTTCCCAGAGACTTCTGGGAATTGCATGGGTCAAGTCATCCAGCATCTTGAGTTTAGTTTCTGTTTCCAGTGCTCTGTTTTTATTAGCTGACAAAACGACCCTCCTCATGGCCTCACATAACAGAACCTACACTGCCCATGGTTCTTCCACTGTGTAGCCTGAAGCTGGGTCCCCACAGCAGCCTCATTGCTAAACGAAAGCAATGAGTAGCAAATGTCCTTTCTAGGGCCTCTGAGAGTTGGGCTGTCCCTGCTGAAAGCAAAATGGGGCTGAGCTCTGACTCCAGCCCCTTCCTCCCTGGATAGCTCCAAAAGGTCCAAGAGGCTACACTGGGGAAGACAAAGGTCAGGCCAACCCTGCTGTCCATGGTGGCTACAGCAAAGTGAAGGGCTGGGAGCAGCCCTGCCTTCCAGAGCTTCATCACAGCACTACCTCTACCTAGCAGCCCAACACGGCTGTTCTTACAGATGTCCGTGCCTCTAAAAATCTGGGCTACCCAGCAGGAGCTGACAAAGCCTTCCTTAGCAGATCACCTCACTTTGCCTGCTGGTTCTAGAAAGGAACCATGAGGGACTCAAACCCTTAACCAGGCTACCTTGAGCCTTCTCCCAGGGCCCCCTCCCCCTTTTACCTAGGATCCTCAGGTAGGGAAAGCCTGTGCTTGGGAAACACTCCCAGGGTATCCTCCCTCGATTCCCCTAGGTCTGCTCAGCAGGGCCGGGCCAGGGTCTGGCTCTGAATATCGCTGGAGCAGAGTCCTGGACAGGTCAGTGGCCATCCCTGGACCAACACTCCCTCAGGATCTAATGACCCATTCAATCAGTCACAGCTGCTCCTGCCTCACAAAAGCCTCTGGGATCCTGGCAAAAAGATGCCTCAATTCTCTCCCCAAGCAGGACAGAGCCAAAAGGCAGCCAGCTGATTGCGTTTACATAATACGAGGTTGTTGCACTCCAAAACACTTCAAGTGTCAAAACACCAATGTTCACAACCCCTGCAACAGGGGTGCAGGAAGACATTAACCTTCACCCTGAGCTCCAGGACAGCCTCTCCCAAAGCCCTGTAAAATCCCACCCCACAAGGCAAGAATCATCTGCACTTTCACCAGGATCCTGGCCCACCCAGCCTGTGGGTTCAGGACCTTCAGAACCTGCCTGTGCCAGACTAGCCATGGGAATAAGCTCCAAGAGGTCCAAGAGAAAGGAAAAGCCAAGGTCCTGCTTTGGATCTAACTTCTGTGGGTTCTCTCCCCTCTTGAGAACAGCATCCTGGCCCTGAACACTCAGTAACCTCACCCTGGATCTTCACAATCTGGTCCAGAGCTGCCAGTCACTGGAACCCTTCCACCTCCCCTTGTTCAATCCCAGGCTATGTAGCAGGGAGTGGAGCACACCGCCCCGTCCCCAGCAGAGCACGTGCCTGTTCTGAGACAGGCATGCGGCTCAGGCTGATGAATCAGAATGAATCCCAGTCCCTGTGCACTGGGGCCTGAGCGTAGAGAGAGACCCTAGTGCCAACCAGCCAACTTCTCAAGAACTCCCACCAAGGCTAAACAAAAGACCTTGGATTTGGAGAGTACTGACTACCTGGGCCCATCAACAAAAACAACACATCCTGGCTAGAGACAAGGGTCCACCAGTGATGGCTGAGAACAGGATGAACACTAACCTTGCATTCCTCAGGTCCACTGGAGACAATGGAGGCGCATTTGAACCTGGAGCTGCAGGGCCTGCCCTCTGAGCTGCAAGAACCCCTCTGGCTCTTTTAGAAAACTACTCTACAATCATGAATCTCTCTGCACCTTACCCTGCAGAGCTGGGTTACTCTGACATCATCTACACAAGTGCAGTATCACCAAAAAAAGAGAATGTTAGGACTTCAGTAAAATCTTAAAGGGAGCTTTAGTGTCAGTCAGACAGGGCTCAAATCTGAGCTCCCCATCTGCTAGCTCCACAAATGGGGCTGACTGTACAGTCTTTTGTTTCCACTTGTGCACAACTTGTGCAGAGCACAAGGCGAAGAGAAAATTCCACCCATACTGCTTTTAGTCCTCATAAAGAAACCCTAAGGCCAGGCACAGTGTCTCAGGCCTTATAATCTCAGCTACTCAGGAGGCAGAGGCAGAAGGATCAAGAGTTTGAGGACAACCCAGGCAAAGTTAGCCAGATCTTGTCTCAAAAACAAAATACAAATAGGGCTAGGGCATGGATCAGTGGTAGAACCCTTGCCTACCACGTGCAAGGCCCTGGGCTTAATCCCTAGAACCACAAAAAAATAAAATACAAAAAGAAGAATCCTTGAGACCAGGGTCCTGAGAGGTGCCTGGCCTGTCACACTGTAGCTGGACAACAGCCCTGGGAGGGCTCACTGGGCAGTGGGACCCTAGGTGCTCCCAGAATGCAGGGGGCACTAAGTAAGTACCTGTCCCTCCTACACTGGAAGGAATGAATGCAGTGTCTTTTAAAAGGAGGGTGCAAAAAAAGAAAAAAAATAATAATAATAATAAAAGGAAGGTGCAGCCAGGCACCAGTGGCTCACACCTGTA
Organism: Castor canadensis; assembly: GCF_047511655.1. Taxonomy (NCBI): domain Eukaryota; kingdom Metazoa; phylum Chordata; class Mammalia; order Rodentia; family Castoridae; genus Castor; species Castor canadensis. Next base: position 16,165,337 of record NC_133388.1, on the reverse strand, counting down.
ATCCTAGCTGCTCAGGAGGCAGAGATCAGGAGGATTGCAGTTCGAAGCCAGCCAGGGCAAATAGTTCATGAGACCCTATTTCAAAAAAACCCTTCACAAAAAAGGGCTGGTGGAGTGGCTCAAGGTGTAAGCCTTGAGTTCAAGCCCCAGAACCGCAAATAAATAAATAAATAAAAATAAAAGGAAGGTGCAGGCCCACCCCCAGATTCAAGTGCCCCCAGAATGAGAACCGGATGTTTCCTCACCTCGGCAGCCCAGCCCTGGCTGCCAGATGGAAATAGGGTATGAGGCAGAAATGAAAGTGAAACTGCCCCACAGCTCCTCTCTGTACCCCTGCACCACCACCACCCCTGTCACCCTCATCCCTCCTGGGAAACAGTGAGCTGGTCAATGACCCTGGAAGACAACTTGCCCCCCAGGGAAAGCCTGCAGGGGGGCTACCTGCTTTGGTTGAGGCCCTCAGCATACATATCAGCGTCCCCACATCCAGCCCTGGGAGAGTAGGAGGACAAGGGAACTGAATTTTACCAAGCACCTGCCAGGCTCATTAGCCCCAGGGGTGCCACGCCCACTTTAGAAATGGAGGAGCAGAACACGGGACCAAATCACTCTTGGTCACCTGCGCCAGCTGTTTAAGTCTTGAGCTCTGAGTTCACTGCCACCTCCACCACCCACCGCCCCCTGGGCCCAACAACTGCAAACAGAGGATGCTCAGTAAAGAACCCCTAGATTTTCCTCTGCAACTGGGTACCAAGCCAATCACAGCTAGATGCCACCATCAAAACAAAGATGACCTGAAAGGTAGAGCTGGCGTGGTTTCAGGAGTCAACCAGCCCCAAGGGTGAATCTGGGCTTGCCGCTCACAGCTGAGTGGCACCTCTCTCTTCAGAATCTCAGAGTTCTCATCTAATAAACGGAGACACATCATCCACCTTGGACAGTAGGTTTACCATGTACAACTGTGCCTGGTTGTAGAGCAAAAAGGAAAATTCAACCCAGAGAAAAAACGCTTTCCTCCTCATAAAGAAACCCCTGTAAGTTTTCAGTAGCTTCTGGGACCTGGTGTGAGTCTCTTGTGTAAGAGGGAGCAGAAGTAAAACACAGCCTCCTGAATAAGCCCAAAATCCAGTTGGGCCCCAGGAGCACCCTGAGTGACCCCAGACTACACCCAAATGGTTTCGAGGCATTCATGGTTTTACAGCAAAAACCGCAGAGGAAAACACCAGGAGCTGTGTTATCACCTCTCCCAGCCCTGGCCTGATAATCTGTGTTGCATCTGGCCAAGCCAGTCCCCAGAAATGTCTTCTGTACAAAACTAGCTCCCTTCAGTTCCACCTTTCAGTATGCTCCAGGACAAACTAGCAGCCAGGAGCAAAAAACCTTAAAAGGTGGGGAGAAGTGGTTTCCCAAAAGGTAGCAACCAGCAGGCAGAGTTGGGTGGCAGCTGGTGCCCCAGCCTTACCTTCCTCTTGTGGGATGGGGCTCTAACATGACCCTGAATGACCCGGCCAGTGCTACACTAGGGTCACCCAGCATGAGCACGAGGGACAGAGACCCTGCACCTGGGGCTCTGCTTGGGAGCTTTGCCTCCAACATGCCCTCCTGTACAGCGCCCACGCCAAGAAGCCTACAGCAGGGACTGGCTGAGCCTTATTCAGCTGCCCACACTTGACAGTTTTGGGGTGAGGCCCAGTGACATACTTAGGAAACGACAGTCTGTGAGTGTCCCAGAAGAATCACCAGGGCACTCCACAAGGAGAGCTCCAGAGAACCTTCCTCTGCCGGGAAGGGCTAGTTATAACGATGTGCCTGTCTCACCAATGCCCCAGGTACCTTTGGTTGGCAAGTTTGGCAAGAACTGTAGGACAGGAGCTATCAAGAGCATAAGCACCAGCTGGGGCGTCTACCCCCACCCCTGAGGTACTGAAGCCTACCCTGGGCTCTGAGCAAGTCAGCTAGCCTGAAGTCCACCAAACCGCCTGGGGCCCACAGAGCCTCCCACAGCCACAGCTGCCAACTTCCTGAACACAAAGGCTGGACTGAGGCAGAGCAAGGGAGAACAAGCATCCTCCTGTCCTCAGCCCCCACAGCACAGCTACAATTCCTCCTGATGGGAGGAAGGCCATGCAGTCACCATGTGACTTTCATCACACTGAACACTGGAAGAGGAGTCCAAGGGGGGGACACCTATCTAAAGTAGATGTCGCCTGCAGTTATGCCCAAAGCTGCCTGCCCTTCTCTAGAGGGCTCCCATCAGAGCCCATGGAACCCAGGACTTGTGACCACACAGCCAGGTACGGCCTCCAGACGATGACTACTACCCACTCAGAGGCTCTTTCAGCTCCTGGAGGGAGCTCTTGGCCCTTCTCGTTAAATGCCACTTCTTCAGAAAGGCCTTCTCGGTGGACCAGAGTGCTAAGTGGCCACAGCCACCTGCCACAGTTCTCTCCAGTTTGCAGACAGCCTGGTCCTACTTGCCCCTCCAAGTGTGTTTTAACACACCTGAGTGCTGGTTTACCTTCATCTCCCCAAGGTGCAGGAAGATACGAGCCAGCACCCACCACAGGTCCCAAAGAAAGACACTGGGGATTTACGGAGTGAATGAGTGAGGCCCACCATCTCCTCCCGAACCCACAAGTCACCCTGTTGATCCCTCCCCATCTCCAACCCCTAGGACTTCCCTCCCCACCCAGAGTACTCCAGAGTCACAAAGAGCTCTGGCTGAGCCACAGGGACATGGAAAGGACTTCCAAAAGCACCAGGCAGTCACTGACCCCAAACATACTGCTTTGAGCAACTATGCGTACTGTTGTGGGCACTGGGGCTTCAGCAGCAACTGCTCAAGTCTCTCCCCACCCGGAACCATTTTTCAAAGAGAAGACATGGAATAAACAAGACAGTACGCAAATCAGAGAACAAGAACTAGCCGAGCAGCTGAGTGCCGCAGAGCATTACTGAAGATTCAACTGAACGAAGGAGGAAAAAAAGGCATCTCCCATTAGCCATCTTTGGGAGGACCTTTGACCTGACAGTGTATGCTGATTCGTCCTCCAGAGGAAGCTGGCAGCTTAGCAAAGTCCACCAGGCATGCCAGGGGATATGCTGAGCAGTTACCAGGGTGGGGCAACCGGCCCGTATGGGCCTGTGGGGGGAGCCTTGAGAGCAGCAGGAGTCCAGGGCTCCCAACTGGGAGTGATTCCCAAATCTTCAGTCAGTGACAGATCCACCCCCACCGAACCTTAAAAGCAGGTGGAGGGAGAGTACTTCCAGGAACTGTCACAGTCCTCCGCCTAGCACCATAAGCAGCCCTGCTGGGAAGACACAGGCCACAAAGGCTGCTTTCTGAGGAAGCTGGAAATAGGCAAGACAAAGACCCAGACCAGATTCAAACAGCCCAAAGGGAACGGCCTGGCCTGCTCCAACAGGCACCTTCATTCACAGCCCTTAGGAAGGGCCTGCTTGCAAGACGGCTTCAGTTGGAGGTGGCGGGAGGGGGCACTGGACTTAGAGCAGGCCAGCCCCCTAACACATCTCCACTGTGTGGTGCTGTACCAGTTGCTACACCCTGCAGTCCTCTGGTGAGTCCAATGCCCTCCCCAAAAGGCCACACTCCAAGCCAGCTCTCCAGGTCCACTAGAGGGGAAGGCTGGGATGGGCCACCTCAGGCAAGAAGGAAGGTGTTTAAGACAGTGGCTGTGCCAGCATAGGAAGGAGGTGCACAGCTTCGGAATGATTTGCTTTCTAAATTGAGTATTACTTTTTAAAAGGAGGTACCATGGTATTCCCTCAACAGCTAGCTTACCAGCTGAATTCAAACTTGCATCCCACGTTTAGGAATTGCATTCCCAATGCACTTCGCTAGGCTTTTACTAAATGAGCCAAACCTGCTAAGTCACGTGCAAGAAATGACCAACAGAGGCAGAGGCCCAATGATAAAGAACAAAGGTGCCCAGCTCTGGCACCTAATGTCCAGTCAGACCCAACAAGGGAAACCCCTCGGTTTCACTATCCTAAGAGAAATGCAAACCCAGAGTTGCACTTCTTACCCCTGCACCTGTCCACGTGCTATGCTGGGTAGTATGTGGGTAACAGGCCTCCCCAATTCACAGTAACCAGGACTAAAACAGTGAAACCTAGGGCCACCTTTTTGTGAGCAATTTCAGAACTTGAAAGAAAAAGTAAAATGCCTGCCCTTTTACCCAGCACTCACTCAGCTAGCAATGCACACCCAGGCAAGGGATATGGCACTCAATACCAAGCTGTCTGCAAAAGCCAACCTCAGGAGAAGAAAAATGCTCCATCCTTTACAGAGTTGGACTACCCAGATGAGGCAACGATACAGCAGCGATGTGGGATTTCCCCAAGACACACTGTCCCGTACAAGAAGCAAACACATGACAATAATGACAACATTGATGGAGGCCTACACCATACGTGCACCCCTATGCTCACAATGAACATCTATGAGTACAGCCTGTCAACAGAGTTCCTCTGAGTAGGTGAACTCAAGACCAAGAAGGGAACAGCTTAGCTGACTTTCCACTGTGTACTTGAGCCTCTCAATTTTTTTAAATTTATGCCTATATTAAATATTCACCACTATAATCCTAGCTACTTGGGAGGCTGAGATCAGGAGGATCACATTTTGAGGCCAGTCCAGGCAAATAATTTGCAAGATCCCACCTCCAAAGCATGGATTAGAGGTGTGGCTCAAGTTGTAGAGTACCTGCTTTACAAGCATGAAGCCCTGAGTTCAAACCCCAGTCCCACAAAAGTTAGTTAATTAATTAATTAATTTCAGAAAAAGAGAGAAAACAAGAAATGTTAGCTTCTAACAGTGATAATATGATTACCAACAGAGACCTGGCATTTTCAGGAAACTCTTCTCAATGATCAAACTTAAAAAATGCCTTGCCTTGCAGTCATATAATTTTCTCAGCTTCCCACCCAGAAAATAGGTGAGGATAACGCTCTCCAGGAGGCAGGGGGCTGCAAGATCCAGATGGGCCATGTGTTGAGAATAAAACCTCCAGGCAAGGTGGGCCTCTCCTTGGCCAAACCCACCAACCTGAGGTTCAGGTTCATAAACACTAAACACATCACAGACCTCACTAGCAAAATGCCAAAATCAACAACACTACATCTACAAAGGTCACATGGGGGTCACATGTGTGGTCAGCTGCAGAACCAGGCCTAAAACCTAGGCCGCCTCATTAAAGACAACCCGTGACCAGACTGACGTCTGCCCCCACTTCAGGTCCAGACTGCATCTATGTGCTAGAAGAAAGGGTTTATTTGCAAGGCTGAGCTATGGATTTTTCCCATGTGCTAGCACAAAGCAAGCCTAAGTTTTAACTCCTCCCTCTTCCACACTTCAGAAATTGTGGCAAATCCAGCCATTAAAACACACAAAAAGTCCACACAGGCTGGTATCACTCAATCCTGGTAAAGAGCCTCCTTCCTTCTCCCGTAAATCTCAGAATTTCAGCCTAAAATGCGAAGCTATTTCAGAAAAAAAGCAACCTCAAAATGGCCCCATTTTAAAGAAATGGGGCTGGAGGTGTAGCTCAGAAGTAGAGCACTTGCCTAGTGTACACCAGGCCTTGGGTTCCATCTGCAGCGCAGCCAAAAAGAGAGAGACAGAGAGAGAAAGTTGCTGGATATGGCAGGGCACATCTTGTAATTCCAGGACTCAGGAAGCTGAGGCAGGAGGATCTCAAGTTTGAGGCCAGCCTGGGCTACGTAGTGAAACTGTCTCAAAAAAAAAAAAAAAAAGAAGAAATGTAGAGCCCGAGGAGCAGGGAGAGGCCCAGCAGCACTCTACTCTCCCTGGCATGCCTCCAGGCCAGTTTATCGTTGACATGAAACTCTCAGCCCCATGAGGGCAGGGGCTCCCTTACTGTACCCCAGCGAATGACCTAACACCAGGCCTGGATTCTATAAAGTGCTTAGTAAATGTGAGCATCAACGAATTCCTCCATCCCTCTGGGAACATATAAATGGCTGCCCAGTGGGAAAGAACACAGCAATAAGGTGGTCTGAGACCACTCAATGAATAAATTTCCCACAAGCCAAGTTGGCCAAGATGGCCTCCAAGTTTCTCTAAGACAAGAACCTCCCAGACAATCTCCTGATTCGAGAGACTCCAGGAAGCCCAGGCCTAACATGGCAAGGAAGAGACACTTTACAAACAAGGAGGCTGTGTTCTCAGGTGGAGAGGCCTCGGCCTAAGCTCACTGACTGTACAGCCCCTTATAGTATCCAAGCCTCAGTCTCCCCATCCCTCCATCCCTGGCTGCTACAAGGTTACGTGAGATGAGGTACATGCAAGAACCTCATTAAAAATTACAGTAAAAATGGACGACATTCACCCAGCTTATACCAAAGGGCTTCACGAAGCCATGTGCCTCTTTTACCACCACCTGTCACGTAGATCTCCCTGCAATGAAGAACAGTAAAGAGAAAAGGAGCTGGAGGAGAGGCACAAAATATGAACAGGGAGAACCTGGGCTGTCCATTATTCCCCAACAGGGCACTGAAGAGAACAAAACAAATACAAAATCACACTAAATCACCCAATATTTCTAACCCATGCTTTACTTCTCCACTCCCCTTCTGGGCATTGTGAAAAAGCCACAGAGAGGAACGAGGAGCCATAAAGTCACTCCCAGGTTAGGAACAAGAAAGCAGGTGGGAGGGGTAAATGAACTTAACCAGAGCTGAGTCCCTGCTGAGAGGGGAAGACACAGAGGAATAGGAACAAACAGTACCACTAAAAACAAGCTGACTCAAAAGCCCATCTGCTGGCTGGCCAGAGGCCCCATCCTAGCAGACACACATTTAAAAAGCATTGTTTCTTGCACCTACCTAAGGTACAAGATACTTGGCTCCAACCACTTACTGATGCCATCAATGAGCACTGCTCTCTCAGAGAAAAGGGCCTGGTAATACTTGCAGAGGGCACAGTTTAGCCTTTCAAGGAAAGTGCCCCTGGGGACAAAGTAGAAGCAGCTGGACCCCAGGGATGAAAAGGAGGGAGCCTTCTGTTATCTGTGTCTCCAGCCTTCTGCCTGGAGACAGATTTTGATCTCTGAGCAAATCTCAAAGTCACCAGGTAGACTCATCGCAGGAGTTAGAGGAAGAGCAGAAGTATGAGGAGGTCTACCCCGTCTCACTCTCTCTCTGAAAAATGAGGCTGGATGAGACGATCTCTTTCTGGCTGAGAGAAGACCTTCACAAGGCCCGCCGTTCAACTGAACGCCCCATCCCAGTGCAGTCAAGCAATTCTCTCGTACTGACACTGCCTCCCAACACTCGGAGCAGAGCTCAGGTCATTTCCCAGCACCCCTGCCCTTTTCACTAGGGAATTCACAGACAGTTCACCATTCCTCAAATCAGAACGCTGCACCACCAGCTTCTGAGTGTCAAAAGCATGCTGATGACCATTTACAGTGTCTCTAAGGCCACTAAACAAAACACAGCAAAGGCTCAGGACACCATCTCAACAGTTGGAGTGTTTTGCGGCCAGTAGGGAAATGTGGCCACCAGGGGGCAGTGCCCTGGAAGTAATAAACAACTGAAAAACTCTTTTTGGTATTTTCTTTTCCTTCTTAAGCTTAAGCAACAAAACATGTAAAACTTTGCCAATGAAAACACAAAGTGGGCTTCCTAGGTTCTAGAACGGCCCAGAGGCCTCCCGCCTTCACTTTAAAGCCAGTATTTGGGCAAAGGGAGGCGAATGGAGCTTGAACTCAACAACCCTTCCAGAGAAAATTAATACCCCTGACTTCCCCTAGACCAGGTTAACACCATGGAGTGCCCTGAGCCCCTAGCCCACTCCTTTATAGGCAGGGAACTCCACAAGAAGGGCAAGATGACCTGCAGGTCGGCATAAGGAGCCAACCCTGAATCTCAGCTAGGACTGTTTGGCTAGAATCTGCTAATTACAGAATAAAACACAGCAAGCTGAAGACAAGCCTCAAGCTTGGGCTGCAAACACTGGGTAACACAAATACACACAGCTATCAGTATTTAAAAAAAAAAAAAAAAAAAAGGTGCAAGGGATTAACTGGGGTTTCCCAAGTCTTATATGACAGCAGGGGGAGCTCCAGCGCCTCACATCAGAACTGGATGGACTTCCAGAACATGCCAAAAGGGCTTCTCCAAATTTCTTCACCATCTAGGGCGCCCTTTCCACAAGTGTGTATATCTGCAGTATAATGCTCAAGTGTCTTTTTTTAATGTTCCAAAGCCCTATGTTTCTCAAAGCTCTGTCTGTGAGTCCCTCCTGATTTCCTTGTGAATTCCAAGCCACACAGCACGCCCTGCCCACCACGAAAAGCCTGCTTTTTCCTAAGAAGCAGATCTGGGAGTGAGCAGCCAAATCCCCACGGGGATCAAGGGGTGGTGGAACCAAGGGCTCCTGTAGACAAGCCACATCCTACAGCTGCGGAAGAAGAATGCCTTGTGGAGTTTGCATGGGGCAGAGACTCAGTAGGCCCTTGGATGGCTTTGAGGGGCACCAAGGTTCTTGCCAGGCCTGCCTGCCAGTGCCAGCTCAGAATGCCACACAACCTGTGCACTAGGGGTAAAAAACAAACAAACAAACAAAAAAAAAACCCAAGCGTCCAGTTCTCCAAGATTTGGGGATAAAAATGCAAGTGGAGGCACCGCATAACAAAAGGTTTCTTTCCACCTGGAGTTTGCAGTAGGCTTCAGGAGCCCATTCTCTTAGGCTTTCATTGAGAAGGGGACATACTGAAGAGCTTTTCAGAGGCAAAGCCACAGTTGTGGAGCAAGGCAAGGCATAACTAACCCAAAACTCAGCACTTCTGTAATTTATTAAGAATGAAATCTATCAAAGCCCTCAGTGTCCACCACTAAAGACCAGCACGGTGGGAAGGGGACGCCCAGCCCAGATAGCAGACCATTTTACCCTACATGCATTTACCCAGCACTCTCTATGCAATGGGCACTCCCTACCGGTGGGACACCCCCCCCCCCCAGGCAGGGTACCCCTTCTCAGACACGTGGCCCTGAATCACCACCCTGGCCAATTTGCAAAGCTGCTTGAGACCTTAATGAGACAGCAAATCAACACACACAAGCCAAGTATTGCTACTCGCCTCAGTTGGGCTTAACGGGCGATATGCAATGACAGCTTCAGGAGCCCAGCATAGGCGGGGCACGTAGTAGGTTGCCCCATCAACGCTAGTACCATTCTCCATTCAGGGGAAGGGAGAAAAACACGCCTGTCCAAAAGTACCCCCAAGCCCCTGGCAAGCAGCGTGGACTCCCCAATTCCCCAAGTCCCACCGCCACCCTCCAGCAGCGCTCCCACCGCACCCTGGGCGGCCGGGGGCCTCGGGGCCGGGTCACAGTGCACCTGAGAGCCGAGCCCATCGCCTACACTGGCCACCGCTTTGCTCGGACACAGCCCCGCGGCCCCACGGCCACCTGGCTGCTCGGAAGCAGCCTCCCCGCGCCCCGCTCCTTCCCGTTTCGTTCTCGCCTCCCCCAGCGACCGCTGAGAGGAGCCGGGGGGGGGGTGGGGAAGGGTTGGGGGTCCCCGGGGCGCCGGAGCCGCGTCGCTCCTTACCTGCACAGCTCGGCGAAGGCCTGGAAATTGAGCTTCTTGATTTTCTTCTCGCTCAGCCAGTAGCCAACTCTCTTCCCTTTCAGAAAGGTCTGCATCTTCCTCCTCGGGCGGGGAGCCTGGGTCCGGAGGAAATCGCCCACAGGCCGAGTGTGGGGCCGGCGCGCGCCGCGAGCGTGCGGGCACCTCCTCCGGCGGCGGGGACGCGGAGCGGGCTCCGGCGCGCGGTCTTGCCGGGGCGGGCGGGCGGGCGGCCGGGGCGGGGCGGGGCGGGGCGGGGCCGGCGGCCGGGGGAGGAGGGCTCAGCGTGGCGCGCCACTGGCTGGGCCGCGCGGGGTGGGACCCGCCACCGCCGCCGCCGCCGCGCCGCCACCGCGGATCGCCATCCCGCCCGCCCGCCCCGGCAGGACCGCAGGCTGCGGCCCAGACCTCCGCGGACGCCTCCCCGTCCCCGTCCCTGTCCCCGTCCCGGTCCCCCTCCCCTGTCGCAGGCCCGAGCAGCACGCCCTCCCGCCGCGGCGGCGGTGGCGGAGGGGGACGCGGAGGCCACGCACCGAACCCCTCTCCCCATGCCCGCCCACCCTCCGAGCCGGGCGCGCTGGGACCCCGTGGGACGCACGCGGCCGCCCCTCCCCTCCCCGCTGCGATCCTCACCCGCAGCCGCTTCCTCCCCGGCCGTGTCCTCTCGCGCGCAGCCCGTCGTGAAGCCAGCGACGACGCCCGCGCACACGCCGAGCCCGGTGCTGCCCCGCCGGCCACCGCGGGAGCCCGCCGGCCGGCCCGAGCCAACGCGGGCGGCCGCCAGGGGGCAGCATCGCCACCGCCTCTTAAAGGCGCCGCGCTGCCCTGGTAGTTGGGTGCTTGTTTGTGGCACCCGAAGAGGGAGTGGGATGTCGTTGAGGACGGCCCTTGCCGAGCGGTTTGACTTGCTAAATGGGCAAGGTGAGGGAGTTGTGGTGTGAGCACTTTGTGCCTGTCCTTTAGAGGTGGCCAAAGCCATTGAACTGCATTCCTCGGGAGTACTTCTGTACCCCAGCAGGATTGAACCCTCCACCTTCAAGGCAATCTATTGCAACCCCAGTGGGGGACCGAGATGTTCAATGATACCGCCTCTTATTGCTCAAGGAAGCCGACCCAGGCCCAGGCTTGAGACGTTTAGTACCAACTTACATTTTGCGTCCCCTTCTATGAAGGGAGAAGGGAGTAGACCCGAGGGAGGGAAGGGACCAGGATGCGAGGCAGCAAGGGTGAGCACGGCATCTCTGGAAGAGATGACCCTTTCCTTTGCCCGATGAGGTGCTCCAGCTTCACACTTGGATTCACTAAAGTACCGAGCATTCCTTCCCTGGAGGGAGAAACCGATGTTTCTCCCAGGCTCTGGCAGGAAAAATGAGTTCCCATGGAGGGCTCAAGAAAGTTTTGAAAGACACATTTAAGCTGGCCTTGGGAAATAAGATTTTTGAGAACCTGAAAAAAAAAGAAGAGATTGAATTGAGAAGGAGGTAAGTGAAAACCCTGTTGTTAGAGAATGACAAAGACTGTCTGTCCTTGACCAAACTTGAGTCAGGATCCTCTGAATCCTCTTCTGCCTAAGCCCTGACCTTGGGCTCTGTCCTTGGCCCCCTTAGCCCAGTTTTAGCGAGAATCCTGCTAAGGCAGGAAAGCTTGCCATGCTGGTATCTGATCACCCTGGCCTGCCTACAGTAAGAATCCTGTCCATTGAGCAAAGTTCTGAGAGCCCTGAGGTTTCTGCTTAGTGGTTGTCCATCCTCAGTCCCCTGACTCTGCTCCTTGGCTTCAAATTCTCACTTTTCCCCTGACAGAGTGGAGCTCAGTCCCCTACTGCACCCCCCAACCCAAAGTAATCTGCTTCTTTAATAGTCTTCCTTTTCGTCTTTAAATAGTGTCTTTTTTATTTTTTTTTAATGGGAGAAGAAGGATGGGTGGGAAGTGGAAAAGGTAAGTTAGAGACAGGGCTCCCCAATGGGCCAGTGAGGAAGGGTTTTTTTCATCCCAAGTCATAGGTGCCTAAAGAGAAGGGATGACAGCATCAAGGGTTAGCTCTGTGCCTTAGAAAGACTGCTTCTGGCTGGCACGTGTGGCTTATGCCTGTAATCCTAGCTATTCAGGAAGCACAGAGATCAGGAGAATCTCAGTTCAAAGCCAGCCCAGCCAAATAGTTCACAAGACCCTATCTCAAAAAAACCCATCAAAAAAAAAAGGGCTAGCAGAGTGGCTTAAAGTCCATTGATTGGAAATAGTGATGAGAGCTATATGGAAAATGGGAAGGGACAAGGCAACCCGTTCGGCTTTGCCAAAGGATTGGAGGCTATGGCATTGTGTTGTAAAGGGCAGGGGGAGGCAGTCCAGGTGAAGAGAACAAAGGCCCATGGTGTTAGACTGAAAGAGATACAGAATGGATAAGCAGGAAGACAGCTCAAACACCAGCACAGGGTTTATTGTGAAAAGAAGCCCTGCAGAGGGGCGTTCCCAGCCAGAGCCAGAATTTCACAGCCCACTCACAGACTTGGAGTAGATATAGGGGAGGGTCTGAAAGAGTGGTTTAGCAGAGCAGGGAGATTTTTATCCGAGATCAACAATTGCTAGGGACAGCTAGAGGAGTGCTAGGGGCAGCTAGGGATGCTCAGCCATTTCCAACCCTTGGCAAGGCGAGAATTTGTCATTCCCTTGAGACTAGGTGTGGTCCTTTCAGTAAGCTTCCTGCAAGGGTGGGGGTCTGATCCTAACATGGTTTCCCTTTTGTTCACCCTAACACACGGGGTGAAGAGGAAAGACTACAGTGCCTAGGTGAGTATGGAATGAGCAGTGAGGTGGGGCCTGACAGTGACCCAGAGGAATGCAGGAAGGACACCGGACATGGTGCGTGCCTGTATGTGCGTATGATCACCTAACCAAAAGCTGGATGAAGTCCCTCTGTTACCCTCATCTGTGAAGTGGGCACAAAATGTCCCTTGCTAAGCAAATTTAAGATGCCAGCAGAGAACTGGTCTTAAGGGTCAAGCATGTACCAGGCACTGGGAATCCTCAGGCTCACAGAAGGCCTATTACCTGCTTTCTTCCCCCATGACAACCTCCTCCCTATCCCAGCCATCTTACTTCTGGTCTTCTGAAGTGCAGAAGACCAGGTGAGGTATGTCCCCAACGGGACTTCCAAGTGCCCAGGACCATCCAGGTAGCTCCACTTCCCAGCAGGACCACTCACTTGCTATATGGGCTTGCAGACCCCTGACTCCCCAGGGCTTCTCGCCATCTTAGCTCAGGAGAGAAGCCCTGCCCACAAGAGCACTTCAGAATCTGAAAGAGCAGTGGCCAGGCCATCTAAAACATTATGGGGCTGTGGCAGGGACAGGGCAGGGTAAGTGCAATAGGGTCTCTCAGTGGTATAGGAAGAGGAGTCTAGCTTCAGAAAGACCTGGCTCAGGGGTCCTGGTTCAGCTCACCTCAGCTTAGGCAAGTCACTTTCCTCTCCAGGCTCTTTGAGGGATTATGGTAAAGATTTTAACAGATAGTTGAAGTAGATGCCCTGGGGAGGTGACTTCAGATCAAAAATGTGACCTGGATAAATAAGCGAGTCAGGCAGATATCTGGGTTAAGGGAGGGGACCACCAAATATCCTGAAGTGGTCTTGGACCTGGTGTTGATGAGGGACAAGAAGGAGGCCAGACTGGCTGGGACAGAACAAGCAAAGGAGGAGTGGTAGGAGGGAGGTCACAGAGAGAGAATGCCAGGTGACACAGGATCATGGGCTTCATCCTCTAAGTGGCATGGAAATCCCTTGGAGGAGATTGTCTGGTTTGAGCAGTGCCACCCACTGCTGTGTGGTTAAAGAGCAATCCATGGTTGGGGAGAATCCCTGGTTGGGTGAGAGAGACCAGAAGGGGGCCCTTGCAGTAAGCCAGCCAAGATGGTAGAAGGTGCTGAGGGTTGTACTTCACTAAGAGCCCGAAGGAACAGTGAGTGTCATTTGCTATTGATGGCACATAGCAAAGCAAACGAAAGAGAAGTCATGCTTCTGTGAGGTTCCTGACCTGTGAACCTGGAAAAAGTTGTCAACAGTTGAAACAGGGAAGACGGAACGAGCTACCGGTCTGTGGGCTCAAGTCAGAAGTTCTGTTTTGTACTGAGGTTAAGACATCAAGTAAGCAATTGTGCCAAAAAGGCTGGAGTTCAGGACTGTGACTCAGGCTGGAGATAAAAATCTGGAGTAGTCTGAGCTGAGATGTTCCTTAGAGCCACAAGACTGCATGAGATCACCAAGGGCGTGCGGGTAGGTAGAAGAAAGGTCAAGGATGGAGCTGAGGGGCTTGCCAATGTGCAGAGGTCAGGGAGGAGCAGGGGTGGGGGCCAACAAAAGATGAGGAAATAGGAGGAAAACCAGGAAGGCAAATAGATCAGGAAGCCACTTGAAAGTACCATTTCTAGGAAAAATAGGCAGTCAGGTGGAACAAAGGCAGGACTGATGGTGGCCTTGGATCTGACAACAAGGAGGTTATTGATGGCCTTAAGAAGCAAATATGGAAGTGTCTCTCAGATAAATTGCATCAAAAAATAAACAAGTGTAAGTTCCTGAGGGATGACTCACACCTCTAATCCTAGCTACTACAAAAATGGAGATCAGGAGGATCGAGGTTCAAGACCAGCTCCTGCAAAGAGTGGGACCTCCATCGCAACCAATAAAAAGTTGTCAGGTGCCAGTGGCTCACGCCTGTAATCCCAGCTACTCAGGAGGCAGAGATCAGGAGGATTGAGGTTCAAAGCCAGCCCCGGGCAAATAGTTCCAAAGACCCTATCTCAAAAAAACCCATCACAAAAAGAGCTGACTCAAGTGGTAAGAGTTCCTGCCTAGCAAGTGTGAGGCTCTGAGCTCAAAGCCCTAGTGCTGAAAAAAAAGTTTTCAATGCTGAGGTTCAAACCCAGGGCCTTACACACGCTACCATTGAGCAAGCGCTCTATCACTGAGCTACATTCCTGGCCCTGTGCTAAAATTTTTTTCGTGTTTATCCAGCCATGTGACCAAGCCCAAGACAAAGTAGAGAACATTCCTAGCCCCCAGATGACCCCCCGCTATGCTCCCTCCCAGATAATAGCCCCCACACCAAGGAAACTTCTACTGCTATTTCAAAAGCACCTCTACTCCAAAATCATCTGTGACTCAAAAGTCACCAATGGCAGTACTGGAGGTTGAACTCAGGGCCTCACCCTCAGTAGGCAGACACTCTACCACTTGAGTCACGTCCCCAGTCCACAGATGTCTGCTTTTGCCTGCTCTGCTATTTCATATAAATGTAAATGAACACTATGATCTCTTCCACTCAGTGTCTGTGAAAAACAGCCATCTTGCATGTGTAACAAGTTTTTCTCCAGTATTGTCTTATCACATTTTGTGACACGCCACAATTTCGTCCATTTCCTTGCTGATAAAGACCTCCAAATGATTTTAACACCAATTGATAATGCCTAAATTGATGACCTTCTTGGAGGTCGCAAAACTGATTAGACCCTAAAATGGGATAGGGGAGATTTAAATGTACAGTGGCCGTGTGGAAAGAGGGAGATGGATAAAGATGTTCTTTTACAAATATTCTGATTTTCAAAGAACATTTTGTTTTGTTTTGTTTTGTTTTTTGGCAGCACTGACATTTAAACTCAGGGCGTCACTCTTGATAGGCAGGTGCTCTCACAGCTTGAGCCACTCCACCAGCTCTTTTTGTGATGGGTTTTTCGAGATAGGGTCTTGGGAAATATTTGCCTGGGGTTGGCTTTGAACCATGATCCTCCTGATCTCTGCCTCCTGATTACAGGCATGAGCCACCAGCACCCGTCTCAGAGAACTCTTACATGGCCTCATTGACTTTTATAACCACCCTGTAAAGAAAGGTGTGCACCCCCACCCCCGATTTACTGAAAGATGGGTAAAAGTCATACAGCACAGTGATGGCAGAGTGTGGCTTGCCTCTCCTGCTGGGCTTGCCCCACCGATCTTGTTAAGGCAAGGCGGGGCAAGGCAAGGAGAGGTCAAGGACAGGCGTCCTCCTCTTGAGATCTCCAGCGACAAGCAGGAAGGAAATGCTCAGAGAAGCAAGGAGTGCAGTGGAGTTTCGAAACCAGCTCTCTGCTGCAACCGCCCTTTGTACAGGCCAATAAACCAAGGCGCAGATACAAAGCGTGCCGAGCCAGGCGTCCCTATGCCTAAGCAAGACAGAGCTCGTGGCTCGAGCCTCCTTGGGCTCCTCTGCTCATACCACTATATCCATGCCCAGGCCAAAGGGAAGAAATGCAGCGAGCAGCATGGACATGGGGATGGGTCTCCATGACAGCCCCCCACCCACCGCGTAATATCCCAAGGCCTGGGAAATGTCCCTCTCAAAGCCATCATTTCCTTCCATGCCAAACATTTAGCGACATTCCTTTAATCCTCTGTGGCACTTAGAAAACATAGCAATTGACTAGCTATATTAAGAAATGCCATCTACAGCCCACCCCTGAGCCAGCCCCATGGGCCCCAGTGACGTCCACCCTCAGGGGTCATGGGGAAAGAGGCCCCTGGTGGCCTCTTGGATCCTAAATTGCTTTTCCTGGCACAGTCCCGCCCTCTGGGTTCTGCCAGACAGACAACTGCAGTGGGACCTCGCTTTATGAGAAATCTAGATTTAAAAAAAAAAAAAAAAAAGCACACAGCACACATGGCTGAGTGGTCAGGGCTTCACCAGCCCCCACATGAGTTGAGATGTGATTCTGTCAACAGCAGTGTGTCTCAAACACCAAGTTCAAGCACAGGTGGATGCAGAAAGAGAGCGTTCTGCTCACCCTGTGAGTTGTGTGTCTTCAGCTTCCACAGCACAGGGATCGCCTGGAAATTTGGTAAACTGAGGGCTAGAGGTGTAGGTTAGTGGTAGAGCACACCCTTAGCACTTACTGCATGTTCTGACCTCGGGCCTGAGATTGCATTTCTCAACCATGTAGTAGAAACTACAGCAAAACACAAAGTCAGGGCTTGATGTGTGGCCCAAACAGAAGAGCACCTACCTTGAAAGTAGGAAGCCCTGATTTCAAACCCCAGTACCACCAAAAAGAAACAAAACAAAATACTAATCAGTAGTTCCCTGGCATCACATTCAAGGGGTTTACCAAACAACAACCCCTTTATCAGCTTCACCCTAGACCTATCAAATCAGAATGCTTGGGCAGGGGGAGCTTAGAGAGACAGTCAGATCCGCAAAACAAACAAGTAAGAGCACCAGAGATGATCACATACAATGAAACCACAAGCACAATTTACAAACCCTCTATCTCAACTTGAATGCAAGAAACAAAACAGTCTTCCCCAGGGAACTGAGAACTACTGCACTGTACCAATCCACGGAGAAAATGGGTCATAAAGCCCTCACCATCATCGTTTATACTCAGGTACTAAATATCCTAACATATACAAAGCCCTGGATTTCCATTTGCAGCACTGCAGGGCAGGGCAGATACCATGCACACATTGATAAGGCTCACACAGTGTGCAGGCAGCTTTGTATACACGCCCTAGGGGTTAGCCAGTATTCCCCACCCCCTATCTTATAGCTGAGGAAACTGAGGGGCTGAAAGGTTAAGGACCCTCCCCCCTCAAGGTCACAGTAAGGGAGAGGTGAGGCTGGAACTGAACTGAGGCCTGGCATGACCCCAGAGCCATGCTCTTAAACTAAGGGAGAGCAAAATTACAGGCAGGCCAAACCCTGTCAGTTCCTGTACAGCCCTCAGGCTAAGAATGGTTGTACATGTTTAAATGGTTGGTGGGAAAACTCAAGAGAAGAGAAAACACCAGGCCCTGGTGGCTCACGCCTATAATCCTAGCTACTCAGGAAGCAGAGATCAAGAGAATCGCAGTTCGAAGCCAGCCTGGGCAAATAGTTTGCAAGATCCTAGCTTGAAAAAACCAAAACGCTTCACAAAAAAGGGCTGGTGAAGTGTGGCTCAAGGTGAAGGCCCTGAGTTCAAACCCCAGTACCGCAAAAAACAAAAAAGAAAAAGAGAAGTGAAAACACTACAAAATTATTTCAACATTCACAGTGTCACTGTTGGAGCAGCAACAGCCATTCTTCTGGGTCTTGCTTCTGGCTTCTTTCCAGCCACAGAGCTGTGTAGTGAACAGAGATGGTATGGTACAGAAGGCCTAAAATTTTTACCATCTGACCCTTATGGAATAGGTTTGCTAACTGCTCTAAATGGTTCACAATTTATAAATTCTCAGCTTTTCTTTTTCACATTTCAATGAGTACTGTTCTTCCCCAAAAATTCTGCTAATTCAAACATGTAAAAAGTTGCTTTTATGGAATGGTTTAACAATAAGCCAGTCAGTTGCTTGTCCAAGATTTCTGGTGGATAGATTTGAGTCCTTGAATGCAAATGTATTGAGCATCTGGATGTGCCATGACAACGTTTACAACAAAAGGAGGCTCACCTCTCTCATGGAGGTAGTACCTGCCAGGAAAGCTGCTCTAACAAAATCAAATGACAAATTGGAGATCCTCCCAATTATCTCCATGCATTTTGGGATAGGTGAAGCATTCATCTAGCAAACATCTGGGAGACCGATTACACCCTCTGGAGGTTCAAAAGAAGAGAGAAGCACTATCTTCGGCCTCTAGAAGCTCATAGTCTAGTGTATAATTCGGGTAAATGAGTACACAACCATATGGGGCCTTGAGGAATGGAGTCCTGGAAGACATCCTGGGGGAGGTGAGTGAGAATGACTAAAAGCATTAGCAGGTGCTAGGTAAAAATGCCATGACCATAAGACCCTCAATGGCAGATTTTGTGTGTGTCTCACCTTCCTATCCCAGCTACTGTCAGTTTCAGACCCTGGCAACTAAGATGTGTTTATGAAACAATATTTTTAGCTCATTGGAAAGTAGGGAGGGAAGGTGTAAATAGGAGAGCAGACCTTGGTGAGACAACTGAATAGATTCCAGATTCTGCCTGGGTGTCTGTGAAGAAACTGGGGATTCTGGGAAGCCTTGTCTGCCTCTTGGTTGTTGTTTGTGTGTGACGTGTGTGTGTGTGTGTGTGTGTGTGTTGCTGGGGATTGAACCCAGGGACTCATGCATGCTAAGCAAGTGCTCTATCTCTTGAGTCACACCTCTAGCCCTTTAGTTTGTGTTTTGTTTCTGAAACAGAGTCTCCCTAACTTTGCCTGAGCTGGTCTCAAACTCAAGATCCTCCTGCCTCCCACTCCTCTACAAGTAGCTGTGATTATAGGCAGGTTCCACCACATCCAGCTCCTCTGATGAAGTTGATGATACATTCATGAAAGGATTAGGGGGGAAATAAAAGTATAAAAGAGAAAATTATCCTCATAATCACAGTTAACATTTGTTCCCTTGTCGTGTCTTTCCTATTAAAGAGGAAACATGTTTTTAATTTTATGTCCCATTTTTCCCTTTCATCAACATACTTTAAGTGTCCTCTGAGTGACCACAGCTTTAATAATCATTACTTTTAATGGCTGCCTAATATTCTACCTACCAGTTAATTAGGCCATCAGCTCACTTCACCAGTCTCCTGATACTGAGTACCTGAGTAATTTCAGTGTTATGTTGAGATGCTGGAATTGTGTGGATTAAGCAATTTGTGTAAGTACAGCACTGCCATATAAGTGTTAATGATTATTACAGACAGTGCTTAATAGATGTTTTTGTCCATAAAGCTGACCTATGACTATGTCCTTGGAAATGACTCCTCCTAGGCCATTTACAGGGTCAAACTCCAACTCATAGTTATTTCTCAAAGAAGGAAAGTGACTTTGGCTTCCTGGGTGGTGATGCCTACTCAGCAGCACCAGTTCCAGTTGTTTTAGTGCAAAAGGAACTGAGTTTTCATATGTAAATTACATCATATAATGAAACCTTGGATTACTAGCACAATGTCCCCCCCTTGATAAAAACTCATTCCCTTTACAAACATCAGACAGCCTGGGGCATTGACCATACTTATGCAGCTTGGAAGGTTGCAAATAAACACACAGGGGGCCCAGTTAAATTTGAATCGCCAATAAGACGCAAAATTCTTAGGTCTGAGCATATCCTAAATAGGCGGTGGGATATACTTATACTAAAGAATGAATTACTTACAGAAAGTTCAAACATAACTTGTCCTCCTGCGTTTATCTGGCAATTCAGCTCCTGAAGAGGCCCATCCAACCTTTGAAACCACCTCAGGATGAATGTGACCCTTCTCTGCCACCTGGAGTCAGTCCCTGCTCCTCTTCTGGGAGCCAGGACTGTCTATGTTGATTAGGTGCCAGGGGGACAGTCCCCAATGCCATATTAGGGAAGCTGGGCATGGCCTAGAGGAGCTGGCTTGTTTGTTTTGTTGGGTAAAGATTTTGCTTGCTTACATTAGTGGGTAAAGGTTTGTTTTCTTTTGGAGAAAGCCAGAAATATCCAGGCAGGCCTGGCCCCAGTAGAGCTAGTAGTCGGTCACAGCAGCTTCTTCCATGCTATCCCTACAAAAGCCACTCATGGATTCATAGGATCCAGTGGGAAGAGAAGGAAGAGAACTTCTTAGCCTTAAGAAGCAGACAGGCTAGGCCGTCAAGCTGAAAGGGATCATGGGACCATCTGCCCCAAGTTTCAAGTTTCAGTGGTTTTTTTTTTTTTTTTTTTTTGGTGGTACTGGGGTTTGAACTCAGGGCCTCATGCTTGCTAGGCAGGCGCTCTACCACTTGAGGCACTCCACCACCAGCCCCGGTATTTTAAAGGACTTTAGAGACGTTCTTAAAGCCTCTGGATGACTTTCTTGACTGGCCTCTGCCTATATCTCCTCTCCTCCAGGGAGCCCATTTTGCACCCATATGCCTGGCTTCTAGAAAGTTCTTCCTCCCTTTGTTCCCCTGGGGTGAAATTAGACCTTTTTATCTTCCAATCTAAGGCTGAGGGCACTGTGAGGAGTGTGACCCCTAGGGCATCTTGACCTTGGCTATGGATCAGAAACAAGTTCTTTTACCTCTGCCTGCCTCCCGCCCCGCCCTTTCTCTCTCCAGAACTGCATAGCCTCATCTTCCCAATCTGGATATCATCCTCCAAACTTGCTCCAGGCCAACTTGGGCTGACCAGGCTGGCATGAAGTGGATAGCAATACGGGTGGCCTTGGGTCAAATTGGCTTTTTTGACAGGTTCTACCACTTCACTTCATCAGTAGGGAAACTGAGGCCAGGTGACCTGTCCCAAATTACAGAGCAAGATGGAAACAGAGGTAACACACTGAAGCAGGTCTTTTGGCTCCCAAACCAGATCTCCCCCTGCTGTCACCTACCATCGTGACCAGTGTATCAAGAGGGTGCATATGGCCAGGTTGCGTTGTGTGTGCACAACAAATGCCTGGTGTTCTAATTCATCATTGTTCTTGATGTGTATGACATGGAGAAAATTGGCCTCTCCACTGGGCCTCGGTTTCCTCATTTGTGAAGTGAGCAACATGAGAGCACCAATTGATGGGATTTCCTGGAGGATAGAATGAGATCTAGGGAGCCAGTCCCTGGTACTCGAGAAGCACTTCCTGAGTGTCAGGAATCATTACTCAAAGACCTAACTAAAATATAGTGTGAAGCCAGACACTGGTGGTTCACCCCTATAATCCTAACTACTCAGGATGTAGAGACCAGGAGGATCGTGGTTCAAAGTCAGCCTGGGCAAATAGTGCCTGAGACCCTACTCAAAAAAAACCCATCGCAAACAAAAAAAGGACTGGTAGAGTGGCTCACGGTGTAGGCCCTGAGTTCAAACCCCAGTACTGCAAAAATACATAAATAAAATAAAATACAAGGGCTGGCAGAGTGGCTCAAGTGGTAAGAGCACCTGCCTAGCAAGTGTGAGGCCCTGAGTTCAAGCCCCAGTACTGCCAAAAAAAAAAAAAAAAAGGAAAAAAAAAATACACAAGTCGGGGGCTGGTGACTCATGCCTGTAATCCCAGCTACGCAGGAGGCAGAGATCAGGAGGATCATGGTTCGAAGCCAGCCCGGACAAATAGTTCTGTGAGACCCTAACTCCAAAAAACCCTTCACAAAAAAGAAGGGCTAGTGGAGTGGCTCAAGGTGTAAGCCCTGAGTTTAAGCCCCAGAACCTCACTAAATAAATAGAATCCAATGTGAAGAAAGAAAGGGATGTTGGCAGTCACCCTGTTGAAAAATCTCAAGTGTTTTACAAAGCAAAGGGTAGAATTTAAAAGGGACTGAAGGAGTTCTCTTTGACTACCAGATCTTGTATCCCCTTTGAGATGACTTTGAGCACAGTAAGGTAGAGTTCTAAGAACCTATACCCCACTCTTGATTGAGGGCCTGCTCTGTGCCAGGCTCTGTTCTAGATCTCGGAGGTGCATGAACAAAAGGACAAAGCCCTGCTTTCCTGCAGCTCACACTGCAGTTGCAGAAACAGGCAGTGAGGAGAGGGTGATGAGAGAAAATAGAACCAGGGCCCTGCCGTATTTCTTGCCCAGAGCGGTAGCGCTACCTAGTGGACATTTTGGAAAATTCTGTAGATTTTTTTCCCTGCATTGGTTGGGGGGCACACCAGGTGTTCAGCTGACTGGAATCAGGGTCAATGCATAAGATAATTAGAGGGATGGGGAGACGAAATCGACCCTTGACCATTCATAAGTGAAAATTCTACTCGTAATTATTTGAGCCTAGAGCCCAAGTTGGTTTTGTAAAAAACTTTACACAGATTTATCACTCACTGACTTTTCAGGAATTCAAGAGCCATGCACATGAAGAAAAGGCTATATTTTGTTTTGCTTTATCAGTAGTTGTTTACTGGGCTGGTGGAGTGGCTCAAGCAGTAAGAGCACATGACTAGCAAGCATGAGGCCATGAGTTCAAACCCCAGTGCCACCCCCCCAAAAAAAAACCAGTTGTTTACTGTTAGACTAGAGGAGTGGCTCAAAAAACAAAAACAAGAAAAGGTTGCTTACTGTTATAGGAAACCATGTCTCTGTGGAATTCAAATCAACATACCACATCTCTATTGGTCCATCTTTGTCACTGTGATATTTACAGTAACTCTAAGCAGATACAGACAGCTGCCAGAGAGTTTTTATATATTCAATCATTCAATGTTAATTTCCTTTAATTTCCCTTTAAATTCTATATATCCTATTGATTTTTTTAAGTGTGTGCTTAGGTAGGTTTTATTATCTGAGAATTTCTTCCATGCTTATTAAGAGGAGGAAGCATTGCAGAATGGTGTAAAAAGGGGAGAATTCCACCCCACTGATGGTGGAGTGAGAGCCAAGGATCCAGAAAGTGGCCAGCAGGTGCCAGTGGGCAGAGGCAACTGTAGGAAGGGTGGAGTCATGTCTAGAGAAGAGCCCTCCAGACAGAGGGAATGACATCAGAGTGGAATGAGAGTGAGATTCCATAAGGCGTCATCAAGGGCAACAAGACCTGGACTCTGGCCTCTTCCTTTGGACAGCACTGAGGATTCAGAATTGTCAGGACAGTCATGTCTTAAGGGCCAGGATCAAGCAGGGAGAAACAATTTGACTGCTTTTCATTCAAACTTCACTATGGACTGGGTGCAGTGGCTCAAGTCTGTGATTCTGGCTCCTTGGGAGGCAAAGATTAGGAAGATAGTGGTTCGAGGGCAACCCAGACAAAAAGTTCACAAGACCCCATCTCAACCAATGTCAGGGCACAGTGGTAAGTGCTAGTTATCTCAGCTATGCAGGGAAGCATAAGTGGGAGGACCATAGCCCAGCTGGCCCAGGCCTTAAGCAAGACACTGTCTCAAAAATAACCAATGCTGGACTGGCAGAGTGGCTCAAGTGGTAGAGAGCCTGCCTAGCAAGTGTGAGGCCCTGAGTTCAAACCCCAGTACCGCGATAAATAGATAAATAACCAGTGCAAAAACGCTGGCGGAGTGGTCAAGTGGTAGAGCACTTGCCTAGCAAGCACAAGGCCCTAAATTCAACCTCTAGTACTGCAAAAAAAATTAAAATAAAGGTCACTATAGTTCCTGAGTAGACAGTTACTAAGGGGCTGCTACAGTGGTCTGTCCACGTAGTAGATTGGATTATGTGAGAGATAGTTGGATTTGTGATGTATTTTAAAGATAAAACCCACAGGATTTGCTGAGAGGAGATGGGATTTTTTTAAATGCCTAGCATGAGCCAGACCCTAGCATTAGAAAAAAAACAAAACATGGAGGCCAGTTGTGGTCAGTGTTCATGCACACCTATAATCCCAAGACTCAGGAAGCTAAGGCAGGAGGATAAAGAGTTCCAGGCCAATCTAGACTACATAGGGAGACCTTGCTTCAAAAATACCCAAAATAGAGTGCAGAACATCAGTGGCTCACACCTGTAATCCTAGCTACTCAGGAGACAAAGCAGGAGGATGCAGTTCAAAGTCAGCCCAGGCAAATAGTTTGAAAGACCTTATCTCAAAAAAAAAAAAAACAAAAAAGGGCTGGTGGAGTGGCTCAAGATGTAAGCCCTGAGTTCAAGCCCACCTACCACAAAAAAAAAAAAATGTGGTTAGCTGGCTAACCACAGGGAATATTCAGGTTTCCATTTAAGATATTAAAATGAGAGAGTGGTTTTGCATTTTGAAAACACAACAGATCTCTGAGAATACAAAAGATTAAGTCTATTCTTTTTAAAAAGTATGTTAGTGATTATTATTGTTATTATTATTATTACTTTTCTTAATACTGAGGGTTGTACCCAGGACCTTGAGTGTGCTGGGCAGGTAGGTGCTCTACCACTGAGCTACATCCTGGCCCCATCGCTAGTGTATTTTTAAATTGGGAGGTTGGTTCAGCGGCAGGAGTGTTGTTTTCTCATTACGCTTTGTGATTTACACATATTGCATATTTATTTCTACTGGAGTTAAATATCACATAACAATATTGTTTTAGAAGTTGGCATTGCCATCATTTGTGAGCCTGGGACGCTATTTCTTCGACAAAGCCAGAACTAGCCAGAGCATAGGCAGCCTAGCATCGAAAAGTGGAGGTGGAAGTTATGGAAACAGCCAAAATGCCCCACCACTGACGAATGGATTAAGAAAATGTGGTATCTATACACAATGGAATTTTATGTAGCCATGAAGAAGAACGAAATGTTACCATTCGCTGGTAGATGGATGGAATTGGAGAACATCATTGTGAGTGAGGTTAGCCTGGCCCAAAAGACCAAAAATCGTATGTTCTCCCTCATATGTGGACATTAGATCAAGGGCAAACACAACAAGGGGATTGGACTTTGAGCACATGATAAAGTGAGAGCACACAAGGGAGGGGTGAGGATAGGTGAGACACCTAAAAAATTAGTTAGCATTTGTTGCCCTTAATGCAGAGAAACTAAAGCAGATACCTTAAAAGCAACTGAGGCTAATAGGAAAAGGGGAACAGGTACTAGAGAAAAGGTTAGATCAAAAAGAATTAACCTAGAAGGTAACACACACACACAGGAAATCAATGTGAGTCAATGCCCTGTATAGCTATCCTTATCTCAACCAGCAAAAACCCTTGTTCCTTCCTATTATTGCTTATACTCTCTCTACAACAAAATTAGAAATAAGGGCAAAATAGTTTCTGCTGGGTATTGAGGGGGTAGGGGGGAGAGGGAGGGGGCGGAGTGGGTGGTAAGGAAGGGGGTGGGGGCAGGGGGGAGAAGTGACCCAAGCCTTGTATGCACATATGAATAATAAAAGGAAAAAAAAAAAAGAAAAGTGGAGGTGGAAAACACACGCAAGTTCAGAGTTAAAGGCATGAAGCAGACAAGTGAGGCTGGGCTGAGAGATTCAGAGCTGGCTTTGTTGCCTGTTGTGTGGTGTGGGGCAGGACTTCACTTCTCTAGACCAGGATCCTCAACTGTGCAATAGGAACAGTAAGAGTGCCTCCTCCTGCTGCTGCTGTGAAGACTAAAAAGAGGTAATACCTTTGTCCCACCATACCTGTGGGTTTCACTTCTGTGGATTCAAAGAACCATGGATGGAAAATATCCAAAAAATTACTACGATAAAAATAGCACATATAAACAAAACTCCATATAACAACTATTTATGTAGTATTTGCATCATATAAGTAATACAGCCATGTTTTAAAGTGTCTGGGAGGAGGGTGTAGGTTATAAGCAAACACTACAGCAGCAGAGCTTGGAACATCTGAGGATTTTGATTTCCTAGGGTCCTGGAACCCAGTCCCTGAGGATGACTACTGTCCAGGGCCTGACCCTGGACAGGTGTGGGTGACAGTGTTATAGCTTGTATATCCTCAAGTATAGGGTCAGAAGAAGGGGTCACTCGGAGACTCTTTTTTTGGGGGGAAGGGATGGAACTGGGTTTTGAACTCAGGGCTTCACATTTGCAAAGCAGGCGCTCTACTGCTTGAGCCACACCTCCAGTCTATTTTGCTGTGGTTATTTCGGAGATGAGGTCTTGTGAACTATTTGCCTGGGCTGGCCTGGAATTCTGATCCTCCTGATCTCAGCCTCCCGAGTAGCTAGGATTAAAGGCATGAACCACCAGCTTTTCAATAGCAGCTACCTTGGTATTAAGCAAGGGAGGACCCAGCCATGGGGCTCCTGCTGGAAGAGCGTCCAGGTTTCGTGTCTTCAGCCTTCTCCAAAGCTGTCCTACCATTCAGTTGCTTTTCTTAGCACTTTCTTTCTTCCAGAGAGGACAAATCTAATTTCCTGTTTCCCCAGGACCCAGGGATGAGGGAGAAATGTTTCCTGCAAATCAGTGCCTTCAAGACCTACAAGCAAGCTACAGGGGGGCAGCTACTTGGTGACCAGGGGAGAGCTGAGAGTTGGACCAAAGTCCTCACTGTGGGTTTGGCATCTTCCCCCTTTACTTGGTCAGGGTGGAAGCCCAACTGGCATACATGGAGAGGCCATACAAGAGGATGTGATTTGTGAGGACAAAGGATTGGTTCATACCGGGGACTGAGCAAACAGGGATGGCTGGAGATAATGGGATCCAGTTTCTCATTGTCAGAGAAGTGAATCATGTTTCTATTGAAACAAAGGAAAGACTTGGAGAAAGCAGTGTGTGAACTGGACTTGGAGATGTTGGTGTGAATGCATGGTTTGAAAAGATGTATGATGGATATAGAAGTGGACCTAAGTTTATGAATGTACACACACACACACACACACACACACACACACACACTTCCTAGCTGTGGCTGCTGGAGACCTAGAGGCGACCACAACCTATGATGATTTGCATGCCTAGTGGCCAGACCCTGGTTTCTAATCAGCATCCGCTGACGAAATGAAAACCATTTTGGAATGACTGATCCCATGGCTAGGGCAGGAAAAGTACAAGTTAAGCCTAGAACATCTTGTGCAAATGTACAGAGAACTCTAACAACAAGATGAATGTGCAGATGTCAAATTGCTACAGGGGCTAGCTGAATAAACTCCCAAGAGCCAAAGCCAACACCACAGAAGCATGGTCTTCAAGCACATGACTTGGATCCCAGGAGCTGTCCTAAAGCCTGCTCCTCCTGCTCTCTGATTGCTTGGCTCTTGCCTGGATCCTATGAGCTTAATGTTTACTGAGTTCTAGATAGAGAGTAGGTTTGGCTTCAATAATAAAACCCAAAGAATAGGACTGGAGTTTGAACTCAGGCTTCAGGCTTGGAAAGCAGGTGTTCTACCACTTGAGCTACACTGCCAGTCCATTTTGCTGTAGTGACTTTGAAAATGGGGTTTCATGAACTATTTGCCCAGTCTGGTCTCAAACCTTAATTCTCCTTCAGCCTCCCAAGTAGCTAGGATTACAGGTGTGTGAGCCACTCGTGCCCAACCAAGATTAACAATCTTTAAATGAACAGAAGTTTAATTCTCTTACACTTTAAAGTCTGGTGTAGTGCCTCTATTCTACTAAGTCATTAGAGACCCAGCCTCTTCTTTCTTTCCATCCTCATCCTCAACCATTTTCTACCTCATAGGCCAATATGACTGCTCCACTCCAACCAGCACATCTCTGTTCCAGACAGGAGAGCAAAAAAGAAAGAAGGTGAGAATATGTACCTTCTCTTTACAGACATGACCTAGAAGTTATACACATCACTTCTGTTCACACCCCAATTCCTAGAACTTAGTCATCAGAGTGTACCAGTCTGTAAAGGAGACTGGGATAGGGGTGGAGAAGAACGTAAGTATTTAACAGAGCAATTATGAACTTGGCTACAAATTGTTTTACCACGTAGGAAAGGATAACAGAAATTGGGAAACAACACTTCCACTCTTGCAACAAATTCCTTGGTTTGCTTTTGTTATAGAGAGTTGATTTGTTTGCAGAATACAGAAATGTGAGCAAAGGAGACACCATCCTGCAGACCAAGCACTCCCTACAGGTGCCTCTTTTAGTATTTTATTTATTTGCTTATTTATTTTTGGTGGTGGTATCAGGTTTGAATTCAGAGCCTTGTGCTTGCTAGGCAGGTGCTCTACCACTTGAACCATTCCGCCAGTCCTTTTTGGTGTTGGGTGTTTTTGAGATAGGGTCTCATGAACCATTTGCCTGGGCTGGCTTTGAACTGCAAACCTCCTGATCTCTGCCTCCTGAGTAGCTAGGATTACAAGGGTGAGCCACCAGCGCCTATTGCCTCTTTTAGTCTTAATAGTGACTCAATAAAGTAGTTTGGGGAAGGCAAGAAAATTGAGGCTCAGAGAGAAAGTGACTCTCACAGTCAGAAGCTATAAATGACCGAGCTAGAATAGAAAGCTACATGTCTGGGATTCCCCAAGTTCAGGTTCATTCCATGGCACCACTCTTGAGCTGCTCCTTCTCTTTTGCAAAGCCAATTGTTCCCCACCCACTGGGCCCTTTGTCCCACTGCTGGGAACACACTGGCCATAGCAACTCCTGCTCCCCATTTTCTGCTGATGTCTGGCCTATATCTGTGGGTGGCATTGTTTAGCGATGTCAGTGCCATTCTCAGTGACACATCTTTGTGCTTAGACAGCCAGGCTGTGATTGTGCCTCCACCCTGATCTCCTGATTAGAATCTGTGGTTGGGACACACCTTGCTATCCCTCAGTCACCCCCGCAGGCTCATAAAGGAAACACTATGGGTGCTTTCCCTGAGAAACTCTGTCGTGAAGACTTGAGAAGGGAGACAAATTTAGAAATGCTCTAATTCTGAGACAGAGGAATGCTTGGGTCAGAGTGGGCCAGGATGTTGGGGCAGGAAAGTCTTCAGAAAAAGAAGATATTTGGTCCATGATCTCCTGAAGGTATGCTTCTGTTGGTACCTCTGTGTGTTTCCCAGGGAGAAGGTCCATGATCTTTATCTGATTCTCCAACTGAGTGTCATCTTACAGGGTAGTGACTCTGGGTTAGAAGTTGGGAAGGCCAAGGAGGCCAGGACATGGAGATGAGGTGGTGGTGAGGTGGGCAGGGGAAGAGCTGTTAGGAGAGAGCCTGGAGATACCAGGAGGATAAGAACCACCACTCACAGCCCTTCCGCCTACTCAAGAGCATGGACTTTGGTCCTAAGAGTCATGCCCATTATTACCTGGGTGGGACTCTGTTTCACACATGGCCTTGTCATGTAACTCTAAGTGCTCTGGACTGATTCACAAAATCTTTACAGTACACAGAGAACTGGCTTCATAAAAACATCATGGAAGGTGTTTCTAGGAGACCCACTGGGTTTCAAAGCACAAGTAAGAGTTTGCCCAGTAAGTGTTTCAATCAGGAAGTCTCTCTGGGCTGTAAGTTACAAAAATCCCAGGAACTGCTTTAAACTCAGGGGGTTTTAACCCCAGAGGATACTGGTAAACGTTTAACGCTAGCTCTTGGAGAGAGATCCTTGGTTGGTTGGGAGCATTTGTCAGTTTCTATGGAGTAGACATGGTCCCTATGGTCCATTTCCAGCTACCAGTGGATGGCACTGGATATGAACAGCTAGCTCCCATAGCCAGTTTGAGCCAACTCCTGCATGCCACTTCTTAAGCCCCGCTTATTTATTCATTTAGTTGCACTGGGAATTGAACTCATGGCCTCATTGCTTGCTAGGCAAGCATGCTACCACTTGAGCCACACCCCCAATCCTTTTGCTTTTAGTTTGTTTTTCAGGTAGGATGTCACACACTTTTGCCCAAGTAGCTGGGACCACAGGCATGTGCCATCCAGCCCAGCTTGTTTTTGAGGTAGGGTGTTGCTAACTTTTGCTTGGGCTGACCTCAAACCATGATCCTCCACCTTCCAAGTAGCTGGATTTCAGGTGTGTGCCAGTATGACTGGCCTAAGCCCCATTTATTATAAGATTATAGGGGTGTGGCTGGGCACGAGTGGTTCACACCTGGAATCCTAGCTACTCAGGAGGCAGAGATCAGGAGGATTGCAGTTCGAAGCCAGCCCAGACAAATACTGCACAAGATCCTATCTCTTAAAAATGCATTACAAATGACTGGTGGAGTGGCTCAAGGTGTAGGCCCTGAGTTCAAACTCCAGTACCACAATAAAAGAATACAGAGGTGTCTCTCGGGGATTGAGACTAGAGATGCAGCCAGACCTGAGGAAAGGCCTGGGAGCAAGCAAAAACTAGAGTCTTTTTGAGCCATAAGCCAACCCCTCTCCCTCTTCATTTGCTTTGCTCCCTGTTCATTCTTTTTTTTTTCCCCTTCTGTCCTGGGGTTTGAACTCAGGGCTTCATGCTTGTTACGCAAGCTCTCTTACCACTTGAGCCACCCTGCCAGCCCATCCATGCTCATTCTTTCTCCTATTGTGGCAGGCTGGCCTTCTCTGCTCCTCAGTTCATGGAGCAAAGAGGCACAATTGCTAAAATTCCCAGGTTTTCATGTCTCCTGACAAGAAAGAAGCCACACTGAGCTTAGCCTCTCTTTGTCTCAATTTCAAATTCCTTGGAGAAATTGCCGAATGATTTAACCTGGGTCAGGGGCCTAATCAGCTGTCACTAGGGGGTAGGAAGTTATTATACCAATATGGTGAGCAAGCCTTCTGATGCTGTAACCATGGGGTGGGAATGGAAGGAGGGAGAAGAGAAATACCAGAGAAAAAAAGTAGAAAATACCTGAATAACCAACCAGCGGCAAGTGAGGGAATAAATCATGTATTCAATCCTATCTCTTCTAGCCTTTTATCTTTTTTTTGGTGGGACTGGGATTTGAACTCAGGGCTTCACTCTTGCAAAGCACACCTCCAATCCATTTTGCTCTGGTTATTTTTAGAGATGGGGTCTTGAAAACTATTTGCCTGGGCTGACCTTGAACCATGATCCTCCCAATTTCAGTCTCTCAAGTAGCTAGGATTGCAGGTGTGAGCCACTGGTCCCCAGCTCCTCTAGTCTTTTGAGCTATCCATCCAATTGGTTACTAATTCATTCATTTATTTGTCTATTAATCATACATCCAGCATTAATTTGATGCTCATTAAAGTATTTGAAGCTAAAAATGGAGAAAAAAATGAGCAAGATTTCCTCAAAGAGTTTGCGATTCAGGAATGAGGCAAAGCATCCATGACACAATGTGGAAGAAGCCTTGCAGGGAGTGCCTATCCCAGGATTGCAAAGAGAAATGTGTTAGGCAGCCTCCAAGATGGCCCCAGGGTCCTTGCTTCCTGGTATCCATACCCTTCAATGGTTTCCTCCCACGTTGTACCAGGGTTGGTCGGTGTGCCTAATAGAATAAGATAGAGTGAAGATAATATGAAACTTCTAGCATTAGGTTATAAAAGGACTACACCTTTGATCTTGGGTGTGCTCTCTCTCACTCTGTTGGGTCCCTTGAACTGGAGGAAGCCAGATGCCATGCCCTGAGTAGACCTCATGGGAATGGTCCATATGGCCAGGAACTGAGCCTTCTGCCAACAGCCATGTGAGGGAGCTTGGCAATGGTTTCCTCCAACACTAGTCAAGCCTTCAGATGAGACTGAAGCCCTACCTAGCAGCTTATCTGCAACTTTATGAGAGACCCTGGGCCAGAACCACTCAGCTGAGCCACAACCAAATTCCCCAACCCTCACCAAGAATGGGAGAAAATAAATATGTGCAGTTTGAGTTGCAAAGTTTGGGGAAAATTGATTACACAGCAATAGATGACTAGCAACACAGGTGGCAATGCTCAAGGTAAATCTTAAAGGATGAACTTGCCGAGCAGAAACAAAGACAAACATCAGTGTCCCGTGTAAAGGAGAGGAGGAAAAATGCAGACTTAAGTGGGAGCAATGAGTAGCTCACTGTGACTGGAACTTGTGCTGCTGTGCGGAGACAGCAGTTGGAACTTTAAGGAAGGACCAGGTCAGGAGGAGGGATGGGTTCTTCATCACTTTAATCAGCTGCTTCAATTATTTATTTATTTATTTATTTATTTTGTGGTACTGAGGTTTGACTCAGTGCCTGGCACTTGAGCCATGCTTCCACACTTCCAGTCCTTTTTGCTTTAGGTTTATTTTTCAGGTAGGGTTTCAAGTTTTTGCCCAAAGCCAGCCTTGAACAGAGATCTTCCTACTTATGGCCTTCCATGTAGCTGGGATGACAGGCACATGCCATCGCTCCCAGCTTCTTTTATTGAGATGAGGGTCTTGATAATTTTTTGCTTAGACTGACCTTGAACCACAGTCCTTCCAATCTCTGGCTCTTGAATAGCTGGGATTACAGGTGTGAACCACTGTGCCCAATCTTTCTTTTTTTTTTCCAATTTTTTCTTTCTTTTTTTTTTTTTTTTTTTGTGGTACTGAGGCTTGAACTCAGGGCCTTCACTTTGAGCCCTCCACCAGCCCTTTTTTGTGATGGGTATTTTCAAGATAGGGTCTTACAAACTATTTGCCTGGCCTGCTTCGAGCTTTGAACTGCCTCCTGAATAGCTACGATTACAGGCGTGAGCCACCAGTGCCTGGCTCATCTCTCTTTTTTTTGAGACAGGCTGTCATCATTGTGTATTCTAGGCTGAAACTCTTAATCCTCCTGCCTCAGCCTCTCTAGTGCTAAGATTCCAGTCATGCACCACCATGCTCTGCACTTCAAATCTTTTAACACTAGCAAATCGTGTACAAAAGGCCAAACTGGGAGTTCGGGGTACAGTTCAGTAATAAAGTATGTGCTTAGTATGCACAGGCCCTGGTTTCAATTCTCCAGCACTAAAATAAATAGATAAGTACATGTGAGGATGTAAAAAGACAAAAATGGATCTCCAGGAGCTGGTATGTTAGGTAAGATGGGGCTGGAGCATAGGAAGGTTTGTCCCTGCTCCCCTCCCAAGTATACACATGGGCCATCTGTGCAACACACAGGACACTATGTAGAGTGGTAACCTCCAGGAAGAGGACGTGGTGGCTGAATACATAGAAGGAGATCACTTTGTTTTCCTTTATCTTTTTTTTTTTTTTTTCAGTACGGGGGCTTGAACTCAAGGCCTACACCTTAAGCCATTCCACCAGCTCTTTTTTGTGAAGGATTTTTTCAAGATAGGGTCTCTCGAACTATTTGCCCAGGCTGGCTTCAAATCTGAATCCTTCTGATCTGTGCCTCCTGAGTAGCTAGGATTACAGGCATGAGTCACCAGCACCTGGTTAGGAACCACTTTTGCATTTAAAAAATTTTGAATTGTGTGCACTCACTTATTTAGAGACAGAAAGAAAGAGAGAAGGAGGAATGGAGGGAAGGAGGGAGGACAGAAGGAAAGAGCTGGCCACAGGTGGTTCACGCCTGTAATCCTAGCTGCTCGAGAATGTGAGATTGGGAGGATCATGGTTCAAGGCCAGCCTGAACAAATAGTTCTTTAGATCCCATCTCCAAAATAACCAAAGCAAAATGAACTGGAGGCGTGGCTCAAGCAGTAGAGTGCCTGCTTTGCAAGTGTGGAGTCCTGAGTTCAAACCCCAGCCTCCCCCCCCCAACAAAGATGAAAGTAAGAAAGCAAAAAAGAAAGAAAGGGAAAAAAAACAACAACAATAGCAAAGACCCTTAGGTAGAAGATCACAGAACGTTCTATCTGGCTACCAGATGGACAACTGTTAGTAGATGAGTCGTAGAGCAGGACATCAGTTCAGAGGTCACTAGGAAGATTCTGGGATTCTGAATCGGGGCCCAGAGTAGAGCCTGCATTCCAGAGACATACCTGAGGTAGAACAGCCAAGACCTTTTAAACCACTGTTGCCTGTTTGTCAAATATTTACTGAGCACCAGGAGCAGAAGGAGGTAGGTGTGTATCCAGCAGGGCAGGTGGCCAGGTTTGTGCCCAACTCTGCACTCATAAGCTCTGCCACCCCTGGGAGGCTGCCCTACCTCTCTCTGCCTCAGCGTCCTCATCTGTAAATATTACTTACCTATCTTTTTGTTGTTTTGACAATACTGGTGGGTTTTTTTTGTTTGTTTTTGCTGAACAGGGGTTTAAACTCAGGGCCTATACCTTGAGCCATTCCACCAGACCTTTTTTGTGATGGGTTTTTTAGAGATAGGGTCTTTCAAAATCTTGCTAGGTCTGGCTTTGAACCGTGATCCTCCTGATGTCTGCCTCCTGAGTAGCTAGGATTACAGGATGAACCACTGGTGCCGTGCAAGATTTAGCAATTTTTAACATTTTGCCATATTTGCTTCACTTAGTTGTCATTGTTGGGGCTGGCGGGATGGCTCAAGCAGTAAGAGAGTCTGCCTAGCAAATGTGGGGCCCTGAGTTCAAACTCCAGTGCCACCAAAAAATAAAAAAAAGGAAAGAAAAAAAAAAGTTGTCATTGACTTTAAAGCATAGATGTTACTGATTTTGACCACTAAAATATTCAGTCTGCTCAAAGAAATAACATATTTTCCTATAATAGCCACAATATTATCATATCTAATAAAAGTAATAATAGTTCCTTTGCATATTTAAATTTGCCTAAAGTCTGCCAAAAGTCTTTTACTGACTACTTTTTCAAATTGGGTTCCAGTCAAGGCCAGTACATGGCCCATGTATCTTGAGCCTCCAGGCTGCTTCCTTGTGGGATCCCTGGTTGTTGAGTCACCTCAGACTTTTCATGGAGATGGCTGTCCAGCCCTGGGAAAAGATTCTAAGAGCCTTGGGGCAGACAGGGCCTTTGAAAGTACTGCAGAAGAGAGCCAGCCTCAACTGGACACCAGGTGCCTGCCCACAGAGCCTAGTCCCAGGGAACGGCCATTCCTAGCTGCCCTCTACCAGCCCCATATTTCTACATCAGATCCAGGGAGAATGAGGACCACTCCCTGCTCTCTGCAGCTGTGCTGTTCCCCAGGTCTATATCACATGCCATGGGGGGAATTTTGGGGGCTTCATCTTGCCTCTTTTCCCACAGTATCGCTGCCTGGGAAACCTCAAAAAGACAGGATACTTTCTTTGGTTCCCGCTGTCTTTTTCTTTTTTTGGCACAACTGAGGTTTGAACTCAGGATCTTGGGCTTAGCTAGGCCTCGGTCCCTACTTTCCCCAGTGATTGGTCAGAGGTAAACACATGGCTCTCTATGGACCAATCAGAGTGCACAAGAGAAAGCTCCAGGACTTGAGTGCAAACTGTGGGAAAAGACCCATCTTTGCAGCAGGATCTACTGGTGACAACATTGCTTCCCTGTAGGGAAATCGTGAAACCAGCAGGGCTTGGAGATGCAGGGACAGGGACTTCTGACATGTTTTTTAAACGCTGTGTTTAATAGACCTTTTTTCCTTTTGTCAGCCTGAGTTTCCCAGAAAGGAGAACCTGAAGTGAAGACATATTTCCTACTACTTTATAATGGAGTGCAGGGAGGAGGGGCAAGGAAGTGAGGTGAGTCCCAGTCACCTCAGGAAGGAGGCTCCACCTGGCAGGACCGTCCTCCCAAAGGCCCATACACTTCTCCTCAGGTCAGTCCATTGAGGGAGAAAGGGTAAGACGTTATTCATTTGCCCATTGGCAAAGGGATTGCTTGGCGATGTATGAATTTCCTGCCCGCTCTCACCCTACAGATCGTAAGTTTATTCCTTTGGGGCCACTGGCAACCCAGGAATTTACAGTCTTCGGGGGAAGGCCGAAATCAAACAACTACAAGGTCAATTTTGTTGTTATTGTTTAAGACAGGGTCTTGCCTTGGCCTCCAATTTGAGACCTCCCTGCCTCAGCCTCCCTAGTACTGGAATTACAGGCATGCACTGACGCAGGATTCTGGACGGGACTCAGCAAAGACTTAAAGAGGAGGTTGATCCAAACGCAGCACCCAAGGTTGAGTCAGGTAAACAGAGCCATCAGGAATTGAAAAGGCATGTGGGGAGACCGAGGCCAGAAAGAACCAGGTGTTTGGGGACCTATTGCATTTAGAGCAGATCAGTAAGCACTTATAGAGCACCAAGTATTTACGGGAACATGGCCCCCTGTTGTTCAGGCTGCCCGCCTTCTCCCTTTTTCTGGGAACTGTGCCTTCTTCCTTCCTGAGCCACCCCCACATGGTTACCATAGAAACAACCTCTTTCCTACTATTGGACCGCACCCCTGTGGTCGCAGTTGATTGGTCTAGAGGTGAGCACCTCACCGAGGCTGGACCAGTCAGAGTCTCAGCCCCTGGAGATTAGGGAGGTTGGGACCGAGAAAGTGATTGACGCTCCAGGTGCAGGGCTGGACAAATTGCACGTAAGCTAGGCAGATGCCGGCAGCCTTTTTGAGCCACATGGGATTAGGAAGCAGTGAAAGACACTTTTGCAGAGGTGTTAATGACGCAGACACACGAGGAGGAACTGAGAGAGAGCCTGGTTCCTGGGCGTCCAAGAAGTGGCTGCACCTCTGCCCTGGGGCTCTTGGAAACAAAGCCCTCTTTTTGCTTCAGCTGCATCCATTGGTTTTCTGTGGTTTGCAACATAAGTCTTAACTAATACCTCGCCAAGCTTAGGGCTTTATAGATGCGTGGTCTCTGCCTCGAAGTCCATAAAGCAGGGGAGAGACAGACATATACACTAAACATTAACTACAGGGGGGTGAGCGCTATCATAAAAGTTACTTCAAAGCCAGGGAACGGTGCAGCGATAAATGAAGATAACAGATGTAAAGGGGATTTGAAAAGGAAAACGGGTGCAATGTAACTCTCCCATAATTACACCTGTGAAAGTCCGTTGCATTTCTACTTTGAATTTACTCGGGAACACAGCCACCTTAAGTTCAGAATGATGTTATTTTATAAGGTAATATTAGCCTGCTATCTGGCAACGGCTAAATCATCCAAGACTTCATGCTTCTATTTCCTCATTTGTGTTTGGTGAGTGGATGAATAACCAGCCTTGCAAAGAACTGCGAAGCATTTGACACTCAGCCTTTGCTGCCCTAGGACAATTTTCTGCCTTTTCTTCCCTGCCTTCACCAACCTCTCACTGACTCCATGTAATGGGAAGGCTGTTGACTCACACCATACAATCTTGCAGGTGAATCACTGATTGAGAAGTTTGTTGATTGACACACCATTGCTGTGTTAACCAGTCCAGGGTGGTGACATTATGTCTGGAGGGAAGGTGTGATCCTTTCCACCTAAATGATCTTTACAAGCATCCTGGTCGAGATGCTTCAAATAATTTGCTTCCATGATTTATGAAGGAGCAACGATATCTTCTTGGGAAATACCTTCCCTCTGCCCTCGTTTCGGACACCTGTTCATTCCTGATGAATGTTGGTGGCGTAGCTTGGGAGCACCCTAATTTGTAGGATCAAGGTGAGTTTTGGTGTCAAACTGATCTAGGTTCAAAGCTCACTATCAATTGCCTGCAGTGCAGTCTTGGGTACATTACAGTTGTCCCTTGGTATCCTCACAGGACTGAATCCAGGAGTCCCCTGTCCCGTGCCACAGATACCAAAATCTGAGAATGCTCAAGTCCCTGATATAAAATGGTATTGTATTTGCATATAACATACTTCAAACCATCTCTAGATTACTTATAATGCCTAATAAATTGTAAATGCTGTGTAAACAGTTGTTACACTGGGTTGTTTAGGGGATAATGACAAGGAAAACAGTTTAGTATAGATACCATTTTTCCCCAAATACATACATATATATATATATATATATATATATATATATATATGTATATATATTTGCAGTTCTGGGGTTTGAACTCAGGGCCTACACCTTGAGCCACTCTACCAGCCCTATTTTTGTGATGGGTTTTTTCGAGATAAGGTCTCGAGAACTATTTTCCTGGCACTGGCTTCAAACCTCCATCCTCCAGATCTCTGTCTCCTGAGTAGCTAGGATTACAGGCGTGATCCACAGGCGCCTGGCTTCCCCAAATATTTTTGAGCCCCAGTTGGTAGAGTCCTCAGATGTGGAAGCCGAGGATAAGGAGGGCTTACTGTACTTTCTGCTGCTGAGAATCAGAATCTGATCAAATCAGTCACATTTAAAGAAAATGACAGGTTCCTGGCGACATGCATCATTTAAAACTCGAGAATCATTTTTTCCATAAGAACAGTTCTTCATTTGGAGGCGTGACCCTCAGAGCACAGACTCCACGACCATTACAATCTGCGCTTTCACGGAGTCTCGGCTCCCTGCACCAATCAGAGGCTTTTGCACAATGGTCACCATAAATTAATAGCAAGGGCTGTCACAGCGACCGACTAACCTTCCTGCTTTATTTCAGCTAGCTTTTCCGCAGAAGTGATTACAACCCCGACGTGTTCCCCAGCCAGAGCACTTGCAAGACCACTTGAAACAACTGGGAAATCCCAGCACCCCTGAAATAGGCTGTGCCTCCCTGGCTGGGGTCCTAGACCTCGTATTTCTCTTACCCGCTAGAGTGGCGCCACCCGGTGGCAACATCGCGAACAGTGTACAATCCTGAGTCCCAGCAGTTTTTTGTTTGCTTTGGATTTTTGTTGTTTTTGTTTTGTTTATTGTGGTGCTGGGGATCAAACCCAGGGCCTTTACGCATCTGTACAAGTGCTCTACGACTGAGAGACATCATTCAGCCCCACCAGTTTTGAAACGCAGAGATTCTGGCATTCTGCTTCTCAAGGATGGGGCAACGTTCAAAGCTTTGTTTGTTATTTTTTGAGTGTACAAATATGCTCACCTTTCAAACAAAGTACACCTGCAGCTGTTTTCTTTCACAGCTTGACAATGTTTGTTAGTCTACCAAAAACTCAGCAAGAAGCATCAGATCTTGTAGATTTCAGAAAAGGAGAATGGAAACATTGAAACTCAGCCAGGGTCTTGTTTTCTGCAGCAATAATGAAGGACCTCTTGCACTAAACAGAAGTGTGCTTACTGTGTGGTGCATTTCTTTCATTACAAAAATGAGTCTCCTAAATAAAGCTAACAAACTTATATCTGCTGAGCCAGTGACAGGAACTCAGGCATAAGCAGATTTCAAGGGCACTTGGGATGTAGCTTGCTTAACACTTAGCCTGTGTGCCAGACCCTGGGTTTGCTGGGTGCTGGAGGCTCACGAATCTAATCCTAGCTACTCAGGAAGCAGATATCAGAAGGATCATGGTTCGAAGCCAGCCAGGTAAATAGTTCTCCAGACCCTATCTTGAAAATACCCAACACAAAAAAGGGCTGGGGGAGTGGCTCAAGTGGTAGAGTGCCTGCCTAGCAAGCTTAAGGCCCTGAGTTCAAACCCTAGTACTGCCAAAAAAAAAAAAGAGAGAGAGAAAGAGAATAAACCGTGGGTTTATTTCTGAGCACATACACACACACACACACACACACACACCCTCTGAAGCCCCCAAATTTCCATTTGCTGGTTCTTCTGGGAGATTTTGAGTAAAAATAAGGTGGAAAGGAGGACTTGTTTTGGATGGATGTGGGTCTAAATGCCTCCATATACCACAGGTTCACAAACCAGTCTGCTTTCGTAACCATTATGGATTTGAATGGTCAAGGCTTTCAGAGTCAGGCATATAGTGGAGCATTCCACCAACAGAGCAAGGTCACTGAGTGTGCTGTCTGCAGAGGAACAATTAACAGGAACTGACCCAAAGTCTCCATCATGAAGCAAACATATCACAACCTCTCTGAATAAACACCCAGTCAGAGCAGACCTGTGTTTCGAAAATAGGCATTAAAATCCTGGAAGCAAAACACATAAAATCCAGGTGTGGAAATACTTACCTGTAAGACCAGTACTTGGGTGGCTGAGGCAGGAAAACCTTGGTCTGAGCCTAGCCCAAGCAAAAGCATGAAGCCCTACTGAAAAATAAAAACTAAAGTAAAAAAAAGGGCTAGGGGCATGGCTCAAGTGGTAGAGCGCCTGCTTAGCAAGCTTGAGGCCCTAAGCTCAAACCCCAGTACCACCAAAACAAAAAAAAAAAAAAAAAAAACACATATAAGCTAGGCACTGGTGGCTCCCACCTGTAATCTTAGCTACTTGGGAGGCTTATAGAAATCTCAGTTCGAAGCCAGGCCAGGTCAATAGTTCACAAGACCTCATCTCCCAAATAACCAGACCAAAATGGACTGGGAGGTATGGCTCAAGCTTTTCAAGCAGGAAACCTTGAGCTCAAGTCCCAGTCTCACCAAAAACAACAAAGAAACCCATTTAAATGTATTATTAATATGAGAAAGTTTTTGTAGAGTAAATTTAAACATCTATGCAAAGCCTTGTTTTCTTTCTTTTTTTTTTTTTGGCCGTACTGGGGTTTGAACTCAGGGCCTACACCTTTTTTTTTTTCTCTTTTTTCTTTTATTATTCATATGTGCATACAGGCTTGGTTCATTTCTCTCCCCTGCCCCCACCCCCTCCCTTACCACCCACTCCGCCCCCTCCCTGTCCCCCCCACCCCCTCAATACCCAGCAGAAACTATTTTGCCTTTATTTCTAATTTTGTTGTAGAGAGAGTATAAGCAGTAACAGGAAGGAACAAGGGTTTTTGCTGGTTGAGATAAGGATAGCTATACAGGGCATTGACTCACATTGATTTCCTGTGTGTGTGTGTTACCTTCTAGGTTAATTCTTTTTGATCTAACCTTTTCTCTAGTTCCTGGTCCCCTTTTCCTATTGGCCTCAGTTGCTTTTAAGGTATCTGCTTTAGTTTCTCTGCGTTAAGGGCAACAAATGCTAGCTAATTTTTTAGGTGTCTTACCTATCCTCACCCCTCCCTTGTGTGCTCTCGCTTTTATCATGTGCTCATAGTCTAATCCCATTGTTGTGTTTGTCAGGGCCTACACCTTGAGCCACAACACCAGCCCTAATTTGTGATGGTTGTTTTGAGATGGAGTCTTACAAGCTGTTTACCTGAGCTGGCTTCAAACCTCAATCCTCCTAATCTCTGCCTCCTGAGTAGCTAAGATTACAGGCATGAGTCACCAATGGCTGACCCAAAGTCTCATTTTCAAAATTACATAATGAAAACTACTTATTTAGGTAATTTTTTTTAAAGTATGCATATTCTTTCTGTGGAATTTGTCTATTGGTCAATGAAAGGCAATTTAATCACCTTTAAAATCATGTTGTAGAGAGACTTTTTTTTTTGCAGTACTAGGATTTGAACTCAGGGCCTTCACCTTGAGCCATTCCACCAGCCCTAATTTTGTGAAGGGTTTTTCGAGATAGGATCTCGGGAACTATTTGCCTGGGTTGACATTGAACTGCATCCTCCCATCTCTGTCTCCTGAGTAGCTAGGATTACAGGCGTGAGCCACCTGCCTGGTTTGCATTTTTTAAAAAGAAAACAAAACAGCTAGGTGTGGTGGCACATGTCTGCAATCCAAGCACTTGGGAGTCTGAGGCACGAAGTTTACCAGTTCAAGGCCAGCCTGGGCAATATAGTGAGATCCTGTCTCAAAGAAACAAAACAAAACAAATAAACAACAACACAAACCAGAATCTAATGAAGACGTGTACATGCATATGCCAAGCAGGAATCTGCCTGCCACTGTGGCCTCACATTAGCACAAAAGCGATGCTAGACTCAGAATTCTGAAAGTGAGCCGCTCTTACCTGATGTCTAGCAAAACATAAGGTTCTGTAGCCTCAACCGCAAATCCAGAATGATGATACTGATAGCCTCTATGCTGAAACATGCTTGGTGACAAGTCTGGTCATCTTCCTCCACAGCCTCCTCCCTGGCCTCCGAGAGTACCTCTCTTGCCAGACCATCACCTGGGTCACCGTGGTGCCCACCATCTTGTTATCAATTGTTCTGTTATCCACCACCCTGGTACCCACTTCCAGTATGTGAGGATGTCTTGGAAGCCACCGTAACCACTGCATCCATAGCCATTGCTATGGCCACCATGTCAGCTACTTGGCTGGAAACCTGAATCTTGATAACCACCATCTTGGTAACCACCTCCTCCACTCCCTCCATCTGTCTGGCCTCCTTTTCCTCCTTCTCAGCTACCCCGGTCAGAACCATCATGCCACGTCTCCCTGTTCCTTGCTCATGACCTCTATACTGCCTAGCCTCCTGCTCATTGTGGGGGCCATCTTGCCTTTTCTGCCACAGTGCTATCTCAGAGGCTGGAGGTTCAATTTCTGTCAAGCACCCTGCCACTCTTCACCTGTTGATGACACAGGCAGTCTTTCATCTCACAGAAGCTACTGCTTGTCCTTAAAATCTTTTTTTTTTCCCCTTTCTTCTGTAATAAAATGAAAAAAAAATGTAGTACAAAAGCAGAAGGATTTCAACTGGCACCCCATGTCAGGCACTGTCACATCACACAGTGAGGGCACCAGAGGCTAGAGAAAAGGTGAGACTGACATTGAAGGCTAAAGTTGAGGAGTAAACAGCTGACTGACCAGGAAACCCAAAGACAGAATATGTTCAACCATAAGAAAAGAAATTTCTAGGCTACAAAAAAGATCTGACCATAGAATCATCAAATCTAATCGTAAAATCAGGACTTGCTCCAGTCAGGCTGAAGATAGACAGGTTGGATGACCCCTAGTGGTCCCTCATAGTCAATAGTCCTGATTCTCAGAAGTCTAAGTTTCCTTGTACTGTGACACCTCCTTCTGCAGAGCTCTGGCCTCTCCACATGGATTGGGCACCAGATGTTGTCTCTGAGCAGCCTCCCACCATGGGCTGTCACTCTGCTGGCATGCATCCTAGTGTCCATTATCACAGAATTTGTCAGCAACCCAGCCACCATCACCATCTTCCTGCCCATCCTGTGCAGCCTGGTAAGTACAGCAGGGCTCCTAGATGTCTAGAGGGGTGTGCCCAGGGGCCTCTAGCAGCAGCTTCCCCGGCTGGATGCTCTCCTTTGCCCCTGTCACAACTTCATTGCTGGGGAGCATAGGCCATGTCCACGCCGAGAGGCCTAGGATGATTGAGAAGTCCAGGGCTCCAGCCAAAGACAGAAAAGAGAGGACACATCTAGTCATTTGCTCGGAACAATTTCCCAGCATCCATTTTTCCCTTGTAATTTTCCCAGCGCAATGCCAGCTAGTGGACCTGTTTGGGGAGTATCTGGAAGGATGCCAGCTGTCCTTACTGTACACATTTTTCCATCTGGTCCTGGCTTGGCCAAGCCCTCATTCTTCATATCTCTGTTCAGCCTGTGTCAATGCCCAGGAACTGGAGCATGATGTCGTCAGAGAAGGCGAGGAGGGCGCGAAACGTCCCACACAGCTCCAAGGCCGGTCCGGTCCTGCCCTCCCCCACATCTCTCCGCCCGACCCTGTCCTTAAAATCTTTGACAAGTTTTGTCTTGTGGCCAAAGGTGGCCAACAGAAACAGAAATTATACTTTCAGGAAATAAGACGGAGAGTACTTTGGCTGGTAAACATTGGCTAATTTTTCTGTTCAACTCTGATACTACCAGCCAAAGGACTATATGGTGTCATCCAAAGATTTTATTCTAATCTTTCTTCAGAATTCATATTCATTGGTGGTGGCTTAGCAAATGTTTCTATTTTGTCCCAGTTTACTAGTCCCACTGGCCTTTTTTTTTTTTTTTTTTTTTTGGCAGTATGGAGTTTGAACTCAAGGTCTCATGCTTACTAGGCAGGCATTCTACCACTTGAACCATACCCCTATCCCTTTTTGTTTTAGTTTTTTTTTTTTTTTTTTTTTTTTTTTGCAGTGCTGAGGTTTGAGCTCAGGGCTTACACCTTAAGCCACTCCACCAGCCCTTTTTTGTGAAGGATTTTTTTCAAGATAGTGTCCCCAGAACTATTTGCCCAGGGCTGGCTTCAAACTGTGATCTTCCTGATCTCGGCTCCCAAGCAGGTAGGATTATAGATGTGAATCACTGGTGCCCAGCTTAGTTTTTGTTTTGAATAAGGTCCTGCATTTATGCCCCAGCCACCCTGGACTGTGATCCTCCTATTTACACTGCCCGCACAGCTGGATGACAGGTGCATTAACACCACACCCAGCTTTTATTGGTTAAGATGGGGTCTCACTAATTTTTTGCCTGGGCTAGCCTTGAACCATGATCCTCCTGTTCTCCACCTTCTGATTAGCTTGGATGATAAGCATATAAGCCCATCATGCCTAGCTTTCCTGTTTTTTGTTTGTTTGTTTTTGAGACAGGGTCTTACTTTGTAGCCCAGGCTGGCCTTGAACTCACAATCCTCCTTCCTCCCTCCACCTCTTGAGTGCTGGGGTTACAGGATCTATTGGCTTCTTCAATAAAGTCTTCCCCAGTGATTAGGCGGAACGCTAGCTAAAGTTTCCTTTGATTATTTTCAGTCCCACTGAAGAACTGGAACAAACATTGGCTGGAGATGTGGACATTGCTAATGCAACTCACCTGCTTTTCAACTCTTGAGCAACCTTACCACCACCTCCTTCTTGAGCTCATCTTGGAGGCACATGCTCAGTTTTGAGATGAGTTGTGTAGAAGGAGGCAATTCTGAGTGAGAAGGAGTTTGGTCACATGCCCAGATGGCAGTCAAACGTCAGGGCATCTGGTATCCCCTGGGAGTCCCCACCCCTCAAGCTGGAATCCTTTGGTCTCTCTCACACTGTCAGTTGCTTGCTTATTTTCTGCTAAGTTTGCAGAGCACACTTAGTGCACACACTAGCCAAGCACAGTGGAGACTGACTGAGACACAGTACTATCCACACAGTTGCAAATGGGCCTTTGCAACTGGGTCTTCCAGTGACTTGGAGATGCCAGTCCCTGCAAGGTCCAGCCCAAGTTACTGGGGTGTTCAAATTTCCCAAGCTTCCCCTCTTTACAAGCAGTGCATAGGCTCCCTCCCCAGAATTTCCAAATCCTTTGTTCATATTTTTACACTATAGTACTTCAAATTTTGACAAATCAAATTCCCATAAACTATTAACCACACTATATTCAACTTACTTAAATTTTCTAACTTCAAAGTCCAGAGTTTCTATTATAGTTTCTCCATCCAGAACACTTTTAGGGTGGCTGCTGAATTTGAATGTTCAAATCATCATATGCTCATCGCTCATCTAATACACTG
This sequence comes from Castor canadensis, assembly GCF_047511655.1. Lineage (NCBI taxonomy): Eukaryota > Metazoa > Chordata > Mammalia > Rodentia > Castoridae > Castor > Castor canadensis. The sequence goes on along the minus strand of NC_133388.1, from coordinate 16,120,412 downwards.
GTCTTTGTGGGCACAACAGCCCCAGGTGGAGAACACTGTGGGGTCACTCCAATTTTAAGAGGACACTGAGGCTGATAGAAATGTAAAAGTTTGCCCAGTATCTTAGAGTTTATGACAGAACCAAACTAGATCTAATACTAAAACCAGCACTTGGGCAGGGATATGACCGAGTGGTAGAGCACTTGCCTAGTATGTACAGAGCTCTGAATTCCATCCCTAGAACTGCAAAAGCAATGTCAGTCAACACAAAAAACAATCTCCTGACACTGGTTACCTTTAATTAATTAAGGAGGAGAAGGATTTTGGTAGGACTGGAGTTTGAACTAAGGGCTTCCTGTTTGCAAAGCAGACCTTCTATAGCTTGGGCCATACCTCTAGTCCATTTTGTTCTGGTTATTTTGGAGATGGGATCTTGCAAACTATTTGCCTGAACTGGCCTCGAACTTTGATCCTCCCGATCTCAGCCTCCCAAGTAGTTAGGTTCACAGGTGTGAACCACCGGTGCCCAGCTGCTGTTTATCTTTAAACATGACCAGGTAAAGACTCTCCTGTCTCTGCTCTCTGCATCCCTAGCTCCAGATACAAAATCCCACGAGGGACCCACTGTCCAAACTCGTATCATACACTGAGCAGCACCCATCAGAAGACAGGGAAGCTGTTTTTGGTGTTTTCATTTTCTGAAAAAGTAGGTGGGCTCCACCTCATCCCAGCAAGTCTTATGGGTGGCCCTATTGGACTGAATAGTGTGCTCTAAGAATTCAATTCTACCCAAAGTCTCAGAATGTGGGCTTATTAGGAAGTAGGCCTTTGCAGATGTCACTGATTAAGTTAAAAGAAGGCCACACTGGCTATGGTGGGCCGCAATCCAATGACTGATGTCCTTACAAGAAAAGAAAACAGAGACACAAACAGCATGCAGGAAGAGGGCCTCATGATGACAGAGGCAGAGATTGAAGTGCCATGTCCACAAGCCAAGGAGTGCCAAGGGTTGCTGCCACCAACAGAGCTAGGACGAGGCCTGGAACAGATCTTCCCCAGAGCTTTCAGAGAGAGCATGGCCCTCCCCATACCTGATGTCAGATTTCTAATCTATAAGTCAGCACTGTGCTGAGAATAAATTTCTGGGTTTATTTTTTTTTTTTTATTTTTTAAGAGATGGGATCTTTCTCCATTGCCCAGGCTGGCCTCAAGCCCCCAGACTCAAGTGATTTTCCCACCTTAGCCTCCTAGTATCTGGGACTCTAGCTGTGTGCCTGTTCCTGACTAATTTCCATTGTTTTAAGCTACCCAGTTTGTGGTACTTTATACAGCCACCCTACGAAACTAATACAGTGGACAAATCCTTGAATATTTGAAGGAAGTATAGAAGCCATGCATTTACTCCAAGAAGATAAATTTCTGGGTGGGAACATGACTTAAGTGGTAGAGTGCCTGCCTAGCAAGCTTGAGATGCTGAGTTCAAACCCTAGAAGACACACAGAGAGAGAGAGAGAGAGAGAGAAAGAGAGAGAGAGAGAGAGTTCAAACCCTAGAAGACACACAGAGAGAGAGAGAGAGAGAGAAAGAGAGAGAGAGAGAGAGAGAGAGGTTTCTTATTCTCATACATGCTTCTATAACCCTCTACACAATAGTTCAAGAGAAGAATTCTTGAAGGTCTCTTCTTTAAAAGCAGGGAGAACATGAACCAGAGGCGTAGACAGGCATCCTGTGGGCACCATAGTCTTTGAAGAAAGAATCGGTGTTTGGGGTTCTGTCTTCCCCTGGATATCATTTGACCCAAAGAGAGTTTTGCCAGGATAAGGCTGCTCAAGACCTGTGGGTGAGAACCAGATGCTCCTAGAAAAAGTCTGCCTTTCAGAGCACAAGGGCCACTGTGCAGCCCAGAGCTAGAGTTTGCTACCTGAACAAGATCTCAGCTTCCTTTGGCTCCAAGTCACACTCACTTGGCTTTCTAGAGTCCAGAAATGACTAGTGTGCCACACCAGGCTGCCTCAAAACCATTTGAGGAAGATAAACATGGTTCTTATGTGTCTTTTTAAAATTGAATATTCAACAAGGTGACAACAAGCATATAATATTTTTACAAATGGAGGAAAAAAAGTTATTCACAAAACTTTAAAGCCTGTGGAGAGACATTTCGTTAAACATGATATATTGAATGACCTTTTTTTTTTTTTTGTGGGATTAGGGTTGAACTCAGGGCTTTATGCTTGGAAAGTAGGCACTCTACCACTTGAGTTTCAGTCCACTTTGCTCTGGTTATTTTGGAGATGGGGGTGTCACAAACTGTTTTCCTGGGATGACTTTGAACCTTGATCCTCCTGATCTCAGTCTCCCAAGTAGCTAGGATTACAGGCATGACCCACCGGCTTGACTTTCTACCTAAAAGTCATCCAAAACGGTGGTCAAAGACTAAAACAAATATAAGCCTACAAAAGCAAGGAGAAGGGGGTGTATCAACTACTGAAGAAAGATGTCCACACAGTTTTGGAAGAAGGACAAATATTAGAGGAATATTTCCTGCAGAGAGGGCTCCTAGCTGAGAGTAGATTGCTCCTCTGTCAGGGAGACAGGGAAACTGCGTTTCTAGCAGCAGATCATGGCTCCCCACAATAACAGGTTTAATTGCTAGGACCTGTAATGCAACCTCAATTGGGAAAGGGGTCTTTACGATGTGATTAAGGACTTGGAGACAGAGTGATCTTGGATTATCCAGCTGGACCCTTTGTAAGTAACCCTGAGCACAGAAGGCCATGAGAAAATGGAGCAGAGAGAGATTTAAAGATGGCAATCTTAAAAATTAGGGTGATGTGACCACAAACCAAGGAATACTGGCAGTTGCCAGCTGGAAGAGACAAGGAACGGACTCTCCCCTGGAGCCTTTGAATGGAAATCAGCCCAGCAGAGACACTGATTTTGGAGCAGTAAAAATGATTTTGGACTTTTGGCCTTAGAACCAAGACAGCGTAAATTTAATTTGATTTGAAACCTTGAGTTCATGATCACTTATTATGGTGCCACAGAGAACTAACAGGGAGACTTTGGCTGAAGTCGGGTGTAAGGAGACCTGAGACAACCAGAGCCCCACTCACTCCTGCCCTGCTCCACCTTGGCAGGAAGTCAGAGGGTTATTCTCTGGACAAATTAGACTTGAACCAGAGATGCTCCTGACTCAGGAATGGAAAGACACAGAAGGGTGCACTGGAGTATAAGTAGTCAGGCTTAGATTCCTTGGGCAGGAGATTAAAGGATGATTCCCTGGAGAAACTATACATTTTGGGAGAAAAGACCTCCAGCTACTGAAATTCAGGGGTTCCCCAACTAAAAAACTGGGCTGCTGTTCTCCAATTGTATGGGGAAGCCCTCCAGCTTCCACCCACAAGACAGTGCTTGTAATCAACCACTCAGTGCCATGCTTGAAGGTGAGGCACTACACTTTTCCGACCCAATTGTGAGGAGCTTCCAATATGAGAGATGGTCTGAGAGAGAAAAAAGTCACTTGGATGCAGGGCTACCCATAGATGTGACACAAAGAGGAAGCCACTCGTCCTCATGGTTTCTGCTTAACTATGGGGCTCTGGACAGCTGCTCCGGTTGCCTTATCTGAGGGATGCACCTGTTTAGAGAAAGTAGCAGTGATTCAGGGAATGGCAGAAAACTGAAATATAAACAAACAAAATCAAACAAGCAAAACTTCTGGAGTATAGACCCTAAGAATGAGAATAAATGATAATCAGTCACTGAGACGGATGGCTTTTTCCAGTTACATGCTTACCCCATTCCACATGCTCTTCTCGCAGTGTGACCCATGTGCTTTTTAAACCTGGGGGAGGGGAGGAGTCTTGTGGTGCCCAACCAGTCACCAGTGAGAGAGAAGTGAGGCTGTGCAGCTTCTGAGCCAAGACCACTAAAAGGATACAGGTTCCACCAGCTCTTGGAACTCTTCTTCCTCACTATGTTGTGATAAAGACACATGGAAAGGCCTGGGTTCTGTCAAATCACATCCTCCAAGCTCACCCAGCATCAATAGCCAAATAAGTGAGTGATGAGCCTCACAGGATTCCAGAGTCTTCTAGCTGACACCTCAGACATCAAGTCACAGACAAGCCCCCTCTTAATTCCTGACCCAAAGAAACCATGAAGATCATAAATGATTATTATCATTTTAAGCTACCAAGTTTAGGGGTAGCCTGGCTGTGGTAGAAAAGCAATACAACCATGAAATAGGAATGGCAAAGTGGTGAGATTGGCGATATGAAGGAGCATTAGGGAAATTAACATTCAGTAGGTCTGGACTGATCTAGATGATGGGTCCCACCCCACCTCTGAATCCAGCACTACAGCCAGGAAGAATGTGCTCACTGATTATTTGAGCCGAATTATCTATCCACCCCTTAACAATGACTGAGCCACTGGTGAGGGACCCCCAAACACACCAAAGGGTTGTTCCTGGAAGAAGGAGGCTGGAGGCTGGGGAAGACAGCAGGTATCAGACCACTTCCTGGAAGATGTGCACTTCCCTTTCTGGTTGCCCTGGCCCAGTGTGGGTTAGTCACTTAGTGTCCTAGGCTAGGCCATTTTGTTGCTCCAGGTTGAATCCCTGCCAGCTGGCTAGGACTGGCCCAGCCACTCCCTAAGGAGAAACTGCTTAACTAACCCAGCTTTGCTTAATACATGACTAATTGCTAATCAAAATAATAGAGTTTGCTTCTCGTAATTTATCTCTCATGGTTTATTTTGCTTATTCAAGTATCTGTAAACATTGCCCAAATAGGAAGTATCACTGGAGAAAAGCAGAAACTTAGTAATTTTTAAAAAGGATAAAATTGCCAGGCACCGGTGACTCACGCCTGTAATCCTAGCTACTCAGGAGGCAGAGATCAGGAGGATAGAGGTTTGAAGCCAGCCCCGAACAAACATTTCTGCAAGACCCTATTTGAAAAAGTCCATCACAGAAAAAGGACTGGCAGAGTGGCTCAAGGGGAAAAAAGGACAAAATTGCCCATAGTTCTGCCATCCAAAGATAATTCCTGTTGACATTCCAGTGTCTGTTCTTCCAGACTTTTCCCTTTACAAATATATTTGTATGTATTTGCCAACACAAAAATGAGATTTTGGAGCCAGGTGAGACGGCATGTGCCAATAATCCTAGCACTCAGGAGGCAAGGCAGGATTGTAATATTGGGACCAACCTGGGCTACACAGGGAGACTTTGTCTCAAAAAAAAAAAAAAGATTATCCTGTAAGTGGTATTGTAATCTGCTTTATGGTTATAAACCAATTTGAATATCAAAAATATCCTTCTACAAGTTTGCACTATATGAAATTACCAAAATTCAACTTTTTTGACCTATGAAAAGGGAAACCATATATGCTTCAACCCAATACAATTTTTTAAAAATGGCTACAGAGTTCACAGTCCTTTGGACAGTTGAATAATTTACTCACCCTATCCGCTATGATTGGGTACTTACATAGTTTCCCATTTTTCACAATTATTTAAAAAACTGTACTGAAAATCTCTTATGGTGCATTCTTTATGGACGTTCGTATTTAGTTTCTTGGGCTGGCTATCTGTAAATGGAGTATGCTGGATGGAAAAGCTTTGGTTGCATGTATAGGGTATGGTGTCTTAACTCAAGGCCATGGGTTTGATTCCCTCAGACTCAGAAGGGAGGGAGGTGGGGTCAGAGGTCAGATGGATTCAGTGAGTTGGGGAAATTGAGAAGCAGGTGGGCATTTCTGCTTGGAGTGGAAAGATTCAGGAACAGTGGTGAACATACACTGCCTAGAAAACCTGAGCCAGCCTGGCCCAGCAAGGCAAAGAACAAGTCTGTGTTTTTGACTCTGACACATGAAGGAATTAAGTTAGTGATGATGATTGTAATGGAGGGCTTTTTTTTTTCTTGATCTTAATCCAGTTCTAATAGGCAAAAATATAACAAAAAAGCATAGGTTTTGTCTGAATATGTAAAAATAATAACTGTCAGAGGCAGCCTCTAAGATGGCTCCCTAGAATTCCCACTGTGTAAACACCTCCCCTTGAGTATTGGCTGCATTCACTGACTTCCTTCTAAAAACAGAGTATGACACAAGTAATGGGATGTCGCTTTTAGGATATGATACAAAAAGGCTGTGGCTGTCGCTTGGGTGCTCTCTCCTACTGTCTCAGATTACTTGTTTTTGGAGAAATTAACTCCACGGAGTGGCCCATGTTGGAGAGCTTGGAGGAGGACCTTCCAAAAGGTGGCTGAGGCCCTGGCCGACACCTCTGATGTAGTCTGTGAGACAGCCAGAACTACCCAGCTGAGTCCCTCCCAGCATCCTAATCCACAGAAACATGAATAACAGCTTTTAAAGCACTGTTGTTTTCAGCCACTAAGTTGAATTAACTTACTTCACAGTAACAGTAAACAAAGACAGTAGTCGAGATTTATCACCCTCTCTAACAGGTCTACGTAGAGGCTGAGCTTCTCGGCTCTGTAAAGCAGGCAAACTGATCTCAGTTACAAACGAGGAAGAGGGTTAATGGTTTCTGGGTGGGTCTCTTTTACAGCATAAGCTGGGTCATGTTATTATTATCTTTAGGAAGGAGACAAGAAGTGGTGATGTTTGGTGATACAGTCTTAAACTGGTTCGTCAGTGGTCCTATTCAGTTACTCATGCCCACTCTTGAAGTAGTGCTGATCTGAGTCAGAGCTAAGATGCCCTCAGAGCCTATGTACACAATGGTTCTTGTTCTGGCTCTAGTTCTAGACAGACCTTGGTAGCTTTCTGACTTTGCGACTCCAGAAAAACCACTTTGCCTATTTAAATGTCTATTTTCTTATTTGAAATTGGGGCTAGTAATACATCCATAAGGGTTATAGTCAGAATTAAATAACACGTAAAGCATTTAGCGCCATGACTGATGCATAGGAAGAGCTTAGCAAATGAGAGTTATTGTCATTACTAAGTATAATAAGCAATTATATATCTGATATATGAAATATATATACTAGAGTGTTACTCATTATTAGTGTTACTGATTAAATTATTCATATCACACCTTGGTATCAAGGGGAGCATAGAATCTAGCTAGGGAGTTAGAAAGCACACTTTTAAAAGATAGACAGATAATATTTGCAAACCTGTTAAATAGGCCAGGCGCTGGCAGCTCACGCCTGTAATCCTAGCTACTCAGGAGGCAGAGATCAGGAGGATGTCGGTTTGAAGCCAGCCCAGGCAAATAGTTTGCGAGACCTCGAAAAACCCTTCACAAAAAAGGGGTGGTGGAGTAGCTCAATGTGTAGGCCTCAAGCTCAAACCCCAGTACCAAAAAAAAAAAAAAAAATGTGTTAAATGACAAATACTAAGCACATTAAAAATTAGAGTCAGCTAATCTTTAGTTATTTAAAGACATTAAGAAGAATCCTTTGAGTCACAGAGTTTTAGAGTTAAAAGGAACTCTAGATTTTGTAAGTAAATAAACTGAGGTCCAAGAGGAATAAAGGCCTTCTTGGATCATGGAGCAAGCCAGAGGCAGGCTTAGATCTGGGTTCAAATTTGAGCTCTGCCAACATCAAGCTGTGTGCCACTGAGCAATGAAAGACACTTCCTCTGAGCCTCAGTTGCTTCCTCTGTAAATTCTACTACCTTAGACCAGCCTAGTTTCCACTGAACTGATAGTTATGGATAAGTAAAATGCGTTGTTACACACTATGCTTAATATACTATGTTAATATGGTGATCCCTGTACATAAGAAAACTAACAGCTACAAAAGCAGAATTAGGCTGGCTGGCAGAGGAGGCAGTACAGGGATGTTTGGAAAATTCCCCACAGCTAAATATTTCTTTGACCCTAAATTTCATTCTTCCCAGTAAGTCCCTTTCAGAAGCGGATCTGGTTCCATTAATTAGACTATTAGACTATTAGAATAGTCTAATAGTCTAATTTGTGTTGACTGGAATGAGTCCACTGGCAAAGACCAGGGCTCTCTGACAAGCTAACTAGAAGATTCTAAAAGGCTAGAGAAATTTTCCAGTCATGTAGGGTAGCCGGTATGACACCATTTATGTAAGAATCCCTGTCCCTGCTCTGGTCAGGCTGGGACCTACTGAGTACTTGACGCCACCTAGTGGTGAGTAGATGAATAACGCTTAGAAGGAAGGGCGTGCCTGTGATCACAGGTTTGCAAGGGGTCGTGTTATTTGCATGTGTATACTTAAGAATGCATGTACTACATATGTACTCCAAGGAACATTTTATAAGAGTTTTAAATTTACAGAAAAGTTACAAAGACAGTACAGAATGTTCTTGTATACTACCTACTTTCCCCTATTCTTAATACCTCCAAGAAACCAACTTTGATACAGTTATTAAACTCCCGAAATATTTGGATTTTACTTTTCGACTGAGTGTCCTTTATCTGCTCCAAGATCCTTTCTATGGTACACTGAATGTAGCTACAATGACTCCTTAGCGTCCTCTGGTCTGGAAGTTTCTGGTTTTTACTGTTTTTTAAGTGATCTTAAATGTGAGAAGTACTGGTCAAACAGTCAAGCATTTTGTAGAATGTCCCTCAAATTGGATTTGCCTGGTGTTCTCTCCATGACTAGGTATGAGCTATAGGTTTGGGGGAGAACACCACAGTGGTGAAATGCCTTTGTCATGGTATGGTGTCAGGGATAACCTCACTGATGTTAATGAGGATCACCTGGCTAAGGTAGCATTTGACAGGTTTGTCCACTGAAAACTATATTCCCCTTTCCATACTCTCTTTCTTAGAAGTTGAGCCCACATATGAGGACAGAAGGGAAGAAACTGTGTAGCCACATGAATTATCTGAAATCTTCTAGTATCAGCTGAGCACTGGTGGCTCACACCTATAATCTTACCTACTTGGGAGGCTGAGATCAGGAGGGTCATAGTTTGAGGCCAGTCCAAGCAAATAAGTTTGTGAGACCCCATCTCCAAAATAACCAAAGCAAAATAGACTGGAAGTGTGGCTCAAGTGGTAGAGGACCTGCTTTGCAAGTGTGAAGCCCTACATTCAAACTCCAGTCCCATCAACCTCCCCACTCAAAATTTGTTTCCTGTCCCACATGTATTTATACACTACTTATCAGCAGAAACTCATGAAAAGTTTTATTCTTGGGGGGTTAACTCAATGTTATTTGCTCCATAGCTCAAACTGTTGTAGCTGTCACCATTTGGGAGCTCTTTTAGGATGGCTCCTGTGACCTGTTAACAAGTCACCTTCCCCTTTTTTCTTTATTTCTTTGTATATTTATTTTTCACCAAAGAACATACACATTTCACGTATTTTTTGTTTTATTTATATTTTTCTGTACTGGGGTTTGAACTCAGGGCCTACACCTTGAGCCACTCCACCAGCCTTTTTTTATGATGAGTTTTTTGAGATAGGGTCTCACAAACTGTTTGCCCAGGCTGGCTTTGAACCGCAATCCTCCTGATCTCTGCCTCCTGAGTAACTAGGATTACAGGCATGAGCCATTGTGCTTAGCTATTTCACGTTTTTTAACAATTATGTAGCATTTATCAGATGCATATTCAGAGTACCTTAAGAAAAACTCTTTGGGAGTCAGAATATGTGTCCTTGTCCTTGGCATTGTATCTTTTCCATAAAAATGGGAAAACTGTATGTCTTTTCTAAGAATTTAACAAGGTAAAATAGAACAGATTAAGATCAAGGATTCTGGAAATAGCGTAAATATAAATCCTGCCCCTGCACTTACTAACTATGAAAACCAGGGCAAGTTATTTCTCTGTGCCTCATCTCATCTCATCTGGGAGGAAGAAAAGGACTTAGTTTGTTGTAGAAACAAATGTGTTCAATGTCGGTCACTACTACTGACCTTAAATAAACCTCCAGGGCAGGGATTATACTCTACTTTTATGATATGGTCTTCAGCCCTCAGCTCAGTTCTGCACATACTGGACAGCACCTGTATGTATATATATTCATGACACTTTTATCAACAAAATGTGGCAATAATGCTTCTCTCACCCCTGAGATGGCAAATGAGTGACTTGTGACAATGCCTGGTACATTCAAAATCACTATACAAATGTAAGCCAGAGAATTACACCTTTTGACTTACTCAAGAGTCCCCATGCAGGCAGGTCAGGTGGCTTATACCTGTAATCCCAGTTACTTAGGAGGTGGAGATTGGGAGGATCACTGTTCAAGGGCAGACTGGGCAAAAAGTTAGCAAGACTCCATCTCAACTAATAAAGCTGGTATGGTGGCTCATGCCTGTGATCCTAGTTACAGGAGAGACTGTAGGTAAGAGGATTGCTGTACAAGGCTGGCTCTGGGCAAAAAGAAGACACTATCCAAAAAAATAACTAAAGCAAAAAAAGGGGTTTGGGGGCATGACTCAAGTGATAAGAGCACCTGCCTAGAAAGTATGAGGCCCTGAATTCAAACCCCAGTACTGAAAAAAAAAGTCCACATGCCATCTAGTATTTAGCATTCTAGGAGCTGATGGAACTGAGCACATGATTCAGAGTAACATGTGCATGAAATGTGGCCAGCACCCACCTCACTTCCCTTGTGAGCATGTTGGCTGTAGATATCCTGCATACTGCTTCTGTCCTGGCACTAGAAAACATATGAGAGAATACAACTCTTACCATGACTAGTTACCAAGTCTCTCTTAACCTTTGTGTCCATTTACACAGTCTGCAACTGACTTTCTTATATTGCAGGATTTTTAGCTTTTGATTTTTTTTTCTTGATGGTACAGGAGTTTGAACTCAGGGCCTCATGCTTGCAAGGCAGGCACTCTACCACTTAAGCCACTTCATCCAGCTGCAGACTTTTTAGGATTAAATGAGAAAGTACGTGGTGAAACTTTAAGTCTAGTCTGCCATGCAGAGGCATGCAATGTTCATTTCTTTCCTTTCTCCTTCTAAACTCATTAACAGGTTTCTCTGAGGATTCAATAAGACAGCATAGAACATGTTAAGATCAAGGATTCTAGAAATGAGCCGTGCATGGTGGTACACACCTGTAACCTCAGCTACTTGGGATGAAGTGGCAAGAGGATCTTGAGTTTGGGGCCAGCTGGGCAAAGGTAGCAAGACCCCATTTCAAAAACAAAATACACACAAAAGGGACTAAAATATTTAAAAAAAAAAATGTTTTGGGCCGGCATAGTGCTTGCCTAGCAAGCTCATGAAATAATGTGTATGTTCTTTATTTTTTTAATCATTTTTGCATTAACTTACATATGTATACATTATTTGGACCACCTCCTCCATCCCCTCCGTAACCCCATCCCTACCTCTATGTTCTTTAAATAGCTATGTTGCAAGAACACAAATGATGGCACTAAAGTACTGTGTTCAGATATGGGGACTTTAAGGGTAATTTCGCTTTGTTTTGTAAATGTGGGGTTTTTTGTGAAAAGTATGATGTATCTGAACCTACTACTTGTGCTAATGTGTGTACGGTCTGGTTGCAGTCTGTTGTTTAGAAAATGACTTCTTACCCCCAGGCACCAAGAGGACAAAAAAAATCCAAAGAACTAATCTATCTAACTTCAGTGGTTTTCAGGTTCACACTTTGGAAGCTTTTGTTCAAATGAAATCTTTTGGAACCCTAATGTAAAGAAAACAGATTAAAGAAAGCATTTTATTAGCATTCCTTTATTTTATATGTTCACACCTATAATTTTACAACACCCATGAAATGACATTCAGAACCATGTACTTCGATAACAAATCAGAAGCCTAGAGTTAAAGATGGTTGCTGCAGACTTACCAGCCTCAGCTGTCAATTCTGTCTTTCATTTTGATTACACCAAATCAGTGATTCTGATTCACAGAGAAAATAACTTAGTATTTTAACTACAGCTCATGATTTTCATCATAAGCGTAGGGCGATGCACACCTAAAAACTACCAATAACATGACACGATCTGATGACTGCCACACCTGCACCTGTTAGCAAACACACTGGCATCTATCTCAGTGGGATCTGGGCTTCATACGCACTGCCTTTGCCCGTCCTTGCAGAGCGCTGAGCACACGGAGTGACAGACTTTTCGTACAACTTTGTATGATAGAAACTCACAGGAGTGCAGAACTATGTCCTTCCAAATCAATGACACATTTGGAAGACAGTCAGTTGGCAGAGTTGACAAAGGGTTCACACTGAGAACTGCACAGTATCTAGCAGAACAAGGCGGGGATAGGTTGATGTCTATCACTATTTTTCACAGACGTGCTCTACCTTCATGCTTTGCTTCTAGGTAGACATCCTCCTGGTCCCCTGAGGTTCAGGTGAACTGCCCTTCTAACCCTGCCTGGAGAAGGGCCTCCTTATCCTTTATCAGTGCCAGCAACAGCAGTAAGTTGGGGGCTGGGCCACCCTGTGGCGGACTAAGCTGTCTTCCAACTGTCCTGTGGACTGCTCCAGCAATCCTTTGGTCTATGCGGGCCTGATTCACAACATCTTTCTCGATTGCTCCTCTCTGTACCAGTTTCTGTAGTAAAGGCTCCATCCTTAGGACGTAAGCAGACAACTTTTCTTCATCTTTCTGACAAGTGCTTAGATCTTTGACCTGAAAATATCCCTAGGATTACCCAGAACACCAGATACTGTCTCAAGAGCCTGCAGGCATTTGGGGACTGTAATTAAGGGATTATTTATCTTAAGGATATGAAAAATATCAAATGCTGGGCTTTGAAGGCTCTCTCCCAATAGTCTTTTCTCTGCATCTGACACCTGCCATGTCTTCATTATCTGAGAACTATGAAATATCCAGGATCCAAATTCTTCTTTGCCAGGTTCTGGAGGATCCCTGCCAGAGAATTCTCTCAGCTTTTTATAGTTCAGGTATTGCAGGGCAGGCTGAAGAGCCTCATCTAATGCCAGTACCAACAAAGGGGCAGGAATTTCAGGGATCATTCCCTGATCTAGGTCAAAAGGATCATCTCCACACCCAAGAGCTTTGGTTAACTCATCCATTGTTATGCCCTCTCCCTTTAAATAATCATTTAATCTACTTAAAAATTCGTTATCCGGGTCAGGGGGCTTAAAGATCACCCTCCAAACACCACCTTTTCCAGGTATCTCCTTCAACACCAGAGCATGTCTAGTCTCCTCAGTAAGCCCTATCAAGGCTACATTCCTGTTCTCGTCCCTCCGGAACATCCTTCCAAGCAGTGTATACTCCGCCAAGGGAGCTAGCCCAGCCCGGAGAGCCTCCTCGATCTCTGCCACACTGCAGGTCTCGGGGATGCCGGCACTCAGCAGCGCTTCCGGGGGTTCATATCCATTCCCCTGCACCAGTCTTCTAAGAGCCTCAACGTCCTGGTGCCCACAATAATGGATATTAGTTCTAATTGGACCCGGGCCCATTGCAATTCACAGGAATCCTGCGCAGCAGCCCACAAAGATCTAGTCAGTATGCCGAGGTCCAGCAGCCTGCGAGGACAGTGCAGTCAGGAGTGTTAGGGTGTCAACGTCCACGGCGCACGTGCAGGCTCCCGCGCGGCCGGCCACCGACGGCTACCCGGGGCTGCCTCGGAGTTGCCACACTGCGGCGCTCTGCGGCAAACAGCGCCCGCCGCTCCGCCAGCCCGCCTCCGCTCACCGTTACCTGCTGCTCCGGCCGCTCGCCCGCCGCCCAGGTGCCAGGGCGGCTCCCACCCGACGCGGAGGGCCGGTCCTCCGTCCGGAAGGGCCTAAGGAGGCGCCCCGAGCGTCGGCAGCGGATGCCAGGCGGCCCAATCCCTGCCGTGCTCTCCAAGACTAGGCGTGATAGGCAATCAGATCGGGTAAGAGGCGCCAGAGGGCAAGGGGCGGGGCGCTGGGTCGCCGCACCCGGACGGCCGCCCACCTGAAGCGGCGAGCCGCGGTTACTGGTATCCCCAGCGCTCAGGGAGGCGGTGCCGCCGGCCGAGGCGCCCCGACGTCACGAGGGGTGTGGGCCTGGAGGGCGGGGCGCGCTCTTCCGGCTCGAGCCGGAAGCCCCGACTGCCGCGGCATCCGGGACGGCGAGCGAGCGGGCCACTCGGGACAGGAAGGTGAGATCCGGGACCTGCTCATCTTTGCTGGCAGTCCCGGTCGGTGGCCCCTGCCGGGTGCTGGCTTCGTGGCGCTGCAGGGCCGCGATGTCCGGGCCTGGTGCCTGCGTAGCTCTGGTCGGGGTAGGGGGCGTGGCTGGGAGGCCCTAGTGGCCAAGGAACCTCCCGTCGAGCCAGGTGACCCAGACTTGGGCTCGGAAGCGGCGACTGGGGCCGGGCCTCCGCGTGACCGGCCGTAGTCACGCTGTGCTTAATCACAACTAGCCTGTGCTCCGGGCTGGCGCTCGCTTTTCCTGAGCTAGGCAACCCAGGGGTTTTCTCTTATGGTGGCTTGCTCTGAAATGCCAAAGCCACACGGTTATTCAAAACCGAGTGACTCTTTAACGCTTGCCGTGGGAACAGGAAGATTTTCGGGATCGTTGTAAGTGTTTTCAGAGTTGCTGTCTTGGGGCTCCGACATTGGTTTAACTTGTGGAACCCAGTGTTAGCTGAAGCAATACTGTTAAGCCAGAAAGCATTTCAACTGTAAAAGTGGAATGTCTCTCCGTCTAATTCCAGTTTCTGAAGGGAATGTGTAAACACACCTGATTAAACAGGGCGGCTTATTCTCTGGGACTCACGTGAAAAGTAGAGTTCAGTATATTCTGAAACCAGTGGTTTTTATTTGCTCGAAACTGTTGCATAAAACAACCACCTGTAAGATGTTTGCATTTAATATAATTAACTTTAAATCTTCAACGTATTAATGGGGGTATTTTAGAACTCTTGGATATGAAATCAAGTATACTTGGAATAATTGCCATGTCAGCCTTACTAGACCCTGTTTTTCTTTTTTTTTTTTACTTTGAAGGCCCAGAGCATGGAGAATGATGAACTTCCGCCAGCGGATGGGGTGGATTGGAGTGGGATTGTATCTGTTAGCAAGTGCAGCGGCGTTTTACTATGTTTTTGAAATCAATGAGACTTACAACAGGCTGGCTTTGGAACACATTCAGCAGCACCCTGAGGAGCCCCGGGAAGGAACCACATGGACACACTCCTTGAAAGCTCGGTTGCTTTCCCTTCCTTTTTGGTTATGGACAGTTATTTTTCTGATACCTTACTTACAGATGTTTTTGTTCCTTTATTCTTGTACAAGAGCCGATCCCAAAACGGTGGGCTACTGTATCATCCCCATATGCCTGGCAGTTATTTGCAATCGCCACCAGGCATTTGTCAAGGCTTCTAATCAGATCAGCAGACTACACCTAATTGACACGTGAACTCTGTCACCGTTTTTCCTTATGGTTACAAAACTGCCCGTACTGTATGAAGTCAGATCACAAGACTGCAGTTTCTCCGCAGATCTCAGGAAGTTGTGGTGGGGGCAGAGACTTTTTAAAAAATGTGACTAGGGGACTATCTTTATCTGAATAATAATGACTTTTTACGTAAAGCCTGAGATACAGTAATACAGAATCATGTTGATGACTTCAGGTTTTGGAAGTAAAATCGTGTCTTGTTATTTGAAGTCTTTAGAAACTTGAATAAGTACCTGAACTCATATTTCTACTCTACTGCGCAACATAGTGGTGATTCAGAAGTTTTTCCTTTGTGGAAAAAAATGAACATTTCCATTGTGTTAAGTGTAAAAAGGTCCAACCATGGTCATAAAATTTAAATTTTATACAATTACTTGGTTTGCTTTAAAATTCTTAAGACTAAAACACCTATACATTCTCTTGTCGCTAAGCCAAATGTTTTTGCTTATTTTCATTTTCAGTTTATAGGAATTGGTATAAAATTATTGAAGTGATGACTTTTTTTTTTTTTTTTTTTTTTTTTGGTGTTAGAGATTGAACCCAGGTCCTTGCTGATACCAAGCCTCTTGGCTGAGCTGCAGCCATGATGGCTGTCTTGATAAGCAGAATTTGTTCTTCCTGGTAATAGCTACCTATATCATTAAATATTATCGGCTTTAAAAAACTACTTGGAAGAGACCAAATGTCTGAAAGTCTAGAAATAACGTATACATTTCTAGAAGATGAGAAAAAGGTGGTCAGTGAAAATATCTTGGGTAATTTAGTGCAGTCCATAAAGAGCATATCTTTCTGAAAACTACTATTAGGTCATCCTTCTGATTGTTCTTTCTAGTCCAAGGTCAGGTCTTCAGCCAGTTGCATAAAGATGTGATCCTTGTACTGCCTCCTTAGCATTTGTGATACTTGTGTTTGGTACCAATACAGATAACTGAAAAGTGGAAATACTAGATTTTTCTCTTTTGTGGATGAGATCAGGATATATTTTTAAGTTATGTTAATACTTGAAAACATTTTACACTATTTTAGTAATAATCATGACACTTTTTGGTGCCTATTCTGTTGGACCTTGTTTTAAGAGCTTTACATGAACTAACTCACATAATGATTATCCAGATTTTATGGATAAGGAAACTGAGGCAGAGAAGTAACCTGCCAGAGGTCCCACAGCTAGTAAATAGCAAAGCCAGAATTATAACTGGGCATTCTGATGCCTTTGTCCTAACCATTGAGCTATAGTTGTTTGCACAAATGACAAATGGTTAAGCCCTGGGTATTGTCTGACTAATGATGCCAAAGAATGAAAATGGCAATATTAGTGAGAAAAGTTTTTCTCAATTTGTACGAGCTACTGAAAATCTACAAGTTTCTGAGCAACCTCAGTTTATGTCTTATTTGTCCAGAAAGGCTAAGAATTCCACAGCAAACTTTTACCTAAAAGATAAAGCAGGTACCTTTGTCTCAAAAGCAGCAGACTCTCCCTTACTACCTCCAAAGGTTTTGTTATTGAAAAGATACATATTTTGGTACAATACATTCAATCTTCCAAACAAGCAGCAGTTTGAAATACAGTAGACCCTTGGTGCTCAAAAGTACCTCATTCCAAGGAGTTCACCATTGAGGAAAAACTGAGTGCTCAGGATTCCTAAATTCAGTGCTGTATGGTAGATGTTTGATTGATTTTCCAACACTACCACCTGACTTCCACTAAAGACATGCTACCTTTCAGCAGATCTAAAATTTTCATTTTATCACTTAAATTAAGCACATACATTTTCACCTTGCTTTTTTGGGTACCTTTTTTTTGGGGAGGGAGGCAGATTTTCACCCAATTAAGGGTAGAGAAATAGCAGATCACACAACAATTTAAACACAACTGACAACACAGGACTAATTGAGAGCTTCTCCACATCAATTTAGCTTCATAATGTGCTCATGGAATTAAAATTTTTGTTTTGAGGGCTGGGAGCATGGCTCAAGTGGTACAGCCTCTGCCTAGTAAGCACAGCCGAGTTCCAACACCAGTACCGCCTCCCAAAAAACTGTTCTTGAAATTTTTTAAATTTCTACAATAATTTTTTGACCATGCTTGGTCAAAACCATGTGTAATAAATTTGTGAATACTATACCTGTTTCTGTGAGAGTCAGACAAAATCACTAGCATATTTTGAGTACTAGAATGCATGCTGCAGGAATTGTGTCATGAGTTTTACATTAATTCTTCATTGTAGCCCTACGAGGCAGATACTATACTGGCACTATAGAAGAAATCTGAAGCATGTAAGAATCTGTCCATGGTCACACAGTAAATGGAAGATTCAGGACTTGAACTCAGGATGTCTGGCTTCAGATTGCTAGCTCTTATCATTCTACTATGCTGCTTCTCAAAAAAAAAAAAAAAAAAACCAAGGATAATCTGAGGAAAATCACTGAGCAGTTTCCTGCTTTATTAGTCTTGAGGCAGTTATTTAGTCTTATTCTAAAACTAGTAATTTCTATTAATCTTAGAGATTGTAGTTTTTTGGTGATACTGGAATTTAAACTCAGGGCACTCTAACACATGTTATACCTTTTGATTTAGGACCCATAACATGTAAATCCTTGCTTCCAGATAAAGGAAAGTAGAGCTACATCTCCACATCTCACAATGATTTAGTAAACCACTTTATTAGCAACTACATCTGAAATGAAATAATCCTAGGCTGGCAGAGTGGCTCAAGTGCTAGAGTACCTGCCTAGTGAGTATAAGACTCTCAGTACAAACCTTAGTACTGCAAAAAAAAAAAAAAAAAAAGAATCTTGTGAATCTTGTTGAGTGTTCACTGAAACGTGTCAGATATTTTTCAAAAGTACCACTACAGAAAATAAATAATTACAAAAACATCCAATTCATAGAGCTTTATTTACCATTTAAATTTTCTGGTATTAAAAATGCTACCAGTTTGAAAGTAAAAAAAAATTGATTTCCTAAAGCTTAGAACATGATTCTGTTTCAAAACTTTTTTAAGTTAACAACAAGCTTTTCTTTGGATAAGTGGAGTCATGAAATAAAGTACTCATGTGAGAGGATAACCAAACCCATAAGATAATCACACCAGCATGTCTATTAATCATAAGTAATGTGTCTTTCTTGTTAAGATCATCTAGTGCTGCCCTTTTCTCTGCTTCATGGTCTCCATGGTTTGAAATGCTCAGCTATGATCTCTCTGCTATGATGGACTGAACCCTCTGAAACCTTAAACCCAAAATAAACCCTTTTTCTTCTTTTTTTTTTTTTTGGTGGTACTGGAGTTTGAACTCAGTACTTTGTGTTTGCTAGTCAGGCACTCTACCTTCTTTAAAATATATATATATAGTGTTGATTTCCTTTTTGTTGGATTTAACACCCTCAATCTCAAACACTGGCAGAAGTTTACCATATTACCACATGACTCACTTTTGCATCAAATGAGTGTCATCACTTTATAAATTCTCCAACATGCAAAGTCCCAAATAATTTTAGGCCATGATTAGGAATCATAACACATTAGTATCTCTATTTTGGTCTAAGGCAGTGAGTGGGTCTGAATGTGGCTGTACAGTAGAACTACTCAAGGAAATGAAATAAACTAAAACAAAACATCTCAGGCTGGAGGTGTGCCTTAAGTGTAGAACACCTGCATAGAAAGCCCTGAGTACTGAGTTCAAACCCCAGTACCACCAAAAAAACCAAAACAGCACCTCACATAAAATGCCAGGGTTCCTTCCCAACCAATTTTATCAGTCTTTCGGGGTGGGCCCCAGGCAATTGTGTTTTAAAAGCTTTTCAAATGATTCTGTTGGGGTTGAGAATCACTTGTCCCAGTGTTAGTTATGAGAGCCGTGCTTGTCTTTACAACAGCCTCAGCAAATGTTTTGTTGTAAGTTCACCACAGCCATTCTAACTGCAAATCTTTAGTTGTCTATATTTTTTTTTAACTTCAAATACTCTCCAGTTTGTTCAGAATATGCTATCAAGCTTTTGCAACCCATTCTACCAAAACTGCTCTCCTGTCAAGAAGTCACTTGTGATTTATGCTAAATCCAATGGCCAAGTCTTGGATCTGAAATTACTTGTTAACAGTTTTTGATACTGTCTTTGACTTTCTTTAGTTGGTTTTTGGCTCAGCACCTTCCAGCAGAATGTTAATGAGGGAAATGTTCTTTATCTGTGCTGTCCAAATCAGCAGCCACTAGTCAGATGAAAATGTGACTAATGTAACTGATACCCTAAGTTCAATCCCAGTTCTGAAAAAAAAAAAAAAAAAAAAAAAAGCCACCTGTTCCCTGTTCTAGATACTTTCCTGGTTTGCCTTTTTCCTCAGTTTTTTCTATTCTCTTTGCTGGTTCCTCCTTGGCAATCAGCTCCACTTGTACGTGTTGGTGTGCCCCAGTTCTCCTTTCTACACTGCCTGTGGTCATGTCAAGCTCCAGACTTGATCATCCAACTGTCTATTTTGTTTTGTTGTGTGTCACCACACCTGGCTGCAGCTGCTTACTTTATATGTTTACTAAGATGTACCATGTTCATGAAATTTATCCAAAACCAAGCTGCCAAGCTCCACCCACCAAAACCTGCTCCTCAAGTCTGTTATCAACCCAGTGGACAAAAGACATCCTTTAAAAATGTTATACCTCTTAAAAATCCCCCTAAACTTTCCTTTTCAGAATAAAAGCCAAAGTCTTTAACATGGCATATAAAGTCCTAAATCAGCAGCCCAGTCTCAACGTACACCTTTACTTCATTTTCCACTACTCTTTCTCTCCTGAATCTACTCCAGCCTCATGCTGGTTTCCTTGATGATTCTTAAACATGCCAGAACACTGTAACTCTGTACTGTCTGCCTGCCTGGATGCTAAGCCCTGGCTTGTTCCATTACCTTCTTCAAACCTTTATGCAAATGTCACTTTAGTGAAGCTGCCTCTGATTACCCTGTTTGAATTTTCTCTGCAGCATTTATCCTCACATGAAGGCTAGGCCTTTGTCATGCACTGCTATGGGCAGTGACTGCCTACCACATCTACAACAGCACCTGGCATATGGTAGATGCTCAGTTATGTGTTCACTGCATGCACACTTCTCTTGCTAGACTTGCTAGTCCACACCTCAAAGAGAATGAAGGTTAGAAGTTAATATTTACTGTTACGTGCACAGCATAATCTGCACATTTACTGATTAAAACTTAACTACTTAATTCTACTGATTAGAACTTAACTATTAAGTTCTTTCAGACTTCAGGATGTAGTGATACATTCTCTCAAGGCCAAGATTTAAAATAGCTCTCAACTTACTTTTGATAGGATCCCTGGTGACATTGGTTGTCTTGGAATTTTCCATACTGAAACTGAGAAAACCATGCATGCTCACCTATATGGTTTTAAGTGGTGGTTAGAGCCCGTAAGAATTTTTTTGTTTCAAACATAAGAGTTGCTGGGAACTGGTGGCTCAAGTTTGTAATCCTAGCTACTTGGGAGGTTGAGATCGAGAGGACTGAGGTTAGAGGTCAGTCAACCCAGGCAAATAGTTCTTGAGATCTCATCTCCAAAATAAAGCAAAACGGACCAGAGGTGTGGCTAAAGCAGGAGAATGCCTGCTTTGCAAGGACTACACCTTGTGTTTAACCCCCCAGTCCTATCTGAAAAACAGAAACAAAAACATGAAGAGCTTCCTAAGCCAACTAATATGCACCAAGTATTAGCACTCTCAGAGCCATACATAGCATGCAATTCCAGTCCTTGGTGTTCAGGGCAATACTGTGGACCCATTAAGCACTCATAAGCTCCTTCTATTCCAATAGAATTTTGGGCATCAGGATAAATTTCTATTTAAAACTATACCTCAATGGCCTATTTATGTCCCAATGTGAGCTGCCACTTTTTAAAAGTTTTAAATAGAAGCTTATTTCTAGCATTCACTGTTTCCTGGGCCATGTCTTTAAATAGAGCAATTCTGATCCTAAAGGTCACCTGAGAACTGGAATGCTTACAGCAACACTGTGAAATTCATTTTAATACTTAGTACTGGATATACAGTGTAGTTATACAGTTAAACTGCTAACTGTTAAACTGTAAAACTGTGAAACTGGTTATACAGTTTTTTTAAGGTTAGAGCTGGGCATAACCATTTTATAAACACCTCCCCCTTATCTTATGGTACCATACATCTTATGTAGCCTAGCTCTCCTAGTCTCTATGGAAGTTAGATTCTATTTCTTCTTCTGACAAAGTTGCTGGATGGGAAAGGAAATATGAATTATTTGCTTTGTTTGCTTGTTTTTTTTTTTTTTTTTTTGATGGGATTGGGGTTTGAACTCAGGGCTTTGTGCTTGCAAGGCAGAGTGACATGGTAGACCATGTGAACCACACCCCCATTCCATTTTCCTGTGGCTATTTTGGAGATGGGGTCTTGCAATTCTGATTAGATTTACATTATACATTAATTACATCGCCCCCGTCATCTCTCCCCCTCAACCCCTTCCCTGCCCCACTTAAAGCAATTGCAAGAGGTTTCATACAGGTATTTGAGGTCCATCAACCATATACCCTCAACTTAATCTCCTTCATTCCCCTCTCCCCTCCCACTAGTACCACCCCCAACACACTGTACCTATTTTACAGTACTGTCTTTCATTCTTATATTTAATTTGATGTTCAAAGGGGCTTGTCAATGTATCACACTGTGGGTATACTTTAGTTTGGTCTATTCAGCCCCTTCCATTGTTCTCCCTTACCTCTTTGTTTTCCATTGCCCATTATTCAACAGCTTTTAATACACATAAAGGATGCTTCTTTAAGAGATGTATGACCTGAGTGTGGTGATACACATCTATAATCCTAGCACTTGCTAGGCTAAGTCAGGATGGAGAGTTTGAGCCCAGCCTGGCTACAATGAGAGACCTTGCCTCAAAAAAAAAAAAAAAAAAAAAAAAGTGTTTGAAAGTTTCAAAATAACTTTCTGTGCATAACTTTTGCTTAGAAAAAAAATACCATTTTTAAACGCAATTAGAACAAAGGACATACAAAAAAACTTCTCCCAGAGAAGTAGCTTCTTCCCAGAGACAGATGGACTGTCTGCACTGCTGTATCTCCCTGGTTTTCATTTAACACAGAAATTGATCCTTAACAGCACAGAGCACAGAGAGATATATGTTGGTCTTTTTAATAGCTGTACAATATCATACCTTTATTTTTATTTAATTAGTCTTCTGCTGGTGGACATTTAAGTTAACAATCTTTTCTATACTAGGAAAAATACTACAATGCCTAATTTTATAAACAGATCTTTGCATATTATAATCTGTAGTATAAATTATTGTGAGTCAAAGAGCATGTACATTTAATATTTTAACAGAATCATCAACTTGACTTTCAAAGAGCTTGTACCAATTTATATTCTGTCAATATATCATTGACCTTTTATTCTTTCCAGCTCAACATTGCATCAAAATTTATTTCTCAGGGTTGCATGTGGTGGATTACACCTCTAATCTCAGCTATTTGAAAGCAGAGATTGTGGCTGAGGCCAGCTCAGACAAAAAGTTAGGGAGATCCCATCTCAACAAGTAAGTCTGGTATAGTGTACAGCTATAATACCAGCTACATGAGAAGTGGAAGGATAGTGGTCTGAAGCTAGTACAGGCAAAAAGCATGAGCCCTATCTGAAAAATAACTAAAGCAAATGGGCTGGAGGTGTAGCTCAAGTGGTAGAGCACTTGCCTAGTAAGTAAGCATGAGGTCCTGAGTTCAAGACCTCAGAAATGCCAAAACAAGGAGACAAAAAAACACACTAATTTTTCAGTCCTCTCCCTTCACACCCCCCTCGCTTCCAGGCAGAACCTGTTCTGCCCTCTTCTCCAATTTTAGGAATATGTACTTTTATAAGCTTTTCCACTTATAAACTTATATAAGGGTCTCCTTATATAGCCCAGGTTGACTTTGAACTCAAGATCCTACTACCTTAGCCTCCTCAGTGCTGAAATTACAGGCCTGTACCACCACTAGTATTTCTATTCCCTTATTTTCCTTCTACTTATAAAGAATTGATATTCCAGGTTGGGGGTATGGTTCAAGTTTTAGAGTGCCTACCTAGCAAGCACAACACTTGAGCTTAAGCCCCAGTACTGTAGAAAATAAAAATATATATACATACTCTATCTATTACTGCCCATGAACCATGACATGTACTTTTATAACAGAAGCTAAAAGATGTAGCCATCATACCACTTAATTTAGTGGTTATTTTACCTTGATTTTTTTTTCTTTTTTTTGGCAATACGGGAGTTTGAACTCGAGGTCTTACGTTTGCTAGGCAGGTACTCTTCCAGCTTGAGCCACACCTCTAGCCCAATTCAGTGGTTATTTTAAAAAGAGAAAACAATGATAAAAAATCAGTAGCCAATTTGGAGAATTTCATACATTATGAATTATTCTGTTATTCCAATGGCTTGAAATTTCTCATTCAAGAAAACAGACTTAATTCTCAAAAATTTATTTTATCTTGCTTTGGTAAAAACAAAGTTTTCTCTCTGACAAATTTGTCCCAGGGGAACAAAATAAATGTGTTCCGGAACTAGAATGCAAGTCTTCCTTAAGTATCAGCAAGGTGATGATTAGGATACAGTAGCAGTCTTTTTTTTTTTTTGTTGGAGTGGCTTGTGATCTTCCTGTCTCAGCCTCCTGAGTAGCTGGAATTATACCTGTGCACCACCTGGCCCAGCTCAATAGCAGTCTTTTAAATTTCATAAATGCTATTGCTAAGATGATGGTTTTGGTCGTTTTGCAGATGGTCCATCTGAATTAGTTCTGTTACCAATGTTATTTTCATCTTCTGCATCATCTTCATCACCTTTCAAAATAAATATTTGTTGTATGACATTATATTCAGTGATTGAAAGAAATATAGGTTGCTAACATGGTTGAAATGAGACCATTTTACTTTAGAGATTTAAAAAAAATCTGTGAAAAGATGCTAGTATTTAAAACTTTTTTATCACTTTTTGAGATATAATAATTATTTAACCATAGACCCACTGTTTTAAAGTGATAGCTCAGTGGTTTTCAGTATGTTCGCTTGCTTTTGCAACTATCACCACTAATTCTAGAGTACTTTCAGTACCCCATAATGTAATCCCATACCCGTTAGCAGTCAATTCCCACCCCCTCGGGGTAGGACTTTTACAACTACAATTTTACAAGTACAAATCTACTTTCTATCCCTATGGATTTGCTTATTCTAGACAGTTCATATAAGTGGAATCATACAGTATGTGGCCTTTTGTCTGACTTATTATACCCATGGTACCAATAATGTACAAGATCTCCAATTTGTTCATATCCTAGCCAACATTTGTCATAGTTCTTTTTGATGATAGCCAACCATCTACTTTATCAAGATGGAAAGGTATAGTTTAAGCTTCTTTACAGAACAGGAAGTACTGACTTCAGTATCTAATTAGGTCAGGGCAGTTAAAAAAGTCACCTGCCTATTTCTGTATTCAAATATTTCTGTATTTCTTTTCTTGGTACTGGGGCTTTGAACTCAGGGCCTCAAGCTTGCTAGACAGGCGTTCTACCATTTGAGCCACTCCACCAGCCTTTTTGTTGTGTGTTGGGTTTTTTGAGATAGGGTCTGCAAACTATGTATGTCCCCGGGTTGGCTTCCAACAGCCATCCTCCTGACCTCTGCCTCCTGAGTAGCTAGGATTACAGGCGTCC
Organism: Castor canadensis; assembly: GCF_047511655.1. Lineage (NCBI taxonomy): Eukaryota > Metazoa > Chordata > Mammalia > Rodentia > Castoridae > Castor > Castor canadensis. Next base: position 16,095,341 of record NC_133388.1, on the reverse strand, counting down.
GCCACGGGCGACCAGCCAATTTTTTTTTTTTTCAATTAACAGTGTTAAACCTCTACGGTTCTACTTCCAAACTGCACCTACAAAACCAGGATATGGGAAAGGAGCTTCTGGGTTAATATGTCCTGACTGCGAAGCTGTCCCTACTGGGATGGACTGCACTTTTTCAAACATGTTTGTAATTTCACACCTAGTAAAACCGTTTCCTCTTCCAATGCCCAGCTCTAGAGAAGCCTTCCTGGGCTCGGCCAGCGTGCCATAATTACAGAGGGCGACACTCACACCGTTTCAACTCTTTTAATAAGTATGTCTGCCAGTCTCACTCCCTTGTATCCCACAAGCGCAGAACTGAGTCGACGTCACCTCCAGACCCCAGCCCAGTGCTTGGCATTGCGTAGTAGGCGTTCAACACGTTTTGGTTTTTTTTTTTTTTTTTTTGTAATAAAAGTGAAAACGCTTGGGCAGAAACAGCTCGGTTGAGTAGGGCAGTGTCAACATTTTTTAGGTGCAATTCTTACCCTGAGTCTCACTTTCTGCAAACCTGCCACTCACACTTGCTCCCCTAAGCCGAAGTCCCCTTGGGTACCGTCTCCAAGCTCACCATCCAATGCGTCGTCTGGGGTCGCAGCCACACTGTCCTGCGCTTCCCGCTGGATTAGGGGGCCGAAGAATTCAGTTACCAGCTCCTTCATCTGGGCCACGCCCGACAACAGGCTCTGGAGGGGGTCGGCGTCACCCGATGTCTCACAGCACACCCGCAGTCGCTGAGGCTCCCCGTCCTGCCCCACATACTCTCCTAACAGCTCCATGGCGACCACTTATCTTCAAGAGCGCGCCACAGGGAAGCACCACCCGGAAGCGGAAACCAGCCCGCAGCCGACGCAGGCGGGAGAAGGATGATTTCCGTTTGTCAGAAATCGTTCCTCCCCCTTCCTTCGCTTTCCTTCTTTGGGATTGGTTCCTGGCACTGAGGCCCCGCCTTCCCCGCTACGCCCCTTACGGCTGCTTTTTCCCGCCTCCGCCTGGGCCGAGGTGGAGTGCGGGTGACAGTTGAGGATGGCCGGAGCCGAGGGGCCCGCCGGGCGGCTGTCGGAGCTGGAGCCCGTGGTGTCGTTGGTCGACGTACTGGAGGAGGACGAAGAGCTGGAGAATGAGGCGTGCGCCGTCCTAGGCGGCAGCGACGCCGAGAAGTGCTCCTACTCGCAGGTGGGCGCGCGGCCCGGGCCTCGTTTCTCCCGGGGTTCCCTCCGACCAGCGTCTTCCCCGCCTGTATTCTCTATTCCCGCCTGCCGCGGCCATCCCGCCCATGGTGCCGTCCCTTGCCCGGGCCCGGCTGCTCTTTTATCTTCGGCGTTCTGGGTTGCAGCAGAGCCCTCCCTCCTCGCTGTCTTCCTCCGCCAGGCTGCGCAGGGTTCCGTAGGCTTTGGCCCTGGATGGAGCCACTTCTTTAGTCTCTTCTTGGTGGCCCGGCTGCCTTGCACAAAATCATGCTCTCAAATCCAAACGTCTTTGGCCGTACTTTTTTCATCCTAAGAATATTTATTAGGGACCGAATTGGGCTGGGGGGGGGAGGTATCAAAATACAGACTTAAAGGAAAGAGCCCTGGATTTGAACATCTTCCTTTGTGGGACGAGCTCCTGCACAGCGCTGCAATGTAGTTTAACTGAAAGCTAGTACTTTGTAGATGTGTGCGCGCTAACACAGGCTAGTACCGGATCTATGTGCAGTGTGACACCCCCTCTCCCGGAAATAGAACGGAACGAGAACATTAGGTGGCCCTGGCAAGGAAGGGGAGAGAATGACTGGTATTTAAAACCTTTAATCACCACTGAAGCGACTTTTTCCCTGATTTCCATTGGTGAGGTGGGGAGAAGGATGTTAAGTCTATATGTAAGCTGTTTTTGAAATGTAGTTAGCTTTATAAGGTGAATTTCCTTAAGAATTTTATTGTAGGAAAACATGAAAATTTGCTTGAGTCGTTGGGTGGCTTGAAAAAGAAATGAACATATGCTTGTACCCAACACCCAAGTCAACAAATACATTGTTACTAGCATCCTAGAAGTCTGCCTGTGTGTCCGTCCTGGAGGAAGATAACCCTCATGAAGATTTCTAAGTTTTGCCTATTTTTCCTTCCATCTTTGTATTTTGAAACATTTTAAAATCTATTAAGTTGAAAGAATAAAGTTAAATCTATAAATAAGTTGAGACAACTTAAAAGTAAGTTGTTTTTGGTGGGTCTGGAGTTTGAATTCAGGGCTTTTTACTTGCAGATGCTCTACCACTTGAGCTACATTGAGCTACACCTCCAGTCCATTTTACTCTGGTTATTTTGGAGATGGGTGTCTCAAGAAGTATTTGTCCAGGCTGGCCTCAAAGTTCGAGGCCCAACTTCGGTCCACCCAACTTCAGTTATCCCCATCTTAGCCTCCCAAGTAGTTAGCTTGAGCCACTAGCTCCCAGCCACTTTTTCTTTTTTTCTTTTTGAACCACTTGATAATAAATTGCAAACATCATGACATGACATTTCTAGATGTTTCAGTGTGCATCCCCTAAAAATCACAGGGATTCTTTTCATGCATTGTTTTTCCTCTTTGGTTGAATTACAGTGTTTTCTAAAATTAAAATATGATACTGCTTTCCTAAGCCTAAACATATTCACCTACATTTTCATATATTATAATGATTTAGCAGTTCACCTTATTCACAGGTGATTCACAAATTTAAACTTCCATCACTTTAAGAAAAATTGTATGAAAACAGGCATTAGTATAGATAGAGTATTTGCAACTGTGTTTTGGTACTCTGTGATACAAACTTTTTTAATAGTCTTAATGTTTTTTACAGGAAGATCTTGATCAGATAATCTGATTTTAATTATATCTCACATCTTAGGCATTGGTGTTAGGTAACTATGCTCTTTCAATAATTTATTCTCGTCTGTTTGGGGGGCTGAATTTTAGGGCTCAGTAAAAAGACAAGCACTATATGCCTGTAGTACCTGCACCCCAGAGGGAGAAGAACCAGCAGGAATTTGTCTTGCTTGCAGTTATGAATGCCATGGAAGTCATAAACTATTTGAACTATACACGAAAAGGTAAACAGATTGTTGCTGAATGTTTTCTAAATGTTTAGATTCTTTCCCAAGTACGTTTTTTTCTTAGTCTTATTTTTTCCATTCAAAGTAGTTGTGCACAAGTAAAATTTAATATTGCTTTATATAATATAATGGGAGGGAATGGTTTTTCCACAGAACCTTTTAAAACATTATGGTAAAAAGTCAAACTAATCATCCTTCTGCCATTATTCTGTTGTGTGTAAGTGATGTAGATACGTCTTTATGTATATTTCCAAAATTGTAAAATCTTTTATTGTTATGTTCTTGGAAATTCTAAACCACATACATGAACAGCAACCAAAGTTACTTTTTAGATCCTAAAAATGAATCAAAAGGCAAGAGACTATGATTTGAGTTTAAAGAAGTACCTGTTAGTTTTGAAAGTAAAATAAAATTGGCTCTTCCTCCTTTTTTCAGAAATTTTCGTTGTGATTGTGGAAACAGCAAGTTTAAAAATTTGGAATGCAAATTATTTCCTGTAAGTAACCACTATAACTACAATGCTCTTTTTTTTTTTTTTTTTTTTTGGTAGTGGTACCCATGCTTGCTAGTGGTACCTATGCTTGCTAGTGGTACCCATGCTTGCTAGGCAGGAACTCTACCACTTGAGGCACTCTGCCAGCCCTTTTTTGTGTTGGGTATTTTGGAGATAGGGTCTGGAGAACTATTTGCCTGTAGTGGCTTCATACCACAATCCTCCTGATCCGCTGCCTCTTGCGTAGCTAGTATTACAGATGTGAGCCACTACAGCCTGGCTTACAAATACATTTAAAGGAACTGCAGTTGATATTTATTGGAGTGGGTAGAAACCAAATATTTTCCAAAAACAGGTCCTTTTGCTTATTCTTTGCAAATGGATATATTTTTTTTTTTACTTTATTTTGGAAAAATTAGATAACCTGTACCTAGCCTATAACACAGAGTGTAAATAATATGAAAGGTTTGCAGAGGCAGGGGATGTTCTTTAAAGTGATTCAGGTTTATTTATGTTAGTTATGCTCATGCTGAGACTTTTAGAGCAAGGATCTGACTTTTAAAACTAGATAATAAAGCTTGGTAATAATTAATGTGGGCTGTGCACACAGAACTTTTTTGAGTGTATTTTGATTAGTAAAAGCTGTGCTTATATAATTAATTTTAGTGAAATAGCAGAGATAAAAGAGAAAGTAAGGAATGTTACATTGTTTGATCACAATTGCTAAAACTGTCACATTTCCCCTCTCCTTTGAAGATTAGTTATAAACAATTTCTTTCCCTCCTTTCTGTTCCCTGGTGACCTGAGGGAGGGTTTGGCTATCATAGCATATATAAAGAAGCATCTTGAAATTCCAAGCCAGTGTCAGTTTACATAGTTGATAATATATTTAATTAACTTTTATCTTCACTTTATTGAATGGGTATATTCAATTTCCCCCAATTGCTATGAATAAGATACAGAAAATAAATTTTGCTTTTTCCATGTATTTTGGAAAAAGTATTTCTTTAATGAAATTTTTTTTCTTGAATTTTTTTTTTCTTTAGACTTGAAAGTTAAAGACTAGCTTCTGGGAGGAAAATATTTAATGAACAGATTTATTCATTGTGTAAATTTTTTGATGCATAAAATTATACTTGAAATTAGACCATAGTATATGCTGAAATTAATACTATCTTTCAGGACAAAGCAAAAGTAAATTCTGGTAATAAGTACAATGACAACTTTTTTGGATTGTACTGCATTTGCAAGAGACCTTATCCTGATCCTGATGATGAGGTAAGAGAATTGGAGGTTAAAACCTTGGGCTGTGTCATCTCTTCAGCCTCTTTTAAACAGAGACCTCTGGAGCATTTCAGGATGCTCAAGGATTGTACATTTTCCCTTTCTTATGCATCTCACTTGGACCTACAACTGGTACAGATCTCAGCTACTTTTCTCATTTGTACCTCATAGGAATGAAAAATATGAGAGGACTTTCCCAAGGCCAGAACTTTGTTCCTTTCTCTCTTTTTCATGCCTGCCTGCCTGCCTCAACTCCATATGTTTTCTGAGAAATGACTTTCAACTTCTTGCCTCCCTGGAAGAAAAGAAAAGTGTACAAACTGGATCCTCTTAAAAATTTCCATTAGAGGGCTGGAGGTGTGGCTCAAGTGATAGAGTGCCTGCCTAGCAAACACAAAACCCTGAGTTCAAATCTCAGTACTACCAAAAAAAAAAATCAAAAAATTTAAAAATATATAAATAACATTTAAAGCGTTCTTCCTCATTCCTATGGTTCTTACCTCCCAAGTGTATATTTTCAGGCCTTTTTCTGTGCATATAAAAGTGTTTGAATGAATGTGTGTTTCAATGTGTAATTTTAACAAAGATAAAAATTCCACACATTTCTGAAGTTGGCCTTTTTCACTTATCAGTATGTCATATACATCTTTCCATGTTAAACAGTACAAATATATCTCATTCTGACTACTGCAGTGTATCCCACATTTGACATGCCATAAGTTAGTTAACCTATCTGGGTGCCAGCATCTCGTGCCTGTTATCCTAGCTATTTGGGAGACTGAGATTGGAAGGATTGGTTCAAGGCCAGCATGGGCAAATAGTTTGAGAGACCCCATCTCCGAAATAATCAGAGCAAAATGGACTTGGAGGCATGGCTCAAGCATTAGAGCACTTGCTTGGCAAGCATGAACCCATGAGTTCAAACCCCAGAAAAAAAAGAAAAAGGAAAGGAGGGAGGGAGGGAGAAAGAACGATACTGTCATAGTAAAAGGACAACAGCCAGTACTAGGGAGTTAATTAATAAATATAAGAGTATAAAAGCCTAGAAATAAAAGAAAAATTATTCCTCAAATAGTTTGTCTTTTGGCATGTAATTTTCCTAATACACAAGTTTATTTTATTTATTCAAATAGAAGTTGTCCATATCATCAAGAGTTAGTAACATTTACTTTTGTCTTACTTGGCAGCATGTTTTGGTTCAAAGTCCCAAGTGCCATATTCTACAGTGGTCAATTTATTGTCCTTCCCTGGTTCTAGGTTTCTATATAAAATGGGAATGCCCCATTTTATCTATAAAGTTTTGTGAGAATCAAATGTGAAAGACCTTTGATAATTGTTTGCAAACCAATTTATACAGATTTAATTTCTTTGTCCCTTTGGCTGCTATTACATGGTTGGGGTCTCACAGAGTTGATAGAGAATTATTTAATATCTAGTTCTATTCCATGCTCCAGAATTCAAAGTAATCATTAACAACCTTTTTCTTGTTAGGTTCCAGATGAGATGATTCAGTGTGTAGTCTGTGAAGACTGGTTCCATGGAAGGGTAAGGAAGCTTACTCTTTAAAGCCATGTCTTCACAAGATGAAGGATCTTTTCCTTTCGAGTTATTTTATTTTACATTATAATTACCCTTCTAAAAATAAACTAAACATATAATCAGTGTACTTTTGTAATATTTGTTTATAAAACAATAGGCATCTTAGATATATATGAGACCACAAGAAAACTGTTTTATTTTCTGTATTCACAGCATCTTGGGGTCATTCCCCCTGAGAGTGGTGATTTCCAAGAGATGGTGTGCCAGGCTTGTATGAAACATTGTTCTTTCTTGTGGGCTTATGCTGCACAATTGGCAGGTAGGTGTTTCTGCAAACTTGGTGTGACACAAACTTATGCAACTATTTTTAACTGGACTTTTGAGGTATACAAAATGGAATGGAATAAAACCTCCTCCCTTGGGATGTTAAAAGCTATAAACTTGTGTAGAGACCGAAAATTAGAAGGCATGACTGGCAAAGGAAAGTCGTAAAATTACCTGTTGTCCCTGTGTTTTGGGTAGGCTTAGATCACATCTCCATGTTTTAGAATAACAAACAGCACCCATCTTACCCATCCAAAAACCATTGTCTGAGGATTAGGTTATTTTCCCCCAGCTCTGAAAATATAAAGGCTATTGAAAAGAACCATCATTTAACCATTTCCTGTATGGGGAGCGGAAATGTTTCGCCCTTTTTTCATTCTCCCTCCTTTATCCTGTTACACTAAAAGTAAATCCTTATTAAAACTCCAAAAAAAAAAAAAGCAGAATAAAAAGGGCTGGGGGCGTGGCTCAAGTGGTAGGGTTTCTGCCTAGAAAATTGGATAGGATATGTTCCTTCTCCACACAGTGATTATACCCTGGCTAAGAGCCTACCAAAAACAAATGAGAATTTGAATGGTAAGATGTAGGGTATGGATGAGACCATTATCGGAGAAAATGGGGGAGACAGATTTTGAAAGATAAATAGAACTAAAATTCGTTGTTAAATGTAAGACATGATATTGGTTGGGGAGGTGGCAGTGTCTTTGTCCATTTGGGGTATTATAACAAAATACATTTTGGGTCATTTATCAACAGTTGAAATTTAGTTACAGTTCTGGAGGCTGACAAGTCAAGGTCAAGGTGCCAGAAGAGTCAGTATTTGGTGAGGGCCCATTCCTTGTAGATTAAGCCTTCAGTGGATTCTCAAATGACGAAAAGCACAAACAGGCTTCTTTGAGTCTCTTTTATAAGGACGCTAATTTGTCTCAAGAGCAAGCCCTATGACCTAATCACCTTCTAAAGGCTGTACCTCTTAATATTACTGCATTCGAGATTGGGTTTTAATGTGTGAATTTGGGAAGAATATAAATATTTAGGCCAGAACAGATGGTGACACAGTTTGCTATCTAGGTTATCTGCTGTTTTTATTACACGCTAAGAAATTGAGTAAAAACAGCTAATCAGCAATGAATGGTCTTAAATGTCTTTTTTTGTCATTTTTTCCTTTTTTTTTTTTTTTTGTGACATTAAATATCTTAAGGTGGTAGTTGCTCATACTGTTTGCTCCTGTGGCCTCTTCTTGCCCTTCTTACCTTTGGGGACTTCACCATATAAGCCACAAGCAGCATGGTTATGCCTAAATTCTCATCCTATGCTTTTGATTTGCCTGAAGGTTCTTAAACTTGGTATACTCTTTGTTCATACCCATTTGCAGTTATATATCTCATTTTTCCACAGACACTAGACCTATATGTATTTCTCATTCATTGTTTTTTTCTTTTTTGTTGTTTTGTTTTGTTTTTGCAGTGCTGGGGATAAAACCCAGGGTCTCGTGTATGCTAGGAAAGGGTTACATCCCCATCCCCAAATGGGTTATCTTGATTGATCTTATCTGCCTTCATTTCCTTCCCTATCAGCAGATGGCTTCATCTGCTATTAACTTGAATGCCATCATCCAACATTTGCTCCCTTTCTGTTTCTCTTCTCTCCACAGTCTTTTTGCATCTACACCCATCCTTTTTGATTTCCTCTTCCCTAAGAAAAAGCTGGTATTTTTAGTTAAATTACTCTGTTTTCTTACCTTTTTTTTTTTTTTCTCCCAGTACTGGGGTTTGAACTCTTGGCCTCACGCTTGCTAGACAGGTGCTTTTCTACCTGAGCAACACTGCCAGTCCCATCTCATCTCTCTTTAACACATATGATATATTCTTTTGTAGTTCACCTATAAAGTGTTTAAGTAGTGATAAATATTTTTAAATGAACTATTTAATTACTTGAATAAGGCAAGCATAACCTAAAGAAAGTTGGTATCTCCTAGCTCATTATTCCAGGGAATAAGGCTGACTTTTCTTCTTTTTTAGATTCTGAAATATTTTAAAATCAGAATAAGTGATTTCTTTGTCATATAGATCTGTGGATATCTATGTGCATCTTTGTTTTCATTGAACCCACAGTAACAAAAATATCTGCTGAGGATGATGGGTTGGTGCTGAATGTTGATGGAATAGGTGATCAGGAAGTTATGAAGCCTGAAAATGGAGATCATCAAGATAACACCCTCAAAGAGGATGCTCCACAACATGGAGAGAATACTGTCAAGGAGATTAAAGCAGAGCAGAATAACGAGCCATGTACCAGCTCTAGTTCTGAATCTGATCCACAGGTAATAAATGAAGTACAAGCCACAAAAGAAATGAAACTGGTAATTCTCTGAGCTCTGTTTCTTTGGATTTCATTTATAATCTTTGCATAAAGAAAGCCCTTTATAAAATCTGAACTACAAAAACTATGATAGTTTTAAAACACTTCAAAACTTAATTTTAGCCAGGTGCCAGTGGCTCAAGCGTGTAATCGTAGCTACTTGAGCAGCTGAGGTCGGGAGGATCACTGTTCTGAGGTCAGCCTGGGCAAACCCCAAAATAACCAGAGCAAAAAATTGATTGGAGTTGTGGCTCAAGTAGTAGAGCGTCTGCTTTGCAAGCGTGAAGCCCTGGGCTCAAACCCCAATCCCACAAACAAAAAAAGTCCTTAATTTTATTTCAGACAGTGTTTAAGAATCAGTGCCTCAACACAGAATTACAGTCTGGCTGCAGACTTCAGGAGCTCAAAGCTAAGCAGTTTGTAAAGAAAGACACTGCCACTTATTGGCCCCTGAACTGGCGCAGCCAGCTATGCACCTGCCAAGACTGTCTGGTGAGTATCTGATTAAGGTTGATGTTTATTTGTATCTTTATAGAATTGATGTAGAAGTGTAAGAGACTTTCACATTTTTTCTTTTATGCAAATTTATGAAGTTTTTGTGCTTGTAGTCTGAATTCTTGTAGAAGAAAATAAGAATTATGCACTGCTTTTTATTATTTTAATTTTAGTGGAAAATAGCACTTGTTACCTCTTCTATAGAGTTGCTTTGGAACACAATTGAAAGTTGTAGTGTCAGTAATTTTCATTTATTTTGTTGGCAGTACTGGGGTTTGAACTTAGGGCATTGCACTTAGCTAGGCAGACACTCTACCACTTAAACCACACCTCCAGCCCTCTGGAATTTTTTGTTTTTAATTTTTAAATTTTTAATTTTGGGGGGAGGGAGTGGTAGTGGGGTTTAAACTCAGGGCCTTGTGTTACCATCTGACCTGCACCTCCAGCCCAAGGCAGTAGTTTTTAAATAAAGATCTCATAAACCATACAACATCCACTAGAAATTGGAAGGTTTTGGAAAAAGATTTGGCAAAAAGTATAAATCCTTCAAGCAACTCTCTGCTAAGAGGCTCAGATTTTTTTAGGTGCTAGTTTTAAAATAAATAAGTTTTTAGTAATTCTCAAGAAGTTGACTTTCTGGAGATGACTTACAGTTCTAATAGGAATCTGGTTTTATTTTTTTAAAGAACATGTATGGAGATCTAGATGTCCTCTTCCTGACAGATGAATATGACACAGTTTTGGCTTATGAAAACAAGGGCAAGGTTGACCAGGCGACTGAGAGGAGGGACCCTTTAATGGATACCCTTAGCAGCATGAACAGAGTCCAGCAAGTGGAACTCATTTGTGGTAAATACCGTGTGTGTGTGTGTGTGTGTGTGTGTGTGTGTGTGTGTGTGTGTGTGTGTGTGTGTGCGCGCGTGCGTGCATGCGCGTGCGTGTAAGTTCATAAAGCTCATCACGTTTCCTTCACCATGTTAAAAGAACACAGGGCTGGCAGAGTGGCTCAAGTGGTAGAGCGCCTGCCTAGCAAGCATGAGGCTCTGAGTTCAAACCCCAGTACTGCCAAAAAGAAATAATCTTAATAAACAGATAGATTTGAATCTTATGCAAAAAAGTTAAAATTTGAATTATGTAGTAGGCCTCAACTATAGTTACTTGACTTTAATATTGCTGAGTATTTAGCTGCTATTGACTCAGAGTTTCATGCTAAAATAATTACGTTTGAGAAACTATAGTATGTACTATTTTGATTAAGGTAGATGTTTGAATGAAAGAGGAGTAGAAGATTGTTCCACCCATTAAAGTAATTTTCTGTGAGCATTTATATGTCATCATTTGAGCAAAGTTTAACAGCTTTTTGACAGCTCTTGAGGTTGCTTCAGTGGGTCACAGGAAACCACTGGAAGGGAAAATAACCCCAAGCCCCATCGTGCCTGACTTATTTCTATTCCAGTCAGTTTCCAGTTGGGTGCCATCATGACCTTGTGTCTTTTTTATGGAATTGGGAATTTCTGTCTTTTATTTATATATTTGATTCCTTTCTTTTTATTTTAATTTGGTGTCACTGAAGTGTGAACTCAGGGCCTTGTGTTTGCACCCAGCGACTTAAGCCATGCCCCACCCTACTTTAACCTTAGACCACAGGTTTTGATGATAGTGGCTGCGTTTCAGAGATTTTATAGTCCTCAAGATACCTTGCACATAACACAAACTTATATGAGTGCATGAATTTTTAAACTTAATGTTTGATGAGCCCAAAGTTATTTCAAGTACCTGAATTGCAGAGACATTTTGTAAGAATCTACAAAATTCTCAATGTTTATGGTAATAAGGATATTTCTGGGTTTTGTGTTTTTATTTTTGTTTTGTTGTTCTCATTATTGAAGGCAGGGGCCCCAGATATCAAAATGAAGGAAGTCCAAAGGATTTGGGAGAAAATAAGAACAAGTGCAGGTTTTTCTTAAAAAAATTGATTTAAACTGTTACATACTCAACAGTCAATGGTAGTTACTTTGTTTTTTTCAAGTACTTTTATGGTTTTGATTTAGAATACAATGACTTGAAGACTGAACTTAAAGACTATCTGAAGAGATTTGCTGATGAAGGCACGGTATGTTGAATTTTAAAGAATCTTAATCATAGCTCTGTTTTTTGATTAACTATTTTCTTTGATGATTACAAAAATTACAACTTAAATGGAATATTTGAACATTTATTTTGCTTATTGGGAATGGTGAGTGGAAAGACAGATCTTACTATGTAGCCTCAGCAAGCTTTGAACTCTTGATCTTCTCTCCTCAGCCTCTCAAGTCCTGGGATTGCAAGTGAGCTTGACTGAGTACTTGAACATTTAATGCAGAAACTGTTTGTACAGGTTTTGGCAGGCTAAGGGGATCATAAAGAGCAGATAAATAGCAAGGGACATGCTGAGTCCTCAGCAGCCCCTGACAGCCCCAAGCAATGAGGTACAGGAGCTGGCTCTCAGAGTCTGGAATAGCTGTGTGTGAGGAGAAGGCCATTGGAAGGAATCGGGGACACTGACTGTGCTGAGTGATCTTAAACCAAGGGTCCTTGGGAGGAGGAGGAAAATGGGCAGGAAAAATTAAAACCAAACCCTTTTCTGGAATTGTGAGTACCATAGTTTAGAATAGGAAAACCTTTACTAGTGGGAACTAAAAAATTTTCTTGCTCATAAGAAAGTCTCACCTTTTTTTTTTTTTTTGGTGGAATTGAGTTTGAATTCAGGACTTCATGCTTGCAAACCAGGTGCTCTACTGCTTGAGCCACACCTCTAGTGTATTTTGGTCTGATTATTTTGGAGATGGGGTCTCTTGAACTATTTGCCTGGGCTGGCCTCGAACCTTGATCCTCTAGATCAGTGGCATGAGCCACTGGCACCTAGCCTAAAGTTGCACTCTTTTAAAGACTTGTGTGCTTTTATGTCACCTGCCAGTGGTATCCGTGCCAGAGATAGTATTTCTTTTTATTGACTTTCAGTGTTTAATATTTGTAACCCAAGATAGGGATAGAGTCTTCTTTTTGAAATTCCCATGTATTGTGTTAGCATTTTGTAAGTTCCCAAGCCATTTAGCTCAAGACATTAAAGCTTTGAGCTACAATTGCCTCAGAATGTGTTAGCTTTCTAGACCCTGAATCTGTTAGAGGTTCTAATTCTTTGCCAGCTAACCAGCAATTTCCCTCTTGGTGCTTGTGAAACTGGTGTACGAGCTGGTGGTGTGTACCAGAGTATTGGACAATGTTCTTGAACCAGTAAGTGCTCTACTTTCAGAAAGTTGTTGCAAGTTACCATTACTTTTGCTTTGTTTTGTTTTTCTGTGCTGGGGATCAAATCCAATCACAGGGTTCTAGGACGGGCTCTGCCACAAGATTGCGCTGTGGCTGTCAGCACTAGCATTGCCATCTGAGCAGGTTAGCAGCATTTGCTTCTGGGCACCAGGAGAGTTATGTTTTCATGTTACACAGGAGTGCTTGACCTCTTTGTTGCTTATTCTTTGTCTCTCCTTTTTTATTTACATGCATTTACACATCCTCTTTCCTTCACTCTCCTGGCCCCTCTTCCAGCCAATAAGCATATGTTATCTTTGTACTTAACCTAAGAAACCTGTCTCTTGTGATTGCCCGCACAGATTAGCCAGCACAGACTCACTCTTGGGGTGAGCAGAGATCCCCAGGTTGTCCCACTTTACTTTTTTTTTTTTTTTTTTTAATCCGTACTTTCCCCTTTGTCTTTTATTTTGTTTTATTTCTGGTGGTATTGGGGTTTGAACTCAGGGTTCCTGCTTACAAAAGAGGTACTGTACCACTTGAACCATGCCTCCAGTCCATTTTGCTCTAGTTATTTTAGTAATGGGGTTGTCATAAAGTATTTGTGTGGGCTGGCCTTCAATCCTCCCAATCTTTTCCTCCCATGTAGCTAGGACTGCAGGCATAAGTTACCACACCTTGTCTGATTATGTGCATTTTATGGCTTTTTTTTTTTTTTTTTTTTTTTTGGCGGTACTGCAGTTTGAATTCAGGACCTCACACTTGCTAACCAAGCGCTTTACCACTTGAGCCACTTTGCCAGCCCCATACCTTGTCTTATTTTTAAGTTTTAGTTTGCACTGGGTACAAGTGGCTTACTCCTGCAATCCTAGCTACTTGGGAGGCAGAGATCAGGAGGATCTCAACTCAAGACCAGCTGGGCAAATAGTTTGTGATACTGTCTTGAAAATATTCAACACAAAAAAGGGCTGTCAGAGTGGCTAAAATGACAGAGGGCCTGTCTAGCAAGCATGAAGCCCTGAGTTCAAACTCCAGTACCACCAAAAAAACAAAAATAAATTTTAGCTTGCTAGTATCATAACCTTTGTATTATGCTCCAAATCCTTTGCCCCATAAAATAGAAAATAAATTTATCTTATATTGCATAAAATGCATTTATTTATTGTATAAGACAGATGTGTTAAAAAGTAGTGCTTCAAAAGTTTGGTTTTCAATTTTTTTTTCCTAATTATTTTCTGTTTATATAGCAATCTTTCATTTTGGGCTCCAGGAGTGAAAGGTTTTTGGTTCCTTTTGTGGAGGGAAGGCACTCAGGGCCTTGAGCTTGCTAAGCAAGCCCAAGTTATGCATCCAGACCTTGGTTCCCTTTTTTAAAACAGTGTTAGCTATCAAAGAAAGCACAAATTTCAAAACAGAACAGACCTTGTTTTCTCTGGGTGATTTTTGCAAATCTGAAGGATATTTCTAAAAGAAAGTTGTAATAATGAAAGCAGACAGTGGTCCTAGGAAACCTGTCTCTTCAGTGTATATGCTGGCTCTGCCACTTTCCTTTCCAGCTAGTCTATTGAGAACTTAGCACATGCCAGGTGGTGTTTTACAGGCGTTATCGCTTGGCTTATCTTCAACTGACCCATTAGATAGGTACTGCTTTTGTCTCATTTTGTATAGGATGCTAAGGTAGGTGGTAACAGCTAAGGTTTAAACCATTCTGCTTTGCTACCTAGGTGTGAGACTTGAGTGAGTCAGCTTCTGTGGGCCTTGATCCCTTTTGTAAAGAGGAGATGATATAATTAATTGCACATTAAAATGCAAAGGTCTCTGGTGTATGATGGCTTGACTTAGGATTTTTTCTGAGATTGTCATGGTGTGAAAGCAGTACACATTCAGAAACCATACTTCAAATTGTGAATTTGGATCTCTTCCCATTAGCAGTATATGCTCTCTCACAATGTTGGGCAGCTGCAGCAACAACCAACCATAGTCGCCAGTCAGCCCTGGGATCACTGTACTCTACAGGATGCTGTGTTGCTGAGTTCTGATGTTCTGTAGGATAGGCATGTTAAATGGATTTTTACCTTAGGGTATTTTCAACTTAGGATGGTCCTATACAGACCTAAGCCCTTCGTGAGTGGAGGTGTAGCTATAATTCTTATCAGCAATGTTATTTTGCTTGTTTGCAAATGTTCCAACCTTTTACTGCTGTTGTGTAATGTAGTTCCCCTTTCCTAATCTTTGCTTTTTATTGACAGGTTGTTAAAAGAGAGGACATTCAGCAGTTCTTTGAAGAATTTCAGTCGAAAAAGAGAAGAAGAGTGGATGTGATGCAGTATTACTGCAGCTAGAGTGGAGCATTACACTTCCTCATTCAGGCCGGTGAAAATGCCACTAACTTCAGAGTAAAAGAGGCCTGTGTCACACTTGGTCTCCTTTGATCTTCCTCTGTGGAGAGTCTCCTCCTCTGGCCTCAAGCTCCCTTCTCCTTAACTACAGTAACCACAATGTTATGCTGACCTCACAACCAGCATCTTTCTTTATGACTCAACTAAATGCAACTTATTCCACAGACTTCAGTTCTCCTAGCCCAGGATTCCCAGGGCTTTTTGCTTATATGTTAAGAAGTTTGATTTGGTTTTGAGAAAGCAAAAAAAAAAAAAAACACAAAAATTTTTTTTTTTTTTTTAATGATTTGTTTTTAAACTCCCGAATGTGTGTACCTTGCCACAGAGCATTTGCCTTCCAGGACCTCTGTAGGCATCTCAGAAGGGTCTCTTCCTATCAGCCTGAACCTCTAGAGGTCCCCTCACTCCCATGATCGTGGTGCCTTGGGTCAAAGTTTCCTCAGGCCTGATCTGCCACTTTTCCCCTTCCCTGCCTTCTAAGGTTTGGTCATGGTTTAGAAGGGGATCTTGGAACTTGTCTTCTCTGGGCTAATCTCCAAAGTAGCCAGGACTGATGTTCTGGCCTGAACGAGGCAGGGATATTGACTGATGATAGAGTTGAGGAAGCAAACCTTTGTCCCAAATTTTACTGATAAATTTAAAGTGAAATTTTCATTCTCAATTTTACTGGCATTCGAACATTAGCATTTCAGTACTGTAGTGCTCACAGGGCTTCCAAGAGAGAAATCTGCCAGTACACCTAGTCCCTTTTCTGCTGCCTAGAAAATGACCGGGTATCACTCCTGTGAAATCTTGGTGGTTTACAAAGTCCTCTGGATTTCCTTATGTTATCAGGGATATTCATAAGCATATATTTAAAATGGACCTATTTTGATATTGTTCTTTTTTGAAAATGGCATTAGAACCCCAGTAAGTTATTTTCCCCTTGATTCTGTGCTGAACACAAAAGATACTGACTTGGTTTTCTTGCAGTGATTAGGGCAGTGGCTGCCCAGGTTTAGAGGAGGCAGACTGTGGAAGAGATTCCAAGCAAGGGCCTTGGCTGCATAAATGATGGGTTTGTGTACATAAGTGTGGTGTCCGCAGAGCGAATAACCATGAGGTCTTCCTTTGAAGGTCCTCATGGAATGTTGATAAAACCCTGCATTTGAGGGGAAGTCCTTTCAGTTGGTAGGAAATCCCTAAAGCCCTCAGTCTGTGGAAAAGATCTATTGATACATAGAGAGCCCTCAGTTGCTCCCTCTGGAGGAACAAGGCCTTTCCTGACAACAGATGACATACTTTGAGATATAGTGAAAGTATTTTAGGCCGTGTACGTGAATGTCCTTTTGTACCTGGCAGTCTGCATGACTGTCTACCAATCCTTGGACAAGATGGACTAGGTCTGTAAATAATCAGGGCCTCAGAATTACACAACTCATATTTTTTTGGCACTCAGCCTCTTAATTATAGATCCTTGTAAAGGCTGATGTGTGGAGCCAGAAGGTTGCCTGTGCACCCGGAGCTGCACTTGTGAAGGCAGTTAAGCACATGGGGTCTGCCGCCTGGAAACTCTTTAAGGATGAACAAGTTTTGAACCCTTCTGCAAGGCTGCACTATTAGTGTACATGGCATCCTGAAAATGTGTTTTTTTCCAAATGTTTGCTCTTAGCAAATTCTTTCTTGCCGGGACAGGTCAGGACCAAGTCTGGGAGGTGATGCAATACAGTGCAGCAGAGTAGTACAAATCACCCCAGTGCTGAAGGGCTTGTTTTATGAAAGATACTGCTCCTCCTTTCACATTAACCGGAAAACCTCTTTTTTTTACCTGTTCACAACTAGTTTTCTTATTGATTGAATTGGACCATCTCTTCTTACAAAGACTGATTTTGGCCAAAAAGTGGCAGTTGATACTAATGCGTGTTTTATGCAAAACAAAGATGTGATACTCGTTGCATTTAAGGAATTCTGGCATTGGATGTACATTTTTGTAGAAATTGTTACTGGACTTAAAATTATATACTTAACTCTAATCAGGTTTCTGTAAAATCTAAATAAAACCAATTCAAAATAGTTGCTTTCAGATTGTTCTTAGTTGTGTTTAGATCTACAC
The DNA here is from genome assembly GCF_047511655.1 of Castor canadensis. Taxonomy (NCBI): domain Eukaryota; kingdom Metazoa; phylum Chordata; class Mammalia; order Rodentia; family Castoridae; genus Castor; species Castor canadensis. Next base: position 16,077,971 of record NC_133388.1, on the reverse strand, counting down.
AGCCTCCCTCTGCAGGTAGAAGAAAGTGAGCATGGGTGTCTCCCAACAACTGTTCTGCCCTGTACTCTTGCTGCTGTATAAAATGGGACCTGATCTGGGGTCTCTGGAGCAGAGTTCCTTTACCTGTTGGCTTTCCAGTGCCTCCTGGGAGGGAGGTGTACCACTGCTCATTCTGTATTGGGCACAGAGCAGTGGGCCCAATACACAATGTGGTCAGGTATGGAATGAGAGGACGGGGCCCATGGCCGAAGGGAAAAGTGAGGTTAATGTACCTGTTAGCCGCCCCCACCTTTTTTTGTTATACTGGCTTGAACTCAGGTCCTACACCTTGAGCCTTTATACCAGCCCTTTTTTTGAGATGGGATCTTGCAAACTTTTTACCTTTTACCTGGGCTGGCTTCAAACTGCTGTTCTCATGATCTCTGCCTCCTGAGTAGCTAAGATCATATCTGTGAGCCACTGGTGCCAGCTTGATAGCCCTTATTTCAAAAGTAAGCATAGCCTGAGGCAGGAGGATTGTTTGAGCTCTGGAGTTTGGGGACAACCTGGCAACGTCACTAGACACCATCATTTTGTTTTTAATTAGCATGTATTAGCTGTACAGGGGGATTTCATTATGACATTTACATATGTGCTTTCAATATGGCTTAATTATATTCATCCCTCCTCCAGTATTCTCCCTCATCTACCCCCCCATACCCCATCTCTTAAAGAAGCATAAACAATGGAAAGCTAGTGAAGAGGTCTATCTTTGACCTCCTTCAATTCTTGCTTCAAATATGGTCTTCACCCCTTTGGTGAGTTAAACTGTGGTGGATGAGGTGTTTTCTCCAGCCCTGGAGCTGCTCATACAACTAAAAACTCAAGGCTAAGTCATCACTATCAGAACTGCAGTTTTCCTTGCTCCCTTAAAGGACCCTTGTGAAGCACAAGAAAACCCAAGAACAAGTCAAGAAAGTTATAGTGCAGCACCTTGGGTCAATGCCATCTGGGAGCCAGACTGCCAGATCTCCCACTTGGGTTACTTTTCAGCTGCTGCTAGACAAGCCTTGGTCTTAGAGGCATCCAGCCCTTACTCCTCCTGACACTTCTCTTCTGCCTCTGAACCAGGGGCATTTGATAAGGCTTTGTTCCGTGTTTCTGACCACAGCTCCTAGGTTGAAAGAGACTCACAGAGTCCCCAGCCTCACTTCTCATGACTGGAGTGCCCTGAGCTCCCATGCCTCCAACCCATGCCTTTGCAGTGTTCTGGTTTTCAGCTAGCTTTCTGCCCCTCCATTTACCTACCATATGTGTTGGTTGGGGGAAGGGCACTAGTCACATCCACCTACAAGCATAAAGCTGGAGAGAGGAGAATGAACCTTAGGAGACTCAACATCCTGCCAGACAAGGTGGAGAAACCAGGGCTTTGGTGATTCAGACATTGAGAACTGGTCCAAGTCTGCCTCACCTGAAACTTGGGCAACTAGTACACTTTCCCACAGCACAGAACACTGAACAAACAGTTCCCCACCTTCTGCTTTCGAGCCATCTAGGGACAGTTCGCACCATTTCACACACCACTCATTCCTAGGTCTCCCATTCTTTGCGTCTTCCCATAGATAAAGCCTAGAAGCTTTTTCTAGATTTCTCCATTGGCCTTCTATCCAGAGTTTTGCCCTAGCTTTCTCAGGCAGGAAAGGTGGCTCTTTTGCACCTTTTAGCAGCTCTGTCCTGACTCCCTCACTCGAGTCTCACTTCTGCTCTGCCATCTTTCCTCCTGCATGTGGTTCTCTCAACTGTGTTTTCCTCCTTCAGGGGCCAGCATTCTGTCTTCCCTGTCTTGCCATTGCCTCAGGCCTCAAGACAGACCCAGCTGACCACCAGTCCCATTGGACAAGCAGAAGGTCGACAGCCACCCTGTTGTTGGATCCTTCCACAGCAAGCACTGTTTTTGGAGTGAGGTAGGCCGCCTGGGTGGGGAGTGTAGAGAACATAAAGCCTCACTTAAGAAGCTGCAAAGTTTGTCTGTACTTTGGCTGTACTGCAATTTAGAATCAGGGAGCTACCAGACCTCTGGACTATAGATAAATAGCTGTTGCCAACACCAGGACACCATCTGTAATGGACAGGACTGATAATGCACGAAACCAATATGGCGTTCAATATGGCTACACTTATGCTAAGATGTGATGATGTCTAGAGCTGAGCGCCGAGGCCCCCACTTCTGGGTGTAACCAATCAGCAGAGGACTAAATGACATAAGAGAGGAACACCCTGGAGGAGATAATCACATTAAAAAGGACACCTGCTGAGGGCACAGCGGAATGTGCTCTCCAATGTCCTCATGAGCAATGGTACACTGGCATCAAGGGGCTCTCTCCTGCATGCGCCTCTCCTTGCCAGAGGGACTCTCTCTCCTGAGTAAGAGAGGCCCTGCTGTGTGACAGTTCTCCCTCCCGAGTGGATTGAGCTCCCGGCATTCTCAGCTCTCAGCCCCAACGAGCTGAGCTGACTGCTGGCAGCTGGGCTGGGCTCCCCTGTGGAGTGCTAACTTTGCCTGCAGGCTCCCCCTCCGTGGAGCACAAGCCTTGCCTGCTGCGGCGACTGACTGTGTGCTGTGACTCCCTCTTGGAGCTTGTAAGTGTGCATTTGAAGTGCAAATAAATGTTGTTGCATTGACCTGAGTGTCTGAGCAGTCTTTGAGGGACATTGCCATGGTTTCATTGCCTCTACCCTACTGCCTTGGGCAATATCCCAATCCCACTGGAGGGATAGTAGCCCGGGTTCGGGACATCGCTAACTCCCCCTAGAGGAGAGAAGGACGAAGTCCTGTTCTAGACACCAGGGTCCTGAGCGCCCTGACCCCTGGGCTCAACAGTGGCCTGGGTTGTGCATAATCTTAGGTCCTTTCGCCCCAGGTGCATCCAAAAGCTTCCATTGTCAGAGGCCTCACCATCTCAAGGCCACCCCATGTTTGAGGAAGGAAATGTCTCAGCTCCGGCTGGGAAAGCTCATCCATGGAGCAGGCCTGGAGCTATAAAGAGTGCCAGTGACCTGGGGACAGAGATGTGCTTTAGAATGGTAAGATGCAGATATTCCACATAGATCATTTGAAAAAGTTTCAGAGTCAAAAGCCACTAATTTCCTTTCCCAGGGTCCCTTCTTGGTCCCTTTGCAGGTCAAATGCCGCTCACTGAGTCGCTCCTGCTTCCATCTGGGTTCAGTGACCTCTTAATTATGGGTGGAGCTGGTCTGACCTATTACGATGTGACTCATATTCAAATCCCTACTTCATGGGGGAAGAACATTTACTTAGCTTGGTTGGTAGTGACACATATGTGAGTTAATTTGCTTAGTTAGTGTCTGTCTTCCCCACTAAACCATAAATCCAGGGAGGTCAGGGGCTTGCTTCCCCACTCATTATAGTGCAGGCTCTGGCCTAGTGCCTACCATCCTCAGTTTTAGATGTGGAAACCAAGGCCCAGAGAGGCTGAGATACCCCTGCTAGTCAGTGGCAATGTACAGAAGACAGTGCACCTGACCCCAGGCCCTGCTGCTGCTAGTCCACTAGCCTGGCCTCACTGAGGTGGGCACCTAGGGCAGCTGCACCATGATCGCCTTTGCCTGAATCAGGATGTCATGGTTGGGAAGCGGGATATTGTCTCTCTTGATTTGGTTTGTGACTTACAGGATGGAATTGGACTCTCTTCAGCATCTAACCCACTCCAGGGAGGTTTTTCTAAACCTTCCAGGAAGCACAAATGACTCCAGCCTGACTTCCTCATGAGAGATGTGACCCTGAAGGAGGTGCGGTTCCTTCACCCACCAGCAGCGTTGCACACAACACAGGGGCTGGATGGCAGCAGGGTGAGGTGGTGTTGCCAACACAGGTAGACTTGTATCAGGAAGTAAAGGGAAAGACGTCCTTCTCCCCAACCCTCTTTCCACCCATCTCAGCCTGAGGGCAAGAGGAGGCTCACTGCCTCCTGAAGAGCCCAGGACTCAACGCAGGCCCAGGATCTGTTAGGGCCGCCCACTGTTGTGGGCAACAGAGCTCAGGATATCCCACTAGCAGCTGGGACAAGGGCAGTACATAATGTAGCAGCAAGAACACCCCATGCGGGGCTGGACAGACCTGCTCCCAGATCTTACTGGCCGCATTCGTCTCTATGCCTCAGTTTCCTCATCTGCTAAATTGGAATGATACTTACGCCCCACTGGGTTGCACTGAGGATTAGGTGCCTAGTGCAGTGAGCGCTAAGTGTCACCTGTTATTACTACTGTTTGACAGGTGAGGAAACCAAGGCCCAGGGAGCAAGACTAGTTCAAGGGAACTAAGCAAGATGGAGCCCAGGTGTCTCAGATGCCATGGGTTTGGTGAGGCTCTTTGTAGAGGATGCTGAGTGGATGAGACAATCATGGAAAGTGTTTTGAGCATCCTACAGCAAGCATCCTGAGAGTAGGTCCCTCCTGAGGTCACCATGGCCTCTGCTGTGCAGGGTCAAGTGCACAGGGGACACACAATAAGAATTTTCAGATGAATCATTGAACACCCCTGCAGAGCACTGGGTCCCTTTACAATCCTCCCATGTCTTTGGGGGTCTGTCTTAGCATAGTCTACATTTGAACCTGTGACCTAAGTAACATTCCTGTTGAACTCACCCACCTCCTGTGTGCGTCATCTGCAGCATCTTGGATTTTCTGACTAAGGCAGACTAAATGGGGCGAGAGGGCGGGGGACCAAAAATACCATGGCACTCAACCTTCCATGCTTGACTCTTCTCCCTGCCCAGCACCAACCTTAGACATCCTCTCTTATGGTCATTTTATGGTCAGGATTGCAGTAATAAATTCCTCCGCAGCTGTAAATTCCCCAAAAAGACAAGGGAATCTCTTAGCTGGTTTATATCAGAAAGTGGCGCATGCCCAGTAAAGGGGAATCTGTCCTTAATCTGACCTCTCAGGTAAAGCCCTCTACTTAAAACCGTATGAATTTTGGTTGTATCTCATATGTACAGTTAAACACCCAGAAATAGTAGAAGCACATGTGCGGAATGCCCCATGTTATATAAGAAGACCTTACCAATCAAATTTGCCAATTATCCTAGTCTCTCCTGAAAAGAAATTCGTTGGAGGGTGCACAGATGAGGGGGCCACACCAAGGTTTTGTGGGGCTGGGGACCTTGATGCCATGGCTATGGGGCTGTCTTCAGCCTCCCCAGCCCAACTTCACCTGCAGCATACCAGATGAATACGTCCAATGCTCAAAGGTCAAAGGCAAGTGAAGTGGGGTGGCTAACAGCTCTGGGAGTGGGACGACCCTGGAGGGGATAGGAGGAAGGCAGAGGCCAGAACTCTATGAGAAGACAAAAGAGTGTGCATGAAGGGTTTGAGTGACACCCTGGACAGGAGGGCGTGGCCTGAGAGTCAGTACTCTGGCCAGTACTGGCAGAGGCAGGATCCTACAGGCACTCCCTGGTAATCCTCGCCCAGGCGGGGTTTCAGGGCCTCTCCTTTCTCACACTTCAGAGCCCTGACACAATCGAGCAGTGGTTATCAGCATACTTGAACTTTATGGATGCATTTTTCCCAATGCTTAGAGACAAGTCATGACGGCCCCAAACCCAAGGCTCTGCAGAGGCCTCACAGGTGGACAGCCATCTTACTCCTGATGTTGGGGAAAACACAGGGCTTTGAGGGAATGAATGCAGTTATATGAACCGGTGAGCTCTGGCTTTCTGAGACCCAATAAACAGAGGACTATGGGCCTGCTGGGTCCTGGAATTGAAGTCAAGATGGAGGTGAGGCCCATGACCAATGTCAATGACATTGTCAGTGTCATGTATAAAGCTGAGTTTGACGCAAGGAGTGCAGGTGAGAGGGAGAGCAGAACCACACAACTCACTTCTAAACCTAGAGAAAGTAGTGCCCAGTAGAGGCTGAAAGTCCTTAAGAGCAAAGGAGGCTAGGGGTGGTGATACAAGCCTGTAGTCCCACCTATGCAAAAGGCATAGGTAGGATCATCATCCAAGGAGGACCCAGACACTGAAACCCTATCCAAAATCTAACTAAAAGCAAAAAAGCTTGGTGGAGTGGCTCAAGTGATACAGCACCTGCCTAGCAAGCATGAAGGTCTGAGTTTAAATCCTAGTACCACAAGAAAAAAAAAAATTTGAGCTGACCTCCACCTTGGCAGGAGCAGCTATCTTCTTGTGGGGGAAAAGTCTAAGTGTCTGATAGTCTCTCATGACAGGCCCTTGGAGAGGAACAGAGTGGTCTGGCCGATAGTGACAGCCCCACCCAGCCCCACTGGTCTGACAGTCACCTCCGCACACCATGATCCCTCCAGTTTCCATCTTCACTAAAGCTGGTCAGGAATGGCAGTAGCTCAGGTAGACTTCAGTTTCTCGCCTCTGTTTAGACTCTGCCTGCCAATCCTCCCTCCCCCTGCATGTTCCTCCCTCCCCCGCCCCAGAATCCTAGACTTTAGATCATGATTCCATTTCCCTTTTAAATTGAAAACTATCAGCAAGTGAGTTTGAGAGAACAGCCTCTCAGAATCTCGGCCAGGTCTCCCGTGTGTGCAGGTCCCTGAGTGACTGGATGAGATCTAGGTCTCACTGACCAAGATGCACTGCAGGTGCCGGCATGGTGGGTTGAATGTTTAACTTCCTTTGAAGATCCTTGCCCAAGTTAATTTTTTGCTGAAATTTGTTAAAATGAAATCTCTCAAAAATGTCCCAGTGATGTAACAGAAGATGAGCTTGATGAGTTAGAATCAAATGTGACCTTTTCTAAGAAAACTAATAAATATCTCTGAATAACTGAAACCTAGAGAGAGAGATCTAGAAAATGCTCCCAATTCTACCCGAGGGACACACCCACGTCTACAGATGAAGACTGCCCGCTGCACAGATCAGACAATGCCCAACTCAGCAGGTTCTATACAAGCCATTTATTTGAAATGCCAACTATATGTAGGATAGTCAGTGTTACATGCTTATCAGTAACAGTAGAAAAATAGAACGAGTGAAAACCTCTGTACAACTGTAATGGTACTCAAAAGAGAAAAGTATTGTTTTACAACAGTCCACACAGACGAATTCAAGTTTGGAGGTACCTAAATAAAAATACTATATATATATATATATATATATATTTTTTTTTTTTTTTAAAAACACTATGTACAATTAAGCGTAAACAAGTTTTACAAAGTACTGGTTATGCAGGTTGTAGAAAACACTTGCATAGGACATGAAATCGGTTTAAGAAAAATTTCTGAGCCTTTAGCATTGAAGGCACTTGACTTTATACCAGTAACAGCACAACCACAAGAGATGCAGTGGTGTAGGGGTCCCACTTCTCCCAAGCACAGACGTGGTACACACACAAGTGCAGTTCAGGAACCTTTAGCTTCTGTCTACCTCATCTAGGGGCAGGATTCCCTATGGCCTGCCCAGGTAAGCCAAGTGCAGTCACACAAGGAAGCTTCCAGAGCTTATCTGATCTTGGACAGATGTACATAAACAAACACAAGAAGATATTTTTAAGACACACTTGCAAGTAATCTTTCTATGGGAACAGCCACAGCACTGTTTAGGACTTGGAAGATTAATAAGTCTGTGGGTTTCTTGAGGAAACAAGACTTGTCCAGCGGACAACTGCATAACAGCTATTGCAATTGACAGGACCAAAGGAGAACTCAATGTTGCATAAACATTCCTTCAACAGTGTTAATGGAGAACGGTAAAATACCTTCTAGCATGTGCAGAGTAGCTCTTAGCAAGATTATCAGCAGTGAGGTTTGAAAGTAAACCATGTAGACAGAAAGCCATTGTAGATGCGGGAACAGCACCCATCACTGAGCCCAGAGCCAACGGGACATTTAAAGTCAAAGAAGCATTTCCCTTTGAGTTCAGTCCTAACATAAAGACATGAATGCCTTGGAACTGCTGAACAACTACTACAAGTGTTTTGCAAAACACATTTTCCCCTAGGCAATTCTTGTGTCACAAGACATTGAAAACATTATCTTGCAGGGTAGTTACTGGAGAGTGTTGACCCTTCAACTCTAGAAAATACAAAGGTCAGCTTTGCGCCACATGCCTGTGGCATTCGTGTTTCCTGTTACATTCTGCAGCATCAGTTTCTTTCAAATGTACAAGGACTGTGCCCACTGCTAGAACTTGAACAAAACCCCACTAAAGAATGACAAATTTAAAAAAGTTTCAGAGGGCGCAAAACCAAGAATAAGGTTAAGTTTTATAGACAGTTGTAAAATAAAAAGGCAAATATAATGGAATTACTAAAAGTCTAAGGGGTTACTGAAATGTCAGGCTAGCTCAGGTCCAGGAACGCAATCCTAGAAATAAAGCAAGGGGGAATGTTATGGGGATGCTGCAAGAAATTTAAGCATCCATGTTTTGAATGATTTTTGCCTTTCATGCTATTAGCCTTAGGAGCCAGAGGTGACTATGAACTGAAATACTATAGGAGAAGGACTACCAACAGCATTTGTAAGAAATCTGACTGTTCTTTTGCATTAGCCTCTAAATAATGGTTCTTCAACCTCAAACATGGTGGGCACTGGGAGTGGTGATTGTCCAAATGGCCTGATTGTCCACGGCCTCAAAAGGAGATCTGGTATTTTTGTGATTTGGTTCTCACTAAATTTCAACACCAAGTAAAATGCCAGTTCCTGTGGCCTAAAGTTTATATTACACATAAATACTTTTTATTTTCTGAAAGCAACCCAACTTGGACTTCACATTTATCTTAGTACAGCATTAAAAAAAGACTTAATAGATGGGTTCAAAAGCCAGAGGCACACAGCTATTCAACCTACCCTATTAACCATACTTTACAAAATACATTAAAAGACCACTAACACCTATCCAGACCCACACAGAAACCACGTTTATTTATGTATTTTTACAAGTCACATCAGTCCACAATCCCACGGATTAAAGGAAGACTTCCCTATACACATAGCTCAGCCAGGTAATCTCCTAAATTGTTAAAAACAAACTTCATAAATTAAATAATACTATGAACAGTGGCCACTAATTTTTATAAATATATTGTACGGGGACATGAAAGAATATTAAAACTCAATGTGTGGGATCAACAGTCCTGATCTAACATGTAGGGAAACATGCCCGATCGGAAAGTTTATCCCACCCAGGTTAGGCTACTCCTTCTGACCTGTAGCACCTGTGTGGTACAGTCTAATTCTGTATCAAAACAATTCATGTCAACACATACACAGAAACACGTATTAAGAAATATGATGGAATTATCTTTTGTTTCTGAAGACAGACTGAGATTGGGCTTCAAAAGACCTAATTATGTTATAAGAGTTAAAATTCTTAAAAATGAGGACAGAGTCCTATGATTTTCTATCTCTAAAAAAAAAAAAGGAGCCTTAAAGGCGATGTGAGCCGACCTACAGCAGATGACTGTGACCTCTGCAAGCCACGAGCTCAGTGTGCAACACGGCCAAGGTCAGCAAATGCGCTAGCAGCAGCTAACTGGTCAGGCAGCGGAACAAGTGGCAGAGCTTGCCTGTGTATACAGAGATTGACGTGCTCCCACCTTTGAGATTATCTACTGTTAGGATTGTTTTAAATGTGAAATTATTCCTGAGTATATATCCACAGGGTAAAAGTAGGAAAAGACCATAAGAGTAACTACAGTTTCAGGAGAAATCAGAGTTGTTGACACCCAATAGAAACTTATTTACTTCAAAGTGCATGTAATTCATTTATATGGTAGCTTGTAAGGCTCCCTAGCCCTGCATAGTTTTAGAGTGAGTATGAGTGATTCCTAGTACATGGTATGTATGTGTGTTTGTATGTATATATGTATGTACATGTAGGTATACACACACATACACACAGAGAAGAGGTTCCCAAAGATCCTTCCATGAAGGAACATTCAGGAAGTTCTCTTTTCTTCTAAGTGCTACGGCTGTGTTTATGTGTTTGTAAAAATACAAAATGAATGCTCAAATAATGGTGAAGTGATTTGAAAACTCAAATACTAATGTATTTACATAGGAGAATAAGAAAAGAACAGTCCTTAGCTCACACATTGCCCTTCCAAGGGAGAGGGTTGGGAAAGACCCCATGTGCTCAGTGGTTCAGTAAATGCCAAACCAACATCCCCAGTGGAGTTCAAGTAGGACATGTAGTGTTTTACTGAAAACAAATCTTTTTTTTTTTTTTTTTTTTGGTGATAAAACATTATGCATCATACAAGAACTTTTCATAGGACATGAAAACCAGACGCACTTTGAAAAACACAGAAAAGAAAACGTATGCTTACAAACACCAACTAACATCCATTAAGACTGAAGCCCTTTTGTTTTTGGTTTTTCCCATAGAAAGCAGGACGACCGATGGCAGAAGGCTGTTATTTCCCCAGCTCAGCAGAGTCTCATACACAGAGCTGGAAACCCCATCCACACGCCCTTTATGTGGCTTTCCTATCTCCACTTCTTTGTAATTCCAAGGGATCCAATCTCCTTAGAAGCTTGTTGAACAAGTGACACTCTGCACGGGTCTTCACACCAGCTATAGGTTGGCCACCACCGGCTGTTCAGGAACTTGCTTAGACTCCTGCTGGGGATGAAGACCAGCTCCCAAGACTTATTAAAAAAGAATGACATCAGATTTGTGGAGACTGAGCAGGAAGATTTCTGAACTAAAACAATCGTTGAAAAGAGAGGAGCATTTTGATGTGCTGTTCTTTGGAATTTCTATAATTAAAAAATAAACACAGAACTATTTCATAAGAAAATACATCTTAGTGTGCAAATGAATGCACATGGAAATTGGTAGATGAAAAGTAAAATGCAAAAAAGTATGAAAATACAGTTCTTTAAATGTGGCAATAAAGTTTAACATACTGATATAAAAGCACTAGATAAAATAAAGGTACAAGTGCAAAAAAAAATCCCATCATTCATAAAGAGAAAAAAAAGTGCCAGCCTGCTTATTCTTTAAGATGCTTCCCCACGCAATTGTTCAAACACAAAATAGACAGATGCAGCATTCAGAATAACCTTCTTAGCATGCCATGTATAATAACATATATACACATAAAAACTAGAATAAAATGATGTGAAACTGAGCTGGCATTGATAAACTGATAAGTTGTTGGGTTACATCATAAAATGGGATGTTTCACATCTCAGGCACAGACGACTTGGAGGTTGCTCTCAGAGGGCAGACTTTTTGTAGAGGAAGTCTGGCTTGCTCGGTGACCTCCTTCCTCTGCTCATAGAATCTTCCCTTTCCAGATCTGTGTTTCTCTGAGCTCCATGGCCCAGGGCCTCACTGTCTGCCAGTCTTCTACTGGATCGCTCTTCTGGAACTTCAGAGCCACAGGTAGAATGTGAAGAAGGTCTGCTGGGAGTCAGCCCAAAAGTCAAGTCAGTTTCTACTGTGGCTCGTCCCCTGACATGGGCTGGACCACTACTAGCATTTTCTGGGGCTGATGAAGCAAAGTCTGACCGTTGGGCAGGCTGCTCGACAACATCCAGACGTATTGGCTCACTCTTCTGTCTGTGTAGATGACCATCAGGGGAAAGTGAATACTCTCTCCTAGCATCATCCTGTTTTTTAGGAGAGGTCTGACCAGGTAGGTAGGCTGACTTTAAGCCACTTGGTGATGCCTTACTGTGGCTGTACAAATCGGGACCAAAATATCCACCTTGTGAAGGGGAAGGGGTACGTCTGCCAGGAGCAGGAGTGGAAGGTCTGCAAGCAGCGTTTGAGAAGTCATAGAAATCTGGGTATTCCTGGTGATTTTCTCTAGCATCTGTTTTTTGCTCTAGTGGGTGTTTTTTTCGAGAAGTGTGTGCATGCCTCTGTGGAATACAGGCGAGATGCTGGGGAGGCCCTGGTCCTGCTTCAGAAACTGGCTGGCTCAATTCTGTGTCTACAGCAAGCTCTGGAAGCCTCCTATCCTTGAGTGACAGAGTAGACACCCCCATGGCAATATCTGGCATCAGATCATTCAGCACAGGCTGTGTGCACTAGGACAGAAATAAAGGGGGAAGGTTAAAAAAAAAAAAAAGGCCAAGAATTCCTTTTTGAAAAATGGTCACTGATCTGAATTACAAAAACACAGAAAATTATATAGGCCCAAAACAAACCATTAACCTTCCCTACAGGGATAATCAAACTGTCACTAAATTTTCTTTGAGATCACCATTTGAAATTATTATGTAACAGTCCATTGTATTGATAAGCCATGATTTAACCACTTTCCCACTATTAGCTATTTAGATTAATTCCATTTTTTCCTTTATTTTTTGGGGTAATGGGGTTTGAACTTAGGGCCTACACCTTGAGCCACTCCACCAGCCCTTTTATGTTGTGATCCGTCCCTGCCTCCCCCTCTCACATAGTGGCTCATGAACTATTTGCCCGGGCTGGCTTTGAACCGCAATCCTCCTGAGTAGCTAGGAGTATAGCCGTGAACCACTGGCACACGGATGAAAAAGGGTCTCTTGAACTATTTGCCTGGAATGATTTCGAACCATGATCCTCCTAATCTCTGTCTCCTGAGTAGCTAGTATTACAAATGTGAGTCACCAGTGCCAGGCTTCCATTTTTTTCTTTTGGAGAGTCTGAGGTTTGACCTCAGGGCTTCACACTTACAAAGCAGGCACTCTACCACTTGAGTCACACCTCCAATTCATTTTACTTTGGTTATATTTTTGAAGATGGGTCTCTGAACTATTTGCCTGGGTTGGCCTTGAACCACAATCCTCCCAATCTCAGCCTCCCAAGAAGCTAGGATTACAGGCATGAGTCACTAGTGCCCAGCTTTAGTTCCATTTTTTTAAAAAACTATAATCAAGACTACTGTAGGTTTATTATTAAATTACTTTTGAAGGGAGCTGCATTCAAAACATAAAGCAGTAAAATTTTTGTTAAATGTGAACTGAAGACCTAAGAATGGGAATTTGGTTCACTAAATGCTACCAATCCTTATTATTCTGGGGGACTAGGAGGAGCAGGGAGAGCAGGGGGAGACAGTTGGGAAGGGGGAAAAGGACCATAATTTGACCCACGGTGTACATAGTCCATTGCCTCCAATGAGCCCTATTTATTTATTTATTTATTTTTACAGTTACTGGAGTTTGAACTCAAGCTTTTGTGCTGCTAGGCAGGTGTTCTACCACTAGAACCCTACCCTCAGTGATAATGATAAGCACTATTTAAATGAAGTTTGACTAAATTAACAGATGTTTTCTTTTTCTGTCTACTAAATGCAGCTGACAGTGCAAGGCAATGTAGAAAACTTAAACATTATTATTGTTTCTCTCAAATGTATTATATAAAACAGAAGCCAACTTCCATTGTGGTGTAAAATCAGGCAAGGAATCTTCTCTCAATTACCACCTACTGGTTTTCCTAGTAACTAAGGCTCTGAGTCAAATGAAAATCTGATGGATGAGCTGGCCAGAGGGAGAGGCAGGTATGAACATGCAAGTCCATTTTCTGAATGGGGAAGTCTTTGTTACACTTGGCTGTAAATAACTTTTCCTTTTTGTCCTATCAAAGCATTTATAGAATGGTAGGTTCCACAGAGCAGAAGTTAGGGACAGATTCTATGTATGTGCTTGAATGGTGTGTCTACCTGTACTGCCCAGCCACTGCACTCCTTCTGACCCCAGCAGATAAAAGAGATCAGGAAGGTGCTCCTTGCCCTTACCTTAAACTTCCAGTCTCTCTCTCTCCTGTCAGTTCTTGTTTCCCAACATTAGCTTTCTCCTCTTTTCCATATTCCTGTCAGTAACACTTCTGGTCACTGCTGAGTCCCAGTGGAGCTCTTGGGGTCAAGTAAAAAACTTCTAACATCCTGTGTACTTTTGGTTTGGGGCAAGTTACCTAAGTGTTGACTTACCACTTGTTTCTCAGATGCTATTGCTGCTGAGGCAGCAGCAGCGGCAGCAGCAGCAGCGACAGTCTGTCTCCCCAGTCCTGTGGTGTTGGTACAGTCAGGTGGTGCTGCTTTAACACCTGGCAAATAGACTGGAGGAGGGCCTACTTTAGGAGCCGTTCTGGAGTGAAACAGCGAATGATTACAGGGGTAAGAAAAGGAACGTGAAGGGTGCTGGCTGGGAGGCCTTTGTTTCCAGCCTGCTTTGAGCTGGTTATGGATTGGGGTGGCTGGAGGGTGGTATGGAGGGGGCGGAGGGGGCAAAGGTGGATGGAAGGCCACAAAAGAATCCAGGTCTGTAAACATGGTTTCTGCAGTAGGGATACTGTTAACACGACATCTTCCAGGCTGTCTCATCGTCAAGAGTGGACTTTCATCCCCAAAACGTTCATCAGGAAAGAATTTGTGAGGATTCTAAAAAGTATTAAAAAAAAAAAAAAAAGAGTAATTATCAGATTTCAAAGATGGAAATTTACACATTAAGAGAGTTAAATGAGGTAGCTAAGAAAACCACATTCAGCAAAAAGTGTAGTACAGTTTTGTAGGCCAGAAGCCTAGGGACAAAGTACAGCAAAGGTGGCCTAAGACACAGCTATTGAGGACAGCTGCTAAACTGAATATTTTAGCAAGCAGGTCAGTCATCTCCTATAAAATTATGTAATAAAACAAAAACAAGTGATAAAACCTTATTCAAATATGTCATTACTAAGAAAATAAGATGATGAAAAAAATAAGATGACTATTAAAGCAAAGGAAGCAAAGGTGTACAAACTGAGGATCTTCTTAGAAACTTTTTGACACAGCATCTGTAGGTGTTCAATTTGAAATAACTATAACACACCATTCCTTATACGTGATCAGATTAAGATTTTGATAAACGTAAGAATATTTCTATACAATTTATGGTATTAAATTAAAATATAATTTAGAATGACAAAGGGAATAGAAATGAGAAGAAAACCATACCATGTATTTTATTTATTTATTTATTTTTGTGGTACTGGGGTTTGAACTTAGGGTTTACACCTTGAGCCACACCATCAGTCCTATTTGTGTGATGGGTTTTTTCGAGATAGGGTCTCCCAAACTATTTGCCTGGGCTGGCTTCAAACTGCTATCCTGCTGATCTCTGCCTGCTGAGTAGCCAGGATTACAAGTGCCTGGCACCTGCATACTATGCATTTTAAGGATAGAAATCACAGCAAAAAATGAAAATCAAGAATCTAAAAACAGGGCTGGTGGAGTGGGTCAAGTGGTAAGAGTGCCTGACTATCAAGTGTGAGGCCATGAGTTTAAACCCCAAGTGCCACCAGAAAAATCCCCCCAAAACCTAAAAATGGCCTTGCCAAAGAACACCAAGTTACATTTATCCTTTGAAAAGGATCAAGGCTGATCGAATTTGGAGTCAGTGGCAATACAGTGCTTATATCACTTGACCAGACAAAAGTAAATTTTATTTAAGGTTCTAATTTGGTGGCTGTGATTACACTACTTTACAAATTCTATCTTAATTGTGTTGTACCTAAGAATTACTAGAAATGAGTTTTCTTCTTCTGCTAGGTAAAAAAAAGCACTTGTTCCATGATTCTCATATTTGTGTTTGAACACTTAAGCAAAAAAAAGTCTTATAAGTGAAAGGAGAGAGGAAATGGGGGAAAAGGGGCAATCTGGAAGTATGGTAGCAGCTCAAACAAAATCCAGCGGCCAAACCAGAGAGTGAGTAGTGAAGCTTGGAATTTTCTACTTCCTCTGTCATCTCTGTGGAGACAGAACTCAGTAGTCATCATTAACTGGATGCTTGTAACCCAGAGACATAGCTGCTTTACTCATCGTCCTATCTTCACAACAATCCATTCTACAGGGAAGGAAAGTGATGCTCAGAGTAGTTAGGTAACTAGATTCAAGATAACAAATTAGTAAGCAGCAGAGCCAGCTCTGAACGCAGTCCGCTCAGCTGTGCTAACTTACAGCAGGAGAAATGCACAGGCTCCTGGAAATACCAGAGGCAGTGAAAGAGAGCTGCTCAGGGTGTTGCACATCTTGCCTCGTTAACGACTGAGGATCCTTCTCTGCAACAGTTCTGTGCCATGTCCTACCTGCAACAGTTCTGCAGCAGCGTCTGCAAGCCCGAACTCTCTCAGTACTCGAATCTGAATCTCATAGCTGACGGTGGCGCCCTCCCCACAGTTGAGTGCATAGGCTCTCTGCACCTGCTCAGTGTGCCGCAGTTCCTGAAGGCGCCTGACCATGTCTTTCATAATTAGGAGACGAGGAACTAAAAGGAAAAAAGATACTGTTAGGCAAAACTCCTGAGCTACACAAAAGACTACCCAGCAAGCACAAGGGAAAATGCATGTGCTTTGTATCAGAATCTTCTCCTAATTTTTTCAAGTAGTATTTTCATTTCCTGGCAATGGGTCAATTTATATACCTCTAATTATTTTTCAATGTTTTATAATTTCACTGTGTCCAAAAGGCTCGATTATACCAAATAACTCCTGAATCATATTGTTTTAGACCACAGCTCAAATAAAATTTTACTTGTATGTATTCTTGTCTGAATTTCAAGATATAAGTATTTTGAAAATACTTACCATTAGGGATGGGATATAGCTAAGTCATACTGTACTTGGCTACCATGTATGAGGCCCTAGGTTCACTCTCCAGCACCACAAATAAATGAATAAGTAAGTTCTTTTATTAAAATCATTATTTGAGTGGTAACTAGACACCAGGAACTGGATATTAGGGTGCACAGAATGAAAGACATGATCCCTACCTTCAAAAAGTTCTAGCTTGGCCGGTGGAGAGGCTTAAGTGGTAGGCGCCTGCCTAGCAAGTGTGAGGACCACAGCTCAAACCACAGTACCACCATGAAAAAGAACAACAAAAAAGGCTCTAGCTTAAGTTTCTGTGAACTGAGTGAACCTCATTAGCTAAAGAGAGGTAAGTTTCACTCTGCGGGACATACTTACTTGTGAATGTCTGTGGGTTTTTGATACTGAGTTCTAAGATGAAATTACACTGATTGATAACTCAAGTCTAAAAATAGTGCTATTACCAAAGTTTCAAAAATCTGTACAAATAGGCTAAAGAAATTTCTCTTCATACTGCTGTCCATTAAGTACATACATTATAGCCAAATCTAGTAAGGCAGCTACTGACGAAAGACTGAGTTTCCGAATAAAATGTATGCATTCAATGAAAAGTTCTACCACTAGGTCTTTTATTTAACCTTAGTTGAAACACGTATTTGTAAATGTTAAAAAAAAAAAAAAGGTGCTATTTCCATGGCCAGAGTCTGTTGGTTTTTACTGTAAATCTTGCAATGGCAACAGGCAAGAGCTTTACATTTCTGACCATCAGATCACCCTGCTTTTCTTTTTCTTTTTTTCTTATTGGTGGTACTGGGGTTTGAACTCATACTTGCTAGGCAGGTACTCTACCTCTTGAGCCACTTGGACAGCCCTTTTTTGTGATGAATATTTTCAAGATAGGGTCTCCTAAACTACTTGCCCAGCTGGCCTCAAACCTTAGTCCTCCTGATCTCTGCCTCCTGAGTAGACAGAATTACAGGTATGAGCTACTGGTGCCTGACTACCACTGCTTTTCTTATCTTAGAAATTGACACTAGAGGGCTGGCAGAGTGGCTCAAGTGGTAGAGCACCTGCCTAGCACAAGTCCTTTAGTTCAAGCCCCAATACAGGGGGAAAAAAATTGACACTAGGGATCGTTGGTTAAAGGCAACATTAAACTGATGCTCAGGTTTGTGTATTTACCTCCTTACTTATTCAGTACTGGGGCCTCGAACTGAGTCACATTCTCCAGTTCTTTGGTTTTTAGTTTGTTTTTCAGATAGGATCTCCCACTAACATTGCCTGAATTGGTCTCAAACCATGATTCTCCTATCTTTACCTCCCAAGTAGCTGGGATTACAGGGGTATACCACTATGTTTGGACCTTTTTATGTTCAGACATTTTTAGGACTAACAGATATACCTCAACCTATGGGCAATTCCCTTAAAGTCATAAAACATAAAGCTTGAGCTATTGTAAACTCATAGCACAGACGCTGGAAAACTGGATCTCTAGCAAAGTAACAGTGATCACATTTTGGGAGATATAGGTAGACTCAAGGATATGAGTTCATATCACCCTCCCAAAGAGTTTTTTGTTTGTTTGCTAGCCTAGGCTAGACTGGAACTTGCAATCTTCCTATCTCTGCCTAACAATTACAGGTGTGCACCACCATACCTGGCTTCAAAGTCTTTTATTTTAGAAATACCCTCTGCTCATGAAAAATATGAATTCTGAGTTGGGCTAGAGTTCAAGGCCAGCATGGACTACATAATGAGACTTGGTCTGAAAAAAACCCAAAAATGTGAATTTCTCTAAACAAGTGCTTCTCAGTAGAAGTGATTTTTTTTTTTTTTTTTGCATTTGGCAATGTCTAGAAATACAAAAAAAAAAGTTTCCAAAAGGCTGTCACAAAGGTAAGGGTGTTGTGTGTGGTGTATGTGTATATGCACAAGGGTGCCACTGGCCAGAGGAGGCCCTGCTGAGCCCTTCCCACACAACTCCCTACTATATAATTACCCAGTCCTAGGACTGTGAGACCCTGGGCTAAACCTTTTGAAAAGCTTATAGCTACTACTAATTATATAGCTGGGCATGGTGGTGCATGTCTGCAGTCCCAGATTCTTGGTAGCTTGAGTCAGTAGGAGCACTTGAGCCCATGAATTTGAGACCAGCCAGGGTAACACGATAAAACTCCATCTCAAAAACAAACAAACAAACCCCCATGCACTTATTAATACAAAATACCCAACAAAAGGTTCATAAGTACTTTTTAAGAAGAACAATGCATAAAGGATATTGAAAGGTGGAAAAAATTAGCATATAAGTGGTTCAAACATCAGCATTCACGAACACCCCCTTAAATTATTCCTATAAAGGTAACTTCCTGCTAAAGGCACTGCCTTACCTGGAATCTCATTGGCCACCACGGAAGGAGGGCTTGACTGGTTACTGTTGACCTGCTGGTGGCTGATCATGTGGCAACACTGTGGCACAGCATTGCTCACCATGTAGAGTGTATCTGGCACATTGGACATTCTGACCATTCTCAATCGCACAAGATCTGTTTGTTCCACCATCATCTCATCTAGCACGGACTGAAATAATAATTAAGTATGAACAGAATTGGTCAATCTTCATCTGTGTTAAATCATATCTGTAGCAAAGATTATTACTTTTATTATATAAAAAGGGGATTGACTGATTTATTGTTTCTCATTTATGAAACTTAAAATTCTAGTGATTAAAAAGAAGCCAGACAGGAGGATAAGTTAAGGCCAGTCTGGGCAGTATCACTAGAAAAAAGAAAAAGAAGAAACTAGTGGTGAAAGGAGAAAGTACCCCTCTTTCTAGAGCATCTTTGGAAAGATAATGATTTCTTGAAAAGTTTATTTTTAATTAGAAGTGTTTGAAATTTGAAGGTTATAAAATTAATCAGAAATAAGTTGTACAACAGATTATTACAAAGAAACAATGTATACATGTGCTAAGTATCAGATCCAACAAAAATGCTCAAAAAAACAAGTTAGTAAAGGCTGATAATCAATTTAACAGACCCATAAATATATTCAAGTTTGCTAAATTAGTTTCAAATGCAGAACAGCCTAAATGAGATATATATGAACACTTTCCACAGCTATTGGAGCATTATCTTCTTAGGGGGAGTTCTGGAGAGGGCCAGGCCTGATGGGGTAGCAGCTGCCTCACTCTGAGGCACAGGAAATGCAGGGTGGGTAGAGTTTATTAAAGAAATGGGCATGTGAACTAAACAGAACTTTCTCAAAAGAAGAAATTCAAATGGCCAGAAAACACATGAAAAAATGCTCACCATCTCTAGCAATAAAGGAAATGCAAATTAAAACCACACTAAGATTCCACCTCACCCCTGTTAGAATAGCCATCATCAGCAACACCACCAACAACAGGTGTTGGCGAGGATGCGGGGAAAAAGGAACCCTCTTACACTGTTGGTGGGAATGTAGACTAGTACAACCACTCTGGAAAAAAATTTGAAGGCTACTTAAAAAGCTGGACATCGCGCATTTGATCCAGCAATACCACTCTTGGGGATATACCCAAAAGACTGTTACTCCAGAGGCACCTGCACACCCATGTTTATTGCGGCACTATTCACAATAGCCAAGTTATGGAAACAGCCAAGATGCCCCAGCACAGACGAATGGATTAAGAAAATGTGGTATCTATACACAATGGAATTCTATGCAGCCATGAAGAAGAACGAAATGTTATCATTTGCTGGTAAATGGATGGAACTGGAGAACATCATTCTGAGTGAGGTTAGCCTGGCCCAAAAGACCAAAAATCGTATGTTCTCCCTCATATGTGGACATTAGATCAAGGGCAAACACAACAAGGGGATTGGACTATGAGCACATGATAAAAGCGAGAGCACACAAGGGAGGGGTGAGGATAGGAAAGACACCTAAAAAACTAGCTAGCATTTGTTGCCCTTAATGCAGAGAAACTAAAGCAGATACCTTAAAGCAACTGAGGCCAATAGGAAAAGGGGACCAGGAACTAGAGAAAAGGTTAGATCAAAAAGAATTAACCTAGAAGGTAACACCCATGCACAGGAAATCAATGTGAGTCAATGCTCTGTATAGCTATCCTTATCTCAACCAGCAAAAACCCTTGTTCCTTCCTATTACTGCTTATACTCTCTCTACAACAAAATTAGAGATAAGGGCAAAATAGTTTCTGCTGGGTATTGAGGGGGGGGAGCGGGAGGGGGTGGGGGCAGGGGGGAGAAAAAAAAAAAAAAAAAACAACAACAACTCCACCTTTGCAGGTCTCAGCTAGCAGAGCAACCCTAAGTCTTACCAGGCCCAGCTTTTACCCTGCTTTAGAACTATTTAAAATGTCAACTATTCAATAAGAGGTACATTATCTACCTAATTAATAAAACAGTTATCTCACAAATCCTTTCATTCACTTTATACTAGGATTGTGAAGCAATATAAATGAGGAAACATAATTCTATGTCCAAACACATTTTGCCAGTTAAATCTATTTCAGAAGCTTATTGGTGACTTCTGACTTTCAAAGATTGTCAGTTGCTCAAAAGGTCACCCCAAAGTTCTTCAGAATATATCTAATAATAATTATAGTGCTTCATTTCATACTACCATGTTTTCTTGGACAGTTCTTCATGTTACAGCATACACAGGGCCAACTATTTATTTCAGAGGCTTGAAATTTTGTCTTAGTTTGTATGTTTTAAAGCTAAACTCAACTCTCAATAGTCACCTATTCTGGAACTATGTTCTAAGAGATCACGTTTCTTTAGTGTATAAGGAAGATAAAATAGTGTGGTTTGATTTCAGAACACTTCTCCATTCTTAAGATTATAAAATACAATTATTTTAGGAAAACAGTAACAATTTGTAAGATAATTAACATTTTGCAAGACAACTAAGATGAGAAAAATGCAAAAATGTATTTTAACATGACCTAAGTTTTAAAAACATGCTTGGTAATTAAGCATTTTGGAAACTATTTCATTGAGTAATCAAAGTAGAATTTACTTTCATTCACTATTGCTGTACATTTTGTCTATTTCCAAATAAATAATGCCACAAAAACCATTTTTGTGTATGTGATTTGTAATAAAGTTGTCTAATATCACAAAAGCTTTTATTACCTTTGCTTCTTCCACATAGGGAGAGAAGAGCCGAGGGCGAACGTATATGCCAGCATTTTTTTGACGTAACCAGGCATTTGACTTTCCACCTTCTGTTGTAGGAAGCATATCTGATGGAGGAGTACTAATCAAGCCTCTTTTCATCTTAAAAAGAAAATTTGTTTTTACTTTTGTCAACATCACAATGTACACCCAATACAATAAAAAAATTGTTTTTAGATAAACAAGAGATCTGTGCTAGCACCACAATACTGAGACAAAAATATTTATACCCACGAGTCAAAAATGTATAATTAAATTTACTATTAAATAAAAAATTAGAAATGTTATGGAAATTTAGCAACACCTCAAATGTTTAATATTTAAAGGATTCAGCAGTAAGACAGTACTATAATTTCTCATCTTTCTCTAAACAGAAGAATGACATTTTTAAAAAGAGATACATTAATTAAAATGTAGTAAGTTGTACTACCTTACTTAATGAAAGCTGATTTCCTTCCTTGCTCATCCCTCTCCCACCCCCAACCAAGACAAAACAAGGACTTGGCCTAACTCCAACTTTCCATTTAACAGCCAGGTGACCAGGGACATCTTCATGAAGGTCCTCATCACAAGGGCTCCTGCAAGACCCTGGAAATGGGGTGATACACAAATAACTGTGTGTGGTGTCCCTATTGTTTCCTCATTGATGTTAGGAGACTATAAATGAACCCCTTAGTTCCTAATGGTGTGGTGAGGATTAAACAATAGTAGTGCAGATAAAGCACTTAGCACAGTTTGCATCCCCTAAGAAAGCATGAAGGTTAGCAGACATTAAACAGCAAACCTCTATTTAATATTTAATTCTTCAGTTGAACAGAGACTTTGTGTGCAACGAAATGAGGGTTTAAGTTAAATTTCTACTTCTCTGCTAAGGGGTTTTAACCCTGATTTGTGGTAACTTGCTTATTAATTTTAGAAGACGCCTTTTTGGAGAACTTTAGAAAAATGATTTCAAATAAATAAGCTAATACTGTACCTCAAGAAACTAGAGAAACAAAAAGAAACTCAACCCAAAATCTTAAAAGGAAAGAAACAATGAAGGGTGGAAATAAATGGAAAAAAAAAAAAAAGGGCTAAAAATACAAGCTAAAAGAGGATAAATGGAAGACTTGTTTTTTTTGAAAAGATAAATCAATAAACTTTTAGCTAAACTAAGGAAAAAGATTCAAACAAATAAAATCTGAAATGAAAAAGACATTACAATTGACACCACAGAAATACAAAGGATCATAAGAGATTATCGTGAATAATTAATTATATGCCAACAAACTGGATAACTTAGAAAAAACTGAGTAAATTCCTGGATATATACAATACCAAGACCAAATCATAAGATAACAAAAAACCCAAACAGACCAATAATGACTGAAGAAATTGAGTCTATCATAAAGTCTCTCATCAAAGAAAAGCCCAGGATCTGATGGCTGTATTCTACAACATATTTAAAGAACTAATACCAATCTTCTCAAACTGTTCTAAGAAGTCAAAGAGGGAGGAATATTTTCTTTTATTTTTTGGTGGTGGTACTAGGGTTTGAACTCAGGGCTTGCTAGGCAGACACTCTACCACTTGAGCCAATACATCTGCCTTTTTTATGTTGGGTGTTTGCCTGGGCTGGCTTCAAATGGTGATCTTCCTGACCTCTGCTTCTTGAGTAACTAGGATTACAGGTATGAGCCACTGGTGCCTGGCTAGAGGCAGGAATATTTTCAAATTAATTCCATGAAGCCAGCATCAACCTGATTCCAAAACTAGACAAAGACACACAATTTAAACAAAAAGAAAAGAAAAGAAAAAAGAAAGCAGTTAGGCACTGGTGGGCTCACACTTGTAATCCTAGTTACTTGGGAGGATGAGATCTGGAGGGTTGAGGTTCGAGGCCAGGGGCAAATAATTCCTGAGTCCCCCATCTCCAAAATAACCACAGCAAAATGGACTGGAGGTGTGACTCAAGTGGTTGAGTGTCTATTTTGCAAGTGCTGAAGCCCTGAGTTCAAACCCCAGTACCACCAAAACAAAACAAAAACCCAAAACAACAAAATTCACAGACCATATCCAATTAGCATAAGTGTAAAAGTCTTAAACAAAATTACTAACAAACAGAATTTAACACATAAAAATGATTACCCATTGTGATCAAGAAGAATTCATCCTAGGGATGCAAAGACAGTTTGATACATGCACATCAATAAATATGATACATTACAATAACAGAATGGACAAATATCATATGATCATTTCTATAGATGCAGAAAAAGCATTCAACCAAATTCAACATGCTGTCATGATAAATACTCAACAAACTTCATACAGAAGGAACATACCTCAAAAAAAATAAAGGTAATATGTTACAAACCTGCACCTAATGCCATATTATTAAATGGTGAAAAGTTGAAAGTGCTGGAATAAGACAAGATGACTATTTTTGTCACTTCTATTCAGTATAGTATCGGAAGTCCTAGTTGAGCAATCAGGCAAGAGAAAGAAATAAAAAGCATCTAAACTGGAAAGGAAGAAGTTAAACTGTCCCTTTTTGAAGATGACATGATTTCAATATATATTATATAAATGTATTGTATTTAGATATAATGTTTTATATCTAAATATAACATATATGTATAGATACACACATATATATAAAATACTAAAGATGCCACAAAAACTGTTAGATCTAGTAAACCAATTCAGTAAAGGTAGCAGCATACAAATCAACACAAAAATCAGTAGTGTTCTAAACACTAATATTGAGCTATATGAAACAGGAGCTAAGAAAATAATTCCATTTATCATATCTACAAACAATAAATACCTAGGCATAAATTTAACTACAGAGGTGAAATATCTCTACAGTGAAAACCATGAAACATTCAAAGAAATTGAAAAAAACAAACCAATAGATGGAAAAGTATCCTGTGTTCATAAATATCCATATTACCACCAAATGCAATTCTTATCAAAATATCAATGACATTTTTCACAGAAAAATATCCAAAAAATCTCTATGGAAACACAAAAAGACTAGCTGAAGCAATCTTAAGTAAAAAGAACAGAGCTGGAGGAGGCATCACATTACCCGACTTCAAAATATACCACCAAAGGTACAGAAACCCAAATAGTGTGGTACTGGCATAAAATCAGACATACAGATCAATGGAACAGGACAGAAAACCCAGGAATAAATCCACACATTTATAGTCAACTGATTTTAGAAAAAGATGCAAAGAACACATGATGGGAAAAGAACAGTCTTAAAACTGGGAAAGAACCTGAACCAACCCACTAGCTCCATTTACCTTTACTAAGTACATGGTGTTAGTTGGCTTTTGGAGGCCACACGGCTGAGCAACATGTTATTCGTTTCTCACTAGCTTTGCTGCATGTAATACTTCTGATGTATTGGTTAGGATGATAATGGCTGCCTAGGTTACTTTTAACGGACTTGAGGGCTGTTTTTGTCTACACCTACCACTCTTCTTTTTGGCGCCTGCACAAGCGTCTAATGGATGATAATGTGATGTCAGGGGGTGAAAATTCAACCTTTAGGTCATGCTAACACTATTTTCTGAACACGCATCCCATGAAGAGCCATAGTTACACATGCACAGACCACTGATTCACCTTTCTCCATCCTTGAACCTGCCCAGCTTATTACCTTGTAAGTATCCCAATCCTATTCTCAAGGAGGATGATCTAAGACTTGGGTCTCCTCCATGCCTGGCAGGCAGTATTGTGAATAAATGCTTTCTCTTTTGCAAAACTCATCTCAGTGACTAGCATGCTGTTAGGCAGGAGAAATGGCTGTGGGTTTGGTAAGTCTCTTCAACAAATGGTGTTAGGAAAAGAGGATATCCATATGTGGAAAAATGATATTAGACCTGTATTCTCACCATACACAAAAATCAACTCAAGATGGATTAAAGTCCTAAATGTAAGACCTGAAACTACCAAACTACTAGAAGAAAACACAGGACAAAAAGTTCTATGATATTGGTCTGAGGCAAAGACTTTTTGGATAAAACCCCAAAAGTATGGGCAACAGAACTACAAATAAACAAATGGGATCATATCAAACTAAAAGTCTGCTCAGCAAAGGAAATAATCAACAGAGTGAAGAGACAGCTTACAGATAAGGAGAAAAAATCTGCAAGTTACATGTCTGACAAAAGGGTTAATATACAAAATATATAAAGAACTCAACTTACTAGCAACGCCTCCCAATAAGCTGATTAAAAAATGAGCAAAAGACCTGTAGACATTCTTCAAAAGAAGACAAAGAAATAGACAATAGGTATATGAAAAAATGCTCAACATTGGTAATCATCAAGAAAGGCAAATCAAAACCACAGGATATCATCTCACTAGAGTCTCAATAGCTATTATCAAAAAGGTGGGCAGAATGGCTGAAGTGGCAGAGCACTTGCTTAGCAAATGTGAGGCCCTGAGTTCAAACCCCAGTACTGGAAAAAAAAAAAAAAGACAATAAAAGGTGATAACAAGGAGAAAAGAAAACCCTTGTAGATTGTTGGTGGAAATGTAAATCTCCCTAGGGTGGAGGTTCCTCAAAAAACTAAAAATAAGACCTCCAAATGACCCAGCAACCCTACTACTAAGTATATATCCAAAGAAAAGAAAATGAAATCAAGGTGTCAAAGAGACATTTGTATTCCTAGGTTTATTTCAGCTATTTACAATAGTCAAGATACAGACTCAATCTCATCCATCCACCAATGGATGGATGAAGAAAATGTGGAGCATATATTTATATACATACAGTAGAATACTAGTCAGAATTAAAAAGGAAGGGGATCTGCACACTTGTAGTCCCCACATTCAGGAGACAAAGGCAGAAAGATCAAGTTTCAGGCCGGTCTGAGCTACACAGCAACATCTTTTATCAACAAAACAGATCATTTCATTTGTAACCTGGATGAACCCAGAGGACATGAAGTGAAATAAGCCAGGCACAGAAAGACTAATACCCTATGTTCCACTCGTATGTGGAATAAGAGTTGATCTTACACCTGGAATAAAAGACTTTACCTCATAAAAGCTGAGAATAGAGTAATTGGTACTAGAGGCAGGAAGGGTAAGGAAGGATGGATACAGGTTGGTCAACGGGTAAACGTTGAGAAGAAATAAATGCTGCTGGTCTTTTGTATAGTGGGGTAACTACAAATAACAAGAACATATTGTGTATTTCAAAATGGCTAGAAGAGAGTATTCTAAATGTCCTCACCACAAAGAAATGATAAAAGTTTAAGGTGATATGTTGATTACTCAGATTTATTCATTACACAATGTATAATTTATTGTTACACAATGTATACATCACATCACACCCCATAATTATCTAAATAAAAATAAAACTTAAAAGAAAAAGGCTATTATATTTACAAGCATTACATTAGAATTACAAATTGATTGGTGAGGAACCACTATTTACTTTTCCCATTCATTAATTCAAGCAATTCTAAAAGCTAAAAAAAATTACTTAAAAAAATTCATGAAAGTAACATGATCAGCTCCATTAATTTTTAACTAGGCCTGAAATATAGTCCAAAGGACCATACATCTTTTATACAGAACCAGTCTCTCCACGGCTCTCTGATTTATTGCTATTCTTGAAGAATCACTAAAGGTAATGCCTACATTTTCCTTTTTAAATGAGGATCTACTTGATCTACATTGATAAATGATTGAATTAACTCCCCTTGGAACTATGCTCTTGGAAAAGTAGATCTAATTGCCTGCTCAACTCTCACCTACCAAACAATTATTTATATATGTTGGGCATTTACAACATAACATTGTACAAAACAACTGTTTTGTTTCTGTCCTCACGGAATTTATAGCATCACAATATTTTATTAACAAGAGAAATTATTTATAGTGATTAAAACAGGATAAGCCTGAAATGAAGAAAAACACTTACTGCATCACTTAAGACTTCACTGTTTAAAGGTAAGATGTGTTCAATTCGCACGAAAGGTAAGAGAGAAGAAAGGATCTCTCTAAGCTCTTCCATGTCCAGGTCACGTCTCTTCACACCTCTTTTGTTCACACTGTGTGCAGTACCACTCAGTAAGTTTGGCTCTATGAGACAGAATGAAAAGTCTCCAATCAAATCTGAATTTTCAGAGATAGGGTTTCTTTCTTCTCTATGTATGTAAGAGATAGTTTTAATAAGGGCTGTTAGTCAAATTTTTTTCTGTCATAGGAGTTTATTTGGACAAAGAAAAAGCATGGTGCCTACACCACAATAATATTCTTTTATGACTGCTTTGTATTAAAGAATAAAAGATTCTTTTCTACACACTAACTCAAAGTAGGAAAGATGACAACTTATTAACACCTAGTTTGGCCAAGGGCTTTTCTTCAGCTATTTTACATTTGTCACCAGTTTTCAGTATAGTAACAGCACTGCAGAGAATATGTTATTTCTGATCATTATTGCTTATCAGTTTGCTCATCAGGCTACATGTTTAACAGCAATGTAACAACATTTCATCAAAGGAGTAAAATATAATGTACATTCTATCTAACTTTAAAATTCTTACAGGCTGGGCACAATGGTTCTCACCTGCAATCCCAGAAACTTGGAAAGTGGACAATGGTACAATGGCAGTTCAAGGCCAGCCTGAACAAAAAGTTAGTGAGAGCCCACCCATCTCAACTAACAAGCTGGGTGTGGGGGTACATATCTATGATCCCAGCACTGCAGGAAAAATGGCAGGAGGATCATGGCCTGAGGCCATCTCCAGGCAAAACTACAAGATCCTATCTGAAAAATAACTAAAAAAAAAAAGCGTGTGTGTGTGTGTGTGTGTGTGTGTGTGTGTGTGTGTGTCTGAAAAATAACTAAAAAGAAAAAAAAAAAGCGTGTGTGTGTGTGTGTGCGCGTGTGTGTGTGTAGGGGCAGTGTGGCTCAAGAGTTAGAGCTCCTGCCTAGCAAGTGTGAGGTGCTGAGTTTAAACCCCAGTAGTGCCACCCTTCCCAAGATTTTTATGAAAGTCTAAATTTCTGTAACATGGAATGTTATTATATATAGGTACACCCTTTGATCTGTGACATGTAATTTATGTTCATTGTCCAGAGCAAAGAATGTTTTCTTCATTGGGTATTAATGAAAGGAAGATGATATATGTATGTATATATATATATGTGTGTATACAAATATCATATACATTACATATACTGAGGTAGAAAGAAAAATCATGTAATTTTGGAAATTTTAACCATGTCTTTAATCTAGGGGATTATATTTTTTTCGTAAAATTAGTAACACTGAGTAAGATCTTCATTCATGAATATAAATGCTGGACTTTTACAAATACTCTATAAGCAAACTGACATCTTCTTTAGGTGATACACATATATATATGTATTTATTGCATATATAATAGCATTTTTGAGTATTTTCTGGAGTCATTCAAAACAAAAATTGTTGCAGCTGTGTGGAAAAAGAGTTTTTTTCTTGTTTGCTATGATTTGGCTTTATACTTACATAAGCTGCATATATATATATATATTTTTTTTTTTGGTTCTGAGATCAAACTCAAGGCCTCAGGCATGCTAGGCAAGTGCTCTACCACTGAACCATACTTCTATGCTCAAAATTTTTTTTCTTCAAGTACTGCCATTTTGTTTTCATACGAAATCTTAAATGAGACTCCCAAATATGTAACAGGTAAGGACAGAGCTGTTTACATAAGAGGTGGCTGAAAACAAAGTTGTGGCCTGGTTTGCTTAGCTTCCTTCTTATTTCTTAAGGATACTCATTATTTGACCACCGTATGTCCTTTCATCATTACCACCCTTACATCAATGAATAGGTCAATGGTCTATGATGATTATACAGTTACCTATGGCAGTTATGTTCTACAAAGTTCACACAAGTAATTTTTTTGCTTCTAGCAACCTAACAGAGTTAGGTTCCTGTGAAGCTTTAGGCACAATACTTTTGTCAACTGACCAAGCTATATCTTTGTTTTATGTGTTTCTGCTTAAAGACACCTTATTTAATATATACTGTTTATTCACTCACACCACACTCATGGCCAACAGCACTGTAGCTCATCCCTGAATAAAGCTTATCTAATACACATTATTTTCTTCATAAGGCACATCACAACCTTCTTGCATTCAGGAAAACAACATAACACTTTAGCACTATGCTTGGGGAAGCATTTTAAACCTAGATCCCTAAAAAAAAAATACAAAAATGTGAACAAGGGCACTAAGCAGACTGTGAAAAGAACACTTGTTTATAGTAGATATGAAAGGAGGCAAAGTATCAGCACCTTGTTCAACTTTAGCTGGGAATGTGCTTTGGTGGATGACTCAAGTTTATTTATTTATTTACTTTACCATGGATACCCTTAAAGGGCCATGAATATGAATTTTTAAATTAAGTAGATAAATTTGCAAATATAGAATTTTCAAATGAGAACAGATTATATATGGGCATTTGAAAAGCTTTCTGAATTAATTGTACTTTTACTTTTTTGCTGTACTGGGATTTGAACTCAGGGCATACTACTTGCAAAGCAAGTAATTTACTGCTTGAGCCACACCTTCAGTGCTATACTGGTTTTTATAGTTAAAACATTTCAAATCTGAAAACTGCTAAAGACTTCTACAGGCCACAGAAAAGTAAATTAGCAGAAATAAAATAGGAGCACTGCTTTTCCTAGTGCTTGGGTAGAAGCATATTAAAAGTACATTATTAAGAAGGTTTGGTCAGGTGTAGTGGCTCATTTCTGCAGACTCAGCTACTCAGGAGGCTAGCTCATGCAAAAAATTAGCGAGACCCCCATTTCAACTAATAAGCCAGGCATGGTGGCATGCTCAAAAATCCCAGCTACATGGAAGAGTAGGTAGGAGGATCTTGGTCTGAGGCCACCACCAGGCAAAAATGACTCTGAGTTCAAACCCCAGTACTACACAAAAGACAAAACAAAAGAACAACAACCCCCCCCCCAAAAAAAAACAGAGAGAAAGTGAGAGAGAGAGAGAGAGAGAGAGAGAGAGAGAGAGAGAGAGAGAGAGAGAGAGAGAGAGAGGTTTAATGGTAGAAGAAGATTTGTATGTGTTAGAGTATGTGTGATTTTTTTTTTTTTTTTTTTTTTAAGCACACAATGGTAGTTCCAGCACTTGGGAGACTGAGGTAGGAAGATCACAAGTTTAAGGTCAGGACAAACGTGAGTTGTCTTGCTACATAGTCAGACTCTATTCTCAGAAAAACAAAAATCAAGCTGGGTGCCATAGGCTTATACCTGTAAATCTAGCTATTCAGGAGGCAGAGATCAGGAGGATAGTGGTACAAAGCCAGCCCAGGCAAATAGTTCACGAGAATTTACCTCGGAAAAAAACCTTCAAAGGTGTAGGCTCTGAGTTCAAACCTCAGTACTGAAGAAAAACCAAAATTTAAAAAAAAAGTGATGGAACTCTGTAAATGTATTGAAAGTCACTAATTTGAATACTTTAAACAGTTGGGGGAGGTACCGGGTTTGAACTGAGGGCCTCACACTTGCTAGACAGGCTCTCTACCACTTGAGCCATCCCCTTAGCCCTTTTTGGTGTTGGGTATTTTCAAGATAGGATCTTGAGAACTACTTGCCCAGACTGCCCTCAAACTGAGATTCTCCAGATCTCTGTCTCCCGAGTAGCTAGGATTATAGGAGTAAGCCCTAACTTAAACAGGTAAACTTAATAGTATACAAATTATATATAAATAAAATATTGAGAACAGGAAAAGGATAATTTTTGTAATTGAAACTTTTCAATTTGGGTTCAATATATTGAGGAATATGACACTGTACAGGGGAAGATCAGTGGGTGGTCTTTCACACACAAGACACATATTTCCAAAGCCAAAAACCCAGTCTATGTATGACAGTACTCTTGTTTCTGCAGCAACCCCAGCTGAAGGTTATTAAAAAATATTCTCTTTAATCTTCCACAACTTTTTTTTTTTTTGGGCAGGACAGGGGTTTGAACTCAGGGCTTCACATTTGCAAAGCAGGCATTCTACCACTTGAGCCACACCTCTAGACCATTCTGCTCCAGTTATTTTGGAGATGGAAGTCATAAGAACTACTTTCTTGGGCTGGCTCTGAACCACAATCCTCCTGATCTCAGTCTCCCAAGAAGCTAGGATTATAGGCATTAACCATAAGAACCCAGCTTTCTTTCATAAAAAAAAAAGTTTTATTTTTTATTTATTTATATTTTTTGCTGTGCTAGTGATTGAACCCACAGCCTTGCATATAAGCTAGGTAACCGCTCTACCACTTTACTACATCCTTAACCCCTATGTTTAAAAATAAGCCACAACTATTTCATTCACCACCCAGCCCCTATTATTTGAGGTAAAATGCAAACACATAACATTCACCATTATAACCATTTTAAAGTATGAAATTCAGTGACTTTTAGTATATTCAGTATTGCTGTATAATCATCAACACTTATTGTAGAACACTTTATCAACAACATGCTTTTGTAATACTTTAATCATTCCATGGAATTTTTCATCCACTACCCCCATAAATTACTTAACATGTATTAAGCACATAAAAACAGAATAAAAAATAGGCTTTTACAATCACGAAGCAAAATTTTCTGATGTATTTATTTTAACAACCTATACCCTTCCCTAGTAAACTCTATTTACACCAGTCAGTTGTGTCTATTTCCAACACTGGTGTACAGTGTGCATTTCAGTAAGCTTCTGGGAACATAAAAACACTGAAAACTTACACAAGCTGAGTGGCACAGCTAATTTTCTGAACTTACCTCTGTCTGCTATTCTTTTCATCAACTGATGTTCTCCCCATTTAATCAGATATTTAAGGATATCTTGCTCACTTGCCTATAATAATAAAGGTTTTAGTGAAATTAGATAAATGGTTAACTTCGTTAGTGACTTCTTCTGGGTCATAATATAAATATAGAATGCAACTTACCATGTTTCCCTCTTTACACTGGCAATTTAAAATTTTAGAGTTCAATCTGCAGTCTCCATTTTAAATTTATTTTTATCTTACTAAATGGTTTCTAACATAGCTGCCTTAAAATATTTTAGAGACAAGATGGAGATAAACACAGGAAAGTAAAAGCACAGTGATATGGAGTGATTACTGCCTCTAGCAGAGACGGGAAAAACAAGAATGGCTATTTGTCATGGAAGAAGAGATTACCTCTCCACAAGGCATTTTCCAGGTTAGTAAGGGACCCTTGAAGCACAATTTGTGAAATGGCAATGTACCCCTTGTTACTCTGTACTTTATTTAAAATCTTACAGCAAACCTAAGGTGCCTGGAGAGCACCCTAGGTTTTTACTTTCTAAAAGGAAGGTAAAGCTCCTAAAGACAGTCACCCGAGAAAACTGACAAATTTTAACTCCCATAAACATAAAGCATCCATTCTTGCTCAGAGAGCAAAACAGGGTCATTGAACAAAGATCCACCATAAACCACGCTTGAGTGTAACATTTACATTACAATCAAAGCAAGGCTGACAGAAAAACACACATGCTAAGTTTAATTTTCATTGCACTTTCTGACTGAGATGATAACATTCTATTATTTATCTAGTTCATACACAAAGGCATAGGAAATGGCTCAATGGATTTATGTCTCCATAGGTTTAAAACTACTGAACAGTTTTTAGTATAAAATTCATACAGCTAATATAAAAAATTAAACTTAAAATTCACAATATTTAAAGTCTATTATTAATTTAAATTACCAAATTAGGTTGCCATAAGATCAAGGACATAAGAATTTACTAAAATCCACTTCTGACTAAAAATAAGTGGTACAGCCTGTAATCCCAGTAGTCAAGGCTACTCAGAAAGACCCTGTCTCAAACAAAACAAAAATAAATAAAAAACGTCACATGCCCTGACCCCAAGTAGTTGAAAAAATTGCTCTACTTTGGCAGAGCACATGCACTGAGTTTTTATATCAGTTAAGTAGATCAGGAACTGAGTACTATTCTTACTTCATGTTGCTTAAGCTACAGTTTACAAATCTAAGTCTCATATTCTACCACAAAACACTATTATAGTGAGTATACATTAATGGAAGCCAAGAAAATCACTGTTGGGATGTACTTCTAACCTTGCCCACTGCCTCAACCTCTTTTGGGTGTAGTTGGTTAGGTCCTGGGCTTGTTTGCAATGTTGACTCATGTCGGGCACTGGTGGCTCAAGCTTGTATCCTTGCTCGGAAGGAAGAAATCAGGATTATTGTGGTTCAAGGACAGCCAGGCAAATAGTTTGCAAGACCCTATCTCAAAAATACCAACACAAAAAAGGGCTGATGAAGTGGCTCAAGTGGTAGAGTACCTGCCTAATAAGTGTGAGGCCCTGAGTTCAAACCCCAGGACCCCCTCCCCCTAAAAAAAAGCCTTTATTGTATAAAAATGGAGGGCATTCCTGGGTGGAATGATCACAGCCTGTTTCTTTATCCCTGCCCTACACTAGATAGAAGAGTGATAGAGTACAGATGAGTTTCTTGGTGCACATATGAATGACATATTTGAGAGGTGTATAAATGATTACCTGTAGGTAGTCAGACTGGATAGCAGTAAGCAGATGGTCTTTGCTGAGTTCATAAAAAACATCCGAAGTCATGACTTGGGACAATTCCTCACAGAGGAAATGCAAAGCTTGTCGGTGCACCCACTTAGAGCCATATGGATGCGAGCTCCACTTGAGGATGGCAATTAAGGTATCTAAAGAGATGCTTTCAGCAATGATATCCTCACAGCCTAAAAGAGAAGGCAAATACTTCTTGAGATTAATCATAAATATTACTTATTGAACATCAGTGTGCTAGGCACGATATTTAAAAGTAGCAATAGTAAGAGATAAATAAAATCTCATGGAAATCACCAAGACTTGGTGGGATGGGATAGCAATAGATTATGATAGTCATAGGAAATTTGCTGCCCTACAGAAATGGATCTATCGAAAAAGAGAACCGTCTCAGTTGTTTAAGAAAATAAATATCTATGTGTAAATCCAATAAACTGAGTAAGACAGTACAGAGGTAAGCAGTGGGAGAAAGACAAAACAGAGTAGCCATATGAAAGTCTAATGTTCATCTGGGGTTAATTCTGGCAAACTGAAAAAGAAGTAAGTGGTTTAAATGAAAAGAACCAGGATCCTGGAGAAAGCAACTATAGCATTTTAAGAACTCAAAGAAGAAAAGAAGAAAATCTGAGGAGAGTCAGGTATTTGCTTTAGGAAAGATTATTTAAAATACAAGTAACAAAGACTGTAGAAGTGAAAATGGCTAAAGTTGGACAGAAATACTTCACAAAATATACTATAAAATAAAATGGCTACAGACTGCTCTCTAATAAACTCAGAACATTAAAAGATATAGCCTAAAGAAATGCATAAATGAAATCCAGAGACTTCCAAAGTTCAAATTATTTGTGAAGCCATGGAAGGTGGAAAGAGAAAGGTGGGGGGAGGGAGTCTATGTTCAAGTGATACAAGATCATTAGTAGCCAATATGGCATCTACATAAAGCAATGCCTCCTTCCTTTTCTTTTTTGATATGATACCCAATAAGGAAAAACATCACAGATAATTGTGTAACTTGATTTCCAGAAAGCATTTAACAAAATGTTTTATGATGCTGCTAGTTTGTTAGCATAAGACAAGGATTGCTGTCTTTGGTACATCTTTAGCACCTTCCTGCACATGGTAGGCACTAAATAAAAATGTGTTGGGTACACAAATGAGATCCTTGCAGATATGAGGTAGATGATAGAATGGTGGTTAACAGAACCATTCATAAGCAGTACCATTAACTTGGAAGGTAGAGTGAGGAATAGCTCTCTATGCCATGTTGATCAAGAACTTGGATGAAGTTGTAGAATGTATGCTTCAAGTCTCCAGAAGACCCAAACCTGGGAAGCACAGTTATAATACAATGCATAGCAACATAATTGACTACAAAGATCAGTAAAAATGAAGCTGAACTATAACTAGGACAAGAAGAAAGTTCTATACTTAAGATTGAAGAAAATTAACTACACAGTAGATGACAGAGGCAAGCTAGCTTAACTACCACCTGTGTAAAGTAACATCTGGTTATTTTAACTCCATGAATGTAAAATGTAACATTGCTGCTATAAAGATGAAGCAATCTCAGGCTTTTAAAGGATAACTATCTGTTCTCATCAGAGGCTAATGCTGCACTGCTCTCTTGTATTGTTCTGGGTTCCATGCTTTAGATGGGGACTGATCAAACCACAGGGTGCCCAGAGGAGGGTAAAAGAGGATAGCAGAGTTTGAGACTTTTCACAGAAGAAAAGCTTTAAACAAATAGGGTTATTTGGCTTATGTAAGAGAAACCTGGAGAGTCAATAAGAGCTCTATGTATGCCTGATGGGCCTTCATGAGGCAGAGGATAAGCAATTGACTTCTGCTTTCCAAGGGCAAGTCCTGGGAAATAAACAGATATTAAAAGAAGAGAGATTCTAGTTCAATAGTAAGAAATTGATAATGATTAGAATCTCTCACCCTCTCCCCTCAAAAAAAAAAAAATTCCTTTAGAAAAGTAGTAGAGGCTGGCTCCAAATTAGGGACAGAGTACACAGAACCCTTAAACTGGATAGGAAAAGGGCAGAAGACATCCCCGCTTCTCCTATCACAAACATAAAATAACTTTTGAAAAGTGGTAACAGAGCAAATACAAGATTTATTTAATCTAAACATTAGAACACCATCCTTATAAGGAACACTGAGATGACCACAATGAGATCTGTATATAAATGACATGAATATGTGAAGAGAAGTGGGAAATATGGAAAAAGTTCATAAAAGCCTTCATGAGTTTATAGTGAACCTTGAGTGTCAAGCTGACAGACCTCATCCAGCAGCCAGGGGAGGACTTTGGAGTAGACTTTAGTAGGGTGAGTAAATATGACAGGAAAGGCAATTTTCTAGAATGAAGCAGGGGAAATTAGAGGAAAGGATGTGTCATAACTCCACTAAACCTGGGTATCAGCAGAGGTAAAGAAACAGAATTAAAAGATAACATAATCATAAATTTAAACTTCTAAGGTTGCAAAGAAGCAAAATATGGTAGGAAAAATGGACTTTAAATAAGACTGGACTTGAAATCTCAGCTCTGCCACAGAGTAGCAAAGTCACCTTGGGCAGATCACTTAACTCTTTGAGCCTGAAGCTTTTCATCTGTAAAGCTGGAATTATATCTCCTAACTCACCTAGTTGTTATAAGACCCAAAGAAGACTGTCCCCTTGGTATTCTTCACTCGTTCAAAAGTTCTGAAGAACCTGATTCTGAGCGCTGTGGACACATAGCTCTTTTTCTTGGCCACTGGTGACG
The DNA here is from genome assembly GCF_047511655.1 of Castor canadensis. Lineage (NCBI taxonomy): Eukaryota > Metazoa > Chordata > Mammalia > Rodentia > Castoridae > Castor > Castor canadensis. Next base: position 16,040,879 of record NC_133388.1, on the reverse strand, counting down.
TCATCTACCTTCCACTGCATCCCTGACTTCTCAGATTATTGCTCCAACCCAAAGTTACTCACTTCCACCAGACAGTTCCATATGCATATTCCAGATACCTGAAGTGCAAAAGTCAATGTGTTTCCTTTGTGAAATCTAGCCTTCCTTCCATTCTTAATCCATTTTGGAGAAGTAGGCTACATCTATACGGCCATCAAAGCTGGAGCTTGAGTTCTATTATTCCTTTTCCTAAAGTCATATCCAATCTATTATCAGATGCTGTTCATTATGCTTTTAAATCCATCTCCTCCAAAGAATCTCCACACTGTTTCAGAATCTGATGTTTTCTCCCTACACTATTGAAATAGTCTTAAAATTCCTATTTCTAGTCTTTTATCTTCAAATCTGTTCTCTACACTGTTTCCAGAATCTTTTAAAACAGGAATTACATATAACTCTGTAGCAAATTATTCAATAGCTTGCGAACAAGATAAAATTCAAAGTATGTCTTTTGATCTGGCCCTTTCCTGTTCTGGGACCCTATCCTTGCTCATCTCCTATATTCTGGATGCCGTACCAGTTATATCCTACAATTCTGCCAAACTCCTCACCTCTAGACCTTTGTATATGTTGCTCCATTTTTCTGAAACGCTCATAACTCTCCTCCTTAACTCCTCCACTTTCTTTAAGACTTGGCTCAATTTAAGAGCTTACCTTGAACCTGCTCCCCAGAGCATAGGTCAGGGGTCAGGCCCTACCTAAAAGTTTCTCTGCTGCCCTCTATTTCTCTCTATTAATAGCACTAAACTCTTGTATTTTAATTTTCTTATAAATTTCTCTGACTCCTCCACCAGATGAAAAATTCCTTTAGGTAGAGGCCTGACATTATAGTCTACAGTGCCAGATACTTTGCAGATAGTCAATTAAAAACAAACAATAGGGCTGAGGGCCTGGCTCAAGTGGTAGATCACTTGCCTAGTAATGGTGAGGCCTTGGAGTTCAAACCCTAGTACAGTCCAAAAAAAAAGTAATAATAATAGCTAACATTTTTGAAAGCTTTTTATGTACATGTGCCAAGCTCTCTGTTATGTGCTTATTTTAGAATAACTCAGCTTCTTAAGGAAGCTGAGAAAGATTGTATTTCTATTACTTTCACTTTACAGACAAAAAACGAGAACAAAGACAAAAATTAAGTAACTTGTCAAGGTCAACAAACTAGGAAGAACATAAGTCATACAAACACAAATCTTTCCCTTCCCTTCTAAGAAGTCTTCCCCTCCCCACTTTTATGCCTGCAATCCTAGGTCTTCTACTATTCAATACTCACCTTGAACTACTGCTCTCATAAGCAGAAAAGCATCTTACAAACACACCAAACGTACCATTAACTAAAAAATGTAAAAGGAAGATAACAGGCAAAAACAAACAACATCAAAACCCTGGAGTGCAGAAAGGTACATTTTAAAAAGTGATCTATCCATTTTGCCAAAAGTAACATTTTTGTGTATGGTGTAGGATTACGTTTTGTCAAGGTTAAAAACAGACTCAAAACGTACGTACAGCAGCAAGGTAGAAGGGAGGCTAGCATGGGAAAGCCAGCAAGTAGGGTTCCACACTGTGCCACTTTACTACTTTACTGCTACATTTGGACCAATCCTTTAAACTCAAGGATGCACACTTGCTAGGTAGGAGCTCTTCCACTTGAGCCACTCTACTAGACCTTTTTTGGGTTGGGTATTTTTGAGTTAGGGTCTCAAGAACTATTTGCCCAGGCAGGCTTCAAAACATGAACCTCCTGATCTCTGTCTCCCCTGTAGCTAGGATTACAGGAATGAGCCATCAGTATCCAGCCATTCCAATTTTATAGGTCCAAAAGTATTATTAGTAACAAAGATGGTCAGATTCTTGGCAACAAAGTAACAATAACACAAATTCCTCAAGACCAAGGCACAGATGAGAATGCCCACTTGCAGATATTCACTTCTAGTGAGCAAAATGTCATATATTCTGTCTCAAACTGTCTCAGGTCAAGGAACAGGTTATTTTTTGTTTGTTTGTTTTTGTTTCTTTATAAATTTCCAATCTGTCATGGGTCAGTACTTTAGTAAAATTCAGCAAAAATGCTGCTTGAATATTGTGACATTAACTTGCCAGAAAAGTTTATATATGCTTACTCTCAGTTACTGTACTTATCTCAATGTGGACACACTTTGAACAGGACTGCTCTGGCAAATCCCATCCTCTTTCAGGAGCTGGGCTTGCCATCTTGCCTTTGGTCACGTGAAAAGCACACCATGGCTAGCTTGTTGGTTCCAAGCAGCACCAGGAATAAGCCATCTTTGTGGATACAGAGGCCACCAGAGCTGACCCAGCTTCCCTGGAAACTTGTGAGAAGTAAATGTTCATTATCATATGCCACTGAGGTTCTCAGGGTGTCTGTTACATAATAACATTTGACAAGTAAACCACATGACCTTCTGGATGAACTCAAATGCTTTTAGTAACAATTTTCTTATAAAAGAACTCAGCCAGGCATAGTGATAAATGCCTGCAGTCCCAGTACTTAGGGAGTTGAGGCAGGAGAATTGTGAATTTGAGGCCAGCCTGGCCTACCAAATAAGACCCCGTTTCAAGAAACCCAAATCAGCGGGGTGCAGGGGTTCAAGCCTGTAATCTGGCTAGTTAAGAGGTGGAGATCAGGAGTACTGTAGTTGAAGGCCATCTCTGGCAAAAAATTCAAGAGACTTCATGTTAACCAATGGATGGGCACAATGGTATGCTCCTGTCATCCCAGCTAAGCAGGGAAGCACAAATAGGAGGACTGTAGTCCAGCCCAGCCAAGGCATAAACGAGAGACTATATCTCAAAAATAACCAATGCAAAAATGGCTAGTGAGTGACTCAAGTGGTAGAATGCCTGTCCTGAGTTCAATCCTTAGTATGGCAAAAAAACAAAAATAAAACCCATGACAACAATCCCTGCCCCCAACCAAACCAAAAGAAAAAATAAAAACAAATCCTGTACCCAAGGCATTTAATGGATTAAAAAGCACTCTGTTCAGGTAGCAGATTTTCAACCACGCTGTTGTGAGGTTGGTAGATAGCATGAAGTCAACTTCTTGTTTAATACTTTCTTTTATTTTCTTTCACCAGAATATTTTCTTTCTACTTTTTTTTTTTGGTGGTACTAGGGTTTGAACTCAGGGCCCCATGCTTGCTAGGCAACAACTCTAATACTTGAGCCACTCCACCAACCCTGTTTTGTCTTGGGTATTTTTGAAATAGGATCTCCTGAACTATTTGCCTGGGGCTGGATTCGAACCATGATCCTTGTGATCTCTACCTCTTGAGTAGCTAGGATTACAGAAGTGAGGCTCAGGTGCCCAGCTTCTTTCTACTTTTTAGTGTGAGCAAAAAAATTTGAGCTACAGAATCTATATGAATGAATGATCAAGGCTGAGCTATAAAGAAGTAAAGCCAATTTAAAATTTAGTAACACAAATGACTTTTACTGTTATAAAATAGGATCACTTTCTGTTTTTATTATCAATTTTTTCCCTCCCTTTCCTGTTCTGGTAACTAAATAAACCTCAAACTTGACAGCTTTCTAACACATGTTAAGATCTGATTCCTAAGGTAGGCATGCTCTCCTACCAGTTTAACTAAACCAGTGGGAAACTTTTCATTGCCTCCTGGGCCATCAGGAAATATATTAAGGTTCCAGATTTAGAGTTTCATACTGGGGTTGGGATAGGAAGAGGAGGAAGGACTAAGCAAGAAGGAACGAAGAAGGAAAGGAACAGTGGAGAGAGATTACAGCTCACCATGCAACACAAAACAATATCACAAGTTTAGAGCAGGGCTAGCCTTACACTCAGCATGGTGACTCTTCAATGGCACTAAAAGCTAGAAATAAGATTTCAAGTACAAACAAGCTTAAAGGAAAGTTTCTTTAGTTATTTTTTACTAACCTGTATAATGACTGATTCTGAATCCCTAACAAAGGAATTACGAAACAAGAGAGAAGTGAGAGTAGCAGGAAGCAGGATAAAGAGATGGGCTTTGTATTGCTAACTCTTGACTTTCTTACTAGCCTATGTTGGATCAAAACATACTCTGCTGGATAAATAATAATTATATGATTTCAGCACTTGGGAGGTAAAGGCAGGAGGATTGTGAGTTCAAATCTAGCTTGGGCTACCCAGTGAGACCTGTCTCATAACAAAACAACAACAAAAACCCTCTGTGAGTCATAGTTCCTCATGTGTACACTAAAATAATCTATAAGCGCTTCCAAGATTATAGTGATTATTGAGAAGCCAATGTGTCTATATACAACCCTATCTCTAGGCTAGAAATATTAATTTTGGACCATGCTTACCTGCCCACCTTTGACTTCAACACCTAGTCAATGTGTCCTTCAAAATACTTTTTCATTACCCTCTTTATTTTTCATTTCCTCTTACACTACCTTTGTTCAAACTCTGAGTACCTCTTCCATCAACTCCTGCAAAGCTTCCTTCCTATTGTCTCTCTCCCTCCAGTATTCCAATCCACACTGAGCACACTGTTGAAAGGTTTAAGTTTTCTAAAACACCACTATCATTACATTCTCCCTACTTATCTATTTTAAAAAGGAAACCAAGAATTCCAGATCCAATGCAGAAAACAAAGAGTGGGATGTATGGGGCTAAAAAATAAATAAGCTGTGCCAGTCCTTGGTTACTGCGACTTAAATGCTCCTCACTATTCCTGAGGAGGACAATTCTGAAAAAGAAGCCTAAACCTGGTTCAGGGGACTAGCTCAGTGACCCATTCTCATTCTGTTCTTCCACATTCCCAGCTTCATCCCCTCCCATTCTTGGCAATACTTAATTAAATAAACATTCTGCACGCAAGTCTGATTTGGGCTGTGCTTTTGGCAGATGGTGGGGAATGGGAAAAGATACCCAGACAATGACAGTTTGTTACAGAAAAAGTCCTGGAAAACAAGAAAAACAAGATTCTTGAGTGAGTTCTAGAACAAGATCATTCCCTGGTAGATGGCAAAAAACTCCACCTCTTCTTTTCCCCAACTCCTAATAAATGGGGAGGTGACAACCTGGCATGCAGTAGGGCATGACAACCAACAGTTTTCACCAGAATCAGATTACTATAAGGTGTAAATGGAAGGTGAAGAAGTGTAAAGTCCTGATGCTGGCTAGCTTTACATTAACAGCTTCAGAAACCACAAAAACACAAAACTATAGGCTCAACTTCGCAACTCTCAACTCTAGGCATTCTTCAAAGCCTTCCAGGTCACAGTATAAAAAAAGATCCTATTTCCTGCAGCTGTAGGCAGACTGCCCAACTCTGTCTCAAGTTTTTTTTGTTTGTTTTGGTTGGCATTGGGGTTTTAACTCAGGGCCTCATGCTTGGTAGGCAGCACTCTTACCACTTGAGTCACTCTGCCAGCCCTTTTCTTGTATTGGGTATCTTCGAGATAGGATCTCATGAATTATTTGCTCTGGCTGACTTAGAACCTCTATCCTCCTGATCTCTGCCTCCTCAGTAGCTAGGATTATAGGCATGAGTAACCGGCACCCAGCTTCAAAATTTAATAGGAAGGATATCAGAGCTATAAGGATATCAGAGCTATAAGGATCTGAAGGCTGGGTGTAGTGGCTCACACCTTTAATCCCAGCTACGTGGGAGGGGGAGATAGAGAGGATCATGATTTGAGGCCAGCCTGGGCAAAAGTTGTCAAGACCCTATCTCTACAAATAACCTGGGCGTGGTGCTGCGTGCCTGTGGTCACGCTACGTGGAGGTCTAGGTAGGAGGACTGAGATCTAGGCCAACCCCAGGCAAAAAATGTTGAGGCTCTATCCAAAAAACAACCCAAAGTAAAAAGGGATAGAGGTGTAGCTCAAAGTGACAGAGCGCTTCCCTAGCAAGTGCAAGTCCCTAAGTTCAAACCCCAGTACTGCCCAAAAGCAAAACAAACCAACAAAAATCTCTGCAAGACATGCCTATGTGCACTGGCAGGTCCCCTTGCAGGTGTGGATTTTGAGTGTGTGGGAGCAAGAAGCCGCTCACTGAAAGCTCAAGAGATTCAAGTAGGGCACATTCTGGTGTTTCTTTGACCAATGGGAACAAACATTGGCAATTGTAACAACTATAGATAAAGAAAACAGGAGCTCAGCCAGTTCAGCTACCGCTGTGATGACGACCAGGGTCACCCTATCCAGCAGGCTGCCTAGACCTCCTGAAGTACTGGCAAAGAGGGACAAAAATTTAGGGTGGGTGAGAGAAGAGGGAGATTGCAATGATTTGTAATATTTCAACTTGCACAAGCTTGAGCTATTTCCTGCAATCTCTACCCAAATTAGAGTTGGTTCAAAGTTGGGAGTTGGCTAAAACAGAAACATGTGACTTGTAAGGCAGACATGAGGCATGACCCATTACTCTCTAAAAGTCACTGTAGCTAGGTGGTGGGTGCAAAGCTGCCAAAGGGTGCTGGCTTGTCCTTGCTTCTTTTCTGCTGTGATCAGTTCTTCCTCCAAACTGCAGCCCAGCCTGCTGACCAACACTAGTCCTTGCCCAGCACCAGGTGTATGGCTGGAGTTCCCTGGAGACAATACTCATTTTTCCTGACTCTCTCTTTCACAGTCCCACTTTGGCAGCTGGGTGTGCTTGGCCTCTCAGGTTCTGGACCCTACTACTCTCCCTTTCAGAACATTGTTTCCTCAGCTTCTCCCACAACCTTGTAAGATTTAATTTCGATGACAAACAGGAGTTAGACCTCCTAGGCAGTAGAACAGCTGGATAGTGGCTAATTCCACCATCTCTCCCAAAATGAATCTTTTGTAGAGGTGTGGCTGGCCACTGCCTTGAAGACTTGATGAACTGGAGTTAATGTAGCATACAAACTAATCTGTGAGATGCAAGAAGACTAAATTAAGTAATTCTTGGGACTCCCTCATATTCTCTCTGCCTTTCTAGTTTGGGCTGTACAGAGTGTACTTCTGTGCCTCTTGCATTCTGCTGTGGAAATTCTGACACCTTGGAATAGATACCTCTAGGAATTTGCTTGATTCCTGTACATATGCAACCATGGTGTCTGATGTGGTGAATACCTCATGAGAAACACTTTTTCAAGGTAGGATGGAGGCTGTTGGGTAAGTGTGCCCCCTCTCTTCTCTCACAGACAATTCTAAAGTGTATTATTCCCTGTGGCTCATCAGAGGGTTCCAGGAGGATTAAGCCCAGTTGCCTATAGCAGTGATCGGTTCAGAATGCATAACTGTATTGGCTCTCCCTCATTCCAGTTCATTCTTTCCATTTTCCTACTCTTTTTCTCTGGAAGAACTTCCCAAAATAAACTACCTACATGAAAATCTTAGGATTTACTTTCTGGAGGAAATCTAGTCTAAGAACAGATAGAAAAATCTCCATTTTTCACATTGGTCTATAAGAAATAATTATTTTTAATTGCCGATCTAGATCCCGGTCAAACTAGGGGGCCTTTTAGCCCTGGATTCTATGTTACCTTTCTGGACTTTCATTTCTTTAAAAAATATTCACTGAGCTGTGTGCCAGCCCTATATGAGATGCAATGATATAAACAATACAGATCTTGATCTCAAAAAGGTAACAGTTGTCTAGGAGAGATAGAAAAGGAAGTAGGTGATCTCAACTCTAGGTAGTAATGTACAACAGGAGTGTACAAAGGCTATGGTACACAATGTGAGTTACCTGAATCATCAGTTTGGGTGAAAATGGCAAGGGATGGCTTTCCAGTTGAGGTAACATCAAAAATACACCTTTTCAAGGGAACAGAAGAAATGATAGAGGAAGAACATGTGCATGCGGCAGCTGTTGAGGCTAAAAGTGACCATAGAATGTGAAGTTTAAAAAAATGCCTTGTTGAGCCAGGTGCCAGTGGGTCACATCTGTAATCCTACTTAATCAGGAGGCAGAGGTCAAGAGGATCAAAGTCTGAAGCCAGCTCGGGCAAAGAGTTCGAAATACCCTGTTTCAAAGAAACCCAACACAAAAACATGGTTGGTGGAGTGGCTCAAGTGGTAGAGTGCCTGCCTAGCAAGCATGAGACCCTAAATTCAAACCCCAGTACTGCCAAAAAAAAAAAAAAAAAAAAAAAAAAAAGGCTTACTGAAGCAAAATAATATTCAAAAAAATAATTCAAGTCTCTTAACAAATCCTAGCTGCCTGTAATCCATCATATTATAAATATGCCATATGTCACTTAAGAGTGTTTCAAATAGTTTAGATCTATTCTGCAGGAAAAAAAGATTGAATCTGCTTTACAAAATCATACTTATCTTAAATGTTTTGTCAAATTTGTTTCCTCCTAATTATTAAAATACAAGAAATTATTGATATTAAACTGTTTTGAGGTAAGAAAACAACAGCGGAAGGGTAAAAACTGTATTAGTTTTCTATTGCTGTCTAACAAATTACCAAAAACTTTGATCATACCATACTTTCTGTGAGTCAGTCAGAAGTCTGGGCATGGTGAGCTGGGTCTTCAGTCCGGGTTTCATAAGCACATAAGGAAGGCATCAACTGGGCCTGAATTCATCTAAAGGCTCAACTGGATGAGAATTTGCTTCCAAGCTCATTCAGCATGTCAACAGAATTCATTTGTTTGTGGTTATATGATAAGGGCCCAGCTTCTTGCTGGGTGTTGGCTGGGATTCGTACTCAATTCCAGCCATGTGGTTCTTTTGTCAGGCCATCTCAACACACAGCAGCGTACTTTTTCAAAGCCAGCAAGGGAAAAGTCTCTACTGCAAGTCTGCTATCAAGATGGAATCCTTTGGGCTGAAAGAGTGGCTGAAGCAGTAGAGCACTGACCTCACAAGTGTGAAACCCTGAGTTCAAACTCCAGTAAACAACCTCCCATGCAAAAAAAAAAAAAAGGCAACAAAATGACAGGAATGACAACCTATTATGATTGCCTTTGGTCAAAGGTTACACTCACACTTAAGGAAGGAGGGGATCATATAAGTATGAATATGAGACTATTATAAGTTACCTTAGTATATACTTTACCTAGTAAGTTTATGATCACCTTAGCAATACACTGTCAAATAGACTAAATGAGCCTTGTCACTTTCTTTGCCTTGAGCACCCCCATTCCTTTGACTTATTTCAGCTGTTTTCTCCCCCTCTTAAAAAACATCTAACTTTACATCTTCTATGAAGAGTGGTAAGAAAGCAATCAATACATTAGGGAAAGATTCACCATGATTTGAAAAAAAAAAAAACTTGGATGTTTCTGGGGTTTATTTCTCATACTCATATAGCTAAATGTTTGGAATTTGGTTGTCAGCTTAGGGAGGCACAATAAAGAGGTATAGTTTTAAAGGGTGGCATATTTAGCTACAGTATCTCCCAAGGTTCTGTCCTTTTTAATAGTCTTACAAGATTTTCTTGTGAAAGCTAAATACCAGAAGCAATCACTTTTATTATAGACCCAATCTAAATATCTGTTTATGTTCCCTTTTTCTTTTGGGTAGTGCTAGAGTGTGAGAACTTAGGGCTTCACACTTGCAAAGCAGGTTCTCTACCACTTGAGCCACACCACCAGTCTATTCTACTCTGGTTATTCTGGAGAGATGGGGTCTCAAGAACTATTTGCCTGGACTGGCTTCCAACCATAATCCTCCAGATCTCAGCCTTCCAAGTAGCTAGGATTACAGGTATAAACCACCGGCACCAAGCATATGTTCACTTTCAATGTTATTTCCTGAGATACCCTCTGGATAGTATCTGGAAGGAAATGTGAGAAACCTTAACACTGGTTGTCTCTGTGGAGGGAATGAGTGGCTGAGGACAAAGGTGGAAGGGCAGGAGACTGCTTTCTTGAATTCTGTTCCATGAGAGTGTATTGCTTATTCAAAAAATTTAACCACCACTGTCAAGCTATGGAAGGTGCCTAAAGTAGTATGTTCCTTCACTGTTCAGTAAAATCAATCCCTGACCACAAAGCCTAAGCAAATATTAGAAAGGCAATGAGAAGGTTCTCTACCCTGACATTATTTCCCTCCACCCCCCGCTTTTTGGTGGTGGATTGGGGTCTTGAACTCAAGGGTTTCATGATTGCTAGCCAGGTGCTCTACTGCTTGAGTCATGACTCCAGCCCTTTATGCCCTGGTTATTTTGGAGATAGGGTCTTGCTATGATCCTCCCATTTTAAGTTTCCTACCACAGCTGGGACAACAGGCACATGCCACCAAGCTCACATGGAGTCTCACAAACTCTTTTTTGCAGTGATCCTCACTCACAGCTTAGGATGAAAGGCGTGTGCCACTATGCCCAACAACTGATTGAGGTGGGAGGTCTTGCAAACATTTTGCCCAGGTTGGCCTCAAACCGTGATCTTCATGGTTCAGCCTCCCAAATGCTAGGATTAAAGGTCTGCACAGGATTGGAGGTGTGGTTCAAGTGGTAGAGCACCTGCTCTGCAAACACGAAGCCCTGAGTTCAAACTCTAATTCCCTCCCCCCGCAAAAATAAAAAAATAAAGACCTACACTACCACGCCTAGCTGAGAATGCTTTTTGGTATATCTTGGCTTATCACCTCTGAAATATGATTGCATGCTACTTTCAAAACAATGTTCCTCAGAGATAATTTCTTTCAGAGATCATACTTCCTCTTTCCCCAAATGGAAAGAGTGGTACTCAGGAGTCACAAGGACCAGGATTCAAATTCTAGCCTTAATGCTTCCTAGCTATAAGTAACAATTATTTATAGCTAGGTAAGTAACAATATTTTATAGCTTCAACATATCCTACCACAGGGATCATGTGAGTAAGGAGCCTCATGCATGTGCTCTACCACTAAGCTATACTCCCAGTCCCACCTACCTTTACTTAATCTAACATCTTTAAACAACTAACATTAAAATGAAGTTTTCAAGTGGTAGTCACACCACTGAAGACTTTAGATCCTTAATATTTTTATTGTTCACACTTACAAGTAAAGAGACTTACCAATCTAATTTAAAATGAGGTATAATAACAAACTCAGCCAGGTGGGATAGCTCAACTCCTGCAATTCCAGCCACTTGGGAGGCAGAGATCAGGAGAATCAAGGTTCAAGACCAACCATGGCAAAAAATTAGTGAGACCCCACCTCAACAGATAAGCTGGGCATGGTGGTAAGCACCTGTGGTCCTAGCTTTGTGGGAAGCCATATGAGGATCTCAGTCCAAGACCAGCCACATTCCAAATGCAGGACCCTACCTGAAAAATAACCTAAAGCAAAAGGGTGGCTCAAGTGGCAGAGCACACAAGGTTCTGAGTTCACACCCTGGTACTACAAAAACAAACAAACAAAAATAAGCAAAAACATTCAAATCACAGTTTAGCTTAGGAAATTTCTGAGCCTCTCATAATTAAATACAAGCTCAGATGACAAGAGATTTAGAAAAACATTGTGAGGTCCATGTAGTTTCTGGAATTATTTCAATAAATCATAATTTCCCAATTCAGCATTGTTCTTTGATGTAAACTTTAGTTAGGAAGGAATACTGACAGCAGAAACCTAATTTTAAACCAAATCACTTTGGAAAAGGGCCTAATTTTATCATGGTTGAAGAGGAATATGCTTAGAAATAAACACACATGTAAGTGTGCAGATGTATTTTCTGATACTTTTCACCTGTCAAACACTGTGACATGTAAAACATTTATAGAAGTTTAATAAACATGTCAATACTAAGTATGAGGTATGTAAAAATGCTTTAGCACAAAGAACCACACTGAAGTCATCCTCTTCATGGACACATATTTAGCGAGGTTTGCCTCTGTCAATTTGTAACAGAGACTGATACTCCTTGAAATCAATCTGTCTGTCTGTCTGTCTATCTAACTATCTACCTATCTATTGTTGAAGCCATGCAGTTTCTGTCCAGTTTACAGTCACTGAATTGTTTAGCAATTCCTTTGGAGGTGACTGTTTAGCAATCACTGGGAAGTGACACTGCAAGGGTTCTTAAACACCTTTTGCATTAACTGTATTATCTGAATCCAACCACTAGTGCATCTCCTACTTATATTTTTAGAAAGTAACTTAAAAACAGCTATTAAAAATAAATTATACGGGGCTGGAGGAATGGCTCAAGTGTTAGAGCCTAGTAAGCTTGAGGCCCTGAGTTCAAACCCCAGTACCACAAAGAACAAACCAAAATGTATGGATATAAAAATCTATCAAATATTTAAAAGTTAAATATTATTAAATATACTATTAGTATCACTGTTAGTGTTATAGAATCATGTTAATATTATTTATTACATATTTACATAGTATTGTTCAAATATTAAGTATTTACTAAATATGAAAAATAAGACAGTAATAGACGGAGTAAGATGCTAGTTACAAGACAATAGAGGAGGACATGCATGTGCAACACACACCTATGTACTCATGCAAACATAAATATTTGTAAGAAAACCCATCAAGCTGTTCAGAGAACATCACCAGAGAAGGTCTGAGGAACACAGTGGTAGGGTGTAAAAATACGTTACATTTGTGAAGGGCTGGTGGAGTGGCTCAAGTGGTAGAGCGTGAGGCCAAGTTCAAACCCCAGCAATGCAAAAAAACACTGTGAAATTTTAAACATGCATATACTATACTTTGATCAAATATGAATTACTTTTGAGATGACTTCAAATTTAAAGTTTTGTTACAAAGCTGTTATACAGGATGGCTTATTCATAAACATTATCAAACATTCTGTGCACAGTCTCTTTTGTTTTTGGTGATACTGGGGGCTTGAATTCAGGACCTTACACTTGCAAGGTAGGCACTCTACCACTTGAGCTACACTCCCATTACTCTTTTGCTTTAGTTATTTTTTGGATAGGTTCTCACGTTGTTGCGTGGGTTGGCCTGGACTATGATCCTTCTAACCTATGCTTCCCACACAGCTGCGATCACAGGTGTGCACCACTATACTCAGCTTGTTGATGGAGGGGTTCCTGCTAAGTTTTTACCTAGGCTGGCCTTGAACCACAGTTCTCCAGATCTCTGCCTCCTGAGTAGCTGTGATTACAGAAGTGAGCTAGCATCTAGCCTTCTAGCTAAAGTCTTTTTATGTAAAAGTATATAGGAGTCTTAGTCCCTGGGTGTACAGTAGATGCTCAGTAAATTCTTGTTTTGAAGTCCATCTCTTGATCTGCAGAAGTACCCTTGGGGAGGTGACAACTTCAGTATTTGCTTCCACATCTCTAAAATGGGAAGAAAGATAATGGCTACCACATAGGTGACTGTAAAGATTAAATGAGGTTTTCTGCAAAATATATCTGTTACATGGTAATAGTGAAATAATCACCACTACTAATCTATCTTAGTTTTTGGAACAGTTTCTTTCAGCCATTTACAAAACCAGATGTAGGCAAAATGTTCATATTAGTTAGAGTACTTCTCCTCTGGATATTTTAAGAGATAAGAACAGAGCTTGGCTTAACCAAAGAAACTGTTTTAACTTTGTATGTCAATTCTGAGATACTTGTATGGTGCAGAGGGTCTTCCTCCTTTCTGTCATTTCCCACCTCAGTCACTCACACTCTCCCTTCAATCTTACTTTACTTGCACCAAATGACCTGCATCTTGGACTCTACTAGTTTTTGCACTCCTTGGCATAGAAGACATAACAAGGAGAGTCGAAACTTGACTATGGCAACTTATAGAAATAAACTGGGGCTTTAGGAAAAACATCAGTTTTTCCTTAGTCTTTCTGAGAGGAAAAAAAAAAAAGGAACTATAATTGCATTAAACTCTAGTAGAATGAGTTTATACCACATAGTCAACCACTATGGGAACATTCTATAAATCATTTCGTATGACCCTGGTTTATCGTATACTGTCAAATGTTCTCTGCAACTGTAATCATATGGGTAATCATATGAGGCTGAATATGAGACATGTATCATTGTTTTAAAAGAGTCAATCTGATAATATTTTTTAGACTTTGGAAACTTGGAACAGTGCTGTCAAATGATGTGTAAAGTAACTTTTACCTTTAGAAAATTCCCACTATAGTGTTAACACAAGTCAGTTTTAAAAATATTTGTTTTTAAAAACAAATGTATAGGCATGATGTCTATACACCTATAAAGAGGAGGCAAAGAACTCAAGTTGAGAAAGCCAGATGGAACTTTTATGGTTAGTGTGTGGCAGAGCCAGGATTGGAACACATGTCTAATTTCAAAGTTGATATTTATAAACCACCACCATATTGGGGCACTGTTATTTATCTCTGAACCTGAGCAAATGGGAAACTCCAAGCTTCATAGGTTTGAGAGGGTAAAATGAAATAACATATGTAAAGCTTCTGTCATGAAGCTAGGTACAGTGGCATTCAGAAAGTATTCAACTTAATTCTCTTTTCACTGGCATGATCTTGCACAGCTAGTGTTCAATAAATGTTATTCTGAGGTCTGAAAAGCTGAAGTGTCTTATTTTAGGACTACTAACATCAAAAGTTCTGATGTTAACTATTGTGCTTTACTTTAAAAGTCACACATAAATGGTAACATGTAGAAGGTATAGTGAGCAATAGATATCCCAACTTAAGACAACGTGATATCATAAATTTACAAGACTTCTGCTATTTCCCCTTTCCCCTCTACCAATTCTTGGAATTTCGTTATCACAAAGTTTTCCATACTGTTGAGAAAAGGCATAAACTCCACATAATTTAAAATGGAAAAAAAAAAAAAGACATTCAATGGACTCTACTGCAAATGAACTATACGCATTTTAGAAATACTTGCTACGGCTACAAATTACCAGATACATAATTACAGTTTAAAAAAGGTCATATAATAAGGACTAGGTCACAACTCAAGTGGTAGAGTGCTCACATAACAAGTGTGAGGCCTGAGTTCAATTCCCAGTACTGCCAACAAATAAGGGTAAATAAACATTCCATTTTCAGTAGTCAAGAAACAAATATAGGCAACTCCTTGCAATTTTATTTTCCCTTAATAAATCAAATAAGACAAGTAAGAAAGACAATTTAGAGTAAGAATTTCTAAGTTACTTTAACATTAATTTATCACAAGTGTGAATTATTATCATTATTACTATAATTTTTTTTTGTGGTACTGGGTTTGAACTTGGTGCCGCACACTAGCTAAATAGGTACTCTACCACCTGAGCCACTCTGCCAGCCTTGTATTGTGTTGGGTATTTCTGAGAACTATTTGCCAGGGCTGGCTTCAAATCGTGATCCTCTTGATCCCTGCCTACTGAATAACTAGGATTACAGGCGTGAGTCACTGGCACTCAGCAACAAATTTTTATCATTGAATTTTAGACACATTTTTAAAAAGGTTTTAGCTAGTTAGTTAGTTACTGATACTGGGGTTTGAACTCAGACTCACACTTGCTAGGCAGGTGCTCTACTACGTAAGCCATGCTTCCAGCCTACTTAATTAGTTCTTGATCTAAATTATAAATTAGCACAAAAGGCAAGATTATCCTTGGATTAAACGTTTTTGGTTTTCTATGATAAACAGCCTTGACTATCTTTCAAGGATATTTGAAGTTCAATTGATACTCTGCATCTTATCAATGGGCCATCAGGTAAACAGTTGAGACAATTTTTTTTTGACATGTTACTTAAAACTGTAAGCTAAATGGTAGAGAGTTACACATTTTTAGACCATATCTAAACTTTGAGCCACACTTCCAGTCCTACACCTTGTTTATGTTTATTTTTTTCGGTGCTGGAGTTCACACTCATCTGGCATTGCTGGCAAGCAAGCACTCTACCATGGAAGTACGCACTCATTAAAAATGTTTGTGAATGTTTTTGCTCTGCCCTTCCTTTTTTTGAGATTGAACTCAGGGGCTCACATTTGCTAGGCAAGTGTTCTACCACTTCAGCCACACCCCCAGTCCTTTTGCCTTTAGTTTTGCAGATAAGGTCTTGTGTTTTTTTACCTGGGCCAGACTGGGACCACAATTTCCCTACCTCTCCAAAGTAGCTGGAATTACAGTCATATACCACCATGCCTGGCCCCTCCAGTTTTTGTACATATTAAAAATAATTCAAAATGTGTCACTAAGACTCTACTAAGAGGAAACCACTGTGCTAGGTTCTTGAGTGGTTTGCAGATGAACAAGATTTTGATACTCTCTTTAGGCAATATATTATAGAGCAGGTGATAAAGGAAATGAGACAGATACATAAATAATTGCAAAACAAGTCAGAAGATGTAAATACCTAAGAAAAATACGTTTTTAAAGTTCTCAGGAAGCAGAAAATACTTTTAAGTTGGAATGGTTAAAATAAAACAAGGGAAGTAGCCTTATCTGCGTTTGGTCTTAAAGGTTAGGATAACCTAGGTTAGGATAACCTAGGTTGGAGATTTAGTGATAAAAGGCAAAGGTATTCCAGACAAAAGATAAGTGAGAGCAAAAGGTTTGTAGTTTATATTAAAAAAAAAATGGTTTAAGCTTTGGGATAGGGAGAGAAAGAAATGTAAAGGGGGTGAATTCAAGTACGATACAGTGTAAGAACTTTTGTAAATGCTACAATGTATTCCCACCCAGCACAACAATAAATAAAGGTTTAAACTTTAAAATAAAATATGCAATTAAATATTGCATTTTAGAATTCTAGTGAAGTGCTGAGTAAAAAACTGTTTATAAATGTTAATAAGTTTCATTATGATTAGAGATGTATAATCTCAGAGTCACTTACACTGCCACTCATGAGACTAAAATTAATTCTTCTATGTTGCATGTTTAACTGAAACCTGCATTTACTACTCTGATTCACCGATAATATTTTCTAGCTCAATTCCATAATTCTCTAGGAAGTATATTCAGACTAATTTCCTAGAGATAAAACAATTACAAACAGAAGTAAAATGAGAAAACACTGTCAACAGTAGGACAAAGGAAAGAACGGGAGAGGAAGAATGGAGGAGTTTGTTATTAGGCATGCTTCCACCCATATATTCTTGGATCCTGACCAAGTTGCTAAGGAAAAAATGAGGTCACTGCTTTCAGTTGCTTCTGTTAGTTTTTTTTTTTTTGGCGGTACTGGGACTTGAGCTCAGGGCCTTCACCTTGAGCTACTCTACCAGCCCTTTTTGTGACAGGTATTTTTAAAAAATTAATTAATTAATTAATTAATTTTCTTTTATTCATATGTGCATACAATGTTTGGGTCATTTCTCCCCCTTTCCCTTACCTCCCCCGTCCCCTCCCTCTCCCCCTCCCACCCCCTCGCTACCAGGCAGAAACTATTTTGCCCTTATCTCTAATTTTGTTGAAGAGAGAGTATAAGCAATAATAGGAAGGACCAAGGATTTTTGCTAGTTGAGATAAGGACAGCTATACAGGGAGTTTACTCGCATTGCTTTCCTGTACTATGTGTTACATTCTAAATTAATTATTCTCGAACTAACCTTTTCTCTAGTTCTTGGTCCCCTTCTCCTATTGGCTTCTGTCACTTTTAAGTATCTGCATTAGTTTCTCTGCATTGAGGGCAACAAATGCTATCTAGCTTTTTGGGTGTCTTACCTATCCTCATACCTCCCTTGTATGCTCTCGCTTTGTCATGTGATCAAAGTCCAATCCCCTTGTTGCGTTTACCCTTGATCTAATGTCTGCATATGAGGGATAACATACGATTTTTGGTCTTTTGGGCCAGGCTAACCTCACTCAGAATGATGTTCTCCAGTTCTATCCATTTACTTGCGAATGATAACATGTCATTCTTCTTCACAGCTGCATAAAATTCCATTGTGTATAGATACCACATTTTCTTAATCCATTCGTCAGTAGTGGGGCATCTTGGCTGTTTCCGTAACTTGGCTATTGTGAATAGTGCCGCAATAAACATGGGTGTGCAGGTGCCTCTGGAGTAACCTGTGTCACAGTCTTTTGGGTATAGCTCCAGGAGTGGTATTGCTGGATCATATGATAGATCTATGTTTAGATTTTTAAGAAGCCTCCAAATTTTTTTCTAGAGTGGTTGTACTAGTTTACATTCCCACCAGCAGTGTAAAAGGGTTCCTTTTTCCCCCGCATTCTTGCCAATACCTGTTGTTAGTGGTGTTGCTAATGATGGCTATTCTAACAGGGGTGAGGTGTAATCTTAGTGTGGTTTTAATTTGCATTTCCTTTATGGTTAAGAGATGGTGAGCATTTTTTCATGTGTTTTTTGGTCATTTGAATTTTTTCTTTTGAGAAAGTTCTGTTTAGTTCACTTGCCCATTTCTTTATTGGTGCATTAATTTTGGGAGAATTTAGTTTTTTGAGTTCCCTATATATTCTGGATATCAGTCCTTTGTGTGATGTGTAGCTGGCAGATATTTTCTCTCACTCTGTGGGTGGTCTCTTCAGTTTAGAGACCATTTCTTTTGTTGAGCAGAAGCTTTTTAGCTTTATGAAGTCCCATTTATCTACGCTACCTCTTAGTTACTGAGCTGCTGGGGTTCCACTGAGAAAGTCCTTGCCTATACCTATTAGTTCCAGAGTATTTCCTACTCTTTCCTGTACCAACTTTAGAGTTCGGAGTCTGATACTAAGATCCTTGATCTATTTTGAGTTAATATTGGTATAGTGTGATAAACATGGATCTAGTTTCAGTTTTTTGCAGACTGCTAACCAGTTTTCCCAGCAGTTTTTGTTGAAGTGGCTGTCTTTTCTTCATTGTATATTTTTAGCGCCTTTGTCAAAGATAAGTTGGTTATAGTTGTGTGCCTTCATATCTGGGTCCTCTATTCTGTTCCACTGGTCTTCATGTCTGTTTTTGTGCCAGTACCATGCTGTTTTTATTGCTCTGTAATATAGTTTGAAGTCAGGTATTGTGATACCTCCAGCATTGTTCATTTTACTGAGTATTGCCTTGGCTATTTGTGGCCTCTGTGGTTCCAAATAAATTTAACAGTTGATTTTTCAATCTCTTTGATGAATGTCATTGGGATTTTGATGGGAATTGCATTAAACATGCAAGATTACTTTTGGGAGTATAGACATTTTTACTATGTTGATTCTACCAATCCATGACCATTGGAGATCTCTCCACTTTCTATAGTCTTCCTCAATCTCTTTCTTCAGAAGTTTATAGTTTTCCTTTAGAGGTCGTTCACATCTTTGTTAAGTTTACACCTAGGTATTTGGTTTTTTTTTTTGAGGTTATTGTAAATGGAATTGTTTTCATATATTCTTTTTCAGTTTGTTCATTACTAGTGTATAGAAATGCTAATGATTTTTCTATGTTGATTTTATGTCCTGCTACCTTGCTATAGCTATTGATAGTGTCTAGGAGCTTTTGAGTAGAGTTTTTTGGGTCTTTAAGGTATAGGATCATATTGACGGGTATTTTTGAGAGAGGATCTCACGAACTATTTCCTCAGACTGGCTTCGATCCGCAGTCCTCTTGATCTCTGCTTCCTGAGTAGCTAGAATTAAGAGGCGTGAGCCACCAGCGCCTGTCAAATTTATTTACTTTTTTAAAGGCAGCTACTAGGAAACTGGAAATGACTGTGTGTCTCATTAATGTGCTGGGGAGTTCTGGCCCTTGAGCCTGCTTAGGCTGGAGATGTGAGTGACAGTCCCTCAGGGTTATCAGTTAACGGCTTGCGTGCATTTTTGGCCATTGGATTAGGTCTTGGGTGACTCACAGTGTTTTGAAAGGGACAAAATTTTATTCATATTCTGTTAGATTTTTAATTCAACAAAATATAATCACATCCATAATGACTAAAATATGGCAAATGCAATACTTTTTGGAATGAGTTATAAACAGATTTCATTTTCCAAAGTTTGAAAATGTATTTTTGACCAAGATAAAAAGTTTAAAGCCTATAATAAAATGTCTGGAACTGAAATACACATGTAAATGTTGGTGCTAATTTTGGGCTATTCTGTTCTGAGATAAGCAGTATTTATGTCAAGGACTGTAGGCTGTGGGTTGTTAATGTTCATAAGAAAACCTATAATTCTAAAGAGTGGATTTTTTTCCTCAAAAAAAAATCAATAGTAGTAAACTCTCACTGTTGATCTCACATTGTCATTATATGCTAAGATTATTGTGGAAAGTCAAAAGTGATCAAATATCTAGCCCTACTTTCAGGATTTTTCCAATCTATCTTTATTCTGGATTTTTTTTTTTTTTTTGGTGGTGCTGGGTTTGAACTCAAAGCTTCATGCTTGCTAAGCAGGCACTTTATAACTTGTGCCACTCCACCAGTCCTTTTTGTGTTGGGATTTTTGTGAGACAGTCTCATGAACTATATGCCTGGACTGGCTTTGAACCACAATCTTCCAGATCTCTACCTCGTGAGTAGCTAGTATAACAGGCATGAGGCACTTGCACTTGGCTTATTTTGGAATTTTATACACTACTTTTGTCCTGTCTCTTTTTTTTTTTTGGCAGTACTGGAGTTTGAACTCAGGGCCTCATGCTTGCTAGGCAGGTGCTCTACTATTTGAGCCACTCTGTCAGTCCTTTTTGCATGTTGGGTATTTTCGATAGGGTCTCACAAACTATTTGCCAGGGCTGGCCTTGAACCTTGATCCTCCTGATCTCTGCCTCCCGAATAGCTAGGACTATAGGCGTGAGCCACAGGCACCCTGCTACACTGGTCTTTTTAATATAAGTACTGCAATCAATCGAGTTTCTTGAGTTGCAGCCACAGAAAACAACTCCAACTGGATTAAAGAGAAAAGGGATTTATCCAAATGAGTGCTGTTAGTCTATAGCATTGCTGAGAAGGCTGGAGACTATGCTCAGTAAATAGATGAGGATTGCAAGTAAGGACTCCACCATGTCAGAGCCAAGAAGAGACAGTGAGTTGCCCTGGG
Organism: Castor canadensis; assembly: GCF_047511655.1. Classification (NCBI taxonomy): domain Eukaryota; kingdom Metazoa; phylum Chordata; class Mammalia; order Rodentia; family Castoridae; genus Castor; species Castor canadensis. The sequence continues at coordinate 16,020,059 of NC_133388.1, read as the reverse complement.
ATCTTGGCCACTACAGCTCCCACTCTGTGCCCACACACTGTGGCCTTTCTTCCTTTTCCACTAGATGTTGCTGCCTTATGCTGCTCCCAGAAAGAGTTCTCAATAGTTTCTGTGCCATTAGCTCCTTACTCAAACACCTAGGTCATGTTCTGAAGCCCTAAATACAGAGAAGGTGGAGGAAGCAAGTCTCTGGCCTTGTAGGTTTTTCTACTGGGAAGTGGATTCTACCTTCTATAAGATCTCTACAGTACGAAGATCTCTACCTTCTCACTGGGAAGAAGGTTCTAGTAATGAGCAGTCAAAAAAGTCAAACTGTCATAAAGAAATGCTGCCTATTCAGGAAAGAATGGCTAAAGCAGAAGACAGGCCTCTGTTCTCTGACTCAGTGCTCTGGAACAGTCTGAGTGGTGACCTACCTAGGCCCCTGCTCCCACAATTTTTAAACCTCCTGGCTGGGCCCACAGTACTCTTGCCCTAAGTGATTTCAGCCAGGAATTGGGCAACTAAGTCTTGTCTAAGTTGATGCTTCAATCACTTGCAGCCTGCTATTTCATTGGTATGACTGGGCCACAGTCTCCCACCCTGAACTCTGGAAATTGGTTCTCATATTGCCCCATTCTCCCATCATGTCAAAATTCCTAGGCTTAGAGTCAGAAAAGCTGCTATGAGTCACACATGACCTCATCACTTACAAGCCTGGGAAAAGGCTCATTATGAATCTCTGAGCCCCACCAAACCCACAGCTCTCAGGATGACCAAATAATGTAAAAGTGTTTTGTAAACTAAAATCATAAACATACTCTTATTTGCTAATAATGTACATAGATATGACATATTCCTTAGTTCTTATTACTGATACTGTTATTTAGCAAGGGTTTTTAATTTCATTTTTTAATTTCTCAAAGCCCTATTAATTGGTTGATTCAACAACACAATACATATTATTTTCAAGTTAGAAAAGTGTGCTTAATATTCCTTATTTAAATTCATGTCTTTTATCCAAACCATTAATATTCTCTTCTAATTGGCAGCTTCTAAAGTTCTTTTAGTTAATATGCATTAGCTAAATTAAATTTCTCAAGTAACCTGTATCACATAGTTTGTTTCCTTTCAACATACAGCCATAGAAAGCTAAATATGCATTATCCGTTTGCATAGGACAAGGATAAGAAAACTCCTTTTGGTCTCTGACAAAAAAAAAAAAAAAAAAAAAATCTCTTTCCAGCTCTGAAATGTTAAGATTCTAAAATTCACGAACAGATATATATACTTTTTTTTCCCTTAGTGGTACTGGTGTTTGAACTCAGGGCCTCACACTTGCTTAGGAGGTGCTCTACCCCATAAGCCACTCCACCAGACCTGGGATATATGTTTTTTGAATGCAACTTTCATGTATTCGTTTGCCTGTAACACAAAAAAAAATACTGTCCTAATTTAAAATTTTTAAGTAACTGAAAAAGGCTCATGAATCTACCACTAATGTGCTTTACATGCTGTAAGCTACTGCTTGCTGTACAAGTTAAGCTTAAAAATAAGATAAATATTTTATAATGTAAATAAGAGACCTTGTCCAATTTGGATTCAAGTAAATTTATATTCAAATGAGGCTATCTCCACTTTTGTAATGAATATATTCTAATTGCAAACATTTACGAATCCCCAAGGCACTGAATCTAACCTATTTCAAGGAAACTGGACTAATACAAAGCTGAGACAAGCATACAGGAGGGTAATTACACATTCCAGAACCTATCATCTTACATTAGGAAATAGTAAGCTTCAAGTCTCACCTAATGCTCCTAGTCACTAGTTCTGAATGCTTGATTTTAATATTAAATGAAGGACAACAATATTACTGACCCTTAAACTGTCTTGGCTGTCATAATTAAAGTGCAAAAAACCCGATCCTGAACATCCCAGAAACTGAAATCATTAAATGAATTGGTTGTGTTTTCAATTTGGAAGAAAAATATGTAATTTTAAAAATCAAAATTAAAAATTAGAAATTCATACCTTGTGCAAGCATGTTGAACTCCAAGAACAGTGCTATGTGATAAAGTTCCATGGCTTCTTCTGCCCTGGTCATGTTTGGCTTTCCTGCGACGAGAGCCTGCACTTCACTGAGACTCCCAACAGAGGGGCTGCAGTGCAAAACGGAGAGGTCCACCACATCAGTATACATACAGTGTAATATCACTTTCGCATATTTTTTTGGTATAATGGATTCATCTAATATAATTCTTGTGGGCGTCCTCAAAGTTCGATCTGTGATTTCTTCACCAGTGCGTATCCTCCTTTGCAATAAATTTCGAAAAAATGGGGACCGAGCAGAAATAATAGCCTTGTGGGCTTTGAGTTCTTCATCTAAACAGTTCTGATTTCCACCAAAAGCTTCAACCAGTTCAGAGTCTGAAGAAAAACTAAGGACAACATCATAATAACACATGTAATCAAAGAGTCCACGCATATCTACATCAAGGGAATTTGGTGTTCCAAATTCTTCACTAAGCTGAACAAGGATATCGACATTTTGAAACCTTGAGTCCTCCATTCCAAACTCTCCTGTATAAAGGTAGTGTAACAGAGCAGAAAACATGGGCATATCAATACCAGCTGTATTGATGTCCATTATTATCTCTGCTCCATACTCTGGTGAGGAAGAAAGCAGTGTTTTAAAAAATGGACATCTTGCTGCCAAAATGGCACGATGAACAGGAAAACAAGTTTCTTGAAATATCAAGTCTACATCTGTACAATACTTGTACTCATAAAGATCAGCCATATCTTTCTGCAATGTCCGGGCTTCTGGTCTAGCCAAACTGGCTTGAAGAGAAAGCTCTTTTAAAGCTGAAGTTCCCTCATATTCTTCCACCAATGCATTGACATCTCTAACATCCCACCCAGAGAGGAGTTCTCGCATCTGCTTGGCGTGATCAGCAGATCTATTTGATTTTCGACGCTTAATAAACTTCTTTTTGAGGGTAGCAAGGCCAGAGGTTCTCTTTTTTTTGTCTTGTGGTTTCTCATGGCCATGGTCAAGGCTATACAATTTTGATTCACAACCATAGCCTTGCTGGGAATAGGATGATGTCCCTAAGAAGAAAATTAAACAAATAATAATGCTTCCATTTTTATTAACATTCATTTTCAACATTTAACATTTTTCAGGCTATAAACACATTCCTGAACCACAAAAATAAAATTGGCTTTTGTTTTTATAAAGGAAAATAAAAATTTCAAACAACTAATTTTTATATTAAAGAAGAAACAAGACTTGGCATCATTATGCACACGTGTAATTCTAGTTATCAGAAGTATTCCAAGTTCAAGATCAGCCTGGCCCATATTTCCAAAAATAAGAGCAAGGTGTGGCGACACACACCTGTGATCCAGGGACCCAGGTTGAGGCCGGATGATTAAGAGTTCTATGCCAGCCTGGGTTATACAATGAGACATCCTCTCAAAAAACCAGAACAGAAGAGGAAAAAGAAATAGGGACAAACAACAAATTTGTCTGGTTCTCTGGCAATCAAAGATTGATATGAGAGCTTAATCATGTATTTTAGAATAAGAGACAAGCAATTTATAAATTAAGAACATTACTTGTATATAACTGTGAAATATTTATTTTTCTACCTAACTACACCAAAGGCTTCATTTGTATTGGCAAGATAAAATGGATCAGGACATACCAACCGAGATTCCTATTTTGTCTCCATAATTGTCAACTGTGGTTAATACAACCAAAGAAAGGATCAACTGTGTTATAAAGCAATTTATTTATGATAAAACTCATCAAACCAGATTTACTTTTGGCAGTGGGGAGGAATCTAGATGCCACAGAACCATTATCTATAATAATTTTTCCAGGCTCAATTCTGTTTTTATCCACAAAGATCATTGAAAATACAATTCTATTTACAGTCATAATAGAAAATAAAATCTGAAAGTTACCTATAAAAGTCTGTTGGGCCTGTGAATTTCCCCCTACCCTTGGGGAACATGAATGAGGATAGTTAGATGCATTAGCACCCATTTTCTTCAGTCACTCAGGCATTCCATCTGCTGGTTCTTCAGAGTATAATCCCAGAGGCCTTTACGAACCTTCAACCCTGGATCCAGCAGCCTCTTTTCATCCATTTCTTGAATAAAACAAAAATAAAAAATAAATTTATTTATTTTTTCAAATGCATCTCAAATAACAGTTGAAAACTGCTTTTGTTTGCAAATAATTTATATGCTGTCAAATTCATACATAAATGTTTAGGAAATATAAAAATCTTTAAGTTTGAATTATGAATCCATGTCACCTGCAACCTTTAGCCATAAAATTATATATAAGACTGTAAAAAGAAACAGCATACTATACACAGTTGTATATAGTATTATACAACTATAATTTAAATAGTTGTAAGAAAAGAATTTCAAAGAGTATTTGACTAAAATGCTATAGGTCAAAAAAATTTTTTTTAAAAAAGAACACTTAAAGAATATTGAAGGTGTGGCTCAAGCAGTAAGAGGACCTGCTTTGCAAACACAAAGCCCTGAGTTCAAAACCCAGCCCCACCAAAAAAAGAAAAGAAAAAGATGCTGAAGGCTGGAGACATGGCTCAAGTGATAGAGCAACCTGCCTATCCAGTGTGAAGCCCTGACTGAGTTCAAACCCTAATACAATACAGTATCACCTGCCACCCCCACAAAGCTAACACCATTACTGTACATATACAGAGCAGATTAAGTGACTGGTTTGTTATTTTTCTGCTTTAACATAAAATTGCTTAAACTAATTTCTCTCTCTTTTCTTTTTTTTTTGGGTGGGGGGTAGTGGGGTTTGAACTCAATGTTCTGTGCTTAAGCAGGCTCTCTACAGCTTGAACCTCATCTCCAGCCCTTAAATTGATCTTTAATCTGTATAAATGTGCATTTTACTAAAGGGGAGAAGGAAAAGTGGATAATTAAAATTAAGTATCATGGGCTAGAGGTGTGGTTCAAGCAGTACAGCGCCTGCCTAGTAATCATGAAGGCCAGTACCACCAAAAAAACCAACCTAAATATCTTTTTTTTTAATTTTTATTGTTTTATTATTCATATGTGCATACAATGCTTGGGTCATTTCTCCCCACTGCCCCCGCCCCCTCCCTTACCACCCAACCCACCCCCTCCCTTTTCCCCCCACCCCCTCAATACCCAGCAGAAACTATTTTGCCCTTATCTCTAATTTTGTTGAAGAGAAAGTATAAGCAGTAATAGGAAGGAACAAGGGTTTTTGCTAGTTGAGATAAGGATACCTATACAGGGAGTTGACTCACATTAATTTCCTGTGCATGTGTGTTACCTTTTAGGTTAATTCTTTTTGATCTAACCTTTTCTCTAGCTCCTGGTCCCCTTCTGCTATTGGCCTCACTTGCTTTTAAGGTATCTGCTTTAGTTTCTCTGCGTTGAGGGCAACAAATGCTAGCTAATTTTTTAGGTGTCTTACCTATCCCCACACCTCCCTTGTGTGCTCTCACTTTTATCATGTGCTCAAAGTCCAATCCCCTTGTCGTGTTTGCTCTTGATCTAATGTCCGCATATGAGGGAGAACATACGATTTTTGGTCTTTTGGGCCAGGCTAACCTCACTCAGAATGATGTTCTCCAATTCCATCCATCTACCAGCGAATGATAACATTTCGTTCTTCTTCATGGCTGCATAAAATTCCATTGTGCATAGATACCACATTTTCTTGATCCATTCGTCAGTGGTGGGGCGTCTTGGCTGTTTCCATAACTTGCCTATTGTGAATAGTGCTGCAATAAACATGGGTATGCAGGTGCCTCTGGAGTAACCTGTGTCACAGTCTTTTGGGTATATCCCCAAGAGTGGTATTGCTGGATCAAATGGTAGATCAATGTTTAGCTTTTTAGGCAGCCTTCAAATTTTTTTCCAGAGTGGTTGTACTAGCTTACATTCCCACCAACAGTGTAAGAGGGTTCCTTTTTCCCTGAATCCTCACCAACACCTGTTGTTGGTGTTGTTGCTAATGATGGCTATTCTAACAGGGGTGAGGTGGAATCTTAGGGTCAACCTAAATATCTTTAGGCTATTTGTTCTATAGGAGTTTTGAGAAGAGTCAGAAATGTGGTGAAATATAAAGAAAAACAAAATAAAAAAAAATTTCCCACCAAGCCCTGAAATAAAATACTGCTTTCTATTATCTGATATTTCAAGTTAACACAGACAGATCAGTAGCAATAACTGATAATTTTAACAACTGTACATGAAATTCTGAGCCAGAGAACCTTAACTCTCAGTGCTGTTAGCAGGAGATACATGCTCAAAAAAGAAACTTTAAGAGAGAACTGGGTTAATGGGAATACTTCTAAGTATTTATACCATCTGGAGATATAAAATTTATCTGACTTAAAAAGGATAATAGATTAAGAAAACACAATTTAAAATCTATTATTGGAATTGTTAGACAAATCAGCAGGCAGCTAGTCTAGCCTCAAAATGAAGGATGAAGTGTTTTAACAAATAAGAGAGAAACACACATAATTACAGAAAACCTGCTGGAAAACAGAATTGTGTCCAGATTCTTGAAATTAATTTTCATCTCCATTACCGATACAGTTATAGGAATTCATATTTAAGAAAAACACTACTAACATTTGTGTTTTCTGCTGGGGGCTGGTGGCTCACGCCTGTAATCCTAGCTACTCAGAAGGTAGAGATCAGGGGATCACAGTTTGAAGCCAGCCAGGGCAAACAGTTCACGAGATCCTATCTCGAAAAACAACCAGCAAAAAAGGGCTGGTGGAGTAGCTCAAAGTATATATCCTGAGCTCAAACCCCAGTACTGCAACAACAAAAAGCAACATTTGTGTTTTCCTCTGAACACACACACACACACACACACACACACACACACACACACAAACACAAAGCATATAAGCATCTACTTACAGCATTCCAGGATAAGACTGGGAAGCTTTCTAGTAAGTAGATATAGAAACTATGTAAGCAGTGGTAGCTCCAATCAAATCATCATTATATAAGTAAATTTCCTATTGAAACTTACCTACCAACCTATGAGAACACAGTGCCTTTAAGCTTTATTTCAAAGACTACTAGTGGAAGTCTGAGACATAGGCAGTCAGTCCATGACAGTACATTCTGTAAGGACTACACAACAAGGAAGCTGAAGGGTTTAATATACTATTTTGTAAACATTAAATGGTTATTTAATAAGAAAAGCTGACTAAGTTCAAGGCCTGCCTGGGCTACATGAATAATCAATCAAATTTTTTCTAAAGTTTGATGCTCAGTGTCATTCACAGTTTTCAATTCCTAAATACTAGAAATGTAGAAAAAGTTACTATTTTTCTCCTTTTGATAATTCCTTTTTTTGAATGTTGTCAGTTTTTTAAAAACAGAGACTAAAACTGAATTAATTTCAATCCAAACTTAAAAAACCATAAGCCTGGGCTGGGGATGTAGCTCAGTGGTAAAACACTTGCCTGTTATGCACCACAAGCAATAAACACACATCATAAAACCATTTCTAAAACAAAAATTGAGTCTAATAAATCTTAGTTTCTAAGTTGAGTACCACAGAACCTTAAAGAGTTTATCAGACATTTTTAATCATTCTTTCAAATGAAATAGGGTCCTATAAGCCAGGACTACAGCCTCATTTAAAGGTCAATCCTAATCTTACTCATTAAAAATTTACTTTAAAAACAATAAAAAGCACAATCCTTTCTAAAAAAAAAAAAAAAGTCTGAAATATTAGCCAGGCATGGTAGTAAATACCTATAATCTCAGAAGGGATTATGAACACAGGAGGTGTTCACAGGAGGTGAACACAGGAGAATAGTGAGTTCAAGGCCAGCCTGGGCTACAAAGTAAGAGTCTACCTCAAAAAAAAAAATTAAAATACATTAAGAAATAGCCAGAATAAAAACATTATGCAAAACTGAAGGCCTACCAAAATGAGGAGGAAAAGAGAGTTAAAGAGATCAGCTTTGCATGTGGGAGTACTGGTGGATGTGCAAATTGCAGGTCATTGTTTCTCAAGGTGCAACTGCATGGTGTTGTTGCTCCTATGGGTAAGTTTCTTCTCACTTCCTTTATTCATTCTTGAAGTTCCACATTGCTTAAGGCTTGTTATGCTTTTTAAACTTCTACTAACTGCGGAGCAAACTCACTAAGAAAGCATGCTACGGGCACAAAGTATACTGAAACACAGTAAGGCAGAACGGAGGCTTGCATTCATGGAAGTGGACATAGTTCACTACTCTTACTTCAACACACATGCATGCACACACGAGAATTATTTTTCATCTGAGAATTGTGCACACTTTATAAAGACTCAAGACACTACTAAAGCCAGGTGTGGTGATGCATACCTGTAATCTCATCACTTAGGGAGGTTGAGGCAGGAGGATTCTAAATTGGAGGCCAATCTACACTACAGTCAGACCCTGTCTCAAACAAATCAAATCACTGGTGTTGGGGGGGGGGGGGTGGAGTTTGGCACAAACAATGTATACACACGTAAGTAAGTGTAAAAAAATGATAGAATAAAAGGAGAAAAAACATCACTATTATACCAGGGCTTGATGACACACAGCTCTAGTCCCAGCTACTCAGGATTGAGCCCAGGACCAGACTGGGCAACATAGTAAGATTCTGTCTCAAAAACAAAAACAATCAAAGTACACTGTTACCTTAGTCTGAGATTTAAATCAACTCAAAATGTTTTTAAAAAGAAAAAAGCTTACTGGAGGTATGGCTCAAGTACTTGCCTAGCAAACTCAAGGCCTTGAGTTTAAACCTCAGTACTACAAAAGGACAACCAGATATCAACTGTCACAGTAATAAAATAAGAAAATGTGAGGCAGGAGATGTTGCTCAACTGGTAGAGTGCCTGCCTAGCAAGCACAAAGCCCTGAGTTCAAACCTTAGTACTGGGGTTGGGGAAGCTCAATTTTATGATGAGCATAATTAAATAAAATCACCATACAAGGATCACAGGACACAGAAAACACAAGAGCCCCAAGTAGGCACCAGGAAAGTCACAGGTTGAGCTAAGGATGCTTGGCCATTAACAACTACAATGAGTAGTACAGGAACACCTTGAAGAGGTGGCTTGAAATAAAAGTGTCACTGGAATTTAGGGACAAAGTCTCTGTCAGTTCCTCATCAGTGGGAACCCTCCTTGAGGATGATCTGATTTGGGTGACATTCATTATTTAGGAGTTCAAATGCTAAAATAAACAAAGGACCAGGAAAGAAATGGGGATGGGGTTCAAGATCAGATATAACCTTTTAGTCCATCCTTTGTCTCCCCAGTTCCAAATACTGGTGATAACCCCAACTGTACAGTTCCAGTACTAAAGCCATACTTCTAAAAATTCTCAGGCAAAAATTTCATTACTTCTCAGGTCACCAAAAATCTAAGGCAAATGGAGCACAGTATTATATTATTTATTTCTTAATCTAATCTGCTGCCTTTAGATGCTGGAAATGAGAATTAATCAGAATTCTCATCTTTCCAAGGATTGTTTTCTTTCTAACCAAGCCTGGAATGTCTCCTACGGGGGTGATGCAATCCAATCCTTGAAATTAAAAAGTTCCTGGAAGTCAATGAAAATGAAAACACAACCTACCGGAACCTATAGGACACAGCAAAGGCAGTCCTGAGAGGAAAGTATATAGCCATGAGTGCATATATTAAAAAGACTGAAAGATCCCAAATCAATGACCTAATGATACATCTCAAACTCCTAGAAAAACAAGAACAAGCAAATCCCAAAACAAATAGAAGGAGAGAAATAATAAAACTAAGAGCCGAAATCAAAGAAATAGAAACCAAAAAAAACCATACAAAGAATTAATGAAACAAAAAGTTGGTTCTTTGAAAAAATAAACAAGATTGACAGACCCCTGGCAAACCTGACTAAAATGAGGAGAGAAAAAACCCAAATTAGTAGAATCAGGAATGCAAAAGGGAAGATAACAACAAATACCATGGAAGTCCAGGAAATCAGAGACTACTTCGAGAACCATTATTCAAATAAATTTGAAAATCTTAAAGAAATGGACAGATTTCAAGATACATATGATCATCCAAAACTGAACCAAGAGGAAATTAATCACCTGAATAGATCTATAACACAATATAAAATTGAAGCAGCAATTGAGTCTCCCCAAAAAGAAAAGTCCAGGACCTGATGGATTCTCTGCTGAATTCTATCAGACCTTTAAAGAAGAACTGACACCAACCCTCCTTAAACTGTTCCACAAAATAGAAAGGGAAGGAAAACTGCCTACCACATTTTATGAAGCCAGTATTACACTTATCCCAAAACCAGGCAAAGACACCTCCAAAAAGGAGAACTATAGGCCAATCTCCTTAATGAACATTGATGCAAAATCCTCAACAAAATAATGGCAATCCGAATTCAACAACACATCAAAAAGATCATTCATCATGACCAAGTTGGCTTCATCCCAGGAATGCAGGGGTGGTTCAACATACAAAAATCAATAAACGTAATAAACCACATTAACAGAAGCAAATACAAAAACCACTAGATCATCTCAATAGATGCAGAAAGAGCCTTTGATAAGATCCAACATCATTTCATGATAAAAGCTGTAAGAAAACTAGGACTAGAAGGAAAGTACCTCAACATTATAAAAGCTATATATGACAAACCTACAGCCAGCATTATGCTTAATGGAGAAAAACTGAAACCATTCCCTCTAAAATCAGGTACTAGACAAGGATGCCCACTATTTCCACTCCTATTCAAGATAGTACTGGAATTCCTAGCCAGAACAATTAGGCAAGGAGAAGGAATAAAAGGAATACAAATAGGTAAAGAAACTGTCAAAATATCCCTATTTGCAGACGACATGATCCTATACCTAAAAACCCAAAAAACTCTACTCAGAAGCTCCTAGACATCATCAATAGCTATGACAAGATAGTAGGATATAAAATCAACATAGAAAAATCATCAGCATTTCTATACACTAATAATGAACAAACTGAAAAAGAATATATGAAAACAATTCCATGTACAATAGCCTCAAAAAAAATCAAATACCTAGGTGTAAACCTGACAAAAGATGTGAACGACCTCTACAAGGAAAACTATAAACTTCTGAAGAAAGAGATTGAGGAAGACTATAGAAAGTGGAGAGATCTCCCATGCTCATGGATTGGTAGAATCAACATAGTAAAAATGTCTATACTCCCAAAAGTAATCTACATGTTTAATGCAATTCCCATCAAAATTCCAATGACATTCATTAAAGAGATTGAAAAATCTACCATTAAATTTATATGGAAACACAAGAGGCCACGAATAGCCAAAGCAATACTCAGTCAAAAGAACAATGCTGGAGGTATCACGATACCTGACTTCCAAACTATATTACAAAGCAATAACAATAAAAACAGCATGGTACTGGCACAAAAACAGACATGAAGACCAGTGGAACAGAATAGAGGACCCAGATATGAAGCCACAGAACTATAACCAACTTGTCTTTGACAAAGGAGCTAAAAATATACAACGGAGAAAAAGCAGCCTCTTCAACAAAAACTGTTGGGAAAACTGGTTAGCAGTCTGCAAAAAATTGAAACTAGATCCATGTATATCACCCTATACCAAGATTAACTCAAAATGGATCAAGGATCTTCATATCAGACCCCAAACTCTAAAGTTGATACAGGAAAGAGTAGGAAATACTCTGGAGTTAGTAGGCATAGGTAAGAACTTTCTCAATGAAACCCCAGCAGCACAGCAACTAAGAGATAGCATAGATAAATGGGACTTCATAAAACTAAAAAGCTTCTGTTCATCAAAAGAAATGGTCTCTAAACTGAAGAGAACACCCATAGAGTGGGAGAAAATATTTGCCAGCTACACATCAGACAAAGGACTGAGAACCAGAATATATAGGGAACTTAAAAAACTAAATTCTCCCAAAACTAATGAACCAATAAAGAAATGGGCAAGTGAACTAAACAAGACTTTCTCAAAAGAAGAAATTCAAATGGCCAAAAAACACATGAAAAAATGCTCACCATCTCTAGCAATAAAGGAAATGCAAATTAAAACCACACTAAGATTCCACCTCACCCCTGTTAGAATAGCCATCATCAGCAACACCAGCAACAACAGGTGTTGGCAAGGATGCGGGGAAAAACGAACCCTCTTACACTGTTGGTGGGAATGTAAGCTAGTACAACCACTCTGGAAAAAAATTTGGAGGCTACTTAAAAAGCTAGACATCGATCTACCATTTGATCCAGCAATACCACTCTTGGGGATATACCCAAAAGACCGTGACACAGGTTACTCCAGAGGCACCTGCATACCCATGTTTATTGCAGCACTATTCACAATAGGCAAGTTATGGAAACAGCCAAGACGCCCCACCACTGACGAATGGATCAAGAAAATGTGGTATCTATGCACAATGGAATTTTATGCAGCCATGAAGAAGAATGAAATGTTATCATTCACTGGTAAATGGATGGAATTGGAGAACATCATTCTGAGTGAGGTTAGCCTGGCCCAAAAGACCAAAAATCGTATGTTCTCCCTTATATGCGGACATTAGATCAAGAGCAAACACGACAATGGTATTGGACTTTGAGCACATGATAAAAGTGAGAGCACACAAGGGAGGTGTGGGGATAGGTAAGACACCTAAAGAATTAGCTAGCATTTCTTGCCCTCAACGCAGAGAAACTAAAGCAGATACCTTAAAAGCAAGTGAGGCCAATAGCAGAAGGGGACCAGGAACTAGAGAAAAGGTTAGATCAAGAAGAATTAACCTAAAAGGTAACACACATGCACAGGAAATTAATGTGAGTCAACTCCCTGTATAGGTATCCTTATCTCAACTAACAAAAACCCTTGTTCCTTCCTATTACTGCTTATACTTTCTCTTCAACAAAATTAGAGATAAGGGCAAAACAGTTTCTGCCGGGTATGGAGGGGGTGGAGGGGAGAGGGAGGGGGCGGAATGGGTGGTAAGGGAGGGGGTGGGGGCAGGGGGGAGAAATGACCCAAGCATTGTATGCACATATGAATAATAAAACAATAAAAGTTTGAAAAAAAAAAAGGAAATCCAACCCTTGGATGATGTAACAGGAAAGGAAAGAACTTATAGGACTGGAGAGTCCTAGAAGATGCAAATGCCCTGAGAAGACTGATAAATTCTGTTTGTAGAATTTGAGGAGCTCCATCTGTTACCCCTCAATACAACCAGTCTCAATTAAATGATGCCATTTTGAGGTCTGGCAGATTAGCTCAAGCAGTAACAGCTCCTGCTTACCAAGCATCAGACCCTGAGTTCAAACTCCAGTGCCACCCCCTCCAAAAAAAATGATGCTATTATGTTAAAATTATGCTTCAGTGACTAGACTCAACTGGGGTGGGGAGGGGGATCATGTTGAATGCAGCAGAGAGAATAAACAACCCTATGAGAATTAAAAAAAAAAATTACAGACGTCAGCCAGCTCCATTGTTCCTCCCCACTCACCAAAACCAAGCCAACTAAACCTAGCTCAGCACTTTCCAAAATGTTTTCCCAAAGTTTTAAAAATGCAGGATTAACCAGATTGATTTCCTTACCTCAGGAGTTTTTAAGCACATTTAAAGCATCAAGGTGCATTGTGAAGAGGAAGTATTTAGCATGATCTAAGGAAGTCTTGACACACTAAGAGCATTAACATAATAAACTTACATAACACAGTATGGAAAAAGTGCTGATTGTTGTCATAAAGACACTTTTTTCTACTTCATGTAGTAGAGAGTACAGTAAGAGTTAAGGTATCTGGGATTTTGATCTGCCCTGAATTACCACGTATGTAGGATAAAACATAGTTAAATTTGATGTGCCTCAGTTTCCTCAATAAGAAAGTTGGAATTGTTTTGTAAAATTCAGTGGAGGAGTATGACTTCTGCTTCAAATAAGATTTAGGAAGTGAAGATAGGAAGGCAGTTATTTCCATATTAAAGAAAAAAGGCACTTGGGCTTTGGATTTGTTTTTCCCTTAGTCTGATTATTAGGGATAAAAGGACAGGAATGTAGAACAAATATAAATATAACAAGTGATTCATAATGAGACAGAAATGGAAATAGACAGCATGACTTCACTCCTGTTAAGTCTAAACTGACCATATGTATCATTCAAACCAGGACTCTTGAGGGTGAAAAGGGGCATTCCAACCAGATGGGATGCCAGAACATGTCTAACCTAGGTTTGACCAGGCAAAGTGAGATAAATGGTTAGCCTACAGCAAAATTTCAAATTTCCAGACCAATTAGAAATAAAAGAGTTTAAAAAGAAAGAAAACTCAAAAACCAAAATTAAAAGAAAATAATTTCCTACAGCCTTCTCATACCCCAACCATGTTTTTACCTTTGATATAACTTGCATTTATTGATGCTTTATTTATATTAGACTCTGATCTTAGAGTGTTCACATAAATTAACTCATTTCATTCTTTAATAATTTACTGATGAGACTGAGAGGTTAGTAACTTGCCCAAGGTCACACAGATAAAGTGAAAGATATAGGCTTACTTTGTTTCATTGTAAACCTGCGGTTTATAAAAAGATTGGATACCTTTCAAGAGCAACGAGACAAAAAGAGACTGTGAAGAGCAAGCAGCAGATTCAGCAATAAATTCTTGCATTTGAAGACATCTTCAAAAAAGATGAGCTCAGAAGGGGAATTCAGAAAGACACAACTAGACTAGTATGTCTCTATGGGACCATCTACTATAGAGACAGAAGACTGTTACACAGCATAGGAAACCCTAAAAATGCCAATGGCACAGATTAACAGTAATTACCATACTGGCAACTCAGTAAGAAAAGACCAAGTTAGGTTGCATTAAACCTGTTTACTAGCAGGGCCCAGGTGGCTCACACCTGGAATTCTAGCTATATGGGAGAGTGAGAGTGGGAGGATCGAGGTTTGAGGCCATCTTGTCCAAACAGTGCATGAGACTCCCTCTCCAAAATAGCTAGAACAAAATGGACTGGGGTGTAGCTCAAGCAATAGAGCACCTTACTTTGCAAGTACTAAACCCTGAGTTCAAACCCCAGTCCTCCCTCAAAACAAACCTGTTTAACTAAGGCAGGAATGTTAGAATCATGACACTGGACAGAGCCTTCAAGCTTATATTGGTTAACAAAACTGTGAACTATAAGCCCACCAAATGAAAGTAATATTTGCATACTACATCTGATAAAGGATTAATGTCCAAAATAGAAAACTCTTAAAACTCAAAAGAAACAAAACAACTCAAGATTCTTTGAATTTATTTTCAACCCAATATCAATAGAATATAACATTAGAAATTTATATTTAAGAAAATCACAATTAACATTTGTGGCTCATGCCTGTAATCCTAGCTACCTAGGAGGCAGAGATCAGGAGGATGGCCATTTCAAGCCGTCCCAGGCAAATAGTTCTAAAAACCTAGCTCAAAAAAACCCATCACAAAAAAAGGTCTGGTGAAGTACCTCGAAGTGTAGGTCCTGAGTTCAAACCTCAGTAACACACACACAAAAAAAAACAAAAACAAACTAAACAACTCAATTCAAAAACAGGTAAAGCACTTGAAAGTTACTTCTCATAAGAAGATCCACAAATGGCCAAATAAATACACGAAAGATGGTCAATGTCCTTAGGTCACTCAGAATTAGGTAAATTTTTGCTTTGCCATGCACTCTTGCCATGATGTGTGTTGCCTCTTAAGAGGCCCAAAGCAATGAGCTGCCTGATCTTGGACTGAAACCATCAAAACTGTGAGCCTAAATAACACTTTTCTACCTATAAGTTAATTATCTCAGGTGTTTATGATTATAGTGACAGAATGGAGTAGAGCCAGAGTTTTAAAAACTGGGCAAAAATAAATTCTAAGTATTGTCATTAAAAATTATTCATTTTTGAAGCTTTATGGCTAAGGTTCAAAATTTACTCATTTAAAGAAATCTCTTTTCCCAGTAAAGAAAAAATAGATTAGTTATTACTGTAATTACCTTCAAGCATTAGAGAGCTCACTTGAAAAAACTTAGGAAGACAAAAGCTTTCTAAGTCAGGAGTGCTTCACTATACCAATTATTAATAAAATATACTCATATATTTCAACATCAAATGAAACATTTTACAATTTTGTAATAATTGAAAAGTATACTACATTTTATTCAATGTCTGTATTTTCAAAATGTTAACTGCACTTTCATATTTATGAATTTCTGACTTTAAATTGTATTATAAAAAAAATTACAGGGCTAATGGAGTAGCTCAAGTGGTAAGTACCTAGCAAGTATGAGGACCTGAGTTCAAACTCCAGTGCCACCAAAGAAAAAAAAAATTACAAAAAATAAGTTGGCAAGTGGTTCAAGCCTGTAATCCTAGCTACTTAAGAGGTGGAGACTGGGAGGACTGTGGTTCAAGGCCAGCATGGGGAAAAAGTCTGTGAGGCCCCATCTCAACCAATAAAAGCTGGGTGTAGTGGTATAAGTCTGTCAGCTCAACTACAGCAGGAAGCATAAACAGGAGGACTACTCCAGGCTAGCCTGGCCATAAAGCAAGACACTATCATAATAATAACCAAAGCAAAAGGACTGAGGCACTGCTCAAGTGGCAGAGGGCCTACTTTGCAAGCAAAAAGTCCTCAGTTCAAACCCCAGTTCTACCAAAAAAAAAAAAAAAAATCCAAAACCAAAAAAAAAAAAAAACCACCTTTGTTTTCATCTCTAAAAATGGGTATAATACCACCTACTTTACAAGTTTTTTGTTTTGTTTTGTTTTGTTTGGGTTTTTTGGTAGTACTGGGGTTTGAATTCAAGGTCTCACACCTGTTAGGTAAGAGGGCTCTACCACTTGAGCTACTCTGCATTTTCAAGATAGCATCCATCAAACTACTTGCCCAGGCTGACCTCCTGATCTCTGCCTCCCCAGTAGCTAGGATTACAGGTGTGAGCCACCAGCACATGGCTACTGTGCAAGATTTTTTGGAGAGTTGACAATATGCAATGCCATTGGAAAGCTGCAGCAGCCCACCACAAAAGAAACATCATCATTTGAGGGGCCCAGGCTTAAGCCAAAGCCTCACCTGGCCTGGATCAAACAAACATGTGGAGGGATTTTTGACAAAGTTCACTTCCTAGGCATTTAAAGCTGAGAACCAATTCCCAGAAAGTGGTGAGTAGACAACCTATGTGGCTGCACTGTACAGACATAAATGGTGAGCTTTACCTGGAGCCTGTACTCAGAATGCTCTATCCCGACTTACAACCTCAGAATAAAATTGTGCTGAAGTAAGGAGTAGTAATGGGCATAGAGGGCAGCACGGTGTCAAGCAGCAAAGGATGCTTGCCTATCCTCCTTATTTGTGTCTGTGGCAGATTTACTGAGACAGTGATGCCCACAGTGCACCAGTGCAAGAGCTGTATTGGCCCAGCCATGCCCGATATCAAAGCCTGTGTGGTTTTCTTCTCAAAGCTGAAGCTCCCAAACCTTTGTTTGGGTTTACTGCACGTGTCCATACATCAGAGGAAGATGCTGTATTTTTTACATGGTAACCATTCTTAAAACATCTGGTCAATCATATAATATTTTGCCTGCATCTCCCACTCCACAAATGAATGGTATTTTCTAAAATCTGTAACAATATACAAATAAATTACCCCTAATATTTTTCTGTCTTCAGTTTTCCTGCTCTTTTCTTTCTAGTTAGCCACCTTAAGTCAACCTGTTTCTTCATATGGGGACTGGGAACTTACTGAGTTGTCTCCTTAAGGAGCACTCACTACAACTATCGTGTTCCCTTTGCCCTGAACACTTTCCCGCAGTTTTCATATTATTCACCTTTGCTAAACTAGATGTCTTCCTTATCTATCATCCCATATAAAATAGCATTCTATCATTCTCACTCCCTTCCCTCAGTATTTTTCTTCACTTGAAGTTGTATTGTATACTTATACTTGTTTTCACTCCATGAGGGCCAAAACTTCATTACTCAACATTAAATCCTAATCATATAGAACACTAGTTGGCAATTAAAAGGCATTAAGTTAAAAATAGCTGAACAAAATCAGGTTTTCAAAAAATGAACACTAAAGTCAGGAAAGACTTTTTTGTAATCATTTCTTAATCTTTTTTCTTTTTTTTGGTGAGGCCCCATCTCAACCAATAAAAGCTGGGTGTAGTGGTATAAGTCTGTCAGCTCAACTACAGCAGGAAGCATAAACAGGAGGACTACTCCAGGCTAGCCTGGCCATAAAGCAAGACACTATCATAATAATAACCAAAGCAAAAGGACTGAGGCACTGCTCAAGTGGCAGAGGGCCTACTTTGCAAGCAAAAAGTCCTCAGTTCAAACCCCAGTTCTACCAAAAAAAAAAAAAAAAATCCAAAACCAAAAAAAAAAAAAAAACCCACCTTTGTTTTCTTTATCTCTAAAAATGGGTATAATACCACCTACTTTACAAGTTTTTTGTTTTGTTTTGTTTGTTTGGGTTTTTTGGCAGTACTGGGGTTTGAATTCAAGGTCTCACGCTTACTAGGCAAGTGCTCTATCACTTGGGCTGCTCCACCAGCCCCGTTCCTTAATCTTTTCAGCCAAAAATTGTTTCCTGGGATTCATTTTTTTTTTATAGTTTAAGCCTCTTAGAAGAGTGTGATTAAAAAGTTGCATTAGTACTTGGAGAAAACAATTCATGGATCACAATGTACATACATCCTCAAATATGACTGTTCAGATAATTCAAAGTACATAAGCAGTAATTTTTGGCAGTACTGGGGACTGAATTCAGGGCCTCAGGCTTGCTAGGCAAGCACTCTACCACTTGAGTCACTCCCCCAGATCATAAACAATAATTATTTTTAAAAACATTGCTTTAAAAATTAAACAAAGAATTATCATATGATCCAACAATTTTACTTGTGGATATATACTCCAAAAAAAGTAAGAACAGAGACTCCAATAGTTATGTTACAGACCCAGACCCATGTTAATAGCAACATTATTCACTGTTAACTGCCAAAAGGTGAGAGCAACTTAAGTGTTCATTGACGAATGGACAAATAACATGTGGTGTATAAATAGAGTGGAATTCTTTTTTCAGTACTGTGATTTGAACTCAGGGCCTCACGCCTGTCAGCTAGCACTATACCACTTGAGTCACTCCACCAGCTCTTTTCTGTGTTGGCTATTTCTGAGATAGGGTCTCGCATATCATTTGCCCAGGCTGGCCCCCAACTGAGATCCTCCTAACCTCTGCCTCCTGAGTAGTTAGCATTAGAAGTGGGGGCCAGTGGCACCCAGCCTAGAATGGAATGTTTCTTCAGCCTTAAAAAGAAAGGAAGTCTGTTGGCACAGGTCAGGGTAGGGTCTAGCCTAGCATGTACATGTCTTAGATTTGATCCCCAACACTGCAAAAGATGTTTTTAATTTAAAAGGGAAATTCTGACATGTGCTAAAACATGGGTAAATCCTGAGAACATTATGTTAAGTGAAATAAGCCTACCACAAAAGAATATTACATGAGTCCACATAAAGAAAGTACCATCAAATTCATACAGAAAGGAAATAGGATGGCAGCTGCCGGCAGCTGGGGAGTTCATGTTTAATGAGCAGAGTATCATTGCAGAAGATGAAAAAGTCCTGGAGCTGAATGGTGGTGATGGTTGCAAAATGTGAATGTGCTTCATGCCACAGAACTATGTACTTAAAACTGGTTAAAATGGAAAATACCTATTTTTATGTTACAATAAAACTGAAAACATTAAAACAAAAAAGCAATGGCAGATCTTCCTGTTTTAAAAAGAGCATTTTGAGGCTAAAAGTGTGGCTCAAGTGGTAGAATGCCTACCTAGCAAGTGCACAACCCTGAGTTCAAACCCCAGTACCACCAAAAAAAAAAAAAGAAAAAGCATAGTGAAAAGGAACATTCTCTCCAATTTAATGATCCTTTTAATGGCTTTATTGGGATTATCTTACATCATAATAGGGACATATGGTTTAAGCACTTTTTCATCCACTAAGTCATCTTCTTTTCACACTACACCCTTCACATAGACAGGACAGGCATTATTCTCTGTTCTCTGACTGAGGATGTTAAACTGATTTATCCAAAGTCAACAGAGTAAAATGGCAAAGCTAAGACTAGATACCAGGACTACTGATCCCCAATCTAGAGTGTGTACACCCTTCAACAAGAAAGCACCTCAAAAGCCTTCCATCCTATACGAGCCCTGCCATGTCTTCCTTATGTTTCTCCATGTCTAATGCACTTCTGTTTTTGTTACTCAGTCCTTATGTTGCTAAAGTTTTCACTTTATCTCCCAACTGAGGTTAAGGGGACTGATCTTAATCTCTTTAGTGCTCTGCATTCTTGGTTATGGATTAATACTCCATAAGTATCAAATCTCCCAGCACTCAAACAAAAAAAACTGTTATGACTAGGTTTACTCAGGAGGCAGACTGGGAGGATCATGGTACAAAGACAGCCCAGGCAAAAAGTTACAGAGACCCCCATCTCAACCAATAAGCTGAATATGGTGGTGGGTACTATGATATCAGCTAACAGGATGCATATAGGTAGGAGGATCTTATTCCAAGGCTGGCCACAGGTAAAAACACAAGACCCTATCCAAAAAATAACTAAAGCAAAAAAGGGTTGGGGGGCCTAACAAGCATGAGGCCCTGAATTCAACCCCCAAGTACTGAAGAAAAAAAAAAAAAAGAGGGAATAGTTTCACCACACATTTCAATACTTACTAATTTCTAACAGTTTCCTATCAATTACAGCCCAAGTTAGTAGCCTGGAATGATGGTAAACGTCTGTAATTCTAGCTACTCAGGAGGTTCTAGGATCAAGAACTTGAGAGTGCTGCCTAAGTCACGTTAGTGAGACCCTACCTCAAAACCAAAATACAAACAAAAGAGCTAGGGGCATGGTTCAAGTACAGAGCAACTGCCTAGAATGTATGACATCTTGGGTTCAATCTCCAATACCACAACCAATCAATCAATAAAGCTATACTATCCAATCCTTCTGGATTATTTTGACACAATCTCAACATATAATTTTATTTGTAAATATTTCCATAGGTATCTCTAAAAGAAAAGATACAAAATGAAGACAGTATCTTTACCACATCTAAAATAATTAATAGTAATTCCTGAATATGAACTTCCCAGGCAGTGCTCACATTCCCCCAAATGGCTAATTTTTTCTTTGAATCAAGATTCAAATAAGGACCATACATTGTGACAAGATGACTACATTGTCCCTCAAATCTCCTTCAACAGGTTCCTCTCCCTCCTTCCATTTTTCCTCCATGCAATTAATTTTGTTGTTAAAGAAGTGGGATTATCTGGTACTTTTCTTGTAGTCTGGATTTTGCCAAATGCATCATCACAGTGAGGCTTAATATGTTTCTCTGATCCTTGTTCTTACTGTAAATTGATACATCAAGAGACCTGATCATATTCAGGATCATTTTGTATGTGTGTATATGTAGGTATGAGTGTGTGTGTGCGCACGCGTTTAGCAAAGACTGCTTCACAGGTGATATGTACTTCCAATCGCAGGCACAAAATTTCTACTTAATTCTCATTCTATGGTATTAGCAGTCATCGATGATCACCAACTAGAGTCATTAATTCATCACAAGTTGCATTACAGCTAAAATACTATTCTTTCTTTAATCATTAGCTGGAAGTTCTATAGAAGAAGTCATCAACTATTCCATTGTCCTGATGTACAATTTGTATAGAAGTGGCAGAATAAACAATCCTTTGCCTTTATTTACTAATTTTCAAAACAATCAGTAACAATTAAGTTTCTTAGTGTCCTTTAAAGAGGATCAGTGAGCCTGTTCGGATGGCTCATTCCTGAAATCCTAGCTACTTAATGTGGCTGAGGTAGGGAGAATAGCTCACGAGACTCCATCTCCAAAATAACCAGAGCAAAATGGACTGGAGGTATGGCTCAAGTAGTAGAGTGCCTGCTTTGCAAGGGCAAAGCCCTAAGTTCAAACCCCAGTTCCACCAAAACATACATACATATATACATACATAAAACAGATGAGTGAATTTTTAGAAAATATTTTATGAACTCATGGATTTAAATCTATATATTTGATGTGTTTAAACCTTGCAGTTATCCTTACAGAGGCTCAAACTCTTCCATATTTGGACAGACGCTTATTCAAACTGGCTCCTAAGACCTTACAACACAGTTCCACTCATCTTGGAAAGTGTCTTTACTTTTTTAAGTTACACCTCTCCCCCTTTTTAAGACAGGATCTTACTATGTAGCTCAGGCTCACTTCAACCTTGCAATCCTCCAACCTCAGCTTCCTAAGTACTGGGATTATAGCATGTCCCACCATGCCTGGCCTCTGAGGGAAGGGACAGAAAAGAAAGTAAAAGGAGAGAGGGAACAAGGGAAGGAGGATAGAGAGAGAGAAACAGGGAAAGGGAGTAAAGGAAGGAGGGAGGGAAGGAGGGAGGGAGGGAAGGAGGGAGGGAGGGAAGGAGGGAGGGAGGGAAGGAGGAAGAAAGGGAGAGCGACAAAGAAAGATTGACCAGGTGTGGTGGTATATGCCTGTAATCCTCGCACTTGGGAGGCTGAGACAGGAAGGACTCAAGTTCAAACTCAGGCTGGGCTACAAAGCAAGACCCTGTATTAAGAAAAAAAAAAAAGAAAAGAAAAGAAAAAGAAAGAAAGAAAGAAAGAAAGGAAAAAGAGTTAAAAGCACAAATGAGATTTTTTCCAAAGAGCAGCTGCTACCCGTCTACTGTATCTGAATTCCTCCCTGACTCACATGTCTACTTGTACCTTTACATGATATCCCCTGTCCTTCTGTTTTGGCTACTCTGCATTGATTCCCTACTGCAAACAATATTGAAATTAGCTTCTTCCTCTTATCTTCCCCCACCAATGCCCAATTTAAAGAAATAGATTTTGATATATAGTTAATACCTAGGTGTAATTATTGAATTATTCTACTTTTTACATGTTCTCTCCACTTTTGATAAACCTTACAAAATTAGCTAGTGAGAGATTGTATACTAGACTGTCTTTGAATCTTAATTCTACCAACAAATATATATTTAGTGCTTTCACTGGTTTAAAGTACTAATAGCTGTTAAGAATGCAGGTCCACAGCCTTATGCCCCTTTGCATAGGGACCCACCATCACCTCCCTTTTTAATGTCGTCCTAATAAATCTTTGTTTTCTAAAATAAACAAAATAAAATACAGATCCACAATTCCTTCTCAAGTAGAAACCGTTGGAGGCAGATATATTCTCATATTCACTTTTATCCTGGTTTTTTTTTTTTTGTTAAAATGATATATGTATAAACACCTCTGGTGAGATGACACAACACCCCATAATCAAATTATTTTTTCATGTAGAATATATTAAATATTTAGACTAAACAATGTTAGTTTAGGTCAGGTTTTGCTGCCAAATGAATCTAGGTCATGTCAGTGTGCCATCAAATAAGTTCCTCCCATCTCAGCCCACAAATGACGTCAAAACCTTTTGGGATTTCAAATTATAAGCATGTGGACCTGTGGTTAGTAGCTCAAGATCACGTATAATAGTCTTTTTTCTTGCCCACTTCCCACCCAAAAAAGTCAAGTTACAAAGCAGTTTTATTCACATTAAAAATATTTGGGTTTTTTTTTTTTTGAGGGAGGGGGCGGGTCCTTACTATGTAGCCCAGGCTGCTCTCAGGCTTTAGAACTCAAGTGATTGTCCCACTTCCAACTCCCAAGTGCTGGAATTACAGAGTATACACCACCACAACCAGCCTTACCAGAATCTTATTAAGCTCATGTGGGCTTCTTCTAATATAACCTATTATAATTCAGAACAGTTGTCAGTCCCTTGATATTTTTTTCTTTCTCTACTAAAAATGTATTTTTAAAAGAATATAAAAGCACATCACATTACACTAATCTATGCAACATTCTTTTAAGTGTAACCATAAGAAATTTTCTAATTAGAAAATGAAGGAAAGAATGCAGAGCTACGAGGGGGTGAGTCTGGTTCTTAGAATTTTGACTTTAGTTAAGAGAGTCAGTTGAATTTAGGGAGTGGGAGGTGTCTGAATGTTTGATTGACTTCTAAAATGAAATTATACATTCTTAGTGTTCTTAGCATTTTTGGTTATGAACTAGGTTAAAAATAATTCTTAAGTGAAATATTTGTTATATATGTGTGTACTTAGCCTGGCATGAAGTTTTTTTTTTTTAAAAAAAACTTTGCTGTTTAAGTCACTTACAAAAGATAATGTTCAAAGAGTTACGAACAGCCAGGGAGGCTGCAGCAAGAGGATAATGAGTTTGAGGACAGTCTGGGCTACATAGCAAGACCCTGTTTTAAAAACCAAAACAAACAAAAATCCTACACAGAAGTGCATTATGCACATATGCTATAATTTACTTAACCATATTGAGGGTCACATTCAATTTTTCAGTATTATAAATAGGGAATAGGGCTGCAATCCTTTTACATACTTTTTTTTTTGGTAGTACTGGGGTTTGAACTCAGGGCCTCATGCTTGCTAGGCAGGCACTATACCACTTGAGCCACTCCATCAGACTTGTTTTGTGTTGGATATTTTAGAGACAGGGTCTTGCAAACTATTTGCCCTGGCTGGCTTTAAACTAAAATCTCCCTGATCTCTGCCTCCTGAGTAGCTATGATTACAGGTGTGAGCCACAGGTGCCCAGCATTTTTAATACATCTTTGACCACTCTAAGTTATCTCATTAAAGTAAACATCAAGATTAGAGGTGTGGCACAAGTACTAGACCACTTGCCTAGCAAGAACGAGGCCCTAAATTCAAACCTCAGTATTGCCAAAAAAATAAATAGATAAAACAAATTTTAAGAAGCAAGGTTACTGGGTAAAAGGGTATGTACATTTCTAATTTGGAGAGATTTATTACCACAAAAGGTGCAATTTAGATCCCTAATGAAAATGTCCAAAATGCTGGGCATTATTAATCTTTACAATCTTTTCTTCCCTCCCTTCCCTTGGTGGTACTGGAGTTTGAACTCAGGGCTTCACAATTGCTAGGCAGGCATTCTGTCACTTTAGCCATTCTGCCAGTCCCTTTTGCCCATTTTTCTATTTGGATGTTATTGTTATTAATTTGTAATACTTTCTATACTAATGTTAAAATAGCAATAGTGAATTTTCAAATTAGTCTTTTAAAACCATGATGGCTTTTGTCATAAATGTTTAGATTTTTATATAATCAATTCTGTCAGTCCTCTTTGTCATTCTTGGCTTTCATACTTCTTGGTGTTGCGATAAAGAATGGAGCAAAAGGAAGAATTCCAAGAACTGCAAACATATCTAAAATTTGGAATGCACTTTTTTCTAGTAGATTTACCTTCAAAATTTATATACTGCTTCTTAAACTCACCCCTTTGCTTGTTCTACTTTAAATACTCTCCTTGAGGTTTCTTTTTCTTTTTGGCAGTACTGAGGTTTGAACTCCGGGCTTTCTGCTTGCTAGGCAAGCATTCTGCCACTTGATCTACTCCTGCAGCCCTCCCTCCTGATGCTCTTAAAACATGTCTAACACGTCACCTCAGAGCTTATGTAATTGCTACCTTTCTGCTTGGAAAACTTTTACCCAGATAGCCAAATAGCTCATTCCCTTACTTCCTTCATGCCCTGTCACCTATCAGAGGTCTTCCATGAAAAGTTTGACTATAACTCCAGCACTGTGCTCTTTACATTGTTCTGGATTGCTACACAGTTCTTAGGAATATCTGACACATCTGACTGGTTTTGAAATGTATGTATTTAAATTTTCACAGTACCTTCTTGCATGTTTAATTTGACAAAACAAATTACTCAGTGCCAAGGAGGGCATCTTTGTTGATTCTTAATGTACGGCATTTTCTTGTGCTTATGTAAGATACTCTCACAGTATAGTTCTCTAAGCAGTTCTTTGTTTTTCCTTTGGTTGTACTAGGGCTTGAACTTAGGGTCTTGTGCTTGCTAAGCAGGTGCTCTGCCACTAAGTCACACCTCCAGCCCCAAGGAATCCTTATTCAATTCATATTTCTCTTGATATCCTGAGAGGAAATGAAATCAACTGGTACCAAATTGAGCTGCTATCATATTTTCTTTGCTAGCAAATATAAACTCAGTTACTCTCAATTTTTCTCATTTTTTAAGATTGAAGAAAAATTGTTTTTATAATTAGTGATTCTTTTAATATGTTCAGAGCCTCACAACTGATTTCCGAATATTTTCATCACCCCCAAAGTAGTACCAGAATCATTAGCAGGCACTCCCAATTTCTCAATTCCCCAATTGTAGGCAACTACTAATCTAATTTCTTTAGTATTTTCCTAGTCTGGACATATGGCATAAATGGAATTATATAATATGTAGTTTTTTGCAACTGGCTTCTTTCACTTAAGCATGTTTTCAAGGTTCATCCATACTGTAATATGTATCAGTACTTCATTCCTCTTTATCTGTTGTATAATATTCCACAGTAAGGAAGTGTCATATTTTATTTATTTATATTATTAACTGAACCATTCATCTATTGATGGACATCTGGATGGTTTCCACTTATTGGTTATAAATAATACTGTGACTAATGTTTGGGCACAAGTTGTGCTTTCATGTCTCTTGAGTACGTACCTAGCAGTAAAACATGTACTTCTCTCCCTATCCCCACTTCAGGGGATTGAACTCTGGGTCTCCTAGCAACTATTCTGTTACTTGGGCCACACCCCTGGTCCTAACATGTAATTTTAATTGTGTATTTTCTATTAACCCCTTTTCCCTTCCCCTCTGTAAGTAAACTACACAGGTCAGGGGTTTTGCTTTTTTCACTTTTGTATCTTTAGTGCCTAGAACTGTGCCAGACACATATAGTAGATACTTAATTTTACTGAATGTATGGATAGAACAGTAAACATCTTTGCTTTCTCTGAATACACCAACTGAGCAGAGATGGAGGGATGGTTCACATTCAAGATAGTAAAGGGATTGTAATTTTGGTGTGGTAAACTGGGAAACTGTCTATATAATATAAATAATTAAGATTTAGTCAAATCACGTGGGCATCAATGTCTCACACCTGTAATACTAGCTACTCAGGAGGCAGAGATCAGGAGGATCACAGTTCGAAAACAGCCTGGGCAAATAGTCTTTCAAGAGACCCTATCTTGAAAAAGCCCATCACAACAAAGGGCTGGTGGAATGGCTCAAGTTGTAGGGCCAGTAATCACCAAAAAAAAAAAAAAAAAAAAAAAGATTTAATCAAACTCATAATTGAACTTTAATATTTAGATTTGAGATGTGGCTACTATTTTCATTAGGTTGCAAACAAAACTCCATTTAACTCTTTAGTTTTGTTTGTTTGTTTAGGTAGAATCTCACTTTGCCCAGGCTGGCTTTGGACTGAGATCCTCCTACTTCTTGCCTTCCAATTAGCTGGCATTACAGGCACACACCACCTCAACCAGCCTTCATTTAACACCTTTGTATTTCCTTCTCCAGTCTCTGTTCACTTACTTCCTTCAGCAGATAACCTTGTTTCCTACATACTTCACTGATAAGAAGTCAAACAAGTATTCTTTCTATCTCAATATTTATAAGTATTGCTATAGTCTTCTCCTTTCTTTTACCACCTAATTGCGTAAAAGTCATTTATAGGCCAGGCACAATGGCTCACTCCTGTAATCCCAGTTACTCTGGAGGTGGAAATTGGGAGGATCAAGGTTTTGAGACCATCCCAGGCAAAAGTTAGCAGGACCCCATCTCAACAGAAAACCTGGGCATAGTGGTCCATGTCTGTTATCCCACTAATGCAGGAGGCATAGTAGGAGGATTGTGGTCCTGGTTGGGCTGGGCAAAAAAACTTAAGACCATACCTGAAAAATAATTAAAACAAAAGGGCTAGGGTGTGACTCAAGTGATAGAGCCCCTGCCTAGCAAGCACAAGGCCCTGAATTCAAACCCTAGTACCAGTAAAAAAAATTAAAAAAAATCATTTATATTCTGGTTTTCACTTAACATTCTACCTTTTAATTCCTTTTAAATCAAGCAAGAGCTAGAGATACTAATTTGCAAACCTAGCTCTACTCAAACTTGCCAAACTCAATGCTTCTCTCTCAGCCTTTATCTTTTTTGATGTCTTTGCAATATTAAGAATTATTACTTTTACTTTTCTCTTTCTTTTTTTTGGGAGGCAGGGTCTTCATATATAGCCCAGGCTGACCTTGAACTCATGACCCTTCTATCTCAGCCTTCCTAGTGCTGAGATTACAGGCATCTATCACCACGGCTGGCTAGAATTATTACTTTTCTTGAAACCATGCCTTCCTTTAGGATACCATGCAGTCAGTTTTTCCATTTATGACTTCTCTTTTACTACTAAAACATGGGGTGTCCCAAGGCTCTGCTCTTTTTTTTGTGTGTGTGTGTTCTTATCCATTTTTTTTCCTTTTTTTTATCCTCAAGTTGATATATATATTTTTTTATTTTATCTTATTTTATTTTTTATTATTATTCATATGTGCATATAAGGCTTGTGTCATTTCTCCCCCCTGCCCCCACCCCCTCCCTTACCACCCACTCCGCCCCCTCCCTCTCCCCCCTACCCCCTCAATACCCAGCAGAAACTATTTTGCCCTTATTTCTAATTTTGTTGTAGAGAGAGTATAAGCCATAATAGGAAGGAACAAGGGTTTTTGCTGGTTGAGATAAGGATAGCTATACAGGGAGTTGACTCACATTAATTTCCTGTGCGTGTGTGTTACCTTCTAGGTTAATTCTTTTTGATCTCACCTTTTCTCTAATTCCTGGTCCCCTTTTCCTATTGGCCTCAGCTGCTTTTAAGGTATCTGCTTTAGTTTCTCTGCGTTAAGGGCAACAAATGCTAACTAATTTTTTAGGTGTCTTACCTATCCTTACCCCTCCCTTGTGTGCTAAAGCTTTTATCATGTGCTCAAAGGCCATTCCCATTGTTGTGTTTGCCCTTGATCTAATGTCCGAATATGAGGGAGAACATACGATTTTTGGTCTTTTGGGCCAGGCTAACCTCACTCAGAATGATGTTCTCCAATTCCATCCATTTACCAGTGAATGATAACATTTCATTCTTCTTCATGGCTGCATAAAATTCCATTGTGTATAGATACCACATTTTCTTGATCCATTCATCAGTGGTGGGGCATCTTGGCTGTTTCCATAACTTGGCTATTATAAGGCTCTGCTCTTGATCTTCACTCCTTTCTCTGTACTCTTTCTCCTGAAACTCAGTATCATTGGTATCATTTCTGTAAGAATTACTTGATAATTTACAACGCTAGCCTTATCTTTTCTCTCAAGCTCCAATCTTAAATCTACAACTTTCAAATCGCTATTTATCTCTTGATGTCTCACCAGAAGCTCAAATTCAACATACCAAACTCCAAAAGGTTTATGCATACATGTATGTATGAGATAGGGTTTTGCTATGTTGCCCAGGCTGGTCTGAACTCCTCCACTTCCACCTCTATCTCCTGAGTGCTGGGACTGCAGGCATATGCCACCATGGCAGCCTACCAAAAGGACTGATTTGTTAAAGCATCTAACACACAGTAGACTTTTAGTAAATATGTGTGAAAGATATGAGTAGGGAAGGAAATTCAGTCAGTTCTCTCTGTGCAAATGTCTTGCTTTTATTGAAGATACCCTGGGCATCCAGAGTCAAAACTGGGCATTTCTCCCTCCTCCTTCTCCTCTATATAAACTGGCCCACCAATGTCACTGCAAACAACGTAGGCCAAATCACAATTTATTACTTTATTTCAAATTGCCACAAAACAAACTTGATCTCTGCTTCCAGTCTAATTCACCTAGCATACAAACATCAAATTAAAACAGCTTCAATTAATTGAATACAGAATAAGTACAAACTTCTAGCCACAAATTCTGCCTCCTGTTCATAGTGTACACGTACTCTACACATTATTTTAGTATTTCCCAATGTATATTTTATAGAATACTTAAATTAGCCAAAAGGAAAAAAAAAGCCTTGGTTCTTATTTTTTTATGTGAGAAAAGTGGACTTTTTTTGGTGGGGGGGAGTACTGGGGTCTGAACTCAGGGCCTACACCTTGAGCCACTCCACCAGCCCTTTTTTGTGATGGGTTTTTTTTAAGAGGGTTTCCTGAACTGATTGTCCTGGCTGGCTTTGAAATTCAATCCTCCGGATCTCTGCCTCCTGAGTAGATAGGATTACAGGCGTGAACTACCAGCACCCAGCAGAAATGGACATTTAAGCAAATAATTACATAAATAAAGTTAAACACTGCAATAAATGGTAAGAAAAGCATGAGCTGCTATGAGAAAGAATGGGGAGATGATTTTTTGTCAGATGTGGTGATACTGAGAAGTTAAGTCGTAGTAAACAGTTTGGCAAATTCTAAAAACAGAAAGAAAACCAAAGTGGCTGGTGCAGACTAAGCAAGACAGGTGATGACAAGCACATGTGAGATGATACGTAACAGGTGGGAAAGGCAGAAAGAAGTCAGGCCATGCACATCTCTGCAAAAGGCTCAGAGTCCTCTAGCTACAAAATGTTTAACTTTGCTGAGTTTAGCCTTTCCAAACTTAGTCATGAAAATCTTTCTAGAAAATCCAATAATAAGCTGTGTATAGTGTTCCATTGGACATACTTCAATCATTTGGTAGGTAGTAGTCAGGGTATGAGTGAGGGAGATCTGCACTGGGCTAATGTTGATATATTTTGAAAGAAAATAAAATAATCTGAACATTGATTTTTTATCTAAAAAAATAATAAAGAGTGAACATAGCAGAACATACATTACTATTCTTAGAAAGGCCTGTTTCAACACTGGCTCTGGCAGGTCTCTGGGAACTTGGGTTTTAGGAGGGCTCCTAACCTCTGAGAGGTTTATTATGCCCTAAATGATCTGGGCAAGCAATATGATTTATACTGAATAGCTGCTTTCCTTCTGGGAGTCTGGAGTTTTGGTAGAAGCTAAGTACGGAGTGCTTAAAAAATCCTGGGCACTGAGTCTCAGAATGAACCTGGTAGAGAACAGTTCACATATATTGTCATGCATCCATGCTTGTTGGATTAAAGGTATCCTATGTGACTCTGCTGGGGGAAGATGAGTAGAAGCCTGTGCCTGGTGTCCTTGGGATTTCCCCCATGATCCTTTTCCCTTTGTATCATTTTGATGTACCTACTCTTAGTGGTGAGTGGTAGCACATGTCCAGTTCTGGAGACTTCCTAGGAAATCACTAAATCTGGGTTAGTCTTGAGGGTTTCAACTCAAGCACAACATGAGACACCATGAAATGCCTTCTCCTCTATCCTCCAGCTTTTCAAAATAAGACTACATTATTTTGGAATAAAGTCTAGTTAATATTCAGGCATAAAGTTTTTAAAAAAATATATGAAGAAATTACCATAAAAATCAGAATAGTAGTTACCTTTAAGAGGAGGAAGACAATGTCTGTGACTGGGAAGAGGTATGAGGGGAACTTTGAAATGCTTGCTGTGTTCTAGTTCATGGCCAGGGTAATATGAGGATTTTGGGGTTTCCCCTTGTGGTGGGACTGGGGTTTGAACTCAGGGCTTTGTGCTTAAAAACAGGTACTCTACTGCTTGAGCCACACCACCAGTCCATTTTGCTCTAGTTATTTTGGAGATGGCATCTTGTAAACTATTTGCCCACACTGGCCTCAAACCATGATCCTCCTGATTTTCAACTTCCCAAGTAGCTAGGATTACAGGCATATGCTAGTTTAATGTGTTGCTTTGTGACTATATATATGTATATATATATACGTATATATATATATATATACGTATATATATATATATATATATATATATATATAAATATAATTTATTATTTATATATTATTTCTGAAGAGGAATGTTTTGTTGGAGCCAGTACAAATTTCAAAGTTTCAACTGAAACTCTGCAATAAACCCATTTCCTAAAGAAAAGAATATAGAAGAATGAACAGAAAACTAAGTGCTGGGCCTCAGGAAATTAAAGTATGGAAAACATTAATCAAGCTGGGGAGTGACCAGAATAGACTGCAAGAAAGAAGTAGTACTTAAATGAGGTTTACTCCAAACTGAAAACTAATCCCTTTCCTCTGTCACCCTTCTAGACACATTTCAATTTCAGTACTTATACTCTGAAAGGGTAAGTAATTAAGACTTCTATACCCTCAACAGACTAAGTCCCTGGAGTACTAGAACTGTGTTACTTCAGTAAGTAGGTATGCCAAGGACCTTCAAGAACACCTGGCTCATAATGGACCCTTATTAATAAATGAGATACTTAGGAATGGAGAAAGAAATCAGGAAAGGCCCATCTCACAGAAGGCAAGACAGGACGGTAGGTAACCATTTCCATTTGAGTTTTCAATTTTCTTCTATCTTTAACGACTTCTCAGATCATTATGGTTTTTACTAAATCCTGTCCATTCTACTGCTACTGTTTTCCTTTTGATAACTATGTGCAAAACACTTAGCCATGTAGAGCTGGGAGTTTTTAAAAAAAAAAGAATTTATAGTCTAGCACAGGGCAGATTTCATGTACATAAATGGCACATGGTGTACAAGTGGGTACAGAGAAAGAACATGAAAATATGAACATGCCATGGAATTTAGACGATATTAGGCTTTCATGAAAAGGTACATTTACTCTTGTTGGTCTTTAAAGGATATTAGAATTTAATTTTTTGTTTATTTGTGGGTTTATTTTGTTGTTGTTTGAGATACCAGAGATTGAACTCAGGGCCTGGCACTTGCTAGGCAATTGCTGTACCACTTGAGTAAGCACCCAGTCCAAGATAATAGAATTTAAACATGGCAAAATGTGGGTAAGGGCATTTCAATAGAACAGTTTAAGAAGAGCCAGGTGCCAGTGGTTCACACCTGTAATCCTAGCTACTCAGGAGGCAGAGATCAGGAGGATCTTGGTTCGAAGCCAGCTGGGGCAAATAGCTTGCAAGACCCAATCATGAAAATATCCATCACAAAAAGGGCTGGCAGAGTGGCTTAAGGTGAAGGCCCTAAGTTCAAGCCGTAGTACCACAAAAAAAAAAAGATTAATGGAATACTACTCAGCCCTAAAGAAGGAGCCATTTGACAATATGAATGAACCTTGAAGACATTATTTGAAACAGTTATAGAAAGGAAAATAATACTGCATAAAACCACTTATATGAGGTACCTATCTAAGCCTAGTTACTACCCAGACTGATTAGTGAGCATCTACATTAGTTAAAATCATAGAATCAGAGTGGAATGGTGATTACCAGAGGTTAGGTGGGGAAAATGAAGAATTATTAGGCAAAAGGCATAAAGTTTCAGGCAAACAAGATGAATAAGCTCTAGAAAGCTGCAATACAATAGTGGACCTATACTCAACAATGTATCATACACTTACAATTTTGTTAAAAGGATACATTTCATGTTATGCTATCACAGTAAAATTAAATATAAAAATACATTAATATGAGGGACACCATATAAACACTAGGAAATGAGGCAAGAAAGAAAGGTTTGAGAGCTGATTAGATAAAACAGAATAAAAAAGAAAGAAGCAAAGATAATGCCACTGTCATAAAGGAAACCAAAATGAACAGCCAGAGAGAGAAAAGCAAACCAGAAGAAAATAGTTGCATAGAATTCAAGAGCGGAAACTGAACTGGAAGTAAAAACTTGGAGAAAAGATGCTTTATGATTCTTTAGTAGAAGTGTGGCTGCAAAAAGATGCAGAGAATAGAGGAAATAGTAGAGAGGGACGGGAAATCCGCAAAGATATGTGAGAGGGAGAGGAAGTTATTAAAGCAAATGAGTAATTAGATAGGAATGGTGAATAGCTGTAGTTTTCAAATGGGGTGACTGTGCTCCCTGAGACATTTGGTAATATCTAAAGGTATTTTCAGTTGTTACAACTGGGAGGGGTGGAAAGAAGAAAAAGAGGATACTATTGGTATCTGTTGGGCACTCTCCCCCAACAAAGAATTATCTGGTCAAAATGGTGCCAACGTTGAGGAACCTGTAATACAGTGTAAGGGATGCTGAAGGGATATAAACCAAAGCCAAACCTTTGGAAAAGTGAGAACATGCATGGAGAAAAACTTTTCTGGGTGTTTATCTGGTGACCTGACTGAAAATTACAGCACGATGCTGGAGGTAGCTTCAAGGCTTTATTTACTTGAAAAGTCTACTGAAGCATAATGATATTGCAATTTACCTAAGAAACGCATGAACACACTGTGCATGCCTTAAATCTTTTATCCATTCTGTGACTGTTTAATACAGACAAACCACTCATCTTTTAGAATACAGTCAATGCTTAAAATATGGGGTACTGGGCTAGAAGTAAGGCTCAGTGGTAGAGCACTTGCTTGACATGCATGAGGCCCTGGTTCAATAATCCTCAACACCACACACACACACACACACACACACACACACACACACACAAAGAATAAATGAGATAGCTTTTTTGAAATGTTTTTAAAACAATTCTTTACGTTAAATCCTTTTGTCCTAAGTTATATCCATTAAAAGGATAATAGAAAAAGCTTGGTGTGATGGTGCATACCTGTAATCCCAGCACTTGAGAGGGTGAGGCATAAGGATTTCAAGTTCAAAACAGCCTGGCTTATAGAGTGAGACCTTGCCTCAACCCTCCTCCCACAAGAATAAGGTTAATAGATATAAATTATTACTCTATCTACCATTATAATTTTATCTTACAAATTTTGCTATGTGCCCTCTGAAAACTAATTACAAATGATCTATATTTTAAGAGTTTCAGAGAGGGATAATGCAAAAAGAGCAGTTTTTAAAGTTTCAGTGATAGTGTTATCTAGGGCAAAAAGAATTTAACAATGGTTACATTAAAATGGGGTTTTAACTATTTTGGTGGATAGTGTATTATGTCAAAACCACAATTCACTTGATCATAAAAATTTTTATCCTAAGTAAATTTAAAAAGACTTTTTACTAACACACATACCATGTGAAAGGCACTGAGAATTTAATCAAGACACTTCTCTCCTGGGCACTGGTGGCTCACGTCTGTAATCCTAGCTACTGAGGAAGCAGAGATCAGGAGGATCATGGTTCAAAGCCAGCCCAAGCAAATAGTTGGCAAGAGCCTATCTCGAAAAACCCTTCAGAAAAATAGGGCTGGTGGAGTGGCTCAAGGTGAAGGCCCCAGGTTCAAGCCCTAGTACTGGAAAAACAAAAAACAAAAACAAAACACTTCTCTCAGGTGGGTACAGTGGCACATGCTACAACAGGTTGAAGTGGGTGAACAGCTTGAGGAAGTGGAGATTAGTGGAGATGAATTCTGGAGCCAGACTCCCTGGGCTCTGACAAGTGTCTATAGAGAGATTGAGAAAGTGCTATCTGAGGTGCTATCTAAGATTGGCAATAAAAAGTATGAACTTTTTCCTTTTCATAATGAAGAAAATGGGGCAGAGGGATGCCAAAATAATATTCCAAACAGGAAAGAACAAAATCTGGTTCACTGAGGAAATGAAAACAATTTTATAAAGAGTGCAGTGGAGGGATGCAGCAGGAACAGGAAGACATAAACTGCATGATCCATGACAAGGACTTTGAACTTTATTCTAAAGACACAGTTTTTTCTTTTTAAACTAATATTATTGTTTGAATTAAGTGACAGGCTTTTTAATTCAAGATTAAGCCCATATGCATAAAGAAAACATACAAACCACAAACGAGAGATTTTGGCCTAACTACTCAAAATTTGAAATCTAAACAGGATTAAAGACATTTGCAGGCTGGAGGTTGGCTCAAGGGGTACAGCACCTGCTTTGCACGAAACCCTGAGTTCAAACCCCAGTTTCACATACACAAAAAAAGACATTTGCAGAATCCCAAAAAGTTGAAGACAAAGTCTGAGCATCTATACTCCAAACACCATGTTAAGTATTTTCATACACATTATCTGACATCCTTGAGGATACTAATCACTTTATAGATGTGAAAACTAAGGCACAGGGAAGTTAACCATGCCTTAGTAAAGTAAAACTAACAAAGCTGGGCTTGATGGTTCACTTCTGTAATCCCAGCAGTCAAATCCCTCCTGCAAAAGCAGGAGGATCACAAATTCAAGGCAATAGTGAGTTCAAGGTCAGTCTGGACAAGACCTTGTTTCAAAAAACCAAAAGCTAACAACTAGATAATAAAAGAAGAAGTTTCTTCTTTGTAAACACATATAACAAATGTATCTTTCAAAAATCATTCAGTATGTTACAAATTTCTAAATGTACATTTAGTCCTCTATTTCTTGTTTTGAAAAACTTTTGTTTAAAAACACAATGATGAAGTTTAGGACTGGGGGCCATGGCTCAAGTAGTAGAGCACTTGCCTAGCAAGGCCCTGAGTTCAATCCATACTGGGAAGGCGAGGGAGTGGAGAGGAGTTTAATTTACTTGACTAAAAGCCAACAAATGGCTAAGTATATTGAGCGTACATTTTAACTCTCCTCTATCTTCCTGCCTTGTCAGAATGTTACTGTTGAAACATGTGACATAACTATGACTCTGTAATTAAGGCTAGAATGAGACATCCCTATCATTAGCTATTCCTAACATTCACTACAAACTTATCTAGTTCTGCCACAAAGCATTTTGCTTACAGGAAATTTCCTATGTCAAGTCTCAAGCAAGTAAAAAATATTTTGGGAAAGTCTAAGACAAGAATAATTAATCTTATGAAATATATAGAATTCTTCTCTAATAAATAATTCACAGATAAAAGCCCATATAAAACAGACTTAAATGAAATTTCAAAACCGGAGGAAAACACACATATTATCTTCTATATACAAGAATCAAAACATCACATTGTACCTCATAAACACGTATACACATGTCAACCAAAAAATTGTTTTGAATTTTAAAAAAGATACTATACTTAAAGTTAGTTCGGTCATATAAGACTTCCCCTGAAAAAAGGAAGGAAGAAAAAAATACGATAATGGCACAATTTGTTATTGCTCCTTCCATAAAGGAGTATAGCCAGAGGAAACTCACATTTTCTTATTCAAGTGAAAATTTCTAGATAATAATGAAAAACACAGAACAACGTCTGGTCTAATTGATTTTTTCCACTTTCATTTTAGTTTAAAGACAATTATGTACCTCATGTTTGTTTTAAAATTGCTTACAAAGCAGTCTTCTATGTTGTTATTTGATCCTATCAACTCACTACTGAGTATCTATTATGCACAGACATCATGCCACATCCTGTATGCTTTGTTCACAGACATGTAGAGGGGTCAGATATACAAGCAAGTGAGAATGGATAACTGTTGAAAAAGGTAACATAACTGGATCTTGAAGACTATGCTAACCATGAGATTTTTTTTTTCATTTTTCTTTTATTATTCATATGTGCATACAAGGCTTGGTTCATTTCTCCCCCCTGCCCCCACCCCCTCCCTTACCACCCAACCCACCCCCTCCCGCTCCCCCCCCTTCAATACCCAGCAGAAACTATTTTGCCCTTATCTCTAATTTTGTTGTAGAGAGAGTATAAGCAATAATAGGAAGGAATAAGGGGTTTTGCTGGTTGAGATAAGGATAGCTATACAGGGCATTGACTCACATTGATTTCCTGTGCGTGGGTGTTACCTTCTAGGTTAATTCTTTTTGATCTAACCTTTTCTCTAGTACCTGTTCCCCTTTTCCTATTGGCCTCAGTTGCTTTAAGGTATCTGCTTTAGTTTCTCTGCATTAAGGGCAACAAATGCTAGCTAGTTTTTTAGGTGTCTTACCTATCCTCACCCCTCCCTTGTGTGCTCTCGCTTTTATCATGTGCTCATAGTCCAATCCCCTTGTTGTGTTTGCCCTTGATCTAATGTCCACATATGAGGGAGAACATACTATTTTTGGTCTTTTGGGCCAGGCTACCCTCACTCAGAATGATGTTCTCCAGTTCCATCCATTTACCAGCGAATGATAACATTTCGTTCTTCTTCATGGCTGCATAGAATTCCATTGTGTATAGATACCACATTTTCTTAATCCATTCGTCTGTGCTGGGGCATCTTGGCTGTTTCCATAACTTGGCTATTGTGAATAGTGCCGCAATAAACATGGATGTGCAGGTGCCTCTGGAGTAACAGTCTTTTGGGTATATCCCCAAGAGTTAACCATGAGATTTTTGATAGGAAATAATTCCAAAGAACTGGCTTAAATAATAAGAAGTTTATGTCATGAGAAATCCTGTAGTAGGTAAGGCTCCAGTAATAGTATAAGGCTAAATGATGTTATCTAGGACACAGATTGTTTCTTCCTTGCTTCTCTGCCATCTTCAGGGAATACTTCATCCCCTGTGGTCACAAGACAGATGCCAGTACAGGACTCATGTTCCCTTGTTTTTGAATAAGAAAGGAAAAGAATCATTTCCCGCAGAAAGTATGTCCCTTTCAGTTCAATATGACTGGGCCAAATAATAGTTCATGGGGAAATGCCATGAGCTGATTGGCTTAGGCTAAAGTCTACCCTTAGAGTTGGTGATGAATCACCTTTTCTGAGTCTCCTACAAAAGTAGGTTTCTGTCAGGAAAACAGATACAAGATGGGCAGCTAACAGAGTTGATGACAATGAGTACAGAAAAACTCAGCACTGGGAAAAACAGCAAGCAGCACAGGGATAAGAGCTTGGTATGGTGGGAATGATGGGAAATCTAAGGTTGGATACAGACTACAAACTCTTGTGAGTTTCGACTTTATTTAATAGACGACAAGAAGTTAACACACTCCAACTGGGCTTTTTAAGAAAATAACTGGCTGGGCACTGGTGGCTCACGCCTGTAATCCTAACTACTCAGGAAGCAGAGATCAGGAGGATCTCGATTCAAAACCAGTCCAGGCAAACAGTTTGGGAGATCCTATCTTGGAAAAAAAAAACTTCACAAAAAAAGGGCTGGTGGAGTGGCTCAAGGTGTAGGCCCTGAGTTTGAACCCCAGTTTCAGTACTGCAAAACAAAACTGTGGTATTACTACTGAGATGGAGAGGCACAGTATGAGAACTCCAGTGGTAGACTCAACTGGAAGGGTATTCAATAAATAGTTCAGACTAGTAAGGTAGGGGTAATTGGAAGGATGAAAATTTTTTAAAAAAAAGTCAGGTGGGAGGCATAGCTCAAGTAGGAGAATGCCTGTCTAGCAAGCATGAAGCCCTGAGTTCAAACCCTAGTATCACAAATAAAATATAAATGAAAAAATTTCGTATCATTGGACTGGGGTATGTGTGGCTTAAGTGGTAGAGTGCTTGTTTAGCAAACACAACACCTATTTCAAATCATGTAATTTAAAGGATGTTCTATGTACTGAATTAAAGTGATTGCTATTTATTCTTACTTTAACATAAGGTAAATAATTACATGGATTTAATGTTGATTTACTTATTTATTTTTATTCATTTATTCATATGTGCATATATTGTTTGGGCCATTTCTCCCTCCTTACCCCCCTCCCTCTCCACCCCAAACCCCCTTAATATCAATTTATAAAACTTAGTACATTATGTTTCAAAAGCTTCTCTATTATTTGACATAGTAAGGGTATTTGAAAGGTTTAATTTGTAATGTTAAATTTACACACAAAATTTTTTTTAATAAAAATAATTTTAAACTACTGCATCTTGCAATGAAAATTTTTGAATATTTTGCAAATAAATTAAGTACTAAGTTAGCAGCCACTTGAGAATTTTCTTCTAAACTTTATCTTCCTTTGAAGTTTTCAATTTGGGGGTAGGGGAAGAGACAGAGTCTTGCTATGTTGCCCTCCAATTTAAAATCCTGTCTCAGTCTCCAAAGTAGCTGGAATTATAGGTATATGGCCACTATGCCTGCTAACTTCTACTAGCATCAGTTTAAAGAAAAATATTACTTCACTTTAACAAAAATACCTGCTTTAGAAAAAGCTACTTTCTAAAGTTTCATTCTAGAGTAGAGAAGTTTGACTATGCTTCATTTTCACTGTACCAAGAGTGGGTTAACAGGGAAGAAGGTTTATAAACAATATATTTTTTAGCATACTGGTCTGCTTCTTGACTCAGTAACTTCAGTAAGCACCTATGTGTGAAGCACTCTGCTAGATGAACACAGTTGTGAGCAATGTACTACACTTATTTAGACACACACACACACATATACATATATATATAGTTACAGTTATTTGGTTAATGTCAGTCTACCCCAATGAATAACTACAATACTATTTTTCTTCCACCAAAATAAGACTCCAAATGTACAAAAATGATGTCCAAGACATCAACTTGGCAATT
The DNA here is from genome assembly GCF_047511655.1 of Castor canadensis. Taxonomy (NCBI): domain Eukaryota; kingdom Metazoa; phylum Chordata; class Mammalia; order Rodentia; family Castoridae; genus Castor; species Castor canadensis. The sequence continues at coordinate 15,979,642 of NC_133388.1, read as the reverse complement.
AATTATCATTAACCCAATGACAGCGCCATTTTCTTATTCACCAGGCTAGAAGCTCTTTCAGTACCCATAAATAATTTTTTCAGCCAAAACACTAAATGAATCCAGAATATAAGAAAACTATCTTTACACAATGTCATATATGAAAAACTCATCTTAATATCACTCTCAATGGTAAAAAAGACCAAACACTTTTCCTCTAAGATTTGCCACAAGCCAAGAATGTCCGCTTTTGTCACTTGTACCCAACATACTGAAAATCCTAGTTGAGCAATTTGACAAGAGAAAATAAATAAAAGCATTTAAACTGGAAAAGAATTAACTATTTGCAGATAACATGACCTCACGTGTAGCAAACTCTATATAGAGTCCACCAAAAAACTTGTTAGAACTGGTAAATTCATCAAAGCTGCAGGACATAAAATGAAACAAAAATGAGTTACATTTGTATATATTCACAGACACAATCCAAAGTGAGAATTAACAATCCTATTTACAATACCATCAAAAAAGAACAAAATAATTAGTAATAAATGTAACCAATGAGATGAAAAGACTTTCACACTGAAAACTAAAAAATATTGCTAAAAGTGCTTGCTTTGAGTTGGCAGTAGATATACTAAAATGGTATTGACACAGAGATTACTATGGCTCCTAAAAAAAAAAAAAAGAAAAAACACCGCTGAAAGAAGTTAAGGGCACAAATAAATGGAACAGTATCCAGTGTTCATGGTCTGAAAGATTTAATATGGTTAGAATGTCAATACTACCCAAAACAATCTACATATTTAATACAATCCCTAACAAAATCTTAATAACATATTTTTGTTGCAGAATTAGAAAATCCATCCTAAAATTCATATGACATCTCAAGGGATCCATGACTGTAAAACAATATTGAAAAAGAACAAAGTAGACATTTATTGATTTCAAAATTCATTCTAAAGCACAATAATTAAAACAGCATGGCACTGGCCTAAGGACAGAGTTAAAAACCAATGGAACAGACTCCAGAAAAAAAACCCTTGCACTTAGGGTCAACTTTTTTTTTGGATGCTAGAGATCAAACCCTGGGCATTATGCATGCTAAGCATACATAAGCAATTCTCCAGAATTGAATTACACACCTAGCCCCCAAATTATTTTCAATAAAAGTGTCAAGAACATTCAAAGGGAAAGGAAAGTTTTTTAAACAAATGGTATTGGGAAAACTGGTTAGCCATACATAAAGACCGAAACAGAATGCTACAACTATAATCTCTTAAAAGAAAACAAAAGGAAAAGCTTCGTAACATTGGATTTGGCAATGATTTCTTGGATATGACACCAAAAGCACAAGCAATAAAGAAACACTAGGTAAGTAGGATTTCAACAAAATTAAAAACTTTTGCACATCAAAGGACAATGAAAAGATAACCCACAGATTAGGAGAAAACATTTGCAAATTATATTTCTAATAAGAGATCAACATTCAGAAAACACAAAGAATTCTACAGGTCAAAGAATAAAAAACCAAACTTTGATTAACAAATATGCAAAGAAGCCAGACATGATGGTTCATGTCTGTAATCCTAAACTACTCTGGAGGAGAAGCTAGGGAGAATTGATACTGAAAACAAAAAATGCTGGAGGAGTGGCTCAAGTGGTAGAATGCCTGCCTGCAAACAAAGGGCACCAAGTTCAACCCCCAGTACATCTCCCCTCAAAAAAAAAAAAAAAAAGTACAGTAGCTGTTCCTAGTGGTCAATAACTATAATTCCAGCACTAAGGAGGCTGAGTCAAGAGGATCCAAGAGTTCAAGGCCAGCGTGGGCTATATAGTAACACCCTGTCTCAAAAACAAAAGAAACAAAAAGAAAGGGCAAAGAACCTGGTATTTCTCCAAAGGAGATTACAAGGAAGCCATTATGCACAGGAAAAGATGCTCATGATCATTAAATCATTAGGAAAATGAAAATAAAAACCATAGTATGATACCACTTCACACACACTGGGATAGCTATTATCAAAAACAGAAAGGACTAGAGGAGTGGCTCAAGCCTAGCAAGCATGAGGCCTTGAGTTCAAACTGAAGTACCACTTTAAATAAAGGGGGGGGGGGGGGGAGCTGGGTTACACCTGTAATCCCAACTATACAGGAGGCAGAGATTAGGAGGACTGAGGTTCAAAGACTGCCCCCACGAAGAGTTAGTGAGACCCCATCTTAACAAATAAGCTGGGAGTAGTGGTACAAAACTATGGGAGGCAGTAGGTAGGAGGATAGTGATCTGAGTCTGGCCCCAGGCAAAAAGTTGAGGCCCTATCTGAAAAATAAAGTAAAAAAAAAAGGGGCTGGGAGTATGGGTCAAGTAGTAAAGCACTTGCCCTGCAAGCATGAGGCCCTGAGTTCAATTCCCAGTGCTGCCAAAGAAAAAGAAAGAGGAAAATGTAATCCCAGCATTCTAGAGATGGAGACTGAGTTGGCAGGCAATCTGGACTACACAGCAAGCTCAAACCCAGCCTGGGCTACGTATGGAGACCCTGTCTCAAAAAAACCCAAAGTAAATTAGGATCTCATTTCTTTATGGTCAGGTAACTCAACAACTACCTACTGTCTTCTTTGCTTCATTCCCTTCTCTCTTCATTCTAACTCAATCTGTAGACCACTGACAGTTCTCCTTGCTGGTTTATAACATTAATCTTTGGCCTCCAAACTTTGTTAAGACTCTCTATACCTTGCAAAAGAGAATAAAAACCCAAATCTGCTCAATTGAGCACTCAAACTCTTTTACAGACAGCTATCTTTCCAACTGTCTACTGTTCATTAAGGAAAATTCTCCCAAGTAAATTCCACTGTCATCTTATCTTAGTCTCCCTCTATTCCTCTCCCCCAAAGCTAGTCTTCAATTTATATACTTGCTTTTCTCTCACAAAGTAACTGCTTCAACTTCTCTAAATACAAACTCTCATTGAATTTCCAAGTGTTCCAGGAAGTTCCTTAGACTCCTAGGGCCCCACTCAAACTCCCTCTACCCTGAACACCATAGCATTGTTTGTGCTACAACTGGCTACATTGTCTTCTAGACTCGATTGGGTACAATCTTTTTCCAATTAAAAAAAAAAAAAAAAACTCAAGGGCAAAGTCTACTTTTCCTTCCTCCATAGCTCTAGTATAATGCAAAACACAAGGCAGATCTTCAATAATTACCTGTGTAATTTTGGATGTCTGAGTTTCAGTGACTAAATTATGAAATCAAAATCACCTGGTTTTATTGTATTTCTGAAGGTTAACCTGCGATACACTGTTAATAAAACTGCTGTAACCCAACAAGAGGAAAGATGGAAACTAGGTAGCATAATCTAGTAAACAACCACAGTTGATTTAAATCCTATTACCAGTCTGATAAAAAGAACTTGTTTAAATGTTGATGTTGCAACACAAAATATAGATGTTAGGTTTTGTGGGACAAAATAGTGTCCCTATCGGCTTTATTAAACTTGTGCAAGACTGAGCCATAACACAATTTAGTGGAAATGTAATCACGGACCTATGAAAACTGCACATGAAGTTATCACTCCATTTTTATCAACAGGTTAGGGTAAAAACATCTTCATGTCTGCTTTCAACTTTATTGCACGAATATTTAAGGACAGGGATAGAGGTCAGGTAGTGAAGAACACAACCAATGAAGACTAAAAAGCAGTTGAGTATGGTGAGAAGAAATCTATAGATGGGATGTAGAGAGGCCTAGGTCCCAGTTGTGGTCTCACCCCTCAACAGCTATAAGACCTATTCATGGCAAAATCACTTAACACTTTGACTTTAAAACAACAATCACACCAAGTCTCTAATGGTTTTCCCCGACTCCAAAATTCCAACACAAGTCTAATTAAAATTGGCATTAACAGTGTAGGATTCTTGTACAGCAATTTCAAATCTTTCACAATATCAGGAAAAAAGCAATTTATTTCTGCAATGTACAAGAAATGAAGGTTATTCAGGAACAAAAGATGGTTAATTTAAAAGCTAAGTAATTCTGCAAAAAATGCCTCTTTCTTCATTACAGGAAGATGTTTTAGCAGAGAGGAAACATTGCACTGCTAAAGACAGCCCAGACTGCTTGTGCAAATTAGGCCTCCTCAGAGTACTTATTATCTATGCTGGTATGTGAAGCGGTGCCATTGTAGTCCAAAGCAGAAACTCCTCAGAGTTTCTCCAAAAAACAGCGAGAAAGTTCCCACCCTCGGGAAGGTAGTAAATAGCCGTTCAAACGATACGGCACTGAAAAAATCTGCCTTTTGTCACCTAAGTACTACAGGGAGCACAGTCTCCGATTCTTTATCAAGCATTCAGCATTGTCTCCCTCCCTACCTGTCAAAGCTCAGTTCCAGTTTCATCCCCCACACAGTAACTTACCCGGCAATCTAACTTCTCCCGCTGGAGTACCGGCCCCAGGCCTGCTCCCTCCCCAAGCCCTCACGTCGACCGCAGCCCCGCACGGGGCAAACAGGGGCCGGGGTCTCGGGAGCGATCCCCCCCTCCCCACCCCCACCCCTCGGTACTGGGTGCGGCGGGTGCCGCCCCTCAGACCCCAGAGCCGAAACCTAGGTCCTGCCACGGCCACCTCGCGCCACCCTCCCTCCACACCTCGTGCCTCTGCCCCCGGGCCGAAGGCGCACTGCCCAGCCCGCCCCTAGGAGCGCACGGAGACCGGCCAGTTCGGCGCCGCCGTGCCTGGGCCCCGGACGGACGACTCCCCCCTTCCCAGCCCGGCGCCCCAGCACCTTCCCCGGAAGCCCGGTCTCAGTACCGACCCCTCCACACCCTACCACAGCCTCTTTCTCACCGGGACGCCCTGCGCCGCGCCGCTCTGGGCAGAGCGGCTGCTCCATAGCCCCAGAGACACCAAGGGACACTCACCCCGGAGGATCCTCCCGCCGCTGCTGCTGCTGCTGCTGCTGGGACCGCTGCCGTCGCCCCCGCCGCCGCCGCCACCAGCACCGCCGTCCACACTGGCGCCAGCACCCGCGGCCATCCTCCTGCCGCCGCCACCGCCCTCTCCTCTCCTGTCAGTGGCTCAGGCTCCCGGACCGCTCCAGGTTCCCCTCGCCGCCATTTTGACTCCTACAGGGAGCTGGAGGGGCTCGGCTCGGCGCGGCCCTGGGGCGCCTGCGCGGCGCTGCGGAGCCAGTCATGCCCCGCCCTCCCCCGCTGTAGACTCGCCCGGGTCACGTGGCTTGACGTCAGCGCGCGCCGGGAAAGCCTGGGGAGGCGCGTTCCCGGGGGCCGTGGGACGGGGGGTGGGGGGGGGGTGCGAGCGTTTCCGTCTGTTGATAGCTGGGGAGACCGACTGCGGGTCGCTTGGAGTTCACAACCTTTTGTAACGTCCTGCTGATTCCGGGGAGTTGTAGCACATTGATAATTGTATCTGGATGGAATTGTACTAACTACTTCACTGGATGACCCATTCACATTTCCGCTGGGCGGCAGGCATCCATCAAGTGGTCGTGACCACACGCGATGCATCATTCTCAAAAAGACCTGCGATTCCGCGGAAAAGTCCTTTCTGACAGAGTTGGTGTTTCCGTAACTTCTTGACTGTATTTAAGCACTTGCTTGCGTGCTAGTTGTACAGTAGGTTAAAAAAAATATTACAAGACCCTGAAAAGTTTCAGTTAATAACAAAGAACAACATTGATGTAAGTTCACAACCCCCACGTGGGATATCCGAATCTCTCTTCCCTAGATGCCTCTTGTTTGTGAATTTGCAGTAATTTCAGCTATGCCTGAACAAGAACAATTTATTTTTATGGAGCACCTTAGAGTTTGGAAAACACATACATGGTTTCTGTTTGAACTCTGTAACAACCCTTTGAGTTAGTTGGGACAGGTGTTATTGCTGTTTTACGGCTCTGTAGGCAAGCCAAGACGAGAATGCAGGCATTCTGACTGGTCGCTGAGCACCATTACACATCACTCACTATCCTCTTAGGCCTCAGCAATAAATGATGTGTTTGTTCTCCAGGAATTTATTTTAAAATATTTGCATTTTCCACCTCTACCTACTCTTTAAGAAACAAGTTTTCTGCCACACCTTTTCTTTGGTGGTTGCTTTTAAGCCACCTTTAAATAAACCACCTGCTCTTACTTCCTGAATGAGCCGTCTAGACTTGCACTTAGTTCCTGAATGTACCTTCTAGACTTACCTGCTCTTAGTCACTTCCTTTTCTAGCCTTAACCCACTTCACTTGCTCTTAGTTAGTTGCTTTTAGTTAACTATAGATAACATTGCTGATGTATAGGTCATGATGGTACAGTAGATGAAGTTTCATCCAATAAATATCTCCATTTCCATGGGGGGACAGATTTGAGACTTGCTCTCCGGTCTCCACACACTTGGCCCTGTTTTTCAAAACTCAGTTGTTTCAGGGATTGGCATGCTATCCATAGGATAAAATCGATGTGGGTGGGTAAGAGCTCCAAGCTTCAAAGGATAAAAGCAATGTGGAATTTTGCCACGTGTTTGGTTGCTGATTTTTTTTTTTTTGTATTTGTTTGTTTTTTGGGAACCCAGGACATCATTCATGACAAGCACGCAGTCAATTACTGAGCTACATCCCCAGCCCCTTTCATGTGTTTTTAACCATCTCTTGATCCCTTATTATTTTATCCATTTGTATTTGACTGAAAGATTTAAGGGTTTTTAGATATCTTCTAATGGAAGGACTTTATGTCTTTGAATATTGTCGTTTTTGTTGGGCTTTTTTGGGTTTGTTTCTTTTTTTTTGCAGATTTGCTGTATCTTCCTCATGTTCATTCATCAACTCTTTTTTTCCCAGAAAAGTATGCTTTCCAATTTGTATTGGTTCTCTTCTTCCTCTTTCACCTTATGTGTCTCCCCTGTTCTAATTCTTGAAGATTTGGACATTGTAACAGGGATTGTAGTCATGATCCAAAAAGGGATTCCCCTGTAGTTGGTGAGCCTCATCAACTGCTCACACAGAAGTGAACAAAAGGCAAGAAGTGCATGGGAAAGTGAGAAAATTCAGAGCAACCAGTCCATCTAGTTGTAGACAATGACTAGTTCTGATTGCCTACCTCCTTATCCTTATACTATTATACTTCCCCTAAATTCATACTTGAACTTTATCTAAATACAAGCCACCTGTCACTATTTTCCACCATTTCACCTTTGTCTTCATCAGCTGAATATTGCATTAACTGAAAGACCTATTATGTACAATCTAAAACTTCTGTTGTTTATACTGCTTCTTGATGACTTATTAAAATGTTTTAAGGTGAATAAAAGTTATTTGTTTTTAGTTAACTATTAAAATGTTAAATTGTCTAGTCTCCCACTATTAACATTGTCATTTGTTCTGAATCTTCATTGCTTGACTTTGGTTCTGTTTCCTAGCCACAATTTAAAAAACAAAATTAAAATGATGTCAACAGGCTGGGGGGTGCTTAGCGGGGAGATGGTTAAGGTGATCTAACCAATGTACAATGTAAGGCTATTAGGAATTGACACAATGAGTCTCCCCATGTACAATGAATATTCAGAACTGACTTCTGAGCTCAAAAAAATGACATAAACATTAATAGCATTCTAAGTAATGTGAGGTTAACACCATTTTTTAGAGCCTTTGATGTAGATATCTATTCAAAGGCTTTTAGAAAAGCCAAAAAAGGCCTCCTAACTGCTAGTTCCACCTTATCCTTATCTACACATTTGGAGAATTGCTAGTAGGCTATTTGAGTCTAGAGCTTTCATGTTCCACAATTTTTCTATCCTCTAATTCCTCTTTTTGTGTTTTCTTATTATACCACTTGCTGTACTTTTGAGATACTGAATTAACTCAGTTTACACACTGTGATATTGTGAAATATGTGTTTGGTCTTCATCCCCATTTCCTGGCATAAGACTCCTAAAATCCTTGGAATCTTAAAAGTGATGCATGTCTTCTTGTATTCTGATGAGTTGCCAATGTCTGACAGTTCCTAAGTAGCTTCAAGTGGGGCTGGTCACCAGATGGATTGGAACTTCAAAGCCTACTCCCCAATCTCTAGGGGAGGGAGAGGGGTTAAAGGTTAAGTTGACCATTAATGGCCAATGATTCAATCAATCATGATTATGTAACAAAGATTCCATAAAAATCCAAAAGGACAAGATTCAGAGAGCTTCCAGATAGCTGAACATAGGGTGATTCCTGAAGGGTGGCATGCCCAGAGAGGGCATGAAACTTCCATACCTTACCCTATACATTTTTCCTAGGGTATGAAATTTTTTGGTAATATCTCTTATAATAAACCAGTAAACATAAGTATTTCTCTGACCTCTATGAGGTGTTCTAGAAAATCAAACCCAAAGAGGGTGCCGTGGGAACCTCAACTTATAGCCAGTGAGTTAGAAACACAGTTAAAGCAACTGGGGACTTATGATGGGAATTGGAAGTGAGTAAGATCATGCAGAACCTGTGAGCCCTCACCTGTGAGATTTGATGCTATCTCCAAGTAGATAGTGTCAGAGTTGATCTAGAGGACACTTAGCTGGGGTCCACTACTACAGAAAAAAAAAATGCTTGCTTGGTGGTGGGGGCAAGCTTCCACACATTTGCTCACAGAGGTCTTCTGTGGTGATTGTCAAGTGAGAGTAAAGGAGAGCCTGAGTTTGTTTTTCCTCTGTATTTTAGACACATTTATCAGAGTTAGATTAGTTCATTGCAGTCCAATACAAATTATTTAAAGTATCCAATATAATGTGTCAAGCACTGTACTAGATGCTAGGGGTGAGAAATAAATAGATCTTTGCCCTTTGAGGAGCTTAGAATGTAAATAGGAAGACAGTGAAAAACAATTAAAAAATTTTTAAAAAGTCTGGTGAGCCAGGCATTGGTGGCTCATGACTAAAATTCTAGCTTCTTGGGAGGCTGAAAAATGATCTTTTCTATCAAACTATTTATTACCCTCTTAGATTACTTAAAAATTCCTCAGGTCGCCATCTTAAGTGACTTTGCATGTTTAAAGGGTCCTTGCTTCTTCTTCTAGATTCCTGTACAACTCTATTGCCCACCAAACTGCATGCCCTAAACCATCCCCCAAGCCTTTTAGCCAATCGGGAAGATTGTGAACCTTTGACCTGGACAAATCCCAGGTGAAGGGCAGGTACAACTGCATCAGGGATATAAGGAGGAGCCACTGTCAGCCATTTTGTGCTTGCATGTTTGCTTAGTGGGAGTGAGCACAGGCACATGCTTGCACCCTCTTGATCAAGAGAAAATTGCCTTCTCAAGATTTTCTGTCTCTTGTGTGTCTGTTTTCGGCACTGGAGGGTTAGTACTTCTAACAATTTGGGGTTTTGTCTGGGATATTACATTCCGTCTGGGAAAGAGGGGTCCCAGCCCTTCCCCAAGGAGACATCCTGCTGCCTAATGTGGCAGCCCTGAGGTTTGTCTGAGGGCATCAACTTTCCAGATGTGCGAATGAACTTGGACTGCAGAATTTCTTGACAACATAGGTAAAAGAGCTCCGAAGACAGGAACTGCGGCAACCACATGAGTTTTGTGCACAAACCAAGACAAGAAACGTCATGGGGGTGACCAAGTAATGTCTTGGTGGTCAGGATATTGGGGCTGTGTGATGTGTGAATAAGACATGTTGGGTGACATGCAGAGAAAGCTAATGGTTTAAGGTGGAATTAGATTCTTGAATCAACCCAGGTCAGCAGTTTATACTGACCCATAGGCTACCAAGAGCTGCCTCAAGCTCCCACGAAGGACATGAGTAGAGACAGACAAAGCGAAAAAGAATCAGAGTGCAAGAAACCTCTAAGGCATTCCTGTAGCACTACTCAGAATTAGGACGGCCCCTCAGAAGGACATTGGCCTCTCCCCCTGTGAAATGCTTTATGGGCTTCCTTACCTTAGCTCTGTTACTGATGCACCTTCCTTTGAAACCAGACTATTTCCTCAAAAATTATATACTTGGATTTTCCTCTACTTTACTTTGTCTTAGGAAAAAAGGACTGTTAGTACAGTCTCCTCCACTCAATTTTCCTGTTCACCCACACCAGCCTGGCGATTATGTGCTAATCAAGACCTGGAAAGAAAATAAGCCTGAGGCAGCTTGGGACGGACCCTTCCTGGTCCTGCTGATCATGGTGACAGCCATCCAGACTGCGGAGCAGGGATGGACTCATCACACACAGGTAAAGAAGGTGCCCTCACCTGACCAGAAGGAACAATGAGCTGTGCTCTCACATCCAGGCCACACCAAAGTAACTTTAAAAAGACTATAGTTGAAATATTCTTTCCCTTTCATTTGGGAAATGATATGCTTATTATTAATGTAACTCAGAGTACTTTTCCCTTAACTGTTGAATTTGATGCATGCCAGATCCTTCCTTGTCCCAACTCCAGCTCCAAAGATATTCCTTTTATATGCACCCCATCCCAGAACCCACAGGGAAGCTGGTATCTATCCAGAGTGGACAGATATGGGGTGAAACACTGGGTATAAAGGATACACTTTTCCCTTTTATGACAATCCTAAGGGCTGGACCAGACCCCAGGGCACTGGAAAGATTCCAATTTCTACCATCTAGAACAATCAACAGTCTTTTAACAGACTACAGTCAAAATTACAGCTGTTTCAGACACACCCTTCTCCTACTTGTAAAGATAAACAATAAAACCCACTTAAATTAGTCACAGAAAGTCCTTGGAGTATGACACAAGGATCATCTATATTTCATTGATATGGGTTGGGGCAGATGTCTCAGGGACAGACCTGTTAGGTGCCTTTAAGCTCCATCTAGCTCCCAACCCCTCCTAGGTGACACCCAGTTCTACCTCCACATTTGTACAATAGTCGAACTCAGGTAGCTGTAGTAGAAGTCAAGGACCTAAGACAAAGAGTGGCTATTAAAATTGGGTACAGGGATACAAATGCTTGGATAAATGGATAAAATGCTGCCCACACATTAAATAAGAGTGATTGCTATGTTTGTACACCTGGGAGGCCACAGTCTCAGGTGGTCCCGTTTTCATTACAATGGTCTTTGGACCCAGATGGAATGTGTTGCATGTTGGCTCTGTTTTAGGATGCCAAGGCTTGGGGCAATGAATCCTGCTGGATGCTATCATTACTGTTCCCAGAGGTTAGAGGTCCTACAGGTCAGCCCCCTAGTACTATTAGGCCACCCACCCTAGACGTCAATTATACCCCATGTCTCACCAGATGGGAGACGATTGATAAATGTGGGAAACCTGATGGGATACAGTGAAAGTCAGTCCTTCAACAGCTTCACAAACCAATCCACACTCTCGGTGGGCAAAGCCAATGTCTGGTAGTACTGCAGAGGACTTGTACTTGAGACTCTCCCAGGTAACTGAGCAGGCACCTTTGCTCTGGTGCAGTTGGCAATCCCTTTCATCCTAGCATTTAGGTCTCCAGCCCATGCCACAAAACCTAGAAGGGAGAAGTTTGCATACCAAATAATACAGCCCCTGATAGAACTATTACTAAGGCCCTACAGGATTAACTTCCCTATCTAACAAGCTAGCTGAAAACTCAGATATAAATGATCCCTTCACTGACTTAATGGAAATTGGTTTGGAAGATGGAAAGGCAGGATGACCTCAATCTTAACCTCCTTGATCATAGTGGCTAGAGTTTTTATTTTAGCAGGATGCTGCATAATTCCTTGTGTCCAAGGACTAATACAATGGTTAATTGAGATAGCCCTCACCAAAGAACACCTCCAACCTAACAAAATAACTTGTTTCTATTAGAAACGCAAGAACATGAGAACCAATAGCTTCTAAGTAAGTTTGAAGAAAAGAATTTAAATTAAAAGAGGGAGAAATTGTAAGAAAAATGATTTTTTCTATCAAACTATTTATTACCCTCTTAGATTACTTAAAAATTCCTCAGATCGCCATCTTAAGTGACTTACATATTTAAAGGGTCCTTGCTTCTTCTTCTGGATTCCTGTACAACTCTATTGCCCACCAAACTGCATGCCCTAACCCATCCCCCAAGCCTTTTAGCTGATCAGGAAAGACTGTGAACCTTTGACCTGAACAAATCCCAGGTGAGGGGCAGGTACAACTGCATCAGAGATATAAGGACGAGCCACTATCAGCCATTTTGTGCTTGCATGTTGCTTAGCTGGAGTGAGCACATGCTTGCACCCTCTTGATCAAGAGAAAATTGCCTTGTCTAGACTTTCTGTCTCGTGTGTCTGTTTTTGGCACTGGAGGATTATTACTTCCAACACCAGGTAGGACTTCCAAAGGCATATCCCCAGTAGCCTACTTCCTCCAACTAGCTCTACCTCCAAAAATGTCCACTGCCTCCCAGAATAGCATCGTCAGTTGGGGACCAAGCCTGTAAAGACGTTTCATATTCAAACTAAAACAGTCAGACTGCTATGGGTGGGCATGTGACACAACCAGCCAATCAGAACCTCTTCTGGACATTTCTGCCAGGTTCTTAAAGGAGATGTTTCTTCTTGCTCACTTTCTTTGAGATTATGACCTTAAAAGACAATGTAAATTGTCTTCTTATCTAGAAGAGGAGAAAGTCATGTACAGTAGGAAAGAAAGGAAGAGCATAGACAGAAAGAAACAGAGAAACTAAGAGAAAAGAAAGTCATGATACTATTTGAACACCTGTACCTAGATGTGTGTGAATCTAACCCATCGCTAGACTTTTGATTTTTAGAAGCCATTGTGTTGCTTTAATTCCTTTTATTTTAATAGAGTTTGAAATGGGCAAAAACAGTGGGCTTCTGCTGCTTGCAATCAAGATTCCTGAATTCATGTGCTGTCTTCCCTGCTCCCTCCTCAGCACCCCATCCACCTGATCATCTAAGCTGAAGACCTGATTCATCTACATTTGTGTATACCGTTTTCTGTCACTGTTGTCTTTTGCTTCTTTTGTAACTGTTTTTCTACCATCTATCACCATCCACTTAAGTCATTTCCCAGGCTTTTGTTCCTGGAAATACAGTATGGAAACTGGGTTTTTCAAATCATGAATAAAAAGCAAATTGTAAGCCAGGCTTGGTGGCCCACGCGAGTAATTGCAGCACTTAGGAGGCTGAGGCAGGAAGTTGTGAGTTTGAGGCCAGCCTAACAGGGCTGAGGGAGTGCCTTCCTAGCAATTTTGAAGCCCTGAGTTCAAACCCCAGTATCCATGATGAGGCCATGGATTAATGGAAATTTTGTATACTGCTGGTGGGAGTGAAAATATGAAAAAACATTTGGGAAAGCTGTTTAGCATTACCTAAGAAAGATGAAAGCTCACTTGCAGTATGGACCTAACTGAGAAAGGCCAGGGGGACCCAACTTTCTCTAAGGGTATTTGGCTGGAACTTAAGTGTTGTTAGACAGTTTATCTCAGAAGTATGTTAGTATTACGTTGGATCCCTAATGTGTTTGTCCTTTTTGAGTGATTGAAGGTGTCACGCCTAGAGGCTTGGCTGTTTGATTGACAGATGTCAAGCCCCGCCTCCACGGCCCGCCTCAGCAGTTGATTGGATGCTGAACCAAGCAGCCCCAGGCCGGTGGAGTCAGAGACCGGATTGGATCCGCTACTGTTGCTGCCAGGGTTCGGAGTCCCACCGGACTGTGCACGATGTTGCCGCGGCTCCTGCAGGAGTTGAGGACGGCCCCAACCGCAATTCCGGCGCTGCCATTTTCACAGCGAGTGCGGCAGCTGTCAGTCGCAGCCGCGTTTTCCGGCTTCTCAGAGCTGTCATCATGACAGACGGGGCTGTTTTTAAGCACCTCACAGGTGTTCGGGGAAACTGCGATCCAGCCTCAGATGCCCCGAGGAAACTTCAATGCAGCTGCAGACGTCGGAGAAGACTTCCAGCGCTAGGAATCGCCACAGCTGTCATGGCTGCTGATCCAACCGCGGCTTTGCTTCGGTAGACTCTGCCTTAGTCACTGCCGCTCTGGGTGCCCAGACAAGGCTCCTAGACTTCTCTTGTGTATGACAGCTTTAGGTGACCCTTAGTTGACCCCGCCTGCAGCCTCTCCCTGCCCCGAGCTGCTGCGGATCTCATTCCAGCAGTCCCCAACTTGGGTGGGGAGGAGCACTTCCCCCAGCCCAAGACAGCCAGTGTCGTGTGTGATTGGCTGTGTGGGCAGTGCCCACATCACTTTCCTCTGGATAGTCCCTCCTGTGTATTGCCCCACTGTGTTGCAACATTAGGCCCTAATAAACCCCCTCTAATTGGTTTCATTGCCCGCTGTGGTCTTCATCAGCGTAGGCTGAGCTGGAAGAGCTGACAATTCCCAGGGCTTCCAGCTCCAGGCAACTGGAGGGCGGCTGAAGAGTTCCAGAGAGCTGCAGGCTGTGCAAACGACCACAACTGCGGGAGTGCTGAGAAGACAAGAGACTGCCAAGACCTGAAACTGTGGGAGGGGAGAGTCCGCAAACAGCAATAGACTGTAGAAGGCTAGAGGCTGCAAAAAAGCCACAAGCCCAGGGCCACTGGAAGAGTCCCAGAGAGCTGCTGAGTCACCCAGAGTAGCTGAGGGCTCCACACCTGGAGCTCAGAGCTGTGACACTAGCCACTATAAGCCTCTGGATTTGAGTCTAGAGCCTAAGACTCTGGCTCTCAAAGCCTCTGGCCTTGAAAATCCAGTTCCTAAGGCTTTAGCACGCAAAGGCTCAGGGCTGCTTATTTGAGATTTCCGTCCTCAGCAGGTTAGTGGCACACCACTCATTTCACTATTAGGTATATGGAGAAACCTTCCCACTTACACCAGTAAACAGGAACACGCATACTCAGGGCAGTGTTTATATAAGTTGAAAACAATTAATAATCCAAATACCCATAGCGTGCATAAAAAATGTGGTATAGTCACGCTACTAAATGGTAGTGCTAGGATCTGACCTTTGATCTTTTGGCTCCAACTGCCAATTTTTTTTTGTCCACTTTAGCAAAATAGAAATCCATCGAAGTAGTTCTGGATATAGATTAGGAGACAAGAGGAATTTCAAATTTAAACACAAAGGATGATGTAAGAAAATGAAAACTTTTTATAATATGTAATTTTTTTTTGAAAAAGCTAATTTTTGCAAACACTGTTGCATATCTGAAAAAGAGTAAACTTGGAACATCAAGATTATCTTTTGAACTGCCTAAGGGTACTACTTAAGTTTCTTTGTAATAATGGACCACAGCTTTTATTGGATCTTCTTACATTACAATTGTGCTTGCAATTCAGAAGTGTGTTACTGATGTTACCAGTTACATAACTGCAATGTTTCCCCCACCTTTGCAACTCTTCTGCTCTTACTGCTTGCTTATCTGAGTTTCTCTGTCATTGAGGCCATGCAATTATAAAGATAGACACAAATAGAAACGAAGAGAGGCACTTCATTCCTCAAAGACCTTTGGTACAGGAACAGAAATTAAATGTGCTTTTTTTAGAGAGGAGACAATTCAAGATATTTGAACCTGAGATAGTAAAGTGTTAATTTGTTATATAATTTTCTAGAAGCCTACCACCAGCTTAGAGAAGGAACATTTATAAAAATCACATTAAAAAGAGGTAAGTGGGAGTGTCTTTCTTATTCATTGTGTACATAGAGCTACAGCTCTAATTATGCCCTTTTATATAACTGCAGGAGGAAGCCCTTGCATTGAGGGTCACTGGGAATATATTGAATCCAGGCCCATTTAGCCCTTTATTGAAAATTGTAGAGGTCTGAGTTAACAGTGCTAGTCTTTTGTGACTTGGAGAAATTAAACCCAGGAAGGTTGTTTGCAACAGTAATTCAAACAGCTAAAAGAGCTATCTCCTGGGGTGGGAGGTGGGCGTCAGGGGGCTTAACTGTGTTGTGGCTGAATCTGGCCTCTGTCAAAAGTAATTTAAGGCTTTTGTCACAGAGAGAGACTTAAAATGCTTGATTCTCACATCAAGTGCATTCTGATCAAACTTCTCAAGATTAAGATGAATTCAACCAAGCTTGTCTGTTATTAAGCTCTTTCTCAGTTCACTTCAGCACTTTTTTTTTTTTTTTGGAAGATTAGCAAAGATTTAGCAAAGTAGGAAGAAATAGGAAGGGAGAATGAAGCACCCCCTGACACGTAGTCAGGGAGAACAGAGAGGCTCCACTTCAACACTTTTTTTTTTCTCCCACCTTGAATCTTGCCATTCACAAGACAGATCAGGCACAGGGCCTGAGCTGAGGTATAGAGGAGGTAGGTTTACCTTGCCTCCTCTTTCTATACAGTCAGTGTCAGAACACAACACCAGGTGGCTTCAGCATTTTTTTTCTAATGATGGGATCTTACTATGTTGTCCAGGCTGGTCCCAAATTCCTGGGCTGAAACAATCTTCCTTCTTTAGCCTTCCAAGTAGCTGAGACCACAGGTATGTACCAGTACACCTGACATCAGTATTTTTTACCTCCTTTTTAAAATCAAAAAATGGGGTAAAAACTGAGGAATTAAAAAAAGACTTGAGTAATAGACTCTTAAGATTCCTCTTACTGCAAGTGATAGAAATCCAGCTCCAGCTGGTTATACCAGAGCAGGATTTTCATCAAGAATATAAAGAATGGCCCACAATTCGAGGATAAGAAAGTGACCTAACTTCAGAACATAATCGAACATGGTTGGTTGTTCCCTCTGGCTCTTATCTCTCCTTCTTTCAGCAGCTTGGCTTCATTATTAAGTTACCGTGGAATAGCTTTCTTCAGAGGTAGAAACACACACACACACACACACACACACACACACACACACACACACACAAAACACTACTACCAGCAAAAAACCATGTCTTTCAAGTTCCATTCCAATGAAGAGACTGGGTTCCTAGGACAACATCCCAGGACATGGGAATTGATTTGACATTTGAGTCAAGACCCCAACTTTAGACCTTATCAATCATGCTGCATGAAGCCAATTCTTACAGGCCTCATATGTAATGCAGAGGTGCTCAAATTATTATCTGAGTAGTCCTAGGAAAATTAGTTCTACTGGTGGTGTTACCAGGGAAATGCTTGGGGCACAAGGGATCCCTAACAGAAGAGGGGAATCCCTGATTCAGCTCCCCAATTACAAACCTGATGAAGTCTCTTAAATTCAGCATGGAAAAGAATTTTGAAGAGATTCACAGACAAGACACACAAGGTAAGGAGCCAACAAAAATTTATCAGTAAAGCAGAGCATTAACAGGGAGAAGTAAGAGAGAAAAGAGAAAGCACCCCTTGACATGCAGAGTGGGAGCTGAAGTGCTCAAATGGGTGGACTTCCTCCCAGGAGTATCCTTAGCTGGGGTGGGGAGAGTTCAGTTAAAGCTTGCCCTAGATCAGTGATCACTGGGCAACTTTCAATCATTTTGCTAAATTCCTGTTTTGATGTTACCACCCAAACATGGAGACAATGGGTCTAAAGTAGCTTTACATTCTGACAATCTTGTGACATGGGGTGTCTGCTTATTATGACCTTGATTTATTCCTTTCTGATCAAAGAACTACTGAGTTGGGACTCATGTAAGGAAATTGTAATTACCTTAACATCTTAAAGAAAGAGGTGTGGTGGAAGGAATGCATGCATGTACTTTCTTAAAAGGATTAATTTAACTTTTGATGCTGTAGGGATTTCTTTATCCTTAGTTCTTGATTTGGCTTCTCTTCAGATGTCTTCTGATTTCCTAATCCTATCTATCCTGCTTCAGTGTGAGTGAAGCAGGATGAGGTCAGGAGAGTGTGAAAACAAGAAGATGACGTTAGGGAGATGGTCAAGCACAATTTATGGGAGACTTTAATTGGTCAGGGTAGGATTCCAGAGCAGAGTTGTCCATCAGAAATACAATGTAAACCACATATGAGAGTAACCATGTTAAAAGAACTGAAAAAAAAGATGGCTGAAATTAATATTTATAATGTATTATTTTTAACACATAGATCCAAAATTGTAGCATTTTGACATATAATAAATATAGGAACTTCATTAATGAGATGTTTTGCTTTCTTTTTTTCTTATTTTGCAATGACAGTTACATCTCAATTTGGATGCTAAGTTTTAATCAGAAATACTTGATCTGTATTTATATTAGTTGAAAAAGTTGTTTCATGGGCTGAATTATGTTGGTCAGAGGTACAGTGCTTGCCTGGTATGTGCACACAAAGCCCTGGGTTCGAGCCCCAGCACCATACACCAAAAAAAAAAAAAAAAAGCTAGAAGAAAAATGTTATCAACTTAAAAACTTTTCCAATAACCGAATCAAATATCAGTTTTAAAATCAAAATTAAATAATATAAAACATCAGTTCCTTAGTGTTATTTGATACATTTCAAGGACTTGGAAGCTACAAATACTTTGTTGGGATTTGTACTGGACATTACAGGTGGTTAATGGGTATTAATTATTGTGATGACCTCTGGGATAGTTAATTTTATATGTAAATTTGTGGGTGCAATGTGTGGATAAGGGGGATATTACCCAGATTAAACATTGTTTCTTGGTGTGTGGGGAGGGTGTTTGTTACAGATGAAATTAGTATGTGAATTTGTGGACTCAGTAAAGTGGATTGCCCTCCCCAGTGAGGCTGGATATCGCCCAATTTATTGAGGCCCTGAATAGGACAAAAGATGAAAGAAAGGAATTTACCCCTTTTGATCCTGCTTTATTGCTTCGGCTGGACTTTCCTCACCTTATCTTCTCTTGTACTCAGAGTGGGATTTATATCATTGGCTCCCTGGATCTCAGGTCTTTGAACTTGAACTGAACTATGTACTACCAGCTTTCCTAGCTCTCCACATTCCAAAAGGCAGATTGTGGGACTTCTTAGTTTCCAAGATCTTACGATATATATATATGTATCATGTATATATATATATATATATATATATATATATATATATTTCTTTGGAGAATCCTAACTAATCTAATCTCCCACCCCAAATTATGTTCTCCATAGAATATTCAAAGTGATTGTTGAAAAATGGAAATCATATTATATTGTCCCTGCTTAGAGAGCCTTTTTAGTGTCTTCTCATGATATGCAGTAAACTCCTGTGATCCAAGTAGGGCATCCACTTTGAAGTAGGGGAAGGAGTTTGAGTGTTTACTAATCCATCTTCCTGAAAACCTGCTATAATGTTAATAAAGAAGTGCAAGAGGAAATGAGTCTGTGAGTGAAATGAGAAGTGGAGGAGTGGGCTATGTTAGCAATCAAAGATTTTGGTGAACTTTTCTTTTCTTTTTTAATTTGGTTTTTAGCTTTTTGATACGGGTTCTTGTTATATAGACCAGGCAGGCTTTAAACTCACCATGTAGACTGGGCTGGCCTTGAACTCTGGATCCTCCTGCCTCAGCCTCTTGAGTGCTGGGATAACAGATGTGTATCACTATCCTGGCTGTGAATTTCTTTAAGAATGAAGGAAGATGAGTTATTTTTTTGTTTGTTTGTATGTTTAGTGGGACTGGGGTTTGAACTCAGGGCTTTGTGTTTGTAAAGCAGGTGCTTTACCACTTGAGCCACACCACCAGTCCATTTTGCCCTGATTTGCTGATGGGGTTTCACGAACTATTTGCCTGGGTTGACCTCAAACTGCTATCTGCCCGATCTCAGCCTCCCAAGTAGCTAGTATGATAGGCATGAGCCACCAGTACCCAGTGGCAGATGAGTTCATTCTTACTGATGGGTAAAGAAGGAAGGGAGAATCCATAGCGCATGGAGGTTGCTGTGGACAATCAAGATGCTTTCTATAGCAGAGCCTTTTTTTCTTGACCATTTAAATTAACAGCTATAAAGAGCTGGACTGGGAGAAAGGCAAAAGTTTGAGGTCACTGATGGAGAAAACTATATATGGAAAGTGTACATTGGTTAGCTTCCTCTCCTTCCCCAACCTTGTGCATATTTTGACAATGTTTGTCCTAGGCTGAAGCTAGCCAAATTTTTATTAAGAAAAAGTTATTTTTTGGGGACGACAGAGAAGCAATTGGGAAGCCTTGTAGAGAACCTTACTCACTCTTGACATGGAGGGTAAACTGTCTGCCAGTTGACATATTCATCCTATAGACAGAGAAAACGTAATCAGTATTTTCACTGTGAGGCAGTACTAATAATTGCTATAGACTGAATATGTCCCCTGTAACTCATTTGTTGAATTCCTAACCCTCCAGTGTGATAATATTTGGAGGCAGGGCTTTTGGGAAATGACTAGGTTGTAAGGAAAGAACCTTCATTAATGAGATTAGTGTCTTTGACTAGAGATATATTTCAGGGGAAGAGCCTGTGTTTAGCACGTACAAGGTACTAAGTTTGATCCCCAACACCATGAGAAAAGAGAAGGTTCCAAAGAACCACCTTGTCTCTTCTGCCATGTTCCTTCCACACAGTGAGAAAACAGCTGTCTATTAGCCAGGAAGTAGGCCCTCACTAGGCACTGGATCTGCTGGAAGCTTGATCTTAGACTTTCTAGTGATATAGGGACCAACAAGTCTGGCCACAGCAGCAAGCAGGCTTCAGGAAACCAATAAAACAGGCAGGCTGCCAGGCATGATGACATAGAGACTAGCTCCAGTCAAAAAGTGCGAGACCGTATTTGAAAAAAATAACTAAAGCAAAAAAGGGCTGGGGGCATGACTCAAGTGGTAGAGAGCCTGCCTAGCAAGTAAGGGGTCCTGAGTTCAAACCACAGTACCACCCTCTCAAAAAAAATTGAAAATGTTTTTACTGGTCCCTTTTATAACCAACTGAAACAAATAAAGATCATCTATCTACACATGAATGAAGATAGTATATAAATTTTGTTGTGCTTGGATTTTTCAAAGGGTGCCTTTACATATTTCCTCTCCTTTGGTCAACAGTTACAGAATATTACATTCTAGCTAGGGCTGGCTAAGATAATAAAACTCCCAAATGACCTTGAATAACAAAATTATGTAAGTACAAGCAGGAAGGCAGAGGGGAGAGAAAATGCATAAGAGCATGGAATCTCTACATATTAACCCTGTGGTTACAGTTTAGAATACAAAGGCAAGTTGATGGATAATTACTGGTGTTTCTAGACACAGGAGAGAGGAGGAGTAAATCTCCACTGTTGTTCTAATTTTGCAAGATAATCATCCAGAATAAGAAAGAAAAACTGAAAAGGTACCAGGTTCCCCATATGGGTAAAGAATCAGGAAGGCTTATCAAAATCAGAGGAACATAAACTCATTTGCTCTGAGTAGGGGTCTTCTTGAGTCTCCTGGCTTGTCTTGCCAAAATACTTCACCAGATTTGGGTCACTGGGTGTGGGGTCCAAAAAGTTCTTATCAGAGAAAGAACTCAAGGATGGACACAGAGGAGACGGAGCAGGAGCAGGTTTATTCATTTATTTTGGCAGTACTGGGGTTTGAACTCAGGTTCTAATGCTTGCTAGTCACTCTGCCAGCCGTGGGGCAGGTTTATTAACGCAGAGCAAATCAAAAGCATAGATGGGAGGGTAGGCAGGCAAGGAGTGCTGCAATGGAGGTTCCATGTCTTCACGTTTTTATTGGGGTCTGTGCTCATAGAGGAGGTTGATACTAGAAAAGTGGTTACTATGTCATTAACTTTTTGACTGGGCTACATGTCATCAAGTCCTCCCATATGTTGGGTACAGGGGCAGTTCTTGGCCTTGGATGGTCAGACTGTGGGTCAACAAGATCCTGCTGTATGTCACAAGCCATTTCTTTAATGTCTAGGATGTGATTCCTTATCAATGTCCAAGTCATGGTTTTCAGTCATCAGGTGTCCTAGTTCCCTGTCTAGCACCTACATTATTCTATCCTACATCAAGCAAAGTGCCACCTAGGTGGTGACACCAGCTTACAGAATGGTGAGAAATAAATTTATATTACTTATAAGCCACTCAGTCTTTGGTATCCTTCCAGCCTGAGTTGATTAAGTCAGTAGTAGAAAAGAATTCAAGTGATTCATCTCATTCCTCATATTTATGAGCATGGAACCAAAATTAATCAATGGTCATAAGATAGTTGAGCAAAATCCAGCAGAGCCAAAATGAATAATGAGAACTCACCCTAAAGAAACACAGGTTGTTTATGGAACAAAGGAGAACTTAAAATTTAAATTAATATTCTGAGAGTAATTTGAGGTGACAGTGAATCTGTAAAATACTAACAAGAGTCTCTAAAAAAAAACAACACTGCTAATGCTTTAAAATATGATTCAACAATGAAAAATGTAATAAAAAAGCCAAAGAAATCCTCCAAAATGCAGAACCTGGAAGGAAAAGTGAAAAGTGAGAGAAAAGTTGAAAAGACATAGATGACCCACTAAGAAGCGCCAACATATAAATCTAGTCGTTGTTGTTTAAAAACAGAGAAAACAGAGAGAAGGAAATAAATAATAGATCTATTGGAGCTAAAGAAAAATTCAACACTTTAGTTTGAGAGGTTTTATCCACTGCTAAATCATGAGTGAAAAAGACCCTTGTGTAAGGCCTGGGTCTGGTGGCTTGTGCTTGTAATCCCAGCTGCCTGGGAGGTGGAGATCAGGAGAATCATACTTAAAGGCCAGCCTAGGCATAAAGTTAGCAAGGAAGATAATAGATTGCAGAAATAGGGCAATCGAAAAAAGAAAAAAAATCATGGAATGCTACTTGCATAACAGGCTCCAAAAAGGAATAGTATGAAAGAAATTGGATCATCATAGACAGTAGATAAAAGTTTATTGTAAAT
The DNA here is from genome assembly GCF_047511655.1 of Castor canadensis. Lineage (NCBI taxonomy): Eukaryota > Metazoa > Chordata > Mammalia > Rodentia > Castoridae > Castor > Castor canadensis. Next base: position 15,956,961 of record NC_133388.1, on the reverse strand, counting down.
AAATTTAAGAATCACAATTGGGAATGGGATGTGGCTCAAGCAGAGCACCTACCTAGCAAAAATGTGAGGCCCTGAGTTTAAAACCCAGTACTGCCAAGCCCCCTCAACCCCCCCCAAAACCCCCCAAAAAGAATAAACAAAAAAAGAATTAAACTATGGACAATCTATGCAAAATTGAATTCACATTTGACAACAGAGTGGAAGAGTTAAGAATTTTGTCAATAACAAGCCACAAGGTGTGTTGTGAGCTATTCCTAAGTGGGGAGGAAGAGTAAAGGAACTGAGACCTCACCCAACAGAAAATCCAAAGATTCTCAGTGTGGGGTTGGGGTTGAGCAAGTTTGGTCACGGATTTGGGAGAGGGGTAGAAGCTGGGTCTAAGGGGATGCATGAATTGGAAGGGAGTCGGAAGAGAATTGGGAGAGGGCAATGCGAGTGTGTGCGGGGGAGGGAAGAAGGTGGGGCTAAGTAGGGGGACTGAGCAGAAGGGGCGTGGCTTCACCCCGCTTGGGAGGGGGTGAGAGCACGCTTCCTGCCACGGCAGCTGGAGCGCATGCGCAAGCCAACTGCCACGCCCTTCCCTGGAGCGCCTTCCGCTACTGGGCCTCGTCTCTCCTCCGTTGGTCCGGTTCACCTCGCCTGGCCTTGCCTCGCACGTGTTCTCACCTGACTCACCATGGCTCGCCTGTTGGAGTTCTGTCCTTGCTTCCAACGCCACCGCGTGGTGGTCCTGCTAAGCCTGCATCTCGGCCGCCGCCTCACCCATTCAGGGTCTCGACGCCAGCAGATCACGTCGCCAATGGTGAGGCAGGGCCCAAGCGGCATGGCGGCCGGACGGGCAGGGCGGGAAGCGCGAGGTCAAGGCGCGGGGTGCTCAACGGGTGGAGAGGGGAGGAGGGGGGACGAGGCGCCGGGCTCGCGGGGCGCCCCTGTGGAGGCCCTGCCCTTGGGAGGCTGAGGGTTCGGGAGAGGTCTGCGACCTTCGTGGTTACTCCAGGTGGGCAGGAGGAACGACGAGCAGAGTAGTTGCTGCCAGGACCTGGCATTTCCCCTAAAATAATGGAAATGCTGGACGGTATTGGGGTCCCATAGGGCAGAGATCAGAACCTGGCGCTTTTAGGAGGAAACGAGTTGTCTTAAAAAACTTAATTGGGGGCTGGAGGCGTGGCTCAGATGATACAGCGCGAAGCCCTGAGTCCAAAACCTCAGTACTGCCAAAAAATAATAAAATTCAATTAGGTCCTCTAGGAATTGAATTCCTACATTTTTGGTGTCACCAGGCCCGTTTCTAGTACAATTGGTAAATTCTGCAAAACATTTGAAGCTATTTTTTTTTTTTTTTAATACTGGAGATTGAGCCCAGGGCAGGTGAACAGGTGAAGGCATCGCTGTGCCACTGAACCACACCAACCGTAGCCCTGAAGCAGTTGTTGTTATAAGTTGTGAATCACTGTCTTGAGCAAGCCAGGCTCATGAATGTTTTTTTCTCATCTTTTCCAGAAACAGGCTATCGGAGTTGTGGTGCTGTTTACCGTCTTTCTAACCCCAGCTGCCTATGTGCTAGGCAATCTGGAAGCGTTCAAAAAGGGGTAGATGGAAGAAGATGTGGAGCAGCACATAAGGTCCAAAAAGCTTTCAGAAAAAACTGTGGTGTCATTAAATGAGCAGAGGTGCTTAGTTGGGCCCATTGTGGATGTTTGGTTTCACAGCCGTATGTTTACGGCACCTATTTTGCACGTTTACCACTGAGCATTATGTAGCTGATAGCCAAAAATATTGTTCTGCTAAGTGTTAAATAAAGTTAAAACACTTACTCATGCTTGGCATATATTTGATCACACATTCTTTTTTTTTTTTTTTTTTTGCTTATTTCCTTCTTGCAATGCTAGGGATCAGACCTAGAACCTTGTGTGCGAGAGGCAAATACTCTACCACTGAATTGTACCCCCAGCCCTCACTTTATTTTCTAAACTTAGTGAAAGCTGATGAAAATTTTTTCATGAAAAATACAGTGAGAACTACTATAAAAGGTCAGACTTAGTGACTTGGAGTGACATTAAGTATAGTTTTGTGAGAATGAACGCTTGTTACCGTGTGATACCAACCTTAAAAGATTAGATGTGTAACTGTAAGGTAATACTCATAAGTTTAGCTAAGTGGTTTCTGTGGTCTTTTTGTACTGCTACTCTATGCTTCACTGTGAGAAATAAAACTTTTTTTTCCCCTGAGGGTTGGGGATGGAATCCAGGGCCTCCTGCATGCTAGGCAACGTCTCTACCACTGAGGTACAGCATCAGACCAATTTGTCTTTGGTTCTTTAAATTCCTTCATCCCAGGATTTGGTGAGTAAGTACATGTATACTTTGTACCTCTCCTAATTTATGATTTTGTAATTACCCTTAGTTGTCTTTCAGGTTTGGCCTACATACACACACCTTTGTGTTGTACCTCATTCTGCAATTAATGGTGTGACTGTGGACAGAACAGTTCTACTATAAGCCTCAGTTTCCTTATCTCTATAATGGTCACTTAATTTTTTTGAGGGGATGTAATGGTGATTAAAATATTAAACAAAGATACAGCATCTCAGCATGGTGTCTTATACAAAGTAAATAAATCAAGTTCTTGTTAAGAGGAAGTATGTTTGCTAATACTCTTTCATCCAACAATGCATTCCTGTGATACGATGCTAGGGATTGTCTGAGGTCAATAGACCAAAAATAGACCCCTGCACTTGGATTTGTCTTACAGGACTTATAGGCAAGAAGGTTTTTTTTTTTTTTATTCATTTAAGGAAGGGGTGTGTGTGTGTGTGTGTGTGTGTGTGTAGTGCTAGTAGCTCATGTTTGCAATCCTAGCTACTTGGGAGGCTGAGATTGGGAGGATTGCAGCTAAAGTCCAGACTGGGCAAATAGTTTGAGAGCCCCTCATCAAATAATCAGAGCAAAATGGACTGGAGGTATGGCTCAAGCAGTAGAGCATCTGCTTTGCAAATGGGAAGCCCAGAGTTCAAACCCCAGTCCCACCAAAAAAAAAAAAAAAAAGTATTTTGGTTTTACTTTTTGGCTGGGAATTGAACCCAGGGCTTTGTGCATGCTAGGTGAATACCTCTGAGCTACATCATCAGCCCCTTAGAAAACTTGTATTTTGTTACTTACTGTAGTTTTACATTTCTGTTTCAAAATTTATGTTGCTGTTTTAGTCATGGTTCTCCAGAGAAACATAACTAATAGTGTGTGAAAAGAGAGATTGATTTAAGCATTTGGCTCATGTAGTTGTGGGATCTGGCAAGTCCACAATCTTCAGGGGAGGCTAGCAGACTGGGGACACAAGACAAAGTTGCAGTTTAAGTCTGAAGGCAAGTGTGTTGGCGGGATTCTTTCTTAGGTCAGGTCAGTATTTTTATTAAGACCTTCAGTTGATTGAAGGAGTCTTCCATCCATACACACATTATGGAAACCAATCTGGTTTATTCTAGGATAGTGTTTGACCAACTACCTAGGTCATGGCTTAGCCATATAGACATACAAAATGAACTATTACAGTTGGGTAAAAATTAATGGGCTGCTCCACATCTTCTTCCATCTACCCCTTTTTGAACGCTTCCAGATTGCCTAGCACATAGGCAGCTGGGGTTAGAAAGACGGTAAACAGCACCACAACTCCGATAGCCTGTTTCTGGAAAAGATGAGAAAAAACATTCATGAGCCTGGCTTGCTCAAGACAGTGATTCACAACCTATAACAACAACTGCTTCAGGGCTACGGTTGGTGTGGTTCAGTGGCACAGCGATGCCTTCACCTGTTCACCTGCCCTGGGCTCAATCTCCAGTATACACTTCTAAGTGTTCTGTTGCTAATAGCTTTAACTCCTTTGCCTCTTTATCTTTTGTTCATGTGCCTTCCAAAACAAAAACTCTGTAGTAGTCTGTTAGTCCCTTGATTTTGTGCAGGTAACTGCTGTAGAGGGAAATCCCAGACCCACACTATCATTATTTACAAACTCATTGTCTCCAGACTTACAAGCCTGCAGTGCTTGAAATTCTTTGGTTTTTCCCTTCACTTTTTGTGATGATGGCTGTTTAAAAGCTCATGTCATGTTAGTCTGTTTCCTTTTACTATAATGAAATACCTGAGGTGGGTAGTTTATAAAGAGATTTATTTGGCTTATAATTTCGGAGGCCGAAAGTCCAAACGGCATGGGGCTGGCTGGCTCTGGTGAGGGCATCTCTAATGGCATAACATCATGGATGACATGGTGTCTATGTGTGTGTATATACCCACCCACACCAGAGGGAGAGATCACATAGGAAACATAGGAAGCCAGAAAGTGGGAAGAGGCTTTTTTTTTTTTTTAAATAACTCATGAGAGATCTAACTTGGTATCTCCCCAAAACTAATGTCTTCCAAGGACAGTGTCCTCAGTGACCTAACCAATCCTGCCTCTTAAAGGTTTCACCACACCATTTCACCACAGTGGGGTCCAAGCCCCCTACACATGAATCTAATGGGAGACAAAGTACACCCAAAGTATAGCATGTACCTTTTTTTTTTTCTTCTATTTTGGTGGTACTGGGGCCTGAACTCAGAACCTTGCACTTGTTAGGCAGGCACTCTTATCACTTGAGCCATGCCTCCAGGACTTTTTGCTTTAGTAACTTTTTAGTTTTTAAATGTTTTTATTAATATATATTAGTTGTACAGGGGTTCATTGTGACATTTCCATATATATATATGCATATATGTACCTATAAAAATTACTAAAGAGTATATATAAACTATATATATAAAAATATATACATGTACTAAAGATACATAGATAGTAATTTTTTGAATAGGGTCTTAAGTTTTTCCCAGGCCAATCTGGGCCATGATCCTCCTATTTATAGCCTCCTGCATAGCTGGGATGACAGCAGTGCACTGCCATTGCTAGTTTATTGGTTGACATGGGATCTTGGCAACTTTTTGCCTAGGGTGGATTTAAACTGCAGTCCTCCCTATCTCTGCCTCCCAAGTAGCTGTGATTACAGATGTGAGCCACATCTGTCTTTGTCTGTCTTCCCTTTCTTTCCCTTCCCTCTTTTTTTTCTTTTTTTTTTTTTTGAGACAGGGTCTCACTATATAGCCTAGGGTGGTCTCAGACTTCTCATCCTCCTGCCTCTGTCTCCCAAGTAGCTGAGATTACAGTTGCTCACCACCATGCCCTGCTTATATACGTCCTTGTTCTATGAATAGTCTTCCCAAGCTTACCAGACCTACTCTCATGTCCTGTTCATAAAGAAAGTTGAAACTATTGCTTAGTTACTGCCCCACTATCTATCCACTCACCCACTTTTCCTCCAGTTGCAGCAGAAGCTGAATTAGTCTAAGGCTAATCCCTGGGCCTGTGCGCTAGATCCTACCTCCTTTCTAGCCATAGGACACAAAACTCTAGGAATTTTCTATCTTCGATTTCTTACCTCTGTATTGATTCATTCTCATGACAATTTAAACATGTTTATCTTTTTTTTTTTCTAAACAAAAACCCTTCAATCCCTTTTTGAGTTTTTTTTCTTTTGGCAACACTGGGGCTTCAATCTCTTTTTAGCATAAGTATCTCACATTTTGGGTAGCTTTTTCAACTTTCCTCCCAGTTAGTTTTCAACTAATTGAGATTTTATTTCTATTTCACTGAAATTGTTATCCAAGATCATAAGTGATGTTGAGATTGAGTCTAGTTGATAGTTTACAGTGGTTTTTTTTTTTTTTTTTTGCTATTTGGCACTATTTACTCTGGGCTTGAGTTTTCTTTTTCTCTTTTTCTTTTTGGTGGTACTAGGCGTTGAAGTCAGGACTTCATGCTTGCTAAGCAGGCACTCTACCACTTGAGACACTCCGCCAGCTCCCAGCTCCTACTCTGTTTGAAATAATATCTGTGTGGTATCAGTATACTTATAGTTTGTCTAATTTCTATTTTCCTCCCATCAGTTTGTTTTATTTTAGCCTTAGCCTTCTTTCCTCTTCTGTTTTAAAATTTATAGTCCTATCCTGTTGGATGACTTCAGTTACCTTGTATGTGTTGATTATTCCCAAATCAATCTCTCTGTTCTAGCTCTTTCTCCTGGAGTTCAGATAGTTACATCTAATTATCTCTTGGATATTGCATAGATACTTCAGATTTTAAAAATCCAGACCTGAAATATTTTCCTAAATTTGCTCTTCTTGTTCACACTCATTCTTTCGGTATTTGTGAATCTACTATACATGCCTGTATATTGTGCTCAGTACTGGGTACACACTGAGGAACCAAATGAAGTCACTTCCCTGACTTAATCTAGAAGGGGAGATAGATAAACATGTAACCTTATGTGCATAATCACAAATAGGTTATGAAGAATAACAAGGAGACATAACCAGGTGGGGGAGGGGAGAGTCATTGAAGATAATTTGCTAACATGATCTGTGATACTGAATTGAGATCGGAAAGATAAATAAAGATTGGCAGAAGGAATCTGAAATTTTAGACAAAAGATGAGATCCAGAGTGATATGTTGACTTTTTACAAGAAAGCTATGTAACCTAAGGGTTTGGATTAGATGGAAAGTGATGTGAGAAGATGATGGGGCAGGTGAGATCCAAATCCTGAGTGCCCTTATAGTGTAGGTCATGGATACTAAAAATGTTATTGTAGGGAGCCAGGTGTGTGCTGTAATCACAGCACTTGGGAAACTGAGGGAAGAGGATCATGAGCTCAAGGCCAGCCTGGGTTCATAGGCCTTGTCTAAAAAAATGTTATTTTAAATAAAGGAAAGCTATTATAAGTACTGGTAACTGAATGTGCAACTGGAACTCCAAAGGAAAGCTAGTAAAAGGTTTCAAATAGGAAAGTGATAGGATCTGGTTCTGGTAAGAGAGCCCAAGTAATTTAAGTTTATAGGAAAGTAAATATATTGAGAAGTGAATCATTTGCCTCAAATCACAAAAGTATTTGATATTTATGGAAATCTTCATCAAAATGCCAATGAAGCCAGTCACCTGTGGCTCATACCTGTAATCCTTGCTACTCAGGAGGATCAGGTTTGAAGTCAACCCAGGCAAATAGTTTGTGAGACCCTATTTGAAAAAAACCCTTCACAAAAAAAGGGCTGGTAGAGTGGTGTAGGCCCAGAGTTCAAACACCAGTATTGCAAAAACCAAAAACAAAACAATGACATTCTTCACAGAAATATTAAAATAAGCCTAAAACTTGTATGGAAACTTGAAAGACCTTGAATAGCCAAAGTAATACTGAGCACAAAGAGCAGTGCTGGAGTGGGGATGTAACTTAGTAGTATAGTGTTTACCTAATATGCATAGGGCCCCAAGTTCAATTCCCAGCAGTGGAAAACAGACAATTTTTTAAATAGCAGTGCTGTAACTTTCACAATGCATGACTTCAAACTATACCAAAGAGCTATCATAACAAAAACAGCATGATTCTAGCACAATAACAGACATGTAGACGAAAAGAACAGAAGATCCAAAAATAAGCCCCTGCTGCTACGACCATCTGATTTTTAATAAAGTTGCCAAAAGCATCAGAAAAAGGAGCCTGTTTTATAAGTGATGCTGGATAGCTACATGTAAAAGACTGAAACTAGTACCTGTGTCTCACGGTATAAAAATTAACTAAAATGGATCAAAGACCTTAATGTAAGACCTGCAACTTTGAAACTAGTAAACATATGAAACACTTCAAGATCTAGGCATAGGCAATGACTTTATGAATAGAACTTTAATAGCTCAGGAAAAATAGCAAGAATTGACAAATGGGATCGCATTAAATTTCAAAGCTTCTGCACAGCAAAAGAGACATCCTACAGGATGGGAGAAAATTTTTGCTAGCTATTATCTGACAGGGAATTAATACCTAGAATATATAAAGAACTCAAAGGATGAGTAATGCAATCAATGAATGGGAAAATGAGCTGAACAGACACTTTTTAAATGCAGAAATACAAATAGCCAGTAAATACATGAAAAAGTGTTCAGCATCTTTAACCGTTAGGGAAATGTGAGTCAGTACTACACTGAGATTTCATTTCACCCCAGTCAGATTGGCTATCATCAAGAAAACAAAAAATAATGTTGGCAAGTATGCTTGTGGGGGGAGGGTGGACATTTACACTGCTGGTGGGAATCTGAATTAGTCCATCCACCATGGAAATCAGTATTGAGGTCCCTCAAACAACTAAAGAAGGAACTACTTCATGATCCAGCTATACTACTTCTGGATATATACCCAAAAGAATTAAATTTAACTTACTATAAAGATATCTGTATACCATGTTTATTCCTACATTATTTACAGTAGCTAAGTTAAGGAATCAGCCTAGGTGCCCATCAGTGGATGAGTGGATAAAGAAAATGTGATAAAACACTGAATTGGAAATAAATGGAATAAAACACAATAGATTTTTATTCAGCTATGAAGAACTAAATTATGTCATTTGTAGGAAGCTGGAGATCATGTTAAGTGAAGTAAGCCAGTCTTAAAAAGAAAATTATCACTTTCGTATGTGGAATATAATGGGGGTGATGAAGACATGAAAGTAAAAGAGGGACTTGGATATGGAAGGGGAGAAGAGGGTAGGGGATATAAGAAAGGGTAATAGAAGGGATGAATGTGATCAATGTACTTTTTATGAATGTATAGAAATGTCATAATGAAACTCATTACTTTGTGCATTTAGTATACTCTTAAAAAAATGTCAACAGTAAGACAGCATGGTCCATAATTCAGCCATCTTAGCCTGAAATAAACATGAGAGCTGTTCTCTTTCCTTACTGAAGCTTTTATAAAGTCTTACTGATTTTACATTTTTAACTTCTCTTACATAGCTACCATCTTAGCAGTTGAGTTTCCATTTCTATTTTTTTTCTCAGAAACATTTTTATTAGCATTCATTAGTTGTGCGGGAGGTAGTCATTGTGACATTTCTGAATGTGCTTACATTGTACATTGGTTACTGCCTCCTAGCTTTATTTTGTTCTTGTTATATTCAGTTGCTTTCATACCCCTGTCCTACCAATACATGAGGTTTTACAGATTGCCTTGGGCTTTAGATAGAGAGCTACTCTCTCTAGAATATTTTTCTCCTTCTACTTTTTACCTCTCCAATTTCTATTTTGGCTTGGATAGTTTTTTACTCTTATTCCTTATGTCTCAAGTCTCAGATATTATTCTCTCAAGTCTCAGATTAAATGTGTTCTCTGGGGGAGCTTGTCTAGTCTCCATGCTCCCATGATATGCAAGGTTACTTTTTTTTTTTCTTTTGGCAGCAATGGGTTGAACTCAGGGCCGCATGCTTGCTGGGCAGGTGCTCTTACTGCTTGAGTCACTCCACCAGCTCTTTTTTTGTGATAGGTTGTTTTTTTTTTTTTCTGAAATTGGGTCTATTTGCCTGGGGCCGACTTTGAACCATAATCCTCTGATTTCTGCATCCTGAGCAGCTAGAATACAGCCATGGACCACTGATGCCTGGCTAGATTTTTCTTTTTCTTTTTTTTTTTTTTTCCAATACTGGGTATTGAACCCACAGTCTTGTGTATGCCAGGCAATTGCTCTACCACTGAGCTGCATTCCCAGCCCTTTTTGATAGAGTCAGGGTCTCCCTGTGTTGCCAAGGCTGTCCTTGAACATGTGATCCTCTTTCCAAGTACCTAGGCTTATAGGCTTCTCAGCCTACACTTAAAAGAGATGTAGTCTCTTCAATAACCTGTCTACTAGTTCACTTCTAAGTTGCAGGCCCTGGAGGTTCCAACCCAAATCAAGTGAGATTGTTCACCTTCTCTCCCAACTTGGTTGACTGGACTCCAATCTCTATCCCCTAGCCCTGAAAGGCTGTCAGAAATACTTCTCATCCACTTATTATACAGTTGACAAAGGCAGGGCTTCTTTTTATCTCTCTTTCATGGCTTCTGGTCTGGTACGTCTACCATGTTCAGAAAATTAGTACATCCACGTTGGCTTGTCTCTAGCCTCATTGCCAGTTCGCAAATGATAAGAGCCAGGTTTTGAGGAAAAAAGTAATATTATTTGTCAGATGAAGGGGAAGACAAGGAGAGTCAACCTCTCAAAGCTCTGTTGTCCCACTTCTGAGAGAAAATGTCTGCTTTTTAAAGGGGAGCTCAGATGCTCGGGGCTCAATTCGTAACATGACAAAACACATGTCCAAAAACTGGCTGTTACCGCCTGGTTGACTGGCACCACATCTTTGAAACTGCATGTTTTGGTTCACAGAGGTTTACTCCTCGTTGGTCAGAGAAAGAAAAGGGGAGAAGATTGCCTGGTTTAATTGAAGAGTAAAAAGTGTTAACTTTAGTCTCCTCAACATGTAGAGTGAGAGATAGACAAAGGGAAAAAAAGGTCAGTTTGAATAACAAGCAGATCATCCTGGCCAGCATGCAAGCTGGCTACACCAAGTTTTTTCCCCTTTCATAGTCTCTCTTACATTTTCCCCACTTTGATTTTATTCCTTCCATTTCTATGGCAGAGGGACACCACAATCACCTGTTTCCTGCTTAATTTTAGTAAGGAGTCAGTGCTCTTTAGCAAAAGCAGCTTTTAAGCACCCGTAGTAATGTAACCAGCTGTCAGAGCAAGAAACAGTACCAAGATCCAAGAAGACATGCTCTCCAACAGTAAGCCCCTTGAAGACCCCTTTCCTGATTTATAACACGATAAGTTTTGCTTGTTTGAACTTTAATATATATGAGATAACAGAATGTACTATTACCTCTGACTACCAGTTCTGCACTATGTATGTGAGATTTATCCATATTGTACTTTTGGTTTTATATTAAATTTATTGTAGACAGGAAGATTAGATTGGAGGTGAACTGTGCCAGGCACTGATGGCACATGCCTGTAATCCTAGGTACTCAGAAGGGAGAAATCAGGAGTATCTCGGTTCGAAGCCAGCCCCGGCAAATAGTTTGAGAGACCCATCTTGACAATACCTAACACAAAAAATATTGGTGGAGTTCAAAACCCAGTACCAAAAAAAAAACCATGCTCAGAAACACTGGTCACCAACCACTTTATTTTCTTAGAGGATAGGACCTTGCTAATAATGTTTTTTGTTTTAAGAATTAAAGGAAGCCATGTGCCTCATACCTATAATACTAGCAGTTAGGAGCCTGAGAAAGAAGGATCACGAGTTCATGGCCAGCCTTTATAATGGAGGAAGACTGTTTTAAAGAAACAAAAAGCAAAAAAAGCATCAACGAAGCCTAGTATTTGTTCCCACTAATGGGATCACATTATTTGTGAATGGTGACCACAGTCCTAAGGATAAAGCAGCAAAAGCTTAGTAAGACTTCTGTTTTCTCACATCCAACCTTCCTCTGCCTGAACTTCATCTCCAGCAGTTACACATCTTGCTAAGCACCTGAGAGCCATGGAAAGATGCACCAAGACATGGTGCACTGGCTCTGTTCTGTGCATGTGCCTCATCTGTAATAGCATTTACATCCTTAAGTAGTTTTGTATGGGCAAGGTGAGGCTCGTCTTCCACAACCCATATTCCACCTGAAATACTTCAGGTGGTGAACTTTAAGACCGTGCAACCCACATTCCACCTGAAATACTTCAGGTGGTGAACTTTAAGACCGTGCACTTTTAAAAACACTTTTCTTCTTCCCTTCCACTTAAATGTTTCTTTGGCTAGGTATTGTATTCTAATCAGTTAAGAAATCATTGTCACTCTTATCTTTCAAAATGGTGTTCCAAAAGAACAAAGAAAAAGGAAAACGTTCCATTGCCTTCAGAGATTGTGTTACACTAAGAGAGCTTGTTTCTTTGTAGACAACCTCTTATCTATCTGAAAGCTTTTTAGTATTTTCTCTTTATCCTTTTCTTCTCAAATTTCATTATAATGGATTTATGGTGTAGGCCTTTTATAATTTATTCTACTTGAACTTGATGGATTGTTCCAATCTGAAGCTTTTTGTCTTTTCAACTTTGGGAAAATTCTCTTTTTTTCCTCTCTCCTCCTTCCATTTTCTCGACTCTGGAGTTTCTGTTAGACAAATGTTGAATTACTAAACCTATATTCCATGTGCCCTTTTTTCCTCACCATTTCTAATTCCTTGATCTTTCCTCTGTGTGCTCAAAGAATTTCACAGCTTGCTCTTGCAGCTAATTTGCTCTTTGACTGTTACCATGCTGTTACTTAGCTCAAATATTGAGTTCTTAATCATGTATTTAATTTCTAAGATCTCTATTTCATAGTCAAGAAGGCTCTACTGTCAAATCCATGACAATATATTTGTTTAAAATCTTCCTGTACTTGCTACATTGACTGTAAATCCTCAGTGTTAGTTTTTTATTTCTTGATTTTTTTTCTCTTTTCTTCAGGTAACATGATAGTCTTATCACTTATACTTGAGAATTTTTCTTTTAGTTTGTTTTCTTTATGTAGAGTCTTGTGTTTACTTTGCCCAGGCCAAACTATGATCCTCCTACCTCTAACTCCCAAATAGCTAGGATCACAGGAATGTACCACCATGCCCAGCTTGCCTGTACTTGCGAATTTCTATACTTATTTATATACTGTGACCCAGTTTTAGTAAATGTAGAGGTACAGGACAGGCAGCACCAAATTATGGCATAAAATCCCTCCATTCCTTCTAGAAATCAGTAGTAGCTAGATGGAGAAAATTATAGCATCTTTAGCCCCAGTGCCCACATTTATAACTTTAGTCAGGAAGCTAATACTGTGAACTATACGCTATGTCAATGACATCTCAACAAAACTTTTTTTAAGAGCTAGAGGTAAGAACAGTCCCTAATGATCCCCCTGAAGATTATCCAAGGCTCCTTTCCCATTCCTTCTGTATGTTGAAACTGAGCATAGAGTTCCCTGTATCCCAAACACCCATCTATTATGACTGTTGAGCTATATTTTTCTCCTGATTTGTTTGGAGGTAAAATACTATGTGCCCAGTTCACTTTCTTTGTGTGTGTGTGTGGGGCTTGAACTCAGGGCCTATACCTTGAGTCCTTTTTTCTTTGTGATGGGTTTTTTTCAAGATAGGGTCTCTCAAACTATTTGCCCAGGCTGGCTTCAAATCACTGTCTTCCTAATTTCTGCCTCCTGAGTAGCTAGGATTACAGGTGTGAGCCATTGGCCCATGCCCTGAGCGTGTTATTTTACAGAAACCTGGTTTTTTTCCCTGTTGATCTCACTCTCAACTCTTTCATACTGACTTTGACCTGAAGATTATAAAAACATTTCTCCACTTTTTAACTATTAAATCATTGTTATTGACATTCCTGCAAAACAAATTCAAGGATGAGGAAATAGTGGTGAAGGAAGTCTAAGTAATTGTTGGTTCATTAATTCAAATAATTTAGTAATCTGGGGACTCTCAGATGATACACTAGATGATAAGATCATAATGGTTGGATATGTGTTGGGATAAGAGTGGATGGAGTACAGCATTTGAAAACTGCAGTTACTGATAGTGTTGGAGATAATTTGGTCAAGATGGAAATGTTTAGATGACAGTATATTCTTCAAAATTTAAAGGTAAGCTGAGTGTGGTAGTTCATGCCTATAATCCCAGCACTCAAAGTGATTCAGGAGAATTGAGAATTTGGAGTGACACTGGGCTGCATTGCAAGACCTTGTTCTCAAATTTTAAAGAGTAAATATAAGAAGAATAGAAATAAGCAATGTATTTCCCATATTATTAGAGTAAAAACAAGGAAAAGAAAATGAATCATTTCCTCACAAAGGGCAGGAAAGAAGAAAAATAAAGAATGGTAAATTAGAAAAATAACATAAGCGGATGAGAATAAATTTTAAAATATTAATAATTATAACCAATGTATTGACTCTGTGTTAATCCCATGTCTGGGAAAATACCCATTCTGGGCAGTGGTAAGAGCACGTATCAGGCCAGACACAGTAGCTGAAGCCTACAATCCTAGCCTCTCAGGAGATGGAAATCAGGAGGATTTTGGTCCATAATGGCTCAAGCATAAAGCATGACCCTATCTCAAAAATAACTAAAGCAAAAAGGGCTGATGGAGTGGCTCAAATGGTAGAGCACCTGCCTAGTAAGTGTGAAGTCCTGAGTTCAACCCACAGTACTGTAGACAAGAAAAGAAAAAAAGGTACCAATCTGAGCAACAGACTGCCTAATTTCAGCTCTTACACAGGGTGGCAAGAGAGTGACCATTTGTATTTCTTTAGTCCATGATTTTGTCTGCGGACTAGAATAGTTAGAGAAATGAATATGGATGTAGTAGCTATAGAATTTATTACAGTGATCTGCTCAGAGTCAATGTCAGCTGAACATGTTGGTATATTTCTGTAATCCCAGCACTCAGGGTTGAAACAGTAGGATCACAAGTTTGTGGCCAGCTTGGGCTATGTAGTGAAATTGACAAATAGCTGGAGGCTCAATGGAACCAACTCAGAGTTCAGAACTCCTGGGAATGAACTCATTTGACCAGGTGCTTGAGCAGGTTTTCACAGAGAATATCAGAGAAAAATCCCCTGTGCTTCTGCAGGGGAGGGGAAAGGGAATTGTTTAAAAATGTGCCAGAGCATTCAGGCAGGATTTCACTATGTTGCCAGTGCTAGTCTTAAACTCCTAGGTTAAAGTGATACTTCCACCTCAGCCTACTGAGTAGCTGGGACTTAAAGTATGTGGCACTGCTAGACCAGAACATTCTTTTTTTTAAAAAAAAGACTTGGCTTTCAAAGGAATACAGTTATCCAGAGCCTGATATACTGGGACATTTTAGTATACTTTCTGCTGCTATAACAGAATACGAGGTATTGGTTAATTTAATAATAGTAGAATTTTATTTGGTTTACCATTCTGAAAACTAGGAAGTCTAAGAGCTTGGTGCTAATATGTGGCAAGATCTTCGTTCTGCACCATAACATGGTAGAAGGTCACGCAAGCATGAATAAGAGACAAAAAAAAAAATCAGGCTGATTTTTTCCCCTGCTTTATTTTATTTAGTTTTTGGTGCTGGGGATTGAACCTAGGACCTTGTGTTTGTCAAGCACATGTTCTACCATTGAGCTAAATCTCAAGACCCCAAACTCGTCCTTTTTATCAGGAATCCATTTCCAAGATAATTTACCCACTCTTGTGAGACTAGCATTAATTCATGAGAGCAGAGCCCTCATGGCCTAATCGCCTCTTACAGGTCCCCCTACCTTTGTCAAGAGAGCTTTTTTTTTCTCTTTTTGGAGACAGAGTCTTGCAATGTAGTCCAGGGTGACCTGGAAGTCACTATACAGCACAGGCTGGCCTCAAACTTGAGATCCTCCTGCCTCAGCCTTCCAAGTTCTGGGATTCTAGACATACACACTAAGCCCAGCCTCTACCATCTCTTAATATCCTCATCATGGTAATTAAATGTCAACATGAGTCTTGGAGGGGACATTATCAGAGCCTAACTGACCTGAGAGAATAGAAATACCCAACTCAAACCCTAGCCTTCCATGTGGGAAAAAGGTGATTATCTAACTCTAGCCCACTGTAGAGTCATCCTGTGCCACCTAAGGAAGGAGAAAAATATGTGAAATACTTGTGAATCTTACAGTCCAGAGGCATAAACTCACTAAAAGAGAACTAATCATGGGGCCCTAGGATGCTTTCCCTATCCCCATACCTAACATCACACTACTAAAGGCCTATTTATGACAGTTCTTTTTATCTGGCACATCATGTCCAGCTATCAGGAGAAAATTATATAAAATATGGAAGGCATAATATACAATTTGAAGAGATAGAGCAAGCATCAGAACTAGATATGGTAGGGATGTTGGAATTAACAGACCAGAAATTTAAAAAAAAAAAAACTATGAAGAATATACTAAGGGCTCAAATGGATAAAGTAGGCAATATGCAGGAACAGATGGACAGTGTTAGAAATCATAAGAAAAAAATGAAAAAGGAATGTTGGAGATCAAAAACAGTGTAACAGATACAATGAATGCCTTTGATGGGCTTCCTAGCAGATTAGCTGAGAAAAGTATCTCTGAGTTTAAGAATATATCAAAGTAAACCTCCAAAGCTAGGTGTGGGGGTACATGCCTGTAATCTGAGCACTTAGGAGACAGAGGCAGGAGGATCTTGAGTTTGAGGCCACCTTAGGCTACATACCAAAACCTTGTCTCAAAAACAAAAACAAAATGAAGCCTCCAAAACTAAAAAGAAAAGAATGAAGACTGAAAAACAAATAGAAATATCCAAGAGCATGGTAGCATAGACCTCTAATTCCTGCATACCAGAGGCTGAGGAAGGAGGATCATGAGTTCAAGGCCAGCCTGGCTTACTTAACAAGATCTTGTCTCAAACAAACGAACACAAATCCAAGTATGTGGTACAACTATGAACAGTGTAATGTGTGGTAACTGGCATACCACCAGAAACAGAAGAATGAGAGGAATAAGATATAAAGAATATAATGACTTAAGAATTTCCCCCAAATTAATGCCAAACACCCAATCACAGATCCAGGATGCTCAGAGTATATCATATAGGATAAATGCCAAAAAACTGACACCAAGGCATATCAATTTCAAAGTATAGAAAATTGAAGATAAAAAGAACTCTGAAAGAAGTCAGAGGGCCAAAACACCTTACTTGTAGAGCAACAAAGACAAAAATTGTAGCCAATATCTAGAAATCATGCAAACAAGAAGAGACTGGAGTAAAATATTAAAATTTGAGAGGAAATCCCCCCAACAACCAAAAATTCTATACCCTGCAAAATTATCATTCCAAAGTGGAGAAATAAAGACTTTCTTAGACAAGCAAAAAGTGGAGAATTTTGTTGCCAGTTGACCTCCTTTGCAAGATATATTAAAAATTATTCAGAGATAAGGAAAACAGTATAGGACAGAAACTTGGATCTACATGAAGAAAGGAAAAGCATCAAAGAAAGGAGTGTCCAAAATTATGATAGCAACAATGTATTCAATTATGGATGCTTAGGTATGTATCTTATGCACATGTATATGCATATGTATATGTATAGTAACATCTGTATATCTTATGTTACATACAGTAACAAATATTATACCAACTACATCAGCAATGACTCAGAATGTCAATGGTCTAAATGTATCAAATAAAAGAGATTGTTCAAGTGAATCATTGAATAAGACCCAGTTGGGTCTCTATGTTGTCTGCAAGAAACCATCTTCAACGTTTACTGAAGAAGATATGGTTGGTTGCTGGAGCTGAGGTGGTAAGGTCTGCTGCTCCTGCTCCTGACTTAACTGCTATTCACACTTGTCAAGAAACATGTTAATCAGTAAGTCACACCATAACAAAGAAACCAGAAAGATGCCCATGGAGTCAGAGGTTGCAGTTCACTAAATTAGAATTACCCTAACTAGCTACAACATGAAATTCCTAGAGAAAATGCAAGCTGAGTTGATTAGAAGATCAAAGGAAAAGAATTTCAAAGTGAAAGGACTAGTTTAGACTCTTGTCAATACTTTTGAGAACCATTACAAGAAAAATGTCTTGTGGTGAAGGTTCTGAGACATGGGATAAATTCCAAATGAGAATCTATAGTGACTCATTGACTTCCACAGTTCTTCTGCATTGTTAATTAGGTTACTTCCATCAGTAAGTAGTAAGCCAGGAGTCGAGGTTGACATCACCATTGCAGATGCCAAAGTCAACTATTTTAATAAATTGATTACTGGTTGTTAAAAACAAAAGAAACCCACTTCAAATATAAAGATGAAAAATATATAGATTAAAAATAGGTGGATGGAGATATACCCAAAAGACTGTTACTCCAGAGGCACCTGCACATCCATGTTTATTGCGGCACTATTCACAATAGCCAAGTTATGGAAACAGCCAAGATGTCCCAGCACAGACGAATGGATTAAGAAAATGTGGTATCTATACACAATGGAATTCTATGCAGCCATGAAGAAGAACGAAATGTTATCATTCG
This sequence comes from Castor canadensis, assembly GCF_047511655.1. Classification (NCBI taxonomy): domain Eukaryota; kingdom Metazoa; phylum Chordata; class Mammalia; order Rodentia; family Castoridae; genus Castor; species Castor canadensis. Next base: position 15,938,991 of record NC_133388.1, on the reverse strand, counting down.
CTGGTAAATGGATGGAACTGGAGAACATCATTTTGAGTGAGGTTAGCCTGGCCCAAAAGACCAAAAATCGTATGTTCTCCCTCATATGTGGACATTAGATCAAGGGCAAACACAACAAGTGGATTGGACTATGAGCACATGATAAACGCGAGAGCACACAAGGGAGGGGTGAGGATAGGTAAGACACCTAAAAAACTAGCTAGCATTTGTTGCCCTTAATGCAGAGAAACTAAAGCAGATACCTTAAAAGCAACTGAGGCCAATAGGAAAAGGGGAACAGGTACTAGAGAAAAGGTTAGATCAAAAAGAATTAACCTAGAAGGTAACACCCACGCACAGGAAATCAATGTGAGTGAATGCCCTGTATGGCTATCCTTATCTCAACCAGCAAAACCCCTTGTTCCTTCCTATTAATGCTTATACTGTCTCTACAACAAAATTAGAGATAAGGGGAAAATAGTTTCTGCTGGGTATTGAGGGGGGGGGAGCGGGAGGGGGTGGAGTGGGTGGTAAGGGAGGGGGTGGGGGCAGGGGGGAGAAACGAACCAAGCCTTGTATGCACATATGAATAATAAAAGAAAAAAAAATAAATAAAAATAGGTGGATGGAGAAAGTTATACTGTGGTTACAATAATCCAAAAAAATTGGAAGCAATATTTCAGACAATAGAGTTCAGAGTATGGGAAGTCATCAAGGACAAAAAGGGGCATTCTATAATGAAAAGGGGTCATCAAAGAAGTCAAAACAATCCTTAACATGTATGCACACCGGCGCTGAAAAAAAAATTGCAAAGAGAAACAGATATACCCATCATTATAGTTGGAATATTTAATACCCCTCTCACAAACGGACAGATTCAGCAGGCAGAAAATCAGTAAGGATATTGTTGAACTCAGCAACATGATAAATCAACTGGATATGATGAACATCTATAAACTTTATCCAACAACAGTACAAATATACACATTCTTCTCAAACTCACATGGGACATTCACCAAGATAAAACACATTCTGGTTCATAAAACACACCTTAACAAATTGGAAAGACTAGAAACCATATAATGTATACTTTCAGACTAGAATGAAATTAAACTAGAAACCAATAACAGAAAGACAGCTGGAAAATCCTCAAATATTTGGAAATTAAATAGCACACTTCTAAATAATGCATGAGTCAGAAATATCTCAAGAGAAAGAATATTTTGAACTAAAAAGGATAACCCATCAATATTTGGGGGATGAAACAAAATCAGCACTTAGAGAAAAACTTACAGCATGAAACACGTATATTAGAAAAGAAGAAAGATTAAAAAATCATCTAAGCTTCCACTTTAGAAAATTAGAAAAGAAGGACAACTTAAATTCAAAGGAAACAGAAGAAAGTAAATAATTAGATCAGGTGTCAGTGAAATTAAAACATGAAATCAATAGAGAAAATCAACAAAACCAAAAGCTGAAAAGATCAATAAAGCAGATAAATCTCTAGACAGGCTACCCATGAAAAAGAGAAGGAAAATTATAATATCAGAATGAAAGAGAGAACATCACTACAGACCTTATGGATGTTAAAAGGAAAATAAAAGAATGCTGTGAATAGCTCTGTACCCACAAATTTGATAATATATATGAAATGAACCAATTCCTTAAAAGACACAATGTGCCAAAACTCAGTGTGTATTAAAGTAATTGAATCAATAAGTAACAACCTCCAAGATAGAAAGCACAAGCCTAAATTGGTTCACAGGTAAAGCCAACCAAAGAAGATCTTGTACCAGTTGTCCACATGCTCTTTCAGAAGATAAACATAGTAGGAATACTTTCTAACTCATTCTGTAAGGTCAGAATTACCTGAATAAAGCCAGACAAAGACATAAAAGGAAAACTATGAACAAATATCTCTCATCAACATAGATGTAAGAAACCTCTACACAGTATTAGCAAATTAAATCCAACATGTATAAAAATGAATCATGCCTAAGTGGGATCTATCCCAGTTTGCAAGACTGGTTCAGCATTTGAAAAATAATTAATATAATCCATCACATCAGGCTAAAGGCAAAAAAAAATCACATCATCATATCAATGGATGCAGAAAAAGCATTTGACAAATACAATATCCATTGATTTAAACACAATAAACTAGGAATAGAGGAGATATCCTTCAATTTGGTAAAGAATATAAAAACACTAAGGTAATATCACACTTGCCAGTGAGAAACTAGGAACTTTCCCACTAAAATCAGGACAAGACAAGGATATCTCCTCTTACCACTCCTTTTCAGCATCATACTGCATGCCTTAGAAAAGGAAACAGTGTATTGATTAGGAAGAAAGAAGAAAAAATGTTTGCTTGCAAACCATAACAAGGTTGCAGAATACAAGGTTAACATACACGTGTCAATTGCTTTGCTATATTCCAGCAATGAACAAGTAGTATTTGAAATAAAACACAATATCTAGCATATTATTTCTAGCAAATTAAATAGGCATAAATCTAGCAAAACTCATGTAAGATTTATATGATGAAAACTGTAAAACTGATTAAAGAATTAAAAACAAAATAACACATAGAGAAATATTCCAAGATGTTTTACGGATTCAGTCCAATCCCAATCAAAATCCCAGCAAGTTATTTATTTTTTGGCAGTACTGGAATTTGAACTCAGGGTTTTGCACTTTCTGAGGAGGTGCTCTACCACTTGAGTCACTCCTCCAGCCCCCCAGGTAGTTATTTTGTGGATATTAACAAACTGTTTCTAAAGTTTATATGGAGAGACAAAGATCCAGAATAGCCAACATAATATTGAACAACAAAGTCAAAGGAGTCACATAACCTGATTTCATGACTTATGATAAAACAACACAATAAGCACAGTGTGGTATTAGTGAGAGAATAGATATGTAGGTCAATGGAGCAGAATACAAGCTCAGAAATAGACTTACAGAAATGCAGTAGTCATCTTTGATAGATAATGCAAAAGCTGTTATCATGGAGCAAAGATAGTCTTTTCAACAAATGGTACTGGAACAAGTGAACATTTACAAGCAAAAAAAAAAAAAAAAAAGTAAAAGGTCAGGCATAGTGGCTCATAACTATAATCCCAGTGCACAGGAAAGTGCAGGGAGGAGGATTTTGAGTTTGAGGCCAGCCAGGCTGCTTAGCAAGATCATGTCTAAAAAACCAACCAACAAAAAAAGAGAAGAAATCTAGACACACACTTTAACCCTCTAGTAAACCAAAACTTTTGAGACAGAGGAATTTCTGAAATGGGATTATTGAGCCATTGTACATACTAGTTAGGAAAAGGACCATGTCCTGTCTTGGCATAAGTTTGTACAAACTACCAGCAGTAGGGCTGGGTAGCTGTTGGAAAAATGTCTGCTGGACTTACAGTTTTAACTTAGAGTTAAAAGTATTTTTATAAACTTTGGGGAAAGGCAGTGCATAAGAAGTACCAGAAAATTTACTGTTATTTATGTGGTGCTGGGAAAGCACCCTATCCCTGAGCTTTTCCCCAGCCTGTGAAAGTTTAAATTTAGATGGGGTATTGTGGCCCTTGTGGTTGGCATGATGGGATTTAACACAGGGCTTCAACAGAAGCAGTCTTTCTATTGGTTTTGCTACAGCTGCCAACTAATTAACTTCTCTTATTTCTTCCTGCCTCCATCCTTCAGCCCTTTAATTAATTTGAGGACATCTCAGAATTTTTCTTTTACCACTTCACGAATGGTAACTCAAAATGTATCACAGATCCAAATGCTAAACACAAAACTATGAAGTTTTGTGCAAATAACTGTGGTAGTTAATTTTATGTCACCGTGACGTAAAGGATGCTCAGATATTTGGTGTAAACATTATTTCTGGGTACTTCTGTGAGGATATTTCTGGAAAAGATTAGCATTTGAATTGGTGGACTGAGCAAAACAGATGGCCCTCCCCAATGTGGGTGGACATTATCCAATCTCTTCAGGGCCTGAATAGAACAAAAAGGTGGAGGAAAGTTGAATTACTGTCTGCCAGATTCTGTCAGCTGGAACATCAATCTTCATCTGTCCTTAGCATTCCTGGAGTTCAGGACTTCAGACTGGAATCTATAGCATTTACTCTCACTGTCAGGCTGTTTGGCCTTTGAACTGCGGATGGCAGATCATGGGATTTATCAGCCTCCATAATCAACATGAGCCAAATATATACATATACATGTTTTCCCTCTCCTTTTTGTTCTGCCTTTCTGGAGAACCCTGACTCATACAATAACATAGGAGGAAATCTAGATGTTCTTGAATTTGTTGATAACTTTCTAGATATAGCACCAAAGGCATGATCCTGGAATGAAAAAATTGATAGTATGGATTTCACTGAAATTAAGTTTCTACTTTTTTGGCGGCACTGGGGTTTGAACTCAGGGCCTCCTGCTTGCTAGGCAGGCACTCATACCAGCTGAGCTACTCCATCAGCCCCAAATTAAGTTTCTGCTCTGTGAAAGATACTGTCAAGAATGGAAGAACAAGCCATAGACTGGGAGAAAATATTTGCAAAACAGATATCAGATAAAGAATTGTTATTCAAAATATACAAAAAATTCCTAAAATTCAACAGTTAGAACATAAAACAACATGATTAAAAAATGGACCCAAGCCTTGTATGCAAGTTAGAACATAAAACAACATGATTAAAAAATGGACCCAAGCCTTGTATGCACATATGAATAATAAAACAATAAAAAAAATGGACTGAAGACTTGAACAGACATCTCACCAAAGAAGATCTACAGATGGAAAGTAGGCATGTGAAAAGATACTCCATATCATATGTCACAACAATAACATACTAACCACCTATTAGAGTGGATGAAATCAAGAACACTAACAGTACCAGATGCTGGTAAGGATGTGTGACAACAGAGACTCTCACTCATTACTGGTGAAAATGTAAAATGGTATAGTTACTTTGGAAAAATAATTTGGTGATTTATCACAAAACTACATACTCTTACCATACAATCATATTCCTTAGGGTTTACCTAAGTTGAAAACTTACGTCCACACAAAAACAGAATGTTTACAGCAGCTTTGTTCATAATTGTCCAAACTCGGAAGTAATCAAGATGTTCTTCACTAGGGGAATGGAAAACATTTTTTGCTGCTTCCCAACAATGGAATTCAGCACCAAAAATAAATGAGCTGCCAAGCCATGAAAACATATGGGGGAAAGGTAAATTCATATTACTAAGTGAAAGAAGCCAACGGGAAAAGGATACATAGTATGATTTCAACTGTGTGGCATTCTGGGAAAGGCAATACTATGGAGATCAGTATTTGCCAGGAATTGTTAGGGCAGGGATGGATAGGCAGAATACAGAGGCTTTTTTGAGTAGTGAAACTATTTTCAAAGATATTATTATAATGGCAAATGTAAGTCACTATAAATTTATCCAAACCAACATAATGTGTAATATTAAGAGTAAACTCATAAGTTATGAACTTTGGGTGAGAGTGTTGTTTCAATGTAGGTTCATCACTTGTAACAAATGTGCCATTCTGTTGGGGGGGTATTGATAATTGGTGGAGGTTATGTATGTGTAAGGACAGGGAATATATGGGAATTTTTTGTACCTTCCTCTCAATTTTTCTATGAACCTACAACTGATCAAAAAAGTTTTAAAAAATGTGATAATTCTATTAAGACAAAAAGAGCTGCTGTAAAAAAGTCTTATGTACATACATAGGTTTTTGTGTGGACATAGTTTTATTTCTTTAGGACTAAGGGCCAAATCTAGCCTATAGCCTCTTTTTGTAGTATGGTTTTGTTGAAACACAGCCATGATTCACTTAAAAAGTGTCTATTGTGGTCTTCAGTAGTTGCAACACAGTGTGTGAGTCATAAAGCCTGTATTTTCTTTCGGGATGTTAATGGAAATAGTTTGATGACTCTTGCTCTAGGAGTGAGAGATTACTGGTGCATGTTTACTTTTATAGGACCTTCCCCAGCATTTTTCCAAAAATGGTTGTACCATTTTTGTATTCCTACCAACAATGGATGAATGATCCAGGTACACTTTATCCTGGTGTTATCTGTTTTTTCCCCTTTATTTGTCATTTTAATGGGTGTTCCTATACTTTTCCAAAGAAAGTTTGCACACTCTATACTTTTTAACATCTCTAACTTAATGAACAAAAATCTGCATTTTAACTTACCTACAGAAAATATATTCAAAATGAAGCCACTTCAAGGCTCAATTTGAGCTAAAGAATGGGATAAATTGGCCATAGGGATACACATTTATAATCCCAGCACTCAGTTGGCTGAGGCAGGAGGGTTGCTTGAGCCTAGGAGTTTGAAACCATCCTGGGCAACATAGCAAGATCCTGTCTCTTAAATAAAAGAAAAAAAAATGTGATAAACTTTCATGAGTCAAGGACAATTCTATTTTCAGTCAGTTCCCAGGAATGAAAGGAAAGCAATTACTTTGCAGATAAAATATTTGCCTATAGTTTATTAATTCTCTATGTCTGTCTTTTGCTCTATATTATCTGTCTTTTGTCAGCATCAAAATGTAGTCACTTGTATGTAGTTCTAATAACAATAACAAAATAAAGCCATGAGGTTTTTTTTTTCAGTACTGGGGTTTGAACTACAAGGCCTTGCATTTGCTAGGCAAGCACCCTACCACTTGAGCCATGCCTTCAGGCCTTTTGCTTTTAGTTTGTTTTTCAGATAGCGTCTCAGAGTTTTGCTCAGGCTGGCCTAGGACTTTTGTCCTCCTATTTCTGTCTTCTAAATAGCTAGGATTACAGGCATAGACCACCACACATGGCTTATTTGTGGCATAGAGTTTTGCTAACTTTTACCCAGGCTGTCCTCAAACCTTGATCTTCCTATCTCTGCATCTGTAATAGCTAGGATTGTAGAAGTATAGCACTATACCTGGTCCTAACCCAGGAAGCTTTGAAGGAGGGTATCTCATGCACATATGAGATAATTATTGTAATTTGTCATTACAAGAATCATCACAAATACTCTGCCATAACCACAACCTTGTACAAAGGCCATTACAACCTTAAGAAATAACACTAAGTTTGGCATTATGGTACACAACTCTAATCCCAGCACTTGAGAGGCCCAGGCAGAAGGATGGTGAGTTTGAAGACAGCCTGGGCTACAAATAGAGACCCTCTCTCAAAAAACAAAACAAAACTAAGCAACAATAAACAAAAACCAGATGAATACTTCCACAAGGACGTGTATCCAATGAGTGTCTATTCAACCTCAGACCTGCCCTACTCTTTGTAATGACCCTTGTTTCCAGGGATTATTGTATAGTGAGGTAGCATTTGGCAGGCAGAAACTTTAATTTCCTTCTTCATAAGATGAAATTATGAAATGCGTATTTGTAACATTTAGTATGGCAGATTAAGAATGGCCACAAATTCTTTGACAGCCTTTCCAGTGGGAGGTGGGGTTTATGTCTCTTTGAATCTGTATAGGTTCTGTGACAACTCTGATCAGTGAATGTGGCAGAAGTGAGGCTCTGTTTATTTATCTTGGTGTGCATTTTAAGAGATTGGGAGCTTCAGCTTCCTATCTTTTGGAACATTCCAGGAGCTCTGAGCTGCCATGAAAGAAGTCCAGCTATCTGGAGGCTACCTTCCTGGAGATGCTATTTATATGCAGACTGTGTCCAGTCTTTCATCATCCCTGCCAAGGTGCCACACATGTTAATGATGGCATCTTGGTCCCTCCAGACCATCCCATCTGCTAACTGAGAGATCCTGTGATCTCAGTGGATGTCATATGGAGCAGAAAAGTCACCCAGCTGAGTTCTGTCCAAATTCCTGACTAACAAAATTGTGAGTTCTAGTAAAATGTTTATTTTAAGCCATTAAGTTTTAGGCTACTTTATGCAGTAACAGAAAAAGCACTTAATAGGTACCAGGAGAAGAGTACTGAGGCAGCTAGAGAGGTCAGGGAAGAACAGAACTATCTCATGTATATTGAAGTTTTTTTCATGTACTGTGTGATGGTGTAAAAATTTTTCCTCACCTTTCTGTATAGTCTTCAGAAAAATGAGCATTATTTACTAATGTTTTCTGGAGTAGAATAGATTTGGTGGTGTTCTGGACAAAGAATTCTCACAATGACATTATGTCTATTATCTATATTTTATACATATACATACACACATATGTAGATTATATACATAATTTTTTTTTTTGGTGGTGGTACTGGGGTTTGAACTCAGGGCTTCATGATTGCTAGGCAGGCGCTCTACCACTTTAGCCACTCCACAGCCCTTTTTTGTGTTGGGTATTTTTAAGTTCTTGAGAACTGTTTGCCAGAACTGGCTTTGAACTGTGATCCTCCTGATCTCTGTCTCCTAAGTAGCTAGGATTATAGGTTTGAGCACTGGCACCCGGCCCACATATGTATTGTTAAAAGAAAAACTTCAGATAAATTGAATAGTTTGAGCAAAGAATAATTCATGAATCTAGCAGCACTTAGAACCAGAATGGCTTCACAGACCTTTACTCAACAGTGTGAGCACTGAGCTTTTATAGGAAGCAAAGTAGAGAAGTCATTTGATTGGCTACAGTTAGTTTTTGCCTAATTTGGGCATGGCCTGATCAATGGCTGCTTATCATTGGCTGAAGCTAGGCTATTTGTGATTGGTTGTGGTTATTTGTTACAAAAAATAAACTCTTGAGTTGGGATTTAGTTTGTTTAAATACTAAATTAGCAACAGTTTGTTTTGTAGGAACTCAAAATAGGACAACTACCTCAGGCCAATGGCTTTCCTCTTATTTAACAATATGCATATGTATTTTTAAGTAAGCATTTTAGTTTGGAGTTATTTTAGATTTAAAGAAAAGTTGCAAATATAAAGCAGTGTGTGTGTGTGTGTGTGTGTGTGTGTGTGTGTGAACGTTTATCTAGTTTTCCCTAATGTTAATATTCTCCATAACCATGAAATAGTTGTCAAAAATAAGAAATGAAAATTGGTGTGTGTGTGTATATATACATACATATATATATATATATATATATTTTTTTTTTTTTTTTTTTTTTTTGATATTGGGAATTGATCCCTGGGTCTTGTATATGCTAAGCAGGTACTCTACCACTAAGCTATATCTCCATCCTCAGTTCATTACTGTTAACTGAACTATAGATTTCATTTGAATTTCATTTTTTTTAAACCAGTGTTCTTTTTTGCATATCAGTGAAATAGATGGTAGTGACCCACCCTTTCTGGAGCTCAGGGACAGAAATTAAATTAATTGTTAGAGCACTGTTAAATACTGTAAGCACTGTTACCAATAAGCTTTTGTTCTAAGCACTCTCTGAATGCTGTTTTTCCTTTAAATGTGCTGGCTGTCAAAAAAAATCAAATACCTAGGTGTAAACCTAACAAAAGGTGTGAAAGACCTCTACAAGGAAAATTATACACTTCTGAAGAAAGAGATTGAGGAAGACTATAGAAAGTGGAGAGATCTCCCATGCTCATGGATTGGTAGAATCAACATAGTAAAAATGTCAATACTCCCAAAAGTAATCTACATGTTTAATGCAATTCTCATCAAAATTCCAATGACATTCATTAAAGAAATTGAAAAATCTACCATTAAATTTATATGGAAAAACAAGAGGCCACGAATAGCCAAGACAATACTCAGTCAAAAGAACAATGCAGGAGGTATCACGATACCTGACTTCAAACTATATTACAAAGCAATAACAATAAAAACAGCATGGTACTGGCACAAAAACAGACATGAAGACCAGTGGAACAGAATAGAGGATCCAGATATGAAGCCACACAACTATAACCAACTTGTCTTTGACAAAGGAGCTAAAAATATACGATGGAGAAAAAGCAGCCTCTTCAACAAAAACTGCTGGGAAAACTGGTTAGCAGTCTGCAAAAAACTGAAACTAGATCCATGTATAACTCAAAATGAATCAAAGATCTTAATATCAGTCCCCAAACTCTAAAGTTGATACAGGAAAGAGTAGGAAATACTCTGGAATTAGTAGGTATAGGTAAGAGCTTTCTCAATGGAACCCCAGCAGCACAGCAACTAAGAGATAGCATAGATAAATGGGACCTCATAAAGCTAAAAAGCTTCTGCTCAACAAAATAAATGGTCTCTAAACTGAAGAGAACACTCACAGAGTGGGAGAAAATATTTTCCAGCTACACATCAAAGGACTGATAACCAGAATGTATAGGGAACTTAAAAAACTACATTCTCCCAAAATTAATGAACCAATAAAGAAATGGGTAAGTGAACTAAACAGAAAGTTCTCAACAGAAGACATTCGAATGGCCAAAAAACACATGAAAAAATGCTCACCACCTCTAGCAGTAAAGGAAATGCAAATTAAAACCACACTAAGATTCCACCTCACCCCTGTTAGAATAGCCATCATTAGCAACACCACCAACAACAGGTGTTGGCGAGGATGCAGGGAAAAAGGGACCCTCTTACACTGCTGGTGGGAATGTAAACTAGTACAACCACTCTGGAAAAAAATTTGGAGGCTACTTAAAAAGCTAAACATTGATTTACCGTATGATCCAGCAATACCACTCTTGGGGATATACCCAAAAGACTGTGACACAGGTTACTCCAGAGGCACCTGCGCACCCATGTTTATTGCAGCACTATTCACAATAGCCAAGTTATGGAAGCAGCCAAGATGCCTCACCACTGACGAATGGATTAAGAAAATGTGGTATCTATACACAATGGAATTTTATGCAGCCATGAAGAAGAACGAAATGTTATCATTCGCTGGTAAATGGATGGAATTGGAGAACATCATTCTGAGTGAGGTTAGCCTGGCCCAAAAGACCAAAAATCGTATGTTCTCCCCCATATGTGGACATTAGATCAAGGGCATCCTTGTCTGGTTCCTGATTTTAGAGGGAATGGTTTCAGTTTTTCTCTGTTAAGCATAATGCTGGCTGTAGGTTTGTCATATATAGCTTTTATAATGTTGAGGTACTTTCCTTCTAGTCCTAGTTTTCTTACAGCTTTTATCATGAAATGATGTTGGATCTTATCAAAGGCTTTTTCTGCATCTATTGAGATGATCAAGTGGTTTTTTTCTTTGCTTCTGTTAATGTGGTTTATTACGTTTATTGATTTTCATATGTTGAACCACCCCTGCATCCCTGGGATGAAGCCTACTTGGTTGTGGTGAATGATCTTTTTGATGTGTTGTTGAATTCGGTTTGCCATTATTTTATTGAGGATTTTTGCATCAATATTCATTAAGGAGATTGGCCTATAGTTCTCCTTTTTGGAGGTGTCTTTGCCTGGTTTTGGGATAAGTGTAATACTGGCTTCATAAAATGTGTTAGGCAGTTTTCCTTCCCTTTCTATTTCGTGGAACAGTTTAAGGAGGGTTGGTGTTAGTTCTTTAAAGGTCTGATAGAATTCAGCAGAGAATCCATCAGGTCCTGGACTTTTCTTTTTGGGGAGACTCTTGATTGCTGCTTCAGTTTCATTTTGTGTTATAGGTCTATTCAGGTGATTAATATCCTTTTGGTTCAGTTTTGGATCATCATATGTATCTAGAAATCTGTCCATTTCTTTAAGATTTTTGAATTTATTTGAATATAGGTTCTCAAAGTAGTCTCTGATGATTTCCTGGACTTCCATGGTGTTTGTTGTTATATCCCCTTTTGCATTCCTTATTCTACTAATTTGGATTTTTTCTCTCCTCATTTTAAAAGTCTGGCTTGCCAGGGGTCTCTTGATCTTGTTTATTTTTTCAAAGAAGCAACTTTTTGTTTCATTGATTCTGGGTATGGTTTTTTTTTCGTTTGTATTTCATTGATTTCAGCTCTTATTTTTATTATTTCTCTCCTATTTGTTTTGGGATTTGCTTGTTCTTGTTTTTCTAGGAGTTTGAGATGTATCATTAGGTCATTGATTTGGGATCTTTCATTCTTTTTAATTTATGCACTCATGGCTATATACTTTCCTCTCAGGACTGCCTTTGCTGTGTCCCTTATGTTCCAGTAGGTTGTGTTTTCATTTTCATTGACTTCCAGGAACTTTTTAATTTCCTCTTTTATTTCATCAATGACCCATTGTTCATTAATTAATGAGTTACTCAGTTTCCAGCTGTTTGCATGTTTTTTGTCTTTACTTTTGTTGTTGAGTTCTAGTTTTATTGCATTGTGATCAGATAGAATGCATGGTATAACTTCCATTTTTTTATATTTGCTGAGGTTTGCTTTGTGCCCTAGGATATGATCTATTTTGGAGAAGGTTCCATGGGCTGCTGAGAAGAATGTATATTGTGTAGAGGTTGGATGAAATGTTCTGTAGACATCAACTAGGTACATTTGATCTATTGTATATTTTAGATCTAGGATTTCTTTATTGATTTTTTTGTTTGGATGACCTATCTATTGATGATAATGGGGTGTTAAAGTCTCCCACAATCACTGAGTTGTAGTTAATATATTCTTTTAGGTCCTTCAGGGTATGTTTGATGAAATTGGGTGCGTTGACATTGGGTGCATATAGGTTGATAATTGTTATTTCCTTTTCGTCTATTTCCCCTTTTATTACTATGTAATGTCCTTCTTTATCTCATTTGATCAATGTAGGTTTGAAGTCTACTTTGTCAGAGATAAGTATTGCTACTCCTGCCTGTTTTCGGGGGCCATTGGCTTGGTAAATCTTCTTCCAGCCTTTCATCCTAAGCCTGTGCTTATTTCTGTTGGTGAGATGGGTCTCCTGTAAGCAACAAATTGTTGGATCTTCCTTTTTAATCCATTTCATCAAATGGTGCCTTTTGATGGGGGAATTAAGTTCATTAACATTAAGCGTTAGTACTGATAGGTATGTGGTGATTCCTGTCGTTTACTTGTCTTAGTTGTTTGAAGGTTTGATTGTGTGTACCTAAGTTGAGGTTACTCTCTACTGTCTTGCTTTTTCTTTTCTTGTAGTTTGGTGCTACCTGCTCTTTCATGTTTATGTTGGGTTTCACTTTCTGCGTGTGGAATCTCTTGAAGAATCTTTTGTAGTGGTGGCTTTGTGGTTGCATATTGTTTTAGTTTCTGCTTATCATGGAAGACTTTTATTGCTCCATCTATTTTGAATGATAGTTTTGCTGGGTAAAGTATCCTGGGATTGAAGTTATTTTCATTCAGTGCCCAGATGATCTCACCCCAAGCTCTTCTTGCTTTTAATGTTTCTGTTGAGAAGTCTGCTGTGATTTTGATGGGCTTATCTTTGTATGTTATTTGTTTTTTCTCTCTAACATCCTTCAATATTCTTTCTCTAGTCTCTGTATTTGTTGTTTTAATGATAATATGCCGTTGGGTAGTTTTGGTCAGGTCTGTTTGGTGTTCTGGAGGCCTCTTGCACCTGTGTGAGAATAGCTTTCTCTAGATTTGGGAAATTTTCTGTTATTATTTTGTTAAATATATTACGCATTCCCTTTGCTTGCACCTCTTCTCCTTCTTCAATGCCCATGATTCTTAGGTTTGGTCTTTTGATGGAGTCAGTGAGTTCTTGAATTTTTTTTCACAGGTCTTGAGTTGTTTAACTAATAGTTCTTCGGTTTTTCCTTTAATTACCATTTCATCTTCGAGTTCTGAATTCTGTCTTCTGTTTGTTCTATTCTGCTGGATTGGCCTTTCATTTTGTTTTGCAATTCTGTTTTCGTTCTTTCTTCTGAGGTTTTCCATATCCTGAGTCCCTTCGTCTTTAATGTTGTCTATTTTTGTCCTGAGTTCATTTATCTCTTTATTAATCGTGTTCTTTGTTTCACTTTGGTGTTTATACAGTGCTTCTATGGTTTCCTTTATTTCTTCTTTTGCTTTTTCAAATTCTCTATTTTTGTTGTCTTGGAATTTCTTGAGTGTCTCCTGTACATTTTGGTTGACCATATCCAGTATCATCTCTATAAAATTCTCACTGATTACCTGTAGTATTTCTTCTTTAGATTGTTCTTGTGGACTTTGTTGGGTTCTTTGGCATAGTTTATCTTCATTTTGTTGGAGTCTGGATCTGAGTATCTGTTTTCTTCATTTCCCTCTGGTTCCTGTACTAATTTTTTGCTGTGGGGAAACTGGTTTCCCTGTTTTTTCTGTCTTCCTGTCATTGCCCTTGGTGTTGTTATTGTCCCTGTACTGTGTGCAATTAAGTATTTTCTAGCTTGTAATAATAACACTGGTGATATTTAGAATGGAAGGGTGAGAGGAGATGGAAAGCAAAGAAGTTAAAGAAAAAGGGAAAAACAAATAAACAAGTAGAAAAAAACAAAACAAAGAAACAAAAAAGTTTCAAAGATATAAACAGGGAGAGATAGTGTACTAATCAACAGTAAGCTGAACAGGCATTAGAGAGACAGAGAGAGGATTGAAAAAAAAAAAATAAAAATAAAAAAAAATGAAAAAAAAATCTCCAAGTTCAAATGCAATAAAATTTCAATCTTAATGATTTTGGTGTTAGTCCCACAGCCTCCAATCCTGGAGATGGTGTCTCAGAAGTAGTTCTGTTGTTGTCTCATCAAAGGGGAAAATACCTAAAAATAACAAAACAACACAAAAGAAGGAAAACACCACAAAGTGTCCCAAGTTCAAATGCAATACAGTTTCAGTAAATTTTTCAGCATGCAGGTGTAGTTCAGTTGTTGTCTCATCAAAGGAAGAGAGAAAAAAAAAGAATCTGGAGACAGTTCTGTGAATGGCTATCTGAGGCTGTGGCTCACCTGCCTGCTGCTGTCAGCCTGCTGTTGGTGGAGGAGTTATTTATGCAGATCTCAGGAGGGACCTTAACACTTACCTAGCCCTGCAGGCTATGTTTACTTAGAGTTCTCCTAGGCGCCACTGCCACTGCTACAAGCTTCCCCTTTCCAAGCACACAGGGGGAGGTGACACTGCACCAGCTTTCTCAGGCATGCATGTGTATTTACAGTTCACATGGGAAGTGGGTCTTCCCCCCTCTCCTGTGGAGTTTTCCTCCCTCTGCCACTTTTACAAGCTTTCCCACTCTTGATTGCTGGGCATGTGCTGTCGCTCCTGCCTTCTCCGGCTGGCTTGCTTATTTACAGCTCAGGTGAGAAGTGGGTCTTCCCCACTCTCCTGTGGAGTTTTCCTCCCACTGCCACTTTCACAGGCTTTCCCGTTCCTGGTTGGTGGGTGTGTGCTGCTGCTCCTGCCTTCTCCAGCGAGCTTGTTGTGAGAGGGATTTCCCCTCCCCCACCTTCGGTGCTGAGGGCACCCTGCTCTCTTTGCTACGTGTCTTTTTTGTTATTATTGCTTATTATTCAGTTTTTTTTTTCTTTTTTCCCTGGGTGGGGGTTGGTCTGTCCACGGGGCTATGTGCTGATCTGGCCCAGGGTTGTCTGTGGGAGTACCGCATACTGCATAGCTCACCTTGTGGTCCGTGTCTTCCCAAGCCATCTGGGCACTGCCGTCGGGTGGCGGCGCAGGAGCCCTCCTCGTTTCTCTGTTTAACATGAAGTGGAGATGCTATTTGCAGGCTGGAGGTGTGGAGGAGTCGAAGTTTTGCCTCTTCTCGGTGGTTTTTCCTATAAGGTGTATCTCCAGTGTCTTTCCAAGATTTTACTTTAGGAAGCATGCTTTCTGCTTCCTCCCTCTAGCCACCATCTTGGAATCCTATTATAAATTCTTTATTAGGATATGTTTGTTATACAGAGGGAATTTGTAGTGACAATTCCGATTAGACATATATATTATACATTTGTTGCATTGCACCCATTGTCTCTCCCCCTCAACCCCTTCCCCACCCCTTTAAAGCAATTTCAAGAGGTTTCTTAGTTCTGTTTCATATAGGTATATGAAGTCCATCAATCATATACCATCCCTTACTTTCCTCCTCTTCCTCCCCTTCCTTCCTTCCTTCCTTTTCATTCCTTTCTTTCCTTCTTTCTTTCTTTTTGAAGTACTGGGGTTTGAACTCAGGGCCTTATGCTTGCTAGATAGGCATTATACACCCCCAGCAAAATTGCCTTGCTTATCAAACTGAGACAAATGAGATAGGCTTATTTCCAAACATTTTAGCTGTCAAAAGTAATTTAGAGATAAAGATATTAAAGCATGACTTAATTATTCTTGCCATTCTTTCTAGGTGATATTAGATCTCAGGAGCATAGTCAAGTGAAGAATGTATGTGTAAATTATTCAAAGTAGACTGGATTGTGTCTTTTAGTATTTTTCTTAGTTTTTTTATAGAAACAAGACAATTTAAAAGAGCCATATAATCATTAGAAATATAAGAATTTTTTTCTTCTGATTACATAATTGCATATTTCCCTTCTAGAAAATACTTACACTTTTCTGGCATTTCCCCAATTTTTCAATATTCCTTAAAGTCTTAATTCTTGATCCACTTCTAGTCTTTATGAATGCTATTTAATTTAGAGAATTACCATTTTTTTCTTTACTTCTACCATCATCTTGTAATGGTGATTTCTAGGTTCTCTCTTCTACACAAGCTGCAATCCACTTTTGTCCAATTTCTTTAGGACATTTAGATGTTTCACCATATATTCAATTGAAGTGTCTTCTAAACAGAATACCTAGGGGGCATGACTTATTTCAGTCAAATTCTCAGTTTCTGCCAATAGTCTCTTCATGTTTTAAGGTGGAAATAAAAGCTATTTGGCTGTGAAAAGGCTATCCCATTGATTATCAGATTTGATTTGCCTTATTTGCTAAGTGGTTATTTCCACTGGCATTTCACGCACATTGTGATAAAAAAATTATATTTAATATTATTAAGTACTTACTATGTATGGGCTACTTTTCTAAGAGTTTTAGAAGTATTAACTCATTTTAACTTCACATAAAAACAGATTTTTATTTTTTCCTTTATGCAGTTGTCTTTTAAATCATATAGAAGAGAATTATAAACAAAACCCACTTTTATGTAGTAAAAATGATAGTAAAGTTTATTAGGAAAGGAATTTAGCACAACAGGATAAAAGTGGGGAGAAATGGGAAAAAAGGGAGGAAACATTTCCTGGTCCCCATGCAGGAAATGGGAGTAAAGACCACAAAAATCACATTTAAACCATCTTTAGATAATTACCTTTTCTGTAGTTTTAGTTCTTCTTTTGAATTTCAATTTCTTCAAAAATTTCAAAAGAATTCTCTGGTGTTCTTTCATTTAATTCTAAGGGATACCTTTTAATATTTCTTTCTTTCTTTTTTTTTTTTTTGGTAGTATTGGGGGTTGAGCTCAGGGTTTTGTGTTTGCTGGGCTGGCACTCTACCATTTAAGCCACACTTATAGCTTTTTTTGCTTTAGGTATTTTTTGACTAGGATCTCATGTTTATAACCAGGCTAGCCTGGCCCATGATCCTGGTATTTATGCTTTCCAAGTAGCTGGGATGATAGGCATGTACCACCACACCAGTTTTTTATTGGTTGAAATGGGTTCTTTTTGCCAGAGCTGGCCTGGAACCATGATCCTTCCAATCTTCGCCTCCTGAGTAGCTAGGATTACAGGTATGAGCCACTGTGCCAGACTGTATTTCTTTTAGTATGGTCTGCTAATAAGGAATTTTCTAGGGTTTGGTTTATGTGGGGATGCCTTCATTGTTTAAGATGATTTTTTTGGGGTTAGAATTTTAGGTAGTAGTTTTGTTTTGTTTTCTCTCCTAGCACATTGAGAGACATGAAGCTGTAGGGAGCTCTACATGCCTTGTTACCAGCAGCCCAGTCTACTCTGCATAGTGGCTTTTATGCAGATATAGACAAAAGCGGCATTTTGGGGAGGGGGAAGGTGTGTAAATAATTTATACACATGCAAGTAAATGCAAAAATGATAGCCATTCAAACTGTTCCGGGAATCAGGGGTGGGAAGATGAAAGAGAGGAGTGCAGGGGTGAATTCAAGTATGATGTATTTCATATATTGTAAGAACCTTTGCAAATACTCAGCTGTACGGGGGTACAGTTGTATCCAGCACAACAATAATTTAAAAAAAGCTATTGAAATTTTAACCACAATTTTACTCTTAGGTTTTTATTTTACAAATAGGCACATGTGTGAAAACACATATGCAGAAAGGTATTCTTTGCAGTATTGTTTATAATAGCCAAAGCAAACAAAGAGGCTGGATGCATCCTAAATGAGTCAACAGTAAGACACTTTAATGCAAATATAAAAAATATTATGGAAAAAAATTAAAAACCAATGGCATCTATCTGTCTGTGTGCTGCTATGGGATATCTAAAAGGTATTATAGACCAAAGTGTAGTATAGGACATATAACAATGTATTTTAAGGTTATATATGTATGAATATTTCTGGAATATTATACAAAAATTAATATATGTAAAATCTCTTAGTGGAGATTGAATCTAGGAATGAAATTATGTACCTAGAATGAAGTCTTACTTTTGAATATATACATTTATGCTTTGTGAAATATTTACCATGCACCTGTATTACTTTTCAATAAATTAAACCATCTAAAATAATATAATTAAGCTTTTAAAAAGGAGATCAAGGCAAATAAAGCCCATCTCTTAAAATTAATTTTTTTGGTATTAGTCTTATAAACAGTTTAAATGCATTTTGTTAAAACCCAAATATTCTAGGAATGAAGAGTTTTGATGAAAAATTGGCATCTTGTGAAGTTATTACATCTACTGCACATGCAAGTGTAGCCATAGTTATGTAACTCGGTGTTCTTGAGTGGTTACATAAACAGCTGTGCCACTATCTACTAGATATGGTTAGTGAGCCTGCATGCGGAGGTTAGCCTAAGTGTGGCTATTTCCTTCATAGGAAGTTTTCTGCCAATATTTCTTCAAATAGACTTTCTATACCATTCTCTCTGTTCTCTCCTTCTAGGATTCCCATTATGTATATGTTGTTACATGTGAAGGCATCCCCCATGTTTCCAGGGCTGTGTTCATTTTACTCCTGCTCTTGCCATTTTCAACTCCAGAATTTCTCTTTGGTTCTTTTATTTTTATTCTTTTAAAATACTTTCTATTTAGGGACATTTTTCTTATACATTTCTTTAGGCCTTTAGATATGGCTTCCTTTAGTCTTTTGAACATATTTGAAATAACTAAAGTCCTTGTGTAGTAAGTCCAATGTCTGGGTTTTCTCAGGGCCAGTTTCTATTGATTGCTTTTATTCCTTTTGTAACTTGCATACTTTCTTTACATGCCTCATAGGTTTTTGTTGAAAACTGGATATTTAAAATAATGATATTAATAATATAATGTGGAAATAATATTTTTCTACTCCACAGGGTTTATTGTTATTACTATTTATTTTAGTTTGTTTGGTAACTTTTCTGAATTACTTCTGTATTCATAAAGTTGTATTTTTTTTGCATGTGGTAACTGAAGTTTCTGTTTGGGTAACTTACTGGTCAAGTAACTATTGCATGGATATTTCTTTAACTACTTAGAACCCATAAGCCTCCCAGTTTTTGCTCTCTCTCTCTCTCTCTCTCTCTGTGTGTGTGTGTGTGTGTGTGTGTATGTGTGTATGTGTGCTTGTTATGGTTTAGAGATTAATGTATTGATGGCTTGATCCTTACCTGGTGACACTTTTATAAGGTGATTAGATCATGACACTAACCTCATCAATGGATTCATAGCTAAATGGGCTATTAGGAGGTGGGGCCTAATTGGATGAAGTAGGCCTTTGAAGAACATATCTTGTCCCCAGACCTCCTCCCCACCGTCCTCCCCTACATAACACTCTGCCTGCCTTACCACAAGCCCAGAAGCAATGTGCTATCTTGGACTGTTTCTGAAGCCATGAGCCAAAATAAACCTTTTCTTTTTTAAGCTGTTTTTCTAAGGAGAGAAAACAGACTAGCACAAAGCCTTTAACACTCAGCCAGGCAGTTGACAATACTTTCTAAGCCCTTGTTTCCTGCTTATACAATGCCTCAGGTCAGTCAGAGATGAGAGCTTAGGGCCTTCTCATGTTTTTCTTAGCATGCAGTCACCCTTGGATGTGGGCATAGGCTTATGCATATGGGTAGTCTAGATTACTAGGAATGTATTGGAACTTTGCAAAAACCTAGGACATCTCATTCCCATCTTTTCCTTTTAAGCTTTTTGGTCAGTCTCTCATTTACACCAACTGTTATCCACCTTGCCAGGCAGCTGTGAAGTTAAATATTTGCCTTAATATTTTTTTGAGACAATAAAAAATAGTAGTAGTAGTCAATGCTGACCTGAAACTCACTAGATAGTCCAGGCTGGCCTTCAACTGGTGATCCTCCTGCCTCAGTCTCCTAAGTGTTGGGATTATAGGTAGGTATTACCATACCTGGCTTGCCTTAATTATTTTTGGCAAATGCCTTGGAAAAAGTCTTTTTGAATTTGTTCTTGGATGAACTCCAAATCAGGTAAAATACAGAAACCTTGAAAGTGGATCATGCAGGGAATCATCAGGCAGATCAACTAATGATCGTCATCTGAAATGGGGTTTTGAAAAATCCTCAACCTGGTTCTGTTCTCTCCAGTGACTGTAGCTGCTAGTTTTCACTGTAAATGCTGCCTGTTAGTTTTTAAGAATGCTGCAGGTTTGGAAAGTGTGGGGTGGGACTAGGGAAAATTAAAAAGCCACAAAACATTCTGTTCTTACTGAAGTTCAAACACTTTTCTTGACTATGTGTTGCCCACATTACTAAAAGCCTTTAGTTAACTCAGAGTTCTGAAATTGTTGATTCTGACTTTTTCAATACCAGTGTTCTTTTTGCTTTTATGAAAGAGAATTTTCACAGGTCTTTACTCTGCCTTTTCTACTGATGTCTTCTCAGTAACTGTTAGGAGTTTAGCTTCTGTGTTGATATGAGTATATAGAAGCATAGGATTTTGTGTGTATGTGTGTGTATGTGTCCCAGGAGCCTTATAATTTTGTTCTACCTACAGGACATGGGTTGTCCAGCCAGGTCAGATGTTACCCTGAACATAAGACTGGGTGTAACCAGGAGGACAATAAGCCAAGGAACTCTGAAGTAAGGCACCCAGGATAGAGAAGTAGCAATACTATGTATGATGTAAGGTTGAAGACTGGATTACAATATTGTACATGAATTTGGAAATAAAAGAAAGTATAGAGGAACTGATAGAAAATGATCACATAAATAGGTCCAGGTGATTGGTTCAAGGCAGACTATGAGTAGCAAACTGGACTGAGATTTCTATTCATCTGATGTTCATTTCATGTTCCTGGGGTGGTTGTGGGGTAGGTACTATGGCTTATAAGAGTTGAATCAGGCTAACTGCTTGGTGTTTAATTGTCCAGTACCATATGAAGCATAGCATAATTGTGAGACAGTTTAGGATTTTCTTGAATTTTGCAGTCTATAAACACTGAAGTGATTTAGAAGAGAGAAATCAACAGTTGTGGTAACCAGGTGGTCTTCACATAAGAAGGAAAACTGCTCTTTGAGTGATAGGTAGGGTTTGAATAGGCAGGAGGTTAAAGCATTCTTGAATATACCCACTAACATAAGAGTAGATGAATATGAAATGGAAAGGTATGTGTTGGGGTCAACAAGGGAACTCATTTTGGGTTATACCAAATTACTTGGTGAAACATTATTTGAGAATAAGAAAATTTTAAAACAGAAGAAATTCTAGAGCAGAATGGTAGAAGGCCACAAGGGAATAAAAAAAGAAATAAGTGAAATGATTGCTGGGCACTCTTCAACATAGACGGCGTGATACACAGTTTTGGGCAGTTTTTCTACTAATTTTTCTTCTATTCCTTTTCACTTTTTTTTTGGTGATACAGGTGTTTGAACTCAGGACCTCTGCTTGCTAGGAAGGTGCTCTAACACATGAGTCATGTCCCCAGCTCTCTTTTCTTACTATTTTTGAAGGGGTAAGAAATCAATTTTATTATATCCTTAATAAGTGTCATGCACTATGCTAAGCACTTTATATATGAAGTTTGTTTTTTCCTCACATCTAATTCTTTGATGTTTGATGTAGCCATCATTAACCCATTTTATAGATACAAGAGCTTTTGTGTTTTAGCTGGGACCTTTTGTTGCCATGGAAACAAAATTTGCCACAAGTAATGCAGAGTTTATTGGGAAGACAATCTGGATAGATTGTGTGTGTGTGTGTGTGTGTGTGTGTGTGTGTGTGTATTAGGAAATAGGAATCTTAAAACAGCTAGCTATTCCTTTCTCTTTTTTTTTTCATTTTTCTTTTATTATTCATATGTGCATACAAGGATTGGTTCATTTCTCCCCACTGCCCCCACCCCCTCCCTTACCACCCATTCCGCCCCCTCCCTCTCCCCCCCCAATACCCAGCAGAAACTATTTTGCCCTTATTTCTAATTTTGTTGTAGAGAGAGTATAAGCAATAATAGGAAGGAACAAGAGTTTTTGCTGGTTGAGATAAGGATAGCTATACAGGGCATTGACTCACATTGATTTCCTGTGCGTGGGTGTTACCTTCTAGGTTAATTCTTTTTGATCTAACCTTTTCTCTAGTACCTGTTCCCCTTTTCCTATTGGCCTCAGTTGCTTTAAGGTATCTGCTTTAGTTTCTCTGCATTAAGGGCAACAAATGCTAGTTTTTTAGGTGTCTTACCTATCCTCATCCCTCCCTTGTGTGCTCTCGCTTTTATCATGTGCTCATAGTCCAATCCCCTTGTTGTGTTTGCCCTTGATCTAATATCCACATATGAGGGAGAACATACGATTTTTGGTTTTTTGAGCCAGGCTAACCTCACTCAGAATGATGTTCTCCAATTCCATCCATTTACCAGCGAATGATAACATTTCGTTCTTCTTCATGGCTGCATAAAATTCCATTGTGTATAGATACCACATTTTCTTAATCCATTCGTCAGTGGTGGGGCATCTTGGCTGTTTCCATAAGTTGGCTATTGTGAATAGTGCCGCAATAAACATGGATGTGCAGGTGCCTCTGGAGTAACAGTCTTTTGGGTATTTCCCCAAGAGTGGTATTGCTGGATCAAATGGTAGATTGATGTCCAGCTTTTTAAGTAGCCTCCAAATTTTTTTCCAGAGTGGTTGTACTAGTCTACATTCCCACCAACAGTGTAAGAGGGTTCCTTTTCCCCGCATCCTCGCCAACACCTGTTGTTGGTGGTGTTGCTGATGATGGCTATTCTAACAGGGGTGAGGTGGAATCTTAGCGTGGTTTTAATTTGCATTTCCTTTATTGCTAGAGATGGTGAGCATTTTTTCATGTGTTTTCTGGCCATTTGAATTTCTTCTTTTGAGAAAGTTCTGTTTAGTTCACATGCCCATTTCTTTATTGGTTCATTAGTTTTGGGAGAATTTAGTTTTTTAAGTTCCCTGTATATTCTGGTTACCAGTCCTTTGTCTGATGTATAGTTGGCAAATATTTTCTCCCACTCTGTGGGTGTTCTCTTCAGTTTAGAGACCATTTCTTTTGATGAACAGAAGCTTTTTAGTTTTATGAGGTCCCATTTATCTATGCTATCTCTTAGTTGCTGTGCTGCTGGGGTTTCATTGAGAAAGTTCTTACCTATACCTACTAACTCCAGAGTATTTCCTACTCTTTCTTGTATCAACTTAAGAGTTTGGGGTCTGATATTAAGATCCTTGATCCATTTTGAGTTAATCTTGGTATAGGGTGATATACATGGATCTAGTTTCAGTTTTTTGCAGACTGCTAACCAGTTTTCCCAGCAGTTTTTGTTGAAGAGGCTGCTATTTCTCCATCGTATATTTTTAGCTCCTTTGTCAAAGATAAGTTGCTTATAGTTGTGTGGCTTCATATCTGAATCTTCTATTCTGTTCCACTGGTCTTCATGTCTGTTTTTGTGCCAGTACCATGCTGTTTTTATTGTTATTGCTTTGTAATATAGTTTGAAGTCAGGTATTGTGATACCTCCTGCATAGTTCTTTTGACTGAGTATTGCCTTGGCTATTCGTGGCCTCTTTTGTTTCCATATAAATTTAACAGTAGATTTTTCAATCTCTTTAATGAATGTCATTGGAATTTTGATGGGAATTGCATTAAACATGTAGATTACTTTGGGGAGTATCGACATTTTTACTATGTTGATTCTACCAATCCATGAGCATGGGAGATCTCTCCACTTTCTATAGTCTTCCTCAATCTCTTTCTTCAGAAGTGTATAGTTTTCCTTGTAGAGGTCTTTCACATCTTTTGTTAGGTTTACACCTAGGTATTTGATTTTTTTTGAGGCTATTGTAAATGGAATTGTTTTCATATATTCTTTTTCAGTTTGTTCATTATTAGTGTATAGAAATGCTAATGATTTTTCTATGTTGATTTTATATCCTGCTACCTTCCTATAGCTATTGATGATGTCTAGAAGCTTCTGAGTAGAGTTTTTTGGGTCTTTAAGGTATAGGATCATGTCATCTGCAAATAGGGATATTTTGACAGTTTCTTTACCTATTTGTATTCCTTTTATTCCTTCTTCTTGCCTAATTGCTCTGGCTAGGAATTCCAGTACTATGTTGAATAGGAGTGGAGATAGTGGGCATCCTTGTCTGGTTCCTGGTTTCAGAGGGAATGGTTTCAGTTTTTCTCCATTAAGTAAGTATGCCCATGATTCTGAAGTTTGGTCTTTTGATGGAGTCAGTGAGTTCTTGCATTTTCTCTTCACAGGTCTTGAGTTGTTTAATTAATAGTTCTTCGGTTTTTCCTTTAATTACCATTTCATCTTCAAGTTCTGAGATTCTGTCTTCTGTTTGTTCTATTCTGCTGGATTGGCCTTCCATTTTGTTTTGCAGTTCTGTTTCGTTCTTTTTTCTGAGGTTTTCCATATCCTGGCAGTTTTCTTCTTTATTGTTGTCTATTTTTGTCCTGAGTTCATTTATCCATTTATTCATTGTGTTCTCTCTTTCACTTTGGTGTTTATACAGTGCTTCTATGGTTTCCTTTATTTCTTCTTTTGCTTTTTCAAATTCTCTATTTTTATTGTCTTGGAATTTCTTGAGTGTCTCCTGTACATTTTGGTTGACCCTATCCAGTATCATCTCTATAAAATTCTCATTGAATACTTGTAGTATGTCTTCTTTTAAATTATTCTTTTGGGCTTCGTTGGGTCCTTTGGCATAGTTTATCTTCATTTTGTTGGAGTCTGGATCTGAGTTTTTGTTTTCTTCATTCCCCTCTGGTTCCTGTACTAATTTTTTGCTGTGGGGAAACTGGTTTCCCTGTTTTTTCTGTCTTCCCGTCATTGTCCTTGGGTTGTTACTGTCCCTGTACTGTGTGTAATTAAGTATTTTCTAGCTTGTAATAATAACAATGGTAATATTTAGAATGGAAGAATGAGCTGAGATGGAAAGCAAGAAGTTAAAGAAAAGGGGAAAACAAATATACAGACAAGAGGGAGAAAGCAGAACAAGGTATCAGACAAGAGAGTTTCGAAGGTATAAACAGGGAGTGTTAGTGTACTAATCGACAGTAAGCTGAACAGACATTAGAGAGACAGAGAGAGGATTGAAAATCAAAGATAAAAAAATAAAAAATAAGTAAATGAAAGTAATATCTATATATAAAAATGAATTAAAATAAAATGGAAAATAGAAAATTAAAAAAAAAAAACCAAAAAACTTCCAAGTTTATATGCAATGCAGTTTCAGTCTTAATAATTTGGGTGTCTGTCTCAATCTCCTGTCCTGGAGTTGGTGCCTCAGATGTTGTTCTGTAGTTGTCTCATCAAAGGGGATGCATAAAGTTGAACAAAACTACACACACACACACACACACACACACAAAAGCCCCTCCAAGTGTCCCCAGTTCAAATGCAATACAGTTTCAGTAAGTTTTTCGGCTTGCAGGTGTAATTCGGTTGTTCTCTCATCAAAGGTAGGGAGAAAAAGAAAAAAAAGCATCTGGAGGCAGTTCTGAGAGTGGTATCTGCAACTGTGGCTTGCCTGCCTGCTGCTCTCCGCCTGTAGCTGGCGGCGTTATTTATGCAGATCTCTGGGGTGAGCTTAGCACTCACCTGGTCCCACAGGCTTTGTTTGCTCAGAGTTCTCCTGTGCGGGGGCCTCTGCTACAGGCTTTCCCCTTTCCAAGCACTGGGAAAGGTGACACTGCCCCACGTTGTCAGGCCTGCGTGTTTATTTACAGTTCACGTGGGAAGTGGGTTTTCCCTCCTCTCACAAGCGTCCCCGCTCCTGGTTGCTGGCGCGCCCCGCTCCCGCCAGAGCCTCTCCGCCCGCCCGGCTCGTTTATTTCCAGTCCCGGGAAGGATTCCCTTCCCCCAATCTTCAGCGCTCAGGGCGCCCCACCCTCTTTCCAGCGTGTCTTAACTGTTCTTATTGCTTAGTACTCAGTTTCTCTTTTTTTCCCGGGTGGAGGTCAGTCTGTCCAGGGGGCTATGCTGCTCTGGCCCAGGCTTGTCTGTGGGGGAACCGTGGTACCGCGAAGCTCACCTGGTCCGCGTCTTCCCAAGCCGTCTTGGCGCTGGCCACTGGCGGCCCCGGGGCCTCCTCGGTTCTCCGTTTAACGTGAAGTGGAGATTCTCTGCGCCGGCTGGAGATGTGGAGGAGTCAAAGTTATGCCTTTTCTCGGTGATTATGCCTGCAAAGTGTGTCTCCAGCGTCTCTCCAAGATTTCACTATAGGAGGGTCGCTTTCTGCTTCATACCTCTAGCCGCCATCTTGGAATCCCTTTCTCTTTTTTTTAATGGTACTATGATTTGAACTCAGGGCCTCATACTTGTCTGGCATGATAGGGTCTCTCTTCTGCATTGGCTGGCCTCAGACTGTGCTCTTCCTACCTATACCTCATATGAAGTTGGGATTACAGGTTTGTACCACTGTGCCTGGTTTGTTTGTTGAGATGGAGTCTAGTTAACTTTTTGCTGGCATAGCTCAAACCATGATCCTCCCAATCTCCAATTTCTGAGTAGTTTAGATTATAGACATGTGCCACCACACTCAGTGCATCTAGCTAATTCTTAATAGTATCTTGGAGGACCTGAATAACTAGGCTGAGGATGAATGGAGCCACGACAAGTTGAGAAAAACCTGGAATTGGGTAGGTCATTTATAGTGCTGGGGAGTTTTAGCATTGTGGTTCAAATTGTAGAGCTCCTGTCTAGTAAGTGTAAGACCCTGAGTTCAAACCACAGTACTGTCCAAAAAAAAAAAAAAAAAAAGAAAAAAGAAAAAGCAGTCTCTGTGGTATTCTATCATTGACCTGACACAGACATCCCTATTTGCCTTTTATGTGTTTCTGCATTCCTGTCTTCCCATGAGTGACTAACTGGTGATTTTTCTACTTTTTTTTTGTTTATATTTAGGAGAGGCAATATTTTTTGGGGAAATATTTTATGTTCCTTCATTAGAAGTTCTTTTGAGACAGCTTTCCTGAGAGGAAGTGAGTTAGTGCTATCACATTATTGGCAGGCTTAATACTTGGAGAAGTTTAATACATCGGAAGGCTGTCAGTGGCAGAGCTAGGATTTCAAAGGCAGTTTATCTCAATGCTTATGTTCTTTTTACTGTTCTTGTAGGCATGCCTTTGTTTCAGGCTTGATGTGGGTGTGTAAATGACCTTTCTCTCCAAAGAATTTGTATAAGTAGATAAATATGGTATATGTTAGCAGAGCATTCTGAGAGTTGGGCTGAAGGAGAAGTTTTTTTCTGAGTAAATTGATTAGGGAAGGATTTGTGGCTGAAGTAACAGTTGAGTAGAAGAAATGTAGACTTTTAAGAAATGTAGAGAGAAGAATGACATGATTGAAGACTTAGTGATGAGGAAGGCACAAGGACAAATTCGACTGCAGTATAGGGAACTGGAATCCATGGTACATATTGCTATAGGATGATTAATCTAAATCATGCTGAGAGCAGCATGAAGAATAGATTAAAGTGGAACAAGGAGCATTAGTGGAGCCACTCAGGAAGGAATTTCATTGATTCCAACATGGGCTCAAGCAGAAATGGATTAATGTTACAGAAAAAAAATATGGAAAGAAAGAAAGAAATTTGGGATAATTTTAAAAGAGAAATGATTGGACTTGAAACTGATTAGCTTATACAACATTGAGATTTCAAGTCTAGGTAACAATGACAAGTCAGAATCATAGCCTAATTTTTAGAAATAAAGTCAGGTGGAGGTAGGAAAATAAAGCATGGCTTATGTATGCTGAGTTTCAAATACTAACAGAGCATCTCCAGATAAACATCTATCAA
Organism: Castor canadensis; assembly: GCF_047511655.1. Taxonomy (NCBI): domain Eukaryota; kingdom Metazoa; phylum Chordata; class Mammalia; order Rodentia; family Castoridae; genus Castor; species Castor canadensis. The sequence continues at coordinate 15,910,814 of NC_133388.1, read as the reverse complement.
ATAGTTAAAAATAAGAGTGGCCAAGACAAAAAATTTAAAGATTTGAGACTCTTCACCATGTAAGTTGTAATTGAAGCACAGGGGTGGATAGGTGCCCTTAAGATAGATCTTAAAGACAGGTAAGAATTCCAAAGGCAAAGCTGTGAGAAACAACCCATGTTTTTCTTTTTTCTTTTTTTGGATAGTATGCAGAAGATGAAGAAATAGATAACTGTAGTTACCTTTACTTTGTTGTAACACATTTATGAGAACCAACTCACAAAGAGAAAGGTTTCTTTTGGCTCACAGTTTTGGGTGTTTCAATCCATGATCAAGTGGATGCATTGCTTTTAGACCACTGGTGTGTGTGTGTGCGGGGGGTGGGGTAGTACAACATGGTGTGAGTGTATTATGGAGCAAAAGTACTCATTTCATAGCCAGAAAGCAAAAGAGAGAAAAAAGAAGGGAGAGGAGTCCCACTAATCCCTTGAAGAGCATGCCCTGGTGACTTGAAGACCTTCCACTAAGCTCACCTCTTACTTCCCAATAGCACAATGCTGAGGAACAATCCTTTAACACATGGGTGTTTGGTGGCCATTTAAGGTTCAAACTATAGCACATCTTACTTGTTGAAATGGCAGAATGTTCGTTTGTCAAGACTCAAACTTGTAATAATGATAGATAAACCATTGCTGAGCTCAAAGTGAGATAAATATTATTTGTACCAGAAAAGGAACAGAAATGAAAATTCGTGGTTTGGGTTGATGCCATAGTGTTCTCACCTACAGGCTGAAAATGGGCAAAGAATTTGGATTTGGCTTCTGCAAGGATAATGGGGATTAAAGTGTTCCGTGCTTGAAATGCCTTGCTAGCACCAGCCCCATTCTACCTCAAGAAAATGACCTGGAAAAAATTGTTATTGGCTCCTTCTTGGGATACAGGCAGCTTAGAACACACTGTAAGCCCAGAGATTCGGGAATATATAGATATAGCCTTGAAATTCAGATTGAATCAAACTGCCTAATAACTTTATTTTGAAAAAAACCTTTTAAATTAATTGATAATTAATTAATTTGTGGTACTGAGGTTTGAATTGTTTTGTGCTTGAGAGGTAGGCACTCTACCACTTAAGATTTGCCTCCAACCATTTTTTTCTCTGGACTGGGGATGTGGCTCAGTGGTAAAATGCTTGCCCAGCATGCATGAGGCCCTGGGTCAAATCTCCACCACCACAGGGAATACCACAGAGTATCAGTGAAAGAAACATTTTCAGACATATAAAAACTCAGAAAATTTTCTAACCATATACCTTCTCTAAAAGAAATAATTAAGGATGTACTTCATTAAGAAAGAAAAGTGAACCCAAGGGAAGGTATGACAAACAAAAAATAGTTATGAGCACAGAAATTGATAAACTGTGTTGGTAAAATACTTAGCTTTTAGCCAATTAAAAGGTTATTTTTATTTTCAAATGCAAACTGCAACTCTAGTTAACAATAACAAAAAGGAATCTGTGTTTATTTAGGATGAGAATAGAAATACAAAATAATTTTAGAGTTTGCTAGAAAGATTTGTAGTTAAATATTGTAAAAATTATAAAAATAATCAGTGCATATCTTTCAAATGAGCAGAGGGAGAAGGGGATTACAGAAACATTTTTATTAAAATGAAGAAGAGGAGAAAAAGAAGCAATGTCAGCAAAGACTATGCAAAATAACATGGTAAATATAAGCTTGAGTATATCATAATAAACAAAAGAATTCACCTTATCTGTTATTGAAGGAAATTATCAGTATGAATAAAAACCAAAACTCAGCTATTTGCTGCTTAAAGGAGATAAACCCGTAGAAAGCAGATGAAAATAAGGAATGAAAAATGATATTCATAGCAAACATTAGTTAAAATAGTAATTTTAAAAAGCTGCTATAGATTTATCATGCAAAGTAGAATAGTTTGAAAGAATTAGGAATGCAACATATACATGTAATGTGTATATATATGTGTGTATATATACATAAATATATTTTTTTGTGGGACTGGGGTTTGAATTTAGGACTTCACACTTGCAAAGCAGGTACTCTACTTCTTGAGCCACACATCTAGTTCATTTTGCTCTGGTTATTTTGGAGATTAGGTCATGCAAACTATTTGCCCAGGGTGGTTTGAAACTGCGATTGTCCAGATCTCAGTCTCTCAAGTAGTCAGGATTATAGGCGTGAGCCACCACAGGCACCCAGCAAGGACACAACATATTAATAAAAGAAAATCCACCAAGAAAATGTAACAATATTATCGTTTCTCTGCTTCTATTAGCATATATTAGTTGTATACAGGGGTTTCATTGTGTTGTTTCCGTATATGCATACAATGTATCTGATCAAATCTATCCCCTCTATCACTCCCTATCATCCCCTTCCCCCCTCTTGGAACAATTTCAGCAGGTTTTGTTGTTCTGTTTTTCATACACGTGTATAGAATACTTTGAACGTATTCCTCCTCTACCCACTTCCTTTTGTCCTTCTCCCTCACTGTGGTACCCACCTTAAACAGAACCTGTTTTACATTCCTGTCATTCGTGTTTTAGGGCTACATTCCACATATGAGAAAGAATATGCAATACTTGACTTTTTTAGTCTGACTTATTTTGCTTAGCATGATGATCTCTGGTTTTATCCATTTTCCTGTAAATGGCATAATTTCATTCTTCTTAATGGCTGAATAATATTCCATTGTACAAATATGCCACATTCTCTTTAACCACTCATCAGTTTGATGGGCACCTAGGGTCATTCCATGTTTTAGCTATTGTGCACAGTGCTGCTACAAAAATGGGTATGCAGGTATCTTGACTGTATGTTGACTTACATTCCTTTGAGCATATGCCAGGAGTGGCATAGCAGGGGCTGCTTACAGTCCCACAAACAGAATATAAGGATCTCTTTTTCCCAAATTTTTGCCAGCATTTGTTGTTGTTTTCTTGATAATTCCCATTCTGACTTAAGCGAGATGGAATGTCAGTGTTGTTTTGATTTGTATTTCATCTTTTAAAAAAATATAATCTTTTTTTTTCATTGCTGGACATGGATTCCAGGGTCTTGTGCATGCTAAGCAAGTGCTTTGCCACTGAGCTATATCCCCAACCCAACAATATACTCTTTAAATATTACATGCACAATATTGTTTACATTATATACAGATAACCAAAACTGGACAGAATTATAAGAAGAAATGAATAAAATCATGATCAAAACTGGAGAAACTGATAAGTATGCCAGAAATTAACAAAGATATAGAAATTTTCTATTCAAATTTAACAGGACTAGAGGTATAGCTTAATGGTAGGGCACTATTTAACATGTACAAGGTCCTTGGTTTGATTTCCAACACTCCAAAAACCAAAACCAAAATCAAAGATAATTCTCTTTTCCAACAAATAGAGAATATAAATGCTTCAAGGAATCCTTGAGCATTACAAAAATTGATCATCCTACGATGTCAGAAGAGAAGTCACCCAGTTCAAACAATTGATATCATATGGTCATGTTTCTGAGTGTAATGCCATTAAATTAGAAATCAATAATAAAACGATGGTGAGACAGCATTTGAGAGCATGAGGCGGGAGATTGTGAGGTTGAGACAGCCTGGACTAAAAGGCAAGACCCTGTTTAAGAAATAAAACAAAACAAAAAAAAATTCTTTGTATTTGAATTAAAGAGAGGAAGCCATAATGCCAATTACAAAAATACTCAGAATCAAATGACAGTGAATGTTATTTGAAATGCATAGAGCTAAGACAATACTGAGAAGTAGGTAAGTAGTCCTAGGTGTACTTATTAAGAATAATTAAGAATAGTTAAGTGTTTAACTGAAGAAACTAGAAATAGAACAACAGAAGAGTAATCTCCTCTTCACTCCTTACCCCACAGTCAAAAGATAGGTCCAGGACTAAGGGAATTTCTGGGACAGTTGAGTTTTTCCTTTTTGTTTTGGCCATCCTGGGTTTTGAACTCTGGGCCTTGTGCTTCTTGCTAGGCAGGTGCTGTACAACTTAATCTATGCACCCAGCAATGGGACAGTTAAAACTGGTACAGTCCTAGGCAAAACAGGATGGCTTGGTCACCTTACACCTAACCATCAAAAAAATAGATAAGTCTTATTTTATATAAACTGAGATTAGACAAAGAAAGAAATCTTCCCAGTTCATTTTTTCAGACTATACCCTTGATACTATCCCTGGATGAGAAAATTACTAACGAGTGTCACTTTTCATCATAGGTGCAAGAATTCTAGAAATAAAAATTAGCACAGCGAATTTAGCAGTGTTAAGGAAAAATAGTATATTTGGGATCAAGTTTTTTCCTGGAATGTGAGGATCCTTTAGAAGTCTATTAATGTAATACATCTCATTAACAGAGAACCTTATGACCATCTTAAAAGATGACTTATTAAAACTCAATACAAAATGACCCAAGCATTGTATGCACATATGAATAATAAAAATAAAATAAAATAAAATAAAAACTCAATACAGGCCAGGCATGGTGTTGTGCGCCTGTGGTCATAGATACTTGGGAGACTGGGGCAGGAGGGTTACTTGAGCACAGAGGTTCAAGGCTAGCCTATGCAGCACAGCAAGACCCCACCTCATAAAACAAACACAAAAACAAACACAAACCTAGACTTCTGGTTTCTGCTCTGATGTGCAAAGAGCTTAGAAGTTATCACTTTTGTCCTCATAGTAAGAAAAACACAGAAACTTAACAACTCTCTTAGATCTATCAGCGAATCGAGGTCAGAACAAACTGCATTTCTTAGTTTCTGAGGGCTGCTTTAATAAAGTACTACAAACTGAGTGGCTAAAAAGCAATAGCAGGTAGAGGCCATCCTTCCTCCCAATACTCTAGGGAAGAATCTTTGCTGGTTTTTTTTTTTTTTTTTTTTTTTTTTTGCTTCTGGTAGTTCCCAGTAATCTTTGCATTCCTTGGGTTGTAGATGCATCACCTCAATCTCTTTTTCCATCTTCACATGATCTCCTTCCCTGTGTGTGTGTGTCCCTGTGTATCCTCTCTTATCCATCATTGGGTATAAGTCCACTCCAATCCAGTATGCCTCATCTTAACTTAATTCCATCTGCAAAGACTGTATTTCCAGATAAGGTTATATACTGAGGTTCTAGGTGAACATAAATTTTGGGGGGAATAGTATTAAACCTATTATTTCACCACCTCCAAAATTGGACATACAGGTGAATATAGAGAATCATAGCTTGTAGGAAGCAGAAGCCTCTTAAGTCAATAATTGATAGAAGCATTTAAGCATTTAATTGATGCATTGCTGGAAGTTGAGGGTAGACTAGCTTGAGATTTAAAAACTCTTGGGGACCTAGTTTGAAGGGGCCCATTTTAATAGCTTTATCTCCAGAGGCTCCTCCAGGTTCTCATGGTGAAGAGCTGAGAAAAATCTTGTTCTGCTTCTAGCAGGTCAACTTCTTTAGAAAACAACCAGAATGGTATATTCTCCATAACCAAGGCCTTTCCTCAAAGGACACTGCTTTATCAGAGCCTTACCAGAGCTAGGGGAAGGGAAATTAGATGAGTGGAACTCACTCTAGCCTTCCTGTTTCACATGAAGGGAGGGGAAGAAAGGCTAAGAAACTCTTCTGTGGGTCATAGTACAGGGACTGACCCACTAAAAACATGAAGATTTAATTATAAGATAACAGAATGCTTCTTCCTAAACCTTACCACCATATCAACTGTAAAGACAAAAAGTTCATTTGCTTATGGTTCTGGAGCTTCCAGTCCAAGATGGACAGCTCCAGTGTTTGGGCCTCTGATATGAGCCTTGGATCACAATGGAAGGGAGTGCATGTTAGAGAAACTGCTTATACCATGAGCCAGGACACAGAAAGAGACCATGAGACTAGCCCCACAGTCCCTTTTTAGGGCACACCTTTAATGACCTAAGAATCTCCCATAAAGTTCTACCACCTAAAGATCCACATTTCCCAATAGCATCATCCTGGGAATAATTCCTTTAACATATGGACCTTTGGAGTCCACTATTGATACTGAAACCTGCAGCAGCATGCTAAAAGGCAAGAAAAAACAGCCTGAAAAAATAAAGCAAATATCAGTACTACACTCAATATATGGCAGATATTTTAGAATGAGTACATTGGATATTGATTAGGTTTAAAATAAGTATGATTAATATGCTAGAGTCTAATGGAAAAAGCAGACAATATACAAGAATGATTGGGTAATATAATCAGAGAGATAGAAACTAAAGCAATCCAAATGTAGTGTTAGAAATAAAAAGCTCTATAACAGAAATGCAGAATGCCTTTGACTGGCTCATCTCTAGAACTGTACAACACAAAGAATGATTTGTTTGTATTTGTGTGTGTGTGTAAAGTAGGTAGAGTATATATGAGTGTATTTTTAAAAAATTCAGTAAATTTTCATCATTAAAAATTCTTCACTGCTAGATGTGGTGGTTCATGTCTGTAATCCCAGGTACTGGAGAGGTATAGGTAGGAGGATTGCTATAGAAGGCCAGCTGGGCAAAAGCATGATACCCCATATGACAAACAAACTAAAACGAAAGGACTGGGTCATAGCTCAAGTGGTACAGCACTAGCTTAGCAAGTGCAAGGCCCTGAGTTCAATCCTCAGTACTAAAAACAACAAAAAAAATCTTAGCTACATATGAAAGAAGGGAGCTTCCTCAGCTTCCTCAGTGCTTCCATAAAAATGTCCTTCAATAAACATAACAAACTTAGTGATGAATTTTAGAAACATTGTCAATAAAGTTAAGAATAATGAAAAGATACACTGTTTTGATTCAATATTCTTTTTTTTTTAAATTTCAAATAACTTTTCCATGATCTTTTCATCTTTATTTTTATTTATTTATTTATTTAATTATTTATTCACATATGCATACATTGTTTGGGTCATTTCTGCCCCGTCCCCCTCCCCTATCCTCCCCCCCCCCACTTCCAGGCAGAACCTGTTCTGCTCTTATTTCTAATTTTGTTGAAGAAAAGACATAAGCATAATAAGATAGACTAAGCGTTTTTGCTAGTTAAGGATAGCTATACAGAAATATTCCTAGCATTGCTTTCATGTACACATATGTTACATTCTAAGTTGATTCATCTCTAACTGATCTTTACACTGGTTCCTGATCCCCTTTTCATGTTAACCTCTGTTGCTTTATGGTTTCTGTATTAGTTCCTCTGGAGTGGGGACATCAAATGCTTTCATGTTTTGGGTTTTCTACCTATTCCTGTATCTTCCTTATGTGCTCTCCCCTTGTCATGTGATCCAAGTCCAACCACATTGCTGCATTTGCCCTAGATCTAAAGTCCTCATATGAGGGAGAACATACGATTTTTGGTCTTCTGAGCCTGGCTAACCTTGCTCAGAATGATGTTCTCCAGTTCCATCCATTTACCTGCAAATGATAAGATTTCATTCTTCTTCATGGCTGAGTAAAATTCCATTGTGTACAAGTACCACATTTTCTTGATCCATTCATCAGTAGTGGGGCATCTTGGTTGTTTCCATAACTTGGCTATTGTGAATAGCACTGCAATAAACATGGGTGTAAGTGCCTCTGGAGTAACCTGAGTTGCATTCCTTTGGGTATACTCCCAGGAGTGGGATTGCTGGATCAAATGGCAGGTCTTTGTTTAGATTTTTAAGAAGTCTCCAATTTTTTTTCCAGAGTGGTTGCACCAGCTTGCATTCCCACCAGCAGTGTACCAGGGTTCCTTTTTCCTCATATCCTCGCCAACACGTTGTTATTGGTGTTTTTTTTTTTCATGGATTTTTATTTTTATTTTATTCATATGTTTGGATCATTTCTCCCCCCTTCCCCTACCCCCTCCGTTATCCCCCCTGCCCCCTCCCTCTCTCCCCCACCCCTTCACTACCCGACAGAAACTATTTTGCCCTTATCTCTAATTTTGTTGAAGAGAGAGTATAAGCAATAATAGGAAGGAACAAGAGTTTTTGCTAGTTGAGATAAGGATAGCTATACAGGGAGTTGACTCACATTGATTTCCTGTGCATGTGTGTTACCTTCTAGGTTAATTCTTCTTGATCTAACCTTTTCTCTAGTTCCTGGTTCCCCTCTCCTATTGGCCTCAGTTGCCCCAAAGTTTCTGCTTTAGTTTCTTTGCATTGAGGGCAACAAATGCCATCTAGTTTCTTAGGTGTCTTACCTATCCTCATACCTTCCTTGTATGCTCTCGCCTCATCATGTGATCAATCCCCTTGTGTTTGCCCTTGATCTAATGTCCGAATATGAGGGAGAACATACGATTTTTGGTCTTTTGGGCCAGGCTAACCTCGCTCAGAATGATGTTCTCCAATTCCATCCATTTACCAGCAAATGATAACATTTCATTCTTCTTCATGGCTGCATAAAATTCCATTGTGTATAAATACCACATTTTCTTGATCCATTTGTCAGTAGTGCTAGGGCATCTTGGCTGTTTCCATAACTTGGCTATTGTGAATAGTGCTGCAATAAACATGGGTGTGCAGGTGCCTCTGGAGTAACCTGTGTCACAGTCTTTTGGGTATATCCCCAAGAGTGGTATTGCTGGATCATATGGTAGATCAATATGTAGCTTTTTAAGTAGCCTCCAAATTTTTTTCCAGAGTGGTTGTACTAGTTTATATTCCCGTTGGTGGTGTTTTTGATGATGGCTATTCTAACAGGGGTGAGGTGGAATCTTAGTGTGGTTTTAATTTGCATTTCCTTTATGGCTAGAGATGGTGACCATTTTTTTATGTGTTTTTTGGCCATTTGAATTTCTTCTTTTGAGAAAGTTCTGTTTAGTTCAGTTGCCCATTTCTTTATTGGTTCATTGATTTTAGCAGAGTTTAGTTTCTTAAATCCCTATATATTCTGGTTATCTGTCCCTTGTCTTCCTATATATTCTGGTTATCAGTCCTTTGTCTGATGTGTAGCTGGCAAATATTTTCTCCCACTCTGTGGGTGGTCTCTTCAGTTTAGAGACCATTTCTTTTGTTGTGCAGAAGGTTTTTAATTTTATGAAGTCCCATTTGTCCATCCTTTCTCTTAGTTGCTGGGCTGCTGGGGTTCTATTGAGAAAGTCTTTGCCTATACCTATTAGTTCCAGAGTGTTTCCTGCTCCTTCCTGTAGTAACTTCAGAGTTTCAGGTCTGATATTTAGGTCCTTGATCCATTTTGAGTTGATACTAGTACAAGGTGATAGACATGGATCTAGTTTCAGTTTCTTGCAGATGGGTAACCACTTTTCCCAGCAACATTTTTTGAAGAGGCTGTCTTTTCTCCATCATATATTTTTGGCATCTTTGTCAAAAATAAGGTGGGCATAGTTGTGTGGATTCATATCTGGGCCCTCTATTCTGTTTTGCTGGTCTTCATGTCTGTTTTTGTGCCAGTACCATGCTGTTTTTATTGCTATTGCTTTGTAATATAGTTTGAAGTCAGGTATTGTGACACCTCCAGCATTGTTCTTTTTGCTGAGTGTTGCCTTGGCAATTCACAGTCTCTTGTGTTTCCAAATGAACTTTAGGGTAGATTTTTTAATCTCTGTGATGAATGTCATTGGGATTTTGATGGGAATTGCCTTAAACATTTGATTACTTTTGGTAATGTAGCCATTTTTACTATGTTGATTCTACCAATCCATGAGCACAGGAGATCTTTCCACCTTCTGTAGTCTTCCTCAATCTCTTTCTTCAGGAGTTTTCAAGTAATTCAAGTAATTCTCATTGTAGAGGTCATTTACATTCTTTGTGAAATTTACTCCTAGGTATTTGATTTTTTTTAGGCTATTATGAATGGAATTGTTTCCATGTATTCCTTCTAGTTTGTTCTTGTTGGTGTATAGAAAAGCTAATGATTTTTGTAAGTTGATTTTGTATCCTGCCACCTTGCTGTAGCTGTTTATGGTGTCTTAAGAGTTTTTGGGTAGAGTTTTTTGGGTCTTTAAGGTATAGGATTATATCGTCTGCAAAGAAGGATTTTTGACAGTTTCTTTACCTATTTGTATTCCTTTTGTTTCTTCTTCTTACCTAATTGCTCTGGTTAGAAATTCCAGTACCATGTTGAATAGGAGTGGGGATAGTGGGCAGGCACCCTTGTCTTGTTTCTGATTTTAGAGGGAATGATTTCAGTTCTTCATCATTAAGTATGATGTTGGCTGTAGGTTTATCATATATAGCCTTTACAATGTTGAGGTACATTCCTTCTATTATTAGTTTTCTTAGAGCTTTTATCATGAAGGGGTATTGGATCTTATCGAAGGCTTTTTCTGCATCTATTGTGCTGATCAAGTGGTTTTTGTCTTTGCTTCTATTGATGTGCTGTATTACATTTATAGATTTGCATATGTTGAACCACCCCTGCATCCCTGGGATGAAGTCGACTTGATCATGGTATATGATCTTTCTGATGTGTTGTTGGATTTGGTTTGCCATTATTTTATTAAGGATTTTTGCATTGATATTCATTAAGGAAATTAGCCTGTAGTTCTCCTTTTTGGAGGTGTCTTTGTTTTTGGGATGAGAGTAATATTGGCTTCATAAAATGAGTTTAGGCAGTGTTCCTTCCCTTTCTTTTTCATGGAACAGTTTAAGGAGAGTTGGTATTAGTTCTTCTTTAAACATCTGATAGAATTCAGTGATTCAATATTATTCTGAAAATTCTACAAATGTAATAATTAGATTAAACAATAAATATAATTATGAAGTATGACTCAAAACTCATTATTTATAGATATCAAGTTTGTCTATATAGGACATTTTGGAAAATTTACAAAGTATTAGAACTGATAAGAGAGGTTACTAAGGTTGGTAGATATAAGATCAATGTAAAAATTAATACTCTTTATATTTAAGTAAAAACTGAAAGCATAATATGAAGCAAATTTCCATTTCAAATAGCAATAAAATTTATGTTAGTTAGAAATAAATCTAACAAAAGATCTTTAGGAATCATAGGGAAAGCTACAACATAGAACCGAAAAGCTAGATGTGGAGAGAGAGCTCATGCTCATCAGTGGGAACACTCAAGGTATCAGTTATCACTGGTCCATAAGGCCAATGCAATTTCAAAACAAATTTTTAGTTTTTTCATGTAATTTGTAAGTTGATTGTAAAGTCAGCTTGTCCTATAAAGAATCACTTCAAATCTATAATTATTAAAACAGTATGGTTAAGACAGGGATATATAAATAGACCCATGGATGAAAGTTGGCATAGTCTCATGTGAAATAGAAAGTTGATTTATGACAAAGTTGCCATAGAGTTATAAATCATTGGGGAGAACTTTAATAAATTATTAAAATGCTTCTTATATTTAGGGAAAAAAGTAACTCTAATCATAGTATACACAAAATTTAAGTTGCAACAAACACTTAAATATTAAAGGTAAAGCTTTAAACCTTTGAATGAAATATAAGAATATCTTTACAGGATAGGAGTGAATTTCTTGAAATATAAAAAAGCATAAACTATAATATTTTAAAACTTATGTTCAACAAAAGACTTTGTAAACAAAGTAAAAGCAATAAGCCATAGGCTGGGAGAGGATCTGCCTTTCCATCTGATATCATATTCCTTCAGATTGAAGAATTTCTTTTAGTATCTCTTGTAACAAAATCTCTTAATTTTTTTTCTTTTTAAATTTTTTTTGGTGGTACTGGGCTTAAACTCAGAGCCCATACCTTGAGCTGCTTCACCAGCACCCCTATTTTTTTGTGATGGGTTTTTTCAAGATAGGGATTCTCAAGCTGTCTGCCCAGCTGGCTTTGAACCACGATCCTCCTGATTTCTGCCTCCTGAGTAGCCAGGATTACAGGTGTGAACCAGTGATGCTAGGCTCTCTTAGTTTTTTTTTTTCTATGTAAAAATATATTTGTTTTTATTCTGAAAAACAAATATATTGTTATGTAGCCCAGACTGGCCTGGAATTTGAAGTCCTCCTGTCTCTACCTCCCAAGTCCTGGGATTACAGGCATGCACCAACATGCCCTGCATGTTGTCTTTTTTTCTTGACAGTGGGTCATATGGGTCACATTTCCTTCCTTCCTTTCCCTTCTCCTTCTTCTTCTTTCTCCTTCTTATCTTCCTCTTCCTCCTCCTCATTCTTTCAATTTGGGAGTATTGGAGTTTGAACTCAGGGCCTCACACTTGCTAGGCAGGCACTTTACCATTTGAACCACTCTGCCAGCCCTAGCTTCCTGTTTTTTTTTTTTAAAGTATATCCAGTAAGTTTGTATTGAATCTGGAGATTGTGAATATTGTGTTGTGGAGAACGTGCATTCTGTTATTTTCCACTTAAATGTTTATTTTTATTTAAACAGGTAAATAGGGCTGGGGTGTGGCTCAAGTGGTAGAGAGTCTGCCTAGCAAGCAGAAAGACCTGAGTTCAATCCCCAGTACCAACAAAAAATAAATAAAATACAAAATAAACAGTTAAATAATTTAATGCGACACAAAATACAAAATAACTCTTGGGTGGCAGCTCAAATCTCATCAGCTCTTTAATCCTTTGTTTGGTTGTTGTTGTATACAGTCCTTTCATATGTGTAATTTAGAGATCAGCTAGAGATTTGGGCAAACATACTAATATCTCTCCTACTCTGGCTCTTTTTCTTAACTCTCCCATCACTTTCCAGGAGCTATGACTTCTTTAAAGTACGTGTTTTGTTATCGAGTATACTATTGTAATCTTTAGCCAATATGTGTGGCATCTCTCAAATTAAAAGTCCTAAAGAATGGAAACTTATCTTGGATCATTCCTTTCCTCCAAGTGTTGACACCTATTTAGAATCTAATTCTTTCAGGTAGTTTTTGGCCTTTTATATAGAATTAATAGTTGTTATCTTTGGGAGGAGAGGTCTGACAGGTATCTATTTGGTCATTCTGGAAATGAAACCTGGAGAGAGTCCAAACTGGTTCAATCAGGTCAGTGAGGAATTGGCATTATCAGTAAAAGGTAAACATAACCCTCTAGAATTCTTGCCCATGTACATAAGGACACGTGTGAGAACATCCATTGCAGCTTCATTTTTTGTAATAGAAAAGTGGAAAAAAATCTAAATTTCTATCAACAAGATAGTAAATAAATAAGCTGTGAGATATTTATAAAATGAAATACTACTTAGAACTAAAAGTGAGTAAATTAGTGGTTAATTAACATGATTAAGAGAAAATGCAGTGTTGAGAGAAAGTGTAAGTTTTAGAAAGATCTGTATGACTTGATAATAATTATGTAAGTTTAAAACATATTAAACAGTCTGGTAGAGTAGCTCAAGTGACAGAGTACCTGCCTAGCAAGCACAAGGCCCTGAGTTCAATTCCTAGACTTTAAAACAAAAATGACAAAAAACCCCCATATGATGCAGAGCTTGTGGGGTGGGTATATCTCAGTAATGGAGTGCTTACTATCATGTGTGAGGACATGGATTTTATTCCTAGCACTGCAAAAAAGGGGGAAATAATACATATTGCTTATGGAAATAACAAATATGGTGTATATATAGTTACCCTATATAAAATTTTACCTTATCCAAAATTTCAACCCATTCAGTACAAATGTTTTAATATTTTTTCTTTTTAGTATTTGTCAGTATTTAATGTACTATGTATTTTACTTATTTAACCTTTTGTGTCTTCCCCAATAGAATATTAGCTTCATGAAGTAGAGATTTTTGTCTTCTTTCTTCACTTCAGTATCCCCAGTGCCTAGAAACAGTGTTTGGTATATAATGGGTACTCAATAAATAGTTGCTAAACACGTAAGTGAGTAGTATCAAATAATCCGGAGTAATTTTTATGGGGGCTTCTAATGTCTCTAAAATGTTTTACTTCTGAAAAGTAAAACATCTAATGCAGTACAACAAAATATTAAGATATGATGAGACTAGGTAATGTTAGTGTTTATGATATTTATCATTATTAATTTTTTTTGGAGCATTGGGGATCAAACCCAGGACCTCGCTCATGTTAGACAAACATTCTACTTCTGAGCTACACTGCCAGCTCCCATTTCTTAAATTTCCATGTTTGAAGTATTCATTAAACAATATAGAAAAATGGATAAGATTTTTGAAGAGCATGATATCATAGAAGTCAAGGGAAGAGGGTTTTAAAAAGGAACAGAAAGATATTTCAAATGTTGGTGTTAGTCACCAAGAGATAAAGCAATTGTAATAGATTAATAGGATATGATTAGAGACTTTTAGCCAGGAGTTGACAGCAGGTAGAGTGGTAAGAAAATGCAGGCAATAGGTGGAGAAATATCCTACTTATTTAGTAGGATAATTAGTTTTTCCAGGATGGAAAATTTATTCATGTTGTAAGCAGAATAAAAAAATCCATCAAAAAGACCGAGGCTTAAAATGCTGTGAAGAGAGAAGATGAAGAGATAAAATACTAGAATAAATGGAAGTATTTATAACTAGAGGCATAGATTAAGAAGCAAAAGGCATTTCAGCTGGCAATGAGAAGAGATGCTACTTCTGCAACAGAAGAAAAGGTAGAGAGAGAATGGTGGACCCAAGTGGAGATAAAGAGAAGGGTGAGGGAGTTCATATTTGTTTCATTGAAAGAATAAATCAGGCCACATGTTGGGTTAGAGAAAATGGGTAGTAGAAATGGGAGGTCCAGGTTAATGAATTAACCCAAGCACAGGTCAGAAGGCTGAAGTGGTGAGAGTCTAGGTTGATAAGTAGGTTGGTTGATTTCAGCCTTTGAAAGGCCTGAGACAGAACTAATCTGAATGGACTGGGTGTGTTTGAGCAGTAATGCCAAAAATAGCAGTCATTCATGTGTGCCAGGGATTGTTCTGTATTCTCAAATATATGCTCATTTAAGCCTGACAATGGCTTTTTTTTTGAGATATTGGGAATTGAATTTAGGGTCTTGTGCTTGCTAGGCAGATGCTCTATGACTTGAACCATTGTCTGAGCCCTCTGACAATCACTTTTAATGTACTATGATATTACCATTTTGTAGGTGAGGAAATTGAGGCATAAGTGAAGTTAATTGGCTTGCATAAGCTCACACAGCTCCCAAGAGGCAGAGCTGTAGTTGAAACCTAGGCTAACTCCAGAGGCCATGATCTTTTTTTTTTTTTTTTTGAGCTATAATTTTGGTATATTTTAATTTTTATTTTTTATTCATATGTGCATACAATGTTTGTGTCATTTCTCCTCCCTGCCTCCTCCCTTAATTCCCCCCTTAACCACCCTAACCCCTCGCTACCAGGCAGAAACTATTTTGCCCTTATCTCTAATTTTGTTGTAGAGAGAGTATAAGCAATAATAGGAAGGACCAAGGGTTTTTTCTAGTTGAGATAAGGATAGCTATACAGGGCATTGACTCACATTGATTTCCTGTGCGTGTGTGTTACCTTCTAAGTTAATTCTTCTTGAACTAACCTTTTCTCTAGTTCCTGGTCCCCTTCTCCTGTTGGCAGAGGCCATGATCTTAACATTATTCTCTTAATGGCATAGTGGGAGGTTCAATCAGATGAAGGGAGAATAGTTTTCCAATACATAATTTGTCTTTTCTTTCTATGTTATCCAAGACACCCCCTTTTTTAAAAACTCAATTTCTGTTTTATCATAGGTTCATTTCCCAGAAATTTCTGAATAAATCCTTGAGCTTTCCTTTTAATCATGCAAATGATTGTCATCTTCTTAGAAATGTTCGTTATGTTCATATTTTCTTCAGAATGATTCCAATTTGAAAGATTAACTCTTCATCATTCTTAATGGACTCATTTATCTTTGCAGAAAAGTGGCACTATTCTTTTGGCTGTGGTTTTGGAAGTGATCAGTGGTATAGGATGCTAGCCCTATCAGCAAGCCAACCTGTTGAACAGCAGTGATAGAGACCTATCACATATACACCCTAAAGTGCCAAATCACCACCCTTCATGAACATTTTTGCAAATACCATGAAACTTAGTAATGCATTCATCACAATAGGCAGCTCCTGTGTTATCTGTGGACTTGCCCTCCGGCTACTCAGAAGTATCTTTATTTGTTGTTTGTTCAAAATATTTTTTCTTAATTGTCAAAAGATTTGAGTTTTTGTACATATCATACAGAATTAATTTACTATTCTTTTCCCTAAAATACAGATCGTTCTTTTTAATGCTGATGAAGTCAATGTTTTTCATGACTTCATCAGCATTAAAAATCACTGGTCAATTTAAAATTCCTGTAGCTTTTGCTAAATCAATTGGTTGTGATCATTGCTTCTCAGCTTAGTTAATAAGTCACAATGGTTGGCAGTTTAATTTTAAAACGACTTTCACATTCATTATACCATTTGACCTGCCCAGTAACTGTCTGTGACAGGGCAGGTTTTAGTGTTCCCGTTTTACAGATGAAGAATCTGAGGTTTAGGTAGATTACAGTATTAGTCCTGGAGAAGTAAGGGCTGAAACTGGGTCTGGAACCTAGCTCTTCCTGACTCCCAAGTCCGGCTCAGAATGCCTCTCCACTTGTAATGGACTCTTTAGGTGTCTTCCTAGTAAAATGCACGATGCCCTTTTCCACTGTCGTCCATTTCTGTTGGCTTCGGTTTCCCAGCAGAAGGGCTTCCTAACGTGCCGGTGTCAGACTGGACCGTTGCAAGTGAGGGAGCACAATTGGGTTCCTTCTGCCTCCAGTCTTTCATCTTCCTTTTCTGTGGCCCTTCCTCTCAGCTGCACCATCTGTGGAAATCTTTCCCTAGCCTCAACTTCTCAAGTCCTTTTCACAACCCCTGGCAGTGGGACCTTCCATTCCTAATCATCAGCAGGAGAGCCCATCCGCGAGGGGAGGCAGAGGGCATGGACGGAAGCACGCCGGGAAGCCATGCTGAGGGTTACTGGTTCATTTCCTTCTTCGCAGTCCTTAGGAGCATCCTCGTCGCCCTCCGGCCCCAGCTCTCTCCAGCCCGCCCCGGATCCGCCTCCCGCTTCTTCCTCCCGAAGGTTGAGACGAAGCGTGGGACGCACCTGAGTCCCTCTCCGGTCACCCGGTTGAGGCCCTGGGGGCTGCTCCGGGAGCAGGATTTACAGGCCTGGAAAACGCCAATGGGAGATCCAAATGGTCGGGGACTCCGGCACTTTAAGAGGCTTTTCTCTGGGAAACACCCGTCCCCTCCGTGCGCCTTATGAATGGAAATACTCCTCCCCCGGTCGAGCCCATTTTCCCATTTCACCAGGAGCCGCAGCTCGCTCTCTCCTTTCGGTCTCCCCGCCCACATCAACGCGGGCAGCTCCAGGAGGGGACGGACAGGAAGCCTTTGGCCGCCTATTAAATCCCACCCATTTCTCCGGGGGCGATTTCCTAACCTTCCGGGACCGAATTCTGCAATTTGATGTGCGTTTTGTCCGAATGGTAGCGACACGGGCCTAAGGGAGGGGGAAAGCGAGGGGGTGGGGGGTGGGGGGTATGCGCTCTTTTCCTCGCAACATCGCTGGCGGAGCGAGGGAGCTCACAGGACACAGATTTTGGGGCAAAGCCTTTCCATCTGGACAGCACCATGTCCACCAAAGCGGAGCAGTGTAAGTAGCAGCCGGCCCGGCATTCCGGCCCGGCCTCCGGCTGGGAGCCATAGCAGTTGCGGCGTTTGCGGCTGCTGGGAGACCTTGGCATTGTGCTGGTGCGGGGGTGGGGGCTGAGGTTGGAGAGGGTGGCGGGTAGGGGGTGGAAGAGAAGGTGGGGGAGGGTGGACGTTAATGGGAACGCGGCGCTGTCCCCGGTGCTGAAAAATAATGCGGTCTTCTCAAGCTGTGTGGTGGGGTTTTGCAAGACTGAAAGACCCTGCGGAATGAAATTACAATGGGGTCATTCTGAGGAAAAAGAAGCCTCGTATCTTTCAGATAAACATTTCAGTATCTCTTGTTGAAGTGGGGGAAGGGGGCAGCGGCAAATCAGGGGCGGGGAACTGTCAGTTGCAACCGAAGCCTCCTTGGCCTTCTGAGCATGCTCAGTTCTTGGTGCTGGAGCCATAGGGGAGTTCGAGTATGCAGTTTCCACTTCGGGTTGAACAGGCAAGAAGGGAGAGAAGGGGGGAGGTAGCAGACGGTCAGGCAGAATTCTGGTTTCAATATAAGGGAAATTAACTCACGAATACCAACACTAATGCTAAAACTAACCATCATCATGCAGTGCTTACAAGAAGTGAAAGGGGTGCTGGGAAAATGATCTAATTGATCTAATTATTTTTCCAAAGAGCAGCTTTTCTTTGTAGGGTAGCTCACACAAACTCTAATAGCATAGGAGGATTTTGGTTGTGCCAGTAATAATTGACATTGTGCTTGGTTGGAAACAACCTGCTAACTACTTGTGGGCAGAGGAAGTTTCTAAGATGGTCTATATAGTCTTGGTTTTTGCAGTGCGCACTAGTAGGCCATGAGTATGTACTTGATAGGTTGATTAATGTGAACATTTTCCTGAGTGCACTTGAGGCATTCAGAAACTTAAGCTTCTGTTTGTAGATAAAAGATACTTTTATTAAACAATGAGTTCTTACTTTTAACAAATATACCAGATCTTATTCATTTAAATGACTCTTGTTTCTTCCTGAGCAATACACATTTATGTTGATAATGCTGTCCCCACTTAAGTCGTTGTAATTCTCTGCAATGGTTACTAAACACAAAACAGTAGTCTCTTTTGGGAGCAATATCTTGTATATGATAAAATGTCATTTATTTACCAGGTAGACTGAATGGACTGAAGAGTCAGAATTCCCACATAGTTGGTTCTTTAGAAATTGTGCATGCCCACCTACCATCCAGTACTTGTATCTCTTTAAAATGATTTTGGAATCTGGAAGATCTGGGTTTGAATCCTAGTTCTGCATCTGTTTGACCTTGGGCGAGATAATTGACCTCTCTGAACTTTATTTCCTTGTCTGTAAACCTAAGATAATAATACTGATAGAGTTGTTGTGATGAGATACATGTGACTTAAACATGAAAGGTTTAGTGAGTCTAGCACATAGCATATACTCAATAAATGATAGCTATGATATTGGCAAGCATTTCCCACTTAAATAGTCCATCTCTTCCAAATAGTTAGGAAGCTCTTTTGTGATTTTCTTCTGTTTGCAAAAGTTAAATCTGCCCTCACAGTTAAAATTCTGTTTCTATAGAGGCTTTCAAAAAATTGAATGCACTCCGTTTTGAATAATGGTAATGTAGTTGGAATCAGTGTAGAACTTCCCATTGAAGGATAGCATACCCTTAAAGATTGTATTGTACTATGATTGTTAAAGACCCTACCATCTGTCATTTGGTTTTATACTTATGTAAGTAATTTCAGGTTAAACCAGTGAGTATTATTTTTATCTTACCGTGCTCTCTTCCTTGTTATATTTTGACATGCACTGAGGATGCTTTGTTTTGTCTTTTTTCCTGGGCAGTGAATGCTGGGAAAAATATAATCTAGATGTGGATTTGGTTGTGTAGTACAATTTGTAGACTGAAGCTATTTTAGACTTTTTTTTGTAAAACAGATATTTTTATCTGTAGAGGGTGAGTGGGACACTGTATTCAAAGTTGGATGTGGATTTGAGCTTTGCATGCCCTTTTGATTAACTGTGAGACATAATTAATAGTTTTGTGTCCCAGAATTTCCATTTATAAATTGTACCATAACTGTACTAGCTGTCTTTGTTTAGTTCGAGGGTTTTGGAGGACAAAAGTAGGTAAATGGGAGGAGGTTGTGAAAACAGTAAGGATGCTTTGGATGTTTTAGATATTTAGAGCCAAGATAAGTAAGGAATCTTTTTTCTTCTTATATGCAACTAACATGAGTGGACCGATATTCTGGTGCACATTGCATACCTGAAAATAGAGCAAAAGCATGAAAAGCTGCATAACTGATGTTCATGAAGGAAAATATTTTTTACAAAAGAGAAATTGTGGATTGGTAGTAGTTTATCATTAGACTTGGTAGGAGTTTGGCTAGAAGGAAGGAGAAAGAGAAGAGAGGGCCACAAGATTTTTCTCCTGTACTGTGTGTGAAGATCACTAAAAGAGGAGAGACAGGAGAGTTCATTTCTCCTCTGCATTCAGGAGAGTGCACAGTACCATGTTCATAAGGACCAATGTGGAAGATGAGGCTTAGCATAATGTCATAATTTTATTTTTATTATTCTTTTTCTTGGAGCCTCTTGATGTAGGGAAAGGTTTCATTGGTACAGGAAGTGGACATAGTTTGGTTGAACCTGCAAGAGGAAGTACTTGCATTTCAACAGAAACATTACATGACTTACCTTTGAAATGTAGTGTTATCATAGAGATGTGAAAAATGATTTTTATTTTTATTTTTATGTAGTGGCATTTCCTTATATGAGCTAATAGTGATGAGAGATAGGATAGTGTTAGCAAAGATGTAGTTTGGAGTCTATTTTAAAATATTCAGTCTGTTTCCTGTGCTATCTGCAGAGGCTCATAGCAGGAGGTGAAAGCTTCCTAGCAATTTCTCAGGCAATTGCACAAGAATTAAATTCTGTTTCCTCCAAATGCTTCTTTTTCTTACAGAGTACACTGTAGTGAAAATGTTTAAGAATCTGATATAGAATCGGGAATGACAAAAATAAGAATTAATGATTTCTTTTATTTAGGATTCTAAATGGGAGTCTCCTCCCCTTCCCAACTTTCTCTGTCTTCTCAGAGTTAAAATTTACCAATCTTGAGTATTTTGAGAGTACTCTTTCAAAAGGAAGGTCTGCTTTTGTAACAGCAAAAGTTAAGAGTTGGGTTTTTATCATTAGATTGCTTCCTGAGTTTGAGTCCTTACTATGCCTCCTGCAAGCTCTGTGACCTTGAAAAGTTAATTTAACTTACCTAAACCCTGATTGCATCATCTATAAAATAGGGATAGTAATGGCTGTTGTGAAGATTAAATGAGGTGATCCATGAAAAGTGCTTAGCATGGAATCCTGGCCCATTATGTGGAGTTAATTGATGTGAGCTATTATTATTATTACCATGGAGTATAAAACCATGTACTTGCTGCCAAAGTGGAGATAATTGTAAAGTTTGGATCTAGTTTTCCAGAGTTTAACAGAACAAAAAGTAGTCATGATATTATTTATATGGGACATGGATCATTGGATTATTCTTTCTTTGTTTCCAAGCAGGCCTGTTCTATAGCACTCAGGGCTGGAGGGGATCACTGCATGGCAACTCCTTGACTTGATATGTCTAATAAGGCATAGGCAGATCACCCAAATAGAACATTTATAAGCCATCAACTACCTATCCATCACTTTTTGTATTATGATGACAGTATAGCAGCTGCTGAACATAAATCCCTTACATAAATATCCATCAAAATGTTTGACAAATTTTGGAATTAACTTACTGATACTTTGAGTATAAACTCGTAACAGCTAATTATAGCAATGTGAGTATATACTATTTTTTATGTATTCATCCAACTTAATATCTTTATTTGAGGAGCTAAAAGTCTTTTTGATTATATTAGAAACAAATGCTTTTAAGAGTATATCTAGATAGCACTAAGATTTGAAGTTGAACTTGTTCTTCTCCCATGCATATTTAGGGTCCATGTTGGAGAAATCGTCAGATAATTTTCTTTTTGCACATTGTATGGTCATAATACTAAAATAGAAAAGTACTTCTCCTTTGAACAACACTACAATCTGAAGTAATTTGAAATCTTTACACAACAATATTGCTAACTTCTTATAGAGTAAACTCTAGTTTTATTCATATATGCAAAAAACTTCAATGGTTTTTAGCCCATTCTTGCATGACTTCTTTGTATCATTTAACACTAGTTGCTGCATTTCTTATTTAGGCTTTATTTTTTTGTGGTATTGAAGTTTGAACTCGGGGCCTAACATTTACTAGGCAGGCACTCTCTATTACTTGAGCCACACCCCCATCCTGCATGCCTTATTTAAACTGTCCTTTCTTTTCTGATTGTCCCTACTGAGATTTTTTTCTTAGGGCTATTTCTTTCTTCCTGCTTTTAAAAATTGCATTTACCCAAGTTTCTGTCATCAGTTCTCTCTCTCTGTCTCCTTCTCTTTAGTACTGCAGGCTCTGGATTGTATTCATTCACATAGTATCAATTACCTCCATGTGGATTACTCCCCAATACAATATTTTCTAGTCCAAACATGTCTCTGGAACGAGCGGCTTCTGTCTCTGTCCAGGAACTGTATACATATGACAAACCCAAACTCATGTCTTCTATTCCAAACTGATACTGCTTTCTGATATTACTCATCTTAGTGAATGGCACCACCATTTTCCAAGTCAAAAATTTGTGAGTCTTCCCAGACTGCTACTCTGCCATAACTATTCACCATATCACCAAGCCCTGTTCATTCTAGCCCATTGGACTTAATCTCTGTCCTACCTCTTCACTGTAGTTACAGTGGACCATTTTGTTTTTGGTTACTTTGATGCACCATGCTTTCTTTCTCTCTGTGGCCCTCTTCTTTGCTTGATGCGTAAGTATTGCTCAGTATTTAGCTTGGAAGCCTTGCCTGATTGCTACTTTCTCCTACATGCCCTACTTATGTACTCACACTGTATTTCAATAACAGTTTTCTTGCTAGTTGCCTCAATTTACTTTGTGTGTAGATTGTATTGTGCTCATATCTGAATCTCCAACATGCAACCCCTTGCCTAGTCAAGAATTGTTTCTTGCATACATAAAAACGATTGCGGGTGGATGAAATATCTTTTGAAAGGAAGGATTACATAATCAAGTTTTTAGATATCACTTTACATTTTTGTAAAATGCATGCTTTTCAAATGGATTTATAGGTAAATTAACACTACAGTTGTCAAGTATTTGGAATATAGTTTGCTAAATCAAATGTTACAGTAATAATGTTATACTTTTATTGAACATTGTGATTTTGTTTTTTTTTCTGATTTTTGTTTTATTCTTTATTCAGCAAAAGAATTATGATTCTTAATTGGTAGGCAGCCTTAGCACACAGCCAATTAATTTTCTTAAGATAAAGTGGCAAAGTAGCTGAATTCAGAGACTCTTTGGGATGTAGTTTTACTTGGATCCTGCTTGACTTTTTTTTTTTCTGTGATACTGGGGATATAACTTAGGGTTTTGTGCTTATAGGCAGGAGTAATATATATTGTTTGAGCCATTCCTCTAACCCACTAATGTATGGTTTTTTTTTTTTTGCATTGCTGGGTAAAGAACCCAGGGGCTTGTGCATGCTAGGAAAGCACTCTACTACTGAGCTACATCCTCAGCTCTAAATCTTATGTACTGATTGCTCAACCAATAAATATGATTTAAATTGGGATTCTTGATTTGCAAGAGCACTTTTATGTTTACTACTCACATGCATTTATTTCTTATATTTTGTTACTCTGCATAAATGAACATATATTGGCTTAGAAACGAAATGTTTACTGCAGCAAAAGTACAGTAAACAAAAATGTGTTCTTACCAGTTAGTTAGATTTCTGTGGTGTGGATAGCTCAACCATTTCATATAAGATTTTTAGCTTCATTCAGTTCATGAATTCTATTTTTGTCTTGTCTTTCTCTCCTTCTGGCCCTTTCAACAATAATTTTTCCAAACAGCATATAGATTATCATGTGAGTCTCACTTAATATTTGATGTGAGATTAAAATTCAAAAGGCATTCAGAATTTCAAGATATCTCTCATTTTCATAGGTCCTGCAGACTTAGTGTACACGTGAATAAAGTTGAAAGGATATGTGTGTATATATATATATATATACATTTATATGTAATATTATTTTAAGACAAATGAGCTTGCCTCTGCTATTCATAATCATATAACCAATTTAGTGTATCATATATGTGTATATATGAATCTTCAGCTCTTGAAGAAAGAGAGTTAAGATATTTATTATTTGTGTGCTAGGTGCTTTGGTATATATTAACTTAATCCATTTTCATATTGGCTTTTGTCTTTTAGACAAGTGCTATTGTATTAGTGCTCTAGTTTTCTCTCTTAATATTCCTCCATTATCTTCTTGTTTTTCTTGCTATTACCAACCTAATTATGGGATTTATCATCTGTATAATAACAGCCTCCCTGCGTCTGCGTCTGCTTTTGTCCCCATCAAATCTGCCGACACATAACTGCCTGAACAATCTACCCAAAATAGAGAGACCATCATGTCATTCTCCTTTTTAAGACACTTCAGAAACTTCCCATCACCATTAACCCACATTAGAGCTCCACTTCTTAGGGAGTACAGTGGGCTCTTCCCAAATGGTAGAATATTTGAAATGTCTATAGAATAGTTGCTCAAAAAATGTTCGATGATAACATGACAAAATTTACAGACACATTCCTTTTTTGTTTTGTTTTGTTTTCATGGTGCTGGGGATTGAAAACAGGGCTTTGAGCATGCTAGACAAGTGCTCTACTATTGAGCTGTATTCCCAGCCCCAGGACACTTTCCTTTTTATATCACCATTTAAAAATACATTTCAGGGCTGGGCACCAGTGGCTTATGCCTAGCTACTCAGGAGGCAGAGATGAGAAGGATTGTGGTTTGATGTTAGCCACTGGCAAATGGTTCACGAGACCCTATTTCAAAAATACCCAACAGAAAAAAAGGGCTGGAGGAGTGGCGTAAGTGGTAGAGCCCCTGCCTAGTAAATGTAGGGCCCAGAGTTCAAACCCAAGTACCATAAAAAAAAAAGCATTTCAAGAGTCTGGTGGAATGTTCCAGTGGCAGAGAGCCTGCCTAGCAAGGCTACATCTATAATTGCCAGGTCTGTTACATGGGAATAGCTCCTAAGATTGTTTTCTTTCATCCTTTACCCATGTAGTTGAAAGATAAAGGGTTTTGTTTAGCCATGTGTTAGCCTCCTAGGGCTGCTGTAACAAGTTACCATAAATGGCTTAAAACAACAGAAATTTGTTCTCTCTCAGTTCTGGAACTAGATGTTCAAGATCAAGGTGTCATCAGTGTTACCCTCTTTCTGCAGGTTCAAGGAAAGAATTCTTCCTTGCTTTTCTTTTATCTTCTGGTAGTGGCCAGCAGTCTTTGGTATTCTTTGGTTTGTAGCTCTATCACTCCAATCTCTGCTTCTATTTACACATGGTCTGTGTCTCTGTATCCAAACCTCCTCTGTTCTCTTATAAACACACCAGTCGTTTGACTTAAAGCCCATCTTAATCCAGGAAGATTTAACTTGGGTACAGTTGTAAGAATTCTATTTCCAAATTAAGGTCACTTTCACAGGTACATGAAGTTGGGAATTGAACATATTTTTTGGGGGAACACAATTCAACTCATTAATAAACCTTATTAAATTTTATCTCCTTAGTATCATTTCATTGTTATGCTTGATTTTTTTCTTCTAACAGATTAATCATCCTTCCAATAGTTTTGTGTCAGTTATTAAAATGATCTGTATTCCTTTATGAAGTATCTAAAATAAAAATGTTGGTGAGGAATAAAGAAGCATGAAGGCCCTGTGACATGGAGTTAAAACAAATTGTTTTAAGTCAGCACTGAGCCAATAATCAATATATTTTCGATATGACAGTTTCACTAGCAGTACCACTCAGTATTTTATCAATTTGACTATTTGCTTGTTCAACAAATATTTATTGGGTGTCTACAATGTATCAGGCAGTCCAGTAGGCTCTAGGGGAGCTTCCAGATGAATCTTCAAGAGCTTCATATTTTGTTGAGATGTATATACTCTTCCAATTTTCATTTGATACCTTGCCTAGATCTTTAAAACAGAAAATTGAAATGAACTTGGCATGACTTATTCATAGAGAGCCAATAATTGTTCTTTGTGACCATTATTATTTTCAAGTTTTTCCAGCTTTCTTTTTCATATTCTTTCAAATTAACTTTATAATCAAATTATATAGCTCCAGAAAATATCAGATAGTATTTTTATGACTATTGCATTAAATTTATAAAATAACTTATTTTGGGAGAACTGATATCTTTATGATACTGAATCTTACTACCTGGAAACATGGTATGTCTTTCCATTTGTTCATGTCTACTTACACCTCTCCAAGAGTGCTTTATAGTTTTTTCCATATAGATTTTGGAATTTCTTACTGAGTTTATACTTAGTATCTTTTTTTTACCTTTTTTATTATTATAATAGGAAAGCATCTTTTCTTCTATTTTTAATTTTTATACATCAAGATTGCTGATTTTTGTATGCTAATTTTATAATCTTTCTTTACTAAATTATTTCTTGTAGTTATTTTCCATTTCTTTTGAGTTTTCAAGATAATTATATGTCTGCAAATAGAAAATAGTTTTATCCTTTCTTTTCTATTTGCTTTCTCATATCAAATTATACTGGCAAATATCTCTAACACAATGCTAATTAAATATAGTAGAGAGAGTAAGTTTTCTTGTCTTTTTTGTTTGTTTGTTTCTTTAAGATAGGCTCTCATATGTAGCACAGGCTGACCTGGAACTTACTGTCCTCTTGCCTTCACCTCCCAAGTGCTGAGATTTTAACTCTGTGCCACTACACCTGGGTTGTCTTGTTTTTTAACTTTGGAATTAAAAGGCTAGGAAAGCCTCTGGTATTTTTCTATTAAGTAAAATATTCTTTTGGACTAAGGTAGTAAATTAAGGAAATATTCATTCATCTATCAACTTGTATTTTATTAAGGTTTTGTTTTTTACCTGAATGGTTGTTGAATTAAATTTATTTTCTACATCTATGGAGACCATATGACTTTCTTAATTTTATTAATATTCTAGACTGAATTTTGTCATTTTGCACTGATATTAATGAGTTACGTTGGGGTTTTTGGGGAAGTAGAATGGAGATTAATTCTAGTCAGGATTTGGGAACAATGTTACATTCACTATTAAATGAGTATGCAAATTTTCTTTCTTTACTGTGGATAAAGTAGACTTGATCTTAGAAGTAAGCTAGAGTTCCCCATGAAACCATCTATCTCTGTGTTTCTTTTTGTAGTGAAACTCCTTAACATTTTTCTCTATTTGTTCCATGATACTTGCCCTGTTTAGACTTTCTGTTTCTACTGAAACAGAAAATTTGGTAAGTTTTATTTATCTAAAAATTACACATTTCTAATACATTTTCAAGTTTGTTTGCATAGAATTATGCAAATGAGTCTCTTAGGAATTAAAAATTTCCTCTGTTTTTTTTCTTTATTCATTTATTCATGTGTGCATACATTGTTTGGGCCATTTCTCCCCCCCTGCCCCCCTGCCCTGTCCCTCTGCCCTGTCCCTCTACCCCCCACCCCCCTCACTTCCAGGCAGAACCTGTTCTGCCCTTTTCTCCAATTTTGTTGAAGAGTAGATATAAGCAATAATAAGAAAGACAAAGCGTTTTTGCTAGTTGAGAGAAGGATAGCTATACAGAGAGATTCCTATCATTGCTCCCATGCACAAAATTTCCTCTATGTTCATTCTTATTTTTTCCTTACCATTTTTAACATTGTGTACTTAATGTCATGTATTTATATTTCCTTCCCTGCCCAACTCCCCCTCTTATTGGGTTAATTAGAAATTTGTATATTTTAATGATTGATTTCCCCAGGAATTAGGTTTTGGATTGATATGTTAATTCTACTGAGTTTTTTTGGCGCAAGGGATTCCTAAATTAATTTCAGCTTTTATTATTATTCCTGATCATCTTTTATTCCTAATTTCTTTGTTTTAAATTGGTGCTCCTTGACTCTATTTTTTGAATTGTGTGTTAATTTATTTTAATTTTTATCAATATAGGTATTTCATGCATTGTGTTTACTTTGATGTGTACTTTTGTTGTAGCCTACAGAATCTGGCATTGTTGGGCTTTTGTTACCATTATTTTCGAGAAATTCTGCAGTGGAATTTTGTATTTGCCTTTGACTCGAGTTATTTAGCAGAGTATAAATTTTCATGTGGCAGGGCATTTTTGCTTCTTAATTTTGTTATTGATTTAAAGATGCTATTCTATTATTATTACTTTCATTTATTATTTAATTTAATTAATTAATTAGTTAATTAATTTTGCAGTACTGGAGTTTGAACTCAGGACCTCATGCTTGCTAGGCAGGTGCTCTACCACTCAAGCCATACTCCCAGCCTGATATTATTTTTATTCTTTAGAACTTTGAGGTTTTCTCTGTGTCCTAAGATTTAATTGGTTTTTGTGTATGTTCCATATGTACTTGAAAAGAAGCTGTAATGTCTATGGTACAATAGTCACAGTTGATACCTATCTTTTTTATTTATTTATTTTTTTTGGTAGTACTAGGGATTGAACTCAGGGTCTTATACGTGCTAGGTAAGTGCTCTACCACTTGAACTATCCTTCCAGCCCTTTTAGCCTTATTTTTCAGATGGGATCCCAACATTTTTTGCCCAGACCAGCATCTGACTATAGTCCTCCTACCTACATCTCCCATGTTGCTGGGATTATAATTGGCACCATCATGCTAAACTTGATATTTGAAATAGGGTCTTTCTAACTTTTTACCCTGGTTAACCTCCAACTGTGAGCCTCCTATTTCTGCCTCTCAAGTAGCTGGGATTATAGGTGGAAGCCATCATACCTGGCAGTTTTATACATGTCTATAAGATTCCTTATTTACATAGTTTTGCTCTTCTGTATCTCATTAATTTTTAGAAACCCTTGATCTTGGATTGGGAGAGGTGTGTTAAATTCTTGTATTATTGGTGCGTTTCTGTCTATATTTTTTCTTGCGTCATCTGTAGGTTACTGATTAATTGAAGTAATTGCTGTTCTATTGCCTGCATAGATATCAACTGAAATCTTCATTGTGAATTATAGCTTTAAGCACTATAAAGCATCCTTCTTTATTTAATGCTTTGTGATCTGAATTCTACCAAGATTATGACCCTTGTTTTCTTTTTATTTGTGTTTGTCTGATATGTCTTTCTCCATCCTTTTATTTTTTAGCTCTTTTGAATCTTTTTGTTTTTGGTTTGTCTCTTGCATTTTGCATACAGTTGGTTTTTGCTTATTAGCCAATCTGAAAATCCTTTTCTTTCAGTAGATGAGTTAAACCCATTTATATCTGTTGATATGATTAATATGCTTGGCCTCAGTTCTATCATATTGTTTTATTTTTGTTTTTTATATCTAAGCTCTTCCATTATGTGATGAATTTTATTTGCTCTTGTGTTCTATTCATTTATTTTATACTATACTTTTATACAATACCATTAGTCCACATTTTTGGGACCATTTCCCTGCATTGAACAATATTAGAATTACTTGTAATCTTTTCTTTCTCCTCCCTCATTCCAGCCTCTGATATAAAATAATATTCTTTTATTTCCAGTTAATACCTATTAGGCAGTAATATCCACATGCACTTCTTTTCTCTTCATACTGCCCACTTTTTGGTAATTGTACCATATTTACTATATTCTCTCCCTTATGATTCAGCTTTGTTCTATGGGTACATCGATATTCAGTATTCACCAGTCATTCTTATACTGCTACCTCACAGTCTAAATATCCTTTTCTAATAGATTCTTTAGGAAGGGCTCACAGGATCAATATGCCTTGCATTTTGGCAAGTTTATAATGATTCTTTTGCAACTTTGTACTTGAAGGTCAAGTTGAGTAGATTTAAAATCCTTGACTTATATTTCCCTTACTTGAGTATCTTAAATTTGTTATATCATTTTCTTTTGGCATTAAGAATTGCTAAAATGTGTGTTGACAATCTTGGTTTCTTTCTCTTATTAATGACTTTGTCTTTTTGTCTGGTCACACAAATGATTTTCACACAAATGATTTTTTCTTTCTCTTTAAAGTAGCTGAAAGTATATGATTCATTGTTGGTCATATTGAAATAATTGCAGTGTACCCTTTCAATATGTAATTTTAAGATATTTTTTATTTTAGGAAAGTATTCTGAAATACAGTTTAAATATCTGTTTTGTTTCAGTTTTGACTTTCTTCAATGTGATGCCTATCATATGTATGTTGCCTCTTTTTTATTATCTTCTGTATTCACTTTCTATTAAATTTTTAAAAAATCTATTTCTTTTGAATTTTTTACTCATATAATATAATTTTATTAGTCTACATATGAACTAGCCTGTTCATAGTGACTCTACATGTATTTATTTTGCCCTTAATTTTATTTTATTTATTATCATTTTTTTGGTGATGCTGGGGTGTGAACTCAGGGCTTCATACTAGCAAGGCATGTGTTCTACCACTTAAGCCACTCTACCAGTCCTTTTTTGTATTGAATATTTTCAAGATAGGGTCTCATGAACTGTTTGCCTTGGCTGGCTTTGAAGATGACCCAACTAATCTCTGCCTCCTGAGTAGCTAGGATTACAGGCATGAGACACTGGCCATTAATTTCAAATGCGAAATATAAATAAAAGAATAAAAATATCTATTTTTATTTATATTTTATAATATATTTATATTACCTTATTTTTCATGTATCAACTTACTCATTTATAAGTATGAACATCTGGTGGCATTATTATGTCTTCTAGTGTAGAAATGCCCAAGTATCTACATATTAAAATGCAAGTTATTTTGTCCTTTTTTTGTTAATTATGGAAAAGTTACAAAGAATAAAATACAGCTCTTTTCAAAGTAGATATTTCTGAATTTTATGAAATATATACATTGATGTAATCACTATCCTAATCAAGATAGAGAATAGTTCTCTATCCTCAAAAAGAGTGCATATGCCCTCAGACCTTGATGTCCTTCTTCCCTAGTTCCAGGAAGACGCTGATCTTCTTTCTGATATCAAAGTGTTGCCTTTTATAGAATTTCACATAAATCGAATCCTTTGGTACTTTTCTCATTTGGCTTTTGTTCACACAAAAGTCAACTTTCTACCACATAGCAAAATATTTGAGATAATCAGTTTATAAGGAGGGAAGGTTTATTTTGGCTTGTGGTTTTAGAGGTTTTAGTCTGTGGTTGTTTGGTTCTGATGTCCTTTGGCCTGTGTCAAGGCAGTACATCATGCCAGGAATACATCGCACAGCAAGCTGCTTACCTCATGGCAGCCAGGAAATAGTGAGATTGAGGAGTGAATTCAGTTCCATATCTCCTTCAGGGCCATGCTCCTGTGAACCAGCTGCTTTCTACTAGACCCCACCTCTTTTTTTTTTAAATTTAATTTTTATCGTTTTATTATTCATATGTGCATACAATGCTTGGGTCATTTCTCCCCCCTGCCCCCACCCCCTCCCTTACCACCCACTCCGCCCCCTTCTTCTCCCCCCTACCCCCTCGATACCTGGCAGAAACTATTTTGCCCTTATCTCTAATTTTGTTGAAGAGAGAGTATAAGCAATAATAGGAAGGAAGAAGGGCTTTTGCTAGTTGAAATAAGGAATAGCTATACAGGGAGTTGACTTGCATTGATTTCCTGTGCATGTGTGTTACCTTCTAGGTTAATTCTTTTTGATCTAACCTTTTCTCTAGTTCCTGGTCCTCTTCTTCTATTGGCCTCAGTTGCTTTTAAGGTATCTGCTTTAGTTTCTCTGCATTGATTCTCTCCCTTTTTCTTTCCCTCCCTCCCTCTCCTCCTCCTTCATTCTTATTGTTGGTACTGGGGTTTGAACTCAGGGCCTTGTGCTTGGGCAGTGCTCTAGCACTTGAGCCATTCCTCCAGCCCTCACCAGGAATACTTTCTATTAATCTACTTTCAAGTACCCCATACTCTTTCCTTTGCCTTGTCCATTTGGCTGTTGAGCCCATCTAGTGAATTTTTTGTGTTAGAAATTATGTTTTTCAGTTGTAGAGTTTCTGAATTCCCATCTTTTTTCTTTCTTTCTTTCTTTTTTTTTTTTTTTTGGCAGTACTAGGGTTTGAACTTAGGGCTTCACACTTGCTAGACAGGTACTCTACCTCTTGAACCTCACCTTCAGCCCTTTTTGCTTTCTTTATTTTGGAGATAAGGTCTCCCTTTTTGTCCAGGCTAGGCTGAATCATGATCTTCCCATTTCATACACCCCCTTGTCGCTGGAATAACAGGTAGGTGTGCCACTGTGCCCAGCTTTTTTCCATTAAAATGGGGTTTTGATTTTTTTTTCCCTGACTGGATTGGAACCAGAATCTTCCTGATCTCAGCCTCTCCAGGAGTTTAGGATGAAAAGTACATAACATTGCATCCAGGTATTTGTTGAAATGGGGGTTTTGTGGCCTTTTGATAATTGTTTTGTTTCAGGATTAGATTAGACTAACTTTTTTTGAGAATATATTTTATTTTATTGGTTTTGTGTTTGTTGGATAATTTTGAATCATTTGTTGGATATCATAAATACTAACTAAGTTGTAGAGACTTTGTGCTGGCAGAGTGGCTCAAGCAGTTGTGGAGACTTTGGATTTTCTTATTCCCCACTGATGAACATTATTTATTTTAGCAAGTTATTTTCTTGGCTGGGATTGAACTGCAAATTCTTTTGCCCATGCAGTAGCTTCCTACTCTGTTTAGTTCTTTTGTCTTTAGCTGGGGTGCATTATGTCTGTTTTGCACTTGTGTGGCTCAACGGTCAGTCAGAGAAGCAGATATTTATGATTGTTTGAGGATCTCCTTTCTGGCTTTTTCCTTTTTAGAATTCTCCCACTTACTGTGCACTCATAGTTTGCTAGCTTTCCCTTTCAAAATGCTCAGACCAAAAAGATTGTGGGTTTTTCTGTCTGTGTTTAGTAACTGTGTCTACTGTGTGTACTGCACTTTGCTGTAGGCCAGAAGCCTAGCTCTTATTTCTGTTCCTCTTGGGAGCTTGAACTCCTTTTAGACTGTTTGCTTCTGTCTCTTAATCTACACTCCTCAGATCTTGACTGCTTATCATCTGTACTTCATGGCTACTGGGATTTCCTTCTTTTGGGAGAAAGAATGTATCCATGAATATCTAAACATGCCTGTATTCTTGATTTGTAGTTTTCCCAAATATATCATTCTACTTTGGTAGTAATTTGCTTTGCAGGAATTGTCTCATTGTCTTTGTTCCAGTATTGCTTTTGAGAAATCCAAAGCCATTTTGATTCTTGACCTTTACTAAGTGATGCAAAATTTTAAAAAAATCTGGAAATATGTGGAATCTTTTCTTTGTCTCCAGTTTCTGACATTTTGCAATGATGTACATTATGAGTGTCTATGTTTATGAATTGTGGTGGGCCCTTTTAATCTGTCACTATCTAAAATTTTCTTAATTTTGTTAATGATTTTAACTCCTCTGGTTGTTTTTATTATCTTTTTTTTATATTCCTCCTAGTCTGATACGATGGCCTGCATTGAAATTTCTTCAACTGTGTCTTCTAGCCCTTTTGTTGCTTATTTCTGGGATCATGTTTTTAATAGGCAATAACTCACTTTTTTGTTCTCTGTGTTTTCATTTTTTTCACAGCACACCATTCATTCAGGGGTAGAGTGGTCTATCTTTTTGATATTAATAACAGTTTTTAGAATAGATTTTCTTCTACGTAGAATCTTTTTCTGCAAGATGATTTTCTGTTCCTTCTGGTCTGTCTTACAGATTAGAGGCATCTTTTGAGATGGCTGGCTATGCTTTGCAGTCTTCTCCTATTAAGAGTTGGATTAAGACGCTTAACTGAGCATGTTGGTGGGCCATTTACTGGAAGAATCCCTGATGTTACTGGTCTTTAGGTCTTTCTTCTTTGGCTGGTCAGATTCACTGAAGGGAGGAAAAAAAAAAGAGGCATTCAATTTCCAGCCTGAAAGGCAAGGGATCTGACTGTTAGGTGTTAGGGGTAGAGGGGAGAGTTGGCTTGGTTCTGTATTTAGCATTCCCAGTTCAGATAGCTGGCAGATCATTGTGATTTGTGTAGGTTTCCCCCATCTTCAAATGTGTATTGTCTCCTCCATTAGAGTCCTTCTGATGCATATTATTTCTAGGAATGAACTTCAAATCTGCTGCATTGAGAAGTGTCCTCTGAGGGATGTGGGGTACAGGAGACAATTTAGGATTCTAATTGTTCTTAGTTTTCAGCCAACTCTTTTTTTAGTTTCTCCTTCCTACCCATCACTTCTAGTTTCAGAGCTGTATGGTGCTGCCAGTTCTGTGTCTTTTGAAAATTCTGAGATCAATATCTGTTGTTCTTAATTTTCCCTGCTGCTGTCCTGGCCTGTCACCGTTCTCCGGCCTGCCAAACCAATTGCTACTTGCCTAATGGCTTCTTAAGCACAAAATTATGTTGTTTTGTGTCTTCTCTTTTGTTCTCCCTTTCTACTGACTAAAAAGGTTCTTTTACTATACTTGAGTGACAGACATGTCAGGTGTGCATGATTTAAATGGTTGTCTTCACTTTGTAGTTTTAACTCAGAACCTCTTTTTTCCCACTTTTTTAGGTCTAGCGTCTTCTCATCTTTTGAGTCTTATTTAAATATTATTTCTTCTGAGGGGCCTTCTCAGGCTTTCCTATGTAAGTAAAAAAGACATTCCCTAGCCTCCTTTTTTTTTTTTTTAGTAGGACTGAGGTTTGAACTCAGGGCTTTGTACTTGCAAATTAGGTCCTCTACTGCTTGAACCACACCTCCAGTCTGTTTTGCTCTGGTTATGTTGGAAAAGATATCTCATGAACTATTTGCCTGGTTGGCCTCCAACCACAATCTTCCTGACCCCAGCCTCCCAAGTAGCTAGGATTATAGGTATGAGCTCCTGGCGCCCAGCCCTAACCACTTTTTTACTTTTTGCTTTATCCCCTTGTATATTTCTTTATAGATCTTTAAAAATACTTATTTCCTTTTTTGTTTATTTTCCACGCTTTTGTGTCTGCTCCATGAGATCAGGGGCTGTGACTTTCTTGTGCATTGTTTTATTTGGCACATAGTTGACCCTTGATAAATATTTCTGACTGAGTGAATGAACAAATTATATATGGGCTGCATGCATTTTTAACACTGATAACAATTTGCTGAGTTTTCTTATCTGTTAAAAAAATTAAGAACAGAGATGCCAGCTATGGTGACACATACCTGAATCCCAAGACTCAGGAGGCTGAGGTGGGATGATTGAGAGTTTCAGGCCAGCTTGGGTTACATAGTGAGACTGTATGAAAAAAAAAATGGCAGGGGAATAAAAATCAGCACCTACTTCATAGGATTGTTGTGAGGCTTACAAGACTCAAAAGGACAAAGTGCATAGAACAGTGTCTGTACATGTGAAACACTATAAAAATGCTAGTTATATTTTTTAGAGTCTTAAAGGACTCCTTAAGGAACTATAATTTTGTTTAATAGTTGTTCAGTTTTGATCAAGATAAAGAGAATTTCTCTGTATGGTGGACTGAATTATTCTTGAGTGTTGTGAAGTATGTTGTGATTCACAGTAACATTCAGATCATCTGAAGTTAACATTCAGATGATCATCTCCACTTGGACTTTGGTGCTGGCATGGAAGTGAATGTGCTTCCATAAGAGAATAGGTTGTCCATGTTGCCAAATATTTAAGGACAACAGTGGTTATAATTAATCTTATTTAGGCAATTCTGGGATATCTGTGTCTTCTTAGGGAGTAGAATTTATTTTCAGTGCAACTGCTTTCTTTTGAAATTGAACCACATTAGTTGGATGGGTGTTGACCATTTAGATATATCCTGAGTAGTGAACTTAGTTGTAGAAACTTGAAAGATTCATATTTGACAATCTGTATGTCTATATGAAATTATTGAATTTCTATCAAATATTTCTTCAAAAATCTATGTTTTTTTTTTTTACAATTGTTTTAATGAAACTGATACAGACAATGCCCATTTAAAACCTATTGTCCCAGGTCAAAGTACAAATAAAATCAAAAGGAGCAGTGTTCTGTTGGATACACTTCTGCGTGAATAACTTTATTAACTGCTAATGAAAACTAGAACTTTTCTGGGTTCTTCTGACAAGATTTTTTTTTTTAAATCTTATCCTTTTCTCTTCAGTGAAGCCATCTTTGGGGTTAGTCATTAATCTCACCATGTCTGTCATCTTGACTCCAAACCTGATATTCCTCTTTTGGTCTGGACCCTCAGGCTTTAAAAGTAGCTTCAAGCTAAGGAAAGATCATTTTCACATGGTTCTGTTCTATGAAAAACTTCCATCTCCCACTGAAAGTCATAGTCCAGGAGTGAAGCAGTCACATGCTAGAACTTCAGGGCCAATTGAAAAGTCATTTTGAACACTCTCTTTGGTTGATCTTATCACCATAAACCTGAAAATGCATAGTCCTGGAAAAAGTGGCCTGTCTGTGCACACATGTCATTTTTCAAAAGGAGAGGGCAATGTGAAGGGGGCTGAGGTTTGACCACCAAAAATCAGCTCCATGAAGACAAATGCTAATGAATAATGAGCACTAAAATTCAGATTGCTAGATATTTTAAAGAGATGGAGTGCCAGTATTCAATTCCATTTTGAATACCACATTACAAAAGAACTGTTTTTAAAAACAAAAAAGGATTGAGAGAAAAGAAAAAAGAAAAAGAATATCTGAACTGTTGAATGACCTCCCATTTGTTTCTGATAAACTTCAATCACATCTTCTTCCTCCATTCCCAGTTCTTTTGGAGTATGATTGTCAGCAATTCTCTGAGTTTCAGAAGGAAACCTGAGTGAATTCATTGGAACACCCTGTCTTTGACGGTATGATTCTTTGAGTTCTTGAGATGTGTTGTCACTTTCACTCTGAAGTGAATCTCACTGCTATCCTGCCCAGTGACTTTGAGTTTAATATATTCTCCTTCCTTTTTATCCCCCAACTACTTAGTTGAAGGTTTTTGCCTCTTGGTCAGACATGGTGATGGTGGCTTCACCTGTTTTTTTTAAATTGAGAGAGAGAGCGAGAGCGTGCGAGCAATTTAGCAATGAGAAATTAAAGCATTTTCTAGTTTTCACTTACTAAACCTGAATGCCTAGACTTATACTTTCTTGAACAGATTAGTAATAGTCTTTCTCCTGTTCTGCTTGCAGTTTTAAGTATAGTTTTCAGGTGCCTTGTCAAATTGGTTAGAAAGTACAAGTTTGTGAGTCACTCTTTTGATGGGTTGAAAGGAGCTTAAAATTTTGACTCAGATTCTTTAATTTCAAAATCTTGATTTGAAAAAGCAACTCAGTAAACTTTAAAAACAACCTGGTTGCACCAAAACTGTATAAAGCTCCATAGTCCATTTCAAATACTTCCCAATACCCAAGAAATACTTAGCTTGAAGAAAATTCACTGCCTTTCAACATCACATCATAAGTGAATCTCTGACTTTCAGAGTTTCCTAACAATAGTGCACTAGAAATTGGAATAAGAACCTTTTATTTTGACTTGAATAAACCATTGTTCCCCCACACCTTTTTTTTTTGTAAGTGCCTCATGTCTGGCAAGTGAAGTATTTCTGTGTTTATATTTCTTCCAATTGGTAAGTGGTTAAGTTTTACTGAGTCATGTATGAAAGCTAAAAGCACATATATGTGTTTTTTAGTATGCTAAAAACATGCAGTGGGATATAACTAGTTCAAAGTGTTTTTCTTATAGGTGGCATATTAAAAATTGAATCTATCATTTACCTAATATGTTACTATGGGAGAGTTACTTAACCTCTGTAAGCTGTAGTTTTCTCATTGGTAATACGGGATTAATAACATATAGCCATTATTTTTATCATTATTTTCATGTTTGCTGGCATGCAGTAAACATCAGCTTTTGGAATTATTACTATGATTATTGTGTCCTTCTAGAAGATGAGGACTGTGTCTTATTTGTTGTTGATTAATGAGCACCTCAATGTGCGTAATCAGTGTCTTGATGAATGAATAAAAATGCTGATATCTTTTCCTTTACTTTTTGTGCTTAACTTGTTTAAATTTCTCAGAAGTTCTGACAAATTGCTTTTCAAGAGCTAAATGCTCAAAAACTTAATTAATGTATATGGAATACTTTGAAAAGTGTAAATGGCTATACAAATGTGATATTTGGTTTTGGTGGTGGTGGTGGTATTGGTGATTATGACGTTGATGATGTTGGAATCACTTGCCAAAGAACAGGGGTGTTCTTTGCTAACCTTTCCTGTCTGCTGAAAGTGGCAGGTGAAGTTTGCCACCTGGAACTAAAACTGACTGAAGAATATTTATGTAAGTATATAAATATTTAGAAGAGCTTAATAAGACAATGTGTGGCATTGCCTGTTTTGGCTCTCTGCCTATGTGTATCCTTTTCTATCACCCTTTATTTGTATCTTTCCTGAGTTTTTGCTTTCAGCAAAAGAGGATGGACTTCTTTAAGGAGAAGTAACATTCTTTGGTCAAGAATTTGCAAAGAACTTTGCTTCTCTGTTAGAGGTCCTAAAGAATGCTTTATAGCTTTGTTCTCCCCACATCTTTATTTCTGAATATCTTTATAATTAATTGCATTTAATTTTTATTGTTAAAAATGTGAGTTTATGAATTTAGAACAAAATTTTAGTACCACATGCTGTAGTAGTGTGTGTGTGTATGTGTGTGTGAGAGAGTGTACATATGTGTGGATGTAGGGGGTTATGTTTGATTTTACTGATGTACTCGTGTATCTTCCTTACTCCACAGGTTACTCCATTTTAAGAGTAAGAGTATTTGACTGAGAAAGGAAAAGGAGAGGAACCCACATGTAATGACTAATTTTGTTAGTAATTTATTATCTATTATGTGGCAGTCATTTTACTGAGTAGTTAATATATGTGATATTTTAAAATCCTTATGGCATCCCAGTAAAATAGGTATCATTGACCTCATTTTATATATTAGGAAATTGAGGCTAAGTGCTCATGGCTAGTAAGTAGAAGAGCCAGAATTCAAGTGAAACCTGGGTTTTAGTTTTGTTGTGAGACTTAATTTTCTATATAAGTTGGATTCTTGGTTCCTCTATTTTTACCTGTGTAAAATGGATTTTTTTAGTCTTTGTGTGAAAAGCTCTAATTGTTGGGGGTAGGGTGAGGAGGGTTGAGATGACTCTTGTAGTAGCTGCAGAAAATTATCGTTGCATAATGTAAATTATGAATGGCTTGGAAAAGCCGGAACATGGAGTCTGAAGTGGAAATACAGAAACCACAGGCCTGTATTCTGTATGTTCTTCCTTAGGAGCCTGATGAGTGGGAGTTATGGTTGTGAATCTGGAAAGGAATGAAGAAGGGGAATTTGGAAAATACCTTTCACAAATTTTGCTTGGCTCTTGATACTAAGAGATTTACTTGTTAATTTTGTTGGATGTGATATTACTATGATTAAATTATAAATGTCTTCATTTAGCCAAAAGTTATATTAAACTATAAGTGGAATAATGTGATTAATAAGATTTGCTTTAAATACTTCAAGAAAAATAAGAGAGAGAGAGAAAGAAAGAGAGAGAGAGAGAGAGAGAGAAATAGAGACAGGCAGAGAGAGGGCAAGAGGTACCTTCTGTCCTTAGAAGTCCTTCTCTATGATCCCAATCCAACAGAGGAAGGGAGTCTAACTCATTCTGAATAGAATAGGACCAGTTTCAGTTGTGTTTTTTTCTACTTCTCCTCTTAAGATTATTTTTTCCTGAAAGACCCTTCCCAAATAATAAGATCTTAAGAAGGTGCTTCCCTTCCCTGTGCCTAACAGTACATAGCTATAACCCTCAGTCAAGATTGACTCTAAGAATGAAGAATAGTGAGCATGCCTCATGCCTCTGCTCTGACTGTCCTTTGAGCAGGTCGGGTGAGGGTGGGGACATATCATCCTAGGGGTGTAGGGTTATGTTTATTCTCATAGTTCCTTAGTGAGGGACTGTCTGTTTGCCCCTCCATTTGCCCCTTTTGGAATAGATATTCTTTGTTCTCGTTCTATCCTTGCAGATATGATACCATCCTCATTCTTTCAGTCAGATTTTGACCAGATTATCTCCACACTTCAAAATAGTGATGGAGTTGGTGAAAAGTGATACAAGTAGTTCTTGTGATATAAAGTGTCCTTTCTATCACTAATAGGAAGAGTTGGCAGAGAAAACTTTTAGTGTCCTATCCTAGATCCAAAACTATTCCATGAAAAGAATATAAATTCTAAATTGCTTTGTTGTACTAAGAGTCATGTGACATATTCATTCATTCATTCAACAAACATTTATTCAGGGCTAGGTATTTATTACATGTTGGCTATCCAAAAATGAAAGAGATGCTTCTGACATCCCAGTGGAGGAAATAGCTATAGAGTTTAATAGTTATATCATGTAGTGATAAGTACCATGACATGGAAGCCATGGGTACTATGAAAGTGCTGAGAAACTGTATCTAATGTAGCTTGTGGTAGGGAAGGTTAGTTATCTACAGGAGAAGTGGTAACAGCTGAGCTTGTAAGAATTCTTATGAGTTGGTTAGGTAGAGAAGTATGAATTGCATTCCTGTTAGAGAATACATACAAAACCATGGATAAATAAGAGCATCATGAGTTGGGGCTTTTGCAAGTTCTTATGGTTGAAGTGTGATGTCCATGACAAAGAGCAGAAAGTGAAGCCTGATAGGAGAGGAAGGAGCTGTTCTTGCTGGGCTCCATATGCTAATTTATTTTTTTGGATTTCAATGAACAGAAAATGAAGAACATTTGAATTTAGAAAGATTGTTCTGAATGTCAAGTGGAAAAAGAATTAGAAGGGAGTAAGTCTGGTCATCACCTAGGAAAGAGGTTGTGCAAAATTTAATTAAGATGATGTAAGTGTGGATAGAGAAGAAAGTAGATCCAAAGATGATTTCTAGTCAGAACCAACAGGACTACTAAGTGGCACGATTTCTGCAAAAACAGTGAATAAAGACAGAACTGCAGAGATAATTAAGGAGGACATCTGATTCCATATTGAACTTTGATCAAGAGAAGAAATTAAAAAGGTGAAAGGCATAATTTTTCTTAAAATGTTGTGGTGAATAGTTATAGTAATCCAAACTTGAGAAATATGTCCAAATGCTTTTTATTTATGTCCAGTTTCTCAGTGAAAGGTTAGACTGAAAAGAAAGTGGCTTAAAAGGGGTCAATGACAGCAAATCCAAGTCTTATACTTTATACAATGCAAAAAGAAACCAATAAAAAATAAGATGGAATTAGAACATATGTTATCAGATCTACAACATTAATAAACAACATTTACAAATAATTTGGGGGAAATGATTTTTCACTTCTCAAAACAGAACTTCACTTTCTGTTCAAAACAGAACAGAATGAAACAAACAAGAACCCCTGAGGCTCAGGGATATTAAATGGTTTGCTTGAATTTACACATAGCCATAGGTGAGAACTCATGCTCCATCCAGGGCTCTCTTCAGGGTGTCATGATAATGCCATGAAAAGTAGACCAAGAATGGCCAATTTAAATAAAAAAATGAGTACTTCAAATGATAATAAAGAACTTATAAAAACCTTTGGAATATATAGCAAGAAAAATGATTTTGGGGGGCATTCTGTTGCAATGAGAAAGAAAAAAATAATGTATGAAAAATGCTATATTATTTATATATCATATAAATAACTTTTAACTGAAAATTATTTGTGTAAATGATATTTAGAATTTTAAAAATTTAGAGGATATAATTGGACATAAGATAGATGACATTTAAACTTTCTA
Organism: Castor canadensis; assembly: GCF_047511655.1. Classification (NCBI taxonomy): domain Eukaryota; kingdom Metazoa; phylum Chordata; class Mammalia; order Rodentia; family Castoridae; genus Castor; species Castor canadensis. The sequence continues at coordinate 15,869,261 of NC_133388.1, read as the reverse complement.
TTCATTTTGTCCACTTTGTTGCTGTTGACCATCTGTCATGTATCTAACATTGAGATACATTCTAAAGAACTTACAATGAAATATTAGATATGTTTTTAAGAATCTTAAAGTGTTGTTAGGGAAACTGGCTTTGTGAGCATGAAACTAATTTGGAATCGGCCAGAATAGCTTATAACCGGTGACATGTTTATATGGTGAAGTGACAAAATTTAGGAGGCAGATCAGTAGTCAGAATAGGGAAATAATGATAATGCCTAGAGTTGATTAGAAGGCTTCATGAATAATGTGACTATAAGATCTTAAGATGGGCCTTGAAATCACTTGAAAATGATTTGAGTTTTCAAGAAAAGGCAGGACTACTGAAGTAGACTTGTTTGGTTTTGTGTTTCTGAAAACAAGCAGAAATTTAGCCTAATAATTTATCTGTCTACTAGTGATACTTAATGAGACACTGCAAACAGCCTGTCAAACAGTAGAACAGGGAAAGTTTTACTATTTCATGCAATATTCATACAATTGAATATTATTAAACCAGTAAAAACAGTTGATCCAGTGAAGAGCTTGCCTTACAGCCGGTTAAAATATCCGCTTTTACCACTTAGTAGATTTGTGTGTAAGGTCAAGTCACTTAACTATTTCTGAGCTTCGGTTTATTCAACACAAAAGCTATTGTGAGAATTAAAAAATGATGTAAGTAGAGTACCTTGTACATTGTGGATACTCAATAAATAATATTATTCATGCTAAAAGGTATACTCTGCTGGTGGTTAAATAGGTACTGTCTTTCTGAAGGGTGATAATGTCAATTCTTCCCAAAAGCTTTAAGATGAGTATTTCTTATTTGGCTCAGCAGTTCAATGACTGAAAATTTATTCTAAGGAAATAATTAAAGAGATGTCCATTTTTAAAAAGGATGTTCTTTACAGCACTGAACAGAACAGTGAAAAATAGCTCCAAGTCTCACAAATAGATATTTGGTAAAATAAATTGTGATTCACTTCAAAAAGGAAATTATAAAGCAATTAAAATGTTGTAGAAATCTATTTCTGATATAGAAAGTGAGGAAGACAAATTCTAAAATTATATGCAATTCAATCCATTTTATAAATGTATGCTTCTGTAGAAAAAATTTTCTAGAAGGATAACATGCCAACATGTTAACTATAGTTGTCTCTAAGTATAGTTGTCTCTTACTTTAATATTCTTCCTTGTGCTTGCCTCAAGTTTTTGCTTTTATGATAATCAACATAGATAATTAAAATTTAAAAAATGGAAATGGACATAGGAATATGCTTAAGATTTAAAGAAAAAGACTTAAAATTTTCATGATCTCAATTTTGTTAAAGTACTTTTATGCCTATGACTGAACTCTGCTTTTGTGGGTCTGCCTCTCAAAAGGTAGCAAAACTAAGAAATGTTGGAGATAGGATGGGGAGTAAAGTAGCAGAGGACAGAGATTAGATTTGTGTATGCACAAATAAAAATTTTCACTTTTTAAGAGATAGATAAAAACATCACTTCTTGGACCATTTTATTTTTCATCCAAGCTTTTAATAGTTGACTTCCTTGACTATAGGGAGAGATAATTGTTACAAAAACCCACTCTCTCTCACTCTGCCTTTTTTGCTTTAGTCTTTGCTAGGAATTTAGCACACTTAATCCTTACTTGGCCTTGTGGGAATCTATTAATGCTGAGTAAGAGACACAGTTCTTGGAGCCCACTGCCCACTTGGAAAAGATAACAAAGTCATCCAAATAGAAGTAAAATACAAATTGTGCTAACTATTGTGGGAAAAAAAATCCAAGTAGTGTTTTATAACAGAAAAATTGGGTGGGGATCAGGGCATAAGTTCAGACAGGAAAGTCAGTAGTTCCTCCATGAGGAACTGACATGTAAAGTCAACTAAGTAGAAGGAGAGACAAACACTCTAGGAAGAGGATGAGCACATATAAAGGTTTTTTTTTTTCATATAAAGGTGTTAAGGCTAAAAATAGTGTGTGTGTTTAAAAAAAAAAACCAAGAAACTGGACAAGAGCCAGTGACTCTGGCTTTAAGAGTACAAAGTCAGGTTGAAAGTGAAACTAGGAAAATTTATGTGCTACATGAAGGATTTTGGATTTTATTCTGAGGACAGTGAGTAGCCACTGAAGGATTTTAAGCAGAGGATTATGTGAAGCAGTTTATAATTTAAAAGTTCCCTTTGATTATCTTGAGGAGAAGGAACTGAAGAGAGACGAAATCTGGAAGATGAGTTAAGCTGCTTAGAGTCCAGTGTGAGACTATGGTGCTGAGTAATGAGAGTTGAAGAGGAAGAGCACAGGCACTTTGAAAATGTATTTTGATGATAGCATTGATAGGAAGGACTTAGTGATGGATTAGATTGGGGGAGCAAAGGGGGGAAATATGAGGATGATGATGACTCGGTGGATCACACAGATAGTGGAGAAGGGTGTCTTTTCTTTTTTGAGGGCAGGATATACAGTGTTAGATGTTTTACTTTGAGACATCTATAAGATTCTCAGGTAGAGAAGTTAAGTAGATGAGGTCTGTTATTCAGAGGACATATTTATTGTGGATAGAGATGTATTTAAGAGTATTTTGCCCATGGATGTGGCATTATGCTTGGACAGGATATCAAGAGAGAGGAGCAGTGAGTCTGGGGTTGAGCCCTAATGAATTCCAACATTTAATCTTCAAGTAGTGAGGGCAGGTGGAAAAGCACTTTGAAAGGAATATGTTCCAGAGGAGGAAGCCCAGGGGAATGTGGTGTCAGGGAAGCCAAGAGAGGCGAGGAGGGAGGGATTGACTGACTGTCTGAAATGAGCTAAAAGGTCCTGTCAAGTGATGGATAACTGGAAAGTGCCCATTAAGTTTGATAGTCTAGAGGCTCTAGGTGAGCATAGGTAAAGCAGATTCTGTATAGTGGTAGAGGTGGAAACCAACATGGAGTGATTAGGAGAGAGAGCAGGAAGTGAAGGAGAGATGAAAATGTGCACACAACTCAATAATTTTCACTCTGAAGGCAGAAGCCAGTAGCTGGAATGAAATGGAATGTCCTGGGGAAGGGTTTTTTTTCTTTTGGTAAAGGAGAATTTTGGTAGAGTTAGTTTGAATGCTGGTGGGAAGATTTATTAAAGAAGGAAAAATTAATGGAGAGACAGCTGATAAGAGGGTTCTTGTGGTGGGTTTGTGTTTGGTAACAGAAAGAAAGACGAAGGTGTAAGTAGGCTTGTGATATCTACTATATGTTGAGTATGTGCTAGGTACCATGCTAAGTGATTTGCACAGACAATTTATTATTCACACTAACCCTATGAAGTTGATTTATTTATCTCTTATTTTACAGATGAGGAAACTGAAGCTAAGTTGAGATAGAAACAAGGTCTGAATTCAGAACTGTTTGGTTTCAGAACTTACACTCTTAGCTCTTACATAGAGGTGTTCCTCTGTTAATAGTGTGTTGGTTTTCTCAGGCTACCATAAAAAATATCACAGACAGAGTTGCTTAAAAGTAGACTTTGTTTTCTCACAGTCTGGAGACTTATAGTCTAAGATCAAGGTGTTGGCATATTTGGTTTCACCTGAGCCCCTTTTCTTAGTTCCCAGGTGGCTACCTTCTTGCTTGTCCTTACTTGGTCTTTTCTCTGTGATCTTGCATTCCTGATGTCTCTTGTGCATCCTAATCTTTTCTTATAGGGACTCCAGGCAGATTGGATTAGGCCACACCACCCTAAAGGCTTCATTTTAACCTAGTCACTTCTTTAAAGGCCTTATCTACAAGTATAGTCACATTTTGAGGTTATGGTTTCAACATATGAATTAGTGTGTGTGTATGTGTGTGTGTGGAGGGGGGGGGCACAATTTAGTCCATAACACATGGTTTCTTTTTCTTTTCTTTGATACTTGAGGTTGAACCCAGGGATGTGCACATGTTAGGTAAGTGCTCTACCACTTGAACCATGCCTAGCTTCTTAAAGTTAAGGAAAGAAGTAGCCATGGTGGCTGCATGGGGTGGATTTGTGACAAGAAAACTATAATTGGAGAATAGAAGATTGCTAGTAGTAGTGAGGTGTACACATGGAAAAAGAACAAGAATTCTGTGCTGTGATGAGGCTGCTGGGTGCTCGTGTGGGCTTATTAACCTTGTATATCTCTTGTGTACCAACCAGGTTGAAATGCAAATGAATTTTATTCATATCCTTAGCACAATTACAAGTTACTATTTGTCAGGGACCTTTCTGGATGTCCTCAAAAAGTTGAAAATATGAATGTTAAATCTATGACTGCTGAGATGTTTTTGCATTCACCAGTACATAAAGTAGTTTGAAGGCCTTTCCAGCCTGTGCTGTAAATTGTCTTTAATGATTACTTGCCATTTTCATTCTCTTTGTCCTCTTCTTTCTTTCCACCTTCATTCATCAATAATTTATTGAATACCTACTAGATATCTGGCACTAAAGTTCACAGTCTGTTGTAAATATATACAGATATATATGTACTGTGTACATATCTTCACATATAGATAAAGACATATATAACCAAATGATATGCTATTATTAAAGTATTAATTCATTGTTTGTTTAACTTTGTGAACTTATCAAGTACCTAAATGGCAGACAATGTGCTAGGCTTGGGGTAGAGACATGAATAAGATTTAGTTTCTGCTTTTAAAAAAATTTATGGCATGATACAGAAAAACAAAAAGGTAAGTAAACAAAGGCAATACCATGTGAATTTGTAAAATATTAAAAGATCTCAAAGAAGGAAGTAACTTTAGTCTTTACTTTCCTGTGCATGTTTAGATATCTGTTGAAAGGAGCTATGACTGGATTTTATTAAAAAGAACTATAAAAAGAACATTCATTCATTTCAAATATTTTTGAATGCTTGCAGTCATTGTGTAGTGATAGTTTTAGAGTTCATGAACTATGAGCAAACCATTGAGTTGGAGGATCTTTGACTTTTCTCCTCATTTGACCTTACTGTCTGTATCTTGCACTTTTATCAGCTCCTTTTTTTAGGTGTTGGAATTATTAATGGTATTCCTGAAATATACTACAGAAACCTGCTGAATGTTAAAACTTGAGAAAAGTCACAGTAACAATGCATAATTGTGATAGTTGGGGAGCAGAGAACATATGCTGATCTAGCATATATCTCAGATTTGGAACTATTATTAATGTGGGAGTTCAAAAATGTTGAGAAAAAATGGATTTTTAGAGATTATATAATTGATACTTTTTAAAGTGTCACATCACTTACTTACACTATCTCAGGAAAAATTTGTTTACAACCAAATGCTTATGGGGTTAATTGAGACAATAAACATTTTTTGGAGCTGGTCTGTTGTATAAACTCAAGATATTATCTTCAATATTAACTTTTTTTTTTTGGGAAATGCTAGCCATATTATGGAAATAGCTCTGGAAATAGAAAGGAAAAAAGGCTAATTTGATAAATGGTGTACGTAGGTTTTAGAATCAATAATTAACCTAATAATTACTGCTGAAAATTGCTATGTCATATATTGAACTATGTGCATGTTGACTTAATTTCAGAATCATATTCTAGAGTATGTCATAATGGAAAGAGCACTGGATTGAGAGTTAGGAAATCTAAGGACAAGTTCAGTTCTTTCATTGCCCTCTTGTGCGCCTCATTTCGCCATCTTTAAAGTGAAGTGGTTATGGGAAAAGGTCTTCCCAGTTCTGGTATTTTATTCTGTGATTTTATGTTTCACATCTGTCAAAAGCATTTTGACTTTCTTTAAGTTGCTTAAGCCAGCATTTTAGTTAGAATGCATCCAGGAGCTTATTTGCATGGGCTGTGGGGAACAGCAAAGCCTTGATTCTCCAGGACTTGATTATGTCTTCTGCTAACCGCTGACAGTGAGCCATACCACCTAAAAGGCTCCCTTGGTAGCCTTAAAGATTGAAAGAACAAATGGACAGTATTGAGAACTCTGTGGAAGAGGAGACCAGAGAGACGTTGATCATCATGGCTCCTTGGGATTTGCAATGAGGAATGACTAGAACTGGGCCATTCACTACAGCCAGGTCAAAGGTCAGGTCAGGAATGTGGACAATGCTGGTGACTCCAGGTAGGTCTAGGAGGGTAAATAAATCTACTTAGTCCCTCCTGAGTCTTGAGAAGATCTGGGTAACCAAACTCAGCAAGCTATTAGGAAGGCTCCTAATTTATGAAATTCTTTGGAAGAAAAATGTGACATTCATTTTTTATGCTATTATTACTGCATAAACATTGTATTCTTACTTAATATTCACCAAGTTAATCTATTCTTAGCATATTCATGCAGTTTAAGCATTAAATAATACGCTTTCATGATTGCATATTAAGTTAAAACCCTGATTTCAATTTATGCCATTATGCCGTGGACTCTCCCTTCCCCCAATTCTTGAGGAGTTTTAGAGTGTTGAAAGAACTTTGAGTTTTCTCCTTCAATTTTAGTTAAGCAATATTAAGTATAATTGTCTGGTGGCAGAGACATATCTATTAATTACTTTGCTAAGAATAAACTAATTTGAGGGTAATAAGGAAATGATCAAAATGTTTCTTTTCTTAGTGATAAAAACAGTAATGGATACTTTGTGAGTAGGATATTAATCTAAATAGCTAAAAAATTTTGGGTGCTAAATTCAATTATAAGAAATTAAAAGTGTTTTATAATTGTTTCAATCATGGAATTACAGTAAATATTTATTTATGTTCCTTAAAATATTGATTAAATTTCTGTGTATAAATAGCCTGATACATATTACAAGATGATTCTTCTTCTTCCTTTTTTTTTCTTGCTTTTATTTAGTTGCTTCCAAGATTCGATACTTACAGGAATATCATAACCGGGTACTTCACAGCATTTATCCTGTACCTTCAGGAACAGATATTGCAAACACTCTGAAATACTTTTCTCAGACCTTGTTAAGGTAAGCCTAAAATATCCTCTACTTTGAGAGAATTATTAGGTAGTACTGCTGAATTTATTGGGACCTAAATTTTTATGGAACTGAAAGTTTTGAAAGGCATTAAATTTTCTAGTGCTCTGCCAGAAGAGTCTGGACTCCAGTCCTCTGGGTGTATTTAGCAGATCAGGTCCTAGGGTTAATTGGAAAAATGGGTGGCATGGCTACTATTGCCTGCTTCCCTGAGTTGAATGTCTTTCCAAGAGATCAGTAAATTATTATATCTATGTTTGGCACTAATACAGGATGGGATTAAAAGAAAACCTAACCAGGTGCCAGTGGCTCACGCCTGTAATTCTGTTTACTCAGAAGCAAAGATCAGGAGGATTGTGGTTTGAAGCCAGCCTGGGCAAATAGTTTGAGAGACCCTATCTCAGAAAACAAAAACCAAAAAACCCTTCACAAAAAAGGACTGGTGGAGTGGTTCAAGGTGTAGGCCCTGAACTCAAGCCCCAGAACCACCAAAAAAAAAAAAAAAGGAAGACTGTATATTGCTCAAAATTAAAAAAAAAATAGGAAACATTCTAAAGGAAATCAGAATTATGTGGTGTTTTAGTTTCATCGCTAGTATTTTCTGTTTCTCTCAGTGAAGTATGTGATAATAACAACTGTTTTAATCTTAATCTGTGTGACACTTCAAGTGTTCAACATGCTTCACAACTGACTTTGAAATTCTATGGAGGACAAGAAAACAAAAATATAGGGGCCTTTTTTTTTTTTTTTTTTTACTGTTTGCCTGTTCCTCAGGTAGAGACCTGAGGAACCATTCTACTTTGTTCTTCTCATTAGAGCAAACAGCAGAGATGAGCCTTTTCAGCAAAGGCTCAGTTGTTTTGAGAAATAAGATTGAAATATTTCCATTAAAAATATTTCCATTAAGTCCCAAGACTTGATCTCTTCCATTACTATGATCTTCTCAGTTCAACTGCTTTTGGAAGCACATAGATTGACTTGCTACCACTTCTGTTAGCATATAGCAGCATATGTTTTTAAAGTTAGGTATTAGTTGAAGAACACAAATTTGAAATGATTGTAGTGGTACTGGAGGTTATAGTAGTGTACTGCTTTGCCACGGGCAGAGAAAAGCCTCATCAAACCAAGCCAGCTACTAGTCTTCTATAGTCCTCACTGATCTGTTCTCCTTCTTTGGAATACCTTTTCGTTACAATCCTTAGTATTCCTGTTCTAGCTTGAAGGGATTCTGTTTATTGGATTCATCATGTCAGATTTGCACAGTAGGTTTAGGACCCTGATACAGGGCATTTTCCTTTTCAAATGGCAGGGAAATAATTAACCCACTTTTTATTGTTATAATCAGATAAATTTATTAATCAAGTCATCTGATTCTGTTCTCTTGAATTCTCCTTTTGTCTTTGAGGTCAGGATTCCTAGTGGGAGGCACTTTCATTTACTACAATTTGTGGTAGTTCCCATTTTGATAAGGAAGCATTATGAATTCCATTTGTGAAGAAGCGAGGACATCCTTGTTGACACTTCAGGGCTTTCTGCTTAAGGTTTAGTAATTGTGCCAAGAATGAAGAAATTTAGGATACTAAAGTTATGTTTGCAAGATACGAACATTCCATTTTTTTGAGTAATGGATCATTAGAATTTGATCATGGCTGATAGCATTTTAATGGTAAAACTGGTGTTAGGTTTGTTCAAGTGACTTGTTGTAGAAGATATTATGCAATTGAACTGAGTCCATTTTCCATGGGAGGCAACATCAACAACTGCTAATGGTAGCAGGGGCAATAGCTATCATTATCACAGCAATATTATATTTTTAATATTAGAATAATTATATTTACATGTATTAAAAACTACTTTAAACACTTTAAATATGACATCTCATTTAATCCCTCATAAGTAGATAAGATTATTATGTTCATTCACAGGTAATGTAACTAAGACACAGAGTAGTTAAATAAGTTGCTCAAAGATATTGATCCAATAATTTTGGAGCCAGGATTTGACCTTGGTGGTTCTAATTCATAGCACATAACATCAACAATTATACTATACTGTTTCTCTTTACTACTACTATCACATTACAGGGACACTTCTTTTAGTAAACACTTGGTTTGGCCTTTGGAAATGCCAGCATCTGCTATAAGTCTTTAGCGTAGTTTTCGCTCTCTTTAAGATTGATGGAACACAAAGATTTGCCATCTTTTCAAAAGTTGAACAGAACTATACCTGAGGTGATGTGGACAGTATTTCAACTCCTAGATGTTTTAGTTCTACCTTCTATTCAAGCAATTAGTGGGTCAGAGCAGAGTGATAGACTATAGTAAGGAGGACACACACACACACACACACACACACAGACACACACACACACACACACACACACACAGTGGAAGTAAAGAAAGAAAACACTGAGGAATGTAACATATCATGGATTGGACTTATTGGTTCAACTCTTGGGCTGAACTGAATGCATTTTATTTCTTCTTTGTGCCTACCCAGCTTTTTTTTTTTTAAATTGGAAATACAAAACTTCAAACTATTGTACTATACACTGATCCATGTTATGATTGTTTTCACTGTTGGTACATTCATTGCAATTGTATTTGTATTCCTTCCTTTTTTATGCTACTAGAAAGTTCAAGACAAATAAGAGGGTCTAAGTATTTGATTTCAAGATTATTGATGATAAGATTTTTTTTTTACTATAAACAAGATAGTTCCCTTTGCATTTATGTAATTTTTACTTCAGGAGAACTTCTTGTTTTCAGAACTCAGGTTCTTGGAAAGAATAAGAAGAAAAGCCAAGCATGGTGGTTCATGAGCACTCTGGAGACTGAGGCAGGAGTATAGTGAATTTGATGCCAGCTTGGGCTGCATAGCAAGACCCTGTCTCAAAAACAAACAAATAAACAAGCAAACAAAAAGCCCAAACACTTTACAAAATTCTAACAGTTTTATCTGAATCAGAATTACATGGATGCATGCATGTAACTCTCGCAGATTAGAGTTTTATATCTACTTGGAAAGGCTGAGATTAGCATACATGTTTAACTTCAATTAATCCACAGGAGGAGAGCTAATGTATGTTACCATGGTTGACCATAAAATCAGCTGAAGAATCCACATCTGTCCACTTAGCTCATAATTAGACTCATATTAGAGTCCTTGGAGGTTCCCTAAACTCTAGTTATAGAGACTTCCTGTGTGGTGTTCAGCTTACTAGAGTTTGCTCTGAGAACAGTGTTTGTTCCATAAAAAAGGATCAGTTAATGTTTTTCAAATTGACTTTGTCCAGTCCAGATTTCATTCAGTGTAGGAACCTTTCTAGAGCATTTATTAAATCTAATAGTGATCTAGGGTCCTGGGTAAAATTACATCTGAGTGCTAAGTTATGCCTGTTTTAATTTAATAGGGTCCTAAATTTGGCAGTGAACACCCAGTTATGTGTAATAACTTCAGAGTTTAGTTTTTTCCCCTTCTTTTAGCAATTGCAGAGATCATCTATTTAATCCTTTCACTGCTTTCAATCCTTTCACTGTTCATTTTATATTAGAAGCATTCTGAGTTCATATTTTAAACATCTAAAGTCACTAAGGATCTTGCCTTTTACCTAGCAGAACATTTAAAAATGCCTAATCTTCTTCCTATTTCAGGCATTCTTTTGGAATTCCTTCTCCCAGATCTCTCTTCTGGTGCTTTTTGAGCTGCTTGCTTATAAAATCTTAAAAAAAAAAATCGTTTGGGGAAAATTGCTTGCTACTAACTCTTTAGAAAACGTTTAATAATGTGCTTTAAAGAGACTAATCTCAGTACAATAATCTTAATTGAATGGAAACTTCTAATTGCTTAGGACAGATGTACATATGTATGTACATATACATGTGTTTGTGTATATACATATATATGTATTCATGTATATCTTTCAAATTATTGATTTGTCCATGGAGTAGCTTTAAAGTATAGCACAATCAAGTGAATTATGCTTAGTGTATAGATGCAGTTCAAATATCAGAATTCATAATTGTATAGGAAGTTTATTATTTATTATTTTTAAATTTTCTGTGCTATAAATACCTCAGGGCAACTAAATCATCTTTCCCCACACCTACAGAGGCCTTCTTCTCTTGCCTTATCTTGATAATGGAAGTCATTGCTTGGAAAGAGGACCTCAGGAGGGGAAAGGAAAGGTGAAAAGTTGGCTACTGGATCAAACTCTTCTGAGCAGGGCATTCTTAATATTCTTTTTGGTTGGGTCTATATATAGACCTCTGGAAAAGAATGGGAAAATCATTTGATCATTCCCAAGCTAGACAGTTTGGTTGGGGAAATAAGTTTTTTTCTCGGAATAAACTTCACAAAACATCATAAAATCACATCATAAAATCACATTTATTCATGAGCCCTTCTTAAGTTTTTTCACAAATGAAAACATTTCCTTACATTGAGACATGAATGGTAATTTGAAACTGGTTTCATGGAAAACTCATTTTCCTCCATTTTTTCTCAACATCACCTACTTATTAAATCCAAAGGCAGTGAGAGAGAGAGAGAGAGAGAGAGAGAGAGAGAGAAAGAGAGATACTCACTTTTTCAATGCTGGCATTCTTCCCTCCCTGCATATAGGAAGCTATTGTTGCTATCATTTGGGAACTCCACATATATAGCAAGGGAAAAATATCAAACTAGAGCCTCCAAAGTTGGGTTTCTCTAGTGCTTGTTTACTTATATCCAACTTTGAAAAAATAGTATGGTATATTAGAAAAATAATGGATTATATTTTCCCATTATAATGGGAAGTTTGATTGGAGCACTGAACTTAATTTAACATTGTTTAAATATTGTTAATTTATGATATTCAGCTATTTTTATTCTCTAAGGTAAAATGTTCTTTTTATACTATGTCTATAAGATCTCTATCTTGTAATTTTGAAAAAATGTTGGTAGTTGGCCAATTTAGGGCTGAAAGTTTGAGAAATAATATATTGACTTACATCCATTATGATTCTATAGGAATTTCTAGTGTGATAGAATCCTATAGGATTATAACAAATTATTGGTGATGGGGCTTTTCAACATTTAAAGGTGATACTCCTAAGAGTAATTGAGTTATATGAGAAAAGTATAAAGTCTAATGGAAAATCTGATGGCATTTATAATAGATGTAGGTAGATAGGGTAAATGGACGTTGATATCCCATTATAAAGTATAAGCCTACAAAGTCAAATACATTATACATTCAAATGGTAAATTAATCCCTTTAAAAGTAAAAGAATACACCAAATCTTAAGTTACTTATTGCTAAGAAGTATTCCATAACTATTCTGAAATTATTTTTATTATCAATTGTTTTTCTCTGGACATTGGGTAACAGAAGACAAAGGAAATCGAGGTAAATTAGGCACATAGAAAATAAAAAGCATGTAGTCATTTTCTGACATTGTAGCATATTTTTGCACTAAGATAAATAAAAATTAATGTAAACTTGACATAACAAGCATGTTTGACACTAACCAATTCTTTACATCACTGTAAAACTATAGTAATATCATTAACTGAGAATTTAGTAATGTTTGATGCACATAGAATAAATGTAAAAACAAAGTTACTTTATGTAATGAAACATTTATAAACTGTTATGTATTTTGACTAACATATAAGTGTAATATAGAAAAGCACTTATAAGTGCTGCATATATTATAATGTATAGCTATTGTCTTTAATGATAAATAGTATAATTTAATTTTAAAAACTTAAACATTTGGCTAAGCAGTAATTTCTTTTATTTTTAAATTTAAAACTTTTCTGCTTTATTTAAAGTTAAGGATAAAAGAAGCAATTCATTTTTAGAAGTTATTTTTATTCCCATTAAACTTTTATTTAACTTTCTAAATTCTTTCCTTTAGTTTTTAGTGAGTTTTGTTGAATAATAACGTAAGTAGCAGCAGTAATATATGAGATCTTATTGTATCATGTGCAGCTATATGACAGATACTGCTTTCTTAGTCTTTAGAATTTTCAAGGTAACTATTTAATAAGCCACTGTTTGCATTCATAAAATAAAATGTTTCCTCCCCAACATGCCAAATTAAAAAAACACACACATAAATAACCATTATCATTAGTTCACAAACATATGCTATGGACCATCTACTATATATTCTTTTATAGCTTTTCCAATGTAGTTTAGCTAACATTTTAGAAATATGTATTATTTCTAAATTCATATGCCTGTTTAAACTTCATTATCTCAAATGATACTGACAGAATGTCATGAAACAGTATCATAATATACATATAGACATTATTTTGATGCAATAAACATGTGATTTTTAAGACTTTCTTAATAAACACACATGTTTATTCTTTGCTAAAACATGTTTCTGCAAGTGCCATACCTATATTTTGCAAGTTTCTATTTATGTGATTAATACAGTCTTGCTGAAAACTTTTCTTTGAAAGCTCCTTGCAATTATGAATCAGAGCCCTTATTTGGTAGACAATGTCATTGTTTTTCCTCTCATGAAACCTCTCCTTCACCAAACTGACAAACTGTAAAACATGGGTTTGGCACTGAAACATGCATTTTTATATTTTTGCTCCTTACTAACCAGATAACACATGAGATGCAATGAAAGTTCCACAAAGTAAACCTGTATTATTGGTATCTCTGAGCACAAAGCTATGTGACTGGTACTAGATTTGTAGACCCTGCTGGCATGGCGATTGCATCTTATGTGGGATGTATCTGGTGTTTTATTATTTGTTTTAGAGTGTCATTTCAATGTAATGTGCTGTTCTTTGTGTCTTTGTTGTCTCTTTTTTTTCTTTGTCCCCCCAACAGCATTTTGTCCCGCACAGGGAAGAAGGAAAACCAAGATGCCTCCAATTTGACAGTGCCCATGACCATGTGTCTTTTTCCTGTGCCATTCCCACTCACCCCATCTCTAAGACCGCAGGTCAGTTCCATCAACCCTACTGTTACTCGCTCCCTCCTTTACAGCGTCCTGCGAGATGCTCCTTCAGAACGTGGCCCGCAAAGTCGTGATGCTCAGTTGTCAGACTACCCTTCTTTGGACTATCAAGGCCTCTACGTGACTTTGGTGACTCTCCTGGATCTAGTTCCTTTACTACAGCATGGCCAACATGGTGAGCATTTAATTAAAATCTTGGGAAACCTACATGTTTATTTATTAATATATATGATGTTGAGAAATTGGCTTGGAGACTGTTGTAATTGTGATAAATTGCTTGAAAGGACTTTGTGTGGCTAAAGCCTTTCTTATGCTGAAACTTCATTATGGTACTTCCTGTCCTATCATTTTACACTGTTGTATTGCCAAGGGATGTTATCTCAGTGGGCTTGTGTTGGGGAAAATAGGCTGGAGACTGGAGGAAGAATATAACAAGAAGCTCTCTCTTCTCTCGGGATCAGCTTCTAGTGGGGATTCTTGTTGAAGTTACAGTTGGGGAGCTAAGATTTAAAAACTTTCCCCCAGAAAATGTAAAAGGTAAAGTTTGAGGAGCAGACTCTGATCCACTAACTGATTCTGTGAGTTTTGGGTACAAATTGAAGAATCTTCTAGGACTCATCTTTCCTGTCATAATTGTCAGGACAGGAGGGTTAGATAAGAGGGAATGTCTAAGAACTTTTCCAAATTTATCTCACAAGCAATAATTGCTACAAAATGCTATACCAAAATGTCACAGCATACAGCATTATAGTGATATTTTGGAACAGAAGCCAGAGAGCATGCTTCTTTTCTTATCTCTTCCCCCTTTCTATTATATATTTAGTCAATTTCATTATCTTACTTGCTTACTAAATTCTCTTAACACGTAAAAAGGACTACAGTAATATCCTCTGCTTAGCTATCCAATATGTATTTGGGAGAATCAAATGGAAAACTACACAGTAATAAGAGATTTTTGTAGAAAAATGTACTTTAAAGCATTAGTTGTCTTAACTTTAAAATACTGATAATTTGTTTCCTGGAAGTATGATAGCTAAAGTTTCATTGTACAGAAAAGCTGGAATTTTGGAAATAGGTGGGTGGTGGGGGCTATTTTGCCTTTTAATATAAAAAATTCTAAGAGAATGCTTAATGGTTCATTTAGTATTATGTGTTCCTAATTAAAAATTTTAAAATTTACTTTCATAAGTAATGATTATCGAATTTGCTTTTCTTGTATGTACAACTCTGTGTTATAGTGAATATAAAAGTGTAGGAATCTGTAAAATTGCTTATTCTGTACTTTTGTGGCTGCCTTAAGCCTTCTTCTCTCAGCTTAGAATCTAAATACAATAAATCTAAACATAAGGCTATCAGAGCTTAATATGCTGATGAGTCTGTCAGTGCCTGTCCTTTGTGATGCCTAGTCCTGCATTCATTGTGGACCTACTTGCTGCTTGGATGGTCTGCTGGGTTAGGGAAGATGCCCTTTATCTTCAAAGCCCCTTGATTAACATAAAATATTGAATTTGGTAAATCATAACCCATATAATTGCAGTTAATGTGTGTATTGTGACAATTTTAAGGGAAATGGTCTATAATTTTGTTCTTATATCTGCAGCTGTTTTGTGACTTTATTCTCCATTGTTATTTGTTGTGTTCTTATTCTGTACAATAGAGCTTAGAAGATAGGAAAAAATATACCAGTTCATTCTAGCAAATGGTTTAGAGAGGCCAGACAGCATTGTTTCTTCAAAAGTGTGGTTTGAAGAATCTCAGAATCACCTAGGGAGTTTGGAAAATGGAATTCTTCAATAGGAATTACTAAGAAATGGTTTTAGATCTGAATTTTTAAGCAAGCTTCCTGTGGATGCCTCTTTTGCACTTTTAGATTAAGAGCCATTGTACAATGTTTAGAGGCTGTGTCCTCACTCTGAGTCTGGGTGACCTAGGAAAGAGTACTAGGGACTGTTTTTTTTTTTTTTTTGTCACAGTTCAACTACTGACTCTCAGGTGATTTGGGGCAATCACTTTCCCTCTCCTGATTTCAGTTTCCTTCTATAAAAAATACTCTGGGTGGATTTCCAGGCCCCTTTCAGTGCTAATGTTCTGTAATAAGGCTAAAAGGCACAGGGAAAGTAATTAAGGTGTCTTTTACACAACCTCAGGTAATTCTTAGTAAAACACCTGTGAGTTGTCCATTTCATTGATTAGAGAGCCAGGTTGACTTATCCTAACTTCCCAGTGTACATTGTGGCCACATTGTCAGTTGATTTGCTTGTGGAGAGGGCACAGTACGTCTAATTACACCCAGAAATAATGTTAGGAATCAACATAACACTAGGAAGACAAATCTACTACAAAGCAGACAAGAGTCTAATGCTTTACTATTATAAGGAATACAAAAATGATTAGCCTTCATTGTTGAACCTTGGCTGATGACCTACATTTTGGGAGGTTCAAAAATATAAAAATGTACATTTAATGCAATGGGATTTGATCTACATGCATTCTAAAGCTAAATAGTTGTGCTTTTTGAAGGTCCTTTATTTTTACTTCTCATGCAGGTAATAATAATGGTAATATTAATGGTAATAAGTAATAGCTAATAATTTGGAGTACACATCTGCTATGCTGAGCTTTTGCATTTATTTCATTTAAACTTAATAGTTCTTCTAACGAAGTGAGGTAGGTATTATTACTATATCCATTTAAAAATATTGGTAGATTATTATTCATAGGCACTTCCTTCCATGATGGTTGATGACTAAATGCATGGTGACATGTAGTACCAGCTTATGGCTTCCTTTCTTTGGTGGATACTGAATCTGCTACTCTGTGGAGGTTACAAACTCAAACTACTTCAGAGCCCAAGACTCATAGGAGCATTGTGGTTTGGTTGGTGGAATAGAAATATGTCCTTATTTCTAGTTCTACTGTTAACTTTTCTGAAACTTGCAGTGTGTCTCAGTTATCTCTTGCAAAATGAAGTGGCGCCTTAGTTCCACTAATCCTTCCAATGGAAGGGTTTTAGGTTTCATTTTTCACATGGGAAGTGCTTTGAATTTATGAGATCAAGGAAGAATATGAATACCAAGTATTACTTATGATTGATAAAACATTGAGGAAAGGCTTATGTATTAGATTGATGTTTCTTTATATATTCATTCATCAGTCACTTACTGACAAAAAACCTGTGGTCTTAGGACACTATACTAAGCAGTACATTTCTGAATTCTTAATAGAACAGGAACAATAGTTGTTAATTATAATTTAAACCAGCTTACTAAAACTAGTGTAAAATTAGTATATTTTGTTAATGGTAAAATATTCAGTGACTGATTACCCAATTTTGTTTTGTAGATCTTGGACAGTCGATATTTTATACAACTACATGTTTGCTACCCTTTCTCAATGATGATATACTGAGTACTTTGCCCTACACGATGATTTCAACTTTAGCTACCTTTCCTCCATTTCTGCACAAGGATATTATTGAATATCTGAGCACATCTTTTCTACCAATGGCTATATGTAAGTTCAATCTTACCTATATTTAATGTATTATGCAAATGGAAATTTGCTGTTATAAACTCTTGATTTTCAAGATTATAATGGAATCACTTGCTGTGTATCTGTGGTATGATTTAAATTAAATCATTTCATCATTGATATTTTGATAAAAATCAAAGAAATGAAAGACAATGTTCCCTTAGAATTATTTTATTCACTTAGTTTGATCTTACAGAATAGGAAGAAAGAACATGTTAAAGCAATCTGTATTTCCTACTTATAAATTACACTATCTTTTTGCCATGTTAGAAAAAAGGGGGAAAGAATGTTGTCTCTGATGTAGAAATTCTTCTCTTTTGCTTCTGAAGGCAGTAGGGTATGATGGAAAGAGAAAGAGCAACAGAGTCAGGATGTGTAGATTCTAGTTCTAGTTCTGACTGTAGTCACGTGGGTGTTGGGCAGTTCAGCTCTCATAGTGGGAACCTTACCCATAGACTGAAGATTGTATCATCTTACCCCACAAGGGTGCTGTGTGATGATAAAATGAGTCAAAATTTATAAAAACACTTTGAAAGAAGTTAAAGCCTGCAACTGATATGCAAGGTATAGGTAGAAACATAGAATTGATTTTAATTCTTTTTCACTTTTATAGACTTAATTCTGTAAACTTATCAGAAATGAGAGCAAAGAGAAGAAAAAATTGGATTGTGGTTTTTTTTTTGATAAAAATCCTTCTGAACTATTCTTTAAAGAAATGGATTATGGGACTGGAGGTGTAACTCAGTGGTAGAGTGCCTGCTTTGTGATCTTGAAGCCCTGAGTTCAAGCTGCTTCCCTACCAAAAAAAAAAAAAAGAAACAGATTATGGATTAACCTATGTTTCAATGGATAATCTGAAAAAATTGTGGGTTTAAGAGCCAAACACATCTAGATTCCAATCGTAGTTCTACCACCAGCTAGCTGAGTGATATTAGGCAAGTTACTTACCTGTAAAATAAGAATACTAATCATGGCTGCTTCATGAGGTTGTCATGATGTAAGTTATAATGATTAACCTGGAACATTGGTAAAGTGCTAGCTCAATGCCGGCTATGTAGTAAGTGTTTACTTGGTTCCTTCCCTTAATTCTTGTTCTATACAAACACCTTTATTGGTCACATTCAACTCCTAGTGATCATTGCTCACCATTTCAATTTTATGTACTTATGATCATATTAAAGTTTTTGTTCTATTTCAACATTTGGTAAACATCTGTACCGTTTGAGATACATTGACTTATTATACAATCAAGTTTAATTTTATAAACAGGATTGTAATTTTCATGTCTTTTCAGCAAAGAGTCTGACTTCTGCTCTAGTAATACAGCAATTCAGAAAAATTAACAAACTGATCATGCCATTCAAGTTATAGACTATTTGACCATTCCCCTTTTTTGGTCTGTATAACTTTATGGATAAATACTCACTTACGGATGTGGTCTTATAATTATATAGTTTTATTTTGGTTGTAGCAAGGTTTTGAACTAAGGGTCCATGCTTGCTAGGCAAATGCTTTACCATTGAGCCATGGCCCCAGCCCAATAATCTTATTTTAAAATAAGTAATGTTAACTCCTAAACATACGTATAGGTATTCTTGTTTTTTTTTTTTCTTTGAAGAATAGCAGGTGAGGTTGTGTCTTTCTAATAATTAATCAAATCACTGCATCTCTATGTTTTAGGAATAAGTTAATAATTTTGGGAGAGGCATTGAATGTAGCAGGTTTCTGAAGTTATGCTTAAGACCAATCATGTATTGCAACAGCTGTGAATTCATTTCTTCACTTTGGTCATTAATAGCTACTTAATTAGAAATACAGAACCAAAAAAACACCTTGTAGACAATCCTTACCTTAACAAATGTGTGAACCTTGACAGCTGAGGAAAATAAAATAGTGAGTTGAGTTTACAAAATTTCTATAAATTTTAGTGTTTATTAGTGGAGTAACCTGATGTTCATTTAAAAGTCTGAACAAGTCACTTCATATCTCTGAGACTTAATTTTTTTTTAACCAGACAGGAAGGATTTGGAAAAATGTCAGTCTCTTAAGCTTATTTCTGGCTTAATAATTCTAGGCTAAATAACACCAATCTTATTTTGTATAACAGGCACAAATCTTTATCTAACCCAATCGTTGATCTGATCTGTTCAGTGTGTTTATTTTGTTGCCCTGGTGTTAGTCTCTTAGTTTTGACTTTGTTTCTCTTCACCATTTTGGTAGATCAATAGTAGCCAGTTTTTGTTATCTTTAAATGCTTGAAAGTAAGTTGTGGTATCAACCTTTACAGCCACACTCTGTTATACTAGTCAGGTGCTTCTTTTTTGCCTATTTCACAAAAATAGATATAAAGACACAGATCCAAAAATAGAAGAGATCTGGTTCCAGATTAATCATGTTAAAATGGGTTGATATGAGAATATGGGTCTGTTTATTGTATCAGCATTGTTTCTATTTTTGGTAGTTGTTTCAGTGTCTAGAAAGTCTGACTAAAACAAGGTAGGAGCATTTAACTTCATCCAGAATGCTTTTATTTCAGGAGTGAGATGTTATAATGGGAGACATTGTATTTTTTAATAGTTGATAAGGTCTTTAAGACAGAAAAGTGGCTGGGCACAGTGTCTTATGCCTATAACCCCAGCTAGTTCAGAGGCAGAGATCTGGAGGATCACATTTCAAGGCCAGGTGACAAAAAGTCAGCGAGATCCAATTTCAACTAATTAGCTGAACATGGTGGTACCCACCTGTCATCCCAGCTCTTGGGAGGCGTAAGTAGGAGAATTGTGGTCCAGGTTGGTCTATGCAAAAGTGCAAGATCCTATCTGAACAATAATTAACGCAAAAAAGTGTGGGGTCATGGCTCAAGTGGTAGAGTGCTTGTCTAGTTAGTGCAAACCCCAGTACCACCAAAAAACCAAACCAAAACAAAAAGGTTTTTTTCGTGTCTTTGGTGTGGTATTCCTAAGGTCAAATGTAAAACATGGATAATTTTTCATGTGTTAAATGATTATTTTATTAATGATAGTATAACTAATGTTTATGTCATTGTCTATATCACCTGGATAATGAAGTTCTGAGCTTTGAAGTAGACCTCATGAGGTATTGCAGCTCCTTCAGATTGAGCATGTATATCATATATGTCCTTTGTGCCATCTTTGTCAATAAACCCATGGCTTTACCTTCATTTTGTATATGATTTAATTTTTTTATTATTGTTATGCTGGGAGTACATTGTGACATTTACAAAAGTTCTACAGTATATCAAATATATCATAGTTGAATTCGCCCCTCCCACCATTCTCCTTTAGTCCCCCTCCCCCATTTCCAGAATAGTTTCAGTAGGTTTCATTGTTCCATTTTCATGCATGTGCACACAGTATTGCACCATATTTACCTACCAACACCCTTTCCCCAATCCTCACCAGTCCTATTTGTACCACCCTCCAGACAGAGCCTGTTCTGTTCTCCTGTTCTCTGATTTTGTAAAAAAAAAAAAAAAAAAAAAAAAAAAAAAAAAAAGACATTTTTGTTTAAGATAAAAAATTGATTCCAGATGAACATGAACTGATCTAGGCTACTTTTTTTTGTTTGTTTGTTTTTGAGACAGGGTCAGGCTGGCCTCAAACTCATTATCCTCCTGCTTCTTGCTACGTTATTCTAAAGATATCAATAAAGTCAAAGAATTATGTTGGTTCAGAGTGCTTCTATTGTACCGTAATATTCTAGACTGGGTAATAAAATCCAGTTTCTTTTCCAACTTGGATTTTCTCAAAAAGTCACTTACTCTTAGAAAAAAAAAAGTTCATTCAAACCTTTGCATTGACTTAAAAACAATCACATGAGTTAATTGAATGTCTGGTTCTAGGCTGTTATCTGTGGATCATTTTTTCTTCTATTACTACTACTTTTGTTCTATTACATACTCCATATGATGTCAATGTGTTTTTATAGTCTTCCAAAGATTAATACTACATAAAAAAGATTAAAATGAAGGTAAAGTATTGATATTAAAATAATCTTGGTATTTTCAGTCTTTTTTTAGCTAATAATTATAGTTACAAGGTAGGTCTTAATATAAGAGCTTTATTATTAAATTGTAAGAAATGTTTTGTTACTAGAATTTGGAAGAGCTGAATTATAGTCCTTTAGCTGTTAGAAAATCTCTTAACCACATCAAACTTTTATTTCCTTAGATGTAAAATTGTCAATAATTATAACTTCTCTGTCTATAGCCCATGCTCTGTAAAAACCATGACCTAACACATGGGAATGGCCTTTTGAATATTCTATGATTTACAACTGAATCCTGGATCAAATGCATAGTCATATCACAAACGTGTTAAATACGATTATAACTAATTTTAATATTCTGCTGAAATCTCCATGTTGTTCTAAAATTTTATCATTTTACATATTGCTTGAGGCAAGGAGCCATCCAATACAGTTTAAGACTTTTAATCATTAATTTGTTGTATAAATCAGTAGTAGTTATTATAGCAGGTTTTGCACTCGTAGAACACTTCTGCTGTGTTTATGGGCATCCTGTCTGTGACTTTTCATTAACTTACCAATCGACAAATATTTTAAGGCAGCAAAGAATTTAGAGTCATGTTTTCTTATGACTGATACTCCCTTCTGAAGACATGGTTCTCTTATACTGAAACCCTCTCTAATGGTACACAATTACCTCTGCTTGCAAAACCCAAGTAAGACAAGTTACCATGTCTTTTGAGAAGTCTTTCCTTCTAAGTTAACTCAGGACCTTCTGTCTATTCCCTTGCCCTGTTTCTTCATGGATACTGTTTTTCCTTTCCTCTAGAATAGTGCTGTCCATGGAACTTTTTGTGATGATGGGAATGTTCTATAGAATTTGGTGCTGCCCCCTAGTAGCCACTACCAAATATAGTTACTGAGCTCCTCCTGTAATATGTCTAATAATACCAAGGAGCTGCATTTTAAATTTTATTTAATTTTAACTAATTTAAATTTAAATAGCCATTGGTGACTACTGGTTACCATAATGGATAACACAGCCCTAAAAACTAAGCTCTGTAAGGACAAAGACCTGTCTATCTTCTTTCCCGTTATATGCCGAGGACCCAGAACAATGCCTGGTATATAGGAGATACTGAAAAAAAAAAAATACGGTTGAATGAATAAGTAATTAGAGCATCAGTCTAGTCAGTCCAGTGACTTGGACTGTAATCCCAGTAATTAAGCTGGTGTACTCATGCGAATAATTTAATCTCTGTATTATAAAATGGTTTTTCCTATATATTTACTTTTTTTGGATGTGAATTATGTAAGAGTTATATACCATAATGCATTATAGACTATATCAATACTATTCATAGAAGGAGGGTATAATGGTAATGATTGTTCAGGTACTGCTAGGTAGATAAGGAATAAGACTAAAAATTTTTAATTATATTTCCTAAGCACAATAGTAAATGTAAAATGTTCTTGTTTTGTCTCTCTTCTTCCTTCTATTGTATGTATTTTGGTTTTATTTTTTACATCCTTGTGAGAACAAAATTCACATCTGTTTACATCATGCAATTTAAAAAAGATTCAATAAATGATATGTGCTTGGCATGTTTATTAAATTAGAATTATGGTGATTTTATTCAGTCTAGTAGAAGGCTTTGAAATTGCAAGGTACCATCTGTTTATACAAGTATTGGAGCCAATTTTCCTAGGGTTTGAGCCAGGAGAATACTTTTGGCTTTTTGGCTGGCCAGACTTGAGGGAGAGCATGGATTTGTCAAAGGTCTCTGAGCCATTTGGGCAGTTCTTCAAATAGATTTCACCCAAATCATCTGAGACAATTGGACCTCTCTCCCATTTTTAAAGGCCTTCAGGCACAATGACTCTCAGTCTCTCTTAATGGTAGTTTTCATTGTTGAGAAATGCTTCTTATTAAAGAGTTTTGGATGAATTTAAACAAAGGTGAAAACACTTGTCCCAAAAGAATTAACGCACACGCATACACACACACACACACATTCTTTCCTTAACCAAAAGGCACAAGATACATGTGTGTGCAGTTATTCTTCCTATCCCAGGATCTCTTACTGAGCATTTTCTTTCCTATTTCTCATCCCTCTAATAGTACTTCTGAAAGGGAGGGTTAAGGCTAGTTTGTATCAGCACCAACTGATGTACTTGTAGTACAGAAACATATAGTTTCTTGTTTCTCAAACTAACAGAGTTGTAATATCTAGATATGGACTCCCAAGGAACTGAATTTGAAAAAAGTCCCTGGCTAATGATTGAGAGTAACTGTGTGTTGTTCTTTAGCATTTGGTTCAAAGTTCTTTTTTCTTGATTAATCAACCTTACCACTAAGAGCTCCATATTTTTGTCTAGCTATTCATATTGTATTTCCAAACTAGTTTATGTACCTGAATATCACCTGTTTAGTGGGTTAGAAGTACTCAACTACAAGTGATTTATAAAAATGAACTCAGATTAATGGAACTCAGTTATGGATCTGTTTGCTTTTATAAATCTGTTGTAAAGGGTACTGTCCATTATGGTGTTGAAGGTTGTTTATATAAAAATATAGATCATGTTAAACTTTTTTGTCTTCTCTGTTATATGACAAATCTTTAATGGTTCTATATGTAATGTATTTTATTTTAAGTTATCTTATTCTTTTTGGGTGTAGGTGGGATATATTCCACCATATATTGTATTTTAATATAAAATAAAATAAAGCAGATTTTGAGGTTATCTGCTTTTTGGTTGTTGTCCATGTCAGTGGTCTCTTATGTGTAGAAAATTGAGTTAACTTTTTGAGGGTCTTATATTCCCTGTACACTGTTCTGTTCATGCTTGACAATTTGACACAGAAGCCTAGGTATAAGAAGTTTCTCCTGCTTCTTCAGTTATCCCTAAGAAAAGAGAAATTCATTTCACATTTGAATTTTTTTTTTTTGCACAGTATTGGGATTGAATTTAGGGCCTTAAACTTACAAGGCAAGCACTCTATAACTTGAGCTATACCCTCAGTTCTTTTTGCTTTTAGTTTTTTTTTCAAATAGGGTCTTTTTCTTTTGCTCAGGTAAGCCTCATACTGTGGTCCTCCTAACTCTGCCTTCTTAGTAGCTGGGATTACAGGTGTGTACCACCATGCCTGGTTATCTTTGAATCTTAATAAAGGTCTTCCTATTGTGGGTTCCCTCTCTGTTACTCTGTTGGGATAATAAAGTTCCCTTTGGAAATAACATACTGCTTCAAATAACTTCCATGAGTGCTAGTTTTGAGTACTTAAGGGAGTTACCTAATATAGTGTTTAAAAAGAAAGAGGAAAAAGATGCAGGAATTTCATGAACGAGCCACTCAAAAGATGTTTTCTGAGCAGTGTGTAATCAGAGATCATGACTACACAGCTAGCTATTAGATGAATTTTGAAGACACAACTTGCTTTGTGATTGAATACCTGTTGGCATAGGTAGGATAAAATGTCCAGCAACAGTGTTATTCATAGATTTAGAAAGTGCTTTATTTCAAACAACTAAGTTTGATTTAAAGATGATAAGCTTTGGAAAGCTAAAAAAAGTGATTCTTATGGTAATCAAGGCACTGGTGGTGAAGTTTCATATGAAGGGTTGAAGCAAACTGCATAATGATATATGAGCATTGAAAGTAACTTTTAAATTAATATAGTATTTTTATCATAGGTGATTTAAAATTTGTGTCTGTAACGAAATAAGAAGTTACACATTATACTAAGCTTATTTTATCTGCTTTTCTGAAAGTCAATGCATTGATGTTGAGATTTAAAAACGTTTTACTTTTCTATTGCAACAACCTTCAACATACCTTTATATTTGAGCACATAGAGGATTCTGTTTTTTTCTTTCTTTGTCATCTAGATATAAATATCTTTGGAGTAGCAATCACAACTCTGATCATCATTGTGGCACTGTTCCTTCTCCATGTAGATCCTCTCTAGATGTTTCTACCATTGTGCACAACTGTAGCACTTATATGCAGGGAAAAATTTTGTAGTTTTATTTGTACAAAATTTCCATTGGCTTGATTGGAACTTTCTTTTGAAGTTCCTTCTTATACTCCCTGCAAAGTAGCAAATACACACACACACACACACACACACACACACACACAGAGAAAGAGCGAGCGAGAGAGAGAGAGAGAGAGAGAGAGAGAGAGAGAGAGAGAGATTTATATCTAATCAAAACAACTTTGGTTTCAGTGGGTTCCTCCAGGAGAGAAGGTGTTCCTGCCCACGTTAATCTCTCTGCATCTTCCATGCTAATGATTGCAATGCAGTACACATCTAATCCAGGTAAGTGGGAATTTGAGCAGCCTAACTAATTCCAAAACCAATCATAAGGCAAGACATCAACCAAATAAGCTGCAAGTTTTCATGTGAGAACTTCTCTTGGTGGAATAGACAATTGGAAATGTGTTAGAAAACATACTTTTGAATTAAAATAAATTTCCCTGCCTTTTGCTAGTAGTAGTGATCTTGCTCGCTAATGTTATTTTCAGAATGTTTAAGGAAAAATTTTAGAACATTGACTGGAAATCAATCGATTATAACCATGTAGAAATAATTAAATTAAAAATACAAAAAGTTCTAGCAACAATAACTACTGTTAATAATTTGGCAAAGTCAGTCCTCAAATGCCACAGAAATATCCTTTTATATAAATTTTCTGCTACATTTTGATTATTTCCATAGAATAAGTTAATGAAAGAGGAATTCATGGTTTAAAGTTTTGAAAAAAATTTCAGTATTCCACTAGTTGTAAATGGAAGTATTGTCTGATTGTGACAATATATTATAATATTATTATTATAATAATAATATTATTATTATATTATAAAATTTGTTCAGAGTTGAATAGATGAAAAATAAAAACCCATTTTGATATTTTTATCTTAGATCACTAGTGATGTTGGATAGGTTTCCTGTGACTTACTCTGTTTGGTTTCTGTTTGTTAGTGTATTGTAGATGAACTTTGGGGAACTGACGTAAAAAGGAACTGACTGCTGAAATCATAGGCAAAGATATGAACTATGTTTTTATTTTCATAAAATCTTTATTTAGAAAGTTAGCAAAATCAGGCAACTGCTTTTAGCCCTCTTTTTAAGGAGAATAATAATTGAGGTTTTGATCCAGGGTAATGAAAAAATTTGTTTTCTCATTTTAAAAATTGTAATGCATCTTAGTCTAGTCTGGAGTGTTGTGTGTGTGTGTGTGTGTGTGTGTGTGTGCATGTATGTGCATGTGTGTGCATGTTTGTTCATTTATTCATATGTGCATGCATTGTTTGGGCCATTTCTCCCCCTGCTCCCCTGCTCCTCCCTCTCCCCCAACTCCCCCCTTGCTTACAGGCAGAACCTGTTCTGCCCTTTTCTCTAATTTTGTTGAAGAGTAGACATAAGCAATAATAAGAAAGACATAGTATTTTGCTTGTTGAGATAAGGATAGCTATACGGAGAGATTCCTAGCATTGCTTGCATGCACAAGTGTGTTACAACCCAAATTGATTCATCTCTACCTGACATCTTCACTTCTTCCTGGTCACCTTCCCAAATTGACCTCTGTCATTTTAAGGTTACTGTATTAGCTCCTCTGCAGTGGGGACATCAAACACTTCCAAGTTTTGGGTCTCCTACCTATCCCATTCCTCCCGTATGTGTTCTCCTCTTAGCGTGTGACCCAAGTTCAACAACATTGCTGAATTTGCCCTAGATGTAAAGTCCGCATATGAGGGAGAACATATGATTTTTGGTCTTCTAAGCCTGGCTAACCTCACTCAGGATGATGTTCTCCAGTTCCACCCATTTACTTTAGAATGATAAGATTTCATTCTTCTTCATGGCTGCATAAAATTCCATTGTGTATAAATACACGTTTTCTTAATCCATTTGTCAGTAGTAGGGCATCTTGGCTGTTTCCATAACTTGGCTACTGTGAATAGTGCTGCAATAAACATGGGTGTGCAGATGTCTCTGGAGTAACCTGAGTCCCATTCCTTTGTGTATATCCCTAAGAGTGGGATTGCTGGATCATATGGCAGATCTATGTTTAGATTTTTAAAAAGCCTCCAATCTTTTTTCCAGAGTGGTTGCACCAGCTTGCATTCCCACCAGCAGTGTACTAGGGTTCCTTTTTCCTCATATTCTCGCCAACACATGTTGTTGGTGGTGTTTTTGATGATGGCTATTCTAACAGGGGTGAGGTAGAATCTTAGTGTGGTTTTGATTTGCATTTCCTTTATGGCTAGAGATGGTGAGCATTTTTTCATTTGTTTTTTGGCCATTTGAATTTCTTCTTTTGAGAAAGTTCTGTTTAGTTCACTTTCCCATTTCTTTATTGGTTCATTGATTTTAGGAGAGTTTAGTTTTTTGAGTCCCCTGTATATTCTGGTTATCAGTCCTTTGTCTGATGTTTAGCTGGCAAATATTTTCTCCCACTCTGTGGGTGGTCTCTTCAGTTTAGAGACCACTTCTTTTGTTGTGCAGAAGCTTTTTAATTTTGTGAAGTCGCATTTGTCCATCCTTTCATTTAGTTGCTGAGCTGTTGGGGTTCTATTGAGGAAGTCCTTGCCTATACCTATTGCTTCCAGAGTATTCTCTGCTCTTTCATATACTAACTTCAGAGTTTCGGGTCTGATATTAAGGTCCTTGATCCATTTTGAGTTGATACTAGTACAGGGTGATAAACATGGATCAGTTTCAGTTTTTTGCAGACAGATAACCACTTTTCCCAGCAACATTTGTCGAAGAAGTTGTCTTTTCTCCATCATGTGTTTTTGGCGCCTTTTTCAAAAATAAGGTGGGCATAACTGTGTGGATTCATATCCGGGTCCTCTATTCTGTTTTGCTGGTCTTCGTGTCTGTTTTTGTGCTAGTACCATGTTGATTTTATTGCTGTTGCTTTGTAATATAGTTTGAAGTCGGGTATTGTGATAACCTCCAGCATTGTTCCTTTTGCCTTGGCTATTCGCAGTCTCTTGTGTTTACAAATGAACTTTAAGGTAGATTTTTCAATCTCTGTGATGAATGTCATTGGGATTTTGATGGGAATTGCATTAAACATGTAGATTGCTTTTGGTAGTATAGCCATTTTTACTATGTTGAGTCTACCAATCCATGAGCACGGGAGATCTTTCCACTTTCTGTAGTTTTCTTTGATCTCTTTCTTCAGGGGTTTGTAGTTCTCCTTGTAGAGGTCATTCACATCCTTTGTTAAGTTTGCTTCTAGGTATTTGATTTTTATTTTGAGGCTATTATAAATGGAATTGTTTTCATATATTCTTTCTCAGTTTGTTCATTATTGGTGTATAGAAAAGCTAATGATTTTTGTAAGTTGATTTTGTATCCTGCCACCTTGCTGAAGATGTTTATGATGTCTAGGAGTTTTTGGGTAGAGTTTTTTGGGTCTTTGAGATATAGGATCATGTTGTCTGCAAATAGGGATATTTTGACAGTTTCTTTACCTATTTGTATTCCTTTTATTTCTTCTTCTTGCCTAATTTCTCTGGCTAGGAATTCCAGTACTATGTTGAATAGGAGTGGGGATAGTGGGCACCCTTGTCTTATTCCTGATTTTAGGGGAAATGGTTTCAGTTTTTCTCTGTTAAGTATGATGTTGGACATAGGTTTGTCATATATAGCCTTTACAATGTGAGGTACATTCCTTCTATTCCTAGTTTTCTTAGAGCTTTTATCATGAAGTGGTGTTGGATCTTATCGAAGGATCAAGTGGTTTTTGTCTTTGCTTCTATTGATGTGCTGTATTACATTTATAGATTTGCATATGTTGAACCACCCCTGGATCCTGGGATGAAGCCAACTTGGTTGTGGTGAATGATCTTTCTGATATGTTGTTGGATTAGGTTTGCCATTATTTTATTGAGGATTTTTGCATTGATGTTCATTAAGGAGATTGGGCTATAGTTCTCCTTTTTGCAGTTGTCTTTGTCTGGTTTTGGGAAAAGTGTAATAATGGCTTCATAAAATGAGTTAGGCAGTATTCCTTCCCTTTCTATTTTGTGGAAAAGTTTAAGGAGAGTTGGTATTAGTTCTTCTTTAAAGGATTTCTATAGTTTGTTACTAGAGAAGTTTCTCTAATTGTGTAGAGTACTGGAAACCACAAGGAGGAGGTGCAATGTTCTCACCTGAGCGTGAATCTGGCTGTGGGTGCTGCCATGTGGAAGCTGCCATTTGCCATTGATGATCATAAAAAAAGAAAAAAAAAAAAAGGTCTGATAGAATTCAGCAGAGAATCCATCAGGTCCCGGACTTTTCTTTTTTGGGAGACTCTTTATTGCTGCTTCAATTTCATTTTGTATTATAGATCTATTCAGGTGATTAATGTCCTCTTGGTTCAATTTTGGATGGTCATACATATCTAGAAATTTGCCCATTTCTTCAAGATTTTCAAATTTATTGGAATATAGGTTCTCAAAGTAGTCTGTGATGATTTCTTGGATTTCTGTAGTGTTTGTTGTTATCTCCCTTTTGTATTTCTGATTTTACTGATTTGGGTTTTTTTCTCTCCTCATTTTAGTCAGGTTTGCCAGGGGTCTGTCAGTCTTGTTTATTTTTTCAAAGAACCAGTGTTTTTTTTTTGTTGATTTTTTTGTATTTTTTTTTTGTTTCTATTTCATTAATTTTGGCCCTTATTTTTATTATTTCTCTCCTTCTGCTTGTTTTGGGATCTGCTTGTTCTTGTTTTTCTACGAGTTTGAGATGTAGAATTAGGTCATTAATTTGAGATCTTTCTGTCCTTATAGTTTATGGCTATAAACTTTCCTATTAAGACTGTCTTTGCTGTGTCCCATAGGTTCTGGTAGGTCGTATTTTCATTTTCATTAACTTCCAGGAACCTTTTAATTTCCTCTTTTATTTCATCAATGACCCATTGATCATTGAGCAATCTGTTGTTCAGCTTCCAATTGTTTGCATGTTTTCTACTGTTGTTTTTATTGTTGAGTTCTAGTTTTAATGCATTGTAATCAGATAGAATATATGGGATTATTTCTATTTTCTTATATTTGCTGAGGCTTGCTTTGTGCCCTAAGATATGATCAATTTTGAAGAAGGTTCCATGGGCTGCTGAGAAGAATGTATATTGTGCAGAAGTTGGATGAAATATTCTGTAGGCATTGGCGAGGTCCATTTCATCTATGGTATGATTTAGATCTAGAATTTCTTTATTGATTTTTTTATTTGGATGACCTATCAGTGATAGGGGGGTATTAAAGTCTCCCACTACCACTGTGTTAGAGTCTATATATGCTTTTAGGTCCTTTGGAGTATGTTTGATGAAATTGAGTGCACTGACTTTGGGTGCATATAGGTTGATAATTGTTTTTTACTTTTGGTGTATTTCACCTTTTATTAGTATGGAGTGTCCTTCTTTATCTCATTTGATCAATGTAAGTTTGAAGTCTACTTTGTCCGAGATAAGTATTGCAACTCCTGCCTGTTTTCGGGGGCCATTGGCTTGGGAATCTTCCTGCTTTTCACCCTAAGCCAGTGCTTGTTTCTGCCAATGAGATGGGTCTTCTGTAAACAGATTGTTGGATCTTCCTTTTTAATCCAGTTTGCCAAACGGTGTCTTTTAATGGGGGAGTTAAGTCTGTTAACATTCAGTGTTTGCATTGATACTTATGTGGTGATTCCTGTCATTTAGTTGTTTTTGTTGTTTAAGGGTTTAATTGTGTGCAGCTGAATCAGTGTTACTCTCTGATTCCTTCTCTTTCTTCTCCTGTACTTTGGGACTGCCTGTCCTCTCATGATTTTGTTTGCTTTCATTTTCTGTGTGCATAATTCCTTGAAGAATCTTTTGTAGTGTGGCTTGGTGGTCATATATTGTTTAGTTTCTGCTTATCATGGAAGACTTTTATTGATCTATCTATTTTGAATGACAGTTTTGCTGGGTAGAGTATCCTAGGGTTGAAGTTATTTTCATTCAGTGCCTGGAATACCTCACTCCATGCCCTTCTTGCTTTTACAGTTTCCCATGAGAAATCTGCTGTGATTTTGATGGGTTTACCTTTGCATGTTAATTTGTTTTTTCTCTGTTACAGCCTTCAATATTCTTTCTCTATTTTCTGTGCTTGTTGTTTTAGTGATAATATGTTGTGGGGTGGTTCTATTTTGGTCAAGTCTGTTTGGTGTCCTGGAGGCTTCCTGTACCTGAATGGGCATAGCTTTCTCTAGATTTGGGAAATTTTCTATTTTTATTTTTTTTGAGTATATTATGAATCCCTTTTGCTTGTGCTTCTTCTTCTTCAATGCCCATGATTCTCAGGTTTGGTTTTTCGATGGAATTGGTGAGTTCTTGCATATTCCTTTCACAGGTCTTGCTTGTGTTGTTTGACTAATAGCTCTTCAGTTTTTCCTTTAATTTCCATTTTATCTTTAAGTTCTGAGATTCTGTCTTCTGCTTGTTCTAGTCTGCTGGAGTGGCCATCCATTGTGTTTTGTATTTCTGTTTCATTCTTTTTTCTGAGGTTTTTCCATATCATTGATCACTTCCTCTTTAATATTGTCAACTTTCATCTTTAATTCATTTATTTCTGTATTTATATTGTTCTTTGTTTCACTTTGGTGTTTATTTAGGGCTCCTGTGAATTCATTTATTTGTTTCTGTGTCTTCTCATATTCTTTATTTTTGGTGTCTTAGAATTTCTTGAGTGGCTCGTGTACATTTTGGTTGACCATGTCTAGTAACATTTCCATGAAATTCTCAGTAATTACTTGTAGAATTTCTTCTTTGAGGATGTTCTTGTGGGCATCATTGGGTTCCTTGGCATCATTTATCTTTGTTTTGTTGGAGTCTTGTACTGGGTATTCATTTTCTTCATTTCCCTCTGAATCCATATTAAATTATTTTTGGGGGAAGAATGGTTTCCATCCCTTTTTTGCCTTCCCATTGCTCCACTTGGTATTGTGTAACTATGTTCTTGATAGGCTATTGGTGGTTTCAGTCACCTGTTTTCTTTCCCTTGGTTAAATTTTGTTTTGTGGGTGTATTGCTTTTTTTAGGTTAGTGTGTGTATATGCTATTTCTGTCCCTGGTCTGAGTGTAATTTAGTATTAAGTAACTCACAACAGTAAAACTAACAAAACAAAACCAACAGCAACAACAAAAATCCCAAAGAAATCAATGGGGAGAGATGAACAAATAAACACAAACAAACAAACAAGAAACAAAACAAACAAACAAAAACAAAAAAACTCCAGGTTCAGGAACAATAGAATTTTAGTCTTAGTAGTTGTGGTGTTACTCCTTCAGCATCCAGTCCTGGTATTTAAGCAGAGGCTCCGTCTTAGTCTTGCCACGTGACTGGGGAGTCTCGCCAGTTTTTCTTCTGTCTTACAGAGGCAGCTGCTTGGACAGCTCCTCCCTCAGTGAGGTGTGGCAGTTTAAGTTTGTATGTTTTCCTCAGGTTCCAGAGGTCAGCTCTATAGCCCACCAGCTGTCCTGCTTTGGAGTTGGGTTTTTGCTGTGTTGGTTTACTGGGGGCTTACTGGGGGCTTGTTTCTTTGTATCTCTGGGGCAAGATCAGTGATCCATCAGCCGGATTCCTGCTGTCAGTGTGTTGTGATGGTTTGCTGATTGTTTTTCAATTTTGCAGTGTCATTTGACTTTGGATGTTGCTCACTGGCTCAGGAGATGAGCTTTGTGGACTGCTACCTGCCCTATTTCAGGCAGTGGCTTATCACTGGCTTGCTGTCAGCCCTTCTGTCTTTCCAGCCTTTGTTTACTGAAGGTTTGGGTGGAGATCAGCTCTTTGCCTCTCCCTCCTGCTTACAGCACCCTGCTCCCTCTGCTGTGTGTTAGTTTTCAGCTCCTTGTTTATTGTTCAGTTTTTTTTTTTGCGGGGTGGGGGGGTCAGTCTGCCCAGGGGGCTATGCTGGTTTATCCCAGGGGTGGCTGGGGGAATACCCCATGATGCTTGGTGCTCACCTTTTGGTATGCAAAATGTCTCCCAAGCAGGTTTGGAGCTGGCATCTGGCGTTGCAGGAGCCCTCCTGTTTTCTCAGTGTAATGTGGTGTGGAGAAGCTTTGTATGTGCTAGGGGTTCAGGGTGTTGAAGTTTTGATTCTTCTTGGTGCTTTATTTCCACCAAGTGTGGCTCCAGTGTCTGAGCAAGATTTTTGATTTATGGAGCTCACACTGTCTGCTTCTGCACTCTAGTCACCATCTTGGATTCCCCCCTTGTTTTGTTTTTTTTGAGACGGAGTCTTGCTATGTTGTCCAGGTTGGGCTCCAACTCCTGGACTCATGTGATTCTCTTGCCTAAGCCTCCTGAGTCACTGGGATCAAGGCATGTACTACTGTGCTAGCTGTCATTCTTTGTCTTGGTTCACTTGGGGTGCCATAACAAAAACACCATAAACTGGGGCTGCTAAAGTGGCTTAAGTGGTAGAGCATCTGCCTTGGAATGGTGAGGCCCTGAGTTAAAACCCCAGTACTTTCAAACAAACAAAAGAAACAAACAAACAAAAAATGCCATAAACTGAGTGGCTTACAAACACAAAAACATATTTCTCACAGTTCTGGATGCTATGAAGTCCAAGATCAAGGTTCTGGCTGATTTAATGTCTGGTGAGGGCCTGCTTCCTGGTTCATAGATGGCCACATTTGTGCTATCTCCTTTCATGATGGAAGAGGGAAGAGGGCGTCTCTTTTATAAGAGCACTCATCCCATTCACAGGGGCTTTGTTTTCATTACCTAATCACATCTTAAAGGCCCTACCTCCTGACACCATCATATTGGGAGTAAGGATCTACACATGAATTTTGAGTTGATCCATATTCAATGTAAAGCATTCTACCCCTGCCCCCCAGTTTCACATCCTTTTTACATCTGAAATACATTCATTCTATCCTGACAACCCTAAAAGTATTAATTCATTACAACATCAAATCAAAAGTCCAAAGTCCAACATTTTGTAAATATATCAATCTAAATTAACATTTGTGAGATTCAAGGTATGATTTGTCCTGAGATTATTTATTTTCTAGCTATGAATTTATGAAGTCAAACAAGTTATATGCTTTCAAAACACAGTGATGGGGGCTGAATGTGTAGCTCAGTGGTAAAGGGCTTGCTTAGCATGTTTGGGGTCCTGGCTTTAATCCCTAGTACTGCAAAAACAAATAAACAATAAAATACAATGGTGGGACAAGCATAAGACAGATATTTCCATCCAAAAGGGAGAGATATGAAAGAAAAAAGTGGTAATGGTTCCCAAGTAAGTTTAAAACCCAACAGCATTAAATCTTAGGCTTAGAATAATCTTCTTTGACTTGACACTCTTCCTTCCAGGTCCACAGGAGTGGAGGTCCTGCCTTCTCTGCCACTTTTCTGGGTAAGGGTTGGGTCCCCAAGGCTCCAGGTGGTTCTGTTGGGCATTATGCTAGTCAGGGTTTTATATGGCAATGCTGTTCCCATGTTCTGTTCTCTGCCTCAGCCCTACCCCCATAGGCTGGCTTCCTGTACCCAAGACTCTCCTGAGCTTACTTCAAAATCTAAGTAGAACATCCATGCTCCCACAGCTTTGTTGGCTACAGTAGGGCCAAAGGAACTGTGCCTATGGCAGCTGAAGAATAAGGCATCAGAGTCAAGGAACTAGATGCAGTGTGTAATGTGATGTGGAACTAGGTAGTGTCCCTCGAGGTCTCACAAATACTGGTAGCCCCTCTTTTGAAGCCATCTGCCTCTGGGTCCTTTGCACTCTAGATCTATGATGAGAGGGGAAGCTCTGATGATTTCTAATTGTTTGCAGGAATTATTGTCATTCTTTCATTGTTTGGACAATAGCTCCTGACTTCTATTGTGAGGGTTGACCTATACCATTATTAATTGCTTTCCTTAACAGGCTTTCTCATTCTTTCAGTGTAGATAGGTTGAGACTTTTCTGAATTCTTAAGTACTGCTTCTTTGATTAACAATCTTGTCTTTAAATTATTTCTCTCTGGGATTTTACTATAAGCAATCAGAATAAACAAGTTACCTCTTTTAGTACTTCTCTGAGGAATTTCCTCTGCCAAATATCCAATTTCATCACTCACAAGTTCTACCATCCACCAAACATTAGGCACTAACATAATTTAACTAAGTTCTTTGCCATTTTATAACAAGGATGCCTTTTCTTCCAGTTTCCGGTAACATGATCCTCATTTCTGGGAGACAGCTCAGAATTGCCTTACTGAGCATTTTTCTATCAACATTCTGTTGAGGATCACTTAGGCATTCTTTAAGAATATAGCTCTGTTCTTTTCTTCCTAAGTCCTTACCAGAATTGCCTTTGAATGTCCATTCATAGTAATGTAAGTTTTTCTAGAATGCACCTCAACTCGTGGAGCTCACATCATTACTCACTTCCAAAGCTGCTTCTGTATTTTTTAGGTATTTGTTATAGCAACAACCCACTGCTCGGTAACCAGTTTTCTGTCTTACTCTGTTTGGGATGCTATACATATTACCATAATCTAGATGGCTTATATGCAACAAACACTTATTTTTCATGGTTATAGAGGCTGGGAAGTTCAAGATCAAGGTGCTAGTAGATTTATTGGTCTGGTTAGGGCCCATTTCCTGGTTCATAAATAACCATCTTTATGCTATGTTCTCACATGGCAGAAAAGGCAATAGAATTCTTGGATCCTCTTTTATAAGGACACTAATCTCATTCGGGGGGGGGGTCTGCCGTCATGATTTAATCTCTTCACCTCTCAAAGACCCCACCTCTGGACTGGTGGAGTGACTCAAGTGGTAGAAGCATGAAGCCCTAAGTTCAACCCCCACCACCACCCTTCCACACACAAATCCCAAAGACTTCTGCCCCCCAATCCTGTCACTTTGGGGATTAGGATTTAAGATATGAATTTGAGGGGGCAATATTCAGTTCATAGCATACTTTAAGTATGAACCCCCTTATAATTATTATATGAGTGTAATTAAAATATTTATTTGGGGCAAGGTGTTTCTCATATCTCACTATTTAATTTAAAGGACTATTAAAATATCATTTATATTTATTACATATATGTTATGTTCTGAAAAATTCTTCATTTGGAATCTAGTAAATTAAAATCTTATGAGGCTTAGTTCCTAATATTGAAAGGCAGGAAAGCAGAGTGGTAAAATCATGCTTTTTGAGGTTAGATGAGTGTAAATTTGTTATGGAGCCCAAATCTGGAAAAACCAATGTCTGAGAGACTACTGTTGGAGAGAAAGAAAGGCTTTATTAGGTGGCCAAAGAATGGAGAAGAGGGGGCTCTGCTTACAAATAAGCTTTTGAACTCCAGGAGGGTTGAGGAGTTACAGGTGTAGGATAGGAATAATGATGGAAAGATAAAGGGCAATAAAGAGGAGATAAATTTGTACCTTTTCTGGGAATAAACAGAGATCTCCCAGGACTTCTAGTGTAACCTATTTTTACTACTTTCAGGGTCTGGTGTTTTTGCTGTGGTGGCTAGTAGGTGTCTGTAGCCTGGGAAGAGAGAGACTAAGTGTAGGTCAAGTTAACCTTGTATTATAGTTCTGGACAAAACATTTCTCAAATGATGAACATATCTACGTGTAGAGCTGAGTAGACTCTGACCCAAAGTTAAGGCAGCAAAGGAGATAGATACAAGGCAGTAGGCCTGAAGAATCAGTGTAGCTGGAACTCTGAGTGAGGGCTACCTGGTGTGAGAAGAGACTTAGAACATGAAGGATGTTGTGGGCTCTGTTAGGTAGGAAGTTCTGTGTTTTTACCAGGTCTAATGAGAATCCCTGCAGGGCTTTGAGTAGATGTGTGCGTGTGTGTGTATGTGTGTGTGTGTGTGAGACTTTGGTTGGAATTCAGAAAAGATTGTAAAGGAGTCAGGTTGGATATAGATTGACCAATAAAGAAGTTGCTGCATTTTTCCAGGTATCTCAAAGGCTGGGATTGAGATTGAGAAAAGTGGATCTACTGAGAACTGTTTCAGAAGTAAAATTGATAGGATGTGGTAACATATTGGGTACAATGGGTTTTTGGCCTGCACAATCTGGATATATGGTAATATTTACTGATAAAGAATGCACTGAAAGAAGATCAGGCTTTTGAGGGAATTTTATAAGATCTGTTTGGACAAGATGTGTTCAAGGTATCTTTGAGACATCTAAAGGAAATGGACTAGAGGTAATAAACTTTGAGCTACTCATACGTGTCCAGTACCTTCATCAAATTGTTTGTTGGTGGCTACTGTAGTTGTATATGAGTGAGATTGCTTAGTGGCAAGTGTAGAATGAAAAGTAGAGTGGTGCTATAATGCGGGTTTAGGGGCCCCAACAGACAATGGCCCAGTGAGAAAGGATGAAGCTGCCAAGGAGGTAAGAAATCGTGTTTGTTTAGCTGATTAGTAGGGGCTTTAAACTACAAGCACATTTAATGGTTTGCTTAACAAGAAGTCTTAAAGATAGCTCCACATTATCAGGGGCCTGAGATGTTTCTCTTGGACATCCCTCAAGTTTGCACAATGGCTATCACAGTGGAGGTTATTGTATCTTTATACAATTACATCTGAAAACAGCATCAGTCAAAATCATTAGAAAAGGTCTGTTGGTAAGCCTCTTTCCTTTTATCAGAGAGAAAAAGTATGTCTCAGAAAATCCCCAGCAGATTCACTCTTAGGTCTTATCAGGCCAGAACTGTATTCCACGGCCACTCTTAGCTGCGAGATCTGAGAAAGTCTGTATATGGACAGATGACAAGGAAGAAAGGGTGTTGATAGCAGTTGAGTAGCAATAATCGTGTCCACCACAGTTGATTAGAAGGAGTCATGTCATATTATGAAGCCATGAGAAGAGAATGATTTTAAAAGGAGATAGTGGCCAGCAGTATTGAATGTTGCTGAAATGTCAAATAAAAGGCAGACTGAGAAATAGCCATTAGATGGAATGACACAGAGGTCAGGGGTGACTAAAGTGAGACCAGCTTGAGTGTCATGATGGAATTTAGGGAAAGTATCAAACGGGCATCTCACTAGGATCAGTTTCTTCCTTCCACATGTGAACATTGGCAAATCAAGGAAGCTTGCTGCTGCTGTGTAGCTTTAAAAAATTCTTCTATAAAATGGAGTTGATGATCAAATAATAAAATTCCCATCGTAATTCCATCAGCCTATCACTTATTGTTCAACCTCAGGCATCATAGGAAACTAAGCTTCATGGTGGTTGTGAGAAAATATGCACAAAGCTGTTAGTGCAATCACCTGGCACATAATGAGTACTCAGTAAGTGTGAGTTTTATTACGTTCCCATTTAGTTGCCTTTTCTCCCTCTATGTAGTTCTTGATTACCCTGACACAGCTTACATTATAGAAGTATGATTGCTGGAGATTTTTCTTAATAAATCCTTTATTAATACAGTGTATGGGATACTTCTCAAGGACCTTCAAATAAAGATTGATACAGTCAAGGGCTTGTATGTTTTGGGGTTTGAAATCAAGGCCTTGAGCTTGCTAGGCATGCAAGTGGTAGCATGAGCCATACCTCCTGCCGAA
The DNA here is from genome assembly GCF_047511655.1 of Castor canadensis. NCBI lineage: Eukaryota > Metazoa > Chordata > Mammalia > Rodentia > Castoridae > Castor > Castor canadensis. The sequence continues at coordinate 15,830,269 of NC_133388.1, read as the reverse complement.
TGATTTTAGAAGTATGAATCTATGGAAATAGGTAACTTCTAATTTAGTGAATAAAATGAAAAGCCATACTAAGGTTGTTTATTATATCTCAGAAGATGATTTGCCTGATATTTATATCTCACGTACAAATTACACTTTCTTCCTTACAGTGTATCATTGTCAATTATTGGAATGCCTCATGAAATATAAACAAGAAGTCTGGAAAGTAAGTTTTGGGTCATATTAAACCCACAGTCACTAATTTAATTAATGTAGTAAAAATTGTCTGTATATATAAATTGTCTTGGTCAAATTTATTGATGTCATAGTATTTGGGTGTAATAAACCTATAGTTGTTTACTTACTGGCTAGTTATTTTTTGTTTAGAGCAGAAATGAAACTTTAGGAACAGTATGTCTTGACAGATAAAGTTATTAGATGTATCTTATTTTTGAGCTAGGTAGATATTACATTGTCTGACAAGTGTTCTTTCAAATAGAAGATGTAATTAAGAAATGTGATTAGAATTTTTTTGTGATACTGAGGTTTGAACTCAGGGCCTTGCACTTGCTAGGCAGCTGTTACTTGAGCCACACCTCCAGCCCCAGGAAAAAAAATTTTTTTTAAATAGTGTGTTTTAAGGGGCTGGAGGTGTGGCTTAAGTGGTAGAGCATGTGCTTTGCAAGTATGAAGCCCTGAGTTCAAACCTCAGTCTACCTCTCCTCTTTCCCCCAATACAGTGTTTAGCATGCTGGTATAAACATTCTAAAATCTTTTCTTTTCTTTTTTTTTGTAATGGTACTAGGGATTGAACCCTGGGCTTCACTCTTACTAGACAAGTTTTCTACCACTTGACCCATGCCTACAGTCCTAATATGAATCTGATTAGAAAAGAATTGTGAAAAGATGGCATACTTTGAACTCTCCCTGGGGACATCATTTACAGAAGAACAGATAAACACATAAATACATACTAAAAATAGTGTTTTAATGTGAATCACACCTGTATGATGAGATTTCAGGGAAATTACCCACCTCAACCTCTCTTATTAGAATTTTCACTGCTTTGGTAATATTGAATGAGTTACCTATATTTTTATTTGATGATGCTAAGTCAAAATATGCTTCCTCTTTCCTTTAGGATCTTTTGTATGTGATTGCCTATGGGCCTTCACAAGTGAAACCTCCAGCTGTGCAGATGCTTTTCCACTACTGGCCCAATTTAAAACCTCCTGGGGCAATAAGTGAATATAGGGGATTGCAGTACACAGGTAAGAAGAGAAGTGCCCTGTGATCCCCATCTTTTTTTTCTACTGTGCCACATGTGCCTCACCTATCTTTCAAAAAAAAAAAAAAAGTCTGGCTTGGTAATACCTACTGTGCCTTTAGATATTGTCACAAATTTTTTCTGAAAGTAGATGGTTTTAAAATAATTAGCTGGGTACAGAAGTCCTGGTTACTTGAAAGGCTGAGGGCATAGGATCACTTGAACCCATGAGTTCAGGCCAGCCTAGGTAACATAATGAGACTCCCCTCTCTTAAAAAAGTTAATTAACTAAAACCAATTTCAAAACTATTTATGACCCAATAATGAATTGCCTAAGTTGCAGTCCCATTTGCTATATCACTGGCCTAGGTCTTAACTATTGCTAAAATTAATCACTATAAAAGCATGAGTGGTGAGAATAATGTTAGATTTGCTCATCACTTAGCAAAAACCCCAAGTGGCTAATTCTGTTCTGATAAGAAGCTTGGCAGTACTTTCAGTATTACCAGTTTATGTATTAAATAAATTTAAGTGACCCTAATAGCTTCTTTGGTTAGGAAGAGTCAACGATTGACGAATCTTGGTATATCCAGTCACGAGAAGTAAACATTAGCTTTAAATGTAATGACAGAGCTGTATTTCCAGTACTCTGGAGGCTGAGGCAGGAGGATCATGATTTCAAAGCCAGCCTGGGCTGCTATGCAAGACCCTATTTCAAAAAAAGAAAAAAAATGAAAAGGAATGATAGATATCTATTAAGAAACCAAAACAAACAGGTTGCTGCTTATGTTTATGTGTTATAAAATCAAGGAAAAAAATTTGGTAATGTTTCCAATAGCCCTGTCTACTTCCTCCTCCTTAATTACATATGCTTTCTGAAAATGAGAGGTTAGCCTTTATTCAAGTTACTGTGAGATTGTATGCTGATGTTCTGAGAATACACTTATTTGTTGGCATTACTCATTATTTACAATGGTGATGTGAGGTGCTTTGAAGCGGATTTAGCTCATTTCAGGTGTCTGATTTATATTCCTAACAAAAGATTTAAAGCCAATGTTAACAGATTTTAATCCCTGTTGTTTAGTCTTTGATAGCCCTTGGTGGGCTTATTCTATCCAGAATAGTAAGTGGCAACAATAATAGTAAAAAAGCATGAAGATAGAAATAGTAAGCATATTCCTTAAAGCTGGAAATTGTTACCACTGGCATTTTATATCACTGACAACAGAGAATGTTTCAGTGTTGTGAGTGAATAACTTGAATGTAAAATCAGCAAAAATGTTGCACATATTCATAGAATAAAAGGGGAAAACACTGAAATATTTGACACAAACCCTTTCTCGTTTAGTTCCTGAAATTATGTATGTTTGAATGGTTAGTCAGTATCAAATGAAATTTATTTATTTGATAAATATTTGATGAGTAGCTAGTATGTGCCAGGTACTGTACTTTTTGTTGATGATACAGAAACCAGTTCAAAACCATACCTCAGGATGTAGATATAGAAATTAATTCATTTTATTCAACAGATGCTTACGGGGTATCTGCTGTTAGTCAGGAATTATTCTGGGCACTGATAGTAGAGCAGTGAAGATAACATACTCGAATCATTAATATCTTGGAGCTTACATTCTAGCTGTGGGGGAAAGACCCGAAAACCACCCTAAACAGTGTTAGTAAGTGCTAAAGTAAGAGCAAATACAGAGAGCTGTGGGAAAACATAAAAAGGGTCTCCAACCTCAACGTGATGGTTGGCAAGTTTGGGGAAGGGCATTTGTTATGGAAGGTTCTTGAGTAAGTTGAAGTTTGAGCTGATACCTGAAACCTTGATATGTACATACTAGATGTCAGAAGGGGAGTGAGCCATGTAAGGTAAGATGTGAGTTTGAGGTAGAAGGAATTGCATGGGTTTAGAAGTGGAGGCAAAATTGGAAAATTCAAGTGCAGCCAGACAATGGAGTGAGAAGGAGAGCAGAAAGGCTGATGGGGCCTGTAAAGGAATTTGGATTTCATCTTAACAGGAAGGGATTTGACTGGGGAAGCTACTTGATGAGATTGGCCTATTGGGAGCATTCCAGAAGCTCAGCATTGATAGCCACTTCCACTTACCCCTGTGGCCTTAGCCTCTAGGAAGGGCCAACCAACTAAGACTATTTCAGCTGTTCCTACTAAGGTCAGAGCAACTCTTTCATATTCTCTTGAATTATCTGACCATTCTCCAGTCTATCCTTCTAATCTTGCATTCATGCATCCACTTGTTCACCACTGAGTTCTGACACCTACTACCTGCCAGATACTGCCCTAGGTACTGAGGAAATAATTCTCTTAGAACTTCCATTCCAGTACACCATAGCATTCTATGCAGGAAATTAAGGTCATGGAAAAAATTAATCATTTTGGTCTGTATATTGCTATTTATCCAGCACTAGCTGCTTGATAAATGTTGTACTAGCTGCTTATTTTTTAATTTTTAAGACTTTTAATAGAACACATTTATGGACCAAGTACCATATTAGGTTTTACAGATATCTCCTCAACTAATCTTCACAGAAATCTTGAGTGGTAGGTTTTCTTATTTCAGGGTTTTCTTATTTCTTACACAGGGTTTAAGTAACATGTCTACATTCACTCAGATAATGAGGGGCACAACTTGAATTTGAAATCCTCATGTTTATACTCTAACAGTGTGACATCACTGTTGTCACAATTTAATGAAATTTTAGCTAGAGCATTAGAATCTTTCTGCAATGCCTACTGCAATGAAAGACACCCAAAGAATGTTGTCAGCATTTAAGTGGCACCAAAACGCCAAATAGCCTATTACTACAAATTATATAGATAGGTCTTATAGGCTTGGGAGCTCAAAGATGAAATCCTTTTTTTAGGGACCAGCAACTTTTAAATGTTTCTCAGTGATTTATTTCCTTTTTAAAAAAATAAAATTTAAAGCCAGGCATGGTAGCAAACACTTGTACAGCACTTGAAAGATTGGGGCAAGAGGATCATGAGATTGAAGCCAGCTACCAAGATCCTGTCTCCAAAAAAAGGTGAATTTTCTTTTTTAATAAAAGGAAAATTTGATTATAGAATAATTGTAGAAACATGTAAGGAGGAAAAAATATACTACCACCCAGAAATGATCACTGTTAATATTTTAACATACTTCCAACTTTTTGTAGGAATATTTTGAATATTATATTATATATAATTATATGATTCCCCTACTTTTTCATCATAAAAAATTCAAATGTAGAAATATTTAAGAAACAATACTATGAACATACATAACTTTAATAATTGTTATTAATTCACTGTAATTTCAATGATATATGCATTAAGTTATATATGGCTTTTTAAACAGTGGTAATAGAGGAATATTTACAGCTCACATGAAGGTCAAATAAGGAGGATTTGGTGATCTACAGTGTTTATAGTATATATCAAAACTATTCCAACTATTTTTGTCCTCAAGTGAATCTTTTTTTACTGTTGTTGTGATTGGGGGTACATTGTGACATTTACAAAAGTTCTTACAATGTATCAAATATATAATAGTTGAATTCACACCTCCATCATTCTCCTATCAAGTGAATCTAAAAGATGCAAAAAACTGTAGACTCATTTTTGTAGGACTCCCATGCATATAAATGTAATTAAAGTGAGGTTTTTCCTGTTTAAAAAGAGGTAAAAAATTATAATGAGTTTCTTGACCGTTATGTTATCCTATGGCACTTTGCTTCTGTAGGGAAGAAAAAAATTTTCTTGTTCCAGCATCTCAACTAGTAACTAATTTAGTCTTTGTAGCTAAGAATAGCACCACCTATTGTTTAATTTCCATTAGAACTATGGGACAAAAGATGTGGCATGAAACATACATTGCCAAGACAGAGAATTTTGCAAAAGTAACTAGAGAATAACTAAAGATAGTAACCTTATAATAACCTTATAAGGTTAAATTTGGATTAGGCTGCCAAATATCTAACCCCACATTAGTGCAATTGGATTTTTGATTTGTGTGCAGGTCTACCAGTCCTTTTCTGTTATAATTTCTCCATACTGAATTCTTACTTATCTTTCTATTATCTTGATTTTATATCCACATAATATGCTTTAAAACTTTTGTATTGGTTCATTATATACATGCAGAAACCACACAAATAATAAGTGTATGTGAACAACTTTCACCATGTGCTTGCTCTCAATGTTTACCTCCCCCTCTTCCAACATTAGATATGAGTTTTGCTTGTTTTTGAATTTTATGAAAATGGCAGTGTTACTTCTTCTCTCCCTCCCTCCCTTCCTTTCTTTTCTTGTTGTCTGTGGTATTGAGGATAACTGTGCTTTGTTCCTTTTAATTGCATATATAGTCTTATCAAACAAATGTACCATAGTTTACCTGTCCCTCTACTGTTAATGCACATTTGAATTGTTTCAACTTTTTGACTATTACAAATAATATTGCTGTGAACATCTTATATATCTTTGGTGCAAAATACATACATTTCTGTCAGGCATATGCCTAAGTGGAATTGTTGGATCAAAGGGTATGGGTATATTCAACTTTAATGGATAATGGCAAAAAGCTTTCCAAAGTAGTTATATTAACTTGCACTCTGGTTAGCAGTATATGTGAGTTATTTTTGTCTTATATTCCATATTTAGGGCTAAACTTTGTTTTATTAATTTAAAAAATTTTAGCCATTTTTAAGAATGTGTAGATGTATCTTATTATGGTTATTATTTGTCTTTCTCTGATTACTAATGAAGTTGGACACTTTTTCATGTTTTATTGGTTATTTTGATATCTTCTTTTTATATAATCTTTGTCAGTTAAATATTTTGCAAATATCTTTTCTTGTTTATAACCCTCTTAATGTTGTCTTTTGATCAACTTATTTTAATGTAGTAAGATTAGCAATCTTTTTGTTTAGTTTTTTTAAATCCTAAAATAATCTTCTACTATCCCAAAATATGATAATTTTTGATATGTTCTATAATCTTTGCTTTTTTAACCTTTTAGTCATATCTGAAATTAATTTTTCTTTTTCAGTCCTAAGGAAAGTGTTAAAAATGTAAATGGCTTAAAATAACACCAAGTGTGTTATCTGACCACAGAAGAATCAAGATATAAATAATTCTTATACATGGTCTGCAGGCCAAAGAAGAAACCAAGAAGGAAATTATAAGTTAGCACAGCATAGGAAGCTTTAGCCAGAGCAACAATGCAACAAGACATAAAAAATTGATGGGTTGAAAAGGAAACATTACCAACAATGAGATAGTTGCACACATTAAAAGAATTTTTAAAAATAAAGTTGCCACAATAAATTATTAGAATTAAAAAGTGACTTAGGTTGCTGTATACAAAAATAATACACTAAAATTAATTACATGTGTACATACTAGCAATAAAAGGTTAGAAAATGTAGTTTTAAAAAGATACATCATGGACAATAACAACAAATATTAAATTCCTAGGAATAAATAACATGAGAGATATAAAAGACATCTATACAGAAAACCAAACAAGCATTGAGGGAAAGTAATACAAAAGTCAGTATGGTATTAATGAGGTAATATTCAATGTTTTCTCTTAAGGATAGCCACTTGACTCAACATCACGTATTGAAAATATTACGTTCTTATTGCTCTGTAGTCCTATTTTTTTTTTTTTTTTTTAGTAAGTCAAGTGTCTATTTAAGGATAGTGGTATCTCTGGATTCTTTATTTAGTTCAATCGGTGTATTTTTCTTTTTACCAATACCATACTGAAATTTGATATCCAGCAGTATAAGTCCTCCCACCTTATGTTGTTGTTGTCTTCTTCCTCTTCCTCATTCTCTCCACTTCTTCCTCTTTCTGTTCTTTCTCTTTTTTTTCCTTCTCCTTCAGGAATACCTTACCTGTTCCTAGCTCTTTGCTAAGTTAATGGTTTTGGCAAGTTAAACATAACACCCACACTGCTAAGGTTTTGATTGGGACTGCTTTCAATTTATCTTGGAATAATCTTGATTATTTTGGGGGACCTGACATCTTTATAATGTCGAATCTTCCAGTCCATTAATACGGGATGTCTCTTTGTTTATTTATTGCTTCTTTGTTTTACTTTCTCTCAATGCTGTTTTAGTTTTCTGTGTAGATGTCTTGCACATCTCTCATGTAATTTGTTCCTAGATATTTATTTTTTTACTGTTGATACATCTTTTTAAAATTATATTTTCTAACCTTTTGTTGCTAGTATTGTGAGAAACACATTCACCTGCCCAAACTCAAAGAGTGGACACAGAGACGTGAAGTACAGCAAAAGAGAGACTTTAGTGACAGTCTTGCAAGATCAGGTGTCTGGTATGCAGGCACATCTGCAGCAGTTTTGCACAGGTCCCTACCCTGGTTCCTCATTGGATGAGTACTGTGGGGTGCACAATCTTCGCTGTTGTTGCCTAGGATTTATTATTTCTCACTGGGTTATTTTAAAAAATATACTATCTTGGGATTGGTCAAATTTTAGAAGTGAATTTTAGTTGTCTCCATCTCCCTTTGTCTCTTTGTGGCAAGAAGGCCTCCCTGTAATGCATACTTTCTGGCACATGTGTAGTTTTACCCATTTCCTCCTTTCCTCATGGTTTGCCCTCCCAGTTTAGTTGGCCCCTCTCCAAAATCCTGACTCCCGGGTGCATGAGCTTTATTATGTCTGTGAGTGGCTATGGAAGCAAGTCATCAGAATTTTCCGGTCGGGGTTAACTGTTTTGCCTTGAAAATCGACCACCACTGACTCCAACAGTATATAGACATGTAATTAATTTTAGTGTGCTGATTTTGTATACAGCAGCCTTTCTAAGTCACTTTTTAATTCTAATAACTTACTGTGGTAGCTTTGTTAAAAAATTCTTAGTCTGGAGGTATAGCTCAAGTGGTAGAGTGCCTGCCTAGCAGTGAGAGAGACCCTGAGTTCAAACCCCAGTGCCACCAAAAACATTTTTTAAATGTGTCCAGTCATTGTTGAACAATGAAAGTGTAATGTTTTCTTTTCAACCTGTAAGCTTTTATGTCTTGTTGCATTGTTGTACTGGCTGAAGCTTCGTATGCTGTGCTGATTTCTAAGTTCTTTCTTGGTTTCTTCTTTAGCCCACAAACCATGTATAAGACTTATTTATATCTTGATTATTCTGTGGTCACATAACACACTTGGTGTTATTTTATGCCATTTACATTTTAATACTTTCTTTAGGGATGAACATATGGTTATTTTTGTAAATGTTTCTGTGTATTTAAAAAACTTATATTTGGCAGTTGTTTGTACAGTGTTTTGATATATGTCAATAAATCAGATTTGTTAATTGTGTAGTTCAAATCTTCTATGTTAATAAATTTTGTTTATTTTTTTCAATCAGTTATCAAAAGCAGAGTGCTAAAGTTTCTTAGTATGATTGTGGATTTGTCTAATTCTTCCTTGTACTCCTGTTAGTATTTGATATTTATATTTTGAGACTGTATTGGTAGGTACACACAAATTTGGCATGCACTATCTTCCTGGTGAATCAAAACTTTTACCATTCAGAAATGCAGGTTTTTATCTTTCATGATGCTTTTTATGTTAAATCTACTTTGTTTTAAACTAATACAGTTCCAGCAGCTTTCACAAGGGTTTGAATGGTACATTTTTTTCCCCATTCTTTGTTTTCAGCTTTTTATATTCTCTTTTTTTCTGGGGGGAGGGGTGCAGTACTGTGGTTTTAACTCAGGGCTTCTTGTTTGCTATGCAGGTTCCCTCTCACTTGAACCACTTCGCCAGATCTTTTTTGTGTTTTGTTTTTTTGAGATAGGGTCTCACGAGCTATTTGCCTGGGCAATTTTCAAACCAAAAGCCTCCTGAGAGCTTTTTATACTCTTATATTAAGTGTGACTCTTCTTAAAATTCAATTTAGCCCAGTGTGGTGAATCATGCTTGTAATACCAGCTACTCTGGAGGCTAAGGCAGGAATTTTAAAAGTTTGAGAGCAGCCTTGGTGAGACCCTGTCTCAAAATAAAAGTTAAAAAGGGCTGGACATGTTAGCTCAGTGGTAGGGCACTTGCCCAGCATGCTCCAGACTCTTGGTTCCATCCTCAGTACTGCAACAAACAAACAAACAAATAACAACAAAACCCAATAAAAATTTGTCTTTTAATTGGAACATTTAGACCATATGTATGTAATATGATTACTGATATATTTGGTTTTAAAACTACAAATTTTCTATTGCTTTTATTCTCCTGCCTTTCTCTTTCTTTTTTCTCTCATTTTTGCTGCTTTCACACTGGTTAAGTATGTTTAAATATTCCATCACCTTATCTTTGTCTTAGTGCATTATTCAGTTATTCAGGCTTACCTTTCTTTGAATAGATTATAACATGTATTCTTGGTTTATCAGTTTCCAGCATAAAGTAGTACTTTAACCTTTTTCTCTTAAGTGATAGCAGATTTTAATTCCTTTTACCTCCCTGTGATTTTCATGCTATGATGTATTTTTTTCACAAAATATAAATATTACTATTCTATTCAGTGAATATTTATTAAATTTTCTTTTTTCTTTTTTGTATCTCTAAACTCCTATTGGGATTGACTTGTTTTTTAATAATACACTTTTATGTTTTCTTTATTGCCATTCTACTGGGGATAAATTTTCTCACTTAATGTTTACCTGAAAATGGCATTATTTCATTTTGTGAGACAGGATCTCGCTAATGTAGCTGAGGCTGGCTTTGAATTCACAATCCTCTTGCCTCAGCCTCCAGAGTACTAGGATTACAGTCATGCATCACCACAACCAGCTTTTACCTTTCTTTCTTTCTTTCTTTTATTTTATCATTTTTACATTTACTTACATGTGTATACATTGTTTGGGACACCCTCCCCCTCCCCGCTGCCGGGCAGAACCAGTTTTGTCCTCTTCTTCTCCCATTTTGTTGAAGAGAAAACATAGCAGATAATAAGAAAGACGTAACGTTTTTGCTAGTTTGAGATAAAGATAGCTATACAGGGAGATTACTGGCGTTGCTTCCATACACATGTGTATTGCAACCCACATTGGTTCATCTCTACCAGACCTCTTCACTACTTCCTAGTACCCTTCCCTTAGAGGCCTCGCCAGTTTAAGATTAGTACATTTGCTCTTCTACAGTGAGCACATCAACCACATTCAGGTTTTAGGTTTCCTTCCCCTTCCCTATTCCTCCTGTGCTCATTCTCCACTTAGTGTGTGACCCATGTCCAATAATATTACTGTATTTGTTTTGGGTCTATAATCCGCATATGAAGGAGAACATACAATTTTTGGTCTTCTGAGCCTGGCTAACTTTGCTTAAGATGATGTTCTCCAGTTCCATCCATTTACTTGTGAATGACAAAATTTCACTCTTCTTTGAGGCTGAGTAAAATTCCATTGTGTATAAATACTACATTGTCTTAATCCATTTGTCGGTAGTGGGACATCTTGGCTGTTTCCATAGCTTGGCTATTGTAAATAGTGCTGCAATAAACACAGGTGTGCAGGTGCCTTTGTAATAACCTGAGTCGCATTACTTTGGGTATATCCCTAGGAGTGGGATTGCTGGATCATATGACTGATCTATGTTTAGTTTTTTTAAGAAGCCACCATACTGTTTTCCGTAGCGGTTGTCCTAGCTTACATTCCCACCAGCAGTATATGAGGGTTCCTTTTCCCCCACATCCTCGCCAACATTTGTTGTTGTTGGTGTTCTTGATGCTAGCTATTCTAGCAGGAGTGAGGTGGAATCTTAAGTGTGGTTTTGATATGCATTTCCATAAATGGCCAGGGATGGTGAACATTTTTTCATGTGTTTTTTGGCCATTTGGACTTCTTCCTTTGAAAAAGCTCTGTTTAGTTCAGTTGTGCACTTCTTTATTGGTTCATTAATTTTTGGGGAGTTTAGTTTTTTGAGCTCCCTGTATATTCTGGTTATCAGACCTTTGTCTGATGTATAGCTAGCAATATTTTCTCTCGCTTTGTGGGTGGTGTCTTCTTAGAAGACACAACTTTTGTTGTGCAGAAGCTTTTTGATTTCATGTAGTCTCATTTGTCCATCCTTTCTCTTAGTTGCTGGGCTGCTAGAGTTCTACTGAGGAAGTCCTTGCCTATACCTATTGCTTCCAGAATATTCCCTGCTTTTTCATGTACTAACTGCAAGGTTTCAGGTCTGACATATATTTCTGAAAATATTTTCTCTGTGCATATAATTATAGACTGGCAGTCATTTTATTTCCATACTTCAAAGGTTTTTGTGAACTTTTCATTTTGCTGTTTCTTTTGGGAAGTCAATTATCAGTTATCACTCACTTGAAGGTGAACTGTCTTTATTTAAAAAATTATCTTTATTTTTTTGTCAGCTTTACATGGCATTTGTAGGTTTTTTTTTTTTTTGATGGCACTAGGGTTTGAACTCAGGGTGTTGTGCTTGCTAGGCAGGCACTCTACCACTTGAGCCATTCCACCAGCCCTACATGACATTTCTAGTTATGATATTATTTCTACTTGCCTTTTGGAGGGTTACATGACTTTTGTATCTGAGACTTGATGTCATATCAGTTTTAGAAAATTTCAGGCATTATCTCTCTTTCATTAGTGATAACAGTACTTCATTAATGTATATTTTGTTCATAGTAAGATATACAAGTATCAAGTATTCGGTTGGATCAATTACAATTAGTGTACAATACACTTGTAATCATTACTCAAGTAAAGATAACAATGTTTGCAACATTTCAGAAGGTAGTGGTATGCCTCTTCTAATCACCCTTTTCCTCTTCTACCCTTTGGCAATCACTAACCTGGTTTCTGTGTAATTCATGTGTTCATCTAATTCAGGTATACATATAAATGGAAATAAAAAGTGTATATATGTGTAATATCAATATAATATTACTGAGATTAATCCATATTGTTGAGGGCATTTGTATAGTCCTTTTTATTGCTAAGTATTTCATAGCTAAGTATTTTATTGCTAAGAATATGCCCAAAATATTTGGATTATTTCCAGTTTTGGGCAATATACATAAAGGTATGAATATCTTATATAAGACATTGTGGATATATGCATTAATTTCTCTTGGGTGGAATTTCTGGGTCATGGAATTGTTCACACCCTAGTACCACACACAAAAAAGAAATTTCTAAATAGTCCTCTAAAAGTGTTTATGCTATTTTATGTTTCACCCAGTGATGTATGAGAGTTTCAGTTGCTCCATGCTCTTACTAATTGTCAGTATTTGTCATTTTAGCCATTCTGGTGGGTGTGTAAATGGTTTTAATTACATTTCCTTGATGACTGATATTGAACACATTTTCATATACTTATTGGCCATTCAGATATCTTATTTTATGAAGTGTCTTATAAGGCATTTTGCCATTATTAATTGGATTATTTATCCTTTTGTTGTTGATATGTAGTTGTTCTTTATGTAGTCTGGTATGAGGGATTTATAAGATTTAAATATTGCAAATATTTTCCTCTAGCCTGAGGTTTGCAGTTTCATCTTCCTAACAGTGTCTTTTGATGTGCATGAGTTTTTAATTTTAATAAGCTGAAATTTGTCATTTTCATTTTATGGCTAGTACCTTTCATGTCCACTTAAGAAATCTTTGACTTCTCTAAGGTTGCAAAGATACTCATTTTCCAGAGGCTTTTTGGTTTTATTTTGCATATTAGGTCTATGATACCTCTTAAGGTTAATTTTTGTGTGTGGTAAATATGGTTCATTTATTTTCTTATGGATTGTTCTAGTACTGTTTGTTAAAAAAATTATCTTTTCCCCTGTGAATTGTATTGGCCTCTTGGTCATTTATTTGTGGGTATATAGACTGTTCTGTTTCATTGATTTGTGTCTATCTTTATGCTAATAAACTATCTTAAATACTTTCATCTTATAAATCAAATAGTTCAGCATTTAACTTCACTCATTTTCTTTGATCATTTTGGTAATTTTAGGCTCTTTAACATAAATTTTAGTAACATCTTTCAATTTCTGCCAAAAATTATACTGCTAGGATTTTGATTTGGAGTATGATACATCTATGGTTCTATTTGGAAAAAACAAACATCTTAATAGTTCATTTTTGAATCCAGGAATGTATCTATTGATTAATTAGATCTTAAAATTCCTGCAGCAGTGTGCTGTATTTTTCAGTGTAGAATTTTAAAATTTCTTCTGTTAATTCCTAGGTGTTTGATTTTTTGATGCTGTTGTAAATGGCATTGTTTAAATTTTTAATTTCTAATATTTATTGCTAGCATAAAGAAATCCAGTTAATTTTAATATGTTGATCTTTTATCTCACAACTTTGCTAAATTCAGTGGTTAGTGGTAGAATTGGTAATGAACTGGGTTTTCTATGTGGACAATGATAATATCTGTGGTATTTTCTTTCTGATCTTTGAACCATTTATTTTCTTTCTTTGTTTCATTGTCTAGGACCTTCAGAACAGAAGGTCTGATGAATAGAAGTGGCAAGAATGGATGTTGTTGCTTTGCTCCTAACTTTAGGGAATATTTTACCACTTTGGCATTAGCTGTAAGCTTTTGCATTTATCCTTTCAGAAAGTGTCATTTTGCAGTTGTGTTGAAGCATTTATCCTGAATAATTGCTAAATTTTATCATCAGAAAAATGGCAAAAATTATGTTCTTTATAAATTCCATTGCTTCCTGTCTTATTTTATTATTTAATTAATTCTGTTGTTTAGTTTTCTTTTTTCTAGCTTCATAGAGTAAAAACTTAGATTGTTGATTATCCACATTAAAATTTTTTCTAACCATTTTAAATTACCATTTTCTCTGTAAGTTCTTTATTAGCTGTATCCTACACATTTTGATATGTTTTACATATCAAATAAATTTCAGAATCTTAAAAGGTTTTCTTTTCTTTTTCTTTCCTTTTTCTTTTATTATTCATATGTGCATACAAGGCTTGGTTCATTTCTCCCCCCTGCCCCCACTCCCTCCCTTACCACCCACTCCGCCCCCTCCCTATCCCACCCACCCCCAATACCCAGCAGAAACTATTTTGCCCTTATTTCTAATTTTGTTGTAGAGAGAGTATAAGCAATAACAGGAAGGGACAAGAGTTTTTGCTGGTTGAGATAAGGATAGCTATACAGGGCATTGACTCACATTGATTTCCTGTGTGTGGGTGTTACCTTCTAGGTTAATTCTTTTTGATCTAACCTTTTCTCTAGTACCTGTTCCCCTTTTCCTATTGGCCTCAGTTGCTTTTAAGGTATCTGCTTTAGTTTCTCTGCGTTAAAGGCAATAAATGCTAATTAATTTTTTAGGTGTCTTACCTATCCTCACCCCTCCCTTGTGTGCTCTCGCTTTTATCTTGTGCTCATAGTCTAATCCCATTGTTGTGTTTGCCCTTGATCTAATGTCCACATATGAGGGAGAACATACGATTTTTGGTCTTTTGGGCCAGGCTAACCTCACTCAGAATGATGTTCTCCAATTCCATCCATTTACCAGCGGATGATAACATTTCGTTCTTCTTCATGGCTGCATAAAATTCCATTGTGTATAGATACCACATTTTCCTAATCCATTCGTCAGTGGTGGGGCATCTTGGCTATTTCCATAACTTGGCTATTGTGAATAGTGCCACAATAAACATGGGTGTGCAGGTGCCTCTGGAGTAATCTGTGTCACAGTCTTTTGGGTATATCCCCAAGAGTGGTATTGCTGGATCAAATGGTAGATCGATGTCTAGCTTTTTTTTTTTTTTTCATTTTTCTTTTATTATTCATATGTGCATACAAGGCTTGGTTTATTTCTCCCCCATGCCCCCACCCCCTCCCTTACCACCCACTCCACCCCCTCCCGCTCCCCCCCTCAATACCCAGCAGAAACTATTTTGCCCTTATCTCTAATTTTGTTGTAGAGAGAGTATAAGCAATAATAGGAAGGAACAAGGGGTTTTGCTGGTTGAGATAAGGATAGCTATACAGGGCATTCACTCACATTGATTTCCTGTGCGTGGGTGTTACCTTCTAGGTTAATTATTTTTGATCTAACCTTTTCTCTACTACCTGTTCCCCTTTTCCTATTGGCCTCAGTTGCTTTAAGGTATCTGCTTTAGTTTCTCTGCATTAAGGGCAACAAATGCTAGCTAGTTTTTTAGGTGTCTTACCTATCCTCACCCCTCCCTTGTGTGCTCTCGCTTTTATCATGTGCTCATAGTCCAATCCCCTTGTTGTGTTTGCCCTTGATCTAATGTCCACATATGAGGGAGAACATACGATTTTTGGTCTTTTGAGCCAGGCTAACCTCACTCAGAATGATGTTCTCCAATTCCATCCATTTACCAGCGGATGATAACATTTCGTTCTTCTTCATGGCTGCATAAAATTCCATTGTGTATAGATACCACATTTTCTTAATCCATTCGTCAGTGCTGGGGCATCTTGGCTGTTTCCATAACTTGGCTATTGTGAATAGTGCCGCAATAAACATGGATGTGCAGGTGCCTCTGGAGTAACAGTCTTTTGGGTATATCCCCAAGAGTGGTATTGCTGGATCAAATGGTAGATCGATGTCCAGCTTTTTAAGTAGCCTCCAAATTTTTTTCCAGAGTGGTTGTACTAGTCTACATTCCCACCAACAGTGTAAGAGGGTTCCTTTTTCCCCGCATCCTCGCCAACACCTGTCGTTGGTGGTGTTGCTGATGATGGCTATTCTAACAGGGGTGAGGTGGAATCTTAGTGTGGTTTTAATTTGCATTTCCTTTATTGCTAGAGTTGGTGAGCATTTTTTCATGTGTTTTCTGGCCATTTGAATTTCTTCTTTTGAGAAAGTTCTGTTTAGTTCACTTTCCCATTTCTTTATTGGTTCATTAGTTTTGGAAGAATTTAGTTTTTTAAGTTCCCTATATATTCTGGTTATCAGTCCTTTGTCTGATGTGTAGCTGGCAAATATTTTCTCCCACTCTGTGGGTGTTCTCTTCAGTTTAGAGACCATTTCTTTTGATGAACAGAAGCTTTTTAGCTTTATGAGTTCCCATTCATCTATGCTATCTCTTAGTTGCTGTGCTGCTGGGGTTCCGTTGAGAAAGTTCTTACCTATACCTACTAACTCCAGAGTATTTCCTACTCTTTCCTGTATCAACTTTAGAGTTTGGGGTCTGATATTAAGATCCTTGATCCATTTTGAGTTAATCTTGGTATAGGGTGATATACATGGATCTAGTTTCAGTTTTTTGCAGACTGCTAACCAGTTTTCCCAGCAGTTTTTGTTGAAGAGGCTGCTATTTCTCCATTGTATATTTTTAGCTCCTTTGTCAAAGACAAGTTGGTTATAGTTGTGTGGCTTCATATCTGGGTCCTCTATTCTGTTCCACTGGTCTTCATGTCTGTTTTTGTGCCAGTACCATGCTGTTTTTATTGTTATTGCTTTGTAATATAGTTTGAAGTCTGGTATTGTGATACCTCCTGCATTGTTTTTTTGACTGAGTATTGCCTTGGCTATTCATGGCCTCTTGTGTTTCCATATAAATTTAACAGTAGATTTTTCTATCTCTTTAATGAATGTCATTGGAATTTTGATGGGAATTGCATTAAACATGTAGATTACTTTTGGGAGTATAGACATTTTTACTATGTTGATTTTACCAATCCATGAGTATGGGAGATCTCTCCACTTTCTATAGTCTTCCTCATTCTCTTTCTTCAGAAGTGTATAGTTTTCCTTGTAGAGGTCTTTCACATCTTTTGTTAGGTTTACACCGAGGTATTTGATTTTTTTTGAGGCTATTGGAAATGGAATTGTTTTCATACATTCTTTTTCCATTTGCTCATTGTTAGTGTATAGAAATGCTAATGATTTTTCTATGTTGATTTTAAATCCTGCTACCTTGCTATAGCTATTGATGATGTCTAGAAGCTTCTGAGTAGAGTTTTTTGGGTCTTTAAGGTATAGGATCATGTCGTCTGCAAATAGGGATATTTTGACAGTTTCTTTACCTATTTGTATTCCTTTTATTCCTTCTTCTTGCCTAATTGCTCTGGCTAGGAATTCCAGTACTATGTTGAATAGGAGTGGAGATAGTGGGCATCCTTATCTGGTTCCTGATTTTAGAGGGAACGGTTTCAGTTTTTCACCGTTAAGTATAATTCTGGCTGTAGGTTTGTCATATATAGCTTTTATAATGTTGAGGAACTTTCCTTCTATTCCTAGTTTTCTTAGAGCTTTTATCATGAAATGATGTTGGATCTTATCAAAGGCTTTTTCTGCATCTATTGAGATGATCAAGTGGTTTTTGTCTTTGCTTCTGTTAATGTGGTTTATTACGTTGATTGATTTTCGTATGTTGAACCACCCCTGCATCCCTGGGATGAAGCCTACTTGGTCGTGGTGAATAATCTTTTTGATGTGTTGCTGAATTCGGTTTGCCATTATTTTGTTGAGGATTTTTGCATCAATGTTCATTAAGGAGATTGGCCTACAGTTCTCCTTTTTGGAGGCGTCTTTGCCTGGTTTTGGGATAAGTGTAATACTGGCTTCATAAAATGTGTTAGGCAGTTTTCCTTCCCTTTCTATTTCATGGAACAGTTTAAGGAGGGTTGGTATCAGTTCTTCTTTAAAGGTCTGATAGAATTCAGCAGAGAATCCATCAGGTCCTGGACTTTTCTTTTTGGGGAGACTCTTGATTGCTGCTTCAATTTCATTTTGTGTTATAGGTCTATTCAGGTGATTAATTTCCTCTTGGTTCAGTTTTGGATGATCATATGTATCTAGAAATCTGTCCATTTCTTTAAGATTTTCAAATTTATTTGAATATAGGTTCTCAAAGTAGTCTCTGATGATTTCCTGGACTTCCATGGTGTTTGTTGTTATCTCCCGTTTTGCATTCCTGATTCTACTAATTTGGGTTTTTTTCTCTTCTCATTTTAGTCAGGTTTGCCAGGGGTCTATCGATCTTGTTTATTTTTTCAAAGAATCAACTTTTTGTTTCATTAATTCTTTGTATGGTTTTTTTTGTTGTTTCTGTTTTGTTGATTTCAGCTCTTATTTTTATTATTTCTCTCCTTCTATTTGTTTTGGGATTTGCTTGTTCTTGTTTTTCTAGGAGTTTGAGATGTATCATTAGGTCATTGATTTGGGATCTTTCAGTCTTTTTAATGTATGCACTCATGGGTATAAACTTTTCTCTCAGGACTGCCTTAGCTGTGTCCCATAGGTTCCAGTAGGTTGTGTTTTCATTTTCATTGACTTCCAGGAACTTTTTAATTTCCTCTTTTATTTCATTGATGATCCATTCTTCATTAAGTAATGAGTTATTTAGTTTCCAGCTGTTTGCATGTTTTTTGTCTTTTGTTGTTGAGTTCTACTTTTACTGCATTGAGATCAGATAGTATGCATGGTATAATTTCTGTTTTCTTATATTTGCTGAGACTTGCTTTGTGCCCTAGGATATGATCTATTTTGGAGAAGGTTCCATGGGCTGCTGAGAAGAATGTATATTGTGTAGAGGTTGGATGAAATGTTCTGTAGACATCTACTAGGTCCATTTGATCTATTGCATATTTTAGATCTTGGATTTCTTTATTGATATTTTGTTTGGATGACCTATCTATTGATGATAATGGAGTGTTAAAGTCTCCCACAACCACTGTGTTGGCGTTTATATATGCTTTTAGGTCTTTCAGGGTATGTTTGATGAAATTGGGTGCGTTGACATTGGGTGCATACAGATTGATGATTATTATTTCCTTTTGGTCTATTTCCCCTTTTATTAGTATGGAATGTCCTTCTTTATCTCATTTGATCAATGTAGGTTTGAAGTCTACTTTGTCAGAGATAAGTATTGCTACTCCTGCCTGTTTTTGGGGGCCATTTTCTTGGTAAATCTTCTTCCAGCCTTTCATCCTAAGCCTATGCTTATTTCTGTTGGTGAGATGAGTCTCCTGTAAGCAACAAATTGTTGGATCTTCCTTTTTAATCCATTTTGCCAAGCGGTGCCTTTTGATGGGTGAATTAAGTCTGTTAACATTCAGCGTTAGTACTAATAGGTATGTGGTGTTTCCTGTCATTTAGTTGTCTTAGTTGTTTGAAGGTGTGATTGTGTGTACCTAAGTTGAGGTTACTCTCTACTGTCTTGCTTTTTCTTTTCCTGTGGTTTGGTGCTGCCTGTCTTTCCATGGTTAATTGGGTTTCACTTTCTGTGTGCAGAATCCCTTGCAGAATCTTTTGTAGTGGTGGCTTTGTGGTCACGTATTGTTTTAGTTTCTGCTTATCATGGAAGACTTTTATTGCTCCATCTATTTTGAATGATAGTTTTGCTGGGTAGAGTATCCTGGGGTTGAAGTTATTTTCATTCAGTGCCCAGAAGATCTCACCCCAAGCTCTTCTTGCTTTTAATGTTTCTGTTGAGAAGTCTGCTGTGATTTTGATGGGTTTACCTTTGTATGTTACTTGTTTTTTCTCTCTTACAGCCTTCAATATTCTTTCCTTAGTTTCTGAACTTGTTTTAATGATAATATGCCATTGGGTAATTTTGGTCTGTTCTGTTTGGTGTTCTGGAGGCCTCTTGCATCTGGATGGGAATAGATTTCTCTAGATTTGGGAAATTTCCCATTATTATTTTGTTGAATAGATTACGCATTCTCTTCGCTTGCACCTCTTCTCCTTCTTCGATGCCCATGATTCTCAAGTTTGGTCTTTTGATGGAGTCGGTGAGTTCTTGCATTTTCTCTTCACAGGTCTTGAGTTGTTTAATTAATAGTTCTTTGGTTTTTCCTTTAATTACCATTTCATCTTCAAGTTCTGAGATTCTGTCTTCTGTTTGTTCTATTCTTCTGGATTGGCCTTCCGTTTTGTTTTGCAGTTCTCTTTCGTTCCTTTTTCTGAGGTTTTTCATATCCTGGGTCGTTTCCTCTTTAATTTTGTCTGTTTTTGTCCTGAGTTCATTTATCTCTTTATTAATTGTGTTCTCTGTTTCACTTTGGTGTTTATACAGTGCTTCTATGGTTTCCTTTATTTCTTCTTTTGCTTTTTCAAATTCTCTATTTTTGTTGTCTTGGAATTTCTTGAGTATCTCCTGTATATTTTGGTTGACCCTATCCAGTATCATCTCTTTAAAATTCTCATTGAGTACTTGTAGTATGTTTTCTTTTAAATTATTCTTGTGGGCTTCATTGGGTCCTTTGGCATAGTCTATCTTCATTTTGTTGGAGTCTGGATCTGAGTTTCTGTTTTCTTCATTCCCCTCTGGTTCCTGTACTAATTTTTTGGTGTGGGGAAACTAGTTTCCCTGTTTTTTCTGTCTTCTTATCATTGTCTTTGGTGTTGTTACTGTCCCTTTACTGTGTGCAATTAGGTATTTTCTAGCTTGTAATAATAACAATGGTAATATTTAGAATGGAAGGGTGAGCTGAGATGGAAAGCAAGAAGTTAAAGAAAGGAGGAAAACAAATACACAGACAAGAGGGAGAAAGCAGAAAAAGGTTTCAGACAAGAAAGTTTCAAAGGTATAAACAGGGAGCGTTAGTGTACTAATTGACAGTAAGCTGAACAGACATTAGAGAGACAGAGAGAGGATTGAAAATCAAAAATTAAAAAAGATAAAGATAAGAATAATAATAAAAAATAGGTAAATAAAAGAAATATCTATATATACAAATGAATTAAAAGAAAATGGAAAATGGAAAATTAAAAAAAACAAAAACAAAAAACCAAAAAACCAAAAAACCTCCAAGTTCAAATGCAATGAAGTTTCAGTCTTAATAATTTGGGTGTCCGTCTCAGTCTCCAATCCTGGAGATGGTGCCTCAGATGTTGTTCTGTAGTTGTCTCATCAAACGGGATGCATAAAGTAGAACAAAACTACACTCACACACACACACACACACACACACACACACAAACCCCACCAAGTGTCCCCAGTTCAAATGCAATACAGTTTCAGTAAGTTTTTCGGCTTGCAGGTGTAATTCGGTTGTTCTCTCATCAATGGTAGGGAGAAAAAGAAAAAAAAGCGTCTGGAGGCAGTTCTGAGAGTGGTATCTGCAACTGTGGCTTGCCTGCCTGCTGCTCTCAGCCTGTAGCTGGCGGTTATTTATGCAGATCTCTGGGGTGAGCTTAGCACTCACCTGGCCCCACAGGCTTTGTTTGCTCAGAGTTCTCCTGTGCGGCGGCCTCTGCTACAGGCTTTTCCCTTTCCAAGCACTGGGAAAGGCGACACTGCCCCGCGTTGTCAGGCCTGCGTGTTTATTTACAGTTCACGTGGGAAGTGGGTCTTCCCCCCTCTCACAAGCGTCCCCGCTCCTGGTTGCTGGGTGCGCCCCGCTCCCGCCAGAGCCTCTCCAGCCGCCCGGCTCGTTTATTTACAGTCCCGGGAAGGATTCCCTTCCCCCAATCTTCAGCGCTCAGGGCGCCCCACCCTCTTTCCAGCGTGTCTTAACTGTTCTTATTGCTTAGTACTCAGTTTCTCTTTTTTTCCCGGGTGGAGGTCAGTCTGTCCAGGGGGCTATGCTGCTCTGGCCCAGGCTTGTCTGTGGGGGAACCGCGGTACCGCGAAGCTCACCTGGTCCGCGTCTTCCCACGCCGCATGGGCGCCGGCCACTGGCGGCCCCGGGGCCCCTCCTCGGTTCTCCGTTTAACTTGAAGTGGAGATTCTCTGCGCCGGCTGGAGGTGTGGAGGAGTCAAAGTTATGCCTTTTCTCAGTGATTATGCCTGCAAAGTGTGTCTCCAGCGTCTCTCCAAGATTTCACTATAGGAGGGTCGCTTTCTGCTTCCTCCCTCTAGCCGCCATCTTGGAAATCTCTGTATCCAATATTTTAAAAAGTCCATCTTCTGGGTTAGTAATTTCATACATTCTATTTTTTTAGTTCTGTAATTTTCTTTTAGTACTTTTGTTTTAGTGGTACTGGGGTTTAAACTCAAGACTTCGTGCTTGCTAGGCAGATGCTCTTCTTCTTGGAATCACACCTCCAGTTCTTTTTACTCTGGTTGTTTTGGAGATTGGGTCTCACCTTTTGCCCAGACTGGCCTGGATGGTGGTCCTACTATTTTATGCTTCCTGCCAGTAGCTGGGATGACAGATGAGTGCTATCACACCCATCTTTTTCCCATTGAGATGGGGTCTCATAACCTTTTTTGCCTGGGCTGGCCTGGAATCAAGATCCTTCCAATCTCAGCCTTCTTCATAGCTTGCTATGACTGATAGCTTGATGCACCCAGCTATTAGTTGAGATAGGAGTCTCACCAATTCTTTTGCACAGGCTGGCTTTGAACTGTAAAACTCCTTATTTTAGCTTCCCAAGTAGCTAGGATTAGAGGTGTGAGCCACTGGCTTCTTTTATTAGTTTTATTTTTTGAGATTTCATTTCTCTTTTGAAATTCCCATCTAAAGAATCTATTTGTCTATATTCTTTAACATATTTAAATGAGTTATTTTAAAATCCTTATTCCTAATTCCAAATTAATCTAGGTCTGTTTCTTTTGACTATGGATCATATTTTCTAGCTTTTTCATATATCTTGTAAACTTTTAATTATATGAGGGGCATTGAGAAGAATACATCACAGAGATGCTGGATGATGTATTTCATTAAAAAGTATTGAACTTGGTGTTTTGTATTTGCTAGAGTGAAGTTACTGAAACATCACATTCCTTCTGCTAAGGCTTAATTTTGTATTTTTGTCTATTATAGTTTGCTTTTATTTCTGGGGCAAACAATATAAAGAATAATCTTTAAAATTTGGAATATGTAGGAAAAGCAGTGCTTAGAAGGAATTTATAGCATTAAAGACAGATTAGAAAGAAGGAAAGAGGAAAAATTAATTTTTTAAAGTTTATTTTTATTAGCATATTATTATACTAGGGGTACATTATGACATTTACAAAAGTATTTACAATTTATCATAATTTACAATATATCCTAGTTAGATTTATCCCCTCTTTCTCCTTTATCCTCCCTGTCTCCCTTCTTAGAATAGTTTCATCAAGTCTCATTGTTCTATTTTCATTCATGACCACATAATATCTTTACCATATTCAACCTCCTTCACCCTTTCCTTATGTTTTCTCTTCCCACTGGTACTAACCCCCCAGATAGGACCTGTTTTACTTTCCTGTCCTTTATTTTTGAAAAAAAGACATTTTTGTTTAAGATAGCTCTATTGGGGGTTTCATTATCACATTTCCATGTATATATGTATTATATCCTGAATTGGTTCCTCTCTTCCATTTTTCTCCTTTCTACCTTACTCCCCTTCTTATGGTGATTTCAACCGGTTATTCTATATCACCCCATAAAATACATCAGCTATATTCTCCTTGTTTACTTCCTTCTTTTAGTCTCCCCCTCTCTCCCCTGTGTAGTACCCTCCCCCCTTAGGGTGACCTGTTTCCCATTTTTGTCCTTCATTGTTTAGATGTCTGTTTGTTGTTCAGTGGAATTTTTTGCCTTGGTGTTATACCTGTACATGCATTGTGCTTAAGTCAATGTAACCCCCCTCTACTGCACTTCTTTGACCTTTCCCCTCATCCTGTTAATTTGTTGTTTAATGGTTTTCAGTGTGTTTCCTTGTGTCTTGTTCCTACACTGATGTGATATATTTAATTGTTCTTTGCTGTCTTTCTTTCCTTCTTTTCCTCCTTCCTTTGTCTTCTCTACCAGTCCCACTTTTGGGTACATGTTATGTATATATTTATATGTGTATATAATATTGCTTCTATTGGGCCTATATTTCACATATGAGAGAACCTGGATAACTTCACTTAAGATGATGCTCTCCAGTTCCATCCATTTATCTGTAAACAACAAAATTTCATTCTTTTTTATGGCTGAATAAAATTCTTTTGTATATAAATACCACATTTTCTTAATGCATTCATCAATCATGGGGAATCTTGGCTGTTTCCATAGCTTCACTGTTGTGCATAGTGCTGCAATAAACATGGGTGTGCAGGTGTTTTTATTGTAACCTAACTTATATTCCTTTAGGTATATTTGTAGGAGTGGTTTTGCTGGATCATATGGTAGATGTAGTTTTAATTTTTTGAAGAATCTCCGTATTGTTTTCCATAGTGGTTGTACTAATTTACATTCTTACAAACAGTATATGAGGGTTCCTTTTCCCCCACATCCTCATCAACATTTGTTTTGTTTGTTTGTGTCATGATGATAGCCATTCTAGCAGGAGTGAGGTAGAATCTTAATGTGATTTTGATTTGCATTTCCTTTATGGTCAGGGATGTTGAACATTTCTTCATATGTTTTTGGCCATTGTTCAAGAAGGAAAATTTATCAATAATATGAGCTTCATACCTTAGGAAACTTGAGAAAGAAGAGAAATATAAGTCTAAAGGAAAAGAAGACAAAATAAATATTATAGAAGAATCCAGTGAAATTTAAAACAGGGAAATGATAGAGGAAAAAATTTTCAACACTGGAATGTATGTTTTATGTATTTTTTAAAGCTCAGGCATATTTCCTTTTTTTTTAAACTGCTTCACACATGAAAGAGAACTCTGTTTCACTGTGAAAAATGTGGGAATATTATTTCATTATTTTCTGGCACTTAGAATTATAGAAGGTGAACCTTAGAACAGTGAGATTTTGTCTTTTATAGGAATTCCTTTGTTTTTCTTGATACTTAGAGACTGATTTATTCATTTACTTATTTAGTTTTAAAGTTTTTATAAATACTTTTAGGTGTAAATATCTTTTCCTTGATTTTTGCCTTTAATGAAGAACACTTTCAATTTGCATGTTTGGGTACTTTAAAAGTGTTTTTCAGGAAATTTTTCATTAATGAAGTTTTAATTATAGCTTTTCTTTGATTTTTCTGGTATATTCCTATACCAAAAATTAATTCTTAGATCAGATGTTCATTTTCTGGATATATAGCAATTACAGTCACTTTTTAAAATAAGTTTATCTTTCTAAGTATATTCTTAGTTTCTCAAGTTGACTTACTTCATAACCAACCAGCTGGGTGTGGTGGTACATGCCTCTAATTCTAGTACTTGGGAGGCAGAGGAAGGAGAATTCAGAGTTTGAGTCCAGCCTGGGCTACATAGCAAGTTCCAAGCCAATCTGGGCTACCTGTCTGAAAAACAAAAGCTATATGTGTGTGTGTGTGTGTGTGTGTGTGTGTGTGTGTGTGTGTGTGTGTTACTATTTATGTTTTTTTGAGGGTTTCTAAATTTGCTATTTTTTTTTAATTTGCTTATTATATATTTTATCCAAATCCATATTTGTCCCATTCTGTTAGCTTTCCACCTGACTTTAAATCTCTGTGACTTCCTACTGTTTTTATAAAGGTCATGTGTTCTCACATCATGATGCAGATACCAAATGCTTTCCTTAAACCTATTGATTTATAGAGTGGATCATTTTTAGACATGTGTTTCCTTTCACTCTTTAGCATAATGTTTCCTTTCCTTTGAAGTATTTTTTGGTTGGTCTCTCTATTTTTCCTCTTAAATTGTATTGGGGTAAAATTTTATGCAAAAAAAATAAACCATTGTTGGCATAGAGTTTGATAATTTTTCACAGCTGTATACATTATCATAACCAACACTACAATTACAACACTAGCAATTTCAATTGCTGTCAAAGATCACATTTCCCCTTTCAGTCAATCCACTATATTTCCCACCACAAGCATCCACTGATGTGCTTTTTGCCACTATAGATTATTTTACTATTTTAGGATTTTATATGAATGGAATCATATGATGTATAACCATTTTTGGTTCTGTTCAGCATAATGTTTTTGAGATTTATCCATGTTGATATTCATTCCTACTCATATAGTATCCCAGATGGATTCCACTGTATTGATAATCAATGAATTAGTTTAATTAAATTAGTTTAACTGTTCATGGCTTTTTTTTTTTTCTGGCACTGAGGTTTGAACTCAGAGCCTCACACTTGCCAGGCAGTAATTGTTCATGCTTTGATGAAGCTCTTTGAATGAAGCTATAAACACTCATGTAAAATGTTTTTGTGAAGATACACATTTATTTTTCTTGATAATTACCTAGCATTGAAAATACTGGATCATATCTTAAGTGTATGTTTGATTTTATTAGAACACTCTAAACAGTTCTTCAAAAGTGGTTGTAAAATGTTAAATTTCCTTCAGCAGTATATGAGAGTTCTAATTGTTAACATTGTTGTCAATACCTGGTAATGTCAATTGTTTTAATGTAGACATTCTGATAGTCATGTAGTATCACATTGTTAAATCTGTATTTCTCTGATGAATACTGATAATGAGTATATTTTGTGTGCTTATTAACTCTCTCTCTATATTTTTTGAGTGTAGAGTGCACAGTGAAGATTTTTGCTCATTTTATAATTGAGGTATTTATCTTACTATATGTTCAAGCTACAAGATTTGTCAACATATCATGAATATATTTTCAGTTATGGGCTTTCCTTTTTAGATATTTCAAAGAGCAGGAGTTTTTAATTTTGATGAATTACATTTTATAAATATTTTCTTCTATGGTTTTCTTTTGTCTCTACTAAAGTTGTAGAAAATTCTCTTTTGCATCTATGAGTTTTATAGTGTTAGCTTTACATTGTAGCATATGATCTATTTGGAATTAGTACTTATATATGGTATAAGTAGATTCAGATTGTGAAAGTTTCTATCTATTCTTTGTTTGCTGAGGTTTTTAATCATGAATGGATGTCAGT
This sequence comes from Castor canadensis, assembly GCF_047511655.1. Classification (NCBI taxonomy): domain Eukaryota; kingdom Metazoa; phylum Chordata; class Mammalia; order Rodentia; family Castoridae; genus Castor; species Castor canadensis. Next base: position 15,803,327 of record NC_133388.1, on the reverse strand, counting down.
TTGGGACAAATATATTTAGGTCTCTCTTTTGAGGTGATCATATGATATCCTCACTCTGTTCTTTCAATATGGTAAATTATATTGATTTGCTATACACTGTGAAGTCAACCATGCATTACTGGGATAAACTCCATGTTGACCTACTGTGTTATGCAGCCAGATCTAATTTGCTAAGTTTTCATTTGTGTTCTTACACCTACATTTGTGAGAGGTATTTATTTAGTTTTATTTATTCTAATCTTTCAGCTGGCTTTGTATACAGAGTAATGCTGATCTCATGCAATAAGTTGAGAAGTGTCTAGTCTTTTATTTTCTCAGTTTATGTAGGATTTATTCTTTCATTGGCAAGTAGAACTCATTAATGAAGCATCTGGACTTAAGGTTTCCTGTGTGGGAAGATTTAATGTTATGAATTTAATTTATATAATAGCTATAGAGCTATTTAGATTTTATAGTTTTTATTAAGCCATATTTTGTAGCCTTTGTCTTTTGAGAAATATGGGCATTTCATCCAATTTATCAAATCTTTTGGCATCTCTAAAGGATATATTGTGATTCTTACCTCTCATTTCTTACATTGGTAATTTATGTCTTCTTTTTTTTCTTCATCAGGCTGGGTAGAAGGCTTGTCAATTTTATTTAATTTTCCAAATGTCCAACTTTTGGTTTTATTAATTTTCTCTATTGGTTTTCTGTTTTCAATTTTGTCAGTGTCAGTTTCTATCTTTATTATTTTCTTCCTTCTAGTGACATTGAGCTTGACTTGTTCTCTTTTTCCAGTATCCATAAGGAAGAAGCAGAAATGATTTTTTGGACCTTTTGTATTTTCTAATATAAGAATTGAAAGCTATAAATTCCCCATTAAGCATTGTTTTCATTGCATCCCATAAATTGTTATGTTATGCTTTCATTATATTTCAGCATAAATATTTTATAATATTCATTGTGATTTCTCCTTTGTCTCTTGAATTGTTTAACAGTATTTTTAAAATCTAAAAATATCTTTGTACTGATTTCTAGTTTAATTTCATTCTCATTGGAGAATATACTGTATGCTATGGCTCCATCTAAATTTTGACATCAATTTTATAACCAGAATGTTGTCTGTCTTAGTAAATGTATTTGAAAACAACTTAGATTAATGTTAGTTGTATGGAGAGTTCTATTATCAGTTAGGTTAAGTTGTTTCAGAGTGTTGTTAAATTCTTAAAATTTTACTGATGTTCTCTCTACCTGTTTTATCAGTTGTTGAAAGAGGATTGTTGAAATTTGCAAGTATAATTATGGACTTCTCTGCAGTTCTGTTCGTTTAACAGATGCACACATATTTATGATTGTCATGTTTCCTTGATCAGTTGTCATTTTTTCTTTGTGAAATATCTTTTTTTGTTAATATTCTTTGTTCTGGAGTCTACTTATCAGATATTTATATAGATACTCCAGATTTCTTATGATTAATATTTGTATGGCATAATTTTTCTGTTTACTTTTTCTTTGTATTTCAAGTGTGTTTCTCACAGGCAGCATACAATCAGATCATGCTTTTTAAAAAACTTAGATCTTATTTGACAATCTTTGCCTTTTAGACCATTTATATCTAATATAATTGTTGCTTAGATGGCTTTCATTTAATGTTATTATAGATATGACAGTGCTTCACTCTTTGACCTTATACTTATTTTATATTTTTCTCATCCTTTTATTACTTTTTTGATATCATGACTTGTTTTGTTTTCTTGTGGTTTTAAGGATTGAATCCAGGGCCTGCACATGCTAGGCAAGCATTCTACCTCTGAACTTTATCCTCAGATCTTGATTTCTTTTGGAATTATTTTTTTTTAGTATGCAGTTTTATGTTTGTATTGAATCAATAGTTTTACTCCTCTTAAAATGTTCTAGGACTTATAATACTCGTTTTTAACTTCATAGTGCATCTTCAGATAACATACCAATTTACATGCTAATATAACAATGTTTTCAACATTTTACAGACGCACACACACACAAATAACAAGCCTCACAAAACAGTTATTATTTTGTTTTAAATAGTTATCTTTTGATAGCATGTTAATGTGAGTAAAAATGTCTTTTATAGTTATTTACCAAGTCTAACACTCATTATACCTTTGTGTAGGTTTGAGGTTCTGTCTGGCATAATTTTCCTTTAACTTTTCTTTTTTTGGTACTGGGGCTTGAACTCAGGGCCTACACCTTGAGCCACACCACCAGCCCTATTTTGTGATGTTTTTTTTTGAGATAGGGTCTCACGAACTATTTACCCTGGTTTGATGTCTGCCTCCTGAGTAGCTAGGATTACAGGCGTGAGCCACTGGCACCCGGCAAAGAAATTCCTTTAACATTTTTTCTAGTGGAGCTCAGCTGGCAATAAAGTCTGTTATCTAGTGTTTTTCTTCAGCTACCCTTTGTTTAATATTTATGAGAGATATTTTCAGTGGGAATAGAATTCTAGGTTCAGTTTTTTTCTTTCACCCTATTAAATATGTCTTTCCATTATCTCCTGGCTTATATTGTTTTTGTTGAGAAATCAGTGATCATTTCTGATTATCTTTGTTCCCCCATAAGTAAATGTGTCTTTTGTATGTGTGTATGATTGTGTTTTGGCAGTACTGGCGTTTGAACTCAGGACCTTGCACTTGTTAGGCAGGTACTCTACTACCTGAGCCATTCTGCCAGTTTTCTTTTGTGTTGGGTTTTTTCAAGATAGGGTCTTTTGAACTATTTGCTCTGACTGGCCTTGAACCATGATCCTCCTGATCTCTAGCTCTCAAATAGTTAGGATTGTAGGAGTGAGCCACCAGTGCCTGGCAAGTAGTGTGTGTTTGTTTTGTTTCCTGCTTCTTTTAAGATTTTCTCTTTATTGTAGTTTGTCATCAGTTTGATTTTAGTGATTTGTCTTTGCTCATGAGTCATTGAACTTCTTGGGTCTGTGGACTGTTCTTATCAAAGTTGAAAACATTTGGCTATTATTTCTTCAAATATTTCCCCCTGTGGTCCTTTCCTGTGTTTAATCATATGTTTTTTTCATGACCTGAAATTTCCCCTGAGCTTACTGATGCTGTTTATTTTTTCTCAATTCTTTGAGTAGTTTCGGTGATTATGTGATCTAATTCTCTGATCTTTTCTTCTGCATTGTCTAATATGCCACTAAACCTAGCCAGTGAATTTTCATTTTGGACATTGCATTTTTCACTTTTAGAAATTCCATTTTTAAATTACATCTTTCATCTCTAACCTCATTATGTTTATGTTCATGTTTTCCTTTGAACATATTTAAATAGCTATTTTAACGTTATTGTTTGCTAACTATCACAGCTCTGTAATTTCTGGCTTTATTTCTGTTGACCAATTTTTCTCCTGGGCTCTCAGTAATATTTTCCTGCCTTTTCAGATATCATTTAATCTTTGACTGGATGCTGGATTTTATGAATATTATGTTGCTTGAGTGTCTGAATCTTTTGGTCTCCCATTATAATACATTGAAGTTTGTTTCAGTAATCAAGCTACTTATGGATCAACATTACTCTTTCAACACTTGTTCTTAAGCTTTGTTAGAGTGATCCTAGGGTGGCATTTTCATTGTTAGTTCAGCCCCACTACTAACGTCTGACCCTTGTAAAATCTCTGTTGAATGCCCCAGGTTTTAGATGATTTCTTACTCTGGTTTGTAAATCTCTCCCAGCCATGTATGAGTACTAGAAATTGTTTAGCTTACAGCCTTCTGCATCCCCCAGTTGTTCTTTATCCAACCTCATGGAATTTTGACTGCATACACATTCAGCTTCTTATAATGTCAAAGACCCAAAAGGAATCCTACTCAGATTTCTGGATCTCCTTCTTTGTATAGCTTCTGTTTCTTTTGTGCTCCATTTAGCAAATTCCAGCTACCTTGCCTTCCTAAACTCCAATTTCTGTCCCTTCAACTTGACACAACAATCTTACTTATCTGTTTTTGTAGGGCCAAATCAGAAAACCAGGGTGATTGTGGGGCTGACTGCATTTTTTTCTCTTTTCTCAAAATACTTGTTTCATATACTTTTTCAGTTTTCTAGTTGTTTATGGTTAAGAAGGCAAGTTTAAACCAATTACTTGATCATAGTTGGAAATAGGATTCTTGTCTTCTGTCTTTTTATGCTATCTTTTGTTCTTGTTTTTGAATAACAAAGTTCTATGATGACTATATTTGTTGCAAGATAAGGTACATAGATTGTTCTTATATCAGAATTAATTTTAGTGCTTTTCCCAAATGCAAATTGTAACTTCAGAGATTTTGATTCAGTAGACTTAACATGGCTCCAAGGTATCATGTTTTAAAAACCTTGACAAGTGATTTTTAACATACAGAAAAAGCTAAGAGTTGCTGTTTTAGTAAGCTTTTATCTACTGTGGTTTTGATGAGCTTATCCTACAACCTGTTATGAACTCATTGACACTTTGTAAGAATAAAATGGAAAATAAGAGGAATTAGACTTGAATATCCTTATCATCCACCTAAAAAGCATTAATTTCTGACAGAGCAGAAGTCTTTAGAGCTCTGACCAAGTACTGTGGGTATTGCACATTCTGATTTATTTGTGCTGTGCCACAATACTTGCTATATGTTTTGAATATTACTTATGTCTTTAAGTGTCAAGAATTTATTAATATTTATAAGGCAATCTGTTAACACTCTCATAATATACCAACTCAGAGATGATTAGCAGATTTCATTTTGTGTGTCAACTCTGTGTTTTCCCTTTTTATTTGTGTATATTAATTGTACAAATGGGTTTCATTGTGATATATCTTTACATGCACATACTATGATTTGATCAAATTTACTCTTTCTATTATTCTTCCTTAGCTCCTTCCCTTGTATGTTTTAACAGTTTCATTATTCTGTTTTCATACATGCATGTAAGGAACTTCAATCATATTAATCCCCCAATTACTCTCTCCTTCACCCCCTCCTGTTGTTTTTCACCCCACCAGACAGTTCTCCTTTTACATTCATATCATTTTTAACGTCTAGATTCTGCATATGAGAGAAAACACACAATATTTCTTTCTTAGTCTGGCTTATTTTGCTTAACATGATGATCTTAAGTTCCATCCATTTTCCTGCAAATGACATAATTTCCTTCTTCTTTGTGGCTGAATAATACTCCATTGAACATTTGCCTCATTTTCTTTATCTGTTCATTCATTGGTTGATTCTTGGGATGATTCCATAGTTTGGCTATTGGGAATAGTGCTGCTATAAATAAGACTTGCAAGTGTCTCTATTGTATGCTGATTTATGTTCCTTCAGATATATGCCCAAGAGTATAGCAGCATCATAGAGTAGATCTACTTTTAGTTTTTTTGAGGAACCACCATACTGATTTCCACAGTGTTTGCACTAACTTACATTTCCACCAATAATATATAAAGATTCTTTCCCCTTCTCCCACACCTTTGCTAGCATTTATTGTTTTTGTTTCCTTGATGATTGCTATTCTGACTGAGGTGAGATAGACTCTCAATGTTGTTTTGATTTGCATTTCCTTTATGGCTAAGGTTGTTGAACACCTCTTCATGTACTTATTAACCATTTATACTTTTGAGAACTGTTTGTTCCGTTCATTTGCGGAACAATTAATTGAATTATTTGTTCTTTTGATTTTTTTTTTGTGCTCTTTATATGTATTCTGAATATTAAACCTTTGTTCAATGAATAGCAGGCAAAGATTTTTTTCCCCATTCTGTAGGTTGTCTCTTCATTTTAGTAATTGTTTCTTTCAGTGTAGAGAGGACTTTTAATTTAATACAATTCCATTTGTTGAGTCTTATGCTTATTTTCCTGAGCAATTGGAATCCTGTTCAGAAACCCTTTCCCTAGATCTGTTTCTTTAAGTGTTCTCCCTGTTTTCCTGTAGTCATTTCAGAGTTTCAGGTCTTACATTAGGATCTTCCATCCATTTTTAATTTACTTTTGTATAGTGGATAGATAAGGATTTAATTTTATTCTTCTACATATGGAATCCAGTTTCCCAATACCATTTGTTGAAGAGGACATCCTCTCCAATGGATTTTTGGGGCAACTTTGTTGAAAATCATGTGGCTATAACTGTGCATTTATTTCTGGGCTTTCTATTCTATTCCATTGATCTGCCTTTCTGTTTTTGTGCCAGTACTATGATGTTTGTGTTACCATATGTTGGTAGTATAATTTGAAGTCAGGTATTAGGATACCTTGAGCATTGCTCTTTTTGCTCAGGATTGCTCTGGCTATTCAGGGTCTTTTGTTCCTTGCAGGACTGTGTAGTAGCTGGGTTGAGGTACACTTTCTCACCAGTGGACTAGAGGTAAAACTCAGTTGCTAAACATTCACACGTGTGCTCAAGGTGTTGGCCTCGATCCCCCACATCACTCAAATAGAGGAAAATTAGCTAGAGTCTCTTGTAGTTCCTAGTGTATAGGCTGTTGCTATATGTGGGCTGAGGTTGGGGCCAGTCAAGGGTCAGTTTTCCACTTCTGGGCTGCTTTATTAGAAGCTTTTCTTTTTTGTTTAGTGGGAACCACTGCTGACTATAAGGAGCTTTGTAACCTGTGGTTGTCAGGTTCCTATTTGTTCCACAAACCCGCAGTTTGTACTCCCAGGTATAGCAAGTGTTCAAATCTAGAGGTATACTCCAAATGAGTCAGAAAGTGGGGGGAACAGAGTTGTGCAGTGGTGGGAGAAAACTGAGGGACTCAGGCATCTTGGCTGCCAGACTCAGTGCTTTGAGACCCGCTCAGCAGATCATCACCCTGTGGGAGGGGAGATGCTGGAGGTAAATTGTGTGATCTGTGGTTCCTGGGATCAGAGCTCTCACTTCTGCCTGGCAGCAAATATAGGTAGCTGGGAGGCAGCTCTCAGAGGCCAGTCTCAGTGCTTTCAGATACCACCCAGCAGTTCCCCACTCTCTGTCTCTCTCTCTCTCTCTCTCTCTCTCTCTCTCTCTGTGTGTGTGTGTGTGTTTGTGTGTAAATCATGTGATTCACCAGAACTGGGCTTAGAGCTCTTAGTCCCACCTGGCAGCAAACACACATAGCTGCAAGACCACTCCTGAGGCCGAACACCAACCATGGGCTCAGTGCTTTGTTTCCATTCCTCAGGCAAAGGGACTTGCTCTTTGCCAGGGAAGATGGGACAACCAGCCATAGTGCTCTTCATTGTCTGAACTGCTGCTTAAAGTTCAGTGGGCCCATGTCAGACTTCCTTCTTCCAACTACCTCATGACAGCTACCTCATAATACTGTGGCATTGTGTCCCAAGACTCCTTGAACCTTGATTATTCCTTGTTTTAAAGTCCCCAGAGTATCTCATCTCAAACAATAGGCCCTCTCTCAAGATGGCACATTATTATAGCTCTCTGAGATAAGGGGTGTGACAAAATGTCTTTCTTTTCCAATTTAGCCTGCCATGTTGGACTGGTCACTGTCACACCAAATCCCTGCACTGTGTTTAAGTCTTGTAGGATGTATGGCTTTAAGCAGATAGAGTTGTCAGTCTGTCATCAGGGCCATCTAGATTTCCTTGTCTTTGTGTCTGAGACTTCCCCTCCTGCCCTGGGAAGCCAGGGTGGAGTTGCAGATTTTTTCTACTTTTCTCTGTCACTTTTCTGTTTCTTGTGATTTTCAGCTCCCTGTCCCTCTTTTGTGATTCCTGATCCTCTTCTTCTCTTACTTTCTTCAGAATATAGTCTCTTCTTTGTTATCCTGGCTTTTCTCATTCACAGTGTCAAACAGAGGATACTTCTTATCCATCCTTCTTCTTCTTTTAGGTACTTGGGATTGAACTCAGGACCTTGTGTTTGCTAGGCAAGTGCTCTACCACTAAAGTCATAACCCCAGTCCTTTTTTTGATTTTAGTTCTTTTTTCAGATTGAGTTTTGCACTAACTTTGCCCAGGCTGGCCTTCAACTATGATCCTCCTACCTCTGCTTACCCGATTGCTGAGATTACAGCAATGAACCACCATGCTTATCTCATGTTTTTGAGATAAGCTCTTAGTAACTTTTTCCTTTTGCTGGTCTTGAACTGTGATCCTTGATTTCTGCCTCCTGAATAGCTGGGATTATAGGCATGAATCATCACACCAATTCCCAACTCTGTTTTTATTAGTGGTAACTGCTTGGATCTTAGTGGTAAGAAGAATCGTAAGGCCATTATGAACTCAGTAGGAAGGAATGCTATGATAGATTGGTTCTATCTCTTATGAGTTTAGGATTGGAGGAATGGGGTATATGTCCCATATATTTGCAATTCACATATAGATTAAAGGCAGTCTTTAAGTTTTTCTAATTGTACAAGAAAACTTGTTGCCATTCTTCATAATCATCTTGACTTTACCCTATATGGGAAACAAATCTGATAATTATGAAATACCTATAATCAAATTATTTCTTCATTCATCCACTCACTTATTCATTTCTTTCTAAAAATATAGTCAATATGATACTGTATTAGTATTGGTGGTCTCCGGTCTGTACTTCTTATTTTTTAAATAAGTTGACCAGTTGTCCTAAAAATTAGATTATGGTAGTTTAGAAAGATGTCCTACCTTCGAGCATATAAACCTTTTAGCTTTTTAAAATGATGGAGTACTGTTAGTTAAGTGCATTAGGCTGCATAATCATCTAGAGGATAATTACTGGTTGTGATTTTTGTTCTGATTTATCTAAGACCACTTTATCTAAGATCTTTTCCTCACTTTCATGCATACTGAGTTCAGTGCAGGTATCAGCAAATTAGAGGTTCAGTATGTGGGTCACATGTGAGAGAGAGAGATAAGTATCATTTGGGCAATAAACTTATTTTTCCAATTTCCACATTTGATTGAGATGAGGGTGGGAAATGGAATGGTGAAGAACACCTTACTGCTCATTTCTATTTGAAATTCATCCTAATCCCCAAAACATAGGACATTTCACATAGTTTTCTATAGTGAAAATAGCAGAATGTCAGGAACTAAGAGTTACAAGTTGTATTTACTCACCTTGTGATCATAGCAAAGCTAGTTTACCTCTTCAAATACTACTTTTTTTAAAAATAAGAAATGAGCTTAACAATCTGCTGTAAGCTCAGAGAGTTGCTGGGGAATTAAGTAAAAATATAGCTGGGAAAACTTGGAGAACTTATAACATTATAACATTGTGAGTTAATGCTATACTGTGTATACTATCTTGTATTGGCTTTCTCCCCTTGGAAAAATGGTTGGAGTTGTGATAGCTTTGCTTGATTTAAAATATTTTCCTACATTACAAAAGGTGATTCTGTTAGGAAGTCATCTATTTAGGTTGGTTCTAGTTAGGATAAAAACTAGCAAGTTACCTGCTAATTTTACTAACACATTAATAATTTCAGTGAGAAATGTTCATTGGCTCTACTTTGCCTTACAGCTTGGAATCCCATCCACTGCCAGCACATTGAATGTCACAACGCAATTAACAAACCAGCTGTGAAGGTACTGTTTTATTAGACCTGGTGACACTATGTATTTTCAGTGGTTAAATTGTTAGGAGCAAATTGCTGAATGAAGTGGAGAAGATTACATGCTTTTCTGTAAAGCAGAGGCCTGTGCACTGTAGTAATTGTAAACACCTCCATGTTGAATCTGATGTACTTGGGCAGATTGGGTTAAGACAGAGCAATGAGGTTTTGACTATGAGGCTATAGGCAAGTGTTGTGTAGCACTGAGCAAATTATCAGAAGAATCCTGTGAACTCTTCTATAGTTTTTAATTGGCTTCTATTTAAGCTAATAAACTAAAGGAAATGTGTTTCCCCCTATTTTCACCTGTATGTTACAAATTTGGAGTGCCTAGTATGTGACCATGCAAATCCAAGAATTGTCAGACAAAAGCAGATAAAATTGTTATGTTCAAATGTCAGCTGTGACTTAGTTAAAATGTCTGAGAGGTGTTTGGACAGCATGCACGCAGCAAGTTGCATTGGATGTAAGGAAATAGCAGTTTACAGGTCAATCTGGTAGCTAGTTAGAACTAGAGACAGAACTGGGTACCTCATAATTAAAACTCTGAATCTTGGAAATTGGATGTTAAGAGAAATAATCACATCCTTTAACAAAATTGCTTTGGTATATTTGTTTTTTTTTGGGGGGGGAAGATTTTAGATTTTTGTTAAATTTATTAATTTTATTAAAAACAAATAAAGATGGATTTTGACTGCATTCAAACTTGTATATATGAGCTTTTTGTCTGTTAGGATTTATTTATTTATTTAAAAAAATTTTTTTTCTTTTATTCATATGTGCACTTTGGTATATGTGTTGAAGAGAAAACACTTGGCTTTGTGGACCAATGTTTGGATTTTCAAGGATTAAATTTAACATTATGAAGAGTGGGTGTTAGCTGAAGTTATTAGTGTTCACAGATACTTTTGAGAACTTAGTATTATGGGAGTTTGCTTCCCCCACTGTGTAGTAGATAAACTTTACATATAAAAAGAACCAAAAATATGTCTTATAAACCAAAGTAGCATTGTCATCTAGATACATCATACTTTTAACAAAGGTCATCCTTGTATTATTATATTTGATCTTTGCTGAAGGCAAATTGAATGAATGTTGAGGAGTGGAGGGGAGAGTAACTGGCCAATAGGAGCATACACCTCTCCCATTATACTGTGCATACCCCACTTCTGAACTTTAGCAGTTTTGGGGTTCAAAGGTACTTGATGTGAGGATATTTTGAGCTGAACACATGGAGGTTATATATTATTCATAGAGTTCAACCTGCTTCTTCACAGTGATGAGACTTGCATGGCTCCTTCTTACTTTTGTTTCTGTATCTTTCTTCTTCCTCCCTGTTATAGGTTTCTACAGTTATTTTTTCCACTGATTTTATGTCAGACCGCATTCTCAGGAATGTAGACTCTGGCATTCTTGTTACTAGTGCTTTCTGGCCACCTAATTGCAGAAATCATCAGGAATTAGGTTTTCTTCTTTTCTAGGCAAACATCCTATTCCACTCCTCTAGGTTGATATTACTTTTCCCCCAGGGCCAGTCCTCTAGGATAGGTCAGACCATCTACCTTTTGTCATTTTTCTTTATTGAGGTGAAATTCACATAACCTAAAATTAATCATTTAAAAGTGAACAATCCAGTGGCACTTAGTATATCACAGTGTTTGCAACTACCACCTTTATCTACTTCGAAGACATATTTATCACCCTTCAAATCTTACTTGCTGATCTTTAGGTTTTTTTAAGAACTCTATTTTCTCTCTACACTTTCCAGAAGGGTAATATTCATTTTAATGAATAGCTAATGGCTTCCTGTGTGAGGCCATTTTTTGCACTATAACAAATACTGCCTGCTCAGTATTCTTTCTTACAATGTGAGCGTACCCAAACACACACCACAAGAAAGACATACATATCAAAGTATTCAATATCCAGATTCTTACAACATTATGTTAAGTGTAAAGGAAAGTTACAAAATATATAGTATGATGCAATTTAGTTTTAAAATTACATTTTATACATATTAAAATTCATTGTGGGGTTGAGGGGGGAGACGTTAGAAGAAATATAACTAATGTATAATATAAGTCTAATCAAAATTGTCACTATGAATCCCCCCCTATAATAAATACATCCTTATAAAAATTTATAAAAAAGTTCATTGTGGAAAAACAACCAATAATACTCATCAGAATATTACCAGGGAATGTATCATCAAGATAGAGCTTCATTAATTAAATTTATTTCTTTTTTCCATTCTCCTAAGCCTCTACATGGGCATAGATTATATTTATAAACAGAAGAGAGTTATTTTTTAATATAACAGCTACATATGAATGCATTTGTATGGGGATAAACTGATCTGTTTGGAGTAGACAGACTTGACTCTGCTACTTACAAATCTGATGGATCATATTACTTAAGTTACTTAGCAGTGTGAGAGGTTAATTTGCTAATCTCTAATGACTCTTTATAGTTCTAATATTCCAGGAGTTTTTCCTTTTGAGTGAAATGAAAAACTTATCTTTACCTGGCAGAGGTATCAATAACTTACTAGAAATCAGAGTGAAGTAATAATATTCAAAAGTAGGTCTGGTCTACATGGTGTGCATGGTAAAGTCTTGGGGAAAATGGTTTAATCCTCATCAAAAACCTGTTATTGACATAATAGTGAACTATACCATTAAGCCCAGTGATTTGCCAAATATAAAAGTATTACCTATTTTCATTACAATATGCTGAAAAAAAAGTACTTCTTAGGTAAGAACCAAGAGTTGTGATCAGATTAAATGTGAAAGTATGTTGGACTTACAGAGTATTGTATTACACTCTCTTTTTGGTTTATCTGGTTATATTTGACATCCACTTTATGAAATACTTTGAAGCCCAGATAGTTATCTAAGATAGGGTCAGGAAACTATGTCCCACAACCAAATTGGGCCTGATGCCTGTTTTTGTAAGTAGAGTTTCATTGGAACACAGCTACGCTCATTTGCTTACATATTGCCTATGGCTTCTTTTATGCTATACCCAACAGAATTGAGTAGTTGTGAGAGAGGCTGTATGGGCCACAAAACCTAAAATATTTGCTCTCTGGTCATTTTTAGAAAAAGTGTGCCAATATTTGATTTCATCACCAATAGTAATTATTCATTGCATCTAAGGAATCATAAAACTTAAATAAGGAATATTTTCATGCTAGTTCACTAGCATTAGGGAATGTGAAATTTATAAATTTTGATGGCTTAATTACTTAAATTTAGCATTTATAGCTATTATTTGCCTAATCACCAAAACTCCTAGGATTTTAACTTTGAATTACAGGTTGTTTGGGTTGTAAATGTGGGTCATTTTCCCCCTTCACATCATTGAAAACAACTAAAGGCAGAGTGAGGTTCCAGAAGAATTTGTGTACTAGGTATATTAATTGTGTAAATTAGATATAGCATGGGTTGATTATTTCTTGAAAGCAGGGACAGAATCCAAAATGACTTTAATAAATCATAGAAATTTAAACTGACAAGGAGTATAAAATGCAATTAGTCATCTGAATGTTATGCTCATTTGATTTAAAACATCAAGATATTTGAAATTATGCTGATGATTAATGTGAAATAAACACCTTTCACTTCTATGCTTAGGTTAGTGAAACCCCAGCCATAAACAACAGGAATCAGGGGTCATGTGTAGAGAAAAAAAAGGTGAAAATGAAACATTGTGTGATTGATTCAGAGCTAAGATTGCAGAGTAAGAAAAGTGATCCATTCATTGTTAGATTTAATGCTAACTTTTCTGAATGAGGTATGTTTTAAGCTAACTTTTCTATTGCTAGCATTTTGATATCAGTTATGATTTTGAAATCTTAATACTGTATTTTCCTTTTCCTAAAGAGAGATTACTGTGCTTACCACCCATATAACCAATTTGAGCAGCCATTGAACAGCTCTATGGTGTGAGGGTGGAATTCTTGACACCATTTTTTACTTGAATTACAAATGGCATAGAAATGGAAAATCACAGCGGTCACATACATTTAACTTCACAGTATGAACTTATCAGTCAGTGCAGCACAAACAGTTACAGGTGGAATGGGTCTTACTAAAAGTATGTATTCCATTTTGCTTTTGATACTCTGTCATTGTTGAAATCTTTGTCTCATGATGTAGGGAATGTGGTATAGAGGAGCAGGGGAGCTAATTCTTTCTTTTCATGTGTTTCAGATGTGTATAGACCCTTCTCTGTCAGTAGCCTTGGGTGATAAACCACCCCCATTGTATCTCTGTGAAGAATGCAGTGAGAGGATTGCAGGGTAGGTATGAGAACAACAATGGGAAAATAAGGAAATCATTTGGACTTAAATTTGTTACATTATCCAATTTTCTAACTAACTGATATTTTTTAAAGGTTAGATTGTCTGATATTTAACATATAGCACACTGTCATTTGGAAGACTTCAGCTTTGAAGAGTTACAATATTTCTCTCCATATGACAGAAGAAAGCAGTTTTACTTAATAAAGCAGCTCCAATTTTGAAGGAATCCTATTTAAAAAGCCATAGAGAAAAAAAAGATGTAAAAGAGAACTGTGGTTTCCAAACATGACATAGAATTCAAGTGGGTTCTTTTTGCTTGTTAGTTTCACAGTCACACTCAGCTTTGTGCAGATCATGCAGTATTTTGGTTAGCACAATTAGCATCTGGAAAGTATCATTTAAAGATAACTAAATATGAGGAAATGCCTATAATTTATAATTTAGTTGGAATACATTAGGCATTTAAAATTTATTATGATAGTGCTCTTAATTATACTTCTTTTCTATTAAAAGCCTTTCATCAATAGCATGCAGCTTACAAACATTCATTTGAAAGGGAAACTTTTCAATGAAGCAACCTCAAAAATGAATTTTGTTTTTCTTTATAGGGACCACAGCGAGTGGTTGATTGATGTTCTTCTACCACAAGGTATGGTTTACTTTGAAAAAGATGAATAATGAGTAATCATGACTAATGACATGGTTGATTTATCTCTTTTTGTACTATTTGATTTTACAAAGACAGTAACTAAAATATAATATTCTATGAATATTCATTGACCTCAAGTATTATATCAATGTCTGGCTTATAATATACTCAAACACTTAATGAGGGAAGAGGTATCAACACTACCAAAATTAAGGTTAGATGTTACAATTTGGATTCTGTATGACTAAAGCTCTGCTGAGTTGTGTCTTAAGGGAGTTTCTGTATATGTAATAAATGTTGCCAATGATGAGTTGCTGTGTCAGGTCAGAAAGGGAATAAGGAATGAAGAGAATTGAATAATGACCTTTTTCTTGCCACTGTTATTGGCTCCATGTTTTTTTTTTTTGGGGGGGGTCATTTATTTACTTGCTCTGAGAAGTGAGTCTCCCCATCAGTAAAATGTAAAGACAAGATTTACAATGCTTATAGAAATTTGTTAGAGTTCTTAAAGCTGTATCCTAAAAGTTGGTAGGTCCAAGACAGAACATTCTTCTGCTCATGGAAGCAAATATTCTAGCCACCTCTTTGGTGACTGGAAGGACCAAGAAGAGTACCTAGGCAAGCAGAGGAAAGATGATGGGTGGAAAAATCTGGGTGCGTACTAACTACAGATCAGAGACAAAGGAAGAACTTGATATATGATTTTAGATATAGATAACAAAAAGTTTTATATGAAAGACCCATTTAAAAAGACACATGTTAAAACCTCATATTACATTTACATTTTTTTGTATGTGTTGGTTATTTATTTTTTAATTTTATTTTTATCATTTTTACATTTACTTACATGTGTATACATTATTTGGGCCACCTCACCCCCCACATCTGGGCCACTTTTTTTTTCTTTAAACTTAAGGCCTTTACTTGATGATAATTTGATAATTGCACTATCTCCTTGTAGCCTCACTTTTATTATTAGACCATCTCAACCTTAAGAGACAAATTCGTTTAATGAGTGCTTGGCATCTGTAAAATGGAGCAATACTGTCAGCCTCTACTTCCTTCAAAGGGACATTGTGAAAATTTACCAAAGACTATCTAGAAAAATTTGGGCTTGCACTATAGGTAAAGGTAACTTTTTTTCCTTTGAATTAGTCCATCTTATTAGTGAGCTTCTAGTGCTCACAGTTTTGAGGTAAAACTGGCAGTCAAGTTCTAAAATACATTTTATTGTTTTTCTTGTTTTTGAGACACAGTCTCACTATGTAGCCTATGTTGGCCTTGAACTCAAAATTTTTCTGCCTTCACCTCCCAAGTGCTAGGATTGCAGGCGTGTACCACCATGACTGGCTTGTTTTTGTTTTCTTAAGAGACAGGATGTTGCTATGTTGCCTAGCTTGGCCTTGTACTCCTAGGTTCAAGTGATTCTCCTGCTTCAGCCTCTCAAGTAGTTGGGACTGCAGGAGCATGTCATGATGCTCAACTTCTAAAATACTTTCAAATATAAGATATGTTTCTGAATTCTGGTCATCATTTCCAGATGATGTTCATCTTTGGAAGAACTGATACTAACTTTTCATTATTTTTCTAGAAATACTCAGATTACTTAAAATATACTCTAGGATATCAAACTTAAATAATAATTACTTATATAAAATGAGTTTTTAAAACTGTGTTATGAATTTCCTTGATTTGGCATCTACTTTATTGCTTCCAGATAGGACTTGGAAGACATTTATCTGTCATCTTTTAAACAAATTATAACAGCCTATGAATATGGTGTTAGTTCACTTTTTGAGCCCTTACTATTTCAAGAGAAGTGTTAATAATTTTTCCTAAAAAACTTATTTTCAAGTACTCTCAAGTGTCAGTTTCCATAGAAATAATTGATATGCCAACTGAAAAGAATTCTTATGCATTCATTAAATATAATCTCAAAAGTAGACAGTAGTTTGACAGCCTTGTTCCATTCGGTCTACCCATATGTTTGAGAATTGCTTTATCTTAAATAACTATATAGCTGCTTTTATACTAGATAAGACTGATATAAACTAATAGTTCAAGTCTACATAGGTAAAGTTAATAGTTTCTTTTTCTATAGTTTTGATATAGCAGACCATCCCATGGTGTTGGTCTAAATATATCACATCAGACTGATGTCACAGTATAATGGAAAAAGCAGCAAACAGAGAATGCAGAGACTTTACCTTTATGCATAGCTCTACCATTGAAAGTTTGTGTGATCTTAAAGAACTCTTCCAATCACAATGGCCCACAGTTTGTAAAAGGGAAGTAGGCTAAAGTTGCTTGACTTTAACATGATCTGATTTTTCAGTCATATTTGAGAAAGTTGAATTAGATTTAAGATTAGGGGACATATTTGCAGTGAGCAATAAAACCTGAAATCATTATCAGATTGAGAAAGCAATATTTTATATCTCTTCTAGGAAAATAGAGTTCAATAGAAGTAGATGACAATTTATGAGACAAGTGAAAAATAATTTTGCTCAAGTCCAGAGGTTGTGTGTTACTAAGTTTGTTTTCATTCCCCTTCATGGTTACCCTTATTTAAAATGGACTCTCTTCCTTTGTTGATATTTTTTGTACCTTCCCCTTACAGCTGAAATATCTGCTATCTGTCAGAAAAAGGTAAGAGCAAACTATCTGTGTGATGGGGCATGATTTCCTGTGTTTCTGTGTAAATTCATTCATTGACATCTGCCTCATTTCTGCACCATGGTTTACCAGTATGTACATGTCACTGTGTGTGTGTGCAGGGGGAAAGGAAATAATTTAGCATGCAATATTGTGATGTGCAAAATGGTCTCCATTTTCATTTCTGCTTTTGCTCATCCATCTCATGCACATGTTTTGTTTAGGTATTTTGAAATAAAGGCATATGTGTGTTTCTAGGATAGGAGTCTAATTATGAAAAGGTTTGAATGACAGGGCAATTCATGGAACTTAATTTTAGCAGAGTGTATCTTGTGTGCTAAAAATCTTTATTGTTTTGAAGTGCAGTGCAAATAGTCATGTATGTGTGTATGTCTGTGTGTATATGAAAACATACCCAAATCAAAGAAAATACTTAATTATATGGAAGCTGAATCATATAGATAAAGAATCTTACTTTAAAATTTCCTTCAGCCATTTTATATACAGTTTCTGTAATCCATTTCTGTTTTTCCTCTTCTCGTTTTAGTAGTTGGAAAGTATAAGAGAAGGTAGTGTAATATTATACAAAGAGCTTTGACTAGTCGGTTGAGATACTAGGGTTCTGGCCAGCTCTGCTCCCTTCTTCCTATGTGAACCTTATATAAGTTAGTCAGACTTTTGTGGAGCATGATCATGAATAGGTACATTTGGAAGGCTGTCTCTGTTTTTTATTGCTGCTTAACAAACTGTCCAAAACTAGTGGCTAATAGCAACCATCAATTATTTGATCAAATTTTGTGGTTGGCAATTTGGCCTATGCTTAGTGAGGCATAGATCTTCTGATGAACTCTTTTAGGCTCATTTATGTACTTGCAGTAAGTTAGTGGGTGAGCTGATTGGCTGGTCTCAGATGATCTGACTTTCACGAATCATATCTGGGGCTTTACCTGGCTTGATGATTGGGGTTACTGAAGTGTTTGGCTCTACCTCTTTCTATGAGATGCCTCATCCTCTGGGAAACTAGGCTGGGCTTGTGAATACAAGGCAGCAGTGTTCTGAGAGAGTAAGAGAGGAGGTTTCAAGCCTCCTTGATACAGAAGCTCAGAAGTCACACAGTGTCAATTGTGCTACATTGCATAGTTCAGAGCAAGTTCCAAAGTCAGCCTGGGTAGGGAAATTGGATCTTCCTAGTTATAGGAATGCCAAGAATTTTCTGGTCTTATTTAATTTACCACAATCTACACTCCAGGCACAGTTTTTAAAATTCTTTCCACATGCAAAATATGCTCATCAGTTTATAAGACCCCCAAAAGTCTGTTCATTGGCTTCAGGCTAAAAATTCAACATCTCATGAGCTTCATGGTCACTGATGAAACTCGCTGGGTATAAATTCTCTCGATTCAGAGACCTGTGAAGTAACAAAGAAAATTATCTGCTCCTTTCTCACTCAAGACATAATGGTGAAGTAGGGACAGGATAATAACAATAGACTTCTGTTCAGAAAGAGGAGGAGAGAGCAGATAGCAGATAGTGGTCACTGATCAGCAGCAGCTCCAGCCAGGAACATATAAGCAGCTCCTTGTTATCCTGTGGAGATAATAGTGAAGATGCCTTTATTAGGATCTAGTTTTGCTTCCTAGAAGTAGTTTCCTAATCTGTTTGTCTTCCTGCGGTCTTGACACCACTGACATCTTTTCTTTTCAATGAGAAAATTGCCCATGTTGCAGTGAATTTCCCTCTGCTTTCTTCCTGTGTGTAGAAGCTGGGGTTCCATGAATTTTTTGTCATTTTGAACTGTGTTTTTCCACTTTAGTTTTAGCTGACAATGCTTTTGCTAGTATGACTTTACTAAAAACTTCATGGATATTCACTGGGCATGGTGGTACACACCTGTAATTCTACTATTTAGAAAGTGAAGGCAGGAAGATTGCTAGTACAAGACCATCCTAGGCTACATAGTGAGATTCTGTCTCAAAAAAACAAGGGTTAGGATATTGCTCAGTGGTAGAGCACTTGCCTAGCATGTCCGAGGTCTAATCCCCAGCACTGAAAAAAAATTAATTTTTAATGAATCTTATTGGGGTTCTGGGCACACAAAGCCACATATTTATTTTTGAGACAGGTTTTTTTTTTTTTTTTGTATACTTTGGGGATTTCAATCTGCACATAAAATTATTATAAGCACTCTTCTAACTACAAGGGTCAACCGTATACCACCTTGTATCTTTCTGAAATATTAACAAAGAATCTTCTAAGGCTGGGCATGGTGGCTCATCACTATAATTCCAGCTACTCAGGAGGCAGAGATCAGGAGGATTGTGGTTCAAGGCCAGGCGGGGCAAACAGTTATCAAGATCCCATCTGAACAAATAAGCCAGGCACAGTGGCATATGACTGCAATTCCAGGTACATGGGAGGCATAGATAAGAGGATTGCTGTCCTAGGCTGGCTTCGGCAAAAGAAAACATGAAACCGTATCTGAAATAACCTGAAGCAAAAAGGACTGTAGGCATGGTTTAAGGACCTGAGCTCAAACCCCAGTACTGCTCCCTCCCTCGCACCCATAACAAAAAACCCCCGAGAGTCTTCTAGTAATATAGATCTTCATCCTGAGGCATTTCTTAATTTGAGCATCTTTTAAAAGCTTAAGAGCCTATGATGTTAAAGTTTCCTCCCTCCCTCTCTCCCATTACATTTTATATGAAAATTGATTTAGATAACTTTTATTAAGTTCATAATTTTGCCAGATTTTCGTTTGAAGTCCTCTGGTCTTAAATGTTTCTGCAAGAGACACAGGGTATGGCAAAAGTGATTTTTATTAGGAGAAGTAGAATTACAGAGAGATAGAAATACACACTCAGAAGAAAAGAGAGTTAAGTCTGGATCATCTCAAAGAGGAGATAGACCCCCAGTCTCTGAAGTCTTATGCCTTATATTGGAAAAAGGGGGAACTTTATTTGAATCTCTTCCCTCTTCTCCTCTTCTTTAGGTAGCTCCTCTCATATGACTGACATCCTCCCTTTTGTATAACAAAAATTTTGCACATGTGATTACCCATCACTACCTAAGCAAAACCCATGGTGTGGTGGGGGGAGAAAATCTGCAATTATAGCTAGATTAAAATGACATGATAATGACCCAAAGGTAACTTTTGGTTACTCCAATCAGTTTGAGCTGGGTCCTGAGCAGTAGCCTTTGGCAGCTCCTATCTTCTTTTCTATAGGTGGACAGGATAATATGTGTAATCTTTGTGGAGCAAATTGAGCCCTAGAGATCAATGGGTTCTTGGCCATGTACCAAACATTCTCCTGATTTCCTTGGCTCACTGCTTAGGTCTGCCTGCTTGGTCTGGCATAATTTGTATCTCTACCTCTTTGGTAGGACACATTCTTACCTTTGAACAGTAGGTTTAAAATAAACAATGATAACATCATGACTGATAGATGAAGAGACTATAATCCCAGCATGTACGAGCAGGAGGATCATGAGTTCTAGGCTGGCCTGGGCTACATTGTGAGACTGTTTTTTAAAAAAATAAACAAGCAAACAAAACAACAAAGAAGTGAAAGATAAAGAAACAGGCCTTGCTTTATTTCAATTCTGTCATTCTATAAGACCACTTGGAATTACATATTTTTTTCTACTTATGATGGAATATGTCTTGATAAGCCCTTTACAAGGTGAAAAATGAATTTAATATGCCTAACCTACTAAACATCAGAGCTTAGCCTTGCTTGCTTTAAATAGCTCAGAACTGTTACATTAGCTTACAGTTATGCAAGATCATCTAACATTATTTTATTATGACATATTGAATATCTTGTGTAATTTTTTGAATACTGTACTGAAAGTGAAGAAACAGAAGGGTTGAATGAATGCACGTTCTCACCAAAGTCAGAGTTAAAGTCACCAAAGTCAAAGTCTGAATCATGATTAAGTTTGTATTTATTTGTGTTTAAAAATTTAAAACTATGGCTGGCTGATTGGTTCAAGTGGCAGAGTGCCTGCTTAGCAAGCTTGAGGCTGAGTTCAATCCCCTATTACCACCAAAAATAAATAAATTAATTAAAAAAATGAAAAAGTAAAAATTTAAAGCAGTAAAACATAATGACTGGAGCAAACATTTAAAAACCATGCCCAGCTGAATCTGCATTTAATGGAATGCTCTTCTAGTTTATTATGGCAGTGAGTTCACATAGCTGACCCCACTAAGTTGAAGACTTTCAAATATATTATTAAAATTTAGTTGAAACCATAACAATTGCTTAGAACTCTGACCAGTCAAAGATTATTTTGGGGAAAAGTATTTTGATATGTTGTTTAGAATTGATGGTACATGATAATAAAGCAGATTGGCCTTTATTTTATATATATATGAAGGTCCTGCATAGGAAATTTTTCAAAATGTAGCAGCATAAAACAAGCATTTAATTATGTTAGTAGATTCTGTGGGTCAGAGACTTGGAAAGGGCACAGTGGAGAAAAGCTGTGCCTGCTTGATAATGCCTCATCTGGGAGGACTTGAATAGTTAGGAGCTGCAATTACCTAGAGGCTTTGAGATCATTGTGTGGGATCTGGGATGGGAACTTGAAGACAAGGTTATCTGGTACTGTTGACTAGAGACCTAAACACAGCCACTGGAGTTCTGGGAGGAGTATCATCATAAGGAAACTTTCGAAGAGACGATGTTCCAAGATATACAGATGGAAATTGCATGTCTTTTTATAACCTAGCCTTGAGAGTTATATAAGCATCACTTCTGTCATACTTTATTGATTGAAGCAGCTACATATGCATGTGGATTCCAGGGGAGGAATATTAAACCCCACTTCTTGATGAGAGGAGAGAGTCCAAGATTATTTTGCAGGACATTCCTCTGGTCACAAAATGTTTACAACCTTCCCACATGCAAAATCCTGGCTGGAGGCCCAAGGTCTTCTTATCTAAAACAGGCCTAGGTGTGGATGAGGCTCTTTGAATTTGCTTCCTTAGGTATACTACTCTTGCTGTGAATACCTGTGAATGAAAGAGGTGAATTGTCTGCTTCCCACTCAGCCAACATACAATGTTTATACAGGGAAACGATCACTGCCATAGACACTCTCATATGAAAAGTGGGGGGTTAAAAGGCACGCAGTTATTGACCTACAGAAATACTGAAATTCAGCAGGCCACATATTATTTGTTCCTTAGTTCTCCAGTCCTACTTCCTGGGAGTTGATCTCTTTGACTCTTGGATCCACTCTCTGGGTGATACCCATCTTTTCTTTCCCATAAGAGATAGCTTGTTGTTTACAGCAAAGTCATTTTATCAGCTTACTTTTTGCTCATAGAGGTGTAGAATTCCATATACGCCCAGTACAAGTACAAGCAATACGATGAAAAACAGGTCACACTAAGGGGAGAGGGAGGGTAAAAGGAGGAAGTTAAGAAGGCGAATATGGCTGATATACTTTCTATACAAGAATGAATATAGAACGTTTAAACCTGTTGAAACCAGAAAAAGGGGACTGAGGTAGAAGGAGAAAAATAAAGGGGACGCACCAATTCGGGTTATAATACATATATACATGGAAGTGTCACAGTGAAACTCCCTGTGTAGCTATGTTAAACAAGCAACAATGTCTTTTTTAAAAAATGGAGAACAAGAAGGTAAAACAGATCCCGTCTGGGATTGGTACCAGTGGTGGTGGGGCGGGGAGGATATAAGGAATAGGATGTATGGGGGTGAATATGGTGGAAATACTACATACTTATGTATGAAAATGGAAAAATGAGACCTGTTGAAACTGTTCCAGGAATGGGGATGGGGGGTAAAGGAGAATGATGGAGGGGTGAATTCAGCTATGATATTTTGTAAGAACTTTTGTAAGTCTCACAATGTACCCCTAGTACAACAATTAAAAGTGTGGAATTCCAAAAACATCTTTTTGAGGACATAGCTCAGTCCCTTTTAGTTCATCCAGATATAGTTCCATGAAAAACATCGTGGGATTTTATATATTAATTTATAAACCTACTTCATGGAACACAAGTTAAATGCACAAATCTCTTAGAGACAAGCCTTTCTATATCTTGAACTCTCTGTGAGGCTTCTGGGAATAATGCCTTTAAGAATCTTAGAACCCTTACTATTTCATGGAGAGGTTGTAAGGTATGCCCTTTAAGATCCTTAAATATACATATTAAATTCTGAGGGTTTTTTTTTTTTTTCAGTATTGAGGATCAAACTCAGGACCTCATCCTACTTGGTAGGCAAGTGCTGTACTACTTGAGCCATATCCCAAGTCCAAGTCCTTTTGTTATTTCTGTTTTTGAACTAGAATCTTATAACAACTTTGCCAGACTACCTAGCTTTTTTTTTTTCTTTTTCATTTTTAATTTTTTTGGCAATACTGGGTTTGAACTTAGGGCACTGTACTTGCTAGGCAGGGACTCTACCACTTGAACCGTGTTCCCAGTCCTTTTTTTGCTTTAGTTAATTTTTAGATGGGGTCTTGCCTGGGGTGGGCCTTGAACTACAGTACTCCTACCTATGCTACTCACATAATTGAGATTATAGGTGTGTGCCACCATACCTTGCATAGATTCTGAGTTCTTTGTAAAGGAATTTATGTCAATCCCTGCCATCATTTTTCCCTCTAACCCCACATTTTTCCTGATTGGACTGTGGATTTCATGTTTGCCTTGAAACTTTTTTCTTGCCTTGAGAACCCTAAATTACTGTCTGGAAAGACTGTCCTGAACTCAATATTTTCCCTTTAAATTCTAGTTGGAAAGATTAATTTCTTCTTTTGTTCATTTTCCTCCTCTCATGTTTTTTATGGGCATCTGCAAACAGCCAGGTGGTACCTAACAACACCGCATGCTAGATCTTGAGTTCATCAGCTACCTTTCCTGCTTGTACCACCTGGGCAGCATTGTAACCAAACTTTCTACCACTGCATATCAAGCGTTCCCTTTCTTCCAGCACCATAAATTCCCTTTCTTTTAAGCCCCTTCTGCCTTCCTATCTGACTTCCTTTATAACCACCTCCTTAAAGTCTTTCCAGCTTTGCTACTGTTGGGTTATCAACCTCCTGTGAGGTGTTTATTATACCAGTACCTCACTTTCAGGTACTAAATTCTATTCCAAACTCCCTAAAACAATCTATTCCCTAAGACAATTACTCCATGGATTCTTTGAATCAAGATTAAAACAGGGTGTGGCAGAAATGACTCACCTGTTCTACAGTGTCTAGGGCCATCATCATAGTGAGTCTTTGAGAGTGCTTGGGAGGGAGAGAGTGCATTTTGCATGGAGCAGGAACAGAATTAAGTGTGGCCAGAGGGCTGAGTATAGCAGTATCAGATCCTTGATTCTCCTCCCATTGAGAGGTGGAGTCTGTTTCCTTCCCTTGAATGTGAGTGAATTTGTTTGTCTTAACCATTATAACACAGTGGAAGTGACTCCTTATAACAGGCTGGGACATAAAAGGTCACATATCTTCCTCCTGGTTTTCCTGAAACATTTGCTTTCAGGATACTCCCTCTCAGAATTTAGCCACTGTGCCATGAGAATTCCCAAGTGCTACACTTTGGATGTAGTTTGTCCCCCAAGGGTTCATGTGTTAGAAGCTTTAGTTCCCAGGGTGGTGATATTGAGGTGGAGCATAGTGAGAGCTCATTTGGGACACTATCCTTGAAAGGGATTACATAGTTCTCTTGGTTTCTTAAGATAGCTGTGAATCTATTATATCTCTTTCTGATGTAATTGGACTCTATATTATTTATACAACTGAATCTTTTGGAAAATTTGCGAGCATTTTTCCTTTCTCTGTGTGTATAAATGTATTTGTTACATTCTGCATAAGCCATAGAAAATATCACACTGAGCTGGAAATGGTGGTACATCCCTGTAATCCCAGCAGGAGGCTGAGGCAGGAGGATCAAGAGTTCAAGGCCAGCCTGGACTACAGAATGAGACCCTGCTTCAAATAAACAAAACAAAACAAAACAAAACAAGAAATCACACTGAGCATAGATAATTATGTTAAAAGATGTCCCCTTTTTTTTTTGTACATATAGACCAGTAAGTGTATAGCAAAAGGTCAGAAAATTTGAAAATGATACTAGAATTTGGGTAATACTTGGGCAGGAGAAATCCATGGGAAATAGCAGACTTTGAATTTCAGAAATATGTTATAGCTAATAACTGGCAACTAAACCATATCCACATCCTTTTGTAACAGTGGGAAACCAAAAGGAAAAAGACTAATTGTAACTGTCTTAGTCCCTTTGGGTGGCTACAACAAAATATCATAGACTAAATACTTATAAATGACAGATATTTATTTCTCAAAGTTCTGAAATCTGGGAAGTCCAGGATCAAGACGTTGGCAAGTTCAATGTCTGTTGAGGCCCTGTGGGGGTGGAATAAACAATTGCAGCAGTAACTCAAAGGGAGGGGGAACCCACTAAGAATATACTGATGCATACTACACTGCTGGTTTGGTGGGTGAGCAGGTGACCCAAACTACTAAAGATTCATGTTCCCCCAGGGGAAACTTAGTGTATGAAAGAGAAAGAAAGGTCACAAAGCAGGAAAAGTAACCCATTTGGAAAAGTCAGGGCTGACTTGAATGCCAAAGAAGATGAATAGGAATGCGAATGTATTTTAAACAGAAGAATATCAATGTATTTTAACAAACAAATTTTTCAAAATTCTTAGCAAAAAGAAAAGAACACATTATAAATATTTTAAATTCTTAATAATATACAGTTCTCTGATGGAAAGACTGAAGTTTTGGAAAGCAGAATGGTCTGAATATCCCCATCTTGCTTTTATGATTAGTTGGCCTGAGAACCTTTAAGAAGATTTTCTAGCACTGATGTCCAAAGTCAGCAGCCTTGTGTAAAAATCAATGTAGAATAAGCTTTGCTTTGAAATGGTGGTTCTCATAGACAATTCAATGTATTGTCAACATTTTGATGAAGGTTTTGTGCTTGCCTTCTTTGATTTGTCTCTCCCAGGGATTCTGTCATGGAGGGTTCTCAAGTCTTCACCAAGTTCTGAGTTAATAAAGAATAGGATAGGGGCTGGCAAAGTGGTTCAAGTGGTAGAGCACCTGTGAGTTCAAACCCCAGTACCACACACACACACACACACACACACACACAAGGCAAGGGTATTTTATGCCATTGAGGTATTCATATCTGTCAGGCACTTTATTGACACTGTTGACAGGCTTGGGGCATATGGTGTTTTGTTTTTGTTGTTGTTGACATCAGGGTGTCCCCTCAGTCCTCAAATTGTATCATGCAGATGCTATCTCACTCCTCCACTTCTTGCAGGGCAACTCTGACAATAGCCTCCCTAAATTAGAGGAGTCTCTTTTAGGCTTCCCCACTTTTCTCATTTCTATCACTTCATCTGTTGTGCTTGATGTCAACAGCTGATTCTGTGAATGGCTCTAGCTGTGTTTTGGTGTGTCCCTGTTGTGTTCATTGATGTATTCTTTGGGTCTTTATAAAAAGAGAATTGGTGGCCTGCTTTGGGCCCATCAATTGAGCACAGCAAGATCTCTACCTGTCCTTGAATACCACAAGGACAGGTAAACTGCAGTGGAAATCTACTGTTTGAGTAGTAGATAAAATAATTTTGAAAGGCCTTATTCTGGGAGTTGAAATTCTTTTCTTACTCTAATGTGCCATGATACGCTCTTTCTGGACCAGAGTTCTAATTTTTTTCTTTATATTTCTGTTGAATCTTAAAATATTAAGTCCAAATAATCCAGAAAGCATCCCCCTTATCCTTTTGCTTCCCAACACAGTTCCGCTGACTTCTGCAACATTTCTACTTCTCTCACTAGGAGAAGACACCTCTCACCTTCATTTTTAACTGCAACACAGTAATCTAACTGGTTAGAGAATAACCTGTATTTTGGAAACTTGACATCATTGGTGGTCCCTTAAGTTTCCATTGCTCCAGTTCTTAGCCAATCAATTTTAATTGACTTCACTTTTTCTGCTTCTAGAATTGCAGTTCCCATGTTAGAAGAGCAGTCGTTACCTGCTTTTCTGCAGGGTGCTGTGGTCGTCATGGAAACAGGCCTGTTCGGTATTGCAAAAGATGCCACTCAAATCATCACAGTAATGAGGTGGGAGCTGCTTCAGAGACCCACCTCTATCAGACCTCTCCGCCCCCCATCAACACTCGGGAGTGTGGCGCCGAGGAGCTGGTCTGTGCTGTGGAGGCCGTGATTAGGTAACCGCAGTTTATCATAGCTTCTCCTGAAGACATTGGCTTTGGCTTTGAGCTTCTTCATGTACTGAGATGTGCAAATTCAATCCAGTTTTAGATTCCCTCAGCCCAGCAGCTCATCTTCCCACAGGGTTGCAAGATAACTTTTTAATTGATAAATTCAATAAACATTTTTATTGAATGCCAATTATGTGTTAGGTGCTGTGACAGACACTTGGAAGACAGAAGTGCCCTCCAGTTACTCAAGCAGAGACTACAAAAACCTGAGCATATAATTGTAGTGCACTCTGGTGAGTGCAAGGATAGATAGCACTGAGCAGCAGGTCTTAGGGGGCTTCATCAGAGTGAGGGGTGTGAATAGGGAAGCCTGGCTTGAGAAACAGCAGCATTAGCCAGTCAGGAGGTCAGGAAAGGCCACACCAACAAATTGTCTTCATGCAAGCAATAAGTTGTAGCAGAACTCCAAAGAACCTGGTACTGGGGTAAAACTTCAAGGCTAAAGAATTAAGACAAGGCCTGATCCTGCAGACTGCTGGGTTTTTCTACTTCTGTTAGATGACACAAAAAGAAGTGTCTGATCTAGACTTGTTCTTTTTTTTTTTTTAATTGTTCATACATTTATTCATATGTGTATTCATTGTTTGGGCCATCTCTCCTCCCTACCTTCCCCGCCCCCCCACTCCCAGGTGCACTTTGATCTTGTTTTGTATAATATCCAATGAGGGAAGATTTAAAAAAATTAAATAACAGACCATAAGTTTTTAAGGAGAGGGACTATCTATTTCTTTTATCTCAGTGACCGACACCGTAGAAATACAATGAATGTTTGTTAAATCAAACATTACAGAAATAGAAAAAAGAAAATAGTCCTCCCAAAACAAAAACAAAACCAGCCATACCGTCATCACATCATCATGTTTCTGCTATCATCATCATCATCAGTTTTGTACATTATCTAGTTTTATTTGAATACATGGTTTATATATATATATAATATATATATATATATACACAACCATAATCACATTGATTTTGCAATTGTTTTTGATATGACATTATGCAATTATCTCTTTTTCATGTTGTGAAGTTCCATATTTATCACTTTTTAATGGATACATAGCATTCATCTAGTTATAACTTGTTTTTCTCTACCATTAGATACTTAGATTGCTTCTAATTTTTACTTTTACCTATAACTTTTTGAAATTTTTGGGCATAATTATTTTCATACATTTTTTTATTTTCCAAGGGCAGTTTCCCAGATGTGGGTTCACTGGTCAAAGAGTCTGAACATTTTAATTGTTCATGATACATTACCAAATTGCTTTCCAAAGCATGTATATGAATTTAAAATGCCAATAGAGCTTATGAAATTATTAGTTTTTGCTGAACCTTTGACAACATTGAGTATTTTTTTTAAGTTGTTACTTGAGTAGATTGAAAAAGGAGTCTTCATTGTCTACATTTAGGTCTTTGAATAGTAGATATTGAATATTTTCCCATTTGTGTTTAAGTGCCCATTTCTCCTTGTATCAGTATTTGCTGTCCACAGAGCTTCATGGTAGATGCATAGGAAACGTTAAATTGTAGTGGGGTGGTTGGTGAAGTTAGACTCATTAGTTCATCTTGTTTAAAATTGATTGGAGGAAGTAGCCTCTTTCTGCCTCAGAATGTTCATCTTTGAAATGGGAGCAGAGTATAAAATAGCAAGAAAATCAAACTAGTTTCTAGATTAATTCATGCCAATGCAAAGGAGAGCAATCTATGATGCTTAAGTATTCAGGAATTGCTCTGAAGAGGTCATGGTTTAGAATGTCTAACTTGAAATCACCCTTTTTTATCAGCTTATTGAAAGAAGCAGAGTTCCACGCTGAGCAGAGGGAACATGAGTTGAACCGCCGGCGGCAGCTTGGCCTCTCCTCTTCTCATCATTCCCTGGATAATGCTGACTTTGATAATAAGGATGATGACAAACACGACCAGAGGCTGCTCAGTCAATTCGGAATATGGTTCTTAGTAAGAAAAATAAATTAATCATTCTCTGCTTTCTTGTTTCTTATTCCAATATTGCACAGATGAGGAATTTGTCCTGTTTTTTTTGAAAAGAGTAAATAGTAAACTAGGGAAAAATTAACCCTTAGAGTAGTGCCATATACTCTGGGAAGGTAGCTCTCAACCCTGGACTGCACATTAGATTTACTTAAGAAAGCTTTAAGAAAAGCAACAATGCCCAGATCCCACTCCAGAATCTTTGAACTTTTTTAAAAAAGTTCCTCAGTTGACTTTATAAACAAGCAGGCATTGAGACCTACAGTGCCAGGGCCTACTCTGGCTGAAATGTACCTTCTTGACAAGAAAAAATTGGGAAGGTGTTGCTAGTGTAGATTGTCAAGTATTGGATTTAGTATAATTCACATGTATCATTTATATACATGAAAATTTTCTTCAAACTTCACTCTCTGCAGGGCTGTATATTTATGGCAACTCACTGTACACCAGTGAATTTATAACCAGATTAACAGTGATTGGAATTGACTGATCAGTGTTTGGTATTGACTGATTCAACTAAAACACTCCAGTGGAGATCAAACACAGATCAAACAACCTAGGGCCAGTGAAATGCACACGTTCTTCAGAGAAGCAGGCTGAATTTTTTTCTCCTTTTTTTCTTCTCTTCTCTTTTTCGTTTTTTCCCATTAGAGACATGAATTTAGTCTCCATATTGATACATCTCTTCTGTGCTTGCACATAGACTTTATTTGAAAAAGTCATTACCAAATTGGGATTTAATTGTTAATTTCACATGTCTTGCTTCAAAGAATTATTATCTAATGACACTAAAGCTGCTACCACTGGGAACTCTTTGAAGGCAGAGACAGTGTGCTTTATTTTTTGTGTTCTTGGACCCTGCCGCAGTGCTCAAAAGATGATTTAAAAATGAATGAATAATATTTTTAAAAATTAATTTGTAGTGTGGTGAACTTAGGCCTCTGAGGTATCAGAATTCTATTACTGTTAACAAAATTCTTACCTAAATTTGATAATTTTGGAACTCAAATATATATAGGTTAGTTTCACCAAGGATACTGATGCAGTATCACTTTATGATCTTAATGTTTGGAAACATTTATCTAGCAGGTTATATAATAAATTTCTTGTAGGAAAAACAAGTTTATTAGAAGGTGAACCCATAGGAGATAATATTGTTGCAATCCATCTGTCCCTGTAGAGAGGAGCACAGTTTCTGGATAAGTGCTCATCATTTATAAAACTATGTTTCAAATAGATTGTCTGGAACACTTCCCCTCTTTTTGCCTTTACATATACGTGTAACAATTTTGTAAAGATTTGTGAAGGCTGAACCAAGGTTCTGCTTTGCCTACTACAGGTTAGCCTCTGCACACCCAGTGAGAACACACCTACAGAGAGCCTGGCTCGACTGGTGGCCATGGTGTTTCAGTGGTTTCACTCCACAGCATATATGATGGATGATGAAGTCGGAAGCTTGGTGGAAAAACTGAAGCCTCAGTTTGTTACCAAGTGGTTGAAGACAGTATGCGATGTTCGCTTTGATGTCATGGTCATGTGCCTTCTTCCCAAACCCATGGAATTTGCTAGGGTAAGTGGAAGCCATCAGCTTGGTCTTAGTTGGCGGGGAGGATTTGGGGAGAAACATCACCTTGACCATGAGAATGTTGTCAGTGTGTGCCTTAAAGGAACATCTCTCTCTCCTTATTTTGGTCAATAGCCAAAGGCATTTAGTTTAATAGCTGAATTTAAATTATATGCTTTGATGTTGGTTTGGAATGGGAATGAATGGCAAGATGCATTTGTAAGGTGTCTTTAAGAATTTAAGGGAATATTCTTTCTTGACATTATTGGTGTTTTTATTATAAAAGTTAACAACAATAACAAACTTTTCTATGGGGTTGTTAGGGCTAAGACCTTTCCTGGTTTAAAATCTGTGGAAAGGCTGTCACTCAATGAATAGTACTTTCTGTGGTTTCTTGTATACTTCTAGAGATTGTGTTAGTATAACAGGGACTTAGAGACTGTTTTTACTAAAAACATGGACTCTTCACTTGGGCCAGCAGATTCCTGATAAGTAACTAAAAACTAAAAAAGCTTGACATCTCTGCCTTCATTTCATATCTTTGTCCTTTGCCTTAAACTTTGGAGCAGATTCCTGCTCAGCTCTGCATGTGGGCCTGTTAATCATTTAAGGAATGCTTATCTAAAGCTGGTTTCCCCCTTCAAGTCTGAAGATACCAAGATAAGAGTAAGGTATTTCCACAGATTACCAACTGCCAGCTTTTACAATATCCTGTTCCAGACCCCTGTAACGGTGCCTGGAAATCTCAGTTATTGTCCTACAACTTCCAGGAATAGTGGAGCCTTGCAGATCATGAGACTGTCCCCCTAAACAGGAGCAATCATCTCATGGGAACTGAATTGCTCCGCTACTTTCAGGATTACAGGTCTGATAGATAAACATCCTGTGAAGCAAATAGAGATTGTCCCCTTGACTGCCCCCCTGAGCAGCAAGAATTTCCTCAGCACCAAGTGGAGTTTGGAAATTGCCCCACAAGTGGCAATTTCCTTCGTACTGAGTGTGTCCAGATCTGAAATGATGATCAGCCAGACCTCAGACTTGACTCTGCATACTTCTTGCCCCGTTCCCTGTACATTCTGGGAAGGCATGTCAGTACCCTGAAGACAGGGCTGAAATACTTGATCTTATCTTTCCAAAGTGATCATACTGAATTTAAATTCCTTTCCTGCTTTTCATCAATGCTTTTCCCTTTTGACTTCTGGGGCAAATGGTGATTTGTTAGGATCCCCCAGAGTTGGGCCTCTGTCCTAGGTGATGCTGGTAACAGTAGAAGGCAACACCCTGTCAAAATGCCAAGAAGTTTCAGAGACTGACAAAATGCTCTGGTTCCGTAGTTAAAGAACAGAGTTCTCTGTGCATATCCTTTTGGTTCTGCCTGAGTGGATCATCGGCTGCAGATACATAGCTAGGAAGCCCCCATATTTTTTTACTACAATATAATTTGGATCTAACTCAGAAAGGTGAATTCCCAAAATCAGTTTTTGGCAGTACATGAAATTTTTTTCAATGTATTTTCTAGGTTTTAATTTTATTTGTGATTTTTTTGTTTCCTTTCAAAAAGCCTTGGAGGTAATTTTCACTTAAAACTGTGCTAAAATAGGACATTTATGGATAAAAAGAACATAGCCCATCTGAACAAGTAGATTTTATTTGATTTCCAGGACTCAAAGATCTGTGCATTTATCAAGATGTACTTCTTTTTGGGTGCCACCTACTGACTCATTTATAAAATTGAATTTTTACATAATAGAAATTTCCCATTTCCTACAATTCTTTTGCCTGTATTGATATGTTTTCTATTATTATTTTTCTTAGAGTAGCAAAAGATTGTTGTGATCTGATTGTGGAAGATAAGAAGAAATTATTATGCTGGTAGGAAAACTTTCCTCTTCCAAATTTCCAGTATTTGGAGGTTTGCAAGTTAACCCACAACAGATTAATTGGAGAGAAGTAATGAAGTACTCTGAATAGCCAGTGATAAAAGATTTGCATACCAAACTAAACAGAGGTTTTTTTTTGTTGTTGTTTTGTTATTATTGTTTTTAAGAACAACCAAGAAGTTGTAGAAGGTTCTTTTTGGCTTTTCAATGCTAATGGGAGAGGCATCTAAATTCATTGGAAGCTCCCTTTAGAGGGGGTTAATGAAGGTGTATTTTCAGAATGCTCTGCTTTAGTCAGATATTAGAAGTTTGGATTACTTTTAGGCTTCTTCTTTAGCTCTAATATTTCACTTTAAAATAATCTTTTATCAACTCTGGTCCCCACATTTCTTCCTTTGGAATGACCCTTGAATAAAGAAGCTAGGTAGATTGGTGTGGAGAGAAGCTTTGGGTTAGAAATTATGAGATAAGAGATTTGCAAAGGGAAAAAGCATGGACTGGCATGAAGAAACAGACAAAAAGATTGATGGAGTACATTGTAGAGTCTCCCTGTTCTTGTAACTTAGTATCTGAAAGGAGATGGGAGGGGACTAAGCTGCTCTGACTTTTCAGTTTTTACTTCTTTATATTAATGTCTGAGTCTGGCCCTTTTAATATTTGTTTAAATAATATGATCTCCCCATATCCTCATCTATTATTCTGCTTCATAGTCATTTACATAATTGTAGCAAGAATGGTAATTGACCAAATAGGATTTTTAAAGTTTACTTTGGATTTATAAAGGTTCTCTTGATGCTAGAAACCAAGCCAAGAACTTGTCATCAGACTTCATCTGTAATACTTACGGATTTGGGTGAATTCCTTTCTTCTTAAGGTCTCAAAAATATTCTAAGATTCCTGGGCCTGTCGGAAGTGACCTTCTTTACTCATCTGTAAGGCTGAGAACCCTGTATACCAAGTATCAAGTACCAAGCTGTTTTTTAAAAAAAAATTTATTAGCATAAATTAGTTATACAAAGGTGTTTCATTGTGATATTTGCAACTTAAATATAATGTATTTTGATCAAATTCATCCCCAGCTATGTTACTCTTTCTTAACCAGTCTCCTTCCCTGCTCCCTCCTTTTTAAAGTTTTTGGTGCGTTTCATTGTGCTATTTTCATATATAGATGAAAAAATATAATGGATATATATATGAAATACATTTTTACATGTATATATATATACATATATATGTTACTTCTATAATGTTCACCACTTGTCAACCAAGCTGTTTTTTTTTTTAAGAGCATTTTGTAAGCACTTCTTGTAGGTTCATGTAATCTCTGATCAGAAGATTCCCAAATTCTTTGAGGCTGGCATAGAAAAATCCAGGTGGAACACATGGATGTTGTAAGGGAGTTAGTAATAGAGTTTATTAAAGGTAAGGGAAAAAGCAATAGACGGGCCAGGTAGATGTAAGAATGTGCTAGAAAAAAGGGATTACAAAAAACAGTGGTGTGGTTCCACCTGGCCAGGTGGGCCAGGTTGGATAGAGAAGCAGGAAACCGAGATTGGGATCTCTGTTTCAATGCTTTTTAAACCTCAGGTAACCTGTGGCTGGGGAAAGATTTGGACAGTTTTAGTGGGTCAGGCTAGAGTAATTGACAGTTACTCTGCATATGCATATAAGCTAACTCATAGGTATTTTAATCATATGCATGGGGTGTGATCAATATTCATGTTTTTTATCTGAGAGATAATGGAGAGCAGAATCATACTGCCTCATACTGACTTTGCAAAGTCAACCTTAGTTCCTAAAAACATTTTTAAATATGGTATTCCACAAAGCCTTGGTAATATGACCAATTTTCCCAAGTATATTACAAGAACAGATTCTTACTGAACTTAAGCAAATAACTATAATGCTATGAAAATAAGACTATTCAACAAGAGTTTCTGAATCATGGAGTAATCCACTAGGGAGACAGAGGTAAATGTTATTTAAAAAGTTATAATTTGCCAAATTTTTGTGAGTTGTAAACAGCTTAGAAGAAAAGAGACCAGGGTGCCTTGTATCCAGAAAATAGAATATTAATAAAATAGCAATATTGCAAACAAAAATCACACCCCCCACCCCCAGTTTTCAACAATTCATTTAGCCTGAGTTAGTAGTCTTATGGATCCATCACCCCCTCCACTAGAATTTGGCAATGTTTACCAAATATTTACCAGTAGTATAATCTGATCTCAAAGTTATTGAAGCAATACCATCAGAAGCCTGTATTCCAGGGTACCCATCACAGTCCTTCCATGGGTTTCAGAAATTTCTTTCTGTTGAAGAAGAAGCATCTGATTAGGAGGTGATCAGAAAACCTTTCAGGAAAGCATCAGAGCAAAACAATAACTATCTGAGTGACAAAAGTCTTAAAATGGCTATAAAGATCTGATAGGAGTTTATTTTGACATAGTGGACAAAGGAATTTTGTTGTTTCTATAACATACAACAGATAATAACTGAAATTATAACTGATGACTTTTTTCCAGCATCCATGAAAAGAAACATAAGTTTATCGTCATAGTATAGGCACTGACCAATTTCTAGGAATTTCATAAAATCCCTGAAATACTTATACTAATGTTAAGAAATGTTAAGCATCTCTCTTTTTGTTTTCTTTTCTTTTTATTTATTTATTTTTTGAGACAGTCTTGCTGTATAGCCCAGGCTGGCCTCAAACTTAGAATCCTTGCACCTCAGCATCCTGAGTGCTAGGATGACAGGCTAAACATCTCTTATTTAATAATGCTTTGCAACACATTAAACAAACCTAGCTTCATATGTATTTTTGAAAAGTGAGAACAAATCTTTTGAGATTTTCAAGAGAGCTTCTGGGAAATCTCAAAGACTGAGACCAATATTTTATTTAGAGTTTGATTTTGGAAAGGCAAAAATTTAAAAATTGGGCCTGGTAACATAGCTCATTGGTGAGCACTCGTGTGGCACAAATGAGCACTGAAAAAAAAAAAAAAGAAAAGTAAAAGGGTTTAAACACACTATTTTTTTTTCATTTTTCTTTTATTATTCATATGTGCATACAAGGCTTGGTTCATTTCTCCCCCCTGCCCCCACCCCCTCCCTTACCACCCACTCCACCCCCTCCCTCTCCCCCCCCCCGCCTCAATACCCACCAGAAACTATTTTGCCCTTATTTCTAATTTTGTTGTAGAGAGAGTATAAGCAATAATAGGAAGGAACAAGGG
The DNA here is from genome assembly GCF_047511655.1 of Castor canadensis. Taxonomy (NCBI): domain Eukaryota; kingdom Metazoa; phylum Chordata; class Mammalia; order Rodentia; family Castoridae; genus Castor; species Castor canadensis. The sequence goes on along the minus strand of NC_133388.1, from coordinate 15,767,228 downwards.
TTTTTGCTGGTTGAGATAAGGATAGCTATACAGGGCATTGACTCACATTGATTTCCTGTGCGTGGGTGTTACCTTCTAGGTTAATTCTTTTTGATCTCACCTTTTCTCTAGTTCCTGGTCCCCTTTTCCTATTGGCCTCAGTTGCTTTAAGGTATCTGCTTTAGTTTCTCTGCATTAAGGGCAACAAATGTTAGCTAGTTTTTTAGGTGTCTTACCTATCCTCACCCCTCCCTTGTGTGCTCTCGCTTTTATCATGTGCTCATAGTCCAATCCCCTTGTTGTTAAACACACTATTAATCAAAATCACAAATCACTGTGAAATAATTCTTAGTTTGTCATTTAACCAAAATGATATTAAAATATTTCAAAAGTAAAACCTAGGAGCTAACATGATCGTAGAAAAGCGGGGTTGACTTAAAGATGGGTTGACTTGATGCCCTGAGTTCATCCCCAATTCTGCAAAAACAAAACAAAACCAAAAACATTGCTCTTTTAACATTGAGAAGACTTGATTCTTTTGAATAATCCAGGACATGATAAAGGCAACATGAAGTATAGGAAGTTATTCTAATAAAACACAAAATCTTATTTCTCCTTTAGTTCACTCAGGCTGCTGTCACAAAATATATTAGACTGGGTGGCTTATAAACAACAAACAGTTACTTCTCATAGTTCTAGAGTTCTAGAAGTCCAAGATCAGGGCAGATTTAGTGTCTAGTGAAGGCCTGTCTTCTGGTTCATAGATACTGCTTTCTAGTTGTGTCCTAACATGGTAGTCAGAGTCAGGGCAAGGCAACTTTCTAGGGTCCCTTTTATAAGGGCACTAATCCCATTGACAAAATTCTACTCTCATGACAAAATCACCTCTCTAAAGACGGCACTAAAAGAGTAGGAGTCAGGAACAAGTTAGGGAAGTCTCCAATAACTAATTGAGAGTCACACAATAAAACAAAGGAAGAAAGTTAGTCACAGAATGTTCCTGAGCTGGATAGCAAAACAGGATGACCTTAAGGCTGATCTACACGGAAAGGAAGGGAAGGAGCAAGAGGAGAAGCAGTTTGAGGACTATTCCAGGAGTTTGAGAACCAACCTCCTCTAAACTTCATTGTTTACTCAAGTCATGGCCATAAAAGGAGCCAATAAACCTGCATTAGTTCAATGCCTAGTTAGCATGTAAAACTGGGAAAACCTTACCTTGATCTCTTCCCTGCACTCACCTAGGAAGCTGCATCTCAGCTTCCCAAGTAGTTAGGATTACAAATGTGAGCCACCGGCACCCAGCAGTTTTGTTATTTCAAGAGAGAAAACCAAACTCTTAATTTTTCATAAGTACAATGTTAATATTAAAGCTCACTGAAGAACCTTGTAATAAATCCATTCAATGTCTGTCATAACCACACCAAATTCTTAACTTCTCTCTCTCTTGACCTCTCCCTCTCTAGCTTCCTCCCAGCCAGGTACAGAACCTTTATAACTTTCTATATCTGTTCAGGTTTTTGTCCTTTACTTTCCTTTCTCTCATATTGGAACAACTACTGAATAAGTACTTCAGGACTGAATTACTCTTTTTCTTACCTTAACAATACTTTGCAGAGTTTTTTCCTTAACTCTTATTATTGTCAATGGTGTGATTTATACATATTGATTATAATTTTCAACTCCTATTAACCTTTACTGTCCAGAGAAAACTAGGAAGTAGAGAAATGTGAATTGCCTGTCATACATATTTGCTAGTATTCTGTAGTGTATTAGCAATTTTTGTGAATATACCATCTAACAACTTCCAGAAATAAATCTTCTTTGTAGTACAGTTTCTCAGTGGGGCAAAAAAGAAAATGTTTATTAACAAACCCAAATTTCTTTCTCTATAAAAAATAAGAGATAAAAAGTAGATAAATTTATATTCAGTAATTATTTTAATATTTTATCTTATTTAGAATAAATTTCCATATTCATTGAATGTCTATCATTTAATTTAATTTAGTATATCCTTAATGTCTTAGGGTTCCTAAAAGATTTTGGAAACTATATCTACGCAGACATTGTGAAAAATAGTTACTGTTGAAATAAAATTTGTCAGAATAATGATTCAAGTTGATTAAAATCAAATCTATATAATCTAAAACCTGTAAATATACCAGTCTGTTTGACTAGTAACCTTAAGTAGAATCAAAATGCAACATGCTTATCATACTCAATACTAAGAAACAGCTAGGGGTTTTTATTAAATAAAAAATATTAAGCTAGTCTTATTTACCAAAGATTTAGTCAAATCATGTGAGCTTAAAAGCATTTGGGCTAGGCATGGTGGTACAGAGCTGTAATTCCAGCTACTCAGGAGGCAGAGGATGGAAGATCACTGTTCAAGGTTGGCTCTGGAAAAAGCAGGTGACCCTATCTAAAAAGCAAAAGGACTTGGGGCATGGCTCAAGTGGTAGAGCGCTTACCTAGCAAGCTCCAATCCCTAGTACCTCAAAAAAGGGGGGGTATACTCAAAATGGATCAAGGATCTTAATATCAGACCCCAAACTCTTAAGTTGATACAAGAAAGAGTAGGAAATACTCTGGAGTTAGTAGGTATAGGTAAGAACTTTCTCAATGAAACCCCAGCAGCACAGCAACTAAGAGATAGCATAGATAAATGGGACCTCATAAAACTAAAAAGCTTCTGTTCATCAAAAGAAATGGTCTCTAAACTGAAGAGAACACCCACAGAGTGGGAGAAAATATTTGCCAATTATACATCAGACAAAGGACTGATAACCAGAATATACAGGGAACTTAAAAAACTAAATTCTCCCAAAACTAATGAACCAATAAAGAAATGGGCATGTGAACTAAACAGAACTTTCTCAAAAGAAGAAATTCAAATGGCCAGAAAACACATGAAAAAATGCTCACCATCTCTAGCAATAAAGGAAATGCAAATTAAAACCACGCTAAGATTCCACCTCACCCCTGTTAGAATAGCCATCATCAGCAACACCACCAACAACAGGTGTTGGCGAGGATGCGGGGAAAAAGGAACCCTCTTACACTGTTGGTGGGAATGTAGACTAGTACAACCACTCTGGTAAAAAATTTGGAGGCTACTTAAAAAGCTGGACATCGATCTACCATTTGATCCAGCAATACCACTCTTGGGGATATACCCAAAAGACTGTTACTCCAGAGGCACCTGCACATCCATGTTTATTGCGGCACTATTCACAATAGCCAAGTTATGGAAACAGCCAAGATGTCCCAGCACTGACGAATGGATTAAGAAAATGTGGTATCTATACACAATGGAATTTTATGCAGCCATGAAGAAGAATGAAATGTTATCATTTGCTGGTAAATGGATGGAATTGGAGAACATCATTCTGAGTGAGGTTAGCCTGGCTCAAAAGACCAAAAATCGTATGTTCTCCCTCATATGTGGACATTAGATCAAGGGCAAACACAACAAGGGGATTGGACTATGAGCACATGATAAAAGCGAGAGCACACAAGGGAGGGGTGAGGATAGGTAAGACACCTAAAAAACTAGCTAGCATTTGTTGCCCTTAATGCAGAGAAACTAAAGCAGATACCTTAAAGCAACTGAGGCCAATAGGAAAAGGGGACCAGGAACTAGAGAAAAGGTTAGATTAAAAAGAATTAACCTAGAAGGTAACACCCACGCACAGGAAATCAATGTGAGTCAATGCCCTGTATAGCTATCCTTATCTCAACCAGCAAAACCCCTTGTTCCTTCCTATTATTGCTTATACTCTCTCTACAACAAAATTAGAAATAAGGGCAAAATAGTTTCTGCTGGGTATTGAGGGGGGGAGCGGGAGGGGGTGGAGTGGGTGGTAAGGGAGGGGGTGGGGGCAGGGGGGAGAAATAAACCAAGCCTTGTATGCACATATGAATAATAAAAGAAAAATGAAAAAAAAAATAAAAATGATGATGATGATGCCAAAAAAAATAAATAAATAAATAAAAATAAAAATACATTTTCCATGGTAAAAAAACAAAAAAAAAAGGGGGGGGTATTAGTTCCTTTGTTTCTGAGAGTTTCAGCAATATTAAATTTATATAAGTACTTATTTTTGATATCCATTTAAAATAGGTTTCTTTAAAAAATTACAAAATAATTTTAAGGGATTTTATAAAATACTATCTGGAGGTAAGAAGTATGTGTGTATGTGTGGGGGTTAATTGTGCATATCAGGAGGAGAAATAAATGTCTTTTACATCAACTGGTATAAAAGTAAAGTAAGTAAGGCAAAGGAGCCCAATTCTGAGGCCAAGAGCCAGTTATTTCCCTGAAGTTTGCATTTTACAGAAAGGATCTCAGGTTCCTGGGAGATGTTTAGAGTGAGGGTTTTTAAGGAGCATATTTGCCTTGCTAGGTTTTGTTTTGGACAAAGAGTAAATTCTCAGGACTGTGTTAAAGCAGGTATGTTCAGGCAAGTGGGAGGTGGTGAACAAAATTCTTGTCTTGGGAGTCTGTGGTCTTACAGGTTCAGACAGAGGGCTAGTTGACAGGAGGGCTCCAGGAGCTGACTGAGTAGTGCAGACCTTAGTATTTGAGTGTCTCTTTCTCCTCAGAGCAGGGAAGTCCCTTTTCCACTGTTCTGGACTTTTTATACTATCTGGAGGCATCTTGAGGTGAACAGGGAATATTTGGGATTGGCAGGAAGGATGGGTGGGCTTGGGGTCACTTCTAGAGCCATATTTTCATTTTTTAAAGACAATTTTTTTATAATTCTTCAAAGAGTTGGGTGAGGGTTCAATAATTTTAAGGGGCTGGCCTGCCCACCCAACTACAGTATTTTCAATTTGCTTTTTCATGTCTGAGAAAAGATTTCCTACTGATGTAGAAAACAAAAGATTTCTATGTTCTACAGCTCCTGGATTCAGAGCTGTGGGCTTTGGGGATTTTTTTAAATAAATCATTTCAGAGCTTTTAGGCTGCCCTCTGATCACAAGGTTTTACTCCAGCCCATTTAATCTGAGAGAGAGGCTTCTGTACAAGCTGCTGTCAGGTGTTGAGTGTTAGCCTTTAGCTGGGCCATTTCATTTGTAGGAAAGGGGTAGAGAGGAGTTTATCGTGGGTATGGACTTTAATTTCTCTTCTAAATCTGATTTCTGGAACCTAGTTTTGTTAAGGGAGTCTTCTAGGGTACTTGTGATACTTTTTTGTGTGTCCTTTCAATTTGACCTTCTTAAATGAGTAAATAGGACATTTGTTTAGGGTGAGTGCTCTCTAAAAATACTTTCATTCATTTTTGTTTTTTCTCTTTTTTTTCAGTGCTGGGAAGCCATTGAACTAAGTCTTGTGCATGCTAGGGAAGCATTCAACCACTGTGCCCTGCCCCTAATGTCAGATACATATTTTTTGAGCATTTCAAAGTTGCCACCCTGTTCCCCTCATTGATTTTTGTTTAAAATACTCCTAAATGCCATATTATCGTTGCCAACAAAATACCAAACCTACAGAAGAAAATCGAAGTCCCATCTTCTTCACCAGGTAGTCAGCTGACTGGAGTCATAGTAGAGGTGGAGCAGTTCTGTGCAGGTGTTTAAGTCATCTCATTTTCTACTCTTCTCTTAGAAATGCTCTTCCAGCTGATACCGCGTTGGTTCTCATGTTGATAACTACCCCTTCTAGGTGTGCAGTGCTATTCACAGATGTTCAGTAGCACCCCAGTCCTGCTAATTAATCTGGTGTATTATTACCATAGGATCCCCTTTAGTTGTTGTTCATGATATCATTTCTTCAAGAACTGTTCTTCTGGAGACATCTGACTTAAACAATGGGATTCTCAAATCTCTAGTAGTCGTTGGTAGCATAGCTGTAACTGACATCCTTCCCATCCTACAGGTGTGGTCACTGTCCTTATCCAGCCTCTCTTGCCCATGCTTCACACCCTGAATTCCAGACCATCCAGTACTTATTCCCATTGCTGACAGCTACACAGCCACAGAAATGACATGATTTATACAGGCATTGGTCTTAGATACCTCTACTGTCATTAGCCATCCTTTCTGTTGCTGTTACACTGCTGCCAAAGTATAGATTTCTACCAGCATTTCCATCTTCCCAGAGAGGCAGCTATAGTCTCCCACCTTCTAGAAGGCATAGTTCTGGATGGCTTGACACTCTGAATCCAGTGCATGTCCCATGCTGGTTAAATTTTTCTCATGTCTGGTCTTTGCCTGGGAGTTGTTGTAGATCTCACTGGGAATGTCATGCTGGTGGGCATGCTCCCATACCCATAGTTTTTGCCTCCGTTGAAGGAGCTGATGTTATTACATAGTGAAAGACCATACTCCCTTCCTCTTAATGTTGATCAGATCTGCCACAGTTCTGATGATGGTGTGGACCCAGAAGAAGCTGAAATTTGGGGGTATGTTGGTTCCCACTTTCACTGGCTTAAGTGGCACTATCCATGTTGTGCCAGTTCTAGTTCTTGGGGGATATCTGATGGACACCAGGCATTCATGAGAAAGGGAGGATGTCCTGTATCCCAGCTGTGACAACTGTTTCCCCCAAAGGGGCCAGTAGCAAGTCTGGCCTTGGGGGTAGAAGAAGCAAGTCCATACAGTGCAGGAGCAGCAGCCAAATCAAACTAGATAAGTCCCCCCACCCCCATTGGCTCCTGCTCTGGATTCTCAATCCTGTGCTGTGTCTTTATCCCTGTGCTGGCTGATGTACTCTCATGTCCCAGTCCTACCTGAAAATTCTTTTAGATAAAATATTTTTTCCAGATAAAGGGTCCATAATCTGGTAATTGACAATTTAGGATCTCTGTGGTATACCTGATCTAAAATGTGATTCAAAACCAAGAAGCTGGGAGTGTGGCTCAAGTGGTAGAGCACTTGCCTAGCAATCACCAGGCCCTGAGTACTGCCAAAACAAATAAGCAAACAAATAAAAAACAAGTGAAAACAAAACCAAAAGCCTTTATATGGCTGAACCATCAATTACATAGCCAAAGGAACCTCAGTAATGATATAGTATAGGATCTTAGCTTAATCAGTATTAGCTCTTCAGATCTATGTCTATAATTAATAGCAACAACAAAAATCCCAGAAATTAAGTTACTTCTTGAAAATAGTCAATCATCTGTTTTTTTTTTCTATCATTTTTACATTTATTACATATGTATACATTATTTGGGCTACCTACCCCTTGGGGGTGTTTTGATCAATATAACAATAAATAGATATTTGAGCTTTAAAATAAACTTGATTAATTTTTTGGAATAACCTAATATTCTAAATATAATTAGACACTTAAAATTAAGTTCATTGGGATGGGAGTATAGCTCAATGATAAAGCATGTCTTACCATATGCAAGGCCCTGGGTTCAATACTCAGCACTGAAAAAAAAATTTAATTTATTTAAAATACAGTTTCCCACAAATCTTATGTCACATGGTAGTGTCTCAGGCCCAGTCAACACTTTGTTACTTTTACACTTATAAAACGAATATAGGATCTTTAACATCAAGACTAAGATAACTTAACTTTGTAACTTTGTAAATTTTGTAAATTCATGAATTAAATTTTTTTCTGCTCTAGGAAATTAATATTTTCTCTTAATTAGTAAAAAAATGCATCATTTTTTGTGGTGCTGGGGATCAAACCCAAAGCCTTATGCATGCTAGCAAGGGCCGTATCACTGAGCTATAGCCCCACCCTCTCCCAAATGCATCTTTTAGGCTGAGCTTTAGTGGCTCATGCCTGTACTCCTAGCTACTCAGGAGGCAGAGATCAGGAGAATCACAGTTTGAGGCTAACCTCAGGCAAAAAGTTCATGATACCCCATCTCAACCAATAGCTGAGTATAGCAGCATGCACTTGTTATCCCAGCTATGCAGGAGGCTGAGATCATGAGGCTCGTGGTTCCAGGCCAGCCTGGGCAAAAAGTTGCCAAGACCCCATCTCAATAGAAAAAAGATGGGCATGGTGGCAGGCACTTGTCATCCCAGTTATGGCAGGAAGTATAAATAGGAGGACTGCAGCCCACACCAGTGTGGGTAAAAAAGGTGATATTTCAGAAGTAACCAGAGCAAAAAGGGCTAGAGGCATGGCTCAAGTGATAGAGCACCTGCCTTGCAAGCATGAAGCCTTGAGTTCTTACTTCAATATTGCTAAAAATTATAAAAGTGTCTTTCTTACTCATGGATTCAATCAGTTTTAGAACATTCTTAGGAAAAAATTGTGGAAGAATATGCATCATAGAGAAAAATAGTACTCTGTGCCACTGTGTATTCCATAAAGAAAAATCTGCAAAACAAAGTGTGTGGAAGTGGAAAACTGTGTTCCTCTTGCATATATTATAATGGTTCAGTCAAGCATCAGAAATAACAATGCTCCAATAGTTTGCTCATCCCGTTAGGAGTAAATCTTTGAAATTATAATTCATCTGTGATTTGGAAAGTCTCTAGTAGAGTAGTTCTAATTCAATTTGTAATCAATATTTGGATCTATTTGTAACTATGATTTCCTTTTTGTTACTAATGGACCCTAATGGTGGTTTATAGATTCTTACAAATCTCACTCTGAAGATTCTTGGCCTGGGACTCAGAAGTAGTGGGTTGTGGCCTTTCTCTGTGCCTATTCTTTTAGGAAGTCCTTGAGTATAATTGTACTTGTTTTGTTCCTTTCCTTTGTGGGTATGAAAACTCCACCAGGTTGGTGGATACTGGGATAAATCCTGTAGCACAGTGACTCAGTTGAAGGAAGGTCTCAACCGGATCCTCTGCTTGATTCCCTACAATGTGATCAATCAATCTGTGTGGGAGTGTATTATGCCGGAATGGCTGGAGGCCATCAGAACAGAAGTCCCAGATAATCAGTTAAAGGAATTCAGGGAAGTATTAAGGTGGGTAAGTAGTTTGATAAAGTCACTGTAATTATAATGATACCTAACATTTATTGAGTATGTAGCGTATGTCAGGTACTCTCCTAAGCATTTTAGATAATCTCCTTTACTTCCAAACAACCTAATGGAGAAATCTGAAGCTCTAAAATGAAATATCTGCTATAAATTGAGTTGAGATCATTTGGAATTGTTCAGAAAAGACTTTGTTCTTGTGGAGTAATATTGTTTGCTTATTTTAAATGTAAATTGGTAGAATTTGTTAGGAAAGTACAAAGGGAAATTTTTAGATGTTGGGGAGCAATTCCAATTCCTTAGAACTCCAATTCCTTCTGTAAAACTTAATAAGAATATGAACACTAATGTTATGAATTATTTACAGCCGTTCTAATGATGTAAACTGTTTTCTTAAAGTAGAATGAAGCATGCCAATAACAGTTCATAACACAAACTAATCTAAAGGATCTGGCTCTCCAAATGGGATATAGTTAAAAATACTTTGGTAAAATCAGTAGACCCTAGTATATGCCCTTGGTCATTTACTTTTGTTGCTCTGCTTTCCAGCAAGATGTTTGACATCGAGCTCTGTCCTCTACCCTTTTCAATGGAAGAGATGTTTGGCTTTATTAGCTGTCGGTTTACAGGATACCCCTCCTCTGTGCAGGAACAAGCTTTACTATGGCTTCATGTAAGTGAATAATGCTTACGATCATTTTGGACAATAGTTCTTAGCCTCTGAACTTCAGATCCCTAGGTAAAGAGATGGGAAGCTTTTGCAGAGTCCAAAAATCTGTATGTTTGTGAAGGATTGTTGTAGACTAACATCAAAAATGTGTAGATAAATGATCTCACATATATGTAGTTAATAAATATAAATTGTGCAAGAGTAGTTCCTATTCATGATGCCCTTTGGCTTTTATATATTACTAGCTGTCTGGAATTCTGAGACATGTCCTTTACTTGGCAAGTTGAGAACTACTGATTTAGGGAATGGTTCATGCTGTGTTCCCTTAGCCTGGAGTGACTTCCTTACTGTCTTTATTAGTGAGCTCCAACTTACTCTTTAAAGTCCAACTCAAAAATTGTCTCCTCTGAAGTTTTCTGCTGCTTCATACCCCAGTCTTCTCAAGATCATTATTCTTTCCCCCAGTATCCACACAGGTTCTCTGTGAATTTTGTTCTTTCTGTCTAATAGTTTTGTTTGTTTTTCTCTCTGCTTACAAACTCTTCAAGTTCAGGGACCAGGTCTTATTTTTCACCCTTGCCTCCTATTGTCTGGAATATTGTATTTAGTGAATGTTCAATAAAAATTTGTGAAATTGAATACCTCACAAAAAGTTTGGGCAGTTTTAGAAATTGAAGAAGATTCAATGTTTAAATTAACCATGGGTTCAGATACATTGTTGGGTTTTTTTTTTCCAGTTCATTTTTGTTTTTATGGTTCTGAGGATCAAACCCAAAGCATTCTGCATTCTAGGCAATCCCTGTGTCATGCAGGATTGTGATTCCTTCAAGTTGTGAAGAGGTCTTTCTGGGTTCTAAACTAAGGAACAATATTTTTTGCAATTGACAGAAAATAAAGGGACCATTTTTTTTTCTTAAAAAGTCACCTTTGGCATCCAGAATTTTAGCTTTTGATCCTTAAATACATCTCCAAGAAATAATTCTTATTTTAGGAAAACCAGTCTTTCTACAGATGGCAGATGTTGCCTCAGTATGTAGTTACCCACCTCATAAACTGTGTTAGCTGGGGGTAAATGTGCAGGGCTGTCTCCACCAGAGCTAGGGCAGTTATAGCACACAGGTTCCATGGACTGGACTGTGATTCGGCTTTGCTGTGTTGTGGAAATATTTACTGAGCCCCTGTGTGCCACATACTGTAATAGGTACTGGGATAAAAATGGGATAAGAAATGGTTCTTTGCTGGTACTTCCTTCTTCAAGCAACTCAAGTGAGAAGGATAGTATCAGATAATTAAATATCACAAAAGGTGGTAATTGCTTTAATAAGGTATGAATAAAGTCTAAGACAGGACTTCCTTTCCTGGAGAAAGGAGACATTGACTTCCAGAAAATGCATTATAGATAAGATGACTGAATTTGGCTCAGATGGACACGGGCCTATACCAGAGAACAAGACTGGACGGGGCATTCAGATCAGAGTGGGGATGGACTGGCGGAAGAGTGCTGACAGATTATACTTGTCTACAAGAAAGGCATCAGCTAAGGCACTAGCAGTGTGTGTATAGAGGAGGGAGCAGCATCAACAGAGACTTAGACGGTGAAGCAGGTCCTGTCTGGGGTTGGTACCAGTGGGAGAGGGGAGGATATAAGGAAAAGTTGTAGAATGGTGACTGTAGTAGAAATATTATGTACTCACGTATGTAAATGGAAAAACGAGATCTATTGAAACTATTCCAGGAAAGGGGAGAGGAAGGATAAAGGAGAATGATGGAGAGTGTAAATTCAACTATGATATATTGTAAGAACTTTTGTAAATGTCACAATGTACTCCCAGTACAACAATAATATGATAATTTAAAAAAGAAGAAACTTAGAAGTTTTAATGGAAAGAGCATGGTGACTTATTGGCTGTTGAGGTAGGGAAATGAAAAGTTCAAAGACAACTTTGATTTTCGTAGTGCAAAAGCTTGAGGATGATTGTGCTGATGTGTAGATTAAGCATCCTTATGTTTTATCTGCTTTAGGAAAAAAATGTTAAATGTAGTTTTCTGAGTTTTAAAGTTTACATGTTTCTTTTGGGGGGGATATGTGCCTTTTCTCCCCAGGTATTATCGGAGTTAGATATCATGGTTCCACTTCAACTCTTAATAAGTATGTTTTCTGATGGAGTTAATTCTGTCAAAGAACTGGCAAATCAAAGAAAATCAAGAGTCAGTGAACTGGCAGGGAACCTTGCAGCTCGAAGGGTAATTATTGCCATGAATGTTCTTGTTTTATTTGTTAAGATATTGAAAATCATTGTCAGTTATACCAGGCCTAAGAGTAGCATGATAATAAATCTCACTGGAACTCTACTCCTTTATTTATCTAAGATAGGTTTGGTATAGTCTGTAATCAGTAAGTTACTGCATTTTTATATTCTTTTCATTGTTTTTGAAGTTTAACTCTCTTAAAATGGATTAAAGGAAAAAGAGTTGCTTTTTGGATTAAATCACCCCTTTTGGGAAGGGATGTATCCTGGTGAATAAGAATTCTCTACTGGCTACTGGCAGATCATTGTTTCTTTGAGAGTGAGAAGTTTGGATGATTATTTATGTTTTGTTGTGTTTTGAGAATACAAAATTAACTGGTGGAGATTACAAGTGATACTGTTACTATGAACCAACTGAGCTCATTTTATTGCTCCTTTGTACCCTGGTGAAAGAGAAAAGTATGTAAAAACTGTTGAAAAGTTTTGATAAAATTTCTATGGAGGACCTGAAGGAGTTTCTGTTAATGTCGGAACATTCTCAGACCATGAGCAGTTTTGGAGAAGTTGACTCTTACCTGAGGATTGGCAAGGACTCTCCCCAGGTCAAGCTTCTCCATAGAATGTTTCTGTAGCCATTCTACTCAACATCTAGGGATCAGAAAGTCTAACATGGTCATGGGATCATAGTTTGTATTCAGTGCTTTTTTTTTGAATCATTACTTCTGCCTGGTAGAAACAAACTGCCAACCACTTAATTTTCTTTCTTTCTCTCTCTCTTTCTTCTATAACCTTTAAGATGGCATTACTTTCTGTAGCACTTTATTCTGTACAAAGTGTTCACAGTAAATGATATCACAGAATTGTGTGAGGCACTTAGGGATGAGCTCATTATCATCACTTACAAATATTTAATCTTATATTCAGCAAAGTTGCTTCTTATAGCTAACACTATAAATATTCATGGATTCTGATTCTTAATGGGATACTCTTCTTCTTTGCCTAAAAATGCTGTTTTTTGGAGCTTTCTGGCTAATAGCAATGTCTTTATGAGAGAAAATATTATTTGAGAGTGATACACAGAAAATGTCATTCAGGGACCTGCTATAGAATCTATCCCGGATAGTTAAAATGAAGAGGCTTTAATGTAGATTCTTCCTGTAGAGTTATGGAAAAGGTTGAAGAGGGAATAAGGGCTAATGAGGCACCCATAGTTCAGTAGGTCACTACTATAGTTGTAGGGCTGACGGAACAAGGAAGAGAGCTGCTGATTGAGTGCTGGAGTATGAGGAAGGGCTGGCTAGAGAAGCTGTAGAGTGATGGAGACATTCTCAGAGATGTAGCACTAAAGCAGGTAGGGGGTGCCCCACCAGCTTCAGATCTTCTGCCAGTGTGTTCCATTGACTGAACCCAACTGGATGCCAGGCAGCCTAGAAGCTAGAGGAGACTCAGTCTGCAGCATCATTGGGTATAAAGTAGGATAGAGAGGGTAGTGAGGGCCTAGCTTGGCTTGGGTGGCTTGGATGGGGAAATGGAGAATAACAAATATAAATAAGTTTGACATATGTTGTTTCTTCATGACCGTTTAGTCACTATAATGCCAGAGGCCATTATTCTTTAGTCATATCAATCTGAGATTCTGTGCTTATGATTCTAAAAATTATCGTATAGTATTTTCCTTCTGTAATTTCTCATTTTTTAGATTCTGGTTTTCAGTAGATTTAGACAATCTCATTTAGTCTAGCTTAATTGGAAATATTCTATAGGATGAAAAAATACAATATCAGATGCCTTCATTCTTCAGGAAGCTGTTTCAGTCCTCAACAAGTAGTCTGAATATTTGGATGGTTTTATTTCTTATTTTTATATTTTGAGAGGATCAATGGTATTTGGAGGTACTAATGGCATTGGGTAATGTCAAAGGAAATCAGTGTGACAGTTGGAAATATCTTCTATAGAGTCTTGAAATATTTTATACAGCCATGTTAGCTTCTATGAGTTCATTTATACATGTTGACATTCTTTCTTTTAGGTGAGTGTTGCCTCTGATCCTGGTCGACGAGCTCAGCACAATATGCTAAGTCCATTTCATAGTCCTTTCCAGAGTCCGTTTCGGAGTCCTATACGTAGTCCATTTCGTAGCCCTTTCAAGAATTTTGGACACCCAGGAGGAAGGACTATTGACTTTGATTGTGAAGATGATGAAATGAATCTAAATTGTTTCATCCTCATGTTTGATCTTCTCCTGAAGCAGGTAGCTGAAGCATGAACTTCCTTTAGTTCAGAGGTGAAGAATAAGGCATTGTGCAGTGATTCTATGAGTTGGCATCTTCACACTTACTTACTGAAATGATGTGACATCACTCCAAACATTTTACAAATCCCTTTGGGAACTTCCTAAAGAGTATGACAACTACTTGTGTGAATATTGCAATGATGTTGACATATGAGAATAGATTTGAATTTGAATTTTAGAAGCACCTTAGCGTTATTACAATTGATTTTGTTCATTCTATTGAATGAACCAGCTTGATAATACTATTGATGGGAATATCAGAGTACAATTCTGTAGTGATGGGGTTAATTTGAATGTTTTCATAAATTGCCTTTTGAAGGTAACTTTTAAAGATAAGTTTAAAAGGCCTTGCTTAGGAGAATATTTCTCTGTAATTTTTGATTTTGAAATATTTTCAGATTTGCAGAAAAGTTGTAAGAATAGTACAGAGAACTCCTAAACACTCTTTCCTCAAATTCTTCAGATGTTAGCATTTATCACATTTACTTCTCTCTCTCTCTTTATGTGTGTGCATGATGGGGTGTCCATTTATTCCTAAATATTTCAAAATATTCTACTATAAAACAATGACATTCTCTTACCTAATCACAGTATTTTACCAATATAAGGAAATACTGTTATCTTAGAGACATTATTTGTTTTTAATAATATTAATATAATAATACTTTCACTTATATAGCAAAAGCAAAAAAAAAAAACCTCTTTTGATCCAGGATCTCTCACTATAGTATTTGTCCTATTTTCTTAGTCTTTAATCCACAGGACAGTCCCTCATTCTTTGTTTATCATTCACATTCTTGCCTTTTTTTTTTTTCTAGTGGGACTGGGGTTTGAATTCAGGACTTTGCACTTGCAAAGCAGGCTCTCAACCACTTGATCCATACCAGCCACATCTCTAGTCCATTTTTCTCTAGTTATTTTTGGAGATGAGGTCTCATGAACTATTTGCCTGGGCTGGTCTTGAACCTTGATCCTTCCCATCTCAGCCTCCCAAGTAGGTAGGATTACAGGCATGAGCCACTGGTGCCTGAGACTCATCCTTGAGACTTTTGAAGATTACAGTCCAGTTATTTTGTAAACTGTATTTCAATTTGAGTTTGTCATGTTTCCTTATGAATTAATTTCAGCCAAACATTTTAGCAGGAAGATGACAGATGTGATGTTATGTCCTCTGTAGTATACAATATCAGAAGGCATAAGATAAAATAATGTTCCCTAACTTTGGTCACTTGGTTAATGTGATTCCTGCCAAGTTTCTTTACTATAAAGTACCACAGTCAACCCTCTGTACTTCTAGATTCTACATTCACAATTTCAATGATATCCAATAACAAAGTTTATTTGAAAAAAACTAATTGTATCTGTTCTGAACAAGTTCTTCTTATTCTTTAAACAGCACAGTATAGCAACTATTTATATAACATTTACTTTGTATTAGGTATTTTAAGTAATCTAGGTATGATTTAAAGTATATGGGAGGATATGCATAGGTTATTTGCAAATACTATGACATTTTATATAAGAGACTTGAGCATCCATGAATTTTGGGGATCTGTGGGTGGTTCTGGAGTTACATATACTGGGGGATGATTACATTTTACCTTTTTTAATTAATATGTTTACTTGTGGGGAAATACTTAAGACTACGAGATTTTCTGTTTCTTATCAGACTTTCATCCACTAGTTTTAGTGTTGCTGGAATGATTCATGCCTGAATGAATTATTACTATGATGACTGCCAAATGATAATTTTCTAATTACATCATTTCTTTTAAATTTATTTGCTGATATTTACGTATTTATTCATTTGGTTATTCTTCCATGTACCCATGGATTCTTATTTTATCCAGTGGATTATAATCCATTACTATGATTATTTATTTTGTTGTTCATATTTTCCATACATGGCCAGCAAAAATCTCTTCAGGCTGATTCCTTTGTTCTTTTGACATGTGCACATCTTTCTCCTTCTTCCCTCTCTCCCTCTCTCCCTCCTTCCCTTTCTTCCTGCTTTCCTTCCTCCCTCCCTCCCTTTTTCCCTCCTTCCTTCCTCTTCCTCTCCTTCTTCTCTTCTCCCTTTCTCTCTTTCTCTTCCTCCCTTCCTTCCTGTCTCTTTTCTTTCTTTTTGTGGTGCTGGGGATGGAACCCAGGGCCTTGTGCTAGGCAAGTGCTCTACCACTGAGCTATATCCACATCCCTCCACATCTTTCTTTGAACATTTTCTTAATTTCTAGCATGACAAGATGTTCAAGACTCATATTTTTGCTAGCTCCAGCCCTTTAATCAGCCATTTATCCAAGGAGCCCTGGAGTTCCTTTTAATGGATAATGGTATTTACAAACAAAGATCTTGATAATAGGTGAAGAGTAGCATTTTTAAAATGGGTTATATCTCATAAAGTGGTAATGAATTTAAAAATAACTCTGTTGAATGTTACATATGATTTAAAAAATAATTCCTGTTACTTTGGCTTGTATTGATATTCTTTTTAGAAGAGTCTATGGAAGGCAATGTGTATTCATGGGCTTGAAGCCTATATTGCTTTAAATAATCTAATATTGCTGTCAGTAAAAATTGTCTTCAAGTAGTGTACCAATGAAATATTGGATAAAAGGACCAAACTCTTTCTTTTCTCTTTTTTGTGTGTGTGTCCTTTTTCCAATTTCTTTCAGATGGAGTTACAAGATGATGGAATTACAATGGGTTTAGAGCACAGCTTGTCAAAAGACATTATTTCTATTATAAACAATGTCTTCCAGGCCCCCTGGGGGGGCTCCCATACCTGCCAGAAGGATGAAAAGGCAGTTGAATGTAACTTATGTCAGTCTAGCATCCTCTGCTATCAGCTTGCTTGTGAACTCCTGGAGAGACTAGCTCCCAAAGAAGAAAGCCGACTGGTGGTAAGCAATTGCAGAAATGAGATGACTCATATATAGTATTAATAAAGACTGTAATATCTGGTGTAATGGGGTCTTTCTCCAGTGTTATCTTATTCTCCATGCTGGATTACAGGTGAGAATGTGTTAAACTTTTCCTGTTGTTTCTGCTAACTCAGGCTCCTGGAAAAGGGATATGAAATGGACCCACACTGCAGAATTCTATTAAGTGGCTTGAGTTAGAGTTGTAGCAATACTATTCATATAGTTTTCATGAATACAAAGCATTTCTGATATTCTCGAAAGTTTTTTTATTACTAAGTTATTTTATAAAATTTAAATAATAATAGTATAAAAGGATGTACAACTATATGTTAAAAAAAGTAGATTGTATATGAATGCTGTTCCAAGGTTACTTCAGCTTGTAAATTCATTGATTTCAGCAGCAATCAAAAAAAACTTTATTCCTTTTATGGGTTACTTTCATATTCTGTTTTCCAAGAAAATTTTCTAAAGAGGGAACAACTAATATAAAGTAACTTTAACTACCCTGTTCATTAGCTATTTTCTGAATAGACCATGATTTTTAAAATCTAAGGCATACGTACACTATATACATAATATACATAATACCAGAATACCCTCATGCTTTCAGAAGTAGAAGAACCTGAATTATTTTAGCAACTACTTTTCATCTTCTCTTTTTCTTCCTTTTCTCTAATGTTTCTCTAGGGTTGAAAGTGACTTCTTGAAAAAAATAATTTTTGAAGCATAGCATAAAAGTAATAAAGTCTTTTTAAAGTTTAGTTTCATTTAACTTGTTAGTCCTAACTGTCTCAAAAATTACATCCCTGTAGTACGTCTTTTAACATAGTCATCAGGTACTTACTGTAAAACAGTCACATCCTCCTTATCTCCCCACTACCCAGCCTCTGGTAACCACCATCCTGCTCTCTATCACAAGGAGTTCTCATGTTTTAGATTCCATATATGAGTGAGAAAAGCTATACTTGGCTTTCCGTTCCTCACTTATCTCAAATACCACAATATCCTCCAGGATCATCCATGTGTAATTTGTCGATACATAAAAACATTTAATATTAAAACCTGCCAAACCAGTTACAGTAACATATGGTAAAAAATTACAGTCAAGAATCTTAGGATAGAGATGTAGAACATATTAGCTGAGCATCCATGAAGCCCTGGGTTTGATCCCCAGCACTGCAAAAAAAAAAAAAAAATCTGGAAGTCTAATTAGGAAAATGCGTAAGTAAATGAAAAACTGTAAGACAAGCCAGGTGTGATGGTGGTACACTTCAGTAATCCCAGCACTTGGGAGGCTGAAGCAGGAGAGGCTTGAGTTTAAGGCCAGCCTGGGGTACATAGTGAGACCCTGTCTCAAAACCAAACAAACAAAACAAAAAAACCCAAACTAACCAAAACAAAGTAAAACAATAACCAACCAACCAAATAAATAAATCAGAAACCCCATAAGACAGTATGATTAACATTATGATCAAGGTAGCTGTGGGAGTTCAGAGAAGAGACAATGAATCTTGCTTAAGTGTGTGATGGGGTTAAGGAAAGTCTTCTTGGGGGAGATGAGACTTGAGCTTATACTTAAGGACAAGTGGAGGTGATAAAAGGAAGATGGTAGAACTTTTCAGATCTAGATAACTATTGCCTAAATGATATACACCCATTAATCCTATGAATAGATTAATCCTTTCATCAGAGCAGAGCCAAAATCACTTAATCACCTCTTATACCTCTTAGTAGTTCACAGTGGGAAGTAAGTTCACATGAGTTTTGGAGGGGACAAACCATTTTGAACCACAGCAGATGCCTTATGTATCCAAGTGGAGATCATTGAATCATTGAGTTGAATTGAATTGATCATTGAATCATTGAATCAATCATCATTGAATATGTGGACCTGATTCTTAAGAGAAAGACTGGAAAAAGACACATGCTTGCAGTCATGTGCATATTGTAGTAGAGTGTGTGGAGTGAGAAGGGAAGAGAACTAGAGCTGTAATTCTGGGGAGTACCAACTCTTAAGAGAGGGAAAGGGAGACCAGAAATAAATTGAGAAGAAGCCAAAGACCCAAGAGAAAAACTGAGGGAGAGCAATAATAGAAACCAAGGTAAGAGATAGGTTAGGAAAAGAGGGAATAGTCAATCATGTCAAATTTTGAACATTGGAAAAAGACTGAGAAGTGCCCAGGGGTTCTAAAATCTTTGCGTCCTTGGGGATAGTGATAACCAGGAACTGAACACAGACTCTAGTAGTTTTCAGTTGAAGAACAGAATCAGCTGAGGAAGTGTCCACATGAATATAGACTTCTGTTTCAAGGAGGGGATGGGAAGGGGTGAGGAGCCTGGATGGAGTTGTCCTGAGCTCTCTTTGCCCTGTTTTTAACAGGCTGGGGTGTGTGTGTGTGTGAGTTTTGACATCATCCCATGAAACAGGAGGAATAGGCATAAATGTGGAGAAATTGAGCTACCAAAACAATCTTTCATGTCCATAATGCTTTTGACATTTTGTTATGTGCTTAAATTTTGAAGATGAAGCTAAAAAGATTTAATTTTCCTTTTAAAATTTTCTTGAGGGGGAGGTACTGGGGTTTGAACTTAGGGCTTTGCACTTGCTAGGTGGGCTCTGTACCACTTTGAGTCCCTCCTCTTTCAAATCTGATGGAGAGAAACAATAAAAGAGGACTGACAGTCCACTGTGTGTACTAGCACTTTAGTTGTTTCATCTTTCTCCTGGGTCAAGTGGAGGACATGCGAATTGGGTGAGGACATGAAGAAGGGGCTAGCAGAAGGCTTAGGCTAGTTTGCAAAACAGGTAATACCAGTCCCTGCCACCATGGAGGGCAGTACCAGAAATATGAGTTATTGAGTGTATGTAGAAGATTCAATATGCAGCAGGCAACTTTCGACTGTATCAAATTATATGAAACTCAAGTTTATAATTTTATTTGGTGTCTGGTTTATGAGTAGCCTAGGAATAGAGCCAACCTCATAAAACTATAAAGTTGGCAAAGATAGCTTTTAGAGCTCTGTCAGATACTGTGCTAGTACTGGTTTCTTTGTTTCTCATGTCCTCCTTTATCTCGTCAATCCTTGTCTTGTCTTGCTTTGAGCTGGCTGTCAAATAATTCTTGAAAAGACGTGTACTGGTTTAAGTATTATCTTTGAGGATACTTTCAATAGAAGATATTTGAATATGAAACCTGAAAGAAAAAAATAGAAGAATAACCAGAAGATATTATAAATGGTAGCCATACCTAATACTTAAAAAAAAATTTCCTCTCATTTTTGCAACTTGCCTTACATAAATAAATAGAACATATTGCACAAAAATAGAAATATGTATAAATATATTCACATTGTTGTAGAATCAATCTCCATGGTCTTTTCATCCTGCAAAACTGAAACTCTTAACTATTAAACAACAATTTCCCAAATCCCTTTCTTCCCAATCCCTGCCAACCATCATTCTACTTTCTTTTTTATGAGTTTGGCTATGGTAGATACCTTATATAAGTAAAATCATATAGTATTTATCTTTTTGTGACTGGCTTATTTCACTTAGAGTAATGTCCTTAAGTTTCTTCCAAGTCATAGCATGGTCAGAATCTCTTTCCTTTTAAGGACTGAATAATATACCATTGTATGGATAGATATTTTAGTGATCCATTTGTCTGTCGAAATACATTGGGCTTTTTAATCTCTTTCTCTCTCTTCTCTCTCTCTATGTTATAATACTGGGGTTGAACTCAGGGCCTCTTGCTTGCTAGGTGGGCACTTTACCACTTGAGCCATGACCCTAGCCCTTTGCCTTACTTTTCTCTCTTTAACTGACATTATAGTAATTTCTTGCTCCTAAAACATTGACTTGCTCAACCAGCATTTACATTTGAATATATCTCTGTGAGCCCCTTATTCCCTACTAAATAAGTTTTGTTACTGAACGAAATGTGCATGAGTGGGAGTCCCTTAGTAAGTGGGCTACTGATCTTCAGGATAACACAGAGGTGGGAAAGCATTCTAGGAAGATATGACAACGTTTTTGCTATTTTTCCAGATTTATTTCAAGTGAAAGCAAATGTTTCAGCAACAACTGATACAGATCTCTCAATGCCAAGGAAATAAGCTTAGGTTCTTCTGAGGCATGGTGCCTTTGCCCTCTGGCTCAGCACAGTGCTGGACAGA
This sequence comes from Castor canadensis, assembly GCF_047511655.1. Lineage (NCBI taxonomy): Eukaryota > Metazoa > Chordata > Mammalia > Rodentia > Castoridae > Castor > Castor canadensis. The sequence goes on along the minus strand of NC_133388.1, from coordinate 15,746,040 downwards.
ACATGTCACGATACACCTTTGTTGACCTTAGTCAAACTGTTGTTTTACAGCCCTCAAGGACTGCTCATCTGGCTGCTTGTTTTGTTTCAGGAGCCCACAGACAGCCTTGAGGATAGCCTCCTTTCTTCCAGACCAGAGTTCATTATAGGTCCTGAAGGAGAGGAGGAAGAGAATCCAGCACCCAAGCATGGAGAGAATCCAGGCAATCGCAGTGTGCCTTCAGAACATGCTGGTAGGTGAACGTGACTTTTGGGGAGTATGTAGTATGTACTTTACAGTTTACACAGTGCCCAGTGTTCAGATTCTTGGTTTCTTAGATTAGTTCAGGTGCAGCTTCCTTATGCAAATGAACCTTTTGCCACTGGATTATGAAGTGAACAGATTCTTTGTGGCTCCAATTGAACACAATTCCCTGAGAATCTTTCTGACAGCAGGAGCTTATTATCAGTAAAACTCAATTGTTTACTTACTGTAGAAAGCTGATGTTATCCCTATACTATGCATTGTGTTCGCCATGCAAAAGTAGCTGTGAACAGAGACTGAACAGCAAGATGGAGGGTGCTGACAATCTCAACAGCCATGCAGAGCATGTGGTCAAAGCAGAGTGTTTTTGGGTTGAGGCAACAGAACTTGTATCCATGCAGCTTCTGCATCCTCAGGGTTTTGGCCAGGACCCTGGACAGGTGTACCTTGCATAGCTGTGCTTGAAGGCTGGTTGGTTCTTCTAGTTGGGGAAAAGGACAGCTTTATTTTTATTTTTACTTTATTTACTCCTGTGTGCATACAATATTTGGGTTATTTCTCCTCCCTTCCCCCAACCCCTGCCTTACCCCTCCCCCGTCCCCTCCCTCTCCCCCCACCCCCTTGCTACCAGGCAGAAACTATTTTGCCCTTATCTCTAATTTTGTTGAAGAGAGAGTATAAGCAATAATAGGAAGGAACAAGGGTTTTTGCTGGTTGAGATAAGGATAGCTATACAGGGTGTTGACTCTCATTGATTTCCTGTGCATGGGTGTTACCTTTTAGGTTAATTCTTCTTGATCTAACCTTTTCTGTAGTTCCGGGTCCCTTCTCCTATTGGCCTCAGTTGCTTTAAAGTATCTGCTTTAGTTTCTCTGCATTGAGGGCAACAAATGCTATCTAGTTTTTTAGGTGTCTTACCTATCCTCACACCTCCCTTGTGTGCTCTCGCTTTATCATGTGATCAAAGTCCAATCCCCTTGTTGTGTTTGCCCTTGATCTAATGTCTACATATGAGGGAGAATATGTGATTTTTGGTCTTTTGGGCCAGGCTAACCTCACTCAGAATGATGTTCTCCAATTCCATCCATTTACCAGCGAATGATAACATTTCATTCTTCTTCATGGCTGCATAAAATTCCATTGTTTATAAATACCACATTTTCTTAATCCATTCGTCAGTAGTGGGACATCTTGGCTGTTTCCATAACTTGGCTATTGTGAATAGTGCTGCAATAAACATGGGTGTGCAGGTGCCTCTGGAGTAACCTGTGTCAGTCTTTTGGGTATAGCCCCAAGAGTGGTATTGCTGGATCATAAGGTAGATCAATGTTTAGTTTTTTAAGTAGCCTCCAAACTTTTTTCCAGAGTGGTTGTACTAGTTTACATTTCTACCAGCAGTGTAAGAGGGTTCCTTTTTCCCCGCATCCTCGCCAACACCTGTTGTTAGTGGTATTGCTAATGATGGCTATTCTAACTGGTGAGATGGAATCTTAGTGTGGTTTTAATTTGCATTTCCTTTATTGCTAGAGATGGTGAGCATTTTTTCATGTGTTTTTTGGCCATTTGAATTTCTTCTTTTGAGAAAGTTCTGTTTAGTTCACTTGCCCATTTCTTTATTGGTTCATTAATTTTGGAAGAATTTAGTTTTTTGAGTTTCCTATATATTCTGGTTATCAGTCCTTTGTCTGATGTGTAGCTGGCAAATATTTTCTCCCACTCTGTGGGTATTCTCTTCAGTTTAGAGACCATTTCTTTTGTTGAGCAGAAGCTTTTTAGTTTTATGAAGTCCCATTTATCTATGTTATCTCTTAGTTGCTGTGCTGCTGGGGTTCCATTGGGAAAGGTCTTAACTATACCTACTAATTCCAGAGTATTTCCTACTCTTTCTTGTATCAACTTTAGAGTTTTGGGTCTGATATTAAGATCCTTGATCCATTTTGAGTAAATATTGGTATAGGGTGATATACATGGATCTAGTTTCAGTTTTTTGCAGACTGCTAACCAGTTTTCCCAGCAGTTTTTGTTGAAGAGGCTGCTATTTCTCCATCGTATATTTTTAGCTCCTTTGTCAAAGACAAGTTGGTTATAGTTGTGTGGCTTCATATCTGGGTCCTCTATTCTGTTCCACTGGTCTTCACATCTGTTTTTGTGCCAGTACCATGCTGTTTTTATCATTATTGCTTTGTAATATAATTTGAAGTCGGGTATTGTGATATCTCCAGCATTGTTCTTTTGACTGAGTATTGCCTTGGCTATTCGTGGCCTCTTGTGTTTCCATATCAATTTCACGGTAGATTTTTCAATCTCTTTAATGAATGTCATTGGGATTTTGATGGGAATTGCATTAAACATGTAGATTACTTTTGGGAGTATCAACATTTTTACTATGTTGATTCTACCAATCCATGAGCATGGGAGATCTCTCCACTTTCTTAAAAGACAGCTTTGTTTAAAGTTTCTGGGTGGGTGAACTGGGGACAGCAAGATGGCAGGCAGAGCCATGAACTGTTGGCTCACATCTGTAATGCTAGCTACTTGGAGGGCTGAGATCAGAAGGATCTCAGTTCCAGGCCGGCCCTGGAAAATAGTACTGGAGACTCACATCTCCAAAATAACCAGAGAAAAATTTACTGGAGGTGCAGCTCAAGAGGTAGAGTACCTGCTTTGAAAGTGTGAAGCCCTGAGTTCAAATCCATTCCCACCCCCCCAAAAAAATGGCAAGTAGCGTCAGGAACTATTTCCCAACTCCTCCTATTCTGAAAGAGCTTAGGGAGTTCAGAATGTGACTCCAGGTGCCTCTGGGAAAACCTGATTTCTACACCTGGACAATGACATTCTGGAAATTTGTCAGGACTTGGGAAAATTTGGATAGTTTTGTGAAAATCTTCCTGTTCCTGCTATCCTTAACTGTTAGACTATCTTGCCCCTGGGAGGCTTACTCCAGAACTGGTCAACATGGGCTTTACATTATCTCTTTGGTGAACAGCAAACATTCTTTCTATTTTGTGGGGTTCATTGCTGCTGCTGGGTGTCTTATTCAGACCATTACTACAGAATTCTTGGTCAGAACTAGCTGCTTCTACATGGTTTAAGTGGTTAATAGAGCTTAAATATCTCAGCTCACACTATTTACCACCATTGAAACAGAGTTTGAAGGAATGCTTGAGATGATGTTTCATTGATTTTCAATGTGTACTTGGAGTAGTAAAGGCTCTGTGTTCCCTCCTGTGGAACTTCCTTCTTTGGGGTGACAATTTGGTTTGGAAATGAAGGCACATGATAAAGAGCTGGTCACCCTGCACAGCTTCTATTAGAGTGATCAACTTGCTGCATTTCATAGGTTGGAGGGAGATGTTGATTGTTTGCTTGTTTTTTGGTGTGGTACTGGCGACTGAACCAAGAACCTTGAAAATGCTATGCAAGCACTCTATCTCCTGAGTCATACCCCAAGTCCTTTTTATTTGTATTTTGTTTTTGAGATAGGGTCTCCATAACTTTGCCCATGGCTGCCCTTGAATTTTGAAATACCTCTGTCTTTGCCTCCTGCCCTGTTATGTGTTGGCGCTTTAACTAAGACTTACTTTTAAAAAATTATCTTTAAGAAAGGAAATCTGGACTATGGTTGTGGCTCAAGTGGTAGGGCATCTGCCTGGCAAGTGTGAGGCCAAGTTTAAACCCTGGTACCACAAAAAAAGAGAAAATAAAAAAGAAAGAAAGAAACCTGAAATCTGCTGATGTAGTTCAGCCTTCTTTCTTTGCAGATAAAATAAATCCCATATGGGTTAAATGACTTGCTCGTGGTCATGTAGGTCATATGATTCATTTAAAATTTATGCTTTATTCACATCCAAGGTAAATGAGCTCTCCTCTCTACCCCTGATTCCCTGTATGTCTAGGGTGGGGCTAGGAAATTAGAGATCCAAATACTGCTCAACTAGTAGTGGCAGGAGTTGGGACTAGAACCCAGGTCTCATGGCTTACTTAGAAGTAATGACCTTGCTTTGGAGCTGCTGAAGCCCAGGCCCAGAGTTATCTTCTATCAGATTTGAGCCTTAAGGAAAGCAAAGACTTCACTTGGGATTCAACAAACTGTGCTGGTTTTGGGCAAATACAGTTTTTAAATGAAGATAGCACACAAATCGATGAGTTGGCTCTTTCAGCTCTATATAATATTTTATTCATACAATGGACAAAATTAAACTATTTCTTTTTATAAATTATAGGTGTTCCTCAGTATCCTTGGGGGATTGGTTCCAGGACCAATCCCCTCTACCCATGGATACCAAAATCTGGGGCTGCTCAAGTCCCTTATATAAAATGGCATAGTATTTGAATGTAACCTATTGACATTCTTCCATATGCTTTAAATTATCCTTAGATTACTTATAATGCAAATGCTTTGCTTTGTTTTGGGTGCTGGGGATGCAGCTCAGAGTCTTGTGTATGCCAGGCAAGCACTCTACCACTGAGCTATATTTGTGGCCCACAATGTAAGTGCCATATAAATAGTTATTTGTATTGTTTATGGAGTAATGACAAGAAAAAAGTCTATATATGTTCAATACAGAAGTAGTTTTTTTTCTCTGAATATTTTTGAGCCTTAGTTGGTTGAACCTACCTGTGGATTTGGAAGGCCAACTGTACTCTTCCTTTCTGAATTATTATAAGCTCTACTTTTAAAAACACTTAATTGCTCTATTCTTCCCCAGATGCTACTTCATACACTTATCACAGCTTTGGCCTATTTCCCTTCTTTTACTCTTTGCTGTCTTGCAAGACACGGTTATAAACTATCTCCTGAGCTGATCATAGTGGCACACACCTATAATACCAGCACTTGGGAGGCTGAGGCAGGAAGATCAAAAGTTTAAGTCCAGCCTAGGCTACATAAGAGAGCCTTTCGAAACAAAAGTAAATAAATAAATATAGAAAGAAACTTTCTCCTCAGGGAAGCTCCTGTTCGCTTTCTTCCTAGACCAGTGCTCCTGATGCTCAGAGTTCACTGCTGCTTCTGCTCTGTGGTCTTCAGGTCATGTTCCTGAGCTTCTCTGCCAGGGGACCTAGGGGACCATTCACATATGCTTAGTGAGTTCCATGTCCTTCAGATACTTTGTAGAAAGTCACATATGTCTACCACTAAAAGTATATATGAAACTTTCACATTAACCAGAGTAGAGTCAAGTGCTGATAACAAGCATGTAAAATATCAATGAATGGAAGGGCTGGGGTAGCTCAGGGAGCCAGACATTGAGGTCGAAGTACCTGATATTGAAAAATGGAGGTTGAGAATTTTAAATTAATAAGGTTTTGTGTATTTCCCTCATAGAAGGGATATATATGCTAATTTGGAGTGCAAATACAAATACTACACAAACTTCTATATCTACTATATCTACTGTTTTTACTCCTCTCTGGTTTCATGATCTTGATCAATAGGTGAATGGTGGGAGAAAGAGGAGTTAAGCTAACCTTTATGTAATTATTTCTTCACAGCAATAAAGAATGACACTGAGAGAAAATTTTGCTACCAACAACTTCCAGTAACATTGAGACTAATATATACCATTTTCCAGGTATATTTTCTGAAACCTTTAAATATTTGGCTTGGTAGCAATGCTGTTTTGGAAAACTCAGTAACCATGTGGTTCTTTGCCTAGGAAATGGCTAAGTTTGAAGAACCAGACATTCTCTTTAATATGCTCAATTGCCTGAAGATTCTCTGTCTGCATGGAGAGTGTTTATATATTGCTAGAAAAGATCATCCTCAATTTTTAGCTTATATTCAGGACCACATGTTGATTGCAAGGTATGTCTTGGTAACCTTTTTTGTTTATTTACATTTTAGGCTTCAGTTGTGAAAATTAAAGTCAGAATAAGACCTACTCGAGTTCATTAGAGTTATTTTTCTCAGTCAGGACAGCCTAATTTCTTATGGAAACTACTTTTATTTTATCTAAGTATACCAATATGAAGATAGTAATGTTTATTTACTAGATACTGTAGGAATAGATAAAGTAAAATAAGGATTCTTTTATGCCTTTCAATTGTTTGATTGAAAGGCTAAGAATATAGCATATCTATTGGGTGAATTTGATACATTATATGCATGTAAGGGGACATCACAGTGAAACCTCTTTGTACAATTAATGCTAATAAAAGTAAAATAGGATACAATTAAAATGGAATAACAGCATACCTTAGAAAAATGTCAACAGATAGTAAGTTAATAATTACCTAGTGTAATTAAGGATTTACTTATTTTCTTCTTTGAATTAGAGCTGCTAATAGACATCTAAAAATCCTCTGTGTACAGTCTGAGAAGTTATTTTTTAGAGACTTCTGAGGCATTTTGAGAATAATAAAATTTTGCTCTAGATTTATGGTGATTTCTACCAGAGGACCTTAAAATAACTATTATAGTCTTCCTGGAAGCATGTCAGAAAAATATCATCACTTTACATGTAAGAGAATGAGTTGACAAAAAAAGGAAAAGGTTCGTTCATGTACATTTTGTGACAAACCAAGTTGAAGCTCTGTCTTTACTCACTTTGTTCATTTGTTTATTTATTCATTCAACACATATAGTGAATGCTTACCATATACATTACTGTTCTATGCAATTGGTAATTTGTAGTCTAATTTGGAAAGGGATGAATACTGAAATATTACAGAAGATTACCTCATATTTTATTGTTTAAATTGGTCTACTTTTGAGATTGAAGGAGGAGATGGCTGTCATAATAATCTCAAAACAATAAAGGTGAAGTAGATGGGTAGACTAACCATGGTTGTCCTACGTGTATACACAAGTCTCTGTTAATCCAAGGGAACATGTTACGTAACTGATTTGCACAGTTCACAAATGGGCAAGATCATTTCTGCATGGATGGTTAGGAAAGGGCTCAGCAGAAGATACCATTCGAGTGGGTATCACAGTAATGAATTTTGATATTTAGAGATTTAAGATGTCTAGTACATTTTGTGGAAATCAGGAATGTCAATGACAAATGGACAGCAGAACTGAGAAGAAGGGACAAGAAGCGGTCAAGTCCTTCTTAGGAGATACCAAGGTTTTATTTTGCTACATAGTGTGGTTTTAGGAGAATAAGGGAAAAAGAAACTAGGGAAGTATGTTGGGACCCAAGTGTGAAGTGCCTTGAAAATAGGGACTTTCCTTAATGATACTTGGAGAGCTATGGAAGATATTAAAACAATGAATAGGGTGAGAGTTGTGTTTTAATTGAAAAGTATAGAGAAGAGCAAGATCCTTGGGAACCATCCACATTTAAGGAGGTGCAAAGGTCATCTTGCAAAGATTTAAGGAATGTAAAGAACTTTTTTCTGAAAAGTTTGCTAGAAAAGAAAGAAAAACATCAGATACTTAGAGGGGACAGAGTGAATATCAAGGACTTTAGGATAAGGAAAATCTGGATAGATTTATGGTCATTGGGAAAGGTCCAGCATAAAGGGCTAGGAAAAGTGAATAGTTACTGGAGCCAAGTTCTGGAAAGCAAGAGAAATGCAACCAAGAATAAAGTGTGTCGTGGAAAAGAAGAGGAATGCTCTTTCCATTGAAAGGAGATAAATTTTGAGAGCAAAAACAACGTTAAGGGAAGTTTAACAAATGACTTAAGCCTTAAAAATAATAGGTATGGATGACTTCTGAGAGGGAGATGGACAGAGTTGGCTTGGGAGCCTAAGGAACATGAAAAAAAAAAAGTATACAACAGTCACATGAAGAAAACTGTTGGGAGTCAACAAGAAATAACCAAAGAACTGCATATAGAGGGCCCAGCTGAAGTAGCTAGCTCTAGTTTGTAGTGCACCCAGTTAACAGAAGTTTGGGTTTCTTTTCTCCAGTGCTCAGAGACTTAAAAGTGGATGAGAGAAAGCAGGTGACAGACATAGTCAGGATCAGGGGTTAGTGATCTGATTATGGGGAAAGGTACAGGAATGAAGCAGTTGAGAGTAGTGAAATGGCTAACTCTGAGATCCAGTCCAAAATTGGAGGCAGGTAAAGCCAGAAGAACTGATATTTGGCAGTATAGAAAAGAGGGAAAAGAAGTCTCAGTCAGGATCAGAGGGGGAAAGTTGAATGTTCTCAGCCTTAGAGAAGTGAGGTCAGAAACTCATTCAACAGAGAGGGAGGGAGGGAAGAAAAGAGGGGGGGAAGAAGGAGAGAGAGACAGACCACTGTGCATGAGGAGGTGGGAGGTATGTGAGACCAGTCTTAATCCACTAAGACACTGGTGGAGGCTTTGGTGAGGAGAAAAACTGAGTGTGGTTCCTGCTTCACCCAGAAATGGGAACAAGTCCTGTAAATGGACGTTCTGGGTTTCAAAAGAAAGAGGTTGGTGAGAGAATTCTGGAAGTAATGGGAAGCATTACTTCTTAGTGAGTGAAGACTGGTGTGAAGATGCACTGAGAGGGCTAAGGAGAAATTGTGTTACCAGGAAAATGTCAGGTTTCAGCCAAGGTGAACAAGGGAAGCTGTATTCATTACCCAGAGCTGCTGTAATAAATTGCTACAATCTAAGAGGCTTAAAACAACAAAAGTTTATTTTGTTGGTTCTAGAGGTCAGAAGCCTAAAATCCATGTATCAACAGGGCCATCCTCCTCTGAAGACTAGAGGAGAAAGCTTCTTTGCTTCTCTTGCAGCTTCTGTTTGTTGCTGGCAGCCCTTGATCCTCTTTTTTATGTAGCTGCATCATTCTAATCTCTGCCATATGGCATTCTTCCCTGTGTATCTTCTAAGGACACCAGCCTTTAGATTTACAGTCTACTCTAATCCAATATGAATTATCTTAACGAATCATATGATTAGTTAGGCTAATCATCTAAACTACTTAGGAGTACCCTGTTTGCAAGTAGGGTCACATTCTGAGGTTTTAGGTGGACATGAATTTTGGGGGACACTATTCAATCTACTACAGAACAATCCTATGGGAAACGTGGAGGAGCTACAGAGTTTCCTCATAATAAAAGGGGATTGTACAGGTGCAATGAAGGGCAGATCTGGTGGAAGGTAGACCTAGCTGACATGGACATGGGGAAGAGTAGGGATGATCTAAAAGGTTCAAGGTGATGACAAGACAAGCTGTGAATCTGAAAAAAGTCAATGACAAAATAAATTCAGGAGTTGGGTAGATGATCCATTAATTCCAGGGGAGTGAGAATTCTAAATGGGCAGGCTTTTGTACTAAGTAAGCCCCATAAAAAATGTAACCAGGCTAAATGGACTGTGGGTACCATGAACCTCTGACTCAATTTTTTGATAACATAGTCCAGGTTTTTTCTTCCATGTACCACACTGACACAGAAACCATGGCAGACAATGAAAGGATTCAAGGACAGAACACTCTTCTTTTCAAGCTGGGCTATCTTAGAGAAGTGAGAAAGCCATTGGATCAGGCCAGATCCAGGCTTTTGTCACTGGGATGAATTTCTAGTGGTACTGTATGTAGTTTGCCTCCTTCTACTAAACTGATCATTCCATGAAGGGACAGGTTATGTCTTCTTTTTCCTTTGCATTCTTTATAGGGCCTATTCTCTGGGAGCATCATCATCTTTATCTTTACAATGATAATAATAAATGATAATAGCTCAAGGTCTTTGAATACTTATTATGTGCCAACCACTCTACATTATCTCATTTAATACAGCCCACATTGGGGAAGGAATGAAGGCTCATAGGAATTGAGAAATTCGCACATGGTTATACAGCTAATTAATGGCAGAGTTTGGATTAGATACATGGTTTTCTGACTTCCACTACTCAGATTAAGTGTATGGAATTTGGAAATTTCTTCTTTTCATTCTTCTTATAAGCAACTCTAGTAACTTTGCCTCAATGTACTGTGCAAAATTGCATTAGTTTTGTCTATCTCTCAGGGGTGCATTATGAGTTTTTGGTCATAAATAGTTTTGAAGTTTTGATTTTCATATCACCCCTGGAGCCACATAGAAAATGAACACAAATGGGCACAGTGGCTCATGCTTATAATCCCACTTACTCAGGAGGCAGAGATGTGGAGGATCATGGTTCAAGGCTAACCTAGGGGAAAAAATTAGCAAGACCCTATCTCAATCAATTTTTCAGGCTTGGTGGTGCATGCCTCTCATCCCATCTATGTGGGAGGCCGTAGGTAGGAAGACTGAGGTTGACCACAGGCAAAAACCCGAGATCTTATCTGAAAACTACTAAAGCAAAAATGGGACAGGGGGTGTGGCTCAAGTAGTAGAGTGTCTTCCTAGAAAGCACAAAACCTTGAGTTCAAACCCCAATACTGCCACAAAAGTGAAAACAAAACAAAATAAAAAGGTATTCAAAAAGATGAAATCAATCATTTTTTAAATAAAACTTTAAAAAGTTTATTCTCATGCGTTAATAGTACAAGGGACTTTCATTGTTATAATTTATTATTATTAAAATATATTCATAATTATTCTGATAGAGCTTGATAAGGACTTAGCTTACACTTGCTAAGGTGCAATATGTTATCAGGGATATCTCTCTCTTTCTCTGTGGCTTTTTCTCCTTCTCTTATTACATCTTCCCCATCTCTTAGCCAGTTTTATTCTGGCATGTTAGATCAAACTAAGTGTTGGCTTCTTCCCAGGCAGGTTGATCCTGGAAAGTGGGAAAGAGGGTCCCTGGCAGTGATTGACTGACATCGTCCTTCAATCCTGAAATTTCAGAAGGAGAGAGAACCTCTCTTTGTTCCAGATGCCATATCACTCCCTAGCAAAAGCTTCTGTCTTTCCTGTGATTGGGTCATATGTTCACTTGTAGGCTAATCACTCTACTCAGGATATTGAAGTGCTTTGATCAACCTATGTGTAGTGTTCACCCTTAGGATAGGGAAGGTGGGGGTGCCTGAGTGATAATTCTGTTAGTTCTTAGAGAGGCTGTTATTAATAGAAAAGCAGTTGTTTTTTGCCATAATAAGGAGAAAGGACTGCTGAGTAGCCAAAAAGTAATGAAGCTTCCCAGATATTCAGTGTAAGAAAAAATTTAAAATCACTTGTTATACCATCATCCTAACATAACTAGTATTAATTTTGCATATTATTTAACCATCATTTTTCATTTATATAGTTAAATTTATAATATGCAGCTTAATTTTTTTTAATGTAATGTTTTTCTTTTTTGTAGTTTTTTTTTAATTATTGCTGTACATTGTGACATTTATCAAAGTTCTTACAATATATCATACTTGAATTTACCCCCTCCATCATTCTCTTTTATCTCTTTTGTTTAAAAAATAATTTCTTTCTTTTTTTTTTTTTTTAGTAGCACTGGAGTTTGAACTCAGGGCCTCATGCTTACTAGACAGGCATTCTTACCACTTGAGCCACTCCACCAGCCCCTAATGTTTTTCCATAATGTTACATAAAAGGAATTAAAAAAAAAAACATGAACAGAACAAAGCATAGGAAATGTTTGTCAGAGGACTATGAATACAATTTCACTAAAAGCATCCCTACCAGATATATATTAACTATTCTTACCATAAATTAAGATAATAGGATTTTTTTTTTCTGAAAGGGTTGTGATAATTGTTACCACTTTGCTTCTCCTTGATTCCCTAGCTTATGGAGAGTTGTCAAGTCTGAGTTCTCCCAGCTTTCTTCATTGGCAGTTCCTCTCCTTCTCCATGCTCTGTCACTTCCTCATGGTGCTGACATCTTCTGGACAATCATAAATGGCAATTTCAACAGCAAAGACTGGAAGATGAGATTTGAAGCAGGTATTTCTATATTAGCTTAAAAACTCTCTGGGTTATAAGGTAAACAAGATGTCCATTTATTTTTGGCCTTCATTTCTCCTCCTATCCTTGTAAAAGTCATTCTCTTGCTCTTTCCTGGCTCTACCTAGATGAGCTTTTTTAATAACAGTATTTTGCAACATGGTCCTTAGATGGGGTGATCTTCTCCATGTCTGCCTAGGTGTAATTATATCTGTTATCCTTGCATAATTAACTGCACCCTTGTTTACTCCCAAGTGGGTTCCAGTTTGGATTATAAATAATGTTGGCATGTTATGAGGTTACTTGCATCAGAGTTATTGGGATATTTATTAAAAAGTGCAGACTATTGATCCCCCCCTCATAGATTTACTGACCTCCATAGAATCTTAGGAAGAGTGTAAAGACAGGAATTTGGGTTTTTAAACAAGTTGTCTAGGTAACTCAATGAGGTTTGATAATATCTGCTGTACACCCTTGCCAATGAAGCATCAAGGACCAGGTCTGGTGCAGTGATAGTTAAAATTTTCTAGTACATAGAATGGCAAGTTCTCAGAGTAATGTAAGGAAGGAATGTGGGGGCTGTCTTAGTTTCATATCCATTCTTCTAGTACTTCCATTCTTGGGGGCCGTAAGCAGGGTCAGCATGCCACAGCATAGTTCATCAGAACACTCCTAGGTATTTTAGAGTCTCAAACATTTGCCACAAAAATGGAAGTTCCATCAGATGAGTGAACTATTATACCTTAGAGTTCAGTGTTCTTATATATATCCACTTCAAAGAGTGCTTGCATTTTGCTGCTTGCATAAATCCTAGGGGATAGTAGGGAATTAGATATTATAGAGTATTAATTTTTTTAGCAAAAATCAACATGGTATTTGCAACATTGTATAGGGGATGTGAAATTTAAATGCAAATCAGGCAAATATTTAGCTATGTTTTTTATTCCAACTTAAGTATGAGATTGTTGCCAGGTTAAAATCTGCATTGCAGTTCTGATTATGCTACTTTTCAACTTAAAAAATTTTAATGGGTTTTTAGTCCTTGGGAATAAAGTTCAGAGTTCTTAATTGACAAAGCCTCCTGTAGCCCAACTATAAGTGCAGCCTCATTTCCCTCTCTTCTTTTTCTACATGTCATTGCTATTTTCCCACTGCTTCCTGCTTCCCTTCCTCTGTAACTTGACCATTCAGTGCTCTTCTTCTAAAATAACTCTTTCCTTCAAGGTTCTGCTCCAATATCACCTCCATTTACCCCCCTTCAAATGCTACTAAGTTTTACCTTCAAGATCCCCTTGGTAGAAAGTGTTTATTTTCTGATCATCCATAAACTTTTTGTACCTTATTAGAGGCATTTATAGCCTTTTATATTACATTTCAACTACAATTGTACCTGTCTTAATCACTTTTAGTTAACTTGACTTTGAAGTCAAAAGTTATGAATCTTTCCATTTACTTCCATCTCTTCCCAAATACCTAAATACATGTTATAAGCTCAACATGTATTTAAAAAATAAGTGAACCCCTGAATTTATTGAACAAATATCACATGTACTAGGCACTATGAGAACAATAAAAGATCTTAAAGAGAAGGTTCCTACTCTCAAGAGACTCCCAATTTAATTGATGAGACAAAATACAAATATGTAAGAGATTGATAAACTATAACCCTCCCAAAAGATGTGTCAAATAGCTATATATGAGCACACAAATGCCATATGCAAATTAATAACATGTAAATGAGTAGTGTTTTTATAGGAGCTCATGGAATGGAAAGGTCAGAGTGGACTTTATAGAATAGGTAGAATGTGGTAGATTCTTCAAGGATGGTAGAATGTCAATAAGCAGAAAAGTGTAGAAAGAATATTCTAGATTGCTGGAATAGCTTAAGAAAAGCACTGAAACATTTTAATTCACACCATACTATATTGCTTACTAGCTATAACTGGGTTTTTTTGACAGTACTGAGGATTGAATTCAGGGCCTCGTGCTTACTAAGCAGGTGTGCCACCACTTGAAATATTCTGCCAACCCACAAACTATGAAAGTTTTATACAGCTATACTTTAAGGGAGGAATAATTTAACACAGCTTTTCAGAATAACTAAAAATCTATCAAGTAAAAGTATATTTATATCATGGAAGACATATTTGGCTTCTGTAGTCCTGGGAAGTGTTTATTTGATTTGTCATTTCACATCATGACCTAGTAAGAGTAGAATAGAGACTCAGAACCTAGAGCCAGGCCTGGGGGGCACCTCTCCTCTCCATCTGTGGTCTGCAGAGGTTCCGTGGAATGACCACAGAAATGAGCAAGGAGGCATTTTGATAGATTGAAATGTAGCTGAAGTTTACACAAAGAGAAGACCATTAAAAAGTCTAAGAGACAACCAAGAGCTAAATCAAAGCTGCCTGGCACTGTGTAGAAATAATTTCTTTTGCACAGATGAAATTGAACAGTGTAGAGGGTGACAGTAGAATTTCCTTTAATATTTAAAATTGCCATGAGAAGGACCTAAGTTAACTTTTTCTCTGTGGGTTCAGTTCTCATACTGCCTAAGTAAATGTCAATATATACATATATGCATTTTGTTCACTGTATTTTACATTGCAGTGGAAAAAGTGGCTGTAATTTGTAGATTTCTGGATATTCACTCAGTGACCAAAAATCACCTGCTGAAGTATTCCCTGGCACATGCCTTCTGCTGCTTTCTGACAGCTGTGGAGGATGTCAACCCAGCAGTGGCCACCAGGGCAGGTCTCCTGCTTGACACCATAAAGAGGCCAGCATTGCAGGTGATGTATGGTGTGTGTTACTTGCTCTGCAGAGGGTCTGTGTCAGTACCACTGAATCATTTAGTTATTTGTGTCACATGTCTTAGTCTTTTAGACTTGCTATAGCAAAATATCATAAATAGGGTAGCTCCTAAACAATATAATATACCATTTTTCTGGAGTCTGGGAAGCCTAAGCTCAAGGTGCTAGCAGAGTTAGGGTTTGGTGAGGGCCTACCTTCTAGTTCACAGATGGTGCATTTCACTGTGTCTGGGGCTCTGCTTCAGGACACTACTCCCATTCATGAGGGCTTCTGTCCATATGACCTAAATCACTTCTCAAAGGCCTTACCTCCTAATACTATCCACTTTGATAATTAAGTTTCAGCATATGATCAGACCCCAAACTCTAAAGTTGGTACAGGAAAGAGTAGGAAATACTTTGGAACTAATAGGTATAGGCAAAGACTTTCTCAATGGAACCCCAACAGCTCAGCAACTAAGAGATAGCATAGATAAATGGGACTTCACAAAACTAAAAAGCTTCTTCTCAGCAAAAGAAATGGTCTCTAAACTGAAGAGAACACCCACAGAGTGGGAGAAAATATTTGCCAGCTACACATCAGACAAAGGACTGATAACCAGAATATATAGGGAACTCAAAAAACTAAATTCTCCCAAAATTAATGCACCAATAAAGAAATGGGCAGGTGAACTAAACAGAACTGTCTCAAAAGAAGAAATTCAAATGGTCAAAAAACATGAAAAAATGCTCACCATCTCTGGCCATAAAGGAAATGCAAATTAAAACCACACTAAGATCCCACCTCACCCCTGTTAGAATAGCCATCATTAGCAACACCACCAACAATAGGTGTTGG
Organism: Castor canadensis; assembly: GCF_047511655.1. NCBI lineage: Eukaryota > Metazoa > Chordata > Mammalia > Rodentia > Castoridae > Castor > Castor canadensis. The sequence continues at coordinate 15,730,395 of NC_133388.1, read as the reverse complement.
GGAGGATACCGGGAAAAAGGAACCCTTTTACACTGCTGGTGGGAATGCAAACTAGTACAACCACTCTGGAAAAAAATTTGGAGGCTTCTTAAAAATCTAAACATTGATCTACCATATGATCCAGCCATACCACTCTTGGGGATATACCCAAAAGACTGTGACACAGGTTACTCCAGAGGCAGCTGCACACCCATGTTTATTGCGGCACTATTCACAATAGCCAAGTTAAGGAAACAGCCAAGATGTCCCACTACTGACGAATGGATTAAGAAAATGTGGTATTTATACACAATGGAATTTTATGCAGCCATGAAGAAGAATGAAATGTTATCATTCGCTGGTAAATGGATGGAATTGGAGAACATCATTCTGAGTGAGGTTAGCCTGGCCCAAAAAGACCAAAAATCGTATGTTCTCCCTGATATGTGGACATTAGATCAAGGGCAAACACAACAAGGGGATTGGACTTTGATCACATGATAAATCGAGAGCACACAAGGGAGATATGAGGATAGGTAAGACACCTAAAAAACTAGATAGCATTTGTTGCCCTCAATGCAGAGAAACTAAAGCAGATACCTTAAAGCAACTGAGGCCAATAGGAGAAGGGGACCAGGAACTAGAGAAAAGGTTAGATCAAGAAGAATTAACCTAGAAGGTAACACCCACGCACAGGAAATTAATGTGTCTTCAGGATAGTCCTTCTCTGTTGTCTTACCAGAAAGTTGTATGTCCTTCCCCTAATATGAAACCTGCTCAGGGCCTAAACCATAGGAGACACACATTAGGTGAGAGTCAAATGAATAAATGGGATGGCTGGATGAATTACAACTTTTAAATTTCAGTCAGTTAAAAAGAAGAGGAATGATAGGTTCTTAGACTAGAGAAATGGATGCTCCATCCATTCCACTTCTATTTCAAGAACACAAGGTGACTTTATGTTCTTTTATAATCACACAATTTAGGATTGAAAGGGAATTTAAAGACCATATTCTTTTGTATTCTAAAATGTAGCCTTGAAAGTGTTCTTCACAATGAAAAAACCCTACAGACATTTAAAAAAGATTCAGTTGTACTTGGATTATGTGGTTGTTATTTAATGCATTAGAAAATGAATAGCATACATTTAGTTCGCATTTTTAATCAAAATTCAATAGATATTCTGCAATTAGGAGAAAGTCCTCTTCTACATTTTTCTCTTACCAATGCTTGCCATCCAAAAAGATTTCAATTGGATCCTTCTATTTTTAAATATGGTTTACAGACATTCCCGTGTTTCATTGACTCTGCCTAATATGTTTGTTGTCTTTGAAGAATTTTAGATGTTTACGTCTGACTTTCTTTTTTCCCCTTTTCCAGGGTCTGTGTCTTTGTCTTGACTTCCAGTTTGACACTGTAGTTAAAGACCGACCCACAATATTGAGCAAGCTTTTACTCCTGCATTTTCTTAAGCAGGATATTCCTGCTTTGAGCTGGGAGTTCTTTGTCAATAGATTTGAGACGCTTTCTTTGGAAGCTCAGCTACATTTGGATTGCAACAAAGAATTTCCTTTTCCTACAAGTAAGTAAAACAAAGAACTCATTGTAAACAGTCTTAGCTCCTGTTGTTCTTGCTAGGTAAGCGGGAGATACTTGGCATGTAGCTTCAATTCCCATATGGAGGAGGATGCCCTAACTTCATGTACTCAACTGTTCACTGAGTTTCTGTTATATTCATTCATAGATTTAAGTATATTCTGGCATTTCAAAATTTGAATTTTTCTCATTTTCTTGAGGACCTAAGATAACTACTTATGATGGTGTGTTCCTTAAATATTTAATCATTATGTTTAGAGCAATTTTGTGAAATCTGTTTATACCTTGTAAACTCTTGTATACTTATTGATCAGTTGCCTATAGCTCTAAGTAGATAAAGAGAATATTTTAAAAATCAGTGATTTAATCTTACAGTCTAAAAGTGATAGTCATGATAGAGAACAGTCATGATTTTTTAAAACATATGACTTATCCTACAGGGATATGGATGACTCATGCATCCATGAAAGATGTCTTTTTCATATTGGAACTACACATAGATGGATTGCTTTAAACTAGCTGTATCATTTTGCCAAAGAAAATGATAACCTCTTTAATTCCTTTTATGCAAAGCCATCACTGCTGTGAGAACCAACGTTGCCAACCTCAGTGATGCTGCATTGTGGAAGATCAAGAGGGCTCGCTTTGCAAGAAATCGACAGAAGAGTGTGAGATCTCTGAGGGACAGTGTGAAAGGGCCAGTGGAATCTAAGAGAGCACTCTCCCTCCCCGAGACCCTGACCTCCAAAATTCGTTGAGTATCTTCTATCATTCTTCCATTAAATCTGTTTTATGTCTTTCTGAGACTGACTTGTCTTGTTGAATGTTCACCAAAAGTAGCAGAGTTTGCAAATTGAGCTTGTTAACAAGATGGCTCTCAGAGTCCCTAGAAAATCACCCCAGGGCTGTAAATGTCCTGTGTGACTTTTTCTAGCTTGTGGATGCGGCAAAGCCCTGATCTAGTAGTAGATGGTTTTGAAATGTAAAAGGCAGCAAATCTTCTGATGCTTGGTATGAAACTTAAGAGAAGCATTTGCTTCTAACTCCTAGCATACAAAAGTATGCACACCAGCCACTTTCTGAATAAGATATAAACAACAAGACCCATGCAGCTAAGGAGGTAGAGGTGAAATTCAGAATGCATGGTTTTTTTTGTTTTGTTTTGTTTTTTCTCATGCATGCTAGAAGCAGCCATAGACAAACTAGTAATAGTGGTTGCTTTTGAAAAAGGAAAATCAGGCTAGGCAGAAGTTGAATTTCTGTCCAACTTTACCAGATAACTTATAAATGAAAACAAGCTTTGTTGCCAATTTTTTTAAAAAGACTACATATACACTTATTTTATTAAGGTCTTTCTTTATATTTCACTATTAAAGAGAATAAAATTTTCCTTAAATAACCAAATGACTAAACTCTACTGTTTAGCAATGGTACATGAGTGACAAATAGTTAAAAATTCATAACTAAATCATCATATTAATGAATGAGCATACTTAAATATATTACTAACTTGTAAAAACTATTAAATGCTTTAATTTTTAAATAACATCTGTGATGTTAATAAAATAACATCTAAAATATATTTCTTACCCTGTCACAAGCTGAAAGGTTTGCTTTTTCATTGACATTAGAAAACAGCCTTATACAACATAGCCATTTTAATCATAAATATGATTTAATTTTATTTCTTACATTTTTCTTTATTTTATGACAAATCTACAAGAATATGACCTGTTGAACTTTGGATGAGTTTATGGAAAGCCTTTTAAGTAATCAATAACCCAGTTTTTCAGGGAGCAAATATAATCACATGTGGCCATTTAAGAAAAACCTACAGTAGTGTGAGACCCTAGGGGAAACTTGCTTCAGTCCTAGAAACCAATACATAGATTAAATAGATTGCAATTTTTATTTGAGCTTCCCAGCTGTTTTATAATTTAACTGATGAGTTTGGCACATAAAGTTTATTGTTATTTCTTGTTAATTCACGTGACAATTTTGATGATTAATAATTGAAGTAACATTGAAGGATCTTCTTGAGATCCAAGTAAAGCCACAAAACTTTTGTACATAAACTTATTTTTCTCTGATGTTAGTTACAAATAGGAAAATTAAACCTGCTTCTAGTGTCCAAAGCAGTTAGTACTAAGTATATTTTCTAGGCTCAAATTGTCTTTAATGCTTATTTAAATAGAGTTGTTGTTGATTTTTAAGCTGTGAGGTTGACCAGGCATGAGCAGTCTGCTCCAGCTCTCGGTGGGACACCTGAACAGACACCAGGTGGGTACTTCTGACGTTGAAGGGCCTGTGCAAGTATTTATCACAGGTGGACAAGGTAAAGACTTCGGTGTCTCTAACTGGACCAGAGTGATATTAATAGGATTTGCAAGTTCCAAAGGGTCTTACCCCAGACACTCAAGTGCTTGAACCCCTGACATGGCAATTCTTTCCATTTTACTCTTAGCAGATGACTTTTGATCTCATTAACTTTTGGTCCAGTAAGAATCATCATATTACCTGAGTATATACTTTTCCACAGAGAGCAAAGATGACTAGAACTATACATAATACTTATATTTGTATGTATAGTTACACATAGAAATATTATGTTCATATATTTATATATCTGCTTTAGGCAAAACACATTTCATTTATATTTTTAAAGTTTATACATTTGAACCACCCTCATTTGCTCATCCTCTTAGCCATTCCCAATTCTTTGCTACTCTACTTGTATTTCTGTTTCTCAGAATAAAGGAACATTTCCATTGTTTGAAGGATCATAAGATCATATTCAGCATGGTGGTACAGTGTAACTTATCATTTGATGTTCCATGATACAGTATAATGTATCATGAAGTATCTTAAGGGTCAAAGAGACATTGGCAAGGACATTACAGAATGAATGTTTTCCACACAAATAGTGCCAATCATTGTGAAGATTGGAAAGATTGTAAAAGTTCTGAATACTTATATATTTGTCAAAAATAAGCTTGCTAACTACCACCTATATGTCATTTTATAGAAAATTTGTTTTTTCATCTAAGGATAGTTTTAAGATAAAACTTTTCAGAATGATGTCAACATGCTGAGAAAGAAAATTTCAAGTAAGGAGACTTTGAAGATAATGAGCATTATGTGTTATAAAAAAGGACACTGGAAAGAGAGGAAGTAAGGAATGGGAGAGAAAAGAGAGATCCCTAAAGATCATGAATGCAGATGGTGGACAATGACTGAAAGTATATTTTCTCTTTTAAAATTAATGAGAAAAAAAAGGAATGGCAAACACTTGGCAGAGTCCTGCTACCTGAACACCTTTACTGTTGAGAGAGAAAGAGAGAGAGAAAGAATAGAAATAAGAACTTCTGATCCTGAGCTTGATAGAAATGTGGAATCCGTTCAGTTCCTCATTAGTGAGGCCTTCTTTGAGATTGCTCTTTTGTATTTCATACATTTTCTTCATTTTATCTCAGCTTATCTTTTTATCTTAAGGCTTACTTGAAAAGCTAGTCTTTAATTATTATTATCCACTTTAATGATCCAACAAAAGGAATTCCCTCAGTCTCTATAAGAAAGTGTACATATGTTTCTTGAAGTTAAGAAAAGCTTTCAGGCAACTAAGCATCCTACCAAAAATGACCAGATGGAAAATGGGCAGAAAATAGCACTGTTTAAATTAAATATGAGGCTAAAAATTCTGGAGAGATAATTTATATACCAACACTATAAGTAAAATTTGCTTAGATTTGGAAACAGTTGGCTCAGTTAATAAGGCAATTTCAAATTAATGTTTCATTTTTGCATTATTATTGACTGGATACTGAATGTTTTAACTTGGAAGCAAAGACATAAAATATAAGGTTGTGCAGGATTGTTTAAAACAGTAATTAAGTGAAAACTGGAGAATTTGCTACTTAATGAACATAGTTTTGTTTAGTGTAAGTAATGAGCTCCTCTGTGCAGACCTCTTACTGATTAGGCCTGAAATAAAGCAGATGCTATTTAATTATGCAGTAAGACTTAATTTTAATTGCTTTAATCTGAAGTTTTTTGGCACTGGATTTACAATTTATTACTGTCTGATCTTAACCTTTTCACAGGACCACAGAAAATAAGATAGAACATACTAATTTCAATAGAAGGTATTCTCTGCAAGGCTTGTAAAGAGCTGCGTTCCTCTGTGATTTTTATGAGTTGAATCAAAGGCCTTTGTACAATAAATAAAAATCATAGAATGTTATAACTGAAACCTTAGAGATATGCTAACATTCTCCTTTTATAGAGGAAGAAACTGAGTTTCTTATAAAGGAAAAAGTATCACAAAGTTGCTGGTGACAGACCTGGGTCTCAAGCCCAGAGTTCCTGAGCTCTCTATTTATAAAGCATGAGAGGTCATTTCTAGTTGGCGCTCAGTACCTTTATTTCATCCTAATTGATGAGATATAGAATCTTTTGAACTATTAACCTGAAAATTGTATAATTGGATATAAAGTATATTTTCACTGATGCTGTCACAGCTAGGAATTCTCTTCCTCTGGATATCTAGAATGCCTACTGAAGATCAACTGAACATAATTCAGCAATTGTGTTGTTAGCACAATACAGAACAAATAGTATCAATTCAATGAACATATGCACTAGTAGTATCAATTCAGTGAACATATGGCACTGAATTGTATCTTGTTCCTCATTCTTCAGAGTGAATAATTGTGATAGTAGGCATATAGCAATATTTCATATATACATAGTACCTCTTTACCTATAGGGTTTATGTAAATCACCTAACTTTGACTTCCTAACTCATTTATAGTGTTTGATCATTGTTCATTCCTGATCAAATACAGAATAAACTCACAAGAAGCCTTTTCTCCTCTACTTAATTATCACTATTGTTTTGATAAAAGAGTCAGTAAGTCAGCTTTTATGGCAGAAGTTCTCTGTTTCTCTAGTCAGCTCCTTGCTGTTTTGGGGCCTCATCAATTTTTCTCCTACATAGAAGACAAGCTCTGACATACTATTGAATTCAGTGGACTTTCGTAAACAATAAGTGTCTGTGTCAGATACTGCCCCATATTCTGTAAAGGATATAAATATGGATAAGACATAGCATGTGCCTTCAAGGAGTATATGTTCTTGTAGGGGAAAAAAGCAAATGAATAAATAAAAGGTTCTGATTTGCATAATAGTTACATGCCATATGAATGTTAGGATATGCTAAAGGAAAATTTCTCCATTGTTCTCTTTCTCCATCCATCTTCCCTCTTGTCTTTGGAAAGTAACAGAATTTAGGGATCACATTCAATTACTGAGGGGAGGGTGGGCACATGTAATAAGAATGGCATCTGGGGACTAGATCATAGCATAAAATGAGGGTGAAGAGAGAACTAAGAATAAAGACATAAAAGTGGACCAGTGTTGGCTCTACTCTGAGATCTGAGAGTAGCTCAGCTTGTAGGAATGCTGAACATTCTGATTGGAGTGCCAGGAGATAAGTCTGGAAAAGCAGATCCTGATCTTGCCTGGTTTCAAGTCATCTGAATCAATAACAGTGTATTCTCCTTTTAAATTTCAATCAGTTATCCATCTCTGTGGACAAGCTGTGGTGGACTTAGTCTACACTAAAGTCATGGTAGAAATAGCTCTGCCTCTATGATTATAAATATATCAATATTTTTCTTTATAGAAATAATAAAATCAAATCCCCTAACATCTTAAATCACCATGGTTAAGAAAGATAAAGGACACACAGACTATAATTTAAAACTGCTATTTGTCATACCTTAGAGAAAATATTTGTAGCTATTTAGTTTTAAAGTGGAGGCTTAAATTTTACCACTTATGTATAATTAAAATAGTAATATTGTCTTTATCAATGAACAATATTCCAGCTTCTCTACAGCTGATTTTTCATAGGGATTTGATTAAGTTAACTTTACTTTATGAAGAGCATACCAGTCCCAGGTTTACTCTATTTTAAAGAAAAAGTGCAAGCTTGCAAAGCCCACAATGAGACAGTAAATTATTGAAATAAAAATGATTATTTTTACTTTATGCAAAAGTTCCTTTAACTAGCTCTTTTTTCAGTACATTTAATGGTTGATCATTACTGATGATTCTGAGGAAGCAAAGTAAGAACAGAAAACTTCATGTTAAAGCACTAAAGATCAACAAAGATGAATCTACAGGGCAACTTGGGCACATATAAAGTGAAAAAACTATGATTTGCTGGGAAAACTTAGGTTACACACCTTTTTGTTTTTGGTGACACTGGGGTTTGAACTCAGGGTCTTACACTTGCAGGAGCTCTACCACTTGAGCCATGCCCTGAATTGCTTTAGCTATTTTTTGAATAGTGTCTTGCTTTTATGCTCAGGCTGGCCTGTACTATGATCCTCCTATTTATACTTCTTGTGTAACAGGGATGACAAATGCAACACCATGCCCAGCTTTTTATTACATTATTGGTTGAGATGGGGTCTTGTACTGTTTGCCATCATTGGCCTCACACTACAGTCATCCTGATCTCTGCCTCCTGAGTAACTAGGATTACACGCATGAGCCATCATGTTTGGCTAAGATTACACACTTTTAAAAACATGTTCGCTTGTAATGAGAAGAGTTTGGAATATGTAAGCTGAAATATGATGGCCTGTTTTCTAGACTTGACTCAGATTGAAATGAAATGGGGGCAGGGTCCTAGTTGTGAATTCTTTTTCTTTTAGATCAAAGTCTCTAGATTTTTCAGGGTTTCAAATCAAAGATGCAAATCCCTCTTAGATGTCCCCACCTTCCATGTTTTTAGCTTTGGGACTTTGGAGTCAAGACAGTCAGTACTTGTTGGAGCCAAGCAGGACTGAGTGATACGTGTTCTCCTAAACCTCGCACCCTAGTGCTAAAAAGGATTGAGTGTTGAAGCTATATTGTAACAGCTATCATTTGCTGCTGTAATAGCATTGGACCCTGCAGGGAATTTAGATTCTGTGTCACATTTTTGGCCCAAACTTGCCTGAAGCAACAATGTCCTTCTAGTTGTAAAATAATACTCTGGAAAAAAAATTAAAGGTAGATAGTTTTCAATGGTGAAAGAGAATTCTCTAAATGTTATCCATTGTATTTTATAAGGATTTACATAAGCATTGTTTTTGTCCAAATCATATATTATAAATATTTAACTACATTGTACAGTGATGTTTCACATTTTCACACTCTCATTGAAATAAAGTGTTCTACACAAATTAATTTCTGATGCATGCCTAGTGAACAATAATGTTAATAATTTATGGTCCACTCTCTGCATGTGGAACACTGCAATAAACAAGTCCTTAAGTTTTATTTGAATCATTTTTGGTCAAGAAATTCTCTAAAGTATATAGCATATATTCATGGATAGACTCAATGAGACAGAAATGTTAATGTCCTAGAATCATACTGAAGAATGTCAGATAGTTTCCTAATATTAGAGACTCTTAGCTAAGTTGGTTGCCAAACTATTCCTTCATTGCCAACTGTCCCTTCTTATTATTTCACTTTGAACAGACCAACATTCTTCTGAATCATCTAAGGAAACTAGAAAACCATAATTTTTATATGCAAGTCTTAATTAGTAAATTATGAATTTGACATTATCTTCGTGCTAACGTCCCACAGAAAAGTGGGCTTCAGACAGCTCATTTCTGCCATCCATAGAAACATTTCTCATATTTTTTTTTCTTGGCTGTGTCCAAGATTGAGATGTTTCCAAATTAATTGAATCATTTATACCATAATTTTAATGGATGTAACCAAAGTTGATAAAGATTTGTAACCAAACCTTGTCATTATTTAGTAGAACTTTCCCTTGTAGCATGTGAGATGAGAATGCTGGTGTACTGACCTAACATACTAGACAAAAACTTAATTTTCAATTTAGAAGTTCTAATGTTTGTCAAAAGAAGGGCAGATAATGTAGAGTATTTTGAAGAAGCCCCAAAACATAAATACAGAAGAACAAATATCACTTTTCTTTCCCCAAATGTCCTAAACCAAAACTGATCATGAGGAGCAAAAGAACAAAGGGAGATAAGATACAATGTCTGACTTCAAAAAAAGCAGAAAAAGTCAATGTCAGGGTGCTGCTCAAACAGTTACTTATGAAGTTAAGAGGAAGCCCAGGGGGCTGGAGTTGGAGCTTAAGCGTTGGAGTGCCTGCTTTGCAAGCATGAAGCTCTGAGCTCAAATCCCAGCCTCCCCCCACCCCCAAAAAAAGGAAGCCATGGGTTCAGGTTTTTTTCTTTCCATGTGAACTTTTAGCTCACCTTAATGTTGTGTGTTTCTGTTTTTTAAAGTTCATGCTTCTCTTTCTGTCTGTCTCCCCTTCCCCCATATGTTTTTCATTGCATACTACTTCCGGGCTTATAGTGTGCTATTTATAATTTTGACTGTCATTCAAAGAGTACACATTGCTGAATCTCAGGATTTTGAAAAGAATTTTTTGTCCCATCTGATTCATGAGCATAATTGAAGTGAGCTAATATTTTGAACAAAATAATCAAATAGATCCTTTTATACTCAGTGGATTTTAGACTGTTATTTTTGGAGTTATGCTTATGTTTTAGAAAGCTGGAAAAGAAATTTCTCTTTATTACTGAGAGTAAAACTTTGCCAATATATTAAAAATGACTAAATGCAAAGTTTATTTAGGTATTCATCTCATAGTTTCATCTCACAGTTTGAGAATAACATTGCTTTATAGCCCCTTATTTTTATTTCCATTCCCTTCTTATTCCCAAGTAACTTGGTGCTGACGAACACTGTAACTTCTACCCCTGGACTGATGCTTTGCTTACGAGCCCAACTGTGTGTCTTTGAGTTTCATGTCTAGACCAGAACCTTTTAATATGTACTAGGAACAGAAAGAGTACTGCAATGTCAGTGTCAAGTAAGATTTTAATGTGAATTCACTGTGGGGGAGTTACCCACTGACTGCATTTCTTGCACTGACAGGACAACAATCTCCTGAGAATGACAACACCATCAAGGACTTGCTCCCAGAAGATGCTGGAATTGACCACCAGACAGTTCATCAGTTAATTACAGTGCTCATGAAGTTTATGGCCAAGGACGAGAGCAGCGCTGAGTCAGACATCAGCAGTGCAAAGGCTTTCAACACGGTCAAGCGGCACCTGTATGTTTTACTGGGTTATGACCAACAAGAAGGTTGCTTCATGATTGCACCTCAGAAAATGCGCCTATCAACTTGCTTTAATGCGTTTATTGCAGGAATTGCCCAAGTAAGTATAATAAGAGTTTTCGGAAGTCACATCATGGGTTTTGGTACCAAGGCACTAAATTCCAGTTAGCCAGCATTGAGTGTAAAGGTTTGTCTAAATGCCTTGGTATTAGGCAAGAGTATGTGGAGAGGAATATAAAAATGAGTAAGAATTAGTTATCTGAAACATGAAGGGAATGTGTATGGGTTTTTTCTTTTTTTGTAAAACGTATGTAACCTAAAATTTGACCATTTTAAGTGTACAATTCAGTGGCAACTAAGAACATTCATATTGTTGTATAACCATCATCACTATCCATGTATAAACTTTTTCATTATCCTAAACTAAAACTCTGAACTTGTTAAACAATAAGGGAGTACAGGATTTTTTGTTTGTGTGTTTTTTAAAAATCTTTTTCCCTTTCTTGGCTTCAAGTGGAGAGAGTTGGGTTAATCAATGTAACTTACTTTATATCACACTATCATCATTGTCTTTTTCATGTTTGTCTGCTACTTCTAACTGCTAAATCGTGTGTCAGGGTTTATATCTCCCATACTGTATCTCTTCCCATAGCAATGGACACTCATATTGTTCTCACTTCCTTACTACTACAAACAGCTCAGCAATGAACATTCTCATATACACACCTTATTGACCACTGTGAAAATTCTTTGGGGATATGGCTCTAGAAGTAGAATTGCTGGATCATAGGCTATGTGTATGTCCAGTTAGATCAGTGTTTTAAATTTCATTCTCAAGATTGGCTACAGCAATCTGCAAAAGTGTAGGATTTGTGGTTAGAAAGATGTCTGCTTGAATTTTAGCTTTGCCACTGTTACTAGCTCTTATGACCTTAGGCATCCTATACTTGTTTATTTGCTCATGGGTAACAGGTGTTTTTTTAATTTTCTTCAATTAGAGGTAACATACTGCAAAGTACCTTAATCAATGCCTTTCATATGGTAGGAACTCAATAGACAGTACCTGTTATTATCAATTTGCTCAAATAGATTGTAATATAATGAACACAGATAAGCAAAGTGAGAATAATATGTACATCGTTACCTTTTGCTGATGGTGATAACTGGGTAGATCACCATTAATACTCAATTGTCTGTTATGAAAACATAAAGTACTATTTTAGATAACAGATCCTGCTTTCCACCTTCCCTCCTTTTCTTCTCTGAATCTATATTGTGCATGTTTACTTTAGAAATGCAATTTAAAAATTAAAAGTTTAAAAACCCCAGGAAATACATGACAAAAGTAACTTATTAACATTTTGATGTATATTGGTCTTTCCAAATCTGTATCATACCTGTATATAAGTCCAGAAATGTATGTGTGTATGTACCTACACACTTTTTTATAATAATAGGATCATATTATACATACTTACTTATATGTAACCTATTTAAACCTAATTATTATTAAGTTCATATCATATAAATAAATTCATATAATCTCTTTAATAGCTGTAAAGTATTATGTTATATAAATAATATTTTACTTAATTAATTCCATATGGTTGAATGTGGAGATTATATTCAATTTGGGCCACAAAGTCCTACTGAATCTTTATACATATATTTTGGAACACTTGTCTGATTATTTCTTTAGGATACATTTAATTGCTATATTGGAGGGTATGTAGTTTTTCTTACTTTTGAATGCATGTTGCTAAATTGCTCTCCTGAAAGGTTGTACCAAATTGTCCTCTTGCCAGTGGTGACTAAGAATGCCTATTTCTCAATATGAGTTTTTTTCATTGAGAGTAGTTTAATTCTAGTTGATAGTTTATTTTAATAGATAAAAAAATCTTATTTTAATAGGTACTGAAATAGATAGTTAAAACTTTCCAAAAGGTTTTTAAAAAGTTTTTGTGAGTTTTAACTTCTCCCTTTCTGTATACTGGGTATTGCTGTTAATATCTTGTGAGATGCCTGCTAAGTATTAACCCCAGTACCATGAGAAAAACATTTTGCCTGTGTTTTTGCTGTGATGATTCATATTTTTCCTTTTGACTTCTGAGAGTTCTTTATAGTTTCTTTCAGTTACTAATATTCTTTCTATTTCAGGTTATGGACTATAACATTAACTTGGGAAAACACCTTCTTCCCTTGGTGGTTCAGGTGCTCAAATACTGCTCTTGTCCTCAACTACGGCATTATTTCCAACAGCCACCTCGTTGTTCCCTTTGGTCCCTAAAACCTCACATCCGGCAGATGTGGTTGAAGGCCTTGCTTGTCATCCTGTACAAGGTGTGTGGCTGAAGTCCCTCCTTTTTTTGGATGGAATAGTTCTCTCAAGAGAGTACAGCTATAGGAGGACACCTAAGAGACTTGAGTTGAGAATTTTGTGGGATAAAATTTTGACCTTCGGTATATGCAATTACTTCTGAGAAGCAAAGAGCTATTGGAATGAAAATAAAAATAGGAGGCCATATCAATGTATGCTCTAAAAATGTTTTGAAAAGTGATGAATTGTAGGAATCGATCAACAACCTCTAGGCTCAGAACATGATATTTTATCTAGGTATTATCATGTCAGAAAACAAGGCAGATATTTGAAATTGTTTTTACCAAATATGTATGCCATATAATATTCTTAAAGGCAGTTGTAGAACTGGCCTGTTTTGCTGTCAGTGGTTTGGTGTAAGAAGAAAATAATATAGTCCTTTTTAAAAGTAATACCATTATCAGAATCTTTGTTTACTTTTTTTGTACAGTTCTTTTAATGCTCAAGAGGTATTGAAAAAATATCTAGCAAGATCACCTGGAAAAACCTGTTCTTTAAAATAACTGTATTTTTTTCCTCCTATTTTATTGAGCAGTATCCATACCGAGACTGTGATATCAGCAAGATCCTGCTGCACCTGATTCACATAACAGTCAATACACTCAATGCACAGTATCATAGCTGCAAGCCCCATGCCACAGCAGGACCTTTGTACAGTGACAACAGTAACATAAGCAGATACAGCGAAAAAGAAAAAGGTACTTTCCATGTCAAAATTCTATCCCAAACTTAGCTTGAATACATTACACATTTTGGAGAGAAATAATTACATTTTCTTAGGAGATAGAGGAGCACCCTTACATATTGTTGTAGAGTAAAAGAAATTACTATTTTGTTAATTTTCCAACTTTCCTATGAATGTTACTGCTTTCACTTTTTGATTGAGCACTCAAGAGAAATAACTGGTATGCTTGTAAAGCATACATCATAAGAAATGTTAGGTAAAATACTTTCTACCATTTAATTTCATAGCCTTTGTAAAGTCTTCTTTGATATGTTGAAAACATTTTGCTTTTGGGCTGTGATGTAAATCTTGGTTGGTGGTCAATGGAATTACCATTTGAGAGTCTCTAGTTTGCCCCTGAATTTTGTGCTCACAGAATTTGAGCAGTCTAAATTTGCTGACATGCTTTTTTCCTAGCCTCATTATTTAATATGAAGTGATTCAAGGAAATGGAAACAAAACATTTTTGGTACATAAGTTTAAATTGTTTCCAATTTTGACACCTTTTCTATTGTTAGATTTTCCTCAAAAGCAACAATATAATGAAATGTTAAATACGATAAAATTACAGTCTGGGTGTTTTCAGGTGAGAGATGAAGAACCAATGTGAATATCTTTAATGAATGTCACAGTATGATTAGAACTATAAAAGGTGACATCATCTAATCTAATTCTGGGAGAAAGACAGTGCCTTATGACCCTTTGTGATTAGTATTGTCTGAGTTGAAGGAACTGCTCTCAAAATATTTCGGTAGGGTGAATTCTTGCCAGTGTTCTACTGTTTGTTACTGAAAGATCCAAGAATCTAGGTTGGCTTCAGACAAAAAAATCTGACAACTAGATTACATTCTGATACCATTCAGATCCTCCCTGAAGAATATCTTGTCTGTCAGTTTAAGTCTCTGGGAAATTGGGTTGGTTCAGTTAAACGATGGATGTTCTCAATGTGTGCTCAGTGTTTGGGCCAATCCCAGCTGAACCTTCCTAGATGGGAGGTGCCGTCTTGCTGTGTTCCCATCTCTATCGTCCAATGTGGTACATTTTGAAAATTATTCCAAAGTTATGTAATAGATGTTGTTATAGCTATTTTCTCAGAAAACTATTTTTCAAAGGAGAATTTTTAAAAAGGAAATAAAGAAATAAAACTGGTCATTTTGTTGCATTTTCTCAGAAACATGGGAATTGGATGGGTGATCTCATCTTTGTGGAAGTTCACTGGGAACTTTGTATCCATTTTGATTGTTAACATTTTTATTTGATTAAAAAGATTAACTATGGCTATGTCATCCAAAATTTACTACTTCAGGTTTCATTTACTTGTATACTTTTTTGCATTAGGATAGGTTCAATACTTAAACTTGGTGTTTATAGTTCCTTACATTTGAGAAATCCTGAGTAATCATAATCACATCTGAGCCTCATTTTGTCATATATAAATATACATATAAGTCAAATATTAAGATTTCAGTGATTCTCAACTCAAAAAGTAGGTTAATTCCATTTACTATGGCATTAAGTACATTTTAGTAGCCTTTTCTCTTGCTGCTTTGTATGTGGTTTTGGTATTTCAAAAGATGAAAGAAGAAAATTTATTAAGTAAATTTTTTGAGTTGTGACATAGCAATTTTTTCTTTATTAATGAGTCTTTGGGTTGATTTTGATTTAAAAGTGACCAAATGGAGACAGAAGGAAGGACATAGAAACAAGCTCAATAGGGATTAAGTGACCCATTTGTTTATGGAGAATTAGGATCATAAAAGTCAAATATTCTTTCTAGGATTCATGAGATCCATAACAATTACACATGGTAAACAACTCAGAGAAAAGTGTTACTCTAATAGGAAGAAATGTTATTTTCTGTTTTCTTTTTCCTTTGTTTATTCTTTCAGTTCATAATCATTTGTGGAGCTTTTGAGATGACAAGTGGCTTTTCTAAGCTTTTTCTGTGTGTTGTGTGTTTCATTACCAAATGTAGAGTACAGTATTTTGCATTCACAAAGTATAAGGTGCATGTACTGTTAGGCTGTGTCTATGCCAGTTCCCAAATCCCAGGAAGGCATATATGATCCAGAAAGGGCAAGACCTACCCCTGTTATTTAATTTTCTTTTTACCAAATTATCCTGAAAGTCCGTCCAAGATAGCAGGCAAGTTCAAGCAGTGTCATAGACTCCTGGATCAAGTAGCTGACTGACATCTATGTGTTGTTTGGTTTTAAGTGCACTGGAAAAGTTTCTCCAAGGAGGGCTCTATTAGAATATTGTGATGCCTCTCAAAAATGCTGCCAATTGTCACATAGAAAATGGCAGGTGATCTTGTAACAGATTGTTCTGTTCAAAGTAGGGATAATTTGATGCCTGGATGAAATAACAACCTCTGTTAGACTTGGCTGGTGTAGAAATGCCCCAGACTGTCCCAGAATGCTTTCACTGAAATGCTTGTGTAGACACAGCCTAAGAGAGAATAACCTCTTAAGTGTAATTTTGACTTTCTCTCCCCAATTAGAAGAAGATAGTGTTTTTGATGAATCTGATATTCATGATACACCTACTGGACCCTGCAATAAAGAGTCTCAAACTTTTTTTGCAAGATTGAAAAGGATAGGCGGCAGCAAAATGGTGAAATATCAGCCGGTTGAGATGAATGTTCAGAGAAGTATGAATTTTTTCTCTTAGTAATTTTATGCAGAAATGTTGTACTCTACTGTTTGTTTGGGGTGAAATCTTGATTTTTATTATGTTACTACACATTTTGATACCATTTATTTATATATATGTACGCACAAACAGTATATATATATGCACATTTATATATATACGTGAATTGACAGATACATCATTAACATCATGATTGTCTTTAAGGACCATTGCTTGATTTGATTTGTTGCAAAATGTTTGCTTCTCTTCCACACAATTTGAATACAGGCTCCTAGATCTGCCTCAGCCAAAAAAAAAAAAAAAAAAAAGAAAAAGACACCGTCTTGTACCCAAATGAATAGAGCTGAGGACTTATCCTAAAGCTTGATTTTGGAAATCAGATCTTAAACTACTGTTTTGGTTTCTTTCAGCCCAAAGATTTCCAGCTTTTGAAATTAGAATGAACCTTACAAAAACTTGACCAGAAAGTCAGTTTTCCCTTCTGGTAGAGCTGGGATTGTGATTATGATTTATGTGAATAAGTAGTATGCCCAAGTATGAGGGGGAAAATGGTGCAATCTCCAAGTAAAATAGTACTAGCTTTTTCTGTTTTAATCAGGTGAAATAGAACTGGCTGAATATAGAGAAACGGGTGCATTACAAGACAGCATTCTACACTGTGTGAGAGAAGAAAGCATTCAGAAAAAAAAGCTGCGCTCTTTAAAACAAAAATCTCTTGATATAGGGAATGCAGACTCCCTCTTGTTTACATTAGATGAGCATCGTAGGAAGTCTTGCATAGATCGGTGTGACATAGATAAGCCTCCTGCCCAAGCAGCTTACATCACACAAAGACAAAATGACCACGGATGTTCTCGACAAAATTCTGCTACAAGGCCTGACAATATTGAAATCCCTGAGAACCCAGCTCTGGAAGGTTTTCAAGAAATACGAAGGCCTGTAATACCAGAAGTTAGGTTAAACTGCATGGAGACGTTTGAGGTGAAAGTTGACTCCCCAGTAAAGTCTGCTCCTAAAGAGGATTTAGATCTGATAGATTTGTCCTCAGATTCAACATCTGGGCCTGAAAAACACTCTCTAATCTCAACATCTGACAGTGACTCTCTTGTATTTGAGCCTCTCCCACCTCTCCGAATAGTGGAGAGTGATGAAGAAGAAGAGACCATGAACCAAGGAAATGATGGTCCCTCAGATAAAAATGCTGCCTCCTCTCCCTCCATCCCCAGCCGTCCTTCTGTCCTCAGTCTAAGCACAACTCCTCTTGTGCAAGTGAGTGTGGAGGACTGTTCCAAAGACTTTTCTTCTAAGGACTCAGGAAACAATCAGTCAGCAGGCAATGAAGACTCTCTTCTCATAGCCCTGGAAGATCCTACAGACTCTGAAGAATTATCAAAGCCAGAGGAACTGCGAGAGTTTTCCTGTGGCAGTCCACTAACGCTTAAGCAAAAACGAGACCTCCTTCAGAAGTCATTTGCTCTCCCCGAGATGTCAATGGAAGATTACCCTGACCCTAGTACTGAGGAAGAGAGCTCTGGGCAAATGCCAAGTTCAGGGGCAAAAACTGTCCTCCTCAAAGTTCCTGAAGATGCTGAGAATCCCACAGAAATTGAGAAGCCTGATACGAGTGCTGAATCTGATACAGAACAGAATCTTGAAAGGAAGGTGGAGGAAGATGTAGCTGAAGAATCAGAATTTAAGATTCAGATTGTTCCTAGGCAGAGGAAACAGAGAAAGATTGCTGTCAGTGCTATCCAGAGAGAGTACCTTGACATATCCTTCAACATTCTAGACAAATTGGGAGAACAGAAAGATCCAGGTAAGCTCATCTTTCTTCTTTTTCTCAGTCTTCAAGTTTGTGCATCTTACTTGGTAGGGTTTTGGCATCAAATTCAAAATCTTATAATGTCAAGATATGACATTATAACTGCTTCATAATCACTGTGAATCCTTCCTGCTTACTAGAATGTGATGGATTCAGATGTGGTTCTTCTGGCTCCATAAATGTTTCTGTGTTTTTTGTTTCTAAACTCTACGGTCAATTCTTACCCACCATTGGCAATAACAGGCAATGATTAAGTCACATCAGGGTATTCTAAATACAATTTTAGCTTTCTTAAAATGGCAAAAGTAATTCAATTGAACTCTTTTTGCTTTCTTTTTTTCCTGCTCTACTTTAGTGAACTATAATATAGTCAAAGGAGGAACGAATGTGGAGGATTAAAATAAAGGGTGCTTAGGACTATTAAGAATCGATGGTATAATCATCTGATTGTATGTACTGTGCACACATTAGGAATCAAAAATTGCCAGTTATAATCTGGACTGTAATTCATGTATACCACTTGATGGTGAAGTTGTTACAGCACATGGATTTCTGCCCCAAGTGGCATTTTCTGTATTTTCTTGGAGGTACTTTTTCTAAGAAGACAACTTTTAAAAAGTGGCAAACTGATAGTACCCCCTCATCCTAAAACACAGTCTACTGTAGTATTACAATAAAGGTTGGAATACAACTCACTTTTTCTTCTTTTTGTTCATACTTACTTTCTTAGTTTAGTCCAAGTGATGCTGCTGCTGATGTGACTCTTCAGAAAAAAATAGAATTGGCTAGTGAGAGATATTTGAGTATATTAATAGGTTAAAGAACACTGAGAACTGACAAAGGCCTTAGAGGCCTCAAATCTTCTCCTCAATTTATATGAGAGGATTCTAAGGCTTAGACTTGGTGATGTACCTTTTCCTGGTTTATATGGCCAGGCAGAAGCAGTACCAGGACTGTCTTCCTGGTTCTAGTGGTGCTTTTCCCATTACTCCACCCAAAAGGAGCTGCTAAGAAAATAGCTTTGCCTCAGATATTTCCAGAGCTTTCTAGCATTCTTACTATAGGACAGAGCTCTGTATCTCAAAGATACTCTGTAAAAATCTACTGAATGAACATTAATGTATTTGGCAAGGGTCATGCTCCAGTCAGGCAGGGGAAAAAGATTCTGTTAATAACAAGAAAGTTTTGAGAATTTAAAAAGGTTTCAAAGAAAACTGATACACCCTTTTAGGAGCTAGGGAAATTGCTTCATATGAATGGAGGTCATCCTTGGCTTAGAAATGGTAGCTGTCTATAGAGGGGGAGTATAAGAAACTAATGAGGTCTGCAGGGTAGATATACATGATAAATAAGTTGTATATAGGTTATACTATATATGTTTTGTGTGTATATGTGTTACCTTTATTCATCCTTATGTCTGAATCTGATTGTCCTCAGGCTACAAGGAGGAAACTGGTTTTGTAGTCATGTATTTGATGGCAGAACAAGAGAAATGTATCTGACAATGATAATATATGTAAATTTTCTAATAATAATATATTAAACTGTCTTAATTCTGTATGTTTATAACCTGTACCTCCCATAGGCACACATATCTTCTGCCCATCCCTGCTGGGCATGGGAAGTGGGCCTATGGGCTCAATATATACTCAGACTTTCCGGAGCTTCTTTATTAAGCAGGAATGAGGGAAGCCCAGGCACCTACTTCTTCTAATCTTTCCAGAATCACAGCCTTTCCACCATTAATTGCCTTGAGCTCAGGATTCAGTCCCAGAATGCTGGGCTACTCTTCATCTCCCTCACTCAGATTTCTGTAAGCTTTACATACCTTCTGTTGCAAATGTTTTCCCACTCTACCCTGACTCCCAAATTCTGTCCCTGTGTCCTCAGAAATTGAAGGTCCTTCATGAGCAAAATCCCTTTCATTCTTTCTGTCTCTTGTGATTATTTCTTTCATCTTCTTAGTCTGATAGAAGCCTGGCTCTCCCTGATGACACACCTTTCTCAACAGCTCATGTGCTGTTGGGCTTATGCCAGGAGTTAGTTAGGTGTTTCTCTCTCTCTAGTTTTTTTTTTTTTTTTTTTTTGTGGTACTTGGGTTTGAATTCAGGGTCTCATACTTGCTAGGCAGGCAACCTATCACTTGAGCCACCCCACCAGCTTTTTTTGTGTTGGGTATTTTTGAAATAGTCTTGCTTTTTTGCCTGGCCTGGCCTCCTGGTCTCTTTCTCCTGAGTAACGATGATTATGGGTATGTGACTGGCGCCCAGCTAGATGTCTTCTTTGCACATCACTGCCCCTCTCAGACCATTCCCTCCTTATCTCTAAAACCTCCCAGCTCTGAATCTCATATCAGCAGACCATACCTCTCACAGTCTCATTGTGACGTTATCACTAACTCCTCTTTCTCATTTGTCAACAAATACGATTCCTGGCTCTTGATTCCTAAATTAGCCTTGCCTAATTTCTTATTGATTTCAATATTAGTGTCAGTGGCTCTTCTGACACTCTGGCTTTTCAGTTCCTTGAATTATCTTCTCCAGTGATTTTGTTGTTGTTTTATCCTCCACCTTAGCTCAGTTACTCATTTCCATGGTCAAATCACAGACCATGTGATTAATTAGAACCACAGCCTTCCCATGATCTCCATTTCATCTCCTATTCTCTGATTACCATTTCCGCCCCCCCACCCCTTCCTCTGGACAATGTGTTTTGATTCTTCTGTCTTTCACTGTTTGTCTCCTACTTAATGTCTTGTCTCTTTACTTACTTAAATTAAAATCTATTAGTATAATCTGCCCGTGCTTTAATCCTTTCTGGCTTTTGCTTTTGGAGCTGTGCTTGGATAAACATAGACCTTGTTAAATCAAACTCTCCATTTATTGGCACCTGTAACTATCAGATGAATGTGACTGGATAAAAACACATAATGTGGACTATCTATTTGAAATTCATGGTCACAAACCTCAGCTGGGTCCTTAAAGTTATCTGGCAACCATACCATATTTTCCTGATCCACATTTCCATTCTCCTACATGACTATTTCACAGCTACTTTTCTTCCCAAACTTTCATATTTCTTCCTATTTGACATCATCAGAAGGAATTTTCACAGCTTCCTATCTCCTCATCTGCCTACCTTCTAGCATCTGCACTTAATACACCTAGCTCTCCTGGCTGTCTTTCTAACCAAGATCCCATTTCTCTTACTGACTTAAGGATAGAGGCCCAAAACATTTTTTCTTTCTAAAGGACCTCTGACTTGAGCATGCAGATATAATCTTACTTCTCTCTCCATTTAAAGAAAAAAGCTCTTGAGTAAAATTCTTTTCACAATTATCACTATCTCCAATTTCCTGCCATTGTATTCTTTATTAACAAAAACACTGCTATGAAGCGTTCATCTATAAACACTCATTTTCTTGGTGATCTCATCTAGTCTGTATGTATTGTCTATATGCTAAGACAACAGTCAGATAGTGGTAATATTGCTGGAATAATGCTACATAACAAATGAGCAGCATAGTACAACAATAAGCACTAACTTAGTTTGAAAGTCTATTGGTCATCCGGGAACTGGCTAAGCTTGACTGGGCTTGGCTGGGTGGCCAGGCTCTGCTTCTCATGCCTGCTATCCATCTCTGGACACTATGAACCTAGGAGTATTCTTCTCATGATTAGCAGAGCCATAGAGATCAGGCTCAGTTGCACAAGCACTTTTCAAGCCTTTGGTCAGGTAATGCCTAAAAACACTTTGCTAGCCAAAGAAAACCACAGGGCTGAACCAAGCCAAAAGGGAAATATGCTGTGCATGTTCAGTGGGAGGAACTTCAAAGTGAGACCCTATTGCAAAAATAATGCAAAAACCAATGCAAAAAGGGCTGGAGGGATGGTCCAAGTGGTAGTGCACCTGCCTAGCAAGCACAAAGTCCTGAGTTCAAACCCCATTACTGGGCATTAAAAAAAAAGAATTTTAGGAGGTTTGCTGTGACAAACCATTAACTCTTAAGAAAGTTTTAAAGGTAATATATAGCTGCCTGGAATTATGTGGGACAGCTTGTTTCCCATTATTGATAGATGAGTAAGGCAATACTATATGCAGAAAATAGTTCATCTTAGGTAAGCTCAAATCATCAAACAGGAGAAAAAATGATAGTCTATTTGATGTTTGACTAACAAAATATAATATCTGAGTTCACAGTATTTATTTCACATTAGACACAGCCCCTGCTCTGAAATCACTTCTGTTTTAGCAATGTTATAGACAAGTAAGCAGACAATTACATTATAGAGTGAGACGTTTGGAAAAGGTTAAGGACAAGGTATTCTGTAATTATGTAAGAGGGTTACCTGAACCAGTGTTTGTTTGCATTTTGAAGTAAATGAGGTCCTGGAAGCCTTCTTGAGGGGGAATATTCTATATAAATTGAGATATAAATGATGAGTGGAAAACTGCCAGACAAAGGTGGAGATAGATGGAATGGAATATTAAGTATCTTTAGGTATTAGATGAAAAGAAATTTAGTATTGTGAACATTCTTAGCTTTAACTTTGCAACTGTGATATCATTAATCTCTAAAAGACATATCTATAGATGTGAACTGTAATATAGAATCAGCTTTCTATGGAACTTGAAAACCAGCACATATGTAATTCCCTTAAAGTTATTATTAGGGCCAAAAAGTATATAAAGATTTGAATGGGTACAGTAGACAAGAGGGAAGAAGACATGGAAAAGGATCTTGAACTTGCTTTTCACCAGTGTCCTGAGTTTTAAATAATATTTCCATTTGTAGATCCTTCTCCTAAAGGACTTTCAACTTCGGAAATGCCACGAGAATCTTCATCTGCCCCTACATTAGAAGCAGGTGTGCCAGAAACAAGTAGTCATTCCTCAATATCAAGTAAGATTTTCTCTGGCGATCATTTCACTTGTGCATTGATTTTGGAACACAATTTGTTGCATTGCTTAAAACTTTGCAATCTTTTTTTCCCCTTTTAAAAATGTATTAGCTGCCTTGGTGATCCTCTCTTGTATTCTCTGAGACCCTGAGGTGTGGCATGGCCCACTTTAGTCTATACCTCAAATGTTTTATTAATCATATGGTTACTGTTTGGCCAAGAATCCTAATTAGTTAAAGAATAATCACTGAATTTCATCAATGAATAAAATAAAAATTATCTACTATTAGTCTACACATAGAGCAGGGATCTGGTTATATGAGATGTAAAAAGCAGTATCCATAAGAATTGTACACATTTATTTAATTTGAATCTCCTCTATCCTGACAAAATTTTATCTAGATTATCATAAAATAAATGTATCATATATCATGAACCCATAGGCGTGACTGAATCTAGCCTTTTTGGATTGGAAAATAAAAATGGTGTGACCAGTTATTGCAGGATGTATAGAAGGCTAATGTTTTGGTGCTGGGTCCTAGAGAAGGGCGAGTTCGTTGGATTTCCATCAGGGTGTCCACCTAGTTCAGTGGAGTCAACTAATAGACTTTATTTTTTTTTTTTTGCATTGTAAGTAATCTAGAGTAATTTTATTTTATTTTATTTTATTTTTTTCATTTTTCTTTTATTATTCATATGTGCATACAAGGCTTGGTTCATTTCTCCCCCCTGCCCCCACCCCCTCCCTTACCACCCACTCCGCCCCCTCTCTCTCCCCCGCCTCAATACCCAGCAGAAACTATTTTGCCCTTATTTCTAATTTTCTTGTAGAGAGAGTATAAGCAATAATAGGAAGGAACAAGGGTTTTTGCTGGTTGAGATAAGGATAGCTATACAGGGCATTGACTCACATTGATTTCCTGTGCGTGGGTGTTACCTTCTAGGTTAATTCTTTTTGATCTAACCTTTTCTCTAGTACCTGTTCCCCTTTTCCTATTGGCCTCAGTTGCTTTAAGGTATCTGCTTTAGTTTCTCTGCGTTAAGGGCAACAAATGCTAGCTAGTTTTTTAGGTGTCTTACCTATCCTCACCCCTTCCTTGTGTGCTCTCGCTTTTATCATGTGCTCATAGTCCAATCCTCTTGTTGTGTTTGCCCTTGACCTCATGTCCACATATGAGAGAGAACATACGATTTTTGGTCTTTTGAGCCAGGCTAACCTCACTCAGAATGATGTTCTCCAATTCCATCCATTTACCAGCGAATGATAACATTTCGTTCTTCTTCCTGGCTGCATAAAATTCCATTGTGTATAGATACCACATTTTCTTTAATCCATTCGTCAGTGGTGGGGCATCTTGGCTGTTTCCATAACTTGGCTATTGTGAATAGTGCTGCAATAAACATGGATGTGCAGGTGCCTCTGGAGTAACAGTCTTTTAGATATATCCCCAAGAGTGGTATTGCTGGATCAAATGATAGATCGATGTCCAGCTTTTTAAGTAGCCTCCAAATTTTTTCCAGAGTGGTTGTACTAGTCTACATTCCCACCAACAGTGTAAGAGGGTTCCTTTTTCCCCGCATCCTCGCCAACACCTGTTGTTGCTGGTGTTGCTGATGATGGCTATTCTAACAGGGGTGAGGTGGAATCTTAGCGTGGTTTTAATTTGCATTTCCTTTATTGCTAGAGATGGTGAGCATTTTTTCATGTGTTTTCTGGTCAACTAATAGACTTTAGCACAGGAAATCTTAATGGGAACCAGATACAAACAAAGGTGGAACTCTATAAGCCTTTGCCACATGTGCTGATAAGTTCTGTATTCCATGTGGATGCTGCCTGAAGAGCCAGTCAATTTTCATTTGACCATCTTTTGCAATTAGGATGATCCTGAAGAGCCAGATAAAGATCTCAATGTAAATGCTGGACTGGTAGTGTGGAGTATCGCCATTGTCATCATCATTGTTGTCATCATCATCATTCATTTGTATATTCATTCATTCAGAAATTATTCATTATTGTCTGGCAGGTGTCAGGCAGTCTGCTTGGCACTGGGGATCACAGGTGAATAAATAAGCTCCTTGTTCTCAAGGAGCTTAGAGGTATAATAGTAATTATGGCTATCATTTATTGGACACCTATTGTGTGCTAGGCACTGAACTGAATTGTTCACATATATTATGTAATCCAATCCTTATTTGAGCACTGCCTGGCAGATTGTTGACTCCATTTTACAGATGGGAAACTGAGGTTCAAAAAGGCTAAAAGACTTGCCTAAAGTTATACAGCTACTAAGTGATAGAAACAGGAATTGATGCTAGGTCTGTTAGATTTCCAAGCCTAGGTTCTTTTTTTAGTATAACACACTGTCTTGGAGTAATTCAAAGTCAATTATAAGATTATAGAAATTCTAAGAAATAGTTCCAAGTGACAGTTATTTGCCATTTGGTAGCAAAGAATAATACCTTGTTCTAAATCTAATTGTTCTTCTTTTATCACAAAATGTTTCTTAACATGATAAAATGCCTTTAAGTCCATATAACAAAATCATGAAAGTGTATTTTCTTTCCCTAATTTGCATGGATAATCTAAAAATGACAGTAAATTCGGATTAGAATTTCAAGTAGATATAATTTGAGATAGGATGATTAAGTCTGTGTAACTTCAATGCAGGTTAAATGTATCATAAAATAAATGTATCGCTAGGTGCCAGTGGCTCATGCCTGTAATCCTGGCTACTCAGGAGGAAGAGATCAGGGGATCACAGTTCAAATTCAGCCCAGGCAAATAGTGTTGCAAGACCCTATCTCTAAAAACCTCATCACAAAAAAGGGCTGGGAGTGGCTCAAGGCGTAGGCTTTGACTTCAAGCCCTAGCACTGAAAACAAAACAAAACAAAATCATGATCCCAAAGTCATGATTGAATCTAGCCTTTTTGGATTTAATTTAACACACCATAAGATTTTCGCCTTTCCTCTCCTTGGCATTAAAAGCATGCACTTTATAGCTCTTGGTAGTGTGCTCTTGGAGGCATAATAAAGCTAGGTATCTTATACATGAGGCTAGACCTTAAGGGTTTTTGTTGTCTTTAAAACTGAGAGGCTGGGAGTGTAACTCAGTTGTACTTGCCTAGCATATGTACTTGCTTGGGTTCCATCCCCAGCACTACAAAAGAATACAAAAACAAAACTGAGAACTGGAGAAATTGTTCAATCACTAGAAGTTTTAAACCCCTATTTGATTGAGTCTACAAGATGTTACTAATTTTTAATTTGTTAAATCTTTTAAATTAATGAATTTTATTTAAAGCTGCACTTTTCAGATAAGTCATAAAATTATAAAATTTACCAATAAACAACTAAAATAAGAGATATTTAACATTAGGTTGATTAGTCATTTCCCTAAATTCAGATAACATGGACTCCAAGACACAAGAATTCCCATCACATTCTTTTTCTTGCTCAATTTATTAGCTAGTTATTTTATAGCTAAACATGCCATGACCACCATAAATCATGTAGCATGCTAATTGCATCAGAAATAATGTTATAATTGATTTCACCTTACACCAAGTTGCTGCCTTGCTATCATGATTGTGAAACCTGTGTACAACATTTAAAGCTTTCCAGGGGCCATCCAGTCATCCTGGTTTGTGCTATCACTTTCTAGGATATGTTCATGGCTTTGGTTTCTGAAATTGGCATTATATAAGAGAGTGAAAACACACAAACTGTCAAATGTCCAAGTGTGTGGAGTCATGTAGAAAAGCCACGTTGTTGGTGCTCTGTCTCTTATGCTGGGTTGGTTGGTACAGTTTGGTGGGGCCTCTCACAGTGGAATAGGAGCAAAGAAGGTAGGCTACTTTCTAACTTAGCAGAGTATTAGCAGAGTGCCTTTTGTTGTTTCCTGGTTAGAAAATGCATATAACTTTTCATTATTGGTAGTATATTTGTCAGTGCTTAATTCTGGATAACAATTTTACCATTGTTTCTAAAACAAAGATGAGTACAGGAACATACTTATGAAATGCTATTTGATTCACATTTTTCAAACAGTAGGTAGGAGATCATATAGAGATTGGAAACAGCAATAGAGTTGATATGTTTTGGTTTTAGGACCATCTTTGTTGCTGATTGGTTCCATAGTAACATAATTTCATTTGCTTCAATACTCTTTCTAAAAATTGAGGTTGATATGTGTCATCCTACTCCAAAATGTACAAGCACATATGCACACACACACACACACACACACACATCATATATATATGCATATATACTGGAGGACTTCATGGAGATATAATGAAGACTGAAACTGTGTATGAATAAGCTCTGTTAAAAGTTGAGCTATAAATTCAAAGTAAAATTATCTGTCTTAAATCCTTTTTGGAGTGTGGTGGAGTATGTAAATAAAAAGCAAATGAAAATAATCATATTTCATTCAGCTGTAACTGGGGTAAATATTTTCAGGTTGCAGATCATTACTAAAGGACACTTTTACTGTCTATACTGAATAAAGAAAGACACTTGGAACAGCAGAGTGCCTTAGGTTTTCACTTGGATAGAAGCATATAATTTATCAAAGTTATGAATAAGTAATTAAGATTCATATGGATGTGTAGAGCCTTTGTGTCCTGTGGAAATTTGTTCCCCCTAGTAATCATCTCCTAATTTCCTTCATATAGCTCAGTATAGGCAGATGAAAAGGGGATCCCTGGGAGTTCTGACAATGAGCCAGTTAATGAAGCGACAGCTGGAACACCAGTCTAGCGCCCCCCATAACATCAGCAACTGGGACACTGGTGGGTCAAGCCTTTTCTTCTTGTTTTACCTCTCAGACTAGCTAATGCCACTTTCTCTGTGTCCACTCTGCTCCTTGTTAAGGAATAAATTTTCTCTCATGTTCTTTGGTTCAAATAATTTTAAAAACCTAAAGCAATAAGTCTATTTAAACTTTCCAAGTGTTCTAGAGCAATATGTTCTTCCATCTAGCGGCTCTTTTTACTCTTAGACCCAAATTTTAGATCTTAGGTTGTCAGTCTGGGGAAAGGGAAACTATGATTTCATGATGAACATTAAAAAACACACAGCAGAGTATCAATATTCCCTCTTTTATAAATTATGAAGTACCAAAGAATAAATGAATATTAATAATAATGGTAGTAGTAATAACTAATGTCAGCTCAGTAATGTAGTGATCTACCAGTAGGTTTGGGAATATGAGTTCTGTGTTTTAGTCAGAAAGGTCACCAGGTTGCAGCCACACACCCTCCTGCTCATAAGATGGAACTGTATCTAATTAGTTTTTGAAAAAATATTTTTTGTTGGGACTCTGTGGTTTGAACCCAAGGCTTTGCACTTGCAAAGCAGGCACTTGCAAAGCAAGCATTCTACTGCTTGAGCCATACCTCTAGTCCATTTTGGTCTGGTTATTTTGGAGATGGAGGTCTCACAAACTGTTTTCCCAGGATGGCCTAGAACCTCAATCTTCCAATCTCAGTCTCTCAGGTAGCTAGGATGACAGGCATGAGACCTTAAAACCTGACTCTAAGATTAGTTTTAAAGAAAGAATTGACTTCCATGTCTAAAACATGATCACTCTGCATTTTCTAAACCTTGTTAATATATTCTTTACCTATACTACCTTCTCAAGCCAGTAATACTGCCACAATCCTCTTTGAATTCCCTGCCTTTCTTTTTCCTTTTTAAATTAAATAGGCCATTTTTAGGTATAAGACTATATACATGAAAGCACTTTGAAGCATACAAATACTATGAAGATATAAGTGTTTATTACTATGACATGCTGTGGTAGGCATCATACACTCTTTTCAGTCTCTTGTTAAGTACTTTCTGTCTATGGTTATAAGAAATTATCTTAATATTCTTCATTATGACTACCAATTACAATGCCCACAAACCAAATACTGAGATTTTGGTTTTTAAAATTATGTGTGTGTGTGTGTGTGTGTGTCTGTCATCTTACTTGCCCTTATTATTCTTCAAAAAAGAGCATTTATCTAGATAATTAAATTCCATATACCACACCCAATCCCACATGTAACAGACAGTTTCAGTTGTTTTGAACTTTGTAAAAGTTCTTAACATTTTAAAGGTTTAGTATTTTCTCTTTGTTTAGTGATTTGTGGGAGTGAACAGTGAGTAGCCAAAAGCCAACAGGCAAGGGAAGGAGAAAGACAGTAGATAGTCAACCTCAAGAATTTATTTAGCTTGAGTAGAGTCCTTCTGTCCATACCAAAGAGGACTGTGTTTCTCTCTCTACAGAGTTGAAGCTATGTAAGGATCTGAGAATGGAAGCTTTACTTTGGTTAAGTGTCTAGTATTAAATCCTAGGTTGACCTGAGGACTCTGAACATCATTTTACCATGCTGTTGTTTTTTGTAATAAGTAACTATTTTAGGTTCTGTCTAAATTACAGCCTAGTTTGATTGACTAGGCAGAGTATAAAAAAAGGTGAATTGGTCCCAATTTCCAGTCTGAATTTTAATCTTAAAAAAACTACATGATGACAAATAATCCCTTTAACTGAATTTTTCAATTTTCAACCAGACTTCAACTTTATTCATATCACTGTGGTTTCTTATTTAAAACTTCCCATTTACATGCTGTCTGAATTTCTTTCAGCTGAGTGTTCCTGGGCTTCTTCTCCATCCTCCAAGTTGGTTCTGTGCTCCCTTAAGTCCCACTAGAGTTTTATCTCCGTATTCTCAGGGTTTTTTGTTTGTTTATGATGTTAGTGGCATGTGACTTTAAACCACATGTTGATTCAGTGACTCACCAGTCTCCACCAAGAACAGATGTGGCCATACATTTGAGAAAGGTAGCCTAAAACATGGGTCATAACAGATCACCTTGGTATATATTAGCATACTTACAGAGTACCTGCCCCTTATGCATTGAACACACTGAGATGAGTTGCTTCTTTGTCTCATCTTTCATGTGAATAAATATTCCTGAAGCACCTCTTCTCCATTTCTGCTCCTGCCCCTAGTCCTGTTCTCCATCTTTCAGTCAAATGCCTGTCATTTCCTTCTACCAGGTCCATGTATTTTGTCTACAAACGTTCTGGCCATTATCCCAAATTATCACTTATGTATTTGTGATTTTTATAAGACATTTCTTTCGTGGCCATGACATTGGCCTCTCATTTTGTATCAGGAGATACAGGATTTGTACTTTTTTGAAGTGAGGAGAGATCCGGACTTCTTAATGGATATTTCTGGGTGTTCTCTGCTTTCTGATGCATTTCATTTAACTGGATGGCAGGCTTATAAGAAAACCCAAGCAATTCTACCCTAAAATCTAGGATGTATCCTTTAAATGTTAATGATCACCAGTAACAATGATCAAAACAATGGCCCAAAGAGATTATTGGTTATACCTATTGCAATGTGAATTGTGCTAAAATAATCACATTAAAGACTGAAATGCTCTATTTATCCACAGAACAGATACAGCTGGGAAAACGCCAATGTAATGTGCCAATGTGCCTAAATCCTGACCTGGAGGGACAGCCGTTGAGAATGAGAGGTTGGTTGAGTCAGAGTGTCAGACTGTAGAGCTGAAAGACTGTATACATCTGTCACTTAGTCACCCAGCAGATGCGGAAACCTCTTCAGTGGTTCTATGAAGTGGTCCAACCTCTGAAAAATACCTTCAGGGCCTGGGAATGCATGAAAGTCCTCACTCGTAGTGACTTCATAACCCTTCATGCCACACAAAACAAGTATAGTATCTCTCACTTAACTTTTTGGACATTTGAAAATAGCCATCTATTGCTTATTCCCTCAGCTGTTTCTAGATTGGGCATTCCGGGTCCTGCAACATTCCTCCAACATGTATCAGTTTTCCATATAACCCTATGTATACTTTTCTGAGCCTGGTCCAGCTCAGAAAAGTATATATATATATATATATGTATATACATATATATATATATATATATACACATATGACTTTATTCTGCTCATAGGAGCAATCTGTGCTAAGATCATCAGTTTTTTTTTTAAACCCATTCTATGAATTTTAACTAAGAAGTATTAATCCTTACTTTTGTTCCTCTTGAAATTCAGAAGGCAGATTAATTTATCATTGGCAAGAAAAAGTTTTTTAAAAACTATAAGTGCATCTGCTAAGGTATTCTTTTAAATCAAGAAGACCTGTTTCTCTAGACCACACTATTCTTCTGGTTTTCCTGGGAGTTATCCAGCTTTTCTAATCACTTCTTTGGTTTTAAGTAGCAGTTTTAGCCCGTTATCAAAGGAGGTGAGATTCTTCTCATCTTGGGGCTAGAAAAAGCTTTTATGAGCAGAAGTCAGGGTGTTGGACAAATCTTTGGTGCTTGTTTGTGACCTAGTGACTGAGTAGTAGTAAAAATAGAATTAGATAAAGTAAATCAAAATATAAAGCTGATACCTGTCTCTTTCATGGTAAGCCAAAGAATCCACTAGTGCAGCTGAGGGGACTGACACACAATTTTAGTTTCTCCTATCTCCAAAATTCCTAGAGGGGTTTTTGTCAATGTCTCCAGTTTTGAAGTTGGTCCTCTCCTTATTTATATTTCTGAGAACCCTCTGTTTCTGCTTCTAGTTCTGTACAGAAGGAACTCTGAATATTCAGGAGGGGAACCAGTAATGGTGGCCTTAGAAGTATTTACAGCAGCTCAGGGATAAAGGACTGCCTTTTTAATATTGCAGACTTAGTTGTGACTCAGCAATAGCAAAAGGTAGCTGAGGTCTATGGCTTTGTTTTTTGCATTTCTCACCTTCTTGTACATTATTCTTTGTTTCCACCTCAGTAGCAGGATTCAGAAAGTCATTGATTTAGCTAATGTTGCCCTGTAAGGACCAATGTCTAGTAACTTAACTTACATGCTTTCACAGATGACTGCCATAAATTCTGCATCATATAGTCTGTGTTGTCATATAGAAAAACAACTTCACAATGCTATTATTTTAAAAAAAAATGCCTCTTTGACTGGGCGCTTATAGCTCACGTCTATATTCCTAGCTACTTGGGAGGCTGAGATCAGGAGGATCATAGTTTGAAGACTTCTTTTATCTTTGCCTAGTTTTTGCCTTTTCTATTATTGATCAATTTATAATTATGCTTGTAATACTATTGCTTCCACTCAAAGCAAACTCATATTTATGAAACAATCAGAGATCTTTGTTAATGATACATTTAGGATCACTTAGGAAACAATATTATCTCAGAGATAGTTGATAAATATAGCAATAAAATTTTTAGTCTTATTTGGGAGATTAGGAAGTGACATAAAGATATTTTCAGATACTTTTCCTTTGTGGTATGAATGCGAGTTTCCAGTTTCTCATAAAACATTTTATAACCTCTAATTGGGCAAGGTAGTCTATAGTATGGAAATCATGTTGACTTTGAAAAAACTTCAATACATTTTTTCCTGTCTGATTGAAAAATTGCCCATTGGCTAGGTTTCTAAAATTTTTATTTTGATTCCTTTTGAAACCATCCCCTCAATCATTATTCATCTCCTATTTAAGAGAGATCATGTAGGGGTTTTTTTCAGCACCACATTGCCAGTGTCTTGATGAGAAACATATTATTCAATGACCATTGAGGCTTTTTTTGTCTTCTTTCCTATTTGAAGAACTCAGAATCTGAGTTATTACTTTGTAGAACAAGGCATTATTCTGGATTGTCAGTTGGGGATTCATCTTGGATGCCTCATTTGCAGTCCCCAGAGAGTTTTCCCAGCACTGGAGGCTTTCTTAATGGAGAATACCCTCATGACTCTCCAGATTTATTCATCATTGGAGTATGTTGCTCAGATTCCTGCTTTAAATTTTTTTGAAGGGATCAAACCCCAAAGTTTTGAACACTGTGGTATTGATTGGCTAAAGTGCAGTGAGTCACTGAATGGTACCTTCAAAACACTTGATGTTTCATTCATAAATACTGCAGTTAGAAAAATGAAGTCTTTTTGCTTTGGAGTTTATGGTATTAATTTCTAAAATAGAAAACTGCACCAATATTTCCTAGCTCAAATATCTCCCCTTGCTTAGGTATGTGAAGTTCTGGACTCCCATTTCCTTCCCATATTAGCAATACTTTAATGTTGATAGGCATTTGTGCTTTTAGAAATGCAGTATCGTATGGGAAGCTTTTATTTATGTTAGCAAATAAGGGTGTTACTGACTTAGGGATACCCTAGAATAGATTTTCCCCTTTGTCATCTTTGTCTTAGTACCCTGTTGGTACATCTGAACTGTTTCTGATTTTTTTCAAAGTCAAGAAGCAAGGGAGAGATAGACATCTAGCTCTTAAAATCATACAAGCAGAAACAAATCACATTCTTTCTTCACTTAATTTCACTGTTGAGGGTTTTCACAATGCAGTTGGGATATCCAAGTCACAGTCCTGTGAATGTGATCTTCAGAGGGTTTATAAGAGCAGAATGGGGCCTTTCCTGGCCCCAGAAGCTGATCTTTATTTACTGTTTGTCTCTTTGCTGCTTACCCAGGTGCCACTAAATCCAGCTTGCTGTCAGCACCCAGCATAGTCAGTATGTTTGTGCCTGCACCTGAAGAATTCACTGATGAGCAGCCAACAGTGATGACGGACAAGTAAGTTCACAGAGTTATTTTCTTCACCATATTTATAGTATTAGTTTGGTGACCAGGGTTGTGAGAGAGTATAAGAGAAAACATGCTTTGCTTTTAAGTCAGGCTTTGTTCTTCAAAAAGCTGAGTGTAAATGTTGGTCTGTATTGTGATTTTAGAAATACTGTGTTATCTGACCAATCTTTGTGCTTAGGCATTTCTTTTTTTTATTCAGATGAATGCAAATAATACCACTTACTATTATCTCTAGCAATAGTTCAACACCATAAAAATTCCTCAGCCAGAAGCTTCAAATGGTTAGAATGGGAATAAGGTTGAGACTCCATTCTTATTCCATCATGGCAGCAGAATCCATTCTCTGAATCTCAGACTGGTTAGTCACCTCTCAGCTTGTCAGCATGCAATAGCCCCAAATTTCTTCTAAGATAAAGCCCAAATGCCTTAGATTATTAGATGAAGCCTTTTAGATTGTGAAGGTATGGCCCTACAACTCCTCACCAGGAACTTTCCTCAGCCCCCTCACCCTTTCCAGAGCATTCTGATGTGTTCTCTCCTGTGTGATTTCATAAGTACTCTTCTCTTTGTACTTTTCTTCCTGGTGAACTCCTATTCCTGCTTCAATACCTAACTTAAGACAGAATTTCCCGGATTCCCCTGGAATGGCAGGATTAGTCATGCCATTCTCCAGTTTCCTATTGCAGCTGGTACATCTCTTTTCTAGCACTTATTGCATTGTATTTTATTTATTTGTTTAAATGATACATGTATATGTTCTATAATGGATTGTGAGTTCCTTAGAGGCTTTTTTTTTCTATTTTATACTCTAAGCTTCCTGTATATTATCTGGCATATAAGTACTTGTTCAGAGAGTTATGATTAAAAAAAAATAAGACTTGTAGGATTTCAGATTTGGAAGATCCCCTTGGATCAGAAAAGTCTTGATAAAGGTGACCCAATTGCAAATTGATAAAAGGAGAGCAGTGTGAGGTGGAAAGGTCTGGTAGGAGTACCCATGCAGCTAACCATCCATTATTCATTCAGTACTGAGGTATGGCCGTTACAGAAGAAGTGAAGGGGTATAGCTGCCTTGAAATGTCCACATGGTGAACCTTGAGGTACTTCTGAGTCTTCTCGGTTCCTCCTTTAGTATGACTCCCTCTCCCAAGTCCCGATCTTTTTTAGTTGCTTCCTAGTAGCTTGTGTGTGTACTCCATTTGTTTTTATTACAAATGTGAAATCTTTATGTTAAAAATTAATTTTAAGAAAATTGTATCTTTATTTGCTTATATTTAGGAGAATGTGAAGTCTTTGTGTTAAAAATTAATTTTAAGAAAAATTTTATCTTTGCGTGCTTACATTTAAGAGAATTTCAGATGGGAAGGTCAAACTAGCAAGTGTACTCTGCTGCCTTTGCTTTTCCTAGATTTCAACTTTACCTAATAAATCTGGCTTTAGTTGAATTGAATTAAATGGAACCTACGTTAGGATGTTACAGAGAGCAGTGAGTTGTGAGCTACTTACGAGCAGGTGCCATTGTTTGTTATGTGTTGTGCTTAGTAGTCCTACCAGCCCAGACTCCCCAGGTTTTCTAGTGTTTAATTCACTTGAGTTCTCCACTCTTACTCATAAATAAGACATTTTTTGAAAGCTTCTATTCATGTCTAGGCATTTTTCACTTTTCATTTTGACAAATCAAAGAAAAATCTAGTCACTAACTATCCTTAGCCATAATTTCACATTTAAAATCCAGAACATTCACGATTAGTCTAATTGACACTCATTCTAAAGGGAAGCAATAACTCATGTGTAGCTAGATGCTTGTAAACTGAACATGTCTTCAGCAATTAAGAGGAACTTCATGATTTCTGTTATGCTGTGGTCTTTCTATATGTAAGGTGATGGTGTCACTATTACCATGGGGTTATTAACTTCCTTTTGGGGACTTTTATAAAACTCATGAGAAATGTCTGTGTGTTGTACATTATCTTGAACCATAGCTGGCTTTCATGGAAAGCATTTCTTCCTTTGTTTTCTTCACAGGTGCCATGATTGTGGGGCCATTCTTGAAGAATATGATGAAGAAACCCTTGGGCTGGCAATTGTAGTTCTTTCCACATTCATTCACTTAAGCCCAGACTTGGCAGCTCCACTGTTGCTGGATATCATGCAGTCTGTGGGAAGGTAAATGTCAGACGCTTCTGTTTTACTTGGCAGGGCAGACCTTATTCGAACTACAACTTGAAATAAAAATGATCAGTTTGAAAGTGAAGCATTCAGATACCTTGTAGATGCTTAATTATCTCTAGGATTGGTTCAGACTAGTTTAAAAAACTGAATGGACTGATCTTTTGATTGAATTCCCCAGATGTGTAAGGTCACGAGTCACAATGTCAGAGTGAAGCTAAAGGAATCTGCTCTAATGTTTGCTGTTCCCATTACTATATGAGCTGATGTACATGACAGTGATCATGAGCTAATACCTGTAGCAGTGTTCACAGCTATCGGTAATTCATAGTGAGCACTGTGTTAGCAATTATTGTTAGTATTGTCATCATCTCTCTCTACATGTTTTGAGATGGATTCTCTAGCTATTTTACCTTCTCAAGGGGGCCTCACTTTGATATGCAACTTGGGGCATTACTATGTGTATTACATAGCAGCTTTGCATTTCTGACTCAGATAAAGTAAGGATGTACACATTTTGGGAATAGGATTTTCAGCCTGCAGAAAGATTAAGCTTGGCTGCTTTGAGTGCTCACATTAAGAAAATTCCCATTATTAGATACTAGAAGATAAATGATATATTTCATGGACATGGCTATGAATAAGTTTCAATCCAGTAAAAAAATGAACACAAGTTACAGGAGAGGACTGACTTAAGTTTTGCATGAATTTATGAGTTTCCAGTCTATGCTAGCATAGTGCTAGGTGCTTTGGACCATAGGCATCAAGACCTACTTTCTGCCCTCAAGTGATCTGTAGCTTAGGGTTTTTGTATTGTTGTTTATTTGTTTGTCCATTTGTTTTTGAGATAAGGTCTCAATATGTAGCTCGGGCTGGCCTTGAACTCATGATCTTCCATCCTGGGTGCTGCTGGTATTACAGGTGTGTACCACCATGCCCAACTGTGGCTTAGTTGTTAAAAAGGAAGTTAGGTGTGGAATCACTGAGTGGTCAGACAAGATACGGCGTAATTAAGTGATGTAATACATAGTATGAATGTAAGTGGTATGGAGGTTCAGAATGGAAGCAATTTCTTAGAGGCATTCTACAAAGGAGTAAGATAAGAATTAGATTCTGAAAATTTCTAGCATTTGAGGTAAGGCAAGAGAATGAATCTTAATGGAGCTAAAATTTAGCTCTTTTTTTGAAAATGAAAAAATACTTATATCAAGTTAAAGACAAACAGGAAAACATTAAAAACTCTACCCCATAAATATATAGCCCCATTACTCTCCTTCCCTCATTTTTTTTGTAGTATCCTTAGAGTCATATAGTCCAAGACAGTATAAAGTTAAGTGTAATCACCCTAAGCTAAACCTCAAAATAGTCAATGTGGAAAGTAAGTATGGGAACATTGGGAAATAAGAAAACACTGAATTATTTTATCTAAGCCCTTGATTTTAACCCAATCTTAATAATTGTAGAATAAATGTTGTATTGGCTATCAGTAATACTTTAATATAAGATCAAAATTATTGTCAATACTTTTTAGTTTTGGAACAGATATAATTACTGTTCTGGTCTGTTGCCATCTTCTTAAAACAGCTGATATAAGTTGTTGTAGATACATGGAGGAGATTGTTTTTGGTTTTTTTGATGTTTTAACAAAAACAAAAATAATCCATGTTCGAGCACTGCCAGCTGTTAGGATAGAAACACATGAGCTTTGAAGAAAAGCAAGAACAACAAAAATAGCAGAACATACGTTTTTGCATATCTACATATACATATAGTTAAATCTTTACCTCCTTCAGGCAGACTAGAAAGAGACAGGGAGAGCATTTAATGCAAACTGCCACTATTCTTAGCAACCTAAGTTTAATCAACTAAGCGGCCAAGAAGATAGATTCGGCAGTCACCTAATTCAGTCTTCCTTGCCTCAGTTCCACTACAAAGAATAAATGAGGTAATGTGGATTTGCAAACACTTTATTTTTGTCAGTTATGAACATAGACACCATTCCCAGGGTGTTCTAAGAGTCTGTAAGCTCAATATAACCCTTTCATTTCTCACTCAGACTTTTCCATGTGATTTTGTATTTTGCTCTCTACATCCTTTAAGATTACATTTCCTGCAACCTTAATTGCTGTTTATTTGCCAATGTTTATCTATTCATTGTAAAGTCAACAGCATGAGAGGGCCCATAACCAAAGCAACTGAAAATGGTGTCTGGTTTTAACCATTACTGAGCTGCTATTCCTCTCCTAATAGATCCTTAGCTCAGCTCACTCTTGAAGTCTTAAAAGAAAATAAATTTGTGGAATTCTCCCTATTTGTTTCTTCAGTAGCTTACTAAGCAAGATATGTTCTTCTAAATCCCCCAGTTTAGTAATTCTCCTTCTATATGAAGACATATAGCATATTTCCATGCATAGAGTCATGTAATTGTACTTTTTGAAATTATGTGGTATATATCAGTTACTTAACCTAATATATTTCTCTTCTCAGTGTGATGGATTTTCTTCTTTATAATTTCAATTCAACAATTAGTTAACAAATTCCTTTGTTTTCTATTTTGCTATCTTATAGAGGCTTTGGTGATTTGTGGTTTGTTCACAGTTATCTTTCAGAGGTTGTAGACAAAGAAATGAATTTGATTTGAGTTAATAAAGGGATAGACTGAGTCAAATGTTGTCCAGGTTTCAATCTAACCTGGCTGCAAAGGCCATTTGGTAGGTTGGATGGATGACAGAAAGCCAACTTTAACTGCATGTCACTTCATGAAAATCTGTGCCTTAATGCAGAAAGTAGAGTTCAGGGATGGGCACTGACCACTGAGTAGGCTCTCTGATCCAGGTCTAAATCTGAACTATAATCCTACCTCAGTACTAATACATTTCATCATGAAAACCTAAGATACTTCTGTGACTCTGTTTACTTTATTTCTTAGATTGGCGTCCAGCACAACCTTTTCTAATCAAGCAGAAAGGTAAGGTCTTAAAAGTGGGCCCAAATTTCACTTTCTTTTTGTTCCCCATGCATGCTCATCCTTTTTCTAAAACAGTAGTGTATATTCCCTGGAAGGACTATTCTTGGTTCCAGTTGCAGCCCCAAAGAACACTAGGTTATTATTTGTATTCATACCTTCATTTATTCACTCATTCATTGATTCATTCATTCATTCTAGTCAATAAATACTTTTAGGATACTCATGGTTTTATTTCTTTTTCTTCTTTTTTTTTTTTTTTTTGCTTGAACCCAGGATTTTGTGATGATAGGCAAGAGCTCTTCCACTGAGCTATACACCCAGCCTCAATACTTAGGTTTTAATTAAGGGTAAAACTGACATGAGGGGCTGGGATGTAGCTCAGTGGCACTGTGCTTGCCTAGCATGATCGAGGCCCTGGGTTTGATCCCAGCACCCAAAAAAAAAAAAAAAACAAAACTGACATGATTCCTGTCCTTATGGGGTTACAGTCTACTGGGGAGGCAAACATGAATTAATATCCATTCAAAATTGTAATTGTAAACTGTGCTAAGTGCTATGGAAAATCCGCATAGAGACTTACAGAATATTAATTCGTTCAACAAGTACTTATGGAGTTACTACTAGATACTAAGGATATGGTGGTTTACAAAATGACAAATCCTGGTTCTCATGAACTTATATTCAAGTTGAAGAGGAAGAAAATAAGCAAAATAACCAATAAGAAAACTGATATGTAACTTAGTATCATTTAGTGAGAAATGCTATGAAAACCTTTAGCTCCAGGTGATAGAGACTGATGTTTGGATATATGGTCAAGGACAGCCTCTCAGGGGAACTGATATTTGAACAAAACCTAAGTAAAGTGAGAGTGATCCATGCAGCAATTTATGGAAAGAACATTCTAAGCAAAGAACAGCAAAGATAAAGGAAAGGAAAATAGCTAGTACTGCTTGGGGAACATATCAGTGAGGCTGGAATGAGCACAGAAAAGGTTGTAGGAGATGAAGTGAACAAGGTAGTGAGGAGCCAGGCCAGGTAGAACCATAAAGGTCACTCTAAGTTTAGCTTTTACAGAATGAAACACAGAGACACTGGAGTGAGGAGCAACATGTTTTACCTTATATTTTGTTTTTTTTTTAATTTCTTTTATTCATATATGCATACAATATTTGGGTCATTTCTCCCCCCTTCCTCCCCTTCCCTCTGCCCCCTCCCTTTCCCCTCCTTCCCCTCTTGCTACCCGGCAGAAACTATTTTGCCCTTATCTCTAATTTTGTTGAAGAGAGAGTATAAGCCATAATAGGAAGGAACAAGGGGTTTTGCTGGTTGAGATAAGGATAGCTATACAGGGCATTGACTCACATTGATTTCCTGTGCGTGTTTTTTTCCATCATTTCATTTTATTTATTTATTTTTCTTTTATTATTCATATATGCATACAAGGCTTGGGTCATTTCTCCCCCCGTCCCCACGCCCTCCCTTACCACCCACTCCGCCCCCTCCCTCTCCCCCCCACCCCCTCAATACCCAGCAGAAACTATTTTGCCCTTATTTCTAATTTTGTTGTAGAGAGAGTAGAAGCAATAATAGGAAGGAACAAGGGGTTTTGCTGGTTGAGATAAGGATAGCTATACAGGGCATTGACTCACATTGATTCCCTGTGCGTGTGTGTTACCTTCTAGGTTAATTCTTTTTGATCTCACCTTTTCTCTAGTTCCTGGTCCCCTTCTCCTATTGGCCTCAGTTGCTTTTAAGGTATCTGCTTTAGTTTCTCTGAGTTGAGGGCAACAAATGCTAGCTAATTTTTTAGGTGTCTTACCTATCCTCACCTCTCCCTTGTGTGCTCTTGCTTTTATCATGTGCTCAAAGTCCAATCCCATTGTTGTCTTTGCCTGTGATCTAATGTCCGAATATGAGGGAGAACATACGTCTTTTGGGCCAGGCTAATCTCACTCGGAATGATGTTCTTCAATTCTATCCATTTACCAGCGAATGATAACATTTCGTTCTTCTTCATGGCTGCATAAAATTCCCTGGTGTATAAATACCACATTTTCTTGATCCATTCGTTGTAGTGGGGCATCTTGGCTGTTTCCATCACTTGGCTATTGTGAATAGTGCTGCAATAAACATGGGTGTGCAGGTGCCTCTGGAGTAACCTGTGTCACATTCTTTTGGGTATATCCCCAAGAGTGGTATTGCTGGATCATATGGTAGATCAATGTTTAGATTTTTAAAAAAATTTTTATTGTTTTATTATTCATATGTGCATACAATGCTTGGGTCTTTTCTCCCCCCTGCCCCCACCCCCTCCCTTACCACCCGCTCCGCCCTCCCTCTCCCCCTCCCCCCCTCGATACCCGGCAGAAACTATTTTGCCCTTATCTCTAATTTTGTTGAAGAGAGAGTATAAGCAATAATAGGAAGGAACAAGGGTTTTTGCTGGTTGAGATAAGGATAGCTATACAGGGAGTTGACTCACATTGCTTTCCTGTACATATGTGTTACATTCTAAATTAATTCTTTTTGAACTAACCTTGTCTCTATTTCCTTGTCCCCTTCTCCTATTGGCCTCTGTCACTTTAAAGTTTTTGCTTTAGTTTCTCTGCATTGAGGGCAACAAATGCTGTCTTGTTTTTTGGGTGTCTTACATATCCTCATACCTCCCTTGTGTGCTCTTGCTTTATCATGTGATCAAAGTCCAGTCCCCTTGTGTTTACCCTTGATCTAATGTCCGTATATGAGGGAGAACATACGATTTTTGGTCTTCTGGGCCTGGCTAACCTCGCTCAGAATGTTACCTTATATTTTGAAAGAATAACTTTCTAGTTCAGTTCATAGACTCAAATAGTGGAGTAGTTATTGCCAGGGGTTGGGGGAGGAGGAAACAGGTAATTATGTAATCAATGAGCATGAAAGTTTAGTTAAGCAGTTCTACAACACTGGATCTATAGTCAACAATAATGTATTATACACTTAAAAATTTAAGAGGATAGATCTCCTGCTGTGTTTTTATCACAATAAAATTGAAAAAAAAAAACTCACTGTGTACCCAGGCTACCCTGGAACTTACCATGTAGCCCAGGCTAACCTCAAGTTTGCGATTCTCTTGCCTCAGCCTTCCAAGTGCTGGAATTACAGGTGTGCACCTTCATGCCTGGCTAAAATTAAACAACTTAAAAATAAAACAGATTTTTTTTAAAAAGAAAGGGTTATTCTTGCTTATGTGTTTAAAATAGATCATGGCGGGGTGAGAGTAGAAGTGGGGAAATCAATTTGGAAACCTTTTCAGTGATGAATGTAAAAGATGATGGATGGACTTGCTCACAAGTGGCAAGAAGTTGTCACATGAAGGATCTGTTCAGGAGATACTTTGAAAGTAAAGCCAACAAAGTTTGCTGATAGATTGGTTATTAGGTGCAAAAGAAAGAGGAAACACAAATGACTCTCAGGTTTGGTGTAAACAACTGGGTAGGTGGTATTCTATTTACTGAGGCAGGTAAGCCTAGATAAAGGCTGATGCCACGAGTAGCACTAAATGCTAAATTAACTAAATTTACTAGTTCTGATCTAGTCCTGGTATAGTGACAAGGAAAGGGAGAAGGGAAGGTGGCTCCCTTAAGAAGTGACATTTTAACTAAGATCTGAAAAAAATGAGTTAAACTAACCTCAAGAGCATGTGCAACAGTCCTGAAGTGGTAAAGAACATAGTACACAGGAGGAACTATGAAAAAGCCAGAGATTTGCTTGCCAAATTGTGCAGTACTTATAAATCACATTAAATATTTTGGGCTTATTTCTAGTAGTAGTCAGAAGGTACTTAATGATATTTAAACAGTGAGGGGTTTGTGTGTGTGGCACCTGCAAAGGTTTGGCTACATGTGGTGAAAGAACCAAAGGAAGGCAGAAATGAACGTCATACGTTACTTTGGGCACAGTGATCTCTCTCTGCCTTAATTTTCTTATCTTTAGTTTTCATATATTATGCTAATATATGTCCTTTTTGTGCCATAAGGATATATTCTTTGAGGGCCAAGTGATAAGAGTCTGTGTGACAGCATAACTGTAGCAGGTCCTACAAATATATGATGGTGGTATTGTTGTTATTGCATGTCTACAACTTAAGGTTTTGGCATGTTTTCTTTCCTTTCTTGTACTCTATTTGGGCACAGAAGTTTTTTTCTTTTTTTCCTTAGTGTGTAAGGAAGTACTATAAAACAATTTAAGATTACTATAAAGTTAAAAGAATTTTACAGTGAACACCTACATCCTATAATGAATATTTTGTTTTATCACCTATCCACTATCTATCCTTCCAACAATCTATTTTTGTAGTTATTATTATTTTATTATTATTACCCATTTATTCACATGTGCATACACTGTTTGGGTCCTTTCTCCCCCCTGGCTCCCCGTCCCCACCCTTTCTCCCCTCCCTCCTCGCTTCCAGGCAGAACCTGTTCTGTGCTTTTCTCCAGTTCCATTGAAGAGTAGAAATAAGCAGTAATAAGAAAGACATAGCGTTTTTGCTACCAACAATGCATTTTATGTTTGGATTTATTTCAAAGTAAATTTCAGACATTGGTATACTTTCTCCCCATATACTTTGGCAAAGTTAGCACTAAAGTTCAATTTTAATACATGGTTGTTTCTTTTTGCTGGCTTTTTTGAGTATGATTAACAAATATTCTAAATATTTGATGTTTTGATATACCATACACATTGTGAAACGCTTGTGACGAGGCAGCTAATTAACATATCCATCATCTTAGATAGTTATCTTTTTTTGTTTTTGGTAAGAACACTTGTGATCTGTCTTAGCAAATTTCAAGTGTATAATACATTATTAGTGATAATCGCCCATTATACATTAAATATAGCTGTATCTTTTATAAAATTCATATACTACACAAATCTTGAATGCATAATCACTGAATTTTGACAAATGCATGTGTGTATAACTCAAAACCCTGTCAAGATATAGAATGTTACCTTCAGTCTGGAAAGTTTCCTCATGTACCTTTCTAGCCAATCTCTACCTTATAGAGGCAAACACTTGTGATTTTCTTCTATCACAGATCACTTGTGATGCATAGAGCTTCATGTAAATGGAGTTGTATTGTATATGCTCTTTTGTACTGGAGTTCTTCATGAGATTTATCCATATTTGGTGCTCTCATCTGTAGTTTGTTCCTTTTTCAAAGCTGAAGAGCATCACCTAGTTTATCCAATTTCCTATTGCAGGATTTCTGGGTTATTTTCAGTACAGGGCAATTATAGATAGAGCTGCTATGAACATTCTTATATAAACCTTTTTGTAAACAAATATGTTCTTTTGGGGATGGAATTGTTGGATTGCAGAAAAGGTGTATGTTTAATTTTATAAAAATACTAGAACTTTTCTAATGTAAAGATTGATAAAAATGGTTATACTATTTCTCCTATATATAAAGTGGGAATGCCATTTTATATTCCCATCATTAATGTATGAGACTTCAGGTTGTCCCACATCCTTGCCAAACTTTGGTATTAGGATCTTTTGAATCTTTTAATTAGATTGTTTTTTTATTAGAGTTCTAGGACTTCTGTTTTGTTGATGCCAGTCT
Source organism: Castor canadensis (assembly GCF_047511655.1). NCBI lineage: Eukaryota > Metazoa > Chordata > Mammalia > Rodentia > Castoridae > Castor > Castor canadensis. The sequence goes on along the minus strand of NC_133388.1, from coordinate 15,685,798 downwards.
TTTGTTAAGTGTGTTTTGAGAATATGTTTGCCCAATCTGGGGTGTCTTTCTTTTTTTCTTTTTCTCTTTTCTTCTTCTCCCTCTCCTCTATTCTTTGTTCTTTCTCATTCTATACTGGAATTGAACTCAGGGCTTTGAGCTTTACAAGGTACGTGCTCTATAATTTGAGCCATGACTCCAGTCCTTTTTAAGTTTTTGTTTTCCAGATTGGGTCTTGCACTCAGCTTCGTATAGAATGGCCTAGAAGTGTGATCCTCCTATCTATGCCTCCCAAGTAGCTGGGACATCAGCCCTGCACCACTATGCCTGATTTGATTTTGAGATAGTGTCTCACTTACTTTTTCCAGGGCTAGCCTTGAATCATGATTCTTCTGTCTGTGTCTCCCAAATAGCTGGAATTACAGCCATGTACCACCATGTCCAGCTCTTACCTATTCATTTTCTTAATGGTATATCATTTGCTGAGAAATTTTAAATTTAGGTTAATTCTAATTATCAAAGCCTGAACATTTATCATTATTGCTTTCTGTTCCTTATCTAAGAAAATTGTCTACTTCCAAGTCTTACAGCTATTCTCCAACATTTTCTTTCAAAAGCTTTATGGTTTTAATAATTGTATTTAGTATTATGTGATCCATTTCAGATTAACTTTTATATATGGTATGAGGTAGTGGCATGTAGATATTCAGTTATTTTGGCATCTTTTTTTTATTTTTATTTTTTTTATTTTTTTTTTTTTACCAACAAGTTTTTTTTAAAGAAAAGGAAAACCTAACATGCCCATTGTAATTTCCCCACATGCAGCCACTGTTTGTTTTTTTAATGTGAAAATAAGTACAGTCAAGGTGCTCCTGTGGCAACATGAATTCCCAGGAACAGTCAAGAAATTGCTTCTGAGATCATTCCAGGTGTATTGTGGTTTTCGAAAATATCTCATCTCATATAAATTGAGCCATGATAACCCTTCCTCTGACTGTTCGCTGCTACCCAGACACAGAGCTGGGCTCCTTCCTGGCCTGTGGCCTTGGGCAGACAATCAGACATCTTGAAGATGCCAGGTCAAGCCTGGGCCTTCCTCAGGTGGCTACTTCCTTAGCTCCCAGACCACCCGTTGTCAAATGCCAGAGGTTATTAGGGATAGGAGGGCAGGAAGCCAAGGCCAAGATTTCTGTGTCCCATCCCCTCCCTGTGTCCCACCCCAATGCTCTACCGTCCTCCCTAGAACCCTCTACCACCCACTTCCCAAACCCCACCACCTTCCTGACACCTCCAGTGCTCACCTCCCCATTCCTGGGCCCATTCCTGTCCCTGACTCATGGGTAAACCCCTCCGCAGTCCCCTGTGGGACATTCTGGCATCTGCTATGTCTAGATGGTCCATGCCCACAGCCACATGCTGTCCTCTTGCTTTTACTTGGTGTATAAGGAGGCATCTTTTTTTTAAAGAGTAGTTTTTAAGACTCCTTTCCTTATTGGATCACTATGGTGTCTGTTAAACTTTAAATACCATATAAGGATAGGTCTATTTCTGGGCTTCCTATCCTGCCCTTTTGGTCTATATGTTAATCCTTAAACTAGCAGTACCACATCTTGATTACAGTAGCTGTATGTAAGTCTTGAAGTCAGGTAGCATGACTCCTCCAAATTTAGTCTTATTTTCAAGATTGGTTTAGATATCTAGATTCTTTAAATTTCCATACAAATCTTAGAATAAACCTGCTGGGCTTATATTGAAAATATAAAAATAACTGACACAAAAATAGTGAATTGTCCAATTCATGAATATGATATACATCTCCCTTTCATTAGATCTTTAATTTCTCTTAATTAAAAAAAATGTTCAAGTGTATAGGTCTCAGTACATCTTTTGCTAAATTAATTCCCAAGAATTTAATGTTTTTCAATGCTAACGTAAATGGAATTTTGAAAATTTTCATTTTTAACTACTTGATGCTGGTATATAAATTCATTTTTTATATTAACATTGTATCTTAGCAAAATTCACTCATCAGTTCTAGAACTTACTTTCTAGATTCTTTTGTAGATTTGACTTTATATGGAAAAAATATATCCTCTGCAAACAGTGATAGTTTTACTACTTCCTTTCTGATCTTTTTTGCTTTTATTTCTTTTTTAATACTATACTGGAATGGCTAGAACTACCACAACAAAAATAGAGATGAGGAGTGGGCATTCTTTCTTTGTTTTTGTCTTACAAAGAAAGTATTCAGTATCTCACTGTTAGGTTAGCTATAGATTTTTCAGAGATGCCTTTTAACAAATTGAGGATGTTTCCTTCTATTTTCAATGTATTGAGTTTAATAGTGTGTTTGTTACTTTTTGTCAAATGTGTTTTCTGCATCTACTGAAATAAAAGGGTTTTGTCCTTTATTCTTTAATATGTTGAATTATGTTGGTTGATTTTAAATCTTAAACTAGTCTTATACTTCTGGAATAAACCTTACTTGAATGATATGCCATTCTTTAACTCTGTAGTTGGATTTAATGCCATGAAGAGTATTGACTTGTTTTTTCTCTTTCCATTTATGCTTTCTTTTTATTCATTCAGATAATGACCTTATCTGATTTTAGTTTTACAGCCTCATAAAACATACTGGGAAAGGTTCCTTTCTTCTGTTTTCTGAACATTATTGTAAGTTTGGGGTTAGTTTTCCTGAAGAACACTTTTGGCCTAAATGTGTTTTTCAGGGTAGGCATGGCATACTGAGGGAAAAAATGGTATAACTTAAGTAAGCAAGACTTTGTACTTTTTTGTCATTTTGGAATCTTTGATTTCTTCTTTCTTCCTTCTAGTAACTTATTCCCTAACCATTTCAAGAAATGTCCTTTCTGGTATCTTGTTCTACCAGGCAGAACCACATAAAGATCATTTGGCCTTCTTGCCAGGCAGAAGTGTACAATGAGCGAAGGGAAAACTGCGCCTACCAAAGTCCTATCCTTTTTTTACTACTACCAGCTCAAAGACAAAAGAAAGTTTCCCGGATCTCCCTCTCTGCAGTTTCCCTCAGAGCAACTCTCTTAGTCAATTATACTCTCTTGGGAGAATCTTGCTGAGAGTCCTCATCCAGGGTTTCTGTCCTAACTATGCTAGTCCCTGAACATATGGCCTGATCAGGTCACCATTTTCCCCTAGAACTTGGAATGCTTATCTGTACTTTGGGAGGCCAGGAATAAGTCTGGGATCACTCTGGCATTTCATGGTTGCCTCTAAAAAATTAAGGTTATGGGGATATTATGTGTGACTATATTGTTTCATCTCATTGATGAAAATGGTAATGAGACATTACCTAAGAAGACTAGTGTGTAAATGCCTAAACTCTAAGCAAACACCCAAACACATGCTGGTTGTCCCATGATTTGTGTCTTCTCTCTGTTCAAACGCAGCATGATGGTTCCTGGCAATGCAGCAGGGGTGGCCAAGCAGTTCCTGCGCTGCATCTTCCATCAGCTGGCCCCCAACGGCATCTTCCCACAGCTGTTCCAGAGCACCATCAAAGGTAATTCGCTTGTTGAGGATCCGCACACCACAGGCTTGCCTACTCCCTGGAGCCAGACACGCTGACTCTGACTGTTCACTTTGCAGATGGGACTTTTTTACGGACCTTGGCCACGTCTCTCATGGACTTCAATGAGCTGAGCTCCATCGCTGCGCTCAGTCAGCTCCTGGAGGTAGGTCTGTTCGAATGACCCGCCCGGCCCAAATCACGTGCCAAGTTTGAGTAACTCCAGATGAGGAAAAAATGCAAACTCACTTAACTTAAATTCTGGGTGGATTTACTATTCGTTTAAAGCGATTAGACGCTCTCAATGAAGTGGTGGCTGCTAGGGTTGAAAACTCACCTCCACAAAACGATGGCTCCGGAATTTGATGGCACAGTGCTAGTATTGTATCGCGAGACTTGGATTCAAGTTTCAGCTCCACTCGTTCCCGATCCCAATATCGCGAGGCTTGTTTCTCTTCGTTCAACCCCGCTGCTTATTCGCAGTTCTGTATCACGAGAGTGGGATTCAAGCGTCCGCTCCGCTGCTTTTGTGCTGCATGGCAACGCGCTTTCATGTGTCTGTTTTACTCTTTGCGTGCTCTTAGCCATTGCTAGGAGGAAAACTGCTGCTCCAATAATTATTACTTTCAGCAAGCACTATTCATTGTGTCTTCTTGTTGCCTAACCACACCAACTATAGATCCTTAGAAGATTTTATTTCTTGCTCACATTTCATCTATCACGTAGTCAAAGATCACCAACCTTGAAGTCTGTCCAGACTTGTCAAGTTTTCTCTATCGTCTCCTTGCCTGTTACAATGATTGACCTATATAATAAGCACTCAGCACCTATTTATAGTGTGAATATGTGATTTTTAAAGCGATCTCCGCCAAAAAACTGTATCAATTCCTATGCTGTTTTCAGCAATTGATTGCCTATACCTTTGTATTTTTAGGGTCTAAATAACAAAAAGAATTTACCAGCAGGGGGTGCTATGATACGATGTTTGGAAAACATTGCTACTTTCATGGAAGCTTTGCCCATGGATTCTCCTAGTAGCCTCTGGACCACAATCAGCAACCAGTTCCAGACATTTTTTGCCAAACTGCCTTGTGTTTTACCTCTGAAGGTAAGCTGAGCCCAGGATTTCAGTTTATACTACTTTATGACCAACCCAAGAAGCAGTCTTGGGTAATTTGATGTATTCCAAAATACACCTATAAGGAATCTGTCAGCCGAATACTGAAGAGAACATGTTTAGGTCATTCTCTCCAATATTAACAGAATAACAGCAATATTGGGTGGGCATTTTGCTCACTGATAATGAGTATGCTCACTAGTTACATGTTATTATTTTATTTAAAAAAAAAGCTGAGTAGACATTGGTAGATTGTATTTATCTAGAAATTTTTTCTCAGGTAGCTATCAAATTATATATATATGTCAGTACTGGGGCTTCAACTCAGGGCCTATATCTTGAGCCACTCCACCAGCCCTTATTTATTTATTTTTTTTATGTTGGGTATTTTTGAGATAGGGTCTTGTGAACTATTTGCCTGGGCTGGCTTTGAACCATGATCCTCCTGATCTCAGGCCTCCTGAGTAGCTATGATTACAGGCGTGAGCCACTGACACCTGGCATGAATAATATTTTTGTCTAAAAGGAGACTGGACATATGTAAAGTTTCAATTTTAGAAAATTATCTAAAGAGAAGTGATTGCTGTGTGTTTGAGAATAAAGTAATTGTAAGACCAAGATGATATTTCTGTTGAACTACTTACCCTGCTCAACACTGTACCACACTGCAAGAACATACACACAATTAATTAGCTGGGAATCCAAAAATTATTATCAACACAGGTCCATTAACAACAGAAAAACAAACCTATGCTGTTTAAGCTGTAAGAGTCCTATACAATCCATCTTTCTGAGGTGCCATCTTCCAAATGCAAATTCAGAGAAGTGATAGGACTTGCTTAAGTATTAAGTAGTTCAGTGGTGGCAGTATGAAGAGTAGAACTCATCTCCTAACTCACAGTCAAGTGCTTTTTCTACTAACATACTCCTCACACTCTTTTAAAACAGGAATGAATTGCAGGCATTTATGTCTCTAGAAACAGGAGAGAGGAGATGGTTGGCTATGGCATTGATAAGTCTTTGAACCTTGCTTGCTCCAGTAGATCTTTTTTTTGTATTTTATGCAGCATGTAGATAGAAGGATTCTAATTATAGTAAATTAAATCACTTGTTGATCTGACAAGCTTCTATGTTGGAAGCTTCACTTCTAAAATGAGTACTGCATGTATATAAAATATTTAAAAGATCAACTCCCTTCACTAATAACTTTTGTCACATTGGCAGATACTACTAATAGGATCTGTAAGGATGATAATTCAGAGATCTTCAGCGTGCTGGGCACTGCTTTGAGTTTGAAAGTACTGTGTAAAGCAGAGTACAGAAAAGGGATCTTTATAACCTCTCTCATTATATGATCTTTCTTTGCCCATAAATTGGAGTAGCTGAATAAATCCAAGCAAGGGGGACTGATGCTTTCAATCCATGATTGTATATAGTTTATATACGAATATGTAAAAAATCAATTGCACAAGTCATTCAGGGCTATTCATTGCTAAAAAGTCACACATTTGTAAGAGAAGGAAAGGAGCAGGTGTGGCAAATTCAAATACCCTTGCTCAGATATTAGCAAAAAGTTTAACTTGAACACTGACCAGTTGGGAGTATTGCCAGCTGTAAATGACCAATCACCTCTGCCCACAGGGACTCTGTCTGCAACGTGAGTGTGTGGGGTGAGATTAACATGATAAGGAGAATTGGAACCCTTAGCCACTGTAATGCATAAGCTCTTCTAATAGCGTCTACTCCACTCCTTGGTCATTGTTAATATGGGAGAGCAGGCCTCATGTTGTGGATCTTCCCACTTTTTTCTAAGATGACATTTCCTGATTTTTAAATCACTGGGGGGCCTGATGAGCAGATAGTTTTCAGTTCCTGGCTTAAAGTACATAAATGTCACATCAACTTTGATGAGTATTGAGCATATTAAATAGGCCAGTGATTCTTTTAGAAGATACTTGTGAAATATTTTTAAGATTTGTGTAAAAATTTTTCCTGTTAGGTCAGAACTAGGCAAATCTGGGAACTGCTTCTATTTAGTTTATAATCTCTAGGAGAAACATTTAGCCATTGAAAAACCTATATTTTGTTTTCATCAGTTGAGAGAATTGGATCTCAAACTTCAATGTGCACTCTTTGAAAGACTTACTAAAACAGATTACTGAACCTGACTCAAGAGTTTCTGATTCAGAAGGGATAGGGCCTGAGAATTTGCATTGTAATGTATTTCCAGGTGATAGACCTGCTGCCTGTCCACTGGAGAATCACTGGCTTAGTTTGCACTCTCTTTTTTTGCTGGGATTTGAACTCAGAGTCTTTATGCCTTGTTAGGCACTCTACCACTTGAGTCACACCCAAGCTCCCCTTTTTTGCTTTAGTTATTTTTCAGACAGGGACTCACACTTATGCCTGGGCAGGCCTGGACTGCAATCCTCCTATTTATGCTTCTTGCCTAGCAGGGAGACAGGCATGTGCCATTGTATCCAGCTTTCATTGGTTGAGATGGGGGAGCGGGGGAGGTCTCTTGAACATTTTTGCCTGGACTGGCCTCAAACCATGACCCATCTGATCTCTGCCTCCCAGGTAGCTAGCAAGCCCAGCTTGCACTATCTTAAATAGGTCAATATATACAGCTGCAGAAATTGAACTATAGCCTCCTATTGTGATGTATTTATAATGTTAAATGATATCCTTATTTATTCATGCTGTAACATTTTCTCCCAATCCAGTAAAGTCAGTTGAATAAAGCACATTTTTAATCGTGGAATCTTGCCAAAATCAAACTCTATTTGTATGGCATGGTTTTATCTCATAGAAATTTTACTTCTTTTCCCCTGGTTTTGGTCATGTCTTTTCATAGCAGAGAAAAGGCAGATGAAAATGGTTCTTGTTTGGACTAATGGTTTTTAAATAGATCTAAGGTTTTTTTTCTTCCAAAATAGCCTTTCACAAATTAATGTACCTCTTTAGAGTTGAATACATTTAATATCTATCTACTTACCTATGTGTCTACCTGTTCATCCATCCATCCAATTCTGTATCCACCTTCCTACTTGTAATTCTAGAGCTATATATTTGAAAAATGGTTTAGGAGCTGTCTTTAACTATTTTGTGGTTTAGCATTACATTTTTTAACCTCTCCTGAGAATGATTGTTTTCAACATGAACAGATGACATGGGAACCTGTATCGAGGCAGTTATATATCAGTTTTTCTTTTTGCTAAAATAAATATAGGAAGTGCTTGAAGCAAAAGATATATTAAGAAGGGAATTAACTTTTACTTTTTCATATTTGTTCACAGTGTTCTTTAGATTCCAGTTTGAGAATCATGATTTGCCTATTAAAGATACCCTCTACCAATGCCACAAGGGTATGTATGTTTCAGAAAAATATACCTGATTGGCTATTTGATTATTTCCTAACCTAAAAAGACAGGCACATACCAATACCAAAGACATAGTTGTTGTACACTGAATGCCTCCCTTCAGCCTCCTTTATTTTCCTTATACTGGGTCAGCATCTAATATGTCACAATGCCATTGATTTTAATATCCTAGTCCTGGTCTATACACACCAATCCACCCTCTATACTAACTAGGTGATCCTTCAAAACACAAAGATGATTTTGTTTGTTCCTTGCTTAAAAATCTTTGATAACCTCTCACTTCTTTCAGGGTAACGTCCAAATTTCTCAATGTGGCATATAAAAAGTTACTTTGTCACTCATCAGCCTACCTTTACAAGTTAATCCTCGTCTGTTCTCCCCATCTCCCTTGCCTCCTATGCAGTTTCAGAGTCAGCATCATTATTCTCATCAAAACAGTAGCCACTGTTGAACACTGACTGTATTGCAGCCTTGTGTTTGGTGTTTTACATGTATTACTGACTTTCCTACCTTTGCCTTTGCTTAGGTCATATCCTTTGCCCAAAATGCTTTATACTCTTGTCGGTATAGTGAACGCCTTCTCATTCTTCAAGGTCCATTTAAATTTTTTTAAATGCTCACATTATCTGTAGCCAACTACCTCTAATATAAGCTCCCATAATACTTGATCAACCTTTATATTAACACCTATATTGGCCTGAAGTCTCCCCTAATAAGACAATGAATTTCATGAAGTACCCAGTACTTGTCTCATTCACTGCTTTATTCCCGGATCCATTTCTAGGCTGCATTATATGCAGTGGTGCTACACAGTTTGTATTGCAATAGCTGGTTATCACGAATTAGTATACCAACAATGCACATTTCCTGCAAGTGTTACCTTGACTATGCTTTCACAGACTCATAGTTTATGCTAGAATGTTGCAGAGACATCATTTGTTTTAGTATGCTCACTTACAGATAAGGAAGCAGGCTCTGAGATGAAATATCTTGGCCAAGGTCACAAAACTGGTTGGTGGAAGATTTGAGACTTAAACATAGGTCCTTTGATTCCAAGTTCCTTGGTTTTTCTGCTGTATTATATTGCCCCGTCACCATCCTGGTTTGATAAACATAAGAGCAGAGCAAGTTTCTGTACAGGCTTGATTCCAGGTTTCTTTTTGACCAATAAAGTCAGTCTCTCTCTCTTTCTCTCTCCATGTATATATACACATGTATATATTGTATACATAAATATAAATTTGAGACATATTCCCATCCCCACTTATTTGTTTACAGTATTTAAAGACAATAGTATGTATCCAGAGCAAAGAGTACTGAATCAACAGTACTAATTCAGAGAGTTTTCTTTAAGATTTTCTGTATGGAAAGCATCACAGGTTTCTGGGGAGAGTACAAATAAGAAGCAAAAGATATAATTCCCATTCTCAGGGGCAACTAATATGTAATGAATTCATTTTTGTGTAAATAAGGGACAAGAACCCCTGAATGCTCATATACTTTGATTTTGTTATTATTTTTCTGGAAATTGATTCTATAGATAAAAATTAAAATGAAAATTTCATGCAAAAACACATTTGTTGAGATATTGTTTATAGTAAAATATGACTTTTGTGGCTATGAAGGTGGGTGATTATGAAGAATTAATTGACACTAGAAACTTTTTGTTATTATATTAATTTAATAAAAAAGAAAATGTAGAATTGTATGTATATAAGGTTGCAGCTAGGTATCCCAGTATACAATGAAGAAGGGAAATATATCAAAATGCTTTCACTAAGTGGTGGGGTTATCCATGACTAATTTCCTCACCAGTACTTTTCTACATATCCTGAGTTTGTACATTAAGCATGTGATACTTTTATAAGCCCTACACTAAGTACTATAGAGTTTGAGAAGTAGTGAAAATCATGGCATAGAAGTCTTTTGGAGTCTAATAAAATCCTGCTTTCTCTACAGAGCAACGATACGTGGGGGAAATTATCCTGGAACTTAGGTCCATTTCCTAGCTCATTGTTTGAAGGTGCAGTTCTGTTTTTATTAGACCAACAGTGTTGCCACTGTTTTAAATAAAAAAATGATACCACTTAGTTAATGCATAATAAAACTTGAATACTTTTTTAAATGAAGGAATCAACAACTTATTTTATTGGACCCAATTTCATTGCAGAGTTTGTTGGAGCCATTTTCAAAACTTCTTAGCTTTGTAATTCAGAATGCCATCTTCACTCTGGCCTACCTGGTGGAGTTGTGTGGCTTATGTTATCGAGCTTTCACTAAGGTAAGGTTCTGTATATGTTCATGTGAAACTGGAAACCAGCAGAAAAACATTCTTTCAAATTACTGTCAAGTCCCTGTTACCTTAGTTGCTATAATATAGTTTACAATGAGTGATTTTACTAAAGTCTATTGCATATCATTGGAAAGAAACACTTTATACACACACACACACACACACACACACACACACACACAACTATGTCTAAAATATATAGATTTGGAGAACTGAGGTCATGTGGTTTAGAAGAAAAGAGATACTTTGAATGAAATGAGCTAATGGTCTAAATGACCTTTTAAGGACTCTTTCAAGTACACCCACCCATGATTAATGGGTGGACCATCATTACTTACAATTTTTATACCCAAAGAACAAAAATGCCTATAAAGAGAGCTCCTTAATTCTCATTTGTGTGTTTCCCCAGGTTTAAATTCTCTACTTCTGAGAAGAGAATCTCATCTTTTGTTATCTTGCCTTAATTATGGTTCCCCTATTGAATTATCTTTAGTATCTTACTTTCCCACGGCTGAGAAAGTAGAAAAGTACTGCTTGCCCAGTGGAGATAGCTGTCCTATTAGAACTGGTAGACATTGTCCTAATGGAAAGGCAAAAGGCAGGGAAAATTGGGAGCACATTGCTGTCCTTAAGAATAATGTGAAAGGTTACCCTTCTAATTTCCACATTTTCCAAGTTTATTCTCAATGAGGTTTCTGTTTCTGTTGTTTCCTCTTGAACACTCAGAATGCTCTTTATTCATGTTGTCTATTTCTGTAAGCCCTTTATTTTCCTCATAAAAATCTAATTTTATAACAATCCTTTCATTCTATCTAAAACATCCACACTTTTTTTTTAACCAACTTGTGTCAATTCTGCCATGTTAAGTACTTCATGATAATCTTCTCCTTGGCCTTTCTAATTATGAGCTACTTAATACCTTGCCTGGAGCAATATATTTTCTAAATATCAAGATAATCAGCATTTTTCTTCTCTCACATCCTTCTTGAAAAGTAACTCCCCCTTTCTCTTTTCACTTAATAAAGTAGATCTATACAACATAGCATCAAATACAACAAAATGTCTTTTAAAGTAATTTTATTTCTTAACCATCTGTCTGTTTGATTTTACCTTTTTTCCCATTAATTTTTTTATTTGGATATGTTCATTGTACAGGGGGGATTTATTATGACAATTTCATGTAGGCTTATATCGTACATTGGTTAGATCACCCCCACTTAAAACTATTGCAAGAGGTTTCTTTGTTCTGTTTTGTATAAGTATATGAAGTCCATCAACCATATACCCTCGCCTTAATCTCCTTTGTTTACCCTCCCCCTTCCCCCCTCTACCCCCCCACGCTGTACCTATTTTACAGTCCTGTCTTTCATTATTAGTATCTAAGTTATTGTTCAAAGAGGTTTCTCAAAGTATCCCTGCTGTGAGTTTTGGATGAAGAATCACAATGAGTTTGTACTTTATATGTTGGGCATTGTAAGTACTGATTGCAAGGAACCTGCCAGCATTGTGAGCTCAAGGTATTTATGGTTTTGGATACTTACTGCCCTCTCATAGTCAATCACCATTTTAGTAGCCTCTTACTTTCTGTGTCATCTATTCTTCCTCATTTCTTTATCACAAAATGATTATTACTTACTTCAATCTAGGCTGTTCCACTTTCCTCCTAGATAATGAGGAAATATAAGAAATACTTTAAAATGTAATATCTAATAGCCTATCTCTTATATAATCAAAAGAAAAGGCATGGAAAGGTAGGAACTTTGGAAGAACTCCCCCCTCCTTAGCAATAAAACATTCTAGATAACCTGAAAACTATCCTACGTAAAATACTAGAATTCTGGGTGAAATAATAGACATGATTTTAAGTATGTAACTGATTTTAAATGAATGAAAGGGATGAAGATAAAGAGAGAATTGAGAACCAAAGTGGAAAGCATAAACATTTCTGGGGTGGAGGAATTGTTTGTCTTGGTTCCCACTCAAGGGAAGAAGGTGAAGTCTTAGAACTGTTCTAGGCTGGACATTGGAGCTGAGTCATCTCTAGCAGAAAGTCAGAATACTTGAATGGCTACATAGGCTTGAAAGACTTTGTAAAGGGTGGTTTAGAAAGAATATGTTTTTAATATGGATATGACAGCAATGGTATTTGTCTCATCCTGGGAATGGAGAAATACTGTAGTCTCCTTTGAGAATTAGTAAACATAAACTAATCTTTGAATAGTTTTAGGGTTTGCATTTATAACACTTGCATGCACTGGGAACCTCCAAGCAACGCCAAGTGACATTGACACTGAACAAATAGTTGGTGATGAGCCTTGAAGCATCTGTAGAAGCAAGCTCAAAAGCAAGTTTTCAAATTTCTCTTAAGAGCTAAGCCTTCAACCTAGCTCCAACAGGATTCCTGAAGTTAAAATCCTGATGAAAATGAGCTTACAATCTAAAATTACCCCTCCCCAAAGTGAAGAAATAACCCACCATGAACTAGATTAGCAAAGTCAACAAGCAGCAAGATTATTTTCCCCAAGAAATTTCAATATGAAATCTATGAGATAAGGACTATAAACACATACTTCCTATTGAAAGCATATTCTAAGGATAAGTAAAAAATGCAGGAAGAGAACTAGTCATTTTCAAACAAAAGGAAAAAAAGAGGAGTAGGAATAGGAACAATGTGAATTAAGTACAAATTATAGAAATGAGAAATAATCACTGACACTTAAAAAAGAAACCTCAGTGGACAGGTTAAACAACAAATTAGACAAAGTTAAAGAGACAATTAGAGAAATAGAAAATAGATCGGAAGAAATTACATAGACTGGAGCAAAGAGATGTAGAAATGGAGGATATAAAAGAAATCTAGTATATATTTAATAAACATTTCAGAGAAACATAGGCTCATGTCATAGCTTATATAGTAGGTATAGTTTGGCAGAACAGCCAAGACAAAGAAAATGTTGTAATAGCAACTAAGAGAAAAGACATTATAGATTGACTAACAACAAACTTCACAACAGCACAATGAATCCCAAAGATAATGGATTTTTTAAAAAGTATTTTAAATGATAAGAAAAAAAGAATTGTTCACTTGGAATTCTCTATCAGCTAAGATATCCTTCAAGAGTAAAGATAGATAAACATGCCATCAGGAATATAAGACATTTTCTGATAGATTCTTACAGAAACAATTTCTAAAATATATGTTACAGTAGTAAGGAAACTGAACCAAGAGAGTCAAATGTACAAAGGAAATTTACTGAAAAAATTGATAAGTGTGGAAATCTTAAGTGGTCACTGGCAATATAAAACAGTAATGCTAATGATAATAATAGTAGTAAATAATAATAGGCAAACTCTAGTCTAGATGGATAAAAAACAGACAAAAGGCGCAGATAAAGAGTATTGGAGTAAAAAAGAGAATATAACTGCAGACATATTAGAGATTTAAAAATGAACAACTTTATGACAGTAAACTTGAAATCTTAGGATAGTTTTCTAGAAAAATCATAATGTATGCAATCAGGAAAGAAGAAAAAGGAAAAAACCCCTACATTTAAATGATTAAAAATGGAATCAGTAGTTACAAACCTCCCACAAACATCATTTCAGCTTTAGAGACAGTGTCTATTAAGCTTTCAGAAACATATTGATCTCTATCTTATACAAACTAATAGAATAGAAAAAAGGTAATGCTTAATCAATATATTTTATGAGACTAGTAGAATATTGATACCAATCAGACAAAGGGCAATAAGGAAAAGGAAAAATCTAGACCAATATCTTTCATATGTGGAAAAATTCTGAATGAGTAATAGCAAATCAGTGCATTAAAAATAGAATATCATGACCCAGTTGGGATTTTCCTAAAGTATAAAACCAATTTAAATATTAGAAAATCTATTAAAGTCACCATGTTACCAGATTAAAGCAGAAAAACCTTTGTCATTATTTTGCCAGATATAAGAAAGGCAGTTTTTATAATTTATCATTCATTTATCATGAACTCATGTCAGACTTGTAATAGAAGGAACATCCTTAGCTTGCTAAAAGAAAACCTACCAGAAACCTCTAGAAAGTTTTACATACAATGGTGAAATGTCAACAGTCCTCTTAAAATCATAAATACTACTAGGATCTTCAGTTTCATTACTTCTGTTCATCATAGTGCTGGAGGTCTTACTCAGTTTGTCAAGACAGGAAGAAGTCAAGGTATAAAGATTAGAAAACAAAAATGCAACTCATTTTTTGGAAATGATGTGATTAGAAATAAACCAAAAGAATCTATAGACACATTTTTAGAACTTCTAAGAGAGCTCTACAAGGATACTGAATACAGATAAATACTTCAGATCACCTGTGTTAATATTCAGCTATAAATTTTTGTAAAATATACTTTAAAATGTCTATTTTAAAGTTTATTGCCAGGTGCCTGTGGCTCATACCTCTAATCCTAGCTACTCAGGAAGCAGAGATCAGGAGGATCATGGTTTGAAGCCAGCCCCAGCAAATAGTCTCTACCTCAAAAAAACACATTACAAAAAAGGGCTGGTGAACTGGCTCAAGGTGTAGTACCTGAGTTCAAGCCCTAATACCACAAAAATAAAATAAACTTTACTGTGGCAACAAAAAATAAACTAACAAGAATGTGCAAGAGTGTTATAGTGATAACCAGACAATTTTACTTAAGAACACTAAAGAACATTAAATAAATGGAGATACATCTGATTTTTCAAGGATGAAGACTAAGTATAATAAAGATAGCTATTTTTTTCAGAATAATTTGTAAATTTATAATAATTCCAATAAAAATGCTGGACCTTCTTTTCTAATAATGGTGGGTGAGGTAATTTAAAGCTATCTTCCTGCTTAACATCTTAAAAAGTTAGATAAAAAGTGAACAGAGTGTTTATTCTTAAACTTCTTAAAAGCAGATACAGCCAGATACAGAAGAATTATGAGGCCAGGATCTGGGAGCACATAGTAATTCAGAGTTGTGAGCCTAGCACTGAGGCCAGTTTTGCCCTGGAATGTTTAGCAATCTGCAAGGTGTGGCTGGGAGGAGAACTGCAATTTTGGAAGTTGCATAAAATGAGTGAGACAAAAGTCAGAATCTAGGACTTACCAAGAATGGGATACTTGACACCACACTCTCCAACTCACATACTTTTGGCTAGGGCCATAAAGTAAAAATAACCCAGAAGGAAACTTGTCTTCAAGGAACACAGTTCAAGCCCTGTGATAGCCCATGGTAAGTGTGATCTGCCAGTGTCTTCTTGTATTTGGAAAACAACCCAAAAACTCTTAAAAAGAACTACTGTTTCTATAATGATTTATTGATACTGAAAAGGGATGGCTCTATTAAAGCAAAATGATGCTATTTGACAAAGATGAGTGGTAGGTACATAATATATTTCATTCTCTTTTTCTGTATGCTTGCAATAGTTTCCTAAAAAATAAGTTCCTGGGAGAGAAATTGGAACTTTCCAAACAGGTGTTTAAAAATGCTTCTGTCTAAATCACTGGCATTTAAAAAATACTTTTAGTTTTGTTTAATTGATGCAATTCTTGGGATCTGTCCCCGTGACTAAGAACTAAATCCTGTGGTTTTAATATTTAAGAGACAGCATATTATTTCTTATCCATTAAATTGTGTGTCCTCATTGCTTCAGTGAACCCATTATACACAAAAATTTCTTTTTTTCTTTTTTGTTTTAATTTATTTATTAAAGGTAGCTCATTGCATTTTAAAACACAGTTTTAACTTCTGATCTGTGGTGAGTTTTTGGAAGCTTTTTTGACATAAATCTACTCTGACTGAAGTTGTTAATCCCTTACCTCTGCTTTATTTAGGAACGGGATAAATTCTACTTGTCTCGTAGTGTTGTTCTAGAACTTCTACAGGCCCTAAAGCTCAAATCGCCCTTACCAGATACAAATCTCCTTCTGCTTATCCAGGTAGGGTTATGCCATATTTGTAAAACTTTTCATGAAATCGTGTATGTTTGGAAAAATTAAGGGAAGTATGAGGTCTAGGCAATAAAACCAGATGCCTTTGTCCAGAGATGAGAGATAATATATCTTTTGTGAGCCAAGCTCTAACTAATATGATGCACTTGGCATCCCATTGACTAGAAAAGACAAAAATGGAGTATTTTTTTTCCTAGTGTGGACCTAGAATGGAGAATGAAATAGTAATTTCTGTGCTCAAGAAATTTGCAATCTGGTAGGTTTGCAGCTCACTCAGCAGAGCTAAAACAGAGCAAATGAAGCCAAAAATGAGAGAGCAGACTGAGGTCACTGCAGGGTCAGATGGGTGTGGGTGAATCACCACATTTTCTTTGATGGTGCGGGTAGTGGGCCAGATGTAGTCAAATGGCAGGATGTGCTGAGTCCAGCCAGGGTGAGTGTAGGTGTAAATCAGCCCTATGGGACTGAGGCAGAGGGGCTTAAACACATACAAGGCAGGCTTTGGAGGACAGGCACTGGTAATGCTTTTGGATGTGGGGCTGCTTAAGAGATACTGTAGTCCTTCATCCTGTGTTGTTAACTCAGCATTTTAGTCAAACACACAAGATTTGATCACCTGAGCAGCCTTTGACTAGTGATGTGAGAGAAGGAAGTAAACAAAGTTGGGGGGGGGATGGAGTTTTGAGAGCAGGAGGGATCCCACCTTACGTGGTATGAATCAGGGAAGACTTCATGAAGGCAAGTGACATTCGAAAAGGATTGGTGGGTATAGGCAAATGTCTTTGCCTGGGGTTATGGTTTAGCCCAGAGTTTCAAGCAATAGGGAAGATACAGGCAGGACAGCCTAGGCTAAAAATGCCTCTGAAGGTGCTTTCCCATGGGCCTTGGACAACGTTCCCTTAATTGCCCTCAGTCTTGAGCAGAGCAGATCTGTGTGGCTGATCTTCTTGGGGTCTGGCACCCCACTCTGTACTGTTAAGAGGCTGGTTTTCTATGAAGCATATTACTCAACTATAATAAGCACTTGTCACAAGACAGCAAAAGAACACTGACAGTTTAAATTACCCAGTGCTTAAGGAAACCAGGAAAACAATGATTATTGCATCAAAGTTAGGTGAATAAATAACAAAAACAAATTAGCTTTAGGAAGAAAGAAGGCAAAAAGTAGATACTTGTAAATGTATTTTATGAATTTTCATCTTCCATTTCAATTGTAACATTTTCCATTTTCAGCTTTGTTTTTTTGAGACACGGTCTTTCTGTAAAGCCTAGGCTAGTCTCAACTCGTTATCCTCCTGCCTTTGCTCCTGAGTGCTGGGATTACAATTTTAACTTCTTAAAACAAAAAATATACATATGCCATTGAACCATTAAGTTATATTTAAAAGTGAAGTTGCAGAACTGCTTAGGTTGGAGAGGTGTTTTGTACATTTTGAGATCCTACCCATGAGGGACAACTTTGTGAATAACTTCTACCTCGATGACAAAAAAGTGTCAAACGTTATGCCATTTTGAAGTAACATGTCCTTCTCCTGTAAGCTCTTAGAGTAAATCATTTTCATTATTAATTAGAGAAATAAAAAGGAGGCATACCTTAAAAACAGTACTTCCCTTTTCTATCTTGAGGTCTTGCCCAAGTCATGAAGAAAAGGCCTCGATAAGGTGAGGGAGAAATACTTTGTGTCTCTTCATGAGCAGTGCATCTTTCTATGGTCTTTCTTTCTTTCTTCTTTCTTTCCTTCTTTCCTTTATTTCTTTCTCCTCCCTTCCTTCCTTCCTTCTTTTCTTTCATTCTCTCTCTCTCTCTCTCTCTCTCTCTCTCTCTGTCTCTCTCTGTCTCTCTTTCAGGGCATGGGGTTTGAACTCAGGGTTTCACACTTGCAAAGCAGGCACCCTACTGCTTGAGCCACACCTCCAGTCCTGTAGAGTTTCCCAGTTCATTTTCTTTTACTATAAGACTGCTGTGTCCTCAAGCTGTTCTCTGGAGGATGAAGGTGAGATCATGCTCTCTTGTAGCTGTTCCTCGCCCAGAAGATCTAAACTGGACTCATAGGAAACTTTCCCCTATACTAATGAGCACTGTCAGTTCCCAGCACCTAGACAACCAAGCTCATAGTAATGACAGTGTGTGCCTAGGGCAGACAGTGACTATCATGGATATCAGTGATCATCATCTGAAGGCAGTAGGGGCATGTCTGTTTGACTAAAAATGCAATGTGGAAACAGAAAAGGATGATTGGGAGGAACAAGTCCTTAGGTGACACATCATGGATGACACTGGCTCCATTAATGAGAAGAGTCAGTTGCTTCAATGTTGGGGTCACAATTCATTCTTTCACACCATAAGGAGCCAGCAGGGTAACTTCCTCTACTACTTCTCTAATAAATATCTTAGTAGATGGACATGTTTACTGAGATGGAACCGCGTATGTTATTCTCATGGGTAAAACATATGTTGTTTACCAAATATTCTGGCAGCTTGAGGGATCCTTTTTAAGACCATGGAACACTTGCCCAAGGAAGGGGCCATCTGAGTTCTAAACATTTCAAGGTAGTAGCAGACACCAGTCTGTTTCTTAATTCCTAGAAATTCTTCCTGAGGGCCTGGCATCATTGGAAATTCTCCTGTCAATGATACTGTGGTTGTCTAGCTGTGGCTTCTGTTAATATTATTATTGTTATTATTATTATTACTTACAAATGAAATCAGGTGACCTTATGCTCAAGTGGATTTTTTCCCAAAGAAAAATAGGCATGGAGATAGTAAAGAATTTGCCAAATAGAAAAAAAATTGTCTTTTTCAGAATCTAAAATCATCACCCATCAGGATATATTTCCCCTTCTCTACATTAGACAGATATACTATTATGTTATTTAATTCAAATGTATTGACATTTTCTGCCTTGGCTTGCAATCCTTTTCTCTTCTGCTGGTTTACGGTAGATATTTGATATATAGCAGACTATTATGATTGTTCTCAAGATGGATTAAAGGAGCCTGGCATTAGTGGCTCACAATGTAATTCTAGCTATTCAGAAGGTAGAGATCAGGAGGATAGCAGTTTGAAGCCAGCCCTGGCAAATAGTTTGCAAGACCCTATCTTGAAAAAAAACCCTTCACAAAAAGGGCTGGGAGAATGGCTCAAGGTGTAGGCCCTGAGTTCAAGCCCAGTATCGAAAAAAAAAAAAAAAAGATGGATTAAAGGAAAGCTTTCATAATAGAGCAATAACCCATTAAAAGTCATCATAAAGACTAGGTTCAAATAAAAAATCAAAACAAATTTCCCTGGCTTTTCTTATGTGTCAAGAGTAGATATTCTGCTAATTTGCATGTACACTCCCACTCTGTGGGATATACCTGCATATTCAAGTTGTGAGAAATGTTTGTAAAAAAGTTTTCTTTTAAAAATAGATTAGTTGTGGGCTGGAAGACAAAGAAATAGCAGAGGGATGGCTGTTGTTTGTAATTCACAGGGTTACTGTTGAGTGGAGCTAATGTTGGTTGAGTTAGTAGTAATCACTCTGTGATGAGAGATAGAGGTACTATTTTGGGTTTCCTTTGGATAAGGAATTTAGTAATGACACATAATGGAGACTGTGTTACTTTTGTGTCTTTATTCTCCTGGAGAAGTACATATTTCAGTGGTATGTTCTGTACAGTGAAAGTACAGAATTCTTACTGCTACAACAATTGTTACTTCCCCTTTTGATTTCAGTTACATATTTGTACTTTGAGCAATTCTATATAATCACAATAGAGTTTTTTTAGTTCATCATTGGCACCTATAATAAGATGAAGACAAAGATTTATTAAGGTTTTAGTTGTATATATGATGTAAAAATAAACGAGAATAAAATATAGTGATTAAAAATAAATATTGGGTGGTTTTAGAGGATCACATATTTTTATTCTCTTTTGAGTAAAATTATGTTTGGGCGACTTCTAAAGTAATTTTGACTTGTACAAGTCATTACAAATCAGACATTTGCATTTGACCTCAAATTCTGACACTTGCATGGCTGCTAGCCATGCTGATATGCTCGAACTCTGCACCTTGGTCCACTTACTGACTTAGCAAGTGGCAAAGGCACCTGCTGAAGGCAGATATTGGTAATTGAACTTTTGTTTCTTTGCAGATCCTATCTTGCTCTCAAGAGCCACTAGGCCATGCAAGCACATTCTGAGCAGCCCAGGACTTTCAATTATCCCTACAGGAGCCCTTCTGACCACCCCTTACTTCACACATTTATTGTGGCTGTGTTCCCTGTGGCTTCTCTTAGCTCTGCAGTCTTATTTCTGTTTTAAAGAAATTAATATTAATGCTTATGTCCTCACAGAAGTTTGGGTACTTAGTTATAAGTTGTTTGTCTCAGATTTCAGACTCAGATAGCTTTGAAAAATTCATTTTAGGGGAAAACATGCAATGTGTGCCAGGAGGCCAGATTGGGAGTGTTCCTTCTTTTCACTCTGTTCTGTCAAATGTTATGGGTTTCACTTTGTAACTTACAGTTTTGGCCAGAGTTAAGGGCTTTACAGTTCTTAAACCTGATTTAGTAGTTTTCCTTATATAGCAGTAGAAATAAGTACAAATTAGGTGAGCATACCTGAATAAAACAAATAGATTTAACTCCCTGAAACAGTATTCGAGGCGAGTGGAAATGACAGAATGTTAATGTAGAGATCTGAATCCACTCCTATCATACAGCATTGAGAACAAGTCTGCCAGCTGTCCTCCCTCTTGCTGGGTTACCTACAGCCAAATGCCTTCATGAAGAATCACTTCTCTCACTTTTGAAGACCAGCTGTTGGCCTCAGAAGACCTTTGGTTTCAAGTTCCACCTTGCTGCTGATTAATAGTGCTTGAGTTTGAATCACTGATTATCTGGCAATATGCCGTTTCCATTGTCCCAGAGTTCCTCATCAGGCCTTCCTAAGATTTTCTTTTAGACCCCAGTCTATAGTTCTTCTCCCAGTTTGACAGGGCAGAGCCTGCCCTGTTTTTATCCACCCAGATTCCCTGTGTAATCCAAGTGGATGAGAAGGAAGAGCTATTGGAATTGAAACTTCTAAAGACTCTATATAGCAGCAGTTTCAGATCCCAAAGTTGCTAGAACCACTGGGCAGAGGCCAATAAAGAGAAATTAAACAGGAGATAATTATTCATAGCAAAGTCTGAAGATTTCCTCTGACCTTTTCCCTAAAACATATAAATAAATAATTGAATGTTGCATTAAGTGGGAAATACCTATCAAAATCGGTAATGGAGTAAATGAAATTACAATCTGGCAAATCCATCCTCATCATGATCTCAAGTCATAATTGATTAATTATATCCCTCTGGGATATCAGACACTAAGCTTGTGCCAGAAATGAGTTGCATCAAGTCTGTACTCTTATAGAGCTCATAGCAGATTGAGAAATAGACTCTCAGGCCATTGCAATCCAATGTGATGATCATTACAATGGAAGTGTGTGAGAAGTCCCCTGGGCCACATAGCAGAACTGGAGTCATTCTCAGCACAGAGGATATATGTGAAGAAGTGGGGGAAGGAAGACAAGACACTGAGGATCCTTGAAGGAGAAGAAACACATAGAGTACTATTCACTCTGAGGTTGATTATTTTTCTGTTTTCAATCTAAATGTATTCTATAATGATAGAAGTCATAAAAATTTAAAAATGTGTACCAATAGTAACTGTCAGGAAGTGCTACAGAAGGAGTGGATTGACTCTGGAATAACTCTGACAACGTTGACATCTTTTATTTCTTCCTTGATTGAATGCCCTTTCCATACCACTTAGATTTCTGGGTCAAGTCAGAATCTGTGTGTTTAGCTGGTTCTATGCTCATAGGAACGAACTATCATGATTAACAAGTCTGATATATCTAGAGAAGACTGTCACAAAAGTAAACGTTAATGAATTGAAGTCATGTTAATAAAATTATAAATTAGTTATTGCTGTCCAAGTACTCTTAAAAATAATTGTCCTTTCAATTTTTTTAGTTTATTTGTGCAGATGCTGGAACCAAACTAGCTGAATCAACAATCCTGAGCAAGCAGATGATAGCCTCTGTACCTGGAGTAAGTCCCAATCAAATTCATTCTACCTTATATTTTATAAAACAGTGCTCAAGAATGTAGGCTTTAAACTCACACCAGGGTTTAAGGTTTGCTGTTTACTCACTGTGGAATTTTAGGAAAGTTATTTAACCTACAATTATTTGATTTGTATCATATTGTAGATGAGAATATAATAAGAGTCTAATTTGTAGGTTGAGTACTGACTTTAATGTATGTAAAGCATATTAGCATGGTGCCAGACATATAGTGAGTGCTGACTAAATATTATTTATTAAGAATAATGTTAACAAACATTAACCTATGATTGGATATGTTACTTTCAATATTCTGTGATTATAATTAATATAATGAACATCTTTATTCCTAAATCTTTGCCCATTCTTTAGAATTATTTCTTTATGATTGATTTCTGGAAGTAGAATTACCAAACTGTGATTTTAAAGGGTTCTTGATAGTATAATGAAATGCTATGAGATAGAATTCTAATACTCAGTAACTTCACACAAAATAAACTCACAGTTTACTTGTGTGAAGTTTAATTAGTAGGGGAAGGGGAAGTGCCATATAGATGCTTTGGGGATGAGATTTCTTCTATCATGTGCAGCCATCTTTAATTAATAGATGGGTGGGGAAAGATAAATGAATATGGTGCATGGAAGTCAAGTCATGTTCTGTGGGATGGAACCCAGTCACACAACTGCACCTAACTGTAAGAGAAGATGGGCAATTGGCCAGTTGTGTGCTAGGGAAGAAAAGTGGAACCGGAGAATAGTTAGCCACTCTCAGCTACGCACTCACTGCTTCTTTACTAATTAATTTTTAGAATTCAGTATTTGCTACCTATATGGTCGATAAAAAGTAACATCCTTAACATGTGAGAGGTATCAAGATCAATAAGTGAAAGGCAAATAATCCAACAAAAATAACAATAAAGCAACAGTTGTAGGATTCTCATCTAGAAGAGAAAACTTTTTGCAATCAATGAATTTTAAATTAATAAAAGTAAAATAAAATATTTGAAAATGGAAAATTTAAGCTGTACAGTTTTAATGTATACAACTTGATAAGTATGAAGATAAGTATACTACTTGTGTAACCCTCACCACAGTCTATGCATGTCTATCATCTCCAAAAGTTTCTCCCTGCCTCTTTAGTTATGATAAGAACACTTTATAAAAGATTAACACTCTTGTCAAATTTTTAGGCATATAGTATCATTGCTTACTATAGGCACTAGGTTGCTCAAAGGAGCTCTAGGATGTATTTATCTTACATAACTGAAATTTAGCAACCCATAGCTCATATTTTCCCATTTTTCTTCTCCCCCAGCAGATTTTTCTTGATGATCAAATATATTGTTGGTGAAGTGAAACGAACATTCTTATAAGCTACTGGTGGTAGTGAAACTAACCTTAATGGAGGGCAGTTTGACAATCTACTTCTGGGAATATGTAGAGAAAATAAATAGACCCCAAAAGATTTATGCACAAGTATGTTTATTAAAGCATCTTTAAAAATAGCAAAAATATGGAAACAAAATAAAAATAAATGTCCAACATTACCATATTGTTTAAATAAAGTAAGGTGTATCCAGAAGATAGACTACTAGGTGGCTAGCAAGTCAAAGTTTCAAAGAGTATTCAAATAATTAAGAAAATACTTATGATGGATTTAATTTAAAAGCAAGTTAGAAAAAAGTTATTTCAATCTTATAAAGATCATATGTATGTGGGTGTATATAGGCATTGAAAAAAACTTGGAAGAAAATATTAACAAACTGGTTTACTCAGAAGTGAAGGACATGAATTAGGATTATGATGATTTTAATTGCTCCTTTTAGTAACTTGTATTTTCCAAATTTTCTACAATGAGCATGTGTTATTTATACAGTCTAAGAAATGATTTTAAATCAGATATGTTTTGAAGAATTGGAAATGATTTATTTCAATTCACGTGTTTGAAGTTAGGGTATGTTTTCAACTCCTTCATTATCAGTTTTCTCATTGAAATAAACATAAACCTTCTGAAACAAATGGAGTTGACTCCTTATGTTCTGTTTTTTTAAAAATAACACATCTTTAAGGTTATATTTATGTTTTACAAAGTGAAATCGGGATGGTTGGAAATTACATTCCTGTTTTACAAGGGCAGATGGCTCCCTAAGATTCCCTTGACCATAAAGTGTATTTTAAGTCTTTTACTAGTTATAATCACTATCTCTAGAGCAAGGTACCTATGGAATGGTAAATTCTTTGCTCTCATTTCTTGAGATTCATACTTAAAAGACAAATAATGAATAATGCTCCTAGTAATTATTTTCTGACATTTGCCTAGTTGAGCTGGTATAAAATATTGCCTATGAAAGAAACAAATCCTTTAAAGAAATTCAAGAGCAGAGTCTGTGCTCCTATTTGCATGATGTGCGAAAGGTCAGAGAAAATGGAATAAATCGTGGGGGGGGGGAGTCCTTTTTTGCACTGAAGGACTCATATTGCAAAAGCAGGAACACAATAACCTTTTATAATTCCTTCTCTTGATTTAATTTAAAAGAAGGAAACCTTAGAATGTGTGAAATGCTTGGAAAACACTCTGACAGACTGCCAATGACCTTATTTTACTATTTGTTATTCTGTCAGAAGAACTGACAAGCGTAACATTCTAGAAGAGAGAGGAGGTGATATAGTTCAGTGCTGTGCAGATTTACATGAATATGGGAAAATGAGAGCTACTGGGTAAGCTAGTTAAGTATAAAATGTTCCAGATTTTCCTAAAGAAAGCCCAGAGGCCTTTATCATAGTATTCACATGGCTTCAAAGACTGCCTGCTTTTGATCCACATTTTACCCAGCCTGGTGTGTGGGTTTTCTCATACAGCTTTGATATAGCAGCCTGTTGGTTCATTTTCTTTTACTTTCCTTATGATCCCAAATTCACTGCATTTCCCTGAGAGAGCAGATCTATGCCATTTAACAACCTAAAACACAAGCATGCTTTCTTTTCTTTTAAAACTTCCCAAACATATGTCAAGTGTATAAGGAACATGACCATTCTGTTTCTTTCATTTATCCCTAGTAAGTACTGACATGAATACATGTATCTATTTAACAGTGCACCTACCATGCATATGAAGTTAGAATTCGGTAGCACATATTTTATGTACTCCTGAGACTTCCCCAGAGTAATACAGGTTTTGGGTGACAGTTGCATTATATAGGCTGAATCTTGTATATACCTCAGTTTAAAAACAAACAAGCAACAATCACCTTGTTTATCCAGTGGAAACAGCATTTAGCCCTGTCTCGTATAGGCCTCCCCTGTTTGTTTGCTCTCTATCACAAATCTTTTAGCAATTTTTGTCCTGTAGACAATCATAGATTATGCTAAGAATAGTGGAATGAGTAGGAAATCCAGAAAATGAAGTAATTCCTTAGTAAACAGCATGCAGTGGGAGTGAGACATTATTGTAGTCAGGCAGAAATGAAGCTGTGGCCCAGCTGTGTGCTTGTGTTTCAGTGTGGGACTGCAGCGATGGAGTGCATGCGGCAGTACATCAGTGAAGTGCTGGATTTCATGGCGGACATGCACACACTAACCAAACTGAAGGTAAGATAACTTCCGTTTGCTCATCTCAGGTCCGCAAAAAACACTGGTATTTTTAGAGAATTAAGCAGACTGAATGGAAATTTATTGCTACTTGGTGAGGCAGCTGTGGCAGTGTCAAATGAGCCCACAACTTGGGAGTCTGAGGACTGGGGTCCAGTTCTGCATTAAAAAAACCCAAATGGCATCTTCATATATAGCTTTATTTTGCCATTTGTTCAGCTTTCACAGATGTCTCTGTTATGATATTAAATGCATTTTACAAATGTAGAAACTGAGGCTTGATCAAGGTCACACTACTAATAAGTGATAAAATCAGAACTGAACCTATATCTGTTGTGATTCCCAATCTATTCTCTCTCACTGTGCCATGGAGTCATTTAACTCCCTTGAGTTTTGGTTTCCTGATTTGCAAAACAACTCTGTATAATAGACACCTCTCTTGCCTTACTATTACAGGGTTGATATAAAATAACACATGCAAAAAGCAAAGAGATTTTCCTAAACTATAGCATGTTGTACAAACATAAACCATTTATTATTTTATCTGCATTGAAGCTATCTTCTTTAAGAAAATAAATAAATGAGGATAAAACTAAATTTAATTTGAATATGGACAAAATCTCAGAGAAATTGTTGAATTTGTTGATTGTTTGGAGGGATGGTAGAAAGAATTGCTGATGCAAGTCTACTTTTCTGACATGATTTGACCAGGGAGTTAAAAGATTAATAGTCTGAGAGATTTGAGGAAGACCCTGGACAGAGGTCAGATGAAAATCCAAGGATGGTCCAAGGAGCAACCAAGTTACAATCTGGCACCAAATGATTCCTTTTTTTGATAAACAGGAGCCTAGTGATCCTAGAAGTCCATCAGCTAATAATATTCTTCTTCACTCAGTTTTTAGGCTCTGCTGAGGCAATAAGAGTATTTTTTGGTGACATGCTTGAAAATGTTAGGTACAAAAGAGAATAAAATCTTAAGCTGATAATTTCTCATGTCTCAACCTAGTCATTCCTAAGTAAGTTCCCCTGTCATTGGTCACATACTGGTTACTAATCACTGAGTCTGGCTGCCTATACTTAAATGCCCTTGATGCATAAAGAGGAGGAAACAATTATTGCCTAAATATTTTGAGCTTGTTTTGCAGATACTTTTGAAAATTATTGACAAAGATCCATGATGATGACAAGGTTACATCATTAAGGTTACAGACTTAATCCAACCCTCTGATCTTACATTTTAGGAGATAGATCAGAAAGGTCAAATGACAAGTGTCTTATCTGAGGTCATGAGAATAATTAGTACAGAACTGTGTCTAGACCCTAGGTCCCTGAGCAAAGAAAGCTTTCAAAACTAATTCAGCAAATATGTATTGAGCACCTATAATTTGCCCAGAATTGTTCTAGGCATTGGGGTTGCAGTGATGAACAAAGACAGACACAGTTGCCCTCGTGAAATTTATAGTTTAGAGTTGGAGTTGTGGCTTACACAACTCCTGACTAGCAAGTGCAAGGCTCTGAGATCAAACCCCTGTACCTCCAAAAAAAAAAAAAAAGCATATTGTTTAGCAGGAGGCCAAATTTAATGAACATTTCTTACAAACTAACGTAAAATTGTGACTTTTGCAGTTGCTGTGAAGAAGGGTTAGAGAGCAGCATGGATCCAGCCAAGGGAGCTCAGAGAATGCTTTCTGAGGAAGTGACACTTGAGCTAATTTTGAATGATTCTATGAAGAGAAACAGGAACAGTATTTCAGGAAAAGGAATAGCAGTGGAGGAACAGTAAAGCCAGAGCAACCAGAGCCCAGAGTGGGTGAAGGGGGAAGATGCTGAAGTTGCAGTTGTAGGTTGCTGTGGTTCTGTAGCCCTTGCAAGGGAAAGTTTATTTATCCAGAGAACAATGCCAAGTCTTTAAAATTTAAGTAGGTTGTACACTTAGGATACTGATTAGAGTGGGGGAAAGAACCACCTGACCTTTTAGTGGGGCTGGGGTTTGAACTTAGTGTGTCACACTTGCTAGGCAGATGTCCTACCACTTGAGCTGCTCAGCTAGCCTCTCACTTGACCTTTTAAAAAGAATGGTTTGGTATGTCTCAAGGTGTCTGCCAGAGTTACAGTGTATCATTTGGTTTTGTAGAGCCACATGAAGACATGCTCCCAACCTCTGCATGAAGATACCTTCGGTGGGCATCTAAAAGTTGGCCTGGCTCAGATTGCAGCTATGGAAATCTCCCGGGGCAACCACAGAGACAACAAAGCTGTGATCCGTTACCTGCCTTGGCTCTATCATCCCCCGTCTGCAATGCAACAAGGGTAAGACCCTTATATTCCAGGATCGAGGATAAATAAGATGGAAACAGCCTTGAGTTTCCTGAGCTTAGACAGAGTTCCAAATGCATTGAAGATTTGTGAAAGTGAAATTTGATTGGTTAGGGGGATTGAAATCTGGACCTTGGGCGCTTTGTGACATGCTGCCAATAAGAGACTTGCCCCCATACATTAAAAAACCTTAATTATCCTCATAGATGATGAAAACTTAAAGCTTAGAACTACCACTCTGAATTTCAAAGCGTTAGTAAGTCAGTAAGAATGAATCAGGTACTACAAGCAGCTTAACTTGTAGCTGGAACAAAAGCAATAGCAGGGTTGCAATGGAGTGCAGCCCTGACCCTGTCTGTACAGAGGCTGAAGAAGAGAGAGGCACACATGGGATGGGTTCCTTGAAAACTCAGAATAGGCTTGAGCCTACCATTTTGCATGCTCGGCTTTCCTTTAAAGGAAAGGATTAAAGTTGGGGATGAGGAGACCAGGAGAAGAAAATTGTTGTGAGCAGGGAAATATGTGGCTGGATATTATGTCTCCCCTCTAGCGAGATGTCAGAGACTTTCTGATGAGAGGAAAGGAAAGGATTCAGAAAGAGAAGCCAGTCAGAGAGGCAGCTGGACTGTGGAAGAATGGTACTTAATCCTGTGTCACCAAAGGCCATTTCTTGTTCAAGAAGCTAAGATCCAGGATTAGAGTAGAAAATAAGAAAAACAGATGTATCGCTTGGTTGACACTCATGTCTTGGTGTTTTACTTTACGCAGTTGCCTGTACGGCCATTGTTAACTCCTTACTTCAGTAAGCATTTGTTGGGCATTCTACAAAACAGAAAACATAAAATTATCTTTAACACTTCCTTCTTCCCTAACAGACCTAAGGAATTCATTGAGTGTGTCTCCCACATCCGTCTGCTATCCTGGCTGCTTCTGGGTTCCCTCACTCATAATGCAGTATGTCCAAATGCTTCTTCTCCCTGCCTCCCCATACCTCTGGATGCAGGTTCCCATATTGCAGATCATCTTATTGTTATCCTGATTGGATTTCCAGAGCAATCAAAAGTAAGTGATTTCTGCAAGATTAGGACTGTGTGCATGGAAATTGCTAATGGAACCCCTTGTTGGCCAATTATGTTTCTTCTGAGAAATAAATGCCTCTTATCACTTGCCCTCCTGTGAATGTTAGAAAAGCAACTTTGTCTAATGCCTTATTTAAAGTTGTTTAAATTCCCAGACTGTCTTTTCTCCCCCTAAACTGTTGTCTGGCTTACTTTTATGAAGATAAATTTTGGAGGCAAGCAAGAGTTGGTTTCCCAGGCATTTCTGACTGCAAATAGTGAAGAGAAATAAAAGGCTAGAAATGTAAGAAGTACTTAAACTGCTTTTGCTGAAAAGCAGGAGAAAATCTTGGCATCCCTGCCACAATTTTGCATCTGTTTTTGTTCAAGCCATTCGCCTTATAATCTCCTTGCAATCCAGGCAGGACAGGCCTTAAGGACAACATGTTTATAAGGAGGGATGCCCCAAAGAAAGGGAACTTCAGAGCCTCCCCAGGACAAGGGATAACAACTTCTGTGAAACCTCTCCCAAAACAAGGACTGAGTTAATGACCCACTGAAACACACCTGTGACTAGGACTGTTTAACTATGTGTACTTTTTGCCCCTTGCCCTAATTCTTAGTCTGTTTAATGCTAAAACTCACGTCTGTACCTTGAAGATGGCTGAAGATAGGCTGAAATACTTGCTTTGCCTCTTTCTACATGGTGTGTCCCTGTAACAAATCTCCTTTCTCCACCCTTCACCATTACTGTCTCTTTATTTGGCATATAAAGATGAGTGGCCAGATCTGACATGTAGAAAGCCCAGGAGTTTAGGCCTGGGGTCCAGAATTCCAGTTTCAGAAATACAGTAAAAATTCTGTGATCTATTTTCAGAACCAAGGATAAAGTAAAGGGAAATTTATGTTCTAATTCTTAATGCACTATCTTTTTGACTCAAATCTCTAGGGATACATGAAAATAAGGCCAGTGAGGAGTCCAGTAAAGCACATACTGGCATCACCCACCCAGAGGGACTTTGTAAATTATAGAGACAGATGACATGCTTAAAAGAATAAAGTAAACTCCAGGAAGGCATCTAGCATTAGCCTGTACACAAAACCCAGACACTACCACTAATCAACTACAGGTTGCCAAATGACCTTCCCTGAGCTTAGGCAAGTTCTTGGAGGTCCCTGTGGGTTTGGGATAGTTTGTATTCAAGCCAAAACAAGCCAACTATGTGATAAAATAGAGCATCCACTCAAATGACCTGAATGATGTTTACAGAAGCAATCAGGCAGTCATTTCCTGCTATTTCTTCCCAGAGCTGTAGTTTTACTACTTTTTTTTCAGGGTGGGGCTAGTTGGAACTCAGGGCTTCACACTTACAAAGCAGGCACTCTACTCCTTGAACCACACCTCCAGTCTGTTTTGCTCTGGTTATTTTGGTGATAGGGGGATGTCTCAGGGACAATTTACCCAGGCTGATCTCGAACCTCGATCCTCCTTGATCTTAGCCTCCTGAGTAGCTAAGATTATAGGCATGAGCCACTGGCACTCAGCTTCCAGATCTGTGTTTGATTACTAACTTGTACTTTTTTGAACTTGAAAAAGTTCTCTGAATGTCAGTTTTTATCTGTAAAGTAGAGGAGAAGGTAGTTTGAGAATTACGTAGGTGATGTAAGAAAAAAGTCTTTATTTTAGCACTGTCCTTGGCATGTAGGCATTCAATGCATGCTTAATATTGGTAGGAGTACTCTTGCTGCTGCTGCTGGTACAAGTACAGTTATTAAGTATTCCTGTATATCACCTCATTTACTCCTAACCAGTTCTTTGAAGGGGCTCCTGTTATCCCCATTTTACAGGCAAGAAAAGTTCCTAAAATGTCAGAATGATTATTCCTCCTAACCTAGTTTAAGGATGGAAATGTCAGTTTCATAAAAGGGCAAGGGGGAGTGAGTAGATTTGTTCTGCAAATTAAGGTGCCCTCTCTTGGAAGAGATGCTTTGTTCTCTGAGCACACTCCCACTGACAGAGAAGAGCAGATAGTTTTAAGGTGATGAGTCATGAGTTTGTAACTGAGATAATTCCTTTGTGCATGGCTGTGCTCCGGCAAGGCCACAGCCTAAAGCAGTGGTGCCTTGTCTTCTTTCCTTGCAGACCTCTGTGCTCCACATGTGCTCCCTCTTCCATGCATTTATCTTTGCTCAACTCTGGACTGTATACTGCGAACAAAGTGCTGTGGCTACAAATGTCCAAAACCAGAATGAATTCAGTTTCACAGCTATATTGACAGCACTGGAGTTTTGGAGTAGGGTGACACCCAGCATCCTTCAGCTAATGGCCCATAACAAAGTGGTGAGTTCATGGAGATGGTCTGCTCAGGGATAGAATCTTAAAATATCTAGGCCACTTCTGGTCCCTCATGATACCTGTTCTTTATAGTCTTAAGAATATGTAAATCAATCAGTGATTTGTTATACGTTGTTCTACTTGCCAAAACTTTTGGTTGAAAACAAAACAAACAATAGTTCAAGAGACTGTAGAATACTTGAAAGTTGCTAAGAGTAGATTTTAAGTGTTCTCACTGGAAGAAAAAAGTCTATAATCTATGTATATGTTAAGTAGCTTGATTTCATAATTCCACAATATATACATGTATCAAAGCATCATGCTGTGTACCATAAATATTTAAAAGCCCCCAAATGAATAAAAAATAAACAACTTTTGTTTTTTTTTTCTGCTTAGTACCAAATGAATTTTATGTGTAATTTCTACCTGTAAGGTGTTTTGGTCCAGGGCTGGTGGAATGGCAGAAGTGGTAGAGCACCTGCCTAGCAAGCATTAGGCTCTGAGTTCAAACCCCAGTATTGCCAAAAAACAAGATGCTTAAAGTCAGAGTTAGAGAGAGAGCCATATAATTTTTGAATCCCAAAGCAATTTGGGAAAATATTAGCTATTTGGATCTTTTTCTTTGTAGTAATTTAAGGGACAGCTGACCACATGAGTTTATTTTACTCAGAGCTCAAGATATGAAAAGAGCTTCACTTTTCTTTGTTGCACTAAGGGCAATCTTCAAACTGCTCCCTGGTCTTCAAATCCATTTTAATGTGATGGCTTGCCAAGAAGAGTTGCTCCAGACCCCCTCCTGGAAGATATCTGGGGAATGGTTAATGCTTGAATCTATTTCATTGAAGAAATTTGAGCTGGTCCTCCTGGAGCCAGTTGGAGGTGTATAGAAGGAATTTACAAGGAGTTCTTAGGTTTATTTGCTTTGTTGAAGGAGACTCTCAGTTGGGTAGGCAGGGACCAGTGTTGGAGTTACAGGGGCACCATTGGTAGAGTTAGGAGGAGTCAGGAACCTAGAAGTATACTACAATGATGATAACAGTGTACCATGCAAGGCATTTGGGTCATGATTGTTTAGTTGATTGAATATTAGTCTAAGGCATATTTTCTTTTAGCTCTAATTAGAAAGATTATTTCCTTTAATGAAGCACTCTCTCCTTTCTTGCTTTTTCTTTTTTGTTTACTTGCTTTTTTTTTTTGTTGGTACTAGGGTTTGAACTCAGTACTTGTAAGGTAAGTCCTCTATCACTTGAGTCATGCCTCTAACTCTAGTTGAAGCCCTTTCTTTAGAGAAGCAGATGTTGTAATTTTATATATAGAGAGATGTTTTAGTTCAATATAAAGGAAGTTTATGTGAAAATTTTAGGGTTCACAAATAGTTCTAACTGCTTTGGAGATAATTATATTTATTGGATCATAGATTTCTACAACGAAAGGAGAACTTGGAGATCAAGCATTCTATTCTGTTAGTTTGCAGACAGACAAACTGGGACTTTTCACTATGGTTAGGAAATTTTCCTTCTATTGGGCTGGAGGTGTGGCTCAAGTAGTAGAGCACCTGTCTAGCAAGTAGGTGGCCCTGAGTTCAATCCCCAGTAGCACCAAAAAAATAATTCCTTCTATTATTGTTAGTTTTTTGATACCAATAATGTCCTATTTCAAATTGTTTTTGATTTTCAAATGTTACAAATGAATGTGTTGCAAGTGATTGTTGCAGTGTGTTGCATTTCACAGATGTTGTTGCAAGTGAATTTTAATTAATTTTACTTTGAATTTTTTGTTAGGCTGTATAAACCAGTCTGGTCAAATCCCCCTGGAGTGTTTAAAATCCAGCCTTAGGAGTTTGCAATGAGGGATATCATTTCTGTTGTACTTTTGAACTGTTTGTAAGCATGGCTATCTGTTCCATAGGGAATAAAACCTTAGAAGCAGATCTGCATTAAATTAAAACAGCCATGCCCTAGGAGAAACCGTGGAGAAAGGATCAGATGGAAGCTATGGTTAGAAATGAGGAAGCAGAAGCCATTTATCTTCTGACATGAGTCACGGTGCAGTGCAGATTAGGGAGAGCTATACCTGAGTTCACTGGGCAATCCTGAGTGGGGTGAGGAAGGAATGACAATTATAAAATCTCTGGAACTTTAAAAAATTTTGCTTCTGGTTTCAAGTTTTAGAGGTGAATGGACACCACCCCTTATAGTCTCCTATGGCCAAAAGACCCCCTGGACACAGGGCATCAGTCTTCTGTGGCTGCTGACTAGTTTGCAAGGTTTTCATATCACTGGGAGTGGAATTGACTTTCATGTTTGTTGTTTCAGATGGTAGAAATGGTGTGTCTCCATGTGATTAGTTTAATGGAGGCATTGCAAGAATGCAATTCAACCATTTTTGTCAAGGTAGGAAAATCTTACAATTTTTATAGACCATTTCGTACTGCTAAAAATGAATGAATGTATGTTCAAAGAGTAAAATAAAATGCATTTAGTTTTAACATGTAGAATTGGGGCTGGAGGATTCAGGCTTCTATAACAACCCTGGTTAATATTTATTGTGTTATTTTTGCTATTGCTCTACCACTGTGAGCAACTCTATAATGTCATTTCATGACTGCATATAATGTAAGAAATAAAATATTACTGGAGAACATTGATCTGAAAATGACCCTATAATATAAATTGGTTGGTAGTACCTCACTTTGCAAAAGATGTCTGGAAAATAGCCTGTAATTGTTTGACTTGGTATCCTGTGCTTTTCTCTTAAGATGAATTAATTCAGTTTTGAGTATGATTTTTAACTCAGCACATGGTATATGAAAATAATTCAAGCATTTGTCATCTATCCAGGGACAATGGAAACAACTAGCATGATACAAAATTGAAGAGTAAAGGGGAGCTTGTTTTCCTATTCCTTTCATCTTTCTACCTCCTGCCCCTCCCCCCCCCCCACCCGTTTCCTTTCCTTCCTAACATCTCACCCCTTTGTCTCACTGGTCATTTTTCCTTCCTTTCCTTGTATCTCTACTTCCATACTCTCTTATCTTGGCCCCCGTCACTACCACCACTAACTAGAGTGCATCAATTTGGAGTCTTGTAACTTGGTATTTCACTTCTTGGTTAACTCCACTCTTGATTAAAGACACTTGTCATGTTAACTCACACTATGCTGCAAAAAAGCAGCCCATTTTCAGGGAAAACTTCACTGTTACCATAACTGTGTGTGGTATTGGTTCAAAAAGGAGAGGTGTTTCTTGTCTAGCTCAATGTAGCAAAAGTCAGCACTATGAGAAAAGGTATATGGGTGACAACTGGATGATTCTGCCTGACTTTATTTTTATACATCATTACTTTATTGAAATATAATTTACATGTGGTAAACTATACATATATAAGTTGTATAGTTCTTGACATGTATTACTTTATGGCATTCAAGAGAATGAACATATCTGTCACCTCAAGCATTTTCTTATAATCATTTATGATTCCTCTATTCCTCTACTTCGTGTCTCTAAGCAACTACCAATCTGCTTTCTGTCTGTATAGGTTTCTTTATACTTTATATAATTTTCTATAAGTAGATTTGTTCATAACATGCATATGTTTTTTCTGCCTTCCTTATCTCATAGTCATATTGAGATTAATCCTGTTGTTGCATGAGTCAGTCAACCATTAGTTTTTTATTTCTGAGTAGTATTCCATTGTATGGATACATTATATTTTGTTTAACAGTTCATTAGTTAATGGACGTCAGAGGTACTTTCAGTTTGGAGCTATTATGAATAAAAATGTTATGAATATTCACACACAAGTCTTTGTGTACATATATGCTTTCATATCTATTAATTATCTAAAAGTGAAATGACTGAACTATATGTTGCTGTATCTTTAACTTTTTAAGAAATTGGCACACTCTTTTCCAAAGCTCTGTTTCATTGTGCTCTGTTACAGGTGCACTGGCAGTGTATGAATATTCTAGTACCTCCACATCTTTGAGAGCAATTGATTTGATCAATCTTTTTCTCATATTAATGTGTGCTAATTGTGCAAAATACTTGAGCTCACTGTAATATTTTCATGAATGCATATATCATACCATATAGTCAGTCTTTAATATTAGTTATTCTAACAGTCGTGTACTAGTATTTTGTGGGTTTAGATTGTTTTTCCCTGTTGACAAATGATGTTAAGCATCTCTTCATTGCTATTTATATATCTGCTTGTAAAGTGTCTGGAAGATGCAACTTACTGATTTCATAATTTCCTCTTTTCTGATGTATGTGATTAGTGCTATAATTTTCTCTCAAAACACTAGTTTACCTGCAACAATTTTGTATGTTGTGTTGACACTTTCATTGCTTCAGAATAATTTCTAACTTCTCTTTTGCCCTCTTTTTGGGACCGTTGATTATTTAGATGTATATAGCTAAGTTTCCAGATCGTTAGATATTTCCAGAGGCTTTTCTGTGATGCATTTCTAATTTAACTCCATTCTGATCAGAGAAAACACTTTACATAATTTGAATCATTTTAAATTCTTGAGACTTGTTTTACAGTCCAGAGTATTATCTATCTTAGTAAATTCTCTTTGTGCCCTCGAAAAGAATGTGTCTTCTGCTGTTGTCAGGTACAATTTCCCATTGATTAGTTCAGGCTTGTTAATAGTGTTGTTCAAGTTTCCTATGTCATTCTATGTCTGTTTACCTTTACTATCAGTTACTGAGAAAGTGGGATTGAAATATCTCTATAATTATAGATTTGTTCATTTCTTTTTTTTTAAGCCTCTCAGTTTTTGCTTCATTCATTGTGAAGCTTGTTATTAGGTGCATGAATGTTTGATTTTTATATTTTCTTAATGAATTGAAATAATGAAATGTCCCCTTATATCCTTGGTAATATTTTTTTGTTCTAAAAGCAACTTTGACATTAATAAAAGTAGCCAGCTTTCTTTTGGCTAGTGTAAGGATGGTGTATCTTTTTTCTGTCCTCTTACTTTGACCTATGTCTTTATCTTTGAATTGTACTTCTTATAGACAGCATATAGTTGAATGTTGCTCTTTTTTAAAAAAAAAAATCTGACACTCCTGCTTTTCGTTAGTTTTAGACCATTTTTATTTAATGTGTTTTGTAATTTGTTGGATTTAAATCCATCATCTTGCTATTTGTTTTCTATATTTCCCATCTGTTCTTTGTCCCCTATTCACTTTTTTTGTTCTGTATTGTCTTAAATTTGTTTGTTTGTTTTGGGCAGTAGTGGGATTTGAATTTAAGGCTTTGCACTTGCAAGGCAGGTGCTCTACCACTTGAGTCCATTGTGCCTTTTTTTTGGATTGAGAATTTTATGTATACAATTTAGATATAATTTCCTCTTGTTTATCTAGCTTCTTAATTGGAAACTGAGAGCATTAGGTTAAGAATTTTATTCTTTAATACATCAAATTTAGAGCTCTAAATTTCCTTTTAATTACTGCTTTACCTACTTTTCCCCAAATGTTGATATAATTTCATTTCCATAAAAATACTTCTTAATTTCCATTTGGTTTCTTCTTTGACCCATGGATTATTTAGAAGTATGTTTTTAATTATCTTCTTAGTAGTATATTTTTTGTTATTGTTTTAGCTTTCAGTTTGAGTTTATACTTATCATAGCCTGCCATGAATAATATTTTACTACTTCATGTAATGTGTAAGAACTGTATAATAGTATATACTTTTGTTTCTCGCCTCCATTAACAAGTTTTGTGCTGTTATTGTCATCCGTTTTATTTTATTTATTTATTTTATTTTATTTTGGTTATAAACCAAACCATACATTGTTACTATTTTTGCTTTAAACAATTATTTCTTGAGATTTTAAACAAGTCTCTTTTTTTTTTTTTTGGGGGGGTGGTACTGGTGTTTGAACTCAGGGCCTCACTCTAGGCAGGCACTCTACCACTTGAGTCACTCCACCAGCCCTTTAAACAAGTTTTATATTTATTTATATTTACTGTTATTTCCCTGTTTGTTTTTGCCATTTTCAATGTTCTTCATTTCTAAACTGGTGTCTTTTTTTTTCTTTTATTATTCATATGTGCATACAAGGCTTGGGTCATTTCTCCCCCCTGCCCCCACCCCCTCCCTTACCACCCACTCCACCCCCTCCCTCTCCCCCCCACCCCTTCAATACCCAGCAGAAACTATTTTGCCCTTATCTCTAATTTTGTTGTAGAGAGAGTATAAGCAATAATAGGAAAGAACAAGGGTTTTTGCTGGTTGAGATAAGGATAGCTATACAGGGCATTGACTCACATTGATTCCCTGTGCATGTGTGTTACCTTCTAGGTTAATTCTTTTTGATCTAACCTTTTCTCTAGTTCCTGGTCCCCTTTTCCTATTGGCCTCAGTTGCTTTTAAGGTATCTGCTTTAGTTTCTCTGCGTTGAGGGCAACAAATGCTAGCTAATGTTTTAGGTGTCTTACCTATCCTCACCCCTCCCTTGTGTGCTCTCGCTTTTATCATGTGCTCAAAGTCCAATCCTCTTGTTGTGTTTGCCCTTGATCTAATGTCCACATATGAGGGAGAACATACGATTTTTGGTCTTTTGGGCCAGGCTAACCTCACTCAGAATGATGTTCTCCAATTCCATCCATTTACCAGCGAATGATAACATTTCGTTCTTCTTCATGGCTGCATAAAATTCCATTGTGTATAGATACCACATTTTCTTAATCCATTCGTCAGTGGTGGGGCATCTTGGCTGTTTCCATAACTTGGCTATTGTGAATAGTGCCGCAATAAACATGGGTGTGCAGGTGCCTCTGGAGTAACCTGTGTCACAGTCTTTTGGGTATATCCCCAAGAGTGGTATTGCTGGATCAAATGGTAGATCAATGTCTAGCTTTTTAAGTAGCCTCCAAATTTTTTTCCAGAGTGGTTGTACTAGTTTACATTCCCACCAACAGTGTAAGAGGGTTCCTTTTTCCCCGCATCCTCGCCAACACCTGTCGTTGGTGGTGTTGCTGATGATGGCTATTCTAACAGGGGTGAGGTGGAATCTTAGCATGGTTTTAATTTGCATTTCCTTTATTGCTAGAGATGGTGAGCATTTTTTCATGTGTTTTTTGGCCATTTGAATTTCTTCTTTTGAGAAAGTTCTGTTTAGTTCACTTGCCCATTTCTTTATTGGTTCATTAGTTTTGGGAGAATTTAGTTTTTTAAGTTCCCTATATAT
Organism: Castor canadensis; assembly: GCF_047511655.1. Classification (NCBI taxonomy): domain Eukaryota; kingdom Metazoa; phylum Chordata; class Mammalia; order Rodentia; family Castoridae; genus Castor; species Castor canadensis. The sequence continues at coordinate 15,646,922 of NC_133388.1, read as the reverse complement.
TCTGGTTATCAGTCCTTTGTCTGATGTATAGCTGGCAAATATTTTCTCCCACTCTGTGGGTGTTCTTTTCAGTTTAGAGACCATTTCTTTTGATGAACAGAAGCTTTTTAGCTTTATGAGGTCCCATTCATCTATGCTATCTCTTAGTTGCTGTGCTGCTGGGGTTTCGTTGAGAAAGTTCTTACCTATACCTACTAACTCCAGAGTATTTCCTACTCTTTCCTGTATCAACTTTAGAGTTTGGAGTCTGATATTAAGATCCTTGATCCATTTTGAGTTAATCTTGGTATAGGGTGATATACATGGATCTAGTTTCAGTTTTTTGCAGACTGCTAACCAGTTTTCCCAGCAGTTTTTGTTGAAGAGGCTGCTATTTCTCCATCGTATATTTTTAGCTCCTTTGTCAAAGACAAGTTGATTATAGTTGTGTGGCTTCATATCTGGGTCCTCTATTCTGTTCCACTGGTCTTCATGTCTGTTTTTGTGCCAGTACCATGCTGTTTTTATTGTTATTGCTTTGCAATATAGTTTGAAGTCCAGTATTGTGATACCTCCTGCATTGTTCCTTTGACTGAGTATTGCCTTGGCTATTCATGGCCTCTTGTGTTTCCATATAAATTTAACAATAGATTTTTCAATCTCTTTAATGAATGTCATTGGAATTTTGATGGGAATTTCATTAAACATGTAGATTACTTTTGAGAGTATCTGCATTTTTACTATGTTGATTCTACCAGTCCATGAGCATGGAAGATCTCTCCACTTTCTATAGTCTTCCTCAGTCTCTTTCTTCAGAAGTGTATAGTTTTCTTTGTAGAGGTCTTTCACATCTTTTGTTAGGTTTACACCTGGGTATTTGATTTTTTTTGAGGCTATTGTAAATGGAATTGTTTTCATATATTCTTTTTCAGTTTGCTCATTGTTAGTGTATAGAAATGCTAATGATTTTTCTATGTTGATTTTATATCCTGCTACCTTGCTATAGCTATTGATGATGTCTAGAAGCTTCTGAGTAGAGTTTTTTGGGTCTTTAAGGTATAGGATCATGTTGTCTGCAAATAGGGATATTTTGACAGTTTCTTTACCTATTTGTATTCCTTTTATTCCTTCTTCTTGCCTAATTGCTCTGGCTAGGAATTCCAGTACTATGTTGAATAGGAGTGGAGATAGTGGGCATCCTTGTCTGGTTCCTGATTTTAGAGGGAACGGTTTCAGTTTTTCTCCATTAAGTATAATGCTGGCTGTAGGTTTGTCATATATAGCTTTTATAATGTTGAGGAACTTTCCTTCTATTCCTAGTTTTCTTAGAGCTTTTATCATGAAATGATGTTGGATCTTATCAAAGGCTTTTTCTGCATCTATTGAGATGATCAAGTGGTTTTTGTCTTTGCTTCTGTTAATGTGGTTTATTACATTTATTGATTTTCATATGTTGAACCACCCCTGCATCCCTGGGATGAAGCTACTTGGTCGTGGTGAATAATCTTTTTGATGTGTTGTTGAATTCGGTTTGCCATTATTTTGTTGAGGATTTTTGCGTCAGTGTTCATTAAGGAGATTGGCCTATAGTTCTCCTTTTTGGAGGTGTCTTTGCCTGGTTTTGGGATAAGTGTAATACTGACTTCATAAAATGTGTTAGGCAGTTTTCCTTCCCTTTCTATTTCGTGGAACAGTTTAAGGAGGGTTGGTATCAGTTCTTCTTTAAAGGTCTGATAGAATTCAGCAGAGAATCCATCAGGTCCTGGACTTTTCTTTTTGGGGAGACTCTTGATTGCTGCTTCAATTTCATTTTGTGTTATAGATCTATTCAGTAAACTGGTGTCTTTTATTATCTTTCCTTCTGGCCAAAGGATTTTATTTATCATTTTGTTTACAAGTGTGCTAGTGTTTAATATGTTAGCTTTTGTATGTCTCAGGGCCTATTTTTCTTTCATTTTTAAAATATAATTTCACTGGGTATTGAATTCTAGATTTGTAGTGTTTGTCTTTTCTTTTCTCCAATATTTTAAAGATGTTCCTTCACTGTCTTCTTGCTTACATTATTTCCAACATGAAATCTGCATCATTCTTATCTTTATTCATTTGGAGGCAATATGTTTTTATTGTTGTACCTGTTTTGTCTGTTTTGAAGGTTTTGTTTTTGCCACTGTTGTTAAGCAATTGATGATGATATGCCTTGGTACAGTTTTCTTTGTGCTTCTTGTTCTTGAGTTTGCTGAGATTTATGGTCTTCACTGGATATGGAAAAATGTCAGCCATTATTTCTTCACATTTTATCATCAGTGCCTCTATTCGACACATTCAGTCTCTCTTTCTCCTTCTTGACCTTACTGAAAATCGGTTTAACAATTACTCCTTGTTTACTAATTCCATTACCTATGTCATTTTTGGTCTTTTTCCTTTTGGTGGATTTTTATTCTTATCACAGGTCACATTTTCCTGTTTCTTTGCATGCTTGGTAATTTTTTATTGGATTGTTGGCTTTGGAAATTTGACTTTCTTGGGTGTTGGATATTTTTGTATTCATATAAATATTCTTGAGCTTTATTCAGTGATATAGTTAAATTACCTAAAGATACTTAAATCTTTTTGTAGCTTTCATTTAAGCTTTGTTAGGTGGGATTGGAGCAGGGTTTTTTTAGGACTAGTATTTCTTCAGTAGTACTACTGCGCCGTCATCCTTATGAGTACTCTTTCTGTTCTATGAGTTATAAGATTTTTCTACTCTGACTAGTTGAGCACAAACTATTCCTGTCCTGCGTGAACACCAGGGATTATTTTCTCTAATTATTTTAGGTTGGTTTTTCCTTTGGTATTGAGTAGTTTTCTTACCTGTGTGCACTGGTCAGGTGAAGTTTCAAGGGGAACGCTTTGAGGATCTATGGTATTCTCTCTGTGTGCAGCTGTCTCCTCTCCTCTCTACGTGCAGCTCTCTCCTTTCCAGTTTGCCCTGCAAACGCTCCCTTGGCCTCCCTGGACCCCAGCTATGTCTCAGCTCCCTGGGCCCCACCTGGGTCTCTCCTCCCAGTGCTTACTGCTACCTGGACCCTCTCTAGGCAGTGAGCCAGGGCAATTGAAGAACTTACCTTGATTGTTTCCTCTCCCTCGAAGATCTCTTTCCTGCATTGCCTAGTGCTCAGTATCTGGAAAATGTTGTTTCAGATAGTTTGCCTTCATGTTTAGTTGCTCCAGGGAGGAGAACAAGTCTAGTTATTTCATCTTGGCTGAAAGAGAGTCTCACCACCCAGTTTAATTTTGAAGGCTGACACAATAGGGATAAGATGAATGCAGTCTAACCAAACAGGAAGTTTTCCATTTATTCTATAGCATGAAGATAAGAGGAAAGATTCTACTTTATTTTAGCAAAAAGATAACCTATTTTTAATATCCTCCAATTTTCTGGGTATTTGTGGATAAGGAAAAAACCAACCAACTTTATTATAATATTACAGAGCCCACAATTAATTACATCTAATTCTTTCAGCTTTGTAGAAGCCACTTGCAAAAGGAAAATAAAATGAATGTTATTTAATGAGCCAAGTTAGCATTCCTGAAATAGAATGACTACTGGGTCATATAATGCTGTCTGTATTGATGAGCTTTAATGGGGTGCCTTCAGTCATGTGATTATAAATCACAAACCAGAAGGTCTCCTGCAAATATATTTTACAATTATATGGTCACCTATCCCATCAATGGAGAAAGAAAAATGCCCTTTTAGAACCAACATCACTATTTCCTTTGCTTGCTTATATAGCCCCCAGCCCCAGTGATAGCACTGGGAAAGGTGTCTACTCAGTGCTCCCACATCTCTACTCTGCCCAGCGCCTCAGGATTCTTAGTAAGAGATTAGTTCAGATAGTTCCTAAATATCAAGAGGCATACAGGCCACTTCCATATGAAATAAAAGTCAGCAAAAGTCCGTGTACATTAGGCTCACCCAGGCTTGCCTTTTGCTGTGTTTGCCTGCAGAAGATGTCATTTTCTGATATTTTGAATTTTAGTCCAGTTACATCTTCTGGTACACACCACATTCCAAATTGCAACACAATATTTACGTTGAAGATAGATTATTAGCTGACTGCAATATAGACACTATGTTTCAGAATGTTGGTCTGGCCAAGTAGCTGGAGTGGTACAGTTCCTACCTACCAAGCATGATGCCCTGAGTTCCACAAAAAAAAAGTTGAGGAGTAAACATCAGTGGAAGTCAAATTATGTACATCAAAAGAATGTTAAAATTATATACATCAACGGAATGTTGAAAGTGGAACAGCAGCCAGCTTTAGCCTTGGAAACAAAAACAGGCAGAAATACATTTCATCACTTCACCAGACTTTTAAAATTATTTGTATTAGTGTATATTAATTGTACAGAGGGGTTTCATTGTTATATTTCCATACATGTATATAATGTACTTTGATCATTCACCCCCTGTTACTTTTTCTTATCTCCCCTCCCTCCCTTTCAAATAATTTTAATGGATTTCATTATTCTGTTTTCATACATGCATATACAGAACCTCAATCATACTCATCTCCCATTACCCTCTCCTTTCCCACCCCATCCCAATGTTCCTCCCATTTTAGACTCATGCCATTTTTTTAGGTTTCAATTCCACATAATGAGAGATAATGCAAAATTTATGTTTCTCAGTCCACCAAGTTTATTTTTAAGGAAATGTTTTAATGCATTCAGGGAGACCAGAAGTCTGTGGTTATGGCTAACTATGAACTCTGAGGTCATTTATTCACTCTCCCCACCCTAACAGGCTCTACTCCTGATTCTCTGGTTTGGTTCATTGCATCAGCGACCTCCTGTTTGCTCAGCTTCTTTGACATTTTTCTTATCTGGAATAGCAAACTCATCCTCAGGACATCACAGGTGCCTCTACAGGCCCAATCCCTCTCCATGCCCAGAAACTGTGCTTGCTCTTAACTTGACCATCAAGTAGTCTCTACACAGGGCCCTACTCTTGTCTTTCTTCATCCTAAGGAACTTTCTGGATCAGAGTCCTGCTGATAACGAAGTACACCTCCCAGGAAGGGGCATACTAGGATCATTTGTGGACTGATGACCAGTGGCCTGGTCTCTGCTTTTCTAAACTCTTTTGCTATGATCCTCTCCTAAGAATCTCACCCTTGGCACTACATGAATCTCTCCTGCCCCTCTTCTCTCTGCACACTCCCACCTTGGAGCTATGTTCATGCTTTTACTTTGTCTCCTGTAGTTTGTTGTATTAGTTTGCTGGGGCCACCACAGCAAGTGTCTCAAATGAGTGCTTTAAACAACAGAAGCTGTTTCTCTCACAGTTCTGGAGGCCAGAGGGCTAAGAGCAAAGTTCTTTCTGAGGGCAGTGATAGGCAACCTGTTCATTCCTCTCTCTCAGTCAGTCCTTGGCTCGTAGGTCTGTCTTCATCGTCACATGATATTCTGTCTTTGTGTCCAAACTCCCCTCTTTATGAGGATGCCAGCAATATTGGATTAGGGGAGTACCACTCTGCTCCACCATGACCCACCTTAGCTAACTACATCTTCAATAATTCTATTTCCAAATAAGGTCACATTCTGAGGCATTACAACAGAGATTTTGTCGAGACACAATTCCATTCCTAACAAGTCTGCTCCTCTGTTGGAGTGGAGGATTGGAAGGAACATGGAGTGAAATGATATGATATATATGAGAATATTAAAGTGTTGAAAAGCACTGACATAAACTAGCATTTTCAAACTTATCCCTGCCCTGACCTCATTTAAATTTCACCAAACTAGGAAGTGTTACATTCTATCCCCGATTTCTGGATTTACAAGGCCATTAATATTTACTTATATTCTAAAGGACTGAAATGTGACCAAGAAACTAGAGCAGAGAGAGGGGAGCTGCTACTGGAGGCACTTGGGCTGGGGCTTCCTGTGACCACCAATGAAGGGCCATATCAGAGGGACAGCAGAGACACAAATCATCTCAGCGGGACTTGATGTTTGTCAGTGTGGATACCACACTCTACAAATACCTGGCTCCATTTTGATGTATTTCTCCTTCCAAATTATAGCCAGGCAATTCCAGGGACTATCTTTTGCTATCACTGAAGCTCACTGCCTAGTTACATTCTCTTAATGACTATAGGTAAATAGAGTTGCTATTTCACTCAGAGACTTGGTTCTACAGAACTCATGGAGGAAATGCTATTTCAAAAAAAGAGGATTTAATTAAATAAATACACATTTAATTTCCCATGTTTAGTAGCTTTCAAGAGACAATCAGTCATTTGCTCTTAAAGTGTGTGTTTCAGGCACTCATGGGGTGGTTATTAACCTCCAAATGCCACCGTCTCAGTGGGGTTTGACTTGAGAAAGGCATTTTGCTGATAATGGGTAACTACACAGCAGGCCTGCATCCTCTTGTGATGTTAAGGAGATTCAACATGGCCTGTGTTCCCTTGCAGTAATGGAAAATTATGTGGAGAATGGAAAACAATATTAATGAGACTCTGTCTTTCTCCATACAGCTGATACCTATGTGGTTGCCAATGATTCAGTCAAATCTCAAGGTAAGTCAACCCTTGTGCTGGCTGGAAGCTTAGTTTTCTCTAGAGAACATCAAAACTTTCATAGGGATTATTGACACTGCACTTACTATGGAGAAGGAGGAATTCCACCTGCTCCCGGTCTTAGAGGGGTGATTGATTATACAGGAGACCTGGGGGCCAGGTGAGGGGCCTACAGGCAGAGTGCAACGTCAAGAGCCTTGTCCCCACTGCTCACTGTTGATGAGGGTGCAGGGATTGAGGGTAGTCCCTGGGTCTGAGTGCAGTTACAATACAGGGCCAAAAGCTACCCTATTTTTGGAGAAATACCCACGGGGACTGATCCCAGGCACATCTAATGATGTTTCCTGACCACTTAAGATTGATTTTCTGGGATGGGAAGAATTCTACTAAGAAAGATGACATTGAATGAATGACAGAATTGAGCTAGAAGAAACCTACCCCCTTTGTTTTACATATGAAAAAATTTAGAACAAAAGGAAGAGTGACTCATACAGGGTCCCATAGCCTGGAAGGGAAAGACCCTGACTAAATGTATTTCCCAATCCCAGGCCTCACCTTAGTGACATTTTATCGCTGTAGGGGCAAACATACTTCATGAGTAGCAAACATAGTTATTTGAGGCTTAACATTAACATTCAATCTGGGATAGAAGGTAAAATTTCCTAATTAGTTATTGATGTTTAACATTAAGATAGCAAAGCCAAACACTGCTCCATCTGGGGCACTGGGAGTACAGGGGGTGTGGGGTAGAGAATGGAAGTTCTCTTCCTGGACTTCTTCTCTGAGTTGGGGAGAGATGCTAGTGGAAGGAAGATGGTCTGGAGTCATTATACCTATATACCAAGAGAGAGCAAGGCAGCTGACTATAGAGCCACAGCCTTTGCGTCCTGACTGGCATCAGGGCTATCTATGGCCACCGGCAGGATGGGCATAGGCACCGTTGAGAACCTCATCTGTGAAAGTGAGTTGCTTGTACTCCCATCTGTAAGCATTCCAAATTGCTTGTCCCATGGTTTCTCTGCTTTGTGGCAGTCTGTGTCAGTTTTATATTGCACAAAGTGCTGAGAAGAGGACAAGAGAACTTGATGAGAAGCTAGGAGAAAGAAGAAAGGCTTTCGACCTAGCTTCTTCATGTCAACGACATAAGGACAGAGAGACTATAATAATACTAAAATGTAATGCGCACTCACTATGTGCCAAGTTCTCCTCTAAACATTGTATTAACTCACTTGTCCTGCAACCACCCCCAAAGTAAGTGTAATTGCCCCCATTCTACCCGTGAGAACACCCTGACACAGATTGATAAACCTTGTTCCCAGAGTTGCCCATAGAGGAACCATGATTTGATCCTGGGCACGTAACCAGTACACCAAGCTGAATATGAATAGTTGCTGGGGACAAGTATATGTGTTAGTTAGCCCAGATACTGCATGTCAGTTTCACATTCCAATTGCAATGAATCAATCAAGATGGGCACATAGTTATTTGGGTGGAATTGGGCTAGGGTGTCTCTAGAAACATAGGATGAGCCCATGTCCCCTGCCTTGAGCACTGCCGGATTTGAAGATTTGCTGTCTTCAGTCCAGAACACTCTTGAGCCAGGCCCAAGTTCTGCCTGCTGACAAGCTCACATTGCCTTTCCCTGGGCTGCCCTGTGCACTAGGAGGAAGCAACTAAACGGTCTGCCCTTTCTTAACAGCACTTATCTGCGGGCCTTCAGCTTCGCCTCCAGGCTATTCAGAACAACGTGAACCACCACCGCCTAAGGACGCTGCCCGGCTCGGGCCAGAGCAGTGCTGGCCTGGCGGCCCTCCGCAAGTGGCTGCGGTGCACCCAGTTCAAAATGGCCCAGGTGGAAATCCAGTCCTCGGAAGCAGCCTCTCAATTTTATCCTCTATGAGTGGACTCCTTGGCTCTCAGTGTCAACACTCTGGTTTAGCAATAATGGGTTTAAAAACAAACAATTTGATCCAAGCAAGTTGGGGAACATATTGGTACTGTACATTCTCTTTCTAGTTTAGTAAAAGACGTGCGAAGGCCGGAGAGGGCCACAAATGAAGCTTTCTTGCTACACATATTTCTGATGACTCCTTGGGCTATCTGATTAAGTGTTTCCTTACATTATTTTTTAAAAACCAAATCATTTTTCTTTAACTAACTTCTATTTTTTTTAAAGAAAAAAAAATAGACTGGTGGGTACTCACAGAAAAGTTGTATAAGTCCCCCTGTTGCTATTTTTGATGATAGAGAATAAATAGGGTTTTTGAAACCTTTGTAGTGTTTTTTCTTAAAATCCACTCTTGGCAATGCAATAAAAAAAAGTCACCATAAGCCAGTGACACCTGACTGGAGCTTTTTGTCATTATCCTGGGAAAAGTGGCAGCTTGCAAAGGAACATTACAAAGTGCACTTAGAAATTAGGTGGTTAAACTGTGCCAATTGTTTTCTTTGTTTTCTAGTATTATTTTCCAAAGGTGTCCAGTAAGTTTTATTATTTTTAAAACTAGTTTTTCAACTCATTGGTTGTAGGCTGTACTTTCTTGTAAGCTTTATGATAACTACTTTAGTTTTGTGAATAATAAATTTTATTCTTTTGTTAATACTTGTATACAATTCAATTTAAATTGTAGATCGCATACTGGACCAGGCAAGTCCTGCGTTGGCACAGAGCACTGCACCTGGAGTTATGTTTCATAAAACAGAATTTTAATAGCATAAGAGCACCGAGACTTATCCATACTTATCCCTAGCATTTGACTGTGCATTCCGAATGAAATTTCTCTTCTTTATCCCTGTAATGCACTGACTAAAAGAAGACTTACTACACATTTAAGCTGTATATTGACATGCTATTAAATGCATTTTTTTATTATCTTTGTGAGCCTGGGGTTTTTTAAAATCAGTTTGTAGAGCTAGAGTTTAGTTCCTGACAACCATTTCTTAACTTTTACAACTCCTAACTTCTCTTAAGACTGCAGTTAGTAAGAGGAAGAGGCTCTCTTTCAGGGCATTTGGTGAAGAAAATACAAAATTTAGCTGAAGTCCATTGTCTCGGAAGCACTTTGAGGGCATGAAATAATTCATTTTCTTTTTTTTTTTAATGTTGGTTAGGAGAGCCTTCCCTTTTCTCCTGGGAGGTCTGATATGTTCATGCTTGCCAGGGGAAAACGAGTCCTCAGATGTGTAAGTGCTTCCCATGAATTCTAGAAAGGGTGGCAGATCTTCGTCCTTGTGAAAATCTGTGGAACCTATTGGGCCCTGTATAATAAAAATGGCAGAAGTGTGTTACTCTTTATATCTTCCTAATACACTCTTCTGAAAGGCCTTCCTGCAGTCCTAATTCTCTTCTGCGCCAGCCATCTTTGACAGTGCTTCTGTGAATGTTGTGCCTTGTCTTACACTTACAGTAAGTTGTGCATGTATTGACCTCACCTGTAACTGGTGATGGCTTTGAGGGTGTGCAATATCGCTATCCCCAGGGTTTGGCATACAGTACAAGTTTCATTAATGTCTGTTAAATTGAATGGATTCAATGAAGCAACAGGTCTTTCTTGAGCTACTCAGTGGCTTGGTAAGGGGTGAATTGTAACATTTTCTTTTTGTGCAAGCTTTCAAAGTGGTACAGGCTGGAGAAGGAGGTCCTGGCTTCTTTCCTGATGAAGGATTTTGCTTACTTTCCTGTGCAAGCTTAGCTGTAGACCTCACTTGTGGCTATTCCTATGCCTACCCTGCTTCAGACAGCCTGAATTTTGGTGGCCTGGCCTTTTCTAGGCTCAAAATTATCCCAGCTTCTTCTCCAACCCCATCTTTGCCCAGTTCTTTAGACAGGCTTCTACCTCAACTTCTCTTTGTATTTGCACTCCACTGTAAGGGCTGGAGATGCTTTCTACTGTCTAGATCTATTTCCAGTTACCACTTGGAGACTAGGTCCCATCCAGGCAAATCTCTCTTCTTGTCCTTGAGAACTGGAACCCCTTTTCCTGCCAACCTGACCCAAATACTGTCCCTGTGGCACACTGCCACTCTGCTGACTGATAGAAACCAGAAAGTTACCCACCCTACGCTGCATTCATTAATTCTTGGTGGCCTTGTCTTTGGTTACTCTGTGTAAGTTGGGCTCAACTTCTAAATGCCTGACTTAGAAGACAGGAAGAGAGGGGATTTGCAGTAGTTGAATTGGATTAAATAGGAAGGAAGAGGAGCTTTTCACCTAGGTTAAGGGCCAGCAAACTACAGTCCACACCCAGATGCAGCCCAGACACTACCTGTTTTTGTGGAGTTTTATTGGAAGCAACCCTACCCACTATGTACTTATTGTCTATGGCTGCTTTTGTGGTGCAGTGGTAGAGATGGAGAGTTGCAAGAGAGACTGTGGCTCAGAAAGTTAAAATATTCATCATCTGACCCTTTACAGAGAGTGTGCTGACCTCTTCCCCACTAAGAAGGGCTGAGCTGAAACCCTTTCGTGGATATATTTTCCCTACCACCTCAGGGGCTTAGGAATTTCATTATTAGTGTTTCCTCATCCATAAATGGAGACAATGACACATTCTACCTCACAGGATTGTTGAAAGAAGGTAAAAAATGATAAGAGAATTAAAAAAAATGAACTTGGGGTAACAACTGGCACTGGTAAACGTTTAATAAAAGTTTTCAATTGTTATTTTTATTCTCATGTTAAAGCCTAGAGAGGGAAAGCTACTTGCCCAAGGTCACATAGCTTGTAAGGGCCAGAACCGGGGCTAGTGTCCAGGCTGTATGATCCAAGGATTATGCTCCTATACCTTCCTTGTTAACTTCTGCTGCACCACACACCAACCCCAGGTGACAGCCATAAAAGCAAGACTGGTAACGGGAATCCCAACAAAATTCTATCTAGTCCAGGTTTGGCCAGCACTAATTATTCACTTGTAGAAAGGCCAAGGAACAGACTCAGATTTCTTCCCCTCATGAAATTCAACTGGCTTCAGAGTGTGAATAGAACATTCTGAGATTCCCAAGAGCAGAATGGGCCAAAATCTCCAAATGCATAGATTCCATCCTTAGTGATTTTTCACAATGGGCATGCCTCTTACTAGTTGAGTGACCTTGCACAAGTCATTAAACCTCTCAGAACCTCTGATTTCCTTATCTGTAAAATGGAGCTATCTACTTGTCTCCCTGGGGTGTTGGAAAACTCAAACGGGCAGAGGACTATGATGGTACTGTGATGGTAAAACGGAGACTACCAGAATCCACGGACCTCAGGAAAGACTGGTGCTACCTTCTGAAGACCACACAAGGGAACAGCTCATAACTGCAGGCTTATTTGGTTTTTCTTTGAGCCAATGCCTCAGAGTCAAGACCTACAAAACCAATGGGAGTCAATATCTGGTCATTAGCCAAGAGTGTCCAGCCTCCCATTGTATGCTCTCTCTATGCAGGAGTGTTCTGCCACACATCAAGATGTTTCCATCAAATCTCTTCCCTAAGAGTCTCATCCGAGGACAAGTGATTGCAGCAACTTCGTCTCCATTGCCAAGGTACAATAGGTCAAATAGGACTGTATTGGATCCAAGGAGATGGGTGATCCACCGAGACTCTTTCATGAGCTGGGATTGAAGGGCCTCTGGCATTAATTGGACAATGCAGACACTTTATTACAACTCTTTAATAGAATTAATTTGCAAATATGTATATTGGGCAAATTGGGTGTTTTGACAATAATGGTAGGTTCTTAAAAACAATGGAGTGTGTTGAACTCAATGAAATAGTATCAGACTATGGTTATGTGAGAGGTGGTGGCTGAGGCTGACCAGTTCTTTCCACTGCAAGGAGCAAGTTGTAAGCCTTTTATGAAGGAGATTCAGGGGAAACCACAACAGCCAGCATTTTTTGAGTGTCTACTAACTAGGCCCCAAGCGCTTTGCAAACGTTGTCTTACTTCCTAGTCCCCTCCCCTGTGTGAGATGGCTGTTATTATTATTCCCATTTTTGCAGGTGGGTCAGTGGAGGCCCAGCGGTTAAGTGCCTTATCCAAGGCCATGCAGCTTATGATGGTAGCGTCAGGACTGGGAAGGCCGTGAACTCCAAGTCAGAGCTTGTTCATTTTCTTCTCTTGTTTGGTTCTAGGTTCTTTGGGCTAAAATGTGCCAGGAGCATGGGGTGGAGAAATCTGAGGGCTTTTCTGAGGCAGCTCAAATTGCATTTGATATATCTGTTTGTTGATTGTCATCAATTTTGATCAAGCCAGAATCACGCCATCTGATGAAGTTTCTTCCTCTTTGGGAATTAATTTATGGATCACAACTTAAATCACACTTAGTTTCCCAATTACTAAAGTAGTTTTATGCAAAAGAATAAACTTGTGTCAGTTGAAGATTGTGGTGATGAACTCTTCCATTTGGGACCTAGTCAGAGTTCACTCAACCCTGAGAAGACTTGTCCTTAATTACTTGTAATGATAGGTGCCATATTTGAGGGCATATTACATGCTGTTACTTTCAGTCTAGTTATGGCCTTTTGTCTTCACAACAGTGGTGTGAGGTAGGCACTCCGATTACTAACCCCTTATTAGAGATAAAGACACTGATGCACAGAAATTAAATATTTGCCGAAGTCCCTCAGCAAGAGAGCAAGATTTGAATCTGAATGTGTCTGCTTTTAAAGCTCAGGTTCTACCTATTACATAAAGAGGTAGTTAAATGCTAGGTAAAATACTTTGCTACTCATCTAGCAGGCAAGGTTAACTTAGAGCCATTTAGACCTGAAGGTACAGCTGGCAACCTGATGGCTGAACCTGGCCCATAGCATCTTTTGTTTGGTAAGCTTGAAATTTTATGTTTTGCTTTCTTCTTTTTATTTGAATACTTGTGGGAGAGCATGTAGGCTCCAGCTTGATCCATTTCCTACCACTGACCTGGCCTCCAAAGCAGGAGGAACCAATCTCACAGCATCTAGGCAGAAATCCTGTGGCCTCTGGGATTTACAGGTTTACAGGTTGGTTCACCAGTTGGCCTTGCAGGCTATGGATTTGCTACCCTGGTTTCAACTGGCCTCTCCCTATGGGCCCAGGCGGGATGAGCTCTACACAGGGTCATTCAGAGCCAGCAAGCCAGCAAAGCAAGACTTGAGGCCATGCTCTCGGCCCCACTTGGCCCCACCTGCCACAGGCTGCCAAAGGCCCTGCCTCTCAACAGAACCAACATCAGCCCAGCACCACCCTGGATTATTTTTCTTAGGGGAGCTGAGGTCAGGTAGGTGGGCTAAGGTGAGCCCCTGGCACCAGCTATGCCTTGCAGGCTGCACAGGGCATTTGTGGGTCTGGTTGTTGAAGAAACAAAAGAGCTAGCTTTTTAATTATGCACCCAGAGCCCTCCCTTTTTCTCCCCCCCAACCCCCACCACAAGGCCAGTGGAGAAGGGAGTCTCCTGGGGCTGCCTGGCAGATGCCCTGATTTCCTGCTCCTTGAAGTGGCCGCTTGGAAAAGAAAGGAATCAGCAAATAATCAAGCTGAAGGATGCTCTCCAAGTGAGGACGATTGCACTGTCTAGTGGGGCGGGGACAGAAGGGCATGGGGGCTGGGGGACAGCAGCGTGTGCAGGGCCTTCAACTGGGCTCCACCATGGGGGCAGCAGAGGGCCCCTACAAACACAGGCTTAGCAGCTAGGGGTGGGATGCTGTCCTGATTTCTGACCATAAGCAAGTCACTTAGCATCGCTAAGCCTCAGTTATATCCCCTGAAAAATAGAGGTGATAATTCTCCTTCCTATAAAGAGAATGTGGAGTGAGGTGATAGTTGTGAGCTTAGGACGGAGAAGGATCACAAGTACCACCCTCTTCTGGAGCACTCCCTGCTCTGTGTGGCTGGCTGTGCTCACAGCCTTGCATTCATGGCACCATTTATTCCTTAGCTTAGAATGCTATGTGACAGCTGGTGTTTTGCGGAAGTGAAATCACAGCTTGCAACAGGCCCTTGGCTCTAGTTCTTTCGAGTGTAGTGCTCCCACACTGCCATGCTTCATGTGGTGACTCAAGGTTCCCCCACAATTCTGAGTTTGAATGAACAACTGGGAAATCCTCCTCCATATGGCACGTTCTGTCAGCATTTGGACTTCTCATGGTGTAAGTACATGATTGTGTTTGTAATAGGGATAATATTTTGAAAATAATAACTAAATATGTTTTTTTATTCTTTTCCAGGAAAAGGAAACTGCTCTATGGACAGGAAGGGCAGGAGGAGGCTAGTCTATATGGAAAGTTCTGGTCAGACAGGACAAGGGAGCAGAGAGCCCTCTCTTCTGGACCCTGGTGGATTGTCAGCAAAAGAAAAAGGGAGAGAAATGTGGCGTAGGACTGGGAGGTTGGGGGGTGGGGGAATGTCTTCACCTTCCTTCTTCAGGGTGAGGATGTTGTAGTTGCCCATTTGGAAATATACCTGGAAGCCATAGAAGATAGTGGCATATAAACTCCAGAAGAAGCGTCCACAGTCTTCCCTTTTTGGCTGAGTCAATGTGCAGGGGCCAGAAGTCCACACGGGTCTGGTGCTGAGAGAATGGGAAGCTGGGCAGAGGCTGCCATCAGGAGGATGAGACTCTTACAGTCTCAACATCTGCAGTGGTAGCACCGGGGACCAGCCAGTGACCCTAAGAGGTCAGACACAGGTACCTGCCCAGGAAGCAGCCCAGGACAGTCCTCTGCAACAGGGACCTGTGATATCCCAGAAGACACCATGTGCTTGAGGCCAGTTCCCTGCTGCAGCAACTCAGACCCTGCTCAGGGCCACAGGTAGGAGCCCCCTAGAGTGGAGCAGGCCCAGGGAAGATGCCTCAAAGTCTGAGTCGTCCAAAAGATACCAGTGAGGAGGACAAAATTCGGTCAGCTATAGATTCAAGTTTCTCTGCTTTCACCCACTGCATGCACCAAAGGAGGTGGGGACTCCCAAAAGCTGTGAGAAATAAATAGTATATTCTTTTCTTTATACCTGTGTATACTGTGTTAAATTTGTAACCCACCATTAATCAATTAATTCGACATGTATTTCCTGTGTCAGGTGAGTTTTTGGGTGTTTGGAAGGCTGGAGATTTGGTAATGAATAAGACCAAAAACCAGAGGAGGCCCCTGTTGCCATACACCTAATAGTCTAACAGGAGGAGAAAGACAGAAAGCACATACTCAGACCAACAATTGTTCTTAGGTGGTGAGAAGTGGTGTATTGAAGATGAGCTAAGATAATAGAATAGAGAATGACTAGAATTAGTCAGCCTCAGTTAGCCACATGGTGCTAATTGGGGGAAAGAGCCATCCGGGGTTTATCCTTCCCAGTTTTACAGATGAGATCACAAACTAAGTGATCTATGTTAGATTCATGAATCCCTGACTTCGGATCCCAGGAACGGTGCATCCGGTGCATCCTGTCTGCTGCCAAATGGCTGGAAAGATAACAGGATGTGGATCTGGCTGAAATGTGCATTTAAATCTGTGGGCCTGTCTGGATTGGAAGAAACTGGAACTATTAGCCAAGCAGAGCTAGGTCTGAACTGCAGCTCTGCCGCTTGCTGCTTTTCCAATTCCTGGTAAGTCCCATGAAATCTCAGAACCTGCTTTCACTGTGAGAGGACTGATCTTTGTGCCTTACAGGCTTAAGTACTAGCAAGCTGAACCTGAGTGTTCCTCATCTTTGCACATTGAAGATCCAGTGCTACCTCTTGGAAGGCAGTAACCCAAACACATGGCATGGGTCCCCAGTCCACATAGGGTATGAGTAAGCAAAGGTCTCCAGGGGCTAACAGGTTTGCACAGCAGGGGTAACATGACAAGAAATGACCACAGGGGAGGACAAAAAGTGAGAGCTCCATATGTGGGAAAGGGGCATGTAACTCTTGCTCTGTGTGTGTGTGTGTGTGTGTGTGTGTGTGTGTGTGTGCGCGCGCACGCATGTTCTGAGTGCTCAGGGAGGATGCAGCCTCTGAGAGGGACCTGGACACGCAGACTGGAGGGAGACCACACCCAACAAGGACAGCAAAGCCCATCTGAGGAATGGGAGCACATGGAGGCATGCTGTTGGACTGTGGGGTTGGGATGAGCTGTAAGGGATGGGGCAACAGTGCCAGCAGAGGCCAGGGTAGTGGGACTAAGACTGTAGCCAAGGATGGGTCCATAGCAACCAATGGGTGGACTCAAGGAGGCTTGGGAGCAATGAAAAACTTGGGACAGGTAGAGGGAGAGACCAGAAGTGGGCGTGTGATATGGGCAGGGGCTGGGTGAGTGGAGGTGGGACAGGAATACAGATGGGGAGGTCAAAGAAGGGCTTACCAGAGCCAAGGATCTGAGGCTTTCTGAGGTTTCCAGCAGAGACCTTAGGTGGGGAAAGCCAAACCCCAGTGCCTAGCATGGCAACTGACTGTAGTCGATTCTGTATTTGGGTATTAAATGAATGAAGGAAAAAAAACAAATGATAGAGAGCTGAAGTTAATGCCAAGGAGGCCTGTTCAGGAGAGCCCAGGCAGGACTGGGGGTGGGAAGGGGAACACAGGCTTGGGCCTGGCACTCCACAACAGGGCTAAAGCTTGTCTGTCCTGGGATGGAGCTATGACATCCAATGGGTCTTACGGAGGGGGAGGGGAGGAGTTGTCAGGTTCTCTCTGAGCTAGTTTGGGCAGAGAGAGGGGAGCAGACGGTACTGAGTGCCAGGGGGGCCGGGCAGTCTACTAGCTAGGTAGAGTGGCTGCCTAAAGGCAAGGCCATGGGAGGCCACACCAGGGAGCCAGCAGCCAGCCCGGATGGGCTCTCAAAGCCTGACCAGAAGTGTTCCTTGTTAGCCCGCAGTGTGTGTGTCTGGGTGCAGTGATTGAGGAAGGAAGGAGAAAGCTTCCTGTGACCATCTTTCCCATGGGTGCAAGGCAGTATTTCTGTCACTGCCCCAGATGCTAGGCAAGGGGCCCTGTGGGTCCCACTGTGTCATGCCTTGCTGGCTACAGCAGGACCCCGGAAGAGGGCATGGGGCAGTCAGGCAGTCAGAAACCAGTTTTGCTGTGTTGGTAGAAGCTGGAACCAGTGCAGAAAGAGGTAGAGAGATGGAAGTGGCACCAAGGAGGGGTCTGGTATGCTCTGCTGATGGCTTCAGGTGTGTGTTCACTCAGCTGACCCCTCTTCCCTCTCTCCCAGGCGGACCCTGGTTCCTCTTCCAGGGCACAGGTGGGCAGAGCCTCACACAGGCCCGCTGCGCTCTACCTTGTCCAGTGTGGGTTCTGGACTTGCTGCTGAGGACGCCTAGGCTGAGGGTACACAGGAGTATGTATGAGGCCTGTGGTATCCCACTACCCACTGAGGTGTCCCATCCTTGCTAGTGCCAAAGCAGGGCCTATGTAGGTGGCCAGTGGGCAGAGGAGCCGTCACTAGATCCCAGATGGCAAAGTCTGCTCTATGGATTACAGCAGTGACAGTAATTGTAATGATGGTGCCTTCATGTAAATGGCAATTCTTATAAATGGCAGCTCACAAGTCTTGAGTCCCAGGTAGTGGTAGGGACACTGCTGAGGAGATTGCCTCCAGGCTCTCTCATTCCTGTGATGCCTGGGACACAGACTCTTGCCCAAGTCCCTGCCCTGAGCTGATGCCACCTCTCCCCCAGTTGTGGGCCATTTGGGGCGATACCTGCCCCCATCTATGGGCATGCAAGGTCCCTCCACCACCCCTCCTTAAGCTCAGTCTAAAGCCATTGGGAAATGGGGAATTGGGGGATGTGGAGAGACGGCCTGGCCTGAAGGTCTGGGTTCCAACCCCACCCCATACCTGTTTGCTGGCACCTGATGGTCGTCAGACCTATCTCTGGCCTGTCTCCTCATCTCAGAGATGGCAACAGTGCTGCAGGGCAACCACCTGTCCCTTCCCACATCCCTCCTGGCCTGTCTGAGAGGATAAAGTATGAAGGACTGGTACTCCTGTGAGGCTCACCTGCCATGAGACCGGAGCGGTGCATGGTTCCCAAAGCTGCTCATGCTACCCCTCTGAAAGGGCAAGTGAGCCTATGTTTTCTGGGGCCCGTCTGCTGGAGTGTGTGGGGCAGGCCTTGACTCCGTGTGGCAGGCTGGACATGGGGTGCTGATATCCAGACACAGGGCTGGACAAACTACAAGACTGACACTCACCACAGGACTGACCTCCCCTCTCCTACCCCCAGCCTTCGACATGGCCAGCCACCATCCTGCTATCTGATTCCATGAGCACTTGTCACATCATGGTGACTAGGTTCTCCTGCTTTGCCTGGGACCTTTCTGGTTTTTGCCCTGAAAAGCCTGGGTTTGGGAGAACCACTCAGGCCCAGGTAGACTGGGAAGGCTGGTTCCCTATCCTCAATCTAGTCCAGGATTGAGGGGATGAGGGTCAGGACTCATCTTAGAAACTCCACAAATACTGACCACGGGCTGTTACGGTAAAATAATAAAGATAAGGCATACAAGGTGACCAGCCAGTCCTGGCTTTAACAGCAGGACCTCCATGAAGGCCCCTTCCTAGCCCATGCCCTCTCCTTTCCACCCCACACTCAGGTCCATATGCCTACCACAAACCACAGCAAGAGCCATCTTTATAAGTGTATTTTTATTGAAAATAAAAAAGTCATAGCGCTTCTTCCTGTGTAGCATTCAGCACCCCAGGGCTGCCAGGCCCACTTTCTATCCAAAACGCTGGTGGACAAGACAGCGTTGACCTGTGTATTTGTCCAATGAGACAGAACTCCAGGGATGATTCACTCCCCACAAATGCAGTGAGGAGTGCAGAGCTCAAGTTATTTACATTCATGCAGAACTGGTCTCACACTACCTGGGCTGTTGAAATCATACTTTGTACAGATGCAGAGTACAGTTATTTATATATATAGATAGATAGATATCTTTAAATATACATATAGCTATATATAATATATGTCTATATTTTTACACCTATTAGTCTTCCAAAATTTCCTCTAGAAGCCTCATAGGAACACATGGTAACTCTGGGAGATCCTACGTGCCCTCGGGCTGAACTATGAGATGGCGACGTCATCTGAGCAACTGCAGAGCAGGCATGTGAATTTCATTCTCCACCTCCGTGCTGGGGCTGTCTGAGAATGGGTCTGAGTCCAGGGGCCACAGACTCATTTTAAATAAAACTCAGAGCTCACACACTAGGCTGGCACAGTTTTACGTATGCTTTAGTCATGTAAGCTGAAAACCTGTGAGCCTCTCCCACTGTGCCATGAGAAGCATCCTCAGAATGGCTTCGAGGCTGTTCTTTGGGTGAATCCTTTCTAAAAGTTGGGCCCTTCCTACTGGGGGAGAGGAATTGTACAAGCCGAGCTGAGGGGAAATTTACACACACACTGGAGCCGGGAGTGTCTCAGAGGCCAAGTGCGATAGATTACACAGCCATGGTTCCTGCAGGTTATCCGCAAATTCTGCCAGGCTTTGACCAGTCCAAGGCATAGATCTTCCCCCCTCCCCCATGAGGCCCAGGGTGATGAATGTTGAAAGCTTGGGTCCCATAGCCAGGAGACTGCACAGTAGGGGAGAGCACACTGGGTTGGGGCCTGCCAGGCTCTTCACACCTGCCTGCCTCCTTTGGCCTGTTTATTACCTAGTACTACATCCTAAAAGCACTGCTGAGTGCTCAGTTGGGTGGGGTAGAAGGCGGCTATAAAAGAAGGAACCCCTGTATGGATACCAAAGAGTGTTGTGAATGTAAAATTAAAATTCAAACCAAATGCAAGTCCTCAAGCAGAATGTCAAAGTAAAGGAAGACAAAACCATTCATGGGAAGGCTTTGTGCCAGGCTTTCACCCACTACCCAGGTCAGGTCACAACCCTAGGGGCACAAGGGCTATGGGACAGCCTTTGGTCCCAAAGGGGGCCTATCAATCTTACCTGGGTCTGAAAGTCTCACTTGTAGCCCAAATACCCACTGCAGAAGTCTATCAGTGGCTTCCGAGGCAAGCCAGATCCTAACAACTAAATCCCTACCTGGTCAGTTCCTTCTAACTGGCCAAGGGATACAAAGTCACACAAGCATCGCCTCTGTGGGCCAGCTGATGTGTCTGGCAGTGTGGGCAGCCGCCAGGCAGGCAGGCCGGCTGGGGAGAGGGTTACCAGGCTTGGAGGGTTTCTCTCCTGACTCCCCTCTCCCACATTATGGAGGGCTCTGCACATTTAGAGCCCCAGACCATAGAAACACTCACTTACGTGGAGACATGGGAAAAGAAAGTTGCCTCTGGCTCTACGGGTGCCTCAGACAGGCCTCAGGGGACTGTTGGGGGATGTAGTGCCAGGCCAGCATTGGCCTAGCCCAGAATGCCCCAGTGGACTTGGCACAAACGGTGGCCTCTCATGAGTGGTGGCTCACACGGATGCTTGGTTTTGTAGGGCCAGGTGTGGGGCTGTCTGAGAACAGGTGCAGGGACCTCTGCCCTTCTTGGGCTGCCCTTGGCCTGAACTTCCGTGGGACATGGCCCCAAGTGTAAACGAGCCCCTGTGTCAGGTCCCAGGGGATTCTGTAGGTTGGGCTCAACATCCCCCATGGTCGGCAGTCAGGAGCCAAGGCTGGGGTGTGGGTAGGACAGGAGGGTGGAGGCAGATCCTGAAGACTGAAGACAATCACACATGGGGTGATGGGCAGCGGTGTAGGAAGCACCTTTGGAAGGGGATGTCTGTCTAAGGGTGGTGCTGATGGCTTGTCGGGATGTCCACAGAGAAGCAAGGTGGGCTTCTTGGAGGAGGAGAGGTTTTGAGGCCCTGGATCACCTTTGTTGTGACTGAAGGGGTTACCTCCCTGCCCTGGCAGCAGACCCTCTGCCTTCATCAGAGCACATGCTTTACACAACAGCTGGGGTCAGTTAGTGGGCCAAACATAAGATAAGGAGAAGGAGGTGGAACGCCTTGGGCCTTGCGGCTGGCTATCTCACGTGACAAGCAGGGGAGCTGGGCTGAGCCTGGCATTAGTGCTGTCCTACCCAGGGAATGACCAGAGACTAGCCTGGGAAGAGGATGATTTTCTCCTTCAAGAGGCTCCAGGCCTGCAAGATATGAAGTCCTGGGTAAACCCAGGGTCAGCTTGTGTCCCCCGCTTTCCCATGTCCACTAGTGCTAGCCACCAAGGTGTCCCTCCAGCCTTGCGGGGTCCAGGGACTGCAGACTCACACCACGGCGCTGTTCACATCCACCCCTTTGTTGCTCTGTGAGGAGCTCATGGGGTACTCAGCTACGCTGGTGCCATTTTCGTCTTTTCTCAGTGGTTTCCTGGAAGGGGAGGAGGGAAGGCAAAGGAAGGGGAGGCAGGAACATCGTTAGTTATCAGAACTGAGGGGGTGGAGCCTCCCGGCCAGTGCCATGCTCTGTGAAAGTCCCAGAGCAAAGCCCACCGGGCTCTTAGGTGGATTAGTAATTTTAGATTGCAGGGCCCTGTGGAGTCAATCAGAAGCTAGGTATTGTATTAACTAGGGTGACCATATAATTTAGCCTGCAGATCAGGACAGTTGTAAAGGAAAGTGGGGAGCAGGGACTGTTCTGGACAAACCAGAATGTGCAGTATGATCAAGCTTTCATTGATCCCTTTGATGATGGACAGACTGACATGAGCATGAGTTATTTGGGGGTGCACATGTTAGTAGAGAGGCACTAGTGGTTGGATTTTATACTCTTGCCTCTGTGTGGTCAAAGGCAAATGGAAAATGTGATGATGGGGAGGGTGGCAATGGTGACTAGTGGTGGTAGAGGTGGTAATGGTGATGGTAGTCACGGTGGGGGAGTTGGTAGTGATGAGTGACAATGATGATAGTGGTGTGGTTGTAGTGGTAATGGTGGAGGAAGTGGTAGTGACGGTGGTGACAATAGTGATGGTAGGGGATGATGGCAGTGGTGATGGGGGTGGTAATGGTAATGGTGGAATTGGTAACGATGATGGTGATCAGTTCTCAAGCTTAATTAGTACACACAGTGGTTCTGGAACACGGCATATTGAGGCTCATTCTGGAGGCCACTGAACCCTGAGAGCCACCCCTTCTATGCATAGGGCAATCAGGAAGGCTGGGGGATACTTTGAGAAGGCTTTCACTCACTTGCTGAGGTTCTGAAATCACAGTGCTACTTTCTGGCCTGACTCAAATCCACTTCCTCGTTTGAGTCATTCAGCAGGGCTCTGGGCCCTACCTTAAGAACCTACAACCTGGCCTGGGCTGTATATTCTGTATGGTCCAATTCCATGCGCTAGCTGTCTCTTGGGTAGACATATGGAGCCACAGCTCAGGTACCTCCTGTGTCCCCAGAGATGCTGGGGCTGAGCCCGAACTGACTGTTGCTAAGTGTTGTGAACACTTGTGGCTATCATCAAAAGCCCAGGTTTGATTCTTTCTTCTCAAGTGTCCCCACAGCCCCCCAAAAGCCATCATGAGCAGGGCTGGTACTCTGTACCTGGTTCAAAAGGCTATGGGGTGAAGCCTGTGGAATGAGCTCAGGGGAGGGAGGAATACAGAGACTGTCAGTGTCATGAGATGGATCGTCAGGCCTTCTAGGATGACTCACCAAGGTTAAACCTGTTCACTATTCCCTTCTCTCTTGTGGGGGAAATTGCCCCCACAGCACAAGAAGGACCAAACGCTGGGCGGCTAAGCCCAGCCACTGTGGATTCTAGAAAGGCAAGATCAACCCCACACTTGGTTCATGATGTATCGTGCTTTGTGCAAAGCACTCTCAGTCAGAGATTTCCTTGTCTTTCCTCAGAGTCCTCTAAGAAGAACTTGGCTGGAGTTGAGAGTCATTTCACAGGGAAACTGAGGCGTAGGAAGGCCTTTGACTTGCCAAGGACCCCCAGCTAGAGAGTGGTAGACGCTACTACTGTGTCCCAGTCCTAGACATCTTCCCATTAGGTCAGCATTCTCATCAGGCATTCCCCTAAGAATGAGCTCTGTGGTCCCAGAAGCTTGGGCAAGCCTTCATCCACTCCTCACACAAGGTCCCCAAAGTCCTGTAGTCCTCCAAGAAGCCAGTCTCATTTAGCTGTAACCCCCCATTACAGGATCCCATATGTCATTTGTGGAAATGCTCACAGATATCTGCACATGCTGAGGGACAAGGGTGGCATGAAGGGATCCCTTAAGCAGATTTGGTCCACTCCCCTCCTGGCACCAGAGCCAAGTCCCCGACCATTCAGCTCCCTGGGCTGTGGCCCGAAGCTGTTTCCAAAACCTGAGCTTTACTGGTGCCCAGTGAAAGCTGGATTGTCCCTAGAGCAGACAATCCTCCACTCCCCATTCCTCATCCCTTCACCAAGCATAGCTCTTAAGGGTGACACTGTAGTCTAAGAGGCAGTGAACCCCAGCTCTACCACTGTGTGGCTTTGTGACTTGGGCAAGCTACACAACCTCCCTGTGCCTCAGTTTTCTCATCTATAAAATGAGCACAATCAAACAGCGCCCACTTCACAGGCTCACTGGAAGGATTAAACATGTTAGCGGATGTCAAGTATTGGATGAGCGTCTGGCAGGTAGTAAGTGCTTTATAAGTATCTGTTAGCTGTCAGCACCACTTCTCCCATGGCCAACAGCAGTCATCAACCTGTTTGCTCAGACTTCCTACCTAATGTGCCCCCATGAGGCTCCAGAAGTGCTAGAGGGAGTTGCTAGGACCCCACCTGGCTCCAGGCTCTGTGGACCCCCTAAGCCAACAAGAGGTATTTCCACTGGGTTCCAGGCAAAGATGGCCCCTGAGGGTCCCTTAAATGGCATGGTTCCTGAAACCAAGAGAAAGGTAAGTGAGCTTCTCCTAGGCTGGGCCCAGAATTCCTGGGTAGGAGGGAGGGTTGTCCTACCTGGAGGCCTCCTGTCCCCAACAGGGCTGGGCGAGCCTCCGACCCTTCCTGTTCTCCACTGGGAGTGCTGTACCCCAGTTTTGGTTGCACAGTCATGAGGGGCCTCTGCAGAAACTACCTCCGGGCACTTCTGGCCTGGACAGGGAGGGCCAGCACCCAGGCAGCCTTCTTGGACTCCTGCTGACAACGATGTGAAGCTCCCACCCTCAACTGCTGCTGAGCAACCTGCAGGAGGGGCCATCCAACTCTTCTCCTGGGAGGGTTTGCTTTCGATGCAGTGAAGGTGACAGGTTCCACATGCCCCATTCCAACGGCATTAATCCTCCTTGTTGCCCTGGACCAACACCCATACACACGTGTGCACACACACCCAAGAAGCCACCCCTCCCCCCACTGAGACTCCTCTGTAGATGGCAGACTTCCCCAGCCCTGGGCCAAAAAGCCAGAAAAAGCTTTTCCATGCTCTTGAGGTGTCACTGTGAGAAGCAGCAGCTGCACACACCTCTTGCTCCATATCTAGGCAAGGAGAGTCAAGAGTGTGGCCAATGAACATCCACACACTTCAATGTAGCCAAGGCCTTGACTGGCCCCAGGCTCACTTCATCAGTCACTTTTGCCAAGCAGCCTCAGAACTGGCCTGCATTTTCCTGGGAACTGTGTGCTCAGAGGGGAGAGCAGAGGCTGTGTGGTTGGAGGGGACCTCACAGGTCGGGAAACTTACAGGCACACAACTCTCTCTCCCACTGAGCCTACTCTGCAGCCTGGGATCTTCTTTCTAGGACAAAGCCCTTCCCAGCCCAGATGCTGGAGAAATGACTACAAGATCACAGAGTCTTGGAAAGGGGACTTCCAAGCTAGCTCAGGTGCAGTGTCTGTCCTTCAGCTCCCAAGATGCCAGCATGGCCCTAAGGGGGTGGAGATCCTTTGTTGGAGGATCTGTGGGCAGAGGTGGCCCCAGTGGTGCTGGCTCTGCTATCCTCCTCCTGACCAAGGGTCAGGGAAAACCTCTGAGTGGAGATGACCTGAAGTTGAGGTCTGGCAGTCATACCAGACAGCAGAACAAGTGGGGAGAGGTAGCCACAAAATGTGCATGTGCCCTTGGAACCAGCCCCAGGCCTTGACACATCCCTTCACCTGGTTGTACTGTTAAGAAAGACTTTACCCAGGCACCAGAAACATACAAGCCCTCCATTCTTCCCAGGGGCAGGGTGCCCAGCCAGATCTGGGCAGTCCAGAAAGGCCTACCCTAAGCTCTGGGTGAGGTGAGGAGGAGGTGCTCCTTGCCCCAGCCTGGACACTGTGGGGACCATGGGGAGTGCCTGGCATTGCCTAGCTGACACAAGTGGCTGTATCTCCACAATCCTGTGGGCTCAGTTCTGCTGAAAGCATAAAAGAAACTTCAGTGGCCCAAGGACCTTGGCCTCACCTTGGTACCAGGTCAGGAGCCACTGGACAGACAAGTGATTAGATTGAGTGAATTATGAGAAGTATGGTGGCAAAGAACTGGGTTTTAGAGGGAGAATAATTGGACCTCCTCTAGGTTGGCAGGTAAGCTGGGGTCTGAGTGGCAAGAAGGACCCTGATGTGCACAAAACAGGATAGAAGCTAGGGCAAGAGGCCTGGACAGGAGCTGGAGAGCCCCAAGTGAGGGGCAGAGAATAGAAGAGAACAGCAGGGGTGTTGGGTGCGGGGGAGGGAGCAGGGGCCAGAACACACAGGGCCTCGCTGGTGGGGTTGAGCCATCTGGAGTTCACACCAAGTGAGTGGGGACATCTGAGGACTCCTTAAATTGGTGATTCCTGTGTACATCTTTGCCCTGCCTTGACCTTGACCTGTCTGTAGAGATGGGTAAGGGAGGTATGAACTTCTTTGTGACAAAAGAAAAAGGACCCAAGAAGCAGGGAGCTACTGGGTCTCCCAGCAGCCAGCACTGAGCCCATATTCAGTCTGCTTGGCGTTGGGACAATGACAAGTGTGCAGTGCTTTGCTGGTGACTGAGGCTCTGTGGCCCCACTGCCTGGAGGAAGGTGGGCAGATTGAGCAGGCTCATCCCTGCTGCCACCTCTCACCACCACGATTACACCCTTTCCCCATCACCTTGAGGTTCCATGGGAGGAAATAAGCCCACATAAGCATCTCAGCCCAAGGCAGGTCAGGACACCCACCCTGCCCCTCTTGGTGGAGCTATCCTTGGTGATAGTCACTGCAGTATCTGGAACTCAAAGGAAGCCTGTGTGTTGGTGGGAAAAAGTTAAACACCCCAGATAGCATTGGAACCCAAGGGAGAGAACTCTGGTCCAGGACTCACAAGACTGAGTCTTAATTCAAACAAAGGAAAGAGCTAGTCCCTGAGTGCTGCAAGATACTAAAGGACATGGGATGGCCCCTGAGCATCAGCCAAGGGCATCCATTAGTGCTCACTCAGCACCCGATCAGAAGAGGCCCTTCCTGCCAGTACAATAGCTTGTACCTGACTTGCAGTGCAACCAGAGGGGTAACTTGGATTCCCAGACAAAGACTGAGCTTGGTGGGAATGGGGGTAACAGAGAGAGAGAGAGAGAGAGAGAGAGAGAGAGAGAGAGAGAGAGATTGTAGATATTAACAGAGACAGCAGGGAGATGTGACAGATGGGAACAGCTGTGTGTCAGTCAAGCACACAGTCACCACACTGGGCCTCCAACTGGTCACACAGGTGCTTTGGTCCATGAGATAACCTCAGTCTCAAGGTCTCCAGGTTGCAGGGCACTTCAAGGTGAATTTCTTGCTCCTGGAAGCTTGCAGTGAGTTGAGGATAGGTGAAGAGGGGTCAGTCCTGTCCTGAACTCCATCCTCCCTGCTCGCACTGCAGAGGGCTGCTGCATGCACTCCACCCAGTGTATGGAGAAGGCTGAAGAAACAGGGATCATGGGAAGCAGGCAGAGATGGCAGAGGGTCAAGGAAAGGAAAACTGGTGATGGGGTGAGGGCTGGGCATTAAAAATTGGGCACATGTTATTTACTTCACTCACCCAGAAACAGAGAAAAAAATAATTTTGCTGGAATTCGAAATTTTGTCGGATTAAAAGGTAGGATCTTGTAAGTCTATTCCATTCACGCCACAGAAACAGCCACCAAATAGTCACTACTGACCAGGTACAGGTAGGAGATGAGTTAAGCCAAGGACCCTCCCCATCTCAGTGTGTCTGCTCCCTCAGACTGGCCTGTGTGAGCACACAGAGCACACAGAGCACGCAAACATCCCCATTACCTCCAACTGGGGCAGAAAGCAGCATTCTAAACTCAGGTCTGGGAAGAGAGGTCTGTATTGACTTATGACCTTGGAGGCTCGAGGAACCTCATTTAGCCACAGAGGAACCCCTCCCTGGCACTCCATCTGTCTCAGGTAACCACACATTCAGTAAGAATCAGTCCTTCTCTGGGCCCCAAAGCTCCAAAGAGAATGTAAAGCCTGAAAGAAAACGAATTTCACTGGTAAACTCCTCTATCTATTGAGTCTACCATCCAGGGAAGGAATGAAGCTGGAAGATGAGTCATAGAGTGGGGGAGGGAGAGAGCTGAGTGTGTTAAGGTGGGAGCCCACGGGCTGTGTACCAGGCCCAGAGAGCCCAGCCCCCGTGGAGAGGGGGTGGAGTGTCTAAGAAGACACCGGAGGAGGCCCTGTTAGCTCCAGGAGAGAAAAACACAGTACACTGTGTGTCTCAGCTCAGAGCAATATTGGCATGGTCACATTGAAGTAAATACTGAAGGTCCCCAAGCCCCTCCCTGGGATTTCTGGAGGCAGAGGATATGTCTGTGGGTTGAGGGTGTTGACTCTGGGGTCTTCCATAGTGGCAAGTCAGTAGGCACTGCTTAAAATGGGAAGAAAATTCAAATAGTGGCCTGCAATAATACAATTTAGAATAAAGGGAGTGATCCTGAAGAAAACAAGTAAGTTACTGAGTCTCAAGAATGAGACTTGAGCACAAAACCCTGAGTTCAAACACCAGCATGGCCTCCAGTGAGATGGGAAAGAGGGTGCATGATTAATACTCCAGTAAACACAAAACTTAAGTTAGAAGATGATAATTAGCGTGCAAAGCCCTCACCATCCTTTTTCATTACTCAGCCCCCTTGAAAGGCACGCACGACACACCTGCCTCTGGGTGGGGAAGCGACCTCTCTACGCCCCTCCCTTCCTCACCCCATTACCTGCTTTGCTTTCTCTTCTTACACTCTTTTATTTTATTTTTTTGTTTATTATTTTTTATGACTTTACCGTTTTTACATTTTCTTACACTCTTTTTAAATTGCCTCATCCATTTATTAGTTTGCTGGTGTGTGTTCTTAATCCCCACTGCCCAGGAGGAGGGTGGCCCTGGTGCCTCCTCTGGTCCCCGGCACACAGAAGGTGCTCAGTAAACACCTATGGACCAACACTGACTTCCTGAGCAGCCCTATGCCAACCAATGGGTTTCCAAGGCACCATCCAAGAGACAGGAGTATCAGAAGTGCTTCTTCTACAAGTGACTCAAAAAATGGATCAGTGCCAGAGCCCAGCAAGAATTCTGGCACTCAGAGCCGGACGTAGTGGCGCACACCTGTAATCCTAGCTACTAGGGAGGCTGAGATCAGGAAGTTCGTGGTTCCAGGCCAGCCTGGGTAAAAAGTTCACCCCACCTCAACGGAAAATAAGCTGGGTGTGGTGGCATGTACCTGTCATCCCAGAGACACAGGGACGTATAAAATAGGAAGATTAGGGTCCAGGCTTGTCTGGGCAAAAAGTGAGATCCTATCTCCAAAATAACCAGAGCAAAAAGGGCTGGAGGTGTAGCTCAAGTGTTAGAGCCCCTGCCTAGCAAGTGTGGTGTCCTGAGTTCAAATACCAGTGCTGCCAAAAAAAAAAAAAAAAAAAATTCCAGTGCTTAGCCCAGGCACACTCAAGACCCTAAACAGGAAGCACACATTCCTGTTCATTGCTTGCAGCTCACAGTCTGCAGGACCTGTCCCACTGTTCTGCAGGCTTTTATTGGTTTTCCAATCAATAGCCTGTAAAGTGGTTTAATGGCAAAAGCACAGTAGGCCCGGCAGAGGCAAGGTGATCTCCCTGGGCCTGGTGGTTGAGGTGGCTCCATGGAGGGGGCTTGGCAAGTGTCACCTCTCTTCACACAAGGGCTCTTCTTGAATGAAGGGTGTCAATGTGGGAGAAGCTGCAAAGGCCTCCCCAGAAGCATTCCTCCAGGGTCCTCAGGTGGTGAGGCTCCCTTCCACTACTAGGGCCTGGCCCTCCTTCCTGGAAGTGGGGTTTTATGTTGGTGATTAATGTCTCCCCTTGTTTAAGGTTCCTTCCTGCCCTAACCAAAATGCTCTGGGCTCCCAGATTCTTGCTCTGGTTTTTGGGGTGGTCTGCTCTGATTAATACCCACTTGTTCCCTCCAGAGGGCATGGGCAGAGCCTATGCCTATGGTGCCCATGTGTGGCCCCTGGGCCCAGCATGGCACCTGGCTTAGCTATCAGTGGCCAGCATTCGAAGATATGAAAGACAGTGTGACCAAGTAGTGGACCCTCAGAGTGACCTGGAGGAATCCCATTTCACAGAAAAGGGACACTGAGGTCACAGAGGAAAGGCAACCTACTGGGCTGGGGTGGGTGGATCTGGGAACAGAACTTGGGGGTCCTGACTCCCACCTGGGTTCTTTGAGCAATTCCAGACTGTGCTGCTGACTAACATGTGTGTCAGACCCAGGGGTGGGAGGACACCTGGGTGTGGTAGGAGGAGCAGGAGAGCCAGGCAGAAGCATGAGCCTAAGGAGCGATAGGGGATTCTGTCTGGGAGGCACAGGCCCAGGGCATGGAGCTGCCATGCCTGGGGCCTGCCCCCTGGTGTCCTGCCTCTTTTGCCTGGTGCCAGGATGCTCCCAGGGCCCTTCATCTCTTGTGCCTGACTTTTAACTTGATATGTTTGTCTTTCTGCTTTTGAATTATTAAAGTGAAATCACATAGCTGATTAAAAGAGAAAAATTAAATATTTTAGGTGTTACAATGATTCCTTATATGGACCGGAGACAGAATAGATCTGGGAAAATGAGGCATGGGAACCAGCAGCCAGGAATTCAGAGATAAACAGTGTATTAATGAATGGCTTGATTAAAAGCTCACAGGCACTATTTTCTTTGCTTGGAGCCTTACACTCCCTCAACAAGCTGCAATATTTAGTCAAAAAGAAAAAAGGGAAACAGCAGTTTCTCCCTCTGACCTTGGCTAAATGATTAGTGTGCTCTGAGAACTGAGCAAGGGTATCTTAAAGAAAGACACCTATCTTGTACATAAAAAAAAAAGTGTTTACAAAGGAAAAAACTTATTGCAAAGATGGACCCTGTCTTACAGGGAGAGTCTGGCAAAACCATCCTTTGTTTGAAGGATGCTTGACCTTGATACCATAATAACCAAGCTTAATGAGCAGGTCAACCGTGGAAACCTTAGAACCAATTTATAAAACACTGCAACAGAAAAAAAAAAATTAAATACACCAGGTGTCAGAACAAAGGCGAGCTCTTTTCCTAAGGTCAATTCCAGTTAAATTTCCAACTCAACCCCTGTACTCAGAGCACTCATTGCACCTGTTATCAGTGTGCCTGCACCCACGTCTGGGTGTGTACTCTACTGTATTTCTATCTCTGCTTTGCTTTGATTTACTGATAAACTTTCTTGGTCTCTACCTTGATGTGTCCTAATTTTTTTTTTAACAGCATCACGAACTCAGTACCCAAGGGTCAGACTGAGGCCTTCCTCCCTTTTGGAGATCTACTCCCTGGAGTACCATTGTTTCTGGTAACAGACCCTCTAACTTTGAACCTCAAGGAATTAAGTAAAAAAGTTTCTTAGAAATATGATATTATTAGCAACTCGTATTGTCCTTTTGTGTTCTGCAACACTCTGCATTTTTCATATCGCTCTGAGCCTGACATATAACTGGTGCTCATCAAATGCTTGCAGAACAAAGTTCCTAATAGAGACAGGGGAGGTGTTCTGAGATCAGCTTTAAATATTCCAGCAGGGAGAAAGATATTTCATCAAGAAGAAACAGCAATAGCACAAATATGGCAAAATTCTTGGCAACTGTTGAATCTGGGTGAGGGTGGACAGGAGTTTATTGTGTATTCTTTCTGCTTAACAATCTTTATCATTTAAAAAAGTGACAGGGTGGGTAGAGGAGCCTTGACCTCAGCGGGGGTCCCAGCTGCATGCAGTGGGCAGGCACTCACCTTTTTATGGCTTTGTAGCAAATGATGACAAGCACGGTCAGAAACACCAGGGAGGCACAACACACAGCGATGACAATCACCAGCCCGGACCACCAGCTGTCCTCAGTGGGGCACGAGGTAGAGTTGGGAGCTGGAATAGACAGGCGTAGTCTGACCTTCCCCAGATGAGTTCGGCCCAGCTAACCTCAGGGGTGGGACTGTCCTGCATGACTCCAGCAGGGGCCTCATGGCCATCACTGGGAAGAAGGCCCTCTGACCTTTCCTGCCATCCCTGCCCCTCCCCCCATCCTAAGCAGGTGACATCATGGCTGGCCCCCAGCCAGGCCACTCCCCCTGCCCCAGGCGCCTCCAGCCCAGCCTCCCAAGCTTGAGCTAACTGACAGAAGGGTCAGGTTTAATTTCCCATGAAAAATAACAGAACATCTCATTCTCTCAGTTGAGGCATTAAATCCGGTTCCTCCGAGGGTGGGGGTTGGGAGCTGGGCTCACAGGGGACTCTGGGGAGGAAGGAGAGAGAAGTCAATGTCAGTTTCTGAAGCTGATTTCTTGCAGAAGCCTGGCTCTTATGCTTGGATTCAGCCCAGATGGTGGGTACTTGCAGTTCGCTCAGTGTGCGTGGGGTGCTAGTGGACATCATAGGGCTGTCCCATCCAGGAGTCCTCGGGGAGAACCTGCCCTCCCCCTTCTTGGCACAGGCTTGGGGGGCGGGGGGGGCACCTGAAGCATGGGTGTAAAAAGGCCAGTTCACATCCCCCTTAGAAAAGCAATGACTTCCTGCAGTCTTGTTGCTGAGGCCCCAGGAAGACCCAGCACAACTAGAAGGAAGTGTCTAGAATTGCAAAAGGAATGGGAGGTGAAGAGGGAGGAAGAAAGGAAGGAAAGAGAGAATGAAAGGGAGAAAGGGAGGAGGGTGGCGAGGGAGGGAGTAAGCGCGGGACAGGTAGACACAGACAGACAGCTTTGGGCAGGTGCTCAGGACATAAGCAGAGAGAAGTACCAACTCTGTGCCCCACACGCTGTCCACTCTACTAGGCCCCTGGAGGGCTGTAACAGTATACAGGGGACAGGTAGACACCTCCCAAGGCACACCAGGACTTTTGGGTCTTGCTCCTTTGCACGCCATCTGACAGCCAGTGGAAGCCACCTCCACTCGTGACACAGAACATCTCCAACACCCTAGGAAGTATCCCTGAGCCTCTTTCTAGCCAGTCCCCACGCTGGGGCACTTACTATTCTGATTCTGCAGTTGGAGACTAGATTTGCTTATTCCTGACACTCATATAAATGGAATCTGTTCTGTTTGCTTCCTTTATTTGATGTAGTGTTTTGGGCTTTCCCCGTGTAGTTACATAGTGCAGTAGGTCCTTTCCTTTTTACTGTGGGCAATATTCTACAGTACGGGTACACCACAAGTGTTTATCCAGTCCCCTGTTGATGGACACCTAGGCTGATTCTAGGCTCTTGACCCCTATGGGAAAAGCTGCTAAGAACATTTGCACGCTGAGTCTTTGCGCGCACACACTTTCATATTCCCCTTGGATAGGGGTGGGTTTGCTGGGTCATGAGGTGTGTACATGATTAATATTGTAAACTTGCCAAGCTGTTTTTCCAAGTGTTCACACTTTTGTACCCTTCTGTGCAGAACCAAGAAAGATGGGAGAAAATGGAGACAAGGAAGTGGTTTCTGAGTTATTACTGAATTCACAACAGCTGGATAGAGAGATTCAGGAAGCCATTATGTGCCTCCCAGAGGACTGGTGGTAAAACCCCATTAACGAAGGCAAGGTTCCCAGGGGTGGACCTCAGATGCTTACGGATCCCACAAAATGGCTAGGACAAGAATGCCACCAAGCTGCTCTCCGCTGGGCAGGATCAGGCTTTAGAAACATCAACCCTAAAAAGGTACAGAATTCACAATAGGGACAAACTCTAAAAACTATGGGAGAGGGCCAAAGGGATTCTCCGTTTCCCCTTGATGAACTTGCTCAATGTTTTTAATGGTGAAATATCAAAGCTCCAATCCTTCCCCTCAATTCTTCATTTTGGGGTGTCCCTGGCTTCGTTGAGCCTCCCTGAGATGACTTGGCAGAGATCTAGCTTCCCACTTCACTATAGGGGGATCAGATGACCAACCCAATTGCCCAAGGCTTCCTGTCTATACTGGTCCCACCCTTCAAAGGCTTGCTCCCCATCTTCACTGCCAAGGTCACTTTCAATTTCTGTGAGTACCTCAGGCTACAATACCTCTGGGCAAGTCTCCAAGGCCATACCAGCGCACCTCTGGCTCACAGAAGGTTGGTTACCCCTCCCTATATCCTGGGAAAATCTATCAGTATATGTTCTCTACAGGGTCTGCACTCCTGTCCAGTAGCACGTGTAAATGTGGGGGGTTTATTCAGTGTAAATGGCACTGAAGTAGATTTATACATAAGGTGGAACTGTCCCTCAAAAAATGTCAACAAGACCCCCACTGAGAAATTCCCACTTGGTAGATGGATTCCAAGCCTCCCCTGGAACTTGGCACTTGATTCACAGCACCTCTTTTCCTTACATTCTCTATTAATGAGCTGGAGTTTTTCTTTTTATGGTCACTTTTCAAATCATAATTAATACTGAGAGCAGTAGCCCAGGGAGAGTGACCTTCTGCCCTGGCTCTCCCTCAAATACTCAGTAGGGAGAGCATGCCACCCAACGCAAAACTGCCAGCAGATATGAAAAGAAGGAGGTAACCCACGGAACCTAGTCAAGACATAAGTCTTAGATTTGCTCAGAAAACCAGCCTCTGTGTTTGAAGAACGCACCCTGGAGAATATTGGAGCTGGAGGAAGCCTGGCAAGAGTCATTTCCAAAAGGAGAATAGGACTGAGATTCAGGATCAAGAAGTAACTTCCTAAGGGACAGGATAGAGATGACCTTTGGGCCCGCCCCTGCCTCAGTTTCCCTTCCACTGAGTGTGGCCAGTACTTCTCTCCAGAGGTGACAAGACAACTTATCATGTGGGTAGACTGGTGGCTCATATTTGAGAAGTCAGTTGTCTTAAAGGCGCTCATTCATTCATTCTTTCACCTACTCATCTATCAGACACGTAGTGAGCATGCCTAGCGCCCAGCACTATGCTAGGAGCTGGGGGTACAGAGATAAATCAGACATAAACTGTACCCTTACCAGGCCTGGTGCCAGCTGCACCTTGGATCACTACAAAGCTGACTAAGACCTGATCACTTGCTCAAGGAGCCTGCCGTCTCCAAAAGAAGTGACATGCATGAATTACTAATATGCAAGGTGAAGGTCATCTGTGGCTGGTGAGAGGGTGTCCAGTGTGCTGAGGTGGTTGGGGGTGGGGGCTACACCAGGTAAGAGGAAGGTGGCCAGACAGACAAGTCTGAGGCAGTCAGGGTCAAGCACCAGGAACGAGGCTGACACCGAAGCTCTCCTCTGTTGCTTCCTCTGAACATGACAGAGAGGCAGGAGCTATCCAAACACCTCAAGGGTCACAGCACCCTCTCCTGAGATGCAATGAGGCGTTGTCTGCTGCCTTCAGTAAACTAACGCCTGCAGAGATGAGGAGACAGGTGACCAGAGAGGGCAAGTCAGAAGATGCCAGGCTCAGGTTTGCTTTCTGAGAGGACCCTTGTTCTTTTCAGTTAAGAGGTGTCTCGTGAAAAGCTCCCACACTTCTCCATCCAGACAACATGGAGTAACAGGGACTAGATTTGCCCACCTACCTAAAACATCCAGAAAACATGCCACATATAGGAACGCATGATTCTCCAAACGGTGGATATCGGGCACCGAAAGTCAGTGAAACAAAGGAGGTGAGTTCTGCATAGGCAGGGAGAAGCCAGACAGGGCCTGGCTAACTGGGAGTCCAGGTGTGAACAGGGAAGAGGAGGTCCCTCCCTGAGGAATCTCTGAGAAGAGTAGAGGAAGCAACCAGTAAACAAAGACACCAATGGATACGTGATTGCGCATAGTGACAAGGGCCATAAAGAAAAGAAAGAGGTCTTTTCCTGCCTGGAAAAGAAGCAGGTGGGGTGGAAACTTCCAATATGCCCAAGGAGGCAGAAGAGATTCTGTGGTGATCTGTGGACCCACTCACAGTCCAAGGCCACACAAGAACTATATGAGGCCAGGCTACCCTGCAGCCTCTCTCTGTGCCAAATGTCCCCATGGGATTTTGTGACTATGAGACAAGATGACAGCGGCAGTGTTCCTGTGGGTGTCAAGAGAATGAGCAACACTTACTACCATGGTGCCTGGCCCCATTATTCTCCCCTCTAGCAGTGGGGACACAGGCCACAGAGTCAGGGTCCTGGTGACAGTACTCCCAGGCCACTCTGCACAAATCAAGAGATCTTTGCAGAGAAGCTGAGCACTGATGATTGACAGACAGGAGGGAACTGATGGAGAGATGAAGGAATCAATGGGGCCCAGAACAGTTTGCAGACAATCCCACTTTGCAAGACCTCTTTAAGCAAACAGTAATGCAGACTGGTTCTCAAAGAAGAGAGTGACAGCCCTATTTGTTTTAAAGTCACTTTTCCATCTTGAATCAGAGGTCTTATCTGTGGCTGGTCCTCCAGACCCTGTGTGTGGCCACCTGGCCATCTGCACGTGCACCTGGCTTCCTGAGCACAGTCTGAGTTCCAGGTCCTGCAGGGACTCTGGGAGCCTAAGAGACATCATTAGATATCTCTCCTAACTTTCAAAGTCTGTGATGACTCACACCAGGCTGCCTGAGCGCTTTCTTGACAGTTCTCTGGGAGCTAAAAGGGCCGAGAGCTTAACTGGCTTTAATTACGGTCAGGTGAGGAGAGGCAGCCTGCGCCCAGCCCTGCAGGGAGCTCACCACCACTGGCAGTTCCAGCCAGTGCCTCCTTGTCCAGGGTGCCCTGTACAGTGGAGTTCAGTCCCTGTCTCTTTCCAGGACCTAATGTCCAGGAACCTGCTTCCAAGCACAAAGGTCAAGCCCAGCCTGTCCTGTGGGAGACTGCAGGCAGCAGCTAGGCTGCTCTCTATCACCACCAGGCAGAGGTGGCAGGAGCCACACAGCTCTGCTTCAAGGGATGGTCTGATGGCACAGCTGGTCTATAGGGTGTTGGGGTTCCTCTCTGTAGTTCTCCCCCAGCCCCCAGAAGGTTCTTGAGGAAACTACCCAGCTCCTCCAGGAAAGGAGCAGCACAGGGCGCCAGAGCACACTCAAAGGTGAGCAGCCAGCTCACAGTGTGTCCATAGTCCCCACCCCAGAGACACATCCTGGCCCTGTGCAGCTCACAGGGATAGGGACAGGGAGGGCTGAGGCTTGCTAAAGGTTTCTGTGGTGGTAGGAGCTGCTTCACAGGCCCTTTGGACCAAGGAGGAAACTGAGGCTTGGAGGAAGAAGCTGTCCTGAGCTGCGTAGAGACCAGACACGATCCTCGCATCTGTTAGCCTGACTTATGTACTGTCTCAGGAAAGAATGTGGGTTTTCAGCAGCTCCTTCTTCCGCCTCAGGTCCAGGCCCCCGGCCCCACTGGACAGTATGACGCGCAGACCCACTAGGGAAGGAAGGGGGAGGGGTGCCTCCTCCCTCTCCTGCCTCGCCCCACACAAAGTCTCCTTTGTCTCTGGACACAAGGGGCTGACTCTCAGCCACTGCTCTCCATTCATAGGACCCAGGCATCCTTGGGGAGGCCTGTGCCAGGGACATCCACCTCCCAAGGGACCTCAAGGCCAATGTGGGTGTGTGGTGGCTCACTTGTTTCTCACCCTGAAGGGATCAGAGGACATGGGCTGGACTTGAAACAACAGCATCAGTCTTGGCTCTGAACTCAGCCCCCACTTCTAGAGAGAAATAAGAAATGGCCTTGGAGGGGATTTGGGGGGCCCTTCACCCCTTCTCTGGCTCTGGCTTCTGGGTCCATTCAGAAACCCCCTCTTCCATAAGTCTTCCTGATTCCTCCCTCAATCGGGGGCTCCTGCAGCAGGAAGCAACTGACCACCCATAATGGCTGGTGTCTGGTGTGGCTCCCCTGCCCACGCTTGGCAGGAAGACAGGAAGGGCAGCAGATCCAACCCCACTGAGGTGCAGAGCTCCTGGGGGTGCCTCAGAGGCTTGCCTTTTCCAGAAACAATGGCATCCCCTTCTCTGCTCTGCAGAGGAAGACAGATTGTGAATGCTGTAGCATAATTGCGTGTCCCTGGCCTTCAGCCCCTGGGGTGGTATACCAGGCAGGTGACGTGGTACTGGCCTGCCTTGGGGGCCATCTGTCTCATGCCCATCAAGCCCCTGCCTCCCCAACCTGTGTCTGGGCCATATGGGAATGGTGGGTGCCACCCCCTCCATCTTCTTCCACCAAAATGGTTGCTCCACAACCTGCATAAAGCCTAGGTCAGCCACTGGTTGAGGCTCAACCAGACAACAGATCTCAGTCTGCCACCAGGACTGTCTCTGGACTAAACTGCAACAGCTGGCCAGGCTGGGCCCCTCTCTGGGCTTCCCAGGGAAAGGTGCTGGCGGATCTGGTCCTACCTCTCAGTCACTGCCCTACCTGTGCACACGGCATCTCCCAGACGGCCACTCGCTGGTCTAGCCCCATAGCCAGGTTGGCCCTGTACTAGAAGCCTGTGGGTCTGAAGAGTAGGAAGGAAGCCAACAGCTGGATCTAGATGCTGAGTTCAGAAGCAAGGGCTTGGCAGGAGGCACAAGTGTGGGGGCTATTAGCACCCAGCCCTGAGACTGGATGAGGTCATCAAGCAAGTGTGGGCAGACAGAGAAGAGGTTTAAGGCCTGACCTTGGCGCCTCAACATGAGGAAGCAAAAGGCAGAGCAGTTCGGAGAGGAGAGACCGGCAAGGGGCCAGGTCAGGAAAGGACATCAAGGAGGAGGAAAAGGTTGGCTGTGTCCATTGCAGCAGATGGTCAAGTCCAGGGAGGCTGAGAACCAGTCACTGGGAGACGCATCACAGCAGTCACTGCTGATGCTCACAATGAGACTCTGGAGGAGTGTTGGGAGGAAAGCTGCCGAGGAAGCTTCGGAAAGTCACGGAGGAGGACATGCACAGGCACTCACCGCCTGCTGATGGAGTTTTATTGGAAAAGGAAAAAGAACCATGGAGCCCCAGCTGGTGGGAGTAGTGACGATGAGAGAAGTATTTCCAAGTGGGAGAAATTGTTAGTATGAGTGTGAGTGTGTGCATGTGTGTGTGCACGTGTGCGTGTGCCAATGGACATGGCACAGGAGAGAGGAAAAAGAGCTGAATGAGGACCCTGAGCAAGCCAGAAAGGGTGCACCCTACCTAGGTGTTAAGCCTGTGCACAGGTCTCCAATGAAGTCCCCTCTGTAGAAAGGTGGACAGGAAGTTGGTGGGGGGCGATGCTGCAGGGGTTGAGTGACACGGCTGGTGTCTTTGGATGCTCTGTTTGGATTGCGTCAATCGTCTCAGTGAAGAGGCGTGAGTTCAGGAGAGGTGCTGAGTGTTCCAGGGCAGCAAGGTGGAGTGGGCAAGTGGATGGACTGGGAGGAGAGGACCATGAAGGTCTCTGTGAGGTTCAAGGTTATGAACACAAAGTCCAAGGCCAACTGTCCTCTCTGGCCCCTTCCAGTTGCATAGGGCAGGCCAGAGCAAGAAAATGCAAGACTGGCTTTACCCAGCATGTATGACAACGTGAGTGGAGGTAAGGGCTTGAGGGGACACACAAGGAATGAGATCGATGCTTGACCAGATGAGGCCCAGAACCAGGGCTCAAACAGAACAAGGTGTTCAACTCCCACTTAAGTTGGACCCACACAGGCCAGCTCCAGAGCCAACTTGTGCCCACTAACCAGGCCAAAACACAGTGAGCAAGCAAATCCACACAAATTGCTGAAAGAAAAGCTTTGGAGAAAATTAGACAGGATGACATGAGGGAGCAACACTGCTTATGGAAACGAGAGGTCGATGTCACCATGGGCATCAGGGTCACATCTTTGAGGAGACATTCAAGCTGAGTCTCACAGGGAAGGGAGAGGAGGCCCTGTGGAAAGGTCCTAAGTGGGCTGGCCTCAGTTAGCAAAGGACAGGGAGGGGACACAGCCACTCTGCATCCCATGCTGGGGGTTATTCCTGGG
Organism: Castor canadensis; assembly: GCF_047511655.1. Lineage (NCBI taxonomy): Eukaryota > Metazoa > Chordata > Mammalia > Rodentia > Castoridae > Castor > Castor canadensis. The sequence continues at coordinate 15,607,228 of NC_133388.1, read as the reverse complement.
GTAAAGGGCTCTGACCCTTCCACCTGTGGCTCTAACCTATGGCCTATGCTTCACAAACCACTAACTCCCCTTATTTATATTTCTGTCCAGCGTTCTGGGCACAGAGCCCAGCATGGTGGCATGTGGTAGCTGTTCTTAGGCTTGGCTCCTGTGGGGCATTTAAAAAAGTCAATACATTATTAATAATAGTCTCCATCATTCCTGTGCCCAATTAGGAAAGGAAAATTATGACTTGGGCCTATGTCTGTCTGGTGGAGGGTCACAACTTTTCCCAATGTGAAGGAAAAGTCGGATGGAGGCCAGGGCAGGAGCTGAGAACAGGCAGGTCACTGGCTGGGGTAATTAACTATGCTTCTGTGGCAACTGAGGAATATGTCCCAGCTTTGTTCTTCACCCAAACAGCCCTCTTTGTTGGGCTCCGGAAGGAGGGACGTGTTGCTTCTTTCAGTGTCCACGCTCTCAGTGTCCACACTTTCAGTGTCCACGCTCTCACTGTCCACACTCATAGTTCTGGCCCAGCCTTCTCCTGTCCCCACACCTGCCAAGCCTGCTGTTCCCACCAGGGCTGCAGGTGCACCACTACCCCGAAGGGCCACACTCATCAGCTTTAGAACACAGCAGTGCTGTTGACAAGTGACAAGATGGCGCCATGTCCACAAAGCTCTGGTGACCACCTGGGCCCACCTCCTTGCCCTGGCTCCTCATCATTCCAGTGCAAATCCACTCACCTACTGAGCACCTCTCTGTTAAGAGCCTACTATGTGCCATATGTGCTTGGTACCTCCATGTCACACTGCCACCATACTGGGCTCCATGCCCAGAACACTGGGCGGAAATAAATAAATTGCAGAAGTGAGTGTCACACGGAGCACAGGTCACAGGTTAGAGTTATGATGGAAGGGTCCAGAGCGCCTCACCCAGGCCACCGGGGAGATCACAGTCACCAGTGTGGGAGCAGAGTGACAAGATACTGGGGACATGTCAGTCAGCAAAACAGATGGTCCTTGCCCCGGTTGCATTGCTGATCAACGGGACAATGGAACTTAATTAAACGAACACCTACTTAATAGCAGACTGTGGCTCCCCCCTCACCGAGACACCTGCCTGTGCAACGAACGACAGGCGACTATGAAACACATCAGTATGCCCCAACACAGGGAGCCAAGGGGAGTAGACAGGAAGTAATGTGCTCATCTTTGCTTGTAGAGAGGCTCAAAACTTGGGATGGGAAAATACCCAGCAGAGCCCAGCACCTTGCTGACTGACACTCAATAAATGTTAGAGGGTGGCTTTCTCCCTTCCAGAGGGCACGTAAGGTGATGGGGCCCCCTGAAACCTCAGCCTGATAGAATCCATTCTGTCTACACAGTTGTAATGAGGAAGAAGAGTTCGGGATCAACTTGGACCAGTGGCTAACAAACTTTGATCTGCAGGCCAAATCCAGTAACTGCCTGTTTTGTAAATAGTTTTATTGGAATACAAACACATCTTCTTATTTACATCTGTAAGCCGTGGCAGGGTTGAGTAGTTGTACAGAGAGCACATGGCTTGCAAAGGCTGAAGCATTTACTATCTGGCCTTTGACAAAAGTTGGTTTCCCCTGACCAACAAAAGCTTTTACCTGAGATTCTCAGGCAGGCTTAGCAGTGGTCCGACAGTACAATGCATTTATAACTCAAATCTGAATTTGCAAGTAAACATTCCACTCCTGTTTTATTTTTAGAAGGGGCCTTTACTCTAAATGTCACACAATGTCCTGATGGGAATCTCTAGGGTCTTGGCACAGGGATGTGTCCTGTCTGGGTGTTTTTAATAGTGACAATGTGGTAATATAGCAAAGCAAGCAGGCAGGCAGACAGACCCAAGTTTGGATCCTGACTTGGCCACGTGATACCTGCTAAGTGACCCCCAGACAGAGCATGTCCCTAGACACCCCATTCATTAGAGGAGTCACATGTTTCCTAGTTCTCAGCTATGGGCTGGGAAGCAGGGTACTCTGCTCTGGATGCAGAAATGTGTCTCCTGGTGCGACATGTGTGATTTTCCTCTGGCACTTGCAGCTCTTCTTTGGAACACTGCACCAGGTGAAAAGAACTGCCAAGTTCAAGGCGGGAAGCCTGGGATTTACTCTCAATGCCCAAAAGAGCATCCTCCACCAGTGACTGACAGGGGCCCAGTGTGACCAGCTGGAGACAGTGAGGCTGCAAGTGCCTCTGTGGGATGTGTCCTGGCCTGTGGCTCTCTCATGGCCCCTCTTCTCCCCTTTTCTACCTCCTCTGTGGCCTCATGGTCTCCCCTGGGAACACTTCCTTTACCAATCCTCATGGCAGGGTCTGAGGACAGGTTCCATGTCAGAAAACCCAGATAGGAAGTCACCAAGGTGTCGATGACCCCTGGCTGCTTTATAAAGCCACAGCCGGGATGAATTTTACCCCAGGGTGATGCATGTAAACTCTACTACCTGGACAATTCCTTCCCAGAGCCTTTGCTTCTTCTCTGGACAGAGCCTAAGTCCTGTTTAAAGGTTCCTGTGGAGTGAAGCCAAGACTGAATTTTGTCTAGGTTGGGACCACAAAGGCTGAGAAAAAAGACTCCTGTTCAGTTGGTCTTTGTTTACAAAAAAGGAAGAAACCTGATATGCCCTAGGTTCTGGGACAAAACCACTGTGTTAAAGAGCAAAAATATCCTAACTGATGTTCCAGGGGTGTGCTGTCTAACATAGCTGCCACTAACCACAGATGACCACTTCAATTTCAGTTGGTTAAAATCAAATCGAGTTAAAAATTAAGTTCCTCTGTTACATTAGCTATGTTTTAAGTGCTCAGAGCCAATGACTACCACGCATGGACGTGGTCATTTCCATCACCACAGAAAGTCTGGTCGATAGTGTGAGGTCAGAGTTCTTGGGGGAGGGGTGTTCTGCCCTCTTTTCCAAAATGGCAGCCATGGGTGCTTTTCTTACCCCACGAAAAGCAAAATGAGACAGCCACACAGATGCCGCCAGTGCTATCACTGTCTATTATTACGTTTCTAGACTTTGATTCTCAGATCCTTCCCATGTGAAACAAGCAAGGCAGGAATTATTAGTCTTATTCTACAGAAGAAGAAACTGAGGGCACCTAAGGGTCAGAGAAGCAAGTCACAGAGCTGTGTCCTCACAGAGAAATGCTTTTGCCATCACTACTGGGACAATGGGAGCCAAAGTGTGGAGGACTCTCCTCTTAACAATTCAGCTCTGATGAGCCAGAAGAGAGCCAGGGCATTGTCCAACACCACACCTGGACCTCAAATGCAGTCACTATGTCTTCGAGACAAAAACAGAGTTCCACAATAGGCAGACAGACTTCTGCAGTAAGACTCACTGTTGCAATGGCTATGGATGCCTTCATTGTCATTGGCCTCTTCAAAGGATAAGGTTCTGGGTAAAAAGTCTCACTTGGCCATGAGCTACTTCTCTATCTAGACATGTAGCTCATTTTAAAGATCAAGGTCACACAACCTGGATTCTGGCATTGTCACTGAAACTCTGAGCTTTGCGAGTCACTTCATCTCCTGGACCTCAAAGGGCTTATATGCCCAATGGGAACTGTGGCCTTGGGCCACTGCAGCCATGGATGTCTTGACATTTTGAGCTCCATCATTCTTTGTTGTAGAGAACTGGTCTGTCCCAGGCACTCTCAGAAGTTTGGGAGCATCTCTGGCCTCTGCCCACTAAAGGACAATGCCACCTGCCCCCAATGTGATGACCAAATGGCCTTTATTAAGAACCTCAGGCTGGAAGATCTCCAGGCTCTGTCCTGGCTCTTCCACTCAGTGTAGAAACTGGTGCATCCAACGCAGACACAGCCAACAGTGCAAACCTGACTCGGCCTCCTGGAGTGCACCAATCCTGGCCCATTGAGGGAGTTAAATCTTATGGCCTTCTAGCTGGGACATTCTAAGATTCCAAGCCAATTGCCTTCAGAATGGCCCCCAGCTACTGAGAGGCTTTGCAGTGGGACTGTCCATAACTGGGTCCAAGAAGAAGCCAAGGCATTATTTTCAAGACATCCATAATTCTCTCTGCCAAGGCAGGAGACAATGGGCCTTTGCCACTCATGGTCAGTTCATTCCAAATCTGAGAAAAAGGAAACCACTCACTCTCAGGCAGGATAGGAAATGGTGACCTCTAGCCTTTTCTGATTGCTGGCAAGCATGACACAGAAACTTGGGAGCAGACAACAGGCTCTGCTTATACTGACTGTTTTTCTCTGGCAGAAGAGGGGGGAATAACCTAGCTCCTATGCCCCACCTAGAACCTTGCCATCTTCCCCAGATGGAAGGCCCAACAACGGAGCCTCCTTAAAGGCTGCTGGAGACCAACCCTCACCTAACTGGTTAGATGACATCACCCACTTCAAAGCAAGACTCCCTGGATAACCAGAAGGCATGGTTACTTTGACCTATTCCAGGTAGAGAAGCTACAAATTGGAGTGTACCCGTCAAATTCCGATATGACAAATTCCACAATGTCAATTAGAAACAACTTTCCCATGATAAAAATACGTCATCATCACAATTTATACAAAGTCATGGCCACTACTGCTCATGTTGCAAAAGGCCAATTGGGTGCCCCTGTTTGGATATGCCAGGCTGTCTCTGAACCCTCTCACTAGCATTTGTTTGTTACTGGTGGCAAACAAGCAAATTCTTAAGATTTCAGGAAATTTTATGGAAGCAAATATTATTACTTTAAAAAGTTAAATCTACTTAATAAAAATATTAAGAGAGTAGTTGCCCCCCTCGTCTGGCGTTGGTTAAGTACATTGTCTGATTAGTCTCCTGATCCAGGAGGAGATGTTGCCATTTGTAGAAGTGAGAACAAGCTCCATGAGGAGAGGTAGAGCTGGGGTTCCAGGCAACCTGACCCCAAAGTCCCTCTTCTTTCTGCCACATGCCTTTGCAAACGGGAGTAGACCATAGGCACTGGATTGTAGCAACAGACGCCTTGGTCCAGCTTGAAGGACGGATTTGAACATTGCCGGGGGGCAGTGAGTGGGAGACTTGACCTCAGTCCTCTGGCTTCCAGGACCATCCGTAAGCTTCTCTAGCCTCTGACCCAGTCCCCCCCCAAGGGCAGGTGGCAGAACTCACTCAAACGGAAGAGTTTGTGAGAAGTGAGCTAGACCTAGGAGGGCAAAATTTGTTTCATTCACACTGTGGACCCCAGGAATGAGGGAAAAGAGGAATAAAATTCTCAGCAAGGGAGAAATGGGAGAGCAATTTTTATGCCCTTTTCAGGATGAATTCTCCCCCTTTTAATTCAGTATAGTCATGAACTCCCCAAGCACCTTATTCCAAAATCCAATGAACTTTGAGCCCCTCAACAACCCCGCTACTGTCATCTGCTTCTTATTTTTCATGACAGCCGGCCACACAGGTCACCATCATCGACGGCTCCATCATTTTCCTTTGACAGGGGCATTAATGGGGACTCAGAGGTGAGGACTGCCTCTCGCAGACAGGGTGATGTTTTAAAAACCAGCTGTGTCCACCTGCTTTGGAAAACCAGTTACCAAGAACAAACCATAGCGGTCAAAGCCAGGAACAAGGCATTCCCTTAGGGTTAGCCTGGGTGCCCAGTTCTCCTCCTCAGAGGCAACCACTACTATAACCCTAAGCTGTCCAGTTCCTTTCACTGGTCAGCTTCTGGGTGTTTCTAGAACTTTTCAGTTCAGGAAGGCAACTCATGTCTTGTGAATTCTTCTAGACAATATGTATTTGTATTGTTTCAAGGTGAAAACACCCCATATACACACCAGGCATACAATACACTTTCTAAGTAATGTATTTGGTAATTCTTTCCTATCAGTATGATTTTTCTTAATGAATGGTCTCAGCTGATCTCACCTAGCATGAAGACTCACACATCTCACTGCAGGACTATCAGCCCATGCTGGCTGCCTGGCCTTGTCACTTAGCTGATGGTTTATATATGGCTAAAATCCAAAGTCATCTGCTTTTGCAAATACATTCACCTCCAGGTTTTTGTTAGATGGAGATGTTGTAAACTAGATATGATGGGTTCCTGTGGCTTTTAACCCAAATCCACCCTTCCATCCCCTGAGCCAACCCACAGGAGGCCTTACCCAGTACTCAGAGTTTCCTGGCAAGGTGAGGAAGGACTCGCCAAGTGCTCCCAAGAGCACAGGGTCCCTCCTGCTCCTCCATGCTGCCCTGCTCTCCCCAGCCCAAGTCCTTGTGGCACAGGTGGTCACTTGTTCTTCATCTCCTCCCTCCTGACCCCACACTGTCCCAAACTGCCTGCATGCTGAGCTTTCGCTCCCACTTCCCACTTGACCGTATTGTGGGAAGTGGAGTTTTTCAAAGCAATAGAGAAGCGGGTATTTTCACATGAGTATCTTTGATGTGAAACACCATTTCTTTCCTTTTCTTTTGTAGAACTTTGGGTGTGGCCTGTCAGTACCACTACTGGAGTTTCTAATTTGGCAGCCATTCCCGTACATCTGAGGGTAGTGACCCAAGCCACGGCCTTAGTAATGGGCCAGTGTTAATCGATCTCTTTGGGAGTAAAAGGAGGGAAATGAAACTGTCATCTTGAAAAATGGGAAGAAAACTAAGTGCAGTGAGTTTTAGGTCCTGGGACTGTAATCTGCTTCTCCATTGCTTTCCTTGGCTTCTCACCCAAGGGTGAGGAGCTAGGAAGACCCACTGCTGCTGCTCCCAGGCTCCATCCCTATCCAGCCCCTTTCCCCAGAGTATCTGTCCAGTCCCCTGGCTTCAATCCCAGTCAAGGGCCAACTCCATACTTATAGCTTCAGCCCCAGCATGTTCCCCAATCTCCTGACTTACATCAACTGTGACTCAGTGTCCCCACTTGGATGGTCCACAGGCCAGCTCAGTCCACACTGAAGTCATTTCTCACCCTTCAGACATTTTCTCCCCTAATCATGCACTCACTGGGCTGTTTAATTCAGAAACCAGGGGTAAGGGGTTGGGGGGTCTTTTCTACACCTCTTCCCTAAGCCCGCCCTCCATTCCATCCAACAACACCAGCCAGTCCTTCCTTCAGGTTCATCCTCCTCAGCCACAGCAGCCTCTTACCTTCGCCACACAATGCCTAAATAAGATGTATCACACCTCTCCTAATATCCTTCAGAGGCTTTTTGACAAAGGTACCCTAACAACACAGTCTTTTAATCATGGCCTTGATAAATGCTGCTCCCATTTTGGTCACTTCCCTTGTAGGGAAGAATCTCGAAACTTTCTGAACAGCAACAGAACTACCAGAGCCAACACTCAGTGGGAGAACGTCCAAGGGGAGGATGGATGAGTTTTGGATTGTGTGTTTAAAAGAAAGGAAGGAAGGACGGAATTAGTCCTGTTACCTAATGGCTGCCCCTCAGAGACAGCCACAGTTAATTCCCGTCAGTGCCGCCACCGTCCTGTGCCCACTCTCCGCTACTCTCTCAGCCAACAGATGAGTGATTGGGTGGAAATGTCAGAGCTGCTTAATCCCACAGGGCTTAAGGGGCTCGCTGAACGCGTCTTAGAGTTGAATAAAGAGATAAACTGCTTTGCTGGTTATGAGGCCCAGAATGTTCTCAGAGATGAGAAGAAAATCCTTTGTGTATTTCTGACTGTGAAGGAATCCAGGTCTTGTCCTGGCCTGGGGCCGGGGCTGCAGGGACAGGGCTTTGCTTGGCTATTTGTGTGGAAGACCCTATGGGGACAGAGGCTCCTCTATTGTGTCATCTAAACTCCCCACATCTCTGTGGACAGTGCACTTTGGGGCTCCATCTTGGTGGGAGAAGAAGTTCAGTGGGAATGGAGAGGAAAGGAATGAAAGGAGAGGAAATGGAGGGAAACATTTACAAATGTTTGAAGTAGTAAAATGAATTTGGTAAGTCTGTATGCTGCAGGATTCTGCAATATTTGGACCAAGAACTGGAAGGGGGTGTTGTGGTTGATGGAGATTTCCTCACTCTCGGGAATGTGGAGCACATGCTGGAGCCTCAGCCCCCTTTCTGGGGCAGTCAACTACTACTGAATGGAGGCCCAGAGAGCTGCACCCTTGCCTTGGAGCACACACTCCACGGAGCCCTGTGTGCTCCCCTGAAGATTCTGGCTGAAACCACATCCTTGCTCAGCTCCTTCTCCTTTCCTGCTGGTTCCCTCCCTTCCCTCCTTCTTCCTCCTGGGAGCACTCCCCCAGTCATCGCAAATGCCTGAGCCTCTGCCTCTCGCGAGCCAGTGGAAGACAGGATGACCACAAAAAAGCAAAGTCTTAAAAGACACAGCTTAACAAAAGCACTTGACCACAAAAGACAGTGACAGTTCAACGCAGAACAAGAATCCTAGTAAAGGACAGTCCTGTCCTCCTCCAGGCAAGCAGAATGTCGACAGCCACAGCTGTGAGGTCTCTGAGTCAAAGGGAATGTGCCACAGGTTATCTGAGTATCCCACGAGCAAAGCACCATGCAACAGGCCCTGGCAGAGAGGTGGATTCAGTACTGAAGAGGACCACTGTCCACCTTCCCTGACAGTTTGTGGGGCCATCAAAGAGACAGAGACCTCAGTGATGCTGCCAGCCTTCTAAGGACCTGACACAGGATTTACACATTTTTGGCAACTTTTTGTTGTTGGCAAGTAGTAGGTGCTCATAAATGAACCTGGATTGGTCCCAAATTATCACACAACAGTGGAACAGGATCATCAGAGGTGGTGGCGGGGTGTGGGGGGGGTGACTGAGTTTTCCAAAAACAGAAAGAATCAACTCTCCATGGGGCATCAGGTTAGGACTTGAAACCTGGCTGCTTGGAAGGTAGGCTTGGTGGCCAGGCAGTTTCTCAGCAGGGTCTCTGCTTTCCCTGAGTTTCTTCTCCAGGGTCAACAGGTTACATAGATGCTACTGCCAGGTCATGGCCTGTCCTGATGAACTCCAAGAAGGCCCTTGTAGGGGCCAACAAACACCATCCCAATGTAGCCTGGTCATATTTAGAGAGGGAAACAGGCAGCATAAATCAGGTCCCCATGAATTGGGCTGTGAAGGGGATGAAACAAAGGCAATACCTTGGCACAGTTTTTAGAAGGAGATGGTTCCACAGTGAGGCACCCAACAGAGACAGAGACACACAGACGCTCAGGCTCGGCCTCCTTCCCATCCCTGCGAGATGGTCTCAACACGCCACTTAGCCTGGTGGCTCTCTACAAATTACACCTGGGAATTGTCACCTCTCCAGCCCTGCTCTTCTATGGCCTGGACAATGTGTACCTACCTGGTTGGTGTCCCCAAGCCCTCACTCCCTTGATATCCAGCACTGTGATGTTTGGGCTTCTCAAACCCTGAAAGCTATTCTCACCACAGGGCCTTTGTACGTGCCTTTCCTGCTGCCTGGAATGCTCTTCCAGGGGATGGTTTCTTTCTTCTTTCATAGATCAGCCAGTTCAGACAGGCCTTGCCTGGAGGCTCTATCAAAGGTGGAGCCTTCTCTGCAGTCTCCATTTAGGCTGTGGAATCACTCCATCCCCTGCTTCTACCCCAGCACCTGGCTCAGAGTAGGTGTTGGAAAGAGACTTGTTGAGTGAATGAATGAGTGAAAAAGCCCCTTGAACACATGAAATGATCTCCCAAGGGCATTCTGATTCTAGTTTCATTTGGTTCTTGAGCAAGAAAATGGGAAGAGCTTGGGGTTGTGAATTTGTTGTTTTTAGCAGAAACCAAGAGTGGCCTTTTGCTTCTGAGCATACCGAGCCTCTTCGTTATTACTTCTGGTTCATTTGTCAGCATTGATTGACTTCAGAGAAAACTGCTGTCATGGTTCTTACAGGCCATTGCTCTTGGAATCTTGCATCTACAGAGGCAACCTTCCTCCAGGGTCAGGTGAGCCTCCACTCTGGGCCAGGCCTGGGCAGCCTGGAGCTCTGTGGATGCAGAGGGTTGGCCCAGGTTGCATAGCCCAATCCTAGCACATCATGGCAGGGGTAGCTCTGTACTGGCTCTAGCACAGCCCCCACCCACCATCCCTGGGACCACGCTGGAGATGCCCACTGTTGCTGCTTGCTCTGGAACAGAGGAGATGGTCCAGCTATCCTCTCTGCTACCCATTCTGTCCCTGCCCTCTCCGGGACACCGCCCATCAGCATCTGCTTACTCAGAAGTACAGCAGCCACTGTTGCCTACTGGCTGATGCTGCTGGGTTTCAGGATGGCTCCCTCTCCCCGGATCACTGCAACAGCCCTGACTCGCTCCCCTTCCTCCACCTGCTCCCCCGCCCCCCACCAGTCCTAGCATAGCAACCACAAACTGGTGGCTCTCTACAAACTGCATGTGTCCTTCCTTGTCTCATGGTGTCCTTCCTTGTCCCTAAGAACCTCGTGGGCTCCCCACTTCACCCAGGGTAAAGAAACACCCTCACAGCAGGCCAGTGGGCACCACTCCATCTGCCACCCTATTTCCTACTTCACTCCAGCCACACCGGCCTCTGGTTGTCCCCAGCCAGCCTTGGCTGCCCTCTCTACCTGGGATGTTTTCCCCAGGATCTACTGCTTTGCGCCCTCTCCTCCTCCAAGCCTTCACTCAAAGGCATCTGTTCCTCACTGCGACATGGCCTGACACCAAACAGTTCTGCCTCACACCATATCCCTTCCTCTGTCTAGCATATGCGCTGTCTAGCTCGCAGGGTTGCATCTTGATTGTTTTCTGGTCTCTCTCCCTTGCCAGAAGGTCAGCTGTGCTTCTGTTTTGTTCCAGGGTGTACCTCAAGCTCCAAGGATGTAAAAATGCTCAAAAAAATGTTTGAGTAAATGAATGGCAGTCTGCCTGCCCCCACATTGCCTTCCCTAGCTCAGCTCCCAGAGGGTCTCTGGGAACCCCCACCAGCAAGTGACAGTGCTGACCAGACTGTCCAAGGGCCCTGCATGCTCCCAGGCCACACCCATGTCAGCTCCCTTACCTTTGGCTCATGCCTTCTCCACTCTCTGAGGTCAGCTTGCTTTTCTGAGGCCAAGTGTGTCTTGTGAACCCACAAGTTCCACCACCCTCCCCAAAGGCCTGGGTAATGCAAGTTCACATCACTGATTCCCTCCATTGCCCTGGATGCTGCTTCAGCGAGCACTTCCTGTCCTCAGCTCTTTCCCCAGCTTTGGGCCTCTCTCCTCCCATCCGGGGTTTCAGTTCTCTGGCTCCTCTGCAGGTCACTTAGCCTTGTGAGCCGCAGGTTCTGACCCTGCTCATCTGCCTACCTCCCAGTGCCCTCCCCAGTGATCTTGGGGGTAGCTTGAGAGCCAATGGTGCCTGCTGAGGCCTCTGCCCTCAACTCCAGACTCATGGCCCATGCTGTACCTCCAAGGCCCTGTGACAAATCTGCAGCTCATGACCTCTGCCATCACACTCTTCCGCCTGGGAGTCCTCCTCCTTCCTGAAAAGCACTGGGTGTTCAAAGTCCCCAAGCCCCACTCTCAGGACCTGCCTGGCTGAGCCAGGGTCTGAGCCCTGGTTCCTCACTTCCTGTTTGTGTTCTGCCACTCTGCCCAGAGCCCACGCTCACCAAAGGCAGCTCACTGGCCTGAAATCCTTTGCCCTCGCCATTCTCTCTGCCAAAAGCTCCCCTTCCCCTCCTCACTGCCAGCCTTCACCTGAGAATCCTTCCTGTCTCATCAGCAGGCACGTCCAGGACACCTGCTTCGGTTGGACACCTCTCCCCTTGGCTGATCTTGGAGACTCAGGGGCTCCACTTAGCCTGCAATTCCTATGTGTCTTGCCTTCCCCAGCCTGTCACAAGCACCTCAAACTCCACGTGAGAAAAAACAGAACCCCATGAACCTTCCCTGTGGGTTCATCGACTCTTCTCTACTGCGTCATCCTCAAGCAGTGACCACAGTGTAATCTTGGCACACTTGAAGCTCTATAAATATTTGTTGAATGAATAAATGTTTGTGAGTGAGATGATACTTCTTAAATCTACAAATTAGGTATCCCTCTGATGGAAGTGCTTGCCTGACTGCCAACACACTGAGTGGGACCAAGGCCTGAGCTCCTGGCTGAAAACCTAGAAGGTACTGACCCACTTGAGTGTGATCTGGGGCAAGGTCACCCACAGTGGTCACAGTGGAAGAAGGTGACCACCTGTGACACATGCTGCTGGTGTCCTTCTGAATGTGCCACTTCTTTGTGCTGGGAAGTGACACACCCTCTCTTCAGCCTCAAAACTCTTCCAGCTCGGCCCCCAGATGGGTGACTCACATGCCGGCTTGTTTCTCAGTCTCCTAGCTGCTGTGAACTCCATGAACTGTGGCACCAGCTTGAGTGGCTTCTGTCCTATCTCCGTCTCACCTTCAACACGCCTCTTGTGTCCTCTGGGATCGCCTCCCAAATGACCACTTGTACTTGGATCCTTGTCTCAGTGTCTGTTTCTGAAGAACCACAAATCCAGACAAGGTTCCAGTACTCCTAACTAGTGGCAGACTGCTAGGAAAAGTCAGTCCCCTCCCTCTCTCTCCCTCTTGGAGAGGCTCTCTTTTGTCTTCACCATCCAGTCACGGTGGACATTCATTTATGCAAATGCTTGTCACGCACCTTCCTGTGACAAGTCCTGGGCCATCTCTGTTGCATAAACAGTTCCTGTCCTCAAAGACCAGAGCAAACACTTCATAGGTCAGACTGGTTGCTTTGTCCTAGACACAGTGAATTCTGTAATGATGTTAAAGAGCTAACATTGGCAGTGGGGGGGACGGGACAAGGGGAAAGGTCACACCATCTGGACACTGTCAAGTATTAACCCTATGGTTACCTTGGGAAGCTCGCTTGCCCCTCGGGTCTGGACCCTTGCAGGGTCAGGTTTGCTGGCAGAGATGGATGACTGGATTCTTTGGTGGTGTGCTGCTGGCTAGCCAGCCTCTTGCCCCCAGATGCAGGCATCAGGTTTCACCCAAGCGCTCCTGACTCACATCAAGACTGCCACCTCTCCTGCCCCTCAGGGGTGGGTGGCCAAGTTTGGCAGTCGCAGACACAAAGGCGCTTTCAGTCTTGGGACAGATCTGTGCCTCTGGAGCAGGGGCTTGCTCTCGTCACTGCCTCAGAGCCTGTGTGCTATATGGGACGCGCCACACAGGGGTCAGCTATGGTCTGGTGGACATATTGCAGGCTGTCCTCAGGCCCAGAGGGGAACAAGTCAGCCTAAACCCTACATCCAGCAGAAATCCTGGCACAAGTCCTAATTTCATTTTTCCCGTTGACAATGAAGCAGTGACTGGGTCGCCCATCCTCAGTGCAGATGGCCATGATGCCCTGGGGCCCAGAAGATAGTGGAGAAGGAAACAAGGTGTGACCTGATCAGGGGAAGGACCACATGTTCCTATGCTCATCTCTACTCAGTGCTTGAAACTCACCGGGGTGGTTCAATGAATGAAAAACAACCTTGGGTCAAGTTCTGGAGCCCAGTGACGGGCACAGTGGCCTCAGGATCTGAACCATCTTCATGGTGCTACAGCCAACTTCTGTAATAACTGACAGGGCCACGAGTCAGAGAAGGTTGTGCCAATGACAGAGAAGGGCCCCAAGGGAGTGGGTGACCAAGGAGGTAGCAGTAATCAGAAATGAACTCGCAACAGCTTACATATAAGAACTAGCATATAGTGAGCCTCTAGCTCACTGATCTCCATACTACAGCATAAGTAGCAGGTTTATTCCCATTTCACAGATTAGGAAGCTGAGGTCAGCCAAATTAGGTGACTTGACCAAGGTCACAGGACTCTAGCTGAAGCGGACTCACTGAGGACTTTGCTGCTGAAGGGAGGTGACCCAGAAAGGAGTGAGAAGCAAGAGGATGCTTTGCAACGCCAGGTGCCAGGACCTGGGAACCTGGGTGGAGCCCTCGTCAGAAGCAAAGGCTCAGGTGATCTTTCAGCAAAATCCTTCCAAGGTGAACATCACTCTGTGCCTGCACCATGGCCACCACTGGCTACTTATCTCTGAGGTCAGAGATAAGGGGTGCTGGAAATGGCCCTCACCCCAGAGCAGCAGGTGGGGCCCCCACCCTGCAGGCTGTCCCTCCATTAAGGGGCTACACCCACTGAGAACCTGCCCCTGGCAGGCACTGGCTGACCCTCCACATCATCCCCTTGATTCTGCCTCAAAACAACACCAAGGGAGGAGAGGGGGGCCGCCCCCCTAACCAGGAGAAACAGAGGCTCAGCCAGCCAGCTTCCTGTCCGATGACATCCAGGCTTAGGTCAAGGACAGGGAATTCCACAGAGACAAGAAGTAGATTCGTGGGTGCCAGGGGCTGGGGCTGGGGTCTGTTGGGGGATAATGCTGGAAGTAGTCATGATAGTCACACAACAGTGTGACTGCACTGAAAACCCAAAATCATCTGCTTTAATAAGGTGGCCAAATTATGATTCTTGTGTCACAATGGTGCTGTGAAGTGGTCACTTTTATCTCAGTAGAACTTCATTTGACAGAGAGCCTGCCGGAAGCACATTGCTGTTGGGTACTGCTCTGCTATTTCCCTTTTCACCCCATAGTACTAGTCCGGATGTCACACAGGATTTGGGATTCCTGCAGGCAGGATCCAGTTTGGCACAAATTCTGCGAACATCCTAGTGCCTGTGTAGCACTGGGATCACCGAATAGGACCACACTCCTCCCCACCTTTCTGGCATCCAAGATCCCTGTGTTCAGGCCCACCTCAAATCCAAGTTCCATCATGCCCAGCAGCTCCTCTCTTTTGGCCTAGGTCCCTTCCTACCTCTTGCCTCTTTTTCTAGCTGTTTCTCCACCTAGATTCACATCAGAGTCGCTCAGGCAGCTTTCAATCTTCCCTCTGGAATGGGCTGGGCATTGGGCATTTGGAAGCATACAGTGATGCCCATGTGGGTTGGAGCTCAGGCATCCATCCATTGGCAGGGCTCCCTGAGGACAAGGCTGTGTTTCATTCACTTCTATAGTCCCAGAGCATGCCACAGCACAACCTCTGTGTATCCAACAAATCAAAAAACGAAGGTTTGTTGAGTAAGTGAAAGAACACACAGATTTGTAATCTTTTCTTTTTGGCAGCACTGGGATTTGAACTCAGGGCCCGATGCTTCTAGGCAGGTGCTCTTACCACCTGAGCTACTCCGCCAGTTTTGTAATCTTTTTTATTTGCTGGATACAAACAAATAAATGGAAGACCGAAACAATTCTACTTATTGAATTGGGAAAGGAGAAGTCAGTACTTCAAAAAATGTCACTTAAAAAACAAATGCCAGCAACTATAAAGCTCTCCTTCTGGCTTCCCTCACCCTACAGCCAGCAGCCACGCTCAGCTCTGCATGAGGACAGCCCAGGTGCCATACTGAATGAGGACTGCATGCTGTCCCCACTTTTCCTCTCTGTCACTATCTACCTTCTTTAGTGGGCTCAGCTTACATATGCCATCTCCTGTCCACTCCTCGGTGGCCACCCACATACGGCATCAGTTCATAGAATTTTCACTCTCTTGTGGCACACACTCTATCTTCCATTGCCCCTGCTATGATTTTGGCTTGTTTCTTTTCACCCCGCCTCCCCTCAGCCCCTGTTCACACACACAGCAAACCAGCAGCACTGTGACTGCAGGGGCCTCTGCTCTGTTCACTGTGTTCCCAGAATCCAGTGCGGTGCCTGGAACATGGCAGAGACTCAAAAATAGCTGAAATAGATGACTGTAGCTACTGGGGACCACGATCTGCCAGGTAGGTGCTAAGGAGCTAGGTGGTCACTGGAGATCCAGCAGATACTCACAATTATGCAGATCTAGTGAAGGATCCAGGCACTAGTCAATTAATTATTTATACATTTAAAAGCTGGGGTGATCACTACACAGGAAAGTGAAAAGTACAGAGTGTGCACAATGTATGTGCTTCTGTTGATGGAGCGTGGCGTGGTTTTAAAACAGCAAAGGCACGGAGTGTGGTGACATGTGCCTCCAATTCCAGACCTTGCAACACAGAGGCAGAAAGACTGAGAGTTTGAGGACTGCCTGGGGTACGGAGTGAGCTAAAGTTACAAAGCAAGAACCTGTCTCAAAAAGCCAAGCACTGAGGATGTAGCTCAGTAGAACAGCATTTGCTTAGCATGGGCAAGGCCTTGGGTTCCACCCCCAGCACAAACGAACAAATCCAAAACAAAACAATCAAAATAAGTGAGCAAATTTGTGATACTCCTACACGAGGAGGCAGCCCCTAACTCCTCAAGCCTTGATCAAGAGTCAGTTCTGGTCACTTAATTCCAAGGAGCAGAATATGTAGAAGAGTTGCTGTATTACCAAAGGGGACAGAGCTTCCACCTGACTTGAAATCTTGGATCCTGGCTGACATGTTGTGAAGAAGCCCAGGTGGCAGGCAGGTGCTCCAGCAGACAGCCCAGTGAGCACCCAACCAATGGGCCAGCACCAAGCACCAGACCCGAGGGAGGAAGCCTTCAGGATGACCCAGGCAACAAACTAATTGCACGAAAGACCCCAGCAAAGATGAAGACCCATACCCGTGAGGGGCGGGGCAATCTGTCTGTGTTGTAACTTTTGGGATGGTTTGTAACCAGAACAGGGCCCTGGGTGAGCTGAGATCTGTATGAGGTAAGGTGAACTTGGGCAGCCTGGCAAACAGAAGGACTAGAATATGGAAAGGCTCTGAGACAGGAAGGGTATCAGTGATGAGGGGACTGGGGACGAATGTCAGGCAGGGAAGACAGCAAGAAGTAACCAGACGGCCTTGAATTATCTCCCTTTCTTACCAGCTGGGCAGCCTGGAACAAGTAACTTGCCATCTCTGAACCTCTGGGCTCTTTACAGACATTGAGGATAACACCATCTATTACAAAGGAGTGTTTGAGGACAAAAGAGATACGAAAGCAGAGCTCCTACAGGTCCTATCTATTGGCTTCTTTCTAGTGTTCTGGGTGAATCAAAAAAAAAAAAAAATCTAGAACTTCCACAGTCCTGTTGGTGCCTTTCTCTGTTAAAACTTGGCCCTTGACACATAGAAGGAAAAGCAGGAGACCCCATTCCTCACTCCACCACTGCTGTGTGGCCTTTAGGGAATCACTTAACCTCTCTTCAGATTTTTCCAAGAATAAAATAAGTGCAAACATAAAATCTTTCTTGGTGCTTTGAACTCCTTAAAGACAGGCTCTGCGGACAGGCAGGCTCCCGCTTCTGTTCTGCCACAGCTATTTCTGGCCCTATCTGCCTTGGAAGCAGGTCTCACAGAGGGGTTGTGTGCTCTTCCTTGAGGGCTGGTACACAGCTCTTCCCATGGCCTTGACCATGAGTCACTGTCAGGGACGATGGGGCCATCATTGACATTTATAAAACAGGTCCAGATTCTCAACTCGGGGGGCTGCAGGGGTTTTTGGTCAGACCCTCAATCATGCTTTCACCTGGGTTCTCTCCTTCCCACACTAACTAAAGACATCGTCACCCAGGGGCCTCCTTTTGAGCAAGGGCTATCGTGGAAGGGGCAGGAGTAGACCGCTCAGAAAACCTTTCTTCTCTGCAGCATCTACACATCCTTTAAGAGCCCAGTTCATCCCCAGAGTTTCTGCTCTGAGGATCTGTTCTCAGCAGAGAGCCAGATCCTGTTTAGGAAACTCCCAATCTGACAGTTGGTGACCCGTGATTGCTACCACCGACCCTCACTGTCACGTATTAGCTGCCATTTACTGTGTTAATGGGGTTCCAGGCTCTGCACGGTGTTAGCTTTGCATGAAAACCTCCTGACTTCCTATGTGCAGCAGATGTGGTTATTAACCCATTTTACAGATTTAGGAACTGAGGCTCCAGACAGTTCAGGATTCCTTGCCCAAGTCACATAGCTCATGAAAAGAAGCTGGAGCCCAGCTCTAGAGGGCAGGAAAACCAGGCTCTGAGTCACAATGCTGAAACACCACATTAGAGCACAGTTTCTGCCCAGTGTAGCCTCTAGAATTTCCAGTCTTCACAGCAATCCCTCCCCAGGTAGAAATCCTAGGAGGAAGCTGAGACTCTGGGTGGGATGTGACATGCCCAGGGTCACAGAGCAAGGAGTGAGGAGTGAGGAGCTGGCTCAGCCTCCAAAGTCCCTTCATGTGACCCTCGTTCTCTATGGCACAAGTTCTCATGACATGCTCCTGTGACCAAACTGTTCGCCTCACCTGACAGTGGATGAGAAAAATAGATTCTCAGGCCCCGCCCTAGACCTGTGGAATGAACTCTGGGGAGGAGGCCCACTAATCTGTTTAATCAACCTTCTAGAGGGTTCCAATACAAACTCAAGTTAGAGAACCCTGTCTAGGGCCTCCTATCACCACAGCCTGTGCCAAGCACAGCTGCCCCAGGCAAGTGCCATCTTGGCCTCCGCTCCCCCATGTCATGGATTCCAGATTTGGTTTGGGAAACCCATGTTCTTGCCAGTTTCTTGGTAAAATAAAGCAAATCAAGTACTCCATTGCCCCCCCCAAAAAAAACAACTTCAAAACCCACCTTCCCCTTGCCAAAAGGAGGGTCCCCCGGATTGAGGGTCTCCCAGCACACAGAATTTTCAGGAGTAACACCAGGAGAGTTCTGGGTAAACTGAGACAAGTTAGTTATGCCAAGAAACAGGGAAGCCACAGGGTGTTGCAAGGATGACAAAGGAAGTCCTCCCAGCCACATAGAAACCACCCAACAATTCCTGAAAGGTTTCCCACGGGTCTGCATGAATTGACATTTCTCTCTCTCAATTCTTCCTTCTTCTATTCCAGGTCGTTCATGAAGCCCACCCTCCTACGGATTGATGACCCTTCAGCAGAGTCTCCTGCCTGCTCTGCGGGCTCCTAATTCTGGGCCTCTGCGGCCATTTCTGGCTAACACAATGCTTCTTGATTTGAACGACCAGGGATTCGGTTTTCCCTTTTGGGACTGAATATCTCCTCCCCAGTAGTGCCTTTTGGTTCTCTGAGTCTAGCTGACTCTCACAAGCTTTTTTTTTTTTTTTTCATCAGAATGGTTTGCAAAGGATGACTAACCACAATGGATACTTGTCTAAGTTTCAAAAGAACTTGTCACTTTGGAGAATGCTGAAGTCAACTCTGTAGGGTGGGAGTGAGCCCAGAACCTGTTTTCTAGAAGAACCTGAGGCTTGAGTCAACCATGATTGGTCAAGGATGGACATGTGACCTGAGTTGGTCCAATTAAAGTCAGTCCCAGACTTATTCTTTCTTTTTTTTGTGTGTGCGTGATTTTTTTTTTTTTTTTTGAGATAGGGTCCGGACTGGCTTCAAACCACGATCCTCCTGATTTCTGCCTCCTGAATAGGTGTGAGTCACCAGCGCCTAGCTAGGACTTTTTCTTATGAAAGAAAAGTCCTCTTTGTTGGGGATCCTGCCTGGAAGGTTGATGGGGTCCTGGAGTCTAGAGCCACAGGGACTGGGTGAGTGTGACAAATAAGGCAACCAAGAGAAAGCAGAAGGGACAGACAAAGAGACAAGAATAGAGATAAAAATCCAAAACCATCATCATTTGAGACCATGTATCCAGCAGTTCTGCTACTGGAATATTCTGATACAGGAGCCAAAAAGCTACCAACCCTCTCCCTAATTTTTGTGTTGCTAAAGTCACTTCAGAACCATTTCTGCTTTATACAACTAAAAACATCCAGCCATAGTATCAAACTGCACTCACTCTCTTCTCACTCAGAAGCTCCGCAGGCCCCACCTCAACATTTGTCCCCTCTCCCCACAGGACATATGCCCTGGCCTCCTCCTGGTCTCTATGGCCCCCATCCTGGCTTCAGGACTCATGGGTATTCTGGGGGTTGAATAGTCTCAAGACATCCCCCAACAACATCCCCAGCCGGTGTCAAATCAATCCCAACTCACCCTCCATATTGGTGAAGGTTGGTCTCTCTGAACCACAGTGTACAGGATCAGGCCACTTCCTGTTTAATATCTCTGACCTCAACACTGCCCACAACAGTTTCCTAAGCGATGTGTCCTGGCGCCTACAGGTGAGTGGACTTTACCTGGTACAAAGCCCAGAACTCAAACACACTGAAACTGACTATAAGTTTAGATCTGGAATGTCCCCCAAGGCCATGTGTTGAGGCTTGGTCCCCAGCCTGTAGTGCTCTGGGAGATGGTGGAACCTTTAGGAGGTGGGGCCTAGCGAAAGAATGTTAGGTTACTGGTGATGTGTCCTAGAAGGAGACACTGAGACCCCAGCCTTGGTCCCTTTCTTTGCTTCCTAGCTGCCTTGAGGTGAGAGGCTACCTCTATCCCACACTGTCACCATGATGTACTGTGCTGCCCCATGTTCAGAGCAACAGGGCTAAGTGACCATGGACTGAAACCTCTGAAACTGTGAGTTTATCTGAGCCTTTTCCCTTAGTAAGTTGATTATCTTAGGTATTTTGTTACAGTCACAGAAAGCTGACTAGCACGAGCCTATAACAAAACCATAACTCTTTTTGTTTTGATTCTCTCATGAACCTTACTGCTTTATAAAGAACCAAAGCCATGGTTCTACCTATGGCTTTGACCCTTCCTGAACCCTTGCTCCTCTCCCTTTTTAACAAAAATAGAAGGCCACAATCTTAGAACCTGCCAAAGAAGGCTAGAATTTAAAACATTGGTTTATTTTCATTGCTTTTTTTTTTTTTGGTGGAACTGGAGTTTGAACTTGGAGCTCCACACTTGCAAAGCAGGTGCTCTACAGCTTGAGCCACACCTACAGTCCATTTTTCTCTGGTTTTTTTTTGAAGATGGGGTCTCATGAACTATTTGCTCAGATTGGCCTCAAACCTTGATCCTCCCAATCTCAGCCTCCCAAGTAGATAAGATTACAGGTGTGAGCTGCCAGGGCCTGGCTCATTACATTTATTTTATGGGCTTTTAAGCAAGTGACACTGTTTTCTCATTTGTCGTAGTTTTATAAACTTTCTTTGGAAATTATTTTGTATACACAGAATGTGAGTCTAGGTAAGGAAAAAAGTAAGGCAAATAAAGATAGTACTTGGATATGATGGCATTGATAAAACAAGATTTACCCAGCCGGGCACTCAGGCTCCTGAAGAGCTGCCCCTTGGCCACTCCTTCAAGCCCAGCTACGGCTTGAAGCCGGTGATTCATCCACCAATGCTCATGTTGAAGCTTGGTTGCCAGTGCAGTGGTGGTAGGAGGTGAGGCCCTTTAAGTCACCTTTCTCAGGAGACTGGATTGGTTCTCTCGGGAATGGATTAGTTCCACGAGAGCGGGATGTCCTGGCCCCCTTGTTCCTCTTCTGCAAGTACTAACTGCCCTTGAGCTCTTTTCTGCTATGTCATGAAACAGCATGAAGCCCATAGCAGATGCTGCTGCTCAGTCTATGCCTTCAGAGCCACGAACCAAAATAAACCTCCAAACTGCTCAGAATCAGGTATTTGTTATAGCCACAGAAAATGGACTTAGACAAATCGCCTGAAGGACTGTGACCCCCCCCCCAAGATGGGACTCACTCAGTCATACCTCCAAGCCATCTTCCATGCTGTTCCCTGTGCCTGGATACCCTTTCCTACAACCTCCTTACCAACCTGGAACAATCCCATTTATTCTTGAATCCTGATCGATGTTACTGTTTACTGGGGCTGTCCTTTGCCTAACTCTTTGGGAATTTCCAGTGTCCCTGGCAAACAACTTCTGTGTTCTCTGAAGTGACTCTTTGTGGGCTGCTGATAGGACAGCCTTCCTGGTGGGGGCTAAGAGATCCCAGAAGACCAAGATGGGCCTTTATCCCTGTGTCTGGCAAGGATGCTCTATGCAAGAGGAATTGAAGGGACCCTGGCCAAGGATTGAAGGGAGCGTGGCCAAGGATTGGCACATGGGCCAAGGAGAGAGTGGGAGGAAAGAACTTCTCAGAAAGAGAGGGGAGTGATCTCCAGGGGAAGGTGTCTGAGGCCAGGCCCCTCAGCATAGGCCCAGGGACTCCTTCAGGAGGCTGGAGGCCAATAAGCATAGTGGAATAGAAGGATTCTGCCAAGGCCTGGGACAGGTGGCCCCAGGGGCCTAGATTCTCCATGGGACTCTGCATTCAAATTGCTACAGAGCTGTTATGGTGACAATTCCCAAACCCACTTAGAAAACTCTGATTCCACAGATGCTATACTTTAAAGCCAAGGGTTTAGGCAATGCCATAGGGTTCCAGAAAGGGATGGAGACAGGTAGGGGCCTGGCAGACAAAATGCAGAAATTCATACAAGCTGCAAAGATGTCCCAGAACACTGCATCACCGACTGGTTACCAAGAGGCTGGAAACAGATCTTCCCAGTCAGCAAGCCTCTGTCAAGGTTATCTAAAATACACCCCAAATAATTTTATGTGTTTAATGAGGTAGAGCAAGGCCTGATTGCAGGCATCCTGCAGCCAAAACTGAAGCGATCCATCTAGAAATACAGCATCTTATCAACCAGCAATTGTAAGCAGGAAACTCAGCAGTGCAGAGCTGAGGGCTGAGGCACTGCTGGCTGAAGAACCGCTCCTTTGTTAGAATGACCAGGCAATGGACTTGCCCAGAGATGCGATCACCAGAGGAGGCCACAGAATTGGGTGTAAATGGCCAAGGCACCAGTGGAACCTGGTTTCCAGAGCCTTGCCTTTGATCCTATCCTAACTGCATCCTTAAACATGAATTAAAATGGGGGAAAAAGGAAGCCTGTGTCGCTGGGTGGGGTATTTAAGACAGCACCCAGCAGCCGCCCCCCCTTAAAGATCTGGCCTTTGCAACACTCCAGGCCAGGTCACTCATCAAATGGAGATTGACTTTTATCCGATTAACCAATGGAGATACATCCTTTCCCATCTTGCAGGAGCATTCTGTGGGAACGGCATTTTGCAGACTGCAGGGAAAAGTTGGGTCTTGGCTTCTCTCCCGCTCGGCCAGTGGAAAATTACAAAGGAGGCAGGACTGTCCTAGGCCTCGCTCGCCAGTTCTTCTTGGGCCCAGGAAAACACACAGAGTAACCCAAAAAAATGTGTGAGCCAAACCTTTACCTACCTGGGGCGGAGAGCAGTCTAGGAGGCGGTGGGGGTGGGGGTGGTGGGGGCAGTGGGGGCGGAGGCCGGCACTGGCAGATGTGTTGGCAGCTGTCGGTCACCTTGGAGCAGGACTTCTGGGGTTCACCATGCGTCACCTGCAGATATGAGCACATCCAGGAGATATAGAGGCAACTGGAAGCTGTAATGGACCCACCCAGACCCTCCAGGCTGGAACCCCAAGACCAAGGCAGGCAGAACAGATAGATGTCAAAGGGGACAGCCCTGTGGGAGGCTGGCCTGGCAGGTTGGAGACCAAGATTTTATTCCCAGCTCTGCCAGAGACTAGCTACAGGGCCCTGGGCAGGCAGCCTGGATATTAAATAAGAGATGGATAAGAACTTGAAGGTTAACTTGTAGAATTTTCCAATGGAACAGATAAGAAAATTCATTTGAGCCCAGGCAAAGGAGGCTGCCTGAGAATGACATACCCACATAGTGACAGTGTGGCTAACTTTAACACCTCAGTCATCTAAACCCAATCACTTCTCCACCTTCCTGTGACAAATAAGGCCAAACCTCCCCTTCTCCAGCCACACTTCCTGTGGCCTTTCACACTCTGGAGCAAGGTGTCCCCATCTTGGGAAGGAAAGTTACCTGGTCAGACCTCTGCCCTGTGTCTCACATGAGTAAGGGACAAAACTACTTGCTCTCCATGTGGCATCCAAGTGGTCTTGTGGAAAATATACACCACCAATCATGTCTATCCCCCAAGTGCCCCCAAATTCTTCCCCACTGTTCAGGGGAACCACGTGGCCCATGGGCCCTGCCCTAGCTGACCTCTGACAGCCTCTGCCCCCACTTCCCCTGAGCTCCCACTCTCTGCTCTGTCCTCACAGCCTCCTTCTACTCTCCCACCTTGCATGTACTACCCCAGTGTTAAAATGTTCTCTGGCCCCTGCCCACTTCTTTGCCCAGTGCTCAGCTCCACTGTCACCTCCTCAGAGAAGCATCTCACCTCCCTGACCATGTCAGATCTTTTCCTAGGCTCCTTAGCACTAGGGTCCACTCTCTGGGACAGAAGTCCCCATGTGGGTGACTGCCTGGTTCCTACTGTCTTTGTCATGGGATTACAAGCTCTCTGAGTGCAGGGCCAAGCCTTGGTTTCCCTCTCACTTTTATAAGGCAGCACCTAAGGGAAGGCCTAGCATCAACAGACATTAGGTGAAAGAATGAACATCAAAGACTGGAGCAGAACCCTCGGGATGCCTCTTGCATCCTGGCCTGGTGTCTCCCAGCACGGGTCTCCATTTTCTTATCCATTAGCTAGAAGGTGTAGCAGAAGGGGTTGTGGCAGATCAGTGCTTCCCGGCCCTGGCTGTGCTCTGGAACCCCCAGGCAGCTTAAAAATTCTCCCCCTTGAGCCTTATCCATGACAGATTAAGTCAGTATTTCACAGGGGAGTTGGGCCTGGGTGTTTTGCTGTGAGCTTCCAAGGTTGGACAGCTAGCATGGGAAGCTCTCCTTTTAACGGACCGCCAACATCCCTCCCTACTCAGAGGGCTGTAAAGCCATGGAGTCCAGGGTTTTATATCTATCCCACAGAACAAGCTGATTCAAAGGCACAGAGGGAAGAGTTGGTAGTTGGCCACCTCAGTGACAGACATGGTTAACTTCTTTGGCTGTCACCTGAGTAAGTGACAGAAGTCAATGTCCCTGTAGCCACATGCAGCCTGTTCTTGCAGGCTGATGCATCCAGTCTGTCCCCAGGCTGTTGTGAGAGGCAGCAGAGCTAGGTGTGGCCACTGCAGTGGCAGAGGTAGGTGAACTGATTTACAGCCCACCCTAATATCTAAGAGACCAACAGCCTCCCACGCACCACCTTTTAGTGTTTTTAAAGAGCCAATGACAGCATTTCAGAACCCTGGAAGGCAATCCTGCCTCTCACTGGGAAGAGCACAGCCTCCATCAGTGAGCTCTTTCTCAATTATTGTACCAAGATGATTAATTCTTCCAGGTCAGGGGTAAATCCGTGACTTCTTTACCATGCAGGTGTCAAGCTCCCACCATTAGGCCAGCCTTCCTCTGGATCCCCACCTTCTAAGACCCTGGGATTGCTGGAAAGCCCCATGTTCTCAAGAGCTGGCCTCCTAGCCTGCTTCTCACTGCACACTACCAAGTGCGTGAACTTCAAGCTGTGCCACAGCCAGAGCAATTACCTTCCCAGTTTCTAAGGCGCACTTGATGAGATAGAGAGTTCAAGAGGAACATGTTTGCTTAACCTGCCCCGACACAATGACCTATTTTTGTGAGAGGATGTAAGGGCACAGATGTGTAAGAGTATTTAATGTGATGAAATGACAGGCAGGAAAATTGGAGCCAAGTTTCAAGGCTGAAGGAGGAGGAGGTGAAGGAGCATTTTAAAAATCGATGGTCCTGGTCTCTTGTGGGAAGGCCCTCCTGAGACAGGAGCGAGCACAACTGCTTAACCACTTGTCCTCACAGGAGGACCAAGTGTGGGCTGGCTGTCCTCTTGCCTGGGGGATGGGCCTCACTTTGGGTTCCCACTGGAGTTTCCCAATCATTTGGTCCAACTCAAGCCTATGATGGACAATTGGTCATTCAAGCCAGCTTCTCTTCATCCTTGAAAGCCCAGTCTGGCACGATCATCTGAAGTAAGGCACCATTTGCATCTCCCTGCCCACCGCTGTGTCTTCACCTTACAAACACTTCTCTTTATGATAATTCCCCTGCTGTTCTGTACTTCGTGTGAGGGGCAGGTAAGTAGGTGAGTCATTTCTTAATCCTGAGCAGGTGGTGTGCTGAGCCCTGTGGGGTGCCAACCATGGGAACATGTCCTCATCTCTCCATGAGGACGATGGAGAAGGGAGGTTTATTAGCCATACAACAGATGGAACAAGGGCTCAGCCAAGTCCAACCCCAAGTTGTACAGCTGGTGCTCAGTGAAAAAGTGTGTTGGGAGATGGTTTGCCCACCAGTGCAGAAACCCAGGATCAATCCTGTTAGCCAACTCGACCCACTTTGGGGTTCTGCTGGCTGGTGGTAGGCTGTTTAGATAAGTCGCAAGGAAGCCTCAGCTTGGGAGGTCATCTCAGCACCTGGCTTCTTTGGTTTCTATCTGATCCCACTGGAGAAGGAGCCGGCCCTGAAGCCACCGACACTTAGCTTGACTTGATGAAAAACGACCAGAGGCCAGAGAGGTCGCTAACTTGCTGAAACCCCACAGAATGAAAGCAGGCCTTATCTCCTGCTGGGAACACTTCCTCTAGGTTTCCATCACCTGCCTTCCTGCTTCTGGCCCCAGCTTCTTCCAGGACCAGACTCCTACAAACGCTGTGGCTGCAGAGTGGGCTGAGGCACGGATAGGTCCTGCAGCCACCTGGATTTGGTACCTTTCACTGAGGTCTGGGGGTCAGAATATCTCATGGCTACGGGTTCATAGCATCAGCCCCCACCTTCCTGAGCCACCACCCCTGACTGATCAGTGCATCTTTCAGGTCTGTCAGATGCTGCCTCCTAAACCAGACTCTGTAATCACCGTCTTCTCTTTATGCTTTCTACTACTGCCCCAAACCAGGTTCCTGTCAGCTCTCCAGTGGGCAGCATTTACAGTAACTTGATGAGACACACTCCTGTCACCTAGGATGCCAGATAAACTATAGGATGTTAAGTTTGAATTTCGGGTAAACAACAAACAACTTCATGGGCCACGTATGTTCCTAGTATTGAACGGGATACACTTCTGCTAAAAAAACAACCTGAGATTTATTTGAAATTCACGTTTCACTGGAAGTCATCATTTTTATTTGGTAAATTTGGCAACCTCTACCCTCACCAACCTCTTTGCCCCTTCCTTTATCCCCTCCCCAATCCATCCTCCACGAAGGAGCTGGATGAGATTTCTAACGTGCTAATCTGAGATGGTGTTAGCTCTCGCTTCCAACCTTCCATGGCTCCCATGGGCCTCAGGATCAAAGTGAAACTGGTAGACACTGTTAGGGGCTGGCCTGGTGCCTTCCTCCCTGGTTCTTCCAGTGCCTCATTCTCTCCTTGGGTCTCAGGTTGTTTCCTCCTGCCCTGCCACTTCACCCACTTTGCATCCGGATTCTCCATTCTTCATATCTGGGCCACAGCACCCCATCTGAAAGGCTTCTCTGACTTGCTGCAGGTCTGAGCTATTTGCTCCTCCCGGAGCAACTTGCCTGCAATCACTTGTTTAATTACCTCCCTAGTGCCAGACGACCAATGCCACAAGGGCAGGGACCACTGAGAGCTGCTTGCACTTAACACAAGATCTGGCATACAGGAGATACCCCACAAATGCTGCTGAATAATCCAAGCTGTAGTGACTGACCACAGAAGGTTCAGCCTCTGTTGGGTGTGGGGTAGCTCCGTGCCAGCTCAGAGACCCACCAGGCCCGATCTGAGCCTGTCTCTTGGCTCTTGCTTTAGATGGGCAACCACAAAGAGGATGGGTTCTGGCATCATTTATGGAGACAGGCCAGCACCACAGTAACTTGATGAGACACACTCCTGTCACAGCTAATAAATTTGCCAGCCTGTCATCCTCTTCCTTTGCAAAAAAAGGAATCAACTGAAGTGAACTTAGAAGAACCCTAAATCACAAAAGCACAAAATCTCAATTGTAGACACATTAAAGTAAAAAGAGGAAAGACTAAGGAATGTCCCCACCAGCTCTTTGGCAATTGAAATGTCATCTGACTTGAATGGTTAAGTTTCTTATCATCTGGCAGCAGCCAGAGGCTTCATTTGGTTCGAAGGGAGGAACCTGGTGCTTTGGGACCCCAGGTCTCTTGCCTCATCACTGACTCCATTAATTGTAAGACTTTGTCGCATTGGTCCTGTCCTTTCAAATGTTTACCCCTCTGGAGGATTCTTCTAGCAAAATGCTCATGGCAGCACAGATAGCTCCAAGCTCTTTCTCTGTGTTTAAGAAACCCCTGTGACATGACAGATTTATTCTCTCCACTTAAAGAGGAACACATGGCCTCCTGCACTTCCATTTTTCTCTCCTCTCTTACGTGCCCCTGGATTCAGCTCTTCTGCCTAAAAACCAGACCCATTCATTCTCAAACTCCTTTCCCCTTGGTTTCTCTGCCCCTATCATTTGGAAATTAATGTTTCCAGACCTCAAGCCAAGATTTTTCTTATACTATTTATCTGGAGGATTCTTTTCTAATTGATTTTCATGAAAATTGATTTGTATTGAGTAAGAGAATCTAAAATACAAACACACACACACACACACACACACACACACACTTGTTTAAGTACTGCCTGGTTGAAGAACACTGAGTTGTTTTTACAAAATTCTTTCTTTCTGGGGGGGCTGCAGCTCGTGTCAGTGGGTCTTCTGTGTAGACCCTGCTCATTCACACAGCAGTATTTTAGTCTTGAGACTGACAGCCCGTTCTCCATCCTAGCTGAAAAGTCTTCAGGAAGAACGAAAACTGTAAACAAATGAATACAAAGACGAAGTGAACTTCGCCTCTGAGTTCAGCTAAAAGTTGGACAAGGGAAACTAGTCTCAAACCGCCCAAGTATTTAGAAGTGACAAAAATCCTGAATCCTGAGGACACACAGCTGAGTTTAATAACTGCTGTTTCACACATTAAACAAAGCTGTCAATTCCAAGAGGAAAACAATTGTGAGACAGAGGTAAGCCAGAGCAGAGAACAGAAGCTGAGCCTGTGCTGCTGGTGGGGGTGTGGACCAGCTCAGAGCCCCAGGCTCTCTGTGGGGGTCACCCAGGCCACCATCCAAGCAAGTCTGATCTAGCTGGTTCCCAGCAGGGTCCTGCCATTCGGGCACTCACACTCACGAAACATAGCTAACTGTCAAACGGTCTCACCTCATCCCTTCTTTAGTCTGTCACCCTGACTCAAGGCAACACTCTGAATAGTCCTCAATCCCCAAAGAGCCACCAGGAGATCATGAAGCTGTAAGTACCTTGGAGTGGGTCCTTCTTCAACACCGTAAATGGAAAGACTGCTAACACCCAAAATGCCAGACTGCATGTGGCTAACAGAAGACCTCTCAGGCTGGACAGCAGAGAGGTATTACTATTACAAGTCTTAACAGTGACAGTGACAGCTCCAAAAAGTGTTTTATTCTGGTCCAGGTACTACACTAAGCAATATTCACTGCTTTAGTGAATCAAGTATTACACTAGTACAGTTGGGAGGAAAAACCAAGTCTCAGAACAGCTAAGTAGGTTACCCAAATTCCCCAAGCTGATAAGGGGCTGAGCTGGGACTCAAAACTCAGTGCTGACACCAACATCCATCCCTTTGTCTCTCCACTGTACCACCGACCTTGTACTAGAGACCGAGCCAACCTCTCTTTTTGGTTCCAGGAGATAACTCCAGCTGCAGGCTGGCTGCCTGGTCTCTGCCCTGGAGTTGGGGGACCCAGGATAAGAGATTCATCCTGACAGTCCTGACAGATGGGTGCGTCTTAAATTTGCAGGAGTGACCACATGCATGATCTGTGCACTTCCCCTACAAGAAATACAGTCTCCTCCCTGCTGAAGGCAGTTAGGAAGGCTAATGTGGAGCTGAGAGGGGGGAAAAAAAGTCCATTCTTGGGATCATTTTTCTTTTAAGTTTATTTCTTTCCCCAAATTCTGCAATAGAATGTTGTCATGAAAAGTTAATACCTAGGCCCCTTTCTATGCCAAGGGGCTGGCCTGTGGGCCTTTAGGCCACAGATAAAGTCTCTTGCTGAAGTGGTTTTGTTTGTGTTTGTTTGTTTGTTTTTTAATCTTTTCAGAGCCAGGATAATCAGGACCCTATTACTTTTTAATTTTCCCCAAGACCAGTCAGTGGAGTGGCTATAGGAACCAGGATCTGAAGTGACACCTCCCCCTCCCAGAGGCCTTCCAGCCTGCAACCTGCATCTCTGCTCACCTGCACGAAGCCCCAGAGCGGGTGGAGCGCGCAGTGCAGCAACAGCGAGGGCCAGCAGGAGCCACGGCGCAGCACCAGGTCCCGGAGGAACATCTCGACCGGCGGCGCCCACTTGTGGGGCGAACTGTCAGAGGAGCAAGGGTTGGGTCAGGTGTACACCGCGCGGGCACCCGCACACTGACTGTACCAGTCCCGGGCGGGCAGATAGACCCCGCATTCTACGGCACTTTCGCAAACCAAGCTTGCATCTTCACTCCAACTCGCACACTCTCTGACTCTCCGTGCATCCCAGAACTCATACCCTATCCTGCCCCCCTGCCCCCCCCAGAATACTGCGCGCGGACCTTGGTCCCATGCACATCTCCAGAAACAACCAGGCACACTTACTGAACCTCACTCAGCCCCAGAAGGGCCATACATAACTCACTCTCTCTGGGAGCACACTTCAAACCCGGCGGGAACCACTCACTCTGCGCACACACCTACGGAAACAGTCGTGCGCACCTGCTGGCCCCCATTCGCACCCACCGACTCCTGTGTGCACACTCGTTGACCCTGCAGGTTCAGCACCACGAATTCGCTCGCTGCGTGCACTCTCTTTGCCTTGTTGGCCTCACTGCACACACTGCAACAAATGCACCTCCGTGCGCACCCCCATTTGCCGCCCCCCAGGCCCAGATCTCCCGCTCCGGGGCGTGGGTTTCCCCACACGCCTCCAATCTCCGCCCACACCCCTCTGATGCCTCACGACACCTTGCGTGGTGGCGGCCCCAACCGATCCTGGACGCGGAGAGGGGAGGTCAGCGATCCCCCTCACCCCAGCAGCAGCTCTATCTCCCAGCGGCCGGACGGCCCCCATTTAAAGCCAGCCGCCTCCCCAGTCCCCCGCCCTCTAGGCGGGGCCTCGGTCCTCACCCTGGCGGCTGCGCGGGCGCCTGGGGGCTTCACATGCGGAGAAGGAGCGCGGGGCACTGGAGCAAAAGTTTGCGCGCTGCTTGGGCCTCTAGGGCTGCTGAGCTGGGGACCCGGGTGCGGCGCGCTCGCACGGGGCGCAGGGTGCGGTGGCTCCGGCTGCGCCTGGCCGCGCGCGGGGCGGGAGGGGCGGCACCCCGAGCCCTGGGCCGGGGCGGGCTGTCCAGGCGGAGGGCGGGGAAAGTCTCCTCTGAGCCGCAGGGAGCCGGCGAACCCTCCTCCAGCGGCCCTCGGACCCCCGGGACCCCGCCGGCGCCCCCGCCCTTCCCGGTGGCGCCGCGCGGCTGCCGGGGACGCGGGGTGCCCGAGCTCTCCGCGCGCCTTCCGCCGGCCCGCGGGAGGCAGTGGCGAGAGGCGCGGGCCCAGAGCGCCCGCTCAGGCAGCAGGGCCGCGGGCGGAGGCGAAATAAATAATGCACGAAAAAGGAAAACAGACGTGAGCAGAGCCAGAGGCTCGCCCGCCTCCCGCCCCGGGCTGCGCTCCCGCCCGCGCTCCCCGCTGCCGCCGCCAGCGCCGCTGCAGTGATTCCTCGTCTCCATCTAGCGAGGCTATTGTGTATTGGGCGCTTAATAATTTATCTATTCACCCTGGAGGCCGAGGACTCCCAGTGACAGGGGATTTTGCTCCATGCTTCCCTTCCCCCAAGTTTATCCCGAGGCTGCCAGAAGGTGGTAAGGTCTGACTTGTGAAGACCCCCTTGTGCGCTCCTTCCTTGCAGACCCTCTTCCCCGCAGGGTCTTCCGAGTGCCTCGGTTAGAAAGGTACAGGCCGCCTCTCCCAGGCCATGTGCCTTGACCTCCCTCCCCTGTGCACTCCCGGCAGTGGGACCTCTCCTCCAGCACTCCGCTGCGTTCTGGAAAGAGTTGTGATCGCCCTGGAAAGAACCTTTCCGCCACGCCTTTTTCTCAACCATCCGCCAACTCCCGTTTGAGGCAAGGTTATCAACAAGTCGGTTGTACGGAAAGGAGCGGGGTTACGGTCTCCTACCTCACACCTTCGCTGGCGCCGCGCCCGCGCCCTGCTCATCTGGTGCAAGCACTTTGATGGATACCCGCGAGCGGGGGTCGTGGGGGTTCCAGTCAGAGCCAGAGGCCTGGACAGTCTGTTTTTGAGGTTGAATAAGAAAACTAGTGGCTGAGGACACAGGGTAGAGAGTCAGACTCCAAATCTTATTCATGAAAAAACATTGACTTCCTTCCCTTTGTCTCCGTGGGCGCCTTCCAGTCACCCTAGGTAAAGTATAAATTGTTTGCTCTGCAAACCTGCTTTTCAGTGCAGTCTCCCAAGGGGCTCCTTCAGGTCAGAGTGGGGACACAGGCTCTTCTCCATATAGACCTGGTAGATTTGCACCTCCACCAGCGAGATCCTGGGGAACAAATGTGAATGATGCCTTGCCCATACTCTGAGAACCTGGGGCTGGTCAGAGAGGCCTGATAAAATTAGCCATTGCACTGTTCTGTAGCATTGTACCTGTGTGAGAAGGGCCTGCACTTGAGAGGAGGATGGGAGTGGAGACTGAAAGAGGGTGGAGGGGGGAAAGGCTTCCAGGGCAAAGTGACCTGGGGCTGGGAGCACATGTCAAACATTTTTGTAAGTCCTTGAGCAAAGATATGGAGGACATTTGTTCCTTCATTCGTTCCATACACAGTTTTGGTGAGCACCTCCTAGGGCAGACAAAGCATTACCTGCCTGTATGGAACACATACCTGTTAGGGAAGAAGGCTGACGAGAAGGGACTTCTAGGTGACTCAACTTTTAGAAAGGGAATGAGCACAAAACTGAGCCACTGTTCTTCTGAGGTCAAATGATACTGAGTGTTTAAATGTCTTTCCAGCCAAGTCAAGGCTTGACAGTACAGGACCTCAGTCTTCAGATGTGACAACAGCCCCTGGTGTCTATACCTGGAGCTCTTTACCTCTTGGAAATGTTATTTACATCACATTTTACTTCTGTTCTCAGGACCCTGTTTCACCCCATTTGGAAAGTTTGTGTAGTAGACAGAATCACAGCTGCTCCCCCTAGATTCAGAAGGACTGAGCTCTAATTAGCCTTTGGGAGAGCTGGGCAGGTTTTGCATGTTGGAAAGCTTGCACTATCTGTCCTACTCGTCAGCATTCCTGTCCTGGACCTCACCTGTGCACCTCTTGAGAGTCACTTGGTCCTCATTTTCCTGGCCCATTTAACACCATGGAATGTCACAGCCCCCATTAGAATGAAGACCATTCTTTGTCATAGGCCTCTCATGCCATGACATGGCCTAGGGAGGTCCTGGCTCCTCTCACCCTTTCTGAGCTCAGATGGCAACTCACACCATGGCACACATTATCTGCCTACAGGACCACCTGGTAACTCGGAAACCCTGAGGGAAACTGGCCAGTGAAAGGCAAGAAATGAAAGGAGGCCAGCACGTGATGTCCAGGGTTCTACCTGGCCTGTCAGGAGATGCCTAGTTGGTATGACCGAGCAAGGTTTTCTTCTGAAGTTGTGGCCAGGTTGACAGCACACAACCTTGTGTTTGCTTCCCTGTTTCCCACTTGTTTTTGGCACCTAGGATTTTATCCCTCGATACGGTGTTAGCAAGTATATGAATCAGGGTTCTCCAGAGGCACAGAGCTGACTGAGGGGATTTATTAGGTCTGCTCACACCAGCAGAGGCCAAATGGTGCCACGATGGCTGGCTGCAGTCTGTAGAGCTGGGGCAACCAGTAGCAGCTTAGTCCAAGAAACAGAAAGTTTCTGAGCAAGAAGGACCAGAGATGCAGCCCAGTCTAAAGGCCTGGATGCCCCTGGAGAGTTGCTAGTACGAGTCTGTGTTCAAAGGCTGGAGAATCTGCAGTCTGATGTCCATGAGTGATGCAAACAAACAAACAAAAAACCACCACCACCACCACCAACAACAAAACATCGGTAAGCTCGCCGTCTGCTTTTTGTTCCATCTGGGCCCTTAGACTATTGGACGGTGCTGCCCACACTCACGGCAGGTCTTCTTCACTCAGTCTGCTGACCTACATGTCAGTTGTTCCCGGAAAAACTATCACAGACACACCCAGTTTTTGCCAGTTTTCTAGGTGTCACTGACCCAATCAAGTTGACAACCAAGATTAACTGTGATAGTAAACAAGCATTGCTCATGCTGTCTCCTAAGGAACAGGGACAATTGGTGCCACAAGTGACACTGAAAGTTAGACCTTCAGGATAGTGTGTCAGAGTTGGATTTTCCACCTACCTGTGAGTAAAGAGGGGCCTCACTGTTGATGGTAAGCAGCGCCATACCTGGCAAACAGTGACATGTCAATTTCTAAAGCTTTGCCTACAGCTAATTGCTATGCAGCACAGGTAAAAGACTCAGCTTTATGAGAAAAAGCGGCTGCTACCCTTGCTCAGGGTGACAGAAATGACAGTCATAAGGACTGTGCAGTGGATGAAGTGGCTTTTTTGTTGTCAATATTGGAGGACTTATAAAAATAAAATAATAGGCTCAGAGAAACTATTTGCTAACTGAAGCCATGCTTTGTGAAAGCTTTAAGAGCATGCTTGACATTCACAAGACAGGTTATACTGAAAATTAAGCTCAGGATCTGATTATATCAGTGACAGGGTTGAAAAGGAGCCTAAACTTACAGTCACATGGGTGTCTTACAGTATAAGAGCTCTTAAAGAAAGAGTTGGAGTTTTCATCTACAATAGACATCTGGGTGGACAAGCCTGAAAATTTTGGACCCCAAAGATTCCCTAAATCCTTTGGCAGTTGAAGCAACTCCTTTCCTCTTGTTAGAATTGAACAGCTCCTTTTGGCCTGGGCACCACCATGACTCCATTAAAGCTGATACCTTGTTCTCATGACAATGGTCTACAGTACATGAGGTGAAGTACCAGAACCTTGCTGGCACAATAAGGAGGGAAGGACTAGAAGGGTCAGAGGGGTGAGAAAATAATAATAATACCCGAGAACTCATTATTTGACTGTTTCCCAGGATGGCCAAGAGACCATTCCCTTCCCCGTGGCATAAGGAAAAGTCCTGGTGATGAGACATCTGCATCTTTGGGAAGTTTGGTGATGGCTGTCTTCTGGAGGTTGGGTTCGATGATGGGAGATGCTGAGGAAATAGACCCTGTGTCAATGGAAGTCAAGGTGATGGCACATGCCAGGCGGCATACTAAGTCAGGAGAGACTAGTGGGCACAATTACCAACCTTACTTGACAGCAAGGCTGGAGTGGCAATGAGGTGCCTTGAGTCATAAGGATCCATGTCAATGGCTAAGAGGTCAAGGTGCAACTGGGGGTATGGCTGAGGGAAAGCTGACAAGGGCGTTGCTTGATTGGTATAAATATTTTTAGATTCTGAGCGTGTAGGAGCAGAAGGATGACATCAGTGCTACACTGAAATATCATTTAAGTTATTCACAGTCCAGAGTCTGGATGGAAGGAGAGGCCATATTTCTTTGAAGAAGGTCCATGCAATACCACCGAGGCACCAGGCTGGTGGAGAATGACAGCAACCCAAGGTGGACTGGACATTTCCCACCAGTCTCAGGCAGCTCCAGCAGCAACACATAACCTGCTAAGCAGCCCTCCCAGTCTGACATCACTCATAGGTGTTGAATTCTTCCTCAACTTACAGTCTTGCCCTCAAGCAGGAGTTCTATGTAACAGTCTGACAGAGGAGGAAAGGGCCAGGACTTTACTCACATACAGTTTGACATGGAAAGAGCAAAATAAAGTCTGGGGAGATCAGGTGAATCATCATTGGATGAACTCAAGAGAGTGGCACAAAGGGTGTGGGTCTTGCTGCCTCAAATTCATGCCAATGAGCATACCCATTGCCAAGGAGGCTGTCAACAATCAGCTGGACAGGATGACCCAGCCTCTCTCTTGGGCCTCACAAGGGCTTTTCCTGAGTGGTGGGATGGTCCATTGAGGGCTCAGCTCTCATATCAGCTTAGAGACAACAACTTCTGGGGTTGTAGCACTGTTGTCCCAGATGTAGTAGGGGTCAATAGACGTGTCTCCAACAGCTAGAATGTACAAGTCTAGGAACCAGGCGAGGGAACAGGCTTGGCATCTCTGAGACCAAAGGCAGGTAAGATATGTGCAGAAGCTGACTTCTGGTTCCTGCAAACTTGAACACCAAAGGGTTAGAGGTTTGAGCTCCCAGAAGGTGAATTTTTCCACTGTGAGCAGAGTAAGGGTCCCACTAAACTGGAGCTGTGACTAGGACTTGGGCATACTGGGCTCCCAATGCCCGTGAACCAGCAGTGAAAGGAGGAGTTACTACGCTTGGATGAGAGGGGCAGAGGTTATTATCACACAATGGGGGCAGGGAAGAGTATCTCTGGTGCTGTGGACTGAATTGTGTCCCCTTACAGTGCATGTGCTGCCCTAACCCTGAGTGTGGCTGTGCTGGAGATAGGGCCCTTAGGAGTAATTGAGGTTAAGGGAGGTCATAAAAGTGGGGCCCTACCCCACAGGATTGCTGTCCTTAGAAGAAGAGGAAGAAAGACCAGAACGAATGCTCTCTCCTACTCCACCTGTCTTCTCCCCTCATCACACTCGCTCTAATCTCTCTCTTCCTCTTTCTTCTCCTCTCTCTGTCTCCCTGACTCAGAGGAAAGAACATGTGAGGACACAATGGTCCTCTACAAGTCATCAGAGAGCCTGCTGAATCTCCATTGGGGATTTCCAGCCTCCAGAACTGTGAGGAAATACATTCCTACTGTTCAAGCCACCTAGACTGACAGCATCTGGCTGCCTGGGATCCACTGGGGCTTCTCTGCTCAGAGATAACCGAGAACAGAGAATTACAACATCCCTAGACCCTGTAAGCTAAGAAACCCAAACTAGTTGAATAGCTGTCATGAAAGTCTAGAATGGAGTCAGGCATGGTGGGTTATGCCTATAATCTCAGCTACTTGAAAGGTGGAGATAGGGGGATTATGGTTCAAGGCCAGCCCAGGCAAAAAAGTTAACAAGACCCTAATCTCAAAGAACAGGTGGGGCATGGTGGTTTGTACCTGTAACCTGAGCTATGTGGGAAGTGTAGGTAGGAGGCTCATAGTCTGAGGCTGGCCCAGATGACAAGTATGAGACCCTGTCTGAAAAATAAC
The DNA here is from genome assembly GCF_047511655.1 of Castor canadensis. Lineage (NCBI taxonomy): Eukaryota > Metazoa > Chordata > Mammalia > Rodentia > Castoridae > Castor > Castor canadensis. The sequence goes on along the minus strand of NC_133388.1, from coordinate 15,570,217 downwards.
TGAAAAGCAAAAAGGCTGGAGGCGTGGCTCAAGTCCTAGTTCAAACCCTACTACTTCGAAAGGAAAGAAGGAAGGAAGGAAGGAAGGAAGGAAATCTAGTATGGGAGGGGAAGATACTGAATGTCAATCATGGCCCTAAGACAGGCTGTGAGTGAGACTCCAGCTTGACCCACTAATCCTTTATGTCTTTAAAGAAGTTATAATTGACTATGTCAAAAAGGGGACTTGTTCTTTTACTCTTGAGTTGATGGTATTTTGTTCTCAAGTTAGATTTAAGTGTCATAGGAGAATGGGAGACACTCTCTTAGTCCAATTTCTGACACAGAATACCTGAGTGTAGGTAATTTATAAAGGAAGAGCTTATTTGGGTTCATGGCTTTGGAAGTCCAAGAGCATTGCACCAGAACTTCTTAGCATCTGATCGAGGGCTTCATGGCAGAAGGGCAAGTAGGTGTGTGCAAAGAGAGTTACGTGTCAGAAGAGTCAACAAGAAAGAGTCAAGAAAGAGAACCTGCTTTTATAAGAACCCACTCTTAGGGGAACTGCATTAATCCCTCCTCAGTGTGGAGCCTCCATGATGATCTAAATACCTATTAAAAGTCCTACCACCTCCTCACACTGCCACATTGAGGCATTGAGAGTCAACATGAGTTTGGATGGGGACAAACCACATTCATACCCCAGCAGACTCATCAGGGGGCATGGGGTGGACTGTACTGGCCCTGATTAAGCACTTCCTTGTGTTTACATGGCTCCATCTGCCTCCTCATGCTGCCCAGTAGAGAGGGCCACTATGGCCACCTCGTGATGCTGCTGGCCATCCCAGTTTCCCCCAGGGTGAGAACTCACCTCAGCGTGGTCAATGACATGCCCACCATGGAAGAGGCCACAGCAGAAGTGGAAATAAGCCCAAGGAATTGGAATCACAGAGGTTTTGGCTTCTCCCTCCAACACCATCCTCAGACGAAACCCACACTGTGGGGGAATGCAGCTGGCTTCCCCACTAGCCAGCCATACAACCCTGAACTTGTGGCAGACAACTCTTGGGGAGGAAGTTTGATCAGTGGCAGGCTCTGGGAGGGTCTGGTAGATGAATTATCTCCTTTTCTCCATCTATGGCTCCATATCTATGTGAGTGAGCAGCTGGCTGTCTTCTCTATAGAAACTGCAGCTGGCTTAGCACCACCTCTGACTTGCTCCCCTTCCTTCCCTGCTTCCCTTCCTCTTTCCTCTCACTCTTTCTAACCTGGGCTTGCCTCACCCCCCAAACATGCTGTTAATGTAAGTTTTGTTTCAGGCCTCCATGTCCAGGGCTCCTGGGCTTAGGGGTTTCATGGGCCCCAGAGGTTTATGGCCATATTTTTAAAATGAGGTGGAACTCCATGGCAACCAGAATATTGGAACATCTGGATAGCTGGAGAATTGAAAGAGGTGGCTTCTTGAGTATGCACACGGTTTTCCATAGGTCTCTGCCTTTCTGTGAATATGGACACGTTCTAGAGGAGAGAGTTTCACACTGCAAGGATCTGAACTCTTGAGTTAGACTACTTGGGTCTCACTGGCCTTGTGATCTTTGCAGGTTTCTAAACTTTAAAACCTGGCTCCCCATATTGAAGACTGTAATGGTAATTAGATATAATTAGACCAGAGTTGCTGGAAGGATTAACTGAGATAATTCCTGTAGCCTAGCACATAGTAACTGATGAACAAAAAAGCCTGTCTTTAGTAATTTTGCAGGACAGAAGGGCAAAAATGCTTACTGTTTTGCACGGAGTGCTAATTAGCATCAGGGATGTTTTGACAGGTGAGAAAGAAGACACTTTTGATGGGTAAAGGAGAGCTCATTATTGAATCTGCAAAGTATGCATCCTAAATTATTTTGAAATGTTGTATATAAACATATGGTTATTTAAAAAGACATCGGAATTACTCCTATTGTTCACTGTCTCAGGACGAATTAACTACAGCGTTGTCTATGTTATATTTTTTTGGGTCAGCTCTGAATCTGTATGGAAAGGATATTTTCCTAATTTGACCATGTCTGAGGGCGGGGAAGCCCATGTTTCTCCTGAGTTTTACTGGAGACATCACTGGTCTTGATGTTTGTCCCATCCCCTGTAGTCCCTGGGCTATGGGGGTGGGGTGGGGGGCAGGGTTGCCTTGCTTCAAACTGTGAGTTCCCTTTTTCTCCAGCAGCACCTTGGTCCAAATCTTTGAGGTTACTGCTTATACATGGAGGTGGGGATGGGGATGGAGATGGGGTGGAGGAGTTAGGATGAAGCCCAGATATTTTTATTAAATGTTCAGAGAGATATTTTTCCCTTTTTGTTTTAGTAATATTTGTTCTGTAAGTAAAAATTAGACATAAAAAGTCTATGAATTGGGTTCTAGATGATTAAATACTACAAAAGATTAAATATGCACCAATGTATAAACCCTTTATCTACTATTGCTTTTATGCTTTTTCTTTTTTTATTAGCATAAATGAATTGTACAAAGGGGTTTTGTTGTGATATTTACATACATGTATAGAAGCTACTTTGATCAAATTCACCCTGTCTATTTTACTCTTTCTAAAGCTCTTTCCTTCCTCCCCATCCTTTTAAACCATTTTAGTGGGTTTCATTCTTCTATTTTCATACATAAGGTAATAGAATCCAATCATATTCACCCCACCCAATTACCCTCTTTCCTCCTTCCCCTCCCATTGGCTACCCTCAAGCAGTCCCCCTTTTACATCCATATTATATCTTGTAGGTCTAGAGTTTGCATGTGAGCAAAAACAGGTAATTATTCTGAGTATGACTCATCTTACTTATCATTATGATCTCCAGTTCCATCCATTTTCTGCAAACAACATAATTTCATTCTTCTTTATCACTGAGTAATGCTCCATTGTGTACCACGTTCTCTTTATCCAGTCATTGGTTGTTGGACACCTAGGCTGGTTGTAGCTTGTTTATTGTAAACAGAGTTGCTGGAACATGGATGGACAGTTATGTCTATTGCATTCTGACTTACATCCCTTCAGATATATACTCAACAGTTCTATTTTTAGTTTCTTGAGGAATCTCCATACTGATTTCCATAGTGGCTGCACTAATTATATTCCCACCAACAGTGTATGAGGGTTCCTTCCCCCTTCCCCTTCCTCACCAGCACTTGTTGCTTGTTTTGTTGATGAAAACAGCCATTCTGACTAGAGTGGAAGAAATCTCAGTGTCATTTTTATTTGCATTTCCTTTCTGGTTTAGGATGTTGAACATTTCTTCCCGTATTTATTAACCATCTGTACTTCTTCTTTTGAGAACAATCTATTTAATTCATTTGCCCATTTATTAATTAAGTTATTTGTTCTTTGGCACTTAATTTTATCAGCTCCATGTATATTCTGAATATTAATCCTTTGTCTGATGAATAGCTTTCAAAGATTTTCCTCCCACTCTGTGGGCTATCTCTTGATTCTGGTCATTGTTTTCTTTGATGTACAGAAACTTTTAAATTTGATGCAATCCCATTTGTCAATCTTTGATTTCATTTCCCGAGTGATTAGAGTTCTATTCAGAAAGTCATTGTCAATATCTAGATTTTTGAGAGTTTTCTTGTCATAGTTTCAAAGTTTCATTTCTTACAGTAAGACCTTTGATCCATTTTGTATTCGTTTTTGTACAGGGTGAGAGACAGAGGTCTAGTTTCAGTCTTCTACTTACCATTTGTTGAAGAGGCTGTCTTTTCTCCAATATGTGTATGTGGCTTCTTTGTCAAAAATCAGTTGACAGTAGTTGTGTGGGTTTATCCCCTGGTCTTCTGCTCCATTGGTCTATGTGTCTGTTTTTGTGCTGGTACCATGCTGTTTTTGTTACTATGGCTTTGTAGTACAGTTTGAAGTCAGGTATTGTGATGCCTCCAGCATTGTTCTTTTTGCTCAGGATTGCTTTTGCTATTTGGGGTCCTTTATGTTCCCATATGAATTTTTGGATTTTTTTTCTATTTCTGTGAAGAGTGACATTGGAATTTGATTTGAATCCATAGACTGCTCTCGGTATTGTTGATTGGAATCTGTAGAGTGCTCTCGGTATTATAAACATTTTCACAATATTAATCCTCTTAATCCATGAGCACAGGAGGTCTTTCATCTTTCAAGAAGCCTAGATTTTAAAATTTACTTTAAAACTATCCATATCTCCCCTTTCTTGCCGTGTGTGTGTGTGTGCGTGTGTGTGTGTGTGTGTGTGTGTGTGTGTGTGTGTGAAATGCTAGGCAAGCTCACTACCACTATACCTTCAGCCCTCTTGTCACTCTTTCTTTAGCTCTAAGAGTGGACCAAGATGTCAGAAGATATTGTCTGGTCTGGATTTGCTTGGCTATTCCAGCTTGGCCCAGTGCCATTTTCCTACATCAAGAAAGAATCTAGACAGATAGGGTCCAAGGGAACATTTGGTTGGAACCTCTTCACTGGCACTTCTTGGGTTAGGACAGAGCCAGCTGCTTTTCCTGGACTGTGCTGAGCACCAGCGTGGGATGGGCCAATCGGAAGCCACCAGGAGAAACATATGCAATCCTAAACTGCAAATAGGGCCATGTCTCTTCCTTACTTAACACTCCCCAGGAGGTCCCCAACAGTCTCTGGGCACCCCTGCCCTGGCCCCCCTCCTTTCTGCCCACACCACCTTTATTCTTTTATTTATATGTGCATACAAGGCTTGGGTCATTTCTCCTCCCTCCCCCACCCCCTCCCTTACCACCCACTCCGCCCCCTCCCTCTCCCCCCCACCCCCTCAATACCCAGCAGAAACTATTTTGCCCTTATTTCTAATTTTGTTGTAGAGAGAGTATAAGCCATAATAGGAAGGAACAAGGGTTTTTGCTGGTTGAGATAAAGATAGCTATACAGGGCATTGACTCACATTGATTCCCTGTGCATGTGTGTTACCTTCTAGGTTAATTCTTTTTGATCTAACCTTTTCTCTAGTTCCTGGTCCCCTTCTCCTATTGGCCTCAGTTGCTTTTAAGGTATCTGCTTTAGTTTCTCTGCGTTAAGGGAAACAAATGCTAGCTAATTTTTTAGGTGTCTTACCTATCCTCACCCCTCCCTTGTGTGCTCTCGCTTTTATCATGTGCTCAAAGTCCAATCCCCTCGTTGTGTTTGCCCTTGATCTAATGTCCACATATGAGGGAGAACATACGATTTTTGGTCTTTTGGGCCAGGCTAACCTCACTCAGAATGATGTTCTCCAATTCCATCCATTTACCAGCGAATGATAACATTTCGTTCTTCTTCATGGCTGCATAAAATTCCATTGTGTATAGATACCACATTTTCTTAATCCATTCGTCGGTGGTGGGGCATCTTGGCTGTTTCCGTAACTTGGCTATTGTGAGTAGTGTCACACCACCTTTATATTCAGAGTTTCTGCCATTCTCAGTGGCTGCCTTGCTGTCACACCTCCCTGCTCTTGCTGCTTCCTCTGCCTACAGTCCCTTCTCCTGTGACCTTGGCTAATTCCTAAATAGTCCTCCTGCCTTTCTCCTCTCCATCTTGGGCACCCCATGATGGCACCCATCGCAATGGACTCTTAACTACTCAACTGCTCTGTGGTTTTCTCCTGAGCATTCATGTGTGGGAAACTTGGTCCTCCGTGTGGTGATGCTAGGAGGTGATGGGAGGGTCCTTTAAGAGGTGTCGCCTCATGGGAGGTATTACAGGTGTTACCCTTGGAAGGGATTAAGGGGGTTCTTGTGGGACCTTGAATTAATTCTTATAAAAACGATTTATTACAAAAAGCAAGACTGGCCCCTCCCTACTCTGGCTCCTATCTTATGGTATAATTTCTGTCACACACCCTCCCACCATAATGCCTTCTGCTATTAGATCCTCACCAATGGGGCTGCCTGATCTTGGACTTTCAACCTTTAAAACTGTGAGCTAAACAAACCACTTTTCTTTATAAGGAACCCAGGTTTGGGTATTTTGTTATAGCAACAGAACGGTCAGGAAGGTATGAGCCATGGTGTTTATGGAAAGAACTTTGATTTTAGTGTCTTTAGAATCTGGGTCAAATCTAGGAAGTTCTCTTAACCTCCCTGAGCCTCACTTTCCCTGCATGTAAAATAAGGATGTTGGTCTGTAGTGAGGAATATTAGAAATAATGCCTGTCAGGCCTCCAGTACAGGGCTTTCACAGGGCAGGCCCACAGAAATCATCTCCACTTTATCTAACTGCAAGGCTGGCTCCTCCCCAGCTCTGCGTTACGCACTTTGAGTTCAGGGCTCCCACAGCACCCAGTATGTAACAGGAGCTCTGTAGATATTTGAGAGACTGGCAAGGCATAATTAAACGAACAAACCAAGTGCCATGTTCAAAAGTCTCACATGGTGAGTTTCTTACCTTTCCTGCATCTCCTATGACTCCTCCAGCCTCCTGCAATTTCTCAAACCCTCAGGCCCAAGTCTGCCTCAGGGCCTCCACCTGGCCATTCCTTCCAGATATCACCAGGGCCTACTTCCTCACTGCTTCCAAGCCTTTATTCACATGTCACTTTTTCAACGAGACCCATTGCTATGGTTTGAATATTTTGTCTCCTGTGCTGGGAACTTAATCCCCAATGAAATGGTGTTGGAGGTAAGGCCTGATGGGAAGTGTTTAGGTGGGGAGGGTTCTTCCCTCACAAATGGATTAATGCTGCAACTGCAAAGGCTTTCTGCAGTTCTTTGCTCCCTTCAGCTCTTCCACCACGTGGGGAGCAGTGTCCCTCTCCTCTGGAGGACGCACAGTCCAAGGCGCCATCTTGGAAGCAGACATGGGGTCCACAGTGTTCAAGTCTCAACTTGACATCGCTTATGCCATCTTCGACTCTGCTTAACTGTAGAATTGTTCGGCTCCAGTAGAGATGGACTCCCCAGGAAAACTCTGGCTTCCCTGCACAAAACCTAGCTCCTTGACTACCCCCAACAGCGTCCTTTTCTTGCCATTGATCTGTGTCTGAAATGTCCTGTTTGCCAGCACCTGTACCAGAACACAAGACCTAGTTCCTTGACTACTCCTAACACTGGACAATGGACAAGCCACAATGGAAACATTTCCCCTACCTTTACCAGGTCCTTCCTTTCCTATAAAATCCCCAGCCTGTAAGCAGAAGTGAATTCTAGTGTCTGTTGGAGACCCTCTGCATGTTTCTTCTGAATAAACTTGTGCAGACAGTGAGCCGTCTCTTTGTGCTTTTCACTCTAACACACAGCAGATGCCAGACCTCCCAGCTCTTTGATCTTGGATCTTGCAGCCTCTGAAACTGAGAAAAAAATAAATCTCTGTTCTTGATAAATTATCCAGCCTCAGCCATTCTGTTATAGTAGCACGGAACAGACTGTTGCTCACCCTGTCACCCACCCTGGCTGCCCTATTGAATACTCCAGCCCTGACTCTCACAGCTCTCCTTCTTTTACTTCCCACCTAGTGCTTATTGCTTTGTAATATACACAGTATTTTACTCAGTTCTTTTGTTTGTTAGATGTCTCCCTCCCTAAGAAGTGAGCTCCAAGAGAGCAGGGGTACACTACATCCAGCCTCTCCCCTGACTTCCCCAGCCACAGGTTTCAGTGGCAGCCATGATGGGCAGTCCTCTATATGCTGGGTCCCTAACTGTTATGCACCTGCTTCAGCTCCTCTCAGCCCCTCTGTCTGAACCTAGAAGCCCATTTAGCAGGGAAAACCCAAAGTGTAAGCAGCATGGTGACAAAAGAGTGACGTGTACAATAGATGGGGTGAGGACTGCTGTGCGCATGCCAGCCTCCCTTCTGGGGAGGCTCTGAGCTCATTCCATGTAGTTCCTTAGCAGCTTCAGTGGACCTGATCACCCGTGGCTCACCGGGCTTCTCCTCCCATCCTGCCTGCTTGCTCCCTGTGCACCCTCCCTCCCAATTCTGGGTTCACCTCTTGCAGGAATCACTGGCACCCCAGTTCTAACCCACACTCTGCTTTGGAAAAATTCACCCTCAGCAAGCAGCCACCATATCGGTGGAGTGCAGAGCAGCGCTCCACCTCGGTGGCCCCATCCGTATTTGCTGAGTGATTGAATGGAAAGAGACAGTTTGCAAAATTCTCCGTTTCAAGTCTTGCCTTCTGATTAAATGTTTGAGCGACTTTTTGATTCGAGGGAGGATCTTGCTGAATTCTGTAGCTTCTTGTTGACAATGGGATTTTCATGGAATGGCTTCTGCCGGGAAACCTATCTGCTTTGAGCTTTGTACATTTTTCAGAGAAGGAAGGCTTTGCCATTTACTTTAGTCAGAAATGTCAGAGGCGTCCAGGAGCTCAGAGACCTGCTGCTCACACCAGCACGGGCCAGTCTGGCACACAGCTGCTCCTGATAGCTTTGCAAAGAGGAAGGATTGATTTGAGCTGAGAGTCCCTGCAATGCGGTCGAGTTTTCCTTTGCTTGTTCAGGCCATCCACAAACATGTCAAGAATGCAGATTTCGTGCCAGGTCTTTTTTCGTCTGAAACGGGGTCCCTGCCCACCCTCCAGGAGCTCTGGCCCGGGAGAAGACCAAGAAGGAAAGTGACAATGTAGTTTGGACAGATGTGACCACAGACTGCAACATACAGAAAGAGTCAGACCTTCCGCATCTCAGCACAGTTGTGCTTTCTGCCTGAGGTGGGCCAGACTGTGGCTTCCTGTGTAGGTTCTGCACCTCTCTGCCTTTCACTTACAGTTTCCCCTAGCTGGAAGCCTTGACCCTCTGCTTCCTGGCAGAGGAATCTAGTTCACAACTCTTTTCCCAGGCAGCTTCCCCTCCCAGCCCAACACCCCGCAAGCTGATGCCATCCTGGATACTGTCAGTGGTCTGTGTCTGGGGACGTGCACAGCTGTCCTTCTTACCCTCTCTGTGGTTAGGAAACGATGGGGAATCAGGAGGCTGGTGACAATAAGCAACCATGCCATGCAGATGACATGGGAGTGAATGCCCTAGGACAGAGAGGTGGCTCTTAGACCACAGCCTATGAGCAGCTCCTTAGAAGATGGGTCAGCAGACCAAGAGCAGAAACCTTTGGGCTTCTTCTGGTAGCCATGGACCCTATCTGAGTATGGAAAGATTTAAAAGCCCCTGGAGTAAGTAATTCTTTCCAGGTACTTTTATTTCCAGACACTCAGAATGCATAGATCTTACCAGGTGATTAGAACGCAGATGTTGGTCTACAGGGTGAGTAAACCAGGTAATAAAGAGCATCCCTGTTTACTAAGCGCCAGCACTGCAGTCTTAAACGTGGCTATTATTATTGTCACCTTATTTTGGAAATGGACAGAGAGGTGAGGGTGCCTCTGCTGTGATTTGGATGTGCTTTGTCCCCCAAAGGTTCATGGACTGGAAGCTTGGTCCCCAGAATGGTGGTGTCATGATGGTGGGACCTTTAAGGGACGGGGCTAGTGGAACTTAATTTGGTCATGGAACTCCACCCTTGTGCATTGGATATCTGCTGGTCTCAGAATGGGTCGGGTGCAGGTTGTTACAAAGTGTGTGTGTACGCGTGTGGTTTTTGCTCTATACACTGTTTCTCTTTCTGCTTTTCTGCTGTGTTGTGAGGTAGCCAAGAGGGCCCTTGCAGCATGTCATTGCTGTGCTGTTTGGAGTTTGCAGACACCAGAACTACGAGTCCAATGAACCTCTTTTCTTTATGCATTTCTCAGCATCTGGGGTTTTGTTATAGCAATACAAAACAGACAAAGACAGCCCTCTTGCTGCATCCACCCCCTTTGCCATGTGATCCAGTACTACTCCGCACTCTGACTCAGTCCCTGCTTTGGACCAATGGGATGTTGGAGCAGCAATTTGGAAGGTGCTGTGTGGGTGGATTTGCTTACTTCTGCTTTTCTCTTTTGGTGGGACTGGGGTTTGAACTCAGAGCTTCACACTTACAAAGCAGATGCTCTACCACTTGAGCCACTCTGACAGCTCTTACTTCTGCTTTTCTGCTGGTGGACAGGTGAAGAATATGCCCTTGTTAGCCTGCCAGAGGCAAAAGACACATGACACAGAATGAGTTATTTAAGTCACCTCATCCAAGGCCACCGTTGATCAGTTAACTGCTGGCTGAATGAACCTCAGGTCTGTGAGCAAGCCTAGCCAACATCTGCAAAGCTGCTTAGCTTCCCTACAGCCATCAGTGGGTCATGAGCAGGCCCTGACAGGCCAGCAGAGCCTGCTGGATCAAGGTGCTGTGTCTCGCAGGCTCTTAAGCTAAGTAAAGATTTCAACTTGCACACTGCCAGAGTGTTGCAGCCTTGTGGTGATCATAGACAGCTGACTGGAGAGATTACTCAGCTCCCAGCTAGCCACATGCTCCAAGGTTTGAACCCAGCAGTCGACTGCACAGCACATACCCTTAGATGCTTTTCCATGGTAGGAATGGGCAGACTATGGCCCACAAGTCCAAGGGCAGCCCACCACCTGTTCTTGTACAACTCACGAGCTAAGAATTGCTATGACAGATGAACATTTTTCATCAGTTTGATGATTGGGAATGCTATCTTTGAACCAAAGCAAGCAAAATGCTATCCTATAAGAAGAATTGTATTCTTCTCATGAATGCACCTATATTATAAAGTATTAGACATAAGAATTATATCATATTATGAATTTCATGAATAATAAATTATGGAATTTTGTTCTTTCTTGTGATTTAATTATCTGCATAACCTCTTTGATGTTGCTTCTTGTCTTGCAAAGCCTAAAATATTTGCAGAGCAAGTTCACTGACTCCTGTGCTATCACAACTTGACTGAGATGTTTGGTTGTTAATTTCATCTTTAGGCCAAGAAATGGAAAGAATCAGACTAGGACCCTCTGAGGTCTTTTCATTTGAATCCAAAAGCAGAATTGGACCCAAGTCTGTGATCTACTAGCCTAGGACTCTTCTGCCACTTTCCAGAAAGTCCGGTGATGGTAGGATTTGTTCAGAGTCCTCCAAATCTGCAGCTGGGATGTTCTCTATACCCCCAAATCTCTCCAGGCTGGTTTTCTCATGCTCCCTTCCAAGACTGTCACTCACGGGAGCATGGCTCTTTCACAGTGTCCTTCCCCAGCTCTGCCTGAAGCTCTCTAACATAAATTTGTTCTGGGATAATTTAAAAATCTGAGCATTCAAGATGATTTGTACTGGAGATGATGGAGAAGTTCTCTCAAAAGTTTCACAGTCTGGCCTCATTAGGAAGAAGAAATGGAATGAGAGAATTCAAGGAAAAAACCCTCATTTCTTCTTAGAGTGTGTTAATGAGCTGAGCCACAGGAGGCCATGTGTAAGTTGGACTGCAAGCAGCTGTAAATTAAATTTATTACGTGCCAAGGGATTCTAACAAACATTACTTAAAAATAGCAACAGACAGTCATTTGTATTATGTCATGTGACCTGGTTATGGAGAGACTTTTGTGCCTCTGCTATTAATCAGAGTTACTTTGAGAGGTAGTTGGTAAATTCTTTTAGAGCTACTGGCACCTTCCCCTTAATTAAGATTGTTCTGGAAAAGAGCTGGGCGAGTCAAAAATAGTCAATGTATATCACTGTACCCTGGAGGGCCTCCTTGTTCATTAGATGATGTTTATTTGGCTTTCCAAGAGGGATAAACTTGAAAGAAAATGTCACTTTCTTTAATAAAATCTCAGATCCTGGAAGGTTAGCATTGGAGGGCAGTTTCTTAACAAAGAGGGAGCAGGGAGCCTGGTGGGGAGATAGTGGCCTGATCCCAGCTGCCACCACCATGCCAGTCTTACCGGGGCGCTGCTTTCTCTTTGCCCCTCTGGCCACAGAGCAGATGAGGTCCTTTCTCTTGGATTGCAGGACACAGAAGGGGATGTTGTGATAATGCTTAAAGTGATAAGAGTTATCTATGGGAAATACCATATCTGAGCTTTTTGTTCCCTTATTAAAACTGTTGTCTTTTGTTGTACTCTGAACCCCGCCCCCACCATTCTCCACAGGCACCACTGAGTGAGGGAGACCCATTCCTGATTTGGACCCTGGGGTCTGGAATCAAATTGACCTACATCTGAATCATAGTTCTGCCATTTCTTGCCTCCATTTCTTTGTCAGTAGAATGATGACAGTTACCCTGCCACACAAGGTTCTTTATGAGGATTACATGACATAGTTCTCCAGAGGCTGAACACTGGAAAAAGCTCTTTAGAAATGTGAAAAAAAAAAAAGGAAAACACAGAGACCTAGCACCAGCTCCTTGCCAGTAGTAGGTCACTTTACTTTTTCAAGCACTTTCTTGGTCCGAACTAGCCCCACCTCTGGCCTTGTCTCATGGGTAACTTTTCATCCTTTGTGCCTCTCAGCTCCAGGGTCCATTATATGACAAGACTCCCCAGGCCCCCTCCTAGTTTTGAGAACGTTCCTCTGGGCCCCAGTTGTGTCACATGCAGAGACACCGGCTCCTTGCTCTGTCGGTATGTCTTAGTGGCTGCTACCTTTGTTCAGGGCCACCACATATGCCACTGAAGGTCTTCAGGGCTGACATCATGTCTGGCTACCTTTGCTTCCCAGTGTCTGCTGCATCTCAAGTGCTCAAAAAATGTCTGTGAAACAAAAGTACCAGCAGAGAACATCATGCATCTATACAACAAGGTCAGAGAGATATGAGAAAATCTGATCCTCTGCTGAAAAGACGAGAAGGAAGGGGAGGAAGTGGAAGGGGTGGGGAGAGGAAGAAAAAGGGGGAGAGGAGATCGGGAGAAGACCTGGTCAATGCAATGGGGTTGAGGAAGAAGGCCCCCAGGGTCCCCACCCTCAGGGCCCACAACTTATGTCCTGGGCAACAAGAACAGTCATGGCTCCCGCCTGCTGGAGGGTTGGCCATGGGCAAAACTGGCTGACCCTCTGGTGTAGCCCCCTTTCCTTGACAGGTGAGCACTTGGGCAGGGGCCTGGGATCTGGGGCTCCCCTTGGGCTGCACTTCTGCAAGGCAAGACTAGCACCATGGGAGTGAATGGAACAGAAACAAAGAAGCCTGAAATTTGCATCTAGGATGGGCTGTGTCTTGGATGAAAGAGGCTGTGGAGGAGGGGGATTGACAGAGTAGGGCCTGAACCACAGGGAAGGTTTCCCAGTGGAGAAGAGTGAGTGGAGAGAGCCAGCTCAGGTGAGCAGTGAAGGGCAATGAACAACTCTACTCTAGCCTTTTCAGAAGAGGATCAGATTTTCTGTTGGAGAGTTTCAAGGAAAATTCCAGAGGGTTCCCCACCCTTTCCCCAACCCTGAGGAACACGGATCCTAAGACCCTTTCCCAAGGTGCTTTATTTTCCTTGATGGTGACTGGGCTCCAGATGGCCACACGACCTGACTCCTCTGTATGCTCTTTTACTGAGATCCTTGCTGGATGATGGGCGCTGCCTGGAGGTCAAGGCCCCGAAGGAGTTGTCCTGCAAGTTGGGCAGAGCAGAGGAGACAACGGTCAGGAGGAATTGTATTCCTGGCTCTGCGAAGTTGTTGCTGTATGATACACTTCACTTCTTGATTCAGCAACTGTTTCCTGGCCTGCCTGGAGTGGTGGCAGACAGTGGGGACCAACGGCATTGATTGAGGCTTTACTGGGCACCAGGGAGGACTCCAGGCTTTGCACATGCACAGCTCATTTAAACAGATGCAAATGAGATGTGAGCTGCTCCCAGAAGACGGGCAAGGACAGGGCAAAGGGCCATGATGTGGCCAGGAGTTGTGGGGCTTAGGAGGGCCCCAACCCAGCTTGAAGGAGGGGTATCGCAGGCTTCAACCAAATAGTGTCTCGGGGTGAACCAGGCAGAGAAGCAGGCACAGGATGGACAGGGCCCAGGGACAAGAGAGAGTGGCCCATTTGGAAACTACAGGAGGCTGGATCTCTCTAGGGCTCAGTTTCTTCATCTGTGGAATGGAATGGTACTGACTCCACAGGACTGCAGTGAAGACTATACGGAGGCAATGTGTGTCCATTGCTTGGGTTGCTCTGGCTCCAACTGGCCCTCAACAAATGACATCTGTCTTTACAATTTTGGTATGGACTACTTCCCCCACCCCCTAGCTCTCCTGGTCACCTGACCATCCAGCAAATACTGAAGTGGTTCTATCACAGAGGATAGAACTCCCTTTTGAAATACCATTCTCAGAGTTTTTATTTCCTTGGCTGTACTGGGGTTTGAACTCAGGGCTTCACTCTTGCTAGGCAGGTGCTCTGGAGCCATGCCTCCAGTCACCATTATCAGAGCGTTAAGAGCCAAGAATACCTCGCTGGGACTGGTGGACTGGAAATGTACACTTGTTCATGGGAGTAGAGAGTGGGGCTGAGAGCCATGGGCAGTTAGCTGAAAAGAGCACTGAGCAAAGTGGTGCTTTGTCTTGCTAGTCACATGACCTTGGAGAAGTCGGCCATCTCCCTGGGCCTCCTTTTCTACCTCTCTTACATGAGATATCAAAACCTGTCTTCCAGGGTTGCTGAGGATTAAATGGGACAGTGTGTGGCACACAGGAGGTGCAGTGAGCAGCACTGCTCCTCACCATTACCATGTCCTCTTCACGAGCTCTTTGGAAAGATAAGTGTGCTAGGAGTCAGGTACCTGGGTGTCAGGGGAGAGGGATGGTGAGAGAACAGTTTCCAGCATGAAAGCCCTGGGCAAGAAGAGACACCTGCTGCCTGCACAGGTTTTCGTGGCCTCTGGTAGAGGCAGTGAACAGCAATGGGACATGGAGGCTATAAAATTGAGAAGTCAATAGCTCACCAGGAGTGAGGCATTGCTGTGTTTCCACGAGGTCTGATACAAGCAGTGCTCAATGCAGCATAGGTTTCATTACAGTTTTGCAGGGCTGGAGGCACAGTGGACCCCGCGTCTCTGGGCCCGTGGGGATTTCCTAAGCTGTTGCAACTCTCTTCTGTGTTATAAATGACAATCAGTGGTTCTGCCTATGTAGCTGGTCAATGAAGGGCTGTGTCTGTGGCATGCAAGGAACCCTCATGGAGGACCTACTTTGAGCCAGGGACACAGAGCTGAATGTAACCTGCTCTTCTTTTAGGGACTTATAGTCTGAGAGGGGAGATTGGGTAAGGTTGAGAGGTAAGCCAAAGATGGAGGTCATAGAGCAGGGGCAGCCAACTCCAGATGGCATTGTCAGGAAGAGCTTCTTGAGGGGGGGGGCGGGTAGGACTCCTGAGGCTGCTTTCAAAAAGCCAGGAACGGCACCTTCCTTTAAGCACCTACTGTGTGCCAGGCTCTTCATGCATGTTATCTTGTTTGCTCTCTACAGCAGTCCTGCAAAATAGTTGCTGCTGTCCCTGTTATACCAAATGACAAATGATTCAAAGATGTTAATTTGTCTGAGGTCACCCAGGCAGAGTAGAGGAACTAGCATTTGAACCCCTAGGTGTCTGTAATCAAGAAAAAAAAAGTTAATAAGAATGACCCAGAGAGGACCCAGATTTTGGAATTGCAGGTGAGGACATTAAAGAAGCTATTAAAAATATTTTCAAGGGCTGAAAGGAAAAGGTGGTCTTACTGGGCAAACGAATGACAAATCTCAGCTGAGAAATGGAAACAAAAGGCCATATAAACATTTTAGAACTGAAGAACACAGAAAAGAAATGAAAAATTCACTGGGTAGGCTTAACATGGGATTGAAGAGTCAGTGCACCCCAAGACAGATCCATAGAAATTGTCCACTCTGAAGAAGAGGGAGAAAAGGGTCAAAAAAGAACAGTGTTTCAGTGATTTCAGAGCCAGTTTCAAGCAGTATCAAATGCCTACTGTCTTAGTCCATTTCATGTAACAGAATGACTGAAATTGGATAGTTTATAAAGAACATAAGTTGATTTCTCATGGTTCTGTAGACTGGGTAGTTCAAGATTGAGGGCTGGCATCTGGTGAGGGCCTTGTTCAGTGTTATGCCATGGTGGAAAGTTGAAGGAGGGAGGAAGATGGAGCTCTGAGGGAGAGAGGAAGAATGAAAGAGAGAGCAAGATAATTATCTCATGATAATGATGTTAGCTCATGACAAGTTCCTCCATCCAGTCATGAAGGCAGAGTGTAATGACTGACCTCATCACTTCTTGAAGGTTCTACCTCTCAACTCTGCTGCACTGGGGGTTCAGTTCCCAGCACATGAACTTGGGAGACATAGTCAAGAATGGAGTGAGAAACTAAGGCAGAAATACGTTGAAGAAATAGTGGTTAAAACGTTTCTGAATCCGATGACACTTACCAGTCAATGCATCCAAGAAGGTCAGCAAACCCTAGAAAGCCACACCTGGAAACACCAAGCTTCTGGGAACTAAACAGACAGCCAAAGTGACACACTGCACACAGGGAAACAATGAAGGCTGACTCATCCAAAGCAGCAGAGACATGTGCAGTAAGATCTCCTGAAAGAAAATGGAATAAGATGTGTAGAACACAATAAATAAATACCAAAGAAATATATAAACAAACTGCCAATATAGAATGCTCTGTTGGGTAAGAATAGAATTCTAAATATGGACTAGTTCAAAGAAAGTGAAACCAGGGCTGAGACTCGCTTTGTATAACAATGCTAATTGCAGCATTATTTGCAATAACCAAAAGGTAGAAACAACCCAACCCAAGAGTCCCTCAGCAGATGAATGGAGAAACAAAATGTGGTATAACTATTCATTAGAATATTATTTACCCATGCAAAGGTAGTAAATTCTGACATATGCTACATAAATGAATTCCCAAAACACATGCTAAGAACAAAGAGCAAGACACAAAACGATGAACACTGAGTGATTCTCATATGAGGACACTAGAAGGAGAATTCACACAAGCAGAAAATTGATTTGAGGTTACCATTTGCTGGGCGAAGGGGAATGGGGAGCTAGCTATTGGTTAAAGGTTGCAGGCTTTTTTCTTGAGGTAATTTAAAAAGCTTTGGAGATCTTAGTAATGACTGTATAGCATTCTGAATATAATTAATACCACCCTATTGTGCATGGAAAAAATGGTTAAAATGGCTAATTCTGGGTCATGTATATTTTATGACAATTGAAAAAAATAGTGTAATACTACGCCAACACTGAGCTCTACACTTCAGATTAGTGATTTCTATAGTATGTGATCTACATTTCTCTCAATAAAACTGTTAAAAAGGAAAAATAAGGAGGAAAGCCAGGTGTGGTGGTGCACACCTATAATCCCAGTACTTGGAGGCAGGAGAACAGCAAATTTGAGGTCAGCCTGGACTACATCACATGATCCTCCCGAATAAATAATAACTAGGACATGAAGACATTTTCAGATAATGGAAGCTGAGAACATTTGTGACCTCCAGACCTGCACTGCAAGAAATATGAAAAGGAAATTCTTCAGACTGAATAGAAATGACTTTAGAGGGAATTGAAATCTGAAGGTAGGAATGCCAAGAGCCAGAAATGACAAAGATGTGTATAAATAGGAAAGATTAACTTCTACTATCTTTTCTTCATTCAAAGCAAAAAAATGTAGAGCTATAACAAAAAGCTTACGATGCTATAAACGAGAAGTGTGGTAATAATATCACAGAGGATAAGAGAGTAAATGTCACTATACTCTTGAAATGTTCTTTTTTAAAAAATTTCAAGATTTTATTATATGCACTGTCTAATGGAAATCTATGAAGACAGTTACACATTCTTGAAGCACTACCCTTGAAAATGTAAAATACAAACCCATTTTTTTTAGCTTTCTGATACCATAATAGAATGGAACAGAAAGAGTACATGAATAGAAAAATATCAAGTAGAATACCAATCATATTCCCACTGAGAAAATGACAGGACACACCCAAGGACATGGGAGGAACCATCAGTCTGAGGCTGCAGGGACAGCTGGGGCACAGCTCCACTCCTCCTCCAGCCCCACCATCCCACAACGGCTAGGGACAGGGGGTGGGGACAGGGCCAATCCATCAGCAGGAAGGCAGTGTCAGCACTGATAGTCACAGCCTCCCACTGGCTGAGTTCCAGCAATTCATAACGGATATTGGGGTCTTCACAAGCTTAGGAAGGCGGGTGATCCTCCCCCCAGATGCTCCGATGCTTAGCCATGTCTTCTGGAAATACTTCAGAAAGTTCTTGAATCCACAGGCTGTTAAATATCTTCATTGTGTCATTCTCACCTTTACTCTGTTTCTGACTAAGCCTCTTCAGGCACTCATTAGCATAGAGTTGGGAGTTTTGACATTGATCTATGTATTCAAAAATTTCTAAAGGTACAGTAATATCATGCAGTTGCTGCCTGTGCTTATCAAGGTCCTAGAAACCAGTAACGATGACATTTGCCTCTGGTTGAGCCAGTGACTTGGGCTGGAAGTCACTGGCAATGACCCTGAGCTGCTGACCATTCCTGTGAATTTCTCCATGTGCCCTCCAAGGGTGGGCTTCTCTGCCAAAGCCCACCTCTGCAGTGCCAACCTGCATTGTCTCAGGCTTGGCCCTGCTCTCCCACTTCCTGCTTCCCTCTTGCACTGTTCTGAAATGTGAGAAGTGTGAAAAATGACATATGAAGTGGTGCAGAATTGATCCTAGCTGGACTGTAATAAGTTAAAGACAAATATTAGCACAAATAATGAAAAAGCATAGCTTCAAATACAACAGAGACATTAAAATGGAACACTAAAAATGTACTAATTAATGCAAAAGAAAGCAAGATTAGAGAGAAAGACAAAAAAAATCTAAGATGAATAGAAAAAAAGTAGCAAGATTGTAGACTTAAACCCAACCACAACAATAATTATACTAAATGTAAATGATTTATTATTTCAATTAAAAAGCCAAGGTTCCCAGACTGAATAAGACAGCAAGACCTGACTATATGCTATTGGTAACAGCATGGTGCACTTTCAGGTCAAAAGTAAAGGAGTGGGAAAAGCAAAGGGAGGGTGAGAGTTGACTGTATTAAGATTAGACAAAGTAGACTTCTGAACTCATTCTATCTTTAAGGAGGAAGAAAGATGTTTCACAATGAAAAATAGGCCTATTGAACAGAAAGAGGTAACTACCATACATGCTAACACACTAAAAACAGACTTCCGAGTACACAAAGCAAAAAGGCACAGAACTAAAGGACACGCCCACACCCGACCTGAGCTCTTGTTTCTCAGTAACTGATGTTAAAACTAGACGCCGACCTCCGGCACTAGGGGATGGGGGTGGGGGTGGGGGCAGGTGTTGCCCTTTTGGGTGAACATGGATTGAACTATGACCACAAACCAACTATGTGCCAGACACAGTGCCTGGTTAGGCCATTCAATCCTTGCTACTATCTGGGTTATTTCATTTCTCCTGTCTCAGAGTTGACAGTGGTCCCTTTTTCCAGTTGAAGGAAATGAGCCTACGAGAAACGTGGTACATAGGGGGCAGGTGGAAGAGACCAGACAGGAACCAGAGTCTGACCTTCTTTTGTGTTCTTTCATCCTCCCATGATGCCCTGGGGCATATTCTGCTAGTTTCTTTTCAAAGTTGCATGGTGGGATTTTCATTATAGACAGAAGCCCAGAAACATTAAGAAACTAAGTGGTCAGACTAGAACCCCACTTGCCTTTCTTTCTAAAGAAACTTCCCCTGACTTTATCATCTGTTTTCTTCAGTGACTTGGCCCAGGAGTGACTGTGTTATGTGCAGAACACTGACCCCCAAGCTTGGGGTCATGGAAGCTCTGTTCCTGTTCCTTCCCACCATCCCCAGTTCTGCTCCCCACTGCACATGCATTTTAAATTTAATACTCTTTATTCAAAATCTGAACATCTTTATTAAGAAGGGACCAAAGAAATTAGAATAAAGTGCAGAGTACAAGGTCCCCAGAGAAAGTCTTTTTAGCCCACTCTGTTCACACATGGTCAACACACTCAGCAGGAGCTCATGCACGTGACCACAAACACACTTGTTCTCACACAGGCTGCCACACTCGGCAAAACCCAGAGATGTGCCTGTGCACACACACACACACAAACTCACACACACACACACAGAGGTGTGTACATCCCTACCCGCCCACCGCGCCCTCATCACACGTGGGTGGAAACACAGTCAAGCCCATAGGTTGGTTTGACTTCTATTCAATGAGGTTTTGATGATGACTTCATCAGCAGGAAAAACATGAATTACTTATCAAATTACTCAATAATTGATAAAAGCCATCATAAAAAGACCTGTGGAGACACAACTACATGCAATTCCTCACTGCCATCAAGTGCACATAGAAAGAGGTGACAGCCTAGATGAAGCCTTAATCTTTAAATTGGCTCTAAAATATGCAGCTTATAGGACAGGAATAGTGGCACACACCTATAGCCCTAGCTACTTGGGAGGTGGGGACAGGAGAATCACGGTTCAAGGCCAATCTGGGCAAATGTTAATGAAGCCCTATCTCAAAAACAAGCCGGGTATGGTGGTTCGTGCCTGTATTCCCAGGTATGTGGGAGATGGAGGATAACGATCCAAGGCCAACTTGGGGGGTGGGAGGAGTGGAATTAGCAAGACCCTATCTGATAAACAAATTAAAAATCAAAGGCACAACTTTAATGGTAGAGTACAAGTCTTATACTCTGAGTTCAAATCCCAGGAGTCCCCAAAGTGAACCTTACAAAAAACAAGAAGCAAAATAAAACAACAAAAGCAAAAAGAAAAAGAAAAAACATGCTGCTTGTAGCTCTGACTCAGTTTACTTACTTTCTTGCTGCTCCATGCTCTTGTAACTGTCAAGCAATTAAAGAGCCTCAAATCTCCCTCTGTGGACAGGCTCCCAGACTTGCTCCCGATGGGCACTGTGCCTCTGAGCCGCTAAACGTGACATAAAAGGACAGTCAACAATAAGAAGCGGAGAGTCTGTATGCACAGTAATGGGCCAGCACTCTTTGCTATCAAATTAAGGGAAGGGAGGTTGGAAGTATTCACACTATAGCGTTGGGGACCGTGCCTGGAGACAAGAGCCCTCTGACTTAGATTGCAAGGGCGCACAGTGGGAACATTGCTCTTGGGAGGCGATTTGTCTCCTTCAATCTTCAAAACCTTCAGATCCCGAATCACGAATTGTGTGCTTGGAGGACACAGTGTGGAGGAAGCAGAGCTCAGTGTGGAGGAGACCTGCCCTGCAGGGGGTCACCACAACCTGACCCTGTGCCCTTCCACCCAGTGCCCCAAGCTGCCCCCAATCCTGCCCAACTCTCCTCCCCTCCATGGTATCTTGGTCTCTAGATTCATTTAGCTGTGCACCTGGGTCCCTCTTGTCTAACTCTCTCTTCTTGAGGGGACCGTCTGGGCTCGTGGTCTTAAGCACCATCCATGTGCCAATGACACCCAAAGGGACATGTGTGCCCTGCTGGATCTTGCTGTTCCAGCTCCAGCAAGCCCCAGCCAACTGCGCTCCAGAATGGAGGCTGGGGGCGCATCTTGAACTTCCTGAGGCTCAAGAAGCCCTTTTGAGGACCAGCCCCAACCCTGAGAAGACACCACCATCCTCCTGATTGCTTAAGCAAGGCCTAGAAATTAGCCTCCATTTCCCTTTGTCCCAGGCTCCCACTCCCTTGTCCTTTGTTTCATGACAAACACTTCCCCGAGCACCTATGATGCATCAGTGAAGCAAGCTTCATTTAAGTGCAGCCATGAAGGGACCGGACAATGCCATGGGGGAGGGGGATTATGCTCAAAACCAGAACAATAGGGAGATGATGGAGAGAGAGAGAGAGAGAGAGAGAGAGAGAGAGAGAGAGAGAGAGAGAGAGAGAGAAGAAAACTGTTAGAAATATAGTACTGCGATTCACAATAGCCAAGTTATGGAAACAGCCAAGATGCCCCACTAATGACGAATGGATTAAGAAAATGTGGTATCTATACACAATGGAATTTTATGCAACTGTGAAGAAGAATGAAATGTTATCATTCGCAAGTAAATGGATGGAATTGGAGAACATCATTCTGAGTGAGGTTAGCCTGGCCAAAAGACCAAAAATCGTATGTTCTCCCTCATATGTGGACATTAGATCAAGGGCAAACACAACAAGGGGATTGGACTTTGAGCACATGATAAAAGCGAGAGCACACAAGTAAGGGGTGAGGATAGGTAAGACACCTAAAAATTAGCTAGCATTTGTTGCCCTCAACGCAGAGAAACTAAAGCAGATACTTTAAAGCAACTAAGACCAATAGGAGAAGGGGACCAGGAACTAGAGAAAAGGTTAGTTCGAGAAGAATTAATTTAGAAGGTAACACACACACACACAGGAGAGCAATGCAGGTAACTCCCTGTGTGGCTAGTCTTATCTCAACTAGCAAAAACCCTTGGTCCTTCCTATTATTGCTTATACTCTCTCTTCAACAAAACTAGAGGTAAGGGCAAAATAGTTTCTGCCGGGTAGTGAGGGGTGAGGGGGGGTAAGGGAAGGGAGGGGATGGGGGGTAAAGGAAAGGAGGGGATGGGGGGAAGGGGGGAGAAATGACCCAAACATTGTATGCACATATGAATAAAAAATAAATAAATAAATAAAATTTAAAAAAAAAAGAAATGTAGTACTGTGAAGTATTGGACAAAGGTGAAGGTGAAATATAAACAGTAAGCAGTGGTCACTCAGCCAAGAGGTTCAGATCAGGAAAGGCCTCTCTGGGAGAGAACACAAAGCCACTGCAGGAGACAGGAGACTGTGCAAAGGCCCTGAGGCAGGGACCTATTTGGCAAGTTCCCATAGCGGCGACAGGAAGAGTCCTGAGTGCCGAGATTGGCGTGTGGGGCAGGGCTCATCTCAGGGGCCTCCTGCCTGTGATGAGGGGTCTGGATTCTGGTCCAAGCTCAGGAGGAGGTGATGCAGGGGACACCTACTGTTTAAAGATGGTGAAGGGTACCATGTGAAGAGGCCAGAACTGCCGAGGGCAGGCTGGAGGCTGTGGCCGTGGCCCAGGTGACGGATAAGGACCAGAGTGTGGTGGTGGAGGCGGAGGACGGTGGTCACACAGGGCATGCACTGATTTTGCAAGTGAAGTCAATAGCTCCTCCTAAGGGAAAGACAAAGCTCTATCCCACTGCAACCAGACCCCTGCCACCTGGTATCCCCAGTACACCCATGGAAGGAATCCACATGGCCAGCCTTTTGTGATGCTCCCAGTGAGGCTGGACTTTTGGGGCCAGAATGGCAAGTAGGGGACCCCAGCAAGCATGTGCTTCAGGCCGGAGCCAGGTTGTTCCAACTTGGGGCCACTGTTGTCTGTGGCAGCCTCCACGGCCCAAACAGCACATACCACCTTTTCTCTGAGAGGCCTGCCTGTGGCTAGATGGTGAACCCTGTGCTGGACCTGGACTGCATTGATCCAAGGAGTGCTGCCCCCAGCCATGGAAGGCTGAGGAGGGCCCACAGGGAGAGGTGTAGGTGTGCGCTGGATGTGGTTACATTGTCAGGCTTTGGGACTGAGCCAGGCTGAGCCCCAAAGCCAGGGGTAGAGAAAGGCCTTGAGGAGGTGTCAGAGCCCCACAAACTCCAATCCGGTTTCTGCCACTTGGAGGCCTGGGATCATAGCCAGTGGTTTTGTCTCCCCACCTCACTTTCCCCATTTGTTAAAGCAATACTTCTTAGCCATCCTGTTGGGCTCCGAGGAGGATTAAATGAGTGGACTGGCTGCAGCCAGCTGGGTGCTCTGTGTGTCCATCTGCCTGTCAAATTCTGACAAACAGCCTGGGATGTGATCCATTACTCAGTCTTGCTGGGGGTGGGGGCGGGGAACTGAGGCATGGAGAGGCCAGGGAACCTGCCTGTGGGCCAGGGAAGTTAGAATTCTGTACTCCAGGGCCAGCTCCTGGTACACAGCAGGAGTTGAGCCTGCTGACAGCAGGCCTTAGGTGGCAATTTCCTTCCAGAGAGTCTCCAGTGTGGGCCCCAGGAGACAAGGTGGCACCATGATATTTGGGAGGCAGTGGGCTTGGCGGTGATCACTCTCCAGAGCTGGGGCTCTGCTGTTTGCTGCTGTGGGTGGGGTTGATGCTTAGGGGATAGTGACAACCAGGCAGCTCCTGACTCAGCCTGCTGCGTGGGAACTCCTTGGGGGGCCTCCTGATCCACGGAAGGGAGCCCGAGGGGGTGGGGCTGTCACATGGCCACAGGAGGAGGGTCAGTGTGTGGGTGGGGCCCCTCCTTTGAGCCCACAGGCTGCCAGCGCTGATGTGTGCAGGAGGTCAACCTGCTTTGTGAGGTATGAGAAGCAGTCTTTCAGCTTCAGAAACAGGAGCCAGCTGACCCTGGCTATCCCCAAGGGGCATTTGACACTGCATCTTGCCTTCCTTCTGGGACAGGAGCCTCACTGCTTGTCCCACTTGGGGCCACCCCCCTTCAGAAGTTCTTCCTTGGACTGAGACCAGAGGCTTTCTCTGTGACTTCTTTCGCTCAGATTCAGTTCCATCCTGGGACCACTGGCATTTGATTTTATTCTTATTTTTTAACCATAGGGAGGTGGAGTGCCACAGTGGGGTGAAGACAGACCTGTCTTAGGTCCTGGCACCCTTCCTTACTGGCCCCTGACCTGGCACACAGATATCTGTCTCTGAGTCTCCCTTTTTTCATCTCAGAATCGGGATGGGGAGGACTTCCTCTTGTGTTTGCTGTACAAGGAGAAGATGAAAACCACCAGTGTAGGGCAGTGTACAGCAGGTGCTCAGTACACAGCAACCATGTTCAGTCGACTCCGATTTCTCTCCTGCACAGCAATGCCTTGAAATGCTCATGGTTCTCAGGTGTCCCCCGAATGTCTCTCCTAGGTTAAGTGCCTGTGCTCGACAGAGCCCCCACCTTTCCGTTTTCCCTGTCTGGAAAGACTGATTTTGCTCATGTCATTCATTCATTCATCTGTCCCACAAATATGTGTAAGTGCCTGCCACATATGAAAGTGACAGAGACCTGCCTGGAGAGGGCTCACCATCTATAAGGCTAAACTGTAAGTTATGACAACAGAGCCCAGAAGCGAAGTCTAGAAACAAATGAGGGACCCAGGGAAACAGCTAAGTTCTTAGTCCCAAGGCATCTAGGAGGCATGGCCCAGTCTGCAGTGCTCCCCTGGTGACAGGCAAAGAGTCTGCACAGAGCAGGGCCTCAAAATATGGCCTGACCATCATAGGGAAACGGCTCAGACAGCAAAGAAGAAAAAGCCTAGAGAGGCCAAAGAAAGGCGTGTTCATTTCAAGGGTCTACAACCCTGAAATAGATGCTGCCCTATGTGGTAGCCCTGTAAGTCATTTACACAGTTTGCGGTTTGACCGCTGGGTATCAGGGCTGAACCATATACCTCACCCATCCCAGCCCTAAGGTCACAGGCTGCCTTCAGCCTCAGGGTGGCTTGACCAGAGGGTATTCTAGAACTGGGTACTGAGATCCTTTCTCTGCACCTATAGCTACTGGACTGGCTTCCGCAGCAACTCACACATGGACCTCTCATTTCGTGACACAGCCACCAAGGAGAGGCAGAAGTGATTCCTTTCCAGGATCGATGACAAGTTCCTGGGAAGAAGCTGATTGGCTCAGCTTTGGTCAAATGCCAGCCCAGGCCCAATCATCCACAGCCAGAGGCATGAAATGAAATGAAAGGAATGAAAATACAATGTTAGCACTCAGATTGATTGTGACTGTGTCAGTCACAGGCATTTTGTCAATAACATCCTCCCAACAGCCCGGCACGATTCTCAAACCCATTTGATACAGAGCACACCGAGGGTTAGACAGGTGAAGTTTCCAGCCCAGGGCGTGGCTGGGATTTGAACCGGGCAGTCTGACTTCAGAGCTCACACCCTCTGCTGTCAACCTGGACTGCTTCCTGGCTAGTCTGTTAAACCACAAGAAAGAAATTGCCAGGAAGCCCTTCCACTAGTCACCAACTGAAGCCACTCAGGGGGTTGGTGGCAAAGCTGGGATTATTTAATTTTATTTTACATTCCTGTGGCTCTCACATGGCCAGACAGTGCTCCAACAACCTGAGAGGAAAGTACTATACTGTACCCATTTTATACACGAGGAGACTGAGGCATGGAGATCTCAGTGTGTTGGGGCGGAGCTGGGATCAGAGTTCATCTCTCTTGACCTAAGCACTTGAGGTGTGCTAGGAGCATGTGTGTGAGTGAGTGTGTGACCACAAGCACATGTGCATGGCCTGTGCACGTGAGCCAGCATGTCTGTCACGACTGCCAGGCTCGGCCCCCGCGGGAGGTTTCCTGGCATTTCCCTGCCCACTTGCTTTACTTTGTCATTAGCCTGGCCTGGGGCTTTGAAAGCAAATTGCATTATAAGATGACAGCCGGTAGCCCTCGAAATGCCATTTCTGTGAAGTGGGTGATCATGGCTCTGACTAAGGACTGTATCAGTGGTGTGGGAGGAGAGGTGTCCCCGTGCAGAGCCTCCTGGGCTTGGGTCCTGGGCTGAGCGCAGTGACTGTTCTCCCCATGGCTCAGCTGTGCTGGGCTGTGTTCACTCTGGGTCAGAACTGGAAAATGCCATTTTGGTGTTAAATTAGGTCCTGATCCTAAGTCCACAGCTTCCAAATTCAGGTTAGAGAACAGAGGGACAGAATCTGAGGTCCCATCCTCCTGCTGATGTCACCTTAGTCAAGTGGTTTGGTCTTCTTCCCTGGGGCAGGGAACAATAATACTGACAACTGACACCTCCTCTTCAAAGGGCTCCAAGGAGAAAAGTGAGGTTTGTGTGGTGGCACAGAATACACAGCTGTTGACACACTGCCATTTGGTCAAGTTCCTGAAGGGAAGGTCGTCAGCGGGATGGCTCCTTCTCTTACCCATTCAGGCTCCCATTCAGCCCAGTCCTCACTGCCTGTGGGTAGCTTCAGAGTGGGACACTGCAGTCCCCAGCACAGTGATTACTTAGAACAGAAAGGGTCCTGTGGTCCCACAGCCCTGCCCACCCGGCAGGGGGTTAGTTCTAATCAGCTGCGGAAGCGGCTCCTCTCAGACCTGTCAGTGGGCCTCTCTGGATACAGTCTTTTCCTTTTTCTTTTTTCTTTTTGTTACTTAGCAAAGATGGAGTTCAGGGAGCAGGAAATAACTGATCCATCCGATCACATCTTTGAACTACTCTGCTGTCTTCTCCAGATCATTGATGATGGTTTCCTGGGAAATCCCCTGAAAACAGATGAATGATGATGGTGGTGATGTGTGAAGTCCTCAACCTGGCTTTTTGGAGCCTCCAGAAAAGGTACACCATGCCCACAAACTTGCCAGCTTCCTGCCTTGGCAGCCATGTCCTGTTCGATGGCCACAGGCAGGTACAAACGCCCCTTCCTCCAGGACACCTGCAGAACCACCCCTGAACAAACTTTCTCTTCCAGAAAACCATTCACCACTGAGAACGAAGGACTTGCCGAGGATGTCACAGTCTCTGCACAGTGCCACTGAGGCAGATGGCACACAGATGGAAGACTCAGGCACAGTGTGAAAACAGTGAGCCAGAACAGAGCCATCTTGGCCCAAACATCGCACCAGGCCTCTGTACCCCCTCAGCACTTTGACTCATGACCTGACTCTCCCTGTGGCCTCTCCCTTACCTGCTGGCACCTTGTAGTATTTACCAGTGGCTGTGTTCTCCGCTTATGCTGTCATTTCATCCCCATTTTACTGATAGGGAAACTGAGGCTCACAGGCCTTAAAGACGGGTCAAAGTTTTGTTACGTGCCAGTGTCAGGGTCCTTGTCTTCACAGGCAGAGAACTGGCTCGTGAGGCATCTGAATGATAAGCCAAAGCCGGCGTATAAAGTAGGATTTATTAGAGAGAAAGGAACGGCTACAGCTACAGAGGCGCAGCGGAGCCCGGAAGCCGGTAGCTTGATGCTCAGGTGAAGGCTGGGGTTTTTATGGACGATTTAACTCTGGGTTAGGTGGGTTTTTCTCATTGGCCATGGATTCGAGAGCTTTCTCAGGTGAACTGGTTTGGTTAGCACCTTTCCTGGGGGAGGGGAAACAGTCTTGAGAGCATTTTGCTCATCAGCCCTGTGGCATCTCTCCTTTAGGGTGCAGGAATGCAGTCCTCCATCTCCTCAGGATGCAGGAATGCAGTGCTCTCCGTGGGGAATGGGATACTCACTCATCTGCCTTGGGTCTCCAGACCCAACACTTTCACAGCTGGAAAGACAGAACATTCATTCATTTGTTCATTCATTCATACAGATTCACAGAAGGCCTAATTGGTGTGGACAAGACAGACTTGGTTATTTCTCTCCTGATGCCAAACTTCCTGAGTCTGGAACTTCAGAGGGCACCGGGAGACAAAGGACCCACACATCTCCTCAGGCTGACTCGCTTCTTCCAGTGATCATGTTTTCTTTCTGAGTTCCAGGCACTTAATCCATCACATTTTCTGGCACTCAGGGCCGCCAGCAGCCTGGGCTGAAATCCGATGGAGTCATCCTTCCTCCTGTTTAATCTTTAAAATGAGAGCCGAAGGCTGTTGATCACTTGTATGAGCTGCAGGAGATGATGGCGGCCTGATGAGGCTGTAATTTCCCAAGCTTCTGTCCTCTCACCCCTCCTGCAAATTGATGGGACTGTGGCCTCTGGGGACCACAGTTATCCAGTGAACATGTGGTTGGCTCCCAGGTGTTCCCTCTCCCTGGGCAATCAAGAGATGTGCCCAGGGCTGCAGAAAAGCCAGCCTGGTGCCATGGCCACACCGACAGCTTCCCCTTGAGTGAGAGGTGGAGGGGTTCGAGAGGAGCAGGCCTCCCACACCGGGCTGCTTGCGGATGCCTGGAGCCTGGGCTGGAGCGTTGGAGGGCTTCGCTGCGGTCCTGTTCGGCTTCTCAGCTTTTGCTGGAGGTGGGGAGAGCAATTAAGAACAATCTCAGCAGTGGGTTTGTTGTGAGTCACTCTGCATTAGCCCCTTCATGGATGCTACCTCGTCCACCTCCACAGCAACTGTATGAAGGAGACATTCCTGATCCAATTTTACAGATGAGGAAAACTGGGACTCACAGGGACATACAGTGATCAAGCCACAGGGCTGGGATTTGGACTCTGAGCTGAGACACAGCCCACAAACTTTTCCACTGTGTGCTAAGGCAGTCCAGAAGTGTAGGCCTAACTCACACATATCAAAGTCACTAGAAACTGATGTACAAACTGGAAAGCAGCGTTACTGGCTTACAGAAATTTGTGTAATTTTTACAGGGCTTGGAGTAACTTCTCCTGGCCCTTCTGGCTGAGTCTGTCATCTATTGGTTTTCAGTAGGCACTAAGTAGGCACATTTTCCTTCAGAGGAAGCAAAATGATGCATTCATTCTTTTGGGGAATTTCACTGAGGTCAGTGGGAAGTTCTGATAGATTCTCCAAACCCCATTCACCAGGCACCCCTATCACAGCAGCTGGAGGAACACTGACTTGGTTTCTCTTTTTCCCTCTGATTCTCCAGCTCTTTAAACGAAATCCCATAGGCCTGTAGCTTCTCAATTGCAAAGGTTTCTGGCTCACGATACTGGAGGCTGGGTTGCTCAAGATCAAGGTAACAGACTTTCTCTCCAATACTTCCCACTCCTGGTTCGTTGAATCCATAGATGTGGAACCTGTGGATGTGCAAGTGACGGCTCTGAGTGACCCTGTTTATATCAGTGATCTAAAGTAGACAAATTTGTTGAAGAAGAAGGTAAAATGGTGTTTTGAATGGTCATTCAGAGGGGAATGAGGATTTTGTGGGTTTTCTGTTGAGTGAAGAGAGTCACATTTTCAAGATGAAAAGGCTGTGTGGGTCTGTTGTACAACCATGTGAATGTACTTCACATTGCCAAACTGTACACTTAAAATGGTGAAGATAGGGCTGGGTGCAGTGGTTCATGCCTGTAATCCCAACTCCATGGGAGGCAGAGCTCAGGATGATCATGGTTTGAAGCTGGCCTGGGCAAAACAGTCAGTGAGACCCTATCTCAACCGATAAGCTGGGTGTGGTGGTGCAGGCCTGCCATCCCAGTTATGCAGAAGGCATAAATGGGAGGATTGAGGTCCAGGCTGGCCTAGGGAAAAAACATGTGGCCCTATTCAAAATATAACTGAAACAAAAATGGCTGACATAGTGGCTCAAGTGGAGAGCACCTGCATAACAAGTGTGAGACCCCGAATTCAAACCCACTGCTGTCCCCTGAATAGTCAAGTTAGTCAATTTTCTGTTATTTTTTTATCACCATTTAAAAATAAAAACAATTAATTAAGAAGATGAATCTCTTTGAGGTGATGAGACTATTCCATATCATAATTATGGCAGTGACTACCAACTGTATGGATTTATCAAGCTCATTGACTGGACAGTGAGAAGGGAGAATTTGACTCTCTGCAATTCATACCTTGATCAACCTGACTTAGAAAAATAAAAGCAAACATGTCTGGCAAAGAAAGTACACTCAGTCACTCAACACACATTTCTTGTGTGCTCATGAGCCACACCATCTGAGGCAGTGGTGGGACTCAGGCAACTTTTGTGACGTTCACATCTTTGTGAGGCTGTAATAAATGTACTTATCAGACAATTAATGGAATAAAAGAGATTGTCCCAAAATAGACACACATATGGATATGCAGACTTATAGCCAGATACCTCTATCCACCTATCTATCTCATGTCCTGTCTACCATCTGAATTTAACAGAGAATAAAGGGGACATTCCAAATTATAAAGGACAATTTAATTATTCCATAATTTCTAACTTTACCCTCTATCCCCAAACAAATTCTGTATAAAGACTGCAATGTAAAAAAAGTAATGTTGAAAGTGTCAAAACCAGCAAGAATAAATAAAGTATAAATATTTGTGTGATCTTGGCCTGGAAAAGAGCTCTCTAAGTACGAAACTGAAGGCAAATACTTGAAAGGGAAGATTAATAGATTTGACCACTTATAAATTGAACAGCCTGACATCCAAAACACTATCAATAAAAGTAAACGTCCAGCCACGATGAGAAAATATTATTTGCTATGTGTATTGTAGAGCAAGGATTAATAACCTCAGTGCACAAAGCAGTGCTGTGAATTGATAAGAAAAAGGCAAATATTGTAATAAAAAAGGGCAAAGAACATAAAATCTGACATTCTAATTATTTTAGCTTTGCACGGCAACAACTCACAAAATAAGTAATAAACCTGATGGCTGAGACTCAGAAGAACATTCAACGTGACTGGAACTCATGGAGAGGCAAAGGAAGGCAAGGTATAATTCGTTTCCTATCAAACTGAGAATATTTTTAAATGACCATCTTCAATGTCGTTGGGATTTGGGAACTGGATGTCTCTGTGTCCTGTCTTTCTGGAAGAAGATGGTACAATGCAAATCAAATGCACTTGGGACAACTGTCTCCTTGTCTCCTCTCTTCTTCGTGCCCCCACTGCCCCACCACTGGTTTCTGTTCTGTTGCTGACTTCTCGTTGGCTGGTGGGAAGCAATAGTGCGAGATGAAAGGGGAGAGAGGATAGAAGAGACTCTCTTTGATTTCCATCCAGGGTCTGCTTCCCTCCTGCAGCGGCCATGCCCTCTCTACCCTCTGTGCTGCCTTGAGGTCAGTGTGCAGCTATGCTCAGAAGTCTGCTACCTGCTCCTGGTGCCCTCTGAGAAGTCAAGCAGATCCTTAGGGAAGGCTGTGTTGAATTTATCCCCCATGAGTTGAAAACCTAGCCCCCAGAGTCATAGTTGGAGACTGGCCTTTTGGATACAACTGGGACTAGACGAGGTCATGAGGCGGGAGATGGCCTCAGTGGCTTTCTTGCTCTGTCTCGTGGTGTGATGCACTCCACCTTCATGATGCAGCAAGAAGGTCTCATAGGGTGCTGCAGCATGCTCAGAGACTTCCCCCTCCGAGCCACAAGCCAGATAAAACTCTGTTTTTTTATGGTTTTATTGTTCATATGTGCATACAAGGCTTGGGTCATTTCTCCCCCCTGCCCCCACCCCCTCCCTTACCACCCACTCCGCCCCCTCCCTCTTCCCCCACCCCCTCAATACCTGGCAGAAACTGTTTTGCCCTTATCTCTAATTTCGTTGAAGAGAGAGTATAAGCAATAATAGGAAGGACCAAGGGGTTTTGCTGGTTGAGATAAGGATAGCTATACAGGGCATTGACTCACATTGATTTCCTGTGCGTGGGTGTTACCTTCTAGGTTAAGTCTTTTTGATCTCACCTTTTCTCTAGTTCCTGGTCCCCTTTTCCTATTGGCCTCAGTTGCTTTTAAGATATCTGCTTTAAAAACTCTATTCTTTATAATTACCCAGTCTCTGGTATTTTGTTATAGCAACAGAGACTAAGCAGGGAACACCCCCCCACCAAATACACGCACTCAGTTCTGGCAGCACCACTGCCTCCCTTTCGTTCCCCACACCTTAGGATCATGGCTGCTTCCTGCAGTTCTCAGTCTCAGTCACTTCAGCATCTCTTTGCTTTCCATCTTCTTAACCCCTGAGTAGTTAATTCCCTGTGTTAAATCCTCTCTGTTTGAAAATACTTCTGATTTCTCTTTTCTTGGTCTACCCCTGACTGAAACAGTCTTTATCCTAGAAATTCCACTTCTAGGAATTTATTTTAAGACAAATCATAGCTGTGTTAAACATGATTCACTAATTGCAAGAGGGTGGGGGACAATCTAAAAAACCCAAAAGTCCATCACTGTAAGGTTTGGGTTGATTCGTATCCCTGCAAAAAGATACACTGACGTTCTAACTCCCCAAACTGCAGAATGTGATCTTGTTTGGAATTAGAGTCACTGAAATGTAACTAGGGGACACACCGGAGTTGTATAGACCCCTGATCCCCTATGAACCAAGGTCCTTGTAAGCAGAGACTTGTGCCAAAGACTGACAGCAATCCCAAAAGCGAGGAGGGAATCATGAGCAGGACAGATCTCCCTCTGAGCCTCTAACAAGAAACTAACCCTCGATTTTAGACTTCTGGCCTCCGGATCTGTAAGAAAACACATTTATTCTTTTTAAAAACCACGTGGTTTGTGGTCTTTTGTTACAGTAGCTGTGATGGTTCATCTTGATTGTCAACTTGATTGGAGTGAGAAACACCTAAAGAAGCACACCTGGAAAGGTTAGATCAAAAAGAATTAACCTAGAAGGTAACACCCACGCACAGGAAATCAATGTGAGTCAATGCCCTGTATAGCTATCCTTATCTCAACCAGCAAAAGCCCTTGTTCCTTCCTATTATTGCTTATACTCTCTCTTCAACAAAATTAGAGATAAGGGCAAAATAGTTTCTGCTGGGTATTGGTGGGGGGAGAGGGAGGGGGCGGAGTGGGTGGTAAGGGAGGGGGTGGGGGCAGGGGGGAGAAATGAACCAAGCCTTGTATGCACATATGAATAATAAAAGAAAAATGAAAAAAAAAAAAAGAAGCACACCTGGGTGTGTCTGTGAGGACATTTCTGGAGATTAGATCATAAGGGCTCTGACCTGATCAATGGTTTAATCCATTGATGGATTCAAAATTTGGGCAGCCTCTTGGTAGGTGCTGAAAACTATAACATTGGGCCCAGTTAGAGGAAGTAAGTCACTGAGGAAGGACTCAAGTCCTTGAGGCAGTGTCTTGTCCTGGAGCCCCTCTGTTTCTCTCTCTGCTTCCTGTCTGCCCTGAGGTGATCAAAATCCTCCACCTACTCCTGCCACCATAATGTTCTGCCTCACGACAGGTCCAGAATCAAAAGACCCAAGTGACCATGGACTGAACCCTCTGAAAGCAAGAGACAAAATAAACAGTCTCCCACCCCTTAAGCTCTTTTCTACACTGAGCATATCTTGTTTTGGAGCAAGAAAAAAAAAAAAGCTTTTTTAGATGGCGCTCTGAGTTCTAGCATGTTCTGTGACCCCACAAGGCAGTCTACTGTGGTCATCATACTTTATATCCTGTGGGGAAACTGAGGCCCACAGAGAGCGGTCTGGGAGAAGCACTTCTTTCTGAGAGAGTGCGGGTTGAGTGGAGCAGGGAACATTTCTTCTTCTCCTTGCAGTGTGCTCCACTCAGGACATCCAGAACGAGCTGAGCAAATGTGAGTGTTCATGATAAACGATCAGAGATGACATGTGGAGAAACCAAATAAATCTCATGGCTATTTTTAACATCCTCTGTGTCCTTTGACTAACTCCACAGAAACTTAGGCAGCTTCCCAGGAGGCTATTTTGTTATTTATTCATAAATGTATTTTCCATTTACTTTTAATTATGAGGATGAAATTTTTAAATGATCAAAAATAGAGAGGGATGGTGACCTGCCATGTGCCCAGCATCCAGCCTCAACTTGGCTGTGTCAAAACTGGGCCACGCCACCTTTAGTCCGATGTCCCCCTCACCCCACTGGAGTATTTTAAAGCAAGTTACAAACTTCGTATCATTTCACTCATAAATACTTCCATCTGCATCTCAAGAAGAAGGGTTGGTGAGGCTATTTTCTTGCCTAACCGCAGTATCATTGTCATCTCTAGCAGAACGAATTTGATGCCTTAATACGGTTGGATGCCCAGGTCAGAGTCAAATTCCTACTGAGCCCATATTTGGGCTCACTTACCTCTCGGAGCGTCACAGCATTAAGCCATCTTCAGGGTGGTGGTCCCCAAGTCTCTGAGAAGTGTTTTGCTTCCCTCGCTCCTTCCTGGGCGAGGAACGAGGGACCTGTGGCCAGAGAAAAGGCAGGTAGGCGGAGGGATACAGCACAGAAAGATCTTAAAATGTAAAGATTCCCTTACCCCCTGCTGCCACGTTGCTGGTTCCGTTTCTCTAAAGAATCCTAACTCAACACCTGGACTTGAAAGCAAAGTGGCAATTCCATGGATATTTCAGAGCAGATATACTCCTGTTCCCAAATCAGGGTCAGCCCCAAGAGTGCTGGGGTCTTGTCCTTGCCCATCACTGTGTCACACTGGGTTGTCATGGAGGAAGGCTCTGGGCACTGGAGGCATCGGGGCCCAGAGAAACTGTCCCTGACGATTGACCTCATCCTGGAACAGGAACATGCAGCATGGCTTCTCCTGTCCCCAACTCCATCCTGGGCCCTATTTCAGCGTTGCATTCTATTTCACAGAAGGGAAGACCGAGGCTCAGAGAGCTGTGGCAGTGCCCAAGGACACCTGAGTGGCAGAGCTGGCTGGAGCCCAGGGGTGTGAAGAGCCTGGAGCCCGGCCTTCTCACAGCCGGGAGCGATTCTTTTCCTTGGAGACTTTACACAGAAGCAGCATCAAAACACAAGCACTTCACTGAGAAAAACTGAGCTGTCACGAAAGAAAGGCTAAATATTTACCCCTAACTCTGTGCTTTGACGAAGCACAATGGTCACTGGGACGTAAAGATTGCGTAACAAATTACAAAATGGTGACTGGAGCAACATCGAAGCTGAGGTGTGATCGTGACATCCACCGGCGCTCAGCAGCGTTCATCCACCCGTGCTTGTGTGCGTTCATCCCGGGAGTATTAATCATTGTAAGATGCACGCTATTTTAATCGATCCTGGAGAGCAAAAGATCTACCAGTCTAACAAAACTGACGAAATTAGTTTGGGAGATGTTAGCTGGTGAAAGGTGTGTGTCTTAGAACTGGAAAAAGTAGTTGTAAAATGCTTGTCGTGGAATGGCAGCCCCGGCATTGGGCGCCACGTCCAAATCCCTGTGGCCAGCACGGCGAACTCCTCCAGGGCACTTTTCCTTCACTGCGTCTGTTGTGCATGCCTTCAATCACACGTGTACATAGTGTTGCTGCCTCTCAAGTCTTCAGTTTTAGGCATTGTCGATTGACTTGTCAACATGAAGATCCATTTGGTGACATTGTTATTCAGAGTCTATGTTATTGTAACCATGTCGGTCTATGGACAGCCGAGCCATAGAGGAGGCTAGAAATTTTCATGCTACTGTAGAACATTTTACTTCCCTAAAATTAATAGCTCTTTTTATTCCTTTTCATTTTAGTGCTCCTTTCTGGACTAACCACTGACTCCTTTGGATGTGTTTAAATGCATTGGGTATTGCATGGACTTTTTTAACTTTCTAGAAGCTTCTGGAACCTTCCAAGTTACTTCAGGTCTCAGCAGTGGATCTTCAGATCTGTTGTGCAGCCGTCCTCCCAGGAGCTCTTCTCACAAGAGTCCTGGGAAGCTCCTTCGCTATGCTGGGAGGGGGCTTCTTGCCTCTCTTGACTTCCTCCTTCTTGCTTACTCTGTGGCTTTGGGGGGAATGTAGTTTCCAGAGAAGGCTATAGGGGGAGTGTACTAGTTGTCTCTGCTAACAAATTGCCCCAAAATGAAGCAGCTTAAAGCAAGACATATGCACTTTCTCACCTGGTTGATGCGGTTCAGGACCCAGGATGACTTAGACGGCAGATCTGGAGCAGAGTCTCTCTTGAGACTGCAATAAGTTTCCAGGCAGAGATGAGGGCAGCTGAGCACTGGCCTGGGATAGAGGATGGGCTTCCAAGATGGCTGCCTCACATGGCCGTGGACAGGAGGCCTGAGTTCTTTTCTGGCCCTTGGCAGAAGTCCTCTCAGTTTCTCATCACTTGGGTCTTTCCTCAGGGCTGCCTGATATGCAACTGGTTTCTTCCAGAGTGAGTGAACTGAGAACGAATGACAGAAGCCACAATGTCTTGTATAACTTTGTTTCAGAAGTGACATGCAATCAGTGCTGCTGCTGCTCTTTGACAGACCAGTCCTGATGCAACGTGGGAGGGACTGAACACAAGAAACAGACATCACAGGTGCCATCTTGGGGGTAGCTGCCACAGGAGGCAGGCACTTGGAAACCTTGCATTTCTGAGTTTCTACCTAGCAATAAACTTAATCCACAGTCTACTATCTATGCATGTGTACATTGGAAGTCATTTTTCCTTCAGAATCTTGAAGGCATGCCTCCACTATTCTGGATTCCATTGTTGCTATTCAGAAATCCTAACAACACTGGGTTTTCCCATCCTTCCCTCTGAAGTTTTTCTGCATCTTTTCTTTGTCCCTGTATATGGGCATTACACAGGAAGCTTAGGGTCTTTCAGTGGATTTTTCTTATCTATGAGCTGAGTACTCAACTGGCAATTTCAGCAGAAACTCCTGTTTCTTTGTTTTCTCTGCTCCTTTTTGTCTCCTGTTGTTATCAGTGGGTGGTTTCAGAAGACCCTGCTCAAGAAGATCTGAGGTCCTTGATATCCTGAACAAAGAATTGGATGGAGACACACAGATTGCAAACCAGCAACAAAGTTTTATTGAAAGTGAAAGCAGAAAGTACACTCCACAAAATAGGGGTGGAGCAGGCTCTGAGCAAGGTGGCTAAGAGTTGCACCTGTGACTCAGGAACCCTGATGCCTTGGTTCAGGTGGGAATTTATATACCATAATGGGTGAGCAAAGGGAGAGAGATTTGGGTAGTACTTAGGAGTGCTTTTTTGATGATTGACAGATTGGTTGTCAGGGACTGCTCAGGTCAATTCACACTGTTATAATTATTAGTCACTACTGTAGCTTTCCCTGTAAATGGGAGTTTTGGGGTAGTTCTGGCTGGAACTAGACCACCTGTTCTTCAAAACAATCTGTAAGAAGGTTACTTGTTTCCTGTGACCCAGTTTGGGTACTTTCTCTGAATTTCCTGCCCCACTATGATTTGGATATTAAACCTCTGATTTTCTTAGTTGTTGTTTTTAACATTTTCTCTACTTTCTGAGAGAACTCCTCACTGCATCTTCCAAATCTTCTGTTGAATTTTATTAAGGCTTTCATGTGTTCTGATTTTTAAGCACCCCTACCTTTTTTTCTGGATGCTCCATAAAAAAGAGGGAAAAAAGTGTACTGTTCTTGTTGGTGACTCAATCCATCTGGGTGGTTAAAAGCAAAGCTCCAGCCAGCCTTCCTAGCTGTACGCCTTGGCTCCCAGCTTACTGTGACCTTGGACATTTCTCACCATAAAAGGATTGCGATGATGGTGGTGGTGATGGTGATGCCTACTGCGTTCTTTTTCTAAGGCAGCCCTAACAAAGTGCCACAATCTGGGTATGTAATGGCTTAAAGCAATAAGAAATTATTCTCTCACAGTTTTGGAGACCAGAAGCCTGAATCAAAGTGCCAGCAGGGCTGATTTCTCCTGGGGCTTTGAGAAAGAATGGTTCCTGTCCCTCTCTCCTAACTTGTGTGGCCATTGGCCATCCTTGGCATGCAGACACCCACTTCTGTCTTCACCATAACTCACTATGTAGCCACAGCTGTCTTTTCTGATACAGACACCATTAGATTGGGGCCCATGTTAGTCCAGGTTGAGCTTATCCTGATGTCATCTGTATGACTCTAGATCCAAATAAGATCACATTCAAAGGTACTGGGTGGAGCTCAGGCATACCATTTTAGAGCACAAGTCTAACCACTACCTCCATCTCAAGGAATTTTTGTGAAGGTTAAATTTGGTACTATGTATCGGGTGTTATTGATACCACCTTTTTATCACTTTAAGGATATTATGATAGCTTTTAAGTTTTCGTCTCATATAGTCCTATATTCTCCAATTACCCTTTTCTGTTTGTTTTGGTCCTTGTTAAATATCTGGTGTCCTCTGACTGGCCACTCACAAGTAGGAAGCTGCAAGCTAATTGGAGCCTAGTGCCCTGGGAGGAGTTTGTCCACTGCAGCCTTCATTTGATTGGCTGTTATCTCATCTGGGAACCCTGATAACTGTACTGCCAGGTGTTTTTTCTCCAGCTCCTCAGATTCCCAATCCCTTACCTTAAATTTCTAGCCAGGGAACTAGAAACCAGGTGGTTGTAAAATCTGGGGATCTTCATTTTGGAAATTTTGCTTAATCCATCTCTGTATCTCCCTCTTGTCCCCAAGTCAAGTGACCTTCGGTTTTATTCTAACTGAGAATTATCCTTCCATCTTCTGAAAGATGAGGCAGGATGACCCTCACTCCTTTCTTACAAGTCCCATCCTCACCCCACTTTTGGAAGCACTGGTGGCTGCCAGTGTTCTGGTCTTTGGGAATCATTGTTTTAAGTTGGCTTTCTCTACTGCTGACTAAGAATTCCTCTTTCCTGGATCTGCTAGGTCAGTTAGCCTAGCTTTCCTGCTTGTGGTTTCTTCTTTGTTCTCTTTGTCTTTGGGGACACAGCCTGGAGAAGGCTTAGAAGTTGGATCACATAAAAACAACAGTGCTTACCACGTGCTGGTCTAAGCACACCACATATGTCAATTCACTGAATGCCCAGAGAGGAATAGAGACACAAAGAACAAAACGGGCTCACAAACTTTCTTAGGTGGCCCAGCTGGTAAGGGATACCACTGGGACTGGAAGCCAGCTTGCAGCTCAGAGTTCACATTCTTAAACCTCCTTCTGCCTGGCCTCAAACACAGTAGTTTACCTGGGAGAACAGGGAAGAGGCCAGCCCTGGTGGGACCACCCTGTCCTTAAGAATGGACACTGTTTCAATTCATCAAGTCTCCTTTTAAATACAAACAAGTACAGGGGTACACTCCTGAACGCATAAACTTCCAGATTACTTTCAGGTGTTGCCCAACAAAAGGTGAATGCATTTGTCCTGTGTGTATCTCCAAGCTGAGAGATGCCACTTCTCCCAAGGGTGCTGGTTCAGCGGTGGTTGAAGACAGTGCACCGCCCGCCTTCTCTGCAGGATGTGCAGATGCTTTTGGCTGGCTGCTCTCTTGAGCGCAATGTGCCATCGTACCCCCCACATAGCTGATAGTTCCCTAGGGATGGGTATTCTGTCCTTTATATCCCTAGCACCCAGCACAGTGACTGACTCAGAGTGGGTATCCCAGACATCTTTGCTGAATGCATAGATTAACACTGACTCCTCTTCCACTTCTCTTCTCTCCACTGAAAACCTGGATAAAGCTTGACTTCATCTGCTCTTAGTGACTTGCTTCTAGTTGACTTTCAAAATCATCACTTTTAGGGGTCTGGGTAATGCTTCTGATGCATGGGTCATGGTGGTGGCTGGTGGCATTTGATTACACGTGTGCAGACTTATTACCCCCAAGACACCCACAGCTGGGCATACCCAACTGCCTCTTGGGACAAACAATTACGGCTGACTGCATTCTTTGCCCCATTCCTTGGCTTTGACCCTCTTGGCCTGGCCCCCTTTCCCTAGTCCCCAGATTGCCTGATTGACCCAAGGATGAAATGGTCAGCTT
The DNA here is from genome assembly GCF_047511655.1 of Castor canadensis. Taxonomy (NCBI): domain Eukaryota; kingdom Metazoa; phylum Chordata; class Mammalia; order Rodentia; family Castoridae; genus Castor; species Castor canadensis. The sequence goes on along the minus strand of NC_133388.1, from coordinate 15,530,094 downwards.
TCTGCCTCAGCACTACAGGGTCCCCTTTCAGCTCTGGGGCTCTGGTGGGGTGGAGACTACATCTTAAATTAGGTGGGACAAGCTTTGTTACTCCTGTAACAAAGTTAAACCACAGCCAAATAGTCATTCTCTGTATTTCATTGCAGGCATTTACAAACATAAGCTTCACCAGATTATGGTAAGGGCGCATGGGTGGGTCCTTCCCGAGTCACAGACTGCTGACAGTGTCTTTAATTGGTACTGGGAGTTCACTTAGGACCCCTCAGTAATCCTGCCTCTGCTGCCTTGCAGCGGGATTGAGCTGAGAGAGATGAGGTGACACAGATGCAGCAGATGGGCTCAGACAGTCCACAGGCCCCGAACTCACAGGCGCCAAGCAGTGCTTCACACTGAGGCACAGAGTTGGGTCCTTGTAGCTCCACAGGGACAGGTCACTGCATGCAGGAGCTCAGAGATGAGGAGTGGCCTTAGGGTAAGTCAGCTTCCTTCTCCTGAAGACAACTTCCAGGAGGAGGGACTCAGTGTGAGCCTTGGAGAGCCATCAGCAGACAGAAGTCCCCTCAAAGGGCAGAGTACTTGCAGAATATGCATGAGGCCATGGGTTTGATCCCCAGAACCACGAAAAGTCCCAGCAGCTGGAGAACGAGCCACTGCATCGTGGGGTAACCCAGGTGGCACACCACATTATCCACTATACCATCTTAGCCATGGGATTCCGGCTTCGACTACTCTAGCCAACCTGTACCTTTCTGTCTTTGTGTTCCTTCTGCACATTTGTGGTCAGCTTTGGCCACAGCTCCCAGAGATGTATACATACCTGGAAATTCCTCCTGCACATCCTTCCCAGGAAGAATCTGTGTTCTGAAAGTCAGCTCTCTTGAAGTTTCAACCAAGAGGACCCGTACTGTGGGTGCTGAGAAGTGAGTGGATGGCCTCCAGGAAGGCTGGCCTGCTCCCTGGCTATGAGGCATGCCTCTGTTCACCCTTCCCAGTCCTCTTAAAGGATCCTGGACTTCTGTGCCCCGGGCTCAGGGTGGGCAGGAGGCTGTCTACCAGCCTTAGGTCTTCTGGAATTTCCAGACTCTGAGCTCAGCCACTCACTTCCAGTTCAAGGCATTCTGAACGATCACTGTGCCACAGATTCCAGAGTGTAATGAGGTAAAGCCCTTGTCAGAGTCATGTGTACAAGGACATAAACCAAAATACGGAGAACTGTGAAAGAGATCTGTTTCGAAATAAATCAAAATGTTATAATAAATACATTTGTGATATGGTAATAGATGTGCCTCTTTTTTAGTGCATTGGTGCCGGAATGGGGCAACAGTAGTTTATGTCTAAAAGTAGTTAATGACAATGATAATATCAAAATAGTGATGAACATAAATGAAGCTATCTGTGATAACTGTAATGTGCTGTGAAAAATATTTGTGATTTTTATGGGTTTCAAAGTACTACTAACTCTACTGTGATTTGTTATCTATGATATAAATTTCCTCATCCAAGTTCATAGAGACTCCTGCATCCTCTATACAGACCACTTAGGGCTTCAGAACTCCCATTTAGTTATTATCTGGAAGAAGCTGAGGCAGCACTGGAGCCAGAAACTAGAATTTGCAGCCCAGCCATAGATCCTTATACCTCTCAGAAGTTGCAGAGCTGGTGACTGGCCACAGCATTTGGCAGGCCTCACCATGCAGCCTGGGATTGACAATTACTTGTGTATCCATCCACCCACCCATCCATCCACTCATTCACCCACTCACCCATCTATCCATCTACCCATCCATTTATCTACTAATCCTTCTACTCATACACTCACTCATACACCCATCAATCCACCCACCCATACACACATCCATCCATCCACCCACCTATCCATCCACTCACTCACCCATCCATCTACCCACTTATCCATCCATCTACCCACTCACACATCCATGTATCCATCTACCCTCCATTCACTGATCCACCCCCCAACCCATCCATCCACCTACCCTTCCATCCATCCATATTTGCACTCACTCAACAAATGTTTATGAGCACGACTCTGAGCCGGACTCTGGGCTGATATCTCAAGCAGGTCCCAGGTTGCTGGAAGGGAAACACACACATAGATTTCATTATAATATTGTGAGCACTAATACAGATGCAGTAACTGAGTGAGATAGAAGCAAAGTTGGGGGCAGAGGTAACTGCTTGTGCAAAGGCCTGGAGATGAGAAAGGGTCTGCTGTGGCAGAGAAGGAGTGGAAATACAGTGCGTAATAATGAGTCTGTGGTAGCCATGAAGGTGGGGTGGATCAAGGTCAGGATTTCATTAGCCCCTGGCCCACTGCATGATGGGTTTCAGAGAGGAGTTCAGATTGGAGAGGGGGAGAGCAACTACAGGCAGAAAGGCCAGTGAGGAGCTTTGAGAACAAGCCAGCAGTGGGGGAAGGAAGGAGACAGGCATGAGCGACATTTCTGGAGTAGAAAGAGCTATAATTGACAACCTCTGGGGTGCAGGGAGTGAGGGAAAAGGGGAACCAGGAAGACTCCCAGCTCTCTGAAATTGAGATTAGGAGCCCATCCATGGATGCAGACTACCATGAATGCAGACTGGGGATACAGGGAAGAAAAAAAGATAATGAGTTTGACTTTGAGCTTGGCAAGTTTGAGCAAATCCCTGCAGTCTACTGTGGGGTGCATATTGAGTAGGGAGCTGCCTCTGTGGAGCTGAGGCCTTGAGAGCCATCTCCTTACTTAAGTCCCATGCCTGCAAAGAGAAGGGAGGACAGTGCAATGCAAAGGCCTCTCCCAGTGAGCCTTTCAACATTGAAGGATGTTTTGCAGGGGGGGTGAACTTGGTTTATATCCAATCTGTTGAGATAAATGGAGTGTGAGTGGGTTTTGGGGTGAGGTGCAGGGCAGGGACACCCAATGGTGAATTATAGGTCCATGTTGACCAAGTAGAATGTCATGCCAGTGTAGAGGAACAATTCAGAGTTTATTCAGAATACGGGAACACTGGCCTCACGAACATGTATGAGAGCAGAGAGGGCAATAAAGAATTCTGTTTCAACATCTTCCCAGGGCTGAAGGATAACCAGGTGGACAATGCAAGATAGCAACTGGGAGCAATGGAAGACATTTGAGCAGAGGTGAAGTGCACTGTTATCTGTGCCTTGCAAAGATCTCCACAGATAATGACATATAGAAGGTGAGTCAGCCCCTCTGGTCCTGAGGAGAAGGAACAGATGTTTGACCACTGTGAATCTTTTGGTACATTGCGCCTGGATCAGAAACTGAGACAGCTTCGGCTACAAAGAGCAAAGATACAAATACATCAACTGTGGAGGGGACTCGAGTGTTTCCAGAGAAGTCCCCCAGGACAGCTCTCTGTCAGTACAGGCATGAATCCAAGGGATTCAAAGGAGGTGGCAGCCTGTCGGCTTGAGTCAGCATTAACACCCATGAAATATGGCCTCCTAGAGTCCCCCTGGTGACCTTTCCTCTCGAAAGCTCTTACAGAACCATAGAATTCATGACAGATCATTTAAAAACAGCTCAGTAGCTCTTGGAGCTTAATTCCAGCCTGGCCCTCGGGAAGCTGAGCTGTGGCTTTGGTGACAATCTCTGGTGCATCAGCAGCTCATTCCAGAAGCCAAGCCCTGCAGACACGGGGCTTCTTCGGTGGCCTTGGGTCTGCTGCTTGGTGATGGATTTTGAGGCCTTCCTCAGAGGGTTGCTTCATTTGTTTGTGTTTCAGATGAAGTGTCTCCCCAGGGACTTTGTCCTCGCCTGGGCTGTGCCTGTTGAGAAAGGAGGTGTGCTTGGGCCAGGAGCAGGAAGAGTAGCTCTGCTGTCTCTGCACTCCACAACAGGCCAGAGCCTGCTGAGTTCTGTCCTGCTAGAAGGTCTCTGTTTGGGTGATCCATTATTCCTTGGTCTCTGGGGTTCAGTCCCTCTGTCTGCCTCTGTCTCTGGACTCTCTCTCTCTCTCTCTTTTCAGCTCTCTCTAGATGTGTCTCTCTGTGTCCCTCTGTCTGTCTGCCACATCCTTCATCTCTAAGCCTCTGTCTCTGCATCCCTGCTCCCCTCTGAAGCCCTAGGTCTGGAATCTCATTTTTGCTGTCATTCATTTTGCGGAAAACTTCCCACACCAATACTCGCCTGTTCCCCCACCAACCCCAGAAACACTACGAAGCTCCGTGTGCTGTTCACCATCCTCCTTTAATGACAGAAAGATCTTTTTTCCAAAATGTCTCAATCACATTGTGTGACAATCTTCAGTGGAATTTCTGCTCTGTGCCATGGCTTCTATCTCTTTTTGTCCTGTTGCCCCATTCTTTCTCCCTTTCTGTGTTTTTGGGTCTCTACTCCCCTCTCCTTTTCTGGCCATCTTTTCTCTTTCTTGCTGCTTTGTTTCTCTCTGCCCTCGCCCCTACCATCATCTCTCCTGCTCTTCAGAACAGTGCAGGCCTGGGCCCAGGCTGGATGGGGTCCTTGGGCTTCTGAGGACCAGGGTGACTCTGGGTGGGTGCTGTGCTCTGTCGGTCTGGCCAAGTGGAAGGAGCATTTCCACTGAGACAGTGAGTGAGCCAGAGGACAGGAGCACTGCAGCCACTGGGTGCAGTCGGAAAGCCAGTCCCAGTCACTGCAGGAAGGGGACATGTGTGAGTCCACCAACTTCCACAGACATGGGCAGCGGGCTCATGGAGACAAACATAAGTGGAAAGGAGGGAGAAGTGGAACCGGGCTTTTGAAAGCACTTGCTTCTGTTTACTTGCTGTCTGCATTTTCCCTCTGTCTCTTCTCTCTGCCCTGTACTCTCCTCCTTATCCTCTGCCTGAAACCCTACTTCCTTTACTTTGATCTTTTTTCCAGTAGGATGGCAACTAGTTTCTGACCTTTGCCAGTGTCTTAATAGCAAGACCTGGCTCCTCTCCCATGTGTCAGATGTCACCAAGGACTTTTACAGTCACTGCCACAATGACCCTGAAGAGAGCTGTCCTTTTCCCATTTTATAGGCTAGAAAAGCAAGACCCAGATAGAGCCTGGTGTCTTGTCCAACATCAGATCACAAATAAATGAGGCTCAAGTCAGCCAATGCCAAGTCCCCCTCTCTACCACCTTGTGGAGCGCTAAACATCTCTGGGGTATGGCTGTAATGTGCCATTTCCAAGCCCTCCCTGGCTCATTTCCTGCTTGCTGTGATTCTGGCCAGGACAGCTCCTCCATGGGCACCCAAGTCCCCAGTTTTTTAGGCCAGCTGGTGAAGGCTTCCCAAAGTCCAGACTGCATGGGAGCCATGATGGCAGGCTGGGGCATTGTGCACTTTGGCCTTGGCGGGTCTTTTGCTGACCTGTCTTCTTTTCCTCCAGCCTCAGCTCCAAGAACACCAGGACGCTGGAGGGAGGGATCTGGCCCTCACATAACTCTTTCTGGATCCAGGAACACTGACTGTCAGCGACTTTGGCGGCAGGTGAATTTCCAATCCTGTCTTACATAAGGAAACATGATGTTCGTATTTCCAAACGTACCAGACGACTGTATCTCAGCTGTCACTGACCATCAGGAGGGGCAGAATGAGGACAAGTGGGCAGAGTGGGACAGGACAGAGGGAAGGGGGCCAAGGGTGGAGAGTGGGGAGCTGGCCAGTCTCAAGGCCAATGTGGATTCCAGTGGCTCATGGTGGCGAGGCTCTTGGACAAAGCTGGCTCTGTGGCAGGCAGTGAACATTCATTCCATCCTTGAAAAAGTCCTGGGAGGTTGGGGCTGCAAGTCCCAATCTCTAGAAGATGCACCTGAAGATGAGACCCGCCCCCCCCCCAAGGCGAAGGAGGGTTCAGGAGGGTCTGAACGCCAGTCCTGCTCTGTTTACCATGAAGCAACTCTCCCCTGGCAAGCAGTGACATGTCATTGCTGGGGCCACAAAACAGGGAGTTCATGCGCCCTTGTCAAGTGCTTTGTGAGTGTTCAGCAAGCCACAGATGATGGTTAGACCAAAGACTTTGGTCTCATGGTTGTGAAAACTCTGAGCACCCTCAGACTATAAGTGGGACCAGATCCCAGATGTCTGCTGAGTGAGGGTCTGGGGGAAAATAAGAAATGGCCTGGGACCCTGCAAGGATCAGAAGGAGGCTGCCTGGGGAAGGAATATGGCATCATAATGTCCTTTGTCAGGGAGAGAATCCAGGAGAGCCTGTGCTGGTCTAGAAGAGTCTAGAAACATTAAATGGGTACCTCTAAAGGCTTAAGGCTAACTCTAGAGACTGACAGAGAGGGAGGGCTAAGAAACCTCACTGTGTGACCACAGCAAGTTGCAAAATAAGATGTGCAATAGGAGATTCAGTTGTGTGAAAAGAGACACACAAAACACAGAGCCTTCAATTTCCTGTGTAGATGAGTCTGTAGGAGAAACACCAAACTGGCATGGGGTTCCCCCCAGGAGAAGGACCGGGATGATGAGGGAGCATAGAGTGATGGGTTGGGGTGAGGACAAGAGGGAGTTTTGTTTGATCTGTAGTGTTTGAATTGCTTACAGCAAAAACGTAATTACGTGTTTCTTCGGCAATTAAAAGTAATTGCATTAGTAAATAAGAAAAGTGCAAATTTGCTTTGGGAATAATAAATACATGGGGTGTCGTTGATTTGATTGACTGAGCTGATAGAGAGAGAGAGAGAGAGAGAGAGAGAGAGAGAGAGAAAGTGTCCCTCTGAGACAGGCCCTGTGCTAGGGATTGGAGCTGCAAAGATAAAAAATGGAGATTCTGTACCCACGAAGCTTAGGATCCAAGGAGGAAGGTGGAAAATGGCAAATCCAGAATAGCAATCTGGAAGCTGTGATATCCCAGGGAATCACATACCTGACTTGCCAGTAAATAGCCTGGAATTTTTGTCTAGGAGGTCACATTTAGGTAGAACTGTGAAGGATGAGTAGAAGTTTGAGTAGGAGAGGATAATGTTCCTGGCAGAGGGGACAGCAGGAGCAGATGCTGTGTGGCTACAGAACCCAGAGAGAGTCACCTCCAGGGGGCTATGACCAAGTCTTCCTGCCTAGATCCCCTTCCTCCTGGAATGAACATGTCTGGGTAGATCTGTGTGAAGACTCAGATCTATTTCCCATATGCCACATAATCTCTCCTGTCTGAAAGTGGGATGGGGGAGTAATTCCCACCCTGCTGAGTTTCTGAAGCATCATGAAGATCAAGTGGGCTAACCCAGCAGGGTTTCATAAACCAAGGAGCCCCAAACAAACATTTAGAGTTCAATCTTGCATCTAGAAGCTGAGCCGGTTGCCTAAGCAGAAAAGTTATACCTAAAAGATCATCTGAATTCCCAGCCTCCATTAACCAGGAGCAGATACACCCCTCTTGGCCTATCTCCTTCCAGAGAGGCTAGGGCTATCAGGAAGAGGAGGGAAAAGCCTGGGATGGGGGAGATGGCTTCATCACAGCCATGGGTCATGAGGACAGCTGTCCTTTCCAGCCAGGAAGAGATGAGGCTAGGCCAGTCTCAGGCCCAACTATGAAGTCACCAAATAGGATTTTCTTTGCTCTCAGGCTTGGCTGTTGTCCTCATTTTTATGCCTTGCCAAGGACCAGCTCTTGAGAGATTGCAGCTTTTCCATTCTTCAGGGGAGTGTCCTAGGCTCCCCCTTGAAAGGTACCACTTAGAAGAAACCAATTCATTTTCTTTCTTGGATCCTTCATGGCCATGGCCACCCCATCCCCCCCTCCCCATAGCCTGGGGTGCAAACAGGAATGCCACCTAGATCTTCTCAGGGCCTTTGACTCTCCCAGGGACTAGGAGAAGGGAAGACACTGAGCCAGATGGGAGCACCCAGGGGTGGTATCCAATGGGAATGGTGGTGGGGGCTCCAAGGCTCTACTGAATCTATGAGTTTCTGGAGGCAGAGACTATAGCTGATTCAGCACTGCATATCCAACACCCAGGTGCTGCCACAGACGAGGCGCTTAGAACCCCAGTGTTGCATCAGATTGTGGGGTAGCAACTCTGATCTTAGCCCAGGTGGGCTGAGACTGACTATCCCTTCCATGCCTTCTGCCAGTAAAGCCTGTGTAAATTTAATGAACTAGCCCTTCCAGTGCTAGGAAATGTTTCACTTTAATTAAATCCAATTAGTGCCTTCACTGTGGAGCGCTGGACCCTTTCAGAATTGAAGATGCTGAACAGGGGAGGTCTCTTCCTGTAACCCAGATGTGCCTTCCCTGCCTCCATCTCCCTTCCAGGAAAGCACTGCCAACAACTATTCTTCAGCATCTTTTATTCCAAAGGCACATCAGTTTCCAACATTTTCTTGTCTCGGTATTCTTCAAGTGTTACTCTGCAGAGTGACACTGGAGAGTATTCTTTCACTTTTCATTCACTCACCCATCTTCCCATCCTTCCAATTACTCTTTCTCCTATCCACCCACATATCCACCCACTCACCCACCCTTCCATCCAAATATTCATTCATTTACCCACCTGAATTCCCAACGACACATCCACTCACACATCCATATCTACTCACCAACCCACACACCCATCATCCATCAGTCTACCACATCAGTCTATTCATCTACTGACTCATTCATCCATCAACTCATCCATCAGTCCATCTGTTGATCCATCAATCCATCCATCAATTCATCCACTTACCAGTCCATCCATCCATCCATCCACCCATCAGTCTATCATCCATCCATCCATCCATCCACTCATCCATCCATGTAAACACACACAATAAACATTTCCCTGAGACCCTACTTTATGTGAAGTCCTATGCCTGGCACTAAGGAAACAATTAGGAACAAGACTGAATTCCCTGGAGGGGAGGGTGGATAAAGGAGAATGAAGAAGGGGGTGAATGCAACTATGATACATTATAAGAACTTCAGTAAATGTTGCAATGTACCCCCAGTACAACAATAATAAAATAAATAAATAAAATACATTAAACTTCCAGCCAAAAAAAAAAAAAACCCAAAACTTGAATTCCTCCCCAGGAGAAACTTCTAATCTAGCAAGAGAAAACTGATACTGTTATGGACCAGAGCATGAGTTCTCGTGTCAGAAAAGGTGGGGATGAGACAACAGCTGAAGATCGTGGACAAATCGCTGACCTTGTGCCTCAGTTTTGTCAAGTACTCTCATGAGTAAGTGGTGTGACAATTAAATGAGATAATTCATGTGACATGCTTAGCCTGAATCCTGGCATATAATAAACCCTCCTTGAATGATCAACAGCGTTGGTGTTCATAGTTATTGGCACTCTGATCCTTATCATCCATTTCCTCCTATATTGAGAGATCGGATTACTGATGAATTTTATACTTTACATCCTTAATGAGTATTCATTGAGTATCTGCTGCATATCCTGGGCCTGTGCTAAGCTCTGTGCTCTTGAGGAGTTTCCTGGCAGACAAGACATAGACATTTGAAAGAGCTTAATATAGTAATAATAACTACAACATATCTACATCTGATATTTGTTGAGAGCTTTTTATATGCCAGGCCTTGTTCCAAACATTTTATATATATATGAACTCTTTATACTCATGGCAACTCAGAGACAACTTCTAATGCTTTCCTTGATGAGAAAATCAGGCCAAGGACAGGGTCCCACAAGACTGGTACAGGGAGTTGGGATTTGGGCCAAAAGGAGCTCCATCAGAATGTGTTATGGGAGGGCGAGGAAGGGGAGCAGGTGGAGAAATGACTTCCCCATAGAGGACTGCATTTAATCCAGTCCTTTCCCAGATAGGGGCCATGGACCTGCTGGCATGGATTTACCTGTTCCCAAGCCCCAGCCAGACCTGCTGCATCAGAACTCCTGGGCCCAGGAATCTGCATTCTAAACCTGAGCAGCCTTTTGCTAAGTTTGTGAAAGTACGGGACTGTCCCCACCTTCACTGCCTACTCCCTGGACTCACCAGGGCCCACTTTCCCTTCTAGAAAGTAGGAAAAATGCTAGCTGCCTCTTGGCACTGTTAGAGTGAGATGGGGTAAAAAATGTGCACAGAGCCTTGGTCTGTAGTCGGAGAGCAGCAGGAGAAGGAACACAGTGCCTGGGCCTCGGATGCAGGGGGCCCTGCCTGTCTGAGGGAGAGAAGTGCCCTCTGTGGGAGGTGGGGCATGAAAGGGAGGTCTAAGGCAAGAGCTGCAGCCTCCACCCCCTGCAGAACAAGCAGTTGTGTGGTAGCAGAGTGTACTTGGATCTGATGGAGCCAGCCTGCTACACACATTCCTAGAAAATGTCTATTCCCTCCTGGCTTGATAAACAGCACACAGTGGTATGTCAGGATGCAGCCCCTGCTTTTGCCAGGTGAATGACAAGGTCATCTCAGCAAGACGGTCTCCTGGGTGGGCATGACTAGGGGGTCATCGTAATGGCTGATAGAGGAAAAGTCACCCATCTGTGTGCGTATCACCATGATTGTCACCTCGAGTGAGCTGCTCACAGGTTTGCTAGCCATTCCTGGTGGCTTGTTACTACCTCTTAGACTGAGATTGGGTAAGGGCAGTGTTTGACAGGTGTCTGGTCCAGCAAGAGATTCCCACTGTGGCATTTGAAGTGGTCTCATAAGAATAAGGGCCTCTTCTGATCTCACAGGAGTTTTTTGTATTGGCAATATCTTACTGGGAAAGGGGTGGGTATTTCCTGGGGCAGACATAACAAAATATCCCAAACTGAGTGGTTTAAATAGCCAATGTGACTTCTGCTATAGTTTGAATGTTGCATGGCCTCCCTCTGAAATTCATATAGAAACCTAACCACAGGCTGAGTGTGGTGGGGCATGTCTGTAAACCCAGCTACTAGGCAGACGTGACTCAGGAAGGTCACAGTTCAAGGTCAGCCCAGGTAAAGTTAGTCTGAGACCCTACCTGAAAAAAACACTAAAAAAAAAAAAGGACTTGGGGCATAGCTAAATGGTAGAATTCTTGTTTAGCAAGTATGAGGCCCTGAGTTCAATTACCAGAATCAGAAAACCAATACAAAAAACCCTAAGTTTTTTTCCAAGAAAGTTGCGATCTCTGGGATATTATTGAGTCATAATACCAAATAAGAAATCAGTCCCTCTTGCCCTTCTGCCTTCTGACAGATGAGGATGCAACTTCAAAGTGCTCCCTTAAGGTTGGAGAGCAGCCCTCACCTGACCATAGAACCTACTGGAGCCTTGATCATGGACTTCCCAGCATCCAGAGCTGTGAGAAATAGATTTCTGTTCTTTATGAATTATCCAAAATATCTCAGATATTTTGTTATAGCAGCACAACATGGGCTAAGCCTTCCTTTCATCTAGCTCCCAGAACTCTTGGTTACTAGTAGTTTGCAGGCAATCTTTGGCATTCTTTGATCTCTGTCTTCATCCTGACATGGCATTATTCTCAGTTATTTTGGATTAGGGACCCACCTTATTCTAGTTTAGTACCATCTTAAGTAATTACATCTATAGGACCCTATACCAAGCAAGGTTACATTCTGGGACACTGGGAACGAAGATTTAGGAATTTTAGGGGGGCACAATTTAACCCATTATAGAAAGGAATTCTGGGGAACAATTCCCAACCTTATATGGCTGTAGTGGTGACAAGATGATAACAGGCAGCCCTACATGGAGCTAGTAGTGATGTCTCCCACTCATCCACTTAGTCATCCTTTCATTTTTGGCTGCCTACTAGGTGCTAACCCCTGTGTTTGGTGTTGCAGACACAAAGGGGAGTTACATCTTATCCCTTCAGGTGCCCTGGGAGGGGGAGAGCTAGCAAATAGGGCAATAAATTGTCATTTATGGCAGAGTGTTTGTGGAACATAGGAGGGAAAGTTGCTTGGTAGTCTTGGAGGAAGGGCCTTGCAAAGGAGGAGGTGGAGCCAGGGAGCAGTGAAAGCTGTTCTAGGTGGAGAATGGGCCAGTGCCAGGCTGGTGAGAGAGAGCAGAGGGGCCTGGAAGCCACACCTGGATGGATGATCCTGCAGAAGTCAGGCATGAAGAGGGGACACTGATGTCAGCCACCTCCATCCGGGGGCCCCCATCTCCTTGTTTTCAATATGGGGAAACTGAGGCTTGGGAGGTGACCAGCAGGTACAGATGACCTAGATAAGCAACAGATACTCCTCAAGGGCCCAGTCAGGTGAAGGCATGGGCTCTGTTCATACCATGAATACTAAGAGCTATACTAAGAGCTGTCCCCTCTCTTGTCTGACTCCGAGCTTGACTATGGGGCTCTGTTTTGCCACTCTGGGGTCACCTGGGAGTGACGCTTTGCCTTCTCATCTTGGGGTGCCTAGCACCTGGCCCAGGAAAGTGTGGATGCCCAGAAAGGATGGACAACTGTCGCGAGGCAGTGGCTGCCATGGGTAGTCACCTTGCTGCACATTAGCAAGTTCAAGTTCATGACCGAGTTTGTGCTCAGCCAGCTCTGTGCATGCCTTGTGATCCTGAGCTCTTGTGTTTGTACACCTTAAATGAGGTTAGAGCCATTATCTTATCTCATCACCCAAACACAGGTGAGGCACGGAGGAGGTGAGTCCCTCTGCTGCAGATAAGGACAAGGTGTCTAGACACAAACAGTCCCTTGTCTGAGGACAGATTAGCACTGTGGGGTGCACGGGGCTGGTGCAGAGCTGTGGGGAGGAACAGGATGCCAGTTCTGGAGTGCACATGAGTATGGCACACAGGATGCACGTGAGGGGATGACCGTGGGATGTAGGGGAGTGCTGACTGTGGGTCCAGAGCTGTGGGGTGTGCAGGGCGCAGGGCTGTGGGGAGGAGTGGAGTGCTGGCTCTGATGTGCACAGGTGCAGAGCTGTTTGATGCTCAGGGATGGCTGGAAGGGGCAGCACTGGAATACAGGACAGACAGAACTTTCTGGCAGTTTTGACTGTGGAGAAGAGGGTGTAGAGGGCAGCAGGAATGACTTCTGGGGCCTGCATGGGGTGTGGAGATTCCATTTACTGTGGGGTCCTGTGGGTGGCGAGACAGGAAGGGCAGAGAAAGGGCTTAATTCTGGGCCTGGCACATTCAAGACACCTGACACTTGGGAGCTTCTGTCTGCTGACCTCCTTTACTATGCACCTCTACTAACCCCCCCACCCCGCAACCCGATCACTCAAAAGACAAAGTCCAGCCTCTTGGGGTGACCTAAGAGGAGTCTGTGCGAAGTAGGTTCTGTTAATGAAAAACACAGCTCTTGCTCTAAAGGGAATACAGGGTAGTTTATTCTGAGCCAAATATGAGTAGCTAAGCCTGGAAACACAGCTTCTGGTCACCCAGAATGACACATTCTACTGTGGAAGAGGTGACATGACCATTTATAGTCACAGCACAAAAGAAAGTCATAAGTCAATGCATTTACCAAAACCATTGCGGGGACGTGGACGAGGCAGGCTGTAGCGGAGCTGGCTTTATTGTCACTTGCAGCAGGCCTAGCTCCAGGGCTGGGGGGAGCCGGTGATCTGCTAAGTTTCACCCTGCATTCCAAGTTTTACCCAGCAGTCACAAGGACGTGAGGGCAGATGCAGAGGTTGGTGGTGAATGGCTGTTACGGGGAGTAAAGACAGCTCAAGACAATTTGGTTCTCTATCTGCCTAACTCTATCTCCACACTCACATGCTCTAGGCCGTGAGTCTGCAGGATCTTCACACATGGTTACTGTCAGGGAGCAGGAAGGCCAAAGAGAGCTTAAAGAAAACCAAGAAGGAATGGAAACGAAGCAGGAACTTAGAGTTTATAAAACATACAGTGTCTACTAACCATCAGGCTTTGTGTTAAAATAAAGACAGCCTCAACTGCCGATGTCATGTCTGACCTTCTAACCTGCACCCTGACACGACCAAGACATAAAATACCACTTGTTAACCTATGTCACCCTGTATAACATAGATTTAGCATAAACACACACACACACACACATGCACGCACGCACACGCATGTGCTTGCAAAGTGTAACTCTTCCTCTTCCCCCTCCTCTCTTCTCTTCTCCCCTCCTCCTCCTTCCCCTCCCCCTCCCCCTCCCTTCCTTCTTGTCCTTCTTCTTCTTCTTGTCTCTCTAAAACTCCAGTATTGCAAAGTGAACTCAGGGCCTTGCTACCACTTGAGCCTCACTCCCAGTCCTCTTGCTTTTCAGATAGGGTCTCCAGTTTTGCCTTGTCCAACCTCAGACCATAATCCTACTACTTCTGCCTCTGGAGTCACCACGCCTAGCTTGGTTATTTTCCCCCTCAGGCCTGGGGTTTGAACTCAGGGCTTCATGCTTGCTATTAGGTCAGGCACTCTTCTGCTTGATCCATGCCTCCAACCCTTTTCCTCCAGTTATTTTTGGATGGGGTCTCGCTTTTTGCCCACTGCTGGCCTGGACTGTGGTCCTTCTAAGTTTCCCACCGTCACTGAGATGATAGGTATGTACCACCATGCCCAGCTTTTTTCCATTGGGATGGGGTCACCCAAATTTTTTTGCCTGGGCTGGCCTTGAACCACAATTGAGCTCAGCCTCCCATGTGGCTTACAATGACAGGTGTGCACCACTGTGCCCATCTATTGGTTGAGATGGGGGTCTTGACATTTTTTGCCTCAGCTGACCTTTAACTATCCACCTCCCAAGTAGCTGGAATTATGGATGTGAGCCACTGAGCTTGGCCAAACTCTGCAGAAACCCGCACTCCTTCTTGAGTGTGTATTTTTGCTTTGTGGTAAGACTTCCTCCTGATTCCTTATTATGTCTGAATTCTTTCTCTGACAGTGATAAGAGCCTGGAATCACTGGGCAAGATCTCCATCTGCTGTGCCTCTGAGACCTCCCCAGCCTTTTCCACAACAAGAGGACTTTAGTTCACAGTGCACATGGGCTTCCAGGGAGGCTGGGGGCAGGGAGCCCCTATAAGGTAAGGAAACAATGATAAATAGAAACTTCAATATGATCAAGTTTATCTGTGTACAGTCTGGGGGCTTTGAGCCTGTTGTTCCACCTGGACTTTGTCCACAAAGCTCCCTCCCCTTCCTGTCTCTTCTTTGCTGGCTTTTCAGATTCCAGCCAGGACAGCCTTCCCTAGTGCCTTTTCCCACCGTCAGGCTACATAGGAATCTCCCTGGAGCCCCATGGCCTTGAAGCCTGGGTCAGTCATTATTTCCCCATCTTCCCCTTCCCCAGGAGACTGAGCTCCTCAAAAAGGTCATGGGGGAGGCTGTGTTTCAACAGCTCCCAAGCCCCAGAGTGATGCTGAGTTTGGGTTGGTTGATTGAGTGAGTGAGTGAGTGTTGCTCCTCCCTGCCAGGGGCTGCAGCAGCTGACAGGTGCCCTTCCCTGGTGGGCCTGTGGGCAGTGAGGGCCTCAGTGACCCCAGCTATGACCTCAGTCCTTGTGCAGCATGAATGGGGTCTCACTGAGACCTTCCTCCTTGAGGGCAGGTACCTGGGAGACGCCCCACCAACACAGACAGTGCACACACACAGACACACACGCACACACAGACCACAAACGGGTTCACAGATTCTACAGAGAACTCTCCACCTAGGTTAGCCTTGACCTGGTCTTAAGACTTGGCAAAGTCAGAATTTGTGGGAGAGAAAGGAGCATTTACTGATCTGAGTGAGCAGCTGCGACTCTGCTCAGAGCTCAGTAAGGCAGAGAGCTCACCCCTCAACAGAAATAGGAAGACCTGAGTTCAAGCCCTCCTTTCACTCTGTGACCCTGGGGAGGTCACTTAGCCTCTCTGATCTTCTGTTTTTCCATCTGTCCTATGGTAATGTGAACTTCTATGTGAATTTCTAGGGTAATGTGAACACTGAACTGTTGGAGCAGTCAGTGGATAATAATGTGAAGTCACTTGGTAACTTACAGAGATTTATAAAAATTCTTCTTTAGGACATTTGGCAAAATGAAACTTACGACAGGTTAAGCGGGAGCAAAGGATTCTACTAATATTTGTAAATTTATTTTTAAAAACATTTTCTGAGTTAAAAAAAAGGGAGACGTTATTACTTTTCGGGAGGTGATGCTGGAGATTGAACTCAGGGCTCACGCTTGCAAGCAGGCACTCTACCACTTGAGCCATGCCTCCAGTGCTTTTGCTTTTAGTCTGTTTTGCTGGTAGAGTCTTTCCCCTTTTTTAATCATATTATTGTTGTACTAGGAATATGTTGTGACATTTACAAAAGTGCTTATAATGTTTCAGGTAGGGTCTTGCTCTAATTTTGCCTGCTACCTCTGCCTCCTGAGTAGCTGGGATTACAGGCATGTACCACCACACCCAGTCCCCTTTGCTTACTTTCAAAACAGGCTCCCACATGAGTAATCTTTCTAGACACCTACTGAGCTCTGGGAGTGTGAGAGTGGCTGCTCCTTTGGGAGCTGTCTTTGGCAGAGTTGTTTCCTCCTCCCTTTGCCTGGCATTCTAGCTGCAAATGATCTAAATGATTAAGGTGTTAACTGCTGCGTAATCTTTCTTTAGATTTACAGGACATCTGGACTGTCAGATAACACCAGCATGTGCAGTGTCCCTCCTTGTTCTTTAGTCCTGAGCATCAATTAAAACAAGGCATGTAAATTGATAGGAGGTTCAATTTGTAGAAATGTAGTATGTTTGAAGACCCACAGGAACTGAGCCAGGTGTGGTGATGCATGCCTGTGAGTACACAGCACTGGGGAGGCTGAGGCAGAAGGATCAGGAATTTGAGGCCAGCCTGGGTTATACACAGAGACCTTGTCTAAAAAAAAAAAGTCCAACAGAAACTAATCCCAGGAAGTCAAGGTCAACATGAGGTCTCCCCTGTACCTCCTCTGTCTTTCTTGAGTTACCCGTGGTGGTCTTTTAGGGGTTGATGATAATATCCCATCTTGTCAGGGTGCTGGCCCTTGAATAAATCTGATTTTCTTCCCACCAACTCTTGGCTCTTGACTATTGGCTTTTGAGAGGCAAGCAGATGGACTTAGGTCTGGTAAGACGGGGGTGGGGGGACAGCACAGGGATTAGGTATCTTGTTTTACAGTTGAAGAAACTGAGCGCAGAACTGAAATGGGACTTTCTCCAGCAATGGAACCAGAGATGAAATCCAGAGCTATTGTGTTAAATGGAGTCCCATGTGTCCTGGAGGTTAGAGATGCTTCCTGGTGGTTAGGGATGGAGGGAGGAAGAAGCCCGTAGACAAGGTATCCCTTTGCTCCAGTGCGCTTTGACCTCAAATGCTTACGTCTGGAAGGTTCTGGTCTAATGCTTTCTAGAGACCCTTGTTTATTCCCCAGCTCTTCCCACAAGGGGAGATGCTGCTCACTGTCAGACTCCAAGCTATGGGATCAGAGTTGGGGTGAACCTTGTCTCCAGGGTAGGTGGCCTTGCTCTGGCCACTGAGCCTCAAGGAGCCTGGGTCTTCTCTGTGGTGGGACATCACGCCTGCCTTGTAGCGGTGCTGGGAGATAAGGTACTGGCCCGTGGACTTGGCTGCCATCAATGGAAGCTGTAATTGTTGTCAGGACTGGCCTCAGAGTAGGTGGTATGTGAGCAGTGAATGGACTCATGAATGTGCAAGTGTGCCTTGGCCTTGAGAGAACTTTTGCAAATGGAAGGAGGTGGGTGTCAGGGGAAACTCGATGATGCTAATTGGAATTCAGATGGTGCTAAACTGCTAGGCTTGGAGAAGGTAGCCTCCAAGTCACCTGCTTCCTTGTCTAGAGAGAGTTATAATCCCCCAGAGGGTGGGGAGAGGAAAGTGGGTGATTGCACAGGGCCAGCTGTGCAGAGCTCCCCTGCCTGCTGCATCCCAGCTGTGTCCCTGGACTGATCAATACCAGTGTGGGAGAGGGACAGCCCCTGGGGGTCCAGGAGTTGCTTTTGGGACCCCAGTGCAGTGTCAGGTCCCCAGGGAAAAAAGACGCACTTGTGTTCTTGGTGATATGAAGAGGACTCAAGAACAGAGCTCTTTCTGGTCCCAGTTCTATCTGAATTCAACACAAGAGCACCCCTCCCTCCTGGAGGATAAAGACACAAATCCTAGCAGCTGGTGCAGTTGGAAAAGGCTGTTGGCATGAGCGATGTGGGGGTGGGGGTCTTGAGGGTGGTTGAATGCCGAACAGTGCATATAACAATGGTAGGGAGTGGGGAGAGAGGCGACAGTTCCTTCTCTAAAGGCATCTGTCTTGGAAGGAAAAGCCTCTGGTGAGGGAACTGCTTTTCATCCAAGGAGATGGACAGCAGCCTCCTCCAGGGGACTCCTATTTCTAGTCCCTCTTCCCTGCCCCAGGACCCTTCTGCCCAGGATGGGAATGAGGAGAGCAAGCCTCTTGGCTGCCTGAGTTAGCAGGATCACCCACAGGGTGAGCCTTGCAGTGCCTGGCCAGGGCAGGCTTTTGTCTTTGGGCTAGACAAACTAAAGCTGGGGTGCTCTATGCTGGAGGGGCCGTCAAAAACCTGGGAGTTCCTTCCACGGCCACCCAACTTCTAGGTGACTCTGGGATTGTTAGAAACTTTCACTTCTGGTGTTTTCCTGATGGGCCAGGCTCTCAGAGGATTCCCAGGACAACTCCGAGGGCTTCCAAGGCCCCTCCCCATGTGTGACCTCTCTCATTGCTGGACCCCATTTCTGCAGGAGCCTCTGGGAAGATGGGGCCAGGAGGGAGTGAAGAAGGGTCCTGTGAGAAGGGAGGGTGGCAGCAGGACTTGTGCACCTGCCTTGTGCCAGATCTCAGGAGAGGACAAGACCCTCATGTGGGCTGGAGCCCAGAGAAGGGGGACGGCCTGGGATGGAAAGGCCATCGGAATGGGTCAATGTCAAGCTTCTTGATTCCTGACGCAGTGCCCAGCACAGACTCAGTGGAAGCTTGCTGTGAGATTTCATCTTTGTCATTGTCATATTGAAACCAAAGTTAAAACTCTGGCCCAAACTCCATGGGTTCCACATGTCAGGTCTGCCTACTCACCCCAATACATGAACTAAACAGATGAGTAATTGTGAGGGACAGAGAAAAGAGGTTTATTAGACAGCGTGGGAAGAAAGCACTTCAGCCTATATTCGGGGCACATACATGAACTTCAGGTTTAAATAGAAAAAGAATTAGGGCAGAGGTCAGAGGTATGCATAGGTAAGCATTCCCAGTCAAGGGACATCATCTCAGTCCTGCTTTGGGGAGGGGTTCCAGAGAAGTTGCTCAATGTCATCACTTGAGGGGAGCAATCTGGTTAGGATAAACAAGTCATTGCTGCCTGGCAGGTTGTTCTGGAGGCTCTGCTGTTCCTTTCCTTGGAAACGGCTCCTTCCACCCATCCGTGTAAACGTGTTATCCATCAGTCCTGTTCTTCCTGGATTCCAAAGTGGCTGTAAGGAGAATGGCTCAGAGCAAAGACAGATATAAAAATGAAGGCAGGGATGCCAAGCTTTTCTCCTGCTTTTAGTTAATTCGTGAGCCCAAATAAGGAGTCAGTGATTTTCAGCAAAAGGAGCTTAAATACTTGCTACAGAATGACCCATGAACCGTCCACCTTACCTGTCATTCCACAGTAACTTGCCTGTGTGGTCAAGCTTGGTCAGGACCACTAACAAAACCCTAACGGGGAAATTCCACAGGCTAGGAAGACTCAGGCAGCTGTGTCCTTTCTGCACAATGTGGACTTTGATTCCCAAGTCTCAGTTTCCCCAAGTCTATCCTGAGAAAGTGAAACTCACTATGTCCAACTCAAGCCTTTCAACAACCAATTCTGGACCAGGGCATTTTGCCTTTTCCAGGCCCTGCAGGGGTTCATTTGCATTCTTGGAAAGGAAATGTTGACTGTATTTCATGCTCAGCCACACTTTAAAATGCTCAGGCCAGGTTTATTTTGGAGAAGTGACTCTGGAATGCTGGCAGCCAGAGCCTCCGGTCTCCCCTGGGAGAGCAATCAGTCCCCTGCCGAGGCCGTGCAGGAGGAGGGTCCAGCCTCGCCTGGGAGGTGCTGTCCAATGACAGCCTCACCCCAGGGGCTGTCTCGAGGCTGTTGGGAAATGTCTCATTTTTATACGTAAATAAATCATTTCTGGAGATTGCTCTGATCACAGCAGGCTGCTGCTAAAACAGCAGCTAAAACGTTTTAAGTGGTGCTTCACCACTGTAAACTTTGTTAAGCATTTTGATCAAGTTTGGTTGCTTTTCTCTGCTGATTTCACAGAATCAGCTCTCTGGCCTGCTCTGCCATTGTATCCTGCTTGTATCTCTGGGGACAAAGTGCTCACCACCTACAGGCTGTCTGTCCTGTCACCAGACACCACTGACTGCCACAGAGTCTTCTAAGTGAGCTGCAATCACTACTTTCTCTCTCCCTCTCTCTCTCCCTCTCTCCCTCTCTCTCCCTCCCTCCCTCTCCCTCTCTCCTTCCTTCCCTCTCCCTCTCTCCCTCTCTCTCCCTCTTTCTCTCTCTCTCTCTCTCTCCCTCCCTCCCTCCACGCTCATCCTCCTGCATTCTGCTTACTGTGCTCTCAAACACACAAACTGTGGGCTCTGCCTGGATGTTGTTTCTCCAGCTTTCCTCCCCCAGCACCAATGTCACTTCCTTAGAGTCCCCCCACCTGGCCATCCTGGGTAGCATGTTCCCCAAGAGCCATCACTCCTTTTTACAGTTTCCTTCAAGGCCTGTGAGGATCCTGACTAATTTACACAGTCACCATGGAATGAGCATCTAAGCCCCATGGGAAGTCCCCTGCTTCAGTCCCAGCCTAGCACACAGCAGCTGCCCAATAAATGCTCCTTCTAGAGATAAGATGCCTGTGTTCTCAGAGTCCTGGGTACTGATTATAGGGTAACACAGGTGGCTGCTCACAAAATGCATGCTGCCAGCCTCACATCTGTGGCTCTCTCCCTAGATGGGCTTGGCGGGGTTCACCTATTCAGTGAACAGTTTCCCAAACTTCTTATCTGAGGCCCAATGTACAAGACAGGTGAGCAGGAAGGTAATCTGGCCAAAGTAGGGAGGAGAGCAGGGTCCCCTGGCATGGCTGCTCCCAGAAGCACTTGCCAAGATATCTGAGCACATTCTCCAGCACCCAGGGCCTGTGCAGGCCTCAGTGCTCCACCACTGAGCGACACGCTGGCCTCTGGATTCCTATTTTAATTGCGTAGGAGCTTGCATTGCTAGATGAAACGATTAAAAAGCAATCCTTCTCTACATCTCCCCCTCTCTCTTTGTAGTTCTGACATTTGAACTCAGAAGCTTGCACTTGCTAGGCAGCTGCTCTACCACTTGAGCCACACTCCCGGCCCTTTTTGCTTTAGTTATTTTTTGCATAGAGTCTTGTGTTTTTGCCCAGGCTGGCCTGGACTATAATCCTCCTATTTATGCCTCCCAGGTAGCTGGGATTACAGCTGTGAACCACTGCACCTGACCTCGTCAGTACATCTCTGAGATACACTCAAGTTCCCTTTTTCTAGTGCTGGTGAGGATGGAGGACTGAGCTTGATTTTCCTCTGGGATGCACCCTCACCCATTCTGAGATGGGGATTCCATTCGCCAGGTCTAGGCCATGATAATTGGCTCAGGAAAGGCCTGTGACCGAGGTTGATCCAGAGTCTAGCCTTAGAATTTTTCCTAGAAGCACTGAATCAGAAATCTGTTCTTGTGCTGGGGTTATGAGGCTGACTGGGTGAAAACCAGGATCTGCAGTCATCCACAGCAGAGATCCCTCCTCCTAACAAAGCCAAAACACAGCATTGCGGACTCAAGAGGTGGAGAGGAAGCAAGCAGTCCTGATGACGTGGTTGGGACTCCTGGATCTGGCAGCACCTGAAATCTCCAGCCTCATTGTGACCTGAGCTGACATTCCTACTCTGTGTAAGCCTGTTGGGGCTGGGCTCTCTCTCACTCACGACTGAGCGCTGAGAGAGGGTGCACCGAGTGTGACTTGCACAGAAATTTGTGCTCTATTTCATCCTAAAAGCCAGGCAGAGTGCATTTGATGCTTCAGTTTCAGCTAACTTGTTTTCACGGAGAATAACAATAATAACAATAGCAAATTTCATTTTTAAAAGCAATTTTCAGCTTGCATAAAGTTTCCAAAAGAATAACCTAACATGAAAACAGTAACTATTTCTACCCTGTCCATGAAGAAACTGACACTAAGCATGTCTGAGGAGTTTGCCCAAAGTTATGTAACTAAGATACCAGAAATGCCTTGGCAAACCTTTGCAAGATTCATGGCAAATGTGGCACAAATGGATTCATGTTTTACTTTTTCATTTTTAGTGCTGGGGATTGAATTCAGGACCTGTGCATGCTAACCACCTGCTGTAGCACTGACCTAAGCCCCTAGCCCCTGAATTCATATTTTAATTGCCTAAAGAGCTGCATAAATTACTAGACAAAACAAATAACCATGTTTCAGTACATAAACAAGAAATATAAATAGGTAATTCACAAAAGATGTGATTCAGAAAGTAAATAAAAAACATATACAAAAACATGCAGGCTTACTTGTAGTCTAAGAAATTCAAACTGAAGCAAGGAAATGCTATTTTTTCTCATCTTTAAAATGTGCAAAAACAGGGTATGTGGTGCATGTCTGTAATCCCAGCACTCTGGAGGCTGAGGACACAGGATGCTGACCTGGATTCAGCAATATGAATGCTCTTCCATGATACTGTTGGTAATGTGAATTAATGCAACCCTTTAGAAAGGTTACTTGGCAAAAGCATGTTTAAAATAGGAATTGTCAGAAAGGGCCAGGTAGCAAGCATTTTCAGCTTAGTGAACCATACCGTCTATGTTACAACTACTCAATCTGCTGATGTGGCGAAAGTGTGGCCTTAGGCAATGTGTGAATGAGGGGATATGGTTGTGTGCCAATAAAACTTTATTTATAAAAATAGGTGACAAGCTGGATTTGCTTTACAGGCCACTGTTTGTAGATCTCAGGTTTTATCACTTTATGAATAAATGATTAAAATAACAATTATAAAAAATGGGCTTTCATAGGCACCTACTTAGGATGTAAAATTAAGTGACCATCAGCAAGCTACCCAACTGTGCACTTGGGCCTGGACAAGTGTGTGAGAGAAAGCACAGGTATCTGAATTAGTTGGCAGAACTGGGAATCTTAGAACCACACATGGTAATTTCTCATTGGCTGTGGTCAGCAGGGCAGCTCTGACTGGGCCGCCTTGGCTACTTTCAGAGTTGGTTAGGCCAGGTGTGCTGGGAAGGGAGGAAGACCTCAGGCAAGAACTCCAGTGCCTTTCCCTGAGGACCAAAAGACTCTCCGCCTCACCCTAGGGGCTTGGATGGCTGGCTCCTCTATCCATTGGATTTTAAAAAATCTTTTCCGTAAAAGCCAATCCCGTTCCATAGAATTTGATCAGTGGTGAGCTGCACTCTAGAAGGCCACTTCCGGAGAGCAGGAGTGGAGTCTGTGGTGGTTGATGGCTGCCTGGTGCCCAGCAGAGCTGGCTTCACTACTGGGCACACCCCTCGTTCCCCACCACTTCCTGCCTGTGCTTTTGTTCAAATCTTCTCATCTCTCCAAACTAAGGGCTTGCTATGGTTTGAATATGGATAATGCCCCCAAAGTTTCATGTGTTGATGGCTTAGTTCCCAGGTCTTGGGAGGTGATGTGGACCTTTAAAATGCAGGCCTCATGTGAGGTCCTCAGGTCATTGGGGATGCCTTCAAAGTGGATTGTGGGACCCAGGCCTCTCAGTTTCTCTCTGCTTCCTGGCTTACGACAAATGCTCCCCACCCCTGTTGTCTGATACCTTCACCAGAGGCCCCAAAGTAATCAGGGGCCACCTGATCTTGGACTGGAGCCTCTAGAACTGTGACCTAAATAAACCTTTCCTTTCTATAAGTTATTTGCCTCAGGTATTTCCTTATAGTAGGACAAAGCTGACTCATATAGAACTGTTTGAAATTCAGGTCCTATCAACATAGACCCTAAGTCCCAGAGGCCTTTGCCTGGGAGAGAGAATCCAGACTCAGCCTTGTTCAGGCTGGTCAAGGTCAAGTCACCATCACGACAACCTCCACAATGATTCAACAAATACAGTAATGCCAATAGCAATAATGAACTCTGTGACTGTCAGCTGTCACAATCAATCAGTGCCATCGTCACAACTACCACAAGAAATACAATCCAATGCCAAAAGCCAAAGCACAACAGCCACTGTACCCCAAGAATCACAAACAACCCCACCTGTAAACCACAGCAACAACCACAGCTCCAACATGAAACCTAAACCAAGTACATCCAATGTCAACTCCAGCAACTTCAGAAATCTAAACGACAACTCCAGCAAGCTTACCAATAACCACAACCTCCTGAGCAAATAGCACATCAGTCATCATGATGGCTTCAATAGCCAATGTGACGATCACAGCAGGTGGCATTTGCTGGTCCTGTGCCAAGTGCTTGTCAATCAAAAACTCATTGGCAAGCCTGAAGTCACCTACGTTATCATGTCATGTATAATTTTATCACTGGTGCTTTGCACGGGGTGCATGATCCATACTGAGGTGATTTTTGGTGAAAGGTGTAAAGTCAGTATTAGGTTATTTTGCACATGGATGCTGTTTTCAGCACCACTTGTTGAAATTACTTGTTGCCTTGGTTCCTTCATCCCAGACCGGTGGGCTGTCTCTGGGCTCTCGACTTATTGCACTGATCCAGTGATCTATTCGTTCACCAACACCACACTGGGCATTCCGCAAGGCTTGGGGTGGGCGGCCTCGGTCCTCTGACTTGACTCTTAAGCATCGCGTTGGCTGCTCTGGGTATTTTGCCTTTCCCTATAAACTATGGTATAGCCTGGATCTCGAATGTCCCCCAAAGGTCTGTGTGTTAAAGTGTGCTCCCTGGAGTGGTGCTATTGGGAAGTGGTCAAAACTTTGGGGGGGGGGAGGGGTCAGTGGGAGGTCTTAAAGTCACTGAGGTGTGTCCTTGAAAGAGATTATGGGAGCCCAGCCTCTTCCTCTCTCTCTTTTTTTTTTCCGGTGTTGGGGATGGAACCCAGGGACCTGGATATGCTAGGCAAGCGCTCTACCACTGGGCAACACCCTCAACCCCCTCTTTTTTTATTTTTTGCTGGCCATGAGAAGAACAGTTTGCTTCACCCCATGCTCCCTCCCCACCTTTGCCATGTGGTCCAAAGCAATGGCTTTGCATAATATTGAACTAGAATCTCCAAAACTATCAAGTAAAATAAACCTTTTCGCTTTATAAGTTAAGAATCATAGGCATTTCCTTATAGTCCTGGAAAGCTGGCTAGCACACTTTAGAATCAGTTTCTTAATATCCACAAAATGACTTACTGGGACTGTGATCGGGATTGCCTTGAATCTGTAGATGAAGTTGGGTAAGCATGCACTTAAAAATAATAAATGGATACAATAAGGCTTAGAGAAGGAAACTGACTTGCCTCAGGTCAACATAATTCAAACCCATATTTCTTTGATTCTCACGCACACATTTTGCTGTCTCTAACATGGAGGTAAACCTTACAGTTGATGCTGATGGATGACAGTCACAATGAAGTTGTCATCACCCAGACATGCACATTAGAAGTTGCAGAACGTGGACAGTGGCCTCCCAGTCCCAGAGACAACAGCAGTAGCACTGCCAAAGCACTGTGGACCCGGGGCCAACTCCTCCAGGACCAACATGGACTTAGATGACTTAGAGGAAAATGTAGACGGAAGAACCAAACCCTGAAGACATTGGAGGGAAACCATCACTGATTTATTTTGCTTACATTTTCCTGTCTTTTTCTTTGGTGGTGGTGGTACTGAGCTTCAAACTTGGAGCCTGTACTTGCTAGACAGGTGCTCTACCACTTGAGCCACACCTCCAGACCTTTATATTTTCCTTTTTATGAATGCATGGGAGTGATATATGACTTTTAAAATCCCTCAAAATCTAAATCTGAACATGTCTAAAGCAGCTCTTGATAAACACTAAATAAGAATTGAAAGTGACAGGAAGCATCGTGTCATCGTCTGTGGGTCCAGTTAGGGCCACTGTTTGTGGCAGTGGTTTATTCTCTTAG
Organism: Castor canadensis; assembly: GCF_047511655.1. Lineage (NCBI taxonomy): Eukaryota > Metazoa > Chordata > Mammalia > Rodentia > Castoridae > Castor > Castor canadensis. The sequence goes on along the minus strand of NC_133388.1, from coordinate 15,504,119 downwards.
TGGGGCAAAGGATAATAATGTATCTTGAAGCTGGCGTGCAGCTGCTGGTTGCTGCGGTCAGCATCCTGGAGAAATCCTGCAGTGTGCATGGAGGAGTTTATGGAGGGACATGAGCACCCTTTGCACAGGTGAGGGGACCCAGCCTCAGGGCCAGGGCTGGCGATAGCCTGTAGGGCAGAAGAGTGAGTCACTATCAAACCTGGGAGAGGCTAACAGGAGCTGCTGCCTTTGTTAGGGAAAGAGCCAGGTCAATTTGCTGGGACCCTCTGATCCCTGTGGGAACCCATGAGAGGCAGAGGTCGAGGCGTCCTTGAGGGCTGTTCACAGAAACCTCCCTTCTGGGACACAGAACAGTAGGTCTGGGGGACAAAGGAAACTCCTACCGAGGGCTGATGGCTATGCACTGCTTCTGACCACAGCACTGTGCCCTGAGGACCCCGAGAGGGCCATGAGGGCCATGATGGGACCTGGAGCTCTGTCGCTGTTCCAGAGTCTGAGCGTGGCTCCTCTCCTCGCTTCCTCTCCCCTCCTCTGCTGCACCTGATTTGCAACGTGGAGCTCCGCTGGGAGAAATGAAACATCTGCCACAGCTGGAACTTGGCTCCAGGAAGGCACATGTCAACTTGCACGCCTGGTAATGGACAGCAGGGCCTGGGACGGCGGCTTGTTTATGGCATCTAAGGGTGAGTTGTGCGTATTTCAGACTGGGTCCAGTGCCTCTTGCCCAGTCAGCTTGCCCAGTGGTGCCAATTCTGATTTAGGATCTGGGTCTGCCAACCTGAGTTCTGAAGTGAACTCTGGTTTGCCAAATGTGCAGCAGATCCAAGCTCACAGGATCTGTGCATGTTGGAGCTGGGTCACCACTCCGGGTCCCCCTGAAAGTACAGACAGGGAAACTGAGGCCCAGAAAGGGGAGGTGCAGGCTCAGGTCAAGGGGCAGTGGAAGGAGACACAAAACCCTAGGGGTTACAGTCTTCTGCCATGGCTAGGGCTTACAATGGCCTTTAGCTGTGGGGTCTTAGACAAGTCACCCAATCTTCTTGTCCTCAGTGTTCTGCTCTGCAAAGTGGGGTGATAATACCTAATCCCCAATACTTTGTGAGGATCAGGTGAATCGTGAGCCAGAGGGGTGGTGAGCAATTTTGAGCAGTACCTGATGGCAGTTTATATCCACCACCCTAAGAAGCTAGCCAAGAGTATACCCTTTGTTTGTTGAATGGCTTCATAGACTGTAAAGATGGAGGTCATGTTACTTGTTATATCAATTAGAGCCCAGTAGAGAAGCCCAGGCCCTGGAGAGCAATGACTGTCACACGTTCTCCATATGCCAGAGGGTCCATATGTCCTGTCTGCTTCCCCAGCAGCAAATCTAGGCTTTTACTCATGGGATTTAAAGGACATGGTGATGGTTTGAACAAGAGCCACTGGCTGTCAGATTCATGGTGTGCGATTTGCCCAGCCTGGACACTTAATGCCGGCCTGGCAGGGGAGGAGGAGGCAGTGGTGAAGACTTGGGTCATGGTCACGGCCAAGAGGAAGCAGGGAAGGAGTACCCTAGGGCTTTGGGGAGGATGTGGGTTGGACAGAGCCCAGTAGGGTCTCTGCTCCCCTGCAGAGGCCACAAAGGGGTCTCAGCCCTGGGGCTAGTCCAAGAGGAACCAAGAGAGTCCGGACAGCCCTCAGTATTGCTGCAAGTTCCACAGAGACACACAACCCCAGCACTGGGGGCTCAGAAGTTGGACAAGGCCTCAGAATGGTCTGTCCCAGCCACTTCAGACACAGAACCCAGGGCCAGGAAGTTTTCTGCTTTGCACAGCTCCGTCACACTCTCAAGTGGTGACAGCACCTGGAGCCTTGCAGTGTGCAGCCTGTGCAACTGTACACAGCAGCCATGGCTGGGACGATGAAATAGACCCTCCCAACAGCATCTCAAGCATGTCCAGAAGTATCTCATATGCTGTATAGATGTCCCCATGTCCTTGTTAGCTGAAGCTTAAGCAATGGAAAGGCTCCCAGTTAGATAATTCCAGAAGACCCACCACCAGCTGGGCCCTAGGGTCTCCATGGGCTGCTGTGGTTTCACTCACACCAGAGCCCACCTGTCACCCACTCAGGGACAGACGTCCACCTTGGCACCCACATGGCAAGCTGCTGCCTGGGGGTTCTCCCCAAACATGGGTTTCTTCTGCAACCCTTGCTGATTCAGATCCACCCTCTCGAGGGTCTGTCCTGGAGCTCTGCCCCAGCCCAAGCCCGTGGAGTCCCTGCATCCAGCTTTCTCCCTTGCTCGCCGTGCCCCATGTGCCCTGCCTGTGTCCCTGGGATCCTGAATGTCAAACATGTCAGGCACCTGGCTATGCTTCCATCTCTCTTGTCATTCCTCTGCTCTGCCCCTTGGCTTCCCATGGGTGACAGCAGTGGTCACTATCTGGCCTGTTTGTCTTCAGTTCCTACCCTCGTGGAGCTGAATAGCTTTAAATTCTCTGTGGGTCTCCACGCAGAATCCCAACTCCTCTGGGAGACCCCTCAAGGGCCAGGCCCTGGAGAACTTCCCACCCAATGTCAGTGTCTCTCCCTTCTCTGGCCTTTGCAGGCTCTGTCTCTGGTCACACACTACTGAGTGTCCTCTCACCTCTGTCTTCACCTGCCAACTCCTTCTCACCCTTGAAGACCCACCCAGATGCCCCCTTGCCTGTGTTGTTCCTTAATTTTAATACCAGAAGCACATGACCTGTTCTGCTGTCTCAGGGCCATCCCAGAGGAAGACACATGCCCTTGGGCTAGATCTGGTTTTCTGGTTGTTCTTATTCCACCCCCAGAACATTCTAGAAATACTGTCACATGAGTGAAGGTGATGTTTGTATAGGCACAATCTGAATTCATACACCTCACAGCAATTAGAGCACCCAACACGTGCCATCTCCCATGTCCCACTGACATCACCACTGTCCATGCATGGGTGTCAACAGATTACACGTCTGTCTCCTATCAGACTGTGGCCCCTAGTGTGTGTGGTGTCATGGTGACATTTCTGTCCTCTCGGTGGAGGCATGCATGGGGGGCAAGGATCCCAAGCCTTCGTCCCCGTGAGTGTCCTCCTGGTGCAATGGTAGGAAGGCCGGATGTCCCCATGGGCTTGCCCTCTCTGGACTGTCTGTATCCCATTCCCCAGGGATGGGCCTGAGCTGCACCTATTCAAGAGCTCCCAGGGCCCTGGGGACCCGGGATCCCCACAGGGCTTCACGTGTCACAGCTCTGTGAAGCAGGTGACTGTTCACAGTGGTTGAGAAGAGGCTCAGAGGTGGAGGTGGCTTGCTCCAAGCTACAGTCAGGGTACATTGGATCTGAAAAGACACATCCAGGCCTCTCTCTCCAGTACCCCTACATTCTTGCGCTGAACCTCTGAAATACTGATACCTGAATTTTCATGGTTGCTGTGATTAAGTTTCAGTGGGGCTTGGGTGGAGACCAGACGCTGGCTTCCTCCATTCCTTTACAGCCCTTGGAAGGGGAGTCTGGATGGTTGGATAAGAAGGCCAGTCAGCAATGCTGGCTCCACCTGGTGGTGGTTCTTGGGACTGTAGGCAGGTACCCGGGAGGTGATAAAGGGTGGGTCATCATACCTGAGCTCCCTGGACTGCCACGGCAGGCAAAGGCCACCGTGTTTATTAGGGAGACAGGATGGGTCCACAGTGATATTTGGGGGCTACTCCTTTTGATTCAGGTTTAGTAATCAAAAATGTCCAGGTCAGGCCTGGTTTGGCTCCAAGCAAGTTAGGTTTCCTCTGGACCTTGGTTTCCCTGCCTGGCAGTGGGGACTGTTGGCTCTGACGACACTTCCATACAGCTAAGACCATTCCTTTTCAGCCTGAGTTTCAGAATCTGGGGCAAGACCTGACACCTCCAGCTTAGGAAAGCGTTTCTCCTGTTGGTGGGGGAGGGGAAGAAGTGAAGGGAGCCCAGTTCTCCCCTGGGTTCTAGGGTTTGCCAGGTGGTTTTTGAAGATGTTCAGATGGAGGCCTAATTGAACAACGAGGCTGTAACTCTGGGAGGTGGTGTGGCAGGCTCAGGCTCTGACTTAATCAGGGACCTAATGTCATTAATAATGGGCATGGCAGCCGCAGGAGATGGCCGCTCACTGTGACACTTTTGGCTGACAGGGCTTTTCTTCTTCTCTTGTTTTTCACAGCAAACAAATACCACTTGGCTTCTTTCTCCATTCCAGAGAATCTCCTGGAGTGCGATAAACATGGGGGTGCAGATGGACTTGTTTCTGAAAACTTTGGGCAAGAAAAAGATACCCAAGGCTGTAGCCCAGGAAAAAGGATGGCTTGTCTTCAACCAGGCCCTGAGCCAGTCCCTCCCTCTCTGCGGTGTCAAACCCACACAGGACCCTGCACCACAGAGCTCGGGAAGCTGAGGCTGCCCAGGCCTCTCTGGGCCCAGCCTTCTCCCAAGTGATCCTGTCCTCTGAGCTCTGGCCTGGCTTTTCTCCTTGTTCTTATTTGGGGAAATTGCACAAATATGGAAAAGTCCTAAAAGGAACATGACAACACTCTCTGTCCCCACTTCTCTGGTTCAACCTCTGTTAGTATAGAATACTAGCATTTATTAGTGCCATTTCTGCTGCCGGACTTTCTTTTCTTACAGAAAAAATTGCTCTCCTCTTTGCTATTAAAAATGATGTAGTAGGGCTGGGATGTAGCTCTGATTCTACCCCAGAACATTCTAGAAAGCCTGACACATGTGTAAGGTGATGTTTGCATAGGGTTGTGTTTAGTATGTGCAAAGCCCTGGCTTCCATCCTCAGTCCCATTAAGCAAACAGGTAAATGGAAATGACCTGTGCTCGTTTGAGGAGGTCAATGGTAGGGAAGGGAAGCCGAGCTGGCCACCATCTCCTGCTCCCCCTGCCCAGGATTCGCCTCTGCTTGGGTTTTGCCATATCTGCTTCCAGTTTGTTACGTGAGTTAAAAAAAATGACACAAAAAGCACAGAAATATGTCCTCTTTGAAAAGCGAACCACACAATGAGTCACTTAGGGACCGCCCTCCCTTACTCCAGGAAGCGAGATGAACACATTGCTGTCAGACCATGGTGTCTTTTGAACCATTTTAAGCAGGTTTGCATGCAATGATGACATCACAGAAACACATGGCTTTGTTTGGCATTTGATTTCTGTCCTGTTGCATGGATCATTTTCAACTTGCTTTGTTCTCTAAATTCCCACCTCTTGCATAGCTGGGATTACAGGTGTGAACTACCATGCCAGGCCTCTGAATCCATTTTGAGCTCTGTTCTCATTGAGCCCTCTTAACCTAATTCTTTCCCTCCCTGCTCATCTTTGCTTCCTCTCTGGCTCCTTCTCTATGGCCTGCCCACTCCTCAGGCCTTTATTACTGACCCCGAGCTATGGACACATAAGTCCTTGTGTCTGCTGCTGCCCAGGCCCACCTCTGAGCTCCTCTGTTTCTGGCTTTTTATTTTCCATTTGCGCTTCCCCACTTCTCCTATTGCACTGACCATGAGACGACAGTTTCTTTGCTTTTCTCTCCCAAGTGCTGTGCTCACTTCTCTGTTCTTGGCACCTAGCCCAGTGGTACCCGGTAAATATTTGTCAATGAATATGAATTAAGCTATTTCAATTGACCACTATCAAAGTGGATTTGGCTTGCACACTCCAGGGGCTGGGTGCTCACAACCCAAAGTCAGTGACAACCAATAGGTTCTCCCTCTGGGACCCAGAACAGCTCTGGTGGCAGATCCAGGATCTCTAGCAAGTGTGTGCTGCCTGCGTGGCTCACACGGTGTGGGTGATAACAGAGTGTGTGTACTGGCCCGGGAAGACTGGATGGCTTATGTGCCACCCAGGTGAACTGTGCCTTCCAAAAAGATCTGTTGAAGTCCCAACCCCCAGCAGCTATGACTGCGATATTATTTGAAATGGGGACTTTGCAGAGGTCAGCAATTTCAAATAAGGTCATAGCAGATTAAGGTGGGCACCAAGTGCTTTATAGGGAGAGGGGAGGGAGACCCGAATAGAGAGCCTGGGACACACCAGGGAAGGAGACCAGGTGAAGACCAAGTCAGGGATGGAAGGGACAGGCTGCTGGCTAAGGAACAGCAGAGATTACATGCCACCAAGGGAGTCAGGAGAGGGTAAGGAGGGCCCTCCTCAGAGCCATTAGAGAGGATGTGGCCCTGCTGACACCTGATGGCAGACTTCTGGCACCTTGAACTTGGAAGACAGTAAGTTTCTGTTGTTTTAAGTCACCAGCTTGTGATACTTTGCTAAGGCAGGTAAAAGAAAAGAACACAGCTTCTTATGCAGCAAGCGCTGAAATGTTTGCAAATTCGTATGTGGTGATCATGTGATCTGATGGACCTGCTTTGCCAAAACCGGTTTCCTCTTCTTTCTGGGTAGTTGGCTAAGCTCTGGTGGCTCAGTGCGACTCAGGATCAGATGTGGTGTGCGCCATTGCTGGGCTGAGGCTCGGAAGGAGTGGTGAGGCACCTGCTGGCCTTCCGTCTTCCTCCCGCTGGCTCCAAGCTTGAACAGGGGCAGCGAACTAAGGCCTGTGGGCCTGTTTTGCCTAACCTATGAGCTAAGAATGGTTTTTATATTTTTAAAGTATTTAGAAGGAAAAGGGGTGGGGGAAAGAGGAGGATTGGAGAACCCACACAGCCTAAAATCTCTGGCCTTTCACACAGTCTGCAGTCCCCTGCCATAGGAAATGGTGAAGCCACCAGCTGGAAGGAATCAGAATGACTGCCTTCCATCAGCTACCTGAAGAGAAGGCCACGTGGCTATTAGATGGCAGTGAAGTGAATCTCTGAGCCAGTAGGACACAATTTTGAGGTCCAGTTGTCATTGCAGCTTAGCATTGCCTAACTAACAGAGGCCCGGGTTGGTTTTCTGGATAAAAGTTTTCTCAAGTTTCTTATTTTTATCCTGAAGACAAAGAAGGGACAGACTTTGTGCCCCATCGTGCTCCCAGTGAATCCTGGGACTTAAACTTACAGAAGGAAGGCATGTGAACAAGTCACGGAGCAAGCTGGTCCTGATGACACCGAACCCTGGAGCCAGCCAAACCTGCACTGACTCTACATTGGACTTCACAGCTTACAAAAGCTGACAAATTCCCCCTTTTTTCTTAAAACAGTTTACAACTGTTTCTACTACATGCAACCAGAAAGATTTCTAAAATGTTTGGTACTGGGAGAGCAATAACTTAAAATCTGCTGCCATTTATTCAGAAAAAAATAATGAATGCATAGACTTCGGTGTTTTAAGTGATTTTTGCACTTAAAAATAGTTATGGTATAGCTCTAGTAGTGGTTACAATTCACTGGAAACATGTCCTAACATATAGAAACTCCCAGGGGCATTTGAAAGCAAGAACCTGGAACAGCTGCTTTGGAAATTCAGCTCAGACTTCAAGAGCAGAAGACATGAGTCAGATACCAGGTTAGAGCCTGTTACATGGCCAATGGAAACAAGGCTCTCATTTATAGGCCGATGTGGACTGATTGATCACAGAAGTAAGCGCACTGAACAAGCAAGCACAGAGCTGTGCTCAGATGGAGTGTGCCCAGTTCATGTGCAAACACTCACAGGATGGAGCCAGTCTGAGACTGTCTAGTCAACTTCCTGGAGTTGTGTGGACTGTCCTGGAAGGAAGCTTCAGAAGCTGGAAACACAGGCTGCCTCCAGGGAGGGACCTGAGAGGCTAGGCCAGGGGAGGGAGAGAGACTCCCTCCTCTGATCTGTTCTCCTGCACCCTTAGGGTATGGAGCTGGAGAAAAATGCACATGTGGCTTTTGCTGGCCATGGAGCTGGTGAAAGTTCAGGATTTGGGATATGAGACTCATGGTTTAGGCCATGTGCGTCATAATCCAACTTCCAAATGCCTACCAGCATCTCTGCTCACAGCCATGTCCTCCCTGCTGGGGTCAGAAAGACCAGGGCTTCTTACCAAATCAGGGGTGACCTAGAAAGACCAAAATGTCCTTAATTAAGCAGCTGAAAATAGCTGCTATGACTCGTAACACATGACCGACATGCCATGTGACCCCAGCGTGATGGCCCCAGCTCACAGGTGATCCCTGCTCTGGGGGTTAAGCAGTGCTAAGGGGGCGAGCAGATGGCTGCCCTGTGCCCTCATGCCATCTGGGCCTATCTATAGATGCCTGTCCTTCCAGAAGCTGTGGCAAAGGAGACAGCCTTGGGTCCCATGGGCAAAGTGGTTGTCCAAGGTGTCTTAGCTTCCTGTGTCTTCCAGAGACAACACTGAACCACTGTGTGTCCCTTTCAGTCCACATCTGGCCCTGGCTCAGAGCTCAGGGCCAACGCCCTGAGAACAGTAGGCCTGGTCCCTGGATGGGGTGGCGACACTGAGGGGTCCAGACAGGCAAGCAGCTGCTGGGCTCCTGGCAGACCATCATAGGGCCACAGGAAAAGGCCAAATGTCCAGGCCAGGCTGCTCATAGGAAGCAAGGCTTGCAAGAGTGGGGATGGGGACCCAACCCTCCTGCTGGCCTTGACTCCCTCCCCCTCACTGGATCCTGGGCACATATGCCCTGCAGGTATAGTCTCTAATGGGTCCTCTCCCACTTGCCCAACAGAGTCATGAGGCATCTTCCAGGGGTGGCCCAGTTTCCTTGCCTACCTTGAACCTGGAATCCTACTTAAGTTAGGCAAGGAGGCAGGTAAGATGAAAGACCTGTACCCTACTACTTCCTGCTTTCTGGGACTGAGTCAAAATAACTGGGTCAGTCCCTATGCCTGGCCTGTCCCCCAGGACAGGGTGTCTCAGGAGGACTGACACCCAGAGGTCCTCTCTATCAGGTGGACCCATCTGATATCAGGAGTAACCAGCTAACACCCAAGCTTCCCACCCTCTGCCCCTGCCACAGTCTTAGGCACACAGTGGGTGTTCAGAAAATTTGAGCTGCTGTTAAACTACTACCAGGTATGCACTGAGCAGTGAGAGCCAGACTCATCGCCTCTGGTGTGGCCCCAGCGAGTCAGGCCCTGAGCTCTGAGCCAAGTCCAGCTCTGCAAAGTCCCAAGGAGGAAGGCTCCATTACCAACCAACTGGGGGCCCTAGATCAGGATCCCCACCTTTGCAGCACACTTTTCCATCTGTGAAACAAGGTGGGGCGGGGGGAGGGGGGCAGGAAGACGCTTCCTAAGATGTCTGCAACTATGACATTGGTCCACATGGGAGCAGTTTACTTGGGTGGGCTCCTGGCTACCATCTCTGCCCATGGGCTCCTGGCTGCCATCTGCCCATGGGCACCTGCTGCCATCTCTGCCCATGGGCTCCTGGTGCTCAATGTGTTGCTGGTGGTCAAGTTCCAAATATTTCCATCCACCTGAAACATTTAAATCACACTGCAGTCCAAAGATAGGGCTGGGGCAGCTTAACGTGTCACCTCTGCAGTTAGAAAAGGTTGCAGTGCCCTCTGTTGCTGCTGATTGGGTCCCTGCCACTCAGAGTGACCACTAGCTGCTGAGAGCTGAGAAGCTGGTTCAGACAGAGGTGAGCCCAGCCTCTGTCCTGTCCCTGCTCCAGTACCCTCTACCCCCCACCTCCCCTTGTGGTTCCTCAAGCCCCTGCTGGAGCATTTCTCCTGAGTTTCCCCTTCCGCCCCACCCTGGTTTGTCTATTACACTCCAATCATTTCTGACTCAAAGATGGCCACTTCCAGGAAGCCTTCCAGATTTTCTGGTGGAACTGGCCTCACCTGCTTCCTGCTCTCGTTGCCCACATAAGAATACTCGTTGCAGCTTTTTCTACCCTGTGGGTCCTTATCTGTCCATCTGCATCAACTGTAGGAGACTGTGCACTCCCCAGGGGCTGGATGGTGTCCCTGTCCTGTAGGTCCTCAGAAACAAAGCAGAGCTGTTGGGACAGGGCCTCTTATGGGTGAGGTTTGCATGGGCGGAGCTGACAGGAGTTCCTTGTTGGAGGATAGCTGCTGGGGTAGGGGCTCCCTCGTAGGCGGGGCTCTCGTGGGAAGGGTTGACAAGCTGCTTGTTGGAGGATGATTTGCTGTCAATCTACTGCAGAGGTTCTGAGCAGGACTACTGTGCTGTGGGTGAGCTGGATTAAGAACTGGAAGCACTCTCGAGAAAAGTTTAAACAATCTAAAAGGTTGTAAACTAAAACCTAATCCCTCCTGCAATCGTTTTCTACCCTACACCATTTCACAGCCCTCTGCTGTATCAATTTGAGCTGCGTTCTTCCTGGACTGTTCCTTAACCCTTCCTTCGACTTTATTTTGCTTCTGTTCTTTTTGTTTTAACATGCATGGGTCAGACTAGGCACACCATTCGGTGCTTTATTTTGTTGTTGTTCTATCTCAAGGCTTTCTAAGTTGGCACCTGTGGGTTGAAGTCATCCTCAGTGACTGTGAGCTGTCCCCTTCCCCAGCACCTTTGCACTAACTGCCAGGTACGTCAGGTATAACCTCAGTAAAGCTGGGGAAAGTGCCAGGTGTCTGGTTTGGTGTCTTTCAGTTACTTTTAATGCTTCTTACAGTTTTGAGCAATGTTTCTGCAAGCATCCTTTTGCACAATTCTTTGTGCCAGGCACACATATTTCTGTGAATTGACTCTTATAAGTAGAATTGCTGAGCCTAAGGGCACCTCTATTTTGTACTTTAAAGGATACTATCTGAAAAGCTCTAAGAAAACTAGGAATAGAAGGAAAGTTCCTCAACATTATAAAAGCTATATATGACAAACCTACAGCCAGCATTATACTTAACGGAGAAAAATTAAAACCATTCCCTCTAAAATCAGGAACCAGACAAGGATGCCCACTATCTCCACTCCTATTCAACAAAGTACTGGAATTCCTAGCCAGAGCAATTAGGCAAGAAGAAGGAATAAAAGGAATACAAATAGGTAAAGAAACTGTCAAAATATCCCTATTTGCAGACGACATGATCCTATACCTTAAAGACCCAAAAAACTCTACTCAGAGGCTTCTAGACATCATCAATAGCTATAGCAAGGTAGCAGGATATAAAATCAACATAGAAAAATCATTAGCATTTCTATACACTAACAATGAGCAAACGGAAAAAGAATGTATGAAAACAATTCCATTTACAATAGCCTCAAAAAAAATCAAATACCTAGGTGTAAACCTAACAAAAGATGTGAAAGACCTCTACAAGGAAAACTATACACTTCTGAAGAAAGAGATTGAGGAAGACTATAGAAAGTGGAGAGATCTCCCATGCTCATGGATTGGTAGAATCAACATAGTAAAAATGTCTATACTCCCAAAAGTAATCTACATGTTTAATGCAATTCCCATCAAAATTCCAATGACATTCATCAAAGAGATTGAAAAATCTACTGTTAAATTTATATGGAAACACAAGAGGCCACGAATAGCCAAGGCAATACTCAGTCAAAAGAACAATGCAGGAGGTATCACAATACCTGACTTCAAACTATATTACAAAGCAATAATAATAAAAACAGCATGGTACTGGCACAAAAACAGACATGAAGACCAGTGGAACAGAATAGAGGATCCAGATATGAAGCCACACAACTATAAGCAACTTATCTTTGACAAAGGAGCTAAAAATATACGATGGAGAAATAGCAGCCTTTTCAACAAAAACTGCTGGGAAAACTGGTTAGCAGTCTGCAAAAAACTGAAACTAGATCCATGTATATCACCCTATACCAAGATTAACTCAAAATGGATCAAGGATCTTAATATCAGACCCCAAACTCTTAAGTTGATACAAGAAAGAGTAGGAAATACTCTGGAGTTAGTAGGTATAGGTAAGAACTTTCTCAATGAAACCCCAGCAGCACAGCAACTAAGAGATAGCATAGATAAATGGGACCTCATAAAACTAAAAAGCTTCTGTTCATCAAAAGAAATGGTCTCTAAACTGAAGAGAACACCCACAGAGTGGGAGAAAATATTTGCCAATTATACATCAGACAAAGGACTGATAACCAGAATATACAGGGAACTTAAAAAACTAAATTCTCCCAAAACTAATGAACCAATAAAGAAATGGGCATGTGAACTAAACAGAACTTTCTCAAAAGAAGAAATTCAAATGGCCAGAAAACACATGAAAAAATGCTCACCATCTCTAGCAATAAAGGAAATGCAAATTAAAACCACACTAAGATTCCACCTCACCCCTGTTAGAATAGCCATCATCAGCAACACCACCAACGACAGGTGTTGGCGAGGATGCGGGGAAAAAGGAACCCTCTTACACTGTTGGTGGGAATGTAGACTAGTACAACCACTCTGGAAAAAAATTTGGAGGCTACTTAAAAAGCTGGACATCGATCTACCATTTGATCCAGCAATACCACTCTTGGGGATATACCCAAAAGACTGTTACTCCAGAGGCACCTGCACATCCATGTTTATTGCGGCACTATTCACAATAGCCAAGTTATGGAAACAGCCAAGATGCCCCAGCACTGACGAATGGATTAAGAAAATGTGGTATCTATACACAATGGAATTTTATGCAGCCATGAAGAAGAACGAAATGTTATCATTCGCTGGTAAATGGATGGAATTGGAGAACATCATTCTGAGTGAGGTTAGCCTGGCTCAAAAGACCAAAAATCGTATGTTCTCCCTCATATGTGGACATTAGATCAAGGGCAAACACAACAAGGGGATTGGACTATGAGCACATGATAAAAGCCAGAGCACACAAGGGAGGGGTGAGGATAGGTAAGACACCTAAAAAACTAGCTAGCATTTGTTGCCCTTAATGCAGAGAAACTAAAGCAGATACCTTAAAGCAACTGAGGCCAATAGGAAAAGGGGACCAGGAACTAGAGAAAAGGTTAGATTAAAAAGAATTAACCTAGAAGGTAACACCCACGCTCAGTAAATCAATGTGAGTCAATGCCCTGTATAGCTATCCTTATCTCAACCAGCAAAACCCCTTGTTCCTTTCTATTATTGCTTATACTCTCTCTACAACAAAATTAGAGATAAGGGCAAAATAGTTTCTGCTGGGTATTGAGTGGGGGAGCGGGAGGGGGTGGAGTGGGTGGTAAGGGAGGGGGTGGGGGCAGGGGGGAGAAATAAACCAAGCCTTGTATGCACATATGAATAATAAAAGAAAAATGAAAAAAAAAAAAAAAAAAGGATACTATCTGAATACCCTCCAAGAAAAGGATAACAATCTATACTACATCAGCAATGTGTATCCCTCTTCACATTCTTCACAGCACTGTTACACCTCTCAAATTTTTTTGACATTCCTGATCATCTCTACCTTCAAATTCAACTGACCTGTGGTCAACATGAGCATCTCAGAAGATTTCAGGGAAAAGAGGATTGGAAAGGCCACATGATCAGTGGACAAACTTCTGATCTTTGCAAGCAGCAGCTTGTAGCTCTGCTTCCTTTTCCTTGGCCAGGGAGAGAGGAACCCCCAAACCAAGCCCGTGGTCCTGGACTCAGAAACCAGGCCCCACAGAAGGCCCTAGGGGTAGAGGTGCCCAGGGCCTCCAGAGAGGCCTCTAAGCTGACAGCTGCTGGCATCCTCTCCTGTCTGAGGGAGTCTGTGGGTGATGTATAAGGAAGCAGCTCCATCCAGCTCTCTGAGAAAGTGCTTGCTTGCATTGGAGAAGCATTTGGGAGTAGAAAATTACAAACTTGGTTCTGCACAGCAAAGCTGGGAGGCTATGAGACAGTGTTACATCTTGCAAGGACGGCAAGTGTGGAACAAAAACGCCCCTTCTGAGATGTCAGGAATGGTCTACTGGGTCCAGAGATGGGAACAGCTGAAACATTCAGGGGGCTCACTCCCTATGTCACCCCTTCATCCCACAGCAGAGCAGGAAGCTGATTGGAGCTTGAATCTTGGAAACACCTAGGTAGATGATGAGGGGAGAGGAGACAGGGGGGAGCTGTTAACATTTAAACAGACTCACAGGTCCCCTGGCCTGCCCCCCAGGGTGTGGGGACTGATGGCCCCCTGAGATTGTGTTGCAGACTTATTCTTCTAAGAGCCCAGGGATGGCCACTGGAGTGTGCTGGCCTGCCTGCCTTCCCACTTTTCAGGGAAGGTGGTGGGGCAGGCACTGGTGAGCTCAGCCACCAGGTAAAGGACAGTGGAGACCTCCTGGGGACTCTCATTAGTGTCCCAGGAACCTGAGTGACCTTGAAAAATGCATCTGTGAGAAGGTCAGGAGAAGAATCATGGGTGGTGCAGGATGTGAGTTGACAGCCCATGGACACAGCCAAGTCCAACCAACGCCTGAGGATCTTGCCTGGTGACGAGATCTCTCCCCTGCAGAATACGTGTGGCATCATGACTCACCTGTACACACTTTCATTCAGAATAGGTATTGTCCTTCCCACTCACAGACAAGGGACCTGTGTCCAGAGAGGGTGTGCCTCCCTCACGTAGCACCCTGCCCCAAAGGCCTGGGTGTCCCCTCCTGGCTTCTTAGGAACCTGTAGGGCTTCTTTCCTGGTCAACCACTTTAGGAGCCTCCAGAACAGTCTCCGAGGCTCCCACCCTTCCTGCTTCCAACCAACACTGTGGAACTGGTCCTGTTCCACTTCACCTTGCTCTCCATGAAGGCAGAGGCTGCATCTGATGGATCCTGGGTCCCATTTTCTGGTCTCCTCCATCTCCCCTCCCAGCCTCTCCTACCCAGCAGGTGCACAGTGGTGTAGATAGAATAGGCAGAGGTGAGTCCTGAAGCCATGGTAAGAAAGGGCATGTAGGGTGTCTGAGGATCCCAGCTCTGCTCAGGAAGAGACTAGATAATCCTGGGGTGGGGGTGGAGGTAAAGGTAGGGAAGGAGAATGAGGACGGCTCTGGAATATCTTGAAAGTGCTGGGTTCTATAAAGGGGCAGAGAAGGGCTGCTGGCCTGGGAGGCTGTGAGTTTGGCAGAAGGGTAGCAAATCTATTTGTTCAGAGCATGGAGACTCTGAGCAGTTCTGCGAGCGCCCTCTTGTGGCGATTTGAGGCTGAGGCTGAATACTCGGAGGAGAATCCAGCATTGTCCTCTCTTAGACAGGGGCAGAAAGTGGTTCAGAAGCAAGGGGAGGAGCACTGGTTTTGGAGTCAGGATTCCAGTTCTGACCACACCAACAACAATTTGCCAAGTTGCTTTGAGCAAGCTCTCACACCTCTCAGCCTCCGTTTCCTCATCTGATGAATAAGGGCGTAGATGAGATGAAGGCTCTCATAGATGGCAGAGCAGACCTGGGCTAGTTCTGCCTACGTGCTCTGCACGTGTCACCTTAGCCACCTCCAAGGGCATGACAGACAGGTGCTACCTGACAGAGGAAGAAACAGAGAGGTCAAGTGCCCTACCCTTGGCTACCCAGCTAATGAGGGTAAGGACTGGAAACTGAAGCCAAGTTTGTGATCCTAGAGCCTCTCTTTCTCCTACCCAGTGGTGTTTCTCATGGTCTTAGAGGTGTCTGCTGGAGAAAGGAGAAAAAAGCAGACATTGGGGTGCTGGTGGGTATATGCGACAGGAATTAAAGGGTCAATTGACAAGACATTCAGGTGCAGAGCAACCTTATAAACAAAAATAGTCTTTGCAGGTAAAGAAATCATGGCTACCATTCAATTATCAATCAAAGCAAAGTTCTCTGGGCCAACTGCCTACCAAACAGCAAAGGAAGTCAAAGTTGAAAACGTGTCAACAGAAACATCGATGTTTGTTAACCTTGTACCCGACCACTCCAAACTTGCTACCTCTGAGCAGCTCGGAAGTTCTCAAATATCCACCCAACCATTCATCCATCCATTCACCTATTTACCCATCTATCCATCCACCCTCCCTATCTGTTCATCCATCTGCCCATTCATCCATCCACCTACCCCCCTTCACCCATCCATTTATCTCCCTATCCATTTACCTATCTATCCATCCAACACCTACCCACCCATCCATGTACCTCTGTACCCCTCCACTCATCCATCCATTTGCCCACTTATTTAATTACCCACTCATCTATCCATCCATCTATTCATCCATTCAGACATTCATCTGGACATCCATCCACCCATCCATCTACCCGTCTGTCTATCCATCCATTCACCTACCCCTTCTTCAAACGTTGCTGAGCCCTGAGCTAGTGGTGCCTTACTCTCAGGAACTCCTAGTAAATGGGTCTTAGATATGTGTCTTTGAATAAATGCCAAAATGTGCTGTGTTCTCCATTGCTATATGTTGTTTAGTGCTTGAAACACCAAGCACTTATTGCTTCACACTGTATATCTGTGGGTTAGGAGCCTGGAAGTGGTTCGGTTAGTTCTGCCTCTAAGCCCGTCATGAGACTGTAGTTAGGACTGGGGCTGGAGGATCTGCGTCCAGGACATCTCACTCATGTGGCTGTGACAGTTTTTCACTGTTGGCCAAGTCCTCTCAGTTCCTCTTCACCTGGGCTTCTCCTCAGAGCTTCTTGAGTGTCCTTACAACATGATGACTGGCATCTTCTGGAGGGAGTGATACAAGAGACCAAGGAAGCAGCTGCGTGCCTCTTATGACCCAGCCTCTCAGGTCAACAGTCATTCTCCTTTCTACCAATAGGAATTCATTAGAAGAGAGTCACTAACTCCAGATCGAGGGGCGGGACTTAGGATCCACTCCTGGGCAGGAGGACCTGCTGTGCCACCAGCACACGTGTGGAAGGAACTGAGCCCAGGCGTGCAGGAACTGAAGAGCATGGTGAAGGAATAGGCAGTCCTGCTAGCATGGTGGAGGGATGCAGGGAAGGAAAGCCCTACAGAAGCAGCGAAGAATGACTTGGGTTTTCTCCCCAACGTGTGATATGATCTTGAACAATTCCCTCTCCTTTTCTGGGTCTCTGTGTTATGGAAATAAACCACTCGGATCAGACCAACAGAGCCCAGTTGTTCTGAGCTTGCTGTAGCAAGGGGGACAGCACCCATCATTTGAACTTGACAGAGACTTGAAGGCAGGCTTGGTTGTGGAGGGAGCTCTACAGAGAAAGAAGGGGGGCGCCAAGGGCTGGATGTTGTGCATGGGAATGCTGGAGGTAGGTGAAGCAGAAGCAGGGCATCGTATGTGACAAAGCACACTGGACCTTCTGGTTGGTGTGGAGTTGGAAGTGGACCAGGCCATGACTGTCTGCGAAGCCTGTGGTTTTGGGCCCCTTGCTGTGGGTTGTGCTTCTGCTTTCTGGGCTACTTGCTGCAGAGACTGGGTGCCTGTTTCCTATGGAGGCTGGCCATTGTCCTTTTGCGCATCTAAGCTCCAGGAGTCCTGCTCTGAAGATCCAGGGCTGGCTAGCTATGCCTTGAAGTCCTACCCTGACCCAACATCCCAGGCCAAAATGGGGATGAGAAAGGGAGAGAGAGTGCGGGGGACAGAGAGAGAGAGAGAGAGAGATGACTGGAATAGACCCTTCTCCCTGTGGACTCTTCTGGGAGTCTCCTAATTCTAGGTGAGCCCCAGCACCCCAGGACCTTTGACTCTGAGCCTTTAAGCTTCAAGAGCACCTAGGTTGACTTCCCCAACGCACATACGGTAGGTACTTGGATGTAAGTGGTGTCTTCCCTGGAAGTGGCAGTCCAGTTCCTGCTTGATTGCCTCCAGAGACAGCAAGCTCCCTCCCATTGGAAGCATGTGGCCCATCTGCTGTGGGTGGGAGGGGGCTTCACTCTTCCTCTCCCTCGTGCCCCGTGTCTGACCTATGGAACCTGCCTCCTAGACATCATGGGAGCCCTACTTTGGCCCTCCTTGGCTACTGCAGCATTTGGACATGCCTGAGGGCTTGGGGGGGTCAAATGACCAAGGGTCAACCCTGGGGTTGACTTGAACTGGCTTGTGGCTAGCCTCCAGTGCCTGTGAGCAGCAGGCTCGTTACCAAAGAACCCAGCTGGTTTTGAAGAGGGCAGAGGGTACACCATCCACCATCTAAGGGTACTCTGAACAGGAATCAGAATCCTCTGTCCCAGTGTGGAGATTTTGGATTATTCTGGGGACTGCACCTAGGACATTCCCTCTAAATGACATCATTTGACAGGATTGAAAGAAAAAAGAAAGAGTGACTCTTCAACTTTCTCTTGTGTCCTCTTGGTTACCGTTCATTAATAGTTAACATGAACCTTAATTATTCTTAAATTAATTATTTTCACAATGCTCCAGTCATTTTAATGAATTAATTCTGTTAACTGAATTCAATTAATTACTATTGAGAATCAACCCTGTAGCGATGTTGTGCACGGCACTAGTGCCTGCAGTGCTTTGCGCGTGACAAGTATTGTTCTGTTACGCAGAGACGCTGAAAACACCACCGCTCTGCATGACTGATTTAGAATGTGCTGTTCATTTTTCAATATCACGAGACCCTCATAAAGCGGAGGTATGTGCCTGAGTGCAGGCTGGGTGCCTGTGGAGACTGCGTCCATTCATGACAAGATTCAACGTCCTTGGGGAGAGACCTGGCCAGAAATCTGCCAGGGTCCAGCTTCTAGCAAGGGAAACTGAGGCAGAGGCCCCAAGGTATGGGCAGAGTCAACCCCTAGGAGTGCAGGAAGCAATTAGTCACTGGGAACTTTCTTTCTGAGCCCCTACTGGGTTATGGGCCCAGAGATGCAAGTGCAAGGAGCATCTGTGTCTCTGCCCTCCATGGCTGACCCTGCAGTGAGGTAGGTACAAACAGAGATGGTGAGTGACCTCTGTGGTGTGTCATGGTGCTGTGCCCGGGAGAAGCTTGGGATGGCGGTGGGAATCCTCAATAGGAAGATGGTTATGACATGGAAGAGATGAAAGGATGAACTATGCAAATATTCAGAACAGGAGGTGCCAACATTTTCCTGCTGAAGACCAGATAGCAAATGCTTTAGGCTTTGCTTGCCCTTTGGGACCCTCAACCCTTGGTTGATGTAGGGCAAAAGTATCATAGACAAAGTATCAATGGATAAGTGTAGTTGTCATTACAATAAAACTTTATTTATACAAACAGGTGATGGGCTGTGGTTTACTGGCCATTGATCTAAGGCAAGAGAATTCCAGGAAGAAGAAATAGCAAATGCAAAGGCCCTGGGGTGGCATGTATCTGGTGTGAGAGGAACAGCAAGGGGAAGAGTATAACTGGAGAGGGAGATGATCAGGGGAAATATTTGAAGAGATAACTGAGGAGGAGGCAGTGAAAGGCAGGAAAGAAGAAGCCCTTTTCACCTGCTCAAGATGTATTCAGGGGACACTGATCCTGAAAATGCGGTCATAGACCCAACTTGGGGCTCCGTTGGACACACACCAAGCCATGTTTGCAGTCGTGCATCCTGCTCTGGGCAGAACTGGCTGGGACCTATTGAAAATCAGCAGGAGCTCTGTCCCTAGGAGTGGCTGGCATCCATCTACCCTAAGTCTGACACTTCCTCAGCAAATCCTCTGCCCACACGCTCTGCTTCTTACAACCCCTCCATTTCACCCCAACAGAACCAGAACAGCCTGCTCCTCCCTGAGTTTGCTGGGCAGTGATCTGTGGAGTCAGGACTTCCCATCAAGTTTATCACCAGAACTGCTGGTTCTCACCTGATTGGAACTGTCACTGACAGCCTGACAGGACACGATGCTTTTGAACTTGGGACTGGTCACGTTCAAATCCTTGAGCAGTGCTTGCACTTCTCCTCCCCTCATCCCTTGGACAGTTTAATAACCTGGCCAGACTCAGGTCATCCTAGAGACCCTTCCTGGTCTCTATGGGCATAGCAGAGTGCTCAGAATTTCCCCCACTTTACAGATGAGAAAAGTGAGGCTCAGAGACGTGAGATCGCCTGCCCGGGTGAGCACAGGCAGACCTGGAAGGCAGTTGTCTGACTCCCAAGGTAACACATTACCTCTGTAAGTGACAACATGCTTTGAGGGTTGCCTTATACTGGCTAAGCACTGAGTGCCACCCATGGGGACAATGTCAGCCTGGGAGAGCTCAGCCCCAGCACTGATGATGAGTTGAGGTGGCTCCAGCTTTCACGACCATCACCGTCCATAGACCCTGAATACCTAGGCAGGACCTTGCTGGGAGCTTGGGAATGGAAGGCCCAAGGCAGGCAAGAATGGCCCATTTGGCCATTCTGCAAATGTCCCTGTCCCATGGCAAGACTATATGTTCAGATATTTTTCTTCGGTGTGCATTTGGGATAGTCAGAATTGTGATCAAAAGCCAAGAAATAATGCTGGGGCTGGGGGTGTAGCTCCCAGATAGAGCACTTACCCAGCATGCGCGAGGGCCTGTGTTTCATCCCCAGCACTACAAAAAGGAACACAGAAGCTGGGGGGAGTAGCTCACACCTATAATCCCAGCTACCCGGGAGGTGGCAATCAGGAGAATCTCAGCTCCAATTCATCTGGAGCAAAAAGTTCGTGAGACTCCATGTAGATCAATAAAAGCTGAGTGTGGTGGCATGTGCCTGTCATCCCAGCTATGTGGGAAATGTAAATAGAAGAATTGCAGTCCAGGCAGGCCCAGGCATAAATGTGAGACCCTATACCAAAAATAACTAAAGCAAAAGGAACTGGGGCTCAAGTGGTACAGTACCTGCCCAGCAAGTGTAAGGCCCTGCGTTCAAATCCCAGTACTGCCAGAAAAGAAAACAGAAATGTGCAATGAAGAGGAATATCCTGTATGTTACTGAAGTGGGAAAGGCTGTTGCAGCGGTGCGGGGGTGGAAATTTGGAATGCAAGAGGGGACAATGTCCACCCACCTGAGCCCCTCTTCCCTGAGGGGCACAGTGGTGTAGGCACATGCTGAAGAGTTCTTCTATCTCCTTGGTCCTCGGTTTCCTAAGCTGTCATGTGGGAAGCACACTCCACCCCTCAGAAAATTTTATTTCTTCTTTTGATTGCTAAGAATTTAATGAGGTGACGAGTGTGTAACTCTCATTACATGGCAGTGTTTGAGAGGAGGCCCTGTCACCGTTCTCTTCAGAGATCCTAGTCCCAGGCTGTAGGATTCCTGGTGCTGAGGTCATGTGTCTGTGTGTGCAGCTGAGGACAGGGGTGGCAGGGTCCAAGTCTGATATGATGATGCATCTGTTGTCCACAGATGGTTTTGCTCTTGGCCATGAAAATGGCCCAGAGCCAGCCCACCATTATTCCATGATCTGTCTTCTTGATTCCTTCACTCAGCCATCAGCATTTATGTGCCTACAGCATGCAAAAATGTGGAGATGGAAGACCTCAGCCTTTCTTCCTAGCCTTATCTTGCCCTAGTCTTAGCTCAGTCTCTGTGTACCCTCCCACCCCGCCCTGGTCCTTATTCCACTAAACTCAGGGTCTCCGCTCCCAAAGTACCAACACCCTGTCTGGGCCCTTTCCTCAGGCTGTGACTATCGCCACAGTGCCACCTCTTATCCCTGAAACAAAGCAGCAAGCTAGCAAGACCCCTGTCAAGATCTCGAGTCAGGGATGTGTGGACTTGATCTTTGGCTCCGCCCTCATTAGCTGTGAAGTTGCTTTGACCACCCAGAACCTCAGTTTCCTTCTCTGCCAAATGGCTAGAATATTAAGATCTATCACAGAGGGTTGTGGGAATGAAACGCCATCAGACACATAAGATGTCTACTGTGGTTAAAGCCTGGCCTGGAGTTGAAGATTATAAATGTCCATTGCTAGATGATGTGGTGGTACGTGCCTATAATCCCAGCAACTCCAGAGGCTAAGGCAGGAGGATTGTGAGTTCAAAGCCAGTCTGGGCTATCTGGTGAGAACTTGTCTCAAAAAATCCAAAGTGTCTACTAAGTTGAACTGATGAACTCTGGCCTGGGAGGTGGGAGATTGAATCTTGGTTAAAGGAATGTTTACTTCGATAAGTCACTGCCCTTCTCATGGGGGCTGGATTATCAGAATGTCAAGCTTCTCATCCTGTGATGTTATGCTGGATTCAGGGACACCACTGCCCTCATCTCCATCTACCCCCAGGGCAGACATCACTGGCTGATCAGAGCATTCTGAGCACTGAGCTATAGGTGGAGGGAGGGGGTGCTCAGAACCTTTCCATGAGGCACCTGCCAGCCATCACCAATCAAATCCGAGCTGGCAGTTGAAATTAAACGGACTTTTCATTCCTAGCTGCCCTGCTGAGCAGAGTGAAGAGACGCATCAGACAGGCACTGGAGGATACAGACGAGGTGAAGGGCGTGTGGCAGGTTGGGGGAAGAGGTCCAGGCAGTGGCAGGACTGTGGGGCCATGGTCCAGGAGAGACACTGCACAGGGGCCCTCTTCCCAGGGAGAGATGTGCCTAGGATGGATTCACCTGGATGACATCTTTAGGTCTAGCCAGTCAGACAAGCACAGGAAAGGGAAGGGCACTGACTATGCGCGGGCATAGGTGACCTCTTGGTCCTTGTATCCACCCTGTCAGGGAGCTATGGTTCACTCTACTGCAAGGGTGGGGAACTGAGACACAGAGCTTTTTGATCATGGTGACTAATCAAAAAACCACCACAACAGCTTGGGAGACTCCAGCTTCTCTCCTTGAGCAAGTCATCAGTCTAGACTCAGTGTCCTCATAGAGTAGGGGACACAGCCATCCTCAGCCCACAGGGGAGTTAATACAGAGGAAGTTTAGGAACATCACCTAGCACTTTTTTTTTTTCACAGTATTTATCTATTTATTTATTTATTTATTTTTCCCTTTTTCTTTTATTATTCATATGTGCATACAAGGCTTGGTTCATTTCTCCCCCCTGCCCCCACCCCCTCCCTTACCCCCCACTCCGCCCCCTCCCTCTCCCCCCCACCCCCTCAATACCCAGCAGAAACTATTTTGCCCTTATTTCTAATTTTGTTGAAGAGAGAGTATAAGCCATATAGGAAGGAACAAGGGTTTTTGCTGGTTGAGATAAGGATAGCTATACAGGGCGTTGACTCACATTGATTTCCTGTGTGTGTGTGTTACCTTCTAAGTTAATTCTTTTTGATCTATCCTTTCTCTAGTTCCTGGTCCCCTTTTCCTATTGGCCTCAGTTGCTTTTAAGGTATCTGCTTTAGTTTCTCTGCGTTAAGGGCAACAAATGCTAGCTAGTTTTTTAAGTGTTTTACCTATTTTCACCCCTCCCTTGTGTGCTCTCTCTTTTATCATGTGCTCATAGTCTAATCCCATTGTTGTGTTTGCCCTTGATCTAATGTCCACATATGAGGGAGAACATACAATTTTTGGTCTTTTGGGCCAGGCTAACCTCACTCAGAATGATGTTCTCCAATTCCATCCATTTACCAGCGAATGATAACATTTCGTTCTTCTTCATGGCTGCATAAAATTCCATTGTGCATAGATACCACATTTTCTTAATCCATTTGTCAGTGGTGGGGCATCTTGGCTGTTTCCATAACTTGGCTATTGTGAATAGTGCTGCAATAAACATGGGTATCACCTAGCACTTAACAAGAGGTTAGTTAACTATTTTCATGGCTACCAGCACAGGAATCCTATTCAATCCATTATCCTTGTATCTTAAAGTATGCCCTGCACATAGCAGGTGCTCATTAAACACACTGGGACTGAACCTGTGTGCATTATCTACTCCTTAGAGGGTCCTGCATGGCTTTTCTAGTTGCTGAGCCGTGGGTAAGAAACTGAAGCTCAGTGAGACAAGGTGACCTCTCCAAATCACAGAGGGCTAGGAAGGGATGACCAGTTTCCACCCCAGTGCACCTGGACCCTGAGCTCCTCCCACCCTCTGCCTTCCTGGGGGCTTCATGCTCTACATTTTTCTTAATATACTTCAGTCTTATCCACTGCTCAGCCCATGAGTACAGGATTTGGAGTATAAGCAAAAATGGATGGACCTGATAGGAGAAATAGACAAATCTGTGATTATAGTTGGGGACTTCAACACCACTTTTGAATGTCAATATCCCTCTTGAACTGGAGATATAACTCCAGTGTGAAGCCCCAAGTTCAAACCCAAGTACCATCAAAAAAAAAAAGTGTGATGTATAATAATCCATGTGTCAAAAAGGACGTCTGAAGGGAAATTGCAAAATTATTGAGCCAAATAAAACCACAAGCATAGCATAGTGAGTTTGTGAGAAGCAGCTAAAACAGGGCTGAGAGGAAATTTGATAGCACTAAGATGCCTATACCAAAAAGCAAGAAAGGTCTCAATAATGGAAGCTCCCACCTCAAGAAGCCAAAAGATAAAAGTAAAATAAACCCAAATCAAAAGAAAGAGAAAGGAAATAGCAAAGACAGAAGCAAAAATCAATGAAATTGAAAACAGAAAAAAATCAATGAAAAACGAAGCTAGTTCTTTGAAATGATCAATGAAATCTTGATAACCTAAGTCACACAGAAAAAGTGAAGACACTGATTAGCAAATCAGAAAGAAAATGAGAGATTAATATAGACCTGACAGACATCAGGAAAACAAGGGAACAGCATGAACAACTCTATGAACATAAACTCAACAACTTAGATGAAATGGATCAATTCCTCAAAGACCATAAAATAACAAAACTCATCCAAAATGAAATAAAGACCTGGAGTAATCCTGTAACTACTTTTTAATTGAATTTGTTACAGGATAACAGATGAAATAACCCCATATATCAATTGACAAACAAAATGTGGTGTGCGCATATATGAATATATGTAAATGTAGTTGTTTATATTACTCAACTTTTAGAAGGCATGAAATTCCGTCACATGCTACAACGTGGGTGAACCTTGAAGATATTATGCTAAGTGAAATAACCCAGACACCAAACATGACTCCACAGATACAAGGTCCATAGACCAGTCAAATACACAGAGACAAGAAGTAGAATGGTGGTTAAGAGGGGCTGGGGGGTGGGCGGGGGAGCCATTGCTCAATGAGGGCAGAGTTTCTCTATGGGATGATGGAAATGGACAGTGATGGTGGCACAATGTGACTGTTCTCCCTGCCACAGAACTACACAGACACTTAAAATGGCTAAAGCATTCTGTTTTGTGATGTGACTTGTATCTTGGCAGAATAAAAAACTGAAGTAGGCAAAACAAGGAAAAAACCATATGATCATAGTGATGGCTGCAGAAAAGTCATGTGACAAAATTCAATCCCCAAATTCATAACAAAAACAAGCAAATTAGGACGTGAGGGAGCATCTTCGGCGTGCTAAAGAGCTTCTACAAAACCTCGCTTATGACAGCCCGACTGCTTCCCTCCACGGGCCGGAAGTGGACAAGAGGATCTCGCTCTCCACACCACATTCTTTCCCTGAAGAATTTTAGTCCACCTGAAATGCACTAGGATCCAGTGAACTTCTCTCCTCCTGATTGCTCCTGTCCTTGGGCTCCCTGACCAGAAGTTCAAGTAAGGACACCTGATCCTGCTATTGATTCTGCTCCAGTTTTTATTTATTTTTTTATTTTATTTTTTTTCATTTTTCTTTTATTATTCATATGTGCATACAAGGCTTGGTTTATTTCTCCCCCCTGCCCCCACCCCCTCCCTTACCACCCACTCCACCCCCTCCCGCTCCCCCCCTCAATACCCAGCAGAAACTATTTTGCCCTTATCTCTAATTTTGTTGTAGAGAGAGTATAAGCAATAATAGAAAGGAACAAGGGGTTTTGCTGGTTGAGATAAGGATAGCTATACAGGGCATTGACTCACATTGATTTCCTGTGCGTGGGTGTTACCTTCTAGGTTAATTCTTTTTCATCTAACCTTTTCTCTAGTTCCTGGTCTCCTTTTCCTATTGGCCTCAGTTGCTTTAAGGTATCTGCTTTAGTTTCTCTGCATTAAGGGCAACAAATGCTAGCTAGTTTTTTAGGTGTCTTACCTATCCTCACCCCTCCCTTGTGTGCTCTCGCTTTTATCATGTGCTCATAGTCCAATCCCCTTGTTGTGTTTGCCCTTGATCTAATGTCCACATATGAGGGAGAACATACGATTTTTGGTCTTTTGAGCCAGGCTAACCTCACTCAGAATGATGTTCTCCAATTCCATCCATTTACCAGCGAATGATAACATTTCGTTCTTCTTCATGGCTGCATAAAATTCCATTGTGTATAGATACCACATTTTCTTAATCCATTCGTCAGTGCTGGGGCATCTTGGCTGTTTCCATAACTTGGCTATTGTGAATAGTGCCGCAATAAACATGGATGTGCAGGTGCCTCTGGAGTAACAGTCTTTTGGGTATATCCCCAAGAGTGGTATTGCTGGATCAAATGGTAGATCGATGTCCAGCTTTTTAAGTAGCCTCCAAATTTTTTTCCAGAGTGGTTGTACTAGTCTACATTCCCACCAACAGTGTAAGAGGGTTCCTTTTTCCCCGCATCCTCGCCAACACCTGTCGTTGGTGGTGTTGCTGATGATGGCTATTCTAACAGGGGTGAGGTGGAATCTTAGTGTGGTTTTAATTTGCATTTCCTTTATTGCTAGAGATGGTGAGCATTTTTTCATGTGTTTTCTGGCCATTTGAATTTCTTCTTTTGAGAAAGTTCTGTTTAGTTCACCTGCCCATTTCTTTATTGTTTCATTAGTTTTGGGAGAATTTAGTTTTTTAAGTTCCCTGTATATTCTGGTTATCAGTCCCTTGTCTGTCTGCTCCAGTTTTTATCAGGGCAAATTAAATCAGTCATCAAGCTTGGGACTCAGAAGTTACACTGTCTTATAACACACTAGTCGCCCATAAATCTTCATGTCTGCAACAAGCAGATTGAGAGGTGCTGATGTCATCCAGCAGGAAAATGAGACCCAGAGACAGGGAGTGAGTGGCCCAAGAGCACACAGCCAGGCCGGGACAGAGATGAACGACCTCATCTTCAAAGCCAGCCTTCCACTCAGTGTTACAATGATGTGGCCAAAATCATTTTCAACACGGGACTTGATGGCAGGCAGTTGCCTCTGTCACTGTAGTGTGACTGCAGCCGGGGGTGCAGAGACCAGCGGAGCTAGGTTGAGACTTCTCCAGCGCATCACGGGGTTCAGCTGGGAGGCCTCGGCTGGGAGGTTGGGTTGCTGGGGAGGGAAGCCCTCGGCCCAGTGACCAAAGAGGTTTACTTCCACCTGATGTCCTCTCTGATTGTGGTTGACAGCGTGCTGCAGGCTGCCATTACATAAGGGGGTTACATAAATCATGCTGTGATGTCCTTGACCCACATCCCCGGAGGTGCCGGTAGGCTGCTGTGCCTCCGTGTAGCCTTTGCATGTCCTCCAAGTCAGGGAGGTCAGGCCTGGCTGCCCAGGACTGGAATGGCAGGGGCACTGGGCTCGCAAGGACCCTGGGGAGCAGCTCCTCCCGATGTCACAACTGGGTACGGGGGTGGGGCTTGGGTTTCACTGCCAGCATCTGATCTGTGCTCTGTCTGTCGCTCACGGACCATAGGACCAGGGCAAGTTTCCTAGCCGATTTGCACCTCTGCTTCCCTCTTCATTAAAGACAGTAATCTCAGCATCTGGGGACAGCAAATGAACCTACCTGCTCTGTGCTCAGATTGAGCAGAATCTTACACTGCTGCCATCAGCTATCAGAAGAGCAGAGCTGGAAGCCGGAGACCCCAGCCTGGAGTCTGATCTCAGCTGCCTGCTCACCTAGCCTAACAACTTTATGGAACCTTGCCCCGAGGCCAGGTGCAGCCAGGAAATGTGCCTCCACCTTTAAGCACCATTGGCCTGGAAAAGCACAATTTGCCATCAAGTACAGTCATTGTGGCTACAAGTGTCCTTCTAGTCACTGGGGATACAGAGATGGACCTATGGCCAAACTTTCTCCCCTGATGAGGCTTGCCTGGACAGAGTTGGGGGGACAAATGACAAACCAACAAATCAACAAGACAGGTAGCAGCCTTTTCCAGTACACAGGACGGATGCTATTTAGTGGAATGGGTGTAGTATTTTGTTCATGAAGCACTTATTAAGAAGCTGCCCTGTACCAGGCCCTGGTAGGGGGTCAGATTACAAAGGGTCTTCTGTGTTTAGCTACAGAGGTTTGATTTCACCTTTGACTCTATGAACATAAGGTCACGTTGTCATTAATTATACTGGAGTTGGCAGGACACTTCCTGGAAGAGAGGGTGTTTGCGCTGGACCTCTAAAAGAAGGCCAGGGTTGGCTGAGTTAAGCCCAAGAATCAGAGGTTTGAAGCTTGTTACTGGGTGTATTGGTCACTGTAAATAGAAAATAACTCCTCCCTTCCCAGAGAAGGACAGAATGAGAGGAAGGCTGGAAGGGCTCTGCAGAGCAAGACAAAATTGAATCCTTATGGCCCATCAGAAAGCCCAGAGGACTATGGATAGACTTTTTTGTTGTTGTGCTGGGGTTTGAACCTCCCACACGCTAGGCAAGTGCTCCACCATTGAGCTACATCTGCAGCCTGGAAAGTTAAGACACTGATTTGACTCCCACAGAGCCCACTGACCGGGTGGGGAGGTTTGTCACTGGCTAGGAAATGAGGAGACAGTTTTACAAGACAGGTGCACCATGAAGGGCTGAAAGGTTGCAGGCGTGACCTGGTTTCACAGAAAGTTGAGATCCGAGTAGCCAATGGAGAATTTCTTGTGTTCTTGGAAGAAAGATGTTTTCAGGAGCTTTTACCCGCTGCACACACAGGGTAAGTGCATGGAGCGTGGGTCATCTTTCCAGCAGAGTGTACGATAGTGCCTACCAGTCAAGGTGGGCCGGCATGTTCTGCAGAAACACGTAGCACCCAAGTCCCTGGGGTTTAAAACAACAATGGTTCAGCTCTCATCCTGCAGATGGGGGCAACTGTCCAGAGCATGTGATGGATGCTCCATCCCGTGCACCTGCAGCTCAATCTCTCGTTCCCCAGCCCCTACGACAGGGGCAGGGCCTGCAGAGTGCCACAGGCTCTTCTGTGTCTCACCAGCACTGGGCCATCTCCTCCATAGGAGAGATCCTCAGGCCACATGGGAGGTGCTTGAAGTCGGCCGCTGTGGCAGGGGCCTCATGCTTATAGCAGCTGTCTGTTGGCCTGTGGGAAGGGGTGGGACCCTCACTGCTCTGCCAGTGCCTCCTGTCTAGGTAGGAAGACCCCAGAGAGGAACCTTGACATCTAGGCTGCGGTACAAAGGGAAGGGCTGGTGTGCAGACCACCAGCTCTGTTGCCTGACCAGGGGGCCAGGAGAAGGCAGCAGAAGAAAGGGGAGAGGAGAAGAGGGGAGGAAGAGGCACGCAAGGCCCACTGAGCTGGCTGGCACAGAGGCTTTGCCTCGCCCATTAGCATTTCCTGGGCAGCCTTCCTCGCAGTCCATCCACCGGCCTCACCTTCCCTCTGACCAGTTGGTGGGCAGGGCCAGTGTGCCTGGGCTCCCTTGCTTGCTCCAAGCGAGTGGCCCTGCTTGCAGCCCTGCCGGCGTTGGCACGGTGACAGTAGCCAAGTGTGTAAACTTGTGCCATTGTCCCCAGGCCAGGGGGAGCCATGGAGACTGACTAATATGACACAGGAAAATGTTTGCTGATGGCAATTCTATGGGCTTTGTCCACCTCTTTCTCCATCATGACGACTCGATTTAAGTCCCTAACTGTTTGACTACAAATGCAGGGGGACCGTGCAACGCCAACCTTTTGTCCGGCCGCGCTGAATGGGCAATTCAGGCTTTGTGCAGCTCAATTGAGGAAGCAAACATAAAGACAAGATTCCTGAGAGCCCCGGCTCCCTTCCCATGGATATTCCAGCACCCCGTTAGTGAGCTCTTCCCAGCTACCTTTCCCCACATCGGGTGCACTGCCTGGCCTCGTGGGGCCTCCAGCACCCCATCCCTGGGGGATGTCTGGAGAAAGCGTGGTGGAGAGAGAGGGGCAAAGGCAGAGACAGAAAGAGCCACTCAACACTCAAGGGCAGCGGGGAAAGCAGCCTGCCCTGGCTTACCCTGTCTGATTGTCTGTCTGCACTGGAGCATGGCATCTGTCCGCCTGCAGTCTTGGGGGGGAGATTTGCAAGCCCTTCTCCTGTGCCCCAGCCCCTCCTCAATCAGGACATTTCACACACACATACACACACACACACACACACACACGAATGTATGCACACACACACACCACCCCCTCGAGGAACCGGGGAACCGAGGTCAAGGGGAGGAGGGGTGTGGAGGCTGAGCAGAAGTGGGACTGAAGGGTAGAAATTTACCGGGAAATGATTGCATTTGGAGCTGTCTTTTTTGTGATGGTCCCCATGGTGACAATTTGTGACGGCAAAGAATGTGGGAACGGGGCGCTGCTGCCTGATTGGGATGCTTTGTATCTGGAGAGGCGCTCCTGATTGGCCTGAGGGCCCCCCAGCTCCGACTTGTCCTCCATTCAGTCCACTCAAGGACTGCACAACCGCTCCTCGGCTCCGCTCGGAGCTCGCTGCGCGCCTGCCCCGGGCCTGCCCAGGTCTGCGGGGGGAACCTGCCGGGCCACGTTGGCAGGGCCCGGCCCGCACCTTCGGTCAGTGTGGAGGCCCAGAGGTTCTGGCCCTGTTGGGTGGGGGGCGGGGAGGCATGGGGTCTGGGGGAGGGGCACAGAGCTGTGGGTGGTGGCCAGGAGGCATGAAATTGCTGCAGATGTTCTTACCCGAGAGTCCCTGCTGTCCACAGCCTAAGATCAGCCCTCAAGGCAGGTCTCGATTAAGTGCTAGACAGGGGTCCTGCCTGGTCCTGCCTGAGACCTGGGGGTGGAGCGTGGGGACTGTGGAGAAGGCGGGGTGGCAGGAGGGGGAGGCCGCCACCAGGAAGGAAGGGGGCTTGGCCTTTTTTAAAGTGGAGCAGTTGCCTCAGCCCAGAAAATAAAAACTTTTCTCTGGCAAGTCATGCACTTTGGAAGTGCAGCATGCGGGAGATGCTGCAGGCTAGGAGTGTAGCCTCAGCAATGCTGCTGATAGCTGGGTCACCTTGGGCAAGTTGCTTGACCTCTCTGAGCCTCAGTTGCAAGAAGAGGGCAACAGACCCAAGGAAGCTAAATGAGACCGTTAGCACCTACTCCAGCTCAGATAATCAGTAGATATTTAACACGCATCCCACTACCCAGGCTCTGTTTAGAGCGAAGTGGTGCCAGGGTAGGGATATTGTTTGCATCCAGGTTTGTTGGCCTTGGGGAGGGCATGGGGGTGTGGCTATTCCAGAGAGACTCCAACAGCCTGTGGTGTCCCCCAGGTCAGCTCTGCATCCTCCTTGGAGCTGCTGGCCCCTACCAGAGCTCACCCTCTTCATGGAAAGCCCTGTGCAGTGGCCCCCTGGTGATGGCAGCCGACAGTGATGTGAAGATGCTGCTGAACTTTGTGAACCTGGCGTCCAGTGACATCAAGGCAGCCCTGGACAAGTCTGCACCCTGCCGCCGTTCTGTGGACCACCGCAAGTACCTGCAGAAGCAGCTCAAACGCTTCTCCCAGAGGTGCTCCCGACTCCCGAGGGGCCTTCCCGGCAGGGTGGCTGAGCCCGACCTGAAAAGAGGGCCCGAGGACCAGCCTGGGAGGCTGCCTCTCCACGCCACCTCCGATTCCAGCCCCGGCGGGGGTGGGGGCTGCAAGGAGAAGGCTTTGGGGAACCCCTTCAGGGAGGAATGTCTTTCCAAGGAGCCAACCCTGCAGGGGCAGAGTCTAGAAGCTGCCAAGCCTGGCCAGGTGCCCATGAGGAAAAGACAGCTGCCCGCGTCCTTCTGGGAAGAGCCCAGGCCCACGCACAACTACTCCATGCGGCTGGATGGGCGACTGGGCCCCAGGGAGGGACCTCCTTTCGAGAGTAAGAAAAATTGCAAGGGCTTGGAGTCCCTGGGGCCTGAGATTGCCCCAGTATCCATGTCCCCGAGGGTACTGGCTGACAAGGAGTCACTCAAGATGCCTGGGATGTCCCTGGTGGGCCGTGTGGATGCCTGGAGCTGTTGCCCCTTCCAGTACCATGGACAGCCCATCTTCCCCTGCCCTCCAGGGGCCCTGCCTCAGAGCCCAGTGCCCAGCCTGGGCCTGTGGAGAAAAAGCCCCGCTTTGCCAGGTGAACTGGCCCACTTCTGCAGGGATATGGATGACCCAGGGCAGAAGGTGTGCAGACCCGTGGTTCTGAAGCCCATCCCCACCAAGCCGGCTGTCCCCTCGCCCATCTTCAATGTCTTTGGCTACCTCTAGCAGGGTGGGGAGGGCCTCAGCCCCCTCCTCCAGCCTGCAGGACGGGGGCCCTGATGAGCTCTCCTTTGAAGAAGGGGCTGGGCAGTGGCATGGCCTCTTGGGCATTCCCAGTGCCCCTTGCCTTTTGTGTGGGGGAGAGGGCAGCACCAGGGCTGGGCTCTTGGGAAGTCACTCGTTTAGCCCTTGCAGCTTTGGGAGCTGTGAGGCTGGGCATAGTTGACCTACTCCCAAGCAGGCCAGAGCCCAGCAGTTCATCTCCCTGCCCCTGCACAGACCATGGGTAGGGGGGCTCATCCCTCACCCACCAGCCACCCCAGACCCAGTTACACCCCTGTTCAGCTGCCACCCACTGTGTGAGCCCATTCAGATTTTTGTTGTTGTTGTTCTTTGTAAATATTAAGAAGGTTAAAAAAATAAAGACATTTCTTTTGCAGTTTCCACATCGTGAGGGTTGTGACATGGGATGGTCCCAGCCTAGGAAGTACTGACTGTGCCCAGGCAGAGGGCTGACATGGAGGTGCTGACTATGGGGGAATGGGAATGGCCCATAATTATCTCTAAGATGTCTGGAGATCAGGATGGGGCAGGGGTGTCACAGCTCAATTCAAAGGATGGCGGTGGGGAGCGGAGCACCAGGAAAGGGTACTCTGGTCCACATTTCAGAAGTCAGAGGCCAGAGAGGCCTGAACCCTAAAGGATCTATGCTGGTCTGGGTCCAGGAGAGTTCCAGCTCTGCTGTGTGACAGCCTATGGAAGAAGCTGTAACAAGGTGGTCATGCCCAGCCTTGAAAACCAGGCCAAACAGGATTCCAATCCTTTGGGGGTGTTTCTGCCAAACTCTCCCTTTTTAACCATAATCTTTGGTTCTATGTTCATGGCAAAACAAAATACCCCAAAACCCCAAATGCCAAAGTTATCAATAATTTCTAGCTAATCTAGATTCCCAGGTTATCTGCTGATTGCTCTCAGCCCCTGGCACATTCCAGGTACCTGTCAACAGAATGACAAGGCTTCTGCCTGTGACAGTGCACTGAGAAGGCACTGGTGGCAAACAGCAGGGTTGTCCTGATAATGCCCAGCTAGCAAAGCTGCTGGAGAGGCCTCTGTCTGCTCACTGGCCCGGGGATGCTCTCCTGTCATGAGGCCAGGGCTGCTGAGCTGCTGAGCTACACAGCTGATCAATCCTGTGCCCTCACAGCCGTGAACAACGCAGTCCTGGCGGGCAACTGTGCCCTGTGCTGCAGCAAGATTCTGGGTGTTAACCCCCCCCTCCGAGCCTCAGTGTCCTCAACTGCAGCATGCAGGACTACAGCAGTGTACTGACCATTGAGCTCTGCTGCCCTTGGAATCACTCTTTCCTTCTTGGTCTGGATGTGCCTCTGAATCCTTCTTAGCTAATACAGACTCAGGATTAAGGGCTGCACGGGGCCTTTTTGCTCCTCCCAGGATCCAAGAGAGCAGGGAGACCACTGGACAGGCAGCTTGCCACAGGGAAGCAGGCAAGTTTCTGGGGACTCATGTCTGATGGCATTAGAAATAGAGTCCTGGATGCTGGCCTGACACAAGCAGAGATGTTCTGAGTGACTTATCTGGCACGTGGGATAGGGCAGGGTTTCAGCCTAGACCTTCAGCCCTAGACAGCCTAGGCTTAAAGAGTGACCAGGGCCAGTGAGCATTATCACACAGGCTCTCCAAATCCATTTTAATGGGCCTCAGCCCCTGCCTCCCAAACTGTACGGCAAGGAATTAAAAGCTTGCATCCCAGCCCTGCCACCTACCAGCCATGTGGTCTTGGGCAAGTGACTTAACTTCTGTGTGCCAAAATTTCCTCATCCAGAAAAATGTGATCAGAGACCTGAAGCGTGGGTTGTTGATGTACATGTGAGTGCCTGGTATGCTGTACCACCCAAATGCTTAGCAGCTGCATCAACCAGAAATCACCTCTCACAGTTGCCTGTGTCTATGGATCTTGCTGTGCTGCTAGTTTAAGAATGTCTATAGACGGTACTACCTATGGCCATGGGTGCCTGCACCATCCAACCAGCACACTGCTGAGAGAAGGAGCCGACCTCCAGAGACATGTTTTCTGAGGGGACTGCCGAACCCATGAGGATGGGCCCTCACCCGACATCAGCCTGTCCCTGCTGGGGCTCATTTACTCCAGAACACTTGGAGATCCACTCATTCAAAAGCCAGGAGGCTTCATTTCAAAGCATGAACCTTTACTAAGACATGACCTGACAGAAGCCCATGGTTCCATGGTTCCCCCATGTGGAAACTAGCTGGGGAAAAGACATGCACAACTGGGGAACTTTGGTATAGCCACCAGCACCAGCAGCAGCTCCACCCCAACCAAAAAGCATCGTGTTTGTTCAAAGTAAAACCCAGAGTCATCCTGGGGACCTCCATCTAGGCAGTCTCCAGTCTCCAGGTCCCTCCGCTAGGGCAAACACGCTCTTGCTCAGGAAAGGCAATCACGTCCGGGACCTGTGATGCTGTGATGCTTCCTGAGGCCGGCAGCCCTCTTGGGGCTGGGTCACATGGCAGTCAGGAGTGGCAGCCTCTGCAGAGGGTGGTAGATGCAAGTTCTCTGGACAGGAGTGACGGTAAGAATATGGAACACCCTGAGTGCCAAATAATCAATACTGGCCCACCGGCACAGGGCTCAGGCCAGGCTCAGCTGTTGAGCTGGTGGGGGGAAGCAAGGCCTTAAGAAGGCAAAGACTAGGCAGGAAATTTGGGAGGGGGCTATGATCCACAGTATGGGGACTTCACAACCACATCCTCAGATCCTAATGTGGCACTGGCCCTCCCAGGCAGGGAAAGAGAGGGTATCACCCTATGAATGGTAACCATTGAATGTGGTGGCTGAGCCTCTCCCCACAACCTCTTCAGACCCATCTCCTCCTGGGCCCTCCCTCAGACCAGCCCCTGCCTTGCCCAGCACCTGGGCTTCTCAGCAAGATGATGCCACTGCCGGTCATAGCCCTCCTGCCCAGCCATCCATCACCCCACAGCTCCCAGACAAATCCACAGCTCACTCCTACCACCCTTCTGGGAGCTTTTGGTCAGCAGTCACCTGAGGTTATATATCTTTCTGGGGCAGGGCCAGTAAAGGCCTCCTTTACTCAGGACCCCATGACTGAGCAGCCCCAGGGGAGAGGACTCAGGCCTCCTGTAGGATATCCTTCAAAGCAAGACAGCATGGCACTGTGGCAGGAAACTGGGACCTCAGGGACTTGCTGTGTGTGCCTAGACACCTCTTCCCCTCCTGGGCCTGTCTCTGTCAGTAATGGGAGGGTATAAGCAAGGTGTGGCTGAGCCCCCTCTGATCTGAGGCTCCAAAGTGCTGCTTGGAAGAATTTTGCTCTTCGTCCACACACTGGGATTTACTGATGCCATGACAACCCAGTGTTTCAGAGCCAGCAAGGCCACTAGGAGTCACCACGGCCCACTGTACAGATGAGAGAACTGAGGCCCCAGAGGACAAGCCAAAGGCAGAGCTAGGCCTAGAGCCAGTGCTTCCCTACCAGCCTAGCTGCTTACTTTCCCCCAATCTTGCCGAAGGCCTTTCCAGACCCCGGGGTAAGGCTGTGCTGGGTGCAGGCTCTCCACAGGGCAGCCTGCTCTGGTGTGGGTTCAGAACCACACTTCAATCGTGTGTGCAAGGAGGGACACTATGTGAGTTCCTGCAACTTCCACGGACACAGTGCATGCGAGCTCTCAGCCCATCACATCCGGAGACCAACAAGCCTACAAGCAAGTGATATGGCTGTGATAAACCTCAGCTCTCACCACCCGAACATGGGGTGACCACTTCTGCCTGGCTGGGGGCCTGACTGCACGAGGAGCAGCACTTTGCGTATTCTTGGGTCAGTCCCAGCTGATCCTCTTACCTCCATTACTCACAGCAGCCAGGACTGACTTTTTCTTACTCTCTCAATTTAGGGGTGAGCAGGAGTGTCAAAAAATGTGCAAGAACAGGAAATCAATGTGAGTCAATGCCCTGTATAGCTATCCTTATCTCAACCAGCAAAAACCCTTGTTCCTTCCTATTATTGCTTATACTCTCTCTGCAACAAAATTAGAAATAAGGGCAAAATAGTTTCTGCTGGGTATTGGGGCGGGGGAGAGGGAGGGGGCAGAGTGGGTGGTAAGGGAGGGGGTGGGGGCAGGGGGGAGAAATGACCCAAGCCTTGTATGCACATATGAATAATAAAAGAAAAAGGAAAAAAAAATGTGCAAGAAATCCATGGTGTGGGGAGACCAGTGGGCATGGACACCCTGCTTGTGATGAAGCTCCCATTTCTGCAGTGACTGAACCAGGAGAGGAAATGAAGGAGCCCATGAAAGATGACACATTCAGAGGTCTGTGTCCTCTGTCCCTGCCCCCCTGCCCAAATTCCACTTCTGAGGGAGTCTGATGAAAGGGACTTGGCTGGGCAGGGCATCTCTGTGCAACATTTATTGTACTCAAAGAATCCCCCAAATCAGACCCAGGGTCTCCCGCCCCTCCCTGAGCCCTGCCTTCAGGGAGAAAGTTCAGCTCCGCAGACGGGTTCCCAGAGCTTTCAGCTCTGCAGACGGGTTCCCAGAGCAGGAGGGTGGCATGAGGAAGCAAGGTCATCCTAGACAGGCAAACTCATTTCTTCTCTAGAAGTTCTCCAGCCACAGTCCAGGTGGAGGTTGTGGGTCCCTGCTGGGCCTGTCATTTCCAGACTACCTCGAGTTCTGCCCTGGCCCCACCACGGAGGTCTCTGCCATTGGGAATGGGATCTGTTTGACAGTTTGAAATGAACGATTCTTCTCCTACTTGACACACTGTACTCTGGGCAGAGCTCTGGTGCAGAGATCCGGCGACATCATGGTCACTTCCCCTGGCTGGGAGGAAGGCAGCCTGCAGCCTTGTTCTGTCCCCAGGTGCCCTTGCATGCAGGACACCACTGTCCTGAGACTTCGTGGAAACAGTCTTAAGGGCCACTCCTTCTCTCTGAGGCCCGTTACTGGGTGTTCTCGTACTTCAG
This sequence comes from Castor canadensis, assembly GCF_047511655.1. Taxonomy (NCBI): domain Eukaryota; kingdom Metazoa; phylum Chordata; class Mammalia; order Rodentia; family Castoridae; genus Castor; species Castor canadensis. The sequence continues at coordinate 15,467,021 of NC_133388.1, read as the reverse complement.
GTATCTAATCAGCCTTCCTGGGAGAGGTAACGTGTCAAGAAGCTTTATACGGTATTTTCCAATGGCCTTTCGAACACGCAGCCGGCAAAGATGGGCCAGAGGTCTTGGAGGTTCTGGAAAAAGGAGAGAAAGAGAGATGCTGACTGTTGTTTGTACCCAGCAAGGTGTGTGGCCTATGACCTTGACCTGTGGGAGGTGCCTGGCTGGTGTGGCAGGGTATGAGTGGGGTGCCTGCTACTGGTAACCCCAGTCCCTGTAGCTGAAAAGCCTGGCAAAGCACCTTCCTGTTGTCATCCTCCATCGATTTCCACAGCCATTTCACAGGTGAGGAATGAGAGGCTTAGTGAGGTTGCAGGCCTTGCCTGGGATGCTCTGGGCCCAATGTTTGAATCTCCTTCATGCTAGTCCCTTTCCTCTTTATTCACAACCTGGACCCCCCCAAAATAGCCTCTGCAAAGGGGCCAGAGACTTTTACTTTTGGGGTGCTCCCACGCATGGAATTCAACTCTGGGATCCTGCCAGTACTGAGAGACCAGGGCTCGGGGAAGGGCCAGGCAGCTCCCTACAGGACCCAGAATCCCACTCGGCTGCCCTCCATCCCCCACCTTCCATCCCCCATCCTGGAAGGCCTCATGAAGTGGAGTTCGCTCAGCTGGGAAGTAGGGGTGCAGAGAGGCAGGAGCAGAGGCCAAGCATCTGGTAGTGGTAATTTATTTGGACGGCAAGTGTCAAGCACAGGAGGTCATGGCAAGACACGGGATGAAAAGGGGGAGGAGTGTGGAGGGTGGAGGACATTGAGGCCGGAGCGCTCCTAGCCAGGAGTCTATGCACCAGTGTGGTGGTGTTTCTGACCCATCCACTGCCCTCTGGTCTCAGTATAGGGAAGGCAGCACCTTTTCTGTGGGGAGGGAAGCAGAGGCTGCTGGGGGGCACAGAACATGGAGCCGTGAGGCTGCCTGTCACTTCTCAGAGGCTCAGTGTGCCTTCTATCCAGAATAATGAAGTCAACATCAAAGCACCAAACGCAAAAAAGCAGCTGGAGAGCATTTTACAGGTGGGAGGTGGACTTTAAAGTTCAGAACCGTTCATTACACTTGCTTATGAATGTTGGCAACACAGTAAAGTTTCTCTGGGATGGAGTTTAGTTGTGCGAGATGACCACTCTTCAGGGAAGGGAGCAGCAGGGACAGACCCTTTGGGATCCACACATAGGCATGCTCCACCCTCTAGTGGCCAAGGATGGCAATGACAGTAGCCAGTTACTCAATAGTTCAATGAAGGTTTATTGTACATCAGAGCTGCATCCTAGTGAGCGGCAGGTGAATGTCATCCTCCTGCTGCCGTTTGCCAGGGCAAGCCCTGGGGTAGCTGGAACCCCTCTGTACAGATAACCACTGCTGTCACCGTAACTGCTCCTGATTCCCCACCTGCCAGGTGAGTTCTATGCCTAACAAGGATTCTGGCCTCCTTGGCCTGAATTAGCTTGGCTGCCCCATCTGCACTGCATACACCAGTGCACACCTACCTGAGGTTGGCAGAGCTAGCTGTCATGGGGCTGGACCACAAGCCTGCCCATCCTCCTCTGACCAGGTGGGGAGGTGCCCTGCCGATGGCCACCCTGTGTGTCCCTGGCAAGGCTGGCTCAGAGCTCCAGTGGTCTGTGGAGCAGTGGCACAGGTGTACATGGAAGCTCAGGCCACTGAGCCAGAAAATGCCTTTGTACAAAGGCCTGGTCGCTTTGTGAGTGCTCTCCTGTGGAGATGCCTGGTGTCACCTCTCCTCCACATGTCACACTTCCGCTCAGGGTACCCAAAGCATGGGCAGCAGACTCTACGACCCCCCGAGAGTGGAACTGTTTCAAACACCATGGAAAGACGTGGTGGCAGACTAGCAGACATTGTCAGACCTGAGTTAAGAGTCCCAGCTCCGCCACTACCAAGCTGTGTGACTTTGTGACTTTGGCCTGGGTGACATGTTCTCTGAGGTTCAGTGTCCTCATTTATTATTCAAGCAGGTACTGTATGGGACGCAGCACAGCAGAACCTGGCGCTGCCTGCCGTCACCTGCCCGAGGCTCAGCTTCTGCCTGAGGGCAGTCGCAGCCATACCTGCCTTCTCCTTGACCACAGCCCAGTCCTCAAAGCTGTCGATGTGTTCCTTCAGCCTCGAGCACAGCTGCACATTGCCCACGTAGTCCAGGAGGACGTCGATGATGGGCCCTGCCCAGCGGCTCACCTCTGGGGCCGACAGGAACTCGCAGAACTGAAAGGGACCACATCATCCTCCAGGTGAGGCCAAGGAGGCAGGGAAGGTGATGAAGACAGACACAGGGCGCACCTGGCTAGGTCCACTTCTACAAACTCATCCATCAGCACAGACCTCTCTCAACATAGGCCTCTGCTGTTCAAACTGCAAGCTGGGCAGCTTGGGCAGGTCCCACCGCCTCCCTGAGCCTCAGCTTCCTTGTCTGTAAAATGGCCATATGACTCCCACTTTAAAGCAATTTTTTTTGAAAATGAGAATTAAGGTAACAGGTACACAAACTTCTTTGCACACATCAGGCCGCGCATAGGTGCTGGCTATCAGCAGTGGCAATGCTCTCCAGGAGAAGGGTGTTTCTCGCTTTGCTTTCCTTTTAAGTGCTGACTTTTAAAGCAACACCATGAACAGGACTGGCTTTCTGCCCCTCCCCTAGTTTTATAGCCCGCCTATTCTAGCTGTTCCCTTTGAGTCCTGACCATTGAACATGACATCGCAGGTGTAGGTTTGCCACAAGTAATGAGCCCCACCAATCCCCCTCTCTGTTGGTTCTTAAATCCCCAACCCCATAGATTGAAATAGGATTTTGTTGTTCATGTGAACCATGAAGCCCTGCCGCTTCTGAAGGTTCCATTGCTCCCAAAGTGGCTAACTACTACTCTACAGTTCTCTCCAAAGCGCTTTCACCACTAGTACACACTCCAGCCCAAGAGCACTAACCACTAGTCCACACTGCTTCGGAAGTTCACTCATTACCGCGCTCTGCTGCCTCCAAAGCCGTGCACACTCTGGCCAAAGTGTGCTAACTACCAGTCTACACCGCACCGAATGCACCCTGATACCTGGTCTGCCCCCTCCCGTCCACCTCCTCGACGCCCTCGCACCTGGACCACGCTGGGCGCCTTGTTGTCTGTGGGCGCATCGTTGAACCTGCCTGAGCGCTGCGGGGCGGGCGGGTGCGGGCCGTTGCCGTACAGACACGAGAAGCAGGGTTCGCCATCGCAGCCCAGGTCCATGAGGAACTTGAGCAGCGACAGGCACTTCATGGCGAACATGATGGTGGCGGGAAAGGCGGTGGGGTGCGTGGCGATGTAGGCGTCGATGTTGGCGCCGTGGTCCAGCAGCAGCTGCATGGTGCGCAGACAGCCGTGGCGGATGGCGACGAGCAGCGGGCTGATGACATCGCTGTTGGGGTTCGCGCCGGCCAGGAGCAGCAGCTCGGTGGCATACACGTTGTTGTTGACCACCGCGAAGTAGAGCACAGAGCTGCGGCGATCCTCGTAGAGACGCGCGCGCTCGGGCGCCAGCGGCGCGTTCACGTCGAAGCGCGCGCCCAGCAGCGCCTCCAGCACCGCGTCGTGGTTGCGCTCTGCCGCCAGGTGCAGCGGGCTGATGCCGCTGCGGCGCACGCGCGTGCGGCTGGTCACCGGCAGCAGCGTCTGCACGATCCTGCGGACGCGACACGCGCGGGTCACCAGGCGGCCGGCACGCGGGCAACCCCGCCAGCAGGGGCCCGCCGGGGTAAAGGGAGATCTCCCTCCGTCCCCACTTCACAGATAAGGAAACAGGCTCAGAGAGCTCCATCCACCTTTCCAAAGTCACATAGCCAGAAAGGGGTGGAGCTGGGCTGCAAACTCAATTTTGAGCTCCTAAAAACCTCAGTCAGGTTGGACAGTGGCTTTAAGAACCTCCCACTGACTCATTCCTATTGCTCCACCCTACCTCAATAGTCTGGAAGGGTCGCAAACCCAGAGAAAGTCCAAGCTGCTCCCTGTAGAAGGGAGTACAGCCTATTGGTGACGTTTGGAGTCAGACCCTGGTCTGAGAATTTGGTTTAGTCTTTACAAGAACCTATAAAGCACGTCACATGGTTCTTATTCTGAAGATGTGGACACTCAGGCTCCGAAAGGTTAAGGGGCTTGGTGGGACTAAACAGTCAGGAGAGGTAAACCAGGATTTGTGCCCCCTTGTGGTCAGGGCTGAGCTGTCCTGCATCCCTTTCTTGCTGCCCTAGGGTCCTGGTAGAGGCACCAGGTCCTGGGGGGCAGGAGGAGACAAACATATCTGGTCCCAACTAATCCTGACCAGCTCCATTTAACCCACTGTGCCCATCTCCTGAGAGACTCAATGTTTCCTTCCCTGAAGGTAGGCTCCAGCTTCTCCCAGGCCTTCTGCCCACTTTTGACATGGAGTGGTCAGTTGGCGCTGCTAAGGTTGGAGCTCCCACAATCCCCAGCGCCTGTCTCCTGCTGACTCAACCACTGAGCAGTCAGCACCCTGCCTATATTAATCCGCTAAATTCTTCCAATAGCCCTTTGAGATGGTACTTGTATAATCGTCATTTTACAGACGACGAAACAGAAGCCCAGAGAGAACATGAGACATCCCCAAGGATACACAGCCAGGAAGTGATAGAGTCAGAAAAATTTTAAGTCAGGCTGTCAGGTTCCTGAGATCACACTTGCCTGCTTCTGTGTAGCAATCAGGGTGCCCATGGATATGTCACTGGGTTTTGCAATCCTCATAGTGGTAGACTTGCCTGCCCCATTTTACCTTCACTGCAGCCCTGTGGGGTAGCCAGAGCAGTCTGTGACCTTCTTTTTAATAGATGTGGCTCAGAAAGCTGTAGTGACAGATCAAAGGTCACAGAGAAACTCCAGGGGGTCAGCCCAGATCCCCTTGTTTTGGTTCTGTTCCTGTAGACCCCTGCTGCCTACAAGAACAAGAGCCTCCCACTGATGGGAGTCCAAAGTCCAGTCATGCAATCCTGCTGGCAGGTGACTGCACAGCCTCCTGTGGGGCTCCAGGGAGGTGGCCGTGTTGGAGGGAAGCAGGTGCCACCAGGCTAGTTCCCACGCCTCTCCCTCCTGGCACTCCAGTTCCCTCTGACTTCCTGGAAATCAGATGCCAGCAACCTCCTGCTAGGGTCTCTGGTGGACCGCATTGTTATTGTTAGTGACTCTGTGTTTGGCTAAAATCCGCCTTTAAAACCTCAAAAGGAAATTCACACACCCAGGGGGGCTAATTGCCTCCTAATTTCTATTTGTGCAGGCACTGGAGGCCTGACCTCACTCTGCAGAGGTGCTGGTCAAAGGCAAGGCTGGGGCCTCACCCTGGACTGTGGCCACGGCCAACAAATACTCTATAACAGCCGTAACATGCCCAAGCACGGGAAAGTACAGGGCCAGGGGCTGCCCTGGGCAGCTGGCCTGCTGGGGCTGGGATCTTTGGCAGGCCAGCCACAGCTGGTCTCCAACAATCCCCTGTTGAACTGAAGGAAAGCAGCAACAATGTGGGAACTTGATGGTGGCTGCCTTGGCCCCCCAAACCACGGTGAATCATGGGATTGCTACATACTTCTAGACTCTGCCAGCCAAAGAGAAAATGTGTAGTTAGGCAGGTCTAAGAGCATTGGGTCTAGCCCTTCCATTTCATGGAGGGTGAAACTGAAACTGAGGCCCAGTCTTGGGTTGCACAGAAGGTGGAGGGCAGAATGGAGGTGTCTGATGAGAAGGGCTGTGCCTTTCCACAGTGCCTCACTTGTAACCATGAGTGAGCATGCTGGCAGCCCATTGGATGTCATCGCTCCTCTCTTCCAGCCCATTTTGGGGAACAGAGGGCAGGAAGTCAGGGGATAACGCTGATACAGGCAGGGGTCATCACTTCTCCCAGAGGCAGGTCTGGGGTTAGGTTGCTGTTGCTGCTCATAGTGGCTATGAAAAGGAACAGAGGTCCTGTAGGACCTGGGAGTCTGGGAGGCTTGGCTCCCTCACTCCCCCAGGCAGGGGCTGTACTTCCCAGCTCAGCTTTGCCTCTCAGGCCTGGAGAGAAGAGTAGACCCAGGTCAGGGTTATATTCTGGACACCCACCCAGCACAGCAAATTCGCAGCTATGGTGGTGGCTGGGCTGTCTCTGTCTTGGGACCTTGTCCAGACAAACTGCCTTGTTCCTGGGGATCCCATTCTAGAAACAGAATCCCACTGACCTTGCCCCAGGGCCCGGCTCTCTGCTGAGGGTTCTAGTTCCTTAACACTGCCCTGCTGCCTGATCCTGTCTCTGATGTCTTGACTGAATCAGCCCAGGAGCAGGGCCTAGGCAAGGGCTCTGAGCTAAAGCAGGCTGAACTTAGCCTCCCATGGGGGTGAGGAAACTGGGAGGCTTAGAGTCAGCAGGACATGGGCAACAAAACCTGCTTTTTCTCTTAGCACTGGACTGTCCCAGGCACACCACTTAATCTCTCTGAACTACACCTGTATCAGGCACTTGATCAGAAGAGTAACGATGACAATGATGGTGACAGCTATAGTACCCTTTATGGAGCCCCCAAGGCTGTGAACACTTGTCATGATTTTGACCTTCTGAACCTGGTGAAGTTAGTGAGGCTCAGAAGGCCAAAAGCTGCATGTTTTCTCTCATATGTGGAATATAGACCTAATACAAATACAGCAATATTATGAAAAACGGGTCACACTAAGAGGAGGTCACATAAGAGAGGGGAGGGTGAAAGAAGGAAGTTAAGAAGGTGAATATGGTTGATATACTCTCTATACAAAAATGAATATAAAATTTTTAAATCTGTTGAAACCATCATAAGAAGGGGACTAAGACAGAAAGAAGAAAAATAGAGGAGATGAATTAATTTGGGTCATAATATATACATACATGACTTGCCACAGGACACTCCCCATGTAGCTATTTTAAACAAACAAAAATGTCATTTTTTTTCTTTTACAAAATCAGAGAACAGGAGGGCAGAACAGGTCCTGCCTGGAGGGGGGGGGGTTGGTACCAGGAGGAGGTGTAAGGAGGTGGGGAAAGGGTGTGGGAGGGTGAATATGGTACAAATACTGTGTACATATGTATGTAAATTGAAAAATAGGGCCTGTTGAAACTATTCCAGGAATGGGGGGAGGGGATAAAGGAGAATGATGGAGGGGATGAATTCAAGTATGATATATTTGATAAATTGTAAAACTTTTGTAAATGCCACAATGTATCCCCACCCAGCACAACAATAAAAAAAATAAATAAAAGTCAAATTACTACACTGCTGAGCACTTATTATGTGTCAGGCATCACTTATAGTGTGTTTCACATTTTCTTCTTTTGTCCTAAAATCCCCCAGCAAGGTAGAATTGCTATACCCAGATTACAAAACACAGCTCCTTAACTACTCTCACCAAGGCTGCTCTTAGAGGACAAAAATGGGATCTCACACTCTAGTCTGATCAGTGCAGTCAACAAACTGGCTGTTGGTTTCCTAAGTGCCACGGTGACAGCAGCCCCTGTCCTTGCCACAACAAACCCACAGGAGTTCTGGATCACCAGGCCATGATTGTCTGACCTTTGTTAGTGCTCAGTGGAAATGTGACGGGTGAACTTGGCTTTCACATGGTTACTATTGCCCCACAGACAGCTCTGTCACCAACTCTTCTGAGCCACTCTGTCAACCCTACCTTGTGTGTGCATGTGTGCATGCATATATGTGTGCAAAAGAAAGAATATTTAAAAAACGAGAGGATCAGAAATGACGCCTAAAATGCAAGTCTTACTTTCTGTTGGCCACGAAAGAAACACTACTATGATCCTGGTTATCTCTGTTGCCACACTAGGGCAGGCAGTGTTTAGGAACCCTGAAGGCCGCCATAGCCCAGCCAGTTCCATCTGCATCTCTCAGGGCGGAGCCTGGGCATCAGGGTGCTCAGCCATCCAGCAGTTCCAGTGTGCAGCCAAAGTTGGGGACCACTGCTTTCAGGGCTATCTTTGGGGCATCTGCTCTTATCTTTTCAGATAACTTTATAATAAATCTATCTGTGGTGTTGATCTTTAATTTCATAAGGCCCCTTTGTCAAAATAGAAAATCTGGAGATAGTTGTTTGAGGTGGCTGAGACATGGGGTAATACAGCAACTCTCTTAGCCACGCCCTCATGTTACTCCCTGCCCCGCAGTGTGCTGAAGAGCAGGCACATCTGACCAACAACAGCTGTGGGTTCCTGGTGCAGCATTCCAGGCAAGGGACAATGGACAGGCAGGGTGTTTGGGTAGGTGGCTAATTCAGAATGCCTATGGAATGACACACCAAATCCCTCGGCTGCCTATGGGAGGTCAGCATGGAAGGGGCATCTGTGCCTCAGGCCCAGGGTGTGAGAGAAGAGCTGGGGCTTGTTGGCCATGGCCCTACCAGGTGGCAGGAGCTGCTGGGTACCCAGCATTAACCCTTCACTGGGCACCTGTCAGAAAGCTGGTCACATGTGCAGGAAGCCTGCAGAGAAGATGGTGTCTAAGGGCCAGTGTGGCTGCTAGGGCCTTGCTTCACTTCATGTTTCGATGTCATCCCCGCCCCCATCCCCTCTGCCTCAGTGAGGACAGAAAATGCCATATTTTCTCGTTTTCCTCCCTGCCTTGAAGGCCAAGAGGATGTTTCCCAGAGCATAGAAGATGGGCTTTGGGGGGGAAGTTTTCTATCCATTGTGAACCGATTATCCTAACATTTTACCAGTATGACAAATGTTTCCCTTTAAAATAAATTCATGTTAAGTAAACATTTATTTCCAGGGAAATACTAGGCAAGGGGAACACATCTAAAATCAAGAAGAAAGGCTATGAAGGGCCAAAGTTTGGGAAACACTGATGCAGCAGAAAACATCTGATCCCTCAGGTTTAAGTCCTGGCTTGCTAGGGATAGGCTCTTCACTACCTGGGCCTCAGTTTCCAATCCTGCAATAGTGATCAAAGTTGACCTGCCTACCCATAGTATGGTGGTGAGGCCACAAGGGAAATAGATAAGCCACACTTTGAAATGACCAAGCCCTGTCTGCCCTTCAAGGGATGCTGGAGACCCCTACGCTTCCCTGGGACATCTTTCCCCACTAGCAGAATTGCTAGTAAATGTTTAACACCTGGGCACAGGGAGGAGCGAAGTGATTTGTAATTATCTGCCAATGTTTGTGGTTTAAAAACTTCCACCATGGTTAAATTCTGCTACTAATGAGAGGTCAATGAACTTGAACTTGGGAAGATGTACAAGCAGTCAGCTTTCATAAGCTGGTGAAAGCTGATTTAGCATTCCTCTGTTCCAGTATTCACTAGGACCTCCATGGACTCTTTCATCATGCACAAATTCATGCTTTGTGTGTGTGTGTGTGTGTGTGTGTGTGTGAGAGAGAGTATGTGTGTTCATCTTCCCTCCTACCAGATTGCTCCGTGAGAACTCAAAGTTTTTCATCTCACTGGAAGTGGCCGGCACACAGTAAGTGTTCAGTGACTACTAGCTCTTAGCATCAGTACCTACAGTCCATATTGCTGTGGATGTTCCCTGCTGTGTGGCTGCTAGTTGCCTGGCAGGTTATCTTGGTATCTCCCCTGGAAATAGTCACAAGTTCAGACTGCTACCTGCCTCCCGGAGTGGAATTCCTGTAACTGGGACATTTGGACCACCTACAAGCTGTGTGACCTTGGATAAGTCATCCAGACTTTTTTGTCTTAGCTTCCTCATGTGGAAAGCGGAGACAGTAATAGCATCCGCCCCTTGGAGTCACTGAGAGGATCAAACAAGTTTATGAAGTAAATTACTGGTGACTGACAGGAAGTCACTGCACGCTTGCTCACAGCCAAAAAGCTCCCTCCTTCCACTGGACACATGCCCTCCACACTGACTGCTCCCAGGCTTTCCTGGCCCTCGGGACAGACTCTGAGCAGGAATTCCCTTCTTCCCCAACCATCCTGGGACAGCTGTGCTGTGTGAGTGGGCAGTGGCGTGGGCTGACCTGTAGTTGCCCTTCTTGGAAGCGATGTGCAGCGGGAGCAAGCCGTCCTTGTTAGCCTTGTTGGCGTCGGCGCCCTGAGACAGCAGGAACTCCACCACGTCCTCATGCTCATTCTTGCATGCCTCGTACAGGGCCGATGCATTGTCACTGGCCTGCGTGTTGATGTCAGCGCCTGGGGAGGGAGAAGCAGAGCCACGTGTGATAAATGGCCCCTGTCTAGAAGTAGTGTCACTTTGTACTAGGCACTGCATGACTATAGAGCCCAACTGCAACCATTAGGAAGCAGGAATCTACCTGGGGCCACCTACCCCTGGCTCCCTCAGGTGACTTCGAGACCCAGGGGCTAACAGTAGCCATGTGCAATGATGCTGGTCTTTACTGAACACCTACTATGTGCGGGGTGCCTAGCTGAACCTGCACTTCCTCTCTGAATGTGCAGCGTAACCCTGGGATATCAGTACTGCTCTTAGCTCTACAGCACAGATGAGCAGCTTACAGAACTCAGGCAGCTTGTCCAGACCACCAGATACATAAATGTAGAGCCAAAGTTGAACCCAGGGGGACTGAGGGCAGAGGTCATGCCCTTCGCTTTCCTCTGTGTAAGAGGCCTGGGTGCTTCCCCGTGAGCGGCCACACAGCTCTCCATAAAGGAAAACCCCAATAACTTTATTAATTGGGATTTGTTGTTTCTCTGCCAGAAACAAGAGAGAAATTACTTCCTATCCTCTCTGAAAAATCACTGAGCTGTGCTGGTAGGGAGGAATGGAGCCTGGTGACAGAAAGCGTTCAGCTCTATCTCATACATCTCTGCATCTCCTGGGTGTGGGAGAGAACTGCTGTGCCTGTAATTTCTCTGCAAAGAGAGGGGTCACAGTCCCTCCTGCTCCGGAAGAAGATGGAGCTGAGATAGTAAGGGCTGAAATCAAAGGTACGTGTTAACCACAGCTGATCTCAGAGCGTTCTGCTTATCTCAGGCTTCCTGGTAATTTTATTTTCAACAATGCTGGGACAGGTTTCTGCTTAGTGGAAAGAGTTTAGGTTTTGGTGACAGACGAAGATCTGCTGAAGTTTCTGTTTGGTAGCTTCTAAATTCTATGGCCTGGTAGTCTCAGTTTACCCTTCTGTTCACCAGGAACCATAGTCCCTAACCTCTCAGGGTGACCACATCATAACTAAGACAATGTATGTAAATTTCTCTGCACAATGCCTCCCACAGAGATAGGGCTCAGCCAGTGCCAGCTGTCCAGGAGGCAGCTCTGGGCAGAGGCTGGTCCTGCCCACCCCACTGAGGTAGAGCCACCTGGCTGCTCTAACACACCGTGGTCCCTCAAAGTCAGGCTTCCTGGAAGGCAGGGACTCACCAGCACTGCCTGCTCACACAAGGAAAATATTTGGGTTTGAAAAGCAGCCCCTGAAGGGAACAGCCCCTGACTCTGTGTCCACAGGAGATCAAGCAGATGTTTGGAGTTGGCGGGCTTAGCCTCGCCCGCTGTGTACCCTGCCCTCTGCCCAGCTGCCTGGCCTGGGCTCCCAGGACCCTGCCTAGGTCTCTTTGTTCTCACGCTGGTCAGCCCAGATTTGTCCCTGGCTGCAGGGGAAGTGCCTGATGTCTGTTTTCCCAATTGCTCAGGCATGCGCTGAGGATGTGGACACTTGTCTGACCCAGGCCTGTGGGTCTGGGTAGAGTGGGGCTATGGTAGAGTGCAAGCAGGGTGCAGTGTGGGTCAGATGGAAATGGCCAGAATCCAGGCTCTGCTGGGTCAATTAACCTCTGAGCCTCAGTCTCCTTGTGCATTAAAATGGGGGTAAGGACACTGCTTTGCTCTGGGGAAGACTCAAGTGATCCAGTGCATGCTTTTGTTTAGCAGGATGTCTGGCATGCAAACTGTGCTCCCAAGTCATTCCAGTGAAGCCTGGGGACTGTGTAGTTCCCACCATTTCTGGTGCTGGAGAGGGAGAGTTCCTGTCCATGGAGAGGAAAAAGAAATCACATGTGCTTTGGGGTATGATTGTAATACCCTGCTCTTTAACCAAAAGACTGCCTGTCATGGTCTCAGGGTCTCTGCTACTGGGATATCAGATCATAGGCAATATTGTTTTCATTTCTGTTTAGACTTTTCACAAAGAGGGCAAAGACTCGAGTTCAAATCCCAACTCTGCCTCCAATTTGCTGGGTGACCGTGGACAAATCTCCTTCCCATTCTGGTCGTTGGTGTCATCACTGGCAAAATGAGGAGGTTCCCTTGGCCCTAAAGTGACATAGTATAAAGAGTAGTAGTCGGGGTGTCAAGAGGCTAAGAATCTAGCTAGTTCTACAACTAATTCTGCTACGTGACCATAGACAAGTCGTTTCTCCTTTGTGGGCCGCAGGTTTCTCATTTGTAAAATGAGGATGCTGGACTCTGGCAGAGATGGAAAGATGTTTGTGCCTAAGTGTGGACATCATTAGCAGATTGCACTGAGCCAGACACAGCCTCAGAATCCTTCCCAACACAGTGCTCCATGGAGACGATATTGCTGGGTCAGAGTAAGCCACCAGATGACCCCTACACTCCCTTGCCTTCCAGCTGACCTCCGAGGTCCTCCCCAGATGTGTTCTCAGAGGTCTCCAAACCCTTAGCCACTCACCATGCTTGGCCAGGAACCTCAGGGCCTCCAGCTGCCCGCTTTGGGCGGCCACGAACAAGGGGGTGATGCCGTAGGCGTTCTTGGCCTCCACCTTGGCCCCACCACCCACCAGGATCTCCATGACTTCCAGATCGTTGCGCGAGACGGACTCGTGCAGCGCTGTCCAGCCCCGGTTGCAGCGATGGTTAACATCCGTGTTGTACTGAACCAGCATCCTCACCGCCTCTGCGTTCTTGCGCTCACAGGCTGTGCCACAGAGAAGTAAGATGGTCAGTGGGACCCTGGCAAGACCTGCCCAGAAAGTGTTTATTTGCTTGTTTGTCCAGTCACTCATTCATCCATCAGTCACTCATTCAACAACTGTCCACTGGGTCTGTACTAAGCTGCAGTCCTTGCTCCTCGACATAGGATGTACAATTATAATAGTACTGGGCTCTGCCTCACACTCTGTTAGTCACTTTACATGATTAACTAGTTTAATCCTTCCAACCATCTTTAAAGAATATAGTGCTATCACCCCCTTTCACAGAGAGGAAGTTGAGGCACAGAAAGGGTGAGTCACTTGCCCCAGGTCACAGAGATAGTTAAGTAGTACACTGGGATTCAAACCCGGGGATCGGGTCCAGAGTCTCTGTCCCCTGGAGTGTTCCAGAATGTCCCAACTTATCTTCCCCTCCAGTGCTACCTGCTTCAGTCCTCCACATCAGCAAACTTGGAAGAATCTTCTAGATGACTAGTGGACAGAATCATATTCCTGGTCAAACCCCACCATGACCCCCAAAGGCTGCTTTGGGGTAATTTGGGGTAAAATATGTTTTCTGAGTATAGCTCATTTTTTTCAGCCTGCTCAAGCCTTGCTCATGGTGCCTTTGTTTCTACACCCAACCTTGGCTCTGGCCCAGAGTTCTCACCTGGGAGCTGCCTGTGGTGTGAACTCCAGGGCACATGTCCACATTAACCTTCCTGAAGCCTCTGTGTCAGTGTCACGGGGGAGGGGAGCAGGGGGCAGGGAGGCTGCCTTGCAGTGTTTCCAATGAGACCAGAGCCTCTCTCATCCAGAGAGGATGCTGGGAAGGACACACCAGGAAGACCATGCATGCAAGGCATAGGACTTGGAGCATACTAGAGCCAGGACCATGCTACTGGCTGTGACTCTCCCTAGCATCTCTGCAAGCCTTAGATGATTGCTAATGAGACGGTATGAGCAAGATGCTCCAGAATGCAGGGGGTCAGAGAGTGGTGCCAGGTTCCAGCTCCCTGAGCTGAGATCCGAAGCCTACCCCTTGTTGGCTGTGTGATCCCAGGCAACTTGGTTTATATCTCTGTGCCTCAGGTCCTTATCTGTAAAATGGGGTACTAGTAATACCTACCTCCTATGTAGTTGGATATGAGGGCTCAAGAAAATCACAGTGCCTGACTCAGTAAGTACCAACTATTGTAATTATTCAGACTTTGACATGGGGCCCTTCTAGGGAAGCCAGTGGATATCTTTGAATGATGTACTAAGCAAACCAGGTCTTATTTTTCTTAAACATCACAGAGGTACACTGGCTCTCCTACCTCCTGGCCTTTGCCTATGCTGTCCCCAGCTTGGCCTGTTTCAGCTCAGATCCTCTGGGCATCCCTCCTCACGTCAGAGCCTCTCCTCCATATTCCCACAGGCCTCTCATTGCTGTTGTCTGAGTGGGTGCCCCTGCCTGGGAAAGTACAGACATGGACTACATCTTTTCCTCATTGAGCTCTGGTGTCCCTCAGCGTGCCCAGTGTGGGGAACATCAGTCATGCCATGCATGCATAGATGATTCAATAACAAAACTTATGCAGCTGAGAGAGCCCTAACCCTGCCAAGTAGACCACTTTGGGGGCAGGCACTCATGGGAGCAATGATCCTAGGTTGCCCAGCTACCTTCTCAACTCTTCCCTGGAGAAGCCCACCCCAGGGAGTCACCTTTGTAGAGTGGCGTCTCTCTTGACTTGTTGGAGATGTCAGGCTCCGCTCCAGCCTGGAGCAGTGAGAGGAGGCAGTCCAGGTGCTCCCTGCATGTTGCCAGGTACAGGGCTGTCTCCTCCTGTAGAGTGCGCTGGTCAATGGTGTTTGGGTATGCTGGAAGGAGGCCAGAAACTCCATAAAAAAGGAAGACAGCCACCCTCCCAACACAGAGGTGTTCTAACTTCCTCCCAATTCCAAAGACGATGTGTAATGGCATCCTTTGATATCTAACAACCTCAGACTACCTTTGCCTTGTCCTATCACAGAGCTATTTCAGGTTCCCAGTTGTGGAAGTGTGACTTGAGCACCTCCTCCTCTGGGAAGTCTTCCATAGTGACGCCCCAAGCCCAGCACGTGCCTGTCTTCTTTGGCATTTCCACTAATCACTGATAGAAACACCATGTCTCAGAAAGCTGTTTCTTCCTCATGTGGTGGGGTCTGGCTGCTTGAGGACCCATGTGACACCTGCTTGCAGGTGCTACCTATCCAAATGTGGCTGAGGAGGAAGATGGGAAGGGAGGTCGTGGCTCACAGAGGAGGCATGACTAACTCAGGGTCCCACAGCTGGTGGGGACAGCCTTGGCAGGGCACAGGCACAGCTGCAGTATTTTCCACACCAAATCAGCCCCTGGAACATTCTGGGACAAGCTGGCAGTGGCTGTCCCAAAAGTCAGGCCTCCCTCCTTCCGTTTCTAGGAATGTGGTGTCCAGCCTAGGAGGCCCGGAGAGAGGGCAGCAGTGGGTGGGAACCAGACGCTCCTCCCTCTACTTTGAGACTTCAGCTGTCCATGTGGACGATAACCTTGGCTGCCCTCCTTGCTGGGAAGGGCCTCCTTCCTCACTGCTGGCCCAGAGAGCAGCCCCTCACCTCTCTGCAGGACCTTCAGGCAGCCCAGCTGGCCATAGTAGGCAGCCTCATGGAGCGGCAGCCAGCCCTCCTTGTTGGGTTCTGCAAGATTCTTCCCATCCTTGATCATAACTTTCAAGGCCTCTTCATCGCCTTCTTTGATGGCCTTCAGCACAGGGTCCGTGACACTGTGAGAGCAAGAAGCAGCCAGACCTCAGGCTAAAGCAGCGGCTGAGCCAGGTAGCCTCTGTACCAAGGGCAAGCAGCCTGCTGGTGGTCAGGAGCCAGTGCTGGCTGTGGGATTCCCCAGTCTTGCTTGTCCCAGCTGGCTTTGGGACAAGTGCTCAGCCCTACAGCCCAGTGGCCACAAAAGACTTGGGGGCCCCCTCCATCCCTACAGCTTCCGTGGCTGCAGCCAGCATTCTACCAAGAGGATTCAGGCTGAGAGCACCAGACTCCAGTGGGATGACTGACATCCCATGAGGGGAGTCTGCAACAGCTAAATGCCTTTGTCAAGTAGGATGATCCAGTGGGTACCACGCATGTCCACCTGTAGGGGTGTCTTACCGCGAGGGCTCCTAGAGGCACAGACCCCTGGAGGGAGGAGCTCCTTTTCCTTACTGTGAGCATCTCTCAGGGTCTTCCCCACTCCCCTCTTTTTCCCCATCCCTTATCCTCACTCCCAGTACATCAAACTGCTGGAAAATGTAAATCTTTGAAAGATTAATAAATTTGAAACCTAAAAACTTGAAAATGTCAAGAAGATTTCTGAGCTAATGTGAAGGATATCTTTGTTTGGTTTGTTAAAATCACTTCATTTTTCATTCATTCTTTTGCTCACTAAACTCCCTCCCTACCCCTTCCTTGGAAAGTCAATGAGGGCCACAATGGTTGTGACTTCTAGATGCACTTCTGGGGAGGGTCTGCATGAACAACCCATTCCTCAGATAGAGAGGCAAGGCTGGAGGCAGGCCTGTACCCAAGTCCCCTCTGCATTGGGAGCTAGGATGGGCTCTGTGAGTCTCCAGTCCCAACCCCCACACCCTCAGCTGCTTCCTCCAGGCACCAGCAGCACTTCCTCCTGACTTTCAGCCTCCCAGTTCTTAATAGCAAGAGAGCACAGATACCCATGAAGCCACAGATTCAGCAAGGATGAAGACTTGACCAGATAAGTCCTGAAAGGCCCATCAACACAGTCATTGCCACCTGCAAGAGTTCCACTTAGGAGCAGCAGAGCAGCCCCTGTTGGCTTCAGGAGAAGCCCCAGGAGGGTACGTGGACATTGCTGAAGTGAAGGGAGGTGTGGCTGGTCTCATGCCTTACTGAGGGAGCACCGTATGAACGCATTCAGGACCTGCAGTCAACGTGAGTCTCTAGCTGTGGCCCTTAGTGCCACATAGTGATGGCTTCTTCATGAGCTCAGAGTCACAGCCCTGGGGTTTGGGGGAGGGAGGCAGAGGCTGCTGGGTGTCTCAGGCCACCTGGAGGCTACTCTATCCTCTCCAATCCTGTCGTACAGAGGGGAAATTCAGAGGGGACAGCCCCTCTCAGGCAGTCATGCAGGAAGTGGCAGTTGTGCTGAGACCAAAACTGGGTCTCTTTTCCAGACTGTCAACACCTCTCGGCACCAAGGCTGTGGTGGCAGCAGGGCTTGGAAAGGCTGGGAGGAGAAGCAAAGCATTGGCCAGCTGCCCCCTCCTCTCTCTGCAGCATGGCTGAGCACGGAAATGGGGTGCCAGTGGTGGGGCCCTCTTTTGCTTTCAGCAGCTTCTTGGGTTGCTCCAGGGTGCAGAGAAGGGAGGAAGACAACTATCTTCCAAGGATCTCAATAGTCAAGTGCCTGAGTGCCAAGCAGACAGAATCCCTCTGGCAGTTTGGATTGTTTCTGGATTTTGGCACCTGGTACTTACATGAAAGCAACAAAGCCAAACACAAGCTATGGATGTGGGGATTCCGGATGTGCTCAAATGGACACAGAGGGTGGGGTGGGGTCTTAAGAAAGGAGGACAAACAGAAAGTGTGGCCAGCAACTCATGTCCCAGCTCCTCTGGGCCTTGGGGGTTCTAAGGCTGTCTCCCCAGTCTCCCTCCTGCTGGGCCCCCAGATTCAAAGCCCCGTGGGGCTCCCAGCACATGGTTCCCAGCGAGGGACATCCAAAGGCTCAGTTCCAAGCCCAGCCTGGATGCTGTTTCCAGAGGACCATGGTTTGTGGCTACTGAGCCCAGCTCAGCAGGGTCTAGAGAACATACCTAGAAGGGCTTTGCTTGGGAGGAGCCTCATTGGTGCCCCCCTCCATCCTGAGGACTGAGGATCTGCTCTTTACCCTACCCTCCCTGCCACCATGTTGGGGGTATAAGTGTGGTGATAGTCCTGGGGGCCAGGTGGGGGTCACTTACGCCATCTGGGAGGTCTTGAACAAGCTGCTGCTGTATTTCTGCAGGACCCCTTGGAACAAGCCCATGGGGGCCCGGGCCGGTGGGCTCTCAGGAGGTGCTGTGGACCTGGAGGGTGCAGAGCAGGAGTGAAAGAGAGAGAAGTACTCTGCATAGGAAAAGCGGGTCATGGTGGGAGGCAGGAATGAGAATGGAGGGAGAGCCGGGGAGAGAGAGACTGAGTGACAGATAGACACAGGGCTCTGAACCAAACCAGATGGCCAGGTCCTCTCTGTGTGCTGGACACAGCTGCTGTGTCTCTGGATTATTTTTGGCCCTTGGAGGAAGCCCTGGGAGATTTAAATGACCATATAAGACAACAATGAGGTTAACCTCACCCCCGCCCCTGCTGCCCCACTCCCCAGCCAACCACAAGGGCAACAGATACGAGCAAGGTGACATTCTTCACCCGGGAGGATGTGAGAAGTGGTCAGAGGCAGGTCCCAGGATGAAATGCTACACAGGTCCCAATGAGGCTGGACAAAATATTCACAGGGAAGCTGGGGGGACAGTGCAGCCAGGCTTCGAGCCTGGTGCATCCCCCACCATCCCACTGTACTTCACTGGTTCTCTTGAGAGGATTGTGCCCTATGGTTGGGACCTAACAGTCTAGAGATCACAGCAGAAGGATGCAAAAGGAAGACCATAGGGCCAGGACTTGGAGTCAGAGAGACACAGGTTCAAATTCAGACACTGCTTAGCTGGGCTAGTTGGGACAGGTTCACTTTCTCTGTGCCTATTTTCCCCACCTGTAAGGTGGTACGAGAGCAGCCCCAGTTTCGAGACAAGTAAGGCCTGAATGGGCAAAGTGTGAAATGCTTAGCTGTTACGGTTTAGATCTAGGATGTCTTTCAAAGGTTCATAAGCTGAAGCTTGATCCCCAACGTAGAAGGATTCAGAGCTGGGACTTTTGGCAAGTGACAAGATCATGAAAGCTCTCACTTCATCCATGCATGAATCCACTGATGGGCTCAGAATTTGCTGGGAGGTGATGGAAAGTTAGGAGGTGGGACCCAGTTGAAGGGAATGGGTCCTTAGGGGTTTGCCATTGGAGCTCTGTCTTATCCCTGGCTTCTGCCTCTTCCTCTTCCACTTCCTTTTTCTCTTTCTCTTCCCTCCACCCTCTCTCTCTGCTTCCTGGCTGCCACAAGGTAAGTAGCCTCTCTGACACATGCTCCTGTCAGCATGATGCTCTGTCTTGCCTTGGGTGCAAGCTCTGTCTTGCTTTGGGCTTTTGGGGCCCAAAGCAATGAAGCCAGCCAACCATCCACTTTGAAACCATGAGTCAAAATAGAACTTTCCTTCTTTAAATTAATTTCTCTCAGGTATTTTGTTACAGTAACAGAAAGCTGACTTACATGTTAGCAGAATGCCAGGCCCAGAGAGGGCTCAACATTAATTTTATTATTTTGCCCTGCTGAGGCTCAATTCCACCCCCCACCCACATACCCTATCAGGAAGGTGGGAGGGTGGAAAGGAGATGTGGCAGCTACTCCACACCTGAGTTGGCTGGGGTTGCAGTGAGAATGGGAGAGGTGGCCCCTACTTGTCCCTCTCGAGGTAGGTCAACCCTGGCACTCTGCATACCCTAGCAGGCCCACCTTGCTGCCCAGACACTGGGGGTGGTGGGGAGGGACTGTCTGGGGAACTGGGAGGACATCACTCTGTGACTGGCACTCTATGGGGCATGGGAGCTGAATGGGGACCCTGAGAAGGACCCCACTGTTCCAAGACAGTGCAGAACCTGAAGATTCTGTGGATCCCTTGACAAGAAGGCCACGGTACAGGGGAGCCTGTAAAGCCGCCTTCATTCTGCTTACCTTTGTTATTGCCTCTGCCTTCCTTCTCTGCCTCCTGATCCTCACTGCCTTCACTGTGACTCATCCAGCTGTGTGTGATGCCTCCTGCATGTGTTCATTCACTGGTTCCCATTCATTAACCAGAGAGGTGGGTGCCAATGTCACCACCATTTACAGATGAGAAAACCGAGGCCATGAGAGGGCAGGTAGTTACCCACGATCACATAAGCAGATAAGCAAGTGGAACCAAGGTTCAGACCAGCCCCTAACATGGCTCCTCCTCCAAATGTCTGCTCTTTTCCTGCCTCCTCATCGTCCCTTCTGTTCTAAGGCCTCCAACTGGTTGCTCTGTGCCTTTGATCAAGGCCCATCTCTCTTTGTGCCTCAATTTCCTCATTTGTAAAATTGGGGGCAGAACCAGACTCAGGACTCCTCACCACTCATACAGTGTGGAGAAACTGGGTGTGAAACAGATCCAAGAGCTGCTGTCCCTGGACAGGATGTGCACAGGCTAGCCTGTCAGAGACCCTCCGTATAGATCTTAAAAGCCGCTGGCCAGGTGCTCTCTGTGCTCACTCCTGGCCCAGAGAAGGGGTGGGTACTGGGCAGGTGGAAGATAGCCAAGGCCAGGCCCCCTCTGTAGTCAGCAGCCCTATGGTCTCCACAAAACCCTGGGCATCCTTGGGCTGAGTGTGGCCTCTAATCGTTTACAGTTAATAGAATATTTTTAGAAGGATGATACACGCTGATAAAAACTTGCCACACTGACCTAAAAGTAGGACCTGTCTTTGCATAGCGTTAATACTGAGGAGGGTGACCGAGATAGGGAGCTAAGGCTGATGTGGGTGTAGTGACAGGGTGAGGGTGACACCCAACTCCGTCTTGCAGGACAAATGTTCTGGAAGTCATCAAGCATTGTCTCATTCTATCCTCTCACCACGTATGATGGAGGCAGGTGCACTGTTCCCATTTTGCTGGTGAGGAGACAGGCAAACTAAGTACCACTCAACAGAGAGGGGTTTTGTGCTGTCTTGGACCAAGGCTGGAGGCTTCACTTCCTTTGTGCCTGGGACAGGGGAATTCCCAGCAGAGCAAACTGCTGGGCTGAGTCATCAAAGGTGAGAGACACCTGGGTCTCGCAGGATGTGACAACAGGTCATGTCCTGGAAGAAGCCACCCAGGGCCCGCCGGCTTCCCTCTAAGCCCAGGAAGTCCATGGCTGCATTCTCCCCGCTGGGCCACCATGTACCACTCGGTCTCTGCCCTCCTTAGACTTCGGGCTTCGGGAGGGCATACCCAGGTGCCAGAAAGGACCTGACTTATGATAAGCACATGGTAAGTGGGGGTGGCTTGATTTGACTTGTCTGCAGCTGTGCATGCATCAGCTCAAGCAAGTTCTTTTTTTGAGTTTTCCTCCTTTGTGTTCTGAGAAATGTGACCTTAAATAAAATGCAGAAGTTTCAAGGACATGAAGAGTCAGTTTCCTGACCCCTCTGGCTGGCCCGTCCATAGCAACCTGGGGCTCCCCACTTCATGGGCACATGGACCCCACTTCTCCATGTGACCAGGAGCTAGGTCTGCCCCTCAGGGAGCCCTGGATGGGTCAAAGTTTGGTAAATGATGCTTGTAATCTTTTCAACTTCATCCCTTTTCATGATGGGGGGTGAGGGAGCAAATTGGAAGATGGCTTTAAAAAGGGATTTTAAAATGCCTTTGGCCTGACTTTCTTTTCTAGGACCCCCAAGATTCATTTGACTGCTATTTTGATCCCAAGATTACAATAATAAATTGTATTCCCAGAGCATTTGATTGGCTTTGGAGTGTATGGACTTGCCTAAAAACATTTATTAGGCCCCTACAAGGCTGCATGCTCTTTGCTGGGCACTAATGACACACAAGTAAACAGTATTTGTTCCTTGTCCTTGAGATATCACAGTGGAGTTGGAGAAATGCTCTGGAGACCTTTCCAGGGTGTCTCAGAACCTGGTGTGGGAAGCCAGGTTCATGAGGTTGGTGTCCCAGGTGTTTGGGGTGGGGGGGAAAGGGTGTGGGGAGGATGAGGGGGGAGTAAAGAAGAAGCAATGCAAGCCTTGGGTGTGGGGAGGCTCCTATAGCTGCAAGATGAGCCAAGCAAGCTTTGGTAGTCATTTTAAAGATAAGGCCATTGGGCCTTACTCTAAGAAAAGCCATTACTTTCTCAGAAAGAGAAAGTAACTTGCTTAAGGTTGTATAGCTAGTAAGTGACAAAAGTAGGATCTGAACCTCCAAACTCACCTTTTCCCACTGGCTCTCCATTCAGTCCTTCATGAACACAGCCATTAACTCATAGGGAGCTATTTGATCCTTGCCATGGGTCAGGCCCAGGCCTCACAAGGGAAGAAGAAGGACTTAAGAATTGTACGTTGTAGTCAGGATCATGCAGGAACAGCCAAGACAACAAGTAAGCCCCAGTGACCTACCTGAATTGGGAGGTGGTCAAGGCAGGACTTGATGAGGAGGTGACATTTAATCTGAATGAGAAGGAGCTGCTGAGAACATGTGTGACTTCTTGTTCCTAAGCTTGACCTGGATCTATCTGATGAAACTTAAGTGATCAGGCGCTGGGTCCTGCACTCCGTAATGTGAGTCAGGTGTGAGCACAGGTGTGTGTGTGTGTGTGTGTGTGTGTGTGTGTGTGTGTGTGTGTGTGTGTGTGTGTGTGTGTGTGTGTGTGTGTGTGTGTGTGTGTTTGGGGGACCTTGAACCTCTGGGGGTGGGAGGCAGATGTAATGAGACTAAACCCCACTTCCAGGTGGAGGAGGGTGAGGAATCAGAGAGGCCTCTGCAGAATCGGCAGAGCCTGACTATGTGTTTGAACTTCAGAGCCACAGACAGGCTCAGTCCCTGCCCCACGGTGCTTGGGCTTCCCATCTATTAACCAGGCACTGAGAAGGGCACTGGTGTGTGCTGGCACCCAGAAGAGCTCAGTACACATAGGGGATGAGGAGGATGTGTTAAACACCAGGTTAAGGGACTTTTTCTTCCCCAACAAGGCCCAGACCTAGCCTCCTTCCAGACAAAGGAGCAGAAATGAGCCTAGCAGGGTTCAGGCCCAGGGACAATGAGCACACAGTTGGACTGCCTCTGCTGGTTGCGTGGGCTGGATCTCAGATGAGGCTGCCTGACCTTGGACTTTCACTTCCGTGTGAGACCTCTTTTCCCAGGAGGTGGAGGAGGGGCCTGGGTCTGGAGCTTAGGGCCCCCTCAGTTCTCCTGTTTCTAGGTGTCCCAGGACTTCCATAGGGCAGCTGGAGAGCAGGCTGCAGGCGCCAGGGACATGTGGCCTTGTGCAGCCTGTCTCTCGGGGGAGGCTACCCTATCTCTACCTGCTCCCCTCCTGAGAAAGAGGAACCTGTGGTCTGGCTTCAGCGGAACCAGCCAGAGCAGGAACCAGGGCCTCCTTGAGCCTGGCTATGATGAACCAAGCCTGATTTGGGGTTTCTGTTTTTGTGACTGGGTCCCCCAACAACCCCTCCCCCATACACAGTTTCTGGGATGTCCTCTGGGCCAGTTCAGGAACCTGGAATCCTCGTCCTCCTTCCAGCTGCCTGAGCTGCTTGCCCACCCTCTCCTTCAGAAGGGGCTCCTCAGTGGTGGGCATCTAGGTGTTGACCCAGCCAGCCTGATGGGGGTGGACCAGCCTCCACAAAGGCCAAAGTCACTTGATGGAGAGCCCTGGTAGGTGCCATTGGAGACAGGGCTGAGACACCGCATCTTCTATCTTCGACCCTTGCACACTAGAAAAATCTATTCATTAAGGATGTTGTAGAGAAGGAAGCAGGGTTTCTAAGAGGTTAAGAGACTTGTCCAAGGTCACATAGCCAGCTTCTGAGACAATGAGATTTGAGGCCCACATTCCACAGTCGCACAGACACACCTTGTCCAGTTACAACTCCCATCTCCCACCTCCAAATATACACTGACCTTGGCTGGTAGCGGTGGGTGGAGCAAAAGCATTTTTATATATTTCTTTTCTAAAAGCATTCGAAGATCAAATGTTTGAGCTCACTCCTCTCTCCGGCTCCCACATCCTACAAAGAAGGGGTCCCCTAGATCTGCATTGTCCAATATGGTGGCCTTTGGCCACGTGTGACTGGCTGTGAGGACTTGCAATATTGCTGATTTGAACTGAACCAGGCTGGGAGGGTAAAATACACACTGTACTTCAAAGACTTGGTGGGAAGAAAGGAAGGCAAAAACTTCATTCATAATTTTTATACTGATGAAATGGAAATGATGTCTTAGAAACAAAATTGTGAATTAACTTCACCTCTTTCTTTCTTTCCTTATTCTTTTGGTGGTGCTGGGGACTGAACTCAGGGTTTTGCACAAGTGCTCTACTACTTGTCCCCAGTCTTTAGTTTTTTTTTTTTTTTTTCAGATAGGGTCTCACATTTTTTGCCTGGGCCAGCCTTGGACTGTGATCTTCCTACCTATGCCTCCCAAGTAGCTGGGGTTACAGGAGTGACTCACTACATCCAGTTTATTTGGTCAAGGTGAGGCTCTTGCTAACTTTTTGCCTGGGCTGGCCTCCAACCTTTTGATCCTCCTGAGTAGCTGGGAGTACAGCAGTGAGCCACTGTGCCCTGTCTTCTCTATTTTTTTAAATGTAACTCTTGAATATATAAAATAGCACTGCAGATCTTGTTTATGGCTCACTTCATATTGCACTGGGTGGTGCTACTCTTATATGGCCTAGTGGCTGGGATGAGGAGGTGGTGCTGAGATAGGGGAGCCAGAACCAGGATGCAGGGCAGGACTGCTTTGCTGGGCATATGCTCTTTGCTTCCTGGATGTGTTTTCCTGGGACTACAGATAGGGCTGGAAGTGCTGGCTTGACTCAGAGTGTCTGTTCCCCTGCATGCAAGTGTAAAGCCAGAGGTGCACGGTCAGGGCCTGGGCTCCAGAGCTGGACCATTCTCATCTCCACAGTAACACCTCCTCACTGTGTGGCCCTGGACCAGTTACTCAGCTGAAATGGGACTATAGCATAGAGACTTCCTAGAAGGTCCTTGAGAGGTTTAAATGAAGCTAAGTTCACAGTCCACTCTCAGTATGCTAGATTTTGCATTCCCAGAATCAGCCAACTTCAGATCAAAAATATCTGGAACTGTACTGAACATGTATAGACTTTTTTTCTTGTCATTGTTCTCTGAGCAACACAATATCACAATTATTTGCACAGTATTTGCATTGCATTAGGTGTTACAAGTAACCTAGAGATGCTGTAAAGTATCTGACAGGATTGCATAAGTTATATGTAAACTCTATGACATCTTACATAAGCAACCTGAGCATCCGTGGGCTTTGGTATCCATGGACTGTCCTGTCCTAGACTCCCTTGGATACCAAGGGCAAGCAGCAGTGTTTGAACTTAGCGAGTTAAGGCGTTAGAAGGCATCCTACAGCCCAGGGTAGTTTGGTTCAGGAGTTAACAGTGTTTGTGATCCGCAGCTTATGGAAGCCCAGTTCCTCTCATCTGCCTTGCCTGGCTCACCTGGTCCATGGGTGGAAGTGGGAGGGTTGGGGGGTGGCCCGTGTCGACATAGTGGCCTCGGCAGTAGTGGGGCTCCGCGTCTTGTCTGCCAGGCTCTGCTCGATGGCCATCTGGACCAGCTCCTCCTCACTCAGGCTGCTGTACAGGCTGTATTCCTCTTGTCCGATGGCTGGTCTGCCCCGAGCACTGATCTCAGTCGCCATCTCTTCCACCTCTCACCTCCCCGCCTCCAGAGGAGACACTTAGCAGGGAGAAGGAAACAGCAGATCAGAAAGCCCTGCGAGGAGACCAGAGCTGGCCTGATCACTAAATGTTTTATAAGACAGCTGTGTTTACATGCAAGGCTGTACTTTTTTCTAGCAATCGTACAGTCAATTATTCGCTCATTTGGCCAAATGATCCACTCAACCACCCATCCATTCCCTCACGCTTCTATTCAATCAACCCATCCCTCAAGCCATCCACACATTTGTTCATCCTCTCATACATCTGTCTACCCACCCACTCACATCCCCATCCATCCACCCAGCCATTCTCCTATCCACCCTCATATCCAAACATCCAAACACCTACCCATCTATTCATCCTCCTATCCATCTGTCTGCCCATCCACTCAACCACTTATCCATCTACTCTCCCATCCATAACTAGTTACTTGATTCTAACCTTCCAATCATCCATCTATACAACCAAACATCCATCTCTCCAATATCTGTCTTCTTTTCTATCTGTCCATTTATCTATCCACCCTCTCATCCCTCACTTATACATCTATAGATCCAAATATCCATTCACCCACCATTCATTTTCCCTTCCAGACAGCCTCTCTATACATATATCAGCTGAAAGATTATTTATTGAGCAACTACTCTGCATCAGGTGCTCTTCTGGGGATGCAACACTGGTGATACAACCACCATCCTACAGCCAAAACTCCCGCCCTGGTGGAGCTTACACAGCAGTGTTACATTCCTTCCTTCCAGTTACCACCAGCCTCCCACTGTGGCATCTCTCCGCTCCTCTTCCCTGCGGGAGGGCTGAGAATACTAGCGATGAGCCAGACTCAGGCTCACTATTTGAGATTGCACGATCTGGTTAAAATCAATCATTACAATAGCTTGCCGTGTTAATTACAGCAACCACCTCTAAAAGAATGCCTCGAAGAGAAAAAGCTGGTCAAGTGAATGGCTTTTAAGAGATGAAATAAAATCAACTCAGCCTGATGTTTGTTTTGTCTGGCTGACTTGTAGTGTGACTGCAGATCAATGGCTCTTAGCCCTAACTGAACACTTGAGTCATTTAGGTCTCTTAAAAACACCCCGGACGCCAACACTATACTCTGGCTTGCTCAGCAAATGTGCATGTCACCCCCAAGACCTTCCCCTCCCTCCCCCATTGATACTGGGCCCAAGTCCATGGCACTTGCTCTGGCCAGTGAGTGTTGTTGGACATGACACAACCAGACACGTGACACGTTGTGTGACGGGGTTTGCTCTTGGTCTTCTTGGAGAAGGAAGAGCTTCCCACGGGAGCTGCAGCCTTGCAACCAGGGCCCCAGAGAGAGGCCTCCTGGGCGCTGAGTTGTCCTTCCCAGAGAACCCTGCCCTGCAGGGCCTGCAGCCTGCAGCTGAGTCTCCCAGCTGGGCTGGAGGCGGAGATGATCTGTGGGGCCTGCACATTCAGAGCACGGGTGGGATGCTGATATGAGGTGCTCCGTAGGCAGTGCTCTTGTGGTTCTAGTTAAATGCTACCCCCAAAGCTAGCCTGGCACCTCACAGAGAGAACATCCAAATGGCCATTGGCCAAGAGGAAAGGTATTTCACTTCGTTAGTGCTTTGGGAAAATTCAAATGAAAATCCCAAGCAATACTACTCTACGCTCACCAGCATGGCTCAAATGAAAAAGGTGGAAAATGCCAAGTGTTGGGGAGGGGTGGAGCAACCAGAATTCTCCCCAACATGGGGAGGAGTATAAAATGGTAAAGCCGCCTTGGTGTTTGCTAATGCGGACCATACACAAGTCCTATAAGCTAAAATTTCCCCTCCTTGCTCTATGTCCCAAAGAATTATGGGACAAGGACAAGAATATTCAGCCAGTGTTGCTCATAATAAACCCAACTGGAAAGGACCTATGTCCACCAGCATTTGAAAGGACCCATGTACTTGTTGTGGTGTGGCGGTGTGACAGCTGTGTGTACCATGAACACAGTACCATGATCGTCTACAGTAAAGATGAATCTCACACAGTACTGAGCCAACAAGCCAGACACGAAAGAATTTATGTAAAACTCAAAACAGGCCAAAGTGCCCACAGTGAGAGCAGTCAGGAAAGCCGCCCCTGAGAGGTTGTGCTGGCAGGGGTGCATTGGAGGCCTGGGCTGTGTTCCTTCAACCCAGGGTCACATGGTGTGGTTATCTGTCAGAGTCGCTGGCACCGTTCACCTGGGGTGTGTGCACTTCCATGTGAGTACATTCTGCTGCAGTAACTTTATACTTAAAAAGTATAGAAAATCCATTTCAGAAAGTTCTCGGACCCCTCCTCAGAGTCCCAGGGAGTTAGCCCAGGTGTTAGACTCATTCAGAGAGCTGTCCAGGTGACTGGTAACTGCCACTTTGCAGAATGAGGGCCTTGAAAGCACAGGGAGAGGTGGGAGATCCCTCAGGAAAGAAGTAGGATTGCACGGGGACAGACAGACAGACACATGTGGGAGGTGGGGGCCACTGACGAGCCCCTTAGAGTAACTCCTTGGTTCAATCTCTGCAGCAGCCCTATTGCTTTCAAGCCCCAGTTCATGAGAGCGATTACTGAACAACTCCGCACTCTTCCAAACACAGCTGGTGGGGGCTGTGGACCCTGGGGACAGTGGAAAGGCAGTGGGGACGCTGAGTTTGTCCTGTGCTGAGGGCCTTCCTGGTATCATCTCCCAGCACCTGACTCTACCCTGCCCAGCTCAGGCC
Source organism: Castor canadensis (assembly GCF_047511655.1). Taxonomy (NCBI): domain Eukaryota; kingdom Metazoa; phylum Chordata; class Mammalia; order Rodentia; family Castoridae; genus Castor; species Castor canadensis. Next base: position 15,438,807 of record NC_133388.1, on the reverse strand, counting down.
TTCGTTTCCTCCTGCATGGCCTTGGACATGGCCTCCATGGTGATTTCCCAGGTCCCCCATCCTGCACTCTTTGCTCTGACTGATGCCCCATTCCCAGACCTCAGCAAGTTCCTCCTCTGCCTGACAGAGCAGAGCTCTTGCCCTGGCTTTCTACCTTTTGAAATCTGATTCTCACACCTCTTCATGATCCTCCTCCACACATCTGACCTTCCAGCCAAGATGAATGACACATTTTCTTCCAACAAACGTGAGGGTCCTGCCCCAGTGCCCTTGCTTAGGCTGTGCCTGACACACTTCCTTCTTTTCTGCACTCTTTAAACTCCTCCTCACTCCACAAGGCCCTGAGCAAGTGCCCCTCTTCTGGGACCTCTACCCAGATTCCTTCTGGGCTGTGGTCAGTGGTTTAGGTGTGAACTTGACCCTAGACCCCCTTTCCAAAGCCAGTGCCTTATGTGAGGAGGTTAAAGTTCACTGTAGGGCTGAGCACACAACTCCATTACCACAGAGTGGGTAGATCCTGTGATGACCATCTTCTCTGACAGCAGAACATGGCTTTGTCTGGGCAATAGTGTGCCCTGTCCTGTGGATGAATCATGACTATTCCAAGATAGTTGGGACAATCTAGTCTAGGGGCAGGCATGTAGCCTACTTTTGTCTAAAGAGATACTACAGAAATACTGCTGGGATGTTCCAAAGAAGAACTTTCTTCCTGCTAAAAGAGAGAGTATTGAAGAAGATGACTTCTTACCCAAGCTCCTGCTTTGTGCTTAGAAGACTTGATGCTTGGAGCAGTGGCCACCATCTTTTGAACATGAGTTTGACAGTAAATGATAGGTTGATATAATGAGTTTGACAGTGAATGCTCCAATGAGTTTGACAGAAGTAATGATAGGTCTTCTGGGTTCTTCATTATATTATTGAGATGCTGAACAAATGCTGAGTCTGCCTACCCTAGCCTACTTGTTAGGTAAAGACTGAAAATTCAAGGCTGAAGATGGGGAGGAGGAGGAGGAGGAGGAGGAGGACTGGAGATCTTTGGGGCTGAAGTCAATGTTAAAGTTCTCCCTGGAACTGGGGTGGGAACACTACATGCCCCACCTGTCTCTGAGCATTTCCATCTGCATTCAGGGTTGAGAACCACAGCTAGTTTGTCCTTGCTTTCTCTGTACCAGCTAGTGGGACCCAGCCCCTGGGATGAGGTCCCTGCCAGGTATGGGTTGTCCCAGATCTGCCTTCTGCAGCTCACACACTGTATGACCTAGGACAAGTCATTTCCCCTTTTTGGGTCCCAGTTCCTTATCAGTAAAATAGGAATGAGGAGAGGAGCCACCTCCACAACCCAGGGAGCCCTCTGTGTCCAAGGCCATGTGAGTCACTTCAAAGAGGGCAAGGCTGTTATGACAGGAAGCCCTGCAGCCCTCACCTCCGGGCAGTGGCTGGTCCTGCAACCTGGTAGTGGCCAGTGGAGGCTCTGGGTAGCCCTGGATTGCATGCCTTCCTGGAGCAGTCACCTGGAATCAACAATCCTGCAGCTGCTTCCAGACTCATGGGCCCTCCTGAGCCTCTGCCCTGGTTGGACACTATCCAGAGACTTCAAGTTCAGTCATCGCCCATCGCTGCCCTCACAACTGCCCCACCAGGGAAGACACTTTCTCGCTGACTCAAATTCATTCTCCCAAGCCCGGCTCCTTCCAAAACAACTCCAGGAGGCTCAGCTCAGTGAGGAGTGCTTGCCTAGCATGTGCAGGGCCCTGGGTTCCATCCCCAGCACTGCAAAAAAGAATAGAATAAAGTAAAAAGGAACTCATTGCCTCTACCTTACTGGTCCCATTTTACAGACAGAGAAATTGAGGTTCAGAGGTGTGGGATGGGTTTGCCTCAGGACAGACAGCTGGAAAACTGGAATTCAAAGCCTGAACTTCCAACCTCAGATCTGACATCTTTCTGGCAATTCCAGAACAGTGGACCGGTTGCTCAGACAGTGGGCCCTGAGCAGGCATGGGTAATATCGCCAGCCAAGTCCTGGAGGGAGGCCAGAGGCCCCAAGGCCCCCTGGGAGGCAGATGGGGATAAAAATACCCCTTTCTCAGAGACAACAGGGTCCAGTGGGCCTTGACCTGCTAGACCAGGGCTGGCCTAGCAGCCCTGCTTGATACAGGAAAGTGGGCATCCCTGGGCCTCCAGGACTCCTGGTTGCCCTCTTTGCAATACCCTAAATATCAGCTCCAGGGAATCCCCTCTCAGGCGTTCTCTGTAAAATGGGGAAGTGGTTGTGCCGGGTGACTTGAATTAGCCCATCTAGAGGGCTCCAAACAGTACCCAGGTCGTCCACAGCCTGTGCACTTCAAGTGGGAGTCAGTCTCAAACCTGGGAAATGGGCGAGGGAGCATGGTCCCTGGCAGGGTCATGCTGCTGATGAAAACTAGCATTTGAACAATGGTCCTTTTAGTGCCCCAGGCACTGGCATGGGCCAGGCTTCTGTTGATGGGGGGGAGGGGGGCGACACTGGGGGACTACAGGGCAAAGAGGTCACTCCCTGATGTCCTATCACAAAGCAGGAAAGAAGAGGGCATGGCAGGAAGGGCAGGGCGAGAGTGTGCACTGCACCCATCCTTCCACACTTGAGCCCCTTTGGGCAGGGGTCTGGGTCAGGAGTGGGGGGACACACATGCTGGGTTTGTAGATGGAGCCAGTGACCCCACTCCTCAGCCTGCCTATTCTCAGCTGTCCTGACTGACAGACAGCAAGGGGCCTGCCTCACTGAAGAGTCCAGAAACTTCCAAGGAGCAGGACCGTGTCACATGTGTGTCATAACCCCAGGACCTAACCCAAGGCCAGGACACAGGAGGTGTTTAATAAGTGCTGCATAGACAGGTGAATTAGGAATAGGGCCACATAAGGCTTCAATTCATAGGAAGCCCAGGTGCATAAAGACCAGGGCAGGACAGAGTATAGCCTCCGTGCCCCATGGCCTGCATTTGGTTAGGCTCTGCCACCTGCTGGCCGTGTGAGGGAGAGCAGCTCACTCACTCTAGCCCTCTCTCTGCCCATCCACCTAAGGGAGATGATCATAGCATGTGGCCTATGGCAGTGGTGTCAGCTGAAGTGAGGTAGCTGTGCAAACATGGAGAACAGCACCCAGTGGAATATAAAAATCTGCTGTGTAACTCAAGGACTCCAAGACACTGATACTCTGTTCTGACCCCAGAGGCGGCCCTGACCCATTCCTGCCCGGAGGGTGCTCCCTGGGGACTTACTCCTGGTTGGCAGTTTGCAGGGAGGCTGTCTGAGAGCAGATTGTCTCTAGTCCTCCTCATTTAGAATGAGGGAGGGTGAAAGTAAAAGCAGTCCCAAGCCAGCCTTCTGGGGACAGCTGACTGTCAGCTCCCAGGCTGTCCTTGAACACTGCTGAGCCAGCCATGGGTCAAAGATGGAGACAGACCCTGGGAAAGAGAGAGAGCTCCACGCCCTGCCCCAAACCAGCCTGGGGGCAGGGTGGATTCGGCCCACTCAGTCCACATTCTCCAGCCCAGTGCCTTTCCTGCCTCTCTGCCTTCCTGCTCACAGCTCTTGTGTTCTGGAACTTCGGAAGGTCCCACAGCCCAGTCCACCGACCCCTCTCAATCCTTCTTGACTCTCTATAGGAGGTGACCACCTGCAGATGACAGAGTGACTGTTAAGTGAACACTTCATTCATTTACAGTGCAAGGCACAGGGTGAGTGCCATTTGGGTTTCAGCTTGGGTCACTTGAGGGTGAATGGAGTGTGGGCCGATCGATGTAGGTCTTAGTAAGCCCTACTGTGCAGAGCCATTTGTCATTCTCAGCTCACTCCTGACCACAGGAGAACCCCAACCACAGTGCCCTTCCGTGCAGCAATTCACACACTCACTTGTGCTGTGTTGGAGACAAGGACATTGTTCTTCTCCTGCAGATGGAGAAACTGAGGCATGCCCAGGAGAAAGTGACAAGAGAGAGACTAGAGGTGCATGTGCACCACAGCAAGCTCTCACCTTGTGTAACCAACAGCAGCCTCCTGCTAGGTTTTAAGATTTGAGGAGAGGCTGGAGTCAAACTGAAGACTATATATAGAGACTGTACATATTTGTTAAAGGGCTGTGTATATACATCTGTCAGATACATATGTGATTAACTTATGCTTTCACATATGTTTATAGCTTGAACTGTCTCTGTCTATGGGTTCTACATCCATGGATCCAATCAACCATGGATTGAAATTTCCAGAAAAAAGTGTTCAAATCATTCTGGAGCATGAATAGATGTTTTCCCTATCATTATTCCTAAACAATACAGTATAATAAATATTTGCATAGCAGTGACTTTGTAGTAGGTATCCTAAGTCACCTAGAGCTCATCCTCTAAAGGAGGATGTGCATAGGTGATACACAAACACTGCACCATTTTGTATAAGGACCTTGAGCACCTGCTGATTTTGGTGTTCGTGGAGTCTCCTGGACTCCCTCCACCACCACTACACCAAAGGACAACTGTAAGTAGCATACCCATGTGTACAGAGCATTTACCAGCCAATTCCAAAAAGATTCAGGGTCTCCCAAATGTCATAGGCCCCTTAGCCTATGACAACCCTGAAAAATGGCTGCTTGGGCTGCTCGGAACACAGGAGGAGGTGGGGGGCTCATGGCTGTTCTTGTTCATTCCCCCACCTGCTGTGAAAACACAGTGCATTACCTACTCCACCATCCTCCAGAGTCCAGATGGGCCCTAGGAAACGGGGATACTCCCAGCTGGGGGCTTATAGCCAGAGACATGAAAGGACCCCTTTCCTGGGCCCTGTTGCCCTAAAGTCTAAATAGCAACACACATGCTGGCGCTGTGGGTCCTGGGCACTGTCACACATGGGATCTTTTGTCCTTCCAAGTGCCCAGGGGAGTATAGCTTCTCGTGGTGTGATGGAGATACTGATACAACATGTCAGGGTAGCCAGAATTATAGGTGTAAACCACAGTGCCCAGCTCCCTTTTTGCTTCTTTGTGGTAAATATTCTGTTCCAAAGAGAAGCATAAGTTCTGCATAGCCCCAGAGAAGCAGCTCCTAAAAAGCCATCAATGAATGCCAAGTTTCCTCTTATTCCTCTGGATCCCCAAGCTGTTGTGTCTCTAGGCTCATCCCAACCTCCTGGATCAAGGGGGTCCCTTCCCTGCCTCCTGGCCCTGCAAAGACTGGCCCAGGTCCCAGGCCCTGCTCTCTGACTGCAGCCAGGCCCATCAGTGTGGCTTAGCCACACACAGTTCTGGACACAGAATTCCAGGCCCCTGGCCGAGTTTTTGCCAGGGTTCTAGGAATGCCAGGCTCTGCCATCTATGCCAGTGGCCTGGGGTGATTGTGATGGGTGGGGGACTGGCCTATACACCTCTGATCCTCTAGTGGAAGCCGCCTCCACCCCTTCCCAGAGCCCCAAACAAAGGCAGCCCTATCTGGCCATGTACCCCCAACCTGGTCCTGGGTTGCAGAATACATGGGGTTCTGGAAACACTAAATCCAGAGGTGCTCTTCCAGCCCCCCTCCACTGTGGGGCTGGCTGGGAATCTTTTAACTTAGATCCACCCCAATCACCAGGGTCCTCCTTTTTTCTTTCCCCTTTCTCCTTCTGGGTTTATCTTTTCTTCTCTCCTGTCTTTATTAAACCCTTTCTTCTCCTGTTTGCTCTCCCTGTCTCCTTCTTTCTTTTGCACTTCTCTCCTCTATGTCCCTTACTTTAAAAACCAAGAGACAAAAGCCAAGCAGGTTGGAATCTATTTGCTTTTTCTTATCCACCACCTCCCCAAGCCATTCCTCTCTGCCCCAAAGCTCTTAACAACTTCCATTCTGTTCCTGAGCATTGATTATTCTGGAAAAGGGGACCAAGGAAGAGAACTAGAGACACAGCTCTCTGGTGACAGTGTCCTTTGCATCTCAGACATGGAGGCCATAGAACAGGCCCAGAGGTATTTTTGTGCCTCCTTTGGGACAACTCTTGGATCTGGCCTGTGCACAATATATGGCACCTTACAATGCCCTGGTGTTGCCAGGGACATTTATTTCTGTTGGGTGCTGATTACCACTGCCCAGCCCCAGGGGGACCACAGGAGGCTGTGGCTTCCAACATGGGCCCTGAGGCCTGGAGGCTAAGGTTTGATTCCTAACTCTGGTACCTTGTAGCTGCTCAGCCTCAGGCAAGACCCTTAACCTCACCTACACTCAATTTCCAAATCTGGAAAATGGGAGTAACAACCAACATGAGACTAACTCAGTAGTCTTAAGAGGGGTTGATAATGGACATTATCCAGTAAGTGCTCAGTGAGCGCTCCGTGGAATCCACTGTGCTACTCAGTGTAGGGCCACTAAGGTGGATCATAGCAGGCTTCCACTCCAGGGAGGACGAAGAGGGTGCCCCCCATTACTGCCATGAAGCTGGCACTCACACTTGGCCTACTTATGCAAGAAAGGATGATGCAAACCAGATGGCATGGATGGAAGTCAATGCCAGGCCCCAGAGGAGCTGTGGGCACAGGCCTGGACTGTTTTGCAAGTAACTGGAGCATCTGCTTCTGACCGTCTCACTGTGTCACTTCCCCAGGCCTCTCGTGGCAGAGGTCAGACTGAGGCTGGGTGCTCACCTGCTTGTCTGAGCCCCTTTGAATTCCCTCAAACCCTTGCCTCATGAGAGGGGCTTTTTGTTTTGAGGAGGGTTCTCTTACCTTGGGCAGGGGCTCTGCCTCTGCCCTGCTTCAGGTCTTCCTCGCTTTCCTGTCCTCAGCATGGCTACCTCCTTCCTTCCTCTTTCCCATCTAGCCCCCTGGCTTCCCAAGGAGCCACCTGAAGTAAAATCCTACCTGGCTGTCCTCTGCTCAGACACTTTCAGAAGTTCCATCTTCTCCCTTGGCCTGGAATGAGCCACTCCTTCTCCAGTCTCCCATCCAGCTTCACCCCCACCATTCACTCCATGGACTGTTGCCCCTGAGGCCTCATTGCTTTTTCAGTCATCACCCCTGGCCACCCGATGTTTCTGCCTTTATCCCAGCTGATCCTTCACCTGGAGGCCCCTTGCCCTACCCTAACAGCATCCCTTTTTTTTTTTTTTTGCGGTATTGTGTTTTTGAACTCATGGCCTAAACCTTGAGCCACTCCACCAGCCCTTTTTTTGTGTGTGTTAGGTATTTTGAGATAGGGTCTCACCAACTATTTGCTGGGGCTGTCTTTGAACCATGATCTTCCTGATCGTTACCTCCTGAGTAGCTTGGACTACAGGCTTGAGCCTCTGGCACCTGGCCCACTTGTCTTTTTGAAGGTCATTGCCTTCTTGAATGTGTCCTCATGTACATGCACACCTACACATGAGGTATTTTTGCATTTCTATTCCACAGGTAACCTTTCTCAGTCTATTTCCTCTCCTAAGACCCAAGAAGTGGCAGACAGAGTCCCTGGTACCTTAGCTGTGATTTACCACGTGACACTGTGCACTTGCAGCCGTCTGTAAACACTGCATTAAATTGACTCCCATGCATGCTAATGTCTGCGTTTGCCCGACCTGAAAGCATTCCGGAAAGTCAACTGTCTGCCACAGATACTACCCAAGACCTAGAGACACTCCAATAGCATTGTGGATCGCTCCCTTCACGTTTCCATTTTTAGAAGTGCCCGGCAGGATTACTCTAAGCAAGAGTCCTCCGGAAGAGTGCACAAGCACATGCAAGTTGTCCCCAAACCCAAAGTGAAAGTGTCCTGCGGGCTGCAGAACTCCAGAGGACAGGAGGAGAGGGAGAGGTTTCCAGTGAGTCCTGAAACACAAGTCCCAGGCAGCCAGGCGATTCTTTTTCAAGGTCTGCGTAAGGAAGCTGAAAGTGTGCATACCTGTCAGGCTCTGCAACGTGGGCACGGTTCAGGGGTGAGAGGAAGGATTTGCTTGAGAGTGTCTGAATTCAGAATGGGCTCCCTGCGTTCTCCCTCTGCCCTGGCCCTGATCTTCTGGTCGCTGTGCCAGGCAGTTCTGAAATGCTCTCCTTTGAAGCAGGGAGTTTATTTCGGGCCCACCGCATGACAACGATGACAAGCCAAACTATAAGATACTGGGAATCTCAGATTTCCTGCTTGAAGACTGCACAGAGCAAGCCGTGGTCCCTCCTTCTCTTCCTCTGGGTGCACAAGAGACAGACTCGCTTCAGAGAGCATCTCAGGCTTTGGCCCTCACGTGATGTCATCATTTGTGATCCTTGACATGGAGGCCATATATGGGTATGTTTCTGGAGCTACCCGGGGGGGAGCGAGAGAGGAGAGAGATGCAGAGAAACAGAGGAGAACTGAGAGGCACAGAATTGGAAAAGAAAGAAGAGAAAGAGAGTGGACAGTGAGAAGAAAAGACAGAAAGGGAAGGCAGGAGGGAGGTGGTCTGAAGGAAAGAGAATGGGATGGGAGAGGTGAAGGACTCAGTGTGAAAGGCCTTTAGGGAAATCAAGGCTCAGCAGTGACAACAGAAGGTGGCCCAGCCTGACATTTGGAGACACTAGATGTCCAGCCCTGGATGCTGTAGGGCAGAATGGGGTACAAAGGGTGGGGTGCAATTCAACCAGCCACCAAGCACACAAGCATGGAGCAAGTCCTGGGCAGAGACCCCAGGAGAACAGACCCTCCTCCTGGTCTAGGGAGGAGTGTCCTCGTTTCCGGAAAACGACAGCACGTGTTTGCAGCACATCCAGGAGGTGCCTGGAACACTGCCACGTGTTCACATGCCCTTGTGTATGTCAGATCTCAGGCCCAGGAAAATGTCACTGGGTCCTTTCCTCTAAATGGAGAATAATTTCCATGGTTTTTCCAAAGGCCCATTACTTCTTGCGAAGTTTGGATTTAGGATTACCATAGTGTGATTTCTGAGCTTAAGCTTGGGAGGTCTCAGGATGCTTTGATACTCACTTCCACTATTCTACCAGGAAATAAAGCTTGGAGAACACAAGGTGCCCTGGGGTGGGGGTGGGGGTGGGTCAAAGCTTTAGAGGGGGGTCTGACATGTGCTGAGGGTGGGAGGGACATCATTGTTCCCCGATGTCTCCCAGCTACTGTGACACTGGCCAAGTTGGGCATCCCCCTATCTGGGACAGTCTTCCCAGGCCACTGCCACTGGGTGGCCTCAAGTTATCCTAAGCTCTGCCCCTTCCAGCCCCATGAGTCACAGTAAGGGTGTGGAGAATGGTAGAGAGGGACTGTAGAATGCTCTTTTTTTGGAGGGGAGGAATTACTGAGAATTTAACTCAAGACCTTGTGCTTGGTAGGCAAGGGATCCACCACTTAAGCCACACCCCCCAGCCCTTTAGGCTTCAGTTATTTCTTTTTAGATAGGGTCTCTTGCTTTTGCCTGGGAGGGACTCAGACCACCATTCTCCTACCTCCACCTCCTGAGTAGCTGGGATCACAGGCCTGAGCCGCTGCACCCAGCTGTCTGATGCCCTTTACTGTCTGGATACTTTTCTTGGCAGGAAGAGAGCCTAGCAGACTGTGACGCAGCTCCCTGGGGTCTTGCAGCTTTTCTGGGATCCTCTGCAGGAGCTGTGCTTGCAAACTACCACCCACCCGCTCTGCAGATCTGGCTGAAGAAGGGGGCTCTGAGCATCCCTAAGACCCTTCCTTGGTTGCCCCCAATTGCCTACTCAGTCCAGACAAACCTCAGTAGTCAAGAATTAGAGAAATTCAGTGTTGACATCCTGTTGCCATATGGCTGTCCTCAGTTTTTGAAACCCAAGAACCCAAATTGTGAATGGAGAGTCCCAGGATACAAGAAATGCCTTGGGATGGATACAAGGCAGGGGGCTGGACAGATGCCCTTTGATGGACACATGGAAATATCATTCTGCCCTACACATGGCAACCTTCCAAGCAGTGCTGTCATCACCCCATTTCATAGAGAAGGAAACCGAGACCCAGAAAGGGTGGGTAGATTGTCCATAATCCCACAATGCATATGTGATGGTTTAGCAATCTGAACCAGGTGTCTCTGACACAAAGGCCAATGTGTTAAGCCACAGCCTGTAAGGGGGTCAGGGGACGGTAAATATCATGGCAAAATGAGTAAACACACAGGCAGTACAGAAAAGTTCTAAACTGCCGGATTGCTACATCACGGCTCCTTTGGGAGAAGAACATGCGTGAATAGGGTCACACATATGTGAGGCCCTGCAGACTGGGGACAGTGCTCCCTCCGCCCCACCCCATGCCATGGAATCTAGCAGAACCACATTCTCTCTCTCTTGGCCTAACCCTGCTCAGAATCACCAGCACTGGCCAGCCTTTCAAGCATGAGGAAGTAGGCCTGTTTCCTTCTCCTCACCTGAGACTTAGATGACCTGCTATCAGGTGGTAGTGTGTAAGTGAGCATAACCAGTTTGCCATGGGAGCACAGCCAAGGCCTAATCCAGTGGCCCTTACCCCTAGCCCCACCTCTTTCACCTAAGCCTTTTCAAAGCACACAGACCCCTGAGAGGTTCTGGTGGGTCTCTGAACCCTGACCAGCATCGCCCAAGATCCAGGACCCTAAAGCCCACTCCAGTGTGAAGGAATGTGGTTCACCAGCTTATCTAACCACAGGTCACACCTTTCCCAGTTGTGGCCTCTCCAAATCCCTAGTGAATCACAGCTGTACCCAAAATGATGCAGGGGTTTCCTAAAATGAGTAGATTGGAACAAAACCTGGGGAGAAACAGCAAAGTGCTTACTAAATTAAAATGAAATATGCAGGGAAACAATCACAACAGGTGGAAAAAATCAAATCTCCTCTCTTCTTAGTTGTGCACAGAAAAGCATCTGGAAGGAAATGTAACAGGTGAATAAAAGTTATCTCTGTGTTTTCAAAATTTTTAGCAATAGAAATGTAGAAAAAGACCATTCAAGTGATTGACTGGATTTAGTGTGTGGTTGGTTGTAGGGCCCAGCTCTCCCAAAGATGGACCCCTATTCCCGGGGTATCTGCCTGGGGTCCATTTTGGTCATTCCTTCTGTGATGTCAATGGACAGGCCAATGCTGTCTTGGCCTCAGGTTTTGTGAAACTTTACTGGCAGTGGCAAGCTCCCTAGGACTGGAATGAGTTAAGTACTGGGGGGAGGGGGAAGCAGGTGGTCTTAGTGACCAATAAAAGGCAGAGGAAGTGACATGTAGAGATCTCCAGGGCTGGCACCATGCTGGGAGGATGTTCAGGAACACCCAGGGCCCTGGCAGATGGGGTGGGAGAGCCACAGACATGTGAGTGAGGAGGACCTGTCCTGGAAATGGGTTCTCCCCAGTCAGTTACTCCAGTTGATGCCACGTGGACCAGAGAGAAACCACCCAGTGGGATTCTTTGTGCTTTCCAGACCCACAAAGTCATGCAATGTAATAAAACGGTCTTTTTATGCTCCAAGGACTGGGCTGTTTGCTATGCCATGATAGTCAGGCAGAACTGTCATTAAACATCACTGAGAAACCAGCTGCCAGTCCTGAGTGCTTCTCAAAGGGTCTCCTGAGGGGCAGCAGGGTGCTAGAGCAGAGGCTTCTCCCCAAGTTTGCACACTTGTCTTTTTTAAGAGGATTCAATCTAATTTTCCCTTGTTTATGGAAGAATGTAATTCTAAGTCACTTCCCAGTTCTTGGGTTTATCAGACCATAAGCTCCCTAGCCTGAGAATATGTCTTAGGGAATGTTATGACCCCTCTAACCTGGAGGAGTTCTTGGCTATTGTGGTGTCCGAGCCCTCATTTCCCAGAGAAGGCCCAGAGAGGTGCTGTGAATTCTCTGAGGTCATCCAGCAAATCAGGGCAGAATAATTCACACTGAAAATTGTGCCGGTAGAAACCATGATCGGTGTGATTACATGCCAATGTCCCAAAGTGGAAGCTGTCCTGTGACGTGGGTAAGGACAGGGTTTGGGCACCTGACTCAATGTGGAAGGCAGGCAGTGTGGTTCTGTAAGAACTGTGCTGGGCTCAGGGTCTGGGCCATGGGTGGCTTCTTCTCTGACCATAACCCATCTCCTTTCTCTCTGGGTCTTGGCTGCTCACCTCCAAAATAAGGTCAAGCCTTTAGGGTGGATCCCAGTCCGTACCCAGGCCTACTCCTCCTCTCCCTCAGATGCAGATACACTTCATCTGAGTTGAGGCGTAAACTGCATTGATTTTGAATTATTTTATTGAAGTGTCGTATACCCACAGAAATGTATGCCTTTCATAAATAAAAAAAGTACACCTTTCATACACTTTCACAAAGCAGACAAACCCAGCATCTGAATCCAAAAAAGAACATTCTGATAGTTCCCTTTGTGCTTTTCAGTTTACACTCCCCTCTCTCACCTCCTCCAAGGATTCTCCTGACTGCCAGCTGCATAGGTTGTTTTGAATGCGTGTGAATGGAACCATTGTTTCTTTTTTCACTCAACAGTACTCTGTGAGGGCTTCTCAGAGAGCCCTATGGAGCTGAATGGTTCCTTCTCATTGCTGTGTAATAGTTTCCTCATCTCTATCTCTAGCTCTTTATCTGTCTATCTATCTATCATCTATCTAATGTACCCATTTCTATTTACTATTTGTGGATATTTGAGCAGCTCCCACTTCTGGGCAATGAGGGAGAGTAGCTGTGAACACTCTAATGTATGTCTTTAGTGATCATTCCTACCCATTTCTGTTAGATGCACACTTAGGACTGGAATCACTGGGTCCGAGCTTAGGGATATGTTCATTGGCAGTTTAGTACACTGTCACACAGTTTTCCAAAGTTGTGCTGACTTGTATGCCATGTGTAACTCTCGTGACCTGCACAAGCTTGTCCTAAGGAACCTAAGTGGGAGTGACGGGAGATTGAGAAAGGACAAAAGACAAAAGTGCAAAAAAGCTGGGGTCAGGTGGGCTGGGCGCTCTGGTGGAGACGCACAACAGCCTCCACCACCTCCAGCGAGTTTATTATATACAGCGGCAAACGAGGAAGTGGGATAGCAAAGCCAGCAGAGCACCAGTTCTCGGGGGGGTGGGGTGGAGGGGTGTGACCTTGTAGGTATCGGAAACAGGGGGACCTGCGATCGATACTTTCCGCACGTACTGGTCGTGGTGTAGACATCCTTGTTCCTACGCAAAGCAGCTGTGTTGCATTTTGCTCTCGCTCACTCCTGCAGCTGGGGGCTGTGCCGATCCCAGCTCTGCTCATGTCAAGTTCTCATAGGTTTCTCACACTCCACTCCCCACAGTAACAGTCCAGTTTGCTTCGTACCTCACCAACATTTGAATTTTCCACCCTTGTTTGTATTGTCCGTTTTGAGGGTATTAGTGGTGTTTTGCTACAGCGCATGAGTTTACATGTCCCTGGCCCTAGCAAATTCTGGAACCCCTCCAGGATCCCCAACTTTGCACAAGATCCAGTGATGGTCCTGCAACAGTCTTTCAGGAAGGCTTCCGCAGGGACAAAAAAGAGCAGAAGGCGGCAGATGCAGAGACAGAAACCATATGACTGGTCAACCTGCAGAGGGGCGGGAAGCAGGACATGGTCACGACAGGATGAGGCCCCAGGACCTGCACACACTGCCAGGAGGGTCTTTCCCATCACCCCTGGCACCTCCCTGGCTTTTCCTTTCTCTGCAGCAGTTCACCACCCGCTTACCTTCTAGGTGTCTACTTGCCATGTGTTTATTACCTGAGAGGAAGGACACTTCATCTTTCTGTATACTGTTTTGGTACCCACAATGGTGCCTAGCCCACAGTAGGGGTTCATTCAATAATTGTATTTCCTCACACTCAAGCCACACAGCCCCTGGCAAAGTTGGGAGGGTCCTAGACACATACACACACACACACACACACCCCTACACTCACCAGGCCTCTCCTGAAGACTTCCATCCATCCCTCAACGCAGAGAAACTAAAGAAGATACTTTAAAGCAACTGAGGCCAACAGAAGAAGGGGACCAGGAACTGGAGAAAAGGTTAGATCAAAAAGAATTAACCTAGAAGGTAACACACATGCACAGGAAATCTATGCGAGTCAACTCCCTGTGTAGCTATCCTTATCTCAACCAGCAAAAACCCTTGTTCCTTCCTGTTATTGCTTATACTCTCTCTACAACAAAATTAGAAATAAGGGCAAAATAGTTTCTGCCAGGTAGCGAGGGGGTAGCGGGGGAGAGCGAGGGAGTGGGGGAAGGGGGGAGAAATGACCCAAACATTGTATACACATATGAATAAAATAGAAATTGAAAAAGAAAAAAACGCTTTCATCCATACGGATATATTTATTAGAATGTGAATTCCCATGAATAATGGTGTGTGTTCGTGTGTGCGTGCATACATGTAAGTGTTGTGTGTGTGTATATGAATGTTGGGGAGGCAATTCAGAGAGCCCCAGGCCAGTATGGCCCAGAGGGGGAGTGAAGAGCAGCACATGTCCTTTGACAGTGACCCCTCTTCCAGGAGGAGGGAAGGAGGCAGCCTGAGAGGGGGAAGGGCTGGCCAAGAGTCTGAAAGCTGGGTTGTGGTTAATGCTCAGCCTTGGGACTGCTGGGCCCAGCCATGGAAGAGCACCTCTGAATTAAGCACTGCTGGGGATCCTGATGACCAGCCCTGGCCCCTCTCTGTATCATTTATTTTGGTTTCATATGACCAGATGAAGGACAGACAAGAGTTCCTGCCTTGTCCTGGGCAGCATTTAGGAGATGGTGGGGAAAGGGCAGAAAAAGGCCCAGTCCTGGGAGGGTAGAAGGAGCAAGAGGACAAGGGAACAAGACGCCCCTTCCTCCTGTCTCCAAAATGTCTTTCCTCTCTTTGGAGCACTGGGACCCTCCCCCTGGAACGAGCTGAACCTCAGGGGCCAAGGTGAACTCCAGGGAGAGAAGGTGTCTCCCAACTGGCAGCAAAGTGAATCGTGTCTCAGGAGTTTGCATGGGGACCTTGCCTGCTGCAGAGGCTACTGTGTGCCACCCCAGCCCAGTCCTCACCTGATGGGCACCCTGCAGCCCTGAGTCTCCAAGCTGTTTCCTCTTCAGACAATAGGGGCATGATGGCTCCCACAGTTGTCCAGGAATCAATGGGAGCTGAGAACACCAACTGCCACCAGGGCCAGCAAGCAGCCCTCATTCCCTTGCTTCCTCCTGCCTGCAGCCTCTGTAGAAGAGACACATCACTACTGATCAGAGTTGGAAAGGCATAGGCAGCCTGTGGGTCTGGGGCCATGCAGAGGCCACTGGCTCTATTGGCTGGCCAGGCCACTGTGCTTCCTCCAAGACTTGATCTCACTATGCCTGAGTCACACTTGGGAACTCAAGAGCAAAACTAAACCCTAAGCAGCCTGCAGGCCCAAGTTAGCTGCTGGCGACAGGTTTTCCATAAACAGAAATACATTCTGAGCTGAGCTGGGAGCCCTCTACTGCCCTGCAGCTGGAGGGAGAGGCCCCCCAGCCCATCAGGCTTAGTCCCTTCCCTGGGGCATGGCTAGGCTCCGTGGACCCTCTACATCCCACAGCTTCTAGCAATCTGGGCCTGTCTCCTCCATCTGAACTCATTTGGAGAGGGGGGTAGGAAGATGTTGTCCTGTCCTAATCACCCTGGTGTCAGGTTTGCAGGGAACAGACTCCAGACACTCAGTTGTCACCCTTTGGCACCTCCATAGGGACAGCCAGCCATAGGGCAACTGCTCTTGGCTTCAGCTTCCACCCTCAGCCTTGCTCCTCAGGGAATCCAAGGGGCCAGCAATGTGACCCTATAGACCTGGTGCTCCAAGGAAGGCCCTGAGCTTGCTTGGTGGAAGAGGCCAGGGTTCTGGTGTGAGCAAGGGTCTCAGTATCCTGAAGGCAGGCTGTTTGATCTTTTTCCTACAAGTGAGAAGGGAATGGGCAGGGGGCTCCCATTTCTAGCCCCCTGCTGGTCCTGGAAGAGAGGCATTATTATTCCAATGTCACAGAGAGGAACCAAGGCCCTCATGGGACCTGCCCAGACAGAATGACTGTGAGCCCCTAGCTACACAGCCTCTGTCCCACAGGGAACAGAGAGAGCAGGGCAGCTAAGACTGTCAAGGCTGGAAGGAGCCTCACACTCCACACGCCATGAAAGGGGAAACTGAGTTTGGAGTGTAAGAGGAGCTGGCCAGGGCTTGATAGGAGAGATGGCCCCAGCCTTCTGTGCCCTGCTCCCTCCCACACCTGCAGTGTTGTCTTAGAGGATGATTGTCACATCCTGCCATGGACTCTAAAACCCAAGGTGGCAAGTGGCAGGGACCTCACTGCACTTGGGGCCAGGCCTGAAAGACAGGTTGGACTTCCATAATGGAGACCCAGGAATGATTGGGGGTGGGGAAGTTGCAGTTTGCAACAGAGCATAAGCCCCAGTGACTGGATGGAGCCTTGAAGCTATTTGGGTTGTTGTCATTGTGTCCTGCTGTTTCCCACCCACAGGAGGGCAGGTTGGGGGCCACTTTCAGTACAAAATCACTTGTAAGGTGACTATTCCTGATCTCTCTGTGGAACCCATTGTCTAAGAGCCCAGACTCTGGAGTTATCTGACACAGCCACCACTTGCTAGCTGTGTGATCTTGGATGATTCACTTAACCTCTAAACCTTGATTCCCTCATCTATGAAATAGGGAAAAAAGGAGACTAACCATAGTTCATAGGAAAGCTTCAGTGTTAAAATTTACATATGCATTATGTATATATAATAAAGTGTACATATATACATATATGCACATATGTATATGCACATGCATACCATGTGTACATATATTATTCATATATACATATGTATAATTTATTTTATTATAATACATAATTTTATATATGTATAAAATATATATGTATGTATGTGTCTATGCGTATCCCTTAAAATAAAGACGAATGTAAGAGGATGTTATTAGCTTAAACTTTCTAATACAGACAGAAGGGGTGTGGTTCTTCACAGGGAACACTCCCCTGGTGGACAGTCGACGATCTCTGGAGACATTTTTGATTGCTACAATTGGGGGATGGGCAGGTGTGCATCTGGTGGGCAGAGGCTGGGGGTGCTGCCAATACCCCCAACCATGGAATCAGGGACCCAAATACCCTGGCATGGTGTCCAAGGAGCTTAGCTGGGGAGTGGGTGGTAGAAAGAGGTCTGCACTGAGCCGAGATGGGGGCAGGGATGGGCCTGTCTGCTCCTGGAGGATGATGGGAGTCCCTGCCATGCGGAGAGCTGAGTGTTTGTGTTTCCAGTGCCTTGTGACCATTACATAATGGGATGGCTTATCCACAGGCTTGCAGAACAGGCTGAAGGTCACCGGCAAGGGAAATGCAGCCATGGTTAGTGCGAGGCAGAAGGACCCACCACAGTGATCACCACGAAGCTTGGGGGTTCTTCTTTAAACAGGAGAGGGCCTAGATGTGTCTCAGCTCTGTTAGGACCAGATCTTTTGTAGCAGCTGATGCATGTACACAAGTGGCAATGGACCCCACTGTGTACACATCTCACATACACATTTTATCTTTTTCAGGTGAAGAAAAGGGGGGCTGAGGCCACCAGTTGACAGAAGAGCAGATGAATGAGTGAATCTTACGAAAGTGTTAAGCATCTGATTAAGTCTCTTGTTTTCTAAAAATGTAGTTCTCCCTTCTTTCTTGATGCACATGTGTGGGGCTCTTGAATGTGCATGTGTGTGCACATGTGGGATGTGTAAGCCAACAACTACACAAGCAGAAGAAGAAGCATCTGGTGCAGGGGAAAGGACCTGGGCCTAGCCTACCTAGCTGGTCTTAGCCCTTCTGGAAAGTTCTGCATGACTCTGTGCAACCTTTTACCCTCTCTGGAGCCCTGAAAAATGGAGGAATGGTGGACAGTACTGCAGAGCCGTTCAGTAAAATACCACAAACCCAGCATCTCCAACCAGCCGAGCAGCTGCTAGCTTCTGGGACCTTGTGGCTTTGTTCTCTGAAAACAAAAATTCTGGTTGTAAATCAGTTGGAATTCAAATCAAGGGCACTTAAGTATTTTGAAAACAGAAATAAACAAATGGGAAAAATTTGTTGGAAGATAATTATTTTGTGCATCCTGGAATCCAAACTTATCACACATAATTTCACAATAGCTACTTTGAACAGTGCACATTCAGCAGTGTGGGCCTCTCCCACGCACTCCCACTCCCTGAGAGGCCCGGGGTGTGAGCGGACGCTGGGTGAGGAGGGTATTTGCTGTTTGCTGTTCTGGGCAGAGGTGGTGGTCTGCACGTCACAGCTAATGAGATGGAAGCTCAAAGGCTCTGCCTCCTGGACTGTTCCAAGGTCCTTCGGCTCATGCAGGGTCTGGACTTTTAAAATGTCTTTCTCCCTTCCTTCCCTTCCTCCTATACTCCCCACTGTAGCCGACCAGTCCCCTGCAAACTGCACTGTCATAGTCCCTGGCCTGGCCCTGCAGAGTGTGTGACAGGGACACCCAGATCCTGGCCGCCATACAGCTAGGACGTGCTCCGTGGGTGGCTGTCCTGCTATCTTCAAGGCGCTGCCAGGATACTCCTGGGACCAAGGCTGATGGGTGTTGATACAGGGCCAGTTCTGGGTGCTCCTGGCTGGCCAGCTGGCCTCCCAGTCTTTGCCCTGCCCCATGTTTAGTGTCACTTCTGGCCCAACAGTATCAAGTGTCTGTTGTGCCACAAGTCTGGGGATAATTTCCAGGCTGAAGTGCCCAGTGGCCTGGTTTCTGACCCAGGTGTCTGTCAGGCACAAGGACTGCTGTGCTCCCTGAGGAAAAGGCTGGTCTTATGAGCACGAAAACAGGCTGCCGTTGGTCCTCCGAGGCCTCTGGGTCAGCCTGATTGCCCCTCGCCCCTCCCTTGCTCGGCTGCCTGCCCTTATTGTTGATTGGCCTGCCGAGTAAGTCCAGGGTAGAAGCAGCTCCAGCAAGTGCCCAATAAATGGAACTGGTATTATTTTTATCCTCAAAGCACAAATTAAATGCCATGAGCCCTCCTAAGAGCCAGAAGCAATGTCAGCTGCTGGGATGTACCCCCTGCCCACAGGAGGGGCTACCCCACAGACAGCAGGGGTTGGGGCAGAGAGGAAGGGGGCGAGACCAGGGAGGAGGGGTAGGGAGGAGGGATAGGGGACTGAGGAAGACAGGGAGGACAGATGGGAACGGGGAAGGGGAGGGCCCCTGCAGAGGAGATGCAGGTTACCCTGAGTCTTGGCAGACTGCCGAGGGCACCAGACAAGCCAAGCCAACACTTGCCTGTGGCACTGCAGCGTGTGGCCCCTGAGAACTCACAGGAGTTGGTCTTAGCCAGAGTGCAGGGAGCAGGGAAGGACCTGACTTGGGCTGGGGAAGTTGGCTGCTGGGTCAGAGGACTCGGCTTGTCATGCCTGATGCTTAGGCTGTGTCTTAGGGTAGGCAAGGGGAGAGTTTTAAGCAGTTAGAATTAAGAACCTCTTTTCTTTCTTTCTACAGTCTAGACTTGTCTGTTGGGAAAGTCTTGGGTAAATGTTTGGAGTCCATGGGATCAGGACAGTCTGTGTGGAGATATAGTGGCTGGAGCAGGGACTCAGACAAGGGAAGAAGAACCCGGGAGTAGGTAGGAATCCTAGGAGAGGCTCCTGATGCAGAGGAGCCAGAAACCTGACGACCTTACAGCTAACTGGAGCAAGACCTTAAAGCATCACAGGCACCCTTAATATCTGGCCACATCTTCCAGGCCTTGACTTGACCTAGTGCCTCTTGCAAAGCAGAGGCAGCTGGAGGCCCTGGAACCTGTGAGTGGAACTCTTCCCCTACCCCTGTCCACACCTGGCCTGGCAGGGACAGTCCTCTGTAAGTATCTCCAAGAGGACAGAGCCCACCGGGGATTAAGAATGCCTGGCTCCCTCTTCCAGGCTATGCTGGCTATGCCAGGTGTGTCCCGCCCCCCCAACAGGCTCTGCCCAGCCCTCAGGACATTGGCAGGCTGCCTTGTGTTCTGCCTTCTGTCTGGGTCCAGCCAAGGGGAGGCACAGGTGGGCAGGACAAGAGACAGGGCGGATCCTTTCTGTCTGGCTCCTCTAGTTCTAACAGGCTTCTCCATGGGCTGCCGTGCATGTTGGGCACATTCTCACCAAGCTCCCTGGTGGTCACCACTTCCTCCCCTCCCTTTTGGGCCTGGGGTGGTAACATTTTTGGTACCCTTGACCCTGCCCAAATCTCTGTCCCTTCAGTAACTTCTCTTCTTTCACGTGGGCTGGCGGTGTCTTGCAGATAGGCTCACCAGATAAAATATAGAATGCCTAGTGAAATTTGAATTTCAGATAATCAACAAATAGTATTTTAGCATAAGTATATCCCAAATATTGCCTGGCATATACTTACGCTAATGATTACTCCCTGCTTATCTGAAATTCACATCTATCAGGTGTCTTGCATTTTTCTTTCTAAATCTGACAGTCCTACTTTCAGGGCCCCTGACTGATGACTAGTGTGTCCCTTAGCTCAGGGGCATTTCCAGCCACTGACTACTGACTATGTGGATTTGGAAGCCCCAACCCTGGCCACACAGAGGCAGAATTCAGAGCTGCTTCTTTTTTGGGTTGGGACAGTGGGAAGATCATAAATAAGACCTGGTCATTGGTGGTGGTATGACATAGCCCTGAAGGGTTGGGATTCAGAATAAGGACATTTGGAGAAAAAATTAGAAAGGTCTGGAGCCCTGTGAACAGTAAGCTGGCTTTGGAGTCACATGGAATTCCCTTTTAACCATGTGACTCTGGGCCTCAGTTTCCTCGTCTGTAATATGAGCACTCTGAAGTGAGATTAGGAGACCTGCTCAGGCTGCTCATGGCACTCAGATAATAAGTCCCAGAGGCAATCTTCTGCTCTCTGAATTCACCTTGATTTGCTGCTGTAACAAATGAATCTCAAAACATGCAATGACGCAAGGACAGGAGGTTTGTCCTTTCTCTTGGATTCAATCAATGAAAGCCAGTGTTCTCCATCGGGAAATGGCCTCCTCCCAGTGAGCCAGGGCCCAGCCCATGTCTTGGGTGGCTCTGTCATCTCACAAATGTGTGTCTGCCAAGGTTGCAGCATTCATGTGTGCTCAGTTGAAGAAGAATGTGGTGGGCATGGCAGTTTTCATCTCCTGGGCTTGGCCCTGGTCGATTTCACTGACCCTCACATCCCCTGGCCTTGAACTTGTCACTGGCACTTCTAACTTCAGACAGGCTCAGTTTCCAGGAAGAAGGAGCAATGGATTTGGTGGACAACACTGGACCTTGTGTCAGGAACTGACACCACTAACAGCACCCAAGGAAGTGTTCAAGCAACGAGACCCCAGAAGGAGAACACTCCTGGTGGTCCCCAAATGAGACCATGATGGTGAAAAAACAGGCAGTGTCTTAGTGTAGGCTCTCCACAAACAGACCCTGATACAGAGACTTGAGTTCTCATTCTGCATTTTGGAAGAGATTTGTATTAGTCTGTCTTTCATTGCTATAACAAGACACCCGAGGTTGGGTGATTTGTAAAGAAAAAATTTATTTAGCTTACAGTTTTGGAGGCTGAAAGACCAAGAGTGAACAACCCCATGAATTGGCCTCTGGTAAGAGCCTCTGGGATGACTCACATTGTGGAAGATGGTATCATGATGGCAAGAGAGAGTGTGTGTATGTGGTGAGACAGAAAACCAGAGAGAGATTCAAGGATCAG
Source organism: Castor canadensis (assembly GCF_047511655.1). NCBI lineage: Eukaryota > Metazoa > Chordata > Mammalia > Rodentia > Castoridae > Castor > Castor canadensis. The sequence continues at coordinate 15,417,161 of NC_133388.1, read as the reverse complement.
ACTTGCTCTTATACAACTCACTCTCAAAGAAACTAACCTGGATCCTGTGAGAGCTATTTTAAGCCCTTCCCAGGACGGCATCCCCGATGACCTAACCACCTCCCACTAGGCCACATTGCTTAAAGGTTCTACCACTTCAGTACTGCTACACTGAGGACCAAGCCACTGACACATGAACCCTTGGGAACAAACCACACCCAACCAGAGTCAGATCCAAGGGGGGGCGGGGAGTCAGATAGCAAGAGTGTGAACTCCAGCCACACTGTGGGCTATGGATGCTGGCACTTGCTGAGAAAGCCTGAGAGCCCACATGGAACTAGGGCCTCACACTTGTCCCTAAAGGAAGCGGGTGGTAGCTGGGCACTGGTACTCCAGCTGCTGGCTGAAGGCTGTGCCTGACAGTGTGCTTACCCTCTGGCACCTGTGGCCTCTAGGTGGGGTGAAGGAAGCTAGGTCAGGCAAGCTAAGAGAGTGGAGGTTTGTCCCCAGTGGTCAGGGTGAGGGGACAGAGACAGGGCACCCAGTGTCTGCTACACTCATCAAATGTGCAGGCGACACTTGATTCCCTGTCTTGATTGGTCCCATGAAGAAACTGGCCAAAGATCAGGGTCTGGCCTGTGTCTGTGTCCATCTCCTGTGCCCCTGGTCCCATGACTCCCAGAAGCAGGGCCACAGAGCTTGGAAGTCACTGTGTGACCAAAGGGTGAACACTTGATTGGAGTCCACTAAGCTCCCTTGGAGCCCAGGTCTGCTGCATATTGGCTGACCTCGGCCGATCATCTTCTCTCCCTTAGAGATACTGAAAATGAGCTGAGCAGAGCTGTGGTCTAGACCTCTGAGGCTCCCAGCTTAAACAGGACACAGACACAGTATAGGCAGTTACAGCTCTGGTTTGTCAGAAACTGGGTGGGTGGACTCCCAGTCCAGTCTCTGGGGGCAAATAAAGATTCTTTGAAGGAATCTTTACCAAGCATTGCACCACACACAGGTGCAGGGGCGCCCTAGGTTGGAGGTGCCCACAGGTTCCTGTCTATACACTGTACGCGGTCCCTTCTGCTGAGATTGTGGGAGAAGGAGGGGAGGTCGCGATGGCCTCTGCAACTTGTAGGACCTGGTGCAAAATGCGTGTAGGCCCCTTGCTCAGAAGGCATTAAGAGCCTCAATACTGCAACAGCAGTAAGCATGATGAAAAGCAAGGTCTCTGAGCAGGGGACACCATGGATACGAGGTCCCCTGGTAAAAGGGTTCTGTGAAGATGGGGATGAACTGAGGGCTGGGGGAGTTGGAAAAAGCTCCTGTACATGGTACCCACCCTCAGCTGGAGTGGCTGAGAGAGTTGGTAGCTGCTGTAGACCCTGGGGAGTTAGAGAGATTGTTCTCAAATTTGGCCCCATGACCTTAGCTGAGGCCTAGTTCCCTGTTCCAGATCAGAGGTTTTGGTGGCCTTGGATCTAGGGTAGGAAGCCCAGACTGGAGAAGAATGGCAGGCTGCTGTGTGGCACATGGTGACATGTAGTATGGGAGGCCTGTTGGGGCCGGAGCACGCTACCCAGTTGCCGGGTCCCAAGCCTCTCCCCAGGGTGAATGCTGCTCAGTGGGTGGGGCTCCCATACATGCAGCTCCTGGTACTCCAGGCACACTCGGCTGACCATGTGAATGGCCTCCTCCTGCCCTGTGCCTCTCCCAGGAAGCCCTCAGGATTTTATCCAGATGCACGTGTTCTCCTGGCTTTGGAATATCTGGAACTAGGACAGGTCAAATGGTGGCCTTGAAACTCACCTCGGCTTTGTTTCTCATGCATCTTGGTCCCTAGAGTCTCCAAGATCTAGCTCTTGAATTCTTTCTTTTTTTTGGGTAGCAACTGGTACTGGGGTTTGAACTCAGGATCTCATGCTTACTAGGCAGGTTTTCTACTACTTGAGTCACTCCACCAGCCCTTTTATTTTTTGTGTGTTGGGTATTTTCGAGATAGGGTCTCATGAGCTATTTGCCTGGCTGACCTCAAACTGCAATCCTCCTGATCTCTGCCTCCTGAGTAGCTAGGATTATAGGTTTGAGCCACTGGCACCCAGCTGCCTTGAATTCTTAGTGTGTCTCCCAGGATCTGTCTTGGACGGGATCAAATATGCTGAAGGTCAGAAGTCTTGCATAGTTCCACCGGGTTCTCACAAGGCCAAAGTCATGGTCTAGTCTCCTATCTGTAGGCTCTGGGGAGAATCCACTTCTAAACTCTCTCTGCTGGCAGAGTTCAGTTTTTTGCAGTCATAGGACTGCGGTCCCTGCTTTCTAGCTGACTGTTGGCAAGGGACTGTTCTCAGCTCTCGAGGTTTCTCTGGTCTTTACCCACCACTCCTCCCATGTCAGCATGGAGAAAGTCCATTCTCTGTTCCCTGACTCCTCACACTTCAACTCCCTGCTGCCAGCCAGAGCCCCCAAGAGCTACCCCTTGAATTCTTAGTGTGTCTCCCAGGCTCTGCCTTTGAAGGACTGGGATGGTTCAGATAGACCCGAGTAATCTCCTTACCTCAAGGTCAACTGATTTTCAACTTAATTACATCTGCAAAACCCCTGTTGCCATGAAAGGGACAGACGCACAGGTGCGATCCTTCATTACATTCACAGCCCAGGGACTTTGGGGAGACTCATGGGGCATCATAGAATTTGTTTCCAGAACACTCTGCTCTGTTGCTTCCCTCCTTCCTCAATGCAGATCCTACTTGACCTCCTTCCACCACTGATGTCAGCATTTTAAGGACACAAGGATCCCTAAATAAATGATAATAAGAATGAGGTCTGGGTTGGACCACCCACATAGATGTCAGAAACCACCCCAGTGGCCTGGCGTCTTCCAGCTCACAGCTTATTTCCCAGGCGCAGGGGACCTCTTGCCCTCAGCTCAGCAGAGGGAAAGACCCCCACCACCACCCCACCACCACCACCTTGGGAGGTTTTGGAAGGAACCAAGTCGCCCTCTTGTGGACTGTCAATGAAAGTGGGAACTGGGTGACCAGGACAGAACTCTACCTTTTGACAGCTTGGCTAGAGAGCATTCAACAGGTGGCTTGGCCTAAAGGCAATAGCACAACCTGGTCACAGACTGGATCCTCCAAAAGTGTGAGCCAAAATAAGCCTTTTCTCTTTGTAAGTTGATTGTATCCAGTATTTTGTCATGGTAACAGAAAACTAACACAACCTACGTTCCAACATTCTTAAAGTAGATGCAATTGTGTGAAACTTTCTTGTAGGGATATTGGACTAGGATCACAGAGCACTACAGAGGATGTGTTTGGGCTTGATACATGAAAAGGCTGAAGATGTTCCAGTGGTGGGAGTGGCCCACAGGCTGATGGGGCCACCTTGGAAGAGAGGGAGTAGCTGTCACTAGATGTAGGCCTATGAAGAAAGAGGTCTCTCTCACTGACAGTGTTCTGAGCCTATACCATCTCACAGACACTGTTGTTCCCGGTTTACAGATGAGCAAACTGAGTCTCAGAGACTTGGTGACTCATACTTCCTACACTGTTTAGTGAGGGGAGTCATGACTCAAACCAAAGCAGTGTCTGAACCTGGTGCCTGCCAGTGACTCACGTCTGTAATCCTCACTACTTGGGAGGCTGAGATCAGGACGATCAAGGACTACAAGCATAAAATCAACTGGAAATCTAAAAGGTGTGGCTAATGGTTAGAGGTTCTCTTCTGTCCTGGGCTCCTGGTCTCCCACCTAAAACTAAGCCTCTAAGTCTGCCTACACACTCTACTGACAGTTGTCTCCTTTAAGTCCTGCTTTTGAGGTGGGTGGTTTTCCCATTGTAGACGTGTCAAGACCAGGACGGAGATCAGGTCCCATCCAGATTGCTGCAGGCAGTGACCCTGGGCTGGCCCATTTGCTGTCCTAGCCAAGGCACCAAGTGGTAGAAATTATGGACCCATGCCCTCCACCTCACATGCACACAGGTTGGCAGGACCAAGATAGAATTTCAATTTTCTGTCTAAAAATGCCCCATGTATTTAAAATTAAAAATCTCAGTTTTCAAGGTTATGACATTAGCTAAAGGCAAAAGGGCAGCTTTATTGAGGTCTGCTACGGATTCAGTAAGGCATGTGGATTTTTTTCATTAGGTCCCTTACCTGAAATTAATTCTTGAGGGGCTAAATTCATTCTACCTTTTCCATGCTTACTGTCACCAGTTTCAGTGGAGATTTGATCCTTTTTACCACAGCAGTCTGCCCTTTTCCTAGCCTGTCATACAAATTCTAATTCAAAAACAATTTTTTAGTATAAAATAAGAGGACGGGAGAGCAGTGGGAAAAAAAAGGGAGAGACAGCAGGGATGGGTCTGAGAGTGAGCCTGGGACGAGCTGTTGCTACCCATTGCTTTCCAGGCTGTGACAGTGGAGAACTGCTTACAGACTTGGAGTAGATATAGGGGAGTGGTCTCCAGGGGAAACCCCACTGGGTGGGAAAATTCTTCCGGAGTGGAGTCAACCATGGCTACTGGGAAGTGAGAGGAGATAAGTGGTAATTAGGTAGATAAGTTGCTCAGTGCACTCCGGACCCCCTGGCGAGGTGGTGACTTGTCATTTCCTTGAGGCTAGATGTGGTTCTTCCAGTGGGGAGTGGGGTGTCAGTAAACTGCCTGCAAGGGTGGGGGGGGGGGTCCGATCCTAAGGTGGCTTCTTTTTGTTCACGCTAACAGAGGCCAGCCCAGGCAAATAGCTTATGAGACCCCCATCTCGAAAATAACCAAAGCAAAATGGACTGGAGGTGTGGCTCAAGAGGTTGAGTGACTGCTGTGCAATCATGAAGCCCTGAGTTGAAACCCCAGTCCCACCTCCCCTGCCCCCCAGAAAAGAGCTGTGTTTGTCTAAAGCACTGCTTGTAAACACACATCTACTGAGTACTCTTCTAGACACAGTGACCCCAGCAGGGACAGCCTAGTCCCAGTCCTTGCCCTCCTGGAGGTCACATTCCATCAGGGGAGGGAGACCACATAGAGTGATGAGTGTGCAAACAGAAATCCATCAGAGTGAGGTAATACTAGGGCTGGGGTGGGGGGGTGGGGGGGCGTCCCCATGGTCAAGCAAGGCCACTCTGAGGAGGTGACTTCTGAGCTGAGGTCTAAAAAGCAAGAGGGAGAAAGCATTGTAGAGAGTGGGCAGAGGGAACCACAGGTGCAAAGGTCCTGTGGTAGTGAAAGGGGAACAGGAAGGGGAACACAAAAGCCAACACAAGAGGAATGACAAAAGTAGGGCCAGATCAGTTAGGGCCCCCTTAGACAGGATTTGAACTTCAAAGCAGGCATGCTACAGCCAATCCCTAGGAGCTCAAGAGAGACACCTGTTAAACGTTCAGACATTTTGCAAGCAGACTGTCGAACCGTTAGCAGCTTCAAATTGGGAGAATTTATACCATGGAAATAGGCAAATGCCACAAACTATGGTTAAACACTGACCTGCACATCACTGGTTGTTGACAGGGGGATAGGGAGACTCAATTTTTCCTTTTAAAAGTGCTCTCTCTTGCTGTTGAGGGTACAGAAGCAGGAAGGCCAACAGGGGAGGCCTCTGTATTGGTCCAGGCTGGAGAGAGGAGAGTAGGAGAGAAAAGCCATGGACTGCTGACATGAGACAGAGCCAGTGGTTTTGCTCAGGCAGCTTCCATTACTGAAATTCAGATAGGTGATGCAGCCTGAGCAAGAACCCAGGTCTGGGCTTCCAAATCCCCCTGTTCCCCACACCTCACTGCTGCCCCAAGTTGCCAGAAGGTTCTTTCAGGTTCTGGGGCAAGAGGAGCCATGATATCCAAGCCACCCTCAGCCCCAGCTCCCTGTGCTCAGAGCACAGCTTCTCACACCTCTTCTCAGGAGGGTGGCTCCTCCAAGATACTGCAGGGGACAGGGATGAGGGGCCAAGATGACACTGAAAGGCCCTGTCCCCTCAGGAAGCCTTGACCAAGGCCAATACCTCTGCTTTCCGACCCAGGAAGGGCCTCCCACAGGAAAACTTGGTCAGAGATAGCTTCTAACATCTCAGGATCTGTCTGGGTAACCCTTAGACTTGGGACCTGGGGTCTCCCTGGTGCAGGAATTGACAGGGATGGAAGCCTGGAATGAGAAGGGAGGGACCAGGCTGGGGCTCCCAGGAGGAGCCATAGCTGGACTGGATGCTGTGGGCTTTGGATCCTCTGCATCAGGCATGGAGGGAGGGGATGGGTAGGGACCACTGAGATTCTCTCTCAGTGAGCGGTTGCAGATAATCATGCTAGGTCTTAGCATGATTCAGGCAGAGTCTTCCCCCAGGCTTCACATCTCCTTCTTCCCCAGTGGCCACCTCTGCCAGCCAACCCCAGTGAACCCCCCTTGTGTGCTTCAGCCACCCCCAGCTCCTTGTGTTAGGGAACCAGCTATGTGATCCTTGGAGAGGGAAAGGAAGGGCAGGAAGTAAACTTCTCCAAGATGAATGCCTACTGTGTGCCAGGCTCACACAGGCTCACCCTCTTTCCTAGAAGCTGGGAACACACACACTCTTAAAGAGATATACCTATTCGTTTCCTTGCCCCTAAGATAAGATCAGAAAGATTCACTCACATCCTTTCAGACTTTCTTACACACACACACACACACACACACACACACACAGGCACACAGGCACGCATAGACCACAGATTCACAAAAGCAGAATGCTGCTAAGTGAGCCTTCACAGGGAGTACCTCATCAAATCCTGGGTGCTGTCATTGTCCCCACTTTGCCTTGCCTGAACTAAAACTCAGAGAGCTTATGGGCTTTTCCTAAAGTCACACACCTGAAAGTACTGGCTGGCTCCATGGTGGCAGCCTCTGTGTCCTGAACGTTCTCTGGCTGGGGTTCGGCTGCCTTTGCTCCTGTCGGGGATATTTGAGGCTGCAGAGCAGATGGAGTTGGGACTTGAGGCAGGAAACCCAATGCAGCCCTGCCTTCTGCTGTGCCTAGTAACCCAACCCCACAGTCCTTGTGAAGGCCTTTGAAAAGGAGTCTATTGCCACTGAACTGTGGCTCTGCCTGTCCAGTGGGCTCCCAACTCCCTAGCTCCCAGCTGTGCACAGCAGACAGAACTGCCTGGGTATGGTCTCACCATGGTCTCTCTCACCAAGGCCCAGGGCATGACACTGGCTCTCCCCCGCTGTGCACCCCGGCAGCCTGTGCCTCTCAGCGCTGTGCTCTCCTCTCTAATGTTCCTTTCAGACTTGCCTAACATGCTGGAAGCCCTGGGTTTCATCCCCAGTCTTGCAAAATAAGTAAAGAAATAGAGTTCTTTTCAACCCCAGTGTAAGTGCCTGATGCTTCCCCTAATCAGGGAAGGGCAGGTCTGTGGCTGACTGGGGGAGGGGAGGAAGAGAAAGAACTAGGGCAGGAAGAGGCCTCTGAGGCAGCTCTGAGGTTGCAAGCATCCGGGTGGAGTGAAGTCCCTGGGCCTGGATTCAGATCCCAGTGTGGGTCCTGCACCGTTGCACAGGTTTTTAGGTTCCTAGTCTGTGGCTGCATCTTGAAATTCTTAATCTTTTTGAAGCCAAAGCCCAGCATTTTCAGATTGCATGGGGCCCACAAATGATGTTACTGGCCCTGCCACCAGGTACTAACCATGTGACTGTGAGCAGCTGCTTCTCCCAGACACTCGGGTCTCATCTGCAAAGAGAGCACCAATGCCACCGCCCTGGAGGTTGTCTGAGAATCCAAGGAGGCTCCAGGTAAAGAGCCAGGCAGTGGTGAGGCTATAGCAGGGCCAGGCCCTGGTAATTGTCAATCACTCTCCAGGGCCCGATGGGGGAGAAACATCTCACAGCTGCAGCGTCCCTTCCAGCCTCATCTGTGAGTGAGCTCTCTGGACACTTTAAGGGACACTTCAGGCCACAGGTAGACTCTCTGGGAAACAGATAGTTCCATCAGCAACCAGACCCCAAGCCTGTGCCCTCTGGGGCTGAGCTGGTTAGGCCTTCAGCAGCAGGACAGGGAGGTTCTGGGGTTTTGGAGCCTAGGTAGAGACATGGGCTGGTGATCCTGCTCCAGCATCTGCCACACCAGAGTAGGGTCAGCGATCTGCCCTTCCTGAATGAAGGCCTTGAAAGCCACAGTGCTGTGGTCCCCCGCCCTTCCTCCAAGCAGCTTCCCCCTCCATATCAGGGCTCATAAATCCTCATTGGTCAATTTCTAAGTCCTGGCAACTCAGGTCCCAGGAGGGTTCTGGACCCCAATTTCCTGGGTTGATGCCTCAGCTGTTTCCCAACAGTGAGACTTTGGACAAGCTACTAAAATCTCTGTGAGCCTCAGCTCCCCTTCTGTGAAAGAACAACTCTGGCCTGTCTGAAGATTCAATTGTCCCCAACATGGAGGGTATTTGGAAGTGTGCTGCACAAGTGTCCTGCTGGCCTCCTGACTCCCCTCCACTGAGCCAAGGAGCCTGCTCAGAACCGCCAGGGTGACCAACCCCCTCCATTTCCTCGGGGACGCCCTGGGGAGCTGACTGTTGCCTTCAGGGAACCATGTTTTCTCATCATGCCAGAGATGAACCCCAGGCTTTGCTCTTGCTAGGTAAGCCGCACAGCCTGAGCCTGCTTCATAGCCTACATGTAAGCGGATGTAGTTTGGCTGTGTAGTGTTCCTTGGTCCCAAGAGCAGCCCTGGTTGGCTCTGGGAAACCTGCAGCCCCCAGGGCAGCTCTCAGGATGGACTGTCAAGCCAAGGGGTGGGCACATGGTCGAGGCCCAGACAACTGGATGCGCTCTCTTGGTTCCTGAGAATAGAGAGGATGCGGGGAAGGGGGTGGGGGTGTTGTTTTAGGGGGGGTTCCCCTGAGTCCCTGATGCCTGGCTCTGCAGGTCTGCCCCTAGGGCTCATGGGCCTGAGCCGGGTCTTCAGCTGTCTCTGCATTCTTCGCCTTCCTTACCGCCTTGCATCGGTTTGTTTGTTTTATTATGGAGCTAGGGACAAATCCAGGGCCTTGAGCACTCCAGGCAGGTGCTGGCTCTACCACTGAGCTATATTCCTTTTTTGCCCATAGCTGCCTCATCACTTTCTGTTGCTGCCAATCCTCTCAGCCTCTGCTCAAGTCACCCCTGCTTTCACATTCCCCTTCTGTACCTCTTGCTGTGGCTCTCACAGCAAGGCCTGTCTGCCAGAGGGGTAGAGCATGAGGTGGGATGGGATAGGGTGGGATATAGGTGGGCACCAGCCCAGTTCCCCCCTGCTCCAGTGACACAGGTCCAGCAGCTACACTAGCAGGTATAGGGTGTGTAAGTCAGGGACAGGTTCTCCACTTGGGTCCTCTGCCCAAGTGGAGTCTGCTCTGAGTCAGGCCATGGTTGGAGATGATCCCTCTAGGGCTCCCCCAGCTGCAGTCACCAAAGCAGGTGGGAGGGGAGGAAGGGAGAGAGCCAGGTCAGGGGAGTTTGGGCAGCTTGCAAGGTAGGGCATGAAGAACCACCCCACCTTAACTTCAGGTGGGCAGTCTTCAAAAGAAATGACACAGCCTAAGCCTCCTTGTCCCTTCCCTTTGGGAACTGAACTGGGGGCAGGCAGGGGCAGAGAAGGTCCTAGGGCCGTGGAACATCTGGTCCTCCACCTGCAGGGGCATCCTGCATGATGGACATGCCGAGTCTAGAAGCCAGCATTGTGACGTCACTGCCTGGCTGTGGCTTTGCGTCCAGAGCTGTGGGTGAGTTGGCTGGGATCCTTCCTTTTCTGGTGCTCTTGAACCTGTCTGATGCTCATAGCTGAGCAGGTAGTCCTCACTTTCCTCCTCTGCTTCCCCCAGGCACCAGGGCTGGCCAGCAGATGGCCAGGGTCATGCTCTCTTAGTGGGAACCAGCCCTGGCCAGCTGCCCAGGAACTGTTTGCAAGGCTGGCTTAAGATCCCTGTGAGCTGAGCCATCTTCCACGCGCCACCAGAATCTTGTTCCAGGTGTCCCTGCCTGGTGTCTGCCTCCAGCCCAGCTCTGTAAGCCCTGCACAGGCTCCAAGTGCATGACACTGATGAATGAGAGTCCTGGGGGTGGGGGCAGGGAGCTATGAGGCAGACCCCTCCTCCCTCTCCCAGCTGCTCTCTACAAGCCCTTGCTCTGACTCAGTGACTCTTTTTTGAATTTCACAGGAAGCCAACACCTATTGGGAGTCCCCTGGACATCTTGGATCTTGGGAACTACAATTTTGGGTGATGGTGCTATACCGTTGATGGGGCATTGAGGGCAAAAATGGCACTGCAGAGGGGCACCTTCAGCCCCTCCAGAGCTGGGGTACATCTCAAAGGCCCTAGACTTCAGATTCAGTGACCCCTGAGTTCAGACCCAGTCCTTCTGTGTGACCTTGAATTGGTCACCACCCCTCTCTGAGCCTCTGTTTCCTTTTCTATGTAGTGGGCATGCTAACCCCGGCTTCTGAAGACTGTTGGGAGGACCCAAAGAGGAAACCGCTGCTGTGATTGTTCCATTTCGGTCTGTCTGCTTCCTGTCTGGACTAGGTGGTGAGGGCCACTACTGGCGGCCATGGACACAGACCAGGGAGCTGACTTGAGCAGTCCTGGCCAGGAGGATGAGGACCTGCAGGTGCTAATGCAGGAGCTCTGCCATCTGCAGGCCAAGTACGAGGTGTCCTGGGCCCTGCTGTGCCCTGCTCTAGTCCCATGCCACCCTCAGGAGGGCCAAAAGCTGGGACAGAGCAAAACTGCCCTGCGGAGGCCAGGCCAGGGAGGACACAGGAGAGGAGTGAGGCCTGGGAGGAAACCCCAGGGTAAGGAGGGAGGAGCTGTGACTACATCCTTTGACCTCAGCTCCCCTTTGACCTCAGAACTTGGTCCAGTTGCAGGAGGGGCTGCAGTGGCCATCCCTATCCACCTGTCAGCTCAGACCCATAATGTCCTTCTGCAAGACTGCCACCCTAGCTCTGGGTGGAGCCTGGTCCTCCCCCTCCTGGGGCCTCAAGCTGCAGGTATTTGTGGGAAAGAATAAGAAAACAGATAGCTGTTCCTGGGCACTCAGCAGTCATTAGCTATCCCAGCATAGCCCCTGTGGGCACAGTGAGTAGAGGGTACGCAGCTGAGGCCAGGTCAGGCCCCCAGTTGGCCCTCTACTCTTGACCTCTGACTCCAGAGCAGGCAGCCTATTGATATTAGTCTTGCTTAGGAATTTCCCTTAAGGTTCCTAAGTCACCTGGGCATCCAGGTGTAATCCCATCCAGCCACAGGGAGAGTCTGTCATCACCCCTGTGACAGTGAACAACCCAGGCACACAGACAGGTGAAGCAGCTGACCCTGTCACTGCCTAGGAGGGGGAGCTTATCTCCCAGGTGGGCCTTGGCCACCACCTGCTTTGCCTCCAGGAGGGGTGTCATAGACCCCAGTCCCAGGCAGCCTGGCCATCCCTCTCCCCATGTCCCTTCTATGCTGCCTGGCCATGCGTTCATTTGATCTGTCTGCAGCTCACTGTGCTCAGTGGGAAGACAGGGGACTCACGAGTCAGTGGTCAGCCCAGTGCAGGTCTGAGCAGAGATCCGCACAGGGTGGCCCTGGAGAAAGGTCAGGCAGGATCTGGGGACTCCATGCTGTGTTCTTGCACCTGTACAGGCACAGGAAGCTGGAGAAGGAGGTGGAGGAGCACAAGCTTTTTGAAGACTACCTGAGGAAGGTCCTTGGGAAGATTCCCAAAGGTAGGTGGCTTCCTTATAGCTTGTCCCTTCTGTGGCTGGGACACAGTGTGTGACCTCACTGAGCCTGTGCTGCTCATCTACAGAGTGGGGACACACAAAGGCCAGGGCAGCCATGGCTGAGAAGGGCACAAGTGCTTGAGTCAGATTGGCTGGGCCCAACCCAGGCCCTACCTTGCAACTGTGTGGCCTCTGGCAAGATCTGGAGGCCTTGATTTCTTTATCTGTACATTGGGAATGGCAATAGTTATATGGACTAAATAAATGATCCTCTTAAGCATGGATCCCAGTGTCAGCCAGGCTGGTTATTATAGCCGGCCCTAATCAGCCTGTCCCAGGGGTCCACATCTGCAGATTCAAGCCACCTTGGATCAAAAATATGCAAAAAAATTATATCTGTACTGAATATCTTGTTGTTTTTTCCCCAAACAATGCAGTGTACTATTTACATAGCATTGACATTGTGTTAGACACTCATGTAGAGACAACTTAAAGTCTACGGGAGGATGTGTGCAGGTTCTGTGCAAACATGACACTACTGTTCCATATTAGGAACTTGCACACTCTTGGATTTTGGTGTCCGGGGGGTCCTGGAACCAATCACCTGTAGAGACTTGATTTTATTTATCTTTGGTTTTATTTATTTCCGTTTGTTTGGCTATTATTAAGAATGGACATTTGAAATGGGTGTTATTGGTTTTCTTTTGTCTTATGATTTGTACCAGAGTCCAGTGGTATAAAGGCTGGAAGTTTATTAGAAAAAGGAAGGGAGAGGAGGACTCAATTTGAGGCCAGCCTGGGGTCAAGGCAGGGGGTTTTAAGACCTTATCTCAGCAAACAAGCTGGGCATGGTGCTGCACAATTGTGATCCCAGCTGCTTGGGAGGCAGAAGTAGGAGGATTGAAGTCTGGGGCTGGTCCAGGCAAAAGTGTAAGACTCTATCTGAAAACAAACTAAGGCAAAATGGGTTGGAGGAGAGGCTAGGCCCTCAGTTCAAATCCCAGTACTGCTAAAAAAAAGAAAGAAAGAAAAAGGGAAGACAAAAATGTGTATTTGTGTCATGCATATTTACATCATACAAATATATACAAAAATACAAATTTATATCATTATTTCAACATCATCAAAAATGCAAAATAATGAATGCCATTTGTTAAATATCTACTCCATGCTTAAGCTCTGTAATAAATCTTTTTCTTCCTTCCTTATGAGCTTCAGGGATGCTGTATTGTGCAGGCTCAGAGAAGGTAAAGACCTTGCCAAAGGTTGCTCAGCCAGGAAGTGGGGGCTGAGGCTCAGACTCTGATGTGACTTCATAGCCACTGTGCTCAGTGTTACAGGGAAGGTACTGAGTGTACAGGATGGGGCTATGGGGCACTCAACACTGCCCAGTAGTCACACAAGGCTTCACAGAGGAGGTGACCGCTCATGGGACTCAAATGAAGTCCAGCACAGGAATAGGCTGAGGGAGAGCGTGCAGAGCACACACACACACACACATACACACACACACGCACATGCACACACACACGCACACGCACACACATGTGCATACACACATGCACATGCACACACACACATGCACACGCACATGCACACACACGGGCCAGTTGTCACCCTGCAGGCAAGTCTGGAGTGTGAGCCCTGTGCTGGAGCTGCGGTGGCTGCTGAGAGATGTGGCCAGCAAGGCTTAGTGCCTTAGAGGGTGCGGGGCTCTAGGTCAGGTGTGGGCTTGCAGCAGGCCCAGCACCCAGAGCTGCTCAGGGGACCTCAAGTTCAGTGCCTTCCTAATTCAGAAGTTCAGCCCTATTCACTATTTATCTCACCCAGAATGCATAGCCAACAGGCCTGGGGACCTGCTCTCTCAGGACACATAGTCCTATGCTCTTCCTTTGGCCTCCCTGAGTCTGCTGTCTCTGCCTGGGCAGCCAGGTCCTCAGTCACTTTTCAGACCCAGGCTTCTCTGGAGGAGGTAGGAGGTGGATGGTGGAGCCACAGGCCCCCTTTCTACTGTCTTGGAGTAAGCTCGCATAGATGGTCTGGAACCTCTCAACTCCAGTGCTGCAGCCAGAATTCCTAGGCACAGCAGAAGCCCATCCACCTAGCTAGTATTGCCACTGCAGGGGACACCCACACATTCTGTCACCCATGATGTCACCTCATCTCCACAGACTGCAGTGATCCAGAGGAGCCAGAGGTGGCCCTGCTGGAGGCCATGATGGAGCACTATGAGAAGCTCTTCACAGCCTGCCAGGATGCCCAGAAGCACCTGGAGGCCTTTTCTCAGATGAACCAGACTGTCCACCAGAGCCTAGAGTCTCTAGAGGAAGGCCACAGGGCTCTGGTGTCAGTAAGTGCTACCTGCAGCCTGGACCACTCCCTTTGTTCCAGAGCACTGGGAGCCCCTTTCTCTGAACCAGGGGCGGGCCCAGAGCAGAGGGGAGATGGAGCGGGGATGTCCCTCCAGATCTTTCCTCTATCCTTCTTCTCATGGCTGACTCGTGGTTTCTCACTGCTCTGCTTGTGAACAAAAAGGAATCAGCCTGGCAAAGGCATGGCACCATGATGCATACTGTCAGGGAACCTGGTGACAGAGAAGGAAGGTGACAGAGAAGGAAGGTGACAGGTTCTTCCTAGGGTCATGGCAAAAGGCTGCTGAGTGATGTTTGGGAAGCTGCTGCCCCTAGTGGCAGTGCTGCAGAACTGCATCACCTCATAGCTTTTTCTCCTTTGGAGAGTGGGTCAGCTTCTGTGTCCTCCCTGCCACCAAAGCTTTCCCTGCTTTGTCTCACTTAAATGTCACTCCAGCACCTGGAGGCAGGAGATTTTATTCCCAGGGCTTGGACTATGGAGAGGTTAGCCAGGTGATCGTGCAAGTGTGAAGTTGGAGCCTGTTCTTAATCAACGTTTTGTTTCTCATGGATCCCCCCCTGCCATTAATTCCCATGTTTTAAGAGCATTGCCTGAAAGTCCTACTCATCTTAATTACTGAGTTTTTTTGGTCCCCATTAAATTTTGTGCCTAAGCTATTATTCCCATTTTGGAGGTGAGGAGGAGAAGTGAGGTCACTTGTGACTTACTGCATCTTCTCAATTCACAGCCCGGGCCTGACAAGGCAGTGTGCCCAGCCAGCCAGGCCTTGGACAGGCAGTGTGCCAGCTCTGGATCTGGCCAGGGGCAGTGGCCCTGAATGGGCCCTCACCTGCTCCAATGGGGCCTTGAGCACCTAACCCTCAGACCACAGCAGGCAGGGCTCCTCCAGCCAGCCACCAGATGCCTGGCGTCTGCCGTCCCATGGTGACTTTGCCCCTCTCTCCAGAACCTGAAGATCCTTCTGTGTCAGCTGCAGAAGAAGTGTCACCACAAGCAGTGGCTGCGGCAACAGCTGGAGCACAGTGTTACCTACCAGAGTGACTCCAGCTTCAACACACACCCATATACTGCCAATGACAATGTGAGCCCAGTCTACTATGGGGGGCCAGAGGGTCTGTTGCCTCTTCAACCAGAGTCACCCCAACATTCACAAATAGACAGACAGACACACACAGACGCATGCACACACAGACAGCTGTACATACAGAGCCACACAGAAACAAACTCACAGCCACACGCATCCATATACATACAAGTGCACACTCATAGACACAGACATGCACACAGACACACACACAGACAAATACACAGAGGTACACAGCGATGCATAAACAGCCACGCACACACCTGCGGAAAGACACAGAGAGGCACACACACCACTTGCTCCTTCTGGGCACCCCTTTGCTTTCATAGGGCTTCTCAAAGATGGCAGATGTTAACTTTACAGATGGAAAAATTGAGCCACAGATAGCTAAGCACTGAGGTACAAAAACCAGAGCAGGGTCCCGCCAGCCTGGTCCCAGGTCCTGGCGTGATGAGAGGAACCTTGTCAAGTTTTATGCAATGCTTATGGTGAAATGAAATCATGGCACTTGGGTGAGTTACCATGCACCCTGTGTCTCCCTGGTCATGAACCAACTGTGCTTAGCATGGGGCCAAAGTCCAGAACCTGGGATTTCCAGTCTTTAACACTTTGCCTCTGCCCTTTCCTGGCCTGAGGAATGTGCTGTGGTCACCATAGAGCCCCAGTCTCCCTGTCAGAGTCAGGGCCAGGGCCCACAGTCTACACCTTGGGCCCTGCTGCATGCTATAATATACAGGAAACATACACAGGCGCACCTGCAAATAAGTACAAAGTCACCACCTTGCAAACGCAAGGATACGCACACAGGAGCTTGCTGGAGAGGGCATGCCAGGGGCTGAGGGAGCCTTCTGCACAGTGTCCTGCTTTTCAAGGTCAGGTGCTTGGTCACGTCCACTGTGTTGCCTCTCCTCATTGTCTCCTAGGACCAAATCTCCTATCAGTCAGGGCACCGTCACTGCAGCAATGAAAAACATGATCGGATTAGCTTTGATAACAGAACTTGTCTTAAAGAAAATAACAGCCTTGTTGAGATATAATTTGCATACAATAACACTTACCCCTCAAGAGTATATACACTTCAGTGTTATCAGCATTGTTAGCATTGCACAATAGTCACGTTATCTAATTCTAGAATATTTTCATCACGCCAAAAAGATGTACTTTGCATCTGGCTTCTTTCACTTCACATGATGTTTTCAAAGTTCACCCATGGTTGTAGCTTGACTCAGTACTTCACCAAATAATATCTGTTTGTATGAGAATCCATGTTTTGCTTGTCCCTTGATCGGTTGATGGGCATTTAAGCTGTTTCTATTCTTTGGCTATTATGAAAAGTTCTGCTGTGAACATTGGTGTCCAAGTCTTTATTTGGACACGTTTCCAGTCCTCTTGGGTACAAGTCTAGGAGTGGGATTGCTGGTAATGACAGTCCTGTCGAACATTGTGTGGAGCTGCCAAGCTGGCTACAATGCCAGGACTGCAGATGAGGACACCAATTTCTGCACATCTTTGTCAACACTCGGTACTGTCTAGCTTTTGTAACTTAGCCATCCTAGTGTGTCATACCATGTGGCTTTGATTCACATTTCTTGGATGACTAATGATGTTGAACTTGTATGTGCTTATTGGCCATCTGTCTGTCTCCTTTGGAGACATTTCTATTCAAATCTTGTGCACATTTAAAAACTTGGATTACTTATCTCGTGTAGTTGAGTTGTAAAAATTATTTTCTCTGGATACAGTTCCTTTATCAAATAAGGATTTGCAAATATTTTCTTCCACTCTGTATCTCTTACCTTTTATTTTTTTGGAGACAGGGTCTTGTTGTGTGGCCAAGACTGACCTGGAACCTTCTATGTAGCCCAGGCTGGCATGGAATTTGTAATCCTCCTGCCTCCATCTCCCAAGTACTGGGATTACAGACATGAACCACCATGCCTGGCTTCTTTTTAGTCTTTATTTTAATGGTGTCTTTTGAATCACAACAATTTATATTTTGATGACATTCAATTTTTTACCTTAGTTATTTGTGCTTACTGGTAATTCCAGCACTCAGGAGTAGAGGCAGGAAGATTTTGAGTTCAAGAATAGCCTTAGCTACACAGTGAGAACCTGCCTCAACTAAAAGCAAATGAAGCTAATGGCTATAACACTACTGTTGATGGCTGCAAATCTATTTGTAGTTAATTTTTATATATGGTGTGAGATAGGGGGTTCAACTTCAAATTTTTGCGTGAGGATATCCAGTTCTCATGAGATTATTTGTTAAGAAAACTATTCTTTCCTCATTGAACTATCTCAATATCTCTGTCAAAAACCAATTACCTATAAGCATGAAGTTTGTTTTGGGAATCCAATTCAAGTCCATTGATCTATATGTCTATTCTAATGCCAGTACCACACTGCCTTGATGTAACTTTGTAGAAGGTTTGAAGTTGGGAAGTGTGAGTCCTCCAGCTTTGTTCTTCCTTCTCAAAGGTTGTTGGCTCTTCTACCAGGGCATGTGTTGTATCATTAGTGGAAGTCTGGTGCCCGGGCGGATCTCAGGCATGGCGTGACCCAAGGCTCAGTGTACCATCAACTCGAAGTCTTGTAACGCCTTAGCATTGCAACAGGAATGATGCAATTCTGAGAAGGACGTGTTTGTCTAAGTAGCCACAGTGTCTTCATTTTATCTTCTTTCCAAGAAAAAAAAGATGGCATGATGATGTCAGGCAGTCCCAAGTGTCTCCCACAACTATCACATCAGGCCTCTGGGTCAACATCTGTCACTCATTCAACAATAACTGAGTCACTCAAATGTGCTCAGCAACATGCTAAGAGCAGAGCTGGAGGTGGCAAGGGATAAAAGCTTACCTGGTCCTTAAGCAATGAATGTCCTCAGAGATGGAGCCTGGAGGTAGTCAGAGTGGGCTCTTTGGAGGAAGCAGTGAGAAGAGGCAGACATATTCAGGAAAACACATGCAGATTTGAACTCCTAATCACCCATTTCTGCCACTACTAGACTGTGCAACTTCAAGCAAGCTACTTAACCTCTCTGAGCCTCAGTTTGCTCAATTGTCAGGTGGCATTGATGCCACTCCTCTGAAGGGCCCTTGTGAAGTTAAAGGAGATACGGGTCAACCTTTGATGGTGTTTTGGTCCTGGGAAGGGGTATCCAGGGGCAGTTAAGTGAGAGATTTATTTGCCTTCTTAGGAATTTATGTTAGACAAAATGAAGACCATGAGAAGTCGCTCGCTGCTCCTGAAGCCCAGAGTGTGCTGGTCAGGGGACAACCTCAAGAACAAGGGAATCAGAAGGCACCCCAGACCCTCCAGGAAATGTCCGAGGCGCCAAGACGTGCTCCCCAGGGGCTCCTTTCCCAGTGCCCAGACTTCAGAATGTGCCAGCCTGTACTGATGGCCTGGGTTGGCCAGCCCAGAGGAATCATGACCAGCTCCTTCCTACTCTGCCTCCATTCCTTACTGCTGCCTCCCCAATGGGATGGGAGACATCTGGGGCAGTGAGAGAGCGGGTAGGGTCTGGGCCAGCTGGAATGGGGGTTGCTGCTATCCATTCAGGGAGATTGGAAGAGATTGCCTAGGGCAGGTAGTTGGTGGCAGCAGCTGGACAGGAAGTTCCTGGTTGGCACTTGCATCCTGGAAAAGGGGGACTGCATTGCTCAATGACACAGTGGGCTTCTGAGCCTGAGGTGGGTCCAGCAGGTGCATGGCTATTGATAGTGTCCACATCACAGTGAGTCTGTAAAAAGTCTCCCAGCCGTAGGTCATGTGGGAGCCTGCCTGGCTGGCAGTGACCCAGGGAGCCAGGAAGGTCTGAGATCTGTGGGAGACACTGGGAAGCTGAATGAATACCAGGTCAGTGCCACTGCCCATCCTGAGGCCCTTGAGATGCTTGGAACAGATAATACTCTCAGGCGGACCTGGCAAGGTGACGCCCCTCTCTGAGCTGGCTTTCCTAACCGTAATGTCAGGTGAGAGGATGTCCAAGAGAGCCTCCCCCAGGCCTGACATTTGTAGGTCAAGGTTGTAGAAGCCAAGTCTACACAGAAGGCACTGGCTTGGCTTTATTTTGCTGCCACTGGCCAGGGAAAATCAGCCAGTCACCACTGTGGTCCTAGATGGTTTATCTCTGGAGGTCTGCTGATATCAGCATGTTTAGGTGAAGGTTAAAATTAAGAGCAGCTGAAGAGCTGTGAAAGGAGTGAACAAGCTCCTTTCCTCCCCTTTGGGAAGGGAGCAGTAGAATGGGGCTGTCATTGGTCAAGGACACTGGGGGCTACTGGGAGGAAAGGAGAGGCCGAGGGAGAAGGGTGGACTTGGTCCCTGACTTAATCAGAACGTTACACACAAGGAAGGAGGTTGAGTCTGGTCAGGTCAAGATTAGATAAACAAGGAGGGAGCTGTTGTCTTGAGTTTCTGATGTCTCAGACCTTGGGAGGAGATAGCATCTTAAGGAGGACTTGAGGCAGACTTCAGAAGGAAGAGGTTGAGGAAGGCTGAAGAAAAGTGACAAAACACCAGGGGTAGGACTTCCAGGAGGACTGGAGCCCCAAGATCCTAACATGCAGTCTAAGAAGGTGAGCTGGCAGCCATGGAAGACCAGGCTACATACAAGGTTTAGACTTGGTCCAGGGTATTCTTACTGAAGAGATCTAAGGAATGTGTCCATTTCAGCTTCCCAGGTGTGAAGAGGTGGGCCAGGTTCTCAGATGTGAACATGTGTCAGGAGGGCTTGTCACAGCACAGAGGTGTGCTCATCTCCTGAGGTGAACCTTTGTGTGCATTTCTAACACGTCCTCAGACCGCAAAGTAAGAACAGTCACTTTAGAACAATAGCAAATCCTGTCTGCCTAAGCCAGGTCCTGCCCTACCTTGGCCAACAACTCCCCCACCTGATCTTCAGTTTTTCTACTGCATGATGGGGCCACCCCACCCATCTGGTCTCCTGCAAGGTGCTGGACAGAACACCATCTACTCCACACAGAGTGTGACTGGATTCGTAGCTGTGCCTGCTGGGGCTCTATGGAGAGCTGGCTGTCCTTCTGTCCATTTGTCATCTGCTGGCTGTGCACCTGTTGTGTATTTACAGGTCTACTTCAGATGTTTGTCACACTCCTGAGGGTGGTGAACAAATCCCATATCACACTGGTCCAGCTATCTACTCACATTCCCAGATGGTAGCTGGTTCTTTTAGAAGCACCTCTTTCTAGGGGCTGGGGCCATTGGCTCAAGTGGTAGAGGGCAGCCTAGAGTCTCCTCCCTCCCCTGGGTAGGCTGGGGCCTTGAAAGTGATGAGCAGAGCACTGCGCTTAGGGGTGCTGTCCCAAGCAGCTGATGACAGAAGCTAGGGCTCTCTGCCTGCCACACATAGAAACTGATACTCTGGGTTTTTGCAAAAAGAGTTTTGTTGAAAGTTGACCAAAAAGAAGAGAGAGACATGCTTAAGTCTGTTTCCCAGCTATGTGCCCTCTGGTACAGATAGAACCTGCAGACACTTTGTAATTGGGGAGTTTCTGGTTTCTCCGATACTCTGTTCCACCCTGCAGTTGTTGACAGCACTCCTCGCCTCCTGTCTAGATGCACAAGGCCCTGTTCTCATTCTTCAGTTTCCACCAGACCCTTGAGCTCATTTTAAAACACATCCTGGGATTTTGTACCTGTGTCCTGAAAACTGGCTTGAATGGGTTTTAAGAGCAGGGAAGGTGCTGTGTGATGGCTGGTTTGACTAACACGTAGGGTTTGTGCCTTCTGGGAATTCGGCTAAACAGAAAGCCCTCTCTGCTCTGCCCCTGCATTTTATTTATTTTGTGATACAGAAGCTTGAACTTGGGGCCTACACCTTAAGCCATCCCACCAGCCCTTTTTTGTGAAGGGTTTTTTCAAGAGGGGGTCTCGTGAACTATTTATCTGGGCTGGCTTCAAACCAAGATTCTCCTGATCTTTGCCTCCTGAGTAGCTAGGATTATAGGTGTGAGCCACTGGCGCCCAGCTCCCTCTGCACTTTAAAGTGCTTTCCATCTTAGCTGGACAAAGGCCCTCTAGTGTTTTTTGAGGAAAAAACAGCAGTGCAGATAGTTCACGTGTTATTTCACCTGACCTCCCAGCTGGGACCTCCAACCACACCCCCCCCCCCGCCCCGGTTCTGGTTTGGACAGTTTCTGAGACAGAGAGCTCATTACCTGCCAGTGAATTCCAGCTTTAAGCAACATAAAGTGTGAGAACATTCTTCCCACAGACCATCCTGGGAGAGCTGGGTGCTTAGCAAATGCCCGGTGCTGGGAAAATTGGCTACTTTGGGAAAAAATCCAACTGTCCTTTTCCGTGCTATACACTGTAATATATCCCAATTTCTTTGGATAGTCATTTTCACACTTTAATATTCATTAAAACTTCCTGTGATATTTGCTGAACATGGAGTGCCTAGGCTTCTTGTCAGAGGTTTTGCTTCTTCAGGGGGACCAGATGTGGATTTTTAACAAGCTCCCAGTGGTTTCAGGATGTATGGCTGCCAAATCACAGAGAGGGGAATACTGCATATCTAAACACCGAAAAGAAAATCTGGTCCATATTTACCTGGTTTTCAGTAGGGTAAGGCTTTGGAAGCATAAAAACAGAACGACAGCCACAATTTGAGCACAGAAAGATAAGAATAGCATTTATGTCAGGACACATCAAGATATCTGTAGTAAGCTGGAGAGAAATGGTGAGGAACTTGAGAAAGGATCAATGCTCTTTGAGATTTATAGAGCTCCTACAGAGCAAAAAGTAAAACTGACACAGATCATTCATATTTTGGACGAATCACAAAATAAACATGAAAAATGTTTCAACCATATAACTTTTGTGTATCAAAAAATTAAAGCAGGGTCGGTGGAGTGGCTCAAGTGGTAGAGTACCTGCCTAGCAAGCATGAGGTCCTGAGTTCAAACCCTAGTGCTGCCAAAAAAAAAAATTAAGCCAAAGTACAAATGCTTGTAAGACAGGTTCTCTAACACTGTGATACTGTTTGTATAAACTCTCTGGAAAGCAATTTGGTGAGAGATTCGAGGATTAAAAGATTTTTAATGTCCTTTGTCTCATTAAGTCCAGCTGAAAAACTTAATAAAACCAGAGCTATTTGGTTCAAATTAATGACCCAACTCAACTTGGTTTAGAAAAAATAAAAGTAATGCATTGGCTTATGATACTGAAAAGACCAGAGATTCTAGCTGAAGGTCCAGCTAGAGTATAAGGTCAAAACTTCTCTCTTTGCTTTTGAGCTCCATGAGCCTGCACTGGGGCTTTATTCTTAGGCTCAGCATAGACAGTCTTGGCCCTGCAACCTCTAAAGACAAAGTCAAAGGATGATAAAACGTCTTTTCCCAGGACTCCTGAACAACTCCCAGGATTCACTCTGATTGGGCCACCACCAATCAGATCATCCCAGGAGGCTCATGTGCCTCCCTTTAGATCAGCCGATGATTGGCCAGACCTAGGCTATACTTCCATACCTGAACTAATCTCTGTAACTAGGCCTGGGTCCAATTTTTGAGATTTGATTAGCTGGAATACCTTTCATGACTAGCAACTCTTACCCTGGAGCCAATGGTGGATACCATATGAACTCCGTGGACTGAAATAAGGGGAACAAGATCCCTCCAAAGAGAAATGAGGGTGCTGTTGTCAGAGGGAGCTGGTGACAGGTGCATAAAGGTTCTGTACAAAGATGTTCACCACACTGTTATTTATAGTAGCCAGAACAGGACAGACTTAAATATCTCGGAGGAAGAGTTCAATGACTCATGCCAAAACTTTGAGTCTGCAACCATTACATAACATGTTTTTCAAATATGTATTTATTGAAATTATATGTACACACATATAAATACATAAATATATTTTTTGGTGGGACTGGGGTTTGAACTCAGGGCTTCATGCATGTAAAACAGGTACCCTACGACTCGAGCTATACCTCCAGTCCATTTTACTCTGGTTATTTTGAAGATGGGGTGTTGCAACCTATTTGCCCAGGCTGGCCTTGAACCAAGATCCTTCCAAGTAGCTAGGATTACAGGCATGAGTCACCAGCACCCAGTTCAAAAATATTTAATATAAGGAAAACTATTTAGAGGGTACAAAATTAAGTGAAAAAAGGATAAAAAAGAACATAAGCCAAATTTAGTAAAAAAAATTATAATGTACATTATATATATATATAATGGAAACATTCCACGTGTATATATAAAACATTCCATATATAGAGAGAGAATACACACACACATATATATGTGTATATATATTTGGAAAGGAAGTTGTTCCTTGATATCTTGGGAGGTGGGTTCCAGGACTCCCACACAGATATCTAAATCTGAGGATGCTCAAGTCCTTTATATAAAATGGTGCAGAATTTGCATATAACCTACACACTTCTTCTATTCTTTAAACCTTCTTTAGATTACTTATGCATTACCTAACACAGTGTAAATGCTGTGTAAATAGCTACATCGTATTGTTTAGGGAACGATGACGAGAAGTCTGTAAAGGTCCAGTGCAGATGGCACATTTTTTCCTGGATGTTTCCCAGAGGCATTTGGTTGACTGTCCAGGTGCAGAACCCACGAACGTAGAGCCACTGAGGAGTGAGAAGGTAGGGCCTGTGAAGTAGTAGCAAACATTAGAGCCACCTCGCTGGTAAATTGAATTATTGGTCCCAAGTTGCCACCCTGCTGTGTCCATAGCATCCACCCACACTTTTGTCAGATCCCCTTGTGGACAGTGTGCATTTCCATCTCTTGACTTTGGGCTGGTCATGTGACTTGCCCTGGCCAATAGATATTAGTGGATTATGACGTGCTCATAGTGCAGCTTGCCACCCATGAGCTTAACTGTGTTGGGAATTATAGGAAGCCCTTAGTTCCAGGAGGATGAGTCCGTGAAGTAGACACGGACTCAAACTACAACTTGGATCCGCCTATATCATTCAATCCTTAGCCAAGCCACAGGCCCATGAGTGAGCGATAAATGCATGTGAGTGTAAGCTGGTGAAAGTGTCAGGCTGTCTGGTACACCTGCCTACTTGTTTAAATTCCATGCTCACTCCAAACCAAGAGTCACAGCAGGGCAAACAGTCCTCTGAATCCTAGCCAAAGTATTGCCATTTTGCAACAGGCCACGATTTTAAATATTCTGTACATTGTAAACTTCATCAAAATAAATCTATCCTTCCCATGGTCTGACGGTGTTTGAGACCTTCAAAATTTCTGATAAAGACAAGGACAGAGAGTATCCAACTCCCCTAGATCCACTCTAGGTCCTGTTTGTTTCTGCCCTCTGCTGGGCACTGCATAAACTTAGAGCTCTGTAAGGTAGGAGCTTGGTAGCCTGAAGGTTGTGAGTGAGTTTGTGAGTACAGCTGCCTGGAAGCTGTCCTGAGCTCTGTAAGTAACCCCTAATAAACTTACTTACTTATCAAGATGGACTTGGTCACGTGTTCTTTGGTCCATAGGTGCCATCTGAATTTGGAGGCAGATGTTTCTTTTACATCTCTCTGGGAAATTCACAACAGTCAGCCTCATGTGGGGACCCAGTCCACCTGATGGGCATTAATTGTGTCCCCTAGAAAAGCTGGGATATATAAAAGTGGGGAAGGACTCTTTCCTGCCATGGTAACAAATTTGGCACCAAATAAAAAATAAGAAACTGGGCTGGCAGAATGGCTCAAGTGGCAGAATGTCTGCCTAGCACGTGCAAGGCCCTGAGTTCAAACCCCAGTAACAACAACAACAACAAAAAAAATCAGAAGCCAACTCTTTTTGGAATATCACTGATCCTAACCCTTACTGTCCCCAAGAATAAATTTAATCATCACATCCTTCACCCACACAACTGTCTTCAGGGTTCTGAGGACAAGGCATATGATTCCTGCATGTTGTCTTAAAATTCATCACCTTTGGTTCCTGTAGTTCTCCCGACTCCTGCAGCATCACTTGGGCCCCTGCTCCTGAATGGTCTCCACTGGTCTCTAGACTTGACATTTGGTGTCCTGAGTTCAGTTCTCCAGGTAGGGAGGTTGGCCAGACAGGGATTGTAGGAAACCTCTTCAGGCCCATCTGGAAAGGTGCTGAGCAATCCTGCTGTCCCTTTCACCCTTTCTCACTGGAGGCCAATGTCCTGCCCAGCCCTGCTCTGAGTTCAGAAAGGTCCAGGTCATGTAGTGGACTTTTTCTCTGCAGCTATAAGTGCCAGCCTACTCATGGCACTCCATGGAAACGTCTCTGCTATCTGCTTGCCTACATGCCTTAGGAGGATCTCCAGAAGACCTTGACTTTCTGTGCTCTTTGGTGCCCAAGCTTATGGGTCCCTTGCTGGCAGATGCTTCGGTTTCCTGCAGCTTCAGTCATGTGTGAGATGCTGAACTTACAGTGGTGAGGGATGTGCAGTTGAACATTCAGGCTGCCTCCTATAGGAGCTTGGAGAAGTGAGCCCAGAGTTGCATCCATCCACATAACTGCTCTCATTAATCCTACAGCACAGTAGAGCAGACTAAGGCTCACAGCAAGAGAAGCTGTATTTGTCACCCAATGTTGCATAACAAATTGCCCTCAAGCTTAGTAGAACAATTATTCCTGAGTGGCAGGGATCTGGGCACAACTCAGCTGAGTCCTCTGGTTCAAGGGCTCTCCATAAACTTCAATTGAGCTGCTGGCCAGGGCTGTGTTCTCACCTGAAGGCTTGGCTGGGAGAGACTCAGCTTCTGGCTGCTCACTCATGTGACTATTGGTAGATGTGATGCTCATAGACTGTTTGAGAATCTCTTGTTTGCTAGCTAATAGTGAGGGTCTTGCTCAGCTCCTACTTGTGGGTCCACTCACACATGGCCAGCAAGAGGATGAGAGAAGCCAAGCAAGACAGAATCTTGATATCCTAATTTTGGAAGTGACATGTTATCATTTTGATTGTGTTATCAGTGAAATGCTGGCCCCTTTTATGAGGAAGAGACCCTCAAGACAGGGTCTTTTCCTGTTTGAGTTTGTGAGGCCAATAACAAAACTGAAGTTGAACATCACCTCAGAAGTTTTATTCACCGAATGGCCAAAGAATGGAGACATGGGAACCCACTTTACAAATCAACTCTTCAACCCATGGCACTGTGGAATTGTAGACCTGGGGCAGCAGAAACTAGGGGGAGGAATATTCATCAGGTTTTTCTAGGAATCCAGGCAGTCTGCTGTCTTTCCTTACATGGTTCTTCCTGGTTGCTGCTCTGGTGACTGTAAACTGACATGGTGCCGGTAGGTATGTCTTCAGCATGGAAATTAGATGATAGAGAAGTCTGAAGTCTATCAGAGGTTGTCTGGGAAGCCATCTTGGACCCTGCTGCTTCTAGCTGATTATCGTGGAGAACCTCCATGTGTCCTGTTCTTACAGATAAATATGTTTGGAGAGGTAGGCAAAGTGGGTGGGCAAGGCAGGCTATGCTGATATGGTACTGAGCCATAATTGTGCTCTGTTGGTTAGAAGCAAGTCACTTGGGCCAGCCCACCCTCAAGGGTCAGGGTCCCCCAAGGGTGTGAACATGGGTAATAGGAGGGCCACTGGAGGCCGTTTAGATATCACATGACCTTCCTGAGGACATGTTTCAGCTGTCTTTAGGTGCCAGGATCTTTGTCACCACCCCAGGGGAGCCAGGATAGGAGTGGGGTAGGCAGTCAGCCTGGAACCTCCCACTGGCTTCAGCTTTCTAGAGCAGTCAGAGCTGTGTCCTGCCCAGCTCAGGAAGATGTGCCTGGCACAACACTTGCTATCAGAACTCTAGAAGCTCTAGCTTTCAGAACCCAGCCCTGGGAGCCCAGGGGAGGCAGTCAGCTGGAGAACTGGCTCATTTGTTATCTTTTCAGGGCTGTGGGTCATGTTTAAACCGTATAGGGAGCAAGGCTGACTCAAACAATTATTTCTCTTCCAGATTTTCTTGTCTCACTGTGAAAAGCCAGAGCACCTGCTGCGTGGCTGGCTCCCCAGGGGGCTCTCCAAGGGCACCTCTTGTTTTTCTATGCTCAGGTAGACACTCATGTGTCCCATGACTCCAGGCTACTGGAAAAATAAGTCTCAGTCCCTCCTGTCTTTGCTATTGGGGTTGTGTCATCCTGGGCAACTTCCTCCATACAGAAAAACTAGAATGTTCAGTCTTGGTGCCACAGTCCCTGCCCAAACCACATGGTATTATGAGGGCAGAGACAGAAGGGTCCTCCCCAGGCCAGGGGCCTGACTTCCTTGGGGGCAGCTCAGCCTTTCCTCTGAGGGTCCAGAAGGTGACATGTGAGTGAGGAGCAGCCTGTTCTACATCAGGAGTCTCCTCTCTTCCAGGACACCACTTCTACACTTTCCTGATTCTAGAAAGTTCTCCTTTTCAGACAGCTCGACTTCCCCATTCTCCAATCCTCCAAGTCCCATCGTTCTTCTTAGCAAGATATTTTCTCAAAACTGAAAGTCTTTCTCATCCTTGCCACTGGAGGTGGCAGGTAGGTAGCTGCTGAGTCTAGGGTGGGCCAACAACTCTGCTCCCAAGATGGGACTGGGATTGGGGGGAGGTGAAGGGGCCAGTTCCAGCTCTTCTTTCTTATATTCCCTGCAGAGAAGCAATGACTGAGTTTAGATCTCAAGGTTTTTGCTAGGAGGTGGAGAAAGATAGCACTGGTGTTCAGCAGTGGAAACTCAAGGCTCACACAGGGCCTGCACTCTGCTTGAGGGGGGAAAGGCTTTGTTGAGTGCAGGAAATTGCACAGGGGAAAGGCCACCAGGAGAGGGGTCCTGTACCACTGTGGCTCCTGCCAGCCCAAGCAGGGCCTGCCTGTACCCATTGGCACAGCCTTGCTTCATTGATCTAGGGAGATGGTAACCACCCCCGTTCAAGCACCAGATACGGACCTCTTTGGGACTCCTTCCTGCCACATGCAGATCTACACAGCTAGCAGAAGCTGGTGTGTCTCAGGCCTCAATATTACCTTGTCTCCTTTAGGCTTTGTCATAGCAGGATGAACAAGACTCAGGCCCCAAGTAACCAATGCAAAGCCCACATTTATTGGGCATTTACTAGATATCAAGCTCCTCCCATGACCATGTCACTTTAAGTCTCTGTGTTTGGAATGACGCCCTACCTCACAGATGAAGAAACTGAGGCTCAGAGAGGTATGGCCTGTTCAACAGCAATGCCATGGGAAGTGTGGCACATATGTGCTCAAAGCCAGTGCCACACTCATAATTATCATACCCTGCGTCCCCCACCCCCATTACAGCATCCATACATCCACAGCACAGGAGGGTGAGAATTATTCAGAGGGCCTCAGGACCAGCTGGGCAGTCCAGGAAGTCTCCACATGATCTGATAAGCAGAGCCTATGAGAAGGGCATTCCAGGAGAGGCAGAGGTTCTTCGAGGTGGGGGAGCATGGAGAAGTTTCTGAATCCTTGAAGCCATCTTCTTAAGCTCATGCACTGGGAAAGGTGGCAAGTCAGGAAGAGAGAAGGGGAAATGTGGGTGGGGTTGCATTGTGGAGATGAGGTCAGCCTGGGAGAACTCTGCATCGAATCTGAGAAGGGCAGATCTTGAGTCACAGTCATGTGGGCAGCAGAACCCAGTCCCAAAGGCCACACCTAGGTGCCTGGTTCCTTTGCTGGAGGCCTCACTCTTCCCTCAACCTGGGAAGCTACAGTTGCCATCCCCGACCTCCCCATCCAGAAACCTGGACACCATGTAGAAGGTGCAGGAAGAGAGGGCAATTCATTCCAGACAGAACGTGTGCACTGTTCACAAACTGAGTGGATGCTTTGTAAACTTTTTGCTCTACTAATCTCCCTTTACAGAGTTCAGGGAGAAGCCTGATTCATTACAGACAGAAGAGATTGCATTTTTTCCCTTCCTTTCAGTTAGGAAAGATTACATCACACATACTGCCATTCAGGTGTCTTTGTTTAAAGGCCTCACTACTAAATATATATTTTAAAAAACTTTTCTTAAACCACTCAGGTTGTCCAACCTTCTCACTGAATGAGGAAAAAGGACCTGGGAGTTGCCTGAGGACACACAGAAGTGAGTGGCAAGGCCTAGAGCCTGAGGCCCGGGATTCCTTTAGGACTCCAGCCTGGTGCTACTTCCAGTGCTGGCTTGCTTGGAGCTGCTGTGGCCTGGGAATGGGGAGGGTGGGCCATGGGCTCAGGGCTCAATTAAACAGCTCCTCTCAAGGGCTCTTAGGCACCTCAACTGGCCAAGTCTCTGCATCCACACCCTACCTGGGGCTACATCCTGGACCAAGTACTGGATGAGGAGTCCAAAATCCACCCAGTCCATGGGGTCCATTTCCATCTCAGCAGTCCTGGGCTGCTCTGGTCACTTCTCTGGCTTCACTGACTAAAAAGCAAACAGCAGCCTGTCATCCCAGCTGCTCAGGAGGCTGAGGCAGGAGTATGGCTTGAGTCCAGGATTTCAAGGCCAGACTTGGCTACTAGTGAGACTCTGTCTCAAAACAAAACAAAACAAAAGCAAAAAAAGGAAGAAAGCACAGACACAGAGTTTTCTGTCTTTAAAAAAGCAGATAGGAGTCCATTGACCATACAACCAGGTGTATGGCTTCTCAGCAGAGTGAATTCTAAACCAGTTTTGGAGTGAAGCTGCCTGGGACCAAATGAATTTATTTGTGTGTGGTGTAGACCTGAGCAAGAAGACACCTGCAGTGTCCTCATCTATAAAGCAGGGATAGTAACAGGGATAAACTGGGTGTAAGGAAATACATGCTGAGAATTCTGGAGTGTCTGATAGTAAGTGCTCATCATAACTGTATACCTGTCAACAGTTAGCTGCTATTGCAACTGCTCTCTGAACCCCTATTGACCCCGCACTCTCCAGTGTATGAGACATGCTTTGAAGATACAGATATTGGTCTGCCCAAGAGCCTAGCCTGGGGCCTGGGGGTGGGAGGATAGAGGAGGTGATGGTGGTGAAGGAAGTAAGGGAGGGTGTGGAGGAGAAATGCTTAATACAGGAACTTAGAAGTATTAATACAGATGCTTCTCAACTTATGATGGCATTACCTGGCAAACATATCACAAATTAAAACTATCAGAAGCGGAGCCTGTCTTATGCATGGAACACACTGAACACCCCAAACTACCAAATGCCTTAGCTAAGCTTAGCAACACACCAGACAGTAGAGTGTCAGTTGTTTCCCTCCTGATTCCAGGGCTGACTGGGAGCTGTGGGCTCCTCGCTGCTGCCCTTTGTTCAGACAGACAGAGACAGAAAGAGAAAGAGAGAGAGAGAGAGGAGAGATGAGCAACGGGACAGAATATTACCAGCCCAGGAAAAGATCAAAATTCAAAGGGAAGGTTTCTACTGAATGCTATCACTTTCACACCGTGGTAAATGGAAACAAACACATAAGCAGCTGTGTGAGTGAAATGGGTGTGCGAGGTACAGAGTGGTATCAGAGCCCCACTCCTCCCCAGTAGCTCCTCCACGGTTGAAGGGCTGGTGATTGAATTTTTGAGTGATAAATATTCCTTGTTTGATGTCCAGTAATAATGAGCTTGTACACAAGATGAGTCACCTACCCTTAGTTCTCAGTCTGTAACTTCTATCGGGCTGTGCAATTCCAAGCCACAGAGTAAACGATCCTGAAAACTCATTCACTCAACAAACATTAATTGGGTGCGTGGCAACCTACTGATTCACGAGTTGGAAGGGGTAAAATATTATTCAGTAGCTACACATGGGTTGGTGGGTAACTTAATTTTACTGGACACGTGTTTCCTAAGTGCCTGTCCTCTGATCTACAGCAAACTATACTTATGTGCCCTCGTTTACAAATTAACGAGGGCCAGCCAATCTTTCAGAAGACTTCAATTTGCAGTTTTAGTTAAAAGCCCTTCGGCCTTTACAAACGAAGACCTGTCTTTCTGGGTTGGGCTAACTCCTTTGCTTGTTAAATGCTTTCTGTGTCTTTAAGAGGGGGCGGTATCCTGTCAAATGGACCCTACAGCATAGGTTGAAGGCGCGTGAAGTCCCACCCACTTTCTGTGACGTCCTACGTCCCGGCTTCTGATTGCTCGCTTCCGACGTCAATCGCGGGGCGTGTGTCTTGCTGGGACACAGTGGAGGTCTAACCTTTGGTTTGCGGAGCGGTCGGGTGTTTTCTCCGCACGCCCCCACGCCCTCGAGGCCCCCGCCGCCCGACCCAACAGTGGAGCCGACCAGCGCCTCCCGTGGCATCATCCTGCACCGGATCGCTCCTCGCTGGGGCGGGACGTGGCCCGACGGCTCCGGTCACTATGGTCAGTGGTCTCAGGCGAAAACGCAAAGAGGGAACGGAAAAGGGGATGCGGGGGCGGGGTCGCCGCCAGGGCGCATGTGCGATCGCAGGGTCAGGCGAGAGGCTCAGCCCCCAGAGCGCACCCGCGGTGTTCCGACCCCCCGGGATCGCTGAGTCTGAGCGAGTGCTGGGGACCCTGGACGCGCCCCGCTGTCCTCAAGGGATGCCCAGCGG
This sequence comes from Castor canadensis, assembly GCF_047511655.1. Lineage (NCBI taxonomy): Eukaryota > Metazoa > Chordata > Mammalia > Rodentia > Castoridae > Castor > Castor canadensis. The sequence goes on along the minus strand of NC_133388.1, from coordinate 15,385,518 downwards.
GGAGGTCCAGCTCGACGCGAGGCCCCCGCCCGCAGGGTCCGACCCAGTTGTTCCCGAGGGCACCGCCTTGAAGCCGCCGGGTAGGCTCCTGGCAGGGAGCGGGATGGGGAGCCTCCAGGACTAGGGTCTCCCCCTCTTTGTTAAGTAACCCTTCGTCTACAGCGCACGGCCCCACCCACCGTGGGCTTGGCCATCAAAGACCACCCTTTCCTGCTCCTCTGTCCCAGCCCCAGGAGTGGACCCAGGGCATGCGTGGGCGGCCAGGTCGCTCGTCCCTGTGGGCGACTGGACATTCACTCCATCTCCGGATGGATGTCAACAGGTCTTTGGAGTCTGGACCACGTGGAGAGGCAGCCTCCAGCTGTAAGGCGCTTGAGTTAGGGGTCCAGGGAAAGCACACTAGAAGAACCTCGAACCCAGTCCTAGCTGAGCAGAAAGGGCCCCGGAGACCCTGTAAGCTCCACCAAACCTTGGACTTGGGCAGGTGGGAAAACTGAGCCCAGGCAAGAAAAGGGCCTATTGTGATGGTACTCGGACTGAGACGTGAACCCAGGCTTCTGTCCAGTGCTCTCAGTGTTACATCACCCCACCTTCCAGGTTTCCATGGGGTCAGTTGTCCTGCAGGGGCTCCAGGGAACTCGTAGACCAGGAAGGGCTGCTGGTTATAGCCCTGGGCTCAACAGTTTCGCCTCCTCTTGACTTGTTTGCACAACTGTGGGTTGTTGTGAGGACCCCATGAGGCAGTGTGTGTCATGGCCTTTACTGTGATGACCAAATCCTGAAAACAGGTGTACACAGGTGCCTGATTTTTCATGCTTGGCCTCCCAAGCCTGGGCAGGAAATGGGTTGCCACTGCCAGATGCTTCAGGGCCAGGGACCTGGTCACACCTGCTGAGCGTGGCTTGGGCAGCCTGGCTGTCCCAGATGAGCCAGCCTCCTGCTGGGGTGTAGCTGGGGGCCTCTGGAGCCGCTGGAAGCACCAGTTTCCTGCTTCTTTCTGGTGCCCAAGGGTTTACCTGCTCTGCTGCTCCTGGAAGGTGGCCCAGGTGTTTTTGCATCAGCTGCCAGGGAGTGGCCGGAGCTTGGGTAATGATGGGTTCAGTCACCCGGGAGTTAGAGGCTGGCATGCCCTCTGGCCACCACTGGGTAGCTGAGAGCACACCAGGGCAGTATGGACTGGGACCTCAACTTCTGTTCCTTGTTCTGTGTAGTGAGACCACCAGCGCCGCCCTTCCATCTGCCCTGAACTCACAAGACCAGCAGTTGGGCAGCTGGGCCCTAAGCACCTACTCACCTCACACACCTGGGGAGCTCACGGTAGGGGGTCTGAGAGAGGGGGTGTTAGTGATTCACCCACTAAATAGGATGTCTGCTGGAGTCATGGGGATAATGCTGGTGACTGTGTAGTTTGTTCTTTGCTTTTTGCAATCCTGGGGTTTGAACTAAGGGCCTTGCACTTGCTCAGCAGACGCTCTTCCACTTGAGCCATGCCTCTAGTCTGCTTTGTTTTTAGTGTGTTTCAGATAAGGTCTCCTGCTTTTGCCTCAGCCGGCCTTTGGCTGTGATCTTCTTGCCTTTGCCTCCCAGTAGCTGGGGTATCATAGACATGCACCACCATGCCCTGCCCAGGTTTGTTCTCTTCTGTTTACATGACATTTATTGAGCACGTACTGTATGCCAGGCACCATGCTAAGCCTGTATTATGTTGCTTAAGTCTGCGTGGTGTGGGTGATGGTGAGGTGTGAATATCCTTGGGATTGACAGCTTTCTTGCTTCTAGTGTCAGAGTCACTGGGCTTAGCCTGAGGACAGGGTCCCAGGTAGAAGAGGAAACCTCCGGGAGGACAGGGGCTGCAAATAGCAAGAGTCTCAGGGTCACTCCGAGTGCATTTACTGTTTGGGAAAGAGTGAGAGTGTCAGACATGAGCAGTAAAGCCACAAGATCGTTTGCTTTATTCTGTCATTTGTCAAACAAGCCGCTAGTGGGCACCCTTGTCGGACCTGTGCTGGGCAGTGGTGAGAAAGACAAGGGGTCTGCCCTCTCCTGGTGCTCACTGCCTGTTGGCCAGCCAGGTCAGCTCAGCTCAGCTGTTGACAAGGCACAAGAGGCTGACCAGGGACTTTGGGAACACAGCAGATTGAGGGAGTGGGGAGTGTTTGGAAAAGCTTCCCTGAGGAACTCTTTTAAGCTGGGTGTTGGAAGGTATATAGGAGTGTCCAGGAAGGATTTGGGGAAGAGGACATTCCATACGGGAACAGTGGCCTTACTTTGGCCTTAAAACATGTTTAAAAGTGGGGTGTCCTGGGAAGGATGAGCAACCTCTGTGAGCTTGGGGGAGGCTCGGAGGTGCATCTGGAAGAAGGGGTGGGAGCTGAGTGTTCTGTGCAGGCCCCCCTAGACAGGCTGTGGAGTTGGGACTATCTGCAGTCAGGAGAACCATGTCATTTTGACCAGTAAGAGATGGTTAACCTGGACAGTCACTCTATCAGTGTGTGTATGGGGGATCCTCTGGGTTGTAGGTGTCCAGGCTGAGTTGGAAGGGCCACTGATGCATTCACTCATTCAGTGTTAGCAGCTGGGGCTGCTGTAACGGAGCACGCCAGGTTGATGGTGTAGAACAACAGGAATTTGCTCTCTCACAGGTCTGGAGGTCAGGTGTCCGGGATCAAGGTGTGGGTAGGGCCACACTCCCTCTGAGACCACCAGGGAGTGGTCTGTCCCTGGCCTCCCTTGGGGCTTCTGGTTGGCCCTTGGCTTATGGCCTCAGAATGTCAGCGTGCATAGTGATCTTTCTGTGTCCCTTTGTTTATAAGGACACAGTCATAGGACTAGGGACCCACACCCTTCTCAAGTATGACCTCCTCTTAACTAATTACATCTCCAATGACCCTGTTCCTGAACAAGGCTCCCTTCTGGGTCCTGGGAGCTAGAGCTTCAACATGGGGGTTCTGGCAGGGCACAGTTCCATTCCTAGCACTACCTATGTGCCAGGCACTGTGGGGTCCAGCAGCGACCAGCAGGCAAAGGCCTTGACCTCCAGGAGTTTGACATTTTAGTGGATCCCTCCACTAAAATGAAGTAAACATGTGACCCACCCATCAGCTCAGATCATGACCTGAAGTAAAGCAAGGTCAGGTGGTAGCAGTGGGGGAGGACAGCCTTTGGCCAGTGGTCAGGGAAGGCCTTTCTGTGGGAGTGGCATCACCTGAGTCATATAGAAGCAAGGTGCATTCCAGGAAGAGGGAACAGCATGTGCAAGGGTCCTGAGGTAGAAATGTGTCCTGTTGTAGAAACGAAAAAAGGGTCACTGTGGCTGGAGCTCAGAGAGGGCAAAGGCCAAAGGGACTCAGGGCTGGGAGGTTCTGAAAAGGTTGAGTCTTTTCCTAGGTAGGGAAGCCAGTACAGGGTGCCTTACTTAGTTTTTTGCTTGTCTTTTTGGCTGTTGTTGTTTTGATTCTTTGAGACAGGGTCTTACTAGGCCCAGCTGGCCTAGAATGCTCAATCCTCCTGCCTCAGCTTCCTGAGTTCTGAGATTGCAGGTGTGCTCTACCACACCCAGTCTTTTAGTCAATTTTGTGCTACTGTAACAGAATATCAAACTGGGTAATTTATAATGGACAGACATTTATTGGCTTCCAGTTCTGGAGGCTGAGAAGTCCAAGATCAAGGTGCTAGCATCTGGCGAGGGCCTTTGTGCTGTGTCACAATGTGCAGAAGGCATCCATGCCAGAAGGGCAAGAGGGAGGGCTAGGGAAAACAGGAGGACGAACCCACTCACTCCTATGATGACCGCATGAGCCCTTTGGTGAGGGTGGAGCCCTGTGACCCAATCACCTCCCACAACTATTACAGAATTTCAACGTGGCTTGTTTTCAAACCACAGGGTTCTGCCCCTGGTCCCCCCAAACTCACATACAAAATACATTCTTGCCCTCTCAATAGCTCTGAAGTCTTAGCTCTTCTCACAGATGAGTATACGTGGTTAAAAGAAGCCACACCACAGCCTGGATGCTTTTCTGCTTGTAGAATTCTTCCATCAGGTGTCCTAGCCCATGGCTCTGCCTTCCAGTGAGCTCTCCCACAAGGACTTGAGGCAGCCAAGTTTTCTGGCACGTCATGAGGAGGTGGTCCATCCTTCAGTTTCTAATACCTGGTTCCCCATTTCCATCTGAGGCCTCATCAGCTGGGCCTTCACTGGCCACACTTCTACCAGCTGCTGCTCAGGACCACACAAATGCTTCCTGAGAAGGTTCAAACGTTCCCTTCAGCTGTCCTCTTCTGAGCTCGCTTCCAGAATCATCCTTCATTGTCCATTCACAGCGATGCTGGCTAACTCCAGCATTCACTTCAGAACTCTCCCAGCCCCTACCCATGACCCAATTCCAAAGCCACTTCCGTAGCTTCTGGTATTTGTTATAGTAACACCTGCTCCTGGTTCCAATTTTGTGTCTTAATCTGGTTGAATAATTTATGAGTAACAGACATTTATTTGGCTTATGGTTCTAGAGGCCGAGAAGTCCAATGTCAGGGTGCCGGCTTCTGGCAGGGGTCTTGTTAGTGTGTCACACCTCATCGGAAGGCATCAGATGGCAGAAGGGCTAGAGAGAGCGGGGGGACCAACATACTCTGGTAATGGCATTAGTCCATTCATGAGGGCAGAGCCCTGCCTTTGGTTAAATATCAACACAAGTTTGGGAGGGGACAGACATTCAGATCATAGCAGAAGGAATTGAGGAAGGGGGAGGGTTCTCATCTGGGAGGCGGCCTGCACCGGCTGCCTGTGGAGACTGTTGGGCTGGGTCAGGAGTGGAAGCCAGGTGGCCTCTTGGGTGGACAATGTGGCCTGTCTGAGGGGGAGATGGTAGAGGTTCAGACAGGACCAAGGAGCCAGTGGGGGAAGAGAGTGGAAGAGGGCTCCGGGGACTTGGGGGTATACACTGGGCTAAGCAGAGGGGTATTCTGGGGAGCCAGGGAAGCCTGAAGGACAGATAGACAGGTGAACTGGAGATGCTGTGCAGACATCTGAGTGGATGGTGGCTGTTGAAGGCTGGAGCCCTAGGAGGAGGTCAGGCAAAAGATGAAGACTCAAGGGCCTGCTGGGAAGGTGTTGTCCAGGCACTATATGAGAGGGACAGTGCCAAGGTTTAGGGGCTCTATAAAGCAGCCAGTGATTGTGGCACAGGGTGCTGGGGCCCGGATGCAGGATCTTCTCAGGCAAACAGCAGAGTAGGCTGAGTTATTACCACCGAAGATGTCCATGTGTGTTCCTCAGATCCTGTGGATTTGTTACCATGGCGAGAGGGGTTGTGCAGTGTGATGAAATCCAGGATCTGAGCTGGGACGTTACCCTGAGATATCCAGATAGGTTCGATGATATAACCACAGGGTCCTTATAAGGAAGAGGAGGGGCAGGGGACCCAGAGTCAGTAGAGGTGACAGTGGAAGGAGAGGTCAGAGGGTACAAGGAAGGGATCCTGTGCCAAGGACAGCCAGGCAGCCTCTAGCAGCTGAGAAAGGCAAGTTGGCAGTGCCCCAGAGCCCTAAAAGGAGCACAGACATCCATGTCCTAACGTTAGGCCAGGGAGACTCATTTTGGACCTGTCACTTCTAATGGCGAGAGAATGAATTGCTGCTGTTTTAAGATAACAAGTTTCTCCTCATTTGTTAGAGCAGCAGTACATCTGTGGCTGCATCTGTGGCCTCCAAACATTTTAGGATCACTCATCTTATCAAAACATTTCGAATACTCTTGTGTTCTACATACCCACAGAGACATTGAGAGGGGAATTTCCTTCTAATACCTGGGACAGCACACTGCAGAGACCCTGGAAAGGCAGGACCAGGGCTCCAGCTTGGGTGGCCTGTAGAGGTAACTTGGACCTTCCAAGATGGGGGGTGGTGCCGGGTTCCGAATGTGCCATGCTAGCAGGTGAGGCTGGAGCCTCCAGGGTTGGCTGCTGGACCTGGTTAGTGAAGCTCACGCACGGCCCAGGACCACCCCTGGTGAGGCAGCCCCAAGGGAAGTGGGCTGGCCTCGTGCTAGCATTACCCACTGGGGCCTGGAAGAGGCTGGTGAACACGACAAATCCTGGAATGCAGGTGCGTTCAAGTGTACCAAAGAAGGGTGCATCGGTGGGGGTTTATAGACAGAGGTGTGAGCCAAGGCCTGACTGTTGAGCTTGTCAGTGAAATACATCGCTTGCTTCTCCTACCAAAAAACTATTTGCAAGCTGAGGTGCTGTCTGACTTAATTAATTAGCATCTATTTGCAAAGTAGCAATTAAAGCACTAACATCTTTCATTAGGTCTGACAGGATAGTCAAGTGCAGCTTGTCTGTCTTTCTCCATAACATCCTGGAAATGCTCAGAATTTTCAAAGCAAATACCACTTAGTGTCAGCTGAGGTCAGGCTCTCAGCATTGCTCCTGGTTTATGGGGCTGGTAAACAGAAGAGTCTCCCTGGAACTCGAGTCCAGTCTTACTCGAGGGTATGACCAGTGCTATGTTCTGGGGACAGGAGTGAAGACTTGAGTCATTCTGGAGATGTCCTAGACAGAGACTTGAAGGACCAAGATGGAAAACTACTTATCACCAAGTTGCCCTACTAAACACTGGAACCACTAGGGGGTGCTGCAGTCACCCACCTGCTCATTTTTATTTTATTTTATTTATTTATTTGTTGGCATTACTGGGGGTTTTGAACTCAGGACCTCATGTTTGCTAGGCAGGTGCTCTGCCACTTGAGCCACTGTACAGCTCAGTGTCTTGAGACTTGACAGGGTCTTGCTATTTGGCCTCCTCAAACTCACATCCTCATCCACCCTCCTGAGTGCTGGGATTTCACTTGTGCACTATGCCTGGATCTTAAGTAGCACTGAATGAAGAAAAAACATGCCAAAATATCTATAGAAGGATGTATGTATATATACACACAATAATATAATATATGCACAATAATATGGAGAGAATAATGAATTTAACAAATTTAAAACATGCACACCTACAACAACTCTGTTTTTAAAAAGACAAATGCACCCCATTTAAATGAGGTTCATAGATAGTCAAATGCGTGAAGACAGAGTAGAAAGGTGCTTGGGAGACTGGAGGAGGAGGGAAACGGGAAGTCCCTGTTCAATGGCCACAGAGTGTCAGTTTGGGAAGGCAAAGTTCTGGGGAGAGATGGTGGTGATGGTTGCACAACAGTGTGAGTATACTTAAGGCCACAGAACCGTTCTCCTAAGTATGGTTCAAATAGTATTTTACCATAATAATAATTTTCAAAGACAGATACGTATCTGAAGTCATGCCATAGAGAACACAGAGGGTTGGGGTCTGGAGGGATGGGAACAGGGACAGGGTTGAAGGGGATAAACTTGGAAGACTGCCTCACCAAAGCCGCTGCTGGCAGAGACTTGAAAACCCAGGGTGTGTGTGGCTCTCAGTGGTGCACAGGCCCTCAACTGCTGTGTAGTATCTTTTTGGTAGCAGGAGTGTTTCAAATAACTTAAGTAAATTGGTCAAGAATGCCAAGTTTATAGTAATGGAGCATGTGGAGAACCCAGACAGTCTTCCCTGGCCTAACAACCTCTCCCCACCTTTCAGTATTCCTCATTGTGTGACCGATGGTAGTCTTCCACGATGAAGTACTCATCCTTATGTGTTTGAGGTTAACTCCTTAAGATGATGCTCTCCAGTTCCATCCATCAACCTGCAAACAACAAAATTTTATTCATCTTATGGCTGCATAAAATTCCATTGTGTATAGATACCACATTTTCTTAATCCATTTGTCAGTGGTGGGGCATCTTGGCTGTTTCCATAGCTTGGCTATTGTGAATAGTGCCACAATAAACATGGGTGTGCAGGTGTCTTTATTATAAACTGACTTACATTCCTTCAGGCATATCCCTAAGAGTGGTATTGCTGGATCCTATGGCAGTTCTATGTTTAGTTTTTTTGAGGGCTCTCCATACTGTTTGCCATAGTGGTTGTCCTAGCTTACATTCACACCAGCAGTGTATGAGGGTTCCTTTTCCCCCACATCCTCGCCAACATTTGTTGTTGGTGGTGTTTTTGATAGTTGCTATTCTAACAGGAGTGAGGTGGAATCTTAGTGTGGTTTTGATTTGCATTTCCTTTATGGCTGGGGATGGGTGAGCATTTCTTCATGTGTTTTTTAGCCTCTTCCTTTGAAGAGGCTCTGTTCAGTTCATTCGCCCATTTCTTCATCGGATCATTGATTTTTGGGGGGATTTTGGTTTTTTGAGCTCCCTGTATATTCTGGTTATTAATCCCTTGTTAGATGTACAGCTGGCAAAGATTTTCTCCCATTCTGTGGGTTACCTGTTTAGTCTGGTGGCCATTTCTTTTCTTGTGCCATCTTAAGTGAAGTTAGCCAGGTTTAGAAAGCCAAAGGTCACATGTTTTCTCTCATGTGGAATACAGACCCAGTTCAAATACAAATACTAGCAAGATACAGACTAAGGGAGGAGGAAAAGAAGAGAAAGAAGACAGCGAATAATAATGAAGTACATTCATCTGTGCAGGAACAAAATGCAAGGAAATATGCTGAAAACTGTTAACACATATAGGGGAAAAGGGTGAAGAAGTGCAGTGGAAGGAGGTTACGTTGACTTAAGCACAGTGCATGTATGGGTAACAGCAAGGCAAAAATCCCTCTGACCAATGAACAGACACCTACAATGAAGGACAAGAATGAAAAACAGTCCACCCTAAGGGGAGGTCTAATGGGAGGGGGAGGATAAAAGAAGGAAGTAAAGAAGGTGGTGAAGTGGTTCGAGTAGTAGAGTACCTGCCTAGTAAGTTTGAGGCTGAGTTCAAGCCCCAGTGCCACCAAAAAAAGAAAAAAGGTGAATATGGTTGATGAACTGTTGATATAAGAATAATATAAAAATTTTAAACCTGTCGAAATCGCCTTAAGAAGAGGACTAAGGTAGAAAGGAGAATAGAGGAGATGAACCAGTTCTGGATGTAATAAATATATACATGGAAATGTCATAAGGAAACTGTATAAATCTCTTAAACAAACAAAAATGTCTTTTTTTAAAAAAAATGGAGCACAGGAAGGTGAAGCAGATCCTGTCTGGGGGTTGGTACTAGTGGGAAGGGGGGAGGAGATAAGAAAAGGGTGAAGGAGGGGAGAATATGGCAGAAATACTATGTACTTATATATGAAAATGGAAAAATGAGACTTGTTGAAACTAAGAATGGGGGAGGGGGGATAAAGGAGAATGATGGAGGGGGTGAATTTAACTAAGATATAGCATAAGCACTTTTGTAAATGTCACACTGTACCCCCAGTAAACAAAAATATAAAAAAAGAGATATTTTTAAAAAGATTAACTCCTTAAACTCTTGCCACTCTGTCCCGGTGCCTTCTCAGAAACTGCCAAGTAAATGTAGCTGGCTGGATGTCGTTCTGTGACTCCCCTCCCACAACCATTTTTGATTTCTGGTTTTTGTTTGGGGCAGAACACAAACGACATTAAATACTGTTCTGGTTTTTAGTCCATTATTTAAACTGCTCCAAGCCATCATTTTAAGTCAGCTATGTGTGTGTGAAAACAATAAGCCTTTTATAAAGTATTGTTACTGGAACCCATGCGGCTTCAGCTTGGTCTCCAAAAGGGAGGAGGCCTCTATCTGGCCCTTGGTACCAGGTTGGTGATGTCGTTGCAAAAAAGAATTGTAGGACACATGGAGGTAGAGACCAAGAAGTTTATTAGTAAAGCAAAGCAGAGTATAGTACACACCCAGACATGGCTGCGGGCACACCTGAGAAGAGGCATGCTGAGTTGCCCTAACATCAGGGTGTTTATGATGAGAAGGTGGCTGGGGTTTGGCTTAAATTCACCTCAGGATAAGTACTTCCCTTTGTTGTGGACACTGGTACTTGCAATCGTTCTTACATCACACTGCACTATCAGTATGTCCAGAGATGTCAAGTCCAGACAGTTTACTAAATGTGGGTCATTGTGACATAGATGTCTTTTCCTTAAGCAAAGATGGGTTTCATCAGATGCTCCTTTAAAGTCAGGTGTCCTTCCTTATGATAAGTGTTCCTTCTTTGCAATCACTTCTGTGATCAGAGGAGTCATTTTATCAAGTATTTTATTCCCAGGACAGCATCTTTCCCTGAGATGTCCTTGCTCATTTCCCAGAGTGTAGTGAGCATTTGGGAAGTGGGTGAGGTCAGGGGAGAGAGCTGCCTCTTCACTGTAGGTTGTGGCTCAGTGCGGGAGTGCGAAGCTTAGAGCAAATCAAGTAGTGCTGTGTGCTTGTCACCATGCTAGTCACCAGTGCAGCATTCACCTCTGAATTTCTGTCTCCTGTTTCTCATGCCTTGCTGCCCCTGGTCTGCCTTGCCTCAGTGTAAACAAATGGTTAGTGATGTTAGGAATGAATGAAGTCAGGATGGAGCAAGAAGAGGCATTGCCAAACAGGTTATACTTGCTACTTGTCAGGGTGGCCCTGGGGTCATCTCATTGACCATGCAAGGCCTGGAGAGGGTGTTAAGACCCAGCCTTCTGGGTCCCCATGGGTGTTTGTTTGCCTTGGTGGCACAGTATGAATGCAGATCTAGCTGAGCTGAGTACCAGCCATTGTGTATTATGCTAACGGTGTCAGTTATCTGTGCTTTACATCAAAACATGTAAATGTTTTATTAATTTGTCACTGAAGTCAGGGTTGCAGTGCCCATTTCTCTAAGCCCTGGCACTTGGCAGGACAGTGCAAGGCAGAGATGAGGACTATTGGAGGTGGCTCCCATGTTCCCTGGTCCCCTCCCTGCCCCCTTGGTTTTCTCAGGTCTGCAGAGACCCTGCCTCTGGGAGGCCTGCAATTCTGGGATGGAATTGACTTTGACTCAAGCCTGGGCTGCAGTGTGAACTTGACCAGCAAGGTGGTATGGGAAGACACCTTCCATATCCTGTTTCCTCTGGGAACTCAGATCATCAAACCCTTCCCTGGCAATCCCAGCCCTCTCTCCAGTGCTGCATGGTGTGGTCTCCTTATGACCGACCTTACTACCCCATGTCATTAGTTTTTCCTCTGAGTGTGAGCTTGTTGGGTGGAGGGGCCATGACATGGAAAATACAACACTGAATTTCCAGCAGGTGACACCAGGCTTGGCATAAACCTGGTATTCAGAAATTAGTGGATGAGTGGAAGAATGAAGGAGTGAATGAGAAAGGAGGGACAGAAGGGGGCATAAGGATATCACGCTCTGGCATGGAGACTCAACAGGTTTGAGGTATGATAGTTTATAAAATGAATCTGCTTGCAGGTTACCAGATGAGTTTCCCTGTAACCATGGATACTTCTTCATAAGGGTCCCTGTCCTGGGACTGTGATGGCCCAGGCAGGGGTCTAGGCTGCTAGTCACAGACTCACTCATACCTTCTGAGAAAAGGTGTTTACTGTTTTGGGTAACTGGCCATTCAGAGGTCATCAGCATGGTCAACTTTAAAATCATCTCAACATTTCTTTTCCTGGATTTCAGAGTGAAACATCTTTCAACCTAATATCAGAAAAATGTGACATTCTGTCAATTCTTCGGGATCATCCTGAAAACAGGATTTACCAGAGGAAAATCCAGGTGAGGCAGAGGGTGGGTGACAAGGATACTAAGTTAAGAGGGCTGGAGTTGGCAGCAAAGCTGTCATCTAATATCTCTTTGAAGACGTAACTAAGAGTTCAGACCAGGCAAATGAAAAGCACTTCCAGAATATTCGGATGTTGGCCATTTGCCTTTAGAAAGGAAATCTTTCCTTGCTAAAACAAAACCCAAACCATTTTTTAAAGCCAAGTATAAATCTAAGTACTTGAGTTCCCACCATGCCTTTGTCACTGTGAGGCAAGTACTTCTGTCCTCTGCATTTTACAGTGGAGAGACTGAGGTGCAGTCCCACAGCTCCTGAGTGGCTGAGCTGGGATTTGAACTCAGTCAGCTTGATTTCATAAACCACAATCATAACTGCTGTACTAGGCACCTCTCAGCACATAGGAGATGGGTTCAGGGCCACAGGGTTCACTCCAGGAACCAGGCAGTAAGAGGAACAGGGCCCCCATCTCTCCGGACCACGTCAGGGGAAAGTTCTAGGACTAACGGAAGATGCTGCCCAGCCCCACCAGCCTCTCCTTTGAGTTCCTTGCAGACATACAACAGCCGCTGGTCCCTTACTTATTCCAAGAGGCTCAGTCGTCAGTCAGCAACTCTGGGTGATGTTGCTGGCATGAGATTCACATGTGGCCTAAGGGTCAGGAACAAGGGCCAGGGGGCATGCTGACTCTCATGTCTTTCTCAGGAGATGAGAACCAAATCTCTGTGGAGCACTGTCCCCCACCAGCCGGTCTCAGGTAGCCCAAGGCCAGCTCCATGCCTTCTTGTCACTGTGGTGGGATGGGCTTCCTGACCTCTTGAAAACTACCCTGTTTTGGCAGAACCCTGACTGCTGCCCCATGAGGCAGGGAGGGAGGAGTCCAGACCACTTCAGAGGGACACTAGGAGCAGGGCTGCAGGAGGGATGGTGTGAGCACTTCTCACTGTGGAGAAATGTTTGGAGGACTGCCCAGGGGGCCTGTTCCTCAAACTCTGCAGCCTCTTCTCCACCTGCCACATTCCCCTACACCAACTGTCTGCACATGGCCACACTTCCAGCTCTGCTCCAGCTGCTGCTCCTGTTAGCACCCTCCTTCTAGGAAGCCTTTCCTGACTTCTGGCTCCAAGGCACCCCAGCTAGTGCTCCCCATCCTCAATCACCATCATCTAACATTCTGTCATTTCCTGAATACAGGCTGCCAGGGGTCAAGAGCAAGCTCCTCCATGCCTGACACCCAGGCCACAGTCAGTGTATTCATGTATCCATGGGAGGGGAGACTGAAGGGAAGGAGTGGTGTTATCTGGGAGAGGTAGGACTGGAGCCTGCATCCGTGCCAGTGCCTGACCCATAGGAAGACAGCTAAGCCATTATTGCTATAAATGTCCACTGTCCTCTGCCCAACAGGAACTGAGCAAAAGATTCACTGCGATCCGCAAGACTAAAGGCGATGGGAACTGCTTCTACCGGGCCTTGGGCTACTCCTACCTGGAGTCTCTGCTGGGCAAGAGCAGAGAGGTTCTCAAGTGAGTGGCGCTGGAGGGGCTCACTGGGCTTCCCTGGTTCTTGGGGCTTGGTCAGCCTTGGATCTCCTGAAGGGAGGGCTGCCTGGCAGAGGAACCTGATGCTGAGTAAGCCCAACTGCCTGCCATGGTGGAGTTGAGGGCAGCCCAGAGGCCAAGGAGGGCATTGTTGGTCTGTCTGATGATGCTTTCCAGCTCTCTGCTTTGCCTGCAGGTGCAGGTCAGTCCAGGTGAATCCCACTGGGTGGGTACTTGGTAACTCACTGCAAAAAGAAAAAAAAAAAGTGAAACTGTTCCCTGGGTTGTGAATAATCCCTTCTGACCTTGGTCTTGAGTGTTGCCTGGCCAAGCTCAACTCTAGGTTAATACCAGAGAGTCTTTCTGTACAGAGCTGATCCTGTGGTGACCCTTTGGTAGCCCTTCATGTTTTGTTGGTCCAAGGCTCCTCACGCTTGGGGGATTGTATGGCTCCTGGGGTCTCTTTAGGATGCTAGTCCTTAGTCAGTAGGTCTAGGGTGGGTCTGAGGTAATGCATTGCTTGACAGCTCCCTGGTGATGCCCATGCTGCTAGGCCTCAGAGCACACTTGAGTAGCAAGGAATGGAGAGCCAGCTGGTTCTGAACCTTCAGTGTCTCCTTGTTCTTAGAGGATTTACTGAAGGCCTGCTCTACTTACCAGAGACATGTACCTACACACAAGCTTTGGGATTGAATCACTCTGAGGCATGAAATATGTCCCCTTGCCTCTAGTTGTGGAAACCCTCATGGGAAACTCTCCAAAGCAGGCCCTCCCCCTTTTTGCAGCCCCTCACAGCCACCCAGAATTCAGGCACAAGACTCTTGTCCTAATACATGAGCGCTTGCATGGTATCTGGCGCTACCCCACTCCCGAGCCAGCTGTTCATAACTACATGTTGTGTCTGCTCTTACCGCCCTTTCTCATCCCCTGCAGTGCGCCAGGCACCCTGTGCAGTCTGCCCAGACAACCATGGCAATTGCTTGCTCCCTTATTGGGCTGTCACAGACCTGAGTGACACTCCTCCAGCATGCCTCTTGTCTGCCAGGGTCTGTGCAGAGGACAACACTCTTCCTTTGATGGAAGCCACTGTCATTGTAATTTTATTTCATTATTACTATTTCATTGTAACCACTTGGGTGTTAACTCCTGGTAGCATAATTCTTGCAAACATCAGCTCATTAGCTCTCAAGTGAGCAGATACAAACTGGGAGCATCCTGCAGAGGGTCCAGCAGGTGCCACCCAGTGAAGTGCAAATGGCTGGGGGTGGGTGGGTGGTGTGTGCTTGGACAAGAGATGAGGGTAAGGAGGGAGGGACGGCCCTGTGAGGAGCTCTGTGCTGAGGGCAGAGGCCAGAAAACATGATATGTTGGAGAAGCATGTCAGTCGCTCTGGAGGTTGCTATGCAGAAGGAAGAAGGAAATACTGGGCTTATCCAGGCCAGACAGTGATGAGAGGCAAGGGCTGTAGGGACAGGAAAGAGAGACTGGGTCAAGAGGCCTTTGAAAGGTGGAAGCACCATGTCTAGGTGGAATGGATGGTAACTGTCTCCATTTCCTTGTCTGCAAAATGGGTGCCCAGCCACCTCCTGGGGTCATTCACCGTGGCAAGTGCAGAGCCAGTTAATGTGGGGTCCACATGGAAGTGCTCTGAAAGGTCAAAAGGGTTTCTCTTAGTGACACAGCCCCATCAGGTGTGGGGTTGGTGTGTTGCAGCAGCACCCGGCCTTCCCCCATAACTGTCCAGTCTTCTCCCCTCCAGGTTCAAAGAGCGTGTACTGCAGACCCCAAATGACCTTCTGGCTGCCGGCTTTGAGGAGCACAAGTTCCGAAACTTCTTTAATGCCGTGAGTTCACCTGGGCTGTGCCAGCTGAGGAGCCAGGGCCTTGCATGTGGGCAGAGCAGACAGGAGCAGGTGCTGCCGAAGCACCTCAGCTCTGTGGTTGTACTCCCTCCTGCTGCTCCTGGCTGGGGCTGGGGAAGGACAGGGTCACTTCCTGAATGGGTGGCTGTGTGGAGATGTATGTTTGCAGAGAACCCATGCTCCGACTTCTCAGCCCCCTGCAGGTCCGAATGTGTGGAGGAGACCTAATGCCTATTGCTTAGGTGTACCTCTGGCTGCGGCTCTAACCCCCACTTGCTTGGCTTTGGCAGAATCTCTGGCTGATTTTCTGTCACAGCCTGAGAATCTCCAAATATGTCTGAGGGAGTCCCATGGGCAGGGTGGGTCTTGCCAGTGTCTGCCCTGCTGATGGCAGTGGGGTGCAGTTTTACAGCGTGATAGAATTGGTAGAGAAAGACGGCTCCGTGTCCAGCCTGCTGAAGGTGTTCAATGACCAGAACTCCTCGGACCAAATCGTGCAGTTCTTGCGCCTGCTCACATCAGCCTTCATCAAGAACCGAGCCGACTTCTTCCGACACTTCATTGATGAGGAGATGGACATCAAAGACTTCTGCACTCATGTAGGTCCCTGGGGTCTCCAGCCTTGGGGACACAGTCCCAACCCTGGGCTGTGCCCTTATCTGTATTTGAGCTGCCAGAACATATGATTTTGGGGCAAGTCACTCTCCTCCGTAGGGATTTCCTATCAGGAAGTCAAGACTTTGGACTGGCACTGGTGGATCATGCTTGTAATCCTAGCTACTCAAGAGGCAGAGATCAGGAAGAACTCTGAAGCCAGTTCCAGGCAAACAGTTCTCCAGACCTTATCTTGAAAACACTCAACACAAAATAGGACTAGCAAAATAGCTCAAATGGTAGAATATCTGCCTAGCAAATGTGAGGCCCAGAGTTCAAACCCCAATACCACCAAAAAAAAAAAAAAAAGACTCTGCACTGGCCTCTTTACACAGTTGCAGAGTAGCTTCTAGACACATTTCACCCCAAGACATGTTCTTATT
Organism: Castor canadensis; assembly: GCF_047511655.1. NCBI lineage: Eukaryota > Metazoa > Chordata > Mammalia > Rodentia > Castoridae > Castor > Castor canadensis. The sequence continues at coordinate 15,369,460 of NC_133388.1, read as the reverse complement.
TATAATGAATTTATTTGAAGGAATGGCCAACATGTAAACATTGGGCCATTTTCATATGGTTATCTGGACTTTTAATAATCAGATCAACCCCACCCCTCCCAGGCACTAACTCTTGGGTGATAAATCAGTAGGTACTAAATAGCAGCTACCCTCTCTCTGTGGGACACTGCCACCACCTCTGTCCTTCATCGTCTCTTTGGCATCTGGACTCACCCACACCTGTTGGCCTGACCTCTATAGCGCTTAAACTTGGAATCAATCCCTTTATGACAGACAGGGTCTCTTTCAACTCTAAGATCCTTTGATGCTAACCTGAAAGATTCTTGCCCCTGTCCCTGACCCTAAAGAAGCAGAAATAAAAATATCCAGGCTCGATTTCTGAAACCCCAGCCTTTTCTAGCTGTGTTGTTTCCTCTCCATGAGCCTCAGCTTCCTCTGTGAAATGAGGGTGTCAGATTGTTACGAAGATTGCATCCCAGCATAGCAGCTATGACCAGGATCCTGAGAGCTACAGCTGAACTCACCTTCTCTGCCTGACCACCCTCCTAAGCTGGCTTGTATTCTCATTTTGGCTTTGCAGGAAGTGGAGCCCATGGCCATGGAGTGTGACCACATCCAGATCACAGCCCTGTCCCAGGCACTGAACATTGCCCTGCAGGTGGAGTACGTGGACGAGATGGACACTGCCCTGAACCACCACGTGTTCCCTGAGGCTGCCATTCCTTCCGTTTACCTGCTCTATAAAACATCCCACTACAACATCCTTTATGTAGCCGATAAACATTAATTTTAGGCCATGCAGTGGAACCTGTCACCTAACGGACTGCATTCTAAATGGAACATTCCGGCTTTTCAATTTTTTAAGCGATTTAGACTGTAGCTAGATTATGTACAGCCTTCTGGGCCACGCCATTGGGAGTGAGACCTGCCCATTATGGACTGTGGTAACTTGGTGGGATTTTTAGTATTTATTTTGATGGAGGACTTAATGCCTGCTAACTCTGGGCCAGAAAGCCAGGACTTGTGGCTCTGCACCCCAGTTCTCTGTGAGACCCTCTTTGGACCTGTTTATTCATCTGGAGGAGGTTCCTGACAGTGTTGACATTCTATTGTTTAAAAAGAGTGTCTTCTGGTTTCTTTCCACCGGGGGCAGTGCCCCTCCGCAGGGAAGAAAAGCTCAAGATCATGATTCAAGTGACTTAGCAGCTATCAAAAAGAATCCAGTCACGTCATCCCATCATGTTAAGCTGGGCATTGGCAGATGACTGAATGTGAGGGCGTCCGTGTAGTTCCATTCACAATAGGCATGCTTTCCCGCCCCCACTTCAGGAGAAAAAGACTTTTATGCTGAAGTCCAGAAAAGGGCCTTTAGCTTTCAGCATGAAGCTCAGGTTGTTGGGGTCTCTAACTTTCAGGGGCAGAACTCCTGACTTTTGGGTCAGGCCTTTGGGGCCTGAGCCAGATTCTGTGTGTTCACATCCGTGACCAGGAGGCTGCAGCTGTCTATCATCCCCACCAAATCCTAGAAGTAAAATCTAGGTACTCAACTGGGTAGGCATGCATACAGCATGAATGCTAGCTAAACAGAGCAGATGTTTTGCAAGGCTCTTTGCCCCTCCCCATGGCCTTGTTGGGGTGGGGGGTGGGAGTTAGGTGGGAAATAAGGTAAGAGCCATGGAAACTTGCAGTATGGGAGATTTCCATTGATGGAAACTTGCAGTATGGGAGATTTCCATTGATGGAAACTGCCTCATTCATCCACCCTCTAAATAGCCTCCTCACCTTGCTGCCTCAGGTCCTCTAGAAGCCCACCCTGGGCTGGCAGGAAGAGGGCACCAGTAGGGAACCAACCTGGCCAGGCTGAGGTACTACAGGCTCCTTCTTTCTCTGTAGGACAATACAGGGTATGAAACTGCCCTTTGGGGTCCTTCCTTGTTGAAGGGCACCTTCTCATAGGTCTCATTTTGCAGGGATTTGGTGGAATCCACTGGTGCTGCTGTGCAATCTGCTGACAGACTGCACAGAACTGTATAGCAGACTCCTGAGTTTTGGTGACACAAATGTCGTATTTGTATCACCTATCTTGCCTTGGTGAAAGCCAACAGTACTCAGATGTCAGGGTGCTTTAGTTCCAGGTGGGGACCCCGGGTCCCACACTGCCCTTGACTGCCATTTGGATCCAAGGGCTCAAGCTGACTGATGGTCACTTTCCACAGAATGTAAACCTGACCCTTGTCTCTGAATCTGTTCAGTGTCCCACCCTGCTCTGAGTATTAGTGTTGGGGTCTGTGACAAGTACTCTGAAAGAATGGGGGCACACAATTCATTACTGTTATCTTCTGCCAGACCAGTCTCCTGGGCATGTTTCTAAACAGAAGGGTATGCACATGGAGCCTGACTGATACCCTGGGTCACGCCAGGGGTATATATGGGTCCTGGGCTACTTCTCTGCATTTTGTGGCTTGGGGTGTTGGCTGTGCACATCTGCTGGTTGACATTCCTTCTGAGGCTTACCTATACTGTACTTCCAGGCCTGGGAGCTGCTGACACCCATACAGGACCATCTTCCAGTAGACAATGTTAGGATTGATGCCCAAACTGGCAGAGGCAGGCCAGGTTATTTCTATGGTCTTACCCACTGCTTTTCTTCTTTCTTCACAAGAAAAAAAATGGTCAACTGTGGTCACCTGGCTTGTCTATGGTTCAGTCATGCTGTCAGTCGCACTTCATGGATGACCCCTCAACATCCCAAAGAGCCTTATCTTTTTCTGGAAGGAAAGGTGCTTGGAAGGCCAGTCATTACAACTGGATGTGGATTACATTGTTCCCAGAGGAAACAATCAATGGGAAAATGTAGCCACATAAAGAGCATTGTCCTTTGCTGGGTTTCCATTCTAACAAAAGGGCTCTGGAGCCAGACTACTAGGGTTCAAACCTCAGTTTTATTACTTAGTAGCTGTGTGACCTTGTCCAAGAACCTTCACCTCTTTGAGCTCCAATCTCTATAAGTGAAATGGAGACAATGCCTACACCCACAGGATTTTTGCTTAAAATGAAGTGAGATTATGCTTGTGAGAAGAACTGTAGAAGAGATGCTCCCAACACACCCACTGCTAGCTGGGGAAGTGTGCCACCTCAGCAGTGACCATGGCTTCTCAAACAGTGTAAACCTCAGGGGAACCATCAGAGCAGTCTTAAGAGTGAAACACACTGCAGCCTAAGTAGTAATGGAGTAAGGGGGCTGTGGCCAAGCCCTACAGTTTCCCTGGGAGTAGGTGAGAACATTTTCCTAGCATTAAACTGGTTTCTATAAACAACTTTTTTGTCCTGGCTTTTTGATATTGTATACCTGGCACTTGCCTAAGAGCAATACCCACCTTTTATGGGGCATGTATGGAAGTGGATTATGTGGGGAAGAAAGTTCGTTTTAATAGCAGAATCAGAACATACAGAAAACTGCCCAGATCTCACCAAAACCTTACCACACTTAGGTGAGAGAATGGTCTCAGAGGCTGCCCTATCTTTTAAAGGAGCTGTTTGGCCCAGGATAAGTGGCCTTGGGTCTCCCATGGCTCTTGTGCAGGTAAACACTTTAGAGCCTGCTCACTAATCCCACTGACCTCCACTGCATCATTTGGAAAATGAAGGCCCTTGCCATCTTCTGAAAGTTCTGAGTTAGTAGCTCATCTCCCAGACTAGGGCACTTTCTTATGGCTATTTCTGCCATAAGGGAAAGGGCATCTCCCAGTAATACAGATATCTCCTAAGATGAGAATATCTTTCTGAATTACCCAGAAGGAAGATGCCTTGAGTTGCAATCCTACTTGGTTCCTGTGTAACTCTGAGCAAATCTTTGTTTTCCTGTGGAGATGGGGATGGAATCCAGAGCCTTCTACGTATTAGACAAGTGCTCTACCACTGAGCTAAATCCCCAGCCAACCCAGACCAAATATTAACCAGTGTTTGCTTCCTCAATTCCAAAAAAAGGTTAGTTTTGTGTCTTGGTCTCAAGGAAGTCTTAAATGACTAGAAAGAAGTGCCTAACAAGGTATGGCACTTGGTCAACTCAGTGACACTGGAATCTGAATTTAGGTATAAGGCCAACAACCATCCTGCCAGTCACCCAAAGGGGCTCAGAGAACCTTGTGGCCATCCTCCCAAACTTGTTAACCATGAGGCCTCATGGTCCTTCCTTGGACCTTGGGATATCTTGGTCCAATTGTGTACCCTCTTTAAATCCACAGGACCCCTTAAGCCAAACAGCTGTACTGTGTTCCCAGTGAACATCCAGAAGTCTAGGCTGAGCTCTGTAGAAATTTTTGCTCCTTCCAAATTGTGACAGTGGACTCAAGGAAAGCTAGTGATCACTGTTGCTGTAGTGCTCAATACCAGGCCTTCACCTCTGGGCGCTCTGCTACAATAGTGTGGCCAGTGCTTACAAGGAGGGTAGGTGCACACAGGAAGAGCACTACCCTTCTGGAGGACAGATAGCGTAGCTCTAGGATGGAGACAGCAAAGCAATCCAGTCCAAAACCTTTTGCAAAAAGGTTTGGAACAAAAGAAAGGGGTGTGTGGAATCATGGGCAGGAGCCCATTCTGTCACACAGAGTGGAGACAAGGCTCAGATCCTGAGGGCCAGGGGTGTCCCCATCATGACCCAGCCCTCCCCTGCCCACCTCCCAGGTTGCTCAGACAAGACAGCAGCTAGCAACAGTGGGATGAGTAGAGAAGCTGATAGGAAGCTGCTGTAGGGTAGGATAGGACTGCTACTGAGGACTGATAGCAATGTGCCAGTGACCTGCAACCAAAGCCCATGACAGTATTTCCACCCTGTCAAGAGACCAGCACTGTGCTGGCCAAGGGGCTCACTAAGTTTCTGATGAAGCCAGTTGCAAACCCCCATTCCCCACCCTGCCTCCCATCTTCTGGCTACAAATATCAGGACAACACTGGTTCTCACCACTGTTTTTAATTCAGTAAATCAAGTTGAACACACAAGATGCCTGTAAACACTGGAATACATACTGGAATACTGGACAGAATTCTTACTCTAAAACAACACATCTGCATGAGGTTTCTCCTGCTATGGGGTGGAAGAACAGGAGATTTTCCTAATGGGTGTGGATGGTACAGGGTAACTCAAGGATAGGAAGGAGGTTTCCACATATAACCAGAGAACAGACAACACTGAGCAGGTACCAACATACTATAAGCAGGGGCAGTTAACTTGCACTTGTACTTGGCTGTGGTGGTTCCTGCTGTTGCACTCTTGGCTTCTGCTGCTGCTTCTTTTTCTGTTTGGAGAGGCAACACAACGCAGATTCGCCATTCCTTGAGACTGCCACAGGCAGGGGTAGTCTGCCAGACTGAGTGGGATATTTGGTCTTCAGGTTCTCTTTGAACAATGGCTGGGAGAGCAGGTGGCGCAGCTCCTTCTTCAGAACCTTCATCTGCTTTTGTCGCCGGCGCTCTTCTTGCTGGTCAGCTTTTCCTCCTTGAGACATGATACAAGATCCTATTTACTATGGTATGTAGAAACATTTCATTCCTTGGACTAGTAATATAAGCTAGTGGTGGCTTGAAAAGAACCACAAATGGCCAACTTCCAACCATTTAGGAGGGATACACTGGACCATTCTGTCCTTTATTCCTCAGAAATGCTCAAAGACAGGAATTATCTTCAATTTACACCTAAGTCAACTCAGTCTTAGTGGTCACCTTAAGTTATAGAGCTAGCTATCAAACATCTCAGAACCTAAGCCTCCTGACTAAGGGTTTGTTTTCTTTCCAAACCCACCTGCTACCTACTTAAACGTCTGGCAACTTGACAGCTATATATCCCTCAAGTCTGTGAACACTTCTCTGCAGCTTGGTTCCTGAGCTCCCCTAACCAGTGCTGTGGCTGCACGTGTAGAGACAGGTAGACACAGGCCCCACAAACCCTGTCCACACGGGAGAGAAACCAGGGCCTCCACAGTCTTACCTAAGCCCCAGGCCAGAGCTATGAGGAGGACTAGCTCACTATCATCACGCCATTGCTTAGGCTCCCATGCTGACCAGTAAGTTAGCTACTGAACATGCTGACTTTGGTACTAAGATGTCAACACCTCAGCTGAGCTGCATCATTGGTGGGGAGGAAGGAGTGTGGGCCATGACTTTAGTATTATCAGTTCTCGATATGTCACTTCCCTTTTAAGTAGGCCCCTGAAGACTCATCCATGAACCTTGGCTTGTGGCCCATGGACAGAGCCGGGTTCAGGAAATTCCGCCAGGTGAAGCACTGCAAAAATCTCCTTTCTGTGAGCCTCTAGTTCCCACATGCAAAAGGATAATAATTGTCACTAAGTTCATGTCATGAAATTGTGGAGAAGATCAAATGAGATGATGATATGGAAATGCTTTGTTGGCATGAAAGGCAAGTATAGTAGTAATGATGATAGTAACAACTTAGAACATATCACATATCTTCTATTTGGAAGGCACTATTGTGTACACTTTATACTCCTGAACTCAATCTTCACAACAACCACGTGACGTAGGTCACTTATTACCTCAATTTTATAGATGAGGGAAGTAAGGTACAGCAGAGAGGTTAAATAACTTGGCTCAGTGACATGGCCAGATAAGGAAATGGGCTACACCAAACATGGCTGGCCAGACAGTCTTTTCCCCGCGCTGTGTCCCATAGCCTGTCCACGTGAGAGAGGCAGCTGAGGGCTCCAGACAGAAACAGGCAAGCCAGAGGGAATAATGTCTGAGGCTTTAAGATCATTTAGGACTAGAGGCCATGAGCCAAGGGTGCGTTGCTGATTCTGAAAGGACCATGGTAGTATGGATGGTTGCAACCAGGCAAGAGTTGGAGGGAGGGAAAAAAAAGCCAAATGTAGCTTCTTCAATTCCCATCCAGTTCAAGAGCTTACCTTTGTACATCTCTTCTTCCAGCTCAATCTCAAGGGCAGCTGCTGCCTGCTCAATCCAAGAGTTGTGAAGACAAGCTTGGAAATTCCGATACTCAGCTTTCTCAATCTGCCGAGCTAAACGGATTCGCTCCTAGTGGGGCAGTAACAAAGCATTCATCTGAAGAGGGTTCAGGCCTCTGGGAAGCAAAGTCTCACTTAAGTTGTATTTTAAAGAAGCTCTTGAGATCAGCTTAGTTCCTATGAAATGTGTTTCGTCTAGGCTCCTGATAAAAGTCCAGAGGGCAATCATTACATGTGCCAGTCCATACATACAGTCAATCACAAGAACTAGCTTTCCCAATAGTAAACTAAAACTATACTCCCTTGGAAGCCTGTCCCAGCCTGACTACCAACCTACAGGTCCAGAGTAAATGTGGGAAAACCCCAGACGTCATATCTAGCTTCCACAATTATTCCAGATCATGGGTTTTGAGGTTAGACTGCAGTGAAAGGATGTTCCCCATACCCCAAAAACTGAGAGATCGTGTGATAGAGGGAAAATGAACCATGGACAGCCAGGGGAGCTCCCAGCCTCCTTACTACTGGGAATTCTTTATGATCTCCCCCCTCTCCATCACACACACACAGCTAACATTACTTCCAAGCTAGTCACTAGTCGTTAACCCATTCCATGCTCTTGCTCCCTGAACTCCATCTCTTTACCTCTCCAAATCTCTGCTGCAAATCAAACTTCTTCCATCTACCAACCCCATAGTATTTCATCTGTACCTGAACTTTCTCATGGGTCAGCCTGCTCACGAGAGTTCTCCCCACCCCCCTCTGATCCCTGAGGCCCACCATAAACAGCATTCACACAGTAACCATGCTCACTGCACTGTTCAACAGGGGTAGGGGCAGATGGACACTTTAGGGCCAAACAATCAAGAAATGGATGAGGGATAAACTGCCACACTTTTGCTCACTCCTGTGCAGCTGCTGGCAGAACCTTTTCTGTTTGCCAGGCTAATGCTGCTGACTGGTCTGACAGGAAGGTGCTTTGAGGGAGAAGCATAGTCCCCTCAACAGCACTGGGGTTGGAACTTTCCTTTTACCTTCACTACGTCCATGTACTTTGTCTGCACAGGGAACAGTGGGATGTCCTCATCTTTCTTGAGGGTTTTGTAAATCTTCTTAAAGTGGACCACATCCTCAGGACCGATCAGCATTAGACTGAGGCCTTGGCTGGTGGCACGAGCAGTTCGACCACTTCGGTGAATATAAATCTCTGAGGTGCGAGGAACCTGCCAAAACAGGAGTTGGGATTAGCACACAGCCATCACCAAACACTATTCTTCTCCTTGGGGCCACACCCCCTAACTGGGGCCTCCTCCCTGCCAGCCAGAGAGGCAGACCAAGCCCCATGGACCAAGCTAGCTCTTCTCCCTTAGTCCCACATTCAAACTCTACCTAAGTTCAGCCCTTCACAGTGCAGGCGCTGCCCTCCCACACAGCCCACCCAGGTTTAGCTCCTCACGGTCACTCAGATGGACAGTGATGGTCACTTCTTAATTGGTCTCTAGTCCTCCAGTCCCACTTCCTCTGTTGCCAGTGCTGTCTTCCTGAGTCTCAGTTCTGACCATAATAATCCCTTCTAGCTAAAACTCGCAAGCTCTTCACTAGTCCACAGGGATGATAGATGATGGTACTCACAACCAACATTTACTGAGTGACTGCATTAGGGCTGGACAATTCTAAGCACTCTGCATGCATTATCCCATCATTTCTCCTAATAAGAAATCATCAATACCTTATGCTTATCCACATTTTGTAACCCAGGAAACTAAAACACAGAAGTCAAACTCCCTGTAGGTTATCCAACTAAGGATTTAAAGTGAAGCAGTCCAGTTCCGACAGGCTGCTAGCCCCTGAGCTACACTGCCTCTATCCCAATCTATACTGGATATACTAGCCACAGGTAACCTGGAATGGGAGCTGACACCTCTCCTGCCCAACTCCTGCGGCACATGCCACTCATCAAGCACAGGAGTCTTCTCCATTGGGCCCAGGTAACAGCTCAGTATCTTTTCAACACAGTACTCTAGACAGCCACTATGAACATCATGGTTACAGAAACGAGATCTATTTGCCATTCATCACTTACAGGATGGGGGTCCAGATCTTTCAGTGACCTGTCCTCAAGTTATCCGGGGCCTCAGCAACCACTCAACTATTCTCCAATACAGCCCTCTTCTTACAGCTGACAACACTCCCACTTCTACTTATTCTTTTCTCCCTCTTCATGTCCAAATTCTCTCTGTCCTTGAATGCCAACTATCTTTTAGAAAGCACTTTCCAACCTCCCAAATTAGAAGTTACCTCTCGGGGCTCTTGATGGCTATGGGAGCAGTTGAGAGTTCAACAGCAAGGTTAGAATATGCCACCCAAAGGAAAAAGTGGTTCTGGAAAAGGGAGGAAAGAGGATACAGCCTCTGGGAGTGACAGTGCTGACAAGAAGGCTCAGGGCCCCAAAGGCGGTGGTAATGTAATACAGGTCAGACACATTTTATGTGAAAAACACAGCAAAATCATGGAAGCCATAGAAAAGATTCAATGAAGTGGCCACACAATATAGTGAAGATAAAGCCAGGCAAGGGGGTGACTTGGGTTGGATGACCAAAGTCGTGGGACCATTTCAAGAAGCAGCATTTGCCTTACCTGTAAGTGGGATGGATAAGCCTGTGGTTACAGACCCGCCAGTTAAAACGAAATGTGAATATCATATTATTATGGTCAAAGGGAGAAAATAAAATCGTATGGCTGAACAAGTTTTACCCACTTCATTTCTTTCAAAGGTATCAATAGTCTTTGTATTTTGTGAACTGTCAGTGTGGGTTTGTAGGTACAAAATAGGGTGGTTGTACTCCAGCAGGTGTTCAGTCAGCAGTTCTCAAAGACAAGCAAGCAGACTCCTTTGAATTTGTGCTTCCATTCTTGCCAGACTAACTTTAACACAGTGTGTCCCGTGAATTAATTCAGAAACTGTCTTCAGAGGAGCAAATCTTAGCTTACACTGTTCATGCAACCAAACATACTGGGCATCAAATGAATGAATCAGAATATGAGAATCATAAAGTAAGTTCCTGCACAGCACTTTTACAAGTTAGTCAACTCTAGTCTGTTCCATTGTCCTAACACTGTGCATAGCACATAGTCATTCAATATTAATTCCTTTCTCTTTAAGTAAACTTTATATATGGGTAAAGGAAAGCATTCAGTTGGTTCTTCATGGATTGTTTGAACTAAACTAAACAGCCATCACCAAGTGCTGGGTAAAAGGGACAATGTCAGTGTGAAACTGTCATTTCTTCATTCTCAGTGTATGGTTTAATTATGACTCCTTTCCAAGAATAACACTCTGTAGTATATTTTTAAATTTTAAAATACTGTACTTATGACATACAAAAAAGTATAAATAACAACATGAGTACTATGCTACTTCAAAAATAAAACTTTGCCAACATAAAACAAAAAGTTTCCTCTCCTTCCCATTACATTTGATAACTTTCTGATGCCTTCTGCCTTAAACTATGGAAGTGGTCATTCAGCTTCTCCACTGGATGTGAGACTTCTTAAGACCTGAGACTGCTATATTAGGTTCACCTTGGCCTTTCCCTCAAAGACTGACCCAGTCACTTCCCCTAACAGGAGTAGAGATTCGTTAACCAAAAGATGTTTATTTTTGACAGAACTGATGTTTGAACTCAGGGCTTCACCCTTGTTAAGCAGGCTCTACCACTTGAGCCATGCCTCTATCCCTGTTTTGTGTTGGTATTTTTGAGACAGGGTCTTGGGAACTATTGCCAAGCTGGCTTCAAACCACAATCCTCCTGATCTCTGCCTCCTAAGTGGCTAGGATTATAGGCATTAGCCATTGGTGCCTGGCACTAAAAGATTCTTAAAAGCACAAAGATTTACAATGAAAGAAAATCAAAATGTCATAATAGATAACATTTACTAAGTACTTTACTGTACTAAGTGCTTCATTACCAGCTCAATTTAGTTGTCATGATAACCCTACGGGCAGGGTATTTCAGTTTACGAACAACAACACTGAAACAAGAAGTACTAAATAATTTACCCAAAGCTAGACAACTATGAAGCATAAGACCAGGGTTCAAACCCAGGCAGTCTGGCTCTCTAGGGCTCTTATTCCTAACCACAAGTATGTACTGACCTTTACTAGGTGCACAATGTCACTGCCACTATGAACATACACTAACATTTAGTAAGTGCTTGTGATATGCCAGCTGGCTTCCTAAGGGCTTTACACATTAACTTCTTTTGCTTTTATGAGAACACTAAGAGGTCAGTGCCATAATAACTGCCATTTAACAAATGAAAAAACTGAAGAACAGAGATTAAATAACTAATTCAACATTACACAGCTGCAATCTAAGCAAAAGGAGGTCTTAAACTACCCCACTCTTCTCTGCATCAGGATAACCCCCTACCAACATGGTGCTATGATTTGAATATGGTTTGTCCCCACTAAAACTCAAGTTGAGGCTTAATTACTCAGTGTAGCAGGTTGGGAGATGGGCCTAGGGGAAGGTGTTTGGATCATGGGGACAGAGTCCTCATGATAGATTAATGCTGACTCAAGGGAGTGAGTTCTTGTTCTCAAGGGACGGATTAGTTAACCTTGAGAAGGTGCTTTACAAACCAAGGTGCTTCCCTCATGTTTTGCATCTGTTCCCACCACCTCCTTACCCTTCTACATCAAGACTCCCACCAGAAGCTAAGCAGATGCTCTTGGACTTTCCAGCCTCCAGAATCATGAGCCAAAACAAAGTTTTTATTAAAAACAATTGCCCAGTCTCAGGTATTCTATTATAGCAACAGTAGAGCAAAAGAAAACAGGCTAAGGCACATGGTTATTAGCCTTTTTACGGAAAAAACTAAGAGTAACCTAATGATATCAAGTAGTTTGGAGAGAATAGATACTTGACATTAGATAACACCAAGAAGCTTTTTCTGAGACTAAATCTTATCTGTGTTCCAAAAGAGGCAGCAAGGGGTACTAGATACCAGTGGTAACATCTATTGCAGGGGGACTTTTTAAAGAAAAGCTTGGCTCCCACCCCTCAACCTTTGCTTTAAAAGAATGGTCACTCAGTGCAGAAAGATGCCTTCAAATCCCCATACACACTTACCTGGTAATGAATGACATGTTGGACTTTAGGAATATCAAGACCCCGCGCTGCAACATCTGTTGCCAAGAGAACACAGCTATGATGGAGACAGAATGCACATTCGTAATTATAACACAGCAATCATGAGCACCTGCTAAGCACTCTAAACACTACAATCCTTACCCTATGAGATTAATACTATAAATTAAGAACCTGCAGTACAAAAAGATAAGCTTCCAAGGTATGTACATGCCTATTCAGATGTAGTCAACACCCAAACCTGGGTCGCATTCACCTCAAGCAACAGACCCTCTGTGCAATGACAAAAGTCCCCTTCCAATGAATTAAACGAAGCTATACATATTCTAGGAGATGGTGACCTCATCTCCTAGCTCCCTCCCACTTTACTCCCAATCACACAGACTTCTGGGCACCCTGCTCCTTGAGTATCAGTCTGATTCAAAGGCAGATGGACAAACAGCAAGATCATCTATAGCATGGACTTATTTGGAGCCCAGCTCTGCCACTTCCAGGTTGGAAAACCTCAGGCAAGCCGATTAGCTTTTCTAGACCTTATTTTTCATCTACAAGAAATGATAATAAGTGGTTTAGTTGGACAAGTGATTATTAAAGCTAACATTTAGCAAGCACACACTATGAGCCAAAGACCATTCCAAACATTTTGTATTGTGTTCACTATTGTATGTGTGAATTCTCACTTTATCTTTATAATAACTCTATGGACAGAGCTTCTATTATTACCCAAATTATGAGAAAATGAAGCACAGAGAAGTTAAGTGAGCTGAACAGCTAGGAAGTAAAGGGGTCAGGATTTAAAAAAAAAAAGGAGTCAGGACTTGACCTCAGGCATTCTGGTTCCACAGTCTGTGCTCTTAACAAGAACTTATTCTTCTGCTTCTCAAGGATGCTAGAAGTGACTGAATGATAACGTATCAAAGTTGTCAAAGTGTTCAATACAGTATGTATTGTCACCAACTCATTATTTAAGTTTCTGTAGAGCATTAATACCAACCACATAGACTCAAGGAGAGTGACCTTGTTAAATACTATAAAATATGAATAAATAAATAAAGGCTACCTTCTACTGAAGAGGGCCCTATGACAGGAGGTAGTTTCCCACCATGTCTCTACCCTCTACCAAGGGGCTCTACCTGACCCCTTGGTTCAGTGGCTAGGAGTTAGAGGATAGGCCTCTGGAGACAGGTTCAACTTACTCTTCCAGGCGGGCAAACTGCTCCAGGTTTCTGAGCCTCTGCTTCTGGTGCATGCAGGCATGCAGGGTCAGCGGCATGATATCCAGGACTTTGAGGAGCCCAGAGAGGCGTTTGATGCAGGAGATGCTGTTGGCAAACACTAAGCTGCGGCCTGGATACTGCATCAGGAAGTAGTACAGGTAGAAGTCTTTCTCATCTGACTCACAATGGATCTTGGTCTCTGTCAGCGTCTCCACTGTACCCTCATTCCTTGTGAGGTCAATGACTTTCGGCTTACATTTCATGCCAATCTTCTGCATGAGAAGTTCAAGTTTGGCAGTTTTGTCCATTTTCTTTATGTGCTTCTTATGAAGGATTCGAGCTGGAGCTTGATGTACCAGGGTTAGTGTGGCAGAAAAAACAAGTGTCTGTCTCTTTGGGTTGTACTGGGAGTCATTGAGCATCTCTAGCAGCTGGGAGAGTTCAGCGAAATGGCCTTTCTCAACCATGCGGTCAGCTTCATCCACTACCAGGCACCTGCAGATCCAGACAGAGCCACATGACTGGTAAATGGCAGATTAGAGAAATCAGCTATAGTACACAGTCTCCTCCCGTCCTAACCACATACCCATGCAGGTATCCCACCATCACCACTAGGACTTAAACCTCCCTCATGCTTTTTCAGGGCAGGGCCTGGAATGGTACCATTCCACACATTCTGTGACTGGAAGAAGACATTACAGTACCTCAGGTTCACTTCAGAGTGGGTAAAGGAAAAGGGAGAGGTACCATCTCTCACCTGAGCTGCCGAAGGTTGCTCAAATGAGCATGCTTGTTTTTAACTAGCTCCCATAGCCGGCCTGGAGTGGCAACCACAATCTCAGGATGGCGGTTCAGCATCCTCTGTTGTTTCTGTGTGGACATTCCACCAACCAAAATAGCTGTTTTAATTCCTATGGGACAGAAAACATTATTCTGTTATACAATCTGTATTTTTCTTTCACAGATAATAAAATTTTCCTAGATTAGTACATAGTCAGCAACACAGCTCCCAGCTCCAGGAGAATGCTGAAAGAGCTGGCCTAACATGACTGCTCAACCCACTCCTAGAGGACTTAGTGATCTGAGTCCTGTCTGCATCTCCAATCCAGTTTCTTTCTACTCCCTCTCCTCTAACCACAAAAGAAGGGCTGTATTTGAACTCAGCCATGCTCTGGGAAACTTAGTGATACATGTACTACAATGCTGGGAAGGATGGTAGCTGCAGCTGTGACACATCTCTACTAAGAAGTCCTTCCCATTCACCTCAGTTACAATTAATCTGAAGTGCCATTACTAATGCCTAGTGTTCTGTTTCTCTCTCCAGTGGAAGACCTCTTACAGTATCCAGTATAGGGTTATTCAGGTAAAGTGCCTTGCAATTAGTAAGAACTCAGTAATTAAATACTGCGTTTATTAGCATAAAATTAAATTTTCCATTGAACAACCATTCCCAAAAGGAATTCCCTAAGAGAATTCACTCCTTCTTCTTCTTTATTTTTGGTGGTACTGGGGTTTCAACTCAGGGTCTTACATCTCATGCTCACTAGGCAGGAGCTCTGCCACTTGAGCCACTCCACCAGCCCAAGTATTCATTTCTTACCTTCAGGCAAGTTCTCTTAAAAGAACTTAAAAGGTCACTAGCAAACATTACTAGCCTTGTGGCCCAGATGGTCTGTCACAACTAACTACTCCACTCTGTCATCACAGTACAAAAGTAGTCACCAACAACATGTAACCATGGGTAGTTATGTTCCAATAAAACTTTACTTAGAAAAACAGGTTGCTACTCCTGCCCTAAGCATCCATTATACTCAATAAATTAATTTCCTATATATCTAGAATGGTTTTATCTCCATAGTCGCCTTGGAAAAATTAAGAAAATTTCATTCAATAAATTTTCTTTCTTCTTTTTGATAGTCTCGACATGTGGCCCAGGCAGGCCTCAAACTTGTGATGGTCCTGCCTAAGTCTACTCAGTGCTGGGACTGCACATGGTCTGCCACTCCCAGCTCTATCTCTTTTCTACAGGCCTTAATTCCATGGCAGGTGAGAAAAGTTCCCCCCAGAAGGCAGGAGCCACAGTTCACTCATCTTTACCACTGCTCTAGAAATATTTATTAAGTGGAACTAAACTCACCTGTAAACTTGGCCACAGCATCAATATGTTGTTTGACCTGGACAGCCAGCTCTCGAGTGGGAGTCAGAACCAGCCCAAGCAGAGGACATTTTGGATGTACTTTACAAGTAGCAATTTTGTCATCCAAGTCCTGTATAATCTTTTCAGTGTGCTCCTCACCAAGGTTTTCCTCTTCATCCTCATTTTTGGGGACAGACTCCTCCTTGATCAGGGAAGAAGGCCCTTCACCAGCATCTTCATCATCATCATCACAGAAGAGCAGAGTCTGGTCTGAGATGGAGGCACCTGTCTTGGCTCTGGCCTTATCTCCAGCCTCAGTGGGCAATTCACTCTGAATTTCAGTTTCATCAGGCAACATTCCAGACTCAGTGCTCACATTGCTTGGTGATCCAGGCTTGGCTCCAGCCTCAGTCCTGATCACCTCTGGTAGCACTCTAGTGTTATCTGAGATTGGTGAAGCCTTCCTCTTCTGCCACTGCAACACTGCATGAATCATTGGGATGGCAAAGGCAAGAGTTTTCCCACTTCCTTAAAAGTAAAACAAAACAAAACTGAATCAACAGATGGACATATATTTTATCTGGAGTTTTTTCTTTTGCATAGGTGAAATAGTCAAGTGCCACCTTGACTAAACCATAGTTCTACCACTCTACATGTTTTTATAGAGCATGGCTGTCAGAATAAGATGGTCCAAGGAAAAGTTTGGTAGACTAGTATTGAGACCAGAGGTCATCAGTGGTAACTATAAACATGCAAGAGTGAAAAAATAAGGAAATGAAGGGCAAGTTATGTGTGTTTTGTTGTGAAATGTAGTTAAGAATAGTCCTCTGAATTCTAGCCAGAGTAACTCCATCTTGCAACAAGTCACCATTTACCTCTTCTCTGTGCCACACTCTATGCAGCTAAACAAGCCATACTTCCCACACTTTGCCAAGACCAGTAAAATCCTTGATAAGAACAAGGACAGAGTTTACATAAACATGTAACTTTCCAAGGGTCTGTATCTTATGTTAACTGAGTCTATACTTCTGCTGTTCTGATATTAGGTGGCACTCTAAGTCCTAGTCAGTTTACAGACTTAGATCTACTGGGCAAAGGGACAGACTCAATGTCTTGGGTGAGTTAATGTGAATGCACCACTCTTAAGAGCAACTACTAAAACTCACTTTCACTCATTCAAACTGAAGTTGTATGAGTCATTTTGGGGCTAGCAGTGTTATATCCAGATTGGAGGAACACAATCCTTTGTAACTCCCAGAAAATTCATGGAACATGAAGGAAAAGATAGAGGGATGGAGGGTAGGGATTGGAAATCTATGCAATACTTTCCTAAGGTCTTTCTTCGGAGCAGTGGCTCAAGTGGGAGAGTTCCTGAGAAGCCCTGAATTTAAACCCCAGAACCACAAAAAGAAAAAAAAAAAAAAAAAAAGAACATGTATCAAAAACCTATAGGTAACACCACACTTAACGGTGGTGACTGCGTGTCCCTAAAGATCGGAAACAAAGCCCACTTTACCACTTCTACTCACAATTTTATTGGAGGATTTTTAGCTAAGTGCAATAAGAAAAAAAAAAAAAATTCAATTGGGTGCCAGTGGCTCACACCTATAATTTTAGCTACTTGGGAGGCAGAGATCAGGAGGATCACAGTTTGAGCCCAGCCTGGGCAAATACTTCATGAGACCCCCATCTCGAAATAACCGGAGCAAAATGGGCTAAAAGTAGAGTTCCTGCTTTGCAAGCACAAAGCCCTGAGTTCAAATCCCAGTCCCACCAAAAGAACAAAAACCCCTTCATATTTCTATTAGCAACAATCAGAAATGAAATTTTAGATTACCATTTACAGTATCAAACTGTGAAAATATTTAAGGACAAATCTAACAACAAACATACAAAATCTACATGCTGAAAATTATAAAACATTGCTGAGAGAACTCAAAGACCTAAAGAAATGAATATACTACATTTTATGAAATGGCTTGGGTCATTCCAATCCATGAAATGGCTTAACCCATGTCAAGATGACATGTTTTCAATTTGCTACATAATCAATGCAATTCCAATATAAAACCAGCTTGCTTTTTTGTAGAATAAGCTAATTCTACAATTCATATGTGAATGCAAGGCTTAGAATAGCCAAAAAACATAAACAGAAAACAAAACCTTTTATGCAGAAGTTGGAGGACAAACAGTACCTAATTTTAAGACTTAACTATAAAGCGACTATAACCAAGTAAACGAGGGACTGATGCATAGATGAACAAGTAGATCAATGACTTTCAACCAAGATGCACAGTCAATTCAGTAGTCAAAGACTTTCTTACTACCTGGAATAATTAGATATCCACATGCAGAAGAGCAACTTTGATGGATACCATATATAAAGTTAACTCAGTAAGAATGACAGACTGAAACTTTAAACAGAAAAAGTATTTCTTTGTTATAGCAAGTTGGGCAGAGTTCTTACATAAAGCACCAAAAGCACCATCTGTAAAAGAAAAAGGATCATCTGAACGTCATTAAAACAAATTCACACTGGGTGCAGGTGGCTCACACCTGTAATTCTAACTACTCAGGAGGCAGAGATCAGGAAAATTGAGGTTCAAAGATAGCCCAGGCAAATAGTTTGTGAGACCCTATCATCACAAAAAAGGCTGGTGGAGCAGGTCACGGTGAAGGCTCTGAGCTCAAACCCCAGTACTGAAGAAAAAAAAAAAAAAAAAAAGGGAGAGAAAACAACAACAAAAAAATTCACTCCCATCCCAAAATAAAGAACTTCTGTTCTTTGAAAAACGCTAAGACAATGAAAAGATAAGCCACACACTGGGAGAAAAATTTGCAAACTGCATATCTGATAAAAGGTCTGTATCTAAAATATATAATGAGCTCCCAAAACTCAATAATAAGGGAACTCAATTTAAAAAATTGAGCTAGGCGCCTGTGACTCACACCTGCAATCCTAGCTACTCAGGAGGCAGACATGAGAATTGCAGTTTGAAACCAGCCTGGGCAAAGAGTTTGCAAAAAACGTCTGGTGGAGTGGCTTGAGGTGCAGGCCCTGAGTTCAAACTCCAGTAGTGCCAAAAAAAAAAAAAAAAAGCAAAAAAACTGAACAGGTATCACCAGAGAAAATGGTATGGATGACAAATAAACCCATGGAAAGATGCCCTATGTCATTAGTTACCAGGGAGATACAAATTAAAACCACAAAGAAATACTAAAATTTTTTAAGACTAAAATAAAATATGGGCCTACTTGAACTCATAGCATCTGGTGGCAGGTAAAATGGTACAATCACATTGGGAAACTCCTAAAAAAGATAAATTTACCAGAAGACCTAGCCATTCCATACCCAGGCATTTACACAATGTACCCACAGAAGGACTTTATATCCTTAACAGCTTTATCTGTAACATCCAAACACAAGAATAAAACCCATAAAGTCCCATCAATAGACAGATGAACAAATCACGCTTTAGTCATAAGGAATACTATTCATGAATAAAAAGAAGTAACTGCTGGTATTTGTATTAACATGGCTTAATCTCAAATTATGGTGAGGGGGAAAAAAAAGAGCCTGACATCTCCCCCCCCAAAACACATACTGCATGATCCCATTATATAAAATTGTAAAAAACGCAAATAAAAAATTCTAGAAAATTCTAGAAAGCCTATCAGAAGTTACACGGAGACAAATGAGGGGGTGTGGCAAGGAGGGAGAAGGGATTACAAAGGAACCCAAGGCATCTTTGTCCACAGCCCCAACTGCACTGCCTGTTCCAAGTCTTTGTGAGTCCTGGATCTGCAGGTGCATGGCATTCCATGCGGGAAAGCTGTGGTATGGATCCAAATGTCAGGCCCTTGCCACAGTGGTTCACTCAGACCTCTCCAGAGATCCACTTCTAAGACTCTACATATAGCAAAGATATAGCAGGATGCAAACAGCTCACAGACTGGCCTAGATTACAGGTGCTACTCTTTCAGCTTTAGAGAAGCTGTCTATCCTCTCTAAGGCTGTTTCCTAGCTATAGAATGGAAATAATATCTATATGTTAGAACGGTTATGAGAACTAAGTTCATCGATATAAAGCTCTTGTATGTTTTAAATGTCCAGTAAATGCTCTAAGTAATTATTACTTCCATTCTCCTTTCCTCAGGTTTCCTTGTTCTTCTATCAACACGCTTCTCACATATCACCTCATCCCAACTTTCCCAATCACTCTTTCAGGAATCTAAGGCACAAGTGCCTAGACAGTCTAGTGTTACACAGTACAACATAGCAGTCACTAGAACATATGGCTACTGAATGCTTAAAATGTAGTTACTCTAGACTGACATGTAATTTAAGTTTAAAACATGCCAGATTTTGGAAAACTTAGTACAAAAATAGGAATGCAAAGATCTCATTAATAATCTTACATGAGGTTGAGTGTGGCTCACATGATAGAATTCCTGCCTAGCAAGCACAAGGGCTTAAGTTTAAATTCCAGTGTTCTCAAAAAAAAAAATAATAATGTTATACAAGTTACATTTTTTGAAATATCTTGATATAAGTGCTTAAATATATATTGTTAAGATTAATTTTTACCTTTTTTTTACTTTTTAAAACCGTGGCTCCTGGAAACTTTGAAATTATGTATTATATATTGGGTCCTGCTAGTTTAATTAGACTAACAGTTCATGTAGTTTGAATTCCTTCGCCAGCTAGTAGTCTATTCTCAGGAGTCAACATGTCACTGCTTCCAAAAGTCTTGGCGCAAGGAATGAGGGAAACCTGAACATAGCTAGTCTTCCCATACTTCCATCTGCCTACAAAATTCACTCAACGGCTAGCCACCACACTCAAATCCTTCCAATGACAAAAAACTCACCACCTTCCAAAACAACTCTTATCATGTTTGGACAACTCTTGAGAGAATTAAGACAGTTCTTCCTGATACTGATGGAGATCTGCCTACCTCTCCAGTGGACCCTATCTTACTCTTTTGAATCATTTAGAAAAGGCTTAAATACAGGAAAACTTGGGTGGGCAGAATGGCTCAAGTGATAGAGTACCTGCCTAACAAACTTGAGGCCCTGAATTCAAACCCCAGTACCAACAACAAAAAAAAAAAGGAGAACAGAAAACATTATATTTGCGTATTACTGCAATGTATTGCATAAACTTTACCATTTAACCTTCACAGCAATACAAGACATAAGAGTGCTGTTATTTTCATCTTATAATGGGGTCTACAGGGTCAAGATTAAAGTAGGGTACCGAAATCATAAAGGAGCAGATTTCAACCCAGAGCCGGCTGCATTCTCAACACTCCATTCAACATTGCTTTTGTGGTTATGTTCTTAACTTCCCTTTCTCTCCCAGTCTTCCAGCCTATTTACCAGCTACAGACGCTCCTGCCTAGGCCACAGCTTCCCTTTACCTGTCTCAGCAGCCCCAAGGATGTCCAGTTTGTCACGAATGGCAGGTGCCAAGGTCAGAGCTTGGATTGGTGTGGGTGCAGAGAAGCCTAGAAAGCTGAGTGCTCGGAGTACTGGCTTAGGCACAAACAGGTCCTTCCAAGCTGACACATCAGCTTTCTGGTCTTGCACTTCAGGCATCCATGTTTTTGCTTTTTTGGGTACCTTCAGGGCAGTCATCTGGGAAGGCTCTGATTTTTTTTTCCCTTTGTTTTTCTTCTTTTGGGGGACAGTCTTTACTGTGCTTTCTGATGCCATCTCCCCTACCTTTGTATCGGAACAAATGGTGTCATCTCCTTGGTGCTCTGGCTCAGAATCTTTGACTTCAAAGTCTTTCTGGGTGGTGGTTCCTTCAGTAACCAGTACCACATCTTTCTGTTTCTTCAATTTGATCTTTTTCTTTGGAGAGCTAGAGTCTCCTTCCTCCTCTCCTTCTGAAACAACTTGTACCTTTCTCTTCTTGTGTTCCTCCTTTGAGAAGAGATTGGAGAGATTCTTGCCAGGGGAGACCAACTGGTAATCTGTCAGTTCCTCAAAGCACACCAAATCATCCATCTGTCCATCTGCAAACATATTTGGGTCAATCTTCACCTGCTTCCATTTTCCCACAACTTTGATACCCTTTGTCTGAAATTTGCTTGATGACTTTGGTCTTGATTTTGTCTCCTTCAACTTCATGGTTGCTGAAAAGGAGAGATATATGTTCCTTTAGGTGGTGACTGAGAACAGGGTTCTGAGTAACACATATTTTTTAAGCAATGTATCATGTGATAGACCTTGCAAAGATCTGAGGACACAAAAATGGCTGTAATGCAGATGTTTCCAGCCAAAATAAAGAAATACACTCACTGTTCCAGCTTGGCCTGGAACAGGTAACACACAGGAGGAGGAGGAAAGATGTGTGAACTAAACCTCATTTGAATTTCAGATCTAACACTTAATGTGTGTGAGACCCTGAACAGTGCTTCTTATGCCTCTCTCTTATAAAAGAGGGAGAGGCATGATATATAATTTTTATAATTGAAATTATGTAAAACAGGGATAATAAGTCTTGCCATACATAAGTCATTTGGAAGACAGAATAAAAATCTGAGGTGTTTTTATTGTTGGTGTGTTTAGGGGCCTGGAGTGTGCTTTATGAAAAGTGCACTGGGCTGTCTTACCTTTTAAGAAGGCAAATGCCTGTTCCATCATTCTGCCTTTTGCCAAAGGGGCTAAAAACTAATTCAGCTTTTCCATGAACATTTTAAGTAATTAAAAAAACACTTAAGCACAACTCGTTTGGGTGCAACTCGATCCATGTTCCCCCTTTTTGGAGAAGCTATGAAAGAACCGATTCTAGGGAAAAGACAGACAGACCTTGGTTCAAGTCTGAGTGTGTGATGACCGTATCAACCGGAGCCTCAGTTTCCTCGCCTGCATAATGGGGATCATGAGAGCACTTGTTTCCCTGGATCGCTAGCGAATACGCAACGGTGACGCATGTCAAAATCCGCTGAGCATGGCGCCTGTCCAGGCAGGCACGTTGGCCCGTAGTGAAGGTCCGCCTGGCGCACAAGCTGCGCCACCATCACCAACGATTTGAGTCCGACAAGGAGGCGGGATGTCACAGAATGGGAAGAAGACGCATAGCGCGACCTGCAGAGCAAGCAGGGGTCCCTCCTCGGCGCCGGCCTCTCTCAAGTACTAAGCTGAGTACGAACCCTCAAAGCTAAGGCCACGAAGCCTTGATTCCCAAAGGAGGGATCATAGGCGCGGCGACAGCCATACAAATTGGCCAGGTGGCCGGGGCCGACGGTCTCCTCCTCCGAACCCAGAGGTCTGGAGAGG
This sequence comes from Castor canadensis, assembly GCF_047511655.1. Lineage (NCBI taxonomy): Eukaryota > Metazoa > Chordata > Mammalia > Rodentia > Castoridae > Castor > Castor canadensis. The sequence goes on along the minus strand of NC_133388.1, from coordinate 15,346,686 downwards.
CCCGCAATGGGAGCACCGCATCCCGCCCCAGTCCCTCTGGAACCCGGTTCAACCCCGCTCTGTCTCCGACACTCACCGTGGGGAGACGCCATCGCAGCTCCCTTAGATGCCGGTCAGCTGCCTCAGAAACCCCCACCGTCGTCCCTTAGCTGCAGGGCCCTCTGCAGTTCCGGGGCGGGGTTTCCACTCACGCGTGCGCACTGCGGAAGTCCCGCCTTCATGCCAAGTGCGGCTATCTGATTGGTTACGCACGGACTTCTACCGCGCAATCGTAGAGAGCGATGTGGCATGTGGGCCCGGCGTTTAGTGGAGAAGCTCCTGTGAAGCAGAATTGTACGAGTCAGAGGAGGTGTGTTCTGTCCCAAACCGCTGTTCACTAGCTCACGCACGGAAACGCGTTTGTATTCTTGGTCTAGCTTTTTTTTTAATAGGACTGGGCTTTGAACTCAGGGTTTTCGCTTGAGCCACACCCCCTCTTGGTCTAGTTTTGGTGCATTGCCTTTCTACGTATTGCGTACTACTGTGTGCCTGAAACTTCGCACGCATTTTCTCATTTAATTTACAAACCAAACAGCATGATGTATTCGAGATGATGTATATATAACCACCAAGCTAAACCGGATTCCTTGTTATAATACAGAGAAATCAGTTTAACAGGGACCTTTTTGGATGTGGCTATCACGCGGGAAACCTTTCTGATACATTGTGCCTGACAATGTGGGGAATTACAAAAGGACAATCGCAGGGAATTCTCCAGCTTCAGTGAAGTGGGCACCCTCCCCCCATTCCTCTCAGATGCACCGTGGGTCCTAACTCATTTCTTAGGAAGACTTGCCACTGTATGTCCAAAATTTGGGGTAGCAAAGAGCCTGTGCCTAAAGAAGTCTGCTAACAAAAGGACTGAGATTTTCCTTGATGGAATGAGGAGGAAGGGCGGCTCCAACCTGCGCAGTTATGCACCCTGGAGTGGTGTAGGTTGTCTTTACAGACTCTAACAGGAATGTCTGCTGGGGAAAGGAACCCAAAAGAGAAAGTGCGAAGTAGGGCCCCTAGAGTGGGAATTAGGAGGCATCTTAATGGTACACTCTGGAGATCCTCAGTGGGGGTCTCTGAAAACTGAAATCAACTGTGTTAAGAGAAACCGAAGCAGTAGAATGTGTGTCGACTGTAGATTAAAAAGAAACTGGTTTAATTTTTTTAATGGGGCAGAGAAGAGATTCCAGCCAAGAGCAAAAGGTTGACAAAGGTGGTATTACATCAGTGGGAACACAGCTTTGTTCCCCCTCTTCTCAATATTCTAATGTAGTTATTTACTAAACAATAAAATACATAATAATCTTGATAGAAATAGAAGCAAGACTTTCTGAGTTGGTACAAGTGAGTAAAGAATAGCTAGGGTCCCAGGAAAATTTCCTAGAAAGCATACCTAGTAAAGGCTTATTTTGCAAAACTACTTTGCATACAAGGTTACAACAGAGTGTTTCAACTGTGCAGAAAAACATCTTATTTACTTCCCCCTGACCTGAGGGGAAGGGAGAAGGGAAAAGGAGGGGGAAGGACCTAAATAGGAACTGGTGGTTGCCCTTGATGCTAATTAGGTGACTGTAGCCCTCCAATCTGTTCTGCCTGTGTTGGCAATCAGCCAATGACCCTATGGCCCTTTATGTATCTAATTACCATGTAAGAACAAGGTCTGCTAAAACCCCTAGCCCCTACTGGTTACCAGCAACCCACTCAGGGCCTGTCCATTTCTGCAAGAGCTTTTGTTTCACTTACTAAACGTTCCTACCTTGATGCTTACCCTTTGTTGCCCTGAAGTTCATTCTCCGGTTTTGTGAGACAAAGAACCCCAAATGCCCATACTCCCTCTGGCTAAAATGCTGTAATACTTAATCCAGCAAGGTTGAATAGAGGCTTTGGACCTGCACAAGTCTTCTGTATCACAAACAATCAAGATCAAGACACCCAGTAAGGGATGAATCCTAGTTGTCAGGGGACTCCGATGCCAGTGGCTGGAGTGGATGTACTTACACATTTGCAGATCTATTTCCCAAACAGAAGAGTGGATATGAACCATGCAGTAATTATCAAGAATGCAGTTGGAGCCGTTGGGGCAGCTGAGCTCACTAAAGTGACTTAGCTAGCCAGAGAGGGGTCCTAGGGAGGGTTGAGTGTCTACTTAGTTTCACGTGTGAACTCTGTAACACTAGCCTGTGTGGCTTTAGAAAGTTTTTCAATCTTCTCAGTTGCCAAATGACAGCAATAGGAGTAACAGAGTTGTGAGGATTAAATTCGATAATACATGTGAAGTGCTTATAGTGGTGCCTAGTGCTTGGTGAGCCCAGATCGACCTTAGTGATCTGTGTTAACTGCCATCACACGCTTCATTCTAATTCTACACCTACCTTTTATATAGAGCACGTCAAAAAAGAACAGACTGGGGGGAAACACATTTCAACAAAATGCCCAACAATGTTATCTCAAACTTTTGCTATCAGTAACACCATGAAAATCATGTGCAGATGTTTTTGTGGACATTTCTGATTCTTTCCTTACAATAAGTGCCAAAATGTAAAATTTCTTAGACAAACGAGCTTTTACTGCATGTTGTAATTTGACTTCTTCCTTTCCTATTTATACCTTTTTCCCCCTTTTTCTTGCCTTATTGCTTTGGATAAAATTCCAAGTAAAATATTTAGTATTAGTGATGAGAGTGGGCACCCTTGTCTCATTTCTTATTTTAAAGTAATAGTTTTCTGTTTTTCACCATTCAGTATTATTTTGGATATAGTCTTTATTATGTTATCTAGTTTTTTCAAGGCTTATGATCATGAAGGAATGTTGAATTTTGTCAAAGCCTTTTTCTGACTATATCAGAAATCATGTGATTTTTATCCTTGATTATATTTGTGTGCTGTATTACATTTATTGATTTGTTCATGTTGAATCATCCTTGTATCCTTGGAATGAAACCAGCTTGTTTGTGATGTATCAGCTTTTGAACTTGGTTTGCAGTATTGTGTTGAAAAGTTTTGCATCTGTGTTCATCAAGAATATTGATCAGTACTTTTTTTGGTCTCAGGGCTTCATGAAATGAGTGTGGAATCATTCTTTCTCTTTCTATTTTATGGAATATTTTGAGAAGCAATGGTGTTTAAAGATTTGGTAAAAGTCAGCAGGGAATTAATCCAGTATTGGTTGTTATTGACCTGTTCAGGGTTTTTAAAAAATAATCTCTTTGTTCAATTTTTGAAGGACGTATGTGTCTAGAAATTTGTCCATTTGTTCTAAATTTTTTTTCTAGTATTGGATACTGAACTTAGGGCCTCAGTGGCAGGCACATACTCTACTACTTGAAATATATCCTCAGTCTTTTTTTTTTCTTTTAGTTTGTTTTTCATAGAGGGCCTTGTGCTTTTGCTTGGGCCAACCTTGGACCATGATCTTCCTACCTCTGCCTTCTAAGTAGCTGAGATTGTAGTGCTGCATCACCATGCCCAGCTTGTTTTTGAGATAGGGTTTCACTAACTTTTGTCTGGGATGGCCTTAAACCATGATTTTCCTATGTCTACCTCCCACATAGCTGCTTCTAGATTTTCAAATTTATTGGGATATAAATTTTCAAAATAATCCCTAAGGATGTTCTGGATTTCAGTAATATCTGTTGCAAATTTCCCTTTTTTATCTCTAATTTTTTCAATTTGGGTCTTCCTCTTTTGGTTAATATGTCTAAGAGTTTGTCAACTTCATTTATATTGTCAGAGAACAAACTCTGCTTTATTAATCCTTTGTATTATTCTTTTGATCTCTATTTTGTTAATTTCAGCTTTGATCTTTATTATTTCTTTCCTTTTGGTTTTGGGTTTGGCTTATTCTTGTTTTCTAAGAACTTCAGATGGGTCATTAGTTTATTTGAGATTTCTCTGATTTTTCGATGTAGGCGCTCATAACTATAAATTTCTATCTCACAACTGCCTTTGCTCTAGCCTACAGATTCTAATGTGTTCTATTTCTGTTTTCATTTGACTGTAGGAATTTTTTAATTCCTCCCTTGATTTCTTCAATGACCCACTGATCATTCAAAAGTGTTTTGGTCGATTTCCCTGTGTTTGTATCGTTTCTGTTACTGTTGATTTCTAGTTTTATTATATTATGATCTGATAAAATACAATAAATTATTCTAGTTTTTTAATTTGTTAAGACTTGCTTAATGTCCTAAAATAAAATCTATTTTAGAGAAAGTTCCCTGAGCTGCTGGGAAGAAAGTGTATTCTGTACCTGTTGGGTGGGATATTCTGTAGCTGTCTTTTCAGTCCATTTAATCTATAGTGTAGTTTAATGCTGATGTTTCTTTATTGACATTTTTTTTTTGCCTAGAACAGTCTTAGAATCACCTGATTCCCTGTGTTTAAAACACATTCTGCTTAAATTAACTAGAGAGACTGCTATTATCTTCAACTGAGCCATGAAATACACACACACACACACACACACACACACACACACACACACACACTAACATACAGAAAATATCTCCTTTCTTTTCCAGTTTCTGAGATTGAACATCTTCTTTGAATTTTTATTAGTCTTGGGGAACTGCCTTTTGTAATCTTTGGAGTTCCTTTTTAAAAGACAGCTCTTTCTGAAAATTGATTCATAAGAAGTGTCACATTGGGAATAGTAATAGTAAAAAAGTGTTTGCTTGTCTGTTCTATTTTTCCCTCAGTAGATCACTTCATTTTTGGCCCAGAGATGGTTTTTCTAGCTATTCTGTAGTGATAGGAAAATTCAGAGAAACCAGTCTTCCTGTGTCTCCATGTGGGGGATGTCCTTGATGCCTCATATTCTGCAGTGAAGTTAGAATTGATGGTGACTTCTGGCTGTGCGTGTGTGTGTGGCAGGGCTTTGTGGCTTTGCAACCTAGCTCTGAAAACTATGGGATCCCAGTGAAAACTTAAGGAGTTTATTGTGTTACTCTCCTTTAGAGTGTATATTTTATCCCTTTAGATGTCTTACTTTAGGAATGTTTTATCTTGCTTTTCTTCTCAAAACTGTTGTGTCTCCCAGTCTGTGTGTGAAGCTGTTTTTGTAAATGTTTTGCTTTTAAATATCCCTTTTGAATTTCCTTTATCTAAAATAAAGTTACCTTTGTCATTCGTCCCTTTACATTCCTATGGTTATTTCTGTCATTTGTTCCTGGGGACATTTCTACCCTTACACTTGTCCCCTTACATTCCCCCCTCCAGAGGTGGCTCTGAATTCTGTCAGGAAAAGGGGTGCTGGCTCTGACTGATTCAGGCTGAGAGGGGACATTGTGGGGCCCCCGGACAGTTAGTCAGGGCCTCCTCAGAGATGGTGGGGGTTTGTCAAAGGGTCTTTGGTACCAGGAAAGGATCTTTGGCATGTGCATCTCTGCCGCCATCATCATCTGGAGCGTGATTGTCTCCAACCTTGAAGAGACAAACTTGACAAGGAGACTGCGAATGCACGGACAAAACTTTAGGAGAATAATTTTTGCAACCAGGGGGCTGAGTAGAGGGAGGAACCAGGTTAGAGATGGTAGCCAGGATTTAATTTCTCCCCATATTTGCCTAACAACTTGTGTATTTATTGATTGTTTCCTTAACCATTTAGATTTATTGAGAACTATTTTTGTACAACTTTCCACTTGTCCAGGGGTATTGATGCACCTGTAGCAGAAGGTGTTGGCTATAGTATATTTTTTTAAAAATGTCTAAACCTGTGGTTTCTGTAATACTGAGTAGGATTACCATGGCAACAATACATTATCAGTAGGCAACTAACTTGTCTCATGATGGTCTAAATGCCAGGTCTATATATATGTCCAAGAAAAACCCATTGCTTAAATCCAAAATTAAAAACACCATATTTAAGTATCATAGGATGTGTGTGGAGCCAGTAGAAATAGTCAGTTTGTCTCTAGATGAGTAGAAGACCCTGGCCAAAATATATGAGTTTGTCTTCTGTCAGAGGTACCTGAAAGGGCTTTAATGTCAGATAGCCACACATGCCTAAGAAGCACTTCTTTAACCCTTTTGGCTTTGATTATTTTTGAGAGATCTGGCACAAGTGACTCCATTTGAACTTTGTTGGTTTTCCCCCTTGTCTTTGAACTGTTTGTCTCTGAGCAATCTTCTCTGAAAATTTTTCTGATTGGTCATTCTTGTCCTTCTTTGTGAGAATTAGCTTTCTCCTGGGTGTCCCATGTTGGAGGGTAAGTAACAAACAGGTCAGGTGGGAGGGAGTCAGCACCAACTAGACCCTTTAAGCAACAAAGAGGCTTAGAAGTAGTTGCTTTTAGGCAGTGGGCTTCTAGACAAGGACAATACAAAGCAAAATCCAACAAAAGTAGATATTTAAAAAGCTAACTTGGTTGTCAGATGAGTACTTGTTAGAGTTATTTTTTTATGGATTGATTGCAAATGCTCCAGAAGGATCAAAACTGTAATGATAAAAACGTAAAATGGCTGGGTACTAGTGTCTCACGCCTGTAATCCTAGCTACTCAGGAAACAGAGATCAGGAGGACTGCAGTTTGAAGCTAGCCCGGGCAAATAGTTGGAGAGACCCTATCTCGAAAAACCCTATCAAAAATTGGGCTGGTGGAGTGACCCAAGGTGAAGGCCCTGAGTTCAAACTCTAGTACTGTAAAACAAACAAACAAAAACTTTAAATGGCCATGGTTAAAATTCTGATGGACAGTTTAACAACCAACAGAACAGTCTAGGTATTTTTTTTGTTTACAGAATAATTATGATTGGCAGAATTATATCAGCACCATTAATTTTTTTCTTGTTATAATTAGGAGCACTTGTATAAAACCTATAAAATGTTTTAGCATTGAGTTTTAATTTGAAGGGCACCAGCTTGGTACAGTGTTTATCTAAACTTTGTATCTTAAAAGGCTTGATATACTTGGGAAACACAAATATATTTAATATACAGGTACCAGCAACAGCATCATAGCTCTATAGAGGTTATACATACATATTAATTTAGTTGTTACCCTTGGAGTAAAACCTTAGGTTTCCCATCAATTGAGGGAGCCATGTCAGTGACCTCAAATAGCCAAGTCATAGACACATATAGGGTACTAACTGCATTAGAATCACCCAAGACACTAGTTGTTTAACCACAATTATGAGGTCACCTAGAAGACTCTTAAATAAACTTTTATTTAGTTGTGACTCAGTTACTTCAGTAGTCAAAACTCTGCAAAAATCAGCAGAGAACACAAATACATATTTATGGACTAAGTGTAGAGTTAGGAAAACTGATGGCTGACATTAACAGATGGCTCATGATATATAGCAGGGTTCTGCTGACCTGTAGTCAGTGGAACCCCCCAAAACTAACAGGCCCAATCTGACCATCCCAGGCCAAGAATTCCCTCCACCTGATGTGTGGAAGGAGTTGATGATGCATGGCCCAGTGTTTGAGAGTTAATGACACATAACTCAATTTTTAAAAAAATTAATTACCTTCACTCTGTTGACTCTAGTAAAATCTTGAGGTCTCAAGACCTCCAATTCAGTGTTCCTTTTTTAGTTTTTTTTTAATCCTATCTGGGGGTCATACTTTTGCTTTTATTTTGCTTTACATAAATAAATTTGTTGTATCCTCATATCATTGCAGCAGCACTCCATGTGCTCAGCTGCTTATTGTCTGTTTGTGTCTTAATAAACTCTTGTTCTCCTACTTGATTGTCTTGGTAAATTCTTGAATTAATCTGTAGCACCAAAACAAACTGACAGTTATCTTGATAAAACAAAAACCTTTCCTTTAAGACAGTTTTTTTTTTGGTAAATGTTACAAAGAGCAGACCAATATTTTTTAAGACAGCCTTATTGTTATGAGCTTAGAGAAATAAGTTTTAGTTAAACATCAGTACATTAAATTTTGACCTTACCAAGATTTAATGTAACTCTTAGATTTTAGTTAACTTAACTTACATAGCATTTATAATCTCCATCTTTTTATGATACCTACTCTGTATTTTTATGACAGCTGACTCTGTACCCCTGGGGGAGCTTGTCCTTGTCCTTTTCCCCCCATGTTGAGGTAATTCTTGAGGAGAAACCTTTCTTTACATAATCTTTTTTTTTTAATCCAAAAATATTTTTTACTTTACTTTTTTTTTGGTTGGCACTGGGGTTTGAACTTGGCCTCATGCTTGCTAGGTCTGTACTTAACACTTGCGCCACTCCACCAGCCTGTTCCTTTACCCATATCCTTAATATCTTTTATAATTTTTTGTTACTTGTTGGAAATAACTCATAAAACCTTTAAACATAGTCTTATATTTGTATAAAAAACAGAACACAAACTTGAATTTTTTTTATAAAAACAATTTACAGAAAGTCCATTTGTTAATAAGCCCATGTATTATAAGAGACAATTAAATCCCAGATTTTATTTACAACAGAATGAAACAGGCCAAGGTCATTTTTTAAACTATCTAAATTCCTGTTTAAGATTTCTGTTGCAGACTACTGCCTGGCCTCCTTTTTTTTCACTAGTCTAAGCCTAGGTGTTAAATCCTGAATGCCTGCATTAGTTAGTGAGATCTGATTAAAATAAGTTTGAAAATTTTTTTTAAGTTACAGTAGAATAGAGCAGAAGTAACAATTTTTTTAAATATATAACTCAACAATAGGACAATCCTGAAGATGTTCACATATTTATGTGCAAAAAAAAAAAAAAAAAAAGGGGGCTAAAGCAGTCTACAACAGAGATCTCCAACACAAACACCCTGGGTTTTTGTTGTTGTTGTTGTTACTTTGAATATCACATTAACCTTATAACAGCAGTCTAAGAACCATTTTGAAGATGTTTACATACACACACATAAAATTTTATAAATTAAGTATGCCAAAAAAATGTCAATTTAAGTGTGCATAAAATGAGCTGGAATTCCAGGAGCAAATTAAATTTTGCCCAGTGCTCTTTTAGACACATAAATAAAATGACACATAAAAAAAATAGAGTGAGCTCCCAGAAAAACCTTTTAAATGATACCACTGGAGGGCTATCCAGTGAGTGGAATAGTGGATGATATATCTGTGCTCTTGTATGTCTCCCTCTTGTTTTTGTTTGTTTGTTTGTTTTGGTGGTTCGGGGGTTTGAACTCAGAGCCTCACACTTGCTAAGGCAAGCACTCTACCACTGAGCCAAGCCTTCCAGCCCCGTAGGTCTCCCTCTTTGGAACTGAAATTTTATTACCCATCCCTTAATCTTGGCTGTGTGTTTCCCCAGGAAAAGTCTCAAGCCCCCATTATTGGAGGTTTCTTGCATTTTACTCTTATTCCTGGGAGAATATTCAACCTCCCATACTGGAGGTTTCTTATACCTAGCCAAATCCCTGGGAAAATATTTAACCCTCTGTATTGGAGGTTTCTTATATTCTACCTAAAATGCTTCTTCTGCCTCAGGAGTCAGCACTTGCTTTGCGTCTGAGACAAGTCCCAGTTATACCCACACAGCCTCCAGGATGTCCCAACCACCAAAGTAGTACTCGAGTTTCCTACCTTGGTCGATGCACAGAGTTAACCTGGTCCTCTGTGTTGCTTGCTTGGACTGGCCCCTTTTCCTGCGTTGCCAATTGACTTTTGATTTGGAATTCATTGTTGGTCACAGAGTTAGCAGATTCCCCCAGCCTGAGGCCATTTCAACAAGATGGCTGGATGCATCTCCCCTGAGGAGGGTGTCTCCATGGCTCCCTGGGTGACGTGAAAACCCCAAGCAGGCCCCCGTGTTGTTAGAAATATCTTTAAGATATTGGGGTATCATGAGAGAGAGCACAATTCAGAAGTCAACAGGCAAGGCAAAATTTGCTTTGGCAGAAGGATGTGCCACAGACAAAGAGCAAGCACACTCAGCTGGGAATCCCCTGGGGTTTCATCTCTAATGCCATGCTGCCCCCTTCCCCCTGAACTGGGCAGGTTTGGTGTTCACACTCTACAGGACCATTGGAAAGAGGACATGGGGCGAGGGCTTTGAAAACAATGAAGTTTAAAGGTTCAGGGAAGCAATAACTGTTCTAGGTTATCAACTCGGGAACTCGGGCATGTAGTAGAATTTTGTTGGGCTAAGGATAAATAACCCTTTTTTCTTAATATAAACTTTTATCACGTTAAGCAGAGTCCATGAAGTGAGCATACTGAAGCAAGTTAGTGAGACTAACATTTGTAACAGCAGTGGTTACTGATTAAATACTTTGACAGAAAAGACCCAACCTAAGCTGATTCTCACAGGCATGAGCTACTGGCACCCAGTGACTTCTTTTAAGGAGTGCAAATGAATGCACTGGTGATAATTCTCAAAGCAGTGCCTCCCAACAGACTCACAAAGATTCATTGTCATATGTACAGGTGATTAGATTCCTGAGCATGCTCATGCATGACCTTGAACTGAACATTCAAAAATGGCAGACAAGAGGCTGGGCGCTGGTGGCTCACTACCAGTGGAGAATTTACTATGATCATAAGCAAAGTTTACCCTAGGTCACCTAAATTGGCTGGCTCCTGGTGGATTCTCTGGAGGGCCTTATCTGAAACAAAAACAATTTTGAAGGAGATTTAATAGTCATTGAAAGGAGCACCAACTCCCCTCTCCCTCCCAAGCACAGATGACTGACCCTGCCCAGTGGTGAGCAAGATTGTGTTGTTAGCCACCAACTCACATTGGTTCCCTGGTTTTCACATGTGTCAAAAGGCAGAGTTATAGCAATTTAGTTTAAAGATCTTAATTGGCTTTGTTTGTGATTTGAGAATCAGGTAACCCTTCATTCCATAAGGTAGATTAAGTGTTCTGATGTGCTGACCAGAGACAGGGTTGGTTTCTTAGAAAAGGGCTAAAGAAAGCAAAAACAAAGAAAAACAACAGACTGGTTGTTTCAAAGTTACTTTCCTTGTAATTGAGGCCAGGGACAGAAAGATAGCAAACTAAGTAGTTAATGCTAGGTTCTTTGTTTGGGTAAGGATAACAGCAGAGGGGACTTTGTATTGTGTTGACCAAAGCTGGGCCATTATTTAGCTGTTAACTCTCCTGATTTCTAGAAGGTTAGGTAACAACTTGGTTTGAGGACGTGGAACCAATAGGGGTGACTTTGTTTTGTTTTGTTTGGATCTGTTGGGGTCTAGCACAGTTTACTTTAAAAAAAAAGTGGCCTCCTATACTTTTTATTTAACACAAAAATATGTACTATTTGTCAGCTGATGTAGAATGTTGTGTACCACAATTTGGGGGTGGAGGATTATCTCAATACAAAATGAAATTCATAAGAAAAAGTTTTATGAAATGAGAGTATGAATTCCTCACATAACCAAGAAGGGGGCTTTGAGAGGAACAGTAATGCTCCCTCTCTTGGGATGTGTTAGAATGGAGTCTTTACTACACTCACCTGGTCAGAAGTGGGGTACATTGTGGGAAATGAGAGACCACACCTCTGGTCTCTGGGCTTTGGTTAGTTGGTTTCTAAATGCAGGTGTAGGATTGGTCACTCCCAGTGCTGGGTTATACCTGATTGGGTGACACAGAGGCCCTTCACCCCGGCTTCACTTCTTAGTAAAACCTTCTGGCAGCTGGAGGGGACAGCTGAGGTCTGCTTCATTCCAGGTCAGAGTTCACTGAACTGTTGGCTCCAGGTGCGCCTCTCACAGTGTCCCAGCACCTGGTCCTTAATGCCCTTCTCCCCAACACTCCTGTGCAGAGCCTCCCACCTCCCACTACCTCCAGTGTGGGACCAGCCAAAGGCAGGGCAACAGAGGCTCCACACTTTTTTTTTTAATTGTGATAAAATACACATAAAAGAAAATTTACCATACAAACAATTTTTAAGCATACATTGCATAATACTGAGGACATAGCATTGTTGTGCAACCATCACCAGCATTCATTTCCAGAATTCTTTTCATCTTGCAAAACTCAAACTTTGTACCCACAAACAATTTCCCATTACCTGCTCTCCACAGCCCCTCGGCAGCCATAATTCTACTTTCTCTATGAATTCTACTCCAGATATCTCATATAAGTAACCATACAGTATCTGTCTTTTTTGTACCTGATTTATTTCACTTAATATGTCTTCATTGCATTTCCCTAATGATGTTCCATGTTGTAGCATACATCAGAATTTCCTTTGTGATGTGATATGATGTGTGTGTGTGTATCACATTTCATTTATCCATTTATCCATCGATGGGCACTTGATTTGCTTCTACCTCCTGGCTTTTGTGAATGATGTGCTGTGAACATGAATATATTTCTTCAAGATCCCTTCAGTTCTCTCATTTCCTTTGGGTATGTACCCAGAAGTAAGATTGTTGGATCACAGGGTAATTTTATTTTATTTGAGGAAACTGTCACATTGCTTTCCATAGCAACTGTATCATTTTACATTGAACAGTGCGTAAGGACTGCAACTTCTCTACATCCTCCCCACCACTTATTTTCAGTTTTTTCATTAGCACCCATCCCAACAGGTACGAGCTGGTTTTGACTTGCATTTCCCTAATGATTGGTGATCATTGCTTATCGTCAGTGTGTGTATTCTTTGAGAAATGTCTCTTCTAGTCCTTTGCTCATTTGTAATCAGGTTACTTTTGTTCTTGTTGTCAGTATTCTTTCTATATTCTGGATAATACCCCCTCATTATATATATGATTTACAAATATTTTCTCCTATGCTGTAAGTCGCCTTTTCACTCAGTTGAGTGCCTCTTTTGATGCACAGAGGCACACTCTTGATCCAGGCATCTTTTTCTGAAATACTCAGTGCTTCTTTGTTCAGACATTTGCATGGATCTGGCGTGTAAATGATCAGAGGACTGAAGGATCAGGGAATGACTTCTGTTTGTCCTCAGATCAGGAGCATAGCTGGGTTCTAAGCTCAGATCAGAAGACACAATCCTGTGTAACTGGGATTATAAGCAGATACCACCAAACCATGGTTATTTGTTAAAATTGGGGTCTAACTTTTTGCCCAGGCTGGCTTCCAACCATGATCTTCCTGATCTCTGCCTCCTGAGTATCTGACTTTTTATTATTGAGTCATAGCAGTTGTTTATATATTCTGTTAGACATTTCATTGCTGTGACGAATACCTAACAGAACAACTTAAAAGGAGGAAACATTTGTTTTGGCTCACAGTTTTAGTTCATAGTTAGCTGGCTCTGTTTTTTCTAGGCTGTGGCAAGAATCATGGCACAGTTGCTTACCTCACAGTGGCCAGGGAGCAGAGCAAGAGACAAGGCAGGGTCAGGAGACAAGATACTTCCTTCAAAGGCCAACCCCTGTGACCTATTTCCTCCTAACCTTTCCATCACCTCCTGATAATGCCACCAGACTAAGAATCCATCAGTCGATTAGTCCATTGATGAATGCAGAGTCCTCATGGTCTCCAAAGCCCCACCTCTGAATACTGCTGTGTTGGGAACCAAGCCTTCAGTACATGAAATTTTTGAAGGCTATTTCATACTCAAACCATAACATTCTGAATATTAGCTCTTTAGCAGATATACGATTTACAAATAGTTTTCTCCCATTCTGAAGGTCATTTATGAATTCTGCTGGTTATTTCCTTTGATGTACAAAATTTTTAAGCTTAATGTAGACCCACATTTATTAATTTTTGTTTTTGTTGTCTGTGCCTTTGGTTTCATATCCAAGAAATCATTGCTAATGTCCAATGTCATGAATCTTTTCCCCTATTTTCTTATAATTTTGGGTCTCACAATTAGCTCTTTAGTCCTCCATGCCCTCTTAAAGTTATTTCTGTCAATAGATGAGACATAAAAGAGATAGAGATATGTAGATCTCTCCAAAGAAAACATTTTATGTAGTGCTAGTATATGCATTTGTATTGCTAAGCCTCTGTTTTGCCTAATACATATTGTTCTTCAGGTGTCCTTTTTTTCTATTCTGTAGGGCTTCATCATTTTAATTGTTGCTTTGTATTCTATAAGAACACACCATATTTTATTTAGCGCTTTCTCTATTTTACTAGAAAGTTGTGTTTCTCTCTTTTACTAGTAAGATGTTAAGAAACATTTTCTATTTTTGGGAAATTTCAACCTAAACCTCAAAGCTGAGAAGAGTGGGGGGACAAGGATCTCCATTTTTGAAGAGAGCTGCTGGATATACCCCATGGGGTCAATCACCAGAGAGTATGACATCCTGTGACTCTCAGCCCCTATCGCCTGGGCGTAACCTGTACAATGGAGAGCCTGGGAGCCATTGCAAAAGATGCTTCAGAGGAACTCATTCAGCGAATACTTGTTGAGTGCCCACTTGACCTCCAAGTGTAGTGACAGGTTAGTTAATAACAGAGAGTCTCTGACGTTATGGGGCTGGGGATGCTTAGGCTTTTGTTGGTTCCACTCTTGGAGCCTCTGGGAGCTAGGATGTGTGAGATCACCTGGTCTGCATCTGCCACTTGTCTGGCCAGAGAGACTAAGGCTACCCAATTGCAGGTGAATTGAGGATGGCAGGACTTTGTGTGCTTGGTGGGTGAAGAAGCCTGCACTGCAGAGGGTTGCACGAGGCCTTGGGAAGGGAGTGGGCTTGAGGTCTTGAAAGGGCCCAGCCATATGCCGGTTTAACCATGGACCCCAGTAGAAAGAGGTAATGGATAAGTTGGGAGTGGGGGGTAGGAGTGGGGTACAGATAAGGGAGCCTTGACCACCCTGCAAAATGGTATGTCAGGAGGGCCCCTTGGGTAGTGGCAAAGAGCTCTTCCTATGACTCATTGTCTCATCTGTGAAGTGAGGATAATGGCATCTCTTCATGGGGTTGTTGTGAGGATAAAGTACTTTGTATATGCAAAACACTTGGCACAGTGCTTGTCAGTTACCAAGAACAGGCTGTGATGTTGTTGCAGTCTGTGTTTGGTGCCCTCTGTTGGGGAACATTCAAACTACTAGTTCTTCCTTCTATCACCAGGTGTGGCCTATCAACAGTGTCCCTGGCAGGGGGTGGTCTGCCCTGGCCGGACACCTCCCGTTCTGTCCATGGCCACAGCTCTCCAGTCTTCTATTACGCTTGGGTTTCTCTATGTATTCCCACACCCCCCTCGGACAGTACTTATGACTAAATCCTCAGCTCATCCAGTTCTGTTAGTCAGGTGCCACGTATGGCCCATGGGATGGTGTCATTTCTATGATTCCAGCCTTGCAGTAGCTTCCCAGCTCACTCAGGGGACAAGGTCAAGTCCTTGCAGTGCTTTTGAGGCCTCACATAGCTTGACTTCCTGCTAAGCTCTGACCCAACATACATAAAAAATTTCCAAAAAAAAATTAGTGTTTATTGCTAAACATGAACAGCCATTCTTTCTTGTCATTATTCCCTAAACAATACAGTATAACAATATTTGCATTGCATTAGATACTTAAAACATACAGGTGGCTGTGAACTGGCTGTATTAGAAGACTGTGACATATTATATTCAATATATTGTATTGAAACACTTGAGCTTTGGTTTGGGGTCTAGGGTCCTGGAACCAGTCCTTCTCAGGTACCAAGTGATAACTGCATTTAGTTACTTATCTTGTTTAATTCCCCCTCATTAGCTTGTAAGCTCTGAGGGCAGGAATTTGGGGCTGTTTTGTTCCTTGTTTTATGCCTGTGCTTGGTCTTTCTCTAGCACAGTGGACTTCCAGTAGGGATTTAAAAAAAACAAACAGAAAATTGGATATCTGCTTATATAACTTTGATCATATTTCTTGTAGACCTTATTACACAGAGATCATACACCCATCCCTAAATTAAATGGCATGGCATTGGTACGGGCGGGTATTTTTTGGACAGGACCCAAAAAGCACAAGGAAAGAAAGCAAAAATAGGCAAGTGGGACTGCATCAAACTAAATTCTGTGCAGCAAAGGAAACAGTCAACAGAGTGAAGGGACAACCTACAGAATGTGAGAAAATATTTGCAGACTATTCAACTGACAAGGGGTTAATATCCAGAATATAAGGAACTCAGAATCTCAACAGCAAAAACCAAGTTACCCAGTTAAAAATGGGCAACAGATCTCAATAGACATTCCTTAAAACATGCAAAGGGCTGACAGCATCACTCAACATCAGGGAAATGTGAAAAAAACCCACAAAGAAATAGTACCTTTCCCCAGTGAGAATAACTGTTACCAAAAACCAGAGTGCTGGTGAGGAATGTAAGTTAGGAGAGTCATTATGAGGAACAGTACAGAGATTCCTCAAAAAATTAAAAATAGAGATACTGCATGCCTCAGCAATCTCCCCTTTGGTATATATTCAAAGGAAATGAAATCGGTCTGTCCAAGAGTCTTCTGTACTGCCATGTTCATTGTAGCACTGCTCACAATAGCCAAAAATGGAAACAACCTAAGTGTCTAACAACTGATGAATGGATAAACAAAATATGGTCCATATACACAATGGAGTACCATTGAGTCACAAAAAGAATGAAATCCTATTATTTGTTACAACATGATGGAGTTGGAGATAGTTATACTAAGTGAAATAAGCCAGAAGGACAGGTACTTCATGATCTAACTCATATGTAGAATGGTAGTTAGCAGAGGTCAGGGATAGCATGTGTGTGTGTGTGTGTGTGTGTGTGTGTGTGTGTGTGTGTGTGTGTGTGTGTAATGTGAAGGATTGATCCATTGGTACTAAGTTGTAGTTAGAGGATCTGGGGTGTACTACACAGTAAGGTGACTATAGATAGCAATAATACTGTACATACTGAAAAGCTAAAAGAAAGGATTTTGAATGTTTTTGCCTTAAGTGATAAATGTTTGAGGTGATAGATTTGTCTAATATGATTTTACAGTTATACAGTTACATACATGTATTAAAATATTGCATAGTACTCCATAAATACATATAATCTTTGTTCTTGTGTATCTGTTAAAATAAATTTAAATTAAAAAAAGAAAGGAAAAGAAAAAGTTAAAAGTTATTCAAATAGTTGGATGTCTGCAAATGCCAAAGAAATGAAGTTTGTTAATAGTGAGAGAGAAAAACAGTAAGGGGAAGATTTATAACAGGAGGCAAAGACAGGTGATTTGTCCTAACATCATTTTGAAATTTCTTTATATTGACGACAACATAGGATGGCATCTTTGTGCTCTGTGTACAATCAATCCTTAATAAATATGGCTAGCAGATAAGGCTAACTATATTTAATACTATTTTATTATGTGACCCTAATCCCAAATCCAAACAGAAACAGCTCAAAGTTCAATCACAAGGAGCACAGCTTTTTTCTATTTAGCACACAGTTTAGTCTTTTTAATTAATTTAATTTTTTTTATTCTTTGGTGGTGCTGGGGGTTGAACTCAGCCTCGCACTTGCTAGGTGGATTTACCATTTGAGCCATGCCTCCAACCTCTGCTTTTGTTATTTTTGAGATAGGGTCTTGAACTTATGCCCGGGCCAGCCTCAAATTGATCTGCTGATCTCCAACTCCCGAGTAGTTAGAATTCCAGGTGTGAGGCACTGCGCCCCAGCCTCAGTGTTCAATTTAGTCTTAACACCTTTGGGATGTTTTATGTTCTTCATTGTTCAAGTACTCTGAGAATTTTAGTTTATTCTTGACACAATATCTGCAGTAAAATTATTTTATCTGTTTCTAGCATTTGAAAACAAATATTCTAATGACATGAAAAATGATTTTTATAAGAAATTAATTTCTACAACTTCTCTGGCTTTTGACACTCCCACTCCTGAGAGAATATTTAATGCAATTGCTTCGTAAGAGTCAATCTTTCTCTTTCTCCCCACCTTTCAGTTATGAGACAACACCTCTCCATTTTAACCTTGAACAGGAATTGCTTTTAAAAAAGACATTAAAAAATCTGAAATGTTACCCACTTTTAAGGCTGTCATTGATGTCAATAAAAAACCTCTGCTGAGCCTAGTGGCTCACTCCTACAATCTTTGCTACTTGAGAGGCAACGATTGGGAGGATTGAGGGGTTCAAGATCAGTCCTATCATAAAGTTGTCCAGCTGCCATCTCAACTAATAAAAGCTGGGTGTGATGGCATGTGCCTGTCATCCCAGCTACACAGAAAGCATAATTAGGAGATGGCGATTCAGGCTGGCCTGGGCAAAAATGGTGAGACCCTCTTTAAAAAAAAACACAAAGCCAAAAGGGCTGGGGGCATGGCTCAAGTGATACAGCACTTGCCTAGCAAGTGTGAGGCACTGTGTTCAATCCCCAGTACTACCAAAATACTCAACAAAAAAAAATCCCTAAAAACCAACAAACTCAACCCCCGCCCAAAAAAAAACCCTCTGGAAAAGCAGCAATATTTCTACAATATATTGCAGATACAATAATGACCATTAAAAGTCATTACATTATGTTAGTGATAAAATAACTATTTAAAAATAACAAAACATTTTCTATTAACCAACAATGATGGACATGACTGCCAAATACCAGTTCTAGAATAACAGAATTCTTTCCTGACTTGGAAAAGAAATGGGAAGATGAGTTTGGTTTCCCAAGAAAATGAAACCTATCTCATTGGCTGCCTGGATCCCTGGGTGTGTCTTTCAGCTGAGTGGGTTTCTTAAGCTTCTAGCATCAGCCCTCCAGAGTCACACCAGGAGCAAGACAGTGGGACCAGTTCGCTGTTATCCGGAAATCCCCTTCACTGGGTAAGGCCAGGAGGGTGGAGAGGGATTGCCCCTTCCTGATGCCCCTCCATACGCACCCCAACCTTGACCTTGGGTGGGCAGTGTCCTCAGAGAGGGAAAGGGAGCAGTGTGTACCCACCTTCCACCGACCTTTTGTTCTCATTCCAGCAGCGGCAATTAGTGGGTGCTGGGAGGGAAGGGACTGCCCCTCCTCCACGCACATACTCTGGGATTTGGCAACCAGGAAACTTGTTCATGTCTGTGTTTCTCTGAAGCTCACAGGTCAGTGGGCATGAAGTGGGCAGAGGGGAGAGGAAAGTGTTAGGAGGAACAAAATCAGAGCCACCACAAGCCTGGTATTTGGAAGCAGCTGGCCTGGCTGGAGTCTTGCTTTGCTGTGGACCTTTCTGACATAGAACAAATCACTTGTCCTATGTGAGCTGGCCCCCATTTCTTCATCTATAAATGGGGACAGGATCCCAACTTTCTTCTATTATGGAAGAGGTCACAGCAAAGTGAGCACCCACAGTACCTCGGCTACAGTGTGTGCCAGACATGTCGTTGTTCCCATTTCCTAACTCTGTTGCCTCTTAAATTAATCTGTGGAGATATAAGAGAGCCACAAAAGTGTCTACAAAGTGGGGATTTTCAGGAGGTAGGAAGCAGCTTACTCAGGGAAAAATCCTTCTGGCCCTCTCCTTACCCTAATGTGGGTCCTTCCCTTACCCAAGACCTGTTCCTGCCCCCACCAGCTCAGAGCAACCTCACCACCTACTCTGGAGCCCTTCCGGGTTTTCAGGATAGTGGGCAGGAGGCCAGTTCTGAGGCCCCCATCCTCCATCAAAGCTGCACCCCTTTTGCAGGTCTGGCCTGAGTTGGGAGCCATGGAATTAGCTGGAATAAGCATGCTGAGCTCATCCCTGGCCTCCAAGATAATGGCAGCAGCGACCATGGCTCAAGCTGGTGGGGCAGCCTCTAGGGCAATGCTAGCTGGCCTTTCATCACAGGGTGAGTGCTCCTGGGAGGCATGGTGCTGGGGCAAAGGGGACAGCTAGGGAGAGCTCAGTGTCCTGTCCTCAGAGCTGCCCCATGCTCCCCAACACCTCCATGTGTCCACCATGGTGGCCTCTCAGAGAGGGGCCTGAGGGAAGCAAGCCCCTGGCATGGGCCAGGGGCTCTGGACCCCCAAGGGCTTGGATCTAGGTTCTCTGTAAGGCCCCTCCTTGCAGACATGCCTCTGGCTCCCCAAGCTCTCTCTGGCTCTCCTGTTCCCCTGGATTTGCCACCAGAATTCATCTGCTTTAGGTTTTCACATAAGTGTCCCCTTGTAAGTGAAATATGTCTGGCAGTTTTTGCAGGCCTCCTCTCCGTGTCTCTCTCTCTCTCTTTCTTGTTGGTACTAGGACTTTGAACTCAGGACCTCATGATTGCTAGGCAGGGTCTCTACCACTTGAGTCACTCCAGCAGCCCATTTTTTTGTGTTGAGTATTTTTGAGATAAGGTCTCACGAACTATTTGCCCTGGGCTGGTGTTGAACTGCAGTCCTCCTGATCTCTTCCCCCTAAGTAGCTAGGGTTACAGGCATGAGCCACCAGCATCCGCACCTGGCTCAGGCCTCCTTTCTGGTTTTATTTACTCTTATCACTTATCTTCTCTTTCACCCCCAACTTCCTGTCTTTCAAAGTCAACATTTTTCACATATCTAATGTGTGCATGAGTTTTTCATACGAGTTTTTGCAGAATGGTTGTCATTTGCATGAGTTTTCATTTGTGCAGGAGAACATGTTGTACAGCTCATTCTGTGGCTTTTTTCACTGGAGATCGATCCTTGTTAGGGGAGCTTCTGACCCTGACTTTTAACTGCTGCCAAGTGTTGCTCTATGTGAACCCACTCCACTGCCCTTTCCTCTGTTCTGAGGGAGGGTGGTGGGTCCCAGGGTTCTTCAACCTCCGTGGCACAAACAGCATAGCATAGAATGGGGGACTGGGGCCATTGAGCCTCTGCTGACCTCTGACCCTCTGCTTTGCTCTTCCCCAGGACTCACCCTGTTATCCCAGACTGCCCTGGGCCCTGCAGCAGCTACCCTTGGACCCTTGCTGGGGAAACTGAATGTTGGCGCCTTACTGCCAAGGTGCTCTGCTTCTGCCCTGGCTGCTTTGCCAGTTGGAGGTAACTGTCTCTAGGTAATTAGACACCCCTCCTTGGGCCCCTATTAAGCATGAATAAGTGTGACAAGTGGGTTAGGGTCTGGACCACACTCATCATTCCTTTCTGCTTGTCAGAAATGCACGTCTAGATCTAAAACCCATCCAAACAAAACCCAATAACAAACGTAAAAGGGGAGATTGTGGTGAATCAGAGGAGTGGGGAGGGCAAAAGGTGAGGGTTATGGGGGTGTACATGATCCATGAGTACTTTATATACACAACTTGGAAATAGAAAAATGAAACCCATTAAAATTGTAAAAAAAAAAAATGAAGGTGGGAAGGAAATAAGGAAGAATAATAGAATTGGAAGTGTGGCCTAAATGGTAGAACATTTGACTAGCAAGTGCAAGGCCCTGAGTTCAAACCTCAGTACCACCACCCCAAAAAAAAAAAAAAAAGTAATAGAAGGGGTGAATTTGACCAAAGCACCTATATACACATATGGCTATATCATAATGAAACCTCTTTGTACAATTAATATACACCAATAAAAAATAAAATGGGGGAGGGGGAAGAAATGCAGATGAATCCTCAGTTTATGATTTAACAATTCATAAGATTAAAATAACAAGGTTAGCAAAATTTTACCAAGTGCCTTTATGTCTTAGTTGCTATACCTACCCAACACTTTTTAGCAACTGGGACCATTTATCATTGTCTCAGTCCCCTGGACAGGATAGGAAGGAAATGTCTGGGTGTGGAAGGGAATGAAATGCAAAGCTGTTCCAACAGTAGGGAACAGGGTGGGAGGAGGCGTACTGGGCAGATTCTGGCTGGAAGGCCAACCCCACCCCTCTCTGCCCCTTCCTCCTCAGTTCTCAGTTGACTGAGTTCAGCAGAAAAGGCCTTTCCTGTGGGCCTGCATCAGGGTATACCAAGCTGCCAGCTAGACTGGTGCTACCTCTTCTGCTTATAAATAAAGTTGACCAGCAAATGCCTTCAAGCCAAGCTCCCGATTCTTAAGTCCCTGGATCCATACCCTATCCAGAAAGCCCCCTAGCCACTCAGAGTTTGACCTTCCAAAGCCTGTGTCTCCTTTCTCCGCTGTCACCCTTTCTGTCACTGTCACTGTCACACCCTCACCCTGGAATGCTGACTAAGTTCACTGCTTTGCAAGCTACCTTTGGAACTCCTGGCCCCTATTGAGGCAGGCCAGGACATAAAAGAAATAGGGACTCTTGTCCTGCCTGGATGCTTCCATGCATCAGAGATTTCATGAGAATAAAACACTATGGCTTCAGGGGACTAGGACTTCTGCCTGCCCGCAGGGACTCACCAGTGTTGGGAGACAAGTTCACACATACCCAAATATGGCTTGGTGCTATGGCTTCAGACACAGAGACACAGAGACTGGCAGAATCAGGGGAGGAGGCAGTCATGGTGTCAGAGGTGTCAAGAGAACTGGCATCAGACAGGTAGGAGGGTTTATGACTATCTGAGACTTTCCTGGGCCATAGAAGAGTGTCATATAACCCCTCAACTAACAAACACTGAGCCTGCTTCAGATGAACTTACTGCCCTACCCAGAGAGCACGGCACCCATCCTTGTGGCCTGTCCCTCCCTCCAGCAAACCATTGAGCCCTAAATTGTAGGCCCACTGTGCTCACTGAGAAGGGCCATCACAGCAACATGCTTTCTTAGCTGCATCCATAGGGTTTTGTTTGGCTTTTGTTTGAAACAAACCTGGCTTCAGCAGGCAGGCAGATAAACAAAGAACAAACTGTTAATGGCACTGGTGCACTCTATGATCAGAAGAATTCCAAATTCTGCATATCCCACCAGAAAGAATTCATGGGAGGACATGTGGGCGTAAAGGGAGTTTATTAAAAGTTAGGTAAAAGAAATACAAAGGGAAACAGGATAGGCTTAGGTGGAAGCCAGAACCTGAGAGAGCGTGTTTCTCCCTATCAGGTGCTTTTAAAACCTATGATAAAAATGAAAAAAATAAATAAATAAAAAATAAAACCTATGATAACCTATCGGAAGGGAAGAAGGAGGAGATTCCCAGCCAATAATCAATTTTTGGGAGGTGCATGGGCAGTTTGTAGCCAGTGAGGGTGGTCTAGGCCATCCCCGGGCAACCTACATGTACCCCAAATTCTTCCTGCTTCTAGCCTGCCTCAGAACCAAACCTATATCAGATATTTGAATTTTCTGGAGCCAGGACCCCAATCTCAAGGCAGATAAACTTATTCGGGCCAGGGTCTCTGTCTCTAATTCAGACTCCCCAGCAGTCCCCACTTTCTTCAGAAGGCCTGCTTCTCTGAGTGACATAGGGAAGTGCCAGTAGGGGTCATTCCTTCCTGTGAACCTGCCTTGGGCTGCTTTTCCTCATAGGTGGACAGGTGGCTGGGATGGAGGGTGGTATGGACTCAGTACCAGTGGATGGGGTGTACCTAGGTTCTTCATGTACAACATCAAAGATTAAGACACTGCCCCAGGTGCAGCCAAAGAACCACAGAGTAGGAAAACAGCAAGGAATGATTTATTAGCAACACAAAGTACACCTGGAGATGGGAGGCAGGCGGTTTGGATAAGGGCTGACTGCTCTGAAGTTGTTGGGGCTTGGGGTTTTAATATCCAATAGGGTAAGGTAACTAAGTGGTGCAAAACTAGGGCCCTCCCTATGTGGCCATCCCCAAATGTTTGGCAGCTGTGTCAGTGGTTGCCTGGATGTGAGAAGCCATACCCAGGCTTTTGGAGAAGATGAGGGCAGGGGTCTGCACATTTGATCCTTTTTGTCCTAGTTTAGCCCTTTCCAGAATGTAGTGATCATACTTATAGGCCCATACTTAACCCTGATCTGGGGAATATGCTAGATTAGCCTGGGGTTTCTTTGTTTCTGCTTCTACCTAGCTGCTATGTTAACTGATCCTCTCACAAAATGTTCTCTTTTTTTTCTAGCCAAGGCTGCTACAGTTGCATTGGGAGGAGGTAAGTCTCTGCATAGAAGTGATTCCTGCCTCTGCACACAGGGACCTGGGAGCAACTGGTTTCCCTAGAGCCTGATGGAGATGATGATGGAGAGGAAGGTAGCCAGAAATAAGGATCCAAAAATAAGACACAAGGAACTTGGACACAAGGAGAGAGTGTCATGTACAAGTAGGGGTGGCAACACCCTCTGCAGGGGCCCATATCCCCTTTTCAGAGCACTTACTGTGTGACCTCAGGCATGTCTCTGAACTCCTGGGCTCTTATTTCCTCCCCAACCCTGATAAACAGGCCAGTAATTCCTACCCAGGGTTTTTAAGGTGGGTACATTGGATGTGACATACACTAGGTATACCACACAGGTGCCATTGGCTCAGTGGCACCACTGTGCTCTGGGGAGATACAGCAGGGCCCTTGAGCTGCCTGCTCAAGCAGCTGGTTGTCTTTGCCTGCAGTACATCTTGTGTAAGACATCCTCCTGTATAAACATTTGCTCCCCAGAAAGACACAAAGCTCAACACTTGTCCAAGCATTAGACAGATCTAGGCTTGGACAAGCAACTTTCCCAAAGAATGTCTTGCTACCAATCATATACTGTTCCTGTCCCCAGTGACCCCAGTTCCTTTCTCCCCTTTCTCCACCTGGCCAGTGCCCTGGTCTCTCCCAAACTCAGAGCCTATCTCCTGTTTCACCCTCTAGCTTATCTCTCTGAGTTTCTCTGAGGGAGGTAAAGGAGGAAGGGAAGGAGCTGTGGCGTGGGGCGTGCTGGGTTCAGGCCAGCTTTCTTGGGGCATCTCCTCCATCCTGGAGTTCAACCATTCCTATAGAGTGGAGCAGCATCCAGCTGGATTCACCACTGGAATTCGTGTCATGGGCAACCTGCCTACAGTAGCCCTTCTGCCAGATCCTCGGGGGTGGTTAGGAAGCAGGGGGTACTGTGGAGTCTCGAGCCCTGCTATGAGGCCCTGGAATCTCTGGCCCTGTAGTTCTGTCCCTTAGAGGTGCCATCCTATCCTACTGTGCTCACCCTTTCCTCCAGACTCCATGAGGTTCCCCAGGTTAGAACCAGTGTCGGTGTCTGTGTCTCTGTGTGTGTGGGGGGCGTCACTTCCCCTGAGCCCAACCCAACCCAGCTCTTCTTCTCAAAGCCATGGCAGTGGGGGCTGTGCCTGTGGTGCTGGGTGCCATGGGCTTCACTGGGGCAGGAATCGCTGCCTCGTCCATAGCAGCCAAGATGATGTCGGCAGCGGCTATTGCCAATGGTGGTGGAGTTGCAGCGGGCAGCCTGGTGGCCACTCTTCAGTCAGTGGGTGAGTGTTGGGATGGGAGGACCAGAGTCAGGCAAAGGCCCAACCCTGATCTTAGCCCCGGGCCCCTCAGTCTTTCTTCCTGTCTCACCCTCTACCTTCTCGTTCCTGGTTTCTTTGGGAGAGGTAGAGGAGGGAGCCCTACCTGAGGCCTGCTGGGTTCAGGCCAGCTTACTTGGGGCATTTTCCCCATCTTGGAGGTCAGCCTGCTTCCCAACAGAGCAAGGCTGCTTCCAGCTGGCTTCTTCACTGGAGTTCTTGCTCTGGGGGCCTTGGCTCTGACCCTCTGTCCTCTTGAGGTGCTCAGGCCTGTTCCATTTGTTCACTCTGTGCTTTTTCTGTAGGAGCCACTGGACTCTCTTTGTCATCCAAAGCCCTTGTGGGCAGCATAGGGTCTGCCCTTGTGGCCCGTGTGGTGGGCCTCTAAGAGCTGCATTACCATGTCCTGCAAAGAAGAGGACTGCCACACACCTGGCCTTACCCATGGAGGGACCGGTCTTGGTGGAATAATCCACCAAATGCTTCCCCACCAAGGGGAAAATAAAATAAAAATGATTTCTTGCAAGCTCCCTTGAGCCTTTCTGTCCTGTTTGCAATGGTTGGGAAAGGCCCAGCAGGGACCTCTCTGATACTGGGGTGGGGAGGGGACATGTTAGACCCAACTTTTTCTCTCACCATGTCATCACAGAGTGACATGGTATGAGTATGTGCTGAGCTAGAATGAATTTAAATGTGAAGACAGAAGCTTCCCCTTCCCTGCTATGTAACTCCAGGCAGGTCACCTCCTCCCCAGGCCTCTGTTTGTCCCTCCCTAAGTGGAGAGTTGAACTAAATGACTCCCAGATTCCCACCAGTTGGGTCTTTGGCTCAGTTCCTGTGAAGAGTCAGGAAGGGGTTTGGGGTAGGGGGAGCAGCATCCTGTTTTGAGCCACTGACCTCAAAGCCAGAGCCTCATGTCCTTGCACTGGTTCTACCCCAGCCTCTATGCACACAGTGGCTATTTCTCTAGTGGGCTGACTCAGGCTCAGAAGTGTCACTGGGCCAAACCAAAGTCAAAGTTCATTCCCTAGCCGTGCATGCCTTTTCCCCCAACAACCAGCAAGAAAATTTGATTTGCCAGGTGGCTCTGACTTTTTTGCTTCAGACCCCAGTTCTGAAATGTCTTTCCCCTCCCAGCACAAGGCCTTCTACAGTCTTCTAGAACTGGGTCAGTTCTAGAACATCAGAAACTTAGCTCCCACAATGACCCCTCTGTTGTCCAAACACCTTTGATGCAGGGGCTGTGGTCAGACTGTATGCTAGGTACAGAGGAGACATGCCTGGGTAGAAGAAGTAGACATCTAGGCAGCCTTGAGGCATAGAGGTAGGTTTTAAGGGCCTAGTTGACCCCACCCTTGCCCTCTCCCTGTGGTCACTCGTCAGTCTCTGCTGTTGACTCCCATCCCAGGGTCTGCTCAGGAAGTCCATAGGCAGACTGGAAGTGTTGAGATGTTCCCTCTCTCTCTCAGGATTTCCCTCAGCCAGGAAGGATGGGAGTTAGAGGATAAATACCCCTCAGTGGGACAATTCTGGCCACTTCCACATGGCCTCCATAGCCTCAGCTGCTATGATTAATCTTGATTGTCAACTTGATTGGATTGAAAAGCATCTAGATTAGTACAGAACACTGTATGTAAGTCTGTGAGGCATTTCCAGAGAGGATTAACTGAGGAGGAAGACTGGCCTGATGTAGGCAGCGCCATCCCATTGAGGGGACCTGGGGGTGCCCAGATAGAATAAAAGATGAAGAAAAGAGAAAGCCCACTAGGACATGCCTTTTCTCTCTGTTTCTTGGCTGCTATAATATAAGCTGCCCTGCAACACACTCCCTGCCATAATGGACTTAAATCATGAGCCAAAAAAAAAAAACTTTCCTAAAATTGTTTGCAATTTTATCCAAACAATTTTACCACAGTTTATGAAAGTCTGATTAATATAGCTGTCCACAGTGCAACTCCCTCTTTGACAGACCCTTTCTTGGCTGTCGGCCTGTCCCTGTTCCTTCCTCATTCCCTCATTGGTGCTTCTTGGCCTCGCCTCTGTAAGGTACACAGATGAGGTGCACTCTAGAGATAAGTACACTGTTACTTAGTACATGTGCAGTAGATGTAATAATCTGGCTACTTGCTGCTTTTATTTATATTGGTATAAAACTCGCTGCACTGAGCACTGATTCCTGCTGTTGCTGTTGCTGCTGCTGATGGGGGCTGACTGGGTGGCTGATGACTGCAATGGATAATAAAGCAATATAAACTCCCTCCTGCTTGAGCTCTGGTCTGCATGAATTAAAGGACCTGTCTACTTGAAGCAAGGTATTTGATTCACAGCCTCCCAAATGAACAATTTGCACTGGAATTGTCTCAATGTCTCAACCTAAGCCAGCTTCCTACCCTCTTCTCAGTGCCCACGCAGGTCCCAACTGGGCTGATCACTGTATCAAATTGTTTTTGATATCTGGCTGTGTGGTGGCCTTACCCAGCCCCTTCCCTTACAGGATAAGGGTCACCATCTCTGCAGAGTGATCCACCTGCTCATGACCCCAAGCTGGCTGGGATCTGTCAGAAAGCCAGCAGAGAACACAGCTCAGCTTTGAGGCTGGCCCTCTACTTGGCTTGTTTGGACTATGCCATGCACCAAGGCAGCAGCCATGGGGCAAATCACTGACAGTGGACACAGTCCTTCAATCTTTGCAATTTGTCTAGGGAAAGCCTGGCTCAATTTTGGTTTTAAATGTTTCTTGTCAAATCCCTATTACCCAAGAGAGTTTGGCTGGGACTGGCCCCCAAATGGTTAAAATGAAATGGTTAACAACTTAGCCAGAGGGAAGCCATTAATCAGGTGTAGAGGGGAGCTATTAATCAGGTGCTGTTTTTAATTTCCTTGCTGAGGGAGGTTTAGGAGGGAGTCTGGTTCTCATAAAGTTAAAAGAACAGAAGGAACCAAACTAGGATATGGTCAAATGATTGTGTGGATTGTGTTGATTGTGATCATTCATACTCGTAGATAATAACCATTGTCTCATTTCTGTACCTGAGCAAATAGCCATTGTCTCGCTTCTGTATCCAGGCTTGCTTGCTTCGCAAAGATTGCCAGGGATTTTTGCCTTATAAATCCTGCTAAAAGTTGGAACAGGGCTGCTGTCTGAGACTCAACAACCTGTTGGTCAGAGCAGTCAACAGCTGGCTAATAAAGACTCTTTTTAAAAATCTTTCTTGGATGGTTGTGCCTCAGTTGACTTGTAACAAAAATTGAACAACTCTGTATCCCCTATACCCACTCCTAAGCCTCGTCATCAGTTTGAAATTGTGTGATTGTGAAAGTAAATTTACCTTTCTGAACACATGCTGGTGTCCTGAGGAGGCAGCTGGGACACAGTGAGTTGGCTGGGAACCAGCTTACCGGTCCAGATCCTCTGAAAATAACCCACCAAGTAAATCAAACTCAGCCTCTGGCCACAAGCCATCTGCATGAGCAGTAGCAGCATTGTACCCAAATGATACTTAAGATCAGTTCTTACAAGTTCTTTAACAGCATGCACAGAATAGAGTCAGTGTCATCGCCTTTCCTGGAACAGCAAGATGATTTTATGTTCTGTGCTCAACCACAGTGTATATTTTTAAATGTCATTTATTTTGATCCTCTTGTTGTAGTGCTTCTGGGATTTCTCTATGGCTGTCTAGGGTGCTCTTGAGGCTCGGAAGTTGCTGTGGGGACTCAGGAGGACAGAGTGCAGGGTTCTCAGGACACAGAGCCCTTCTCCTTCCTTCAGTCTAAGCACTATGGAAGTCATGCCACCTCCACGCACATCCCTCCTGTGCCCCCTACGCTGCCCTCAGCTCAGGACTTCTTTCTGTGCCCACTGTTTTCTATGACTTTAGAGAAACCACTTTGGTCCCTTATGTCTCCAGGTGGGTGGGAAGAAGGGACTGGCTGCTGCTGGGGGCAAAAGAAGGGAGCAGATCAGAAGCAGAGGAGTGGGGCTTACACTGCTTCCCTTTCATGTCAGAACCTTCCTGGATGTCCATGACAGACAGGCTCTGCCAAAGGGATGCTCTTGTCAGCCCTGGTACCAGACTGTGATCTATCTGAGCCCTTCCAAGGGCAACCTCTTTCTTACCTGTGAGTGGTCTTAAAAGACTCTGTTCAAGAAGATCTGAGGTCCTTGGCATCCCAAAGAGTTGGGTGGAGACACACAGATTACAAAACAGCAGCAAAGTTTTATGGAAAGTGAAAGCAGAAAGTACACTCCAAAAGAGGAAGCTGGTTAGGCTCTGAGTGAGGGGGCTAAGAGCGGCTCCTGTGGCTCAAGAGCACTGGTGCCTTGGTTTGGGTAGGTATTTATACTCTACAAAGGGTGAGCAAAGGAGGAAATCTGGGTGGTTCTTAGGAGTGGCTTTTGGTGATTCACAGACTTGATTGACAGAGCTAGTTACATAACTCTAAAACTACACGTGTGACTATCTAGAATTCACTCTATTATAATTGTATTCATAGGGCTATAATTACAGAATCTGGAACAACAGGTTACTTTGGGGCAAGCTTGTCCCCTTGTGCACATGCCCCAGTTTGGGTAAATCCCTGTAGTCAAGCATCCCACCCACACAAGATGCTGTAGTTAGTTGGTGCTGTAGTTTTTAACAACAAAAGGGGTATTTGGAAGAGCTTCTGGGTAGAGTAAGGGCATCTGTTCCCCAGGAGATGATCTGTGAGGGTTCCACCTGTTCCCTGTGACCTGTTTTTGGGTGCTTTCCCTAAATTTCCTGCCTTACCTTTGCTGGGAATCTGAATGGAAACATTTCTTTTCCTGGGCTGATAAGATCCTAGAGAGATCTTCACACACGTACCCCTGTTATCATATGAGAGCATACCGTAAGTGCATACTCCATGTGTGTTCCACGTGTCCTACCACTCTTGGTGTTGTCTGGTTTTTAAACTTTAGGCTCTTTAAGTGGTATGAATACTTTTCATTGTGCTTTTAATCTGTATTTTCACAATGACAGGGAATGATAGAACTCTGTTTATTTAGACCTTCCACCATTTCTCTTGGTTGTGATTTTCAGTGTATAGTGTCTTACACATTTATTTTTACATTTATTCCTAAATACTTAAGTGTTTTGATATATTGTGAAAGAAATTGCTGTTTAAATTTAAATTTCAAGCTGTTTGCTGCTAGCATATGAAATATGACTGATTTGCATATGTTTACATTAAATTTTGTGACCTTGCTAAGTTCATTTAATAATTCTAGTACAGTGATTGTTTTGTAACTTTCTTAGCATTTTCTATGTAAACAATCACACCTCCTGGAAAAGTTTTATTTCTTCCTTTCTTGCCTCAATATCTTTCTTCTTTACTTGTCTATGACATCCTAGAACTTCCAGTGCAGTGCTCACCAGAAGAGATGAGAGTATGTCTTTGTCCTGCCTCTGGTATCAGGGGAAAAGTGCTAAATAAGAGTAGTTATAGTAGCTTCATAAACACTACTTCATTGGAATTTTCTGCGAATTTTATTATGAATAGGTGCTGAATTTTGTCAAATTCATTCTTTTTGGTATGGACTAAAATTATCCGGTGGTGTTTCTCTTCCGTCTTGTTAATATATCAATCTGCAGTGTTCAGTTTTGAAAGATTAAACCAACCTTGCATTCCTGCAATAAAACTCATAAATACATTATCCTTTTTATATAGTAATGGGTTTGGCATTTTTTTGTTAATATATTTTGGGTATGTATTCCTGAGGGATATTCATCTGCAATTTCTTTTATTATCTGTCTCGGTCAAGTTTCAGTATTAGGGTTACATTGCCTGATTCTGTCTGCAGAATAAACTTTCAACACTTCTTTCATTCTTGGTATTGGTAGTTTGTACTTACTTTTCTTCTTTTTCAGCCTAGTTAGGTGTTTATCATATTTTCTTTTATCTTTTCAAAGAACTGACTTTTGGGTTTGTTACTTTTCTGCATATCAGTTTCTATTTGTTAATTTCTGCTGTTATCTTTATTGCTTTCTTCCTGTATTTACTTTGCTTTGCCTTTGCT
The DNA here is from genome assembly GCF_047511655.1 of Castor canadensis. Lineage (NCBI taxonomy): Eukaryota > Metazoa > Chordata > Mammalia > Rodentia > Castoridae > Castor > Castor canadensis. The sequence goes on along the minus strand of NC_133388.1, from coordinate 15,315,516 downwards.
CTTCTTTTTCTAATTCCTTTCACAGAAACTTAGAATATTGACTTTGGACTTATGTTCTTCTCTGGTATGAGCACTGTGTTCTGTAACAGTCTCTACATACAATATTTACACTGCACAGATTTGTCAGTGAGTCTGCATAAGGCACTTGGTGCATGCTGGGGGAAATGAGAGGGCAGACTTGACTCTTATGTGCATCGTTGAGTTCTTGTTGGTGTTTTGTACTTGCTGAGTTCCTGGAGTTGCACATCACAGGATATGTGGTGGGGGTGTGCTGGGAGTTCTTAACCCTGTTTTGGAAGCTTGCTAAGCATGCCCCATCTTGCACACTGAGTGGCTGGACAGGAAAGGGAGGGAGGAGGGACAAGGCCAATTTCACACACCACCCATTAATGCATTGGTCCAGAGGGAACTGGCTGGCCTGTGTTTTCCCATTCTTGGCTCCTGCACACAGAAGTGTTTGTCCTGCTGTGTTCAGGAGGGCCACAGGACTAGAACAATGGTGAATAATTTATTTGGCTGAGTGTGTTTGAGTCTAAAGTGCTGCTAAGCATGTTAAATAGCTGTTATTCCCTCTTGGTCCCAGCCAGCAGTTTCCGGACACATCCAGGAGGAATTTCACTCACTGAGCTTACATGACTTTTCCCAGTACCATGTTAGCTTTGCCTTCACCTTTCCAGCCTTACTGACCAAACACTGTGCTTCTCAACCTTTTAGCTATGGGATCAGTGTGATGTAAATTTAAAAATTCAAAGGATTCATCACAAACGGGACCCCATCCATCCTGTATTACAATCACGTCTTTTCATGTTCATGGTGAAGTGTGGATGTCAAGTCTAAACATCTAAACTGAGAATGGAAGGTGCTTCTGCTTCAGCTGTCACTCAGGTCTTGGAACATCTTCCAAGTCACGTGCCAGAAATGACACAGCTCTCTCTTGTCAAAAATGAATTTTAAGGGCTGGGGCATGGCTCAGGTGGTAGAGCATTAGGCCTGACAGCATTAGGTCTTGAGTTCAAACCCCAGTACTGAGGAAAAACATATTTTTAATGTTCTATCAGGACAATTAGTTCCTTCTTCAACTTCATGGATGGAAGCATTCCTCTGGAAAGTATAAGTAGTGAATTCTTTCTTCAATCATCTCCATGCCTCTCAGCTTACCTGATTATAACAAAATCTTGGAGATATTTTAAAATCTCTGCCTGGAGGCGGCTACCTGGGCTCTGACTGGGTCCATGGACCACCCAGCCTGGTTTATTCCTTCTCCACTCTCTGTCCGACTCATCCCAGGATGTCTGCCCTCCTCCTCCTGTCTCCTCTGATCCCTTCCCTTCAGCCTGCTAAAGCCTGGACCAGGACACTTTTAACTAGGCTTATTCAGTTTCCAAGTGCTCTGGAAATCTAGACACACTGTAAATCCCAGAAAAATTTCCAGGTTGGCTCCAACAATTTAATAGTTTGGGTGAGTAGGAAAATTGTTTAGAAATGAACAATTTGGGAGGGGGGGTTAACAATCCCACAACTGGCAAAAATGTGAAATCCCCACAAACTACCCCACTCATGTGACTAACCACAACCACAATGATTTTTAAAAGGAAGACAGAAAATAAAGTATCTTGTCTGAGTGAAAAGAAGGAGGAGGAAGAAGAAGAAGGCAAAGGAGATGGATGGGGAGGGAAGGAGAAGAAGAAAGAAGAAGAAGAGAAAGAGGAGGAGGTGGAGAAGAAGAGTCAAAGCCAACATGTAAAGCATTTGCTTTGTACGTTCTTCTGGAGCATGTGGGTCCTTGGTTGCCCTCATATGAGGATATCTAATAATCAATGCCCTTCAATCTCCCACCAATAGAGGTTTGGTGCTGGTGTTTTAGGTAAGACCCCAGCCACATCCACTGAGCCTGAGGCAATGGCATTACTTGAGGGGGGTGGCTGAGGTCTAGTCTAGAACTTGCTATGAGAGGGGTGGAGGAACAGGTCTGTACCTCTATGTCCCACATACACAAACTCTGGGTCAGGGCTATGGGATGGATTAGGCTCAGGGGGAGCCAAATTCAGAGCCAGACTGACAGCAGGCTCTGAATTCTGTGTATACATCACAGACAGGTGGCAACAGGAGTATTCAGAAGGGCAGAAACATTTTAGGAGTTTCAAGTGGCATGGGCCATTCTACATTCTTTCTGGAAGTTTCACTTACTTTCCAGGTAGGGGGTGGTGTGCTGGAGATGGCTCATGCATGTTTACCATGGCAGATTGAACTCTGTGTTCAAAGGCATCAAGTTGGTAGCTTGAAAGTGGCCGTGGTGGGAATATTTACACCACTGCAATTGGCAAAAGCCACAAATCAGGACTTCCTCTTTCCCCTCATCAGACAGCTGCTGGTTAAACATTTATCAGCACACTACAACAGAGTGCTGGGAAGACATGCAGGAAATGGTGAGAGCTCACAGCTCCTGATCATGAGAGAGAGAGAGAGAGAGAGAGAGAGAGAGAGAGAGAGAGTTTTTGTCTGGAAACTAGGATTATACAGTGGAAACAGCAGGGGCTTAAGAGCAAAGTGAATCTGCCTGGGCTTGAGTCTATACTCTGCTACCCTCAGCTTAGAACTGTGGGTATATCCAACTTCAGCTTCTTCATCTGTGTGAAGTGGGGACAGCAATGGTGGGGTACTCCTGATGAGCCAGGCACTTTCAGTACACTGTCCCTAATCCTCACCTGCCTTTAATGTAAGCAGGAGATCTTCTGTTCACTTAGTCACTAGGGATTTCTTGAGCACCTACTTGGAACAATGTGTTGGGTAATGAACGTCAAATAGGTCACCATTGTATAGGAAGTATAATGGTACAAGTGCCACAAGTGCAAGACAGATACATTACTTTATTGTATGACAGAGTGGTCTGAACATGGCCCCTAGAGATCCCCACCTCCCAGGGTTCACACTCTTCCCATTGCATTGTCCCAGAGTTGCTCTGTGTGACCCATGGCATATGTTAGAAGCCATGCTGAATTCTCATCTAATGGGTTGTGAGGTTTCTCAAGACATCCCATCTGACAGAGCTCCAGGGATGTAGCTGTGGGCGTCACTGTGCCTTTCACACGATACTGCTTTATTTTGGCAGATAGACCAATGCCAAAGGATCTGACCCATGACCAAGTGTCCCTCTCACAGGAGACTTGTTTATGCTGGCAGCCCCTCCTGTGGCTCTTGCTTGGCCTGTGTCCAGCTATTCCTCCCAGGTCAACTCTTTCTGACCAGGGAGGAGAGTTAGGTTTGGGGCATGGGTCAGGTGAGACAGAAGAAGCAGCCCATGAAATAACCAAACCCAAGAAATAACACACACAGTTTGTTACTCACAGACCCCACAGTGGAGAGGGTGGCGATTCTCACAGGGCCATTGGGACAGGGGAGCCACACGGGACAAATGTACTCAATAAGTAATTGACAACAAGACAGCAAGAGTAAGAGTCCTATGGGCTGGTGCCTTACTGTGGTTCAGGGCATTGCCCAAATGGGTTTCCCCTGGAGACTTGTGACTGGTAGCTTTAGAGCAAGCAGGCACAGTCCCAGACACTGTGATAGAGAGGTGGTCACTGTGGCAATTCTGGCATACACTTGAGGAATGAGGGCTGGTGGTATGAACCAAGTAGGTTGTCCCCAGCTGCTCCATAGGGAGGTGGTCACCAGGAGGAAGTCCTATAAGGCAGATATCTGGACGGACCACCTTGAGGAACTTAAAGGAAGTAAAAAACTAGAAACTGAGCTGAGTGTCTAGGCCCCACTTCTGATATGAGAAAGTATACTTGATATTCAAAATGGATGTTGAGGCAACATGAAAGTATAATAATACACAATTCTACCTGGGTTAGTGAGACTTTGTCAGGTGACAAGGCACCAGACAAAACAACTTAAAGGAGTAAGGATTTGTTATTGCTCATGTTTTCATTCCCTGGTCAGCTGGCTCTGTTGCTTTGGGCAGAGGTGGGGCTGAACATCATGGATGTGGGAGAGACTGAATGAGGAGGCTGCTCACCTCACGGTGGACAAAGAATGAAAATGACTGGTGATCAACTATAACCTTCAAAGGTATACACCCAGTGACCTACTTCCTCCAGTTAGACCTTACCTTCTAAGATTTCCAGCACCTCCCAAAATAGGACCACCAGCTAAGGACCAAGTATTTAACACATGACCCTATGGGGACATTCATATTCAATCCATAACTCTGCCTATTCTGGGTGCCATATCCTGGCCACCAGCACCTGAGGAGACTGTGGATAAGAAATAGCAATGGTCTCAATGCCTAGTTTGGAGGCTCATTTTCATTCCGAAGCTCAGTTTCAGTTGTACCTGATCCCCCTGGCCCAGAGACCACCTTCTCCAAAGGTAAATCCCCAGTGGTCTGCTGGAGGGGGATACCCTGGGTGGGCCAGCTTCTTAAACAGGCTTCCCAGCAGCCCTCCAGCTATCAGTCTTCCTTCATGCCAACCTCCAGAGACATGGGTCACTGCAGTGGCTGAGCCTGCGGGAAGAAGAGGGACCTACAGGGAAAAGTTGCCTCTTTCTTCCTTCTTTACTGACAACTTAAGATTCAGTTTTCTTGGGGCTAAATAGAACCCTTGTTTATCTCATTTCTAAAATTTTGCTATTGTCATCTCCTTCCTTCTCTTTGTCCCTATGGGTTAGGCCTTTCCTGAATCCTTGACTGTTATTTTAGTGGTGTTTTAAGAGAAAACAGGTCACAACAACCCTCTTTGTTGGTTAACTCTTCTATTGCTTGCTGTCAGAAGAACCCTGGTGTGCTCATTAGGATGCATGTGTGTTTGCAGAAAAGGGACCCTCTTGGCTTAAACAAGAGATGTTGATTTCTCTGCTATTTGGTCTTCTAAAGTCCTGTGGGGTGGTGGGCCTGTTCAGAGAGACCAGGCTCCTCAGTCCTGCTGTTGGTCTTTTCTCAAGTTGTTACTCTCTTGTCAAGGCTGTGAGATGCTCACTGCCTACCTGCAATGCAGCCTGGGGGAGAGGAAAAAGGGTAAAAGTGGGCCCCCATTCCCTTGAACTACACCCCCAGAACGTTATTTCTGCCTCCCTCTAACTGACCACATCTCAGTCCCCTGAGTCCATCAAACTGCAAGACAGACTGGGAATGCAGCCCTTCTGTGGAGATCATCTGCCCAGCCAAAAGGTAGGGCTCCCTTCCCATGAGCTCAGGGAAGAGCAGGCACTGGGTGATTACCGGCAGCCTCTGGCACTCTAATGAGATTACCAGCCTCTACCAGGAGCCTCCCTAATCCCCCAGAGACTTTTCCTTTGTGTCCCTGGGCTTTATTCATTAGCATACTGAGCCACTATATGCCACAGCAGGGTTCTCCTGACATTGGTGGCACCCGAGGACAGGTGGGGACTTCTGGCATCCCGTAGGAGCAGAACCTGTGGACCTGGAGACCAGTTGGGACCAGCAGTCTCAGGAATCCTGGAGTTGCCACAGTAGATTCAACCAGCTCCTAAAGGAATAAGCAGCCGCCCAGTAAAGGAAGACAGGTCTCCAGACTGTGCTCTTCTACAACCAATTGCCACAAACTGATGCCAACATGAAGAACAATCAGAGAGAGAGTCTCAAAAGAACACTAATATTTATTTGGGAATGGTAGAACATTGCAATGGAAATACGTGTACCATGGCAAACTGGACATATTCAAAGAGGTTGAGGTAAGACTTTCCCTTGGGAAATTTTCCTCCCTTGGGAAGGGAGGCATTTTCATAGGCTGCTTGAAGGCCCAGTTCACTGGTCTTGGAAACCCCAGTAGGAGTTGGCATCACCTCATTGGTTAGAGGTGCCACTGCAAGTGTTCTGTCCAGAGCACCTTATCTGAAATGCTGCAATCTTAAAACTGTTAAGATAAACTTGGTTACACAAATCTGTGCATATGTGCAAGGTATGCCAAGATGTGTATAACACAAGAAGGGATTTTTCGTGGGACTTTCGGAAGTCCTTGACAAAGAGCTCATCACAGACAGACAAGCATGACTTGTCTCCCTTCACAACCTCTTTCTTCTTCTTTAGTCTGGTTCCTCTAATATCTGATTTCATCTTGGCTTCAGCAACTGTCACACGTAGTTTATTCAAAACAGAATGTGTTTACTGTCTGACAGTTCTGGATGTCAGAAGTTCAAGTGTGCTTGAGTGAGTTCTGTGCTCAGGGTCTCACAAATCTGAAATCAAGTTGTAACTGGAGTTCTAAGGCCAGAGATCTGACTCCAGGGGGTCCAACCTGTCAGGTCCAGGCACTCACTCCAATATACCAAATAAGAGATGAGTAGTGCTGAAGTGCACAGACACACCATGGGAAAAGGCAAAATAAGCATTTTGAGCCAACCTTGGGGTACAGAAGTGAGTGTTAGATTTACATAGAGGAAGAATTGGGGCAGGAGGAAAGGTAAATATAATTAAGCAGTTCAGGTCAAAGTATGGTCAAAGGTATGGCTCAATTGTTTATTGTTTTAGGATTGGTCAGGCAGAGCCTTGCCATGAAAAGCAAGTTACTGTTGCCTGGTGGGTAGCTTTGACTCCTGTCACAAGATGTTTATCCATCAGTTCTATCCTTCCTGGAATCCAAGGTGACCTCAGAAAACAATGGCTAGGAGGGAAAGGAGAGAGAGATGCAAAATGGAGGCCCAAATGAAAAGTCAATGCTTTTAACAAAAGTGGTTTCTAAGAACCTGTTATAATTCCCTCCCTTATTTTGCACATTTTTCAATCCTGAGAGAATTCGGGTGTCACTCGATCTGGCTTTGTAGGTTTTCTGGATGGGTGGTAATTAGTACGGAGAAGGGAACACGTTGTATTGGCTGAAGTGAGTGGGTGAAAAGAGCCAGTGGTTTTAGATTAAAAGTAGATACATTGTTATAAAGCAGAATACAAGCAGAAGTCAGAGTTACATCAAATTAAATACATTTCAACTAACTCCATGAGCACAGAGAACCCAAAATGTGTTTGCAGTCAGGAGAAATAGTCTGCTTAAACAGAAGACCTTAGGTAAAGAGTGACCTTTTATCAGAGAGGCCTGGGAAGGCTTTGTCAGATAGCCAAGCATAAGAACAATTTCTCAGAATCTCTCAAAAGTAACTAAGCTTTAGTTATTTTTGGAAGGGTTGGCACTAATGACTCAATTTTGCCTTGTTTTTGGAGACAGGGTCTCACTATGTAGCCCAGGCTGGCCCCAAATTCACAATCCTGCTTTAACCTCCTGAGTTCTGGGATTACGATGTGCCACTATGCCTGGTATGATTCTGTTTGGATTCTAAACGGCTTCTTGTCTGAACAATTTTCTCTGGTTTTGTTTTAATTATCATTTATTGCCAGGATGAGATCTGGGCTTGTTGGCCTGATCCGATTCCATGTTGGAGGGGAAGTGACAGACAGTTGAGAGTCAGTGACAATAAGACCTTTTTGGCTTAATTTAAGCAACTAAGAGCTTTATAATGAATGGATTTTAGGTTGGGTTTACCTAGAGTCCATTCCTAAATTTAAATTCTATCTGTTCTGTAGGTGATATCCTACCATCTCAAGTTCATTTGTTAGAAGTTGTACTTCTGCAGAATGTTAACAGACAACAGTTACAAAGTTTTACAGGGAAAACACACACATTAAAAAAAGAGCAAATATTTAAAAAAACTAATTTGTTTGAAAAATAAGCATGTATTAGAATTATTTTAAGTTGATTACTAATACTTTAGAGAAGGAGATTCCAAGATGGCGGCTAGAGGGAGGAAGCAGAAAGCGAGCCTCCTACAGTGAAATCTTGGAGAGACGCTGGAGACACACCTTGCAGGCAAAACCACTGAGAAGAGGCAAAACTTTGACCCCTCCAGCTGGCACAGAAAATCTCCACCTCACGTTAAACGGAGAAACAAGGAGGGCCTCCGGGCCACCAGTTGCCTGTGACTAGATGGCTTGGGAAGACGCAGACAAGGTGAGCTAAGTGGTACCGCAGTACTCCCACAGACAACCCTGGGCCAGAACACCATAGCCCACTGGACAGCCGACCTCCACCCGGGGAAAAAAAGAGAAACTGAGTACTAAGCAATAAGAACAATAAAGACACGTGGCAAAGAGGGTGGGGCACACTGAGCGCTGAAGGCAGGGGAGGGGACTCCTTTCCGGAACTGTAAATTAACAAGCTGGGCCTGGCCAGAGAGGCTCCGGCAGGAGCGGGGGCGCGCGCCCAGCAACCAGGAGTGGGAAAGCTTGTGAGAGTGATGGAGGGAGGAAAACTCCACAGGAGAGGGGGAAGACCCACTTCCCATGTGAGTTGTAAACAAACACGCAGGCCAGAGAAAGTGGGTGCAGTGTCACCTCCCCCAGTGTGCTTGGAAAGGGGAAAGCTTGTAGCAGTGGCATCGGGCACAGGAGAACTCTGAGTAAACAAAGCCTGCGGGCCAGGTGAGTGCTAAGCTCACCCCAGAGATCTGCATAAATAAAGCCTCCAGCTACAGCAGGCTGACAGCAGCGGGCAGGCAAGCCACAGCCACAGATACCACTCTCAGAACTGTCTGCAGACTCTTTATTTTCTCTCTCCCTACCTTTGATGAGAAAACAACCGAACTACACCTGCATGCTGAAAAACTTACTGAAACTGTATTGCATTTGAACTTGGGACACTTTGTGGGTTTTTTTTTTTTTGTGCAGTTTTGTTCTACTTTATGTGTCCCCTTTGATGAGACGACTACAGAACAATATCTGAGGCACCATCTCCAGGATTGGAGGCTGAGACAGACACAAAAATTATTAAAAAAGAAACTTCATTGCATTTAAACTTGAAGGGTTTTTTTTTCTATTTTTCATATTGTTTTATTTTATTTTATTTATATATTTTTTCTTTCATTTATTATTTTTAATTTTTATTCTAATCTTTATTCTTTTTAGTTTTTATTTTCAATCTTCTCTCTGTCTCTCTAATGCCTGTTCAGCTTACTGTCAATTAGTACACTAATGCTCCATTTATATCTTTGAAACTTTTTTGTATGATTCTTTGCTTTGTTTTTTCCTACTTGCCTATTTATTTGTTTTTCCCTTTTTCTTTAACTTCTTTTCTTTCCATCTCCTTTACCCCTTCATTCTAAATATCACCATTGTTATTATTACATGCTAGAAAATACTTAATTGCACACAGTACAGGGACAGTAATAACACCAAGGGCAATGATGGGAAGACAGAAAAAACAGGGAAACCAGTTTCCCCACAGCAAAAAATTAGTACAGGAACCAGAGGGGAATGAAGAAAACAGATACTCAGATCCAGACTCCAACAAAATGAAGATAAACTATGCCAAAGGACCCAATGAAACCCACAAGAATAATTTAAAAGAAGACATACTACAGGTACTCAATGAGAATTTTATAGAGATGATACTGGATATGGTCAACCAAAATGTACAGGAGACACTCAAAAAATTCCAAGACAATAAAAATAGAGAATTTGAAAAAGCAAAAGAAGAAATAAAGGAAACCATAGAAGCACTGTATAAACACCAAAGTGAAACAGAGAACACAATTAATAAAGAGATAAATGAACTCAGGACAAAAATAGACAACATTAAAGAGGAAACGACCCAGGATATGAAAAACCTCAGAAAAAAGAACGAAACAGAACTGCAAAACAAAACGGAAGGCCAATCCAGCAGAATAGAACAAACAGAAGACAGAATCTCAGAACTTGAAGATGAAATGGTAATTAAAGGAAAAACCAAAGAACTATTAATGAAACAACTCAAGACCTGTGAAGAGAAAATGCAAGAAATCACCAACTCCATCAAAAGACCAAACTTGAGAATCATGGGCATCAAAGAAGGAGAAGAGGTGCAAGCAAAGGGAATGCATAATATATTCAACAAAATAATACCAGAAAATTTCCCAAATCTAGAAGAAGATATTCCCATACAGATGCAAGAGGCCTCCAGGACACCAAACAGTCCAGACCAAAATAGAACTACCCCACGACATATCATCATTAAAACAACAAGTTCAGAAACTAGGGAAAGAATATTGAAGGCTGTAAGAGAGAAAAAACAAGTAACATACAAAGGTAAACCCATCAAAATCACAGCAGACTTCTCAACAGAAACATTAAAAGCAAGAAGAGTGTGGGGTGAGATCTTCCAGGCACTGAATGAAAATAACTTCAACCCCAGGATACTCTACCCAGCAAAACTATCATTCAAAATAGATGGAGCAATAAAAGTCTTCCATGATAAGCAGAAACTAAAACAATATGTGACCACAAAGCCACCACTACAAAAGATTCTTCAAGGGATTCTGCACACAGAAAGTGAAACCCAACTTAACCATGAAAAGACAGGCAGCACCAAACTACAGGAAAAGAAAAAGCAAGAAAGTAGAGAGTAACCTCGATTTAGGTACACACAATCAAACCCTCAAACAACTAAGACAACTAAAGACAGGAATCACCACATACCTATCAGTACTAACACTTAATGTTAACGGACTTAATTCACCCATCAAAAGGCACTGCTTGACGAAATGGATTAAAAAGGAAGATCCAAAATTTATTGCTTAATGGAGCCCCATCTCACTGACAGAAATAAACATAGGCTTAGGATGAAAGGCTGGAAGAAGATTTACCAAGCCAATGGCCCTTGAAAACAGGCAGGAGTAGCAATACTTATCTCTGACAAAGTAGACTTCAAACCTACATTGATCAAACAAGACAAAGAAGGACATTCCATACTAATAAAAGGGGAAATAGACCAAAAGGAAATAATAATTGTCAACCTGTATGCACCCAATGTCAACACACCCAATTTCATCAAACATACCCTGAAAGACCTAAAAGAATATATTAACTCCAACACAGTGGTTGTGGGAAACTTTAACACCCCATTATCATCAATAGATAGGTCATCCAAACAAAAAATCAATAAAGAAATCCAAGATCTAAAATATACAATAGATCAAATGGACCTACTTGATGTCTACAGAACATTCCATACAACTTCTACACAATATAATTCTTCTCAGCAGCCCATGGAGCCTTCTCCAAAATAGATCATATCCTAGGGCACAAAGCAAGCCTCAGCAAATATAAGAAAATAGAAATTATACTGTGCATAATATCTGGTCACAATGCAGTAAAACTAGAACTCAACAACAAAAGTAAAGGCAAAAAACATGCAAAGAGCTGGAAACTAAATAACTCATTACTTAATGAACAATGGGTCATTGATGAAATAAAAGAGGAAATTAAAAAGTTCCTGGAAGTCAATGAAAATGAAAACACAACCTGCCAGAACCTATGGGACACAGCAAAGGCAGTCCTGAGAGGAAAGTTTATAGCCATGAGTGCATATATTAAAAATACTGAGGAACTTGGTAGAGTAATCTTTAATAAAATACAGTAATGATTTAAGAAAACATGCATAAGGAAAGAAAACAGGAAGAGAGCCAGGCACTGTGGTTTGCGCCTGCAATCCTCGCTACCTGGGAGGCTGAGATCTGGAGGATGGTGGTTCAAGTACCAAAACACTTGTAAGACTTGATGTAGTGGTGCATGCCCGGCATCCCAAGCTACAAGGGAGGCTGCGATTGCAAGGATTGTGCTTCTAGGCCAGGCCAAGCAAAAAAAGTTCGCAAGACCTCATTTCAACAGAAAAACAAAACAAAAACAAAAAACCAGTATGGTAGTGTGTGCCTGTCATCTCAGCCACAGTGGGAAGGATAAAATAGGACGATCACAGCACAGGCCAGCCTTGACAGCAAGGGAGAACCTGTTTCCAAAATAACTAGAGTGAAAAGAGCTGGAGGCTTGGCTCAAGCAGTAGAACAAAATAAATAAATAAAAAAAAAAAAAAAAAAAAATACTGAAAGATCCCAAATCAATGACCTAATGATATATCTCAAACTCCTAGAAAAACAAGAACAAGCAAATCCCAAAACAAATAGGAGAGAAATAATAAAAATAAGAGCTGAAATCAACAAAATAGAAACCAAAAAAACCATACAAAGAATTAATGAAACAAAAAGTTGGTTCTTTGAAAAAATAAACAAGATCGGTAGACCCCTGGCAAACCTGACTAAAATGAGGAGAGAAAAAACCCAAATTAGTAGAATCAGGAATGCAAAAGGGTAGATAACAACAAACACCATGGAAGTCCAGGAAATCATCAGAGACTACTTTGAGAACCTATATTCAAATAAATTTGAAAATCTTAAAGAAATGGACAGATTTCTAGATACATATGATCATCCAAAACGGAATCAAGAGGAAATTAATCACCTGAATAGATCTGTAACACAAAATGAAATTGAAGCAGCAATCAAGAGTCTCCCCAAAATGAAAATCAAGGACCTGATGGATTCTCTGCTGAATTCTATCAGACCTTTAAAGAAGAACTGATACCAACCCTCATTAAACTGTTCCACGAAATAGAAAGGGAAGGAAAACTGGCTAACACATTTTATGAAGCCAGTATTACACTTATCCCAAAACCAGGCAAAGACACCTCCAAAAAGGAGAACTATAGGCCAATCTCCTTAATGAACATTGATGCAAAAATCCTCAACAAAATAATGGCAAACTGAATTCAACAACACATCAAAAAGATTATTCACCATGACCAAACTATATTACATAGCAGTAACAATAAAAACAGCATGGTACTGGCACAATAACAGACATGAAGACCAGTGGAACAGAATAGAGGACCCAGATATGATGCCACACAACTATAACCAACTTGTCTTTGACAAAGGAGCTAAAAATATACGATGGAGAAATAGCAGCCTCTTCAACAAAAACTGCTGGGAAAACTGGTTAGCAGTCTGCAAAAAACTGAAACTAGATCCATGTGTATCACCCTATACCAAGATTAACTCAAAATGGATCAAGGATCTTAATATCAGACCACAAACTCTAAAGTTGATACAGGAAAGAGTAGGAAATACTCTGGAGTTAGTAGGTATAGGTAAGAACTTTCTCAACGAAACCCCAGCAGCACAGCAACTAAGAGATAGCACAGATAAATGGGACTTCATAAAACTAAAAAGTTACTGTTTATCGAAAGAAATGGTCTCTAAACTGAAGAGAACACCCAAAGAGTGGGGGAAAATATTTGCCAGCTACACATCAGATAAAGGACTGATAACCAGAATATATAGGGAACTTAAAAAACTAAATTCTCCCAAAACTAATGAACCAATAAAGAAATGGGCAAGTGAACTAAACAGAACTTGCTCAAAAGAAGAAATTCAAATGGCCAAAAAACACATGAAAAAATGCTCACCATCTCTAGCAATAAAGGAAATGCAAATTAAAACCACGCTAAGATTCCACCTCACCCCTGTTAGAATAGCCATCATCAGCAACACTACCAACAACAGGTGTTGGTGAGGATTCAGGGAAAAAGGAACCCTCTTACACTGTTGGTGGGAATGTAAACTAGTATAACCACTCTGGAAAAAAATTTGGAAGCTACTTAAAAAGCTAGACATTGATCTACCATTTGATCCAGCAATACCACTCTTGGGGATATACCCAAAAGACTGTGACACAGGTTACTCCAGAGGCACCTGCACACCCATGTTTATTGCGGCACTATTCACAATAGCCAAGTGATGGAAACAGCCAAGATGCCCCACTACTGATGAATGGATCAAGAAAATGTGGTATCTATACACAATGGAATTTTATGCAACCATGAAGAAGAACGAAATTTTATCATTTGCTGGTAAATGGATGGAATTGGAGAACATCATTCTGAGTGAGGTTAGCTTGGCCCAAAAGACCAAAAATTGTATGTTCTCCCTCATATGTGGACATTAGATCAAGGGCAAACACAACAAGGGGATTGGACTTTGAGCACATGATAAAAGCGAGAGCACACAAGGGAGGGGTGAGGATAGGTAAGACACCTAAAAAATTAGCTAGCATTTGTTGCCCTTAATGCAGAGAAACTAAAGCAGATACCTTAAAAGCAACTGAGGCCAATCGGAGAAGTGGACCAGGAACTAGAGAAAAGTTTAGATCAAGAGGTTAATTCTAAAGAATTAACCTAGAAGGTAACACACACGCACAGGAAATCAATGTGGTGAGTTAAAGCCCTCTATAGCTATCCTTATCTCAACCAGCAAAAACCCTTGTTCCTTCCTGTTATTGCTTATACTCTCTCTTCAACAAAATTACAGATAAGGGCAAAATAGTTTCTGCCGGGTATTGAGGGGGTGGGGGGGAGAGGGAGGGGGAGGAGTGGGTGGTAAGGGAGCAGGTGAGTCAGGGGGGAGAAATGACCCAAGCGTTGTATGCACAAATGAATAATAAAACAATTTAAAAAAAAAGAAGAGACACAAATTAAAAAAAACTTTAGAGAAGAATCACAATGGTGGATATAAAAGTCTTAGAACAGTCATGGTTAGAATTTTGAAAAACAGTTTAGCAATTGAGCCCTCCTTATTTTTTTTTTTAATGTATGGTTGACTTTATTCGTCCGATTTTTGACCCATTTAGGTAAAACCATCCCATTCACCTTTGTTGAGCGTGTTATCTCCTTTTCTTTTTTTTTTATTATTTTATTATTCATATGTGCATACAAGGCTTGGGTCATTTCTCCCCCCTGCCCCCACCCCCTCCCTTACCACCCACTCTGCCCCCTCCTTCTCCCCCCCTCAATACCCAGCAGAAACTATTTTGCCCTTATCTCTAATTTTGTTGTAGAGAGAGTATAAGCCATAATAGGAAGGAACAAGGGTTTTTGCTGGTTGAGATAAGGATAGCTATACAGGGAGTTGACTCACATTAATTTCCTGTGCATGTGTGTTACCTTCTAGGTTAATTCTTTTTGATCTAACCTTTTCTCTAGTTCCTGGTCCCATTTTCCTATTGGCCTCTATTGCTTTTAAGGTATCTGCTTTAGTTTCTCTGCGTTAAGGGCAACAAATGCTAGCTAGTTTTTTAGGTGTCTTACCTATCCTCACCCCTCCCTTGTGCTTGAGCCCTCCTTATGATCTTCTCAAAGATACATAATGTATATCTATATATACATCTTGTCAATAGGTTATTTTTATATATAAATCCCGATTTTATTCTGTCTTTTAAATAAAGGAGAATGTACTTTTTTGCAGATGTACACTCTAGGTGACCAATGCCTGATCTTTTAACTTATTTCAGTGGCACTGCTTGGAGTTATAGTGTCTGGGCATGTCTAATTACCTTTGCTTACAGATAACAGCTTGATGCAATCAGGAACACAAGTCTGAAAATGCTAGCACTACTACCAAATTCAGTTTGGAGGACAGTAGTTTGATAAAGTGTTCTCCTATACATTGCACTTTGGATTTCTATACTCAGGGAACATAAATACATTTAGCATATAAAGGAGCCAGCAAGAATTAGAATCAAAATCACACAGAAGTCCTTTATTTATTAATTTAGCCTCTATTGAAGCAAAATTTAGAGTATTTGGTGTGGTAGGATAATAAGTGCTGACAAAAATCAAAGCCTTAGATTTCTTAAGTGTAGGAGAAAGTGATAGTGACCACTGGTAGACTTATTTCCTGATACACAAGTGTATCTCATATATACAATAATAAAATATGCATTTCATCAAAGCAATAGATGTAAACCATGTTTTGAACAGCAGAACTGCCAAATGTCAGGATTTTTTGTATCTGAATGGTAGCAGAAATGAAAATATTTATGTGTTGAAGGTTCAGACGCAGTGCATGTTGCATCAGGAATCATCTAATTACATTATTTTCCTCCACGTTTCACTCTGACCTGCTTCTTCCCAAGACACCTTTCCCTTACCTCTGTCCTCTTAAGACTTCTGGATGCCTTTCCATGCCCTGCCCATTTGCCTCTCCTGTAGGAAGTCTCTCCCCTCCCCTCCATGAGAATAGATCCCTGCCACTCTGTGCTCCCTGTTTTTGGCTGGAGCCCACTGCTGAACTAACCATGGTGTTCTATGTCAGTCACACTGCTATGCTAAGTGCCAGTTCCTCCTGATCAGAGAATCCTGGAGAGCAGTAGGGACTCCTCCCACCCACTGTAGTATCTATCACATGGACCAGGACAGTAGACATCAGATGACTACATTGTCAGGGTTCCAGAATGTCATGAGTAAATTCAATTTTCCAGACAGTGTTGTGACCATTCTTGATTTAGTCTCTTTCCCTGAGGTGCCCAGAGCCAACTGTAACATTGGCCACAAAGCATTTTCCCAGTGGTTTGTTTGCTTGTCTGCCTCCTAACAGGACTATGAGGTCAGGCAAAGAAGGAATGATGTCTTACGTCTTACACATCCTAGGTGTTTGGTGTCAGGAATAGGGAAGGACTGAGAACTCTGGATCAGTGACTCACTATGTGTCCCGGCCACCCCTCACCTCTGTCTCCCAACAGGAACTTCTGCCAATCCAGCACTCAATCAGTGGCAAGCTGAGACTCATAGAAGGTCACAAACAGCCCCTGACCACACAGCCCACCCCTTCTATGGTTGGGACCACCTAAGGCCTTCTGCCAACTGACTGTGTGCCTGATCAACCTGCAGCTCCCTCTGCCCTCCAGGGCAAGGCTAGCTGGGAGACCCTGGAGGACTCAAAACCCCCAGCTCACATCTCTCCAAACAGAGCCTCAAGAAGCAAAGACAGGAGGCATGTCAGCATGTGGTCTTTATTCCTGGTTTTCCCCTGAAGAGGACTGGTCATTTTCAGCGTTGGTTCCATCTGAGGAAGAAGAATATCCCAACCAGGCCCCAAAGGCTGAACCAATGGAACCCAGGAGGATGTTGGATGATGTGGAAAGACCAGCTGCCCCTGGGGAGGAGAGAGAGTGAGCACAGTGGGTAACCTGCAGTGACCAGAGGCCCAGAAATCCCTGACATCCCCTTCTGAAGCCCCCAGGGTTCTGCTTTGGACAGAGGATGCTGGAGGTGGCTGAGAGGGAGAACACAGGATGGATTTGTACAAACTGAGATGGAGGAGAGCCAGCCGCAGTCAGACCTACTTTATACAGGAGGCCACTGAGATCCAGAGAAAGGAAGGGACCTGCCTGAGTCACCCAGATATCAGAGTTCGCTAAGGCTGAACCCAGAGCCTAGGCAGGGCGAGGTCTCCTTCTCTCTTCTCCCTACCCAGTGATCCCACACTTCTCCACTCCACCCTAGACCTCACTCAGAATGAGCCAGAAAGGGACAAAGGGACAGAGAAGGGGAGACAAAGGACCAGGGACACCGAGGATCAAGGAACTGCAGAAAGACACTAGAAGCCTCCCTGGGACTTGGCCCATGCCTGGCTCTGGTCCTCCCACCCCAACACTCACCCACTGACTGAAGAGTGGCCACCAGGCTGCCCGCTGCAACTCCACCACCATTGGCAATAGCCGCTGCCGACATCATCTTGGCCGCTATGGAGGAGGCAGCGATTCCTGCCCCAGTGAAGCCCACGGCACCCAGCGCCACAGGCACAGCCCCCACTGCCACAGCTTTGAGAAGAGAAGCTGGGTTGGGTTGGGCTCAGGGGACAGGACCCCTCAGGAATTCCTTCACAGTTTCTGGGGCTATCTGCTCAGAGCATTTGGGAGACAGCAGCTTGGACAGGGATCCCAAGGTAAAGAAGGAGTGAGTGTAGAGCCAGGTGGGGTCCAAGAGGTCCTCTGAGAATCAGGCCCAGGCCTGGTGCTGCCTCTGTCCTGCTGTGTGACTCTGGGGAAGTTGCTATCCTTCACTGGGCCTGAGGTATGTGTCTAATCATGGGGGTGACCTTAACCACTGCTTAGCAGTCCTCCCTCTTTTCCCTCCCCAAGGAGCTGTTCCATTATATGGAAGGAAAGGAGGGGACCCGGTGAGCCTTCCCCTGGTGAGTCCCTCTCTTGCCCTCATGCTTCACCCAGTTTCACCCAGGTGGCTCAGGTAGTGGATGATTACAGTCTGGGTCGTAAACAAGGCCAGCCCAGCTGCACAGCCTGGCAGCATTCCCTGCTCCAGGAAACAAACCTCCTCCGACTGCAGCAAACGCAGCTTGTCCTAGGGAGAGAAAGTGGGTTGATGGAGGGAGCCCTGCTTGGGTGGGGGTGGGGACGCCATGCCTTCCTTCCAGTCTGCCAGCCCCAGGGGGAAGGGGAGACTCACTCCACATGATGAGGTCCTTCTCGCAACTCAGAGAATGAGAAAGCTCTATGGCTTACTTCCTCTTTGCTTTTCTTCTCTGTGAGCCAGTGGGGACACGGCCTGCCCACTCCTGGCAAAGTGCCAAAGTACATTAAAGCGCTCTCTCCCTCTGCCTGTCTCCACGCCTCCTTCCTTCCAAGCCTTTCTTTCTCTCCCCTTTTCCTTCTCCCCTCCCCTCAATCTCCTCCCTCTCCCTCTCCCTCCCCTTGCTTCCCCCTCTTTCTCCCTCCCTCTCCCTCCCTCCCTCTGCCTCTCTGGGCTAATGGGAGAGAACAATGTGTTTATTAAACGAACTGCTTTAGAAGTATTAGCTCATTTGTCATTGGGTATTGGGTTCTTCTCTCATCACTGCCACCCAAGGTCGCCGTTTGTCGCGTGGGCAGCCACCACATGGTGACCAGGGACTTTCCAGTCCACCCTCCCTCTTCCTCTTCCCTCTCTGGTTACCACGGCAACTCTGCAGTCGGGCAATAGGTTTCAACCTATCCTATAGGTCCATATTACCCTGAGCCCCTCCTTCACTAGGCCTCAACCTATCCCAGCGTTCTGCAATACCCTAAACTCTTGACTTCACCCAGATCATAAAAAACTGGGCTGCCATTTCTCAGGTGTGACTTCCCCGGCCTTGTTCTTTGGGGACGGTGAACTTGCCAGAGAGCGCGCTCTTAATAAAGCCTGCTTGCTTTGTTATTTGGCTCCCATCCACATCGACCTAACAGTCGCTAAATATGGGGACACAAAGGAAGCATGGAAGGGGTCTAATGGAGTCTCTCTGGCTAGGGCTCCTTCCACCTGGCTGCTGCCTGATTCCAGCTTGTCCTGGATCCTAGGGGACCCAGGGACTGGCATTGTCCCTTCAGGTATTCTGGCTGGAGGAACTGCAAAGGTGAGTCTGGGGCTAAGGGACTGACTGGAAGTCAGGAGGGAGTCACACAATCCAAGAACAAAGGGGTGAAGGGAGAACCTGGGTTGGAGTACAGAAGGGGCCTTAGATGTTATAGAGACAAAGGCCAATGGTGTTCCCAAGCCACAGCCTCAGTTCCAGTTTGGCTCCATCTCAGAGCTCTGGTTTCCTTCTCTGTAAATCAGAGAGGCAGCAGAGATGAACTTATTTTCCTTACTAATATATAGAAATTTATCATATGTTAACTACTTTAATTGATTCTCAGTGTTTAGGAAACATTTAAAGTTCAAAACCAAATAAGCATTTTATTATATTTTTAAAATTTACCTGTGTTTATGGGTTTTTGCTTATTAGACAAATGCAGTACCACTTCTTGGAACTTTGGCTAAAATCAAGTACAGGTAAATGCAATGTGTTTCCAAATTAACAAGAGAAAATTAAATCCAAAGTAAGAGGGAGAAAAGAAATAAAGAACAGAAATAAGTAAAATAGAAATTACAGGAAAACTATAGAAAAAAACATCTTGAGTAGCACAATTTCTGATCAAGTAAAAATGAGAGAAAACAAATTACTGTCTTTAAGAATAAAAAGTTGTCACAACATTGAAAAGTGAATCTTATAAGCAATTTTATTCCATAAACTTGACGATATAGATAAAGTGGAAAAATTCCTTGAGAATTTGAGTCAGCATAGATTAGAGAAAATGAGGCATGTGAAACAGGAGCCAGAAATTCAGAGATAAACCTTGTGCTAGTGACTAGCTTGGTGAAAAGCACACAGCACCACTTGCTTTTTGCTCACTCCCTCACTGAGAAGCAACATAGAGTAAAAATAGCAGCTCTCCCTTTGACTTTGCCCACTTCAAAATGATGACCTCATTCTGGGAAACGAGCAAGAATATCTTAGAGGAAGACACTGATCCTGGGCAAAAACAGTTGATAAAATGACTCCTTTGATCACAGAAGTGATTGCAAAGAAGGAAAAAATTATCTTAAGGACACCTGGCTTAAAAGGTGCATTTGGAGAAACCCCTTTGTTTAAAGGAAAAGACATTTTTTATCACAATGACCCACATTTAGTAAACCGAGCAGACTTGACATCTCTGGGCCTGATAGTACAGTGTAAGAGCAAAAACGATTTCATGTGTCAGAGTCCAGAGCAAGGGGCAAACATTCATCCTTAGGTGAATTTAAGCCAACCCCCACAACCACATTTTCCCCATAATACTCCCAATGAGGCCCTCAGCATGCCTCTTCTTAGGTGTGCCTGCACCCATGCTTGGGTGTGTACCTTCCTTTTCTTTGCTGAAAAACGTTATTGGTCTCTATTTTCATGTATCCTAAAGTTCTTTTTGCAACAACATCATGAACTTGGAACCCAAGGGCCAGGTAGAGATCTCCTCCTTTTTGGAGACCCCCCTTGGAGCCTTGCCACTTCTGTTTATGTTAAAAAAACTGACAGAAGAATAGAAAATCCCAAGGCCCCATATGTTAAGTAAATTTAACTCATAATTAAAATTATTTCCACAAAGGAAATTCCAGTCCCCTATATCTTTACAGATGAAGCCTATCAGACATTTAGGGAAGAAACACTACCGATCTGTATAAGCTCTTCCAGAAAATGGAGGGGTTAGTATTTCCATCTCATTTCACAAGATAAACAACACCCTGAAGACCAAAACCTGACAAAGTATTTCAGAAAAACTACAGACCCATATCCTCTACAAATATACATGTGTGCATGCAAATATCCTGAACAAAATATTAGCAAATTGAATCTATCAGTGTATAAAAGCGTCTGTCATGACACATTGAGAGGAGGGACACCTAGAGTCTCTGAAGGAGTCTTGGGCTCAGGAGGACAGAGGGTGGCCATAGTGAACTGTCTGG
This sequence comes from Castor canadensis, assembly GCF_047511655.1. NCBI lineage: Eukaryota > Metazoa > Chordata > Mammalia > Rodentia > Castoridae > Castor > Castor canadensis. The sequence continues at coordinate 15,294,562 of NC_133388.1, read as the reverse complement.
ATGCCAGTCTGTCCAAGAATTATCCACACCTGTCCCTGCCCTGGCACCTGTGGAGGGCCTGCCACAGGTTCTGCCGCTGGAGCCACGTGTCTTGCCCAGCTATTTGCCCTCTTGCTCTCTCACCACTCCCAGCTGGACTCACTCAGCCAGGAGGTAAGCCTGCCTCCACCTGGATCTAATTCTAGCCAGAGAAGTAAATAAAAAGGCCATGGTCAGAGTCTATGATCTCCAGAGAATGGTAGGGCTTACTCAACACATGTCGGTGCGCCTGGCTGTCTGTTGAGCTGCATGGAGGCCCAACCCTCACCCCGCCCCAGTCCTGACGCCTGCTTTGTCGAAAGGTGAAGTGGGCCTGGACTTTCTCTGTCCTGAGACTCCCAGAAAACCCAAAGCCTGGTTGGTGGAGACCTTCCCTTGCCTAGAGGCTGGACAATGCCTCCTCCCAGCCTGTCCTGACCTTCCTCTGCCCACCCCAATGGGTCTGTCCCTTTGCCCTTGGCAAAATCCCTGTGTGGCCCAAAGAGGTGGCCACAAAGCTCTCTCCCTTTTCTGGGTCTTGAGTCCAGAATGTGGCTGATAAGCATCTGGCCCAGGTGCTGGGCCTGCTGATGCCCAGGTAGATGGGCAGAGGGCTGGCCCCACTGCAGATAAGCTCTGTTGCTAAGCAGGGCTTAGGGGACAGCTCTTTAAGTCCTGAGACTCCTGTGCTGGCTGTGGTTGCTTGTGGTTGGGAGGGGGTGGGGGATACCTGGGACCTTCTGCGTCTTAAGGGTCTGAATATTCTGACATGTTCTCCAGGTGAGCTTTGTTGACTTCCTGATGCCAGTCCCTCTCGCTGGCACAGTGCACTGCTGGGGTAAGCCCCCCATCTGGTGCTGGGAGGCCCTTCTCTGCCCAGCTCTTTTACCCTCTAAGGTCTTCTGCAGTTCTCCACTCAGGCCGCACCAGGATCACCACAGGAACTAAAGAGCCACCTCTGCCCCACCTGAGTCACTGACTCATCTCCAGGCTGCAGGTTACAAACCCAGCTGGTGATCTCCAGCGCTCACCCCACCCACCAGTGTGATGGGCAGGAGTTGGGGCTGTTCTCCTGACAGCTGGATCAATGTCCTTCCTGGAGGACAATGTGGGCCTATCCTCCTCTACTCCACACCCAGCTGGCTGTGCCCCTCTGCTCTTTCTTCCAAAGCCTGGCATAGGGCATCCAGTGGGAGAGGGTTTACTAGCTGGGGTTCAGCTTTGCTAGCCAGGACCACGTGTGTCCCTGGACATGGATGTCTTCAATGGGGGGATCGCTTGCTCTGAGAGGGCTGTGTCTGTGGATCTGTTGCACCCTGCCTGCTCACTGCAGCTCCCCGCCCCCCCCCCCCCAGCCCTCAGGTGTTTCTTGCCCACCTTCATCTCTGGGTCTCAATCCTTACCTGTGTTCTTCCCTCTGAATGCTGCCTCCTCATCTTTGTTCTTCTCATCCCTCCTGGCAACTTGCTTAGGGGCCCTCACTGACTCTCACCCTCTGTCTGCCCCAATCTGTTTTCCTCTAGAAGTAGTGTTCCTATCATCCCACCTGGGTCAACAACTCACTAGCCAGAATGTGTCCTGTTCCTTGGTCTCTCCCTTTGGGGACTCTGAGGCAAGTGAGAACATGTGTCCAGATACAAGTTGGACTCGGGCTCCAGCCTAGCCAGGTTCCCTTCAGGGTAGAAAGCCACCATCAGTCCTGGGGAAGGCACTAGTCAGAACCATCGTAACCCTGGCTGTGACTTGGGCTCAGGTGGCCAGAGAGTGGCTCTGAAGGGCCATCCAACCTGCTATTTCTGGTCTTCATCCCCCTGGGGGATAGTCCAGTCTAGTTGTTCCCATGACATTTAGCACTCTGAGGCTCTCCCCGCAGTATCTGTAGGATTTCCAGGGGCTGACTGAAGCCTGCAAGAGTCTTCCTACACTCCTTTCTTCCAGTCTTTTCTATGGTGCCTAAGGGTTCTGAATGGCTGTGACCTTGAACAAACATCAACCTCTCTGAGCCTCAGTTTCCCTAACTGATGGGACAGGAAGACTAGACAGGGGGAACCTTGTCCCTGGGATTGGCTCCAGAAACCCCCTTCTGGGTACAGACCTGACCTCACCTGTTTATGCCCAGCATTCTGGTCACCTCCTTTCTGCTTTGACTTCCCATGATGCCTTGTGGTTCACAGGGTCTGGGCCGACTATACAGTAGGGACCATCATCTCCAGAGCTGCCTCGGGGAACCCTGACCTACCCAGACCTCATGGAGCCTGGGCCTCCAGCCCTATCCAACTCTTCTCCCACCCCCCACCAAAGGTTGGCTGCTTCTTCTAGCAGCCATCTGTCTAAAGGTTACCAGATGGTACTTGAGTTTGGCAGCCTTGTGTATCCCATTCCACCCCCATAGAAGGCTCCTCCCTTTCTCTCTCCTCTCCCTTTCCCTCCCTGTAGGGCCCCATCCTGTTCCCTCTTCCCACAAACACAAGCACATAAAGAACAAGGACCTGCCTGATGTTTACTGGCTAGTATTTCAACTTGCAGTACTGTATCACATGGCCCTGCCCAGAGGGCCTCTTGGCCCCCTCCACCCCTGCACCCTAATGAAGGCTCTCCCTACCCCCACACCCATCCTCTCCACTTCTTGCAGGGACCCATCCAGTCCCTTCCTGTTTCACACACTGAGCACTTGTCATCTTTCACAGCCCTGTCTTGGTACCTTCCTCTACCTCCTGGAGTTCCCAGGCCTCCCCTCCAAGGCTCTGGATCCTTCCTGGTGAGTCGTGCTCGGGGGAGAGAGGCTAGGGGATGACTTTAGGGCAGGTGTGTGGCTCACCCTACCTTACTTCAGTATTAGGCCATGGACCAGCCCTTGCCCTCAGGGATCCTAACACCTGACCTTGGATTCTTGGTCTCAAGTCTCCTGTTGGGTTTTGTAGCTGGGGAGCAGGGCATGCCCACAGCCCATCTTCTGGCCTGGAGGCTCAGAAGCCCCCTAAACACTCTCCTCATGGAGAGACCTAGAGGCTACACCTCTCCTTGTGCCTGGGTTGGTCTAGCAGGGATAGATAGGAGGCCTGGCCTCTGGAGGTCCTCAAACTTTCTCACACATTGCCTATGGTGACCGCAGGGTCCTGTGGTCTAATCACCATGAACAGATGAAAGAAAAGGGTTGTGTGTGGACCAGGGCCCCTGGACATAGGCCATGGGTCACCGAGGTGGGTTGTAGGGCAGGAGGGAGGGTATGGACCCTGTGTCGTCTTCCCCTCCTGCCCCTATGTTGGGTCAGGTCTTGTCTGGGTCCCTAATGCCTGGCGAAGAGCATGGACCCTAGCAGGTCGGTGAGGTCTGATCCAGAGGACTCACAGCTGCCTTGCCCCCAGATAGGAACACTTAGGCTCAAAACCTCCAGGCCTTGTTCAGACCACATCTTAGGGCCTTCTGTTTCCCATCCTGCCGCCTCCTCCTCCTCTTTGGTCTTTCCCCGCCCCCCTGCTTCCTCCCTCTTTCCCCACCCCCCCTTCCTCCCTCTTTCCCCACCCCCCCCTCTGCTTCCTCCCTCTTTCCCCACCCCCTTCCTCCCTCTTTCCCCACCCCCCCTTCCTCCCTCTTTCCCCACCCCCCTGCTTCCTCCCTCTTTCCCCACCCCCCTGCTTCCTCCCTCTTTCCCCACCCCCCTGCTTCCTCCCTCTTTCCCCACCCCCCTGCTTCCTCCCTCTTTCCCCACCCCCCTGCTTCCTCCCTCTTTCCCCACCCCCCTGCTTCCTCCCTCTTTCCCCACCCCCCCTTCCTCCCTCTTTCCCCTGGAATGAGAGGTGGCCCTGGGCCAGGCCCTGGCCGTGTTAACTGGTTAAATGTTTCCAGTGGACTTTGCTGCCTCTCTTCCCCCCTCAGCCCTCCCTCTGCTCTCCTGATAGCCTCTCTCCTCCCTTACTTAGTTGTGTGTTAGGGTGGCCCCTGCATAACAAGAAGCTGGACCTTCTTCCCAGGATCTGTTTGTGGCTTGTCTTCTCTGAGCCCTCCCTGGCACCCTATTTGCCTTTCTCCCCTCAGCCTCCACTGTGGCAGTTACCTCCTCCAGGAAGGCCTCTGGTGGTGACCACCTCTGGCCCAAAGTCTCTAGGGACATCCCCGCCCCCCCCCTGCTGCTTCCCCCAGTTCTCCCCCCCTCCCCCCCAGGTCTCTGTCCCTGCAGCTCTGAACGGTCCTGTCTACAGTGGCGCCACCTGTCCCCATGAAGGCAGCATTCACATGGAAGAAAATCCTCCCGGGGAGGTTCCTGGCTCCCTACCCACAGCTGTTCCCACATCAGCACTTCTGCCTGCTGGGGAAATGACTTTAGACCTGGCCTGCTCTAGAACCAAAGCACCCCCGCCCCCAGCAGAACAGTTTCTTCAAGTCAGGTATCCCCCATCTGGCTTCACTGGCTGGGTTGTCCTTCCAGGTAGTGCCTCTATCAGAAGGCTTGGCTATGAGTGGTTGATCTTCAGATTCTTGGGCCCTTTCTAAGCCCTCAATGGAGCAGCCCTGTATTTGGGTACCACCCCAAGGGACCTCCTGCAGAGCAGCAGACTAGGCAGAGCTGGGTCAGGCAGGGGAGCCAGCCTGGCTGTGGCCAGAGGCCTCAGGTAAGGTCTTCCTGGAGGAAGTGATTGGAACACCTGGAAGGCCTAGGGCTGCAACTCTCGGCTTCCTGTGGGTGATGGATGGCCAGTCTCATCTGACACAGGTCTGCTCCTGAAAGACACTGGCTGCCCTATTTAGTCTGCTTTCTGGTAGGAGAGGCACATGCCGTCTCACCAGAGGCTCAATGTGCCATCCTGCAACTGTGGGCCTCCCACACCTGGAGCTCAGGTGAGCCTGCCTGCCCCCCTCTTCCCTCCCAAGGCCTCAGGCTGGAGCAGAGCAACCTGGGTGGGCTGAGGTCTGCTATTACACGTGGAGACCCAGGTGTGGGTGGGACCCTGCCAGCCTATCCCAGGTGACATGGAGCTGGGGACAATGGGAGAGACAGGTCACTCTCAGGGTGCTTTGAACACAATTAAGGGTGAGAATAACCTTGTCTCCCAGGCTGCTGGGTGTCAGTGGAAAACAGGCAGATGGGACCTTTGGGAGGAAGTCAACATAGAAAGGAAGGATCATCACAGAGCTGACTCATGTGTACTTTGGTTTTCAGCTCCTAGAAAGAAGTTTGAAAAAGACTCACCCCTTGCTTTTTTTTTTTTTTTTTCAGTTCTGGGGTTTGAATTCAGGGGTTTGTGCTTGCTAGGCAGGTGCCCTGCTGCTTGAGCCACACTTCTAGCCCTTTTTGCTCTGGCTGCTTTTTGAGATAGGGTCTCTTTTTGCCTGGACTGGACTGTGTTCTACGGTAGCTGGGATGACTGGCACGTGACTCCACGTTCCAGCTTTGTCTGTTGAGATGGGAGGCTCGGGAGCTTTTTGCCTGGGCTGGTCTTGACCAGTGATTCTCCCAATCTCTGCCTCCTGAGTGGCTAGGATTATAGGTATGAGCCACTGGTGCCTGGTTCCATCCTTGCTTGCATTGGGGCCTTTCTGAATTCACTGGTCCACCCTGGGAAGGAGGGCTTGTTGTGCTGCAGTGTGGTATGTTGGACAAATTAGTGGTGGTTTGCTGTAAGATAGAGTTACTCTGGCCAAGAGGAGGACCAGTCATACTACAATGGGACTGGGTAACTAAGAGCAACTTCTATGCCGGAGGCTGAACAGCACCTTGATATCAAGGTTCTGACACCTGTGCTGTCTGGAGAGGGCCTACATTGCATTCTGCTTTCACTATGACACCTTCTCCCTATGTCTCATGTAGCAGAAGGGATGAACCCTGGATTCCCACATGGCAGAAGAGCAAAGGTGCAACAGTGCTCCTTTCCACCTCTTATAAAAGTGCTCGTCTGTAGGAAGGATGCTAACTCAAGCCTCCCCTTCCCTGAGCCTCACCTCTGAATAGCAGCCCCTCATGTTGCAGCATGATTTGGGAAGGACACACACATTCACACCATAGCAGATCCACGTAAGGTGGTAGGTGTTAGGTGACAGTTAAGACCATCTGAGTTCTGAGTGGATGTTAGGGACCCCTGGGATGAGTATGTGGGGCCTACCCAGGAGTGGGGTATACCAACATCTCCCATGGTCCAGGCTGCACACACCCTCCCTCCTGTGCCTGGAGGACTCTTCTTACAGGGTCAGATTAGGGACTAGACAGGGACCTTGAGGCTTCAGGCCCACGGTTCCACGCTGCAGGGCACATGGGCGATGTAGAGAAGCTAACCAAGTTTGCTTTCCTTTCTGCCAAGGCGGGGGAGTGAGTCCCCACAGTCCGGCTTCTCCCCACACTCCTAAGGCCCAACATTGTCTATGGCCTTAGAGGGTAGGGTGGGCGTCCCTGTGCCTACTGATCCCAAGAAGCACTCAGGTTTACCAGGTAATGTTCTTCAAGGAAATTTCCGCAAGACTCCTAAAGGAAGAGGAAGGGTGGAATGAAGAGGCTGTGCCAGAGCCCCACAGTCCAGACCTCTCTGTGGGGCTCCAAAGGTCCCATTTCTGGCCTTCAGGTCCCTGAGCCACAACGGTTTGGGGTGGAAGAGGACTGCCACAATGAACTGCCACAATGAACTGCCAACCGTAAACTTGCCAATGTACCTTAAAAGTTGCTGGCTGTGGCTCAGAGGTCAGCATCAAGGAGGCACCCTGAACCAACTCCATATCTACACTGTCCTGTGAACTGGATCCACTCAGCCTGCAGAGGACACAGTGACAGTGCCAAAGACACACACCTGCACTCTGCTGCCTATGGCCCTCTGCAATTGGGACCTCTAGAGCCCCAAAGAGCCAGGGCTACGCTAGGTGAAATGTCCTCAGTCCTCACATATCCTGGTGGCCTCTGTACCTCCTGGCCTCAGGGAAGTCCAAGATTTGGAAACTTCTGGAGGGATGAACTTACCAATCTCCCTGCTGGACAGGCCTCCACTCAGGGGCACTGGTCACTATCCCTGAGGGGGCTTATCCAATATCAATCTAGCGCCTGGGGTAAGAAGGTTGGCAGGGTGCTCCATTGCAGCTGGTATGGGGACCATGGACACTTTGACCTCTGTGGCCCTGCCCTGTATCCGGTGTTGGGTTCAATACAGTTGAGCCCTGAAGAGCAGAGCCTGGTTCCCTGGAGCCTAGGCATCCACACCAGTCTGGCATGGGGTGGCAGAAGCAGGCTGGCAGGTCACTTCCCTAACTCACATGAGGAAGCTGGGATGGTCCCCAGCCCCTTCCCCAAAGCTTTGTTACTTAAGTATTAATGTTTGTTAAGTGTTTGGCCCTGTTCCTGTAGTCCCCAGAGCTCTGCAGTAATCAACTGTTCTGGAAGGCTGCAGGCCCTGCAGCCAGAGGCCAGGGTCAAAGCCATCAAGCAAGTTACTGAGATTCCCCCTGTACCCAATAGAGGGCAGGAGAGAGCTGGGAAGATACAAGGGCTGTTGTGGCCTTGGCCTTTGTGAGAGTTAATGACAGGCTATATAAAGAGTCCATGCTCTAGTCTGTGGTCACCTCTGTCCACCATCCTGGGCTGGCTGGGCTTCAGCGTCGTCTTCCCTTCCTCCCCAAATTCAGCACCTCCGTGCCTTGAGCCAGGATGAGGCACAAGGCCCATCTGTGACTGACCACAGGGGGAACCTCCGAATGGCAGACTAGCCACAGTGGCTCATTTTGGTAGCTGGGAGCATCTCTCTTTTTGCGCAGGAGAGCACACATTTGCAGCTCAGGTAGCCAGGGCTACTGCTATGGGGAGATCAGAATGCTTCCCGGTTTTTGCTGCTGTGTCTGGGTACCGGCATGTAGAAGGCATCCATCTGCCCTGGGAAGGGAGGTGCTGGTTGCTGGGGACCAGGCTTGGGTCTCCACAGGGAGGCAGCCTGCTGATGTCTGCTTGGGTGAGGCTATGCCCTTGGGATCAGGCAGATCCTGGCCCCGGAGGCTCTCAGATTTTGCCAGGCCCACAAAAGGAAGCCAGGCTCCTTTTCTCTCGAGGTCTCCTGGACCACCCCCCTAGGGGTGCTGGCTCCCTGAAGCTCTCCCACAAGTCTGGAAGGCTTTGGACCCTCCAGGGCTTCGTGTCTGGCATGAACATAGCTCCAGTCTGAATAGGGGTCTGTGCCCTGGCATCCCACTGAAGGCTCTGGGTCCCTCTGGACAGACATGCAGGGTTCAGTCTCTGGCTACCTGTGGGGTAGAGAGACAGCTTTCCTGTCCCATTTGGCCAATGTTTCTAGGTAGGGAAGGCAATAGATTCTGGTGAGGTCCAGAGTCTGCAGCAAATACACAAAACTCGGAGCCAAGTCACGCTTGTTCCCTAGCAGCACTGTGACATACAGGCTGGGTCCTTCATGGCTTCTGGGGTTGGCATGAGCCGGTTGGTGGGCTACAGGCACAGCTGTATCCAATGCATGCAGGAAGAGGACTGGGAAGCTCCTTTCCAGACACAGCTGGCCACCCCAGCTGCCTGTGCCTTTTTGTTCCTGGGCCAGTTACTTATCCCTGAGGGTGTGGACTGGGTCACCAATCTGGTAAGTGTCCTGGGGGTCCTTGGGAATACACAGGAATCCCTTCCTGGTGCCCATGCCCTGGAGCTCTGCTGCTCCTGGCCCTCGACATCCATGGAAATCTGCAGATACTTCTCCTTGCTGGTGAGCGTATGGCTTCTGGTGAGTGTCCTGCAAGAGGACACTGCTTAGGGACGCCTCACTTTCCTGGAATGAAGAGTCTGTACTGCAAAGCCCTCCCTCACACATTTGCATGAGCAGAACTTGTCTGGGAACCTAAGGAGGAACTTTGTATGTCTTCCCCCATCTCTCCTTTGTTCACTTAGAGCAAACATTTGCTTTGCACCCTGGTTCGCAGTTTGCTTTTTTTCTGTTTTCTTTCCCCTCATTCCCACCTGAAATAAAGTAACTCTTTTTCTAGTCAACTTTATTCATACAATTTGTATTATTTTCAACTAGAACACTCTACCTCTATCCTGTTATTAGATTCTCTGTATGTAATGTGTCTTTTCATCCCTGGCTGCTTTTAAGATTTTATATTTGTTTTTTTGCAATTCGGTTATGATCTGCCTTGTGTAGTCTTTGTTATTGTTCATTTCTTGTGCTTGGTGTTCGGGGAGCTTCTTTGGCCTGAGGACTTAGAATTTATCAAATTTCACAAATTTGGCCACTATTTCTTTAACCCACGCCTTTTTCCAATTATACATGCAACTAACCTCTTTCCATTTTACATTTCACTGGTGCTTTGTCCAGTTTTTTTCTCATATTTTTTTGATAGTTTCTATCTATTGCTATGACTTTGAATTCATTCATCTTTTCTTCTAAAATGTCTAATCTGCCCAACCTGCATTCTATGCGTTACTCATCTCAGGACCAGTTTTAATCTCCGGAAGTTGGTCTTGGGTCTTTCCCCATATTTTCTATGTGTTTACTTCTCTGTGAATATTTGGAATGCAGTTCTGAGAACTGTCTTCATCTGTTAATTCTGTTGGAAATAAAGCATACAAGTAGCCTTTGTTCCTTTGTCTCTTTGTTCCTGAAAAGGATACTGTAAATCTTTGGAATTTCCTGAGCAACAGGAAAATCTTTATTAGTCCTGGGCCCCTTGGATCCCACCTGAGCTAGTACTAAGAAATGAGGTGACTCAGAATAAAGCAAGTCCCCAGAAAGACATGGACCTGCTCCATGCCACTGGGTTTGCTATGCTTTTAGGCGCTCTCAGCTGACATAACAAGGAACTAAATGTGTGCACGCTAGCTTGCTCATATACACACGCCTGCAAGTATTTCTATGTATGACTTTCTGCTTGTACAGGGAGTTGAACGTGAGTTCTCTCACTCATCAGTCACCACCTGGATCTTCCCTTCCCTTCCTTACCTGTAAACTCCAACAGTAAAATCTGTCCCCTGCCTTTTACCATCCACTTACTCACTTGGTCCATATACAACACCGTGCACATTTTCAATATAGAATGTATATACTATTTACAATACAGAATGTATACTCACAGCATCGCGTGGAGCACAGTGCTGATTCGTGGGTTCTTTTGTCCTCAGTCGAAGCATTTCACTCATTCTCAAAGTTACCTAGGTCAGCACCATCCCTCAGCCCCTTCATGAGGTGTTTCAGATATTTGTAACATGGTGGAATTCCTTCATCACATTTTTCAACCCATCCCTTGGTTCCCTGACACCTAAATTATTTTCCTTTATTTTGTAGACGTTAGAGTTCTGTGGGCTCGACAAGCTTATTATGTCACATACTCATGTTTACAAAATCACACAGAAGAGTGTTGGTACTGTAACAGTCCCCTGTGCCTCACCTGTTCAGCCTCCACCCTCCCAAACTCTGTAGTCACTGAGCTGGCTAGCATCTCTATGGTCTTGCCTTTTCCCTAAAAATATGTGTTTAAGCTGGGTGCCAGTGGCTCATGCCTGTAATCTTAGCTACTTGGTTCAAGGCCAGTCCAGACAAACAGTTCATGAGACCCCATCTCCAAAATAAACAGAGCAAAATGGACTGGAACTGTGGCTCAAATGGTAGAGCTCCCGCTTTGCAAGCACAAAGCCCTGAGTTCAAATCCACTTCCACCTGTGTGTGTGTGTAAGATTCCATTATGTTTTCTGTGACCAGCTAGTCAATTTCTTTTTAAGGCAGAATAGAATTCTGTTGTATGGATGTTGTAGAGTTTATTTATTCATTCACCTATGGAAATATGTAGATGACTTCTCAGTGGTTATAAGCAAAGTGGATATCAATAGTCACATGTAGATTTTTGTGTGGACTTAAGTTTTGAAGTCAGTTGAGAGAATCCTTAGGTATGTGATTGCTGTATTGTCCTATGTTAAGACTTTAACTGCACCATTTTACATTTTCGCCAGCAATAAGTGGGAGCTTCTGTTGCTCTGGATTCCTGCCAGCAAAATTGGTACTGTCAATTTTTTAAAAATAATTTTGGCCACATTCTAATAGGTGCTGTTTAAATGTGCAATTCCCCAATGACCTGTGGTGTCAAGTATCTGTATTAATTAATTTTTCATTGCTATGACAACGCTGGGCAGAACAAGTTAAGAGAGGAAGGATTTATTTTGGGAGGAGTGAGAAAGAGAGAGTATGAGAGGGAGAGGGAGGAAGGGGCCCCAGTGATCTATTTCCTCCAGCTAGCCCCTCCACCTCCTCCCAATAACGCATCATATTCATGAACGGATTAATCCATTGATGGGCCAGAGTCCTCATGGTCCAGTTACCTCTCCCTCTCCTCAGGGCCACCCTCTGGGGACTGAGCTCTCACCGGTATCTTTCCACGTGCTGTCTTACATGGTGAAGAGTCTGTTCAGATCTTTGCCCATTTTTGGTGGGGTTACTAATTTTCTCACTGTTGGATGCCAGCCCTTACGTGATTTGTGATCTACACATGTTTTTCTCCTATTTGTAACTTGTCTTTTCCTTTTTCTTTCTTTGGTTTGAACTCAGGACCTTGCACTTGATAGACTTGATAGACAAGTGCCCTACCACTTAAGCCACACTCCCAGCCCTTTTTGCTCTTAATTTATTTTGCAGATAGGGACTCACACTTTTTGCTTGAGGCTGGCCTCCTACTGTGATCTTCCCATCTTCCTCCCACTTTGTTGGTATTATAGGTGTACACTGCCACACTCAGCTCTCTTTTCTTTCTTTCTCTTTTTTTGGCAGTACTTGTTTTGTGTGTGTATGTGTGATGTGTGATGTACTGGGGTTTGAACTCAGGGCTTTGCACTTATTAGGACTGAGCTACCCTGCCAGCCGTGTGTGTGTGTGTGTGTGTGTGTGTGTGTGTGTGTGTGTGTGTGTTGGTTATTGTTAAGAAAGTGTCTTACTTTATGTGCCTGGGCTGGTCTTGCCTGCAATCCTCCTGTTTGTGCTTGTCTGAATAGCTGGGATGTCAGGTGTGCACCCTTGCACCCAACCACTGGCTGGGATTGGGGTATTGCTGTTTTCCCAGGTTGGCCTTGAACCACAATCCACTTGATCTACATCTCATGTGTGGCTAGGATGACAGGCTTGAACCACCACGCCTGGCCTCTCTTCATTTTTTAACATTGTCTTTCAGAGAGAAAAATGTTTTAGCTTTAATAAATTATTAATTTGTTGTTCGGGTAAGGTGCTTTTGGTGTTAGACCTACAAGTGAGTTATCAAATTAAAGTCACCTTTGTTTTTCTGTGGACTTTTGCATGATGGATTCCACTCTGGCTGGAGGGAATAGGCGCTGTTCAAAGCTCTTTGTAAGTGCTGGAGATTGTTCCCTCTGGTTCCTTGGGATGGTTCTTTCCATGTCATCAGCTAGTTTCTTTCCACTTGGGCACCAATCAGTTCATGGTTGACATACTCACGGGGGCCCTGCACACCGGGAACCCTCCCCCTGTGCAGCTCCTTCCTGCCCAGCACTGGTTTTTAAAGTCTTACTAATGGATTATAAAAACCTTCTGATTTTGAAACCTTCATACACTCACAATAAGTCATAAACATAGTGAGTCTGTACCCACCTCAACCTCCGTACTGACATCTTACCAAGGACCCAAAGCAGGAATCCATGTATTTTTACAAAGCAGCTTTATGGAGACAGAAGTCACTTATAAAAACTGTGACTAAGTAAAGTGCCATAAAATACTAGCCATAAAATGCTTATATATATAGTATATAAAATGTTACATTTTCAGAGTCAAGTATCATTTGTCAACAAAGCAAGGATGGAGAGTGAGCGGAGTCCTCAGCCAGTGGTGTTTGTTCATTTCTGAATATTGTGTTTCACTATATTTGTAAAATCTATGTCCTGAAACAGGGTCTCTAGGCTTCTCTCTCTGCCAGCCCAGAGGCTGTGCTGTCTAAACACCATGGTCATGCTGGCGTGTGGACAGAAGTGGGCCTTACTGCGGGAGGCGGCACTGTGGGGTGTGTTTTGTGTACTCTCTGTCCTGAGAGTCCCGTGTGCTTTGAAAGACTATCCATTTAGTACAAGATTCTGTGAGTTTTCATGTTTATCTATGCCAGAGTTTTGCATAATGAAGCAATAGCATGTTAATTTCCATGTAGCTCTAAGTACACTTATGCCCCCTAAAATAAGACATCATAAAAAGAGAGATTGTTTCCTGGGTAACTTAAATTTATTTGGAAATAGCTCTGATTCTCTGTCTTGTAACTTGATGACTAATTCATAACTGGACTTTGGAATTAAATGCAAATAAAGAGCTGTAAAATTTTTCATTCTCCTCCATGGGTAGGTCCTGACTGTCACATGCTGTCCACCCCGCCCCAAATCTTCCAAGCAGAAGCTCCACTTCTGTAGACTTGGCAGAAAGTTGCAAGAGGAAAGCCAACAGACAGCTGGCCACCTTGTCCGTGTTCACTGGGGACTTCCTATTTTGAAAGAAAAAAAATCTCAGGTTCTCTGGATACCCTGAGTTCTGGGCAAACAGGTTAGTTGCCACCCTTCTGGCGACACTCCTGCCTTTGATTCAGACAAAGGTTTAATAATACACATTTGTCATTTCTCAATACACCAGTGTCAATGCCCTAGAGCCAAAGGCCACCAGCACTGTGGGCTTCTCACCTGTGCAGGGAAGGAGGACACATGCCACGGGGCACTACAGGGCCTCACAGACCAGGACGTAGGAGGAACACGGGAGAGGACTGGGCTTTAGACAGGTTAGGGGGATGTCCTAGAACTTGGGGGCCATCCAAATAGAATGCTGTGGGTAACGGGCAAGCCTACGATTGCTCTCTGCATAAAACTGATTCTACAGGAGGGCAGACCCCAATGAAGATGGCGTTGGAGTTGGTGGCTCTCATGTCAGCCAAAGGGGGCCGTTGGCACTTTGTGCCTGGCACAGTGCGCTTGTTTGTGTCTATGCCTGGACAGAGGTACCAACTGACCTTGCCCTGTCTTATCCTATTGAGGTCTCAGTGACCTTGTCTGAGCCTAGTGTTCTGAGAGCTGCTTCATTTTCAATGGCAGGGACAATGGGCCCAGGCAGGAGGCCAGGCCACCACCAGGGAACAGAGGATGCTCCAGCTTTTCACTTCTTCAAAGAGGGGAAGTTAAGTAGGATAATATGAAAATGAAAATCCTGTGTTTCCTCAAGTTTCTAATGTCAAAAGACAAAATTGCAGTGGTTTTAGCTAAAAAAATCTAACTAACTTTTATTTGTCATTCTAGAATCAAGCAACACCTCATCCTTATAAAATAGAAAGTTCTATGAGCTGAACAGAAGAGGCTGGCTTCACAGACAGGTGAGGGTAAGGAAAAGAGAAAGAGAGGGCAGAAAGAGCATGGTGGTTTCAAAGTCCCCTTCCTTGTAAAGGTTGAAGTCCATAGGATGTCCCCATCATGCCAGGTAACTCTGGCCTGTTTGGGAATTGGGGTGTTTTCTCCTTCCCTGCTTTCATGGAAGGTCAGATAAACCACTTATTTTTTGACTGGAGGTGTAGGACTTAATGTGAATGGCTCCATCTTGGTTTGGCTGGTTGGATGTAGGGCAGGAACTCAGTGCAAATCAATGGCCTTCTATAAATCTCATTTCACACTAATATCAAGTGAAAAGGGAAGCCACAGGGTTCCAGAAGACAGCTTTTGTGTGTGTGTGTGTGTGTGTGTGTGTGTGTGTGTGTGTGTGTGTTACTGGTGATTGAACCCAGGGCCTCATACATGTCAGGCAAGTGAACCATGCCTCCAGTCCTTTTTCTTTTAGTTTGTTGTTCAGATAGAGTCTCCTGCTTTTGCCCAAGCTGGCCTTGGACCAGGATCATCCTACCTCTACCTCCTGAGCAGCTAGGATCCCAGGCTTGTTTTGGAGATAGGGCCTTGCTTACTTTTGCCTAGGCTAGCCTTGAACCATTATCCTCATGTCTCTGCCTCCTGAGTAGGTGGGACTCACTATGCCCAGCCCAGAAGGCATCCTTAACACACATATCTGAAAATTACTCATACAAAAAGAACCCTTATACAAATCAAAAGGAAAAGCAGAAGATAAAATGGAAAATTTGGATTCTTAAAGATTAAATAGCACAGTAAAAAAGTAGATCTCTGCATGGCCAATAAATATGTAAAAAGTGTTGAGCTTTCTTAGTTATTAATGGAATATCAAATAAGGCCAAAATTTGATAGAATCACACCATCAAAGGCTACGATGAAAACAACTGACAATTCCAAGAGTCATCCGGGATGCCCAGCCCCTAAACTTCACACGTGGCAGATGGGAGTACACAACTGAACAACCCCTTGGGGCATGTGTTTGGCAGTGTCTACCAAACTTGCACCCTGCCTGTGACCCAGCAGTGGCCTCCAAGGATGAACACATAACAGGACAGGTACTGAGAGCCACAGATCCACCAACTACAGTGTGCAAGGAAGCTGTGTGTTCTCCTACAGCGAACAGAATGAGGGTACCACGAGTCCACATGACCACCTGCAAGTCTCACCTGCACAGTCCTGAGTAACCCAACACAAAGAGAATGTGTTGCGTGCATCCTTGTCTATACGGTTCACTTCCACGTAACACTGACCCTCCGTGGGTCTTGAAGATAAGAACAGGGGTTCACCCTGGGAAGGAGACGCTGGGCTTCCAAAGCATGGTTTCCAGGGGAGGGTTCACTTTGTGAAAGTGCTTCCAGCTCTACATGTATGATTTGTATCTATTTCTGCAGGCTTGTTGGGTTTACATTTAAAAGTGTGAACATTTTTAGGGAATGGCTGTGCCTAGAAATTGACCAGGTCTGAGGCCCCAGCACTAGGCGGGTTCCTGATTCACAGCCTGGAGCCCTGACGCCCTTGCAGCGGGCGTGGCTAAGGGAAATGAGCAGCACAGCCAGCCAATCTTGGGGCTTCTCCTCCGGCAAGGTGCCTCCCCTCAGTGGGCGTGGCCAGCTAGCTCCACCCCTGGAGTGGACTCTGCTCTAGTCCTTGCTGTGAGCTGCGAAAGGACGAGTTTCCTCTCCTTCGCTACCGCTCGGCCCAGCAATTCTCTTTCCAATGAGAGCGCATTCCTTTGTTCCTTTTGTGGACTGACAAAGAATCAGAGAAACAGGAATAAATGTTGGACATCATCTCAGTGAATGGGTGACAAACAGCAATGCCAACTCCTGCCTGATTCTCGGGCGTGATCATCAGCGTGGGCTGCCTGGGGCCCCGGGGAGCCAATTTTCTGGGGCCCTCTTGGCAATTTGTAGGCAAAGCAGACAGTTCCATTTAAGGAATTCTGTTTAATGGAATTAACTCGTACCAGGAGCGATTAAAACTCACAACAAACAAGGTAGCGATTAAAAACCACTAAGAAATGGATTGGAAACCAATTACATGTGGAATTAGATTCATGATGTGAACAATTAAGTTAATCAATATAGTGAAGTAATTTCTTGCTTCCTTTTTTTTTTTTTTTTTTTGAGATGGCGTTTCAACTGTGTAGCCCATGCTGTATTTGAAATTTTCTGCCTTGGCCTTCTGAGGGTTGGGATTACAGCTGTGTACCTCCACGCTCAGCTTGTGAAATATTTTTTAAGCCATGTTGTAGAACAAGACTTGTCACACTTTGTAGTGAATCAAATCCCTCCGAGGGGTAAAAAGAGATAGCGCCTGGGTCTGCGGTTCACCAAGTTCCCCCAGACAAGTACGATGCACCCGAAGTTTGAGGGCACTCCCAAAGAATATTTCTCAGTGGAAGACAATCTGTTGCCATGTGAAAGAGATTGTAAATTGGGAATATTTCATCCTATAAATGTGTCTAGGAGAAGGGAGGGGGTGCCTCGTAGCATCGTATCTCATAAGCGAGGAAGGACTTGGGTGTTTTACATTATCTGTTGGTTCTTCTGAGATGTCGATTTGATTCTGTGATTCTGGAAAGGTTGAGCATGACTGGACCTGGGTCACAGGCCCTGAGGGTGGTGGAGCCTCGCTGCTGAGTGTGATCTGGAGGTCAGAGGCACCACATCACTCCGAGCTGGTTGGAAAAGGCAGCTTTGGGTTCCTACCCAGAGCAGAGGCCATTATGAGGGGGACAAAAGCCAATCCTTGCAGGACCTTGGGGTCCATAACAGCCCACACAAGTGGTCTGGAAGGGTCAGGAGGACAGCATGGGCAGAGGAGCCCTCTGACACCCCTTGTCAGCACAAGACCCACCAGAATAAAACAACTGTGGGCCTGGTGAAAATGGTAGAGCCCTGGATCCAGCCTTACCTGAAGCTGTGCCTCCTTACATGTTCATTTATAGGTCCCATCCTGTGACCCCCACCTGGTCTTCCATTTTCTTAATATCTTTTAAAGTTGGATTGTCTCCAGAACGGTGACAAAAACATTCTGTGCTTTTAAACCACCAAGTTTATGCCAATTTGTTACAGTCACTGTAGGAAATGAATATAGTCCATATTGAAAAAAAGGAACCTCAATGCCTATTTTGTGCCAGGTTCAAAACATGAACTGAAGATGGACCACAGACGTAACTATAAAGGGTTGGGGACATGGCTCCACGGGAAAGTGTTTTCCACTGAGTGGAACCCCAGTGCTGGGTTCCACTCCGGCAGCAGGAACAAATAAGTAAATATGAAATATACAACTTGCAGAAGAATCATAAGAGACTATCTTGGTGACCTTGAGACAGGTGAAGATTTCTTAGAGTACAGAAAGGACAAACATTAAAAGAAAATGAGAAATTATGTGTCAGAAAAAAACCTGTGCACATAAATGACATCATTTAGAAAATAAAGGGCACACCAGCCACTGTAAGCATTGTTTCTAATGTAGCTATTTGATAAAAGCTTTTTGCCCAGAACATAAAATGGATGCCTATAGCACAATAAGAGAAAAAAAAAAAAAGACAAAGAATTCAACTCGAAAGGGTCAAAAGCTTCAAGCAAATACTTTACAAGGTGAGATGTAAATAGCCAGCTGAGAAATTTCCATCACCTGTTTTCCTTTTGGGAAATGTAAAATAATGCCACACTGGAATATCACTTGCCATCACTAAAAGGGCCAAAATTAAAAAGGTGTGCCACACCAAGTGTCGGTGAGGATCTGGAGTGACTGTCATCTATTCCTGGTGAGAATTTAAAATGTCCTACCACTTTGGTTGGCTGTTATACAAAGTTAAGCATGGATACGTAGACACATTGATTAATCCCTCCCCTAGGTATTTACCCAAGAGCAATGAAAACTTGCCCACATGAAACTTGTACACAGTCATAATTCCCCAACAGACAATAACCTGAAAGGTCTGTTAACAGAGGAATTACACAAGCAATACATGTTCACTAGCACATTTAGAAGCTACAGATGACAGTGAGAAGGAAATCCAAGTGCTCTGGTTTGCCGCCCCCACCCTCGCTTCTGCTGCAGGGCTTCCAGCCCCTCCCCTTCTCCTGCCTTTCACTGCCTCAAGGCTGAGGGCTCCTCTCACTGCTCTGAAGATTCTGCTGGAGTTGTGAGCCAACCATCCAGTTTAGAACACAGTGGATGAACTTGCCTGGAATGTGCCATCCTTCAAGCAATGGGGCAGCTCCCGTTAATGGGCCAGGAATTCTGACATCCCCGGGCTCATCCTGTCACAGCCTCTACCAACCTTGCAGACAACCGACATGGAACTGCCGCAGTTGAATTGCCTTGAAGCGGGAGAAGTCACTTCTTCACTTCTTGCCTTGGAGTGCCCTCTTGTGGCAATAACTGGAACTGCAAACACAGTGGCAGGTGGAGTGGGTGACAGACCCTCAGCTGGGTGGTGGGGATGGAGACTGTTTTTTGAGGGTTGAACATGCTTGTCCTAAACGTCAAATGGAAAATGTTGCAAGGACACCTCTGTTTCTTGGAGCAAACTTTTGTGCTGGCAGAGAAATGTACACTACCATTCTGTAAGATGCCCCCCTCCCCCCACTGTGCCTTTTGCTGCTGTTCCTTCATCTGTAACTGGCTTCCGGAAACCATGTTTTTGAATACAGTCTCGCTTCCCTGGCTACTCTGATGAGGCCAGGGATGGGCGTTTGACAAGTCTAAACCAACCAGGGCTCTTTCCCTCAGAGTTTGGAAAAAGGAGATAGAGAGGCAACAGGCTGGTGGCTGTGTCCTTAGTAGGTAACAGGGAAGTCGTAGGGTAGCTGTTGTCCGCCCTCTATGTCTGCCCTGACTAACAGAAAAAGCTGATCCTCTGAGCAGGAGCAATGGAGCAAACGTTCAGGGGGAAGGCAGAGTGTGAGACAGAGAGAACCCTCCCTGTGTTCTCCTGCTAGACCCTTCTGAGGTCTGGCTGCATTCAGAGATCGTGGGTCCCAAGGGGCTTCTCAGCCCTATGATGTATGCTGTGTGTGTGTCTCAAGCCACCAGAGTCCTAACGAATCTTTTCTCGGTGTGTGCTTCTGGCGTCACTCATCCATCCACTCATTCATTTATTCTATTGAGATTTTCTAGTGTTATAGATGAGCTCAGACAGACTGGGGAGTTTCAGGGGCAGGCTGTGTATGGGACACTCAGAAAAGGCTTTGGCTTTGCTCTGAATGAGGTAAAGGACACCTGGAGAGTTTTAAGTTGGTGTTACGATCCTGCTATTTTTAAAATTGTTTAAAAAGAGAATAATCAGATCTTGGTGTTCATCTGGGGAGCCTGGGAGATCCATTTGGGACTCTGTAACCAAAAAGCCCCCTCTCCCCCTCCCCTCAGGGCTGGTGCTAACAGCCCCTGGAGTGTGCGTGCCTGGGTTCTTGGTGGCAGCTGGCATGTGTCTGTGGGAAGAATGTGACCTCAGCCCAGAACAAGATGGGCCGGGGTGCCGGGCACTTATCTCCAGATTCTTGGGCATTTGGCTTGCTGTCTTTGGGGGAATTTCCATCTTTCTTGTCCTGGGAGACTGAGAGCTATAAGATGGTTCTGGTCTGGCCTGGACTGGTTTGGGAAGAGGAACCCAAAGGCGGAGGGAGGCTGTAGCTGGCCTGGGGCTCATGTCCCCTGGCAGCCACAGATCAAGGACCTGCCTGGGTGTTTGTGTATTAAACAGCCGGGTGCCTCCTCAAGTTCACAAATTAAATCCTCTCTCCTGTTTTGCTGACACACAGGGTTTTCCCAACACAAGGGTTATTGTCCTTCTTCTGATAGAGTACTTTTCTCAATGCATATTGAGGAAAAAGTATTTCACTGTAAGGAAAATCACAGTCTGAATCCATGATAGATGGGAAGTAGAGGCTGGGAGGGGGGCGCTTAGGCAACCCAGAGAGCTGTCTCTGTCCTGTGCAAAGGAGGGGACAGAGAGAGGTGTTTTGAAGAGAATTGAAGTCTCTGGACAGTCTTACATATAGACAACAACAACCACTCTGTGCGACCGACCGGCACAGCCAGCCATGGGGAGATTTCAGCCAGCAGGCCACCAGAGGGGGCCAGCTCACTTTAAGGTTCCCTTTTCTGTTCCCTGACATGCTGGAGAACTAGGCCGAGCTCCCAGCACTCTGTGGGATATCTCATGGCCCCACAGTGGGATTATTGGCACCCGGATCAGAGAGGAGTTCACTTGCTCATTCAGCAAACATTTAGGTACACTTTCTACACATCAGTTAACCGTGAACAGCAAAGCAGAGCTAACAGGCCTATTTCGGGCACCTTGCCCTGGGAAGCAGGTGAGACACCACAGCAGCTGGGTCCTGGTGACCTGGATTGTTCAACAGTGCCCACATCCCACTTTTTAAATCTAGCAAAGACGCTGCCACGGAAAATTAATTCCAAACCAAGAGTCCTCTTGCACACTGTTAGGACTGCTCCTCTTCAGCCTGTGACATCACTTATAACCACTTCCCATGGTGCTTTCTTTGCAAGGCCTCTTTTAAAGTCTTGCAACCCTGCTCCAGGCATCATTTGGAAGGTCCCTTTTGCCAGCTTTGCCAGGTGCATCTGCAGGTGTGGAACCCAGGACAGTGGGGGCGGCTGCGGGAGGAAGGCTCACTGCTCCTTCTGCCCTGCTCGCCTCTTCTCCTTCCTCCCAACATTTCTTCTCATTTCATTTTGTCGCGTTGATCACACAGTGTTTTAATTTGCTACAGCCACAATAATGCTGACTAATAAACTGTCCTCAAACACAATGGCTTAAAAATGGCTTAAAACAATCTTTTTTTTCTTCTTGTGAGTCTGCCAGCAGGCAGGAGCGGTTCTGTTGTCCAGCCTGGGCTGGGCTGGGTGGCGGTTCTGGTGATCTGAGCTGGGGGGCTTTGACACTCATGGTCATCTGTGGGTGGGTGAGGTGGCCTTGCTCCTCGTGTGTCCATCTGGAGTCCAGCTTGCTGGGCAGCAGCTATCCAGGTGGAAGTCCTTCTTATGGTAGAAACATAGGAGGCTTCTTAAGACTTGCACCTGGTGACCCTGTCACTGGCAAGCCACAGAGTCAAGCCCAAAATTATGGGGCATAGAAATACCAGCCCCAGACTGTGGCCACTGCCAGTGTGTGCGGCTACAGGGAAGGGAGCAGAATTGGGGCTGGCGATTTGATCCACCACACCATCAGTGCTTAGCAAGTCTATGACCAGTTTGCCCCCACACCCCAACTCCAGGTTTTGAAAGTGCCCCTGGAGCATTTAAAACGCCGAGAGCAGTGTTGAACTTGACTTCCTCAAGGAATTGGGTTCAGCTATAGAAAGCACAGAGGGCCAAGCTAGCCTTGAAAAAAACAGGAGAGCCACTAGCCAGGAGGCAGGGCTGTTGAGCCCCGTGGACTTAAAAACTCCATCAGCAGAGCCGTGAGTGTGCGGCTGCCAGGGAAGTGGCTGCAGGGTCACAGCGAGCTTTCCATCCACCTGCAAGACTGCTGCGGGGCTGCGGAGGTGGACAGGGATTAGCATCAACCTGTGCCGGGAGGGTTCCACGTTACCTCATTTAATGGTCCTCACATTCCCACAAGGCTGGTATTTTTAAGCCCATGGGATGGAGCACTTACATCCTGGTCATTGTAGTAGCTCTCCCTGGGCAGAGATCTGGTGGAGTGTGACACAATCATTTCCCGGCATTGCTGAGAATTTGGAAACACAGGTCAAGTGCCCTGACCCTCGAGTCACAGCAAGACACTCGCTTCGTGGAAAAGCCAGGTGATGGGTCACTCGCTAAATGGGCCAACAAGGCGCCTCCAAGAACCTGCTTTGTGTGCTGGAGCTTCACGGTCCCCCATTTGCTCACTGACCCCAGTCCCAGGTCTCCAGACACCATACAGGGGACATTCTGTGACCTAGGGCAGGCTGGAAGCCCTCCAGCCCTCCTGGTACCACCGCGGATAACTGAGAGCCATGTGTTTACTGTGTGTCTTCAGCTGCCTTTGGTCAACAGCTAGCTTGAGGGTGTGTGCCAAAGGGCTTTGGTGACAGGGAAGGGACAGTGAGGAGGTGAACACAGCTGGCAGAAGACGGCACTGACCTACTCTTGATCTTCTCCACTGTTTTATCTCCTCCTTCTCTATTTCCTGCCTGGTCACAGTCAGCCCCCACCCCTATTTTCCCTTCATCCCACTAGGAAAATGTTCCCTGCCACTTACCACCCCTCAACTTCTCTCCCCTCCCATTCTGTCTTCTCAGACCACAGAAGTCTGACACTGTTTTCCTGCTGAGGAAACAGAGACTCCCCAAGGCCATGAAGGCCTTCTGTGGCAGAGGTGAATTCAAACTCAGAACTCCAGGTTCAAGACACACATTCTTGTCTCACATTCACTTAGGTCTGTGTATCCACGTGGTTTTTCACACAAATCACTTGTTAAAGTGCAGATTCTGGGGTCAGATGTGGTAGTACACGTCTATTATCCCAGCTAGTTGGGAGGTAGAGGTAGGGAGATCATGGTCTGAGGCTGGCCCAGGGAAAGTTAGCAAGAGACCCTATCTGAAAAAAAAATGAAAAGCAAAAGGACTAGGGGTATGGCTCAAGTGGTAGAGAGCACTTGCCTGAGTTTAATCCCTAGTATGACCAAAAAAAAATTAATAAATAAATAAAAGAGAGAGAGAGAAGAACAAAAAGCAAATTCTGCAGCTTCTGATTCAGTGGGTCTGGTAGGGTCATTCAGCATTTCTAGCAATGCCAATGCATCCGTCCATGGAGCAAACTTTCTGTGCTGAGGGTATCATGCACTACAAAAAAAATTATGCTTTTCAAAATTATTTCTCTTGACCCTGTGAGGCTGGCAGGGCAGGAGCTGGTGCATTTATATTTTATAGGAGAGTTGGCCAAAGTCCAGAAAGTTGACATGCCATGTTTGAAGTGCCCTGGGTAGTGATGAGGACAAAGCAGTAAGTTCAGACACCTGATGGCTGAGAACCGTGGTGTGGATGTTGACAAGGAATCACATTCTGGATCAATGACGTTAACAGAATGGCTGTGACACACAGCAGGGTCTTGCTGATCTGCAGCCCCTGGAGTCCACAGAAAATAACAGCTCCAGTCTGACCATCCAAGGCCCAAAGCTCTCCCCACACTTGTGGGCGGAGTTGGTGACACGTAGCCCAGTCTCTGAGAGTTAATGACACATAACCCAGTTTGCCAGGATCGACCACCCCTATCTCTGCAGACCCCCAGTGAAAGCTTGAGTTTTGGGAACCCCAGCACAGTGCTCCCTCTTGAACCTGCCCACTGTCCTGCTGAGGGTGCATCTTTGCTTTGCAAAAATAAACCTGCCCCGACCCTCAGATTGAAGCAGCAGCCACACTCCCTGTGCTCAGCTGCCCACTGCTTCTCTGTGTCCTAATACATTTCTTGCTTGTCTTGGTGAATTCTTTTACCAGCCCATGACACCAAAGATCCCTGGCAGGTAGCAGGCAGCTACCACCTAGGAAATGAAGCCCAGGTTTCTTATTAGGATTCCTGGACCTGGCCTATTATACTGCTTACTGCAAAGATGTGACTGTCATGAAGTGTGGGCCCCAGCCCGCCAGGGATGGCTCTGCAGCTGCTACAGACAGCACTCACGCTGTGTCACTCATGTCCCTCCTTCTGAAAGCAGCCTTGAAATTGTGGTGATTGTCCTGCTATTCTGAGGTCTCATTGTTCCTGGCCTAGTGAGGTGCCCCAGTAAAGCGCAAAGACTTTGGCCAAGTCGTGCGTGGCCAGAGGTGGAGATCACAAACACATCCCAGAGGGCAAAGCTCGCTGTTTTCTTGTGCTGGATCAAGTGTGCTTTGCAGGCTGTCCTTGGCAGTGAAAATGGGCCGTATAAATTATACATTGAAATAATAGACGCTGTTGCAATCTGCCAGGAGGCCTGAGATGGTAGAGATGACGACCTTCTTTGCAGGAAAACTGCGTGCTATGCCAAGGGCACCAAAAGAACTCAATAAAGGAGGGGACGTTGAGGCCAAGTGTTTGTTCAACTTCTAGATTTCCAATCAGCCAGGATGCATGCTTTTATCTGTGGTCAAAGCTTGCTGGTCTTTGACAAAAGAACAATATGTTCCAGGTTTCAGATCTTGGGCAGGAGAAGGAGAAGTGGTCCAATCAGTGAGTGACTGTCTCAGCCCCAGGCAGCGGAGAATGTCTAGGTTGGAGGGGAGGAGGGGAACATGTGTGTGTGTCCAGTGCATCTGCTCAACAGCTGGGGAAACAGAGACCACAGGCAGGGACACTTGCTCCAGACTGCCCAGCTTCACCTGGCTTCACCTCTCTGCCTTCTCACAGACCCAATTGTTTTTTCATCCCTCTCTACTTATCCTCTTTTGTCCCCCCTGCACCTCCCACTGATCCCATTATGGACCAGATCTTGTTGGGTTTTTCTTTCTTTTTTGTTTTTTGGTGGTACTGAGGTTTGAACTCAGGGCGTTGTACGTGAGTAGGCAGGCAATCTACCACTTGGGCCACTCCGCCAGCCCTTTTTTTTAGGTTGGGTGTTTTTGAGATAGGATCTGTAGAACTATTTGCCTGAGCTGGCTTTGAACCATGATCCTCCTGATCTCTGCTTCCTGAGTAGCTAGGATTACAGGTGTGAGCCATTGGCACCTGGCTTGTCTGACTTTTCTTAAGCAACACGAAGGTAGTCTGGGTTCAGGAAAAATTCCAACATGGCTGCAAACTGTAGACATTGGAGAGAAGGAGTCATTCAGGGGTGTTAGAGTTTGGATCTTGAATGTCCCCCAAAGGTCCATGTGATGTAGGTTTGGTCCTAGCCTAATGGCAGTAATGGGAGGTGATGGAGTCTTTAGGAAGTAGGACCCAGGGGAAGGTAGTTAGGTCACTGAGGGCATGACCTCGGGGGAGATATTGAGCCCTCAGCCCCTTCCTGTCTCTTTTGCACTGGGCTGCCATGAGGTGAGCAGCTCTCTTCTGTCACTCCCTCCCTCCATGATGCACTGTTCTGCCTTACATCCAAAGCTAGAGTGCCAAGCAAACAAGGCTAAAATCATGAACCAAAATAAACCTTTCCTCCTTACAACTTGGTTGTTCCAAGTATTTTGTTACAGCAATGGAAAGCTGACTAACACAAGGGGGTGCACATGTACAAAGGCCAAATCTCTGACATTAGTGAAAGGTACAGTCCAACAGGTGGACACCCTTTTTGGTCCCTGTGTAGGGCAGACTCTTTCCCGGGTCGCTATTCAGCTAGTATTTCTATCTGTCTTATGTTAGCGTTCATTGCTTCTGTTTGTCAGTTGAATGAGATGAAGTGTTCTTCTCCAACAAACTTGACATCTTCCCTCTGCAGGATGGGTCCTGTGCTTGGCATTGGCTATTTTTAAAGATTGGGATATTTACTTTCTTACTTGCTAAACTTATTTGTTGATTTGGAAAGTGTTTCCTTTTTAGAGTTTCCTATGGTGATCACGGCACTTAGTGTTTCTCACGTGTAAGGTTTGTCTAGTGGCTGTCTATCAGGAACTTTGAATAACAGTAGCTTCCATGACATACATACTAGTTTATCCTCACTTAGCTGAGCTCTGTGCAGCCTTGGGAGCCCACGTGCTTCTGTCCCTTGGATACTGCTTCCCTCTGTGAGGTCTGCGTTCTACTGCTTCATCTGAGCTCCAGTGGGGACAGGAAGGAGAACGCAGGCTTTGGAAACTGCTCACGTCTAACTGCAAAAGATGCTGGGAAACTGCAAAGGATGCTGGGAAGGTCTTGCTTCTGTACTGCCATTGTCTCCAGCCTTTTCTGTAAGACAGGAGGGATATTAGTCAGCAGCAACAAGATTCGAGAAGTGTCTGATTTCTTTATTTTTAAAACCAAATCAAACTGGCTTGCAGCTGCCATTGTCAAGGTCTGGGCCAGGCTGACTCAGTTGTTGGGTGAGACTCCCTCCCACTCATCAGCCTCTGCTGTTCAGAACAACATGGAGTCAGGCATCGCTCCCTCTGCTGGGCAGTGCTCTGACAAGGGCAGATTGTTTTTTCTCTGAGGGGCACTGCAACTTTGAGGAGGGGACAGAAAATGATCCTTTCCTGGGGCTTGGCCTGCCCCTGCCATGACAGCAATGGCTTTCACAGTACAGTTCCCTGCAGTCTCTTCTCAGCCACCCCTCACCCAAGGCCCCTTTGCTTTAGGCTACTGCAGGGCCATAGGACCAGTTTCTCCCTCTGGCGACCAGGGCTGTATTCTCAGGGAGCCTCAAGGACAAATATTTAAAACGAACATAGCTTTTGTGATTCACACTAGTAATAATCCTTAAAAGGACATCTGTATTTAAAATGGGCCCTTTTTTCCTTTTGGATTTGAGCTCAGGGCCTTGCACTTACTTGCTAGGCAGGAGTTCTACTGCTTGAATGAATCACATCCACAGCCTTTTTTGCTGTAGTTATTTTTCAGGTAGGTCTTGCATTCCCCCCGACCCCCCTGCAAGGCCAGCCTTGAATCAGATCATTCTTCTATCTAAGGCCTTCCATGTAGCTGGTATAAGTGGGACCATGGGTGTACGTCATCACACCCAGCTTATTGGTTGAGATAGGATCTCACCACACTCCCCTTCCCCTATCTGTCCTTGAACCATGATCTTCACCATTTCTGCCTCCTGAGTAGCTGGGATTACAGGTGTGAGCTACACCACCTGGTTAAAATGATCTTTTAAAAAATATGTAACTGGAAGAGTTTTAAGAAACTTGACCAACCTATGACCTTGACTAAACAAAATGTTATGTATCATATTGAGAGATTAGGTGTTTTTTTTGTTTGTTTATTCATATGTGCATACAATGTTTGGGTCATTTCTTCCCCCTTCTCCCCGCCCCCTCCCTCTCCCTCAAGACTAGGTGCTTTGATCAGGGTCCTGGCAAGAAAAGTTGACATTGTCACCTTGAGAAATTTCAGGATAATTTGCTAAAGGGACCATTCACACAGGTGAGAACAGGTGTAGGGAAACCAGAAGGGGGTGGGGCTAGTGACATCAGGCAGCCTGAGGGGGTAAGGGGAGGATTTTTTGCCAGGATGGGGAGAAGGAGCTTGAGATGGGGGCGGGGCTTTTGAGGGAGGCTGTGACCTTAGCACCAGCAGCCCAGAGAGAGGGCCTGGAAGGAAACAATACCCTGATTCCTCCCTCCTCCTGTCCCTTGTCCTGTGTGTGTTCCTCTTTCCTCTTTAGCTGAGCCCAACATGAAACCAGAGGCAAGGAAGCCTCCTTCTGCAGTCCCCAGAAAGGGTCAGGGTCTGGGGAAGGCATTTGGCATGGGTGATGGATGGTAAAGGAGCTCACTCTCTGGGGTTCTCATAGGTCACTTAATTAACTTCATTCTGACAGGGCACAGGCTGCAGGGAGGGAGGGAAAGGAAAGGAGGGCTCCAGGGGGAGGTGGCTTTGAGCTGGGCTCTGTGGGTGGAAAAAAAGAGCAAACAGCCCCCCTGGGTCCACAGAAACAATTGATCTCAGGAACCAACAATAGTGAGTGGCATTTTGTGTGTGCCCAGAGGGAGGGAAGGAAGGGGTCAGGAGGAGTGTGCGTGTTCAGACAGGACTGGGAGGAGGAGGAGGAGGAAGTCACCACTTTCCAGCCCCTGCTGCAGCCAGCTAGCTGTCTTTACTTATTGCCTTTGAGAAGGTCAGAAGAGGAGGCTTTTGAGGTCATGAGCACTGATGGTGGCACTCACTACTAAGATCCCCTTGCGTGTGCCAGGTGAACGGACATCCATTCCCTCTAATAACCACGCTCTGGCAAGGTAGGGATTTTGTCTCTTTCTTGACGAATGAGGAAACCGAAGCCCAGGGTGATTAAGTAACTTGCCCAAGGTCACACAGTCAGTAGACAAAGTCAAGACTCAATTGCAATTCAGTAAGCTTCTTATTGTATGTGCTGCATCTGAAACAGAGAAATAAAACACTGAGGCAGTGTAGGAACCAGAAGAGACCATGTGCAGACTGACTAGAGAAGGGATGAGAAGGTTCCAGGAGGAAAACGGGTGTACATTGCACTTTGATGGGCTGTGGCTCCCAGTAGAAGGGAAGGGCCCAAGCAGACCCTGGAGGCAGGAATGAGCACAGTTAGAGGTCTCAGCAGAGGAAACAATCCTGATTAGGGTGGGAGGCTAAGCTGGGAGGGACTTGTAGGACAAGGACAGGGTAAGGGGCTGGACTGGCTTCTACAGGACTTAGGCATCAGCTCAAGTCTTTAACAGAAAAGTGACAGGATGAAAACAGTGATTAAGGAAGACTAAGTCTAAGGTACACAGTTCACGGCCACCGACAGGGCTTACTGTGTGATGCAGCTGTGTAAGTTAGTTCTTTGTGGCAAACGGCTCTTAAACGTGGTCACTGGCTAAGTTTTTCCTTTAGCATCAGTTATGTAGTACAACAAAGGGGTGGCCCTCAAAATGTAGCTAACATGTAAACTATGGGCTTTCCACCCTTTTCTGGCTTAGTGAGTTTAACCACAGTTGCATTCCTTACCTGGAAGACCTGGGAATGTGTGTGCCCAAGTGACTGTGAGAAGACCTTCGTGGCCTTGACAGTGGCAACTGTAGTGCAGTCCTGCCATGGCCCCCGCCTTGCCTGAGTCTCTGTGCAGGTGCTGAGTGACATGGCGCCTAGAATGGCCTGCTGCCAGATTCCCGTTAGACTAGTAGTGGAGGAATCTCCTCCATCAAGGTGTGGTGAGAGCCTGGAGGATGGTTGTGATTTGGTTTTATAAAATGTCAAATCAAACTTGAACACATATACCTGAATTTACCCAAGGGCTTGAAGAATGAGGAGTGGGAGAAAGGAAGAACCAATCCCTGAGCCCATGTGGGGCACCTGAAACACCTGGACAAGTGATAGAGAAAGCCAGTGATTATTACATTATCTGGCCTGCAGGAGGAGCTGTGTTAGGTACAGCGAAAACTCAAAAGACAACTGAACCAAATCTCTTCTCTCAAGTGCAGAAGCCAAAGCTGTGGTCCTAGGATGTCACCTCACCAAAGACACTTCCATCCCATTCGGGAACAGGCATCTTTCCAGGGGTTCCACAGACCCATGTGTTGGTACTGACCCTGTCCCTTCTCACACGGAATGGTCGTTTGCTAGCATTCTGGTCTTCCTACCCCTTTCCCAGGGCTACTGTGCCATTGCTGGGCTCCATGTACTAACACATTGATCGTTAGGGCTGGGGTGTGGCTCAGTGATAGAGACTTGCGTAGCTGCACAAGGCCCTGGGTTGCATCCCAACACCAGGAGGAAACAATGACCAATGAAACATGGTAAGTGACTTTAAGACCAGCTGAGTGAATGAATAGTTTTGAGATGGAATCTAAAAAAGTCAAATTCAGAGCATAAGGGTAGTTACCAGGGATTGCGGGTGAGAGAAAAGGGGAAATGTCAGTCCAGTGGTACAAATTTGCAGTTCTAAGACGATTAAGTTTTGGAACCTTAATGTACAGCACAGTGGCTGTAGTTAACATTGAACTGTATACTTGAAATTTGCTAAGGGGGTAGATTTGAAGTAGTCTCATCGCACATATGCACACAGGTAACTAGGTGAGGTGACAGATGTGATAATTAGCATGACTGTGGCAATTATTTCACAATGTGTATATGAAAACATCAGGTCCCGTACCTTAAATATATGCAATTCTGGTCAGTTATACTTCCTCCAGCTAAAGGAGGAAAATAAGTTTGAGTTACCTTGAACGATTTGTTAAGAGAATTGATTTACGAAATTTCCCCCAGCATCTCAGATAGAAGCCAACCTCTGGCGAGAGTTTCTGGGCTCCAGGGTGACTGTGGAATTCTGGGAAACTGGAGTCTCCAACTGGCTCTTGGACCCCAGCCTCTGGGACAAAGTGGATGGTGTGACAGAGCTACTAGGAGGACAAGCCAATAACTTTTGACCTCCCCTTCCCGAAGGAGGAGAATGCTGCCAAATTCCCAGAGGCTTCGTGTTCCTTAGGCTGTCAGTGGGGAGAGGCTTAGGGTACCAGTGACCTCTTCTGCTCTGTGTGTGATGTCATGGCATCAAGTCCTAGGTACCATGTTTGACAAGTAGAACAAGGGGAAAAAGGACAAGAGATGGTGGGCTACTACTTGGTTTAAGTGTGGTTACTGGAAAGGCCTATAGATTGTCATATGACGACTCCTATGTCCCTTCACCATTCCTTCGTTCCTTCTTTGACTCCCTCACCGACCCCAGATCTGTGCACTCTGTCAAGTCCATGGAATTTATAGTAGGTCCCTGATTTGAGACTTGAATCCCTGTAGTGTGACTTCTCAAACATGGAAGCCAAGCTGTTCATGGATGTCTGTGATGTAACAATTGTCTCAAAGCCCAGCAACCAATGGCTACTGTTCCAGCAGGCCCTCTCTCTGGGTCAACATGAGGGAGGAGATGAAAGGCAATTGTAGGCTCATTGTCTACACTGCCTGCTCCGTCACTGGGCTCTGTTGTTATGTGTTGAGTGAATGAATGAAGGAATGAATGACTGATTCTGTTCCATTCACAGCCATGTCTGTGCTTGCCATGTGAACTAAGCAGGATGTAATAGTTTCTGTTACCCAATACTCAGAAGATTATTTTTCTGTAAATGGCACTACTTTTGCCTGTTGCTAGAGAATTATAAGTTCTCATTGTTCAAATTATTGTTCTCGGTAATTATTGTGGTGACACAGGGAGAGGAACGGAGCTGCCCCCTCTTATGAAACAGTGAGCTGGTGTGAGTCAGGAATGAGCACTAGCAGGCGTTGTGGTGAAACGGGTGGCAACGGACTGCTTCTGGCTCTATTTGCCAAGACAAGTGCCATGACGGCACATAACTTTCAGGATCCTTGCAGAGGCTGGCTAGGGAATTATAGGGGTGATCAGATCCCAGCCCTGTCCTCCATCCTGAATGGGAGCCATTCTCACACAGCCTTGTTCTGAAGTGCATTGAGGCTTTGGGAGAGGGGGCAGTGTTTATTTCTAAGCCAGGTCTCCCTGCCCAACCCACACCCTCTGGAGGAGACTTCACAGTGTACATGGGTGTACCTTTCGAATTGTGCCCAGACGTGATGGTTGGAGCAATCTCTATGCCAGCACCATCCTTCACTCTCTCATGTGTCTGCTCCTGAAACATTTCTTCTATTTTTCTTTCCCTTATAATAAACTGTCATCAATTTCTCCCCAAGTGTCAGACACACTGGGAGATGTAAAAATGATTCAGTCATTCTTCATGGTACCAGAGCCCTACTCACAGAACACAATGCCCTTGTCCCTGAAACTACTTTCATTAAAGATTTACTGGCAAAGGGGGCTTTTACACTCAGCAGTGCAAGCAACGCCATGTTGAATATTAGATAGGATTGTCTTTAAAGGTGTTTGCACTACAATCTCCTGTCTTAGGCATCTTCTCTGGCTCTTCCAAAGGACTTGGAATACCCGGAATGCCATAGATTCAGCAATGCAAGCTCCCCTCCTTCCCAATCAGGGAGCCCTTACCCTGGCTCTTACTCCTCTGACCTGTCTTGTCATGTCACACCTGCTCCTCCCCTCCAGCCCCTGCCCTGCTCCTTGGGAATAACTTCTGAGCAATTACCATCAGCTTTGGCTTTAACCACTTAGCAGCTCATCATAGGAAGCTCACTTGTGGCCTTCTCTTGCTTTTCCTGTTAGCTCCTAAACTCTCTCCTCTCTTCCCCTTTTGTTTTCTCTGAGCTCCAGGCCTGGTGCTCCATGGGTAGACGGAAGCTTCATAAATATTTTTGCTAGGTAGAGAAGACTTTGCATATTGGATTTGGGTCTAATTTTTTTTGGCACTACTGGGGTTTGAACTCAAGGCCTCATTCTTGCTAGGCAGGCCCTCTATCATTTGAGCCACTCCATCAGCTCTTCATATTGGGTTTGAATAAATGAGGCAATTCCTGAGTGCAACAGAGCTGAGCATGCAAGACAGAAACTGCAAATGTCCTTTCAACTCTGCTTGTTGAAGTAACTGGTGAATGGATCCAGGATTTAAAAACAACAACAACAACAACAACAACAACAACACCTAGTCAAGTAACAAATGTGGAGTGTGACTCTAACCAGAAGCTGTAAGGCAGGAGGCAACTGGGTAGTACCCCTTCCCTTCCCAGCTCTGAAATTCAAATCCCCATCCCCCCAAATGAAATATAGTGCTGGCTAACACAGAAATCTAACTTTAGGAACCAATAAATGAGGGGCACTTGCTATTGTTAGGAATAATAACATAATAAATAAAAATAATACAGGATCAGTATCCCTTTATCCAAAATGCTTGGGGCCAGAAATGTTTTGTTTTGGATTTTGGATTTTTTGAAATCCAAAATTTTGAAATATATGCACATACATATATAATATATCATGGGGGTAGGACAAATGAGAAATTCATTTATATTTCATATACACCTTATACACAGAAACTGAAGGTAATTTAACATGATATTTTAAATGATTTTGTGCATGAAGCAGTTTCATGGTATGGAATTTTCGACTTGTGTTATATCAGCGCTCAAAAGCCTTGGATTCAGAACATTTGATTTTCACATTTTTTGGATTCAGGATGTTCAAAATAATACTAGTAATAAAACAACAACAACAATAATAGCATAGTTTTTCTCCAGGAAGTAGCCTCAGCATTTTATTTACACTGCATTATTCAGTCCTCAGTGACTCTGTGAAGTCAGGCCTTCACCCCTTCTCACTTTCTTTAAAATAGTTGATTTGCACTCATCTATGTTTCCACCAACAGTGGGAATGTAAGGTCCCCCCACAGCCTGGCCAGTCAGCATTTGTTGTTTGTTTCCTGATGATCGCCAATCTGACTGGAATGAGATGGAATCTTAGTGTAGTTTTGATTTGTATATTCTTACGGTTGTAAATGTTGACCATGCATTTATTAGTCATTTATATTTTTTCCTCTGAGAACTGTTCAGTTCATCTGCTCATTTCTTAATTGGATTATTTGTTCTTTGCCATTTAGTTTTTTGAGCTCTTTATTTATTCTGGATATTAATCCTTTGTCTGTTGAATAGGTGGCAAAGATTTTCTCCCATTCTGTGGGTTATCTCTTGATTCTGGTGATTGTTTCTTTTGATGTGCAGAAACTTTAGTTTGATGCAGTCCCATTTGTCAATTCTTGCTTTTATTTCCTGAGTGATTGGAGTCCTCTTCAGAAAATAATTACCTAAACCTGTATCTTCTAGAGGTTTCCCTATTTTTTTTCCTGTAGTAGTTTCAAGTCTTACATCAAGATCTTTGATCCATTTTGGAGTTGGTTTTTGAACAGGGTCAGAGATGGGATCAAGTTTCAGTCTTCTGCATGTGGATAGCCAGTTTTCCCAGCACTGTTTGTTGAAGAGGCTGTCTTTTCTCCAGTGCCTGTCTCTGGCTCCTTAGTCAAAGATCAGATGGCTGTAGCTGTGTGGTTTTATTTCTGCATTTTCTATTCTGTTCTATTGGTCTTTGTGTCTTTTTTGTGCTGGTGCCATGCTGTTTTTGTTACTATGGCTCTGTAGTATAATTAGAAGTCTGGTATTGTGATACCCCCAGTATTGCTCTTTTTGCTCAGGATTGCTTTTGTTATTTGGGGTCTTTTGCTAAACTTCCATATGAATTTTAGGATTGATGTTTCTATTTCTGTGAAAAATGGCATTGGAATTTTGATGGGAGTTGCATTTAATCTGTAGATTGGTTTTGTTAATATAGCCATTTTCGTGATACTATGCCTGCCAATCCATGAACATGGGAGGTCTTTCCATCTTCTGGTGTCTTCTTCAATTTCTTTCTTCAAGGTTTTGTATCTTTCATTGTAGAGGTCTTTCATCACCTTAGTTAAGTTTATACCTAGGTATTTAAGTTTTTGAGGCTATTGTAAATGGGATTGTTTTCCTGATTTCTTTCCCAGTCTGTTCATTGTTGGTATATAGAAAAACTACTGATTTTTATGTTGGTTTTATAACCTGATGCATTGCCAAAAGTGTCTATCAGATCTAGAAGTTTTTTGGTGGAATCTATGAGGTTATTTAAGTATCATCTGTGAATAGGAATATGAAAATCAGTATGGAGTTTCCTTAGAAAGCTAAAAATAGACCTGCCTTATGACACTGCCATGCTACTTTTGGGCATATATCTGAAAGAGTGTGAGTCAATACACAAGAGAGATACTTGCATACCCATGTTTATTGCAGCTCTGTTCACAACAGCCAAACTGTGGAATCAGCTGACGTACCCAACAACCAAGGAATAGATAAGGAAAATATGGTGTATATACATGTATATATGCATATACCATGGAATATGATATATGTGACATATATATCATGGAATATTAATCATTCATAAAGCAAAAATGAAATGATATCATTTTCAGGAAAATGGATTGAATGGGAGATTATCAGGTTGAGAGAGTAAGATAAACTAAGCTCAAAGGCTAAATATCACATGTTCTCACTCATTTGTAGAACCTAGATGTAAAATGATGAAGAAAATGATGAAGATAATAGTAATAATGGGGCATGAAGGTATGTGGGGGACTGCTTGGGGGATCAGCAGGAGGGTGAGGGGAAAGGAAAGAGTACGGAGGGGTGGAGAGGATGGATGTACCCTGCATATATACACATGAAGACAGCATAATGAAACCCACCAACACTGTTTGAAAAAGGAGAGGAGGAGAGAGAGGGAGAATGGGAAAATAATGGAGGAGTGAACTTGTTCCAGTACACTGTGCACATGTATGGAATTATCACAATGAAATCCCTTCATATTATTTATGTATGACAATATATGTACAGAATATTTTGCATGCCTCCCCCAATAAAATAGTTGATTTGCTTGCTCTGTTAGGACTGGGACATTTTCCAAAAGAATGAAAGAAGAAATGTGATCTTTGGAGCAAGTCACTGTTTTTTCATAACCCTAGTGTCTACTGGGTATCAGGACTGGCTACATAGTTTGCTGGTGGTTCCTTTCTCAAAAAGCAGTACCATTAAAGGTACTAAAGTGTAGGCTTTTTTTCAGCCTACTCTTTTGTTTTGTTTTTGGTAGGACTGAAGATTGAATTTAGAGCCTTGTGTTTGCTAGGCAGGTGCTCTACCACTTGAGCCATGCCACCAGCCCTTTTTGTGTTGGTTATTTTTCAGCTAGGATCTCACTTTTTGCTCCTGCTGACCTGGACCACTATCCTATTTGTGCTTCCCTGAGTAGCTGGGATGACATTTGTGTACCACTGCACCCAACCACTGATTAAGATGGGGGTCTTGCTAATTGTTTATACAGGCAGGCCTTGAACTGCAATCCTCTGGAGATCTGTCTCCCAAGCAACCACACCTGGCCCTCAACCTATGTGATTTTTTAATTTGTTATTTAATGTTGTTCTAAGAAAAAACTATTATTAGCATGAATTTTATCATACATCTTTATGTTGTACAATGTCAGTTTTAATCACAAATATCAGTGTGTTTTAATTCATTTGTGAAATCATGGAAATCACACAATGTATATTTCATAGCTTGTACACACATGTGCGTTTTGTTCTTTCCAGGCTAACGGAAGCACTGCAGAAATCAAATACACCTGTTTTTCTTTTCCTTCTTGACAGAGGCACATTTTAGTCGTCTTTCTACCATCCTCTCTCCCTGGGAGGAAAAGGTGCTCTGGGTGTCTGATCCTTCCCTGCTGTCATTTTGGGGGTGGGTGGGGGGCCAATGCAGAGAAGGAAGAGGCACAAGAAGGATATGGTGGGTCCTTGGCCATTGATGTTGGACAGAGCATCATGGTCTTCTTTCTGCGTTTGAAGCAAGTCTTGGTGTGAATGGTAAGCATGGCCTCTAGGGGAACACATTGACCTTGGGTGCCTTTTGAACCTCTTTGAACTTCCACGTGTCCCAGGTCCATTAGGATTCCATGTTCATGGGGGCATCCTGAACATATTATGCAGATGGGGCAGCAAGAAAAGGCAGACACACACGTAGCACTATCGCTCTGCTCACACTCACGTCTCATTGTTCCATTAGACATCATTTGCAAAACACATGCTCAAAGTTGCAATTGTTAGGAATCTCAAGATGGCCATAGTGGAAAAACAAGTTCAGAAGCTTTTTCAGTGCAACACCCCAGGCAGCATGCCTATGTAGTGGTCCTGCCTAGCACATAGCAAACTTAATAAATGTTTGGTTAATGAATGAACAAGTGTTACTTTCGTTGTGTGGTACTTGGGATTGAACCCAGAGGCTTGTGCTTGCTAGGCAAGTGCTCTACCACTTCAGCCATCCCACTAGTTCTTTTATTTATTAATTTGTTTGTTTTTATTTTATTTTTGAGATAGAATCTTGCTAACTTTGCCCAGGCTGGCCTCCAACTCTCGATCCTCCTGCCTCCACCTCAGGAATAGCTGAGATTAAAGGCATGGTGCTGCATGCCTGGTGGAAGAATGTACGAATTCTTTGGACTTTTTAAAATTTTGAAACTGAGAGTTTTAATTTCTTTTTCTCATACAAGATTGGCTAATCAAAGACTGGGGAAGTAGCTGGTGAAAGAGCTCTTTCTTAGCATGTACAATCCCCTAGGTTCTACCCCCAGTACTAGCAGAAAACAAAAACCAAAACAAACCCCTGAAAATTTCTTATTTGAAGATTGGTTCATCAGCTAAAATGTTGACCAGATTTGAGTTCCATTAATTACATTTTTTTCTAAGCAGTCTTCAAAAGAGAAGGGGATGGAAATTGATGAGGCATGAAAAATTCATGGTGGAGGGGAACA
The DNA here is from genome assembly GCF_047511655.1 of Castor canadensis. Lineage (NCBI taxonomy): Eukaryota > Metazoa > Chordata > Mammalia > Rodentia > Castoridae > Castor > Castor canadensis. The sequence continues at coordinate 15,257,420 of NC_133388.1, read as the reverse complement.
AGTCCAGCAAGGGCAGGATGAATTTTTTGGCGTATAGAGTTTGATGTATTAATAGCTACTCTGGTTCATAGTTCATAGGAAAAAAATTATGTGAGAGCTGGCTGACCTGAGCTTTCTTAGGAGAGCCTTGTGTTAAGGCCATTAACAGGGGCTGAAATGCAGTTTTTGTAAAGGAGATAGGTGGGGAAGAAATTCAGTGAGAAATGCCTGTGACTGTGTTGGTCAGTTTTCTACTACCATGACAAAACAACCAAAGAAAACAACTTAAAGAAGAAAAGACTGATCTGGGATCACAGTTGCAGAGGTTTCCGTTCATGGTTATGATTGGCTGGCTTCATTGTCATGGGTCTGAGATGGTGAGGCAGAACATCATGGTGACAGGGCATGGCAGAGGAAAGCTGCTCACCTCATGGTAAATAGGAAGCAGCGAGAGAGAGTGGAGAAAGACCGAGGCAAAGGTGTACCCTTCATGGGCATACCTCCAGTGACTACTGCCTCTGAATAGGACTCACCTCCTGATTTCCATCACCTCCAATAATGCCATCAAATTATGAATCCATCAAGGGATCAATCCATTGATTAGGTGAGCGCCCTCAGGATTCAACCACTTCCCTAAATCCCTACTTCTGAGTACTGTGTTGGGGACTACAACTTCAACACATGAGCCTTTTTGGAGGATACTTCCTATCCGAACCATATCAGAATTCTAATTTGCATTTTATCTTTCTCCTAAATGAAGCTCATTATTTATTGAGAGATTCAGGAGAAGCAGATTTGTACTGGATTTCTTCCTTTAGCCTGCACTTACCAGGTGCCTAGTGCATGCCTGGCACTGCGTTAGGTTCTAGGACTTTGCGGGGAAATTCAGCTAAGCCCTTGTGTCTAGAAGCCATTGGTCCATCCTGAAATAAGAGCTGAGCTGGTGGGTGGGATGGGGTGAGTGGGAGCCCTCCATCTCCTGGTGCCCTGTAAAGTGACCATTTACATCCAGAGCCCTCTGATGTTGGAGGAAGTCTTTACCCCACAGAGGTTGTTGTAGCTGTGATCACCATGGTAACGGACTAAATGGAGCTGGAACTCTGGTATTGAGGGCCCAGCTGTGAGAACTGCCTCCTCTTCTGTTTGCCTTCAAGCCTGATGATTCTTTGCTCACTGCTAAGTGCAAACCATTTTCCTGGATGTGAGATTTGGCTGGAGGAGGGCAAGCAGATGGGAAGGGGAGAAGGGTAGTAGAGCCACTGTGGATTCATAAAGAAATGCTAAGCCAAAAAGTCTGCATTTTTGGGACCCACCTGGTATGTCAAGCACTGTGCTATGCTTGTGGTTTCATCTTGCCTGATCCTCACAATAACTGTGTGATTGGCTGTCCTCGTTCCCTCATTAGAGAGGCGAGGAAACTGAGGCTCATGTCAGCTACAAATAAATTATCCTGTTTGATCCCGAAGTCAGTGCTCTGGGTGCCAGATGGCCATGGTTCTGAAATGCAGGTAAAGTGTATCGTGGGGTGTAGTGGGCAAAATGACTAAAATGCAAAAATTCCTAGGCTGGGGGCCCACAGTCAGAACATGGAAGGCTTTTGGAGAGCACCTGGTCCAAGTGAGGCCAAGAGAAGGACAGAGACATGTGCCCAGTCCACGGCTAACTAGTTAGGACTTCTGCACCAGCTCAGTGGACTTGGAGGAGCACAGTGGAGTTTTTATAGGCAACCAGGATAGGATATGTTGGGTCCAACTGCTGAATGTCATCCTTGGCTTATAACCCACAAGACTCCCTCCACCTTTTGTTTTCTCCAATCGGGGAAAAGAAAAGAAAGAGAAGATCTCTAACTGGTGCTTATTATATTTTCTTTCCAGCATTTCTGTCTGCAAGGCCAGCCCACTTCCCATCTTGGTCACCAGGGCAACCATCACCCCCACCTTGACAGCTAAGTGCATATGCAGCTTCTTGCACCCACATCCAGGGCCCAGGGACCCAGCCCTATAATCAGCCTCCCGCTTCCTCTGCAGCAGCGACAGTCAGAGGCCCATCACCCTGCCTGGCTCTGCAGACACCCCCTCCCCATGCTCACACACTGCACACCACGGTCTGGTTCCCTCGCCCACTGCCTCCCAGGAGACGAATGTGCAATCTGCTCTCCCAGGTAGCATCACCCCTGGAGGGAGGGATCTGCTCTCCAGGGGAGGCATAACCCAACACACAGCCCACACAGAAGAAAACACCCCCTCCTAGAGAAGGGGTGTGGTGGCAGGCAATGCCCTCTTCCCCTGTAAGAGCCAGCTGTGGGGGTGGCTGGAGTTGAGAAGAGTTTGCAAAGTGACAAGCAGAGGGGAGGCTGGGCAGCCACCAGGGAAGGGGGTGTGAAGCTGGGCGCCCACTGCCAGTTGCTAAGGAAGCAGCTCTGGGCTCCCTGCCAGGGCCGCAGGCTCCACGCAGAGGAGATGAGAGGGCCTCTATGGCCATAGACACCTGGAGTAGAACCTGGCAGTAAGTGGGTGTGCTCCCTCTCAAGGTCCCTGCTAGGACAGTTCCATGAGGCCAAGATGATGGGGATAGGCATTCTCGGTCTGGACTGTCAAAGGACCAGTTCCATCCAGCTTCCTACTCCCTGGGAGCCCATCCAAGGGCTGCCTACTCTGCTATGCTGACCCGTACCCCTTCTTCAAACACTATTCCAGCTTCTATGTCTGAAGCTCCAGCTGTTTCCCTCATTTATTCCTCCTCCCCCATCTATCTTTGACACATCCTAGGCTGGCTTATCTCAGAGTGTCACCAGCCCCCAGAATTAGGTTTTGGTTACCCTAATTCCTCAGTTTCCTGCAGTCTGGGGTCAACCGCTCAGGTCCCTCAGATGCCCACTTCCTGAGTGGAATGAAGCCTTGGTCGTGAGGACTGGGAATCTGGCTCCCCCAGAGTCTCATCCCTAATTAACCAAAAGCATAAATAGGTACATCCAATCAGATCCCTTTCTTACCAAGTTCACCAAAAATTACCTCAACCATGTAAGTAAAATGTATCTTTCTAACTTACCCTGGCATTTTTTATTTAGGACTTCAAAATGACCTCTATGGCAAAAATCAGCAAACTTTTTTCTATAAAAGGCCATGTATTAAATATTTTAGGCTTTATGGGACATATGTCTTTGTCACAACTACTCTACATTGCAGCACAAAAGCAGCCGCAGATAATATGAAAATGAGTAGGGGTGACAGTTTAATAAAACATTATTTGCAAAAAACAGGTGATGGACTGGATTTGGCCTGAAGCTCATGGTTGCCCTAACGCTGAGGCCTAGCTTCTTTCATACTTCTGCAAATATAGAATTCCAAGTCTTCAGAAAGCATATACTGACTTCATGCCTTACTTTATAAATTCTGGATAAATTAAAATTCTATATGTGAGATTCTTAAACAAGGAAGGTAACATTTTCATATAAAATAAATATAATAGTTCCATTAAAAAAAAAAGAGCCAGCTGAGACCATTAAATTGCATGGGCAGGCATTAATCTCCAAGAGCCAATTCGGGCCAGTGGAGGCAGAAGTGGGAGGGGGGCCTCATGTGCTTCCTTCCCTTGGGCAGTTCCCAAGTTTGGGGGTTCTGTACAGTCTGTCTGGACATGTCTGTGTGGCCAAGCATCTGTCAATGAATGAGGTGGGACCAGCTGGTCTTCATAGCACCCCCTTCTCCCACACTCTGCTGTCCTGGGATTGCAGCTCCCAGTGAAGTATTCCCACCCAAGTTTTGCCTCAGACTGTCTTCTAGGAAATCAGAGCTAGGTCAGCACTCAGACTCAAATAGAACAGAATTCTTGCTCTTTATCATCTAGCCCGACTCCCTTATTTGACAGAAGGAGATGAAGTGATTTTCCGAAGCATACAGCTAGTTAGTAGAGAAGCTGTATGTACTCATTACTGTCACACGCAGGTAGCAAGCACTTGCCACATGCCAGGCATTATTCTAGACACTAAAAATGCAGTGCTGAATATAATGGACAAAACCCCCTGCCTTTATGGAACATGACATTCCAGTGAAGGATTGGAAGAGGAAAAGATATAATCAAGATGAATAAGTAAATTATTCAGAATGTCAGACTCATCATTGCTAGTCCTGGTGAGAATTTGTAAGTGGAAGCTACAATCTTCAATGCTCAATGTGACAGCATTTGGAGAACACTTAAAGAAGTTATTAGGTTAAAATTGGTCCTCATTAAAACTGACTAGATGTGAGAAGAGGAAGTTTGGATACAAAACTAGGAGTGCTTGCTTGCAGAGGCAAGGTGTTGTAGGGCTCTGGAGAGAAGGTGGCTGTCTGCGAACCAAAGAGACATGGCTCAGAGAAACCAAAACTGGATGCTTTGATCTTGGACTTATAGTTTTCAGAACATGAGGAAATAAATTTCTGTTTAAGTCACCTAGCATGTGGTGTTTTGCTATGTCAACTCTAGCAAATGAATACAGTAGGATATTAATTTCCTAAAAGTGATCCTGGATTGGCTTCACCAAGAAGGGTGCATCTGAGTTAAAACCCAAAGGAGTGGATGGAGGGACTTATTTGAAAATTCAAGGGAGAGATTTCTAGGTAGAGGGAGCAGTGGGCTCTGTAGCTCAGAGTAGGATCCCATATTGAGTTCATTATCTCCTCTTCCTTGAATATTTTTGGGATCATTTTAACCATATGGATGTTTCATATATTATGTTTTTTGAACATTATATAAATACTATCATAGTGCAGATAATCTTTGGCAAATTGTGTTCATTGCTCAATATCTTCGTGAGATTTATATTATAAATCTTCAATTATAGAGCTGTGTTTTATTTTCACTCTGTTTTCCACTATAGTGAAACTAGAGTTCATGCATCATTTGCCTGTTGAGGTACAGTCGAATTGTTTCCAGGTTTTTGCTGATATAATTTGTACTGCTATGACTTTTCTGACGCATCTCTTTAAGCAAATTGGTGCAAGCACTTTGGAAAATAATTTGGCATTAATTTGTAAAATGGAATGTACCTCTTCTTCAGGGCACTTTCACTAATAATATGTAAGAGTTCCTCTTGCTTGCACCTGTAAAACACTTGATGTGGTCAGACTTGTACATTTTGCCTATCTAGTGGGTGTGTAAATTTTGCCCATCCCATTTTGTTAATGAGTTTTGATCTTAATTATGAAGGTTTTATTAGTTATAATTAATGAAGACTTTATGTTGAGCCCCTTTTCATAGGTTTACTGGTGATTCTTCTGTCAAATAGTTGTTTATATATTTTGTTCATTTTTCTATTTAGTTGTCTTCTGATTTTTTTAAAAAGACTTCTTGATTCTGGACAATGATTAATTTGTTGTAAATATCTTTTCCTAGTCTATGCTTTGCCTTGACATATTCTGATGAACACAAATTCTTAAAGTAGATTTTTCAAAATGTTTTTTCATACTTTCACAGGTTATACTTTTTTGTTTAAGAGTAGTTTCCCTATTCAGATATCATAAACTGTTCTCCTATGTTTTTTTCCCAAAAGTCCCAGATATTTGTCTTGATGTTTTAGTATTTTATTAACTTGAAACTGGTTTTGTATATGATTTAAGGTAAAAATTAAATTTGGTTATTTTTCTCATATAGATAATTGCATTACCTTCTTATGACTGCAGTAACAAATTACAACCAAACTCATGGCTTAAAACCACACAAATTTATTACCTTATAGCTCTGGGAGTTAGAAGTCTGAAATGGTTTTCACTGGGCTGGATTTAAGGTATCAGTAGGGCTGCATTACTCTCTGGATGTTCTAAGGGAGAACTTTCAAGATTTTGAAACTTTTCCCCCTTTCCCAACTTCTACAGGCTGCTTTCCTTCTTGAAAACCAGTAATGACTGGTTAAGTCCTTTTTGCAACAGATCACTCTAAAGAGGACATGTCTACCTCCATCTTTCACATATATGGTCCCTTGGGACTACAGGCCACTTGTATAACCCAGGATAATCTACTAATCTTTATTTTTGTGGTACTGTGGCTTGAACTCAGGGCCTATATCTTGAGTCGCTTTACCAGCTCTATTTCTGTAAAGGTTTTTTTTGAGATAGGGTCCCACAAATTATTTGCCCAGGCTGGCTTCCAAACATGATCCTCCTGATTTCTGCCTCCTGAGTAGCTGGGATTACAGGTGTGAGCCATTGGCACCTGGCTGATCTACCAGTCTTAAGATCACTTTATACCTTAAATTGGTTATAGCAAAGTCCCTTTTGCCATGTAAGATAGCATTCATAGGCTTAGGGGATTAGGATAGGGATTTCTTTGGGGAAGCATTGTTTTGTCTCCAATAATAACCAATGAATTCAGCATAACTTATTGACAATTTTCTGAATTTGAGTCTAGAGGTGTACTGGTCTGGTGGCAATAATAATAACAGCCAAACACATGTGTCAAGAAATTTACTAAGCTTTTATACATACCATTTCATTTAATTATCCCTACAACACTTGGTGCTAAACACTATTATTATTATCCTTATCTTAGAGATAGTAAATGAGGGACAGAGAAGTTAAGTAAGAAGGTAGGAAGTAGCAGAGTCCGGATTGAAACCTAGGCAGTTGTGTTCCAAAGTCCATGTGCTTAGCACCATGCTATTGTTAGTGGAGAAATCTAGCTTTCCTTACATGTATATTCATGCCAAAGTCACATAGTTTCTCTGAGCCTCGGTTTCATTTCCTGTTGCACAGGAGTAGTACAGGATCTTTTCTGCACTCTACAGGCCTGCTGTACACAGGGCATATCAAGGCAACATGCTCCAAAGCAGTGCAGACAAGAAAAACAGGGCTCCAAGAGTTGTCTGCCACTTGCCACTGGCACAAACAGGACTGGGACTCGGGTTTCCTGGCAGCCAGGCTGAGGCAGGATGGTAATTACAGCAGTTATGGAGTTCCATCATCAAACCGATATTCCTTCACCAACCTCCTGCCCTTAACAGCCAGTATCAAAGCAATTGTCTGTGTATTCAATCAACTGTACATTAAGAATGTTACTAAGTCTTAGGTGAAACTGTCACAAAGTTCAAATATGAAATGATACTTTTTAGTTGAAACAGGGTAAAGTCTACAAGTAATATTTATATTATTTAACATCATATACAATGTTTAGTATTAGTTATGGATCAAGGGAAAAAGTGGGAGAATTTCAGAAACTGACAGAAAAGGGGAGTCACACAGCATCACTCAGGAAAAACCACCTTCCCCATGAATGTGAAAATGCAGATTCAATACAACTAAGCCACAGTAGTACAGTCAGCACAGTACTGGCACAGGAACAGCTAGATCAACAGAGCAGCAATGAGAGCCCAGAAACAGACATGACTGTCTACAGGGACTTGGCATATGATAGAGATGCTATCACACATTGGTGGGGAAAAGATGGATGGTTAAGAGGGTGCTGCTTGAAAACTGGATGACTATGTAGAGAAAATAACACTGCATTCCTTAGCACTATATGTTGACATGAACCCCATATGGATTAAGAGCTAAATGTAATAAGTGAAAATATGAAGCCAGATAGAGGAAAATGTAAGAACTATTTTATGACTCTGGGTGAGAAAAGATTCTCAAATAGGACCCCAAAAAGTACATACCATAAGGCTAAATGGTGCATTTGGTGACATCAAAATTAGTCATTTCTCATTCATTGTAGAACAGCAAAGACCAAACTATCAGGATCTATAAAGGATTGTCAGAAATAGGTGATATCCAAAACTGACAAGGGATTAATGTTTAGAACATATAAGAAATTCTTCCAATTCATTCAGAAAAATATTAGGAAATCCAGCAGATAAACAGGCAAAGGATGTAAATAGGTAAATCACAGAAGGGAAAAAAATTCAGTGGCTGAGTATATGGGAAAATGGTAAACATACCCATCATCAAAAATACAAATGAAAATTGTGATAGTATTTTATTATCAGATTAATATAAATTATCACATCACATAATATCAGATGTTAGCATATGAAGTGGGGAATGGGAATCTTCACATGCCATTTGTTGGAATATAAACTGGTAAAGCCATTCTGGAGGACAGTGTGGCAGTGAAACCAAGCCCTGAAGACTCCATGGCCCAGAAATTTCATTTCATCCTTATGGCCTGTAAGGGACAGGTGCAATACCCGTTTCAGCAATGTCTGTGATCGAAAGGAACTGTTGGCATCTAACTCCACTTTTGAGGAACTGATAAGTAAAATGTGTTAGACACACAAATTGAATACAATCAGTGTTACAATTAATGAATCCCTGGTATATGGAACCACATGCCTAGCTAGATCTTTGTTATGGTTTACATCTTAAATACTCCCCAAAGGCCACGTGTGGAAAGCTTGGTCCTCAGCCTGGAGTGCTATTTGGAGATATGGAACTTTTAGGAGATGGGGTCTAGTGGAAATTAGGTCATTGGGGTATGCCCTTGAGGGGACTCTAGGGACCCTTTTCTTCTTCTCCCTCCCCTCTCCCTTTCTCTCTCTCCTTCCTGTGGACATTAGGTGAACAGTCTTTCTCTGCCATGTGCTCCTGCCCTCTTAACACACTGCGTTGCCAAGGCCCAAAGCAACTGAGCCAAGTGACCATGGATTCAAACTGAGCCAAGATAAATCTTTCAAGTTAATTCTGTCAGGTATTCTGTCACAGTGATAGAAAGCTAATTAACACAATTGCTGAGATATTTATGTTGAGGAAAAATAAAACAAGAAACAGAATGAGTTCTTAGCACAATTTCATTACCTTATATAGCTACGTAAACATTCAACAGAGGTGCCTATGGGGAGTGGAGGAATAGGAGTGAGGAAGGCATGAGTGCAAAGTAAGCAAAGGCCCTTGCTGACTCATCAACATGATCCTTGTTCCTGAGGTCCAAACACTTGTGCCAGCCTCCCTTCCATCGCCTCCTGGTCATACCTGAACCAAGTGTAAGCGACTCACCTGAGCTTGCCCAGAGCAAGGCCTTGCTCCATAAAGGACCCAGGTGCCTCTCTCTTCCACCCACCTTGCCCAGCACTAGTTTACAGCTCCCTAAGCACCTCACAACTCAAACAGGCTCAGGATTCACTCCAAACGGCTCTTATGCCTATTTGTAAAGCCTTATTGATAGTTTAGGATTCAGTTTTAGGTGTCTGGATTTTCCAGGAGCCCTTTTTGAGATGCTACCCTTCCTCAAATGCCAGCCCTTCCAGGACCTATTCCCCGTCCATTGGGTACACATCCGTCCTAGCTGCTTCATTTTGGGCATGCACCCCTCTCCCAGGGCTAGACCTGAGCTGGGGAGTCTCTGAGTCAGCAGCCAGTAAGCTGGACCAAGTGCACAGGAATAAGTGGAAAGTTACTCTCCACGTGAAGGAGACCCCAGCCTGCCTCTCCCCTGCTTCCCTGTCATTGGCTCAGCCTCCCCGCGCCCAGCCCCCGCCCCCAGCCCGCCCCCGCGGGCCGCGGAAGGTGATGGGTTCTGCGCACGCGCTGCGCAGGCTGGGGGCGGGGGTGGGAGAAGAACCACGATCGGTGGGGGCGGGGCGAGGGTAGAGGAGGGCATCAAGGAGCTGGCTCAGGGCGCGACGTTGAGCGGCAGTTGCGTCCAGAAGGGGGCGGGGCCTAGGCGGGGGCTGGGGCGGCTCTCCGCCCCTGGCCCCGCCCCCGCCCTCGCGCTTCGCCCCGCCCCCTCCACTTCCCGCCCCGCCCCCTCGGCGGGCAGCGCTCTGGCTCCTGCGGACCGCGGCTGTACGCTCGGCTTCGGCGGCCGAGAGCGGGAGAAAAGTCCTGCTAGCGGGCGGCGCGGGGCTTGGGGCGGGGGGCTGCGCGCGTCCGGCATCCCGGAGCCGCTCCGGCCCGGGCGGCGAGGGGGCCGGGTGGTCCATGCATCCGCCGCCGCCCGCCGCCGGCGTCGCGATGGATTTCGGTCAGAACAGTCTGTTCGGCTACATGGAGGACCTGCAGGAGCTCACCATCATCGAGAGGCCGGTCCGCCGGAGCCTCAAGGTGCGCCCCATGGAGACAAACTCCCTTCAGGGCGCCGGCCGGCCATCCCGGAGCGGCCCGCCGCCGACCCCCGCCCACCCGTCACCGTCCTCTCCCGCGCCGGCCCGGACCCTGTCCGTCCTGCAGCGCCCGTCGCTGTGTCCCCTAGAACCGGCTCCTCCCTGGGCTCCCTCCTCGACACAGACGCGGCTCCCCGTCTCTGGATCCCCATCCCCGCGGGACAGACCCCCGTGGCTCTGGCCCTTGGCGTCCTAGTGTCCCCAGCCCCGCCCCTAGGAACGGCCGAGCCTCCCACCCCCGTCTTCGGGGACAGCTCCAGCACCCTCTCGGGCCCTGGCCCCTCAGTGCGCCCCCTCCTGCTGGTCGCAACCGCAGCCCGCTCCCGCACCTAGTCCCCTCACCCCAAGGTCCACACAACCTAACGCCTCCCCACCTCTCTCTGAGACACCCCAGGTACCATCCTCTTACTCTACCCTCTTCCCCGCTAATCAGATCAAACTCAGGTCGGGGTTCCCAGGGATGCCCGGCCTCCCTTCATCTCCTGGCCGGCACCCATTCCCTCCCTGAGTCTTCCTGGTCCTGGTCTTCACAGCCCTCTCAGTCTTTTACTCCCATCCTGAGTCACCGCGCATCTTTTCCTCCCAACCCCTCCAGGACTCTAGCTGGGACCCTGCTTCCCAAGCTTCGCGACGGACTCTACCTTCTGCTTGCAGCCTGCACCCCCACGCGCTTCCCCACCCCGCAGAGTCATCTTCCTCCCAGCCTCCCAGGGGCTCCACTGCTGGCGAGCCTCGTTTAAAGACCCTCCTCCCTCCTGGCCAGTCTCTTAATAGCTCCCTTAGCGAGCCTCAGTTCCACCTGCCGCAATGTCTCCAACCTTTGATTTCCTTCCAACCCCAGAGTTTATTCCCATCCCAACCCCCCTCTCGAGATCTCCTCCTTGTCATTCCCACTCATTGCAGTCTTCATTCATCCCCCTTTTAGTATTTTCTGGGGAGGAAAATGTTGAAGAGTCTTGGAGTATTAGAGATAGGAATTGTGTGTAGGTCTACATGTCCATATAAGCATATACTGAATATGCGTATGAAGTTGGTTTCAGCGAGGTTCTGAAGCCACGATGTTATTCTCAAGCTGCAATCTAGAGGCTGGAAGAGTAAAGACAGAAAAAAACAAAACAACCTCCCCCAAAGTAGATCACCCAATTAGAGACCTCTGTGGTTGATGTAGCCTAGAGTTATCAGACCCTTGTTTAGTTTTCATTGCTAATGCTTAATTGTAAAATTTTAAAAATTATTCTGTATTTATAGAGAGTGACTAGGGGGCAAGACTGACTAATGTTTGTGTACCTAATTTGTATTTTATACTTGACAGACACCAGAAGAAATAGAAAAATTGACAGTTGATGAAGACCTCAGTGATATTGAAAGGGCTGTTTATCTGCTCAGGTATTTCCTTCCTAGTCTTTTTGTGAAATTGCTGTTCTCTTTCTGTGGTGGCACAGAAGAATGCTTTCTGAAATGTCATGTTTCAGTTATATTCAGATTTACTCCTTGAACAGTACTTTGTATGTATGACACTTAATTAGATCTAAGAATTAGATTAGATTTGGACTTAATGAATTTGAGAACTGCAATCAAATAAGATACTGCTTGGAGGAACAATCAGTGGTTTGAGTTGAACCTCATCCTTTTTGGTTTCCAGCTTTGGTTTTGCTCACAGAAGATTAAAGCAATTTAGATAAGATTTAAGAATACCTAGTGATTAATTTTGAAGTTCAACATAGAGTATGAATATTACATGCTATTTACTATGTAGAAAAATACAGATACGGATTTGCTGCTCAGAACATCCTGTTTATATTATTTTGGCTGTATAAAAGCTTTATAACTTTGCCTTGGAAGGTTTTTTAAATTTAGTTAGGTTCTGTCTTTTTAAGTTTCAAACCATCTCAGAGGCGCTACAGAATTGCTTATGGCAAATGGTTATTGCAAATATTTATAACAATTTTTAAAATTATTTTAATTGTGTTATAGAGTTAGCGTCTTAAATATAGTGATATTAATGGATATATTGATAAAAATTCTTTAGAAACAGATAATTTCCTAAGGCATTTTGTGTATATTGACTTTAAAATTTTTTCTTAACTTGCACATTTTTTCCCCTCTGGCAAAATTAGTCTTCACTTTTGTTTTTCAGAATCAGATCTTTAAAACTGGTGTCATTTACCTCTGAGGATAACTGTCATCCTTGTTCCCTTAGATTAGGTCTACTTTGTCAGTTTTCAGGTGCTGGCCAGCTTGTTCTTCTCTGTTCTTTTTCTAGACCATGCTTTGAGTCCTATGTTATTCACTGAATAATTCCGTGACTTGAATCTTTCTCCAGGACTTCCAGTCTTGCTGTAGTGAGGGATCAGTATCTTATCATCAGACCCCGCCCCACAAGTCTATCATTCGCAGATGCTGCTGGGTCTCAGGCTTCATCTTGATATCATCCCCCACCTTTGGTCATCTACGGTGGCGTGCTCCCACCCTTTCTACTTCTTCATTTAAAAAAAATTTTTATTTATGTATCAATTAACCGTATGTGCTTTTGGTGTGTAATTGGAGAATAATCCAACTTTTAACTAATTTTGATATTTTATTGTGTTATTTTTGAAGTAACTTTCCCTTCATAATAGTATATTTAAAATGATGAACACTGGTTGTCTACATTTACCTTTTCCCACAGTTCTTTTACTGGAAGTAGGTTGGCAATTGGTGAACATTTGGCTGAATTTAACAATGATTTGAAATAAACCCCTACTTATTCCTACTGAACTCTTTCCTTTAGTGTAAACACTGGCTTACAATTAGGAAACAGAGAGTCCTGCTCTACTTACTAGTGATAGGAGACACCTTATTCTAGATATCAGTGATAAGCCTTTCTTAGGAAAGCTTTTTTTTCTTTTTTGCTTTATTGTTGGTTAGAGTAACAGGTCGTCTAAGTTTACTTTATTTTTTAGGCGTAGAACATAAGTTTCACTTAGTTCTGGAACTTACAAAGCCCTTGTAGAGTTGTAGAGACAGATCCTCCCCCCTCCCAACCCCTATGCTTATAGAAGAGAGCTTTAACAGAGATCCGATGTCTCCTTTAGTTTCTTGTGGCTCGCTTACATTTAAGGAGGCTTGCAAGGTGCTTGGGAAGGGGAACACTAGTTTGGTTGTGTTTGGCTTCTCCATCTGAGTTCTGCTTTTGTATTCCTACCATCTCACCACCTCCTGAGGGCACGTGGGGTTTCACCTACAGGCCAGCTTCTGGAGGGATCATGCCAAGATTGCTTGAAAGGTTCTTTCTTCTCAAGGATTCAGGGGAGGGGGCTGGGTTGTCTCACAGATGTGTTCCAAATTGCCTCTGTGAAGGCCTCCTCATCTGCTCTCTTGTAGTAAACTTTCTGCTTTAAATGTTATTTATTCCTTTTTAAAAATTTATTCTTCCCAGTGCTATAGAACCTAATACTGACTCCTGTTTTTTTCCTCTGTGGATGGTTTTCAGGTTTAGTTTTGAGTGCTTTACTTTTTCTTTGTATTGGATATTTAATATTCATGGGTGTATATTTCTCTGTATAATTATTCTCTGCTTTTGTGTGTTAGGTTTGTTTCTTTAGCTTTCTTATTTTGCATATTGAAACTTTTGGAACATTATGTTAAATTAGAATTTAGAGACAAATATATAAGCAATAGTAGGAAAAGCTTTTTGTTAGTGGTGATTCTGAGAGCACTTAAATTGAATCCAACATCTAAAAAAAGCATTGAATACAGAGTACTGTCATCCAGTGAAAACAAATTATACAGTTTATTGTTATCTTAGCCTAAAATATGACAGGTCAGTTATTAATGCAGTTTTCACAATAAGTTAGAACATTATGGTACTTGAAGATTTAACACAGATAAATTTGTGGTTTTGCATAAATATGATGCTGATATTCCCATCTGTGGCATTTCACACTGAAGCAAAACAACTTTCCTAATAGTCACAGCTTGTGTCTTAGTCAAAGTCATATCACAGCATCTTTTTCCTGTTCTCACTCTTCTGTGTGATTTTGGAAATGTACTCAAAATATATGATTAATTTTATTAGAGAAGAGTCCTGAGTATGTATACTGTGCTTTCACTAAGTAAACCCTTACTCATTTGTCTTTAATTACTTACTAATTGCTTACCAGACAGACCCAGACCCATAAGCCTGGTGCTCAGAGTGCTCCATAAGCTACTCCCTTAGCTGTTCAGTGTGATGTCTCACTAGTCCCTCACTTTTAAATATTGCTTTATTGAAATGTAATTCACATTCCATACAGTTCACTCAGTTTAGGGCTTTTTAGTGTATCTGCAGAATTGTACTACCATCTCCACAATCAATTTTAGAATATTTTTATCACCCCAGGAAGAAATGCTGGGGTTTTAGAAGTTACATCTTTATAATGATTTTTAAAATTTATTTGTTATTATATTATTGTTGTACTTGGGGTACATCATGACATTTACAAAAGTTCTTACAATATATCATAGTTGAATTCACCCCTTCCACCATTCTCCTTTATAAAATGGTTTTTTTGGCAGTGCTGTGGTTTGAACTCAGGGCTTAAAATTTGCTAAGAAGGTGCTCTACCACTTGAGCCAGGCTTCCAGTGTAAGCAGTTATACCTCAGTTCTAAATCCTCCCAACTTTTTAGAACCACTCACTAATCTGCTTTCTGTCTCTGTGAACTTGCTTTTCTGGCCAATAATAAATGGAATCATGTAATATGTGGCCTTTGTCACTGACTTCTTTTACTTAGCTAAATGTTTTTAAGACTTATCCATGTTGTAGCATATATCAGTACTTTATTCCTTTTTATTACTGAGTAGTATTTACTGTACACGTATGCAGTAATTCCCCCTTAACCACAGGGGATGTGTTTTAGGACCCTTAATGAATGCTGAAACTGCAACTAGTACTCTACCCTATAATTCAATACTTTTCCTGTCTTTCCCAAGCACACACCAAGCACTGTGGCCATAATGTTTTCAGTTTGAAGTGCAACAGCAAAATTAGCACAAATTTCTTTTTCCTTTTTCACCATTTCACAAATAGAAGATTCTGTCTTACCATATACCTTGGCAAATTTAGTGTAGGGTTTTTTTTTTTCCTTATTAAGTTGAGAACTTTTATTTTTCACTCAAAGGAAGCTTCTCTCTGGTATATCCCAACTGTTAGCATCACTAGTCTTATGCTTTGGGGCCCTTACTAGGTAAAATAAGAATTACTTGAACACAAGCACGGCTATACTACAGGATGGTGTGGGATGGATGAGAGATTTCACCAGACTCATTAAGATGGCACATTCATAAAACTTATGAATTGTTTATTTCTGGAATTTTCCATTTAATATTTTCAGACCATGGTTGACCACGGATAACTGAAACCTGGGAAAGCAGAACCTTTTGTAAGGAGGCTCTACTACACCACATTCTATCCATTTATCAGGGGATGGACCCTTGAGCTGTTTCCACTCAGACCTGCACTGTTTGAAGCAGTCACACTGGGCTGTTCACCATTACTCAGATTATTGTGGTCATCCCTAACTCTGCCTATCCTCATCATGGAATACCCTTTCATTAGACCTGTTTAATATTTACCATCTCCAGGATCCAGCCTTAATTTTGCATCTGCCATAAGGCCTTCCCTAACTGCTGAAGCCACATGGACACCAGGCTTCCTCAGTTCCAAGATCACTTTTTGTGACTGGAATCCTCATGAGGCAATTAATTAATCATTGCTTATATTCCTTAACTTGTGTGTACATGTACATTTTTAAAAATAGATTTTAAACTCTTGGAGGATAAGCCATATTTTATGTTGTTATTTTGTGGTACATCCTTATTCTTTGTTGTGATATAAACATATGTCTCTTAATGGTATGAAGTATATGTAAGATGACCAAAATGCTAGTGGAATTAAGCAACTTCTGATCTTTTTGAAATTGTGGGAAGTAGAATCAGACAGACTTAGACAATATCTTATTCTGTTATTCATTATCTTTGAGATCATGGTTTTTGAGCCTTGATTTTCTCATCTGTAAAGTGGAACAATCCCTATTTCCTAGAGGGGTTTTATTATGTGTAGAGTGCCCAGCCACAGTGGGAACCCAGTTAAAGTCAATTCCCTTCTGTTTCCTTTCCCTGCATCAGTCACTTAGGTGCTCAAGATACATTTCAAACTCCTAAAGAGGACAGTGGTTTTAAATTTTTCTTCTAATAATTTAATAAATTAATTGTGATAGCCATTAACTTTCTTTTTTAATATTTAAAATATTCTGATAAATATCTTAATATTTTTCAGAAACCAGCATCTTCACAAGTTATAGTGAAGTATTTTTAACTGAGTGATAGTAAGGTCAGCCTGCTTTACAGATTTGTGTTCTTATAAATGACCCCCTATGTTAAACAGTATTTTCTGTCTGTATTATGCATTACATGCATTGATTTGGCAGTGCTTATTTTTAGTTACGTGGGAGTTTTAAACTGTTTCTCACTTTGCACTTTGTCTCCCAGGGATGGTTGAATAAAGTACATCCTTTTTTTTTTTTTTTGTCAGCATTGTGGTTTTGATCTCGGGGTCTCATGCTTGCTAAGCAGGCACTCTTAACTGCTTGAGCCACTCCGCCAACCTGTTTTTGTATGTTTTTTTTTTTTCTCGAGATGGGGGGGTCTCGCTAACTGTTTGCCCAGGGCTGGCTTCAAACCATGATCCTCCTGATCCCTGCATCCTGAGTAGCTAGGATTACAGGTGTGAGCCACTGGTGCCCAGCTAAAGTACATCTTTAATTTGATTTTTTAAAAAATCTTGTTCTGAAACTCTTATTTTTTATTAGAAGTAAGTGCTCCCCCTAGTGATATAACAGAGTTGGATTTCTGCTGCCAAATCAGTGGAAGTGAACACAGTGCTGTAAACTATGGCTATGAGGCCATAAGGCTTGGTATGGAGTTGTATATTCAGTAAAGGAAAACTGTTAATGTCTTTTAAAATCACCTGTTTGCAATTCAGAACATATTTTACTTTGGATATAGAGGAAGCTTTGTGCAGTTACAAAGTTTTCTCTCCAGATGATTGGTTTTCCAGGTTGGGATATCTAACCCCTCCTCTAATTTTTTGAAAATAATGTTACTGATATATAATTTAAATAAGTGTACAATTTGATAAGTTTTGACAAATGGATACCCCTGTATGATCAGTATTCCAGTCAAAATATAGAATATTTACCTCACCCCTCAAAAAACGTAATCTTTTTGTGGTTAATGCCCTGTCCCTGACTCTAGGCAACCACTGATCTACTTTATGTCACTATTGATCAGTTTCACCTGTTTTAAAATGTGGACATATATTTTCATATCTTTTAAATAAGTGCTTTAGAATGGAATATGGTGAGTATATATATATACACATATACATACACACATATATGTATATCTTTATTGAGGTATAATTGACATCTAGTAACCTGTATGCATTTAAACAGTGTAATTTAATGAGATATACATATGTCTATACCTGTGAAACCATTATAATCAAATAATAAACAAGTCTATCATTCATAAAGTATTTGAAAGTTAGTTTACGTGTCTTTGTCAGAGCCCCTCCAACTCCAGGTAATTGCTGATCTGCTTTCTTTACTACAGATTATTTTTAATTTCTAGAATGTTATAGAAATTAATAATACAACATGTACTCTTTTGTCTAGCTTCCTTCACTCAACATAATTATTTTGAAGTTCATAAGGTTTCATGTATCAATTGTTTTCTCCTTTTTATTGATAATTTCTCTGTTTTGTGGATATAACATATTTTGTTTATCCATTCCTCAGTTGATGGAGGGGGGGGTCTCGCTATTTGCCCAGGGCTGGCTTCAAACCGTGATCCTCCTGATCCCTGCATCCTGAGTAGCTAGGATTACAGGTGTGAGCCACTGGTGCCCAACTAAAGTACATCTTTAATTTCAGGCACGACTGGGTCATATCATGTAGTAGGTGTGCGTTTACCTTTTTGTCAAATAGCAAAGCTGTTTCTAGAGCGACTGTGCCATTATACATTTGTATTAGCTTCTTGTGAACATTGTGCCATCTACTCAATAAGACATGGTATGATTAATCTTTTTATTTTTAAGTCATTCTAGTGGGTGTGCAGTGATATTTCATAGTGTTTATGATTTGAATTTCCACAGTGACCAGTGGAGATTCTGTGTGTTCACATGTGTTTATGAGGCAGCCATGCATCTTGTCTGTGATATATCTGTTCAAATCTTTTCCCACTATTGAATAAGGTTTGCAAATATTTTCTTCCAGTTGGTGGCTTGCCGTTTCATTTTCCTAAGTGTGTCTTTTTTATTTTTATTGTTGTGCTGGTAGAGGTATATTGTGGCATTTATAAAAGTTCTTAGAATATATCAAATATATCATACTTGAATTCATGATTCTCCTTTGTTCCCTACTAAGTGTGTCTTTTGAAGAGTAAAGGTTTTTAATTTTGAAGAGGTCTAATTTTATCCATCAGATGGACGTGTGCTTTCCTTCCTCACTGCTTCCTTCCTCACATTTTTCTTTATAGTTAGTATTTTCTGTTTTGTACTTAAGAGATCTTTAGATCTTTAGTATACAACAGTAAGAACAGTCTGCTATTGTAAAAATCAGAGTATTTGTTTTTTCTGTGATAGCATTCCTGTCACTTAAATTCTTCAGGTACTATTTCTCCAGTGGTGTGTAAAATTATGGACTAAGCCTGATAGATTTTAAAATTTCATCTTGCTTTAGTAAGATATCCTCAATTTTAAGAAAAAGTAAGGAGGTCAGTTTCTTATTTTATCCATGAGGTGGTGCTAATAGAGATGACTATAGGAAAGAAACTGCGTGGATAGATGAAGTTTGAATCTTTTTTAAAAACAGGGTCATGTGTAAGGTAGATATTCATAATTCAGAAAGTGGCTGTGTTTTGTTAAAGATTGGAGACAATAATAATATAATAAAACCAAAAATATCTTTCAGTTTTCTGAACTGAAACAAATGGTGTTGAATAATATTTCTTTTCTTTAAAAAAGTTTGTACATTGTAGATTTGGTTTGAATTGTTTTGGCCAAAATGAGTTCTATGGTTAGAATAAAAATTTTATATATTCAAGTATGAAAAATGAGAAGCCTGATGGAACTAAAATTATCATAAGAGTTCTCTTGGTAATGTTTATAAAGTATGTTTGTTAGGAAGTACAACCATGAACTGTATTTGCTTGAAAGGTAGACAGTCTTGAAGAGGGAAAGGAGTCACAAAAGGACAGCAAGGCCTATTGGGGAGAGGGCACTTCTTATTGCCATGATGTTGGGATGGACATGGGTAGGTGATTTCACTTGATCATGATGTATTAGTCTTCTTATATGTTGAATATTTTGAATTGTTGAGGATTTTTAATACATGTTAATGAGAGATTGGTCTGCAGTTCTTTTCTAGTAATGTCTTTGCCTAGTTTTCGTTTTGGTATAATGCTTATAAAATGACTTGAGAAGTGATTTCTTACTTTCAGCAAGTAGTTGTGTACAATTGGTATTAATTCCTGCCTTAAATGTTAGGTAAATTTTATCAGTTAAGCCTCCTGGGTCATTAATTTTATTTTTCTTTGAATGTTTTAATTTTTTTAGCAAAAAATACAGTTTCTTTAATAGATGCAAGGGAATTTGGGCTATTTCTTCTTGAATAAGTTTTGGTACTTTTATCTGTCAAGTACTTTATTTCATCTAAGTTATCTGAGATGAAATAAGTTATGGTTATCAAGTTATGCTATGCTGACATCTCCTTATTTTCTTTCAATGTTTGTGACAGTCTTTGATTCCTGATATTGATAATTTGCATTGTCTTTTCTTCTTAGTTAGCATAACTAGAGCTTTTTCAATTTTACTGTTTTTTAATAACCAGTTTTTTATTTCATTAAGTTTCTTAGTATCTGCTTTCCACAAACTTTGATATGTTGTATCTTCATTTTAATTTATTTGAAAAATATATTTTTTATTTCCCTTGAGATTTCATCTTTGACTCATAGGTCATTTAAGAGTGTGTTTAATTTCCAAATATTTGAGAATTTTCCATGTTTTTTTTTTGTTGTTATTGATTTCTTGTTCCCATAATGGTCTGAATATGTGCTTCCTGTGATTTCTATGACCTCGTCCTCCTCTGATTGACTTCCTGCTCTTCCCTTTTTCCTTCAGCATCTACTCCAGTCATCTGTGCTGTTCCTTTAACAGGTCAAGTACACCCATACCTCATACCTTTTGCATTTTGCTGTTCCCTTTGCTTTTTCTCAGCTATCTGCATTGCTAGCACCATCATTTCCTTCAGATATTTACTCAAATGTGGCTTGCTTATTCACCTCAGGTAGTGGCACCATCGTTTACCTAATGTCACAGATTAAAAACTTGGGAGTATTCAAACTTTTACCCACTCTCATCTCTGCTATTTAAGCAGATTAAAAAAAATATATATACAAAATAAGAACATTCACAAGATTTCCTTAGTTTTCTGATATACGCATTAAAAATAAATCGTATGTTCTCCCTCATATGTGGACATTAGATCAAGGGCAAACACAACAAGGGGATTGGACAATGAGCACATGATAAAAGCTAGAGCACACAAGGAAGGGGTGAGGATAGGTAAGACACCTAAAAAACTAGCTAGCATTTGTTGCCCTTAATGCAGAGAAACTAAAGCAGATACCTTAAAGCAACTGAGGCCAATAGGAAAAGGGGACCAGGAACTAGAGAAAAGGTTAGATTAAAAAGAATTAACCTAGAAGGTAACACCCACGCACAGGAAATCAATGTGAGTCAATGCCCTGTATAGCTATCCTTACCTCAACCAGCAAAACCCCTTGTTCCTTCCTATTATTGCTTATACTCTCTCTACAACAAAATTAGAGATAAGGGCAAAATAGTTTCTGCTGGGTATTGAGGGGGGGAGTGGGAGGGGGTGGAGTGGGTAGTAAGGGAGGGGGTGGGGGCAGGGGGGAGAAATAAACCAAGCCTTGTATGCACATATGAATAATAAAAGAAAAATGAAAAAAAAAAATAAGAGATTCCTACAAACCAGGTATGCACCTGAGACCAGGAATTCAAGGTCAGCCTGGATGCCATCTCCAAAAACAAAACAGAACAAAACCACTCTTATTTATGTGGTATCCTGGATAGGATACTGGAGCAGAAGAAAAAAAGATATTAAGGAAAAGTTGATAGAATAAAATAGTGTGGAGTTTAGTTATCAGAAATGTATTAATATTGGTTCATTGGTTGCGATAAATATACCATAATAATATAAGACAATACATTGTAATTATCTCATGCTGGGAGATACCCAGCATGAGATACACAGTAACCCTCTGTACTATATTAACAACATTTCTGCAAGTTTGAAATTATGCCAAAATAAAAAGCCTATCTGAGAAAAAAAAAATATTTACTTAGTCAAGATGGTTTTCCAATACTTGATTAGCAGAAACCTGGTAGAAAGAGGTGTTCAAAGTCCCAGGGTTTTTATTTTGGAAAACACTTTTTTTTTTAATGTAGTGGGCAAATAGATGTGGTCTCCTGTGTTCCCCCCCCCCAGGAAAAATATTTCTTAATGTTCCAAAGTACCATAGATTTTACTAGTTTGCCTCTAGTCACTTATTTACTATACAGGAATATATTAATATAATTTGGTTGCTAGACTAATTTCTTTTTATTAGGCAGTGAGAGATACATAACCTGTGTTTTTCTTGTAATCCTTGTTGGAAAGAAACATAGAGCATAGCCACTAATGAGCTATTTGACCTTGGAGACATCATTTAGCTTTTCTGTATTCTATCAATAACGTGAGATTTATTAGTTAAGCTGTTAAGATTCTTTCTCCTGTGTGACTTTGTAAAGTAAATTTGCTGCTCAATCCAGTTACCTATGTATCTGAAGTGGATGGTTCATCCATTTTTCCATTCCTTCAAAAATATTTACTATCTCTAGTTATAAAAACCAGAGTTCAAGGTATGCTGGTCAACTCTGATTCTTTTGATAAGTGTTTGTTTTTTAAAAAAATGCTAAGTTCATTTTTTTGTATTTTTTTAATGCATCCTACTCTGTTCTAAATCTTTGTTTTGTTCAGGTACATGGTATACAAATAAGAATAAATGACTTGTTATTTTATCAAATCATATTTTGTAATAAAAACCATCACTTGTTAAATTCTTTAGTTTATACTTTACTCTTTAGTCTATACTCCCATTATAGTTGTTAGTTTCTTCATGATTCCTACATAAATAGTATGCGGACTACAGATTAAAATCTTGACATTTAGGGATATGTATTTATATATATATACACACACATAGATATAGCACACACACACACACACACGTATATCTACGTATATCTATATATAGAAAGGAAAGAGATCTATATCTATAAATATCTTACTTGAATTAGTCACTCATTGAAGTATATAAGATGTAATTAACAAGTATATTTCCTTAGACAATTATATATTTGAAATTTGCTATGAGAGTAGATATTAAGTACAGTCATGTATCACTTAACAACAGGGACACATTCTAAGAAATGATTGCTAGGGGATTCTATCTCTGTGCAGACATCAGATGTACTTAAGCTAACTAAGGTGGCTATGAAGATAGGGAGTATAATCCTACAGAACCTCCATCATATGTGTGGGCCATTGTTGACCAAAACATCTTTATGTAGAGTGCTACTGCATTCTCACCACAAAAAAAGCATGTGAGGCAATAGATCTTTCACAGTGTATATGTGCATAGTCACTTTGTATCCATAAATATAAACAGTAAGAATTTGTTAACTTACCATAAAAAGGGTTAAAAAACCCCATCAGGTTGTACATCTTGAATATATACAATTTTTATTTGTCAATCATGCCTTAGTAAAACTGAAAAAAATGCTCTAGGATAATTAGAGGACTTGTAATTCATACTTGTTAAAAGAAATGGCAGGCATGTCTAAAATAGTTATTTAGGGACATCAAAGAGAAAATTGACTTTCTCTTAAAGAAGAAAATATACATGTGTGAAATTAATGTAGATGAATAGCGGGTTAGGAATCTATGAAAGACCTTATAGGGCCAATAGGCCTTCTAAAAATCAGATTCTTGCTTTGTGGAGATGATTTGACCCTAACAACAACTGGTTGGTTGACCTTGAACAAGTTCCATTGTTTTCTTCACTATCACAATGTGAAGGAGGTTAATTATATTTCCAAAACTCTCTTTAATGCCAACATACTAGTGTATCTTCTTTTCTCCTAATGTCACAAATGGCTGGCTGGGGGTCTTTTGATCTATTCAGATGAAAATCATGAACTAGCAGGGAGAGCTTCCCTAGTGTTGACATCTCTGAGCTCTTGTGTGCCCCAGGCTTACAGGCCAGACTTTCAAACCCAGAGGCCTATAGCTCTAAGCCTTGAGAAGTAGGGGCTTATGGCTCCAAGCTTTCAAATCCTGACTTACAATTCTAGGTGCTCAGGTCAAAGGCTGATTGCTCTGGGCATTGCTCTGGGCCCCTTGCACATAGCAGCTAGTTGCTTCTGAGTACCCCCAGCTCTTAATAGCAGCTAGTGTCACAGTTCCTGAGCTTCAGGTGTTGGGATTCTTGGCTCTTAACCCTTGGCAGCACTCTAGAATCTTCCAGCAACCAGGCCTCACAGTGTTGGCTCTTCCAAGTTTCTCACCTTCTGCAGTTCAGTGCCCCACAGTTTCTGCTCCTGCTCACTTTTTGGAACTCTTCAGCTACTTCCTAGCTGCTGAGTGATCTGAGGTCATGTGGCCTTCGGAATCCCAGAGGCTTATAGCATCAAGAGTCGTTCTCCAACTTCCTTCCAGCTGCTGCTGCTGGGTACCTGGGAATGGAAGCCCAAGGGTTTCATATGCTCTTAGTGTTACCAGCTCATCTTGCTGGTGAAGACCATAAATCTTTGACCATGTGGGATAAGCCTTTATTGGGACTAGAGTTGCAGTACAAAGTTTGGGGTGGGGAGAGACAGTGCACTGGAGAGAAGCCTTCTAGATTGACCCAAAGAGAGTAAAAGTCAGAAGGGCATGGTATGCACAGCTTCTAATTTTACCAGTCATAACCTTACTTATACATGGCTTCCACCAATTGCAAATCTCACATATACAAACTTTTTGCTGAGTCACTGAGGAGGTGCTCCCTTGCCTGTCCTGAGTGAGAATAGCTGTAGGATGGGAGGGGCCATCTAGAGTTTACCAAGGCACATAGCAAGTACAAGTTGTATGGAGTGGTCATTGCTGGAACAAGGTCTCCTGAAGCAGATGCCATGGCTTCTGCAGCAGACCTGGTGATAGTGTTCCTTGCAGGTGGAGTGGAGTTTCTTCAGAGCAGCAAGGGAGCATTCAAAGTAGAAGGGCTGCCATGATAACATTCCAGCCAGTTGCCACAGAAGGGGTTGCTTAATTGACAACTCCCTGTTCAAGGCAGCAGTCAGGCACAAGGGAATGGTCTGTCAGCTGTCAATCAAGCTGCCATTTGGCCCACTCCTGACAGCTTTTGCTCATTTAAAACATCAAAGTTTGCTAATAATATTAAGACCTAATACAATATTACCATTTTATTAGCATATATTAATTGTACAAAGGTGTTTCATTATGGCATTTCCATATGTGCATATAATGTACTTTGATCATATTCACCCCCTCTATTACCCTTTTTATCCCCCTTTCCTCTTTCACATCCCTAATAGTCACTTTTACTTTCATGTCCTTTTTTTCTCTTTCCTTAGATTCCACATGAGAGAAAATATGTAATACTTTTCTTTGTAAGACTAACTTACTTCACTGAACACAATGATCTCCAGTTTCATCCATTTTCCTGCAAACAACCTGATTTCATTTTTCTTTGTGGCTGAATAAAACTTCATTGTGTTATACACCACATTTTCTTTATCTGTTAATACACTGATGGGCACCTAGGTTGACTCCCTAAGTTGGCTATTGTGAATAGTGCAATGATGAGTATAGATATACAGTTATCCCTATAGTAAGCTGACTTAGACTTCTTTGGGTATATGCACAGCAAAATAAATTAGCATTCTTAATGATACATAACAGTGTTTAAGCTTCAGCCAAGTGCCCCAGGGCTGGGTTGGAGTGTGAGAGACCACCTGATCTGTCTTATTAGCATTAGAGAAAAGGAATCATTTCACACAGCTTTTACAGATTGATTTTTGGTTGATCGATGAGCTTTTAAATGTTATAATTGATTTGTTTGCATTACATTTCTTCTGTTCCAGTGCATCATTTACAGTAATATTAGTCAAAGGAGCAGACAGGAACCATTATGTATTATTTGAGACTCTCTTTCTGGGTCATGCTATCCACTCTGTATTTCAGTCATTTTCTCCATAATATGATTTCCAAATCTGTGACTGTAGGTAGCCTTTCTCCTAAATTTCTCTCAAATTTTGGATTGGGACTGTTTGCTTGCACCCTGATGGGTGCTTCTACCAAGGTTTTTCCACCAGAATGTCTTGCTGGCTTTTTAAACTCTGTGTGACCAAAACTGAGTTAATCACTTTTTGTCTAAGTATGCCTGTTTGTTATTGAAGCCTATTCTTTTAAGTCATTCTGGTGGGAAACCTGGGAGCAATTTTGTACTCTTCCTTTTCCCCTAGTACTCTAAGTTACTCAACCAATATGTATTGCCTGACAAATTCTATGCTAGGCATAAAGCATTTTTAGGCTGTGTTGGAGAACTGAGGACCAATGCTTGGCAGCCAGCAGTCCTGAATAAGTAGTACATCTTGAACATTGAACCCATTCGTCCAGTCTTCTATAGGATAAGTAGTTGGGTTCTGCTCTTTCCTGCGACAGCTATTTATCACCCCTTGCTCCTGTAGGTGCCAGGGATTTAGGACTTCTTTTATCTCTGTTTTACAACTGTTGGTTGCCATTTTATTTCCCTTCTAAGTTTCTCTCTTATTGGGGTGGCAGTATATCTTCTTCACTAGCTTCTTCCTCCTTCTGTGTCATAACATATAATTAGAAAAAGCATTTTTAAAGGGTTTTTACTGCTTTTAGTTATGGAGAAATCAAAAGGCTGGTTAAAAAGTGCAACAAGGAGGAGCTTCTGGTATGTCTAGACATTTTGCAAGTTTCTGTAATTATTCCTGAACTCATATTTTACATACTTTCAATATTCCTACTGTAGCTCATGTTATTTAAAATAGGCTTCTTAATCTTCCTGTTTACTCTACAGAATACTACAGAGCAGTGATTTTCATCTGTTTCTTTCCTTTACTATCTCTGATAGTAAGTAATACATTTTAAATTGTGACCCAGCATGCATACATACATACATTAATACACATGTGTTTGTGTATTAATGTATATCATTGAAACTAAAGTTTGATAATAACTGTCATTATACCTAATAAAGATATATCAAAGTTAACATCAAATATCATCTTGTTAATATTGAATTACAATGTAGAAAAAATCCAAGACAAACAATATAAAAAATAAGAAAAGATTTATTAATGCTACAGATATGCTTGCACCTTAGTAAGTTCATTCCATCCCACAACAACCTGTGGAAGGGAGAAAGGGGAGGCTGAAATAATTCTAAGGTGTACACTTGAGCATCAGAGGGCTGTTTGCCCCTCTGCTGGTAAAAAGAGGGAGAGGGAAAATGGGTTCCATTTTTGATAAAATGAAGAGCCATTCAGTGGCCAAGAATCTCTGTGTAACTGGTGACATGTATTTAATGGAGGGGACTTTGTCTCTTCACAGTGAATGTGAGAGCCCTGGGCACTGTCACAATGTGGCATTGCATAGCAAAGGGTATGTTTAGAAAACATCAGTAAAGGAATTTTTACAGTGTGAGTATTCTTATATAAATCATCTTGTAATTCTCACGACATTATCAATTTAGAGAGTTTTTTTTTTTTGTGCTAGGGATCAAATTCAGGACCTTGTGCCCTAGAGAACTTAAAAAAGTTGACAGTTATGCAGGGACTGTGATCTGATGGGTACAGTGGCCACTGATTATGATCTCAGAGATCACAGGTTGAAATCGTGGCTCTAATCTTTCCTAGTGGGATGACTTTGGGCGAGCCATTTTTTTTTTTCTGGCCTTGGTTTCCTCATTTGTAAAGTAAGGATAGAAATATATTGCTCATATAAAGATTAATGAGATAACATGCATATAATGCTTTGCCTGGCACGTATTAGGCCCTATGTTAATTTTCCTTTCATCCTTGATTTAAGTCCTACTAGAAAACATAACTTGTTACTTTGCGTCCCTAAGTGGGATTACTATAACCCTATTTGAATGGTTCTCTAATTTTCTAAGTTTTTTAAGTCCATGTTTTGAAGACTTAATAAATATGACATATTTGAAAAGTTACTGATGTTAAAGGTTTTAATATTCAGTATCTTCTGTTTTAGATTCTTGAGTCCCTCACTCAGTCATCTTTGCCTTAAAAAAAGGTATTCTTTCTTATAAAGTTAATTCTCCAAGAACTATCCTTATTTTTATTAATTTTGTTCTATTCATTAAAATGATCTTTAGTTTAGTTTTCATTGTGAACTCAAAGTAAGGGCTGTGTGGTATCTACTCCAGTACAGATTCAAGCACAGTGTCAGCAGTTTTGTGTTGTAGTTTGGATCTTAGGTGAGAATTGCTAATTCTGAATGTGTGACTGTAGGCACACATTCAGACAATAGCAAACTCTGGTTTTTCAGATATAGTAGTGACATGGTCATGTCATCTTTTGTGGGTAGCATGTACTTCTCTTCCTTTCCCAGTTGGTTTAGGATTAAGTAAACCTTGGAGGTTTTTTAGGTTAGGAAAAGAGATAGGACTTTTTGCTACACAGTGAAGGTTCTTAGTGTGTGAATCTGTCTTTTTCATTAGATTTTGAGTGTTTAGATGATAGAAGTAAGGTATAAGAATAGTGAAAGGGAATATTTTTAATACCTAGAACCATTCTGCTTTTTTTTTTTTTTTTTTACGGTGCTAAGGAGGGGACCCAGGGCCTTGAACATGCTAGGCATGTGCTCTGCCTTGCTTTGTTATGCACCTTCCTTTATTGCCATAAATTAGTTATCCTTCCTGCATTTTTGAGGACCAGCTATTTTTTTGATAACTTTATGTTTTTAAGAGTATTTTTCTCCAGTAGTACTGCGTAGCTTAAGAGCAGGAATGGGCTAGAATAAAACAGATGGATGGGTTTAATATTATTGTCTGGATGCATAGTTTGGAAGGGAGATCACATAGTGTATTGATTGGTGGCATGGGTTTAGAGTCATACAAGCTGGATAACTTTTGGAAAGGTA
Organism: Castor canadensis; assembly: GCF_047511655.1. Taxonomy (NCBI): domain Eukaryota; kingdom Metazoa; phylum Chordata; class Mammalia; order Rodentia; family Castoridae; genus Castor; species Castor canadensis. Next base: position 15,229,031 of record NC_133388.1, on the reverse strand, counting down.
AGTAAAATGGAGGTATAATAGTCCTTTATAAGATCATTGTGAGAATTAAGCAAGTGAGTGCAAGTAAGGCATTCATTACCACAATGCCTGGAAGATACGGTAGTAGATACTATTTTATCTTGTCATCAGGAGGAGAATTGAAGAAATAAGGTTATTGGTAAAGTCTAAATGAAGTAATAGGTTAAAAAAGTAAAACTAGGGGAAATGGGGATTAGAAATGTGAGGAGGCCAACAAAGGAGATCGCAGAGATTAAGATTTTAGGCACAAGAGTGTTTCCAGGTAATGAGATCCAGTCTTTGATGATGGGATTGACTTGCTGAGGTGAAGTAGAGACAAATCAATTAGTGTTTATGAAACTCTTACTGTGTGCTACTTACATGCTCTAGGCATGGGGGAATGTAATAAAATTTGAGCAAAACATCCTTAGGTTAGAGGAGGTTGAAAACTAGCTCATTTATGAGAATGTTTGCATTGACAAAAGCTACAACAAATTTTATTATAGCAAAGAATGCTTGAGTGCATTGACTTGTTTTCCATTACTTTAAGGTATTACTATAAGTAGCTCTCTAAAATAGGTGCATCTCCCAATGGGAATGAAATAATTAGTAGCACTAATTTAGAATTTAGAAGATAGCTGGCCTACATTTATGTATTTAACTAGTCTTGTTTTTTTCTCCCCTTCCCTTTTTAGCCACGGGTGTACAACTTAGATGATTAACCCAGTTCTTTTCAGTTTTAGAGGAGTGGTTTGCTGAGTGGGCTTGTGTCACTTTTCATTTCTGAGTATCCTAAAAAAGGAGCATGTCCCAAAGAACAGTACAATTGGGGCAAAAAGAAGCAGCTCAAGGTGTAGCTGTGATGACTGTTCCTTGTGCCTGGCTTTTCAGTTGAAAGTTGTAGGTTTTGAAGTCTTGGAAACTTAATTTGTTTTAAAAAAGTATAACATTGGTCAGTTGTCTGTTTAAAAATTGCATATACCACATCAAATAGCAGTAAAGTAAGTTTTACTCCTGACTTCTCTATGTTGATGATTTCTGAGTTCCTCCCATTCAGTGATAGATCCATGCTAACCACACCTACTTCATTTATGCTGTTGCCAAAGTCAGCGTGGGATTAGCAGCATGCTCACAGCCCTGGGAAATTCCCACACATGCAAGTGCAGTAGCCATGTTAGTACACAGCTAAGTCTGCTCTTAATGATTCTTTTGTCTGGTTGGCAGCAGGAAAAGAAATCTCTTCCAGGCTTTTCATCACACGTTCCTATAATGTGCGTTCTATAGATTATTCTACCATATTACTTTTTAACTTTTTTATTATGAAGAAGAGCCCTGTTGCTAGGACCAACAAAAGAGTTGAACACATGCAGTCCAGTAACAGAAGAGCCTGCTTCATTTGGGCAAACTGTTTCTGTGTGCTGGGTTCATCCCACTCATGTAGTCTAAAAAAATGTGATGATTAGGTTCCTCTTCCTCCCCCACTTCCCCCCACCCGCCACGCTTTGTTATCATCATCTTCTTTTTTTTTTGACTTCCTGTCATGGTGGCTATCCCCAGACAGTAGCAGCACTGTCACCTGGACACTTGTGGGAAATCAAGTTCTCAGGCCTCACCAAGACAGATGGAAACAGAATATCTGGAGTGGGGCTCAGTTTTCACCAGTGCTCCAAGGTGATTCTGATACGTGCTAAGGTTTGAGCCACTTCTCCAGCATGTTGTGGTCACCAACCTGTGTCCATTTCCTTGAAGGCACAGTGTATTTGCTAAGCTTAACACATAGGTGGAAATAGGAAGTCATCGTTGTAGGCCAACAGTTGTCTAATGTTGCTATTTCACATGGCTTGACTAATAGTTGCTTCATATAAATCAGAGTTTCCTAGATTTTTGGTGAGATACTGCTGTTCCTTGAGGTGGGCACTGCACCCCTGGTGTCCGCACACTGCACTACAATAACAGCCCCCAAGGTGTGGTGACACTGCCATCTGTGCCTTAAGTGCGGGTGGAGAGGAGTGGGTAGCTTCTTCCCAATTGAAACACCACAAGCTGGCCTAGTGGTGAAATCAAGTTCACCACTAACTTAGCTCCCTGCTAACTAACAGTGCTTATCACGTTATCCAGATATATCTATTTTTATTTCTGGGTGGATCAGACATGAATTGATTGCAGAATTATAGTTTTTGTGTTTGATAGAGATTATACAATTGAAATTGCAATTTAGATTGACTTTTTCCCTGTTAATCTCCTATTTATAGTAAGCAATGTCATCCTATGTAACTAATATCTTACTGCTGTCAAAGTCTGGTGACAATCTCACTTTCTTTCTATTATTAACTTTGAGCTTTTTGCTTAGATGCTCAAAGAATATTTTAAAAAAATTCAACAGTATTTTTCAGTGTTGGTTTTACTTAATAGATTTTCTCAGGAAAATGGTGTGCTCTTTAGAATATTTTTAATTTCAGAAAAGTTTTTTTTTCTTGAAAAAACTTATAATCCTTCCTTTGCTTTGGTTTTCTTCTTTAGAGTCCTATCTTATCTATTACTGTCTTAGAAATAATTTATACTTTCAAATCTTTTTAATATTTTAAAAATTTCCTTCTTTTCCCCTTTTATTTCTCTTGAGGTGTTATGTATTGTATTTATTCACCCATGTCTCCTTTCTAGATTAGTAATTGTCAACTGAATTTTATCTTCTCATTTTGAGTTACCACAATTAATGATTACTGTGATCTTTTTCATATCCAAGCATTTAAAATTTTTTTTTCTTGTAGAAAAAGAGTAGGTTGTAGTAACCTGACTTGTGGGCATTCCATGGTCATAAGGAATATTACTCTGTTCCTTGTTTTCTCTCTTTGTAAAAATAAGTTTCTATGGAATTGGATCATGATCTTGAAATCTTAGAAGGAGGTGTGGTTCAGGATAGCTTTCTACTTTTCAGGTTCTTGAGTCCCTTGTGTTGTTTTTGTAGTGTTCGTAGCAGGATGCTTTACCTTCTGAGGTTGCTCGGTTCTGTTTCTCTCCTACACTTTTATGTGTGCCTTCTTTAATCTTTGTGATCTGTTGTTGTGCTGCTTAATATGGATTCTATTTCCAATGTTTCCTCCATGTGGATCTTTGTTCTAGAAGTTTAGAAAGTGCATGGGGATAAGACTTCTGTACCCTTTCAGTCACTGCCGCAGTCTTGTTGAGCCCATCAGTGACTGGAAGATGCAAGACTGTTTGCAGTTTTGGCTGTTGTCCATACATGCATGTATTTTTAGTTTGTGCGGGAAATCTTAATACTCAGTTACAATGTGGATATTGTACATGAATTTTAAAACTTTTAATTTACTCTCCTTTTTGGTCTTCTTTTATAGGAAAATTTAGGAAATTTCAAAAATTGTATATTCAGCACTATCATTTATCTGGGTAGCCTTCTTGGTTTTATATTTATAAATTTTATTTTCACAAATATTTGAGGTATTACTGATGTTCAGTGAAGACAGATTTTCAAGTGTACAATTTGATGAGTTCTGACCTAAGAACTCAGAATGTGTATGGATGTGTATACACACACACACACACACACACACACCCACCCAAGAAGCCTTCACTATGATCACGATAATAAACTTATGCATCGCCCCCGAAATTTTCCTCATGTCCCCTCGTAACCCAGCCTTCGTTCTCTTTCTCATTGCTAAGCAACAGCTTGGCTACCACTGTGTTCCGTTGGCAATTTCTGTAATTTTGCATAAATGAATCATGCAGCAGGACATATTCTTTATGGTATTGCTCCCTTCCTCCCTCCCTCCTTCCTTGCTTCCTTCCTTCTTTTTTTGGCAGTACTGGGGTTTGAACTTGGGCCTTGTGCCCACTAGGCAGGTGCTCTGCTGCCTGAGTCACACCTCCAGTCCTTTTTGTTGTAGGTTGTTTTCAGATAGGGTCTTCCATTTTTGCTGGAGCCAGCCTTGGGCCATAAGCCTCCTGTGTATGCCTCTCACATAGCTGGGATTATAGGTGTGTACCATCAGGATCAGTTTACTTCTAGAAATGACATTCTTGCTAACTTTTCACCTGAGCTGGCCTCACACTGCAGTCCTGAGCTCTGCCTCCTGATTAGTATGGCTTCTGTCACTCATCATATCTATTTTGAAATTTGTCCATTCTTTTGAGTGTATTGATGGTTCACTTCTTTTTATTGTCGTATACCATTGTATGGCTGTATCACAATTTGATTAACTTCCACTTGCTAGTAAACATTTGGGTTGTTTCCAGTTTTTGTGTGTCCAAACAAAGCTGCTGGGTATTGCATTCATGTTCCCTGTGCTTTGGTTTTCCTCATGTAAATATCTGAGAGTGGAATGTTGGTTGTTTGGTCAGGGTGCATGCAGCCTTGTAACACATTGTCAAGCTTTTCCTAAGTGCTTCATAGCATTTGGTTTAATCAGAGGCTATGAGAATGCCAGTTTCTCTCCCCCCCTCAGCATTTGGTATAGTCAGTCTTTATCATTTTAGTCATTCTAGTGAGTGTGCAATGGTATCTTATTTTGGTTGTAATTTAAATTCATGTGATAATTGTTGTATTAAGCATTATTCCTCGTTTATTTGCCATTGCATTTTTTGATGAAGTGTGCAAATCTTTTGTTTACCTTCTTTTGGATGCTCTTATTGTTGAGTTTAGATTTATATATTCTGGATGCAAATTGTTTATTGAATTTGTGATTTGCAAACATTTATGCCTGTCTGTGGCTTGCCTTCTCATTTTTGTAACAGTGCCTTTAAAAAGTAAATGTTTTTAATTGTGATAAAGTTCATTTGGTTGATATTCTTCTTTTATACTTTATGCTTTCTGTGCCCTATTTAAGAAATCTTTGTTGAACCCCTAAGTCATTAAGATTTTTTTGCTGAGTTTTCTTGATGGCTTATAGTACTGGTTCTTCCACTATGCTTTCGAGTGCATTTTGCATGTTGTTTCAGGTTAGGAAGAGAATTACTGTGTTTCAGTTGCTCCACTACCACTTGTTGAAAGATTATTGTTTACTCATTGAATTGTCTGTCACAGCTGTTAACATGCAAATTCACAGTTATGGTTGGATTTGTTTCTGGACTCTGTTCTTTTCCATTGATCCATATGCCAGTGGCAAACCATCCTGTTTACTGTAGTTTGTAACAGGCCTTGAAATCCAATGGGATCAGGTATATACCTTTATTACTCTTCAAATTTGTTTCAGAAATTTCAAATCCTTTACATTTCCATATAATTTTAGAATATACTTGTTCATGTCTATACAAGTTTTCTGGAATTTAGATTGGGATCACATGAATTAATACTTCAGTCTGGGAGATTGACATTTCACCACTATTGAGCCAGTGATCCTTCAGTGCTTAGCATCTCTCCATATATTTAGGTTTATTTTATTTCTGTCAGAATTCCTATAATTTTTGGTCTATAGGTCTTGCACACATTTTTCAAAATTTTCCAAATACATTTCATATTCATATGTTAATATAAATTGAATTACTTTATAGTTTATGATTTTTCTATTATATAGAACCATAATTGACCTTTGCATATTATCTTGAATTCTGCCAAATTACTAGACTCCCTTGTTAGTTCTGTTAGCTATCTTCTAGGCTACTTAGGGCTTTTGCTATAGATAGCCATGTTGTCTGTGAATAATAACAATTTAACTTTTTCCCTTCCAATAAGTAAGCCTTTCATCTCTTTTCTCCATTGTGTTGTAGGGTTATCAGCCCTACAACATAATACTGACTACAAGTGGTAATTGTGAAATCATTGTTCTTGACTGGGGGGATGGATTTGTCACTTTGCTATTAAGTATGATACCAGCTGTAAGTTTTTATAGTACCCTTTATCTGGTTTAGGACATTTCTTTCTATTTCTAGGTTGCCCATGGTTTTAAATCATGAATAAATTTTGGATTTGTCAGATTTATACATCTTTTAGATATTCACATTTTTTGTGAAAATTCTTTTCCATTGGATGATTTTTTAATTAAAATTTTCACTTTGAGATAATTATATATTTATGTTCAGTTGTAAGAAATAATAGATAGCCGTGTAGCCTTTAGCCAGTACCCCAGAGAAACATCACTATACCACCACAGCCAGGATCCTGACATTGATAAACTCAAGATATGCAAGATTTCCATCACCAGAGGAGCTCTCATGTTGTATTTTTACAGCCACACTTGTTTTCCTCCTGTCTTACACCCCTCCTTAACACTGGAAACTAATTTGGTCTTCATTTTTGTAATTTTGTCATTTTAAGAATGTTAAATAAATGGAATCATACAGCACATAACCTTTTGTGGTTGTTTTTTTTTTCACTCAGCATAGGTTTTTGGAGATTCATTCAGGTTTTACAAAATATCAGTTTTTAAATTTTTTTTATTGCTGAGTAGCATTCTATGCTATGAATTGACTTTAGTTTATTTGACCATTCACCAATTTAAGATATATATTTTTTGTTCAAATAAAGCTGCCAAAACATTCATCTGCAGATTTTTGTGTGAGGATAAGTTTTCATTTCTTTGTCATAAATGCACAAGACTGCATTTGCTGGGATACATGGTGGCATGTGTTTAATTTTTAAAGAAACTGCCACATGGTTTTCCTGAGTGGCTGTATCAGTTTCCATTCCCGCCAACAATGAGTGAGCGATCCCACTGCTTTACTTTTAGTGTTGCAATTGTTTTTATGTCAGCCATTCTGATTAGTGTACCACGATATCTCATTGTGGTTTTACTTTGTCTTTTCCTAATGGTGGATTATGTTTTATTGTGCTTATTTGCAGTCTGTTTACCATCTTCAATGAAATGTCCTTTTATTTCTTTTTTGCCCATTTTCTAATTGGATTGTGTGTTTTATTACTGTTGATTTCTGACACCCCCTTCCCTTTCCTTTTCCCCATCAGGGGGAGCAGGGGATTGAACCAGGATTCAATCCTTGCATGCTAGGCAAGTGTTTTACCATGGAGGTACACCCCTAGCCTTACTGCTTTTGACTTTTGAGAGGTTTATGTGGTTTAGACACAAGTCCTTTGTCAAACATGTAGTTTTGCAAATGTTTTCTCCTGGTCTGTTGGCTTGTTTTTTTATCCTTTTACAAGATCTTTCTCAGTGAAAAAGTTTTAAATTTTGATAGAATTCAATTTATCAGTTTTCCTTTTTATAGATCATATAAAAGTTTAAGACTCTTTGGCTATCTCTAGATCCAGAAGATTTCCTCCTGTTTTTTTTTTTCTTCTAAAAGTTTCAGTATTTTATGTTTTACATTCAGTCTGTGATTCATTTTGAGTCAGTATAAGGCTTAAGGCAAAGTTTATCTTTTTTCTTTTCCCTTTCTTGCTTCCCTTCTCTTCTTTTTTCCCTCTTCACCTCCTTTCCCTCCCCTCCTCTTTTCTTCTTTTCTTTTTCCTATTGATGTCCAGTTGCTCCAGAACCTTTTGTTGCAAAGGATGTCTTGTGTCCATTGAGTTGCCTTTCTGTTGATTCCTGTGATGGTCTCTCCCTCAATACTGTGCAGTCTTGGTTGCTATAATTATAAGTCTTCAAATTGGATGGACAAATTCCCCCCTGCTTCATTCTTTTTTTCTCAGAGTTGTTTTAGCTATTCTTATTCTTTTGAGTTTTCAAATAAATTTTAGAAAACTATTATCTATGTCTACCCAAAATCCCAAAATCTTGTTGGGATTTTGATAGGTATTGTATTAAATCTATATACTAACTTGGGAAGACTTGACATTATTTACTATGCTGAATTTTCCAATGCATGAGCAGAGCATGCTTCTGTCATAGCTTAGATATGCTTTGAGTTCTTTCATCAGTGTTGTGTGATTTTTAGCATACAAGTACATGTGTTGTTGGTATAGTTTTGAGTGGCTGTAAATGCTACTGAATTTGTAATTTCAGTGTACATGTATTGAATTTTGTCAAATGTTTTTTCTACAATGATATGATCATGTGTTTATTTTCCTATTTTAACCTTTTAATATGATGGGTTACATTGATTTGAATATTGAGGCAGCCTTGCATCCCTGGAATAAACTGTAGTTGATCATGGTGTATAATTATTCCATTTACATTTTATAATATTTAGTTTAATATTTTGTTAGGGATTTTTGCATCTATATTCTGGGGGGATATTGCTCTGTGGATTTCTTACTGTTGTTGTCTTTGCCTGACTTTGGTTTTGGGATAGTACTAGTCTCATTAAGTGATTTAGGAAGGTTTTTTTTTTCTTTTTTTTTTTTTGTGGTAACGGGGCTTGAACTCAGGGCCTCAAGCTGCTAGGCAGGTGCTCTATCACTTGAGCCACTCCACCAGCCCTTTTAGGAGTTTCAAAGTACAAATTCAAGTTACTGAATAGTTTTAGGACTATTGATTGTCTGTTACATATTGGGTGAGTTGTTGCAGTTTGTGTTTTTTGAGGAATTAATTCATTTTGTCTAAGTCATCAAATTTATATGTGTGTGTGTTTATTAATTTTTTTTTGGCTATACTTGGGTTTGAATTTAGGGCCTTATGCTTGCTAGGCAGGTGCTCTATCACTCGAGCTACTCCACCAGCCCTCATCAAATTTATGTATGTGGAATTATTTGTAGCATTTCCTTATTATCCTCTTGATGCCTACAGGATCTGTAGTGTTGTCTCCTGTTTCAATCCTGATGTTAGTAATTTGTGTTCTCTCTTTTTTTCCTCCCCTCCTGTTCCCTCCTCCTTCTTCCTCCTCCTTTTTCTCCTTTTTCCTTTCATCTTTCTTTCTAAATACTGGGGTTTGAACTCAGGGTCTTGTGCTTGCTAGGCAGGTGCTCTACCACTCAAGTGCTTTAGCCTCCTTTGCATTAGTTATTTTTTAAGTAGTGTCTCATTGTCCAGGAACAGCCGAGACCATGAGCCTCCTGTTTACATCTCCTGTACACCTGTACACTTAGGATGAGAAGTGTGTGCCACTACACCCAGCTTACTGTTTGAGATGGAGTCTTGCTAATTTTTTCTTTGACTGGCCTTGCACTGCATTCCTTCCCATCTCTACCTCCTGAGTAGCTGGGATTACAGAGGTGATCTACTGTGCCCAGCCTCATTTTTTTCCTTTGTCAGAAAAAGAGGTTAGTCAATTTTATTGATCTTTAAAAACAACCAGGTCTTTTACTTTTTCTCTCTTATATTTTATTTTTGTTTTTATTAATTTCTGCAGTTTACTATTTCCTTTTTTCTGCTTGCATTGTGACTGTGTTGTTGTTTGTTTTTGAACTGGAAAGTTAAGATTATTGAAATGAGTTTTCCCTTCTAATGAGTGCACTTAAGGTGGTAAATTCCCTGTTCTGCATTGCATTAGCTGTGTTCCACAGATTTGGATATGTTGGGTTTCATTTTCATTTAGTTCATATGTTTTTTTTTTTAAATTTCCTTTGAGACTTCCTTTTAGATCCTTTTGGGAGTACATAGAAATGTGGTGTTATCTCCCAAGAGTTTTCTATTATCTTTCTGATACTGATTTCTATTTTGATTGTTTTGCAATAAGAGCAAACTATGCATGATTGAAATTAAAAAAATTTTTTTGAAGTTTTTTATGGTCTAGAATGTGGGTTTTTTTGATAAATGTTATTTGGATATTTAGATGGAATGTGTATTCTGCTCTTTCTGTGTGTTCTGTTGATGTCTACTAGGTCTTGTTGCATGATGGTATGGTGGAGTTCTGTCAGTCCTTGAGAGAAGGGTGTTGAAGTCTCCATTGTACTTTGTGTGTTTGTCTATCCCTTCTTTCAGTGTCATCAGGTTTTCTTCACTGTTTTGCAACCCTGCTTCGTGTATTCACATTTAGGACTACTATGTTTTTTGGTCGATTACCTCTTTTTATCTTATATGATGTCCTCGCTTCTGCTTATTTTCTCTTCTCAGAGATTTACTTTGTCTGCTATTAATGTAGCTACTCCTACTTTCTTTTGATTCATGTTTCCATGATATGTCATGATCCATCCTTTATTTTCAACCTGTTGATGTTGTTGCATTTGAAATGAGCTTCTTATAGGTTGCTGTAGTAGTTTTTTTTTTTTGTCCTGAGAAAAACAACTTAAAGGAGGAGTGATTCATTTTGGCTCACAGTTTCAGAGGTTTCGGTCCATGGTCGGCTGGCTCCATTACTTTGGTCCTGAGGTGAGGCAGAGCATCATGGTAGACAGGGCATGACTGTGCAGAGCTTCTCACCTCAGGGCAGCCAGGAAGCAGGGAGCAAGGGGGAGGAGTAGAGACAAAATGTACCCTTCAAAGGCATGGTTCCAGTGACCTCCTTCTTCAGTTAAGCCCCACTTCCTAGTTTCTACCACCTCCCAGTAATGCTATTAGAGTTTGAATTCATCAGTGATTTAATCCATTGAGTAGGTCAGAGCCCTCATGAGCCAGCAACCTCTCAATAATGCCAGCAGCTGGGGACTAAACCTTCAACACTTGAAGGTGTTGTGAGAACTATTTCATCTTCAAGCCACTACGCCTGCAGATTGTTGAGTGGTATTCTTTTTTTTTTCTTATAGAAATTTAATAATATTATTTAAAAAAATTTTTTTAAAATTGTTTTATTATTCATATGTGCATACAACACTTGGGTCATTTCTCCCCCCTGCCCCCACCCCCTCCCTTGCCACCTACTCCGTCTTCTCCCTCTCCCCCCCACCCCCTCAATACCCGGCAGAAACTATTTTGCCATTATCTCTAATTTTGTTGAAGAGAAAGTATAAGCAATAATAGGAAGGACCAAGGGTTTTTGCTGGTTGGGATAAGGATAGCTATACAGGGAGTTGACTCACATTAATTTCCTGTGCATGTGTGTTACCTTCTAGGTTAATTCTTTTTGATCTAACCTTTTCTCTAGTTCCTGGTCCCCTTCTCCTATTGGCTTCAGATGCTTTTAAGGTATCTGCTTTAGTTTCTCTGTGTTAAGGGCAACAAATGCTAGCTAATTTTTTAGGTGTCTTACCTATCCTCACCCCTCCCCTGTGTGCTCTCGCTTTTATCCTGTGCTCAAAGTCCAATCCCTTGTTGTGTTTGCCCTTGATCTAATGTCCGCATATGAGGGAGAACATACAATTTTTGGTCTTTTGGGCCAGGCTAACCTCACTCAGAATGATGTTCTCCAATTCCCTCCACTTACCAGCGAATGATAACATTTTGTTCTTCTTCATGGCTGCATAAAATTCCATTGTGTATAGATACCACATTTTCTTGATCCATTTGTCAGTAGTGGGGCATCTTGGCTGTTTCCATAACTTGGCTATTGTGAATAGTGCCGCAATAAACATGGGTGTGCAGGTGCCTCTGGAGTAACCTGTGTCACAGTCCTTTGGGTATGTCCCCAAGAGTGGTATTGCTGGATCAAATGGTAGATCAATGTTTAGCTTTTTCCAATATTTTTTCCAAATATTTTTCCAGAGTGGTTGTACTAGTTTACATTCCCACCAACAGTGTAAGAGGGTTCCTTTTTCCCCCACATCCTCGCCAACACCTGTTGTTAGTGGTGTTGCTAATGATGGCTATTCTAACAGGGGTGAGGTGGAATCTTAGCGTGGTTTTAACTTGCATTTCCTTTATTGCTAGAGATGGTGAGCATTTTTTCATGTGTTTTTTGGCCATTTGAATTTCTTCTTTTGAGAAAGTTCTGTTTAGTTCACTTGCCCATTTCTTTATTGGTTCATTAGTTTTGGGAGAATTTAGTTTTTTAAGTTCCCTATATATTCTGGTTATCAGTCCTTTATCTGATGTGTAGCTGGCAAATATTTTTCCCCACTCTTTGGGTGTTCTCTTCAGTTTAGAGACCATTTCTTTCGATAAACAGTAACTTTTTAGTTTTATGAAGTCCCATTTATCTGTGCTATCTCTTAGTTGCTGTGCTGCTGGGGTTTTGTTGAGAAAGTTCTTACCTATACCTACTAACTCCAGAGTATTTCCTACTCTTTCCTGTATCAACTTTAGAGTTTGTGGTCTGATATTAAGATCCTTGATCCATTTTGAGTTAATCTTGGTATAGGGTGATATACATGGATCTAGTTTCAGTTTTTTGCAGACTGCTGACCAGTTTTCCCAGCAGTTTTTGTTGAAGAGGCTGCTATTTCTCCATCGTATATTTTTAGCTCCTTTGTCAAAGACAAGTTGGTTATAGTTGTGTGGCTTCATATCTGGGTTCTCTATTCTGTTCCATTGGTCTTCATGTCTGTGTTTTGTGCCAGTACCATGCTGTTTTTATTGTTACTGCTTTGTAATACAGTTTGAAGTCAGGTATTGTGATACCTCCTGCATTGTTCTTTTGACTGAGTATTGCCTTGGCTATTCGTGGCCTCTTGTGTTTCCTTATAAATTTAATGGTAGATTCTTCAATCTCTTTAATGAATGTCATTGGGATTTTGATGGGAATTGCATTAAACATGTAGATTACTTTTGGGAGTATAGACATTTTTACTATGTTGATTCTACCAATCCATGAGCATGGGAGATCTCCCCACTTTCTATAGTCTTCCTTAATCTCTTTCTTCAGAAGTTTATAGTTTTCCTTGTAGAGGTCATTCACATCTTTTGTTAGGTTTACACCTAGGTATTTGATTTTTTTTTAAGGCTATTGTAAATGGAATTGTTTTCATACATTCTTTTTCAGTGTGCTCATTATTAGTGTATAGAAATGCTAATGATTTTTCTATGTTGATTTTGTATCCTGCTACCTTGCCATAGCTATTGATGATGTCTAGAAGCTTCTGAGTAGAGTTTTTTGGGTCTTTAAGTTTTATAGGATCATGTAGTCTGCAAATAGGGATACTTTGACAGTTTCTTTACCTATTTGTATTCCTTTTATTCCTTCTTCTTGCCTGATTGCTCTGGCTAGGAATTCCAGTACTATGTTGAATAGGAGTGGAGATAGTGGGCATCCTTGTCTGGTTCCTGATTTTAGAGGGAATGGTTTTAATTTTTCTCCGTTAAGTATAATGCTGGCTGTAGGTTTGTCATATATAGCTTTTATAATGTTGAGGTACTTTCCTTCTATTCCTAGTTATCATGAAATGGTGTTAGATCTTATCAAAGGCTTTTTCTGCATCTATTGAGATGATCAAGTGGTTTTTGACTTTGCTTCTGTTAATGTGGTTTATTACGTTTATTGATTTTCATATGTTGAACCACTTCTGCATTCCTGGGATGAAGCCTACTTGGTCGTGGTGAATAATCTTTTTGATGTGTTGTTGAATTCTGTTTGCCATTATTTTATTGAGGATTTTTGCAACAATGTTCATTAAGGAGATTGGCCTATAGTTCTCCTTTTTGGAGGTGTCTTTGCCTAGTTTTGGGATAAGTGTAATACTGGCTTCATAAGATGTGTTTGGCAGTTTTCCTTCCCTTTCTATTTTGTGGAACAGTTTAAGGAGGGTTGGTATCAATTCTTCTTTAAAGGTCTGATAGAATTCAGCAGAGAATCCATCAGGTCCTGGACTTTTCTTTTTGGGGAGACTCTTGATTGCTGCTTCAATTTCATTTTGTGTTATAGATCTATTCTGGTGATTAATTTCCTCTTGGTTCAGTTTTGGATGATCATATGTATCTAGAAATCTGTCCATTTCTTTAAGATTTTCAAATTGATTTGAATATAGTTTCTTGAAGTAGTCTCTGATGATTTCCTGGACATTGATGGTGTTTGTTGTTATCTCCCTTTTTGCATTCCTGATTCTACTAATTTGGGTTTTTTCTCTCCTCATTTTAGTCAGGTTTGCCAGGGGTCTATCGATCTTGTTTATTTTTTCAAAGAACCAACTTTTTGTTTCATTAATTCTCTGTATGGTTTTTTGGTTTCTATTTCATTGATTTCAGCTCTTATTTTTATTATTTCTCTCCTTCTATTTGTTTTGGGATTTGCTTGTTCTTGTTTTTCTAGGAGTTTGAGATGTATCATTAGGTCGTTGATTTGGGATCTTTCAGTCTTTTTAATATATGCACTCATGGCTATTAACTTTCCTCTCAGGACTGCCTTTGCTGTGTCCCATAGGTTCTGGCAGGTTGTGTTTTCATTTTCATTGACTTCCAGGAACTTTTTAATTTCCTCTTTTATTTCATCAATGACCCATTGTTCATTAAGTAATGAGTTATTTAGTTTCCAGCTCTTTGCATGTTTTTTGCCTTTACTTTTGTTGTTGAGTTCTAGTTTTACTGCATTGTGATCAGATATTATGCATGGTATAATTTCTATTTTCTTATATTTGCTGAGGCTTGCTTTGTGCCCTAGGATATGATCTATTTTGGAGAAAGCTCCATGGGCTGCTGAGAAGAATGTATATTGTGTAGAGGTTGGATGAAATGTTCTGTAGACATCAAGTAGATCCACTTGATCTATTGTATATTTTAGATCTTGGATTTCTTTATTGATTTTTTTTTGTTTGGATGACCTATCTATTAATGATAATGGGGTGTTAAAGTCTCCCACAACCACTGTGTTGGAGTTAATATGCTTTTAGGTCTTTCAGGGTATGTTTGATGAAATTGGGTGCGTTGACATTGGGTGCATACAGGTTGATAATTATTATTTCCTTTTGGTCTATTTCCCCTTTTATTAGTATGGAATGTCCTTCTTTATCTCATTTGATCAATGTAGGTTTGAAGTCTACTTTGTCAGAGATAAGTATTGCTACTCCTGCCTGTTTTCGGGGGCCATTGTCTTGGTAAATCTTCTTCCAGCCTTTCATCATAAGCCTATGCTTACTTCTGTCGGTGAGATGGGTCTCCTGTAAGCAACAAATTTTGGATCTTCCTTTTTAATCCATTTCGTCAAATGGTGCCTTTTGATGGGTGAATTAAGTCCGTTAACATTAAGTGTTAGTACTGATAGGTATGTGGTGATTCCTGTCATTTAGTTGTCTTAGTTGTTTGAAGGTGTGATTGTGTGTACCTAAGTTGAGGTTACTCTCTACTTTCTTGCTTTTTCTTTTCCTGTAGTTTGGTGCTGCCTGTCTTTTCATGGTTAAGTTGGGTTTCACTTTCTGTGTGCAGAATCCCTTGAAGAATCTTTTGTAGTGGTGGCTTTGTGGTCACATATTGTTTTAGTTTCTGCTTATCATGGAAGACTTTTATTGCTCCATCTATTTTGAATGATAGTTTTGCTGGGTAGAGTATCCTGGGGTTGAAGTTATTTTCAT
This sequence comes from Castor canadensis, assembly GCF_047511655.1. Classification (NCBI taxonomy): domain Eukaryota; kingdom Metazoa; phylum Chordata; class Mammalia; order Rodentia; family Castoridae; genus Castor; species Castor canadensis. Next base: position 15,213,874 of record NC_133388.1, on the reverse strand, counting down.
TCAGTGCCCGGAAGATCTCACCCCACACTCTTCTTGCTTTTAATGTTTCTGTTGAGAAGTCTGCTGTGATTTTGATGGGTTTACCTTTGTGTGTTGTTTGTTTTTTCTCTTTTACAGTCTTCAATATTCTTTCCCTAGTTTCTGAACTTGTTGTTTTAATGATGATATGTCGTGGGGTAGTTCTATTTTGGTCTGGACTGTTTGGTGTCCTGGAGGCCTCTTGCATCTGTATGGGAATATCGTTCTCTAGATTTGGGAAATTTTCTGTTATTGTTTTGTTAAATATATTACGCATTCCCTTTGCTTGCACCTCTTCTCCTTCTTCGATGCCCATGATTCTCAAGTTTGGTCTTTTGATGGAGTTGGTGAGTTCTTGCATTTTCTCTTCACAGGTCTTGAGTTGTTTCATTAATAGTTCTTTGGTTTTTCCTTTAATTACCATTTCATCTTCAAGTTCTGAGATTCTGTCTTCTGTTTGTTCTATTCTGCTGGATTGGCCTTCCATTTTGTTTTGCAGTTCTGTTTCGTTCTTTTTTCTGAGGTTTTTCATATCCTGGATCGTTTCCTCTTTAATGTTGTCTGTTTTTGTCCTGAGTTCATTTATCTCTTTATTAATTGTGTTCTCTCTTTCACTTTGGTGTTTATACAGTGCTTCTATGGTCTCCTTTATTTCTTCTTTTGCTTTTTCAAATTCTCTATTTTTGTTGTCTTGGAATTTCTTGAGTATCTCCTGTACATTTTGGTTGACCCTATCCAGTAGCATCTCTATAAAATTCTCATTGAGTACTTGTAGTATGTCTTCTTTTAAATTGTTCTTGTGGCCTTCATGGGTTCTTTGGCATAGTTTGTTGGAGTCTGGATCTGAGTATCTGTTTTTTTCATTTCTCTCTGTTTCCTGTACTAGTTTTTTGCTGTGGGGAAACTGGTTTCCCTGTTTTTTCTGTCTTCCCGTCATTGCCCTTGGTGTTGTTATTGTCCCAGTATTGTGTGCAATTAAGTATTTTCTAGCTTGTAATAATAACAATGGTGATATTTAGAATGGAAGGGTGAGAGGAGATGGAAAGCAAAGAAGTTAAAGAAAAAGGGAAAAACAAATAAACAAGTAGGAAAAAACAAAAAATCAAGCAGAAAAAAACCCAAAAAACCTCCAAGTTCAAATGCAATGAAGTTTCAGTCTTAAAAATTTTGGTGTCCGTCTCACCCTCTAGTCTTGGAGATGGTGCCTCAGATGTTGTTCTGTAGTTGTCTCATCAAAGCGGACGCATAAAGTAGAACAAAACTGCACCAAAAACAAAAACAAAAAACCCACAAAGTGTCCCAAGTTCAAATGCAACACAGTTTCATTAAGTTTTTCAGCATGAAGGTGTAGTTCGGTTGTTTTCTCATCTAAGGTAGGGAGAGAGGAAAAAAAGAGTCTAGAGACAGTTCTGTGAATGGTATCTGCAGCTGTGGCTTGCCTGCCCACTGCTGTCAGCCTGCTGTTGCTGGAGGCATTATTTATGCAGATCTCAGGGGTGAGCTTAGCACTCACCTGGCCCCTCAGTCTTTATTTACTCAGAGTTCTCCTGTGCACAAGCTGCTGCTACAAGCTTTCCCCTTTCCAAGCACAGTGGGGGAGGTGACACTGCACCTGCTTTCTCAGGCCTGCATGTTGATTTACAGCTCACATGGGAAGTGGATCTTCCCCCCTCTCCTGTGGAGTTTTCCTCCCTCCGTCACTCTCACAAGCTTTCCCACTCCTCATTGCTGGGCGCATGCCCCCACTCCCGCTGGAGCCTCTCTGGCCAGGCCTGGCTTGTTTATTTACAGTCCCGGGAAGGAGTCCCCTCCCCCCTGTGGAGCTCAGGGTGCCCCACCCTCTTTGCAACATGTCTTTATTGTTCTTACTGCTTATTACTTAGTTTCTCTTTTTTCCCTGGGTGGAGGTCAGTCTGTCCAGGGGGCTATGCTGTTCTGGCCCAGGGTTGTCTGTGAGAGTACTGCATACTGCTTAGCTCACCTTGTCCTCATCTTCCCAAGCCATCTGGGCGCGTGAAACTGGCAGCCTGGGGGCCCTCCTGGTTTCTCTGTTTAACGTGAAGTGGAGATTCTCTGCACCGGCTGGAGGTGTGGAGGGGTCAAAGTTATGCCTCTTCTTGGCGGTTTTGCCTGCAAGGTGTGTCTCCAGCGTCTCTCCAAGATTTCACTATAGGAGGCTCACTTTCTGCTTCCTCCCTCTAGCCGCCATCTTGGAATCTCTCCAAGTGGTATTCTTTAAATTCACTTTCTTTCTTTTCTTCCCAGTTCTGGGGATTAAACCCAGGACTCTGCACATGCTAGGCAAGTGCTACCACTTAGCTACTTCCCCAGCCCTTTTCTAAAAAATATTTTAACATAGGGTTCTTGTTAAGTTCCCCAGTCTGGCTTTGATCTTGCGATCTTACTGCTTCAGCCTCCTGAATAGCTGGGATTACAGGCAAATACCACTGTGTCTGGCTTTCCATGCATTTTAATGGAAAATAAATGTAGTTCATTTATATTGAATGCAGTTGTTGATACTTTATAGCTCATGTCTGTTCTCTGTCCTCTTTTGTTTCTGTTTTCTTCTTCTTGCCTTTCCTTGAAGTGTTTTGTCTTCATATTAGTGAGGTATTACAGATCATACTCCTTTTTTCCTAATTGTAAGTTAGTGAGTAGAACTTATGAGTATTCAATTTTAAAATTTCATGACATCTATTTATGCAGCTAGCTGTCCATTCATCCATCTTTTCAAGAGACATTTACTGAACCTCCACCTTGGGCCAGGCATTATCCTATTAAACACCATGTTTTCAGATATTTCTTTTTTAGTTCATTACGAGTGTATTTGTTTTCTGTGGCTGCCATAACAAATTACTACAAACTAAGTGGCCTGAGAAACAACAGAGTGTATTCCCTCAGTTTGTAGAGAGAAGTCAGAAACGGAAGAGGTCAGCGGTGCTCTAGGAGAGAATCTATTCCTGGCCTCCTCGGCTCCTCGTGGCATCAGCATTGTCACTCCTATCTCTGCATCTGTGCTCACACTGCCTTCTCCTCTGAGTGACTCTTTGAAGGACATTGGTGTTACTGCATTTACCCAATAATAATCTCTTCCTTTCCAAATGCTTTCTAAAATTAACAAAACATTCACAAGTTCCATGATCATGATACAGCAACATCTTGTAGGGTGCTACCATTTAACCCCACTACAAGTAATATTTTTTATATCCAGCTTTAATTTGTCTTTTTTATCCTCTCCCTATCTTGGCATATTCCCCTATTTCATACACTTCTCTCTTCCTTCTTAACTTTGTCTACGGAGGGATTCAATTGGAAATGATTATGTGTGCTGTATCTTATAACCTACCATATCACAGCAGAGAAAAGACTTTCTTCACAGCAGGCACAGCAGGGTACCCTCATTTAGAATCAGAACTTGCTTTTTGTTTTGTTTTGTGTTTCTGATGGTGCTGGGGTTTGAACTCAGGGCCTCATGCTTGTTCAGCAGGCACTCTACCACTTGAGCCACTCCACCAGCCCTGTTTTGTTTGGGATGTTTTTGAGATAGGGTCTCATGAACTATTTGCCTGGGCTGGGTTTGACCCTTGATCTTCCTGATCTCTGCCTCCTAGTATCTAGCTTACAGGTGTGAGCCACTGGTGCCCAACCAGAACCTGCTTCTTGTGAACAGAACTTATATACTTGGAAGCAAAAACATAATACTTTATAAATTATTTAAATACATATATTAGAATCTTAAGTACATATCATGTAAGTATAGTAATTCTATTTGAAGAGAAGTAAAAATAATTTTTATTAATAAAGTAAGTGTTGTGATATTAGCAAGTAGAACTTGAGTTGGTATCAGTTAAGAATGGGTGGAATTTCCCTCTGAGGTCATTTGCTGATATCTTTGTGATGTACATTTCAAGTACTTGATGAATTTATGTCACTTATGTTATATTTTAACAATTTTTCCAGTTCACAGAAATGGTTTTTCAGAAGAATCTGCACAGTTTTTCTGGGTATTTAGGACACTAGAGTATCACAGAGATTATTTTGGTAAAGCCTTAATAAATGTATGTCAGAAAGGTGTTGTATAAATGCCTTACTGACCTTTCAGTATACTGAGTTTATCTTTAAGAAGTTTCTGGCAAAAACTGAGATTTAGTGCAAAGAATATTAAAATGATATCTTAGTATTCTGTATGATTCTTTTCCCAAATGCACAAATCTGAAAAATAAGTGTGGTTTTCAATTTTCATTCAGTAATAAATATATATCTCAACAGATAAAATGTTAGGCTAAGCTACTAATTCAGCCTTCATTTTCTTCTTTTTATTCATTATTTTAGGCAAATAATTAAGAATAACCCCTTTGGGGATTATTATAGGAGGTGGGAAGCCAAAGCCCCACTCAACAGACTTTCTTCATTAAGCACTGGGTTCCAAGTATACAAGTCTAATGTGTTCATTATTTCTTATGTAAAATCCACAGAATCCTGTTAATATCCTTTAAAAAATTCAGCTTGAAAACTGGAAATAAAACCTGCGATATGTAATAAGAAAAAAAAAAAAAGAAGTTTCTGGCAACTCATGGAGCCACCCTAGTACAAGTCATTTTGTTGTACTGACAGAAAGTTGTATGATTTGCCTAGTTATTTTTATTGCTTATCTATGTTGTTGCTATGGTTATTATTTTACCATAATAAAATTTTATCATTTGTATATATTTTATGAAGTATAGCAAACTGGCGGGTGACAGGGAAAAATGAGTTAGGATTTTAAAGTGTTTAATAATAGTCTCAAGACTTTAAGACTTGAGACGTGTAAAAATAGAGAATCTTATTTTAACACAGCCATAATTGATATCTTTGTGTATTGGTTATTTAATAAATATTTTTTTTGGTTTTGTATCTCAATGATATGTTTAAACCTTTGTAGGAAGTTATTAAAAGCAGTCATTTTTTTCAAAGTAATTCATTCCTTTTATAATGATAAATAAGGAATTCTCTTATAATTACAAGTTTAAAATTTGTATTTTCTTTGTAAGTGCCGGTCAAGATATCCAGGGAACAAGTGTGATTGCAAATCTTCCAGTTTTGATGCGACAGAATCCTACTGAGACACTTCGGAGAGTCTTGCCCAAAGTCAGAGTAAGTTGGTATGAAATAAGATTTAAATTTCGCATATTTTTTCCAATAGCATGTGCTCATTGTCGGAGAAAATTTTGAAGCTTTGGTGGATGATGTTTTGTACCTTGTAATAGAGTAGAGGAAGTATTATTATAAATGTTTAGAATTATGAAAATATTTAGGGAAACTAGTTGCAAAGATTTCTTTTTTTTTTCAATAGGGACATTTTAAAGTTAGTTCAAAACTTTTAATTTTTATTCTAAAATCACTGATATATTCAATATTCTATTGACTAAAATCTATGTTATTACATTAATCTGTATTTCTACAACATTAAAAACATAATTTAACTGATATTTCTAATAAAGTTGTGGTAACTTCTGAAGATTATCAAATAAAGATTGAATTTTGCCCATCACAATTTTAGTTTTATATTTGTTTTATTGATTCCATCAGAAATTGGTTTTTCTGTTAAGAACACAAGTGTTAGACCTACTATCATGTTTTTATTCTATTTAGCATTTATTGATTATTAATAGATCATGTTAAATATTTAAGAATTCATACTATTTATTTGCACCTATGTGCGAAGTGCTGTTTTCACAAAAACTTGACTGAACAGAGCAGACAGCAGTCCGTGTCCTCCAGGAGCTTCCCTACCATGGGCCAGAGAGCTTACATCCTAGTGCAGTGGGGGGGGGGGGGCATTTGCGAATGGTGACAATATTTGCTAATTTTGTTTACTTTGCTTTCCATTTGTTTATAATTTTTTTCTTAATTTGTATTAGTTTACACATGTTTAAAGTGCTGTAATTATTGTTGTGTTGTGTCTTTGGGTTTTACTTCTGGGCATGTAGCATGGTTCTAGCTAGTGTGATTGAGATCAGGGATGTCCTATGTCATTTTCAAGAGGCTGCATTTCAGTGAATTTCTTAATGGTTAATTGAGAGGAGGTTTACTTTGACATCACTGTGACTCACAAGTGAATCAAGCTTTTTCATATCTACTTTTCCCAAAATCATACCATAACTTCAAAGGAAGTAAGCCTACATAGACCAGGTGTATTTTTCCATCCATTTCAGTGATATTATCAGACTTAAGCTTGTTAGCATAACATTCAGAAGTGCCAGTTATACAATAGCGGAAAGGAACAGGTTTTTAGGTTCTCTTGGCTATGGAGTTAATGTAAGTAAGCAAATTGAGTTCAAACTCAAAAATGTTGAGCATGGTGCATATTGAATGTCCAAAGTTGTATAAAGCAAAAATAAAAGATAAAAGACAATAGTGATGTTTTTAGAGGTGTCTAAATTCTTTTGCCATAATCCCTTTTCCCAATCAAGGCAATTAACAGCAACTCCTAAGAAATCTTGGTTTTATGGGAATATATAAAGAATGTATACTTGCATGGGTGAGACCCTGGGTTCAAGCTCTAGTACCAAAGAAAGAAAGAAAAAGAGTATATATGCATGTATATAGCATACTTATACAAAATATCGAATGTATCTTCTGAAGCTATAAGATATGGTTCAGTTACAGAAAATATGGTTTAAATAAGCTTTCATAGTAATTGAAGTTAATTGATAAAGGATTAACTGACTGGATGGAATCAAAGAAACCACATACTAATGAATTTGTACCAGACAAACCTTTATTTACTGCTGAATGATTTTCTTCATTTGTTCTGTTAATCAGTAAGCAACCATTTATTTAGGATCAGTCATTTCTTGTGCTCTGTACTAAGTTTGAAAGAGATATGAGAAAGGTAGAGTCAATCTATGTCAAGAAGACCTAAAACTATGAAAAAGAATGCAAGAACAAGTACATACAATAGAGCATTGTGTGATTCTGACTTTATGTTAAAAATGCTAAGGAATGAAGCAAATGAGAAAAGGGCTTATGGAGACTTTAGTATATAATATAGATGGCCAAATGTTTAATCATCCCATTGTAAATGATAAAGCCTTTGTTTATGTGCAAGTCACTTTATAATCCTTGCACTCAGAGACTGGAAACTTAGTTGGTACTTGGGGTTAGCACTCAGTTCAGTTCTGCCTGGCTTCTGTGAGTGCCTCACGCCAAAGCTGTGTCAAAATTTCAGAGCCCCTTTCTTTGTCTTTCCGTGGCCATTATTGCTTAGTTAACTTTGTGGGAAAGCAATGTTGTATGCCAAAGTGAGCATGTAGAAATAATGGCATTCGCAGTCATTTGTAAATAGTTATGAGCACTTGCTAAGTACTGTTTTAAGCACTGGGGAAATATAGTTGAGCAAAACGGATGGGGGACCTGTCCTCAGGGAGGCTGCAGTACTGAAACTTTAACAAGCAAACAAACAAGCAAAGTATGTGACTTGATCGTTTGCGGTAGGGACTCTGATGTGAAGATCAGGAGAGACTGACAGAAAGTAGTAAAGTAACTGAAGACCTGCTGTGCATGGGAGGTCAACAGAGCCTTGGCAGCAGGAAAACCACAGGTGGGGGAACAGCTATCTGAGAGGCAGAAATGAGCAGTCTGGGTCAAGACAACAGCAGGTAGCCTGAGGTGGAACAGCCTGGTGGGATCTAGTGGGAAAGGACAGGGTGTGGCCTTGAAGAGAGGTTTGAGAAGTGTCCAGGGACAGAGCATGCAAGCACTGGGTTTTCATTCTGAGGCAGGGGAGGGCCTCTGAAGACTAAGCATGATCCCAACTAGTCCTGCGGTGGTCATTTTGGTTGGTGTGTGGAGAGTGGATAGAATGGGATGGTTAGGAGGCTTCGGCATGGTCCTTGTGAGAGTTGATGGTGGCCTGGATTAGGATGACTAACTAGTGCAGTAGAGAGCGGTGGGCATATCTGAGATATGTGTATTGTGATACAGTGAACAGAATTCCAAAATAGATTGGATTTGGGAAGCAAAGGATGACCTCCACTTTCTGGCCTGAGCACCTGATTGGTTCTGCTGGTTTTTAGTATCTTAGCTGATCATCTGTTGAATTCATGGGGAAAATTGACCTGAGTACTTACTAACAGGTGTTCTATGAATGATTTACTTTGAAAAAATTTAAAGATACAATGACTATTTCATGCAAGAAGTAGTAATTCAAAACATTCTTACCACATTTGTAGTAGTGCCGTAAGTAGCTCTTAGAGCTTGCCCTTGGCCCTGTCGTTGCCTTAAAGAACACGAGATAAAGTGATGGCAGGAGATGTCACTGACCTTAAGTTTTAGGGAATTTTATGCAGATATTTTTGTTTCATTGCATTTGCATTTCATTCCTACTATAATGTATTAACTGAAAAATTGTTTTTAAAAAATAGGCTATTTTCAGTGTTTTAGAGATGAAGGAACTAAGGTTAAAAAGAAAATGGCAGAGACAGAGTTAGGATTCGAACTGAACACTAATTCCATTGTATTTCCACAGCTTCTTTTCTGAATTGTATACAAAGTGGACAGGGAATGGCAGTGCAATGAAGTCACTCACCGCAAGCTTAAATTTAAGTAAGATCAGGAAAGGAAATATGTTTACCTCCAATTTAAATTCTCTAAAATACAGTCATTATATAATATATTCATGTTACGTGATTTAATCCTAGGGTATCTTTTGGAAAGGGAACAGTTTTTTGTGGGGTCTTTATTAAATCAAGTTTTAATTCTTTTTTCCATAATATATTAAACTGAAATATTAGATATTAGATTTTAATATTTGACTCAAACATCTGTTATCTAGAAGTGAAAACTTGGTTGTCAAGGTTAATTTCTAAAATACCTCAGTCATTTGTAAAATTTTAAATGGTAGTGATGTAATTACACCACATACCATAGGTGATTTCTTTAGAATGTTGTACAGTAAAAAATTTCTACCTGTTGAGTTATTAGATTCATTTCATTGTTTTTTTCACTCATATTTTGGTTCTCAAAATGCAGGTCATGAAATGACGTGGTGGAAAATGTGCAGTGGCAGGCCCACATGATGTAACCAGAGTGGACATATATTGAAGTCCTGCTATGTGTCCGACACTGCAGTCTGTCAAACATTTTAAACATTTTTATGCCAGTCCTAGTGCTGGCTCTATGACAGGTATTTGATAGAGGAAGAAACAACTTAGTTAAATAACTTGCCCAAGTCACAAAGCTAGCAAGTATCATAATTAAGTTTGACCAGGAAGCCTTAACTTAACTTAACTCATATTCACCTTCCTCCTAGCTGATCCTTATTGGATCAGATCTCTAATGTGTAATTTCTCTTCTCAAGCCTTAGTCATCTTGTCTGGTTACTACAACAGCTGCCTACTGAATCTGTCACTTCTATTTTGCCTCCTAGGCTCCACCCACCAGAGAGATGTTTTAGAAGTGCCGGTTGTATCTTATCATCATTTTGCATGAAAATTACTTAGTAGTGATGTAGACAGAATAACATTCCCCCCTTCTACCCCTACCCTCACAGTGTGTGGCTCTGACACCTGAAAACTGCAAATAACCTTATTTCAAAGAAGATCGTTGAGAAATGTGGACAAACTAAGGATCTGGAGATAGGGTGATTATCCTGGATCATATGGGTGGGGCCTAAATGCCATCACACGTGCCCTTCTAAGAAGAAGACAGATGAAGATTTGATACATACGTGGGGAAGGTGGCAGTGTAAAGGCAGAGATTGCCCCAGTCCCAGGAGTGACAGCAATCACCAGAAGCTGGAAGAGATTCTACCCTGGAGCATCTGGAGGGAGTGCCACCTCCCTTGTTAAACTGGAAAGTTGGCTCAGTATATTGTTCTAGGACTTCTGGCTTCCAGAATTGTGAGAGATTAAATTTCTGTTGTTTTAAGCAACTCAGTTCATGTTAATTTGTTACAGCAGCCACAGGAAAACTAATACAAATAACTTCCCACCTCAGATGGAATAAAACTTCCTACCATGTCCTTTCTGACCTCAGCACCTACCAGTCTTTTCCCCTCCTTTTTTTTCCCATGAGGGCAGTATCTTTGTCAGTCTGTTTTATCACTGTACTTCCAGTACTCAAAAATCATCTTAAAATGAGTGTTGATTGGGGATGGGAGGAGAAAGTGAAGGTACGTATCAGAGAAAAGATAAAGACATAGTAAATTAAATCAGTATGAAACTTGATTATTTGGAATTGGTAGAAGTGACACAGCAATATTCTGATTCTGAAACGCTCCATTAGTTCTACTTCAGTAGTTTTGCATGACATTAGTTTCATATATAGAAATAATACATATAATAAAGGTCTCTATACGATTATTTCCTGTAGTATTTTATACCTACTGAACATAGGTAGAGGTTTAGAGTGATCTTGTTTTGAAATTTTTACAGAAACCATTTACTTTGTAAATAAAGATGTTTGTGAATGAAAATGTTTACTTTCTGAAGGTCTTATTTCAAGTAGTCCCGCTAAGTGGGCAGACAGTAATAATGGAGGACTACTCTCTGTGGACCAGGTATTGTGTTTGATGCTTAGACCCATCCTTTGTAGGTCGTCGTAGTTCCACCTGATGTATTATACTCATTTTACAGTTGAGAAAATATGGGCTTAATATTCAGTGTTTGAGTGTGAATGATTTGTTAGAAGGTTTCTAGGAAGCATGCAATGTGTTTTACCAGTTCACTAAAAAAAAAAAAAAAGAACTAGTTTTAACTCAAGGAACTAAAGAACATGAACAAGTGATGCAAATTGCTGTCTCCTTTGGTTTGCATCTCCAGAAATGTCCCTCTCTTCTTTACCACAGGTGATATTTTCTGAGATACAAGTTAAATTCTGAGAAAAGCTAAAGGATTTTGTGAAAGCAACATAATTATACATCATAAGCAGAACGTGATTCTAGATTCCCCTACAGATCATAAGTAGCCCACAGTAGAGTACAGCACTTGTCGACAGGACATTTAGAACATTTTCATATGAAGGAAGATAAAAAGGAAAATGAAATAATTCTTATAACATAAGGTTGTTGGAAGGTGATTGTCAGGGTAAGAACTGACCTCACTAAGAGGTTTTATTAACTTATTATTCGTTAACTTGTTCTTCCAGTTTACCAAGAAAAAAAGAGGAAGATTATACAGGTATGTAACACTGTGCCCAGCTGAAGTGAAGCTTTTAGCAGTTTTTTTCTGAATTGACTATGGGCTCACAGAGCCTGTATCAGTTTTGAATAACTTGGAGCTCCAGATCCAAGGGTGCGTTGCACTCTCACTTGCAAGCTCCATTCACAGATCTGCTCACGAGGTGGAGTGGGGCAGAGCAGGAAATTGGAGAGAACCCCTCTGATGACATAGGTGTGTTGATGATTAACGAAGCGAGCCTGCCCACTTCCTCAGAACCTTCTCTCTTGTGAAACAAATGTTTGTTCTGCTGGGGAAAAGCAGTGGACTCCTGCTCTCCTGAAGAGCAGGTGAAGGCCCATAGCTTCTGTGGGAGTGCTGGAAGCAAAATTAGCTGCCTTTGGAAAAGATAGGGAACCCTCCCTCCTGCAGAACCTCAAAAAGATGGCTACTTCTAGGAGGAAGGGCAGGAATGTTAGACCCAAGACCCTGCACTGATGTAAAGCAGACGTCTACTGCCAGTGGGGTGTGCCAAAGACCTCCTCCTCCCCAAGATATAAGGGCATAGGACAGGAACACTGAAAAGGCTCCTTCTTGACATGCTCAAAGGCCCTGTGTAAGATAATGCTGAATCAAGATAACCAAGAATCCCTGCTTCCACCATTAGCCTAACCTTTAGTAATAAACAACAGAATTCTACTACCTAGGGAAGGTTCTGGAGTGTGATGAGAACCCTGCTTGAAAGCCGAGAATAGAGCAGAAACTGAGGAAAAACCTTTGGCCTTTCAGGCTGCACATTAAATAAGTAGGCAACATAAAAACTTCTAGACACATAAAATAAGGGGGAGAATGACCAAGACAAAAAGTAAACAGAAATGACCCAGGAAATATCAAATAGGTAACTTAACATAACTCTGATTAACATGTAAAAAATCTGGTGGAAAATTACATGCATGGCCACATAGGCATTTCAACTGAGAGGTGTAGTATAAAATGATCAAAAGGGAATGCTAGAATAAAAAGGCTGATATCAGAAGTTTGGATGCAACTGGGGTAAGAATCAATGAGCATGAAGAGAAAAATTATCCAAACCAAAACACAAAGATAAAAATGAGTGAAAAAAATAAAAAAGAACATTCTAGACAGTATAAAGTGATTTAATATGCATGTAACTGGAGTCTCAGAATGAGAAAGAGAAAAGAGGGAAGAAAAACTATTCAAAAAGGGTCTGGGTGTGGTGGCACACAGATTCTTGGGAGATAGGAGGATTGTGGTTTAAGGCCAGCCCAGGACACAGTGAGACTGTATCTCTGTAATCTTAGCTACTTGGTAGGCAGAGGTAAGAAGATCATGGTTTTTGGTGACCTGGGCAAGATTCTAACTGAAAACAAACCAAAAGCAAAAGGACTAGGGTGTGGCTCAAGTGGTAGTGTACTTGCCTAGCAAGTAGCAAGGCCCTGAGTTCAAACTCCAGTACCAGCCTAAGACTTTTCTGAAATTAATGGAAGATAACAAACCATCTGAATCCAAGAATCTCAGAGAATACCAAACAGGATAAATACACACACACACATACACACACACACACACATGATTCATCATGATCAAATTTTTTTTTTCTTTGGTGGAACTGGGGTCTGAGCTCAGGGCTTTGCTCTTGCAAAGCAGGTGCTCTATCACTTGAGCACACCTCCAGTCCATTCTTCTCTGGTTATTTTCGAAATGAGGTCTCCTAAACTACTTGCCCAGGCTGGCCTTGAACCACGATCCTCCAGATCTCAGCCTCCCAAGTACCTAAGATTACAGGTGTGAGCCATTGGTGCCCAGCTTTGATTGAATTTCAGAGAGTAAAAAATATGAGACAGTGAGTGGTCAGGATCAAAGGAAATACTACATTCAGAGGAACAAAGGTGAGAATTAAACAGACTTTGGTTAGAAACTATGTAGTACAGAACACAAAATACTTTTTGTTTTTTTTTTAAAGGCAAACAGAAACTGAGAGAAATAATTATCAGAGCTACACTGTCAAATGGTAACATGAATTCTTTAGGCAGAAGCAATGTGATACCAGATGGATATTTGGATCGATAGGAATAAATGAAAATTAGAGTTAAAGTAAAAGAAATAACAGTTCTACAGGTATTCTTACAGAAAATAGAGAAGTAAGAACTTTATAAGTCCTTCTGTGAGGCCTAGCATTACCTTGATAACCCAAATGGGAAATATACACTACAAAAAACTATTGGTGTATATCCCTCCTGAGCTTAGATGCAAACATAGTTTTTATTTTTTCAGGGTTTTTTTTGAGACAGGGTCTTGCTATATAGCATAGACTAGTGTTGAACTTATAGCATAGACTAGTGTTGATGGTCTTACTTGAGCTTCCCAAGTGCTGGGATTACAGGAATGTGCCAGCAGCCCGGTTCAAACATCTTTTAAAAAATGGCAAGTCAAATCCAGCAATTATCAAAAGGATAATATATCATGACCAATTGGGATTTATTTCAGGAATTCAGAGTGTTTCAAAAGTCAAAAACTGATCAATATAAATCATTATATCAGTAAAGTGAAAGGGAAACACCACACCCAATCATCTCTGTAGATTTAGAAAAAGCATGGGACAAAACAACCATTCCTGCTCACAGCAGACTAGAAATACACATGAATTTTCTCTCAGGAAAAAAACCCTACAGGTAATGCCCCATCATAGTTAGAGATGACTGAATGCTTTCCCCAAATATCAAGAAAAAGCCATGGTGTTACTTTTAACACTGCATTGGATGTTCTAGTCAGTATAGCAAGGCAACAAAAAGAAGTGAAAGGCACCTACATTGCAGAGACAGAAGTAAACAGATAACATTGTTTCCTCAGATAGCATTATTGTCTTTGTAGAAACTACCAAAAAGTACCAGGGCAGCTGGGGTGTAGCTTAAGTAGTGCAGAGCACAGCACCAGACCCTGGGTTCAATCCCTAGTACTGCAACAACAGAAAGAAAAAGAAAGTGACAGAGCAAAGAGGGAGGGAGGTAGGAAAGGAAGGAAGGGAGAAAGGAAAGAAGGAAGGAAAGGAAGAAAAAGTAAAGAAAAAAAAGAAAGGTGAAAATCATTGGAACTATTGAGTATAGAGAGGTTGCAGGATACAGGAGTAATATGCAAAAATTGATTGTATTTCTACATACCAATAGCAAACAATTGAAAATTGAAGGTTTTCTTAGACCATCACAGTAGCATTAAAGTATTTAGAGCAGATAAATCCAATAAGTTATATTTAAGACCTATATAATAAAAATCTATAGAATATTACTGAGAGGAAATAAAAGAGAACTAAGTGAGTGGAAAGATAGATCATGTGTATAGGCTGAAGACTCAATATTTTTAAGATGTGAGCTTCCCCCCAAATAATCTATATATTGAATGCAAAATAATTAAAATTCTAGCAGGTGAGGTTTTTTTTGGTGGGGGGGATGGCTCAGGAGGGGTAGGAAATGGCAAGTTAATTTTGAAGTTCATACGAACATGTGAGGGACCTAGAATAAGCCAAAACAACTTTGATAAATGGGAACAAAACCAGAGGATTTAGGCCACCTGATTTGAAGACATATATGCAGCTCTAGCCACAAAGACTTATGAAATTGGTGCAAAGACAGATAAAACGAGACATATAGAGAGCTAAAACACCAAACAAACAAACATACAACACTCCACACCCTTCCCTCCTCCCTTGCTACCCAGGGCTGGGGGTATAGCTTAGTGGTAGAGTGCGTGCCTAGCATGCCCAAGGCCTACCACTGCAAAAAACAAATAAACAACAACAACAAAGCCCTCAAAACTATACACATACCCTAAAAACTGTCAGTTGATTTTCAACATAGATACAAAAACAATTCAGTGTGGAGAGGGTAGTTTTTTCATCAAATGGTGTGGAACAATTGAGGGGGAAAGTCCATACCTTGCACAATATAAAAAAATTGACTCAATATCAGTAATTGACCTAAATGCTAAAAACTAAAATTGTAAAAATTTCCAGAAGAAGTTGGTAGGTTAGGCAAGTTGGTTTTACAAATGGCATTAAAAGCTTGATGCATAGAGGAAAAATTCTAACTCCTCTTCAGAAGGCACTATAGAATGAAGACAAGTCATAATGGGAGAAATATTTACAAATCACATATCTGGTAAAGGGCGTGTTCAGAATATGTAAATAACTTTCAAAACTCAGTAATAAGAAAAAAATTCAGTTTTTTAAATGGGCAAAAAATTTAAAAGATTTACTAAAGATTCATGGATGGTCAAAAGCATAAGAAAAGATGTTGACTGTCATTGGTCTTTAGAGGAATATGAGTGAGTCAACTAAAACACCTATTAAAAATACCCAGCCATACCACGTATTGGCAAGAATGTGCAACAAGTCAAACTCTCATACACTGCTGGTGGGAATGTAAAATGGTGCAGCTAGTTTGGAAAACACTTTGACAGTTCCTCAAAAATTTAAACATACATCTACTGAATCACTCAGACATTTCACTCCTAAGGTTTAAGAATATTTGAAGTATATGTTTACATAAAGGCTTATAAATAAGGGCTGGGGGTGTGGCTCCAGCAACAGAGTACGTGCCTAACAGGTAGGAAGCTCCGAGTTCAAACCCTAGTACTGCCAAAAAAAAAAAAGATTCACACATAAATAAATGTTCACTGCAGTTTCTTGGTAGCTATTTGTGATAGTTAAAGCTGAGACAACTCAAATATCCACCCACAGGTGAGGAATAAATAAATTTTGGCATAGCCAATGAGATCATACTTTTTATACATTCCTCTATTGGTTATATATTGGAATAGCTTCCTCTAATTTGTAGATTGTCTATATCTTTTAGATTTTATTTCATAAACATGATTGGTTTTTAAAAATCTGATGCTATTTTAACTAGGAGATTTTATCCATTTATATTTAAAGGAATTGTGTATTGTCTTCTTACTATAGTTGCCTTTTTGACAACTGCTGTGTTTTTTTTTTCTCATTTGCCTTTCTATAGCTTGAAAGTTATATACTCTTTTACTTTGTTTTTGTTAGTCACCCTGTACATTACAACAAAGACATGTTATCAAATGCAATGTTCATTGGTATTTTTACCTCTTCCTAGATAATGCAGGAGCCTCAGAATTCTTTAACTCCATTTAGTTCTCTTCTGATTTATTTGTTATTGTGAGCTTTTTAACTCCTTATGTGTTTCAAGTCTCAGAGGTATCACTGTTGTTATTGCTTTACATACCAGAATTTATTGAGATTTACCTATATATTTATCACATTTTGTTGCCTATACTATTTCCATTTGCAAATATTTTCTTCTGTGTGAAGAATACTCTTTAGTATTTTATTTAAGTCTGCTGGTGACAAATTCTCTTTGTGTTTGTCCAAGACGTATTTCACATTCCTTTTAAATAGATGTTTCATTGGCATAGGATTTTGCAATGACCATATATGTATTTCTTTTTGGCATATGTCTGGCTTCTTAAATCTGAGACTTATTTTGTCAGTTTTGGAAAATTCTTACCTATCATTTTTTTCAAATGTGCTTCTGTTTAATTTTCTCTCTTCTTGCAATGCTCCAGTTTCACATATATTAGACCTTTTACGTACTATCTTCTGTGTTTCTCCTTCTTTTCCATACTTTTTTCTCTTTGTGATTCATTTTGGGATTCATTCCTGATCCATCTTCCAGTTCAATAATTCATTATACCTAGCCTGATTTTAATTTTGATTATTGTATTTTTCTGGTTTAGAATTTCTATTAATTCTTTAATAAATCTGCCACAATCTTTTGAAATATACTAGAATTCTCTGTTGAAATCTTAATTACATCTTTTGTTCTCTTGAACCAGGCATGTATCACATCTGGTGCTCCTTTTGGTGTATTTATATCATGTGTTGTTTTTGTGGTTCTCATTCATATTGTCTTATCTCCTCATGTACCTGGATATTATTGATTATATGCTTGATCATATATTTGACAAATTATTTGTAGAAGTGGTTTGATGCCTACACGATATTTTTGGAAAGGGACATGTTTTCTTCTGGCTAACACTGAACTGAAGTAGCAGCTATATAATCCCATTTCAGGTATGGGATGTGTTATGGTTTGGATATAAAATGACCCTAAAAGCTCAAGTGTTGAAGGCTTGTCCCCAGCTGGTGTCACCTATTGAGATGTGATTGGATCATGAGGCACTAATCTCATCATTGATGAGTTCATAGCAAAATGGGATACTGGAAGGTGGAGCCTAATTGGAGGAAGCAAATCACTAGGTGTGTGTCTAGTCTTTCCCCCAACTCTGTTTCCTGGCTACCATGAGGTGAGCTGCTCTGCTTTTCTGTGATCTCTACTTCACACACTCTATACCATGATACTTTGCCTCATCATGGGCCCATAGCTGGTCATCTATTGATGAAAATCTCATAACCATGAGCCAAAATAAATCTTTCCTTCTTTAACTGTTGTTCTCAGGTATTTTATCACAGTGATGAAAAACTGACTAACCCAGGATGGTTAAAGCTGGGCTGCTCTCCCCTGTGAAGGCTGGCCTGCTGCAGGAGTATTCTTATTCCTATTGCAAAGGGGCTTACCAGGGCCTCTGCAAGACTGTCAAAGAAGTCTTTTAGGCTCTCAATCTCTCACGAGCCTCATCTAGAATCAGCAAACACCCCAAGAGGAAGAAGAGGTTCACAATTACCTGCTCACTTTTCTGCATTTCCATTGTTTGGATGGGTAACTTTTCACTACCTTGTTAGTTTCCTTGTGCCTTTATGGACGTGATTTTTGTAATTTGTCCAGCTTTTAAACTTTTCTTTATCAAGAGAGTTGATTAAAATTTCCTAGTCTGCCATTACTGAAAGAGGGAGTTCTTTTATTTTTCCTTCTTGGTTTGATCTCAGAACAATATTAACCCCAAGTGTTTCTATTTGTATCTCTGCATAGGTTCTGCATACACATATACCCCTTTCCCATACACTGTCCTCACTCCCACAGCCACACAGATCAGTTGATTCTTTTCTAATGGTATGTTAGGAGCAGTCCAGGATCTAAAATTAAATATTCTGCTGAAGCATTTGCAATGGATCTTCTTATGTACAGGTTGTGTTCTTAATTTCCCTTGTTTCATTGAAGTGTGTTACAGTACAGTTTGCTTCTTTTGTCTATATTTTCTCTGTAGGAAATCTTACCCACATCCTTGTCTTTAAATATCATCTATGTAATCTCACTTACTTTTAGGTAGCCCTTTTCAGAGTGCCAGATTTGTTTATACAATTTTCTGCTTACAGTTCTACTTATCAATCTTAAAGACATCTTAGAATTAGTAGGTCCAAATTTCCCCAACTCCCGAGTTTCCTCCTGTGTCTGCTATCCTAATGTGCATCAGTGGTCTCCATGTTTACAAACCGGGATTTTTGGAGCCATCCTTGATACCATTAGTTCTTTTACTATTCACTATACTATTACTATTCATGTAATCCTGTTTATTTTATGTCTTAAATATTTCTTGAATCCATCCACTTCTCTCCAACTAGAGAACCTAGCCTGAGCTATCATGGAGGTTTGCTTAGGCAGGTGCAATCTCTTTCCAAGGGATCCTCATCCTCTGCCTCCTTTCCATCCCATCCCATTTCTCTCCTTTCTGATTCAGTTTCAGCCTTATAATCAGCATGATATTTGAAAGCATTTTAAAGCATAATCTAAGCCATGAGGAACTGAGCTGTGTGTCTCACTGACTCAGCAAACTCTCTCTCTCTGCTGCAGGTGCACCGATTGGTGTTTCAGGTCTCTCACTTGCATGCTTCTCCTTGCTTCCCAGTGCTGGATATGCTCTCTTTTCTCAGCTTCTCCTCTTCCTATCTTCCCTTTCCCACCCTTTGTCTAGGATTTCTTTCTTTTACACAGGCCAGTTGTCCCTTCTCAGTAAAGCCCTGACACCTCAGAGGTCACCGTAGGTCACCTCATGGTGTCTTGTACTTCTTCATCCTTAGCACTTATCATTATTGTAAAGACAGAATTAGCAGCATTGTTGAGCATACGGTGCATTGCTGCTCCTGATTACTGATTTCTTGGGCTCCAGTGCCTTGCACACTGCCCTGAATGTAACTGGGTGAATATTTCTTGAGTGTTTGAGTATATACAAGGCAGGAGTCACTTGAAGGTAGAGAACCATAACCTTGACTTTTGCCAATTTCCTAGAGTCCATAGCATGATACTGGTACTTAATAAATAACTGTGAATGAAATAAAATTACATTATTTCAGAATGAGATTTTTAGTGGAGTACTTAAGAGAGAGTTTGGTAGGCCACAGGATAATGATTGACTAGAAAAGCAGTCCTATTTCTACCTACTTATAGAAATTGCCAGACTTTGCATTGGTACTTTTTCCTCAAGAAAATGGTTTATAATTTTTCACAAAACATTTAAGTAATTTAACTTTTAGGGATCATTTGAAATAGTTGTTTATAGCTATCACTTCCATCAAGTCAATATTTCTTTCATAAGAACATACATTCTTTGCAAGTTTCAAATTGCTCTTTTTTATTTTAAGCCTAAATCACAAAATTATTCATGATTATAACATTAAATGTAAAAGTGACCTAGATTAATATTCTTTCCAAAGCTCAGTTTTAAAACCTTGGTCTTGAAATTCATTTGTTTTGTGATTTTGCAAGGGAGGGCATTTCATGGCACATTTGCAGTAGTCATGTAATAGTGGCTATCAATATTGGTATTTCCTGTATGGAAAGGGCTCTGTAGGAGACTTCTATGTGTACCTCCTCATGAACCTTGTGTTTAATCACTGAGATGCAGATGTACAGAAGGGAAAGACAGTCCCTTTGTTACTTCCATTCACTGTCTACAGTTTATTTTCCTCTCGCCTGATTTTCTGTGCTCTCGGCTAGCTCTCTCTCCCTTTCCTTTGATGTGGAACATGGCAGTTCGGGATAGGGAAGAGAATGAAGTGTCAGAATTGTTAAAGGTATCTTGGAGTTGACATGTTCCAATTATTCACCTTTAACTCAGTTTAAAGTCTTTTATAAATATTATAATTTTATAATAAAAGAACTTTCACTGCTATTGATAAAATTATTGAAAATTCCCATATTTATTTCCCCCAGTACCTGAGATATTTGATTGGTTCTAGCTCTCCAATATTTTAATAATTAAGCCCCTGTTATTTAAAAAGAATCAGTGATGCTATTTCTGACAATACACAAAGACACTTTGTAATTTTAGAGCTCCTTTACCTGTTCCCAGTACCATTTACCATAAATGTGCTTTCCAGTTTTCCTCAGTAAGATTACTTTCAGAATGTGTGAATCCAAGGTATTTTCTCATTTGGAATAAGCAGTGGTTTATGTAATGCTTCTCTACCGTGTATACTGTGAAGAGAAATATCTTTTGGATGGATAAAATGCAGGTTCACTGGAGGCAGAGCTATTTCCCTTTCCGTAAGGAACGTATTATACAAAACGCTCTCTTTTACCATTCATGCTAACTAAAGAGTGAATTTTAAACACAGAAATGTTCATTTTCCTTCCTTGAATGGGAATAGTTTTTTTTAAATTTGGAAATATGCTGTTATCTCATGTAGCAAATGTCTCATTTCATTTCTGAGGAGTTCAGGTTGGGATGCCCGCCATGTGCTAGTGTGTAAGAGGAATGGTGACTGACCTAGGCATGCACTTAAGCAACAGAGGAATTTACTTTTCAGTGTCTTCCAAGGTCCATGAGGATGCACACTTATTTATCCAGAGAGTATGGATCTCACATATGTTTGTCCAGAGGGTGTGACTCTGTGGAGGAGAGCACTTATTGGTAAGTATCAAGCTTATTGTACTATGGTTCAGAAAAATATGTTTAGAAATCAATTGATTTTTTTTAGCAGTGATAAAATCTCTTAGTCTGTGCTGGTTTCTTAACAGTGGACAGTTCCAGATGTTGAAGTCAGCACAACAAGAGAAAAACCCAAATCCTGATAAGACTTGAGGATTTTTCGAAAATTAAATGCAAAATAGTTGGGGCAAATGTTGCTGCGGGAGTCAAGACTAAGTCATACAGTAAGAAGAATGAAGCCGGAGAGCTCTTCATGTTCTTTGCATACAGTTGGCATATGTGCAAGCCCAGGACTTAATGACATAGGGGGCAGAACACAGCTCTTGGAACTTAAAACAGCAGGTTCATGTGAACTGGAATGTACACTGTGGCCCTCACAATTTATTTTAATCCTTTTTGCAAAAACCGTTCTGTTCCTAAATAAAAGCTATGACTTCTAAAACCTGTAAGTGACGTACGCTGGCCACATCAGATCTTTGAAAAGTGTTTTCCAAATTCCAAATTTTTAGTGTGGAACAAATGTTTGTTCTGGAAACAGTATAGCAAGGGAGATGGGAAGATTAGGTTCAGATTTCAGTTATTGTTTTATGCCTTATCATTCCTTCTCTTTTTCTCTCAGCCAAGAACTCTTAGGATACATGATTGACTGTTGGTTGAAAAAACTTGTAAAATAATATTTGTGCATGTGATACAAAAACTTAGAACAAAACAAAACAAGAACTAGCCACCCAAATATGTGATAGGCTTTCTGGGAGTTAACCATAACACATAATGTTTGCCACAGCAAAGGCCACTGCCAGATCTCCCACCGTACCCTGTGAAGACATAGGATTGGTTTAAGCCATGTGTCGATCAGTGTTGAATGGACATGCAGGATCTGTGAGATAGAAGTCAGTTAGCAGTGCTTTGGCTTCCATTGGGCAAAAGGTTAAATTGTAGAGTTGTCAGTTATTAGCTCACTGGCCGTCAACAAAATACTTCACTGCTCTGGTATTCCTTCTGCTATAAAACTAGGTATGTAGTCTCCCATGTGATGACTGGCAGTGGTTTCACTGTGTGGAAACAAGGAGTCTGGGTATAGGGTATAAATCATGGTGACAGAGATGCTGGGGCAAAACATGGCTGGAGAAACTCCCTATGGGTACAATAGAAAGAGGACTGCTAATACTGATCTCTGTGATCCATCTTGCTTTACCTTCTCTCTAACTCTGCCAATCCCTAATCTTTAGGACTCACCTCAAAATCCCTTGAAGCCACCTTTTAGGAGATGTGGAAAATGTGTGAAGGGAGATAACTTAGGTGAAAGGATAAGAGTTATTTGGCCATCTAGCAATTACTGGATGCCTGATGTATGCTTGCAGTTGGGGATACAGCAGTGAGCAAACAGACAAAAGTTCCTGCAGTCATGTTCTGGCTGGGGGAGACAGACCATGGACAAATGAACAACTGCAAGGAATAAACCTGTAGGGATGGTGCTGAGAGATGGGATAGAGGGCGGCTTTTAGTTTAAATAAGGTCATCAGGGAAGGATTCATTGAAAATACAGTATTTGAGTAGAAGCTTAAGAGAGGTCCGAGAGCCACTATGTGGAAAACTGGCAAAGTAAGACTTGAGAACAGATCTGTAAGTCACTGAGAGGACTTTGCCTTTCAGCAAGAAGAAAAGCCATTGGAAAATTCTGAGCAGAAAAGTGACATAAACTGACTTAGTTCTTAAGAAAGTCTCTCTGGCTACTCTGGGGAGAATAGATAGCAGAGGGCACTGGCAGAATCAAAGGCTAGATAAAGTTATTAGAATAATTCAGGCTGGAGAGGATGGTAGCTTGGACTAGGGTAGCAGTGGTAGAGGTGACAAGTGGTCAGATTCTAGATATGTGTTGAAGGTAGATCCTTCAGGGTTTAGATTAGGGTGAATGAGGAATGAAAGGAGCTAAGGACCCTGAAGTTTTGGGTCCAGCTGAGCAGCTAGAAGGGTAGAGCTGTCATTTGCTTCTTTCTGAGATGACGATCTGAGCAGGAGCAGGTTTGGGGAAGAGATCAGTTAAGATGTGGATAAAGTGAGGTTCCTGCTAGTTATCCAAGTGAGTGCAGAGAAAGACAGTTGGATATAAAACGGTCATTATTTAAATGCTCATTTCTTGTAATAGGTTGGTAAGTCATAAAAAGCTATTTAAATTATTTAAATCCCTGTTGGGACAATGCGATAATTCATATTTTATATGTAAGAAAATAATGCAGAAAAATTTGTTTTTGTAAAATCACAGAAATGAAACTTCATGACTGGAAGTACCTTAATGGTCTAGGAACCACTTGCTCTTTTAATTATAAAATAGGCATACAAAGGAAATTCTCATATTTTCCATAACTGATGGAACAAAAGTACTCTGGCTACCTTTACATCACACACACACACACACACACACACACACACACACACACACACACACACACACACACTTCCAGAGATGTCATTTCTTTGATGAGGTTTACTTGCATAGATTTTTGGCTCTTTGATATGTAAAAACTTGTGCAGACTTTGAATTTGGATATGCATTTTTAAGTTCTTTAAATGGTGAGTGGAGATGTGATTAATATAATTGATTGCTTAAAAACATTCTTATATTTAAGAAGCTGTTTTAAATTGTTCAGTTCATGGCAATTTATGTTCTTATTAGTTGTTGGAGGGGGAAACTATATTTATACACTCTCTGGTTTCTTCCAGAGTAGAATGCATAATGTTTATTTTCAAAGCAAAAATACAGGTAATGAAAAGACATAGGATTGTCTGAGTTTTGATATTATTATTCCAGGTAGGATGTCTGCATAATATCAGTAGCATAATCTGTTGTATAAAGGTTTTTGTACTGTTTGTAATTTTCATTGAGTAAAGCAATGGAATGTCATTTATAAGTTCTTAAGACATTTAGGGTTAATGAGATAAGTTAAATGTTAATAAATTAAATATTAGGAGCAGGTTAACATAGTTCTCTTAAATAAAGTAATAAGAAGTACATGTCTTTAAAGTTCATATGCAGTGAACTGTTTGGTTTCCGTAACCTTAGATTTTTAAAAATTATGCCTTCTGACCTCTCATCTCTTTAAATAGCAATCTCTTTCTGATTATGCAGGAAGCCCTGCTTGTTGCAAGTGTGGAAATGCAGTTAACAGCTGCGGTGTCATTTCTGACCATTCTGCAGGAAGAATCAGTGTCAGTCCACTCTTATGCTCACTCCTTCCTGCAAGTCATTCTGCTGCACCTGGAGCACAGGGATGCAGGTCAGAACCCTGCATAATTATGTATTTGTTTATGGTTTCCTGTAAATGGTCATAGTGTTGTTTGCATTCTGTGAGCCTGATGAAGAAAACTGAATGAGTCCAGGCTAAGAACGGAGCAGCAGGGTAACAAAATAGCCGTGGCTGTTTCCCTACAAAACCCACAAAATGCAGTGTCTTTGAAAGCAGAAGCATTGATTCATCTTTTGATTTATACTTTCCTCTTAGATTTATTTCTTTTACATTTATGTACAGTATTATACAGCAGAGGACCACATTTTGAGTTAAAGCTGTCCTCCCCAAATTCTTTTTGAATATATAAATGTTTTCTAAAATGTTGGCTAAGATGAAAAATAGAAAAACTTCTTAAAATAGTAATAAAATAATTATTCTTATTTTATCATTAAATGCCACTGTAACTATTAATGAGTGACTTGAAACAGAATTTGCTAGTGAGACAGTTTTAGCATGTTGTATCTGTGTCCATCAGGTGTCAGCAACGCATGGCTGGAAACCCTTCTGTCTGTGATAGAAGTGTTGCCAAAAGAAACCCTGAGACATGAGGTAATACTAGCTTTTGTAAATACTAATAAATCACTCTCATTTTTTGTCAAATTTTTTTTCAAAAAAGAACAAAGTTGTTTCCCATTCTGAAAGCAAATATGATCATTGTAGAAAATCTGAATTATACAGAAAATAGAAGAAAAATAATTCATGATTCTATAATTGGGCACTTTTTGGTGGTACTAGTTTGAACTTGGGGTCTTACACTTGCTAGGGAGATGCTCTATCACTTGAGCCTCCTCCCCCAAGCCCTATATTTGGTCACTTTTAAGATTCTTACGTATTTCCTTTCAGATTTTTTCCTATACAGGGTTGCTGCTTGCCATATTAGTAATAATATTGAATCTGAATATGATTGTTTTCTATTTAGCATTACTTTCTTCTTTCATTTTAAACTCATTTGGTAGTAGCTACAAATTATTTGCTTGTTAAACGTTTTCTGTCTTAAATTTTACTCTTCTGGTAAGACCTTAAGGAATATTGCTGTAGAGCTTCTCCAGTTTTTCAGATAATTTCTGTAATTGTAGTTTCCAGAAAAGTGGAGTTATTCTGTTGGAGGGCATTAATATTTTTAAGCTCTTGGTTAATGATATATGAAAATGGTCCCTGGGCTGTATTACGAATGGTGTTCTAATTTAACTGATGAGCTAAAGATAGAATTATATTTTAATCAGAATTTTAAAATTATACTCTTGACTATTTTTCCATGTGTTGTATTCATATGAGTTCTGGAATTGTCTGATCCTGCCCTTCAAGCACTGTTTGTGTATGCCATTTACCTGATAAGGTTGCCAATCTCTTATTAAGTTCACAAATATTATTGTAAGTATTATTCCCAATTTGTTGTTTGCCTTTTAATTTTCATCAGTATATACCTCTTGAAAAGTTTAAGTTAAGAGAATAGAAAAAGCAGAAAGGAGATTTATAATCTGATGAAATGATTTTGCATTCTTTGAACATCCCCATATATATTTCTTTTCAAATATGTCATAGTTGGAAAAAAAAAGTTACCAAGTAATGAAATGTCCTCTAATGATTTCATTAAATGTCTTTGTCCTTTCTTTGCCCTCATATAATTTGTGATTCTATCAGCAATGCCAGAATGGTTTCTTGTAAATGGGAAGATTTATCTAGAATGTTTGTTTATGTGATGGCAAGCTTCTAATGTATTTATTGAACATAATGTGGAGACGTGATGTTTACATTTTTTGAAGAGTGGTATGCGCTATAATACACGTTTTACTCTATAATGCTATGTATTTTAACATGTACATTTTAAGATTTTTGAATGCGTATTTTATTTCAGACCTTTCACTTTTAAGTTGTATTTGTGCACACATTCAGTAATTCTGCCTAGTTTGTTGAGAGGAAATGAAACAGTCCATACGTGACCCTTGTACGAAAGTCATAGAATTTTAGAGGGTGAAGAGACCTTAGTAGGGCACATTCTGATTTCCATGAGTAGATGAGGAACCTGAGGGATAAATAGCACGGGTACTTGGACAAACGAAGGAGCCAGGATGAGAGTGGGAGATCCATCCTCATAGTTCTTTGCAGTCTGTCATGCTGTTGAGTTTTGAGCACCTGGCAGATGCATAATACATTGTCAGACGTGGTTCATTTTCAAATGACAGAATTACTTAAGCAGAATTTATTTGTTTTCTATCTCATTAGAATAAATGTAAAAATTAATCAATATGGAATAAAAATGATTTTAGAGTAGCTGATAACTAATTTGCTTCCCTCTGTTGAAAATGTTTATGTCAAATTTATACTTTGTATACATTCAGATCATTGCAGAATTCACCACGAGCTTGCATTCCATTTTTGTCTCAAATTGCCTTTAATTGCATAATTTACCATCATCTTTTCCTTAACCAAGAAGACAAAAGTGATCCAGGTTTTGAGCAATCATGAACCTCACATTATAATTCAAGTGCTTTAAAAACATCTAGAACATTAAAATACTCTTTGAAGAAAATAGCTGACATTCGTGACAAGAGTGTATGAAACTTTGTGAATTTGTTCTCTGAATCTTTTCCCTTTAGATTTTGAATCCGCTTGTTTCCAGGGCACAGCTTTCCCAAACTGTCCAGTCTCGTTTAGTTAGTTGTAAAATTTTAGGAAAACTGACCAACAAATTTGATGTCCATACGTGAGTATTTGTGTATATTTTTGTCTTTTTAATTAAATAGATTTAAAATGTGTGATTTACGTATGTTGACAGTTACATTAGGTTTGTGTTATTCTGTACTTACTACATATAAGTGTCGCTATTTTAACATGGAATTCCCAGATGGAAACTACTTATTAAGAAGCATTTCTTCTCAATGTCATGGTTTTTCAGGACCAATAAGGTTATTTTCTACTACCCGTCTTGGTCTTCCCCATCCTGTACCTAGTTTATATTTGAGGATAAAATAGCATTGTCTTAGGACTTACAAAGTTAGTAACCATGATATAAAGATAGAGTTCCTACTTTCTTACATTATTATTTTGAATAACCTCATATGGACCATGTTTATAGTCTATATGCTGCTCTCTGCCCAAACGGTGCATGCTGGACAGAAGCACTGACACGTTGCATAATTACAGCACAAGAGGAAAATAGAAAGCTAAAGAATATTTTTGACGGTTTCCAAAATCAGATATTTCATACTGTCCCAAACAATAGGAGGGTCCAGAGTGTCCAAATTGATTTTCTAGTCTCTTGTGTTAGCTATTCACATTTACTTACCAATCCAAAATTAATCATTATACTTTACTTGATAACTCCAAATTTAATGACATGTGTAAAATACATTATAAATCATAAAGTCTTTTGATAATCATTGAAAAACATTAATTATTGTGAAACATTCACCCATTTGCATGTTTCTTTCCTTTGCTCCCTCAGCATTAAAAGAGAAATACTTCCCCTGGTAAAATCACTCTGTCAAGATGTAGAATATGAGGTTCGATCTTGTATGTGTCGGCAGTTAGAAAATATAGCTCAGGGCATTGGGTAAGTGCACTTTTAATTCCTTATGTCATAGTGTTATTTCTGGATTGTCACATAAACATATCCTGTCCTGTATTCCATGAAAGCATGCTATTGAAAGCTATGCTTTATGTGATCTTTCAAAATGATCATAAATGCCTCCTGATGTATCTAGATTAAAAGAGATAAAAGGTAATGTGCCTGGTATGGTGGCAGGCATTATAAGGGTATTTGAGGACAGTGAGCTTGTGGCCTTTTGTACCACTGTTGATTTTTTTTTAAGCTTGGGCTTATATTTAAGGCCTTGAAAAGCTTTAGGATGTCACTATCATGCAGACCCAGGGCATAGTACTGTTCACTGTCCTCTGTCCACTCTTGCTAAGTAGGATTTAAGTGTTGGAAGCTTAATGATGCAATGATTATTTTGATCTTAGAACCACCTTCTTTGCAATAGGTCTTATAAGTCTAGGTGACTCTTTAGGGCACTGTGAACCATAAGTAATCTTGCTCAGGTCTGTGCTTATGAGTCATAATCAAAACTATTAGGAGAACATAGTGTTGCTTCAATCACTTTATCAAGATATAAGGGCTGGTGGAGAGGCTCAAGTGGTAGAGTGCCTGCCTAGCAAGCGTGAGGCCCTGAGTTCAAACCCCAATACTGCAAAAAAAAAAAAAAAAAAGTTAATATCAAGATATGAAATAGGCATTTTTTATTTTTTGTCATCTGACATTTTGTTACGGTCAAAAATAGGATCAAATGTGTTCAAATTAGTTTTCTGAAAATTAATTTAGGAAATTTAGGATAAATTTATAAACATAAAATTAGCTTGTTAAGTTAGAATCCAATTAAGAAGGTACTTTGGTTGATTATATACACTTTTACTTAACTTTGAGTTCTTTGCCCTGGTAAGAACATAGTCATAAGACTTCCCTGTTGTGATAGTTAAAAACTGCAAATACTTGATTGCTATTTCTGTTAGTCAGCTTTCCATTCTGATGCAAATCTCTGAGACAACTAACTTTGAAGACTAAAGGATTTGGAGGTTTTTGTCCATAGTTATTGGGACTTTTGGTGAGGCAGCACATTGTGGTGGGGTGCACATGGCAGAGCAAAGCCTTCACCTCATGGCCTTGAAGTAAAAAAAGGAAGAAGCAGAGGTCTACTATCCCCTTGAAGGGTATACCCCACAGACCAGAAAACCTTACATTTGGCCCCTCCCCTTAAAGTTTCTACACCTCCCAATAACAATCAAGAAAACAGAACCAAAATTAAAATTGTACTCTAACAAATAGAGGAAAATTAATGAACTACTTATAAAGTATTATAAAAAAACTATTTCCAAAAAAATTTTTTGGGTGGTTCTGGGGTTTGAAATTAGGGCACTGTGCTTGCTAGGCAAGCACTTGGCTATTTAAGCTATACCCCTATCTCCTAGCCCCCTTTGTTTTAGGTTATTTTTTAGATAGAGTCTCAGTTTTTCACTGGGCTGGCCTGGGACCATGGTCCTCCTACCTAAGTCTCCCATGTAGTGAGTATTACACATGTGAACCACCATGTCTACCTTATTTGTTGAGATAGAGATGCTTAGCTTTTTTTGCTCAGTCTGGCACTTAACTGTGATCCTCCCAGTCTCAACCTCCAGAGTAGCTGGAATTATAGGCGTAAACCACCATGCCCAGCCTCAAAAATTATTTAAAATCCCTTTGATATAAAATGAGATTGAGAATTTGATGGTGAGACATACTGAGATAAAAAAGGCAGCTGCAAGGAAAAATTTAAACCTAGTTAATGTTAAGAATTATTTTTAAAAATTAAAAATGGGATGAACAAATTCAAATAAGCTTAGTAAATAGTCATGGATTAAAAATTGTAGTCAATCAATGATATAGAAGATGAATTAGCCCTGTCAGAATTCAGAAAGAAAAGATAAATTTTTGAAATTGCTTAGAGATTTTGAGCAGCTGATGTTCACAATGTAGTGGTCACATGACATAACAGGTGCAATAATTGCAGACAGTATAGAAGAAAACTTCAAGGTTTGCATCTGAAGACTTAAAGAATACCTTCTGTTGACTCTCTTGAATTCTATCAGCCTCTGTCAATTGGAATTCATTCTGTCTTCCATCTGTACGCAAGAAAGCTGGTCACATCTTAAGACTGGTTTATCACAGTCTGTGCCATTGCAATGATATTTTGTGAGGAATAAGCAAAAACAAATTACTGTGTTGAATAAGAACCATTTGAGATTGTGTTATAAATATTTTATATTCCCTAAAAACATTTGTGTTATGCTTCATCATATATCATGCATCTGTATGGGAATTAGTTGTTGTAATGTCATATTTTATTTGAAGGAAAAATTAACTTATATCCTAAAATCTAGATCAAAAGATTTTGTTTGAGTCTTTGCAATTACTGCTGATAGTTTTTCTAGTTAGCTGGATCGTTTCCTAAAGTTGCTTCAAATGGAAAAGACTACTTATAAATTGTCAGTGTATAAAGTTTACTGTGAACTCATAAGTCATTAAAATCTCTGTAGGCAACAGTATTATGACCTAATACTTCTGCAGCTACTATTAGTGTCTCTTACACTGCCATCTGCTTTCCCACCCAGGCCACAGGCTTCTAGAGAGCAGAAAATCTTGATGCTTTCTCATATTCTCTGCAGCAGCTAGCCAAGTCTCTGGTTTTTACATTCTTACTCTAAGTTTATTAATTTTATTTATTTTCTTCTGTGGCTTATTGTGCAGGACAGAACTTACAAAAAGTGTGGTGCTCCCTGAATTAATAGAACTCTCTAGGGATGAAGGCAGCAGTGTACGACTTGCAGCTTTTGAAACTTTGGTTAACCTGCTTGACCTATTTGATACAGGTAAATCTTCATATGCACACAGTTTTGCTTTTGAAACAGTATTTTTCCATATGTTTTGTATCAATAGCAATAAGTAGAAGTAGACTCAGAAGTTTTTGCATTAAGTTTAATGATAAATGTTAAGCCTTGCCTCCTCTCTCTTTTTGTGGTTAGGACTAAGAATCTGGCTTGGAAAGTAGACTTCAACTTCCTCAACTCATTGATGTTAAGCTAGATCTTGCCTATATCAGTTTCTAAATGAATTTCTTCTCCTTAATCTTTTAATGCTGGAAATCTGGTCAGGGGAGGAGAAAGCTGGGATGAGGTATTTGGGAATGGGTGAGGAATTACTTCTTAGTGTTATGCAAATCAAGTCACAGAAATTACTAGTTCTGTACTGAGTTAGTACACCCTTCACTAAAACAGTGATAGTTTTAGTGATAAAATAGTGATAAACAGTTTATCAGTAAGCCTTAACCATCTTGATAAGGTGAATTTGAGTTTCACTTACGTGTGAAACTTAATTGTGTAGTTGTAGCATTACATTCACTGGGATTACTAACATTTTGTTTGAACTAGAAGAACCTCTTATTATTGCAATGTGTGTAATAATTATGTATAAATATTGCAGAATAATCATTTAGCTACTATGATGAACCAAAGGAGCAAAAACTGTAGTACATGACATGTATTTGAGTAAATCTCTTTGGTCCTAACACTGGGTCAGCCCCAGACTGCAGACAGAGACTTTAGCATTACCTGTGATCTCTTCCCCTTCACTGCCCCAGGCTGTGTTACCAAGATCTGATCTGGCTTTCCCTCCTCCCACTCCTTCCCTGTGTTGGTGCCTTAGTCCCACTGTAGTGCTCAGATCCTATCACTATATTCTTTCTCACACTCCTCTCTTCCTGGTGTTCCCATTCCTCGACTTCAATCCTAGCCAACTTTTCTTTTGTGTACAGTGCCTAGTTCAAATATGGTTCCTCTCTGATGTTTTTCCACATCCTTTAGAACATGGATTGGCAAATTTCTACCTACAGCATACTCTGGCCTGTCTTTTTTGTAAAGTTTATTGGATTATAGTCATGCTTACTTGTTTGGGACGGATAGTCTACAAACGTGGTTTTCAGACCCCTGTCTTATACCAGCTATTAAAATGGTGGTCATATTGTCTACACTTTTTGTGTTTGGTTTCTTTGCTCACTTGTTTCTCACGTTCTGAGACCTTTTATTATTTGCTCATTTTCCTATTTGTACTGCTTAGTATAATGCTTGTTCTGGAAAAAAGTCAAGAAATGTTGGATGAGTGTTGCTTAATAAGAACAGAAGATATGGTCTGAAATGTGATGGTTATAGTTACAGTAAGAATGACAACACCATTGGCCTATTGAAGCTTTTATGTCAGTGTTGTTAGACCCAAATTAGACATACTGTGCCTAATTGAAGAGTAGATGTGACACTTACATATTACTAATATATCAGAAACTTGTGACCTAAGCAGATGTACTTAATGAATGAGTCAACTTTGTAAAGCTATCTAAGAAGCAAAAGTGTAGAAATTCAGTATACAGATTATATTATAAACCATTTTCAATAAAAATGATAAAATGGGCTTGAGCTGCAGCAGGGTAAGAGATGAATTTAGAGGAAATTAGAAGAGTTCCCTGGGCCTGATACTCATCTATTCATTTTAAGGATGTTAGAACCTTCTAGTTATTCAGACTGCAAACCTCAGTCACTGTAGGTTTTTAATGGTAGCCATTCTGTATTCCGTCCCCTGAGGCCCACAGTAGATGTTCAGGCTCCCCAGCCTCACAGTATTCTTGATGATTGTACCCTTCTCTACCCCTCCTCACCACCTCCTACAGCATCAGTTTTCTGGTACTTCCTACCACTGTGAGTCTAACATAGGAATTTTTCTTTATGGAATTTGTGTGTGTACCAGTTTCCCCATGTGTAGTGTGGACAAGTGGATCTAATGTATGCATATTTTGTTTTGTTTTTCAGATGACCGAAGTCAAACAATACTTCCCTTAGTAAAATCATTTTGTGAAAAGTCTTTCAAAGCAGATGAATCAATTCTTATTTCTTTATCTTTCCATTTAGGAAAGCTATGCCATGGACTATATGGTATGATATATACTAAGAATTTCAAGACTGTTGATAATTTTTCTTTTTTTCTCTTTTTACCTTAACCACTGCACTTCAGTTCTTCAGTTGTAAAACCTATCCTTCAAGTATGCAAAATGTTATGAGATCTTAGAATTTTGATAACATAATTTAGAGAGTATTTAGAAATTACTTAGCCCTTTAAATTTCTGGATATGGCATTCTTTTGTATTAGTTAGTATGTGATAATAGAAGCTCTGGTGTATATTGTGCATAGGAAGCATTCCCTTCCTAACCATTGTTGAATAATAAACAAATCATGTGACAAGTGCATCTTAGAATGTAGAATAATACTCATGAGTCTTGGCATTTTGAACATGTTAGTTCTTACTATAGTCATTTGAAAATAATAACCTTCTAGCATAATGACACACTATTGATGTGGATTTCAGACACAGTCCATGGTTGAAAAACATTTCACATCATGTAACAGATCCCTAGCTCCCTGAGATAGTTGATGAATGGGGAACAGTCCCTTGATCAAAAATATTTTCAATTCACTTTTCCATCTTTTAGGCTCGAGTCTTAAACTCCTTCTCTGCAGACATATGCACGTATCTTTTCTGCATGCAACATTAGAATATGTACCAGAAATAAATAGCAACATGTATAAGTAGCCACAGTATTTTTGTTATTGCAGTGACTGTTAAGTTTTCTATAAGCTGCAGAATTAATACTGGCATATTTCCTGCATTATGTAGTCCATACTTTTGAAGTTGAAATTAAAATATTACTAAAATGAACATAGGTGAGAAAATATGACCTGTGAGATTTCTTTATAATAGTTCTTTCTTCCTCATTGTTTTTATTTATGAACTATCTGTGATCATTTATTTATTTGGTTCCAAACATGCTTTTATTATACTCTGATTTTCATTCGTTTGTTTGTTTTCAGTGGAAATGTTGAACATAGGCTTTAAATTTCTTTTAGGAACTTTTACTCCAGATCAACATTTGAGGTTTTTGGAGTTTTATAAGAAACTTTGTACATTGGGTTTGCAACAGGAAAATGGACACATTGAAAACCAGATTCCACCCCAAATCCTTGAACAGGAGAAGAAATATACTTCAGTACGGAAGAACTGTGCCTATAACTTTCCGGTAACACTGTATATTTATATTTACTGAGCATGTTAGTTGTAACTTTAAAATATGTGACTAGACAGTGTTAAAAATATTGCCATACTGGCACTTGCGGCTTAGCATTGTATCTGGTATGCACACAATGTACTGCATAAACATTTGTGGAATTTGTCTGCCTCTCTCTGTAAGTCAGAATTATGTGCATGCATTTGGATCTTCCAAATGTGATTTCCAATTAAACGATGACTAGACGATATGATTTCAGTTGAAGTGAAATGATTATAATAATAGGAATTGATGCATGTTTTTCTCTCCCTCTCATTCATCTCCTCCCTTCTGCCTCCACCAGGCCATGATTGTTTTTGTTGATCCTAAAAACTTCCACATGGAACTCTATTCTACATTCTTCTGCCTGTGTCATGACCCGGAAGCACCAGTCAGATACACTATTGCTATTTGCTTTTATGAAGTAAGTCTGAAGATTGATACCACTATGCATTTATTGTTAATTCTGTGTGTACTAGATGTTTTCGTGATATTTTGTACACTTCTGCTTACAGATTTGTCATAAGATGCAGATTCCATATCTATTTCCAAAATCTTACTTTAAAAGTCCCATAATTCTCCCGTTTTTAGTGTGTTCACAGAATTCATTTACATAAATACATTGTATTCATTTTTTCATTTATTAACATATTTGTTCAGTATATCTAAACTAAAACTTTAAGTCAGGTATTGTGGTAG
Source organism: Castor canadensis (assembly GCF_047511655.1). NCBI lineage: Eukaryota > Metazoa > Chordata > Mammalia > Rodentia > Castoridae > Castor > Castor canadensis. The sequence goes on along the minus strand of NC_133388.1, from coordinate 15,179,190 downwards.
ATATATAAATAAAATCAGTTTTTCTTTTTTCTTTCTTGGTGATACTGGGGATTGAAGTGAGGGCCTATCACTTGCTAGGCAGGTGCTCTACTGCTTGAGCCATGCCTCAGTCCTTTTGGCTTTAGCTATTTTGCAGAGAGGAAAATCACAGTTTTCCTGAAATGGGTAAAATATATGTACATTGTACAAAATATGGGAAATATTCCCCTTAAATGGTATAGTTCCTTAAGTTGATTCCAGTGTTGCACAGTCAAATCATCTTTGTAAACATACCTGGAGATACCTGCTTCTGGAGGAGGGGAAAGGGTAGCAGGCACTGCCCAGCAGAGCCTCCTAGATAATGTGCATGTATGTTGTTAAGGGAAGGTCACTTTCCTTTCTCCCGGAACCATTTTTTTTAAATAAAAAAGTGCTCAATATATTTAAAAATTTGTTTTCCCTTTCAAAGGTAAAGAAGAAACTGGTGAATCCACCATTTCGGGCTCTGAGTTTGTTGGGGGTGGGCACTGTTTTCAAGGGGAGCTTGGTTATTTTGGAATCTCCCAACTCCTCTCATGTTGATTAAAGCTTTTGATAAGGATAAGGAAAGTCAGTTTGCATCCTTGGGAGTTATGACTACCCTGATGTCACTAAAGGCCATTAACATAGAAGGCCTATATCCTATCCATTAGCCCCCTGTGGGCTGCTCTCAGACTTTTGAGTGTGAACCACAGGCATCCATGGGTTTATTGTTGCTTGTTAGGAGGAAGTTCTGACTCTATAATCCCATCCTCCATACTTCCCTACCCCTTATGCGCCTATCCCAGCGTCCAGCATGTTAAGAAGCAGATTTAAAAGACTGGCTATCTATTCAATTAAGTATTCTAGAAACCTAATTATACATTTATGTTGTAACCTATCTTTATTTTAGAAGCATCTGGCAAAGATATTTTTAAAAGTTACTGTTTTAATCTTAAGTAGTCTCAAATCTGAGAGACTTTATTACTATATTTTAGGTGTCTAAACTTTTGAATTCCGGAGTATATTTAATACACAAAGAACTGCTAGCATTATTACAAGATGAGTCACTGGAGGTAATATTGTCTCACCTTTTTTTGGTTTTTTCTTCTTTTATGTTAAGTACAAGTTTACCAATGCCTTTTCTCCCTCCTTGAGACTTGCAAGGACTCCTTCAACTGATTAGTCTCAAAGCTTCAAATCAATGTATCATAGCCTGGGAGTTGGGAGAGCTTTAAAAAAAGTAGGATTTAAAATATATTGAGCTTTAAAAAGGAAATGTGTGTTTGTTTATTAAGGAAAATTTAGGAAGTGCGAAAAAGTAGTCAGAAGAGTCCCTTTAATTCTAATCACTGTTACTATTTTGTTATATTTTTTACTTTTCGATGTAAAGTTTTTATTTTACACAATCATACTCATACATTATAGTCTGCGTTTTCCTCTTTATATTGTTTGGAGAGTATTTTATCTTCTAGTATATACTTATGAAAACTTTGAAATACTTTCAATTTGATGCTCTCTTAGTCTTTCCCATTCACCTAAATGACTATAGCTAGCAGATAACTCATCACTATTGTGACGCTGCTGGACGCATTGCTGAGACCTCCTGACACAGAGTCCTTCCAGAGTCTGGAGGCAGTGTGAAGCATGCTAAATAGATACAAGTACCCATCTCCAGCTTCGACTGGACAATGCCAAGAGCAGGGCACCTGTCTCTTTTTTCTAAGTAGACTTATCAAGGCAAAATCTTTCTAAGTCTTTCCAGCAAAAAGATGGCAGAGGAAGAAAATAGAAACCCCCAAGATGTTGTTTGATAAATAAGGCTATTTCTATGTAGAAACTGACATGTGAAGCCAACTAATTTAGAAAAATGATAGCGATCACTGTAAGAGTAACCAATATTTCTATTAAAAGGTACTAGATGCTCTTATAGATCATCTTCCAGAAATCTTGGAACTTATGTCCACTGGTGGAGAAAGCAGTGTTCAAGAAAATAAGGTAATTCCCACCCATCAAACATGTTTTTGAACTTCATCAGTGTCCTCCTACTCTGCAGGATTGTGTGGAAGAATGTCAGGAAAACATTTAAAATAGTGCTTGCCCCTTGGGGTGGTGAGTGTCCCACCTGCTGTGCTGTGTCTGGAGGATCAACAAATGGTGGGTAGTGGATCCTCAGCTGGCTCACAAATTTAGAGTAAGGGAGAGTCACCATAGATATTGACAATGATTTGAAACATTTTAAGCACCCTTGTTGAATTACTGTTTATTTCCCAGGCATCAGAAAGCCAAGAAGCCATAGGTACCCTCCACCCAAATTTCCCCAGGAATGAAACCTTCCAAGTCTGTGGTTCCCCTAAATGTACAAAAAGCCATATACTCTTCTGTTTTCTGGTTTCCAATGTTTCTGCTGTATGAAGTGTGCAAATTATTTGAAAATGCAAGAAGGAAGGCACTTTTCAAACAGCGTTTTTTAACCAATAAACTTACTACTTTTACAATGAATGAATAAGTAAATAGTGATTTGCCACACCAGGAGGTGGCTTGTCAAAGTCAGCTCACGTTTGAGCAGCTTAAATTTCCACTACAATTCTTATACTGTCATGACCCTTCCCTATTGCCTTTGAAATCTGTATTAATATCTTCAGTATTAAATGATTTTCCCAAGAGTAATAAGTAGTGAGGAATTTAGAAGGGTGGAGCTTGCTGACAGTAAGAACAAATCTTATTTGGTCACAACAAATAGCTGCGGTAATGAATCAGGCAGGAAGAATGCTGAGTCGGTCTCCAGAACCCTGATTTCTAGTACCATAAGTCTTACTTAGCGCTGCACGTTCTCAGCCTGAACGCTGCATGTGATTCACTTGGCTATCGCGGCATCTTCCTGTGTTTCCTCCCAGTTGTCTTCTCTGCCTGACTTAATTCCAGCACTCACGGCCGCTGAGCAGCGAGCTGCAGCGTCTCTGAAGTGGAGGACCCACGAGAAGCTGCTGCAGAAGTATGCCTGTCTGCCACACGTCATATCAAGCGACCAAATCTATTTCCGTTTCCTACAAAGAATGTTCTCCATCATGTTGACAAATGTGAGCCCTGCACCTTTCATCTGACTCTTGAACTCGTGAATTTTTCACATTTTCAAAACAGAGTGACAAACTCAGTTGGTTCCGTTCTGCCTCAGGGATGGCTTCTCAGGCCCCTGAGGAGGCACTCAGGCCTCCCTTTGCTTCTCTTGTGGTCCTCCCTTTGACCGTCCTCCACCTGGCTGCAGGGAGGTGTGAGTAGTGCAGCTTGTGCTATCCTTTTCTGTACACTGCTGGGGGAGTGTGGACACAGTTCTCCAGAGGAAGGTTGACAGGGCTCAGTGACCTCGACTGCCAAGGACCTTCTGCTCTGATGTGGCCCCTGACCTGCCTACGGCCTAAAGAGGCCATTCTCCCAAAGCTTACCTTAAGTTTCTTCAGATTAGTGTGGCTGCTTTCTATTTCACAGTGCTTCACTTGTGCCTATGTAACCGGTAAAGGTTGTACTGAAAACACAGGTGCCTTTAGTCTTTAATCAGAGCGAGAGGAGTAACAACTCATCCCCAAGACGGGGTTCTTCTTGAACCTCCTCCTAAAGTTAGTTGTTTACTTTTTCATAAAAAATTCCCGGAGATGTTGTTTAACCCACAGTTCATTGTGCATTTAATATGACAACCTGTAGCACTTTTTGAAGTTTAAAAAAGTTGCAGATGTTTCTGTTTTAGAACCTGAAAAATGTGTTGTAACTTTGCATTGTTTGTTCTCTATAAAAGGGAGACAATGAATCAATCACCCACCTCAAAAGTCCAAAATCAATTATAGCTTCAAAGATTTAAAAAAGAGAAAAAAACCCATATTATTGGTGTTATTTGCAACTTACATAAGAAAGTAACAGACACACACTGTACCACCACTCTACAAGTTTATTGTACATAGAAAGTGAAGCTGAGGGATGGAAGATTGTGTTGTAGTAGTGTAAATCTTAAATTTTGATGATTATAGCTTCCCTGTCAGTTTTATGGTTTTAGCATGCCTGTACCACATGGGACAGCCACATAAAATTGGGCAGAACTTACTAGTTAATTTTACTTAGCAGCCACTTATTTGAGAACCTGCTGTGAACCAGGCACTTTTCTGAGATCTGGGGATAGTAGAGTGACAAGCTGGCAGATGAAATCTTACTCCTGCCAAGGAAGCTGGGAGGTGGGAGGGGAGTGACACAGTAAGTGAATATACTAGCAGGAGGTAGTAAGTGCTGTTACGTTTATAGGAGCCGTAGTTACCACTCACAATGGGAAGAATGAATTCTGTTTGTGGTTTTGTATCACTCTTTTAGACTCACTTTAAAAAACATTAAACAATGTTTTAATTGGTTGCAGTCATTATTCTTTGGGTTCAAATTGTAACAACTTCCTCAAGCTGGCTTTTTATATGCTTTTAACATTTATCTTTGATTTCTGTCCCAAAAGGATTGAACTGTAAGGTATAATATACATTATATATCAGGTATAAAATGCACATGTTTTCAAATGAGTGATATGTATGCATTTGAAATGCTACATCTCTCTACACAAATGAGAGAAAAGAGTAATGTGCTTTCACTTAGTTCACTGTCTGAAGTTCATTTTTAAGCTTAGTTGTGTTTCTCATTATAGACGTTTCTTAAATTTTCTCTTCTAAGTCATAATATCTTCTTTTTACATCCAAAAGTTAAAAATACCATGTAGCATAGTGCCCAATGAATGACACGAACTTATGCCGCTAGTGAGCTGTAAACTTCTGCTCAAGTTGAAGGACTCCCGCTCTGTAGACTATTTGCATAGAGTCAGCATGGTGGGCAGGAATTTATAATGGGCACACCTAGTTGAGAGATTTTTGTCTGTTACATATTTTAAACCCAAACCCAGTAAAGATAACTGGTTGAATTCGTTTAGAGTTGAGGTTTGCCCATAGTGTGACAGAAATTCAGAGGACAAAGGTGTTGAAATACTGTAAGAATGACGGATGTGATATCCCTCAGATTCTGTTTTATCTGTATCATGGACCAGAGATCTCAGCGAGTGACATTGAGGTTGAAGAGCCAAAATTAAGCCAGAAGGAGGGCAGGTATACCTGACCACAGGTCTCTAAATTTATGTTGTAGCACATTTTTGATGATGTAGCTGAGACATGGCATGTTCTAGCAAATGTTTGTTGAATGAATGAGTGATAGCATCTAGACTAAAAGAATGGATGACAGGCATATTTTCGAAGCATGTTATTTAAGATGACATGACAAGGAAATGAGAGTCAAATCTGGATAACTTAGATGTGACTGTGAAAATTAAATTAACTTTGTAAAGGGGTGTATTAGTTGATTTACCTGAGTGGCGCTAACATTGAGTTATGGACTCACATCCAAAAGGGTGAAAATGCAGGGATCTGAAAGGCAGCGGATGCTCTTCTTTTAATGGTGATTTGATGGGAGCAGATTATTGAGCACACATGTTGAGCTAGCTTAATTGTCTTTCTGATTTATTTCTTTAAGAACGTCTTACCTGTTCAAAAAGCAGCTTCACGGACTCTATGCATTTTTCTGAGATATAATCGGAAACAAGAACAGAGACATGAAGTCATTCAAAAATTAATTGAACGTAAGTAATCATTGCATCTTATTTTGAAAAAAAGAAAACGACCAAACCCATTGGCTTTAATTAGGTCTGACTCGCATTGTGTAGCATTTTACCTGGAGTAATTGGGTTGATGTCAATAAGTATCTAGTGTGTGCTTTTATTTTTTTGGGTGGTTCTGGGGCTTGAACTCAGGAACTCATGCTTGCTAGGTGGGCACTCTACCACTTGAGCCACTCTGCCAGCCCTGTTTGTGTTGAGTGTTTTCATACTGGATAGGGTCTTGAGAATTATTTGCCAGAGCTGGCTTTGAACTGCAATCCTCGTGATCTCTGCCTCCTGAGCAGCTAGGATTGTAGGCGTGCGCCCCTGGCACAGGCTGATGTGTGCTTTTGATTTGGGGAGGTTAATTTATGGCAGGGTCAGATGAATGAAAGTAGTAATTACATCAAAGCTTCTTCTATGAATTCCAACACTTGAGAAATTAAAATATATAGATGATGTTGAAAGCCTAGTTTTCACCTTGATGAATAGCAATTGGGGGTAAAATATGAATAGAGGATTTATAAATCTGACCATTTATTTCATTATTCTGTTTTCAATATTAGTAGTTAGCAGAATGTGGATTTATAGTTTTTTTTCCTTGAATACCGTTTGCAGTATATAGTGAGTGTGAACCTGGTGAGCCTTGGTGATTTCAATGTCTCTGAACTGAAGGCGCCAAATGCAAGCTTATTTTAATTAGTTAAGGACTAAAATCAAGGCAAAAGCCTTGGAGGTGTAAATTCTAGAAGCAGTGGCACATGCCTACGCGTACTCAGTGAATTGTCAGCTGCTGAGCGCTACTTTGACCATTACGCCTTGCGTGTCTTTACTCAAATATCATCCAGCATACGCAGGTAATGGGATTTTCTCAGTTTTGGAATTTACCATTTTAAGTATAGCTCTCCACTTAAAAAAAAATTAGAGTACTTTTATGACATTATATTTAAGAAAAATTATGCTCACTGTATTTTAATCTTTTGTGATCTATTTTAATTCAGTTTTCATTTTACATTAGTAGGGCCTCACAGAATAAGTTTTATTTTGAAAGGTTCTATTTGATTTTAATATTGCGAGTTTTGCTTTTGAACATTTATGTAAAATACCAACCTGAATTGCTGTCGATGATTGTATTTATACACGACTTCGTCTATTGCAAGCAGTGTGATCTTTACCATTATTTGACAGCACTGGGCTTTGAACTCAGGGCCTCACACTTGCTAGGCAAGCCATCTACCACTGGAGCCACTCCCTCCCCCCTTCTGCTTTAGTTATTTTTTTCGGATGGGGGATAGGGTCTTGCACTGTTTTGCCTGGTGCTGTACTTGGATGGCAATCCTCCTACCTATGCTTCCTATGCGTTGGGACTTCGGGTCTGCACCACCTCACCTGGCTTGTTTGTTGAGATGGAGTCCCACTCACTTTTTGCCTGGACTGGCCTTGAACAATGATCCTCCTGATCTCTGCCTCCCCGGTAGCTGGTATTATAGGCATGCATCACCACATCTGGCCTTGAAGATTTTTAAGGAAACAAGAGGAAGAAAATATGTTGATTGTTAAGAGATTTTGAAATGACATAGACCTGCGTTTGAATTGTAGCTGGCTTTGACTTGAGTATCAGTGTCCTTCTGTTTTAGGAGGGATAGGTATGTGCATTTCATTTGATTGTCTTTCAGGTATAGATGAGATGAATGGGTGAAGTACTTAGCACATAGTGAGTAGTCAAAAATAGTAGTTCTAGTCATTCAATAGTTAATCAATGCTTATGAAATTTAATGCAATGTTAATAAAACTTTTTGCTGGTTTTTGAAGTGTCAATAATTTAGGAGTGTACATATCCAGAGTATTTAATATGATTGTTTTTCTTTTACCTCTTCAATTTGCTAAACAAATTGTGTGCATAAAGAAACTTGTCACAGATTTTTATTGTGTTTATCTTTGTTATATGTAATTTCATGTAGGACAAATTAACTTGTGATATTTTTGTTGTTGTTGTTTCTAGAGCTGGGTCAAGGAAAAAGTTATTGGAATAGACTTCGATTTTTGGATACTTGTGAATTTATCATAGAGATCTTTTCCAAGTCATTTTTCTGCAGATATTTCTTTCTACCTGCTATTGAACTGACACATGATCCAGTAGCAAATGTGAGGTATGTTGCCACTCTAAGAAAATATCTGAAAATGTATTTCTTGTGTATCTATTACTGCAAATATTTGCAAAATCTTTTCCTTAGTCAAGTGGAAGATCAAGTAAAGAATTTGCACTTGGCTTCAAATTCTTAGTAGTTGTTTTTAAAACATTGACTCCACAATTTCCTGCATTTATGGCTACAGTGTGATTGTTTTATACACTACACAGTATGTGGTGATAAAATCAGGGCAATTTGCATCTCTTTAAACCTTTTTCACTTTGTTGGGAGACTTCAAACTCCTGCCTTCCAGCTCCTTATAAATTATATAATAAACTGTTGTGAACTATAGTCATCCCACTGTGTGTAGAAGACCAGAACATACCCCTCCTGTCATCAGCTGGACTTTACCACCTGCGACCTGCCTCCTCCATCTTCTCTCTCCCCTTCCTACTCTCTAGCAGCCAGTGCTCACGCCCTGCTTCTAGACATGGACTCTTCAGCTTCCACATATAAATGAGGCCATGCAGTGCTTTGCTTTCTGTGTCTTCCTGTTTATCCACATTGCTGCAGAGGTTCACTCTTTTATAGCTGAGTTATAGTCCATTGAGTATATGCACCTCATTTCCTCTATTCTGTGATCTGTTGACGGACACCTCAGTTAGCTTCCTGTCCTGACTATTGTAAATAGTGTTGCAATGAGATCTCAGTTATCTCAGCTGATGAGTATTGATGGGGCATGGAAGCATAGTCTTGCAGCATTGTCTCAGATCCTTTGTCTTGTCAGCTTGAGAGAGCAGAAAATCAAATCCAGCTTGGCAGGCTTTGGATACACACATTACCATCAAGAGAAGTTTGAGTAGGTATTTTTAATTTGTTAATATATAAAGTCTACCAGAAAGATGTCATTAATCTCAAGAATTTATGATCCTCTGGGCCTAGGCATGTCATAGAGATGGATCACTACCATGGCTTTTTATAGCTTCTACTGAATCTTTATTTTCTAGCGGCCTTGAGTAATAAAGAATGAAGTGTGCATAGACTAAGTGTTCTTGTTCTTCCCTAAGTGAGTGTTTAAATTTTACATTCACTGAGTGTAGACGTTATCAAGGCTGGAAAAACCCTATTGGTATTCAGAGAAGCCTTCTCCTGGGTGGGAAGAAGTGAAACAATTTCTCTTTAGGGAAGCTGGGCCTCCTTCTTTAGAGTGTTACCAGTGTCCATGGTGAGTGCTGAGTGAGATCGAGGCTAATGTTACTGGGCACACTGCTGATATTCTGGAGGAGCCTCTTTGCCCTTGCTGGATGCATAAAAAGCAAATGTGCTGTAAATGAAAAACTCTCAGCTGAAGGTTCTGCTGACACAGCAGCCTGGAAACTGGAAATGGGACTTGGCTGACACAGATTTGCAAAAGAAATACAGAACACGCAATGAATGAATGAATACAGCCATGTAAGATAGACGGCCACCCGGCATCGCTCTCGAAAACTAGCCCACAAGCAAGGCGAGTTTGAGTTTAGTAAAGCAGAATGTCTCCTCAGAACCACCTCCTCCTGAGAAGGTTTTCTTTACTTTCCTGGATTTTCTTGCACTTTCCTGGCATCCTTCCATTTCTTTGTTTTGTCCTTACCCACCTAACTAGACCACGGTGGTCTTGGGCTGCTTCCTCTTCTCTCTTTCCTTCTCTCACTGCACTTACTGCCTTGCTGAGTTCTCTACTCTGTGGCTTAGCTGCCATCTGCATGCTGCAGCACCCACCTGGACTGCAGCCTACTGCCATTTAGCATTCTTATTCAGTGTCTCCCAGGCACCTCAGACTTTGTCTGTCTAGACCTCAACTCCAGTCTACCTGTCCTGCTTTCATTCTTTCTGCAGTCTTCCCTAGCTCAGAAAGTAACCAATTTACCCTCTCACTCACTCAGGTCAAAACCATAACTCCTTTCTCTCTGTCACTCCACCTCCAGTCTCTGAGCGTATCCTGCTGCTTGCAAAAGACAGGCAGAATGCAGTCTCTCTCACACCTCCGCTGCTACCTGCCCTTGCTTGGGCCCTCCCCTATTGCTTCTCTTCTCTCCTTGACCACCCACAGTCACAACCAAAACAGCAGACAATGATGCTTTTAAAAGTTAAAGTGAATCACCTCACATGTCTGCTCAAAACCCTCCCATCTTTCTCATCACTCTGCAAATAGAAGTCAGGCTCCTCATAGTGGCTGCAGGGCCCTGCACAAGTTGGCCTCTTGTCACCACTTAGGTCTCCTGCTCATCGCATCTTCATTCCGTTCTGATACAATGGCCAAATGCTAATGTGGACCAGTTTGCTAATTTGGGGCAACACTGAGCAGCACCCCTGTCTACCTGCCAATGCCCTTCTCAGACACTTGCGTGGCTCATTCCCTCACTTTTCTAGTTCTTTGCCTAAACGGCCTTTTTTTGGGGAGGGGGGATTTTTTTTTATTCATTTATTCATATGTGCATACAGTGTTTGGGCCTTTTCTGCCCCCTGCCTCCTACCCACTTCCAGGCAGAAGCTGTTCTGCCCTTTTCTCCAATTTTGTTGAAGAGAAAGTATAAGCAATAATAAGAAAGACAAAGCGTTTTTGCTAGTTGAGATAAGGATAGCTATACAGAGAGATTCCTAGCATTGCTTCCATGCACAAATGTGTTAAAACCCAAATTTATCCATCTCTACCTGACCTTTTCACTTCTTCCCAGTCACCTTCCCATTCTGTATTAGCTCTTCTGCAGTGGGGACATCAAACACTTTCATGTTTTGGGTTTCTTACCTATCCCCATACCTCCTGTGTGTGCTATCCCCTTAACGTGTGACCCAAGTCCAACAACATTGCTGTATTTGCCCTTGATCTAAAGTCCGCATATGAGGGAGGACATACGATTCTTTGTCTTCTGAGCCTGGCTAACCTCACTCAGAACGATGTTCTTCAGTTCCATCCATTTACTTGAGAATGATAAGATTTCATTCTTCTTCATGGCTGAGTAAAACTCCATTGTGTATAAATACCACATTTTCTTAATCCATTCGTCAGTGGTGGGGCATCTTGGCTGTTTCCATAACTTGGCTATTGTGAATAGTGCCGCAATAAACATGGATGTGCAGGTGCCTCTGGAGTAATCTGTGTCACAGTCTTTTGGGTATATCCTCAAGAGTGGGATTGCTGGATCATATAGCAGATCTATGTTTAGATTTTTAAGAAGCCTCCAAATTTTTTTCCAGAGTGGTTGCACCAGCTTACATTCCCACCAGCAGTGTAAGAGGGTTCCTTTTCCCCACATCCTTGCCAACATTTGTTGTTGTTGGTGTTTTTGATGATGGCTATTCTAACAGGGGTGAGGTGGAATCTTAGTGTGGTTTTGATTTGCATTTCCTTTATGGCTGGAGATGGCGAACATTTTTTTATGTGTTTTTTGGCCATTTGAATCTCTTCTTTTGAGAAAGTTCTGTTTAGTTCGCTTGCCCATTTCTTTATTGGTTCATTGATTTTGGGAGAGTTTAGTTTTTTAAGTTCCCTTCTTAAAAATGTGTATTCTGGTTATCAGTCCTTTGTCTGATGTATAGCTGGCAAATATTTTCTCCCACTCTCTAGGTGGTCTCTTCAGTTTAGAGACCATTTCTTTTGTTGTGCAGAAGCTTTTTAATTTCATGTAGTACCCTTTGTCCATCATTTCTCTTAGTTGCTGAGCTCCTGGGGTTCAGCAGGAAGTCCTTGCCTATACCTATTGCTTCCAGAGTATTCCCTGCTCTTTCCTGTACTAACTTCAGAGTTTTGGGTCTGATACTAAGGTCCTTGATCCGTTTTGAGTTGATACTAGTATAGGGTGATAAACATGGATCTAGTTTCAGTTTTTGCAGACGGATAACCACTTTTCACAGCAACATTTGTTGAAGAGGCTATCTTTTCTCCATTGTACGTTTTTGGCGCCTTTGTCAAAAATAAGGTGGGCATAGCTGTGTGGATTCATATCCGGGTCCTCTATTCTGTTGCACTGGTCTTCATGTCTGTTTTTGTGCCAGTACCATGCTGTTTTTATTGCTATGGCTTTGTAATACAGTTTGAAGTTGGGTATTGTGATACCTCCAGCATTGCTCTTTTTGCTGAGCATTGCCTTGGCTATTTGCAGTCTCTTGTGTTTCCAAATGAACCTTAGGGTAGATTTTTCAATCTTTGTGATGAATGTCATTGGGATTTTGATGGGAATTGCATTAAACATGTAGATTACTTTTGGTAGTATAGCCATTTTTACTATGTTGATTCTACCAATCCATGAGCATGGGAGATCTCTCCACCTTCTGTAGTCTTCCTCAATCTCTTTCTTCAGGGGTTTGTAGTTCTCCTTGTAGAGGTCATTCACATCCTTTGTGAAGTTTACTCCTAGGTATTTGATTTTTTTTGAGGCTATTGTGAATGGAATTGTTTCTGTGTATTCCTTCTCAGTTTGTTGATTGTTGGTCTATAGGAAAGCTAATGATTTTTGTAAGTTGATTTTGTATCCTGCCACCTTGCTGTAGCTGTTTATGGTGTCTAGGAGTTTTTGGGTAGAGTTTTTTGGGTCTTTAAGATATAGGATCATGTTGTCTGCAAATAGGGATATTTTGATACTTTCTTTACCTATTTGTATTCCTTTTATTTCTTCTTGTTTCCTAACTGCTCTGGCTAGGAATTCCAAGACTATGTTGAATAGGAGTGGGGATAATGGGCACCCTTGTCTCATTCCTGATTTTAGGGGAAATGGTTTCAGTTCTTCTCCATTAAGTATGATGTTGGCTCTAGCCTAAACGGCCTTTTCAATGAATCTTTCTGTGACCACTTGCTTTGGATCGATTCACCTTCTCTGGTGCTCTCTTACCTTCTTTCCCCGTTTAGGTGCTTTCCATGGCACTTAAACTATCAGGCAGACATTTTACTTCCTGCTTACTCTCTCTTCTCTACCTCCACACTAAAATGTGAACTCCCCAAGAACAGAAAGTTTTGTTGGTTGTATTCACTTTTGAGTCTCAGTATCCAGAATAACGAATGCTTGACTCACAATAGGCATTCCACAAGTACTTGTTGCATGACTACCTGAACTCCTACGTTATCAAAAACTTATTTTTTTCAGTTTCATGTTCCTATTATTCTTGGTTTATTAAGTTCACTCTAAATAACAGGATGAAACTTTGCTACCTGTTGCCCAAAGTAAAATCAACTCTGAAGATTCCTGCAGACAAACATCTCCTTCAGCAGTTAGAAATGTGTGTGAGAAAACTCCTCTGTCAAGAAAAAGATAAAGATGTTCTGGCTATTGTAAAAAAAGTAAGTACTCTTGCTGCAAAAGTGTGCGTCTTGCACTATGACTGTTAATCATACCTTTACTGCTTAGCTTGATAGCTAGCACTCTGTCAAGGCATAAACATCTATTATATCTCATTACAGGAGTAGTCAGAATTAGTAAGTGATATGGGTAGTGTGTGCTGCAGCTGGATGTGAGAGTGTAAACTCCAAGAGGGAGAGCTTTGCATGTATTGGGTGCTCAGCTCTAGCCCTTAACGTGAGACCTTATTACAGGGATTGTCTGGGAATGTTGGAAAACTAAATCAGTAAGGATTCAGGTTAGTGAGATCAAACCTTAAAATGTGGGCTAGATGCGTAGCTCAAGTGGGAGAGTACCTACCTAGCAAGTGCAAAGCCCTGAGTTCAACTCCCAGTACCATCAAAAAGGCAAAAAAACCAAAAACCCTTAAAATACCTTATATTTTTCAAAAACAATGCTGAATATTGTTGTAAGATCAAGTCAAAGTAGAGAGGGCACTTTTATGAATCTGGGTGTGAACTTCAGATCACAGTTTTTGTGGTAAAAAATTAATTTATTAATGCTTTAAATAAATTAGCATCTTAAAAAAAGAGAATCCTCATATTTCTCCCTTTTTTTCCCCTAGAGATCATTGTTAGATATCATGAGGAACTTTTTTTTATGAGGAACTCTAATAAAATCATTTGATATCTTGTTATTAGTATAAATTTAATAAAATATCAATTCTTCTTTTATCATTAGAGATCACCAGAAATACCCAGAGTTTTAGGCAATTATTTTAACTTGTGAAAATCATAAGCTTGAGAGGGTTATTTACTCTTCCCAAAGAAATTATTAATTTAAGAACTATCGTAAGCTACCTCCATAAATTGGTACAACGATATAATTGAATTAATAAATTATTGGCTTGCTAAGTAAGAGCCTACAGCTCGTACTTTTCATTACATGTCATATGATGAAGTCAATCTGTTCATAGTTTGATGTTGATCAGACTGAGGTATTAGTATGGGAACTCTGAGGAAGCTACACAAAGCTTGGGGACAATCATGAAATAGCTTACCCTAACTGTTTTAATATGGTAAATCGTTTTATTTTAAAACAAGGATTTATGAAATAAATTTAAATTTTTCTTAAATTTTAAGATAAAAATGAAACTTCCAATAAACCTGTTTGCAATAGATAGCTTTGGGCATATAAATTTATGAATGTATTTTATTTTGGTCTAATGTTAGGGTTACTCTTGTAGAGTAAATTTTAGAAGTGTTGTCCACAGCATAGACAGAACCCTGAATTAGATTGACCATTGTTTGATTGAAATTATTTGTTTTAGACCAGTGTATTCTGAAAGGCAAAAACTAAATTGAGAAAAACTTTCAGAAAAGCCTTTTCTATTGCTTAGTGGGTCATAATGATTGGCAGTTTCTGTGGAGGGTTTTAAGGATTTTAAGCAATTGATAGTTTACTCCATGTATGTTTACCTATAAGACTTTTTAAAAATTCAAAAGCTATATTCTATTTTTGAAAATTCAGAAAAGATCAACACTGGGAGTTATTAGAAATTAAATTGCATGCATTTAGTATTTAAAATATGCCTGTAGAAGTGCTCTTCTTATAAGGTTAAAAAGTTCTGGAAGATAAGATGGTTCCTGGCATCAGTATATAGATGTTGAATATAAGCATGGTGGAGACCTGGATGAATTTCACAGTTTTCTGCCAAGTCTTCCACAGAGTGCAGAGGTCTTCTCTTGGAATCTCCCTAGGAAAGGAGTTTCTTTGAGGAATGGTTGGTTGGAATTACTGTTGAATAATTATGAAAACTTTTCTTTGTAGACTGTTTTAGAGTTGGACAGAATGGAAATGTCTTTGGATGCGGTAAGTATACTCTTCACCTTATAATGAAAGGAAAATTTAAAAATTGGCAAGAAGTCATCACTAATGTTTGACAATGTCATTTTAAACTTCGAACAGTTTCAGAAAAAGTTTTATGAAAAAGATTTGTTGGATCAAGAGAAAGAAAGAGAAGAGATACTTCTTTTTGAAATGGTATGTTGGTTTCACATGCAATACACACACTTTTGATCAACGTTAACTGTGTTTTGTTATTAAACTTTAAATTAATTTTTCAGTGTTATTACCTAAGTACTTCTTCACTGATGTCGAAAATGAGTTTATATGTAATATCCCCAAACTAGAAGTAATTCAAATGCTATTAAATGTGAATAGAGGTTGGGCATGAGTGACTCAAACCTGTAATCCTAGCTACTTGGAATGCTGCGATCAGGAGGAATAAAATGGCTGGTTCATGTGGTAGGATATGCTTCTCTTGCAGCACTGGAGCTTGAACTCATGGACTTATGCTTGCTGAGCAAGGCAGGTGCTCTGTCACTTGAGCCACTTTGCCAAGCCCTTTTTTGTGTTAGGTGTTTTCGAGGTAGGGTTTCATGAGCTATCTGACTGGGTTGGCTTCAAAGTGAGAGCTTCCTGATCTCTGCCTCCTGAGTAGCTAGGATTGCAAGTGTGAGCCACTGGTGCCCATCAGTATGTTTGTCTTAAAGATAGACAAAAACTGTTTGATGACATGGCTGTTCCATTTTACATTTCCATGGCTGTGGTCCGCACTAGTTACCCCCGTCCTCTATAATCCTTGGTACGGTTAATTTTTTAAAAGTTGTAGCCATATTAGTGGGTATAAAATGGTATCCACTAAATTATATATCCCTGATGCCTAAAGATTTCAAACATCTTTTGATTTGTTTATTGGCTAACCTATCTCTTTTGTGATGGTGTTTGTTTTCAGAATTTAAGAGAAGTTGTTTATCTCATTACTGATGTATGAGAGGTCCTGCACAAGCTAGTGCTCTGCTTTTGTCACACGTACATACTGTGGATCTGTTCTTGGAGACTGTAGTTCATCTTTTGATTTACTTAATGTCCTTCGAGTATAGATGTTTTAATTTTGATCAAGTCTGGCTTATCAGTTTTTCACTCCAAAAATCCTTTCTCTAGCCCAAGATCACAGATTTTTTGCTATGCTTTTTTTCTAGAAACTTTAGTTTTTGGTTTTGCATTTAGGTCTATGAGCCATTTCAAGTTAATTTATATATGTATTTATTTTCCCACCCGAATATCCAGTTATTCCAGCACAATTTGTTAAGTTTTTCTTCTTTTCCCTACTCAATTACCTTAGCACCTTTCAAAAATATTACTCATCATATATGTGTCTATTCTCATTTATATGTTTATCTTTTGGGCAATAAAAACCTGCCTTGAGCACTATAATTTTATAGTTTTTGAAACTGGGTAGGGTATATTTTTCTTCTTCAGTGATTTTAAGAGCATTCAGTATAGAGTTCATAGAAGAGTTTTGTTAGCTTTGTTCCTAAACGTATTGTTTTTTGGCACTACTGTGAGTGGATTTATAGTTTTGGGGGAGCGGCAGTAATGGGTTTTGAACTCAGGGCCTCACATTTGCTAAGCGGGTGCTCTACCACTCTGCCAGCCCTTGGATTTTTAATTTTGCTTTTCAGTTTTTTGTTACTGGTGTTTAAGAATACTAGTATTGATTTTTTAAATATTAACCTTAAACTTGCTACATTTATTTACTCTAAAATTTGTTCTTTAGATTCACTAGGATTTTCTAGGTAAGCCATATTCCTTCTTTAAACACAGGAAGATTACTTGTTCATATGAAATATTTGCATCTTTTCTTTCTTTGCTTGTATTGCAAGGCCTAGGAACTGCTGTACAATTAAAGACCTCCTGTTGGATAAAAGGGGTGTGAAGTGGCATCTTGCTTTTACTGACCTTAGAAGAAGCAATTGAATCTTTCAACATTACACCTGACCCTATAAGTGGGTTTTATGTAGATGCCTTTATCAGATTGAGGAAGTTCCTTCCTACTTTGCTGAGAGTTTTTACCAATGATTATTGCACTGTGTCAAATAATTTTTCTGCATATCTAGAAATGATACTTGGCTTTCTCCTTCATATGTTAATACAGTGAGCTACTAACTTTTCAAGTAGTAAACCATTCTTGCACTTGGGGCATAAACCTGCCTGGTGATGACATATCATCCATTTCTCTATTGTTGCATTTTTGGCTAAGGCTTTTGTTAAGGAATTTTACCTTAACAAACCATAGTGAAATTGGCTTATAATTTTTTGTGTGTATTTGGAGTCAGATTTGGTATTAGAATTATTGTGGCCTCATTAAACGAGATGAATAGTGTTCCTTCCTCTATCAACTGACAAAGTTTCTATAAGGTTGGCTTTATTTCTTCCTTACCTGCTTGATAGAATTCACTCATAATTTATACACTTTATTATACATCAATAAAGTATTTTAAATATGTCCAGTAGACTATTTCCTTTTCTCCCAAGATTTTAAAAGAAAAATATTATTTTGCCATTTACCACTTAGAAGTTGAAATAACCAGTAGTAACAAATGCTACGTTGATGAGAATCAGTGAATACTGTCTAGAAAATAAAGGCTGATGAGCATACCAAACTCATTGTTCGAGTTGGACAAACCCCCAATGGCAAAATGCTGCAGATGTTAAAAGGCCACAAAATGTGAAAGAACCCTGAGTTCTTTAGATACATCTCTGGGTGAAAACCCCACTGTTTGAAGTGAGGAACTGCATTTGTTTGTGTAAATTTAAAGTAATCCTCATCAGGACAACTTTTCAAGTCTACTGAAGCTGTACCTTTAATATGGAGAAACTTTTCATCACAGGAGCAGCTAGAGAAGGAGAAGCAGCAGAATGACGGGAGGCCCCCGAGTGATAAAATCTTTGAGAAAAAACGTAAGTGGTTTTCCTTTGTCTTCACCACTTAGTTACAGAACTGATGTGGATCCTGGTACTCTGAAAGGCCATGCTGAGTTTTTAATTTGGTAGGGAAAATTGCTTTTCATTTTCTTCCACAACTTGTTTTTGAAAATTGGCCACTTAATGTGTATAGATGCTAGGAAGACATGATTACACAGTAGGACGCCCACAGCCTTCAAAGGACAGCTCAAGTGTGATATCAGCTGTGAGACTGGGAATTGATCACTGGATGCCAAAGACTGAAATATGGAAATGATAACGACAGAGTGTTTGGGAAAGAGTACTGTTAACTAGGCAGAGTGACTTGTATTTTCTGTGTTTTATGTTTATGGACATTAATGAGGACTCAGAGGAAATTATACACCTTAAAACACAGTTTATTTTAGGCAGAGACACTAAGACACCAACGCAAAACCTGCCCAAGAGCATCCCTGTGTCTGTTCCTGGACCCTCTTCTAGCATCCCATCAGCAAGTAAGCAGTGGCTTCTTTTCATGGTGTTTTATACATTTTTTCTTTCTAAAAAATTCACTTCAGGGAAGTTCACTGTTAAATGAGACATACTGTTCTAATGTGTCTTTAGCCTTTTGTTATTAGTTGTTTTGATAGTTCTTAATGTGTATTTAGCCTTTTGTTATTAGTTGTTTTGATAGTTCTTAATGGATGGTTGGGTAAGAGAGCCTCCAGTCAGCTCAGACCGAGGGGTGAAAACCCCACCCATGTGGGGTTCACTGGAAATGGTGGGGGTGGGGAGGACATGAAGGCTGGGCTGACAAGGATGAACTGAACAATTGCATCTCCTTTTTTCTGCTTATGATTCTAGGTAAAGAAATCAAGAAATCTAAATTGATTCGCAGCCAATCTTTTAATAATCAAGCTTTTCATGCAAAATACGGCAACTTAGAGAAGTGTGCTAGGTATGGTCTGTCAGCTGTTTGTTTTTTAATTATTTTATAGTCAAACATTTTTATTTACATTATAAAAATCAGAATTAATCTTCACTAATTTTGTCAGTTTTCTTCTGTAAAGATTATTATATTAAAAAAAGAGAAGTACCATTTGCATAAAAATGCATATCGTGGCATTGTAGGCAGAATAATGCTGTGACACCATTTAAGAATATCGTGAAGCCCTCACACCTTTCACCTTAACTTGTAAATGGGATGAGTGCACCCCGTCTGCCAAATGGGTGTGCACCCCCATTTGCATCCAGAGTGCCACTGCCATGTTTATACCATAAGTGCTACACCTTCCTGTATGACATATTGTGTCTGACAATAGATGAATGTATGGTTTCCTTTTTAGGCCCAGGAGAAAAAATTACAAACAGTTAAGATTAGGGGAGAAGCAGCATAAGTTACCATGATTTGTTATAGTGTTGTACATGCATAGTATTTAACAGCTGCATGCCAATTGACACGCAATGTAATTCTAAGAAGACATAAATGTCTTTAAAAGTATCCATTTATCTCTCAAGATAAATAGCATGTTACATAAAAACGTATTTTCCTTACTAATGATAACTTACTCCAGATTTTTAGCTATATTTTTAGGCATTATCAGTCAATCTATCTTGAGTTCCCAAGCCAATAGAGAGATCTCAGGGTAGACAGAAGGGATTATAACTAAAGGTAAGTTATTTCAGGAAAATTTTACTCATCTTACTGACTTGGCTCAGCACCAAAAGTAAAACTGTAGATCTGATGAAGCAAAAGTTTAAGGAAATGATTTCAAGTTATAGACAAAGTAAGTACTTTGAGGTGTGGAATATGAAAAACAAAATAGAAATAAAAGCAACAGGCGTGATTTATAAAAAGTAGAGAAAAACATTTACAAAAAATGATTACAACAGCTGAAGTATTAGGTAACTGAGACTAAAAGAAGTGTGCTCTTGTGTTTTAATCCAAGCCTCATTCTTTTCTAGTAAAAGCTCTACGGTAGCATATACGTCTTCTGTCTCAGGGTTGGCGAAGACTTCTG
This sequence comes from Castor canadensis, assembly GCF_047511655.1. Taxonomy (NCBI): domain Eukaryota; kingdom Metazoa; phylum Chordata; class Mammalia; order Rodentia; family Castoridae; genus Castor; species Castor canadensis. The sequence goes on along the minus strand of NC_133388.1, from coordinate 15,159,278 downwards.
TGCTTTCACTAACTGGTAAGTAGCCATCTAAGCTCTTCCAAAAAAACAGCTACAGACAATTAAATATCTTTTGCTTTAAATGACTTATGTCTTTATTTCTATGTATGGTATTTTTTCTAAACGTATGTCTTCATCAAATCCTTAAGAAATTAAACTTGTCCCTAGCAACTGAGAAAATACTTGACTATACTGTTTTGTTTTCACTGTGTCAAGACTCAGAGCTTAATACTTACAAGGGATAACAGATAGGAAGGACTATGTGGTAGGATGGTTTTACCATAGTCAGAGGGTCAGCTGAAGCATAAACAAAAGTCTTTCCCAATAATTTTTAAGGAAGCTAAAAACAGTAGGAATTCATTACAAATCACATATAGTTAAATATATACCATCTTTTGTATTTGAAAATTTGTTCTGGGGTCAGAAGCCTCTGTGAAGGGCTAACTGTGCATATTTTAGCCTTGGTGGGCCAAATTGATCTCTGTTATAATTACTCAGTCTGCTCTTGTAGAGGGAAAACAGCCATAGACAAAGCATCATGGGAAAGTGCGGCTGTGTTCCAATAAAATGTTACTTACAAAAATGTGCAGCGTGCAACATTTGCCCCAAAGTCCATAGGTTGCTGGCCTAATTATACCGTGAATAAACTAGAATATATTACTAAAAGTTACTTGTGATAATCTGTGTATTTTTAATCTTCTTAGATATATTAGTTGAAAGTTGCAATATTGATGGATGGAAATTTTTTTAGCGTAAGTAGTAATGACTCTGCTCAAAAGTCTGAATTTTTTAATTCAGACTTTTTTATTATAATTCTGACTTAGCATACAGTAATAACACAAGGGGGTTTCACTGTGGCGATTCCACAGATGGGTACAGTATGCTTTGAACAAGATCACCCTCCATTATATTGCCATTCTCTCCCCCTCTTCAAACAGTATTTGGTGGATGTTATGATGCTGTCATCGTGTGTGTGTGTGTGTGTGTGTGTGTGAGAGTGAGTGTGAGAGTGTGTGAGAGTGTGTGTGAGTGAGAGTGTGTATGGTGTACTTTGACCCTCTTCACCCCTTGGCATCCTCCCCTTTCCCCTACCCTCTCCTGTTGACCCCTTCGGACCGTGCTCCTTTTCACATCATGTCCCATTGCTGTTGTCATTATCATTGTCATCATTTTAGGTCTTGGTTCCACAAATGAGTAAGAGCCTGTGATATTTGGCTTTCTGAGCTTAATTTATCCCACTCAGCATAATGATCTCCAGTTCCATCTATTTTCTTGAAAGTGACATAATTTAATTTTTCTTTATGGCTGAGTAATATTCCACGAGTAATATACCATATTTCCTTTATCTATTCATCAGTTTTTTTGGCACCTGGGCTGATTCCAGTATAGCTATTGTTAACAGAGCTTCAGTAAATGTGGGTATGCAGGCATGTCTCTTGGGTGTTGATTTATGTTCCTTCAGCTATACATCCAAGAGTGATGTGGTAGGGTCTATTTTTGAGGAGTCTCCATATTGATTTCCACAGTGGTTGCCCAGTTTACAATTTGCATTCCCACCAACATATGCTGTTGCTCCCTTTATCCCCCACACCCTCTCCAGCATTTGTTGTTGGAATCTTCGTGTAGTTTTGAGTTGCGTTTCCCACATGGCAAAGGATGTCGAACACTTCTTATGTATTTATTAGCCATTTGTATTTCATCTTCTGAGGACTGTCTGCTTAGTTCACCTGCTCATTTATTAATTGGATTAGTCTTTGCTGACTAGTTTTTTGAGCTCTTGAGTTGGCCCTGTATCTTGAAGTTAGAATTATAAATAATAAAACTTTTATCATAACAAATCTGATTTCTTAAGGAAGTACTAAGGAACATGCAAAGTTTGAGAACTTCATTTATAATATAGAGTACCTTTAGAAACTGTAAATGTACATGGAAGCCAGTTTAAATTAGCTCAACTTGGGAATTAATGGAGCAAATGATTATAAATATCCATAAGGGATTCTTTAGACTTAGAAAGAAAAACTAACAAACTAATTGAGAATGGGCATAGACTTGAACAGATGCATCACCAAAGAAGATACCTGGATTCGAGTAAGTATATGAAAAGATGTTCAATGTCAAGCACATTAAAACAATCGAGATCCCACCGCACACCCGTTAGAAAGCTCAGACCCCAAACAGGGACACCACCAAATGCTGATAAGGATGTGGAGCCATACGAACTCCCAGTCATTGCTGATGGAAACTGCTTTGGAGGACGCTTGGCGTGTTTCAGAGTACATGTATGCATACTGTGGAACTCTTCCCGTGTTCTTGTTCACAGTCGTGCTCCTTGGCCCTCACTCATAGCAGTTGAGAGCTTGTCTCCACACAAATAACTACACATGGAGTTTTATAGCAACTCTCTTCATTATCGCCCAGACTTGGAAGCAACTTGCTAACATCCTTTAGTAGGTGAATAGGCAAATAAGCTGAGGTGAGTTCAGACAAAGGAATACTGTTCAGTTCTAAAAAGAAATGAGCTAGTAGGCCATAAAAAGACATGGAGGAGCATTAAGGCCTGTGACTAAGTGAAAAAAGCCAACCTGAAAACACTATGACTTTGTGATCCACCTGTAAAATAGTCCGGAAAAACTAAAACCATGGAGACAGTAACAGGATCAATGGTTGGCAGGAATTGGGAGGAAGGAGAGATGAATAGGTAGAGCACAGAGGACTTTTAGGACAGTGAAAATATTATATTACTGTCATTATATATTTGTCCAAGCTCAGAAAGTAAGACCCAGGAGTGACCCTAATATAAATATGGACTTGGGGTGGTAATGATGCATCCATGTGGGCTTGACAATAACAGCAAGTGTACCACCCTGCTGGGATATGTTGATGGTGGGAGGCTGGGTGTGAGGGGTAGAGGTAGGGAGTGTGTGGGAAACCTCTGCCTTCCTCTCAATTTTGCCATGAACCTATAACTGCTCTAAAAAAATTAAGTCTATTTTTTAATTGGTGCTGGGACCAGTGGGTATGTGTATTTTAAAAAATTCAAAAAAATGGAACCTCAATTCTTATCTCACATTATACAAAAATAACTGAAAATGTAAACATGAACATAAAGGCTAGAATTATAAAATTTCTCAAGAAGATACAGAAGAAAGTCTTTGTAATTTTGGCATAGACAAAGATCTCACGAACCATAGCAGAAGAACGTTAACATGTTAGAAACATTTAAAGTGCATTTAAAATGCTAGGGGAGTGACTCAAATGGCAGAGCACCTGCAGAGCAAGAGTGAGTCCTGAGTTCAAACTCTGACACTGCCAGAAAGAAAATACACCTTCTTGTGGGCTTTGACATAGAGCCCATATACCATAAAAAGTCAGGGCATAGATTGGGAGAAAATATTCATAATTACCTACCTGACAAAGGACATGTATTCAGAATATACAAGAAGCCTTCAAAACTTGTTAGGTAACTAACTTTAATCCGGAAAATAAACATACAAGTGCACAAAAACATGCTTAGCACCAGTACGGAAATCAAATTAAAAAGCAAGGAGATGATAACTGCACACAGGTGCTGCTGGACACCTGCTAGCATGTGAAATGCAAAGGGCTCGTGATGTCAAGTGTGGAGATGTGACGTGCTCTGCAGAACTCTCATCACACACTGCTGCTGGAAGTGAGGAAGAGATGGGGGAGAAAGAGGAAAGGAAAAAGAAAGAAACTCGCAGTTTCTTCTGAAGCTCACTAGACACTTACTAGTGAGCCCTGGATTCTCCTAGATGTTTACTGATGAGAATTAAAGCATAGCCACATGCAGACGTGCATGTGACTATCCTAGCAGTTTTGTAATAATCAAAAATCAGAAAATCCAAATGTCTATCCACAAACATGTTTTAAAAATGTTAGCATATCCATATAATACCAGCTAGAAATAGAACGATATAAAAGATATACCCAATATGGATGAATCTTAATTGTGCTGATCGTATGAAAGGAGTCAGACCCAAAATGTATATTATATATAACTCTCTTTACATAAAATTCTAGAAAAATGCAAGCTAATGTCTCGTGACAGGAGAAAAATTAGTGGTTTGGAGAACGAAGGGGTAGGAAGTCAGGAAGGGACTGCAGTGGGGCCCAAGGGGACATTGGTAGTGGTGGTCATATGCACATCTTGGCTGTGGCAGTGGTTTCATGGGAGTGTACACATGCCAAAACTTAACTTTGTGCAGTTTATTGTATATGAATTATGCCATCGTAAAATTGATTTGAAAAGAGAGAATGTCCTGAGCCTCGTCTTCTCTACATGTCCTGTGTCTGACTCTACGTGCCGTACTTTCAGACGACTCATTCCGGACTCGCAGTGCCAGTAGTGTTCCGACTTCCTTTTCTCCTACTCCTTTACCAAGTACCTCCCGTGGGACAGCCAACACAACTGATGCAAAGAGCGTTGGAAGCAAAGATCCACAACCCCGGAAGGCCACCTTGTAAGTAACTTTGTGACGTGCTGTGAGTGTGTGGCCTGGGTCTTCCTTTCACTCACTTTCCAAGGAGCAGAGAATGCTTGTGACAAGGACATGTGAGAAAAAGGGATTATTATCGCATGAGGCTTTGCTGTGTATGTGTGTAAAATGATGGAAACATGGCAAAGGCATCATAACCTTGGCGAATCAACAAAAAACATTGAAAGGGCTTCTGACAATATCTGACACCTGCTTTTCTCCCCTGTGGCATGTTTGTGTTCACAGAATTTGGCTCTGAGAAAACACCAGGTATAGTAAAATCCCTTTAAACACCTAGCCATAGTAGCTAAGCAGCTAATGCTGAGAAAGATGGCTCGGCGGAAGCCACTGAGAAATACTACGATGACACGGGACTCACAGTTGAGGACTTGGGAAACTGAATGTGTTTGCAGACTACACTTGTGCCTTGAAGGTGAAGTTATAAGGGTCTCTGTCCTCCTTTCCCGTGGCTCCTTTCTGTGTGCTCTTTGTGTCATTTGAATTACTGAAGTCTTTGTTTCTTTTAAACATTTAGCAGGGCAGTACCGTAAAAATCATCATAAGAATGATTCCAAGGTGCAAATTGTTCAACCAGGATGCTGGAACTGTAACAAACTACAGTTACACATTTCTTCTTTCAGAAAGATCACCTGAACCTCTGAGCAGAACAGAACTTAAACAAGATTCCAATTTCCTTTTAAACATATTTAACTAAATTCATGGATATTCTCTCTCTCTCTCTCTCTCTCTCTCTCTCTCTCTTTCTCTTTCCCTCCCTTCCTCCTTCCCCCCTCTTTTCTCTTTCTCGCCACCATTTTGAATCAGGGTCTTACTATGTAGCCTACACTGGCCTGGAACTTGCTATGTAGCCCAGGCTGCACTCCTCCTGCCTCAGCCTCCTGAGTCCTGGGATTACAGGCATGCACCACCTTGCCTGGCCTACAGTTTTGAATAGTTTCTCACCTGCATCTTTTTGCAGAACTTCTTTGCTGGGGTTACAAGTTTTAATTGGCCCTTGGGTATATACAAATGTAAATGTGTATACCCAGCTTTATTGCAAATGTAGAAATAAATTTATTGAGTGGACCTCAAAAAAGAGCAGGACTATCACTCCAGAACAGCAATAGTAATGGAAAGAGTCATGTGGATATTGCAGATTAGCAGTGATAAGAAGAAGGCACTCTTCCTGCAGAGAAGTCTTCACCCATGCAATTACTGCCCTAGTGAGTTCCATAGAGAAGCTGTGAGAGGAGAGGTGGGACAGGGTGACATTCTGCAGAACACTGAGCTGGAGCTGGGTACTCAGCCCTAGCAGCAGAGTAGCCAAGTGCAGCTCAGTCTGGCGCTCAGGCCTCAGGGCTGAGTTCTGGCTCATCCTCTAAAGGCTTCCAGTCTGGATCCTGTGGCCCTTCCCTATCACTCTCACGCCTCTTCCTCTCAGAGGGCTGTCCTGACTTCCTACCCAGGAACCTGCTTAGGAACAGCACAGCATTCTCCACTTATGTTTCTAAATGCCACAGGTACTTTTAAAAGTCAAGACCACTGACCTAATGTACTCTTGCCAGCTCTCCTTTGTTTCAGACACTGTTTTTTATGGCTGTGCATGTCTTTCCTTTTATAGATGAATTTTCTCTTTGCCTATATCATTGATGAGCACAAAAATGAATCTAGAAACAAAGGTCAGTAAGGAAAATCGCATTGATTTGTTTCTTCTTCTCTGTGCGTTTTGAGGAAGGAGAACCGCTGGCATCTGCAGTTGCTTCTTCTATGCCTGGGATGTCTGACCGCATTCCCACCCATTGTGGTTCTAACGTGGACCCTCAGGAGTGCATGCTACCATTCAACTAGGGGGTGACTAGTGTTTACACTGGTTCTTTTTCTGTGAAGTATTATCCACAATTCAGAGATGTGCCATATACAAATGAAAATGTGTCCTTTTGATTTAAAGTAAGCCTATGGAGTGATTTCAGGGGTTATTAACTATCTCAATTTTTGCTTCTCAAAAAATTCTGTGCAGTATACAGAATGGCACATCTGGTATTTAGAAATAGTAGTGTCTTACAGGAAGTACAGGTGCACATTATATCTTGTGTCTTCTAAGGCCAGACAATTGGTATATTTAGGCCTGTGAAATTTCCTGGCTATTTAAAATTTAAAATATGGGAAAATTGTATGAACTAAATTGAATACTATGTTAGGTGCAGACATGTGCTTTGGTAATTAAAGGTAATTCTGAGTAATCTTCAATGCAGAATTCATTTTTCTCTTAGTCAGCATTCTCATATATTAGGTTTGTTCAAAGCAGCTGTGTGAGTATTTCCTTATTTACTTTAGAAGCATTATATGGGTGAAATTTTTCAGATTTTCTTTTTCTCTCCCTCCCTCCTTCTCTTTCCTTCTTTCCTCCAGAAAATCCAGAAAATCCAACCCTTAAGTCAACCTCTTGATGAAGGAGGCAAAACAAGGACAACTGAAGATAGTGTGATCGATGGACAAAGGCTAAAGCAATGGCTGGGCTTTTTTTGTTTTTTTTAGGCTTTTTTTTTTTTTTATGAATGGGAAAAGAGACATAATGGCAACTGACACTAAACTTACCATATTTGGAATTAGATTCCTTAGCAGGTATGATATGATATATGTTTCTTAAACAATAATGTGGTTACAGAATTCCAGTGTTACAGTGCAGTGTAAAGAAAAACAACTTTAGGTGTGTGCTATAACCATTGCTGCAAAATAGGCAAGGCTGCCTTTGTACAGGAGACCAGCTGTCTCATTCTAGAGTGTAGCATTTAGAAATTGTATAACAGTCCAAATGAGCTGAAATTGCCCTCAGCAGGCAATTCCTGGACAGAGCCTCAGGAGAGAAGGGAGATACTGTGTGTTCTCATGGCTCTAGAAGCCCAGCTGAAAAGGCAAACTGAACAACTGTGTGCAGTTTTGTCAGTTTTAGGATTGTGGTGACAATATGTGGTACCTGGATGTCCCCAAATTTAGATTTGCATTGAAAATCCTGCAAAAATTTCTGATAGCTTTGAGCTACAAACACCTTAAAAATAATAGATTGATGATTTCCTTTATTTCTTAGAAAAATTTCTTTCATAAATACTTTGTTTACATTTTAGACTGTATTTATCCTTACTTGATTTAAAATGATGAATCTAGTTTGAATCAGCTGTTATTCTGAGCTATCATGCTTAAGCTATGTCAACAGCATTTATTTGTACCGATGCTAATATTTCCATCAAAATCTGCCTGTGGAATATATACAGTTAATTTTAAAATGTCAGTTCTTGAGATATACTGTTTGAAGCTATTGTCAGCTTCTCTAATTTCAAAATGCAATCGGCATATAACTATATTGATATTATAAAATATTTGTTTTTTTAAGAAATATATTGATGTATGATAAAGATTATCTAAGTTGTGAATGCATATGCGTGTGTGGTTACTTTTTATAATGTGAAATGGATAATGGATTTACTCAAAATAAAACATAGGTCAATGAGATACCTGTGTTTGTGAAAAAAGTTTTAAATACTTTTCTGAACTTTTCTATAATTAAAGAATGAGAGAGTTCATTTTTAAGTAAAGAATAAAAGAACCATATTGATGTCAACTAAAAACCATTCAGGAGCAATGGCTTGGTGAGACTTTCCCATGCCCTTTGTTCCCCTTTTCCTTCCACCTGGCCTCTTTTGGGCAATGTCTAGTAACTCACAGTACCCTTCAGAGAACAGTCAGGTAAGTAGGGCTGAGAAACTTAACAATACTGGTTAAAGAAATTCAGCATATTTTTGTGGACTTCAGCTGCTTTAATTATGTCTCTTACTAGCATCAATAATGTGGAATTGAAATGCATTGTGATCTGGAGAATTTGTGGTACACAATGGGACGCCAAAGCTCCATCCATTTTTCTAGTACTTTGGTTCATAGTCAGCATTGACTGATACTGTAAATAAAATGAAGAATTTCAATTTGATTGTTAAGTTATACGTTTGACAAAGCTATAAGCTTTTATATTCTCAGTGTGAATGTGGGAAAGTGATTTGACAGAATAATCAGCACTGCTGATAAAGTGCAGGAATGTAGAGAAGGCAGTTGTCTAAGCAGTAAGTTCTCAACTACAGTAGTTAATCAAAATTACTTTTGGAATTTTTTTCTCAAACATGATAACCTCTAAAATTTTTGAAATATTTGTTAAGATTGTACCGCTAAGGACAGATAAATAGAAACAATAAAAAATTGATGACAGTTATGAATGTCTGCATAGATCTGCATTTACACCGGAAACAAGACTGATTCTCCTATGAAAGGTCTGTTTGACAGCATTCCAGGTGTGATGAGGTGTATGACAGAGAAAGATCTCATCCCCTCTGTGGCCAAAACGGACCTTTCCATAACAGGGTTTGGCCATGTTTATTTCAGAGTATTGTATACTCACCCACTTCCTTCTCTGTATTGCATCTCTTAAAGTGAAAACATTGCCTGTACCCCTCTTATTCCTCTTTCTGTCCTTCCACTGTCATATCCGACTTACTGAACATAAATACCTCAGAATGTCACAGGTAGCCCTCTGCCTTTGCCTTTCTTTCCAAAGAATTTCCTTGTCCTAAAGAAATGTCAGTGCTCTTGGAGGGTCCGCAGGAACGAATTAATGTCCAGATTTGGGAATGATGAAGTCAGTCTAAGACTGCCTCTTAATGTTACTCTGATTTATGTTAGTAATCAGGAAAACCGATCAGTGGATTAATTTTAGGTAGCCACAGGTAGGAATGCAATTAGGCATTTGATATCATCATTCAGAGATCTATGAATTTATTCCTAAAGTACTTTCTTGTTTCTGTGACAGAAAATGACTGCCTGAGAATGTCTCAGGGGTATTTGCTCTTGAGACAAATTTCATGCTTACATACTGTGCAACCACAGGAGGTGACTTTGAGGTGACACATGCTGACTGTTTAGCAGGAACCAATCAAATAAGTTTTAGAGAAGGAAGGAGAAGTAAAAAGGGCTTGGGCACTGGCCATGGAGAGGCAGGCCTCAGCTTGCTAGTGCCACACTTGGTGATGTTGGACCAGTGTCTTCCTTCAATGAGATACAAGGTTTGACTTGTCTTTTCTGGGCACCATGCCTAAAGTCCACCATGCTTTAAAGGCCAGGAAGATGTTTCATTTCTAGCAAGAAGCAAGATACATACTTTGCATTGGTTAAAAAAAAGATTCTAATCCAGAGTATATTCGTCTTTATTCCAAGGCAGTTATAAAATGAAGCTGCTAGTGTATGCATGTGTACATATATCTTATGAAGGAAAGGCGTCACAAAGGCAGAAGTGCCTGGTGCCCATGGAAATCATAGTGTGATCCTGTTCTGGTTAGGGGCCCCTGTTTCTTTCTTTGGTAAAATAAAACCATTGAACTGGATAATCTGTGGTTTACCTGGTGCCTCTGTACCATGGCATCATATGGGCATCACCAAGCCAGATACCTGAATCAGGATAATTATGTCAGTTTTCTACTAATGCTAGTCAGTGAAAAATAATTCTATAATAGACTGAAGTAAAGCACTTAGCTTATACCAGAGAGAAGTGGAGAAAGAGAGGCATGGCTCAGAGAGAATGTACATGTCTCCCTCAAAGCCTTTATCCTGAAATAGTAGTGTGACCTACAGTTTTCAAAGTCCAGGTATGTGGGCAGCAGAGAAAGGTAGAGATAGTCTCCTCACTAGTCTTCAGTTGGTTAACAAAGGCTCTTAAGAACAATTTTCGACTGCCAGACAGACTGTACAAACATTTTAAGATGTGTATCAATTTAATACTTGTGTTAATCTGAGAATACCCCAAACTAGCTGAACAAAGGGGACAAGGTCTCCAGAGCCAAAGCCCTGTGGGCTGGGAAGCCTCTGGTTCAGCACCTGCGGTCACTCTGACAGCTTGTGCACATCTGAGTCACAGGAGAGTTGGGTTCACCACCCTGCCCAGAAACAGGAGCGTCCTGGAGGTTTCCTCATAGATCATGAAGTGAAACGGCCGGTCCACTTTGACGATGGGAGGCATGGAATAGGCAACGATTTCTGACATCATTCCTGCCACAGCCTCAGTGCCTTTTTCATCCACCTCAATCACTGATTGTTGTAAGACCTAGAAAAGGAGATGATGTGAAGGTAGTTTGTGTGGCAGTGGGGAGAGGGAATTGAGACCTGAAATTCTGCACAGTGGTCCTGCCCACCTGGCCGTACTCTGGGGGTTTAGTGGTACAGCCTGTCTGCTCCCAGATGCCTCAGAAGTCTAAATCAATCGCAATGTGCAGTGTGGAGCATGTGAAATGCATTCAGGGCTTGGAGTCAGGGACTCTGGCTGGCAAATGTCTAATGAAGATTTATTGAGCGTATACTTTGCGCTGCTGCTGATTCTTGAGCTGATCTGGCTCACTTAGAAGATGTTTTGAGCTGCTGGGACACTTTGACTTTCCTTCTTGCAGGTGGAACAGGGAGGGAGGGGCAGGGCATGGTTAGTCTTCACAGAGAGTGTCCCTGGGGCAAGGCCAAGGGTCACTATAGCTTTCTTGAGCTCTGGTTGCCTGTTTGGGAGGTGTATCACCTAATGTGATATGAATGATGTACCTTTATAATTAGAGGAGATGATAAAAACATCAATGATAGTAATACCTAGAACCTTCCTGGGGTGAAGGTTTATTCCTCAGAGCAAACAGGGAGACTGTTCAATAGCTGTCAATGTGCAGCCATGGCAGTGCTCTGAAAGACAGCAGAATCTCACTTCCAGCTCCCATACACTGGAGCCAGCCTGCAGGGCTGCCATATTTAATTGCCTCACATCCCCTGGGATGAGAAGGCCTGTTTGTGGCCAGAGTTACCTTACTGGGTTCTGCTTAAGTAGATACCATTTTTAATGTCTCTTGGAATTGAGAATTACAGTTGTTTTGGGAAATATGGACCAAACCCAATGGCTAAGGAAGAATATAGTGAGACATGGCTGTCACTTGGAGATTTGTGGGAGCATTTTCTTGGTTATAATGATGATAGGGAGGGAGAAGGGAGCTACTAGGCCTTAGTGAACATAGGTCAGGAATGCTACCAGTTCCCAGCAGCGCACAGAACCGCTGGGACAATAGCCAGTCCCCTCAGAACCAAGAGCCCTGCCCTTGAGCAAACTGATTAGCTAAAGGGACTCTGGGAGCTGTCCCCAAAGACTAGCCATGCCTGGCACCCCACACACCAGAAGGTCTCCAAGGATTCAGGGGACCCAGGAAGCTCAAAACACATATGGGCACCAGCTCAGCTCAAGAATCAGCACAAAGTGTATCTCAATAATGCAGAAGCTGGCTAAACTCATGTTCAGTAGTTTTAGGGATAGAAGGAGGACCAAAAAACATGTGTTAGGGAGAAGTTACTGGCCAATATGTCTTTTAAAAACTAACCATTTGTGGCTTTGTCTGGTTTTCAAAGAAGGGATGTGTTCCCTTGTCACTGGAAGCATTAATGACAGAGACTGAAACCAAAGGGCTTTTCTGCAGGGGTGCTAGAAAGTAGATGTCCACAAGGGATAGGAGGCTTGGGCCAGGTGACACCTGAGGTTACTTTCAATCTAAAGGTTGTATAATTTCATGAGCATTTTCAATTTTCAACAGTGATGATGACTCTGTAAGCCAGTCTATTCCAGGGGTAAAGTTCTCCTTGTGCATAGGGGGTGAAGAGGGAGAAATTTACGGAAGAGAACTTAGTTGAAAAAGTATTTAGCAGTGTGGCTTGAGATTCTTAAAGTACCCTACTCAGAAGCTATTTCAAATTGTTGGACTTTAAATCTGATTCTCTACTACAAGTAGGCATTTTATCAACATTAAATGGTTTGCAAAATATCTGTTGGTTTTGGTGGCATTTATGCTTAGGATTGGGCCCTATCCAGACCCTGACTTGCCTTGGACACCTGAAGCTTTCTTGCCGTGGCCGAGAGTTCACTGAGGTCAGCTGAGGATGAGAAGATTCTTCTGATTCCCATCTGTTTGAGCAGCTCGTGCATCTCATACTTCTGGTCCAGCTTGAACTTGGGAAAGAAAACCTCCATTTTCCTGGGGTACAAGGACAGATGATGGTGAAATATAGACAAAGCCACAGTCGGAATGCTGAAACGGACGTGTTTTCTTTTCTTTCCTTCCTCCAAGGTTATTTCCATTAAGGACTCTCCTTCAGTTGGCAGTGTATAGTGCTTGCCCTCCTTTTTTTAGTGGTCTGTCTCAGAACAGATATCAGGGAGGATACTTGTGGCTCATGAAAGACTAGGACTTCAGCTTCAGTGAGCTGGTTTTATTCATCAGTCACATTCTTTTTAGCAAAGAATGTCATACCTTGCGTCCATTTCCCTGTGTTTTAAAAACCACCCAAACCAACCCAACAACTGCTCCCTGCACCCTTCTAGCAGATGCTGTTCCCAACCACAGATCCTGCAGATCCAGGGCTCCCAGGAGCAGCCCGGGAGGGACAGGTGAGGAGAGCAAAGGGACTTCCACCCCTACATCTGTAGCCAGGGAGACTCTGAGATGACCTACTTTCTGTATTTGAGTTCTCCAAAAATATGTTTGGAAGGATGAGTTCTGCATCTCAGAAATAAAAACCATGAAAACTACTAATTGATACCAAATTAATTTTAAGTCCTAATTTCTTATTCTGTGACGTGTACCCAAAATACCAATACCAGTTTCCCAGGCTTGTTCAGAAAACACGTGCATGCTAAGTAGTTACAACAATGATGGGGACTTCATAAGTAACTTCTGACACACTCTCTCTCTCTCTCTCTCTCTCTTTCCATTCTGGTTGGGCTAGGCTGTCAGACTGTAATATAATGAGACATGACATGTCCTAGAGATTAATTTATATAGTTTATTCACTCACCAAACATTTCTGAGGCCTTATGTTTGAGGTCTTTTGCTAGGTACTAAAGATTTAAAGAAAAATAACAAAGATAAAACCAACAGCAGGGCCCTTTAGCTGAACTCGTCTCTGCAACAGGTTCGGAGTTGGCAAGATTCAAAGGCACGACCATGGGGTTCCTGTTGCAGCTGCCTTCCTCATACTCCAAGATGTGGATTAATTTCTTGGACCAACCTCTGAGTTTGTCCTACTCTGTGCTTGTAACCCTTCTCTCCACTCAGAGACGCCTCCTCAAGAGATTTCGTTCTTAGTCCCAGTTCTATGCGATCACTCCAGGATTCCTATCTCCAGCCTGTGCCTAAGCCTGGGTGCCTTCTTGACATCCCTACTTGGGTGCCTGATTGATATTTTGGGTGCAAATTTAAAGACCAAACTCTTCACTGGACCTCCTTCCAGTTGCTAAGGCCATAACTTTGCAGTCACCATTGACTGATGGGTCTTTCTGTCTGTCTCCTGCCCCCAAGTTCTTCTAACTCTCACCTTGTAGTAGACTCAGAATTCAACCCCTCCTTACCTCCACCACCACCACCATGGTCTAAGCCACAGTGTTTTAACTGGATTATTAGAGTACTTTCCTGGCGGGCCTCCTTGCTGCATTCACCGGTGTCCCTTCTCAACACAGGAGCTTGTATGATTTTCATTCAGATCACAGTGTGCCTCTGCTCAGAACTCTCTGACTGCCCCTGCCCCAGACAAGGCCCAAGTCTTTCCTGGCTTGTGAGGTGATGTCCCAGGTGGCTGGACCCTGGTTCCTCTCTGACCTCACTGGCTGCAGCCTTACTAGCCACCTTGCAGGTGTCTGGCCTGCCAGGCACCCTGTATCCCAGAACCTTCCCATCTCTGCTTCTAACAATCCTCTCCCTGACAGATGCAAACAGTTCACCCCCAGCTTCAGATGTTTGTTTATTGTCACCTTAGGGAGGCCTTCCCTGACCTCCACCTGCACCCTGCTGACCCTCCTACCTGCTCCTGCCCTCTTCCTGTGTTGTCTCCCTGCACTAGAACCTGAACTCCACGGGGGCAGCAAGGGCTTCCGCCTGTCAGAAGCATCCCTGGCATGTATCCCTAGCACCGTGTAGGTATCACAGCACGAGGAGCTTCCTAAGTACTTGCTGAGTAAATGAATGGACAAGCCAGGCCCTGGGATCCATGCCTCAGGTGCCTGGGGGAGATGGCATTCAGCCACAGGGTGTTGGATGAAATTGTGGGAAGTGTTTGCACAAGTGGGGGAGGGTCGTACCTGGTTTTCATGTTCCGAAGCCATGTCTGTACCAGGTCTGATGTCAGGTAGTCCTCCAGTGCCAGGTGGTCACCTGTTCTCTCCATGAGGACCACCAGCATGGTGGCGTTTCCTCGGTAGGGCAGTTTGAGGATGTGGCAACGAAAATTCTTATCAAAGGTAGAGGCAAAGTGACCTGCCCTGTACATCATGGGCACCTTAACTGCCTTGTACTTGTCCAGATGGAAGGTGTCAGCCTCGGTGAAGGCAGAGTCAAACGGGGTCAGCCATTTCCCTGAACAGGTCAGAAAAGAGCCTATGCAGAAACCAGCCTTCTTGAAAAGCATTGACCCAAGCGTCAGAGGGGATAGCAGTCTGTATCCCTTCACCCCAACAAGGAAAGGCTAGATTGCTTGGGCCACAGCTCAGGCAGGCCAGACACATTCCCCGAAGCTTAAAATGCAGCTGTACCCATTATCCTCATTGGACAGGATATGTCTCCTCCTGGTCCCCTCTTTTCCTCAGTCTGGACCTGGACCCTTGGGCCACTGACTGACCCTCATCTGCATGAGGGACTCCGTTACTGCCACTTTGTCCTATACACGCCCAAGCTCAAACACACACACATTCCACAAATTGGTGGTGTTTCTGGCCCATCCATTGATTTATGTGATTCTGAGAGCAGCCCCCCACCCAATGCAGGCAAGCCACCAGAGGGTGGATGCATGACAGACCCAGAGCGTCTGTCATGGGTTATCTCCTGGATGTCTGAAAAGTGACTCCCTACCCTGGGCTTTGCAAGTCTCCTGGTGCTGGCTTTCTGCTCCAGTGGTATCCACACCACGTCCTGTGCCCCATTAGAGAAGCAGAGCTAGAAGAACCTGGTCCAGGGTGTCAGAAGGCACCCCGTGTCTTGTGTGGCTTCTGGTACTCATTGTGTGTCCCTGACCAAGCTAACCTCTCTGACCTTCACCTTCATCTCCTTTAGGAAGGAGACAACAGCCCTGCTCAGTCGGCTGCATTGGCAGTCAGGAAGAGCAAATGCAAACTGGTCATGTATACATGGTGTCCAGCTGGCCACTTCACGTTCATTAGCTCACATGGCTCATGACCATAGCAGGTGGGAGTATCCCTATTTTCTGTATTAAAAAGCCAAGGACAGAGATTTTTGCCACTTGCTCCAGGTCAAAAAAGCAGAGATTGAAGAAGCAAAGGTGCAATCCTAAGTCTCTCAGATAATATGCTTTAAAACAAACAAACTCTATGCTGCTGTTTCTTCCAAATACCAGAGCTGGGTGGAAGTGCTGTGGAAATTATAAGGACCGCAGGCACGTGGGGTGACCAGGGCCAGGACCTCAGAGGAACGTACCCGGCACTGCTCAATGCATGCTCTAATGTGCCTGTGAAACCTGAGAACATATCCACAGAAAATCCTTTAGCATTGACCCTATGCTGGCCAGAGGAAGGAAAGGAAGAGAGTGATCACACCTATGGCTTTGGGAGAGTACCTTTGAACAAGATGTAATCCACAAGGATTAATTTGGCTTCAGGATTAATCTCATCAAAGAGCTTGGGAATTTTCCCCTGAGTTTCTTTGTTAATGTAGAGATTCATCAGCCCTCTGGCCTGTGAGGCGTTGCGGAAATTCGTAGGCACACACTCTGTATCAAAATACCTCTTGGATAAATTGAGAAAGGTCTCTTTCACATCAAAATCCTTGTGGATGAAAGCCAGGCTCCCGTGGGTGAGACCCAGCTCCCGGTTGCTGGAGAGGGTCTCCCTGAGTCTCCTAAAGAGGGCTGGCAGCAGCCTGGGCTCCATCTGGCTCAGAGCCTGCAGGTGGAGTCCACTCTCCACCTGGGCTCTGGTCTCCCCTGTGGCCCCCAGCATCAAGCCTGCCATGGCCATGGCCACGCCAAGCGGAGAGAAGACCACATTGCCATCGTGCTTCAGGGAGATCTTCCGCAGCAGACTAAACCCGAAGTTCGAGGTCTCATTGGAGAGCTGCTGCTCGCTGGCCCTCAGCCAGGTCTCCTTGCCTTCATCATCGGGGGGAGCCTGCACTTCCTCCCAAGTCTGATTCAGAGGAGCTTGGTGCCCCTGAGTCTCTACTCCTGCCCAGGCTTCCGACCAATGAAGGCCCAGGGCCAATCCAGGCACCAGCCACACCCCTGCCAGAAGGACAGAGAGCAGGAGGCTGGGAAGCACCTTCATGTGGTCAGCTGCAGAGGCCAAGGTCCACTTCCTTCCTGGACAGAAAAGGGGACAGAGATGGTCTCAATGCCTAATGAAATGCTCCTCCGTGCAATGCAGTGACCCACCTCCTTCCTGTGGGGACCCTCATGCAGGTGAGCCCTGCCAAGAGAAACCTGGAGCAGGTAAGGAATGCATTTGTCCACCCAAATTGCAGGCAAGACTTCACAGGGCAAAACTTCCACCAGTCCCCATCCTCTGCCAGGGCCTTGGGCAGGTTGTGGTCCTCCAGTCCCCTTTTCTGTTCATTCTGTATCCTCCCTGAAGGCCAGGGCACACACAGCCTCTTCTCTGGGGATGGGAGGCAGCAAAACGTGGGGTGGGCGGCACAATAGGGTCAGGTGGGATCAGGGCCTCATAAACCTTTCACAGATCTGCTTCAAGCATTGCCTCTGATTGGCAGAAAAGCAGCCCCTCCACACTGGGCCACAGGAGTTCAGTGTGTGACACATTGGCTGGATTTGGAGAGTCTGAGAGGCAATCATGCAAGGAGACAGGAAAGCTTCCCCATGTGGGTTTTTTTTTTTTTTATAAAGTTTCTCCTCCCCGTGCACCTCACCTGCCTAGTTCCTTGTGGGTCTTCAGCTGCAGCTCCCAGGATGGCAGCAAGGGACACAGCTGATTCTTTGGGGATTAGGCTTGTGCAGTCTCATCAATTCTCATGGTGACCCTCTAGGCACTTGCCACCAGGCTATGTACGTACGCACTCAGTTCCTGGTCTATGTCCCTGAGTGTGGCTGAGCAGCCCATGAGATGCCCCCAATCCCACCTCCTCACTCTCTTCTGGAGTGTTGGAGGGCCTGGGTAGGAAAGGGCACCCAGGCAGTATGGAAGGGAGGGAGGCTTCAGGCCTCTTGATTTCCCATCAGTAGAGACCTTCACTGTGATGTGGGGACCCAGCAGCCAAGTGTGACAACAAGGTCTCAGAAGCTCCCAGGCTGCTTCTCCTGCATGCAGGGGACTGAGTCCTCTTTTTTTTTTTTTTATTGTTTTGTTATTCATATGTGCATACAAGGCTTGGTTCATTTCTCCCCCCTGCCCCTACCCCCTCCCTTACCACCCACTCCGCCCCCTCCCTCTCCCCCCGCCTCAATACCCAGCAGAAACTATTTTGCCCTTATTTCTAATTTCGTTGAAGAGAGAGTATAACCAATAATAGGAAGGAACAAGGGTTTTTGCTGGTTGAGATAAGGATAGCTATACAGGGCATTGACTCACATTGATTTCCTGTGCGTGGGTGTTACCTTCTAGGTTAATTCTTTTTGATCTAACCTTTTCTCTAGTTCCTGGTCCCCTTCTCCTATTGGCCTCAGTTGCTTTTAAGGTATCTGCTTTAGTTTCTTTACGTGAAGGGCAACAAATGCTAGCTAGTTTTTTAGGTGTCTTACCTATCCTCACCCCTCCCTTGTGCTGAGTCCTCTTAAGCCTCAGGACTTGGTCCATTGCCCCTTGCTTTGCTACATGGTGCCACAGAATCGAGGCCCCCCTCCTTGCATCCTGAGTGGCACTGCCTTATTCAGTAAAGTACTTCTGCTGTGTTTCCCAAAGGTCACTGCTTAGGAAATGCTTTCTAGTCTTAAATGGCAAGAGCACACTTAGTAGGTCACTCCATTTCTGTAAGTCAGAGCCTCCTTCCGTGTACCAAATGTCTCCAGTTTGATGCCCTCATTATTGTCATGGACTGAATGTCTTTGTCCCTGCAAAATTCATAAGTTGAAGTCCTAACCCCCAAAGTGACCATATTAGGAGGTGGGGTTTTGGGGAAGTTATTAGGTTTAAATGAGGTCATGAGAGTGGGGCCCCTGTGATGGGATTAGTGCCTTCCTCTGTCCTTCCAAGAACACAGGGAGAATGCAGCCATCTGAAAACCAAGAAGTGGGTCCTCACTGCACTCTAACCATGCTGGCACCACAGCTGGGACCTCCAGAACTGTAAGAAATACATATCTATTGTTTAAGCATCCAGTCTGAGGCATTTTGTCACGACAGCTCGAGCTAACTAGGGCAGTTGTATTAGTAGCATTTAGAGCTACTTTGTAAATCAAGCCCACAGTCGAATACCCCTGGATTCAGAATTACCTCTCTCTGCTACAGGCATCAGGAAATTATTCCAGCACACTGGCTCGACGCCACCCTTCCCAGTGCTAAGTCTCCCCTCACAAGTCCTGAAGCTGTCTTCAGTATGCAGAATGCAGCCCCTCAACACTTAGCCACTCCCACCCCTGCCCACTGACCAGTCCCACCTTGTCCTTTCAGGCC
Source organism: Castor canadensis (assembly GCF_047511655.1). NCBI lineage: Eukaryota > Metazoa > Chordata > Mammalia > Rodentia > Castoridae > Castor > Castor canadensis. The sequence goes on along the minus strand of NC_133388.1, from coordinate 15,140,115 downwards.
TTTATTCATCGTCTGAACAGTTCAGGATCTTTGGGTGAGGGCACCATGGAGTATGGTGAGGGCACCATGGAGTATGGTGAGGGCGCCTTCCCGTACAGAGGCAAGAAATCAGTCACTCACCTGCCACTCGGACCTGGTGCAATGTTCTAGCCCTGGAGGGGGCAGAAGCAGAAGCAGGGGCAGGCTCGTTCACCTGGACAGTGAAGCTGCAGCGGTCCAAATATCAAGCCTGGCCACGCTCCTGTATGTGACACGCCTCTCGCTCCTCCCAGACCCAGCTTGGGTTTACAGTCCCCAGGGAGCCTAGGATTGAGGACTCTATATACCCGGCCACCACTCCTCACCTTGGAGCCCACCCAGAGATGACAAGAGCACCTCCCCTCCCAGTTAGACACTCTGGAGGTCTCCCTGTTATCTGCCACCTCTTACCAGTGTGGGCCTCTGGTGCCTGGACGATCATTCAGAGAAAAGATGAAAACGGTAAGCCTTGCAGCCCAAAGATTTCAGCAAATATTTGCTATTCCAAAGTATGATCCCTCTTGGGGCTGTTACTGATTAACACTGTGAAGAGATGGTGGCATTTCTGGAAAACCAAAGACCAAGAGAAGACTTCCGGCATTCCCCAGCTCCTCCTGCAGCCCCAGACAGGATGGGAATTCACCAGGAGAGGCTCTGCCCTGAAACTCACCAACGCGGGAGGGGTGAGGGGACTTCTGAGTGCTCTAGGCCCAGAACACCACGTGAGAGAGAGGTGATGGTGGACTTCACCCTGATCCTGAGCCCCCAACCCAGCTCTACTGTGGGGGGGATAGATGTGTTTAATATCTGTTCTGTTCCCAAGGAAGATTCATCCAGTGGAGGAGACAGACAGGTGGATCGCTAATTACCACGCAGAGCCGATTTCAAGGTAAATGCAGCGTTTCCCCAATGTTGGGACTGATCTGAAGACTCAGTGCCAGGCTGCAGAGACACAACTTCTCAGACCTCTCAGGCTATTAAATCAGTTTTGTTATGTGCATATATATGATCTACCCATAAAATTGAGCACAAGAATAATGCTCTAAACTGTAACATAAAGGCAAAAGAAAAGAAAATTGGGAGGAAAACATCGTGTCTTTGATATGACGAGCAGAGATAGTAATGCTCTCACTGTGCAAGGTTTGGTCTCTCCATGCCACGCCACGTGACAGAAACCAGTCCGTGGAGAGGCAAGATGGTGGCAGAGGACGAGCTTTGCTATGCAAAGAGCTAGCTGATTGGAAGACGGTAGGCTGGCCTGCTAAAGGACCATGTTAGCAGGAAGCTGACCGAGGAGAAGTTTATATAGGACACAGGTGATCCCAACTGGTGGGCACCTTCTTGCAGGTGGAGGTGGCCCCTTGACACACTTCTGGCCACATGATGTCTCTCAGTTCTGCTGATCTCAAGTAAAATGGTGATTATTTTGGTAAAGATCATTATTTCCTCAGGCTATTCATGTGTGTTACATGACTGGCAGACCGAAGGGGTGACGGTCCAGAGAAGAAAGACAAGGGTCAGGTGAAGCTAAAAACACAAAGTCCGGCTTGCTAATGGAGATCGGAGGGTTTTGTTTTGGTTTTTTTGAAGAAGGATCTTGCTATAGTCCTGGCTAGGCAAGAACTCACTATCTTCCTGAGTGCTGGGATTACATCCGTGTACCACCCTGCCTGGCATAAGATCTAGACTTTTTGCGTGTGTGTGATACCTGAACTCAGAGCCCCTACTTGCTATGCAAGCATTCTACCACTTCAGCCACATCTCCAGCCCTTTTTGCTTTAGTGATTTTTAGATAAGAGCTGGCCTTGGATAGAACCCCTCTTACCTATGTTTCCCTCATAGATGGGATTACAGGTGCATACAACCATACCCAGATTTGTTCTCATTGGTTGAGATGGAATCTCACGAATTTTTGCCCAGGTTGTCCTCAAACTGTGATCCTCCCAATCTCTGCTTCCCAAGTAGCTAGAATTACAGCCACCATGTCTGGCTACTTCCGGTATCTCTTTAGATAAAGGCAAACATCATATGTATATATCTATATCTATATCTTTCTTTTTTCTTTTTCTTCCTTATGAAATCCCTTCTCATTTTCTTTTGCACTCTCTCTTTTTTCTTTTTACAACTTCAAGGAGCTCTATTGTTTAGTCAACCAATTTCCTTTGTGGGCTTAAAAGCCCACAAACTACTTAAAAGTAGTTTCTAGTATTTTGCAATTACAAAGAGTGCTTCTATTAATAACTGTGTAGGTTATTTTAAATTGTAGAGGTATGTCATTAGGCTAAATGCTCAGAAGTGAGATTTTTGGATCAAAGGTAAATGTATCTGTATCTTTAAAAATATATATTGAGGGGGAATAGTTGCTGCCTGAAAGATATTCTGAGAACTAACCCTGAGAACCTAGGAATGTGACATGCTTTGGCAAAATGGTCTTTATAGATGTAATTAAGAATCAGAAGATGAGGTCATCCTGTATTTAGGGAGGACCCTGATTTCAATGCCATGTGTCCTTAAAGAGAAAGGCACAGGGGGATTATGGGAAAAGGCCAAGCAGAGATGGAGGCAGAGAAAGCAGTGACGTGTGCACAAGCAAAGGAACGCAGAGGGTCTTCCACAGCCCCCAGAAGCTGGGCGGAGTCATGAGGTGATTCTCTCTTGGAGCTTCTGGGGGGAAAGAACCTGGCAGCGCCTTGCTCTTGGACCTGTCCTGCAAAACTGTGCAAGAATTTATTCCTGTTGTTTAAGCCACCTAGTCTGTGGCAATTTGTTACATCAGTTTCAGAAAGCAAATACATTAAATATTGCCAAATTCCCTCCCCCAGGGGACATTTTTCACCAACTGCAATGGGTGGAAAGGACTCTTTTTACCCGTGGACTCCCATTCTTGCCAATTCAGTGGATTGGCAATGGATGGTATTTTAGTTTGTGTTTTTTATTTTAGTGAGGCTGAACATATTTTCAATATGTTTAAGCACTGTTTATATATGTCCTTTGCTTATTTTTAAGTTTTACCTTTTTAGTCCTTATGTATTAGTGATCTTAGCTCCTTATTGTTGAGACAATTTGCCAACAGTTTCTTTCAAGTTTTTGTTTGTCTTTTGATGTTGCTTTTGAAGGTTTTTATTCCCCATAGTCAGATTTATCGGTCTTTACTTTCCTCTGGGCTCTGACTCATGATTGGAAAACCTTTTCCTGCACCGAAATGGTGAGGAATTTATCTGTTTCCTCCTTGTACTTACAGACTTTCTTTCTTTTTTTTTGTTGTTAACATTTAGATTTCTGATCCTTTTTCTTCTTGTGTGTGGTGTAAGGAATGGCTTTTTAAAATTGGCTCTCCAGTTCTCCAGTTGTCCAAGGTCACCTGTAGAGTCTTCATGAAATATTAAAACGCCAAACTTTCTAACCTACCTAATTAGTCTGCCTAGATGTCCAAGTGTCACTACTGCAGTTTAAATAAAAGAACCAGTGCACATGCTTCACTGTGTGTCAGGATTGTCCCCTTCTCTTGCCCTATAGCTTTTCATTTTCAGTGTTTCCTTGGCTCATCTCCATCTCTCCCTCCTCCTTCTGTGTATATTAATTGTACAAAGGGGTGTTATTGTGATATTTCCACACACGCATAAAATTTGATCATTCACCTCTCTGTTACTTTCTTATCACCACCTTCCCCCTTTTAGGACAATTTAATGAGTTTCAATATGACATGTACCTCAATCATATTCACCTGCCCATTGCCCACTCTTTCCCCCCCTCACCCCTCCTGCTTCCCCCCACCATGGTTCCCCTTTTCCATTCACATCTTTTTTAGGTCTAGAGAAAGCATGCAATATTTGTCTTTGGATCTGGTTTGTTTCACTTAGCATGAAGATCTCCAGTCCTATCCATTTTCCAGCAAATGACATCATTTCATCCTTTGTTATGGCTGAATAATAGTCTGTTGGGTACTTTACCACATTTTGTATACATTTGTTCGTTGGTGGGCACTTAGGCTGATCCCATAACTCGGTTAGTGTTGGTAGTGCTGCAGTTAGCATTCGTGTAGGGATTCTGCTATGGTATGTGTGCTGGTTTACATCCCTTTGCTTCTACACCCCAGAGTCACAAAGTTGGATCATATGGTAGCTGTAGGGCTTTTTTTTTTTTTTGAGGAATCTCCACACTGATTTCCATAGCTTAATTTACATTCCCACCAACAGTGTGTGAGGATTCCTTGCCAACATTTGTTGTTTGTTCTCCTGATGATCGCCTTTCTGACTGACCTCACTGCAGTTTTGATTTGCATTTCCTTTATTTTTGACTAAGGATGCTGAACGCATTTGTAGACTGTATGTTCAATTCATTTGTCCATTTGTTAATTGCATTATTTGTTCTTTTGGTGTTTAATTTTTTGAGCTCTTTATATATTCTGGATATTAATCCTCTGTCAGATGAACAGCTGGTAAAGATTTTCCCCTTTTCTGTAGGATGTCCCTTCACTCTGGTAATTATTTCCTTTGATGTGCAGAAGCTTTTTAATTGATGCAATCCCATTTGTCAATCTTTGCCATTATTTTCTGAGCTATTGGAGTCCTATTCAGGAAGTTGTTGCCTACACCTACGTCTTTGTTTCCCCTGCTTTCATCTAGTACTTTCAAAATTTACAGGTCTTGCACTAAGGTTTTGATCCATTTTGAATTGATTTTTAAACAGGGGAAAGATAGAGATCCAGTTTCAGTGTTCTACTTGTGAGTATCCAGTTTTCCCAGCACCATTTGTTAAAAAGCCTATCTTTTCTCCAGTGTGTTTTTGTCCCCTTTGTTGAGAAGTCAATGCCTGTAGCTGTGTGAGTTTCTGGATCCTCTGTTCTATTCCACTGGTCTATGTGTCTGTTTTTGTGTGCTGTTTTTGTTACTATAACTGTGTAATATAATTTAAACTCGGGTATTTTGATATCTTCCCTGTTGCTTTTTTTGCTCAGAATTACTTTGGCTATTCAGGATTTTTTTTGTGCTTCCATGTGAATTTCAGGATTGTTTTTCTACTGGGATTTTGATGGGGATTGAGTTGGATCTGTAAGTCCATTCAGTATTGTAGCCATTTTCACAATATTAATTTGCCATTTCTTGATCATGGGGAGGTGGTTCCATTTTCTGGTGTCTTTTTAGGGTTTATTTTTTTCAGTGTTTCATAGTTTTCATTATAGAGATCTTTCAACTCATTAGTTAAGTTTATTCCTAGGTATTTTATCTTTTGAGGCTATTGGGAATGGGAGTATTTTCCAGATTTCTTTCTCAGCCTGCTACTATTGGCATATAGAAAATGTTTGATTTTTGTATGTTGATTTTTTTTCTCCTGCTGCTCGGCTGAAAGTGTTTATTAGACATAAGAATTTTCTGGTGGTGTGTTTAGGGTCTTTTAAATATAGGATCATAATCGTATCATCTTTCCTGACTGTTCTTGGGTGTTTTCTGTATGAATGTTGGTATCATCTTATCTATCTGTAAGAAAAAATGGTATTTTTGTTGGAATCCCAATAAATTAATAAATTAACTTAGATAAAACCAATATGTAGATGGTTTTGAGAAACAGTATTCCAGAAGGAAGAACTTTCCATTTGACATCTTTATGAAGTGTTTTTCATTTTCTCAATATGGAGTTTTGCACATTTCTTGTTCAGTTTATTCTATCATGTTGTAGCTTTGTGCTGTCATTTCGTTTCTTTTCCATTACACGTTTTCACCAATTGTTATTTGTTTATATGAAAGCTGTTATTTTTGCATGTCAATTCTATATCCTGGTATCTTGCTGAATTTTTATTGAATTTCTGTTTCTCTTGATTTGCATGTTTAATTTCTTTAAGAAATCACCTCTTTTAGTTGGTTATATAGTTATAATCTGCTAATAGAGCTAGTTTTTATTACCATATTATTGTCGTACTGTGGGGATATTGTGACATTTACAAAAGTTCATAGTTGAATTCACCCCTCCCCTCATTCCTGGAGTAGTTTTGACAGGTCTCATTTTTTCCATTTTCATACATGAGCACATACCTTTATTTCCTTTTTTCCAATTCCTACGTTTCTGCTTTCTTTTGTGTAATTGCATTGTCTAGTAAATAATCCCAGTACAATTTTGCCTTAATTTTAACTTTAGTGGGAATGCATTTAGTGTTTTCTTATTTAAGTAAGATACTGACTTTAGAAATCAGGTGTGTGTGTGTGTGTGTGTGTGTGTGTATTAGAAAGGTATAAATATGTACATTTAAGAAAATATCATTGAAGTATTTTTCAATGTGCACACTAACTATCCTCCATCATCTATCATCTATCTATCTGTCATTTATCTATTTATCTATGTATCTATCATCTACTACCGCTCTATCATCTGTCATCTATTTATGTAGCTATCAACCATCTATCATCTATCTATTTAGTACATATGTATGTATGTATCTATTATCTATGTATCTATGTACCTATCATCTATCTATCTCATTATCTATCATCTAGGGTTTTTTCTTTTGTCTCATTTAATTAATTTTTGCCTAAACCAGGAAGGCAAAGCCTCTTCCTCCTGCAATCTCTCTCTCTAGCGCCCTCTACTGACAAAGCCTGACATCACTGAGCCCACCGGCAAAGCAAAAATGTGGAAAAGGTTCAGACCCATTCTGGCAGAGCAGCAGTGAAGAGAGGATTTGAGGCTGAGAAGCAGTAAACTGACAACTAACATGCCAAAATATGTTGTTATTATTTTTGTTTTAAGTAGTTGTTTATATTTTTGAAATATTATGTATTTCTTGCCCACATATTTACCCTTCCTCGTGCTTTTTATTCTAAGTCCAAGGGTTCATCCAGAATCATCTTTCTGCCTAATGAAGTACTTTTAAACTTACTTAATGAAGATGATACATCTTCTCAGCTTTTGTTGGTCTAGAGATATCTTTACTCTGTCTTCATTTTTGAAGGATTGTTTTTGACTTTTTTACTTTCTTTTTGGAAGATGACAATTTCAGGTGATAAGGCAACATTGAAGCCAGAGGTCGCTTGTCGTTTCACTTGCATTACTATAGATTTTACAGTATGCAGGGAGGATGCTTATGAAATTCATATCCGATCAGCCACCAGTACCCTAGGCTTGACCCGAACTTCATTCTGAGACTTTAAAATGATAATTGATTTGTAGGGGAAGCTAGCATTTTCAATAGTTTTATGAGTTTGACAGTTTTTTTAAAAAAGTCAAATTTTTCTATGTTGTTGACTGTATCAATATTTCTTTACTAGTTCTGAATTTTTAAGCATTCTAAGATAAGTCTTATTATGAGATAATTTTTAAAACATATCTACTTCCTGTTATGAGTTCAATTTTTATACTTAATTAAGTCTTTGGTCCCTCTGGACTTGATTCTGATGTGCACAAATGATTCACCCTCTACTTTGTACTTCAACTGGCTACCTGGTTGTCCTCCAACATTTTAAATAAATGTTTTAACACAATTTGTTTCCCCACTGATTTGAAGTGGGACTTCTAACTTATTCTAAATTTCCATTAGTAAAAAAGCAGACTCTGAAGTTATATTGTACATAAACAGAATAGAGATGCATGCACACATATTTGTTATATTCAATGGGTTGGAATTATGGAAAGGAAATTTATAAATGCTGTGTTGTTTTGTTTAAGTTATAAAAATGAACAATGTGGCCAGGTGTGGTGGCCTGCACCTGCCATAGGATGATTGTGGTCTGGGCAGGTCTGGGCATAAAGCAAGACCGTGGCTCCAAAATAACCCAAGTAAGCCAGGCACTGGTGGCCCATGCCTGTAATCCTAGCTATTTGGGAGGCTTAGATTGGGAAGATCCCAGGTTGAGGCCAGCCAGGGTAAGGAGTTAATGAGACCCCATCTCAACCAACAACTGGGTGCAATGGTGCATGCCTATCATCCCAAGCTATAAGGTTGGCTAAGATTGGGAGGATCATGGTTCAAGGCCAGCTTGCACAAAAAAGTGGGCAAAAAAAGATCACAAGACCCTATCTCAATGGGAAAAAGCTGGTTGTGGTTGCATGTGCCTGTCTCCCCAGCTACAGTGGAAATCACAGACCAGAACGGTCTGGGAAAAAAAACAAGACCCTATCTCCAAAATAACCAGAGCAAAAGGGCTGAAGGCATGGCTCAAGTGGTAGAGTGCCTACCTAGCAAGCATGCTGAGGCCCTGGGTTCAATCTCCCAGTACCACAAACAAGGCAACACCATGGCAATAATTTAAAAAACACCAGACTGGCAGAATGGCTCAAGCGATAGAGTGCCTACCTAGAAAGCATGAGGCTCTGAATTCAAATCCTAGTGCCACCCCCCCCCCCCTCAAAAAAGTCTCCAACACAAAACAAATACAATCACTTGCCAAAGAGAAACAACATTTCTGGAGCTGTGAGTATGGGATTGTGTGGCCAGCTGTCTCAAGATGGCCCACCTGAGGGTCTTCCTTTAGCCTGCAGTGCCTTTGTAATAAGACTAGAACACTGTGAATGTCAGAATTGACCCTGCACTCCTGCTAAGCTCTCATTCCAGCTTTCTGGGCTCAAACTGCATTGTTCACCCTCAACAAGCTTCGCATGTCAGCTCCTCTGGTGGGAGTCCAGAAATTTCCAATCCCTGTCCCCCAAACTTAAAAGGAGGACTGCAGAGCTTCAGGGACTGACCTCTCAGTGACCTAGCTGGGGTCTGCCTCAGTCCAGTCCCACTCTGAAGTTTGGCTCTTTCTCATACACCTCCCTCCTTTCCCGTACACCTTCAGTTGTCACTGAACCCTGGACCCATGACAGATCCAAGAGGCCATGTATGTCTGCACCTGTCAGGGAAGAGGGATGGGTTTTTATTTATTTATTTATTTTATTCGTATGTGCATACAATGTTTGGGTCATTTCTCTCCCCTTCCTTCACCCCCTCCCTAACCCTCCTCCCCCTCCCTCTCCCCCCTACCCCCTCGCTACCCAGCAGAAACTATTTTGCCCTTATCTCTAATTTTGTTGAAGAGAGAGTATAAGCAATAATAGGAAGGACCAAGGGTTTTGCTAGTTGAGATAAGGATAGCTATACAGGGAGTTGATTCACATTGATTTCCTGTGCGTGTGTGTTACCTTCTAAGTTAATTCTTCTCGAACTAACCTTTTCTCTAGTTCCTGGTCCCCTTCTCCTATTGGCCTCAGTTGCTTTAAAGTATCTGCTTTAATTTCTCTGCGTTGAGGGCAACAAATGCTATCTAGCTTTTTAGGTGTCTTACCTATCCTCATACCTGAGGGATGGGTTTTTTAGCTGGAGGAGTTACTTTGCTTGTGGTGGACCAGGTGTTAGTAGGGACTGAATGTCCAACTCATTTTAAAATGTAATGCCCACGGTGATGGTGTTAGGAGGTGGAGCCTCTGAGAAGTGATTAGGTCAGGAGGATGGGACTCTCAGAAATGGCATCAATGTCCTTATAAAAGAAACCCCAGAGAGTTCTCTCTTCTCTTTCTGCCATATGAGGACAGAGTGAAAAGGCAACTAAGACGTGAGCCCTCACTAGAACCCAACCATGCTGGCAGACTCAACCTCCAGAACTGTGAGAAACAAAATTTTGTTGTTTATAAGCCACCCAGTCTGTGACACTTCACTATGGCAGCCCAAAGGGATGAAGGTGCCAGGTCTGGGGGGGGGGGTTACAAACACTTCTTTATAACTTGAGTCACCTGTGTGTCCCCATGCACCCTCTCTCAGCCACTTGTCTTGAGATTTGAACAACGGTTATTTATTACAACATACTGAAGGTTGGGACAACTCTGGTGGGTGGGGGAGGATCTGGAGAATACTGGGGGTGGCTCCCGTTCCCCCAAAGTCAGATAGCAGGGGAAGTGCTCTTATGTTGGGTTCATAACCTTGCCTAGGACCAGGCTGCTCCAAGTGTAGTCGTCAAAGATCATGATGAGGAAGGGCCGGTTGAAGTGGATGGTGGGTGGCTCCATATCCTGCTTTGGTGCCACCTTCCTGGGGGGAGCAGGCTTTTGTCCCTTCTCATCAAGTTGCAGCACGGCCTTGTGGACCACCTGTTAGGAACACACCAGAGGCAGGAGGTGATCCCAGGACATGTGTCAGGAGACAATGCCACATCACATAGACTCCTTGCTTCATGCAAGGTGAAGCTGCGGTGCCGAGAGAGTCTCTTGCTGACTCCCCATCTCAGTGGCGGCCCCAGGATAGAGCGCAGGTCCGTCCACCTCCATACCCCAGGCTGCACCTACACCTCCTCCCTGCTGGAGGGGCAGACTGTGCCTTTTGCGTGGACATCAGTGGAACGGATGACACCCATCCTGGGTGATCCTTACTGGATCTCAGGTCTCACTCTCCATCCACTCCGCTAGGGAAATACTAGATGGAATTTGTGAAAAGGTCTTGGGCCTACCGGATGTGGGAAAGCGGAGGCAGAAGTTGAAATGCAAATCCTTGACTGTTTGCTGTGTAATTAGAAGGCATTCTAACACCTGCAAAAATGTTTGGCTAGCTTGTTTTGAAAACCTTGGACACATCATAAAGCTGGAAACATTCTTTTCACTCACAACACCTATGTGACAGGAACTCCCCTCAACTGTAGCTTACAGCAAGACCTCTGAGGCCCCGAGCTCCCCTGGCTAGGAGGGGACTGAGCTGGATTGAACCCCCAGCAATGGGTGTTGAGAATACGAGGTTTTGAGTCACAGACCCAAGTCAAATGAAAGTGCTGGACTGTATTTGCTAGCTCTGTGACCACGGGCAAGCTCTTCACCCTCCCTTCTCTGAGAACATGGGACAATACCCACCTTCTAAGGAGACAGCTGTCTCTTCTTTCCCTATTTAAACCTGAAGACCTATCATTATTCCCAAAGACAGGGCTAAGGGTCTTTGGTCCCTCTGATACCTTACTGATATAGTGTACTGAATACATTTCTTTCTTGCTTAAAAGAAAAAAAAAGGTGGCAGCCATGTTGCCTCATGCCATTTGATGTACCAGGCATTTTACTTAGCAGTCACCACCAGGGCTGCAAAGCTCTGAATTTGAAGGCAGTGGCCACAAGACACACACCTAGAGCCTAGCACAGGTGGGGGTACAAAGTCCATGTTATATAAAAATGTTTGAATGGTTAAGTGGCAGCATATCAAGCTGAAAGAATGAGTGTAATTGAGTAGGGGCTCAATTCCGATTAGGTATTTGCAATACCCCCGGCCCTCACTTTTTTTTGGCCAAGGGCTGCTCACAGTTTTGCCATAATAATTTCATCTTCCACAGTGTCCCCTCTGTGGTCTGGGAGGATGGGTAGATTGATGCCTGGGCTGTGACCTTCCCTTGTCACCAGCTTCTTGTGTGATCATTTTCTAAGTAAGTCTCTGTTTACGTACTTGGGTTCTCAACCTTGCACCTAGGCTCGATCACAAGTGAACTCAGGGATACCTTACCCTATGATTTTTAATTAATTAACTTTTAGCAGTGCTGTGGTTTAAACTCAGGGCTTCGCGTTTGCCAGGTAGTGCTCTACCTCTTGAGCCATGCTTCCAAACACTTTTTGAAGCTAGGTCTCACTTTTTGCCCAGGCTGACCTCGAGCACCATCCTCCTATTTTACCCTCCCTACTGTTGTCACCACACCTGACTTTTTTTCTTGAAATTTTTTTTTTTTTTGGCCCAGGCTGATCTGGAACCTCCTTCCTATCTCCCTCAGATCTTTAGCCTCCCAAGTAGCTAGAATTAAAAGCATGAGTGACTGGTACCTGGCTTCTTCTGTTTTTTAGTGTGATTCTGGAACCAAAAAAAAAAAAAAAAGGGTTCCCAAGACACTTACCTTTGGTCCCTCCAAAGGAGCCCCCTGTGTGATGCCCGAAAGGTCTGCATGCTCCGTGAACAAGTCTGCAATGCCCATGTCAGTCAGCACACCCCCGAGGTCGTGGGTGCTGGCGATGGAGACCTTCGGGATGCGCAGTTCCACCTGGCTGCTCGGGGTAGGGGGGAGAAGGGAAAGCAGATGAGGTTAGATGTCCCAGTGCTGGCCTGCCAGCTCAGAGAGCAGCATGTCGCCTCCCAGCCAGATACCTGCTTCCTCATGTGATCCCTCCAGCTCCTGCCTCACTGGGGACAGGAGAAGGGACAGGGCAGGAGGCAGGACCTGCTTCTTCCTTCATCACATCAGCAGCTTCTTCTCTGGCTTCTGAATTGCACATTCTTTTCTTCTGGGTGATGCCTTTGAGCTGTCCACCTATGACACAGCCCTGTGATCTCAGAGCACTAAAAACAATGGTTCCTAAAGAAGTTCTTTTGGCCCCTGGAAAGACCCCCTGCTAGAAGCAGAGGAGTAGAGGGAGCACCCAGACCTGGTCCCAGCTGTTTTGCCAGGGCTGTGTGGCTTTTAGTCAAGACTTGCCCTCTCTGTACTGGTGTCCTCTCTACATGTGGTAGAGCTCGTGTCCTGTTGGGGCCCTTGAGGGCTAGAGCCCCCTGATTCTGCAAGAACTTGGTGAGTCAGTTGACATGAAGGAAGGTAAGTGAATCATGCCGGAGTGGAGTGGGAGGGAATACCAAGCCGTGCTGGGCACTTTAGTTCTTATTACATCAAGGCATTAGTTTGACTTTTCTGTTTCTTCCTTTTCCTGTTCTCCAAAGTGAGAGAAGATGCTTAAAACCCTGAAGCTGAGGGTGTCAGAAAAAGCACATATGCCCCCTAGCAGATGGGAGGGAGGGCACAGACCCTGTGTTCACCCAGCAAAAGCAGCCCTGGAGCTCCAGCCTGAGGGTGAACCAGCAGCTAGTGCAAAGTTTAGTTTAAACCACACTGTTCCAAAGAAGTTGAGAAGAAATCAAAGAGGAGAGGGACATGTGACATCTGTAGGTGGGTTGTCATTGATGAAGTTAGCTAATCATGGCTGAATGGGCTTTTGGGGATGCAACCCATTGGAGGAGTAGGTCTCTGGTGCATGCCTTTGAAGGGTGTGTCTTGCTTGTCTTAGACTCTTGTCCGCCCTCTCGCCACTCCCCAGTGCCCAAGGGTGAGAGCTTTCCTCTTTACCCTGGTGTTTCTGCCTCACCACTGACCTAAGAGTCATGGAGCCAGTCATAGACTTGAAACCTCTGACAAAGGCTTCAAACTAAATGTGCTGAAGTAAATCCTTCCTCTCTTGTGTTGTTCATAGTTATTTTGTCACAGCTTGGGAAAGTTGATTCCCACACTGGGGAAACACCACTGAGAGTGACACACACAACCCTGCCACACACCCACCCACTGCCACACGCACCCGTGCACTGGCTCTGGACCTCAACTCTGTCATCTCATCAGCACACAAAGAAACCTCACAAAGCTGGAATCAACAACTTCTACTTCCAGATTGTGTGACTAAAACTCAGATCAGGCTGAGCAATTTCCCCAAAGCCACACAAATGGGAGGCAGCAAAACCGAGGAATCCAGGACAGCCCTGTCACTTCCTGTCTGGTGCTCCTGTCCCCCAGCTCATTGATGGCCAGATGATGGGGCTGCAGGGCTTGGATTCCTGATTAATGTTGTCACTTTTCATGAAGGGATTTCTTTTTCTTGTTTGTGGAAGGAGGCTAACATTCATGTTCTCTCTTCAACCTATTCCCCTCCCCACCTCCTTCTCTGAAGCCAGAGCTGACCCCACCACTCTTCCTTCCACAGAGCTGGGTTAACCTGAGCAGAACGACCCAGCTTCTGAACAGCCCTCTGAGAGGGTATAATTTGAAATAAAACCATAAACTCAAAACCTACATATGTAATGAAGTAGAAGAAACCCTTGCTAGATTTTCTACTGCAAAGTTCTTTTTTAACGAACTTAAAATGATTTTTTAAACTTGTAGGTAAACACATCACAATCACACATATTTGTAGGTTCTCTTGCTGTTTTGATACAGGTATACATCGTGTAATGCTTACATCAGAGAGAACTTCTAGTTCCCTCAAAGTTTATCATTTTATTTTGAAACATACACTCCATTCTTACCGTGTTCACCCAAGCTTCCTGCTCCTGCCTAACCCGGTGCTCACTGACCAACCTCTCCCTGCCCACCAATCCCTCGGCTCAAAGTCCTTGCCTTGGAAAGTCCATCCAAGCCGAATTTGTCTCTTTTATCACTGCTGCCTGCTTTGCCGATGTGCTTGACACAATCCTCCTGACTTGGTTGGTGCCATCCCCTCTTCACACACACTCTTGGACCAAGTCCTGCTGGCTGAACTGCCACTTGGCCTTAAGGCAGGGAATAGGACCGTGATCTGCTTTGCAATCTGCTCCTGGGAAGAACCAGCTCTCTCTGTCTCCTCTCCCTCTTGCAGAATGTATGTCATTCTACTACCCTTAATTCCTTAATTCTACTGGAAGTTCTCTGCTACAGCCAGTGTCTCTGAGGTCCCTGTCTTTTCCTATTCACTATTCAGCCCGTCACATGCAAAGCAGGAGCTTCCATTAATGAACATTGATTGATTGACTGGATGAAGTGCTAGCACTCCTGAGCTACTCCAGATCCCTCCCCGGCAGCCCCTTTGCCCTTAGAGTCTGCAATACCCTACCTGGCACCTGGTGCCACGTTGGCTGGTGTTTTCTTATTGCTCTGTACAGAATCAGAACAGAACATGAATCTCCTTGAGCTTCTCACTGAAACCAGACCATGTTCTCAAGAACAGCTGCCCCTTCCCAGGTGAGCAGAAGGGCTGCAGACTGACAATCACATCAATTGCCCTTTAGCTCAGAGGTGCTTGGGGAAAACAAGCTGTGCATTCGTTGGTCACTGACTCACATCTCAGCCGATCTTCTCTGAGTGCCTGGGCGTGATGTCCATTGGTGGCTCTCCTCCTGGCCACTAGCCTATCAGCACGCACACCCTCCCTGTTTTGCTTACTCTTAAATTACCCTCTTATGTCCTTACCGCCTTACTTATTTAGTGATGGATTGAAGAAGAATTAGATCTAGTGACTTAAGAACCGTCCATAAAGGAGGCAGAGGTCATTTGCATTGTATTTCACAGAGTGTCCCAGGAATCTATAGCCTGGCTTGGTTTCCAGTAAACAAGATAGCAAAGTGGAAAAGAGGGGAGCGGGGTGGTTGGTGAGCTCACGCTGAGAAGATGCAGAAATATGATAACATAGAGGGTGGCTGTGAAATTCACAGGAAAAGGGGACTTTTTCATTTTTTCCTCTGTGGACTGCCTTGAAGTACCCTGTGCTGACTGATAAATGGATAAATAAGTGTAACCTTAAGGGAGGTGACACAATCTCAGAGTCAGTAGGGACCTGGGTGGGGGGCGGGAGAGCAGTGAGCACTGGAGGGTGAGTCTTAGGGGAGAAGGAAGCCCAGATGCCTCTTTCTGTCCCCTGCTCCGCTTTCTGGGGACACATGTTGCAGCAACCAATGGACTGGCTGCAGGGCTTACCGTCTTGTCAGGGAACTGGACCACCTCTGAATTGTGTCCCGGCTCAGTGCGTTGATGACGGTGTCCATCTTCCCCTGGTCTGGAAGGACGAAGAAGACTGTCCCATTGCCCACGTAGTACAGCTGTACCAGTTGGCAGGGGAGCACCGAGTCATGAAGGTACTGGATGGAGCTTGACTGAAACATCATGGGCACCTTCACTGTCATCGTCTCATTCACGTAGAAATTCATCTCCCTGGTCCTTTTTGGGTCAAAGAAGTGTGCCCACGTGCCTGGGAAGAGGCGGGAGAGAGGGAGGTCAGGCCTTGGGCTGGAAGCAAAATGCAGCTTGGACAGAGACGTGGGCAGTAGCAGAACACCAGGTGTGTCCACAGGAATAAGCTATACAGCAGCCTTCTGCACACCTGGAATGTCCCTGCTTGAGCTGCCAGGGATTTCCAGTAAGATGTGACAATTCCTGGAGACTTAAAGTCTGTTCCGTCCTCTACTTCTTAAATGGGTTGAGGACTAGCTCTGCTTCTGATTCCTACACAGAAGAGGGGAGTTATGGGCCTTGGATTTGGTGCTAGAGCTCAGTTAAACCAGACTTTGACTTGACCCCTCTGGCCTAGAGTGGGGCTCAGGTCTGAGAATGCTTGAAGTGGTGGCAGACCTTGACCCTTGAACTCAAGGTCTGTGGAGGACAGCAGGAGGGAGGTCCATCTCCATGCTGATTATTGGCTCCTGACCCCTGCCACCTGGAATGAAGGTATTCTAGACCTCATTTCCTGAATGCAACTGGGATGAGAGGACTGACTCATCAGGGCCACAGACACCCTCTCTCTTCCCCCCAGATGGTGGGTCCATCACCCAGCCTGCGTGTTTCCCCCTGGCCTTGCAATACCAATCAACTCTGACAGAAAGAAGACTGCCCTTCAGTCAGAGCCATAAGTAAGTGTCTCAGAGCTCTAGACTTGGAGTGATTCGCTCAACTCTAATGGCTGTCATTCTGGATTTTGTGAAAGGGTATATAATCCCACCTTCTCAGCAGGACTGTGTTGAAGCAGAGACTCCAAGATGTGAATGTGATTTGTGAAATCAAAGGCCTTGCCTGAAAGTATGACTTGGATTTTCATGGCTGCTGCTGTTCTTAGCAGTGGTGGATGGGGCCTTTTTACCCTAGGAAGGGGAAGAGGAGGGATACCTTTGAAGAATATGTAGTCAACCATGGTGAGGATGGCTGGGCTATCCAGATCTGAAAACACATCCCCAATTTTCCCTTGAGTCTTATTCTTGATATACTCATTGATCTGTCTGCTGGCTCTAGCCCAGTCCTGGAAATCTATAGCCAAGGCCTCTGACTCATAGTAACGTTTGACATCTGCCGAGAACAACTCCTGCAGCTCCAGGCTTCGATCAAGGAACAAGGCACTGCCCATGGTCATTTCCAAGCTGGTGTCTGACCCTTCAAGGAGGCAGTGGAGGTACTGGAAGCCTTGGTGGATCTCATTTTCTGACATCTCGGTAAGGTTGAAACCCAGGCCCTGGAGAAGCTGGGTCTTCGTGTGGCCAGAGGTACCCAGAGACAGCATAGCCAAGGCCATAGAGATGCTCACGGGGGAGATGAAGATGTTCCTGTCAGGAGCCAAGGCCACTAGGTGCTGATACAGGCTGAAGGCAAAGTCAACATTGGTTGGAGCCAGGCCCCTGGGAAGGCTGCTTGTGCTTACAGTGGCATTGGGGAGCTTAGCCTGGACAGTCCAGAGGCCAATGGTGGAAAGCCAGAGGAGACAGGTGCAAAAGGCGAGTAGCATCATCCCGTATGGCCAGGCCCTGCCAAATCAAGAATGCTTGTTAGGTGATGTGGTGGCCCCTGAACCAGAGGGACATGGTGCCACAGGAGATAGATAAAAGATCCCTCTGGTCCAAATTCCTTTCTCCACATTGGCTGTGTGACTTGGGGCAAATCCCAGCAGGGCTCTGGGCCTCAGCCTCCTCATTTGAAGACGTGAACGATACTCACGTGATTGATCAAATCTACTAAGTGCCCAACATTGATCTAGGCACTTTGCCTGTATTCTCTCATCAAACCCACATCAAAACACTCATAAAGTAAATATTATTAACTTGATTTTAGGCAGCCAAAAGCTCAGAAAGGTTAAATATCCAGCTTGCTGTATATTCAAAATGCTGAAAGAAAAACAAAACAAAAAACTGACAACTAAGAATCTTATATCTGGCCATACTGTCCTTCAAAACTGAGGAAGAAATTAAGACATTCTTAGATAAAACTGAGAGAGGTCATTACCACAATACCAGTCCTGCAAGAAATGAAAGGCATTTCATTTCATATCAAATGATAAGACACTGGATGGAGTAATAAAGATACCTGATAAAAGGCAGTGTGGGGGCAATTATCAAAGATAGTATTGTAATTTTAGCTTGTAATTCCACCTTTTATTTTCTATATGACAAAAGGTTCACGTACAAAAACAATTATTAGTCTGTTTTAGGGTACACATGCATAAAGATATAATTCATTCTATCAGTAACTAGAAAGGAAGTGGCAACTTAGCTATGTAGAAGCAGATTTTTTTTGTATGTTATTGATGCTAAGTGGGTATAAATTCAAATTAAAGTGTTATAATCTTGGAATGTGAATTGTGATCCATATGGTATCCACAAAGAAAATACAAAGAATTTGTGTAAAAGGGAGTGAGAGTTTAAATGTTTCACTAAAAAATAAAACATAAAAGGAGATAACAATATAGAAAATGAGGAACATACAAGCAGTGATACATATAGCAAACAAAAAAAAGTCAGAGTAAGTGCTTCCTTATCAGCATTTACTTTAAATGTAAATGGATCAAATTCTACAATCAATGAGTGGAGATATGCAGAATGGATATGATGGGTAATTTTATGTGTCAACATGGCTGAGTAAAGGGAAGCCCAGAAAGCTAGTGTCTTAGTTCATTGAGGCTGCTGTCACAAACATACCCTAGGTTGGTATATTGTAAGCAATAGGAAATCTACACACAGTTTTAGAGTCTGGGAAGTCCAAGATCAAGGAGCCAACAGATTTGGTGTCTGATGAGGGCAAGCTCTTTGCTCATAGAAGCTGCTGTCCTGCTGTGTCCTTACAAGGTGGAAAGAGTGAACAACTTCCTTCTGAACTTTTCAATAATGCAGCAGGATTAGGTTCAATATATGAATTGGGGGGGCCATAGCAGCTGGCAAAATATGACCTCTGGTGTGTGTGTGAGATTATCTCCAGGAGAGTCAGAACGTTGAATAAAGGAGATCTAACCTCAGTAATGTAGGCAGGTATCATCAAATCCACAGAGCACATGGATATGACAAAACAGTGAAGGGAGGGAAAATTCTGTCCTTGAGCTGAGATGTCCATGTTTTCCTGCCTTTAGGTAGTGGAGCTCCTGGTTCCTGGGCCTTTGGACTCTAGCTCTTGTACCAGTATTCTTATGCCTCTGGTTTAAGACTAGGATTAGATCATTGGCCCCTCTGGTTGTCAGGCCTTCAGATTCAGGCTGAATTACACCACACACTTTCCTGGGTCTCTGCAGCCATCAGATCCTCTGTCAGTGGCTCCTACTGGCACATACCAGATTTTTATGCCACTGCAGGTCAGATCAGGGCATAACAGGGCAGGGCAGGGCAGGGCAGTGCAGGGCATTACAGTTCCCCAGTGTTTGCTGATCCCTGCTCCTGCATGAGCCCTGGAGATAAAGATGGACTTGTCCCAGCCCTACCTCAAATAGATCTACTATCTAGGCCTGGGCCCTCCCTGCTTGGCCTACCTCACTCCCTAGGAATACCTTCTTTTGTCCTTCTCTTTGTTCCTGCTCCTATGTCACATACAGCACTGGTCACTGCATACCTGTCTGTTATCCCCTCTTGAGCAAGGACCCCAGTAGCAAGAGGCCAAGAACAGGGTGGGCCTCCCCTTCCTGATGTCTCTGGAGAGAAAAGGTGCCTCCCCTCCCCCTCCTCCTGCCGCTGCCATATTTTCCTATGTTAATCCTCCAAGAAGGGGGTTAAACCTTCCTGCCTCACAAGATTCTTTCGAACACCAGTCACAGCTGCCATCAAAACTTGCCTTATGTGATCTTACTTCACTTCATGGGTCATCCTGGAACCCATTTTACAGATGAGAAAACAGCCCGACAAGGTAGACAAACCCATTCAGGGCCAGGCTTCCGAGCCCAGCAACCTGACTTCAGAACCTGTGCTGTGCCATTCCGCCTGTCTACAGAAAGCAAAATAATGAGCAAACAGCTCTGGAAAGTACCCAGTCATCACAAAAGCCAGGGTACCAATATTATTCATGAATTTCATTTCAGGTATGGGATGCCCAGGTTTGGGGCATGTCCTCCTTGTCCCTCCTCTGAAGTGAGTCACACAGTCAATAACCATTGTGTCTTCTCTTTCCACATGTGTACCTATGGGTCAGGCAGGGTTCTAGGCCACAGAACACATGGTATGTTGTAAATAGAATGCAGACGTTTGCCTTGCCCCAGGTCATCAAGCAAGGAGCTGTGTCAGAGGCGTGTGCTGGACTTAGTAGGATGCCTCTGCACTGCACCAGCTGCACAGTCCCCGCCCCGACCCCCTGCCAGCGGGAACCCTCCATCTTCATGGTCTCCTGCACCAATTCATCCCAGCTCTCAGACTCCCACTCTGTGGCTTAGGAGCATCAGTCCTCAAAGCACAGGGCTGGAGCTCAGCTTTGAGGCACAGCCCCTCCCTGCAGGCCAGGACCCCCGGGGATGTCAAAAGCCCAGGTCAAAACCTGGGAAGTACTCCTGGGGTTGCCTCCTGTCAGTGCTGGCTGCTCTAATGTTCAAGGCTCCATTTAAAAAGTGCAAACCAGCAAGGCTGCCATGGCTTTGTTCTAGAAAGCAGACTTGGCAGGGCCAGGAGGCCCTGAGGGCTCTGGAGCTACTCACGGTCTGCAGGGGGCTGAGGCTGTTCTTGTTGGCTGGGTCCTGCTGTCTGGGACCCCAGCATTTGTACAGTAAGCCGGTGGGGGACACTGCCCCCTAAATGTCCTTTTCCAGTTTCCCTGCTGGTTAATGATTAGAGGTGGACAGTGGCCTTCGCCATTCCGGGGTCCCCGCCCCCTCGCCATTAACCAATGGGAGGCTTTTCAGGAAATGTGAGTAAACACAGCAATGCTGCAAATTAACCTTCCTCTGGGAATTACTCTATTCTCAACGGCCAGATCCAGTGGTACAGTTGATATTTTTAATATAAAAATGTGGCTGGTGTTGCATCAGTGTTTGTGGTTGCCCCTTGGTCACTGGCAGAGAAGTCACAGGTGCCCTGATAAGCATCAACATGTAGACTCCAATGTAAAAACAAATGCTTAGCTCCAGGTGGAGATGGATCAGGCTGGTGGGAGAGACAGACAAGGAATAATATCCCTGACTTGCCATGATTCTCTCATTTAATCTTCATGAGGATTCTACAATTGCGTGGCTCTTATGACTTTTCTTCTTTAGATAAGGAAACTGAGGCACACGGAGATTAAGTGAGCTGCCCTTGACTTTCAAATCCAAGATCATTCAACTCCAAGGTCTAGCGAGCATTCACACTTCTGCACATTTTTATTCATCAATTCTCTGTTGTTGCCAGGCATCAAACTCAAAGTATTTTAAAGCAAAAATGAATATTTGTTGGGTTTCCTGAATGAGAGTTCCAAAAAGTGGAAAGGGCTTCAGGTATGACTTGTTCCAGGGGCCTCAAATTAGTCACTAGATCTCTCCCTTTCTTCTTTTTAAAAATTCTTTATTTTGGCTACAGTGGGGACAAAGGTGTTCACTGAAACTAGGTTATTTGGTTATAGCTGGTTATTTGTTAGAAAAAGGAAAGATGCTCTCTTTTTCTCAGCAGTATGATAGATCATCTGGTAGGACTCTGGACATGATTGCCCATCTGTGCACTGATGCTGATGTCCAGGAGAGTAGAACACTTGGAATGCCCAGTGCCCGGTGAGAGTCCTGGGCGCTCTGCTGGGCTGATGGCACCACTGTTTCCATCCAAGGATGATGGAAGCATTTCCACAGGAAAAGAGAAAAGTAGGGCCGGCACCTGGGTATGGTTTTAGGGCACTGCAGATTTGTTAGCACCATGGCCTTTTCAAGTCTTCTTTAAACCAATTTTGGAGTTTATAGTTAGGAATTTATTTCATCTAGATTTTTGGATTAAATACTGAAGAGTAAGTCATAACACATACTGTTATTTTTAAATTATTTTACATCAGTAATGCTTTTCCTTTGGATCTACGTTTTGTTTATGCATTTTCTCTCTTCTCCCATTGATAAGTCTTATTGAGGAAGTCTGTCTAACTTTTTCAAAGACCCAACTTTTAGTTTTATTACTGATTTTCTTAAAGTCTATATTTCATTGGTTTCTATTTTTAGTCTTTATTTTCTTACCATTTAAAAAATTCTCTGGGTATTGATCTGTTTTCCTTTTTCAATTTTCTTGGGATAAATGCTAGGCTTCCTTACTTCTTAAAAAAGATGTTCGGCCTCATAAGAGAAAAGACAGTAAGATGAAGCAGTATAAATTATTCATTATTTTGGTTAGGTTATAAAAAATAATTGTTTGCAACAGACATGACTGATAGGCTCAGTTTTTTTTAAATACATGCAGGAGGATGTTTCTTGAGCAAAATGAATGAAAACATAATATAGTTCCATTGTCAGAAAAATTCCAGTCTCCATATAAACATAAAGTCAAAAGTTTTCATTGAGAAACTGATTTAGTTATGTCGCAGACATTTTTGACAATTATTATTTTCATTATCATTTTTTCTAAGTACTTCTTAATTTCCTTTTTAACCCAATTAGTAAAGTAACAAACCATTTATTTAGAATTTTAGACTATTCTTTTGTTATTAACTTTTTAATTGTATTTCACTACAGTCAGAGAAAGCTATCTATTGTGATATTGAATATTTGGAACTTATTGAGCTGTTTTATAATCACACATGATCTATTTTTATAAATATTCCATGTTTTCTTTAAAAAACAGTGGGCTGTGCCTGTTTAATATGCATATGTATATATTCTCATGTATGTATAATAACTTGAGCTTATTAAATTCTGCATACCTACTACTTGAAATTTCAGGCTCTCAGAAGGAAATGTTAGGAACACCAACCAAGATTGTTCATTTATTTCTCCCTCTGTCACTTGTTGCTTTATTTTATTCTTATTCTACTTACTTCTCCTGTATCTTTGCTCCACATGGCACACTTGTCTTAAATTCATTTTTGTCTAATATTAAGATTGTTTTCCAGACTTTATTTTTATTTACTCTTGCCTGATATATTCCATTCTTGTATTTCCAAGATGTCTTCTTATTTTAAGAGTGCCTTGTCTATATAACATTTTGTTGGATTTAATTTTTATTATCCTTGCCTTTTTTTTTTTTTTTTTGCAGTAGTGGGGCTTGAACTCAGGGCCTTCACCTTGAGCTACTCCATCAGCCCAATTCTTTGTGAAGGATTTTTGGAGATAGGGTCTTGTGAACTATTTGCCTGGGTTGGCTTCAAACTGTGATCTACCTGATCTCTGCCTCCTGAGTAGCTAGGATTACAAGCATGAGCCACTGTTGCCCAGCTAAGGCTTTTGTGTTTTAATTGGCAAAATTATTCAACTTACATTTAGTATAATTACCATTATATTAGTATTGACTTACTGCTTTAGTTCATATTTTTCATTTTCTGTAAGTTTTCTTTCTGATTGCTTTGCATTGAAAAGATTGAGTTTTCTTTTGTTGGTTTTAGAGATAGTTATTCTAATCTTGGTCTTATTGTAGTTGCTCTTTACTGAAAACCTCCAGCTGAGGTCCTAGCCATCCCCACCATATTGTCTCTGCATTCTGGTTCCATAGAACCCAAGAGCATAAAAGTGCTGCTGATTTTTTGGATAATCTGTTAGGCAGTCATAATACCTACAAGAGGATGCTGCATGTGGAACCCCAAAATGTGACAGTGGTTTAGTGATCACGTGGAAATGGAGTTGGAAAGTCTATGAAGACTGCTCGTGGAAGTCTGATGAACCATGAGGAAGAGGCTGCTGGTGAGACTTTAAAGGAAATTGAGGACCAAGTTAATGGAAGCTAGAGGAAAAAGAATCCTTTACCAGTGCTCACATGAAAATAGAAAACAGAGCAAACAAACTAGTAAGATAGCTGGTGGGGTTTCCAAGAAGGCTTTTGAAGGTATGGTCTGGCTTCTTCTTGCTACTCATAGCAAATATATAGAAACCAAACAAGACATAGAAGAAAGGAAAATAATTATTGATTTAAAATGTGAGAGAAGACATAAGTTTAAAATTTTTGTTAAATATAAAAGACCTAGGACTTTAGGGGTAAACAACGATATAGCTTCTCCTTCCCCATGTCTCTAAGAATTTCAAATTAAGCAAGGATTTCAAAGTAAACGTAAAGATAGAGCAGAACAGTGAAAGCCTTTATAAAAGCCTCATCAATATTTAAGGTATTACCTTACAGAACCATTTTGTCAGACAGAAAGCCCTCATACTCTAAGGATTTTGCAATCAATGTTCCATATTGTTTTTATTTTTTAATAAAAGCCAATACAATAGAAAGCTTTTCTCAAAAGATTGGTGGTTGTGATCTTTATTTGAACAGAGAAGGTTTATAGATTAATTCATATGAAATTCCCAAGTAAAAAAAAAAAAATAGAGGAACTTGGTCTGAGAGGGATAAGACAGTACCAAATGAGGAAAGACCTTTGAACCTCCACTGGTGTGAGGCAGGAAACAGGCTGGGAAGCTACTCAGCCACAAACATGAGGCATTTCTTATGGAAAAGGAGGGGTGACCTTGGAGCAGAGGCAAGATCTTAAAAGACAGAGCAAAGCACTGAGGAGAATTATTCTGAAAAGCAGAATGTGAGTTCCCATTGTGTTGGATTATGTATGTCTCACCAGTGTCCAGTGTGTGTGTGTGTGTGTGTGTGTGTGTGTGTGTGTGTGTGTGTGTGTGTGTGGTGTGTGTGTGTGTGTAACTTTTCTCCTTTGTTCATAGAGCTTCAGATTGGGAGGGGCTGTATTTGAGGAAAGCTATCCAAATCATGATCCATACCATGGATCATGAAGACCCATGATGCATCTTCATCTGCATCATGACTCATTTAAATGAAGCCACCCTGGATTTCAAGGGACTGTTGTGGTAGAATGAGACTTTGGGAATCATAAGGGAAATAGTTTGCATGTGCGAGGGGCCTAAGGATAGACAATAGTACCTATTTTCCAAGATGGCTGCCATCCATTTCTTTCATCCCTCAGAGAGCAAGCTTGGACCCTCATCAAGGGAAGGAGTCTATTCCTGCTCTGCTCATGAATCTTGGCATTTCTTAATGACTTTCTTTGACCACTTGAGTGTAGAAAATATATTGTAGGATTTCCAAGGCTACTTTGTAAGCAATCTTCTGCTTCTGTCTTAACTTCTTGAAATGCTCTTTCTTGTGGCTCTGGGTCATCATTTGAAATGTTCAACTACTCTGCTAGAAATCCTATGTGGAGAGACCATGGGACAGCATGTGGAGGGGAAGGAGTGCAGTAGAGTCTTGCCTTCCAGATGTTCCCTGCTAGTATACCATAAATGAACATCGCCATCTTAGATCCTTCAGACTAGATCAGTTACCCAACTGGATGATCCAATTTGATGCCATACGGAGGAGAAAAACTACTTAGGCCTGCCCTGCCTGACCTAAAAATTGTGGCTTATAATAAAATTGTTCTTTTAAGCCATCAAAATTTGGAATAGCTGTTATATAGCAACAGACAACAATTTCTGGGTCATATAGTTCATTTTAGTATGCACTATCAAACAATTTTCCAAAGTGATTGGACCAATTTATACTCCCTCCCAACAGCAGTATATGAGAGATACAGTTGCTCTGCAGTCTTGCTAATAATTAATATTGTCCATCTTTTTCATTTTAGCCATTCTTGTGAGTGTATGTGGTTGTGTCACACTCACAAGATAGTTTCAGATTATATTTCTTTGATGACTAGTGAAGTTTTAAATTTTAATTTAAAAAATATTTTTTTTGGTGGTACTGGGGTTTGAACTCAGGGCCTCATGTGCTTGCTAGGCAGGTGTTCTACCACTTGAGCCACTCTGCCAGCAAAATTTTTTTTTAATCAATTTTTTTGCCATTTGATTTATTGATTAGTAAAGTGTTCTTTAACAATACTTTGTCAAATAAATGTACTGTCACCCATAACTTATAATAAGGACAGCTCATGAGAAATAGGTTGCTGGTTAATTTTGTTGTTACGTAAACATCATAGGGTATACTTACCCAAACTCTAAAGTAAGCCGTGATGTCACTAGGTGATGTAATCCTATGGGACCACCATTGACCAAAGCATTATGAGGCATTTGATTGAGTGTGGATTGAAAATAGCTTCTTTCTTTATTTCCTCTCTCTCTCTCTCTCTCTCTCTCTCTCTCTCTCTCTCTCTCTCTCTAGACTGGGGGTTGAACTCAAGACCTCATGCTTGACAGGCAAGCCGTGTACCACTTGGGCTATGCTCCTACTCTTAGCCTTTTTGTTTTTATTATGTTTTGGAGATAGGGTCTTGCTAACTTTGCCTAGGCTGTCTTTGAATTCGTGATCCTCCTGCTTCCACCTCCTTGGTAGTTGAGATTTCTTGTGTAAGCTACCACACCCAACTTCCTTTTCACTCTGTTAATGAACTCTTTGATGAATATAGTTCAAAATTTCAATGAAATCCAATTGATGCATTTATCCTTTTCCAGGTAGTGCTACTTCTGTCCTGTTTAAGAAATCTTTGCCTACTCCAATGCTGAAACATATTCTCTTATGTTTTCTTTCAAAAGCTGTATTGATTTACTTTTCACTTTTATTTCATTTATATTATTTTGGTAGGATTGGGGGGGGTTTGAACTTAGGGCTTTGCTCTTGCAAAGTAGGTACTTTATTGCTTGAGCCACACCTCTAGTCCATTTTGCTCTGTTTATTTTGAAGACAAGGTTTTGATTTTTCACTGGGCTGGTCTTGAACCACAATCCTCCCAATCTCAGCTTCCCAAGTAGTGAGGATTACAGGCATGAGTCAGTGACATTCAGCTACTTTTCACTTTTAGATCTGCCATCTATCTGGATTTGATATATTTTGTATGGTGTGAGGTAGGGGTCAAATTTATATTCTTCCATTTGTAAGTTGACACCATTTAGTGACAACAGAGATTATGTTCTTTAAAAATATCAGTGTCTGTGCTGAGTGTGGTGCTCTAGCCTGTAACCCTAACAACTTAGGAGGCAGAGATAAAGAGAATCAAGTTCAAGGACAGTCCAGGCAAAAGGTTCATGAGACTCATTGTCAATCAATGGCTGGTCACAGTGGCACCTGCCTGCCATCCTAACCATGTGGGGAGGCACAAATAGGAGGATTGAGGCCCAGGCCAGCCTGGGTGTAAAGTGAGACCCTATGTCAAAAATAACCAACACAAGGGCTAGGGGCATGTCTCAAGTGGTAGAGTGTCTACTTAGTGACCATGAGCCACTGAACTCAACCCCCAGTACTGCCAAAAAATTTTAATAAATGTTAATTTATTAAATGTAATCCCCCCTACTTGGGAGGCAGAGATCTGGAGGACTGTAGTTTGAGGCCAGCATGGGCGAGACCACATCTCAACCAGTAAGGTCTTAGTGGTGTGCACCTGTCATTCCAGCTACACAAGAAACATAGATAGGAGGATAGTGGTCCAGGCTGGCCTCAGCAAAAATCTGAGACACTATCCCCAAAAATAACTAAAGCTAAAAGGGCTGGGGACATGGCTCAAATGGTAGAGCTCCTGCCTTGAAAGCACGAGGCCCTGAGTTCAAGTCCAGTACCAACAACAACAAAAAGAAGTCAGTGTCACACAATACAAAATATGCTACTTATTAGATAAGACTAAAAAGTAATGACATCTGTAATGTTGTGATTTTCAGAGAAGGAGGTGGCCATTTTTGGAGGACTTAGGCAAGAAGCTACTTCCAGGATTTGGGGTGACTCACTGAAAGTTCAAACAAAATCATCTTTGATGACCTACTAAATACAGAATCTAGGTCCCTTATGAAAGAAATGTGTGCTGAGCTATGGAAGACATTATGGAAAAACTTGACGAAATTGGGATATGGATAAATGATAAAAGTCTTGTGTCTGTGATAAATTTCCTGGAGTTGATAGCTTTACCAAAATATAATTTCTCAAATTCTTAGGAACTGTAAGGGTAAAGGGGTATGAGGTATAAATTTACTCAAAATATTTCACAAATATTAACATATACATACACATGTATAATGCGTATATGTTTGTGTGTATGAGAGAGGAAGAGAGAGAGAGAGAGAGAGAGAGAGAGAGGAAGAGAGAGAGAGAGAGAGAATAGAGGATAGGTTTGGAATTTTTTCCAAATATGGAGTTAAAACAAAGTTTGGGTATGGTGCTGGCACTGCCAACTTCTGGCTGTGACTTTCCTTCTTTGAGAGTGTCCACTCAGCTCTCTCAGAACTACAAATAGCCCCTGCCTCATGAGTTACTGTGATCCCGTGAACCTAGTTCAGTAGTTGGCCCATGCTAAGTCATCAGTCAAGAGAACTGTTGGCAAAAATGTCATTTTATCTCTTTGGCAACTGGTGCCCACCAAATACTGGATCCGGAGTGGACAGTTCAGATAAGACCTTTTCTTTAATCATCAACCCCTTGATCCCTTAAAAACACAAGATCATTCTTCAAAGGTGTTCTTCATAAACACCTTTGAGTCCTTTATCACGTGTTTCCTGAACCACTGTTCTGTGTCTACCAGGCCCCAGCTAGTGGCCTTCAGATGAGTGAGACCTGCTCCTTGCTTACCTAGAAGCTCAGTTATCCCTTCACAGGCAGAGCTGTATCTGCCCAGAATCCTTCCTTGGCCATTGGGCCAAACACTGCTGCATTGGGATCTCATATGAGAATGATTTGCTGGTTTTTTCAGGGATTATCCTGAATCTTGGCAGGAACTTATGGCTGAAGCCGTCCACAAATGACCATTCATCCTCTGAAGTCACACTGTTAGAGATGTGTTGCTCTGAGTCCACCATCCCAACCCTGCTGATCACAAAAGCTGGACTTGGAGGGCGGCTTAGGGCCTCTGATCTTACCCAGCTGTGTGGGTAAAGCAGCGCTCTTTGGAATCTCACATCCAGGAAAACAGGGCCTTGGCCTTGCCTGGCAGGGGACAGGTCATGTCAAGCCAAAGACTACAGTGATCAGGTTTTCCAGAGAAGCATCTTGGCTGGCCTTCCTGGGCCCTGCCTGGCTGTTGACTCAAAGGATCATGAGCTGTGTTGGCAAAAGGGATGCCAAGCAGTGTGGGGGGTAGCATGGGTTGACTGGGTATACTCACTCTTCTTTCAAATCTCAGGCTTCTGGGGCTGAACCTGGGCAGGCTGTCACTGGTACTAGACCTGCCTTTTGGCTATTGTGGGTGAAAAGAACTTTCTGGATCCCCCTTCTGTTGATCATTGCCTCTGGAGCCACCTTGAAGGTGGTAACCTTCAAGCTCAGACTTTGGGAAGTTCTTGAACCAAGCAGCTCCCTAAGCCCCTCAGCTCTCATCCACCAGGAACTGGGACAGGAAGGGCAGGAACACAGCCTTGAGGTGCCATTCATTTGGCCTCAGCTCCCCCAGCCTTCCTGATGAGGTATCTATGTTGCCTCCAGTTCCTGTTCTACTCAGAAGCAAGAAAAGACTGAGCATGGAGCCTGGCACCTCATGGGAAGAGGAACTGCTGCTTACTGGGCTCTCACCAGGTGCCAGCCCTGGTGTTGGGGGTCTGTTGACCTCTGTAGTCCTCACAAGAACCCTATGGAGTAGATGTGTGGTCCTCAGGGTAGTACAGCAGTCAAGAGCAGAGCTCTCCGTTCATGTTACTTGTGACCTGGGGCAATTCCTAGAATCACCCTGGTACCTAGAGTCTCTCTGGATTGCTGTGAAGGTTAATCGAGGGAATATGTGGAAAGAACACAGAACAGCTCCTGACATATTACAAGCACAGCACACTTACAACGGATGTTGATGGTTTTTGCTATTGGGAAGATTGGAAACTGGTAGAAAGAGGTTAGTCACACTACTAGTCGAAGAGTCAGAATTTGAACCCAGGTAATCTAGCTAAAGCTTCTGCTCTTACCATAGAGTACTTCTGCTTTGTTCAGCCCTTCCCCACCGCATCCCACATTGAGGCAGAGGTTGCATAATTCCAGACTTTATCCTGAGGAACTCTGTAGGACAGATTTTGAGCCCACGGTGTTGAGTTGGGGTGTGAACTGGTGGCATGAATGGCCCCATTGGTCCAGGTATGTCCTACGAGTTCATAACCATCCTGAGAAAGCCCCAGAAACATGGACAAGCGCGGGCAAGTTCTGAAGGCACCATCAAGTCTCTTGGCAGAAACTGGGCTGGGTCCCAGCTCTGCCTTCTCACCGATTTGCTCCATGAACTTGGACAAGTTGCATGGATTCTCTGAGGCTCAGTGTATTAGTCTGTTTGCCATGACGGTAATGAAGTATCTGCAGCTGAGTTACTTTACAGAGAAAAGAGGTTAATTTAGCTCACAATTCTGGAGATTTAAGGGCATGGCACTGGCATTAGCTCAGCTCTGCTAAGAACCTCAGAACGCTGGGAACACACGCCAGTGAGTGATCATATGGCAAAACAGGAAACCAAAGAGCAGTCTGGGGACTAAGTGAAGTCCCACAAGCTACGTTAATCCCTTCCAAGGGCATGACCCCAGTTACCTAAGAACCTCCTGCTAGGCCTCATCTCTTAAAGGTCCCACCATCTCAACACCACCACACTGAGGACAGCCTCCAACATGTGAACTTTTGGTTTCTTTTTTGAAACTTATTTTTTATTTTTGGTAAATTATAATTATATATATTAATGGAGCATAATGTGTGCAGTAATGGCATATGTGTAAAACATGGAGTAAAGAAATCAAACCAATTTACATAGCATCACCTCACATTCTTATTTCTGTGGTGGGGACATTTGCAATTTACTCTCCTGTCTTTGTACCCTTTGACTAATATCTTCCCATGCTCTTAGCACCCTACCCCCAAAATCTGGTAACCACATTCGACTCCCTGCTTCTATGAAGTCAGCTGTTTTCAGTGAGGTCATGCAATATTTGTATTCTGGGTCTGTCCTATTACACTTAGTATAATGTCTTCCAGGTTCATCCATGTTGTCACAAATGACAGAATTTCCTTCTAGTTTTAAACATTTCGTTGTGCAAATATACCTCATTTTCTTCATTCACTTATCAGTTGCTGGACACTTCGGCTGATTATCCTTCCTGGCTCTGCAGCGATCGTGACAGTGCAGACGTCTCGTCAACTCACTGGCATTACTTGCTTTGGATACATTCCCAGAAGTGGGATTGCTGGACCATACGGTAGTTGTATTTTTAGACTTTTGAGGAAATTTCTTACAGTTTCATAATGGTTAGACTAATTTACATTCCCACCAACAGTGCACAAAGGTTTCCTTTTCTCTTCATTCTTGACAATATCTGTTATCTTTTGATACCCAACTGACAGGTGTGAGATCTCCCCGTGGCATTAAATTAAATTTCACTAATGAGTTTTGATGTTGAGCACTTTTTCCATGTATCTGTTGGTTATTTTTATGTCTTCTTTGGAGAAATGTCTATTGAAGTCCTTTTGCCCATTTTAAATCAGCCTATTTTCTTTTTTGCTTCTCAATGGTGTGAAGTCTTTATGTATTTTGGATATTTAGCTGGCTGTTGAATGTGTGGTTTATAAGTATTTTCTCTCAGTCCCTAGAGTGTCTCATCACTCTCTTTGCATATTTTGCTGCACAAAAGCCTTTTAGCTTGATGCAGTTTCACTTGTCTATTTTTGTTTTTGTTGCCTGTGCTTTTGGGATCAAATCCAAAAAAACAATCATTACCCAGACTAATGTCATGTGATTTTTTTTCCTTTTTTTTTTCTAGTACTTTTACAGTTTCAGGTCTTACATTTAAGGGTCTGGTCCATTTTGAGATGAATTTTTGTATATGGGGTGAGGCAAAGGTTTAATTTCATTCTTCTTCATGTTGTTTACCTAGTTTTCCCAATAGCATTATTAAAGGTAGCCTCCGTTCCCCATTGTATGTCTTTGACACTTTTGTTGAAAATCAAAATACTGGGGATTGAACTCAGGTGCTCCCTCACTTGAGCTACTCTGCCAGTCAGCCCCAATGCTGTTTTAATTAGTATAGATTAGGATATAGTTTGCAGTCAGGTAATGTGATGCTTCTAGCTTTTTTTTTTTTTTTTGCTCAGGTTTGCCATGGGTGTTCCATGGTTTCATATAAAGTTTTGGATTGTTTTCCAAAATGCCTTTGGAATTTTGATAGAGATTGCATTGAATCCGTAGATTGTTTTGAGTAGCATGGATATTTTAGCCACACTAATCCTTCCAATCCACAAACATGCTATATCTTTCCATTTCTTTGTGCAGTTTTCATTTTCTTTCATCAATGTTTTATAGTTTTCAGTCTACAGGCATTGCACCTCCTTAGTTAAATTTATTCCTAAGCAATTTTATTTTTTGTAGCTATGATAAATGGGATTGCTTTCTTTCTTGATTTCTTTTTTGGAGAATTGGTTTTAGTGTATAGAAATTCTACTTATTTTTTTGTATGTTTATTTTATATCCTGTAACTTTACTGAATTTATTGGTTCTAATTTGTTTTTGTGGAATCTTTAAAGTTTTCTAGAGAGAAAATTGAACTTTTTCCTTGCATGTTTGAGACTCAGCTTCTTGACTTTTGACCTTCCTGAAAGACAGATGAAACAGAAGGATAACATCAAGAAACTACACAGAAAAAATGTGAGGACAATTACAATCATTCAGACCTGCCTGCAATAGCATTCCAGTGAGTTATTAATTATGTGATTTTTGACAAGTTCCTTGCTCTCTGAAAAGCTCAATTTTCTTATACATTGAAAAAGCAAAGACTAGCGCCCATGAAGGAGGGCCATTGTGGTGGTAAGTGGAAATAGCCAGTGTAGCGTGTTCAATACACTGTGGTCAGTAGCTTTTCTTTTTTCTACAGTCCTTGCTTGCTAGGTTTGGGTATCAGTGTCATGCTGGCCTCATTAAACAAAACAGGGAGTGTGGTCTTTTCTATTTTAAAACATAGAGAAGTGTGTAAGGTTGATACTGTTTTTCCTTAAATGTTTGGTAGGATTTGCCAGAGAAACTATTTGGGCTTAGAGTTTTCCTTGGGAGAATTTTTTTTTTTTTTAATTTGTGGATTTAATTTCTCTCACAGAAGACCATTCAGATTTCTTATTGTTTCAAGCAGTAAATTTTAAAAAGAAAATTGTCTACTTACTCTAGCTTTTAAAGTTTATTTATACAAAGTGTTCTTTATATCCTCTTGTTACCTTTTTCAATTAGCACCTATTAATTGTATAAAATAATGGGTTTCATGACATTTCTGGACATGTATATAATATGCTTTGATCTTACTCACTCCCTTTCTCTCCTTATTCCCCCCTTTTCCTCTTCCACACCCCTAATATTTCCCCTTTTACTTTCATGGCCTTCCCCCCTAAATTTCACATACAAGAGAAGTCATGTGAACGTGTTTTCCTGAGACTGACCGATTCTGCTTAACATGATGATCTCTAGTTCCATCCATTTTCCTGAAAGAATTTCATTCTTTACGGCTGAATAAAAATGACATGATTCATGTATATCACAGTTTTTGCTCCTTCATCTGTTGATGGATACCTAGTTTCCTTCCATGACTTGGCTATGTGAATGGTGCATTGGTAAAGCAGTCATGCTGGTTTCTTCTTTTGGGTCTATACCTAGAGGTGGTAGAGCCGGATCACATGGGACTTGTGTTTTTAGTGTTCGAGGAACCTCCTTACTGATTTCCACAGTGGCCAGACTAATTCACATTCCACCCCCAGTGTGTGAGGGTTGCTTTCTCCCCCACATCCCTGACAATATTTCTTGGTTTTGTATTCTTGATGGTAGCCTCTGAAACTGTGAGCTAAAAATAAATCCTTCTTCTTTTAAATCATTCTGTCAGGTATCTTAATCGCTGCTGTGCAAAAATAACCAACACACTTAATATTGTCTGCTCTTCGGTTATAGCCATTCTACAGGGTGTATAGTTGCAACTTGTTGTTATCTTAATTTGTATTTCCTTAATAATGAAATAGAGCACCTTTTCATGTGCTCATTACCCATCCAGATGTCTTCTTTGGTGAACATTTGTTCCGCCATTTTTAAAGTTAGGATGTCCCTCTAGTGGAATTTATCTGTTTTTCTCATTATTAAACTGAGGTTATGGGTTGTTCAGAGGCAGATCACAGAGGTAAAGTGTGATTCTCATCACATCATGCTGAAAGGACACACTGTGGTGTGACTTATCCCTGTTGATGTTGCCTTAGTAACCTGACTGAGGTGATATTTATCAGCTTGCTCTACTGTAAAGTTACTCTTTCCTCCCTTTTTCCATAATTCTTCTTTTGGAAGGATATCTATGTGTAGCCCACAGTTAGGGAGTGGGGAATTAAGCTTCATCTCCTTAAAGGCTGAAAATCTACATAAATTACTCAGACTTCTTCTGCATGGGAGATTTTTCTCTTCTCAGTGTATTCATTCAATAATCTAGTTATGTCAGTATGGCTATTTATTTTATTCTTTGAGTTATAATCTACTGTATGTGTGAATATCTACACACCACTATAATCTATGATGCTATTTTAATTATTTTTTTCAAAGACATCCAGCTTGGGCCATTATCTCTTTCTGTTGACTGTTGTGTCCCACTGACATGACCCAGCATCATAAGGGTTTAAAGAGTACTTCTTTGCTTTCTGGCAATGTAGGTGCTCCTGGACCATCTTGCACATCCTTGCCCTGGTCCTAGAATCAGCTGTTTCTCCAAGGAGTCCTGGTTATTTTTACTGGAGGGCGGTATTAGAAGTGAAGCTCTTGGTTGGAAGTATAAGTGCTCATTGCACCTGAGGTATTATTGCTTCTAGACTCTCTTAGCTGACTGAGCAAGGGAATACACACATGTACACAAACCTGGGTATACGCACGTATCTGTAAGCATTTACACGTTTAACACTCTAAGTATATTAAACTAAACCTGGGTTTGTGCTGATGTCTCCAGATCTGAGTCCTTTTAGTTTCACCTTGATTATCTGTCACCCTCCATTCCAACCTGGTCCCTATCGTCCATTCTCCATTTACTATAATTGGCTAATGTTTAATTCCTGGATACACATATAGTGGTACCTGAATTGTAAGCAGTACCCCAGTGGCAAACAACTTTAGTTACCAGCACACAGTGCATAGTTCTATACTAGCATACAGTACAAGTTCTTTTGCCGTTGACCTTACGCACTCCAAAGTCACCTAGGTCAGTGCTCTTTCCCCATCCCTTTGGTGAAGTTGCTTCATATGCCTGTGACACAATTTGGTTCTTTTGTCACATTTTGCTTTTCATCCTGGGATTTCCCAACTCCTATGTTTTTTAAAATTTTGCATATTTTCAGGTCCGTATTTTGTACTATAATGTTTTATAGGTTTTGGCAAATGTGCAGTATCATGAATATACTATTGCCACATGACACAAAACAGTTTCATCACCTCTGCTGCACCTATTCAATTCCTCCCTCCTCCCCTGAACTCCTGATGACTACTGATTTTCTTCCTGTTGCTATGGTTTTGCCTTTTCTGAAATGTCATGTAATTGGAATCGCATAGCATGTAGCCTGTCACAGTAGCTCCTTTAACACAGCACTATGCACTTAAGACCCTTCCGGTCTCTTGTGATTTAACAAGTCATTTCTTTTCATCACTTTAATTTTGAATTGCTGAATAATACTCCATCGTATGCATGTAACCACAATTTGCTTATCCATTCACCTATTGAGGGCATCTTGGTTACTTGCAGCTTTTAGTGATTGTGAATGAAACTGATAAACACTTGGGTACAGGTTTTTTTGTGGACATTTTCAGCTTGGTTGGGTAAAAGGTATGATGATTGTTGGATTAAGCATTAGCCTATGGTTCAAGGTTATGGTTCACTGTCTTTTCATTTTCCTAATAGTATCTTTTATTTTAGTGAAGTCTGTTTTTATCATTTTTGTTCTTCTGTTGTTCATACTTTTGGTGTCAAATATAAGAATGCTTTACCTAACCCGAGCTTATAAAATTCTTCTCCCGTGGTTTACTCTGTAAGTTTTTATAACATTAGCTCTTACATTTAGGCTATGATGAGTTAGTTTTTGTGTGTGGTATGAGGTGGGATTTAAATTCTCCCCCTTCCCCTTCTCTTTCTCTTTCTTTTTGGAATATGAATTGTCCCAGGTCAATTTATTGAAAAGATTATTCACTCCCCAATGAATTTTCTTGATATCTGTTTTGAAAACTGAGTATTAATATATGAGTTTATTTCTTGTGTCTAATTTTATATGCTGTGATGAACCCTCTAGTTCTGTAGATGGTACTTACAGGATTAGCTGCCTTTCCATATTTCCTGTCTCTCCTTCTTCCCCCCCTTACCCTTGCTTCACCTTTAGGAAGTTAATTTAGGCAATAGTTGTAATGGTTTAGGAGAGACATAATGGTGCCTTGGACCAGGAGGGAGTAGTGAATGTGGTGAGAGGTAGCTGAATTCTAGACAGGTTTTTAAATTTTTTTTCAATTTTTGGCAATGGTGGGATTTGAACTTGGGGCCTCATGTTTGCTAAGCAGGCACTCTACCACTTGTGCCACACCCCCAACTCAAGATAGATTTTGCAGGTAGGGCTGATGGTATTCGCTTTCAGCTGCAAAGTGCAGTGTGAGAAAAAGAGATGAGTCTAAATATTTGAACCAAGCAGCTGAAAGTATGAAAGTCCTGTTAACTAAAGGCAGGTGGAGCCACTTGGGGCTGTAGGGCTCAGGAACTCAGCTGTAAACATGTTAAGCTTGAAATATCATCAGATCGCAAAGAGAGATGGCCAGCATGTAGCTGGATGGGGTCTGGAGTTCAGAGT
The DNA here is from genome assembly GCF_047511655.1 of Castor canadensis. Taxonomy (NCBI): domain Eukaryota; kingdom Metazoa; phylum Chordata; class Mammalia; order Rodentia; family Castoridae; genus Castor; species Castor canadensis. The sequence goes on along the minus strand of NC_133388.1, from coordinate 15,103,580 downwards.
ACCCTGGTGCTAGAGATACAAGTTTAGGAGCATCTATGAGACCGGATGAGATTGTCTTGGGAGTGAGCATAGATAGGAAAGAAAAAAGCTCAAGGACCAAGTCCTGAGACACCCAAATGTAAAAGGTTAGAGAGGTGAGGTGGGACCAGTAAAGGAGGCTGAGAAAGAGCAGCCGGCAAGGGTGCCAGATGACCAGGGGTATGATGAAACCAAGTGATGAAAATCCTTCTAGAGCTGGAATTGACAAATTCTGTCAACTAATGCTTAAGCAGAATAGCAACTGACTGGTAGAAGAATTGGTGATTGATCATGGGTGATGGGTCAGCAGTTTGGTGTCATAGTGATGGGGTTGGAGGGGACACGAGATGAGCTTGTTAGGAGCATGTTCAAGAAAGTGAAAAGAGGACTTTTCTTTTTGAAGTGCTGGGAGTGGAACCCCAGCTCGTGCCTGCTAGGCAAGCACTCTACCACTAAGCCCCAAAACAGTATTTTGTGGGATAAACAGTTTGTCTTGGTTTTCTCAGAAATATTTCTGGTTTCAGCATAGAATTCTACATCCCATGCCTTCTGGTTATAAAACTCGAGACCACATGTTTTGTAACCTTTTCATTCCCAGGCAAATTAGGTTGACTGGGTATCCTTATCTGAATGCTTTTCAAGCAATGGTTTATTAGCTGGAAGGGGAAATGATTATCTGTCTGTCTGTCTATCTGTCTATGTGTCTGTTACCTATTATCCGTCTATCTGTTATCTATCTCCTACCTACCTCTCTATTTTAATAAGAACATGTGTGTGAAGCCTGATAGACAAAGCCCAGTGATGAGGAAGACTTATAATGAGAAGGAGGCTGACTGCCACAGTGTTTTTGAGTGAGAGATAAAATGGAGTCATGGCATAAGTGGAGGGGTGGCCTCAGCTCGAGCTTGGCAGGACTTCTGGTGTAACGGGGGAAGGCAGGGGTGTGAGCAGTTGCAGGTAGGTGGGCAGGCTATGTATTTTGCCAGGGGAAGAGGACGTGAGTTCATCAGCTGAGAGTGAAAAGGAAGTGGGAGGCGAAGGCATAAAAGTGAAAGTATGGAGTAATTATTTAGGACAGAGGGTGAAAGGGCTGGAGAAGTAAAGTCACTGCTCTCCAGGATCCAGGCTCTCTTTGAGCTTAGTGATCCTGTGTGTGTGGTTTGTCTCTAGCAACATTGAGCTGTTCAAGTGCGAGAATGGAGACAGTTGGGAGGTTGTGCCCAGAAACACCAGGAAAGAGCAAAGGAGCTGGGGGGGATTATGATTGAGCATGTTAGTTAAGATGGGCAACGAGTGCCAGAGGGAAGAGAAGGAAGTGAAAACTGAAAGAATGAATGAATTATGCATACTTGTGAGATTGAAGGATCTTTGGAGTTGGGTACAAAAAGAATGATATGGAAAGAAAGAAGGCAGAAGTTGCATGTTAGGCAAATGCTCTACCGCTGGTTTATCCTCCCAGCTTTAGAGTGGAGTTCTTGAGGTGGGGGTGGCTGTTGTAAGGACAGTGTCTGTGGAGAGGCGGCAGGAAGGAAAGGTGTTGGACGGGTCCCTGTCCACTCACAGCTGCTCTCTGGCACCAGCTGGAGGTGAGGCTGTCCCCTTCTCCCTGTCTCCTAGTGGGTCAGACTGTGACCTACTGCTAGGCTGCTTATTCATTCAGCTTAAGCTCCATCAGACACACCTGCCAGTAAGAACCTGGACCCTATTAAGATTGGCCCATGCACTCAGAGTGGCTGCAATGTGGCCGAATGTCACACACACCAGCACGATGAGATCTCGAGGATGAGGACAGTCTCCTCCATCTGCATCCTTAGGCCATAGGACAGTGCCTTCACATGCAATGGATGCTGATCCAAATGAATTACGGAGGATAGATGTCTGACAGAGACTTGTCAAGAAGTCTGTGCCTACTCTGCAGTCTCAAAGAAGGCGGTCCCCTTGTGGAGAGGACAGTGTGGATGGGGCTTAGCAAGTGTTTGCGCTCAGTCATCTTCTGTAGGTGGAGCTGCAGAATACCACGTGCTCATTCATCAACGATACCCAGACATGTTCTCTGCGTGCTCTCCTTCCCAGGCCCTTGTGGAGGACACGGAGACTCAGCTGACACTTCGTAAACCTCTAGACCTGTTAGATGCCAGCAGGCAGCAATGACAGGATAGTTCTGCCCTCTCTGGATCACAAACACGATCCGAGGTCATTTTCAGTGGAGGCTTCCAGTGGGACACCTGCCCAGTAGCATCAGGACACCCCCTCCATGCTGTCATTTGCTGCTTTATTGAGTCGACCCTCCAAATGAACATAGCTTGCTAAAATGTGGGTGGCAAGGGTCTGAGAAAATCAGAAGTGAAGGAAAAGATGAGAAACCAGCAGAGGACAGGAAGCTGGTGAGCTGGAGAGTACGTTGGGTCTAAGATCCTCAGAGGAAGATTGATATTGGAGTAGTGACTTTATTTAGCCTTTAATTGGCAAGGTTGTGTTTTGGATCTTGGTTTGCTAATCCGTGAAATGGGGATAATGTTCAAGGGGGCTTTGTACAGACCTGAAGATGCTATGTTGTGTACTTGTGCCAGTGAACTCTGGTCTTGGTTTTCCCTTTCCTTCAGAGCCACTGGGAGGATTGGGGTTGGGGACTGGGATTCATGCCCTCTTGTCACCTGACTATGACACTGCATTGGGATTCACCACTTTCCCCATGAAGAGCAGGTTGTGGCTACTTTCCTCAATAATCAGTAGCAGGAAGGGCCTATTGAAGTGGAGAGCAGTGATGAGTTGCCTCGGGAGGCCCCGGAGGTCAGTGATGTCTTCCTTTTCTTCCCCGTCTTCGCTCATAGTCAGCTCCACCTTGTGCACTGCCTTTGGGGACCAATGTTCACAGTGTTGACCAAGCAAGAACTGCCTGCCCTTTCCCCCCAGGAGGCACCAGACTGTCCCTCAATCTGAGCTGGGCCCAGGAAACCTAGAATCCTGTCCTGATGTCCTGACTAGAGGCGGGACCTGGTGTGTCTATGCCCTGGTGGAGACTCAGTTTCTTTATCTTCAAGGGCTCCAGGATACCGCCGTCCCGTAAAGCTCAGGTTCCATTCAGCCACTTTCTGCTCAAAGTCCACTGGGAGCTTCCTCCCCGTTTATAGGATGCATGACTCTGAGTGCCTCAGCCTGGCAATCAAGGCGCTTTGGCCACTGGCTGAGATGCTGCACCCATTCCCCCTTGACTCCCAGCTCCCCACTGGCTCCTGCCTATCCCCTGCAGCTACCCTTTCCCCTGAAGCTAGCCAGTCTTTCTGGCCAATTCTTTCTGTTCCCTGGAGAATTCCAGGTACTATTAAAACTTCAGGACTCCATCTGTGTGTGTGTGGGTCTCATCCCCACTCCATCCTTGTACAACCCCCTTCACATTCCCTATGTAACCCCCTTCTATAGCTTGACCTATTCCTGTGTAATTCCCCTACCCCTAACTATGGGGTGCCCATTCCTGGGTGTGGAAGGAACACTGGCTGGCTCTCAGAGAAATCCTAGCCAGAGGCTCCTCCCCTCACCCCAGCAGGTGGTGAGCTCAGGACCCTCACTACCCAGACTTCTCTGAGAGCCAGCCAGTAGCGCTCAGAACCCCACTGGAGGTTGTAATCTGTCATTATTTCCCACCTTTGACGTCACTAAGCAAAACAGCTCTGGAGTGGCTGTGGCTGTGGCTGTCAGGGCTTACTGGGTGTATCTGGAAGGCAGAAAATGCATGTACCATTATAAACAAGCTTTTAATTTACCTTGGAGACCTTCATGGATGTGGTTTGCAGGGAAATTCCTGAGAGGTCTGTATCGTAACTGAATATATCCAAGCTGCTGGCGGGTAGCACAAGCTCGTCCAGTTGAGTACTCTCATGAAGGGAGAGTTTGGGGAAATACAGCCTCCTCCTGCTACTACGGACAATGAGAGAAAACAGCTGAAAGATGTCATCCGGCAAACTGCCCTGCTCACAATCTCACTACACAAAACAGCAACACAAGTGCCAGCCGTGTAGACTGCCAGCCTGCAGTAAGCAGGCCTTGCAGGTTCTCTGCAGAGAATTTCCTTTGGGTCTCACGGTAGTTCTGGGGATGGGTGCTCAGAGTGTCTACTTTGCAAATGAGAAATGGTGGTGCGGGATGGGAGGACAAAAGGCAAAGAGTTTGGCCAAAGTCACACTGTTTCTAAACAGTGAGGATTGACTCACAGTTGAAGCTCATTTCTGAGCTGTGCTGCCGTTTCTCAGATGGGTTCTGGTTGCCCCTCATCCAGTGGAACAAGAAAACCTCTTTGTCTGTCTGTCTGTCTTTGGCCTAATGCAGCCTTGTCTCATGTTCTTCTCTCTGTAGGTCCAGTGCCAATGGCCTCGAAGGTCTTGGGAAGGCCCTGTTTGCTCCTTAGTTAATGGTTCCATATCTACACCTCAAAAGCATATGAGGGGAAGTGGTCTCATTCACACAACAATCTAAGGAACTGCACTCATGGGGCAGAGAACAGAAGGATGGTTTCTGTGGGTTGGGAGGAGGGGAGATGGGAGACAGGGCTGGCTGAAGTTTCATTTAGGTGGGATGGATGGTTCGGGGCCACCACTGGGCAGCATGGGGCCTGAAGACATTGCTGCTGTACTGCAGTCTTGAAATAGCCAAGCCTGCAGACCTGAACAGCTGTGGGGCCTGTGTGAGGGGACGGCTATGCTAGTTAGCTTGATTCTGGTAAGCATTTAACTATTACGTTGAAACATTGTGCTGCCCATCTTAAATACACACAGGTTTTATTTGTCAATGATACCTCAATAGAGCTGGGAGAAATGCAAAAATTAAAAAGCAAAGCCAAGCAGCTGTGAGGACTCTGCCTGCACGGCAGCCTGATGGTGGCTTTGTGGCATAGGCTCAGGGATGCTGCCGGCTTTAGTGTCTCAACTGCTTCAGCCACAAGGAAGGTATCTGCTTCCCTCCCCCATGACGCCTTGGTGGCTGGCCTGGACAGAGTCTCCTACCAGCTCCAGATATTTCGTGTGTAGCTGGGTAAACCGACAATGGGGAGCCAGGCTGCTGGCTTGGGGAGGGTTTTAGGATCGTGGCTCATTCTTTGTTGTCTCAGACACATATTGGGGGTCAATGAAGACTTGGGGGAATGAAGACTTAGGGGACTGAACGCAGTGCCAGGTCCTGCCTTCCAGACCTCACAGGTCACATATGACTCATGGTCTAGAACAGGAGTGACTTTGACTTCTAGAGGACATCTGGCAATGACTGAGGACATATTTAGTTGTCACAACTTGGGGGAGGGATACTTTTGACATTCTGTGGGTAGAGCATCTAGGATGCTGTTAAACATCGTACAATGCACAGGACAGCCCCCTCACAACAAAGATGCTTTAGCCTGTAATGTGCTGAGGTTGAGAACAAAGGGCCAGGACAGAGGACTGAGGAGGAGTGTGGAGACGGGGCTTGGTGACAGCATGCAGGTCACCATTTGGTGGTTTGTAGTGATGGGGAGCTGGAGGATCTGTCTGGAAGCAATGGGATTTACCTGGGATCAGGTCAGGGTTTCTTGTTCTTTAATGTGAATCAGCTGGGATTTGATGAAGGTGAAGATTTGGATTTGTAGGGGTGGGGTGGACCTGAGATCTTCTATTTATGGCAAACTCCCAGACGAAGCCAGTGATGCTGGCTATAGGGCAGACTTTGAATAGCAAAGGTCTTAAACATTAGAGTAATCAAATGATCTGAGCATGGTGGCACACAGGAGAGGACTTTTCTATAAAGCATGCCTCACAAGGTGACAGGTAAAGGAGCCTGGTCCTGCCTCCCTCTGAGCTGCTTATGGGCTGTACTGACTGCTGCCATTTATGAGCTGCAGGACGATTCTATGGTAGTCATCTGACTGTGGGTTCCATGGAGCTGTGGCTATACTGTGTGCCATGTGCAAATCCTGCTTGGGAAATACTGGGTCTTAGCTGTCTAGGCTCATGTGGTTCATTTCATTACCAATGCTTCAAACTGGGAGGAAGATGCAGTGTGGTGAGATGGGGATGAAGGTGCTGGTGATGGTGGTGGCTTTTCTGTGCTGGCACACTCTTCCCTTCTCTAGGAGGAGGGAGAGGCTGGATCCTATCCGACGATTAGTGTGTGATCTCATCCCAAACCCTCATGTTATGGCCCAAAAACCAGAAGCATCTCAGCCCCCAAAGTGAGGCTGGATGACTATGGAGACAGTGTCATTGCCCAGGGGACAGAGCTGGCTGGGGTCTTACCTCAGGGGTAAAGGCTGAGTCCATGTTTCAAAGCTCTCCTCCATTATTGCCTCTTCGGCCTCCCTGGCCCTCCCCACATCAGGGAGAATGAGGACTGCAGTGAGGTTGCAGGCATAGGGGAGCTGGAGGACGTGGCTACGTAGGCGGGAGAAATGCTGGATGTGGAACCAGCCCAGTCGCTGCATGGTGGGCACTTGGACCGTGAGCCCCTCGCTTACTGAGAATGGTCTGATCTCGGTGAGCTTTGTGTCAAAATGGTATTTCCATTTCCCTGATAAGAAAGCAGGCAGCTTCAGAGGGACACGATACCCAGCCAGGGCTCAGGCCATTTGGGAGATAACTTAGACTGCTACATGCCAGGTAGGTGATCCAGGCACACCTGAGAGATCCCTGTCCCCACAGATCTTACTGCGGGAAACACAAAGAATAGGGTAAATAGGAGAACAAATGTGTTAGGTGGTGACGTGAGCTATAGAGAGAAATAAAGCTAGCTGAGATAAGAAGTGACGCCAGGAGGGAGAGTTATAATTTCATGTAATATCTCCTTGAGAAGGTGAGGAAGACAGCAGGAGAGGATAAGCCATGGCATATCTGGGGGGAATATTCCAGATATGCTTAAGGGACATGGGAAAGCCTGTGTAGCTGGAGCAGAAGGAGTGAGGGAGCGGTGAGTGGAAGGTGAAGCAGAGGGAAAGGGTCTGTCAGTTTCCCCCTGTGTAAACTGGGTAGTGGTATCTCCCTTACTGGGTACCTGTACCATTCAATAAGATGCAAGAAACAAATCCCTGAGTATGATCTTGGCACTCAACAGTTCCTGAATACTTGTAAGCTGTTACTTTTATTATCACTGTGCTCACTGAAACTCTGCCAAATGGAAGATAGCGTACTCTCCTCTGGTGTCTGCCAGACAAGCTGGAATGCCACTTTGTGTGCTCAGAGCTCAGGCAGGTGCAGCAGGGTGGGGGGAGTCAACTCAGCTTCCTGCCTTCACTGCCTGGCAGCTGAGGCTCTGACCAGGAGTTACCATGTCTAGCTCTGGCAGGGACTGAGGCCTGAGTTCTGACTGGGCAGGAGCTACTGACTTTCTAAGCTCTGCAACCTTGACAATGTCTGTATGCTGCAAAGTCAGATGTTATACAAATGGATCCATTTTCCTGCACGAGGGAGCCTGTGATCTTGGGACAAGTTGTCAGACCATTACCACGTCATGTTTCCTCAGAGAAGGGATGAATGTGGCACTGCCAGGACACAGGAGAGGCAAGGTCAATCCCACCAGCATCTTGAAATTGTCCTGCCCACTGAAGGCTCCTGGCTTTCTACCCAGCCTGTACCTCTCACAAATGCCAGACCCACATCCCCACTGGCCACTTGGTCACCTCCATCCAAATGTCCAAGAAGCACCTCAAACTCAGTGTGTTTAGAACCAAAGAGTTTTTCTCACTTACTTGGGGGTGGTGATGGGAAGGATTGCCAGATAAAATATAGCATGTCCAGTAAACCTGAACTTCAGAGGAACAGTAATTGTTAAATATATGTATGTTTTATTTATTGTTGCTTTGTATTGTTCCTAAAGCTAGCAAATCACCCTAGAGGAGCTGGTTAAGTAAATCTTCCTGCAGGGGGTAACTTCTGAGCTGGCCCTGAAGGATGAGTCCCTATTGGCTAGGGAGGTGGTGAGCAAAGGGTACTCCAAGATGGTGGTGGCCTGTGGAAGGCTGACAGGCAACAGGGTTTATGCAGCTCAGGACAGGGAAGGGAGAGGATGGTTTTTCATGTTGCCAATCTGTCACAGCTTTCTGTAGAGGAAGGATAGGGAGAGGAACGAGATGTGATTAAAGAGTCAACAAGGGTTGGGTCCTTTAAGGGTCTCACCATCCCTCCTTGGGGGACATCATCCCAAGGGTTACAGTTGGATTGGAACAGTGATGTACAAGGTCAAATTTGCCCTGACTGTAGTGTGGAAGTTGAGATAGGGTGCTGGAGGAGGTAAGCCACAAGCAGGAAGACCCACTGAGACCCACTAAGAAGCAGTGGTTTTGGTAAGACAAATGGAACTTGAATAAGCATAGTGGCTGTAGAGAGGCCAGTGGTCAGAAGGAAGAGAGACAAGGGAGCCATAGACCACAGCATGTGGGTTCTCTTTTGGTGTGTGGTGTAGAGAGAGGAGAAACTCCAGACCTCCCCAGCTGGTGGTGAGGGGACCTCAAGGTTCTGGGTTTATCAGGAGTTGGGGCTATGTACTGAGTCTTGGAAGAGAGGAACAGGAAGAGGTGACTCTGAAGGGTGGAGGAGGTGGCATGAAGAGATACTTTCAGCTTGGTACATGCTGAACTTGGGATTCTTCATTCAGAAGGAGGTGGTGACCAAATGGTTGGTGAGACCTGGGTCTGGACATAGAGTCAGGAGTCTCCCTCTGGAGTGTTAGAGGCTGTTGGAGTGGTCCAGCTGCCTGAGGGAGACTGTAGAATAAGAAAAGAAGGCTTAGAATGCACTCTAAAAAGTGTCAACATGGCAATGGGCTCTGTGTGAGAGGGAGACGCACTGAGACAGAGGGAGAGAGAGGATCAGGAAGGGCCACACTGAGCCCAGGAGATGAGAACATCCAGGAGGGGTAGTCACCAAACAGCCACCTGCAGTCAGGCAAGGTGGGGTTCACTGACTCAACAAAGAGTCTTTTGTGCTGTGGGTGGGAGGCATTTGATAAAACAATTTGAGACAGGGTGTGTAATGGGCCCAGAAGTGAGACTTGCATTCAGTAGAATGGAAGACGCTCTGGTACAGCTCACATGGACAGGGTGGCTTCAAGGATGTGTGGCCTGGGCTGTTATATGGCCCCACAGGTGGTTTAATGCTCCTCTGTCATGTGAATTTGGAACAAAGGGTCCCACATAGTTACTTGTCCCTGGACCTTGCAAATTATGTAATTGGTCCTGGATGGAGCACCGCCCCTTGCCAAAACTTTGGTTGTGGCACAGAGGGAACTAGAGTTACAAAGGAACTAGAGTAGATGCTCAGGAGAAGTTGTCAGAAGAGAGGCCAAAGAGAGGGAGAGAGGAGCTAGGCAACAGAATAAAGTCTTGGAGAAGCCAGGAAATTCAGTCCAGGGCAACAAGAGGAAAATTTCACCTTGGACAAAAGATGGCTTAACTTGGTAATAAAGCTACCAAGAGATTTATATAATCAGTAGAGGCTCACTACCTTTAAACAAAATATAATTGGCCAGGATCAAGGCAGAGTGTGGCTCCAAGTCTTGCAGAAGATTCCTGATTTTGCCGTGGGTTTTCTCCCGCATGATGGAGTCCATCTGTTGCCTGGCTGTCTGAGAGTTCTCCAGGGAGGCCAGGAGGACCTCAGTGTGGAACAGGCTCCGGGCTGTCTGAACGAACTTTGGTGCCAGGTCTCGCCTGTGGTTCACAAACAGCACGCTGCCTGTGTCTGTCTGGCATGCTCCGTGGGGTGGCAGGAGGGCTTTCAGGAACTGCCCATACAGCATGTGAGCCTGGTCAGTGGGGATCTTGGTGAGGTTGAACCCAAGACCCTGGAGGATCTGCTTGCAAGCTTCTGGCTTGGTCTGTAAGGCCAGCAGTGTGAGGGGAATAGAGAAAGTGAGCGGAGAGAAGAGCACATTTCTGCCTGGGTTGGGGATCACCAACTGCATGTACAGGCTGAAGGCAAAGCGCCAGTTGTTCAGGAAGACTGAGGAGGCCGCTGTGGTCACTGGTGTTGGAGGACTTTCTTTGTCAGGTGCCCCTTGGCCACAGGAACGAGGACTCAGACTGGCCACCAGCAGCCAGATGGATAGAATGAAGTGTGCCATCCTAGAAAAAGAAACACAGTGTACCATCATCTAGCTCAGTCATGCAGCTGATCAAGGTGTGTCACCCCCAAGACTTTCTGCTACTCTGCCCTTTCATCAAGGGCCAGTTTTAGTGGGGACACAAAGGGAACAAACAGTGAGCACTTGGGTACAGGGAGGTTTGGAGTTAGACAGACCTGGACTGGAGGCCTGACTCTGGCTGGCTCTCTGGTGTGATGTCAGACAATTTCCTGCCCCTCTGCAATGGAGGTTTCAGATGTGAGTGGAGGTAGGACCACCTGCCGCACGGCTCTGAGTGAGGCCTGCTGAGAGAACAGGGCGGGTGAAACACAGCAGGTGTTCAATAAAATCATAGATGTTAGGAAAGCAGAGGCCTAACTGTGTCCCGCAGGTGTCTTTAGGCTTCAGTCATAATACTCCCATGCTGGATTTAAAATCAGCTCTCAATATATAGTCAAAATCCAGCTCTCGTGCTGGTCACCTCAACTGTTTGCCAGTCCCCTGCCCAGATCTTCCCTTTCCGTGCTCTGTGAGGCTGGCCCTATGGACTGTACTGCCAGGCTCTCCTGCCACTGGCTTCCTCTAAGGTTTGGTAGTAGGAGCCTTGGCAGGAGAAGAGAGGCCAGGTGTTATCCCACTCCCTTGCTACATTCCTCTCTGTTTCTTGACTACAACCTGTCTTCCACAGCTCCTGCTCACTAGATCCTATTTACTCCTTCAGATCTGGGTTCAACTCCAGTTGCCTCCCCTGTGTGCTCCTCCCTTAACCTTTTACACACCTCTCTGTGTAGTCTCTTCATTAAAGTCCTCTCCCTTGAACCATTGAGGGGACTCACAACCAACCCCTGCAAAAAAATTGGTCCCAGCGAGGTCAAGGTGCTTACTCAAGGTCAATGACTAGCCTGGCTCTTCTACCTCCAAAACCAGGGGATTTATTTTATGTTTCATTGGCTTCCTATTTCAGAATAAGGTGCCTGTTTACATTGCGATCCACCTGCACGTGAACCTCTGGGTCCTGGGGTGCATGCTGCCCTGCAAGGCTGAGGGATTCTTAGCTTCTTCCATCTTTTTTGTCCTCAGCTTACAGAGAGGTATTTTGCCAGGGGCAAATTAGGAGCCTTGGGGCTGGACCTGAGGCCAGGGAAAAGTAAATTTTACTTACAGGCTGTGTCCTTGGAGACTGATGCATCAGCAGCACCCTTGAATCTGGCCTCTGTGGACAGCTGTCCTGGGCTGAGGAGTGAGAAGGCAGCAGCTCACTTGCGGATCTTGGCCCTCAGTCATCTGGGAGGGTCAGCTTGTTCCCTCCACAGGCAAATGTGCCAGCTACAGGGCATGGTGCTCAGTGGTCCATGGAGGAACTGGAGGAACAGAAACCACTGAGATGGCCTAGCTGTGAGAGGAAGTCACACTGCTGAAGAGCAAAGACAGGGACACCCTTGGTCAGGGAAGTTCTTTCCAATTTCCATTTCCTCCCTCCCTCCCATCCATCCATCCATCCATCCATCTACCCACACATCCATCTATCCATCTACCTATCCGTTCACCCACCTATCCATCCATCCATCCATCTGTCCATCTATCCATCCATCCACTTCTGACCATGGGTAAGTATTGAGGAGAGATTAGGTAAGTGCACATTTGGTCACGGCCTTCAACAACCAGGTCTTACTTGAGGCCCTGGGTACCTGTTGTGTCCATCCTGAAATGCCTCTGGGATGGGGGTGGGATGTAGGAGAAGCACTGAAATGGGAAATCCAGGAAAAACCCTGAGTAGATAAAGTTTCTGTTGGACTAACAAAATTCAGACAGAATTCATGAAGATAAAGCCTCCCCCACCAGGCAGTTTCAGTGTTTAGCAGAGGTTCCTTGAAAGCAGTAGTCCCCAGCTGGGCTTAAAGGAGGGAAATTTACAGTGAGAAAGAGCAACCTCAGGCCATGTCCCCAAGGACTCAGAGCCCTTTGCAGTCATGCTGCATTCCTCCAGGTCATCATTTTTGCTCCCTCTGCATGGCTCCAGGCAAGGAGGCCCAAGGACTGACAAATCAATATAGACACAAGACTAATATTGACAGTAAGAACATGTGCAAGGAGCACACCCACTCTGATTTGTTTGTTGATGTCTTCTAGCTGGCAGGGCAGGCTATGTGCTTAACAACCCCTTGAGCATACATTAGTTATATTTTGCAGGCAATCCCGGCAAAGGCTTAGTAACTTGTTCGCAAGCAAACAGCTTATTGAGATTGAGGCATGCTTGACATGCTGAGATGTCACACCATTCGTTCTACTTTATTAGGTGACTTCTCAGAAACAGGTGCATTCTGATGTTGCTACAGAGGTAAGACAAGAACCAGAAGAAGAGTGAGGCTTGGGGAGACTCAGGACTACTGAAAGGAAAGTAATCCATACAGCACCAGTTTGAATCTGGGGACCTATGAACACACACACACACACACAGCTAGATTTTTCTTGGTTTAATACTTCACCCTAAAGTTTCTTTAACACCTTTCTTAGGATGAAGTGGCCAACAGTTTTTATCTGATATATCAATGTTAAGCAATTGGTTGGAGCTGCCTGGGAGACCAGGTTGAGAAATCATTTGAGATTCTATCTCTTTATGGGAGAACACCCTAAGCTATTAACCACGACTGGGGAATGGGTAGAGGAAGTGGTGAGATAATCCGTAGGTGGCATGAAATAATCCTGCTCTGGCATGTTTAGACTTTCATTACTAAGTTAAATACTTGAAGCAGGCAAGCCATAGAGAAAAGGATTGTTTAGCTCATAGTTTTTTAGGTTCAAGGGCATGGCATTGGCATTGACTCAGTTCTGGTCATACTCTTCTTGCTGGCAGAGTGTGGAGGCAGCTCCTGGCACCATGTGACAAGACACAGGGAGTACACATGCCTGTCTATCTGTGTGTCTGGTCTTTCTCTCTCTTATTAGAAAGCCATGGGGAGTTTTTAGATACCATTATTGAATTTAGACTCCAGTCTTTTAATACCATTAGCATATGTCTTTAGGGATTAAACTCCTGCATGAGTATGGGTGACAAACCATATTCATCCTGTACTAGTATCTAGGGTTTCAGTAAGTGAAGAGAGAGGGTGAGGTTCCTAGGAACTAGGTTACTTAAAATAATGAAGTTGCTGAAATCCAGGTCTTAGTGAGGATGACGAATATCTGGTCTGGGAGAGGGGGATATGGAACAGTAGGGCAATTCATGATACAGGAAAAGATCCCACATATTTACAACATGAAAACCTTGGGGAATGCAAAATGAAGTCAATTTCTAGCCAAGAAAAAGATCAGATTCAGAAAACCTAGGACCTGAAAGGCGTTTTGAAGACCCTGTCAGACTGGATAGTGAGTGGCTTCTCTCCATCTAGGCTGCCATCTTGGATCTAGGAGAGTGGTTCCTGAAGCATTATCTTGAGGAATCTGAAACTGTCTGAACAAAGATGGAGATAGAGCCATGGTGATGAGTGATACCGGTCGTGGGTGTGAGAGCAGAAGCAATGCCACACAGGCCACATGCTTGCCATCTTTAATAGAGTTGAATATTCTCATTACAGGAAGTAGAGGTTTCAAGAAGTGGTAGGGATTTACCAAAGGCTACACAGCTGGGGCACAGTGAGAACTGGAATCCTGTACCCACTCCTCATGAGCAAATACTTGTTCTACTCTACCATGACTCCTTTCAGGACTGGTAGGAAACCGTGACCAATTCTCACAGTGTCTAGTGGGCAAACACCTGATATCAGCCTAGTATTGATTCTGACCTACACAGTCCTGCTGACCTTCACCATTAGCCACTTGTTTATTGAACAAACAAGCCTTTGAGCCTGTTTAGTAAGCTGCATGAGGCTCATTTCAGCCTGTTTCAGGATTGCTGTCCCTATTTTTTGAGCCTGGGATACTATTTGCCTGGGCTCCTCTTGAGTAGCTAGGATTATAGGTGTGAGGCACCAGCACCAGGCTCTACCACTCACATTTTACTTGTTTTGTCACATTGTCTCTGGAGTGATGGTATCTTTGTGTTAATAATAAATAGTAAAACAAAAACAAAACAAGTAAACAACTCTTCCTTTACCAGACAGATGTTGCCATACAGCAGGTGCACTACTTAGCAAAGTAGAATATGGGTTGGATCTCAAGCCTCACACATTTCTTCTACCCTTACATTTCCTCTGCCAGGCACCCATGTGCAATGCACAACTGTTCTACTGTCTACACTGACCTCCAGGACAATTCTCTGGATAAGAAACAGAACAATGGAGTTTCTACAATGCCCTTGGTTCTTTTTCACAAAGAAGTTTGTAATTCAAAATTGTTCACTGAATGTATAGGAACCTCACACCTGCACAGTGTGTAGCCCTGAACTGCAATGGAGGGGGGCACAAAGTACAAGATGACTGAGTGAATGGATGCTTTACTCAATATAAGATGGTTAAACAAATGATTGGCTGATTGAAGCCACTTCATCAGACTAATTTATAGGAATGATGACTAGCAATAAAAAAAAAATGTCTAGACACTGAACACAGGGAATGTCCACCAGGAAGAAATATATTCTTAGAAGCAGTTTCTATGGCACAATTATTGAAATGGCTCAAGATGGTGACTATTCAGATCCCCTTGGGTTGACAATTCCGGTTGTTTCTGCTCCACTCAGTCACTCAGTTTTATTTCAGTTTCTGCCGTCACTGATGAGGAAACTCCCAACAGGTAGCCACAGAAGATTAAAGCTGCATACTCATAAGGGTCAGGGTCACCATACAAGGCCAAGTGAGAGGTCAACAAGGTGATCAAAACCATGTTTGTCGGGGCAGTGACTCTGGGGCTTGCTGATGCTTCCCTGGGCTGGAGATTGAGCTAATATTAACAGGCCAAAGGTGATGAGGGCTTGTGCAATCACGAGCCTGTCCGCCTCTTCCCACAGACGATCTCGCACCATCACCCCACCTCCACGTAATGCCCAGCAAGGAGGAAGGCGAGCTGGCACTCTGGGTAACAGTGTTCTACCACTTACTATGGTGATGTCACTCTGGACCAAGAGTGGCCAACTCTACTCTGCCACATCCGTGTCTTTTCAGTGCATGCCGTTGAGTCTCAGGAGCACAAGAGGCATCTGAAGCTATCTGCATCACTGTCTGAGCACAAGGGCATGTGAATCCAGAAGGGCAACAGACCATGCAGGATGGAAAAGCAAGCTCTGGGACAGCCTACTCCTGATCTTGTCTCCCAGCAAGTTTCCATTGTCACTGCCAAAGTGAACCACCTGCCTGCAAATCTGTCCTGGCTACCTCCGCAAGTTCTCTACCCACAGTGCATTTGCAGAGAGGAATGCTAGAGATGGTTTATGAAAAAATGGGCTCCATGGTCAAAACATTGCATCCTCTTTCTCCTACTTGGGTAGTAATCTTTTAAAGGATCTGAGAAGTCTTGCAGTAAAGATGCACCCAGAGTTTCCCAAACTCATTTGACAGAGAAACCTTTTCTCCTAACATAAACCATCCCCTAGGGAAATTCCTGAAGTTCAGAACTGCCTCCCTGACAGCCACTGGCACACACCCTCTTTCTCATCCCTGTTCCATTTAATTCTTAAATTAATAGTTGTCATACTTTTTTAAAAAACAGAAAGCTATAAAGTAGAAAATAAAATGGTCTATCATTTCACCATCCTGAAAACTTTCACTTACTATTTTAAGGAATAATGTGATTTTGTGTGTGTGTGTGATTCTGTTAAAAACATAGGCTATTTTGTGTCTCTGCTGGATGCCCTTTTTTGGGTCCAGGTCCCTGAGGGTAAAAGTCAGCCATTTCAGGGATACACTGTCTGAGCCCCATCCCGGTGGTCACCTCTCTGGCCTCTTTTTCTGTTCCTCTCTCATAACCTCCACTGCTCCAGGCACACTGCCTGCTGGCTTCCCTTGACCGAGCAGACACATCTCTACTCTAGGGCCCTTTGTACTTGGACGTTCCCTTTGCATCGCTGCTCTTCTCCTAATACCTGAATGACTAACTTTCTTGGGACTTGAGACTGAGATGCCACCTTCTCAGTGAGTAAAGTGACCACCAAGAAGTGGTCCAGAAGGACCACTGTATCTGAGTGTAGTTCACACCCCAGCACCCCCTAACCCCATCATGGTGTCACTTCTCACTGTAGGACTCTTCACCTTTCCCTATACTGTGCACAGTGTTGACGTTCCTGGCTTATTGCTGCATTCCTCACAGAGCTCCCGTGGGCACATATTTTGTCTGTTTTGTTCACAGCTGTGCATCAGTTCCTTGCACACACTCAGCAAACTGCAATGAGCATGTGTGTAATGAATGAACACATATGTTCAAAGAAGAAATAATAGATGCACTCTACCATGGATTTTCCTTTTACTGTATATATATTTTTGTTTTTAGAGATCTTTTCCTATCAGCCCATACAGAATGTTTGTAAGGGCTGCATGACATTTTATTGTAAGGATGCACTTTTATAACATAGACTCCCTACAGTATTTTTTTCTCTTTAAATAATGCTACAATGAAAAGAAGCACCGTTTTTACGTGTGGATTGCTTGGAAATATTTGCATGGGGGTAAATTCCCAGTAGTGGACTTAGTCAGAAAGTAGGGCTGTCAGGCTGGGAGCATGGTTCAGCAGCGGGGGCGTGGCTCGGCGGTGGGGGCGTGGTCCAGCAGTGAGCACTTGCCTAGCACGTGAGAGACTGGGGCTCCATCCCCAGCACCACAAAGAAAGTAGGATTGTTTTTTCTTGTAATTTTAATAAGTGTTGCCAAATTGAATTCTGATGAACTTGCACAAATTTATACTTCTTTGTATAATAAGCAAGCATTTTCTCATATGCTTACAGTTCTGTGCATTATCAACCTTGTATGTTTGTGCCAATTTGATAGGTGGAAAATGGCACTCTGTTAATTTGATTAGCATTTTTTTTGACGGCCCTGGAGTTTGAGCTCAGGGCTTCGTGCTTGCTAGGCAGGTGCCCTACCACTTGAACCCCTCCGCCAGCAATTAGCATTCCTAAAATTGTGGACCTTTCTATTGGCAATTCTTCTTTATTTTCTTTTTTTTTTTGTAGACTATCTGGTTGTATTCTTTGCTGACTTATATGTTGTATAGAAAAAATTCAGCAAAAAAATCTGTTTATGGATTTGAAGGAATTCTTTAAAATTCAAATAATTATCTCTGTGATATTTGTTACAAAAGTTTTCAGTTTGTCCGTTGGCTTCGTTTGTGACATTTTAAACTATGCGGTTGAATATATATATTTTCACAAATTGATGTAGAAAGTTAGAACCATCGGATTATGAACATACCAGAAATTTCATAAGCTTATTTAGCAACTATTTGTCATGCAATTATTATTATTTCATTCAAAGATAATTTGTGTTTTACAATTTTTAATTGTGGCGAAATGTACTTGGCATGACATTTACAAATGGTCTTGACCTTTTTTATTTTTTTCGGCAGTACTGGAGTTTGAACTCACAGCCTTGCGTTCAAGGCAGGCGCTCCATCACGTCAGCCACTCCACCAGCCCTTTTCTCTGTTGAGTATTTTTGAGATAGGGTCTCACAAACTATTTGCATGGGGCTGGCTTCGAACCGTGAGCCTCTTGATCTCTGCCTCCTGAGTGGCATCAGGGTAGTTATGGCTTCATAGAATAAGATATAAAATGTTCCTTTCTCATTAATTTTTTGGAAGAGTTTGAGGAAGATTGTTATAAATTTTTCTCTTTTTTTCTTACTCAATGTAGCAAAAAGTTTGTCAATTTTCTTTTGAAATAATAATGATAATAATAACTAGATTTTATCTGCTGTTTTCCATTGCTTTATCTCCTATTACTGATGTTCACCATTTAAAAAATTATTTCTCTGTTCCAATCTTTGAGCACATTCCTTCTTTAGCTGTAGGCTTAGTTTCTTCTCTTTTTTTCCTAGTTCTTTAGAGTGTTAACTTAGGCTTTGATTTGAGAACAAGAATGTACAAATTTCCTTCTTAGTACCGCTTTAGCTATAGCCAATAAGTTTTCATATGCAAAATTTATTTTCATTTGTCTCAAGACATTTTCTAATTTGTCTTGTGATATTCTTCTCTGGCCCATTAGTTGTTTAAGAGAATGTTGTTTAGTTTCTCTGTGTGTGTGTGTGTATGTGTGTGTGTGTGTTGATTTTTCAGATTTTCTTCTGCTCCTGATTTTTAATTTAATTCCATTGTGAACAGAATAGGTTTTTTTTTCATTATTTCAATCTTTTAAAATGTATGAAGACTTGGTTTTTGGCTTAGCTCAGAGAATGCACCATGAGTACTTGAGAACCACGTGCACAGTGCTGTTGTTGGGTGGAGTGTTCTGTGAACATCTCTTGGGTCCAACTGGTCTATAATCTGTCTGATTGTTCTGCTGGTTATCTAAAGTGGGGTAGTGAATTCTCCTACTATTTGAACAGTACTGATTTGAATTTATCCATTCAAATCAGTCTATGTTTGCTTTATATATTTAGGAGTTCTGATGTTTGGTGCACATATATTTATGTTATTTCTTCTTGGTAAGTTGAATGCCACTTTTTTGAATACTGTTTACATTTCATAAAATCAAATATACCAATTCTTGATTTTATGATTTCTGTGATTTTTTTTGTCTTATTTAGAAATTAATCCATGCTTTCCTCTGGAACATCTACATTTTCTATCTTTTAATGTTTGATCCATATAGAGGTCCAAATAATATTATTTGTCTTGAGCTTACTCATTGTGGACTTTCACAAGGTGCAGACTCCTTAGCTTTCTCCATGTTCTTTGGTCTATAAGGCTTGTACTGCCTTACCAATGTCCTCTTTGACTGGTTCTTTTCTACAATTCTCTTCATACTCAATTAGGTGTCCCAACCCAACTCCAGAGAGGTCTCTCTCCTCCTATTGCTGGATCTCCTATCTGTTACATTTCTTACTTGGAAATAACTTCATTTTACATCAGGTGAGCTAAAGAGCAGGGTCACAGGCCAGTGAGGCACTAATAGGTAAAGGATGGGGGTCATGAACCTAGATAAGAAAGAGGGAGTAGGGGACAGAGGGGCAGGCAGGTTATCTGAGGAGTTAATGAATATACCTCTCCCTTGGGGTCCAGTAGTTCTAATCAAGAGCTCAGGGTCAGAGGGTCCCTGGGGCAGGAAGGTGGGGCCCAGAGAGCTGAGGGAAAAGGACCCTGAATCATGCTGTGGGATTCTGGGAAATAAGTTTTTGATGGAGCAAAAAGAGCCCCACTTTCTCTTCTAAGATAATTGGAGGGAATCATTGGATCTAAAAACCAACATCAGGGTCTGTGGCTTGGGGTGAAGTTCCACAAAGCCTGGGTAGGAAGAGAGAAGCCAACTCCATGCAGAGGCTGCCCAGCCTGGCCTCCTCAGCCCTCTGTATGGGTAGACCAGGTGAAAGCAAGAGAACTAGGGCCAGCCCAGACCTGGGAGCTCAAACAAGGAGGAGAATATTGACCAGGTCAGCCTGTCCAGTGCTTACTCTGTGGACCTATGTGCTGGGAGAGCATAGTGAGACCCTTATCTTCCTCTGGCTCAGCAGCCTGGCCAAGGTTTGGTTGTCTGGGCTCAGCCCTTGACTCAGCTCACAGCAGCTGCAACTGGGTGCTTTGGTTTCCCCTATGTGCAATAGGGATGCTCAGCCAGGCAGAGAAGCTTGCAGCACCTGTCCATCAGCTTAGGAGGAGGCTGAGTGGGAAGGACTTACTGAGCAGAACCTGCCAACACTTCTAGGAGGCTTATGAGCTATAGGTGCAGCACCACCTGTCTAACTCACCCTCATGCCCTGGGGACTAATAGGCCATTTAAGAGGCTTGGGGACACTCAGTTCCCATGTGTCCATGGATCCTATGTGCTGGAAAACACCCTCAGGCACCTCCCAAATGTGGTCAGATGTCTGTGTGTATGTCAGTCAGTTTTATTTTCACTATGACAAAATACCTGACAGAAACAACTTAAGGAAAGGAAGTTTTATTTTGTTCACAGTTTCTGAGGGTTTAGTCTATCATGGTGAAGAGGCTGCATTGCAGTATCTTACATCCTGGTGAATGGAAGGAGACTGGAGTCACAACAGGAAGGGGCCACAGCAAATTATAGCCTCCAAGGACACACTACTAGTAACCTTCCTGCTAGCAGTTCCCACCTTCCACGGTTCCACCACCTCCTAATAGTCTATTCAAATTATGAATCTGTCAGTGGATTGAACCATTCATTAAGACAGATCTCTCATAATCTAATTGTCTCTAGAAATGCCCTCATAGACATGTTCAGAGGCATGCTTCACTAATCTCCTAGGAGTTTATTTTATCTAATAAAAACATCAAGATTAATGATCACAAGTCCATGGCTTATTAATGTATCACCTAAACACATCGCTTTATTTATTTTATTTTTGAAGTGTAAAGCAGGAGAGTTTATTGAGATAGAAAAGTGTAAAGTGGCAGAGTAGAGCCCCTAGAGTTGTAGGGGGAGGGAGTCCCAAGAGAGGGTGCCCAAGAAATGACATGATCTGAGGTTTTTATTCATTCTCTCCAGGGCACCAAATGCATGACTTTAAATTATAACATTCCACCTCTGGCCTCAAAATGCTTGTGTTTGCCTCACAATGCAAAATGCATTCAGTTCAACCTCAATAGTCTTAACAGTTCCAACATTGTTCAAAAGTCCAGTTTCAAAGTCTCTTCTGAGACTCAAAGGAATCTTTTAGCCGTGAGCCCACACCCAAAAGAAAATTACACACTTCCGATGGTGCTGAGGAAAATATTCTTTTTCTAAAAGTGAGGAACAGAAGGATAGCAAGGAACGATCAGTCCAAAGCAGGACCGAAACCCTGCATGGCAAAAATTAAATCCTTTAGCTCTATATCTCGCATCTTGGGCACATGGTGTTGTAATCTGAGCTCCAATAGGATTGGGAAATCTGCCTCCATAGTCTTGCTGTTTTCAGACCACATAACCTCTCTGTTGGGCTGGCTACACTCATTGCCCATGGCTTTCCTTGGCAAGTAGTCCACATTCCTGGCATCTCCACTAAGCTAAGCTGAAGTCTCTTTGCAACTTAGGTTTTACCCTCACAGCTTCATACATCACTCTCCCTGGGGCTCCTGCAGGGTTGCTGACTCTGCCACACGTTGCCTGGCTTCCCAGGCCTTCCTTTGAAATCTGGGTGATAGCCTCCATGGTCTGACAACTCTTTCATTCTTCATGCCTGCAAAGCAATCACGTGGATGACTCCAAGCTCTGCCCCCAGCCCAGTGGTAGCTGGGACTACTTGAGCCATGGATGCCTCTGAGAGCCTGGATAGCTGAGCAAGGTGAAATGAATCATGAGCAAACACTCTCCTAGGCTTCCCTTTGTGAGCAGGGTGCTCCAGAGGCACTGTCTTCTCAAGGGACACTCAAATGGCTCACTCTTTCATGCCCTTGAGGCTGAGATGGGTGGACCCTGGCCAATTCCTTAGATGTCCTCAAGGCACCTTTCTTATTTTCTGAAGCAAAGTGTTTGTCTTCTTTCTAATAGCAGCAATCTCTCCAGAAGACATATGTTCCTAGCCCCACCTTCACCTGGGTTTTTCGGATCAAACTGCAGGTAGGCGACTGAAGATGTTCTTATCAGTGGCATTTGGGGAGCTGTAAGTCTTTAGCAGAACAAGCTCAGGTGAACATAATGTGTTTAGAGAAATACTTGGTATACATCAATTGCTGAATTTTGTGAAATGACCTGACGATTTTCACCTAAAATATAACTGTTTCATGACTCAACCTGGTGTTTCTCTCCACATTCAGTCCACAGGCGGGTGGATGGTGAGTCCATATGTAACATGGGTAAATTGAGGTCCAATGGCTCAAGAACCCCCCGAGCAAATATGAGATGGAAGGTCAGTGAAGCACCTCAGGAGAGGTCCCTACAACAGCAGCATGGGAGGCTACCTTCCCAGCTCCGTCCTCTGACCCTGTGTGTCTTGGTGAGTCCAATAGTTCCTAGGAGAACCCCAGCTTGGAACTCATTTGTGTCCCTTGGACCCTTCCTCAGTCTCTTGCCTGGGATCTGTCCCCTACACCCTGTTCTGCATTATAAACAACCAAGACAATGTCCTTGTTAGGTGACCCTCACCTTGGAGCACTCAGAGAGCCACCTTCATAACCCCCAAGACGTCTGTCCCATTGCTGAAGATGTTGGTGATGCCCCGTGTGCTCAGGACTGTCTTCAGGTCATAGCTTCCAGAAATAGACAGTAAGGAGAAATGTAGATTGGCATTGCTGGCGAGCAGGAAAGAAAATGAAGTCAATTACTCATGTCAAGAACATTGATGTTAACAGCATCACTTTCACCTGACAGCCTCTGAACTGCCACCTCTTCTGATAAGCCCACCAGGAAGTTTTAGAGTGTTCTTCCAGGTCTCATCCTGCTTTGGAGAATTTGTCACTCCTCCTTCCCAGCCAAGGACATTCCTAGGCCTGACACCTGGTGAACCTATGCCAAGGCAGTTGAGTGACATCTGCTCTAGGAATAACAGAAGAGCAACCACCCAGGCTAACACCTCAGCCCTGGTTTTCCAGTAGTGGTTATGCTAGGGATCTGCTGCCTCTCAGGCTCTCTGACAAGTTCCAGTCTTGGCCATGCCTCATTCTCTGTCCTCAGTCTGTGTGCAGGGACCCCAGGAGGGGCTGGGCTAGGGCAGCTTGGTAATAGCTTTGTTCACAGTTCAACTTCATATCTGTTGTGCATCTGTGTCTCTTATAGTGGGCACTAGATAACAGTGCAGCAGGGCCTGGGCTCATTGATGATGCATCAGTGTGCATTGAATTGTGGCCCAAGTTCAAGTACTGTTGGTTCCTGGGGACCTGTTAAATCACCCTGAAGAGTGACAGAGAAGTGAAGCCTCCTACAGACATGCCCTGGACTCTGGGCAGGACCGGAAGCTACTGAGTCAAACCTGGTCCTTCTTTGCTGAAGGTCCTCTGTCTCTTCCAGACTGTGGTTCAGCTTGCACTTGGGAAAAACCTTCCAGGTGCCCTGAGTCCTTGTCCTGGGCCTATAGTGAAGTGCAGATGGCTGGGCAGCCTCCACTCTGGTGAACAAGAGCACCCACCATCAAGGCCTTCAGAGTGGGCAAGGGCCTCAACTGTCCCCAAGTCCACCTCCTCATTGGTCGGGAGGAGTCTTTTGGATTGACCTGTGTCACAGCTGAGCTGGGACCTCATTTGTGCTGACTGTGGCCTGGGGTCTCTGCTCTGCAAGACTCTGTCCAGGAGTGAAGGAGCCAGGGTGGGGAAGAGCAGCCCTTGGCCTCAACTTCTACTGCCCTCCCCTGGGTTATTTCCCTGGGACACAGAAGTTGCCTTAGAACCTGGGACACATGGAGTACTGACCTAACCATTCAGAGGAAGTAGGCTGAGGACCATGGTCAGTGGATCAACCATATGTACCACACCAAATTGCAGTACTGTGTTCCTGTATCCATTCTTTGCCCTAGTTAAGATGGGACAGTGACACTTAAAGATATGACATGGTTCATCCAATGTCCAGAGCTGGTAAATGATGGAGATAGGATTTGAAACCAAGTTTCTAGACTCTAAACTGACACTCTTCTCTGACACTGTCATTTCTAAAATATATTCCATGGGCTAAAGATGATCTGTCAAGTCTGCCAGAGAAGATAGTGATTTTAGAGGTTTTAACTCATCCTTCACAACTTTAACGACTCGTGGTAATTATCAAATTGCTTCTTAGCATAAAACTGAAGAAGCAATATTGAGATGTCCTGCCTGCTGCAGTCTATGATGGAAAGGACAGTGTAAGTGGTAAAGGTGGAATACATGTTTACATCATGCATTTGGAGCCACCTCAGGCTCATGGTGCCACCTTACCATGGAAGGAAATGTAATTCATCAGGGCAAAAGCTGTGTCTTCCTGTAGATCCTTGACCACATCCACTATTTCCCTGCGGAATTCCTGCTCCATATGCTAGCTGATCTGTTGCGTGGCCCCTGTGGTGTCTCTGAAGTTGATGGAGATGGCTTCTGGGTGGTACTGCTCCTTGACATCCTGCCCAGACTTGTACCCCAGCCAGACACTTGTCCATGAACAGGCTGCTGCTGGGAGTCAGCTGGGGCTGGTGATCTGGCTGGTGAGGGTGTGGGGAAGATGCTGGCTTGGCTGCCTGGGCTCAGCTTCTGACTCTGCCCAGAGGAATAGGAGGTGGGTGCCTCAGTTTCCCCTGTGTAGAGTTGGGATGCTCAGCCAGGCAGAGGGGCTTGCAACACCTGCCTGTCAGTTCAGAAGGAGGCTGAGTGAGAAGCACTTACTGAGCAGAGGCTGCTGAGGTCACCGGGATATTGCATGGTGGATTTGTGGCACTGACTGTCTCTCATTCTGAAGCTTGGTGACGTATAGGCTGAGTAAGGAAGGTAGGACATTGCATTTCCATGTGATCAGGGACTCTATGGTGGAAATGAGTCTCAGGTGCCTTCTGAAGCTGGCCAGGTGTCTGTGTGCAATATGCTGCTGACACCTGAGGGCCTGGCTGTTCTTCCCTACTTGGCTTAGTCCAGAGAAATCATCTGGCACCAGGTCATCTGAAAGGGGGGACGATGGGAGTTCTGTAGTCACCACAGCTATATATGTACATGTACATATGTAAGACATCTTCATATACCTGCACTTGTTCATAGATAAATGTACAGAAATACACATAAAGAGACACGGTAACACTGAGAAGGCATGCGTATGTAGACACACACACTGTTGAGCACAAGACACAGACACCTGCAATGTCACGTGCAGAAATACAGCACATAGGACTCTGCCCAGATTCACAACATGAGCTAAAACATATCACACTCAAGATGGGGACACTGTGACCTGGACGTCACACACCATCAAAAGGCATTAGAGGGTGACCCAGAGAACACAAGGTGAGGAATTTGCAGGTTACACTTAGGCATGGGTCAGGTCAATTTTTGTTTAATGTCAACCATGGAGGGGGACTTGGTCTGGAGAGGAGGTGCCGAAGCCTGAACAGAGTTACTCTTGGTGGGGTTCACCACTCTGCCCATGAAGAAGGGGAAACTTGTGAATATGGATTGGAAGGGGCTGTTGAATCTGACAGTGGGGACTTCAGAAAAAGTACTCTTCTGTACATCACTGCTCCAAGACTTTCCTCCTTGAGGGCACAACTTTCTGCACCACCTGGAGGGGTAGAAGCAGAGGCAGGTTCTGACCTGTGCTGGAACAGGACGCATGTGGGAGTTTCCTACAGGGGGAGGAGGGAGGCTCACTAGGATCCTTTTCCCCCTGGATGCTGGTCCTGCCTGCCAACAGACCTCTCCCTGTCTGGTCACACAAAGCCTTTGCCTCTCTATTAAGACTTTGCCTGAGTTGGCACCCCTCTCCTCACTCTTCTTCCCTGCAGCTGCAGAGGGAGGGACCATCTGCACACTATGTCTTATGCACACAGCCCCCCTTTTCAGTGTGGGGTTATGAGCTTCTCTGGACAAGGACCCTGAAGGTGACCGTCACTGTGCTCGGATGACCCTGTGGTGTTCAGCCCAGGTTGAACTGCCAAGTTCTTGGTTCCATTAAATTTTCCTGAAATATTGTCCTGTTTGGCTGAACTCCGTCATAATTCAGACTTGGTATCTTGTGTGTATCTCTAGATGTCACAGTTTGAAAACTCCTGAACATTTTTTTGAAGGTACACTAAAACCCAAGAACTCAAGGGCTGTGGGAAAAAGATAAGGTCAGGGGTGAGTGAGGCACCTCAAGGGATGACCCCACAACAGGAGCAGCACGAAGGCCACCTCCCCAGCTCTTCCTTCTGATACTGTCCTGTCCAGGTAAATCATGAGCATCCTTGGCTGGGGCTGTACGTGGGGACCAGGCGGCACAGGCCTGCCAACAGGAGGAGACCCTATGAGGTAGTGTGTGGCAGGGCCCATAATGACTTCCATTGACTGATGTTTGACATGATACAATAGCTACCACTATGTAGCTATTGTGCTAAGCACTTCCTATATCCTTCTCAGTAAAAGAATCACAGACAGCGATCCATACAGGTTGTATTCCATCTACTCAGCTCCTTCCTCACGTGTGTGAACTCACTGTTTTCTGGTAATAGTTCTGTTGGGGGAACATTACTCTCCACCTTCTACTGATGAGGAAGTCATAGCCCAGAGAGGCCTGTAAGCAAGTAGAGTAGCAGAATGAAATCCACAGCTGGCAGCATGGATCCTGATAAGAAGCTCTCAGCAGCCCTACTGGCACCTGCAATGACCTTGATGTTCAAGTGACACATTCCTTTAACAAACAGCTTCTGTCACTAGTCTCTGTGTGACCCAGAAGAAAGATTGAAACCTCTTGCATCAACAGAATGTTGGGGAATTAAGTAAAAGAAATGCTGACATCAAAAGTTAAACACAGATATGACCTGCGAAGGCAGTTCGTGGTGGAGGTGGGTGGTACGTTTTGCAAACTCCTAAGCTTCAGGACAGAAAGAGGCCAATAGGTGGAAGACTGGATCATGAACCTAGATAAGAAAGAGGGACAAGGGGACAGTGGGGTGGCCAGGTTATCGGAGGAGTTAATGAACACATCATCCTGTTACAGGCCAGGAGTTTCCACCAGCAGATCAGGGTCACGGGTTCCCTTGGGCAGGTGGGTGGGGCCCAGCAAGCAGAAGGAAAAGACCTGAGATGGACCACTGGAATTCTGGGAATCAAGTACTGAAGAGATGGAGTTGATAGGGTGTGAAAGATGGAGGACAGGAGAGGTATGGAGGGGAGTGGTTCAATCAGGAAATAGCTTGAGATGAAGGGAAAGGCCTGTGTGACCAGAAAGGGAGGACGCATAGTCAGGCAGGACTTCACAGGGAGGACAGGCCCTCATGGTCCTCTCAGGAGGAAGCTTCCACAGGAGTCCTGCTCCGGCCTGGGGTGTGGACAGCACAGGTCAGAACTTGCCTCTGCTTCTGTCCCTCAGGTCATGCATAAGGCTGTGCTGACCCTCCATGATAATAGGGCAAAAGTCACTGGGATCACTTGGGTATGGAGGAGAGTCTCAGTGGATCTCATTTTCAACAATCTCTTCAATATCCATAACTGCAACAAAAAATCTGACTTTATCATTTTATTTAGCAGAAGATAAATCCAATAGTCCACTAACTGCTCTCGGCATTCCTCCAGGAATTTCCCCTTTCTAGACAACGTCAAACACAGCCTGGCCTGATCCATGCCTCAGTTTGGGGAGACAGCTTTGTGAGTCCCGAGAGGTCAGCCCCAGGGCTGAAGACCTTAGTGGTGTCCAGTATGCTTAGGACTGCCTTCAGGTCATAGGTTCCAGAAATGGACAGTTTGGGAAATACAACTTAGCAAACCTGTCACAGGAAAAGAAACATGGAGTTTCAAAGCATTTATTGTATTCTTTGGGGTCCACAGAGTTGTGGAAGTGACTTCTTTTCTCATTGTTTTCCCCTCTTGCTCCCCGTTCCCACCCACAATGGAATCAGAAGGTGCCTTTCTGTGTTGTGTTTTAACTTCCTCTGTACCTGGTGTCAGAGAGTGTTAACACCAACCATTTCATTTTGTCCTGACAACCCTGCACCTGCTGCCTCCTCTGAGAGGCCCTCCAGGAAGATTCAGAGTGTCCTCCAGGAAGTAGGTCTCATCTTGCCCTGGGGAGTTCATCCCCCTCCTTCCCAGCCAGGGATGCTCCTCAGCATGGGGTCAATGTAGCTGAGTGCTATTTGCTCTGTGAAAGAGAAAAGTGACCGCCCAGGCTGAGGGCTCAACTCTGGTTTTCTATGAGAAAATGTGAGCTCCAAATAGGGTTTGTACCGAAGTAGACACAGAACCTTAGACTCTGCGACCAGGTCCAGTCTTAGCTGTGCCTTGTTCTTTGTTCTCAGCTCGGGTTCAGGGACCTCAGAGGGGGCTGGACTAGGGTAGGGTGGTAACAATTCTGTTCACAGTGCCGCTTCATGCCTGCTGTGTTTCTCTATCTGCCTTAGAGTATGTACCACATGACATACAGCAGGGCCTGGGGTCATCGTTGGTGCTCCAATGTGTACTGACCTGTGGGCCAAGTTCGAGGACTCTTGGCTCCTGGGGACCTGATAAACCATCCTGAAGAGTGATGGAGAAGTGGCTCCTCCTGCAAAGATGCCTGGAAATTCCACCACTCAAGACTTTCCTTTCCAATCCTCTTTAGTCCAGCTCTCTCTCCCTGGGTGTGCTATGAAAGTGGATGGCACCACTGTGAACTCATTCTTTTCAGAGCCATGGGAAACTGGAGCAGGGACGTCTTGAAGGCAGGCTCATGCCTAACTAGGAGAAGTGTCTTTTCAAGGATGTTCTGAAGTCACAAGCTATCCCTTCTTGTTCCAAAAGTTCCTCATGCTTTGAAAGCACCCAAGCATGCACAGATTTTAAAGCAAAGTTCATCTTTTAATGTTAAGACTGTGCAACTCAGACAAGGCGCTCTGGACAGAACACTTGCTCAGCAATGGCTCCTCCACCGATGAGCTGATGCCAACTCCTGACTTGGTTCTCCAAGACCAATGAACTGTGCATCTGGGCTGTCCTCTGCCTTTAAATCTTCCCCTTCCCTCAAGCTTCTTAAATATACCCACAGATTAAGATGTCAAGCACAATCTCATTGCAGTGTTCTGCTGTTTCAAAAAAAATATCCTATACTTAGAGTGTCTCTCTCATTATTTATGTTGCCATCACCCATGCACCTCTGTCCTGGACCTTGCATGAAGCTGGGCATTTTCTCTCACAGCCTGGCTCCTCATTCTTTGTTCTGCCGTAACACGGACAGCAATGTCCACCACCAAGCTGGTCAGAGTAGGTTGGGCCTCAGGGCTTCCTGAGTCCATCTCCTCATTAGCCAGGAGGAGGCAATGGGACTGAGGAGAAGATGATACAGGCCTCATGTCACTACCAAGCTGGCACCTCAGTTGTGCTGACTGTGGTTTGAGGTCTCTGCTTCCAGAGTTGAGGGAGCCAGGGTGGGGAGCTGCAGCCTTAGCCTTGATGTCCACCACCTCCCCTCTACCCTTTTCCTGGGGCACAGAAGATGCCTTCAAACCCAGAGGCCAATGGGGTCCTGACCTTCTAACCACTCAGAGGAAGTAAGGCAGGCTGAGGATCCAGGTTTGTTGATCAGGTACCTGTGCCACACCCAGTCACTTAATCTTCATAACTTCTTCTTTCCATCAAAGCCTGGCAACACTGGTATTATTTTGTCCATGATAAGCAAGGAAGTACAACCCTGGAAGAGGTAAAATGGCTTATCCAGTGCCATGGGGTAGTAAGTGGTAGAGGCCAGATCTGAATGGAGGTCTTCCACTGCCAAAGGTGATACTTTTCTATTACTCCAGCTTTTCCAAATAAACTCCATTGAACACTACTCCCTTCAACAATCTGCTCTGACCTGTATTTCTGGCTCTCTAGTTAAGGAAACATTACTTATGCTGTTTGCCTGGGGCATCGCCAGTGAGCATAAGGACAAGGAAGACTCTCACAAGTCCTACAGTGAAGACGAAGGTTTTTCTGGCTTTAATTCACTATTCACTAGCCTTATGGGCTCATAGAAATTATTCAATTATTTCTGTATGGAAAGTTGAAGACCTGGAGCAGTTTGTGACTCAATAAGTATTTAAATCTCCAAATTTCATTTTAAAATAGGATGGTAGGGAATTAAATATTACAAGTATATATGTCAAAATGTGCACCAGGTATAATATAGAGGACAGCTTATGGGTGAGGAGGGTGGTGGCTTTTTCTGACTCCCAGTCTTTAGGACCAATGATGGAGTTCAGGTCATGAACCCAGATAAGAATGAAGGAGGAAGTACAGAGGGGGCAGCCAGGTCATCTGAGAGGTTAATGACCACTCCTTTCCCTCGGAGGCCCAGAGCTCCCACCAGGAAATCAAGGGCAGAGGGCTCCTGGGGCAGGAGGGTGAGGCTCAGAGAGCAGAGGACTGAGGACTCTGGGCCAACCTAAGGAATTTTGGAAAAGAAGCAGAATACAGAGCTGAAAGGGGCTGGGCACCCTTTCCCTTTCTTCTCTGAGTAGTTGAGTAGCATGGAAAGCACACGCCGAGGTTCTTGGTCTGAAGCTCAGGTTGAGTTCCAAGGTACCAGGTAAGAAGAAGAACCTGAGGCCAGGCCTATGCTAGGGAGAGGGGCAGATGCTACCCATCGAGGCCTCCTCAGCCTCTGCAGGGGATACCAGGTGAAGGTAGGAGGCCTAGGGTTGGCATTCACCTGGGAGGCTGCTGCAAAGGGGATCATGCCAGCAGATCAGCCTGCCCACAATCTCCCCCTGGGTCTTCTTTGAGTTGGGAGTGCAGCATGAGGCCTTTCACTTCCCCTGATTCTGTCTAGCAGAGCTTATAGGGGTTGGGTGTTGAGTGAGGAAAAACTTGGCCAAGAACAAAAAAACCCTAGCCAGGAGACAGATAAAACCATATCCTGGACCATTAATATTGATCAAACACCACATGACTTACAGTTGTATTCTGTTGGCCAAGAACACCCAAAGAATGGAAAATGACACACGAAGTCACTTTGGATTCCAGCACTGGTACACCATGACAGTTCCACTTTGGCTATCTAGAGTCAAATACCCCCTTGCCCAATGTGTGGGAGAGTTTATGACATATAAGTCCATCCCCCACGAAAACCCCCATTTCTGAAGAATATCAAGAGTTTGTTCTTGAGCCCAGCCCTGTCTCTGTATCTTAATAGTGCACTTTTCTTTGCTCTAATAAACTGAACATGTTCTCACAAAATTTCCTCGGCATCTGAACTTGAATTCTTCCTCTGATGAGACCAAAAATTTCCAAGACTCCTGATTAGGTACTGGCTCTGGCTCTATCCATAGGAGCCATGTGTAGAGTATGGAGGCTGGTCCAGGGCTAGCAGCACCCACCCCATCAGAGCAGGAGGCTGGTGGAGAAGGACTTACTGAGCAGAGCCCATGGAGGCCACCGGGAGGCTCACAGTGTGCAGACATAGCACTGACTGTCTTTCACTGTCGCACCCTGGGGACTTAAAAGAGGATGTTTAAGGGGTGTGGGAACATTCATTTCCTTGTGCCCAAGGACCCTCTGTGCCAGAAATGTGCCTTGGGCACCTCCCAAATCTGATCATGTGTCTGTGTGCAATGTGCTACTGTTACCTGAGGGCCCATCTGTCCTTCTGTGATCTGGCTTATTCCAGTGGAACTGACTGTGCCAGACCATCTGGAAAGGGGGAAGGCAGGAGCCCTGTGGCTACCCAGTGCCACACCAGAGAGTTGCTGAGAAGAGGAAAAGAATTCACAAACGTCAAGAGTCTGGTACTGTGCCCAATATATTGTGTCTTTCAATAATTTTCACCTGCTGAAGTCAGTGAGTGTGTGTCTGCCATGGCCCTGCCCTGGGAAGTCTCACATCAGGAGCTGGAATCTGTGCTTTTCAAGATCCAAAGACCATTTATCTTGGTACAGAGAGGAGATAACAGTCAAGTGACAGTGTGCTGTAAGGAGTCATTGTACTGAAAGAACGAATTCTCTCCACTCCAGTGAGGATGAACTTTGCTTTGATGATAAGGACAGTTGAGAATTAAGGTACTATGTCCTCTTACATCTATGTCTGCTCCATGTGACACACACATTCAGACACATAAAAACATGTCCTGGGACACACAGGCCTAAATAACAATCAACCTCACACACACACACACACACACACACACACACTATAGAGCTTTCGCTCACTCTGGATTCTCCCTTTATTTCTGCCTGGGAAAACCTGCCCAGGACAATGACAGAAGTTTTGTAGAACATGCTGGGATTTGGCGGCTGCTGGCGGTTGGTTGTTGGTCATTTCTCAGGGCTCTACCGAGGATATGAGATGTCACTGACCCCACACAGGCTCATTACTAACCGATGTCCATTACAATGGAGCTACACCCTTCTAGAGTGAGATGTGAGCTTCAGTATTTTCCTGTCCCATGATGGAGCACAGGCCTGCCTATTTGCTGTTGGACAAATGCCTGCCATTGGGTTTGTAGAGAGAACCCAGTAGGTTTCTGGAAGGGGAATAGATATGGAAGCTGCATCTCCTATTTCTGCCTCAGTTTCTCTGGTTGGAGACATTGTTGGTTCCTACATGTACTCACACCACGATGTTTTGCCTTCACCACAGGCCAAACAAATGGGGCTGCCTGGCCTTGGACTTGAACCACCAAAAGCTTGAGCTAAATAAGCCCTTTCACTTTATAAACTCAGGTGCCTCCGGAATTTCATTGTAGTAACACAAGCACCTTTTGCTTTGTCATTCATCTGCGGATGGACACTTGGGTTACTTGCCCATTTTAGCTGCTGTGGATAAGGCTACCAGGAATTCTGCTTTACAAACCCTTCTTCAAAATCCATCTTTCTATTCATTTGGGTACATACTATCGGAAAATATCCTCTAAGACCAGTTAAATTTAACTAAGTTTATTCGAGCAGGAAAAAAATTCTACAAGTAGGCAGCAAATGAACTGAAGATGCTCAGGACCACCGCCAATGAAGTGAGCTATATTTATAACTAGAAAGAAGAAATGACAACAGAGATTACTTGATTCATGCGATTCAGGATTTACCTTGCATAATTAGGTGGCCTTCAACCTGGGACTTGCTGAAGGCTCAGCTGCTATGATTGGCCAGGGTATTCTCAAAGGTTAGGCTACAATTTGTTTGCACATCAAGCCAGGTTATAGTTCAATATGTAGAGAGGCCAATTTGGGCAAATGTATCATGTAAGTATGGAGGTCAGTTTAGACCGAATCGAATCCAATTCAATAATTCCTGTCTGGTGGTCTTTCTCTCAACATTGAGAGATGGGCCACTCCATATTCATAGGCTGCATCACTGTCCTCTGCAACCACCACAAGGAATCCATGTATTGTTGACTCCTCAGTGTTGAATTAATTAGATGATCCTTTTGTCTTGCATTTTTGTTATTCCACCCACTGTGAGATCCTTTGATAGACAAAAGATATATACATACGGTCATTAAACTTCTTAGTGAGCACAACACAGCACACAGTACCAAGAAAATGAAACTTGGTTTCATAGGAGTTTCCATAAAACGAGCCAATCGACATTACACAATTTATAGTTCAACGGCATCTGTGTCCCATTGGTCATAGTCTTTGTTTGGAGAAAGATGGTGATTAAGGTCCACAGAATGCTACAATAGGACCCCACCTGAAAAGGTATTCAATTTTGTGGTTAGTCTGGTGATCACAAATCATGGTGATCTTGAGAGACAGATTAGGTGAATTTGAAACAGCCACACTTGTCATCTACCAGGAAGCCAGCATGACAGCTATGAGACGTTCTGACAAACACATACTGTGTTCCTTTCCCCTGAGTAATTTACTGAGTTATTTTATGGCCATGAAGTGGTAATATTAGTCATCTTTTTAATTAAGCTCTCCACAATATTAAAATCAGGAGAAAGATAAGGATAGCATTCAGTTTTATTTAGCACCATGCACAGCCCCACAACTAGCGCAAAAAGGAAATCCTGATGCTCCATTAAGGGTTTCTGTTGGATATAAACGCTCTCCCTCCAATTGTTACAGGATGGTCTCTACCTGTCAGAACCTCCACGAGGTCTGATTGGCTACAAAGCCCAACATTTTCCCTATGTACCTTATACTCCATTACCACCATAAGTGATCCCCAGAAGCCCCATTGGAAACCAAGTCATCTTCATCCACCTCAAGGTGAATACAATTTTCAGGAAGCCGGAGCGAGCCAAGCAAAATAGCAAGATCCTAAACAATGAAAAAGTGGAACAGATCTAACATAGACCTCTGGGAGATGCGCTTGAGGGCCACATAGCGGCACTTGGGCAAAGGTCGCTTATCTCTGACCACCAATCATAACTCCTGAACAATGTGCAATAGGAAGTTTGCTCTCAGGTGGTCATGGTCACTCCACTGGAGGCTGAAAGTGCACATAACCACACCTACGGGCAAAGGACCCCATTGATTTTAATCCAGTGACATTGGATCAGCAGTTATTTCTATCCACAAAGACAGTTACTAGGTAGCAAGGATCTGACGCCCAGCACTATCTTCCTATGCAGACATAACTCAGAGGAGTTCTCCATACCCGGTAGCAACTGGGCTGCTGATTGGAAAGGCCAGAACACTAGTTCTAGTGCCTAGGGAAACGAAAAGTAGTGATGTTGAAAACATCAAGGATAACTTCGCATTCTTCCTTTGAGATTCTGGAGAGTGTTAATGGTTAGGATCTTAAATGTACCCCAAAGGCAATGTGTTGAAGACTTGGTCCTCTACCTGTTTTGCTACAGGGGAGTGGTGGAACAGTTAAGATGGGGAGCCTAGTGTAAGAAAGTTAGGCCACTGGTGGCATGTCCTTGAGGGGAGTATTGGATCCCTCTTCCTTCCTGTCTCTCTTTTCGCTTCCCAACCACCATGAAGCTCCATGCTCCTGCTGTGAGGTCCTGTGCCACCAGAAGCCCAAAGCAACAGGGCCAAGCCACATGGACTAAAATCTCTGAAACCTGGTATGAAATACATATTTTTGCCTTGTAAATTGTTTATCTCACTAGTTTTTCATAGAAACAGAAAGATGACTAACAGAGGAAGTTTCTTGTTACAAACATGAGACTGTATTGGGCTTCATGGAAGGGTTTCTTTGGATTTTTTTCTTGCTGTTTGATTTCTTTGACATTATCCTGTACACTCCTCAGTCACTCTGGTCTCTTTCTAGAGCATAAGCACTGGGTAAGGCCATCCACACATTATAGTCCATGGATTTCCCTCTGGAGAAAGAGAAAGGGTCAGAGTTGCAGGAGAAACTGGACAGAAGAAAAGGTCTTCGTGCTGATGAAGAATTCTTGATCCACGATGTTGGAAGAGGTGTCCGTGTCTATCCATCTGCTTCTGGTTAGCTTTGTCTTAATGTCTCCAATGGGTGTGCAGTTCTGGAAGGCTAGAGATACCTTCTTTAGTTGTGAAATGTGGGCCCAATTTTTAAGGCTCAGAATTTTAGCTGCAGAGCAAGTGGTAAGAACATGGTAGGATTGTTGCTGGTGAGGTTCAAAGGCAGTCTTTCTTTGATGTCATTTCCAGAAGTCCACTTTCCAAGTTCTTGATTTGAGCAATCTGGCTGCCAACCTGGTTGATAGCATGATGATGAAAACATGCCCTTGCACAATGCACTAACACCTTGCGATACTTACTTGCATGGGAACTCAGGAGAGCGGGATACCTGAGGTTTTATTATTTGGGGGGTGAGCCTTCCAGTCACTGTTTCAAAAGGGGCCAACTTATGTTCCCCAGTGAGAGTGGACTTGATTGTCATTAGAGCTGACAGTAATAAGATAGCTACGTTAATTAGACTTTTCATTACTTGACAAAATACCAGAGAAAATTGACACAAGCTAGAAAGGATTACTTTGGTTCACAGTTTCAGAGGTTTCGGTCCATGGTTAGCTAGCTCCATTATTTCTGGGCTGTGGTGAGGCAGAACATTATCACAGAGGGGCACAGTGGAGCAGAGTCTCACCTCATGGTGGCCAGGAAGCAGAGAGAGAGATGAGTCAAGAAGGGGCCAGGACAAGATATATCTCTCCAGGGCACCCCCCAGTGTCCTACTTCCTCCTAGTAAGCTTCCCCTCCCAATAATGTCATCATATGTCAAGTCCATATTTCAGTTAATCCATGGGTTAGGACAGAACCCAAGGATCCAGACATTTTCCAAAAGCTCATCATGACCTGGCAACCCAGTCTTTAACAGATGAAGCTTTGGGGAAATATTTCCTAACCAAACCACAGCAACGGCCAAGATACTCCAATTCATCGATTAGTTAGTTTTGTCAATTTTTTATTTCAAATTTGTCCTTTCAACATTTCCAGAAGATGGAGTGCTAGGGACAATGATGTTACCATTGAAATAATACATTAAAGCCTACTAACTTGCCCAGTGAAATGGGTTCCTCTGTCACTGGAAATTTCTTCAAGGTTATTCCATCAAGGAACACACCTTCTAATAACTTCCTGGCCATTGCCATAGTGTCAGCTTTCCTCTATGGGGAAGCTTTATCCTTTTATTCCACCCCAAATACAGACTATCAGAAATGCAAATGGAGGCCCCATTTGAAGCAGGCAATGAATGAAATCCATCTGTGACTGTACAAATGAATGGCCCATCGGGTGGTGAGAATGACCCACCTGAAGTCTTAACAGCTTTCCCAGGATTGTAGATTTGCAAGACAAATAGTAATTATTTGTAACTGCAAACTTTTTTTTTCAATTCTTGAACAGTCATCACATGGATATTTTTCACAATTTTATTATCTTGCCTATTTTATGATGAGTCATGGAATGCAAATCTTTCAACAGTAGAAGACCTGGCCCTCTGTGAGGCCGAGCACTGAATTTACATCCTTTCAGATTCCAATTTTGTTTTCCTGAATCAGGCACATTTCTCTGTTAATTGAGTGGTGAGTCATAGAGAAGTTGTTTGGATCAATTTTAGGGCGTTTCATTCAAATTGCAGATATTAACAATTTCAGGACTGGTACACTCAGCATGGAAATATTTCCTTGGTGTTTAATTATTCTGCCCCTTGCTATTTTAGCAATTTTAGGAAACCAATCCATTTCTTCAAAAGGTTCTGGGAAATCTTACCCAATCTAATGGTATGATCAGATTTCTTGGACTTTCATACTTTTCTGATTATCTCTTATGACACATCCACACAATTATAACTGAAGGAGAGTTTAGCATCATTTGTGAAAGTGCTTCTCATATCATCTAGTATGCCAAATAAGCCTCACAACCCCAAGTTACCCATTCGCAAAAATTTTGCTTCTTATTGTGATGACTTTATACCCTGCTGGACTAGAAATTTTCATTCTAATAGGAGCAGGAGACATAATGAGGATTCCATTGAACTACAAATTGAGACTTTACCTGGGCAATTTGGGCTCCTCACAGTCTGAGTCAACAGGTGATTGATTCTGAATATTATGGGGATATTGAACTACTAGCTAATAGTGGAAGTAAAGGAGAGTAAGTCTGGAATCAGCAGTTTACAACACCCTGTGATTAGGGTGGATGGGAAACTGCAACATCTTAGTGCAAGCAAGATGCTGAAGGGCCCTGTCTCTTCAGGAATGAAGGTCTGGGTCATCCCACCACAAGTAAAGAGCCACGACCACACAAGGCACTTCCTGAAGGCAAAGGTAATACAGAATGAATAGGAGAAGAAGGCAGTTATAAATGTCAACTGTGACCACAACCCTCCTATGTTAATCTTCCCACTGACACTGGAATGACAGGTGTGCACCACCACACCAAGCTTTTTCTGTTGGGATGTGGTCTCACAAACTTATTTTGCCTGGGCTGTCCTTCTGTTCTCAGCCTCCCAAGTAGCTAGAATTATAGGTATCAGACACTGGCACCCAGTGGGAAGAAGAGGAAATTCAAGTAATGCCTGAAAGGGAACTCAAAATGATGTCTTACAGAAGGAACCTCATGAAATGTGAGGGAATATAAACGGTTTAACAAAGTCAGGAAAAAATCATGATCTGAATAAGAAATTCAACAAGGAGGTAGATAAAACAGAGTCAAATTGAAATCTTACAGCTGCAGAATTCCATATATAAGATAAAAACACAAGCGAGAGCCACAGCAATACACTACTAAGTCAGGCAGAAGAGAGAATTTTTGAACTTGAAGGCAGGGCCTTTTTTCCTCTTGTGCTGGGGATTGAATCTAGGGCATCAGACACGCCAGGCAGGTGCTTCCAACACTGAGATACACTTCACCCCCAAGACAGGGCTCTTGATTTAACCCAGTGAGGGGAGAGGAAGAATCAAAAAGAGCAAAGAAAGCTCCCAGGACCTACGGTATACAGCATGGTGAAACCAGATGATCACATTTTGGGGTTACAGGAAGGACAAGAGGTCGATAAAGTCACAGAAAGCATATTGAATGAAATAGGTGCTGAAAAATTCTGAAGTCTTGGGATGAGACATGGATACCTAGATTCATGAAACTCCAAGAACCCCAATTACACTCAACCCAAAGAGGCCCTCTCCAAAGTGAATTTTACACTGAGCTGTTGAAAATCAAAGGTACATCCAGAATTCTAAAAAAGCAGCAATAAAACGAATGTCAAATGCCATATGCAAGGGAACCATCACCAGATGAACAACAGAATTCTTCAGAGAAGAGTTGCAGCTCAGGAGAGAATGAGATGAAGAGAGAGAAGAAAAGAAAATCTGTCAGACAAGTATTTTAGACTCTGAAAAGCTATCTTTCAGAAATAAAGGAGAAATAAAGTCTTTCTCAGACAAGCAAAAACTGCAGATTCTACCCTGCAAGAACAGCCTTATTAGAATCTGTCTCCAAGAAATCTGACATCGAGAAGCTGAAGCACAATAACTAAACTCACGAAAACCTGTGAAGTATAAAATTCACTAGTGGAACAGATACATAGGGGCAAAGACAAAAGAATCAAGTTTATTATTATAGAAAAATGCCAAACCACAGATATTAACAATAAGAGAAGAAGAAAGGAGCAAAGGATATATAAATAACCAGAAAAACAGGTAAGGAAGTAACAGGAGTAGAATTTTTCTAGCCAGCGACTGATGGGACCAGGATTAAACCCTAGGTTCCTCTGACAATACACACGCTGCCTTTTGGCTGCCTTGTGGTTCTGGACACCTCGGTCCTCTTTGCCCCCCCTCCTGGTGTGGATCCCCAGCCTCTCCCAAGCGATTCTCTTGCCTTTGCTCACTTCTGCAGTAGTGTGGGCTTGGTGTCACGATCTTAGTAACGCAGAAAAGGAAACAGAGTCACAGAGGTTTCTCTGGCAGGAAGTGGAAGCCTTGGGTGTGCATTTCAGGTTTCTTAGATAGAAAGTCTAGGCTTTGCTCTTGGGCCTCTGGTGGAAATAAGAGCTTTGACAGAGCTTTGTGTCAACTCTGAGCCAGGTGTGACTGCTCCAGGCCCAGGGAGCCCCCCATGCAGCAAGCCAGCCCCTAATTAGGTAAGGGGAGAGCCTGACCTGGCTGCCCGTCCTGTCCCTAACCTTGGTGTTTCTGTAGAGGGGCGAGAGGAGATCAGTCAGGGTCACTGTCATCTCAGGTTTGAGGTGGGAGGGGGTGGGAGGTGGGAGGACCCTGCTCAGTTTCAATGCTCAGTGGCTGTCAAATCTGCTGATGCTTATTCCAAATGGCAGGCAGCACCCTGAGCAGAGGGGGAGAGAGCCAGAGCTTCTTCTTGATCCCTCAGCCCACAGAGCTCCACGGGAGAAGTGACGGCCACCTCCCGCCACCACCAGCCCACCAGCAAGCTTGTCACTTCGTCTCCAAAACAGGTCCTCAACCTCCCACCCCTTTCCATTTTCCATGCCACCACCTACTGGAAGACCCTCCATCTCTCACCTGGGCCCCCTATGTCTTTCCCCTCTGTTCCCAAGAGCCATTTTAGGGTCAGCATCCCTCAGGACCCAGCACGGCTCCTCTCACTAAGAACCCACAACCACCCACTGCACTTGGGGTAACCTGCACTGTCCCATCCCAGGCCCTTCACACACAGCTCTCTCAGCTGGCATTCCTGCCATGCCTTCCTCTCCAAGGCAGCTTCTGCAGAGGGTCAGCCTCTCCTAGATGTCACATCTTGGTGACACACTGTCACTGTCATGCTGGCCCTATTTCTTCTACTGTTGTTCTCTGTAATGGCCCCGTGACCGTTTCTCTCACAGTCCATCGTCAATTGTATTTGTGCACTTCTATGTGCATTTGTCCACAAAGTCTTTTGTCCCTGCCTCTCTCCCATGGGAACACATGCTCTCAACTGAGATGACCCTTGCCAGTCTTCGCCACTGTGTGGGATGAATGAATGAATGAGGGGACCCAGACTCCTCTTCTACCTCACAGGTGTCAGACACAAGCTGGACACTGTCTTGTGGACATAGGGCCAGGCTGGGCACCAGAGCTGGGTTCTCACCAGCCCAGGCCTCTCTTGCCAGGTGACCCCAAGTACCACCTCCCTGTCACTCACTTGCACCTCCTTTCTATCCCTTTAACAGCCACTCTCCAGATGCGACTGACAGACCAACAGCTATGCCTGGTTAGACACACAGCTTGGAAACCTAGATATAGGTACAACTATGAAGGTGTCACCACAGGCAAGGCTATGCCAATGTCTGTCACCTCTGGATGTCTCCTCCTGGCTCTTCACTCCCCTGCTTCAGGTCCTAATCTGTGAAGAGGACGTGGCTTTTCTTGCTAAGATACCACCCTTAAAAACACTGGACATCCTGCTTT
The DNA here is from genome assembly GCF_047511655.1 of Castor canadensis. Taxonomy (NCBI): domain Eukaryota; kingdom Metazoa; phylum Chordata; class Mammalia; order Rodentia; family Castoridae; genus Castor; species Castor canadensis. Next base: position 15,063,085 of record NC_133388.1, on the reverse strand, counting down.
GTTTATTTAACAAACTGTCTAGCAGCACCTGGACCTCACTGGGAGCTGCAGGACCATCTTGGGAGTAGCCTCCAGCCAGGGCCACCTGATCTCAGGGGAAAAGATCCCATTTGACAATCTTTCCTGATTTCTAAAGTTCCCCAACTCCAGGCACAGAGAGCAGCCTGTGCTGCTATTTCCCGAGAGCCTCCTTCTGTGCATCTTGTCGTCACTACCTCATTCAGAGTCTCTCAACCTCAGTCTGCTGACTGAACAGGATCGTTCTTTGTGGGACTGTGCTGGGCATTGTAGGATGTTTAGCAGCACCCCTGGCCTACCAATGCCAGTGGTATCCCTACCAATTGTGACAGCCAAACATTTGGGGTCCCCAGCACATTAACACTGGGGCAAAAGAGGACCTGATGTAGCAAGCAGTGAGAGTTGTTGTGTCACTGGTATATCTCCCATCTCTCCATCTCCATTACTCTAGCACTGCTCTTCTTACCCCAGTTGACATATGGGGACACCAAGGCCCAGGAAGCTGTCTGCCGGGAGGTCAGTCAGGACCTGCCCCTGATTCTGAGACCTGACTGCATACCTGGCAGCTTCTTTTTGGAACACACATCTCATACCACTGGGACAGCAGCTCCAGCCTTGTTTCATGCAGTGTGCAAAGGACAGGACAAAGAGAGCCCCACCAATACTCACACAGAGAGTGAATGGTACATGGTCACTGGGTTTTGGTTTCAGGAATGTGAAATAAAACATTCCCTTTCCTGTAGTCTACAATCCTGCCTCTGGCTCCTGCAGTGAACATGGAGCTGGTACAACGATCCCCATGGTCAGTAGGTACCTGGAACCTACTGGATGTGCAGCTCAAATAAGGAGCAGCTTGTAGCTGCTGTGAGCACACAGCTATTGTCCTTTGGTTCCTGGCAACTTCGATGCCCTGGGCAGAGATCAGACCTTGGAATACAGGCTCTGCCACCTCCGAGCTGTGTGACTTTGGACAAGTCAGTCACCTATCTGCACCTCAGTTTCTGTCAAATTAGGAGCAGTGACCACATTGGGACAGGCCGGCAGGAGGGCGGGGTGGCAGCCTTGAGTGTGCTGAGCGCCCTGAGCTCATGGGGTACCCCTCTTCCCTCCAGGTCCCAGTGTGGTGGGGAGCCAGGCTGCTGAATTCTGCTTTCTGCTGATTAAGTTACTTATGCTCATCTGTAAACTGTGGGTGAAAACTGTCCCTACCCCTCAGCATTGTCACAAGAGGCTAGGAAATTGACAACTTCATGTGCTTAGAATGTCACCCGGCAATAGTATCATATGAGTGTCTGTCATACCTTTATTTATTCCAGGCAGACCTGTTCTTCCTGTCCCCAGTGTGTGCTCATGGCTGAAGCAGTGTTTTAAACATCTCCGGACTATGGGCATCTTAGAGAATCTCAGGAGAGTTTGGACTCTCCTGAAATACACACACAGTCTGACATTGAGGGACATTCTTGAGCCCCACGAAGGTCACACAGTCCCTGAGTGCCATGGAGTTACTTCCTCCCACAAGGACAAGCCCACACAATGGGAAGATGGAAGTGACCTTCACATTGGCACAGAGTCACTGGATACCATCCTGGAGGAGCAGGGGCTGCTGGCCACTGTGCAGGACAGGATGGGCTCAGCCACTGCTGGATGGGGCTCCTTCCTGCCTGCCCCCTTCTCATCCTAAGGCCTCCACGTCACATCTGCAATGCCAAGAACTTCTCTCTAATTATCTGTGGGGTCCCAGAGAAGACAGGCTTGAACCCTGAGGCCTGAACACTGCTGTCAAAGGCTGACTTCCTTGCCCAATGTCATCTACACTGCCACCTGCAAATACCCCGCAAGAGCCTGGAAAAACTAGAGGAGCTTCTTCTGACCTGTCCATGATTTCTGTCTGGTAGAGAAGGCAACCCCACCCAGCTGGTTTGTAACCATAGGTTCCAGAAATCAAGACACACACACACACCACTAGGGTAGTAACTGACCTATGTCACTCCTGAGGGAATCACACTGGGCCTACAGGTGAAGCAATGAAGTAGGTGTGAAGGAAGTGTCGCTAAGAAGAGCCATGGAGCATGACCCAAAGACTAATCCAGGAGGGCCAAGTAAGGAAGGAGACTGAAGAGGGCCCAGGTGCAGGCCCACAAGTACCAAGATTGGGATTCCGGAGTGCAAAATATCCATTCAGGGGAGAGAAATCGATGTGGTCATTATCTCCAGGGTGGGTACAGCAGGGCCAGGGCCAGAGCTGGAAGTCAGGTACGTCTCCTTGAGGCGTACATTCTGACAGTCTCCCAGCAGGGAACCTCTGCAGGTGGCAGCTGACTGCACACCCGTGTGCAGACCTCCGCTAAGGGAAGATTTGCAGCAAACACGATTTCAGGAATGAACTGTGTGTATGTCTGAAGAATCAGTTTTAGGTTATATTGCAGACACTTTGCAATGGTGTCTATGTTGTATGTCACTTGTTTCATGCAGAGAGAGGCCTTGGCTGCCAGAGGAAGCAACATGGCAAGAGGAAGAAGAAGAAGAGGAGAGGCAGAGGAGGATGAAGAGGAGAGCAAGAAACAGGAGGAGAGGGAGGAAAAGGATCAGGAGAAGGAGAAAGGAGAGCAGGAGCATGGGGTAGGGGAAATTGGGAAAAGGAGGGAGAATGAGGAGGAGGAGGCAGGACCTGCCTGAGCCCTGATCAGATGATGCCCTTGGTAGAGCAGGTGGCTTCTCCAGCCCCCAAGATCCCACTCTTTTTCATTCTTGAGAGAGAGAGTTGCTGTTTTGCTCTGAGCCCACGGAAAGAAAGAGAACAAATTGCTCACACGCCAGTAAACGAGGCTGATTATAACTGAATTGGGGCTCTTTCCGGGGTGGGGGACAGAGCATTTCTAATTCTCATCCCCACTGTGATGGCTAATTCTCTACAGTTCACCAAGTATTTCCTGGAAGTTATTTCCCCAAGAGGAGAGGGAGGAACAGAACTTTTAGTTTCATTACAGGTGGGAAATGAGCTCAGAGAGAGGTTGGTGAATGTGGGAAGCGACAAGCCCTCTCCTGACCCTTGCCGCTCTCTCCATCTTCTCCTGTGAGTACAGATCACATTGTCACCAGGTGACAGTCTATGTCCCTTCAACACCTTTCTCTACCCTGCCAGGCCCAGGACTCCGAGGGTTGGGAGATGTGATGTTTCTGTGGCCTAGAGACAGAGGTGTGTGGAGGTGTGTGTGTGTGTCTATGTACATGTTCCTACGTGTGTGCCTGAGTCTGTGTGTGTCTCTGAATATGTGACTCTATAACTATACGTGTGTCTGTATCTGTGTGTGTGTGAGTGTGTGTGTGAGTGTGTGTGTGTGAGTGTGTGTGTGAGTGTGTATGTGTGTGTGTGTGTGTGAGTGTGTGTGTGTGTGTGTGTGTGAGTGTGTATGTGTGGGGGGGTGTTGTAAGCATGTGTTACAAGTGAGAAACTAGAATCAGAATGGAGTCACGTTTCAAAACCTGACAAAAGGGAGCTGGGGGAAGGGAAACCATGAAAGGAAGCCTGATAACAGGAAATAGCACAAGACATCCTCAAAGCTGTGGCTTCCTCCCTCAGTCCATGGGACAGCCAGGCTCTGTACCAGAACATCTGCCTGACACCATGTCTGCTAATGACTGGTGTCACCTGCTGTAATATGCTGATGGAGGCAATGTGTGTTTTGACTTGAAACAACTCTGCCTGCACTTCCTTCCCTTTGCCTGTGTCAGTTTCTCTTCTCAGAAGCCCCTAGAATGTGCTCCTGGCTGACAGGGAATACAGGTTCCCCAGCCCATACCCAATTCCTTCTCGGAGGAACTCATCTTTGCTCAGAAAGGCTCGGTTTGGTACTTAGATTGATATAAGGAACAGACGCAGATGGTGAAAAGGATGAGGGTCAGACACTTCTTAAGTTCCAAGAAATTCCCTCCTTATGGGACTGTAGAGAATGAATCCTTCCACGATCAACCATGGGCCCTTTAAGTGGCACTTGGCAAGTGGCTGCTCCCTCCTTACTGCATCATTACAGCCCAAACAACATTCCAGCTCCCTGAGAGCAGCCTCCCAGGGCAGGGCTCCAGGTAGAAGTCAAGTGATTTCAGGCAGGTGCCAATTTTGAATGACAACATAGACAGGAGCAGTTTCAGGCTCTAGTCGTGTGTGAATCCGTTGCTTACACTACTCAACCACTCTCTCAGATGGGCCTGGAAAACCTGCCACCCTTCCCCCTTCAGGTGGCCTGGCACCAGTCAGTTCTTCTGCACTAACAGAAGGGCAGCCAGGCCCTCAGGTGACACAGCACAGTTGCACAGGAATTGGTGCCTGAGTCTCATTTCCAGTGCAGAGGGGCGCTTGGCACACAGGAACTGAGTGCCCCATACCCCCTTACATGGCTGTAAGTCCCCAGGACAGGAAAGTGAGTTGTCTAGCCTATGAGCCTCCTGATTGCCTTGGCTCACTCTGCTCAGTACATCCTTCTCACTCAGACTCCTCCTGAGCTGACAGCAGGATTTTCAAGCCCTGCTGGCTCACCACCCCGACTCCACAGAGGGGGAATTGGGGACTAGCAGCTGCTCTTGTGGGCAGAGTCAGGGGCTGGCCCAGGGGACGGGCCTTGGCTGGCTTGCTGGACAGAGCCAAGGAGAAGGTCCTTCCTGCAGTCCCAGCACATAGTGGGCTCATATTGTGCGCACATGGCAGCGTTGACCTGGTGGGTCTGCTCCTCTTTGTGGTGCCCTCCCAGGACTGGGCTGGGCCCGGGCCTCCTGCCTTTACCTGGTCTCTGCCTGCAGAGTCTGAGACCCCTGCTCCTCATCCCCAGCATGGGCTCAGCCTTTGTCTTCTTACCCAGTCCCTTTGGAACTCCATCCTGAGCTGAATCCAAGGTCTTGCCTTGTGAATTCCAGGCTCCTAACTACTTAGAAGAGAAAGGGGGCCCTTATAACTCCTGTTCATCAGTGCTCTTCTCCAGATCCAGAGGTCAGTCCAGGCTTGTTCCCTTCTTCTCTGTAGGCCCACCCTCCTGCCCCAGGAGCCCTCTGCCCTTGCTATCTTGCTGGCAACTATTGGTTACCAAAGGAGAGGTGTTGTTATTCACTCCTCAGGGTAACCTGCCTTCCTCTTCTGTCCTCTCTCCCTCTTTCTTATCTCATTTAATGGGTCTAACTCCCACTTGTTGGTACCTTACTGTCCTAAAGACTGGGAGTTTGCAAAACCTGCCACCCGCCTCCCCCAAGAGCTGCCTTCTCAGGTCATACCTGGGTATAAGTTTTGAAGTACACATTTATTTTACTAAATTTGTCCTCATTTTATAGATGATATTCAGAGAGGTTATATTATTATGTGTCACACAGCTCCTAGTGACAGAGTCCTAAAAAATTACTGAATTTGTCAGTTTGATGCACAGATGACACACGCAGGAATTTCAGGTGCTCAGGGTTCTTGAGCCTGCTCTGAGAATGAAGGCATAGACAGACTCTAACAGCAGAGGTCTGAAAGATTTTATTTGTAGAGAATTTAGTTGGAGAATACAGGGGGACCCGGAAACCGGTGATCCTGTGGGCCAGGGTGGGGAGTGGGGTTTCATAGCCTATTTTTGCATTGCCTGATGGCAGGAGATGCCTTTCAGATGCAAACAGGCATTTCCTAGGGAGGAGAAGTGTCTCCTTGACCACTTATCGCCTTTTGGGACCTCCTGCAGTCCGTCCTTCAGTCCTTCAAGTTCTCACAGTTTTTTTGTGGATTCTTTAGGTTTGCTACGTATTAATTCAAATCATCTGCAAACCGGGATAGTTTGACTTCCTGCTTTGTGATGTGGATGCCCTTTATTCCTCTCTCTTGCCTAAGTGCTCTGGACAAGACTTTGCATGCTATTTTCAGCAAGAGTGGTAACAGTGGACATCCTTGTCACGCTCCTGACCTTAGGGGAGAGTCCTCTCTGTTTGGTGATGTTTCTGTAGGTTTGCTGTGTAGGACCTGAATTGTGTGGAGATGTGTTCCTTCTAAGCATTAATAGTTTTTATCATGATGGGCTGTTGAATTCATCACGTGCTTTTTATACATCGATTGAGATGCAGAAACATAAGCATTCATTCATTCTGTTTGTTATCAGAAAAATAACCTTGAAAATACCTCAGTTTTTGCTTTGAGCAGGAGAAGAATTCAGGCAAGACGTAAAAGATGTAGTAAAAGTAATCATAAAGTTTATTAGGAAAGGGTTATACTTTCAATAGACTGAAAGCAGGTTGTCTCTAGAGTGAGAAAAAGGTCAGGTTTTAAGGTTGGGAATATATATTGAGAAATTCTTAGCTTTGGGTCATTTTGGCTCCTGGGGTGATTTCCTGTGTTTGGTCATTGTCTTATTAAAAGAGACGTTGACTAGTTCCTGCTCTAATTGGTAGAGACTTTCTGTTTGAAATTCCTAACCTATGCTCTATCTAGCTCTTTGGTCTGGGCTTTTGTTTTTAAATTTGCTTGTGAAATCCTCCCTGCACCAGACATAGTTGATGTTTAGGAAGTGAATTACTCTTGGGTAAAGAGCATATTGAGCTTTAGGGTTCTGGCTGACTTTAAAGCATCATGTGATAGGCTCTGGGCTCTGGCCACCTGATCTTAAATAGAGATTAGTGGAGTTGGGGAGGTGAATTACAATGATTTCTTCCTGTCTTCCTCTGTGGCCACCACTTACCTCTAACTGCTGCCTATCATGTCGGTGGGATGTATCACCTCACCGATCAGTGGATGTTGAACCATCCTTGTATCACTGGAATGAATCCCTCTTGATCATGGAACACAATCTTTTTGATGTGCTATTGGGTCCGATTTGTTAATATTTTGCTGAGAATTTTTTCCCTCTATGTTCATCAGGGGAAAGGGGGTTAATAGTCACATAATCGGCCTTTCTGGGGACAAATTCCCAAGCTGTTCTGAAATGACTTGAGCAGGATATAAAAGACTATTGTGAGGCATTTTGTTTGCTTTGTTGTTGGGATTTTGTGATGATTACTGGGTGGGGCTGAGGTGAGAATTCTGAGCAAGGTTTACACTTACCACAGCACTGAAGGGGAAAACTGGCTTTTCTCATCAGCAACCTCAGAGGACGCAGAAGGAGCTGGGGAAGGGAGATAACATAAAAGCTGTCAGCATCAGACATCAGCAATGGAGCCTCGCTTTGTTACAAGGGCTGGTTTGAGTCCTCTATACCTGCATATGAGCTTATAGGATCTGCTCCTCCCCCTGTTCCCACAGCCACAACAGCTCTAAAGCCTCACATACAGGTGGCTCTGAGCTGAGGGACTCAGAAGGCAGATACAGGGCTGGAGGTAGGCTCAGAGCCTGAACTTCAGTTGGAGGTGTACTGAATGCCCTTAGCACAAGGGGGCCTGGAGGGAAGGGAGCAAGGAGGGATTGGGGTCATGGTGGGAGAGGGGTAGACTTTGGAGGCTAGAGCTGGCCCTTAAAAAGCAAAAATCCTCAACACACACACACACACACACACACACACACACACACACACACACACACTCAAGACTTTTCACCTTCTCAAGTAACCCTCTCAGGAACAGATGGAAAATGCTCATGGTTGAAGTGATACCTGTTCTACATGGACTTAATGCTTGGCTCTCCCTGGCTCTCACACCACCCTGCCCTGCACAATTGGCACATGGACATCATTGCACCCATCCTCAGTCTTGCTCCGTCCTCTGCAGGACATTTGCACGTGCTGTTCCCTCTCCCCGGAACACAGATCTCCTCTCAACCCTCTTTCCATTTGGCAATTCTTTTTGGCTCCTAAGCTCTTTCTTCAGGAAATCTCCCAGAGGTCCACCCCCACAGAGCCAGCCTGCAGTGAGTCCCTCTTCTGGTCTGTCTCAGAGCACGCAGGGGGAGTGGTCGACAGTGTTTGCTCACTGTCCCTGTGCCTCCAAGGAAGAACATGGAATTTGGTAAATAGCTGAGAAGGATTGAAAGTGTGACTACATAAATGCAGTTAAGAAGGCAGCTGTTAAGGGAAGGCCTTCCCTACCTGTCTCCCAGCTCCTGTTGTTGTCTCATGGAGCCTTCATATGCCCAGGATCATGGATGTGGCACAAGTCACACAGCAGCTTGGACTCTGGGAAAAGCAGCTCCCTCGGGGACATCACCTTACCACTCAGCCACCCAGTATAGCACAGCGGTCCTGAGGAGTGGTGGTAGAGCCCTGCTGTCCACTGTCAGCCCGGACTCCTGGACTCCTCCCTCCCCTTGAACCTGGGGTCCTGATAGATACTTCATGTCAGCTCAGTGCAAGCACTAGAGACACTGCAGGTCTTCATGGTGGGAACTGATGGTCAGGATTCCCTTTTCCTATCCTGCAACTGAGCAAACTGAGGCAAAGGGAAATACAATCCAGTGCTCAGGGTTACACCCTAAATAGAGGCAGAGTTCGGTGTCTGCACTCTTTCTACTTGGTTATGCTGCTCATAGCACTTTCATCCTGAATGCAGAAAGTAACCTTAGAAATAAAAGCAATTTCATTAATAAATCCCTAAATTTGTTTTGGGAGCACTAACCATGGAATAGACAAAATGTTTTTTACTTATTACATGTTTCTAATTTTGTTTGTTCCTGTGCTCTCACTAAAAGTAGTACAATGAAATTGTTACAGAATTCCCTTATTTTTTTATTGCTCATTACATCAAGTTTCCTTTGCTCCAGATGACCCCAAATCACTGGCATGTTGGGTTTGGAAGGGTGGCTGAGAGCAGAGACCCCTGGCAAGTATGGGTCAAGGCAAGTGGGCTGGGCCAGCCCTGGATGTCCTGCTCCATTCTCTCCTAGGTGACTCTGCAGCAGCAACCCTGATTTTCCTGGCACCTGCCCACCATGTAGCCTGGGCTGTGCTCTGCATTGACCATTTTTTCTAAAGTAGTCCCTCCTGTAGGTTGTGCTTCAGCTTCCCTTGGCCTCAAGCTTATTCATATCCTTCAATGTGTGTTTGTTAGGCGAAGCCATGTTTGAGTGGCTGTCACAGATTCTGTCCACACAGCCAGGGTGGACCAGGTTATGCTGCAGCCACCTAGGAGCCCAAGCCTGGGGACTCAATCCAGCCAAGCTGAATTCTCACTCACTCTCCATGGCCTCCACAGGATGAGCAGAGCCTCTGCCATCCTGGTGACACAGAGACCAAGCAGAGGGAGGCTTCATGTCCTGTCCCTATTTTGGGTCTTCTCACTCCAGAGTTCCTTTAATCATTCCTCATATGACAATGTCATTCTTTAGTGTGATACAACCAGTACCAGTCAGAGGACTCCTACTGCCACCAGAACGCCTGCTGTCAGTGTCTAGCTGAATAAGCAGACCCTGAGCCTTGCCAAGTGCCAACCTTTGAGGGAAAGGGAACAAGTGATACCAGTGTGTTTCTGTTAGAGCGCATACAGAAGCAAGTGCTTCACCCCTGAGGGATTCCAGCCTGCTAAGCTAGCTGAATGTGCCTATGTGGAAGAACGCCCTCCACTGGCCCAGGACCCAGTCCCAGAAGCATTACCAGGACAAGGGACTCCAGAGAACACAGCCATTTCATGAGTTCTCATGGAAACATGGCTGGGTAGATACAAATCCTCATGTTCTCAGATGAGGACAGAGAGGTAGAGGACAATGTCACATGGCCTGCTCTCTCCAGTACATCCTACCCAATCCTATAGTAAGTCTTCTGCCCTCCTGGCTTGTGGGCTGTGTCCTTGTTGGGAAGGGAGCTCACCTCATTGAGAGAGCCTTTCCCTGAGTCAGTCCTATGTCCAGGAGTCACCACATAGCCTTCACTATTGCTGAGACTCATTCAGGAGCTGTCCTGGCTCTTAGTCACTGTGTGATCTCCTTGCTGCACTGCCTAGGAAAACCTGTCCAGGACAGTGACAGAAGACCTCAGCCTGCTGGAAGTTGGAGCTAGTTGGTCATTTTTCAGGGCTCTGCAAAGGGTGTGAGGTGTATGCTGACTCATTGCTTACTGATATCCATCACCATGAGGTAGTACTTTTCCAAGGTGAGACCTGGGCCTCAGTCTTCTCTGTCCCCAAGATAAAGCATGTGACTATGAGTTTGTTGTTTGAAACATGCCTGTCCCATGGTCTTATAGAATGGATTATTATACAAAAATTATGGGATTCCATTGTTTTAGGCTGAACTCCTGCACCAGGACCAGCAGATCAGACCAAAGTGGAGTCACTCATGCTAAACATCACATAATCAAGGTGAAACCTATTGAAGCAAACAGCCCCAGAGCAGAGTAGTGTAACAAGGATGTCTACCCCACTTTCACCCTACCTAAAGAAGCATCCTCTACTACCCTGGTGTTAACCAAGCCATTTTCCCCTACTGTTCTATTTCGTTATTCACACCTTACAAAACCCAGTGCTCTGCCATTACCCAGTAAGAGCTTTCATTCTGTTTTGTAGAGTGGAAGCTGCCTCCCCATTCGTGAACCACAAATGAGAATCCATTAGATATATAATGAATTTTGTTGTTAGTTTGGTTTTTGACAGAATCAAGAGAGTTCCTGGGGAGAGCTGCATTGCCTGTTTCCACCAGGGAGATCTTAAGCCCCTGGCTCTTGTCAGTATAAATATAGGGCTCAATGGTGCCTGCTAGAGCAAGGCATGTACTTCATGCCTAGTTTCCATTACTCAGGCTGACCTCTAATTCTTGTGCTCTCACCCTGCAGTGCAGAACATGGAAGGTTACTTATCTGTCATCCCTGGCTGAGTTGGGAGCCTGTTCTGTTTCCCTCTCATCTGTCCAAGAGCACAATGGGGTCCCTACCTGTAGAGGGTGCCTTGCATGGATCACTAACACCCTGCGGTTCTGTTGCCAGCTGGTGTCAGGGCAGAGCAATGAATGTCATTTGGACAGGGAGGAGAGAGTTGTGAAACACAATGCCCGCCATGGGGACTGGGCAAGTGTGGGCAGTGGCCAGCCAGGCCTGAGAGGGAGAAGGCCTGCTTTCCTGGCCCACATGGGGCAGCTCAGTTAAGCTAGTGGAACTTAACTTCTCAACCTGTAAATTGGGGATTGTGATTTCCAGGAGACAGGTGTGCGGAACACACTAGACAGTGAATACATTTTAAAAACCAGACAAAGCTGAGAACTTAGCACTGTCCTGCCCCTGTGTGGCCACAGTCGTGGTCCTCATGACAAGGTTGTTGGGTACTCAGTCATCCTAACTGGCCCCTGTTGGTTCTAGGAAACCAGTGAGCTACCCTCTGGGGTTTTCAGCTGGTTGGATTTGGGTGTCTCCCACAGAGTCCTGATCACTGAATGGCAGACATGAAGTGACAGTGTCCGAGGTCCCTCAGACCCTTTCCTGCCTTATAGTCAGGACTACAGCCACCTTGGCATTAGCACATTTCTTCCCACACAATGCCACTTCGGGGTCACTGTGGAGTTCATTCAGGTTGCTGCTCAGGGTTGGTTGCTAAAACATTGGAGGAACAGTACTAGAAGCATAGCTGCTCCAAGCTGGGTAGCAGTGGGTTTCCCAGGGAAACAGCTCAGCAAGAGCCTCAGGGACCAGAGACCCCCACAGGTTAGAGGAATCCTCTGTGTGGGGCCATTGTGGTCCTGGAAAGGGCAGGAGAGTGATGGCCGATGGTTGGGAGGAGCAAGTAGAGCCTAGGAGGCCAGTTTTGCCATTTAGTAGCTATGTGACAGGGCAGGAGAGAAGCAGTCTCCTCGGACCTGTTTTCTCAGCTGTGAGCTACGCAGATGACAGCTGATCAGCACCAGCATCCTGAGGCAGCCATGAGGATTATATGAGGGAAAGCTGGGAAGAAGTTTCCAGTGTGTCTCAGTTATAGCAGCTCAGAAAGGCCAGCAACAAGCAAGGCCCTGGTGGCTCACACCTATAATCCTAGCTACTTGGCAGCTAAGATCGAGAGGATTGTGATCTCAGGCCAGTCTGGGCAAAAAAAAAAATTTGCAAGGCCCCACATCAATGGGAAAAAAAAGCTGGAAATGGTGGCAGGAGTCTGTCATTCCAGCTACAGCAGGAAGCCTAAAATAGGAGGATTGTGGTCCAGGCCAGCCTGGGTGAAAAGCAAGACCCTAACCCCAAAATAACCACAGTATAAGGGCCGGAGGCATGGCTCAAGTAGTAGAGAACCTGCCTAGCAAGTGCAAAGCAAAGCCCTCAGTTCAAACCCCAGTATCGCCAAAAAAGAAAGAAAGGCAAGCCGCAGAGTCCCTTATGCCCAAGCCTGCTCTGGTGCATTTGTGAAAGCTGTGTCAGTACCCAACTTGCACAGTTGTACTATCGGTGATAAGTAACCGGGGCTCAGAGAGATTTGCCAACTCCACTCACTCATGCAGCAGGACTTGTCAGAGTCTAGGCTTCAGACCCTCAGTGTTGGATTGTTTCTGGGGAATGATAATGTTCAAATCATCGTAAGCTGTGTGACTACTCTAAAGGGAACATGTCACTTGTTGATGAAACATTTGGGACCAGCAAGAGACTGAATCATATGAAATCACACAGATGTGACCATTTAGACTTAGAGAAATGACAGCTTCATGGAGATCCATGTGGTACTTTCTGTCCACATTCCTCCCATGACAGGATGGGCAGGAAGCCCTAGATCAGTTTGTGATGAACAGCAAACTGACGGGCAGGAGAATCCTGGGGGAGCCTGGCAGCAGTTGCCTTTCACTAGAGCCCATGGACTTCTGGCTGCCGCAGGCTTTTAGTAGGGCCAAGGAGGACGGTAAGGGGCTGCCTGGCCCTTATGACAAGGGCTGCTCCTAGGTAGCCTCCTGCCATGGCATCAGACCTATGGTTGTCCCTGGAAGATGACAGGGAAGACCATGGGGGAAAAGCCTGATTCATGTGGCCCCAGAAAGGACTGAGTCCATGGAGCGTCCACAGGTGCTGTCCTTCTTCTCACAAAGCCCACAGCCCTTCCCTGACCTTTCAGAGCCACGCGGGGCACCGTGATCACATGATGACAGAGGCTGAGACCAGAGCCCCTTCTGCTCAGTGGGGAGAAGGGCCTGCTGTACAGAGATGAGAGGCCTCCAGAGAGAGGTGGATGACAAGGACAGACAGCACTTGGTGTCCTGAACAGCCCTGTGGGGGAAGCCTCCTCTAGCCATTATCAGGAAATGCTCAGGACGAATAAGGTGCCAGGCAAAGTGAGGTGACAAAGTGGGAGAAGGGACATGGTCTCCCTTTAGTGACAGTAGATACATCTGCAATGCCAGGGCAGGAGCTAGAGGCTCTGGGAGCCATAGGAGGGCGTCATGGGGTGGGTGTGGCTATCTCCAGCAGAGACACCAGTCGGGGGCTAGTGGGCAGTGGAAAGGATTCTCAGAAGGTTGTGGCTGTGTGGTGGGTCCTGGGGCCTAAGGATCCCTCCAGGATTCCCAGACTGATTGGAATTATGGGAAACAGATAGTTCTAGGGCTATAGGATGTGGTCTCAGCAAGAGTCCCCCTGGCTCAGCCTGTGCCTGTCCAGCACAGGAACCTCATGAATGTGGATGCAGAAGATAGTGACAGACACTGTAACTTGGAGTCCACATACAACCTGAGGGCACAAAGGACAACACAGAGACCACAGGGTGAGGGATTTGTAGGTCATACTCAGGCATGGGCCATGGTAGCCTGTGTTTAATATCCAGGGAGGGAATCTGGCCTGGAGGGAAAGACTGGAGCCTGAGAGCAGTTACTCTTGGGTGGGGTCCACCACTCTGCCCACAAAGAGGGGACTCTTAGTGTGTGTGTCATATATTAGAAAGAGGAAGGGTCGGTCATATTTTATCTCTTGGGGCACAGACATGGGCATGGCTTCCAAAATGGTGGTGCCTGAGGCCTCTGTCCCTTTCTCATCCAGGGTCAGCACAGCCTTATGCACGGCCTGGAAGGAGAGAAACAGAGGCAGATTATGACCTGTGTTATCCCCACTCAGGGTGGCAAGTCCCATATGGGAGGCTCCTCTAGGGAGGACCTCACGAGGTCCTATCTCTCCTGGATGGCCCTTCTTGCCCACAGCCCTTCCCTGCTTGGTGCACAGGCTTTTCTCTGTGTCAGGCCTTTACCTGACTTGTATGCTCTCTTCTGTCCTCTATATACAGCCCACAGCTTCAGAGAGGAGACCGTTTGCACTCCATGCCTCGGGCACATGGCCGCCTTCCATTGTGCAGTTATGAGCTCCTTGGACTCTGACAGTAGCCTTCACTGCCCCATCCCTACTGTGTGCAGCCCATGTCAAATTGCTGTCATTCTTGCTCTCTTAATTTCCCTGAACAAATGGCCGTTTGATTGAACTCACTAAGTTAGATTTGGTGAGGCACTAGTAGACCTAAAAGTCACAGGTCGAGAATTCCAGAATATTCTCTGAGGTCACTAAGCCTAAACTTTTTTTGTGTGAATATGTGTAAACTGAGGTCCAAGGAATCAAGGGCCCTGAGAAAAGATGAGACCAAGGGTCAATAGGCATCTCCTGGGAGGTCCCTAGAACACCAGTATCATGGGAAGTCACCTCCCCAGCTGTGTCCTTTGATTCTCTGTCCAGGTGTATCCCAAATGTCCTTGGTAAGAACTCAGCCTGGACCTAATTTGTGTCCCTTGATTCCTTCCTCAGCCTCATGCCTGAACTCGTCCCTTCCACCCTATTCTACATAAAAGATACCTGGGCCAACATCTTAGTCAGATGACCTCACCTTGGAGAGCTTCAGCGGGACATCTTCTGTGACCCCCGAGAGGTCGGCCTTATTGGTGAAGACGTTGGTGATGCCCAGTGTGTTCAGGGTTGTTTTCAGGTCATAGGTTCCAGAAATGGACAGTTTGGGGAAATGTAAATTGGCAGATCTAGCATGCAGGAAAGATCACAAAGGAGTTTTAGAGCATTTCTCCTGTTCTTCTGAGACCACCGTATCTTTCTTTCTGTTTTTGTCTCTCATTTCTCTCTCTGTCTCTCTGTCTCTATCCACAGAAGGATGGAAGGTGCCTTGGTATGTTGTTACATCTTCTATACCTTGTGTCACTGATATCATCTTGCCCTGGTATTCCCTAAATCCCACTGCCTCTGAGAAGCCCTCCAAGCAGATTCAGCATGTCTTCCTATTCAGCTGAGTGACACCCACACCACGAACAACAGAAGAGGGATCACCAGACTGAAGCCTCAGTTCCAGTTTTCTAGGGGGGAAATTTGAGGCCCCAGGTGGGATCCATGCTGAAGGGGCAACTGGCCTTTGGGTGCTATGACCAGGTCCAGTCTCAGCTGCGCCTTGTTCTCTGTCTCAGCCCAGGTGCAGGGGCGTCAGGGAGAGATGGGGCAGCATGGTGACAGCTCTGTTCACAGTGCTGCTTCATGCCTGCTTGTGTTTTCATGTCTGTCTTACAGTGTTCACCACATAACAGTGCAGCAGGGCTTGGGTTCATTGACGATGCACCAATGTGCACTGACTGACCTGTGGACCAAGTTCAAGGACTCTTGGCTCCTGGGGATCTGGTAAACCACTCTGAAGAGTGATGAAGTGGAGCCTACTGCACTGGTGCCTGGACTCTCAGGGGTTGGCCTTTTCCTGGCCTGGGCCTTTCTCTGCAGGCTCCTCCTCATCTACCCCTGGAACAGCCACCCTGAACTCCACATTGACCCGTGCCAGTTCTTGGACTCCATCTCAGTTCTTGGCTCTGCCATGGCAGGTGCCGCTGTTGCTGCCCCTATGCTGTGCACTGGATATTGGGGAAAGTCTATGTCCTGTGGAGAAGGAAGTCCCCCCAAAACAGGGTCTGTGTTTCCTCACTATAAGCTCTCTTTCCTAGAGCCTGGCAGGTGCTGGCCTGTTTCTTTAAGCACAAGGTCACACATGTACTTAGCTGTGGCCAAGGGTGGGGTCCCTCCTCCACTGCCACTGCCTGTCCTGATGGGTCAGTCATGAGTTGGCTGAAAGCTCTGAGCCCTCTGGGGTGGGTTCCTAGCTAGAGAGTCACCTTATCTCCCTGTTATCCAGGAACTTGGCAATGAAGTTCTTGGTGAGTGTTGTCTCCAGGTGTGGCATTTTCCCCTGATCTGGCAGGAAGAATAAGGCAGTGGCGTTGCCCAAGTAATCCATCAACAGCACCCAGCTGGTGAGTGTGCTGCAGTAACGGTAGTCAAACATGCCCAGGCGGGACATCATGGGCACCTTCACGGTGGTGGCCTCGTCCACGTGGAAGTCCTCTTCCGTGGTGTGCTGAGGATCGAACGGTTTCTCCCATTTGCCTGGACAGAGTGTAGGTGGATAGCAACCAGACTGGGGTTAGGTTTAGGTAAGTGAGATAGAATAGAAGAGACCTGAGTCTCTTTGGTGAGGTGCTCCTTGGAGCCTCTGTTTCTCCACATGCAAAGGATTCACTCAGCCTTCCCAACCACTGGGAGGACATCAGTGGGGACAAATTCAAGACTAGAGGAAGATTCCAGCACTTCTAGATCAGACAAGGTAAAAGACGCCATCCTGACTATGACTAACACACATTTGTATTGGGTGACAGGACTGTTTCAAGGTGGGATGGGGATTCCAGATAGAAATTGCTGGCACAATCATATTTTGGTATCCCCTCATAGGAGGCTCCATTCACCTTGTGAATTGGCACTTCAGTTATTTCTTGGGGCAAGCCTTCTGGGCATCCTCAGTCCTTACCTGGGCACACAGGTGAAGTGCTGATATTCGGGCAGCCTTAGAACTGCTGTACAAGAGCGCCCACCACCAAGACTGTCAGAGTGAGCTGGTGCCTAAGGGGACTCTGAGTTCATCTCCTGATTGAACAGGGGGAGGCAAGGCGGCTGGGAAGGGTATAAGACTTGACCCCATGTCACAGCAGAGCTGGAACCTCAGTTGTTCTCACTGGGACCCAGGGTCTCGGCTCTGTCTGAGGAAAGGGAGCTAAGGTGGGAGGAGCAGTCCCAAGGCCTTGACCCCTACTGCCCTACCACTGGCCATTTCCCTAATCAGAAGCTACCTTAGAATTTGGAGACCACAGTTTACTGAACTAAGCACTCATAGACAGGAGTGTAGGCTGAGGATCAAGGTTAGTTTATCAGCTGTTTTGCTCTACACTGTTCCTTGGGCTGTGTAACTTTATAAGTTCTTTTATGACTTGACAACAATAGTATTATTTTGTATGGGATAAGATAGGATTGTTGCCTCCCAAAGAGGTAAAGTAGCTTGTCCAATGTCAAGACTAATGACGGTAGAGACAGAATTTAAACCTGTGCCCTGTGCACTCCATAGTTCATACTGTTCCATGTCAGAAGAGTTGTCCAAAGCAAATGCCATGAAATTCTACTCCCTTCACATCCCACCTACTACAACTTGTATTTCTGGCTCTCTGTTTGGCCAAACAGGGCATATTCTATGTCCTTCTCTTGTGGGGACTTCCAATAAAATTAGGACAATAAAAGGCTCTGACTTCTGAAGTCATTGATCTTGGCTGCTGAATTCATTATTACCACATTTAATCAAAATGTAATGAAAAATACAATGCATGTGAGATTGAAGGACCTGTAGTGAGATGCACTGCCCAGACCAGTTGTTAAGAACTGGCCTTTTTAACACTCATGTACAGGAAAGCAACGTGAGTCATCTTCCTATATAGCTATCTTTATCTCAACTAGCAAAAACCCTTGGTCCTTCCTATTATTGCTTATACTCTCTCTTCAACAAAATTAGAGATAAGGGCAAAATAGTTTCTGCTTGGTAGTGAGGGGTTAGGGTGGGTAACGGAGGGGCGGGGGAAGGGGGGAGAAATGACCCAAACAGAGTATGCACATATGAATAAAAAAAAAACTGACCTTTTGAGAATATGTTTGGATGTTTCCATGGGAACCAGCTCATGCTGGTTGTACAAGCTTACCTTTAAAGAAAATGTAATTCACCAGGGCTAAAACTGTGTCTTTGTCCAGTTCTTTCACCAAATCCACGATTTTTCCTTGGGTTTTCTTCTCCACATAATCATTGATCTGCTTCTTGGCCTGTTCGGAGTCATTGAAGTTGGTGGCAAAGGCTTCTGAGTGGTACAGGTTCTTGACCTCCTCGGAAAACTTATCCAGCAGCTTAAGAGTCTTGTCAACAAACAGACCATTGCCGGTGGTCAGCTGCAGCTGGTTGTTTGGCCTGTTGAGGGTTTGGAGGAGATTCTGGAAGCCTTCATGGATATTAGCTTCCTCTGTCTCTGTGAGGTTGAATTCCAGCCCCTCCAGGATCTGGGTGTGAGTGTCACCCTTGGTCCCTAGGGAGAGCATGGCAAATGCCGTGGCTATGCTGACAGGGGAGAAAAAGATGTTGGTGGTATTGGACTGGTGGGCCAGCTCCCGGTACAGGCTGAAGGAAAACTTGGCCAGGTTGGGGGCGATCTTGTGGCTGGCGGGGTGCTCCTGTTTGTGTTGGGATGGATCTGTCTCCTGAGCATCTTCAGCCAGGGAGCAAGGGAGCAAGCAGCACAGGCCTGCCAGCAGCAGGAGGCCCCAAGAGACAGAGGACAGCATTGTCCTATAAGACACAGAAGGGGACACAAGCCCTTAATCACTCCCATTGGCCACTGGGCGACCCCATGCAAAATCAACCACAGTTTGTCAAACATTTGATGGTGCCCAGCATATGTCAAGCACTTTCTCATATTGTCATCATTGAAGAAATTCAGAGAAATAGCAAAAACAGGAATGATGCTTTCTATGTTCTGAGCACTCACAACTATGAGCAAGTTACTTTGGCAGTCCTGTGTGGGGAACGGTCACTATCTTCCAGTTACTGAGGAGTAAGTCCAAGCCCAGAGAGGTTAAGGCCCATGTCCAAGGTCAGTGAGCAAGTAGAGTAGCAGAACGAAATCCACAGCTGGCAGCGTGGGGCCTCAGCCATTGCTTTGCACTTGGTCATTGCACTTGCATTTGTAATGGACTCAAGGTGCAAGTGACTGCTCTCGTGTTACAAAGAGGAAAGAGGCACTGGTAGAGAAGTGGCCTTTCCCATAATTACAAGGGAAGTAGGGTGGGATCAGGATCAAGAGTCACTTTGAGCTGGAACAGCCTGTGGAGGACTTCCACTGAACCCCATTATTGAATGGTTGAGAGTCTGTTATAACACAAGGAAGCGTCTTATGGCACAGCACACAGAGAGGGAGCACAGTGGAGCTGTGATGATGCTCCTGGAGGGCTGTCCCCACTCGATACTCACATGAGCCTCAGCCCCTAGTGGCTTTACCTGAACGGGGTTGTGCCTAATCTGTTCTGTGACCCCAGCCACAGGTTAGGCTGACGGCCCTGCAGGCAACTCACCCTTTCTCCTGCCAGCAGTCATGTTCCATTTCTAGGGGAACTAGAGGTGCTCATTTCCTCTTTAATGTGGTGGCCGGGAGCTGAAAATTCATCTCGTTTAGCTTTAGTTCTAAGTTCTATTCTAGGCTTTGTCTCTCGTCAACTGTGTGAATCAGAAGTCACTGAAACCCTTTGATCTCATTTTGCCTCATATATAAATGGGTTTCCGGGGGAAATTCAGTGAAATCAGGCTGGACATCAAACCTTCCATGGAAGGCTCTCAGAGGGTTGTCATTGCAGGGAGGAGAGGACAGATGTTGCAAACTCAAACCTTTAGGTGACAGCCAGGTGAGCAAAATGTGTTTCATGGCTTGTGTGAGGCAATCGGGCAAGGCCTGTGCTGAGCCAGGGAGCACACCCTATGCTTAGAGTTGGTTACAGAAAGTCACCCAACATGAGCACAGAGCCGCCTTGCCCCCACAGCTCCCTCTCCAACTGATATGCCCAGACCATGAATCACAGTCTGCAGCCCCTACATACAACCTGCTTGCTTTACAGATGGAGAAACTGAGGTAAGAGCTGCAGAGAGCTGCCTATGGCCACATAGTTAGCTACTGTCCCATAACTAATACCACTGTCTTCATAGAACATAGAGCAAAAGGCGTCCTGGATAGGATGAACAGCCTGCGGGCTAAGCTGGGAATAAGAATAGTTGGAGCTTGTCTGCACCCACGACCTATTTTAAAAGTCAACAAAGCACAGCACACAACACCCTTTTGTCTGGCCTTCATATCTTTAAATAATCCCCAAAGAACAGAATACATATTACATAATACACGTTATTTTCCTTAAACTAGCCAGTGAGAGTTTGTTCTCTATATTTCTGTCTCCTGTCACTTCCTTTCTGGAGTTTGGTGCATCCCTAAGGAAATTTCCCATCTTCACAGGGCTCAACCATCCAGAGGGAGTTGGGCTTCCTTTTAGGGAGGGAAAGGAAACATGCGGAGTGGCCCCAGGGTCAGAGGCCATGGCTTCCAGCTGGATAGGACCACTGCTATGCACCAGGCTCTGAGCAAGCATGTGAGTTGCACTGTCCCAGGCCTCGCTCTCCCTAGCTGTGTGACGGGGAGCTGGGGCAGACATAAATGAATGACTTTAAGTGCAAATGTTGGACTCTTCACTACAAGAGGATTGCAGTTTATTGGAGCAAAATGGACTGAGGGTGTCACATGGGAGGGTTGGGATGAGATGTCCTCCTAGTTGGAGGTTGCTGGGCTCTAAGGAGACAAGGCTGGTGTGGGAGAAGGTGGAGGGGGGTGGCAGCTGGAGTGAGCACACCCCCATCTATCATCCCTGTGTCACATCACCCACTCCGGTTTTCTCTTTTTACAGGGAAGGATCTGAGAGCCAGAGAGGGTACGGCAATGCTGCACAGACAGTAGGTGACAAAAAGCCTTGGCTTTTCTGTCACTTCACCAGAGACTGAAATGGCCACGTGCTTCTCATAGGTGGCAGGATTGGCTCTGACATTTAGCTCAAGCATGCAGTTAGGTTATTTTGCATCCTAGTCTATTCCTTCAAACCTCAGAGTCCTGAGACCTGCTGTCTCTTTGCTCTTCTGTCAGAGAGGCCCCTGATTCCCCAACGCTGTGAGCCAGGGAAGCTGAAGAGGAGAAGCAGCTGTAAAGTCCTAATGGACAGACACAGAGGTTATGCTTTCAGCCAAGACACCGATATGGTGCAGTGACAGTTCCAGAATCCAAGTTGGGTGGGAGGGGTCTTTTTGAAGGGGGGTTGGGGACAACCTAGAATAATCCTGCGGGCCCAGGGAGGAGACTGCAGCATAAGGTCACAATCTGTTGATATCCAGGTGTGACCCAGCCCTGCCACTGCGGGGTGCCTTGGGCAAATGACTTCACCTGTTTAAGCCTCACTTCCTGTCTGCACAGTTTGAATCCTGGGTGGGTGTGACTTGGGACAAGCTATTAACCTCTCTGTTCCTTATTTCTTCATTTGTAAATGGGAATAACCATAGTAAGCACCTCACCAGGGACTGAGAGATTTCAACACTCTGGATTTAGGGCAGCTGGCAAAGAGCCCTCACCTGGGAGGGTCAGCCCAAGCCTTCAATGAAGGATGGTGTCCTGGTCTTCCATCCCCAGTGACATAGGAGTGCTCACAGGCCACTATGCCTGGAAAGCCATCGACACCTGCAGGCTGAGACCCTGCACAGATCTGTCCTGGGTGTATTTGGAAAGGTGGGAGATGAACCTGGGCCCCTCTCTGGCTTTACCTTTTTCATTGGTAGAAGGAGCAAAGGCATACACTGCGCCCCAGCAGTGCGGGCAGGGGGTGTGGAGAGAATGGCAGGAGCCATGTAGGCCCCTGGACAGGCAGAAGCTGTGCACACAGAACCCACTCCTAATGCAGCTCAACTGCATCTTAACTCCCCAGGCTCATGGCTGTGGGGCCAGACCCCCTCCACTACGTCAGTTACTTAGAAAGAGGTACTTGCCAGGTCCTGGGCAGGTTTGGGAGTAGGAAAGGACCTCAGATGCTGCTGTTACTATGACAACAGGAGGCCCAACTGTAGTCAGCTCTGTCTCCCTTGAATCTCTCTGGGCTCCAGGCCTGCTGCCTGTCTGGGCAGTGCATGACCCAGGGGTTCCTCTGAGCTCTCCCTAGAGAAAAGCATACTTACCACTCTCTGTGCCAGGGCCAGCGGTGGTGATCAAGATGAAGGAGACAGAGCCCTGTCCTCATCTGTATTTAAGCAGTGGAAACAGAGGAGGCTGCTAGTGAATATTAACCAATGTCACCCCAGTTATCTGAGAAGCAAACAGACAGGGACTAAGTCCATCGTCTAGCTGAGTGGCCCGCCTACACTGCTGTTTGCCTGTCCGGGAGTGTGCAGCTTTCTGCTCCATAACCAAAGAGACTCATTGTGCCTAGCTCAACATCCACAGCCTCCTCATGTGTCCACATGGAGCAGGTGGCATGAGTCAGATGGTCTCTGTGACAGCGGCACACCGCTGGTTCCATGCTCTTGCAGGGAACCAGCAGGGGCAAGAGATATCATTTACGGAGCCAGCTGCCTAAGAAATGTCTGGCACTGAAGACTCATTACTTCCCTGGGGGGTCAGAGTGGGTTATGAGTGATAAGGAAACTGAGGCCCAGAGCAGAGATGTTGCTCCCTCCACAAAGCCACCCAGCCAGCTTTAGACACAAAGCACCTTATGGTTTCCCCTACTGGAAAATGGAGCATGACTGACAAGGACACAGTCACAACAGGCTAGCATGGAGTGCTCATGGCACAGGCTAGAGGCCGAGAATAAGCACGTAAAGAGCTATGCTGGGATAGGCAAATTGCTTCACCTCTCTGAACCAGGAGGCGTTTCCCCTGCATTTATAATGGCTCAAAAAAATCCCATTTCCAAGCATGGTTGTTAGGAATATACAAAGTAACTTGGGTAAAGTGCCCCACCCCGCGGCCCACAGTAGGCTCTTTATTTGGGTCTGTACAGCTTGCTATACAACTGCTTTGAGAAGAAGGACATTCAATTTCTGGTTGTTCTGACCCGTTTCTGCCTTGACTCATGGAAGACCAGGGTAATTTGAAGGCCATTTGATTTTTCCTTGAGAACAAGGCTGCCATCCTGGGGCCACTGCAGGTCTTTGTGTTTTGGGGTGAGTGGGGTCAAGGCTAACAGAGCCTCACTTGATTGCAATCCTTCCAAACCTTGATGAGACTGCACCACCCTGTGCAGCTCCCGTGAGGCATGCTAGATGTTGTTTGGATGAGTGGTAGGTGGGCTTTCACCCTTCTCTGTTTCACTAGCCAATCCCCATTCTGCCTCTACCTGCCAGATGAGTGACCCACAGGACTATCTAGTACATGAGTTCAGACCGTGGAATGCATTCACTGCCTGTGAGTCCTCAGGGAAGTCCTTAAATTACTCTGTACCTCAGTTTCCCCATCTGTAAAATGGGAGCCATGACATGTCCCCATGATATACCACTTGGTGGCCTTCTGGGAGGACTACTGCAGCAGTTAAAAGGAAGCTCAGTGTCTGGTGCCAGGAGTGGCTCAGTCAGCCCTTGTGATGGTGACCTGTTTATGGGTCTCCTTAGGTCATGAAAGGGGAGAAGGGGCATTTCAGGAGCTTCCCTCCAAGCATCCTCTTATTCCCTGACCTCAGTGGACTCTGTGGGGGATGCATGTAGCCATCCCCCTTACAGGAAATGGGAAACTGAGCTCATCCCCTCCTCCCCACTCTTCCCCACCATCCCAACGCCCATGGCTGGCTATGCGGTCCTGGTCTTTCCTCAGAGCTGGCTGTGTGTGTTCCTCCCCCAGGGACTGTCTACTTCACATTCACTCATGGCTTGCAGAGCCAGGGAACGGCTGGGGTGAGGCTTGCCCTCCCTGCTCACTGGGCGTGTCTCCCTGTCTGTAGGCCTCTGCTTCTCCATCTTACAATGGACTCTCTTGAAGGCCAACTGTCCCTCTCATCTGTCGCAGTAGGTGGACAGAGGCAGGTGATTTGTCTTCCCTGTTCTCCCCAAACTCCACCCCTCTAGGCATGTAAGTGGCCTAGCGGCTGGTGGGAGATCCCCACCCCTACCTGGGATTCCTGGAGACTGTGAGGTGGGCCACGCCTCCTGTGGCTGCTGATTCCCAGTTCCTCCTCCACACAGATCAGTTCCAGGCTCCTAGGGGTAACTGAAGGTCATGGAGTCCTAAGCTCCCAGTCTCTGCCAACCTGCTAGGGAGGAAGACAGCTCCTGGTGCCAGAGGTGCTGGCTCCAGGAAGGGTGGGAAACCGGGGCAGGAAGGAACCTCAATCTGTGCCAGACCGGCCTATCCTTGTCCAGGCAGTCCTCCCTGCTACCTGTAGTAGCTGCTGTGTCCAGGCTGTGTGACACAGGACAGCTGACTCACACTGACTGAGGAATGGTCCCCTGGACCTCTGTTAGATGAATGGTGGCACTGGCTCGGAGAGTCACTAGAACTGACGGTCCTCACCCTTCTGGCGTAGAGCCCCGCCCCAGCATCTTGGCAGGTTTCCAGATCAGCTGCAGAGGAAAGAGGACTGCCCTGTGCTGCAGTGCCCAGCAGAGCCCCTGAGGCTGGGCAGGCTCTGTGTGTACTGGGAGGTGTATGTTACAGGTCCTGGCTGGGAGCAGAAGGGATCCCAGGGCAGTGCTGGGATATCTGGAGGGTAATGAAGAAAGGGCTTGGAGTGGGAGTGGCTGGGGCACATGAAGGACTCAGATGTGAGGGCCCCACCCTCTGGCATCAAGGGCTCCATGCTCATTCATTTGGGAAGGAGGGCTGGGATAGTCTGGGCAAATGAGCAAGGACACAGTTCACAGGGGAACTCACAGATTGTGGGTCCCATTATTGAGGGGCCTGTCCCACAAATCCCAGGCTTGGGGAAAGTCTGTCCGCTGGGTACTTCTGGAATCATCTATTTTAAGTCTGGGTTAATTCACTGGGAGTGAATGCATCATGGGGACATCCTATCAGCTTGTTGTAAATCAGGGACACGTGGGACTCTGCCTAGAGGTATGGGCTGGACGGTGCTGGACATGAAGCTTGGAGTCCGCCAGAGGACGGGAGCAGGCAAGCAGCCCTGGCCCAGTGGATCAAGGATGGGAGACTGGTGGGGCACTGATGGTGGAGCTCGGGGACATGGCCCTTGGTCAGAGCTCCCGGGAGAGTGTGTGACCTGGTGCATGCCCACACAGACACACCACATGCACCCTCAGGCGCCAGCTCCCTTCAGTGACAGGCACCCAGATTCAACCTCACCCCCACATACCCTTTCTCTCTCTCCGTGAGATCTTAGACAAGCCACTTAACCTCTCTGTGCCTGTGTCCTCATCTGTGAAATAGGACTATGAATGTCACTTTCTTCCTCCAGGAATATGAAGAGAAAGTGGGGTGACAGCATGTCAGGCTATGTGAGGCTTGAATAAGTGATGTGTGGGGGGACAGGCACTGTCTGTCTTCTCAAACTTGGGGATTCCAGGCTTTGTCTTCTGGGAGAAGACTTGAGTTAGCACCATGTTTGGCCTTCCCCTGACATCTTGCAAACCAACCAGCTTGCAACATCCTGGTGTTTTCCTTTGTGGGTAACCTCTGTGGTGGCTTCCTGTGTGGTAACACTTTCTGCCTTTTCTGGAACTATTTGGTTGTTCACAGTTTCTTGTTTTTACTTCTCACCCTTCCTCACAAAGTCAGGCAAATCTATGCACTGTACGCAATAATGTAGGCAATAGAAGGAATGAAAAGTTAATGGAAACAATGTTTTATTACAGGTAACCTTTTCTACACCTTACTTGAAAGTTGCTCTGGAAAGTTCTTAACCATCATGACTGTGAACTTGCACTTAAGAGATTCAGTAGTCCTATTCGCTATAATCCCCATTTCCTTTTTGATGACTAGTTGGTCACATTTTGGACAATAAAAGCCCTTTTAAGTGGCTCTTTTCTCCTTGAAGCCATCCTGCTGTCATTTCAGAGGAAGCACAATTTGAAATGACACGCCATCCCCATCTGAATCTTCTGCTGCAGGACACGGAATGGTGACTCCCTGTGGGGACATAAGAGAGCAGGGAGTAATGAGGACACTTAGGAACCATGGGCAGGGTGGGGTGTACAGAACCTGCCTTTGCATGGGGGCTGAGGGACATCGACCAGACCTTTGGGACTTGTCATTCTGAAGCCTAACCCTGTGGGGTGACTCAGACACAGAGAGCCATGGTTCTTAGAACTTGCCCAACTCAGACCTTGGCTCAAAAAGGCCAACGACCCTGTTGACTTTTTCATGTTGACTCTGAGCATTTCTGTTTGCCTGGTGTCACTGAGTCCCTCATGGTTGTCATTTTCCAGTACATATTTCCAGATAGACTCCAACGTGGGATGTCACCTCTTACATCACCAACTGATACTTTTGGAGCACTCACTGTCTGCCAGGTTCTGTTGTAAATAGTTTGTGTGTAATAACTCACCCAGTCCTGGGTTGTGAGCACTATTTTTACCTCCTTTACACCAAAAACTTATAAATGAGCTTCAGATAAAGCAGAGAGGGTTTTGTTTGGGGGCAGAATAGATGTTCCAGTTGGGAGAACACAGGCTCAGCTTAGCAATGGGGTTAGGGCCCTATCAGGCAAGGCAGGACCAAGGCTTTTCTACAAAAGGAGCATCTTGGCTGGGCACTGGTGGCTCATGTCTGTAATCCTAGGTACTCAGGAGGCAGAGATCAGGAGAATCTCAGTTTGAAGCCAGCTCAGGCAAATAGTTCTTGAGACTCTAGCTCATCCATCACACACACAAAAAAAGGGCTGGTGGAGTGGTTTGAGGTATAGGCCCTGAGTTCAAACCTCAGCACCACACACACACACACACACACAGACACACACACACAAAGGAGCATCTTTGGGGAAGCAAGCAAGATTAGGGTTAGCAAATTCAGTGTTCAGAAACTGCTGCAAACCAGGATTTTTATATATTTTGCAAGTCCATTGCCTTGTTCAGTCAAGAAGCTGACCAGGAAGCTAGGTTTTCTCAAACCTTGCAAGGTATGGAGAGGTTCTGGAAAACTGATCCTTTTGGTGAAGTTGGTTCCAGACATGATGCTTGCCCTCTTTTGGCATATTCTACAGCCATTGTGATGTTTGTGTAACCACTGCTTAGAACACTTAGTTGTGGGGAGTGGATTAAAGCCTATGAGAACTGGACACAAGCAAGGTGAGATGCAGTTAATTGCTTCTACCTGTAGGCAGAGATAGGCACAGCCTTGGCCACGAAACAGGGAAAGGCATGACAGCTGCATCTCCTAAACTGTGTTCAGAGAAGCAGGAACACAGGATTCTCCTGTTCAGTGTCACACCCCTCCCCTGTTCCACCCTGTGTGCTGCTATAAAAGACCCCTGAAGGAGGAAGAGGGACTTTTGCTTTCTGCTTTTGGGGCTTTACTTTGGGCTTTTTGGTGTGGGAAGCTTTTGGAAGGGAAAAGAATTGCTAAAGGGAAAGTGCTAAAGAGGGGCTGATAGAAAGTTTGCACCGAGAACTTTAACATAGGCTTCGGAAAGCAAAGCTGAGAAAGAACGTCATACAGAGGACTTAGGAAAGCTAAAGAAAAGCCAAAGAGAGCACGGGACAGTGCACTGTGCAAGTCTAAGGACAAGACTTTAAGAGTCGTGCACATGCAGGTTGTAGTTTCGGCTAAAGAGAGATGAGACGGTGCAAGCCTGGGGCAAAAGACTTTAAGATACATTAAGCTAAAGATAAGCTGAGAGCAAGCATGGGACAGTGCAGCCTAAGGAAAGAGGTTTCAAGCAAGGTTTTAAAGAACTGCAGGGAGAAAGGCCTTAAAGAATCAAGACAGAGAAGAGAAGCAATGAGGGTTGGGAATCTCCAGCTGAGCAAACACACCTGACCCCAAATTTCTTTCTGTCTACCCTATATCTTTTCCAAAATCTCCAGTAGCCCCTAATTAAGCCCAGTTATGTCCAGTAATAACCAAGGAGTGAGAGAGAAAAACCTCGCTCCAGCAAGGGAGGGAGCGTGAGAAACAGCGTCCCCTTCACTTAGTGAGGGCACTGAGGCATGGAGAGAGTACCTCAGCTGGCCGGCTTGCCTCCTCCCCACCTCCTTCCTCGCTTTCTCTCCCTCTGTGCTGCTTCCACCCACTCTGCACACCCATCCTTTTGTGACATGGTCATGATAGGTGCCAATTACTGAGCACGTGGCCTGAGCCACTGAGGGCACTTTACACAGATGCACTGTTCATCCTCACATCGTGCCATGAAGCCAATACTTTTGGAATTCATTTTACAGATGAGGTAAGCAAAGTTCCTTGGGGCAGAGGAATGAGATCACAGCCACTACAAGCCTGTTGAAGGGCAGAGGGAACATTCTAACCTGACCTTTGACTGTGGGTAGGGCCAGAGCACATAACCCTGACTCGACTACATCCCCAGACTGCAAGTTAGCTGAGAGCAGGGACTGTGTTTTTCCATGCTTTGACTTTGTTCTAAGCACAACATAGGAGATTCGAGGTAATCAGGAGAATAAAAATTCTTTTAGGTGGTTAAGTCTTCTTGCCAGAGTAAAAGTGCGAAAACCTTCAGGATGCTAAACATTTGTAAGGGGCATGTAACTACTTAGATTAAAAAACAAAACTGTGCCCAGAAAGGTGTTATGCACCTGTAATCCCAGCTCCTCGGGAGACTAAGGTAGGAGAATCGTGAGTTTGAGGCTACATAGCAAGACCTAGTCTCAAAAAAATTTCTTAAAAGACAAGCAAAATTCTGGTGGTGGTGGTGGTGGTGGGAACCAACCAAAACTAGTGTTTTGTTTGAGTTGGTCAAGAAGACTGAAGAGAGAGAGACAGCAGGCTAGGATGGCAGCCTAGGGTGGCCAAGCCTGGGATCCTCTGTCCTGAGGAACAGGTCATGGTGGGACAACAGAGTGAGGACTGAGGTAAGGCAATGAGATGTCACCTTGGAGAAGGAAATTACATCATATCTCCCACCTCTCCTCCCATTCTCCTGGTTGGCCTCCTGAGGCTCCAACCTGGCCGGTGCAGGAGCCTCTCACCTTGACCTTTGTGCCAGGAGCTGACCAGCATATTCCCAGCAATTCTGATTAGTTACCTGATGATAGACAACCTGTTAGCCAATTTGTGTACCCAAGTGCTCATTTCCCCAACAACACTGCAAGGAGGAAATCGTACCTGCTCTGAAGGGTCTTTTCCCTGCTTTGACTTTTATTGATTTACTTTTTCTGAGGTGTACATGCAGCAAAAGCATAAATCCTAAATGCATTGCTCAACAAATGTTTACATTTGTGTACATTTGGGTAACCATCACTCTGAGCAGGACGGAGCACAAAACCATCCAGGCAGCCTCTCATTGTCCTTCCTGTCGATCCCACTGAAGGTGACTTCTGTTTGGACTCCTCACTCCAAATGCTGGTTTTACTTCTTGTGGAACAGCATGTAATAACTATGCACTTTTTGGGGTCTGGCTTCTTCAGGTCAACATCATGTCATTGAGACTCATTGATCCGGTCCTGTGCATCAGCAATTTACTATGTTTTTGCTAAGCCCAATTTCACTGCACAGATGTTCCACAATTACTTCTCCATAAATGGATCCATGGGTTGTTTCTTATTTAGGCTTTTCTTTCTTTCTTTTGTTTTTTTTTTTTTTTTGGCAGTATTGGAGTTTGAACTCAGGACTTCAGCTTACTAGGCAGGCATTCTTACCACTTGAACCACTCTGCCAATTGTTTTTTGTGATTTTTTTTTTTTTCCAAGATAGGGTCTTGCAAATTATTTGCCTTTGGCTGGCTTCCGACCTCTTTCCCTGCCTACTGAGTAAGTAGGATTTACAGGCATGTGCCACCAACACCTAGTTTGCTTTTCTGAATAGAGCTTCTAAGAGCATTTGTGTATTTCACTATTCAAGTTTTTGCATGAATGAATACATTTTTATTTCTCTTGAGTGAAATGGCTACTTGCAGCATGCTAAATTTTACAAAGAGTTGCTCTCTCTCCTCTGTGCCTTCCCTGCTCCTCCTTCCAGGGAAAGAGTGGTGAAATACTGAGACAGAATGAATCCCTGACCTGCCATTAACGCTGAGAACCTGGAACTGGGAAGTGAATCTCGGTGGCACAGAGATGGCAATAGTGACATCCTGAGGCAATGCTGAGGGTTCCATGAGCCACCATCATTAAATGCTGGCTTAATAAGTGTCATGTTCCCCTCTCTTCCACCTTTGAAACCATTATGACTTATCTTTAAAGCAGGCAGGGAGCAAAAAGCAACATTGCTCCAAGAATTTATTGAGAAATCAATGGTTTCCATCCTTCTGAACCTGTTCTCAGGGCCCAGTATTCAACTGTCTACCTGTTTACAGAGCGTTGGGCAAGCCAGGCAAACACCCTGGGTCAACAGTGCCTCCTGCCACCAAGGTCCACACAGAGCAAACAATGAGGACGTGTGTTTTCCGGGCTTCTCTGCCCTCTTCCCTCCACCTCTGTCCTACACGGTGTCTACGTGGGCGGCATTAGGGGAGGCTCTGTTAGGCAACTCAGGCTCGACTATTAGAAGGTGTGTGGATGGGATGATGGAAATAGAAGGTACACATGAAGGAGAGCCCTCCTCTCCCATGGATGTCACCCTCAAGAGGCAGGGCCACTCGGGAAGTTGAAGGTAAACATTTGGCATAGGCACATGCAGGCGCACTGCTATCCTCACGCAAGACTTTAGGGGCTCCCCTTCCTTAGAAGAAAACACTATGGGGAAAAATGGCCTAACACCCCTTTGGACAACATGCACTTGGGTAAAAGTGTGGGGTTTAGGGACAGTAAGAGATAGAGACATCAGTCTAGTTCAGCGTGGACATGTCATTTAAGCCCTTGTAGCATCGTTCCCATCTGTAAATGAGATAATTCTAAGGCCTTAAGGTTGGTTGTTTTTTGTTTGTTTGTTTTATTTTTGGTGGTACGGGGGTTTGAATTCAAGGCCTCATGCTCGCTAGGCATGCTCTGCTACTTGAGCCATTCCATCAGCCCTTTTTTTGTGATGGGTTTTTTTGAGGTAGGGTCTCATGAACTATTGCCAGAGCTGGGTTCAAACCTTGATCCTCCTGATCGCTGCCTCCTGAGTAGCTAGGATTAGAGGTGTGAGCCACTGGCACCCAGCTTAAGGTTGGTTGTTATGACCAAATAAATGTACATGGAAAGACCTGGCAAATAGCACACATTCAATAAATGTTGGCTTCTTTTCTCTTCCATTCCTGATCTCTCTTGGCCTTTTGTTTTGTTTTGAACATTCAGAAGAGAAAAAAGTTCCCAATGCACTATGAAGGCTAAGAATGAATACATATATATATGGAAGGGGCCAAAGCAGTGTTTATCCTGGCACACAGACTTACCAGCTGGGGCCACTTTTACTTTGTTCTTTATCTTCTCCTGGGTTGCTTGTGTTTTCACAGAAATAGATCGCCTTTTAAGAAAGGTCACTTTTATTTCATTTTAACATAACCAAACAGAAGGATGCTGCAGTTATGTATGTGATGCTTTCTTTGCAGCTTTTATAAGAAGGTGACTTCCCAGGGAACATTTCTCGGTGGTAGGGGAGCTGCCAGGATGAGGCAGACAGCAAAGGCTCCGATCCTAATCAGTTGCCTACCAGCTGTGAGATCTTAGGAACATATTTCATCTCTGTGAGCCTCAGTAAAATCGGGCTTATGTCTACTTTGGAGTGTGTGGGAGAGTTGAGTAAGATCACCTCACATGGTCCAAGCACATAGACAGACATGCTCCTTAAAAAGCCTTCCTCCCGTTCCACACCTTCTGTCAGCCTCCAGGGGTACTGCTTCCTTCCCCTGTCCTGGGCAGATGTAATCTTGGTTTTCATCACACTCTGCAGGTGGACAAACAAAATAGAGAATTTGAGTGACCGATGGAGTTTGCCCTCCAGCACTGCTCCTTATTCTGTGTTTATGAAACCAGAGTCAAGCACTGGTGAAGGGCCGAGAAAGGAAATTTAATCAAACACAGCCACATTGGGAAGATGAAAAGGGGTTCAGTGACCCCAAAATTGTCTTCAAGGGGCTTACAGGAATTTTGAAGTTTTATAGAAGAGGGAGTCAAAGAAAGGGGTTTGATCCAGAGAAGTTATTGCTGTGATCATCTGAGGAGAGTGATCTAGTTCCCATGACCTTGAGATGACTGCTCCTGCTCCAAGGTGCAGCCTCATCATTAAAGGTAATTGTCCTCACCGAGGGGTGGGATGAGGGGGGCAGGGGTCTGTCCTGCAAGGCTCTACTGTTCCTTAAGGGTAGTTTTAGTCCCTTGTCATAAAGATGCTATCAATCAGTCCTGTTCTCCTGGACTGCAGGAAGAGAAGGAGACTTGGAGAAAAAAAAAAAAAGTTAATATAGCAGGGGGACAAAATGGAGTTAACTAGACCGGTGCCCACTGCCCTCTTTTATTTACATTATAGTGTATACATTATATACATGACAGGCATGTCATACTCTGGCTTTGACCTGGTTCCTGGAGACAATGTTAGGTCAGTGTCTTTCAGTCATTTGCCCTTTTACAGTCTTCACCAGGATGTATCCAGGAGGCCTCCCTGGGGGCTGGAATCCCCCTGGCCTGGTTGCTAAGGATTAACCTCTGTTGGCCTCATTAACATGGAAAGACCTTGGGGAACCCAATAATTTTATCCTTTCAGATGCAAAGGCAGCACCCCCAAGATCCTTGTTTAGCGCTGCTTCTGTTTTAGTATTTAATCCCATTGGTCACGTAGTCACCTAAGGCAGAACTCCAGAATTGTGGCTTGGTTTTTGCCAAAACAGTTAGGTCAACCTTGGGGATTTGCAATCCTCCTGAGCTCAAGGTGGTTTTGTGTAATTCATTTAATTATAATTCCAGATTAAGAGGGAATTCCCATACACCTGAACACAGGAATGTCACCAAAGACACTGCTGATGTGTCTCCCCCCAAATTCAAGCCACATGTAGCAAACATCAGCCCAGAGGAAGCCCATGTCTGTGGGTCACTGGGACTCTGTTGGGTTGGGTGACAATCTGAAGACGTTTCAGAATAAATGTCTTCATCCTACAGCCCCCAATTCAGCATCCTTTGTGGCAACTTCTTTCCCGTTTCACTCACGTTGTCACCAGTGAGGATCCCACTTGAAGGCAGCCTGTAGTCGTCCTTGCTTGTCTAGCACACTGTGGAGGAGGTGTGACTTAGTAGGTAAGTTTCTCACACCTGTCCTGATGACTGTAAGCAGGGTGGCCAGGAGAGCCATCTTCGTCCTCTACTTAACATGAACATTTAAAGCCTCCATTTCCCTAGCTTCCTGGTGAGTCCCACTCTGTAACAGACCGGGAGACATTACAGCAAATGGCATGTGCTCAGTGTATGCACACACACACACACACACACACACACACACACATACACACCACACACACGAGTTTAGCACTCGACATTAAATGCTTTGGAAATCACACCCATTCTGCTTCTGTGGCTGGGAAAAATGGGGCAGCTTCTCAGTAGAGGTGAAGGGGCAGAATGCAGGGGAGGAAAAAGAAACAATGGCATTGTTCTAAACTCCCTGTGTTGGGTCAGGATGCCAGCAAGCTTAGGAAGTGACCGTTCTAGAATCCATGTTTCCTAGCTCAGTCAGCAACTGCCTTGGCATCCTTGCCTGTAGCAATTGGAGGAACACAGATAGCAAATATTGAAGTGAGTTCATGTTGAGTGAAGGTCTGGCTGATCACAGACTACAAACTGAGCCCATCTGCTCATAGCTTCAGTGTGTTTTCCTTGGGATGCTTTGGAAGCCAGACGCCAGGCCACAGGTGGCTGAGTAGAAACTTATGGAAGAGGGAGGGCTGAGCTGGGTGTGGGAAACATCTCTACTGCTTAACAGTGTCTGGATTTCCTTTTCTGGGCATACAAGAGGTAACACTTTCCAGCCAACTTGTGGGCAGGTCTGCCCCAAGACACTCCAGAAGACATGTGTGCATCACATCTGGGTTGCAGTAGTTAAAGTTCCCTGAATGAGTTTCCAGGCCATGTGACCTCACCTTGGACCATCTGGGTGCCTTTTGCTAGATGTGAAGCCAAAATAACAGATACCTCAGATCACTGTACTGCATCAAGCATGATTGCCCTCAAGGACAGATGTCCCGAGAGTTGTTCCAATCCAGGACCAACTGGTATGGGAGAAAAATTTTATTATGAACTCACTAAGATCATGGTTGGAGCTTGCTTGTTACTGAAGCAGAACCTAGTCTACTCTGACTAATATACTATAAGACATTTATTTTTTGCTAAAGCCTCCTCATAGCCATAGAATTCCTTTTATAAAAAGTGCATTTTAGGTAGAATAATAAGTCTCTTGCTTGCCTTGAAGTATGTGAGGTTATTACTTTGGTTTTTAGCAAGTCAGTAATAGAAATAATGACTACATCTGGTTGATGTAAGCCTAAGCCTTATTAGTTCACTCATGCTATATAGTTTAGCTTTTCTGTTTTTAGATAACAACGTCTCAAAATTATCGTACTGCAGATGGGAAGGTTCTACTTCTGTGTCCTGGGACCTGGATAACCTACTTACTCATCCCCTTTGTGCATCCTTGACACTGAGTCTGGCAAGAAAAAGCTGTGTTTGTGGGGAAAGAAAAACGATCAAGTAGTGATGCAGGAGGGGAGGGGAGAGATGCTGGAGCCTTGCCCTCCATCTGGTCAGGAGGCAGGTCAACTGCACAAGAGAGTGGTGGCCTTGGGCGGCAGCATGGACACTTCCTCCACAGAAAAGGAAAAGAGGAGGAGCACAAGGGCATACTGGTAGGAACGTGGAAGAATGTTGAGCTTCAAGTTGCTTCAATTTTCTCTGCACAACAAGACATAGCCTGATAGGCCGAGAAAGGATGGGGGAGGGTGTTTTAGAAGTCTGAGGAAAAGAAGAGGAAGTATGAAATAGCTTTCAGAAGCATGACGATGAATAGGTCAGAAGTGCAGTATGGGTGCTGGGCACCGTTAAGGATCCTCTTGTGATTCTAGTGCCTGTAAAGCTAAAGTAGCCTCCATCGTTGTGACTGTGGTTTTCTCTGGCTCCTGCAGGTACACAGGTGCAGACATGGCGCAGGTGCACATGTGGAGCAGGTGATGAGGAAGTCCTAACTGAGGTTTGGTTTTGCCAGCATGGCAAAGGGAGAAAGGGTTTGTCGGTCATAATGATGAGTTACAGTCTCTGGTAATTGTGAGATCAAGCTGTGGCCATAGACATGATAAAAGCGAGAACACACAAGGGAGGGGTGAGGATAGATAAGACACCTAAAAAACTAGCTAGCATTTGTTGCCCTTAACGCAGAGAAACTAAAGCAGATACCTTAAAGCAACTGAGGCCAATAGGAAAAGGGGACCAGGAACTAGAGAAAAGGTTAGATCAAAAAGAATTAACCTAGAAGGTAACACCCACGCACAGGAAATCAATGTGAGTCAATGCCCTGTATAGCTATCCTTATCTCAACCAGCAAAAACCCTTGTTCCTTCCTATTATTGCTTATACTCTCTCTACAACAAAATTAGAGATAAGGGCAAAATAGTTTCTGCTGGGTATTGGGGGGGGAGAGGGGACAGGGAGGGGGCGGAGTGGGTGGTAAGGGAGGGGGTGGGGGCAGGGGGGAGAAATGACCCAAGCCTTGTATGCACAGATGAATAATAAAACAACAACGAGAAAAAGCTGTGGCCACGGAACTGAGTGTCTTAGTGAAGGGGAGGACAATGTCACATGGGGGAGGGGGAGGTCCAGGGTCTGGAAAGATCTGCTTACATAGAAATTGAAATTACTAAGAACTGAGAAAGGAGGATTATTGGAGAGCATTACAATAAGCCAGTAGGTAGGCTCTTCAAGGAATATAGGGAAATAAATAAATTATGATATGGAAGAAATTAAAAAGAGGCTGAGACAGACATCAGAATGTATATGGGAACCCACTCCAGGTAGACCAACTTCAGTCATAAGAATCCATCTGCCCTAGGGCCTTTGCACTTGCTGGTGGTCAGCATTGTTGCCATGGCAGTAAGTGAAGCCAGGGCTTCATTATAGTTAACCATGGGTGAGTCTGTAATGCAGTGTGTGCCACAGATTATTGATGTGGTCAAGGAACTCAGCACTGCATCAAACTCAAGGGCATAGCCAAGTCAATTCCAAAATCTCAGGTCTGTCTTTTGAATCCATTCAGATTTGTGTCAGTCTGGGTCCAACCATGAGAGAAAACACACACAGTAATTTTAACAGGGCACAGCACAACTTACATAAAAGAAGTTACTAACTACAACAGGCACTTGAAATAATGAGACACTGGCTTTTAAAAGTAGAGGAGAGTGTCAAGAATAACAGGAGAGGAGGTATAAGGAACAACACTGCTCCCAGATGGAGACAAAAGGTCGGAGGATGAAGTCCCCAAGCCAGAGCTGAGATGCAGAACTCAGGGAGAAGATGTAGCCAGGACTCTCTGAATAACAGAGAGCAACGTGCTATGTTGGCAGCAATGTTTTAGAGTCTACTCTCTAGAGTAGATGGAACTCCATCTTCTAGGGTTTTGCAGAAAGACATTTGTGGGTTTGTGTCTTGCTGGGGGCACTTGGTTACAGACTCCCAAAGTGGGTGCCAGAGGTAACAGCTGGCCATTGGTTGTGGGAGGCCACTGTGCACTGCAGGCTGGGGCCATCAGAGAAGCCACCTGTACCTCTGGAGCCAGGGACTGGGCAATCTTCAGGAGTCTGTCAGGAGTCTGTCCTGGAGTGAGGAGCCAAAATCCTTGCCTCCTACCATGTCTCTCGGGTTTTCTACTTACAAAGCTAGATATCAAGCTGTCTGGCAAAGAAAACGCTATGTAAGGATCCACTCTTCTCAGAGCAGGCAATGAAGGGTGAGTTTGAAGCTGAGAGACAATAAGTTGATAATCTGCACAGATGGCAACTCCATTCTTCCATTCTTTAAGTTGCTCAAAATAAAATCTTGGTCATCCTTTACTCCTCTCTTTCTCACTCCATAGATGGGATCGGTCAAAAAATCCTATAAACTCTACCTTGAAAATAAATCCAGATCATGACTACTTTTCTCCATTTTATGGTACCTCTGTGGTCCCTGCCATCACCATGCCTTCCTTATGTTACAAACTACATGACTGGGCTCCTTCTTCTTCACCCAGATAGAAATCAGCAGTAGGTGAGAAGTTCCTCAGTTATTCTGGACCATTGGTGGGTATTCTCAGGCAGTGGAGTGAATGACAGCAGGCAGTGGCAGCAGTCAGCCCTGGGCCTTTGACAGCAAGGGTGCCAGCACAGGGTTAGGGTTTGGGTCTGAGCCCCTGACAGCTAAGAGGCCTGGGGTTCAGGGCTCTGGGTTCAGGACCAAGCCCTTAAGTGTTACAGCTCTTTGAAACCAGGTGACCAGAGGCCCTAAGTATTTCTGCTCTCTATTGCCCACCAATAGTCTCTGCTGCTGACCACTGCCTGTCCCTGCTGCTCCAGTCAGTTTCACCCTGGCTGCTCAGCTGGCCAGCCTTACTACTGTTCTTCTCTCAGGTCACGTTCCTCCTTGCCACTGCCAGTTCTTTTCTTCTTTTTCTTTGTGCTACCAGAACCACAAAGGTGGGCAGGACAGCATGAACCTGACGTAAGG
The DNA here is from genome assembly GCF_047511655.1 of Castor canadensis. NCBI lineage: Eukaryota > Metazoa > Chordata > Mammalia > Rodentia > Castoridae > Castor > Castor canadensis. The sequence continues at coordinate 15,025,573 of NC_133388.1, read as the reverse complement.
AGGCACAAAGTGAGTTAAGCAGCCTGCTTATATATAGTCAGAAGGTGGAAGGGGACAAGGTTGGTATCTACACCAATCATGGAAGTCCCTTCATGTTTGCATTAATCATGGTATAGTCCCCTATGCAAATGAAGGATTGTGTTTGCACCAATCCCGGTACAGTCCATTATTCAAATGGATTGTTTTTGCACCAATCACAGGTCTTCGCTAGAGCCAAAAGGGTGCTTACCAAAAGGCTTATCAGTAATAGTACTTTAACAGTGCTCTAACAATGCTTAACTTTCGTACCAGTGTCCCAGAAAGAGGTGGGTCCATAACAGCTATCTCGCTTGGATTACTGCCTGCCTATCAAGTATATGAACCTCAGTTCAAACCCTAGTACTGCCTCCCCCCCCCAAAAAAAAGGAAAGAAAGAAACATTCTCAAAGAGGTTTTAAGGAATGAAAGTCACAGGGCCTAGAGCCAGGGAACCAGTGTCCCAGTCCAGCCTTACTTCAGCAAGATGCTGCTCAGATTAGAACTATTCTGTCATTCCCTCCAAATGTGCCTATAGGAAAAAGTCTCCTTGCTGGAGGGATAGGGAAACAGGAAGCAAAATATTTCAGGAAGCTGGCTGGGCAAGGACTATAAAATAAAGAGAATGTCTGGAAGAAGACACAAACCACCCTGATCACCACTTGCTAAATTCTGTCCTGTCTAGGGGAATCATCTTTTCCAGTCCCATCCCTTGTGGTGACCTATGCCACTGAAGGTTGCCAGGATTCCTCTCTCTCACTGAGGCCTGCTCTCTGGATAGGATCTGACCCTGTGACAGATCACGTGCTGCTGAGGCTGAGGACCCTTCCCTGGTCTTGCTTCCCTGAAGGTGGATCACCAAGACATTAGTGACAAGCCAGATGGAAATTGTGAGCAATGGCCTTCCTTTCACAACTCCTTAATTTCCATCCCCCCAAAAAAGGTTAAGTAGAGAAACTGCCTAGCAAGCAGATAGACACTATGGCTCCAGTGCCCAGAGAAACCTGGGCACTGTGTACCGGAGTACACAGGAAACCTCCTGTGTACCGGAGGGACATGTGTACCGGAGTACACATGAAACCTCCTGTGTACCGGAGGCACTGTGTACCGGAGTACACAGGAAACCTCCTGTGTACCGGAGGGACATGAATGACCCAGATGCCCGTTCTATGTGTGTAAGATCAGCACACACCTTCAGAGTGAAAGTGGCTATTTGTCTACTCATTCCTCTGGGTTCTAGGTGGACTTTGTCTTCTTCGTCCTCCCCATCCTCCTCCTTCTCCTCCTCCTCCTCCTCCTCCTCCTCCTCCTCCTCCTCTTCTCTTCTTTCTTTTTCTTCTGCCTGTTCTTCTTCCTGTACTAGGGATTGAACTCAGGGCCTCACACTTGCTAAGCAAGTGATCTACCACTTGAACCTTGTACCCATTTTTCTCTTTTGTTGTTTTTCAAATTAGGGTCTTGTGCTTTTTCTCAGACTGGCCTCAGACCTCTGTCCTCCTACCAGAGCCTCCGAAGTAGATGGGATCACAGGTATGTGCCACTATACCTCACTGCTGATTCTACTTTAGACCTCATAGTCAATTTTTGTTTTAGGATTTTTAAAATCTAGATTTTCTGGTTATTAAGAGTAGCATGAGTTAATCAAACTAATAAGCCGTTACCTAGAAGCAATTACTCACTTGACTACTTGTCTTTTCATTAATGAATGTCTAGGTTTCCTCTGGGCTGGGCCAGGGCCTTAGTTTTGTAGTTCTCAGCTTATCAAACTACCTGGAGAGGGATCCTCAGGTCAATGCTCTTTCTGGTATGTGTGTGTCTCTGTGTTTTTCTCCCTGCGGTTTTTTTCAAATAGAACTTTTATTTTTGAATAATTTTAGACTTAAAAAGAAATTACAAAAATTGGGTTCCCATATACCCAGTTTCCCTCTTTTGTTAAATTCTTACATAGTCAAATTAAGGAACCAATGTTTTATGGTCTGAGGAGGGCAACCCCAGACTTTATTCATTAGTTGTTGGAGTTGGTGGAATCAGCAGGAAATTCCTCTCAGACAGATGGTGACAGGTCTGTGGCTTCAGTGAAAATGTCTTTTGTAAGAGCCTCTGAAGCTGAAAGACTGGACTATGCAAAGAGACATCTTAAAGAACAGTTTGCTGCTGGGGAGATAATAACTGACATGTCACAAAAGGAATGGAAACTAGGAGTGCCTATTGGCCAAGGTGGTTTTGGCTGTCTGTCTGTATCTTGCTGACACAAATTCTTCAAAATTGGTTGGCAATGGCTCATCCTGTGTGGTAAAAGCAGAACCCCGTGACAATAGACCTTTTTTGAGTGAATTAAAGTTCTACCAGTGAGCTGATAAACCAGAGCAAATTTAGAAGTGAATTCAAACCCATAACCTTTGAGGATCTAGTCTATATGATAAAAACATAAAAAGTTACAGGTTTATGATAACAATTGCTTTGGGAGTGACCGTCAGAAAATACATGAAGCCAGTGCTAAAAGATTTTCTTGGAAAGTGGTCTTGCAGGTAGGCTTATGAATTTTGGATATTTGGGGACAGAATCATGATAGAGCATGAGATACCAAGGATGCCAAACTTCTGAGCTACAAGAATCCTGACCGGGTGCACTTGATAGAGGTCACCTCTGGTGAGGACTTCCCTTGGGTAGCAAGGGTTTCCAGGTTTTAAGTAAGTGTTTAAGATGCTTTCATTGCTCACTTGGATGGTGGGATGGTCAGTAACTGTGCCCACCAACCCAGTTGGAATTGGCACTTACACCTCAAGGCCTTGTAGTGGTGAGGACTCAGGTAAGAGGACATGGGGGAGGAGCCACTGTGCCTCTACAACTCTGCCTTGTGTAGCACAGGGGTAACCACGGATGCTGTGCTGAGCTCAGTTCAGGACTGCCAGCAGGGCCCGTCTTCCTCGTTTGCTTGTCTTGACATTGCTCAGAGTTGCCAAAACAATGTGATTTTGACTTTGCCCAAGCTACAGGAGAGATTGGTTCTGTTTCCCTGGTCTGGATCAGGGTGAATTCCTTTGAAAACTTAGCAAAATTTGCCTTTTTCTCTGTAATAAAACAACGTTTGTATTGACATGAAAACAGTGTTTTTAATGAGTTACTGTTGAATAAACTGGTGCTGGTTCTTGGCATTCATATGGGCCAAAGTCAAACATGCTGACTTTGTGTCAGGGTGTAATCTCCGTGTGTCTATCTGTCTCTTTCTAGAGAGCCCTGGGACGTTCATAGAATTAATCGGATAAGTGGGGATGTCTTAGTTCAGGCTGTGCTAAGGTCTGAATGTTGTGCTCCCCCAAACCAATGTGCTAAAACCTAATTCTCATTGAGAAAGAATTAAGAGAAGGGGCCCTCAGGAGGTGATTAGCTCATGAGGGCTCCTGTCATGGATGGAATCAGTGTCCTTACAAAAGAGGTCCGAGGTTGCGCCGTCACCTCTTCTACCATGAGAAGACACATAGAAGGTGTCATCTTTGAGGAATGTGTCTTCACCATACACCAAATCTGCTGGAACCTTTACCTTTTCAGCCTCCAGATCAGTGAGCAATACATCTCTGGTGTTCATCAGTTACACAGTCTTAAAGTGTTTTGTTACAGCAGCCTAACTGGACTGAGAACAGGTTGCTTTAACAGGTTACATAGACTGGTGGCTTAAATAATAAGCATTTATTCTCATAGTTCTGAAGGTTGGGCTGTATGAGATCAAGGTGCCTATGGATCTGGTGTCTGGTGAGGTCTTGCTTCCTGGTTTGCAGATGGCCCTCACCCTGGTATCCTCCCGTGGTGAGAGCAGGGCCAGAGAGCAAGCTTTGTGTCTCTTCTTGTATGGGTACCATCCTATTCATGAGGCTCCACTGTCATGACCTAATTATCTCCCAATGTCCTACTTCCTAATACCACCATATTAAAGGCATCTTCTTGAATTTCTAGACTTGAAGAATGCTTCTTAACCAGAGTCTTGTGTGTGATGCTCTGCCCTCCATCAAAAGCCTGGTCCAACTGCTGCCTAACTGGTATCAGTGCAAATTCCAGCCCTCACCCCTGTGCTGTCAGGTGGTGCTCTCAACAGGTCTTCCCCTCCTGAGTTCTGGAGTAACTGGTTAGAGTTTGTGTCCTCTTCCCCAACCACTTCTCATCCTGCCTGCTTGGTCTAGTAGTGAATGACACCTGCTTCTCTCTTAAAACATATAAACTGGTCAGCCAGGAGCAATCTCATTTCCCCTGCTTGCTCTTCCAAATTCCCCTGTATTCACTTGCCTGGATTATGTCCAGGTTTAGACTGGGTATTATCACTTTAAGACATCCTCTGGAACCATAACCACAGCTTTCTCAGGGCCTTGTCCCTTCAGCTTTCCTGTCCCCCTATTTGTTTCCCTTTTCATTCACTTGTGCTTGCCCAGGTCTGTCCCCTGGTTACTATAGCAACCCCTACAGGCTGCAGAAGGACCAGTACAAGCTTCTATGCTGAGCCTCCTAGGGACTCTGTAGGGCTGCTGTCCTCCTCAGGTGAGGTAACTTTGTGAGTTACCACACCTTAATCTAGCTTTCATTTTCAATAATTACTAAGCATGCTATTTCCTAGGTGCTGGAGCTACTGAAATTGATGATACCAATGGCTTTCCTATCCAGCTGGAACTCTGAGGTTCCTGGCAGGTGGGAGGGGGGCAACCACAAAAATCTACACATCATTACACATCGCTGCAATAAATGCTGTGAAAGAACGCACAGAGCACCCTGAGAATTTAACAGGATGTAGTTTAGATTGCTTGTGCTCATCAGAGGCATTCTTTTTAATAAAACAAATTGTACACAGACAAAGTTGAAACCCAAAATCAAATATAGCACATGGTAACATAACACACAAGGGAAAGTTCTCACATTGAAACTGTACTTGAGGATTGTAAGCTATTTTATATCCAGCTGTGTGAGCTTGTCTGCTGGAGGGTTGCTAAACTGTTAGACACTGTCATCCCATTTCCATCATTAAATAGTTTTTGTGTTTAAAATTTGGAGAATGTACAGATAACAATAATTAGAAAGATTACAAATAGTTTGATTAAATACTCTACAGAGTATAGCAAAGACTTCACCACCCAACTGCTCTTCAATTCTTAGCTAACTATAACTTGTACATTTACCATCTTCCAAATGTCCCCCTCTTCTCTGTTTGAATCTCAGTGGACAACTCTCCATCTATTCTTTGCCCAAGTCAGAAACCAGAGCACCATTCTAAACTCCTGACCTCCCCAAGTTACCAAGTTAGGCTGATACAGTTAGGTTATCAAGTCTAGTTGACACTTTCTGATCCAAAATCTCTCTCCAGACCATCTCCTCCTTCACATTCTTGACTTTTCAGTCTTCATCAAGACTCACATAGATGACTGCAGAAACCTTCTAACAGAGGTAACTACTGATACTCTTCTAACACAGACTGGAGTTCAAGTCCAACTCCAAGTACAGATGATTCTGGATTTATGATTGTGTCCCATTCCAGGTAAACTGACCATCAATTGAAAAAGTACCGAATGTGCCTAACCCATCTAACATCCGAGTTTAGCCACAAACTACATGGTAGTATTTAGGCACAGTGCACTTTTGTGATCACCAGGCTGACTCAGAGCTATGGCTCGCTGTCACCCAGTATCACAAGAAAGGATCAGATTGTTTTATCATGAGCCTGGGAAAGAGGGAAATTCAAAATACAATTTCTACTGAATGTGTATCATTTCATACCACTGTAAAGTCTGAAAAGGGGTTTAAAAAGTCACAAAGAATTCACAGATTTATTTAGACTGGAGGAAACGTGAGGCATGAAACTGCAGTCACTTAGATTATTTTGAGTCCTCACAGTAGGTGGGTTACTCAGCTTTCCTTCATTGTTACAAAATACCTGAGATAAGCAAAACTTAAGGAGGAAAGGTTTACTTTGGCTCATGATTTCAGCTTCAGTCTATAGTCACATATACTTTGAGCCTATGCTGAGGCAGTACATCATGGCATGGTGGAAGAGGCTGCAAACCTCATCGTGGCTGGGAAGCAAAAAGAGAGGAAGAGGGCAAGGTGGAGTTCCCATACCCCCTGCACAGGCCATGTCCCATGAGGCTGCACCTCCTGAGGGTCCAGGGCTTCCCAAGAGTGCCACAGGCTGGGAATCAAGCCTTAAACACATGGGCCTGTGGAGACATTCAAGATCCAAGGTACAGCAGCAGGTTTCTACCAACTCCCTTGCTCTATGAAGATACATAAAATAACCAAGTAAAACTTCTCCTGCTTATCACAGTTTGCTTCCTAGTGTTGGAAGTAAAGACTTTCTGGTGCCGAAAACAGACACACGAGAGACAGAGAAAATCTTGACAAGGCAATTTCTTTTGATCAAAATGGTGCAAACACGTATTCACTCCAGCTGAGAGGACATGTGAGCACAAAATGGTTGGCAGTAGCTCCTCCTTATATCCCTGATGCATTCATACCTGCCCCTCGCCTGGGATTTGTTCAGGTCAAGGGTTCACATCTTTCTCGGTTGGTTAAAAGACTTGGGGGACAGGTTAGTACATGCAGGTTGGTGGGCAATTTTCGCCAGCAATGGGGCTGTATAAGAATCCAGAAGAAGAAACAGGTGCTCAAGTCACCTAAGATGGTGACCTGAGCAATTTTAAATAATCTAAGAGGGTGACATATACTTTGATAGAAAATATCATTTTTCTTACACTAGAATGCACAGCAATAGTAAGGGACAAGCCACCAACAACCTGTGCTGCTCTTGACTAATGCAATTGTACAACCCACTTGCTATCAGCCATTCTTCACACCCCTCCCCTTCCCTCCCCTCCCTTCCTTTTTCTCCATAAGACCCGACTCCATGGATGCCATTTTGGAGCACTTATTCTGGGCAGCTAGGGTACATGTTTTTGTGAGTGGCCCTACTCCTCCTTACTTTGGCTCAAATAAACTCTGCTCTGACTAGGTGTACCTTCACTTGCTTTTTAGGTTGACAAGTCAAAAGATCATGAGGTGAACCATTGTAAGTCAGCAACCATCTGGTGATCTTGTCACATTCCATCTCTTCTCCTTCCTCAGTTTTCTCATTGGTAGTGAGATGACAACAGTACATACTAGGGCTATTGGGAGGACTAAGTAGGAGATCAAACAGATAAGACAACTAGCAGAGTGCCTGGAAAATAGTAACTGCACTTTCACAGGTAACGACTGTGGTTACTGTAACCCCCTTGCCTCCTTCCCAGCCCTCCTCCTCAACCCACCCCCCACCCAGCAACCAGCGCCATCTTTCAGAAATGCCTATTGTCCTGTACCACTACCATCTCAAATCTTCAAAGATTAAATTTCACTAAAAGAATAAAGGCCCAAACTCCCACTATGACCAATACAGGGAACATAAACAACATTGTGCCCCCCTCCCCCCACAGAGTTTCCTGGTATAGTCTCACCCCATCACCACCTTCCACATGGCCAGGTAACCCCTGACCTACCTGCTCTCAATCAGTTTGTATCTTCCAGAATTTAAAAAACGGAGTCACACAGATCCTTTTTAATTTTTGTTTGGTCTCTTTTGCTTAGCATCTGTGTGTTTTCTTCAGTGAAATGTTTGTTCAAGTGTTTTGCCATATTTTAAATTGAAACGTTTGTTTTCCCATTGTTTAGCACTGAAATTTCTTTCTGTAACCAGCATTCTCTTTACTGTTAGGACCCGGAATCCTATTCCCCCGAGAGACAGAGAGCCAGGCGTGAATGCAATCAACAAAGCAGAGTTTATTGGACTGGCTAGCCAGGGTCGAGCTCCCACACGGACACGCAGGACCGGTTAGGAAAGCAAGACCCTGAGCCTCTTAGGGGGAAATCTTATATAGACTGCAGTGGCGTGCATATTTTTGTTATCAACATTAGACAAGCAGGCAGAGCACATCCTGCACGTACTTCACATCTTGCTCGTACCTCACATCTTGCTCGTATCTCACATCTTGCATTCCTCACATTCTATATGCCCTAACTGAGCCCTGCCGCATTGCTTATCTTATCTACATGGGATGTTTGGTACTGGTTTCTCCAACAAGGGGGTTGGGGCCCGCTGAGACCTCATATTCCTTTCATTCCCCCCTTTCTTATGGCCTAAATTGAGGAATCATCCTCAAGAGGATGAAGAGCCTGATATTGTTGGCGGAGGACCAGAAGTTGGATAGTATTAATTCGACTTTTGACAAAAGTCATAAGTCGGTTTAGAATCCAGGGTCCTATGGTAACAAGCAGTAGGATGATTATTATTGGCCCTGCCAGTGCAGATAAAAGGCTAGCCAACCATGGGGACTGGTTAAACCAAGACTCGAACCAGCTTTCCCCTGCCTCTTTTTCTCGTTTTCTTTGTTCCAGGCTCTTTCGGAGTTTAGACATGGAGTCAGGAACAACTCCGGTATGGTCAGCGTAAAAACAACATTCTTCCCCTAGAGCAACGCATAGTCCCCCTTTTTGGAGGAACAACAAGTCCAGACCTCGTCGGTTTTGAAGTACTACCTCAGACAGAGAAGTGAGGGATTTTTCTAGGTGGCTAATGGAGGTTTCTATTCTCTCTATATCTTCATCTATGGCTGCGCGCAGCGAAGACATCCCTTTATGTTGAGTAGCCAGGGAGGCTATGCCAGTCCCTGCCCCAGCCACCCCTAGGCTAAGTAGGGTAGCAATGGTTAGTGTAGAAATAGGCTCTCTCTTCTTTCTCTCACCTGTTCCTATATTCCAGTATGAATATAGACTTTCCTCCGAATGATAGAGAATGCGGGGCAGCACAACCACTATAACACAGAATTCTTTAGAGCTGTTAAACACCTTAGTTGATAGGCATGGGGTGAGTCCGGACCGCGAGCATAGCCACCACCCATTGTCCTCTGGAATTACCCATTTAATAGCATTTCCCCAGGTAGAACTGGCGTTAATAACAGTACATAAGTCCCGTCTGTTCTTTGGCACTTTTCCTAAGCAGGTTCCTTGGCCGCTTATCTGCTGTATGGTCAGACCTCTCTTACGGTCTCCCCAGGAACATTGAGTAGGGTTTTCCTCAGATGAGGTATCGTGAGTGGTGTTTAGCCCTATTGCCTCATAGAATGGGGGCCTCACATCATAACATAACCAACAGGAGTTAGTCATGTTAGGGTTGGTGTGGTTTAACGTCAGGAAGGCAGCACCCACTAGCTCCCAGAGGGGGTCTTTAGATGCGGTCATGAGACTGGGCCTCACCAGGGGAGGGCTGGTTTCTGATGGTCTTGGAGTTGTCACATTAGCCCGGGCTATGGTTGAGGGAAGGTGATGAGCTGTGGAAGGTTGGGGAGATGGCTTTACATTGGGCGGCCTAAGTACCTTATTGGGGCCTACTGCTGTGGACGGTGGCCCTATGGGCTCAATTTTTAATCTGACCACTATGGTCGAGCCAGCATGTCCACCATATTTATAAAATACAAGTCCCCATACCTTACCTTGTATCCACCCAGGGGTGTCCTTCTTGCCAGTTTCAGTGAAAGTGACCTTGATTCTATCTAGATCCGTGGGCTGGCATTTATGGGTGGGTATTGGAATTCTGTGCCCCCTTAATATCCCATTTACAAAGGCAAATTTGACTAGGTCTGATTTTGATATCCCCCATTTCCATTCACTATCATTGGATGTGACACATGCCCATGACCTACAGAAGGAGTATTGTATCCCCCCACATTCCTGGTTCTTTTTGTGGCCGGGGCAGGCATAAAACCCATAACGTCGGGCTGACTCCGGGGCAGTAGACTTGTAGGCAGGATTGATGTCTCTGAAGCAGAACTGAAGCTCCGGCCACCAAGTTCCTATGGGGGCAGTGCGAGTAGTCTCGTTGAGGGTGGTATGAGTCTCCCCATCGGTGAGTATCCAGGTTTGCTTATAGGGCTGGTGAGGGTTGGTTTCTGCGAGGCTCCCACTCTGGGCATTGAGCAAGATCAGAGCGATCAGCCACCCCATCCGTGGCTGCTCCTGAAGGCTCTGCATGTTCCCGGGGCCACAAAAGCTTTAGCTTTAATGGGTTGTCTGGGTGCCGCCGTACAGTCCACTCCTTGACCCCTTCTTGTTTTTGATGATTGGCTTGACGCACGTGGGAGTGGTGGATCCAAGGTCCGATGCCATCAACCTTGAGGGCGGTAGGGGTAGTAAACAGTACAACATAAGGTCCTTTCCATCTAGGCTCTAGGGTTTTGGACTGATGCCTTTTAACCCATACCATGTCACCCGGGACTATGCCATGTTCCGGAGCCGGGTCCCTCTTAACAGCGTGGTATGCTTGAATTAAGGGCCAAATCCGTTGTTGCACTTTAGCTAAAGCCTGCAACATGGTCAGGTAATTTGGGGCCAGATCACCTAGTTCTGGGCTTAAGGTCCTCTGAATGATGGGGGGTGGAGCCCCATACAGGATCTCAAAGGGAGTTAGCCCATGGACATAGGGGGAGTTCCGGACTCGGAAGATGGCCAAGGGAAGGAGCGTCACCCAATCACCGCCAGTCTCCAGGGCCAATTTGGCTAAAGTCTCCTTTAGTGTCCTATTCATCCTTTCTACTTGCCCTGAGCTCTGGGGGTTATATTCACAATGTAGCTTCCAATTGGCCCCCATAGTCTGGGCTAGTCCCTGCAGGACCTTACTAACAAAAGCCGGACCGTTATCTGACCCAATTGCCTCGGGCACCCCATATCTGGGTATGATTTCCTCTAGCAAAGCCTTTGCCACTACCTGACTCGTCTCCTTCTTTGTAGGAAAAGCCTCCACCCAGCCTGAAAAGGTATCTATGAATACCAGCAAATATTTGTACCCAAACTTTCCCGGTTTTACCTCAGTAAAATCCACTTCCCAACTTCTTCCCGGAGCCCTCCCCCGTTCCCGAGTACCTGTATGGTGCCCCTCCCTTCGTCCTGGTTTCATGATTGTGCAGCTGGCACAATCTTCCACAATTTGGCGGACTGCTATGGTCTGGTTCGGAAATCGGAGCTGCGCAGATGTCAACAAGTCTAGTAATTTTCTCCGCCCCAAATGGGTGGACTTATGTAAGTTAGCCAACAGGAATCGTCCGAGTTTTTCAGGCAGAATTAACTTGCCTTCCAAGTCGCTTTTCCATCCGTCTTCCCCTTCTCTAAAGGGGGAGTGGGCTCTCATCCAAGTGAAATCCTCTGTGGAGTATTCTGGTCGGGGGGGTAGCGGAGGGAGCTCTGGGACCGGCACGTCTATCGCCGCAACCGTGGAAGGTTGCCCTGTCTCCATGGGAGGACTCACCATTGCTACTCTCTTTGCTTCTTGATCTGCTCTGTTGTTACCGACAGCTTCCGGCGTCTTGGCAGACTGGTGGCCTGGGACATACATCACTGCCACTGCCTTCGGTTTTTCCATTGCCATTAATAGACGCTGGACTTCGGCTAGGTTCTTTAGATGTTTTCCTTCTGCTGTGCGGAATCCTCTTTCGCGATAGATGGCCCCGTGGACATGGATGGTACCGAAAGCATAGCGGCTATCGGTGTAGATATTGACTCGCTTTCCTTTTGCCCTCTCCAGGGCCTCTGCCAAGGCAATTAATTCCGCTTTTTGGGCTGATGTTCCGGGTGGGAGGGCGCTGCTCCATACCGTATTTCCTTCTTGGTCGACTACAGCTGCCCCTGCCCTTCGGGCTCCATCTTGGAAAAAACTGCTTCCATCCGTGTACCAGTTTAATTTGCAGCCGGACAGGGGGGTATCCTTTAGGTCAGCCCGTACCTGTGTAACTTCGGAGAGGAATTCTTTGCAGTTATGGACAGGTGTCTGCAGTTCCGGGTTAGGCAACAAGGTGGCAGGGTTCAGGATTACGGGATCTGTGAATGTGATCCGAGGGGAATCCAACAAGAGCCCCTGGTAATGGGTGAGCCTGGCATTCGTCATCCATTTCCCAGGGGGTTGTTTAAGGATTCCCTCCACCGGGTGAGGGGCCGTTACCCAGAGGGCCTGTCCAAAGGTTAGTTTATCGGCTTCTCTCACCAGCACGGCAATGGCCGCTATGATGCGGAGGCAGGGGGGCCATCCTGCCGCTACTGCGTCTAATTTCTTGGAAAAGTATGCCACTGGTCTCTTCCAGGGACCTAGCTGTTGGGTCAAGACTCCTTTGGCTACCCCCTTTTTCTCATCTACAAACAGAGTGAATGGTCTTGTAGGATCTGGCAAGGCTAAGGCAGGGGCCTGCAAAAGAGCGTCTTTTAGCTGATCAAAGGCCTGTTGTTCTCTCTCTCCCCAACTCCAATCTGGAGCTTCTTTGGTGGCCTCATATAGGGGTCTGGCTATTTCCGCAAATCCTGGAATCCAGAGTCTACAGAACCCCGCGGAGCCCAGGAATTCTCTCACCCCCCTAGTGGATGTCGGGGATGGGATAGCCAGAATAGTCTGTTTCATGGCATCAGTCAGCCACCTTGCCCCATCTGCAATCCGATAACCCAAATATGTCACTGACCTTTTACAGATGTGAGTTTTCTTGGCACTTGCCCGATACCCCAGCTCACCTAATTCCGTTAGCAGGTGTTCAGTAGCCTTGATGCACTCCTCTCGGGTTTCTGCCGCTAACAGTAAGTCATCAACATACTGTAATAGAGTGACTCGTGGGTGGCTCCGACGAAAAGGTTCCAGGTCCTGGCTCAGGGCCTCATTAAACAGGGTGGGAGAGTTTTTAAATCCTTGCGGCAGTCTGGTCCAAGTGAGCTGTCCGGATTGGCCCCCATCTTCTTGCCATTCGAAAGCAAATAGCGGCTGACTAATTTCTGACAATGGAATGCTGAAGAAAGCATCTTTCAAATCAAGGGTTGTATACCATACTTGCGAGGGGGGTAGGTGGCTGAGCAAGGTATAGGGATTCGGAACGGTGGGATGAATGTCCTCCGTCCGCTCGTTTACCTTTCGTAGGTCTTGCACAGGCCTATAGTCCCCGCTTCCCGGCTTTCGGACGGGGAGCAGAGGAGTATTCCAGGCAGACTGACAAGGTCGCAGTACTCCTTCCTTTATTAGCCTGTGGATATGAGGGGCTATGCCTCTTCGGGCCTCCTCAGGCATAGGATACTGTTTCACCCGAATGGGGAGAGCAGAAGCCTTCAATTGTATAACTACGGGCGGGAGGTGTTTGGCGAGGCCGGTTCCCGCAGTCTCCGCCCAGGCCGTGGGAAATCTTTTTACCCAATGAGTCATGTCCCCTCCTGGTTCCTGTTGACTCTCAAACAGACGATGCTCGTCAGCCAATGATAGGGACAAGACATGAATCGGGCTCCCTTCTCGATCAGTCACAATTATTCCATCTGGTTCAAAATGGATATGGGCCCCTATTTTGGTGAGTAGGTCCCGTCCGAGCAGGGGAGCGGGGCTCTCAGGGACGACCAAGAAGGAGTGTGTGACCTGGTGTTTTCCTAAGTTCACCTTTCTTTTGGTAGTCCATGTACATAACTGCGTACCGGTGGCCCCCTGAACAACACTTGTTCGTGCCTTGTTCAAAGGTCCATGTGCCTTGTTTAAAACCGAATATTGGGCGCCGGTATCCACCATGAACCCCATCGGCTTCCCCTCCACATGCATTGTTACCCAGGACTCGGGGAGGGGGTCTGAGCCCCGTCTCCTTCAGTCCTCTTCTCCGGCTAGTAGGACTCTGGCCTGCTCTACTGCTCGTTCCCTTTCCCTGTTTTCCCCCGGTCTCCTTCCAAACCCTCTTCTTCCCTTTAACTTAGGACATTCTCTCTTCCAATGCCCCGTTTCCTTACAGTAAAAACAGTGTTCCTTATCCGGGGTCCTGGCGTGGCCCCCTCCTCTGGGTTGGTCCCGGACACCCGCTAGGAAAATACGAGCCATTTCTCTCTGTTGCTTTCGGTTTTCCTTAGCCTGGAACTCCCGGTCCTCCTTTCTCAATTTCTCCTGGGCTTCCCTGTCTTCCTTTCTCTGTCTTTCCTCCCTTTCTTCTGGAGTTTCCCTAGCGGTAAAGACCTTTTCTGCTACCTGTAGCATTTCCCTTATAGTCATCTCCCCTAAGTTTTCCTGTTTATTGAGTTTTCTCCTAATGTCTGGGGCTGCCTGATTAATGAATGAGAGTACCACAGCAGACCGGTGGAGGTCCGCCTCAGGGTCAATCGGGGTGTACTGACGGTATGCCTCATGGAGGTGCTCTAAGAAACCGGCTGGGCTTTCGTTTTCCCCTTGAATGACTGCTTTTACTTTTGCAAAATTGGTGGGCCTTCTAGCGGCCGCTCGGAGACCGGCCATAAGAGTCTGGCGGTAGATCCGAAGACGCTCCCTACCTTCTGTGGTCCCGAAATCCCAATCAGGGCGGCGTAGGGGAAAAGCCTCGTCTATGGCCGGTTGGAGAGTTGTGGGTCTCCCATTATCCCCCAAGACATTCTTCCTCGCTTCGTTGAGGATGCGCTCTCGTTCCTCCGTCGTAAAAAGAGTATTGAGCAGCTGATGACAGTCATCCAAGTGGGGCGGTGTGTATGCATGATGGACTCCAGGAGATCTATGAGACACTTGGGGTCTTCAGAAAAGGGCGGGTTCTGCGTCCTCCAGTTATATAGATCACTGGAGGAGAAGGGCCAGTACTGAAACTGTTGCCCTCCTCCCGGTCCCCCTTGGCCCACCATCCGGACTGGAAGTGTAGGGACAGTTTTCTCCCCCTGTGTTGATGAGGGGGGGCCCGTCTTCCCCCTCCCTTTCTCGGATCCCTCGGGGGCAAAGTCTTCGACCCATTCCTCCTCCTGCTGCCAGTCTTGTTGAGGAGGATGAGGAAATTTCCTCCTCCGGGGCACTGGCTTGGCCAGGGGGAGTCACGTATGGAGGCGGCCGATCTTCCTCTGCCCCTGCGAGGGATGGGTAAAGGGGGGAACTCTCTGGTAAGACCAGAGATGGTGAAGGAGATGCCCTAATTTGAGGACCGGTCAAGGTGGGAAGAGGAAGTTTTTCCTCCTCCTTTATGACCAAGGCGGGCGTGACTGGGGTTTTAGCCCCGGGGGCCGAACTGGAGGGGTGGGTCAGAAAAACTGTTAACCAAGGGGGAGGGTTCCTCACCAGATCCTCCCAAACCAAAATGTAAGGAACTTGGTCTGGATGGCCTCGATTGTCTGGCTGAAAAATGACTGCTTTAACCTTAGTGATCAGGTCTAGGGAGAGGGAACCTTGAATGGGCCACCCGACTCCAAAGGTGGGCCACTCTGCAGAACAAAAGGTGTCGAACTTACCTTTCTTGATGACCAGACCCGCATTTAAGGCCCTTTCTTTAACTTCTGGAAAGTGAGAAAGGATCAGAGACTTTGGGGTTGTTTGTCCCTGTCCCATTGTGGAAGGAGACTCAAACACCAAGAGAGATAGAACAAAAAGGGTAAAGGCAACAATAATTCCACACACACACAACACTCTCCAGCACTCGCTCGGACCGGTCCTTCTCTCACACTGGTGCGCACCCCATTCAACCTCCTCACCGTCCAACTGGGATATCAGGCCGAAAGGCGTCCACTTGACGGGTGGTCGGTCGACTAGCTCAATTAGTTCTTCACCTGGCGCCAGGGTTCCTAAAATGCTCGAGCCCAAATGAGAGGAAAGCCTCTCCCAATAGGACCCTGTGGTCCTCCTTGCAAGATTCCCAGAATGAATCTCCCTGGGGATTGGCCGAATCCCCGCTGCGGCCCAAATGGAACACTCAAGTTCCTCCAAATGAGGGTCTGGGATCCCCTCCCAACGCCTAGGACTTGGGATCGCCCCTGCTTTCTCGCAGGCAGGTTCTGTCTCTCGAGAAAATGAAATCTCGGTGGGACCTCCAAATGTTAGGACCCGGAATCCTATTCCCCCGAGAGACAGAGAGCCAGGCGTGAATGCAATCAACAAAGCAGAGTTTATTGGACTGGCTAGCCAGGGTCGAGCTCCCACACGGACACGCAGGACCGGTTAGGAAAGCAAGACCCTGAGCCTCTTAGGGGGAAATCTTATATAGACTGCAGTGGCGTGCATATTTTTGTTATCAACATTAGACAAGCAGGCAGAGCACATCCTGCACGTACTTCACATCTTGCTCGTACCTCACATCTTGCTCGTATCTCACATCTTGCATTCCTCACATTCTATATGCCCTAACTGAGCCCTGCCGCATTGCTTATCTTATCTACATGGGATGTTTGGTACTGGTTTCTCCAACAAGGGGGTTGGGGCCCGCTGAGACCTCATATTCCTTTCATTACTATCAGCATTCACTTAACAATGGGGGCCCCAACTTATCTTTCTGGACTTTTATCCTTTCCTAGAACTTGGTTTAATAACTGTCATCGTCCTGCTGTGGTTTTCAGTGCTTTGAGGAAGATCTTGCAGGAGGCAGGAAATGTCCTCACTCAGGCATAGAAGGCATTTACTTCCATTTAAGTAACACCTGCACAGCACCTGTTATGGGGCAGGCATTGTTCCAAGGGGCTAACACTTTCACCACATCCTCACTCAGGAGGAGAACAGGGCAGGCTAATTGCACTTCAGGAAAAATTCAAGGCACAGCAGTTTGCAAAGTTTTCTGTTTTTTATCTATTTTTTTAAAAAATAATTGAGTCTCTTCATGATTCTGGTCTATGACAATGTGTCTTCATGCCAGTTATTAATTTATTGCCTCTTACCTCCAAATTCACCCTTGAATACGTGCACTGTGATAAAGGAAGAGATTCCTTTAAGCTTCTGTCCTTTACATTGAGCGTAACGTTCAGCTTTCTCAATAGGGGGCGCTAGAGAGGCATCGCAGGGGGAACCAGACAGTGTACGTGTGGGGACATCTGGTGGTGTTCTGTCCCAAACATAGGCTCACAGCCCTGGCCCAGCATGCCAACCACTTATCACAGCTTCCTCTACACAGACTCCATGTGTTCCAGGCCGTGGGACTGCTGCCTCATGTCCCTCTAATTGCTTTCCCCTTCAAAGTTTTGTCTCCCATGGCCATTCTGATGCTTGGCTCTCCCAGTATGAACATCACCAGTCCTCCTGTCTCTGCCAGATCCTTCACAGCCTCTGCATGTCTGGAGACCAGCTCCAGCCTAGAAAGTCCAGCAAACTTGACTCGCACCCAGCATGCTACAACAGTGCCTTTTCCAGTGAGGACCCTCCCTCTCAAGTGCATCTTTCCTTGCCTATTCTCCATCAGTTCTAGAATGTTTTATAGAGTTCTCTTACATTTCAGTTACTCTCTGAGCTTACTGACTCTTTGTATGAAACTTCCCCTGTTTAAATCACAATTTGGTTTCTGCCTCCTGATTGGAACTAGATCAATACAGAAATCAACATTTAATTAGTACTTTGTATGTTCTGTGAAATTTACATAAGGCAACAATGGTGTGGGAGAGTGGGAAAAAGCAGGAGCTTTGGAAGGACATGGAGCTGTCTCTGAGTTCTGACTCCACCACTCATTAACCCTGTTGCACTTGGTGGAGGATGCTGTGTGCTGTTGAATCTCTTCAGGACCAGGGTTCAAATTCATGCAGCTGCTGACACTGCTGGCTGCTGACAGCTCATGATTCTTTCTTTTGAAAATTATTCTGTACTGCAGGAAACTGCAATGCCTTCAGTTACAACCACTCTGGGAAGAAATCCACACCCCACTGACTTCATCTGTGCATCTAGAATGGATTCCAGAAAGTCCTGTGGGACCTAGAGTTGCCATTGCGATTGCCTTGAATTTCTCCTTCTGTCTAACCCTGGTTTTCTTGCTGCTTCATAAAAATGATTTCTCATTCCTTAATAAGCTGATTGCATGCAAATCTCAGAGTGTGTTTTCCAAGAACCTGAATTGCAGCAATAAGCTATTAAATGACTCTGAACTTCTGTTCCTTACGTCGGTGAAAGGAAGATGATAATTGCAAACATGTTACAATTATTTGTGGGGTTAAATAAGACAATCCATGCAAAATGTTTGGTAAAGTAACTGACATGCAGTACTCAAAGTAGGTTGTTAAGTTCATTAATACAACAAAGACATTATTGTCCCAGTTGACACACAAGGCAACTGAGGTTTAGACAATTTAAATAACTCACTTAGGTCACAGTAAATAGTGGAGCTGGGATTTAAACACATATATCCATAGATAGATAGATAGATAGATAGATAGATAGATAGATAGATAAATAGATAGATAGATAGATGATAGATAGGTGGATTGATTGATCTCTGTTACCTCTCTACGGTGCCTCCTTAAACTGCTCTTTGGTTCTGACTGGTAGAAGTTGTGATAAAAGTTTTGATTTGAATAAAAAGTTTGTAGAGGAGGAGGAGGAGGGCATAGAGAAACTTGTCTTAGAGGTTGATGAAAAATCAGCTTCAGAGACATCGGAGAAACCCACATGCACAATAGATCTGTGATAAACTCTTCTATGGGACTCAAATTAAGAAAACACAGCACTAGTGTTAGAGAAACACCCCCAAATCATTGCTTCGGTCTGCCAGTCACAAGGTGGAAAATGAAAAGGGGAAGCAATGTTCTTCCCAGCAATTTTAAAGGTTCTCAGAGTTATTTCTAACTCTGAGGAAAAGCCATTAGAATGTCATTCTTTATATAATTTGCAGAATACACAGGCAGTTTTTCTTATTCTTCTTTTACTCCAGGATAATGGAAGTAAAAATTCTCTTTGTAACAGACTCTTCTGAGCCCCTCTGGTTGAGCATATAGGAATATAAAATAAGGAGTGAAATGAAAAAGCTGTGGAATTGGCAACTCTAGGGCTGGAGATATAGCTCAGTGGTACAGGGCTTGCCTAGCATGCATGAGGCCTTGGATTCAATTCCCTAGAACCACACACACAAAAATCTCTGTCTGTTCTTTCAGAGACCCTACAGACAGCCAAACTCACTTCCAAGCTGGCTCTACCATTTTTCATTCCTACCAGCAATGAATGAGAGTTCCTGTCACACCACATCTGCACGGGCATTTGGTGTCATCAGTGTTCTGGATTTTCTGCTTTCCTGATAGTGGTATCGCACCCTTCTTTAATATGCATTTTCCTGATAACTTGATGGGCCTCACTTTCCATATGCTTTCGTACCATCTGTAAATCTTTGGTAACATGTCTGCTAAGGTCAGTGGCCCATGTTTTTAACCAGGTGGTTGGTGTTCTTTCTGTCGCGTGTTTAACAGTTCTTTGTGTATTTGGGAGAGCAATTCTGTATCAGGTAAGTCTCCTGCAAGCATTGTCTCTCATTCTGTGACTTGTCTTCCCACTCTCTTACCCTTGTCTTTCAAGGAGCAGGAAGTTTTAGTTTCAATGAAGTTCAGTTTATCAACTATTTCTGTCATGGATTGTGCTTTGGTGTATTTTTAAAAAGTCACGCCATACCTAAGGTCATGAAGACCTTTTCCTCTACTACTTTCTAGGACTTTTATACTTTTTTGTTTTTACATTTAGGCCTATGATATATTTCGAGCTAAGTTTTGAAGGTTGTAAGGTTTGTGTCTAGATTTATTTTTTACATGTGACGTTCTGCTGTTTGAGCACCACCTGCTGGAAGACTGACTTTGTGGTGGTGTATTTTTTGCTCTCCTTTTGTCGGTTGACTATATTTTGTGGGATTACATTTTGGACTCTTATCTGTTCCACTGATATATTTATCTATTCTTTAATATCACACTGTCTAATTGCTATAGCTTGATAGTAAGTTTTTAACTCAGATAGCTCCAGTCTTCCAAGTTTGTTCTTCTATATGGGATTGGCTACTCCAGGTTGTTCAAATTTTCATATGAACTTTAGAATCATTTGGTCAAAATCTATAAAATAAATTGCTAGAATTTTGACTGGGATTGCATCGAAGCTATGAATCAAGTTGGGAATAATGGATATCTTGGAAATATTGAGTCTTCCTATCTAGGTATATGGACTTGCTCTCTATTTATTTAGTTCTTTTATTTCCTTCAAAAGAGTTTTGTAGTTTTCCTCATATAGCTCTTGTATGTATTTTGTTAGACTTATACCGAAGTATATAATTTGGGGGGATGCTAACATAAATGTTACTATGTTTGTTTTTGTTTTTTATATTTTTTTGATTGTTGTGCTGGGTTGGGGGTACACTGTAGCATTGACAAATTTCTTACAGTATATCAAATATACTTGAATTCACCTCCTCCACCACTGTTCTTTATTTCTCCTCCCCCCAATCCTGGAATAGGTTCAATAAGTCTCATTTTTTTCAATTTACATACATGTGTACGCAGTATTTACACCATAGTCACCCTCCCATGCCCTTTCTCCACCTCCTCCCTCCTCCCACTAGTACCAACTCCCCCCCCCCATGCAGGACCTATTCTGCCCTCCTGTTCTCTGATTTTGTAAAAGAAAAAAATTGCATTTCATTTGTGTTTTTAGCTTTGAATTCCATTAATTCATTGCTGGTATATAGAAAGAGATTGATTTTTATATTCTTATATCCTGCAAACTTGCTATTAGTTCCAAGAGTTTTTTTTAATAGATTCTTTCTTTGTTTATTTTTCTCTTTCTGTTTTTTTTTTTTCAATGCTGGTGAGCAAACTCAGGGCCTTGTGCATGCTAGGCAAGTGCTGTACCACTAAGCAATGTCCCCAGACCCTTTTATAATGAGTTCCCACAGATTTTTCTACATAGACAATAACATCATCTGTGAACAAGAAGAATTTTATTTCTTCCTTCCCAATGTCTTTTTTTTTCCTTTTCTTGTCTTATTGCATTAGCCTGGCCTTCCAGTAAGCTGTTGAAGAGGAATGCTGAGAGGGCATGGCCTTGCCTTGTTCATGATCTTAGCAGAAAGCCTTTGGGTTTCTCAGAGGTATAGGCTCTCTTTGTAGGTATTATGAAATTGAGGAAGTTCTGTTTGTTGGATCATTTCATCAAGGTTATCAAACTTGTAGACTTAGAGTGTTGCTCATAGTATTCCATTATCATCCTGTTGAGGTACGTATGATCTGTAGTGATGTCCCCTCTTTCATTTATGACCTTAATAGCTTTTTTTTTTAAGTTAGCTCAGCTAGAGGTTTATTGATTTTATTGTGCTTTACATAGAACCAGCCTTTAGTTTCATTGGTTTTCGCTACTGGTTTCCTGTTTTCAATTTCATTGATCTCTTCTCTAATTCTTATTTCTTTTCTTCTGGATACTTTAGATTTACTTTGTTCTTTCTTTCCTAGTTTCCCAATATAAGCACATAAATAATTTATTTTTGATCATCCCTTTATTTAATGTATGAATTTGATGTTATAAGTTTCCCACTAAGAATTGCTTTTGCTGCACCTAAAATTTTCACAAATTATGTTTTCATTTTTATTTAGTTAAAAATATTTGAAATTTCCTTAAGATTTATTCTTTGATCCATGAGTTATTTAGAAACGGTCTGTTTAATTTCTACATATTTTGGGATTGTTAAATTCTTTCTGTTCCTGACCTCCAGCTTAACTCCCCTGAGATCTGAGAGTAGATGATATATGATTTCTAGTCCTTTCAATTTGTTACGGAGTATTTTATAGCTCAGAGTGTGGTCTATCTTGACGAATGTTTCACGTGAGTTTCAGAAGCCATGTGTAGTCTGTCACTGAATGGAAGTCTATGGATGTCAATCATAGCCAGTCAATTAATGTACTAATCAAGTTCAGCTATGTCTTGAATTCTGCTGTTGGATCCATGTCCGTGTCTGACAGATGGATAGTGAGACTACTCATGATAGTGGATTCACTCACTGACCCTTAATGTTTGTTAGTTTTTGCCTTACATAGCTTGATCCTGTACTGTTAGGCACATACATTTTAAGGATTCTGTGTCTTCTTGGAAAACTGACTCCTTCATCATTATGTAACACTCTTCTTTATCCTTAGTAACTTTCTTTGCTTTGAAGCATGTGGCTAAAATTAATATCTCTATCTCTACTTTCTTTTGATAACTGCCAGCATGACATATTTCTCCATCCATTTACTTTTAATTTATATTTGTCTTTATATTTAAAACAACTTTCTTAAGTTTTGAGAAAGAAAAAGTTCTCTCCTTTCTTAGCATATCAGTTATTTTTGTTTTCTTTTTTTTCCTTTTACTATTTTTAGTGGTTTCCCTAGAGTTTTCAATATATATTTACAGCTAATTCAAGTTCACTTTGGAAGAATACCTCACTGGTAGTGTGAGTACCTTATAATGCCACTTCCCTCATCATGCCCCTTGCGTGAATGTGACCATCATTTCACTTACATAAAAGCATACAGAAGCACATATGCAGTACATCTGTAAGGTATATATGTAAAGTTACAAGACCGAATACATCGCTATTATTATTTTGGAAGGTTTTGTCTATTAGGTACATTAAGGTAAAAATACTCTGAGTCAGGCATGGTGGCTGCTGCCCATAATCCCAGCACTCAGGAGACTGAGGCAGGTGAATCACAAGTCTGTGTGGGCTACATAGCAAGTTACAGGTCAGCCTAGACTGCATAGAAAGACCATGTCTTAACAAAAAAGAAAAAATACATATGTTTATGTTTTTATTTCCCCTTTACTTCCTTCATCAGCGTTCTTCCTTCCTTCATGGAGAGCTGGGTTTCTCTGAAGGACTTCTGACATTTTGTACAAGGAAGGTCTCCTGGCAACAAATTCCTTCACTTCACGTTTCTCTGTGAAAGCCTTTGCTGGTTTAATTTTGAATGTCTGTCAGAGGCTCAAGTATTAAAGATTTGGTTCCCAGCTTGACAGTATTTGGAAGTTGTGGTAACTAGGAGGTGGAGCCTAATAGGAGTTGCTTAGGTCATTGGGAACCTTGCAGGGGATTGTGGGAACCTGGCCCCTCCTCACTCTCTTGTTTTCTGGCCCTGCCACACACTCCTTCCATGATGTGCTGCCTCACCATAGCCAAAGTAACAGAACCAATTGAGCATAAACTGGAACCTTCAAAACTGTGAGCCAAAACAAACCTTTCCTCTTCACAGGTTGATTATATCAGGTGTTTTGTTACAGTAACAGAAATCTGACTAACTATTTCCCCTTCACTTTTTTTTTTAGTACTGGGGTTTGAATTCAGGACCTACACCTTGAGCCACTCCACCAGCCCTTTTTTGTGAAGGATTTTTTTGAGATAGGATCTTGTGGAACTATTTGCCTGGGCCGGCTTTGAACCGTGATCCTCCTGATCTCTGCCTCCTGAGTAGCAGGGATTACAGGAGTGAGCCACCAGCACCTGGCCTCCTTCCCTTTTAAAGGATAATTTTTCAGGGTGTAATAAGGAAAAGGTGTAGGAGGGTAAATATGGTGGAACCCATGAACCCATGTATCAAAATGAAAAAAGAGATCTGTTGAAATAATTATAAGAATGGGAGAAGAGGGAATAAAGGAGAATGATGGTGGGGGTAAATTTAACTAAGATACATTATAAGCACTTATGTAAATGTCACAGTGTACCCCCAGTACAACAATAATATGCTAATAAAAATAAATTAAAAAGAGAAAAAAAATTCAGGATGTAGAATTCTCAGTGTGTAGTATGTGTGAGCACAGGTGTGTACTTCTCTCTACACATTTCAGTCCTCTCTCTTGCTCACATGGTTTCTAAGGAGAAGACAAAAGCAATCCCTATCTTCACTTATCTATAGATAAATTGTTTTTTTCTTTTAATTTCTTTATCTTAGCTTGTCTACAGTTTGAAAATGAAATAATCTAAGTGTGGGGTTTTTTTTTTTTGGCATTTGTCCTATTCGGTGGTCTCTGGGCTTCCTGGGTGTATGGCTTTTGTGTATATCATTGATTTGGGGAAAGCCTCATTCTGCAGTGCTTCAAAATATTGCTTCTATCCCTTTCTGCCTTTATTCTCCTTCTGGCATCCCATTACTACACATTTGTGGTGCTCTCACTGTGTATTTTTTGCTCTGTTTGTTTTTTGTCTTTGTTCCCCAGCTTTTCAGTTTTAGAGTTTTCTATTGATAGACCTTCAGGCTCAGAGTTTCTTTCCTGAGCTGTGTCCCATCTACTAAAAATCCCATCAAAAGCCAGGCATCCTGGCTTATACCTGTAATCCCAGCACTTGGGAGACTGAGGCAGGATGATTGAAAGTTCAAGGCCAATGAGACCTTGTCTCAAAAAAAACCCAGCCCCCCCAAAAGCCCATCAAAGTCCTTCTTCATTGCTGTTACAATGTTTTTCACCTCTAGCATTTTTTTTTGGAAGTACTGGAGTTTGAACTCAGGACTTCATGCTTGCTAGGCATGAAGTAGAATGCTACCACTTGAGTCACACCCCCAACTCAAATATAATTTATTTTATTTTATTGATGATGTTGCAGGAAGGCAGGGAAGGAGGAAGAGAGATTAATGAGTGCTACAGTGAAACAAAGAAAAACCGGAGTTGGAGAATGTTCCATGAAGGAACTCACTCAGGGTGGACAGCTCCGGAGACCACCCTGGCCCAGCATTTTTATGTCCCCAAGCTCTCCAGCATAAGTAAGACAGTATATAAAAGGTATAGTCTGTGTGCCAGAAACAATCCCCAACATTTGCTGGTGTTTGTCTGCACCTTCTCAGGTTGGATAAAAGCCTTCCCCACTCGGACTGAGAAATCCCAAGATGTGGCCAGGTGCCTGTTAAAGAAAGTTATCCCTTGATTTGGAATACCTGTTGCTATTGGGTCAGACAATGGGCTGGCCTTTTTTGGCTGAGGTGGTACACTTGATGGCTAAGGGCTTTAAAATAATTTGGAAGGTACACACGACCTACTGCCCCCATAGTTCAGGCAAAGTAGAATGTATAAACAGGACTCTAAAACTGTAATTGGAAAAATTATATCAGGAGACCACCTACAATGAGATCATTACTGCCCATAGCCTCACCGAATGGACGGGTCCCTCCCCTTTTGAAATTCCTTTTGGGCATCCACCCCCTTTAGTCAAGGGCCAGCAAGGAGACTTAAGAAAATAGGTGACCTCACCCTAAGACAGCAGATACAGGCCCTTGGATTGACTCTCTCGAAAATCAATAACTGGGTAAAAGAGAGACTCCCTCTTAACCTGACAACTCCCATGCACCATTATAAACTGGGGGATGCTGTTTGGGTAAAGGAATGAAATGTTCAACCACAAAGCCCCACTGGAGGGGTCATTTTGTTGTTTTGTCCACCCTCACCACAGCTAAAGTAGCAGAGATCATGGATCCACCACAGCCAAGTGAAGCCAGCTTCCCTCAAATGGGAGTGCATCTCTGACCCAGCCTCACCGTACAACACCTGTGCCATTCCCCGACAGGACCCTGCTTCCCAGGAGACAACAGGAGACCACAGACAACAAGACATCAGCCCTGCTCTGGTCACTTTGGAAGCTGACTAGTCGACACACGGCAGAAGCTTGAGGAGTCACTCATCTCACCTTTGAGGTTGAGTCCCTTTTGTATATTCTTCTTGCTAATCTTGGCCAGCTCTCTACCTGGAAACCCCCAGGCTTTCGACTGTGACTCATGTATGTGCACTACCTGAGCAGGGAGTGCTGTTACCAAAACTGGTTTTCCATGTTTATTATTCTTGTGGAGGCAGCACGGTTGGGTCATGCATCCACAGCCACACCGCCTACTCAGTGTGCTTTCGTGATGGTCAGTATATCTGTTTTGACCCATCTGTCACCCTCAAGAGCAATGGCCAGAGGTCCAAACCTTCACCAGCACTGGGAAGCGCGTTAATTACATCGGGGTTAATGACCCCAGCAAACCTGTGTCTGCAATAGCTAAAAACACTGGACCTTAGAGGCTAGCCTAGAAAAGAACCTATAGGTTAAATGACAAGTATATATCCCCAAAAGATAACAGTGGGACATCCAGTTGTGCATACTATGAACAACTCTACTGCCCTTATTGGGGTTGGGAAAGGTGGGCAACTTGGCCTAAAAGGGAGGTCCGTACCTCACATGGAACTGCCGCTCTTTTACAAAAAAGGGAAAGCAACCCCCCGACTGCACTCTTGGTGCCTGTACCCCTGTCAATTTCACTATTTTCAACCTCAATGAAAGAGGCTAAAAAGTTGGGGAAAAAAAGTTTAGCATTTTAATCTATAAGAAGGGAACAGACCCCTGTACTTTGCTGCATTTTCAGCTCACCGTGCTCGTGAGAACTCTGGTCTTTCACTCTTTTAGGAGGAGATACAAAGTGAGTTTCCCACCTCAGTTACTACCAAGAGTCTGCTCCTCTCACTGCTGATCCGTAACACCAACTCTGAATGTAACTTCATGTTATGTTTGTGGAGGAGTGAATATGAGAGACCATTGGCCATGGGAGGCAAAAGAGCTAAACCCACAAGAGCCCTTTAATAAAACCACGGGGAGAGCATTTGGCTCCTAAAAACCTCTATTATTGGGAATTACTGTATCTCCCGTCCAAAAGGCCAGTTCTCCACCCCGGTTGGGGACTTGATCTGCTTGGGACAATAGTTTTACAAAGACATTACTCAGGAGACTCAGTGGTGGGAGGCTCCCAATCACACGGAGCCCCAACCTCACCTGCTGACTAACTTCCCTAAATTTACAGTAGCCTAGAATAATCTCAATCTGAGTAGCTGCTGTTTACAGATTGATGATTTTTGAAAAAGGTCATTAAAGAGATTACTGACGAGATAAAAAAGCTTGCCCACGTCCCCATGCAGACCTGAAAGGGATGGAGTCCAGTGATCTATTCGGGGGCTAGTTCTTAAGCCTAGGTGGTTTCAAGACCTTAATAGGGACAAAGTTCCTCATGCTTGATGTTACCCTGCCTAATCCCCCTGGTACTGCTGTCTTTATCAAGATGATGCTCTTTAACCCAGAAGTGGATCCGGGCATCAAAGAGAGGAACGTGGCAGGAATGCAGGGAGGGGGAAGAGAGATTAATGAGCTCCCCAGTGAAACAAAGAAAAACCAGAGTTGGGAATGTTACCTGGAGACCAGAGAAGGGTCGCCTCACCCCAGAGGTTAAAGCAGCCAGTGAAATAACACGTGATTGTGTATGGGACAAGCTGTTTTCCCCCCACCCCCACCAACTTCTGTAACCTGCTTTAAATGGTATATAAGAAAAGCCCCCTTTGTTCTCAGGGCTCAACCTTTGGACATAAGTCTGCTGAGTTGCTGCCTGCTTGCTTAATAAACTTGCTTCCAGAAAGCTTTGGTGCCCTCTCAGTCTTTGACTGAGCCCTCCTGCAACAGTGGAACTGGGATTTGAACTCAGGACTTCGCCCATGCCTTCATGGTTCTTTCCTAGGATTTCTATCTCTCTGCCTACATTGCTCATCTGTTCTTGCATGCAGTCTACTTCATCTGTCCCTCTATGTCTAATTCTGATGCTTGCTCTGAGTGTCTCTTAAATGTGTGGCTTTTGCCTTTGTAACTTTTTCCTGATAGCTAGGCATGATGAACCAGGTGAAAGGAGCTGCTGTGAATAGGTCTTTAGGAATGTGGACGTGAGGTGTTGGGGAGAGACAGAGTTCTACAGTCCTAGGGTTGGGGCTGAGTCTTTCAATAAACCTGTCCCTCTGGACTATGAGCTCGTGAAGTGTTTTTTTTTATTTTTATTTTTTTTCTCCCCTTTGGGAGGGGCAACAGGATGGCTAGGACTAGCTGGTGCTGGCCATTTCCCTTTCTACAGGTAGGTTAGGCTCTGGCTGGCTAGAGTCCCTGGAAGGTAAGGACAGAAGGCACCAGTAAGTCTCACAATGGTTCTTTTTCCCTACCAGTGCTGGAAAGCACTAGAGGGTTTCGCTTTGATGTTCACTGTGAGAACCAGGTCAAGCTCCTGGGGGTGTGGTGCCCGGATAGCTGCTCCCCCCACCAACCACCCTGTGGAGCGCTGAGCCTCCAGCAAGTCACCAATTACAATTCAGGTTCCCCTACCTTGTCCTGGTTCCCATGCCAGTTCTTGCTAATTCAGCACTGAAGCCGGGAGCCTCTGCTGCCTCTCCAAGCTCCCTGTGTCCTCGCTTCTCTTGCAGATCCAAGAGGAGCTGTCAATTCTCCAGTCTGCTCAGCTTTTGACTGTTGTTAGGACACATGTAACTAGAAACCAGAAGTCCATCTTGGTGTTTTAAAAATAAGAAAACAAAATAAATCTATTAAAAGGGGACTTCATACAAAAAAATTTATGAAACACCAAAACAACGGAAACATGATACAGTCATTAAAATAGTAAGTTATGTTTTTAAAGTTGAAAAAGCAGTATATATAACAGGTCCTATCTGGGTGTTGATACCAGAGGGAGGCAGAAGCTATAAGGAAAGGTGTGGGAGGGTGAATGTGGTGGAGATATTATGTACTCATGTATGAAAATGAAAAATGAGACTTGTTGAACCTATTCTAAGAAGGGATAAAGAGAATGATTGAGGGGGTGAATTTAAGATATAGTGCAAGCACTTTTGTAAATGTCACAATGTACCCCCAGTACAACAATAATATAACAATAAAAATAAAATTAAATTTAAAAAGCAGTATATGTAGTGGGATCCCATTTTGGTGTGTGTGTATATTTTCAAAAATTGCAGGCATTTCTATAAGAATTTGATGTAATGAAAGTCTCAGAGGACTTACTCTGACTTGTACATTTTCGGGTGACTACATTTTATTTTTCACATCACTTCACGGATTTTACAAAATGTGTATAATGATCATATGTGACTCATGTCATTAAATTAGTAAAGTGGGTTTTATAGAAGAGATTCAAAAGCCCTCATTGGTAGAGTAGCTCTGTCTGATTTGCTGAACTACACTTGATGCCATTCTAGGAATGATGTCATCTACCTGTGACACACATTTCCCCTCAGAAAGCTCTCTGTGGAATCAGACGTGTTCTGGCAGACAGGGGAAAGTCTCAACCCCAATTTACTTTCCTGTTGGTCTCATTCACCTGATTCAGAGCCCAGTTGATCGGATAACCTTGGGAGCTTGGTCAAGTAAGTTTGATACCTGTAACGATTCCTTGACCTTCAGAGAGCTGTCATACGCATGGGTCATGTGATCAAGAACCTTTGTAAACCAGAGCAGAGAGAATTGTTCTAACACCGAGATCAACTGGAACTGGATTCCAGAAAGAAGAAAAGCATTTTATGTTCTCACACACACATGCTTTCTCTTGCCTCTTAGATATTTCCCTTTGTCTCAAAAGCCAAGAACTTGGACCTGAACTTAGCACATGCATGGGGAGAACGCAGGTGACTGATCACACCCATTTCTATACTCTTCAATACTTTTTGTAATGGTCTTTCTTGTATATTTGAAATCTTGAGTTATATTGCTTATTTTTTCCAAATCCGTTTGGAAGAAGGAATCTGTTTCTGGGGAGTTCAAGACAACAAAGAAACCATAATCTTGGGAGATACAGAGTCAGCCTGACTGGCAAGGAGGCTCCATGGTAGTTACAAAGTCAGGGACAGCAGGCCCTGCAGGCAGAGTTGGGGTCTGGCTGTTTTTCTCACTGGTGAGACTCGGGGGAACATTCCTGGTGCTGCCCCAGTGCTGGAGGCTCAGGCCTCAGCTGCCAGGTGGGTTGAATATAGAGAGGGAGGAAGATGCCTGTGCCAAGGCTGGCATCTCTCCAACATCGGGAGGCCGGCAGACAGAATCCACCGGTGCTGGCTGAGGTCTGGATGGAGGCCTCAGTCTACCACTTGGACAGTAAGTCTGTGGCTCCAGCCCTGTCCTGTCCACACCTTTCTCTCCAGGGACTCTGATCCTTCAACAATTGTTAGAAATAAGACCCCTGAAGACCACTGGAGTCACAATTGAAGACAAAGAAATGGAGAGTTGTTTCAGAAAGGCAAAATTTACTTTTTCAGAAGGTGCATGGGCCCATGGGCACAGCACGCACAAAGGGGCAGGCAGTCTGTCCGTCCTTATATTCCTGATAAGACTGACCCTGCCTCTTGACCTAGATTGGGCCAGATCAAAAGTTCACAATCTTCTCGATTGGCTGAAGTTCTATACTAACTTGGGGGAGGGGTTAAGATACACAGCATAGAGGGCAATTTTTGAGGGCAAAGGGGCTTAGCAAGAATCCAGAACAAGAAGCTGGAACTACAGACAATGGAGGTAACTAAAATGGCGACACACACTTTGACAGATAAGACTGCTTCCTCACAAGTGACCCATGACACTTTTGCCCATCTGCCAGTTCATCCAGCCTCCTCTTCCCACCGCTGCCTCCTGTCCAGCCTCTCTCAAGGTTCAAAGTGTCACTTAGTGCCCTGTGATGGAGGCTGCTGTGT
Organism: Castor canadensis; assembly: GCF_047511655.1. Taxonomy (NCBI): domain Eukaryota; kingdom Metazoa; phylum Chordata; class Mammalia; order Rodentia; family Castoridae; genus Castor; species Castor canadensis. Next base: position 14,995,332 of record NC_133388.1, on the reverse strand, counting down.
GCTTCCTGGTCAGAGGAGCTCTGCTGCTGGGAAGAGATTCTCCTGCCCTTTGGTTTCACTTCTCCCTTACCTGAGGGCTTTCTGCTACCTGCCTCTAAATCCCACAGCATTTCACACCAAGGCTCTCGCATAACCAGGCAGCAATGATGGCTGCCTCTCTAGTTTCTGTTTCAGATGTGGCCTGATAGTCTAGGCGGGGAGACGCCAAGGCCTCAGTCCAGGTTTAACCCCAGGGTCAGGGTGACCTTGGGTGGACCAACTATCTCTTCAGGTCTTGGGTGTTCTTTAAAAATATTTGAGGGGATGAAGAAGGAGAAGAAGAAGAAGGAGGAGAAAAAGGAGGAGGAGGAGGAAAACGAGGAGGAAGAGGAAGAAGAGGAGGAGGGATAGATGAAAAGGACATTTGACAGCATAATGTTGGCCGTAGAACTCTGTTCCTTAACGTGTGTTACATAGATCACTAAATAAATGCATGGGATATTAAGAAGTGACAGGAGAAAAGATGTTTCTGTGGTCAAATGATGTTAATGAATGCTGGATTAAACAAAGCAAAGCGAGTTGCCGTGCCATGGAATTTTTAGTTCCTTCGACATAATTGCTCATGTAAAATGTCTGGGAGGGAAGCTATTTAAATACTGAGTAATGTGTTCACAGAGCCCCTTGAGGGGCTTTGGGTCACACGATCACTTCAGAAACATGACAACAGCAGTCTTGTGTATTTTGTTCTTTCTCTCAACCTTAGCGCTCCAGCACCACCTGGAAGGGACTTGAGAGTAGTTTTTGATGGAAGAATAAACACACGGAAGCCCTGCCTTACACACATTAGGAATTCAATCATACTAAGTTTACCTGATTCATCAAAGTCGCTTCAAATAGGCAACTCTACTTCTAGCAACTCTATATGGCCACTCCTCCACCCACCCCGACTTCACCCAGTCCATAAACCTCAGTGCTCAGCAGGTCAGGTGGGTCTCCTGGAGCACAGTGACTCAGCGCAGACAGAGGGTCACTGCAGATGAGCAGTTGGAAGGACACCTAGAACTGAGAGACCCAGTTATCCTGCTAGCTCTCACTTTTCCACCAGTGCTTACATGGCCCCATATCCTTCTGGCCACCCACCCTGTGCCTGACCCAGCCTGAGGCCTGAGGGTCTCTCGGATGATCACCAGAAAAGCTCCTAAGTTCTTGCCATCCAACTCCCAGGTGTCTCTGCATCTGTTCCATTCTCTTTTGAACATTTCACACATGGCCTTGAATGACTGACTCATGACATTTGGGCTGCAGCTTCACAGTGGCAACATTTGCACCCCCCACCACCACCACCAATTTCACATTGCCAGGAAAGTTGTTGAAAGGCCCAGCCATCTTGGGAGCCAGGACACACAGCTCATGGCTGGCCAGCCAGTGGGTGGATTGCCCTTGACCAAATTCCATCCCTAATTCCATTAGCCCTGCTCAAATGTCTTCCAGTTGGCAAGTTCCCTGAGATAGAATAGAACATGTACCTCAACACCCGCTGCTTTTGTCTTTGGGGTGAACAGTGGGGATGGCCCTACCAGGATGTGCACTTGGGAGCTGTGACATATCATGTTGTGTTCTCAGTCCAGAATTCCCAAGGCCTGTCCACAGCATCCCTTTTCTTTTGTATCAATTACCTTTTTCTGAGTAACAAATCAACCCCAAATTTAGCTGATAGAAGCAATAGGTGTGTATTTGATTCATGATCTTCAGGTCAGCTAAGGAGTTCAGGACCAGGCCAACTTGGCTGACCTTGGCTGGACTTACTCTGCATCTGTGGTCAGCTCATAGGTCAGCTGGGGCCACTGGTCTAGGATGGCCTCACTCACAGTGTGCCAAGAGGTTGCATGCCCACCATGGTGATGGGGCAACTGAGTCAGGTGTCTCTTTGTCTTTCATTCACCAACAGGCTAGTGTGGATTTGTTCATGCAGGAAGCACGGGATCCTGACCTGGCTCTACCTCACAGTTCTCTCTTCTGAATTCTTTTCCATCTGCCCTGATGCAGCTATAAGAGCGGGTCAACCTGCTCTTCAGTGCCACGTAATTTCTTTCCTTCTAATCCGCTAAAGAGTTGTGACCACAGATACTCCTTTCTGGGTTGTAGATTTAGTAAGTAAAAATATAGCACCCTGTTACTTTGAACATTAAATAAACAACAAAAATGTCTTCAGTGTAAGTAAGACCCAAATATTGTAAAAAAGCCAACTTATTCTACAAGTTTATTTGTTGTTTATCTCAAATTTAAGTTTAGATGGGTACCCTGTACTTTATCTGACAACAGGCCCCTTCTCAACCTAGAGGAGAGAGGGCGTTGACTAGCTTCTGGGTTAACCAATGACTCTCAGTAACCAGCAGAGGGCAGCACTAGTCTTTGGCGATGGGCAGTGGATGTGGGATCAATGTCTTTCCTCTCAGTGCCTCTCTCTAGGTAAAAGGTGTGTGATAAAAGATAGACTGAGGGTTCCTGTTATCTTAGGGATTCCAATTGCAATGAGAAACATCTTGCCTTCAAATGTGAAGCTAGCTGGGCATAGCATGGACTCATGGGATTCATTGTCACCTCACTAATCACACTCTAGATAATGAAGTCAAGGCACTTCTTAGTCCATGCTATCCTGATATCATTTGATCATGTAGGAACCTGAGCCTTTTTACATATTCACTCTGGTGGCCCACAGCTGTGTTGGGGACTTGGACTTGGGCACATGGCTTGAGGGTGCAGAACTGTCAGGCTAAAATGTCAGTACAAAAGACTGAAAACTCATCTCTGACTGTGTCCCCACCCAAGGCAAAGTTCAGCTGTCTCACTCACTTTCTGACTTCTCCATGTAACCACAGTAGCAGGTGAGTCGGGCTGAGTCCTGGAAGCAGGCTTGATCCATTTCTCTAACTTCTGGATAGGGTTTTCTTTTTCACATTCAGCATGGGGTGTGGGCTAACCACATTTCCTTTCTCACTGTTTCCTGCCTCTCCACCCACCTTCTCTGTTTTCTACCTCTCCACATTCCTTCATCTCCCATTCACCACTGACTTTCCATTATAGATCATCTTGGTGGTAAGTCCCAAGATTTGAATTTGGGTTTTGGGGAAATAAATCTCAGGTCTACATCAGGGAGTCCAACTTAACTAACCAAAGTTTTGTGAAAGGTCTTGTTCAAAGTCACAGCCAACAACAATAAACCTTGGGCTTCCTTTTCCCATTACTACTGGGGAACTGCTGGAGAGATTAGGACTGTGAATTGGAATGTGGAATAGGATATGGGTGCTTTCGAATCTCTGCCCTATTATGATCTTAACAGATCACTGGTGTTTATCACTTGGTGGATAAAAACAAAGTAAATACCCTGTCCTACAATGCTGAAAGATCCAGAAAACAGGTAACAACATCTTATTACCTAGGGTCATCTTTCACAATGGAGATTTCAAATGGGTGCATGGCATGGGTGTAGGGTAAGTTGACATCCCGTTCTGTTCTGTTTCCTTCTCTTCTTTCAGATGCACACCCCCTGGAGGGTCACACTTGGGGGAGTTGAACTTCTGATTTCTAAAGGATGCTCCATTTACGTTGAATACAGCCCCCAAATTTACCCTGCCAATCAGGTTTTGCTCTCTGCTCATCACCCTCCTGCTTGTGTTGACCTTTGTACCTTCCTTGGTTTTGGGGTGGCCCCTTGGCTCTGCTGCTCTTTTCATGCTGTTTGAATTTGGCCTCTGTTGCTGACTGACTCATGATTGCCTGTCCTCACACCCCTTTTCTCATGGTACATGGTTTGGAGCTCCTGCCCCTTGACCAATGTCCCCTCAGAGTAATCCAACCCATGATGTCCAAGCAAACCCATGATGTCCAAGTGATGTCACTTGCTTGGACAACCCATGATGTCAAGCAAGTGACATCACTTGGCTGTCAGTCCAGGTTGGTCACTGAAACTCGCTCATTCCTCCTCGTTTTCTCTGTGTCTTTCTCTGACCTTACAGAAAGGAAACTCAGCAAGGATCTACCACAGAAGTGGCACTGGTGGCTATAATATGAGGGCTGTTTTCATTTCCAGTTTTTTAATTGCAGTTAACACTAAGTTTGAGATGACCATGGAGGGAAAGCTTAGAAGCTGCTCTGAGCATTGCCTTGCCTCATAAGCACAGGTCCTTGGTGTTCACAGGCCTTAAGGTCAACTTTATTAGAATCTATACACACTGATGCTCGGGTCCACACAGGTGTTCCACCGTGCAGGCTGGGGCTGACCTTCCTGCTTGGTTGGGGAGAGAAAAGCCCTGGCCTCCCATCATGGTCACCCCGCAGCAGGATTGACCACTTTTCCCAGGAAGAGCAGACTCTGGGTGGTCACCTCCCAGAGAAGTAGCAGAAAAGGCCTGTTGAACTGGGCAAAAGGGACCGATGTCATGTTCAGGGGTGGGGGCTGAGAGAGGAGGCCAGAGGTAGCCCCTGCCTCAGTTCCCTTCTCATTTATGTCCACCACTGCCTTGTGTGACACCTAGGAGAGAAGAGGGACAGAGATGGCATCAATCCAGGGAGCTTTGAGGGCAGAGGTTGTTCTGTGGCACCAGGGAGATGGAGCAGAGTCCTGTTCAGGCCCAGCCTGCTTAGGAAGCAGCTCTGGGCTTTACCTCTTCACCCTCCTGCCTCTCTCCATTTTCTCTCACTCCTGAGGGTTTGGCCTAAAGTGCCAAGTGCCCTTTGGCAGGGAGACAAATGGGCCTGAGCCAACTCAGGCTGCTGAGTCTCAGTAGGCTATGAACCCAATGGCTACCTTCACAAGCATCTCTTCAGTTCGTGGGCACAGGGGCTCAGGCCTGCAAGTCATTTGTGTTCTTTGAGCTGCACTTAACCTGTCCAAGGCTCTGTTTTCTCTCCTTTAAAATGACTGGTTGGAGTCAATGCGCTGTATAGCTATCCTTATCTCAACCAGCAAAAACCCTTGTTCCTTCCTATTATTGCTTATACTCTCTCTTCAATAAAATTAGAGATAAGGGCAAAATAGTTTCTGCCGGGTATCGAGGGGGTGGGGGGGAGAGGGAGGAGGTGGAGTGGGTGGTAAGGGAGGGGGTAGGGGCAGGGGGGAGAAATGACCCAAGCCTCCTTGTATGCACATATGAATAATAAAAGAAAAAAAAATGACTGGTTGGCCTAAATCAATGTTCTAAATGAGCTCTCTGGAACCAGGCCCTCTGAGGACCTCCATGTGAGAATTTTCTCTTTTTTTAGCCTCATTTTCACACAACTTCTCAGGAAGAAAAGATTCTGAGGTTTTGAAAGAAGTTGAAAAAAATGGCCTGGATGTTCTAAAAGGGTCTATGGAAAAATAAATGCCGCATTTAAGGTCACTGAAACAAGTTCTTTAAAAAGCTGACCTATTTCTTTTTCCTTCTTGTTCATCCTTCACACACACACACACACACACACACACACACACACACTCACATCTACCACAGGCACAGTACACATGCACACACACTGTGCAACGTATACACACACACACCACGCACATCACAATACACACAGGTGCACTTACACACACAATGCACACACGCACGCACACACACACACACGTGCAGGACCATGTCCCAGTGGCCTTGGTTGCACATTCAACCCCTAGCTGTTTTTTCCCAAATGAAATTTTTTCCCAAGTGAATATGAATTTCCTAACAAACTCAAATGGTAACAAACAACTCTATCCTAAAACAAAACAAAAAAGCAGCCAAGCCCAGGGAAGGGCATTAGCTGCTCTTCTTCCTATAAAAGATCACAATTATTATTCCCAGATACCAAGTCTCCCTTCTTGTTAGAAGGTTCTCAATCCTTGCCCATTCCATGTGCCCCTCCCCCATTGGTAATTGTCTTGAAAGTGGGACTTGCTTTAGCCAGTGACATGGGAGTCCATGACTTAGGCCACATGCGGGGGAAGATGTTAAGAGCATTGCACACTTCCTCGTGTTTTACCCTCTCCTCTGAGAATGGTAGGGCTCAAACAGGGGCTTCTCCTTTAACCTCCATCCTGGAAGGAAGAAGTTTCGTGAAGCAGATCTGTAGCCATGGTAGTGAGCTGACATGTTGCATGAGCAGTAGATAGGCCTATCTTGTGGTAAAGCACTGAAACATAAGGGTTGTTTCTGACTGCTGCAAAGCTAATTGATACACCTCCTGTTCATGTCCTCTGACTCTCTATAGCTGTAACAAAGACAGAGGGACCCTCCCGGCTTCCCGAGAGGAAGTGTTAGGTGTAAAAACAAAGCCACTCCACCCCTGGGAATGTTCTTGCTAAGTGAATGACCTCAAATGAGCATCTACTCCATTCAGAATCCTGTATTCCTGCCCTGAAGATTGTAGACCCAGGAGAAGGGGAAGTGGAAAGAGAATTGAGAGTTTATGAAGCCAGAAAGGTTGCGGTGTTGAAAAGAACAGGGAACTTGGTTTTCAAATGCACCTTGTGTGAGAGGAGAAAGACCTCCCCTCCCCCCACCACGTCCACACTCACCACCTTACCCGGGAGATGGTCTTGTTGGGTTGCCCTGTGATTCCTGATATGTCAGCTTCCATATCAAATATGTTTGTGAGACCAATTTGGGGAAGGATCTCTTCCAGGTTATATGTTCCAGAAATTGAAAACCTTGGCAAGTGCAGGTCCAACAGACTGCAGAGAGAATCAGACAGAGAAATGGTACTGACATGTCACATGCACTGCTGGCAGCCTGAGCTGTGTGGGAGAGAAGGGTTCCTGGCACATGGGCCAATCAGTCTTCCTACAACATGACTGGCTGTGGCAGAACCTTCCACTCCTAACACCCAGCGCTCCCTCTGCTTTGGATCTCACAGAAGTCTCGTGCCTGAATCTGAGAGGACTCTGCCTTAGCCATCTGTCTAAGATCTTCCCCGCCTTTGTGGAGGGCTTTCTAGGTGCCAGATATGAGCTAGGATTTTACAAGGCTTAATTGATTGAATTCACATGAGATCATGTGAAGTAAATACTATTGGCGTTTCCACCTCACATCTGATACACCAGCAAGTTCTGTTGGCTCAAGTACCAAACCATCTTTTTTTTTTTTTTGGTGGTAACAAACTATGTCTTATATCCATCTACTGAAGGGAAAGAGGATGGGATGGGGGTGGGGCAAGAGAGGAAACCAGGGGGTGAGTATGATCAAAGTGTGTAATGTGCATGTATGAAGATGTCACAATGAAACTGTTCTTTTGTATAATGAATGTATGCTAATGAAAAACAAACTTACACACACACACACACACACACACTATCCATTTACTGTCATTGCCCTAATATAAGCCACCATTATCTTCCATCCATCTGACCTTTATTTTCTCATCTGTAAAATGGCAGAGTGCCTACAGGACTGTCAGAGGTTCTGGTGAGAGGGCATTTGTGTTAAATGTGAGTCACAAAGCCCCAGAACAACTCTTTTTCTTTTACTATTGGATTTCTACAAGCCCTGGGGTAAATTAAAGGAATTTTAACCCATAGCAAATCTATCCTTCTCTTCTTAAATGTCATTTGATAATTGCCAGGGCACCTGCAAATTTGAGTAGTTAATAACCAACATGAAAACTTCTGCCTCTAACAGAATTGGAGAATCCAATCCAGGTTACCGTTGCCAGTTTAGCACCTGGGCAATATGAGGGTCCAGATCCTAATGGAAGCAGAAGGACATCTCAGCCTCCTTGCTACGTTTTTCACAGGTAGCACTTGGTTGGGCCGGCCCCAGGCCATTGGTAGGGGCTGGGGGGTGGTGGAGGGGATATTGAGTAGTCTTACAGTGGGGTCTGGTAGAGAGTCCAGCACATAGTAGGTGCCCCCAAAATGTAAGTGAACAGATGAACCATAAAGCATGATTCCCCAGGGCAAGCTAAAGCTTCCTCACACCTGAATGGGAGGAAGATGGCAGAGTCTGGAGTTTTCTTGTCTGAAAACCCATGAAGATGTCTGCTATGACAATGTAGTTCTGACCCAGGGAACACTTGAGATTTAGAGAGTAACTTGGATTGGTTTTGCTTTTCTATGATCAAAATGAGAAGAAATCAAACCAAACCCTTCTTGATGGAAAACCTACTAGTCTGTGCCAGTCCAGGCAAAGCTATTGAGACTGTAACTGAAAAATAAACTGAAAGCAAAAGTGCTGGGGATGTGGCTCAAATGGTGGAGTACCCCGAGTGCATTCTCCAGTACTGAAAAAAAAAGTAGTGGATACTGTGACTGTTCTGATCAATACGATATGGCACAAGTGACACTGCTTATTGACGAACCCAAGTCTTAAGAACAGTAGCTTTCATTTTCTGTCTTTTGAAGGACTTCCTCTTGGAGCCCTGACCTGGTGTGCTAAGCTAGCCTATGGAGAGTCCTAATGTCTTCCAGCCAACCCTGCCCAGGCACCAGACACACGAGTGAAGGAGACTTCAGTGGCTCTGCCCCAGCCACCACCAGACCCCAATGAATGAGAACAGCCCCACTGAGCCCAGTTTACCCAGAGAACCAAGAGAGGTGATAGCTGTTCCTTTAAGCTAGTTAGTTTTGGGAAGGTTTGTTTTGTAGCAAAAGGTAACTTGCTGCGAAACTAAGGATCACATTCCATCCCAGAGCACCCCATAAAACAAGATGCCCCTCAGGAAGGGATTGGCCAAGGAATGGGAACCTAGGGACCAAAAGAAGTTGCAATGAAGTCACCATGGCAAATCTGCAAACCAAAAGCAAGGGGGTAAGGGTCACATATTGATTCTTTTGTTATTCCTCTTGATATTTAATTGCTTAAATATTTTTAATTAAAAAGAAACTCCTTTTAAACATACACACTGTTCTGTCAGAGTCATGATTATTGTTAAGAATTGTCCTTGATCTGATTTTTTTTGCCTATTGTTAGCTACTTTCTGGTGTTAAATTATTATGGGGAGAAAAAAGAAGCGAGAAGAAAGGAGATCAGGGCCAGAAGGACATCGGGGAAGAAGAAACAGTGGTTCATACTGAAAGAATGCTATGTTAGAATACTGGTCTAAGTATTGGCTCAATTTTCCAAGCAACCCAATGAGATTGGCATCTTGTCCTTATTTTCATAGTTGAAGAAACTGGAGGCTCAAAGAGGAGAGAAAATTTCATAAGATCATGGAGTGAGTAAAGAACAAGACGGAACCAATCCTAGAAGTTGTGCTATTGGTACTGGAGATAATCAAGATCTGCTCCTCTCTTGAGCAAAGGCTGCTGGCATCCTGTCACTTGGTACCCACCTGGGCAGGAAACGTTGGCCCCACTTTCTTAGGGTCTCTGGCTGCAGAGCAGCCTCTACCTGCTGCATTTTGCCCGGGTCGGGGAGGACCAGCACCAACAGGGCAGTGCCACTGTACTCTATCTGGAGGACGGTGCACGCCACCTCCTGGTCATAGAGGAATCTGTGCATTTCCCTTTGTTGCATCATGGGGACACGGATGGAGGTCCTCTCATTCAAGAAGAAGCTGTCCTGTTTTCGAGTCTGGTAGCGATCGAAAGGATGCTTCCACTTGGCTGAGGAAAAAAACCCACAAAAGCATGAGCACAGGTGCCAAGACAGCAAGCTGGGGGAAAATGTCCACAAAGCTGCAGTAGGGAGTGAATTCCTCTTGGGTCCATAAGTAGGAGGTAGAGAATAGCCTGGCTATAGAGCCAGGAGTCACCAGAGCAGGTCCCCAGAGCTTGAGCTGTAAGCCCCTGTGATTTTTCTTCCCTTTCAGGGAAATTTAACTTTTAAGAGGCTACAAGAAGGGGCTCCCATCTTCTAAGTACCATCGTGTACAAGGCATCATTTCTTGAAGTCATCACAGTCATTAAGAGACACATGTTATTATCCCCATATTAGGGATGATGAAACTGAGTCTTTTTTGAATTTCTCTAAATACCCTAATTTGCAGAGCCATGAAATATTTTCGCTGGATTAGTGGCCTGCTTCTAACTGCACAGGTCAGGTTTTTTGCACATTGGGCTGATTCTCTCTGCCCAGATACCTCTAGAAAACCAGGTTCTAAAGAGAAGAACAAGAGCTCTTCCTCCACCCCCAACTCCCTAATAAAAGAAAGAATTCAGTTTATAGAATGTGATGCATAGCACAAAAGCCCAGTAAGATAGAGACGTGAGCAATCTGTCAGTTGCAATCTGGTCTACCTTGATTGTTTCATCTCTCAAACTTCTTTTTTTTTTTTCCTTTTTCTTTTATTATTCATATGTGCATACAAGGCTTGGTTCATTTCTCCCCCCTGCCCCCACCCCCTCCCTTACCACCCACTCCGCCCCCTCCCTCGCCCCCCCCAATACCCAGCAGAAAATATTTTGCCCTTATTTCTAATTTTGTTGTAGAGAGAGTATAAGCAATAACAGGAAGGGACAAGGGTTTTTGCTGGTTGAGATAAGGATAGCTATACAGGGCATTGACTCACATTGATTTCCTGTGCGTGGGTGTTACCTTCTAGGTTAATTCTTTTTGATCTAACCTTTTCTCTAGTACCTGTTCCCCTTTTCCTATTGGCCTCAGTTGCTTTTAAGGTATCTGCTTTAGTTTCTCTGTGTTAAGGGCAACAAATGCTAGCTAATTTTTTAGGTGTCTTACCTATCCTCACCCCTCCTTGTGTGCTCTCGCTTTTATCATGTGCTCATAGTCCAATCCCCTGGTTGTGTTTGCCCTTGATCTAATGTCCACATATGAGGGAGAACATACGATTTTTGGTCTTTTAGGCCAGGCTAACCTCACTCAGAATGATGTTCTCCAATTCCATCCATTTACCAGCGAATGATAACATTTCGTTCTTCTTCATGGCTGCATAAAATTCCATTGTGTATAGATACCACATTTTCTTAATCCATTCGTCAGTGGTGGGGCATCTTGGTCTCAAACTTCTTATAATTATCCCTACCCCACCTTCTAAAAGCACTTGTCTTCATGACAAGGGAAGGAACTGGGTCACGTCGTCCCCCATACCCAACCCAATCAATGATCGAGTAGTGTATATTGTTCTCCCAAAGCCACAGCTTCACTCGAGGCTACCGTCAGCTTTACTTTGGACCATTTTGAGAGACTTCTCTCCTCTACCATCCTCACCTCCCTCCAAACCATTTTCCAGATGGTACCCAGAATGGCTTCTCACTTTTTTTTTTTGAGGCAGTGTCCTGCTGTGCTGCCCAGGCTAGTTTTAAATTCCTGGACTCTTGCAGTTCTCCTAAGTAGCTGGGTTTATAGAAATGTACCTCCATGCCCTGCCACAGTGATCTTTCAAAACAGATGTGATCGTGCCATTCTACTGCTTAAGACTCTGGCAGTTCTGCAGGTCCCTGGATGAAATCTAGGATCCTCAGTCCCCTGTTACCTCTGCTTGGCAACTTGACCCTCTCCCTAGGCAGGCCTCTATTGCGTTCTATGTCTCATCAAACTAAAGGAACTTCGGTTCTTTGAAAATTCTTTTCATGGACCTCTTTACCCAACCTAAACCCTTTTCTTCCACCCTATCCCACAGCCCCTTCGCCTGAGTATATCCAACTCATTCTTCATGACTCTGGTTAGATGCCTCCTTTTCCAGGTAGCTCTCCCTCGCATCCCAAGCCTGGGTGGAGGTCACTCTTGAGATTCCATGTGCCTGTACCCACAAAAAAGAGCATCACTGTCCTCTGATCTCTGTTGCCTCTTCACTTTTTTCCTGCCCACTTGGGACATGCACCACATGAAGGCTGGAAGACTGCCTTATTCATAATTTTTCTTTCTGGTGGGACTGGGGTTTGAACTCAGAAGTTCAAGCTTGAAAAGCAGGTGTTCTATTACTTAAACCACACCTCTAGTCCATTTTACTCTAGTTATTTTTTTGAGATGGGGTCTCATGAATTATTTGCCGGGGCAGCCCTCAAACCCTGATCCTCCTGATCTCTGCCTCCTAAGTAGCTAGGACTACAGGCTCAAGCCACCAGTGCCTGGCTGTTACTCATAAAATTTCCAGGAGGCTCACAAAGTCTCACAAGGTTGGATAAGCCTGCTGGCCGCCTTCTGCAGTGAGAGCGTTTACTTGCAGAGGAGGGCAAAACTGAGAAGGCCTCACCTTTGAAGAAGATGTAGTTGAGGAGAACCATGAGTGTGTCTTGGCTGAACTCCTGGAGGCAGTCGATGATCTGCCCGTATGTCTGCTTCTTCACATAGTCATTGATCTGTCCAGTGGTGGCAGAATTTGTGAAGTTGGCGGAAAAAGCAAAGGCTCCATACAGCTCCTTGACACGGTCCAAAAAGTGCTGCTGAGGCTTTAGCTGCTTGTCTAGAAATAAGGAGTTTCTTATTTTTAGTTCCAGCTTGGGACTTGGCAGGTCAAGGGCACGCAGGAGGCTCTGGAAGCCCCTGTGGATGTCAGCTGCTGGGGTCTCTGTGAGGTTGAAGCCCAGGCCCTCCAGGATCCGAGCTGGGGTGTCAGCTTGGGCCCCAAGAGAGAGCAGGGCCAGGGTGCTAGAGAGGCTGACCGGGGAGAAGAGGATGTTCCCTGGGACACCTGCTGCCAGCTGCTTATACAGATGCAAAGCAAAGCTGGTAATGGTGGATGTGACTTTGTGGTAGGCAGGGGCTGGCTCTGAGAGCTGGTGGCTGGGGATTTGAGGCACCCCTAGACTCTTGTCTCCATGGGCAGGAAAGGGCTGGCAATGGATAGAGGCCAGGATCCCAGTTCCCAGCAGCCATAGCCAGGCTGTCCTCATCCTCTGAAAACAAGATGGCAAACACATCAGTCTTCTTCACAGATAACCTGTCATTCCTCAGCCCTTGCATAGAAACCCTACCATTCAAACTAAATCCCACAGCAGGACCATGCAATACCCTGTGGAGAACAAGATGGCAGATGAGTGTGTAGGCCTCTAGACTTTAGTCAGGGCAGCAGCCCCTTGTCCGCTCCAGGAAGTGATAGATTTTGTTGAGTAAAGTACTCTGGGGTATGGAAATTTTTCATAGTCTATCCTCCTTTTTTTCCTTCCCTTTTCCTTCCTTCCCTCCCTCCCTCTGCCCTCCCTTCCCTCCCTCCCTCTGCCCTCCCTTCTCTCCCTGGAGCAGCAGTCTCCCTCACGGCCTCAGCAGGGAACAGCCCTGCTGACACCTTGATGTCCAGCTTGTAGAACTGACATGAATAGACAAAAATGTCTGCTGTTTAAACTCCACACATTGTGGGGTATTTTGCAAAGCAGCCGCTGCAAACTAATGCCCTATTGCTTATGCTCTTGTTTAAATCACAGGATGTGCTGGAAGAGGAGGTCACAATGGTGGAGGGAGAAAAGTCTCCGGCTTCAGGCAGGAACTGGAAGAGAGAGAGCAGCAGTGTGGACAATTACACCCCTGCTTAGGCCTACTGCCTTATTTTCCCTTCCAGGTGATTCCTACAGCCTACAGTCGCACAGAAGCCTGCGTCCTTCCAATCCTGATGGCCTCCTGCTCCCTGTGAACCAGCCCTCCCACTCTTCCATCGCCCCTGACCGTGGATCCTGGTTAGTTTGTCCTGAAGACATCTGTATCGTACTCAGGATTTTTAGTAATTTTTGCCCTGACAGATGACCTCTCAGGGTCAGTTACAACTACTGTGGCACTGAGAGAGCACATTGCTGCAGATGGTTTAAGGCTTCTGGTGCTGGAATCCCCTGCCGAACCACAAAGGCCAGCTGTCCACGAGGCATGAATGTTGTCTCCTTATCTGTTATGTTCAAACAGCTTGCTGGCTAAAGTGCAGTGGGCACTTTCCCAAGGTCATGTCCTCTCTCCAGCACAGCTCACTGTTGGTCACCTCATGGCAGTACCTGCATGCTTGGTATTTTCCTTGGGTGGCAAGCTTTGAAGATGCAGAACAATTTAAATATTGGCCTGCCCTTAGGTGAAATAAAAAACAAGCTACTTCTGGTTTATCCCTCTTAACCCATTATACTCAAAACCTTTTCCTACACACTGCACCCCAGGACCCCCAGACTCGCAGACGGGTCTGTTGCCCAAAGAGGACTGCACTGTAGCCAGGAGGCCTGTACTACAACAAGGCTCTGCAGCAACCCACTATGACACTGTCTTTGAAACTCAGTGTCTCCTTTCACAAAGTGCAAGTCACAGAGCCACCTCTACATGGGGGCACTCAAGAATTATGTGCTATGCAACAAATAAAGCACCCTGCAAAGGGAAAAGACACCATGGAACTTTTCCTGCCTTTCCACCAGGGCCAGGTACAATGATAATCTAACTCACTTCTTACTTCCTTTTCCAGAAAGATTCTGGGAGGAAACTGAGACCCCCCCCCACCCCATTTGTTAATTATAAAATTTCCATTAGTAGTTTATTTAAGGCTAAGGATATTGGATGCATGGCATCACTGGTTTGCAGACAGGGGTGTTTGCAAATGCAGGGGGAGGGGTATAGGGGGTGGTATTTGGGGTCATATCAACCACTGAAGGAGGGGTGCTGCTGGTGTTTACTAGGTCAGACTCACACACATGAAAGCTATTGAAATGCCCAGAAAAGTCACAAGCAATGAAGAATAGTCTTGCCCAACTGCAGAGAAACACTTGTTTTGTGTTGTTTAATTTAATCCTATGAGAACTTTTAGGCACAGGGATTCTTATTCCATTTGGAGAAATTGAAACTCAAGGTGAGGCCAAACACCTGGTAAGAAGTAGGAGCAGGATTCAGCTCCCCTTAGGGCTGACCCTTTTCCATTTCAGAGTTTCTAGTAAATTTTGACACTTCACTTTGGGTTGCACTGTCCCATTTTCTTATTTGTCTGCTGGGAATATTTAAAGTTCTCTCAAAATTTTTGAAGATCAAGTTTTCCATAAAATGTTATGGAAAACTTTTCAAAGTCCAAACTGGTTTTTGAAGTCAAAACTGGAAGTTCTGGCTCAAGACTCAGAGAATACTTAGTACAGTGTTCAGGGGACTCACACACACACACAATCACACACAGAGAGGGAGAGAGAGAGAGAGGGAGAGAGACCTGCCTTCCTTGCAGATGAGCATAGTACTCACGGAGCAGACACTGAACTGGGTCCAGTTCCCAGCCCGGCACGGCCTCCTGCCCACAGGAAAGTGGTGTTTGAAGACCACAGCAGCCTGGTCAATATTTGTCAGGTCAGTTCCTGGAACTTGTTTGAAGGCAGATGCAGCAAATGGGAAGGGATGTTTTTTCAAAGTGTCTGTCACACAAACAAGCAGGTAACCCGTGCTTCAGGCCTGCTGGGTAGGAGGATGTTCTGACACTGGTCATGATGGGCTGGGGGTTGGGGTGATGTTGAAGTGACTTTATAGGATCCAGTTATTCTGGGAATGAGAATGTGGGCAAGGCCTGGCCATCCCAACATTACAGATGGAAGACCCAAGCTCTATGCAGGCAAATAACTTGCTCCCAAGTTGTTTCAAGCTTTTACCACCACACCAAACCACTCCAGTGTTTTCTGGACACTTCTAGTAATATAATCCATGGGTTGGGAGGGAAGTTCAGTAAATAGTGCAAGGTCTCTCTCCTGCTGTAAAAGCCCCATAAAGTGGGATCTTGGCTCTTGTTCACTCATGTCTCCCGAATATCTAGAAGGAAACCTGGAACTAAATGAATATTTTTAAAGAGAAAACCTCTTGGTGATGGAATGGAAGTGATTTGTGTTCTTCTTAGATTTTTTATAGTTTCCAACTTTCTTAGATAAACCATGTATCTTGTTCTTGTTCAAAGTCAAAAGCCAGTAAAACATTTCTGTTAAAAATGAGAATTATTCAAGCTGGTGTAGTAGTTTATACACACTTGTAATCCTAGCACTTGGGAGGCTGGAGCAGGAGGATGGTGCTTTCAGCTTGGGCTACATAGCAAGTTTGAGGCCATCCTGGATCACAGAGTCAGACCGTCTCAAAAAAAAAAAAAGAGAACTATTTCATTCTACCAGTAAACTTTATCAACCACTTTTAAAGCATAAAGTATCCTAGGAGACTGAATCTGCTTCTCCAATGGGGAGGGGAGGAGGTGCCTTTGAGTCTATATTTGTCAAAATGCTCCCTGTTCTATTTTCTCCCTGGAGCAGCATTGGAAAGAGCTGGTACTGTCTGATCCTCACCTGTTCTGGCTCTTCTAAGCTTTGTTCTATATGAGGAGCAAAGCTGCTCTGAAGGAGGTTGACGCCTGGACTCAGATCTCATGAGAGGCCAGAAGCCACTCTCTGATTCCTGGCATGCAGAAGCAATTTGTTGTACTAAGCTACTAAATCTAACAGTCATTGGTTATGCAGGAAGAGGCAAATGATAAAGATTTTGTTAATATAGGTCTCTAGGAAGAAATTAATAGGAAGTAGTAGAGACTGCAATCAGGTCTCTGAAATAAACATTATATAAACTTGGCATGTATTACACATGGTTTTATATGCAGAGGCCATGCAGCATCTCCCAAACATCCTATTTCTGCTCCCTGGCTGAATGGAGTTTATCCCCAGCAATCTGGACAAGAGAATCTTTCCAGTGCAGCCGGAATCCCTTCCACGAGCCTGGCAGTGCCTGTGCTCACACTGGTGCCTTAGGTGACTGAGGCTTACCTCAGTCCCTCCCACTGAATTCCTGACTGCTCATTTGAGGGCTTTGCAGTCTGGGGAGGGCACTGTGTGCAGGTCAGCTGACTTAGCCTGAGCTAGGTGGGGTGATACTCTAAGCACCTCTGCTCCAGAGTCTCTCACCCTTCTCCCGGGACCAGTGGGATTATCTGGGCATGATGCCCCAAGTTCAAGCATCAGAGGGCCAACCGAGACCTCCAAGATGGCCATAGCTGCAGGGTCACAGAGAAGTGCCTCACTCCAGGAGGGCGTTGTTATTTTTTAAATAAATGATACTGGGTAAAAAAAAAAAAAAAAAAAAAAACCTTTTTATCTAAGAGCCCAACTCTGTATTTCTTTTTCTCCAAAAGTCTTTCCTGATTAAGAATGTTAAGTGTCTCCCTATTCCACTCTGTGCAGGTACTTGCTTGAGTTCCTAGGAAGAAAAACACGAAAGAGCCTCTGAGTCTCACTCTGTGATAGTGCATTTCCAGAAATGGCCAGGCATTTGCTATGGGACTTTTCTGTCCTGATCAAGAGTTGGAATCCATTTTTCTTCCTCTCGAATATGAATTTGGCCCCAAGACCTGACTGGTTGACTAGGATGAAATGAAAGTGATGCCTCGTAACCTCCAAGGTTGGCCTTAGCAGGAGTGGCACTTGGAAAACTTCCTGTTGGAAGACAGCCACTGTGCTTAAGCTGTCACCCTACCAAGGTTTAACTACCTTGAAACCATCTGCCATGAGAAACCTAAGTTCGCCATGTGAAGAGAGAAGCATAAGGCAAAGCAATGACATGCCAGACGTGTCGGTGAAGGTTTCCCAGACTTCCAGGCTGCCCACCCAGCCACTGGTGAAAACAGCCAACTGCGAGCCTCAGCAGGCAGCGTGTGCAACGGAAGAGTCACCTGGTGAAGCCCTGATCTGATTCCTCACCCTCAAAAGTGTGAATGGATAATCACGGTTTAGTTTTGGTTTTTTAGACATGTAAGGGAAAAATAGTTCTCTGAATTCTAGCCAAAGTTATGCCATTTCGTGGCAGGCCATCATTCATTCAATTTTCCATGCAATGAGGCTGTGTGACAGACTGCAGCAAAACAAAGCCATCCTTCCCATGATCTAGTAGACTTTTGCTACGCTCTTCAGTTTCTGATAGAGACAAGGACAAAGTGCAACTAAACAGTTCCTCTCCAGGTCTGCTTTGCTTCTGCCCTCTGCTGGGCGCCTCGTAAACTTAGACCTTATAAAGTGGAGCTTGTTGCGGGGAGATGGGAGAGGGCATACATAGCATCTCTCAGGAGTGCAAGTAACCTTTAAGTTGTCCAGCACTCTGTGAGCAATCCAGAGCTCCCTGGCTCTGGCTGTCTGTCTTGCTTGTTTTATTTGCTTATTTATTCATTTTTGGGTGTACTAGGGTTTTAACTCCAGGTCTCACACTTGCTAGGTAGGCACTCTACCACTTGAGTTACTTCACAGCCCCGTTTTGGTTTTGATTATTTTAGAGATAGGGTCTCACAAACTGTTTGCCCAGGGTCGGCTTCAAACCACAATCTTCCTGATCTCTGTTTCCTGAGTAGCTAGGATTATAGGTGTGAGCTACCAGTACCCAGGGTTTAATTTTTTTTTTCTTTTTGGTGGTATTGAGGTTTGAACTCAGGGCCTCATGCTTGCTAGGCTGGCGCTGTACCACTTGAGCTACTCTGCCAGCCCTGTGGCTGCCTGTCTTTGGTAACATATTCTGGACTAAACTGCCTGTGAGCAAATTTACGAGCAAGGACTTTTAAAAATTCTTTATGTTCTTCCTCACCTCTTCAGTGAGATTATTTATCAAGAATGGCAACATCAGTATCTGTTCGTAAGTAATTTTTTAAGTTCCCTGGCTTGGAGAGACTTGGGGCTTTTGTTTTCAACTTATAAAGATGTCTTGTAATGTTTCATTTGAAAGCTGGGCCTTTGAACCCATTTTACATGGGATCCTCTGGGCTGTGGGGGATATTGTGAAGTGTACGGGCACCAGAGATCAGTCACACACCTGGGACCCCAAAGGGAGCCATCATTTGTAGATGGTTCTGAGCTCTGAGTGGGATGGAGGGTGTTGGCCATGTGGTGTCAACGATGCCTTGGAGGATGGAGAAGACAGGGACGAGAAGGAGGTAGGGGGGGGAACACATTCTTCATAGATGCCTGCTTATCCCCTAAAATCCCAGCTGGGAAATGAGTTAGACAGGGACATCTTTGCTTTAGAACTTTCCTGATAGGAGTAACAATGAGAACAGCA
The DNA here is from genome assembly GCF_047511655.1 of Castor canadensis. Taxonomy (NCBI): domain Eukaryota; kingdom Metazoa; phylum Chordata; class Mammalia; order Rodentia; family Castoridae; genus Castor; species Castor canadensis. Next base: position 14,976,499 of record NC_133388.1, on the reverse strand, counting down.
ATTTGCTGGTTCATTCGCTGGGCACCAACAATTTGGGGTAGAATTTTCCTAAGCACTTTTTGGTATGTTACTCACAGGGCACCTTGATGACTTAAAAGCAACGCGTTTTAAAGGAGGAAAGTGGAACACAGAGAGATTAGTCCCACACCCAAAGGTTGTACAGCCAGAGGTATAGGGCTATGTTTCTAACCCGACTGGGAGCTGGATGGGAGACTTCTCAGAGTCCTCCTTTCTGAGCTTGGTCCCTTTTGTCTCTCTCTTTTTTTTTTTTTTTGTAGTACTTGGGTTTGAACTCAGGGTCTATACCTTGAGCTACTCCACCAGTCCTTTTTTTGTGTGATTTTTTTCTTTTTTCGAGATAGGGTCTCACAAGCTATTTGCCCAGGGCTGGCTTTGAACCATGATCCTCCTGATTTCTGCCTCTTGAGTATCTAGGATTACAGGGGTGAGCCACCAGCACCACGCTTGGTCCCTTTTGCCTCTTGACCCCATGCTATATAATTGTCTTGCATAGGAAGTCCCCAGTGCCATATCCTAAGAGCAGCTCCTGCCTGTGCTCGTGCCCTGTGGGGTATGGATATGAGCTGGGGTGGCTGCAGTGCATTTGGGGACCCAAATGAGTGCTCTTGATCCATGTGAATAGCTTATCTTAGTGAAGGGCCATGTGAACCACCCTCTGGCAGTGCCCCCCATCCTCCTCCTGGCAGACTGCAAACTCCAAAAGGTAGGATTTTGTGAAACTCAGCCTCAGTGCCGCTCCTGGTCCATAGGAGGTGCTCAATTCAGCTAAGTGCCTGTTGACCAATTCACTGGGCAGACAGAGAAGGGACATCTACCCAGAAAACCTACACACCCAGGTGTCCGGAAGGGGAGGGGGGTGCCACATTGTCTATAATTCAGCTAAGAATGGGTGCTCTTTTGCTTTTATTTACATTCTAAGGTGATTAGTTACCAGCCTTGGGATGGCTCAGCAACAGACACTGAAGGGCTGGTTAGTATTTGAAAGACTAATCAGACCCCACACTCTGGAGTGGGTGATAGCACAACTTGGCCAAGCAGAGTTGGCACTAATAAACCTAGTGAGTAGTTAAAAGAAGAAAGAAAGATTTTCCACAGACGAGGTGAGTGGTGTGTAAGATGCATGGGTTTCTCAGTGCACAGGTGCTTCTGACCTTATATGAACAGCTCATGGCCTGGTATCCTGGATGCAGGCTCTGAACCTATGTTTGTGTGCTTTGTTTGTGTAGATGCTCTTTGGAGGTATTGTCACTCAGCTCAGACTAAGTTAGCTGTATCTGCTTTTAGAGTATTGTCACTTTGACATGGGTGAGGCATTCATGCTGTGTGTGATAATCATTCTTGATATTCTGTAATTGATGATTTGCATCTTGAAGTCATGGACCAAACCAATGGCAAGGTCATTTCCATTCACACCATCTCTGCATTTTCATAGGCATGACAGTCATTCTATAAACCCTCCAACCTCTACTTTGTTTCCTGCCCAATAGGGAGCATCCACCCCACCAGTGAGGAGGTGACTCCTCCCATCACCCCAGTGCTCAGTGCTCTCACCCACTTTGCCCCTCTGCCTCTGATCACCAGGGCGTGGTGTGGGCATGCCCTCTTGGGCACTCTAAATGACAAACTCTTCCTTCAAAGGCTGCTGTCTCTGTCATCCTACCACACTTGATTTAAACACATTCCAAACCAATATGAGTCCATCTGAAAACAAATGGAAAGGCATCTCACATGGCAGCGGGCTGAGGCTGCAGGCTGACAGAGCTGGCTCGAACAACTCCTGCACCACTGGCTTACACACGTCTGAATGGGCAGTACCTGAGGCTGCTTCCATGTACTGTCACCTGGGAGCAAGGCTGCAGGGGGAGGCTGATAACCCTTATCCATCCCAACCATGAGGGCTTCTGATAATGACTTGAAAGTGCCATTAGCTATACTACCTAAAGCAATCTATGTGTTCAACGCAATTCCCATCAAAATCCCAATGACATTTATCGCAGAGATAGAAAAATCTACCCTAAATCTCATTTGGAAACACAAAAGACCACGAATAGCCAGAGCAATACTGAGCAAACTGACTTCAAACTATACTACAGAGTCATAGAATAAAAACAGCATGGTACTGGCACAAAAACAGATAAGAAGACCAGTGGAACAGAACAGAGGACCCGGATATGAATCCACACAGCTATGCCCACCTTATTTTTGACAAAGGCACCAAAAACATATGATGGAGAAAAGACAGTCTCTTCAACAAATGTTGCTGGGAAAAGTGGTTATCTGCCTGCAGAAAACTGAAACTGATCCATGCCTATCACACTGAACCAGTATCAACTCAAAGTGGATTAAGGACCTTAATATCATACCCAAAACCTTGCAGTTAGTAAAGGAAAGAGCAGGGAATACTCTGGAAGCAATAGGTATAGGCAAGGATTTCCTCAGTAGAATTCAAGCGGCCCAGCAACTAAGAGAAAGGATGGACAAATGGGATTACATGAAATTAAAAAGCTTCTGCACAACAAAAGAAATGGTCTCTAAACTGAAGAGACCACCCATAGAGTGGGAGAAAATATTCGCTGGCTATACATCAGACAAAGAACTGATAACCAGAATATATAGGGAACTTAAAAAACTGAACTCCCAAAAATCAATGAAGCAATAAAGAAATGGGCAACTGAACTAAACAACTATTTCAAAGGAAGAAATTCAAATGGCCAAAAAACATGAAAAAATGTTCACCATCTCTGGCAAATCAAAACCACACTAAGTCCACCTCATTCCTTTTAGAATAGCCATCATCAAAAACACCACCACCAACAAATGTTGATGAGGATGTGGGGAAACAGAAACTCTTGTACACTGCTGGTGGGAATGTAAGCTAGGACAACCACTCTGGAAAAAAATTTGGAGGCTTCTTAAAAAACTAAACATTGATCTGCCATATGATCCAGCAATACCTCTCTTGGGGATATACCCAAAAGACTGTGACACAGGTTACTCCAGAGGCACCTGCACACCCATGTTTATTGCGGCACTATTCACAATAGCCAAGTTATGGAAACAGCCAAGATGCCCCACTACTGATGAATGGATTAAGAAAAGGTGATATTTATACACAATGGAATTTTATGCAACCACAAAGAAGATTGAAATTGTGTCATTCGCAAGTAAATGGATGGAAATGGAGAGCATCATCTTAAGCGAAGTTAGCCAGGCTCAGAAGGCCAAAAGTCACATGTTCTCCCTCATATACAGATTATAGACCCAAAACAAATGCAGTAATATTATTGGACATGGGTCACACACTAAGGAGAGAATGAGCACAGGAGGAACAGGGAAGGGGAAGGAAACCTAAAACTTGAATGTGGTTGATGTGCCCACTGTAGAGGAGCAAATATAGTAATCTTAAACTGGTGAGGCCTCTATGGAAAGGGGCCAGGAAGTAGTGAAGAGGTCTGGTAGAGAGGAGCCAATGTACATTGCAATATACATGCGCATGCGCATGGAAGCAATGCTAGGAATCTCTCTATACAGCTGCCTTTAGCTCAGATTAGCAAAAATGCTATGTCTTTCTTACTATCTCTTATGTTTTCTCAACAAAATTGGAGAATAAGAGGGCAGAACAGGTTCTGTGTGGAAGCGGCAGGGGCTGGAGGTATGGGAATTGGGGGAGGAGGAGGCCCAAACAGTGTATACACATGTCAGTAAATGTAAAAATGATAAAATTTAAAAAAATGTTGTACATCAATAAAAAAATCTGAAAAAAGAAAGTGCCACTCGTTAGTTCTTTGCACCTGGCATGCATCTCATGCCATTGTAGACATCCTGTCTGACTTGGAACAATGGAGGAGACCCCGTGTCTGCCAGTGTGCTCCTGAGAGGGAGGATGGCTTGTTCTTCAATTCGACCTTTATGGAGTGCCTTAGGGCAGGGTGTTGTGGGTGACCCTGCAGCATTAGAGCTTCTCCTATAAATTTCTAATGCTGCCCCAGGAGCCCTGTGACCTGGGTGAGTTCTCCTCCCTCTTGAAGTCTCTGCTTATCCGTTTGCAAAGCAAAGCAGGAGTGTGCAATCACAACATTCAGCTCCTTTGAAGCTTCTGCCAGCTCCCAGCACAAGTCCTTCTGGTTTATTTCCTTCTGTGGGAAAGCCAGTCTGAGGTCTCCACATGGCACATCCCAAAGGGTGAGGCCCCTGGGAAAGGGCCTTTGGGTCTTTTAGGAGCAAGAGCTCCGTAGAGGTTGCCGGGGACACCTCAGTGCTGAGAGGTGCAGGGGCCAGAAGCCAGCACAGGCCGCCTGCCAGTGGGGGCAGGAAGGATGGTGGGGATGAATCAAAGGGTGTGAGCTGTCTGTGCCATGGGGTCACCACGGTTGATGGTACTGCAAGTGGCTCTCAGAATGCAGAGGAAGGAGGAGGCTGAGCACCCAGAGGGTGACAGCACTAGAGTCCAGAAGGCATCCAGCAACCAGAGACCTTCACAAGCCATACACTCCTGGCATTTTCCTGCCTGAGGACTCCGCTGGCTTTCTGTCTCCTTCCACCTCACCACGCCTAGGCTGCTTTCCTTGGCCAACATACCCTTCCCACACCGTCCTACCTCCCTGTATCTCAGTCTTGGTTTCTACCATTCCACCTGTGACACACGGTGACTTCAGGGACTCCCATCTGTCCCTCCAATGCACCTGCTCACTCCCAACTCTCAGTTTCTACTCAATACCTTTACAATACTTATTCTAATTGGCTACAAGTCCTCAAACTGAGAGCAGGGACCCCAACCCCGGTCATCCCAGCCAGCAGCCTTCAAAATACCAGTCTCCCAGAGCACAGCTGGGCAGCAAATCTCCATTCTTCAGGGGTGGAGCTCCTGGGAACAGGGACTTATGGGGAAGTACCCTCATTGCACACTTACTGTAATGACTGCAATAAACCTAAAATGTGAATTCAGCAACAGGGCTCCAGCATAACTGTGGGATGCTAATCTGAAAATGACCGGCTAAGTCCCAGAGGCAAGGTTGCCACCCAATGACATGTCAACAGCTGCATGAACCCATTATTTTATTTGTTCAATAAAAACATATTGAGCACTTAATGTATACTAAGACAAGATTCCTGGCCCACTGGGACTAAATAGGGGAGACAGATACAAGAGGACTGAGCCCTTAAAAGAGGCATCCTCACGGGGAATGCAGCTTTGCCTGGGTCAGACATACCTCGGATCAGGAGGAGGCAGGTCTTGGTGTCACCCTTGGGACACTGCAGGGAGATGTTCACATGTATGATCAGTCAACAGTTCATGCCAGCCTTAGACTTGGGTGGGATTTTGGACTTTCCCTAGGAAAAGCATAGACTCAATGTGTTTGTCTATGATCATCACCAGGAAGGTGCTATTAAAGCAGATGATAGGAGAAGAGGGACCATCCTTTGAGCGGAGTATGATGTTGGTGGCAGTGGCTGCTACGGCCTCTGTCCCCTCCTCACTGACAGCCAGCACAGCCTTGTGAGCAGCCTGCCAAGAAAAACACAATTGTCAGTGGCTCCCTCAGAGATTCCACTCCATGTACGGTGCTACAACAGGCTGGAGCTTTGTGGTCTTCTAGGGAGGAGGGTTGTGACCTGGGGCTCATATGTTCCTAAACTGCAGGGGAGCAGGGATTCCCCTTGATGACAGGAATGAGTTTTCACTGGTGCACATGAGTGCTTCCTTGAGAAAAGGTTCATTAGGGTCATCATATGCTCTTTGCCTTCCTTCCCTCGGGACCAAGACAAAGGTCCCTGCTGTGGCTGCAGGGTCACTTCTGACCATTATAAGCCATTATTGAATTAAATCTTAGGTCAGCAATCAGAATCTATGCTGACAGAGGCTAGACAGGTAAGCCCAAAGGGATGGGGTATGTGGGTCCCCTGGTGGGTACAGGGGGTGGGGGGAAGGAGGCTAAAGAGCTTGACTCCATCACACAAGGCTATCCACATAAACTTTACCCTGACAGTCTCCTCGATTGACTCACTTTGGAAACCTGCAGGGAGTCACTCTTTGTAATTCCAGAAAAATCAGCATTTCTGTCAAAGGCATCATGGATGCCCATTTTGGGGAGGATGGTTTCCAGGTTGTAGGAGGCAGACATGGAAAATCTGGGGATGAGCACCTCTATCCGCCTGTGGAGAAGGGAGAGAGAAAGGTGAGCTCAGAAGCCAGTGTGGTGTCCATCTCTGCCTCCAGTGGCATTTCGGAGGCTCCAGGCTTCCTTCAGCCACTACTAGCTATTGCTAAAGAGGCCACACATCCCAGCCAAAAAATAGCAGGCTGCTCTGGAGTGAACCTCCCAGTGGAGCACGTCCAGCTCTGCAGGAAGACAAATGGGCCCTGTCATGAAACAGGGACACAGGGGGAAAGGTGGCCCAGCAGGGCAGCCTCGGGTGGAGACCAATGAGGACACCAGATGGTGATGGAAGCTCATCAAGCAGACCTTGCTTGGGAGGCCACGCTGCAACCTTTCCAAGGCAAGCCCAGCAGATCCACTGAGCAGCAGAGTCCATCAGCACGTTCTCAGTGTTGGGATTACATGGCACCTGTGCTGTCCATTACAGGAGTCACTAGTCAAGTGAGGCTATGGAGAAAACTCAAATGTGACTACTGCAAACAAGGAGCAAAACTTTCAATTTTGTTTAATTACTATTATTTTTTTTTGGTGGTACTAGGAGTTGAGCTTGAGGCCCTGTACTTGCTAAGCAGGTGCTCTATCATTTGAGTCAAGTCCCCAGCCCTTTTTGTCTTAGATTATTTTTCAAATAGGGTCTCACTTTTTTGCCTGGACTGGCCTCAGACCACAATCCTCCAACCTGTGGTCTCCCATGCAGCTGGGACAACAGGTGTGCACCACCACACCTAGCTTGTTTTGTTGAGATAGGATCTCACTAACTTTTAGTCCAGGTTGGCCTCGGACTGCAACCCTCCTGATCTCCACCTCCCAAGTAGCTGGGATTAGTCGTGAGTCATACTAATTTTGATCAATTATAATTAATTTAAACATGAATAACTACACATGCTTGGTAGCTACTGTATTCAACATCACAACCCTAGAGTTTGCACAATGTTTTCTTCCTCCACACTGCTTCCCCTCACCTGGGAATAAACAGCTGGCATTTATTGAATATCTACCATGTGCCAGACATGGTCCCAGGCACATTCAGTGACATTGTCTCTATTTTAAAGATGGTTAAACACAAGGTGGAGTGGCTCACACTTGTAATCCCAGCTATTTGGGAGGTGTAGATCAGGAGGATCTCCACCCAGACCAGCCCAGATAAAAAGCTAGCAAGACCCCATCTCAATGACAAGCTGGGCAGGGTGTTATGTGTCGGTAACCCCAACTTCACAGAAGGCATAGGTAGGAGGATCTTAGTTCAAAGCTGGCCCAGGCATAAAAAATATTTTAAGATACCCAAAATAAGATTCTGACATTCCTTTATATCATATAGTTAGTCCTTTTCATATTGTCCATAGTAATTACAGAATGAATGAAATTACTATTAGAGGACATTATTGAAGCACTTCATAAACAGTAACTTGTTTTAACTTTTCAACAACCTATACATTCAGTAATATTAGCCAGGTGTGGTGCACACACCTATAAACCCAGATCTCAGGAGACTGAGCCAGGAGGACCATGAGTGCTAGGCCAGTGTGGGACTAGAAAGTGAGACCCTGTATCGAAGAAAATCAGTAATATCATTGTCATTTTATAAGTGAGCACCAAGGCTTTTTTTGTTTGTTTGCTTTTGCAAGATTGTTCCTTTGAATTTGAGATCAGCTTGCCTCTTGTAGTGAACTTGGCTAGCATGGACTAGCCACAATGGCTATGCAGACATAACCTTGGGTGATTCTCTTTCCTTACCTAAAATGGGGGTCAGTGGAATTCTCATGTATCTGGTAATGGTGAAGTTCAAGTGTGAACACATATACACCATAAAAAGCTCACTATCCAGTGTGCAGTTGGGGCTAATTTGTGGAGTGATTATTCAACAGCTGTTACCCCTGTTCTCCCGGTCCTTGGTTGCACACCATCACCTGGTCCAAGTTCCAACATACTGACACAGAGGCTCACCTCTTCTGCAGTGAGTGGCTCCACTTTTCCAGCGTCCTAGGTGACAAGGCCTGTTCCAGCTGGCCCATCTTGCCTTTGCTAGGAAGGACAAAGAGGGCCATGGTGTCTGGGCCATAGTCCATCTGCAGCACAGAGCAGTCCAGCTCTGGATCCACTCCAAAAGCAAACTCTTCTGTCTGGTGCATCATGGGGACATGCACAGTGGTCCCCTGGCCCACCAGGAATGAGAAGCCTTTAATAGTATCTGCAGGGTTAAAGGGCTTGGTCCATTTGGCTAGCAGAAAGAAAAAGGAGAGGTCTTTCTGTCAGTGCAAACAGTGAGGTGAAGACTGAGAACTCATTTCTTCAGTAAAACAATGAGAAAACTGCCAGTGACAGTCATAATCAATTCTTTCAGAACTTAGAAACCAACCCAATGCTTATAGCTAACTGGAGAACAGATTATTAAAGAAAAACAGTTGAATCTTGCCAAGAACGGTGACGTTTATGGCATTCCAGCTTGCCTAATGTCATACCCCATTCTCTAGTTCTGCAGAGGTGTTGAAAAGGAATAGCCCACATTAGTAGAAATCAAGCAACCTGTTTGCCATTGAAGGAAAAAACCACGGGGCTGGAACCCTTTGGAAACTCATTCCCAAAGAACGGCCATCATTTCACCTGTTTTGTGCTATCCTGGAAGAGTGGCTTGCAAAGCTGTCTGTATTTGATCTGACTTGGAGTTTGGCCAAGGTGAAAATCCTTTCCCCAGGGGGCATTTGCCAAGACAGTTACAGCTTGTCACTGTTGTGGCCAGTAGGTAACAGTGGGGCAGGCGATCCACTAACCAAAGAGCTTAAGAAGACAAACTGGGGGCAGAGAGGTAGTGGCAAAAATGGCAGACTAAGGCCCTCCATGTAGTCACCCTTCCCTAAAAATGGTCTCAATCTTGTTTCTCAGAACTTGGGCCATCTGTCTGTTGGCAACCGGAGGACAGCTTATTCAAGAAAGGTGGCTGCAGGACCAGAGGTCTGGCTCAAGTGGTAGAGTGCCTGTTTTGCAAGTGTGAAGCCCTGAGTTCAAACCCCAGTCGCACTAAAAATTAAAAAAAGTGGAAATACCTTGGGCATTCTCTCTCAGGATCCTCTCCCAGCTCTGGCAGCTCTACTTTTTGCTACTTTTCTATCTCAATAAACTCTCGTGCTTTACTCAAAATAAATAAGGAAAGAAAAGAGAAGAAAGAAAGATGGCTGAACCCTGATGGGAAGGTCAGCTTTGTTGGTGGCATTTTGATTGGCACTAATCCCACCTCTGCTCAGCAGTAGCTTGAAAAGTGGTCTCTGTGTTCCTGAAACCAGAGGGAGAGGAGCAGAGTGGTGCACTTCCCAGATTCCTTAGCAAAGAATCACCATTGTCTAACGAGCCCAGTGGTTCCTGGGAAGCCCTCTCTCAGCTCACATCTGATTGGCACTCGCCCCATGCTAAGCTGGGGTGTGGCAGGATTTTCTAAAGCAATTATAACTAAGTATCTTCATTCTGTGACTGTCCCTATGGTGGATGATAGACAGAGCAAACAATAGACCTATCAAAAAATCTAAAGAGAATAAAATGCCTACAGGAGCTTGGAAAAGTTCTAACATATCTTGACATGTAGAGGACTCATACATATGTAAATATGTATTTCTCAAACTTGGGAAAGTGACCTTGGGGTCTGCACAAAGAGAAAGTAAAGGCCAAGTCAGAAGTGTCCACCACTTGGCTGAGTTGATGGCAAGCCCCATTTTGCACATGGAGACCCTCGGCAAAGATGGGGAGGTTAATTTGTTTTAGGCATTTAAGAAATCTCTGCTCTGACCCCTTAACTAACCAAGAAGAGGTGTCAGTGGCCACACAAGGCGAAGTTCAGACTTTAAAGAATTAGTTCAGAAGAAAGAGTAACAAAACAAATACTTATTCAATCAACAAACTCTTGGGAAAGAGGAGAAACTGATTTCCAGAGTTGCTACATTACATTACGTAAAATGTCTAGATTAACCAAAAAAAGGAAAAGTGTGCCAGCTTGTCTACATTTCCAAAGCTACTAAAGTGTTTCACCTTTGGAACTGCTTTTTAAACTGGGGTGTTGGAGAGCTCTGTCTCTCCCCTAAAACTTCCAGAGAGCAATGGGGCTGTTGCTGGTGGCGAGAGGTGAAGTCCTTTCTCCTGCCTTGTTTTGAGAAGGCTTCCCTAGGGGCTGCCCACGGAGCCCGAGCTCTGTCTCTCAGGACATTGAATCAGACTGTCGGAAGACAGCGATGAGTGGGTCACCATTGTAACCGATGGATGCAAGCTGGGAGACAGAACAAGGGCAGCCAGCTCCTGGCAAAGTTAATCAGAACTCCGGCTCTGCTGGCTCTCCACCCAGCTGTCTTGGTTTTGTCTAGCTGTGTTTTGACTAAATAGAAAAAAACAAAACAAAACAAAAAAAAGAAATCAGAATCAACCTCTCAGGTCCTTACCTTTAAAGAAAATGTGGTTCACCAGTACCATGGCTGTCAGAGGGTCAAGGTCTTGGATTATATCCGTCACCTTCCCGCTGGTCTCCTTTGCCACGTAGCTGTTGATCTTCTCCTGGGCAGCAAAGGTGCTGGAGAAATCTGTGGAGAAGACTTTCGCCTCATACAGCCTCTTGCTTCTGTCCAGGAAATCCGCCTGCAGCGCTAGCCCCTTTCTGACGAACAGGGCACTGCCCACTCTCAAACTCCGGTCTTTGCTGGGGACGTTCAGAGAGTGGACTAGGTGCTGGAAGCCCAGGTGGATGACAGACTCTGCTGTGTGTGTGAGGCTGAAGTTCAGACTTTGCAGAATCTGGCTCTTGGTGGCTGAACGGGCCCCCAGGGACAGCATGGCCAGGGAAGTAGAGACACTCACAGGGGAGAAGAAGATGTTCCGACCAGGGTTCTGTAGAACCAGCCTCTGGTACAGGTGGAAGGCAAAGTTGGTGTTGCTGCGAGACACCTGGTAGGCGGGGGTGCCCTTCATGGAGGGAGGTTTGGGGGGCCTTTTACTGGGGGTGCTGGATGGGGGGATGCAGTAGACTGGAGCACAGAGGCCAACCAGAAACAGAACTCGGTGAAAGGAAGAGGCCATTTGGAAGGAAAGAAGTCTGCAAGAGAGAGAAGAGACCCATTGGGGAGGGTAAACTGAGGACCTGTCAGAGACCCTCCATGTCTTGTACCGTCAGCAGTGAGATGAGAGCCTCCCCCAGGGTCTCACTGGAGCTCCGAAATCTCCCTACGGCATAGGTGTCATTAATGTCCTGGTTTCCCAAAGAGTGAGTAGGACTCCAGACTGTGAATTCATCTGTGTGTTTTTCACAGCTACAGAGAAACTTCTTTGCCTGAAAACACGGACTCCTCACTTGGGCCTGCCAGTGACCAGTGGGAACTAATGGCAGGAGAAAGCCTGACACCTCTGCCCCATTCTCTTCCATAGTCACCTTGGATTCTAGACACTTCAGAACTGATGCATTAACATCTTTTGACAAAAGTCTAATCTACCCAGCAGCAGTGACTCTTACCATGACCAGACTGGCCTGGCTCACCCTGAGCAAACGATGAGCCAGATCACAGAGTGACCAAGGCTACGCACACTTCATGCCCCCTCCCTATGTAGTCTGGAAGCTCGTGTCAGTGCACGCATGCCCTATGCAAGGCACTGCACGGGGAGGGGGGTGGGTGCAGGTAGGCAGCGCGCTGGCCGTAATGGGCTTGTGGGGAAGACTGGCAATTAGCAGGTGCCACGAGGCATGAGAGGTGAGCACGCCTGTCACTGACAAGAAAGTTGCCCAGAGGAGGTGACAGGTGTTGAGACTTGAAACAAATGGTTTAGCAAGGTGAAAAAGAAATGCCCAGAGGACAGCAGAACAAGGCAACCCTGAGGAGAATGGGTGGCTGTGTGCCGTAGGACCTCAACCCAGAACAGCAGCAGCCAGGCATGGGACAGTGAGACATGCCACAGAAGCAGAAGACCACGTGCAGCTGCGTGCAGGCCTGGCTGGAGGCCAAGGGACCCACTAGGGGACTGTGCAGAAGAAGCCTCTGTGGAGAGGGGACTTGCTCCTTTACTGGAGTGATGAGAGTGTTCTTCATTGCTCCCTGGCTCCCTTGTCCCCATGGTAAAGTGCACCATGTGGGGGAAGAGCTTTTCATCCCCACAAGCAGGTGGGTGGGCATGACCAAGCAAGGACACCGGGAGGAAGACGGGACGAAGTCCTGAGTTTTTCCTCTCTGCTGATCTGTGACAGAGACTCTGCAGGAAGCCATGTGAGAAGGGGCTCCGTAGCAGCCCTGTGAGGGGCAGGGGTCTGCCCTGTCATCTTGGGGGCTGCAGGACCTCCAGCCTCAGGCAGCACCTGACCTTGATCACCAGTGAGAAACGAGCTAGAGCAAGCACTGTGTTCTCCTTACAACCTCAGGGCAATGAGTTGCATGCAAACAATGGTGGCTTCTGTGCAACTATCTTTGCATTGCCTCCCACCCCCATCTCTGCACTTCACCATCCCCCATGTCACAGGAGGTGGCTACAGTGGGAAGCAGGACAATGTCCGCAGAGCTCCCAGCACAGTATCAGGCCCACAATGGACAGGTGCTTCTCCTTCATGGCGCTTAAGATTTTGCCTCTTCTCGCAGAAGCAGGGAGAAGGGCTAGACTTGCCCCCTGCAATTCATGACCATTTGAAAGGGGATGGGGCTGAAGGTCAGTGTCCCGGAAAACTTGGAGCTCAGGGAAAGGTGGTGTCAAAGGACTCCTTCCTGCTTGAGCCTGGGGCTCCAGGCGAAGTCATTACAGTCTTGAAGGAAAAACCCTGGCAAAGTTCATTCAAATTCAGTCTCTTCCCCATTGGACCTCTCCCCATCCAACTCCTGTCCCTTCCTCCTCAGCCCTGCCAAGCCCTCTCCAATCCCTGCTGGACCCTGGGTGTGTGTGAGCATCCTGCCAGTGGGTTCTGCCATGGAGTGTCAGGGACTTTGTTCTCCTGGGCCTGACCTCTGGCTGCAGACACCCAGTTGGCATGGGCCAACCCTCCATTGTCTCTCACTGACTCAATGGCTCAAGTACCTCCCAGCTCATCTCCTCACACTGCAGACAGGGCGAACTTCCTACCATAGAGCTGCATGTCCACTTGCCTCCTCCAATTCCTCACTGTCCCCACCTTGCTCAGAAGTGTCCAAGCTCCTGGCATACAGTGTCCTTCTCAACCATGCCCAACTTACTCTGTCCTTAGCTCCATCTGCAGGCACTGATATTCTGCTCCCTGCGGGTCTCCACCTTCCCTGGTGCCTCTTGACCCAGCTTGGGTGCAAGGGACTTCATTTCATCCATGCCCTTCCCTACCTGGGGCCTCTATCTTTGTGATGTGTGGTGACTCCCAGCCTGGTAGAACCTACCCAGTGGCACCTTCTTCGTCCAGCGCTCCTGGGTTAGGTGGCTCCTTGGGTACTGGGTCCACTAGGAGCTGCCCATTGCCAACCTCCTTCTGCCTGGCGATGTGCCTGACCAACTCGCTGTCGTGCTGACTGCAGGCAAAGTCTCAGCCCTTTCCATGTCCCTCAAATGGACCTGCCCCTGGCACATGGGCATGTGTGTGCACACACACATAGAACACACAAGTGCACATGTATACATGCAGCCCATTCAGCAGACAGCCATCCTTCCACTTCACATCAAAGACAGACCCTCAGACAACGAGCTGCCTCACCTCCTACAGAACACAAACTCCTGATTCCCCCTTCCCCACTATGCCAGCCGCCCCTTTTGGTGAGACCGACCTGGACAAAAGTGTCCCTTCCTACCATCCCTAGACCTTAGCACTTCTGCTTTTATATGTGTTCAGGTCCTCCATGAGGACAAAGGGACCCATACCGGCCCAAAAAGCAACAGCTTCTTTTCCCTTCTCATCCCTCCAGCTGCCGCTCTGTCCACCCTCAAGTGTCCACACCCCCTCACCTCCCATCACTGCCTGGCTTCTGCACCTGCAGAGAACAGACCCAGATGAGGTCAAAGCCAGTGGACATGTACACATGTTCATCTCACTGCTTTCCCAGTGGTGTTGGATTCTGAGGCCACCTGGGCTCCTGGTCCAGTCCTGTTCCTTGGCTCCATGCCCCACCTTTTCCCGAGTTTCCTTCACCTCTCTGCTCCTCCTCACCTCCACTGTCTCCTGTCTTCCAGCTCAGTCCTTCTATTGTCGCAGGTCTATGCCAGCAGCCACTCAGTTATAGTTCTCTCCTTTCCCCATACTGACCTCATCACACCCACAGCCTCATTACTGACAGATGCAAATGACAGCATGTTTTTAATCTCCAGCCCAGTCCTTCCTCCGAACTCCCTGACTCTAATTGCCTGTAGCCAGCCTCCTCATCAAACAAGCCTCAAGTGCAGCAGGACCAAACTGGCCTCCCACACATCTCCCACCAGGGGTCACCGAGGAACCTTTCAGCATCTTCTTCTATGGCACCATCATGCACCGAACCATCTGAGCCTTGGAGGGAGACATCCTGGACCTGCTTCTTCTTTCCCCATGTCACCTGTCTCTGGTCTTGTCATGTTTACTTCCTGTATATTCCACAACTCATTCACTTTTCTCTGCTCTTCCTCCTGGCAGCTAGCTGTACTATCATGGCCTCTTGCCTAAACCACTGGGGAAACCTTCTAACAGGTCTCTCTGCAGACCCACTCCTGGTTCTCCAATGCCCTCTGCTTATGGTAGCCAGAATGGCCTTTTAAAATGCAAACCTGACCCTGCCATTTAACCTAATTTAAAATGTTCCCAAGTGTCCTGTCTCCCAGAGTGAGGGCTGAAATCTTTCCTTGGGTTTGCACACTGGGCTGTGCTGTCCCTTGACCCTTGTCACATTTGCCTCTCTGCAGAGCGTTCTGCCAGTTTTTAGGATGCTTGAACATGATTTTTGTTGGTTAGTATTCCTGGAGCATGTCTTCCACTTCCTTCTCCCAACATTTCTCTAATTAATTTCTCCTAATTAATTGCTAGGATTCATTGCTTAGGTCCTAGCCCATCTCATTTCCTCAAAGAAACTCTTTGGCCACACAGAGTTACTCTGTGTTCTTATATTACCACCTGCTTATAGAGAACCAATTATCGCTGTCATAATGTCATGCTTATTTGTGTGACTGGACAATTAATGAATCAGGGATCCTGCCCTTCTTGTTCTCCCTGCAGACCCACTGTTGGGCCAATGCTGTGTTTGCTGAAAGGACAAATGAATTGAAATAAAATTAAATGAGCAGTTTGCTTCTGAGGTGGGGAACTGACCCAAGATGAGCAAGGGGGACTTAAAGTCAGGGTGGTAATAATTTCTGTATTTTGATTAAGGTGCCTATGGCCCAGGAACACACACTTGTCAAATTTGAATTGACATGCTTTTGTCCAAAACAAAGCAATATTGGACTTAATAATTGTAAACAGATACAAAACAGGCCAAAGCGTGTGAAGCCATTGAGACACTGGAAAATTGCATGAAAAAAGTTCAGACATCAGAAAACAGGAAGGAAAGAGAAACAAATGAGGTTAGCTCTAGGATGGTTCCAATTTTCTTCGAAAGGCACTTTCTGGACACGGGGGAAATCTCAAGGAGACATAGAAGGCTTGCTGAGCTCGGACATGACAAAGTTTGAGAAAGTCAAGGAGGCTACAATTCATGCAGCAAAATACCAAAAAGTTCTTCAGAAATGTACACAGGGTTTCCTTAGGTCTTAAGCTAAGTGCTAAAGTAAAATTCCACATGACTAGTCAATCACCAAAAACTACTGTGAAGATGTAAGCAAGACAATTCTCCTAGCTCAAAGGCACCAGGACATATTCCAGGTAAGAGCATCCAAAGTGGAGGGAGCTGAGCATTCAGTAGAGACCCACAAGTGTCACACTTTGTCAGCATAGCTAAACTAACTTTCATTTAAAGTTACACTAACCCTACCCGAAAGAAGCTTGAAAACATGGCTTGGCAGCGCCAGGGCCAAGCAGATAGATCTTCATGTAACTTAGTTGTCTGTGGAAATAAATATGGGCACACTGTAGAGGAAGACAACAAAATCCAGACAATAAAACTGGGATGTTACAACATTCAACATCCTATCTAAAATTGCTCAACATTCTAAGAATAGTGTTGACGTAAAATAACAACTCTGCTTTAAAGGAAATAAGAAAACAGTTTATTTTGAGTCAAATAGGACCACCCAAGGCCTGGGAACATGAATTCAACTCACCCTCAATGATATGTTCCACTGTGGAAAATGTCACATAACCTTCATAAACACAGAGCAAAAGAAAAGTCATAAAAATGCATTTACCAATTACATAGGTGACAGCATCAGTGAGCTGCCGCAAGCCAGAGAAATCTCTTCTGTAGGACTCAGATGTTATCTTTGTCACATTACTAGCTTTAGGGTTGGAGGTCTAGAGGTTGGTCAAGTTTAGCAAAAGCATTCTAAGAGTTTTATCTATTGTTGAAAATATATTAGGTCAGATACAGAGGTGTTAAAAGGGACCGAATGGCTGGGGATGTGACTTAAGTGGTAAAGCACTTGCCTAGCATGCTAGAGGTCTGGGATCATTCCCCAATAAAAGAAAAGTGTATTGTGGGGGGCGGGGGACTAAAGATAGCCCAAGATAACTTTGGCTCTTGCTTTGCAACATTCCATTTCTCCACAGTCATGATGTTTTAGTCAGTGAAGGTCAAGTTCTTCAATATAGATGTGGCTTCTTCAGAGAAATGCAGTTCATGACAGGAAAATGTTACTCGTAGCCAGAAGAAAAAACAGGCAACAGGAATAGACCAAGTCTCGACTGATACCGAGGAATTTTCTGACAAGGATTTTAAAACAGTCAGTTGAAATATACTTAAAAATATACTTACTACAATGTGAGGGGGAAAATAATCCCCAAAGCTATATAAAAAAAAAAGAATCCAGTCAAATGTTTAGAGAACATTTGATATCTGACATTTCAGAGCAAACCTAATACTGTAGGAGAAAATATTAGTGGTCTGGGAAACCTATCAGTAGGCACAATATCAACTGAAGAGATAATAGAGCCCCAGGAAACTGTAGGAAACTCTCAAGTGGTCTAACATATGTGTAATTGGTGTCCTAGGTTAAAAAAGGGAGGAGGGGTCATGCAGATTAGACAAAAAGAAAAAAAAAACCAGTAGAAAGAGCATAGGTTTTTCTTTATGTAACTTATACCTAACTAAAACCCACCAAATATAGTAAGATGAAATGAAGGCCTGTTTTTGATCACACATGATTCTTGGCCTACCAGGATCACTTTCTTCACTGCCTCCACCTGGCAATTTCCTTTCCTTCCTGCCAGCTTCCCTGGTTCCCACAGAAGGTCTGCCCCTCCCTTTATAAACTCCCGGAAATAAACCACAGCAAACCTCATGTCTGTCTCCCTGGTTGGACAGACTAGATATTGTGTGGCTACCCCAGGGCAGGGACTAGAGTCAGCACATCATGGGGAGGATGGAGAGAGGAGGAGAAGACTCAAGGGGAAGTGAAGAGGGAGAAGGGAGTGGGAGGGCAGAGGCAGAAGGGTGATGGGAACCCTAAGGGCCAGACTTGTTCACCCGTCCAGGCCCAGGGACTTTTATCAAGTCTTACAATGGGTGACGCACGGGGAGGCAACTTGAGGGAGTGTGGGGCTTCCCAAGATTGGTTAATTAGGTTCTTATAATGATGCAAACAGCCCAGGCATTACTGAGGATGACTGGATCAGATTTTCTAGGGAACAAGAGAAGACTTTAGAGCGAGAAGAGCTGGGTGCTGCTCTACCCCACCCCTGCCTTAATCGTTGTCTTTACCCCAGCAAGAAGTTCTTCAAGATCATCTCCAGCCCTGATGCTCAGTCCCTGGGGCCTTCTCCCCAAATTCATAAAACCCATCCTGCTGGAGAAACAACAAAATAGGAACAGGTCCTCATGAGTCCATCCGAGGCCCATCACAATGGAGCCTTGTCCATAGTCCATCCTCTTCCAAAGAAAGTCTTTTGATATACCAGGGGACAAACTTTCTATTTCTGATTATAGCTCCCATCCTGACCTCACACATCTTTATGCTTCTGCTCTATTTCTGGTTTTATGGAGATATCCATGACCCTTTTTCAATCTTTATACTTCTCTGTTTTCATATGTATTTTTATACTTCACCTATCCTTTCTCTTACCAGTGCAACAGATTAGGTGCCTCAAGTCTGAACTTGAGTGCCACCTTAATCAGAAGCCACTCTTCCAATTGTCAGGAAAATCTCCCTACCTGGAACTCCAGTCCCGGCATGGACCTGCTGCAAGGGAAATGCATCCCAGAGCTTCCTGTGAGCTCCTTTGCTGTGAAATTGCTCATTTCTTAGCTGGCCCAGTGTAGCCACCTGACATCTATGCGTCTGAGCCAAGCTGAGGGTGGAGATGAAGAGGGTGATTCATCTAGACAGAGTCCAGGCCCTAAGGAGTTTGGTCTAGGTGTTGATTTTTTTGTTTATTTCCACATCATGAGACCCACAGGATTCCTGCTCCAGAAAGGACCTTGGTCCTGGAGAAGTCCTTTCCTTGGGATCTGTGATGCCTTTGTTTCCATCAAGGGAAAGACAACAATCAATAGCTACCTGGACCTTAGAAGTCCTGGTGGCAGCAGCAGTATGAATGAGGCCTGGTAGGTGTTAAGTGGGTGTTGGTGCATTATGTCACCCCACAAAGACCCTGAGAGATGGTTACTAGGATAGCCACTTCACAGAGAGGAAAAGTGAGGGCTTAGAGAGTCCTGCAAGTTGTCTATGGTCACAAGTCAGCTAGACAGCCCTGCTATCTAGTGAATTTGAACCCAGCCCATCTGACTCTGAGACCTTTAACCCATCTCTTGCCCCTTGTAGACCCTGTCAAAGTTCTCCAAAAAAGAGCTCTGTAAGCACAGAGTGCATCTGGATGGGGTCCTGGAATAGAAGAACGAATGCTAACGCTAAAGCTAGTGGAAATCAAATAAAGCTCATCATTCAGTAAATAGCAAGGTACTAACATTAGTGCCTCAGTCATGACAAATGTCTTATAGGTATGGAAGAAGTCAATAGTAAGAGAAGCTGTCAAAGACTATGTACTCTCTTCAAAACTTCTCTGTAAATCTAAAATAATTCCAAAAATTTTAAAGTTTATTTTTTCAAAAGCAAGAAACAAAGATCAAGCAGTTAGGCAAACAAAACAGGGAAACTTCCCCACATTGGTCTAAGACCACGAATGGGTGCAGTGGTTTCTCTGAGATACAGAACTGACAGCCTCTAGTGTTGTCTGCCCACAGCATGGAGTGTCACACCTCTAAAGTCCTTTCTTTGCCAATTCTCTTCCAATCTTCCCATTTCTTCAAGGAGAAAGTCTCACCTGGGTGCCAACCCATCTCTACTACCATGGCTGACTTACTGACTTTACTTCATAACAAAGTACAGTAGGCCTCAGGCTGGAGGCAATCACGGGCAATAGTTTTGGTAGTTTCATCCCTGAATTGGTTCTGTTGGGTGAAATTTTACTTTCTATTTGTGGCAAGTTGTTCTGGTTTTTTATGGATGATTGTGTGATTAATTTTTCTGTTGAAAAACATTTATTTTTTAGCACAAATGGATTTAAAGACAGATCTTGACTAAATAATATAGATGGCCCTTATTTTACATACATCGCACACCTGGCACATTGCACCATAGATTAATGTGTAGAAGAATGACTCTAGATAAAATATTAGAGCCAGTTTTATCAAATCCAACATGGGTATAAAAGTCTCATCCAAGATAGAAGGACCTTCTAACATCAACTCCAACATTGCACAAATAGAAAGTGGAAGGCTGGGGACAAGGCATTTACTCAGCACAGCAACTAAGAGATAGCATAGATAAATGGGACTTTATAAAACTAAAAAGCTTCTGCTCAACAAAAGAAATGGTCTCTAAACTGAAAAGCCCACCCACAGAGTGGGAGAAAATATTTGCCAGCTACACATCGGACAAAGGACTGATAACCAGAATATATAGGGAACCTAAAAAACTAAATTCTCCTAAAACTAATGAACCAATAAAGAAATGGGCAAGTGAACTAAACATAACTTTCTCAAAAGAAGAAATTCAAATGGCAAAAAAACACATGAAAAAATGCTCACCATCTCTAGCAATAAAGGAAATGCAAATTAAAACCACACTAAGATTCCACCTCACCCCTGTTAGAATAGCCATTGTTAGCAACACCACCAACAACAGGTGTTGGCGTGGATGCGGGGAAAAAGGAACCCTTTTACACTGTTGGTGGGAATGTAAACTAGTACAACCACTCTGGAAAAACATTTGGAGGCTACTTAAAAAGCTAGACATTGATCTACCATTTGATCCAGCAATACCACTCTTGGAGATATACCCAAAAGACTGTGACACAGGTTACTCCAGAGGCACCTGCACATCCATGTTTATTGCGGCACTATTCACAATAGCCAAGTTACGGAAACAGCCAAGATGCCCCACTACTGACGAATGGATTAAGAAAATGTGGTATCTATACACAATGGAATTTTATACAGCCATGAAGAACGAAATGTTATCATTCACTGGTAAATGGATGGAATTGGAGAACATCATTCTGAGTGAGGTTAGCCTGGCCCAAAAGACCAAAAATTGTATGTTCTCCCTCATATGCGGACATTAGATCAAGGGCAAACACAACAATGGGATTGGACTTTGAGCACATGATAAAAGCGAGAGCACACAAGGGAGGGGTGAGGATAGGTAAGACACCTAAAATATTAGCTAGCATTTGTTGCCCTCAACGCAGAGAAACTAAAGCAGATACCTTAAAAGCAACTGAGGCCAATAGAAGGGGACCAGGAACTAGAGAAAAGGTTAGATCAAGAAGAATTAACATAGAAGGTAACACACACGCACAGGAAATCAATGTGAGTCAACACCTTGTATAGCTATCCTTATCTCAACCAGCAAAAACCCTTGTTCCTTCCTATTATTGCTTATACTCTCTCTACAACAAAATTAGAGATAAGGGCAAAATAGTTTCTGCTGGGTATTGAGGGGGTGGGGGGAGAGGGAGGAGGCGGGGTGGGTGGTAAGGGAGGGGGTGGGGGCAGGGAGGGAGAAATGACCCAAGCATTGTATGCACATATGAATAATAAAAAAATAAATTTTAAAAAGATAAAAAAAAAGGCATTTGCTCAAGCCACACAGTCAGTATCAGGAAAGTAGGGCAGAGCCTGTGACTGTCCTTGCTGACTTATCGGCCTGCAACTTCTGGTGTGTCCCACCCGAATGACCTCAGCCTGGGCAGGTGAGGCTGCAGGCTGAGTTCAGGTGGAAGGAAACCACTGTATTAAAGAGGTAGATAGGCCCCCACTGAGAAGCTGTGTGAAGGCATTCTGCACTGTGTGGAAGGTCACTGGAGCACATCAAGGGGCCTCCTTCCCTGGGATTCTGACATCAGGCACATACTTTCTTGGTCTGGGCTCATCTCTGTCCAGGTCAGTAAGCACACCTAGGAGTGGCCATTATAATGATGTCTGGGCGTCACCTAGGGGACTTGCATTCAGATGATTTGTGTTTGGTCCTAGGTTGTGATTTTCTGTCTGTGGGCCTTGGGGCAAATTGTGTGTTTATGTGGTTATGATGAATAGAAGCCAGCTGTTAAGCAAAGACCTTGGGGAGTGGAATCAAAGTTGCTGTTTGAGTGATAAGTGTCACCTTCTCAGAGGGATTGACCTTGACTCTCACCAACACCACCAACACCCCCCTTACCTGCCCCACTAAATTGTTCTAATTTCTTGATCACACCTCTTAATTATGGTTTGCCTCTCTACTAGCCTAAACCTTCCTCAAGGGTGAGGATCTTTGAAGATTTTGTTCACTGGTATCTTTCAAGCCCCTAGAACAGTACCTAGCACAGAGTGGACACTCTGTGGATTGATGGATGGATGGATGGATGGAAATGGATAGATGGACAGATGGATGGATGAGTGGGTGTATGGGTTGATGAATATAGGTGGCTAGATAGGTGGGTAGGTGGATCAATGGATGGGTGGGTGAATGAGTGGGTGAGTAGGTAGGTGGATTGATAGATGGATGGGTGGATGAACAGGTTGGTGGATGAGTATATGTTTGATGGATGGGTGGGATGGATGGGTGGATGGATGAATGGGTTGATGGATGAATGGGTTGCTAGATGGGTGGCTAAGTGGTTGGATGGATGGATGGGTTGGTATATGGGTAGATGGATGGGTGGATGGATGGGTGAGTAGGTAGATGGATGGATAGATGGATGGGCGGGTTGATGGATGAGTATATGAGTTGATGGATGAGTGGGATGGATGGGTGGATTTATGGGTTGATGACTGGGTGGCTAGATGGGTGGTTAGGTGGATGGATGGATGGATGGATGAATGGATGGATGGTCTTCTTGAGCCTCAGATGGATGGTCTTCTTGAGACTCAGTTTCCTCATCAGTAACGTGGAATGTTCTCACCACAAAGGACTGGTCGGTCTGTAGGCTGATCAGTGCTCTTGCATTGCAGGCTTTGATAAGCATCTAGGAAGTGTTGGTTACATCATAGTCAAACCCATTGATTCATCTGCTCAGCCATTCATGAGGTCAGACAGTACAAAAGCATGCAGCCTGGGAAGGCATCTAGAAGGAGTTGGCTTTTCCTGGAAGGCTGAGTAAGTCTATGAAAGGAAGAAGTGGGAGTGGAGGGCACAGGAAAAGCACCCAAGGAGATTGGGATGGCGTGAGGTAGCATCATGGACTCCTGTGAAGAAGTAGGCAGGTGACACACCAGCAGACAGGTCAGTCATGCCCAGCTCATGCCTTCTCTCCCAGAAGACAGAAGATTGGGAGGCACTGGCTGTGAGTGGAAAGGGGTGGCCGCTGTGGTAGTCTCTTCTCAGCCACAAATGCACTGGCTGGGCACGTGGATGCAAGGACGCCCAGTCTGCTGCCAGAGGGTCATTTACATACATGAGTTTGCCAGTAGTCCCCTGTGGCCCCTCCAGCCCCACTGCCCACTTTTTCCTGCCTTATTTTGTTGCTGGCAGCATGAATCGCATTTCAATTCCTCATCCAAGCTACCCTCCCACCTCAGGGCCTTTGCACATGCTGTTACTGAGGGAATCTTCAACCCCAACTTCTTTTTTTTTTTTCAAAATGTAATTCATTTTTGTAGTAAAGGATGAAAAAAATGGTTGTGAGAGTAGAAAATCACATCGAAAAATATTTAAGAGACGCGATAGTCATTTTAAAAACAGAATTAGTTGAAATGAAGATGAATACTTCTTACTCTCAATGTCTGTTTGAAAGATAAAATCAGTGTCTTTTATACTGATTGAACTGCAAAAAATGCACCTGTATAGAGTAGTAGTTAATAGCTACAAATTAAAAACAGGTGAGATTTCAGCATTTGATGCTGTCCCCAAATGTCATGTACCTGGGGAGAACTTCCTGAGGTCCCCAGACAGGATCAGACCCTCCTGTCACATTCTCGGTTACTCTTCACCATGCTCACTGGTGCTCACAGTCATGAATTTGTAATTGTGGTTACAATTGAGTAACTGCACGCTTAGATTTCTTTAATGTGCTCTACCTCTCATAGGATATTTAAATCCACGAAGCCAAGAGTCAGGTCTGTTTGAAACCAGCACGGAGAGTGCAGCTCTGTAAGTCTTGTTTAAGGGGGAATTGATTGCAGGCCACGTGGGAGTGGAGGGGACGTGGGACCAGCAGTCAGTCACCACTGCACATGGATGTGAGTACTCTCTTGGAGGGCTGTTTGGAAGATGCTGGGAAGGTGGAGAAAAGTCCATGAAGGGGTCAGAAGGATGTCATAGGGTGAGTAGTGCTCCTTAGGCAGGAGGAGGGAAGTCCCAGGAGGTTAGAGGCAAATGTCTGCCATGGGGCTTTGTAGAGAGCTGCTGGTAGGGTAGTAGAGATGTCACAGCAGCTCTCACCATGAGCCCCTGTGGCAGACACAGCTTCAGTGCCATCCCATGTGATTCTCGGCTGTCAGCACTGGAAGGCAGCCATCATTACTTCCTTTCAGGAAATAAAGAAGCCTTACCTGGCCATGTCACATCCAGTGCCATGAGGGGCACAACTGGGATGATCACTGGTGGTTTCTGAATCTATCTGGTGTTCTCCTACACCCACCCTTAGGCCAGGCAGGGGAAGAGGTGCTGTAGCAAAGTCTTCATTCCTATGCCCATGCCGTGCTCCTGGTGAGGGGGTCAGACCACACTCGCCCTCTCACAAGGAGCCACTTACCTGGAACTCTCCAGTGCCAGCATTTACCACTTCCAACCCAACCTAGCTCCTCCCCAGGCTGCCTTCTCCACCAGGCAGTGGGCTGGGGCTCTAGGGCTCTGTGGAGCCCAGGGTATGGGATAAGGCACCTGTTGGGTCCACACATGCTGAGGTGACAGTGGAGAGCAGCTGAGCCTGGATCAGGAATGGGACCTTCCCTTCCCACCCCTAACCAAAGACAGGCACTGTTGCCTGAGGCTACCCTGCCACCATAAGGAAACCATCTCACTTCTCTGAGCCTCAGTTTCCACATCTGTCATATGGATGTCCATCTGGCTGCCTGCAGATGGGTTGTGACCAGAACACAAACGCACAGTAAAGTGCAGATTTCTAGACACACCCAAGAAATGACAAGTGCAACTGGCTCAGGCTTGTTAGCGCTATACCAGGAAGGATGCCCCCTCCCAAGACACCATAAGCATTCACAACTCTGCTAAGGTGAAGGAAAGGCTTTCTGAAAGGAGCTGGGCCCATACCACTGACCTAAGTGGCTCTGTGAGCCCTTGGTGCCTCCTGGTGGTCACTCATAGGCCCTGCAGGCTGGTTTTTTCAGGGTGGGGACTAATGATTCAAATATAGGACCTACCTTTGAGGACGAGTCTGGGGAGCCCTAGAATCTTCTCTTGTGCCCTTTCCTGTGAGTTCCAGCTGCTACTAGAGGTGGCCTCCTGCAGCCAAAGGAGCTGGACTCACTGCACTTGTTTTGTGTCCACCTGGAGGTCTGGCTAGGCCAAGCACCCACAGTGGACACTGGAAAGATGACCACATGGCACAAATGCCAAAGACCCAAGGCCTGGGACAAAGGTGAATGACATTTATAAGGCAATGACATTGACTTCCTCAGAGCCCCATAAGGATGAGTGATCCTCATCTCAGAATAGTGACACAGAGGCTCAGAGACATAAGTGGATTCCCAAACACACTGCATTCTAGAATATGAACCCAGGCCTCTCTCGCTAAAACCCCAGGCGCTTGCTGTGTCTCATGCCTTCCTGAAATTATCCACCCACAGCCAGCAGACTTGGCAGAGTGAAGGAGGTTTGTTTATTAAATCACAAAAGCCCTCTTGCCTGCTGGGGCTGCGGACACAGCCAAGTGGTGGAGGATAGCATCCAATCCAGAAATGCCAAAGGACAGGGAGGAGGCTACACGAGGCCATGGATCACAGAAACCCCAAGAGTCTGTGGCACGGCTCATTCTGCAGCCTTAGGAGATAGTGATGAGGTGGGATTCGTTCAGAATGTGCTCGGCCTCATCCCAAGCAAGATAAAACATTATCAGTCCCTAGTCATGATTGAGCAAGAATTCTCCTTTATTTTCCACTAGGGTCAATAATCTTTGCCAGGAAGATTATGGAGGGCGTAACTTTCTCGTACAACATCATCACAAAAGATCTGTTTATCTTGAGGTCTTCAGGTGTCTCCATGGGCAGCGTCTGTGCTCCGGAGCCTGCCACCCCTTCTGTACCCTTCTCATCCATTTTCAGCTCAGCCTTGTGCACCGCCTGTGGGAACCAAGGCCAAGGTCAATGCCTGCCAAACCACTCAGAATCAAGAGGCCCAGAGAGAGAGACAACTTGGTCAAAGTTGTCCAGCACAGCTATAACCTGGCTGGTGCCAGCCATCTCAGGGCTCTCAGCTCTTGTGCTGTCATTGCTGGACAATGTTCAAGAAGCAGACACAGTGTGAAGAAGATGGTGCCAGGGATAATCAGTGACAAAAGGAGAGAGACCAGGGTTTGCTCTCCTTCCCAGGAATTTCAGGGACTTTGCAACCATAATGGGACAGAATGGGCTTGTTGAATCTTAGCTCAACCTGGTGGGTGGTGAAAAGGGAGCCAGACTCCAGAGTAGCTATTAGAAATGGTCAGACCCAGATCCACCCAGGTGATGTCAATATCTATGTGACCAGTGCTGGAAAATGCATGGGGTCTGTGAGACACAGGCCCATTTCATTCTAGTCTTTTCACCTGCAGAAACCAGAACAGTATCCTGGCAATCACAATAGCTAGGACACTTAAACAGAGAAAAGAAACAAGCCACTGAACTCAGGAAAGACCTGGGAGAAAGGGTGAGCTGGTGTTGAACTTTTGAGGGAAATCTTGAAACAGAGGGAGGACAAAACCAAACTGGAAAGTTCTATTAACGGTTTCTTCCTCAAGCAAATTGGGAAAGCTGGAACTGTATCTTCTGATTGACAAGAAGTGGCTCAGCTCAGCAGCCCATCCCCCTCTCAGACTGAACGGAACTTTCCCCTTCACTCCACCAGCCCATCCTCATCCATTCCCACTGTCCCACCTTCTGCCTTATGAAGCCTGCTCCTGAAATCCTCTCCCCTTCCGGTGCCATTTTAACCCAAAAGTAGGTTTGCTAGATAATGTACATTCCGCTAAATTTTAATTCAAGATATGCAATGAATATGTTTGAATATGAATATGTCCCAACACTATTTGGGACATACTTAGTCTAAAATCATTATTCATTATTTATCTGAAATTCAACTTGAACTGAGTATCTTGTATCTGCTAAACCTGATGACCCTGGCTATAGGGTCCTCTCTTCTTGTCCCAAACCCATTGAAGAGACCACAGGGCCTTTGTTTGCCCGTCTCGTCATCGTGCAGAACCCCCTTACCGCATCCTCCTCAGAAGTCTAGGAGGCCTTTGAGAGAAAGTCTGAATCAGAGCCAGGCCAGTTCTGGGCTTGAAAATGTTTCAGACTTCCGTCCATGTCTGTTGCATTGAATCAACTTCCAAAAGAGATGATTCCAGGTTTAAAGGAAACAGGAGCTTGGGGAGGATTTATGGTTTGCCCAGGATCACATGGCTGGCCAGGAGCAGAGCTGGGCCCCAGCCTGACCCGCCTGGCAGGTAGAGTCCTTGCTGGTTCAGTTGCTGTGACAGTGGCCCTGGCTGGGAAGGGGTGGACAGACTTACCTCGCCCACCCTTAGACTGCGGTGAGGCGAGATCCTGGTGAGGTCTCCATTCTCCTCAAATATTTTGCCAATGCCCAGTTGGGTGAGAGTCTTCTTCAGGTTGTAGGTACCAGAGATGTGGAGCTTGGGCACGGACACATCTACCACCCTGGAGAGCGGAAAGGGACAAGGGTGAGCAGATGGGTCCTGCCATTGTTCAGGGAAGGCCACAGGAAAGACGGTGAATGAGACATTTGTCCTCCCAACACCAAAGGCACTGAATGAAGAGGAGCCCTTCACCCTGGGGCTCCAGATTCAGTACCCCCTGTACTCTCTGAATATGTCCCTGCTTCCTTTTCGAACCTGCCCCAGAGAGCTCACCCACACGAAAACTTCTCCAGTCCCCTTCTGCCATGCTCAGGGCCGTCTCCCTCAGGCTGCACTGGGTCCTGAGCCAGTCCTTACCTAGCAGGTCTGATACTATAGTCAGCAAGGCCCAGAGACCTGGAGCCCAGCAGAACTGGGGTCATGGCCATTCTGCCTCCAGGACCCCCCATGACTGGGCAAAGGATCTTAGCTTTCTGGACCATGTGTGGGAATCATTGTGACCAAACACCTGGGTCCCCTTCTCTACCTTTACTCCATGTTCATAACCTTGAACTGTCTCATGACTTGAAATAACCATCATTGAAGTGATCACCAACTCCCCAAATTACCTTTTCACTCATTCATTCATTCATTCATTCATTCAACAAACAGTTATTAAGAGCTTCCTGTATACCAGGTGCTATCTTAGGTACTAGAGATGAATCCATCAACAGGAGGGGCAAGACCGCCTGCCATTGACCTATGTTCCAGCAGGAAAGACAGACAGTGGAATTAACACTGCAAAAATCAGTTTGCACATATGCAAACACAGGTGGGCGGGAGTAGTACTATGGACAAGAAGAAAATACAGATAAACTTATGGGAATCAGCAATGCTGGGAGTCTTGTACGAGGTTAAAGAGGTTTACCTTGCTGGAGGTAAGGGGGGGAGACAAATTGGGCTTTCCTTCCAGAATAAGATGGGGAGCCATGGTAGGGCTTACACCAGGGCAGTGACACGACCTCATTTAGGGTTTAAGAATACACTCCCGGGGCTGGGGGAGAAGGGGCAGGCATTGTTGTCTGGATGCTCGTGTGGAGGTACAGGGATAGTGGAAGAGGCCTGACTCTAAATATGACATACAGTAGGGTTAACGGGGTTTCCTGACGCACTACAGAAGGAGTTTGAGAGAAGAGCTCAATGGAGGATGATGCCATGATGGTTAGCCTGAGCAGATGAAGGACGGCCTGGCCAGGATCCAGGAGACTCCATAGAGATCAGGGTATCCATTCAGACCCCAGGAGACTAAGATCCCATTAGACATCCAGGGAAAATCCTGGGTATATAGAGACAGGACTCTGGAGTTAGGGGGAGGCACCTGGGGATGGGGTCAGAAATGCAGGTGTCATGATGGTGATATGGATAAATCCAGATAGCAAAGAGCCCAAAGACTCTTTGGGTGTGGCTGAAGTGATAGAGTGCCTGCCTAGCAAGTGTGAAACCCTGAGTTTAAATCTCAGTACCATCAAAAAAATCCCAAAACAAACAAACAATGAGGATTGAGCCTTGTGGCACTCAGCTCTGAGACAAGGCAGGAAGAGGGGGACCAGCAAAAGAGACCCAGAGTGAGAGAGGCAGAAGAAGTGGTGCCAAGCGAAAAATGCCCTGGAAGGAGGTGGGGATTGCCCACACTGGCCCCTGGATCTGCAACATGGGCACCCTTGGCAACCCGGGTGATCAAGTTGTCCTTGAAGAGGTGAGCACAATGCTTGGCCAGAGTAGGTTTGAGAATGAGGAAATAGGAGATGGGTGCATTTACCTGCAAGTGGGGATCAAAAAATGGAGCAAAGGCTGGGAGAATGTAGAGGTGAAGAGAAGGCTTTAGGCCCAGAAATACAATGACATTTGGGGTTCCCTGCAGGCCAGCACAGTGCAGCAGGTGCATGCACAGATGGCAGACATCTGCCTGTGTTTTCTACAGAGTAGGTTCTTCTGTGTGCTGTGTGTTATCTTGGGTCCTGGTGAGGTTGAGTGATGGGTGAGATTCTAGGTTCTTCATATCTAATGGAAATGTCTCCAGACAGAATAAAAATGCTGGCCAAGGTAGAAGGCAAGGAGAGCGCCTCTGTGTTCCTGAGCCGTGAGAGGACATGAGCCCTGCATGCAAATGTGGTGACCAGCTTTAGTTCCTTCCAGTCTAGAAGGCAGGACATAAGGGTGCTGCTGGAAGCTGGTGGTACTTCCAACCTACAGGAAACAGTGAGGAGGGCCTATGGGCTTGGAGTGCACCCTTGAAAGTGATTAACAGGAAAATAGTTATTTTAAAGCCTGGTTAGCAGTTTTTTGCCTTCTAAAGGTGTCACATTCATTTTCTCCTGGAAAAACTAACCTTTTGCTCTGGGAATCAGAGAAGCAGGCCTGAATTACCTGAAGATGAAGCAAGTGTCTGCCTTCCTCTCCAGGTCAGACTAAATCCAGGTATGTCCTATGCATGCATAGATCAGGAAATACCTTTTAGATGTGTGTCTGTTGAGGTGGTTACTTCTCTTGGGGGAAAAGGGTGTGTTTTTTGTATTCATACTCTCCTAGGCCTTCCAGGCTGGAGGGGTGTGCAGAAAGAACACAACAGAATTCCACACCCCCTATCTCAATCCCATAAAGAAAGGGGTAGAGGTTTGGAGTGGACTCCCTGCTGGTAGATCAAAGCAACTGGACAACTTGTCTGGCAGACCTAATGATTGAGAAGATGGGAACACTGGCCCAACATGTTCTGATAAAATGCAATTTCCCCCTTGGAAACCATGGACAAGTCCACTACCTTGCAGGAAGATGTGGAGTCCCTGTCAAGTAGGGGGACAATACCACTATTGGCCCTTCCAGAGCCTGGAGGGTCTAGGAAGGCTGCATGTGTCTGTGCTGAGAGGATCCACCCTATCCATTGTCTTCCTACAGGGAGGTCTGGCCTCCAGAAGAGGTCAGGAGCCTTCTCAGTGGGGCAGGGGCAGACCTGGTGCTCTTTGGGGGAAGGAAGTCTGGAAAAGACTTTGAGAGCAGCTTGCATTTAGACTTCATGAGAAGCCACTTCTGTGCAACCTAAATTATGCAAAGGCCCCGGTGAGGAGCCTCTGTTCTGTTATCCCCAAACCTCCAGTGAGGCTGATGCTGCCTGTAGGAAACTCGAAGGATCTATTCCACACTTGGGCAGAGGTACAAAGGGAGAAGGTTGAGGCCATCCTGAAGCCAGAGAGAGGGTGGAAGGGCCCCAGAGGCATCTGTGTGTAGTTAGTGGTGGCTTTGATGGTGGTCACAGCACAGGACTGCAGAGGGCTGTACAGAAGGACCTTGATGTGCTTGTTGTCAACACCAGAACAATTTCCTATGGGAAACTGTGAAAGAACTTGGAGAGGGGACTGGGGCACACAGCAAGCCAACTGTAGGGTCTCAAGCCAGTGTAATTTGAGTCTAAATGATCCATCTTAGGCCAAGTCTCGAGAAGCTAAGGTTTCTGGATGAAGCAACGACAAAAGGCCAGGAGTTCTCTCCATTTTCCACCTTCTCTTCACCTTCCACACCTCTCAACCCAATAAGCAGCACAAGCTGAAAATTGCTGGTCCCTTGGGATGCCTGTGTCTTTACCTGTAGAGGACGATCTGATCTGTCGATCTGGGGTTCCACCCCAAGCGGAGAAGATCAGCTTTGCAGGAAGCCTGTTATCGAGTGAATATCCTTTGGTTCCAAAGCAGATCTTTGCACCCTGCCTCTCTAGCCAACCAGAAGAAGAAGGAAGGAAGCCATACTTATACGGGTCCTCTGTGGCGTTATGTTGCACTAATCCACATTCAGTTCCTTTAAGGGACCTGTGAGGTCACCATTGCTGTAGGACAGATGCCCAGCCTCAGTTGAGGTTGGAGCCCTGCCCCTTTCTCCTTCATTGGGGCTGAACCCACCCATTCCTGTAGCAGCCAGGACCAAGGGGACTGTGCAGTGGCCCAGGTGGCACAGTCCACCCCGGGATGTCCTGTTATTTAGTCTCTGCCTTTACAGGGACTGACACTGACGCACCTGAAGCATCCAGACACAGAATTTCCCTTCATGAGCTTGAGCCAACTCTAGATATCAGAGCTGTGTCTGCAGGTCCCTGGGGGCCTGTGTTCCAGGTGGAAGAAGCTGCATCATTCCAGCCACCACCCGTGGACCCAGCTCCGTCCCAGCATTGCCTCTGCCTCTCTGGGTACCCAACAGCACGTGGCACATGGCAGAGTTCTCAGTAAAAACCTTCCCTGAGACAGATGGAAAGTGATGGACGGGAGAGTGGGCAGAGCAGTGAGGGGATTCTGACACTATTTCCACTGTCCTCCCTCCTCATCCCCCATCACTCCAAGCTGCCATGGACCCTCCCCAGCAAGGCCACTGTTAATGTGGACACCAAGTCCCTAAGACTTAACTATGAAACCAGTTGCCTTTGTCTTCCCAAGAAAATCTGTCAGCAAGTAAGTGCCTGAGAGAGATTCTGTAGGCTTTACCATAAATCTACTCTAGTTTTATATTTTAAAAGAAAAATATTTGATCACTTTGGTCCTTCAGTTATTAATACACAAGGATACACTTCACTGGTTCTGTTGTGACACCACCTTTGAAACTCTCATCATAGTCACAATAAATGATTCACAGCACCCTTCAGCACCTCAAGTGTGTGGCCTTGCAGTTTTCTCCGTCTGGGATTCCGTCACTCTACCTTCCACGTAACCTTGAAGTGCGTCACTGAAATGCCACCTTGTGTGTGAAGCCCCGCCGACCACCACCAAGACTCCATTCACTGCACTCCTAGTTTCAATGCCTCTCCCTCAAAGACTCAGTGTCTCAGTGTATTCCTATACTTGGTCCCAGTCTACCTCCTACATCAAGTTCATCACAGAGCCCAGAAAAGGACTTGGCTGTGGGGCAAGAGCTGAATAAATCCAGGATGAAAGAAATAAAAGATTGAAAGGGAAGGGAAGAAGCAAGAAGCTACCTGCTCTAGGTATCATCCTCTTTACCTTTTGGAGAGAAGTTTTTTCCATTTGCCAAAAATGTCCGCCTGCAAGCCATTTTCCAGATGCTTCAGTTTGCCCTCATCAGGAAGAACGAAGGTGGCTGTGATGTTCCCACGATAGGGCATCTCCAGGATGGTGCAGGAGAGCTTGTCGTCATATGCTACATCATACAGGCCCCCACGGAACATCATGGGTACCTTCACGGACTTGCTTCCGTCCACAAGGAAATCTTCCTCTTTTGTTTCTTTTGGATCAAACTCGTATTGCCACCTGGCTTAGGAATGAAGACAAATAAAATGACATGAATGTCCAGAGGGAAAGGAGGTGAGAAGATCCAAGTAATCACACAGATTCAGGGTAAGGGGTTGGCATGTTCTGGGATATCAGGGAAGGACTCCAGAAGTTCCTGCCCTCGTTCCATGCCCTGAAGACTTCTGGTGAGATGAGTTTGGGACCAATGCTCAGTTTGCAGAGAAACCAGAACTAGGGCAGCAAGGCGGGCAGCAGACTGCCCTGAGCCCAGGCACCCCCAAGGCTGAGAAAGCCCATAGATTCTGTCCTAAGAGAGGGGGCTGATTGCAATTAGTGGGGGCTTTCTGACATGAGTGGAACTGCTTGGCTGTGTTCTGAGTCAGCCTGGAAGTAGCTGAGGAAACCAGGGGAACAGCCAGACCTTGGAAGCACGCTGGAAAAGCAGCGAACACTCAGAGGTAGGTGTTTGGACTTGTCCTTTTGATCCTGAGGACTCTTTGACCTTATTGCACATCACATCTCTGTCTTTTCAAACCTGTTACCCTCAGAGCCCTGTGAACCAACCCTCCAAGTTCAAATTCTGGTCTCACTGTTCTAAAAGGATGACTTTGGACAAGTGTGTCAATCTCCCCGAGCCTCCATGGCCTTAATTTGTAGAATGAGGCTACAGATAGGTATCAATTAGGGCTGCTTTGAGACTTAGTGAGAGAAGGTGGAAGAAGGACCAGGGTCGCAGAGCTGTGAGGGGAACAGCAGACTGCCCTGAGCCCAGGTGCTCTTGAGAAATGCCATCTACTCAGTGACCATCTAGTTAGCGTCCAGAAGATGCTGGTCTTCACCAACATCACTGCAGTTACTGCTGCTCTAATGTGATGGAGGGGACATAGGCACTTTGGGAAATCTCAGATTTTTCCTTATTCTTCTAAGGTTTAGGAAGAGTGTGCGTTCAAACTGACGCTGTCATTTTCTTTTTCCCTTCACAGCCATCATCTCCCTGTGGGAACTGGGAGACCTGAACTTACATATTCAGGGCTCGTTTACTGACTGCCCAGTAGTGACCTTGCCTGGCTTCTGATTTTCACCTTTGTGTGCGTGTGTGTCTGACTGGTTGTGTGTGATGGGTGTGGCGAGCTGGGAGGGTGTTGAAGCTTAATTCTTCCATCTTCTTTTCAGCCTCTGCCTTAGACTTGGGAAATCTACAAAATCTGATAGGGAGATCAAGATGCACCAAAGTGATCACCACCACCATCATCACTCTGAGGGTCTATGTGGTGTGGTGGACAGTGCACAGTCCTAGGCCCAAAGAGAAATAGGTTCCAGTTCTGACTCTAATCAACTGGCTTTGAAACTTGGAATAAGTAGTTAATCTCTCTCTGATTTTCACTTTTCTCATCTAAGAAAATGGAGATAGAAACGGAGGCAGAAGGAGAGGTCACTAGTGGGAAAGAGAGGGCAAAAGAAGGAAGTTAAGAAGGTGAATATGGCTGATGTATTTCCTCTACAAGAATGATATAGGATATTTAAACCTGTTGAAATCACTATAAGAAGGGGACTAAGGTAGAAAGGAGAAAAATAGAGGGGATGAGTCAATTTGGGCTATAATACATATATACACAGAAATGCCACAATGAAACTCTCTCTACATCTATCTTAAACCAAAAAAAAACCAAAAAACAAAAAACTCTTTTTCCAAAAATGGAGAACAGGAAAGTAAAACAGGTCCTGTCTGAGGATTGGCACCATGGTAGGGGAGGATATAAGGAAAGGTGTGGGAGGGTGAATGTGGTGGAATTATGTGTACTCATGTATGAAAATGGGAAAGTGAGACCTGTTGAAACTGTTCCAGAATGGCAGAGAGGGGATAAAGGAGAATGACGGAGGGGATGACTTCAATTATGACATATTGTAAAAACTTTCCTAAATGTCACAATGTACCCCCAGTATGACAATAATAAAAACACACATATAAATTTAAAAATAAATAAAAATTTAAAGAACGAAATGGAGATAGAGTATCCCTCCAGTCTCTACAACCAACGTGTTAGGACAGTCAGTGATAGTGGCAGCCCGTATATGGAGATCAACTCAGACTTCACAAAGCTCATTTCACCAGCATTGTCACTATGAATCTCAAAATCTGCTTGATGGATTACGTATCTTGGTATTCATTTTATAGAGGGAAAGAGGGGTCCTTAGCAAATGCTTACATAGGAATTCAAGCTCACAGAGTAAGCAAATGGCCATCCCAGGCTTCCAATCCATCTCCTAGTCACCCTATATTCTCCAAGCAACACACCCCAAGCCTTACCTCGAAAGAAAATGTAGTTTGTAAGAAGCATCACAGTGCCAGGATCTATATTCCTGATCAGGTTTCTGATTCTCCCGTGGGTTTTCTGGCTGACATAGTCATTGATCTCTCTCTGACTGGCGTCCAAGTTCTGGAAGTTGGTGGGCACTGTTTCTGCATCGTACATACTCTTGGCCGCTCTTAGGAACTTCTGCTGAAGCTGCAGCCTCTGGTCGATGAATAGTGTGTTGCCAAGGTCCAGCCTGATGTCTTGGCTCTCCTGCTTCAGCCTGTGGAGGAGATAATGGAAGCCCTGGTGCTGGTCCTTGTCTGACATCTCCTTGAAGTTGAATCCCTGCTTGATCTCAGCCAGCGTGGAGTCTTGGGCACCCAGAGATAGCATGGAGAAGGCTGTGGAGATGCTCATCGGGGAGAAGAAGATGTTCTGCCTGGGGCTTCTGGCCGAAAGCTTCTTGAGCAGCTTGAAGCCAAACTGCATGTTGTGCCGGGCCAGCTTCCGGGCGTTCCTCCTCTCCTTTAACTCTCTATCCTGGCCCG
Organism: Castor canadensis; assembly: GCF_047511655.1. NCBI lineage: Eukaryota > Metazoa > Chordata > Mammalia > Rodentia > Castoridae > Castor > Castor canadensis. The sequence continues at coordinate 14,940,901 of NC_133388.1, read as the reverse complement.
TCGTTGCATGGCTGTTGGGAGATTGGCTAGGCTGCAGAAGACCTTGTGCAGTGAGGATGCCAGCTAGAAGCAGACCCAGGCCCAGCACGAGGTTCATTGTCCTTGGAGATCGTCCTGTTGAGAAGTAGAGCTGAAGTTAGCAGAAAGAAAAAGAACAAAAGAACTCCGTTGGCCCTATGTTAGCCATAGGAAGATCAGATGAAAGAAAAAACACAGCCAGTGACACGTATTACGGAGGTGGTTGCTGAGTGCTTTGATGTCTATGGTAGCCTACTCCCTGTAGACCTGGGCAGGTACTTGAAGCCAGACCATCATGATGAATACAAGGACGCTTTTTAATGGCAGGACTATACCAAGCAGTCAGGAGCTCCATACTTTGATCTCATGCCTTCATAGCTGCATAATATTGCTGGAAAACCCAGGCCTTCTCTAAATACCTTTCACTCCCAGGACTGCTTGTTGGGAAAAACTTAAATAGTTAGTGGTGAACATGGGCTCTACAGTGTGCATGAAAACAGGTTATAGGGGAGAAAATATAGACTCCTTCAGGATGCTTTGGATAAACAAAAGAAAGTAGGACACTGAAAGGACATGCTCTCAAAGCTTGTGGGCTGGACTGTTTACAAAGACTGCAGCCTAAATAGAAGCTTCTGGGATCAGTGTGATCACCACACATGGGGGCATTGTTTCCCAATGCTGAGGGGTGGAGGAGTTAGGACATGTCACTCAAGCAGCTGAGAACCTTCTCAGCAGATGATTGCCAGCCAACCCAGATGCACATCGGCAAGTGAGCTGGCAGTAGCTGTGTGCGTGAGTCAGGGAAGTCAGGGCAGAGCCCTGAGGCAGAGGGCAAGGCGACTGCTGGACCCTCCACTCCAGTAACGCTTCCTGGCCCACACAGTGCTGTCACACACAGCTCTGCAGGGACACTCAACTGCCAACCCTAAGGCTTCACCAATGGCAATGGTCACAACTGACTAGGGAGTCATAGTCTGAATGTGGGTTCTTCACTCGTGTGTTAGGCGGCCTGAGGCCAGTGCCTTCCCCACTAGGTGCTGCCATTCAACGGCTGTCCCACCCCTTGGGAACAGCCACACACTGGCCGGGTCTCAGCCTCCTTCCACATCTACAAGTCTGTGTCACTGTGGTCTCTTCAGGCCTCCTGCCCAGCCCTTCCGCTGCCCCCCACCGCCTGCCCTGTGCGTGATCAACCTCCCTACTAGCCTCATCTGGGCCTTTCCAGGCCCTAAACTGATCCAAATTTGTCAGATGGGTGAGATTCCTGAGCAGACTACATTTTTAGTCCATCAATTAAATGCCTGGGCAACTGGTTGTTTCCCAATCAATTGATGGGTTGCTCTGCTGAGTTAGGCAACTCTTTGTTGGGTTTTGGTTTGCAGCATGTGTGTGTATATGCTTGGTTGTTTCTCAAGATAAATTAAATTAATAAATTTCATTTAAAAAACCCCAAGAAATAAAAAAGAACAAGATAGAAATTGAATATTGGGCAGATAAAGCTAAGTTTCAATTCTCTGACCATTTCTGTCCTACACTCCTTACTAATTTGGGAAAAGAATTTTCTTTTCCTGGGAACAGGTAAAATAGCAACCCATTAACCCAAGAGTCATCCATCCTGAAGACAGATCCCAACCAGGTGAGAAGCCATCTGGACAGGCCTAAGGTAGCCTCAAGTCCACACGTGGAGGGGAAATCCACAGGAGGCCTCTCAGGCCAGACAATGGGCATTGCTTCCCCCTCCCACACTGACTAAAGAAACAATGACCTGTGATAGAAATTTTCATGATTTGTCTCTTGGGCTGGGCGTAGTGTCACATGTCTATAATCCAAGCTTTCAGGAGGCAGAAGCAGGAGGATTGCAAGTTCAAGGCTAGCCTGGATTACATAAGTGAGACCCTGTCTTGAAAAGCAAAATAATAATAATAAAATATTAATAATCATCCCTTGTTATCCCCAGGTTCAAGGACCCCCCCCCCACACAGACACTAAAACTCACAGATCCTCATACATAAAATATCATAGCATTTACACACAATCTACACAGGTCCTCCTGAATACTTAAATCAGGTCTGCATTGCCTGTGACCCCCAGTACAAGGTAAATGCCATGGAACTGGCTGTCATGTTGTTTTGTTTAGGGAAGATGACAAAAAAAAGCTGTACATTTTCAGTACAGATACAATTTTTCCCCAAATATTTTTCATCTGAGGCTGGTTTAATCTGTGAATGTGGAGCCATGGGTACAGAATAACAATATTTTAAATTTTCCTACAAGTCACAGCAGGTTGAGGATGCAAGACACAAGCAAACACAGCACACGGGCTGCTGATCTACCCAGGGCACAGCGGTTTGGAGCCATTCACTTCAGAGAGGGGTCTCCCCCTCCAACCCCTCCTAATGTTTCCTGTGTCCCCTCCCTCCTTCCCAATGACACTGACTGACCTGGAACAGTTGCTGCACTAGCCTTCCTCAAGCCAGCGAGACCAAAAATGTTTGGGACGCTTTTGGCCACGCTCCCACCCCAATGTCTTGAACCCACAGAGTAAGCAGAAGGCACAGAGTTCCCTCTTCTGCATGGCCACTCTGTGCTGGCTGGTTACAACAGGCATCCTTCCCCACCTGGGGAACCCTGAGTCCTCCGAGACCCCAGCTTTCCCCACATCCTTCTGGGGGTTCCTCACAGAGTACTTGGATACACTCAGGGCTCTCCCTTGAGCTGTGAAGAATCCGTCCCAAAGTGCACTTTGATGTCCCAAAATGAGACCAAATTGTGAAGACACATCCTAGGCAAGCTCTGAGGGCACCTGTCTTAAGGGATTGTTACTGATTTAAGAGGAAATCGCTCTAGGTATATTTGAAGTTAAAATGTTACTTTTCAAAGCAAGTTTGGAACTGAACTGTGGACAACATATCCTCCTTTCCCTGCTGGAAGCCAGAGAAGTTCCATAAAAAACTCTAGTATTTTATTCTCCTTCCCGGAAAACCAGGGAAGAAACACATCTACTAATTAATTTGCCCTACAGATTTCTGCTTTCTTCAGTTTAAGAAATATATTCTGAGCACAGAACCTGGTGGTACACACCTGTAATCCTAGCTCTCAGGAGTTGGAGGCAGTTGGATTGTGAGGTGGAGGCCAGCCTGGGCTATACAGAGAGATATCATCTCAAAAAAGAAAAAGAAAAGAAAGAAAAGGAAAGGAAAAACAAATATCGTTGAACCTTCACTATGAGTGAGACACTGGGGCACTAGAGCAAGGCCCTGAAAGGGTCCATGTTGCTGCTGCTGACTGAGCAAACACATAGCTCTCCCTCCTAGGAAGCGATGCTCACCCCAGCAGTTTCCTCCGAACCGTCAAGAACCTTCAGCTCTTTGTCTGGCCTGCTCCTCTGCCCCTTCAGTGGCTCCATTCTACAACGGGGAAACCTAGGGGTTGGAGAGGCCCAGGGACCATCAACTTTGGAACCACTTGTGCTATAAAGGAGAAACCAAGACTAGTGTAGACAACGGAGGGAACCAGGGTCACCATGTGCATTAGTGACAGATCAGAATGGGAGTCTGGTCGGAGAAGGCAGCTCTGCAAAAGCACACTAAACAGGTGTGTGGCCTCGCTTTCTCTATGAACTGTGGGTTGATGGATATGGTCTCTGTCCCAGGAGAGCTGAAGGTACACATAGCTCCCACACAAGGGCAGGGTAGGCTCCAGGTGGAAGGTCTCCCAAGACTATCCCATTCCTACCCCATCAAGCTTTTCTTTCTAGAAAAGTCCTGAAAGTAGATGTCCATGGAGATGAATTAGGCCTCCACCAAAACTTTCCAGTGGAGTCCTCCAGGGGAGGTCCCCACGTGTCGGAAATGCTCTAGAGTTTTCTCCCAATACACCCACCTTGGACAGTACCATATTCTCCCTCAATCAGAAGCTAGCTCTGTGAGGAACAGACAAGAAGCCCTGGATCTTTCAGAAGAGAGATTGCATACTCACAGTGCATCCAGGAAGAATCCACGGGCCAGCCAAATGGACCTGCCCTTTCTGCTTTATTATTTATATCTCCATAGCCTATTGAAGAGGCAGAATGCGGCCAATAGAATCAGCTGGTCCGAGTGAGCAGGGGATGGGGGTTCCAGAGCAGTGGCCACACCACTTCCCTGGGGGTTTCTCCTCACGCTGGAGGCCAGCGGCGGTGTGATATGTGTGGGCCACGCCCTCTGGGCTGGGACTACCCTAATGAAGTCCACCTATATCTTTTGCAACTGCTCTGTTTCCCAATTGCTGTCTGATCTGATCTGGAGGATGGAATACTCTACAAGTGGATCAGTCCTGACGAGGAAGAGTCCATGCCAAATCACTTTGCCATCAGGGGAAAAGGTTGAGAACTGGATGTCTAGGGGGCCATTAATTCCCCACCCTCCTTTTTTCTTCTGTTATTTTTCACATGCTACAAATTGTTATAACCGGTACCTCGGCTCACATGGAGTCCTGTGGGGGAAGAGGACCGAGGAGAGACAAATGGACAACTGAATGTACAATTTCTGTTGAGGTAATGGGAATCAGACATTCACATCAAAGCTTGGGTCACTGACTTAATGTCACTATTGCAAAGACACAATGAGCAAGTTTCCTTGTTCCCCTCCCCCTTGCTTTTGTGCATATTCCAAATTGTTTTTTTTTTCCAAATTGTTTTTAAGGAGCAAACGTTACTTTAGAGTTAAATTTTAAATATTTGAAATAAAACAAAACTCTTACTTTCAGTTTCATCACTTAATGACACATGGGTGATGGGGGCACCTTCCACAACCTGTGGTCCTGGGATGGAAAACCAATGAGCCCAGTGAGCGGATTTCCAATTCAGATGGGAAAAAACTGAATGAGAAAACGCATTCATGTTCCTTTCCCACGTAGCACTGCTTCAGACTAGTCGTTAGAAGATTATAGCCCAAGGGAGGCCCCAGAAAAGGTATTCACATTATTTTTCTTTCTCTGGGAGACTCCTTTCAGCAAAAATTCAACTCTTGTTCTCAAAGCACACAGAGCAGGTGATCCAGCAAAGCCTTTTTGGAGAGAGGCGACTCTTGCCAGGAACAGATGCCCCCATGGCCCAGGTCAATGAGCCTGAGGTGCTGTGTGACTCCGATCTATCTTGAGTTGCTCCTTGCCTTACTCAGGGAGCAAGGCCTGCCTGTGTCTCTGTGTGATAGTCAGATGCACTGTGTGACCAGATAGTTCAGGCTGCAAATGTGTCTCAGATGGAAAGCTAGGCTGAGGCCAGGGCAGGTGGTTGCGTGGTGGCAGAAGCTGTGAGGTGAAGAATGAGAGCCAGCAAGGTGGATACTGACCCAGAATCTGGCTTTGCACCCTTGGTTTGGGAGGGAAGAGCCCTGCCCACTAATGACAGGGTGAGGCCCTATGAGTCCTACAGCCACACCTGGGCCAGAGATACTATGCTTGGGGCAAACTCCCACAGGAGACCTGTGGAGAGAGTCCTAGGCAGTCACAGATATAGGGCAGCCCCAGGTGGGCTGCAGGCCAGGCTGGGTGCTAGACCTTGTTGAGGAGCTGGCAACCCTGCCCAGGGTGATGGACCTTGGGTGTGGGAGTGCTCAGGAGCAATGTAGATGGCTGTGGAGGACCAATCCCTTCAGGGGACTTTGGTCTAGACTTGAGGCTGCCCCAATGACCTGTAGATGGGAAGACTCCCAGAGAGCCTCCTTATAGAGGTCTGGATGGAGTTGGTGTGGGATGAAGCTGGGTAAGGGAGTTTCGAAGAACCTCTCTGGAGGAGTGCAGTGAGCATCCAGCATGGAGAATGTCTGCTCTCCACAGGTAAGTCCCACTTGATGCTTCCAGGGATCACCCAGGATGTCTTTAAAACATTACAACCCCAGATACCAAGAACGGCCAGAGAGCATGGCAACTAACACATGGACCTGTGGAACACACTAGAGAATCTGGGTCAGCACAGAGGGTAGGAGCCACCTGACACAGGGCCAAGGCATCACAGGAATGTGAAGGAAAGGATGGTCCTCACTCATCAGTGCTGGGACCCCTGGGCATCCACGTGGGGAAGACCGTGACCTCATTTCCTCTGTATACAAAAGCTAACCTAAGAAGTCATAGGCCTAAATGGGAAAATACCAGATTGACCCACTTGAAACTGATGTTGGTCAGTACTTTTACCAAACAAACCATAAAGACAATAAAGCTTTCTAGAAGAAACTATAGTAGACTTGCCCTAGAGATAGGCAAAGTCTTATTAAACAGCCCACAAGAAGTACCTAAATTGAATCTTTTTCAATTTAAGAACTTTGTCCACCAAAACCACCAAAGAGAAGTCAAAGTTAGGCCTCAGCTTGGGAGATGTCACTTTCAGTACACATGTCTGATAACGGACACATTCCTGATTTTAAGTCAATTAGAAAAAGAATCTTAAAAACAGGCAAAAGACTTGAATAAGTACTTCACAAAAGATTTCCAAGTGGCCAATAAACAACTGGATAGGGGTTAAGCATCATCAGTCATCAGGAATATGCTAAATAAAGTCACAACGAGATAACACTATACCCAGCACAGTGGCTGAAATTAAAGAGACTGACAATAGCAGATATGGGGCAAGTGGCACTGTCATCCTGTGAGTGGGGCAGGACCTGGCATGAATGCTTTGGAAAATTGCTTGCAGGAACCATTAAAGCCAAACCTTTTCTTGGCCTTTGACCCATGAATTGTACCCTAGGAAATATACCCAATAGAAATGAGTGCTTATGGGCTCAAAAAGACACATAAGCAAGTCCATCACAGGTGTATGTGCAGGTCCTCAAAGTGTACACAACCCAGACATCCAATAAGAGTACAACAGAGAGAAAGGGGGGGAGAGAAAGAGAGAGAGGGGGAGATTGGATCAGTTACCATCCCAGATCCTAAGTTCTACTTCCCAGGGTGACTCCAGTCCTCTCTGCTTCTCACAGGTGACACTCAAGACAGGTAGCCAAGTGATCAGGAGTAAGAAGAAAAGGGCTGGAGGTATGGCTCAAGTGGTAGAGTGCCTTCCTAGGAAGTGTGAAGCCCCGAGTTCAAACCCCAGTAGCACAAGAAAGGAAAAGGAAAGAAAACAGGAGAACAGCATATATATGTTGTGAAGATGTAGGGAGTATTTTGTAAATAACAGCAGTCACAGTACATCACATCCAAGATGATGGCTTCAAAACAACGGAGAAAAGGTGGAAGAAGTTTATAAATGTTCCTAGAAATCAAATCATTTCAAAAATAAAATTTGGAACTAAAAGTAAAAAGGATTAGAGGAGATCTTTTTTGTAACATTACAGTTACAAAGAACGTCCTAAGTATGATCCACAAGCCAGAAGGAGACGATGGGTGTAATGTCCTCATATGATGGCTTGTAACTGTACAGTTAGAAGACAAAATAAGGACATATCACAAGGTGGAATGCATGTGCAAGACACAGCACCAATGTTCTTAGCAATACAGCATTCTTACACATTAGTGAGAACCACACACGGCCCTCAGCAGGTCAACGGGTGGAGAACACCCTTGATTTTCTTCTGTATTTCATTCTCCTTGTTTCCCCCTTCATCCTTCTGTCTACAGAACAAGGCTCTTTTGTATGCATTGTTAGAGACATTTCTGATAGCTATGCTGTATTTTTCACCCGGACTGCAAGTTCTGAGCTGCTAGACCCATCTCACGTATGAGAAAAGTGAGGTTCCAATAGCCAGATAGTTAGTCACCCCAAGACTCAAAGATCGAGACTCCTGGTTCTGAATTCTTTATTCTACCATTACCCTTGAAAGACCATGAAGAATAGCTGTGACCACAGCATTTTGGCAGCTGACCCACTCAACTCCTGCCCAAGGGGACACTCCAGCCCCAGAGCCAGGTATGGCAAGGACCAGTATGGCTGTCTGAGAGGTCACTTTGTCCTTGATTCTCCCTCCTGAGACAGACAAACACACAGACACACACACATGCACTCATCTTGGCCTGATCTCCCAGGCCCTCCTTTCCCTTTGGCTTGTCTTCCTTAGCCTCCCTAGAGCTGGCTGTTCTCTCAACACTCTTTCTACGCTGGCTCAGCAGCTTCCTTTCTCCCCCATCCCATGAGCCTCCTATGCAAACAGGGTGGGCTTCTCTTGACCTGCTAAGCCTGCCTCTGCCACCTCTACCCCTCCCTGGGTCAGCCTGGCCAGGTGGCTGGCCAGTAGGCACCACACCTAGACAGATGCAAAATTTAGGGGCAACTTCTTCACCCCTCGGGGAAGATCAGGCCAACTTTTCTCTGCCATCCTGCAGTGTACCAAGCTCTGTGCTGGGCAAGGCAGGTACTCCATTTGGCAGGGGTGGGGGGCGGCTAGCAGGACTCAAGTGTTTGGTACCCAGTAAATCTCAGAGAGAAAGGTGAGGCCACACTGTCCAGGAACCACAGTGACACCCTCTATGCCAATCCATTCCATGACCTGATCTCTGAATGGCTTTTAGCAGAATCATCCACCCCAGATTTCTTGCTGGGGACAGGGGAGAAGTGGGTGTGGGTGCTCTGGCACTGCTATGGAAGACCAGCCACCTGGCATAGATGTTTACCTGGCCCTGGCCCCAAATCCCAGATGCAGGCTGGGGCAAGCAGCTCAGCCCCACCCTACCCCCAAGTTCTGGGAGGTCCCAGTCCTGGGCCTGGGTTCTAGGATCCAGGCCTAAGAGACCCATAATACACCAGGTGACTGGGAAAACCATTCCCTGCTTGGGTTCTCAGTTTACCCACCTGTACAATGGGCAACAGGGAACAGCACTGGATCTATGGCTGCCTGAGGGGGCAACCACTTGGAAGTCAATCTGTTAATCAATTTCACTTAAAATAACGCGGACTCAAATCTTCACTAAATGTCATTCTAGCCAGGAGTAGATTCTGAACAGCAGAAGGTATAAGAACAGAACTTTGCAGAAAAATGATTTGGGAGGAATGTTCAAATTACAAATTGCAAAAAAGGGAAAGAAAAGAATCCCTAATGGAACATCTTACTATCTTTGGGATAAGGCCACTAATTTGATTTCAGCAGTAGGTATTTATGCACCCACCCACACACACACACACACATTCACAGATGTAATTCTTACCAGTCTATGAGGGAGAGGCTGTTGTCTCACTATACAGATTAGAAAATGGAGGTTTGGGATAGCAAATCATCTGTCAATATTGCATGGCTATTAAGTAGATATAGATCTTCTTAAGACTAGCACGTATAAAAAAATGTGGAAGTTCTGGTGGAGAAAATAACTGGGATTGCCCCCAAATAGAAGCCAGCTGTTAAATGCCAGCACTGGGCTGGTCTCCAGCATGTGGCCTGGTGGCTCTTGCAGCCTGACAGGAGATGGGACTATGCCACCTACCTTTCCCCATCTCTGAGCCACCCAGTTTCCTTTAGGCTCCTGTCCCCTGCCTTGCCCTCATTCTCTTCTGCTTCCTCCCAAAGTGGCAGAGCTTGAGATGAAACACAGAATGAGTGTCTACTAGGTCAGGCAGTGAGCCTGCACATGGAACCCAGTCAAGGCTCCCAATATCTTGCTTCCAGTCCTCTTGCAGCCCCCAGCAGGTCCTACCCATACGGGTCCACTCTCAGGGAGGTGTTGTGACTGGGAGGTGAAGGGCAGGTCCTGCTCCTGGTTTTACTCCTACACTGACACACATTAGCTGGGCCACCTCGCCCAGGTTACTGCACCTCACTGTGCCTCACTGTTTCCATCTGTTCAGTGGAACAACTGAAACACACTCACCAAGTGGTCAGCAATGGCTGATCTGAGGGAAGTAAATTAAAAATAATTAGTAATAATCACATAATAGTAGTAATAGCAATTAATAGTAATAATAGAGAGGTAAGGACAGGAAGCTGATTGTACCCATCAAATCACATGCTTTGCCCTGATCCCATCCTCCAACACCTAGGGCATGTGTGTGCTCAACACAGCTGCAGGCTCAGGGAAGGACAGCTGTGTCCCATCAGATAGACTATGTGCTATAAATAATGAATCAGCAAGAAGAGGATTTTAAGGAAGGCCAAGATCTGTAAACAATTCAGTCATCACAGGAGAAGGTGCCCATAGCTGCACAACTGCTGCCATTTTCTGTGCTACAGAGCAGGTAAGGATGAAAAACTCATGTTTGAGTTTTCAGAAATTTGGGAAGGCACAAGCAGGTCGTCATCCGAGAAACCTGAGCCGTGCTGATGAAGAAGTGTAAGGAAATACAGCAATCAATACACCCATTCTGCAGGAATGGCTAGGTGCATTCCAAACCAAGTCCAAGATCCGCACAAGCCACCAGCACAAGGAGGAGGACTCTGGACGCTGTCATCACACGGTTCACATGGCATACAGGAGGAGGAAGGGTCCTTTCATCCCTCCAAAATTCCAAGACTTCTGCCAGGAGAAGCAAGCTACAGGAGGCAGGTGCAAACCATGCCTGTGTTGGTAAGTAGGCCACCTTTATCTGCATCCCACTGATTACTGCAGTGACTAGTGACTGGGAAGGAGTGGTGTGTGTTTAGGCCGCTCTGGGTGTGGGAACTTGACGGGGGTCCCCTGGGCTGGAGCACTCGCTTTTCTTTCTTCCCTTTTGGGATGAACTTTAAAGGAAAAAAAAAAAAAAAAGTCCTGGGTGTTCAGCCTGAAATCTGTGAGTTTAGAATTAAAGTCAGCATCCTCCAGTCAGGTTTCCAGACACCAGCGTTGATATCAGAGATGAGATCTTTTGGCATGGCAAACTAGAAATGAGAACAAGGCAGATGTTATGGATGACACAGACAGTGCTTTTTCCATAAGGCTTCAGTTCTTGAGTAGAAGCCTAAGAGGAGGTTCAAGCAGCTCTCTGAACAAAGAGGCAGGCTTTTGTTGATTTGCTAGAGTGGGCTGCTAAAGTTTGCTAAGTTTCTACTGGCCATCGCAGAGTTTCACAAGACATTGCCTTTTTGTGTGCAAGCATTCTGATCTGGTGTGCAGGTCAACAGGTGGCTGACTTTCCCAGGAATGGCTGAGTTCCTCCCAGAGCCTGCATTGTCATCATGGTCTTATAAACAGCCTGGCTTCATGGTTCGGTTTAGGTGCTGGAGCTGCCGAGGTAGCACAGGACAGAGTAGAAGAAACACCTAGCACCTCCAACGGGCAGTTGGCCACACTAACCATGTTTTATGGTCATGGACAAAACGATTTTTAGATGCTCAACATGTCCACAAGCAGAACTGAGTAGAATCTGACCCAAGGGTTAAGGCAGCAAAGGGGACAGACACAATATGACAACAGAGATGTCAAGTCTTTAATCCCATTTTAGTCACCCATCAGATTCTTACAGGTTTAAGTGAAGAGTCAGGGTTTTCAGTAAAAGCCGTCAAGTTTTTGCAAAGTAACCCAGGCAACCGTTGTCATCTTAACTCACGTGTCAGGGTGTTATCCACCGCAGAACTAGTAGGAAGTTAATGTGTTGCTCAGCTGTGTGACCTTCAAAATTAGTGGAGGTTTTTTGTTGTTGCTAGGTGGGTTTTGTTTGTTTATTTGGTTGATTGGTTGGTTAGGTTTTTTTGGAGGAAAAAGAAAAAAGGCTGGCCTTGAACTCATGATCCTCTGCCTCCACTGCCCAAGTGTTGGAATTATACAGGCCTGTACTACCTCATCTGGCTAAAATTAGTGTTTTTTAAATCAACTAAGATGACCAAGTGTTATGATTCTGCTCTGAAAGACTGCCTGACATCTGAGTTGATTCTGGGGTTTACTGAGGGCATTTTATGGGATGGTATTTTTCCTTGGTAACAGAGTGAGCTGACCAGTGGGAACACAGTCAGTCAACAAATCTCTGAAGCATCTTCAACCAGAAATGGTTTCCCTCCTCAGATGGGCAGACCATAGGTCATTCTGTTAGCTCTGGGGGTCTCACAGCCTGAAGGGAGGTATGGCAGACTCCTAGGTACAACTCTATGTGTGCCTCCACTTACTCACCTATAAAATGAGGACAGCCGTACTGACGTCTCTATGTAGAGAGACTAAATGAGGTCATCCTCACCAAGCCCCTGAACTGTACCCAGCGCATAGTCACTGACTTGGTGGTTTTATTGTTGTCATTATCATTGGAATTACTATAACATGTAATTTGTTTTATGACAGCAGTGATGAAGGAGTTGGTTGTCTTAAGGCTGGAGCCATGAAAAACAGTTCATTTCCACAGAGGCAGCCACATCACCACCCTACACCCTGCCCACCTCCCAACCACAGCTGGCTCCCTCCTGGCATGCCAGGCTGGGCAAGAGGTATGTGCCACAGCCACACAGGCGGAGCTGGACGCCAGAGCCACCAGGTGGGCAGCCTCAGCCAGGCCCTGGCAGCTGTGACTCACACCCCAGCTATGGCTGGCAGAGGAGGGAGGACAACAATGTTCGGAACTCAGTGCAGGAAAGGGGAAGACTGGGCAGGGCTGGGGCAGGCTGGAAACCTGGCAAGTGCTTGAAAGAAGCTCAAAGGATACCTGGGGAACTGGTGGGAGACTCAGGACTGAGTGAGTCCTGGGCAGGGCAGGTGGTGGCTGGAGAAAGGCAGGTGGTGGAGCTTTGAGTCTTTACGGTCAGGGTTGGAGTCCAGATCATGGGGTGAGGGTAAGGGGCTGAATGGGAATTATTCAGGATATTAGGATTGTACCCAGCTAGGAAGAGGCCAGGTTCCAAGACAAATCAGAGGGACCCAACTCTCTCTGAGGGCATTTAGCTAGAGGTTTAAGTCCTGTTATGTACTGTTGAGACTGTTAGTTCTACAATAAGTCTCTATTATAAGCACCTTTAATGGTTTTTCCCCCTGTGGATGAACAAAACTGTCAGAAGTGGGCTTGAACAACAGCTGAAAGACCTTGTTTTGTACTTGGCTGCCTTAAGGTGGAAGTGGCTATCCAAGCAGCCCCTTCATTGGCACTCCACTGTAACTTCAAGGACTATTGTGACCATGGCTGCTGCTAAAGTCCCAACTCCTGCTTCAGGTTGCCTTGCTCCAGTCATGATCGCTCCAGACACCTTCATGGGTTCAGGAAATCTCAAATCTGATGGCTTTGCTATTCTCCCACAGGACCCGAGGGAGACCACCTCCCCAGTGACTCAACAAAAGGCGTGTGATTGGTGCTATTGGAGGCTTGTGATTGGTTCATAAGCAAGGCTTGTGACTGGTGGAACTGGACGCTGTGCATGGCTGTGCAGTGGCTGACTTAGAATCTGTGCATGAATATGCCATGCCTCTCCTGACTGTACAAACAGGTTGTTTTCTGCAGCTTTCCACTATTTTGGGGTGGGTCTGGGAGGCTTCTCTCCTGTGCACTAATCTCTAATGTTGGAACATTAGGCTCCAGTGGAGGTTTCTTCCCAATGGTCTTTGGTCTACTTCCTTGTGGGTTTTACTGCAGGTAGAGCAGGCTAACCTGGTTGCATGAAGAACAAAAGTCTAGGGCTTGCAGCCCTGGCAGTGACAGTGGCAGTGAAGAGGCAGAGGAGGAGTTCTAGAGAGTTGCCAGGAGCTAAAGCACCAAAACCCAGAACTCAGAACTATAACGCTAGGAGGTGGCTTAAGAGTTCCACTGAGAACCACTGAGCGTTAAGGGCCCCACACCCAGATCTCTGAGCTGTAGTGCTAGGAGGCAGCTGAAACGTTCCAAAGGCACATTTGTAAGAAGCTAAGACTGTGAAGGACAGCAGAACTATTGAGAAGGAGCAGGCTGTGGAGAAGGTGAGACTCCAGAAGATGAGAGACCATGAAGAGCTGAAGGCGGGAGCGCAGGTCATGGGGACTACAAGCCCTGGTTGCTACAAGAGTTGGAGAGAGTTGCTAAGGGTTGAAGACTTGAGAATCCTGACACCCAAAGGGTGGGAGCTGTAACTCTAGACATTGGATGTTGGTATTCTAAGCCCAGAGCAATATGCCTTTGCTTTGAGCACCTAGAGCAAGGCTTAGAGCCCTAAGTCTCTGAATTTGGAGCCAGGGAGGCTTCCTGGAGAAGGAAGGCATGACACAGAATGCTGCAGAAGAGGCATGACCTTCCCCTGGAAGAAGAGGACTAGGGGATGCACCTGTGCTCCCCAGCCCCGCCCTTCCCTCACATTGAGAGAGGCACCTGGGAGCTCCTTCACTGATTCCATTCCTCCTTCCTTTGAGTGTCTGATTACATTAACATTCTCCGGACCATCCATCCTTTTCATATTGTTACCAAAAGGACTTTTTTGCAAACACAAATCTGCTCAAAAACCTTCACTGGCTGCCTATCACCCATGGAATGGGTCTTCTTAAGTTCTCACCCAAGGCCCTCTGCAATCTGGCTTCAGCCTCATGCTCTTCAAGCATCATTACTCCAAAACCAATGTTAGGTCCCAGTTAGCTAGTGCACAGGATTTCACAAAGGCAAGAGTTAAGGCAGAGATAGAGTTTTATCCACTTTCCAAGGGAGGAAAGGGGCCAAGCACCATAGGCAGTATCAGTCCTGTGGTGTAATTGGTATTTTTTTTTTCAGTACTGGGGCTTGAACTCAGGGCTTTCAACTTGAGCTACTCCACCAGTCCTATTTTTTGTGGAGGGTTTCACGAATTATTTGCCTGGGCTGGCTTCCAACCACAATCCTCCTGATCTCTGCCTCCTGAGTAGCAAGGGTTACAGGCATGAGCCTCTGGCGCTCAGCTGGTGTGGGGTTTTAAGAGCCTTTGTAAGGCAGGGCTTGTAGGAATGTGGGTGGAATTGGTCCCTTTGACGGGTGGTGGGTTGGGCGTCCTGATTAGACCAGCATGTTTACTAGAGTGCAGTTTGGTCCAGATTCATGTCTGGGCCAAGGTTTCTGGGTACTGTAGTTTCTCACAATAGAGAAATTACTAGCTGGGTCTAATCTGAAAAACATAAGCAAGATTAGGCCTAAATGGAGTCTAGATACAAAATGGAGTTATTTAGGCTCGTTTGTTAGCTTTACAACCAATAGGCAGCTTCTGCTGCCCCCAAATTCTGTAGTGTTCCTTCCTCTTCCCAAGTCTTTCCTGGAAACACTGGTGCCCTCATCATCTATCTAAGACCAGGCCTGGCCTCCCAGGGCCAGCTCAGGTGCTCCTTCACCCAGGAAGCCAGCTGGCTCCAGGAAGGCACCCTGCCCATTGGCAGCCGAAACTTCTCCCTCCTTTCTTACCAAGGCTGTTGTCATCATTGGGTATTTATTTTTTAATATTCTTATTATTTTGCTGTTCCTAAATGCTATATGATGGACAAAATATGAGATGGAATGTCTTTCTTCCACCCATTGTCAACTTAGCTAAGAAAGGAGTATGGACTTCAGATTTCTCCTGCCCCTCTTCCTGCTGTGTTTTCATTATGGCTGGGGGCTGTTGTGCAGCTCTTCTCTGCCCTTCAGGTCCACGCTTCACTGTCACCTCAGAGAGGTTCTCCCGAAGTTTAAAGGGGGGCCCCTGCCCTATTTACTCACATCCCTCATCTCTTCTGAAGTGGCCTTCTTTGCCCTGCTTCCTTTTCTGTATGTCTGGTCTTCACTGCTTAGCCTTTGTCTCCTGTGTCCAGAGCCTGGTCCTGGCCACAGCTGTAACACATTCCAGGGCAGGCTCACACCATGTTTGCTGGAAGTACAGACCCAGACTCTGGGAGGTGGGGGCTGGAGTGAGACTGTATACGCAGGTACCTCCATGCACAGCTGTGTGGCAGGAAGAGGCTGTGATCTGGTGTCAAACAGACCTGTTCTGAACACCTGCTCCCATCCTTGGGAAATGATTGTACCTCCCAGAGATTCTATATCCCCAGCCTGCAGAATTTGGATAAGACTTCCAGTGATGAGAAGGGGAGCTTATCAGAGGCAATGGCAGGCCAGCCAGGTACACCTGGAGATGGGGGGTTTCAGAAGGTCTTGGATATAAGAGCTGTGATCTGTTGCTTCCAGAACCTTCAATCTGTCTTGCTGGGCGTTCAGTTTGTGTGCCAGGCTCAGCCTATACCTGCATGGTGTGTCAACTTAGCTGAGAATCTTGCCTCACATCCTCCGTTCAGTTTCTGCCACCAAGAAACTGCTCTCTCTGACCCAAGTCCCCTAATCCTGTGCCTGCACCTATGAGCACAGGGGAAGGACAGGAAGGTGGTAAAATGGCAGCTCCTGCAGGCACATGAGGACAGGTAGTTTCTTAAGAAGGACAGGAAGGATTAAGCTATGTCACCTCAGTTATTGTATGCACATAGCCATTAAAATAATAATAAAACAGGAGTCACACAGGAGAAGAAGAAACATCAAAGACAAGAATTGCAAATCTGCTGACCGCAAATATGACGCCGTGAACATTCACTTTCGGGCATAGTAATGGCTTTCTGGGTTCCAGGAGCCAAGGACCATACCCAGTCCCAGAGTTCTCAGTACAAATTTGAGTGTGCAGCACTCCCTCACACCATCGTGGGCAGCAGAGGATTGGGACAGCTTTGCATCCCAGGCAGGCCTGTCAGAGCAGAAAACATCAGCTGTGTCTCTTGGAGGGTCTTTTTTTTTTTTTTGCGGTAGTGGGGTTTGAACTCAGGCCTAGGCCTTGAGCCACTCCACCAGCCCTTCTTTATGATGGTTTTTTCAAGATAGAGGTCTTGCCAACTATTTGCCCAGGTTGGCTTTAAATGGTGATCCTCCTGATCTCTGCCTCCTGAGTAGCTAAGATTACAGGTGTGAGCCACCAGTGCCCGATTTCTTGGAGGCTCTTTTTGAGTGTTACTACCTCACCAAGTGCCCTTTTTCTCCTCAGAGCCAACAGGAAACTCTCAGGGTTCTGTTCCTACAGCAGCACTGTCCTGCTTCTGGTTAAAGCCTTCTTCAGCCTTCACTCACAAACATCTTCCTTCACAAACATTTGTTTGGCACCAACTGTGTGCCAGCCTTGTCCTTGCCCTTGTGAGGCACAACCTGGGGCCAGGGAGAGCCATGCTGCTCACCATTGTCCTGGTGTGGCTAAATATTTAATGCTGGACACTTGGAGGTGCCTACATACCTCTGTGCTCAATTGAGTTTTCGTTGTCTTTTCCCGAATATTGGGTTGATGTTTCTCCAGTCTCCCCAACCCCTTCCCCAGTGCTGGAAGCTCTTGCCTCCCCCTCCCTCCCTACCAGAAATGGGTCCTTTGCAGACATAGGAGCAATGCCCAGCAGCTGGGACTGGGCCTGGGCCTTCCTCCCTGGTGTGGAGTTGCTGTTTCAGATGAAGGAACTGGTTCCCAGTGCTGCAAGCTGGCTTCTCCCGGTCACCTTCACCACCTTCTGCCCTTTCCCATATCAGCAAACCAAATGGAGGCTGGCAGGGACTCCATTGCAGATCCCCAGGGCTTCCCAGGTATAACATCCCAAGTCCACCAAGAGACAGGCAGACCAGGCTGAAGGGCTACTATGACATGGGCGGGGTGGAGTTCCACACGGGCATTTGAAGCCTCCATGACTCCCGGCTGGGAAATGCCCAGGGTCAGATGAACTTGGCACACTTTCCAGGGATCCAGAAAAATATTGTTAAGAGAGAGCATTATTGTTGCATTTAAGCAGGGGAGGAAGGAAGGAGCCGAAAATAATCCTTGAGCAAGTACATCAGGCTCTTACTCAAGAACTTGAGCAAGCTCTTGAGCATCCCAACGTTCCTGTCCCACCTGGTGACCCATGTCTGAAGTTCCACGCTATGCATTTATCTCAGACAGCTATGAAAGGGAAGCTCATGATTTTTGATGTCAGACTAGCTTAACGTCAACCCAATCAGCTACAATCCTGAGCAGCTGGAAGTGTCTGAAAGCCCTCCAATCTTTTCTGAAAATGGACGTCAGGTACCCATATTCATGAGAAAATAATTATGAAAACAATAATTATCATGAATAATAATTGTAAGAAATAATTATATGAATGTTGAGTTTAAGGCTGGGAAGCTATTTTACCAATAATAGCAATATGGATGTATACTTATAAACTCCTAGGTTTATCGTGAGGATTCATGAGATGATTCAGACTGATTCTGTCATCTTGTTCTTGCTTGTATCCCTTGAACCTTGTACATGGGGCACTCAGTAAATATCTGTTGAAAATACTGATGAGTAAGAAAATGAATAAATTTTTTTTTTTGCTCACCAAAACCTCCTGTCTGAGGCACAAAATCCAAGTTTTAAAAATTGCAACAGTAAAAAATGCAATTGCAATCTCAACATCTACCTCTCCTGGTTCCCTTATCTACCCACCTGCTCAGCCTCTTTTCATATCTTACACCCTGGGACGGTCAAAGTCCCTGGTTTTTACCTTAACCAAGCCCTTCCTTCTTTACACACTCGGGCCTTGGGCCTGTAATACCTGCTTCTTGCCCATCCGAGAAATTGTTATCTGGCTTCCAAATCTAGTTTAGATAGGTTTACCACTTCCAGGTGGTAGTGGTGATGGTGATTGATGGTAGTGGTGGTGGTGGTAGAAATAGCAGTAAAGCCTGTGACGGTGGTGTCAATGATGAAGGCACTAAATAAATCTTTGTCCTAATAATTATTTAATTGCAATTGTCATGTGGTTGAAATGATAAACTGCTGTGTTGTATTCCTTTTCTTCCTCTTAAAATCCAAACACATTTTAATCTTCAGAGATTTTAGCTTTGACCTGTTCTTGGTCATCTATCCCTTAGTGAGAATAAGGGCTTTGGAGGAAGCTTTTGACCGAGAGATGAGGGGAACCAGTGAGCATCCCAGAATGAGAGGAGATGGAAAATGGGGCTGGGGTGCCCAGGATGGCATTTTCACCCTTGGCTTTCCCTTCACTAACATCCATCCATGCATTCATTCATCCACTTTCACGTTTTCCTGATCACCTTCTTTATCCCTGGGACTGTGGACACAGTCTTCCCAAGTGGCCCCAAATGTAGATTTCCCCAGGGACTCTCCCCTCCTTATATCTGGGATCCAGTGAGAAATGTATGTAGTCTATTGATGGCTTTGCTACACCCCATAATTGGCTGACCTAGATAATTAGATCCCCAAACCTGGAAACGTAATAAAAGAAAAAAATAGAGACACGTAATTCCTTGACTGAACTTCAGTTTGTGCCTTGTTTTTAAGAGACAGGGTCTTTCTATGTAGCCCAGGCTGACCTGAAACTCACAATCCTCTTGCCTCAGTCTCCTGAGTGCTGGGATTACAGTCATGCACCACCACGCCAGTTTCTCAACTGAACTCTTATGTCTGATAAGGAAATTTAAGTGACAATCCAGGGTGCCTGGAGTCTTGGGAATCTGGTGCTTTAGGCTTGGGTCTTGGAAGAGGCGAGGGCAGGGAGAAGCAGGCAGGGAGTCCTAGTGGGTAGAAGTCCCTCAGGGCCTGGTCACCTGGCATGAGAGGGAGCCCACTGTTCAGCACAGGCAGGCAGTGGACACAGAAGAGCTAGTGTGGACTCCAGGCTGTTGCCTGCCATCACCGACCAGCTTCCTATGGCTCCATCTCTAATTTTAGGGACAAAATGTGCCAGGAGCTCCATCTTTACCCTGGAGGGTGACAGTGACACCAGCAGGGCTTTTTGGGAAGATGAAACTCCACTTTGCTTCTGGGGGGTTGTGGTAGAAAACAGATTTTTCTATCACTTCTTGGATGACTTTGATTCTATTTGTTCTCTGTCCTTCCCCATGGTTTCCAATGAGATGCTCCATGCCCACGACCTCTTGAACTCTGCTTCTCTGTTCTTTAAACAGGACTTTAATTCTGGAGCAACTGCAGAAACTTGCTTTCTGCAGAAGCCCAGCCTCGTAGCTGCATACCCTGCCTGGTGGCCTGGTCCAGTTTCCTGAGCAGTCCCTGCATACTCTGGCTACTTGCTGTGTCTTAAAAGGGAATGCTAAGGCTTTGGCACTTCAGGGAAAGAGCTTGTTTTCTCAGCAGAGCCCATCTGCAGTGGGCTGTCCTTGGCCCCTGTTCTGGGCCTTCACCACCTTCCCAGGAGCATTTACAACACAGCCTAACTGCTCATCCCTTCTCATCAGCACCTAGAGGCTCCCTTCCTGGGGAACCTTGCTCTAGGAAGCCCCCCATATCTGCGCACAGACAAACTCTGCAACTGAAATTGCAGAAGTCTCCCTAGATTCTTCCTGGTTAGAAGAGGCCATACTTTCCCTCTTCTGAGTCATTCCTGTCTTGCACACTCCCTAGGACACGGCTACACAGTTTATACTAATCATTGGCTCACCTTTCTGGTTTCAGCCCTGTTGTCACCAGCCCTGTGACCCTAGGAATCTCTAGGTCCAGCCCAGGCTTGGTTGATGGACTGCCTTCAGCCACGGGGAGGGGTCAGCAGACAGCCGTTGGCTTTTCTGGTGGCATCCAGGGGCTGAGCAAGATGGGGATTTAAAGATCCTACCATGTCAGCCCAACAGGGGACTCTACTGATCAATAGTCTCTCCCCAGCTCAGAGATGGCAAAGCTTTGTGGAAAGCACTGTGGTTCAGATTTTCCACCTGTCTCACTCTCACCTTCCCACTTCCCTGATAAGCATCTTGTGTCCCAACTTCATCTCAGCATCTGCTTCCTGAGAACCAGAGGTGCTACATGCTTCCTTTATCATCCTTTCATTCAGCAAATAATAACCAAGTGCTGACCATGTGTGACACTGTTCTGGGTACTGAGACCTAGAAGCAGACGCTGTGGGACTCATGGACCAGTAGAGGGAGACCAACCAGAAACCAGTAAACACCTGAGTAAGAAGAAGACGAAGGGCTATGCTGCAAGAATAGACAGGGTGGAGAGACAGGAGGGAACTTCGAGGAAACACCCTGGATGCAGAGAGGGGAGCTTGCAAAGTATCTCCAAAAAAGGACATGTGACCTGGGTCCCAAAGTCTGAGAAGGAGCCAGCAGCAGGAAAAGCTGTATGTCCAACTACTATCCGGACACCTCACCAAAGGTCTCCAGAACCCATTTAGTCCCAGGTGGCCTCCTTTGTCTCCAGTCCTATTGCCAAGTCCTCCGCCTGTGTTCATAAACTCAGTGACACCACCACTGTCCACCAGCCCTGCAGCCCAGATCCTCGGCAATCACCCTCTCCCCTCTGAGAAGGTCCTGATGTCACCAGGGATGGCCACAGCTTCCAAGCCTATTACCAGGCCTTGATTTAGCCGGGCCCTCAGCATATCACCTACTGTTGCAATAC
Organism: Castor canadensis; assembly: GCF_047511655.1. Classification (NCBI taxonomy): domain Eukaryota; kingdom Metazoa; phylum Chordata; class Mammalia; order Rodentia; family Castoridae; genus Castor; species Castor canadensis. Next base: position 14,919,710 of record NC_133388.1, on the reverse strand, counting down.
TCACTTAACAGGGGGCCCCTCCCCAGATCCAGTGTCTCTCCTCCGTAATCCCTCTGTCACTGCTACCTGCACCTGCCCTACAGAACTCAGCACTCCCCTCACCTGAGGTGGAAGGGCTGCCCCATCAAGGCCCATGGACCAGAGGCTGCAGCAAAAACATCAACAAACTCACAGTTTTGGAGTCACAGTCATGTGACCGTGCCCCTCTGACACTCTGGGGAGACCTTCCCTGCCTCGTCCAGCTGCTGGTGATAGCTGCTCACCCCTGGTGCTCCCTGGCTTACATTGTATCACTCTGGTCCCTGCCTCTATCATCCTATGACTGTCCTCTCATGTCTGTCTCTTTGTTCAAATCCCCCTTTGTGGAAGGACACCAGTCACCAGAGGGTGGATTAGGAACCACCTTAATGATCTTGTAAAGGTCCCCATGTCCAAAAAATGATCACATCCTGAGAAGCCAGGTCAGACTTCAGCACAGCATTCTGTGGGGACACAGTTTAGCCCCTGACACCTATGAAGCCTTTACTTTGGTCTTAATCATATCTTAGCATAATATTCCCCAGGCAACACACAATTTTTGAAGGTAATATTTTTTGCTTTAATTTTATGAGAAAATATAGGTATTATTATCTATTATTATCTATGGATTAACACCTTAGAGATAAATGTGAAAAACTGTTATTAAATAAAATACTGCAAATTCATTAAATTAAAAAAATTGAACAGCTATAGTTGACACTTGTTTTGTTTTCTGGAAACTCCTCATCTGGAAACTTCCCATTTTGCATCCACTGGATCTTTATTGTGTCTGTGGCTGCTGCCATCATGGCACACTTTGTCTCCAACCTCTGCACATGGTTGGTTCCAAGTGAGTATTGGACCCAAGGTGGGCTGACAGCCTCCTTCCCTAGGAACTTGGAGTCCAAATTAAGATATGTCTAGAGTGTTCTCTGGCGCAAAGGAAATGTAAATTGGGAGCTCTTGACAGTCTGCCATGTGGAGTAAGGAGAGGATAAAAATCAGTTGGCAGTAATGGGAAAATAAAGCAATGCAGAGAGGGAAAGGAGCTGGGGAGGAGAAGAAAAGGAAGGAGGAAAGGGAGAGATGGGAGGAATGTGAAGTCCTGATGGGAACCCTGGAACTGGCTGCAGGTAAGGCCTGATTGCATCACTACCCAGAGGCTCCAAAATCACCATTTACCCTCCAAAGAAACTGAATTGGCACAGCATCAAAGAAAGTATAAGCATGTGACTAAGTTTAACATTGATAGAGAGGATCACTTGCTTTAGAGTATATTCTAGAAGCTTCCCTCTTCATCATTCCCTGCTTCTTGTGGTCCCTCTAGGTCTCCATCTCAGGTTGTAAAAATGGAAACAGATTGGGGCTTTGGGGAAAATTCTGTCTACACAGACACTCCCACTCAGAGCCCCCAGGCCAAGAGGGAGGACTTAGCCAAGCCTTCCTTATCCCTGTCCTGTCTGTCCATCCTGAGCCTCTACCCTCAGCTGAAACACACTTGTCCAGTCACCTGGTGATAACTGAGCCCTGGGTGGAGAACCACATTCCCTCTGCCTAGTCCCCTCACCCCCACCACCAGGCTCTCTCTTTCCAGAACAGTCTCTGATGCCTGGAGACTGTTCCTGTACTTTCTCTTCTCCATTTGGCTCCTTTGGGAAATGTGGGGGCTCTGAAAAGTCATGTAGAAAGCTGACTGTCCTTGTAGCTAAACCTCCTGCCAGTCTATAGTTAACAGTGTGTGCTTAGAACCCATTAAGGGGACCCGTCTCATGTTAAGTGCTACTTAAAAAGGGGACACAGGAAAATGTTCAGAGGTGGACTGTGGTGTTGCTATCCTAGGTGTGTTCATATGCCCAAGCTCCTGCTGTATACACTGAACACGCTTTTGCTTTGTGAGGGTTTATTTGTTTGTTGACTTTTTTTGTTTAGTTTCTACTGCAGTAATACCTCCATAAGGCTGTTTTTAAATATATACCCTTCCTGCCCTCATGAAGGCATCTCTGGGAGAAGGACTTTCTGCCATCCAAAAGGAGGCAACACTGGGGATTTGCATGACCCTCTTCCATGCAGCTTCCTGATTTCAGGTTGACGGTAGAGCTACATGCGTTTTTGAGAGACATCTTTGTCATTCCTCGCCTATCCGGAAGGCTCAGGAACCCACAGCTGCTAGGAAAGGGGTCCTTTCTAGGTGAATCATGTCAGCCAACCAGAGCTCAGACTTCTCAGTGGAAACCAGAGCTAATACAGACTGTGCTTCCTTGGTGACAGTTCCAATGAGCACGGATTTCACAATTTTGTTAAATGACATCAGTCTTCTAACATATGGTTCAGATTTCAGCTGGTACTGTGTATAACCTGTGAATAATTTTCCCAGAGTACAAACTTCATGACGTGCTATTCTGTAGATAACAAAGGTGTCTCATGCTCTGCCACCTGTCATGATCCTCCTTCCAATGCCTGTCGGTGACTGGCTGCTTAGCAAGTGCGATTCAGCTCTTGCACAGACCTCAGAGTGTGCAACTGTGACTTTGTCTTCCCAGGACAAACCCACGTGGGACTTCACAAAAATGGATAATTGAGGGAGGAAATTGGTCAGAAAAGACAGAAATGCAACAAAGACACAAAATGTGATTCAGATGCAGACATTGAAATCTGAGCAGAACGGAACTGGAGTTATTTATGGAGAAGTCACTGGCAACGAGGACTTGAACTTCTGCCTCTTGAGAGAGACGATCAGGCAGCCAGAATTCGGTGAAGACCAGACTTGCACAGTTTGCGTGGAAAGCACAACAGGAGAAAAGCGTCTTCAAATTCAGAAGGAAGTAGTCTGCATCGTAAGGAATTCAAGGCAGCATTGTTCTGACAACTGTTGATAAGGATTTTTTTTTAACCAAAAACACCTTTAAACCTGAGCTTTAAGTTACTAAGTTTAGTGTGCTAAGTAAACATATTTAATTTTTTATAAATTTATAAGCAACAGTAGGAAAATTTTGGTGTTTTGACAAAAATCAAGAAACACTTGTAGTGTTTCCCATTGGTGGCTAGCACCTTGCTGTAGGGTTTCAAGGTTATTTGTCCTATTCTGTTCTGCTTGCCAGCAGGATGTGAGGTAAAATAGGAGACAGACTGGGTCCGATGCCTGCGTCAAAACCAGCCCTCCCGAGAGGCTGGAGGCCCTTGCTCTTACTTCTCCATGGCAGCCTGGGATTGTCTTCTTGGGGTGCAAAAAAAGGTCCCACAGAGGCATCCCAAGTGTGCCCATCCCTGATCCTCAGACAAGGGCGTTCTCTTCAGCTTCTCCCATGTGGTTTTCAGCTGCGAAGTGACTCTGACATCCCCCAAACCCTATCAAACTAGAAAACTATAGTTTGTGCTCAATTTGCCCAATGGGGAAAGATAGCCTTGGGGGCAGCAACATGAAATTACAATCTTTTAGGGGTAAAAAGCCATGTGTCTACTTAGGCTATTTAATGAGTTGATTATATCTATAATTTAAATCACCTATCTTATAAAATAACAATGTTCAGAAGCATTTTTTTTTATAGCATAAGTCAGCACTTGCAGTTACAAGGCTAAATTTGTAAAAAATTAATACCAAATCTATATATCCTGTGGTCTCCTTTTCTGCTATTCTCTCACCTGACCTGATCTGTGTCCCTTAGTAGGACAGAGAGGGTTTCAGGCTAATGTGTTGCCCTCATTCAGACCTCCGCTGTTCAAATTAAACTACTTAAGGGAGTCTAGACTATAATTTTTAATGACTCAAATGTAAGTTGCACCTTATCTTCATAAATTACAAGGAAAAGAAAGTCCATGTTCCATCATCCCATGGTATCTGGGCCCTTGAAGATGTCAAAACCCACTGATGCTCAAGCCCCTTATACAAAACACTGTAGGATTTGCATAGAACCTACTGTATGCTCCCCTATGTCTTATATCATCTTTAGATGACTTACGATGTCTAAAACAAGGACAATGCTATGTACATATTGTGTTATTCTGTATTGTTTTTGCAGAACTGGAGATCAAACCCAGGGCCTCAGGCCTGCTAGGCAAGCGCTCTACCACAGAGCTACACCCCCAGTCCTCTGCACTGCTTTTATTTACATACTTATTACTCTTTTGTTATATGTATACATTTTTTCAAATATTTTGGACCCACAGTTGGTTGAATCCATGGATGTGCAGACAGGATATAGAGGGCCAGCAGTATATTGGGCTTCCCACTGGCCAACCACAAATACTGGCCCCCAGTAGCCTTACTTAGAAAATTCTGTGGCCGAGTCATTTTAAGCCTAGAAATACAAGAATTTTTGTAAGTGACACATTTACATGGCTTTCAACACCATTACATAACAATGAAAGTGTTTCCAAATACCCGTTTTCAAGTGTTCTCCAAAGCATGAGACTGTTTTTTATTTTGTTTGTCCTTTGAAAACTGACTTTCTCACTCATAAGGAAGTCCTATTTTTTACATCAAAGACAGTTTTTTGGAAATAAATCCACTTAGAAATGAGATCCACTTCTCATTGCAAAAATTTTTTTTAAAGTCAACACATTTGAAATATCTGTCTTATGCAACAGAAAAAGTAAACAACTCAGTTGTTAGTAGCATCCTGTCATGCACTTTGCACAAGATAGGCAGGAAACTGTGTCATATCAGTGCTTTCAACATAACCCCTCCTCTCCTAAAGATTTAAATTAAGGTGTTCATTTTTAGGGAAATTCATTATATTGACAATATCTTTCAAAACAGGACTTTGAAAATGGCTCTCCAGCTTATTATAAAGAATAGTAAAGATTTATTTTACAGCTGGCTGTGGTGGTTTATGCCTGTAAACCCAACATTCAGTAGTCTGAGGCAGGAGGATTCCAAATTTGAGGCCAGCCTGGGTTACACAGTAAAACCTTGTCTCAAAACAAAAATTATTTTAAAGATCTCCTTTTACAAAATTAAACACATCAATAACATCTTGTAGCTTGGTTGCAGATGACATGAAGACAGAGTTTCATACACAGTTCTCTAAACACCCCCAATTCCTTTGTGTTTCAGTCTAAACAAATGTGCATTTGTGCCCACACTCTTTTCCATAGGCTATTGTTTTGACTTAAGAAATAACATAGTGTTGAACAATATAGACTCATCCGCACCTTGTTCTTTCAGTGTTTCCTCAAAAATAGTAGTTACTTAGGTATACTTCTGTGTTGAAACAAAATCTAAAAATGCAGCAAAGGCTTCATTTGACACATATTAGAATCTGCAGTGCTGTCATTCAGCAACAGAGAGAACAGACACATGGGAGTTTTCTCCAGCTGTGTCTGCCTTGGTTCTCCAGCAATGTGTTCTCTGGATGTTAAGCAGTATTTAATGACAAATGCGTTCACTTTAGTTTGTTGTCACGATCCCCACACTATTTCTGCCATTTTTACTTTGATGGAGAGGATATGGTTTTTTGTTTTCACTATTAAGAAAGAAATTCCCAGACAGGCACCGGTGGCTCACGCCTGTACTCCTAGCTACTTAAGAGGCAGGGATCAGGAGGATTGCAGTTCAAAGCCAGCCCAGGGAAATAGTTCATGAGACCCTATCTCGAAAAAAAACCCCATCACTAAAAAGGGCTGGTGGAGTGGCTCAAGGTGTAGGCCTTGAGTTCAAACCCCAGTACCACAAAAAAAAAGAAAGAAAGAAAGAAAAAAGAAATCCCTATGGAAATTTCTCCCACATTTTTTTCATGTTCTGGATCCTGTCTATCTAGCTATGTCCAGTTTGTGAATGGTTCATGAACTGTACACTTATATGCATTTGTTCTATGTGTTTATTTATTTCTTTATTAAATTTTATTTATATTTGCATACAATGTTTGGGTCAGTTCTCCCCCCTTCCCCCACCCCCTCCCTTACCACCCCCTGTCACTTCCCTCTCCCCCAAACCCCCTCGATACCCAGCAGAAACTATTTTGCCCTTATCTCTAATTTGTTGAAGAGAGAGTATAAGCAATAATAGGAAGGAACAAGGGTATTTGCTGGTTGAGATAAGGATAGCTATACAGGGAGTTGACTCACATTGATTTCCTGTGCGTGGGTGTTACCTTCTAGGTTAATTCTTTTTGATCTAACCTTTTGTCTAGTTCCTGGTCCCCTTCTCCTATTGGCCTCAGTTGCTTTAAAGTATCTTCTTTAGTTTCTTTGCATTAAGGGCAACAAATGCTAGCTAATTTTTTAGGTGTCTTACCTATCCTCACCCCTCCCTTGTGTGCTCTTGCTTTATCATGTGATCAAAGTCCAATCCCCTTGTTGCATTTGCCCTTGATCTAATGTCCACATATGAGGGAGAACATACGATTTTTGGTCTTTTGGGCCAGGCTAACCTCACTCAGAATGATGTTCTCCAATTCCATCCATTTACCAGCGAATGATAACATTTCGTTCTTCTTCATGGCTGCATAAAATTCCATTGTGTATAGATACACATTTTCTTAATCCATTCGTCAGTGGTGGGGCATCTTGGCTGTTTCCATAACTTGGCTATTGTGAATAGTGCCACAATAAACATGGGTGTGCAGGTGCCTCTGGAGTAACCTGTATCACAGTCTTTTGGGTATATCCCCAAGAGTGGTATTGCTGGATCAAATGGTAGATCAATGTCTAGCTTTTTAAGTAGCCTCCAAATTTTTTTCCAGAGTGGTTATACTAGTTTACATTCCCACCAGCAGTGTAAGAAGGTTCCTTTTTCCCCGCATCCTCACCAACACCTTTTGTTGGTTGTGTTGCTAATGATGGCTATTCTAACAGGGGTGAGGTGGAAGCTTAGTGTGGTTTTAATTTGCATTTCCTTTATTGCTAGAGATGGTGAGCATTTTTTCATGTGCTTTTTGGCCATTTGAATTTCTTCTTTTGAGAAAGTTCTGTTTGGTTCACTTGCCGATTTCTTTATTGGTTCATTAATTTTGGGAGAATTTAGTTTTTTGAGTTCCCTATATATTCTGGTTATCAGTCCTTTGTCTGATGTGTAGCTGGCAAATATTTTCTCCCACTCTGTGGGTGTTCTCTTCAGTTTAGAGACCATTTCTTTTGATGAACAGAAGCTTTTTAGTTTTATGAAGTCCCATTTATCTATGCTATCTCTTAGTTGCTGTGCTGGTGGGGTTTCATTGAGAAAGTTCTTACTATACCTCCTAATTCCAGAGTATTTCCTACTCTTTCCTGTATCAACTTTAGAGTTTGGGGTCTGATATTAAGATCCTTGATCCATTTTGAGTTAATATTGGTATAGGGTGATATACATGGATCTAGTTTCAGTTTTTTGCAGACTGCTAACCAGTTTTCCCAGCAGTTTTTGTTGAAGAGGCTGTCTATTCTCCATCATATATTTTCAGCACTTTTGTTAAAGACAAGTTGGTTATAGTTGTGTGGCTTCATATCTGGGTCCTCTATTCTGTTCCACTGGTCTTCATGTCTGTTTTTGTGCCAGTACCATGCTGTTTTTATTGTTATTGCTTTGTAATATAGTTTGAAGTCAGGTATTGTGATACCTCCAGCATTGTTCTTTTTACTGAGTATTGCCTTGGCTATTTGTGGCCTCTTGTGTTTCCATATAAATTTAACAGTAGATTTTTCAATCTCTTTAATGAATGTCATTGGAATTTTGATGGGAATTGCATTAAACATGTTGATTACTTTTGGGAGTATAGACATTTTTACTATGTTGATTCTACTAATCCATGAGCATGGGAGATCTCCCCACTTTCTATAGTCTTCCTCAATCTCTTTCTTCAGAAGTGTATAGTTTTACTTGTAGAGGTCGTTCACATCCTTTGTTAGGTCCTTCTTTATCTCGTTTGATCAATGTAGGTTTGAAGTCTACTTTGTCAGAGATAAGTATCGCTACTCATGCCTGTTTTCGGGGGCCATTGGCTTGGTAAATCTTCTTCCAGCCTTTCACCCTAAGACTATGCTTATTTCTGTCAGTGAGATGGGTCTCCTGTAAACAAAAAATCGTTGGATCTTCCTTTTTAATCCATTTCGTCAAGCGGTGCCTTTTGATGGGTGAATTAAGTCCGTTAACATTAAGTGTTAGTACTGATAGGTGTGTGGTGATTCCTGTCATTTAGTTGTCTTAGTTGTTTGAAGGTTTGATTGTGTGTACCTAAGTTGAAGTTACTCTCTACTTTCTTGCTTTTTCTTTTCCTGTAGTTTGGTGCTGCCTGCCCTTTCATGATTATGTTGGGTTTCACTTTCTTTGTGCAGAATCCCCTGAAGAATCTTTTGTAGTGGTGGCTTTGTGGTCACATATTGTTTTAGTTTCTGCTTATCATGGAAGACTTTTATTGCTCCATCTATTTTGAATGATAGTTTTGCTGGGTAGAGTATCCTGGGGTTGAAGTTATTTTCATTCAGTGCCCGGAAGATCTCACCCCATGCTCTTCTTGCTTTTAATGTTTCTGTTGAGAAGTCTGCTGTGATTTTGATGGGTTTACCTTTGTAAGTTATTTGTTTTTTCTCTCTTATAGCCTTCAGTATTCTTTCTTGGGTCTCCGTATTTGTTGTTTTAATGACAATATGCCATGGAGTAGATCTATTTTGGTCTGATCTGTTTGGTGTTCTGGAGGCCTCTTGCATCTGTCTGGGAATATCTTTCCCTAGATTTGGGAATTTTTCCATTATTATTTTGTTGAATATATTACTCATTCCCTTTGCTTGCACCTCTTCTCCTTCTTCGATGCCCGTGATTCTCAGGTTTGGTCTTTTGATGGAGTCGGTGAATTCTTGCATTTTCTTTTCACAGGTCTTGAGTTGTTTAACTAATAGTTCTTTGGTTTTTCCTTTAATTACCATTTCATCTTCAAGTTCTGAGATTCTGTCTTCTGTTTGTTGTATTCTGCCAGATTGGCCTTCTGTTTTGTTTTGCAATTCTGTTTCGTTCTTTTTTCTGAGGTTTTCCATATCCTGAGTCCCTTCCTCTAATGTTGTCTATTTTTGTCCTGAGTTCATTTATCTCTTTATTAATCATGTTCTCTCTTTCACTTTGGTGTTTATACAGTGCTTCTATGGTTTACTTTATTTCTTCTTTTGCTTTTTCAAATTCTCTATTTTTGTTGTCTTGGAATTTCTTGAGTGTCTCCTGTACATTTTGGTTGACCATATCCAGTATGATCTCTATAAAATTCTCACTGAGTACCTGTAGTATGTCTTCTTTTAAATTATTCTTGTGGGCTTCATTGGGTTCTTTGGCATAGTTTATCTTCATTTTGTTGGAGTCTGGATCTGAGTATCTGTTTTCTTCATTTCCCTCTGGTTCCTGTACTAATTTTTTGCTGTGGGGAAACTGGTTTCCCTGTTTTTTCTGTCTTCCTGTCATTGCCCTTGGTGTTGTTATTGTCCCTGTACTGTGTGCAATTAAGTATTTTCTAGCTTGTAATAATAACAATGGTGATATTTAGAATGGAAGGGTGAGAGAGATGGAAAGCAAAGAAATTAAATAAAAGGGGAAAACAAATAAACAAGTAGAAAAAAATACGAAGAAACAAACAAAAAAGTTTCAAAGATATAAACAGGGACAGATAGTGTACTAATCAACAGTAAGCTGAACAGGCATTAGAGAGACAGAGAGTGGATTGAAAAAAATAAAAACTAAATAAATGAAAAAAATAAAATAAAATACTTTAAAAAAAATCTCCAAGTTCAAATGCAATAAAGTTTCAGTCTTAATAATTTTGATGTTAGCCCCTCAGCCTCCAATCCTGGAGATGGTGTCTCAGAAGTAGTTCTGTCATTGTCTCATCAAAGGGGAAAAAAACAAAAAAACAAAACAAAACAATACAAAAAAAAAAAAACCACAAAGTGTCCCAAGTTCAAATGCAATACAGTTTTAGTAAGTTTTTCAGCATGTAGGTGTAGTTTGGTTGTTGTCTCATCAAAGGAAGGGAGAAAAACAAAGAGTCTGGAGACAGTTCTGTGAATGGCTATCTGAGGCTGTGGCTTGCCTGCCCGCTGCTGTCAGCCTGCTGTTGCTGGAGGCTTTATTTATGCAGATCGCAGGGTTGAGCTTAACACTCACCTGGCCCCTCAGGCTTTGTTTACTTAGAGTTCTCCTGGGCGTGACCACCACTGCTACAAGCTTTCCCCTTTCCAAGCACACTGGGGGAGGTGACACTGCACCAGCTTTCTCAGGCCTGCGTGTTTATTTACAGTTCATATAGGAAGTGGGTCTTCCCCCCTCTCCTGTGGAGTTTTCCTTCCACCGCCACTTTCCGCTCCTGCTTGCTGGGCAGTGCCACCACTCCTGTCTTCTCCAGCTGGCTTGTGTGAGGGATTCCTCCCCACCTCTTCAGGACTCAGGGTGCCCCGCCCTCTTTGCTACGTATCTTTTTTGTTGTTATTGCTTATTATTCAGTTTTTTTTTTCCTTGGATGGGGGTCGGTCTGTCCAGGGGGCTATGCTGATCTAACTCAGGGGTATCTGTTGGAGTACTGTGTGCCGCTTAGCTCACCTTGTGGTCCAAGGTCTTCCCAAGCCATCTCCTATGTGTTTATTAAACATTGGTAAAAATACTTAAAGATGTTCCTAAAATGTACCATTAAAATTAATACAATTTCATCAATGTACAGAGAATGGTCTTGTTTCTTAAGTAGCTGGCTGGTTGTGATGGTCACACACTATCATAGCTGATATCAAAAGGAGCAGCATTTGCTGAGGAGGACTGAAACTGCTAGAACTGAGGTCTGGTGAAAGTGGCCCCAAACCCAACCAAACAATACTAATTGCTGGCATTGTTTCAGCAGCTCGAAGATTGCTAGTATTTACCACTGTCTTGCCCTTTCTGTCAACATCACAATATAGTTGCTACATCTCTAGGTATCACATCTACATTCCAGAAAGGAAGAAGGAAGCTATAAGGAAGAAGCCATAAGGAGAAGAGGAATGATAGAAAAATAAGCTTTCACCAGAATCCTTAGAAGACATTCCATCATTTCTCTTTAGTCAGATATCAATTATATGGTCACTTTTAGTAGCAAGGGGTGAGAGAGGTGGCTTTTGGGAGCTACATGGCTGCTCAATGCAAAACCAGAGCTTCCTTAACAAGAGAAGAGAGTTTCACTATTGCAGAGGCAGCAACAGGGTCTCCAAAGCCGCACCTGAAGGGGTTACTGGTTGTGGCTTTAAATCTGATTTTCAAGTGGTCTTGGAGACCTTGTGACCCCTTTGTCTGGCTCCTTTTCAGATGTGATTTGCCCTTGTAGCTCCTGGTGATGGGCCAACAAGGCAACAGAAGCAGGCCACAGGAGTCCTACCAGCCTTTGTGCAGATGGGAAAAGATGCTCCATCCAGTGACACCACTGCTTGGTGGGGACTATTTAGATGAGTCTTACATCTGGGGAGGGTTAGTTTAACTAGTGACTCTCTGAGCACTCTGTAAATGTACCTAGCCAGGCCCACAGAGGCTGCAATGAGAGCCAAGAGTCAGAAGCTGAACCACGGACTGAGATCAAGGCTGTCTCCATCCACAGGGTGACTGCCCTCCTCTCACAAGGCCTTTGATCTGCACATGGTGAGGCTGGAGCAACATGTGAACAGTGGGAGCGAGCCAGCATTAACCCACCTATAACTTTGTTACTTTCTTGTTTATTGGAATAGAAAAATTCAAACAAAGACCCACCTACCAGCAGCAAGAAGGCCGCTGAAGACTTTCAGAGAGGGGCCAGAAGCAGAAACCGAGACTGCAGAAGGCAAGCGAGAGCTGCAAGCCCTTGTTTCTGGAAGAATTCCTGAAAGCCACTAAGTGTCATAACATCTGAAGGTCAGGAACTGTAACACTAGCTGTTGGGTGCTGGGCCACTGACACACAAATCCCCAAGCAATAAGCCTGTGACCTGACAACATAGAGCAATGTCTCTGAATTTTAAAACCCAGGGCACTAAGCTGCTTAGCACCTAGAGACATATCCACTGGTTGTGAAAGCCCAGAGCTCTCTCTGATCTCAGTAGCTAGAGCTATCAGCCTCTGACTTTTAGATCCTGGACCCACAGCCTCCAGTTCTCAGGGCCTAGAGCTGTAGCCCAGCCCATAATCCCCTGGCACTTGAGAGCTGGGGCTGTCAACACTAAGGGAGCAGTTCCTTGCCTACTCATGATTTCCATGCAAACAGAGCAAAAGGACCCTCGGCCGGCCAGCCATTTGTAGTGAACCCAGACTAGTGAGTAAAGAAGGAGCCCCTGAAAACCTGCATCAACTCTTGGGGCAACATTGTTCTGTAGAAAAGTGAACCCAGCCAAGACCATGTTTATCTGGTAAAAGTGACCAGGGACAGTAACTGAGGGCAGTGCGGGCTGAGGCTAACAGTTCCAAAGGTTTACCAGCCTCAGAGCCTCCAAGGGTCGAGGAAACCGGATAAACCACGCCCCAGCAACACTCACACATTCACAGCCATGCTGCCCACGGGGGAATGTGATGATGTCCCCTAGTTGGCTGCCCAATTCATAAGTGAGTCCTGGCAGGTGGTCAGCTTGTTAAAATTGATGGGAACACATCCCATAGCACAGCAGGGGGAGGGGGATTATCAATCCCATTTTACAGATGAGCAGCCTAAAACCAGGGTGGGTCCTGGGATGCAGCCAAGCTGAGAAGAGCAGAGACTGAAGTCACAATATAATGGAATGTGTGGTTTCACATATGACACAGATGGCAGGGGAGAGCTGGCCAGAGCATCCTCAAACACAGTTCTTTATGAAACAACTCTGGAGAGCAAAGTGTTCTCTGTCTTATTACAATGTAACATATCGCACCAAAAGATTAAATCCAGAAACTCCTCTATTAACCACTGTCTTTCTGACACTTCATTGTTTTGACACTCAGTGCCTGTGTATTCATGTGTTTTACAGAGAATCAATTTAGAGGACTTGTGATTATAGGAAAGATTCTCCCAGGATTCTGATATTCATTCTAAGATTGTCAAAGAAGCGGAATTTCCCATCCTCCACTCGGCACCCATAGCAGGCATCACTAGTTAATCCCAGGCTCCTGCCCAGAGCTCGGTGCTCAGGCAGCCATGGAAACAGGCAGTGCTGAAATGTGCCTATAGCTGTCTTCAGATAAGCAAGGGTACATCCAGTCCAGTTCAACTGGCATTTCCTGGCCTGTCTGGATGCAGGAGAAGGAGCAGAGAAGCAGAGAGAGGGAGAGGAAGAGAGAGAGAAGACAGAAGAGAGAGGGAGAAAGAAGGAGAGAGGAGAGGAGAAGAGAGAGAGGAGATGGGAGAGGTGGAGAGAGAGGGAGAGAGATAGAGAGAGAGAGAGCACATATTAGACCCTCCACCCTCAAGCAGGCTGGAAGCAGGAAAAGTATCAGAAAGCTATGAAAGTGGACCATAGAGGGGACCAACCTGGTGTAGGCCCTTGGGTCGGGGTGGCAAGAAGAGGGCAGAGGCAGATACAGCCCAGGGAAGGGCCAGTGCATTTCTTTCTACTGATGTTTTTCTCTCTGAAGCAGTGAGGGACAAGACCACTCCTGAGAATGGAAGAGCATTCCAGTCACTCATGGTAGAACAGTGACAGGGGGGAGGAGCTGGGGAGAAGAAGGTGTTACTGTCATCTCTGGGCTTCATTTCACCAAACCAGCAATCAGGTAGATTCCCTTCCCTTCCCTTGGTAAGTGGGTGCTAGAATTCAGAATGGAAAAGAGCTCACATTCCAGCTTGTCACTGCCAGCTGTGTGTCCTGGGCCACCTTCCTTTACCCAAGCCTCTATTTCTTCACCTATGAAATGGAGCCCCAGCCCCAGCCCCAGTCCTTGCAGGCCATTATGAAGCTTCACCAGAGAGAGATACAGACAATGCCAGTGGAACACCAGGCTCCAGGCTCAGACCCCCAGATAAGAATGTCATTCACACAGGATGTGCGTAAGCTTTATGACATGACCAGTTCTGAGACTTCCTATAAATACATCTGAACACTGGATGTGTGTGAGTACCTCTGAGGACATGACCCCAAGCCCCATGGGGTGTGGAGTTTCAGAACTGGGATGGACAGGAAGCCATGGCCTCAGGGAACAGGCTTATGGGAATCTGTCCTGCTTTGTCTCACCTCTCCTGCCCATTTTCCTGCTTCTCCTCGAAATCAGCTCCTCTCCTGTCCTGTTCTTAGAGCCTGTGGCTGCCACACAGTAGGATGATAGTAAGGGCAACAGGTGGAGGAAGCCTGGCTAGGCGGGGACAACAATCAGGAAGGTTTCCAGAGGGGGCGAGCCCTCAGCCAGCTCTCAGAGCATCTGTCCAGTGAAGCAGTGGAGGCAGATCGTCCTGGTGGTGCAGAGACACTGGGCATCCTGCACATCTGGGGAGCAGCCAGGAGAGTTGCTGACTGATCAATTTTATTATACCCAAATGGCCCTGCCTCTCACAACTGCAGGGTGAATGAATGTAGAATGAGTGTTCCTTTCTACTCAAAAGCAAGCCAGTTCCCTAACCAGGCATCTTATTTAGAACATGGTGCTTCCTGATGTCAGCCACGGAGCACTTTCTCGCCATCCTACAGCTTCACCATAAGATCACAGTGGGAAACCAACACACAGTGAAGCTACCCCTCTGTGTCCTGAGTTTACCCATCTGTGAACCAGGATTTCCCAACCTAGGCACTACTGACACTTGGGGATAGGGGATGTGGATATGCTTAGCAGAATTCCCGTGCCTCTTTTTTTTTTTTTTTTTTTTTGTGGGACAGGGGTTTGAACTCAGGGCTTCATGCTTGCAAAACAGGTGCTCTACTTCTTGAGCCAGACCTCCAGTCCATTTTGCTCTGGCTATTTTGGAAATGGGGTCACAGACTTTTTGCTCAGGCTGGCCTTGAATCGTGATCCTTCTGATCCTAGTCTCCTCAAGTAGCTAGGATTATAGGCGTAAGCCACCAGCATCTGCCTCCCTGTCTCCTTTATTAGATGCCAACAGCACATCTCCCAGCTGTGGAAACCAGAAGTGTCCCCTGGACACCTCTCCTCACCTGTGGAAACCAGAAATGTCTCCTAGGGGCAAAAACCAGCCTTGGTTGAGAACCGCAGCTCTGTGGCCCCTTTCAGCCCAGCATTACCTGATTCTCTTAGTAAATCAGGAAATGCAGAGGGAGAGTAGCATCTGCAGAGGCCTGGAAAGTGTTCCTGTGCCACCTGCTGGCCGCTCAGAGCCTCTTCTCATCCAACCCAGCAGCCTGCCTTGCAATAGCCCAGTGCAAACACATGTGTGCCTGGAAGATGCCCACCCGGACAAACGAATGAAAAAGTAAAGACAGTGAGGCTCTTCTTGTGTGCCCTTTGTAGAAGATTCACAAATCAGGGCAGAAGCCAGGTTTGGGGGCTAATATGGAGGAAAAGTGTGGGCTCCTTGACAGCAGGTGTTCTGAGGGAGGGGATTATGGTTTTGACTCCCAGGTACACAACATCCATTTCCCATGTGAACAGTGAGAATGGGAACCGCCTCCTTTGACTTTGGACTCCAGGAAATTCGAGGAAATAGCCTTGTGATATCCTCATGGCTGATAAACACACACTCTGCCACTGCATACCGCTGCAGGCTGTGGCTTTCTCATTTGGTTACTTGCCTGGGAATTCATAGTGAGTTTTGAAATCAAATAGGCTAAGTTCTTCATATTTGCTCTTCCTTTTTTTTTTTTTAATAATTGCTTGGAACAGCATTCTGATTTAATTTATATTCTCCTGGTTACCTGAGTCTGATTCCTAAGTTTAAAAATTTTAAATTTAAGATCTTGGTTCGAAGCCAGCCTTGGGCAAATAGTTTGCAAGATCCTACCTCAAAAATACCCAACACAAAAAAGGACTGGTGGAGTGGCTCAAGCGGTAGAACACCTGCCTAGTGAGTATGTAGACCCTGAGTTCAAATACTAGCCTCACCAAAAAATTTTTTTTTCAATTTAAGTTGGGGGAAATTCCTGAAGCTGTCTCAAATCCTTCATGGGTCTATAAACATTTCTACCTCCCTCCCCCCAAGAATACAGACCTGGAAAAGACCTCAAGATTCTCTTAGCCAAACTCCTACAAACTGGTACTGTTTAGCGTGTGCCATTTTTAAAAACGTAATGCAATTAGTGCCCACATTTAGAAGCCAGGTGTTTCATATTTTTAAAAGTTTAAATTCCTGATTTTGGCGAATCAGGAGACCCCCTGGAGTTGCCACTGGATTTGGCACACGGATTCATCTATACCTCCAACAAATATTGGCTGAGTACCTGCACTTGGTGAGCAGAGACCTGGCACTAACTACACATATGGCTGTGACATAGTCAAAAATCAATCCTGGGGGAGCAGACAGTCTGGTTTCTTCATGCTTCTGTGGCCTGCCTCACTGTTATGATAATGGTCTGGTCCTGAGATGGTGCAATTGCAACTGCTCCAACAATGTTGACTCACAGATGGGGAAACTGAGGCCCAGAGAGACAGAGTAACTTTCTGATGGCCACTCAGTGACTCATTGCAGACACAGACCTGGAACCCAGGCTTCCTGGCTCTCAGGACATTCATCTGAGCCTGGCTGTGTGACCTTAAAGACTGAGGGGCTCTTCCCATCTCCAGTGACCCCATCTGCCTCCTGCCCAGGTCCCTCCCACATGGACCTCTCTGGGGCAGCCTCTTACGTGTGCCCCAGCTTGGGAGAGTCTGTGGCTCCCACAAGGAATGTACATGAAGAATAGCTGTTTCCCTGACCATGAAGCCACATCTGAGTAACACTGCTGTTCCTTAGGTTGTTCACTTTTAAAACACCTAATATGATCAAACTGTGCTGGCTTGGACCAGGCAGCCCATGAAGGCTTCACTCATATGTCTGGTGCTCTTCTAGGCCACAGTGCTCTTTTGTGTATCCCCTCTGTTTCCATTTGGTGAGTTTGAGCTTCCTCATAGCATAGCAGCCTGGGAGTCTCTCACTTCTTATGTAGTGACTGGTTTCCAGGAAGAAGGAACCCAGCATGTGGAAGCAAAACCTGTAGATCTCACCAGTCAGTCTCGAGTTTCCATAGCATCCTATCTGCCTGGTGTTAGTAAAACAAGTCACAGGGAAACCCAGAAGATGGGGGAACAGACTCTGTCTCCTGGAGGGGGGAGGAGCAAAAACTGTGGTCATATTCCATCCATTCCAGGGACAAATCCCTTCCCAGGCTTTACTGGAAGGACCCAGGGCAAATGGGAGGGGCCTCACCCACTGCCACTAACTTGAGGATTGCAATTAGTCTTACAAAGGCTCAACCCAAGGATGGGCTGAGCTGTAAAGGACAGATTTGCTGAGCAAATGAGTACTAAAGGAAAAGTTGCTGAATCCAGTTTAGAGATCATTTTGTTATGTGTAAGATATGCTAAAAACTGCTAGTTATATTCTTTGTTGATTGTAAACAGAGTCATAGAGACATTTTGGATTGTTTCAACAAATGAGCAAAAATAATGAGTTGATACATTGTAAGGCTGCTGGAGAGCCTCACAGAGCATGGAAGAATGGGACCACAGAAAAGACAGCTTCAGTTCCAGCCATGGGAGTCTGTGGATCACCTTTCTGGGCTCCACCAGAACCATACTCAGCACTTAATTAAGATCACTGTTTCGCCCACTTCCAAATGGCTCTTCCCAAGTTGGACTCAGTGACCATCATTTAGTGATATCACCAGCTCCAGTCTGCAGTACAAAGGCATGGCCTGGCCACAGCCCTGGGGACTGTCAGGGGCAAACCCCAGGTCAAGAGATGGTTGAAGATGAATACCAGAGGCAGGATGGATGCCTCTTCCCTCCGCCCCCAAATGAGGTTTGGAAGTCCAAACTGAAGATACCACACCACCAGCACTAAGAGAATGTAAAAAAAGTTTAATACTAAGCTGACATGATGGTGTACACCTGTAACCCAGCACGAGGGAGGCTGAGGTAACAGGAGCAAGAATTCCAGGCCAGCCAGGGATACATAGAGAAACCCTGTCTCAAAAACACAAATAATCAATTTTTTAAATGGTTGATACTCATTTAAAGGAGCTTCCTAGGAGAGCAGGGGTGCTTTCCCAAGATGGGTCAAAAGTGGCTTGATAAAGCTAGGAAAGGAGACTGGGGTTTTTATATAGGATACTGGCTGGGGCTGGGGCGAGAATTCTGAGCAAGGTTTACACTTACCACAGCACTGAAGGGGAAAACTGGCTTTTCTCATCAGCAACCTCAGAGGACGCAGAAGGAGCAGGGGAAGGGAGATAACATAAAAGCTGTCAGCATCAGACATCAGCAATGGAGCCTCGCTTTGTTACAAGGGCTGGTTTGAGTCCTCTATACCTGCATATGAGCTTATAGGATCTGCTCCTCCCCCTGTTCCCACAGCCACGACAGCTCTAAAGCCTCACATACAGGTGGCTCTGAGCTGAGGGGCTCAGAAGGCAGATACAGGGCTGGAGGTGGGCTCAGAGCCTGAACTTCAGTTGGAGGTGTACTGAATGCCCTTAGCACAAGGGGGCCTGGAGGGAAGGGAGCAAGGGGGGATTGGGGTCATGGTGGGAGAGGGGTAGACTTTGGAGGCTAGAGCTGGCCCTTAAAAAGCAAAAATCCTCAACACACACACACACACACACACACACACACACACACACATACACACACACACTCAAGACTTTTCACCTTCTCAAGTAACCCTCTCAGGAACAGATGGGAAATGATTGTGACTGTCTGTGAACCCAACCACACAGGATCCAACCTGCAGGACCTGTTCCCAGGAAGCCTGCTCCTGGCTTTCCCTTTAAGTCCCCAGCTCTATGGCTCTGGTCTTGCTTGGAGTGGACTCATGATGTCACTGCTACTCCTTGAGTCAAGGTTGTGCACCTGTATGTCCTTAAGGCCTGCCTCCCCCTGGCTCTCACACCACCCTGCCCTGCACACATGGACCCAGAGGCACACGGATGTCATTGCACCCATCCTCATTCCTGCTCCATCTTCTATAGGACATTTGCATGTGCTGTTCCCTCTCCCTGGAACACAGATCTCCATTCAACCCTCTCCTTCCACGTGGCAATTCTTTCCCACCCTGCACAGCTCCCCAGTCTTCTTTTCCAGGAGACTCTCAGAGCTCCTCCCCACAGAGCCAGCCTATAGTGAGTCTCACTCCTGGGCCTCCCTCAGAGCACGTAAAGAGCATGGTTGCTGGGCCATATTTGTCACTGTCCCTGTGCCCACCAGGGAGAACACGGAGCTGGGTAAATAACAGAAAAGTATTGAAAGAACCCAGCCTTCTGGGGAAAGCCTCTCCTCCCTGACTGACTCTCTCTCCCCTGCAACACCCTCAGGTAAATCTGAACTGAGAGGAGGGGGCCTCTGTGGAGTGAGCAGAGCTGTGTCTTTCTGAGCCTGGTTCCCTATATTAACCTGCCTCAGCAACTTCTATTCCTCTCTGAAAGACGAGGTGTCTGGCTACATGAGATAGATTTAATGCTGCCAGAAGAGCAGAGTGCCAGGAGAGCTTTCCCACAGCCCCAAACCATCCTTTTCACCCAAAGAGCCAAGACAAGGGTTCTATGGTCACCTGAAGGTACAGAAGATGCTCCTGAGGTTACGTGGCAGGGTGTGCCCCCTTGGTGGTGAAAGTTAAACTGCGGGGCCTGACCCCAGTGCTGCGGTGGGCATGGTCCTCAAGACCCGCACAGAGTCAGTGCAGAGTCCTGGACCACCCAGACACCCCTGCCGCGATTCTGAATCAGGAGACCAGGAAAGACTGAGATTGTTCGCTATTCACAGGGGACCCCCCCCTTATGGAGAACTTCAGGTCCACACTTGGAGGAAAGCTCAAAGTGGGCAAAGGCAGAGCTGAGTCCTTCTGTCTCTCAACAGCCTCTGCTGTCACATAGGGCCCTCTTCTACCCACAGTCAAGGGTATGGCACAGGTCAGACAACGCCTTGGACACTGCTGCTCCCTCTGGGATGTCACCCCGCCATTACCAGCCTGGACTCCAGGGCAGACTGTTCCTCCTTCTGCCACCTGAACTACCCCTGCTGTGCTGGCTGCTGGGTTCAGAGTATTCACTGCCTGCCTGGAGCACAGCCTTGGGGTCTCTTCATCCACCATCATTCTCCCCTCTGCTGAGCATCTTCTCCAGGCCAGGCTGGCCTGATACAATGGGGCAGATGACAATGACAAGGGTCTATATCCTCTGAGAACCTATAGATGATTACCAAGAAATCCTTGGTATTGCAGATGTGACACGGAGGCCTTTGGATGAGAAGTGACCTGGCAGGAAGGAGCCCCACCTAGCAGTGGCTGAGCCCAGCCTGTCCTGCACCATGGCCAGCACTCCTGCCCCTCCAGGATGACATCAGAGGCTCTGTGACAAGTCTGAAGGTCACTTCCATCTCCCCCTTGTGTGGGCTTGTCCTTGTGGGAGGAAGTAACTCCCTGGCTCTCAGGGACTGTGTGACCTTCATGGGGCTCAAGAAGTTCCCTCAATGTCAGACTGTGTGTGTATTTCAGGACAGTCCAAGCTCTCCTGAGATTCTCTAACATGCCCACAGTCCAGAGATGTTTAAAACACTGCTTCAGCCATGAGCACATACTGGGGAAAGGAAGAATGGGTCACCTGTCTGGAAAAAATGAAAGCGCGATGTACACTCCTGTGACACTTACTATAGGTGACATTCTAAACATCTGAGGTTGTCAATTTCTGGCCCCTCATGACAATGTTGAAGTGTAGGGACAATTGTCACCCACAGTTTACAGACGAGGAATCCAAGGCAGCATAAGTAATTTAACCAGCAGAGAGCAGGACTCAGTCTGGCTCCTAGTTCCCCACCAGGCTGGGACCCAGAGGGAAAAGAAATGTCCCATGAGCCTGGGGGGACTCAGAACACTCAAGGCTGCCACCCAGCCTTCCTGACAGCCTGTCCCAATGTGGTCACTGCCCTTACTTTGACAGATGAGAAACTGAGGTACAGAAAGGTGGGTGACTTGTCCAAAGTCATACAGCTCAGAGGTGTTAGAGCCTGTGTTCCAAGGCCTGACCTCTGCCCAGGGCATCATAGTTGCCAGGAACCAAAGGGCAATAGCTGTGTGCTCATAGCAGGGACAAGTTGCTTGTCACTTGGGCTGCATCCAGGCCCAGGCTGACCCTGGAGCCTGTTGCATCAGCCCCTTACTCATTGTAGGAGCTGAAGGGAGGAAGTAAAACCCGGATTGTGGATTATGGGAAAAGGAGCATTTTATTTTCACATTCCTGAGACCAAAAACCCAGTGACTATGAGCTGTGAATATGGGTGGGTCTCACTCTGTGCGATGCGTCCTGTCCTGCCCTTTGGATGCTACATGGAGTTACAGTCCCCCGTGGGATGAGAGGTTTGGCTCAGGAGAGAAGCCACAGGTGCTAGGAGGAATAGAGGCTCCTATCTCAAAGCCAGCATCAAGTTCTGACTCTAGCATCTGGGCTGACAGCTTTCTGGGTTTTGATGTCCTCATATGTCAAATGGGGTAAGAAAATCAGTACTAGAGTGACAGAGATGAGAGACGGAAGACTTCAGTGAGACCACAGCTGTCACTGCCTGACACATCAGGTCTCCCAGGTCCTGGTGTTGATGTTCCATGGACCCCAGATGCTGGTATGGTTCTGTTCCTGACCTGCTCTGCTATTCCAGAACCCTCCCTAGTTCAGGGTCCCCAGTCCTGTCCTGGTACTTGAGTGTGCATGACACTTTAGTTAAGACCCAAGCCCCCAGAAACACTTGAAAGTCTGCCAGAGGAAACCTGAATAGTCAAGGTTATCTGATTCACAACATTGAAGACCACAACACCCCCTGCCTTGGCTGTTCCTCAAATAGCTTGAGCAACGACTGTCCCTAGAAAATCCTGGGGACAGACACTTACTGTTTCCTGGAAAGAGAGCAGATTTTAGGTACAGTTAGAAAGAAATGTGCCTGGCCTAAGGAGAGGGCTGTTCCCAGTCACACCACCTTGCCCCAGGATGCACTTTCCTTCAGGTCCAGCATGTGCCATCTCAGGGGTCCATCCTCAGAAATTATGTAGTCCAGGGCTGCAAACTGGAAGCCCTATGCAGGATACAGTCCACAGTTGGTCACCTCTGGCCAATACCACATGCCCACCCTGGCAGTTTCTTCACCTGGTTCCTGGGGACACAGGAGTTTGCTGCCCTCGCTGTGGTCCAGTCCCTCACTGTGAAGCCCACACAAGGGGCTAGGTGGGTTTCACAGAGCAAATGAGGGGCTGGTGGAGGCTAGACCCTCCAGGGGTTTCCCCTGGATAAACCTCCATGTCCTCAGCAAACACAGAGAGGTAAGCCCTCTTGGGGTCCTCTCAGGAGGGTAGAAGGGTATTCTTAATAGGAGGGAGCCAACTTCGGGGAGTTTTCTCTGAGACTCTGTGCCATACTCTTGGCGCATTAATCATTAGCTGGCCAGAAGAAGTAGGTGGTGCTCAGAGGGCCTTGTTTGCCAGTCCTCCTGGGCTCGATGAGTTACTCCTGCAGCTCCGACAGCCACCTGAGGCCACTGCAAAACTGACTATGCCGTAAGTAACCCAGGGACCATAGAGACTATAGATGGAGGGTGATTCACAGTCCTGGTTTGCCCAAGACTGAGAGCTCTCCTGGGTCCCAGGAGTTTAGTGCTAAAGCCAGAAAAGTCCTGGGAAAAGTGAGACATTGGTCACCCTCCCTAGACATGAGAACAGCTAAGCTTAGAAGGAACTGTTCCCAATACCCTTGCCATAGTGCTGGGCAGCTGGCACCCAGACCTCAAAGGCTTCCCTCCCACAGCTAGCTCAAGGCAGCATCAGACCAGGTCCCAGGTTTTCCAGATCCCAGGTCAGGTGTTATTGGCAGGCTCATGCCAGAGGGGAATTCTGGGCAATCTCACTTAAAGCCACAGAGAAGAATATGGTGCTGGGGGTGGGTGATCTAGGAAGCCATGTTGGAGAGGGATGCTGAGCAGGTGAGTGGAGTGGTCCCGGGTGTGTTTTAAAATAATTCCTCTGACTGCTAAGGTGAAACAGAGGAGAAAGATAAGGTCTGAGCTACTGCAGTGGTCAAGGTTAGCAAAGTACCACTTGTGGGTCAAAGATGGCCCACAAATCCTGAGCCAAGAATGCAAGACATAAAAGGTCAATGCAAAGCTTGTAACTATACCAGCCGGGTGCTGGTGGCTCACACTACCAATCTTAGTACTCAGGAGGCAAAGATCAGAAGGATCAAGGTTTGAAACCAGCCCAGGCAAATAGTTCGTGATAGTATATTTTGAAAAATACCCAACAAAAAACAGGGCTGGTGAAGTGGTTCAAGTGGGAGAGTGGCTGCCTAGCAAGTGTAAGGCCGTGAGTTCAAACCCCAGTACCACCAAGAAAAAAAAATGTTTATAATTAAATTTAAAATATAAGTTATGAATATAAAATAAAAATGTATGATGTATAAATGGTTGAAAATATCAATAATAGCAACACTTTGTGACACTGAAAATTATTTGAAATTCAGATGTCAGGGTCCATAAATAGAGTTTTGGTGGAACACAGCCCTACCCATTGCTGTACACCTTGTCCACAGCTGCTTGTCAGAGACAAGATGGCACCATCTGGCCCTTTGCAGGGAAGGTTTCTGAACCCTGTTCTGAGAGAAGAATGTGGATACCTGGACAAGGATCCCGGTGTGCAGGGGATGAGAGGAGCCCAAGGAAGAACCTCCAGGGGATGTGTTGACAGATGAAGGGGTGGGTGCAAGGATAGAGAGATGTTGGGGTGGCCGCTGGGGTTTTGGCTTGAGAACCCAATAACAGTAGGGCCCGTAGTGGAGCAAGAGCAGATATGGTGGAGAAAACCAAACAGCCTATCTTGGGCAGGTCAAGTTTGTCATAAGAACGGGATCAGTACTACCACTGCAACCTTGGGTGAGTCCCTCAACACTTTCCTCCTCCAAGAGAGGTGATAATAGAAGACCTGCTCTACAGGACTCTACCTGGGTGGGAGGGTCACAGGAAATAGCAGAAATGTGGACCAAAGGTTGTAGAGTACAGCACAGATGGCAGGAACAGATACTCCAACAACTTTGGTGATTTGTACCCTCTGTGTCCTGTCCCTGGGCTGATTCAATAAAGTCAATGGGAAAAGCAGTGTGGGAGAAACAGTGCCTGGTGGAAACTGGAGGCCTGAGTTCCAGTTTGGACTTCTGCAAGTTGGTAACTTGGTCAAGTCATTTTTGAGAATGGGATAGAGTCAAGCTCACAGAGATGGTGAATGAAATGAGATAAGGACATAGGAATGTGTTTTGCAAGACGAAAGCACTGCCACCAAATAGTGACATTGTCACCACGTTTGTGGAGGATGCTAGGCATTCCCTTGCCTTCCACCAGCAAGTGTTGAATGTGTTCTATTGGGGACACTGAGGCAGATTCACACTGGAGAGATGTCATCACATTTGGAGGCAAGCACATCCCATGTTTAGGCCCCGCTGGAGATCATACTTCACACATTGCATGTGCCAAGATGGCAGAGAGCAGCCCCTTCATGGTAGAGAATTTAGCTCTACAGTCAGCAACATTTACTCTAGATCAGTAGAAGAGGGCTGGGCAGCAATGACTGGTGTAAACCTGTTCCTTGTGGGTTTTCTCTGGAGTACTTCATCTGAAACAAAAAAACAACTTGAAGGTAAATTAGCACTCATGTTAAAAGTTTCTCCCTTTGTAAGCACAGGTGCTAGCCCCCAATTACCTGCCCAGCAGAACACCTCACCACCCCTGGGACTGTGTCTGCTGCCATCTGCTCAGCAGGGCTCAGTGTCTGCTGAGGAATGTCCTGGGCATCTCTTTCCCTCTGCAGATCTCAGAACCTGAGCATGCATTGTATCCACCATCTGCCACTTCTTCTGGCTGGACTCTTGGCCCTTTCTCATGGTCAGCTGCCCTCAGGTGACAATAAAGGTTATGGCAACAGTTCCCACCAGCATGGGCAGGAGTCAGGGGAGGATCCCAGCAGCCCTCAGGTTGCCCCCAGCAATACCAACTTTGCCTTCCGCTTCTACCACCTGCTCACATCTGAAAACCCCAGGAAGAACATCTTCTTCTCCCCACTAAGCATCTCGACTGCCTATGCCATGTTGTCACTGGGGGCTGGCGGGCACAGCCAGACCCAGATCCTCAATGGCCTAGGCTTCAACCTCACCGAGCTGTCCATACTTGACATCCACCGGGGCTTCCAGCATCTGTTGCGTGTGCTCAGCCTCCAAGACCATGGGTTGGAAGTGCACTTGGGCAACACACTGCTCTTGAGTGATGACCTGGAGCTCCTTCCGGGGTTCCTCAATAGCACCATGACCTTCTATGACCCCAAACTCTTCCGACCTGACTTCTCAGACACTGTGGGCACAACCAAGCTCATTAACGACCATGTCAAGAAGGAAACTCGAGGGAAGATCACAGATTTGGTCAGCGAGCTGACCCCGGATGTCAAGATGATAGTAGTGAATTATATCTACTTCAAAGGTGAGGTCAGGGCACTGTGCCAGCCCATTTCTGAGCATGGAGGGCACTGGCCACTGCTGCTCTGTGAGGTGTGGGGGGGCATGGTGTGAGGCAGTCAGGGACAGACTGGAGCATTCAGTTTGTCCTCATCACATCTGCTTGTGAAGGCTTCCAAAGTGCTATAGAGCTTATTCTACTTCCCAATCTCTGCTTGTAACCAGCGTGAACACAGACTCAACAGGGAGCAAAACTCTGGGAAACATTCCCACACAGTAATCCAGGCCACTTAGTCATCACCTGTGTGTCACATGTGGAATTTTTATACACCATGGAACATTTAAAAACAACTTCATAATTCAAAGTAACCAAGGAAAGACAGCAGAAGTCAGGAAGGCCGGGGGAGGGTAGAGTGGGTTAGAATCCCAGGTTGCTTGTGTTGATCTGGACTAATGCTCTGCTGTGGAGACATGGTTCCATTCTCCCTGCCTCCCACTACCACCTGCCCATCACCTCCTGTCCATCTCCTCACAGAGTGTAGATTCTGTGATCGTCACTGCAACCACTTCCTTGCAAACCCTTGTAACCTCCCCCTTGCTATCCCCTTACACGTACATGCAAAACTGCACACCTGCTTAAACCCAATGACCCACCTGATCTGCTTCTGCCCTTGCAGCTGGATGTGTCTGAGGAAACAACCCAAGTGGACAATGGTCTCGCCTGATATTTTATGAACATGGATATAACCAGTCACTGCATACCATCCACAATCCCCTCTCTCTTCTTCCCTTTCCTGATCAAAGATGCTGACCCAACAGTTAATCCCACTTCCCAGTATCATCGATCTCTTCCTCCACTGTTTCCATACCAGCAAACAAACATTCTCTGCTACCTTTTGTTTTAAAATCTAAACAAGCCTAAGGGACCACTCCCATAGTGCACACCAGTGAGATGTTGAGGAAGGGTGACATTCCCTGTTGGGGGATCAGCTTCCTGGCCACAAATGGTCTGTGCCTCCTTTTCATCTCCCTTCAGGTCTGTGGAAGAAACCCTTCCATCTCTCCAGGACTACTGCCGGTGACTTCTATGTAGATGAGAGCACAACGGTGAAGGTTCCTATGATGGTGCAGAGTTTCCAGCACCAGTGGTATCTTCAAGACAGACATGTGCCCTGCTCAGTACTTCGGCTGGATTACCAAGGCGATGCAGTGGCATTTTTCATTCTTCCTGACCGAGGCAAGATGGCGCAGGTGGAGGAGGTGTTGACTCCACAGATGTTGGCAAGGTGGAATCACTTGCTCCAGAATAAGTAAGCAACATGTCATGTGAATTTATAGACCCACCTGCAAATGGACACTTCTAACACAAGCCAGTGCCCTAAATAGGGAGTGATGACATCATTATGCAAGCATTTTCCCTTGCTCTAAGACTTTCTGTGGGTTTCCTTACATAGTGAACTCTCCTATGGTACTTAGAATATGATTTCGTTCCCATCAGTGAAGAGAACCATTGAGGTGTTAGCAATCCTGGGACCTGGATGTAGCCCTTCGACAAGCCTTGAGTGGAGTGACATTGTCTCTCCGAGGGTCAAACCTGTGCAATGAATATGGAGCCCTCCAGCCAGGTGGCTGCTTGAGCAGGCATGAGGGCTCAAGAAAATTCTTTTCAGCCATCCAAGAGAGTAGCGAGGCAGCTTCCCATCACTCAGGGTTCTGAGTGAAAAAGTGTCCAATCACACATAAGAAAAGAACCCATGCTGAAGCCCCATGCTGGTGGAAAACACACAACTCTGTATGATTTCCGTATACTCCATAGAAATCATCTGGCCCCAAACAGGTGCAAAGGGCCACGTGGAAGAATTTGCACCCATCTCCCCGGGCAGCTGCATGCCCCGGAATGCAACCTCTGTGAAAGATGAACCCCCACGGGCAGGAACTCCCCAAACAGCAGGGTCTGAGGGCAGAAGAGCCTGATCTACAGACATTGGAGGGATGGCTGAGCCACAGGTGTTTCTGGTGACCCAACTCAGATGGAGGAGAGGCGGTCACAGTGCCTCCAGGGAGAGCTTAGTCTAGCTCAGGCCCTGGCTGCTTCATGAATCTAATGCTTTTATCCATCACCCCTCCCAGGTATTTTTACAGAAGTGTAGAGATCCACTTCCCCAGGTTCTCCATTTCGGGCTCCTATGCATTGGATCAGATTCTGCCCAAGCTGGGCTTCCAGGACCTGTTCTCTCAGCAGGCTAACTTCTCTGGCATCACCACACAGAGGAAACTGCAGGTGTCCAAAGTAAGTCATCAGGGTCATCAAACCTGCGGACTTCCATGGAGGAACTTCTGCCTCTTGGAAGCAGCTGGGTGGTGGGTGCTCTCCCTGACATAACATGGAGTCCCAGAGCCGGGTTCTGTTCAGTCACCACAAGCATCTGGGAACCAACCCACCAGGTGGAGGGCCTGGTCTCACTGCTGAGCTAGGCATCGACCCAGCCCCTGCATCAGAGGTGCCTCCCAGTCAGGCCAGCTGTGTTTGCATAGGTCATGGTCAGAGAGAGGATGAATGCAGTACAGAAGCAGCCAAAGGTTATAAACAAGACCGGGTTGGGTGTGTGTACATTTTTAAATGACAGTAAGAGACCGAGGACTTCAACTGAGCAAAGCATATATGCACTAGAGGGGACCCACTCAGGTTGGAGGGTCTGAATTCCAGTCCTGCTTCTTATGGCCTTGGGAAGTTGCCTGGTCTCTGAATTAATTATTCTCACCTGTAAAAATGGTCATAATGCTATACCGATTGAATGACTTTGGTGATCACATAAGATCACACACACACCCACACTGAGGGGTTCAGTTAATGATAGCTTTCATTTCTGAGTATCCTGATAGGCTGTCCAGCTCAGCGACCACCCAGTGCACAATAT
This sequence comes from Castor canadensis, assembly GCF_047511655.1. Taxonomy (NCBI): domain Eukaryota; kingdom Metazoa; phylum Chordata; class Mammalia; order Rodentia; family Castoridae; genus Castor; species Castor canadensis. The sequence continues at coordinate 14,891,323 of NC_133388.1, read as the reverse complement.
CCCCAGCAAGTGGCCTTGTAGTCATAAGGTGCAGTACTGATCACCAGCAGTTCCTAGTCCCCCACTCTCGTCTAACACCGCCCCACATTGTCTTGGAGATAACACCTGTGATTTCTCTCTCAGAGTTTCCACAAGGCCACCTTGGATGTGAATGAAGTTGGCACCGAGGCAACAGCCGTCACCAGCTCTTTTCTGACTTTTCTTTCCGCCCCACGCAGTCATCTAGTTGTTCGGTTCAACCGACCTTTCCTTTTGACAATCTTTTCTCCCAGCACCCAGAGTGTCTTGTTTTGGGGCAAGGTGGTCGACCCTACGGCACCATAGCCCTCCTGGTTCTGGCTGGGAGGGGAGGGCTGGGTGTGAACAGCTCCATGTTCGGGGCTGGGACAAAGAAAGGACCCAAATCCAGGACAGAAGCCACTGGCAAGGGGAGGGGATTGGGTAGGATGAGACGGGCTGGAAAGCGAGAGAAACCCTCCAAGGTGGTTGTGCTGATTAAAGCCAATGATGCTTCTGAGACCCTGTTGTGGTACCTCATACATATTGGACACTCACAAACACATTCTCTGCCTATCCCTCCAGGGCTCACCTGTCCTCCTCTGAAAAACCTGGGGACAGGGGGTGTGAGATGATGCTCCAAGTCCCAGTGGGCTGTCTAGGTGTGTGGAGAGGGGAAGCCAGCTGCCTTAGGCAGGGTACATGCCTTATTTTAGGGGGATGGGGTAGGGAAGCCTTAGCAGGGCCTGGACATTGATCTGGTGAGGGGCTCCTCACTTGTGGCCAGGAGATGTCCCCGTGTCTCTCGGGCATAAATGGCTGCAGTCAAGGGGTATGCTATAGGAGCAGAAGACAACCTGGTCCTACTGCTGTGGGGACTCCTGCAAATATCTTACCTTCTTGGCCTCAGTTTCCTTACCTGGATGCTATGGACCATCCCAGCTGGTCCAGCTCTAGTTATTTCTTCAAGGAGCATCCCCCCAGAGTCTACCCCCTGTAGAAGCAGGCAGACAGGTAGAACTGGCTTTGTTTGCAGCAAACCTCACTGATCTCTGCCTAGTGCCTTCTCTCTGCCCAAAGGGTTTATTTTTGGCATTAGTATCAGCTCAGGCTCCAGTTTAGCCTCTTTAACCATGGACATGGAGTTCCCAGGAGAGTTATTGCTGGAACAGTACAACCAAGAGGGACCTCTCTCCATTATTTTTCTAGACCTAGGACATCCTCTGCTTTGAGGTCTAGGGCAAGAACTCCGATGAAGCTTTGCCATCGGCAGCTCCCTCGCTGGCCTATACTGTTCCCACTTATTGCACAAGAAACATCATAATTCATGGGGTCAAATCCTAGCTTGCTGCTTAGAAGCTGTGTGATCTTGGGGAAATCATGTAACCTTTCTGGGCATCAGTGTCCCCCCGTAGGAAATGGGGACAAAGGTAGCTTCCCTTACCTCCCGGAATCCTGGTGAAGATTAAGCACACGTGAAACACAGTACAATGCTCACATGAACCCTGTTAGTCGCTGTAATTCCTGTGGCTCCAGTCAGTGCAACCACCACTACCACCTCTGAACTGGGGTCTGTCCCCCCAAAATCAGCTGCCCCTAGAGACCCTGGGCTCTTCTCACGTGGGCACTTTTTCCACTCAGGAAATTGGCACAGCATACCAGAGTGTGCGTGGTGGGGGGGTGGCTGCCAATACTGGAGATGTGTTATGGGCCCTTCTTCTCCCACTGCTTGTCCCCTCAAGCTCCCAGCTGAATTTGAAGAAGATTCTAGATCAGCACTAGCTCTTCAGCATCCTCTACCTTTTCTCTTAGTAGGGCCAGCTGAGGCCAAATGTCTCCTTGCAGTCTGTTCCAGATGGCAAGGTAGGGCTGTTACTTTGGAATTGGCTAAAAGAATCCTCCAGGTTTCAGAATTGGAGGTCACAAATCATCTCTATTCTAGGGGCTGCTTAATATTCAAGAGGCCCATGGCCAGTTCTGAAAACTCAAGCCATAGGCTCAAAGTCAAGACCCAGTGGCACAGGTCTCTGTTTCTGGCACGCAGGATGACCGACATCACAAAAAATGTTCACGGGTGATCCAGGACAGCAGGCTAGAGAGTCCTCTCCCATGATATAGCCAAAATATTTTAGAAACTATGGGACATGGTCCCTGTCTCATTCAATACCACAGTCCCAGGAAACAAGACAGGCAGCAACAGTCAGCCTCTGCTCAAATGCAAAAGAATGGCCAAGGTGGAGGAGAGGACCCTGGAGGCTTCTGTCCCCTCCTGCCTCTAAAACACAGTTCTCAACTGGACACAGAATGGCCTCAGGAGAACACGGACAAAGGAAAGTTCCAGAAGGACAAAATTCCTGAGTGGTTCTATGCTGGGGCTCATCATACCTGCTCTAGGCTTTGCTCACCAGGACCTGAGGGCCTTCCAAAGTCAGAAAATGGCACACCTTCTTTTTCCACCTCTTGGTTTTATTGACTAAAAAGCAAATCTGAGAGCTCAAGGATTAATCCATTTCTCCCATATCTGCTGGGAAGTTGGATTCTGGTTTTCAATAGTCAAGCAAGAAATAAAGTCAGGCCCAGGCTGACTCATGCCCGCCTCTGCTACTTCAAAGGGAGGTGGGTGGATGGAAAACAAGCCTGAAGAAGGCCAAGGTCTAGAGTTACCATGGCAACAGCTCTGCCCAGGGTCATGTGTGAATGTGTGAGGCTTGGTGCTTGAATGGGGGAAGGGGGTAGCAAGTCACCCTCAGGTCAGCATTGAGAGTGATGACTCTTTGCTCTGGTGAAGCTCATTCCTCTCCCAAGCAAAAAAAGTCAATGGCTCCCTGTTGCCTACAAGACAAATTTCAAAGGCCTCTAATCTGTGGCCAAAGCCCTCCCTGATCCTGTCCCTGGCTGACTCACCTGCCTCAGGCCCTCCTCTTGCTCTATTGTATCCTGTGATTTCAGTCACAGAAGATCCTGCTATTTCCCCCAGGCTGTCCACATGTCCCACTTCCAAGTCTCTCTCCTGCAGGCCCCTGATCTACACTCTACAAGACCTCACACAAATGCTTCAACTCTTCATGGAGTCAGACTGTCATCCTGCCCTTACACACAGCTGGGCTGACAATCATTTCTGTCCCCCACCCCATCCCATCTCCTGTTAGATGAGACAGCTCAGCAATAGCACTACTGACTCTGCTTTCCTCTAGCTCCTCGACCCCAGAGCCAACCATGTATGGCAGAGGCCCTGCCAGTACTTGTTAAATGAGTAAATGAATGAATGAGTGAATAATGAGCAAGTGAACGGAAAAGACTGAGCTTTGTGCAAGGTCACTGAGCTATTTGTTCTGCATCACAACTCCTAACAGTCCTTGGCCTGGAATTGATTGGGCAAATATTTAGTTTAGCTCCTCAGATTGCAAAATGTCCTTCCGGAGCATTAAAAATAAAGTAAAATGAAGACACCACACAGGAGATGCTGCCGCTCCAGAGCAGTGCCTCTTGCCTTTGTTGCTGCCTGTGGGGTCTCTGATTTGCAAAGACCTCATTCTGTCACTCAGGAGGCAGATTCCTTCCAGTCCAAGGTCAGTAGGCAGAGGAGCCGGCTATCTGTGGGTCTCCTGGTCATCTCCAAACAGGAAAACAGAGACCTCTGCCCTTTGCAAGAGAGGGCAGACAGAGGCAGTGTGAGTGGCAATGAGGTGTCTGGTTCCACGAGGCCCTGGATTCCAGGGAGGGTTGACCGTGTATGAGAGTCCAGAGAGTTTGTGCAGAGTTGTGCAGGGTAGGCTCATTGGGCTATTCACTTCCTCATTCAGCTGGTCATGTCTGAGCTGAGAAGACAAATTGTTTACATGTTGTAAACACTCAAATGTTGTGGCCACCAAAATCTGGGATTTGGGTTGAGGGAGAGTGAGGTTCTCTCAACTACAACTCATTGTGCAGTTAATTCCAACAGGGCGTCCTTCAAGTCAGTTCCATTTGATTCTGACACTGTCTACCTGGTGTCAGATTGGATCCTGCCGGTTGAAGGTTCAGTCCTACAAGACTGCTCCCTTTGGATGCAAGTCCCAAGTAGTAGGTTATCAACCATCTTAGCAGCTGGCTGTACACTGGGTGCCCACAGGCCCTTCCCAAGGTTGAATTACCCAGGCTGAATTGGTTAGCTGGGAGGACTCACAGAACTTACAGACACTTACTGATATTACCAGGTTTATGATGTGAATCCAGGGCAGGATGGAATCAGATGGAAGAGATGCATAAGGCAAGGTCGGTGGGAAGAGGGTCAGAGCCTCCCCACCCTCCCTGGTGCTCATTTCTCCAAGCTCCTCCATATGTTCAGCTATCGGGAAGATCCCCAAACCTCATCTTTTTGAGTTTTATGGAGACTCCATTACATAGGCATAATTAATTACATCATTGGCCATTGGTGATCAACCCAACCCTTTGCTCTTGTCCCGTCCCCGGAAGTCATGGGGTGGAGGTGAAACTTCCAGCCCTCCAATCACAGGGTTGTTTCCTCTGATACCCAAATGCCATCCTGAGACTGTCCAGGAGCCCATCAAGAGTGTCTTCAGAGCAAAGAGTTCCCGTCACTCAGGAAACCTCAGGGGATTTAGATCTGTGTCAGACACTCCCATCACTATGAAAATCACTTGGAAACCATAATCTTAAGGAGCCCTTTTTCAGGATCCAGGATCAAAAACCAAATATTGGAGAAAAGATTCACCCTCACTCCTATCTACAAGGTATGAAGACCTGTGACTCAGAAGCTGAGGGCAGAGTCCAAATATATGTCTGATTATATCACAAAACCACAGGTAGGCCATTTAGCCAGGCACACCTCTCTGGTGTGGAGGGAGGTGCCTGAAATTTGTAGGCAGAAAGGCTACAGCCCCAGCTTCTCCATGAATGACATGCTGCAGGCTATCCCTTTTCTTTGTGGATCTGAGTTTCCTCCCCTGTGAGTAAAGGTGGTATCTGGGCCACAGAGCCCTGAAGCAGGCCTAGCCCTGGAAATGGTAGAGTGGACATGGGCTCTAGAATCCTGGGCGCCCTGCCTTTTGAGTCTGTGGGGTGGAAGAAAGGCAAGAAGGAGGCTGCTGTATTGTTGGCCACCTGGAAAGAGAAGTGAGGTTCTGCAGTGTTGACAGTCCCCAGGCTCTAAGTGCCTGTCAGGAGCCAGGCTAACAGGTGCTTTCTGGGAGTCAGTAGAGGCTGTGGCGCAGCAAGTACAGAACCTGCACTTTGGCCCAGCACACCTGGCTTGCAGTATGAATTCCCCCAGCTGGCAATGGGCTTGCTGGCCACAGCAGCTGATTCCCAGCTCTCTTGTTTCACGTTCTGGGAGGCTGGAAGTCTGAGCTCAGGTGTTGGTTCATGTGACAAGTATCAGCTCTGTGGCCCTCCCCTGGCTCGGAGGGCTGTTGGCAACCTTTGTGCCCTTGGATCAGAAACATCACTTCAGGCTCTGACTTCATCTCCATGGGGCAGAGTGTGCATGTCCAAATTTCTTCCTTTTCAAAAAACACCAGTCATGTTGGATTAGAGGCCCACCCCACTCCAGTGTGACCCACCTTCACTAATTATATCTGCAAGTTCCCGATTTCCAAAGAAGGCCACCTTCTGAGGTCCTGGGAATTGGAACTTGAGCACATGAATTTAGAGAAGACAGAATTCAGTGCAGAACACTAGGTGTGAGTCTTGGGCCATGTGTCCGTGTGCCTCAGTCTTCTCATCTGTCAGCTGAAGAAAGTCAGAAGCCTGCTGTGGCGCTCCGTGAGTCTCTAGATGTAAAACACTAACACACGCCTCCTCACTGGGCCATCTGAGTGTTAACTATTGACCCCAAACTTCATCTTGTGTCACAACTCAGAGCTCTGGAGCAGGAGTCACGATGCATTTGACTGCCAGGGCCAGGCAGGTCACCTAAACAGGTCAGCTGGGCTGATAAGAATGGAGACCAGACAGATGCTACAGGAGGAGACCCCATTTAAAGTCACTTCTGTTCAATAATATCACAGATGCTTTGTGGACTGAGTAGAACACCCCTCTGCTGAGTGCTAGAGCTCTCTGTTGTCCTCAGTGTTGATGGAAAATGAATCTATTGTGACCTGCCTAGGCCTGAAGTCAGGCAGACAGCCATTCTGGAAGAAGAATGTCAATTTAACCAGAGTCGGGGCAGGAAGCCAACCACCGAGTCATGAAAGAACATAGCTGTCTTTAACCTGAAGCCTAAATCATGAAGACAGAGCTCATAAAGTCTGCCCGCCAGACCAGTGTTAGCTCTGGCCAGCCCCAGCCTGCTCCCTGATGCTGTATGGCTGGCTGAGCAGTGCCAGGGACAGATGACAGTGGCCAGCCATGGTTGCCAGGACCTCAGAGCCACCCAGCAACATGTTTTGTGCTCTCTCTCTCTCTCTCAGTGGCTGCCTTCAGGGAGCGCCTGTCCTGCCAATAACTTGCTTTGGATGCCTGGCCTGCAAGAGGAAATTTTTGTTGTTTTAAGCCACCTAATTTGTGGTCATTTGCTGTGGTCACCCTGGAAAACTAAGTCTCCTCTTTCCCTCCAGTTTCAGAAGAACAACTATTTTTCTTCTTGACAAGCAGGTATCTGTTGCCTTGGGCCTGTAGCCTCCTACCAGCAGGGGGGATGCCCCCATGAGTGACCACTGTCTCCTCACCAGCTCTCTCCTCAGTCTGTAACCTATGAGATGCCTCCTTCCCTGCCATCCACCGTCCTCCCCTCCTCTCTCCCCAGCCCTCCCTACCAAGGAGCAGCTAGCCTCAAACTTGGTTCCACCTCCACACTGAGATCATTCTGGTGGCACCTCTGGACCACTGACTGTCCTTATCCTACCTAAAGGTTTGCTGTGCCTGACATCAACAATGGCCTTCATCTCCTCCCTTGGTACCTCTCTCCTTTCTCCCCCTTACTTCAGTGAGCTCTTCTGTCTCTGATCAGGGTCTCTTCTGGGGCCCCCAGTTCTCTGCTTCATCTTCTCTCTGGCCTTCTTCCCTCCCACAATACCCCCATTCGATCCTGTCACCTTAATTGCCACCCACCTCTGTACCTGCCTCCCATGTCTCCCTCCAGACCTCCTCATTTCCTTCCAGCCTGACACCTCTACCCACAGGTATCATGGCTTAGCAGGCTCACCAGGCCTGAAATTGGCCTTATAACCTGCTAAGACTTCCACACCTGCCTTTCTCCCACAGTGGGTCCACTCTCTTCTTTCCAGCCCTGTGGGTCCAGGCCAGCATCTCCCACTGGAAGACTGAGGCATTTCCACTCTATCCTGTCCATGCCCACTCAGGGCAGCCAAAGAGTTCTGTCTACAATCTCTGTCTCCTTCTATTTCATGCAGGGTGAAGTCCATCCCTGCCCCAACCCCCAGAGAGATTTTCAAGGCCATCCTGAGCCTGGTGTGGCCTTGGCTTCTCTCAGCTATGTCCTCCTTCTCCTGGCTGGTTCTTGACACCCACCACCCTCCTCTGTGGTATTCAGCAGCACCACCCTGCCTCCTGCAGCTGCCAAAGCCTCCACTGCCTATGGGTTCTTCTGTCCACCCACTCTCCACTTAAGCCAGGGGTAGGAAATTCCTAAAACATGGCAAGCTCACTAAACCCAGACTGAAGATCAATCACTGCCCTCACAGGCTTTTCCTAGTCCATCTCTCTCTCCAACCCCAGAAGGGATTGTTCTCTCTTTGTGTCTTTACTGTGGAGTACTGTCAGAGAGCTGGTGCTCTGTGCTTTCATTTTTCTCCTTTAGATAAATAGCTCTCTTCTAAAGGCAAGGGATACTTTTCAGAATATGGTTAGTGCTCAAAAAATATTGATATTTGATGTAGGGGTTAAAAGAAGGATAGAAAATGGAAGGAAGGAAGAAAAGGAGGGAGAGAGGGAAGGAGGAAGGGAGGAAGTAAGGAGAGAAGGATGGAAGGAGAGAAGGAGAGAAGGAAGAAAGGAAGGAAGGAAGGAAGGAAGGAAGGAAGGAAGGAAGGAAGGAAGGAAGGACCAGTATGTATGGACCCAGACAGGGAGGCAGGTGATAGGCAGAGGGAGGCATGGTTGATGGCCCCACAAAGACTCAGAAGAGATGACAGGGAAAATGGGGACATTACTAAGACCCAAAATCAGGATCTCATGCCGGAAGCTGGATGCTGGTTAGTTCAGCCCATCTTTTCTGAAGTAATTTCACTTAGAAACTCTTGAAGGACATTATAGTAGCTTTCTGTGACAAATGTAATAAATTGTCACAAACTTAGTAGCCTACAGAACTCAAATTTATCCTTTACAGCTGTGGAGGCCAATGTAGGTCTCAGTGGGCCAAAATCAGGATATGGGCAGGACTGTGTTCATTCTGGAGTCCATTTCTTCCCTTCTCTAGCTTCTAGAAGCTTTCTGGTTTCTTGGCAGGTGGACCCATATCACCATTGTCTTCCCTTCTTCTGCTTTCATTATCATGTCACATTCTGATTCCAGCCTCCTACACCTCTTTCTTATGACTCTTGAGATTACATGAAGGACTCATCAGGTCCTAAGTGTCTCATGTCTAGATCTTCAACTTGATCATATCTACAAAGTCCCTCTTGTCAAAGGGTAAGTCAGGCACCAGTCCTGGGATTAGAATGTGAATTATCCCTTCCCCAACATGACTCTATGTAGCACCGATTTCCGTCCCACAGATAGGACGTGGGAATCTCTGGGTCAGTGACGTAAAGGACTCTTGCTCAGGTTACCCAGCAACATGGAGCAAAAGCAAAACCAGACAGAGAACCCAGCTTACCCCTAGCTGTCTGTTGTGGCTGACTTCCCGCCCTACGTGGTTCTGATTCTCAGTGATGATTGTGATGGCCCTGCCAGGTAGAAATCATGTCCTTTTCTACACAGAGGCTGAGATCAGGGCCCTCAGGGGCTACAGTAAGTAATGAGAGAGTTGTTATGCAAAGAGGTTGGGGTTGAATGTGTGGGCTGATTTAAAGTGTTAGTAAATACTGGTTGCTACCATTCCTAGGTAAAGATCCCATAGCTGCACCCTTCCCCAGCCTAGGGAAGCACGGGGAAATGTCCTGGAGGGCATGCAGGTACCTGCTGGCTGAAAATCAAGATGGTTTCCCCTGGGTGATAGTACAAGACCTCTGCTTTGCTTTGCCAGCTCTATACCCATGTCACCGCATATCCCTACTGGGTAATGGCCACACATAGTACACTGGACTGAGAGGAAGCCCCAGGCTTGGGGACCTTGCAAACAGCACAGAGCCTGAGCCAGCACTCTGTCCAGATCTTGGAAACACTCTTCAAAAGTGAGGCAGAGTGAGAGAGTCTTGGTTTTAAGAGAGAAAAGGACAGTCCAGCCAGACACACAGAAGTCCCACATATAGCCCCATTCTGAGCAAAAAGAGCTAACCTTGAACCTAAAGTACTGAGCCCCATGCCTCTAATCTCAGGCATGACCTTGAACATTCCTCAATGGGGTGTTCAGTGCAGCTGGGGTGGACATAGTGACCCATGCATCTCAGCCATCATGAGACCTCTTACTGACCCTAGAATTGGAGAGTCAGCAGCACAGTAGGCCCATGGGTCAATGGTTCAAGGCCCTGCACCCAGGACCCACAGGAAATTGACTGTAGAAAACAATGAAATTCAGCCTTGCAAAGGGAGGATGGCCAGCTGTGTTCATTTTTCTGCCTGTGGTGGCCTGGCATTTCCATCTCTTTAGAGTATCCATGCAATGCCAGGCAGATATTGGCCAGAGGCAGTCTTTGGAGACAGTGAGTAGGTGCCCCGGTCAGAGTCTTGGGCTTGGGTTGCTCCTCCTGCAGTTGACCTGTTCACTGAAAGCCTTCAGGACAAGGCAGAGTAGGGAGGGGCGGGGCTGAGCAGGATCAGTGACAATAACAGCCTTCAGTCCAGCCCGCCCTCTGCCCTTTCCTGAGCCCCGTGGACTGCCACCTCTGCAGTGTGCATGCTCAGCTGAAGGACAGAGTGAGTACAGCTGCCGGGATGGAAACTGGTGGGCTTGAGGGTAGGCCAGGAATGGGGGAAAGGTCCCAGAGTACCCAGTATGGAGGGATCAAAAGTTCTGCTGAGTCTCAGAGTGACAGGAAAGGCCTCCTCCGTGTTTGGGAACAAGCTAGGACTTCAGGGGAGGTAGAGGTGAGTCCCCTAGCCATGTGACCTTAAGCTCCACACCAAAGCTGGCCAAGCCTCAGTTTCCTAACAGGAGAATGGAAACAGTTATGCCATCATCATGATATGGCTGAGATTAAATCAGATACTGGCTCTTACTCAGCCATATCTGACACCTCTGCAGACATGTTTGGTTGTCAACTGGTAGGCACGCTACTAGTGTCTGGTAGGCAGAGGCGAGGATTGCTACTAAACATCCTACAATGCCCAGGACTGTCCTTCCACAAAGAATGATCCTGCCCAGGGTCAGCAGGCTGAGGTCGAGAGACCCTGAATGAGGTAGTAAGTGACAGCAAGATGCCTGGAAAGAGGCTCTCGGGAAATAGCAGCACAGACTGCTCTCTGTGCCTGGAGTTGGGGACCTTCAGAAATCGGAAAGATTGTCAAGTGGAATCTTCTCCCCTGGGATCAGGTGGCCCTGGCTGGAGACTGCTCCCAGGATGGTCCTTCAGCTGCCCGTGAGCCCTAGGGGCCGCTGGGCAGTTTGATAAATAAACAAAGCAGAAATAAAGTGAGCAGCATGTCCAGTGTCTCTAAGGGTGGGGCCTTGCAAGAAAAGCCATGTCGTCTTCACAGATTGGGACCTGAAATATGGGGAGTAAAGAGCCAGGAGGAGATATCTAGAGGTAACAGACATGGTCACAACCTTGCCTGTGGTGACACTGTCAAAATTGCACCAATGTCCAGGCTGCCAGCTTTATGTCTAATAAGGCACAGCTGTTGGTCTGTCAGTCGCATCTGGAGAGTGGCTGTTAAAGGGATAGAAAGGAGGTGCAGGTGAGTGACAGGGAGGTGGTACTTGGGGTCACCTGGCAAGAGAGGCCTGGGCTGGTGAGAGCCCAGCTCTGGTGCCCAGCCTGGCCCTATGTCCACAAGACAGTGTCCAGCTTGTGTCTGACACCTGTGAGGTAGAAGAGGAGTCTGGGTCCCCTCATTCATTCATTCATCCCACACGTGGCGAAGACTGGCAAGGGTCATCTCAGTTGAGAGCATGTGTTCCCATGGGAGAGAGGCAGGGACAAAAGACTTTGTGGACAAATGCACATAGAAGTGCACAAATACAATTGACGATGGACTGTGAGAGAAACGGTCACGGGGCCGTTACAGAGAACAACAGTAGAAGAAATAGGGCCAACATGACAGTGACAGTGTGTCACCAAGATGTGACATCTAGGAGAGGCTGACCCTCTGCAGAAGCTGCCTTGGAGAGGAAGGCATGGAAGGAATGCCAGCTGAGAGAGCTGTGTGTGAAGGGCCTGGGGTGGGACAGAGCTTGGTGTGTTAGAGGCATCAGGAGAAGTGTCCTGGACTCACACAACCCAGGGCAGAGCGGGCAGAGGCGAGGCTGGCAAGAGCCAGGCAGAGCCTGGACACGTGGGCCTCAAGGGTAGGGGCACAAGACCAAGTGCAGGTTACCCCAAGTGCAGTGGGTGGTTGTGGGTTCTTAGTGAGAGGAGCCGTGCTGGGTCCTGAGGGATGCTGACCCTAAAATGGCTCTTGGGAACAGAGGGGAAAGACATAGGGGGCCCAGGTGAGAGATGGAGGGTCTTCCAGTAGGTGGTGGCATGGAAAATGGAAAGAGGTGGGAGGTTGAGGACCTGTTTTGGAGACGAAGTGACAAGCTTGCTGGTGGGCTGGTGGTGGCGGGAGGTGGCCGTCACTTCTCCCGTGGAGCTCTGTGGGCTGAGGGATCAAGAAGAAGCTCTGGCTCTCTCCCCCTCTGCTCAGGGTGCATACCCCAGCTCCCTTCACATCAGCAGACATGGGACTGACCCTGCTTACTTGCACACCTCTGTCATCAGAGTCCAAAATCGACCAGATGGGACTTTGCTGCCCACATGGATGGTGGGGATCAGTAGGGAAACTGAGCAGGGTCCACCCTCTCCTGCCTCAAGCCTGAAATGATAGTGACCATGACTTATCTCTCCTCTTCAAGGTCAGGGGCAGGACGGGCAGCCAGACCAGGCTCTCCGTGCACCTCATGGTGGCTGGCTTGCTGCATGGGGGACTCTCTGGGCCTGGAGCAGTCACACCTGGCTCAAAGTTGACACAAAGCTCTGTCAAAGCTCTTTCCACCAGAGGCCCAAGAGCAAAGCCTAGATTTTCTATCTAAGAAACCTGAAATGCACACCCAAGGCTTCCACTTCCTGCCAGAGAAACCTCTGTGACTCTGTTTCCTTTTCTGCGTTACTAAGATCGTGACACCAAGCCCACGTTACTGCAGAAGTGAGCAAAGGCAAGAGAATCGCTTGGGAGAGGCTGGGGATTCACACCAGGAGGTGGGGGCAAAGAGGACTGAAGTGTCGTTCCCCAGAACCACAAGGCAGCCAAGAGACAGTAAGTGTGCACCAGTCAGAGGAACGTGGATTTTAATCCTGGTTCCATGAGTCACTGGCTGGAACAAGCTTTTCCATTTTGCTTAGTCTCAGTTTACTCATCTGTGAAATGTGGCTAATAACACTAGCTTGTGAGCTTAGATACAGTAATATTTATACAGTATCTCCCAGGTCCATTGTAACTAGTGACTTCCAGATGGAACAAGGCAGCCTACGGGAGCCCAAGTGAGCCTATGTCTCCCCTCTCCCCCAGAACAGACCCAGAGGGCTTCTGGCTCTCAGGTCTACTGTTCAAGGTGGGGGCCATGGCGGGGCAACTGCCGATGAAGAAATTGAGGCCCAGTGAGGGGGAGAAGCTTGCCAATGTGGCCTTGCCAGCTGCGTAGGCTGACTAAGGGCTGAACCCCAGCAGAAGCCCCCTTGCCTCTGCGGATTGCTGTAACATGGTCCTCAGCTTAGCTGAGTGGCTCCTCTAGACCAAATGACTCTGTGACAGGTCTCAGCATCTGCCAGAGGGAGCAGCTTGTGCTGTAAGATAGGCGAAAGGACTGGAGATTATACCTCCTACTGTGTCCTCTGAGGCAGCTGTCATGGTGGGAACAAAGAGGGAGTGGAGCACGGGAAGGCCGGAGTGTGTTTCTGAGTTATCTGCAGATTAGGGCTATCTTCAGCTGCCAAGTCAAGGATCACAGACGCAGGAGGCTGTGATAGAGTGCAGGGACAGGGGGAAACCAAATGGGTGGGGCTTTAGAGTGGCTGTGAAGGGCCAGGACTGGGTCTGAGGCCACCATCAGTAAGCATGCAGCTTCCCTAAGCCTCAGCTTCCCCATCTGCAGGATGGAGCCAGAGGTAATCTGCCTCTGAGAACATATGTGAGGCTGAAGGAGTTGACAGGTCAAGACAGAGGGCGCCTGGCAGAGGTGGGTGACACAATGGGCTTCCCACAGCCTGGTGACTGTGGAGTCTGCTACTTTGACTTTTGGGTCTTGGTACCAGAGGTTTGGCAGGCAGAACATTCTAGATGAGCCTCCTTCTCTGAGCTTAAGGTGCAGCTGGAGCTGGTGAGGGTGACTCACCTGAGCTACTGAGCACCTTCAAACAGAGACAGGCCTTTTGTCTTAGACTGCCTGACCTTCTCCACCATCGTTCTTGGCCTGGGGTTCCCCGGTTCAGGGCCACTGCAGCTATTTCCAACCTGCTGTTTGGGCCCTCAGAGTGTGATTTTGCTTAGGTCTTTTGACTCTCTGTGGCAAGCTGCACCTGCCTTCCTGGGCCTGAGGACCCAATGACATGGTGCCCATAGTGGGACAGATTCCACAGGAGTAGATTCTTTCCGGGAACAGTGTACAGGATGAAACTGTCAACAGAGTTGGCAAAGCTGCCACCAGGCTCACATGAGAACGTTTGTGGCAAACTTGCACCTCATGGTGCCTCTGAGAAAGTGTGGCAGCTGCTGGGGCTTTAGGATCCTATGATGCTGACGCTTCACATATCCACAGCACTTGCTTTGTGCAGGGTGCCATCCTACACACTTTGCACCCGGTGAGGGGTTGCGACCCTCCCAGGAACCCCCATGTGGGTGCTGCTACACCTCTACCTCCCTGATGTGGCACCACTTGCCTGGTCACACTGGGAGGTCACAGTGGACTGAGTCTTGAACCCGGGACTGGCTCAGAGCAGGGCTGCTTAACACCACTGGGGGAGGGGGAGGTAGGGTACAGGCAGGGGAAAGGTATCTGGGCACCTGGATGGTGCCAGATACATAAGCATGAGGGAGGAAGGTGAAGAGTGACTGAAGAAGGCCGGAGGAAGAGGGAGGAAGGTCAGAAACCCAGCACAGGTCAACCAGAGAGACCATAGGTAAAAGCATCCATCCTCCTTTGCAGGAGAAAAGAAGAAATGTTTTAGGAAGGAAGTCCTATAGGCTTGGGACTTATACAATGGAATCTATTTTCTCAAAATTCTGGAGGTGAAAAGTCCAAGATCAAGGTGTTGCAGGGCAGGTTCCTTCTGAAGTCTCTCTCCTTGGCTGGCAGGTGGTCACCTACCCCTTGTGTCCTCACATGGTCCTCTCTCTCTGTGTGTCTAGGTCCTGTTGTTGTTTTATAAGGGCACCTTTCCCATTGGATTATGGCTGTGCTCTGATTTCATTTTGATGGGATCAGCTCTGCAAAGGCCCCCTTTGCAAATGCAGTCACTCAGTGAGGTATTGGGGGCCAGGGCTCAGCATATGAATTTTGAGGAACACTGTTCATCCCCTAACAGAAGAGGAGGGAACTTGGGACACTCACATTGAGAGAACAGAATTTTCCAGGAAGGGACAGTGTCTCTGACAACAGACAAAGGTGGCTTGGAGCAGCCCTGGGAGAAGAAGGGGCCTGCCATCGATGGTGAATGAACAAGACAAGACTAGCAGGGCAGGGAGAACTGGTCCGAGTCAATAGGAGGATCACAAGGCCTTGCCATGTGCTGGCTGAGACATCCACATGAAGGTCAGAGTTCACAGCTCTAGTTCCTTGACAGGGCAAACCACGAGGACCCTCTTCCTTCCACACCCAGCCCCAACATGCACCTTGATGTGGTTGAGCAGAGCCACATCTCACGTGGTAGCCAGTACCTGCCTCGGGCCTGCACCTCCTCTGCCTCCTGCTTCCTCTCCCTCCTGTTAGATGTCCATGTCTCTAAATCTCTATCCTCAAGCCACCACTGCCTTCTGCAAACCATGCCCCTAACCTCAAAGAGGCCCTGTAGAATCCAATCTATGTGTTGGGTTCATTCTTCTGGGACATCAGCCTTACTTGTGTCCCCATAGTCTCACAGCTCTGAGAATTGACACAACTGTGTCCTTACTGAGCACTCCTTCCCATTCTTCCTTTCAGAACAGGGCAGCCACCATGCAGCTCATCCTCCTCCTGTGTCTGATGCTCCTTAGTCCTCAGGTTGCTACCATCCACCGACGCCACCATGCCAGGGAGATGAAGAAGAAGGGCAGGGAGCCCTCTGTGGGAGACACAGTGGCCACCAGCAGTAAGGACTTCACCTTTGACCTCTACAGAGCCTTGGCGTCTGCTGCCCCTGGCCAGAATGTCTTCTTCTCCCCCGTGAGTGTGTCCATGAGTGTGGCCATGCTGTCCTTGGGTGCCCGTGCCCACACCAAGGAACAGATCCTGGGGAGTCTGGGCTTCAGCCCCCAGCACAGCCTAGAGGACGAGCTCCACCTACATGAGGGCTTCCAGAAGCTCCTGCTGGAGCTCAGCCAGCCCAGAGAGGGCTTCCAGCTGAGCCTCGGGAATGTTCTCTTTGCTGACCCTGCAGTGTCCATTCAGGACACCTTCCTGAGTTCCATAAAGACGCTATACCTGGCAGATACTTTCTCCACTGACTTTGGGAACCCCACAGAGGCCCAGAAACAGATCAACGACTATGTGACAAAGCAAACTGAGGGCAAGATTGGGGACCTGATTCAGAACCTGGACAGCACCCATGTCATGGTGCTAGTGAATTACATTTTCTTTAAAGGTGAGACTAGGGCTCAACTTTTTCTTTCTCTCCTGCAGCTTTTATCAAAGCAGCAATCCCCATCCAGATGAAGAGTAGAAGTGACTTAGTCCTCTCTGGGAATACTGGGAAAGCCAGCCAACAGCCCAGGGAAGATAGGGTCTTCTTGCTATGTGAGGTGATGTCAGGAAACCCATCGTACTCTTCCCTCTGCCAAGGAACTGGTCACAGCCATCAGGCCAAAGACACTGACACCAGGGCTAGAAGGGCACATTGCAGCTCCTCCCTTGCCCCGGGACCTTGCCCCTCTGCCCTCCTAGTAACTTTTCAGCCAGAATGTGCCCACACTTCTCAGCAACAGTGGTCTCCCTTTGTATCTCCCTACACCAGTCATGAACACCCACTCCTGTTAGCACATTCTTCTGCTTGTCCTCCCAGATGCTAAACCACTCCTTCCTCTTCTGCATGGGTCTGGGGGTGGGAGTGGAGCAAGAATGGAGGAAGAGGGGAGGGGAGGAGAGAGCAGGGAAGGAAGGGAGTTACATTGTTTCCCCAGCCCATCCTACTGCTACAATCACAGATAGTGAGTTTCTCAGCCTATTCCAGCTGCTCTGACAAAATACCACACACTGGGTGGCTTATAAAGAACAGAAACATATTTCTCACTGTTCTGGAGGTTGGCGTTCAGGGTCAACCACAGATTCAGTGTCTGTTGAGGCCTTGTCCCATGGTGGAAGGGACACACAAAGTCCCTGGTGCCTCATTTATAGGGGCACTAATCCCATATATGAAGGTACTACTTTTAAAAACCTAATTACATCTCAAAATCCCACCTCCTGGTACGCTCACCTTGAAGGTTAGGATTTCAATATATGAATTTTGGGAAGGAGGCACAAACATTAGACCATAGCAGAATCAAGCCTGAAGTCTAGATTTCTTGTTCCCTAGTCCAGCGCTGACCCCAGTACAGCAGGCTGCAGAGGACAATTATGAAATAAGCTAAGAGTGATATAGGGGTGGGGTCCCCTTTGATAACTGTTAAGTCAGAAACAATTGCTCATAGTGCTTTCATCAGAAGCAACCAGGGAAGGAGGCATGGAGAAGACCCAACAGGAAACCTTGTACATTTCCAGGACGCTTACAAACACTTTCCCAAACTTAGACCAAAACCTAATATTAGGGAAAGAGTAAAAACCACAACAACTCACCCAGATATCAGGTAGCATTCTCAGCCACCCAGATGTCATTTACCTTAGTTAATTTAATATTTGGCCTTGAATAATATTGGAAAATCAAAGAACATGAGGAGGTGAGGGCTTCTGAAGACAGGAAAGCCAATCTTTTTGTTTGGAGAATGTGGAAGGAAAGGCTCTACAAGAGGTTTAGGCTGTCCCAGAACTATAAAGGGACATGTCTTTGAGGTCAAGAAGTTTGGCCATCCCTGCTGCTGAGGCCCCTCCAAGGAAGAAGTGCTCTGTGACTGCTGACTCCACTCTTCATGTGCATCTGAAACTTTCTCCTTCTTACACAAAATTTTCTTTCATTTCCTACTCCCATGTTAATTTTTAGCTAAGTGGGAGACAGGCTTCAGCCACAAAAACACCCAGGAACAAGACTTCCACGTGACATTGGAGACAGTGGTGCGGGTGCCCATGATGAGCCGCGAGGATCTGTATTACTACTTCCTGGAACGAGACCTCTCCTGCTGGGTGGTAGGGATCCCTTACCAGGGCAATGCCACTGCAGTGTTCGTTCTCCCCAGTGAGGGCAAGATGGAGCAAGTGGAAAACAGCCTGAACGGGAGCCTGCTGAGGAAGTGGTTTCGGATGTTCACAAAGAGGTATTCTTCAGGTGACTCAGGGCCAGCCCAATGCTAGGTACACACATGAAGACAGTCACTGGGCTGCCTCCGAACCAAAGGCATCCTATGAGGTCCTGCTAGAGGGACCAGGGCTAGAAGGTGGGTTTCCTGGTATGGCTCCAGAGCAGGCAGTCACCTCTGGGGGGGAGGGCCAAGCCCAAGTTCACAGCCAGGGGACCTCCATCTTAAACAAGGGCCTAGAGAAGCATATGAAGCCAAGAGGAGGTGACTGGAAACCACTCGGTGAGCCGACGCTCAGTCTAAGAAAGCTTTTTTTCTTTTTCCAGGCAACTCGAGCTTTACCTTCCCAGGTTCTCCATTGAGGGCTCCTACCAGCTAGAGAAAATCCTCCCCAAGCTGGGGATCAGTGATGTCTTCACCTCCCAAGCTGACCTGTCTGGTATCACCAGCCACTCAAACATCCAGGTGTCTGAGGTGGGTCTGGAAACTCTTAAGCAGCTGCCTTCCGAAACTACTATTCCATCCCATCCCATCCCATTTTATTCCATGCTTCATTACCCCAGAGACTCAGTGATGTTCTCTGAGCCATGTCCTCTTGCAATGGGAAGCCATGTCTGTTACCTTGCCTTGGACGAAGAGTCCTGTATTAAGCAATTAGAACCCACAATCTGGAGAAAGTCCTCTTCTTTCCTTGCTATGTGACCTCCAATAAATACTTGAGTCTCTGAGCCTCTTATATAAAATTAGAGGGTCACATATCTCACTCTCAGATGTCACCAGAATTCAATGGCTGACATGTGCCATCACCTCTGCGCATAGTGCCTGGTTCAGGGCACCTGTTCAATGGTTCCATTACCTACCATTTTAGTGCTCAGTGGCATAGATGCTTTGATGTTCTGCCCATAGGCAAAAGCTTTGCCATTTCCCATAAAGACTCCCCTAGCCCCCAGCAGCTCACTAATACCTGCTGTCCCCCACAGATGGTGCACAAAGCCGTGGTGGAGGTGGATGAGTCGGGAACCAGAGCAGCTGCAGCCACAGGGACCATCTTCACGTTCAGATCAGCCCGGCTGAGCTCGCAAAGGATTGTGTTCAACAGGCCCTTCCTCATGTTCATTGTGAAGAACATGAACATCATCTTCCTTGGCAAAGTGGCCCGCCCCTGACAAGGGGCTTCCCCTGAAATGCACAGGTCTCCACAGTGGGACTCAGGGCTATGCTGTGGGTCATCTGTCTGCCAGTAGCTAATGATGCATGTAGGTTTACTTGCCTAATGAGGTGTCATAAATAATAATGAGGTCAATAGACTGATAACTGCTTCTTCTCACCCAGTGGCAAGACATGGGTGCCTTGGACAATGCTGGAGAACTTGATCTTTCTCTTACCTTTTACCAGTGGATGTTAGCCCTGAGGCCCAAAGAGGTCAACTTATTTGTCCAAGTTGTGTTAGTGGCACAGACAGACCTAGAGTTCAGTCCAGTGCCACAAAACTCTGAACGAGAGTGGTCCCAGTAAATGTGGGCCACCACCAAGCACATTTTAAAGGCTTTTCCCTACTTATCAACAACAACAACTCAGAGTTCATCATGATTTGGAAAGTGCTGCAATCAGGATCTGGGATGGGGCTACTGGCCCAACCCTAGCCAGCTATATCGCTGCAATAAAACTTGGCCTCAGTTTCCCTTCTACACAGTGAAGCTGTAATCAGGACTCTTAAAAAAGGCTGAGCCAATCATACATTAAGTAAGACTGTTGGGCACCAGTGTGGAAGTGATCCAGTGCAGGAGCCCATGCATGGGATGGTATCACTCATGGACCTGGCAGAGCAGGAGAGTGGAGGTCTATTGCAAACAGTAGAGCACCAATTGTAGACACTGATGACCAGCTTTCTGAACTTTATCTTGACAACAACAATAAAGGATTTGCAAAGACTGCATCTCACTATCCTTCTGAAGGCAGCTCACACTTTATATTCACCTTTCACACTTCTCCACGAGGCAGGGGTCACTACTACCCATACTTTATAGATGGAGAAGCAAGCTTGCAGTGGTTAGGCAGCTTACCCTATTACATAGCTCATACCTGTTGGAGCAGGATCAGATGGGGACTGTGACCACCACTCGCCCTGTGCTCTGCTAGGGACGCAAGCTGAAGGCATGTTCAGGTGCACCTCAGCCATAGCAGCCTATGGCTGAGGCAGGTGACTTCCCTCCTTTTTGTACTAAGCGAATGTGTTTCCTTCTCTGTCAGATGAGGGGCTTTGACACTTTAAAGACCCAATGAATGAGTGAGTGAGTGGATCCTCCTTCACTGAGTTTCACACTGTCTTTCCCCTGATCAGCTAACCCCAGAGCAGAGGCTTACCCACTTCATCCTACAAGTTCCTATTTTACTTTCCATGAGGCTCTGTCAATCACTCTGATCCCAGGGTCTGGACTGTATTGGGAGACCACAAAAAACAAAAAGTCAGAACCCTAAGTTTTTACTGTCCCCACAAATACTGAGTACCTTCTATGTGCCAGCCCAGGCCAGCTACCTTGCATTTGGGAGCTCATTCCTTCCTCAAGAACCCAGCAAGGTCTATCATTGTCCTCACTTTTAGGGGAAAACAGCTGGTGACAGTGAGGGCCCAGACTTGAGACCCCAGGTGGCACATGCATTGTCTGATGGCAAGACACATGGCTACCAGACCCAGACAGCTTGGCTGAGTTTGTGCTATCAGGTCAGGATGGCTCACTAGGATCAGGCCTCCTGTGGGGTCGTGCCACCCCTGTGTGGCTTCCCCTTGCATAATGTCTAGCCTTTCTTGGCAAATGTTTCTCTGCATGTTTACCCAGCCAGTCCAAGGCCAGGGAGAGGCCCTGCCTGTGTATCATGTATAAGACTAAGGTCTAGCACTGTCTAAAGTTCACTCAGCAAACAGGCACAAAGCTCTACTGTGTGCAGGACGGAGTGGGGTCCAGTGCATTGAGCCTCTGCCTCAATGTCACACATCACAGTGCTCTCCGAGGAGTCATCACAGGCTGTTTGACCCAATCACTACATGATCCTGGGTGCACAGAATATCCCAGAAGCTGTGTGTGTGTGTATGTGTGTGTGTATGTGTGTGTGTATGAGAGAGAGAGAGAGAGAGAGAGAGAGAGAGAGAGAGAGAGAGAGAGAGAGACAGAGCGAGAGAATGAGGCAGAAGAGGGACATGGAGCTGGTCTTTAAGAAGGATTGGGACAGCAGACGTGGAAACAGATAGTAGTAGACTTCCAGGCAGAGGAACCAGCTGGAGAAGAGCATGATATGAGCGAGGCCCGGAATAGGAGAAATCACAGAGACTTGTCTGGATCTGTGGAAGGAGCATGAATGGGAACAAGGAGGAAGGAGGTGGCTGTGCTGATGCCTCGGGGACAAAGACTCTGGACACAAAGCCAGTATTTTTTTCTGTCCTCTTTCATCACTGGATGACCATAGTTTGGCATCCATGCTATACTCTGAGTGTCCCTGGACTCCTTCCTGTCCCTTCCTCTCCATCTGCACATCAGCAGGTGTCTCTACTCAGCCCTCTAGGAGACGCTCATGCCTTCTTCTCCACCAGCCCCTTCCCAGGATTGACCTCGTCTACCGGGTAATGGTCTGTAGTGTGACTGGATATACAGCAGACTGTTCCCCTCATTACCTGCTTCTTAGTCACTGTACCAGCTTCAAAGTACCACATTTGGGTGACTTAAGTCACGGAAGTGGAGATAGCTCCTTCTGAAGCCTCGTTCCTTGGCTTAGAGAAGGCCTCCTTCTCCTTTTGTCTTCACATGGTCCTCCCTCTGTGGGGTCTAGATTTTCTCCTTTCATCAAGACACCAGCTGCATGGGAGTAGGGCCATCCAATCAGATTGGGCTGAACTGATTCCATTTCTTAGTTTTGATAGATATGCCTTGGTGCTATAAAATGTGTATGTTCACATTGGGGGAGCTGGGAGAACAGGGAGAGACTGTCTGTATTGTCTCTACAACTTTCTTGTAAGTCCAAAAGTATCTCAAAATCAAAAGGTTTTTTTGTAAAATAAAGTAAAATCAAATCAAATGTTCTGAAAGCAAAACAAAGGGAGGTGGGCAGGAAAGAAATAGATACTAGTGGTGGTCGGAGTTTCAAAGGCAGAAGGCAGAGACCTATTAAGGAAGGGAATTTCTTACCTGGAATTAAAAGAGAATTCAAGGACTTTCTGTAGCCAGGGTGCCAAAAGGGTCTGTCTGAGGTGGTGGCATTAAAGCTGAGACCCAAGGGACAAAGGTTAAATGCAGGCATCAAAAGCAATGTCCCAGAGGTGGGACAGAGTGCATGCTGCTCACAGAATAGGAAGAGGGTGCTTGTGGCTGGAGGTGGTGACAGGAGAATGGGTAAGGGAAGGAAAGCTCACTCCTCTATCAGCAGTCATGACACAGTGCAGTGTGGCAGTGACAATAATAATAACAGGCAGCACCTAGAAGCCATGTCCTGTGTGTCTGGCACTTATTTTGCATCTTTTACATATGTTGGTTTAGTTAATGAAGAGACACCCTTGCAGGGAGCTGGGAGACAATCGGTGATATGGCTGGCCCTCTCCAGTTTCCTGTCACTCCACATTACTAACCACATGGTATTGGGGAAAGTAACCATCTGCCAACTTTCCCCAACACCATGTGGTTAGGAGTAAGGGGGCATCAAGGTCCCAGGTGACAATTACCATCCCCAAAGACACAATCCCCAGCTCCCCAGTGTTGAAATAATGAAAGAACAAAATTCCTGAAGCCTACAGTCCCTAAAGCCAATTCTAAAAATCACAATCTCACAGTTCCTGAAAGTGGGAGGAGAGGGGAGCAACAAAAAGAGGGGTAGAAAATCAAAACTTCAAATGAGACAATTGGTCACTTGATACAGCAACAAGAAAAACTTAAAATGAGTCCTTTGCCTGCGTTGATGTTCCTTCCAACTATTGACTTTCCAGGAACTTTCAATGAACTAAAGCCAGATTTGTCCAAAGAAGCCAGCGAAGTTATGGACTGGTTTGAAAATAATTATGTACATGGTACAATAAGAACTTTTTTCTTTGGTGGTACTGGAGCTTGAACTCAGGGCCTCACTCTTCCTAGGCAGCCACTCAACCACCTGAGCCACACCACCAGTCCAGGTAGACTAGAATAAGAGCTTATACGGCAGCGCTGCTGTTCAATCAGTACTCAGCACGAGATTCTACTGAATCTGTGCATGCAGAATGGACTTCCAAGGACCCCAAACAACACGGCACAGATGAAGAGAAACTCCAACAGGGAATGTTCAGATAGTGTGTGTCCATCAAATCAAAGGATGTCACAAGGAACCCACCATGTAGAAATGAATGTGAATGCAGCTGGTTTAGGACAGCCATGTCCTAAATGAAGGAAGCAGCTATTCATCTCCATGCAAGACTTCAAAATACGGTAACTGGTTGCGAAAGTCAGCCACCTGTCACTATGTTGGTGTATTTGCCCATGACCTAGCCCTGTAATACACCTTTTTCATATGTCAAATTTTCTCTTTAGTTTTGGGTTTCTTTTTTCAGTTTTTTCCACTATTTTAAATTGTCAGGATACTTTTTATAATGCATTATGCTATGTATTTTATCTTCATGTAATCTCCAATACTAGAGGCAAAACTTGCGTAATTACTTTTATAAAGTTCCAATTCATTAATGTGTCTAAGCATTGTATATGTAAAAATGTGAAAACTTCCTCAGTAAATGAAGATGAGGCAGGCTAAAAACAAAAGATCCCACCGTGGGACTCCCTTCTCTTAACCAACCTGATATCCTCATGCTAGACTTTTTCACTACTCCCCCAGCACGGCCCTGAGCCATCTATAGAGCAATCGGTTCCTCTCTCAGTTGTGAATACCCTGGCAGTCATAAATATCTTTGCAAGATAGTGTCCAAAGGGGCACCTCTGAGCCTGGTTTGCCTGGAACAGAAGAGATCTGCCACCAATTTGACCTCTCAGGTAGAGTCCTCTACTTAAGACCTTAGGAATATTGGTCCCCCACATCTCATATATACAATTAAAAACCTGGAAATTAGCAGAATCACATGTGCAGAATATCCCATGTTATGTGATAAGGCTGTGTTAATTAAATCTGCCAGCTACCCTAGCCCCAACCTAAGGACTGCCCAGATTTTTCCAGCCTTACAACATATAAATTGGGCTTAAACAAAGATATCCATGCTTTTGTGCCATCTGGAAGGAGCCCACCACTTCTCTTGTTCAGCTTCCTCTTACTCTTTCTTTTCTTTTCTTTCATTAAAGCTTTGCTACTGTTTTGCAATTTGTATCTCTACCCAGTTCTCTGTTGAGGTGACACAAGAACTTGGGATCTTCTGGATTAGTGTCTTCTTAGACTACTCAGCCCAGCGACAAAGAGATGTCCTTTTTAAACAGCTACATTTGTGAAAGATAGCTTTTCTTTCCATCTGAGCTCTTGAGACAGCTGTGTATTCAGAGGTGAGCCACTTCAGTTATCCATCATGGTATTTCAGACAACCAAAGTTATGAAGCCAAATATACACATTTACCAACTACAGTTATGTGAGTTTGACATTTCCCTTTTGACCTATTTCTTTATGGATACAATTCATAACTATAAAGCCATGTGACTGTGGTTATTATTCCTGTGGGTTTCTCTTGCCACACTATGTACTCTATTGTTGACTATTCTGTTGTGTAAAGTGACCTACGGAATGTTCCGTTGTGTTTTTAGATGCTTCTCGAATAAGTTCTCTCTAAAAATGTAAATAAGTAAATATTTATTTTAAGACTATTTTAAGTACCTTTTCCAAAACTATATTTTGGGGCATTTTGACTTTAGGGATTTTGATCTTTGTAGATTTCAACATTCACACACACACACAAAGCATATATTCCTGGCCCAATCCCAGAGATCAACTTTTTTTGCACACCTTTCGATAGCTCAACTGGTAGAGTGAAGGACTGTAGACTGCCAGGGATCAACTTTTTAGGCAAGGGCCTTTAAGCGCCACCTCGAGATTCGGGTGCATCTCTACGCTCATTGCTTACTATAAATGTGGGGACAGAGCTATAAAATCAGCTCCCCCGGCCACCTGACACCCAGAGCCCAGGGACTCACCAGCCCCACTGTCCCAGGTGACCTCATGCTTCTCAGAGTGTGCAGGCCCAGGTGGTGTTTGATTCTTGAGCACTGTTCCAACAGATCACTGCAGGATGCCAGCAGGTTGCAAACTCGCAGACCCAGGGACTCCTGTGCTCATGCCTCCCTGATAGTTTGGACCCTGCAAGTACTCAGACCACTGCCTGAGCATAGGGCAACAATACCCAGACGCTGGGAACTCTGCAGGTTTAGTGCCAGCATGTGCCCTACACTTGGAGGTATGTTTGGTTGCCAAATCTGGCAGCTCTGGCTCCAGATAACAGGGGTGAGCATGAAACGGATGTCCCAAAGGCTGGAAGCCACAGCCTTCACTGCAGAGTGGAGTCACAGGACAGCCAAGGATGCTTACTGTAACAGGAGTGGGAATGGGACTCAGGGACCTTAGAGGAAGGTCAGTTCCCAGAGAAATGACCTGGGAGGCATTCCACTGTGTGATGTACAGCCCAGAGTCAACAAAGCCTTACTCACCCGTGGTTGCATCAAGCCTGACCCCAGAGCCAGGGTGCTCTGCAGAGTTGCTGGCTGTGGATTTACCAAGGGAGTTGAAATCCACATAGAGGGAGGCAGCCAGTGGTAGTAAAGAGGCTCTCCTGCAGTTTCCTGGGGTCTTCCTTCCCCTCCTTCTCCCTGCTCAAGTTGGGGACCCCACATTCTGCAGGGAGAGCTCTGCTCTTGGGAGCATTTGGGGGAGAGGGAGTCACAGCTGCAGAAGGAAATGGGGTGAGACCATGTAGGGGTGGACATAGAGGCTTCTCAGATCACTGGGAGGCCAGCAGAGGGCTTCAAATATGCAAGTGACCCAAAGGACTCATTCTGGGGACCCTAGGGATACTGGCAAGTGAGAGCAGCTCAGAGGTCCTTGCTGTATGGACGTGATCGCAGCTTAGACACGTGTGGGCTGCAGAGACAAAGAGGAGGGAGCTCCTTGGGGCAGGGAGAAGAGCAATCTTCCCCACACAGAGGGGGAGATTGGTGGAAGGAGGAGACACCTAAGGAGAGGAACCGTTTATGGATGGAGAGGGGAGGGGATTCTGTTTAGCACATGCTCGCAGGGAGGAGCTGCTAGGGGGAGATGCTGAGGAGGCACCTGTGTAAACCTTGGGCCAAAAGTCTTGGTTCCAGATGCCTTGAAGCACAAAGGAGTTGCAGCACCCCAGGTAAAACATGCAAGGTAGAAGACACCAGAAACAACCAAGGCATGCTCCCAGAATGAGAAGCCCAGTGGTGTCCTCTCAGGGAGAGAGGCACAATTCATAATCAATACTGCCAGGCCCAATTCTTTATTTTCCCACCCAAATTCCAGCACCCTTCCAGGAGCTGGCACAGAGTGGACACAATTGCAGGGCTAGAGTCAGGAGGCCACCACATCCCTTCTGGGTGACCTCAGCAGGCAGTTCCTTGGATCTGAGGTGTCAGCATCCTCACAGCCAGGCTGGGCACAGGCCAGCCAGGAGCGGAGCTATGTTTGCTGGAGAGGGTGAGAGGGTGCACTGAAGGCAGCTTGCTGGGTTCAGAACACTGGCTTGATTCCCAGTGCCTGCCTTTCTCAAGTGACAGTAGACAGCAGTCAGTGGAACCTACTGACTCAACAGGTGTGAGTGAGGATGCATCAGCTCTTAAGGATAAAGAAGAGAGCAATGGTGGTGGCTGCCACCAGTGTCACTGCAGGGAAAAGGGCTCCTATTTAGTAAGGTATCAGCTAAGTGACCCACACTACGTAATGAGATTGCCTTGTCTTTTTTTTCCTGTAATCCTCAAATTTTCCTCTACTGCCTCCTGACAATCCTAAGAGCCAAGAGGGCGAGGTATGGGGCTTCGATTTATGTAAGTCATTTACCGCTGCAGAATCAATCGACCCAAACTCACAGTTTGAAACCACAAACATTTATTATCTCATGGAGTCAGGAATCCAAGAGGGGACTGATCTGGGTGGTTCTGTCTCATGAGTTCGTTTTTGGCTGGGACTGGAGGTTCCACATCCCAGTTCACTCACGGCTTCAGCGACAGGTCTCTGTGGAGCTATTCAGAGGGCTGCTCAGATATAATTTCTGAGGGAAAGAGAGAGAGGAGGGGAGAGAAAGGGGAGAGAGAGAGAGAGAGAGAATGTGAAAGAAAGAAACAGAACCCAAGGCAGGAAGCAGCAGTCTTTTTATAACTCAATCTCAGAGATGATAACCTGTCCCCTGGCTGTATTCCATTTGTCAGAAGCAAAGGGCCAAGTCCAGTCCCATGCAGGGGACAGGAAATTCAGTTCTCTGTCTTGAAGGAAGCAGTGTCAGAGAACTTTGACACATCTGTAAAGCCACTGGAGATCTGTAAACTCAGAATCCAGCAGAGTACGTGCCCTCATAGCAAATTCTTTAGTAGCTCACACCTATAATCCTAGCTACTTGGAGGCTGAGATTGGGGGGATCGTGGTTCTAAGCCAGCCCAGGCAAATAGTTTGAAAGAACCCATCTCCAAAATAACCAGAGCAAAATGGACTAGAGGTGTGGCTCAAGCAGTAGAGCACCTGCTTTGCAAGTGTTAAATACTAAGTTCAAACCCCAGTCCCCCCAAAAAATAGATTGACCACACGTACAATCACAGCACTCGGGAGGCTGAGCCAGAAGGATTGTGAGTTTAAGGCCAGCTTGGGCTGCATAGGGAGACCCTGTTTCAAAAACAAAACAAAATGGATGGATGGACTAACTAGTGAGTAAACAAACCAATGAGCAATGAGGTGCTGCTCTCTCTTTTCACACAGGAAAGAAGCCAAGGCTCAGAAAGTCCAAGTGAGTGAGGTCCTCCTGTTGGTAAGGGCAGCACCAGACTGCTTTGCCAACAATTTCTCCATGTGCCACACAGCCGGGGAGACATTCTGAAACAGAAGCGGATGCTGGCAAGCTGGGGTAGCAGAGAGAAAAAAGGCAGGCAGAGTAGCTCTCAAATCAGAGCCTGGAATTCCCCTGCCCTGCTACTTCCTTATACTGGCACCTCCTAACCCACTTGGGGACCCAGCCAGGGACGGCTATGCTGAAGGGAATTGGCAAATCTTCTCTCAAATCTACAACCGCAAACTTCCCCTAACAACCACAAAAACAGGTCAGTCTAAACATAGCAGGAGAGCAGCCTAAGCATCAGATAAGGCTTAAGCATGAGATAAGATCAGCTTCTGTCCTTATCTCACTGGATCAGAGGCCCCAAACTGGACCTTCTTTCCCCTGGGTTCTGTTACTGCAGTTGTCAGAATCTCAATTCTCCCTGGTGAGAATGCTTTAAAGAACTAAAATAGACAGCAGAGGTTAGAGATGTGAGGTAACTGTCCTTGAGCCACCCACCTGGGAGATAAGGCAGAGACCTGATGCAAAAGAGTGAGGTCCCTCCCATGAGCCTGTGCATCTGAAGGAATGAGCATTTGCCCCTCACAGCCTCATCCCCGCTCCGGTCAAGCCCTGAAATATACTCTTTATTTATGAGCTCAATCCTGTGTGGATACAGCCCTCTTCCTAAGGTTTTCAGCCAATGCCACGCCCGCTTTTAGGCATCACAGTAGCACCACACAGCAGTAACTGTGGAAAATGGTGAACAGCAACACCATGACCAAGCTCATGACATCCGAGGCTCTGACCAGCTCCCAGGTATCAAGGTAACTTGGCTGAAGACAGTGAGAATAGCTGTCCCTCTGAGTGAACCTGCATGTCCTGGGTCCCGGGGCACTCTCAGGCAAGTGCTCCAGCCACGCTAGCAAAGGTACCTGAGGCTAGTGTCACTTCCTGCCTCTGCCTGTCATCTCTTGCATTCCACCACCCTTTGAACTAGGCTCCTGGAGACACTGGCCTGGACCTCATTAAAGCTGGGACAAACCTTCCAGCTCATCTTGGCTGCTACCTACCTGGGTCCATTTGCAGGCAGAGGAGCATGCCAATCCACAGTCACAGTGTGGGGGTGGTGACCAATAGGGACCCCTGTCACATGATACAGACCCACAGACAACCAATGCCTTGAAAAGCATTGACCCCAATGCCTGTTAGACTACCACTTTCTCTCCTATGCTGTAGGATGGAAATGTCTTTTTTTAATTGAAAGAGCGTGGGGACAGGGTGAGTCTTAGATTTGGCCTTGAATTGCTCCACCAACTATGCTATTTAACAGCTGGGGGTGGGGTAGGGGCAGAGATCACATGACTTCCCACCTAGCTCTCCCCTCCTGGAGGGTGACTCAGAAGGAAGCTTGGTAATGACAGGTTGAAAAGAGGGGTGGAGATTTTTCATTTTGATTTTTTTAAAGCATAATCAGAAACAGGAACTATACAAAAACGCAATCCATCCCAGCAACCTCTAAATATTGGTTACCTAGTAGATGTTCTGCCTGTGGAGTATGCAGCCTTCACCCGGCCTGCCCCTGACCCCCAAAAAGGGGGCAACACATCCTGCAAGGTCTCGGAAACTAGGGAGAAATTAGCAAGGTGTTTGTCTCCTCTCCCGGGGGTGGTACAGGTTCATGGTGTTCTGCTTCACAGAGAGATTTCAGTTGGGAAAGGGCTCTGTGATTACATGTAGGGCAAGTGAAGCTGAGGGGTGGGATGGAGCAGTTAAGGTCACTGAGCTCCACATCTCCGTGGGCAGCAGTTAGGCCAGAAGCTGGGATGTGAGCTGAACTAGAAGAGTGGAAGGGTCTGCTCTCTTTTCTGGACCTCCTGTGTGTCTCATCACTTCACACAGTAAAAAGTCTGAAGAGACTGTCCCAGGGTTGACAAACTAGACCCATGGGCCAATTTTAGCTCAGAAACCGTTTTTGTGTACTGTGTTAGTCTGTTTCCCGATGCTATAACAAAATGCTTGGGGTGGGGTTCCTTGTAAATAAAAGAGGTTTATTTAGCTCACAGTTTTGAAAGCTGAAAATTCACGATCGGGCAGCCCCATCTGTTCAACCCCTGGTAAGCAAGAGCTGAAGAACTCACATGGTGACACAGGAAGCCAGAGAGGCTCAGGGAACAGCTGGACTCTTTTTACAGCATCCCATGGGAACTAACCGGGGTCCTATAAGAACTCTATTAATCCCTTCTGGGATTAATGACCTAACGGCCTTCTTAGGCCCCACCTCTTAAAGGCTCCACCACCTCAACACTTCCACACTGGGAACCAAGCTCCCATGAACATTTAGGGGATACAATTAGACCATCAACAAACCACAGCATATATCTCACAGGCTAAGTATGGCTTTATATGTTCACAAAAATTTGTGACAGAGGAAGAGAAAGGAGGGAAAAGGAGGGGAGAGGAGGGGGAAAGAAAGGGAGAGGAGACAGAGCATATGTGGCCCTTAGGTTTAAAATTTTTGTTGTCTGACCTTTCACAGAACCCTAGATTATAGCCCCTCCTCCCCCAGCAAGGGCATTATTTCAAAGCTACAACTACAGCATCACCTTAAGAGTGGGACCGTAATTAGTTTTCTTCACTGCTGGATGCTCAGTGCCTAGGATGATACCTGGCACATGGAATTGCTCAGTAAATATTTGTAGAATCACAGAAGAAATAAATGAGTGAATGATGTTTAGGAATGCACCCAACAGCCTATAAAGTCCATGTGTCACAGGAACAAAGATACATACGAGGAGGAGCCACCCTTCTCCCTTATTCTGCAGGGGCAGCTGCACTCTGCCCTTGGCCAAGGTCCTGGATGGCTTCTGGGGGAACCAAGTTTGGAGTCACTATGCAGGGGCAAGACAAACGTCCACTCAGGAGCCCAAAGCAGAGAGGAGATCCAATGAAGAAACTGCAAGCAGAGAGAGGTTCTCTCCACCAGAGCCCACAAAGCAGGGCTTCTCACCCCTTAGGGTGCACACAGATTACGCCAGGAGATTACTATGGTGCAGACTGAGAATTATTAGGCCTGTGGTGACTGCCAAGAATTTGCATTTCTAACACACCCAGAGTATTGCTGCTGCTGCTGCTGCTGCAGGGGCCACACCTCGAGTATAGCACAGATGTCAAAAGCACTCTTCCTAGTACACATGCATTTCTGCGGACACCAGTGTGCTCCTCATTTTCTTTTTCCTTCTTTTTATGAGGTCTAGAAACATAGTGGGGTCTCCTGGACACTGGTTAGAGGATATACTCAAGGGATTGTGCTCAAGGGATTTCTGAACTGGAAGCAAACAGCGCCCAGCCCTCCTTCAGTCCAGGGAGACCGAAGGAGACCCTCCAAAGAGGAGGAGCCAGGACCTTCTGGAAGGTGCTATCTGGAATGATCTTGGCTTCACTTTTTGGTGTTGCAATTCCTTTATATTCTCCCTGGAGAGCACTGTGACAGATGACATCCTTGTATGAATGGTGCCCACAGAATCGACAGGACTTGAGTCAATGCCTGGGGCAAAGCAGATGAGTGAAGACTGTCAAAACCCAGAGAAGAGGCTGGAAGATGGCCAGGGATGAGGGGCTCATGGCTCTGGAGCATCTGTCTGGAGCTCCAGGTGATAGGTGACATCCAGACCTACCAACCTCCCACCTCAAGCATCCTCAGCAGAGTTTGTGGAGGGTAGGTGGAGTTAACTTGCCTTCATGTTGGGTGGATGTTCACTAAGCCAATTCAATTTTAAAGAAAATGATGGCCAGAGAACGTGACCCTCAGTCACATGTTCAGCCAGTGTCCATGCTCCTTTTCCCTTTGGTGGTCATAGAAATCCCATAGATTTAGCTGGGACATGGCTACCCCATGTGGAATATTGACGTATCTCAAAGACTCCTTTGCCGCTGGGCATGGGCTATGTAAACCATGCTCTGGCCAATGGAACACAAGTACAAATGACCTAAGCAACATTTAGGTCATGCCTCTCAAAGGAAAGGAAACCCTGCCCCATGTCCTTCTTATTTGCTGGAAGGCAGATATGAAATGTGCCATCTCGGGCCGACAAACAGCACCTAGTTATGGCAGAGCAATGAGACAGAAGAGGCCCGGCTTCCCGACAAAGTGAGGCCAGTCACTTTGTCTATACTGCCTTCATCTGGTGAGACACACTAATCTTTGGCCTTGTTTTAACCATTATTTCTTTGGGATTCTGTGTATCTTAAAAATCTGTTCTTAGGGCAAGGGTGTAGCTCAGGATAGAGAGTAGGCTTTAGTGTGGTTGAAGCCCTGGGTTCTATCCCCAGTTCAAATGAATAAATAAAATATGTATTCACCTGTAAAAATGTTTGTCACATAAAGCATCATTCAAGGAAGGAAGGATGGAAGCAAACAGTGCTTTACAGTGTGTATACACTATGCTAAGTAAACAAAATCCCTGTCCTGTCCTCATAGCCCATTTGTTTATTTTTATGGTGCTGGGGATTGAACCCAAGACCTTATACATGCTAGGCAAGCATGTACCACCATGCTACATTCCCAGACCCTACTCTGTCTTCATAAAGCTTACATTCAGTATTACAACCGTGTGCCACATAACATTTAGGTCAACAATGGGCCACCTGTACATGGTGGTCCCATCAGAGTATAAGGGAACTGAAAGAGTCATATCGCTGAGTGGCACTGTAGCTGTCATGATGTCATAACACAACTCATTACTCGTGTGTTTGTGGTGACGCTGGTGTGAACATACCTCCGACGTGCTGGTCACGTCCAAATCTAGCCCATGGGATTCTGCACAGTGTAAACTTGACAGTGATAATAAATGACTGTGCTAGAGGTTTACACATTTACTATGTCATACTTTTTAATATGATTTTAGGGTGTACTTCTTCTATTTATACATAAAACCAAACAAGCTTACTGTAGAACAGTCTACTGTGTTACATTGGCAGCAGCCTCATGCATTTCTTGTTTACTGAGTCTCTTTCTTTCTCTTTTTTTGGCAGTACTAGGGTTTGGACTCAGGATCTCACACTTGCTAGGCAGGCGCTCTACCACTTGAGCCACTCTGCCAGCCCTACTGCATCTGTTGATTGCCTTTAGAGGCCATGTCAAGTGACTGACCTACACCATCTATATTTGTGACAGTACACTTCCTAATGTTTGCACAATGACAGAACCACCTAACACCGTTTTCAGAACATTACCCCATTGTTAAGCAATGCCTGACTGTATCTGACTTCATTTTAACAACTACCTGGCAGGGAAATGTCACCTGCCTCTTAGACATAAGGGGCCAGAGATTTCTAATGATTTGCCAGTGGTAAGTAGCACCTTCAAGACTCAAGCCAGGCCCACCCAATACCAAAGCTCTGATCTCACCACTAGTCCAGTAGTTTCCAAATCCTGCTCTGGGGAACCTGTGGAGTTCCACCTTGATTTCTCAAGGGCTGTCATGGATGAGGGCTTTGACTATTGAGCCTGAGATAAGGTAAGAGGGTCTAAAGCCAGGGATGCAGAACAACCATCTATGGAGATAAACCAGCAGCTGAGGTACAACCGACATCTTGACTTGGCCAGGATGAAGTTCAAGTCAAAGGAGGCCCCAAAGACAAAGGGTACCTGGGGACCAGGGACCCCCAACAGGTGTACTCCAGACAAGTTCTCTCCCAGCCCTCTCTGGATGCACCTCTGGAGAGGGGTGGGGCCTTGAGACCAGCCACCCCTGGGGAGAGATGCTCAAAATGCAAACTCACCTCTGGAAAAATAGTGTCCTGTCATTTCTAATGTATCTCAGTTTGCATGGAGATTCATCTCTTGTATGTGTGTTCCCACACACATACA
Organism: Castor canadensis; assembly: GCF_047511655.1. Lineage (NCBI taxonomy): Eukaryota > Metazoa > Chordata > Mammalia > Rodentia > Castoridae > Castor > Castor canadensis. The sequence continues at coordinate 14,857,639 of NC_133388.1, read as the reverse complement.
CACACACACATAAGCACATGAGCACAAATATTTTTTAAGTGACTAAGAAATACAGCAACATGTTAACTACAGCCTCTGAGGGATATTGTCAACATCTTTCTTCATGTGCATGGGATTTTCCCCTGTTCCTCAATGAGCATTTCATAAACAGAGTTGTTTGTTGTTGTTGTATTTAAAGAACAGAAAGTTGGGGGCTTTTCCCGTCACTTGGCCATTCCAGTCAATCTACTAAACCCAGGTTACCAGAAGTTATCATTGGGCCATTTCCAGTCTGAGCACAGAGCACTGGCTGTCCCAGCCTGCGTTTCCTAAGAAGGGGGAGGAGCTGCTGGCAGGCATAAATAGGCGGCATGCTTGGAAGAAAACCCAGCACTCCAGGCAGGAGCTTCGGAACCCATACTGGACATCAGCTCTCTGAGCAGGCACAGGTAATCCAGAAGCTTCTGGCTGGGAGCAAAGGACTCATTTTTCCAGGAGGGTGCTGGTTGTAGTCTATGGAGTGTGGGAAGTGGGGTCCCTGGGTTGGGAGGCAGGGGACAGCTCTGGAACATAGCTGATTCACGTGCCTCTAGGAGGGAGTGTGTCCTCACACCTGCAAAGGTGTGGGTTCTGAATAGAGGCTCCTGTGTGTGGACCTGCAGTAGAAGGAGGAGCTATGCCCTCACCTGGCACAGGGGCATCTGTCAGAGGGAGGAGCAATTATGATTGCTGCAGTGGGTCCCCAGGGGCAGAGGCCACACAGTGACTTCTCCAGAGCTCCATAGGAGTGGCCTCTACTTCCCAGCCAGGCCTCCTAGCCAAGCAGACTGTCCAGCAATGGAAAGACAGATAGGTGAAAAACAGAGCCAGACCTCTAGTGTGGAAGTCTTGAAATTACCAATTTGGAGAGACGATATTGTTTAACACTTTTCCAAAGAAATGGTTGCATCAGTCTGTGAGTAAACAAATGATGAGGTAATGAAGCCACTGTCTCTGGGCTTGTCTGAAGGCGTTTCCACTGTCCTGGTGACAAGCAACTCAGCTGTTCCTCCTCCCCGTTTCCCCATGCCCCACTCCCTCCCTGCCCTCCTCCCAGTCTCCTCCTGTCCCTGTCCTTCCCTCTCCTTCCCTCTCTCTTCTTTTCTCTTCCTCCCTCTCTTCTCCTCCCTTCCTTTCTTTCTCCTTCTCTCCTTCCTTCTCCCTCCTTTTTTCTCCTGTTTCTCTCCTTCTATCTTGTCTATTCTTACCACTTGCCCCTCCTCCCTCTCGCCTCCTTTCCCTTCTCGCTCCTTCCCTTCCTCCTCCCCTTCCTCCTCCCCTTCCATCCTCTCTGTCTCCTACTCTCCCCTTTCCCTCCTTCTCTTTGCTTCTCCCTCCCTTCCTCTTCTTCTCTCCTGATCTTTTCTCCTCTCTTCTCCCTTTCTCTCCTTCTCCCTCCCCTTTTCTTTTCCCTCTCTCCTTTCTTCTCCACTTCCTTTCTCATCACTCCTCTGAGTGACAGGACAGAGCTTGGCAGAGGCTGAAGGTAAAGAACCCTGTTGTGAAGTTACAGGCTTTCAGCCCCTCTCTGGTCACTTGTGCAATAGCTGCAGGGGAGCGTGAAAGGAGGTGACCCTCTGGAACACCTATGAATTTCCCCTGAGCTGATGGACATGCTGCAGAGTGGCGTCTGAAGCTCAGAGAGGTTCAGTCTCTTGTTTGCTGCCACAGAATTCACAAGACCAAAAAGACATTCCAGGCCAGGTCTCAGAGGCTCTGCACTTCCCCCCCACCCCGCTTTCTCCACACCAGGAGGCCTTTCCAGGCTTAAGGCGGGAAATGACCATCTGGTATTCTGGCAAGCACTGAAAAGAACATTCTATCTTCCATTGTTCTTTGCACCAACTGTTTTCAGGGCTGTCAGGGCTCCAGGAACTTCCCCAGCAGGTTTCTGTGCCACATTCCATTAACCTCACTACATCCAGGCACCAGCCTGGCCAGGGCCATCGACTTGTCATCTGGACACAGGGAAAGGAGCTGGATTCTTTGAAGGGGTTGGGCTCATTCCCAGGGATCCACCAGAGAGCAGAAGTGGCATGGAAAGGAAGAGGGTATTCTGCCTTCTAATCCTTCTGCCTGGGCTCTGTCTACCAACCAGGAGGGGGAGGAGAAGGCATTCTGATTGGACAGGGTTTGTGCCCGTCTCCAGCGCCTCCACTTGCTTGCTACTTGACCTTGGACAAGTCCCTTCACCTCTCTGTGCTATGGCAGCAATTATAGCATTTTCCTCAAAGTGTGGAAGGATGCACAGGATGTGAGGATGCATGTTGAGTGCCCAGGAGTGCATCTCCCATGGTGGTCACACAGCCAGCAAGGGCACAGGGACAGAACATGGGCAGGTGGGATGTAGCAGGAGGCAGTCAGTCAGGGCACCAGCTGGCCCTTCCACACTTAAGGATCTTTGCTTTTCAGAGTGGAGAGAATGTCACCCTTCCTGGCTCTGGGGCTCTTGGTGGCCGGGTTCTGCCCTGCTGTGCTCTGCCACCCAGGTGGCACACCGGTCAGGGAGACGTCAACCCAAGGTGACCAGTATAATGGGACCCAAATGAACAACATCAGCTTAGTCTCCAGCAACACTGACTTTGCCTTCAGCCTCTACAAGCAGCTGGCTTCAGAGAACCCGAACAAAAATGTCATCTTCTCCCCCCTAAGCATCTCCACTGCTTTGGCCTTCCTTTCCCTGGGGGCCCACAATACCACCCTGAAGGAGATTCTGGAAGGCCTCAAGTTCAATCTCACAGAGATCTCTGAGGCCGAAATCCACCAGGGCTTCCAGCAACTCCTGCGCACACTCAACCAGCCAGGGGACCATCTGCAGCTCAACATGGGTAATGCCATGTTTGTCCAAGAGCAGCAAGAATTGCAAGCCAAATTCAGGAAGGATGCCCAAGCACTGTATGCAGCCCAGGCCTTCCTCACCAACTTCCAGGAGCCTGCTGCTGCTGAGAAGTTCATCAATGACTACGTCAAGAAGGAGACTCAGGGGAAAATTGTGGATCTAATCAAGGGCCTGGACACACAGACTGTGATGGTCCTGGTGAATTACATCTTCTTTAAAGGTGAGGCCCTCAAGGGGATTGGACTATGAGCACATGATAAAAGCGAGAGCACACAAGGGAGGGGTGAGGATAGGTAAGACACCTAAAAAACTAGCTAGCATTTGTTGCCCTTAATGCAGAGAAACTAAAGCAGATACCTTAAAGCAACTGAGGCCAATAGGAAAAGGGGACCAGGAACTAGAGAAAAGGTTAGATCAAAAAGAATTAACCTAGAAGGTAACACCCACGCACAGGAAATCAATGTGAGTCAATGCCCTGTATAGCTATCCTTATCTCAACCAGCAAAACCCCTTGTTCCTTCCTATTATTGCTTATACTCTCTCTACAACAAAATTAGAGATAAGGGCAAAATAGTTTCTGCTGGGTATTGAGGGGGGGAGCGGGAGGGGGTGGAGTGGGTGGTAAGGGAGGGGGTGGGGGCAGGGGGGAGAAATAAACCAAGCCTTGTATGCACATATGAATAATAAAAGAAAAATGAAAAAAAAAATAAATAAATAAAGGTGAGGCCCTTAGAGACTGGTGGAGTGGCTCAAGTGGTAGAGCATCTGCTTAGCAAGCATGAGGCCCTGAGTTCAAACCCTAGTACTGAGGTTGGGGGAGGTAAAAGCCTGGCTTGGGGTCAGGAAGAAAGAGACTCAAAGCTCTGTGCCTTCTGGGTTGTTTGTGCAATGGTGATGGCCTGGGGAACTGTGTTATTAAGCAAACCACTAGAGAGGAAGTGACAATGGTTTGAGGTGGGGGTGGGGGAGCATGGGTACCAGACCCTGTCCTGCCCATAGGTCTGGTCTTCTCCATGGAGTTTTCTGGATTGTAGTTTGTGCTGGACATGACTTCTGGTCGTGCCATTATCTCTCTAAGGGTGGTGGGTTTTACTCTGATCTAAACTTGCCCAGCAGAATAGAAGGCAAGAGCCTTCCTTTCAAATCCTTCCAGCATGGGCAGGAACTACATCCCGCCTCTGCAGAGATGCTGCCACACAAGGCAGAAAGCCCCTGTGTCTGTGCAGTCCTGGGCATTTATGACCTGCACATGCAGTATGAGCTCTGTCTCTGCTTGGATCCTCTGTCTTTGGCCGGGCCCAGATGAGGATAAGGACATCTTCACAGGGAAGGACAAGGAGGTTCGGAAGGGGCTTGGCCACTCTGAGCTTCCAGAATTCTGCCTTCCTCTGATCTTGAGGACAGAAATAGCACATCCCCAACTGGGGAAGAGCCTCAGGGAGTGCACTCTCTAAGGCAGGAGCCTTTCCCAGATTCCAACGGATCCAGGGCCCCATCCCACTGACAGGATTCAACAGTGCCTGCCTCAGCTAGCAAGTTCTGAAGGGTAGACCTGGACTAAGTCCTGGACCAGGATGCCTGATGAGGGGGAGAGGGAGAAAGCTGGGAGGCCAACCTGGATGATGCTGTGGGCAGGAATGCTATGACAGAGGCCCATCCAGACCCCACATGCACAACATCCCATCTGATAGCCCACAGACCAGGGAGCAATGTTCAGAGCCCAGAAATTGGGACTGGGCACCCAGTCCCACTCATGATATGGCTAGGCCCGGGTTGAATCTGGGGCTGGACCTGGGGTAGCTCAGGGCAGAAGGAGGAGTTCTTGCATTATAGGCAAGAAACCAAGATAGTCACCAAGAGAAAAAGGCAGAAGGGGTTTAGAGGTAGGAAAGAGGACAGCACTGGGCTGGGCCCACTGTCATGGGCTGGTGAGGAAGACTGGAAGATAGACTGAACCGCCAGGCTCTCTCTACTGGCCCCAGGATGGAAGCCAGGAGACTGGCAAGGTGGAGACAGGTGCAGAGACTGCTGGATCCTGAGTCCAAGAAATTGTCACAATTCCAAGTCCCTTGAATTGGGAATGGGGGTGGGGACCCCAGACTCAGAATCTAGAGTGAGACTGAGCTGAGTGTCTGTAGTTCTCAGAGGTGGACATGACCCATGTGAGCTGAGGACCTAGAACCAACTAAGGATGTCTTAGTCCATGGCCTTTGGGACATCTGCTCCCCCACCCTCTAAGACATCACAAGTCCCATGAGTGTTAGTGCTGAGTCACTCCTGGCTCTGAGCTCTGTCTTCCCATTAAGGACCTCCTGACCACTCCCAGGTCATCCACACTGCTGGGCACTCTTCTCTACCCATCCCCCACCAACTCACAGGTGGTGCTCAGCTTCTTTCCCCTATTCCCACCCAAACCTCACAAGCCACTGGCAGGGGAGCAGAAGATTTGGGGTGCAAAGGGGTATTCACATCTTGCAATACCGTGACTTGCAAGTGTTTGCAATAGGATGTTCCTCTTAGGGAACCAGGAGTTCCCCACTTCTCCTCAGGCTCCAGCTTCCCACCTGTGTCACTCCTCTTCCCCCCCACTTTCCCTAACACCCATCCGACTTGTACTCTGTTGATTTCTCATTTAACACAAGTAAACAGGCCCCTTTTCCAGTCCAGGCCTGTGGGGCTCTCCCTATCCCCAACGGCTTTTCTACTTATAACCAGACCTAACCACGGCCACCCCTAAGACTCTGGGTAACCATGAATGAACCAAGTGTTATCCCTGCTCTGAAGCTGGGCAGAGGTGGGGTGGAGGCAGGGTCCCCCTGGTGCTCTCATGGTCTCTGACTGTTTGCTCACCTTTAGCCAAGTGGAAGATGCCCTTTGACCCCCGTGATACCTTCAAGTCCAAGTTTCATTTGAGCAAAAGCCAGTCGGTGAAGGTGCCCATGATGAGCATTGAGGACCTGACCACACCCTTCTTCCGGGATGAAGAGCTGTCCTGCACTGTGGTGGAACTGAAGTATACAGGCAATGCCAGTGCACTCTTCATCCTCCCTGACCAGGGCAAAATGCAGGAGGTGGAAACCAACTTGCTCCCGGAGACCCTGAGCAAGTGGAAGGACTCATTGCAATCAAGGTATGTGTTCCCAGGACCTGGAGCTGCCAGTCTGCTCCTCTTCCTTCCAGACCCCTGAAACCCTGCACCTCCCCACCTTGGGGCCTCACCAGTGTCAGGGTTGGAGGTCCTGCACAGGGACAGGAAGAGTCTGGGGTTAATTTGCCCTCTGCTACCTGGGAGACTTTGGGCCTGACTTTTTTTTATTTCCTGAATTGATGATATCAGATAGAGCAGAAGCTGACTCTAACATGTTCTAAGTCATGAGGAATCTTAACACAATCCCAGCATGCATGAGTGCTTTCTCCTTGTCTCAACCTCTTGATGGTGGAGGGAGCCAAAGTCTCATGATTGGGGGAGAGTGAGGTAAGACAAGCTCTGCACTGGCTCACCATTACACTCATTCATTCATCCATTCATTCGTTTGTTCATTGATTCATTCATTTGTTGAGTGGTTAGTTGAGCATCATCTATGCGTCAGTCACTGATTTAGACTCTAAGAGTGTATTAGAAACTAAAACACAATTTCTTGCCCTTGTATAGCTTATCTTGTAATTAGCATGGGAGGGGGGAATAAAAATTCAAGTCAGTAAAGTATTTGATAAGTTTGAAGGTGCTAACAGGAAAGCAGTAGAGGAAGGTTCAAGGGTCAGGGAAGCTGGAGCTGGAGGGAGTTAGTGATTTTAAGTAGAATGACCATTAAGTAAGTGATTGAGGGCCACCAGGACGGAAGTGAAGACTGTGTCATGTGGGTACTGGGGGAAGTGCTCCCAGCACAGGGACAGCCAGTGCTAAGCTTCTGTGGAGAGCAAGCCTGACATGTTTAAGGGAAGAGCAACAGCAGAGTGGCTGGAGCCCAGGGAGACAGGGGAGTAGAAGAGGTCATGGGGATCCCTAGAAAACCTTAACTTCCCTCCTCCAAATGAAAGGGGGACACATCAGGAGGTTTCAAGGAGTGACAGACCTGAGTGCTGCTTTACAGGGATTGCCTGGCTGCTGATTGGAGACCAGACTGTAGGGGCAAGTGTGGGACAGGAGACCAGCCAGGGCCAGACAGAAACCCAGGCAGAGTCTACACGGGTGGAGACCTGTGAGGGAGCTGTGAAGTGGGAGGAGGGATTGAGTTCTGGATAATCTAAGGGTAAAGACTCAGCCAAGGCCACAGAACTGAGCTGACATTGGGGGAAATCAAGGTAAAGCAGTAATTCTGGCCTGGGGCCTGCAGTGGGCCACAGAGAACTGGTCATCTTCTCTGGAAGAGGGGGGTGGTTCCTGCCCCGCTGTCCTTGTCCTTGTGTAGTGATTATGAGAATTTGGTGGGTTAATGGATATGGATGTAACTTTGTAAACCACAAAGGTCAAGGACCTGCTTCAGCATTAACTTAAGGCCACAGCCCTGGTCCCAACCACTGTCCAAATGGCTGGGCACCTCCTGGGGCTCCCTGCTTCTCAGCCCTTCCTCACCAGATCCCAGGAGACTCCAGGACTGGAGCCCTATCCCACTTGTCCAACTCTCTACTTCCTTTATCTCCAAGTGGCTCCATAGAGTAGGGGCTCAATGAAGAGCTACAAAGTACATTCACCAAACTCCTTCCATTTGCACAACCCCGAGGGATTGAGTATGTGTGTATCTGGCCCACAGTGGGTGCTCAATAAATGCTCATTGAGCCAATGAATGAATGAATGAATGAGTGAATGAAGAGGAATAGCCAAAGTTTAATGGAAGATACAGCCTCTTGTATTCCACAACTATAAGGCCAGGCAGATGAAGACCAGAGCACTAAAGGGGACAGGAACAAAGCAAGAGGGACTCTCAGTGGAAGATGTCATCTCATGCCAAGAACTGGCTGTGCAGTCCACTCAGCCTCAGGGAATAGTGCTCAAGCAGATGCAATCCCTGCCTTCCAGGAGTCCCCGGGAGCTCCTGGAAGCCTATGACTGATGGGTCATCTCAGGAGCCCCCGCCCTTCCAGCACAATTGTGCTCCTCAGAAATCCCCATGGTCTTTCATGTGCTGCCTCTAGCCCCTGTCCACCCTTGTCCCTCACTCCCTTCCTCCCAATGCTAAGGCTGCCTCCACTCTGAGGAGGTTTCCCCACTTCCTCTAAGTTCTTCCTCCTGCCTCCTGCTTCCTCGTCACTCAGCTAGCTCCTTCCCCTCCTTCAAAACTTGCCTTTGATGGCATTTCCTACGGGAAGTCCTCCTGGTGTCCACAGGGCAGGCTGCTGTGTGGCTGTCCCTACCCAGCCTCTCGACATGCTGTAGCGTCCCTATTAGAGTGAAGGTGTCTCTGCTGAGCTGTGGGAAGAGTAGGACCAGACTTGGGCAGGGCTCCAGAGCCACCCTGGCTCACGTGGACACGGGCAGCTATTGCTGGATAATGAGTTAAGAAGAGCAAACGCAAGAAATGGAGGGGAAGGACTGCTGTCCAGCGAGAAGGGGCAGTTGGTGGGAGAAAGCAGCAGCCATGCTGTGAGGTGGGGGAAGGTGAGGTACTAGCTGACGATGCTCAGGAGTTTTCATTTCTCATTCTCTAGGCGGATAGATGAGCTCTACCTGCCCAAGTTTTCTATCTCCAGTGACTATGACCTGGAGTACATCCTTCCCCAGCTGGGCATCAAGGAAGTCTTCACCAGGCAGGCTGACCTGTCAGGGCTCATGCAGGATGGAAAGCTAATGGTCTCCCAGGTAAGCTGGTAACCTCAGGCAGTTCGTGCTCCATGCCTGGACTTGAATTGCGAAGGCCAGGTGGATGTTAGGGAGCTGTGATCTTGGGCAAGCCTTCCATTTCTCCATTTACAATCACCCTCCCTGGACTCCCCCAAGTCCAGGGATGGGGCACCTGGGGCATAGTCCAACTCCTCCTACCTCTATGTGATTTGCAGGCACTACAACATGAGGCTACCTAGGTGTGCATGGTAGGGAAGAGCCTGGGCTTGGGCTCAGACAGCTGGGAGCAGCAGCTTTCCACTCTCAGTCTGTTCATCTGTAAAACAGGGGCAAGAGCTCCTGGCTAACACAGTGCCTGATGGATGTAGTACAGTGGCTATCAAGTAATTGTGAGGAAAATATGCTCATAGTATGAGAGAGGGTGGCTTGGAACCCTGAGACTGTGTTTCTAGAAGCACAACAGTCAGAACAGAGGGCAGCCTAGCAGCACTTCCAACATCCTCTGTGCTGTGCTCACAAGGAGCCCTGGCTTCTGAACTGTACCCTGCTTCTTTTTTTTTTTCCTTTTTCTTTTATTATTCATATGTGCATACAAGGCTTGGTTCATTTCTCCCCCCTGCCCCCACCCCCTCCCTTACCACCCACTCCGCCCCCTCCCTCTTTCCCCCCCCAATACCCAGCAGAAACTATTTTGCCCTTATCTCTAATTTTGTTGAAGAGAGAGTATAAGCAATAATAGGAAGGAACAAGGGTTTTTGCTGGTTGAGATAAGGATAGCTATACAGGGAGTTGACTCACATTGATTTCCTGTGCGTGGGTGTTACCTTCTAGGTTAATTCTTTTTGATCTAACCTTTTCTCTAGTACCTGTTCCCCTTTTCCTATTGGCCTCAGTTGCTTTTAAGGTATCTGCTTTAGTTTCTCTGCGTTAAGGGCAACAAATGCTAGCTAATTTTTTAGGTGTCTTACCTATCCTCACCCCTCCCTTGTGTGTTCTCGCTTTATCATGTGCTCATAGTCCAATCCCCTTGTTGTGTTTGCCCTTGATCTAATGTCCACATATGAGGGAGAACATATGATTTTTGGTCTTTTGGGCCAGGCTAACCTCACTCAGAATGATGTTCTCCAATTCCATCCATTTACCAGCGAATGATAACATTTCGTTCTTCTTCATGGCTGCATAAAATTCCATTGTGTATAGATACCACATTTTCTTAATCCATTCGTCAGTGGTGGGGCATCTTGGCTGTTTCCATAACTTGGCTATTGTGAATAGTGCCGCAATAAGCATGGGTGTGCAGGTGCCTCTGGAGTAACCTGCATCACAGTCTTTTGGGTATATCCCCAAGAGTGGTATTGCTGGATCAAATGGTAGATCAATGTCTAGCTTTTTAAGTAGCCTCCAAATTTTTTTCCAGAGTGGTTGTACTAGTCTACATTCCCACCAACAGTGTAAGAGGGTTCCTTTTTCCCTGCATCCTCGCCAACACCTGTTGTTGGTTGTACCCTGCTTCTAAGAGCTATAGCAGAGGAAAGTAGGGGAGTGTGGAGGCAGAGACCCCTGTGGTCCAGGACAATTCCTGTCTTGGAGCCCCCAGGAGACTGGAGTGGGAGGGATGCTGAAACTGCTGCTGGTCCACAGAGGAGTGGCAGCTTCAAGGTGGCCAGCTGACAGGAAGCAGCTTGCAGGACAAACACCTTGAGCTACCCTGCCCCTCCTCCTGACACCAGTGGTTTCTAGGGTCAAGGAAGACAGAGAGGACCCAGGTCAGGGTGTCCCATCTTTACCTCTGTGACTGTGAGCAAATCACTCGTGCTTCCAAGTCTCAGTGTGGCATCTGTGCATAGGGACTGTGCAAAACCAACTGACAGGTTAATGGGAGGAACAAAAATTTACCAGCACAGAGACAAGGCCAGTGGGCCATGTTAGTCCCCTAGTGCATGTGGGCAGGCTACCTCTCTCCTACCCACCCTGTCTCTGGTAAGTAATGCTCTGATATCCCCACAGGTGGTCCACAAGGCTGTGATTGATGTGACTGAAGTGGGCACAGAGGCAGCTGCTGCCACAGGAGTCAAAGTCATTCTCACATCTGCAAAACTGAACCCAGTAACTGTGAATATCAACAGGCCTTTTCTGTTAATCATCAGTGACACCCAGAACATCCTCTTTCTGGGCAAAGTCACCAACCCCAAGCAAGTCTAGAGCTCCTTGCCAAGCAGTGGAGCATCCACTGGGCTGGAGTCCAACATGTGGTTCTCTACGAGCAGCCTGACCCTGTGTCATCCTTGGGATGACAGTGACTGTGTGGCTTCCACATGGTTCAGTCTGAAGGCCCTAAGGCCTTCTGACAGCTGTAACCCATCTTCCTGGGCCTAGAAACTCTCTTTGTGCCCCTCCCTCCTAATTGTCTGGTTCTCCCTCTCTGCCTGTGCCCCAAAGCCTCTCTTCCTGACCTGGGGTGGCAGCTCAGTCCCACCTTAGGTTTTGGCCTCTTCTGCCTTTGGTTTCACCACATGAGCTCAAAATCAAGTCCACCTGGACCTCAGCCCAAGACCAAGAGGTGCCTCTGCTGCCCTGAAGCCCATTCCTGCCTCTGGGGCCACCTGGGCCCCAGTTCCAGCTTCACTCTTTCCCTCCTCAGCCTCCAGGCTCTGCCACCTGTTACACAGGCTCCTGGTCCTGTCTGCACCTGGCACAACCCCAAAACCCCTCCTGAAGCTGAGGCGGTGCTCTGCTGGGACCCTGCTTCTGCCCCTCAGTACCCCTAGTCGGGGGATAGTAGCTATTTCTGGGTTCCCAGGCTGACCTTGCCTGACAGATGCCTTACTCATCACCAGCATTCAGGGTGGCAACCTGTGAGCAATAAATAGACAACTGCATAAAAGTGGCTCTGTGGCATTCACTCAGCTCATGCTGGCAGGTGCGTGGCCTCCAGTGTGACACCAGAACCAAACGGTAGGGCTCTTCTGCAGATATTCTGTGGGGACCTCATCCTGAGATGATCCCTTGAGTCCCTGTGATGACCCTATAACCTAGGCGCTAATATTAGTCTCATTTACAAATGAGGAAACTGAAGCACAGAGACACTTAGTAATTTTCCTAAGCCACATAACTAGTCATTACTACCAGTAGGGTGTTATCTATCCCAACCCAGCTGATGTCAGAGGAGCAATCTTAGCCACAACAGTATTCTGCTCCTAAGGATTTTCTGTTGGGACTTATACTCTCATTGGCAAACAGATGCCAAAAAAAAGGCTCTGGATTGCTTTCAGAATAGCCCCAAACTCAGTCTGGGAGTCAGAGAAGGCTTCCTGGAGGAGGCAGCTTCTGTACTGAGATGGAAGGAGGACTAGAAGGTGGTCATGGGATCAGAAAGGATGTTTCATTTCAGGCAGGAGAAAGCACAATAGGACATTTTTAGCAATCTGAAAGAAGGAGGGTAACTTGGGACACAGAACATAGAGTTTATGGAGGGGAAGAGGCTGTAGCAGAGTACTAGATGTGGGGAGAGGGGCTGGCCCCTTGTAAGGATTCTGGATCAGTTTCCTAGAGCCACAGGGGGCTTTGAAGGAATTGGTGCCCTGGAAAAGCTGCTCTGGCTGCTGCAGGGAGATGATTCGGGGGAGGGGGGCCCATGACAGGGGCGTGGGGATGGAGCGGGCTGCTGCAGAGGAAGTCAGGTCCCAGCTGGGGAGGGAGAGAGGGACCATTTGGTTCCAAGACTGTGCAGGAACTGAGGGATTTTGTGATTGGATGTCAGCACCCAGGGGTGCTGACAAAGAACTCTGAGGCAGGAAATGCTTCTGGGGTGGGGGGGTGCGAGTTGGAATAAGGAGGTGCACATCCAGACCCTGACATCCTCAAGTTGATGGCTCCTGGAAGACAACCCAGGAACCTGATCAGGAAGCAGCTAGGCCTGAGGTCGGTAGAGAAATCTGGGCTCGGGGAAGCACACAAGACCCCCTCCTCCAGGAATGGGCAAGTAAACACTGGGATTCCCTTCCATGAGATCCAATGGAGTGAGAAGAGAAGGAGACCCCTCCCTTGAAGGAGTGGCCTAGGAAAGGGCAGCCCACCAGGCAGAGCAACAAGGTAGGAGTTCAGGAAGAAAGCTGCTACCAAGGATCAAGAGGAGAAACCCATCAAGGGCCCAGGGAAGGTGACTTAGAGGCAAGGCACAAAGGAATGGATCCCTAGAATCCATGGTTTGAAGCCACTTGGACCAGACAAGTGCAATGTAGCAGACTGTTAGAAATGAATTAGGATATTGGGGTGTCATGAGAGAGACAAGCAACTCAGAAGTCAATAGGCAAGGCAAAATTTCACTTCTGCAGAAGGGTGCACCACAAAGAGTCCAGTTAGCAAGCACACTGGGCAGGAAGTCCACTCAGGCTTTATCTCTAACGCAAGTCTGCCCCTCACCCTGGTTGAATGGGTTTCAGGTTCACAATCCTCATGATTGACTAATTTGAAAGGGGGGCAGGTGGGGCAGGGGACCTCAGGGCAGGGAGAGCAAAGATTTTCTTGAACAATAGTTGCTTTAAGCAAGCAGTTTTTGAAACTAGGACATCTGGTGATAACAGGAACTTGCTCAGCTAAGAACAGCCCTTTGTTTAAAACAGGCCTTTGCAGAGTTAAGTGACGTCTCACAAGGCACATAGGCAACAATTTGGGGAAGTTAAGCTGACATCTGTATAATGATAATATCCTATACATTAACCCCTTTGACAGAAAAGACCTGACCTTAGTTGATTCGCACACAGACTTAAGACCTTCAAGAACTAGAGGGTGAGCAGAGGCCAGGATGTGCAAGAGGACATGCAGAGATGGGGCTGGATGGGTGGACAGTGAGTGCTGTGCTGGAGTTAGTTCAAGGGCTTTAAAGATGCTACAACCTTGAGTACATTTTTGTGACTGCATGAAATAGTCAGGAGATCAGGTGACAATCCATCAGGGCTGCAGGGTGCCATGACTGCAATGTAGTACAATTAATGTGGGAGATATGACACACACACCCCAACCAGGAATAGCACAGTGAGCCACCAGCCAGCAGGGTAGTGTAGAGCATCCCTGCAGAGAGCACCATCTCTGGGCAGATGGAATGGGATGGGGTCCAGACCTGGTGGCGGGTTGGTGGGGGTGGCGTGAGAGCCAAAAGCAGCAGGAATGCAGGTCCAACGAGGGAGTGTCCAATGACTAAGGTTTCCAGTGCAAGAGCTAAAGTCAACTGCTGGGTGGCATTTATCAAGATTTGGGGAGTGGATGAGGGTGTCCCCACATGCCTGCCAAACTCAGGGTGGCTCTTGGAAGTCCAACTCTAGGGATTCTTGGTGGTTCCAGCCTTTGGAACCATGGGTTTTCTTTTTCTATTCTCATAAGCCTCAATGGTTTTTAGGGAAACTGCTGGGCATAAAGACAGATGTCAAAAGGGCTGAAGATGCAGAGAGGGATTGAGGTCATGGACCTCAGACTCCATGCTAGGAGGAGTTCCATGAAGGCAAATGGAACTGTCCCTGGGGAAGGCATTGGTGAGGCATGTGGGGTCACCAGCCTGAGAACAGCCTGTCAAGAGTGTTAATGTGAACCAGAAAGGTCACTCTTCCAGGAGCTGCTTTCCGTCATAAGTCCTCTGTGTTCTCCTCTATACAGTGGAAATGATGGAGCATGTGCTTGTGTGCAACATGGATGTGTATGTAACAAGGAAGGATGTCACCAAACTGTTTGCTCCTGAATCTGAAAGGAGACTATTTGCTCCTGAGTCTGAAAGGCTCCCTGACAGCAATCAAAAGAGTCCTGAGACAATCTTTTCCATGTGAGTAACTTCTCACCTGCCTGAATGCAGGTCTCCATGGCTGGTTGCCCCTCAACTAGGGATGCCTGGCTTCCCATACAATAAGACTTTGACCTGCCCCAGCTCTGGCCCTCAGTTCTCCTGGCCCAGATCCAGGTGTCTAAAGAGCCTGGTGCCACAGGGGCTCATCCCGTCTGTGAATTGGGTCTGGAGCTTGGTGCTAAAGGCTTGAGCTCCTCTCTACAGGGGGGAACCTGGTCCCCAGGTCTATGAGTCTCACTCTTCTCCCTCCCCTCCCATGGGGGTTGAGAGTCCTTCCACTTCCAGGCTTCTGCCTGCTGCCCTGATGTCTCCTGCAGGGACAGCCTGGCCCTTGTTCTCATTGTCACTTCCCTCACTGAAAGACATTGACATCAACAAAGGACACCTATGCGTTCTCTCTCTCCTTCAGCCTGTATGAACCCCCAGCCCTCAGAGTGTGACTAGCCTGGGGGACGCTGAGATGAAGAAGGTGGACCTGGGATGTGCCCTCCTGGAGTCTTCAACCCAGTGTGCAGGACAAATAACAGAACATGGATGTCACAACTGCTCTGACAGGCTGCATGCAGGAGCCCAAGTGAACCCAGGATCAACTCCCAAATAATGGGAGTCCTATTTAGCCTCCACAAGGACTGTCCCTGAATGCTAAATCCTGCATGCTAAAGTAAAGAAACAGATCCTGTGGTCTCAGTCACCACGCTTGAGGGAACCATTGTGATCGGTGGAGCTGAAGAGAACAACACAGGCAAGACAATGCCTTGTTAAGGATCTTGGAGTTTATTCAGAGTGGTGGCTGACATCAAAATATTATAAACAAAGGGCGTGTTGATCTGATTACACTTCAGAAGGTCAGGCTGGCTGGGGAGGGGAGAAGGGGAGTAGGGTGGGGCATGGGTTTGGGGGGAAGAGGAGAAGCAGAATGATCAGGTGTTTCAGCACCAACAGGAGCCAGGAAAAGACATGGGTGAAAGGGGCAGATGAGAGAGATAGTTAATGGACCTCTTGTGTGAAGGACAGGACCCGTGATGACACCTAGCTTGCTGAGTTGTACTTGGAGAGCTGGGACTCACATAGTGAATTTTGTGAACTAAGGATTACAGAATGAACATTTTGTCCAGAAAGATCAGCTCTGATCTGGAATGTGGAGTTCTAGATGCCCATAGGCCATCTCAGAAGAAAAGCCCAGTCACCAACAGGCTCCATGGATCTGAGGTTCAGAAGGGAAATTTGGGTCAAAAAGATGGATTTTAGGATTTCTTCTTGTTATTGAACAGGTGAGGTGGCTTCCATCAAGAAACTGCCATCAAAAGAGACATTATCTGCTGACTTCATCATGGGGAAATCCCAACCTGGAAGTATGGAGAGAAGAAGAGGAGGACATTCTTAGTTCTTTTTCTGTTCCTACTGAAAATCACAGACTGAATAATAGATCAATCATTCCTCAGCTCGGTTCAAAGGCTGGGAGGCTCGAGATTGGTGGCTGCAACTGGTGAGACCTTCTTGGTGGGGACTGTCTGCAGAGTCCCAAAGCAGTTCAGAGCATTGCATGGTGAGACAGAGAAGACTTGCTTGTTCAGGTCTCTCTCTCCCTCTTCTTATAAAACTACTAGGGTGGACCAAGGGGGTGGCTCTCAAGTGGTAGAACTCATTCCCACAAGCTCAAGACCCTAGGTTCAATTCCTCAGTACCAAAAAATGGAAAATCACTTATGCCATCGTGGGAGTTCCACCTTCATGAGCTCACCCTATCCTAATTATATCCCAAGGCCCCACCTCCAAATCCCATTGGGACATTAATTATAACATGATTTTGGGGGGCCCTTCAAACCATAACAGTAAAGTTCAGGAAACCTCAGTGTTGTAGCAGGCACTACTACCAAGGGTCCACAGGGGGCTGGGACACATGGTGTCACTGACCTGTGTAGTTATGTGGTTTCTATGTGTACCCAGCAGCCCTGACCCAGATGTAAAGAGGCAAACTCCAAGAATCAATGTTTCCCCCACTTATAGGTAGTCAGGGGCCATGAGTGAAGAACCCAAAGGGAAAATAAATATATTTGAAATATTGAGTAGAGAGTTAGTCACATGATCCAGGCTGGGGACTTTAGGATGAAATTGCAAGGAGGCACCAATGGGGAAAGACAGAGGGGTCAGGAACCAAGACAGTTCATTGAGCTTGACTGTGTGGATTATTTCCTACATGGCTAACAGGGTTCTACCTGCTCAACATTCACTTTATGCAGTGGGAAATATAAGTTCCCACAAATTCCATTCAACTGATTCTCCCTTCTCAGAGCCCTTCCTCCTGACACACAGCCCCAAGTCCAAGTCTTGTTTGACACTTAATAGTTATGTGACTTTGGCCAAATGACCTGAGATAGCTAATCGTCACTGTCTCTGCACTTAACTGATCGGAGAACATTTATTGCAGAGGACCATCAGATACTTTACAAATAATAACAATAATTGCAATGTATGTCAAAGGTCTGGCTGGGTTCTACCATCCCATCCCACCACCCATAACTCGACAACATCAGAAACCTACTCCAGACGCCCAAGTGCATGAGGCCTCTTTGTCCCCACAGGTGTTGCATTAAGGCCGTGGTTGACATAGCCAAGGAGGGCACAGAAGCAACTGCCACCACAGGAATCAAGATTCACTTCCCTGCAAAGAGGACCCATGACCACGGTGCATTTTGATAGGCTCTTCTTGGTGTTTATTCCTCCCTTACATAGCCAGAGCATCCTCTCTGAGCCAAACTGTTACTCCCAATAAGAAGCGTAACTCTGAAGTTGCAATTCACAAAGCAAATGTACTAGGACATGCAATAGAGCACCTGCACCCAACTATGACTTGAGACATGTACAAAGTTCAGAGGGTGTTTACAGTAGTTTGTTCAGATTCCATGCTCCAAGACCATGGCAAACTATAGTAAGAGTGCTCCACTCAGAGGCATGGGATCCAAAGGTTAGACCACTAGCCTGGTCTACCAATCCTGACTCTGCTGTCACCTAAAGCCACCCTAGATTAACTCCAGCCCAGCTGTCACTCCAAGTACCTCCCCTAATTGCCCCTTCTGAAACAACCCTGAGATGCTTCAAGGCAATGACTTGGTCAGTTTTTTGTTGCTGTGGCCACAGGCTGGATAATTTTTGAAGAAGGGAAGCATATACGTCAGCTTTTCATCACTGGGACAAAATACTTGAGATAAAAAACATGAGTGAGGCAGGGTTTGCTTTGGCTTATGGTTTCTGAGGATTCAGTCCATGGTGAGCTGGCTCCATGGCTTTTAGGCCTGTGACAGGACAGAAACATCAAGGCAGAGGGAAGTGGTTCACCCGATAGCAGCCGGGAAGCAGAGAGAGCAAGACTGGAAGGGGCCAAGAACAAGGCATGACCATAATGACCTACTTCCTCCAACAAGGCCCGACCTCCTAACAGCCCACCCAGTGTGAACTCATCAGTGGATTAAGCCATTGAGGAAGTGGGTGCCTCATGGTCCAATTGCCTCTCAATGGTGCCACCAGATAGAGATGAGCTTTCAACACAATAGCCTCCAAAACATAACAAGAGGCTTACTTGGTGCAGCTCTGGAGACTGGAAAGTCCGAGGTCGTGGAGCTCACATCTGGTAAGGGCCTTCTGGCTGCTTTATAACATGTCACAGGGTGTCACACGGCAAGACGGAACAAACATGCTATCTCAGGACTGTCCTCTCTTCTTCTAAAGCCACTAATGCCGTATGGGAGTCCTTCATGACTTTCATGACTTCATCTAGTCCTAATTTCCTTGCCAAGGCTCCACCTCCACACATGTACCTTAACATGTGAATTTTTGAGTTAAGTTCCTAACACGTGAACTTTGGGGAGACTCATTCAAACCGTATCAGTGGTATTCTTCCTTGCTCACTAAAAGTTTAATAAACACATCTTTGTATGATCTACAAGTTCCCTTGGTGATTTTTATGGATAACTTCAACCTCAGAAAAGCCCAGAACTTGCCGTAAAGTAAGTGGAGACTCGGGAGTCTCAACTCTAAGCCAACTAATTCTGCAGTGCTGAGTGACCTCGCAGACACCTTGTGTTCCCTACCTGTCATGTTCTGGGTGTGGAGCGCTATAAAAATATGGGAGCCAGTAAAGGAATCAGAGTTGAGGCACAGAGGCCTTCTGGCAACCACCAGCCATCCTTCCTAGAGCAAACACATTCCCTGTGAGGCTCTGCACTGCTCTGCTAAGTGGAATGACATGTTGAAACACAGCTAGCAATAGAGAGAAGAGAGAGACTGGACTGACCCACAGATCAAACCATGGGCAAGTTGGCACTGGGCCTGGATGGGGGTTGTGGGAGACCTGCACAAAGAACAGGTGTGGGGCTTCCTGTATCACTGATAGGGAAGCACTATGGATAGGAGGCCAGTGTGCAAATATCCTATGGTGCTCAGGAAGTAGAGAATCCTGGGAAGATCTTGGCTCTCTGAGATATATGGTCCTCTGGAAAGATGGCCAACATTGATCCTGTGACAGGATGAGCTGAAACTGCCTGTGCCTGGGGCTGGGTGAGAACAAGACCAGAGAAGTTGGGGCTGCCTCAGCTATCTCAAACAGGTGGTGGTTATGCACGTCTGGTATGGAGAGAGAGCGTTTCTAATCCCACTACCCAGTATCTAACGAAGCAAAAGCTGGCATAGAGGCGAATGTTAGTTTCCTGTGGTTTGTGTAATAAATTTCCTTAAATTAGATGACTCAAAATGCTACCTCTAGAACAGAATCCCTCCCTTGCCTTTCTTCAACTCTGGTGGCACCCAACATCCCTGGGTTATGGGTACATTGCTTCAGTCTCTCTGCCTCTGAAGTCATATTAATGTATTCATTTCCTTCTGTGCCATATGTCTCTACTGCTTCTCTTTTAAAAGGGTACTTGTGATGATATTTGGAGTCCACTCAGATAACCCAGGAAAATCTCCCTTTCTCAAAATACTTAATCACATCTACAGAGACTCCTCCTCCCTTTGTCATAAAGGTAGCATTCACGGGTTCTCAGGATTGTGACATGAAGGTATTTTGAAGGTCATGTTCTAGCTTATCACACAGGAGAAGAGAGAAAAGGAGAAATTAAAAGCTCTCAGATTTCTAATGAATAGAGGAACCAGGGAGTGGAGAATGGGAGAAGGAAGCTATTTTTAATGGTCTCATTGCAGGAGTTTGCTAGCTGAGATATGGGACTCTTGAGGCAATTAGCAAGAAGCAACCTTTTACTGTGCCAGCACAGACTCAGTGGACTCGTGTCCAAAGGCTGAGCCCTGAGAACAAAGGGGTCTCACCTTATATACCCTTGCAAGCAGGTTACAGAAGCAGAAAGCAAGGTCTAATCCATATATGGTTATATTTAATTTTATAGGCTACTTTACCCTAGCTACGTGACTTTTTCCCTTCCCCAGTGCTATGTGACCTTCCTCATGTTCAGATTTTTCAGGTTTTATCTCTCTGCTGTGCCATCCCAACCTCCCTGCTACTTTCTCAGGACTCAGGTCTAGTCTGTTTTCTTCTGATGCTCCTCCCTGCTACATTATTCCCCCCTCTGATGCTCGGACCCACTTAAGGTCAAAGAGCATCATCTTAATTTAGGGGTTTATGTTTTTATAACATTATTATATGTAAGGCCATTTGTCATCTTTTTCTCAAGCCCAATGGTCTCCCATGTTGGTCCCCCCCACAAACATAGCGTGAAGTGACATTCAGTGTCTGGGCTATGGACTCATCCAGTGAGAGGAACAAGTTTTGTATTTTTGGCATATTTTAATAATCCTAAATTTTTAAATTTACTTTTTATTTTTAAGACATAAAAACTCAACTGAAGGAGTATATTAAACTTTTTATCCTTTTCTATCTCTAAACATTTTATGACTTTTTATTTTTTCTTTCTCTCTCTCCTTTTTTCTCTCTCTTTTCTCTCTTTCTTTCTCTCTCTCTCCTCACTACATCCATGAAGACCTCATCCATTTCTTCATTTCCCCCTCTCCACATTCACAACCCTTCTGCAACATTCCTTTTCTTTCAAGTTAGACCAGATCTTACGTATCAGTGTAAGTCCATCCTTCATGTGCTAATTTTTGTAAGAGCTCAGTTAGTGCTGAGCCTCAGTCCGCCTTCAGGATGACCATTTTGGGAGAAGATGTGCAAACTGGGGCACCAAAGCTACCCATCAAGACTGAAAGACTCTGATTCCTCCTCAGTCTGCCCAATAAATTGCTACCTGAACTTAAATAAACAACAGAGTCTGGTTTTTAAAGACCAGTTTTAGCCTCTTGGCTTTTCCCATTCTCCTGGGTGTTAGGTTTGGTTTTTTTTTTTTCACAATTACTCTGTAAACATTATTAATCACAGTTTTATCTAGTGACCCTTCCAGAGGCCATCCTACACCAAAAGCAGGCCAATCTACTTCACAAAGGACCTTTAGCTTCTTAGGAGTTAATTTAACTTCATAGTTAAATTAACATGGCTGACTTGCTGGACATGCTGCAAGACACATACACACACACACACACACACATACACACAGGCACACAGGCACATGTACGCACATTCATACACCCCTTTTAATTGTGGTGTTGGCTCACTCTGGCCCCAGTGACTTGCCTCTGCCGAAACCCTCACTCTTTCCCCCCTCTCCTGGTCTATCTTTCAGTCTCTTCAGAGGCCGCCTCCTCCAGGAAGCCTTCTAGGAACTTCTTACCCTCCATGACTCCTGTATGCATACCATTCACCTTTCGTAGGATGCCTGCCTTGGCCCTCTCCTCACAGAGCTATGATCAGCCCTGAAACAGCTGGCAGACTCCTGCCTGGCAGGGCACAGACTGTGAGTCCTCACGTCCTGATTACTGAATATTTGTTCAAGGTGTGAGTCAACCAGTGAGTGAGTAGCTTTTCTCTGGGCCTCTGTGTTCCCATGTGCAGAAAGCTCTAGTTGGACTGTGATGTCCTTTCGGCTCAAACCTTTATGGCTTGGGGATCTCAGAGAGTTCGTGGTCACTGCTAGATTCTATTACAGTCTTGCCAATAAGGCACGGGGAACCCCACCCAAAGTATGCCAAACAGGAGACAGGAGCAGGCCTCGTGCCCCGGCCTGGCTGTGTGGAGTACACTGCTCTAGCTAAATCTCTGTGCGTCTGGCTCCCTGGACCTGCGCCCTCAGGACGAGCTGCCGTGTCCATTCATCTCACACCCCCACGTCACAGTTCAAGTCCCTGTGGGTGGCAGGCTCTGTCCTTGTTTGCTTGGTGAATGTGTGAATGAAGGAATATTAAATTTAATAAGGGAATGATGGCACAAACTTCTCAACAGACCCAAGATATTCCCCAAAGCAGATTATCAGGCAAACAGACAAATGGAGACTGGCAACTCTTGGTTCTCTGCAAGAAACAAATGATAGAAAACCAAACTTCAGGGCCAGCGAAGGCTTTTCTGGAAGCTGGGTTTTCATTGACTCTTCCTTTTGCAGACTTGGGAACTTGAGTTTGTTCTGAAAGGTCAGGGTCGCCCAAGGTCAAATGGAAGATCACCATCAAGACAGGGGATGGAGTGCTGGTGGACCAGGCTGGAGGAGAGGTCCCGGAGGGACCATGCTCAATGGGGAAGGCCAAACTTGAGCCGTCTGCCCACTGTCCTCCCAGTGTTGAGCATCAGGAACTTAGCAGCTCATGAGACAACAGAGTCACTGCCCTTGTGGAGTTATCTTCTAGAAAAATAGACATGATATGCCACATGAACATAGGAAAAATGAAGCAGGGGGAAGGCTGGCCAGGACAGAAGTGGGCCCTCTCTGAGGAGGTGACTTATGAACAGGGGTCGGAATGAAATGAGCAACTGAGTCATGGAAAGACATCTAACAGCCAAGGCACAAAGAGGCTTGCTGAATTCTAGAATAGTAAGAAGGGCCATGGCAGTTGGAGTGAAGCTAAGGGGAAGGATGGTGAGGGGTGAGGTCAGGAAGATTGACAAGAGCAAAATCACATAGGGCTTTCTCTCCAGATCGTGAGGTACAGAGTGCAGGATCCCTCCCACGTGTGACGGGGCCATAGAGGTGTTGAACAGAGTGAAGGAATCTGATTTACCTTTCAAATGGACCCAATGGCTCCTAAGTGGAGTGAAGAACGTCCACTTTATGCTCTTAGTAAAACAGAGGCCAGGCTCCAGCTCAGCCGGCTGAGTCTGAGTGCTGGAGGGGACGCTCCAGGTCCCTTGTGGAAGTACCATGCATCACTTCCTGGGATCCTTCTGTGCCAGGTCCCGGGTTGAGTCTATTCGGTGCACCATTCCTTTGAATTCTTCCAACCTGTCACATAGGACCCTTTAGCACCATCCCACAGAGCAGAAGCTGCTTTTCCCCTGCTCTTCCTTCCTGTACCTCTAGATCCTCCCCCAACCCCCCACCCCACCCCGTACCCTCCTCACAAGCTCCCTGCAAGTCCAAGACCAGGGATCAGAGATGGGGATCAGAAGGGCTAAGTGGGTTGCCTAAGGTCACAGACCTGAGTTCTGGTGGGGCCGAGGTTCCAAGGAGGGTCTGCTGGTAGAAAGCTGTGAGCTTATCAGATGACACCTACCCTATGTGTAAGCAGGAACAGGAGGGGCGAGAGGAGGGGCAGCAGAGGAGCCCCTCAGGCCAGGGAAGGACTGCAGAGGACTCAGCTGCTTGAGACCCAAGATGCCGCCTAAACCCAGAGACAGGTGTGGAGGAGGCAGGAGCACCTTTGGTGGCCCACAGAGTCCCCGAGTGCATGATGCAGTTGTTCTTTGCTTACACTGTCCCTCATTGCTGACCCACCCCACTCCTGCCCAGGCTGGGTTCAAGACCTCACTCCACCACCCACCAGCGGCTCACCCTGGTCACCTTACGTAACATTTCCATGGCTCCTGTCCCTCGGGCTGTGGCGAGGATTACGAGAGGACACACCTGGGAAGTGTGCACACAGTGCCTGGCACAGAGCAGGTACTCCAAGAATCCCATGTATTATTGGATTGTTACTGTCATCCTTGCTCTTTTCTTCCAGGTCACTGCTTTCAGACCAAGGAACCTAAGGGATGGAGGCTCCTCAGTGGTGGCCGCTGATCACAGCATGCATGACTATAACTCATTGCCTTGTCCTGGTTGACCAAGTTGCTTGTAATCAAATTGACCCCAGTCCCCAGGACATCCCTCCCAGGCCAGTCCTGCCCTGCCACAAAATCTCTGTGAGCAACATAGACTTTGCCTTCAGCCTCTACAGACAGTTGGCTCTGGACACCCCAGGAGAGAACTTTCTCTTCTCCCCAGCAAGCATCAACTTGGCCTTGGCCAAGCTTTCCCTTGGGGCCCCAATAACCAGCAGGGCCCAGCTCCTGGAGAGCCTGGGGTTCAACCTTACCTTGGTGTCGGAGGCTGAGATTCAGGACAGCTTCTGGGACCTGCTGCTCAGGCTCCCTGTTCAGGTGCCCCAGTTCCTCCTGACCACCGGCCAGCACAGGTTCAGCGGTCTGGGGGCCACACAGGACCTGGGGGAGGCCCAGAAACACATTGCCGCCTACATAGAGAAGCAGACCTGGGGGAGGCTAGGGACTTGGGGGCAGGACCTCAGGAATGAAACCACAGTGGTTCTGGTGAATCATATGCTCCTGAAAGGTAAGAGGGTGCATATCCAACATGAGCGCCTCTGGAACCCTGGCTCCATCTGCACCCCAGCTCTGCTCCCTACAATGAACAAGAAGCCTGCTCTTCAGATAAGAAGGCCCTTGGTGTCTGTCCACTGAGTCTTGGATTTTTCCTCTTGAATACTTGTTGAGTTTGTTTTTAAAGAAGGAATTTTTGACCTCTGGTGTGCTCAAGAACTCCCTGTGGTACTGGTTTGAACTTCAGGTCTCCCACACGTGTCCTGGGAGACGCTGATTCAGTGGAAGGGCAAATCCCAGACCCAAGACCCTGTATAGGGAAGAGCTCCCACTCCCAGATCCCCTTCAAGGTTGAGTAACTTTAGAGTCATAGAGCATGTCTGGTTCCCCCTCATCCCACAGGTCTCAGGAAGGGTGGATTTAAGAATAAAGAGTCCTGAAACAGGTGTCCTTTATTTTTTCCAAAAGAGCTATGTCTCCATTATTGCTTCTGCCTGGGTTGGTGTGAACGGCCAGCACCTTTTGCCCTATAGTGTCCATTATGGGGAAGGCAGGGAACAGGTGCCATTTTCCCTGATCCTCACTAAGGAGAGGAGACTAGCCTTTATACATCTGCAGCACTTGGTAGACCTCAGTGAGCCACACCTATGATCTCATTTGACCCTTTCACCTGAGTGGAGCAGTAGGGCTTAGCTTAGCTGATAAGGCTAAGATTAATGTGCCCATTCTACAGATGAGAAAACAGATTTTTAAAGGAAGAAGCCTCATTTATCTGAGTCAGTAAGGCATCACTCAAGTATGCATCTGTAATATTTATGGTACTTATATGTAAGCATGTTCACACATACATTAAGTATGAAGTTCTTATTAACACACTAGCAGTTTGTAGACTTTTATTTAATTCTTATCAAAACCCAATAAGGCAGGCATTATTATGTCCACTGAACAGATGAGGAAACTGCAGCTCAGTGGTTAGCCATCAGACCCTCACCTCCAAATCTACACTTGTCTCCAGAGGACCTTGCACCACAATGACGTGGGTTTTTTTCCTCAAATAGCTACCACCCAGAGAGATTGAGAAGAGAAAATGTGTCAGTCAGTTTTCTGATGCCATAACAAAATACTTGAGTAAATTTACTTGTAAAGAGAAAAGGTTTCTTTTGGCTCATAGTTTTGGAGGCTTGAGCCATAATCAGTTAGCCCCATTGCTTTGGGCACATCAGGATGACAGCATGTCATGGAGCAACACTGCTTTCCTCGAGGCCAGGATGCAAAAAGAGAAGCAGAGGAAGGGGCTGGGGTCCCACAATCCCCTTCTAGGGCATGCCTCAATGGCTTGAAAATCTCTCACGAGGCCTCACCTCATTAAGGTTCCTCCAGACCACCACCCTGGGGACGAAGCCTTGAGCACATGGGCCTTTGGAGGACATTCAAGACCCAAACTCTAGCAGAGAGTAACAGTACTTATGCCAGTTCAATACTATTCTACTGTTGAAATAGGATTTAATTGTATTTAACATTTTACAAATAAGGGGACAGAGTTCAGGGAGGTCACCTAGGTCAGGAGTGCATCACTGAGCTGGCCTTAGCTCCCAGGCTGGGGACCTGGCACTCCAGCGCTTCCCGCCCCGACCCTGCAACCCCTCTTGGTTCTCCACAAGGGTGACATGGGCATTCCTTTTCTCGTTAGCCAGGTGGGCGCAGCCCTTTGACCCTAGTGCCACCCGCCTGAGGGAGTTCTTTGTGGATGAGCACAGGGCTGTGCAGGTCCCCATGGTGAAGCAGAAGGCCCATCATTGCTTCCTGCGAGACCCTGAGCTGCAGTGCTCCGTGCTGCAGATGGACCACACCGCTAACGCCACCACCTTCTTCGTCTTCCCTGACCGTGGCAAGCTGGGCCAGCTGGAAGGCGCACTGCTGCCTGAAACGCTGATCAAGTGGGATGGCCTGCTTGGGACGCGGTAGGCTCCCTCAGCACACTGGACGCCCAGTGAGCTGGGCCCGGTGCTTCCCTGGCTGTGCTGTCCCCTGCAAGTCATGATCCAGGGCACTGTCACCTCTATGCAGTCACCACCCAGGATGCTGTCACTTCCCAGTGCATTGTCACCACCCAGGACACTGTCACCTCTCAAAACATTGCCACCACCCAGGGTGATGTCACCTCTCGGTGTATTGTCACCACACTGGCAACAGTCACCTCTCACTGCACTGTCATCTTTCAGGGCTCCATTATCTCAGTTAATTTTCGCCCTTTAAGATTTTAACATCCCCAGGTCACTGTCATTCTTAGAGCATTGTCATCCTTCAGGACACCTTCACTCTCCATGACTCATCACCCCTCGGACACTGTCACCCCTCGGACATTGTTACTACCCAGAGCATATCAGCCCTGGGCCTTGTCACTTTTTCCCAAGCACTGCCACCTGCAGGTACTGTCCCTTGTCTCCCAAAAGGTACCAGTTTGAGACCAGGGAGGGAGCAGTGGACCTGCGGTCTGCACTCTGGTTTGGTCCCATTTCTGCTACAGATATGGTGGCACTCTGGGTGACTATCATCCCTCCCTGGGCCTTGGTTTTCTTGCTCTAGAAGCACAGTTATGATGACAGGGACATGTAAACCTCGAGGGGGAGCTGCTATTCTTTTTTAAAATAACAGGTGATACACAATGCACTGGTCCGTTCCGCCTTCCGGGGACAGGTGAGCCTTCACAGAGCAGGTGATCACTCAGGTATGTGTGGATAAGACACTCCTGAGAGGAGCAGCTGGGGAGGGGAATGGGGACGAGGAATTGACACATGCAAGGGCCTGGGAACAAGGTGCAGCCTGGCTAGAGCTGGTCACCCCGGGAGCTCAGGAAGTTCCAGGAAGAGCCCCAGGTGAAGAACATGGAGGGGAGGACTTGGAGGGGACTGGAGAGTGGCCAGGGCTGGAGCGCCAGGTCCTGAAGCAGCAGCAGCTGTGCAGGGTGACAGGAGCCTGTGAACATTGTGACGTGGGGATGTGCACATCTTAGAAGCTCTCTCCTGCTACCCCTGGGAGATTGGGCTGGAAGTGGGGAGTGGGCAAAGAAAGGGGTAAGGGAGAGGGGGACAGGCACAGGCCTGGGCAGGCAGAAACTGCACGTAAATCTCGCAGCCCATCTGGGATCGCCACAGCAAGCCAATTTGTTTCTCCACAGAGAAGTCGACTTCTATTTCCCTAAATTTTCCATTTCTGGTACCTCCAGACTGGAGATGTTCCTCCCTCAAGTGAACGTGGGTGGAGACTTTCCCAGGCAGCTTGGATTGAATGTGTCTAAAGTAAGTTTGGGATAGGTTGGGGGAGGGGTGTCTTGGTGTCTTTCCATAAACACTAAGAGCTGTCTAGGACCTCCTTGGGGACAGGAGCTGTGTGGGTTAACTTTGCATGTGTCTCGTTGGTTCTGCATGTTCCACTTAACTGCACACCTGCCATCACAGGACACCACCCCTGCCCCCAACAAGTCACCATTCCAGCCAGAGGATGACAAGGAAAGAGATCAAAGATGTGCAAGTTATGTCCAGTGGCAAGTGCTGAGGCTGCCTGGGAGGCCATTCCTGCTGTCAGGCCTGAGGACAGCTGTGTGAAGACAAGACTGAGAGGCCACAGGACACAGGAGGGACAGCCTGGAGGAAGAGGCTGGTGCCTCAGGGAAATGAAAGTCCCCATCTGTGTGGATCTGAGGCCCTGTAAGACCCTGTTAGCTGCTTTAATGACCTGGGACTCTGTCCTGAGGCCTAATAAGAATTTGCAGGAGTTTTTAAGCATGGAAAGTAGCTTGAGGACATTTGCACCCTAGAAAGATCTCAAAAGACCTAGAAAGGACAGAGTGGAGGGGACATAGGTCAGACTTGTCCCTAGGAACAGAGAATGGAAGGAAACACATGGAGCCCTGCAATCTAGGGGAGGAGGGGCACTGCAGGAGGAAGCAAGACAGGCCAACAGGGGAAGCTGAGGAAGGGAGAGCAGTGTCTTTTGGGCTCCACCCACACCCACACCGCCCTCCCTTCTGCATGGACACTCGACAGCACTGCTCTAGCGGGTGCCATGTCAGCCCTCCCATTTTACAGATGGAGAAACTGAGGCTTAGAAGGTGACTTAGTCGGTTTTCAGCATCTATACCTGAATACTACAGACTGGGTAATGTATGAACAATAGGAGTTTATTCAGCACATGGTTCTGGAGGCTGGGAAGTCCAAATGGAGGGCTGCATCTGATGAGGGCTTCTTGCCATGTCACAGCATGGCAGAAGGGCAAGCGAGCCTGAGAGAGAGAAAACTGAGCCATCCTTTTCATCACTCCTGTGATAACTAACCCATTCCCGTGGTAACTATCCCCACTCGTGGTAACTAGTCCACTCCCATGGCATCCAGTCCACCCCTTTGGTAACTAGCCCACTCCCGTGATAACTAGCCCACCTCCACAGTACTGCCATTAATCCATTCACAAGGCACTGTCCTCATGGTCTAGTTATCTCTGGAAGCTCCCCCTTTTTAACACTGCTCCACTGACAATTAAATCTCAGCATGAGCCTTGGAGAAGAAATTCAAACCACAGTAGAAAGGCAGGAAGACCACCCTGGTTACTACTGCTAGGCAGCATCCAGCCAGGAGCTGAGTCAGGTCATGTGACACCAGAACCTGTGTTGTTTCTCTTGAATAGCACTGGGTGCTCCCTGTTATCTGCATGTCCCAGAAGGGCTTCGAGGTCAATCTGAGTCCTGGCTTTGTCTCATCTTTGCTGTGTGACCTGTGGCGAGCCACATCACCTCACTGAGCTTTCATTTCCTTATGGGATCATTAGGATCCACCTGAGGGGAAGCAGCTTGTCCAAGGTCACATTGCCCCAGGGCACGGGGCAGAAAACCAGAGTCCTCTTCTATCAGGTTGTATGATGGTTCACGCCCAGCACTGGTGATTCAGGTGTTGTCATGGAGAGAGGGATTGCTAGGATCCACGCAGTCTAAGTACAGCACAGAGCAGAAAGCAGAACAAAGTTGTCATCTCATGGAACCCTGGGAGGGGATAAACAACAAATAAATAGATAAATATGTCAGGTGGCAATTAATCCACAAAGAAAAATACAGTGGAGTAAGAAGAGAAGTCTGTCCCAGGAGCACTGGTCTTGGAAGATCTCAATGGGAAAGTGACTTTTGCTAAGAACCTTAATGAAAGGGGAGAAGGAGGTATGCAGCTACCAAGGAAAGAGTGTTCTGGGTGGAGAGCTCAATGCATGCAAAGGCCCTGTGGCATGAATAGGCCATGGTGTAGGAGCAGCGAGAAAGCGAGTGATGCAGTGAGGTCCTCTCATGTTATGAAAGGATAACAAACTATAGGGGGTGGGGGCAGAAAACCAGCTAGGAGATACTGCTGCAGGGATCTAGGCAAAAGCCAAGGGGACACACTGAGGAAGATGTGGCACTGGGACTTGCACCCAGGGCAGAATAGTTCCCAAGTCCTGGCTTGTTGCCGCTGGTCCACACTGCCCCCAGGAGGCTGGGATTGCTCTGTAGATGAGGAAGATGTGTTCTGCTCCTTTCCACTGCCCCCACTTTCTCTGCCTCTTTGGGGTTCACTGATTCCTCTACCCATGAGCTGGTGGAGGGTAACACAACCCTCATTTGTGGGTCCTGTTGTTCTGTTGTCACCAAGAGCTGACCATGAATCCCACAGCCAGGCCCCAGCCTCATGTACTTGGCCTCCCAGTGTCCTGCTTGCTCTCCCTCACCATGGCCTACGCCATTCCTTGGTTTCCATGGAAACACATTCTTCCAATGTTCTGCCATTTACAAGATTGAGTCCAGTTCCTTTACACAGCATTCTAATTACTCCATCACTTCCTTCTAATCTGCCTATCCATCCATGTCCCCTCCTGTCCTTGAGGCACTATGTCACTGACTCTCATGGCCATCCTACATGACCAGTCTCCCTTCCTTGACTCAGACTTTTCAAAAGCACCTGGAATGTCCTACCCATCTCCAAATATTCAAATTCTACCCATCCTTCAAGGCCCTGTGTAAATGCATGTCATCTCCTCCATGAAGCTTTCTCTGATCTTATTCCTCACCCTTGAACCCCAAGAAGAAAGCAACCTTGCCTGGTAACTCTCCATTCTTAGTTTCAAGAGTTCCATCTTCCCTGTCAGACAGTGAACCCTGGGAGAGTCTTTCCAACTTGTGTTCAGGGCCCCTATTGTGCCTAGCACAGTGGATTTTATTTATAGGCAGGCAATCAGTGTATACTGAGTACATTCATGAATGAATAGGTGATGGGATGAATGAAAACTAAATCATCAAAGTGAAGTGAGTGAAAGGATCCATAAATAGTGATTGGGTGAAAGGAGTGGTTGTATGGACACATGAAGAAATAGGTAAAAAAAAAAAAGTGGATGGTTGGATGCTGGTGTGATATTCAAAATATATTACAATATGGCAGATGGCAGCAAGGAAAACTTAAATAGAAGGTGGATGGATAGATGGAGAGGGGAATAGTGAATAAGAAAAGTGAAGAGTTGATGGGTGGATGGAATCGTGGAGAGGGAGCTGGATGGGTATGGGGGGCATGGATGATGTGTGGATAGATGGGTAGATGTCTGGAAGTATGGATGGAGGTTGGATAAATGAGTGGGCTGATGGATGGGTATATGGATACATGAGTGGTGGATGGATACAGTTATGGATAGGCAGATGGTTAACAGGTCACATGAATGAATGATGGCTTGTTGGATGTATGCATAGATATATTAGTGGATCAATGATGGATAGACAATAGAGAGATAGGTGTATTTAAGGGTAGTGGATGTAAGTGAATTTTTCAAAGGGTAAATAGGAGGATGAATGGCTGGAAAGTGAACAAGTGGATAAGTATGCAGTTATGTAAAGGAATAGTAAGACAATAGATACAAAAATAAAGGCAGATTGGTCCCACCTATGGGGTAGATATATCATTCCAGAATATTTCTTGCAAGTGGCTCATAAGGCCATAATGTCTCTGGATGAGGAGGGCTTAGAAGCTGCTGCCACCACCAGCATTCAGCTCACTCCCAGGCCTCACCCAGACCTTGAAACCACCGCCTCTCTGGGCATGGAGTTCAGCCGGCCCTTCCTGGTGATGACCTTCCACACAGAAACGGGCAGTATGCTTTTCCTGTGGAAGGTTGTGAACCTATTGGGATAGTCCTCCCCCAGACTTGCCAGATGACACAGAGCCAACAGGACAGGAAACACTCACTGGGGGGCTGATTCATCAGCCAAGCCCAAGAAGAACTGATATGTGTCCTGGTCCTTTGGCTTGGTTCTTAGGAGAATCTACAGAGGGTGAGATGGTAAAAGGGTCCAAGGTCATTACCCACTACACACAGGCACAAACTGCCACTGACTGAACACCTGCTGTGTGCCAGTGCCTTATACATCGTGTCTCATTTAAAAATAAATTCTTATAAAAATCTGACAAGAAAAGTATTAGGTTAAACAATGTGAAGTTGCTTATATTTAGTCAATGTTTTAATGTACAAAAAAAAAGGCAAGTCCTTATGGGTTCAACCTAATATTGTTTCTGCCTTTCCAGAGGTGAGGACCAGAGAAGTTGAGAGATGTGCCCAAAGTCACTCAGCCAGTGAGCAGCAGAGCAGAGATTCAGGTTTGCTTTGCCACAAAGTTCTGACTCTTGCCAGTCTCATTTGGACAGGCTAATGATTCTCAAACTTCACCATGCACCCATTCCCTGTGGGCCTTATTAAAAAGCAACTTTTGATGCAACAAATCTGGGATGGCTTGCATTTCCCACAAAGTCCCAGTGATACTGAGGTTGCAGGTCAGGTGATCATACTTTGAGTGGCAGGTACCAAATGCACTTGTCCCTGTAACCCCAAGAGGGATGAAGTTGGTGTCAGCAAGAGAGCAGAGGACTAGCACTCACTGACCCTTCATTGCATTTATGAAGCTGAGCAAACTTTTGGTGATTCCTCTTTGAAGCCTACAGAGAAAGCCTGCTTCAGGGTGACCTATTAATTGGCACATTGAGGCAAACTATGGATGTTAAGTCAGGGCCATGTCAGTCATGGCATCTGCAACTTGCCCATTAGCTGGCTGATGTTTCATGATCTCCACCTGCACAGAAAGGAGACACATAGACCCTGGGACCAGGCTTATCAGAGACAAAATCCCATACCTGGTACAAATCAGGTTCCCTGTGCACTGGGTGCCACCTTGACTAAGGCCCTTGAGAGCTATGCATAGCAGTTTGGGGAGCCCAATTTATTATTTCCAGGAGCAACAGAAGCCTGGGGTTCACCATGAGCCAGTCCCCAGGGCACAGGGAAGCTGCCTGGGAAGGTGGTCCTTGTCTGTGTGTGTCCCATTTGCACTACAGCTGAGGGTCTCCAGAGAGTAGCTTTCTTAGGGTTCTAGCCCCCAGAGGTTATGTGACAAGCTGAGCTGAAATTTTGTAGAACATTGTGTTTTAGGGAGGACTGGAGCAGAACCTGGGGCCTTCTGTCAGTCCATCCGTGTCTCAGCACATTCTACAGTTATTATTGAGAACTACAAGTGAAAAAAAGGGAGAAATGGGTCAGTGGTGAGTCAAAAAGCAGAGGCACCCAGTTGTTGGCTGCCTATAGCAGTGGCTTAGACTAGGCAGAAGTTTAAATTATGTCCACATGAAAGTGTGGGCTGGCATGGTAGTTCTGCTTCACCCAGGCACCGGGAATCCAGGCTGATGAAGAATTGCAGGTCTGTCATCCCCAAGAGGTCATTCTCACGCGCATGCTTGACAATGACTCACCAGTGCCTCGACCTTCCAACCAGCAAGAAGGGAAGGGGGCAAGCGAAGGGGAAGGACAAACTAGTTTCAATTAATGCCACAACCCATGCGTTACATATGTCTTTAGCTCATGTGCTATTGGCCAGAACCTAGTCATGTGGTACACCTAGCTGCAAGAGAGTCAGGGAAAAGTAATTTCTATCTTTGTTGAGCATTTTCCTGGCTAACACTTGGTTCTCTTGCTTTAGAAAAAAGGGTGAGTGGCAATTGGGAGCATCCTGTCACCTCAGCCTAAGCTCCAGTCTCAGTTGGACATTGTCTTGAAGAAATATTGCTGGGTGCTGGTGGCTTATGCCTGTAATCCTAGCTACTTGGGAGGCTGCAATTAGGAGGATCACAGTGCAAGGCCAGCCTGGGCAAATGGTTTGTGAGACCCTTATCTCCAAAAATAATCAGAGTAAAATGAACTGACTCAAGTGGTAGACCACTTGCTTTGCAAGCACGAAGCCTTGAGTTCAAAATCCAGTTCCACAAAAATAAAAAAGAAAGAAATATGGCCCAGAGTTGCTGGCCTTTTGATATTTTAAGAGAAACTAAAACACCAGAGTTATGTGAAGATGTTTTCATTTTTAAATGTTGGCAATCAAGATGAATCATTATATAACTTAAATGTGTGGAAGGGGGCTTATCTCTCCTCCAGCACATAGGCTGTTCCATGCACTGCTGGATAGATGCTTGTGAAATGGGTACCCATGTGTGGATCCACATCTATCCGGTATGACTTCAATCCCTGCCTCTGGAGTCAGCAATGCCTCTCCTTTGAGCTGTCTAGATGAACAACCTCTACGGAGTTCGGGAAGAGTCCATTTGGCCATTTGGTGGCTGCCCCAGGCCAGCAGCTCACATGGCCACACACAGTGATTAAGCCACTTCTCATCCAGACCCAAGGGTCCCTTAGAGCCAGCTCTCATTTCACTGGGGCCTGTAGGCTATGGCTCTAGTTCTTACTTATGCCCACCTATTTCTGTGACTGAGCTCTTTTGAGTCCCTGTCATCACCTGGGCCTCTGTGAGGACTGAAGTGCTGGTAATTCAATGCCTCACCTGCTCCTGTCCCCATTGGAGGGACTTGTTCCCCTTTGTCCCTCTGATCTGCCAGGCCCTTGCTGCTCACCCACACTCCGGGGGAGGGTCTGGTCCCCTCTGATGTGAGCCCAGGTGCTCACAATACCTAGGACATGAGAAGCCCCTCTGACTGTCTGGCACTGTGGCTGTCTGTCCTGTGACCCTCAATCCCTGCCACAAGGAAGCCTTGCCTTCTGGGACAGGCTAGCACAGGCAGCATGGGAACAGCATCCTGTTGCACAAAGGTGAGTCCAGCTCTTCCCCAGTCCTCAAGGGACTCACAGCAAAGAGGGAAGGAGCTTGCTGGGCACACTGTCCAGAATATGACACAATGATGGCTATGACAGAGGGGTGGGACAAAGGAAAAGTAGGGTGGCACTCCAGGAAACCCTGGGTGTTAATTGGATGCCAGTCACTAGCTGTGTGATTGTAAGTGGTTTGATCACTCCGAAAGTCTGTAAATGGAGGTCACAGTGATGCTCCAAGGCCAGGTGCTACTTAAGAAAACACCTGGATGAAGTGAGTCAGTGCAGCCCTTTTCACAACCTTCCTTCACTGGGGCTCCTCACATTTGACAGGCAAGGAAACTCAGAGACAGAGAGGGTAAGTATGTGTTTGTCCAGGTCCTGCAAATGAAAGTGACATCTGTGCCCCAAGTCCCATAGCACTCTGCACACCTCTTCTGCACCTGAGTCCTCTCTCCTGTGCATGTTGGGCTTAGCGTCCCCCTCTGACTCAGACAGCAGACAGAACACGTCAGGCCCCCTCTGGATCTGTGAGCCATTGGAGGGCTTGGAACTACCAGCAGCCTTGGGCATTCTGACTTTAGACACAGAGAAGAGAGCTGGTGACAGAAGGATGGAAAGACAGAGGTGTTCTGTGCCCTACACACACACACACACACACACACACACGAAGAGGCTGAACAAGAGGGCAAGCAGAGATGTAGTGGAGGGAGACAGGAGAGAAAATTTCACAGGCCCCAAAGCAGAGCAGGAGAAATTATTTCCAGAGGCAGTTTGAAGGTGGCTCATGACCCTACAGCCTTGCCACTCTGCAGGTCTAGAGGTCTCCTTCAGAGGGAGGGGGACAGGGCCTCAGGGCCTGCTGGAGAAGATCTCTCCAAACCAGCCTTGGCATGGTCTGATTACCCTGAGCCCGGGGAGTGCAGCCAGCAAAGTGATCCAATATGGTTGGCTGCCGGTGCACTCAGATGCCCATCTGCTTGTTAGGTGGGGCCAGTGGTAACAGGAGAGCTCTGAGGTGTGTCCTTTAAAATTGGTTGACTGTATACTCCACACACAGGGCTTTGGAGCTCTGTCTGCTAGATCCTGGGTCTGCAGCACCCAAACACAAAAAGGCTCCGGTGTTGCTCAGGAGGAAAGGCGCTGTGAAGTGAGGGATTTCCTTTTGCTGTAGTAAGAACATTCACCATGAGGTCTACCCTTGAACAGATTTTCAATGGACAATGCTGTCTTGTCAACTAAGGCCCAACTTTGTACAGCAGATGTCTAGACCATGCTCATCTTGTAACTGGGACTCTATTCCTGCTGAATGCCCACTCCCCATTTCCCTCCCCCTCCAGCCTCCTCCCCCCTCCCCCAACTATCCTTCTTGCTGCTTCTGCATACAGCTATATTATAATTTTCATATGGTATTTGTCCTTCTGTGACTGGCCTATTTCACTTAGGAAAATGTTCTCTAAGATCATGTATGTTGCTGCACATTTCAGGGTTTCCTTCTTTTTTAAAACTGAATAATGTCCCATCATACAGTGAAAAGGCAAGGGCTGGTGGGGTGGCTCAAGTGGTAGGGCACCTGCTTAGCAAGCATGAGACCCTGAGTTCAAACCCCAGTACTGTCAAAAAGAAAAGAAGGAAGGGAAGGGAGGGAAGGAGGGAGGGAGGAAGAAAAAGAAGCTATGGAATGGGAAAAAATATTTGCAAGCCATGCAAAATCAAATATCAAAAATACATAAGGAACTCCTATAACTCAGTAGCAAATAGACCAATCAAAAAGTGGGGAAGGGGCTGGAGGACATGGGCAGACATGGCTGGATGGTGACACTTAGGGTCTCCCCTTCTCCAGGCTGGACGGCTCTGCTTCCTCATGTTGAAGTAGGAGTTTAAGTGAGAAAGGGTTGAATGGTACAAATACTCAAAACTTAAACAATTCCTAGTGGCCATGTTATAGCACTTCTTTCTACAAGGAGGAGAGAGTAGCTGGAGTGTCCTAGGGCATAGTGGGTAAGGACCTGGCGTGAGGAGTGTGCTCCCATAGGCATTGGCCTAAAGTGGTTCTCCAATTCAGGATATAATACATATAAACATGGAAAGGTCACAATAAAACACCCTGTTTAGCTATCTTAAGCAAACAAAAATCTCTTTTTTTTTTTTCAAAAACAGAGAACAGGAAGGCAAAACAGGCTCTGTCTAGAGTGTTGGTACCAGTGAGAGGGCAGAGGATATAAGGAAAGGGTGTAGGAGGGTGAATGTGGTGAAAATATCATATATTCACGTATGAAAATGGAAAAATGAGACATGCTGAAACTATTCTAAGAATGGGGGAGGGGAGTAAAGAAGAATAATGGAGTTGAATTCAACTATTCGATGTATTATAAGAACTTTTGTAAATGTCACAATGGACCCCCAGTACAACAATAAACCCCCAGTACACTTGCAAAAGTGGAGACCTGTCAAAAATAAATAAATAAAGTGCTTCTCCACTTTGTCCACACAGGAACTTCATCTGTTCAGGTTCTGGTAATCTAGGCCCCAGGCCTCGTCCCCTTGCTTCCTGACGTCATTGGTTGGAGTGACCCTGGGCATTACCCTTTATCCACCCCGTGGCATTGTCTTGTGTAACCAAGCTTGAGAGGCACGGCTCTGCCTAATTCAAAGCCCGCTCCCAGCTCTCAACCCTGTGGCTGGGCTCAGCTGGGCCAAGACTCTCCCATAAAGTACCTGATATGTTTGGAGCACCACTGTGTCCCTGGAGTTTGTGTCCCAGGACCAAGAGATGCATTTCTGATGTGGCTTATGCTGGGAGTTTTCCAACCAGATGCTTCTTTTTCCTTAATATTAAACAGCCTCCATCTTGCAACTTTCCAAATAAACTAACCATATAAATAATAGCCATAGAGCTCAAATTCATTGACTCATGGTCTGTGTAAATACAGGAAAGAAACTATCTTCAAGCAACTCCGACTTAGCCTTAAGTTAACATTGAGTCATGCCTATTTCACTCAGCCTTTGCCTCTTTAATTATTCAACTAATTTAAAAAGAGGTTGGAAAAATCAATTACTTTCACATATAGAAGGAGAAAAAAGGAAAGGGAGATGGGGAAGACGAAGAAGTAGAAGGAAGAAGAACAGAAAGACAGAATGAAGAATGGCCTTCTTTTCATACAGTGACAATGATGATGCAAAAAAAAAAAAAAAAAACCACTCAAGAGCCATCCAGAGGACATGCAGGAAAAGGTTTCAATTCTGCTGACGAACACGCAGTGGACATGAGCCAATGAACATGTGTGCCATGTCCTCGGAGGGGAGCACTCAGCATCACAGAAATATTAGCTCTTCCCAAGTTAAGATAAAAAAATTCACAGGAACTCAATAAAAAACCAAGAGCTTCATCTGTCTTCACACACACACACACACACACACACACACACACACACACACACACACACTGAATCAAGAGGAAAATTAGATTTTACCCAGATAAGATGATTCTAAAAATTCCCATGAACAAACAAGAATAATTGGTAAAATTCTCAAAAAGAAATACTTTTAGGGGGGCATTAACCCTACAAGATAGTAAAGCATATTCTAAAACCCCCAATAGTAAATTATGAATAAAATTGTAATTTCTTAATTATAAAACTCATACAGTTGCGTGTTGTTTAACCATAGAGGCATGTCCTAAGAAATTTGTCCTCAGGCAATTTTGTCATCGTATACACAGCAGAGAGTGTACTTACACAGGCGAAATTGGCAGCAAGGTCACTAAGTGACAATATTATAGGACCAAAGTTTTATGTGTAGTTATTCCCTCACTGAAATGTTTTATACATCACACAACCGTAATTAAAACTTTATGGTACATAAATAGAATGACTCATCAGTGAAATGAAATAGGGCATCTGTAAACAGTTCCAAATTCACAGCAGAGTTTAGACATGATTAAGATGGTATTTCAAGCTGGTGGAAAAAGGTGGACTAATTAGGACTGAGACTACTTAGTTACCATGTAGAAACAGAAAGTGGAAGTTCATAGATCACAGCTGTTTCTAAACATTCCAGCTGTCCTCTCCTCCTGACCTTGGGTTTGCTCTTATCAAGGAAACATGAGCAGAAGACAAAGCCCTGGAAGCCAGGGCATGTGTCACCTTCTCTCTGAGCCTTTGCCACAGTGACTGATGGTGTTCCCCGTGATAAGCTCTGGCAGCCTGGGTCCCTAAGCCTTTAGCTACTCAGAAGTGGACCTGCAGCAAGAATAAGAAATTAACCTTTGTTGTTTTCAACTGTAGCTCTGTGGGGCTCTTTGTTACTACCATGCACATGAGCTGGTCCTAACGGATGCTTTCACAGCACTCACCAGGATACATTGCACAGACATCAGAGATATAGATGCTAAAAAAAGAAAGGAAACTACTAGAAGGAATCATGGGACACTGACTGAAAACCTTGGAGTTAGGAATACCTTTCTAACAAAGAAAGAAAATCTAAAAGTGATGTTTGCAAAGATTGATGTTTATGTACAAATAAAAAATTCTGCATGATGAAAACTACTGCAAGCAGAGTCAAAATACAAAAGAAATAAAGCTTGTATCAGAGAAAGAGGGTGAATTTCATGTCTGTACACAGTATAAAGATCTTTTACACATCAATGAGAAAAGACCAAAAGTCCAGAATAAAAATGGGCAAAAAAAAAAAAATATTGCGTTCATAATAAAGAAAATTAACTTGGCTCCTAATTGTTTGAAAATATATTCAACATCACTCAGATTAAGAGAAATGCAAATTAAAAGTACAAACGAAAAGCCCTATTTCACCTGTCTGATTGGCAAAAATTAAAAACTTGCTGAGAAATAGCAATAAAAACAGCATGGTACTGGCACAAAAACAGACATGAAGACCAGTGGAACAGAATAGAGAACCCGGATATTAATCCACACAGCTATGCCCACCTTATTTTTGACAAAGGGGCCAAAAATATATGATGGAGAAAAGACAGCCTCTTCAACAAATGTTGCTGGGAAAAGTGGTTATCCATCTGTAAGAAACTAAAACTAGATCCATGTCTATCACCCTGTACTAGTATCAACTCAAAATGGACCAAGGACCTTAGTATCAGACCTGAAACTCTGAAGTTACTATAGGAAGAAGCAGTAAACACTCTGAAATTAATAGGTATAGGCAATGACTTCCTCAATAGAACCTCAGCAGCCCAGCAACTAAGAGAAAGGATGAACAAGTGGGACCTCATAAAATTAAAAAGCTTCTGCACAACAAAAGAAATGGTCTCTAAACTGAAGAGACCACACACAGAGTGGGAGAAAATATTTGCTAGCTAAACATCAGACAAAGGACTGATAACCAGAATATACAGGGAACTTAAGAAACTAAACTCTCCCAAAATCAATGAACCAATTAAGAAATGGGCAACTGAACTAAACAGAACTTTTTCAAAAGAAGAAATTCAAATGGCCAAAAAACACATGAAAAATGCTCACCATCTCTAGCCATAAAGGAAATGCAAATTAAAACCACACTAAGATTCTACCTCACTCCTGTTAGAATAGCTATCATCAAGAACATCACCATCAACAGGTGTTGGTGCGGATATGAGGAAAAAGGAACCCTTTTACACTGTTGGTGGGAATGTAAACTAGTACAACCACTCTGGAAAAAAATTTGGAGGCTTCTTAAAAATCTAAACATAGACCTGCCATATGATCCAGCAATCCCACTCCTGGGGATATACCCAAAAGACTGTGACACAGGTTACTCCAGAGGCACCTGCACACCCATGTTTATTGCGGCACTATTCACAATAGCCAAGTTATGGAAACAGCCAAGATGCCCCACCACTGACAAATGGATCAAGAAAATGTGGTATTTATACACAATGGAATTTTATTCAGCCATGATGAAGAATGAAATCTTATGATTTGCAGGTAAATGGATGGAATTGGAGAACATCATTCTGAGTGAGGTTAGCCTGGCCCAAAAGACCAAAAATCGTATGTTCTCCCTCATATGCGGTCTTTAGATCTAGGGCAAATACAGCAATGTTTTAGGACCTGGGTTACATGACAAGGGGAGAACATACGGGAGGAATGGGGTTAGATAGAAAACCCAAAACATGAAAGCATTTGATGTCCCCACTCCAGAGGAATTAATACAGAAACCTTAAAGCAACAGAGGTCAAATGAGAAGGGGATCAGGAACCAGTGTAAATATCAGTTAGAGATGAATCAACCTGGGTTGTAACACATTTGCACATGAAAGCAATGCTAGGAACCTCTCTGTATAGCTATCCTTATTTCAACTAGCAAAAACGCTTTGTCTTTCTTACTATTGCTTATTTCTACTCTTCAATGGAACTGGAGAAAAGCGCAGAACAGGTTCTGCCTGGAAGCGAGCGGGGAGGGAAAGAGGGGGGGGAGGGGGGCAGGGGGGAGAAATGACCCAATGTATGCACATGTGAATCAATGAATGATAATAAAAAAAATCCCTCCCAAAAATAAAAACTTGCTGAGAAGAGTGTGGGAAAAAGGGACTCTCATATTACCCCAGGGCAAATGTAAATTGGAACAGCCTCTAGAAAAGGATGTCTGCTAATATCTCTCAAAAGTAAGAATACACAGAGCTTTTGACCCAGCAATTCCATTTCTAGGGATCTATCCTGTAGTGTACTTTACTAGTAAGAAATAATATGGATACAAAGTTATTCATTGCAACCTTATTTGAGATTGCAAAACAAGAAAGAGGAAAAAAGAAAAGGAAACAGTCTAAAGGCTCATCAAAAAACAAATGTTTACATAAATGATGGTCTGCACAGATAACGGAGTGTGATGAAGACAAAAAGAACTGATTCTTTGTGAACTACTATGGAAATATCACCAAAATACATTGAATATATGAAAAGTGCAAAGTGCAAAACAGTGTGAATATTATTATGCTGTCATTTGTATATGAATAAAATATTTCTAGAAAAATATTCAAGCTACTTATAATGTGTTTGCCTTGGGGACAGGACTTTGGAGCCCGGGAGAGGTTTGGGGGGAAGATTTTAACTTCTTTAAAAAGCAACATCAAATGAAAAACAGAGAACCAAATTTCTCAGATTGTAACTAGACCACAGCTAGGGCCCATTAAACAATGAAATTATGTGTTTATGGGCTTCCAAGTAGTGGAAACAATTATGTAACCTTAGATGCATCTGAAATCTCATACCAAAAGCTTCAAGGCAATTGACCATAATTTCCCGCAGCATTGAGTTTCATGTATTTCTGAAATGGAAGATGTTTCTTCAGAAAAGACTAAGACCACAATTTTTTTAGAAGGTCAACTCTGATTCCATTTCAGCCAAGAGGTTTTGTTTTGCTGATTTTCTGACTAAAGCCATCCAATTGCTCTGGAAGGGCAAATAGATTTTACATCCTCTTAACATAGATAGATGTTCCTATGGAGATTGTGCTTCCAGCTTTTTCTCAATGAAGAAAGCCAAGAACAGTTTTGCCCAAGTGAGAATTTTTTTATTCTCCTAAACCACTAATTTCACGGTGATAAATAACAACGTGAGATCACTTGGGAAGAATGACAATGATACATCAAGGACCTGTGATTTTCCATCAAGGGTGGGGGACAAAGGTCCACCCCACCCCCTGCATTGTCCATTCTAGAAGAGCTGTAACCTGAGTTGGTGGGAGAAGGAGTTTTAGAATCAGGAAGATCCAGATTTGAGACACACTTCATTGAGGGATTGACGGTAAATCCCAGGATCTCTCTCTTTTTCTGAAAAAATGAGGAATGCTGTAGAATCTGTAGCAAAAGAACCAAAATTCAAAATTCATACGTACTGAGTAGTTTATGACACTTCCTGTGTAACAC
The DNA here is from genome assembly GCF_047511655.1 of Castor canadensis. Taxonomy (NCBI): domain Eukaryota; kingdom Metazoa; phylum Chordata; class Mammalia; order Rodentia; family Castoridae; genus Castor; species Castor canadensis. Next base: position 14,815,507 of record NC_133388.1, on the reverse strand, counting down.
ACAGTGCTAGCCGTCCCCTTGGCACTGCTAGCTCAGAGCCAAAACTTTTTAAGCCCTTCAAACCAACGTCCTAGATTTATCCATGAGCAGGTAATCCAGCTTTGTTCTTACAGTCCATCCCATCTTCTCAGTCCATGCCTCAAAGGGTCTTTGAGACCGCATGATTACAGTGTGTCACACAATACCTAGCACATAGTAGGCTCCATAAACTGTAGCTATTTTTATTATTGATATTTTTATAACCTCTTGTCTGTGCCTCCCTTTGGAGACTTAGGACACATGGCTGACTTATCACATGCACTTCAATGGCTTCCCAGAAAGGACTACTACTTTCTCTCATCAGTACCTCCTCCAACTCCTGAAAAGTAACATAAACAGGTCCAGTGACTTCCAAAAAGTAATGGAATGGCATTTTTTCTCCTCCATGGGACTGCCTGCCCTGGTGGTGCAATGCCTTCATGCGCCTACAAAGTTCCTTTTCAAATTCTTTTTTGATGTGACTCTTCCCAGCAAAATTCAAGAGGAAGTGGAAAAACAAATAGAAAGTTGCCAGGCCAAGGACAGAACATCCTGTACCAATGGCAATCCCATCACAGATGGCATCCTTTAGCACAGTGTGAGGGCAGCCTCACCTGGAAAGTCCCAGGACTCAGAGCCCTGGAGTCAGGCACACCACACCTCCCAGGCCTCTGCCAACCCTCCGCAGCTCCTTCCTTGCAGGCCCCACTCCCAGGTCTGGGCTCCCCACGGCTCTGGCATAGCTCATCACCCTGGCCCCTGTCTTTGGGAGTAACCCTGAGGCTGGTCAATATCCAGATAGAAGTGTCCATTTGAGGGCTGGCAGAAACCACTCTTGAGTGCAAGCCATGCAGATCCCGGGCCCCAGGGGAGGGGAGCCCTGCAAAGGCATGTGCATTTTTTCCCAACAGCTCAGCCCCCAAGACGTGAATAAGCATATTTTATGGCCCCGACATTAGGAAAGTATAACACAGCTCTGCAAATTATAAAATGAGATTATATTGGAAATATGATATATGACTTTTATTGGAAATAATAAAATGTTATATCAGATTGAACTCTATGAAATTGCCATCTTTGTGGATCAAAAATGGTTGACGTTAGCCATTTCAAGTGGTTCTATCCAATGGTAAGAAGAGCTGCTGTCATTGGGTTTCACTGTACTCTGCACTGAATGGCAGACCATTTCATAGATGAGGAAACTGAATCTTGGCAAGGCAAAGTGACTTGTCCATGGCAGTTGGGAATGTTATCGTGCACTCGGCTACAAATGGTAACTCCAGGGGTCCAGACAATGTGCTGTCACTCCTGCTGGTTAATGGACGTGCTTCTCACTCCCAAAAGTCTTGGTCTGTACCCTCCTGGGGCCACCTGTTCTCAGGGCTGTCCACTAGACTTGGTCATGACTAAGTGGTCATCTTTCAAGTGACACTCAGAAACTGGAGCATTCTGTCCTTGGCCACACCCTCTGTGCTTACAGCACACATTTTCTAATCTCACACTGCACGTGGCTTGACTGCTAAAACACCCACGCACTGATGGCAATGGCCCCTCTCCGTCAACCTTCAGGATGAAGGCAGCAAGAACACAAGTCTTGCACAACTGCGCGTCACTCTCACTTTCCAGAAGTACAAACTCCTCTTCGTGTATCTTTTCACTGTACAGCGTGTGCTGCTAGACACAAATCAGCACAGTATTTCCAAATCCCCACTCGTGACAGTGGAGGTGTCTTTCTCAATGTTAACCATTCACATTTCTCCTGTGTTTGTAAAAGCCACACATGAACCATGAGATAGACTTCTTAAACTGGCACCTCTGCTAGAATCACAGGTGTTTGCACCATATCAAAATGACTAACGCCAGGAGGATCATGGCTCAAAGCCAGTCACAGCAAATAGTTCTCAAAACTATCTTAAAAAATTTATCCCAAAAATAGGGCTGGTGGAGTGGCTCAAGCAGAGACTCGAGTGCCACCAAAAAAAAAAAAAAAAAAGCTAATAATGTAATTAAATTTAAGAATAAGTTCTGCTTTATTTCAATAATTCTGACTTAAAAGTTCACATAATCATTATTTGCCTTTCTTCATTTAATAGATCATTTAAAATATTTTAGAAGAAAAATTGTAGGTTGAAAATATGAAAAAAATTAAATTTTCTGTCTTTTTACATCTTTATTCTAACTTTGTGAAAATATATCTCATATGCAGTAATTTAAATTCAATCATTTTATTTTTAATCCTAATCCTTTAGCTCATTACTGTCAATAAAAATATTGTGTGATAATAACTGATTGCAGCAATACAGTGAAAGGTTTTATTCCTGCAGAATAACAGTTCTTTTCAAAATAAATAGTAACTTGCAAATTTTGTGTTCATGTATTGCACCATGCCTTCATCAAACTGCCCACACATTCTCTGTAATGATTGAATTCTATTTGGCAGGGGGGAGGGGGGATGTACTGGGGTTTGAACTCAGGGCTTTGTGCTTACTAGGCAGGCACGCTACTGCTTGAGCCATACTTCCAGCCCATTTACCCTGGTCATTTTGAAGATGGGGCCTCACTTTTTACCCAGGCACACTTGGACACAATGCTCCTATTTTAAGCTTCCAACTGTGTCTGGGATGACAAGTGCACGCCACCATGACCAGCTTTTTTCCATTAAGATGGGGTCTCTTGAACTTTTTGCCCAGGCTGGCCTTGAACCATGATCCTCCCAATCTCAGCCTCCCAAGTAGCTAGGATTGCAGCCATTGGCACCTGGCTAAGTTTTTCTTAAATACTTTCTTGGCTTTTACTAGTATTTTTTAAAATCATATATAATTATATATATATCTATCTAATTTAGTGATTCATTAGTTCAGTTTGCTACTTCTCAGTATTTGGGCATAGGGAATATGGGCTTGTATTTTTATTCTTCTCATGTTTATAGCCTCACCCTAAGCTTGCAAATGTTAAGACCTTTATGCACACACGTACACACACACAAATACACACGCATAACTTCCCTCACTTATGTAAAATATGAGTGGAAAACAGATAAATATTATCAAGTCAAGTAATCAAATTGTTTATAATAATTCTCCAAAACAAAGTAGAGGAGCTTGGAAGGCGAGTGGTTTAATGATAAACTATTTACATAAATAAAATGCATTTATACCATTAATCTTAACAGATGCCACACAACAGCTGATAAGATTTGGTATTCATTCTCAATTTAAACTTCTAAAAAAATTTTAGAAAATTAGGAAAAGCAAAATGTCAGACTTAACCTCATGTTTCATGGGGAAATATCAGAGATATCTTCCTTAAATGGGGGCAAGAAAGGGTGCCAGAGTTTGCACTTATTACATGGCACTGTCATTGTATTTTCATTCAATACATTCTATGTTAAGTAGAGATAACAGAATTTCTGAGGAAAAAGATGTAACCATTTCATTTTCAGACAGTGTAATACATCAAAAAAAAGTCGAAGAGAATAATCTGAAATGTTAATAAAGATAATGAGATTTCAATAATGTAGCAGATAACATACTAAACATGCCAAAGTCAGTAGTCAGGTTTTTAAAACATACCAGCAAAAGCAGATAAATCATAAGGAGTAAAGGGAGTCCTTCTTTAACAACAGGAAAAACCTAAGATCTTTAAGGAAGATCTTAAAAAGATAGTGGAAGAATCCATGTGAAGAAAAGTGCAAAGCTTTACTGAGGGCTGTAAGAGGGAGTTTAAGAAAATTGGAGCGACATGCACCAAATGGGCAGGCACAAGAGGAAAGGATGTCAGATCACTCCAAATTAAATAAAGATTGAATCCAATGTAAGCTTTTCATAACTTGACAGAATGGCTATAAAGGTATTGTTCTAAACAGAATAGCCAACAGCATTTTTAAAGAAGGGGAGTTGTAATCATTAAGCTTCCAGCTACAGAAACATTTCGTAACTCTACATCAGGTAAAACAACAGGGCTTGGGAGAAACAATAGATCCGTTCAAGGGAACACTGAAGCCCGCTGACTGCACCTCTGTCATTATCTTGTCCTCATCCTGCCCAGCCCAGATTCTGCCAGTCTCCTACAGACCATTAGCAATTCAGTCAAAGCACAGTCCACACAGGTCCTGAAGAGAATACTTCATTTGCTTCTTTTCTGATCATATACAGATGCTCCTCTACATATGATTGAGTTAAATCTTGCCAAATCCATCATAAATTGAAAATATCATACATTGAAAACGGAGCAAACATCCCAGCTAAGCAACACAGTATATGGGAGTGTTGGATGTGTACCCTCCTGATCCCATGGCCGACTAGAAGCTGTGGTGTATGTACCTTGTCACTAGCTCAGGAAAAGAATCCAAAATTTAAAGTAAGATTTCTGTTGAATGTGTAACTCTTCCACACCATGGTAATATTTAAAACTTCTAAATCAAGCCACCAAAGTCAGAAACTATCTGTACTTGCAAAATGCAAAAATCATAGCTCAGGCTGGTGGTGTAGCTCAAGTGGTAGTGTACTTAGGTGAGTGTAATCTGGGTTCAATTCCCAGTACCACAAAAAAAATAGTATTAAAAATATTCTTTATTAATATCACTTCCTATAAGCAAAACCTATGCTGACTTTTTTTTGTTGAAGCCTGAACCCAGGACTCTGTGCACACTAGACAAACAGAAAAGTACAATTCCAGGATGTGTGTGTGTGTGTGTGTGTGTGTGTGTACACAGTCATCACTTGGTTATCTACAGGGATGTACCTGCATGGATACAAAATTCCAAAGACACTAAAGTCCCTTATATAAAATGGAGTAGTGTTTGCAGATAATCTGTGCACATCTTCCTGTATACTTTAAATTATCTCTGGATGACTTATATACCTAATACAATGTAAATGCTGTTAAATAGTTTTCATCCTGTATTGTTTAGGGAGTAATGACAAGGGAAAAGTTTGCACATGTGCAGTACAGATGCAACTATTTTCTCAAATATTTTCCAATCACAATTAGTGGTATCACAGATGCAAAACCCAAGGATAAAGAAAGTCAAACACATATACAGCTATATGTATACATACACAAATACATATTATACAAACTACTAACAAATGGAGCAAGACCCAATAGTAAAGTCAGAAAAGAGCATGGATGGTTTGTAGAGTAGAAATACAGGTAGCATTTAAACATACAGTTCACACTAACTAAAAACACAACTCAGTACTATATAGCTATCAGATCTAATGGGATAGACTGGCAATATATTTTGTGTGCAGGGGCAAACAGGCACCTGCAGAAACTATGGTGAGTGCACAATTGGTACAAACCATGCAGGAAGCAATTTTACAATATTATCAAAATTTAAAATGTTCTCTTATTGTTTCTATAAGACTTTATAGGAATGCGTTCTAAGAAACCAATTGGAGTTGGCTCAAGTGGTAAAGCGCCTGCCTAGCAAGCACAAGGCCCTGAGTTCAAACCCCAGCACCACCAAAAAAATATTGGACAAGCAAAATACACAGAGATATGCACTGAGGTACTGTGTGGTAGCAAAACCTGGAGACAAGCTACAGATGAGACTGGGTGAACAAACTGGGGTGTGGCATTCAATTGAGCATAGGCCGCTGTGAACATCAAGAAGCTGGCGGTCTTCTCGCTCGCAGCGAAGGAGAAGAGAGGAAAAGGAGGTCTCTGCCATGACTGCTATGCTCAAAGTAGCCACCTGCAAGCAAGCGGCTGTGAAGGGTGCGCCCTCTGGTGGACATCTGGAAAACCTCATGGCTACAGGCACAGGAGCACTGTGGGGAATCAGAGGCTATCAGAAGTCCACTGAACTTCAGATTTGCAAACTTCCCTTCTGGCCAGAGGTTGTTTAGGATTCAAAACAGAGCTGCGCTTTCCAGCACGCACCTATTGTCCTTGAAGGAGGCCGGGGAGGCTTTATCTTATTGGCCTTGTTTCAGTTTCCCACCCTGAGCACTATCTGTGCAAAACTTGAACAATTACAGCAAAACACATACAGGGGGCTCACAAGCCCCCTTCAAGAAGAATGTGATCAATAGTCCACGATCCTGGGGAGCATTTCATTTTTTAAGCTTCGTTTTCCTGTTATTAGTCGTTCTGAATATTTGATGCTTTCCTTATGGGGTCAAAGGAACCCAAGCCCTACATGACTGGCTGCTTGGCGGTCATGGAAACAGGGTACAGAAACCAGGTGTCAGCAGGGTTTCTACTTTCATCCATGTGTGAATGTTGGATAGAAATGCAAGGATGTTCAGCATTAATGCGATCCGAATCTTCCTGTGAACAGCTTGCAGTTCAACTTTACAATTCCAAATAAACTTGTCAGGTTTTTCTGGGCAATGCCAGAATTTGGGCTTTTTAAAGGAACAAGTACATTTCCTATTGACGGCAACTAAGTGGTGCTTGTAGAATTTTTATCTGCTTTTCTAACTGAGCTGACCTCTGGGCAAACACATCTTTTTAAAGTTATCTGTCTTCTGTGCTGTTCCTGTGATCTTGGGGTTAAAATGCTTTTTTAAAAGGCAGAGGTACATATTCTGATAAGAAATGATAGATTGGTGGGTGGAAAAGGTAAGAATAAAAGTATGTGCAATGCACTTCCATATTTATTATATATATAAATATATATGTATATATAAAATCCCTTTCAAAGAATATGCAAAACTCAGCAATAACTGTTAAGATGTTCACTTGTAGGTAAGGGTCTGAGAAGGCAGCACTGGGGGTGGGGGTAGAAGTGTGTTTCTAGGTGACATGCATTGGTACCTGTCAATTACTTACTATACATTAATTACTCAAGCAAACACATATTAAAGCCCTCCCACTCTGAGATCAGATAAATAATCACTTAGAGATTCATCTAGTCTTTTATGTTGTTTACCTATTCTTACATTTTTCTCTAATTCCCCTGGCATTGGCTTGGGATCCAGTGTAAAATGTTGTGTTCCCTACTTTGAGTCCCAGGGTCTGGGGAGGTCCAGCCCAGGAAGACCTCCAGCCAGGATGCAGGGAAAAGAGCAGGATGGATGACTCCGTGTCACCTTCACCTGTTTCATAAATCAAATCCCAGCCCGATTTTGCCACCTGCAGGTGTAGGTGAGGAATGCTATTGGCAGCTAGAAATAACGGACCTCGGAGGGGTCAGGTGTGGAGATGCAAAGTTCAGTCGTTTCAGAAGAAAGCAAAGAATTCTTGTGACCAGAGAAAGCAAAGTATGTAGATAAGAGCTGGCAGGGTGGCTCAAGTGGTAGAGTGCCTGCCTAGCAAGCACAAGGCCCTGAGTTCAAACCCCAGTACCCCCCAAAAAATAAGTAGATAAAAATTGAGCCAGCATCTTTAAGAAGTCTGATTGTAACATGCTTTTAAGCATAAATATAGGAAAGTATCAAAATACTTAAAAAGTCCACAAGTGAGATGGAGTTAGTCTAGAAAGAGACTGTCACAAGCTGACAGAAGACACAGGTTGCTGAGCACCTGCACCCAGGATCACAAATGGGGAGGTTGGATTTGGGGCTCATGAGGTTGATGACCCAAAGGTTAGGAAGTCCCAGGCCTCAAGGTGGCTTCCTCTTTCCTCCTCTGTCTTCACTGAACAACTATGCACACCAGGAAAGGCAAGGATCTGGCCATGCCAAGGTGACCAAGTGGCCCAGGACCTCTGCTGTGGCACGTCCATCCAGGGTTGGGGGACAGCCCCAGCAGAGATGGGACACTGAGGTCCACAGTACACGGTGGGAAAATGGTAGCAGAGACGGGAAGGGATGGGGAATGTAGCAGAGGGAAGGCAAGGTGTGTGCCAAGACAGGAGGACACTGTGGACACTGGGGACCATGTAGACAGGCAGCAGACAGTGCCCAGCCTTCACGGGAGTGCCTGGTGCTTCTGGAAACACAAGGCTGGGAGGGTGGGGCAGAGCAGCAAAGAGGAAAAGCCAGCGATAAGTTTGGAGGGAAGGCCAGGCGATCTCTGTGCCGGCTCTGGGGCCCATCAGACAAGACACATGACCTCAGCTTCAGGGTCACATTGGACAGTCCAATGCCCAAGGAGGCATGGGCAGGACATAGTAACATCAGCAAATGCCCTTACTGGGATGGCATTTCCTGCAAGAGGCCCTCTAAGGCCCAGAGAGATTTGTGTTCTGAAACCTTAATTCACTGGAAACATGGTTTCCTAAAGGGAGGGAGCCTTGCATTTTTAACCACTCCTAACTGGAATGGCCAAACAGGATAGGAAGCAAAAGAGGAGTGGGGATGGGGAGGAGGAAGAGAAAAATGACCAAAACTGGGCAGCTCCAGCCCTGAGAGGGTGGGAGAATGTGTGTCAGATAGCTGGACCCCTGACATCACAGAACTTTGGCACTTAACCTGCCCAGAACTCCATCTTCTCAGCTTCAGCTGGGAGGACCAAGGAAAGGAAGCATGACTCAAGTGGTAGAGCTGCCTAGCAAAAGGGCAAGGTCCTGAGTTCTAACTCAGCACTGCCAAAATAAAATAATAAATAAAAGTGAAAGAAAACTTTGAAAGACCAGCATCCTTCTTCATGACTCTTGGGAGAGGAGTAGGAGTCACACAGTGTCCTCCTCAAAGACAAGATTTGCCTCTCTCAAGGCTTTTGGGTCAAACATCACCCATCAGAGTTTACACCGACATGCAAGTGCATTAGGAGTCTACAATTTAAAATAATGTTTAATATTTTTGTGTCACTCCAAAGGAGCAATGAATAAGGGGAGCCACTAGCTAATGGAGCCCAGAAAAAGGTCTGGGTGGTATCAATTATAATTCATGCCAAGAGTCCTATCTTAGTTCCACTTGGAAACTCTTGAAACACAGAGGCATAAACTGTGTTATGAAGTCCTGCATGGGGCTCCTTAATAGGCATGGAAGTCAGGAGATCAGAGCTCAAGTCAAGACTTTGAGCTTTCTCGGAGTAAGATCTCGAGTAAATTCCTTGACTCCCCAGGCCTCGGTTTCCTCCTCCATAAAATGGAAACAAAATTAACTGCTCCCCCTAGGTTGACTGGTGGTATCAAGGAAACACGTGAGATCATAACATTAATGACCATTCTTGGTGGGTTGGCTGCCCAGATGAAGGGAGGTGGGCAGGAGCTCTATGCACAAGATGTCAACATATGACACTGCCTCAAGTTTCCACTGAAGTCCAGAGGTCAATAGCAAAACCACAGGCACTAAACATCCCCATATTCAAGTCAACACCTGCGTAGGATTTGCCAATAGGGTGGAAGAAACCCTGGTTGGTATCCCCAGCTAAATTCCCAGGGACTAAATTGAAGAGACAAAGAGATGGAATTTGAGGGGTAGAGCCATGGACTCCTGGGGTGTTCCTTCCCCCTCATGGCATAACCTAGCACCAGAGGCTAAGAGTGACACATGTCTTGAAACAGGAGAAAGGCAGTTGGAGGTTCCCAGGGCAGGGCAAGGTGGGGGGAACCATAAGAATCTGGAACCCAGGGTGCTCACTCAGGTGAAACTTTCTTACCTTACCTCTCTCTTGCCTTGCACCCTACACCTTGGAGAAGTTGGAGGAATACTTGGGGGGAAGAGGAGACAAAGAGAAGCACCCAAGCCATGGAGGACTGCCCCACCCTTGGAGGGGGGAAGCCAACATTTTCTTCATTACACCAACCTAAACAAAGAATTTTTTCAAAAAACTCAACTAAATGTAGACAGAGGACTTTTTTATTAGCCAAGTGTGACCAGGAAAAGCCAAAGGATGAGACTCTCTAGAGACACCATCTAGGGGTAGAGAAAGAGAGGGACCAACCATCTCTGGGGCCACAGAGGTAAGTTCGGGGGAAGATCAGAGACTTTGAGAGAGAATCATCAAGACTTCTGCTGCTCCAGGAATATGTGCCTGTGCAGCGTGCAGACAGAGGACTTGTCTGGCAACTGCTCAGACATCCATGGTAGCACCCAGGGAATGGGGGAGGGGAAGGAGGCACAGCATGGATCATGGGGACAGGACACAGAAGGAGTCCACAGCTTTTTATTTTCAGAGCTTTTGTGTTAGGGGTACTTTTTGAAATGAGTGTGTGGGAAGTATTTGAACAACAGCAGAACACACCCATGTACACACACCATTTTTCCCTGGTTAAGGCTGACCTCTCTTTTCTGACCCTGACTCTCACAGGCAAATTTCACTGGCCTCTGGGACCCATGAACATTGGTCACCACTGGCTGGTGTTCTGGCCTGCCATGGCCGAGCTCTACAGTGGAGACTGAGGGAGGTAGAAGTGAGGGGGAAGGGACGGGAGATAGATTGGGTGGGTAGGAACCATATGTTTCCTTTGCTCCTTTCTTTTATATAAACACTGTCATATACCATTAAATGTGAAGATGATGTTAATTAGAGAAATGGCACAAAAATGTGGTAGAAAGTGTTCTTGGCTCGTTACAAAAATATCCAAGGCCTTGCTTTTAATTGTTGGCTGAGAGCTGACTCCTACACCGTGACTCCCACACCATCTGGTCAACAGCATGGCCTTCCCCTTGGAGAGGTCATGGTGACCCCTGAGGAGACAGATGAGCCTGGCTGGACCTGCCTCCTCCTCCCCGACTCTTTGGTAAGAGAAAGTGTTCTGCCAGAAAAGCGAGGACACCCTTCCATCCAGAGGCCACTGTGGAACGAGAACCATCTCCTATTGGGTTATTTCTCTTGGTTTTAGTTCCACATAGTCTGCGTGGAAAAGCCTCTCTGGATGCTGTTTTCCTGGAGAATAGAAAGAAACTCAGCATGTGGAATACAAGCCCGTTGACAAGCCTCAGATCTCAGAACCCTGCCTGGGGCAGGCAGCATGAGCCTTCAGGACATGAACAACGTCATCATTCCTTCCTTCACATCCCTGTGCAGAGCACACCCATGTACCAGCTCACTGCCATGCATGTTTGACTCAGATGAGAAAGAAGCAGCCGGCCCCACAACCAACCAAGGGGAGCCAGGCATAGAACAGAGCAATTGGTTGCTGTGGGTCTGGGGTAGAGGGCTGTACAGGGACTGTGGAGACCAAAGAGGGGTAAGGTGGGGAAGCAGGAAGAGCTCTAAGGGGAGGACACAGACTAGAGTACACCAGGAAACAAGGACAGCAAGCAATCATAAGAGGGAGCCAGGACAGTGAAGAGCTGTAAGAAACATCACTGCCATTCAACTATGATAAATTGTAAGAATTTTTGTACATGTTACAATGTCCCTCCCAGTACAATAATAAAAAAGAAAGAAAGAAAGAAACGTCAATGCCCTGGAAAGGGACCTGGGAGGACATGGAGCATGTTTGTGGTGCTCCTTAACTTTCCAGAGCCCTTGTACACTCCTTTATGCCCTATGGTGGATGCCAGCAATTCTCTTTCCCAGCCTCCCTTGCAGCTAGGACACCCCATGTGACCTGAATCTACCAATCAGACACAACCATAGCATGGTAGAGATGACTTGCAGACTCACCCTACAGACACCATCTACAATTTCAGTGGTGACACAGCACCCAGCATCATCAGGACCAGCTTCCTGTCTGTGCAGTGCTAGTAGCGTGGGTCCCTCTATTGGGGCAGAATTACACCAGCTCATGAGCCTCCAAGTCTGCACCTCTCCTCTCCCCAAGAACCTCAGCACTGCTAATATCCTTTTAAACCCTTTCCCTCTCCCTTTCCCTCTCACCCCTGCCTCTGGCAGTACCGGGGTTTGAATTTGAGACTCTGATCTGGCTAGGCAGGTTCTCCACCACTTGAGCCATGCTACCAGCCCTCTTTTTCTCGTTAAGCTAACTAAAATGCTTGTTGCCTAGAGTTCTGATGGTACTGTGGAGACTGTAACAAGAGCTTAAAAAGAGAAATGCTGATGAGGCCAAGTGCCAGAACTGGCACACCACACTTGGACTTGGACTTGGACTTGACCTAGAACCTGAAAGGCCTTGTAATTTTGTGATACTTCTGCAGGGCTAGTGTGGGAGTGTCTGCACCGTCCCAACCCCAGCTGCTCTGTTGATCTTTTCACACTGCTGAGCTTCCAAATGCAAGTGTCTTCATGAAAGAACAAGGGTAATAAGGACACTCACTGTGCACATGCTACTTGCTGGTGCTATGTGGCAGATTATATCTTCCAAGGTGGCCACAATAGAACCTCCCAACTCACGTGCTCTTTACAGGATGACCTTGACAGTGCATCCATATCCATCAAGAGGCATTCTACCCTTTCTGGCTTTGGATCTAAGCAGGCTTGTGACAACCTCTGAAAGGATGGATGCTTTGTGACAGCCAAAGCCAGGCCATAAATGCTTAGTCAGCTTCTAACCAACACTCCTTTGTCTTCTCAGTCCTAGACCCCAGACACCCAGCTGAGACCCCTCCACCCAGCCGAGACCCCTCAGACCAGCTGAGATCCGCTCCCAGGCAGCAACCTCTGCCACACAGTGAGGAAGCATGGCAATGGTTCTAATCCCATCATCCCCATGGAAAACCCAAATGAGATCCACCCAGGCAAGCCCACTCAATCCTCAAAAATGTGAATGAAGAGAAGAAAATAATTGTCCATTGCTCTATGCTAAGTTTTGTCTAGTTTCATTCTTGTAGCAATCCATAACTGGAACACACAGGCTAAGCAGTTTAACTAGGTGTCTTAGTTAATATTCACCAGAGTCCTAGGAGGCAGGCGTTATTACTATTATTATTATTATTATTATTATTATTACAATCAATATCATTGCCCTCACTTGGATAAATGAAGTTGCTAAAGAACAGGGAGGTTGACTGACTTGCTCAATGATACACAGGGGGCATGTGTTGGAGCTAAGGTCCATCCCCACCTGTTGGGCTTCAGATCAGTGCATGTCACCACGGTGGCCAGCTAGCTTTCTAGAAAGTTTCCTGTCAGCAACAGGGAACCACTGAGAAGTGGAGAAAGCAGTCATGGTCGGGTTTGTGTTTTGTAAAAATCGCTCTGACTATAATGTAAGGAGGAATTGAGGACAGATGTCAGGGCACAAACAGCTGGGGACATAAGCGTTGCCTAAATCACCACCAAGGACTCCACCCTGGCAGTGGCTGTAGGAATGCAGAATAGAGAGAAAGAAGCAGATGCGAAGGCCAAATCAAGAAGCTGTCACTGACTCAATCCAGGGAAGAGAAAGGGAGAGCACAGAGATGGAGCATCATACACATCACAAAGTGTATCTGGATGAGGGGAAGGTAAGTCACCAGTCTCTACTCATGAATTTCAGCAGTCACTAAAGGTCAGGAGTCACTCATTCCTACCTGTCAGCCTTAAGTATCAGCTGATGTCACAGTGGCCATCAACTCGATCAGGGTGAGCAGAGCTGGGCTGAGCATCAGTAGGGATGTGCTAGCTTCTGCTTTCTTGACACTCAGCCCTAAGATCTCCAAGGTTGGTGAGAAAGCCAGGCTTGTTCACATGTCCTCTGAGGTCAGCCAAGGGCTCAGCTCCAAATTCACCTCCTCTGTGGTCCTCTTACTGTTCACCATTACAGGAGGAAGGGGAGTTTTGGAGTCCCGGATTGACAATTAATCTTTCACAGGGAAGTGGCACAGGTTACACCTGCTTACACTGATTGGCCAGAACAAGTCACCTGACACACCCATCTGCAGGGGGGCAGGAAGTTCAATCACCTCCCAGGGGAGGAAAACCAGGTCCCATGATCAGCTGTACATGGCCAGGCTGGGAGTCTCCCGCCTGGAGGAGGAGGTACAACAAGCTTGTACCTTGGTTCATCCAGGTTAGCAGTGCTGAGATCTGTGCATCCTTTTCTCAGCCAACTGTGGGCTCCCTGGAGCCTCTAAACGTCCCTTGCTCCTCTCCACAGAGCAAATCCTCACATTAATCTGGGTACCTGTTACACAGCCTGGGAATCCATCAAGCTGTGCCCCTTTTCTAGTATGTGTACTAGGTTTTGGTTAAAAGTTAATTTTTAAAAACTATAGAAGTCCCCCTTATCTGAGGGGGATACATTTCAAGACCCCCACTGAATGCCTAAAACCTCAGATAAGAACTGACCATGTATATACAATGGTTTTTTTTTCCTATATGCACCTATGACAAAGCCTAATTTATAAATTAAGCACAGTAAGTAAGAGATTAACAAAATGAGCAATTATAATAACAATCAGTAATAAAAAGCCATGTGAATGTTCTAGCCATCTACCCATCCATCTCTATCTTATCTCATTGATTCCTAGAATTTTCCATGTCATCCTTTTGGACCGCAGGTGGCTGTGGATAACTGACACTGCTGAAGCAAGAGGCACAGCTGTCCTTGATCTGACAGCTATCAATGAAGGAGGCAGGAGACAATCACTCTCCATCTTTACCCAGTCTTTGTGGGGTCTCCTCCCCTCTGCTGAGACTGGACACAGGTACCGAGTGGGTTAAGTGTGGACAGGCAGAGGGAGCTTCTTGGATGCTCAGAGTCCATTAAGCCTGGAAACCTGGGTGAGGAGACACATTTGTCTCCCAGCCCAGCTCCTGGGACCTGGCCAACATCTGAGCTCTCCCGGATGGCTTTTCCAGGGTCAGCCTATTTAGGAACGAATCCTGACTAATTTGGTCACCCTCCCATTTCTCAAGCATGATTTGTGGCTTCGCTGCAGCAGGAAAAAATAATGAGAAGTGCACAGCTCGGGCCATATCCGTAATTCATAACTGCAATAAAACCCTCAGCTGCTGTTATGACTCTCAGCAGTCTGAGTGGGGTGCACGCTGGGGCCAGTAGAGGGCCCAGATGTTTCCGTTGCAGGGCATTGCAGAGTTCACAGGCTGAAGACACTCGTGGCAAAGCCTAGCCTTGGTTGGAGGCAAAAGCCAGAAACTTGATTCATGATCCCTGGACAGCAGGGCACATTGGAAGCTCAGAGTCTGGAGCCACCATCAAAGAAGCAACTGCAGACCATCCCAAGCCTCTACAAAGCTCCTCGGTGTGCAGGAGGGCAGGTCTACACTGACCCCAAGAGAGCAAAGGGTAATATATTGGTTGGGGATTTGGGTTGTGAGTGATAGAAAACCCAGGTCAAATAACTTAAGCCATAAAAGGGAATTTATTGGCTCACATAAGTGAAATGTGCAAAAATCGTTCAGGCTTCAGGTAAAGCTTGACCCAGAGGCTAACTAATGTTATCAGAGTGGCCCACGGCAGCTCCCTCAATGGCTGCACTATCTCCAGAATTTATAACCCTAGAGGAAGACTCTCTCCCTTAGAATTGAACAAAGGTCCCAACACTCACTAGCACCCACTGGGTCAGGTGTCTGTTCCTAAACCAGTCATCAGGTAAGGGTAGGGAGGAGGGCAGAACATACTGGTTAACTTGACCAAGCTGGAAACTGAGGGTCAGCTCCCTGTATTCCATATACTTGAAAGTGGGGAAAGGATAGCACCATAAGGGAAACCCTGTTTTACCAAAGAAGTAGAAAGGAGGTGCTGGGCCGGCACAGAGCAAGTGTCTACTTCCTGGGTCAGGAGCAGGTAAGCCAGGTCCTGGAGCCAAATCTAGCCAGCCTCTTGTTTTTTGCATACAAAGTTTTAGAGAGCACAGCAGGCCCTTCTGGGCTGCTTTTGCCCCTACAGTGCAAGAGTTAAATAACCCATCTGTCCAGCCCCCAAAGCCTAAAGGAGTCCTCCTCCCACCCCTTGGAGACACTTCCCTGAGTGAGAGGTTCATTTCACAGGGGACTTCTGAGATGACAGGTAAAAGCAAACAGTGGAAACTTCTGGTGTCCAGACACCTTGCAATCAGAGCTTGCACCAGCTCCCACCTCTGCCACACTCTGGCTGGGGACACAGGTGGGACAGGGAATCAGGAAGAAGGAAGTGGAATGGGGCATGGGCCCATCACAGCCAGGTCAGGGGAGGGCACCTGGCCCCAGCTGTGCTGCCCACTGGTGGAGTCATACACCAGGCCAGGGGGCTGAGATTGTCCTGCGGATCTTAAAACCCTGGTCCATATCCAACAGCTGGTGTCTTCTGGCATGTGCCAGGAAGAGGTGACCCCCCACACACACCACAACCACCACCACCACCACCACCACCACTGCCCAACTCTGTCTGCAGTAGGTAGGACCATCCAGCAGGGGGCACTGTCCCTGCTCTGCAGCCAGCAGCCACCCACAGGCCACAGTTCCCAGTTCCGAACACAGAAAAAAATTGGGGCTCTGATGTTGGAGAGTTATGCTTTCCATGGTGACCAAGAAACTCTCACCCTGGGGACCATTTATTCCCTGAACTCATCGGCCATTCTGCGAGCCCTGCTTCTCCCTAGAAGTGCTGGTGGCTATGTGGCTCTGCTCTGAGGGAGGGTCAAGGAGGATGGGGACTTGACCTACACTGTTTATCCAGGGCCTACCCTAAGGTGTGACATGAGTTCAGGAGACTACATCCATCCTCCCGGTAGTCCTACATACAAAAAAGCAGCCCTAAGGACAAGCTTACCTCCTTGCCATCTCCCAGGCTGTCTTCAGGCCTCCTCTCCAAACAGCCTCAGTGGAGGCCATACTTGGCCTTGACTCCACCTTCCCCCAGCCCTTCTTCATCCCTTCTCCCTGCCCATACCTTTTCCCTTCTGGGCTGCTGTGTGCACTGCGTCCGTGCCCACCCTTGCTCTCTGGCTTCCTGTGGGATTTGGCCTTTGGGACAGTACAGGCTGTGTCAAGGGAAAATAGCAAGCAAGACTGAGGTAATTGCCATTTCCCTATAGGAGCCTCGTAAGTTGGCTGCAGGCCTGTCCATGGCTCTCAGAAGATTGGCCCCTCAGGACTCAGGGATGGCAATAGCTCTTACATCTGCTTGCCCTGTAGTAATCCCATAATCCCTGTGGTTCCCTGGATCCTGCCTGCACCTTGCAAATGGCCATTCCCTCAACTGTCCTCAAATTACCCAAGGTGAGAGGCCAAAGTTGTTTGTTGGGACCCTGTTTTATATACTACTCAAACCTCAGAGGGACCAGGATACTGATGAGGCTGGAGGAGCAAGGCTTGGCTCAGAGCCTGGGCTTCTCTGGCAGGCTGCACACTTGCCCCAGTGCCCACCCACAAAGGAGCCTCACAAACTCTGAGGGTGACTGGCTGGCTACAGCTACTCTGTCCAGCACTGGGGACAGCCCACTGTGCCCAGGGCTGGGGAATTCTGATATGTTTGCTAAAAGGGTCAAGTGAGGGTGCTTGCCTAGAATTCTACACCCCAGAATGAGGTGGTAAACTCGGAACGCCCTCACAAGCATCCCAAGAAAGAACTGCACTGTACCACCAAAACATCATTCAACGAACTTGCTGGGTACAGCGTGGGCAAGATGAAAGACTGAGGTCTGGTTTCAGAGCTTTCAGCTTGTAAAGAGGGACAAGTAACCATGAAAGAGAAAATTCCAGCAGGAGACACTGGACAGCCTGCTGAAAAGGGAGCAGGTAGAAAGGAAGCAAGGGGACAGGAAAGGAGGGTGCCAGTGAAGGAGAGAGAGAGACAGAGACAGAGACAGAGAGAGAAGAGGGCACTTGCCACTGCTCCTGTGTACAGGCCCCTCTCCCACTTAGCTGGGCTCATCCATTCGTGGTAGACAGAGGTCCTGATTCCATCAGGTGCAATGCCGGCCTCTGGCGTGATAAGAAAGCAGAACCCACTCACCACACTTTCTTATTCTTGCGACCACATGTCATGTCAGTTCATTGGTCTCGAGTTTGGACCAGTGCATCGATCAGTCTGGAGACGAAGGAACCTTTGCTACTTATTTTTTAACTTTTTATTGAAAAATAACATCCCAAAAAACATGAAAGTGCATAGTCCTAAGTGTGCAGCCCCATAAACTCTTGTACAAAAGTAACTGCCAGCTAGACCAAGCCACAGAGTGTTTCAGATCTCCGTGGCTCCCCTGACCCTCCCGCCCCAGAGCACAGCTCAGCCCGTTTCTATCCCCACAGGGGACCTGAGGTTCTAGAAGTTCGTGTGACATCATCTTTGCCTTGCTTCTTTCACTCACCATAACAGCTGTGAGACCGTGTCACACTGTCGCCTGGGTTTCTGCTTCTTCATAGCTTTCAGGATTTTACCAGAGGGATATACACCAGTGTTCATCCATTCTACTGCTGATCGGCATTTGAGATTTTTTTTTTTTTTGGTAAGACTAGAGTTTGAACTCAGGACCTCACACTTGCAAAGCAGGCGCTTTACCACCTGAACCACACCTTCAGTCCATTTTGCTCTGGTTATTTTGGAGATGGGGGTCTTGTGAACTATTTGCCCAGGTTGGCCTCAAACCATGATCCTCCCAATCTCAGCCTCCCAAGTAGCTTGAATTACAGGTATGAGCCACTGGTGCCTGACAACATTTGGGATTTTATAGATCAGAGCCACTATGAATGAAGCTGATATGAAATTGTTGTCTGTTGGTGGATTTCCTACAATTAACACATTTTAATCATATGCTGTGGACTGTATACTTTATATTGTATATTTTATAATTAGTAAATATGTTAAGCTATATTGATAAAATATATCACTAAAAGCTAATACAATTAGCTTCTCTGGACTCTTCCCTGGACTCTTTTCTCTCATTCAAGAGCTTCAGTGTGAGAAGAAAGTAGCACAAAAAGGAAGTGACAATAAGGCAGCCAACACAAAGGAGGGCACTTCTGATGCCACAGTAGAAGAGGGAGTTTGGGGAAGATGAAGAGCGTTTGCCTGATTGGCTTCCAAAAACCCAAAGCAGAAAGGACGCAGGGGGCACCACTAGGTGGCGCCAGAGCAGCGCCCACGCATGGCCAGAAGGGCTGGAGCAGCAGAAGACCTGGAGACAAACCAGGCCTCTGCGCAAGATTTGTGCAAAGACCAGGTAGGAGCAGCTCTGGCAGGGGATTAGAAGCTTTCAGAAGACACACTCCACTCTGCCTCTGCTCCCAAACATCCTAAGTTACCTAAGCTCCCTGGGGGTCCCTGACCTCATTTGCCGGCCAGGAAGAAGGATGGGTGAGAGGGTGGACCATGCTGAAGCCCCAGCTCAGGAAAGGGGCGCTTCCTCCCTGCTTCACAGACACTCCACATTTTGGGGCAGCTGATGAATTTTCCAGCTGCTGCACATGGAGCCCGGGCCTTCAGCTTTACAGTGAGTTTAGAAAGGCCAGGGATCCAGCCTGAGGTCACACGGCCATCCCAGGCCTGCTGTCTTTGCCCAGCACCTTTGGGTCTTCCTGGCTCCAGGGGGCCAGGCAGAGAGGTAGCCAGATCCCAGGTCCCGCACTTGTGCCTGCCTGCCCACCCCTCTGACCAGGAACACTTCAGAGTCACTAGAGTCCCCTGGGAAATGAACCACACAGCTTGCTCTTCTAGACACATTCATGCCTTGCTCACAAGACCCTGAAAGAGCGAAAGGGAACGCTGGGGCCACCTGGTCATGCAAATCAGTCCACCCACTGGAGACCAGCCCAATCGCAAGGGCCACATGGCAAATGTGACACTACCTCCAACTGCCTGAAACCCTCACCTTGGGGGGCCTCACAGCCGGCTCTGGACTCTGGGGGTGACAGAAATGTTCTTAGCCACCACCCTTCATGGGCAGGAAGTCCACAGGACAAGATGGTGGCCAGTGGAAGGAGGGCAGCAATGAAGAAAGAGTCTCACCCCCATGCCAGGGAGGCCACGCTGTGGAAGGTGGGCCCCTTCTCACGTGGGGACCTTGAACTGGCAGCCACACAAACGCACATGTGTGTGGAACACTGATGACACAATAATAATATCACTCAGTATGAACTCTCTTAGCACCCGACTCCTGTTGGATGTTGGACACTTGTCACTTCTGGTGTCACAGTACTTCTGCAGAAGTGCATAGTGTCAGCACCTCCATGCTGTGGACGAGGGAGCAGGTGGGGAGACAGTGGCTTGCACGGGCCAGCACAGCTAAAAGCAGAGGGGCCACTTCACCCCCTGCAGCCCTGGGTTTCCTCCTGCTCTATTCTGCCACAGGCCCCGAGTAAGGGACAGTCTGGGAAATGCAGCCGTTGCCTCAAGGAAGCTTCAGGTGAGGTGGGTGAGGGCAGCTGCGCACACACATGCGGCATGAGCACACATGCAGTGCAAGCTATGGTGAAATACCACTTGTCTGAATTCTGGTCTCAGTGTCCACTCAGCCTCGCTGAAGTGTGAGGACACCTTAGTTGAAGAAGAGGAGAACCTGCCTCTGCTTGGGGACCGGTTCCTCTCCCACTCCCTGTGTGGGTTCTGCGTGTGCCGTCTATGCTTGAGCAGATGCACCTTGAATGACCGGAAATCTTCCCCTTGCCTATCCTAGTGTGTCAAGGCATGGGGACATAGCCTCTGGGCTGGCCTCCTTTCTGTGGTATGACTGTGACCCGCTGCCTTATCCATCTCCTGATGTCTGTCCTGTGTTTATCCCAGGCTCAGCACAAGCCAGCTCTGGGAACTCCAGCTCAGGGGACCCGTATTTCCATTGCTATTGGCAGGAAGAGTCAGCCTTGGATGGTAGCCTTCTTGGGTTTTTCTCAGACTCTTAGTGCCACCAATTGCTCAACATGGAGCCTGGGGGTTCTTAATTGAGGGGACTGAATCACAGCCAACTCAGCCGGTGCCTATTCTTTCTAGAAACGGCCAGGAGATGGTCTCAGATTCACCGTGCTTACTCTTAGCATGTGCATGCATGTGTGATCCTGCAGATGAGTGTGCAGGTACACAAAGAGCCTCTGAATGAATACACACGGAGCATGACATCCTAGATGCCCGCCCAATACACTTTTCTTCCTGATGACGTTATACTTCTTCATCTGCAGGCCTCTTCATAAGACTAGTTTGCGTTTGTTTGCTTATTCACTGCTTGTAACCCTGATTCACAAAACCCCCTGAGGACATGGATGCAGTGATTGATGGAGTATTTAATAGATGGCATGAAAGAACTTGATAGCCACCAAGGAAAAAACTAAGGGGGTAACTCCACCTCATCCTATACATCAAAATAAATTCCAAATGGATCAAATGTCTATACACTAAAAAAAAAAAAAAAAAAGAAAGAAAAAGAAAAAATCCTCCAGGTTGGATGGGATGTCTCACGCCTGTAATCCCAGCTGCTCAAGAGGCAGAGATCAGGAAGATCACAGTTAGAGGTGAAAAGTTAGCAAGATCCCATCTCAAGCAATAATAGGCATAGTGGTCACACCCAGCTACACACAAGGCTGTCAGGCTGTTAGGTGAGAGGATGGTGGTCTGAGGCCAGCCCAGCACAAAAACACAAGACACTACTTGAAAAATAATTAAAACAACAAAAAACAGGGTAGGGGGAAGCTGGAGGTGTGGCTCAAGTGGTAGAGTGCTTGCCTAGCAATCAGGAGGCCTTGAGTTCAAACCCTAGTACTACCAAAACAAAGAAAACTATGAAACTTTTTAAAAAAGTGTTTGTATATAATCTCAGAATAGGGAATTCCTTTTGCTAAGTATTAAACAAAACTCAAGCAACATAAAAGATTATTAAATTTTCCTGAATAATTTTTAAAACTACATGGGGAAAAAAATAAAGCCAAAAGTCAAGCAAGAAATGGGATATATTAACAACTCCTATTAGCAATAAAGAGACATTTCCTTAATATTGAAGACCTCCTACAAATCGTAGGACCAAAAACCCAGTGAAAAAAAACGGACTCAGGACATAAACTGGCTGGGTTCAAATCCTAGTTCTCCCAGTTACTACCTGTGTGTCCTTAACCAAGTTACTTGACCACTCAGGACCTAGGTTTATTAAGAGGGTCCTGGCCTCCCTGGAGTAGTAAAGATGAAATACATACCACTGACCCAGAGTGGACACCGCTGGTTTCCCTGCCACCCTCCCCAAGTACAGCGAGGTCCTTGGGCACAAGAGCAGTTCCAGTGAGGACCCTCCTCCAGGTGGGCAGCTGAGATTGGTGGAGTCCAACGTGGATCAGAAATGGTCAGGTAGGCCAGGGTGAAGGATCCAGTTCCAGCTCTAAGGCCTCACGTGAGTCGCTGGTGATCCCTGCAGAGTCCCCCCTCTGCCTGCAGGTGAGAAGGAAACAGAAAAAACACCAAGGACCTCATATGGCAAATGCAGGCCTAAGCTGGCCCTGGGTGAAAGTTAAAATTCATAGACTGTTAATTAGCATGTGGTCCAGGAGGTTTCTAAATAGCTTCGCAGCGAGGCAATGGCAGGCCAACGGCCAGCACTTAAAAGCCTGGTTTAAAAGAGAGGGAGCCGAAAGGGAAACAAAACAGCCAAGATGTTTCTGGTTCTTTTTACATCACAGCAGCCTGTGCGCTCACTTCTGCTGGAGCCTGGGTGGAAATCAAGCCATCTGCCCTCCCTTCGTGGTGGGCTTCAGGAGAGAACGTAGGAGGGTAGAGAGAGAGGGTGGCCACCTTAACAGGCCATGAGTGCTTTGCCCCACCAGTTTGTAAGGCCGTGCTTCTTCTTGGTTGGTAGGTACGTGGTGTACAATAAGGGGATGACCTTGGCCTTGATTTTGTATGCCTTTGGTCTTTGGCATGAAATTAACACTTCTGCAGACCTTTAAGACCTCCTGTGCTCCCTGGGATTCAGTCCCCTCATCCTTCCATAGAGGGAGACCAGGCTCCACGACCAACCAAGGCCCTATTGCTTCCCAACCCTGACCTCCAAATATCCCACCATCCAAGGCAGGGAGAGGTCCAAGGGGCTCTCTCTGAGGAATGTGCCAGCTGCTGCTCCCCAGGTGCTCCAGTCACAGTCACAGCCTGCTTGTGCATAAACAGGCCATCCCACTGCCCAGTGCCTGCCTCAAGGACCGTCCGTGATGGGGATAGGCAACAAAGCTCACCCTGCTTGGAGACCCAGCCAGGCATCTCAGTGCCAAGTGCGTTCGGAGTGTCCTGTGTTCCAGTCCCATTGGTTCACCTGAGCATTTGCTGTTGAATGAGAAATCTCTTAATTTTCATGCCAGCAGCTTTTTGAGAGAAAAGTTACCGTGTCAAGGGTCAAGTAAAAACTACACGTGGGTAGATGAGAAGCCTGCCTGCATTGTCAGTTGTACATGGTGGAGGGAGGACCCTGTCACTCTTGTTCACTGCTCTGTTCCCAGAGCCCCGAACTATTTAGTGAAGGAAAGAATGAATGGGTCAGGCATGTTTCAGAAGGGAGATGACAAAAACTAACATGACTGAGTGCCAGCTATGTCACAGGGATCGTGCTAGGGACTTAATGAGCCTTGTCACAGGTATAGATAATGCCTCATGATGGAGGTATTATCTCTGCTTTACCCTGTTACACAGGTAGAGAAACAGGGCTCAGAGGGGTTGGCATCATTGCCCAGGATCACACAGCAGGTAAGTGGCAGAACCTGGGCTAATTTCTAAGACTTTTAGACTTCAGGGACTAAATCCCCTACTCCATCCTGCCTTGGAATGGATGGATGTATGGACGGGTAGATGAAAAGACAATGAATGCGTCATGGGAGGTTGGATGGATGGATGAATAAGTAGGTGAATACATGGTATGGATGCATCATAGGGAGTGGGTGGGTGGGAGGAAGGGTGGATGGATGGACAGATGGCGGGTGGGTGAATGGATGATATATATGAATGGATGGATGGTTGAATGATGGATGGGTGAATGGATGATGGATGGATGGATGAGCGGATGGTGGATGCATGATGGCTATTTGGATGGATGGATGAAATATGAATAGATTTGAAGAGTCCTTCCAGAGTAAACTTTCTTCCCTTTCCCCTGCCATTGCTGCAGAAGCCCCAGCAATTTCCATAAGCATCTGAGAGCCCCCAAGAGGGCTACTTTAACAGCACAAAACCAGTTTAACTGGTGGATTCCTTGTGTGTCTCCTTCACACCTTGGCCAGGTGTAAACAATCTAATTAGGTTCCTCATTGCACCCTCCTCAATCCAACTGTAGAATCCACATTCCCTACACCCCAGGGAGGATCAGGAAGAGCTGCCTCCTCCCTCCTCCCTCACTTTCTCAGGACAATGGGAGTCTTGGGGGGAAGGGAGCTCACTCATGTGAGTCCCTCTCCTCCCTGACATCCTAGGCCAAGGAGTGATGCTAACTGAGCCTGTGTCCCCAGGTGTACAAAGGGCTGTCTACTTTACTGACCACAGAAAGAAACAGTTGTGCAGGTAGCGTGCCTCCTATGCCCAGGGTGGACACTGGCTCGGCTGTAGTGTCCTTCTGCCCCACACATAGCCCTGGCACAGAGCACTATCCAGGTATCAGCTGATAGAGGTTCCTTTCAGACCCTGGCATTCATGTACATCTTGTGCCCAGAGTTGGTAAGCTCCCTTCTGGCCTCAGGGTGTGCACAATAGAGGGTGAGATTAGCCCTTAGGGCTGGGCCCAGCAGTGCCTCGCCACAAGCCTCTTTCTCAGATGCTTAGGTCAATATTCATTCCCCGCTCAGTGCCTGAGCCAAGATCAGGGCTGGTGTCCCAGTGAAAGGGGCATATTGTTTGCCCAGCTCCTCCATGCCCTTTGTGGGTCCCACGGTCTTCTCCACTTAATATGGCAATTATAGCTTCCAAGTCAGTGGAAAGACCAAGGCTTGTGAAGGAAATTATGAGGCCTGGGTCAGTGTTGGAGTGCATCACACTCCAACACTGGAAGCAGTATGGCATCACAGAGAGACATGGGAGTGAGGACGCTGAGGGTTTCTGCTCTGCTCCTGCCTGTGGTGTGACCTGGAAGAGGAACCCTGGCTCTCTGACCTCAGCTTTGTATTGGGATTCCCACCACCTCATGGATCCCAGCAAAGCCAGTGAGGCATCTGTGTTGGTGCCTGATGTTGGACACGCATTCGTTAGTAGTCTGCTGAGTGCTGAGGGGCCAGAATAATTGATCCCACTCTATCCCTTCACAAGGATCATCTCCAGATGAAGAAGTGAGGCCTAGAGAGAGAGGCTTCAATTCACAGGCACCACGCAGCCAGCAGGACACAGAATCAGGATCAGGTCCAGGACTCTGAGTCCAGACCTGACCTGCCAGCCGCTGAGTTGAAGAAGGTCCTTCCGGCCTGTAGGCACCTTGGCTGTGTCAGGCAGGACAATTAAGGCTCCGAGAGACCCTGACTGCCCAGGGCTGTAACCGCAGTCACAGGTGATGTCTGGTATCTTGTGAGAAAGAGAACCGCCCAAAGTACACAGCTACCTGTCTGTCTGGAGCTGTTTTACCTAAAGGAAGGAATGTGCCACTCCCCTGGGGACCTTGAAGGTCAGAGTCCACCCCCTGAGGAAAAGAACAGACAGTCCACCCCTGGGGGATTTATTGTCTTCAATAATTGCCTTGCTGATGCTTGTAAGAAGCTTGGAGCTGATGCTTTTAACACCTGGTCTTTTGGTCATCCCTGTTTACAACTGAGAGAAAGCACCTCAGGTGACATCCTCCCAAAGACAGGGGACCAGGGAGCACAGCTAGAATAACGTGCCTTGGTTTCCTTCCATCCTATGTTTTTTTTAAGATTTTCTTTCTGTTTGTATCAAGAGGTAGGTTTTCTGTTTTATATGTATATACACACATATATGGCTGCTTCTTTAAGGAAACATATTAAAGTGAAAAGAGGATAGAACTAGCTGGATGCTGGTGGCTCATACTGAACTCCTAGCTATTTGGGAGGCAGAGATCAGGAGGACTGAGATTCAAGGCCAGCCCTGGCAAATAGTATAAGAGACCCTATCTTGAAAATGCCCAACACAAAAAAGGGCTGGCAGAGTGGCTC
Organism: Castor canadensis; assembly: GCF_047511655.1. NCBI lineage: Eukaryota > Metazoa > Chordata > Mammalia > Rodentia > Castoridae > Castor > Castor canadensis. The sequence continues at coordinate 14,789,776 of NC_133388.1, read as the reverse complement.
AGGTGGTAGAATGCCTGACTAGTAAGCATGAGGGCCCTGAGTTCAAATCCCAGTACCACCAAAAAAAAAGTGATGAAGGTCAGCCACCTAGGGAGAAAAGAACCCAGGTTTGATGTTTGTCCACCTGGTGGACACTGAGGTTGGAGAAGTCCAGCCTAGCCCTTGAGTGGTCAGACGGCCGATGTTCCCATGCCAGAACCGAGGGTGGGGGCTGGTATGAGTGACTCCTCCTCTGTTAATGCTAACAGGGCAAATGAATGAGAGAATAACATGAGCTAATGTGTGGACAGACCTGGCACAGTGCTCTGCTCTGTGACCAAGACTCGCTCTTCTTCCCTCCCTGCCCTCTCTCAACTCCTGAGCTCCTCCACCCTCAGCTCATCTGCTCACCAGAAGAACCCTGGAAGAAACCAGAATAATCAGAAACAGCACTGGGAAGGAGTCAAGCTCCTAACCTGTTGCCCTGGCTCCCCCACTACCTGCTGTGTGATCTTGGTCTAATCCTTTCCCTCTCTGGACCTCAGTCTCTTCATCTGTAGACGTTATCCCATGTGAGGGATCAGAAAACTATAGCCCAGAGGCCAACTCAAAGCACTCCTAGGTTTTGTAATAAACTATTAGAGCAGAATCCCATTCATTGCCTCCAAATGCACCTTGGCAGTTTTAGCACTAAACAACAGAGAGCCATACTGGCGACAGAGACCTACAGAGTTTGCTAGCTGGCACTGTACTCAGAGTCTGGAACAGCACCTGGCTCCAGAGGCTTTCTGTGCATCTTTGTGGGATGAATGAATGAATGGACCTGCAAGGGCCCAACTAGTTTTGATCATGCAACACTGTGATGGTGGCATGTGGATGGACGTGACATCAAAGGCCCGCCACCTCTGTTTCTTCAGCGGTCACCACCTGATTGCTCAAGGTCTATGGTCATCATGCTCCTTGGATCTCTCTTCCAGGCAGAACCCACTATCCTGCTGCACAGAGAGCAGCTGGCTGGCACCCTGCAGCTGTTGGACCCTTCTGGATTCACCTCATCTTTGCAGCCACGTGTTTCTACTGGTTGCAGCTGTGCAGTGCAACTCCCCACAAGCAGCCTTGATTCCAGAGCTCTGATGGGCTGGTGGGTGCCTGTGGTCATCCCAACCTCTTCCCCCCATCCTGCTTCTCTCACTTTGTCTTTCATGGGAGCTTTGGGTCTCCCATCCTCCATGTAACTACTGCTTGTGTGCAGGACCTGGACCCCCAGGGACTAACTTCTCTGCATGTGTTTATCAGGCGCCTACTGGTTATGGGACATTGGGCTGGAGGCTGGGGCGGAGGCCCATTTGTCTGAAGAACAGAAGTAGTAGGAAGGCAAGACAGTCAGCCCACCCTCCTACACCCCGAGAGCCATGCCCAACGGCTCCCAGTATTCAGAGATGTGCAGAACTTTTCAGCTGAGTTTGCCCGACATTTGAGAGCAACCAGGACATCTGTAGAGGAACAGACTAGTCTCAGACCGGGGACATGCTGGGGACTGAGGAGCCAGCGCCCACTGGCTTCCTGAGGTTGGAAACAGCAAGAGCTAGGCACAGGGCAAGTGCAATTGCAGGTCACATAGTCAGTTTTGTTGGACAACCGATTGACAGCTCGACTTAGACCTAAGGCCAAGTGAGAATCCCTGAGACTTCTTGTTTGGAGTCCAAATCAACCAACCACACTGGCGCAGGACTCCTTACCACCCCAAAAAAGGAGGGCTGAGTTGCACCCCTCAGTCCCCACCCCGAAGCCACCATAGCAGAGTTACTCCACCTCCCAGAAAACAGTCAGAGCCTGGCCAGGCTGCCTACCTCTCACTTCTTAATCCTGATCATGGAGGGCAAAAGCCCCCTTTGAGAACCTCTCAGGACTCAGTTCCCTCGGATCACATGCATATGTAGGCTGTTGGTGGCAGAGTTGGAACTGAGGCTAGGAGAAACACTCAGAGGTGCCCGACCTCTGAGCTCCTGTGGGAGCTCCTGTTTGCTGAAGTCTCAGAGCAGGAGAGTCTGGGAGATGAAGTCCACAGGGGCAGCTTCCGAGGCATGAAGTCCAGGAATGGCTCTGAACCTGCAGAGAAGGAGAGGGAGGGGCCACAGAAGAGAGAAGATGAAAGCTGACCGCACCATATGCTTTTCTGTACAGGTTCCATGTGCTGGAAGCTTAGTCCCCAGGGCAACAGTCGTGAGGACTTGGCCTTCAATGATGGATTGTTAGTTATCCTGGGAGTGGGATTCTGATAAAAGCATGTGTTCTCACCCCTTCCTTCTTTCATGCGGGTTCCTTTGCTCTCTGCCTTTTGCCATGGGATGTCGCAGCAAGAACACCCTTGCCAGAATCAAGTCGCTCCACCTCGGACTCTCCAGCTTCCGGGACAGTGAGAAACAAATCTCAGTTCTTCCTAAATTACCCAGTCTCAGGTATCTTGTTACAGCAGCACAAAACCAACCAGTCTTTCATTTACCCTCCCAGGCAGCTGTGACACGTCCATCCCCTCTGCAAATGAGGGAGCTGAGGCTCTGAGGGGAATCTCTGTGACCCAAGGATCACAGTGAAGGATCACAGGGGCCAATACTGCAACCTCCATCTTCAAGTCTCTCCTTTCAGCCTCACCCCGCAGCCAACCACAAAGAAGTGTGTATGTGGCGGGGGTGGGGGTGGGGGGGTGTCACCAGACTTCTCAGGGCTCTGGCTGGGTCACCTCCGGGCAGGGGAAGGCTTGCTTTTCCTGACTAAAGTTTTATAGACATGTCCTGCATTCACTCCAAGTGTCATTCCATTTGCCAAATTCTGTAGTGCAGTGTAAGTCTCTGCTAATCGAGCCCCAGTGGCTGTGGACTGCAAACTTTCATCTTCATCACCCAAGTGCACCTTCATTTCTCCAGACTTCAAAAGCACTTGTTCAGTCCTGGTTGGGGGTGGATCAGCAGACAGCAGAGAAGAGCAGGGGGTCGGTGGAGTCAGGAATTCCCCGCCCCCCATGCTGAGTGGTCTGGGCAACTGACTTAACCTCTCTGAACCTCAGTTTCCCAATATGCAGCACACAAGAATAATATTGGTCTCATACCTATGTAGGTACTGGGAAATAGAGGAGAGGTTCCTCTATGAGTAGCTGAGTAGCTAAATGCAGTGGAGTCCAGTAAGGTGAGGAAGGAGTGGGAGATGCTGCCTTCAGGCTTCCAACAGAAGTGCAGTAGGGGTAACTGTTGAGTGAATAAGCACTGCCTGGTGCCAGGAGATGCACTGATCCAGGGATGGCACCTGGCACAGCACAGCAGAGGGGCTAAGGCCACCCTGGCTCTGGGCTTCGCTGCTCACAGCTGTGTGACCAGGGCCAAGCACTGGTGGCCTGCTCAGTCTTTTTGTCCATACCAACGTGGTAAACAAAAACCCCACTCACAGAACTACCTACTCTTAAGAATACGTATTTGTAAGAATCTATAGGGCTGGCAGAGTGGCTCAAGTTGTAGAGCGCCTGAGAGGAGCCCTGAGTTCAAACCCCCGTGCTGCCATAAAAAAGGGGGGATATATAAAAAGGGAACAGTGCTTGTATACCATGCATGGGGCCCTGCGTTAGATTCACAGCACTGAAAGAAAAAAAGCAACAAATGATATCCAAGGCTATGTTAATTAGCTATGTGACCCTGGGCAGGTTATTTAACCTCTCTGTGCCTCAGTTTCCTTACCTGTAAATGAGAATAAAACAGGGCCATCTTCTGTGTTCTGTAGATGACATAAGGTGACCTGTGTGGAGTGCTTAGCACAAGCTGCCTGGCAAACAGTAGGAATTCCCTGCACGCTAGTGCTGGTATTATTCACCATCTCCATCTTCAATGCACTGATCTTTCTTCTCCTGCTCAACTTCTGGTTATCCTGCCTGGGTCACCACCTCCAGAAAGTCCTCTGTGACCTTGCTGAGAGACATTAAAACACCCACACACTCCCTCTATTTTGTACTGCACTGTAACTCCCCACCTCCTAGGCTGGTCTCCTACACCTGCCTCTCCTTCTCTGGATCCACACTCTGGAACCTCTCCTCTATGTCCCAGTACCTACATAGGTATGAGACCAATATTATTCTTGTGTGCTGCATATTGGGAAACTGAGGTTCAGAGAGGTTAAGTCAGTTGCCCAGACCACTCAGCATAGAAGGGGCAGCCTAATCCAGAACTGCTGCTGGCACACTGTCTGCCCCGAGCCTTGGAGTTTCACCGTACCTCTTCTCTCCTTTCACCCTGCAGCTCAGACCTGAGCAGCCCCAGGGTTTCCTGCTCCTTAGAGGAGGCAGACAGAGGCCTCTCTTAGGAGCCCATGCTAAGGCCTGGCCCCCTTCCCCCAGACTTGACTCTAGACATCCTGTACTACACCAGGAGCATGTGAGCCCTCAGACCCTCACACTCACGCTAGGGGGGCCCTTCCCAACCCTGAGGTGCACCTGTTCCCTGGGACCTTGCTAAAGGCTGAAGTCTTAAGACTATGGGTGGGGTGGGGCCCAAGTGCTTGTGATTTCTACAAACCAAGCCCTGGATGAGCCGGCACTGCTAGGCCACAGACCCCACCAAGTGGGGGTGTGGAGAGCACTCTGCAGTGCTCTTTTCCCTCGTGACTCCTTCTACCTGGACTCCCTGTGAAGCCTAGCCAGACCCTCAGCTCCCAGTTGCTCCTGTGTGGGAGGGGGAGGGGGAGGCAGAGCTGACCAGAGTCTCCCTCAAGCACCCACATGGGAAGTGAGAGGAAAGACAGCCCAAGCCCCACAGCTGCTGTCCCCAGCCCCTTTGCATCTCCAGCCCCACTGCTGCTCCCACTCTGCACAGCAGCTACTGTTTAGGGCTCTGGGCCAGGCAGCAGAGGCGGAACCTGGATTCCCTGTGCTCCTGTGTGACCTTGGCCAAGTTTCCCATCCTCAGTGTCCTTACCTGCAAGGTGTGCAGAGCAGTAGGGGACCTGCTCCCCAGTGCTGTGACTGTAATGGGGGCCTGGCCCAAGTGGTTGAGCACCTGCCTAGCATGTGCAAAGCCCTGAGTACAAACTCCAGTACCACCAAAAAAAAAGGTACAGTATGTGCTCTGAAGAGTACATCACTGACTAACTACATCGCCCCCATACTGGACAAACCCACAGCCCATTCATGGTCACTGCGCTCAGCAACAGGGAGTCCCCATCCCCTGTCTTGGCAGTTTTTCACAACTACTCTGATGACTGGTATTATTGTACACTAGTCATCTCAGAGAGACTCAGCAGGCTGTGCCACTGGTGCTAAATAAACTGGCTAAAATAAATGAGGGCATGGATCACTTTACACCCAATCTTGACACTGAGCAGTGTGCTTGATGGATGAATGAAGGAAGGAAAGAATTATTCAGAGTACACTGCCCATTCATGGTGGTGCTAGGACCCATAGTCTGATTGCAAAGGAGGAATCAGACCTAGCTTCCAAGGTTAAAGGGCCACCAAGCAGTAGATGCTGGGTAGCTAAAAATTAAAGTGCTGTGTATCCCTGTGCTTTTAAATAACACATGGTTTAGAACAGTCACCAGTAACTGGAAGGGAGGGAGGGGGAAAGGGAAGAAGGGAAAGGAAAGGAGAGCAGGAGGGAGGGAAAGAGGGAAGGAAGGAAAGTAGGAAGGAAGGGAAGGAGGGAGGAAGGAAGGAAGGAAGGAAGGAAGGGGAAAGAAAAGGAGGGAGGGAGGAAGGGAAGAAAGGAAAGGAAGGAGGAAAAATAATTCCACTCAGTTCTGTTTCATTCATTCAACCAAGTATCTGTCAAGCATAGCAGGTGCTCAGCCCTGCTCTTGGTCCCGCAGGGACTCCTGATCTTTTGAGCTCAAGCCCTCGGGGAAGGAAGAGAAACAAGGCTTGAAAGGTACCTTATACCGCTACTTGCAGGACCTCAGGAGGACCAGCAGCTACACGGTCTCGCCCCACCTAGGGGTCTGTCCTCCACCTCCACCAGCCCCTCCCCCAAGTTCCTGATGTTGGAGACCACCATGCTCAGCCCTCCTGCCTCGCCTTCCCCTCAGGACGTGCCTGCTTCCTGAGCTGACCTCTAGGTAGACTCAAGGCTCCCTGTGTTCTTCCACCTCCTGGTCATCCTGGCCTTACTCCTCCCTGGAACATTTGAGGTGACCTGTGAGCCTCCATACCCGCGGATACAGAACTTACTGGAAGTCTCAGGAGAAAGACCCACAAGGACTGGCCTGGGTCCTTGTCTATTTTGTTTGTTTGTTTGTTTTGCAGTACTGTGGTTTTGAACTCAGGGCTTTGCACTTGCAAAGCAGGCGCTCTACCACTTGAGCCACACTTCTGGTCCATTTTGCTCTGGTTATTTTGGATGTGGGGGTCTGTTCCCTCATCAGAAATGGGTGTTGGTGGGGTTGAAATGTCACTGGGCTATGACCAGGCCACTCTTAAGGAAATCACATTAAACTTGAGGATTCTAGAAGTTGGCATTGGCTCACATCAGCACATGCTCCTGTAGTTGGTGGCTTTTCCCCAAGACCCTCTGCTGCCCATCTTCCACATCTAACACACCCTTACAGGGTCCTCTTCTCCCCACCTCCAGCCCCAAGCCCAGGTGCCTGACAAAAAGCTGTGTGACCTTGAGCAAAGCATTTACCTCTCTGAGCCTCTGGTTCCACATCTGTAAATGAGAATGGGAGTGCTAAATGAAGTAATGTTTGGAAGAGGGGTACACAGTAGGTGTGAATAAGTGGGGGTCTACTGTCCTGGAATGGCTCCATTCCAGACCTGGGAGTCCATACAAACCCTGTAGAAAATCTTGCTGGTGAAGGATAGGAGACAGTGGGCAGTACCCACTGGGCACCTGCGGGTGAGTGAGAGGGATATCCCTGCAGGCGGTGGCCGCCCTACATCCAGAGCAAAGTGGACATGGGCCCAAGCGCCTCACCTTGGCCAAGGAACCTGCACAACCTGGTGCTGTAGCCCTGCCTTTCACCTGTGTCCTCCCCTCTTGGACTTGATTTCCCCATCTGTCAGATAGGTAGAAAGGGTATAAAGATGAAAGACAGGACGTCCTGTTGCTTCTTGGGCCTGTCTTGAGTGTGAATCCCACTAATGACACAGAAGTAGTTATTTCTGTCTTTTTTCTCCACAGATGGGGATGCTACAGGCTAGAGTTCATGGGAGACCTCATCACGTCCATTCAGCATTCATTCAATAAAATGTGCACCTTATGCTGGGTGGGAAGGGGAAGCCCATGAGGACCCTTGCCACCCTCCAGGCCAGAGTTAACAGGACTATAGTCTCTGGCTCCAAAGGGCTCGGGTCTGAGCCCCGGCTCAGTAGTAAAGGCACTGAAAGAGGGTCCTCCGTAGGAGGGGGAGCCCCAGAGGCAGAGACTTTCTCCAGGACTTGAAAGTGAAGGAGGAGTTTTCAGAACCTGTGAGAGCATTCTACAGAGCAGGCATGACATTGTAGAGGCAGGAAGAATTCAGGTATGTGCCCAAGTGTGACTTAGTATGGCTGGGAACAGGATGGGGGGCCACCAAGCATGACCCTGAATGCATGCGAATGTTTGAGTGGGGGTGGGGGGAACGTTAGAGTTGGGGAGGGAGCGGTGGAGTCAGGGTGACACACGGTTACTGTCAGACCCTGAAGGGCTGTGGATGCCGGGCTGAGATCCATCACTGTATCAGTGAGGTGCCTCCCTCTGCAGATCTTTGGACGACTGCTCAGGAATCTGGGAGCCAATTATCAAGTGCTATGTTGAAAAAAAAAAATCCACATTAATGACAAGCTTTGTGCTCATCGGAGTACTAATTTCCACTGGTTTTTGGTTTTCAGCTCTATAAACCCTAAATGTGCCTTTCATTTCATTTTTCCACTCGCAGAGGACATCTGTTTGACATTTGCCTTGTGGAACTGGGGAGGGGTCGGTGCTGGGTGAGTTTGTTTTTAACATCTTTGAAGGAAGAGTCCACAGATGTACCTGAGAGCAGCTGGCCGGAGGCAGCCTGCTCTCTCCCCAGGCTCCCCAGGGCCACTGTCACCTTCCCATCCTCACCTGCTTTACAAAGATGACTTTGTTCCAAGTCTGTGTGTTAGGAACGGGGTCTCTAGGCCCATCCAGGGCAACTTCACATGTTTCTAATTTACTGTTTCTAGCCCAGCATGCTGGAATATGGATTTTACATGCATGTATGGTCAATTTTTTTTTTGGTCTGTTGATAGGACTTCCTTGGCCTATATGACTGCACTGACCTGTGGGGTTTCAGGAGATCAATGCCTATATCAGTCTCAGAGTTGCCAGCCCGTAGGGATGGCCACAGAGCCCTGGGAACAGAACTCCATTTGCTGAGCACCTACTGTGTGTTGCTGTGTTCGTCGCCATGCTGGCCCTATGCTCTCTCACTTTATGTTTCTTTTTTTCTTCCTTTTCTCCAACTGGAATACCCTTTGTCCTGATTATAAAGTTAAGGACAGCTACTTTTTAACAAAATGCAATAAAATGAATTCAGCAGATTGCAAATTTTCCCCATCTGCTTATTCTACAGGGATAAACACTGTGAACAACCTACATTGCCTCCAGATTTGCTATGCATATAAAGAAAATGCATAAATAAGTGTACTATAAAGATTGTATAAAAATTGTTAGGCACCGGCCTCACGCCTATAATCCTAGCTACTTGGGAGGCTGAGATCAGAAGGATCACAGTTCAAGGACAGCCCTGTCAAACAGTTCACGAGACTCCCCCACCCCCCCAAAAAAAAATAAGCAGAGCAAAATGGACCAGAGGTATGGCTGAAGCAGTAGAGGGCCTACTTTGCAAGTGTGAAGTCCTGAGTTCAAACCTCAGTTCCACCAAAAAAAAAAAAAGACTATAGAAATTTATACAAATTGAATATTTCCACAGTGTTCTAACATCTGACACAGGTGTGTGCTTGCTTTTTTTTTTTCAAATTTAGATTTCTCTTCGAGTTATAGAATGTAGTATAGATCTTCACCATGGGTGTAGCATATTTTACTGGGTGTCAGAGAGGGGACCTTTGGTGAACTTCCTTTGTATCAACAGTAAGGTATTGGACTACACAGGATAGTCTGAACTCCCCACGCTCCTCACCCCATTTCATACACCTTTGCCTCTTAACTCACATTACTCCCTAGGATCTATTCCACTGGGCAGGGCTGCTGGGTACAAGACCCTTGTTGATTAGAATCATCAAATCAGTAAGGTGGAACCAATTTCCACCCCACTAGCTGTCTAGGCAAGACCCCTTCCTCAGCCCCTGCCTTACCTTCTTTAAGTTTTTACACAGCCCTGCAGAAGGGTGTATACTTTCCCCAATGCCTGAGGACACAGGTGGCAATAGGCTTGATCCATCCAATCATGGATTCCCCCACTTCTGGCCCCCACCTGGGAAGTGTGACTGCAGGAAATAGTACCCATGTCCTGGAGTCCTCCGTTCCAGACCTGGGAGTCCATACAAACCCTGTAGAAAATCTTGCTGGTGAAGGATAGGAGACAGTGGGCAGTACCCACTGGGCACCTGCGGGTGAGTGAGAGGGATATCCCTGCAGGCAGTGGCCACCCAACATCCAGAGCAAAGTGGACATGGGCCCAAGCGCCTCACCTTGGCCAGGGAACCTGCACAACCTGGTGCTGTAGCCCTGCCTTTCACCTGTGTCCTCCCTTCTTGGACTTGATTTCCCCATCTGTCAGATAGGTAGAAAAGGTATAAAAATGAAAGACGGGACGTCCTGTTGCTTCTTGGGCCTGTCTTGAGTGTGAATCCCACTAATGACACAGAAGTAGTTATTTCTGTCTTTTTTCTCCACAGATGGGGATGCTACAGGCTAGAGTTCCTGAGACCCTCACCTCCAAAATAACCAGAGCAAAATGGACCAGAGGTGTGGCTCAAGTGGTAGAGCGCCTGCTTTGCAAGTGCAAAGCCCTGAGTTCAAAACTTCAGTACTGCAAAAACAAACAAACAAACAAAATAGAACAAGAATGCTGAGTCTACAAGAAGACTGAACATTTCCTCTAATCTGTCCCTCGGCCTGCCGACTCCCACTTTCTCCTCTCTCTTATTAAAGCCCTGGAGTTCTTTTATTGAGTTATAAAACCAAGATTGCTTTTGGATGGGATTGGTTAAAGAAAAAAAAAAAGGCCTGGAAATTTGGTAATCTGAACTTCTCAGGTTTGTAGACAGATCGTGTTGCTTGGAGAGATAATGAAGGCTGCGTTTGCAAGTATTAAATTATTTTCACTTTTCAGATCACACTGGGGGGGCAGCCAGGCTCTAAGCTGGGCTCTGCACAGGGCTGGCTGCATGGGGCTGGTGATGCATCCAGAGAGAGGGAACCCGGGAAGGCTGGGACAGGGCCCTTAGGAGTGACAGTACTTTGTCCCACCCCCAGGAGGGACTACCAAGTGCATCTATCCACCACACCTTATTAAAAGGGGTGGGGACAATGGTATGACTCAAAGAGGCTCCCTTCTCTCTCAAGGCCTCCTAGGACAGGGCCAGGTGACCCACTGCTCCCAATTCTGCCACCATTCACTGTGTGACTGTGGGTAGGTCACATGCCTGCTTGGACTCACCCTACTTCCTTGAGGCTGGGTTCCTGTCATGGCAGAATGGCTGTCACTCATTGCCCAGGCTAGATGCCTCTAGCCATGTCCTCCTCCGCCTGCATGGACACCTCTGTGAACCAGCTGAGTGCCCAGCTCTGCACTCATGGGCACTCAGTCACAATAGCACCACAACAGCTACTGCGAGCACCTGCTCTGTGCTCTGTATCCTCCCAAGGTCACTGCGATGGCCACAAGAGTAAAGATGTGGAAAGCACACGGAACCCTTCCTGGTTCCACCACCACCCTGCAGACTCCAGCCATGTTCCCAAGGCCACAGACTTGAGTGACAGAAATTCAGTTAGACCGGGGGCATGGCTCGGGTGGTAGAGAGCTTGTCTAGCAATCTCAAGGCCCTGAGTTTAAACCCCAGTACTGCCAAGAAATGGGGTTGGAGCCCAAACAGTCCTGCCTCTCTCATCCACCCATCCGTTAACAATGAGGAACTCAAAGGAGTGAAGAAAGTTGTGCCAAATCCCCTAGAAATAGTGAGGAGGGGCCAGGACTCTGCTCCCAAATCCGGGTCCCTTGACTGCTTGGCACTGTTTGTGGAATGATGGGGCTTGGGGTTCCAGTTACCCCAGCTGCCCCCAGTTGCTGTCGGGCCTGTCTTTGAGGGCACACCAAGAAGAGCCGTCAGCCTCCCTCTGAGGCAAAGTGCAAACTGTGGCCTGATTTTAAGTCTTTGCAAGCGCCTATCCCTCCTGGCCCCCAAAGGCCAGTTCAAGAAGACATACCCCCATGCCAAGACCCAGCTCTGCAGCGGGCAGATGCCCTTGGCCTTGGAAATGCTGATGCCGGCCCAGGACTGCATTCTATTTCACATCTCGGGCATGATGGGCCCAGAAACTAAACAGCATCCACAGGGCAGGGCTGACTCGAGACAGCAGCCCTGTTATGAAATAGGGCGCCTCGCTCAGAGCCGGGCTCTGGATCCCGTCAAAACGACGGGTGTCTTTCCTTTCCTTCCTCAAGACGGTGAAATATAAGCCTAAAATAACACTGTATCCCTGTTCTCCCCTGGACAAAAGTCAAAACTCAAATCTGATAGATCTGAAATCAACGCTCATTTCTAACTGGGCTTCACGGGGCTGGACGTGGTGCCAGGTCTGGTGGCATTTCACATCGTATGTTATTGTTGGTGCCGACAGAAGAAATGGATCTTTCAGGAGATTCAGGAGTATTTCCATGAGGCCGAGGAACTGGATACCCACCTATTTTACTTATTACAAAGGGGGCCTCTGTCCTGCCCTCAAAACTGTGACGGCCACAAAGGCGTATCCTGAGGGACCCTCCAAAGAGCGTGCTTGTAGATCAAGGACCTTCTCCTACTTCTCATCCTGAAAAACTCCTACCCACCCGCAAGACCCAGTTCAGAAGTGCCCACCTCTGAGAGTCCCACCCAGCTCCCTAAATCAATTACCTAGAAGTCTTGGTCTTCTAGGTGACCAAGGTCTGGTGTGTCTCAGACATTCCTAGCACCTCACTTTGACCTTACCTGGTGCCTTGCCACTTCCCCAAACAACACGAGAGCAGGAAAAATAACACCCTATTACTCCCCTCTTTTTACAAGAACAAGCATACAGGGGTTTTGTTTTTTTGGGTGTTTTGCGATACTGAGGCTTGAACTCAGGGCCTACACCTTGAACCACTCCACCAACCCTCTTTTCTGATGGACTTTTTTGAGATAGGGTCTTGCAAACTGTTTCCCTGGGCTGGCCTCAAACCTTGATCCTCTTGATCTCTGCTCCCTGAGCAGCTAGGGTTACAGGTGTGAGCCCTGGTGCCCAGCTAAGCATACAGGTTTAAGAAGCATGGCACCCAGCTCCCAGAAGGTGTTCCTCAAATATTTGTTGACTGAATAGCGCTCACTTTCCTCATTAATGTGAAATAGTGATTCTCAGCTGATAGATCTTATACCCCTTCTAAGGAACACCTTACCACATCTAAAGACATTTTTTATTGTCACAGTTGGGGAAGACACCATTCATGGGTCTAGAATGTAGAGGAAGGACATCGATATGCCTTTCATAAGTCCTATACACTTTTTGTCTCTGTGAGCTCCTTCTTCCACAAAAAAGAAGTAAATAAAAATTATCTTTTAAAATTGAGTTCAGGTGAAGATGACTGTCAGTCTAACTAAATCATTATTAGACATTCTTTATAATTATGTTTACTTTTTTCTTCCGATTTTAAAATTAAATGATAACATTTCAGTCAGGCACCAGTGGCTCACGTCTATAATCCTAGCTACTCAGGAGGCAGAGATCAGGAGGATCACAGTTCAAAGCCAGCCCAGGCAAATAGGTCACGAAACCCTATCTCAAAAACACCCATCACTAAAAAGGGCTGGTGGAGTGGCTCAAGGTGTAGGCCCTGAGTTCAAACCCCAGTGCCACACAGAAAAAAGTCGTAGGGCCCTAAAAATACCACAAGGCTTAGGCAGTGGCCCTATGTGACCAATGGGTAAGAGGCCTGGGAGGTTGTAACCATCCTACAACGCGTAGGACAGCCCCACCCAAAAGGCCAATAGGACCCAGGATGAGAAATGCGTCATTAAGGCAAGTTCCAGAACATAAAACCCAGAAACAGGGTCTGAGGCGCACAGAACAGCAGTGGGCTGAGCTGCGCTGCTCTGCTGTAACTCTGGATAATTGGTGAGGCTTTGGGGCAGAGAAGCGGTCAATGAACCCGGCACCCGCTTCCCTGAGAGCGTTCATTAAAACTCCAAGTGGCTTTTTCTCCCTCTCTCCAAATGTGGATCGAGCACGGAACACAGATCTGCTCACGTGCAGCTGTGCACACAGCGGGCAACACTTCATCCCCCAGGCAAGCTGGCAAGCCCATAAGGCCGCCTGCCTCCCGGCCAGCTCCTCCTTAGCAGGGAGCCGGAGCCGCGCCTCCCAGAGCCCCACCTGCCCGCTCAGGCTCAAGGCTGATTCTTCTGAGAGGCCTCCGCTAACAGGGTGAGGGACAAGGCGATATTTCCTGAGTCGTGTCCTTCGGTGATTTCTTCGTTGTGTGAACGTGACACTGTGCTGGCACAGGAGACACAGCGAGTTGTGTGAGGCAATGCCTGCTCAAGAGCCCAGCGGATGGGCTTTCTGTACGAGTAGCAGGAGGGACTCTAACGTACGAAAGCAGAAAGTCTGGGTGACAGTCAAGGCAGAAGCCACCACCAGAGTGGTTTGTGACCATCATGGAGCTCTACAACTGTGTGCAGAAGGTTTGAGGAGCCTCCAAGCCCGGGTCACCACAGACGTGTGAGTGACGGGCTACCACGTGACATTCTTAGGTGACAGGAACATCCGAGCCACCGTAATCCCAGAGGGGGCTGCCATCATCTCTGCAGTCCATCATGGACGGAGTGTTGTCGCACACAGCGGGACTGTGTGGTGAGTTTATGCACGTGTGTGAACATACGTACTTATGTGAACGTACGGAAGGAGAGTAATTTTAAGGAGCTGACTATTGTGATCACAAATTTTGGAGAAGCCAGAATCCAATAGGGAAGCTACAGGCTGGAGACCTGGGGAAGAGGTGATGTGGCAGTTCAAGTACACAGGCTGTCAGGTGACAGAATTCCCTCCTACTTAGGAAAGTCAGCCTTTTGTTTTGTTCAGGTCTTCAACTGATTGGACTAGGCCCACCACACTACAGAGAGTAGATCTGCCTTATTCAGATTCCCCTAATTTAAGTGTTAATCCCATCTCGTCCCTCCCAAAAAACACCTTAACAGAAACACCCAGAATTAAGTTTCAAAAGATCCACAAATTCCTTTATATTCTCTCTCTCTAAGACTGATCAATGAGCAACTAGACTGGAAGGGAAGCACACAGATCTCACATCCAAGAAGGCTGTGAGCACCACAGAGCCCCAGCTATGTGCCAGGCACCTTGTCAACACTGTGTCATGCCATCCTCACTTGAGTCTGGGAGGTGACACTGACTTCCCTCACCTGATGCCAGGGACACTGAGGCACATGTTTGTGGGACTTACCTGGGGCCTCACAGTTGGTCACTGGTAGAGCCTGACCCCCAATTCAGTGTCTTGTGAACCCAAAGCCCTGGCCTCTGTCCCCAGCAACAGCCAGGGGGACAGGAGTAGGGTGGGAGGCAGCACCCAGCACAGGGAGCAGCGCCGGGTCCCCAGCAAGGAGTCCCCAGCAGCCCCAGGCAACACCTTTGTTGTTCTGGCTGTAGTGATGCCACCTTGTCACCTGGCACATGCACACTGGGGGCGCCCCCTGCTCTCCTGCACACTCACATGCAAGGGATATTTAGATAAAGCACAGAAGGTCCAAACAGTGTGCATTTTTAGGGCAGTTGGACATGTGGAGGACATCATTACAATAATTGCGGCTGATAATGTTTGGTGAGTGGTCAAAGGTGTGCACACCTGTAATCCCAGCGCTCAGAAGACTGAGGCAGGCAGAACACAAGTTCTAGGCCAGCCTGGGCTACATAGTGAGGCCCTATCTCAGAAGAAGAGGAGCTGGGACCGTAGCTCAATGGTAGAGTGCTCGTCTAGAACACAGAAAGCCCTGGGTTCAATCCCTAGCACCACACACGCGTGCACAAACACACGCACGCACGATAGGCATGGGCAACTTCAGATCAATGGGATGTGGGCGAGCCTGCTATCCGCGTGACACGACAGAGCCCAAACTAAACGATCAATGGCTTCCTTCGTTCAAAGACAAGCTGAATGACCTTGTCAACCTCCTAACAGCCTGGTGAAGTGCACAGAGCAGGTGCTCTCTGCCCTCTTGACAAGTGAGAAGTCAGTGGATCAGAGGGACTGAGCGCCTTGCCTGAGGACACAGCAGTCAGCTTCCCACAGCTGGAAGATGGTGCTATCTCTGAGGCAGTCATCACTCCCAGGAAAGAGAGGTAGTCCCGCCTTTAAGCTGTGGAGCAATCTGCCTTCTGGGTGTGTGTGGGTGCGTTGTAAGAATGAGCAAGGACCCCAGTGAAGGTCCCAGTCAGCACAGAGCTGCTGACCACTGATAGCAGTGGCTCTTTACTGTCACCATGGCTCTTGCTCCCCAGCTTAGCAGTTGGAAGATCTTGCGGCACAAGAAGTCCAGAGGCCCTGGAGGGAGGCAGGGCTAAGGGTAAGTCAGCACAAGGACGTCCCCAGGCCCTGGTTCCAGCCCATTGTTTCTAAGGCCTCTGGGCCACAGATTTCCATGGTGACCACACAGGACTCCCTGGTTTTTGCCCTAACTGTTCTGTTTACTGTTTGCAACTGTTGGCTGGGATTCGAGGTGAGAGCTGCTTCTCTTTTTCACCCTCACTCATCCTGAGGTCCCAGGGCCGGTTGATCCTCCCTCGGTGTGCTGATGCTGGCTGGACTCTGCAGGACGTGCAAGGCCAGTGACAGGAGCTGCTGATGAAGACTCAGGATCAGAGCTGAGTCTGATTAAAGGACCACGTGCTGCAGGACCTGACCGTGCTTGTGCTCCGTTCATATGATGCCAGAGGGCTTCACTGCACTTTCCTCCCTCCCCTCCTCCCTTCCTTCTTCTTTCCCTCCTTCTTTTCCTCCCTCCCTGCATTCCTTCTTTCCTTCCTTCCTTCCTCCCTCCCTCCCTTTCTGCCTCCCTCCCTCCCCTCCTCCCTTCCTTCCTCCCTCCCTCCCTTCCTTCTTTCTCCCTTTCTCCTTCCTCCTTCCCTTCTCTTTTCATTCATTCATTCATGCCTTTTCTTTTTTTAAACACAAGATCTCACTATGCAACCGAGGCTGGCCTCCCAAATGCTGGGATTATAGGATGCACCAACATGCAAGATTTCATTTTCTTTAAAACACTTGTTTTTTTAGCTTTAGGGGAAGTATTGGCTGAGTTGATCACACCCTCATTTCATGGTTCCCTCTCAACATTAGTCGGTTCAAGTCATCTCTCTTAGTTTGCTTACCTTTTTCTTTCCTTTTAGTCTCAGTCCCCACCCCACCCTCTTTCCTTATCCTGGGCAGTGTCCCAGTCCCTTGGATGCACACGCTTGTGTGCGATCTGGCACTGTGCGTGAGTAGGACTGGGCTATGTGACTTGTTTCCTCCTTTCCTCCTTTTTTCACTTGGCACCATGTTTCCAAACACCTGTGTGTGCTGCTGACCACTACCCAGCATCCCGCAGTGTTTGTCCCCCACATTTGATGCATCTGCTCCCTCAGGACAAACCCCTTGATTGCCTCCAAATGCTCCACCACCCAGGATGAGTATCCTGTGTGCTACCCTGTGGGCTGTGGAAGAGTGTCTCTCAGGAATAAAATCCAGGGTGGGCCATGGGGTGTACAGGTACTGTGTTACAGTAAAGCAGCCCCGTGGACCTGCACCAGCAGGGCACAGGTGCCCCATGGCCCCACCTTCCTGCCAACACTTTGCATCTTCCAGTGTTGCATTTCTTGTGCAATTTTGCCTGACCAGTAGGGGCCAAGCAGCATCCCCTTGATTGAACTCGGGCGTCTCTATGTACTGTCCCTTGGTGTGGCATTCTTTGGGGTGACCCTTATATGCTGCCTGTTCTTATCCTCCCCTGATTTTCCCTTGCAGCCACTCTCCTCTTCTTCTTGAGTTTTAAGAAATTGCTCAAGTGTTCTTGGTTCTAGTCCTTTGTTCCATTTCTGCCATTGCAAACACCTTTTCCCACTTTGTTATCTGTCTGTAACTCGCTCCGCAGTGCCCTGCACTGAACAGAAACCTTCATTGTACTGAAAGCAGACCCATCCACCCTTCCTCCCTCCCTTCCCTTTCTTCCTTCTTCCCCTCCCTCCCTCTTCCCTCCCTCCCTCCTTCTTCCCTCCTTCCTTCCTCCCTACCCTCCCTTCCCTTCCCTTCATTTTTGTCTTATGGCCTGTGCTTTTGTGACACAGTGCACAAGCAGCAGATTTCCACAGAAACAAAACAAGCAAACAAAAGCCCTCTGCCTTACTTGTCTTCCACTGACATCAGTCTCACCTTTGAAAGTGAGGTCTTGCTGTCTGGGGGTGTTGTTCAGTGGTAGAGCTCAGCATGTGCCAGGCTGGGGTTCAATTCCCAGTGCCTCCCTCAAAAAAGCTTTTCTCCATCCGGAATTTTGCCTTTGTAAGTAGCTTTAGGTGAGGAATCCAGAGGTTCTTCTTTTTTGCCTCCAATGGATGAGTAATGGGTAGGTAGGTTTTCCCAACTTTGGGCCCTTAGTTGTCCATTGTCCCCACTCATTTGTGGGGTACCTTTCTCTTGATCAAATGTATGTCACGCATACATGTTCTTGTCCCGGTGAAATGTCCTTCCACATAGTTCTCATCACTAGGTCCTCTAATACACAAGTCGTCATTCGGCTTTGCTGGGGTTTTTTTGTTTTTTGTTTTTTTTTAAACTTACTCATTTTTGCGGTACTGGAGTTTGAACTCAGGGCCTTATGCTTGCTAGGCAGGTGCTGTACCACTTGAGCTACTCCACCAGCCCCATTCTGCTTTTCTTTTTAAAGGTGATTCCACCCTGTGTGGGCCTTTATTCTTGGAAAGTAATTGTAGAATAAGTTTGTGAGCCTCTCAAAAACTCTAGCTGCAATTTTAACTGAGCCTACCTTGAATCAACAGCTTAATATGGGGGCTGGGGAGTGGCTCAAGTGGTAGAGTGCCTGCTTAGTAAGCACCAGGCCCTGAGTTCAAACCTCGGTACTGCCAAAACAAATAATAATAGCTTAGTTTGGAACAATTGATGTCTTGCATGTCTTTCCACCTTCCACATCTTTTTACTTTACTCTACAAGGTCAGGTGTTTAAACTTCACCCATGGACATTTTATGTATTCTCTTTTTAATTTCTAGTTGTGAATAGCATCTTGGGTTTTTGTTCTATCTTTATTTATTAGTAAATGTCACATTTACATATTGGATACACATTGTTATATTTTCTAGCTGGTTATTAATGGTGTGGAGAAATGCTGTCGACTGTCTGAGGTGAAATCTTATCTGGACGCCATGCTCTTTTTTGTTTTAACTAGACTCTATTGCTTTTCTATAAAAGTGATCATTTCTTCTGGGGGAAAAAACCCTGTATTATTTCTTTCTATGCATCTTACTTTCTTTCCCTCTCCTTCTTCTGAAGTTTTTGTTCATTTGCTTTTCTTATAACATTAGCCAGAGCTCCTGTGGCAGAGAGGAGCAATGAGAATGGCATTTCTGTGTTCTACCCAATCATAAGGAAAACACCTAAACTTGCTCTGGTAGAAAGAAAAGGTCTCGGGCCGGGGGTGTGGCTCAGGTAGGGTGCTTGCCTAGCGTGCCCATGACCTTGGTTCGATCCCCAGCAGTGCAAAGTAAATAAGTAAATAATGAAAGTTGCTGTAGCCCTCAGACATACGTGACTTTTACTAATTTAAGAAGCTTCCATTGTATTGCCAGCTAGTTCAATCATAGCAAGTATGAAACTCGAGATGTTTTTCTGCATTCATTTGAGTTTTTTTGAGTGAGTTTGAGCTTTTTCAAATAGACGTGTTGATATTAAATCATCCTTGCAGTCTTGGGATAAGTTCTACTTTATCATGATGTACAATTATCTCTTGGCATCCAAGGGGATTAGTTCCAGAGGACCCCCTCCCTCAGCCTCCCCAGGCACCGGACTCCCAAGTCCCTTATGTGGAATGGCATAGTATTTGCATAGAACGTATGCACAGCTGTCGTATACTTTCAGTTCTCTCCAGTCTTCTCTGGATTTCTTACAATACTTAATGCAAGCTGAGTGTGGTGGCAAATACCTGTAATCTCAGTACTCAGGAGGCTGAGGCAGGCAGGTCACAAGTTCTAAGGCAGTTTGGGATAGATATGCAGGAAAATCTTGCCTCAAAGACATCCCCCATCTAATGTAAATGCCACGTAAATAGTTGTTATACTATGTTGTTTAGGGGACAATGACAAGAGAAAGGTCTGTACATCTTCAATTCAGACACTGTTTGTTTCTGAATATTTTCAGTCTGTGGTTGATTGAATTGTGGATGTGAATCCCATGGCTATAGACTAAGTCAATTGTTCAGTTTATTTGGCTTTTGGATTTAATTAGTTAACAATTTACTTAGGATGTTTTGTATCTACATTTATTAAGCAAAAGGTCATATGATTTTTTTTTTTTTTTTGGTGGGACTGGGGTTTGAACTCAGGGCTGTACACTTGCAAAGCAGGCGTTCTACTGCTTGAGCCACACCTCCAGTCCATTTTGCCCTGTTTCTTTTGGAGATGAGATCTTGTGAACTATTTGTCTGGGCTGGCCCTGAACCCCTGATCTCAGCCTCCCAAGCGGCTAGGATTACAGGCGTGAGCCACTGACACCCACTCTTATACATTTTTTTAATCTGTTTTTGGAGCCGTTGTTTTCCTGGCATATATTGAGCCTGGCAGTTTGCATTTTGCAGATGACAGAACGGAAGCTTGGGCAGGGGGGATGACTTGCAATGTGCCCCTGCATTGGAGGTTCTTACAACTGCTCGGATGTAAACTCACCAATCAAATCCCAGGAAAAACTTATTGAAAACAGATCTCCAGTGCAAACAAGGGGGTAGTCTAAGCCCAATAACACATGGCGCGGCCTAGACACAGTGAGACAGGTCTGCGACGGGTCCATGGGCCCAGGTTAGGAGCCACACAAACTGTTGAACTGAAAGCAATTTAGCAGTTGTTTGGACAGTCAATTAAAATGCTCATTAATTTCTTTCTTTGGGACGCTCTTCAGGGACTTTTTCTACCGGCCCAGTCTTGTAGGAAAAGAAGAAAAAAGAAAGAAAGGCAATAATCTAGGTGAATTCACCATGTAAATCGGAAAATGCTTTGCAAATGTTTTCTAGAATTGCATAGAGGGGTGTGTTGAACACAAGGCCCCCACGGACCTGGAGGCTGCTGGTTTTGCTGGAGCTTTAGGTACAACTGGGTCTCACTGAAAAGAACTCCAGGACTGAGCGCTGGGGACACATTGGGAAAGGAGGGTGCCTTCTCTCTTTAAAGGGAATTGTTCTATTACAATGTTAAGTGAACTGAGCAAAATGTAAAAATGCAGAGGCCGTGATGGAATGCAATGGGGATGGAGTCAGATGGCTGCAAAGTTTAAGTTCTTTCCTGCATCCGCTTTGCAGAGAAATGTTATTTTGGAGATGAGATCTTGTGAACTATTTGCCTGGGCTGGCCCTGAACCCCAGTCTCCTGATCTCAGCCTCCCAAGTGGCTAGGATTATAGGCGTGAGCCACTGACACCCGGCTCTTAGACATTTTTTATCAGTTTAAACTTGGGCTGGGCTCTCTGTCTAGCCAGTGACTCCCTGATCTCTGTAATGGACGTGACTCACTGAGCACCTGTTCCTTGCCAGCTCAGCCCTGTGCAAAGCTAAAGGGGACCTTCAGTCCTGCCACCAGGTCTCAAAGGCAAGGGTTAGTGTCACAACTGAAAAGTTGAAAAGTTCAGGGCAGATCTAATCAAAAAAACTTTAGAACAGAGGCAAATACGAGATGAAAGTGCCAACGTGAAAGAGCTGCCAATGGTGAAAGCTGAGACTGTGTGAACAAGAGAACAAGTGACACAGTGTTAAAATTTAGCCCCAAATAGAAAATATATCGCATGGCTCCTTATTTACATAAATAAATGATTAAATTTAAAAAAGCAAATAAGGACAAGAAACAAGGTTTTTTTTTTTAACAAAAGAATTTCAAATATACTCCCTTTCTACTTGGTGGAGTGTGATTCTCACTTCCTTTCCCTTACTCTGAGGTTGAGCTAGGTTAGTAATTTGCTTCCAAAACACAGAAACTGGAAAGGGAAGCTGGGTGCAATGGCTCACGCCTGTAATCCTAGCTACTCAGGAGGCACGATCAAGAGGATCACAGTTCAAAGCCAGCCCAGGCAAATAGTTCCTGAGACCAGATCTTGAAAAAAAATCATCACAAAAAGGGCTGGTGGAGTGGCTCAAGGTGTAGCCCCTGAGTTCAAATCCCAGTGCTGCAAAAAAAAAAAAAAGAAAGAAAGAAAGAGACTGAAAAGGAGATGGGGAGTGATATCCCCTTGGAGGACCTGGCAGATGCTCCCTTAACCAAGTGGTGAAGATCAACGTCACCAGGGATGAGCTCTGTTGACACCACCAACCCCCTGATAGGAAGGACAAGAAAGACACTTCACATCCACGGTGAGTTTCCAACAATCCTAAGCCCCAGCCTCATCTTTAGACGATCCCAAGATGGGGATACTGTACCTGGCCAGTACTTCTCAAGACTGTCAAAGTCATGAAAAATAAGGACGGACTGAGAGACCATCACAGACCAGAGGAGACTAGGGACAGATGGCCAAACAAGCAAGGTGACCCTGGGACAGAAGGCACACATGAACGGAAGACCTGGTGACTTCCAAATGAAGCCTGCACTGCAACAGTGCTGTGCCTACATGGCTTCTTCCTTGTGACCAATGCTCAATGGTAAGGAGTGATATCAGGTGTCAGCAATGACGACAACTGGGTGAAGGGGATGCAGGACTTTGTGCTATTATCTTAGCCTGCTCAGGCGGCTATATATAACAGAATATCAAAGAGCAGGTGGCAATTTAATCCTTACAGCTCTAGAGAGAGTGTGAGGTCAGGGATGCAACATGGTCAATTCCAACGGACAGCTTCTTGATTTGTGTCCTCACGTGGCTGACAGCAGAGAGAGATCCGTGTCTCCTCCTCTTTCATAAGGGAACTAATCCCATTCTCAAGGGCTCTGCTCTTATGACATAACCACCTCCCAAACACCCACCTATGCCATCACGTCTGTGTGGGGGGCGGTTAGGCTGCAGCACATAAATTTCAAGGGACAAAAGAAAGTAAGTAATAAGCTTGTTGGTCTAAACCCAATTGTATCAATAATCACACTAAATATTAATGGCCTAAATAGTCCAATTAAAAGGGAGATGATCAGGTTGGATAAAAGAGACCTACTTATACATTATCTAATTATATTTTAATTATACTTTTAATTATAAAGAGAACAAATTGAAAGTAAATGGAGTGTGAGTATTCATATAGGTATAGAAAGTACATACATGCATGAATATATACATGTACAAAATGCTTTTGTCATGTTTTAGGAAACAATGGGTTCACAACATAAATACTTTGCTTTAGCTTGTTTTTCTTTCTTTCTTTCTCTTTGTGGTACTGGGCTTGAATTCAGGGCCTTCACCTTGAGCCACTTGGCCAGCCCTATTTTTGTGAAGAGTCTTTCGAGATAGGGTCTCATGGAACTATTTGCCTGTGCTGGCTTTGAACTGCTATCCTCCTGATCTCTGCCTCCTGAGTAGCTAGAATTGCAGGCATAAGCCACTGGCACCCAGCTCTAGCTTGTTTTTCTATTGTTCTCTTTCAAGACTTCAGGCAGACCTCACCAGATCCCCAGACATAGTATTAATTCATTGCTTTTATTATTAAGAATTATCCATTATTATAATTGCTAATGGATTATTACAAATGATAAAGAATTAGCCATAGTTGATCCAACAGTGAACACCTATCCTGACATGATTTGCATAATAAGATTCCCAGGTGTGGACTTCTGGGTCAAAGGACATTTGCAGTTGTAATACATTTTCCAGGGTACTTCCCCAAAAGGCTATAGCAACCAGCACATCCAGCCCCATGCTCCTAAACCTTCTTTCCCGTCCAGGACTGAGACACACCTGCTCACCCTGCATCTCTTCCTCTCCACCTGTGGCTGGGCATGGCGGGTGATGTTAGCACTGCCCATAGGGTAGTTATCTGCTGGCTCACTTGTTGGAGGAGAGAGTGTCCAGACTCTCAGCTCCTCCAGCTCAAGCCCGATCTCTTCCCGTGCAGTCCCAAGTCAAGCTGATGTGTAGGGCCTGTTCCCATTCGCCTGTGTCAGCTTCTTCTGTGGGGAGCACCCAGGCCTTTGCAACTTACCCACAGCATCAGGTCCAGCTAAGGAGGAGGGCAGACCAATACAGAAGCTGATGAGATGGAGCATGGTGGGGTCCAACTGGACCTCACTCCCCACCACTTCCCATTTGTCTTCTCTTCCTACTGCCAGCAGGGTTGGCCTCAACCCCACGCCAGACTCAGAGACCACTCACTGCCATAGGCTGCTCCACTGACTCCCATACTACTGTAAAGCTGTGATAAATCCCGTGCTCTATCTCTGATTGGACCCTGACTACACACCACGATCATTGCCTGAACTGCTTCATGGTCAAGCACAAACTGACTTTTAATAGTACATATTAATAGCGGCCACTACCACGGCTATTTTAAGAAGCCTGTGCAACTGTTCTGCTAAGTATAAATTGTTGCAGTTTGTAGTAAATTAATCAAAAAACATGTATTGAGCACCCACTGTTTTCTATGAGATCTGCCTTCCCAATAGTAACAATCTTCTTTTACAATGACAAAGAAAAGGGAAATTTTTTAAATGAAATTTTTATTTTGAAAGTAGTTTATGCCAGGTGTAGTGTTACATGCCTATAACCCCAGCACTCAAGAGGCTGAGGCAGGAGGTCAATGGCAACCTGGGCTATATAGGAGACCCTGCCTCAAAAGATAAGTTTATGCTTGTAGTTCTGGCTGTTCCAGTAGACTATACTTCCACTGTGTGTGCACGTGTGCGCGTGTGCGTGCGTGTGCATGTGTGTGCATGCAGTGAGGTTTGAACCTAGGGCCTCCTGCATGCTAAGCATGTGTGCCACCACTGAGCTATCCAGCCCTATCTTCAAACATTTTTAATGAAAAGAGACTTTCATTAGGTGTTAAGTGACCCCCATAAGACAACAGCTGCCACATACAACATTTTTGTACTGATTTCCCACGAGGCTGAGATTTAACTCATTTTCTAATGTCCTTTTCTTTTTTTTGAGAAGGTCTCACTATGTAACCCAGACTGGCCTTGAACTTTCACTCCTCCTGCCTCAGTCTCCTGAGTGCTGGGATTACATATGTGCACCACCATGCCCAGCTCCATCGGTCTTTCTTTTTTGAATAAAGAAGATACTAACATGGACTGACAATTCACAATAGCTGAATTAAGTTATACCTACTGTTTGGTATACACCTTCTGGAGAGCCATTCTTGTTACCTTTTCTCTGTTTTTTGCAGGACTAAGAATGGAACCCAGGGCCTTGCCCTCACCAGGCAATGCTCTATCCCTGAGTTTCATCCCAAGCTCCACCTTTTTTTTTTAAATAAAAAGTCAGTTAGACCAAGTATCCATTTCCTTTTGTTCCACGGAGTTTCAGCTACTTGCCTGCAAATTCTTTAATACTTCTCATCAGAAAGTGACTGTAATTGCCCTCCCCTGGAATGAGGGCTGGCTTGGAGATGTTTACAAGAGACTCTCCTCGATGTTCAAGAGAGACTCAGCCATTAGGCATTGGTGGGAATTCTACCTGTTTGTCCCTTTTTGGGGACATGTCCTTTGAGAGCCCTGAGCCACCAGGAGGACTGAGCCACCCATGCTAGAGCGCCCTGCAGGGTCCACATGAGGTAGTCATACCCGAGGACCTCTACTGGCCAGCCAGACATTTGAGCCTTCTCAGCCTCAGTCCAGACACGGGTGGAGTGGGCGATCAGAGGATGGTTCCAGCCCTGGCCACCATGTGGACAAGAGTGAAAACCACCACCTGGCTGAGCTTAGTACCATAAGAGATGAGAACGAGGTACTTTAAACTTCGTAGCTCTGAAGTAGATCATTATGCAGCAGTGAAAAACTGGAACATCCTGGACAGAGAAATAAGTAGCAGTCGCCCTGCCGTCAGAACTCGCAGGCTACAGGGAGACGGACTCACAGTTTTAACCCAGCCTGCCACCTATGGAAGGCACCCAAGTTTCCAGGAAGACACAGCAGACAAAGTCTGACCCCCAGACCTGACACAGGGAGTTTGCACCCTGGCTTTGTTTTTAAAACCCTTTTATTGAATAACAAACAGCTCTAATCTGCAGAAAGTAAGGGGACCCAACTACTCTTGAAGCTACTGTGCCCAGCTGGCCCAAGTGTTGCCTTTGAACATCAACCAGCACAAATCAGTGATGGCTGTCGGTGTAGGAACAGCCTTGCAGACTGACAGCTCTGCCCACTCCATTTCCATGCCGTGGTATGTTCCGAACACCTAGCACGAGTTCACTTGTCACAGAGTCTCTTCCAGAGACTGCAAACTCAGAGGCTTTGGAGACAATATTTCCTACTTGCCAATCTGATCTGAAGGAAGGAGAAAGACCCAGCACTGTCAACAACCTGTTCTATCAAGCAACTGACACCATCTCACTCCATCACCTCTGTAGTCACCATACAGAGGTGGGAATAGATGTCAGGGAGAAGGTACAGTCCATCTTCATCAAAAGATGAGGTGGTGTGTGTCTGCCCCAGGCCTCCTGTTTATGGACTGAATAGTGACCCCCCAAAAGATATCCTGAAGTCCTAATCCCCAGAACCTTAGAATGTGACCATATGGAAACAGAGTCATGGTATCTGACGCCACTTTAGATGGTATCACAGTACAGCAGGATGGGCCTTAAATCCAACCGGACTGGTATCCTTACGAGGAGAGGACAAGAACCACTAAGGCAGACACAACCAGGGAAAAAGATGAGGCAGGGATGGAGTGACGCGGTCACAGCCGCGCCTGGAGATGCCTTGGTTCTAGACTTTAGCCTTCAGAGCTGTCAGCACTGCTGTTTTGAGTGTCTGTCCCAGGACACTGTCAGCAAGGAACAATCAGCCTGTATTTGCTGTCTCACATCTACTGATCCAACTAACCACAGATCAAAAATATTTGCCAAAAAACATGTTCAGAGGTTTTTTGCCATATTTTCTTAAACAATATAACTATTTACGGAGCATTTCCAGTATGTTAGGTGTTACAAGAAATTCAGACATGATTTAAAGTGTACAGGAGGCCGGACACCAGTGGCTCACGCCTGTAATCCTAGCTACTTAGGGAGCAGAGATCAGGAGGATTGCAGTTCAAAGCCAGCCCAGGCAAATAGTTCATGAGACCCTATCTCGAAAAAAACCCCACCACAAAAAAGGGATTGTGGAGTAGTTGAGGGTGTAGGCCCTGAGTTCAAGCCCCAGTACTGAAAAAGAGAGAGAGAGAGAGAGAGAAGAAAGGCAGGCAGGAAGGAAGAGTACAGGAGGATGTGTGTGTACTTTTCATGTAAATGCTACACCCTTTTGTACTAGAGACTTGAGCACCCCTGGATTTGGACATTCACGGGGGTCTGGAACTAGTCCCCTGAGGATACAGAAGGACCGCTGTACTTTGTCACCGCAGCACTAGCAAACTCGTTCACAGCACAGTTCCCTGGAGTTCTGCTCTCCAAAGCGGCTCGCAGAGGCCTTTCTCGTTATCTGTCCTGACCCTGACACGCTGAGGTAGAGCAGGTGCGCAGTGGAACTGAAGGCTCCGCTGTGTTGTGTTTGCTCTAAGATGAGACATGGCGATGCCACCTGGCTGCAGTGGAAATGGTCTGAGGTGGCCCAAGTGTAGGTGTGCCAGGACACTGCTCTTCAAGAGGCCGGGATTGCTCTTGTTGCTCAAGCCTGTGCAGTGTCCAGCGTGTGCAGTGCGTGTGGTGTCCAGTGTGTGTGGTGTCCAGCGTGTGCAATGTCCAGGAGCTCTTGCTTATCAGACGATGCTCCCTGTAAGCAGAGATGGCTGCAAATTGACTTAGTTCACTGGGTGCAAGCACTGAGCCAACAGAAGAGCAAATCTGCCCCAGAGGTCTGGCCCTGGAACCACCAGGACTCTGTTCAGACACTGTTGTGGTGGTGGTGACAGAACTGCTGGGATCAAAGTCGATGGAAAGCTGGAGATGTGGATATCTCAGAGTATAACCTCCCAAAGGGGCAGCTAAACAGGAAGGCCACTCAGAGAAGGAAGCTTAAAATCTGAGCTCCAAACCCAGTATGTAAGGTTTCCACCTCCTGGCCCCCCACCGCCATAACACACACGGGGCACAGTCACAGACAGACATGCAGAAACACATGCACACACTCATGAATGCATACACACACATATGCCACATAATACATACTGCACACTGCACACACAGACACACACTACACACATGGGCACACCCAAAAACAGACAGGTATACACAGACAGAGACATGCAGACGCACATACAGATGTAGCGTTCACACATACATGCACACTTACACAGACACACCCAACAAAGACAGGTCCACACACAATACACACCACACGGATACACACCGACACAGACACCCCCACAGACAGGTACACACGTGCACACACACACATCCTTGGACACAGAGCTGACACAAGTTTGACACTGTTTTAGACAAATTCATCTTGTGTATTCTACACCAGGCCCTGTGTAAAGTGTTCTCTGCTGCATTCCTGTCTCACCTTCTTCGACCCCACCCTTCGCCACACTTGTTACTATTCCCACTTCACAGAAAGGAATACTGAGCCCCAAACACATTAAGTGATGGTTCAAATCCCACAGCCAGCTTGCTGCCTGGTGGGAAAGCTCACCCCTCTCCTGAGCCTGCACGGGCTCTTAAGCTTGCTGATGGATAAGAATAGGTTGTGTGTGCAAGGGTGTTCTTTGAGCATTGCCTGTGACACTTAAAAATCAGATATGGCTTCCTAACCGGCAATAAGGAAATGGTTACATAAGCTGGGGGACATCTGGACCAAAGAATCCTATGCACCCACTAAGAGCAGAAGGCTGATGGGTGTGCACCGACAGGGAGGTGTTCATACACTGCTCATGATGGACTATTTCCTGAACACACACATGCACACACACACACACACACACACACACACACACACAGGGGGAGAGAGGGAGAGGGGGAGAGGGGGAGAGAGGGAGAAAGGGAGAATGCCCAGGGCTCCAGACTCTGAACAGGACAGTGGCCACCCCAGGAAAGGTACTGACACAGAAGGGAGAGGCATTGTCACCCCTCAATCTACACTCGAGTGTGGCTTGAATATTTTACACATGTGTGCATAACTTACATCATCCTGAAAGAAACAAAGTAAAGAAACGTGGAACTGAGTAAATACTTGTGTTTCAGGTATGGGATAGATTTAGATGGATTTAGATTTAGATTTAAATGTAGAAATAGTTTAACTCCCTCACCTTACCACTTTCTGTTTTAAAAGTCAGTCTTTCAAACTCAGGGGTCCTCCCCAGTGAATCTTGAGGTTGTGCCTGCCCAGCCTGGGAAGGAGCTATGCCACAAATGGAGACGTCTTCAATTTAAGTTAAATTTACCTTATTACTCTGACCCAGTGACATCACTGTCTCAAGGAAGACTCTGGGAACCAGTGTCATTTGGAGGGGAAGAAGAGCCAGGAATCTGACCCCAAGAACACTCATTGTCCCACTAACGCCCTACTCATCCAGCCCTCAGGCCCCCTTATCCACACCATAGCTTCTCACCCACCCTCCTGACCCCAGCCTCTTTAAACACAGCCTGGACACCCTTCCTGTGCTCCTTGGAAAAGGCTCAAGCCAGGACTCTTTTTTTTTTTTTTTTTCTTTTTTGGTGAGAATTCAGGGATTTGCACTTGCAAAGCAAGTAGTCTACCTCTTGAGCCACACCTCCAGTCCATTCTGTTCTGGTTATTTTGGAGATGGGGGTCTCATGAACTATTTGCCCTACTTGACCTCAAATCTTGATCCTCCCGACCTCAGCCTCCCAAGTAGCTAGGATTACAGGTGTGAACCACTAGCACCTGGCTAGTCCAGGACTCTTTAAAACTTCATTAACACTGAAGTCAGTCCTGACCTGTGTCCATCTCTTTCCCAGGTAGAATAACCATGACCATGACAGAGCTGCCAGCTCAACTGGCCAGGTGCCCTGCTGGAGCTGGGTTCTGTCTACATGAGGCATCCCCTTTTACGGTGGGGCGCCCCATGGAGTAGCTGGTCTCAGCAGGCCCATTGCACAGATGTGAAAACAGAGGCTGGCCAGGGGCTGACTACAGGGAGGCTCCATGCCTTCCCTGGTCCTCCACAGTGCCTTGCATTAGCTTCTCCCCTTGGTTCTTGTCACTGTCTCAGAATTCACGTTTCTGAGTCTGTCTGCTTCCTGGCTGGGGCCCTTGAGGACAGAAGCTATGCCCTGCTCCTGTCGACATCCTCAGCACTCAGCAAAGAGTGAAGGTGTTGGAGGATGACAGGGCGAGGCAGGAGAAAAGAAAAAGGCAACAGAGATAGGAAGAGGGAGGGAATACGGCAAAGGTCGAGAAGAAGGTTCTCAAGAGTGATCTGGAACTGAGGAAGGGAGGGGAAGCCCTTTGGCAGGGATACAAACAAGGAAGGGTCAAGCAAGAAGTGGTCACATCTCATAATGGACCTTTGTCCCAGAATTGGCTAAAAGTAGCCCTGGTCCCACAGGACCTCTGCTCACACAGCCCCAGCAGAGAATCACATGTGGACTGGGGATTCAGATGCCAGTTCAGGCGCCACACTTTGCTTCCCAAGTCCCTGCGGGGGTCCAGAATCTTCTACCCTACAGGCGGCACAGCCTTCAGAGCTGGCAGGCCCCTGGGAGTCAGAGCAGATTCATGATCCCCTCACTGTGCTGTACTAACAGAGCCATCCTTCACCACTCATCCTGATGCATCCACGCCCAATTTCCAAGGCTATTCCCATCAGCTTGGCCCAGTACTGAAGTCCTCCCCGTCCCGCCCTGGACTCAGTCTCTAGATGAGCCTCGCCATGTCACCTTCCCTATCTCCCAGTGTTCTGGCACCCTGGGAGCCCTTGCCTATCTGTGCTGAGCTGAACCAGCCGCACAGACGTGGCCAGTCACCCTGAGAAGCTGCACCGGGCACCCTCTTCTTCCTCCCTAAGCCTCCATGCCTCTTCTGGAATATTCCTGTTCTACTTATTTCACCCACCATCACCCACATTGAAAGGGGAAATGCATCCTGCATGCTGAGCAGTCCAGAGGTTTTTTTTTTTTTTTTTTAAGAATACAGACCATTTTCATATAGCTAGCCTTTGGCCTCCCAGATGTTCTATCATGGGTCTATAAAAAGAATCCACGATGCAACATTCCACAGGCAAAAATATAGACTGTTATCAACATCATATTTACCACATCACATCCAATTCATTTGAGGACTCCCCTCATTCCTCCCTCTCTAAGGGAAAAGTTGCTTTCAAGCATCCAAGATCTTTGTAATTTGCCCTAGAGAGAACAAAGGGGCATGAGTTATTAGTTCTGTTTTATACTCGAAGCAACTATGGCTCATAGAGATTAAACGGCTTGCCTGTGTCACCAGGCTGGGAAGGCCACGAGAAGCAGAGCCAAGCCGCCCGCTTTGTCTCCAGACACAAGCTCTTCCCACCACTCCGTCCTGCCTGCAAAAGCACTTTTACTGCCGTCTGTCGACAGCCACATAATTTGGACCAAATGCAGAGTAACCCCTCAGGACGGTAAAAATAGAGACAGCCTCTACGATTTAACTGAATGGGGTCAAAATGATTGAAAATCGCTCATTTCCAATGAGGATCCAAACAAAAACAAAAGCCAGCCAGAGAGCACTCTATCATTCTGCAACAGATGCTCTGGGAAAAGCTTGTGCAAGGGGCTGTGGCTGGCCAAACCCCTTTACTCTGAAAACTGGCACCCTTTCCAAAAGATGAGCCCTGTGATCTTCTGGGAACAGTGATGAGACTGCCCCAGGTGCTGGGAAGAATGCCCCATGCATGTGACCACGCAGCATTTGCTGCAAAGAGACACACCCACCCTCCACGGCTGGCCAACTGCCAGCCATCTCCATCCCTGGACGATGCTGGTCAATTTCCAAATGACCCCTCTACTTGGAAGCCCTCAGCCTTCTGGGCCTAGAAATTGCTGCTGGTGTGGGAAGGATTGTTCCCTAAGCACTGAACAAAACGGCAGGCAGGGGGAAGCCTGTGCATGCCAGAGACATCCCCAAGGAGCTGGCTTTTGGGTTTCTGAAAAGAAGAGCAGTTTATTAGGCCAGGCCTGTGACCTTCTGAAGAGAGATCATAAGAAGCAGGGAAAGGGTGGCAGGGCCCAAGCTAAGTGTCCAAGGTCTCCTTTCCACCAAGAGGGTAAGAAATGCTGGTGGGAACAAAACATGACTCTGGGGTCAGATGGAGGTGACTTTGAGGTGCCTCCCTGATACTTCAGTGGGGACACTTCTGCTCTGTGCCTTGAGTGCTGCGCCAATCAAATAGAACAAACCCTTGTCCCCACTTACAGGTGAGGATGCAATGAGGCCCAGACACATTCCAGGTAAAGTGTCTGGCCTTGGGACAGCAGTGTGCCTGGTACTCAGTATGGTGGCAGACTCTAGTAGCATTACTCAGAAGAGGCCCGCGGAGATCCTGGTGAGTTGCCTGTCATTGGCAGAAGCTCTTGGGGACAGTGTTGATTAATTTAACTAGAAAAGTCAGGTGTAACAGGAAATCGAACATCTGTAAAAAAATGTTGGCTCCATTGGTAAAGCTAATCAAAGAAGGTGTGGAGGACTGAATTGTGCCTCACCACAAGTCCTTATAAAAGCCTTAATTCCCCTGTGACTGTGCTTGGACCGTTAAGGAAGTGATTAAGACTTCTTTTCGTGGTGCTGGGCATTGCACATGCCAGGCAAGATCTCCACCTCTGAGCTACGTCCCCAGCCCTTAGTGGTATGAGACAGGATCTTGCTATATAACCCAAGCTGGCCTTGAATTCAAGATCCTCCTCCCTCAGCTTCCTTGAGTGCTGGGGTTAAATTGCCCCACTTCAACAGCTAGGACTGAGGTCCTTATAGGAAGAGACACAGAAAGTGTCACACACAGAGGGGAGGTATGTGAGGACCTAGAGAGAAAGTAGCTACCCACAAACCAAGAAACCAAGCCCACTGGCACCTTGAATTTGAACTTCTGGCCTCCAGAACTGTAAGCAAATACATTCCTGTTATTTAAGGCAGCCAGGCTGTGGTATTGACCCTGACTAAAGCAGGGAGTCCAGTTACTTCTGCTTCCAGCCTGTCATCTCCCTGGCCCTTGAGGCCTGCCTCCTGAGTCCTAAGGGACAGTGCTAGGGCTTTGGGGGAGGATAGGGAAAGGCAGGTCATCCCTAGCATCAGTGGGGGGTGAATGTCAAGGGGTTTCCTCCGGTCTTTTTAGAATAATGAGCAGGTGAGAGAAGTAATTTTCTGCCCAGAATTGGGTTCACAAAAATTCTCCTTCCCTTACTTCCTGGGGTGAACTGAAATGGTGATTCTCCAAAGAGTCATGTGCACATCCCATTCCAGAACCTGTGCGTGTGACCTTTGACAAAAAGGTCTTAACAAGCATAACTAAATTAAGGATCTCAAGATGAGATCTTGGATTTTTGATTGGTCTTGAGTCCAATGAATGGCACATGTCCCTGGAAGGAGTGACAGAGGGAGATGTGAGACACAGGGCAGGAGGCCATGAAAAATGGAGGCAGAGGTGAAGTGACACAGCCACCAGCCAAGGAACACCAGGGGCTACTAGAAGCCGGAAGGACAAGGAACAGAACCTCCCCCAGAGCCTTGGGGTGTGGGGGAACCTAAATAACAACTCGATTTCAGACCTCAACCATCAAGTTCGTACTAATTTCTACAGCAGCCAGCGGAAGCTGATATACCTCCAAATCCCCTCGTGGCTTGCCTGATCTTACATTAATGGACAGAATAAAGACCCTGAGAACTTTGTGGTAGGAGTACTGTATCAACGAAAATAACACTCAGAAAGGTTTGGCTCAAGGTCACAAAACTTAGAACAGGTGGTGGAAGAACGAGAACCAAGTCTTTCTGACACCAAGGCCACTGGGATGCTTGCTTACTCAGATCTCCAGGTCCAGCACCAAACACTGTGTAGACCTAACCCAGGACATGAGGACGGTAAGCAGGAGCCAAAGCAACCAAATCCCAGCAGCCGGGAAATGAGGCAGCTCTTTGGGGTTTGTAATGATGAGACTTTATCTCAATAGACATTCAAGAGTCTTAGCAGGTCCCCAGGTGACCAAAGAAGGGACAAGCAACACATGCTGTGATCCTAGTCATTCCTCAAAATCCCAAATTCTGAGCTGGGTGTTGTAGCTACACCTGTAATCCTAGTGCTTAGGAAGCTGAGGCAGGAGGATCCATGGCTGGAGGCCAGCCTGGGCTACCCAGCAAGACTGTCTCAAAAAAAAAAAAAATTCTATGCCATTCCCAGTCCCTCCCAGGGAGTTTTCTACTCACTCTGCAATGGGTGCTGCCTCTAGAGCAGTCAGAAGGAATGGGGCAGACATGAGAGACCCACACAGAAAGTTCCAGCACATGGAGGGCTGGGGGACCAGGACACAGCAGAGGTGAGCACCATGTACCTGTGGCACTCATGCCTTCTGCAAGTCTGTGTCTTACGTTAGGAGTGGTAACTCTGGAACTCATCTGCGTGCTCCCATTCATTCCCCACCATCTAATATGCAGCTTGACACACAGGAGGTACTGAATAAATTCCTCCTGAATTGCATCAAACTTATGCAAGGCCCAGAGAGGGGAGGACACTCACCCAAGCCCACCCAGCACCAGAATACCAAATCTCTGAACCCAAGGGTGGTGTTTCTTTTACTTCCCACCATGCTGCCTCCTGAGGAATCCCTGGAAGACATGAAGGATTTCAAAAACAGAGGTGCAGGGAAGAGACAGCCTCAACAGAGAGAAAAGCATGGCTGGATGCTCAGAGACAGAAAATCATGGTGCATTGGGAGCACAGGACCAACCCACTATTCCTGGACACTGGCCTTTCTTCTTCCCTAGTAAGCTGCATACTCAACTCTCTGAGCTGCAAAGGGAGTAGATGTTTTTCCTCTAAATGCCATATAATGTTTCAAGAAGGAAAATGATGAAAATTTCCTGTCTTCTAAAGAGTGACCAGGTCAGGTGCTGGTGGCTCACACCTGTAATCCTAGCAACTTGGGAGGCTGAGATTGGGAGGATCTCAGTTCAAGGCCAGTCCAGGCAGATAGTTCAAGAGACCCCATCTTCAAAATAACCAGAGCAAAATGGACTGGAGGTGTGGCTCAAGTGACAGATCACCTGCTTTGCAAATGCAAAGCCCTGAGTTGAAACCCTTGTCCCACCAAACAAACAAACAAACAAAAAGAATACTAGAGCTGGTCCAGGCGTGGTGCAGACCTGTAAATTCCAGTGCTCGGGAAGCTGAGGCAGGAGGGTGGCACGTTCAGGCCAGCCTGGACTAGATAGTGAAACCCTGTCTCAAAATAGATAGATGACAGATTATTATAGATAGACAGACAGACAGATAGATGATTGATAGATAGGCAGACAGATAAAAACAAAACAGAACTGAAGAAGATGTTGTCTAGCTCCTCAGGCCTCTGGGGACACTGACAGTGATCCCTGGGATAAGACCAGTCACCCAGTGTGTTCACGTCCATCAAGTCATGACCCTGACAAGGCAGGACTGATGATTCTCCTTAACAGAGAGGGAAACTGAGGCCCAGAGACAATGAAGCCAATTTTCCCCAAGCCTGATGGAGCCCAGCACCCTGTGCAGCCACAGCACACACTCCGCCGCGAGAGCCCAGAGCCCTAACTTCTGGGAGCTAATCTAGTGCTTTTCCTCCCCCACTTCTTCCTACCCAAAGCCTGGTCCCAATCAAAGCCCAAGTGTACAGAACTCAGAAATGGAGGTGGGAGCCTCCTGGTGCTGTGTTCTTACACTGACTGTATGAAGAGGAGGAAAAGTAAACCTACCCCATTTATGCTTCAACCCGGGCCCTGTGCCTGGTCTGTATGGGAAGACATGGGGTAGGAGAAAAAACAAAAAAGAAATAGGGGACCAGGGCTGACGTGAATCTGAAGTTGGGCTCCTGGCCTCCCTCGATCTGTTCCTTGGGCCTGAGCGCTGTCTCAAAGCCCCCTGTGTCCTCCCTGAGATGAGGCAATTTAAGACCAAACCTACACTGGGGAGGGACTGTGACCTCTCCTAGGTTTGCCTTTCCCCCAGGGTTTTGAATGGAATATCCCTCTTGGCATAGAAGAGACAAGATTCAGTAGGAATGTCCCCAGAGTGCCCACAGAGGTCAGGAAGAGCGGTGGCAACAGGTACTTGAAACAGACCTGCTCCCTTGTGGCACCAGAATCACGCAGTCACCAGCAAAAACAACTTGATGTCTTTTGGGAAGGGGATTTTGCAGCAGCGTGATCCTGTTTGAGGATTTTTAACAAACTGTTAGAGAAACCAAGAAATCAGGCCAGTGTCTCTGAGACCTGAGAAAGGCTGAAGTATCCCTGGAAGGCTTCCTCGAGGAAGTGGCATTCAAAGGACTTGGTCACCAGGTAAGGTTTATGTTTGAGCCATCATCTGATTCTGCACCCAATGTACCGCCACGTCTGCAATAAGCAGGTGCACCCTTGAGTGTAGAAAGAGTGAATATAAATGGAAAATAACAGAGCTTAAACAACTTCTGCTCTTCCACTTTTCCCTTAGTGGCTGTGTGATCTTAGGAGAACAGCTTGACCTCTCTGATCCTTAAGATGGAAAGAACAAGCCTGTAACCCTAGCTACTTACAAGGCAGAGATCTGGAGGATTATGGTTCAAAGCCAGCCCAGACTGTGGGTCCCCCAGTTCCTGACCAGCTCCTTCCAGGCTCTGCATGGCCGCCCTGCCTGGTCTATCTTTTCACCCCCAAGTCCCTGCTTAAACAAGTCCCACGCACCCTGTTCATCACCTCGGGTCCCAAACCATCCAGCACAGTGACCCCTTGCCTGTGTTGATCCTTCGTCTGCTGGACCACAGCATCTCATGGGGATCTCCCCTCCCCTCCCTTGACACAAGTCACATAATATTTGAATCAGCCAAATTCACAAACCTAAGGACCAACCTATTCATGTTTGGGACCTGGCTTAGCTCTCACTAGAGGCCTGGCAGGCATTGGCAGGGGGGAGGGACAGGGCTCACATCAGATATGTGTGGCTGTGACAGCCAGGCAGGATCCTGGGGGCTGCTTCCCTTTCAGGGTCCTGGTTAATATCACACAACTTAGGACTTTTTTTTTTTTTTGGTGGCACTGGGGTTTGAACTCAGGGCCTCATGCTTGCTAGGCAGGTGCTCTTACCGCTTGAGCCACTCCTCCAGCCCCTTAGCACTTCTTGATATCCTGCATCATATGTTCTGAAATCATTTCTTGTACATATGTGCAGACTATGTCACCAACACAGCAGCTCCTAGGATCAGGTAACATATCACATCAGTCCATACCTAATCTTTTTTTTTCTCCTCTTTTGGCAGTACTGGGGTTTGAACCCAGGGCCTCACTCTTGCTAGACAGGTGCTCTACCACTTGAGTCACTCTCCCAGCCCTTTTTGTGTTGGGTATTTTTGAGATAGGGTCTTTTGAACTATTTTCCCGGGACTGGCTCTGAACCATGATCCTCCTGATCTCTGCCTCCTGAATGGCTAGGGTTACAGGTGTGAGCCACCAGTACCTGGCTTCCATATCTAATCTTATGTCCATACTCCACCCCTAGAGCTTCCAGACTCCATCACCAGGGCCACAGAGCAAATGGAGAAAAAGGAGATCTTGGCTCCATCATCTGTCTGCAATGGCCTCCTCCACTGGTTCAGACTAAACTTTAGATCAGGAGTTGGCAACATCTGTGAAAGAACAGATAGCAAATAATTTGTTTGTGGGCCACAGGTTCTCTGTTGCAACTACTCTGCCATTGGAGTGGGAAAGCAACCACTGACATCTGTAAATGAATGGACATGGCTGTGTTCCAATAAAACTTTATTGTCAAGACAGGAAATGGAACAGATTGGCCCTTGGGTTGTACTTTGCCACTTTCTACCTTAGAGGATCACTTGTGATTAACTTGTAGTCCCCTTAGGCCACATTGCAATGTATTCCAACCCTGCCCCAGCCCCTTGGACCCCCATTTCCTTCCCAGACTTGAGTTTCATTTTATCACTTACCACTTACTAAAATTACAGTCTGTCTACTTGTTTAGTGACTGTCTCCCCAATAGCATGGAAAACTCCAGAAGGGCTGTGCCTCCAGAGACTAGAACAGATTCTGGCACACACTAGACACCTTTCAAGTATTTGTGGACTGAATGGAGACTGTTATTATTATCACTGTCATTGTAAGGGGTTCAATAAATTTTTTGTGTGATTATGGCTGATGACTGTTTTAATGTGCTGATATATTTTCTGTGATTAACCATTTGTGCTTGCAAAACCCCAAGTAATTTTCTTGTATTGCCAGAAATTATAACGTTAGACTTTAACCACCCCGTTTTAACCACAAACCAGCTATATAATTCTCCCATTTC
This sequence comes from Castor canadensis, assembly GCF_047511655.1. NCBI lineage: Eukaryota > Metazoa > Chordata > Mammalia > Rodentia > Castoridae > Castor > Castor canadensis. The sequence continues at coordinate 14,751,853 of NC_133388.1, read as the reverse complement.
GGAAGGGAAGGGGCTGAAGCTCAAAGGTCACATTGCTTGCTTGTGACCAGACAGGGATTCCAACTCAGACCTCCAGGCTGGTCCTCATTAAGGAAGGCAATGTGGCAGTATAAAAAGAGCACTGGACTTGGAGTTCAACCTTATGTGATTGGAGAAGTAAGTCTGCCTTCTGCAAAATGGCAACAGTCCTGTCACTCTCAGAGCTGGAGTAGAGCACCTCTCAGCATGCACAATGCCCTAGGCACAATCTCCAGACCCTTAGATTAATAATAATAGTAATAGTAATAGTAATAGCAGTAACAATGTCGCTCAAAGATGCAAGGACACACTGAATGAAATGTAGATGACAAAGCACTTTCCCCACAGCTGGATACAACAGAAGTTATCACAGTAGCTATTATTATACAAGAAGGTGATAGCTGCACCCACCTTGTAGACTGTAGAGGGGATTAGGACATGCCCAGGAAAATTATTCTGAAACTGTCAGTCCTCAAACGAATGTAAGATATATTTCTTACAACACACTGCAGCCACTGGAGAAAACATTTTCTATCTTTTGTTTTGTTTTGAATCTATACATGTAGGCTGGACGTGGTGCAACTGTCTGTAATCCTAGCACTCAGAAGGTGGAGGCAGAAGGATCATCCATGCCAGCCTGGACTACATGGCAAGTCTCTGTCTCAAAAGCAAAACAAGCCAGGCGCTGGTGGCTCATGTCCATAACCCCAGCCACTCAGAAGGCAGAAATCAGGAGGATCAAGGTTTAAGGCCAGCTGGGGCAAAAATACCTGACACAAAAGGGGGTAAATTCAACTATGATATATTGTAAGAACTTTTGTAAATGTCACAATGTACCTCAGTACAACAAAAATGTAATTTAAAAAAATACCTAACACAAAAAAGAGCTGGTGGAGTGGTTCAAGTGGTAGAGTGCCTACCTAGCAAGTTCAAACCCCAGTATTGCCAAAAAACAAGTATACTAGTTGGGAGCCTGTGGCTCAGGCCTATAATCCTAGCTATTCAGGAGGCAGAGATCAGGAGGATCACGGTTCGAAGACAGCTCAGGGCAAATAGTTCAAGACCCTATCTCGAAAAAACAATCACAGAAAAGGGTTGGTAGAGTGGGGAAAGTGTAGGCACTAACTTCAAGCCCCACTACTGCAAAAATAAATTAATTAATTAAATTGAATAAACCATGAAGACCTAAGATCTTTCCCAAACTTCAATTGCCATCCAGAAAGAATTAAGTTTTCAGGCACTCACATGTGTATCCATAGCCAGTCACCCCATGGGCAAGAACTGAGGCAAATACAAGGGAATATCTCAAGCCAGGGGAGAGACAGGGTCTCCATTTTGGCCACTCAAGCCAAGAGTCTTGTGGTAAAGGCAAACTGGAGAGGTGTAGCTCAGAGGTGCAGCTCTTGCCTAGCAGTCACAAGTCCCTGGTTTCCATCCTCAGCACCGAAAAACAAAAAGGCAGACTAGCAACCCAAAAGTTGGCCTAAAATAGACATGGCACTACCACATTTCTGGCGCCCTGTACCCATGGAGGGGGCAAGGTCTTTGAAGGCTCCGAGCAGGACAGGAACCGTGCAGGCTGGGGTTATGTTTAGAATGGGGTGGGGAAAACCAACACTCACACACAACTTCCCAACCCTGCCCACTTCTCTAGAAAGCAATTCACTTGGTTTCAGATTTAAATATTTATTCCTAAAATACAAAACAATGTCAGACATGCAGATCCCCTAAAGTTGTCACAGCCATCTGGCCTTAGGGACATCTTCAGATGAAAGCAGCAGCTGGGATTCCAACTTCATGGGGTGCTGGGTCTTCCTTGCAGAGGGGGGCGTGCCCAGTGCATGGGACCTCCCTGCTTCTTGGAAAAGGACGCTTTTCTTTTTCTGGTCCCATAGTTAGCACTTTGAGGATTTTCAAAGGAGGATCCGCCATACCCCATCTGGAAGGAAGCAGCTCTCTTTTGGCCTTATGGGATGATGTCAATGATTTGTTTGGGACAGGATTAAAGGGAGCCTGTCACTGTGAGGCTGATCTAGCCCTGCCTGTGAGATTCAGACCCTCACTGACCTCCAGGCTGTCTGCAGTAAGCCTCCCCTTGACACCATTGGCCTCTGAAACCACAAGGCTCCCAAGCCCAAGAGAGAAGAATGTCCTAGCAGTGTGTCCATTGCCCTGTGGCTGCTATACTGTCACAGCTATGTCTCTCCTGCTGGATAACATGGTTCTTTTCTCTGAAAATTTCTTAGTTTTAAAATATTTCTGCCACCCCACCAAAAAAAAAAAAAAGGAAAAATAATTAAAACAAGTTCCCATGTGCTAGTTCAGAGAGATGGGGAGAAAGAAACAGTGGAGGGAAACCCTGTCCAAGAAGGAGTTCTCAGACTGCCTGCTTCAACTGGAGCCTTTGCCTCTTAAGGGCCTTGGCTGGGGTCAGCCTGGCAGATAGCATTGCAACACAAAGCACCTTTAGGCCCTATATTGAACAACTGGGGAATCAGTGAGGAAGTGACAAGGGCACTTTTACATTCTGTGCATCATGGCTAAAATTAAAATTATCTCACTAATCACTGCTTCTATAAATCAGCCTCGAGTTGGGGGGTGGGAGGTTTGCAGTAATTTAACTGCCTCTGGAGGACCTCAAATTAGGAAACCAGAAAGCTTGGGTGGAAGGGACTCCTAGAGAAAGGGGAGGGTGGGAAAGGGACTTAGGATGGCCCCTCACTGATGCTTACCAGGGCTGGACACTTGGGAACAAATGGAAGCTTCAGGAATCCAGAAATTATGGAACCACTTAGAGACACTGCACTATGCCATAACTCACCCTGCGCGTTCCACAGGTAATTCAGACTGCAAAGAAATAGCTTTTTATTTTCCCCAAATCTACAACCAAGTCATGATAAGAAGAGGTCTCTCCCATGCCTCTGGGACACCCCATGTCCTAAAACAAGTAAATGGTCCCCACAATCCAAAGGCCCAGCCAGATCTATTTCTTCCAGAATTTTCAAGGGGCTGTTCAGCAGCTGCTGGGATTTATTTTGGTTTTATTTTTGAAAAACTTCAGAGTCATTTCCCCAAACTGGGAAATCAAATGCAAACCCACTCCAAATATCCTCCTTCAGTCTAAATTCTACTGTCCTGGAGCTCTGGGGAGGGGCAGAGCTATCCAGCCCTAAAATAATTTCACTTCCGTCCCCACCAGCATCTCATTTCACTATGAACCCTGTCCTGTGATCCCACAGAAGCTCCTAAACCAACAACAATTAAAAACAAGGGGCATTCCAACCTACTTATGCAGAGCATCAACCAGCTGATGGGGTGTTTTCAAAGCCCAGAGGAATAAACGTGTCAGACACTCTGCTGGGTTTCTCACAGTATCTCTAATCCTCCCCCTCCCCCATGCATTTCGCAGGTGAGGAAGGAACCTGACAGACACGGTGCTTAACCCACCCCATCTGGATAGAAGCTTGGACTGATAGGTTTAAAAGACCAGCCACACAGCTGTCCACTGTGGCCCCTGCCTTGCGCTTGGCTGGAATTCCATCCTTGGAAATCTGGGGCTCAAATTTGTCCATCTTCATGCAATAAACAAAGCCAAGTGAATGGGAGGGGGGGCTGGCGAGGGAGGAGGGGCGGGGGGACACCAGTGTTGGGAACTCAGGGTCACAGAAGGCTAGTCCAGGAAGGGTTCTTTGGGTAGGTGGGTGGGGTCTTCATACCTGAACTATTTTACTTCAGTGACTATAAACCTCCTATAATTCAGAAAAAGAGGTCCCTGTCACCCCTACTCCTGGCCTCCACCTGGCCCATGTACAATGAAAAGGAAGAATAATCCACCTATTTCCATCTTGTGCATTAAAACATCCTGCACGGGCTGGGATGTAGCTCAGTGGTACAGCGCTTGCCTAGCAAGCGTGAGGCCCTGTGTTCGATCCCAGCACCAAAAAAGAAAAGACAAAAAAAAAAAAAAAAAAAAACCCTCTCCCCTAAAACATCCTGCACATAAGAGTTAAAATTCTTGGTTCCCCAGGACATGCTCTGTAATCCTAGCACTCAAGAGGCTGAGGCAGGAGGATCAAACACGTTCAAGGCCAGCCTGAGCTAAACCGGGAGCCCCTGTCTCAAAAGCAACCCTGTTGGGTAGGCTGGAGGCATGGCTCAAGGGTAAAGCACCTGAGTTCAAACCCCAGTACCACCAAAACAAAAACAGAAACCCTCTTGATTTGTCAACAGAATTCAACTTGATCAAAGAACTATAATTGAAACATTCTCCCTGGATGCTATTTGGACAATTATTGTCAAGTCCTTCCCCCCACCAGTGTCCAGCCAGCTGCTAAGGTCTGCTAGACACCTTCCATCGAAGAAGATATTAAGAACCTAAGAACCCCAGTTCTCTTCCCTCCCCCCAACTATACTTTCCTCTTACTCCTTAGCTTCTTCCAGCTAGGGCCCTCCTTGGCCCAGGTGACCCAGGACACCTGGAAGCTATTACCCCATACCTCACCACCATCCCAAGAGGTGTGTGGGAAGCGGGCCGAGATATGGGGGGTCCAGGACCTGCTATGCCACTTATTATTTATCCTCCCCAAGCCTCCAATTCCCACCTGCACAATGGGCTGTAGCAAGGGCAGGTGGTAGGAAGTGCTAGACTAGCGTTAGGCTAGGCGTTATAATTATCAGTATGGTTCCTTGCCTTTCACAGCAGATTAATCCCCATTACCCCTTCCCCCACCTCAGGGCAGCTACCCCATTCTTATTCTTATTGTCATTTGCAGCTGGTGAACTTTAGCACAGGTTGTATCACCACCCAGAACAATGTGGATTTTTTGACGAATCCTGATTTATGGAAATTGCAAGGGGCAGGTGCCTTTTAGATCACCGTTGCTGTGTTCGTTCTGTGCCTCAGTTTGCTCTACTGTGAAATGGGCAGAACATTTTCAGTGGACAGGATGGAGTGGAAGTAGATGAACTGGAAACCACTTAGGCAAAGTCACCTGTTCTACACCTTGCCCACGTGTACACACGACTTTCCAACAGCACAGTCCAAATCCCACTGAAGAAAATTACCAGGCCTTCTGCTCTGTGACCCCATCTGGCCCTGCCTGACCCTGACAGCAGCTAAGGCCGAGGTTTGAGCCCCACAGCTGCCTGGGGCATGCAGGAGGGCCGACTATAATTAGACAGACGGCACTGATGTTTCCTTCTTCTCTCCAGGCATTTATTATACTTATTTACTGCGAGCTGAGCCAATCCTGAAGCCTATTGCAGGGAACTCCCTGCATGGAGACTGGGCAGTGTGGGAGACTTCCCTTGCCACTGTGGGCTGCCCAGAGCCACATCATGACTTCCACCAGGTGCCCACTGGGGACAGGTACCTACCCCTTCTGACTTCCCCTCTTTTCAGATCAGAGAAGTGCTGATTTTCTTTAAAATGGAAGATTCCCTTTTATAGTGAGCCTGAGGGCAAATCACATGCAAGGAGACACCAGAGTTTATAAATAGTCCCACAGCGGTCATCGGTGGACTTTCAGGGTGGAATGACACTGCTCACTTGGATCCTAAGTTAGAATGTTCCAGATGCCCCTGCAGGCTCATTCCTCTCCAATGTTACAGAGGGCCCCAACCAGCAACATTAGCTATAACCGAGGGGAGGGGGGATGTGCATAGCAGGCAATGTTTTCTTACCCTGGAAGTCTGGGGCCTGAGGAGGAGGACTATTAAAAGCCATTTCAAGAATCATTTGCAATTAATATGACAAAAAAAAACAGCTTCTTTGACTATTTCTCATGGAACTATTATTGGAAGTATTTCCAATTATGGTGCAAGACGCACTTGAGCGAAGACCATATGCCCTTTATTTCCTTGCAGAACCTTAACGTCCTCATCTGTAAAATGGTAACACAACCCATCTTAGTTCTCAAAAGATAAAACAAAATAATGTAAAGTGAATCTTGAAGCATTAAATCTGACACAACAGAAAAATCATGCTCACTTTTTAAAATTAAGTAGCCCTGTTAAAAGGTTTTCTTATGCCAGGTGACACTCTAAGTAAATTGGTGCTTTTAATTCCTGCAACCCCCTTGGAAAGCTGGTTCTATTACCTTTGCCCAAAGTCACAAATTGATGGAGTCAGGTCAATCTTGCCACTTGAGACAGACCTCTGGTGGTTAAAGAGGAGGTATATTAAAAGCCATTTCAAGATTCATTGAAACTACTGCCCTTTCCTCTTCACTAGGGATAACTGCTTATTACAAAGAAGATAGTCCTGGGAGCACAGTGTAGTGGTACATGTCTGTAATCCCAGAGGCTGATGCAGGAGGACTGGCAGGATGAAGACTTGGAGGCCAGCCTGGGCTGCATACACAGCTGAGACCCTGTCTCAAAAAATGAAAGTAAAATAATAAAAAGCAGTACTGGGGTCACGCCACCCTTTGTGTCATCTCACTAGCTCCAAGAGTCACCTTTACCTTGCAAACCATGAAAACACACGATTCTTTAAAACTATACTTTCTTTCTTTTCCTGCGCTGTTCCCAGCCAGCAAATGCAGCCTTCCCTCTTTCCCTGGAGAAACCTTCCTAACCCACACCCAAAGCAGCTCCAGGACAAGAACAAGTCCCCAGCTCCCCCAGCAAGCAGGGCTCAGCCTGAAAGCTCTCTAAACCCCAGCTCCCTCCCTCATCCATTCCCGACTTAGAACAGAAGGAAATCAAGTTTAACATATTAAAAGCCATTCCTGATGGCCTCCACTCCACTGCTGACCTAAGAAGTTATGCCCTCTTTATCCCAGCTCCAGGAGTAACTTGGTCACTTGCAGACCAGCCCAGTAGTGGACTTCCAGGGGCTCCCTCCTCTGCCCTCCTGATACCGAGGAGAGCTGGCTCTGACAAGAAAAGGGGGGACCCACCTTAAAGGAACCCCTCTAAGCAATGCGCTCTGGAGAAAGGCTGCCTAAGAGCATAATGCTTATTTGACCCTGGCCACCCGGAAGCCCAGGGAGAAGAGCAGCAGGCACAAGGCAGTCCGTCAACCCCAGGGGGCTGTGGGCTCTCCTGCGCCAGGCCAGCGTGGTGTCAGTCCCGGCTGTGTGACGTTAAGTCTTGACCAGGGAGGAAGGGGAAGCATTTTGGGGGGAAGTGGGCAGCAAGAGTAGCAGTGGAAAATTAAAGTAAGCATTAACACTCCCCGCCCCGCGCGCTAATTCCATGTGGACTTGAGTGAGGCCTTAGGGTTTGGAGTTTCGCAAGAGTATGACAAGGTGAGTGACTTGGAGAGACCCTGGAAAAACTCCAGGGCTCCCCCAGGTTAGGGCTTCCATAGGCAGAGAAGAAAGGAGAGTGCTGGGAGACAGGAGGCAAGAACTCCAATCTTGGCCCTCTCTTCCTTACTGCCACTCTAGGACACCCATCCTGTAACTAACTGTACCCAGAGTTTTACTGTTCTTTTCCTTCCTTCCTTCCTTTTCTCTCTCTTTCTTTTTTGTTTTTTGACAGATCAGAGTTGCTCAATTGTGTATTCCGCAGTACAGACTAAATAGATCTCTTTCTTGGGCCTCGGAATGATGGTGGTGGTAGGGTACGAAATACAGAATGTGGCCCAGCTACATCGCCATCACTTTATTGTACTGTCACCGTTAACTTAACTATAAATACTACGGTGGGGAGCAGGACGCAGGCAGCCTCGGACAGCGGGGCTGAGCGCCTGTCCCTGGACGCCGACCCTCCCGGCTCTGTACATTATTTACAGCTCCTCCATCCTTTCTCGACTCCCTCCCGCAAGGCAGCGCGTGTGCAAGTAGCATCGTCTGTCTGTGCAAGTCCTTGAGTCAGGCAAGCGCCACGGCCGGCCCGCGGCCGTCAGCTGTCCGAATCCAAATCGCTTTTACCTTCTTCTTCCCTCTTCTGGGGCGATGTTTTCGAAGACGTCTTGTTCCACTTCTCGGCGTTTTCCGACTCCTCGGAGGAGGACCGCTTCTGCCGTCTCCATTTGGCACGGCGGTTCTTAAACCAAACCTGTTGCGCAAGGGAGCACAGACAACAAGGGACGATCAAAGGGCCGCTTCCCCCAACGCCAGGGCACCCGAGGGGCTCCGTGTGGCGGGTCTGCGGCCCTGGGCGTGGAAATGCCAATGGGACGCCGTGCGCCCGCCATCAAAAGCAGGGGAATCAATCGCTCCCGCTTCCGCATTTTCACAACACTTCCTGGGCCTAAAGCGCCCTCCAGCAGCCACCAGGCCGCCACCGGGATGTCTCCAAAGCGCCGGGAGACGCAGGGAGGGCCGGGCAAACCCGGCTGCGGCCCAGCTCGCAGGGAAGGATCGCTAGACGCCCCCGACTGGGCCCTGCGCCTACCTCCACTTTCTCCTCGCGAAGGTGCACCTTCCGTGCCAGCTGCTCGCGCGTGCCCACGTCCGGGTACTTGGTCTCCTGGAAAAGGTTCTCGAGCGCTTCGAGCTGCTCGTCTGTGAAGATGGTGCGGTGCCGCCGCTTCCGCCGGCAGTGCAGCTGGTTGAGGAGCTGCAGCTCGGTGCGCGACAGCGTGCCCACGTTCATGTACGGCAGCATTTGGTGCGGCACCGGGGACACCAGCACCGAGCCGGGGCCTTCGTAGCCTGCGACAAGAGTGGGGCGCACGGTCAGCCACCCTCCCTCGCCACCGCCAGCCCCGCTACCCTCTCCCACTTCAAAACCCGTCTGTCTGCAAGGGGTACTGAGAATTGGGGGGCCACGGGAATCAAGGGGTGAGGAAAATGGAGGGAGCGTCCCGCACACACCCAAAGCCAATTTGGGCTCCTAAAATCCTAGCATCCCCATGCAGGCACTTAATTACGGCACGGGCGTGGAATCGCAACCCGGATGCCGTGCGGCATGGTGTTCGCTAACTCTCACCTAAAAGCTTGGAAGCAGAAGTAGGGGCAAAGCCCTGTGCCCAATCGGCCCAAAGAAGAGGGGACAGAGTTGCAAGGAGGGAGTCTGTGCAAGATGAATAAAGGATGCACCACCATCTATCCATGCCCCGGTGGCTAAGGACTGCGGTGGCAGCGCAGGCCCGCGCGATCGCGACCCTACCTGGGGGCGTCGGGACGCAGGAGCACTGCTGGGCACCCAGCGGCGGCACGGCCCCGCAACAGGCTGGGCCCACGGGCGCCGCCTGCACGTGCAGCTGCCCGTAGAAGTAGTTGTTGTAGCCCAGGCGGGAGCCGCCAACTGCGGCCGGGAGGCCCGCGCCGCCAGGGGCCACGGAGCGCGGGTAGAAGGCGCCATAGTCCGAGGAGGTGCCGCCGCTGGCGCCGTAGAGCGAGTCCCCGTGCAGGGCCGGGAAGACGACCGGAGCCGCGGCGCTGGGCGCCACCGGCAGCACCGAGTCCTTGCAGCGCGGCCGGGCGGCCAGGATGTTGTCGATGCTGAACATGCTGGCGGGCATCCCCGAGCCCCGCGCCGGGACCGGGGGGCTGCGGGGACGCGCCGAGGAAAAAGCCTCAAAATCAGGGAGGAGGGGGTGGGGGGTCCACTCTCCTCCCGCCGCGGACCAAACCGAAAGAGAGCGCCGCGGAGCGCGCAGCCCCGCGCCCCTCCCCGCCCCCTGCGTCCGCGCTCCCTCCTCCCGCCCTCCCCTCGCTGCTGCGTTCGCTGAACTCAACCCGCGGGTAGGACGGAGCTCCGACCAGCTGAACCTCTTGTTGGTTTTATACTGAGTCGACGTCATTCTGGATTTAGTTCCTGGTAATATGCAGATGACAAACAGAACCAGATTTGGCCCTTTCTTTTCCTTTGGGTTGTTGGGGGGGGGTTGGAACGGAGAGGGGAGAAGTGCCAAGGGGAGGGGGGTTACAGGGCTTGAAAAGAGATTGTGGATTGAGAATTAATGAAATTAACCTAATCTTTTCCATTCGGCAGCCCCACCGCGGGCCGGCCGAGCTGGGCGGGCGGCCTAATTGCCCTGGTTAATCGCATTAATTCCATTGTACCGCTGCAGTTAACAACTCCTCCGCCTGACCTCTCCGCCCCTACCCTTTTCCTCAGATTGGGTCCTATTATTGGGTGCGTTTTCCACTGCCTGTAGCTCAAAATCATTGTGGCCCACTTTACTTTGGAGCTACTTTTTGTTTCTCCTTTCGGAATTTGTTTTGTCTTAGAAAATGTAAGGGGCTGCGCCCTCCCTCAAGTTGGATTGAAAATTTCGCTCCTCCTCCCACCCCCCCATGTCTTCACTGCTTAATTTCGCCTACCTCCCCCCCTAAATCATGCGGGTCTCCTCGAACGGTTAACTCCCCCCTCCAAAAAATTTTTGTTTTTGCTAAAGTCAAGTTTTGTAAAGGCAAAAAACGACGGAAGAAGAGATGCATCGGGTTTCTTAATTTTTTATCTTTTTTTTTTTTTCGGTCATTTTGGGTCTGAAAACTACCGTGACAGTCCCTAGATTCTGACACTGCAGTGCAGATCAAATTCAGCCACTATTTGAAATACGCCAAGAGTAGCTCTCTGAAGCGATGCTGCAGCTGCTCCCTGCGCGGGTATCGGTACCCGCCTTTTGTGCCTTTTCTCTTTAACTACTATTTTGGCAATAAGGTGTCTTCTCCCCCAAAACTGTTTTTTGGTTTTCAATACAAATGGAGTCTCCGGGGCTTTCTGTCTCCTTCCCCAACTGAGTCGCATTTTTCCCTGGCGATCTGCTCTTCCCTTGACAGACAGCCCTTAGTTGAGGGCTGCGCTTTCGCCTGGCAGGCCGGGGCTGGGCTCCGCGGGCCACGGGGGCCTGGACGAAAGCCGGTTCTGCTCCCGGCGGGCGACCGCGGCGATTTGCGGGATTCTGCCCGCCCGCTGGAGCCGAGGGAGGCGCAGCTAGCCCACCATCACCACCACCACCGCGCTTAGGCTGCTGAACGCTCTTCGAGAAGGTAGGAGACAGTAGGCGCGGAACGAAAGCTACCCCCCAAGTCGTGCGACCTGGGTGCAAGCCCTGGAGCTTGCAAAATCGTCCTCCCTCCGGCCTTCGCGTGGGCGACTCCAGACGCTCCAGGGGCGGGACAGTACCCGGCTCAGGTGAGACCGCCTGGGGTTGGGGTGGAGAAGACCGCCTGGGGCCAGGGTGGAGGACACCTCGCTTTCCCGCGAAGGAAGGCCGCTTTTGATTTGTGCTCATTTTTCTGGATTTCTTTCGTGACCAGGGATCGGTCGCATAGTTTACGAAAGTCGCCTCAGTACGGCTAAGTGTGCTGCCAGTTCCCTGTTGCTGGGGGAAAAGGAAAAGGCCACTTTTAACTCTCTGGCCACTGTTCCCTGGTCAAAGAGCCACTGGGCGGAGGTTTGGTCCTGCCTAGGCGCAGAAACCCAGAGCACGCTGGAGCCGCCAAGTGAAGCCAGGCGCGTGCTTCTGTTAGGCCTCCCGGTGTAGACCTCTGTATCCTCACGCCCACCGCTCAGTGGTCACCGCTCAGCCTAGGAGACTTGGTTCTTTGCTGCACAAACTAGAAGTGGTTGTAGAGACGGATTTGTAATGAATGGAGGTGGGTCTTAGTTTGAGGAGAGGAGATGACAGGGGTTTTTTGTTTGTTTGCTTATTTTTTTAACAATAAAAACCTCAGAGGAAGGAGTGTGACCTTTTACTTCAGAGAGGTCAGATCTAAGGTAAGAAGTGGGGCGCCTTCCCTCTCCTACTACTCAGAGAGGGAACCCCCCCCCTGCATTGTCAGAAACTTAACAGTCACCAGGTTCCAGGGCATACAGGCTGCCTGTCAACCTTTCTCAGGTTCATTTCTGTGAGGTAACTGATGGGCAAGAACTAGAGGCTGCGAACTTTGTGTTAGTGGCTGCGCGACAGGTCCCTTTTTAAGACCTTTGCTGGAGCCGGGCTGAGGCAAACATGCCACAGGGCGCTGGAGCGAATTCCTCCACCTGAGTTTTCTCCAAACGGTTCGCAGACCAGAACTGCTCTAGTACAGTGACCTAAAAGAGGGCCGCCAAGTTTTCAAGAGTATAGGCAAACCTTCCACCCACCCTTCCTGTGCCTTTCTGCTCCTTACTTGATCAGGTTTAACAAAACCCTACACTGCGTCTCTCTTCCCTCGATTTCCTGAAGCCCTCTCGCTGTACCACCGACCTCTAGAAAGATGAGCACTTTACAGTGAGTCTGAGTATCACCATTGGAAATGAATGTTACCACTTTGCAAACTATCCGTTCTTTGGAGGCCTCAGGGTTTTAATTAATGAAACCAAATCCAACATTCCTTGGGTCTTCTTACCACCCTAACATTTAATGAGGGTAACTGTCGCCCCTTAGCCAAAGAGATTGGGTTGAACATTTTCTTCTTTTCATTGGGACAAAGAAGTACACTGTCCCCACCCCACCCCCTAGCCAAGGGCAGGGTCGCTATATAAGCTGGGTCCAAGATAAGGTTGAGCGAGTCTGCAAGCTCCATCTTCCAGCAGAGAGAACATTCCAGGAAGGGGAATGTTTGGGAGCTCCCAGAGAACTCCCAAAGAGCAGTCCCGCAGTGCTGTCCCCACAATCTGCCTTCCCTCCACTTTGTCGATGGGGAGCCAGACACTCTGAAGGCAGTCAGGGTCCCCAAGCCCGTGCACGCGCACCGTGCCACCTCCGCAGGCGAAAACCCACAAGTGTCCCCAACGCGCTAGACAAACAATCTTGCCCTGCGTGGCTGAGCGCAATTGGAATAACAAATACAACGAACGCAAATTGTCCCCCTCGCGTTGCTAAGCGATTGTTTGGCGGCCCCGCACGCACTGCTCAGCATGGGAGGACCGCAAGCGTCCAGGCAGCCGGCGAGAGCTTGGGTCGGAGATTCAGTAAACACTTCGCTGATTTTCCTTATTATCACCCAAACACGATTTCACACAAAGCAATCACCACGCAGAAGTCTATGAAAATGTGTTTGTGGAGGAGTCACTCGCCCTGGCAATAGCCCTCATTTTTAAGATATTAAAGAATAGATCAGTAGATTCCACATGCACAAGGTATATTGACTGCTTGGCATCCATCAAAGGCGCTTTTGCGCTGCGGTCACCGCTAAATTGATTCAAAGAGCGTAGATTAAATTGCTTCTCTGATTTAAAACAGAATGCCCAAGTTTGGAGTATGTGTCTGGATATCTCCTCCGCCCCAAGATACTTTCATCGAGGAGAAAGCTGTTGAACCACCATCCTTACACCCTACCTCCATGGCTGTTAAAAAAAAAATGCTTGTGCCACCCCAATTTCTTCTGATTCGTTTCTTGTCTAAGAATTAAGCAAAGCAGAGGTTTCTCCTTCTTTTTCTTTTCTTTTCTTTCTTCCTTTTTTTTTTTTTTTGTAAGACAAGGTTTCACTATGTAGTTCAGGGTACCTGGAACTCACGATCCTTCTGTCTCAGTCTCCCGAGTGCTGAGATTACAGGTATGTACCACCACCCCCAGCACAAAGCAGAGTTTATAATCGGATGTGTTTTCATGTCATGCACACACACACAAAAAAAAAGCTGGCTTGCCCTTTTTAGAGATACAAAGGATTCCGTGGGGTCAGAGGAACTAGCAACTATCCACACAGCTCACTGAAGCCAGAGCTCAGTGAAGAGAGACACCATGAGGTTTTCACCAAGAAAATTGGTTTCCTTGTTTGTGTTTGGGTTTTGGATATTTTTTTTAATCCAGTTCTCAAAAACTGGATTCCACCGCTCCCTGGAGGGCCCTTCCCCTAGCCCCCTGGGAATCTTCCTCGGCAAAATGAATCGGTGGTGTTGAGTATGGAACAAAAATGCCACCCCACTGAAGGGCAGTATGCCCAAGTGCCGATGTCTTGCATTCCGGCTGAATGTAGGACACTTACTAATTTTTGTTACAAGTTGTGCAACATTCTCCGTAAAAGTACCCCAACTCCTAAGGACAAAGTAATCAAAGTGTTAGGAAAGCTCAGTGTAACATTGGGGGCTAAGGGGGTGTCGAAAAATTACGTGTTTCCAAGGTCTCAAGAAAAAAAAAAAAAAAACAGCTTCGGCTTTCCCGGGCTGCAGAAATTGGCTTTCAGCAGAGTTATTTACCAAAGTTTGTTTCAAAGTGACTGCACCGTTGCTTTTGCAAATCACAGAATGCAAATGATGATAATTTGTTCTCAGAGGACTTTCTCTTGAAATGATTAGCAAAGTCAGTCATTTGAAAATTAGAGTGAACTAGTGAACACACAGACGTTCCGAAGCCCCTCGCTAACCGATATCAGCTTCTAAAGTTTTCATTCATGTAAACCTCATTAATGAAGATCTTTTATTTAAACGTCAAGGGGATTTGAAATTTAGAGTAAATTATGAAGCTTGTATGTCTAGCCGAGTCATGGGTCAAATGCATTTGTGAAAAACTGCTAAAAGAGCATATGGTTTTGAATTTTTCTACAATGACTAGTGTTTAAATAAATTGCTTGTGCTGCTTAACTTCATGTGTAATTTTGACAGAAATTGGCCTATAGCCTTTTGATATGTAAACATTTCAGGCTTTTATGCGGTATAAAAAAGACACTTGCTTTTTAGGATCAACTCAGGCAGTCACCCTGTAATTCAGAGAGCTGGCACCTACCATTAAATTCTTGCTAGATTTCAACTTTCAAGTGGCGGCATCAGGAGAGAGGGAAAAAAAGAAAGAAAAGAAAAGAAAGAAAGAATATTTCAAAAGCAATGTCCATTTGGGATTAAAAGCTACAAATGAGGTGAGAACGTGCCACTTACTATCTGAAAGAAATGGATAAACCATAGTTATTAAAGAACATTTCTGTCACTTTTCTTTAAGCCAGCCCATCCGAGGGGACACTTAAGCAGGGCTCGGGAATGACTGGCATGTTATTAAATGCTTGTCTTAGAGCCGAGCCAATCAGTCTAACACACAAATAGGTGATAAACACATCTAGGTATCATTTTGAGATGTTACCAGCGAAATGGCTCCATGTCACAGAACCATTAAGATGCAAAAATCGGTCTCCAAAGAGAATCATCAGGTCGTGGGATGGTGGAATTGCTGGACACAAATGGGATCTGAGCCATGCATGCTGGGAGTCTTTCTTGGTTGGAGGCTGTTCCTAGGATCTGGGAAGTCTGGGCAGCTTACAGTTTAGAGCCCTTTCTAGGCTGCACAGGTAGTGTTTTTAAAACACGACTAATCTGCATAAATCCATTTGTTACTAATATGTCTGTCTCCCCTAAATAAGCATCGGAATGTGGATTCGATGACCATCACGGGAGACAGAGCCATCCCAGCTCTGGAGAGTGTGAGACAGGGACCTAAGGGTGACTTTCTTCGGGGCTGTGGCTTGGTGGGTGTTGCTCCTTCCTGTCTGCTCTCTGGGTCTTGCAGCTTTTTATTGTGTGTCAGCCTTGTCATATGTAGACTTTCCGAGTGACACCACCCCTTTGTGAGGTTTTGGGAGAACTGGGTAAGAAGGAAAGCTCGCAAGGCAAGGGAAAGCAGCTTTTTTGTACACACTTGAGCCACTTGAGCAAATTGAGATCCTGTTCTAAAAAAGACCTTGCTGGGACGAATCTAATTAAGAAAACAGACTTGCTGAGAAAGACAGGAGGCGTGTCACATACAGTCCTTTGCATTCCAGTACAACAGATTGTGGTCAGCAACCCAGAAAGCAAAGGCCAAATTTCATGACATAAAAGAAGGCACAAGGCTTTGTTGTTGTTGTTGTTATGCTTTTTTTAATAAGCATTTTACACACAGGTCTAAACTTTCAGCCTATTTTGAAATGAATCAGGGTTTAAAAAAATTCCCCTTTACCTGTAGTTTTTAAGTTCTTAGAAAAACAATTGATCTGCTAATAAAATAATTCCTTAGCTTTTAGTTGCTTAACTTTGAGAAACTTACCCCAAAAATGTGTTTGAAATCCGTTAGCTAGGCCAATATATGAGCTAAGAGGGACACTGAATGCTTAAAAGATACTTTGGGAGGTTGAGAATTTTTTTTTTTTTTGAGGGAAAGAATACTTTAAAATAAAACTGAAACTGGTAGGAAAAGCTACCTTGGGTGACTGTTAAGACGTCTAGAAAAGCTGGTGTCAGTGGAGAAGTGTAGTGTAGATGAGTTAGTTCATCTTTTTAAACAAGACCGGATGATATGGTTCACTGGTTCAGTATCTGAGTCAGAATTTACATCAGAAAGCATTGCTGGTACCTTTCTTTTAGGTGGGACCGGGGTTTGAACTCAGGGTCTCACGATTGCTGTGGTACTTTTTCTACATCAGAAGGAGGAAACTGACAGGAACGTTTGCCATCATGTACCTTGCCCTTGCCTTCATAGTGTTCAGGGAAGGAGATTCCATTCCGCATCACTGTGAGTTTTCAAGTTCCCTCTCCGAGGGCACCTTCTGGGCTCACAAATGCCTGTCTATCTTCTAAAGAAGCAGCTGGGTGCTCAAGTGTAGAAGCCAAGCCTTCAGAAGCAGGAGCCATGCAGAATAATGGAAAGGGAGCACTTTCAGAGGTCACTGGTCCTGTCACCTGCTCCATCCCCCTATGGCAGGATCTGATGCAATGACTCAGCTCTAGCCTGGCCTTGGCCTAGCCAGCCACAGAGTCCGAGTCCAGAGGAGGTTGGGCCCTTTCCGGCCAGTCTTTTCCTTCATAGGATGGGAAAGAGGAGGAAAATTCTCAGAAACAAACTCATCTTTCAATTTGCTTGATTTGTATTGAGGGTACCACATTTGTCTCTTCTTAGCCAGGGCATGGAGGATCTTGGGATGTAGGCCTACCCACACAGACAAACACCTCCTTCCTCAATCCTTCCTGCTTCGTTTTGTACCATTGTACACTTCAGTGTTTTGGGGCCAGGCAGTGTCAACACCAGCTCCCTGGCCACCTCCTTTCCAGAGTGTGTGCTTGTTTTCTTGTTTCAGATATTTACACACAACCAGGGATGAAGACGAATGATGCCTGACCT
Organism: Castor canadensis; assembly: GCF_047511655.1. Taxonomy (NCBI): domain Eukaryota; kingdom Metazoa; phylum Chordata; class Mammalia; order Rodentia; family Castoridae; genus Castor; species Castor canadensis. Next base: position 14,734,925 of record NC_133388.1, on the reverse strand, counting down.
ATACTGTGAATTTGGTTTCACTTAGAGTAAAATTCATCCTGCAGACCAAAAGTTCTTGAGTTTAGAGTCACCAGAGTCCATTCCCATATCACAGGGCTTATGTGTTATGAGGAAAAGAAGTCTGTGCCTAGTAATGACAGCCCAGGGAGTCAACACACTGTAGGAGCCAAACGCAGAACAGTTGAACTGAAAAGCACCCCTCTTGTCTACATGATACCTTGTAGGGTTTTTTTTCATTTTGTTTTATTTTTTTCCTAACAAGTTCCTAAAGAACTTTTTCTTCCCCTCTCCTGAGGTTTGGAGATACAGTTATCTTCAGCTCTGTCTGATAGATCAGTATAATATTTGCAAGTGAAGTGGTGTTGTGGAGCCATGTTCCTGCCCCACTAATGACAATACTTTCTCTGAAACTCTAGAATTCTGGAATTATTTGTATCTTAAAGCATCTCCAGTCAACTCTTGAGATGGAAACATAAGTTTTTGATAATGCTCTCCACGTTCTGATTTAAGCCTTGGCTATTCTTCTCCTTCTGCTTCTCCTCCTCCTCCTCCTCCTTTTTTTTTCCCCAAAGCCCTCAGAAAGTAGTTTTCCAAGTTAAACTAGACTAGAGTGATCAAGTGAATGTTTGACTTGAAATAATTTTTAGAATAACTGCTTCCCAATTCCAGTGCTTCCAGAAAGCAGGGTTGCAGCTGAATGAGTTGCTTTGCAAAGCTCTCTGCTTGGCAGAAGTATTCTGCACGCTTCCCGTGAAAAATGGATATTGAATATGTGTGGCGAATGGGTGCCACTCCATATTTCAGGAAAATTCTTTATTGAATATTTCTCGCTTACAAAGCTGGAGTCTCTGTGAAATCCAGTTCGTCGGCTCTCTGTCGGGGCTGACCTGGACTCCCAGCCTACTAACAAATTGCCTTTTTATTGGTTCTGTTTAAGGTCTGCATTCTGAGGTCTGCAGCAGTAGCAAGCAGCATTCGGGGGAGCCACACTACATGGAAATCAGCACACATGACTAAGTCCACCTTCAGAAAATGGGGCTCATGGACTGCAAATCCTGAAGGGCAGACCAAAGGGAGGAGAAGCAAAGGACTGTGTGTCCACGTGTTTGGTGGATAGTCACACCCCTTCTGGGATGTGGGCTCTATTGCTGTCTCCTGCTATAAAGTGAGGCCATCAAGAAGACCAGACGGGGGGCTGGGCACAGGTGGCTCATGCCTGTAATCCTAGCTACTGGGGAGGTTGAGATTGGGAGGATCATGGTTCAAGGCCAGTCTGGGCAAATAGTTCACGAGACCTCATCTCCAAAATAACCGGTGCAAAATGAACTGGATGTGTGGCTCAAGTGGCTTAGAGTGCCTGCTTTGCAAGAGCAAAGCCCTGAGTTCAAACCCTACTCCCACCAAAAAAAAAAATAAGACCAGATAGGAGTTGTTCCCTGCCTCAGGTTGTTCAACTGAGGACTGGACTTGAGCTCAGCTACCTAAGCTGCTCTCTTGGCATAATACCACATGGATTTCTGTAAAACAGCGAAATACCCCGTACCTCAACATAGCAAGCAAGCCCTTTTGTTCCTTGTCACCAGATTGCCTTTTCTGCCTTCCCTCTGACCATCCATCTTCCAGCAGGACTCCTCTGGCTAGTGGAGTTCCTACTTTGTGCTGCTTAGTTACTGGGCCTTATGCTGGCCCTGTGTTCTCCTCCTCCATCACCTCCCTCTGCGAGATGATGGTCCACCCATGGCCTCCCCCTCCAGCCACAGACCTAAAGATAATTGTCAGGACTTTCTGTGATCAGGACAAGCCTGTCTGCAGTCAGGGGCATCTGACCAGGACTGTAACATAGGGAGAGCCTGTTCAGTGCTGGATTGGGTTTCACATCACCCACCAGCTGAGCAGGCCTGGCACAATGAGTGTGCTAAGTAACTCTTTGTTTGAGGGAAGAATACATTGTCACCTCCCTGCCTCCTTGCTTCTAGATCTCCTGGAGTTCCAGGCCAAAAGCCATTAGCAGAAGAGTGTTAATGAAACCCAGTGGGTGCTCTCCTGAAGTAGATAAAAGGAGCAGGGAAGGTCTATCCATCTGTCAACACAGGCAGTCCCCCCCAGGCCAGTTGGGGTTACTGTGCCCACAGTATGAGCAGAGAAGTAGGGGTCTTCCTTTTCCCATCTATGACATGGGGGAGCAATCAGGAAATTGCAAGTCCCCTCCTGGCTTAGACACCTGCCACTCCTGAGCAGTAATTGGAGTGCTGGCTGTGTTTGAGGGAGACCCTTCCCCATCGGAGATAGAGCAGCCTGGGGGTGCTAAAGCCATCAGTGACAAGTCCAACAGGGCTGCCTGGACAGCTGACTGACCAAGATGCTTTCCTTGTGTCATGGGACAGTTGGAAAAGATGGACTCTTAGAGACCTCGATATGATGTGGATTGTGAGTAGGTCCTCCTCCACTTAAATAGGGGACCATGGTGACTAGCCCCGGCCCCATGTGGAGAAAGAAAGTCAAGGAAAGACCATTGCTTGGTCCAGCTAGAACACTGATCCCGGTGGTGGAGCTAGCAGTTTATCTAGTAAGAAATAATGTCAAACTGCAGCAGGGCTCAACTATCCAGAGCTTCTAATTCCTACCATGTTGTAACCTGGGACAGTCACTTGAGCTGTATCCCTAGGGGTGGCATGTGGCCGGCAGTTCAGGTTTGGCTCCCACACTGACTTCCTGTTCTGACACCTCCCATCTATGTGAACTGGAGCAAGTGCCAAAGCTCTCTGAGTCTAGGTTTTTTCCTCTGTGAAATCAGATATATGACTTACTTCTTGGGGCTGAGCAGTTCACCTGTGTCAGACACAGAGCACAGGGTAAGCTCTCACCAAGTGGCTGCAGAAATTTTTTTGTCTTTGTTGCTGTTGTTTCTGGATTTCATTTGTTTGTTTCATTTTGTTTGAGAAAAGACTTTGCTATGTAGCCCAGGCGACCTTCAACTCATGACTCTCCTGCCTCAGCCTCCCCCAGTGTCGAGATTGCAAGGGTGCACCACCACATACAGCTTAAATGGCTGTGGTAGTTTTTACAAACATGAAATACTTGGCCATTGTAGGATTTTACCATGAAAGCCCCCAGCTCTCCCTCAGACAGACGGTTTTCATCTGTCTGGCTCTGCTAGCTGCATAACAAAAGGCTCAAATCCCAAACTGGAGAATGTCCAAGGAAAATGCTGCTTTCCCTTGGATTTGCAATTCTCCAGACTTCATTTGATTCCCAGATTAGAGCAATGGGAGCAACAGGACTGGTGTCAGGACTCAGCTTCACCAAGGAGGAAACTCAGAGCCAGAGAAGTCCAATGACTTGCTCAAGGTCTCCAAGCTGGAAGTCATGGTGCTGACATCCCTTGCCCAGCCTCCTGGCAGCCCAGGGATCAGGTCCAACAGACCCTCTCCTGGCAGCCTAGGGGTCAGATCCACCAGACCCTCCCCTGGCCTGCCCCAGCAGTGGGCCATTGCTCCTTCTGAAAGCAAACCACTCGGACCCTGCTTTGTTAAGGACCAAGGTGGCTTTTGCAGTATCTTGTCTGGAAGCTGAGGAAGCAAGGAGGATGGGGTCCTCCGAAAAAGCTGTGCCCCCTCCCACATTGGAGGTCAGTCCTCAGTTCAATCTCACCTAGATCCTAACTCCACACCCTCCTTCTCCTTCTGCTCCCCTATTGCCCCCAGGACAGACAATTCTACCCAGAACTGCTTGGGTGTGACACACATTATTCCTAGCTTAATTTACTCAGGGTTAAGATTTAAGACCCCCCCTAAGTAATGCTACCCTGGAAATCCCCCCTACTTCTATTCTGGCAGGATATTCATGGTCACATGCTTTGAAATTTTTTTTTAAACATGGATGCCTGGCTAGGTAGCATACATCTGTAATCCCAGCACTCAGAAGGATATAAAGTTCAAGCCTGAGCTACATAGTGAGCCCAAAATAAAAATAAAAAAGTGAGTCCCCAAAATAAAATCCTAAAACAAGGACAAAAAAATAGAAACAACCTAAGTGCGCCTCAGTCAGGTACTAATGAAATAAACCAGAGTACGTTCATGTAACAGATAGCCACGCAGTTTGTACCTTGTATGTACTGAGGAAGGCTCTCCAAGACACAGCAGTAGTGACGAACGTGAGGCATTGGTGTGTCTGTGGGGTGTGTGTATTTAGTCACATACATGTGACCCAAGGGTTCAGAAATACACTTGAGTTGATATTTGGGAGGCAATGAGACAGGGCTTGGCTTATAGCAAGTGCTGTGTAAATTCCAACACAAAAGGACAGGCCAGAAGCAGGGAGTGCTGGACTCACAGAAGTCGTGGCTGGAAGGGCTGAGAGTGGGGCTGCACACTAAAGAGAACTTGAAGCCCCCACCCCCATCTCTAATGTTTTACCTTTGCACAAAAGGTTTCACAGGTTTTACCTGTGAAATTAAAATGAAATATACACCCAAACCTAAAACATATCTTCCAAAGAAGAAATGTCTTTCTCTACACAGGCAGCGAGAGTGGAAAATAGCAGCAGAGTCAAACAAATATCCCGGGATGAGGGGCTCACCTGCCCGGTCCTCATTTCCTCCCTTCACACCTCATCACCGCCTAACAGCACCCTTGGAAATGAGTCCTTGCTATTGACTTGCTCCCCCGGGTTCCTAGCAGCTGGGCCTGCGGGGAGGATGGGTTTCCAAGGGGATACATTATGGGTTTAAAATCTTAAGACTAGATCAAATTCCAAGCCTTGCTTCTGGAATAGGTGACGTGTCTCATGGCTCATCTCTTTGCCTTATCTCCCTCTCAATTCTTGAGACATATGTGGGCATGCATGATCATAATTATAACTGATCACCTGTGTCCTTGGTACAGCCTAACAATGCCCAACACATTGTAGGGACACAGTGGATGATCACGAAAATAATTTATAAGTAGCTAATAATGAAGCTATCACTTTTTTTTTCTGCAGTAGTTGGGATGGAACCCAGGTCCTTCTACATCCTGACAAACTCTCTACCGCTGAGCTATATTCCAGACCACGTTGCATAAAGCATGAAATTAGTATTTTGACCTTTCAAGTTCAGATTCCCAATGACTTCATTCAACAGATATTTGTCATTTTCCTTCTGCATGGCAGGCACTGTGCTGCCTGCTGGGAGTGTGAAAAACTCTCCCTTCGTGGGGGCACTCAAGACACATTTCCAACAATAAAAAGCTATTGTTAAGGAGGAAATAAAATAAGTGATCTTAGCTAGTCGGTGTAATGAACAAGGACAGGAAATTATTGTCCTGGTTCAAACTGATGCAGGGACAGAGCTCAAATGGCCATGTCATCAGCCACAGAATCATCAGTCATAAACTCACACTTCAATGTAGATACTGAGTTTGATAGACATAGTCATACACACATGTGTCCTGCTAGAGCTTGTTCTAATAAGCCTGCTTAATTGACATTTGACATCCTCAGAGTATAACTTCATTGTGAGATTTTAGACCCACAATCATACAGTTCAGATTCTGGTGTTCAGAAAGTCCTTAACACCAGAAGCCAGTGGCTCATGCCTGTAATCTTAGCTACTTGGGAAGTTGAGCTCAGGAAGATCCAGGTTTGAGGCCAGCCCAGGGAAATAGTTCATAAGACCCCCCCCCCATCTCCAAAATAACCACAGCAAAAGAGGCTGGAGGTGTGGCTCAAGAAGTAGAGAATCTGCTTTCCAAGCATAAAGCCCTGATTTCAGAACTCCAGCCCCACTAAAAAACAACAACGAAAAGGAGAGCCCTGAGCTCCAATTCCAGTTTTATCAGTTCGTGACCAGGGTAAGGAACCAGGGTCTCTGAGCCTCTGATCTCATGCTTCTAAGATTGTAGCTTAGGACAGCTCTCAGAGTGTGCACCTGTCTCCTCTCAGAGGCACATGCCCCCCTACCCTCCACCAAAGGGGGATTCAGCCAGCCTTTGTGGTCTGGGCAGAGGTGCAGTAAGATACCTGTCTTCCCACACAGGCTGGCCACTACATGGTGGCCTGGGGGACATGCTGGGTGTTCCATGTCACCATTTTCAGAAGCTCTAAACCCTTCTAAGACCTAAGTCATTATATGAATACTCAATTTAATTCAGAAAATTAACCTAAGTCCCCTTCAAGGGGAAAAGCAGAAAGATAAAAGGGTCTTTCAACTTTACCTTTTTTTTTTGGCAGTACCAGGGTTTGAACTCAGGGCCTCACACTTGCTAGTCAGGTGCTCTACCACTTGAGTCACTCTGCCAGCCCAGGGCTTTTGACTTTAAAGCTCTATTTGATTTGCATTTTTATCGCCATTTGCACAGAAGGAAATGAAGCCCTGGGATGTTAAACCATGACTGAGAGTGTGACAGAGGGGCTGTATATACTCAAACCTTCCGGCCTGTATTTGGTTTTGTTTTTTGTTGTTTGTTTTTCAGTGCTGGGGATGGAATCAAGGGCCTTTAATGAATCAGGCAAGAGCTCCACCATTGAGCTCTTGTCTATTCTTTTCACTTGACACGTAGCCAGACAAGAAGCAGATGCAGAAGAATGGACATTTCCAGCAAAGGCTTTTGAGTCAGCTAGACTCTTATCTTTGTTACCTGGGCAAGTTCCCTAACATCTCCATCCTGTTTTTGCATCTGTAAAATGGGGTTAATCATAATCCCGTCAATGTAGGTTGCTATGAGGAGGTAATTTTAAGCACTTGATGAGGGGCTGCACAGATAATTTATGTGGAAACACAGGGGCCTGCTTCATAAAAGCCGCACTCTGACATTAGAGGAAAACAAATTGCATTGCTTGTTTTTTCTTTTAGATGCACATAGGACATAGCAACTCATCTGTGGCTACGTGAGTCTAAAGGTGACTTTACATACAATTTATGGTTCTACGTGGTGCATGCCTGCGCACACACTCCCATGAACTCTCGGTGTGGTACCCAGTGAATGCTAAAGCCAAGGTCAAGTGACGTGTGTGACAGGTGTGAATGGGTGGCATCTGGCTCCTGGAAAGGTGTGTGTAGCTGTTGTGCTGCATTTTAGACCATTTTAATTTTCAACAGTGTCACAGAGCTGCTTGAGTTGGGCATGGTGGTGACTGCCTGTAGTCCCAGCTACTTGGGAGGCTTAGGCAGGAGGATAACTTGAGCCCAAGAGTTTCTTGAGACCAGCCTGGGGTCTCAAAAAGAAAGAAAGAAACCGCCATTTTGCATTTCCTGCAGCAATTTATATTTGCTCTTACTTGCTTTTAAACCAATAAGTGGGGTCTGTAGCATACGTCATGAAAGACCCAAAAGTTCTTTTTTTTTCCTCCCTAGTATTTATTTTGGATTTATTTTGTGTTGCAGTAATATAACAATTAACACTCCTATTGATGTGCATCTTTTCCTGTCTTTGCTAGGTGGGAACCTTTTCCAATTAGCTTCTGAGTCTTGAATTGACACAATCCCACTGGTCTTTTATTTGAGAGAGACTGGGGTTTGAACTCAGGGCTTTGTGCTTGCAAAGCAGGTGCTCTACTGCTTGAGCCACACCTCTGGTACATTTCTCTCTGGTTATTTTGGAGATGGGGGTCTTGTGAACTAATTGCCAGAGCTGGCCTCGAACCTTGATCCTCCCAATCTCAGCCTCCCAAGTAGCTAGGATGACAGGCATGAGCCACTGGGACCTGGCAAATTTTTTTCCAGTACTGGGGTTTGAACTCAGGGACATTTACTAGACAGACATTGTACCACTTGAGCCACTCCTCCAATCCTCTGCTTCAAGATTATTTTACTTTTATTTATTTATTTATTTGTGTGATACTGAGGATTGAACCCAGGGCCTCGTACACGCTAGGCAAACACTCAACCATTGAGCTACGTTCCCAGCCCCTCAAGGTTTTTTTCTTTTTTTTGCAGTACTGGGGTTTGAACTCAGGGCTTACATCTTAAACCATTCCATCAGCCCTTTTTTGGTGCATGTGTGTGATGGTTTTTTTAAAGATAGGGTCTCACAAACTATGTCCCAGGGCTAGCTTCGAATTGCGATCTTCCTAATCTCTGCCTCCTGGATTACAGGCATGAGCCACCAGCTCCCAGCTCTCTCAAGTATTTTTTAAATATAAAATATATCCTGAGTTTGTGCTGATGCCTCTAATTCTAATTTAGGATACATTTAAGCTCCTCAAACTCAGATTTCGATCTTCTTTTCCTATACTGCAAATCCTGACTCTTAATGACAAGTGGGAGAGATAAGAGAAGCTGATAAATGAAGTACTATCAAAAATAGCCCACCTTTATGCAGTATCATTATGTGCCAGATCCCATCTAATTCTCCTGATAAACCTAGGGCCCTGTCATTATTGTTATCTTCCTGGCGAACCTGAGACAGAGAGTCCAGGGAAGTTGCCCAAGGTCACACAGCTAGGTAAGGGCAAAGCCAGGATTGGAAAGGAGCAGGCTGCTTGGCTTCAGGTTGAGCCAACTATACACTTCCCTCCTCACTGCTCGGCACAGCAGTGAGTGGAAGGCAGCTGGGACCTCCAGGCAGGGCTCCTAGAGCTAAAACTGAGTGACAGAGGAGAGTGGGGTGCCAGGAATGCTTCCCTGAAGCGTCTGCCCCACCCCAGGGATGCAGTCTGGCCAGGGCAGTTCCAGCTGAAGCCTGTGATGCCTGGCACACGGTGGGGCACAGCTAACCCTAGAAAGGTAAGCAAACCCCGGTCTCTGCCAAGGCGCTACCCAAACATCTTGGGACTTGGTTTCTGCCATCTTGTTGTGCCCCACACCAGCTATGGTTGAGTAGGAACTGGATGCAGATGCCCCCTGCACCCAGGAGAGTGCAACTTAGCTGAGCAACCCTGAGAGGGGCTAGGCAAGATGGGGCCACCATGGTGGGCTACAAAGGCCTCTCTGCAGGAGCTCCTAGGAGACCTCCAGGGTCCCTGCCCTCTGGATGAATGGGAAACAGAGGCTGCTGGAATAAAGTATAACAGCCTTGATGGCTTAAGCAACAGGAATTTGTTGTCTGATAGTTCTGGGAGCTAGAAATTCAAGGTCAAGGTGTCAGCAGGTTTGGTTCCTTCTGAGGCTATAGGAAGATTGGATCCAGGCACCTCTCCTAGCTTCTGGTGGCTTCAGGCATCTCTAGGCTTGTAGGTAGCAGTCTTCAGTGACCTCAGTGCTACAGCTTGTCCCCAGCATGCCAGCTCCCTTACTCTGCACTAACCCTTCGTTCCTTCCTTCGTTCCTTCATTCCTTCCTTTCTTCCTTCCCTCCTTCCCTCCTCCCTTCCTCCCTTGTGTTTGTCATCCACAAGTGTATTACATTATCAAATTATACTTATTGTTTACTGTCAACTGCATCCCACCACTGTAAGTTCCACAAAAATGGATTTTTTTTTACATGTTTTATTTATCCAGATGCCTAGACCCATGCCTGACACCCAGTAGATGCTCAGCAAACACTTACTGAGTGCATGTATATGTGGATGGTGTACCTCTCTGCTTATAGAACCCTGGATTAGGTGGCTTTGGGACTGTATTTAAGCACACACACCATCGTCTTCTATCCTCCCACGATGCCCTGGAGAGGCCCTGGGTGATGCTGCAGAGAATGTCAATAATAGGAGCCCAGCAACCTTCCAACCCCCGTGGCTACTCACACCTGGAACCCCTGGAGGCTGAAGCCTCTGGACCAGTTCTTCAGATTGACAGAGGGAAAGCTGAGCTGGGCAGATCAGAAGCCTCACGGAGGCCCCAGATACTGGCTGGTGGGATTGTGGTTCAAGCTTGGTCCTTGGGCCCTGATCTCATGCTCTTCCTGTCATCTGCCCTGTGCCCGAGGTACTACTGTGCCTAAGGGCAGGAGAAGGAGCCTTTATGGTGGAGAGATAGCATGGACATAAGTGTGGGCAACAGTGGGCACTGGTGACTCACACCTGTAATCCTAGCTACTTGGAGGCTGAGATCGGGAGGATCAAGGTTCAAGGCCAGCCCAGGGAAATAGTTCCAGAGACCCCCATCTCCAAAATAACCAGAACAAAATGGACTGGAGGTGTGGCCAAAGTGGTAGAGCACTTGCTTTGCAAACTTGAAGCCCTGAGTTCAAAATCCCAATTCTACCACCCCCAAAAAAATAGAATTAGGGGAGTATCGGGGACAGCCTGGAGTGAGGTAGAGGAAAGAAAATACAGTGGATCAAGGGACCAGGAAGGTAAAAGATATAGCTCTCTTCTTAGGTACAGAGGCATTAAACAGCCTCTCACAAAAAAAAAAAGAGGGGGGATAGGGAGCCAGGCATGGTGGTATACACCTATAATTCCTGCACTTGGGAGGATGAGGTAGGAGGATCACAAGTTTGAGGTCAGCCTGAACTCTGTAGCAAGAACCTATCTAAAAAAAAAGAAAGAAAGAAAGAGAGGGAGAGAGAAAAGAAAGAAGGAAGGAAGGAAAGAAAGAAAGGGAGAGTCAGGTTGCATTTCTAATATATCAGAAAGGGACCTGGAACCTCTGGAACCTCTGGGCACTGGACCAAATTGGACCTCAGGCTGGGGTTGGAGGGAGTGGGGAGAGATTGGAGGCAGAGGGTAAAAGGCTTCCCTGGGCGGGAGGAGAAGGAGGCCCTTGGGCAGAGGTGGACCTCCCAGGGGAAGATAGTGGAGGGTGGACAGAGAGGAAGGGCCCAGTCTCCCTCCCCTAAGCTTGCTCTGGGTCTTAGCTGGGAAGTGAGAAAGCCAGGACAGACTCTGTCTTCTCAATGCAATCCGGATTCCTGGAAGCCAGACAGACAGTGGGTGGACCTCATCTAAATGTCAGAGATAACAGGACCCACTTGCTTGACAATGGATTTAGGGCAAGCACCTAAGAAGAGATTAGTGAATTTCCTCTGATGAATCTAGATCATTCCATTCTTGTCTCCAGGCCTTTGGCCCTGAGTCTCCTCCACCAGGGTTTGCACAGCACCTCTTCTCCACAAGCAGGTCTTACTCAAACTCTACTTGTGAAAGCCCTGCTTCCTACCACCCTCCCTTGCCCAGCCCCAGTAGATGCTGGGATCAAACCCAGGGCCTTATGCACTCCAGGCAAGAGCTCTGCCACTGAGCCATACCCCAGCCCTTGGTTTTCTGAGATAGGGTCTCACTATACAGCCAGGCTGGATCCTCCTGCCTGTGTCCCTTGAGTGCTGGGAAAGCACATTTCCTAGTATTTCCCATTTTCGCTCTCCAACTGGTTTTCCTCTTTTGTCCTGGTTTTTAGATAGCACCCACTCCACTATCTGAAATTACTTTATTTACTTATAATTGCCTATTCTCTCCCATAGACTGTAAGCTCCTTAATGGCCTCCTGTCTTCAGCATTTGTTGATGGCTGTTGTTTGAAACAGAATCTCACTGTGTTGCCAGCCTTAGCTCAAGTTTGCTATGTAGCCCAGACTGACCTCAAACTTGAGATCCTCCTGCCTCAACCTCCCCACAGGTGTGTGTCACTGCATCCATCCTTGTCTCCACCAATTAAAACAGTTGGACACTAGTACATGTTCAAAAGGTATTTGTTGTCTGAACACATGGATAGATGGATGGACTGTGACTATTTCAATGTGCTTGGGTCTAGGGTCCATGGAGAGCAGGCTATAATCTGAATCCAGGCAGGACATTTTTGGTGCCATCCTCCTGTTTGAATGAATTTTTTTTTGGCAGTACTGGGGTTTGAACTCAGGGTCTCATGCTTGCTAGGCAGGCACTTTTATCACTTGCACTATTCTACCAGCCCCCAGCCCCCTGTTTGACAAACATATCTGATGGACTTAACCCTAGTGTTTGAGGGTGCAGTGTGTGTGAGGTGAGGGAGGCCAGGACCAATCCTAAACTAGAGATGCCAACAAGCCACCAGGAGCCATGGTGTGTAGGTGGCTTGTTTGGACTATACCACGTTTTCAAAAATACTTTCAAACTGGGGGACTAGGGACATGGTTCAGTCAGTGGTTAGTCACCTGTCCAGCAAGGGTGAGGCCTGGGTTCAATCCCCAGCATAAGAAGGAAGAAAGAGAGGGAGGGAGGGAAAGAGGAAGCAGTTGAATTAGTTTAAAAATAGCTGAAGAATTTGAATAAACAAATTTAGACATTTAAGTGGCAACATATGGCCTGCATTTTTACAAAGCAAAAATTGACTGGAAGCTGGGCCTGGTGTCACAAATCCGTAATCCCATCACTCAGGAGGACTGCAGTTTGAGGGCAGCCTGGGTTACAAAGTGAAACTCGGTAACTCAAAAACAAAAACACTGGCTGGAACTGGGCCTCAGGCCTGTCCTCATTCCCACAGGGCTGGCCCACCAGCTTTTGGGGCATTGCTCCAGCTCTAACGCTGGAAATGGTCTAAAAGCAGTGCTGCCTGACTCTTCTAAGTGTGAGAGTCCTCTGGTAAAATAACATTGTCTCTGTCAATATGATGCTAATACTGACAGAGAAAAGCTCAGAGCAGTAACTCAACAACCACCCCAAAGCCATAAAAAGGTAGGAGACAAGACCACATCCAGAGACAAGCACTGTTTGTTTGCAATGAGTGCTGCTGAGAGCACCTACCTGAGAGGCTCACAGCCCTCACACCTTAGCGGTCAATAATCATTTGACCAACCACAGTGATGAGGCATGGAGTCTTCCTCCATCACATCAGTGTCCACAGTCACTGAAAAACAGTCATCCACGTACGTGGACAGGGGCCCGTGTTACAGACTCACCCTGCCGGACTCCTTGGTGTCACATGGGGGTCAGGTGCCAAATCTTTGTAGGCCTAGGACTTCTCCTTTAAGGAAGCATAGTAGAGAGTGCAAAGAGTACCACTTTAGCAACGTGGACCTCTAGATGCTCTGAGGGACTCTCCCGTCACCATGGGGTCTGGATAAATGAAATCTATGCTGGATATATTTTAGTGCATTGATGGGACTATTGGATATAACTCTTGATGGCTACGCTAAATGGATAGATGAAGGTAGATAGGTAGGTAGATGATTGATAGGTGATAGATAGATAGATAGATACCAAAACAAGGAATGGTAAATAAAGAGCAAATACATTTAATAATTATAAGACAGAGCAGGGGCTGGGGATGTAGCTCAGTGGTAGAGCACTCACCTTGTACGTTCAAGGCCCTGGGTTCCATCCCCAGTATCACACATGCTGAGCTGGTGGCATGGCTGAAGTGGTAGAGCACCTGCCTAGCAAGTGTGAGGCCCTGAGTTCAAACCCAGGGTCACCAAAAAACAAAAGCAAACACACACACACACATACACACACAGATTGTTCCTGAGGTCAAAGACATATCTTATCACCACCAATAGGGTCTTTATAAATAAGATAATAGTGGGCTGGGGGCATAGCTTCAATGTTGGAGTGCTTCAGCAAGCATGAAGCCCTGGGCTCAATCCTCAGTACTAGAAAAAAAAAAAAGGATAATAGTAAAATTTGAATTCTCATTAAAGTTGGGTAGCTAAACCTGAGACCTCCACATTGAACCTGGATTTTGTAAAAAACAGATAAGGAAAAAAAAATAAGCATGGAACAAACCCAAAGTAAAATGATAAAACATCCAAATATTTCAATAATTGCAATAAGTTTGTGTCCTAAACCTACCATTTAAAAGACAAAAGTTATAGCAGGGCATAGCAGTACATGCCTGTAATCCCAGGGCTCAGGAGACTAAGGCAGGAAGATTGTGAGCTACATAGTGAGACCGTGCCTCAAACAAAACAAAAAAATAACAAAGATTATCATGTTAGGTTTTTAAAAAACGTAGCCATATATTAATCATAAGAAATGAGGGCTGGAGGAGTGGGTCAAGTGGTACAGCACCTTCCTAGCAAGCATGACATCTTGAGTTGAAGCCTTAGTACCACCAAAAAAAAATAAAAAAAAACTAAGAAAAAAGAAAAGGACAAGAAATACATCTGACAATGAACATTAAACAAAGTAACTTGTTATATTTGACACATTGTAAGAACTTTTGTAAGTGCCACAATGTACCCTCAGCACAACAATAAAATAAATGATACAAAGGAAAAAATAACTTCCATAAAAAAGTACAATATCAAAGATGAAGAGGGGCCTGGGGATGTAGCTCAGAAACAGAGCACTTACCAAGAGTGGTAGTGTGTGCAAGGAGCAGGATTCAAAAAGAATTAACCTAGAAGGTAACACACACGCACAGGAAATCAATGTGAGTCAATGCCCTGTATAGCTATTCTTATCTCAACCAGCAAAAACCCTTGTTCCTTCCTATTATGGCTTATACTCTCTCTACAACAAAATTAGAGATAAGGGCAAAATAGTTTCTGCTGGGTATTGGGGGGGGAGAGGGGAGGGGGGGAGTGGGTGGTAAGGGAGGGGGTGGGGGCAGGGGGGAGAAATGACCCAAGCCTTGTATGCACATATGAATAATAAACAAAAAAAAAAGGTGAAGTGAGCCAGGTACAGTGATGCATGCTTGTAGTCCCAGCTACTCCAGAGGCTGAGGCAGGAAGATAACACACCCTCATTAATAATGACAGATCAAAGAGACAAAAAGTCAGTACTGACGTAGATTTGAATTTCAATTGAAAAGTACGGTTCATGGACTATGTAGAACTCTTCCAATAATTGATTATGTTCATTCTTCTCAGCCTTTCAAGTGCTGGCAGTACAGGTATATGCTACCATACCCAGCTTTTACCATTTTTAATTGATTTTTTCTTTTTATGATGGAACCAGAGTTTGAACTCAGAGCCTAGGCCTTGAGGCACTCTACCAGCCCTTTTTTGTGATGGTTTTTTTTCTAGATAGGATCTCAAGAACTGTTTCCCCAGGTCTAACTTCAAACAGTGATCCTCCTGATCTCTGCCCCCCTGAGTAACTAGGGTTACAGGCGTGAGCCACCAGCTCCCAGCTCCTATTTTTTTCTTAATTGCATTTTTGTCAGAAAATATGGTTGAAATGCATAGAGTTTATTAGAGTACAAAATATTTGTCATCATATTTAAAACAGTATCATACAGATGTCATATGGTCTCTGATTACAGTGGAGTTAAAGTAGATACAAATAATGCAAAGACGTATTTTAGTGGTTTTGTATGTCTGGAAATTTAAAAGTACATTTCAAAGCAACTCATGAGTAAAACAAAAAATGTAATGTAAAATTTTAACTAATTAGAATTATATTGGAGGAAGCGTATATCAAGTGACAGGGCACTTGCCTAGCAAGTTCTGAGTTCAAACCCCAATACTGACAAAAAAAAAAAAAGATTTTTGAATTCTACTGAAAATATTAAATGTCAAAAATTCAGTTTTGAAGCAACAGTGGTACTTTAAGGGAAAATTCATAATCTTAAGTATCATACTAGAATAGAGAAAAGGCTGAAATAAATGAACTAAAAAGAATAAGAGGCTATCCCCAAAGCAAGTAGACGTAAAGCTGTGCATAGAAGATCACACCTGTAATCTTAGCACTTAGGAGGCTGAGGCAGAAGGATCGAGAGTACAATGCCAGACAGGGCTACAAAAGCAAAAACACACAAAAAAAGGTAGCAGACTAATAGAATGTTATAACCATCTTTATTCTAAAAATGTAAATTCTTACATGAAATAGTAAAATTCCTGGAAATAAATAACTCCCAAATCGATTCAAAAAGAATTGAAAAGTCCCAATTTTCCTATGACCATTTAAAAAAATGAATACAGAGCCAGAACCAGTGGCTGGTCCTGTAATCCTAGCTACTCAGGAGGCAGAGATTAGGAGGATCACAGTTCGAAGCCAGTCTAGGCAAAAAGCAAGACCCTATCTCGAATACCCAGTACAGAAAAGGGCTGGTGAAGTGCCTAGCAAGTGTGAGGCCTTGAGTTCAAACCCCAGTGCTGCCAAAAAAAGAAAAAATACCAGAAAACATGGTTAACTATCTTCTTAGAGGTAGAAATAAGCAGACTGGTGAAAATGGCCAGTCATTCTATGGTACTAAGGTAACCTAGCAGTTTGGGTGTGAGAGGGGCGTGTTGCACAGTCATCTTATTTGTTCCTGCATCAAATCTTAGCCAGGCAAGGTTTTTTTTTTTTTTTTTTTTTTTTGCCCTACTGGGTGTTGATTGAATTCAGGGCCTGGAGCTTGCCAGGCAGGAGTTCTACCATTTGAGCTATGCCCTCAAGCCCAAAGGAAATTTAATATTGAGAAAAGTCCATAAATATTCTGTTCTTTTTCTTTTTTCTTTTTCTTTTATTATTCATATGTGCATACAAGGATTAGTTCATTTCTCCCCCCTGCCCCCACCCTCTCCCTTACCACCCACTCCGCCCCCTCCCTCTCCCCCCCCAATACCCAGCATAAACTATTTTGCCCTTATTTCTAATTTTGTTGTAGAGAGAGTATAAGCAATAATAGGAAGGAACAAGAGTTTTTGCTGGTTGAGATAAGGATAGCTATACAGGGCATTGACTCACATTGATTTCCTGTGCGTGGGTGTTACCTTCTAGGTTGATTCTTTTTGATCTAACCTTTTCTCTAGTACCTGTTCCCCTTTTCCTATTGGCCTCAGTTGCTTTAAGGTATCTGCTTTAGTTTCTCTGCGTTAAGGGCAACAAATGCTAGCTAGTTTTTTAGGTGTCTTACCTATAATATTCTGTTCTTTAACAGAGAA
This sequence comes from Castor canadensis, assembly GCF_047511655.1. NCBI lineage: Eukaryota > Metazoa > Chordata > Mammalia > Rodentia > Castoridae > Castor > Castor canadensis. The sequence continues at coordinate 14,718,281 of NC_133388.1, read as the reverse complement.
AAGTAAACAAACCATTCCAACATGTGTAGAAATAAAATTGCAGACAATTTAACACCTATTTATAATCAATCCATTAAGCAAACTAAAATACTTATTAAATTAAACTAAAATGAACTCTACCCCCCCCCCAGACACACACATACCCCAGGGTCTGGGATTGAATCCAGGACTTCATTTTACTGGAAGCAAGAACTCCAGCACGGGGCTACACCCACAGCCTGCAAGAGGGCTTTCTTGACAGCTATCTTGCTGATCTGGATAAAGGTGATAAGTTAAACTTCTCCTTAGAATATTTGAGATAAAAGAAAAAGTGTATACTATCATTACTGTTGCCCTACAGGCCCTAGCTAGTGCAATGAAGCAAAAAATGAAGAAATCAAACTGTCATCCTTCACAGATGGTATGATTGCTTACATAAGAAATCCAAAAGAATCCGTGAATTAAGATTGAGAGTTTACCGAAGTACCTAGGTATAATTAGGTCATTTTAAATTAATTAGTCATTACTTTAAAAATCTCATTTCTATACCCTAGCAATAAACAGGTAGAAAATGTAATTTCTAAGATGATATCATATATAATAGCAAAAGGAGATACGAAGCAAGTGGCAATAATTATTTCTTAATTTTTATTATTATTTTTTTTTTTTGGTGGTACTGGGGATTGACCTCAGGGCCTCATACTTGCTAGGCAGGTGCTCTACCACTTGAGTCACTCCACCAGCCCTTTCTTGTATTGGGTATTTTGGCGATAGCATTCTCGAACTATTTGTCTAGGGCTGGCTTCGAACTCCCGATCTCTGCCTCCCAAGTGCCTAGGATTACAGGCGTGAGCCACTGGTGCCCAGCTTCATAATTATGTTTTACACATGGAAGAAGTTTATGAAGAAAAATGTCAGAGGAGCCAGTACTAATGACTCACGCCTATAATCCTAGCTACTTGAGAGGCTGAGATCAGGAGGATCAAGGCCATCCCAGGTAAATAGTTCACAAAAGTCCGTCTCCACAAAACCTAGAGCAAAATGGACTGGTAGTGTGTCTCAAGTTGTAGAGTGTCTGCTTTGCAAATGCAAAGTCCCGATTCAAACCCCAGTTACACACACACAAAAAGAAATACATTAGAGCAAAACTATTTAAGCCATAAATAGAGAAATATTTTCAGTTCATAGCTAGGAAGACTAGATATGTTGATGATCTCAAATATCTTCAAATTGAGCCTAGACTTAACAGAATTTCAATCAAATAGCAATCTGATTCTGAAATTTGTATGGAAAAACAAAAGCCCCAGAGTAGTGAGGATATTCCTGGAGAAGCATGAAGTGGGGTGATTTGCCCAGAGGGTTTGGGAATCTCTTTCAAAGCTGTTTGGATTATGGTGGTCTGCTGTTAGCACAGAGAACCTGACTCTGAAACAGAACCAAAAATTCAGAAAAAAAACCTAACACATTTGGTAACTTGGTATGGGTATTGCTGCAGGAGAAAGGAGGAGCCCATCGAAGGACTTGCTAGGACTCCTGGTTATCTGCGGGGGAGGGGGATGAATAAACCTGGACCCCTTTCTCCCATCACATATAAAACAAACAAAAACTGACCAAATCAAGCAAAACAAAACCAAAAACTTAGAAGCTGGGTGCTGGCGGCTCATGCCTATAATCCTAGCTACTCAGGAGGCTGAAATGGGGAGGATCTCAGTCCAAGGCCAGCTGGGGCATATAGTTTGAAAGACCCCCATCTCCTAAATAACCAGAGTAAAATGGGCTGGAAGCTTGGCTCAAGGGGTAGAGTATCTACTTTGCAAGCATGAAGCCGTCAACTCAAATCCCAGTCCTACCAAAAAATAAAGAAGAAAAACCTAGATACAGGTCAATTAAATATGTAAATGAAAGGCACAGCTTTAAAACTTTTAAGAAAGTATCAGAAGACATTCTTATGACCTTCAACAAGGAAGTATTTCTAAATAAAGATAATCATAGGAGATAAGATTGAATCCCAGCAAGTGGATAAAATCCCAGGCAGAGACTCGAGGACCACAGGCTCAGGTCAGCCTGGACTATAGAGTAAGGGAGATGGACTCAAACCTCCCCACCTGCCCTTGCAAAAAAATTAAGAACAGTTGTTCAGCTAGGAATTGTTGCTCACCTCAGTGGTAGAGCACTTGTCCAGCATGTACAAGGCCCTGGGTTTCATCCCCAGCACTGCAAACAAACAAAAACCCAAAACCCTTGTTCATCAAATTCACCTTCACCAAACAAATAATACTGTATGAAAAAGAATCCAAGATACCATAAATAATTCCTATAATCCAAATGGAAAAAAAGCAAACAATGTTGTAAAACAATTTTGGTATAAAAGGGATCCTCAGCCAGACACTAGAGGCTTATGCCTGACATCCTAGCTATTTGGGAGGCTGAAATTGAAAGGCTCAAGGTTCGAGGCCAGCCTAGGCAAATAGTTCGAGAGACCCCATCTCCAAAATAACCAGAGCAAAATGGACTGGAGGTGTGGCCAAGCAGTAGAGCGCCTGCTTTGCAAACTTGAAGACTAAGTTCAAACCCAATCCCAAAAAGTGGGGAGTGGGGTGTCCTTCTGTTCCCCAAGATATAAGCAATTTTGTGTTAAGAGAAAGATTAAATATATATATATATACGTGACCCGAGTCCTCTTAATTGAAGAAATGGGGGTTGAACACCTCAGGAAGAAAGGAACAAGTAGGAAAAGTGGGTCATACTGCTTTGAGGGGAGTGCTGACTTCAATACCCAAGGCTGAAGACGAGAGTCAGGTCAGAACCAGAGTCTGTGGGTGGATTGCTTGAGAGAAGTCAAATTGTGTTGTAAATAGGAAAATAAAAATTCTAGCTTTATTATTGCTGTCTAGATAAATTAATGCAGTTAACATATGAGCAAAGGAGTTTCCAACAAAGGTGGGTTTTTATCAATGATGGGTGGGGCCCTTCCCAGCAGGGGTGATCCTGCATCCTTAGCTTGGTTCTGCAGTGAGATGAAAGCCCCCTGGGCTAAAAGATTTGGCCTGGCTGGGCAGGGAGCCTTGACAGACACCCCAGCTGGTGCAGCCCAAGAGCCCAGGTGGCAATCCCAGGAGCAGGTCAGGAACACTGAGCCCCCCAACCCCCATACAGATGGCACCACACTGTGGAAATCAGTATGGAGGCTCCCAGAAAACTAAAAGTACAGCTCCTATGAGCCTGTCCTAGCCACTTCTCTGTCTGAGGAAGTGGGAGGGTGCGTTTGCTGTCACCTGTTAACTTAGCAGTGTGGGCATAGGACCCTGGCTGAAGCTCCTCTTGCAGACCCAGGTGAGTCCTCTCAATGCCCAGAGACTCAGCCGGTTTCACACGAGAAATGGGACTTACAGCAGCTTGAGAACATTTTGTAAAGATTCCAGTGGATAAAGATACCTCCCGAGCTTAGCAGGGTCTGACTGAATTACTGCTGTCTGAGCGCTTGCTGTCATTAGTGTTATTGAGGGTCCTAGGTTATGGATAAGCCTCTCCTTGAGGACCTGAGTGTGCTTACAGGTCACGCGTGACCAGGCAGACACCATCTGGGTCAGAGATTGGATAACACACAGGCCCCCTTCCAGACCATGGATGCTTTTAGATGAAAAAAAGAATCAGATTTTATATATAAAAATCTGGATATCCCACTTTTTGGGGGCAATAGTGAGATTTGAACTCAGTACTTTGAACACACCAGCCTTGGCTTGCTAGACAGCTACTCCATCACTTGAGCCAAGTCCCCAGCACTTTTTACCTTTTTACCTCTATTATTTATTTATTTACTTTTGGCAGCACTGGGGTTTAAACTCAGAGTCTCGTGCTGGCTAGGCAGGTGCTCTACCGCTTGAGCTACTCCACCAGCTGTTTTTTTTTTGTGTTCAGTATTTTCAAGACAGGGTCTCTTAAACTATTTGCCCAGGTTGGGTTCACACGATCCTCCTGATCTCTGCCTCCTGAGTAGCTAGGATTACAGGCGTGAGCCACTGGCACCTGGCTTGTGTTAGGTATTTTCATGATAGGGTCTCATTGAACTATTTGCCCCAATTGGCTTTGAACTGCAATTCTCCTGATCTCTGCCTCCTGAGTAGCTAGGATTACAAGTGTGAGCCACCAGTACTTGGTAGGGGCTGGGGGGGGCACAATTTATCCCCCCCTGGGTAACAAGGCTAGACCTTGGGGGCGATGGGGTAAAATGGGGGAGGCTGGACAACTGGAAAGCAGGGAAGGGACGACATCTCATCCTCCCTTACTTGCTGACCAGCCCAAGAGGGTTTTTTTGTTTCGTTTTTGAGACAGGGTCCTGGTATGTAGCCCAGGCTGGCCTCAAACTCTGGATCCTCCTGCCTAGCTTCCTGCATGCTGGGGTTACAGGTGTGTACCACCATAGCTGGCTTGGGTGGAGGACTTGAAACAGCAGCAATGTTCCTGCAGGTTTGCCTTACAGCAGGCTGGCAACACTTACGACTCTGCATTTCCCATTGCCTGTGATAGAGGTCCCAGCCCTCAGGCTCATGCTAGCCTCCACTGGGGACAATCTCACCCAGCCCCTCTCTGATTTCCCAGCCCTCAGGTCACACTGGCTTGTCACATTTTTGTCCTTGTTTACCAGGAATGATTTTTTTTTTTGTAGTACTGGGACTTGAACTCAGGGCCTGCACCTGGAGCCACTCCACCAGCCCTTCGTGATGGGTTTATTTGAGAGAGGGTCTTGTGAACTATTTGCCTGGGCAGATTCTTTACAGTCTTTCTGAAGTTTTGAAATTAGACTTCCTTCTGAATAAGCTGCTGTTTCTTGGCAGCCAAAAGGAGTGTCCATTTTGAAAGTCCCACACCCCTGGTCTTAGGCTCCAGATCCACTGCTGGCAGCCCCATATCACCGGCCATCCACTGCCCACTCAGGCCCTTCTTTTTTTTTTTTTTTGGTGGAACTGAGGTTGGAACTAAAGACTTCATGCTTGCAAAGCAGGTGCTCTACCACTTGAGCCACACCTCCCGTCCATCTTGCTCTGGTTATTTTGGAAATGGGGTCTTGAGAACTGTTTGCTCAGGCTGGCCTTGAACTGCAATCCTCCTGCCTGATCTCAGCTTCCCAAGTAGCATGAGGCATGGACACCCAGCCAGTACTGGGATTTGAACTCAGGGCCTCACAATTGCTAGACAGGAACTCTACCACTTGTGCCATTCCACCACCCCTTTTATGTATTGGGTATTTTTTAAATAGGGCTTCCCTTTTGGCTAGACTGGCCTCCATCTGAGATCCTCCTGATCTCTGCCTCCCAAGTAGCTAGGATTACAGGTGTGAGCCAGTGGTGCCTGGCTCACCCAGACCCTTCTGTTTGCAGCCCTCCTCCTTGATGACAGGCCCCGTGTTTCCAAGACAAGGCACAGTCATAAAATCAACTGTCTGCAGCCATTTAGGTCTAGGCATGGTTAATGCCAGAACTGGCTCCCAAATTGACAGTTAATGAGGGAAAATGACGAGGGGCGTGTTAACAGATGCAGGCTCAAGGTCATAAACAGACCATTAAGGCCAGGTAGTAAACAGCCTGCCAGAGACTATTTGTGCATTTATTTTTTTGAAGGGAAAAAATTAACCAACAAGGCCCGCCGCCTTTGGTGACTAGGTCCAACTGGCAGTGGGCAGAAGTGAGAGGCTGCTGGGAAAGAGAAAATTTCCTGCGAGGCCCTGCAGGCTGGAGCGTGCTGGTGGGTGGTGGGGGCTGGGTTCCTGGGCCTCAGCTGGGCAGGCTGTGGACTCCTGTGGACAGGACTTTGGTCCCAGCTGGTCCCCATGTCCTTGAGACCAGGTGTGGTGTGGTGCTGATCCTCCCTCTGGCTGCTGCTGGCACCTGGAACAGGGATTCTGATTTTCCAGGTCCTCCTACTACAAGATAGCCATGGACCCCAGATCTCAGTCTCAGACTGAGTTAAATTGGGGGCCTCTCTCCTCAGAAACCCATGTCTTTCTAAGAACCTCCACATGGCACTGTGGACATAGGGTCTTCGCAGATGTGATTAGTCTACTAGGTCCTTAATCCAGCATGACTGGTGTCCTTACAGGAAGAGGATGAGACACACCAGGAGAATGGCCCGTGATGACAGAGGCAGAGACTGGAGTGATGCAACCACAAGCCAAGGAGTGCTGAAGATAGTTGATCGCCACCAGATGCTAGGAAGAGGTAAGGAAGGGTTTTCCCAAGGCCTGCATAGACCATGTCCCTGCCAACACCCTGGTGAGCTTCTGGCTTCCGGAACCATAGAGCATGCACTTTTTAAAATTTGTTTGCCTAAAAGGTCTATTATTAAAAATATAAAGTAGCAATATCATTTTACCAACAAGTCTAAACGTTGTGTTAATTATAGAAACTGTATCAAATGTGTGTTCAACACCTCATTTTTCAATTACATCATCAGTCATTTCACCTACAAACTTTTCGTCTTACTATTTTCACTTATCAGCCATGTGATTTTTTTCGGTGGGACTGGGGTTTGAACTCAGGTGCTTCAACTTGCAAAGCAGGCGTTCTACCTCTTGAGCCACACCTCCAGTTTGTTTTGCTCTGGTTATTTTTTTTATTGTTTATTCATTTATTCATACATGCATACATTGTTTGGGCCGTCTCTCTCCCCTTCCCTCCCTGCCTCCGTCTCCTTGCTCTGGTTATTTTGGAGATAGGGTCTCACAAACTATTTGTCTGGGCTGGCCTAGAGCTCCTGATCTCTGCCTCCTGAGTAGCTAGGATTAAAGACGTGAGCCACAGGCGCCCGGCTTGCCATGCTGTTCTGTGTAATGAAAATATGTGAATGTCTCCCGATACACTGTGTGGAATTATGTTTTAATCTCTCTCCACCCTGTTGAACAGTTAGGTTCGTAGCATTTTTTTAAAAAGATATTCAAATCAACGCCCTCTTATATATAGCAGTTTTAAAGAAAACAAAACTTAATAGTTAATCCCATTTAAAAAAAAACACAAAAACTAGATTTCTTTTTTTAGCACTAGCAGGGTTGGAACTCAGAGCCTCAGGCTTGCTAGGCAGGCGCTCTACCACTTGAGCTCTTTTTGGCTTTAGTTGTTTTTCAGATTGGGTCTGTTGTTTTAGTCCAAGGCCAGCCGTAGACCTTGATCCTCCTACCTTTGCCTCCTGAGTAGCTGGGATTATAAACTCAGACCTCCATCCCTGGCCCAAAACTAGTTTCTTACAATAAGAATCCTCACTGGCTGATCCCTTGAGCAATGGTGTTCAGATTGGCAAACCCAGTTAGCTCCTTAAACAGTCTAGCCGACTTGGAATGGGCCCTGTTTGCATGCGTGCACACACCTCAGGCACACGCATCTTAGCCTGGGGTCTCTCTCCTCCTTTCACATCTGATTTATGCAGGGCTGCGAGTCCCATATCTTGTCTTTGAGATCTGGCAGGGGCAGATGCTCTTTCTAGGAATCCAGCCATCGTCCCCAAAGCAGGGGATTCCTGACTTCCCAGCCGTCCTTCACAGTACCCTTTTGTAACTTGAAGGTGTCTATGGTTTTCATTTTTACCTGACAGTTGCCTTCCCCATATACTTCTTTCTGTTTGTCTTCTGAGTTTTTCTTATCCAGTACACAGCCATTTCCCTGTTGCTTTGGGCCTGTGCTGAGGTGGGGATTGCATGTGTAAGGCCCTGGGTTTCATCCTAGCACTGCAAAGAAAAAAATTAGCAAAATAGATATTAAGCCAGGTGTAGTAGTTCATACCTGTAATCTCAGACACTTGGGACGCTGACACAGGATTGAGAATTCGAGGCCAGATTAGGTAGCATCTTGAGACTCCATTTCAGAAAAAAGGAGAGAAAGAAAAACCATAGAGAGTGTCCCAGAGATCCACCTGCCGGCATCAAGGAGGCACCTCAGAAGGAGACGCACATCCCCTTTCTCCCGGTTTGAGTGAGCGGCTGCCTGCCAGGCCACAGAGGAAATCCAGAGGTCACAGAAATCCAGGAACAGAGTCGGACCCTGGGTGTCCATTACTGTCACCTGGAGGCCACCAGGCCTCTATTTAGGAGCACATTCAGCCTAGATTTTAGGATGTGACCCAGGGCAATGGGAAGTCTAAGACCTGCATACAGAAGTGACTTCCAACTCCAAGGCCTCCAGCAGGATGGGCAGAGGCCCCAGCTCACTCCTCTTCCTTACGCTCTGCTACTGACTCCGTTCAGCAAGTGCTTGTGACCTCTAAAGAGCCAGGCCTGCTGCGGTACCTGGGAAGAAGCCTCCACACCTGTCCCCATCTGAAGTGTGTTGAATGATGACCCCAACGGTATGGCCAGGTTCTGTGGACAATCTTTGGGAAAGGGTCTTTGTAGACGTAAATAGAAGGTGAGATCTCCCTGGATTATCCAGATGGACCCTTAATCCAGCGACCTTGTTTCTTTGTAAGAGAGGAGAAGAGGAGGCCACTGAAGATGGAGGCAGAGCATGGAGCAATGTAGCCACAAGGATGCCCACACCCATCGAAGCTGGAAGAAGCAAGGAAGGATTCTCCCCTAGGACCTCCAGAGGGAGCTTGGCCCTACCAACTCTGTAATTTAGGACTTCTGGCCTCCACAATCGTAAGAAAATAAATTTTTCTTATTTTAAGCCACCAAGTCTGTTATGCTTTATTACGGCATCTCTGAGACCAATAAACAAAATACAAAGGAGCCAGTGGCTCACGCCTGTAATCCTAGCTACTCAGGAGGCAGAGATCAGGAGGACTGCAGTTCAAAGTCATCCTCAGGCAAATAGTTCACAAGACCCTATCTTGAAAAACCCTTCACACAAAAGGGCTGGTGGAATGGCTTAAGGTGAAGGCCCTGAGTTCAAGACCCAGTACTGCAAAAAAAAAAAAAAAAAAACCACACAAGAGTGCAGTTGAGTAGTAGAAGGTGTGTGGGTGTCCTCCAGAGCCTGAGGTTTTGTTGCTGATGTTTGTGTTTTTGTTTTGTGGCACTGGAGATGAACCCAGAGCCTTGTGCATGCCAGGCAAGTGCTCTACCACTGTGCCACACCTTAGCCCTTGGCCTGTGTTCTTGGCCTTGGTGCTGGGCATCCAGCCACTTAACTTCTCTCCGGTCTCTTCACTGGACCAGCTTTCTGTGGAGACCTCTAGGGAAGTCAAGTTAGCCAAGAAGTGATGACAGTACCAACAGCAAGTGACACTTGCTGGGCATCTGTGATGTGCCAGGCCTTGAGCAAAGTGTGTATGTCATTCTGTACTCATAGCAGCCCTGAAGCCAGCACTTGTTACTAAGCTATTGTAAAGGGGTGAGGGTAGGGGTGGGGGTTGAGACTTCCAATGCACACCTGTTTGATCAGAATTCATGATCTCAAGTGGCCCTGCCTCCAAGTGTGATGGTCCCAAGTCCCAGTGCTCTTCTGATGGCATCCTTTGTAGCTCTTACAACATTGTATGGTGGTCTTCCGGTTTTGACCTGTTTGCTTTCATTCACTAGAATGGGCCCTCCCTTAAGGACAGGGACCAGTCCAGGGCTGGGGACTGTCATGTCTCCTCCTGTGTTACGAGTGCGGTGTCCAGCACTGACATGGAGCTCAGTAGTGTTGAAGGAGGCCTGAGGATGTGGCTGAGGGCTAGAGCACTTGCCTAGTGTGTACAAGACCCTGGGGTCCATTCCGAGTATGGATGGGGAAAAATACTATTGGAAAAATTGTCAAATCACTATGTCTTTTCCAGCAGACTCAGAGCTTTGGGGTTCAGGACCTGTTTGGGGACCCTAGCATCTAGCAGGGTCAAGGCTGAAAGCCTGCAGATCACATGAAATGAAAATGTGAGAGATGCTGGTGGCTCACGCCTGTAATCCTAACTACTCAGAAGGCAGAGATCACGAGGATCACAGTTTGAAGCCAGCCCAAGTTGGCTAAAAAAAATCAACCGAGAAATTGGGCCTAGTGGCACACACCTGCAATCCCAACACTTGGGAGGTTGAGACCTGAGGATCTCAAGTTTGAGGTCAACCTGGCTACCTAATAAGACTCTGTCTTAACCCCAAAACCAATACAAACAAATAAAAAAACCCAGCTAAACAAGCAAACAGCAAAACTTCAGATGCCCTGTCCCCTCTCCATCTCAGATATTTTAATTTAGAAGGTCTGTGGGAGGTTTGAGCTCTTGCCTCATCCGTCTTGCTGTGTGACCTTGGGTCAGTCACTTCCACATTCTGGGCCTCAGTTAACAAAGGGGGAGGAGCTTTCCAGACCCAATGCCTTCTCAGCCATGCAGTCAGCCTGGTTAACTCTTATTTAAGCCCTGGGGCAGAAGGGGGAAGAAGGTGATGGCTATGGTGTATGGTTGGGGCGGGGGAGGGAGGGGAGCTATCCATTCCTGAGTTCCAAGTTCCTACATCCATCCCCCAGCTCTTCACAGGTGACAACAGTGACAGGAATGGAGTCACCTGCCCAGAGATACACAACTGCCTTTTAGGTCAGTCTGTGAACCACATGTTCTCCTGATAATGGGGACCAGGATGCACACGAGGAGCTTAGCGGGAGGGTGGGCTTCTGTGGACCTCCCCACCTGCTTCCATGGCAGAAGGCCTGGGGAGCCTCACCTGGCTTCCCACTTTTCACCCTGGCACCCCACTTTGGTTGGGGGACATGAGGTAGAGATAGAAATGACCTAGGAGGATGGGCTGCAGAGCAGTCTAACTCCGGAGGAGACTGTACTCCCAGGAGGCCTCCTGGCCCTCATCTCCCTGAACAAGCCTGTGAGGACAGCCAGGGAGGGGTCCCCCACCCCCAAACACATCCACTGAAGCCCTGGACCCTGGGTATAAGGCTGGCCTGCTCTTTCCCCACGAGCTGTCACCCACTCTCATTTCTCTTTTATCCTGGGCACCTAGCACAGGCTGGAACCCAGTAGAGAATCTGCTTGACAAATAGAGACAAACACAAGGTCTACTTATACTTCCCAGTGTGAACAGCCCCCACCAAGAAAGGCTGTGTGTTATTTCCCCTGACTCCCACTAGCAACAGCTCCCACCCATCTGTCCCCTCCCCATGGAGACTCAGTTGACTGATTTTTCACATGGAAAGGGCAGCTGCAGAGTTAGAAAACCCTCCCGTGAACCAGGCCTAGAGGAAGGGACCCAGGCTTTTTCTTCCTTCTTTTTTGAGACAGGCCCTTGGTATGTGGCCCAGATTGGCCTCCAGTGCTGGAATTACAAGCATGAGGGACCATGCCCGGCTCTGTCTTTACTACTACTTACTGATGACCACTATCACTAAGGAAGGTTCCAGAAGGTAGGGAACTTGACTGAGTTCACTCAACTAATGAGCAGCGGCTTTCTCCCTGGAGTCTCTGCCAGTGTTAGACATTTAAACAACTCCGCCCATCCCCCAACAGCCAGCTCTTGGTTCCCCTACATCTTCTGGGAGGATACCCTCTTCTCACCGTCCTCAGCTTCACAGAATTTTGCTTCTCCAACATATCCTTCTTAGGCTCCTCCAGCTCCAGCTGGGGACAACTTGAGGAGCCTGAAGCCTCCACAGGCACCCGGCCATCATGGTGAACTGAGCCGCTTTGATTGCAGGACCAGTTGGCTAGTTGCTGGCTGAGATCTGAACTCACCACCCTTGGAGGGACCCATTGTTCTTGTGGAACTTGATACCTGGGAGCTCCCCATAAGCTGCCCACTGGTGTCTATCCCTTTCCCACCTTCCTGCTGCTGCTGTTAGTTAACGACTGCCTCCCACTGCTTAGGTCACACTTGCTAAGCAGGCGCTCTACCACATGAACCACCCTGCCAGCCCCTTTTGTGTTGGGTATTTTCAAGGCCTGGGCTGGCCTCAAACCACGATCCTCCTGATCTCTGCCTCCTGAGTAGCTAGGATTATAGATGTGAGCCACTGGCGCCTGCCCTCTCCCCACCCATAAATAGTTCAATAAAATCCTTTTATTTTAGAGATCTCTTGGTCTCTAAATTTGTGTTAACATGCTTCAGAAAAGGACATCCAGGATCTGACGTTTGGGATAGAGCAAGATACAGATATGGTATTTGCATTTTTTGTCCAACAGGCAGCGTGTGATATCCATGAAGTTTGGAAGGCCGATTTCAGAAGGGTTGCAAGTTCACGGTCGCTGGTCACCATGTCTACTGCTGGTGGACATGCAGGAACATGTGTCAGAGGCGGAGCCTCACCTCACAGCAGACAGGAAGCAGAGAACGCTCTCAACCACTCCACGCGAGGGACAAATAAATGATCGTGGGCACAATTTTTAAACAACAAATGCACACTGTGTGTATGTTCACACATGTAATTGAATACTTTTCATCACACGAACCACAGGCTTCCCCTGCAATCGTGCTGTGGTGACCCCGTTGATGTTCTCAGAGGCCACTACAAAGAGAAGCCTCGTGTGTGCAGCACAGCCCTGAGTCACACAGCACTGGTGCCCTGCTATTCATCTGTTGTGTGCCAAGTTTTATGTTTCCACAGCACTGAGAAGGTCTATGGTTGGCGTTTCTCCCTCCTTCGACACTGTCAGTGCCCCTGGCCTTCTGAGCTGGGCAAACTCCTGCGTGGCATCCATATGTCCCCCAAGTGCTTATCAGCTCCTACACCCCGCTCTAGGCTCTCAGGGCACAGTGTAGGGTAAGGTAGCTGGGGTCCTGGGCCTCACGCAGCTGATGCACCAGTGGGAAAGCATTTGTGAGTGTGGCAGCATTTGCATTTGAGAAGAACACAGCATGTATGATGTCATGCTGAGGATGACAACAACATGACCTAGAATGGGTGGGGGAAGCTTCGAGAAGGAGGTGGCCTCAAAGGCTGGAAAGGAGCAACCCAAGAGAAGAAAGGGAGGAGCATGTGTGAGCACCCCTCAGGGGGTGGAACCTGAGGATGCCAGTGCCAAGGGCAGGGGGTGGGGTGGCCGGGGATGTCTGGGATGAGGTGAAATCAGAGGGTGGGCGGGAGTCAGGTCACTCTGAGCCTTGAGGGCCACATTAAGTGGTTTGAATTTTGTTCCAGGTTATAAGCATCCATCTGGTTAGGACATCGCAAACACGGCTCCGACCTCTCATTGCTTGGGCCTTTTATCGGGATTGTGTTGGTAGTCAGTCAACTTAAGGAACTGAGGCTCATCTCCCTCCGTGACAAGAGCAGGCCATTTCCCGCTTGCTAGAAAAGGGTGGTTCCCAAGCTCAGAACCTTCTCCCATGTCACAGACCCACTGTGTGTGTGCACGCCTATCCACATCACCCTGTGGGGCCCAGGGCTGAAGAACCCGAGGGGTTTTGCTAATGACAGCGCAGGAGCAGGAGTCTTGGGTCTCTGACCTTTGTCTTTCGTCAGTACGCATGAAATGCATGGGCTAATTTATTGGTCCACAGGTAGGGAGAACCCTTGGCCCATTACGGTTCTTGGCAGGGTGAGTTTTGGAAGATGTACGTGTGACAGGATGCTGGGACTCTGGGCTTTACCACCTGCTCTTGGTGTGCCATGGTGCAAGTCACTGGGCTTTGCTAACTCCATCTCCTGACCTCCTAGAACGAAGATAAAGGTGTTAGATAACCACCTCAGGAGTTTGGGGTAGATTAAATGAGGTGACTCATGCAACATAATTAGCACTGTGCCTGACTCACATACTAAGCACTCAGTGACACTGGCTGTCACTGTTAGGCACTGACTTGTGTCCTGCCAAATACACCCATTGAACCCCTAACCCCAACTACCTTAGAAGGTACTGCATTTGGAGACAGGGTCTTTAAAGATATAATCCAAGTTGAAACGAGCCCCTTCAGGCAGGCCCTAATCTAGCACCAGCCAGAGAGAAGATTGGGGTGCAGAGAGAGTCCACAGATCTGTCCACCCAGAGAAAAGACCACATGAGGAACACAGAATAGACAGTCAAGAAAAAACAGCCAAGAAGATAGCACAGGGGCAACCAAACCTGCCAGCACCTTGATCTTGAACTTCCAGCCCCCTGACTTACGAGAAATGAATTTCTGTTGCTTAAGCCACCCAGTCTTTAGTATTCTGTTATGACAACCTGAGCGGGGTTAGGGTGCAGCTCAGTGGAGAAGTGTTTGCTTAACATTCGTGAGGTCCTGGGTTTGACCCCATCACCCTCCCACATGTCTTATGAAACTAGCCTGAGAAAACTATCACACTATCCATTCCTTCATTTCATTCATGTCTTTTGTTTTTTTGAGATAGGGTTGTGCTATGTAGCCCAGGCTGACCTCAAAGTCATGATCCTCCAACTTGTGCCTCCCAAGTGGTGAGATCACAGGCTTGTGTCACCAGGCCCTTTCTTGTTCTACTGTGTACCTACTCTGGACCTGGCACCCATCTAGGCTCTGCAGACACTGTGACATCCGTAGAAACACAGTCTCTATCCTCATGCAGGGACAGGGGAGACAGTGAACAAGTTATCAAGTGGAAAACAGTAAACAGGGTGTGCTGCGGCCTGTGCTGTGTCACCAGAATGTGAACTCTTACTCCCCTATCCACCAGGAGCATTTGCTGCTGGTGATCTTTGGCTGCCCTTACCTGGTCACAGTCACTGTCCAGAGCCAGCTGCATCCAATGGCAGGGTTATATGGGCGACATAAAGGCTTTGCCTCAATTTGGGACAATTCTGAAGTATCTCAACTCTGTAGCTCCCTGTGAGAAGGTTGACTATTTGGACGGATGGATGCTTGGATGGGTGGATGGGTGGATGGGTGGTAGGTAGATGAATGGATGGGTGGGTGGATGGATGGATTGAGGGATGTGTGGATGGATGGATGGATGGATGGATAGGTGAATAGATGGTTGGATGGATGGATGGATGGATGGATGGAGGGATGTGTGCATGTATGTATGTATGGATAGGTGAACAGATGGATGATTGGGATTACTGTAACCTGTTCATCTGAAGTCCACTCTCTCTGGATCTCCCTATTGACATTTGCCAGGCCCACTCTCTGCTCTGTAACACATGGACTGTTCTCTTCACTGGCATGGCTTGCTTCTGGCCAGCCTTTTCCCTCTGGCTATTTACAGGGAGGTTGGGGAGGGGCAGCGTGCCAGCGTGAGGCTCACCCCAGTTCTGTACTCTGAAGCTCTGGGCTTCCAGCGTGAAGCAGCCTCTCTGCCTTAGGAAATCAGTGGTACAGATGAAAGTGCTTACATAATGTAGGGCTTAGGGCAGCTGGGTTCCCTCCTCTCCTCTCCATCCTGATCCCATGTCTGTGCTTCATCCTGCCTCAGCCTCCATTCTGAAAGCAGCAGCTACTAAAAAGAAAAACTACCTTAAAACCCTTCCTTCCTTCCTTCCTTCCTTCCTTCCTCCCTCCCTCCTTCCCTTCCCTTCTTTCCCCTCCTTCCTTCCTTTTCCCTCCATTCCCTTCCCCTCCCTCTTCTTCCCTCCTCCTCCCTCCCTTCCCTCCCTCTTCTTCTCTTCCCTCCCTTCCTCTCCCTGTCCCTCCCTGTCCCTCCCTCCCTTTCCTCCCTTCCCCTCCCTGTCCCCTCCCTCCCTCCTTGTCCCTCCCCTCCTTTCCTGCCCTCCCTGTCCCTCCTCTTCCTTCCCCTCCCTGTCCCTCCCTCCCCTGTCCTCCCCTCCCCTCCCCTGTCCTCCCTTCCCTCCTTTCTTTTCTTTTTTGTGATGTAGCTATTGAACCCAGTACCTCATTCACACTAGGCATGCATTCTTCATTCCCAGCCCCAGACTATTATTTTTTTGCTTCCTCTTTCTGAAGATAATGTTGGTAAGTCTACCTCAAAATTAATGTTGGTAGGGACAAAGGTGAAATCAGGAGTTAGGAACATTGGGTACTCCAAGCCACTAGCCGTAAGACATATGGCTTACAGTTTCTGGTGATGAACTGCCTGATAAACCAAGTAAAAAATGTAATATGCTGGGTGTGGCAGTACATGTCTATAATCCCAGCATTCAGGAGGCTTAGGCAGGAGGATTGTGAATTCAAGACCAGCCTGGGCTACATAGTGAGACCTTGTGTCAAAACAAAATAAAACAAAAAACCAGAATGTGACATGCATGAAAACATCACAGTGAATTCCATTTAATTTGTACAATTGATATGCGTTAACGATTATAATAAAAGTGCATCACTCTTATGATCCAGAAAGGAGGGATCTTAAAAAAAAGAAAGACTCCACACCCATCTGTTATCCCAAGAGATCAGAAATAGAGTCTGTCTTCTACACACAACAAAAGACATTAAAGCTCACATTCTTCATTCAAGATTACATTCAAGATGGCTTGAATTGTAAGAACTTTGTGCCTGCCTGCTCCTGGGTAGAATTTCCACGGAAACTCTAGGCTGAGGTGGGAGGAGGGGAGGCTTGGGAAGAAGGAAGTAGGTGCTGTGAAGAA
This sequence comes from Castor canadensis, assembly GCF_047511655.1. Lineage (NCBI taxonomy): Eukaryota > Metazoa > Chordata > Mammalia > Rodentia > Castoridae > Castor > Castor canadensis. Next base: position 14,701,910 of record NC_133388.1, on the reverse strand, counting down.
ATCATTATCATTACACATAGCAGGGAACATAAACTAACATCTCTGATCTGATGTGCCTCGTGTAGAGAAATGAAACGCATATGCACCCTGGGTGGAAAATGCCGCCTAATTGCTTGTGGACGAAGCGCTTTATTTATAGACATCAGAAGGAAATTTGGCTTCCTAGCTCTATAATACAGCAGGGAACGGGGCCAGGTAGCTGCTGGCTCCAGGACGCTCTGAGCCCCATAGGACAGGAATGTAAAACCACTTTCCATGTAAACACAGCGGGTTCTTCCCGTTTTCTTTCTTATACACTTAAAAATGAGTTTAGAGCTCTTTGAAGAAGGACCTGCTCACCTGGAGGGCCAGGGGTCAATAGCCCCTGCGTGGTTAGGTGGTGGGATCTAAGGAAGAGGGACCCTGCACCCACCCCACTGTTGTTCTGCATTCTTTAATTAACTTCCAAGGAGATAAGACTATGAATTCCAGCCCATTGCAGACTCTGGAAGGCAATGTGATGTTCTCATACACTCTCTGGGTTAGAGGGAACAAGAACTTGAAACAGAATAGAGAATCTAATTACTGCCCAAGCCAGGGGCCCTTCGTGCAGGACTGTTGTCCCTAGGAGGGTGACCTTTGCTCTACTGTGTTCAGGGAGGTCAAGGGAAGCAAGGGAGAATTGTTGAATGGGAGCCATGGCAAGCTCAGTTCCAAGAGGGAAATGGGATTTGGGCCACAGCTCCAAGTTCAAGTGCTTCAGTTGAAGGAGGTGGGGGTCGGGCAGAGAAGGCCCGAGGGTGCTAACTGAGAATGTACCGACAGTACTCCAGACTTTGCAAAATGCTTCCAGACCTTTGTCAGCAAACATTGTGTGCCTGCTGTGTGCAAGGCCTGATGCACCAGGGACTGGGCTCTGGGAGGACAGAAGTGAGCAGCATGTGCTGACACCTTCTTCCTATGAAAGTCACACTCTGCAAGCTTGCGGCTCCATGCCAGCCCCCTGGCCCAGACCTGTCCCCTAAAGCCTTATCAGGTACCCGGTGGCAGTCAGCAGAGCCCTGGCAGCCTGTTCTCCAAGAAGGATTCATTTCAAAGCAAGCCAGGTCACACCACTTACAAGTAAGTCAGAAATGACAGCAGGCAAGGGAACAGAGAGGATGCCACCTGTGCAGTCTTCCCAGAGCCTAGCGATGGGGGTTAATGAGTCAGGTGTGCCAGGCTCTAGTCCTCAGTTATTTAATCAAGCCTGATGCTAGATGTTTCTGTGGAAGTGTTCTGTGGATGTGGCTAACACGTAGGATCAGCTGACTGGAAGTAAAGGGATAACCCTTGATGATGTGGGTGGGCCTCAAGCAATCAGTTAAAGGCTTAAAAGCAGAAAGTGAGGTTTCCCAGAGGAGGAAGGATTCAGTACCATGACTGTAGCATCAACTCCTGTCCCAGTTCCCAGCCCTCATATGACCTGATTTCTTAAAATAAATATCTTTACATACTCACACATACACACCCTGTTTATTCTGGTTCTCTGGAGAACCCTGATTCAAGCCTCCTTATTTAAAAAATTTTAAAAATCTTTTATTTTTATTTACTTATGTATTTTTATTTTTTTGAGGCAGATTCTTACTCTGTAGGCCAAGCTAGCCTTGAACTTGAAATCCTCCTGCCTCAGCCTCCCAAGTGCTGGGATTACAGGTGTGTACCATCACACCCAGCCAAGCATCCCATCTAATTCAAAACGAATGTCCAAGTTCTTACAGTTGCCGCAAGTCCTGCTCCCCACACCGCATCCTTCTGGAGCCTCCTCTCTCATCACCCACTCCCTCAGTTGCACCACGCTGTTGCTCACAGGGCCTTTGCACATGCTCTTCCCTCTGCCAGGTGCACCCTTCCACCAGGTACCTGCATTGCTGCAGTTCCTTCAGTTCTGCTTATAGTTGCTACTAAACTTACTTTTCCTGACCCTGCACACAGTGTCCCTGTCACTCCCTATTCTTGTACCCTGCTGTGGTCTCTCTTGAACTCACTGCTGTAACTCTTACTGTTGTTTTTTCCCTTGTTTTCTTCCTCCTACCTAAGAATGGAAGCAGCCTGAGGATAGAGCACATTGTGCATTTTGATGGTTGCTCTGTCTCCAATTCCTCAGTCCGCCCAGCACACAGCAGATATTTGCCTTAGTCAACCTAGGTTGCCAGAAAGAAATAACAGAATTTTCATCCCGATGTGGTGGTGCAACTCTATAGTCCCAACTGCTTGGGAGATGGAGGCAGAAGGATTGTGAGTTTGAGGGAAGCTGGGCAAAGTTAGCAAGACTTCATCTCAAGAACAAAACAGAGTGGCTCAAGTGGTAGAAAGCCTGCCTTGAAAGCCTAACAAGTGTGAGGTTGTGAGTTCAAACCCCAGTACCACCAAAAGAAAAAAAAAGGTAGTATTTTGCCAGGCTTTGTGGCTCACGCTTTTAATCCTAGCTACCACTCAGGAGGCAGAGATCAGGAGGATCACAGTTGGAAGCTAGCCCAGGTAAATAGTTCACGAGATCCTATCTAGGAAAAAACCTTCACAAAACTAGGGCTGGTGGAGTGGCTCAAGGTGTAGCCCCTGAGTTCAAGCCCCAGTACCACAAAGGAAAAAAAAAAAAGAACAAAGCAAAAACAAAAAGATTGGGGGAGTTGTTCAACTGATCTAGCATGCACGAGGCCAGGGGTTCAATCCCCAGTACTGCCAAATCGGCCCTTTCTCACAGTTCTGGAGGCTGGGAAGTATGAGATCAGGGTTCCAGCAGGGTTCAGTTGCTGGTGAGGACTCCCTGGCTGGCTTGCTGACAGCCACCTCCTTCACCTCCTTGCTGTGTCCTCATGGCCTTCCCTGAATGCAAATGTGGGGCAAGAGGGAGAGAGCGCCCTCTGGTACTTCTTATAAGAACACCAATCCCATCCCATCAGGATTCCACCCTTGGGACCTCCTCTGGCCTTACTGACCTCCCCAGCTTCAGCATTTGACTTGGAGGCGGGATGCAATTCAGTCCATAGCCCGCGCTCAACAAAAGCTTACCGAATGAGTGAAAAGCTAATTCGAAGTTCCATGTGATCAGAGGGCCTGGAGGAGGGTAACAGTCAGGAGACCGATCCCACAAGGGCAGAGGGACAGCAGAGTTTGACACACTGAACGGTGAACTGGTTCGAAGTGGCTGCCTGGATAGCTAGAAGGTAAGATGAGCTCTAAGGCCCGCAGAAATGTCAAGTGCAGGAAGCCGCTCCACCCTTGGGCTGGGGACATGGGACAGCCTAAATTCATTATAACTGTCATAACTGAGGAGCCTAAAGGAAGGCCCAGAGGACCTAGGTCCCAGACCTCTGAGGAGGGGCACCTGCCAGTCTGGGCTGGATCCAGGATCCGTGCATTAGAAAAACTGCAAAGTGGATTCTGAGGGGGTTGTGGGGGATGATTTCGTCACTGATTTCTGGCCAAGGATGCTACAGAAGTGGATAGTTTCCTTGTGTAGCCTCTTTTGTGGAGGCAGAGTAAGAAGGGGAGTGGGAAATATGAACCAGAGACCAAATTCAAAAGACAGAGTCTATCATGCTGAATGCGGACTATCCTTGACCCCGCAGTTGCACCCCAGAGGAGAAGGCTCCTAATCATCCCAGACCGGAAACAACCCAGTGTCCACCAACTAGGGAATGATGGTTACATTGTGGTGGATACACATAATCAAACATTAGAGTGAATAAAAACGACAGATTATCGCTACATGCAACCACCTTGCCAGCAATGATGAGGGAAATAGGTTCTGCCGGCATTTGAACGTCTTCCAAATGGATTTCTGCCGTATGTGTTCTCCGTCCTGTCTGCATACTGTGTAGCTCCATTTATAGGACGTTCAAACACCCCAGAACCAATGGAGGAAGAAAGGAATCAGAAGCATGGCTGTGTCCAGTGGGTTGACTGGATGGCGACACGAGGAGCACCTGGGACACTACAAATGTCCCTGGTTTTGTCATGGTGAATGTCCCAGATACACATGGGAGGCACTTTACTGAGGGTAGGCTATACCAACCTTGAAACTTATTTTAAAGTGCAAGTCAAGAGCAAGGACCTGAGATCCAAGAGTGAACAGAGGACAAAGGCGATCGATCCCTTCCTTCCATCCTGGGCACAGAGCACAATTGCCTGGCTCAGGGGTGACCGCAGTTCATTATTGCTAGAGGAATGAAGAAAGGAGTGGCACAACCACCTTCCAGGACAAACCTCCCACTCCTCACAGAAGGGAAGGAAATGGAAATGAAGCCAGACAAAACATTCAGGTTAATAAACCACAAATACCCATTTATCTATCCAATTTGGGGAAAGTAACCGAGTACTAGGTGGCCCTGATTACAATGTCAGCTCCTGTTTTGGTTGACAAATTAATCTGCCCAGGGTTTGGGAAGCGAGGGTTGTCTGGGTTCAACCTCCCCCAGGCCCCAGCCTCCTCTGGACTTGAGCGCCATGGATGGAGGCCGCCTGATTTTCATGTAGATTGCTGAGCGCTGAATGTAAATTGATGTAAATCAGGGAAACGAATCAGCAGCCACGGCACCTCATTCCCCATCCCAGGGCCTCTCCTGTGCACACCATGCCGGTGGCTCTCTGGGTGCCTTCCCTATCTGAGCGAGGCAAGCCTTTCGGGGGTGGGGGTGGGGACACAGAGGGAGCCAAGAGGGTGGTTGTGTGGGCCCCAGGGAGCCCTGGAGGACTTAGTGCTTCCCAGGAAAGATATCAGTGACAGCCACCAGCAGCATCCCTCCCTCTCAGGGTTTCCATTCATCCCGGCTCTAATCAGCACATCAAGCCTGCCAGGAGTAAATGGTTATGGCGTTTATACAGCCAGTATGTCCTCATTGTAGAAAGACTAGAAAATTCAGATAAGCAAAGGGGAAAAAGACAAAACACATCCACAACTATGCCCATCACGAATAGTCAATTGAAATTTGCGTGTGTGTCCTCTCAGACAGACCTGTTGTAATGTGCACACAGACATGTCTGTATGTTTTGATGGTTTGTCGGTTCTTTTGTTTGTTTTTTGGTGGTACTGAGGTTTGAACTCATGGCCTGCACCTTGAGCCACTCCAGCAGCCCTTTTTTGTGAAGGGTTTTTTGAGATAGGGTCTCATGAACTACTTGCTTGGGCTGGCTTTGAACCACGATCCTCCTGATCTCTGCCTCCTGAGTAGCTAGGATTACAGGCGTGAGCCACTGGTGCCTGACTGGTTGTCGTTTTTAATTGCTTTGCTTCTTCAACTCCATGTCATGATTTTTATTTATTTATTTATTTTTGTGGTGCCGGGATGGAATCCAGGGCCTCATGTCTACCAGGCAAAGGCTCTACCACTGAGCTTCACCCCAGCCTCTGATGACTGTAGAAACCGAATGGGGGATAAGTGAGGTTTATCCAACGGCAGATTTTCCACGAAGTTAGTGAAACTTAAATTCTAGGGTGCCACACTAGCAAAGCCCCTGCCAAAGCCCCTTGTGCCTAAGTTTATGTCCATGGCTATGTGTTCTTTCCATACTCTCTAATCTCCCTGCTTCGAAAAACATGATTCATGCCTGAGTCCAATGATAAGCCAGTGTTGTGGACTGAATTGCATCCCCCAAGAAAGACATGTTGAAGGCTTAAGCTCATGAGGGGCTGTTCTTTGGAACTGGGGCCTTTGTGGATGTAGTTAAGGTAAGATGAGACCACATGAATTAGGGTGGGCTCTAATCCAAGGCTGGTGTCCTTACAAAATAAGGGAACTTGGGGGAAGGAGGTAAGTGCCCAGGGAGGCAGGGACTGGAGTGATCGGATCTGTAAGTCAGGGATCCCCAGCAGAAGGTAAAGGGACAAGGAAGACTCCTCCTCTAGGGTCTTTATAGAGCACACAGCCCTGCTGATGCCTCCATTGGTTATTTTAGAGATGAGGTCTTGTGAACTATTTGCTGGGGCTGGCCTCAGACCTCAATCCTCCCTATCTCAGCCTCCCAAGTAGCTAGGATGACAGGTGTGAGCCGCCTTGCCCTGCTGTATAACTCCTTTTAGATGAAACATGCAGAACAGGCAGATCCATAGACACAGAGCAGAGTTCAGTCATTGCCAGGGGCTGGGAGGAGGGCAGGATTGGGAGTTGACTGCTTAAGGTGTATGGAACCTTCTTTCGGGGGATGGTGAAATATTTTGGAACTAGACAGTGGTGTTGGTTACACAGCACTGTCTACACATTTAATACTGATGGTATTATACACATTAAATGATGAATTTTATATTATGTGTATTTTATCACAATAAAAAACTAAAAAAAGAAACCCCTAGATAGGCTTCTGTGCTGTTCTCTCCTGTCTGTCCCAGACCTGCTGTTCAGAAGTGCTCTTCATTTAAGCTGTCTGCAGTTGTCATCACCCACTCATTCTCCAACCTCCAAGGCCTCCAGTGTGGCTCGGGGCACCAGGACTCCCTGAAGTTGTCCCTCTGGGTAACCTTTTGACCTCTCATCTTACCTACCTTTGGCATCATCACACAACACACAGCTGTCACGTCCACGTTCATGCCCGGCACAAACATCTTTTGTTCCTGATGCAGCTCCTGTGGAGTTGGTAACTTTCATACTCACACCTCAACTTGACCTTGAGCAAGGTTTCATCCCCCATCAGGAGAGATGGGAGGAGTCCAGCAATTATGTACTGATGGCCATCAACCTAGCTGGGCTTCTCGTCCAGACTGGCATTTAATGCAAATGAAATATATATTCACGAGAGTCAAAAGGTAATTGGTCCATGTCTCAAATTGCACCCTACCTTTCCCCATAATTTTACCTCTCCTGCGAAAGGTAAAATTAAAGGCTTCAGAATATTACACCTTTTAGTAGTTACCAGGTGGCTGGGAATCAAGACGTCAAGGCTATTGACAAATTGGCAGGTTGAACTTGGGCTTGGAATATCATTCATCACAGCCTCAATTGGGGCACTTTGTAACCACATCTCAGAGACAATAGCAATTAATTTAGGGAAAACATGAGCAGGGTGAAGATTACTATGAATAATTTTATCAGCGTGTCTTGAACACTCAGAGCTCTCTGGGCTTTAGCAGCAGTGGAAATCAGAGGGGACAGAACACAGGAGCTCAGAAAACAGACAACCAGGACTTGAGGCCTGGCTCTGCCACTTACCTAGGTAGGCTGTGTGACCCTGAAGCAGTCAATTACCTCTCTGAGATTTGGTTTCCTTCTAGAAAAGGAGGAGACTAAGAGTTCCTATGGCATGAGGGCTTTCGTGACATTTATAGGATCACGTCTTTGACAAATCTTTATCATGTGCTACGTGCTGAGAGTAGGATGGAGGTCAAGCAGGGGCATCCCTGTCCTGGCTTCATCTGTATTCTAGAAACACTAATGGTTCAGACCCAGCACGAGGTCTGTAAGCCTTTAGTAAATGCTCGTTGATATTATGATGGAGAACAGGTTTTCTTTTTTTCTTATTGTACAGGGCACAAAGTGTAGCGCTCAATAATAGTTTAAAAAATACTCTATTTTTGCAGTAGTGGAGAATGAACCCGGGGCCTCACACAAGCCAGGCATAATCTCTACCACTGAGCTATATCCCCAGCCTTAGACCTTATTTTTTAGAGCAGTTTTGGGTCCACAGCAAAATTGGGTGAGAAATGCAGAGTTCTCCACACACCCATGGCCTCCCCTCTATCAATATCCCTTATCAGAATTCGTTACAGTTGGTGGACCTACATTGACATGTCATTATCATATCACCCCAAAGTCCACACCTGACCCTTGGGTTCACTCTTCATGTTGTACATTGCAGCTACCGTGTGGTGTCAGGCAGAGTGGTTTCTCTGCCCTAAAAATCCCTTCTGCCACCAATTCATCACTCCCTTCTCCTAACCCTGGCAGCCACTGCTCTTTTTTCTGGCTCCATAGGCCTGACTTTTCTAGAATGTCGTACAGCTGGAACCTACAGTATGTAGCCTTTTCAAATTGGCTTTGCTTAGTAATTTGCATGTAAGTTTCCTGCATGTCTTTTTATTGCTCAATAGCCCTTTTCTTTTCTTTTTTGTGGCACTGCAGTTTGAACTCAGGGACTCATGCTTGCTAGACAGGCTCTCTACCACCTGAGCCACTCTGCCAGCCAAAGCCCTTTTCTTGTTAGCACTGACTAATATTCCACGGGGTGGGTTTACCAAGGTGGACAGACCAATACATGTTTCATGTGTGCCCCGCCATCATTTGGATCAGGAAGTAGGACATCTTCAACCACGCCAGACTCCTTTGGACTCCCTTCCTAAAGGTGCCCAGTCCTCACCTCCATCACCAAGTTTTGTCAGTTTTGAACCTTATATAGATAGAGTTTTACACAATAACTCTTTTATTTCTGACTTCTTTCATTCAACTTTTGTCTGAGTGGTTCCTCCACATTGGGGATAGCAGAATTCATTTCTTCATTGCTCTATTGTGTGAAAACCTGTCTAGTTTGCATTATATTGTGATATAAAAACCTATGCTATGAACCAGACATTGTGCTGGGGACCAGAGATATGCCCAGAGGAGGCCTTGTGGTCAAGGAGTATATTATACTTCATGGGAGCACTCTGAGGAAGGAAATTTATTCACTCATTTAAGTACTCTTTGAGAAAACACAAGGTGCCAGGCCCAGAAGAGGGAGAAAGAGGTATGCAAGATCTACTTCCTGGTGTGGAGCTCGTGGTCTAGGGATGGGAGAAGGTACCAAGTGAGGTGTTTTATAATGGAGGGCAACACACTGCCAAATCCAAGGTAGGGACCTCCTTCCCAGCCTCAGAGATCAGGAAAGGTGTAGCAAAGACTGTTGGTAGCCTGACCTTCAGAAGATCTCTTTCCTGGAAGCCAAGCCTTCCAGCCAAATATGTTTTTCAAAATGGCAGCTATGTATTCCTGAGAGGTAGAGCCTCACCCTGAGGCATCCACACTCCTACCAACCAATGGTTGAGCCAGGGCATGTTACATAATTCTGGAGTGGGTGGTGGGATGGAGCAGTTCAAAAACATTGTCCTCACTGATTAGAAAACAAGGAACAACAACAAAACTTCTGTGGGGAGAAATCGTTTCATTTTCTGCCTCTGGAGAGCATGGTCCACCATGACCCTGCCTGAAGGGTCATGCCTAAAGCTCATTAAACTGGTAGCAGAACTCACCTGGAGTGCTTCATCACCTAGATCCTTGTGATAAGAAGGCCTCTTTTTTGTTCCTGTCCTGTTTACTTGGACCTTCCTTTACCTGTAGGTGAAAACATTCCAGTGAATCCAGAAGTCTTCTTAAAGGACATGTGGTCCGAGCTGAGCCTGTAAGGATGCCTGAGGGCAAGTCAAGAAGAAAACTCCATGAAAGGGCTGACAAGTAACTTAGATCCTGAACCCATGTGCTAGCAAGAGAGAAAAAGGATGTTACTGATGATGACACTGTGACCAGGGCCTAAAGTCAGGCAAGATGGAACACCTGGACTTGCACAGAGAGCTCAGAGTGAGCAGAGGCCTAAAACCTCTGTATTTTGTTGTAATTGCATTTTTTTGGGTGACATTGGAATTTGAACTCAGGGCCTCACACTTGCTAGGCAGATGCTGTACCACTTGAACCACTCTGCCAGCTGTTATAACTGTATTTTATTTAACAAACACAGCTTGTTGCAGTGTGCCAGACATTGTTCTCAGAGCTTTGTAAATATTACCCCAGAACGTGGGCTTGAAAGAACCATGAGGAGACAGAATAAAGGGCTGCCATGACGCCATGGTGGTGTCACTGAGGTGGAGGTATGTCAGTAGGACCTGGAGGTGGGAAGGGCACACCAGGTGGGGGCCCACCCTCAGGGAGAGAAAGGGGAAGAGCTGAGGAAGCTCAGAGATCGGCAAAACCACCATCAGTCCAGAGCACTGTGTGAGCATGGAGGGTGGGAGGGACAAGCCAGGCAAGGGTAGCTGCGGCCGACTGGGCTGTGAGGATCTGAATTTGGTCCTGGGGACTTGAAGCTCTAGCCAGCACTCATAGGCGCAAGTTTTGAGGGATCCAATGCTTTAGAATTTGGAGGACCCTCTTAAAGAAAAAAGAAAACAAATGTATGTGTTGGGGAGGGGCCCGTTGAAGTAAGGGGCCTTGAGCTTAGACGTCACAGGCTTTGCAGGTGATCACCTCCAACACAAAGACCCTGTACAGTCCCAGCTGAACTTCAGAGAAGCAGGTGGCCTTAGCACAGCTCTGAGGCATGGAGATAGAAAACTGATGATGGCAAAGCAGGAGTGTAGGGGGAGGGGAGAAGCTGGAAACTTCTCTGGTCCCTGTGATGCACAGAGAGTTTGTGGCCTACTCAAGGAGGCTACCTGGAAGGGAGGTGTAGCATAACCCATCATGCTACCTCTGTGCTCTGCATCTCTGTCTGTACCCACTCTAGAGCCAGGAGCTGAGAAGAGAGGACTGGGCTCTTCCACCTCCATCATTTGGTGACAGAAGGAGGCACAGAAGACCAGCTGAGGCCAGCCTGGCTTCTGAGGTTGTCCCTGGGGGTAGTCCTGTGATCGGTGAGACTGCCTGGCAGTTGGGATGCCCAAGCTGAGGTTACAAAATCTAGCTGGTCTTCAGAATTCACCAGGGAATGTGAAAACAAAAACAAGTAAACACAAAAAAGCTACTTCCGGGTGACCCAGCCAGCCTCAGTAGAACCGCTCAGGGCAGAGATGGTCGTGGAGGGGGTGCTCACTCACACTGGGCCTAAGGCTCTGTGGTGACTTAAGTTATGTCTACTTCAGTGGCCATGGGGTGCCCAGATTAAACACTGTTTCTGTGAGGGTGACTCTGTGAGTCAGCATTTGAATCACTAACACTCAGTAGTGATGGCAACAGCCCATCCACTGAGTGCCTCAATAGAAAGGCGTGGACAAAGGAGGAGACCACGCACCCACACATGCGCACACACACACACACATGCACACATACACGCACATGCACACGTGCACACACACATATGCACACATGCACACGCACACGCACACGTGCACACACACACATGCACACGTGCACACACACACAAACACACACGCACATGCACACATGCACACACACATGCACACGTGCACACACATATGCACACATGCACACACACATGCACACGTGCACACACGCACACGTGCGCGCACACACATGCACACGTGCACACACACGTGCACACACACCCCCACACGCACACACACATACACACATGCGCGCATACACACACGTGCACCTTTTCTTGTGGTTTGGTTTTGTGTTTTGAGATGGGGACTTGCTATGCAGTCCCAGGCTGGCCTGCAACTCTTGACCCCCCTACCTCAGCCTCTCAAGTGTGTCCCACCACTTTACCTCACCTCTTAAGCTCGACCGCGTTATCTTCACCACCCTTGGACTTGGGCTGCACTGCTTCTCAGGCCTTCAGACTCGGACTAAATAAGATAACGCCACAAGTTTTTCTGGGTCTTTACTTGCAGACAGTTGATTGTGGTAGTGCTTGGCTTAAAAATCAGGTGAGCCTATTCTCATAATAAATGCATGTGTGTGTGTGTGTGTGTGTGTGTGTGTGTGAGAGAGAGAGAGAGAGAGAGAGACAGAGAGAGAGAGAGACAGAGAGAGAGAGAGAGAGAAGAGAATTAAGAGAAAAAGAAGAGAGGAGAGAAAGAAGAGAGAGAGAAAGAAAAGAGAGAATGGAGAGAAGAGAGAGAGGAGATAGAGGCAGAGAAAAGAGAGAGAGAGATTGGGTCTGCTTTTCTAGAGAACCCTGACTAATCCAGGTGCCCTTCAAGATTGCAGGAGGGAAGGCTGAGCACACAGGAGTAGGGCTACTCCTCTGGTCTGCCTCAGCGGCTCACTCTTTGCCCATTTTGTGCATGGGTTTTATTTGTAAATGACAGAGAAATTTGCACTACCTTTTTTTTTTTTTTTAAATCAATTGCTCAGAGCAGGGGATCCTCAGAACTAGAGATTCTTGGCTGGGCTTCCAAGAACTAAGGAATTTCTGGAATTGTAAGCCAAAATCTGTGTGATTTGCATGTTATTATTTTTCTGGGAAGGAGACCCCCTGGTTTCCAGCTGTTCCAAAAGGCTCTTGGAGCTCCTTCCTCAGGGAAAGGTAAGACGTCTACTACAACACTGCACAGACACACGGGCACACAAGGGGCCTGGGGCGCCAGGGGAGGCACTGAGACTCTGCTCTTCTCACACATTCCCAGGGGATGATGCCACTACAACCCAGGGAAGTGGACACTGACCACATGTGGCCGCTGAGCTCTTGGAACACAGCTCATCCAAACTGAGCTGCGTGGTAAGAATGACACACACCAGGATTCAAAGACTTAGGGTCCACGTTCAAAGCCAGCCCAGGCAAATAGTTCACAAGATCCTATCTTGAAACACCCTCCACAAAACTAGGGCTGGTGGAGTGGCTCAAGGTGCAGGCCCTGAATTCAAACCCCAGTACCGCAAAAAAAGACTTGGGGTCCAACAAAACTGTAATTTATCTCCTTAATGATGCTTACATTGATTATACATTGGATGTAATATGTTAAAGCATATTATTTAAATTCATTTCACAGTCTTGTGTGGTGTGTCTGTGATCCCAGCTACTTGGGAGGTGGAGATCAGCAGGATAGCATTTCGAGGCCAGCCTAGGGAAAAAAATCAATGAGACCCCATCTCAATCAATAAGCCAGGCATGCATGGTGGCTTGTGCCTGTGATCCCAGCTACACAGAAGACATAGGTAGGAGGATTGTAGTCTGAGACTGGCCCCAGGCAAAAAGTATGAGAGCCTATCTGAAAAATTAAAAACAAAAATCCTTTCTCCTGTTCCTTTTTATTTTTAAAAATGTGGCCCATAAAAAACAATTGAAGTTACATAAGCGGCTTGCATTTGTGACTGGCTTTATATTTCTGTTGGTCATTGATGATTACATGACAGCTGACTCTGGACTGATGGGTGGTAGAAGGATTTGGTCCCAGGGGCAAGCTCCCAAGGTGCAGGTGAACAGCCTGGAGACGTTGGGCCTATCACTTCCTTGGCGGTGTGTCCACCTGTATAACAGAGGGAAACGGCCAGAAGGTCCCTGTGGGGTCTGAAAGGCCATGTGGCTCAGACATTTTTGCATTTACTTAACACATGTATGCATTTTTTGAACTGTATTCACTCTCCTACCCCTTTTCCCCATTGTCTCACCCCAACACTGGTGCCAGCCCTCCCCCTGGGCAGGACTTGTTCCACCCTCCTGTTCTCTGATTTTGTAGAAGAAAAAAGAGAAAAGATAAAACAAAAAACATGACATTTTAGCTTGTTTGAGATAAAGGTAACTACACAGGGAGTTTCCTTGTGATATTTCCATGTACATTAAAAAAAAAGGAGCTATTAAATATTTGCCAACTATACATCAGACAAAGGACTGATAACCAGAATATATAGGGAACTTAAAAAACTAAATTCTCCCAAAACTAATGAACCAATAAAGAAATGGGCAAGTGAACTAAACAGAACTTTCTCAAAAGAAGAAATTCAAATGGCCAAAAAACACATGAAAAAATGCTCACCATCTCTAGCAATAAAGGAAATGCAAATTAAAACCACACTAAGATTCCACCTCACCCCTGTTAGAATAGCCATCATCAGCAACACCACCAACAACAGGTGTTGGCGAGGATGTGGTGAAAAAGGAACCCTCTTACACTGTTGGTGGGAATGTAGACTAGTACAACCACTCTGGAAAAACATTTGGAGGCTATTTAAAAAGCTAGACATCGATCTACCATTTGATCCAGCAATACCACTCTTGGGGATATACCCAAAAGACTGTTACATAGGTTACTCCAGAGGCACCTGCACACCCATGTTTATTGCGGCACTATTCACAATAGCCAAGTTATGGAAACAACCAAGATGCCCCACCACTGACAAATGGATTTAGAAAATGTGGTATCTAAACACAGTGGAATTTTATGCAGCCGTGAAGAAGAACGAAATGTTATCATTCGCTGGTAAATGGATGGAACTGGAGAACATCATTCTGAGTGAGGTTAGCCTGGCCCAAAAGACCAAAAATCGTATGTTCTCCCCCATATGTGGACATTAGCTCAAGGGCAAACACAACAAGGGAATTGGACTTTGAGCACATGATAAAAGCGAGAGCACACAAGGGAGGGGTGAGGATAGGTAAGACACCTAAAAAACTAGCTAGCATTTGTTGCCCTTAACGCAGAGAAATTAAAGCAGATACCTTAAAAGCAACTGAGGCCAACAGGAGAAGGGGACTAGGAACTAGAGAAAAGGTGAGATCAAAAAGAATTAACCTAGAAGGAAACACACATGCACAGGAAATCAATGTGAGTCAACTCCCTGTATAGCTATCCTTATCTCAACCAGCAAAAACCCTTGTCCCTTCCTGTTATTGCTTATACTCTCTCTTCAACAAAATTAGAAATAAGGGCAAAATAGTTTCTGCTGGGTATTGAGGGGGGGGGTGAGGGAGGGGGCGGAGTGGGTGGTAAGGGAGGGGGTGGGGGCAGGGGGGAGAAATGACCCAAGCCTTGCATGCACATATGAATAATAAAAGTTTAAAAAAAAAGGAACTATTGAACTATTATTTTTATTACATACTAAGGTTAAAATCCACATTCCCCCATTCTAGATGAGATGACCCTGACCTTTTCCTTAGCCATTTTAATAAAATAAAGACATCATTGTGGATGAATGAATGAGGCCATGCACGTGAAGAGCCAGATGCTATGTGTGGCACATTGTGGGCGATAAGTGGAAAATCATCCTCTTCTGCTCCTGTTAGTTGGTCTCTGTTCCAGGAGCAAGAGATACTGTGTTTCAGAAATAAAATGTCCCTTCTCCATTGCTCCATGTCTCATAGTAATCAGGGGTCAAGTTTAGGAACCCTCTCTCATCCCCACAGATCTGAGAATAGACCTGAGTATACTTCCAGCCTGAGCCTTCTATGGACCTATTTTATACTCTGGCCAGAAGTATAAGTTTCAAAGAAAAAGTTGTGTTTTGTGAACCAGCTGCCCTAGCAAGGAGCCCCATGATGGCTGTGACAGGCTATTTTCTTCATGCAAGGCCTGGAAGGTTGAACATTGCACTTGGAAGCTGTGTCCTCACCCCCTCTCCTCTCTGGGTTCTGTGCTTGGGTGTTGGTTGTTATCTATTTTAGGTTTGTTGCTCCACATGACATTTCTGGTTTTGCTTTGTCCAACTGATGAGGTCCAGGAAGATGAACAGTCACCCTGTGTGGGACATTGCTTTTCTGAAGTCGAGGTGCCCAGCAGAAGGGCCTGGATAATGATTTATGGGTGGTGGGAAATTGCCTTGCATGAAAAAATGGATGGGCCAGTGGACTGGCCCCCACTCGAGAAAGAGAGGGGCTTTGTTCCAGGAAGCTGAGGCCCCCACGCGTTTCCGATGAGGAGGCCTGGCAGTTCATTTCCGCAGAGCTTCATGAGAGGTGGCAGGGACTCATCAATTTTTCCAGGCATTGAAGAAAAGGTGGCTGTGGTGGGGTACAGGGCCTGCCAGCACTGTCGCTGGGAAACCTGACCTCAGGTCCCTGCTCTGCCTCTTGCTACCTGGCCTCTGTTTCCTCAAGGGCAAAGTGAGCGTACAAATCCATTGCTGTCGGATTACTGTGAGGATCTGAGGGAACAATGGATGAGATGTTGTGCCCGGGACAGAATTGATGCTTCGAAAACATTTGTGGAATATTTGTCTCTGAATTCAAAATGGCAGCCATTGCCTGTCATAGTTTGGGTATGAGGTGGTGCCCCCCCCCCCCGAAAAAAGCCTCATGTATTGAAGGCTTGGTCCTCAGTGCAAGGAGTGTTTAGAGATAGGGCTTTTGGAAGTGACTGGACCGTGAGCTCCTTGTCTTTGTCATTGGTTAACTCTCTGATAGCTTCATGATTTGATGGCAGTATTGGAAGATGATGGAAACTTGTGATAGTGGAGCCTCATTGGAGGAAGTAGGTCAGTGTGTGGGGGGTGGGGGGTGTCATTGGAGCTTTATCTTGCCCTAGGCCTTCTTCGTCTCTCTGTGTCCTAGCTACCATGGAGTAAGTAGTCTCTTCCACATGCTCCACCATCTTGACACTGCCTCATCTCAGGCACAAAGCAAAGAAGCCAGCAGACCATGGCCTGAAACCTCTGAAACTGAGCCCAAATAAGTCGGTCCTCCTCTTAAATTTCTCCTCTCAGGTATTTGTCACAGCTATCAAAACTCTGACTGATATGTGGCCTCTGGGAAGGCTTCCTGCAGGCTCTCAATGGTGAGTCTTGCAGTGGTCATGGGAAAAGAGGAGACAGATCCACTGGCTCAAGGCTGCCTGTGCCTGGGTCTTTGAGGAAGGCAGGAGAAGATGGATAGCATACATTTTATGCTGGCTCAGAAAAGACGACTGCGTGTTTTGTGCCCACAAGCTGGTGGTGGTCCTTGCTTCCTTCTAATGGCATATTGTACTCCAGTACACTCCTTCCTTTTATCTTTTGTCATTGTAAATACAGCTCCATCCACCTGTCCACTCACACATGCACTGTGTCCCCCATTAGCAGGACTGTTGCCACCTAGCTAGACCTTGCTCTAGCTTGGATATGGTTTTTCCCCCAAGCTTAATCCTTACTGAGATAGAGTTGAGGTGGTGGGACCTTTAAGAGGCTGAGCCTAGAGGAATGTAGTTAGTCAATGGGGATGCTGCCCTTGGAAGGGATTAAGGAACTTCTCCTGGGATCTCAGTTAGCTTCCGAGAGAGTGAGTGGTTCTAAAGGTGCAAGCTTGACCCCTGAGTCATTCTCTCCTATGTACTCCAGCCACAATGCCATCCACCATGATGGGATGCAGGCACGAGGGTCCTGACTTGAGGTGGAACCAACGGAGTCACCAATCTTGGGCTTTACAGCCTCCAAAACTATGAGGTGCATAAACCTCTTTTCTTAATACACTACCCAGGTGTTTTGTTACAGCAATGGAAAATAGACTCATACAGCTCTAAGTATTTCAGCCTCCCTTGCAGCTAGATGCTAGGTGTGCCTCCTAGAGTTGAATGAAATTCTGGCCAATGCACTATGAGAAGAAGTGTGCGACTTCCAGGCTTCCTGACAAAAGCAGTTGCTTGTCCTCCACTGTCCCCTTTCCTCCTTCCCTCTGCCAACAACTGTAGCAAACACCCCTCCACTCCCTTGGACAGAGGTGGGAATTGGGTGTTGAGGATGGCAGAGCTGCCACACTAGCTAGGTTACTGAAGACCCTATAAAATAAGACCACCTTCCAGGCCTAAAATTACCTACCTATCCACCTCTGCATTAATACAAGAAAGGGAAAGAAAAGTACCTCTGATTTAAGCCACCGTGTTTTGGAGTCTCTTTGTTAGAGCATCTGAGTGACTGCCCAAACTTACCCACAGGTACAAGGTAGCATTTCATCCCAAACCAAAGGGAACATTTTTGCTAAGATGAATTCTATAATGGGAGTGGTTTTTCTCATGATGGAACTGAATTGGTTTTTTGTGGGACTAAAAATTATTTATTGTTTTATTCTAACTATAAATGTAGTACACCCTTATGGTAGAAAATCTGGATAAGGGTGACAAAATAAAAATAATTTGTAATCTCATCAGATGTAGGTAACTTCCATTGATCTTTGGGTATGTGCTATTAATTGTATCTGAATATTTCTTTTACATAAGAGGAGTCTTATTCAGTTTTGTTTTTTAATGTGTAGTTGTTTTTATTTAAGATGACATTGTGAATCCTTTGTATCTTTTTTGACTGAAGGACTGGT
Source organism: Castor canadensis (assembly GCF_047511655.1). Classification (NCBI taxonomy): domain Eukaryota; kingdom Metazoa; phylum Chordata; class Mammalia; order Rodentia; family Castoridae; genus Castor; species Castor canadensis. The sequence goes on along the minus strand of NC_133388.1, from coordinate 14,684,093 downwards.
GCTAATTGATGTGTTTCTATGAAATGTTACCATGAGGTGTAGATAGGAATGTAAACTAAATCCGTACAGTGACTGGAAAGTGAGAAATCAGGCAAACAAATACATGTCCAACAGCTGTGTCTTTCTTGAGAAATTTCAAGACTAAACAAATGAGTCTTTAGGACTCATGAAAGATAGCACGTCGGCTGCTATAACACTTGTTTTGTGACAGGGTCTTGCTATCTAGCCCAGGCTGGCCTCACCTTGAGATCCTCCTGCCTCTGCCTCCTGAGTGCTGGGATTATAGGTGTGCATCATCACACCCAGCTCTGCTATAGCACTTTGAACTGAGAGTTTCTTACAACATAAATATCAGTATTTAAATATTTCTATTTTGTTAAAAATGCAAAAAAGTCATATCTCCCCCATATGACATGATATACTCCCTTTTCCATGCTGTATACTTTCCTAGGAAACATTTTTTTACCAGCTGAGAAATATTCTATAGCACAGATAGACCACTGTTTACTTACCCAAGCCATTGTTGGATATCTGATCACTTCATATTCCCACCCCTCTGCTATTAAAAATACTTATCTGGGAGTCCTCCTGAGAACATCTCAGTGCAGACTTCTGACCAGGGCTTTGGTGGATTCCTCTGTGTGGAGTTACTGAGTGAAAGGGCATGGCTATATTTATGGCTCTTCATCCATCTTGCCAAATTTCCTTCCAGAAAAGCCGCAGCAGGGCATATTCCCACCAGTGGCATGTGACCCGAATGCCAGCTTTCTCATCGTCACTGATGAAGGGGACAGGCCAGGCACCATGCTCTGGAAGGACAATGTACGAGGCTAGGGGGCACTCAGGCATAAATTCATGACCCTCAGAGACCACAGGGGCTGCAACATTGACATGGTTCTTTTCACCAAGAGACTTCTGATCACTTAGCCAGATGTGGCTGAGCAGCGGGCTGCTGGTCCACCCAGTCTGCAGGCTCCATCTTTCCCCAGTCTGCACTGGCATTCCACCTGGGCTGTGCTGGCATCTCACTTCCCTTTATTAGCATGCTTACTCATAGTTTCTGCCTACGGTCACTTCAAACTCAATCCTTATTAAGTGACTACACAAAACAGTAGTTTCCTTGAATATCCACTGTCTAAAGTCTGCCACCAATTTAGCTGTCCCCTATATTCCTTCATTTTCATTTAATGGCCACCTGCCAAGGGAAGTGCAATGGTGGATAAAACTTACTTGTCCCCTCCTCATGAAGTCTATGTGCTGATAGAAGAGCCCTATCATTGGACGTAGACAAACAAAATAATGCATATGAGGAGGTGACATTATTTTGAGACTTAGAAGATGAGAATGAGAACGGGATGATTGAAGGAAAAGCACTCTTTCTTTGCTCCCTCCTCTCTCTCTCTCTCTCTCTCTCCCTCCTTCTCTCTCTCTCTGTCTTTCTTTCTTTCTTACAGGGTCTTACCATGTAGCTCAGGATGGCCTCCAACTCACAATCCTCCCATCTCCATGTCCTGAGTGCTGGCTGGGGTTGCAGGCATGAACCACCACACTTAGTTTAAGAAAAGCATTCTTTGTGTGTGTACGCACGGGTGCGTGCGTTTGTGTGTGTGTGTGTGTGTGTGGCAATACCGACACAACTTGCTGTCATCATCTTGATCTCTTTCTCACCTGCCAGAGAAGTTTTGCATCCTCCCTCCTCCACTGACTCCTTCATTCAGTACTGCCAGGGACCTGCTGTGCCTGGCCACGTACGGGAGAGGACAATGAGTATATATGACTGACTTCTGTCCCTAAGAAACTTACAACCCAGTCACTCCCCCCAGGCTGCTGTTGGCCTGGAAAAGCAGACTTCACAGACTCCCCATCTTCCAAGGTCCTCCCTGCATCCAGGTGACTGCTGAGTGAGCCTCTCTCTCCAGCTCTACCTCCCAGAGCACTGTCACCCCAACTCTCAGACCTCACCCACAGTTCTTCCCATGGGGGGCGGTGGAGCTTAGAGCCTCACCCTGATTTCCCCAGCTGGTGTGGCCCACAGCTGTTTTGCTCAGACAAATGCCAGGAACTTAGAACACCACAAAACAATAGGACATTCCTGCCTGGGGACACAGTCTCCAAACTTTCCCCTCACCCTCATCAACTCCCCCCAACCCCCCGCCAGATTGTCACAGTTCAGTCCCTGAGCAAGCCAGAAAGTGGTCATAAGTGATTGTCAGAGAGCATTTCCACAGCTTGAAAGCACTCACGCAGCCGCCAAGGCCAATGCCAAACCTCGTTATCGTGGTTCTAACATGAATTCCTTCTAGAAGGGTTTTGCTCAGCAAGCCAAAAACCTGTTTGCTTTTTTTTTTTTTTTAACTTAGAGGGGAAAAGTTATATGAGATCAAAGACCAGAAAGAACAGGAAAAAATTTACCAGACACGGAAGGCCTACTGTGTGTGTGGGACTTCATATATGTTAACTTTCTGGTGGTCCATTTTATAGATGGGCCACCTGAGCCTAAAGGAGGAATAAATTTGCCCAAGAATGTTCAGCTGGGAATCAAATCAAATTTGTTTTCCTCCTTCCTCCACCGCCCTCAGATGGAAAACAGACTGGAATAAAGATTGGTGAACTTGGGACATGGTTTCCATATCCCTTGGTGGTAGCTGCCCAGGTTCCCTTAATTCAGTTAACACATGTGAGGTCACCGTGTGCCTGGCACCAGGTGGCAGAAAAATTCTTAGGTATGTCCCTGTCCTCATAGAGCTGATAGCCAGCAGAGACATCAGACACACACAGGGGCGCAATGCAATGCTGAGAGCCGAAGTCATCAGCACAAGGACAGGGATGCCTGGGGAAAGAGGAGGGTCCCTCCAGGGACACCCCAGCTCTGAAGGGGGTGGCTTCTGTCCATGGCTGCATTTCACTGTCTGTTTTGAGGTAGCACCACTATCAGGAGATGTGAACGTGGCAAATCTGTCCTTTTGGGAGAAAGTGAGTTTTTGTGTTTGAGTTTCACTTTTTTTTAAATTATTTTTTATATTTTAATTTAATTAATTTATTAACTTTACTTTTGGAAAATGCATTTTAGAGCAGTCTGAAGAACACAGTTCAGGGCTGAACAGCCTTCTGGGTTGGCCAGACTCCATGCCAGACTTTCAGAGGACACGGAGGAAAATTGTGAGGTTTGGTTCTGTCGTCTGTGGTTATCAGGGGATGACACCCATGGTATAAAAAAGAAGAAGCAAAGGTGTGAGGAGTTAGTGGGATGGGGGTGCACTAGTTTTCCATTGCTGCATAAAAAATTGCCATAAATTTTTCAACCTAACATAAACTCTCATAGTGTCTATAGGTCAGGAGTCTGGGCGCAAGTCTGCAAGGTCCCTTTCTAAGGGTCCCCCAGGAAGAACCTCAAGGTGCTGGCCAGGCCACCATTTCATATGAGCTCTGTAAGACTCACTCTGGTTGTTGGCAGAATTCTCATTCTGAGATCTTGGCTTGCTGTCTCTGTTCCCTTGCTTGGCTATTGAGTAGAAAACACTCAGCTATCCGAGGCCACCATATTCCACACCACACGGCCCCCTCCATCTTTAAGTCAGCAATGGAGAATTTCTTACTTGTCAGATCTCTGTCTCTGTACTGCAAATCTCTGACCACCTGTCTCTGACTTCTCAACTCAGCTTTTAAGGGTTCTCTAATAAAGTCAGGCCCACCATGGCATTTCCCTATCTTAAGATCAACTGACTTGGGGCCTTAATTATACTACAGCAGTGCCCAGGTTTATGTTTGGTTGAATAACAGGGAGAGGCACGTGTACACAGGGGGTCAGGAATTTGGGACACTCTCTTTGAACCCTGCTGACCAGAAAAATAGGGTCCCACCTCTTATTGCAAAAAGCAATGCATATTCATTGTAGACACTACAGGTTAGCAAACAGGCAAAATACTCCCACACATAATCCCACTGCAGAGAAAGCCACGTTCAGGACCTTGTATATATTTTTGTTCAAAGTGGGAGGATATTATATGCATTGCTTTATAACCCAGCGTTTCAGATTGAGATCACTAGACATCAATATTTTTCCTACTGTTGTAGGCTCTCCACTATATGGATACGTTATGCTTGTCTTAACCCATCTCCTGTTACAATGTTAGAATGAACATCTGATAACTAAGTATTTATTTATTTATTGGTGGTACTGGGATTTGAACTCAGGGCCTCACACTTGTTAGGCAGGTGTTCTACTGCTTGAGCCACTCTACCAGCCCTTTTTTGTATTGGGTATTTTTGAGTAGGGTCTCACAAACTGTTTCTCTGGGCTGGCTTTGAACCACGATCCTCCTGATGTCTGCCTATGGAGTAACTAGGATTACAGGCATGAGCTACTGATGCCCAGTTATTTTTTAATTAAAAACCACAGTGTTCTCATCACCCTTGAACTGGGACAGGGTTGGGGGCGGGTAGGATTGTGAGATTCCTGCTGATCTTTTCTGCATCCTTCTGGTTTTAGAGTACGTGCTGCTAGAGTGAGCACTGCCAAGCCTTGTTTCCTTAGAATAAATGCCCAGAAGAGGGAGCAGTGGACAAATTCCTGTGCCTCAGTTTCTTCATCCACAAAATGAACTCATGGAGGCAGCTGAATGGCAAGATAGAAGCAATTTGAACAAGGTCCAGCTCAGAGCAGATGCTCGAGAAATGTTGTTATTAAACAGAACTTTGTTTACAAGGTGTTTTTTAATGGAATGTTGCTAACATATGTCACACATGCATGCTCCAGCTTGTCCAGTGGCAGAGCCTGGGCCTCCACCTGCTCATGCTCATAGGAAGGTCAAAGTCTCTGTGATCTTTCCAAAGACAACTGCCATCAATCCCCCCTCCCTCTAAGTGTGCTAGGCTCTTCACATTGCTGCCCTTTTGGGTGCATCAGCTGTGGCCTTTCAACTTACTTTGGCCAACAGAGCTGGGCAGAAGTGAGAGAGTGCCAGCTCCAGGGCTTCCTTGGAGAGGACTGGCATTGCCTTCCTCTTAGAACCAGTCACTAAATGGTAAGTTCAGCTACTGTAAGGCTATGATGCTGTGACAAAGGCCATAAGGAGGAGAAGGAGGAGGAGAAAAGAGAGAGAGAGGGCTCCGATTAGTCCTGCTGTCCCAGCCCATTGCCGAGATGCCAAACAGGAGAGTGAAGCTGCCATCTTGCCTCTCCAGGCCCAGCAGACACTATGTGGCAGCAGAGCAGGTAAACTGCTGCTTGAACCATTGAACTTCTGAGGCGTGTTCAGCAACAGGTAATGAAAACTCCTCCTGGACCCTTGTCCCCGAACGTGTCCCGAAATCTTCAGGGACACTCCCTTATGTACCAAAAACCAACTCTGCCTTCCCTTGGCCAGCTGGGGACTCAAGCCAGGACCATCACCTGTAAGAGCAGAGTCCCCCAGGCCTGTACAAGCAGTTGCTCCACTCAGTGGTTCATCCCCGGGGCAGCACCCCCACCCTGGGTCCCACTATGGAGTTCTGTATGGTGAGATTGGTAGTTACAACAATTGAGGGGAGAGTAAGACTGGTATTTCTGGGGTGGGCTAGATGCTCCCAAAACAGTACCTTGGTTCCTCATGTAAGTAAAACCCTTTATGCAATTATCTGAATCTAGAGCTCTGTGCTCAGATGAGGTAGCCCTAGACATGTTTGGTGCATCTCCACACAGTTTCAATTGTCCCACTGCAGGAGGGGGACACTACTGGCATCTGGTGGGGGGGGGCTGAAGACACACGTGACAACCCCCATCACAAATGACAGTCCAGCCCCAAGGCTCAGTAAGGCTGAGAGACCCTGGCCCAGAGCCTTACTCTAGTTTATGTACAAAACCAGTCTTTCCTGCTGGATTGCGATACGCACTGAGTTTTCCTGGAGGGACACCACCACATAAACCAATGGACCTTTATTAAAAAGCTGTGCACCTTGTAGAAATTTACCTCCCTGGACACCGTGGCTGTGCCCTGCTAGCCCAGGGCTCTGTGTCTGAGGTGGCTCTTAGATTAACAGTGACTTGCCAGTGACTGCAGTTCTCTGGGCTTCATTGTGTCAAGCCCACACATTACTCACTGAGATGCACAGTTTTTTTTGTTTTTTTTTTTATTACGCTTTCTTTTTATTTCTTCTTCATGCTGAGTTTTTAAATTATGTGTCGATTTAGACTGTAATAGTCTAGGAATAGGAATTTCTATTTCAGAACAGTAAAGAGAAACGCTGGCCAGAGTGGTGCATGGTTGCTTCCCAGCTACTCAGGAAGCAGGGATAGGGTCTCAGCCCAGCCCTGGCAAAAGCTTGAGACTCTATTTGAAAAACAAATGCAAAGCAAAGGGACTGGGAGTGGGGTTGAAGTGCTAGGCTACTTGTTTAGCAAGTGCAAGGCCCTAAATTCAATCCTAGTAAACACCAAAAAAAAAAAAAAAAGAAAGAAAAGAAAAGAAAAGAAAAAAAGGTGGGGAAGCTGTCAAGTACTGCAGGAGAGATTAACCTCATTGTTGAGAACCGTCTCTCTGGCACATACTGTGTGCTGCCTCCAAAGTTATTGTGAGTACATCCTTCAGTTCGTTCTCCTGAAGTCCTGAAGTGCCTGAGTTTGGCAGTGGGCTACGGTCAGGGTTTTGCACCTCCTCAATTTGCTGTTCTAAACAGTCAAGTGCATACCGCCTGTCACCCCCCCCCGCGCAGGGCTCCTCTTCACACACACCTGGAGGTGGAGCCTCTCTTCCCAGCTCTTCAGGGGTGACTAGACTGAACAGAATAACCTTTCGCTTTCTGGATAGCTTGAGTTCCCTCCTCTCTACACAGGGACAATGGCATATTCCTCCTCAGGGTGTGTGAGTTTTAGGCTTACCTTGTGCTCCTTCCTGGGAGGCCCAAATACCCAGGGGAGCAGAGTGGGCAGGCATTGCAGGGGGGAAGGGGGATGTCTGCTTTACTGGAATGTTGGGACAGGGTAGTGGCAGTGAGGTGCCTAATAGTTTTTTGTTAAGTCACAGAGCCATGCTAGGCAGGGAAATGGAAGGAACTGGAGAACATCATCTTAAGTGAAGTGAGTCAGGCTCAGAAGGCCAAAAGCTACATGTTTTCTCTCATATGTGGAATATAGACCTAATACAAATACAGCAATATTATGAAAAACGGGTCACACTAAGAGGAGGTCACATATGAGAGGGGGAGGAGGGTAAAAGAAGGAAGTTAAGAAGGTGAATATGGTTGATGTACTCTCTATTCAAGAATGAATATAGAATTTTTAAACCTGTTGAAACCATCATAAGAAGGGGACTAAGATTGAAAGAAGAAAAATAGAGATGAACCAGTTTGGGTTATAATACATATATACACAGAAATGTCACAAGGAAACTCCCCAATGTAGCTATCTTAAACAAATAAAAATGTCAATTTTTTTTTTCCTTTTACAAAATCAGAGAACAGGAGGGCAGAACAGGTTCTGCCTGGGGGGTTGGTACCAGTGGTGGGGGGAGGTGGGGAAATGTGTGGGAGGGTGAATATGGTGCAAATACTGTGTACACATGTATGTAAATTGGAAAATGACACCTGCTGAAACTATTCCAGGAATGGGGGAGGACGGATAACAGAATGATGGAGGGGGTGAATTCAAGTGTGAAATATTTGATACATTTGAGAACTTTTGTAAATGCCACAGTGTACCCCCATTCGCACAATGATAAAAATAAAAATGAAAAACACATGAGTCTGGAGCAAAATCAGCTGTAGAAACCCAGCCTTTCAGCTCCCTGATCCAAACGCCCCCTTCTACCTGTCCACACAGTGTCTTATTCTGATGGATCATGTCAGGTATCTCCAATGAGCATGTGCAAAGCAGACCCCAGCCTCCCCAAGCTTGTCTGTCCTCCCAAGCCTTCCCCTCCTGTGAGTGAGCCCCAGTTCTCAGATGTGCCTTCTAAATACTACAAATAACAGTAAATAAATGAATAGGGTGCGTCCTACATGCTGGGAACTGTTCTAAGCATTTTGCATATAGCAACTCATCTGGACTTAAGTACCATAGGAAGTAGATCACGATCAGTATTATCTGCTTTGTAGGTGTGGGAAGAACACTCAGAAAAGCCAACAGCTTGGAAGAGGCAAAGCTCGGATTTGAGCCCAAGGTGTCCAGCCTCAAAGCCTATGGGTGTGATCACCATCCCTTACTGTCTCTGGCCAGTTCTCAGTTGAGAAACTTGGACCAGAGCTTCTGAGGAGCACACGGCCAGCAGCAGGAGGGCCGCGAGACCCTGCACATGGCACATCTCTCCCAAAGTTCAGGTGAACTCAGGGCAGGCTTGGAGACAGGGGTTTTGTTGATGAGGGCGTTGACAAGTACAGGTGGCAGCTACAATAGAACTAGCTGCTCCTTGAAGTAAGCGCAGCCTGACGCAGACTTGATTAGCTGGGGAACAATGTCATGTTTATTCCTCCCTAATATCATGGTCCTTTTAACAAGGGAGCACTACTTCAAAGGCTGGGGGAGGAGCCCAAAAATGTGGGTAATGGCAGCCAGGAAGCCCCAAGCTGCCCAGGGGTCACAGCCAAGGGTTAGATGCTAAGCTGGACACCACACATGTGACCTTGGAGTCAGAACTGTCCCTGACTCCAAGCTTCCCAACACCATTGTGTACCCTTCCCGCTGAGGACAGTCTTCTGTCAACTGCTACCAGTCAGCAGGCTCCATCCTGGGCCACTCCAGAGCAGTGCCAAACTGACTGGGCTGTACTTCAGTGAGTTCAAACATGGCCTTACTCTCACCTGGGGGCCTTGGAATAGACACAACCCTTGGAGCAGGTCACCATTTATCAAGGACAGCAGATGCATATTTGAAAGAGAATTAGCTATTTGCCCGGAATACACATGCACGATGTTTCAGAATAACAAGCTGAGCTTGCTACACATGATTTGGCTACCGAAAACAGCTTACAGTTTTCTTCAGGTCTTTTTATTCTTAGGATACATTCCTCTGTCAATATTCAGTCAAACTGCTGTGTTTCCCTTTGAAATAGTTCTGCTGTGCGTGGTTATGCCACCGGATGCACGCTTACATTTTTGCCTTATTTTGTTTTTTGATTTTCAGGGATTTTGTTCCACCCATTTTGACTTGCTTTCATGCTATACCTAAAAATTTCTGGATGAGCGTGGACTTCCTGCTGAGATGCCAGGTTCTTGTTTGTCTCTGGTTCTTCGCCTCCCTGAGCTTAAGTGTTCTCGCCTCTGAAACAGGATGCACACACTTACCTGGCCAGGTGCTGGGAGAGGAACAGGGATTCAGTAGTGAGAAAGATTTGTGTGACTAAAATACACTAACACTTAAGAGGAACATCCATCTTGGTGTGCACTAGTTATGGGATGTCCACTTCTGCTTCAGGGACAGACCCGACCCTCCCACCACCCCCTGCCCGCACTCCCTGGGCTGTGTCTGAGGGAGGAACAGGGCTGCTGACTACAGCCAGGAAAATGTGCCAGAGTCCTTCACGGAGCATAGCAAGGCACCCAGCCAGTCCTGGGAGTGTCTCCAATGAGTCATGCCCCCACCCTGGACACTCCATTTTTCCGGGAAGCCTTAGACATGCCCCAGTTACCCTGCTTCCCAGGCCAGGGTGGCGAGCAATGGTATCGGGGAGCCCTGCGCCTTACGCATGGATCAGAACGGAACTACATTCTCGTCCCAGGTCTTGGCTGGGGCCAGGGGCTGTGACTGACCTGGGCTGAAAGATGGGGATATTACAGTGCTCATGTGCACAGGACACAGGAGGGCACAAAGTCAAGTTCCTGGTTTCCCACCCACACTTTCCATTTCCAGCTGGATGAATCGAGGCCCGGACATGAGGTTCTCAGGGAACCAGCTGCACTCAAGACTTGTGAGACATCGTTCTTGTCTGCAGCTGGGCCTCTTTTCTCATCTCTGGTGTCTCTGGTGTGTGTTTCTCACCCTTTCTGATCTCAGCCTTGGTTTGGGTCCAACTCACCTGGGCTTGCCTTCAAGGATAGATCCTTGTAGATGTGGGAGTTATCCCTGCTTATTGCCTTCTCATTGGAGACACCGCCACCAATGAGGATGAGCCAGGGAATCAATGCTCTCGCCCGAATCTTTCACGTAGGTGACACCAGCATGAGTCTTTTACACTTCTCAGGACATCGTGGTGGCATTGAGCCCTCACGCCCATAGCAGCAACCACCTCAGGGCTCTCTTGTGGTAGCTCCTAACCCTGCCTGTCTCATCTCCCCAATCCTCACTCATGAGTCCTGAGATCACCTCCCAAGTAAACTACTTGCACCCAAGTCCATGTCACAAGTCTGATTTGAGGGGAGCGCAAATTAAGATGGTATACATTCAAGGAATTTAAAAGTGAAAATAGTATTTTAACATCATCCTGATTGATTTCCCCATCCTGTGACAGGCGCTGTCCCCCACCCCCACCCCCGAGATCAAACCCTGGGTCTCGCACATGTAGGCAAGTCTTCCACCACTGAGCCATACTCTCAGTCTTTTATCTTTCTCTTTACTTCTAGGCCTTCATAGTTTCCCTACAGTGTGATTATCAAAAACATTACAGTAATTTCCAAAGCAGATAAATGCACTCGCTACCTTTTTTCCAGCCACCCCAACAATAGATAGCACCATGAAAACTTTGCAGGCCTGAGGGCATGGCTCAAGTGATAGAGCAGTACATCAGTTACTTTAATTTGCATCATTTTAAATATGATAAACATAAAGAAATCTCCTGCATCTATTTGCATTCCCTTTTGAGTAAATTGTCTGCTGATGTATTTTGCTTGTTCTTTTTTCTTTTTTTTTTTTTTTTTGGGAAATTTACATTATTCCTTTTTTAAATTTTTATTTATTTATTTATTTATTTATTTATTTTATTGTTTTATTATTCATATGTGCATACAAGGCTTGGGTCATTTCTCCCCCCGCCCCCACCCCCTACCTTACCACCCACTTCTCCTCCTCCCTCTCCCCCCAACCCCCTCAATACCCAGCAGAAACTATTTTGCCCTTATCTCTAATTTTGTTGAAGAGAGAGTATAGGCAATAATAGGAAGGAACAAGTGTTCCTGGTTGAGATAAGGATAGCTATACAGGGAGATGACTCACATTAATTTCCTGTGCATGTGTGTTACCTTCTAGGCTAATTCTTTTTGATCTAACCTTTTCTCTAGTTACTGGTCCCCTTTCCCTATTGGCCTCAGTTGCTTTTAAGGTATCTGCTTTAGTTTCTCTGCATTAAAGGCAACAAATTCTAGCTAATTTTTTAGGTGTCTTACCTATCCTCACCCCTCCCTTGTGTGCTCTTGCTTTTATCATGTGCTCAAAGTTCAATCCCCTTGTTGTGTTTGCCCTTGATCTAATGTCCACATATGAGGGAGAATATAAGATTTTTGGTCTTTTGGGCCAGGCTAACCTCATTCAGAATGATTTTCTCAATTCCATCCATTTACCAGTGAATGATAACATTTCATTCTTCTTTTTTTTTTTTATTTTATTATTCATATGTGCATACAAGGCTTGGGTCATTTCTCCCCCCTGCCCCCACCCCCTCCCTTACCACCCACTCCTCCCCCTCCCTCTCCCCCCAACCCCCTCAATACCCAGCAGAAACTATTTTGCCCTTATTTCTAATTTTGTTGTAGAGAGAGTATAAGCAATAATAGAAAGGAACAAGGGTTTTTGCTGGTTGAGATAAGGATAGCTATACAGGGAGTTGACTCACATTAATTTCCTGTGTGTGTGTGCTACCTTCTAGGTTAATTCTTTTTGATCTACCCTTTTCTCTAGTTCCTGGTCCCCTTTTCCTATTGGCCTCAGTTGCTTTTAAGGTATCTGCTTTAGTTTCTCTGTGTTAAGGGCAACAAATGCTAGCTAATTTTTTTAGGTGTCTTACCTATCCTCACCCCTCCCTAGTGTGCTCTCGCTTTTATCATGTGCTCAAAGTCCAATCCCATTGTTGTGTTTGTCCTTGATCTAATGTCCACATGTGAGGGAGAACATATGATTTTTGGTCTTTTGGGCCAGGCTAACCTCACTCAGAATGATGTTCTCCAATTCCATCCATTTACCAGTGAATGATAACATTTTGTTCTTCTTCATGGCTGCATAAAATTCCATTGTGTATACATACCACATTTTCTTAATCCATTTGTCAGTGGTGGGGCATCTTGGCTGTTTCCATAACTTGGCTATTGTGAATAGTGCTGCAATAAACATGGATGTGCAGGTGCCTCTGGAGTAACCTGTGTCACAGTCTTTTGGGTATATCCCCAAGAGTGGTATTGCTGGATCAAATGGTAGATCAATGTCTAGCTTTTTCAGTAGCCTCCAAATTTTTTTCCAGAGTGGTTGTACTAGTTTACATTCCCACCAACAGTGAAGAGGGTTCCTTTTTCCCTGCATCCTCACCAACACCTGTTGTTAGTGGTGTTGCTGATGATGGCTATTCTAACAGGGGTGAGGTGGAATCTTAGTGTGGTTTTAATTTGCATTTCCTTTATTGCTAGAGATGGTGAGCATTTTTTCATGTGTTTTTTGGCCATTTGAATTTCTTCTTTTGAGAAAGTTCTGTTTAGTTCACTTGCCCATTTCTTTATTGGTTCTTAATTTTGGGAGAATTTAGTTTTTTAGGTTCCCTATATATTCTGGTTATCAGTCCTTTGTCTGATGTGTAGCTGGCAAATATTTTCTCCCACTCTGTGGGTGTTCTCTTCAGTTTAGAGACCATTTCTTTTGATGAGCGGAAGCTTTTTAGTTTTATGAGGTCCCATTTATCTATGCTATCTCTTAGTTGCTGTGCTGCTGGATTTTCGTTGAGAAAGTTCTTACCTATACTTACTAACTCCGGAGTATTTCCTACTCTTTCCTGTACCAGCTTTAGAGTTTGTGGTCTGATATTAAGATCCTCGATCCATTTTGAGTTAATATTGGTATAGGGTGATATACATGGATCTAGTTTCAGCTTTTTGCAGACCAGTTTTCCCAGCAGTTTTTGTTGAAGAGGCTGCTATTTCTCCATCGTATATTTTTAGCTCCTTTGTCAAAGACAAGTTGGTTATAGTTGTGTGGCTTCATATCTGGGTCCTCTATTCATATGTGCATACAATGTTTGGGTCATTTCTCCCCCCTTCCCCTGTCCCCTCCCTTCCCTTACCCCCCCCTTACCCCTCGCTACCCGGCAGAAACTATTCTTTGTTGAAGAGAGAGTATAAGCAATAATAGGAAGGAACAAGGGTTTTTGCTAGTTGAGATAAGTATAGCTATACAGGGAGTTGACTCACATTAATTTCCTGTGCATGTGTATTACCTTCTAGGTTAATTCTTTTTGATCTCACCTTTTGTCTAGTTCCTGGTCCCCTTCTCCTATTGGCCTCAGTTGCTTTTAAGGTATCTGCTTTAGTTTCTCTGCGTTGAGTGCAACAAATGCTATCTAGGTTTTGTGTGTCTTACCTATCCTCACCCCTCCCTTGTATTCTCGCTTTATCATGTGATCAAAGTCCAATCCCCTTGTTGTGTTTGCCCTTGATCTATTGCTGGTTCTTTTCATTGTGTTCATTCATATTTGGATACGAAGGTGATGGAATGCTTAGAGTAAATGATGTGTCTGTTATGGGCTTGAAGTGTATCCTCCCAAAAGATAAGGTGATGCTTTAACCCTAGTACCTCAAATTGTGACCCTTATTTAAGAACAAGATTGCTGCAGGAAGAATTGGTTAAGATAAAGTCATACTGGGACAGGGGAGACCCCTAAACCAAAATGCCTAGTGGCTTTATTATAAGGGAGGAGAGGGACTCAGAGACAGAGACACACATGAAGACAGAGGCAGAGACTGGGGTGATGTGACCACAAGCTGAAGAAAACTCAACTAAAGGCATGAATCCTTCTTTTGAGGACCCCATCCAGCAGACCTAATCTCCTCCCAAAGCCGGACCTCCTAATCCCATCCCTTGGAGGGTGAGTTCAACATATGTAGCTGGAGAGACCACATGCCTTCCGTCCACAGCAGAGAAGGAGTCGTGCCTTGTGGAGGGTTTAACGTGGGGCAATCACAGAGAAGTCCACACACAGAGGCGGGGCATGGCAGGTGGTGTGGCCATATCCACACACTGAACAGGGTCCTACCTGGGAGAATTGAGAGGCCCTGGACTCCTGAGAGTTTATGAGTTGTTGCGCAACTCAGGAGGAATGCCCAGGTGAGCACAGGTGGAAAGTAACAAGTAACCAACCACAGAGAGAAGCAGACAGAGTTACAAGAGCTGCATGAGGAGGCCAGGGCCCCAAGGAGTTGAGCAGCTTCTGAAGGACATGTGTAGGGGCCTTGAAGGGTAGTTTGGATTGGGACCTGCGGGGATGCGGGGAAGGACACCAGGCTGTGAGTGGAAAGTCTGGTCTATGAACGGGGATCGTCAAGAAGAATTCCAAGTGATGGACTTTTGGGCAGGATTTTGGTAGGGGAGAGGGTGAGGGGACTGTAATGCCAGGCAAAGGGATGGAGCATTCACTGGGTCTTGGGAGCTTGCAAGGGCCAGGCTGGTCCTACCTTCACTGCTGTAAGCAGAATGGAGTACCTGTTGTAAAACATTTGATCAGCTTGGTGTCCCCTCTGTGTCTAGGAGTCAGGTCTCTGCATTAGGGCTCAATGATTGGCTCTCTCCTAGCTTGTTATTTCTGTTCCATGTTTCTGGAGGGATCGTGCTCACTAAAAGGCTGTCTATGGGTTGGTGAAAGGGAGGCTGACCGAGGGAAGGTTACCATCCACCAAACTGGGCTCTTGGTCTATGATGCTCAGTGCTGCTCCTTCAAAGGATGCAGGAAACAAATAGCCACTAAGAAGTGAACTGAAGACTCCTGCCTGACTGGCAGGTGGGGCCACGCAAATAAGGTTCCCTGGTTAGGCACCTTCGCAGAGACAAACTTGAATCCTGCTTCCTGGCTCAAGACCCTTCAGGAGACCCCAACCCAGTCATCTGTCTGTCTTCCTCATTGTCTCACCCTACCTCAGCCTGGGCACAACTCCAGCTGTGGAAAATACTGGCAGAACTTTGCTTTTACTTGAATCCAACTCCAAGTTCTGTTTCTAAGGACCTCCTATGTGCCCACTACTGGGAGAGGGGCTTTCTCTGTTGCAGCAACCCTTCCAACGAACTAAAGAGTTTGAAATGACGGCACTTTTTCCAGTTGAGGAAACTGAGGCTCAGAGGGAAAGAAGTGTTCCCAAGTGAGTAGCAGAACCAGATTTTGGGGATACTGGGGTTTGAACTCAGTACCTCATGCTTGCTAGGTGGGTACTCTACCACTTGAGCCACTCCACCAGCAGAATCATATTTTGAATCTCCAAACATGCAAAGATGACTGCCAATCCTCTTAATCTTGCTCCCCCAGACTCCGGGACTGTGGTTAAAACACAGTTTCTGTAGCTAGACTGCCTGGTTCTGGGACTTTCAGACAAGATATTAATTCCTCTCTGCTTCGGTTTTCTCATCCATAAAGTGAGAATAACCTTATTAAACTACTTTACAGAGTGACTTTGAGAATTGAATAATTATTATGTGTAAAATTCCTGATGTGCAGCTGCTGCTTGTTTCTGTTTTTATTGAGCAGAGCATGTCTTTCAACTTGGTACCAACCCCCAATGATGTCACAGCTCTGACTTTGGGATATATGATGCTGGTTCTGCTGCTAAGTCACCTTGCACACAGTCACCAACCCCCACCCTCCATGCCTCAGTTTCCCATACACAAGACAGGGATGAACGAGACCAGTGACTCTGAGCCCCAGTGGAGAACTTATGAGTCTTTGAGAATAAGTAGGAAGCCAGAAGTTCTGTCCAGAAAGAGGCCTCACATGGGTCGGAGTATTTCTCAGTTCCCTGAAGCCATTCCGTGGGACTAGGTCTGAAGACTCCAGGACTCCAGGACTCCAGGGCTCCCCAGTTTTCCTCTCTGTTCCTCAGAGAGTTTTCCTCTCTGATCCTCAGTTTTTCTCTGGCAGGAAGAGGGGAGACTGTGACTTGGGAGCTAGTGGATGGCTTTAGGCATCCCTCCATCCTTGCAATTTGTCTTTTCTCCTTTTTCCCACTCTTTATTTCCTGATTCCTAAATCCTGCTGGGACCATGGCATTAGGAAAAGTCTGAATCCCAGGGCAGGAAGGACCTAGACTGGACCCCTCCTCCCTACTACTGTTTGAGGTTTTCCTGGCTCAGGGAAAGCCTTCCTTTGTGGTAGGGGTGCGGGGAGGGCAGGTTTACGAGAAAAGCAGCAGCGTAATCCAAACCAAGGATGAGGTGCAGGAGAAACCCAAGATGCTGGGGAGGCTTCCCGCCTTATCTGCTGGGTTTGGGGCCAGCTGCCTGTGCAGCGGACCATCCCATCCTCAGCTTGGTGGCAATCAGGGGGATTTAGCAGATACCATCTTGCAGAAGAGCAAAACCCAACCTTCCAACAAAAGTGTCCCCCTGCCAGGCCCACATCATTGAGGTGTCACCCCAGCACAGAGGTCCCCATTCCGATGCTGGGGCATAGGGTGGAGTTGTAAATCCCTCTGGGTGTGCCCCATATCCTCACACATCCTGCCCATAAATGGTCCCGCCACTTGGCAGTCTGCTCTCACCAGTTTTATTTAGGGTCATTCCCAAAGGCCACGTGTCGAGGAAACAGGGCCGAGGACACAATGGTGGCACAGTGACCAGCCACCCAGCCTCTGGTTAATCACTAGAAACACCTGGAGGAACTCGGCAAAAGAAACCAGAATCCAAATCCCTGTGATTAGGGCTGTAGGCTTCTGGTGGTCTCAGCTAATCTCTTTCAGGTGGAGGGCCCAGTGGGGGGCGGCGGCCTCCCCAGTCCCAGTGCTGGGGGAGGGGGCCTGGGGCCAGTGACTGGAGCACGGAGGCTGTGAGTTTCGCAAGGCTAGCTTGTATGTCTGTGGCAGCAGGTGCCCCAGCCACAGAGACAAGCAGAGGTGTGTGCGGGAACCCAGAAAAGAATCAAGCCATTTAACAGCCTCCCTCCTCTCTAGAGAGAGTTACTTCTGCCCATCCACTCCCAAACAAGTCAGGACAAAGAACAGCCAAATGCTGATGTAGAGATGAATGAATCTCTCGGTACCCACCTTCTCCAATAAAATAAGCAAACATCATTGTTCTCCCTCATTTCTAAAGTAACACGTGGGTAGGGTGTAAAACATAATATTGGGCTGGGGGCGTGGCTCAGGTGGTTGATCGCCTGCCTAACAAGTGCGAGGCCCTGAGTTCTGCCCCCCAAAAAAAGATAAGGTATAGATACGTAAAAAAATAAAACAAAAACACATAGTCTTACCACTCAGATATAATCATTAGCTTTTATTGCTGTATATATTGAAAAATTATAAATGTTGTAGGAAGGTTTTCTTTCCCAAATAGAGCTGTCATATATGTTTAAGCCTATCTCATTTTCTCATCCATATATCGCCAGTGTCTTTCTGCACCATGACTTGGTCTATACCGTTTACAGTGGCTCAACAGCCTTGTGTTGTATGGAAACTTGGTTCATTTGGCCGGTCCTGGGCTGAGTGCCTTCCTCAAATTTTCCACACTCAGCATGATTCCTTTGATCCATTTTTAATCTTACATAAGTCAGGAACTCCCACCTGGGGACCCTGGGGGAAACGGAGAACAGGTTTTAATGAGTTTGGTGAGAATTTTGTACGAATTGCTGGATGGATAAATATATCAGCGTGGAGCACACAGTCAACCTCCAAATTCACAGATTCAACCAACAGATGATTAAATATATTTGCAAAAAGTTGCATCTACACCCAACACGTACAAACTTTTCTACTGTGGTTATTCCTTAAATCATGCAATGTAACAACTATCTACACAGCATTTGCAGTGTGTCGTGTATTAGCAGCAGCTTAGAGAAGATTTAGAGTATATAACAGGACGTGCACAGGTTGTATGCAAATAAAATGCTGTTTTACATAAGGGGCTGGATTTTGGTATTCGGGGAAGGTCCTGGAACCAATTCCCTGCTATTCCAAGGGACAAATGTCCACTGAAGAGAGAGATACTTTGGGGAGGAGACCATCACCTGTCCGCCCCTACCTAGCCCCCGTCAGTTTTGCTTGTAGGGAAACTGAGTCTCGGAAAGAGAAGTGTTATGGCTACAGTGGCAGGCGAGGCACTGCCTGTGGCAGGACCTGGGAGTCCAGGGCTCTGGCCAGCTCCGCACAGTGCATTCTGAGGGACTCGGGCGTTTTTGTCTTGACCCTTGCAGGGCAATCTCGAGAACAATGTCTCTGAAGGTTGAATCTTCATGTTATCTTTTCTTTTATTAGGAAGGAGTTTTGTTTTCCAAACACCAGAGTTAAACTGTGTTCTGTCTTGTGTGTGTGTGTGTTTGTTTGTTTTGGTGGAACTGGGTTTGAACTCAGGGCTTCACACTTACAAAACAGGCGCTCTACCACTTGAGCCACGCCTCCTGTGTCCTATCTTTTGAATTTGGGTTTCGGTATGCTAATTTTTGGGGGGATTTGGACTCATGGCTTCCCCTTGGCACTTGTAAAACAGGTGCTTTACTATTTGAACTATGACTCCAGTCTTGAATTTGGGTTTTGGAATGACTTCTTTTTCCAGAAGAGGAAACAGACAAGAAGGAACAGGGCCTCCTGTCTTGGGAGGATGCGTACAGGCATTATGGGCCTGTGACTTGAGCAGTACACATGGGCCATACGCGGGTTTAACACAACGATGTTGCCATCTTGAAATTCTTACTAAGTTTTGATCAAGGGTCCTTGCACTTACCCATGCATGCACACACATGCTTAATTGCTTACATACTCCCACAGGCACAGTGCCGACCTGGCTGTGTACATTCATGTGAGCACACACCCACTCCCTCACATACGCCAATGTGCACACACCTTACATGTATACCTGAGTCTACCACTTACCCACCCACTCACACACCCCCCTCATGCACACAGGCACAAACACAGCCCGCTCCTGTAGGTAACATTCCTATGTGCCCATGCTTACTTATATTCACACACACAAATTTACAGGTACACACCTACCCATGCATGTACACACACATACAAGTGCAAGCTCATATAAAAAGGACACAGAATTAAAATGTAGTGGTTACACGCTCAGGCTCTGTGTTTGAGTCCTCTGTCTGTTTCTCACAAACTGGTTCATCTTGGACAAATCACCTCAACTCTGCCTCAGTCTCCTCACCTGTGAAATGGAGCTGTAATAGCACCTACCTCAGGTTTATTTCAAGGGTCTCTTGGCGCCATGCAAGGTATACAGTCAGTGTTCAGTAAATGTCAGCTACAGGTGGTGCTGTTTGTCAGCCAAACCCTTGAAGCCCACGGATATGTGGGCTTTCTTTACAAATTTGCAATTACTGTATTTCCTCAAGCATCTGTGTGGTGTGTGTTCCATGTTTGTGGGGACAAAATAATGGCATTTACACTGAGCCTTGTGTCTTCCCAAGGAACAGGAAAATCAGGTGGCAGTGGAGGAGGAGATGTTGTCCATACTTCTTCCTGTCCCCCATATCACTCCCTCCCGACACCCCCACATCACTCCCTCCCGACACGGCGCGCACGCCTGGCTTGGTGATTTCACCCTTTGTCGACCCAAGAACAGTCATTGCATTGTTTTATCCACAGCCCGATCTGACTCCCTTTACATTTTTACCACTAAATTGAATCTACTGCCAGTAATCTAATTTACATTTGAAGGCACACACAATGCCAACACGACCAAATGCCAATAAAATTTCTAGTAAAACCCAGAAATGGCTCAGTGCTTGTGTTTATGGAAATCTTAGCCTGCTCCTACCCCAAGAACCCTGCAGCCTGAGTCCTAAATCATTCCCATATGACGATGAGACACGCTGGATGCCCCTGGCGATGGGACGAGGCCTTTCTTGGGGCCTGTGGTGGAGACCCAGCAGTTCTGCCCCATCCGGTGGTAGGTGGTAGGGGGTGGGACGGGTCAAGGGCGGGGCAAGGTTGTTGGCCCAGTGTCAGGTGCACACACCTGCCACGTCAGGCACACCTCCTGCCCTATCCCATTTTGGCCCATCTCCCTGCTTCTGGCCACTGGAGGCAGTGCTGACCATCTCATTGGTTTCTGGAGTAACAGAGGACAGAACACTACTGACCTGAGTAACTCACTGTCCTTCCAAGTCACACTGTCCCATGCTCTGAGCAGTCACAGACTCATGAAAGTGTGGAGTCCTGATTTTGGAAGAAACTCCAGAGGACCTTGTAAATGGACTGAATAATAATAAATATAAAAGCAAGCACCTATTGAGAATTTGGACTGTACCAGACGCTGTTCCAAACACTTTGCACAGACAGTCCACCCTCCATATCCCTGGGTTCTGCATCCTTAGCTTCTACCACATCAAAAACATTCAGGAAAAAACTTGCATCTCAGTTGAATATATACAGGTCTTCTTCTTATCTAAGCAATGCAGATAACAAGTGCTTACCCAGTATTTTCATTGTGTTGAGTTGCATTGCATTGGGCGTAGTGTGTGTTACATTGTATTACGTGTTTAAATAGCTAGAGCTGATTTGAAATAGATGGGAAGAGATGTGTAGGTTCTAGGCTTATACTACACCATTTCCTATGAGGGATTTGCGCGTTCTTGGGGTTTGGTGCCCTCAGGAGTCCTGGCACCAATCCCATGGATACTACAAGACGTCTGACCTGGCTCAGTGAATTCTCACAGCATGCCAACGAGCCAGGGTTTTCTGTCATTCCCAAGTAACCAATGACAAAAGAGGGGCACAGGGCTCAGCAGTGTGCCAGAGCCATGTCATCGCCAAGCAGCAGAAACGGGTCGTGGGCTCTGGCTCTTTGCCCCCAGAGTCTACATGCTTGGCCACCATGATACTCTACCTCCCATTTCCATTGAAGTGTCCCTACTGTGTTCTAGTGAAGAAGCACCTACTATGTGCTAGGCTGTGGACTAAGTCCTTCCCAAGTATTGTCACTGAGCCTTATGACAGCCCAGGGGTACAAATCCCAGACAGGGTGACCACCCTGCCGAAGGACACATTCTTTGCAGATTTGCAGGTCCAGCTTTTTATTGTTTTGGGACCTCAGGTGAGAGAATGGAATTAGCCACACTCCTCAGTTCATGCCTCAGGATTCCCATCGTGCCACGGTAAGCTCCCGTCTGATGGATTGGTAGAGCAAGGTAGTCATTTCCCCATTCCCCACCCCCACTCCTGCCAGTATTGTAAGCCCGGCTTTATTCTTCTGAAGTTTTTATGTGTGTATCATTTTCTACATGTAAAGAGGATGGTGCTGTAGACATCAGGCTGGATCTTCTTTCTTTTTCATTCTTCCTCTGTATTTATGCTCTTCCACATTCCATGTTGCTTAGCATCCATCTCTACTGCTCTGGGATTCCGTGGTGTGTACATCCCGCGTGTTTCTGGCATCTGTCCCCCAAGTGATGGGAAAATAAATTGCCATGTCCCAGACCTAATCAATGATGCGATGGACATCCTTGGAAATGTCCCCTTCTGGATGTGCATGTCATTTTCTCTGGACTAAACACTGGACAGTGGAGCTACTTGGACATAGGAACTACAGGATCCATTTTACTGAGACCTCTCATGTGAACTTCGAGGAAGACACTGCACGGGCCCAGCATGAAGGATCCCAGCTCCCCACATCCACCCCAACCCTCTGCTGTTTCCTGCCTTCTCATGTTTGCTAATCTGATAAAGTGATAGCACATTATTGATTTAATATACAATTATCTAGTTACAAATAAAAGTACCTTTTCATATGTTTGTCTGTCTTTGGGACTTCTTCGGTTGTGAATTACTCTTCTGTTCTTTGTTTTTCTATTTAGATTCTTATAGATTTTCTTTTTTATTTAGGACTTATTAGTAGCACAAGGGGGTTTCTTGTGAAAATTCCATATATGTATATAGTGTGTTATATTCCTTCCCCCCTACCTCCTTCCTTCATTTGAAAATGATATTTGGTTGGTTTCAGAGGGCTTTTGGGGGTGGAGGTTACAGAACTTTTTTCTTTTTTCTTTTTTGGTGGTACTGGGGTTTAAACTCAGGGCCTTATGTTTGCTAGGCAGGTACTCTATCACTTGAGCCACTCTGCTAGCTCTTGGCTGGTTTCTTTATGCTAGTTCCTCTTACTGACTTTCTTATGGATTTGCAATGGTTCGTTATGTATTTCAGGATATCAGTCCCCTTTTAAGTTTAGATAGGTGCCATATTTCCTTCCTTTGTACTTTTTTTTCCCTAGGGGTCAGTTTGGGAAGTCCTTCCTTGCCCCAGGTCACAGAACTGTTCTCCTGTGGTTTCCTTTATGATGGACAACAGCTCCACAAGGAAGAGACAAAAACCCAAGAGGATGTCTTGATTTATAACAACCTGCTCTCCAGGTCACACTAATCCACTCTTGCGACAATAGACTCACTTCCTCCCTGGAGAAAGGCAACCAACCTCTCAGGGACCTAATCACCTCTTTAATGTCCCCCCTCTCCACATAGCCACAATGGCAATCAAATTTCCACATGAGTTTCAGAGGCTCAAACCATGTTCAAGCCACAGCATTGCTCCTTGACTATTTCAGGACCTGACTTTGAATGCTCTGAGTTTCCTCTTCCTAAAGTTAATAATCCTCAGCTTCTGTCCCCCATAGTATTCTCTCTCCAGTCCTGGCTCCATCTCCTCTGAACTCTTCTTGACTGCTGGAGCTGTGCTATAAATGGTGGGGGCTAACGGGAGGAGGATTCTCAAAGGATGGTGAAAACAGAGTTGAGTGAGAGAAATGCCTCCTCCATTAAATCTATGAATGCACCCCAAATGGGCATCAGCTCCCTTGGCAGACGCCTTACAGCAGGATCACTTGAACTTGTGGCTTTGAAACCTATTCTCTGAACTCCCATTATTGCTAAATTCCAACTGCCATCATGTCCCCAGTGCTAAAGGAATGACTGACTCCTTCTTTTTAGCTGGGAGTCATTCTTTCTCTCCGGCTGCTCAGTTCCCTTTGTTCATAAACTCAATTTGCTAAGTCACTATGTACCAGACCCCAGAGCTATAGCAGAGAATACAGCCCATCACGGTTCCTGATCTAGAGCAAGAATTCGTGGACATGCTTTCCAGATCATTGAATAAGCCTGAATTCATTCACTCCTTCCTTCATTTTGCAAACATATATTGAACTCTTACTGTGTGCCAGATTCTTCCTTCACTCACCATGTCCACCCCATATCCGCTGCCCTGTGCCATGTCTGAGAAGAACCATGGGAGAGGTCCAGGCTTTTTGTGCAGAGCCAGTCTCCCAGCCTGAGGGTGTCCCAGCAAATCATCTGCTTCTCTGGCCCTAAGAGACTTGATCTCTGCCAGATCAAAGGGCACTGCTGGGCCATGGAGGGGCTGGGAAAGTCTTGTCTGTGGTTGTCAGGAGACAGAGTAAGTCTGAAATCTGGGACTTCATCCTCAATAGGCACAGGTGGTTGTGGCTGGAAAGGCCAACAAACATGGCGACTGTGAAAACTGAGACACTGCAGGATCATGAAGTGAGACTGGGACGGAGGCACTCTGCTACTTCCCGCAATGTCCCATGAGCACTTTTTGTGAGGAGACTAGGAAAGGGATTGGGTGGGGCTGGTGGACCTCCTTCCTCAGCTGAGACATCCCAAGTGCCCTGGAGACCCAGAGAATCCCAGGAAAGGGATGGTGAGCTCTGTGGACTGGAAGGAGGTCACACCAAAGCAGAAGGGGCCAGTAAACAGGAGACTTCTGGGATCAGGACAGGGACCAGACTCTTCAGGCTCAGCAGCTTTGGGACACACAGGAGAGGAGCCAGGAGGTGGCCAGGCTGGGGCACAGCATAAGCTACACTGCAGTGAGTAATTGAACCCCAAAGCCTCATAAGAGACATAGCTTAGGAAAGGTTCTGCCTGGATGCAATTCTCTTCTGCTCACCTGTATACCCCTTCTGGCCAGGCCACCCCTGTGAGGCTGTCCAAGAAGTTCTTCTCAGGGGGCAGGACGGCACTTTGTTGCTGATGGTACAGAACAGAGTTAGACTCTGCCTGGGAGCTTGTAGGAAATGCTCACCCTGTACCTACTGAATCAGAATGTGCATTTTTTCTTTGTTTGTGTGGATACTGGGGTTTGAACTCACTTGCTAGGCAGGTGCTGTACCAATGAGCCATGCCCCCATCCCCAGACTGTGCATTTTGACAAGACCCCAGGTGCACATCTGAAAAATCTCTGCACTTGATTTCAAGTTCCACCAGGATGGGAGCAGGTCTGTTTTATTCACAGGCCGTGCATTAAAGTCCAAGAAGCATGGGTCTAGTAGTACGAATTCTACCCAGTGACTTGGGCATGGCATTCACACTCCATGCATCCACAACCTCATTTAGAAAATAGGGGTGACAATAGTTGATGGCTAAGGAGCATTATTGGAAGATTAAGTGAGCGGATATGTAAAAGTGATAGATAAGTTGACCATTACAGCTGCCAAAAGCAACCAGTACCTCTAGCCTACTTACTTGGGAACATTGGTCTAAGCCTTCTTGCTCACATGGCCTGGCTTTAATTAGGTGCTCATTTTGGGTTTAGCATTCATTGTTTCTCCTTGTTATCCATACATTACAAAGATGTGACATACAGCTGAAAGAGTGCTGGGAGGGATAGACATGAAGAACCTCATATTGCCCACCTCTTGGTAAACCAGTTATCCCTTATGCACCCATCCTCTTTATTAGTTTAGGCATTCATCAAATATTTATTGAGTAGCTGTTACATGTCCGAAATCATTCCAGTACCTGATTTATAGTGATGAACAAACCAGAATCCCTGCCTGTTATCCTGCCCCACCTCCCTAGTGGCTGGGACTGTTGCACCACCATGCCTGGCTTTTCCCTGATTTTTGTGGAAATCTCATATCCAGAGCCAACCTCTGGCTGCAATGGAAGAATGAGCCCACTTCCTATAGGAATGGTGGTTGGTGGCTTCATTTCTGTTAATGAGTAAGACAGAAGGGAGACAATGAAGACTTCATTAGTTCATTAATGACAAGAACAAATTCTTTGCTCACTTACAGAACAATTTTCACCTGCTGGGAGAGCAGATATTCAGTTTAGGGGCTGGTCACAATGTAACAGCGGTGGACATGATACACTTAAGTCTATTACACATCCTTAAGTCTAGACAGTATGCAACAATATAAATCAAGTTCTGATTTGCAGCCTTTGTCAATTTCTATGGTATAAATATCCCCACCATGGCTGATTTCAAGCTATTAGTGTGCTGTCATTTGAACCAGAGTTGGGGCGAATCACATTTAGCATATATTTATATATTTGTACCTTACAGATGCAAGAGGTATAAATAACCTCAAGAGCTTAGGTAATAGTAGGAATGGATAAGTTTTGAGTATTTCCTTTTGGGAGGGGGGGCTAATAAATTTTAGAACAATTTTAGGTTCGTGGCAGAATTGAGCATAAAGTACAGAATTCCCACAGATTGCTGTCCCCACATCTGTGCATCTTCGCCAGATATGGACAGTGTATGAGCATGGTATGATTATTACAATAGATGAGTCTACATTGATAGATCATCATCACCCGAAATCCTTAGTTTACTCTGGGTGGTTACATTGTATGACTTTTGACAAACAAGATGGTGGTATGTATCTACATTGTAGTATCATACACAAGAGATTTACTGTTGCCTTTGTTCTCCATGTAAGTTATTTATTTGTAATATTTTACATAATTTAATTTTTAATGGTGGCTGTGCTTCACAATCTGCTCACAAAATTCCTAAAATGTTAGTGGGCAGTTCTCAGGCTCCAGTGCATCCTGGGGCTTCACCGGTAGGGCAGCTTCACATCCTCCAGGTACAGCTAACAGTACTCTGGGTAGCTCTGAATTTGGAAGACCCACCTTTCACTGCATTGGACTGGGTCCCCCCTCTTTGTTCTATGTCATGCCCTAGGGCAGCTAGTGACATCTCCCCTGCCAATTTTTACCTGAGCTGTGAGCCATCAGGGCCCATCAGGACTGTCTGGTGGGGGACAGGACTTCAGAGCCCCGCTCCGGCAACTGTGCCCAATGGATCCAGCAGCAAGGGTGTCCGCTCCAGCCTTCTACTCCCCAGTTATAGCTGTTTGCATAGCACATTCATACTTTTAGATGGGGGGCTGGAAACGTTTATGCTACAAATCAAGAACGATCGCCCATGAGGAGGAATCATTTAATTAGAGAGCCGCAACTGACAGTTGCTCTGTTTAAGGAGTGACTAGCACAGCCATTGTTTTTACTGTCCTTCAGAGAGTTATGTCTGGAGAATGCTGCCTTTCAGAGTCAAACACTGGGCTTAACCTGAGGCCACAAGAGCACCTCCTGAATGATCTCACATCCCAGGCCCACTGTACTGGGAACTGGGGCTCAAAGATAGACTACATAGCCTATGAAGTGCACAGTTCCAGACCAGGAGGTTGTTCCCACCATGGTAAGAAGCATAGAAGTGGCACCAACTCAACAAATCCTGAAATAAGCAAACTTCCTGGGGAGAAAAACCACTTACCATATGTCACTTGTTGTTCTAAATACTTCGCAAATGTTAACACATTCAAACTTCATAAAATAGGTGCTACTAAACGCATTGCAAGATGAATAAACTGAGGACTGGAGGAGTGGTTCAAGTGGTAGAGCACCTGCCTAGCAAGCGTGAGGCCCTGAGTTCAAACCCCAATACCACCAAAAAGAAAAAAAAAAAAAGTTGAATAAACTGAGACATCAGAAGAGTAAGTATCAGCCAGGCTCTGAGATCACACCTGTAATTCTAACTACTTGGGAGGTGGAAATCAAGAAGATCATGGTTCGAGGCCAGCGTAAGCAAAAAAATTCATGAGACACCCCCACCCCATCTCAACCAATAAAAGCTGAGTGTAGATGGCATGTGCCTGTCATTCCAGCTAGGTGGGAAGCATAAATAGGATTGTGGTCCAGGCTAGCCCAGACATAAAGCAAGACCCTATTCAAAAAAATAACTAAAGTAAAAAGGATTGGGGCGGTAAAGCACCTGTCCAGCAAGCGAGAGATCCTGAGTTCAAACCCCAGTGCCATGCAAAACAAATACAAGAAAGAAGAAAGTTGAGTATCAGAATTCAAACCCAAGCAGTCCACTCCAGAGTTAGGGCTCCCAACAACAATGATTTTCACAAAGGCAGCAGAGAGCAAGCAGAGCTCAGGGGACTTAGTGGTGTTCAGGCTGGCTGGCCTAGACTGTGAATGGGGAGGGAGGAGGGAGGCTGTGGTGGTGAGTGAGATCAGGTTTTGCACACAGGCACGTGCACAAAGATGTGCAAGTACACACATGTCTACTCCTATATGTATAGAGATGCACAGGCATGTGTGAACATGTTTGCACACAGATGCACACTCATGCACAGCTGTGCATGCATGAACACACAATCATGAGAAATATGCATGTACATACAAACACATATGCACAATTGTGTGTGTGTGGATACACACCTGAATACACCTGAGATGTGCATGCACCTGCAATGCAGACATAAAACACAACACGTGAGCACACGGTCACATGTGCATGCATGAACATACATTGCATCTTCACCTGGAGGGCAGAGGAAGGGTCTCGGGAACAGGGACCGTCCACAGCAGCTTTGCACTTCACTGTTGTGGGTTGGGGAACAACGACCCCATTGGAAAAAGGAGAGACCTGTTTTTCCTGTAACAAATGGGAAAATTCCTCCTAAAATGCAAAGCTCAAAGTGTGTGAGCCATGTTTTCAAAAGACCATACCTGAGCGGGAAAGTAACACGTAAAAGTAACTAACATTTCTCCCAACACTTGTCAGCCTGGGTGGTTGTAGGGAGGCGGTGTGCATGAGTGCGTGCGTGCGTGCGTGCGTGTGTGTGTGTGTGTGTGTGTGTGTAGAAAATGAAGAAACTGGAGCCCAAAAACGATGAGAAAAATTTCCTGGGCACCGATAGGCTTGTGGCTGAGCTGAGATTTAAATCCAGGTCTGTATCCTTGAAGTCACCTCAGGCCCCTGTCTGATGTCTCAAGCCCCCTGAATACAAGAGCCAACATTAGGGAATGTGTTCCCAGGCCACTGGTCTCCTTGACTGTTGGACTTACCCATGGCAAGAACAGACTGTGGCACTTCCCAACAAGCCTCGAAGGCTTAATGAGTCACAATCCATAAGCCACAGGTGGCCTTTGTCAGTTTGGAAAAGTTGGTGCAGACTATCCATTCTCGATAAGTGCTGAGAGACTATTCAATCCCCACCTGCTTCCTGCACTTTTTTTTTGGGGGGGGTACTGGGGCTTGAACTCAGGGCTTGCTAGGCAGGCACTCTGCTGCTCGAGCCATGCCCCCAGCCAGTTTCACTTTGATTATTTTCCAGATAGGGTCTTGCTTTCTGCCCAGCCTGGCCTGGGCTGCAATCCTTCTGTTTATGCTCCTGTGTAGCTGGGATGACAGGCGCCAACCATTGGTTGAGATGGGGGGTGGGAGGGTGGGTCTCGTGAACTTTTTGCCTGGGCTGGTCTTGAACCTCAATCTTCTGCATCTCTAGAGTAGCTAGGATTGCAGGCATGAGCCACTGTGTCTGGTGCTCCCATACTCTTCCTGGAAGGAACCTGCTGACACCTGAACCAGGAAGGCTGCTCCCCTCTGGGTGTGGGCACCACCAGCTCAGGGGTCTGGGTTCATTCCTTGCCTCACCACAGTCTAGTTCTAAAGTGAACACAAAATGTTAGTTAATCCCTGGGCACCATGTGAATAACTCTAAGCCCAGGGCCAGAGAAGTCCTGCTCTGTAAGTGCTTAGAAATACAGTGCTGAGGATGAGGCCTGAAGCCACTGCTGTCTAAAGGTGGGGCAGGTGTACAAAAGGGAGTAATGACATCAGCTCCATTTGACTTCTAAGAAACAATGCCAGCTGCTACAGAGAACCACTGTGGGTGTCAGAGCCAAGAAGTGACCTTCCACTCCCCAGATTCCCAATGCTTGGCTAGCCATGGAGAGTGGACCGAGCCAGTCTTGTATTTGGAAAGGCAGTGGAACCAGAAAGACCTGAGTTTGAGTCTCAGCTCTGTCTCATTGGCTGGGGACCCTCAGCAAAATCTCAGAGCCTCTCTGAGCTTTAGTTCTATCTGCCATGAGCTGGAAATAAGTACATCTGCCTCTGAGCTATTGTGAGGGCTGCAGACTGTGCAAAAGGCAGAGCACAGAGTAGATGCTCAATGCACAGAAGTCCATGGACCACTGTTGGGACATTTATTTTCATCAAGGCAGGGAATCTTCCCACCCAGGCCTCAAGAAAGCTGCAGACTGCCTGCATGAAAGAAAAGCTTCTGGCACCTCCTCTCCAGCCAGCACTTGGGGCTTCACTTACCTTTCTGAAAATTAAATTAAAACTCAACAGTAGTGCTATTGTGGCTTATACATGGCCGGCTTGCCGGTGAGTAGTCTTTAATATCCACTGCTGACAGGATGGAATTAGCTGCATTTTTTTGTTTGGGTTTTTATTTCTTGTTCCAACTTTCATTCTTCCCCACAGGGGTGTGAGCTGATGTTTAATCCCATCCCAGGAGCATTCGGCCACTCTTAAGTAGGACAGGCAGGCAGCCTTGGCCCTGAGAAGACCAAGGTAAGCAGCGTCCACATGGGAGGAGGGAGCCTTCTGCTGATCTTCCTTGTTGTTCAAGTTGGCCAACATGGGTCCGCAGGCACTGAGAATCAATGCAGAATTATCGTTAAGCCTCCTGGTCATTATCGTCATTAAAGGTAACTGGAGCCCGGCTGGCCCGAGCGCAGCTCTAAACCCCACTAAGACGGGACGCGCTCAGGAAGAATACGCTGTATGTAATTTAATAATCCTGGAAACAAGTCTGCATTCTTTTTTGTCTTTGGCCCAAAGGAGAGGTAATTCCTGACGCAGCCAGAGCAGTGGAACAGTGCCCACTGGAGAGGAAGGCTGAGATTGGGTGGACAAGAGTTGCTTGTCGGACTTGGAGGCTACGCTCTGCTTCTCCTGCCTGTGGTAACCTCACCTCCCTCTGCACCCCCATCAAGGCCTCCGCTAGCCCTTCAGAACCTTCCAGAAGCTTCGTGCACATTAGAGGAAGGGCCCCTTTCTCCAGGTCAGTGATGTCCTAATCTCAACATGGCATAGCAAGTGGAGAAGAGGTGGATTTCAATCCCACATTGTCCCCTTCAGGGAACCCATCTGCAGGGGACCCTGCCACCTCTTCCCATGGTAACCACCATTTCAACCTGACTTACAGTTCACAAAACCCTCTTAACAGCCATCACCTCTTTGGATTCCCCCTTTAGCTCCCTAAGAGAGGCAGAGCAGAATGATTCCAGCCATTTCATGGGTGGGAAGATGGAGACTTGGGGACCTGAAATGGCTTCACTCAAATGACAGGGTTGCTCCTTCTGATGCTGAGTCCAGGTTATGTCCTCCAGGAATGTAAGGACTGGGTTGTATGCACCACTTCGTATATCGAAGAACTAAAATTTAATCATGAAGAGATAGGAGCTTTAAAGATACAATTAAGGTAAAGTGAGACCAGATGGGTGGGCCCTACTCTGTAGGGCTGGTGTTCCTTTCTATAAGAAGAGATCAGGACACAGACACACGGAAGGAAGTGAAGGCACAGGGGAAGATGCCCTCTACAAGCCAAGGAGAGAGCCTCAGAAACCAACCCTGCCTACACCTTGACCTTGGATTCTAGCCTTCAGGTCTGAGAAAAATTCATTCCTGCTGTTTAAGCCCACAGGTCAGTGTTTCTGACAGCCCAAGAAGACTAACAGAAAGGTCCTCCTCAGCCTCTCCTTGGTGGCACCTGCTCTGTGAGCCTGATCCCACACCCTTGTCTGCTCCCAGTCTGCCTGTGCTACTCAGAAGGTACCAGCATTGTGGCGATCGAGGGCAAGAGGCCCCATGCCATGGTATCAACGAGGGGTGTATGAGGGAGCTGGGGGCTTCTTAAACATTGGAGTTTCAGGATATTCTTTCTCATGAATTTGTGGCTTCATTATCCTTTATGCTATGACATCAGTTTCATGTGTTTTAAGAATACTTAAAATCCATGTCTGGGAACATGGGTTTTGGATGAACTTTTTTGTATATTTCATATTATTATACATAGCATATAGAGACTTGATTTACAAACATGCTTCATGATTAGTTTTATATATAAATTTATTCACTCAAAATTGCATGTATATATGTCAACACAGGTGATTGTATTTTCATCATGTATACAAACTAGGTTTTATTCAGCTGATATTTATCGTTGGTCTATGAATATACCAAAAAATGGAGGGAAATTTTTCCTCGTGGCTTTATTTTTCAAAAACCCACTGAATGACACCCAGAGAGGTCACATCAGTATATCTGTCACCTTTTGGTCTCGATGTTTTCAGTGTTCTCCTTTAGAACACTTTGAGTCCTATGTGTTAGACCTTCAAATTAGATAGAAATCTTCAAAACCAAAATCTCATTTCCAGCACTTGCTCTTCTCCTGTCACATATGCTTGTCCCTGTTGTATGGGAGTGTTCTCGTGGCCCTGAGCACAGGTGCTGAGTAAACAGCTGGTGCTCCATAAAGGCTGATGCTTTCTTCCAGACTGGGTGGGCATGGTGGGCGTTGGCCCACTCCGGTAGCACTGAGAAAAGAGGAGCATCTGCTGGAGTCTCCAAGCAGACATCCAGCAGTGGAGGAGGGTGCCCTTGACTTGGCCCTGCTCTTTCCTGCCATCGCCTGATAGCCAGCAGGCTCCAGCTACAAATGCCATGGTGTGAGGGTTGGGGGTAGAACTGAGCCTTCACAGAGATAGCAGGGTGGGCAGTCCCAGACTTTGGCCCCAGCAACACCCCAAGAGCTTTCCACATGGGGGCAACCTGGGCTATTCCTGCCCCTTCTCCCCTCAACCCCAACATGTGGACACTGGGACCCAGAACTCTGGAAATGTGGCCCATGGAGACTGATGGCCTAAGATGAAACCCGTCCAAGAGAAGTGGACAGAGCTGTCAGGGCATTTATGACTTGAGGCTGGTGTGGCAGGGCTGAGGGGAGAGTGAGCACAGAGGGAGAAGGGGCCATCCACCTGGAGGGTCACGAGAGGCGTCGCAGAGAAGGTACAGTTCCAAAAGAACCTGGGGGACGAAACAAGAGCCTGCTGGATGGGAACTGGGCTGTGCATTTGCTGCTATTTCAGCAGCCCCTCTGGCCATCTGACAAACTTATCTCCCAGGGGGCTGGGTTTGGGGCTGGCTCTCAACAGCTTTGTGAACTTGGCTGAGTCTCCTCCCCTCTGAACCTCCAAGAGAGTCTGGGAAAGCAAGGTGGGGTCCTACCACAATCTGAATTTGTTAGACTCCACCAATAAGAATGGATTAGGCAGGCTTTATGGAAGACTGTGAGAGCTCATTCAGCTACAACCTGGATGGTGGGTGACCTTCCCAGAAGTGAAAGCAAGAACTGGCCATCTCTGGAGAAGGCCACCTCCTCGAGCAAACTGACAGGAATTTGCTGACAATCCATGAGCCCTGTTCCCAATGGTGCCAAAGCCTCCTGACTAACAGCTGCCTCTGTCCTGCATACCTGGCTCACTCCTGTCTGTGCACACTTATGACAATACCTGAAATGGATAAGCAGCACTTGGACCTCACTCAGACTATTGAATTAGGCGGCTTCGGGGAGCTGCTATCTTGGCAGAGCAGTTCCTCTGTGCCTGTTATCAGCTGTAATCAAATCCAAGAGTGGCTGGTATGCCAATACCTTCCAGAGCAGTGTGTCCCCCCCACAGCAGAGTCACTCAGAGGCTCCCATCCACTCAGCCTTGCTTGTATAGCCATGGGGCTCCCTGGTGCCAATTGTCAAGTGACAAGTGACATCATTTTGCTTCCCGGAGAGACTCACTTAACCCACAGGGAGGCGTGTCTGGTGGGATGGTAAGAAGGGCACAATATGCGATGTGGCCCCTGCTCCAGCTCCAGCCCTGCTGGGAAAGGCACAGGAGAGCAGGAGGTAGCCTCTCGATGTGATCAGTTTATGTCTGAACAGCATTTGTTTATGCTTTGTTCATGAAACAGAGGTGGGGTGCACACCTACCACAAGATGCAGCCCCTAGGGGTTCACAGTCTCAAGAGATGGCTCTCCAGAAAACATTCACCCATACAGCACACGAGTTCCACACAGATGGCAGGGGTGCAGTCAGGACACCAATACCAATGCGGGAGGAGGGCATCTGGAGGACTTCCTGGAAGGAGTACACATCTATAAATCAGGACAGAAGTTTTGTGGCAAGAGGTCAAGTGAAGGATTTTCAGGACTAGAGGCACCAAAGGCCTGGGGACCAGAAGTTACTCTCTGGGGCACAGACAGAAGGAAGAAGGGGATTCACAGTCCCCTTTCCAGCCCTCAGAGAGGCCCCCTCCTTGCCAGCCATGGGGACATGGGGAGGAGAGAAAGAGAATGACTGGTGGGAGTGGCTCAAGCAGTTGCCCTTGTTAAAGGATTGTGACTGCAAGTGCTCTGCAGCACTGAACTGTCAGCGTGCACTAACAGGAAAGGCTTGTCTGCCTCATGGGCTTCACAGCTGATGAACTGGAGTCCTCCCCAAGCATGGCTCAGCCCTGTCCTAGACCGTGAAGGAGACATTGCTGGGAGTCCACACTGTCTGCAGCGCACACAGAGACCCCAGAGCTCACCCTGTAAGCTGGAGTTTGGCAGGAAACAGGGAGCCTGGTGCACAAACAAGGTAAGATCAGTTTTAAGTGCTTGCAAGGCAGCACTTTGGCCATGGCCAAATGCCGGAGAGGTCACAGGGAGGGGGGAGATGCAGGGAGATGCAGAATGAAGGGAGGAAAGGATAGACGTAGGATTGAACACTGATAACCCAATCCAAG
Organism: Castor canadensis; assembly: GCF_047511655.1. Lineage (NCBI taxonomy): Eukaryota > Metazoa > Chordata > Mammalia > Rodentia > Castoridae > Castor > Castor canadensis. Next base: position 14,650,121 of record NC_133388.1, on the reverse strand, counting down.
TACGGCCAACGCGTTTCCCGATGCTCACTCACTCTAACGGAGGCTGCCTGGAGGAGTGGTGAGGTGACAGCACCACCTGTTCCATGTCCCTCAGCGCTATCACTCATGCTCCACGTCACATTGGGCAGGTTACCTAATGTCTGTGCTTTGGTTGTCTCATTTGTGAGATGAGGGGAGTCATAGCACACAGGCGTGTCTGCTACTTCCATCTCTTGAGGAGTGCCTGGCATACACTGTGACACATAGGTGCTGTTATGTTGGTGCCCTGGGTTGAGAAGGACTCAGAGGCCACATGGGCTCAGTGGGGACAGGGACCAGGAGAAGCAGGCATGTGCTCTGAGTCATCATCCTGATGCAGTCCACCTCTGGTGACCAGCTCACCTCAGCTCCTGCTGCAGGAAAGCCCTCCACTCCTCTTATCATGGCTGTGGCCACCGTTCACACCTCTTGGCCTTTCTTTCGCTCTCTTGGTCTCTTTCACTTGTTGTCCTGTCCTTGAACCACAGTCTGGATAGAGGTAGTGGCAGTGGACTGCAGAAGAAGGGACCAGAGAGCTGCAGCCAGGAGCTTCCTTCTCATGCCATGGGGACTTCAGAGGAGGCTGACTGGGAATCCAGGACCCTGCAGCCAGGCTGTGCCTTACTGCAAGTCCATGGGCAAAGCTGTTCTGCATCCAAGGCTCTGCCACCGTACCTCCCAGCGAGGGCAGACATTGCCTCAGAGGGGACCCCAATAATAATGTGGAAGAGAAACTTCTCTTAGGATCTGGGGATTTCCAAGGCAGAGGATCACTGTCCTAAAGTCACCAGGTGAGGGGACAGCTTGGGGTCCTCTACTCTCAACATCTGGGGTGGGAGCTCTGAGTTTTTTTGGGGAGGCCAATCCTCGCCCTAGCTGGGGAAGTTCCAAGAGCAGAGCAGAGGAGAGATGGCCTGAGCTAATGGGCAGCTCGGTGTGGTAGAAAGAGGAGCAGGGCCAGCCTCCTGGATTCCAAGCCTAGGCTAGACTTTGACCTCTCAGAGGATCAGCCTCCTGATTCTAAGAGGAGCTGGTGAAATCATGGTAACTGGGGAAGCGGATAAGGCAGAGCATGCAGAAATGGGGCTGGAGGAGAGGCACCTACACTTGCTGTGTTGATCTCACACGCTGGTGGGACAGCCGTGGGGCATCCCAGGTTGAGCTCTGTAGGACACCAATTCCCTCTGGTCCATTGTTGTGTCCTTCTCCTGACCAGATCAGGCTCTCCATCACTTATTGGAGTGCACCTTCTCTGCCTTCCACCCACAGTGCTTCTCTTCTGTGGCCAAACCCTGTTCCCTCCTCAGCCCGGTGCAGACCTGGCTTCTTCTGGAAGACCATCTCCTGCAACAGAAAGGCCTCCCAGCCTCCTCAGTAGTCAGCTCTCCTTCTCCTTTCAAGGTCAAGTTCTAAGCCTCTTAGCTCTGGCTCCTTCTTGTCCCCACTGTTAGTTAATGTCATAGCTCAGCGGCAAGTGAACACTCAGCCCTATTATAGGTACCAAAGATCAAGCCCTGACTTTGCTGCCTCAAACCCTAACCTCTAGGCCTGGGGTTCCTGATCTCTGAGCTTGGGGCTGGTAACACTAGTGCTCCTCTCCTGTGAGGATTCTCTGTGACAGGGACCCAGCCCAGTCTGACCTGTAACAGAGGCTTAGTGATGATGTCACTGGACACTGTGCTGCACCATGGACTGTGCTGTCCCTCACTGTGCTTTCTGTGTCCAGCATGGCATCCCAGGACCCCAGAAGGACTGCTAAGGAACCGAGGCTTATTTTAGTTTTTGTTTTTGAGGGATAGGGACAGAACTCAGGCCTTGCTCTACCACACCCAGAGACACATCTCCAGCCCCAGAACTGAAGTTCCTGCCATGCCTTGGGCAGAGGAATGTGTGTGTGTATGTGTGTGTGTGTGTGTGTGTGAGAGAGAGAGAGAGAGAGAGAGAGAGAGAGAGACTGGGGTTTGAACTCAAGTGTGCTTGCAAAGCAGGCGCTCTACCACTTGAGCTATACCTCCAGCCCTTGAATTCACGTGACAGTAACACAAGGCTTAGCAGAAGGGAGCAGGTGTGTGTGGTGTGTGTGATGTATACATGTGTGTTTTTTTAGGATCTCTGTGAACCCTAAAAGGCCATTTGTTAACCCCACATGCCTCTCTGAGGCAGCTAGGCCAGGAATTATTTATTCTCATTTTACAGGAGAAAATTCAGGCTCAGAGAGGTTGAGTTGCTTGTGCAAAGTCACAAAGCTAAAATCTACAGAGCCAGGGCATGGCTGTGGGGTGCCTAGACCCCCCAAACCTAGAGCTTTCTTTTGTACCCTCACCGACTTACACATTCCCCCAGAAAACCACTCGGCAGAGTAAAAAATACCAGCTTGACATTTAAAAGGCTGATGCCAAATTCAGTGCCTAAAACTGAAAAGGTCTTTTCCATTTTGACAGTGATTCAGTTCCGGAAGTGAGGCAAGGCACATCGATGGAAAGTTCTAAGAGTCATGTGACGAGGCTCTGGCAGGGAATCTCTGCAAAACTTGTGTCTGTCCAAAGAATTTTAGGAACATCATTGCACCCTGGTTTAAATCCACTGACAGTAAAACAAGGCACAGAAGACAGGAGCAGGGTGTGTGCTGTGATATATATATATATATATATATAGGTGTGTGGTGTATGTGGTATGGGGTGTGTGTGTGTGATAAGTGATGTGTGGTGTGTGGGATGTATGTTTGTGTGGTAGGTATGTCACACATACATGTGGTATATGGAGAGTGGTATGTACGTGTGTGTGTACATGGTGTGATAAATGTATGTGTGACATCATGATGTACGTGTGGTTGTGTGAGTTGCATGTATGTGTGTGATGTATGTAGGTGTGTGGTCACACAATATGTGCATGACAAGCACGTGTGTGTTGTGTGACATGGCATGACATGTGTGTGGTGTGTGTGGTGTGTGTGTGCACTCATACACCCACACATGCATCTCCGTGTGCACTCATACACCCACACATGCATCTCCATGCCTGCTACTCAGTGCTTTCCTGCTGAGGGTGACAGGGTCAGGGAGGAATTTTCTGTGACTAATTAGGTTTTAACTTGCCAGAGAGAAAGTGGACATTGGCAGCCTATTGCAGGAGAGTGAAACAAAGTCTGAGCTGGAGCGAACTTCATTTCCTTTGCACTGGAAGGAAAGAAAGATTAATGAAATATCCCCAAATCCATCCTGTTCATTTTTATTAAATCAGCAAATGAAATTTAACCTCCAATTCTGTTAGAATGTCCTTTCCTGCAGATTGGGTTTCAGCAGGCCCAAGTGGAACGGACGCACTCCCTCTAGAACAACATCTCGATATGAAAATTGCATTATTGCAGTCAACATCAGGTTACCAAGGAACAAGCCACTTGGATGACAATTAATTCCACAAACAGCATAGTGACACTTAAGCTGCCTCAAATTTACAAGAGTCACAATGTTCTGATGGTGCTATTTCTATGAGAACTCTTTTTACCTCTTCTCTAATATGGAAAAAATGACGGGTTGATGTTGTTGGTTTTTCTTTTTTTTATTCTTTTTGGTATCACTGGGGCTTAAATGCAGGTCCTCACACTTGCTAGGCAGGTGCTGTACCGCTTGAGTCACTCCACCAGCCCTTCAGTTGAATTTTATGGCAGAGCAATGTCAATACTTTCATTTTAAACGGGGTGAGGGAAAAATGGGAGCGGACAGACAACTACCTCTCATGCACCTCCTGTGTGCCAGGCATAGGCTCTTTTCCATGTTGCTCTTATACATACTGATTATAAGAAAGGGGAAACTGAGCCCCAGGAAGGTGACGTGTATACTAAGGTCAAAGAGGTGCTATTCAAGCCCACCTCATTCACTGGACAAACATAGGCAAGTCGAGGGTCACCACATGCCTGGTACCCTGGTGGTTTTAAAAACCCTAGGCAATCCATATGCTAAAGACATCGACCCCCAGGGTTCTGTGCTGCTCCTGGCTCTTTGTTCCTTATCTCCTTTGGCCTTCATGGCAGCTTCAATGGTGGTGGTGGTGGTGGGGTGTGTTAATGTCATTTTAAAGAGTTTCAGAGGAGGGTCGTAGCTACTCCAGGATCAGAGAGTAAACTGGTGGCGCTGGAGCTCAGAGCCTGGCTCCAGCCTCTAGGTCCAGGCAGGGCACATCTCTCCATGGCAGGGCAGCCAGAGCCAGGTCACCAAGCATCTCATGCAATTGTCTGTGAGCACCAAGATAAAGACGGATTCAGAATACTCTTAATCCTCCTCCAAGATGGTCTTCATGTAAGTTACATGGGATGACTGTTTTCTTCTCATTTTCTGCTGTTACTGGATTGTAGGAAAAAGGTACAAACACTTGTCAGGCAGAAGAGGCAATGGAAGTCTTTGGGTTTCTGCAGAACTGAGACAGAGGTATCTGTGGGGGCCTGCAGTGTGGGGATGGGAGTCCCTTTCCCTGAGGCTGGGAGAACCTGCCAGCCTCAGACTTCAGCCACCACAGCCCTCAGAAAGTGTGTGTTGTCCAAGGGAGCGAGGGGATGCTTATTGTCAGAGCTGACCAAGTAGAGCGAGCCTCATGGAGGGGAGACTGGGCTGGGGTTGCAGCTTGCTTAACCATCACTCAAAGATGCTGCACCTTAGGGGACTTCAGCCCCATGTCTTCTCCAGAGGCTGAGGTCATTGGCAGGTTCTGCTTATAGCTCATTCAGGACACAGAACCAAGGTCAGATTCCAATTCACCTTCCATCTGAGTGCCAGCCCAGGGTTTGGGGGCAGTGGAGTGGAGGGTTGTGCACTGGTGTGAATCCTGCCTTGTGTTTACTGTCTGTGAGCCTGGACACTCCCCTCTGGGAATTAGGGTCAATGATCAGTTCCTTTCACCAGGTTGTTGTCAGGGCTACAGGAGAAAAGTAAGCACACTTATCCCAGCCCAGGCACCCAATAAACGCCCAATAAGGTAGACTGAGATTCAACCCGTGTTCAAGACCTCTTCCTTCCAGGCATGAAAATACATACAGAGCTCCTGGCTTAGAAGCCTGGACATTAATGATTTTTTCAAGGGTCTCTAGAGGCCTTTAATGGGCAGGGTGGCATCTAGCAGAACCCAGATGCCCAGGGGACCCTGTGAACTTCCCTGTGCCCACGTTTTGGGCCCTATTGAAAGTCGATTAGCTGCACAAAATATTCAAAGCGATAGCCAAGAAAGAGGCCTCTTTGCCAAGGTTCCCCAAGTCAGTCCTCTGGAATTCATTACTTTGAGCTTTTCAGAAACACAGAAATAAAACGATGCCAGGGAGGATGGACAAGCTGGGAACTGACTTATGTTTCCCATCTAGCAGCCCCCCTCCCCCCTCCCACCCCGGAACAAAGTTTTCTCCAGTTTTTAGTAAACCTAACTTGACAATCGTCAAAGGGAATCAAACAGCCCAGAAAACGAAGCCTCTAAAAGATGTCAGAAGAAGTCAGAATTGGTAGAAATCTACTAAACATCCACCCGCCCCCTTCTCCGAATTAGTATTTAAATCTTTTAGGAATAGGCTCCAGGGGCTGGATTATTTGATTTGCTGGCAGGAATGCATTTAGGAAGGGCACTGGTGTTTATTTTGGGTCTTACCTCCCCATCGCCTTAGTGTAATCCTCCCAGCCTTAATCTGAGGGTTGTTGGGAAGACACCAATTAGCAGCACTGGCTCCTGCTCCGCCCCAGATCCCTGTATTGCGGGGTGGGGCTGGGGAGAACCCTGGAAGGTAGATGATTAGCTGAAGGTGCTGCCCTGGTCTCTGCAGGCCAGGATGGGAGCCGGCTCAGACCACCAACAGACTGAGGGTCTCTTAAAAGACCTCCCCAGCATGTGTCCCTAATGTACCCCACCTCCACCAGCTAAGTGGATTGTTCCCACCCCCTCTGCTCCTTAATAACTCCACCTGGGGCTCTCTCTCCACACAATGCCTCTTTACAGCACAGGATTTAGCACTAAATAGGCTAAGGTGCATCCCAAACATCTGCACACAGCTGGCTTGCTGAGGCTGTACCTCCCCCAGGGTCCCAACTTCTCAGAGCAAGCACAGTGTGACCAGATTACTGGGTGCAACTCCTGACAGGGACGAAGGGGGGCACAATTCATCTTTGTTGATCAACTCCCATGTGCCCTAGGCTGGGCAATTTATAAATGTTTCTTAATTTAATTCCACATAAAGACTCTCCTGTATCCTTACAGCTCCAGCTTGACCACCCCACTTCCTTGTGGGTGCTCCAAGGAGAGGGTAGCCCAGAATGGCCACCCACAAGTGATGACTCCGGGCTAGACAGGGCAGCTATGAAGATGTAGTCTTTGCAAATGGAGACACGTCTGTCCTTTGTAGCTCTTGCTTGCCTGTCCATTCCTGTACCATTAGTTTGGCCTCATTCCTCTTGACCAAAGAGCAGTCACGGATGTGCATTGGCACCTCAGCTGTCCAGCCTTCGGGGCTATCAAAGCACCCCTTTCTGGGTTCAGTAGCCATGCTCAGAAGAGATCATTTGGAGACAGTGATTCTACTGCTATTGCTTTCGTGCAGCAAAAAAGAATGTCTGCAGTCCACCTAGGTGAGGGTTCTTCTCTCTGTCCATGATAAGAAGGGCTGATCTGTTAGAAATCAACATGATGAGGGCTGGTAGAGAGGCTCAAGAGGTAGAGCACCTGCCTAGAAAGCGTGAGACCCTGAGTTTGAGCCCCAGCATCACAAAAGAAAGGAAGGAAGGAAGGAAGAAAGCTGAGCTGAAAAGGTTAAAGGTCAGACTTGGGGCCCAAAGTAGTGCCTCTGCCCAGACCTGGCTGGGCCACATGGACAGTCCGCTGTTACCTCATGGATCAGACTGGATGATAGGATGATAACTGGCCTTCTAGGGCTGTCTAAAGGGTTGCTTTCAGCTGAGCACGGAGTGCCTGTCTTGCTTTTGGCACATGAAGGGAGGAGGGGGGCACAGAGACTCAGGGCATTAGCTGCCCTTCCTCTGTGAGTTGAGGTCAACAAATGTTCTGGAAGTCTTAGAATCAGGGATGGCAGTTACTTGCTCTGATGGAAACATAGTCTACCTTCCAAACAGCTTTCTGATCTTGTGGAAATTGATCAGGCCCAATATGCCATATTGGGTTCTTGAAAGGGGGACCTTAAAAGATTTCAGCACTAAGTTTTCCTGGGAAGCTACAGCTGAGTCCAGGGCCTGCCTTGAGGCCACTGTCCTGCAGTGCTCATATTCTCTGCTATGCCCCCCCAATGCAATGAGTCTCGAGGAACTATGATGGGTGGGCAGGTAACACACACACACACATACACACACACACACACACATCATTAGCAAGAGTAGCTACATACAACAGCGTGAGGTCCACCTGGTGCAGACAGAACCTCCTGGCGTGTGACCAGTTTGGTATGCACTTGTGACAAGATCAGGGTCAGCATCCTGAACAACAGACTGCTGTGAGTCACCTGAAGCTAGACTGTCCTGTGACCTCACCTGTGCCATGCTCTCTGGACCCCCATCTTCTCATTTCCCATGGGACTGTTGGGTGGGGTGGTCCAGTTTGAAGAACTGTCTTGGAGGTGGCTAGATTGAAGTCCCTAGGATTGTCCTGTCGGGACAAGTTTTATTAAGCTATCAGGATTCAGTAGGTCTCAGATGTGCCTCTCTGTTATATAGGCCCACTTTGGGCTTCGTTCATTCATAGATTTTCTGCTTAGAATGTGTGTGAAGAATGTACTTATGAGGGGATTGTTCTAGAAAGTAGATTCTGGCCATGTCTTCTGGTAAGTTGCCAGGGTTAGATGGGCTTCCTGGAGCTACCTGGAGCTACTCATCCCAGTCATGTCTGTGACTGTGTAGCCAGCCCTCCTTTCCCTATACCTGCAGGGACCGGCTTCTTGGGAAGTGATTGACAGCCCTCTGCAGGACGGTGGAGGGGTGCAGTAGAGAGAGGGGACACTGTGCAGCCTGAACTGAGGCATAGTTCAGACCCCAACTATACCCTCACTCATTGTGTAGGAACTTGGCCCAGATCTCCAGCCTCCCTGAGCCACCGTTTGCTCATCTGTACGCTAGGCATGGTGGTATCTGCTCGTTGGGTTATTTGGAGAACTGGATGGCAGAAGGTGCAGAGTGGGGAATGCACACAGAAGGCAGAAAGATGGAGCCCATCACTAAACCTCCTCCTCTAACCTTCCTCTAATCCATCCTTCTACCCTGATAGTCTTCTCAGGAGAGCAGCTTGGTAATGAACAAAGTGAGGACCCATGTTGGGCAGTCATTAATCCATTCCCTCTTCCACTCATTGAGTGGCCATTTTTGAAGACTTGCTCTACACTCTGTCTAGTGCCAAGTCGTAGGGACAGAGAGATGGAGAGGTCCCTCCCTGGCTTTCAAATGTGCTTACATGTAAGCAACTGTTTGAGGTACAGGTAGTGGGGATACACAACACAGGGCCTCACAGAAGCTCAAGAAGCACAGGGTTTGAACACCTGGAACCCGGGGGCTCTTTCTTCCTGTCTAGGGAGAGCAATTGCCCAGAGGAATTCTCCCTGGGTCTGGTGTTTGGGGCTTTTTGTCTAAGTTCAGGCTCTATTAAACAGAGGCAGCACCATACTATCCCTGTCAGTCTCCATGCAGGGCTCTCAGCTTCCTACAGGATTCTGCAACCCAAGAGCTCTTAGCACGGTCCCACATGGCAGAGCCCACGTGAACCCTGTGACCCACACTGCATGCACCGGCTGACACTGGCCTCCCCCACATTGCCCCTTCACTTACTATTTGATGGGAATCCTTGGAAGGTCACTCAGAGGAACCCTCAACCTACAGACCCCAGAAGAAGGGACTCCTAAGGGCAGACACTACCTCAGGATCCCCAGCAAGCTCCCTTCTCTTGTTGCTCTCATCATCTTTTTCCTCATGCCTCCTATGCCACACACACCACACACACACACACCACACACACACACACACCACACACACACACACCACACACACACACACCACACACACACACACACCACACACACATACACACACACACACACACACACATTGACACAGTTGCATACACACATACACACCCACATACATTCACACACATCCATGCACATGCATGAGTGTGTACCTCCTCTTTTAGCAATCTGCCTTTCACATGACAGAGATTTCACGGAGAAGGAGAATTCTGGAAAACATGGTCAAGATTAGCCACTGATGGTCGGGTCGTCCTAGTGAGTTACCCGGCCTCAGAAACCCAGCGCTTGAAGCTGCCTGCCAGGAGGTGGAGAGCTGCCCTAGAGGCTTAGCTCTCTCCTCCCTGCTCTGCCATGCATATCAGGGAAGGGGCAGAGGGGTGAGTTGTGTGAATTGGTGCGGTACTTTATGAAACACAAGAAGAAAACTGCTCTAAACCCCATAATCAACCCAGCATATGGAAAAAGGAAAGAGCTAGTTCAGTCAGCAGCAGCTTTTATCTGCTCTCTCTCCCCTTTCTGGTCAATATTAGATACATAATCAGAGAAATGCTTCTATTTCACCCAAGGCCTGCTTGAGCTGGAAACTTGATTTTTTTTTTTAAAGAAATTCTCTACATCCATTCTCTTGCAGAGGATTTTCTTTCTCAAATGCTTTCACCTGTCAAAAGTCCTCCATCCAGAAACTAAGCAGATCACTTCACTCTCATTCTGCAGAGCTCAGGGAAAGGAGGTCACGTCGAGAGGGTGTCTACTGTGACATCTGGCATCTCCCGCTGGTCTCTTGGAGTAGCCACAAGGGCTGTGGGCTGTTGGTAGGTTCAGAGAGGAGTGACCTTGGTGGAGGAACACCAGCCCAGAGATGCAAAGCCTGGACTCAGCCCCAGCCCAGAACCCCAGGCACCTGCTCCGTGCATAGGTCCTCCACTTGATCAGGCCGCCAGTAAAACGCAGAGATGTGGCATGGAGGAGGGGGTCCCACAATGAGCCGCAGTCCAGGTTTCCAGTCTCCTCTCATACTTTTGTGGTTGTTATTTCTCTCTTTGAAACAACCACAAGAGAAGACTGCTTAGGCTGGGTGTGGGGGCGAGTGCCTATAATCCCAACACTTGGCAGGCTAAGGCAGAAGGATCACAAATTCCAGGCCAGATTGGACCATATAGTGAGACCATGTCTCAAAACAAACAAACAAAAAAGACTGCTGGATCACTTTTTCCTATTTGACATATTACCTCCCTCCCTTTCTCCCCTTCCTTCCTTCCTTCCTTCCTTCCATCTTCCTCTCTCTCTTTTTCTCTCTCTGTCTTTCCCCCTCTTTCTTTCTTTCTTTCTTTCTTGCTTTCTTTCTTCCTCTCTTTCTTTCCCTTCTCTCCTCTTTTTCTCTCTCTCCTCTCCTCTCTTTCTCTCTTTCTTCTTTCACAGTGCTGGGGTTTGAACCTAGGACTTCACACATGCAAGACAAGCACTATGCCACTTAAGCCACACCCCCAGCCCAAATAATCAAATTTATAGAGACAGAAAATAGAAAACAGTGGCTGCGGGAGGGAGGAGGTGGGAGTTAGCATTTAATGGGCCAGAGCTTCTGTTGGGATGAGGACGATGTTCAGGACACAGAGTGTCAATAGAACAATATGAATACATTTCATGCTGTTTAATTGTTTACTTAAAATAGCTAGAATCATAAATTTTGCATTGTGTGTATTTTACGACAATAAAAAACTTAAAACTTCCATATATCCGGGCAGTCTTTGCGAAGGCACTTGTTTATCAAGTTTGGTGGCTCCCCAATATCTGCAAGCTCCCATTACAAAGTTTTAGCCTGCCATGGTCAACCACAGCCCCAAAGTAAAACTGTTGGTCTTGACTCTTTTAAGACAGAAAGACCCCACTCACATTTTCATTATAGTATTTTGTTATAATTGTCCTATTTCATCCTGCTGCCCTTATATGCCGCCTCATTTATAAGTTAAGCATCATAGTTGTGTATGTACAGAATGCAGTACACATAGGATTTGGTACTGTCTGCCGTGTCAGGCATCCACTGGGGTCTTGGCGTCCCACCCATCTTTCAGCTTTCCTGGTTCCAGCAGCATCCTACTGCAAGCAGCTGAGAGTCTTCACCCCAGAGGCTTCTTTGTGGAGCAGATGGAAGCTCTAAAGGGAGAATGGTCCCCAGAGCAGCCCACAGCCCAGGGTGCATGGGTGATGGGGGAAAATGCCCCAGGTCCTTGCCTCTTGGAGGGAGCCACTCTAAAGCCTTTTCTACCTGTCCTGAAGTCCCCAGCAAGACTGAGCCTGAAGAATGACTGTGATAACTTGCTCAATACAGCGCCTTCTCCTGGCTTCTTTTCCTCTTCTTCTCTATGGCTTCTGCTCTGCCTGAGCTGTGCCTCTTGCGTCACCTCCCAAACAAATGGCCTCACTCACCCCTGATCTCAGGATCAGCCTCTGGGAGTCCCCACCCAAGACCCATTGCTTGGACAGTGCCATGGGCCCAGGACTGTGCTGTGCCTTGTGAAAGAAACACACATCCCAGACTCCCACAGGACTCCAGGAGGCCTCTCCCCTACAGCAGGCTGTCTGTCCAGAGAGAAGAGTCCAGAGGGGGAGCACTCTTAGAGTCTTGTGCAGGACAGCAAATGCCGGGAGGATGGAGGAAGGAAGGTGAGAGGTTGTGCCTATCAGGACGACTAGCACGTGCAAAGGGCTGGAAACCGGCTTCTGCAAGCCCTGGGCAGTGTGAGGGATGCCCTTGGTTTAGCCACAGGTTTGTGACGCGCTGGGGCAAGTCACTCAGAGGCTTGAAGCATGAATCCTCTCCTCTATAGAACAGCAGATTTACGCCCACCACCTGTGTCTGGAAGATCAAGTGAGGAGCGTGCATAGACGTGCTCTACAAAGCATGGTACAGATGGCTGTCATCTGGGTTCGTGCTTCCTTAGGAGGGTGGACATCTGTGCCTGGGGGCTTAAAAGGCTGCCATAATCCCCTCCCCTCACCCCCAAAAGAAAACCCATATACATACCTAGAGCCATTTGGAACAGTGAGATTCTGGAAAGAGGAGGATGGAAGAAGGCGGCCACTGTCCATGATCTGATGCCGTGATCAACAGTTAACGTGTTCTTAATGAACTTACCAATGCGATCAGGGCTGTCCAGCAACCCAGAGTCAGCATGTCTTATGGACTTCATTCTCCTCAGAGTAGTTGACTACCTCCAAGTGCCTAGCACTGTCCCTGGGCTGTAGGGGACCGGGGATGGGGGAGCCACGCACAATCTGTGAGCCACTCACATTCTTGCTTGGGAATGTGGACCTGTGAACAGCTGGATGACTCTGAATGTGCCATCTTCCCTCCAGGAGCTTCAGTTTTCTCACCTGTGAGATGGGAGAATTCCACTGACCTTATACAGCTATTCAAGAGATTTCCTCAAGCTGACAGGCATGAAAGAACCCATCAGGCCCTCTCCTGGGAGGCCCTGGTTGGTTAAAACTCGCCTGCTGAAGAACGCCTTAGAGAATTGCCTATTTTCTTAACTGGGTTCTGACTATAGAGCTCTGCTCTTGGTAAACCCCTGAGGCTCTGGCTCTTAAAGTCTGGTCCCTGGAGCAGCAGGAGCAGCACCGCCTACGACTCTATGACTCAGACCAACTGAATCAGGAACCAAAGGGTGGGGCCCAGACATCTGCAATGTCACAAGATGGCGACACCTGGTGAATGTGCAGTAACCATAGTTCTAATCCATCTCCCCTTTATCAGGATACGGAAGGTCATGGTGAACCCAGAGCTTCCACTTTTATGGCCAACATTTCATGAGCCTCTTCCAGGCATCACTGTGGAGGTACTTCAGACATCACTGTAGTAAGCAAGGTCTGGATGACAGGTGCGGTATAATTATTCCTATATTACTCATAAGAAAACTGGGCCCAGAAGGGCTGAGTGAGTTCCCCAAGGCCACACAGCTCACAGATCGGGGAATCAAAGGTGTCTTGCCTCTGCCCTTCTGACTCTGAGGCCCCCAACTGTCCACAAAGTACTCCCAAAGCCCCCCGTGTGCAGCAGGAAGCCCTGACGTAATCATCCCACTGGGAAGTCACTGCTGGGGATTTGCCTTCTCCCCAAACCCACAAACTCTGGTTGAGGACCATAGCTCAGCAAACATCAGATTCTAGAAGACTGGGACTAGGAAGTCCCTCCGTGTCTATATAAACCAACACAGCCGTTTGCTATGACCTGTACCTGCCGAGCACTCCTCCACACACCCCAAGGCACAAGCGACGCCACTGGACTTGTTCCCTGACCTAGAGAAACTCAAAAGGAATTTGTCAGAGTAAGGCGGGCACCAACCAGCCAGACAAATGTCAGCTTTGAACAACCTGACACAGGTTACCTGGACGAGTCCAGTTGTTTGCAAAGGTGTCACTGTCTAAGAAAACAGTACCCTCTTTATAGTAGCCTTGGGGGCTCCCTGATACTGCTGAAGAAGGTGCCCAGAGGCTTGGGGAGGAGGGACACCTGTTCACACCGACAGTATCATCAACTTAAATTGCTCAGAGCAAACCTGACCCTGGGCCACCCAATGACCAATAGGAGCCATGTTGGGTGACCAGTCTTTTCCAGTGGGTGGGGATCCACCAAAGATTTTTAATAAAAATTAAAGGTACCTTAGAGGAGCCTGTGCCCCCCTCCCCCCTGCCATGCATGTAACTGTAGGATTAGTTCTGGCTGACTGGTGGGTGGTGGGTGTGAGGCCTCGTTCAGAACATGATCTATGAGAAGTCAACACATTGGCTTTTACTGGACTCACTTTCAGAGCACATGGCTAACCCTCCAGTCCACCTAACCCTTGCTGTGAAAACCCAAAGTCACCAATTTTAGCTCCTTCATTCCATAGAACCCAGGTCCCCCAACCTCCAGTCCAGGAGTGTGCATTGCCAACCCCCCCATCTCCCCCCCACCCCCGCCCCAGAGGCCTCCTTTTATTTTTTGAGAAAAAGGCCAATGATTATTGAAATGGTGGACATTTTTCTAACATGTACTCACATTGCTGATGTATTTTTACCCCACTCTTACTTCCTAGCTCCAAAAAGAAGCCTGATTTCTGCACTTTGATCAGTTCCCCGCAGGGGCAGCACCTGATTTAGCAATGTTAGAAAAACTGACATAACAAAATGAAGAAATTAGAAGTTAGAAAACAAAGGCCCTCAGGGCTCAGAGAGGACAACCAGTGACTCAGGACTCATTGGCTTCTGCAGGGGGAGCACAGATCCCCAATTCCAAGGGTGCCTCCAGAGAAAATCTGGGTGTAGTAGGCTGCAGAGTCCACAACAAGCACTGTCAACCCTAGTCCTGAGCTCCGGCCGTTCTGCAATCCATCCAGACTCAGGGCCTGGTCTCAGCTCAACCCAGTTTCCAGAAGGATACTATCGGAGGGAGGGGACATGTCCCTGTCAAGTGATCTCCTGCCTTGGCTTTCTTGCCTAGCTATCACCTTCCCTCTCCAATGTGACACTTCTTCTCCCAGGGGTCACTTGCCTTGATCTCTCAACAACTTGACTTCTTCAATCTGGGGAAGCCTGTTTTCAGCTGGGCTAAAATCACAGCTGGCGACAGCCTTGGAGTCCACATGAAACTCCAGTCAAACTCACTCCTTGGGGCAAAGTTGCTGCAATTTTGGTAAAAACCACTGAAATGCAACAGTGGTAAACGTCCCCAAGCCTTCAGTGTGAACGGGGACCAGAAGACTGCTTCCTTCCAAATGGGTCCATTTTTCACTTTCACTTTCCCCAAATGTTCAGAGTAATGACTTGCTGAAAACCTGGAATATACCACGTTGTGTTAAAGTGTGGGCTGTCTTCAAGCATTTTCTTCTTTTCCTTTTTTTTTTTTTTTTTAACCTCTGATTTAACTTGCTGGGCGCCTCTGGAGTCTGGTATTAATAATAAATATTATTGCCGTGCGTCCTTATTTTTTTCCTTAATTTAATTAGAGAAAATGTAATAGCCCTTATGAAAACAATATATGAGTTTTCAAACCTAATTAACATGATACAAAGTGCGCAGGTCACAAAAAATTGTTGTTTTCTCTGGAAAGCTTCCATGCAAATAGATAAAAACCAAAGTGTATTTAATTCCACAGCCCGCGCTAACAGGCAAATCAGAGATGACGGGCTCGCGCCTGAGGGCTCTGTCTGCCTGGTAATAAATACTTTCCTTTTGTCACGATTCAGGGGAGAGCAAGAGTGATACGCGAACCCTATCAAATATTCTGAGGTGGCAGCAAGTCAGCCGTGACCGGGGTACAGCCTTCGACCGGTCATGAGGCGAGGCGTGAGCTGCAGAGCAGCCCAGATGCAAGGGGGCCTGGACCCCTGTGTGGCCTTTTGTGCTCAGTCTGTGATCTGCCCATCTTTGTTCTGGTCAAAGTTGGCCTGTCTTGGGCACCAGGCTGTCCTTCATCGTCCTCCACTGGCCTCCGCGGGCACAGGCTTCACCAGGCAAATGGATGACACTGGGAGCCAGACTCTTTCCTCCACAACTTCTTGAGTGAACAGTCTTATCTCCTGGGTGTTGGTCAAGACCAAGTGTGGGGAAAGGAGACTGGTAAGGATCCACCTTAAGCTTTACCAGTACCCCCTCCAGCCTTCCATAATGGGCACTTGGACTTCTGAGAACCTTTCTTCCATTCAGCAGTCATCCCCACCCCGAGAACACATCCCACTTTCCTCTGTTAGGTTTTTTTGGTTTGCTTTGTTTTTGCTTTTTTGGGTTTGAACTGAGCTTCGTGGGTGCTAAGCAGGCACTTTCACTTGAGCCATGCCTCTAGACCTTTTGCTTGGCTATTCTGTAGCTAGGGTCTTGCTTTTTACCCAGATCACCCTTGACCATGATCCTGCTGTTTTGGGCTTCCTGTCATAGCCGGGGTGGCAGGTGTACACCACTGTGCCCAGATATTGGTTGAGATGGGATCTTGCCAAGTTTTTTGCCCAGGCTGGCCTTGATTTGCAATCCTCCTGATCTCAGCCTCCCAAGTACCTAGGATTACAAGTGCGAGCCACCAGTGCCTGACTTCCTCGCCTAGGTTTGATCTAGACCTCCTGATTGGAGAACGGCTGTCACACATGTGACTGGTCTCCTCTCTCTCAAACATCTCCTGAAAATGGCAGTGAAGGAATAAGGAAGCATGGACACACAAAAAATAGAGAAATTTATGGGAGGTAGGCTCCCAAATGGGAAAGAAATTAATGAATGATCCATGAGAACTGATTTAGCCAAGAAGGGCCTGCTAGGGCTTTGGGGGAGGAGTGCCTCAAATATCCAGCTGATTCAGGAGCCAGACTCCCTGAGGCTTGGAGGCCTGGGCACAAGGCATGTCTAGAAATAAGGAACTTGATCCAAGAGCCATGTAAAGAACCAGTGAGGAAGAGAAGCTTCCCTTCCCCTCATGGTCTGCCATGTGGCCAAAAATAAGTCTCTGAAGAAACTGAGCCAGGGAGGGTAAGGGACCTAATGACATTTGGCAGCACCAAAGGCAGGATGGGTGCCATATTGAAAAAGGAGAATGGAGTAAGAATTGGCTCTGTGAATGGTAGGACCCCTGACTTTTCCCATTTAGGAAAAGCTGACAAGTCTGAGAAAAACAAGTTATAGCTTACTTTGGGTGAGGGGCGGAGCTTTCAATGAAATAGCTGTAACTCTAAAGAAGCCCACCAGTCAACAAGACCCACCCATACCTCCAGCAGTCCCAGTCAGTTTTTTAGTGCTTTGTTCTTGCAGTACTGGGGTTTGAACTGAGGGCCTTGTGTTTGCCAGGCAGGTGCTCTAACACTTAAGCCACACTGCCAGCATAGAGCTTTGCTGTTATAAGCAGGTGGCCAACAATCACCAGACATTTGAGGAAAGCATTAGAACCGATCAAACAACCAGCAAAATAAGCAAATGTACCTGCAGGAAATAGTCTTCAGAAATAGTAATTAACATCCTCAGAGAGATAAAATATTCCATCCCAGAACGGGCTACCACTTATGGAACTCTTAGAAGCTAAAATCGACTTCAAATAAAAGTCAGTAAAGGGTTATAAGATGTAACTGATGCAATCTTCCAGAAAATATAACAGAAAGACAAAAAGCTAGAAAATAGAACAAAGAAAGGAGAGCATCTCAATCCAGGAAGTCCAATATCAAATTATTAGAATTTCCAGAAAATGAGAGATTGAGAAAAGAGAAAGAAAAAATAACTCAACAGATTAAATTGTTCAGAGTGTAATCAAGTGAGTTTTCAGATTAAAATGGTTTACTGAAGACCCAGCTCAGGTAGAAATAAAAGACCCTCACCAAAACATATCATCCAGTTTTTAGAAGTAAAAAATTCTAAATTTAGGGATAAAGAGATCTCCTGTGTTTCCAGAGGAAGGGAAAGTAGGTCATTTCCAAAGAATCATGACTCACAATGTCACTGAATTTCTTAATAAGTGAAAGGTAAAAGATAACAAAATAATGCTAGCAACATTCCAAAAGAAATTATTTCCAACCAAAAGAACCATATACCCAGACAAGTATCAATTGAGTGTGAGAATAGACTAAAAAGATATTTTTTTGATGTGGGATATGTCAAAAACTTGACTTACATTAACCATGTCTGAGGAAGGTGCTGGAGGAAATGCTCCACTGAAATGAAGGAGTAAGGCATGAAAGAGAACAGTGCATTTCTTAATCTTCTGAGGCTGCCACAATGAAACATTACAGACGTAGAAGCTTAAACCAAAGAAAAAATTTTTTTCTCACAGTTCTTAGAGCCTGGGTAGCTCAAGGTTAAGCTGCCAGCCAATTTGGTTTCTGGTTGGGGCTGCTTTTCTTACTTGCAAATGGCAACCTTCTTGTTGCGTCTTCAAATGACCTTTCCTTGTGTATGTGCTTGTGGTAAGAGAGAGACCAATCCTAGTAGATTAGAACCTACCCTCATGATCTCATTTTACCTTAATTATCTCCTAAAAGCCTTATTTCCAAATACAGTAACATTCAATGTTAGGGCCTCTACATACATTTTGGAAGAACATAATTCAGTCCATAGCAACATGGAGTTCATGAAATAGGTAGTTTAACACAGGAGAGAGACTAAAGAAACTTCCAGGACAGATACATAACAGATTTAGAAATAAAGCCACCCTGAAAACAGAGGATAGATAACTACTGAGCTAATAAAGAAACAAACTTCCCAATGTGTTTGACTATATCAAGAGAAGGTCCACACTTTTGGCAAAGAATTTAGGATACATAGAAAAAAGACCTTTAAGAGTAAGGCAATAATAATTATTATTATTGACAGCAATAATGAATATAAAAAGGTAATTCAATCACAGTCTAGTGTGTGGCGTAGGAATGAACAAAATTTACACAGTTTTAAGATGATGAGTTTTAGGCGCAACTATAAGGAACTTAATTGCATTAAATTTTCACCTGGGGTCATGAAACTATCAGAGTGCCGAGCTTCGCTCTATGTACAGTGTCTGTCCTTCTCTTCCAGGCAGAATACCTCTTCCTTCTCGGGCTTCTCTCTGTGCTTTCATCTCTCCACTCGTAACATACTGCTCAGCCATTACCTATTTGCATGTCACTTGTCACTGCCACCCTTCACCGCCCCCACCAAGCACGGCGGGGCGGGAGGGGAGAATGGAAGAACAGGAGGGAGAGAAGGAGGAAAGGAGGAAAACAACCCATTCTATGTAACCTCAGGTTTCCTTTAGAAACTGGAGTGTGAGAGCCTCTGTTTAGACTTGCTTTGGGAATAGCTGTCTCTTTTCACATCCAGTTCCCATTTTCTGAGAACTTCAGATCGTGAGTGTTTCTCTAGTCCACTCAATCTGCCCAACTCAGTCTGCTCCTGACTTTAGGAGATGATGCCCTAGGAGGGGAGGGCTTTGCTCCAGGGCCCAGGGAGGATCCTGGAGCACGGGCTGCCCACTGCACTGCTAAAGCCTCTGTGGTCTCCCTCCTGAGGGTGTTGCTTGTAAGTCCGAGGCCAGGGCCTCCCAGGGCCCAGTCAGGGGAGCAGGGCAGAGCAGCAGGACATTGGTCCTGGCAGGAGCGTGACATTTGATTGACTCTGTTCCCAGGCAGCGGTGGGTCTGAGCACAGGGGGAAGAGCAAGTGAGTGAAGAGAGGAGAGGTACCATATGCAGAGAGCCCAGCATACCAACCCTTGTCTCTCCCCACCCTGATTCCTTTAAGTTGCACACATCTCACCTTCCAAATGGAGAAACCTGAGCGGATGGAGATAGCAACTTCCCTAAGGTAACACAGGTACAGTGTCAGAAATGCACCAAATCCCAGAGAGCTCAGAATGGGGCTGCCTAAGAGTGAAAGCCCCAGAGGCTGCAGACTGATCGTCAAGCATCTGACCCCAAACACAGCCCTGGCTTGTGTGCTTTCGAGAAAAGCTGAGGGTGGACAAACATTGCCACATGACCCCTAAAAGCAACCTACTACTCAGACCTGAGTCATCCTGTCACTCAGTGATAGGATCTGCAAGCATCCTATGTCCCTGAGGTTACAAACCTGGGAGTCCAGGGTGGGGCATCCCAGAGCTCCCAGACGGAGTGTTCTGTCAGTTGTCTCCCTTCCTGCATGTGCCTCTGGCTATCACACACCCCATGTCTCCAGATCCCCACATCCTGTAGCAGCATCCAGACAGTGCTTGGTTGTGTAAACTCTCCCTATGGCTCCCGGGAAGACTGGCATATGGGCTGCAGCTGGGACCCCAATTCCTTTCTCTAGGATCTGAGAAGGATCAGGCTCACCCATGTCCTGCTCCCCCAGCAACCTTGAGTGGGTAATGGAGAGGAAAGAGCAGATCCAAGCGGAGTCTCTCATTTCAAGATAAAACACGGAAACCCTGGCGCCAGGCAGACCAGCATTTGAGGCCCTCTTCCCTTCCCACTCTGCACCTCCAGCAAGTCCTGGGGGCTCTGGAACGTCGGGGTCCTCTCTCCTAACAAAGGCGGGGAAGTCAGCGCAAAGCCGTCAGCGCAAAGCCATCAGCGCAATGCTGGCACACCAGGCTCTCCATGGGGGCCAGGAATTCTGGGACCTTAGGGAGGAATTAAAACCCTAGCATGGAAGGACCAGTGCCTTCTATTCTTGCCACCAAAAACCAGATTTTCTACTTGCTTAGTGCTCAGAAACATACATTAGTCCACATGTATTTTCTTTTATTTAATCTTCCCTGTAATCTTACGAATTAAGCATCGTATTTTTATTTTAAGAAGAGCAAACTATAACAGAGAGAGGTTTGAGGTCACATAATAGATAGAAGGTGTGGAAACTTCCAAACCAGAGCACAACTACCTCACCACAAGAAATGCCTTTGCTGACCCTGTGAGGCCCGGACACCAGGCCAGGGATGATGGTGATAAGATGGAGAGGGAAGGGGAGGGAAAGGGAGGGGCAGGCACAATAACACCTGAGCCCATGGAACATGAGCCTCTGCCAAGCTTGTCGGTGCCTTTCCTCCTTTGTGTCCTCCCAGGTTTCCCACCTGGCAGTCCAGGTATGAGCACGTGCTGGGGACTCAAGCACCAGATCTTCCCAGTTCTCACTGTTCTGCTTCCCTGGGTGTCGGTTCTCTGAGCTGGGAAATGGGGTGAATAATTGTACCCACCTCCCATGATTGAGAGAAGTCCCTGAGGTGATCACAAGGCTAATGCTCCAGGTATGTGTGAATGTCACCTGCCTTTGATGGGTCACTGGCCCATGGCTGGCCAGCCCGTCAGCATTAATGTTAGTCAAGGGACATCACTGAGTACGTGTTGTGGACTAGGCAGTGTAGCAGTAGGGAAAGAGATGCAAAGGGAAATTCTACTAATGGGTATTCACTTGTCCCCCAAGTGCTGTACCCCCTCCTCCCCCAAAAAGCACAAATTCCAGTGTGGAGACAGTATTTGTCTTCCAATACCACTACTGGAGACCATTTGGGTCTTTAGAAGGTAAGTGAAGTTAGGGGTTGAAGGGCCCTGATCCAACAGGACTTAGTGGCCTTATAAGAACAGGATGTGTGTGTGTGTGTGTGCGTGCGTGTGTGTGTGTGTGTGTGTGTGTTAATGAGACAGAGAGAGAGGAAGAGGAAGTCAAAATCTGCCTTAATCCTTGACTTCCAGCCTCCAAAGTGGAGACAAAATAAATGTCTGTTGTTAGTTTGTGGTATTTTGTTCTGGCATCCTGAGCTGACAAACGCATCAACTTAATCAGGTTCTGTGAGAAGAATGACTATTGGATGGGCCTTAGCAGTGTGTGTGTTGCCACCTGAGAGCAGGCAATGTTCGGTAACAGTGATGAGATGAAGCCCATCTCTAAGAGCTGGGTGCAAGTACACTGAGGACACAGGTACAGAAAAGACAAGCATAATATGTAATCTCTTTATGAAAACAAAATACTACACACATACACATAAAGCAATGCTAGTTTTTCCATGGGATCTTCAAGTATGTACTGTGCACAAAAAGTTCAGTGGCTTATGCCTAGCTATTTGGGAGGCAGAGATTTTGAGGATGGTGATCTGAGGCCAGCCCTAGCAAAAAGTTCATGAGACTCCATTTCAATCAATAGCTGAGCATCATTCCAGCTACACAGGAGGTTGAGATTGGAAGAATCACAGTTCCAAGCCTGCCTGGGCAAAAAAAGTTCTCAAGACCCCTCTCAACAAAAAAACTGGGCATGGTGGCATGCGTCTGTCTTCCCAGCTAGTGCAGGAAGCCTAAAAATGCAGGATCGTGGTCCAGGCTGGCCTGTGCAAAAAGTGAGGCCCCCATCTCCAAAATAACCAGAGTAAAAGGGGCTGGAGGCATGGCTCAAGCTATAAAGCATCCGCCTAGCAAGTGTGAAACCCTGAGTCCAAACCCCGGTATCACCAAAACCAAACCAAACCAAAAAAGGACTTTTGCTTCATCTGAAATGCTTAACTTTTCCTATTGGGAATATATCTACAGGTTTCTTAAGGATTCCAAAAAAAAAAAAAAGAAGATAAAGAAGAAAGAGACAGAGGTCTGCTCTAGGTGAGCTTCGCCTCCATTGCACATACATCAAAGCCACGGGAAGACAGAGAGAGGGAGAGAAGGTGGTTGGTCCGTTAGATCATTAGGAGAGAGGAGACAGGGCTACAGCAAAGGAGAGGGAGAAAGGAAACCTGATCAGTGTCCCACATGACAGGCGTGGATTTTTGATGAGATGGCTATGTTCTGCTTGAGTTTTGCCAGCAGCGTCCCACTCTGTGGAGACCCCATCCCCACAGGCTGGCCCTGCCTCCTGCAGACAACAGCCTCCATCCCCAGAGCTCTGTCTGAGCACGTCTAGGAGGTCACAGCCCTCCCTGCAGGGCTGAGCCTGGGCTCAGAGCCCTGTTCCCTGTGATGTTCCTTCTTCCTCCTGTTGGCTCCTTTCCTCCTGACTCACCCCTTCCCACTCTCTGCCCTGACTCTGATACTTCAGGATCCAGTGGCAGCCTTGGCCTGTGAGTTACCAAGTATCTTCTGAATCCAGACAGTGCCAACCCCTCTTGCCTCAGTGGGCCCAGTGCCAAAGAGGAAGTCAAGATCTTAGGCAGGACCAATGATACCCTCTTTGACCCAGAGCACTATCTGACAGGGGCAAGATTCTTCTCGTACATAGGTCACAGTTCAAAGACTGGGACACCAAAAAGATCATGTCTTCAAAGAGTGCTTAAAAGCAAACAGGAATTGGGAAAAGCCAGACTACATGGTTCATAGCCTCCTTCACACAGGAAGAGTCTGAGAATAAATAATAAAAAAGATGGGATTATGGACCTCAATGAAGTATCAACCTTAAGAAGAAAAAGAAGAAATGAAGTTAGTAAACATTGTTCACACAAAACTTAAAAAGTCAAAATACTTTTTAAATATTCAAATTGAAAAACATGAGGTTAAACTCTACAACTTATAAAAATAATATAATTTATAACTTCCAAACAGTTAAAAGGAGGGAAAGAAGCTAGTCAAGACTTAATATAATGTTACAAAGCAGATGAGAAGAGAGAGAGTCGGGGAAAATTGTAGCAAGGACAAAATACAGAGCCAAACAACAGACCAAATACCTGCAGCAAGTGTAAATGGATCAAACTCATCAATTAAAAGGCTGAGATTTTTTTGCAGACTGAATTTTCAAAGCTAATTATAGGATGTTTAAGAGATACAGCTAAATTATAATGCTACAGAAATGTAGAAAGAAAAGACATAGAGAAAATACATCAGGCAAATAAATACTAACCCAAAGAGATTTTGGACCATAACATATCAGATATAATAATCTTAAAGGTATTATTTAACCATGTCTCAGCTAATACAAAACCCAATCAGCTGTATGAAAAAAAATCTAAACTTATAAAATAGACGAACACCAGTATATTAGTCCCAGACTTCACATTACAAGGGAAGTTGTCTGTTAATGTCTCTGTATTGGCCACTAGAATCTAAGCTCTTGGGAGGAAGCAAGCTGTGTCTTGTTAGGGGTCACTTAGCCAGGGTCTGACGTGGAGCCTTCTTAATAAATGTTTATTGAATAAACCAGTGGTTCTTGAGCCTGGCTGTACATCAGAATCTTCTGGGAGTTTTTAAAAATACTGAGGCTTAGACCCCACCCCAGACCAATTAAAAAAACTCTCTGGGGGTGGGACCTCAGTATAGTATATTTTTAAAGGCTCCCCAGGTGATTCTGATGTTTGGCCAGGGCTGAGAACCACTCGAATAAATAAATGACTAACCGACCAAATGAATGAGCATCTCTTTGATTTACAAAAGAATTCAGTGCAGGATTCCTTTTAAAAGCATATCCCTATGGTGTATTTTCAATGTAATTCGATTTTAAGAAATTTGATTTACACCCAATATTGCTGGGACAATCTATTTCGTAAAGCAAGGAACATCTGTATTATCTATCAAATTTTTTTTATGGATTTGGGAATATTCTGTTTCTCCATTTAGAACTGAGCTGGAGACTTGAGCACAGATGTATCATTTCCTGTACTCTGAAAAATGCACTCTCCCACTCTGGCATTTAGAGACCATTTCCCGGCAATATGAAGCACGCGATTACTTAATGAGACACTTAGAGAAGTTCTGAGAAGGATAAAAACATCATTGTCTGAGCTTCCTCCTCCTGATGCTACCTAGCTGACAGATGAAGGATGCAACTCAGCCCAGCCCCCACTTGCTACTTGGTGCTAAGAACAGTCTGCCCAGGTAGGTGGCAGGAAGGAGGGCAGAGGATGGATGGCAGACATCTAGGGGTAAGGTGAGGCCACAGAAGGTGCTTTTCCAAAAACAATGTCAGTCCAGTGCTAGAAAACAACAGGACAGACTGATATATTCTGGTTAAGACTTGAGTAAGCTAGAGGGAGACATCTCACAGCCTTGGAGCCGTGTCTAGGAGGCTGGGGAGAGGCTAGGTGGAGCACACTGCAGCAGAGGGGACAGATGAGGATTTGGGGGTTGTGACAAAGGAGGCTGATGTCACTGGAGTTCTTCCTGGTGCCCTTCTCCCAGGGATTGAGACTCTCTGATGGTCACCTTCCTCCCAGGGCCCACACTGGGTTGCCACACTGGGATTTCCTATTCCTTCCCTTTGATGTCTACTTTCAAAACAGCCACTTTAGACACTCAGGACTGCTGTAACAAAGTACCTCAAACTGAGCCTGGATCGAGTGGCTAACTCCTATAATCCTAGCTATTTAGAAGGCTAAGATTGGGAGGATCAAGGTTTGAGGCTAACCCTAGAGCAAATAGGTCACAAGAGCCCCCATCTCCAAAATAACTGGAGTAAAATGGACTGAAGCCATGGCTCAAGTGGTAGAGCACCTGCTTTGCAACTGTGAAGCCCTGAGTTCAAATCCCAGTCCCACCAAAAAAAGAAAAAAAATTTCATACTGAATGGCTTAAAACCACAGGATGTATTCTCCCAGAGTAGTGGAAACTAGAATTCCAAGATGGGGTGGGTCCACACTTCTCTCAAATCTGCAGGGAGTCCTTCCTTGACCCTCCCTGGAGTACTGGCAATCTCTGGTATTTCTTGGCTTGTATATGTGTTATTCCAATTTTCCAAGTACACATGGTCAACTTCTCCCTGTGTGCCTTCCCTTTGTATGTCCAGGTTCCAATTTCTTGCTTTTATAAGGATACTGATTTGTTGGGTTGGGCCCATCCTAATGACCTTGAAACCAATTAACTTGATTTCTCCTGCAAAGATCTTGTTTCCAAATTGGGCATCATAGTGCACACCTGTGATTAATCCCAGCACTTGGGAGGCTGAGGCTGGAGGATCAAAAGATCAAGGTCAGCCTGCCAACATAGTAAGTTTGAGTTTTTGAGACTATCTTTTTTTTTTTGGTGGAAGTTATGAATTTTTTTAATCTTTTCAAAGAACTAAATTTGTATTTTCTCTATTTTTGTTGGTTTTCTATTTCATTGTGTCTGCTCTTTTTTTTTATTTTTTTTAATCTACATTTTATTTTTTATTTTATTATTCATATGTGCATACAAGGCTTGGGTCATTTCTCCCCCCTGCCCCCACCCCCTCCCTTACCACCCACTCCCCCCCACCCCCTCAATACCCGGCAGAAAACAAACAAACAAACAAAAGACCCTCTCTCCAAATCAGATCATATTCTGAATAAGGGTAAAATTTCAAAATATCTTTTGGGGGTACATAATTCAACCCATAACAGTTATAAAGACTCTTCTCATTTCTTTCCTTTTCTCAAATTTCTCCCCTCCTGCCTCTAAGCAATTAAGATTTCTCCTTCCTTTCCACCAAAATCCTGAGTTTTCTTTATCTTCCTCTGTTCTCTCTATCACCCTCCTTAGTCTGGGTCTGGCACAGGGACTTCCTGGTCACTCTCTGTCCCCTTTCCCTACAGCTCAGAGGGCAAAGCACACCGTTCCCCTCCAACAGCACTAAAATCACCTTCCCTGCAGCTCTCCAGGTCTCTATTCACTCTGCGCAGCCCTGAGCCATCTGCTACAGATACTGCTCCCTTACCGTGGGGACAATTCCACTGGGCCCCAAATCCCCCACTTCCCCCTCTGTCATTAGCAGCAGTGGTAACCTGTGCCTTCCCCACAACCTCTTGTCCTCTTCTTTCTCGGAGTTAATCCGAGCAAAGTCCAGTCTTAACTTGTCCTTCAGCAGGCTTTCAGCACCCCTTCATCTGTCTCCTGGTGCATTCTTGAGCGTCTGCAGCCAGAGCTGTATTTCTTCTAGGCTCCCTTTCCTCTTCCCTTTCCCTCAGCGCTCCCTGCCTCCTTGCTTTGCTCCTGGGTCTGCTATTGATGTAATGTTCCCCTCCGTGTTCTTCATCCTGTGGAAATTCCCCATCAGCCTTCTGGAGATGGTTCATGCCATTCAAGCTTAGCTCAGTCACTTCCCACCATCGTATATGGTGTGTCACACTGCGGTGCCTGGGCTTTGGCTCACAGAGGCCTGGGTGCCAGTGCCACTCAGACACCCTGGCAAGGTATTCCCTTTAGTGATAAAGAGCTTGTCTTTGTCATCAGACAGACCAGGGTTTGGATTCTCACTGTCATTCATACTGTATGATACTGACCAATTTCTTAACCTCAGAGTTGACTTGCTCATCTGTGCACAAGGGCAGAAAGCAGCAGGTACCTCATGGGAGTGGGAAATCAGGCCCCTAAAGGACACAGGTGACCATTTTGAAATAGGATAATCCCAGGACTATACAAAGGGTCTACTTAAAAGGGATTGCAGGTAGCTGCTCCTCACCCCTAAGCCAGCTACCCCAGGCCCTAAGAGATTGGGCAATGGGGAAAGGTAGGGAGAAATTACTAGGATTCCAAAGAAGAAAGACATATAGAGTTATTTGCTTTGAGACAGGAGTAAGCCAACCTGGGGCCACAGCCAGCTCTGTGTCCTGTAGGGTCCCAGAAGTAAACACCCTGGTCTCTCCTCCTCCCACCCTCCTGCTGCCTGGAGGCTGAACCCCACTGAGGGTGGGGACAAGCACCTCTGGCCCTGTGGACCAGGAATTGAGCCTCTTCCAAAGCCTGGGGTGGGAAAAGGGATAAAGAGATGATGTGGAGGAGCAGATGGATGCATTGTTGGAGTTCTGTACATCAATAAGACAAGGCGAGTAAAACCCAGAGTCCCTTAAAGTTGTGAGTAACCTTTCCTCTCCTCCTCCTATTATTATTATTATTATTATTATTATTATTATTATTTAGATAAAACCAAGTGTGGGTTTTACTGACTTTCCTAGCTTTTCAGGAAAAGAAATGACCAGAAACAACTTCCTCTCTGAATTGCTGAGGAGTGAGGGCCTGACAACTCCATTCCTCTTCAGAGAACCACCCAGTGATTCCACTTGCCTCAGCTGATTGGACCAGGGTCAGGCATCTATGAGGCTATTGGCTGGTGACTGGCCAATCCCATCAGCTCTCTCCTTCCTGGGTCTGAGTGACAGCTGGTCCCAAGTGCTGGCTAGTGAGTAGGTGCAAGGCTGGAGGAGCCAGATGGGGGTGTAAGTAGAGTGGATCTCAAGAAGTGGGGCTACTCCTGAACCCAGAGCTATTGCTCATCCCAGTGCTGACCCTGCTCCCTCCGAGGCCCTGCCACAGCTCTGACTCTCCCCTCCCCCTCTTCCAATAGCTGCCTCTTCAGTAACCTTGGCCCAGCCTGCTGTGACTTCAAAGAAGTGAATACCACAGCATTCTGACAGGAATTCCTAAACTCATCTCAGACACATTGTCAAGGTTGCCTCACATGGCAGGTTGGCAGGAAGCTCGACGCGTGTGTGCTCCTGAGAAAAGTGCCATGAAAAACACGAACCACTCTGGCTTGTCAAAGCACAGGGGGATAGAGATGAGGCCCTTCCAAATATTTAAGGACCTCTCTTGATTGTGCAGTTACTTAGTTTGTTATTTTTATAATCAAGGGGACCCACTAATATGTTAAAGGAATCCATTCAAAATAAATATTGAACAAATATTTAAACTCCACTGAACTGTGGGGGAGGAACGAGACATCATAAGCAACCCAAGCATGATTGTTCACCCTTACCAGACAATTTTCCATACCTTTTTATAATTAGTCACAATTGTTTTCATCCCCAAATCCAAAATATTTTACTCTCTGACACATCTGTTGGACATTTGATGTACATTTCCCCTTTCTCTTTCTGAGCAGAAAGTCGGTCACATGGAGCTAGTCTGCTCCTTAACTCTCTGATGAGAACGCTGAGTCCCACAGGACTGGAAGGTACATTGCTCAAGATCTGAGGCAGAGGCTGAAATGAGACCAGAACCGGGGGCCCAGAACTCCTGATTCACTTCTCAGTCTGTGGTCTTCACAGAGAGAGGAACACAAATTTTCCCATCTGCCTTGGGCTCCAAAATGGCTTGGGGCAGCCTGCTACTAAACTTGTAAATGCAAAACTTTTATATTGGAGTTTAATCCTAACCACTCAGGAGCTGGTTTGAAACCAACCTGGGCAAATTGTTTGGGAGACCCTATGTTGAAAATATCCAACACAAAAAAAAGCTGGCAAAGTGGCTCAAGTGGTAGAGCACCTGTCTAGCAAGTGTGACAGTCCTGAGTTCAAACCCCAGCGCCAGTAAATTTAAAAAAATACTACATTAAATTTTACTTATGTTGGTTACTGTATTTTTGGTGCTTCTTTAATGTCTGTGCCTGAGACAAGGACTTCATCTGCCCTAATCCTGGCCTTGCCCCAGGGCTTCCACAAACCTTGGACAGACCCTACCTTTCAAGGGGAGTGCATGCCAGCTAAGGGAGAAGACTGGCTTTACACTCGTGTGCCTCTGCAGAGGTGTGGGATGGGGAGACAGAAGGTCCAGCACAGTCCCTCTCCTTGCTCCCAGGAACTGCTCGTGCCTTGCAGGACCCATGCAAAACGAGCATGCTTGGCTCTTGTTCAAAAATTAGGAAGAATTTTGAGATGGCAGCAGTAGGGCAGCAGGCCAAGTGCTGGGCCCTTCTTTGCATGCTGGGGCCCCAGGCAGCTGCCCAGGTCACAGCCTGGAAAGCCGGCTCTGCCCTCAGTGCTGCAGGTGCTGGCTGTCCCGGTCTCATGGCACCTACAAAGACCCCAGTCCAAGCTCTTCTGTGGAAGATGCCCTGCAGAACTGTGCCTCCATCACCAGATGAAAAGTCTCCTAAAGGTGGGGCCACTTGTTTCCACTGTCATTCGTTCATTCACTCACTGAGTATGTAGTACCCATGTGCCAGGTTACTGGGCTAGTCTTCCCTCATGCCTGCCCAAGACTGGCAGCAGAGCACAGGGTAGGTGTATCCATTTGGAATGAGACATAGCACTGCTCTGTTGTCCCTTCATTCCAGCTGTGTGGCCTCCTATTCCTGTGTCCCATGACTTTGCAGGGGAAGGATGCAAAGAGCCCTGTCTCTGGTGTGCAGCTCTTCCACCTGCGAGCCCAGGGCCCTTGCACCCTGCTTTCCTCACTTGCATAGTGGCAAGCCATCTTCCTCCCACCTCCCGAGCATCTGGGAAGCAAATTAGCAAATGTTTGTGAAGTCCATAGCCACGTGAGAGAGTGACCTTGTGAATGGATATCATCATAAGTCCATGTACCAAGAGCCCCTTTTATGTGACTATTTAATAGTCACTCAGCAAATACTTACTGAGCATCTACCATGCAGCACCAATCCCAGTGACATCTTAGAGATCATTTGGCATTTGTAAATATTCTATTTTTCCTTCTTCCAGAAGGAAACAGTTGACACTCAACCCACTTTTACAAATAAGAAAACTGAAGCATGGTTACACTGACCACAAAGTCACTTGGCTATTTGGGGCACTCTGAGATTTGAACCTATCTCCAGCTCTGTGCCCAGTCCTCCTGTGGTTATATCTTGAGTCCTCTGTAGAGTCTTCCCACCTCACCTGGCCTTAGGAAGGATTCCAGGCAGGCTCTACCTGCTCCTGTGCTCCTTACCCAGGGCTCCCAAGTCACCTGTTATGTCCCCCTCACTCCAGCAGCACACAGGTGGAGTCTGGCAGGGAGGGCTTTGAGGCAGGAAGGCCCAGTCTTGGCTTACACTTGACGGAACCTGACCTTGACTTTCCCATGTTTCTCCCCATGGGCTGCGGAGAGGACTCCCTGCAAAAGGACCTGGTGTGGAGGTTTCCCCTGTGCTCAGAACAACAGGCACCTTGTCTTTGCCTGAGCCCACCCACCCAGAGCGTTGGAGGGTAGAGGCTGCCCTGCTACTTAGTTCCCAGTCCCTTTGCAGCAGGTCCCATTTCTGCCTGAAAGCTCGGCTAGATCACCATTGCAGGTGGCTCCAGAATCACTTCACACTTTGTCCCAAATTTACAAGTACTCATGGGTCCTTTCTGTGCTTCCAGGGCTGTGTTTGGTACAGCGCCCATCCAAAAAAGCCTGGGTCCTGTCCCTAGGGGTGGGTGTCTGCTGCTTGTCCTTTCTTCAGGCACCCAGCAATCAGATGCTCTTCGACACTCCCCAGTCCCTCTCCTCTCCATGTCAGCCACAGAAGCCTGTGAGCTGCTGGTAAATGTCCTCACTGCCCCCCCACTCCCCCGAATGACAGCTGCTTTGGGATAAGGCACCTGGGAAGGCTTCCAGGAGAAGGAAGGGGTTGAGAGGAGATGGGGGTTTGTGATTCATTCCACTTCTCCTTTGAATTGAACTCTACACCAATCTTTATCCTCCAAGGTTAAGCTCAGGGCTACCTCCTCCAGAAAGCCTTCCTAACACTCAGAGGCAGAACTTGAGTCTCTTGCCCTGTGCTGCTATGGCCTCTTCTGAAAGCTGGAGTGGTAGTACACACCTGTAATCCCAGCACTCAGGAGCCTGAGGCAGGAGAAAGTTTGAGACCAGCTTGGGCTACATAGTAAGTAGCCCCAAAAAGCAAAAACAAGAATACTCTCTGCTATATCTTTTAAACATAAATCAAAAAAAATCATAGTTATTTCTTTGGTGTAGTTATTTCATACTAGGAGTTCTGTGTTCAGACCCTAAATCAGTAGTGGAGGAACTTTTATCATCATTCCCATTTTCCAGATAGAGAAATGGAGGGAGTTAGCACTGGCCAGACCTGAGCCAGTGCTAACTGAGTGGTCCTGATTCCCAAGCTTCTCTCTTGCCAGTGCTGTCAGCTGTGAGGTCTCCACACAGGCCCAACTTGTGGTAGATGTTCACATAATGACCACTGGATTCAACCGCTCAGCTAAGAGCCATGTGCTGGAATGAGCCAACCCTTCCTGGTGAAAATGTGCACAGAGACATTAATGGAGTGCCAGAGAGGCCAACTCAAAGCAGGCAGGGCAGGGCAGGCCCTCCCCAACTCTGTAGACAAACTCTGCTAACAGACTGCCTCCCCATCTCCGTAGCCACACATGCACACCAGAAAGGCTTCCTGGAAGAGGAAGAAGTCAGGAAGTGATGGGGAGTTCATTTCCCCTCCTGAGATACAAGGAGAGGGACAGTCCCTTGCGCCATCTTGTTCCATTCTTCTCTCCCTCTCTGGGGTTTAAACCTGAGTGTAGGCCCAGATTGGCTCTCTCTTGCAAAGTAATGAGGATAACATACTAACCTTGGACGGGACTGTTCCAAGGCAATAAGGAAACGAGTGACATAGCTTTGCTTACTATCAGATGGCTAGCCCATGTCAATGATTGTTGAGCCTATTCAGTGGCCTTGCCTCTAAGAGCAGCCCTCCTGACTGAGTCCCTGTCCTGCACCCTCTGTAGGAGCCAGCTTTGAGGTCAAGGTCTAGGGTCCCACTCTTCTCTCCTGCTCACAGGGCCTGAGTTCCGATCACTCTCTGTGCCATCTCTCTTTGTCCTTCCCATGAGACCTCTATGAAGACTATTGAAGCCAGGCATCTATGGCTCACGCCTGTAATCATAGATAGCTACTCAGGAGGCAGAGATCAAGAAGATCAAGGTTCAAAGCCAGCTTGGGCAAATAGTGCTTGAGATCTTATCTAAAAAAAAAACCTCAATACAAAAAAGGGCTGGTGGACTAGTTCAAGCAGTAGGAGAACCTGCCTACTGCAGGTTAGTGTGGGGACCTAAGACCAAACCCCAGTTCTGCCAAAAAAAAAAAAAAACTGTTGAGACATAAGGGGTGTGTGTGTGTGTGTGTGTGTGGTCAAGTATACATAACCTGAAATTTACACTGTGCCTATCTGTAAGTCTCCAATACAACAGCACTAAATACATTCCCGTTGTACATTGGGCAACCATCCCCACCATCCTTTCATCTTCTGCATCTGAAACTCTGTACCCATTACACAATGACACCCCACCCGACCCTCCCCAGCCATGGAACCGCCATTCCACTTCCCACATCTGTGAATTGAATGACTCTAGGAGCCCTGGGTGAGTGGAGTCAGACATGATTTGTCCTTGTGCATCTGGATTATTTCACTCTGCAAAACATCAAGTTTCATCCATGTTGCATTGTGTGTCAGAGTTTCCTAATTGCTCATCCACTCATCCGTGCATGGATATATGGGTTGTTTGCACCATTTGGCCATTCTGAATAACGCTGTTGTGAACTCTGGTGCACAGGTATCAGTGAGTCCTGCTTTTGATGCCTTTGGCTGTCCCCAGATGTGGAATTGCTGGCTTATATGATAGCGCTATGTGTAATTATTTGAGGAGCAGTCATACTGTTGTCTACATCAGCTGAAGCTGATCTTGTGCATGCCTTGGAATTACATTTTACCAACTCCCTTCTACCCCTGAGTACTGAGCACTTGTTTTGTGACTGGCACAATCTCTGTGAAAAGCCCACATAGAAGGCAACATTTAAAAAGCCCAGGGAGAGGAGAGATCCAGTGACTTCCAGAAAACAGCAGAGGAACAAGCACGAGGCGCCATACCAGCACCAACCCACGTGCAGAACTCAATGCATGACAGAGCCTTTGCGTGTACTTGTAATCACGGATGACTCTATAACTTTTTACCAGACGAATGTTAAAGTCCTTCATGTAAAAAGCAATGACTTTTCTTTTGCCAGTGGACTTGAGAAATACCTATTCTGAAACCATGAATTCTGGGGTACCAAGCAGAGAGCAAAAACCTCCAGTGCGAATGTGGCTAACCTTCCCAGTAAAGAAGGTTATAGGTGCAGAGGATTTTTTTATATGCTCATAAAATGAGTATATGTGTTCTGAGAATTTCCTGGTTTGAGCATGGTTGTTTCAGACTTATTTCTTAAGTTGATTTTTTAACAGTATCTGCAGATACTTGTGTTTAAAACACAAGTCCAGCTGATTTTTTTTTTGCGTGTGCGCGCGCGTGTGTGTATGTGTGTGTGTGTGTGTGTGTGTGTGTTTTTCTTTTCCTGAGTCACATCTGAAAAGTCTCTTTCCGGAACTCGGCATTTGGAAGTGGCCAGAATTGTAAGAGGTCCTCTGCACTCGGAAATTCAGTTCATGCTTTCAGCTGCTAACATTCGAGTTTGAGATTTTCATTGCCTTGAATATTCATTGGCCGTTTCTGTTGTTACATTTACCAAAATAAAACCCATTTCAGCGTGTTCCTCTCTGGGAAGGGGCTGGTGAGCAGTTTTCTGACAGTTGGATATTAAATGCAGGTGGTTTCATGAATGCACTTTCTGTCTGGCTCAGAACATTAACCATAAGCCACAGTTTCTTCCAAAGGAACTGGAATGAATTAAATTGTTTAATAAAACTTTACTTACCTGGATAAACTCATTTCTATTTTGCATTTAGATTCCCCAATGCATCTTTCCAGTTTGTTATTTGTAAAATAAAAAGCTAGACGTGTTTACTTAGAAAGCCAAACTTCGGACCTTAATCCTGGTTCCTTTCCAAGTTCATTGCAATGTCCCTTTTTACATTTCCTACCACGTTGTGAATCATTGCGTATTTCATTTAGCATGAATTGATAACTCCCACCCCAAGTCCAAATTAAGACTTACTTAGGCATTGAATTTGCATCTGTGCTCATGTTTTGTTTTGTTTTTTTCTTTTTCCATCACACTCCTGAAGTATGTTCTGTTTCAGACAGAAAGGAGCCTAAAGTTGCCTATCTGCAAACTGACTTTCTAAACAATACCCATGAATGCAGGCCATGACCAACTTCTGGGTGAAGTTCCCCCGGACTGCCAATTGTTCGTTTAAGTTGCTGCCCATAGATCATTCTAGAGCCAACCTGGTAGACTGAGAGTTTAGCTTCTGCAGAAAGTTGGATCTGCAGAACCAATTGTCTTGCCTCCTATCCTTTCCAAAAGCAGTTTCTGGCACAAAGTGTGCCCTAAGTTAGGGCTGGCCAAGTTGATGAACTGAATTAAAGAATAATAAAGACAACTTGCTCCATCTCCTTCCTCCTCTGCCCTTTTCCAGAAACCCAGTGCCAAATCTTACATCCAAATACAATTACCTATATTAGTCTGGATATTTGATGTAATTACTTCTCTCTTTAAAAAATTAATTTATATTTAAATAATTATACCACATGCCTTCCTTAATATATGGCTTTAGAGATAATGTCCTAATTGAGCCAAAGTCCACTAACCATGCACTCTTTCAGATGTCACTGTATTTTATCTCTATATAATCAGCCTGCATATTCTGGTCCTTGATTTTTTTTTTTTTTTTTGAGAGGTGTGGGGATGCTGGTAGCTAGCGTTTTTTTATGGTGCTTACTTGTGCCAGGTACTATGCTTATCATTTGACTTAATCCTCACACAGAAAGATCCTCACAAGTGGGGACTCTTGGTGTCCCCATGTGGTAGATGAAGAGACTGAGGTTTAGGAGGTTATATAATCAACAGAACGGCACACATCTGGGAAGTGGCAGACACAGGCTTTGAACCCAAGCCACTGCCCTCCCAGACTGGTGCACCCCACACAATTCATAGACATTGACAGATCGAAGTTTCCATCCAGATGCACATGGTGCTTTCCCCGGACTAGCGGTCCAGCCGCTCATGTACTGTGACCTGGGCTTGGGATGAAAGCAAAGCGGACGCTATGGCAGAATGAAACGGCTATGGGGCCAGGCAGGGATAGAGCCAGGAAGAGGTTTGCAAGCTGCACAAGCTCAGCTTTGGTACATGGTGCTTGGCTACTCTGTGGAGGAGAAAGGACGCTGGCCAGGCTGGAGGGGTCCTGGGCCGGAAGAGCCTGGCCCTAACCCTGCCACTGTCCCCACCCAACCATTCTAGCTTCGGCACCCTCCCTTCCATGGGGGAATCATCTCCAAAGAGAAAACACAGTGACATCTGCACGGGTCTGGGTGTGGCTTTCACCAGCCATCGGCAGCTTGAAGCACCTTCTGTCCCCCTCCTGGCTTGGACATTTCCAAGAGAGACCCTCCAAATGCCCCCTGCCTGCAGACCTGCTGCACACCAGTCTTTCATGTCAGAGCACCAGAGAAACTCATCAGGAACATCGGAGACAAGGCACAGAGGTTTATCAAGTGCACAAGATTACACCACCATAAACCCCTTTACAAGGCTGCTGGGCATCACTGCCACCTCTGGTAGACACTTCCAGAAGCTCCTGTGCACCAGACAGCCCCCACCCACCCACCCACCGACCAGACCCACAATGGCATCGTTACGGGGAGAGGGAAGGCACAGTGCGGGTTACCTTATAATCAAATTTTCACTGCACTCTCTGACAGGTTTTTAAGTCACTTAAGGGATCTATTTATATGTGAAAGCATCAGCATCATGCAGTAAATCCAACCACAAGCCAGTCCCATATTTTATTAAGTTTAAGTTCAGTGAAAGTGCAGAGCAAACGAGGGCCCTGTGTCTCTCCGTTACATCTGATTTGCGGTTCCCATAAAAAGGTCCACATGCCGCTGTTTCAGATGTGTTTTGGATTGAAAATAGGATTAATGTGCTAAAGTGTGATTAGAATGCTTAAACACGATTAATTGGAACAGACTTCTGCTGCCAAGGGAGCTCCTCCGAGGCTGGCCCCGCTCCAGGTTACCAAGCGAACAAAGCCGGCCAACTGTCCAACCCCTTCCCCGTCTGGCCTCACGTGCCCTGCCCCTTGCGTTTCCTCATCGCCAGCCTGTCTCAGGGCAGATTAAATGCAGCTGAGAATGTTGGGCTTGCTGGCTGCGGGTGTCCTCCGGGAATAGTCAGGAACCTCGGGCCTGGCCTGGCCTTGGCGGTGCAGGCCGAGAGCCGCCATGCACCAGGGCCATGGGCCAGGTGGCTGGGCCGGGGGAGGGAGTAATTTGGGGTTTTTTAAATGATCTATTAAACCTCTGAACTTTAATCAAGCTGCTACCACACTGACGGCTCTGATTTACTCAAGGAGGTAAGAGGGGGCTGGAGGGGCCAGAGCCATGCCTGGAAACTGAATGGAGCCTGGCCTCCCGCAGGCCACTCGGGGTGGGCAGGAGGCCAGGCCTACTTGGACCCTTGCAGGTCTGGGTTGCCTCCCTTAGGGGTTTTGTCCTTGGCCAGGGGGCTGGACTAAGGTACACCCTGCTCCTGCTCCTTCCCCACACACAGGCACGGAAGTAGAACCCAGTCTTGACGCTGCATTGAGTCCCTGGGGCTGTGGCACAGGGTGCCTTCCCCATGGTAAAGTGTGGAGGGTAAGTAGGGAACCTCTCATATGCTGCTCCTGAGCCACAGTCCTGCTGAGATGCAGCCCCAGGTAACCTTCCTTTAAAGTCCACTAGGATAAGTTTTTAAAAAGTGGCATTCCAGGTAGCCTGAAGGAGCGTCCTCCTCCTCCTTCTTTCTCCTCCTCCTCCTTCTTCATCACTCTAGGAATGACTATGTGGGCTTCACTGCTACCCTTCAGTATTTTAGAAGCAAATATTGTGCTCAGGTAAAACAGAAGAACGGACTATGTCCATCTAATAAATGTAATTATTAAAGTGAATATTTTACACTTTTTCACGAGTCCACACTTTCCTTGTTGGTAAGTTATGTCTTTTAGGAGGACAAGACCATGGACACTTAGCCGTTTCAGTTTCCTAGTGTTCTAAGTCATAAGGTACAATGGACTTTTGCTTTCTTTTTGAAAAGTTTATCAGCATACATAGTTGATCAGAGAGGACAATATATCTTAATTAGCTTCGCCCCCTCCACCATTCTCCCTCATTCCCCTTTTCCCCTAAAGTTACTATAGTTCCTAAACTTTAGGTGCACACTGCCCCTTTAAAGGGGTTCTCTAGATATTATAGGAAAACAAATGTCCCACAAGGGCTCCGTTCCTTCAGGTCCAGAGCTCTAAGACTGGGTCCCGGGAAACTGCTAGTGTGCGAGGGAACTTTCTGGTGCTAAATTTTGTTTATATTTATCTCATCTGGGCTAAGAAGGAGCGCGTGCATGCATGAGAGAATGTGTGTATCCATATAGTAGATGTGGTGCATGTGTTACGTGTGTCTGTGTGGTATGTGACTTGTGTGTGTGTGTCCATGAATGTCTGTGGTACAGTTGTGTGTGTGTGAGTCTTTGTGTGTTATTGTGTTTGTGTGGCACGTGAGGTAGATGTGCATATCCATGTGATGTATGCTGTGTGTGTTGGTGTGAGTGTGTGTGTGAGGTATATGGTGTGTCTATGTGGATATATGTGGATCCAGGTGTGTACGAGTTTGTGTGTGTGTCCATGCATGTTCATGAGGTGTGTCTATGTGTGACAGTGTGTGTGTGTGTCCCTGTTTGGGAGTGCCAGAGGCTCACTTTCTAGGTCAGCATTTCAGGCTTCAGTCTTAGGTAGGCAGGACACCTTCTGAGAAGGCAACAGTGGCTGACTGCATTATTTGTGGTGGGGACCAGAACAGGTGAGAGCAAAGGAAGGTGCCAGTCCCAAGCACTTCACGGTCAGAGGTGAGCAGGGGCAGAGCAGGCTGTGGATACGAGGACTGTGAAGGTTGAACCCCAGAGGTCACCTAGGTCACCAGTGAGTACACTGAGCCAGAGAGGGGAAGGATGGAGCTGGGCAGAATCCCCATCTGCTGCCCTTCTCCAGGTCAGGTCTCAAGGGATCCCATGTGGCATGTGCCCCATTCCATTCCTACTTTTGTATCATGCTCACTCCATCTGGAGCACTTCACTCTTTGACACCTCCCCACATCCCATAACCTGTGACTCAGTGCACCAGCCAGCACGTCACCCTCTGTAGAGTCACCTCTGCCTTCACTTTATCAATATTTTTATGAATATTTATCCAACCCCCCCCCATGGCCTACATCCACAGGGCCTGACCCCAGAGTCAGGGGTCATCATGCATGCTCTTACCACTGGTGACAGCCCAGCGCAGGGGTAAGAGCTGGATGAGGGGACCAGACAACGAGGGGTCATGAGGTTCTGTCTCTTCTGGCTGGTGACTCTGGCCAGAGGCAGAACAGTTGTTTCCATCTCCTCACCTGTAAATGGGAATGACATTCCCCTAGACCCAAGACTCATACTTTCCATAGAAATTTGGGCCCATCTCAATTCAAAGCACGTAGTTAGTGAGGGTCTCTCTTTCTTTCCCTAAGATGCTATCCAGGTGGTGGTGGGTGCTAATCAATATAATGGTGTTTATACTGAAATTTTCTAGAAAAACAGCAGTCTGTTAAATGGTGTAGCATGCACAAACAGTGCAGAGGTGGGCCCACGCTGTTGTATGGGTCAGCATTTACCACTCTACAGCATCTCAGG
Organism: Castor canadensis; assembly: GCF_047511655.1. Lineage (NCBI taxonomy): Eukaryota > Metazoa > Chordata > Mammalia > Rodentia > Castoridae > Castor > Castor canadensis. The sequence continues at coordinate 14,611,446 of NC_133388.1, read as the reverse complement.
TAGCAGCTCCTGTCTGCTTTCTTCTTGCACTGAGTTCTTTGAGGTAGGGGCCACTCCTTGGTCCTCTGTGTTTTTCACACATGGCTTGGCCCCCACAAAGAATACTTAATATTGGTGACTAGAAGTTTCTCTGCCCACCCAGCTGCCCGCTGTCCTCTCAGGAACAACAGGACTCAGTCTGCATTCACTTGTTTTCCTGTGGAAATGTGCATTGTGGAAATGGGACAGAAGGAAGACCCTGAGACACCTGGAAAATCCAGTGTTTACAGATAGATGTAAACACAGTGTTTACAAACAAGACTTTCTGGAGAATTCTCCAGAGAACTCTCAGGAAGAATGTTGGGCTATTGGAATAGAGTGAGCATGGGCCACACTGGGACTTCTGCTCAGCCCTCCTGCAGGCTCAGATCTTTGCTGAGCAGGGATGGGATGTCCCCAGGTGGCATCCCTGTTCCTTTCTCCTCCCTTCCTCCCTCCCCAGCACTGCAGAGGGGAGAGAGGGCCCCTCTCAATAGCAATGAGGTCACCATTGGCTGTTGTATGTACTGGCTAGGCTGAGGCCTGTGCTTCTCCTGCAGAAGGGCCCAGTGGGCCCAGCATGGTGTAGCATCACTGCAGGACAGGTGCCAAGAAGGTGCCACAGCTTGGCACATCCAGATGTGGACACTGGCCTCACACCCCAGCAGGTCATTTTCCTCAGTCCAGCCTCTGTTCTCACCTGCAAAAGATGCAGAATTGACCATCTTATCTAGCTTGAGGAGCTCGGGACAGACCCCATGAATTATTGTTGGCTAGTGTCCTGGGCCTCACCCACCTGTAAAGGATGTCAGGTTTGAGTTCCTTGAATGAGATGTTAGGACTCAGAACCAGGCACGTGATGGAGGAGGTGGTCCAGGACTTGAGAGGAAGTGAGGAGAGTGCAGTGAGGAAGAAAGGAAAGCAAAGAGGCTTCTATCACTTTGGCCACTGCTGGGGGCCACCTGGACTCCATCCCTCTGGAAACACCCAAGGAGCTACACAGAACATAACCTGGATTGTCCCTCAAGGGAAGGGAAGGGTGGACATGGGCTCAGTGATTCCTGTTCCTTTGAGTGAGGGTCTTCCTGGTACAACTGGCCACTCTTCAAGGCTGCCCCTGCCTGCGGGCTGCACAGACTCTCTTGGCTTTCTAAAAATTTCTGTGGCAGAAAAGCTGAGACATAAAGTGTGCTTGTGTAGAAGCTTTGGCAAGGGCAGGACTGGGTTTCCTTGGCCAAGGTGAAGTCAGAGGATGGCTGAAGTGACAAGGTGAAAGTAACACCAGCCTCCAACACCAGTGCTATGCCCACCTCAGGCTTCCTATTCTGACTCCATTATGGGTTCCTTCCTTCCTGAAGGAAAATTTAAAAATATATTTTATAACTACATTGGTATAAAGATTAATATTTTCCAGACTGGATTTATTATTACAAATGCATTGCCATATTCATGGGTTTTTTTTTATTTTAAAAATTGCAATGAAAACATTTTCTTGAACCCCGTGCACAGCACTGACTGTGACTAGTAGAGAGGCCAGCCTGTTCCTGCTGTTCATGGGATGATCCCACCACCAGCCCCGGGGCCTGCAGGATATCAGCTCTCCAGAGGTTCCCCACTCTGGCCTCCTGTTTGTGAGTTGTCCTGAACATTCCCCCTTGTGACTTTAGCATGCCTCAGGTCTCAGCTTAAACTGTCATCTCTTCTCAGAGGCCTTCCTTGTATATATTCTCTCTCTTAGCTTCCTCCTCCTGTCTTTCACAGCACCAGTCACTTCTACAATACATGTGAACTAACCTGCTTGGTGTTGAACACCCATCTCCCCATCTTTACTGGAAGCTCCAAGAGGTCAGGACTGAGTTCCCCAGGTTCATCACTTGTCACCAGGACTCAGCCAAGTATGTGAGGCACTGCAGAGCCCGCTGGGATGAGCTGCCCAGGAAGGATGAATTTGCTCTCAGTGGCTGGAAATGCTTCCCACAGATAGGCCTTGGTGTCTGCTTCCTTTGATACAGGTCCCTAGTCCCATCTCCTCCCTTCCCAGGACAGTCTGAGGGATGTCAGCTGGCCCCCCTGACCTTCTAGAGAGGGTCATCCTATGTTCAGAACTCCCAGTGGCATGGCTGAGGCCTCCCTCAGGCCTTCATCAGAGTTCGACCTCCTCCTGTCCAGTCCTGCCTCTCTCTGTCTACTGCATATGTGCTCACCCTAGAGGCACCCACCCACCTTCCTGCCTCTCAACCCCATCTCAGAGTTCACTGGGAAGGGGCCTGTTGGCAGCAGTGACCATGGCAAACATAGCCATAGTCTAATCTCTACAGAGTAAATCCACAGGATTATACCAAGAGAAGTAGGCACTTATTAAGAACTCATGGCCTCATGCTTGCTAGGAAGGCATTCTACTACTTGAGCCCTCTGCCAGGACTTTTGCTTTAAGTATTTTTCTAATAGGGCCTCAAATTTATTCAGGGTTCTCCTGGACCTCAATCTATTTATGCTTCCTGCTTAGCTAGGATGACAGGCACATACCACCAGCTTTTATTGATTGAAATGGAATCTTGAGAACTTTTTGTTTGGGCTGACCTTTAACTGAGATCCTCCTAATCTCTGCCTCCCAAGTAGCTAGGATTATAGATAAGAGCTACCTCTCCCAGCTGGAAGAGATTTTTAGTGTACCTTGAAGCTCCCTTAGGGGCTGTCATGAAGGGACATTGCAGGAGGGGAGGTTTTTCTGAACAAGCCCCTCCCCATCCCAACTAAGCTGCTCTTCAATGCCAGCTTTGTGCACTGGGTGTATACATGTTTGAGGAAAAGTTCCCACCATTAAAACACAAAATAAAGCTAGGCACAGGTGGCTCACACCTATAATCCTAGCTACTTGGAAGGAGGAGATCAAAAGGACAGTGGTTCCAAGTCTAAAATAGAAGGATCAAGGTCCAGTCTAGCCTAAGCAAAAAATGAGATCCTATCTCCAAAAACCAGAGCAAAAAAGGGTTGGTGGTATGGCTCAAGAGGTAGACCACCTGCCTAGCAAGTGCAAAGCCCTGAGTTCAAACCTCACTCTACTGAAAATAAATAAATAAGAGTCAAAAAACTACTAACTTCTTAATAATGCCAGGGGCACAGTTCTGGTAATGATGATGGCAGACAGTGCCTGCCCAGCACTCCTCTGGACTGAGCTGAGTCTGAGCACTTGCCACACATTGGCTGGTCTGCTCCTCACATGGACACAAGGTTGGGCCTGCTATCACCTCCTCTCTGAAGAGGCACAAAAAGATTCAGAGACATGCCTAAGGCTGAACTGCTGGCAACTGGTGGAGCTAGGATTTCTGCCGGTGCCTTGCAGGATCTCATCCCAGAAGCTGAGAGAGATGGCAGAAGACCATGGTCTCTAGAACACAGTGGCCACAGCTGTGGAAACCCTTTGCAGGACAGCATGCTGCCATTGTCCAGGTGGAAAGCTGACAGTCTTGCTGCTCTGCCCTTTGCAGGTCTTCTCTCCCTGGAGGATGAGTTCTGGCTCCATCTGAATGGAGGCTGGGAGCAGGTGAAGGGTGGAGAGAAACAGCAGGAAAAATAGTAATTGCATCTTATAAAAAGTCTTCCAACAGCCCTATGAGGGTCAAATGACTCACCTCACAGCAGAGCACCTAGGGAGATGACTTATCCAAAGCACACAAAACTTGGTAGCATCTAGAGTTGGAGCCAGCCCAGGGCTCCATCCACTCTGCCAGGCCACTCCCCAACTTCAGAAGCCTCCACAGGGAAGACCTGGCATTGATCCATGGTCCCCTGTCCTGTGAATACAAAACCATGTCAAGAAGAGTGTGACCCTCTAAGGAAGCCAGCTCCATGGTGCTTGCCAAACTCCAGCCAATCCAACTGCAGAATATGATTTATTTTCCCTTGAGCTAAAGTCCTGAAGCCTCATCAGGGAAAAAGGGCAAAATTCTTCTTCAAGAACTGCAGCCAAATTGGACCTAGATTTTCCCCCAAAGACCCCGGCATAACAAAGATAACTTCTGGAGTTCAGCCAGCAGGCCTTGCCCAGATGGGTGCAGCCCAGGCTCTGTGGATGCTCCTGGGTCCACAGTGGTTCAAGGTGCCGAGTCAGCATGGGGCCCCATAGCTGTGTGAGCGTGTGAGCCAGGCACTGGAGGCTGACCTGGCATGCCCAAATGGGAGATTTCACCCTCCACCTCCTCTCTTGGGGATGTAAGTGGAGCAAAGAAGAGGTGCCTTATCTGGGAGATGAAAAGTGGGAGAGATTGCCAGGCAGTTTACTTTTATCTGACCGTCTCTTTCCCTGTGTTCCTTGCCCATCCCACTGGGTTATGGCACTGTGGTTTTCTTATACAACGACATAAAAATGTTTTATTCATAGAATCCCTCTTTGGACATAATTGCATTGGTTGGGACAGACCCAGTGTGTAAGGCAGAATTAATGGAACATAGATCGGCTTTCTGGTCAACCTCACTGTCTGCTACAAGAGTACTTCTAATATCAGACAAAGGCAAGCAAGCCTAGGGTTTTGAGAGAGCTGCCTCTCCGCTGCTCAAGCTGATGGATTCTGTTAGGTTTGAGCCATGTTTGTTTTGGGCAATACTGGGGTTTGAACTCAGGGCCTTGCACTTGCTAAGCAGGTGCTCTACCACTTGAGTTACACCCCTAGCCCCAGGTTTGGGCCTTGTTTCAATGAAATTAGGGAGTCTCTGCCTTCCCAGTCACCATCCCCTCCCACTCACTCCCACCCACTCACTCCTGCCTTCCTGGCCCTCCTGGGGACAAGGTGGCCCAGGCAAGGAACGGCTGGTCTCTGTAATACCAAAGGAGCCATCAGCTTAGAAGGCAATGCAAACCAATGACACTCTGCCTTCTGGGCAGGACTCCCCGTGATAATAAACTCCCAGAGGGTGGTAGTCTGAGGCATGGCATGGTGTACCCTCCTCCCCTCATGCTGGGCTGTGCAGAGGGGCTCGTTTGGGCTCTTTCCATAAGAATCATCTTTGTGACGGGGGTGGGGGGTTGGCCAAGTCCATCCCCCCCTAAAAGCCAGCTCCCTTGTCTGAGAAACCAGAAGTTTGTCCTCTCTTGTTTCTTTGGTAATGGATAGTGGTCTGCAGAGGGCAGGAGCCACAGAGTTTCAGCCTGAGATGGGACATGGGTGGTAAGAGAGGAGCCCAGGTCTCTAGAGCAGTGAGGCATTGTGTCCACACTCCACACTTACACTTCATCCCTCAGAGGCACGTCAGACTCCAGGACCCTGTGTTCCCTCACTCCCCATGTCACCTTCAGGACTTCTTGAAAACCCTGTCCTTCTACTCATCCAACGGACACTTACTGTACTGAGACTCTTCTGTGTGCCAAGCACTAAGGCAGCTAAGACAAAACCGGACACCCCAAACAAAATAAATAAGCAGATAAAATAACCACATGTGGCTGATGCTGTAATATGGTGAACATGACCTTTTTATACTGTGGCAGTGGGGTGTTACAGTGTATTATAAAGTGATAGATACTATCGGAAGAAAGAAAGCAGGGAAAGGTGTGAAGTGCTGGGAAGGGGACAATGACAGACTTAGTGGCCAGGGTAGGCTTCCTTGAGAAAGTAGTATTTGAGCAAAAATGCCAAGCAGATGGAAGAGTGAGCCATTCAGCCATCTGGAGAAAACAGCATATGCAAAGGTCCTGTGGTGCCCCATGCTGGAACTGGGTCTGGCAGATTTGAGAAACAGAAAAGGGACAAGGAAAGTTTGACCAGGGAGAGGGATGAGGGAGGAATAAGGCTGGCCAGAGACATGATGGAGCCAGCTCAGTAGGAGCTTTACAGATTCTGTTGTGATGTGGACTTTTGCTCTGTTTTCCTCCCAGCATCTCAGTCCTTTGAAAGCTTCAGAGAGGAATGGGGAGGAAGGGACATTTCCAGCCTCAGGCTGGCTGCTTTCATCACACCATTTCCTCCACATTGATGCCACCTCCCTTCATGGAAAACAGCTAAAGAGCAATCAAGTCTCAGGGAGGCTGACACAGAGAGAGGTGTGGGGCAGGACTGCTAGTGATAGTTTTGGGTGTTAGGAAGAATTCCAGGGGAGACCTAGGGGGTAGAACCGACCAGAGGGAGATGAGCAGTGGTACAGTCACAGGAAAGGCCTCAGCTGGTCCCATGCCAAGTCCTGGAGCTGAGATGGCCCTTCAGGACTTTTTTGGATATGGGCTGCCCCAGAGAGGGGGCACAGCCTTGGGGAAGGGGCACTCCTTTTAGCTTGGGCAAGTCCTGGACAGGGACTCACACACAGCCATCAACTGCAACCCTCCCAGCAGCTGCAAAATGGGGGCCTCCTTTCTGCAGAACTCTCGGGTCTCCACCTTCCCTCCACTCCTATTTGGTGGCACTGGGGTTTGAACTCAGGGCCTCATGTTTGCTAGGCAAGTGCTCTACCACTTGAGCTATGCCCCCAATCCTTTTGAATTTTGAATTTGAATGTTTTTCTTGTGCTCAGAGCCATTTACATTCTCTTTGCTCTGTACTTCCTCACCACATCACACCTTCTTTTTGTATATTTGTTGACTCGTTCTGTTGACTTTGTACTGGAAGCCAAACTCCAAGGGACAAGAAATGGCCTCCCCTGATTACCGTGTGTCACCAGCACCTAACCCTGAGCCCGCGTAGAGTCAGTGCTCAGTGGACACTGGCTGAATGAATGAATGGTCAATTATAACCAATTCCATGAACCTCTTCTGGAACACATGGTCCTGGGTGCCATCCCAAGGCTTAACACCTTCCAATAACCATGGTGCATTATTCCTTAAAGCTCTGAATGTGGCCTGGGCTCGCCTACGTGGTCCTGGTGTGGCGTTACCTGCTGTCAAATGCAGCTCAACGGGGCTGGACATCACGGTGACTCACTCATGTGTCTGGCAGCTGCCAATTCGACTGGGCTAACCGCGTGTTCACACATGCTTTCGGTACCATGATACCTGGACACCAAGAAGAACCCTGAGAGCAGGCCTTTCAGGAGACCTAAGCAAAAGCTGTGTCTGTAAAATTCCAGAACATCATCTGAGTCAGTCCAGATTCAAGGGATGGAATTAGGTTCTACCTCTAGATATCAGGAGGGTGCAGCATCAGGGCAGGGAAGAAATTAGCAGAGGCCAGGCTCGAGACTGTTTCCCATGCCATCTATGGCTTCATTCTTTTTCCATTTCATGTCATCACAAACCTTTATTGAGCAGTTACTCTGCACAGACTGTCCCAGGGGCTCTGCACACGTAGCCATGAACCCAGCAGTTGTGTTTCTGCCCTGTGCTGGTCCTGGGGTGGTTTGCTTTCATGCCCATTCTTTCCTCTCCCTGCTTTGCTCCATTTCTCAGGGGACTTCCCCGGGGGTCCCCTAGTGATCAGCATTACAAGGTGGAGGCCCTGAGAGAGACTGGAAGGTGGAAGGAAGGGAGGAGCCTGAGTGTTTCTCCCCCTCTCACACTGGGTGGCCTTTACAACAGAGGCCATGTACCTTTGCAATCCCAGCTCTGGTGGGCAGCCTGGGCTCTGGAGATAGTTACCTTGTCCCTTTGCCCTTCCCACCCTAGGAGTGGTAGCAGCTTCTTACTGCTCTTGAACGCTATAGAGGGCCCATTAGGATTCCCAGCTTTCCCAACACCTTTGTCATAATTAATTCCCTGTATTAAATTCCCTCTGTTGGGCTACCTGGCCTGGACTCTTTTCCTAACACATAGTTTGGACATTTCAATGTGGTCACCCTGTCTCCTTCTCTGGCTTACCACAGATATTTGACATTATAGATCTGAAACCCAATAACAACTTCACAATTCTGTATGCACTCAAGTTTTAGGAAAACTGAAACCCTGGCAAGTTTAGTTAAACTCCATCTCTGGATGGAAGGTCCCTCGTGGCTGCTGAGACTCTGCTACCCCTGCTCGCTGGCCCAGGTACTATACTAATGAAGATACAGCCTGCAATATTCCAGCATTCAATAAACAGAGGATGGAAGTGTCAGGAGTTTTAGGGTCAAAGATCTGGGTTCAAACCCAGATTGTGCCCACTTCTGATAGGCACAATCCAGGCTGGTAAGCAGGAGTACAATTGACACCAGCAGAACTCAGTATGTCGAAAGGCTGGGCAAACTCTACAGGAGAGTGAGGAACCACCATAACCCAGAGCCCAGTCCCCCACAACAGAGGGGCAGTTCCCATGAGTCATAGACACACATGGAAATGGGCTCCAAGGTGCCTAGATCTGCTGGCTTTCCAGGAGAAACCTAAAATAGCTCCCTGTATCCAGCCTCTGCATGAAGGAGGCACAGAACTCAGAAGGCCACCCACCCCACTCTGTCTGTGGACCTCTTAGTGGCTTGGTTTCTTTTTTTTTTTTTAATTTCTTTTTTCTTTTTTCTTTTATTATTCATATGTGCATACAAGGCTTGGGTCATTTCTCCCCCCTGCCCCCACCCCCTCCCTTACCACCCACTCCGCCCCCTCTCTCTCCCCACCCCCCCTCAATACCCAGCAGAAACTATTTTGCCCTTATTTCTAATTTTGTTGTAGAGAGAGTATAAGCAATAATAGGAAGGAACAAGGGGTTTTGCTGGTTGAGATAAGGATAGCTATACAGGGCATTGACTCTCATTGATTTCCTGTGCGTGGGTGTTACCTTCTAGGTTAATTCTTTTTGATCTAACCTTTTCTCTAGTACCTGTTCCCCTTTTCCTATTGGCCTCAGTTGCTTTTAAGGTATCTGCTTTAAACACCACCACCAACAGGTGTTGGCGAGGATGCGGTGAAAAAGGAACCCTTTTACCCTGTTGGTGGGAATGTAGACTAGTACAACCACTCTGGAAAAAAATTTGGAGGCTACTTAAAAAGCTAGACATGGATCTACCATTTGATCCAGTAATACCACTCTTGGGGATATACCCAAAAGACTGTGACACAGGTTACTCCAGAGGCACCTGCACACCCATGTTTATTGCAGCACTATTCACAATAGCCAAGTTATGGAAACAGCCAAGATGCCCCACCACTGACGAATGGATTAAGAAAATGTGGTATCTATACACAATGGAATTCTATGCAGCCATGAAGAAGAACGAAATGTTATCATTCGCTGGTAAATGGATGGAATTGGAGAACATCATTCTGAGTGAGGTTAGCCTGGCCCAAAAGACCAAAAATCATATGTTCTCCCTCATATGTGGACATTAGATCAAGGGCAAACACAACAAGGGGACTGGACTTTGAGCACATGATAAAAGCGAGAGCACACAAGTAAGGGGTGAGGATAGGTAAGACACCTAAAAAACTAGCTAGCATTTGTTGCCCTTAACGCAGAGAAACTAAAGCAGATACCTTAAAGCAACTGAGGCCAATAGGAAAAGGGGAACAGGTACTAGAGAAAAGGTGAGATCAAAAAGAATTAACCTAGAAGGTAACACCCACGCACAGGAAATCAATGTGAGTCAATGCCCTGTAAAGCTATCCTTATCTTAACCAGCAAAAACCCTTGTTCCTTCCTATTATTGCTTATACTCTCTCTACAACAAAATTAGAAATAAGGGCAAAATAGTTTCTGCTGGGTATTGGGGGGGGAGAGGGGAGAGGGAGGGGGCGGAGTGGGTGGTAAGGGAGGGGGTGGGGGCAGGGGGGAGAAATGAAGACCTTGTATGCACATATGAATAATAAAAGAAAAAGGAAAAAAAAAGGTATCTGCTTTAGTTTCTCTGCGTTAAGGGCAACAAATGCTAGCTAGTTTTTTAGGTGTCTTACCTATCCTCACCCCTCCCTTGTGTGCTCTCGCTTTTATCATGTGCTCATAGTCCAATCCCCTTGTTGTGTTTGCCCTTGATCGTGTGCTCTCTGCGAGTTCCACTTTTCCCTCCAAGGCATGGTGACCTTTGGTGCCTCTGAACATTCTCAGTGTACAGTAGTTTGGATCTCAGAGCCCAGGCCCACCTACTATTTTACCTGAAGACCCCAGGCAACCTTTGGAAGATTTTTATCTTCTGGTCTGTACCCAAATGTACACAAATTTATGAAAGTTCTTTCCATATCACATTGTAGAAAGTATGATTACCCTGTTAAAGTTGGAAATTAATCCACTATTGACGCCTCCACAATCTGCCTTTGGTTAAATAAATTTCTCCTTAGTGGCGCCGCCTCTCTACCATAAATACAGTACAGGGAGGAGCCTTCCCTTAGCTGAGGATTCCAGACCCTTCAAGAGCCAAGCAGTGTATAACCGGGGCAAGGAGAAACTGGTGTGAGTGAGCTGGGAGGTCCTTCCTGCAAACCCCTCCCTCTCCATTTGCCAGGTGTGACGTTCCTGGGGATGAGGCACAAAAAGCATGTGCAGCATTCTGGTGCCCAGGACTTCAGATCCAGGAGGAAACCCAACCTGGAGAGCCCAGGCAACCTGCTCAAATTCCTGAAAGTGGGTAATAATAGCAGCTGGGGTGACCTCGAGTCTCCCAGCCACAGCTTCCAGCTACCAGCCACAGGCAGGTGACCCCTGCCTGGGGTCAGGGGCACCATTTAGGTGAACCACTTGTTCATGCAACACCAGGTCTGAGATGCAATGATGAGACCCCAAAATGTGATGGCCTGACCTCTTGGGACAGCCCTGTCCAGTGGGGAAACAGATCTGGAGCAAACCATTGCACATATATCCTTGGGGCTTTTGTGGGGAGGGATATGGAGAGCAGGTCAGGGAGTTGATCATGGGACGTTTTGAGAAGTGCTGCTCCATCCAAATCTAGAGAGGTGACCTGCTGCTTGCTAGGCACAGCCAGTGAATTGGGAACTCCAGAGGAAGCAGCAGCCGTGCAAAGGCCCAGAGGCTGCTAAAGCCTGGTCCTGTCCAGGACTGTGAGTAAACTGGAGTTACACCAAGGTCCATGTGGGAGAGATCCCAGAGGCAATTTAGGGAGTGGGGCACCATACTCTTAAGTAGCACTGGGTCAGGGAAGTTCTGAACTCACACCTCCTTCCCTTATCCAGTGTACTAGCTCAGGCCCAGGAGAAAGAGGAATAAGCTCCAAACTAGAATAATGGTTTTCTAGTATGTTTGGAGTTCAAATTGGAGCCATGAACAGTATGAGGACATAGGTGTTGTTCCTCTAGGTGAGACCTCTCCCCAGAGTTGCAGATCTGGGGCAACGCCTTGGCTGCCCACCCTGGGGCCTTTAGGATTAAATGTAGGAGAAGATAGACCTTCAGGGCAGGATGGAGCCCAGCCTGCTCCTCCACAGCACAACCTCAGAGCTGCCGGTCAGTGCCAGCTGTGGCTGCTAAAGTTACAGCAGAGAGCCTGCCAGGCACAGGGGATACCACAGAAGCCCTGACTGAGACGATGTCATTAGCACCATGGTGAAGGACAGGTCCCAGTGAGCCCCACCTTCTTTGGAATAGATTTGATTAGTTCTCCTGAGGGAGCTACACATCCCAGCTGGTCACTGGGGGCAATGGCTCCCTGGACACACACTCACTGGTGCATCCCTCTGATCATAACAGCAACCATCTTTCTCCTGAAAGGATGCACAGCTGTTTGGTCTGCTTGCACACAACCACCCCAGCTCACCTAGCAGACAGCTGTGGCTTCTTGGGAGGCAGAGGGGCAGGGTGTCCTGAGGTCCCTGGCTGTAAGCTGAGGCCCCAGCAAGTCCTGCCCCCTCCATCAGCTCAGTTCCTCCAGTTTGCATAGGAGAGGGGAGGGCCTCAGATTTGCCTCTCTCGTTCTCTCAAGCTGGTAGGGACCCCTGGAGTACCCCTTTTCTTTATGGAGACATGAACCTATTTCTCGAGCCCGTAGCTGAGTACAAGATAGGGTGGCCAAGCATTTCCATTTGCCTGGGACTGAAAGAAGTCTTTCCCAGTACTCAACCCAACAGTACGGGACAAGCTGGGAGGTTGGCCACCCCAACTCAGGGAGGGATGATTTCCCTCTACTGCATTTCCAGAGGGGAGAAAACTGTCTGTGGCTGGTTTTCTCGGGCTGATCATCACTTACCAACTCCTTATGGAGAAAATGACATGAAACGAAAGACTTTGCCCGTGGTCAAATTAATAGCAATAACATCTTCTCCAGGAGAAAGAGTATGGGTACAGTTAGATCTGAGGTTAAAAAATAAAAAAAAGAAACCCACATATGTATCTTCTCCAGAGGTTTTCACTGGGCTGTGGGCAGAGGCAAGCCTGTCAGGAGTACGCAAAGCCCAGAGGAGGCTCTGCCAGACAGTCAACAGTTAAAGGAATTGAGGGCTGTGTTAGCTTTGCATGACCATAACAACAGACCTGAGGCAAGGTTCTTATGATGTAGAGAAAGGTTTTTGTAGCTCACATAGTAGTGGTCCAAACGGCCTCATCGGTTTGGCCTCTGGTGAGGATGGTTGATGGCAATGACAGGAGGGTGTGTCAGTATGAGCAGTTGCATTTCCACCCAAGAAGCAGAGGTCTAAGCTGGGGACACACAGTGCCCTTCAGTGACCTCAGGACCTCCCACTAGACATGATATCTTATAAATCAACAGCACTTCCTAGAACTGCACCCTGGGGACCAAGCTTTTACATGTGGACCTTTGGGGACACTCAGGTCATGATGAGGACTTTTAGCCCCCAGAGGTGGCCTTTTTGCCTGAAGGGCTGGACAAACAAAGGGAGTACACAGCTCCCCAAGGACACAGACAGGGGCCCAGGCAACATGGTAGAATCGATACCCAGAGGTTCTCAAATTCACTGGGCCTGCTTTGGTCAACATGGCGGCCACCAGGCAAACCTGGCTATGGAGTCCCACATTTGAAAAGTAACCCAGATGTGCTTAAGGGTACAATGTAGTAAAAATTTGAAGACTATCCTGAACAAATGATGTAAACTATCTCATTAATAGTTTTTTTCTTATATATTAGAGCAATCACAGATTGGATGTAATAGGCTAAACTACAGTATCAAAACTGGTGTCACTGCTGTTTCTCTTTTTCAATGTGCTTATTAGAAGAATTTAAACTTCTATATATGGCTACATTCGTTTTCTAGGGCTGCTGTCACAAAGTGCCACAGACCAGATGGCTGAGACAACTGGAATTTACTGACTCAAGTCCTGGAGGCCGCAAGTCCAAGATCAAGGTGCTGGGGTTGGTCCCTGCTGAGGCTGGGCAGAAGACTTAGCTCCAGCCGCTCCCTGGCTTCTGAGGGATTTGTTGGGGTTGTTGGTGTCCCTTGTCTCTGGCTCTGCTGTCCTGTGTGCTATCTGTGTCACCATGTCCCCTTTTATAAGAGCACCAGTCATTGAATCAGGGTTCACCCTAATGACCTCATCTTTAACTTGACGGCCTCTGAAAGGACCATTTTCTCAAAATAAGGTCACGTTCTGAAATCCTGGGGGTTTGGGGCTGCAAAATTTGAAGTTGGGGTGGGAAATTCGGCCCATAGTATCCACTCCCTGGTGGATGCACTGCAGCTGCCCGTGGAGCAGCTTGCTGAGGTTCTGTCCCTCACAACCTTTGGAAATGGCCTGGCCCGCCACTGGGGAGACCGCAAATCACTGAGTCTGTCCTATGTCCCGGTCTGACCTGGATTCAGAGAAGGGGTAAGAACCGATGGGAGCTGGGGTCTCAGAGTCAGACAATTGCCGCCTACAGAGTGATTTGGGGCAAGTCGCTCCATCACAGCAACCCCAGCTGTGTGTGTAAAATGAGGAAACAGATCCCCTCCCGATTCACGCACCTCAGTGCCTTTTAAAGTCACTGGCACCGAGCAGTCATCACTTCAACCGCTCCAAGGAATACGCTCCCCCATCACGGCACATGAAAGCAGAAACTGGGTGATCCCTAAGCAGGCGCTCTACCACTTGAGCCACATCCCCAGCACTTGTTGTTTTAGTTATTTTTTGAATAGGGTCTTGTGTTTTGGCCCGGCTGACCCTCAGCCTCCTGTGTAGCTGAAATGACAGGTATGCACCACCACCCCTGGCTTATTTATCCAGATGGGAGTCTTGCTAACTCTTTCCCTGGGCTGGCCTGGAACCAGGATCTTCTTTATCTCTACCTCCCAAGTAGCTGGGATTATAGGTATGAGCCACAATGCACAGCCTCATAACATATCCTTAAAGGAGGAAAAAAACCTTATATTTTCTAAAACAAAAAAATTTATGAGGAGAGTGGTCATGTTTTACATTTTTGCAAGTCTCTTTAATGACTGGCTTAATAGAAGACAGAAAGTATTCAAACCTGCTTCTATATTCACCCTGCTGGGATATCTTGCTCTGATTGAAACATTACACCCAGATGTGAAATTATAAAAGGAGGGCGTGCTGGAACTGTCTCTACAGACAGTGGATTTGTTTTCGATTAGTGTGCTAAAACTTGACCAATGTTAGTTTCTTTAAAAATGTCAAGTTCAACCAAAGCATATCATGAAACCTTCATCCTTCGCTGTATTAAAAGCCACTGGTGTCTCTCGGGTTTTGGCTGGACTGGCTATTTATTCACACCTTTGCAGCCTCCTGTGTCGGTCACTTGGGAAGTATTGATTTGTTCACTGAATTCTTCCAGGTGGGTACAGTTCAGGTGTACTGCCAAACCACTCGTTCACTCACACCACCTCCAGTCTCATGTCTTAAAAGTTGAGTGTTGGGAAGCCCATAACTGTAGATGTGAGTTTGCCAAAGTTGAAACTTTCCTTAACAGTTTGGAAGTTTTTTTATTGGCAACAGAGATTGTCAACTATTGTTCTCTAAGGGACAGGCTCATCTCATTGGAGAATGTTTGCCAAATGCTCAAGTCTGAATCCCAATCTCTGCTTATCAGTTATTCTTTCAAGCAAAAGATTGGACTCCACAAAGAAAGTCACCTGTTCAGCTTGCACTGCCACACCCTTTTGGTGCCAAACTTGACCTGTGCTCTGGCACCTGCCGTGCTACCCACGGTTGCTTTTGCTTTGTCACTGCAAATGTAACATATAAAAAAGACAAATGATGACTTCATTTTTTTCTGGAAGCAAAATACTTTTTCCCAGCAGATTTCTAGGCCTCTGCATGGGTCACACGTTGAGAATCACCGTGTCACTCAGCAGGTGTCACGGTTCTCATGTTTCTCTCAGACACCCATCCACACTCACTCTGTCTGCCACCTCACCACCCTCTCACCTGCTTCCTCCTGGCTGGGTTTCCTGAGGAGCCTTTGTGATCACCGCCTACACGTGGCCACCGCTGGGCTCTGCTCTAGGTTCTGGTTTCTCCTGTCACAATGCAACTGCCCCATGTCCCCACCTCTGACTACGTGGACTGGCATGGTCTCTCTTACCCACCAGCTTAAGTTCCTAGGCTCGGTAAGTTTGTTTTGGCTTTCCCACAGTAAGTAGCCTTGAGTAACCAATCTGTGCCTCAGTTTTCTCATCTGTGGGATCTGAGTTTCTGTAAGGAGACAATGCAGGAAGTCACAAAAAGCACACAGCTCTTGGAGGGCCCAAGATTCTTCCTTATTACACTGGGGCCTTGCTGGGCCCACTAGCCTCCATGACTCCTTTTTCATCTGCTAATGACCTCAGGGAAGGGCAAGCTGCTTGCACAGGTACTCCAGAGGCCTGAGAGGACAGAGAAGGGTCAGAGCAGTCCTTTCTGGAACCCTCTGTAAGCAACGATGGGAGAGGCAGAGACATGTGTCAGCACCCACTTCCAGACCCCTGGTATATGGTGCCAGCAGCTTTCCATGCCACAGTGGACAGCCAAAGCGTCACCTGTGCACAACTATCCAAGGGACCCATCAGAGAGTGCTGTGAGAACTGCAGTAACCTTGTAGGGAGACGGCCATTGCTTAGCACAGGTGGCTCCATGGCCCACACTTCCTGGTGGGATCTCACAGTGGCTGGTCCTACCCATGTGGCCACTTTATAAATACCCATTTAATGGCTTTGAATCTCCCCAGACCCTGTCAGTCAAAAGCAGTCTCCTTGGCTGAGTGATGAGTCCAGGCCTGACTGCTGAGGACAGGAGCTCACAAAACTGTGACCACGGGGACCAGCTGCAGGCGTGGGCCCCCACCTGGAGGACAGATGACCTTTTGGGGAGGGGTGAGGACATTTTCACCTCACTCCTCAGCTAAAGTGAAGGAGATGGGAGAATTGTGCAAGGAGCCCGTGGTAGTTTTTAAAGCAGAGACCTCAGGTGGGAGGCTACCTTGTCCCTCAGGAACGTGCCTGGCTCAGCAGTGCCTAGACATTGTCCAGCAGCCCTTGAGGAGGGACTGTAATTATGGTCCTTTGACATTGGCCTTCTCATGAGGGGTTTTCCTCACCACCCAGGGGACATTAGTTTTCTGCCCCAGCGTCCCTTCCTCCCTCCCTCCTTGGGCAACTCTGGCCCAGACTCTGTTCCAAGGAGGGTCTCAGCTTAGCCTCTAAGACGTGGACCCTGCAGGACCTGAGCTCCAGCTCCTTCCTTCTGCACAAGCCAACGCTGGGCAGGATTGCTCAACGGGTGCAGAGATGTGCAGAGCTTTGTCCGCCAAGGGCCCTCATGGTTAAGCACTGAAACATTTGGACTTCACTGTCTTGACACTCCAGTGAGGGGTGATGCATTGCCCCATTCTACAGATGGGAAAGCAGAGCCTCTCAGATTCCAAGGTCACACAGGAATGGACAGCAGAACCAGGGTCTGAGCCCACTTCACTGACCTAGGCAGGGAGACCACGGCCTGGACCTCAGAAAATGTCCCCTCGGCCTGCCTTGGGGGGACACCACAGTGAGGACGCATCACACACTTGGGCTCCTGGGAGGCAGGGCCACCAGCTGCCCCACCTGCTCATCTCCCCTCTGCCTGAATATAGTCGGTTCGTAACCCACTAGAGGCGCTGGTGGCACCAAGAGGAGCACTGGTGGCTTCGCTTTGGGATTGCAGTGCGACATGAATTGTTTTCTCTCTTTTCTTCAGGATCTTCCTCACAATGGGAAAGGCTCCCACGCAGCTCTGTGCATGCCCAGGGGAAAAGCTGGTGGTCTCCATGGGATACAGCAGCAGAGGGGTTGGTGTGTGTGATAGGAGTGGTGGGGGGACAAGGGAGGCTGGCGCTGTGTGAGTCTGGGCAACTCCATGGCCAGAAAACAAAACTCCAAACTGAAGAGAGGACCACTTTGGGACCAGCAGGGGGATGGAGACATAAACCTCAGTGTTTGAAATGCTTTTCCTTGATTGCAATGAATATATTTACAGGTAAAATACCAAGGCACACCCTAAACAATGCAGCACAGGAAGGTAAAACAGATCATATTAAGGGGAGGGTAGTAGCAGGAAGAGGAGGGTAAATGAAGAGGTACAGGAGGGTGAATATGGTTGAGGTGCTTTCTATACAGGTATGAATATGGAACATTGAAACCTGGCAAAGTCATTTTAAGAAGAGGAGCAGGGGGAAGAGGGAAAATAATGGAGAGATGAGCCAAACTAGGGTACAATGTATGTACATATGTAAAATGTCACAGTGAGACCTTCTGTATACTAACAAAACTAACAAAAACATTTAAAAAATAAAATGCTTTTTCTTCACATCGAACTGAAGAACATGTTTCATAGAGCCTGGGATTTCTTAGCACTTGGATCTCTGCTTCTGATCTCAAGTCTGGTTTTCAAAGCGGCATTGGAAGTGGCTAATAGCCAGATATGGTGAGTGAAGGGAAATGCTTGCAAGAGGTAGACTTAGTCTGGATTTGCTGATGGGTATTTTCCTCCTCCTCTTCCTCCTCCTCCTCCATAACCACCACCTCTTCCTCCTCCTTGTCCACCTCTTCCTCGTTCTCATCCTCCTGTTCCCGCTCCTTTTCCTTCTCCTCCTCTTCCTCCTTCAACATCTCCAGTCTTTCTTAGTTTGCTCTTGAGGCTCACTGGCATATTTTGTAATTGAAGGGTCTGTAGAGACTGCCTAGTTTCATGCCTGCATTTTATACAATGCCTCTCTAGAAGGCCAGAGAGGGGAAGTGATTGGCCCAAGTTTACTCAGCCATTTAGCTGTGATCAGAACCTTAGACTCCAGACCCTGACCAGGGCTCTGTCCTCTTAGATAATAACTGCCCTCTTTCCTAACATTCTTTCTTTGTTCTCAGCTTGGCTCTTACCTGAGCTGTGTTTAGGTTCCTTAGTGCTTGTGTTTTGAAGAGTCATTTTTCCCCTACTCTACAGCAATCAATGTGAAGCAGGTGGGGCTGGCCCAGGGGAACATCATGACCAATCAGAGGGATCAACTGTGATGGATTCAAGATTGGACCAATCAGTCTTTACTGGGATTTTGAAGAAACTTCAAGGCAAGACCATCATTTCCTCTAGCTCTGAGCAGTCAGGCTTCAACAGCCTGTAAGATAATGAAGACGGAGTTGACAGAAGAAAACAAAAATGTTCTACTGATCTCATTAGCACTTTTGGGTCCATCCATGTAAGAAGAGACCACATGTGTAGACTTCCCAGAAACACAGTCAGAGTGTTTACTTTTGAGAGTTGAACCAGGCTGAGGTGGATTTTGGTCATGTACAAATGAGAGTTCCTACTCACACCTAGCACTTAGATCAATCCGGTCTCAGAGGCTGCAGTATGGAGAGAATGATTCTGGATCTCCTTGGGGGACATCCTAAAACCAGTAGCCTCTCCCTACAACCTCACTACCAAGTGGCATGTGAAACTTGCAGTAAGTTTTTGTTCAAATTTTGCCCCATGTAAATATTTACTGTGTTCAAACACAAAAGCTGCCCTTGAACTGTTCAGTGGCTCTAAGGAGATTCAGCTCTCGATTCTTTTGGGGACTCCTACAGCAGACATACCCATATTCAAGCTGCAGGTTCAGAAAAACTAGTTGAAGAGTCTAGTTGCTAATCCTGCAAGCCCCCGAACAGAGGACTGGCTTGAAATTCTAGGGTTTGGACAGCACAATTAAGGCCAAAGACGCTACAGACTGAGGGCTCTGGATTCTTAGTCTCAGTCTGCCCAGGCAAGAGGCCTACACAACAGCCTCATGGTGAACACTATTCATTTCACCCCAGAAAGTCATTTCTAACATACATCATGCTGATTACAAAGTCTTAAGAAAACATTTCTCAATTCTTCTAAGAAAAGGTGAGGTTATTGTAAATAAGTTTACTTTGGAATAATTTTAGAATTACACGAAAGTATTATTGCACAGAGCTCGTATAGAAAGTTCTCATGTGCCCCTCACCCAGTTTCACTCACTGTGAGCATCTTATGTTGCTCTGGCACATTGATCACAATGGTCACAGCTAAGAAACCATCTTTGGTGTGCGGCTGTGACTTGACGGTTGACTCCCTCCACATTCCCCTACTTTTCCACTAGTGTCCCCGTGTCTCCTAGAATCCCACCCGGGAAACCACATTACACATATTTGTCAAGCCTCCTTGTGTCCCTCTTGTCTGTGACAGTTTCTCAGACTTTTCTCATTTTTCATGTGCTTGACCTTACAGAGGAACCCCAGTCGGGTGTCCGGTAGAACTCTTCAATTCGGGTTACTCTGACATTTTGCTCTCAGTTAACCAGGATGATTCACCTTGGTGAAGGCAAACACAAAAGCAAAGTGCCCTTTTCATCACATCCTAAGGTCTAGGCCGTTAACATGGTGGCATTGACCTTGATCTCTTGGCTAGAGGCTTGTCAGTCTTCTCCACGTTCATCAGTTTTTCTCCCCTTCCCACATTCCCGTATTCATGTTCCCACACTTTTGAAAGCAAGGCAATGAGTTTCGGCTACGCTCAGGGAGGCTCACCTCCCTCCAGTGTGGACTGAATTTGCTGCCTTCTTATGACTTTTTCTGTGAGGAGGACTCCTCCCCTCTCCCCCTTGCTTTTTTATTCCATCATTTGTTTATACCAGTCTGAACTTCTGAGTATTTATTTCATACTTTGGGCTTTAATCCAAAAGCAGATTCAGAACTCCATTGTGCAATTATTCTGGCTCTGGCAGGTGGGAGTCCTTCAGGTCAGTTCCAGGAGGTGCAGTTTTGATCAGCAACTTTGAAAGGGAACGGGCCACCTCAGCAGTAGGTATTCCTAAGGAGGGCGGGCTTCCAGCAGTAACAAGCGGTCCCCAGAGAGATTGAAACTAATTAACCTAATAAAATGGCAATCAAACTCTGTATACCTTGCATCTTTTTATTCATTTAACTTTTGGGCTCATGTCCATATAATGTTCCATTGAGCACACAGAACACAGCTTCATAACTCATGTGTTCTTCAAAACAATGGAATGAACACTTTTGTACATTGGAACACCTATATTTAGTTCCTTGAGAAAAATAATTAAATCTTAATTCATATAGCTGAATCACATTCTAAAATGGTTTTAGACACTGTGTGTGAATTACTGAAACTATTGTTGCAAGGCCGATGAAACAAAAACAGAAATAAAACAATCAATGCAAAAGGGTCCTCACATCCACAAACGCTGTGCAAGCATTCAGCCAACAGGCAAGTTGGCTATGAACTTTTTCAGTCAGTTCTGTGCACTAGAGAAGAGTGGTCAACCAGATAACCTTTGTAGGGCTTCTAAGTTCTCTCTAGTTCGGATCTGTTATAGTTCTGCCATGGGGTATAAACATTCACACTTGGTACACAGATGAGGCATGATTTAACATGTAAATACTTTGTACTTCTTTTGAGGGGTTGCCATGAATGACTCTGGGATGAGTGGCATAATCACTGCAATGTCTCTAACATGGTGCTAGATCCCCATGTGCTAAGCATCACACTTAGTGCTTGACATCCCTACATCTGTAAGTAGATGTCAAAGAAAGATCCTACTGGCACTCCCAGTGGGCAGAGGGAGACTGAAGCTTGCACCAGACTCCCTCCATCACTTCTCCCCACTCTGGTAGGGAGCTGGAGGCTGACCCATTTGCTATCTCCCCACTTCTGAGCACTTTGACAGCGGGGTCTGTACCCTTCTTCCAAGCACAGCTCCTGGCACAGTGTAGGTGCTCAACTCAGCCAGCTGAATCATTGAGACAGTAAAGGAGAAAGCAGGGATCGGGAGACAAAAAGTCAACAGAAAAGCCAAAGTTAAACCTGTTCGAAGAACTCAGTGAAAGGGAGCAGAGTAAGAAGCTGTGCTCTTGGAGTGTGTATCCTGGTTTTAATCTTATCCTGACCCTGTCTGGCCCCTCTGACCCTCAGTCTCCTCCCTCATGAAAACTTGCTTGGCCTCACCTCCCTTAGGGGAGCTGTGAGCATAGGAGTGGACACAAGTATCCATTCTGTCCCCAGTACAGAATGCCCAGTAAAGTGCTACCATAGCACTATTATTTAGCAGCCCAGTGACCTGGGAGTCCTCTTTGCTGTCCTTGGTTTCTGACAAATGGGGAGATAAAGCCTCCTTGGAAGGTCACAGTGAGGAAAGGCACACCCATCCCGCTGCTGGGTTCTGGACCCTGGCGAGGGTTCCATCAATATTTATGGAATTCATCTGAGAAGACACATAACATATTGTAACAAGAAAACCGCATAAGATCTGTCAGAACTGCCAGCAAGGAATCAAATCCAACCCCAAACAACAGAAGAACGTTTCAATTCAGCAGCATGGGGTTGGACTCCGAACTTGGCTCTGTGCATGTGTCTCAGACAAGCTGGGTTGACACCCCCAACCGCCTGTTGCTCTGGTTTATGTAGCACAGAGCTGAGCTGAGAGCTTAGGCTTAGGGGTTTCAGACAGACCTGGGTGCTATTCTAGCATCTGCTACTCTCTTGCTGTGTGGTCTTGGGACAAATCACTTAACCTTTCTGAGCTTCCATTTTCTCATCTGTCAAATGATTAAAATTCTCCCTACCTGAAACTCGATAAGTGGATTACATGCACTAATGTGCAGAGAGCCATTAGCCATGCCTAGCACAGAGAGGCCACCATTCGCTACGATTTACTAAGTGACGTTTGTGGACAGGGCCAGTGACAGGAAAGTCTTGCACAGTGGGTGCTTACTAAATGTATTCTGAATGAACACAGGCCCACATGAGTTTTCCCAGGGCATCTCTGCCCCTTGTCCTGCTCTTGGCCCTTGGATCTCAGAAGGCTGCCTGCCCCTAGCCCTCAGGGCCTGCCTTCTTGGTCACCTGCCTCTTCACTCTTTCTGAGTCACTTCCTCCTTGCTCCCTCCCCCTGTGGCTATGGAAGGTGACAGTGCCTGGTCCAGAGCAAGACACTGAGCCTATAAGGAACCTCCCTGTCCCCCAGACCTGGGCTGGCTATGCCTGCAGAGGCTACTCAGAATCCTCCCTGCCCTGTACCCATGCCCCTTCCAGGGAGCTCTCTTCAGAGTTGAACTGGGAGGCAAGAGGTGGCTTTGACAGCCAGATAACCCTGGGAGGAAAGGCAAGGTTTTAGAAAGTGCCATGTCAACTCGAGGTTTAGTCTTAGATCCTGACTTGAGCGTGAGGAAACGGGGCTGTGACAGGGAGGCGCTTCCTGCCAGACGAATGTCCAGACGTGTCACGGACAGGCATGGTGACAGGCAGAAGGCTGCTTATGTGCTACAGGCTTGGCTGAGTGCGGCTGAGGGGCCCTGTCGGGGGCAAGGCATGCAGATAACCAATTGCCTCCACCTTGGGGACCCTTGCAGCCGTCCGCCGGACAGACGCCAAGCCAGGACATCCTCCCACCGGGGACTTCCAGGCCTACAGACCCAGCATCCTCCCTGGAGCCTCCAGTAGGCTGCAGTGTCCCCCAGCTGGAGCTCTCTGTCCTGCTCCATGTCTTATCAGACTCCCCTGGGAACAGCTCAGTGGCCCCAGAAGGTCAAGGCACCGAGGAGGATGGCATGGTATGCATTTGAACCTTTCTGGAAACATCTGTCCTACAGCAGTGACTCTGCGATGCATGAAACCTACTTCTCAGCACCCAGCCTGCACAGTGGCCATGCCTGCCCCAGGTCTGTGCAGAGTGCAACCCGGCCCTGTGTACTGCAGACCTGTTGCACTCAGAACACAGCAGAGGGTGGCAAGACATCAGCCTCTCCAAACCTCAACCTCCTTATCTATAAAATGATCATGACATGAAATAAATTTTACAGCATGCTAGACCCATGTCCCCCCAGAAAACCACGCACCCCAAAATATTCCACAGCCAATATGACAGCTCTAAGGCTGAGTCCTGAAGCCATCGAATTCTGAAGTGGCTGAATTTCAACAGCCAGTTGTGCTATCCCTTTGATATTCCATGTTTTGCATGACCAAAATTGGGGTTTCTAGTAATTTTTAATGCTTCTTATCTACAGGCAGTGGCAGGTCGCTGGGAGTTGGTGAGATGTCACCGGGCTGGCACATTTTAAATCTATTTATTTCACCAACTGACGGAACAAACTGGGGCTGGGGACATTTCAGATGCCATCCCTTCCTCTGAATGTCACAGTCCTAGAGGAAGACAGGGCTCTACAAGAGGACAAATATATCCTATGCTATGTTTTGATAGAGAGCAGGACCCAAGCAGGATTCACAGATACCTCTTTCAGGGTTCCTGACTCAGGGGGGACTTAGGGTGCACTTATGGGAGGGGAAGTCAAACAGAACAAACAGCAAGGGCAGACGCAGAACAGCGTCCAGGAGGCGGCCTTTCATTCTGTGAAATATTTCCTAACAATGGCTCCTGGTGACCGAGCCAAGGCAGGCATAGTAAAACCAGTCAGTGACTCCCTCCCCCATTGTGCATCGGTGTTAATGAGCCCAATACTGACACCTGTCATCATCACCATAACCCAGACACATGTAGCTCCCCTTGTCCATTTTACAGGTTAGAAGACAGAGGGAGGACCCAGCAGGAGGACCCAACATGCTGGCTTTGGCTCTGGGATGGTCCCTTTGTTATTGGGCTGTTTGGAGGGAGGAGGGAATTTTGTCAGTTTTTACCCTCATTTAACTAACACCGCCACCCATGCAGGTGGGAGGAATTATCAGCCATTTTGCCCTCAAAAGGCCCATAGCTCAGAGAGGAAACCTGGTCCAAGGTCACACAGCCATAGGAGGTAGAACAGGACAGAGCCATAACTGCTGACCCACTGCTAGTGCTGCCTCCCAGTGTGTTATTTTTGAGCCATCTGAATTGAACTTGGCGGACACCCTCCTCAGCACACTTATGCTTGGTTTGTGCCAGAAAGGAAATCAATTCGAGCAAAAGGCAGATCCCAGCTGCCCCCTCCTCTCAGACTCCACAGGATAAGGTCCACTCCTGCTCCTGGCCACCCTGTGTCCCCTCCCTGCCCATCTTGGAAGCCCTGCTCATAAGCCTCCTCCTCTAGGAAGCTCCCCCTGCCAGGTGAGCACTGCCCTGTCCTTCCCCATCACCCACTGCACCTGCTTGGTCCTGGGTGAAGGTGGTGTGGGTTCGAATTCTGCCTGCTCTCCAGCCATTGCAAGGGCAATGGTCCAGCCCCGTAAGACTTCCACTCCTTCTCTAATAAAGAGGGAGGGAGGCTGCCGGGACTGTGTGGAGATGAGTGCCTAGCACAATGGTCAGCACACAGAAGGTGCTCAATAAGTGAGTCCCATGTCCCAGGGCTGAAACTTGAGGCTCCCAAAGCAGGAGCTGCTTCTTTGCTTTTGCCCTCAGGCCTGGGTTCAAATCCCTACTCTAATCAGCTGCATAAATTTAGACAAATCACTTACTTTCCCTGACCCTCGATTTCTTCACCTGAAAAATCAGCTGGGTCTCACTTGTGGGTCATCACGGGAAGGGAAAGATCCACGTGGTGACTTGAGCATCTCGTGTGCTTCCTGGTGTGTAACACGTGGTGCGTGAGATGCTGGGAGAGTGAAGTGGCCAGGACACACGGCCAGTCTTACAGAGCGGGGCGGCCACCACGCCACGCTGCTGCTGCCCAGCAGAAGGGCTCAGAAACCCAAAGGCCCTTTCCATGCAGTTTGTAAGAGAGTCAGGCCAAAGCCAAACGTTAAGGGGACAGAGTTATGAGGGAGCTAATCCCTTCTCATAACTGCGATGTCTCCCAGGTTAAATGCAACTCTTGATGTGTAGGGTGCAAACAATGCAGGGAACAGAAAGATAATTTTCTAACCATCTGGGTTTGGGCAGAACCCAATGCAAGCCATCACTGTCCATCTTAGAACCAGCTATCCATGCATTTCAGGTTCACAGACACCAGATGCAGCAAAATGCCACATGGAAGCAGGTGGGTCCTGGGTGGTTTCTGTCCTTTTGGAGACATCAGGGTCCCCAGGCTTTGGCAGAGCTATACTTTGTGACCCATGGAGCACAGTTTGTGCCCACTGTCCCCAAGTGTCTGACCTGAGGGTGACCCTGCAGCTTCTGGACTTGACTGTCAGGCCCAGGTGCAGGAAGAGCTCCAGGAAGGAGGAAGCTGGCATCCTGGCCCTGCCCTCCAGGGACCTCACTCTGCTCACAGGCATTGTCCACATGTGGACATCCTTGCCTGGAGACTTACCAGCCTCTGCCTCTTCTGCCAGAGCACTCTCCCTGAAGGTACATGCTGTGGGATTCTCGGGACCTGCAGCAGAGGCCAGCACACAGTAGGTGATTCATAAACAGTGAGCAGGAAGAATGAAGGTAAGCATCCCTGAGAGAGGAGAGGCAAGGGCCTCCCCTCCCGGAACACCTACTATGTGCATGGTGCTTTGTGAGGTCTTCTTTCTGCCTCGTGACCCCGCTGTGTTGTAAGGCCACCAGGCCCATTTGACAGGAGAGGAAACAGGCTCAGGGGTCAGTTCTTGCCCAAGGTCTGACATGCAGTCAGCAAGAACAAGAGCGAAGGTTTGCCAGTGCCTCTGTCAGACCCAGGGCCACTCCGCCCCTCTCTACGGAGCTCAGTGACTAGATCAGAAACTCAAATCCTAGCAAGCCACCTGTCACTGCCAGCCACCCTGGAGCCCCAGGAGGCCTTGCTGGAATGAAGAGGAGGAAAGACAGGTAAGGCATCCCTGCTTGCAGACGAGGCTGGGGCAGAGGATGAGGCAAAGTGTATAGGCCTGGAGAGCCAGGACTTCGTCCCAGAGGCCCTGGGAGGCCCAGGGAGGTTTTCAGCAAGGTAACCTCAGGATAACTTTTGTTCGTGTATTAGGATTAGGTTGGTTGTAGCAGGTCAAAAGAATGGGGTGGCACACAAAAAGGTAATACCTCCTGCAAAGCCAGTGCCTTTTTTCCCCCTTCAGTGCTGGATATCATACCCAGAAAGGTGGCTCCTTTAAAGAGCTTTCTCAGAAGCACAACTTCCAGTCACCTAGAAAATGTAGTTTTTGTTCTGAGTAGTAATTTACCCTGCTGCACATCGGAGCTCTGTAACTACAGAAAGAGGTGGGAGTGGACACTGGGCAGGCATCTTAGACTGCAAGAAATGAAACACCTGGCACTGGCTTCAACCCTCCTTTGACAAGAAGCCTGCAGGGACATGTTCCAGGTTGGGTTGCAGACCCAGCAATAATATCACGACCAAGACGTATCCTTTGTTCTGACACCCTTAGGGGTTGAATATCAGTCAAATGTGTTATTATTAAATGAGTTAATATTTGTAAAGCTCTTTGCAAAGCTATATAGAAATAAAGTATGCTAAATGAGTCACCTCGCAATCACAAGATGACTGCCACAGCTCCAGACATCACATCTTGCCCCTACATTGACACCTAATGAAGTAGGAAAGGAGAGAAATAATTATTTTATCCTTTTCCACACACACACAAAAAGTGGCTGCCCTCTCCAGGACCTGGCGGCTGTGCTGGCTGCGAGTCTCAAGCACTTGGGCAGCTGCAGTACTGACTGGTAATTCTATCAAGTGTTCTCTTTTTCTGCCATGGAGAATGCTGACTTCACCGGTCCCCTAGGGCACAGGGACTCCAAGCAGAGTGTCAGGAATTCTGCATTTTCACCTTGGCTGAGCTTCCCAATTTATCTTGTAATTTCATTAAATCCTGTGCCGCATCCCACAGACATTTCTCATCTAACAGCCCGTTGCAGCCATCCAGGCTGTTACATTCTGTGCCTGGTTTTCGTTCTAAAACTCCAATAAGTCTGCACCGCTTGGTCCCTGTGTCTCCCCGGGGTCACTTAGATTAATAACTTCAGCGATTCAGTCTCTTAGGTACTGAGAGCAGCAAGCGAGGGCCTTAGAGCCATTCCAGCTCCAGACTCTGCACTGTGGAAACTTCCCCACCCCGTGGCCTGCACAGAGCTTTGCTCTAACGGCCTAATCAGGATTCAAGATTGTGCCCAGGAGTGCAGAGCCTCCGAAGGAGACCAGCCGGCATGTTCACAGGCTCCTGGGGGTCAGCTGCTTTCTGCTTGGGTATTTTGCAAGAGGAAAGAAAAGGAAATGGCTAGGTAAGAGGGAGACAGACAGACAGACAGGCAAGCAGGCAGGCAGGCTGACTTCTAATAACCCTGGGCCCAGAAGAGAGGAGCAGAGCCAAGCCCAGGCTCCACGCTTAGACATTGATCCAAGCCAGCTCCGCTGTGGACCTGCCAGCTCCTCAAGCCACTGAGCTCCTCTGGTCCCCAGTGTCTCCCCTGTGGAAAGGGCACCAGGATGTCTGCCTCTACCTTACTCCTGAGGACAAAATGACAGCCAGGTGTCGCACAGAGGCAGTCCAATAAATTCCTCTTCTCTAGGCATTTAAAGGAAGATTTGGTCAGTAAAAACAGAGTTCTGCTACTTCAGGCAGTCTGGGATCATGAAGGTTCTGAGCAGACACTGGAAATGAAAGCACTAGCTTTCTTTCTCCGACAACAGGCACCTGATCATCCCAGGGTGAGCACGTGACCCAGACATAGCCAATCATAGTGCCTCCTCCCTCTGGACTCCAATGATTGGCTCAAGGGAATGCATGTGACTCAGGAGCAACCAATCAGAGTTCTGCCCTGGGATATCTGAGTCTGTTGCTAAGGAAAAGTAGCTTCTGGCTTCCAAGAATTAGAAAGAACAGATGTTGGGGCTGCTGTCAACTGTATTTGCTACCAAGAGATAATGAAGCCAGGCAAGGATGGCAAGGTGGGGGATAGAGAGAGAGAGAAAGAGAGAGAGAGAGAGAAAGAAAGAAACAGGGTCTTCGGATCTGGCCAGGCAATCATAAACACCATTTTGTCTGAGCCAAAGCTGGGTGTCAGACACCTGCCAGTGACAGGCCTGTTACAGAGTGTGACAGAGGTCCAGTGGGAGGAGTGTGACAGAAGCAGAAGGGAAGAAAGAGAAACACAGCAACCGGAAGTAATCATTCCTGGGCCACTGATCCTGCTCAAATGCAGCATAACCTCCCCTCTCCACCACTTCCACCAGAGGGACACACACTCATTTGCCACAGGAGAGAACAAGACCGCTCATTGTAGAGGGAAATGGAAAATAAACAGGGCAAACCAGCGTCATCAGTGTTAATTCCACGGTCGTCCAGCCAGCATTTTTGAAAGCACATGCACACTGGTGGTCCTGCAGTCTCTCATCAGACCTTGAACTGGTAATTATGCCCTCGGAATCGCTGTGAAGTTACCTAGGCTGCAGATGCAGTACTCAGTCTGGTGCCCACAATCCTGAAATCTCTTACTTTGATCTGATTCACGCTTTGTTCTTGTCTAGTTTAAAGGGCACTTGCATTTCTGTCTTCCCACAAGGAGTAGGGTTAATGGGGTATGGTAGGCATGCAGGCAAATTTTAGATATAACTTCTACCATTTTATGTGGTCTCCAAAAGGAAATGGGGAGGGGGATCAGGTGCAAAGATTTACTGTAGTAACTGGAATAAGGGATCTGAGCACTTTCAAAGGTAGTGGAAATTATCCAAACCTTGCTTTTTCTTACTTTTCTTTGGGCAGTAATGGGATTTGAACTCAGGCCAGTATTTGCTAGGCAGGTGCTCTACCACTTCAGTCACTCTTCCAGCGTTATACAAATCTTTCAACACACATTAGCTTCACAAGCATGTGACAGTGGAGAGATATCTTAATAGGGCAGCATACTAAAGGGCGACCTCACGTGCAATAGCATGTATTCTTGGTATGTGTCCCAGGAGGAGTGTTAAGCTGCAGGTGGTCACTCTTCACCTGAAGGTGGGGTTGGAATGAGTGCTGCCATGGAAGCTTTGCACACTACTTCAGGATGCAGGGAGCATGGATGTCTTCCCAGTCTTGAGGAAGAAGGCTCCATGTCCACTTCTGACAGTAATTAGGAAGCAACTGAGGACACAGTGGTCTTTATTGCTGATGTCCCTGAGGTGGCTCCTGGACTTGAGATGTCACTGTGTAATCGTATTTTGCAGGTAGGTAAGAGAACTTACTGTATTCTGTTCCTGGCATGGGCCACTGAGGATTTGATCCAATAGCCAACAGAACATAGTGTTAAAAAATTAACCACAAGTCACACTGTACTCCATAAATATGTGTAACCATTGTGTGTCAATTAAAGACAAAATAAGCTGGGAACAGGGATGCCTGCCTGTCATCCCGACACTGGGGAGGGGGAGGCAAGAAGATGGTAAGTTCAAAGCCAGTCTGAGCTACCTAGTGAGACCGTTTCAGAACACCAAGGGCTGGGTGTAGAGCTGAGTGGCAGAGAGCTTGCCTAGCATGTGGTTCCATCCCTAGCACCACATACAGAAAAATAGACGAAATAAAACTTGAAAAAAAAAATGACCATTTAAGGATGGGTATGGTGGCTCATGTCTGTAATCTTAGCTACTCAGAAGGCAGAGATTGAGAGGATTGCAGTTCAAGGCCAGCATGGGAAAAAATTTTATGAGACCCCCCCCATCTCAAACAATGGCTGGGTGCAGTTGTGTGTACCTGTCGTCCCAGCTATGTGGGGAAGCACAAACAGGAGGCTGTGTGTAAAGTCTGACTAGTCTGGACATAAAGGAAGACTCTATTTCGAAAATAACCAGAGCAAAAGCACAGCTGGAGTGCTCAAGTGGTAGAGTGCCTGCTAGGAAGTGTGAGGCCCTGAGTTCAGATCCCAGTACCACCAAGAAGAAAAAATAACCATGAAATGAAATTCAGTACAAAAAAAAAGAAAAGGAAAGAAATAACACAAATATCCAAAACAGGGGACGGGCCAAATAAGGTGAGATAAATATTCAGTTGATTACAGAACAGTAACTGAAATGTCAAGGATAATTAAAATAGTGCCAATAAGGAAAGTAATGGTGTAAGAAGGTCTCCAGGGTTGATTACTGAGTGAAAATCAGAACACAGAATAATGAAAGCAAATAAAGAGACAAAAACCAACAGCCACGCAGGCGCACACATAGATGAGTGTGCCCCACGGTGGACATGCAGGGACAAGTCACAGGTTAGCTGTGGTCTCTGTGGGGAAGAGGAGCCCGGGAGGCGGTGGATGGAGAGCGATGGAAACAGATGCCAGCCCTGTCTGAAACTACTTATGCTCGTGGCTGTACCAAGCGCACAGAAAGCGCTGGTGAGTCACTTAGTAACAAAACAATAGCCACCATGATCATAAATGGGGATTGGGACAATGTAATTCTGAGATCGTGAACCTCAAAGTCCTTAACTAAGTTGAAGAAAACAAGACTTGGAAGAGAAGTGGGCGGCCCAGGCCCACACTGGGTGAGGAGTTTGCGCTACTGGGGGAGTTCTGCCCAGCGCCCTTGCTGTGGTT
This sequence comes from Castor canadensis, assembly GCF_047511655.1. Lineage (NCBI taxonomy): Eukaryota > Metazoa > Chordata > Mammalia > Rodentia > Castoridae > Castor > Castor canadensis. The sequence goes on along the minus strand of NC_133388.1, from coordinate 14,580,835 downwards.
TCAATGAGTCCCCAGAGTGGGTGAGTTGGAACCCAAATCCCCAGTGCAACAAACAGCGTCAGGAGGAGGGGACCTTTCACGATGGTTGGGCTGTAAGAACTCTGCCCTAGGGAATGGATTAATGCCATCACCATGGGAGTGTGTTATCATGAGAACTGATTTTTGATAAAATGAAGAGTCCTCTCTCTCCCTGTCCCTCTCCCACTCTCTCTCTTCCTGTGATACCTTTTGCATATTATGCCCCCCTCGATCTTGGATGTCCCAGACTCCAGTACTGTGAGCCAAATAAACCTCAGCTCCTTAGCAACGACCAGTCTATGGTGTTCCCTTGTGACAGCTCCAAGCAGATAAGGCAGTGCTTCTCGCAAGTCAAGGAAGCCTGTGCCACAATGTCCTCCCTCCGTCTCTCTGCTCATCATGGCCTGGCCTGCTCATCTCAGCAGAGAGGGGACCCTGGACCAGGAGCAAAGCCAACATGGGCTCGCTCTCTGCTCTCAACCTCCTGTGTGGCCTTGGATGAGTGGGTGCCCGGCTGCGGGGTCTCCCAGCTTTCTTCCAGCTCTCAGGGGCTACACGCTGACCTCTCCCCATGGCCACGTCCGTGAACAATGTACCCTCTGCATGACCCCGGAGCGTCCCTCCTGCTCATAATTAGGAAACCCCACGTGAGCGCATGAAGGAACCGTCTTTTTCTTTTCATTATGTGAACTATTTTGGCCTAGTTCGTTCGTTTTTTTCAAAAAGAATAGCTAATATTTCATGGGGAGAGATAAGATCTTGCTTTAATACAGTTAGATTCAATTGACCTTGAGCTGAAGCTACAAATTTCTTAGGGGTGACCTCTTCATCGACGCCTGATACACATTCACAAATCAATGGGCTGAGAAGATCCTTATTTAGATAACTGCTCCAATAGAGGATCCAAAATCAAGGCAGATGTCTAGGGCTCGGAAGGGGAGTGGTGGAATCATGGAATCTTAGAACAACATGGAGTTTGAGATCACAGAATTATGGAATCCTGGAGGTGCAGAATCCACAGCGGGAGGGGACTTCAAAAACGAGATATGACAAGTCAGCTGACTGCAGTATGAGCTCTTTGAGGAAGAGGCTATGCATTGGTCAGCCCTAGCACTCAGGCTGGCGCATAGTAGGGTCGGTAATGTTGCCTATTAAGTACATTCTTGCTTTTTTGACAGTACTGGGATTGGAACTCAAGGTCGAGCTTGCTAGGCAGGTGCCCTACCACTTGAGCCACACTGCCAGCTCTTTTTGCCGTCATTATTTTTGAGATAGGATTTCGCTTTATACCTGGACCTCAGTCCTCCTGTTGATGCGTCCCGTGTAGCTGGGATGGCAGGCATGCACCACTATGCCCAGCTTTTATTGGTTGAATTGGGCTCTTGTAAACTTTTTACCAGGTCTGGTTTTGAATTGCTATCCTCCTGATCTCCACCTCCTGTATAGTAGGATTACAGAGGTGAGCCACCACACCCAGCCTGTCTTGTTTTGTGGTAGGAATTCTAACATAGGTCAAACTGTAAAGGTATATAAGCATGTGGGTTCAAAAAGTCTTTCCCCCTGACCTGAATGTCAGTGGCTACCCTTGACTAATGCCAGGTCTCCCATGTGCACTGCCTGGCATGCTTCTATGGCAATTGAATTCATGACTTACAGGGGGATAAACAAGAAAAAGGAAGTGTTTGTAGCTACTATTTCCATAAAGATAAGGAATTGGAAGCTGAGAAAAGTTATAGGACACTTTATGACAGTTGGGAAGGACCCTGGTCCTGACTGTGATGGCTTTCTCTTCTCCCTTTACCCAGGATAACCTCCTCCGTCCCCACCACTCCTACTACTGCGCTAGCCAACTTCCCATTGCTGGGACAAGTACCTAAGGGAACCATTACCTAGGAAGGATCTATTTTGACTTACGTTTTTATAGGTTGCCACCCATCATGGAGGGGAGGGTGTGTCAGAACAGAGTAGCTGACCTCATGATGGCCAGGAAGCTGAGAGGGAGAGGAGGAGGATAAGGGGAGAGAGAGAGAGAGAGAGAGAGAGAGAGAGAGAGAGAGAGAGAGAGAGAAAGAGAGAGAGAGGGAGAGAGAGCCTATGCTCCCTGACATCCTCTTTCTCCTCTTCCCCCATTTTTTTTTGGTGGGACTGGGGTTTGAACTCAGGGCTTCACACTTGCAAAGCAGGCACTTTACCACTTGAGCCACACCTCCAGTCCATTTTGCTCTGGTTATTTTGGAGATGGGGGGGTCTTGAGAACTATTTTCCCGAGCTGGCCTGGAACCGAGATCCTTTCAATCTCAGCCTCCCAAGTAGCTAGGATTACAGGCATCAACCACCAGTGCCCGGCTCCTTTTTCCCTTTTATCCCTTCTCCTATCTGGACTTGCAGCCTACTGAATGGTGCCTTCCACATTTAAGGCAGACCACCCCCCATTTAGTTAACCCTCTCTGGAAATGCTACCCCTAGACACACCCAGAGGCTACTTTACTCATCTCCTAGGAATGCCTCAATCCAATCAAATTGATAATCATGAGTGACCATCACAACTACTATATGAACAATTTCAGATGTCATGTTTTTCAGGTTTTATTTGTTTTTTCTCTCCTTTTTATTCATTAAGCGATTTTTTTTTTTTTTTGGCAGCACTGGGGTTTGAACTCAGGGACTCATGCTTGCTAGACAGGCACTCTACCACTTGAGCCACTCCACCAGCTATCTGTCTTCCCTTACATCATAAAGCATGGCTATAATAGCTGTGACTCTGCCATGTTGGGGTCAGTCCCTACGAACTCCCTTTTGCCTTGGGAATAGGTCATATTTACCAATATCTTTGTGTGTGTCAAGTTATTTTGGATTGTATTCTAGACATTGTGCCTGTCATGTTATTCCTGTGTGTTATAAGTAGATTGTTAACTCCTCTAGAGAGTGCTGGTTTTCTGTTTGGTTTAGTAGGTAATCTTAACATAGTTGGATACAAACTGCAAACCATTTCTTAGGCTGCAACTCAAATCTCAGCCCAGTGCTTTTCTCCTTATCAAGAGCTATAGCCTGTTCTGCACAGGCATGGCTCAGTGGTCATCAGAGATGTGAGATCACAGATTGTGGCTCCCTCTCTCTATGTCTCTTCATTTCAAAATTTCCCCCTCACTCCCCAGTGGCTGGAATTTCTGCAGCTCCTGTGCTCTGGTCTTTGCGTCAGGACTGCTGGCTTCTTGGCAGTTTAGCTGTGGGTACAGTGACATGCCTTGAAGCCAGAGGCTGGTGCAAGTAGGGAATTCACCCTGTGCAATTCTCCTCTTCCAAATGTCTAGTCTCCTACACAATCTGCATATTGGATTCACTCTGTAATGCATGGCTTTATATTGTGTTCTGGATTACCAAAAATGCACCTTGTGTAATTTACAGTGCAAGGAACTGAAGCCTGCCTTTATTTCAAGTCATAAACATATTTCTAATCTCACTGTGCCATCCATCAGACAGCGTTTGATGCCATGTATCAAACAGTGCATTTGGCACTAAATTGGCAAGCCAATTTAGAAGACTTGCCACATTTATTTTCTTATTTGTCCTTGTGTTCATTCTGGGACAGAAAGATATGTAGTTTGCACTGAGGAGCAGAGAAGGAGGGACTGAAACAGCCTAGGATAAATCACTCCCTCTCTCTGATTCTGTTTTCTCTTTTGTAAAGAGTTGGATGTTCAATTGAGCATTATATGCAAAAGTAAAAGAAACAACTTGAAGCAGTCTAATAACCAATAAAAAGAGTTAGAGGAAAACTGTGTAACAGAATAGAGCATCTTTGTTGCGAGTGATTTGATTAAAGTTAATGACATGGAAAGTGTGATTAATGTGCTGTTAATATAACAAAATTACATTCTAGAAACAAATTATAAACAGCCAAATATCATAATAGGATCCCAGTTGTGTATAAAAATATGTATGATGTCATTCAATAAAAGACTAGAAAGACATGGCCAACTGTTACTGACTTAGGTTTTACTGGCAGGATTATAGGCAATTTCTACTTTCTTCTTTATTTCCCCACTTTTCTAAAAATAAAATGCCACATGCTTGTTTGGTGGGGGGAGTTTTTCTAAAATTTTAATCAAAGGGATGGCTTACTTATCGCCAAAGTCCTATCCAGCCAGAATGTTTTGTGGTTCATTGGTTTATTCAGTATGTATTTTTTGAGCACCTATTGCATACCAGCCCCTCTGCTGTGCACTGGGGAGTAGTCAGGGGTGACTAAGATACTGCACCCCAGAGTCTACAATCTAGAGGCGAATGGAACATATTTTATCCATTTGTAAAAATCCCACTGCTTGGCCCAGTGCTCCAAACACAGCGGGTGCCCATCCATTAGGTGTTTATTGAACCAACACTGATTATAACCACCCGGCTCAAGATCAAAGCGGAAAAACTAACTACCCAAGACAAGCAGATGCCAGGGTAGGATGGGGTGCAGGGGAGGTCTCAGGTGTCCAGGAGGGAATAAGGGCTAGGAGTGGAGGGCTGTGAAGACCAGGATGGGGGACGTGTGTGTTGGGCTTAGACAGGGATGGACAGATGTGCTGACTGGCCCCACCTCAGCAATGATGTCCTTGCTGCAGTGCCCAGGAGGACCTAGGGGACCAGAGGAGGAGACATGAGGAATCATGTCTTTCCCTGTGTGGGAGTCCCTGGAGTCAGCACCCCTCATTTGCAGGAAGGAATCCAGGTCTTCTAAGTTTTATCCTCATCTCACTCAGATAAGAAGGGACAAAAGCAGTCAGCCACTGTGCAGTGGCTTCTACAGCCAAGTCCAGGGACCCTCGTTGGCCCCAATTCCTGTGCAGTGCCAGGCAAGGCTCAGGTGGCTAGAGAAGGGGAAGACACCCCTTAATTAACAACCGGAGCCAAATTGGAAACAGCTGTAAATAATTAGACAATTTAAGTACTGTGAAAGAGAAATAATTTCTGTAGCCTTTGTAATAAATCTTATGCTGTCTCAGTCCCTACACTGGACTTGAACTTTTTTTTCCAGGGGTGAGTTAGCACATTACTCATAAGAGAAACAGTCTCCCTTTTGTTTGGGCTGGGTCTGTTTAATAACAAAAGAGCCTATTGCAATTACCGGGGCAGCACGGTGACAGCAAGTGCCCTCCTCTGATGGGCTTATGGGCTCTGTGGCGCGGTGGGCGGCAGCTCCCTGTCCATTGCACCTTGAAGTCCACTCTAAATGATCTGTGCTTTCAATCAGCTCCAGATTTGGGAGATTGTGATGGAAAAGATACAGTACCCAAATGTGTTCATGTGCAGGAGGACCTGGAGTCCATGCGCCACCAGGATCTGGGGCTTCCCCAGGGTTCCAGAAGTCTATCTGTCTTATTCCTCCATATTCTAAGAGAAGAGGAAGATAAAACTCTTGCTAAGCAGGAAGAGAATAAAGGGAGAGGGCTCTAGATGAACCTCTTTGCTTTAGAAATGAAAAAATCAAAGCCCGCAGAAAGGAACTGGGTGACTGATGCTACCATTGAGTTTGTAGCAGAATCAGGGAATTCCACAGCCCTCATTGGGTTCCACAGAGCAGTTTCCAGCTGATTAAATAATCAAAGTTACTTCAAACTCCCTCAATAGTCTTGCCAGGTAAGAGCAGCTGTAAGAGCATCCTGGAAGGATTAAGTGTGAGCTTTGAGCTAAACTTGGCTTCTATCCCTGGCTCCTCTGCTTCCTAACTGTGATCCTGGGTAAGTCATTTCCCTCTAGAGGTCTGTGAAATGGGTACGAAAGAGCTTCTAAGGTTTGTCAGAAGGATGGATGAAACAATGAATATTAAAATCTTATTAACTATGCCTACTCCAGCTGAGCATGGCTGGGGACAGGCCCTCGTTTGCTAGCTGAGCTCTGCTGGAACTCATGATTCCAGCCCTCAGGCAGGCTCTTGGGGCCAGCCAACCATCCTCATCTGTCCATTCGATGCCTCTCCTGTTCTCAAACTGCCCATACTCTCTCCTCCCTGTTTGCTCTCAGCTTGCATTTATTTTATTTCACTGGAACAAATTTAAGCCAGTCAGAAGAGAACTTTCAGATGGCCCTCCATGAAATCCACCAATCTACTTATAGCCAGATACTCTGCATTTCCTCTTGTAAAACAGACAAATGTCATTTTTTCACCTTGTGCTGGCTCAAAGTTCAGAGACACTAACTAATTTGCCCAAGATTAATAGCAAGTAAAGAGTAGGGCTGGAATGTTAATTGTGATCCTATTAGAAGGTTTGGCCCAGGAGATGATGTCTTCAGCACCCACGGGAGAGCCTGGCATATGGAAGATACTCAGTGAATGTTTGAATGAATGATCAATCCATTGCTCCCAGTGTGTTCCTCACAATACTGGTGACCCCCCCAACTGCAGCTCCTCACCTCTATCCTGTTCCCAAGAGCAGAGGTCTCAGACCTGTTTAAAGAGGTTAGTGATGGAGGCTTTTTTTACTACTCAAAAAATGACAAGGGAGCTTGCCACCCACAGCCCTGGGAGGGGGAGAATTCCACTTTCTAGAAATTGGTAACATGAGCCAAATTTTATGTTTCTCACAAGGCATTCGAATCTTAAACAGACACATTAACATAAAAACCAGTGCAGGACATGTGAAACCAGCAAAGAAGCCTTCTATAGAGACAATTTTATAATCCAAAGTGCATCTCTTATTAGGAGATAAGGTTGCAATCAAAAGTTACAAACCATGTGAAAAGATGAGTCACCTTGAGAAACAGAATTAGCACCCAAAAACCAAACAGGAGAATGACCCAAAAGACATCATTTTCAAAATACTGCACTCTACCATGATGACAGAAATGGTTCAATCTAGGTTCATTTTCCTAAAGAGAAACTGACAGAATTATTAGGGCCACAGATCAGCAGATCACTGCTGACCCAACTCCAGTCATCAGCCTTTCCAGTTTTATAATTTTCACAGCATCTCTGAGAAACTTTTATCATGTACTTATTTTTTTTAAATCTTCTCACTCTAAAATTTTTCATTAATTTAATTTTCCGTTGGCACATTCAAAATTTTGCAACATCCGCAAAGAACTTTTTATTATTTACCTATTTTTTTTCTTAAATTGCCTCCTTTGGAAAATTTTCATGAATTTAAGTTATAGAGAACCCAAAATGATGCAGGAGAACTGACAAAGTCATGGGTTTGATATACCATTTGCTCTCTTTTCTTCAACATGAAAATAAATCCTTAAGTATGACAATTTTTAAAATACTTGTCCATGGACTAAAAATATCTCATGCACCCACCAACGTCATATCAACAAACATTGGAAAACACTGGCCCAGAGCAACCTTCATTTCAAAGGTAGGAAAGTCAAACTTTGCCACAGTCACAGAGCAAGTGTAGGACAGAGCTGGGTCTTGAACCCAGACACCTGCCTCTGATAGAAGGGTGGAGTCCTCTGCCTCTTAGCACATCATCACATTTTTCCTTGCATAAATATTAAATCTGTTTGCAGAAGTCAGAAGATATGCATTTTCCAAAATAAATGCAAATAAATGGTCTTTTAAAAATGGGCTATGATTCCCACCAGACATTTATTACCTCTCTGTAAATTAAACCCATATTTATGCATGCTAATGAGGTGGGGAGTGAGCCCCCATCCTTGATCCTTCACAATGAGTGAAGAGGAAAACCCGTATGGAGGACATCAAAGTCTTAATATTGTTACGGTCACAGTTAACTGAGGAACTCGAAGGGCTGCGTCACATGAAGTCATTCATAACACTTTGAAAGACATGAATTAAAGGGAGCAAGATTTCCTTTACCACCAAAGCACCCCTAATCTAGGGGAGAGCAGGATCCCGCCTGCTTTGAATAACTGCCTAGCAAAAGAGAAGTTTAGGGCCATTTTTCCTAAGCTGTGATTAGAACCAACTTTCAGTTATGTCTGGGAGCAAATGTCCAGCACCCTCCACTCACTCCACCCCCATCTCGCTATCGCCTTCCCCTCTGCTTCCTCCATGACCTTCCCATGTTAAGCATATTCAGGGAGACACTGGGACACCATGGTGGCTCATGGCTCCTCTCAAGTAGCTCCCACCAGCCTTTCTGTGTGGACCACACACACACACAGACGCACACTGATGTGCACACACGCACGCACATGCACGTGTATGCACGGTTTAAGCATGTGCTTGCCTCCACCCACATCTAAACCAGACCTAAAGCTGCTGATCAGGAGCCCCGAACACTCCCTGAGTAGCAGCCTGTGTCGCTCATTCAAAGACTAGAAGCAACTGGACCCTGGGGGCAGAGCCAAGGGGACAGTCCCTGCTGCCAGGGACCAGGGAGCAAAGGAGAGGAGGCTAGGAGAAGCTCTCCCACCATTGTTAATCAGTCTCTGAAGAGACAGCCACACCCTGACTGAGGCGGATGGATGTGGGGGTGGTCCCTGAGAGCTGAAAGGCACTGGTATGTTAGCCCCTCCATTGTCATTAACAATCTCCTATGTATAAGAACACTCAGAACTGGGGACAATTGCAAGAGGCACAAAAGAGCAGCCACAAGAACAGTGCTCCTTGAGTTGGACCAGCTACAGAGGCCCCCAGAGAGCTTTTCAAGCAGACCAAGGACATTTTGACCCACCCATGAGGTTTGGATGGGGCTGGAGAACCTGGCATTGCTACCGAGTTTCCCAGTGACCAGTCAGGGATCACACCTTGAAACCCCTGCAAACCAAAGGTTTTGCTTGATGTTGAAATTGTTGGGGCACCTTTTAGAAATATACCCATGCATGAACTCCAGCCCCAAAGATCTCAGAGTTTTGTCTTTTTTTTTTTTTTTTTAAGCGTTTAAAAAATTCTCCCCAGGAGATTGTAATAAGCCACAGAGGGCTGAGTGCCACTGTGTGACAGGTACCCTACAAAGGCCTCAGGGGTCTTCTGTGCCCAAAGACAGTCACTACAAGCCCCTTTTCTTCCTTGGATTCTGTACTGGACTGGACTGGACAGGACAGTATTAGGGTGGGTGGTAGGTTTTTCCCCATAATCCCTAGAAACCAAGGAAGCATTGGTTAGGTTGAAATTATACCAGTGCTTCCTGGTAATTTTTTGATGATAGGTTTGTCTAGGTCAACAGCAGGAATAACTGTGTGTGAGGAAGGGAGGGAGAGGAAGGAACACAGAGCCCAGGCTACCAGCCATGCTGGGCAGGGGTCACCATCATAGCCCTGTACACAAGAAGGGGTAGGGGAAGCCGTCATCTAGCAGTGAGGCAGTGACATTCCGCAAGGGACCTTCTCAAAGCTGAACAGCAAATTTGGTTGCTGTTGGGACCACAAAACTGGGGCTCTGTGGTCCTGTTCATTTGTCAGGGCTGCCTTAACACAGGACCACAAACTTGGCATCTTAAAGCCATAGACATTTATTCTCTCAGTGCTGGAGGCCAGAAATTGGAAATGGAGGTGTCCTTCCTCAGGACACCACTGGGGACTCCTTCCTCACCTCTTTCAGCTTCTGATAGCTGCAGGTGCTCCAAGGCTGAGATTGCATCACTCCATGCTCTGCCTCCCTGGTCTCACAACCTTCTCTCCTTGCACTGGACTTGGGATCCACCTGGGTAACTCCGGGTGGTTCTGTCTCAGTATTCTTAATTTAACAACACCAACAAAGAGCCTTTTTCCAAATAAGATCCCGTTCACAGGATTTGCGGTTAAGACAAGGACATGTATTTTGGGGAGGCCACAGTCCAACCCACAGACACCTCTGTCTACCCAGTCTTTGCAAAGAAAGAGACTGATCCATGTCTGCCACACAGTCTCACTAGCCGTCAATATAAAAGAGGACTTTGATGTTCCAGATTCCAGCGTCACTAACATCCATGTTTAAGAGTGAGAAGAAATAAAGAGTAGAAAGAGGAAATCAGAGTGGGGGAGTGGGTAGAAGGGAGAGTAGACTACAAGAAGTAAGATGTTCCCCCAAGAACTAAATCCCAGAGGATCCTGGTAGCTGACCAGCACAAAAAAGGCTCCCCTACAGAGGCAGGGCACATTGCATTTGACTTTGCTCTCCCTCTTCCTTGACTGCCCTTCCCCAGCTCCCATTGGCTGTAGCTACTTCATCCTCTAAACTCAATTCTAACCCTGCTTCCTCCAAGAGGGCCACCTTGTCTGAGGCCCCACCCCTGGGCTGAGTTGGTTGTTCCCTCTCTCAGGTCCTCAGAGATCTTGATTTGGGGGAGGTGACACTCTAGGAAAGAAGAGGTCAGGAAATTAAATTCTGCTGAAAGGCTGAAATAACACTTGTGAAGTCATTCAGCAGAAACATTCCGTGTGGCTTTGTAGGATTATTAAGGCAGAAGAGAGAAGCTGACTTCTATGCCCTCTCGTAGAAACATTCCAGACAACATGGTTGCCTTCATCTGTGAAAGAGGTCAAGGAAAATATTCACTGTGCACCCCACTGGGCAATTTCCTTTTCTTTTTTAATAAGCAAACAATGCCTCCACAAAATCTGGCATGCAGCCACATAAATTAGTGGTTACTTAAAGCCATGATAATGCCATTTCTAAAAATGCTTAAATCACAGGCTCCAACATATGAGGCCATAGGCCTTACATGTCCTTTGCTCACAGTGCAACAGGTCCCAAGGCTTGGCCACTGGGACCATTGGCTGCCTGTGCCCATGACAGTGGTTCTCAACTGAAGGGAGGACTGAGAGCCACTCCTCCCAGTTGCCATCCTTGCCATTTGTGGTGGCTTGGGAAGAGGAATTCAGCAGTGAGACCAAGGCAGGCAGAAAAGAAAGTGGGAGCAACCCGCACAAGGGTCGATAGATGTGGACAGCAACCTCAGCAGGGTTTGTCCAATGTGGCTGTGGAGTCAAGGCTTTGCTAAGGTGCATGGATTTTATGCTAAGGACAATGAAGAACCACTCAGGGACCTGAACAGCACAGTGACTTAATCAGACAGGTGTTATAGCAAGATTATCTGACACATGAGGTGGAAACAGTAAAAACTGTTAAATTTCGTTGTGTAAAAAGGAGAATTGTACACAGAAAAAAATTAAAAGCATGAATCACCTCCAAAGACAAATTGCAGAGTGGAAAAAAATATTTGCAACTTAATTCACAGAGAAAAGTTTGGATTCCTTAATTTCTAAAACACTCTGATGAATCCATCATAAAAGATCAAATCCTTTCCCTCTCCCCTTTTTCTGTTTTTTATTAGCCATATATTAACTGTACAAAAAAGTTTCATTGTAACATTTCCATACATACACATAATGTACTTTTATCAAATTCACCTCCTCTATTACTCTTTCTTATTCCCTCTTCCCCTTTAAACAATTTTAACAGGTTTCATTATTCTATTTTCATGCATTCCTATACATTAAAAGAGGTCCAAACTCACTCTTGGTAACAGAAATGCCCATAAAACTATGAGATTGTATCTTTACATTTTGAATTTACAAGATCAAAATTGATATTTTATATATGTTGGTTGGGGGAAGCAATAGTCTCTACCTTTGTGATATGCAGTATATCAATATGAACTTGAACTTAAATGCACATACTCCTCACCCAGAAACTCCCTCCTAGGAACTTGTCCTGCAGTTACACAAATGTGCATAGATTTTACCTGAAAACAGTAGGGGGTCCATCAACAATGAGACAGTGATTAAGGACACTATTGTGGATTGAAATGTGTCCCCAGAAGAGATATGTTAAAGTCCTAATCCTCAGAAACTCAGAACCTGACCTCATTTGGAAATAGGCCATTGTGGACATAATGAGTTGAGATGGAATATGATAGGATCCTTCACACATATACATATATGTGTGTGTGTGTGTGTATATACACATATATATCATTATTATTATTACTGGGATCCTTTAAGAAAAGAGGAAGAGGGCTGGGGAAATAGCTCAAGTGGTAGAGCACTTGCTTACTTAGTACAATGGTGGGTTTAACCCCCAGTGTTGCAAAAATAGCAGATTGGAAGCACCCACTGTTTTGACTCAGTGAATAAGAAGAATCAGGTAACACAGAAGAGACTGTATTCTAAAGAAGAAAAGAGAGGGGGAGAACTGGAAATCATGAAAGAGGTAGCAGGACAGCTGAAAAGCATGGAGAAACTAAGGCAACACAAAGAAGCAACAAACAGTTCCAAGTTTGTCCCTGGCTTCTCAGGAGGGGGAGCTGAAGAAGCTATCACAAGGTAAGATAGATACCCTTGGTGACAGGCTGGAAGGTCTAGCTGCAAGATAAGCCCACACTTCCTGCATGACTTAAACCCACTGCAGGGATTTGTGAGACAGTGACTGCTCCTGTGTGGGAGATTAGCCTTAGTGATTAAAGACATTCTGTTGTTCCCCTTATCTCAAGGTGTGATATCAACATGCCATCTTGAGAGAGGACATAGTGTTTGAGGCTGAGATAACTTAGGGGCCTGAAAACAAGGAATACTCATGGCTCAGGGAGCCTAGGGACACGCTGTCACAGAGTCTGGGTGAGAAACAGCCACAAGGTGTAGTCAAGAAGAGGGAAAGGGTCTGACATGACCCCCCAAAGAAGTTCAAGCAGCAGAAGACTCCAGCACCAACAAAGGGTGCTGCAGTGGTCCAAGGCCCCACTCTCCCTAGCCAGGAGTGAGTCCCACACTGAGACTCCAAAGGAAACAGAGCACCAACCTTATGGCTGGCTTAGTGTTCCACCTCCAGGGACTGACAGCCCACTGTGTATATTGACTGCTAGGTAGAACAGACCCTCAAATCATGTAATATACACATATACAGGGAAGTGAATTGTTGGGCAGGGTTTGAAAGTACTGAAATTTACCTTTGAAACTGCATATTGGCATATGTTTGCTGACAGTCAGGACTGAGGGTGTAGAGTCCATACCCTCTAAATCATGAAACTTTCACAGCCTCCTCCTCTCCACAGGAAGGTGAACTGCTGGATGGGATCTGAAAGCACTGAGACCAGCAGGCAGAGTACCAACGTCCCTCAATTCTTCCTCAGCCAGTGCAGAACTCAGTGCTCTGTTTGCCTCCAACTCCCCAACTGTGATGCATTTGGAGCTCACTCTAAGGCTTGGACACTTGTTGCCCATGGGAACACAAACCAGAGAGGAAATAGAACAAGTGGGAACCTGCACAGCCCACTGTCTGCAAAGTTCCCTATAGCCAACAGCAGCTCCCAGTGCACAAAGAAGAGAAACTTCTATAGTGAAAGCAGTCCAGATGCATATAAAACATGACTCATCTACAAGAGAGATCAGATAATTTACCCTGATCTGAGCAGTACTGGGCATCAGGCCCAGTGCCTTGAGCATGTGGGCAATGCTTGGCTACTGAACTAAACCCCCCCCCAATCAGTGGTGAGAAATAGCACCTTAATCTAGCCACTCCATTGTCCTGCTTGCACACTAAGAATATTTCAACTGAAAGACTACAGGTGATTAAAATTTCAGATGTGTAATTCCCAATACAGAAGCATTAGTAATATGAAAAAATAAGGCAACGTGTCTCTTCCAGAAGTCAACAATTCTATAATAAAAGATTTGAATCATAGTAAAGCAGATGACCTTTCAAGCAATGAACTCAAAAGAATACTGATAAGAATGATCAATGAAATTAAAGAGGACATTTATAAAAACCTGAATGAATTCAAAGAGGATGTAAATAAACAGATGAATGAACTCAAAGAGAATTCAAATAGACAGCTGAATGAAATAAGGAAGATATTGCAAGATATGAAAGAGAAATTCAATAAAGTTATAGAAATCCTGAAAAAAATCAAATTGAAATCCTGGAAATTAAAAGCTCAATAACCCAAATAAAAAACTCAGTTGAGAGAATTCCAAGATGGTGGCTAGAGGGAGGCTCCTATAGTGAAATCTTGGAGGGACACCAGAGACACATTTTGCAGGCATAATCACTGAGAAAAGGCATAACTTTGACCCCTCCAACACCTCCAGCCGGCGCAGAGAATCTCCACTTCACGTTAAACGGAGAAACGAGGAGGGCCCCCAGGCCGCCAGTCACTGGCGCCCAGACAGCTTGGTAAGACGCAGACCAGGTGAGCTTCGAGGTACCGCGGTTCCCCCACAGACAAGCCTGGGCCAGAGCAGCATAGCCCCCTGGACAGACTGACCTCCACCCGGGAAAAAAAGAGAAACTGAGTACTAAGCAATAAGAACAGTTAAGACACGCTGGAAAGAGGGTGGGGCGCCCTGAGCGCTGAAGATTGGGGGAAGGGACTCCTTCCCGGGACTGTAAATAAACGAGCCGGGCGGCCGGAGAGGCTCTGGCGGGAGCGGAGCGCGCCCAGCAACCAGGAGCAGGGAAGCTTGTGAGAGGAGGGAAGACCCACTTCCCACGTGAACTGTAAATAAACACGCAGGCCTGACAACGCGGGGCAGTGTCACCTTTCCCAGTGCTTGGAAAGGGGAAAGCCTGTAGCAGAGGCTCCCGCACAGGAGAACTCTGAGCAACAAAGCCTGCGGGTCCAGGTGAGTGCTAAGCTCACCCCAGAGATCTGCATAAATAATGCCTCCAGCAACAACAGGCTGACAACAGCTGGCAGGCAAGCCACAGTTGCAGATACCATTCTCAGAACTGTCTCCAGACTCTTTTTTTTTTTTTCTTTGTCTCCCTACCTTTGATGAGACAATAACCGAATTACACCTGCAAGCTGAAAAACTTACTGAAACTGTATTGCATTTGAACTTGGGACACTTGTTGGGGTTATTTTTGTGCGTGTGTGTGTAGTTTTGTTCTTCTTTATGCATCCCCTTTGATGAGACAACTACAGAACAACATCTGAGGCACCATCTCCAGGATTGGAGACTGTGACTTCACTGCATTTGAACTTGGAGGTTTTTTGGTTTTTTTTAATTTTCTATTTTTTCATTTTATTATAATACATTTTTATAAGTAGATTTTTCTTTCATTTACTTATTTTTTATTTTTATTTTTACCTTTTTTTTTTGATTTTTGATTTTCAATCCTCTCCTGTCTCTCTAATGTCTGTTCAGCTTACTGTCGATTAGTACACTAAAGCTCCCTGTTTATACCTTTGAAATCTTCTTGTCTGACACCTTGTTCTGTTTTCTCCCTCCAGTCTGTGCATTTGCTTTTCCCATTTCTTTAACTTCTTGCTTTCCATCTCAGCTCACCCTTCCATTCTAAATATTACCATTGTTATTATTACAAGCTAGAAAATACTTAATTGCACACAGTACAGGGACAGTAACAACACCAAAGACAATGACAGGAAGACAGAAAAAACAGGGAAACCAGTTTCCCCACAGCAAAAAATTAGTACAAGAACTAGAGGGGAATGAAGAAAACAGGTACTCAGATCCAGACTACAACAAAATGAAGATAAACTATGCCAAAGGACCCAATGAAGCCCACAAGAATAACTTAAAAGAAGACATACTACAGGTACTCAATGAGAATTTTATAGAGATGATACTGGATAGGGTCAACCAAAATGTACAGGAGACACTCAAGAAATTCCAAGACAAGAAAAATAGAGAATTTGAAAAAACAAAAGAAGAAATAAAGGAAACCATAGAAGCACTGTATAAACACCAAAGTGAAAGAGAGAACACAATGAATAAACAGATAAATGAACTCAGGACAAAAATAGACAACATAAAAGAGGAAAACAGCCAGGATATGGAAAACCTCAGAAAAAAGAACAAAACAGAACTGCAAAACAAAACGGAAGGCCAATCCAGCAGAATAGAACAAACAGAAGACAGAATCTCAGAACTTGAAGATGAAATGGTAATTAAAGGAAAAACTGAAGAACAATTAATTAAACAACTCAAGACCTGTGAAAAGAAAATGCAAGAACTCACTGACTCCATCAAAAGACCAAACTTGAGAATCATGGGCATCGAAGAAGGAGAAGAGGTACAAGCAAAGGGAATGCGTAATATATTTAAAAAAATAATAACGGAAAATTTCCCAAATCTAGAGAAAGATATTCCCATACAGATGCAAGAGGCCTCCAGGACACCAAACAGACCAGATCAAAATAGAACTACCCCACGACATATCATCATTAAAACAACAAGTTCAGAAACTAAGGAAAGAATATTGAAGGCTGTAAGAGAGAAAAAACAAGTAACATACAAAGGTAAACCCATCAAAATTACAGCAGACTTCTCAACAGAAACATTAAAAGCAAGAAGAGCGTGGGGTGAGATCTTCCGGGCACTGAATGAAAATAACTTCAACCCCAGGATACTCTACCCAGCAAAACTATCATTCAAAATAGATGGAGCAATAAAAGTCTTCCATGATAAGCAGAAACTAAAACAATATGTGACCACAAAGCCACCACTACAAAGGATTCTTCAAGGGATTCTGCACACAGAAAGTGAAACCCAACTTAACCATGAAAAGACAGGTAGCACCAAATCACAGGAAAAGAAAAAGCAAGAAAGTAGAGAGTAACCTCAACTTAGGTACACACAATCAAACCTTCAAACAACTAAGACAACTAAATGACAGGAATCACCACATACCTATCAGTACTAACGCTTAATGTTAATGGACTTAATTCACCCATCAAAAGGCACCACTTAATGAAATGGATTAAAAAGGAAGATCCAACAATTTGTTGCTTACAGGAGACCCACCTCACCGACAGAAATAAGCATAGGCTTAGGATGAAAGGCTGGAAGAAGATTTACCAAGCCAATGGCCCCCGAAAACAGGCAGGAGTAGCAATACTTATCTCTGACAAAGTAGACTTCAAACCTACATTGATCAAACGAGATAAAGAAGGACATTCCATACTAATAAAAGGGGAAATAGACCAAAAGGAAATAATAATTATCAACCTGTACGCACCCAATTTCATCAAACATACCCTGAAAGACCTAAAAGCATATATAAATGCCAACACAGTGGTTGTGGGAGACTTTAACACCCCATTATCAATAGATAGGTCATCCAAACAAAAAAATCAATAAAGAAATCCAAGATGTAAAATATGCAATAGATCAAATGGACCTAGTAGATGTCTACAGAACATTTCATCCAACTTCTACACAATATACATTCTTCTCAGCAGCCCATGGAACCTTCTCCAAAATAGATCATATCCTAGGGCACAAAGCAAGTCTCAGCAAATGGAAACAGCCAAGATGCCCCACCACTGATGAATGGATTAAGAAAATGTGGTATCTATATGCAATGGAATTTTATGCAGCCATGAAGAAGAACGAAATGTTATCATTCGCTGGTAAATGGATGGAATTGGAGAACATCATTCTGAGTGAGGTTAGCCTGGCCCAAAAGACCAAAAATTGTATGTTCTCCCTCATATGTGGACATTAGATCAAGGGCAAACACAACAAGGGGATTGGACTTTGAGCACATGATAAAAGCGAAAGCACACAAGGGAGGGGTGAGGATAGGTAAGACACCTAAAAAATTAGCTAGCATTTGTTGCCCTTAACGCAGAGAAACTAAAGCAGATACCTTAAAAGCAACTGAGGCCAATAGGAAAAGGGGACCAGGAACTAGAGAAAAGGTTAGATCAAAAAGAATTAACCTAGAAGGTAACACACACACACAGGAAATCAATGTGTTTCAATGCCCTGTATAGCTATCCTTATCTCAACCAGCAAAAACCCTTGTTCCTTCCTATTATTGCTTATACTCTCTCTACAACAAAATTAGAAATAAGGGCAAAATAGTTTCTGCTGGGTATTGAGGGGGTAGGGGGGAGAGGGAGGGGGCGGAGTGGGTGGTAAGGGAGGGGGTGGGGGCAGGGGGGAGAAATGACCCAAGCCTTGTATGCACATATGAATAATAAAATTTAAAAAAAAAACTCAGTTGGAAACCATGCTAATAGAAACAAGTTGGAAACAGAGTATCTGGGACTAAAGACAAAGTAGAGAAATTAAATCAATCAGACAAGACAGGGAAGAAATATTAAGAAAATACTAATGGAACATGCAAGGCTTCTGGGAAATCATCAAAAGGTAAAATATATGAACCATGGGTATAGAAGAAGGAGAAGAGGTACAAGCTAAAGGCATGGAAAATATATTCAATAAAATAATAGCAGAAAACTTCCCCAATCTTGAGAAAGGGGAATATCCAGGTACAGGAAGTTTTCAGAACACCAAACGGGCAAGATCAGAAAAGAGACATGCCTACACATACAATAGTTAAAACAGTAACAAAGAAATAATGTTTAAAGCTTCAAGAGAGAAGCAACAAGTCACATAGAAGGGCGAGCTCATCAGAATAACAGCAGATTTTGCCACAGAAATTATAAAAGCAAGGAGGGTATGGAATGGTATATTCCAAGCACTGAAAGAAAATAGCTGTCAGTCTAGATTAATGTATGCAGCAAAGCTATCCTTCATAATCAAAGGATAGATAAAAATCATCCACAATAATCAAAAGCTAAAGGAATTCATGACCACTAAATCAGCACTGCAAAAGATAATTAAAGGAATCCTACACAGAGAAGAGAAAAATAAACACAACCAGGAAAAAAGGAGAAAGAATAAATCCCACTAGACAGGTAGCTTAGCAAATGAGGATTAGGAAAGAAAAAAAAATCACAAAAAACCCAAAACAACAGAAAATGATACATATCTTTCAATATTAACTCTGAATGTCAATGGTCTCAATTCTACAGTCAAAAGAAATTGAATAGCAGGTTGGATTAAACACCAAGACCTGACCATTTGTTGCCTACATCAGCATCTCATTGACAAAGACAAACATTGGCTAAGGGTGACAAGATGGAAACAGATTTTCCAAGCAAATGGACCCAAAAAAGCAGGAAGGAATAGAGTAGCTTTACAGATATCTGAGGAAACAGACTTCAAACAAAATTAGAAGAGACAAAGAAAGTCACTTCATATTCATAAAGCGAACAATCCAGCAAGAGAAGATAACAATGGCAGACATATATGCACCAAATGTTGGCACACCCAATTTCACTAACAAATATTATTAGACTTATAAGCAGAGCAAGACTCCACCACAATAAAGTGTGAGATTTCAATACCCCACTCTCAGAAATGGGTAGGTCATCCAGACAAAAAAATCAACAAAGAAACTTCAGACTTAAACAGCACTGTAGCCCAAATGGACTTCACAGACATATAGACTATTCATCCAGCAATTTTACAGTGCACATTCTTCTCAGCAGCCCATGGAACTTTCTCCAAAACAGACCATATTTTAGGAAGCAAAGCAAGTCTTAACAAAAAATCCTCTGTATTTTATTAGACTACAATAGAATAAAACTAGAAAGCAATGCCAAAAGCAAATAAAGATGTTCAAACACATGAAGAGTGAACAATACATTGTTGAATATTCAGTGGGTCATTGATGAAACAAGAGGAAAAATAAAAAAGATTCCTAGAATCTAATGCAAATGAAAACCCACTCACCAGAACCTCTGTATACAACAAAGGCAGTGCTAAGAGAACAGTGCATAGCTAATGGCACCCACATCAAAAATAGAGATCTCAAATAAATAGCTTAATAATTCACCTCAAACTCCTGGGAACACGAGAACAAGCCAAACCCAAAATTATTAAGAGGAAAGAAATAAAGATTAGTTCAGAAATTAATGCAATAGAGACTTTAAAAATACAAATAATCAATGAAACAAAAAGTGGTTTCTTGAAAAGATAAGTAAGACTGATAAACCCCTTAG
Source organism: Castor canadensis (assembly GCF_047511655.1). Classification (NCBI taxonomy): domain Eukaryota; kingdom Metazoa; phylum Chordata; class Mammalia; order Rodentia; family Castoridae; genus Castor; species Castor canadensis. The sequence continues at coordinate 14,561,126 of NC_133388.1, read as the reverse complement.
CCAAACTGACTGAAAGAAGGAAGGGGAAAGATTCAAATTAATACAATTAGAGAAAAAGGGAATATCACAACAAATACCAACAAAATCCAGAGAATCATCAGGTAATACTTTGAAAACTTATATTGTAATAAACTTGGAAATCTAGAAGGATCTATAGTAAGCCATGAGAGTGAAGCAACAAAGAAGAGTCCAGGACTAGGTGGATTCACTACCAAATTTGACCAGACCTTTAAGGAAGAATTAGCATTAATGCTGCTCAAACTATTCCTAAAATAGAAAGTGAAGAAATGCTACCAAACTCATTTTATGAAGCCATTATTTCTCTGATACCAAAAACTGATAAGAACACAACAAAAAAAGAAAATTAAAGACTGATTTCCTTAATGAACATAGATGCGAAAATTCTCAATAAAATACTTTCAAAACAAATTCAGCAACACATTGAAAAGATTGATCCATGACGATCAAGCTGTTTTCATTTCAGGAATGAAAGAATAGTTGAACATGTGCAAATCAATGGATGTAATACAGCAGAATCGAGGACAAAAATCACATGACCATCTCAACAGAAAAACCCTTTGACAAAATTCAACATGCTTTCATGAGAAAAGTGCTGAAGAAACTAAGACTAAAAGAAACATATCACAACATAAGAAAGGCTATATATAACAAGCTTATAGCCAACCTCATACTTTAAAAATGGGGAAAAACAGAAACCATGTCCCTGAAGTCAGGAACAAGACAAGGGTATCCATTCTTCCCACTTTTACTCAATGTAGTACTAGGATTCCTAGCAAGAGCAATAAGACAAGAGAAAGAAATAAAAGGGATTCAAATAGGGAAGGAATAAGTCAAATTATTCCTATTTGCAGATGTATGGTCTTATAATTAAAAGACCCTAAAGATTCCCCCCAAAAATTTCTACCTCTGACAACCACTTTTAGCAATGCAGCAGGATATAAAATTAGCATATTAAAATCTGTAGCTGTTCTATATACCAACAATGAATAGTGATGAAAAAACTTGGAAAACAATTTCATTCAAAGTGACCTCAAAAAAATAAAATACCACAGGATACCAGTGGCTTATACCTATAATCCTAGCTACTTAGGAGACTGAGACTCAGGGGATCAAGGTTTGAGGCCAGCCAGGGCACATAGTTCTAGAGACCCCATTTCCAAAATAACCAGAGCAAAATGGACTGGAGGCATGGCTCAAGTGGTAGAGCACTGGCTTTGCAAGCACAAAGCCCTGAGCTCAAAACCCCAGTGCCATCAATAAAAAAATACCTTGGTATAAACTTAACCAAAGAGGTGAAAGATCTCTACAGTGTAAACTATAAAACCTTGAAGAAGACACCAGAAGGTGGAAAGACTTCTCATGTTCATAGATTGGCGTAATTCATACTGTGAAAATGGCTATACTACCAAAAGCAATCTATATATACAGTGCAATTCCATCAAAATACCAAGGCCATTCTTCACAAGGATAGAAAAATTGATCCTAAAATTCATGTGGAAGAATAAAAGACCACTAATAGCAAAAATAATCTGAAGTAAAAAGAGAAACTCTATATATATTTAGCTCAAATTATATGGAGCTAAATAACACAGACAAAGACACAAAGACCAACAGAACACAATAAAAGATTCAGAAATAAAACCATATAGCTACAGCTATATGATTTTTGACAATGGAGTCAAAATAATACAATGGAGAAAAGGAAGTCTTTTCAAAAATTGGTGCTGGGGACTGTGACACAGTTTACTCCAGAGGCACCTGCACACCCATGTTTATTGCAGCACTATTCACAATAGCCAAGTTATGGAAACAGCCAAGATGCCCCACTACTGACGAATGGATCAAGAAAATGTGTTATCTATATGCAATGGAATTTTATGCAGCCATGAAGAAGAATGAAATGTTATCATTCGCTGGTAAATGGATGGAATTGGAGAACATCATTCTGAGTGAGGTTAGCCTAGCCCAAAATACCAAAAATCGTATGTTCTCCCTCATATGCGGACATTAGATCAAGGGCAAACACAACAATGGGATTAGACTATGAGCACATGATAAAAGCAAGAGCACACAAGGGAGGGGTGAGGATAGGTAAGACACCTAAAAAATTAGCTAGCATTTGTTGCCCTCAACGCAGAGAAACTAAAGCAGATACCTTAAAAGCAACTGAGGCCAATAGGAAAAGGGGACCAGGAGCTAGAGAAAAAGTTAGATCAAGAAGAATTAACCTAGAAGGTAACACACAAGCACAGGAAATTAATGTGAGTCAACTCCCTGTATAGCTATCCTTATCTCAACTAGCAAAAAACCTTGTTCCTTCCTATTATTGCTTATACTCTCTCTACAACAAAATTAGAGATAAGGGTAAAATAGTTTCTGCTGGGTATTGAGGGGGTGGGGGGGAGAGCGAGGGGGCGGAGTGGGTGGTAAGGGAGGGAGTGGGAGCAGGAGGGAGAAATGACCCAATTGTTGTATGCACATATGAATAATAAAACAATAAAAAAAATTGGTGCTGGGAAAACTGGTTATCTAGATACAGAAAACTGAAACTGGACTCCTATATCTCACACTGTACAAAAATCAGTTCAAAATGGAACAAAGATCTTAATGTAATATCTAAAACTTTGAAACAACTAAAGGAAAATACAGGGGAAATATTGGAATATATAAGCATGAACAATTATTTTCTGAGAAAGTCTCCAGTTGCCCAGGAATGAGCAAGAATTGACAAATGAAATCAAATTTAAAAGCTTCTGCACATCAAAGGAAACAATGGCCAGAATCAAGAGACAGCCCACAGAGTGGTAGAAGAGTCTTCACCAGCTATTCAGTGGGTGAGGGATTGTTCTCCAGACCACACAAAAAGCTAAAAAACTTAAACACCAAAATAATAAATAACCCAATTTATAAATAAGCGAATGAATTGAACCTTCAGTTCTCAGAAGAAGTACAAATGGCCAATAAATCCATGAAGAAGTGTTCAATATCCTTCACCATAAAGGAAATGACTACAAAACTACACTAAGATTCTTTCTCAGCCCAGTCAAAATGGCCATCACCAGGAAAACAAACAACAACTGCGAGCAAAGATGCAGGGGGCAAGGAACCCTCAAACACTGTTGGGGGATGTAAATTAGTGCAACTGCTATGGAAATTCCTAAAAGAAATAAAAATAGACCTACTTTATTGGCCCTGCTTTTCCAGTCTTGGGCGTATGTCAGGAGGAGTATAAATCAACATACAAGAGAGACACCTGCACACCCATGTTCATCGAAGTACTATTCACAATAGCCAAGCTGTAAAATCAGCCTAGGTGCCCAACAATCAAGGAATGGATAAAGAAAATGTGGTGCATGTACACAATGGAATATTCTTCAGCCATAAAAAGGAATGAAATTATGTCATTCTATCCATTTTTTGGCTAGAACTGGAGATCATAATGTTGAGGGAGATAAAGACGAATATTGCATGTTTTCTCCCAAATGTGGAATCTAGACCGAAAATGATAATGATGGTGGTGGTAATGGCACTGTCTGGGAGAATCAGTGGGAAAGGGAGGGAGTAAGGAGAAGGATCAAAGCATGTTACATATATGTATGTAAAGATAGCATAATGAAACCCACCAAACACTGTTTGCAAAAGAGGGGGGAAGTAAGAGATATAATAGAGGGTATGAACTTGTTCAAAGTTCACTGTACACATCTGTGGAATTGTCACCATGAAATTTCCACATATGATGAATGTATGCTAATTTAAAAGTCACCAAAAAAAGTCAGATAGAAACTGCCTCCAGATTTTCCAGAGAGGGAGGGATATCAGACCATTCACTAGGTCACTGAGGACATGGAAAGGGAAGGACTTGTGAAATGGGTTCAGACACACTTCAATACATACACTGAGAGAGAAGGAAGAAGAGAGAGAGAGAGAAGGAAGAGGAGGAGGAGGAAGACATGCCATGTGATGAAAGAGACACCCAGAGAGAAGATGGCATGTGATCACCGAGGTAGACACTGCTGTGGTACAGCTAAAGGCAAGCACATCAAGCATCTTGGGACAGCACAAGAGGCTGGGAAAGATGGTGGACTAGATTCTACCAGAGCCTCTGACGAAGCCACCATTGACATCCAGCCTTCGGAATAGCAAGAGAAGAAACGTCTGTCTTTTATGGTTTAAGGCGCCCACTTTGTGGCTTTGTTATACAGCCCTGGAAAAGCAGTTCTCACACTTACTCCGCAGCTGGAATGCCCAGCTTAGCATCTCTTCTCAGCTTCTAATTTCTCTGAACCTCTCCGTTCTCATCTTTCAAATAATAGCACACATCTCATAGGGCTATGCCTAGGTTAAATGAATTAATACTTTGAAAAGCTCTTGAACAGAGCCCAGCACACAGAATGCAATGGCATCAGAGTCCTTAAATATAAATAGATACATTTTAAAACAAGACCTGGTACCTGGCTACAATAAAATACTATGCAAGCCTTAAAAGAACACGTTAGACTTCTGTGCCCTCATATGGAAGGAGCTCTGCAATACCTTGGTGGAAAAGAGACCAAGGTGATGTAGGGACAGATGGGGATTTGATGTTGACAGTGAACTTGGAGATGAGTCAATACTGAATCTGGGCAGCAGGTGGGGACAGAGAGGCAGGAACGTGGAGGCAGATTGGAGAGGTGCTCAGAGAGGGGACTCCAGGGACATGGCAGCAGGAAGGAGACATCAGGATGGCACTGGGGCTTCCCGCCTGGACCAGTCAGGTGCAGGAGTGTCTGCTAAGGTGGGCAGTTTCTCAGCTACAACTGCCAAACAGAGCCACGTAGGCTGGGCAACCTGTAACAGTGCACACTGACTCCTATGGACGATTCTGAAGGCCAGGCTGTCCAAGGGAGTGAGCCTGTTCTTAGACAGTCTTCTCATGCTATCCTCAACTGGAAGAAGGGCAAGAGCAAGCTCTTTGGGGTCTCTTTTGTAAGGACACTAATTCCGTTCCTGAAGGCTCCATCCTCATGACCTAAGCACCTCCCAAAAGCCCAACCTCAGCATATGAATCGGGGTTTGGGGCGGGGTTTGGGGGAAACACACAAACATTCAGATCACAGCAGAGAGCAGGATGCAGAAAGTGGCAGGGGATCAAGTAGAAAGAAGACACATTTGCTTTAGAAAATCCCTGTTAGATCCTTCTACACTCCTATTTGGTCTGTGAGATTTGTGTTCTACTCTGTTTCATGAATATGGACCACTGTGGTGTTCTAGAAAGAAAATTCGGTTCAGACAGAAGTGGACTTGTCTCACAGCCTCAGCACTTTCTGGGAATAAGTCTCTTGACCTCTCTCAACTTCATTATTAAGTGAAGTCCAGAAGACAAGAAGACAAAGGTGTGGATTCCTGTCACAATTGCTGTCACAGATATGCATATTCTCTAAGAATTTCACATGGACAAGTAAATAAACACTCTTTGTGTCGCAGTGAAAATGAAAGCTCACCTTTGCTCTGTCAAAGGAATCCTTTGGATTCCAAATAAAGAGTCTCTGGAATTCAGGGGTTTATTTGAAGTTGGCAGATCCCAGGAGTCTGAATCTGCTGCAGCACCATGAGACAGGATGCATCACTGTAAATGAGCAGCAGGCGGGCCTGGGTCCTCCGACAGAAATGGTCAGGAACTGACCCACCAGCAGAGGCATGATGGCAGCAGTGGCCACCCCTTTTCTGGGTAATTAGTGATCCCATGCTAAAGAGCTTTCCAGACATCATAACAAAATAAGTGTTATAATTCTCAGATCACAGATGGGAACATCAAAGTGCAGAGCATTTAAGCGACAAGTCTAAGGTCACAAAGCTGAACTTAAGAGCGGAGTCAGGATTTGAGCACAGTTCTTCCTGCATCTGTGCTCTTGGACATTTGGTTATCCTTTGCTTCTTGTGTAGCCACTAGGCAAGAATGGGCCACCCTTCAGAGGTGGGAGCCAAGTTCCAGAATCTGGTCACAATATTGTGGCAGTGGGGAGGGGCAGGAGGTCTGGGGACATCCTATTCTTGCCTCTCTGCTCTCTCACATATGGGACCTAGTCACTAGTTTGTCTGAAGTGAAAAGACTCTACTAAGACTTCTCTTCTCCCGAAGAACTATTATCAGTGAATTGTCCCAGCATGCATCACCTGGGACACCAGTCCCTCCAGCCACTTTCAAAGGGAGCAAGAGAGAAAGAAAAAGTTTGAGAAAATCATGTTACATTTCCTTTCAGAAGATTCATGACAAACATTAGTGAGTTAAGGGCTCTGAGAAAGTCTTCAGAAGAAAACACAACAAAGCCACACGGATTAACCAGGTTTATTTAAAGAGGAATGTTTCTATGTTGTCCTATCAAGGATCCCTAAAAACCAAGCTTCCATGGAGCCCCCTGAGGAGTCACTGGCCCAAGTCACTGCCCCAGCCCCTTGCTGGGGTACAGAAGAGGTGGTCCCTGCATGTCTAGCCCTCTGGGATGGCCAGGAGGGAGCAAGGGGGCTGGCACCAGAGATAGGGTGACCCAGACAACATCAGGCCTCAGGCCCATGGGCTGCACATGGCTAAGGGCTTCTTTTTCCCATCAGCAGGTCCCCTGTGACCAATACTAAAGGGCAGGAGGCCGGCACAGGAAGGACACCATGGCTTCTCTCTAATGACCCCTGAGTGACTGCTGGTGGTTCAGTAAAGGGCCATGTGTGGACCCAAGCCTTCAAGAAACACCCCTCTGGGCTCTTGGCACATGGCACAGGTCACCCTTGACTCTCTTGAGCCTGATACAGAGGCTGACCTCAGACTTGGCTCTCCTTCAGAAACACCAGGTTTGTGTCTGTGCCATGTGTCACTTAATGACAATGATAAATTCTGGGAAAGACAGCATGGAGTCATGTGTGAACATCACAGAGTGATGTTCTCACAAAGTGAGATGGTACAGCCGACCACACACTTGGGCGGCTTGGTAGCCTATGGCTGCCAGCGTATAGTGAATCCTGTGGGCAGTTGTAAGACGGTGTATTTGTGCATCTAAACACATCTAAGCATAGATAATGATGACGTAAGAATATTTTGCAGCTGGAGTTTTTCATACAGACCTATCTACGGGACCCCCTATTGTGACGCAGCCAGTTGTTCACTGAGTCATCCTATGCAATGCATGGCTATATTTGAACTTCACTCCATGGCCTGTGCTCAACACAGTTCTTTGAGCTCTCTTATACCAGTTGCAACATTTTAGTGTCGCTATACAGTCCAGACTGGCCTCAAACTCACCATCCTCCTACCTCTGCCTCCTAAGGAGGATTACAGGCATGCACCACCACACCTGACTCTTGCTTCTTGACTTAAACATTTAGTTCATTGATCTTTAGTCCTTCTTATTTAACAATTAAAATTATCTTATGCTATGAATATGCATCTGTGGTAGGAAGAAAAACGACCCCTCCGAAGAACTGTTCACTCCCTCTGTGGCTCAGAAGGACATAAATGGCAGCACACAGGGCCCATCTGGGCCATCACAGCCACTTGGTCAAGTCTGTTGCCCTGAAGGCAGTCCTCACAGGTTCTGGAGCTTTGAGGACACCTTGATTTTAAACCGTGGGCCCAGAACTGTGGGAGAATGTATTTTGGTTGTCTCATGTCACCAAACTTGTGGCAGACTATGAGCGGCCACAGGAGCAAACCCATCCTCTAAGAGAGACTTGACAGCATTGCCTGGGCACCGGCGCCTGGGGGAGGGGAGAGTCAAGGTCAGTGCCTCCCTGGAGGTTTGCAACTGTGGCTCTCAGGTACTCTCCAACACAACAGGCAGGTAGAAGAAAAATTCTTCCCATTCTTTCTAAGTAAATCTCACTTAGCTCACTGTTATTACAGGGCCGTCCAACTTGGCATTGCGCTTGAGGTTCATCTATACTTGTATGGTGTAACATTTATTACCTATCTTTTAATGTTCCATGGCACTGGAAAAGTCGTACAACAACTAAGAAGGAGAAATGCACACACACATATATGGAAACATGCACACACATACATGTACGCACACACATACATGTGCAATTTGTATCATTCACACCCCTTGTTTTGTCTACTTGGTCTGAAATGATTGGATGTGTATTATCTTTTTCTACTATTACTACAATTATGATAATTTCTCTTTGGTTTTGGTTTGGTTCAATTTTGGTTTTTGTTTATTTGTTGTTTCTTTGTTTGTTTATTTATTTTTATATTTATTTTTAAGACAGGATCTCACTATGTAGCCCAGGCTGGCCACAAATTCTCCTGCCTCAGTCTCCTAAGCACTGGGATCCCAAGTGTGTGTACCACGCGTGACTTCTTTTTGTTTTATTAACAGATTTTGTTTTCTAAGTTTTAATACAAGGTAATTCATCCATAATACATTGGGGTTTTTCTTTGTAGAGTCATCAACCTTCATTAAGTGAAATTTACACCTTCTGTACCTTTTTAAAAATTTCTTACAATTTAAAACACCTTTCCTTCAAACTCCTAAAGGCACCTTGGGTGTCTCATGGGTTTCCTTTTTTGTATCCAAGTCAGGAGTAAAAATAAGGCTTAACTCCTTATATTCATGGTCACAACTGGTAATTTTGTTCTCGCTTCTATCGCTTGTCTGATAAGATCTTTCTAAGTGGTATATTCTAATTTCTTTTACTTTGTTGTTTTTTTTTTCTCGTGACTACAAAAGTGGGCACACCGTATAAAAACCCTCCTCTGCACACCAATACCTACCTGCCGCATAGGAAGCCGTCTCTTCCCTGTCACTCCCAGCTGAACATCTGGGGCAGCCACCCTTGTTGTTATTCATACAACAAATATTTAATGGATACACCGTATGCCAGGCCCAGAACCAGGAGGCAGAGACGAGCAAGGCAATGCAGCCTCGGCTCATTGGGCTGATGGTCTGGTGGGCCACAGAGACCCCGAGCTAATAATTCCATTAACAAATATGCTGGCACGATTCCAGTAACCATCGGGCTACCTCCACATTCTCCTAATGTACAGCAGTTGAAAGGAAATAGGACTGGACTTGCTTTCAAGTATCACCCTCCTAATACAGGGTCCCTGAACGGTCCAGGTTTCAGCTCCTTACTTCTTACAAGCTGTGCAGCTTTCTGGAAAAGGTCAGCAACACCTGGGCCCTCTGATCACTTGGGAATCTACCTTCTGCCTACTGGAACCTGTTTCTGTCCTGCCTGACACTCTTCCTCCATGCTCCTTACTGGAAACACAGAGAGGTTTTACTTCCATGAAAGCTCAGAACAAACAGGGCCACTAGCTACTGAAACAATGTATTCACCAGAGGGTCTTTTGCTCCAAGGAACCTCAGTCTCTGGGAAAGAAGAGTGAACACAAAACACAGGTGACAAGTACCTCCTTGTAGTCCTGACTCGGTCTTCAACTAACTGCCACCCTGGATGAGGCCTCTCCTAGACTTTGGTTTCTTGCTAAGTCCTGATAACACATAACAGATACAGATAGGTGAGTCTGTGGAGCTCAGATCTTGACTGGGACCTGGGGACGACAGGAGAGAAGAGGCTGGAGTCAGGAATTGGCACTCCAGGAGGAACACTGAAGCTGCTCCAGGAAAAATCTGGAAATTCTGAATCCAAAAATAGATCTAACCCAATCATGCCAGGCCTCCAAGGAGACCAGTGGTTTGACAATGGAACAACTCCAGGGCCTCTATGACGTGAGGGTGACATGGTCTCCAGGGCCTTGCCCAGCTCTGACATTGTGGTTCTCGGGTCCTGATTCATCCTTGGTGTTCTGGGAACACAGCTTTGGGACAAGGCCACCAAGGTTTTCACTATGATCTTTGTGGCCTTTCCAGAGGCAACTCCCTGGCTGAGGCCAGACTCAACTTTCCTAAGAGGCTTGCCCACAGAAACAGTCAAAACCAGAGGGGCCAGCAAGGAGCTGCGTGAACACAGAGAGGGAACCTTAAAATGCAGATCAATAGAGACAGCACTGCTCTCCCGCACTGGGTTCTCAGCCTATCCCACAGGTTGCAACCCTCTGTCCCCATCCTCAAAGAATCCTTTCTTCCACCAACACAGGTGACTCACTCCACCTCCATCTTGCAGACAAATACATTTTTTTTAAACCTCCATTTCTAAAGCAGGAATAGAAAAGCTTTAGGAAAGGAAGAAAAAAAAAATCCATGCACATTTTCTTCAACTCTGTCTTACCCCAATAGCTCCTAACAGGAGGCACCATTAATAAATAGAAGTAAACTGCCCACGGAGATTTTCTTTTTCTTTTCACTTTTCCTTTTTCTTTTTAATCTGGTGTTTATAATTCCAATTGGTGTAAAATTTCCTGATGGTTAACACATCACATTACCGACACTTTTGAATGAGTGACTCATTCTCAAATAATTGACTAGCTTTGTAACTTGGGAAGTAAAATCACATTTATGAGTCCCCAGAGTGGAGGGTCTATATTGTCGTGCATAAAAAGTAGATAAATCATAAAAGCAAAATCTGCAAACGTTCCCATTAGCCTTTGTCCCAGCACTAAAGCGGAGCCTCTTAAAATGCACAGCTGCCTGGAATCACCGGAGTGCTTTAAAATTGAGCCCTGCTTTATCTTGATGGTAAAATTACATGTTGGTTGCTATAATCCTGTCTGTGTCCAATGGGCCAACCATGCTATGCATCCTTTTTTTCCTTCTTTCCAGCCTGGATTCTTATTCCAGCTCAAACCATTCAGGCCACATCAACTTTGGGTACATCGTGGCTAAATGTGGAACCCCATCAAGAAGAAACAGTCCTCAATTAAAACAGATTAGATTACAAACGGCATCCACAAATAATAAATAGGTACATTGCCGATTTAGGGTTCCACAAACCCACAACATGATCTTAATAAGACCTGACAACGGTTTTTTTCTAGTGGTAGGGAGTCAACTATTATTACTGTGTTCTAACTACACACATGCGTGCATTTTTAAGGATATCTATTTTTAAGGGTAAAAAAAATTGTACACACACAAACCCAAAGGGCAGACGCAGGCCTGTGCTATTTTGTGCAGAACTCTAATTGTATTTTTATGTGCTGTGGATTTGAAATCTAGAAGTCCTGGGATTTTAAGCCTCAGGTCCTTTTCCCACTTTTCCAGAGTACTGTAAATTAGTTTAGTATGCTTGAAAGAATCCCTAATTGTAACTGTTCTTGTTGACATATCAACTTGAGGCCGCACAGAGCTGGCTTTGGGACTGCTGCCCTTGGTTTTGGAGTTCCAGGGCATTTGAAGGGCCTGACAGGTCCGGTGCTAAGATGTTCTGAATTAGATTTGAATTACAACCGCTAAATACCCTTGTCAAAGATCGTTAGTCCTGACACTAGCCATGTACCTTGAGCTGACTGTTCCTATGCAAGACCCATGGCTTAAACAAAGACATGCCCCCAAGTTTCATTCCGAATTGTCAAACCGTAATTGAGTTAAAAAGAGCAACTGCAGCATAAGACTTGCAAACTTTGCTGCTTCTTTTCGCTTTGAAATAAATCCAGCGGACGATTTAGAGGCATTGTAGGCACAAAATGAGGAGCGTTTTTCCACCAAGATGTGATGATCTTCAAAAAAATAAATAAATAAATCCAAGACCTGGTCCTGTAGTTCAGGGTTAGAATCGCCAAAGGCCTTTTCAAATGCCTTTCGATCTTGGACTTGGTCCTTCCCAAGCGAAAGAAGTAAAAATAACCAGCTAGACAACTGACCCAGAACAGGGCCAGCTCCATGGCAGTCCCCTGGCAAATGTTGCTCATGGAAATGAATGAGGGAACTTTAAGACAGACACATCGTGGGTAGAAAGATGAGACTTTGGAGCCAGGCCACCCGGCTTGAGTCGCTTTACCTGCAGCCAGATGTGTGATGGGACTAATTACTTATCTTTGCTGAGCCTCCTTGCCCTGGGCTGCAAACTTGGGGATAGCCACGCCCACTCCCAGAATGTGGAGGGAGACAAAAGGTGTTGAAGACCCAGCTGGCCATCAGAGTCATGGCCAGGATTACTCTCCTTCATCGAGAGCTTACCCACAACAGGGCTTCATTGAACCCTCAAGGGAACCTCAATCCAAGTTCACAGAGTTGGAGCAAGGCTTGGAGAGGCTGGAATGAAGGTGCCCAACTCTAAGGCTGGAGACCATACAGCACATCCATGTGGGATGCTGCTGGCGTGATGAAATGAGTGGTGGAGATCATGGTGGCTACAGAGCGCCTGCTCCACCAAAAAAGAAAAAAAAAATCCCCAAATTCAAATTTCAAACACATCATCCAAAACAAACTTTGCTGCTGGCGGATTCAGCCAGGGGCCGACAGTTTGCACCTAGAGGATTTACACCTTGATGCATTTAAGAGAAGGCAGCTGGTGAATTGGAAATTGGGTTGCCAGATAAAATGCAGGACGCCCAGTTAAACTTGAATTTTAGACAAACAAATACTTTTGTAGTATACTATGTCCCAAATATTGCAAGGATATACTTAAAAACTACTCACTGTTTATCTGAATTTAAATTTAGATGTGTCTTCCCCCTGACCTCCAATAGATCTGACAGCTTTCATTAGAAAAAACTTAGAACTGGGAATCAAAAAAGAGACAGGAGGGAAAGCCCTGCTCCCTCTCACTGATATACTGTACCTTCCAAAGCCTTAGGTGCCTCCACAGTAAATGCTAACATCACCTAGGTCCCAGGGGAGGGTAGGAGAGGCTGAGCTATGACAGGGCTTTGGGGTTCTGTAAAATGCCCTATTCGAGGTCACAGGGGCTTTGAACCTGCCAGTACCGTGAAAACACCAAGGGCAAGCGGTCTTTCCACTACCCTTGAGAAGTCCCTCCCTCCTCACTGAGAAAAGTATGCAGCGTCTCAAGTGCACATGTATTTCTGCTCAGGGAGAGAAACAGCAAGTGATCGAATTGCAGTGCTGGATTCTTGGAGTTGGAACAATGAGCTCAAATCCAGGCAGCTTAACATGAAAAAACACCCCAGAGAAGACGTTCCAGTGGCTTGTTTGGGGGATCCCCGTCCAGGGCCAAGGGGCTGCGATGAAAGACTGAAAGACGAGGCTCTCAGCCCACATCTGGAAAGGCTATCTTACCACTCCTTAGGGAAAAGCCCGAGGCGCCCAAGGAATGTGTGCCCTGGCAAAAGTGGACAAAAGTCAAGAGAAGGGGCAGGTAGCAGACAGGGGAGAAGAAGCCACCAAAGCTAAAGAGTTTGACTTGGCCTCGAACTTGAACTTGGTGGACTGAGAGCAACTGTTCTTTCCTCTTCCAAGCTGCACATACTCTCAAATAAGTACAAGAGAGGAAAAATAATTTTTTGTGGGTCGTGTGTAAAGCCAAAAGCAAAATGTTCTTTAAAAAAAAAAAAAGGCTGAAATGATGAAGTGTGTGTCTGAAATTACCTAGTGGCGCACCCTTGAGACAAACAGGGCTTTATGAAGGTCGTTATTTCTCCGTTAGAAGATCCAAGACTCTTGTCTCCTGGCCCATCAACTCCGGCATTTAAGCCACAGGTTGGGGAGAATTAGCTCCACGGGACACCCCTTCACCCCTTCATAGAACTAATTTCCGATTCCATTAAGCGGCCTGTGGCTCCCGGCAGCCCCTCCTCTTCCCAGCCTGAATCCCATGCAAAGTACAGCCTTGGCTTAGGAGCTGCTGCTATGTAAGGAAGCCTATTTTGACACAGTAATTACAGGGCTGGAACGATGCTTTACATTAGAGTATAAAACACTCATTAAATTAAAATTCTTCCATGAAATCATGAAAATAAACAGTCTGTCCAAACTGGCATCAACAAATTCGCAGGCCGCCTCTGGGTCTTCTCAGGCTGGGGGGACTTTGCTGCAGGCCGCATTTAACCACGAAGTGTGAACGGCTCACATTCCTTTGAAGGCTGCATTCTGCTTCTTTTTAAAATTATTGCTTTAATTGTTTTTACAACTTGTAAGATTTTAAAGCTATTAAGCTTCAAAGTTAGGGGGTAGGAGAACTTGAAATGGGGACCCTTGTCCCCTGCCCAGGTTAGGGGTAAGGGAGGTTAACACTCCCAAGCCCTGGACCCTTCTGGGACAATTAAAATGGAAGGACAAGAGGGGATGGGCAGTTTCTCTATGAGCCTTGGAGGGACAGAAAATAAAACTCACATTTCAAAGGTTCAGGCAGGACGAGAAGGCTCATGGTTTCATGGAAATGCAGCTTAGAGCCAGCAAAACTGGACATGAACTTGGGAACTGGCTTCCCTGTACTCACTTCCCTTATGCACACAATGAGAAGCACAAGGAAGTACAGTGGCTTCTTGTTATCTGTGGGAGTTAAGTTCTATAAAGTCGCCACAAACACCAAATTAGCAAACCTCACCCACACGGCTCCTAGGAACAATGCAGGATTAGGTTCCTGCAAGTCTCTGGCCACATTTTTTTTTCCTTTTTCTTTTATTATTCATACGTGCATACAAGGCTTGGTTCATTTCTCCCCCCTGCCCCCACCCCCTCCCTTACCACCCACTCCCCCCTCCACCACATTTTTGACAATTGAACAGTACATAACCACATTCTATGCCAGTTTATGTTTAAAGGCCCCTTATTGTACATGTATCGTTAGTTTATTAACATTGAACTCTAACTCCTATCTGAGCAAAGTTCGTCTAACACACAGATTTTCTCCACGGGGCACTTCACAATCTCTGTGAGCTTGGAAATGCTGAGTGCCAGCACTCAGCACTGTGCTGGGGGTATTTAGATGGTGAAAGAATCAACAAATTGCAAAAAATGAAAAAGAAGGCACTAAATAGACTGCAGCAAGGACACTCGTTTGCAGTCCGAGTGCTGAAATAAGAAAGCCTGGGGAGTGGGGATGTAACTCAAGTGGTAGAGAACTTGCCTAACAAGAGTGAGGCCCTGACTTCAAATCCCAGTTCTGAGAGAGAGAGAGAGAGAGAGAGAGAGAGAGAGAGAGAGAGAGAGAGAGAAAAGAAGAAGAAGAAGAAGAAGAAGAAGAAGAAGAAGGAGAAGGAGAAGGAGAAGGAGAAGGAGAAGGAGAAGGAGAAGGAGAAGGAGAAGGAGAGGAGGAGGAGGAGGAGGAGGAAGGAAGGAGGAGGAGGAGGAGAAGGAAGGAAGGAAGAAAAGAAGGAAGGAAGGAAGGAAGGGGAAAGAAAAAGAAGAGTGTCGCCTTGCTCAGGATCAGCTAGGAACAGGCAGTGACTCAAATTTCTCACTACTCTGTACTTGTCCCTGAACGATTTCAAGGCTGCCACTGAGGCTGCAGATAATACCAAGGAGGCAAATTCACAAATGTAGAACCCATGAATAATGGGGGTCTACTGCACCTTACAGATATGAAAAAGGATGGGGTGGGTAGGGTGGGAATAACAAAGGAAGCCACCTTGCCTTCTAAGCAGAGATGTCAGGGGAGGGAGCAGAGATGAGAGATGACATAATGAATTCATATTATGTAAGAATAAATTGGGCACTGCCTCCTGCTACCCACAGAGACAGGAGGGAGAGAAGTTGCAATCGCTGAAGGAAAGACTAATTTTAAGATGCTATTCTCAAACTATTGGTCTTTAAAAATTTCTTTAGCACAGTTTGGGAATGGGCCAAAGACTTTATCCAAAAAAAGGTGGGGAAAGCTCTAGAACTAGAATGGAGAATGAAGTAGAAGCAAAGATGATTGGAGGTTTCTGGTGTACTCACAGAGAGCAGCAAAGGAGGGGGAAGAAAGCTACAAGGAGGAAAGCAAGAGGCAGTCTCAGAGAGGTACAGCCAAGCACGTCCTCGGCGTGAGTGTCCTGTTCCATTTTAGCTGTGTGCACCTCTGTGCTACCCGCCTCTCAACCTTCTGTACTCAGTCTTCCATACCTGCCTTTCTTGGGTGAATCCAGAACAAGGGATGCACCATGGAGAACAGGCAACACCCAGGAGGTGGGCTGAAGGTAACCTGGAGAAGTCAGTGGAAGCAGGAATGTAGTTTATGGAGAACAGGTATAGAGACCCTCCACCAAGATGTTCCAGAAAACCAGGTGCAGGGTGATGATGACAGTCGCACCACCTGCAGGGCAGGGCTTCAGAACACTCTTGTGTACCTTTCAAAAGGAGAGGTGGAGCCAAGCATGGTGTGCACACCTCTACTCCCAGCGCTTGAGAGGCTGAGATAGGAGGTCATGAGTTCAAGACCAGCTTGTGCTATGAAGTAGACCCTGCCTCAAAACACAAAAAGCAAATAAACAAACAAAAAACAATGCCCCTAAGGCAGTATTAGGGAATATCAAGGATGCTGATCTTTGGGACAAAGTAGTTTGCTAGGAGAGTCAAGAGAATTTATACAAAGTGCTCAGAACATAAGGGTTCTCTATAAATGGTAACATTTAGACACAATGTCATTATTAAAATATATTATTAGGATAATTTCTTTTTTTACCTCCAGTGCTTCCCCTACTTCTCACTGTGGTGAACCATCAGGGTAAGAACTGTCTCAGTCACCTCTGGACCCCCAGCATTTAAAAAATAAACCTAGCACATAGTGGGTGCTCAGGAAACACTCACCAAGGAAAGAAAATGAGCGTGGATTTCATGAAGTTTTCCCCTCCATTCTTAAAAGAAGCATAGCTTTCATTTGCAGAGCTCACAGTCTGAAATAGATGCTCAGTGTTTCCAAACCTAGCATCAGAAAATAACCAGGGCTCCCCTGTAGACGGAGGCTTCCCCACATGGGCTGTGAAGAACTCCAGATGCCACAGAGGGACTGAAATGGACTCCAGGAACCAGGAGGGAAGGCTAAGTGTGGGTGGCCTTGAAGGCATGGATAGGGAAGCCCCACTTGGCATTCCCCGTCAGTCATGCAACAAAGTTTTAAGGTTTAATTATCCACTGGAATGGCGACATAGACATTATTCAACAAAAAAAAAAGAACCTGCTCAAAAACAAAACAAAAATAATAATAAAACTCACACAAACACCATTGATAGTTAATTATTTCATATTGGAAAGAAGAAAGCAGATTCAGAAGGGAAAGTGGCTTGCCCAAGCTCACAAAGCAGGAAAAGGATAGACTTGGACCTAGAGCCAAGGTCTACCTGGTTGGTCCTCATGGAGCATATCATTCCTTGTATCAGTCAGGTTGGGCTAGGCTAAGCTGCAATAACAGTCCCAGATCTTCGTAGCTTAGTAACCCATTCACACAAGCTCCAGTGTAGATCTGGGTGATTCTCCAGGGCGGCTGTGCTCTGAGGGCAGGGGGGTGGTGAAGGTGATTCAGGATTCAGGTTGCTTCTTTTGTGTGGCTGTACCGTCACCTCTGTGTGGGGCAGGAGAAGCAAGAGAGTCAATACGTTTCATTTCCTCAGCCTGGAGGTGACATCTGTTCACTTCCCCTCACATTTCCTTAGCAAAACTAGTGATGCCATGTGCCTAACTGCGGGAGAGGTAGGAAGTGCAGCCTTCCTTTAAGCTCAGGAAAGAGGAAAAAACCCAAATTCAGTCTGGCCACTGCTTATGGAAACTAGTTGTGGGTTTTCATTCAATCCTTAGGAACACAGAAGAACTTCGGACTTGGGGGTCAGAAGACCTGAATTCAGGGTCTGGTTCCACCAGTTTTTGACCATGTGACCTGAGGCAAGTCAGGACACCACCTCGGACTTTGGTTTCCCTCAGAAATAGGTATAGTAGGAATGCTGACCTTCTCTCAGGAACATTCTGAAGTTCAAAGCTGAAGCATATGAAATTGATTTGAAGTCTATAGCCATTGTTAATTTTCATTGCTACACGCAGAGCAGGAGAGAAACCCACATTCATATGGATACTGGGGACAGATCCAGAGCGGCAGCCCACTGGAACCAGAAAGAACTGCAATGCCCCTCCCTCTTGTTCCTCACTAGACAGAAGAGGAAGATCGGGGCTGTTTTAAAACCCTGTTGTTGGAAATAGGAATACCATTGTGTACTCAGGAGGGTGAAATTAAGCCCATTTAAAAATAATCACGTGAGACTCCTCCCATTTCATTTATCCCAGAGCCCCTGTGATGTTCAGCTGACAGCAAATGCACTTGTGACAAAAAGGCCAGTGATGGGATTCAGGGATTCTGAGTTTAAAATGAGATGGACACGTGCATACCTTGCTGGGCTGGATATGAATCAGAACAGTATTTTAAGTATTTTAGTAGAGTTATTTCAATATATCGGGAACTTTTGACACAGAAATTCTACATTGGGAACTTTATTTAAAACATGTACAAAGTCATGTTAACCATAACATTTTATATAACAGTGAAACTGCAATATGCATTTCACTGCATATTTTTACGCAATATAAAATATTTTATGCATTAAATATGCAATAGTAGAGGAACACTGAAGGTGAAGTGCCGGGATATTGTACAGCCACTGTAAATAACAGCAATAGCAACACCTGTAATCCTAACTACTTGGGAGACTGAGATCAGGAGGATCACAGTTAGAGGCCAGCACAGGCAAATAGTTCTTGAGACCCTATCTCCAAAATAATGAGAGCAAAATGAACTGGAGCCATGACTCAGAAGGTAGAGAACCTGTTTGGAAGTGTGAAGCCCTGAGTTCAAACCCCAGCACCACCAAAACAATAATAATAATAATAATAATAATAATAATAAAATAGCAATGAAGAGTTTTTTCATAAAATGAGAATATGTTTACAATGAAATGTCATGACTCAATTACTTCAATTTTAACAGGACCCTAAATATGTACTAAGCTATGGATTAAAGAAAACTCATCCATTGTCTTACATATTTGCTCAACAGGGTTTATTGCTGCCTAAGCGATGTCCAGTACTTGGTTAAGACCTGGTAGGCAAAACCATCTACTTATTCATTTATTGAATATGTGTTGCTGGACACTTATCTGGCAAGCACCATGGTAGGCACTAGGAAGCAAAAGTGTATAAAGTATATAAATAATACCCGTGTAGAGGAGGGCAGCTGAAAGGAAACTCACTAACGTGCTCATAGTGATTGGCCCTGGGGTGGATTCCGGATGGTTTGGATTTTCTATATATTCCACATCTTCTGCAGTGGACACTTACTGCTCTTGAAATCAGGGGGAAACATTGAACACAAAGACAATGTTAAAATCAGACTTGGGGCAGAGTTGTGAGTTTGAAGAGAGCCTATTTGTAGGGACAGTGACCTGAGACGTGAACATTGTCCTGGAGCTCAAAGACAGTCCCTGTTGTCTCTACTTCTGAACCCAGCATCCGACTGGCATTGTTATCTGTGTGAATGGAGTTCCCCTTTTCCTCCACACTGTAGTAAGGTTCCTTGTAGAAACACAATGACCATGGAACTTGTAGCTAAACAGATTTGGATTTGAGTCCTAGCTCTGCCACATAGTACCCACGAAACCTGGAAATGTTGAAGCTCTCTGGGCTCTACTCACTGAGGATAATAACACCTACCTTGTCAGGTACCCACAACAGGTGTCTTAGTCCATTTGACCTGCTATACCAAAATACCCAAGACTGGGTAACTTGTAGACAACAGAAATTCATTGCTCACAGTTCTGGAAGCTGGGAAGTCCAAGGCTGAGGCCCTGGGAGATGTGATGTGTGCTGGGGGCTCATCCTCTGCTTTGCAAACAGCGCCTCACATGGTGGGAGGGCTTGCAAGCTTCCTGAGAGCCGTTTTATAGGTGCACAGATCCCAACCATGAGGTCTCCACCCTCCCAAAGGCTACATCTTTTAGTCCAAGCACACAGGGGATTGGGTTCCAATGTAGGAATCTGGAGAAGGCACAAACATCCAGCCGCAGCAATGGGTGAAGGAGATACTGTGTACAAGGCACCTGGTGTATAACTAATAGATGTTTAACACTTGTTATTTCCCTCCCCTAAGCAGCTCCCATTCTCTACTCCATCTGGGAAAGATAAGGTGTCTAACACAGCTTTAAGAATGATTAACTGATTAGAGCTATTCTAGTCTCCCAGACATCTATGGTTGGGGTGCCGCCCTGTGAAATCATCCACGGCCTCAGTCTTCTTTGTCTGCTTTTCCAGTTTAGGAGGTGGCTTCTAGCCTCCTGCTCTCAAATTCACTCCTCTTAAAAGCAGAAAGCAATAGCTCTCCCCATCCCAGATTTCCAGGCTGCTCTCTGCCCCTCCTTGAGCCAAAGGGCGATGCCAACCACAGGGAGTAGGGGAAAGTAATTTGAACTGAGGACTTCGCTGGCCTGAACAGAGCCTAAGCTTCTAAGGTTCTGGCATGAAGAGGAAGAGAAGTGTGGTGCAGAGTGGGTAACTGTGTGTGTCTGTGGGGACTTGATGGCCTTTACCAGGAATGCAGATCTGAGGCTCTGCTGTAACGAAATATTCCAATAGACTTTCCTGTATAAAATGCTCATTGCTGAATTATTTATAAGAGTAAAAAGTTGAAAGCAACTCAAGAGTCCAAAAGTAAAGGGCCGTCCATCTGGTTATAGGGTACATGGAACATTCATTCAGTTTGAAATATTATGCAGCTATTAAAATTATTCTTGAGAAGACTGAAACAACACAGAAAAATGCTTATGCTGTTATGTTAAATGGAAAACCAGAATCTGCTCATGAATAAAACGTTGTAAAATATGTAAACATATGGAAAAATACTGAAAGGGACTAACAAAAAATAGTAGTTTTGATGAGGTGGTGGTGGTGTGTATGAACAACTTTTTTCTTATTTCAAAATTTTCTGCAATGCTGTTAGACTATTTTCTTTCAACAAAAAAGCTGTACATAAAAATTAAAGTATCCCCAATGCCTAGCAGAAAGTACAACCAAATATTTGTCAGAATACTGAAGGAATGATTATTTTTTTTTTAAGCTTTGAGGCCAAAGAGAAAATTTCAAAAGGAAAAGGCAGACAAGTCTGATGAAGCAAAATATAAACACACAGCCAAATACAATCCTTAGCCAATCCATTTTATTTAGCAAAAGAAATCGTTTTCACAGTAGACAAACTGCTGGCGGTGTCATGTTGTAACCCAGGGCAGTTGGCAGGAGGAACTGGTGAGACTTTGGAAGAAGGTAATTTGGCAAAATAGCTCAAGAACTGTGAATGTAATCCCAGGCTTTGACTGGTATGACCGCCTGCCCTGGAGGTGGAATTACACTAAGGATATAATTCAATAGAAGATAGAACTGCATGTGTATTGCTGTCCCTTGCAGTGTTATTTATAAAAGCAGCTCTTGTAAGATTCCTCCTTAGGTACCAGTGGCTTAGGAGAGCTGGCACAGGACTCATGGAATGCTCTCCAACCTCCAGGTAGAGCAGCTGGGAAGACAAGGCTACAAACTGGAAAAGGGTTTTGACATAATTATAGTTGATTTAAAAACAGAATCAAGAGCCAAGCATGTTAGTGCATGTCTGCAATCCTAGCACTCAGAGGCTGAGGCAGGAGGATTGTGAGTTGGAGTCTGGTCTGGGCTACATAGGAAGTTCCAGGCCAGTTTGAGTGACAGGGAAAGACTGTCTCAAAAAACAAAAATCAACAGGACTGCAGAGCATACTTATTCAACAGCATTAATTGAACGCCTTCTGTGTGCTAAGACCTGGGGATGCATTGCTATTGAAGGAAAAGTTTGAGGTGCTAGGAGGGCAAGAAGAAGACATTCTGGCTTAGCCTCAGGTGGCCTGCAGCAGTGTGAGTGTGGGATGTGTGCACATACAGGTGTGCCGTGTGTGGTGTGGGGGCTGTACACAGGGGTTGCACCAAAATCTCCAAGGTGGAACAGAGGGTGATATTTTCTATGTTAAAAAAAAAGTGCCTTAAATTTGTTATGCTGTTTTAAGTCAAGATATTCGCGAATAAAATTATTATGTTCTCGTTCTCTAAGCACAGGAACCTGAGAAATGGTTTGTGTCTCAATCATTAAGAAAATGAAATCTTCATTCCAAAAGCTGGACATGTAGATAATTCTGAGCAAAGGCTTGGCTATGACTGTGGAAAATGTGGCTAATGCTACAGAGAAAATGAGTGTTTAATTGCGCTTAATTTTAACTCAATTTCAAAACTGAGGCAGTGTCAAGTATTTTCTTCTAAATGCTTTATTACGTGCATTGTATATCCTTAATGTAATCGATGCTAACATTAATTACACCTGTGTGTCCTCTACTGTGCATTTTCTGTCAGACCCATTATAATACATAGTCTACGTATAATGTATTATACATATTATATAATAACATTACTAATTATACCCAGGCACTTTCTACTACAAATTGTAAAACTAAATATGGGCATCTCATTATCTTTCTGCTGAACAGGGTCTCTTAGCTGGTAAGCTTTTGTCAGTCATGTTTTCCTCAAATCCTTTCTAGTTTGGACCTTGTCTTTTCACTTTTCATAAAATCTTTCAGTTGTGGTGCTGGGGATCGAACCCAGGGCTGAGCTATATCAGCCTGCAAAAAAAATCTCTTGACATTCAGAATCTCTAAATATTTATGACCTTTGAGTAGGGACAGAACTTTTAAAGATGATCCTCCAAATCACAAACCTTGAAAACATTTATAACTTTTGACTTTGTCAGAACTTTATTCCAAAACTTCAGAATGTTTGCTTTTCATATTCAAGTCCTCATGCCATCTGGAAATTTTTCCATGGTGTGAGGTCGGGATTTCTCTCTTTTTTTCTCTAGTATAAATTGCCCATTGTTCTAGCTTCATTCATTGACCTGTTCATCTGTTCTTCCCTTCATGTGCAAGCCCAAGTTGACACACACCAGGTCTGTGCAATGTATTCATCTGTGTCTGGCTGTCTTTGGTTCATTGGGTCTGTTTGTCCATCCTTGCACACACAACACATTGTCTTCATTACAGTCATCTCACTTGCTCAATTCCTGCCAGGACAACCGTCTTGGTTATTGTTTCTTTTTCAGGAGGATCTTTGCTGTTCTTGATCTGGATATTTTCTGCAAGATTTACAATCAGCTGCCAAATTTCTTCCTAGAGAAAAAGGAAAAGGAAGACCTCTGGGAGTTTGATAGAATTGGCTTTGATCAATAAATCAGTTTGGAAAGGACTGATGCCTATGAATTATTTCTTCTTCCTATCCAAACAGATGTATTTTTATTGCCTTTCAATACATTTTTAGTCTTAGTCTTGAACTATCGGGCGTATTCTGCTCCAAGACACCTTGCTTCGTTACAGCTGCCAATGTGTCCTTTCCTTGCCTTTTGTGGTCAGTGTTGATACACAGAAATGTAGCTAACATGCACGTGTTGCCTTTACATCTAGCGTATTCAAGTCTGTTAGGGCGGCCATAACAGACTGTTTCAGACTGAGCTGCTTAAACAACAGAACATTATTTTCTCCAGTTCTGGAGACTGGAAGTCCAGGATTAAGTCTGGCATCTGGCAAAACCTCTCTCCTTGAATTGCAAGCAGTTGGCTTCTTACTGTGCCTTCAAAAGCCTTTCCTCTGCATGCACGTAGAAAGATGAGGATCTGCAGTGACTTTTCCTTTTCTTGTAAGGACACTCATCCTGTGTGTTGGATGAAAGCCCAGGCCTTCTGACCTCATTTAACTTCAGTAACCTCCTTAAGGCCTGTCTCCAAATGTGGCCACATTGGGAGTTAAGGATTCAGCATACAAACTTGAAGGGGACACAATTTAGTCTGAACATCCAGAAAACTTGCTAAACTGCCTTGTTAATTCTGATAAATTTGTACCTAGACTCTTTTCACTTTTCCATGTGAACAAGAACACATAAGCAGTGACTCATGCCTATAATCCTAGCTACTCAGGAGACAGAGATCAAGAGGATTGTGGTTCAGGGTCAGCTTGGGCAAACAGTTAGTGAGACCCCATCTCAACCAATAAAAAGTTGAGTGTGGTGGAGCACACCTGTCATCCCAGCTATGTGGGAAGCATAAATAGATGGATCACAGTCCTGGGTAACTTGGACCTAAGAGTGATACCCTATTTGGAAAATAATTAAAGCAAAAAGGACTGGTAGCATGGCTCAAGTGGTAGAGCTGCCTAACAAGCACAAGGCCCTTAGTTCAATATCTGATGTTATCAATACATGTGTGTGTCTGTGTGTGTACGTATGTATGTATGTATAGTCTATGAATAATGGTACTCGTTTCTTCCTTTCCAATATTTAAGCCTTTACTTACTTTTCTTACTTTCTGCATTGACTAGAACCTCCACTTACATCTTAAATAGAACCATTGGTAGCAGAAATTTTTGTCTTATTCCTGGTTTTAAAGATAAATTTAAACTTTTTAACCCTTCACCATTGGGTGGGGTGTTTGGTACAGGGTTTAAAAGGGACTCTTATCACCTTACCGAGATTCCTTTCGTAGTTGCTAAGGGCTTCTGCTATGACTTGAATTCACTCAGTGCATGTTCTCTAAACACAGTAGTCCCGCATTATCCACAGGGAGACCTCCCAAAACCCCCAGTGGATGCCTGAAGCCACAGATAGCTCTGAACCCTATTTATACTGTGGTTTTTCCTAAAACAGACACACACACCTATGGCAAAGTTTAATTTATAAATAGGCCCAGTTGGAAGTGAACAACAATAACTAGCAGTGAAAAAAGATAATTTTAACAATGTTTGCTGTAGGAAAGTTATATGGACATTCCTGCTCTCTTTTTCTCTCTTCCTCATCTTTTTGTTTCTGTCTCTCTGTCTCTCTCTCTTTCCCCCACTTAAAATATCTTATTACACTATACTCACTCTTCTTATGATGACGTGAGATGACACAGTGCCTATGTGATGAGGTGTGAGGGGAGGGGAGGTGAGTAATGGAGGCTCTGTGATGTAGCATTAGCCATGGCTGACTGGGGTCCCCTGTGTGGGGGGATCTTGGGTCCCTGCTTGTGTGCTGTGGGGACAATGTAAAGTAAAACAAGGGTTACTTGCATACGCACGTGGCACTGCCACCATTAAGTGACTCCTAAGTGATCAGTGGGTAGGGAGTACACAGCATGTATTCTGGGCAAGGGATGATTCGCTTCCCAGGTGGGATGGATCAGGGTGATGCAAGATTTGGTCCCACTTCTCAGGGTGGTATGCAATTTAAAACGTGGGTTGTTTATCTCTGGAGTTTTCCATTTCATATTTTTGAACCACATTTGACTTCAGGTAACTGAAACTGTGGAAAGTGACACTATGGATATGTGGAGGACTACTGCATTGGGATCACCACGCAGTCTCCTTCAAGCTATGAATATGGTACATTTTCTGAATTTTCTTTTTGGTGGTACTGGGATTTGAACTCAGGGCCTCATATTTGCTAGGCAAGCACTCTAGCACTCGAGTCAAGTTCCCAGACCTTTTTGCTTTTGTTTCACTTTTCAGATTGGATCTCATACATTCACCTAGGGCTAGCCTCATGACACTTCTATCACTGCCTCCCACTTGGCTGGGATTACAGGTGTGAGCCACCACACCCAACCCTGTTCTTAATTCATTTTCTTGTGTGGATTCTGCCTCACCTATCTGAACTACAACTACTTTAATCATAGGGTTTTTTTTTTAAAAATTTATATATATATAAATATATATATATATATATATATATCTGAATCCAGCTCACTAACACTTTAAGTTTTTTACATTTTAGTTCATAAGTGATATTGACCTGTAATTTTCTGTAATTTAGCTGCTTAAGCAATAAACATTATTATCTCATACCTTCTGTGGGTCAGGAATCTGACACATCACAGCTACTGTCTTATCTGGAGGCTCAAGCTGAGGCCCACTTCTATCCTCACTCCACGGGTAGGAGGTCTTCCTTGGTTTCTTATCACTCAGCTCTCCACAGAGCTCTTTCACAAAGCAGCAGCCAAGAGAATAAATCCCTGAATGGAAGCCACAACCTTTTTAATGGTTTAATGTGAGAGATGTCATCCCACTCTTTCTGCTGTGTGCCGGTGGTCAGCAGTGAGGCAGCCACACTCAAAGACAGGGGATTCCACCAGGCCATGAACACCAGTAGGCTGGATCGTGGGAGCCAATGTAGAGGCTGCTTGCCACAAGGAGGGAGAGAAACTCATTCTCAATAACTACTGTCCCCCTCCATGAGCAAGCTTCCCTCAGCGGGACCCCTACCCTTCTCCCTCTTCTCCCTCCCTTGCACATAACCGCAAAGCAGGGAGCCTGGGTTCAGTACCCCAGCAGCATTTGCCAGCCACGTGACTTGGGGATTCATTGAGACTCACCTCTTTCCTAAGTGGTTGAGGAGGAAGATGAATTTGAATCTCAGAGTGGATGTGCTAGTCGCCTTCTTATCACTACATTCGGGAGCGCTCCTTCCTAGATTAGACAACCTCTTTGCTTTGGGCCTCTGGGGAGGACACCAGGTGGCAATGATAGGGAACAAATGGTGACCAAACTGCTTATGTCAGGAAGCAGAGAGAGAGAACAAGACCAGGGTTCGACAATCTCCTTCAAGGATACACACCCAATGCCCACAGATGTCCCCCAAGTCCTCATCTCCCAAAGGTTCCAACATCTCCTATTAGTGCTACTCTGAGACCAAGCCTTTAACACACACATGTACCTTTGGGGACTTTCAACCTCCAAGCTATAGCAGCAGATCTGAAGAGAAAGGGTAGAACAAAGGGATCATGAAATGACCATGCATGAAGAAATGCATTGAAAGACAAGATGTGATGGTGCGTGACTGTAATCCCAGCCACTCCTGGGAGGCAGAGGTAGAGGATCATGGTCAGAAGCTAGTCTGGGGAAAAGTATGAGGGGTTCTCTGAAACATAACTAGAGCAAAAATGGCTGGAGGCATGACTCAAGAGGTAGAGCACTTAGGTTCAGGCCCCTTAGTTTAATCCATAGTACCACCAAAAGAAAAAAAAAAGCAATGGCACTGACAGTTTTGCTCAGAGAAGAAACAGAAAGAGGGGCATACTCACAATGAGAGCAACTAATATGTAATTTTAAACTCTTTAATACATAAACAAATGCTACTCAATAAGATCTAACAATAGTGAAAGGCCATGGACTCTGTGTGTATATCTGTGTGCGTGTCTGTGTCTATGTCTGTGTGTGTGTCTGTGTGTCTGTGTGCTCACGCATGCATATTAAAGACAGGTACTGAGGCCTACCGGGGAGACTGAGGGCACATGTGGAACCAAGACAGTCTCTTCCCTGTGCCTGGTCAGTACAGGCAACAGCTCCGAGCCTACAGGCGGTATGGGAACGTAGCCCCCGAAACCGCAGAAATATGGGGTTTGCACGGAACATGAAGAGAGAGCGCAGATCAGTCTTCCTGGATCTTTAAGGCCATGGGGTTGCAGCTGACGTGGTGATCTGGGGGCACCGCATGCTTCCCTGTCTGAAGAAGGAAGCTCCCTTGGCTCTCTCAGCATATCCCTTATTGAGCTTTCTCAGATGAGGAGGGAAAGGTAAGTGTCCCAACGGTCCCGCTCCCTGGGAAAGTTCAGGATGGAGAAGTCCTTGGGAGAACTTCGTCCCAAGGAGAGGCAATCGGGCCTTTAGTCTTCAGGAGAACCAAGTCCCCACCAGCTCCACAGCCTGCTCCTGGCATCTTCTCTCCCCGTCCAGCCTTGGCAGTATGACCGGCGCTAGGAACTCTGCTTTCTCCCTTCCTCTGAGATGAAGGGGAACTGGCTTGGCAGCTCTCCAGGGGGCAGAGACACCCCAAGTTAGGGTCCTCAGGCTAAGCTCTGCCCCCCAGCTGCTCTGCGGGGAAGCATCGCCCTGTCCAGGATCCCAAGAGAGGGCTGATGCAATCGTAGTGGTCGGGAACATTCTTGGACCATCTCTGTTCCATCCCAATCCACAATTACGGCAGCCGGGCTTGTCTGAAGCCGTTCCAGGAGATGGCCTGCCACAGTAATTGCACCGTTTTATCTCAAAATGATACAGATCTGGAGCCTGAGCCCCAGCCTTATGAAGTTACAACCGACATGAGACAAATCTGAAACATACACATCCGTGCATTTTGACTTGAGCTGGTGAGCAGGCACAAACCCCAGTGATTCCAACCGGGCTGCTCTCGACTTCAAGTTCATCCAGCCAGGTCGTGGAGTTGAGGAACAGATGCTTCCCACTCCAGCCACCCACGCTGGCTGACAGCAGGCATGGCTGGGAGACAGCCACTTCTCCCATGCCAGGCCACAACTATTTCCATAGGAGGTCCCAAGAGCTTGTTAGACCTGTGCAAAGATGTCCTCCTCCAGCCTAGGGATCCAAGTGTGAGAACACAGGACCTTGGAGCAGCACCGGATGGCCCAGCCCTTCCCCATCCTGTTCCAAAGATGAGGGCTCACCGGATATTCATTAGTGAAATTCAAAACAAAACAAAATGACAGACTTATGAAATAAATAAGCTGATTAAAGTTCTGATCTTTTATGCAGGACTTCTCAAACCTTTAGCATGCAAAGTGCCTTGTGAGTTTCTAAACGGAAATCAAATAATAACATTTTGCAAATTGAGGACCACCAAGTCCATCTGCAGCAGGTGCGGTGGCCTCTGCTGGCTTTGCTGCCCAGAACCCCTGCTCTCTGCTTCCAGGGAAATGGCTGGCTGACTCTGCCCACCTCCCATAACCCTCATCACAAAATTGTACAAGCTTATTTAAGCTTGGCCCAAAAGAGCCCCTCAGAAATGCTCTACTGATTCTATTTGTGAGAATGTCCTCTTTTTGTGATGGGTCCTGAGCTGAAAGGACATAAGCATTGAAGCTGAGATGCGTATAGGCCAAACAAGGTGTTTGGATCCAGCCATACTTGAAGCTGTCTCTCCCCAGACTTTGTACTGGGTTTTGTCCCTAGGAGAAAAGAGCCTTGAGAGATACAGAGATTATCCCATGGGACATATTTCATGTAATACCCATGATAGATCACATGTTTCACATGTTTCCAACAAGAACAGAAGCCCCCACTCAAGATGGCTCCAACAATAAAGAGCATGGATTTTTTTCATCCAAACAAGGCTCTGTGGTGTGGCCCCCAGGTAAATGAATCCAGCTGTTCAATGGTGCATTGAGAAGTGGCTCCTGTCTGGTTTCCAACCAGTGTGTCATTGTATCCCTGACTGACCCCTCTGCCACTCTCAGCTGCCACAGTCTAGCCATACCTGGAAGATGTAACAGTGGCAGAAGAAGAAGAAAGCCTGTCCCTTACTATGTCACATAGCCATGTCTCCTTCGCAGCCCTTGCTCGCTTTTCATTGGAAGAGTCGGGCCGTACAGCCATCTCTAAGCAAGGAATATTAGATAACCATGACCTGCTCAGTCTACTCAGCATTGACCTCTGATCTGTCCCCATGGACAGCAGACACCAGAATAGAATGGAAGCTGGCTAGGTGCTGGCACCAGCGGACTCAGCTGTGGAGCTCGCTGAGGTTCACACGATGGGTGAGGAGCGCTCTTATTTATTTGTTCATCTGGCAAACACTTGAGGACCAAGCTCTGCTATAGATAAGAAGCTACAACAGTGAGCAAGATGTGTTCCTCCATGGCCAGAGGGCTTCCAAGAAAAGGCCAAGTATGAGGCTATGGGGTTTTCCAGGTTTCCACACTTGGGAAAGAGGCACCCAGCAGTCAGGAGGGATCCTGAGAGAGCAGCCTGGGACCCAGCAAAGCCCCAGCAGTGCCCTGGTCAGGATACAACTCACACAGCAAAAATCACTGTGCAGAACAGTGAGCGCTCGCTCTGTCCAACCCAGACAGATGGAAAGCATCGTGGTCAGTGGGCAGGCCATGTCCATTCAAATCTCCTCCTGCTTTCCCATGGCCACAAAGCTACACAAAGGAAAAATCTCCAACGGGGAAACTGAGGTAGTCTGCTGGACTTCAAGCATCACTGAGGCCTTAACCTTGGAAGGAGTTGGCAAGGACCAAGCTGTCAGTCCCTGGCTCCAGCCACCCCTGGGGGAATGGGGAGGAGGGAGGTGAGAACTCTCTCCATATGACCCATCTGTACTTTGTGGCTGAAACTGTCTGCACTTCGCAGCCCAAGACACAGGCAATTCCATTGCACTCAACAAATGTATCCTGAGCACTAGAGAGACACAGAGCCCAGGGAGCCGTTCCTGCTCTCCAGAAGCTTCCAGTGGGAGAGACTGGGATGGACACACAGCATGCACTCAGACCGTCCATCTGTGTGTCTAACACTGCCTCTAGATAAGACGGCACGTCCCTGAAGTTGTACCCTGCCTTCACTTGCTTTCTGCACATGCTAAGTGCTCCAAAGCATCTGCGTGCAAATGATATTGAAAATGGTAATTAATAAAGAATTTTCCCTAGGGTCACACAGCTAGTGAATTATAGACCCAGACTTTAAACATCTGAATCCTCTCCCCACACCTTTCCTCTCTCCGTGTCCCATCCTTCCTCCCATTCTCTCTCTCCTCCACCCCCTCCCTTTACCTCTAAGTGTCCCCAAGCAAGGAAGGCAGGTGTTTGCCAACAAACCCTCATAGGCTCTGGACCTCATAGGTCCTAGACTTGACCCTAGGACCCCTCAGTCCAGAGGCTCCTGCAGAACCTGATGAGACAGACATGTGGTCTCCACCAGTGGCTCTAGGGCACAATGTTGGGGTCAGGACTCTTATCTCTGCTCAGCAATGTAAACAACCCAGGCCTCTGCAGCTCCGTAGCCCCAAAGGAGCCACAGAAGGACTCTATGGGCCTCCCGCAGAGCCCTGCAAGGACCTTCAGCTCTGGGACCTTGGGTCCCCACTCACCTCTTCCTGAGCACCTGCCATGTGCCATGTGAAGCCCTAGTACCCATGCTCACTGTCTCCCCTAGAGGAAGAAGAAGGTCAGTCACCTGCCTCACTGAGCCTCAGCATTCTTGTCTGTGAAATGGCAGAATGAAGCCTCACCCACGCTCACCTCTAAAGATGACCACCCAGCACACATGCACAGTCAGCCCTGGTGTGAGCAACAGTGAATCCCACTACGCATGAGAGAAATGGCACCATGTCTCTCTTTAGGCTTTCTCTGCCTCGTGCTCTGACCTGGCTGTTCCTGTACTGTCCCTGAAGGCTGAGTGTGTTTTGTAATAACTGGAAACCAAGGCCCAAGCAAGCCCTTGCTTGTCTTCCCAGTGTCCTGTGGGGTGTAAGGTTTAGAAGAGTCATTGGATGAAAATTGCTTCTGGGGTAACTGGCATCAGGGAACCCAGAGATTTATCCACATTCTTTCATGACTTTGGTCATGTGTGGATGTTTTTTATACCACAAGCCCCTGGAGAAACCTTCAGGACATGACAAGGACAGGGGCTGCTACAGGGCTTACAAGTTCATGAGATTCTGAGACCTTAGCCCATTGCACAGAAGAGGAAACTGAGGTTTAGGGAGGTGATGGGTAAGGGCTCACAGCTAAGGTTGGAAGAGGCTGCACCAGGGTCCCACCAGGTCCTGCCAAATGCCTGTGGAAGCATGAGGGGACAGAGCCCAACAGCTCTCTTTTTTTTTAATTGTTTTATTATTCATATGTGCATACAAGGCTTGGGTCATTTCTCCCTCCTGCCCCCACCCCCTCCCTTACCACCCACTCCACCCCCTCCCGCTCCCCCACTCAATACCCAGCAGAAACTATTTTGCCCTTATCTCTAATTTTGTTGAAGAGAGAGTATAGGCAATAATAGGAAGGAACAATCGTTCCTGGTTGAGATAAGAATAGCTATACAGGGAGTTGACTCACATTAATTTCCTGTGCGTGTGTGTTACCTTCTAGGTTAATTCTTTTTGATCTAACCTTTTCTCTAGTTCCTGGTCCCCTTTTCCTATTGGCCTCAGTTGCTTTTAAGGTATCTGCTTTAGTTTATCTGCGTTAAGGGCAACAAATGCTAGCTAGTTTTTTAGGTGTCTTACCTATCCTCACCCTCCCTTGTGTACTCTCGCTTTTATCATGTGCTCAAAGTCCAATCCCATTGTTGTGTTTGTCCTTGATCTAATGTCCACATATTAGAGAGAACATATTGGTCTTTTGGGCCAGGCTAACCTCACTCAGAATGATGTTCTCCAATTCCATCCATTTACCAGCGAATGATAAAATTTCGTTCTTCTTCATGGCTGCATAAAATTCCATCGTGTACAAATACCACATTTTCTTAATCCATTCGTCAGTAGTGAGGCATCTTGGCTGTTTCCATAGCTTGGCTATTGTGAATAGTGCTGCAATAAACATGGGTGTGCAGGTGCCTCTGGAGTAACCTGTGTCACAGTCTTTTGGGTATATCCGCAAGAGTGGTATTGCTGGATCAAATGGTAGATCAATGTTTAGCGTTTTAAGTAGCTTCCAAATTTTTTTCCAGAGTGGTTGTACTAGTTTACATTCCCACCAGCAGTGTAAGAGGGTTCCTTTTACCCCACATCCTCACCAACACCTGTTGTTGGTGGTGTTGCTAATGATGGCTATTCTAACAGGGGTGAGGTGGAATCTTAGTGTGGTTTTAATTTGCATTTCCTTTATTGCTAGAGATGGTGAGCATTTTTTCATGTTATTTTTGGCCATTTGAATTTCTTCTTTTGAGAAAGTTCTGTTTAGTTCACTTGCCCATTTCTTTATTGGTTCTTAATTTTGGGAGAATTTAGTTTTTTAAGTTCCCTATATATTCTGGTTATCAGTCCTTTGATGTGTAGCTGGCAAATATTTTCTCCCACTCTGTGGGTGTTCTCTCCAGTTTAGAGACCATTTCTTTTGATGAGCAGAAGCTTTTTAGTTTTTTGAAGTCCCATTTATCTATGCTATCTCTTAGTTGCTGTGCTGCTGGGGTTTCGTTGAGAAAGTTCTTACCTATACCTACTAACTCCAGAGTATTTCCTACTCTTTCCTGTATCAACTTTAGAGTTTGTGGTCTGATATTAAGATCCTTGATCAATTTTGAGTTAATATTGGTATAGGGTGATATACATGGATCTAGTTTCAGTTTTTTGCAGACTGCTAACCAGTTTTCCCAGCAGTTTTTGTTGAAGAAGCTGCTATTTCTCCATCGTATATTTTTAGCTCCTTTGTCAAAGACAAGTTGGTTATAGTTGTGTGGCTTCATATCTGGGTCCTCTATTCTCCAACAGGTCTCTTTGAAGTCCCCTCACACGGGGGACCTCGCCTTTGCAAGCTTTGATTTTTTTTTTATCTTTCCATATCTAATTTTATATTTTTTTCTTTTATTTATATGTGCATACAATGTTTGGGTCATTTCTCCCCCTGGCCTTGATTCTTTTTTTAACAGAGTGGAGGAAGAGCAAAAATACATTGTCTTCCCAGCATGCCATGGGGTGGGGTAGTAAGGTAAGAATGAGAGTATCTCATAAGCTTTCATGAAGTGGGTGCATGGGCCTGCACAAGACTAGGGCCTCCCTAGGGATGTCTTCAGACGCTCATACATGAAGCAGGAAGGACTCCAAGGGTCCCCCTCAACATTGCTCCTTCTGCATTTCCTCCATCTCCATTCACGACACGAATTTTTCAGGTCCACGCCCAGGAATTACCCTTGATTTCCCCACTTTTCTCTCCCCCACATCAAACCCACCAGTAAACCCTTGGAAATACCTACAAATAGCCCATGTTCTACAGCCTCCTCCGCGCCATTGCAGTGATCCAAGTCTTTATTGGATAAAATTCACAGACACTTCACTTGCTAAGTGTACAGCTCAATGGTTTCCAGTATTTTCACGGAGTGCATGAACATCATTGTGAGAGAAAGACTTTCTGTGCACATTAGCAGTCATTCCCATCCCCCTTTCCTTCCCCCAACTGTGGGCAGCTACTAATATTTATTTATTCTAATTTTTTTGGTGGTACTGGGGTTTAAACTCAGGGCCTCACATTTGCTAGGCAGGTGCTCTACCACTTGGGCCACTCCCCCAGCCCTTTTTGCTTTCATTCTTTTTCGAAAGGATCTCACTTTTTTTTTTGCCAGACTAGACTGCAATTCTATTTACAGTTCCTGAGTAACAGGGATGACAAGCCCACTCCATCCCATCTAGCTTTTTATTGATTGAGATGAAGCCTCTTGCTAAGTTTTGGTCTGAGTGGACTTTGAAGCACAAACCTCCTGACCGCAGCCTCCCAATAGCTAGGGTTACAGGCATGAGCCATGGCGCGCAACTTGTTTTCTGTCTCTGTAGCTTGGCCTATTCTGGGTGTTCCATATGAATGGAATCCTACTTCGCCATGTTTCCAAGGTTCAGCTGCACGGGAGCGGCAGTAGTGCGACAATATTCCATCATGTGAGAAGACATTGCGCTTACCCATTCATCGGTTGATGGGCACTTGGGGTTTTCCAGTTTTTTGATTATTAGGAGTAAATGTTGCTGTCAACTTTCACGTGCAGTTTCTTGAGAAGGTATGTGTTTTTCCTCTCTTGGATACACAACTCAGGGTGGAACTGCTGGCTCATAGTTTAACTAATTGAAGAACCGCCAGTCTGTTTTCCAAAGCGGTTGCACCATTTCACAATTGCTCTTTACAATGCAATGTTGTGAGGGAGGGTGTCATCCCACTGTGCCAAATCGCTTCCTATTTTAGGTTTAACCTGCATTCTCCTAAAGAAAGATACTGTCAGAGCACTTTTCACATGCTTACTGGTCACTCGTGCGTCTACCTCCTTCTACAAGAACTGTCTATTTAAATCCTTTGGTTTTTTAGTTGAGTTCTTTGTCTTTTATAATCGATTTATTTATTCTGAACACATCCTCTATGAACTTTAAGTCATTCTAGATTACTAATAATGCCTAATACAATGTAAATGATATGTAAATGATTGGTATAGTGGATTGTTCAGAATAATAACAAGGAACAGTCTGTACATGTTTAGTGCAGATGCAAGCTTTTTAAATGCTTCTGATCTGCAGTTGGTTGTCTATGGATGCAAAACCCACAGATAAGGAGGGCTAACTGTAGACACAGATGTAGACATAGACATAGATATCCAATTGGTCTGGAAAATTTTGGCTGAGCAAAATAAGATTAAGGTGCAATCTTTTCTTTTTCACCCTCTTGCAATACTGGGGTTTGAGCTTAGGGTCTCACACTTACTAGACAGACACTGCACCACTTGAGACATGCCTGTAGCCTTAAGCATCAATGTTATTTGGGGACTACAGGAGCCACCCCAAAAGGCCCTGTCTGTTTCTCTGGGCCTCCCCAGCACCCCTGTGACACTGGATGTACAGAAAATTCGTCAGGAGGGCTGGTGTCCTCAAGTCATAAATCCATAAGTACTTCTGCACCCTCATCCCTTCACAGAAGTGCGCAAAAGGGAAAAAGAAACCTATCTGTGCCCCACGTTTCCAATCTGTTTCCTTTAAAACCAATGAAGTTTACATTATCTGGGAGCCTCTTAAAGACAGCAGGCTTTATCCCATTGAAATTGAGTCCATAAATGCAAAACATTAAAAAATAACGAATTGGTATTTGATATTCCTCTATTTCAATATTCCTTTGATATTCCAATATGAAACTTAAACTGCTGGGGTTTTATGCATTCTTTGCCTTTCCTTTGATTTGGCTCAACTCGTTGCTTTGAATAGGTTTGCTTTAATCACTGGACCATGGAGCAGGAGGGACGCGCATCTTGCTGGGGGAGGGGCTGGGTGCAGCCATCTGGGTCCAGAAAATGACTGCCTTCTGTGAATCACCGGCTCTTCTCCTTTGGACCTGCTGGAGGGATTGCGCAGACCCCAAGGAGGTGCAGGTTCCACTGGCCTTGCTCCATAGAGGACATTTGAGCCTCCACCTTACAATTCAACGATGGAAAAGCAGCTTCAGGGTCCCTGGCAGGTGCCAAGGCCAAGTTCCTGGGACATCTGATGGTCAGCTGCTGTGGAACCTGAATGTACAGACTGCCTGCTGCCAGGTTCTGTGCTGGGAAAGTGAAATCTGTCATTGAGTTAGATAGCCCTGGTCCTGAAGAGAAAGCACAACCCCGGGGATCACAGTGATGGTGATGGTAATGATGATGATGTAACAAGGGAGACGATGGCAGCTATGATAGCCCACATAGACGAGGCACTTCCTGTGTCTGGCATGGCCCTAAGCTTGTTAGAGGGGCTGTCTTGCTTTACCCTCAACACTGTCTCCATTTGAATTCGCTAAAGCAGACCCTTGGTGCTATCATGTATTTAGATTGTCAGGGGAACCAGAAAGGGACTGAGGAGCAGAGTCAAGAAGGGCAGGTAAATAGTGTACTAATGAGCTGGTCACCTCTGCAGGCAGCTGGGCTCTGTCTTGAGGGGGGCCCTCTAGAAAACTTGGAAAGCAACTCAGATGTCCCACAGGAGGCTCCTTTTCTCATTGCTGCTGTTCCCATGGGCCCCAGACCCCTGGGGAAGGAATTCTCCTGCAATCCTGATGGCAGTTCCCTGCTAGTTTCCATGCATGACATCAGGTAGACTGGCAGAGCTACGCAGGGCCTAAGGAAGATACCTACCTCTGCTGGACTGGCCCACTTCAGCCACAGGCTCCCTCCAGGTGGGTGGAAGAGACCCCAGACCATACTGAGGGGACTCTGCTATAGTGATTTTTGGGTGAGTTTTTTATTAACCCCATTCACCAGAGATAGAACTAAGGCTTGGGGGAAGGGCTCAATCTTTGTCCAGCTAGGATGTGTGTAGAGTTTCCTTGGCAAATATTGCTCACAATTTACAATGCATCTGCCTTGGTACCAAATACCGGGGGTGGGGCAGGAGTGAGGGAACAGGTATAAATAACTATACAGTCTTTGGACCCAAGGCAACCCCCAGCCCTGAGTGATGAAGGTGACCAGAAGTGAGCACAGAAGTAGTAAGGTAGGGGGAGCCTTTCCCTGCAGGAGAAGTTCCCTGGAAGAGGTGACATGTTTTGTGGGTGGGATTAGCTGTACATCATTTTATTTGTAGGAAAACCGGTCCTGTGGCCAAGGAAAAGTTTGCAAGTGTCTATAAGCAAAATCCTGATGGTTTTGCTGGGGGAGGTTCAGGCTCCATGTTGACAGCTGCCGACTGCTCAGGGTGGTTGTTGCTGAAGGCTGGGGTGGGGCTGGGGCAGTTTCCTAAAATAAGACAACAATGAAGTTTTCCCACTGAATGACTCTCCCTTTCACAAGATCTTTCTCTGTAGCATACAACACCGTCTGCCAGAATTTTACAATGTTGGACATCCATCTTCTCAAACCCCAAAGCTCCATCACCAACTAAGCTTCTGTGACTTTTTAAATCCTCCATTGTCTTTTGACACTCTTCAAGGCAACTTCACCAGAGCACGTGCCATCTCAAGAAACCACTTTCTTTGCCCATCCAGAGAAGCAGCTCTTCACCCACGAAGGCTCCTCTTGAGATCACAGCAATTCAGTCACAGCTTAAGCTCTGCTTCTAACTCTAACTTTCCTGCTACTTCCACCACTTCAGCAGTGACTTCCTCACTCAGGTTTCAACCCTCAAGGTCATTCATGAAAGTTGCCTTCTTCCAAATTCCAGTTCATTGATGTTGTGATCTTCTTCCAGGAACCACAACTGTCCTTCCTGGCATCTAAATTGGTGAATCCTTTCCAGAAGGTTCTCAATTTACTTTCCCCAGGTCTGTCAGACATTCACTCTGGCAGCTATAAGCTTATGAAGTACATTTTTTGAGTAATAAAACTTGGAAGTTAAAGTGACTGCTTGACCCACGGGGTGCAGAACGGAGGTTGTGTCAGCAGGCATGAAAACAACGTTAATCCCGTCGTGTATTCCATCAGGGATCTGGGTGACCAGGGGCATTGTCAGTGAGCAGCAATATTTTGGAAGGAATTTTTTTTTTTCTTAGCAATTGGTCTCAACAGTAAACTTAAAATATTCAGTAAACCATGTTGTAAACAGATGTGCTGACATCAGTCTTTGTCATTCCAATTATAGGGCACAGGCAGAGTAGATTTTATAGAATTCTTAAGGGCCTGGGATTTTCCAAACAGTAAATGGACATTGGCTTGACTTAAAGTCACCGCTACATTGATTGGTCCCTGCAGAGAGAAAGCCTGGCCTTCTAAGCTTTGCCTGATCCTCTCTAGCTATGAAAGCGCTAGGTGGCATCTTCCGATAGAAGCTGTCTGGTCTACACTGGAAATCTGGGGTTTGGTGTATCGCTTTCTCACCTAACTCACTGCGGCTTGCACATCAGCTGCACTTTCACGTTATAGAGCCAGCATCTTTCCTTACACCTCATGACCCAACCTCTGCTAGCTGCAGACTTTTCTCCTGCAGCTGCCTTACCTCTCTCAGGCTTCATGGAATTGAAGAGAGCTAAGGTCTTGCTCTGGATTAGACTTTGGTTTAAGGGAATGTTGTGGCTGGGTTGATCTTCCATCCAGACCACTAAAACTTTCTCCATATCAGCGATAAGTCTGTTTTACTCTCTGTCATTCCTGTGTTCACTGGAGTAGCACTTCTTATTTCCTTCGAGAACCTTCCCTTTGCTAATCGTTTAGAGCAAGTCTATTGACAGCTCTGCATAGGGCTGCCACAAGCCTTCAATCTCTGCAAATATCTTCAATATCTGCAAAGCACAATAAAATGAACACAATAAAATGAGGTATGCTGTAGATAGATATTGAAGAGAGAATTTATTAGGGGAATTGGTTCAGGCAATTATGAAAGCCAAGAAGCACCCCCTACACACACTTCCCTGCTTAAAGGTTGTACACTGGAGAACCAGGAGAACCAGGTTCAGCCCCGGACCAAAGGCCTGACAACTGGGGCCAGAAGGGAGAGGGGTACTAATGCAAGTCCTGGAGTGTAGAGGCCTGAGAATCAAGCTCTCCAGTGTCTGAGAGCATAAGGAGACAGATGTCCCACCTCAAGGAGGTAGAGAGAGAGAGAGAGAGAGAGAGAGAGAGAGAGAGAGAATTCTGTCCAGGCCTTCTGTAAGGATGAATCTTCCTTCCTCAATCCACTGATTCAAAAGCCAGTCTCTTCTAGGAACCCTCTCACAGACTCACCCAGAAACAATATTTTGCCAACTATGTGGGTACCCCTTAGCCCAGTAAGGTTGACACATAAAAGTAACCATCACAGATGTACACACTCACTCTTGCAGGAGAGGAAAAGAATATGTGTGAGAGCGAGTAGAAGTGTGTGGTGTAGTGTGTGGTGTGGTGTGTGTGTGTGTGTGTGTGTGTGTGTGTGTGGTAGGGGGTGCATATGAGAACATATGTGGCACTGAGTATGAACTTGAGTTTACACTCAAGGAATGTGTGGGAGGGTTGTGTAACCAGGCATGGGATTACTACCGGTAAGTGAGTATCAAGAAGAAGGGAGATTGGGAGAGGGCCTGGGTGGGATGTGGGAGCAGCTAGCTGAGTAGACACACACAAATCCAACCCATGCTCCCCATCTTTCTCTGAGACCTCCAGAAGGCCCTGGGAGACCAGCAAGTGGAGCCGTGGGGGGACCAACAGCCCATCAAAATGTCCCTCTTTAAACACTAAATCCAGGGCAGGATATGTCCCCAGGGCCAGGGGCTAAAGATGAAGCAGTGGCCTACTCAGGGAAACACCTGCC
The DNA here is from genome assembly GCF_047511655.1 of Castor canadensis. Taxonomy (NCBI): domain Eukaryota; kingdom Metazoa; phylum Chordata; class Mammalia; order Rodentia; family Castoridae; genus Castor; species Castor canadensis. The sequence goes on along the minus strand of NC_133388.1, from coordinate 14,521,625 downwards.
TACCCAGACCTGTGCCCACACCTGTTGGGGTAATGCCCCGGGAAGGGAAATGAATCTTCAGGAATCCTGAGTTGAATCTCTCAGACTGCAGCCCGGCCTGGGTCCAGCACCCCCATCAACTGTGCTGCCATTCTGCTAAGCCCAAATCTCCCTTTCCCCAGAGAGCTGCGGTCTCTGCTGGGAAGACAGCCACGCCTAATTCACTCTGGAGCTGGAGGCTCATCCTTGGTTCTATCTAGACGGCGCCTTCCATGTCCTGGGGCTCCTCAAGTGTTTACAGGGCAGAGGAAAAATCAAACAAACATTCTAGGAGAGGAATTTGGCCCAGGCTGGGGCAAGGGTCCAGAGCCCTATGTCTCCTGGGTAGCTTAGGAACAAGGCATGTGCTCAGGATGGGCACAGGATCGAGGGTGGAGGGACACTAGGGGATGTGGAGGACCACCCACCTTACATCCACTTTGCCCTGTTTCCATAGCGCTGGGCCTGTGCCCTCCACAGGAGAGTGACAGAAGGCAGAGACAATCACTGTGCTGTTAGTCAATTCATTTATTCTGCCTGGCTCAAAACCAGAAAGGATTGGGGCGGCGGGGGGGGGGGGGCATAAAAAAAAACACAGAAAATGTAAGCTAAGAATGATATGAAGACACCAGCGTGCAGACACACTGGTAGGAGGAGAGAGGCGAAGGGGGCAGGTGACCAGGCAATGGCCAAGTTGAGGCTCCTGACACTCTGCTCATGGGGACACCATCAGAACAGCTAATGTTTCTCATTCCACCCAGAGCCACGGTATGGAAAAACGGATGGAAACAGGCTGTGCTGGGTAGGGGAAGGAAATACCCACAGCTCAGGCACTGCAATACCCCAAACCCCTACCCCATGGCTGTCCCACCCTTTGGACCCCAGACTCCGGGTTCTGCAGTCTGGAGCTCTCTGTGCTACACAGTTGAGGTTTTACAGACCAACAGCAAGCCTGGCAGGGGCTGACGAAGCCAAGCTCTATGAGGTCTCAGACCAGAGTTCCCATCCTGGGTCCTCATAGGACACATGTCCATGTACAGTGTCCCATTGCATCTGACAACTTGGGCTTTTTAAGGGCTCCTTCTCTGTCTTGTGAGCTACCCACAGTGCCAGGCACCCAACACCTGTGTCCTGTTATCTAATTCCTCCACCTCAAGACATGGGTGCTGGGGTCACCCACGTGTCACAAAGAAAGACACAAAACATGACAACCTGGGACTCAGACTCACAGCAGGCTCTGCCACCTATCACACTGTTCTACCTCCTTGAACAGCTGTCCTTGGGGGAAAAAAAGGGGCCAGTCCAGTGTGACCCCAGCCACACACTCGAGATCAGGAGAGCCAGCCTGGCAGAACCTCTGCTGGTGGTGAGATCATGGTCACTTGTGGGGTCCAGTACAGCTGACCTGAGCAGCACACAGGAGAAAGGGCCCTAGGCAGGAGGTTCCAAGCCTCACTGAGTCCTCCATACTGGGTCCAAGGGGCTCCTCCCTCCAGCCAGCACCCCATCCTCTGAAAACACCTAGACCTGCCACCACTGGACCACTGGGCAGTGACCCATAGCTGCCAGGACAAGGGGGAGGGAGGACATGGTTTTCTTTTTATTCCTTTGCTCACAACAGACATCTTGTTTCTGTGTCCTTTCTGCAGCTGTTTCTACAGCTATGATTACTGACGTGAGTTCTTTTCATGTAGTGGTTTGTGTTGTCAGAAGGTAAAATCTGATGTGGAGCAAATGTCTGAGTTCACCAGTAATAACCCCCCAAGAGACCACACTGAGGAAGTTATATGCTACCAAATAATAAAATACCTTCATCTACTTTCACAAACTTTGGACAGCCAAGAAAGACCGCAGGGGACCTCGAAAACCTTCAGACAGGATCTGTCTGGCTCGTCCAGCCTTATTCTCGGTGACTCAATACATCATAGCCAAGGGCTTGGCGGAGCCCGGAAGCCAGCACAGCCAGCTCTCCTCAGTACAGAACGCCATCAATTGAAAGATTTAACAACAGCTTTTGGAGTGGGGGGGAGGGAGACAAAAATCCCACAATGCCAAATGTACACGCAGATGGAAGACATATCCTAATTTCAGAAATACTGAAAAAATAGGAGGAAAAGAGAAAGTGTGTCCACTTCAAATGAAGGAAATATGGCAGGTGTCTGCCCCTTGAGACCTGCAAAGCCATCATTTTCAGCCCCTTTCCCTGGAGACATGCTTTTTAAGGCGCCAAAGACCTGCATATCGTATGAATCACAAAGTGTAAAAATGAAAGGTAGACTGTCCGAGTCCCAACAAATCTAAGGGCCCGGCTGCTTTCTTAGCATGACTTACCAACCTCTCTCTCTGCTACACGCAGCCCAGTCCATCCCCTCAGCCCCTGCACTGCCACCCCACACCCCTACAGAGCATCCCCACAGTCACCCAGCCCTGCCCACAGCGCTGGATGAAAAGACTAAGGAAATTAACAAGCCTACATGTATCTCCCTCTCTGTGTCCCCATGAGAAGAGACAGATGCTTATAACACATTGCTAGCCACTGTGAGGGCACCATACACACGATGTCCCCTTGGCTCTTTGCAACCACTCCACCAGGTCTTGACTGTACCCATCCTACTGATGAGGAAACAAAGGCTGGGTGAAGCTAAGTGGTGAGTCTAGAGTCTAAACTCAGCCACTCCCCCAGAATCTGTCTCTGTGTCCCTTCCATGAAAGTGACCCTTTCTCCATACCCATGGCCCTGAGAGGAGCCAGCAGCCACAGACAGGCACCATGTCCAGAGGCAGTCAGCCTGGAGGCACCCTCTACTACTACTCATGTCACCTTCATTACTCCCATCCGTTTAATCTGCCCACTTCTGTTCATTTCCACTGCCAGTACCTTAGACCAGGCCACCACGATCATGGCCATAGGAGGCCACCAGCTGACTCCTCCTATAGTCCAGTCTCCACACAGCAGCTAGTTTGGTCATAGAAAAACACAAACCAGAAAATGCCCCTCCCTGTTGTAAATGATCCAATGGCTTCCCCTTACCCTAAAGGTAAAAGGCTCCTCCCACAGAGACCCAAATGACTCACCCCACCTCCCTGACTGACCTCATGTCAGATCACTTTCTGCCCAACCTGTCATGGTATGTACTTGTTTCCAGCCTCCAGGCCTTTGCATATGAGCTTCCTAGGACATGGAATACTGTTCCCCTCCGTGAGCCAATGCCTCATCGTGGACAACACAACGCAACCATCTCATCCAAAGTTACATTCAATCCCTCCTCTTTTTCTTTAAGGCCTTTATCACAAGTTACAATGGTATGTTTATTTCTGTTCATTTGTTGCATGTTTGTCCCGTCCTGAGCCATAAGCTCCTAACTATTTGGAATCGGGTCTGTGTTGTTCACTGCCCAGTTGCTCATGTTGCACAGAGATGGAGCCAAACAACTGAGTGAAAGGCGTGTGAGGATCGATGAGCAGGAACAGCAGTGCCACTCAGGCTCAGGACAAGGTTAGCCGTCATTCCTCACACCTAGGTCTTAGATGGCCACTCCTCGTTGAATACAGTTGACCATTTTGATGGAATTTGGGCTGAACAGTACCCAGTACTCCGTAATAAAAAGGAACAAACTCTCGATCGACCCATGTAACAGCTGGGATGAATCGTGAAGGAATTCCGCTAAGTGAAAGGAGCCAACGTCGAGGGGCAGCATTGAATGATTCCATTTATTTCACATTCTCCACATGACCAAATTGTCGAGCTGGAGGAGAGCTAAGTGGTTACAAGGATTAAGCACGAGAGAGCGATGAAGGGGAAGTGCTCAAGAGCTCTTCATCATGATGGGAGGGTCTGTGTCTCGGTGGTGGTGGTTACACAAATCTATACACGGGATAAAATGTCATAGGACTATACACAAAGATGTACAAAACATGAAACCACATGAACGCGTGTAAAAACTGGTGAAATCCAAGTCAAGCCTACAGCCTCGTTAATTACAGTATATCGTGATGGACAGTGCTCTGGTTTGGGCGACGTACTAGTGTTATGTAAGACGTCACCCCTGGGGGAAGCCGGGTGAAGGATCCACAGCACTATTTTTGCAGCTTCTTGTGAGTCTATAATTATTTCAACAGAAAAAGAGAAAAAGCAGAAGCAGAATCCATGTGCCACTGGGCTCAGACTCTCTATTCCCATTTTCCTTACCTCCATTCTTAGGACCCCAGGTGATTTCTACTCCTTCCTCAGCAGTGTCCCCTTCAGTCCCTGCCCCAAGTTGCAACTTCCCAACCAGGACACCTGAAGATGGCTCAGGCCCTCACGCTAGTCCCCTGGCTCCCATAGGCAGAAAGGCCTGCTAGCCACAACCCTGCCTCTCTGCATGGTTGGGGAATGATACATAGAAGTCAGCCACCCACAGCGGTGCCTCATTTTGCACCAGATTTTCAGGAAGGACACTGTATGTTTCCAAAGTAATGTAAAGTAAAATAAGAGAAAATCCTCTTTAGATCAGTTACCATTGACATCCATGCCTGACGCCCTGGCTGACACTCTGGCTATCGGTCTCTAAAGAGGCTCTCAGGAGAGAGATGGGAATCCCACCTTGGAACACTTCCTTGCAGACCCATGCCCATGATCCAGGGATGAAGGATCTTTAATTGAACCATTTCGTCCTAAAGAGCCTCAGACTTTCATCCATCAGCTACACCACAGGCCACAGGCAGAAAAGATACTGGTTTTAGTTACAGGTGGAACCGTTGCCAGCGATTGTCGTATTAGACCAGATCGATGTGCAAGGAAGCACACTTGGTTTTGTGGCTCAGGGATGAGATGGCAAGTCTGGTTTGGGTTCAATCCAGATTCTGATGGAGGAAATAAAAAGAAGAAGAAGAAGAAGAAAAGAAAATAACTCCCAGCTTGTGGCCACACAGCAAGCAGCAACTGTGTCTACACTCAAGCGAGACTGCATGGGCTCACTGTTGTCTTAACCCTTGGCTAGATCCTGAGTGCTGGCTGTCTACACAGGCAACAATTGGCAGAAACCAGGGGTGTCTGGAGCACACTGGGTAACTGGCTTGGCCAGGTATAGACGAAAAAGGACTGGATGAGGAGTCAATGGGCTCCTAGTCTTAGCTCAGCTCTGGATTCACTACGTGACCCCGACTAAGGTACTTTCTCTCTCTGGGCCTCAGTTTCCCTGACTTCAAAGTACACTGACATCTGAGGTCCTCATCTGATTTAGACATTTAGCTACACCAGCATTTCTCAACCACAGCTCTGTGGGCACTTTGAGCCAGAGAATTCTCTGTTGTGGGGACTGTCCTGTATGCTGCAGGACATTTAGCAGAATTTCCAGCCTCTATTCCTGCCCTACAGTGACAGACACACAAAGCAAAGAGAAGCAGGGCCAGACCCTAGCCTGAGGAAGAAAGCCAGCACCCACCGTCCCCTTGAGACATTTCCTTCCTCTGCTGCAGGGTCTCCTGCACTGACCTCTCCTGAGCAGGTCCTTCCCTCCAGGGCATCGCTCCTGCTCTGAAGGTCTCTTTGGATTGAGTGGCAGTGCACTTCAGACCAGTCTGGGCCCTCCCCTGTGTTCTACCTGCTCATCTTCCGCCACGATACCCATTGTCACAAGTGGCACCCGCCAACCACATTTCTCCATCTCCTTTATTCTCTTTCTATATCCATATGGGGACTGTGCCTTGTCCAAAGCTGTCAACCCAGAAACTCACTGGGCTGTGCCCAGATGGAGTGTAATACCCACTGGTGGCATGAATGCAGAGACTGGGGGAGTCGTGAGCAAGGGGTCCCTGGGTGAGCTGACGTCATGAGGATGAGATGAAACACAGCAGGGATTTAGACACTGATGCTGGGACTGGAGACCCTCAGGGAGAGCAGGAGAACATCAGCGAATACCAGAGTTGGCGTACCTTAGAGGTTACATCAGCCACGCTTGCTCAGGCGTGGTTATCAACGTGTATCAACTCCTATGGCAATATAAGGTAATACATTAATTAATACACAAATGCCAACTTGAAAACTATTTAATGTATCCCATTATGCACGTGTCCATAGACCAGATGATATTCATGTAGAAATTACTCAATGAACCCTTCTAACAAGTGCCCAGTGGATGGTTGGTTCTTTGCAATCATTGGGAATCCTCAGACATGGCTGATATGAACAAAATGGCACCCCTGCCTGTCTGAGCCATGACTCAACATAGGAACCCCCAAACTCTTCCAGAAGCCTGCCCCTTGAGAGCCATTGAGACCCTGACTCTTGGCCCTGTGCTACAGCTAGCCACATTCTACCTGGACACCTGGGTAAGGCTGTGTGAACCTATCATGTTCTTGACCGCATCCCATCGCTATTCCCTCATTCCAGCCTCCAACACACTGCCTGGGCTTCCCATGGCCTCTGCCTCCCCTATTCCCCCTGCCTTGAATTATTGACACAAATTACTCTTCTCAGTGCTCACTCAAGGTTCACTCATCCATTAAGCCTTCCTTGGCCACCCTTCCTGAGACTCTCACCCCTCCCTCTTCTGCCTTGTTTCTCCTTAGCACTTGTCCCTAGCTGGCATCCCATGTGCCATGAGTTAGTAATCACAGAGCAAAGCTGGAAGACTCCTTTGGGGATCCTGAAGGGACTCAATGGTGTGGCCCAGCGGAAGTGAAAGCCAAGGTTAGTTCAAGGTACCAGAATCATAGCTACAGAGCCAGGGTCACTTTAGGCCTGCCAGGCCCCAAAGCCCATGCAAGACCCCTGTCAGGAAGAATAAAAGCACAAGACAGAAATCCAAATGCTCTACGGAGAAGCCTTCTCTCTGGTGTCTACCCTGGCATCCCCAAAATCTGGATCCTGTTGGAAGGAGGTCAGCAGCAGGGCCTGGCACTCTGGAGCTGAGGGTAGGGTCTTCCCCCACCTACAGGAGCCCAAGGTCCATGCCTTGCCCCTTTTCCTGCCGGTCCAAGCTGTCTGCTCCCATTAGAACAGAGCCTCTGACGTACAAAACCCAGGCCCTGCCTTGGGCTGGTTTCGGGTTTCTAGAGCACAGTAAATCGGCGTGTTTTTATTTCTCCATCTGTAAACATCGCTCCATCTAATATGGTAACTGCTGTTTATACAGAGCTATAAAAACAGAGGTCAGAACACAATACGATTATAGTCTTACTTCAATACATCCAACCCATAATAAAATAAAATCTTACAAATGATCCAGAGGACCCGTTTAGGGGTTTTTTAAGAATTAATGTCTGTCATATGTAAGGATTCTATCTGGGCATAATATTTTCCACAGCTGTCAGGACCTATTTAAAAGGCAATACCCTCTTGCTGGCACTTGATTTAGACTCTGTTTATGCCATGTGCACGATTGTTAATTCTGCCATGTCTGACTCTGGGTGTTTGATTACAGGAGGCCACCACCAACAGGGTGACATACGATGTGGCTGGTGAGGTTGGGGAGCTGGCCCCTTTCAGTGAGGTGTGCCTGTGGGGATTGGACCCTGGAGAGGAGATGTTCTGTTCTTCAGACTGCATGGACTGCTGGCAAGAAGAGTTTGGGCCTGAGATGAATAAGATGTGACCCAGACATATGCTGGTGATGGCTGTGAGGATTCATTTGCCTCCCCAAGACTCAGTTTCCCAATTAGTAAGAAGAGACCACGCCTTATAGATTACAAGGTGTTTTCAGCTGTCCTGTATTCCTCTCAGACTTGTGTGTTGAAGTCTAACCTCCATTCCTCAGAATGTGACTTTTAAATACATAGAGCTAGGTCTTTTAAATAGATGATTAAGATAAAATAAGGTCATTAAGGCAGGCCTTAATCCAACAGGGCTGTGTCTTATAAGAAGTGACTAGCCAGGTGCATGCCTGTAAGCCCCGTCCTCAGGAAGCTGAGGTAGGAGGATCTCAAGTTTAAGGCCAGCATGGGCTACATGGCAAGACCTTGTCTCAAAAAAAGAATTTTAAAAAAAGGAGGAAGAGGAGAGTAGGGCACAGACACACCCAGAACCCAGAGAAACATGGAGAGAAGGGTCTATAGGCCAAGGACAGAGGCCTCAGAAGGAACCAACTTTGTTGCTCCCTTGATCTTGGACTTCCAGAAGCGTTTGAAAATAAACCTCTGCTATTCAAGCTGCCCAGTCAGTGGAACTTTGCTATGGCAGCTGATGTACACAGCACAGGGCAGGGGGGAGGTTTTAGAATCCATGGGGACTGTTCGGATCACAGCTGACATGTAGTGAGCAGTAGGGTGGCCATGCTTGCCTTGGCAGGGAACAGGCCTTGGTCACCAGAGTCAGCAGCCCCTGCAGGAAGGGGCTTAACCCTTCTAAGGAGACCACAAGTGCAAGGTGCTTTTATTCCTCTCAAAGGTGACACCTTTGAGCCCCTGTCCTCTCTCCCTGCTGTGGCGATCTCCTCCTGTGATGTTCATGCCCACTGAGGAAAGTGAAATGTTTAGTCCAGCCCAGACCTCTTCCCACACCTCAGAGCAGACAGCCCTCTGCTTGCTGCTTCTCCTGTCCTGCAGGGCTCCACAAACCTGAGCAACCAAACCCAGCTCCTGGCTCCCTACCATCCTGCAGCACCCCTGAGTGCTTGTCATTGTCTAGGAGTGATATTTTCCACGGCTTAGACAGAAACCTTGGAGTCCTTTTCTGCTCCTCTCCTTCTGTCCTATCCCTCCCCTTTCTGTTCATCAGAGCTCTGCCTGATAGAGGTCCACCTGCCCTTTGAGCTTTCCCCACTGCTCTAGGAGTCCCTTGATGAGGGTCAAGGTCCCCATCTTCATCTTTTGAGTTGCAGGACTCCATTGAAGAGCCTGATATGGACTGGGCTCTTGATACATGCTTGAGAGTTGGATAGATGGATAGATAAGGGGATGGGAGGGTAGATGCATGAAAGGAAAAACAGATGGATAGAAGGATGGATGTATGGAAGGATGAATGGATGAATGGATGAATGGATGGATGGACAGGTGGATGGATGGACAAACAGAAAGGTTGATAGATGAAGGAAAACCAATGACATGGAGTGCTGTCTCTTCCAAGGCAGGAGGAAGGCATTGGAGAGACTGATAGACACAAAGACCTTCCTGTGTTGCACTGGAGTCATTTCCCTCTGTGACAAAATTGCTGCTTTTCAGAGAATTGCCTGAATTTAATTGCTATAGACTTGTAGGCAGAAGAAGAAAGTAACAGGATTTGCCAGCCCCTTCCTCACTTGCCTACTGAGCCAGCCAATCTGTGGGCATTTCCCCCACAACACTACCAGCTCTCAATCTCCAGCACAAAGCCAGGATACCAGGAGACACCTGAGGAAGGAAGGGGAGGTCTTGAAGGACATGACCATTCCAATCCCACAGCAGTCACCTGTAGACAGGCTGGTGGCACTCTCATTTCTTCTCCATCCCTCTGAAGATCAATGACAATCCAAGGCAGGAAGGTCCTCAAAGGCCACCTAGCATGGAGGGAGAATTGTGCAGAGGGGGAAACTAAGGCGCATGGTGGGAAAACAGGTTTGGCATGGTCACAGATGAAAACCTGGTCTTGGTGTCCTGACTTCCAGATACCATCCCTGGTTTCCTGCTCTGCTCCTACCTTTCCTGGATGGTATTTTACCTCACAGCCCCCTGACTTCACTTTCTTCCTGGTCTGCACTGCATGCCCAGAAGGGTTCACTCAAGCAATTTCCAGATACTCAATTCCAGCTCTTATTCCTACTGAAGTCTTTGCATATGTGTGTGTGTGTATGTGTGTGTGTGTGTAGACATATTCTAAGGGACTGACTCCTAGGATTATCTAGGTTGACAATCCCAAAATCTGTATGGTGGGCTGTCAGGCTGGAGAACCAGTATGAGCTGATGTCATATTCCAGGCCTTCTATTGCAGAATTCCCTCTTGCTCAGGGGAAGCAGTTTTTTTCATTCTATTCAGGCCTTCAGCTGATTGGATGAGGCCCACCCACATTATGGAGAGCAATCTGCTTTACTCAAAATCCATTACTTTACATGGTAATCCCACCCAGAAACTCCCAAAAACATCCAGAATAATATTTGACTACATAAGGACATGCAAGCCTCCAGGTATGCTGGCTGCTGCTCCACCTTTCGCTAAGGGGCTGGGCAGAGGAAGCCTGAACAAGTCATCTCATATGTCTGGGCCATCAATCAAATAGGAGTGTCCCAAATTAGAAATAAGGGCAAAATAGTTTCTGCTGGGTATTGAGGGGGTGGGGGAGAGAAGGAGGGGACAGAGTGGGTGATAAGGGAGGGGGTGGGGGCAGGGGGGAGAAATGACCCAAGCCTTGTATGCACATATGAATAATAAAGGAAAAGAAAACAAAACAAAAAAAACCAAATAGCAGTGTCCCTATGAGCTCAACAGAGTGGACAATATTCAGAGGCGTCTAGGAGATGCCATTCCGTGATCCATGGCTGTCCAGCTGAGGGCCTGCCCTACCCCACACCCTGTCTCTTGGCTCCTGGTCTGCTCTGCATTTATTACCTGCCTGGACTTTGCTGGGTCTTAATTCCATCTCTTGTCCCCTCCTTGGGAGCCGATTGTCTGTGACCTTCCTCTCCACTCACTTCCCCAAGCTCCAGCCACCAGGACTTGTTGACAGACTGCCACGGGAAGCACTTCACACATGTTTATCATTGTCACTATCACTGAAATGTGTCCAGGGTGCATGTCCACATCTCCAGCAGTTGACTGGCTGTAACAGCCCACAGCAGCAATTTGCCTGTGAAAACATTTTGGTGCAATTTTCTGACCCGCAAAAATATTTTCACAGTGAAAACGCACTTCTGCCTTGGAGCTGCTCAGTCTCACTGGTTTGTTTAGCTTCTCAGGAAAATAAACAAAGTGAATGTGGACACCAGGAGAGGGACTCCAAACAAGCACTCAACAGCACCCCCCGTCAGTCCCTGCCCCACCCCCCAGGACAGCAGAACCTAAGTTACAGGTCTCAGCAGATGAAATAACCTCATCCTCATAGAGCCCTGGGCGGAGCTAGTTCATGCCTCTTTCCTCAGCAAAGGTGGCAAAGAGCAGAGAGAGACTTGCCAAGATCATATAGGCAAGATTTTGTATGCTCCTTCCTTACTTTGCTTCATTCTCATGTTATTTACTGAGCACCAGCTAATTCCTTATGGAAGCCAGAACTGGTCCATTCTAGGGGAGGAAAAATGTGGTCTGGGGAGGCTGCTCCATGTGCCCAAGGTCATCCTGTGCAGGTGGCAGAGCTCCTGGATCCCTTTATTCCTCTCTATTGGGAAGTTCATTTCCCTGACTTGGGTCTGCTTTTCAGTTAACCTACTTTGTCTGTAGAGGCCATGGGAAATGAAATAAGCACATGTCTTACCAGAAAACAGGGCTCCAGTGTCATCATTTAATACATATGCAACTGTGGACATGTTTTTACATGGCACTGCCCTGCCATCCTCTGCAAGATGACAGGTCCACTCAGTGGAATACTACCCAGTAGCAAAAAGGAACTAACTATCATGCACCACCTTTGCTGGATCCCACAGACAGCACATGGCAGAACAGCATCCACTGGGTGAGTCTCTGAAATTCAAGTGCAGACAAAGTTCCTAGGGTAACAGAGGCTAGAATTGTGGTTGCTTCAGGGTGGAGTTGGGGGCTGGGAGGAGACACAAGGGAGCCATGGGGGGGTGGGGGGGGGCAGGTGGTGGTAACCTGGGTCTCTTCAGATGCAAAAATTCACCCAGCTGTTCCTCAAAGATGCATGCACTTCAGCATTTGTAACTATTATAGCAAATAATTACAATAAAATAAAAGGACATTGCCAAAGGTGACTGTATCACAGAGGTCATTACACTATTGATGCTCTGAGCTAAGATGGCAAAGGCGACAGTTTAATTGTCTTGATCAGCACCCCAAAACCACACGTTTTGCTCTCCCTACTTATGGGTGACTGATATTCATGAAGACCCACTCCTGACTCAATCCGTGCAGGCTTCCTGTCCCCGTTCCAGTCCCAGCTATCTCTGAAGTCCCATCAAATGGTCATTTATGTGCTCATGACCACATCTCTAGGCCATCAGATGTGTCTGCATTTTCCTTTCTGTCTGAGCCAGGCTCCTGTGGTTTGGGGACATGGAGACCTCTGAGTCCAGTAAGGTCACCCCAAAGCTCATAGGCCCTGTGTGAGTGAGGCCAAGTGGGAGCCTCACAGAAGCATCCAGGTGGACATATTCAGGTGTGTGTAGGGGAGTGGACCAGGATAGCCCTAGGTAGGAGGTGCAATGGTCCAGGTAGAGGCCTGTAAGTGGATGGAGCATTTGTTTCACAGAGCACAAAGAAAGTAAGCAGCTTAAAACAGCATAAATCTATTTTTCTCACCACTGTGGAGCCAGAAGTGCAAAATCAAGGTGTCAACAAGACTATGCTCTCTCTGAAGGTTCATCAGAATAACCCTTCCTGCTTCTCACTTCTGCTGACTCCTGGCAAATGGTGGCATTGCTTAGCAGGGCATTTCTCTGCCATTTCATGACAGTCTAGCTCCAAGCTCTGTCTGCATCTTGACACAGACTTCTCTCTGTCTCTGTGTCTTCACAGGCCTTCCTACAAGAACACCAGTCACTTCCTACAAGGACATCAGATCAGTATGACCTCATCTCAACTTGATTGCATTTGCAATGACCCTACTCCAAAGGTCACACTCACAGGTGTCTGGGGTTAGGACTTCAGCATGTTTTTAGGGGGGGACAATCCCCTTGCTAGGGAAAACCCAAGCAAGGCAGGCCCAGGAGCTCCCAGTGGGATTCTCAAGGTGGCTCATTAGCCAGCACCCCCACCCCGCTATACAGTCCCCTAGTATCTACCATCTAACTAGAGGGCCACCCTCCCCATGGCCTCGGGACCATCCAGAGTGAATTCCTTGCCTGTAAACTGTGGTCCATTGGTTGTAAACTGTCTGTAATGTTTTAAATAAACATTCACAATCTTCTGAAGTCTGGTGACTCACCACTTACCCCAGACTTTGGCAGTTTTGACCAAATCCTACAGCCCCAGACCCTAAAAGACATCACACTTAAGATGTCTTCTCACATGCCAGGATTGCAGTCCATTCAGTGCCTTCTCCAGCTTCCTATTCAAGTGATCACTTGTCTAACTATCCGTCAGGGGCTGGAACCTGACCCACTCTCCTGGCTGTGAGGCCTCTGACAAATCCTTTAGCCTCTCTAAGCCTTTGTGCTCTCATCTATAAACAGTGCCCAGAGCACGGGGGAAATGAAGGGATCAGGAGAAGACAAGGCATGAAAAACGATTACCATGCCAACTGGCTGCTATTTTTATTGTCGTCATGGTTGTTCTTCCTGTTGCTGCTGGTGGTGGATGTTTTCTGTCCTCCTTTTGATCTCCCAGGAGCAGACTCAGACACCGGGATTCAGTGTGGATAGGTTATATGTGGGGGAGGAGGAGACAGTCCCAGGAGACATCAGCTAAAGTATGGGGAGGCAAGACAAGGAAGGGAAAGCCAGAGATGTCACTACTATGAACAATGGATGCTCAGTCCTGCTGCAGAACCTTTGAGCCCAGGCAGAATCTGGTCTAGTCCCTTAAGCAAGGGAACTAAGGTATTGATACTCCTGCTCCACACTCCTCCTGTGAAGCGTTGGAACGCCCTGACCCTTCTGGTTGGCATGGGTGCAGAGTGGGCACTTGCAGCCAGAGGAAGCCTTGGAAGAGAAATAATATTGCTGCTATATCTGGGAGCCAGCAGTGAGCCCTGAAGGCCCTGGGTGAGGAAACTCCACAGGGCACCAATGCATCTGCTTGGCTCATGCTCCTCTTTTCCACGGTGAAAATTTGCATTCAATTCCTATGTCCATGTTTGGGTTAATAGGAAAGTTATAGTGGTCTCCCCGTCCCCACCAAGGATTGAGGAAAACTTAATGGCATAAGAAAGAACCTCGGGTTTTCCCTGTGTCTCCTTGTCCACCCCACACACTACTGTACACAAATGCACACCTGAGATGGCCATGACTCCATTTGTGAAAACTGAACACACCTTGCCTCCTATGGCCCTCTCCACCAACTGTGTGCATTAGGGATGTATTATCTCCATTGCACAGATGAGAAAATGGAGTCTGAGGGTGTTACATGCCATGCATAGGAGGGTTAAGGAGGTAACACTCACTGCATTGAGGCCTTCAGCAGCAAAAACCAGAGGCTGGAGAAACGAAGATGGTGGATAGCCCATAGACTGTGGAACTCTGAGGTCTCACAAGTATGAAAGAAAAGTTTTAGGTTCATGGTCACAAGGGTTAGGGAACCTGGCTTCTCTGCCAAGTAAGATACTGCCAACATAGGCAAACCAATGTACAATGACTAACCTTTAAATTAGTTTTTTAGAGCACAAAAGAGTCCCAGGAGCCTGGGTACTGTGGCTGCCGGCTGCCACACAGACTGCCTGAAAGCGGTTTCTCCCTTTCTTTTTTTTTTTTTTTTTTTCTTCTTTTTCCTTCTTTTCTCCATAGAACAAAAACTCAACAGAGAACAGCAGAATGTGTTCTGAAAGCACCTGGGTTGTCCTGGACCCATTGGACCCACCAAGATTCATGGACATTGAACCTCTGACTGCCACCTGCCTGCAACCTAGACTGCCAACCCCTGATACTACAATCCATTCAGCTGAGCATACTGCACCATCTGCTCTGGAGGAAAGCACATATTCTAGTGCAGCTTGTAGGCAGATTACACTCCTCTTGGACAAAGCTTTTGGCCTAATAAACAGGGAAATTGCCAGCCATGCCTGGAAGGGGAGGGCCAGCTCATCCTGCATATCCTGGGGAGAATAACAGTGCATTCAACCACCTTGGAGAAACTAGTAGGGAACTGAAACTAACAGCCTTCCCAGAGAAGAGTACTCCACTAAATAGGTCAACTCCAGCTCCCAGTCTTGCCCAGCAGCACTGCTCACACATTAGCTCCTTACTAGACCATTTTGGAGAATCTGCTTACTCAAACTAGCCTAAGAGGAACCTGGGCCTAAATATCCCAAGTAGAACCCCTCCTCCTCAAAAAAAAAAAAAAAAAAAAAAAACCCTGTCTGGTAGAGAGAGGAGCCACTGATCGTCACCCAGCCCAGCACATCAATGCTAAGGAGGGACAGGACCCAGAAAAAGCCCCCATCAGAAGGTATAGTATCCAGATTAGAAATCAGAGAGAAGGGCCCAGTGCACTCATTAAACTCAAAGGAAATCCACTCCTCTCCATAACAAGGGAGAAATTTGGATAATACATATATATATTTGATTTTTTTGTTACTTACCTCCTTTTACCATTACATTGAAATTTTAATTTGCTTAACCTTCTCTTGTTCCACTTACTTTTCTCTCCCTCTGAATTTTTTTTTCTTCCTTCCCTCTCCTTATCTTCTTCTCCTCCCCATCCTTTTCTCCCCACTGTCTCTATTGCCTCCACACTAACCATTCACCAAGTAGTCTGTTATACCAACTTTACACATTACTCCCATTCTTCTTAACATTCTGCAATCCCTGACAATAGCACCCTCCCCCACAATAACTGAACTGCACACATTAGGACCTTATAACCCCATAGCCCCCATACCTTATACCTCTTCTTCCTCCTACCCCATTCCCCTCCACATCTCCTCTTATATCCTCATCATTTTTATTACCTAACTAGTAATCTCTATGCAAACAACTGTTATTTCCCCAATACCTGCTTTTTAAAGATAATACTGCCAAAGGTTTTATACGTTATGTAAATAATTGGTTCAGCATTTGAATCCATGAATTTGTTATTGATAAATTATACCTCCAGGTCAGTAAACAGAAAAGTTACAACAACCTAGCTAACAACAAAGCTAGCAAGAGCATGGAAATTAAATCAAGGGAAAGATAACGGGTGATTAAAACTCCCAACCAACTCATCAACAACACATGAGCAAATCTCAAAATACAAACATAGGGAATAAAAGAAGTCAGGGGAATATGACTTCTCAAAAGGTTAACAACCACACAATCAAGGATTTGGTGGACAGTGAAGGGGACCTCAGCTGCTGAGGTCAGAAGAATGATAACAAGAATGTTTAACAAGCTTAAAGAGGACATGCAAAAACAACTAAATGACTCCCAAGTGAATATGAATAAAAAATTAGAGAAGACACAGAAACAACTAAATGAACTCAAAGATGATTTCAACAAACATTGGAACAAAACCAAAGATATTATAAAAATAGAGATAAATGAAATAAAAAAGGCAGTACAAGATGTGAAAGAGTAGCTTAACAAAGATATGGAAAGCCTCAAAAAAAAAAAAAGAATCAAACAAACCCTGGAAACAAAAAGTTCCTTAAGTCAAATAAAAAATACAGTTGAAAACCACTCCAACAGCCTGGAACAAGTGGAAGACAGAATTTCAGGGCTCAAAGACAAAACAGACATTAAAGAAAAAAATAGAAGAATATTTAGAGAAGACTGAAGAGCTGTGAAAAGAATGTGCAAGAAATCTGTGATTCCTACACAAAAGACCAAACCTCCAAACCATGGGCATCAAAGAAGGAGAAGAGGTATAAGCCAAAGGCATAGAAAATATATTCAACAAAATAATAGCAGAAAACTTCCCAAATCTCAAAAAAGATGCCCATCTAGGTACAGGAAGTCTCTAGGACACTAAGTAGTTATGACCAAAATAGAACATTTCCATAGTATATTATAGCTAAAACAATTAGCACAGAGAACAAGGAAAGAATATTGAAGGCTGTAAGAAAGAAAAACCAAATAACATATAAAGGTAAACCCATCAAAATAACAAGTAGATTTTTCAACAGAAACCTAAAAAGGAAGAAGGGCATGGGGTAAAGTATTTTGAGCACTGAAACAAAACAATTTCACTCCTAAGATACTCTACCCAGCAAATCTATCATTCAAAATTGAAGAAATAGAAATCTTCCATGATAAATAGAAACTAAAACAATACATGACCACCAAACCACCACTACAGAAGATTCTGAAGGAATCCAATACACAGAGAATGAAAACAAACATAGCCATGAAAGGATGGAAATTATTAAATCTCAAGAAAACAGACAAGTAATTAGAGAGTAGCATAGGATTAACTGGACACACACAAACCCTTACCCAACAAAGACAACTAAATGACAGGAATCACCACCTACCTCTCAATATTAACACTGAATGTTAATGACCTCAACTTCCTCATCAAAAGATATCAACTGGCAAAGTGTATTAAAAAGAAAGATCTAATGACTTGTTGTTTACAAGAAACCCACCTTATAGATAGAAACAAAAATTGACTTAGCGTGAAAGGGTGGAAAAAAAATTTACCAAGCTAATGGCCCCTGAAAACAGGCAGAATTAGCTATACTTATATCAGGTAAGAAAGACTTCCAACCTAAATTAGTCAGAAGGGACAAAGAAGGTCACTACATATTAATAAAAGGAGTAATAAAAATCAAGAAGAAATAACAGTTGTTAACTTATATGTGCCCAATGTTGGTGCACCCAACTTCATTAAGCATACACTACTAGACCTAAAAACACAGATAGACCCCAACGCAGTGATAGTGGGAGACTTCAGTGCTCCTCTGTCACTAATAGGTAAGTTACCCAAACAAAAAAATCAACAAAGAAACTTTAGAATTGAATAGATAAAATGAACCAGACAGACATCTACAGAGTATTCCATCCTACAACAGTACAATATACATTCTTCTTAGCAGCCCATGGAACTTTTTCCCAAATAGATCATATTTTAGGTTAGAAAGCCAGTCTTACCAAATATAAAAAAACTGAAATAACTCCCTGCATACTGTTTGACCACAACAGAATAAAACTACAACTCAACAACAAAAGAAACAGCAGAAAATGATCAAATATCTGGAGGCTGAGCAACAAATTACTGCATGATCAGTGGGTCATCAAAGAAATAAGAGAGGAAATCAAAAAGTTATTATAACTTAGTGAAAATGAAAGCTTACTAGAACCTACGGGACACAGCAAAAGCACTGCTAATGGGAAACTTTACAGCCGTGAATGCATATATTAAAAACACAGAAAGATGTCAAATGACCTAATGCTGTACCTCAAACTCTTAGAAAAACAAGAGCAAGCTAAACCCAAAACCAGCAGGAGAGAAATAATAAAAATAAGGGCTGAAATCAACAAAATAGAAAAAAACCCACAAAGAATCAACAAAATAAAAAGTTGGTTCTTTGAAAAGATAAATAATATTGATAAATCCCTCACAAATCTGATGAAAAATGAAGAGGGAAAGGACCCAAATTAATAAAATTAGAAATGAAAAATGGGAGATCATGGCAAACACCAGGATCTCCAGAGAATCATTAGGGACTACTTTGAAAACCTATATTCAAATAAATTGGAAAATCTAGAAGAAATGGATAAATTTCTAGACACATATGACCAACAAAAATTGAACCAAGAGGATAGAAATCACCTAAGCAAATCTATAACAAGCAATGAAATTGAACCAGCAATAAAGAATCTCCCAAAAAAGAAAATTCAGGACCTGACAGATTCACTGCTGAATACTACTAGACCTTTAAGGAAAAACTAACACCAATACTCCTCAAACCTTTCCATGAAATAGAAAGGTAAAGAAAACCGTTTAAGATCATTCTTAGAAGCCAGTATTACACTCATCCCAAAACTGGACAAGGACAAAAAAAAAAAAGAGGGAGAGAGACTTACAGGCCAATCTCTTTAATGAACTTAGATGTAAAAATTCTCAATAAAATACTGGCCAACTGAATTCAACAATATATCAGAAAGATCATACACCATGATCAAGTTAGTTTCATCCCATGGATGCAGAGATGGTTCAACATGCGCAAATCATTAAATGTAATATAACATATTAACAGAAAAAAGACAAAAACCACATGATCATCTAAATAGATGCAGAAAAAGCCTTTTGCAGAATTCAACATCCTTTCATGATAAAAGCTCTAAAGAATCTAGAAACAGAAGGAATGTACCTCAACATAATAAAGGCTATATATGACAAGCCTATAGCCAACATCATACTAAACGGGTAAAAACTGAAACCATTTCCTCTAAAGTCAGGAATGAGGCAAGGGTGTCCACTCTCTCCACTATTATTCAACATAGTCCTGGAATTCCTAGTCAGAGCAATAAGACAGGAAGAAGAAATAAAAGGAATTCAAATAGGAAAAAAAGAAGTCAAAAAATCCCTATTTGCAAATGACATGATCTTATACCTAAAAGACCCAAAAAAATCTACCAAAAAATATCTAGATGTCATACTTTCAACAAAGTGGTAGGATACAAAATCAATTTACAAAAGTCATTAGTCTTTCTATATATCAACAATGAACAGACTGAGAAAGAATATAGGAAAACAATTCCATTTCTAATAGCTTCAAAAAAATAATAAAGTACCTTCCTACAAAAGGAAGTGAAAGATCTGTATAATGAAAACTATAAACCATTGAAGAAAGAGATCAAAGAAGACTACAGAATATGGAAAGAACACCCATGTTCATGGATTGGTAGGATCAGTATTGTGAAAATGACTATATTACCAAAAGCAATCTACATGTTCAGTGCAATCCACATCAAGATTTCAGTGACACCATGTTTATTGCGGCACTATTCACAATAGCCAAGTTATGGAAACAGCCAAGATGCCCCACCACTGACGAATGGATTAAGAAAATGTGGTATCTATACACAATGGAATTTTATGCAGCCATGAAGAAGAACGAAATGTTATCATTCGCTGGTAAATGGATGGAATTGGAGAACATCATTCTGAGTGAGGTCAGCCTGGCCCAAAAGACCAAAAATCATATGTTCTCCCTCATATGCGGACATTAGATCAAGGGCAAACACAACAAGGGGATTGAACTTTGATCACAAGATAAAAGCGAGTGCACACCAGGGAGATATGAGGATAGGTAAGACACCTAAAAAATTTGCTAGCATTTGTTGCCCTCAACGCAGAGAAACTAAAGCAGATACCTTAAAAGCAACTGAGGCCAATAGGAAAAGGGGACCAGGAACTAGAGAAAAGGTTAGATCAAAAAGAATTAACCTAGAAGGTAACACACATGCACAGGAAATCAATGTGAGTCAATGCCCTGTATAGCTATCCTTATCTCAACCAGCAAAAACTCTTGTTCCTTCCTATTATTGGTTATAGTCTCTCTTCAACAAAATTAGAGATAAGGGCAAAATAGTTTCTGCTGGGTATTGAGGGGGTAGGGGGGAGAGGGAGGGGGCAGAGTGGGTGGTAAGGGAGGGAGTGGGGGCAGGGGGGAGAAATGACCCAAGCCTTGTATGCACATATGAATAATAAAAAAAAATTAAAAAAAAAGATTTCAGTGACATTCATTACAGAGATTGAAAAATCAACCCTAAGTTCAACTGGAAGCGCAAAAGATCTCGAATAACCAAGGCAGTACTGAGCAAAGAGAGCAATGCTGGAGGTATCACAAAACTGACTTTGAAGTGTGCTGTAGAGCTACAGCAATAATAATAATAATAATAACAAAAACCCCAGCATGATACTGTCATAAAAACAGACACAAAGACGAACAGAACAGAATCGAAGACCCAGATATGAATCCACATAACTACGTCCACCTGATTTTTGACAAAGGCACCCAAAACATACCATGGAGAAAAGACAGCCTCTTCAACAAATGTTGCTGGGAAAACTGCATCTGCGTGTAGAAAACTGAAACTAAATCCCTATCTCTCACCTTGTACAAATACCAACTCAGAGGACCCTAATATGTAATACCTGAAACTTTGAAACAAGTACAGGAAGTAGTAGGAAATACACTGGAACATATAGGCATAGGCAAAGACTCCCTAAATAAAACCCCAATGACTCAGGAAATAAAAGAAAGGATGAACAAATGGGACTGTATCAAACTAAAAAGCTCTGCACAGGAAAAGAAACAGTCACTAGATTTAAGAGACTGCACACAGAATTGGATAAAATCTTAACAGCTATTCATCCAACAAGGGACTAATATCCAGAATCTACAGGGAACTCAAAACTCAACCCCCAAAGAATGAACAACCCAATGAAGAAATAGGCACATGAATTGAATAAGGAATTTTCAAAGGAAGAGATACAAATGGCCAAGTGAAGTGTTCACTTCATGAAGAAGAGTTCCACTTCCCTGACCATAAAAGAAATGCAAATCAAAACTACATTAAGATTCCACCTAAATCCTGTTAGAATGGCTATCATCAAGAACGCAAACAACAAATTTTGGTGAGGATGCAGAGAAATAGGAACCCTTATACACTGTTGGTGGGATTGTAAATTAGTACAACCACTATGGAAAACAGTATGGAGGGTCCTTAAAAACTAAAAATAGAACTGCCATATGATCCAGTGATACCACTCCTAGGTATATACCCAAAGGAACGTAAGTCAGGGTACAATATAGACAGTTGCACACTGATGTTTATTCCAGCACTGTTCACAACAGTCAAGCTATGGAAATAACCCAGATGCCCTACAACTGATGAATGGATTAGGAAAATGTGATACACATTGGAATTTTATTCAGTCATAAGGAAGAATGAAACCACATGGTTTGAAGGTAAGTGGATGCAGTTGGAGGACATCATGTTAAGTAAGCCAGGTTCAGAAAGACAAAAGTCACATGTTGTCTCTCATATGTGAAAGACAGATCCAAAAGATAAGTATATACATGAAACAAACATGATCATATGCAAACTTATATGTAGAACATGTTTGTAAATAGTGGAACTACACTATGGAACTCAGGGGAAAAAGGGAAAGGAAAAGAAAATGATAGTTAGCAATATTGAAATGCATTACATCTGTGAAGGGAGAGGACATAACTGTGTATTGAAAGTTGTTGAACAATGGAGGATGGGAGGGAAGGGATAAGGGAAAGTAGCAGAAGGGGTTGAACTGACCAAAGTAAAGTGTACCCATAGTGAGGAAACATCAAGAAACCCCTTTGAACATTGACTTAGGAATTAATAATGAAAGAAAAGACTAAAATAGGTACTGTGTGTGGGAGGGTTATACTTGTAAGATGGGGGTGGTGAATGGAGGAGATGAAGGTGATGGCATATGGTTGATGGGTTTCATATACATATACGAAATAGAACAATGGAACCTCTTGCAATTGCTGTAAGTGTGGTGAGGTGAAGGTTGCAGGTGAGCAGATGGTGGGGGCAATCTAACCAATGACAGCATAAGGCAATTTGGAATTGTCACAATGAATCCCATCCTGTACAGTGAATATATCCTAATAAAAATGGAAAAAAATAAATAAGAAGCAAATAAAGTAAATATAAGAAAGTTCCAAAAAAAAAAAAAAAAACCATTTTTGGTGCATTTCTCCAAGGGATTATTTTCATTTAACATTTTTAAGAATAAAAAATGGACAGATTTAAAAAATAAAAAAAAAGACCAGAGGCTACTAAGTGGTTCCCTCCATATTCTGTGCAGGGAGACTCCAACTCCAGAAAGTCAGAGTAGCTGTCATGGACAGAGGAAGGCTAGAAGCTGTATTTTAGAAAGACCATCATGGTGACCATACAGGCAGGAATGGGAAAAGACTGAAGAGGAGCAGGAAAGCAATGCAGAGACCGCATCAGGATCCAGAGGAGAAGAGGTTGCCTCAGTGTAGGCCCAGCTTGGTCTGGAGGAAGAGGACCAAACCAAGACCACAGATGCAGGAAGAATTGGCAAGTAACTCGCTCCCTGGGAGGATTAGGGAGGTGACAAGCATGGGTCCTCAGGCTTCCAGATGGGTACTTGCATGGATAGGGCACTCTTCAGAGTGGTTATGAAGTCTGCAAGATGACCAGTTCCCAATGAGTTGGTGTTGAGGGTCACCCAAGGGGAGACATCAAAGAGATATATGGATCTGGGAGGGAGAAAGATTGTTCCAGATGGGAACCTCAGACCTGAGGAACATTCAGAACAATTAAGACCAAGAAGCCCCATGCCCTGGGCTGGGCAGGGAAGGAGCAGGCCTGGGAGGCAGAGCTGTGGTTCCCACAGCTGAGGAAAAACCTAATGGGAGGAGGAAGGGAAGCAAGGGCACAGCATAAGCTCCCAGGAGCCTTCCTGGAGCTGGCACTCAGTGGCTGGGATGTTCTTGATCAGTAAAACGCATGGAGGAATTGCATTTTCTTAGCACTTTGTGACTTGCAAAATTCTACCATAACAAGGATGCATTTGACCCTTGCATGAGGCAGGCAAAATCTGAGTCAATGCTGAGGGCTGCAACCCCAGGCATCAGAAGCTGCAGTGTCTCGTGCAGGACTGAATTTGTAGATTTTGACAGAATCATTTCTCCAGACTTAATCCTGCCCAACAGTTGGACCCTTCTCTGGGTCTCCACAGCTCTGTCTGGCCCTGAGGGCCAAACAGGGCAACTAATTGGTGCCCAGAGGTTAAGCACTTTCCCAGAGCTTAGCTCTGCACGCCTCTCACCGCCTCTCACACCCTAAACATCAGGCTAGTCGCACCAAGCAGCACATTTGTGTGTGAGAACTGATTGGTTTTTGACAAATCCAGCTTGGTCTCTTTAGCACCTACTCATCCCCCAGAGGCTGGAAATTTGATATTTAATGATTTGCTCCCGACCTTTTGGAGGGGGAGGGGTGGAAATTCTCCGTGGAGACAGGCCTGATAGATGTGATTAGCAGGTGAGGATTCCAGGGCTTAGAAGTCAGGGGCTGTGGCGCAGGCAGGGCTGTGTGGTAACCTACTTCCCCCAGCAGCTGAGGGACAGCTTCCCAGCCCAGAGATGACAGTAGGGACAGGCCTCTAGACTCAGGACTGGACAAACCTTTCCCCTCTTGCCTGTCTGTCCCAGCTTACCTGTTTGTCTTTCCTACCCCCTTTGATCCTTTCTTAGAATCTAGGGGAGGAAGAAGAGTAAAGTCCAATCTCTTTGTTTTATAAATGAAGAAACTGAAACCCAGTGAAGGTAAAGGACTTCTCCAAGGTCACATAGTGAGATAATATGATCATTGTCACCAACACATTTTCACCGCTACCATCACCACCATGACCACGATCACCACTACCTTTGGCATCACCATCATCACCACCACCGTTGGCACCATCATCACTTCCATCACATCCTCATCACCAGTATCGCCATAACTACCACCATCATTGCCACACTCATCACCATCACAGTGACGGAAATGGTTTGTCCGGTCACCATCACAATCACCGATTTCATAATCATCGCTACCATCACCACCACATAAAGACTACCATCATCGCCATCAGAATCCACACTGTCATCATCACTTATTTGCTGGTATCCAACATTTTTCCAGAAAGGATTTAGGGCATCTGACCACAAGATCATGGATCTCAGACTCTTAGGGTCTTCCTTTCCTTCCCTGTCTTGCCCAACCCCTGTGGGTCTCTCTCTCTCATGCTACCTCTTCTTCCCCTCTTCTGCATCACATAGGAGAAGGATCTTCCTTTCAATTCTCCCACGCTCCCATCTACTTCTCATGTGTACTCACTGCTTCTCAAAATCCCCTCTGTCCTTCATTTTGCTTAGAGGATGATTTCAATAACAAGCTCCTGGAGAAGAAAAATATACCCATGCAAGACGAGGGGGAAGCAGGCAGGAAGAAAGTTGCATGTGTATGAAGTACGCCAGTGCAGAGCACTGCTGCTCTATTTCTCCCACCAGGTGGCTGGATACACGGGTAACCACTTTTCCTCTCTGTGCCTCAGTCTCCCTGCTTGGACAATGGCCTATAAGAGCTGGAAGATCCCCTGCTGCAAGCAGCAGCTGTCACAACCACATTCCAGCCACGAGAGGCAGACAAGGGAGGAGGCCCACGCTGATTCCCGGAGGAAGGCAAAGGAAACACTCCTCATCCCCAGCCCTGATAATGTGCTCACTGGAGTGTGGGCTGCATCCCACAGACACCAAGGGAGGAGGGCTCCAGCCGCCAATGACTGTCCTGACACTCCCTTTTCTGAATGTTTGTCCCTAGAGCCCTATTAGGCAGGGTCAGGCTGGCTCCCATACGGGAGGAGGCAGGGCCCTGGTACCTGTGGGACACACAAACCTCATGCCCTCCTGACCCAGCTGCCCCAACCTTTCCTCTTCTGCTCAGCTCCCACAAAATGTGCTCTGTCCCTCAAAGGCTCCGCCCTCAAAGGCTCACCCTATTACAGCCTGACACTTGGAAACCAGTATCCAACTTTGGGGGCAGCAGGACAGGGGGTAGCCAGACTCCATCTGTTGCAGCACGTTTGGAAAAGTGGCATGTTCAACCATGCTCCTCCACTCCCCCACAAGCTTCCCAGAAGGGAGGAGCGTCGATCCCTTCCTTCTCTCCTTTCCCCAGAGTGAGAAGGAGCAGACAGAGATGACTTCAAGCCACCGAGAGCCCTAGAGAGTGGGGCGAGTGTCTGAGCCACGGCCTGAGTTATGCCCAACAGAGAGAATCTGACAACCTGGCCAGACCGCCTTCCCCACAGCTGCCTAATGAGGCCCCTCCAGAGCGACTGTGAGGAGAACGCCAAGGCGATGATGACATCCAGGGGGCCGATTCGGCTGTGGAATGGCTGACCTAGCAGTGCTTCAGCCCGGTCATCATTTCCCAGGCCGCCTGGCAGCTCTGGGCCATGACAGTGCTTATGACTTCCAAGGGCAGGCCCCTCAGGAAGAATGAATCTGCAACCTCCAAATAAAAGAGGGTACAGCCAAGAGCAGCACACCTTCTTCTTACTTTGGGCTGGGGGACAGCTGGCAGGGATGCATGGCTGTCTGCAAGACAGACTGGGTTGTAGACAGGAACAGGTGTGTTTATTTCACCCTCCCTGGCACTGGGTCCTGTGCTAAGCTCAGAACAGTATCCTAAGCTGCTGCATTGGCCACCTTTATGGAGAGAAGGACACTGGGGCCCAGAAGTCCCAAAGGTCACTCATGGCCTACCTATGACCAAAGTTACATATGACTCCACTTGTGTTGTAATTTGTATGGTTGGAATTTCAAGCCAGCCTGCCCAACATCAAAGCTCACTGTAACCCCTGTATCACACGCCCAGCACCTGACGCTGTCCTTCACGCTGTCCTTCACGCTGACCAACCCACTCCCCTGAGCCATGCCAGAATAAAGAGCCATCAGGGAAGGAACTTGGCTAAAATCATACAGCAAGAGGATGGAGCCCAGTCCTGTGCGTCCACATGAAGCCAGGCAGAGGGCTGGGGAGACGAGGTGAGTGAGGAAGCATGGAGCCAGGTAACAACTGTGCTGGACTAGTTGAAGACCCAAGTAAGGAAAGGCTGGAGAAGCGTAGTAGAAGTGGGGGTAAGCAGGGGGAGGTCCTGGCATGGTCTGTGTTTTTGTACAAAAACCCTGGCAGCTGCTGGAGACAGGGATAGGAGAGGAAGGTCAAAGATGGAGCAACCGCACAGGACTGTGGGAAAGGCTAAGGTGACCAGAGGGAAGGATGGAGCCCACACAGGGCTGCTGAGGGAGGGTGGAATGAGCCATTTCTGGGGGAAGAAAAAAGGGCCTGAGGTTTGCCAAGATGGAGGAGAGCAAAGAGAGCTGTGGCCACTGGGCGGGGCTGGACTGGGGAAAGCTGGGGAGGTTTGTGGAAGTGGGAGCAGGGGCATACAGCAGGGCTGGAGGTGAGGGGTTAGGGTCCACTTGCCACATTGCTATTCATTGGTTCATTCCATAAATAATGAACCAAAAATCTCCTTTCAGGCTCTGGACTAGACAAAGGGGGAGAGATAGAAGACATAAGTCTTGTGCCACAAGAATTCGATGGTCCTGGTCCAGCCAGGGAGATCAGAGTCCTCACCTTCTTCTTCCTCTCAGAAGGGATCCCAGATCCCCCATGCCACCCCCCAAAGGCTCACTTCAGCTGCCAGGCTTTTCTTTGCTTCCGTTATGGGAGCCACGCCTCCCTTCTACCATGAACAAACCCTTCCAGAAGTCCTTGCCATTGTCCTGGGTGAGAGACTGCACCTACATAGCTCCTCCCAGGCTGCACCAGGGACCTCCACCTCCATAAAGGCCCAGTGACCCCTCTGGTAGAGGCATTACAAACTAGTAGGATAACCTGAATTGGCCAGCTGAGTTATCATGTACAAGATTCTGATAGACAAATAATCCTGAAACACTTCTACCTTTCAACGTTTTATTGTTGTACTGGGGGTACATCGTGACATTTACAAAAGTTCTTACAATATATCATAGCTGAATTCACTCCCTCCATCATTCTCCTTTATCCCCCCTCTTCTCCATGTTTCAATGTTTTAAAAAAGCAAATCTCAACAACCCAACTTCCCAAAGTTGTGGGTGAAGACAGTTCTTTGGGATCAGTGTCTCCATTTTGCTCTCACTCATTCAGCAGCAGGCAAGGCAGGGATAGATCTGACCCAGAACTCACCCAGCGGCTCACTGTGCGGCACCAGCAATGTAAAGAGTAAGGCTGATGATTGTGATATGGACATCTTTGTTGGCCGATCCAGCAAAGATGCAGAATCCAGGAGGGCTTCCCGGAGGCAGTTCAGCCCTGAGCACTGGACAGAGCCATGTGAGTGAAAGGAGGCCATTCCATCAAGTGGAGTCAGAGGTTGAAGCTATGACAAAGCACGGATTTGCTTATTTCAGGGTTTGAAGGCACCTGCCAACTATTCATAACCTGTGATTCAAGCTAGGCTCATAGGCTGCTCAGAACCCGGAGTTTGTCAATTGCATCACTGTTCTAAAGCAGCAGCCTTTGGTAACATTCCCGGCCCTTTCACCATCTGGCACTGGCACCCAATTGACTTCCTGAGCGTGAGCTCTGCACGAACCAGCCAGCCACTCTGGGGAAGGGGGTCCTGCCTAGCCTCAGAGTCTACCTCCCTTTCAAGGTGACCTCTGATTCTACCTCTCTACCTCCTACCCAGAATTCATCACTTCCTCCTCTCAACCTTTGATACCTTCTTTGGGGTGCAAATGGTGTTCTGGTTTGTCATTCTGGTTATCCAAATATTTCTTTCTCCTTTTGTAGGAAGCAGTACAATGTACTGAATGAGAGTGTGGCTTCTAGAATCAGAATGTCTGGGGGTGGAGGTTGAAGGAGGAACTGGAAGGCTTTCCCACCGTAGAAGATGACCAAAGTTGGTCTTGAAGGGTGGATAGAAGTTTGCAAGGTGCAAGAGGGAGGAGGAAGGGAAATGTAGGCACAGAAAGTAGCATGGACAAAAAGTTGGAGGCTTGAAAACAATCGCCATATTTGGATAATGGTCAGAAGCTGGTGTGGTGGAGGTGTGGGGTAGGGAGGGGAAGGTGAGGGAAGTTGAAGAAAACAAAGCTCCAAGAAGCTATCTCAAGGTAGAACGAGAACACAGTCCCTCCCAGGCCCTAGCACAGAGCTCACATCAGGGTCTCCAGCAAATGCTGGCTTCCCAACCACCTAGATGCCTAGTCCTTCACAGACAATGGCCTCATCAGAAGCATTTTCTAACCGAGCCTAATAGTGAGGAGCTTCCTGGCTGGGCCCAGCTTCTCCCTCCTCCTTCCCAGGCTCAAGTCTGTGATCCTATCAGCTGTCATTCTTTTTTTTTTTCATTCATTCACTCACTGATCATTATCCTCCAAGCCTTCCGACGCTTCAGACAGGCCGTCCATTTAATTTTGTAAAACTAAACAGCACGCTTAGTTCTCTCAGGATACACTCGGAGCGTGATATGTTCTGCAGAATGTTATTCAGAGCAGTGAAAAATTTAATTTTTCCCCCCAGCATCAAGATGTGTCAAACATAATTTATGCCTGGACATAATTCATCCCTAAAGATAAATATTGAAACCCAAGAGAGGAGAGACGGCTGCAGAATTTCCAGGCATGGAGGAGGGTGGGTAGTATGTTGGGGGGAGTCTCCCTCCTGATCCCTGCACTGAAGGGTGCAAAAGTGTAAGCAAAATGAAAGTAAAGTAGCCACCCAGGGTCTGGTCTCATTCTCCTAGAATTGCTATAGATTGGTTTTTTTTTTTTAACAGTCCTCTTTTTTGTCTGTTGGACTGTTGTTCTGTCTTGCATAAAATCCTTCCCAATAGAAATAAGTCCTCAATTAAAGTCACCTGCTGGTCTTTGTCAGTTGAGCTTGATGCTGTCCAGTCATGTGGAGCCTCTTCAGCCAATACAAGTCATTAAACAGGAGGTGAATGAGAGCCCAACATGGCGGGCAGGAGCCATCCATAATCAAGTCCTGGGGATGACGGGAGCCCTCATCCCATCCCATCCCATCCCATCCCACCCCATCCCATCCCATCGGCGGGGGCCTCCCTCCAGCCCTGGATCCAATTAGGCTGCAGCTCGGCAGGTCTGAGGGGGCGCTGAAAGGCCATCAGTAGGCGAGCCCATTAATAACTTGCCAGTGCCCTGCCTATTGTAAGTGTCAGCCTGCAATTTACAGTAATCCTCCGATGCAAAAGCCTAAATCGCTGCAGCTGATTGGAAATTCATACGCCCGTTTGAAAGGGAAAAACACAAGCTGCGTGGGTTAAGAGGCCAGAGCTTGCAAGTGTGTGTGTTGAGTGACAGACATTTTAGTACTAGCCTGGGACCATATTTTAAAAGGTCACTGAAAACTCTTGGCCAGGGCCCTCTGACAAACAATGAATGTCCCATATATTTATTTTCCATCTCTTTGTTTTTACAGCAAGCAGAATAAATGAGTTAAATGACGTTGTGCGGGCCTGCATATTGTCAGCACAGGTTATAAGTCATTATTAAACTCCATCAAATCAAACCAAACCCGGTCAAGGCAATGAGACTAAAAGTTATTTGCATTCCTTCTGTCATAAAAAATCATATCCCCTTACTCAAGACTTTCGTTTCTTTATTAAATGCAGCCACAAGAGTATTTCAGGTCTGGCAATATAAGCTCAGGGAAACCTTCTCTGTATAACTCAGTGTAACAGCTTAGACCCGATTCCACTAAAAAGTCCCAGTTGAGCGTATCTGGGCACTCAATCAAGACATACATATTACTTTTAAATAAGATTAGCCTCTATATTTTGCTGCTTAAGTTAAAACTTTTCATGTCATTCTCTACTTTTATATAAACTCCAACATAATTCTGTTTTAGCAAAATACTTCAAACAAATTAAAAACCTCAAGTCGAACGTGTCCTTAACAAAAACTTTCTTAATGGCATTGCAATGTGTATGCCGATGCTAAAACACTTTTAAATAAGATGGATTTTCCCTCCACTTTCCTGCGTTTGCAATCAGGGCGGTGCAGTGGCGTTTGCCTTTGGTTAGATGGCAAAAGCAGTTATCTGTGTTCCTAGTCCTGTTTGTCTAGTAACTTACCAGTGACCAGCAGCATCTGTTTAAAAAATTGTACCTTCCCTATCTGTCTGCAAGTCAGTTCTGCATTCATTGTGAAATGCAAAGTGATCACTGGGGATATTTGAGAGAGGGAGAGGAGGAGGGAAGGGGGAGGAGGGAAGGGAGGAGGAGGAAAGGGGGGAGGAGGGAAGGGGGAGGAGGGAAGGGAGGCTCCCGGTAGATGAGAAGGAGAAAACGCTCCCATTCCCCCCAGATGCTCGGTGTGTGTTCAGTGTGTTCTGTGGTGTCTTGACGTGGAAGTCAAGTGCAGTATCAGTGACAATCTCACGTTAGACCCTGTCACCCAGGCACCTCCCGCCTTGCCAGGGCACGCAGCACATGGCACCAGGGGCCTCCCAAGTGAGTCTCTGACTTCGAACTCCTGATGATTTCAAGGCTGAAGACAGCTCTGTGAGACAGGTAGGAATCAGCATCCAGTTGACTCACGGAGGTTAAGGTCACTTGGTGGTATGGCTGGCAGAATCCTCTGTGCACACGCCTAGCACACTACCCTGCCCTGAGGATGGGCAGGACCTGGGAATGTGACAATGTCACTGCTGTGGTGAGCCTACCTTTTGTAGCAAAGGTGAGAGGGTTTTGTAGATGCAAGAAGATCCCTAATCAGCTGACTCTGAGTTCTTCAAGATGGAGATTTTCCTGGGGCGGGGGGAGGCTGACCTGCCAGGTGGCCCCTGCAGAATGCAGCTCAAGCTTTCCAGACAGACAGGACAACCATGAAGCCCCAGGGGACTGCTAGGGACAGCCAGTCCTGCAGCCACAGGACAATGAATGCTGCCAGTGGCCATGGGAGCGCAGAAGGACCCCAAGCCCAGGTGAGCCTCAGCCCCAGGGACGCACTGATGGCAGCCTCAGGAGACCCCAGGAGACTCAGGGAGGCTGTGCCCAAACTCATGACCCACAGAAGGCCTGTGTGTATTCTGACTCATCACAGGAGCCAGCAACAGAAAATGAAGACATGGGACCAACCATGAAATCGGGGCCTCACCCCAACCTCTACACCATGGCAATTTCTCGGCCCCATGTGTGGATCGTTCCCTCATACTGACAGTCTAATAAGTCCCTTTTACGTGACTTTTATCCGACCCTCCCTTCATCCAGAAAGATACAGACAATATCCTAATACGACTATCACTAGATTCTCCAAGTACTTCCTTGGGATATGAATAACTTTTCTTCTTCAATGACCCAAACAGCAGCACACTCAGCCTCAATACAAAAGTCTCTTGTAAAGCCCATAAAAATTAGCACCTTATGAGAAAAAGCTATACCTTTAAAAACACCTGACTAAATATTTCATGAAAGCAATATACAGCAAATTCCTGCAGTAGATTCACTGGATTTACAACCATCAAATTATATTAAACTTACAATATCAAGATTTATCCCCTATTAAATGGAGTCTCATTTTAGTAATAGCTCACATTTGATCCCCGAGGATCTCAAATGCCTTCACCCCTTCACCTGGCTGCTCCATCATAATTCGTAACAAGCCATTCAAAACCCTCATTGTAATATGGCCAGTCGGGAAGGGAGCTGGCTGGGGCCAGCAGTGAAGGCTGTACACAGTGCAGAAATGGCACCAAGATTCAGACTGTGGGGGTGGGGGGACCAGAGAGCTTCCCCTACACCCCCAGCACCAGGAGGCAGCCCAAGTTCTAACTGGCTTCCTTCCCAGCAATTTCAAACATTAGTTTTGGTGGCCAACCTCTGTGCTAAGCACAGTGTCATTAGAAAGATGATCTTAAAAGTAAGATTGGGACTTTTCTGGCAGAAGCAGCAGGAAGGGACAGTGACCTTCCCTCCTCCACCTTAGCACCTGCAGCACAGCTGGAATGCTGTTTCTACCAGTGGTCCCCCTGCCTGCACACTAGGACCACAAGGTAGACACCTATAAAAGGCAGATGCCCTGGTGTCACCCTAGGGAGCTGGTTCTGTTGCGATTCACTGGTATGGTTGACACTGTCCCTTTACATTTGAGGAACCCAGACTCCAAGATGGAGAATGATTTGCTTAAGAAAACATAATTTGAAACTAGAGTCCAGAAAAATGTGGTCCTTATCCACATTGAAATTGTAACTTTGAGGTAAAATGTGTTAATTTTGAAGATTTATAGTGATCACGAACTTTAAATAATTCCTCAAAATACTCAGGGTTTTATGATGGGTAACTCAATAGCTGACATTTTAAGAACTTCCCTGGGCCCTTCATTTAACGAATAATGCAGCCACCTGAAGCCAAAGCCAGGCTCACGTTCTTGTTCTTTGCTGAACTCTTGACTTCTTCATTCATGACTATCAATTTCGCATCTGCTATGGTCAAGACCCCTTCTGGGACCCTGTAAGAACTCCTCCTTATTCCTCAAAACCCAGTTCAATCTCATCCCTTCTGGGCATGTTCCCTTTATGCTCCAACCTTCTGCTTCTGTGCTGTAGCCAATCCTTTTTGAAGGTGAGACCAGATGTAAATATATGTATTAATTTATTTTTTGGTGGTACCGGAGTTTGAACTCAGGACCTCACGATTGCTAGGCAAGCCACTCCCTCAGCCCCCAAATGGAAATTTAGACACAATCATTCCCCCACCATAATGAGCCCTGAATGTGGAGTCCACAATCCATATCTTCACTTATCTGTAGAGTAGAAATGGCCACCATGCCTGTTCTTTTTTTTTTTTTTTTTTTGTGAGTTTTTTTTTTTTTTTCATTTTTCTTTTATTATTCATATGTGCATACAAGGCTTGGTTTATTTCTCCCCCCTGCCCCCACCCCCTCCCTTACCACCCACTCCACCCCCTCCCGCTCCCCCCCTCAATACCCAGCAGAAACTATTTTGCCCTTATCTCTAATTTTGTTGTAGAGAGAGTATAAGCAATAACAGGAAGGAACAAGGGGTTTTGCTGGTTGAGATAAGGATAGCTATACAGGGCATTGACTCACATTGATTTCCTGTGCGTGTGTGTTACCTTCTAGGTTAATTCTTCTTGATCTAACCTTTTCTCTAGTTCCTGGTCCCCTTTTCCTATTGGCCTCAGTTGCTTTAAGGTATCTGCTTTAGTTTCTCTGCGTTAAGGGCAACAAATGCTAGCTAGTTTTTTAGGTGTCTTACCTATCCTCACCCCTCCCTTGTGTGCTCTCGCTTTTATACCATGCCTGTTCTTAATGAAGAAGGGAGAAAGTGCCCAGAATACTAAGCACTAGATAAATGTCACCTCTCGTTATCATTTAAACATGACTGTACCTATTGCCTAATTACATCTTCCTGTTTTATTGTCTTCATAGCAAATTTCATTCTTCAAGCTCTGGTTTTCTTGACTGGTCTGTCTCCCCAGCCCATCACCATGCCTGAAAGTAAGCATCCCATGCGTGGGGAGGACAGGTACACTGGGCTGAATCCCATCCACTGCACAGTGCCCAGAAGGGGCCTGACGATAGTGGATGATGCTGAATTGAGTCGTGAAGGAATGAAAAAGTGAAGGGCTCAGCCATCACATGAGCCCAGCTTCAGGAACTGCTTTGACCAGCCGTGGATCATAGCTCCATCACGTCTGCATTCACAAATTCAATTCTGTGGCCTCAGGTATTATCAACTGTTAGTGGATCCTCGGGCTCAGAACATGGCTGAGAGTGCAGAGCAGGGCTCCCCCAGGGCATGTCCCTCCAGGACCCCGGCATGGGAGGGTTGAAGTTGGATTGTCCTGGGGGCGTGTCTGGGACACATGCCCAGAGATGCTCTCTGGCTGACACCACTTCCCCTTTGTCTACAAAACTGGTCTCTATGAGCTTGAGTTCTGGAAAGCCTAGATTTTCTATTTATAAACGTGACCTCAAGCTGCAATTCTGGCTCTTTGGAAGGACTGACTCAGCCCTTTATTCCAAAATAGGTAAATATAAGTTTAAAAAAACTAACCACTCAACAAAACCCAAAGTGGGCCTTAACAAGAAGCTCACTCTTTCCCATAAAACTGTTCCCCCATTACCGGTGCATTCGAGCCTGGGCTCTGGCCCCGCCTCGTGGACAACTAGGCTGGCTGTCATCTCACACCTCACAAAACAGTGTGTGAACCTGGGATGGGAAGATCAAAGCTGCATCTGCCTCAAGGAACTCCCAGCTTGTCCAGGACAGCTTCTGGTCCAATTTAGCAGCTGCCTTATTCTGGACCAACGGATGCCTCTGCTCATTTATAGTCCATCCTGCTCCCCAAAGGAGCTGTGGCAATGACACAACAGTACAGATGTTGCCCCAGGACAAGACAGAGTCAGGAGACAGAAAAAGAGGAAACTGAGAAACTGCCACTCATAAAACTCCATTTTAGTCCCAGGAAACAATTATATCTTGATGTGGCTGTGGCCTGTCTTCTCCCTCAGGATGTAACTGCCTCCAGGGAGGGCAGGATCACAGAGTCATTCACTTCTCAATCCCCAGCACCTAGAAAAGCTGAATGCAGAAGGTAAAGCCATGGATGGAGTTCCCTAGCAGCCAAAGCAGAAAGGGGAAAATATCAGCTTCAAGATGCAGTGTGTCCATTTGAACCAAATCTTTAAGAAAGACACAGACTTTTCTAGACATTTCTGCATGATTCTTCAGGTCCCAAGCGTGTCAGACTTACAGGAGGCAACAGTATTCAGGAGGGGCCCAGGTCCCTGCTTGGTGAAAATAGTTTTTAAAAAAAGCAAAATCAGGAATTGTCCCACCCGCCGGTCCACTGGCCCCTCTGGCACTCCTTCATCTTTTTTCCTCCTGTCCTTCATCCCCCCAGGAGCCATTGAGCAGATGAAGGGTGCAGAGCACTGAGGTCCATGCCGACTGGGGCTCCCCGCTACAGTCAGGTATCGTTTGGGACCTAGGACATGTAGTGGGATGGGAACAGGATGAGTGATCGAAAGGAAAGAAGAGCCACAACTGTGAATGGGAAATTGCTGTCCCTCATTCTGAGACTGGTGAGGTGCAGCTCCTCATGGATTCTGCTCTTTTCTGGGACTGCTGGGGTCAGCACGAATGTGGTGAAGCTTGTTGAATGAAAAGCATATATCTCAGTACAAACTTTCCTTCCAGGACCACATGGCCCGGCCTCACCCACCATGGACAGGAGCCCAGATGACCCAGTGATGAGAACTTCTGTTTCCTTTGCAGGTCACCTTCTGGTGTGACTGTGGTCAGGGCCATGGTCAGGGGTCCCAGACACCTTCAGAGATGTGGCTCACATTGGTAGGGCATGTCCTGAAGTACACTGCTCAGGATTCCTCCAGAACGATGGGACTCTTGTGAATGTGCCTGTGAGTTACGGAGTTTGGAAAATGTAGCCCCGAGTACCAATGCACTTGAACACAGTAAGGGTCCTGAGAAGTCCTGCAAGGAATCTTCTTAATTTCATTTAACCCCTGACTTTTTTTTTTTTTGGTCACATCACATCTACAGATCTCTCTGGATCTACTTATGTCTATCACCCAGGGTTGATTCAGGCACTTGGGGATGAGTCTGGGGGTGTTTGGAGAGCCTTACAGTGAAAGGCAATGTTCAAAACAAACCAAAGGGGATAACTATTAGCAAATAGCTCACCAGAAATCACTTCCTAACAAAGTAAAAAAAAATTCACTTCTTTTTAACTACTTCCTAATTCTTAGTTATGCATATACCAACAACCACCATCCCACCCTCCTCAGCCAAGACATGCTGGAGGTCACCAGGATCAACCCTGTCCAGGGAGAAAATGGACCATGCTTCCTCTTGGAGGCTTTTCGTGCATGTGTGCATGCATGCATGTGTAGCTGAAGGCCTGGCGTCACTCACTTGCTGGGTGGAAGGGACCACTACCTTCCAGTCACCTTGTTGACCAACCTCATGAGTACAGAACCCTCACTATTCCAGCCCTGCTGCTGTGACACCTTACAATGCAGCAGCTGCCATGGCACAGAGGTAATCACTTTTCTTCTTCCACAGAGTGGCTGTAGAACAGGACAGGGAAGCAGAGGTTAAAGCAAACACTTTGTTTTTGCTGGGCCAGCAGAGCATTTGTTCAAGGTTTATCCTAGCAAGATTTTTGGCCTGATGCCCACAGCCCTAGGTGGCCCCTACATGTGTCCTAATTTGCCAGGCTAGTGTACAAGTTGGGGAGCAGAGAGCACAGGTTCCAACTCCAGCTCTCCTGTAATGAGGGTGCCTAGAATGTCTTCCTCTTTTGGAGAACAGAGACGTGAGCATCTGGGGTTACCTGCAAAGCAGAACACCCCATGGTTGCTGTCTGCCTGGTTTCCTCTCAACAGGAAACACCCCTTATATAAAGATACATGTCTACAAGGCATGATGGCTCCTAACTGTAATCCCAGCTACTCGAGAGGTGGAGAGCGGGAGGACTGAAATTCATGGCCAGCCCACGCAAAAAGTTAGCAAAACCCCATCTCAACCAATAAGGCTGGATGAGGTGTCATGTGCCTGTAATTCCAGCTATGTGGGAAGGATAACTAGGAGGCTCAAGGTCAAGGCCAGCCCTAGCATGAATGCAAGACCCTATTCCAAAAATAACTAAAGCAAAAAAAGGACTGGGGATGTGGCTAGAGCACTTGACTACCAATCACAAGACCCCTGAGTTCAACCACTAGTACTACTAAAAAAAGTAAGAAAGAAAAAGATACCCACAATCTACACACACCTCTTAATTCCTCCATGTCAAAGGACCAGAGTATGGCAAGATGACTAACCGCTCATTTGGGGTGGACATGGGCTCAGGCCCAGCCCTGATTCATACTGTGGTCTCCAGCCAATCGCTCTCTTTTTCTGGGCCTTACTTCCCATCCGGTAGATGAGGGCCATGGTGACAATTAGCATTGGAGAGGGGCTTAGGGACATGCCAGGCACTACACCCAGCCTTTCACAAGGCTCTCCTTTACCTGAATGACTCAGGACTCCTCGTTGTAAAGACAGGACATGGGGCACAGATAAGCTAACTGCCCGGTCACCATGTGCATGTACTGGAGACCAGGCTGTATGCCTCCAGCTCCCAGTCTGCACCTCTCTGATCAAGTGCCCTCTAAAAGTAACCATTTTTGTTACTGCACTAAGGAGTGAATGATGTGTGTGAAACATTCAGTGCACACCTGCCCCTGGTCCATCCTCCAGAAGTGATAGCAGCTGTCCACAAACCCTTAACTGCAATTCTTGAGGCCAATGTGTTCCCAATCCAGAATTTCTGAGTTTTAGAAAGGCAATTCAGTGCATTTTGTAAATATTATGTAACAATCACAGAGATTATTTCTACTGCAAAACCTACAAGCAAGCACACTCAGCGGGACGGAGACTGTGAATGGGCTCAACTTGGTTGAGATCATGTTTTGTCAAATAAGTTGCAGACAGTTGACTTTCAGTGTCTCTGGACTTGAAAACTAGGCCTCTGCATCACTGCATTGCACATGCACAAGGAAGTACATGAGGGTGCAGTTATTTTTAGATTCTAACAAGTAAGTAGGACAACACAAGTATCTGGTAGGGAGCAGGTTAAGGAAGGCACCTCCACACGATGGGATAGCATGTGAATGTTACAAAGCAGCAGGTGGCCATCCAAGTGTGACGATGCACGTGCACACACACACACACCCTTCACATACACACATGTACAACTTTGTTGGGCTTCAGTCAAGACTGTAGTGCACCCTATGTGTTTAGTATGCTACCATTTCAAAATGATAGACATTTTATTTATATAGAATGTCCTAAAAAAAAACTCTAAAAGAGCTTGCTAATAATGGTTGCTGTGGGGGAATGTACTGCATTAGGAGACAGACTTCCCACTTTTTTGTACATTTTGGGTGCACTTATTTTATCCATGTGGTGTTCCCTATAGAAAAAAATACTCTTTTAAAAAAAAAAGTGTTTACTACCTGAACTAGCGAGATTGGGCTTTAATTCTCCAAATCTTTCTTCCCTTATGCAGGGAAAGGTGAGATTGATTTTAGTGGCCTTCAGGTTTCAATCAATTTCCAAGGTTAGAGAAGACATGGTTGAAAACATCTAGACAGGGCCAGCGGTGTGGCTCAGTGGTACAGCACTGTTTACCACCACGCACAAGGCCCCAGGTTCCATCCCTACCACCAAAAAAGAACACAAAAAAACGACGGGGGAGGAGAAAGAAGCATCTAGATAAACGGAGCCTTGGGAAGCCCAGGCTCAAAGGCAGGGCCCAGGATGAAGGTAACCGAGGTCTGAGGCAGGCAGAAGGAGCTTGGCAGAAGCAACGCATTAAGGGCAGCGTACACGTGCGTGTGCTTGTGTGCTGCTCCCAGCGCCCCAAAGATGAATGCCAACTATGCTAACTCCCCAAAATGGCTGGCTTCAGAGTCATAGAAGCAAACGGGAAAACAAGTGGCTTGGGGCCCAGTGGTGATGTAATTAAGACCAGATCCTCTTCTTGTGGTGTTCCTTTTAGAAGGGCGTGTGAAAGGCAGCTCCAAGCAAGGCGGTAACTGCCAAGCTCCAGTGTGCTAGGGTGGTGGGGCTGACTGACGTTCAATGGTAAGGGTTGTCCTCTGAGGAGGCCCGCAAGCAGGGCCTTAAACCTCCAGAAACCAACCAAAGGTGCAACTCAATGCCTTCCCTTCACTTTCACTGGACACTCCCCATTGCCCTTGGAGTGGGTGCCCCTATGGCACAGAGACATAAAGCAATTTGCCCAACAGCATGGCTTCAGGTGCAGGAAGGGTGTCCCCAGAACCTACACCCACTTTTCTAACAGGACAAGCTAGGTGTATGAAATCGACAGCCTACAGCACACTCTCAGCTGTGCAAGGGCTGGATCACACGCCTTGCGGGTTACAGAATGAGTGCAGTTCTAAACTGGTTTCTCTTTTAAACAGATCACTCTGGCTACAGAGTGGAAGATACAAATAGCCAATAAACACATTTGAAAAGGAAAAGATGCCCAACATCCTTCATCATTAGAGAAATGCAAAAAAAAAAAAAAATCACATTAAGATAACACATCCTGCCTATTACAATGACTCTTACCCAAAACAAGTGTCAGTGAGCACATGAAGAGGCTGAAGATCTTATGCATTGCCGCTGGAAATGTAAAATAGTGATCATATGGAAAACAGTAGGGAGGCTCCTTTTTTAAAAAATGAAAGGCAAAATCTTATATGATCGAGCAATTTCAGTTCTAGGTAGACAGGCCACAGAACTGAAAACAAGGAACTGCTAAGTGCGCACTGACGCTCACAGTAGCATTCGTCACAACAGCCGAGAAGTAGAGGCAACACAAATGTCCAAAAGCAAATGAATGGGTGAACAGGACGTGCCTACACATACCATGGGATGTTACTCAGCCTTACAAAAGCAAATCGTAACACATGCTACAACATGGATGAACCTTGAAGACAAGTTAAAGAAGCCAAACTTTAAGAAAACAACCATAGCCTGATTCCACTTACACAAGATGCTTAAAGAAGTTAAATTAATAGATAGCAGAACAAGGCTGGCAGTAGTGGAAGGCAAGGCAGGGCAGTGAGTGTTTAAAGGGGACAAAGTTTCAGTTTGAGATAAAGGAAAAGCCCTGGGTTGGATGGTACTGAGAGCTGTGTAATATTATCAATGTACTTTAATTCCACTGGACTGTACTCTAAACTTTTCTCTACATTTTACCACAAAAAGAAAAAGACCTATGGGTTGTTCCTATGCTGCTGACAGGTTAGGAGGCTTCTCTGGGCGTGCTGCCTGTGTCTCTGCAAGGACAAGTGAGTGAGCACACACCTGAGCTGGCTGTGACCTGGATGCACCATTCCATCTCGGGGCTGCATGCTGCTAAGCGTGTGCATACACCAAACATTCCAATTCCTCCCAGACTCTTCACTCACACCCTCCCCTGATCGCAAAGTGACAACCTTGGCTAAGCTGTGGTCCTTCTGCTGGCCTTGGGAGCCGCCAAGAAAGCTGCTGTTTGTCTTGGAAGCAGGGTCAGTGGTGGCAGGAGTGGTGCACTGAGACTTGGGTGGTAACATCAATTCACCCAGGCATGTGGCACTGGCCCCAATTCTCAGGATTAAAATACATATACTTTTCTTTCTTCTTTAGTTTAGAGCAATCAGGGGAAAGGAAAGAACTCATTTAAACTTACAAAGAAAAAGTACATTTTCTTTCTTATTCCAAAAAAATTCTGCTTGCTATCTTCATATAGCTTCCTCTTAGTGCTTGGTTCACTGAGTTATAAAAAGGTTGGGACAAGAGCTTGAAACAATAGAATTCTTTCTTAACCAACAATACTGGGAACATGTTCTAAAAATCTGCAAGTAAGTCTGATGTCCACTTGGTTTCATAATAACCAAATTCAAGTAAGGATTTTGTCAAACATGTCATAAATACTACAGCTGTCAGCTATGACAAAAATTGTTTTTTCTTTGCAGCTCTGAGGTTTGAACTCAGGGCCTATACCTTGAGCCGCTTCACCAGCCCTTTTTTTGTGAAGGGTTTTTTCTAGATAGGGTCTTGTGAACTATTTGCTCGGGCTGGCTTCGAACTGCGATCCTCCTGATTTCTACCTCCTGAGCAGCAATGATTATAGGCGTGAGCCACCAATGCCTGGCTGACAAATTTTTAGAAGAACACACTGGTATTATTTAAGTCTTGACAAAGATAACTGTTATCATATAATTCTACAGGTGGACAGGAGGCAGAACTTGGTAAACAAAATTTGATCATATTAAGACATGCATATTTCATATGATTCACTATGGAATTAAAACATTTCAAACCTTTTCTATTATCATAAAAAAAAAAAGATAAAAGGACACACAAAATGAACAGACCATAACTTTATTGATTTACTTGGCTACAATTATTACAAAAAAAAACAAAACAAAGAAAACAAAACAAAAAACAAACGAAACACAACTAAAGTCACCGTGATCCATAAGGTGCAGACTGCAAGTTTCTGCAGGTGATCACTGTGTGAGCGAGTTACACCGTGTTCCTTAAAAAGCAGCTGCAGCAAGTGACGGTAACATTTTATTGTCACTGAAATTATACGTTAGCTCTACTTGATTTTAGTGATCTTCCTTTACGCTAGCTAGAGCGGAAAAGGCAGAAAGTTTCTTCCTGTTCACTTCTGCTTGCGCTTCTGCTATGCAAAACCTGCCGTGGCAGTGAGCTCTGCATGTATCTGTAATACTTACATCACCTGTGCTTTAATGTCCAAATCAAAATGGACTAGGAAAACAAACCATGATTGAAGTATATTTACAAGCTGGTTCTGAAAGATCATTTCACTGCTAGCGGACAATACGACAGTCTCAAGGCAAATTCCCTAGGTGTTATTACTAGTGTCTCCAACAACTTTCAGAATCATTTTACTACTCCTGGTCTTAAACACATCTTTAAAATTTCTCATGTACGATATAAAATAAAGAAATTTATTTGGAAATAATTAAATTCCAGAAAAGCAGTTGGAAAAATATACCTACTTAGATGTAATTAAAATAACCACGGAGGGTGACACACATGTGGCGTGAGTTCCTCCTCCACAGACAATGCAAACCAGCCAAGGACACAAACATAATTTCAGATGCAGTTTAAAAAGTTGCCTCCATTTGCTGGCTTATATTCTGTGCAAAAGGATTAGATGCCCTAACCAAGCAAGAAATAAAGTTTTAAATCAACAGAGCCTTCCAAGTAGACTGTGGTGGATCTGGGTTCTGATTATTCTCTGCATTCCACAGCCTTGCCTATCTTCAGGTAATGACCGAGACTGTAGCTGTTGTCTTTAGGAACAAAACAACAGAACCAAAGTGGCCTCAAGTCTCCTGTATTTAGGCAAGGTATCTATCTTTCTAAGGGCAAGTGATTGTGAAGAAAGTGAAAATATCAGTATTTTAAAGGATAATTACAGGAGTGTTAGAGGTCATTCTAAATGCAATCATTTCACATAAAGTAAAAGAAAAAAGAAATGTAACAAACATTTTAAAAACACAATTAGGAGTTCAGTTAACAAATCTTTGCCACACTTTTCACAAATAGTAAAAATGCCACAGACAAAAATGACCTATTTAAGTTGTGCAAGTATATGACACATTGCAGGCATTACAATTATCTTTTTTCAGATCAAGAAATCAGAACAGCAGCAAGGCCAAGCCACATGTTTTCCTCTCAGTGAAGCACATTTTTCTTGAGATGAGGTAAAGCATGGTACGAAGTGCAATGCTTATCTGTGCTACATAAACAGAACAGAGGGGAAAAGCTATTAAAAATGCAGCATAGTTAGGACTGCAGAAAGGAGATTATAAAAGAAAGACATTTACAATGAAGGTTTACGCCAGCTGACCTGCGCGCAAGCATCGTAAGGAATTTCTGCAGTTGCCTTTTCACTTGTACCTCACCAGTCCTTACAGACGTGCTGGGCACAGACACACCCACCAGCCGGCTTCCACATTACATTCTGACTCACGCTGCAATCCCAGGCGTGAGAGGATACACACATGGTCGTAAAGTGGGCGACAGAGTGACTCTTTCCTTAACCGACAGATGCGAAACATTTCAACAAATGAAACTAAGGAAACTTGACAGCATTAAAACTCAGCAGCACAAAAGTGTTCATAACCATTTCATACGTCTCACTCATACTTTTTATTTTTTAACTTAGTCACCAGGGGACCATAGAATGCTTCAAACTGTGAGTCAAATTAGTATCAGCTATTTTTCTCCAACGACAACAAAAAAAGAAATAACTACAGTTTGCTGTTGATAAAATATTCTGAATAGTAGCAGGAAATTGGAACCCCTGAGGATGTGTGACCTAATCATATCCAAGTCTGAACTTTTTAATATTAACAAAAAATATTCTTCTTAAAGGTTACAAAATATATATTGAGGCATTTTTCTCCCACCAGGAATCCTAACTGTGAAACAATCTGATTTTTGTGCCAAGAGGCAAGAAAGTCCCATAACATGGGATAAGTGCCTGAGACACGATGCAAAGCCCAACACTCCTAGCTTCAGGTGGTTATAAATTATCAAGAGATCTGTGATGCCATCACAGACCACCCTCACTGACACAATCCACATCCAGCCTTACTTGTTAATTGCTTGGTTTTAACTTGCCATGATGTCTCACATTAAGGTTTCCTTCTTCTTTTTTTTTTTAATCAATAGACATCTGAAGTTCAAAATCAGAATTAAGTATTTTTAAAACAAGTCACCTAAATTAATTTGCTCAAAAAAACTCACTTAGCAATTTAGATCTCAATTTAATGCTGGAGACTCTCAATGCCCCCTTCCCTCAGGGTACCTTAGCAGAATTGACAGCCTCTGTGCTCAGTGTTCACACACACAGAGGCGTTTCTCTGCGGGTGGAGGGTGCAGGAAAAGCCTATTGAAATGTAAAACATGAATGCAGCCTTAGCATCAACTCCAGAATGGTGTGCTGGAAATCAGAGCCACCTCTGCTCAGCTTTCTCAAACTTCCAGCATAATTAATGCAGCAAATTGCAGCAAACCTCTATGTTGGTGGGAGTGCAAGACCAACCCACAGTTTTTAAAAAGGTAAATTAAGAGGTATTATAGTTACACAGTGCAAAAAAAAATTTTAAATTTCAAGCATAATACATAAAACATAGCACCAAACGGGGGAAACGCATGCAAAAGAAAAGAAAAACTGAGGTATTTAAGTGAAGACTGCCTACAGTCTAATTAAAGAAACTTAGGCAAATGCCTGATTTTTTTTTTCCTTTTTTTCCCAAGATGGAAAGAATGAGCTAGTTTATTTAAATTAATGACCTAAATCACAGACGTATCAAAGTTATGGCAGTTTATCGCAATGTTAGACTCCAATGGCATTGCCAGCACGGCTTTGGTAGGTGAAAAGTGCGTGAGACACTGAACGGCACAGCAGGGGTTTCCATGAGACGAAGGTAAAAAGGCGCTCTTGCTTTGCTTCCTTAACCAACCAACTCTAGGATGTGCAGCATATTTTAGGTGTGATATGTCTAAGGATTATTTTCTTAGACAACAGCCTACAAGGCAAAAGTCTTTGCCACAAAACATTTCCACCAGTG
Source organism: Castor canadensis (assembly GCF_047511655.1). Taxonomy (NCBI): domain Eukaryota; kingdom Metazoa; phylum Chordata; class Mammalia; order Rodentia; family Castoridae; genus Castor; species Castor canadensis. Next base: position 14,477,179 of record NC_133388.1, on the reverse strand, counting down.
AAACTACCTAGCAGGAGGTTTTTCATAAAATTGGGTATTTAGTCAAAGATTATTTTTATCATGATGCCAAAAGAACATCCACAGACTACATATTCTGGTTTTTAAAATGTCTTCAGCACACGTGTCAGGAATTCTAGTATAATCTGGTAATAATTTAAGTTACAACTGGACTAGTGAGCTGTAAATATCACAGTCTCAACATCTAATGCATACTAAAATGAAGGAAATATAAAATAATTTGCTCCAAAACTGACCAGAAATTAAAGAACATCCACGAAGGTTTTACTGTTAAGGCAAGAACCTATTTTTTTTTTTTTAAATGCAGGACTATGTGGTGTAAGAAAACTCAAATTTGACTCACCAACATGCCAGCCTATGTGGATTAAAACTTTTTCCCTTCCTATGAAGTGCAATAGCGATTGGAACATCACGTGGAAAGGCGACACTGGCATGTCTCCCACCAGCCGCTTCCCTGTGCCCAGCCCGTCAGCCATGATAGGGCTGGCCTCTGCATCGACTGAGCATGTTCAGAGGGCTCCATCACATTCCAGGGGCTCTTGAGGGTTAAGCTCCCTGGCCTTCTAACACTAAGCAAAATTGACAGGAATTAAATGCAAAAACTCAAAACAAACAAAAAAAAATCTGTCTATAATTATTTCAAACACTTGCTAAATGTCATCAATAAAGCACTCTTGTGATTTAAACAAAGCAGAAGTGAGGAAAGAAGACAAGATTGTGTTTGCGCAAAAAACTAAAACTACAATTAGTTCCAAAAATTTTATACATATGTTAAATGTTTTATTCTGTTATCTATCTTGTTATCAAACAAACTGTAAATTCTGTCTTCAATTCATTCTGCTCAATATCAACTTTAAATCATCCTTTTCGATTTAAATACTTCCCCCTTAATTCTGGCTTGTTGCTCTGTCTTCTGGTTTTGAGTTCAAGAGGGGTTTCAGCTGTTGGGGACCTGAGGTTGATTAGCTTTGAGGCTTCGAAGGGCTCTTCTTGCTGCTGCAGATTTGGCAATCCTGTAACTTCGGCCGACACCTTTAAACTTCCCCTTTCCTACTACTTCCACGGTGACTCTGACCTTCCCATCATAAGTTCTCTCCGCCGGGCTGTAAAAAGCCAGACAGCTTGAATTAGAAGTCAGAAGTATTTATTATTATTGTCAGTCAGCTTTGCACAGGCACTCTCAGGCTGAGAGTCCCACATAGGAGCTGAAACTGCACAACGGAAACGTGCGTTACGACTTATCGCCAGTTATGGACAAGGCTGCCGTTTCAGCATTGATTCAGCGTTGCTTTGTGAAAACAAAAGGAAAAAAAGAGCAGTCAATCAGACTAAAGATGGAAACTGAATAACTGCTTGCTCAGTGTAAGTATTTTTCAGAATCACAAGTTTATGGTATTTTTGAGAATTTTTCCTTCTTTTAGGTAGATTAATTTTTTTCCACATACATTTTCTGCTTACCTAAATTTGGCAGTTTCTGGTTCCATTTCAAGCAATTCTCGCACAGGGGAACGGGGCACATTTGCAGAAAACTTTTCTGTAATCAAAATGAAAGAACAATGTGAATAATACCCTTGAAGTGTTTTTAAATACTGTTTTTGTTTCTTTCGAAAAAAAGCAACAGTACCTATCAGTGGCCGCATCATAGGAAAGTACACCTGCCAAACGACCTCCAGTGACATCCCACTATCCATGTAAATGGCACCAGCAAGTGACTCAAAGATGTCCCCCATGGCCTTTGGAACTTCAATGTCTTCTTCTTTCTCTTCGTCCTCCTCAGATCTCCTAAGCTATTAGAGAAAAGTCACTGGTAAGCAAAATGGCCACTTTGAAAGGCAGAGCACAGACTTGCACTTCTGTGTAGCTATGATTTCTATGATTTCACAAGAGTCACAAACCAACCATCCAGGGCATGACTCCTACATTGTAACAAGCTTTTCACAAACATCATCTTATCTTAAAAAAAAAGAAAAAAAAAATCCTCACCCCATTTAGTCCTCTGTACTCAGCACAGGGGAAAAGATTATTTCTAAATTAAAACAAAAACTAATTTCACACAGAATTATAATAAATTCAATAAATGTCTGGAAACTCTTTTCAAATTCGCTAATAATCAAAGCAGTGAACATTAGAGCCATCCCTCAAAGTCAGGCCAGAACTGAGTAGGAGAATGCTAATTGGACAGCCCTGGCAAGGATATGCACTGTTTTGGGGTGGTGGAGACTGCCAATTTTGGGCAGGGAAATTCTTTCTGGAAGATTTTTTTCTCTTTTCATTAAACCACTTAATACATATTCACTATAACATAGTATAAATTCAAATTAATAGAAAAAATTTTACGTATGTGTCAAAAAGCCTTTCAAAATTCTAATTCTTTGGCTATGAATTGCAATTCTTTCTGTAGAAATTTATTTTCATGAGGTAACCGGATATTAAGCCTACTTACCACATTCATGTTTACTGTAAGTCCCACCTAAAAGCTCTCTATCCACAAAGGGACATTTAAATAAACGAGCCACATGCAAATCATAATGCCAGTCAACACATGGAAAGACAGCCACAACACTGTTTGAAAAGAACATCCTGTGTATAAGTCCCCATTTTATACTTCATACATATTCATATCTATACACATCAGTAATAACACGTCTCAAAATGAGGCAGCATATTTAGGCAACTTCAATTAAGCTTAATTTTCTTTTCTGTTTACTTGTTTTTTCTGATTTTTCTAAAATAAACACAAATTATTTGTGCAAAATACATAAAAATAGAAGAAAAATTTGATTTTTAAATGGATTTAGCCACTCAAAGTTCTAGAGATTCATATGCTGAGTAGAAAAACAAGATGCTTATTACCCACATCTCGCAGCTCTGAGATAGAAAGGAATTTTAGAACTAAGTTTAATTCTCTTTCATAGCTGAGAAAACTAAGGTCAGAAAGATAGAGAGACTTTCTCAAGATCAAATACTATAAATACTAAATCAGAGCAGCCAGATCATGACATTTCCAACAAGTTTTTGTAACTTCTATACATATATTTGTACAAACAAAAGGAAATAAAAGAATGAACACAAAGTAACAGAACCAGTATGCCCCACTGGCATCAAAAGAAAACTTAAATCTAATTGTAGCAAATTCCTCAAATTTACAGCTTAACTATTTCTACAGAAAGAGACTAGAAATGACATTGGAGCATATGAGTGGCAGCTTTTCCCCTCACCGTGCTGCCTTTTGTGCTCTGGCTCTGATCGTTAACTTTGGGCAAGCGCAGAAGGCGCCAGTGGGAGCAAGAGTCCTCACCACTGGCTTCCTTCAGCGCATGGCTGACTGACACTGCTGGACTTCAAAACCTGGTCTCTCAGCTTTCTCACAGAAAGCCAAACAGCTTCCTTACTTTCCAACAACAGTTTGGGGTAATTTTAAAAAAGGGAAGGTATAAATTAAAGCAAGGACAGTGAGCTAAGAACAAAGTTCTGACTCTCTAAGAAGTCTACAAAAGAGAATGGAAGAAGAAATACGAGTTGGGACCACGGGATGCCAATGAATGCCACCAAAGAGCAGAGAAGACGGAGAAGACCTGAGCACGATTCTTCCCGAAAAAAATCCAAAGCAGTGCCCTGTGCACACACATCAGACTTCACTCCACCACTGAAGAACCTTTGGCTGAACTTGAAGTAGATGCCTCCCGAATTCCAGTGGTCACAAGTTTAGAGGTTGCGATTTTAAATGAGATTTTCCTACTTTATGCAAGTAAAGCAGAATATACATCTGTGATACTCACCTGAGAAATTAGCAAGTATTTCTGATCCATTTACAAAAGAAAGAAATACAGAATAAACCACACTGAGCTTTTAAGTAGGTAAAGCCTACTTTGGGGGTGGAGAAGAAGGTTCACGTCTGTGGCTAGTCTCAATACTAGAAATCTAATCTAATGAAAGGCTGGAAATCAGAAATAACTAAAAACCTTGGCTCCTCCTCTTCACCTGAATGGCCACATGTTCATGGGGTGAGCAGTCATATTTCACAAGCTTACCTGAACCGTGCAGTCACTCTCAGTTCTCCCCAGACAATGTGCAGCATGCAGTTCCGCAGCCCTGGCCAGCCATGAAATCAGACTCAAACTGCCGAAACTCCTAGTTGGATTTCTTCAACACTGAATTCAATGTATTTTTAATTAGTACTAACCTCGGAATCCATCCCTTGCATCTCGTTCTTCTCGAGCTGAAACTGCACAAAGTCATCAATGACGTGGAAGAGCTCAGGAGAAACAGCTTTAAAGTACTTGTGGTAGTCATACTTCACAGCCAGGGATGCAAAGATGGTGTTGTTGACCAGAGCAGAGCGCAGGTCAGTCAGGACCCCTGGGGAGTGCTGCCGTGGGTCTTCATAAAGGTGCTTGGTTATGAGGTAGTCCAAAATCGCATCTCCCAGGAATTCTAAGCGCTGGTAACAATCTGCATGAGGACCCAAAGTGGAGTTATTAGCCCATGCAATAACATTCACACTTTTTCCAAGTCTGTAACCAGCAGAAAGGTCTGTTCTCCAGACTCACTGTCAAGACTTCTACTTAGGATCATTTTCACATGTCTTTCTCAAGAAGAAAGTGATCTGATGTGTACTTACTACAGCCTCTGGGAATTAGGTTTGTGTACTTACTACAGCCTCTGGGAATTAGGTTTTAATGGCAATTTAAGGAAATTTCTTATATATAAACCTTCAAGTCTCCAAAAAGAGTAATGAACATTAAGAAAAAAGCCATTTCTCAGGTGCTAAGGTGACCACAGCCCCCTTCTCTTCTGGTGCTATGCTAGCCATGCAGGTGCTGGGCATCACCAACGAGTTTCCATCACATGTGGCACATTCACGTTCCATGCACTATGCTCTGCTGCCACCACTGCAGTGCCCCACCACACTCAAATGTGGATAAATGACACCATTCCTCATAACTCCTAGATTACATGGGTTACACGAATGACAGATAGGAAAAGAAGGCCCTTTTCTCAACTTGAAAATGCTGAATCTGACGCAAACCTCTCGGTTGAGAAGAATTGTGTAAGTAAGCAAAGACCAGGAAAGATGGCTGTCAAAATGTGAAAAGCTGTCAATGCTAACCAACATCTGATTTGCTCAGTCATTAAAAGAACCATTCAACTGAGGAAACTAAGGCAGGTAAGGTGACCTGTCCCAGAATACACAGTGGGTGAAGAGGCAAAAAACACTGAGCTAGGCTGTAACCCAGAGTGTATGGAAACCATACATCATTTCTCCATAAGGAAAATCAGGATTTACTTATTACATCAGCTTTTCTATCCAGGACAAGAAAGTTTTTAACAATATGTATATTGTTACAGATAATCTTATCCTACACTGTTTATATTACACAAACTACAAACCCTATACTTTGCTTTGATATTCTGGATGCAACACTTACTGCTCTGACACAGAAAACAAAACATAAACTTTATCTGTAGTTCACAAACTGAAGTTAATTTTGGTTGGGGGACTTAATTCTTCCTTCTCTTCTCTTCTCTCAGATTAGGAGCCTATTAAATAAAGGAGGAAAACACAGAGCACAGTAAAAAGTGGAAGATGATAGCAGAGCTGGCTGAGGGACATGAAGCCTTCCTATGGAATAGTTTCTTTTAATCTTTCCATCTTTAGATTTAAAAAAACCCTGAGAGGGGTCTTTTTGTCTAGAAAAAAAAAAAGACATGAAAATACATCCAGAATATATGAATTAATCAAAAACCAAAAAGCAGCCCTGAAGAGGCATGAGAAAGGTACTTGGGCAGGGGAAGATAGGAAACACAGCAAAATCCTAAGGTTTAAATTTCTGTAACTCTGCAGCATATAAAATGACATCTGCAAGAGTCTATAAGAGCTCTTCACTCCCAATTGTCAGGGGTTTTGAAGCAGTTCTTGTTCTGAAAAAGATGAGGGAACTAAAGAATTCTGTTTTCTTTTGCTTCCTCCCCTGGCCATGCGTTTTAAGCACTAAGACTGTACATGCACAGATCATTTTTTATAAGGCCCAAGCAATGCAACTGACACTTTTCTTTTCAGGGACGGGAGTGTGACCCTGGGACTCCTTACCAGTAATAGTGTTGTAGTGGTAGGAGGCATGTGTGAAAGCCTGCAGAAGGTAAGCCTTATTCTTGAATCTGTAGTTAATTTTCTTCTCAAAATTTTCAAACCCCGATATAAGGTGATTCAAGGTTTTATCTGCATCTGGATGGTCAAACATACACCTTGGTGGGATCTTCAAACAGCCATACTCCAAGCCTGTCCGAACAGCAGAGCGAGGGTTGGCCGCCGGGGCTGGGGCCACAGCGAAGCTCCCTGAAAGGCTCTTTTGTTGGCTGCTAAGGCTCTCCCGAGCAGGGCACGGGGCCTTCTCCCGACCAGTCCTTTTAATTACTGGGAGCACCTTCAGCCCCAGTGAACACAGGAAAAGCTGAGCAGCCCTCTCTCCACAGCTGGTTAAATAGCAGCCCAACAGGGCCTCCACACAGTCCGCTATGCTTTTGTCAGCAATGCACTGCTCAGTGTGCAAGTCGTAAGAAATGGACTGTTTTCCTGTGTCAACGCCACAGTTTTCTTCTGATGGATTCCAGAACCCCACTACAAAGTCATCCTCTTCAACAACTTTGCTGGGATCCAGATAGCACATTGCATCCCAAGAACTGTAGTCAAAATCCTCAAAATCTGATGAAAACGGCATACTGCCTAAAGAGGACTTTTTGGGCATTTTCCATTCATATGCAGAGTCAGTGGTTGAAAAAGGAGAAAGAGAAATTTTCTTTACAAAAGCTCCTGATCCCATTAACATGTTATCTATAAACTGTATATGTTCCTGATCGTACTCTAGGAAGTCGTCTTCATACTCGGCCTCCTCCTTGGAAGCCCTCCACGGCAGATCCTCCTCTTCCTCCTCTTCCTCCTCCTCCTCCTCCTCCTCCTCCTCACAGTCCTCATCCAGTTTGCCATTAGCCAGCATGCAGTCTTTTGTCTGAAATGAGGTGGGGGGTGGAATAGGGAAGGAGGGGAAACATAGCTGCTGTTTTTAAAAGGGTTTGAAACTCAATAAAAGCAAGGGTTATGGATAATTTCAAATGACAACCACAAATACTAAAAGGCAACTTTAAAATCATGGCCATTTGTTTTCAATTAACATAAAATAAGTTATTTAATCATATAAACAAAGTAAAGCATGTTCTTTGAATGTTCATTTTCTAAGTTATAAAATGGCCTTTATCCAGTGCAAAGCTGTAAGTTAAGGATTCTGAACATGAATATAAAGTTAGTGTCCGCAATGCAAAACTTCAGCTACGAAGCCTAACTCTGAAAAGACACACAAAGAGCACACTCATACTGATCACAGATCTTCCCTTTGGCTGGCGAAGTTTTAAAACATGATGACCTGAATCTCAAAAGGTTTTCAAATTAATAAAATGAATTTTCAGATACAAAAAGCATTATCTTTTCAATTAACTGAGAGTATAAAAACAGATGAAATTATTTTTAAAATCTTATAACACTAAAAATGCACAGAAGTGTTTTGTAAGTTTTTTTCCTCTCTTCTACTTCAAATCAAAGCACATTTGCTACAATGTAAAACTAACTTGCTTTGCTTAAAAAATAAAAGCAATCACTGAAGTAAGCTCTGAATTTGAGAAATCATGCTTTCCCTCTCCTCTCTGAGCTGCAGTAATCAGGGTAACCGATTAGAGCATAACTGACAAAAATAGAAGAAAATTTAGACTAACATGAAACACAACAATCCAATTTCTGTCAGAAGATCTTTGCTAATTCCAATTTTTTTTTGGCAAAAGCTTATTTGTGAATGACAACCTTAATAATGGGCTAGGATTCAGTAACGATGTAACTTTTTTGCAATGCTAGAAAGATGCCAAATTTCTGTTACACAATAAACACACAAGGGCCCACACACACATACAACACCACTTTACCAAAGCGGGAAAGGCAGGAGGGCATGCTTCAATTTTGACTATACTAACTTTCCAGAGTATTCTGACAAAACATTTTCCAAATGTTTGCCAAGCATTTTTTAAATAGGCAAACATTTCATTTTAAAACAGACTCAAAAGAGATAGGAATACTATGTTTTCCTGAGCAGAAATCATAGCAGTGAGACTAGCAAAATATCTATTACTATATATGGTTCATTGTTTTTTAATTAAAACAATTTTTTTTTGTAGAATAAGGAAGAACACCAAAAGAAACTACAGTGGCAGACCACAAGGAACTATTTCCTGTCAAAACCTCTACATTTTTCCAAGGTAACATGAGATGTTTTTGACTATTGTTTGGTTCTTAAGTCAGAATAGGCCAAACTGCAATTTAAAATTATTTGGACTAAATAATTTTTTAAGAATTAAAAACAAATCCTGTTTTTCTTTAGTAAGGTGCTACCATAGGTGGCTTTTAATCACAAGTAAATAGAGTAATCCTGGGCAAAGTCTTTTAATGCCTCTGGGTTTCATATCTTTCATCTGTTAAAAAAAAAAGGTGGGGGGGAGATCCCTACTACACAGTATGCTTTCCAGGCCTTACAGAATAAATACCAACGTGAAACTCCTTTCTCTGACAGTTTTTTTTTTTTTGGGGGGGGGTTGATTTTGTTGTTTTGCAGTACTGGGATTTGAACTTGGGGTCTTGCTAGGCAGGCATGCCACCACTTGAGCCATAGTCACTTGAGTGACACTTCAAGTCACCTTTCTACCCAAGTTACCTCCACACTCTCTTCTAGGAGACAGTCATATGTAATGACTCACCTAAACCAATTTGCTGACAGGTGGGGAGAATAGGAAGGGCACAAGCAAAATATATCGTGGCTTTTGAACGAAATGCAAGGACCTATTTCAGTACATGTTACTCATTAAAAGAAAGTCTAAGTAGTATTTTTAATGTCTTCCAAGAACCAAAGCTTTGTATTGTATCTTAAAAAAAAAAAAAAACTCCAAATTCCTGACATGCAATGTCGCCTTTATGCTACAATATTTTTAGAGTAAACTATGCCATGAAACAGTATTTACAAAGAATGATGATTTATACTGGAATTTTCAGAGAAATGCAGTATTTTTTCTAAAGTTCAAAATTTACACATTTTTACTAAGGTTCTATATATTCTAAGTAACGAATGTCAGTTATCCACCCTAATTTGCATTAAAGTATTCTTTTAATGTTTTTCCAGATAAGTTCCATTTCTGTGATAAGTCAAATACTACATGAGTTACATACTCAGTAAGTCCAACATGGTATTACACACCTGTAATCCCAGCACTCAGGAGGCTGAGGCAGGAGAATGGAGAGTTCAAGGCCAATCAGAGCTACCTAGTGAGACCCTGTCACAAAAATCAAAACAAAACAATAAAACCAAATAACACCAGGTATAAATCAGAATGGAATCACGGAGCATGTTACCTGCAAACATGTATCTAGAATACTCATGTCCAAAACAAGGCGTGAAGAAAAAATATTTAGAAAATATAACCTGTGAGAGATATGGTGTTACCACTGTGAGCTTGAAATAAACATGAAGTAACACAAGCCACCTCATCATTAACGCAAGAGAACCTGAGGAACAAAGTTGCCTGTCTGTAACTTGGAAGAGGCACGGGAGCTCTCTCCAGCCACTGGCTGGATGGCAGTCAGCGCTGCACAGGCCTCTCAGCTGCCCCCTGGTGGCCTTGGACAAAACAAAGGGAAGCAGCTGTGGCCAATATGTGGAGTACTCAAGTCATTGGCAAGACATGAATGATTTCCACAAGACAGCAACCTTTATGCATGGCATTTTTTCAGTTCAGTTCACAAAAGGAGAAATGGTCCTGAGAAAACCCGGAGCTGCCAAAGCTAGCTTGTACTGAAATGAATTATTCTAGACACAGCCTTGACATCACAAGTCACTGAAAAGCTATTTCACTTAACAGAGCTAAACTGTAATATATAATAGTAAAAGAAAATTTATAGGGTTTTGCTTTTATTTTTAGGTCAAAATATAAAATGTTCTGCCTTTCAAAAAAGTAAGATAAAAAGAGAAATTGTCCTCCATCAAAATGACAATACTTCTAAATTACAGGAAGACAGGCTATTTAAAGGAATTCATTCAACATATCAAATACCTACTCTATTGTAAACATACCAAGGAAAGGAAACAAACAAACAAATAAAAAAGAAATTCTTCAGCTCATCAAAAACTAAATACCTCCAGTTACCAAAAAACTTACCATTTCATCCTTTTCCCATTTATCTGTGTTACTTTTGTCTTGATTTACTACATAACCAGGAGGAAGCCAATTCACAGGGGGATCAAAGATAGACACCACCATGCGGCTGGGCAGTCCCTTCTTTTTGCCAAGGCGATACAGGTTACAGTTACTGACCTTTAGCAGAAAAGAGTCATAAAACACTTGTCCATAAATAGTCACTTAAACATACAAGGCATGTTAGCGTAGCTCAGCTAAGTGTTCTTCACACTACTATAACTGGTCTTCACTTAGAAGGGTCTACGTTTTTCTACCTATTTATGTTAAGAATTTTTAGTTCCTATTTGTTACATCCTTTGGTATAAACTACTTCTAAGTGTGAGGGCTGGAGGTGTGCTACAGTGCTTGTCTAGCATGTACAAAGCCTTTAATTCAAACTCCGGTACCACCCAAGAAAAAATAATAAAACACACAAAAATCTAATGTATACAAATAAGCAAATTATTTAAGAATGAGTCAAAAGGAAATAGTTCAAGTTCTAAGTATTGAAAACACAACCTGATGATAAAAATTGCTAATTGGAACTATCAAAGTTAAAGAGTAAAGAATCCACACAAAAAATCAAAACATTACAATAGTCTCAATGAAATAAGAAGGGAAAACGCCATCAACTCTAGTTATAAAGTGAAAAATGGAATTGTACAGAACTAAAACAATCTTAAATCCCTAGAACCTAAGCCACAAATGTAATTCCAATTGTAATGTTCCCCAGATATTATTCCTGTTTTGGATGGAATTTCAAGATATTGGTTAATCATTTTTAAATGGAACAAAAGGTAATGAAGAGTATTTGTTTATTCACATCAATGAAGTAGCTTTATTGTCTACTTTGGTCTATTTGCTTTTCCTAATCCCTCTGTCCTCCCTCAAATAAGCACATTTCTGTCTAGTTTTTACTTGGAGACTTAGGTCTAAAATTGCTAATCTCATTTTCTAAAAACTCGTTTGAAGTACTTCATGAGCCCTTTCCCATGTAACCCGACTACTAGTCAGCAAACACTCACCCATGAGAGGCACTTGGCTAGGCAACCCTGTGGAAACCAGTCGGAGGGACAGAGGAGCAGTCCTTGCAAACAGTACAGGCTATCAGAAGAAGGGTCTGCCAAGGACTACCACTCTGTGCCAAAGCACTTTCCTAGCTGCCTAAAATGGAACCAATGCAAATATATACTGGCTTCCCTTTCCATGCTGTCAAAATAAAGCATCCCAAGAGGATGAAGTGCAATGAGTACCTAAAGAGAAGGAAAGCACAAAGCCAGCAGGATGGAGAGCCAGGACAGAACTAACGGAGGCCTCAGGAGGAAGCAAAATTCAGAACAGGTAGACTCTAACTGGGGCAACAGGGGAGAATATGCTGAGAGAAGGACCAGCATCAGCAAAGGCACAGGGCTCGGTAAGGAGCACAGGGGTCTGTTAAGAGCAGCAGGAGGAGCACTAGCAACAGGCCTGAGTGTCAGCTAAGGAAGGGGCAGTTATTTCTGCAGGACATCAGGAGTCTGTGGGCTCTGGATCAGATAAATGGATGAAGTTTTGCAATGTAAAATAATCCCTTTCTTACTGAATATAGCATGCCATTTCTTACTTCCCACCCCTCAGCCTGATATTTTTTCCTGCAACCATCCTCTTATGAAGACCACCCTTCAGATCCGACTCTTAAATTTGCAAGTATCCCACCATTTCACTGAACACTTCCTCTTCACATTCTATAAGGGCTAAAATTGCCAACTTTAACCAACTTCCTACATTTCTACCTTCCTTACTACCACCACTGCTACTGTCCCCAACTTCCCAGCCCATACGATTGTTATCAGGGCATCCCCAGCCTGCAGGTTTTAAGTTCATTGGGAAGGCCTGAGCAGTGTGGCCTCTACAGACACATTCCTGACTATCTCAGATCAGCACATGACCTTCCACGAGCTAATCACACTTTCTAGGCAAAATGCAGACACGCCTCCCAGAAGCTTGCTGAGATTAAGCAAGATAACATTTTTATACAATGTTCAGCATAGTACCTGGTGTTAAAGAACACCAGAAGCCCACTAGCATGACAGTGAAAGGCAAAGTCCCCAAGAGCCAGACTGATTGGACTCCTTCCCAGCTCTGCCCTTATGCCACTGTGACCTTGGGGAAGTTAACCTCTACTTGCCTCACTGTCCTTATCTAAAAATGGAGATAATAAAAAGTATACACCTCTCCAAATTACACTATTACATTAGATATAAGCACATAACCTACATAAAGTGATTAGAGTATGGTCTGGCAGAGTAAGCCATTTATGTTAACTAAATTTGTCATGTCTCCTGAAATTATCATTCACCTCAGCCCACTCTCACTTACAGAACTCTGGTTCTATTTCATTTTCTGCTTCTGTGTTTGGTTTTGCATTTCAACCCACAGTACATTCTGATACCAGATTAGTCATTTCAAATGATCAATTTACTAACATCCTTGTTGAAACTCCTTCAGTGGTATCCCCAGTATTCAGACTACATGCAAACTCTTTGGTCTGGCACTGAGGGTCTTCACCATCCAGCTCAGCTCCTGCCTTTTCAAGTCTTTCCTCAGCTATTTCCACACTTTGCCTGCAGCCACCTTTGTCCACTGTGCTAGCATGCTCACTAACAAGCTCTGCTCTGTGTTAGTTCCTTTTGGTTATGGACTGTAAACTCACCTCTTCCATTAACGCCTCCCCCGACTCACAAATGACACTCCTGCCTTCTTAGAGCTTGGTAATTAGCAGTTTTGTAAGTTATTTATCAAGGAGGCTCTTTTACCATCTTAAAGCATTTGACCTTAATTTCCATACTAAATTCAAGAACAAACCCTTCCTTGGGGCTACAGAGCACTTACTCAGAACTCTGGTATCCAGCTCTCTATACTGGGGAGTAACTGAGCTCAGTGAAGCCTGGGACTCTTTCCTTTACCTGGCCCCCAAAAACATGGAAGAAGAGTCTTCCGGGAGAGATGGCACCTTACTCGTGACTGTACACACCTGTTTGCCAACCAAATGCTTACTTGCCTAGGTTAAAGCAGGAGCCCTCTGAATGGCAGCCTTGCCTATTTCTATCCCGTGAAGATCTAGGTGGCACACACATTTGCATGAAGAGGTTTATTTGACCTGAACTTCTATCAATAAGTAAAGCACACAAAGATCAGCTAACCCCCAAACCTGAGTGTGCCATCAGCAAATAATGCACCCACATCACCTGCTGGAACAGTTTCCACAGGCAGGATTTGGCTGGCCTTAGTGGAAAGATGGGGCAGCTGTGCTTGGCTGGTGGCGCAATCTCTATGGGCAACATGTCCCCATCCTTTCAAGTTTCCCAACCCTCCAAGACACCCTCAGACACCCTGAAGAATTAACCACTGAGAAAAAAGAGAATGTTATCTTACCTTTTTGCTTCTCATATATGAAAGACGGCCCTCATGAGCATCAGGGTAAGTGCAAAAGAGATATGTGGTGATGGCATGCTTTAAAAAGGAGTCACCAAGCATTTCAAGCCGCTCCAGGTTAAACCCATCACTGGCATTGGACAGAGTCAAAGCCTGAAGAATCAGTCCAGGATTGGGGCCAAGTGTCCTTGAGGAGTACCCAACAGAAGGGCTCTGCTCAGAATCCATCCTGTCCTTGAGTGCTTTAACAGTGTCTGTCGTACCAGGCATCATGGCCACTGCGGGACTTCCATCTGAGGTAGATTTGTTAGCATTTCCATCAAGGTATTTATTACTCAGTAGAGTACATTCATCGCTGGGCTTGGGCTGGTTCTCATAATTGTATAAATTCTGAATGGGATATGAGGTAGTTGGTTGTACAGGTATTTCCTGCTTGTAGTAATTCAGCTGATTTCCTTGGCAAAAGTCTCTGTTAGCTAAATCATAACTGCCGTTGGCAAGATTTTTATTGTAAGAAAGACCATTAATTGCTGCAAGATCTGTTGAGACTTCAATCTGGATCTTACCAGATGACTCGCTGAGTAACGTTCTGCAGTTCACAGACATTTGGTCATGATTTTCTAAGAAGGTTCTATTAGCACCTTGATGTGCAGCATTTTCAGGGACTATAATTGTGCTGTGCTTACAGTAATTATCATTTTCAGCCGAACAGGAGTTAGAAATTGAGATGAAGGATTTGCTGTCGATAGATTTTTTCCACCCGAAGTCTAGGTTAGGGTACCTGCAAAGACATTTTTATAACTGATTTTTGGTCAGATCCTTCAAAAGGGCTAGGCTCAGAGCAATAGCATTCTGAATTAAAACAAATCAAACAAAAATCTCTAAAAAACATTCCTACTTTAGAAGATAAACAAGTTCCCAAGCTAGATCTCAACATAATTTGGAATTCTGCACAAAGTCAACTACAAATCAGGCATAGCTGCCCAAGAACACAGCATGGCGTTTGAGATCTCAAAGCTCGGAATGCCTGCAGAACCTGGAGCCACAGACTTTATAGGCAGAATCCAAGTCCCCTGATTAACCAGGTGAGCAACTTCAGGCAGTTCACATAACCTCCCTGTGCTTCAGCTTCTGCACTTGCAAATGCAGCTAGCAATTCTTACCTTGTAAGGTTTCCTAAGATTTTAATGAGTTAATAAAGGCTATACCATTTAAACTAGTGTCTACTGGGTAACCAAAATTAATTTGAGTAGTTAAGCAAAAACTTTCTTTGTAATACAGAGATTTACTAATGAGAAAAAAACAATAAGGACAAGAACATCCTGAGGCAACTGCTTTTTAGTATATATTTGGAGTTTTAGAAGAGAAAGGCAGAGTCTTAATTGTTTTCACTCTCATTTCAACATCATCACTGGAAGAAGGAGTATTTTGCCTGAGATCTCTCCTACCCCTAACTTGACAAGAACAAAGGGCTCACGAATCAATGTGCAGATAGATGTTCACTTAGGAGCCAAACAATGCATTTTTCCCCATGTATTTGATAACCATGTTTTCTTTTAAGTCTTTTAAGAAATACAGAAGCATGAGGTCCTGAGTTTAAACCTTAGAACCAACAAAAAAAAATTTTTTAGTAAAAAAAAAAATAGAAAAACATTTTAACTTAGTTCCATTCTATTGCAAGAGGACTTCATGACCCATGTTCTTTCTGGCTGGTAGCACAAGCATACCTAAAATCCGCAGGAAGTGATCTGACTCCCACGCCAGCATCGCTGGCTGTCTGGGCTCTCAGCTCCTCTGCAGTCAAAAGGCAGTGAAGGCGGTAAAGAATGCTGGGGAGACAGACTGCTTTTCTCCATAGTGATGCTGGAATTGGATGTATAGCACAGAGTTCTGGAACCAGTATCTTTGGGTAAGGAAAAACGTGGGCAGATAAATAAATATAAAGCATGCACACACACCAAGAATAAAAGAAGAAAACTAAAGGCCAACTTCACTAATGGATAAAGATAAGAATCATAGATGCCCATGAAATCTAATTTTTACAACAGTAATCCTTTGAATCTACATGGGATTTAGCCTAGAATTCACAAGGATGATTTTGTGATATAATTGTATCAGTGGTCCAAGGATTAAAAAAGAAAAAAAACTCTCAATACTTACTAAAGAGGGCATAAAACAAAAGCTAAGGGTTGGTGAATTCCCTAGCATTTACAGATCACTCAGTTAAGTGAGTGATATACAACTGAAATTGGTCTTTCAAATATGAAAAAGTATGCTAGTATCAATCCATTACCTGTTTATTCTGCAGACTTTCCCACTTGGCTTTCCTCTTTTCAGCACTGCTTAAAGGAAGTGCTTTTCCCTTCTGATTCAAATGTCGTGGTGTCAAAAGATTAAGTCTATAAAAATTTCAAAACAAATTTATGAAATGGACTTTCCCCGTGGCTTTCCAACTTTGGTGCCTACAAATCATCTAAAGAGCTCATTTGGCACAATCCCCTAAACTACAACCTGGGAAACTGTGCCAGGGTCTCCTGATTTTGGAGTCCATAGATAGGCAGAGGTGCAATGAACCTCTGTATATGGCCTGGCCTCTGAAAAGAAAGCCTCAAGTGCAATCTAAATATTATTTCTGAAGCTCTTACCTGGAAGATGTGTGGTCCACATCCAGCAGTGGCTGGTTGAGATTGGTCAGGTCAAGGTTATACTTTGTTTTATAATATTCTGCAAAAGTTTCATATTCAGGGGAAGGAAATTTACTGAGAGGGGTAAGATCAGTATACACATCAGCTACATAAAATCGATGAGGCTGATCAAAATTGCGATATCTAAAAAAGAAAATCAATGAGTTACTTTTTCATCTAAATCAACTATTCTCAAAACACAATTGTTTTAATATGAAAACACAAATTACAATCAAATTCAAAAGGCTAAATGTAAATAACATTAATGAAATTCCAATTCCAAAAGATGTATTTCAAGTGTATGTGAGACAATAAAAACTGTATCTTTATCAAGTAAAAAGTGACACTCCATTCTCCCCTATTTTATTATTCTTGTCCTAAATATTTACACTTTGACAACATATGAAAGCTAAACGGAACCTTCCAATATCAACTGCATCTATACAAATAATACAGAAAACTTAGAAAATCCAAACTGAGTAAATACTTTGTAAATTACACTAACATGACACACAAGATACTTGCCACATAAAATGTATTACACTATGAGCGTGATAGTCAAGTGATAATTAACATCTAAAAACAGAAAAATCAAAGAAAAATTCAACCACAGAATTTTAATTCTCTGAAAAGCGCTTATACTTAATTTTATTACCTCAAAACTCCATTCCCTAAGCTTTTTTTATAAAGACAAACGTACCCTGTTTATCTTCATTGAGCTTAATAACATTATTCCCTACAGAAATTTTAAGAAGCAAATATATTACTCATGATCAAATCCTATAATAAGACTTTGGGGATGGAGACTTTAAGAAGAAAGACTATCAATATTATTTTTGTAATCTGACCTTCACAAAGTAAAATCCCTTCACTTTCACTGTTCTGGGTTTTGTTTTTTAAGTAAGTAAGCCAGAGAAAATAGGCCCAACAGTAAAGATGCCTGTTTTCTATTGGTACCACTAGTGCTAGAGTCATAGCCCACTTACAGTCCCATGTGAATGAAGGAATCTTTTGAAACAAATTATCACTGCTATTTTCTTTCCCATTAAAATACCTACCTTGGAATGATAACTGCATCTTGGTAATCTTCTAATTTAAAAACAAAAGGTGTTTCTTTTGAATACTTTGTACTAGGAATGCCTATTCGAGCTTCAGATTTCTCAATATCTTCCATGAATTTAAAGTCAATATCCAAAGTGCTGGAGTCATTAACTTAGAGGAGAAAAAGACTCTTTAGCTTATTAAAATATAGTACAGGCTCTCACTTAAGGAATATACTAATATATCTAATTAAGTATTATCAAAACAAAAGATTTTTATAATATACACGATAAGCTAATTATAAGCAAAACCTTAACTTTTTTGGTTACTGTAAATATCAGTACTCTAAAGTCTGGGTCCCTCTTACCAACATTGAGAGGTAGAACACAGTATGCTGAATCAGCTTCTGTAGGTTTAAATTCTAGTGCAGGTTTTTCAAGCCGAAGAATATGTGAGAATATATACTGGTGAAGTCTTGTAATTAACTCAAGCATTTGTAAAGACAACATGAAACCAGATTTCTTCAACTCAATGGATATGGTAACCTCTCCAGAGCGTGTGTACACAGGAAAATGGGGAATCTAAGCAAAAAGAACAATAAAGCACCATCAGTCAACACAGACCTTATTCTATACAGTTAACTTCAGAAGAGAATGATGATCACGTCTCTGTCTTTTGGCTAAGATCATGTGTAGAAGAGAATGATGCTATCAGAATAGAACAGATGCTTCAATCTTTAAATAGTAAACACACTGAGGTAACAAAGACACTTACTACTAGTTTTCTTTTTTCCTTTTCCTTAAAAACAAAAAAATATGTTGCCCACATCAACAATCAATATGAAGGATCTACCTGAGGTATGGGTTTGGCTGTCAGTATTCCAAAGCATCGTGTGGTATCTTCAGGGGGATAGAGCTTCCGCCTTCTGAAATTGAGTTCGTCTGGTAATGGAGTAGTTAAGACCATTCCTATCACATACAGGTAACAGGGCTGATCAGGTTTGGGATAACTATCCCTCAAACACTCTGGAATCTAAAGTTGGAAAGAAAATTAAGCATCATGCTCAAGTACAAATAGCCTCTAATCCAGATATTGATAAGAAAATGCAAAGGAGACCTCCCTATTACTTAACTCTGCTCTCTGCTGGGAAGTCAGCATTTCTCAGGTCTGAGCCTCATCATGGCCCAAGTTTACCTACAGCTGCCAAGATTGTATAAAACAAACAAACAAACACTGTAGGGTCTTTAAAAAAAATACTATTCATTTGAACTATTTCTTTTGACTAGAAAACTCTCTTCTTCCCTGGGCTTTTAAATTATTTGCACACTGTAACATATCAGAAAATAAAGGTAGGCAAATTTTTTAAAATTACATATAAACATGTCAAAGGTAACTTTCATTTACATTTTATATACTACACAATTTCTTATGCTTTTCTCTATATATCAACTTATGTAAATACATACACGTATTTTCAACACAAATGGAATCACACAACATAGACTGGGGTGTGTTTGTGTGTGAAATGATATAAACTTTATCCGCAATTACTACAACTAAGTGAGCTGGCTATCTCATTATGTGAGTCATACGATCTCACACTGTTTCTAAGCGCTCAATAATAGACCCTACAGATTAGGGTTTTGCAGCTTCTGAGACCCAATGACAAATCACTGCATTAGTAGCTAAAAGGTTCAGAAACACTGGTGAGAGGCAGCTATGATCAGAAGTGCATCAGGTAACACAGAACAGATTAAACAAGAGGCAGGGTAGCACTGTGCTCCTCAGAACATATCATCAGTGGCATTTCAGATGAAACTAGTCCAACATGGAAAGTGGATATGAAGGAAAAAAGCATTTTATGAAAATGGGCAACATTTATAATTTTAATTTTAGGACTGTGGCTCAGTGGTAGTGTCTGCTTATTAAGCATGAGACCCAAAATAAGACAAGACAAAACAAAAAAACTCCAATAATCCTGAAAATGTTTAGCTGGGTGCATATTTTTGTTTGAATTTCTTTGAATTGAAAATCATAAGAAATATTTTTAAAATAAACACCTCAGTCAAGTATTAATGGAACTGGAAGTCAGATTCAGAAATGTTTAATATGTGAATCTTGCTTGGATTTCACAGATCAGGCTAGACCCACTCCACTGAAATAACCCATTTCAACCCTCATCATCCACTTCTGAACTTCTGGCAGTTAACTGTGCCTCTACCTTCTACATGCCCATCATCTTGAGAGAGCATATTTTACACCTGTCTACTTTCCCATACAAACTCTCTTGTCTTAGCGCAAGTAAGGTAAGAATCACATCACTAAAATGAATGAAAGAATGTCTCTCTAAGTGAAATAAACCCATTCTAGGTAGAAGCTGATAGATCAATTCAAGAATCCTTTTGAAAAAACTAAGTAAGTAAATATCAACAATTAAAGTGTAAGTAAAAGGGCTGCTCTGCGAGAAGTCATGGATTGGAAAAATGGATGAGACCCAAAGAGTGGCTAAATTACAAGGATCTGGGAGAATATCCAAGCAGAGAAGCATATCAGGATTTGCTGTAGCAGGAAATAAAAAGTCAGAAAGGCTAGATTTTTACTCAGTTGCTAACCAATACTAACTGCTTTTGGGTAGCACTGTCTTCGTTTTGTGGAACCTGGTCTTCCTGGAACACTGGTCTCTTCTTCATCATGTAAATCAAGCTCTTCTTCATATTTAACAGTCTCTTTCCCAACTGGCATCAAATGTTCATCCAGTTCACCTAAGAAATGTAAAAAGAGAATTAATGCAAACAACCCAGATTTTCCTCTCTCAATTAGTTAGTAAATGCTCTAGAATGGCATTGTTAGGAAGCAAGTGGAAAAGTAATGAAAACTGAAGCACTTTTGCTTTTAGTCATGTTCTAGTAACCATATGTGAAGCCTCAGGCAAAGTCTATTTTGGCATTCTTATATTTCATATGAGCAGGGCTGCAAATTGTGTTCTTAGACTCAAAAACACCTCAAGAGGACAACAGCACACATCCCTTCTAAACAAAAATGCCATGGAAAACAAGTCTTCCCATTAGGGAAAAAAAAAAAAAAAAGATAATTTTCTACACTAGAAGAGACAAATCTGAGAAACTAATGCATTCAACACAGTTGTTTATGATTCATGACCCACAGCTGCTGGAAGACTGTTATATATTTAAAAGGGTGAGTCAAGGAAGCAAATAAACAGCAGTAGCAGTTAAGCTGTAAAAAGTAAAGAGCTCCCACAATAGGGCAGGATCTTTCAGAGTCATACAGTATTTACAATTCAATGCACCAGAGTATATCAAGAAGACAAGTTCACAGCCTACAAACCCCTTAGAAACCTGTGAAGTCCTCCATATGCTTTTTTTTTACAGTGTTTATAATTAATTTATATTTACAATGTTTTCAAACACACTTGCTTACCAATTTTGTGCAGTTTTTCACAGCAAATGAGAGCTACAACTCTTTCAGCCAATCGTACACAGCTCATTGGTGGGCCCTGAAAATAACAAAAAACTTACCATTGCATATGTCTGTAGCTACAGTATGTGAAACACCTACGGGACCTCTCCCCAGTATCTTTAAAGCTCTATTTACCAAAGCAAAGATCTTAATTTTGAAAAAAATGCAAGTTTAAAAAAAAAAAAAATCCTAATCTCCGTATCTGAAATAACCTTTAAGTGGGGGTGGGGAGTGGTAGTGTTGGAAGGAAACCCAGGGCTTCATACATGATGGGCAAGTGCTCTCCCACTGACCTATATCCCCACTGCCGAAACACTCATCTTTAAAAATCACCTGTCTAGCAAGAATGAAGCCGTAAGTTCAAACCCCAGTACTGTCAAAAAAAAAAAACAAAACCCTGCCCATTAAAATCTAAGTTATAACTAAGATTTTATAATTTTGACCAATTTACATTTCAAATGATTTTACAGCATTTTATTTTCTTGTTTGCAACAAAAATAGCATTAAGCTATACAGCTATAACATAAATTAGTACTGAGCAGCTTTGAATGTGCAAAAGAAATTACTCATCTTGGAATATCTGTAAATTGTAAATTGGTGTTGGGACCAAGAAAGACTACATCCAGTTAAAAAAAAAAAAAGAAAAGTAAAAAAAAGTACATTACAAAGAGAATTTTGAGTCCTCAATAACATGACGAGGGCAACTCAACTACATTTTTGTGCCACAGCTGAATGATTTTGCCAAAAAGGTTCTCATTAACAAGACCTCGAAGGAAAAACTTCAGAGGTCATCAATCTAATTGGAAAAGTCTGCAAATTGTACTCTGTTAAAAAGCTGAACAGGCAACTGACTACAAGATATAAATCTACTTTTCAAAGTAGATTTTAAAACCAGATTTATAACTTGTGAGTCTTAGAGAAGCTAGGAAAAATTCCATCAATAACATACTGTAACATGCACAATCAATACTTTTCTAAACTTACAACAATGGAGGCCCGAAGAGGTGAGTTAATCGGCAAATAAAGAGTTGAGCGAAATGTACCATCATCCAGCTCTTGGGTTCTACATTTGGGAGCTAGATGAGTAAATGGATCACTTGGTAATCTAGCACAGTATCTGTGAAGAAAAAGAAATCCTAAAGATGGAAAAGTTTGTATTGATACTCACAACCTAAAATTTGGTTTCTTACATCCCCCTTCCCCCAAACTCGATTAGTACAATAACATAGAACACAACAACTGAAACTGATGTGTGCAGGAAATTACATTTTTAATCTTGCTTTTAAAATTTCAATTGAACCTTTAATTTAAACAGCTGTAAGTGTCCAGTGTCACCTTATTACACCTGAACAGGTGAAGAGAAGATGTTTCTATTTCTCAATAATTTTACATTTACCAGCAACCACATAACACAGAGCATAGAATAATAAAATTATAGCAACAGATTATACTCCAGTAAATAAAATAGAATCCATAAATTCAGAGATAAGAAACAGTAATAAAAGAATATTTACATGGGAGAATAAATAGCTCTCCCTTATAGAAGAATGGCAACTAAGAGTAATGAGATTAGAAAGTAACCATCAGTAGCCATCTTAATAACCACAATTCAGGCAAGAACTATCCAAAGATATTACAATGATGGGTCAATCTGGGAAAAGGAATAAATTTTCTGTAATTTCAAAGTCTCTCCCCATAGGATAAATACAAGATGACTTTATAATACAGCAAACTGGCAAGCCTTACTCAAGTGGTCAGTGTTACACCAAGTGTTTAAGGGCATAAGTAATTACAGTTAAGATGGGATCAGAACACAGTATCATTTCAGTCACAGGCTGGACAAAAATGTATAAACTGGGTTTGATCATGAAAAACTATCATTTAAACTCAAACTCAGAGGCAGACTACAAAATGGCTGGTCTACAATCATCAAACATTTCAAGGATAAGCTGGACACTGGTGGTTCACACCATAATCCTAACTACTCAGGAGGCAAAGATCAGGAGGATCTCAGTTCGAACCCAACCCAGACAAATAGTTCATGAGATCCTATCTTGAAAATACCCAACACAAAAAAAGGCTGGTGGAGTGGCTCAAATGGTAGAGCACCTGCCTAGCAAGTGCAAGGGCCTGAGTTCAAACCCCACTACAGCCAAAAAAAAAAAAAAGTTTCAAGGTTGAGCCAGGCATAGTGGCACATGCCTAAAATCCTAGCACTCAAAAATAAAGGCAGGAGGATCGTGAGTTCAAGATAGGCTTGGTCTGTGCAGTGAAACTATGTCTCAAAAAAAATGGAAAGGAGAGGAGAGGGGAGAAGGGAGGAGAGGGGAGAAGGGAGGAGAGGGGAGAAGGGAGGAGAGGGGAAGGGGGAAAGGGAAGGGAGGAGAGGGAAAGGGGGAGGGGGAGGGGAAGGGGGGAGGGAGAGGGAAAGAGAGAGAAAGTGGAAGGGAGGGAGAAAAGAAAGGAAAGGGAGGGAGGGAGGAAGGAAGGAAGGAAGGAAAGAAGGAAGGAAGGGAGGGAATAGATAAATAACAAAACAAAACCTTTCAAGGTCATTAAAGTCATGGAAAGGCTGAAGAATAGCTCCCCGAGACTCGGGAGATGGGGCAGCATGGTGTAGCCACAATTCTGGACTGGATGCTTTGGCTACAAAGAACACTCTTGTGAAACCTGAATGGTGTCTCTGAGTGAAGGGTGCATGGGAGTTCTCTAGTATTCTGGCAACATTTTAAAGTCTGAAATTGTTTCAAGATAAAAAGTTAAAGAAAATCTTATACTTGCTCCTTCAGTTTGCATCTGAAATTTATCCTGATACATAAACAAGATATGTACCTGCTTTCCTTACTTCTTAGAAAAGTTTTTAGCTCGGGAAAAATATAAATATTCAAAAATACAAATTAACTTATAATAATCTCAATTCATTGCTAATGGAAAATTTAACATTACCTAGAATTCACAGTATAAAACCAAACATTTTAAGATTTAGAAAAAGTCATTCAGCATTACAGAATTAAATCTAAATAAAAGAAGTACGCCTTCATGTCAGCCTTGTCAGTAAGTACTGAATGTTATTACTGCACAATGCTTACTTTTGCATGAATGAGAGAAAACAACTTTTCTTTTATCAAAATACTGCAAGCTGCACATGGGAAGGCTGGTGATTCTGAGATCCAGACAGCAATACAAGTCACAGTTAGAGACTCACATCTCGCACTACTGACAGGTTCCATGAAATGATCTGATACCTCACCTGTTGATGTGTCCAATGGCAGTGTTGATGGTGACTCGTGGACCCCCATCATCAGGCCGCAGTACATATGGTGGGAAAACATCATCATCATCCACAACAGCATCAATGTCAGACTCACCAGTATCAACTGACTTGGAACATTTGTTTCTTAAAATCTGAACATTTTAAAGCAGAACAGTATAAAAAAGAACTTAGGATGAGAACAAATCTCTTCTTTGCCATATGGTAGTTGTCTGCCTCTGTATTTATAGAAAAAGTTCTTTTAGCCAGGCATTGTGGTACATGCCTGTAATCCCAGCCCTCAAGAGGCTGATGGCAGGAGGATCACAAGTTCAAGACCGGCCTGGGGTAACATGGTGAGACCTGGTCTCAAAAAAGGAAAAAAAAAAAGCTCATTTACATGTCATATCTATCTCTCCTAAACACTTTCAAAACTCCAAAGTCACCTACTACAGAAAACTGCTCCCACAAAATCTTCCAGCTCCAATCATGTGGAGACACTCACCATAAAGTATAAGGTCTACACTGAACAGTATACACACACACACACCCCCCGTCAGTCTCTCACAAGTCTCACTATGTCATCACTCCCCCTCCACAGCTCAAACCAATCAACAGTCACGAGTGTCTACACTTACAGTACCCTTTCCCAGAAATCCTCCCCCAACATCCATATGACCTTCTTACTGGTACTTTATTGAGACATTCTAAACACTTTGTAAAATACTGCCAGGTCTTTGGAATCACTCAACATCCTGATAATGTATACACACTCTGCACACCCTTGTTGAGACTACCTTCTGTGGATAAAACTGCTTTTATCTAATTCTGAGCACACAGAGAATAATGAAGATACCGTATTAACTTTTTGATCTTACCTTCTCGATAGCTTTGTAGGTTTTAAGATCTTCTTCAAAACTTTTCATTTTGTCTGTGTCTGCTAACATTATGTAATTAGAGATTGGTGCCCTTGCTCTTCCTTTAGACTGAACATAGGATCGGTACTCTGTGGGCAAATCAAAACGAACCACCAAGTTGCATTTTGGTATATCAACCCCCTCTTCTACAATACTTGTTGCAATAAGCAGGTTGGTCTCATGTGCTCGAAATTTCCTAAGTACCTGAAAAATATCCACCAAGAATAGCAATTCTAAGAAATTTTCCAAAGAACACAGTATTATTAAAATTACTAGCAATGTTCATTTCTGACATATACCTTGGGCTATAGCTCTAAGGTCAAACTAAAGATGACAATCTAAAGAGACACGAATGCATGGCCACATGGACCCAGAAACTTTGATTTCATGACAGGAGATCTCAACTGAATGTGAGTAAGAAATCAAAGTGCCTCCTACTTTACAGAAGCACCCACACCTTAAGCCACAGAAGCCGTCAGGCTGAATGGTCTGTCTTCTTTATGATCACAAATACATCTATCCAACCAAGTGTCCAAGCCTGGAGGCTTAGTGACATTCTCACCCTTCATAATGATACCTTATATGCATGAGACTGTACCAACATCCCTCCAAAGGTGACAAAACTCTATTACTAAGTTCCCTGATGCACCTGGAATTAAAAATTATAAACAGAGCATTGCTTATTTCCTGGCACCTTGGGAAATTTTCAACTTAAGGAATCAGAATTGATTAAAACAAATGGAAAGTTTTTTCCCATGAAATTTTAAATCACATTACTCCCCAATATAGAATAAGTGAAATAATAACATAAGCTGGTTTTCACATAGTCAGATCTATTAGACTGGCTCCTGAACTCTCCAAACCTGGAATATTATCAAAAAGCTATGATGAAAATACCTTTAGTAGGAATTATTCTACAAATTTTAAGTTAAATAACAAACTTTAAATAAAAGGTTTTGTTTGCGAGTCAGAGCACTTCTTTATCATGTTGTTTCCTATATAAGACCTTAAAAAGCATGAAAAAATTGAATCTAAACTCTATAAAATAAGGCCAAGCATGATGATGCATGCCTGTAATCCCAGCTACTCAAGAGGTATAGGCAGGAGGATAGTGGTCTGAGGCTGATCCCAGGCAAAAAATATAAGATCCTATCTGAAAAAAATAACTAAAGCAAAAAAGGCTAAAGGCAAAGCTGAAACAGTAGAGTGCCTGCCTAGCAAGCATAAGGCCCTGAGTTCAAATCCCAGTTCTACCAAAATAAAATAAATCTATAAACTATAGTGTTATTTTTTTTTACAATGGACTTGAAAAGAAACATATTTTAGGAAAATATTTCTACTTCTTGCTTTGTGGCCATCTGGAGTCTACAGAAGTTATGGTTATCCATGCTTCATTTTTCTATGAGATATAGTTGTATGACACCAATTCAATAAAGGAAAATAAACAGCTTAATGAAATTAAGATGCAAAATTGATTTACCAGATTTATGAGCATATAAATAACCCTAGTCACCTCATGAGACAGTTAGTCTATATGAACAAGTATCCTATATTACAAAAAAAAGGAAGGGAAGGAGGGAGGGAGAGAGGGAGTTGAAGAGAGCTCCTGCAGGCAAAGTTTGTCAGTAGATGTTCTAAACACCACTATCTATCATGCAGTTATTTGGATGCAGGTTACCTCTTCCTGCTTCCTGAACTCAGCTTCCATCTGTTTGTTACGAGGCTGATTCTTCCCAATGCCATGTCCAGTTATGAAGTTGCTGCTGATGTAAGCCAGCTCTGGGTCTTGTTTGCCAGCTTCCTTTATCAATCTAAGAAAATTATGCACATTTGGAAGTTAAACCCTGCTGAAGGAAACATATTTCAACTTTTGTTTTTAAGGTCTCCTTTCAGGTAGGAATATATATACAGTGTTTTTTGCCAGCATACCCAACAAAATGCAGTAGGCATTTTTTTCCTATCTAGCTTCAGCAGAAATCAGTGCCACATTTCATCACATCAATCTGTGGACCGAGTACTTCCAATGCCAGATAAAAAGCTTACTTATGCTGACAAATGAAATGGTCCCATGGCCTCCAATGTTTGATATGGTGATGATGGCTACCACAAGTGTGGTCTAGTTGGGACTGAACAAGTCAGAGAAGCACAGACCCTCACACACCTGGGCTCTGAGGTCTGACGTTAAGGAAAACGGCTTGATGCAGCTCTTGCACACCAAGCTTCAGCAGCTACCGCGCTCTCCTACGTGGCTGTGCTGACACAGAGCAAAGAGTGACGAACCTGATACCAAAGGGAACACATCGTGCCCCTCTACAAGTAGGACAGCAGTCCAGCTGTGTGTGAGACAAAAGAACGGCTGTTTCTTTTCACTTTACCCTACACCTTGTATCAGGAGGTATAAGCAGAGCTCTGGAAACGAAGTGCCTCAGTGTCTCCATTCCAAAACTTTCTGCTTTCCAGGCTGTTAATTAGACTGACACAACAGAGGAGTGGACTTCAGCACAGCAGCACCCCAAACTTCCCACCCTATTCTGTCATGAAAGATGCGGCGTCCTCTTCCTGCCTGCTCCTGGGTATTAACCAAGGATGCCAGAAACTCAAAACGGGCCTTCTGGCAGAGGCATGGAAAAGAGCTACAGGTCAAGATCACATTACATGGAGACCGAAGGTTAACAGTTAGTGCTGCCATTACAGCTATTTTGGAAATATCCACATTCAAGAACTCAGCACACAGGATAAATGGTTCCACACCTGATCTAAGTGATTCCATATGGTTCCTCTGAAGTCATACTACATAGTATAAATTCCTAATGGAAAATTGCATTTTTAAGTCAAACCACTTTTATTTAAAAAAAAAAGTACATGAAACAGGCTAATATCAAAGATCTGGGAGGAACAAAGTGGCAATCTAGAGTACCTCCTGCCCTCAATCAAGAGAACACTTATGTGTCCACACTAGCTGGACAGTCTGTTCTGCAGTTCAGTATGATGTTAGTAACAGAGAGCAGAAGTACATGCAAACAAACATGCCCAAAAGCCAAAAATCTGAATCAATCGTATCAGAAATAATGTGTACTTCCAAATTTTAGTTTACATAAATAAGCATCAACTTCAACATAATAGAGAGGTTCTTAAATGCATTTCAGGCTACTTGAAATTAAATATACTTTGCCAAAATTTGCAATCTGATCATTTCAATTAGCTAAGAAGTAGAAACACTAATTTATTTCTCCTGAACAACACGCACATCAAAACTGCAGAGAATTGAAGAGACAATACATGAATAAAAGAGCAATAATTACATGCTATTTAATTACTAATTGAATTTAATTAAGATTAATTATTATAACTAAATGCTATACAGCTATAGTGATAACATTTGGACAGGAAAATAAGTTCTCTATGGGATGAATTTAAAGGATGCCTGATCGTGTCCCCAAGACAGAGCCACAGGTTCAGGAGAAATACAAGTGCCTGGTATCCTCAGGGAGGACATTGTGGTGTGGTCAGAGAAGGTCTTTTCTCTTCTGATACTTAAACTGAGTTTACATGAACTGCCCCACAGGCAAGCTGTTCCATAAACTACTGTTCTCTGCCGCTTGGTGCTTCAAACAGTATCTATAACCAAGAACCAAATTTTAAAAAAGATTTCCCATGTACCAGACCAGTATTTTTGTAAAATTCCATAAAGACCCACTATTTAGAAACTTAAAAAGCACTGACACTCAAGTAGCAATTTTATTATATTTGACAGACACAACATAATTGCCACACTGCTTACAAGAGCGTACATGCTTACTCTTGACCTCTACATGCAACCCAAGGCAAAGTAAGACCACGCTGTATGTGTACACACAATGCCTCCCCGAGTGGACAGGAGACAGCATGACCGTAAACAGGGAAAATGTAAAACAAAACTAGTAGATTACTAACAACTGTTTTTTGACTAAACAAGACAATTAATGCAGATAGACACAAAATGGAAAAAAACCACATAGAACCACAGCTGAAAATTCTACCATGTACTTGAGTACATTATCCACAAGACCTGACAATACTCCTCACTTCTTATATTTTCCTGTCAATGTGAGAAAACCAAATACCATTTCTCTTATGATTTTATACCCCCAAAATGATCAGTTATAGGACAATGCTGTTACTGCACTCCCCAAATGTGTCCATAAAGAACATAAGATTAGCAGCTACTATTAGATGATAAAACAACCATTTTCATATACATTGTCTTTAATTAACAAATCAGTTAAGAGAGTAGGGAGTGTTACTATTTTACAGACGAAGAGGCTGAGGCTTTAAAAACTTAAATAAGGCTGAGGACAGTAGTTCATGCCTGCAACTCCAGCTACTCAAGAGAACTGTGGTTTGAGATCGGTCTGGGCAAAAAGTCAGAAATACCCTATCTTAACAAAAAAGCTGATGTGTTGGTACAAGCCTGAAATCTCAGATACACAGGAGGCACAGATAGTAGGATCACAGCCCCAGGCCAGACCTGGCAAAAATGCCAGACCCTATCTGAAAAATAGCTAAAAGCAAAAAGGACTGGAGGCATGGCTCAAGTGGTAGAGTGCTTGTCTAGCAAGTGTACAAGGCCCTGAGGTCAAACCCTTCGACCACCAAATAAATAAATAGAAGTAAACAGATAAATAACATTTAAAAATTTTCACAAAATATATATCCAGAAAATTGGCTCAAGTGGTAGAATGCCTGCCTAGCAAGCTTGAGGCCCTATGTCCAAACACAGTACTGCTAAAAAAGAAAAAGACGGGGGAGGCTTAAAAAGAGACAGGGGCTTCTTGACAAAATAGCTAATTATGGCTGGGGCAGGGAAAAAATCCAAGAGTCTTATAATTTCACGTAAAAAAATAAAATACATACATATATAAAAGCAACCTATTATAGTAAAAGGGATAATAAAGAATCATGTTACCAAACAATGAAGTACTCAAAAAAAAAAAAAAAAAAAAACAAAGGGTGAGGGTGTATGAAAGGACAAGAAAGCTAACCTCAAACAGCTCTGGCCAGGCTGGAGCAACAAAATACTGTGCTACTGGATTATAACCCAAAGTTTAAAATAAACACAGGTTCATTCTGATAAAAATACATGACCAAATACACATACATAGAAAAGTAAATAAATAGCATGAGAGAGACAAGTTTCCCTTTCAGAATTCCAAGCAGTATGTGTAAATGACACACTCCTCTAGGATGTAGAAATTAATCCCCACCATGGTCTATACTTGGAGACTCACTTCCAAAGCATAAAGAGAAGGAAGAGAAGGCTTTACAGTCGAGAAGACTGGTATATGCTATCGTAACTGAATGATGAAGTTAAACATCACCAATGGTATTTTATGTTGATACCATGAGCCCCTTGCTAAGATGTGACAAGAAGCCTATTCCTGAGACAAAATTCAGCCAACCCAAATGGAGGGGCCGTCTATGAAATGTTTGGCCAGTACTCAAGCCTGCCAAGTTGTCAAAAACAAGGAGAGACAGAAACTACCACCAGACCAGAGATGCTGAGAGATACAATGATGTGCCATGATCCCATGAGTTAAAAAGAGGGCAAGGAACAAACAGAGGACACGATAGAGAGGGGCGTGGTAATCCCAGCAAATGGGAGGCTGAGGTAGGAGGATCATGAGTTCCAGGCCAGATTGGGCTACAAAATGAAACCCTGTCTCAACAACAACAAAACCACCAGAGGACAGGATGGAAAATATAGCAAAAGCAAAATAAGTTCTGGAGTGCAGTGCACAGTAATACACCAGTGTAGTTTCTTAGTTGTGACAAATGTTAACGGGATGTTAACAGTGGAGAAACTAGGGGAGGAAGTACAGGAACAATCTGTAGTATCTTTCTAATTTTTCCCTAAATCTAAAGTTAGACCAGTATAAAAAGGTATTACGGGGAAAAAAGGCAGAAGGATAGAGACAGGATATGAACTCAGGTTTGTACAACACCACTATTACACAGAATTAGTAAATCACATGAAAAGAAGACTAAACTTGGTGCCTGGGAGCCATTTTCTGACACTTGATCATCTGCAATTCTCACAGGGTCACAAAATGAGTCTTGGCTTCTTCATCTGTGATATGTCATGAACATATTTTAAATATACCTAACAGTCACCTATAAATCCCTATATAAGGTAAAAGAAAAACTGTAAACAGGAGACTGAGAACATACCTTACACTACACACAGACGGAGCTGTGTGACCGATGGCTTCAAACAGGAGAGTAGAAACAGCGTGTGTACTGCAAGAGCTTATACTCCCATGAAACTGCACTAAGGGGGGTTTTCTTCCCACTAGACTGATGGAAGGTAAAGAATCTGGATTTCAGGAAGTTTTTCTAAGCTTATTAAAAAGCTTACTGGAACAAGACTTCTATTGTACATTTCATTAGCTGCCCATAAAGTCAACCCTCAGACTGCTCTTGATTCATCCTGTAACACTAAATTCCAGACACATTCTATGAAAGCTGACCACAATTCATCTGATCCTTAGTCAATAGGAAACAACCAATTGATTTTAGATAAACCCTCCTGCACACATCTCTACATAAGAATGCATGGAGATCAATCCCCAGCATGGAGGGAAAAAAGAAAAAAAAAAAGCTCTCAGAAAATGGGGGAAAGAAAGAAAATTAATTCCCATTCTTCTCTCCATGCCCCAGAAAATCCTAATCCTTATACCATCCTATAAGGAGGCAGGGAGTATATTCATAACTAGGCTTAGAACTGTGCCAGTACTGAACTCTTCTGACCCCTGAAATACCTTTCCCATTCTAAGAAATAACCCCTCATCAGTCATGTGCTTTCTGGCCGTCTTCCCACTGTACAGCACTGGTCTCCAGTGTTCTGTGATGCCGAGGAGCGTCATGGTTGTAGAAAGAAATGGAGACTAGGAGTCAGGATATTAGGATTCTACAATTGTCTCTGCCACTGACTAACAATTTAACTTAGAGCAAATCACTTTTCCTCCGGAGGCACTTTCTCTTTTTTATAAAAATAAGTGGCTTGGATTAGTCAGTGAGGTTGCTTTCCAACCTTAAATGTCTGATTTAAAGGTAATTCAGTACCTGAAGTTATTTTACTTCGCATTCATCAGAAGGTTCAGGCTCAATGACTATGAAAATTACCAGACTGAAAATCACCAGATGACTACCCTCGAGTCCAATTTCCCCTTACTCAAAAATTTTAAAACTCCTAAACATTCAGAAGCAGTTAAGAAAAAAAAAAAAAATCCCAAGTTACCTCAGGAAACAAAGCTTAATTTTTCCTTAGAGATCACTACTTGCAGAAAAGGCTCTCAGGGATCAACTTTGGCCAATTACTGGATCTCAGTGAAAAGTACATTGTCTTAAGTACAAAATAAGGACCCTTTCTGGACAGAAAGTAATAGAAAATCCACCCACAAACCAAAAGAACCATACATTAAATGATCAGTGAACATGAATTTAAAGTATAACTTTATGGCTGAGTTTTTATTCAGGAAAAATAAACCTTTATCGAAGAAGAGGCAAAGGCTGGAACCTTACAACCTAACATAAGGACTCACTGTCGCCTTTGCCAATATTCTCAGAACTCTACCTAATATTCCTACTCACTTTCTATTCAGAAATGTTAGTAGATAGTTTATAAACCAGTCCAAATTTCAAGTCCAGTTGTTCTAAAGTTTTTCCAGTGCGGCCCTGAAAACTTGAATCAATATAAGCTAAGCCTGCCAGGAAAAGTCCTTTGCTCTTACCCAACAATCAACACAGGAGACTTCTGTGACGTCAAAAGGTATGGGGACTTTCCTGCAGCGAGCAATCAAATCACTTTGTAGGAGCAGACACCAGCTGGGTGTCCTGTAGTTTGACTTACTCTGACACTACCTGGAGATATCATCAGATCCCCAGGACTGCTCAATCAACTTGATCAATCGCTAGATCGGATGAGAATCACAAGTCCCAAATGAAATCGTACTTCCCACCACCTCCTCTTCAGGTTTTATTGATTTGCAAGAGCGGCTTCTGGGACCCAGCAATATTTATGTCTACGGGCTTCTTACAGAAAAGGAGTACAGACCTTCTATGCCCTCTCAAGGCAGCCACCCTCCTAGAACCTTCATGTGTTATCAGGAAACTTGCCTAATCCTGTCCTTTGGGTTTTTAATGGAGGCTTCCTTACTTAGGCATGACTGATTAAATCACTGGCCACTGGTGATCACCTTGCCTTCAACTCTTCTCCCCTCCCAGGAGGTAGAAGAAGCTGAAAGTTCCAACTCTGTAATCCTGCCTTGCTCCTTCCAGTGACCAGCCCCATCCTGAAGCTACAGAGGGGTTACCAGCTATAAACCAACTTATTAACATGCAAGACATTTAGCACTTTGAAGATTCTAAAGATTTTAGGAGTTGCATGCTAGGAAACAAGAATAAAATCAAATAGGTATTTCACAATATCACATTTAAGAAAGAAATCAACAAAAAATTAGCCACAGGTAAAATTTATCCTAAGATTACCTGAAGGAGAAAGCTTTGTGTAAACTGCTGAACACATTGCCTCACCTATAGTTAGATGACAATAACTATCTGAGCTGACTCTAACAAGTGAATACAAAACAGGAATGCTTTATTTACTGTAACTTAATTTTTCTACATTACTCTCTATTTTAGATGAATTTAAATGGATTAGTATCCTTTTACACAAAAATCTCAGTCTTGTCAAAATCAGCCTTTAGGGAAAGTGACTCTTGTAAATACCTCTCTGTCATTTCAGTAAGTGCTACACATGAATGCAGGACCAAGTACAGGACACTCACATACCCTTTTGCTGGCTTTTCAAGCCATTGTAGCTTACTGCTTCATGACACAAAAGTGTGTTGCTCTGTATGGAAAAGGACTCTAACCTGAGAGATTTACCTGTTGAGGACAACTGCTGTGTATCTTCTTTCCACAAAAATAATTCCACATAAAATGTTGGTAAATGGAGAAGGGAAATTTGTCTCTGGCTTTTCTTTTTCTTCAACTTCTTCATCCTCATCATCATCCTCAGAATCACTCCAAGAAACATAATTATCCTGATTCCTATTATTATACCATTCAACACTTTCAAACTGCTGTCGCTCATATGGTTTATATTTGCGCAAGATTTCAAGCAGTTTTATTACTTTAGGAGTGACGAATTTCAAGTCAAGTGAGGCAGGTGAGAAGTGCTCTTCACATAGTGCATGTATTTTCCTTAGGAAAGTGTCTGTAAACAATAAAAACTTCCTGTGCAGCTCCTCTTGTTCATGCTTGATATACTTCTGAAGTTCTCTTACCATCATTCCAGCTACTTTATCTGCACACCAGGGTCCCAAAACTACCAGTACTGCACGACAGTCTGATAATATCTATGAAAAAAGGGGAGAAAAAGGCCAAATGCTAGATAATAATCATGCAGTACTTTCACATGATCTAGCTGGGACATGGTTGTCTTCAAACTTCCCTTCAAAATCAACTTATTCCACTAATATAACCACTGAGGTCAATGCCCTAATGTCAGGGGAGGGGCCATTGGTTTTTCTCAACCTCTGCTACTTCATGGACCTATGCCTAAAACCATCTATTTTTCCATCAGAAATAAGAAAATAGAAATTGAAAGATGCAACTGTATAAGGTTAATAAATCTTAACAAATCTTGATTTTTAGATCTGTAATTAGTCAGTACCACAACTGAGTTATTTACTTCCTGCCAAATTATGCAAAGAACTATGTAGTGGGACAAGTTTACTTTAGAAATTTTTGCTCTTCAAGAAAGAGCAAAACAATTTTCCTTGAGCTCTGTATACAACATTTCCTGGTCTTATATATATTCCATTACAGTAAGTCTTTAAAAAAGATAATAGGAACTGTGGGTGAATTCTGGTGGGTCTTCTTCCAGGACTTCTCATTGCTAAGGTTAGACTATTCTAAATCCACTGGAAACTGTCCTCTGGCATCACTTGAAAATGCTACCAAGAGGGTAGGGCTCCTCATCTTTAAAAGTCTCAGCTAAATCCACATTCTGATCTTGCAGATCATTCACTGCACAGCTCTCTACCTTACAACTGAAAACTCACACGCAGGCTATCCTGGGAGAACTGCCAGTCTGCAGGCTGGCAGAGGACACAGTGTGGTGAATATGGAGTTAGTAAGAATTTATAGGGTGAAAAAAATCTGGGCGTTGCTGCTGCTCTAAAAAACAATCCACAGAAGAGAAATTAGGACCTGCTTGAATGCAAAAAATGCTTGCCCACTCCTAGGGTGGAGGTTCTCAAGCTTTGATGAATGTCACCATAATCACTGGAAGGCTGGTCAAAACCCTAAACTCAATTCTGGGACTTCTACCCCAGAATTTCTGGCTCAGCAGGTCTAGTATGGATCCTATAATTTGCATTTCTAACAAGATGGGGGGCAGGACACTGCTCCTGCAGGTGTGGGGCCAATATAGGACCACTGCCCTAAAGACTCTCTTCTGAAGCTGTAACACTCAAGGATAACAGGCTCACATCCAGTTACACACACCAGGAAACAGCTAAGAACTCATTTAGTCCAAGTGTTGGAGCAGGAACTAACTCTCCTGATCAAAAAGAAAACAAAAAACATTGGACTCCCTGCTTATACTTTCATAACCATTACATGAACCCTAACTGATGGACTTAAGTCCTACAGGGAGATACATGTATCTCTAGGTCTACAAGTATCTGTCAGCTAAAACCAACCTTCAATCTAATGTGACTTGTTTAATGAAAAATGTCCAAGGCGATAAGAAGACCTTAAACTAAAATGTATAGAAAATGGCCTCATCAGAAGCATATTTTCATTTCAATATTAAAAATAAACAGAAGTTTTACTATACTTACTCTACTTAGTACATGCTTACCTGTTTAGAAATTAAAGTAGAATCTCTTTCTTTTGAATGTACAGATATATTACAGTCATTGATAAAATCAAGTGCTTCTTCTAACTCCTTGAGCAGTCTTTCATAAAGCCCACTTCTATCAGTAAATGGTCCACAATCTACCACAATCTCACATGGCTGAGAAGTGTATCTTTAAGATCAGAAACAAAAGTCAATTATCAGAATGGTGAAGTATTTAAAAACTGTTTTTAAAAAAACATGGAGAAGAGAATAGGTACTAAGATAATTCCAAAATGTTAGCAGTGGGGTGGATTTTAGGTTTTTTTTTTTTTTTTTTTTTTTTTTTTTACTTTTTGTATTACTGAACTTCTCCCCCAAAAAAATGTGTGATATTTTTGCAAACCAGTGATGTATTATTTATAAGATATTTTCTAAAGGAAGAGGAGAAGAACATAAAGAAGGGAATACAAACTGGGCTTCTCTCCAATGAAACTATTATGCTGGGGACCTTATGTGGCGTCTTCCAACTTAATCCTCATATATGGAGGATTAGGAAGGAAACAAGAGCCTAAAGACATTAAGTGATTCCGTCAACAAAATTTAGGACTGCCTTCCTCTTAAGGGTTGTTCAGCTATACCCCACTATCTCCCCAAACACCCTTTGCTTCATTTTTGAAAGTTTACAATTGGATGTGGTGGCCCATGCCTGTAATCAAAGCTACCTGGGAAATGGAGGAAGGTGGACCACGGTCCAAGGCCAGCCTGGGCGAAAGCATGAGACCCTTATCAGAAAAACAAACTAAAAGGGTGTGGCTCAAGAGACAGAGCACTTGCATAGCAAGCATGAGCCTTCAGTTCAAACCCCAGTACTTCCAAAATAATATAAAAAGTTCATTACAACATTCTGACCCATTTGCATATCTAACTAGTTTCAGTTTATGTCCTCACTTGGGCCAAAAGGCAGACTCACTGTATGGCATCCTTGCATGGAACTGGCTCTTATCTGCACCATGTCTGCCAGTTAGGTTGCAAAGAATAATGCATAAGGTTGATATTCCAAGAATTGTGTGGACAGATTTCATTACTATCTCAGGTTTTTCTGGTTTGTTTTTAGGTTTACACTTCCATCTTTTGCTCCCTTAGGCTTCAGCCAGAATAAGGAATAAATCTTCAAAATACTCATGAAATTCAATAATTACTTTTCAGAAGCCGAAATAGGATGGGAGGGCAGGGAGTCACAGGGAAAAGTTTTATCATAAAATCTGTCCTTTTCCATACTACCTGAAGTTTTAACACCTGCAAATATCAGCTTTATTTTTAATGTATCATTGTAAGGAAAACAATCCCAACTTTTCATTTGTTTCTCATGTTATTCCTTGGAATGCCTCTCATAAAATATAACAAGAGGAATGGAACATTAATATCTTAAAAGTACATTGAGGATTTTAACTAAAGAAAGACAGTTAATACTATAGTTTTTACTTTTAACAATCAGAATTCACACTTGAGAGAGGCACATTTAGAGAATTAGGTAATACTTAATCCAATAGATCATTTCACAGGTATTGCTTAAATTCTCTAATAGCTCTACTTCTCCAAAAGCTTCATTAGTACGAGC
Source organism: Castor canadensis (assembly GCF_047511655.1). Taxonomy (NCBI): domain Eukaryota; kingdom Metazoa; phylum Chordata; class Mammalia; order Rodentia; family Castoridae; genus Castor; species Castor canadensis. The sequence continues at coordinate 14,439,609 of NC_133388.1, read as the reverse complement.
CAAGGAAACAAACTCAGGTTAGATAAATGCAAATATCAGGCTTTTAAAAACATACACAGCATGTATGTGTACATCCTAACTGGTACAGGCTCTCAGAAGTCAAAAAACAGCATATCCTACCGGTTGTAAGATCTGTATCTCACATGGCATTTGCATATCTAAACTGTATGACTCTAAAATGTTGCCTCTTCTCACTCTACAAAGATAATCCCCCTAGAACCCTACTAAATGCCAGGAACAATGCACAGTGCTTTCCATGTGTTCTTGTACCTGGTATCAAAGAATCCCATGAAACTACTCTCAGTGCCATTTTGTAAGTTCAGGGAAGTGACTCACCCAAGGTCACACAGCTTATAATTAGTGGAGCGAGTAATCAGACCCATGTTTGACTCAACTCCAGTCTTCACTACTAACTACAACTGTCCTAAGAACCACCACAGCCTTGTTCAAGATCACTCTAATAAGGACATGACTATCTGAAGATGAGCTGAATTAGTTACATTTACTTAAAACCCACTTTCCTAATTTACATAGACTCCCTTTCACCAACTTACACAAATCATAAGGAGCCCTTTTCTCAGAAATCTACAACCTATTTTCAAAACAATAGATGTTTCCTAATATTTTAAAGTCCACTGCTGAATTCTGTAAGTAAATTAATGTTCTTTCAAAGACTGTGTGAGACATCTAGATCAGAAAAACAAAGCACACACATTCACAGAAAAAAATGCTAAAGTACTATTAAAGTCTCCAGTCTCTGGCAACATCAGCAAATGGAAGGACTGACAGAAACAAAGTTGCTCGAAACAGAAAAGCTTCCATCTGCTAGATTTTTGCACTTCCGGGTAACTGTACTTATAAAGAACTCTCAGGCTTGCTCATTTCAGTGACATTTGTTTTCTTCAGCAAGCACTATCTGCAGGGCACTACAAAAGGTACTGAAGGTGTAATATTGGTTCCAACTAGCCTTATTAAAGCCAAGCCAACCAGAAGCGCATACCTGTCTAAGACCACCAGGTCAGTTGCAGTTTCAGCATTACTCTTAAGAATTTTCTCCAGTTTCTGAATCTTTTCTTCCAATTCCTCTGGATCACATTTCCCATTTAAAATGGATGCAGTTAGTCCCAAAATGCGAGGACATGATGGACAATTTTCACAGAGCTAACATAATAAAAGATACTGACAGTAAAGACTTCATTTTGAAGGCCATTAACTAGAGACACTACTGTATTAAAACATATCAAAATCACTGACAAATACTAAAAAACAATTTGTTCAGTGGAAACATCAATACAGCAAGGATAGCATGATATCATGGAACTGAATAAAGTGAAGTTTGTTTAAAAGACCTGTATTTCGAATGGGCACATTTAGATCACCTATGAAAGATTATTATACAAAATTAATTTCTGTTATGATATTTTAAAATATTGTAGAATTAAATGAACATGAATTTTAATATTCACTCACTCATACAATATTGTTCCCAATATTGGTAACAAATATTGCTTTCCATATCTTAAAAACACCCTGCACATATTCACCAATTTGACCATGAATTATTAAAACTGATAAAGTCTAAAAACCTACCTTCATAATTTCTCTGTAGGGGTGGTCTAGAATTGCAAGATGACACTCATCAAACACCAAAAGGTTAATGTCTGACAGTGATAAGTAACCATTTTTCAAAACATTCAAGGCGACATAGCAAGTCATAATGAGAACCTAAAATAAAACTGACATCAGTACACAAACATGCCATTCACCTGTGTAGATGCATGCACATGAGATCAGATCACGGAGCCGTCATACAGAAAGTGAGAAGAACCTGACCAGTCAAAATTAGAAGAGAGATTTCACATCTACAGAATTTTACGAATTGGAACCAAGGAGTAAATTAGGAAAACATGAGAAAAGGTTCTTGATAAGGGAGACATGCCTTTATGATAAATCTATTTCAGGTTTTTAGGTTCCCATAGACCTATTTTGACTGATGGGACCTGTAAACTTAGTCAAATCATAAAACAACTCCCACTGTTTTTAATGTTTTCCCTATTGAATTGATAAGATTTTCTAGAAGACTAAATGTTCTTCTCAGAGACTATCATTCTGGGGACATTTAAGGGCTTCATTTATGAGGATTTATCCCAGTATGTGAGAAATGGTAGTAGACCACGGGCTGTTGAAAGTTATAAGAAATGGCTCTTCACCACTTTGTGTCTCCCAGCACCACACACAAAAGGCCCTCAGTACACACTGACTACACAGAATCATGGAAGTCAGAGGGAGCCTCTCTCCAAGCAAAGACCTCAACCAAGAGACTTCTCCACCTTCAATACACTTAACTAAGAGTACTTTTTCGGAAAGCAGTATCAGCAAGTTGGAAATAGGTCATAAAAATTTGTGTTTTCCTTTTTCTTTTTTTTTTTTTTGAGAAAAGGTATCACTAGGTATAGATAGCTCAGGATGGCCTGAACTCATGATCCTCCTGCCTCTGCCTCCCAAGTGCTGGAATTACAGACATGTCTCATCATGCCCGGCAAATTTGTGGGCGAGTAATAATGAAAGCTGTTTCTTTTCTACAGACTAATTTACTTGGCTTTCAGATGAGTCTTACAATAAGAGAGAGAGAGTGCATAAGAGCTAGTTTCTAGGCTGAGAAAGAGCAGGAAAGTAAGAGTCTTCAAACCTAAATGAGATAATCAAAGCTACATATCATTTTATAAACCAAGTCAAGGACTTACAGGATTTATAAAATGCAGCTTCTCTACAAGTCTTACCTGGTGCTTAGTAAACTCTTGGTTCCATCTCTCTTTCGTCCAAGATGCATTTACTTCTGGATTTGAATATTCCCCAACCTTGAGATCAGAATGAGTTCTTACAGCTGACACTTGTTGAGCAACCTGGTTTGCTGATTACAAATAAAATACTCCATGTAAATATGAGAAATCCTGCCTCACTGACGTTCTGGGCTAAATAGTTATTAAGATAGTTACGGACCTCTTCATTATTATTATACCTAACCACCAGTCTTTTAAACAGCCAATTTAAGAATCATGGTTCCAAGGTCATCCTCCAAAATGTACTTAGGGCTCACCACCTGGCCTCTGTCAAGGACTCCAGAGAACTTTCACTGTCTTCCCTCTTTACAGATGAATTCCTCCAACCTTAGACTATCCCTTCCAGGTCAGATGGCACCTGCTCCAAATCCCCCCACCTGCTGTCTTCAATAAAACCACATCATTTCAGCAGAAAATAAGACAGTCCCATATTATTTCAAGCAGTTATGCTGAGACAATTGTTAAGAGAAGGGGGAGGAGTGGCATGCTATATTAGGATAGCAGTTTGGGTTCATAGTTTATATTTTTTAGTTTGACATATAATCCCAAAAATATAAAAATCAGTATTTTAAACTCACATTGAATATCTAACCTTTAAGAAGCATGTAACTTCCTTTCTAACACTGGTATAGCAAATCAGAAATCCAAAAGTATCTATCTCATAATCAAGCACCTTTTGAGTATTCTGTGAAGCTAAAACATCAAGAACAAAAATAACTGGAACAACTCAGATTATCTTCTCAAAGTAATTCATTCAAGAGAAAAGCAAAATCAGAACAAGTGAAAGAAATAGTATAAAGAAATAAAATGACATTTCTGCTAACGGCTTCAATGAGCCCATTATCTGTCAGGCTCTCTTCACTTAACGATACCTGAATTTAGTATATGCTCAAATGTAAAGTCTCATCCAATTGCCTACACACAATGTGATAAAATAATTTTTTATTACCAGAGTTGACCAAAAACACGGTCCTTTTTCCATTTCGGCTGAAGTCTCCCCTGATCTGATAGGACAGCTCTTTAGTGAGTAGTACTGCAATGAATGTCTTCCCTGAGCCAGTGTTTAAACAGACGATGGTATTATGATCCAGAGCTGCTTCAAGCAGTTCGACCTAGAAATATGGTGGAAAAAGAGATTATACACTTCTTATCTAACTACAAAATTCAGGAAATTGGTTTTTGTTTTAAATCAGGAAATTTTACTCTTTTCTAAAATCTTTAGCTAATGCCTTTGCCAAACAAACAAACAAACAAACAAAAAACCACCCATCTATACCTTTATTCAAGATAACAATGAGAGGAATGGAATCCCTGCTGTGAGCAGCTGTGCTGTAAACATCTGTTGAAATGGTGTTCACAAGTTCCTCACTGGAGAATTACTTTTCCACAGGCCACTCCTCTGAGTAATGTGAATGGCTACTTTACTCTTATGTGGTCACACCAGTTCATGGTTGAGTATTTTTCAAATCCATCTAGTTCCTACCCAGCTCATTAGGACAGACACACCCAAATGGATATTAAGGAACAGTAAGGTGACACAGGGGAAAAACATAAGGAACTTCCACATAAAACTAACAGATCAATTACCCAACAGACGTTAGAAAAGAAAAGGACAATTATGAACAAAAGTGTTTTGAATGAGAAAATTAATCAGAAAAGGCAGGCTTGAAAGGGAAAATGGGTTTTATAAGTTGTGTCAACTATATGCTACTTTATTCTGTTTTAGTGAAAAATGCTCCAGTATTAGTGTTTTCATTAGTACCTGATATTTTCTTGGCGTATAAATGTTATCATGAATTGCTTCTTGTTGCCATGGCAGTCCAAAGAAAGGACCCATTGGTGAGGAAGCAGGGGTCATGAGCTGCAGGCCTGCCATGCTGAGGGGTTGCAAAGCAGGGCTTTTCATTCATCCAGTGTTTCTTTCATTGCATTTTTGTTCTAGCACAGCTTACTACAAAAGGGAAAAAGAATACCATTACACAACCATGCGGGGTTAAAACAAAAGAAAGCTCAGAAATAAGAGAAACATCAGGGTATCACTCCAAGGGGTCTTTTCAAACTCGTCCTGCAGTTGTTTCAGCTTTCTCTTGATCTAAGAGGATAGTTTTAAAAGTCACGCATTCTATACTTAACCCAGCAGTTTCTACATCTAGATACTTCTCTAAAAGAACCCGACAACTGCACACAGATATATGCACATGAATCCAGGTTGCTGCATTAGTACTAAAAATGAGAAGAAGTAACACTAAAATCTATTAATTAGCTAAATAATGGAATACTCTAAACCCATTAGGACTATAATACCTAGCCATATTTGCTAACAGTGTCCATAAAAATATGTATAGTTTGATGCCGTGTTAAACATCCATGTATATGAAGTATGTAAATACATAAATATATTCTTTGCAAATTCTATGATTTTATAATAGACAGAATTATGACCAACACATAGGAAGCACTTAGCACCACATCTAGACTTATGAAAGACTGAAACAACTGAGCTAATTATGTTATTTATCAAAAGGCCATCAAGACAGAAAGTGTTTTACTCAACTGACAATCTATCACAACTACGCAAATATTTAGACATAAAACTTTAAAATTATACATATCCTAGATAAATTAAAACAAAGCATGCCATTCGAAAATTAAACTTTTCTTATGCTGTCTAAGCACACCTCTGTATTTCACAGTTTTTTCCACCAATAAATTTCATTATATAAAATGGCAAAATAAAAACTGAGTCTTTTTCAAATCCCTAACCAGAACAGAGTCCACATTTTTGACTGTGAAAGTCTGTCACTGGCCTTCCTGACTGCAGCAGAATTTACATGTCCCTGAGGTGGGAATTTTCTCCCGTCCACTGCTTGGAGTGTTCATTGCTCCCGCTCATCAAACTAGAAAGCGAATCCAGCTCTTTGTTCCTAGAAAACCAAAAGTTTTGACTCTGACATGTCAAACTGATTTAAGATGTTGTATCTAATCCAACCAGAAATTTGTCTTTCTAGGCTAGGCCAACACCAAATTCTGATTTCAGAAATCAATCCAGTTGATAAGAATTCAATATCCACCAGCCAGGTGCAATGGCTCATGCCTGTAACCCCAGCTACTCAGCAGGATTGATTTGAGGCCAGTTCAGGCAAAGAAGTTTGGGGAGACCCCATCTCAACAAATAAGCTGAGCACAGTGGTAAGCAGTTGTAATCCCAGCCACACTACATTAAATAAGATCAGGTGAGACCCTATCTGAAAATAAAGCAAAAAGGTCTGGGGCTGTGGCTCAAGTAACATAGTGTCTGCTAGAAAGTGTGAAGCCCTAAGCTCATGCGCCAAGAAAAAGCAGCATTCAACGTCAGCTACTATAAACTGGTGTGTCAAGGAAATGGCTGAGGAGCACGAGAGCCTCAGGAGGACAGCAAGCCTCACACCCACCCTTCTCAGAGGAAGGTGGCATGCAAAGTGTGACAGAGCTCTTTGTGAGACTACCAAGCATCACTGCCCTGGACCAAAGCCACCATGCTCCTTGTGAGAGGTGCTCGCTCGCTAACTTCCCACAGAGCCAAAGCCCAGCACTGCTGCTTTCACTCCACCCTGCCATCCACATTACCCAGTTCCTCAGGTCCCAGGGCCTGTAGGTTTATCAGCCCAGCTCTTTTCTGAGCAACAACTATTAAAAGCCCACATGCAAGTCTAGTTGACCTCACTTCTCAGGATCAACAGGCCACCCTGAAGGCCCAAGACTCAGGCAGCTGTTCATTGCCTTCCTACCGGCCTCCGTTCTGGTGGGGCCTCTCTACTGGTGGTCATGATGACCACCGTTGCTGGCTGTCTAGACTGCTTATGCTGAAGATTATGGTGGAAGACACCAGGGAAGAAGCAGCCTAGATCTTGAGGAATGAAAATATGAAAGGAAGGAGAAAAGAGGGCAGTGATGTAAACAGCCACCCCCAGAAGCCAGCAGCACCTCCTCTCTATTACTGACTGCATGTCTTCTCAGGTAGGTAATACTGCTAATGGTGAGAATTCACTCCAAGGCTCAAGCGGTACAGCGCCTGCCTAGTGAGCCTGAGGCCCTGAGTTTAACCCTGGAAAAACAGCCTACAGGCTAAGAGAGAAAAATGCTCTGTTTTTAAAGGGGCAGAAGACTGCATTCATTAAATTTTCAAGGTCATAGAGGGGAAAAAAAAAAAAACTGTAAAAATGTTCCAGAGTAAAGAGGGCTGGCAACTAAACATACACTTGATCTTGGTCTGAATTTGGGAGTAAAGGAGAGCAAAGTCCTGAAGGACATTATTAGGAGACCTTGGCTATCTTAAAGGTTAAGTGTGAGGTTACCATTTCCTGGCGTGGTGAGTCCAAGTACACAGCACATAAAGAACGATTATCTGTAGCCGACATGCTGTGTGTTACACCTGTAGAACTTCTCATTCTGTGTAACTGAAACTGTTCCTTTCGACCAACACCTCCCTCCTACCACACATCTCCCCTCTGGTGACCACCATCTACGCTGCTTGTAATAACTCTGGTGTATTTTTAGATTCCACATATAAGTGGGATAATGCAGTATCTGTCTTGCTCTGCCTGGCTTACTTCACTTAACATAATGGCCTCCGTGCTCATTTATGTTATCCCAAATGGCAGAATTTCCTTCTTTTGTAGGACTGAATATTTCAGGGTGGGGATCACTCATCTGCTGACAGACACTTAGGTTGTTTCACTTTATTGGTGACTGGGAAGATGCTGCAATAAACATACAAAAGCAAGTATCTCTTGGATACTAATCTCATTCATAAAGGAAATGATTGAGTACATTTTAAAAACCATACGTAAGAGCAATGTTGAAATTCCCTGAAGTTGACAACTGCACTGCAGCTATGTGAATACCCTTATTCTTAGGAAATGTGCACTGAAGTATTTAGGGATAAAAGACCTTTGTATGGAACTTACTCTCAGATGGCTCAGAAAAAGAAACATGTAGGTAGGTAGGTAGACAGACAGACAGACAGACAGAGGGAAGCTGAAGAAGCACACTTTCTAATTCATGGCATAAATCTTACTTCCATTTTCTGGAAATGCTCCTGTGCATGTGCACATTTGTCTGTTCAAAGACAGTGACTATCTCAATATCTTGGTAGTTGTGCATAATGCTGGAATAAACATCTGAGTAAAGGTAGTCCTTATAGATCTGATCTCACTTACAAGGGACACTATTGAGTTCCTTTTCATAATTTACACTGTCATAGAAATGAGTACTTCATGCCTTTATGTATGCAAAGGCACAAGCACAGCTGACTGCATGGCTGTCCCTCAGATGCCAACCTTGTGCTTCCTGGGGCAGTGGCATCGCCTGACACTGTGCATGTCACTGAGGCCATCAAGGATCCGTTGCTTATTTTCTACTATCTGCCGGCCACACAGCCCTAAGCTCTGGGCAAATGACTTTCCTTTGATCACATGAACTGATTCAAGCTAACACAACGGCAAAAAGTGTAGGACTTTCATTTGATGGGTGAGAAGAAACTCTTTCTCTGTGGCTCAAGAAATATCAGGCGTGGTGGCCCACGTCTGTAATCTAGCTACTCAGGAGGTGGCAGTTTAAGATCGGCCCAGGCAAAAAATTCCCTAGATCTCATCGCAATCAATGTCTGGACACAGTAGTGCAGACCTGCTACTGGGGAAGCACAAATAGGAGGATTGCAGTCCAGGCCATCCTAAGCATAAAAAATGAGAGTCTAATTGAATAATAATGAAAGCAAAAAAATGGCTCAAGTATGTCTGCCTGGCAAGCACAAGGCTCTGAGTTCAAACCTCAGTATTGTCAAAAAGAAAGAAAAAAAAGAAATACCAGTCCCATTTCCTCTTGCAATTACCCTACAGCCCAGATGAAACTAGCACTGTAGACAAGTCAAAATAAAGAAATAGGTGAAAGTAAAGAACTGCTGGATCCATAAGCCTCAAGGCCCAGCCAAAGAATGCCCTTGTCAATGACACAGCCAACAAATTCCCTTCAATCTGAGTAGCTTGAGTAGAACTTTCTGACTGATGAACAAAAGAAATTCAAACGATACCCTAAATCATTGTCCCTATCTGTAAAAGGTCTAGGTAGAAAAAGAGAAGAGAAAAGAATAGAAACAAACAGAAAAGCAAGGAAGGAAAGAAGGAACAAAGAAAGTCAGGGATGAAAACATCAAGCTGTGGGCCTGGAAATAAGAGCTGGTGAACAGACCCTCCAGCTAGATCACAGCAAGACCATAAAGCTGTTCGAGCCCAGGACCATTTACACTAGCAAAAACCATATTTGTCCTCGTGAGTATTTTTTTTCACTTGCTATCAGTAAATCTTTTTTCAAAAAAATAAATTAGGGAAAATCTGGACAGCCAGTTGTCCCTCTGCAGTAACTGAAGGAAAGGACTAACTCTTACTTGGAGACAAGACAATGAGAGCACAAAGGCAAACAGGCAGCCCAGGGAACTGGCCTGAGACCAACAAATCAGGCCAGATCCTGGTGGCACAAAAGCCTTGACCACCATGCTCCACATGCCCAGCGTCATCTGAAGATGCCAACTTCACCCACAGGTGACAATCCTGCTCCTACAAGCCAGCAGGTAAAGAGCCTGGGAAAGAAAAGAGGAGGTACAGTTGACTTGCTGCCCAGGCTATGTTCCTTGAATCTCAAAACACAGAAATGACTTTTCTCCTAAGTTGCCCCATTCACCCCACAATTTGCAGAGTTTGAGGGAAAGGAAAGATGGTTAGTTTCTAAGAATCAATTTGAAAATAAAAGCGAAGAAGACATAGAACAACAATAAGCTCAAAGTGTACATTTATCAGCACACAGGCTCTACATAAAGGAAAAATAGATACGCATTGTAAGAGAAATATCAGTAACAATATAGCAGTACCAAAAGGAAATATGCAACAGTCAAAAAACAAGGATTCTACCAGCTTTCCCCAAAAAGATGTGCATGCAGTAATATAGACTATTAAAAGGGAATTCATACCTTTGTGATACATGGTCCCAAAAGACTGAGCACTACTGTCTCCTGCTCATGACTGAATGACCCTGCCATCTCCATCCTCTGCTCATATCACGCCAGCAGCTTACTGGACTACCTCTGCTTCATCATCACTCACCAGCCATTTCCACAAGCAAAAGCTCACCTCTGTTAGCTAAACGCCTCATCTCCCTGATGGACCACCTACATGTGTTCATTTCTTATTTTAATCCTACACACTCAACACAACTCACAGTCTATATAAACTTGGAATATACTGTCTCATATCCATTGAACAACTATGGTGTACTTCTGTAACTTTAAAACAATTCTTATTCTCTTAAATCTCTACTCTTGCTCAAATATGATCAATTAGACTAGGATTTCCTTGCATATAGGAGCACCCACTAAACTGAACCAGTCAGAACAGGGTAAACAAACAAAAAAAATTCAGGTTTAGACAGGGCAAGGTGATGCAGCCTGTAATCCCAGCTACCAGGGAGGCAAACACAGGAGGATCATGGCTGGAGGCCAGCCTAGGCAAAAAAAAAGTTAGCAAGACCCTATCTCAAAGAATAAGCCAGGCATGGTGGTACATACTATGTGAGAGGTGTAAGTAGGAGCTCCAAGGCCAGCCTAGGCAAAATGCACAAGACCCTATGTAAAAAATAACTAAAGCAAAAGAACTGGGGGTGTGGCTCAAATGGTAGAGTTCTTGCCTAGCAAGTACAGGCCCTGAGATCAAGCCCCACTAACGCCAAAATGAAACAAAATAAAACAAAACAAAAAGGCCCAGGTTTACAGAAAGAAAACAATGACACCTGAATGACAAATAACTTCTATTTGCCTTTCATAATTCAAATCATTTCACATATATTCACAGACACACAAACATATACATTTTTTTTAACTGAACCACAGGCTCCATAAGAAGCATATATCTCATTCTCTGTGTCACTTAACTGTCCTGTTCCATATCTGCATTTACATGAAAGCTCACGGCCCCAGTGCAGCATCATGGCTCGTTCAGTCTGTGCTCCTCTCTACTTGTTCTGGAAATGTACATTATCTCTCTCCCAGCAGCCCTGACAAGTGGGTCTAGCAAGAGGAAATGAAGGCAGCAAAATTTAAACCTTCCACGAGGTCACAGTATTTACATTAATTTTCAGTCACTTCATATGTGGTGGCTGCTTCCTGTAAATGTATTTTCTATTTAGGGAAAGCAAATACAAGATTCTTAAATCAATAGTGTGTATAATAATGTAAAAAACAGAAAAACCTATCATTTTGCCAATTTTACTCTCTTTGGCATATTTAAGCAGATTTTTTTTTTTACTTTGGTCTTTGTGAAAAGCCCTGACTCCCTGCTGATAAGTGAGCGTTCTATAGAACTGCTTTGGCAGTCACTCCAAGTGACTGCTTTTCAACTGCAGGTTTTAAATTTCTTGTCAAATAATTTACTCATGAAATTGGTGAAGTTGTTTCGCAACTTTTGGATTATTCACTTAGAAATGACTCAGTAGGGCTGGGAGTACAGGTCAGTGGCAGCGCCCTTGTCTAGCATGTGTAAGGCCTGGTTTGATTCCCAGTATCATAAAAACAAAAACAAACACAAAAACTTAATAAAACACAAGAATAAACTCTGTGTCTTTCCACACATGATAAATCACAGATTTACCGTTTTAATGTTTGAGATCTCTGTGTTGCTGTTGTCTGAACTGCATTTTGACATTGTGATAGCAGTTTATTGGAAAATCACAGCATGCCCAAGCTTCTGCTCTAAAAATAAATGCAAAAATAGTCAAGTATAAGATTCCTGCAAACTGAATATACACACAGATGAGCCCTACTGTGATGAAGAGCTGAGTAAAAGGCCATTATTTTGTATTGAGTTTTAAACAAAAGGCATTTGGGTTATTTTAGGATCCTAAAACAAAGAACAAGATAGTAGGCTGTAACAATAGCATGCCTGACTTTCTAAGACTAGGGAAGTAAAAAGCTATAGAAAAGATCAAGGAAGGATTTCAAGTGAATGCAAAGAACTCAAGATAATAAATTTTAAAGATGTTTTATCCAGGATATAAAAATAAAAAGTATTATGCCAGATTCCTAAATTAATGTTTACAAAAGAAATAAAGACATTAACCAAAAGTAGTTGGCTGAGAAATCCAAATAACCTAGGAGTAAGTGCTTAATACATGTGTGAATCCTACAATTCCAATTTCCTGAAACAAAATTAAACACACAAACTCAAAGAAGAGTAAATCCACTCTATAAACTCTCTTACAGAATAGTTTATGATAAGAGTTCAAAAGAGTTAACAACATTAGCGTTGGGAGAAGTTTAAGTTTGGGGTGCCTCCAATCCATGAGATGATAAATTAAAAACTAAGCAAACATGGAGCACCGTGTGAAACAACTTGTCCATACACATCGCTGTGGTCAGCTGATACACTGTCTGTAAGCTCCTGGCTTACTCCAGTCCTCTACTACCACAGCTCAGGAAGGGTCAGCCAGCCAGTAGTGTTCTCTTCTCTACTTCCAGTCCTTACATTATCCATGGGACAATTCAACTCACTTCACACACATTGGTTTTGTTTGCTAAGGTGTTAACAAATGAGACTGGGACACCTTAACGCTAAGTGAGCGTGGATATATTTACCTCAAAATGCTGATTCTAAGTTCTTTCAGAGTTTCCAAGTCTGTATTAATTCATACCCTAGGTAACCTAAAAGCAATCAGAGAGAATATTTTAGAAGAGACAATCATTTTTTAAAACCAACTTTAAGAAATTGACTACTTAACAAAAATGTCACATTCAACTTCTCAGGACAGGATCCCTCATTACATAATTTGTTTTTGTTTATCTGCTGGGAGACAAGAGGACAGTACATGTCTGAAAGGACTGCCCTTTAAATTAGTCTTATGTTCTAATAAAACTGAAAAAAAAACCTTGTTAGTACAATCTAGTTAGATGCACAGGAGAAATCTTGGCATTAAATGACATTTTCCCCAGTAAAACTTGGCTCTGAAAATATTTAGCAAGCGCTACAGTGAGCATCATGCTTCACAGGAGCAAATCTTTCCGTCACCCAGTGTGTCAGTGTGTGTTTCCTAGTTTAGCCACCTCATCTTCTGCTTGGTGTTTAATGCTACCCTGTCACTTAGTAAGTACAAAGACCACGTACCCCACCATGGTCTCATGTGCCACATTTCAGACTGTTTAATTCAGACTCATCTCTTTTCTAGCAATACCATAAAAAAAAATTCTTTAAAAGATAACGCAACTCAACCATTACAAAGCCATTGCTAAATTATCCAATGATTTACCTAGATGGTTCTGTGTATACATTACAAAGATGATATGGCAAGTATCATGGAGACTTCTTTTATGCCGGTAATACAAAGCCAACAGGTCGTATTCTATTTTTGATGGCTGTGACTTGAATTACAAACCTGCAAAGTCCTGTCTCACAGACCCCTTTAAGATAACTCTGAAATAGACAAGCTACCTACCAGAGGAAATTTTAGTACAAAACAACAAACAACTCACTTTAGCTTTCAACGGTAGAATTGAGGCTGCATCCTTCAAAGCCCAGTAACAAGAGACAGGTAATCCAGTCTGAAGCTTACGAGTACCTTACTCCTAGTATGAATCTTCTAACTAAATGAGTTAACAGAAACCTCCAACCCTCCATTTCAGCATGTATCACAGATCCTAATACTGCTGGCTTTAAAAATGTTACTGTCACACTTCATCCTACTCTCAAAATGCACAACTCCGTAATGCCCATAGTAAATAAGAGGGGGAAAAAAGTATAATATGGACACTGTGGCATTAGCATAGTGTCAAAAATGTGTTAATGCTGGGTGCAGTGGCTCATGCCTATAATCCTAACTACCCAGCTACTTGGGAGGCAGAGATCCAGAGAACCACAGTTTGAGGCTAGCACAGTCAAAAAGTTTGAGACCCCATCTCAATCAATGGCTGGGAATGGCACTTCAAGTCTATAGTTCCAAGTATGCAGAGAAGCACAAATAGGAAGATCACAGTTCAGGCCAACCAGGGCATAAAGCGACACCCTATCTCAAAAATAACAACTGCAGAAAGAACTGGTAGAGTGGCTCAGATGATAGAGTGCCTGCTTAGCAAGCATGAGGCCCTAAGTTCAACTCAGTAACCCCCCCCACCCGCCAAAAAAAAAAAAATGTTGACAGTAAAAACTTAAAAAAAAAAGTTTGAAGAGCTTTGAGTTCTGGCAATGAAAGTGCCACGGGAGGTTCAAGCATTATTTTAACTGCAAGCAAGCCTAAATCATTAAAGGCATCCAAGGCCAGGATATGAAATAATAGGTGTGTATTTGATTATCTGGCATAAGAGCAGATATAAATTAGGAGTCACAGCATAATTCTCCTTGTTGAAAATAAAGGGGGAAAGAAACCACTTTCCCTTTCCCTTTTTCAGAATTTCTCCTTCCCCTTAAGTGTATCAAACTCTACACCTCCGAGTTCATACTTATAGACCTTAACATAACCTATCAAGACACACATGCACAGGAAATCAATGCGAGTCAACTCCCTGTATAGCTATCCTTATCTCAACTAGCGAAAACCCTTGGTCCTTCCTATTATAGCTTATACTCTCTCTTCAACAAAATTAGAGATAAGGGCAAAATAGTTTCTGCTGGGTATTGAGGGGGTAGGGTGGGAGATGGAGGGGGCGGAGTGGGTGGTAAGGGAGGGGGTGGGGGCAGGGGGGAGAAATGACCCAAGCCTTGTATGCACATATGAATAAGAAAAGAAAAAAAGAAAAAAAAAAAAAGAAGATAACACCCAATTTAGGGGATGGGCCTAATTGAACACCTGACTCCAGCTTGGAAAACCTCCCTCATAAAGATATGAGAAGTGAGCAATTTCATCTTGACAATGTGGATGTGATGGGTTATAACCTCTGGGAGAATTAAAGGAAATTACTATGCAAGAGCCTTCAAAATGAAGTCAGGAGTCCCGCTGCTCCCTGGGGACAGAGACCTTTTGACTGCAGAGACCCTAGGTCCACAGCTAAAGGTCGCAATAGCGATCTTCTCCATTTTCTACTGATCCTGCCACATAGCACCTGCTCTCAACTTCAACAGAAGTCTCCCCACTTCTGTTGTAAAAGCATTTTTACTGCTTTGTAATCAACACTGTTTGTTCAACATAACCTCCCACTTTCACTGTCTTCCTCGAAACACTGACTCGGTGCTATCTAAGTGTTTCCTGAATTGCAGTTCCTAAAACCGCCAAATAAAGTCATTCTTACTTTCAGAATTTTGAGTTTGGATTTACAGACACCACTTAGCTATATGAAAGTCGTATTCTGTGAGAGCAGGACATCTAGCTTCTGAGCAGGTTCCTTTATTGAGTTAGGGATGAGAGAGCAAATTACAAATGAGCCATATTGAGGAAGGCAAGATTTTGTTCAGAAGTGTGCCCAGTGCCCCATCATGGAAAAGGAAGGCAAGCACAAGAAGGGGTCAAATGTCTGAGGTCTGTGTGGGGAAAAGATAGGTTGGGCCGCTGGAGACTCTTACACAGATGCCAGCACGAACAGAGACATTGCCCGGGAGAGGAGACAATGATGGAGAATTTGGAGAATCTCAAAAGTACATTCATGGAACAAAAATGATCTTTAAAAGGCAGACTCGATAACTTATCTCAAAAAAGCTACTAATGAGTAACAGTCACTTCCTCACTTATTACGAAACAAATCTCATCGCTTTCTCATGTGTAGCATATTTAATTGATTTCATACACCTCAATTCAGATCATGAATGGCTGACAGAATATTTTTGTTGGACAGTCCTGATTTAAGTAAAACTAGGTTGTAATTAAGTGAATATGGTCTTTTAAAAAAACAGTATTTCCAGTTCAGTAACTACTGTCACTGTTTTCCCTTTCTAAAGATATGATTGGACTTAGTAATGTTTGACTTTTCACAAAGACATGGAAGGCCATCTCAAAACCCATAGAAGACTGGTTTTACATTGAGCTTCTTATAACTGTTTGTGCAAGTATGCTTAAAAGCTGGGAAAATCCCTTCGCTGCCTCAGAGCCCAACAAGACTCACATGTTTCAACCTGTGCTCATCAGTCTGTTAAAGGCAATGGTTGGAGAAAGCAAGGTCTACTTTAGATTTTTGGTCTTCACTATGCCCATTTCACTAGAATTCCCTGTATCTAAAATGCTGACTCTTACTTACAGAAAGGCATTTTAGTGTGGCTTATGTATAATATTAAATAAAGAATATTTAATAATTCTCAGATTTTATAATTTATCTGTAAGTTCAGGTGCTTTTAAAAACGAGTGTAATGGATGTAGGAGCAAGTTAGACTTTACTTTTGGATTCTTTAAGTCAGATTAAGTTATAATTCCGGATTGTCTTTAAACAGCTAATCAGAAACACACAAAACAGTGGAACAACTGTGTGTGTGCAATGGGTAGTGGTGCTTTTTGATAGAAGGAATAAGGTGGGGGACAATAACTGTAAATCCTGTAGCCATAAGTATTAAGATAATTTTTAAAAATCACATTTAAAAAAAAAAGACTGGTATTTTTTGTCTTCTTAATCTCTTCAGCAATTGCCTAGAATGTGCACCACTGTCTGGTTTAATGCTATTCCATAATAAAACTGTCTTCATTCTCTTCTGCCTTTGTGAAGAGATTTTTTTGGGTTGGAAGATTTTTTTAAATTATATGCCTCCAACACTGACTTTAAAAAAACTTCTAAACATAATCCAATTCTCACACTACTAATATTCATGCCACATAGCGAAGGTCCATTTCTTGGAATGGAAGTATTAGAAAAAACCCTAAAACATGCTGTTAAGGAAGGGAAGTCTAAAAAATAAAAGATGGAGCTCATTAAAAATGAACCCTCAAAAAAGGTCCAACTACTACCAAGGCCCACACTTTCCTAAATTAGTTAGAAAAGAAGTCTCAGCTGTCTTTAGCTAATGTCCTAAGTCAAGCTGATGCTTCGGCCTCTGAACACTCTTGTGCAGTTACTCTTTCCCGCAGATGGCGTTCAGTCAGTCACAGGAGATACTAAGAACACTAGGGATATAGGATGCCCTCTCTTTTTTGTTGTTGTTTGTTTTTGTAAGGATCTTTAATTGAAAACTCCTCTGAATGCTAGCAAGGAATTCAGTGTCTGAAGACCAGGGTGTACCTCAAAACACCACCACCCTTCCAAAGTTGTTATGTGCCTATAAAACAGGAACATCTGACTATTGTGAGGATTCAGTAGGACCTTAAACTTGATAAGGAGAAAATATAGTGCTTGGAACACAGAAAAAGGCTCAATAAATGGTAATTTTTAAGAAACCACTCTATTACCTCTGTCTAGAATCACTGCTTATGAACAGTTCTTAAACTATGTGTTAAGGAACCCTTAAAAAGCTAGAATATAATTAATCATAAAATTCAGCATAGAAAAGGTGCTCTCATACAGAATTTAAAACATACAAGATTTTACACAGTCGTTTTAGACAGAATGACCTAAAGAAAAGCTTCAACTCCTAAAGGGAATGAGAACACAGCACCTTCATCTGCCACTTTCACAGTGTTTCTGTTGAACTAAAGACAAAAGAATCAACAGATTCAAAAACAGTTCTCTGCCTTCCCCCTTCCTACGTTTCCCTTGCCAGAAGGAGATCAACCCTTACAACAGCAGGCAGAAATGGTCCCAAGATAGGTTCCCAAAAGCAAACCTAACTAAAGAACCCTTATCCACCACTAGTTTCCTCTACACACTCCCTAGACCTCTCCCCACACTTCACTAAGCCCTCCAAACCCAAATCCTCTTTCCTCTGACATTTCAGTTAGTACTCTTAACTAAGGCAGCATATAAACCTGTGAGCCAAAGTGTTTTGTGAAGCCAGGTGCACATAAAATAGTAACATCAATACAATTGGCAAGCCTTTTTTTGCTGTTCGTCTGTCTTTAATTTGAAGATTCTGGCTGTCAAATTAAGAGGGTCTACAGTCCTAATTACCTACCCAGTAGGAATTTACATTATGATGAAAATCAAATCACTTAAGTCAGAAGATAAGGTACATAATATGAAAGAAAACTAAGCAGCTTTGTATGTATCCACTAGCTCTCTTTAGAAGCGAAAAGCACAGTGCTCACATGATAAAGCGAGAGCACACAAGGGAGGTATGAGGATAAGTAAGACACCTAAAAAATCAACTAGCATTTGTTGCCCTTAACGCAGAGAAACTAAAGCAGATACCTTAAAAGCAACTGAGGCCAATAGGAGAAGGGCACCAGGAACTAGAGAAAAGGTTAGATCAAGAAGAATTAACCTAGAAGGTAACACACATGCACAGGAAACTAATGTGAGTCAACTCCCTGTATAGCTATCCTTATCTCAACCAGCAAAACCCTTGTTCCTTCCTATTATTGCTTATACTCTCTCTACAACAAAATTAGAAATAAGGGCAAAATAGTTTCTGCCGGGTATCGAGGGGGTGGGGGGGAGAGGGAGGGGGCGGAGTGGGTGGTAAGGAAGGGGGTGGGGGCAGGGGGTAGAAATGACCCAAGCATTGTATGCACATATGAATAATAAAACCATAAAAAAAAAAAAAAGAAAACCACTGTGCTCCTTACTGGTTGGACAGACATCACTGAAAGGATTGCACTAAATTTTCTTAGGCAATGAAATATCACACAGTGGGCAAGAAATAATAATCAAATAGATAAGTTTTGAAAATATAATCAAATAGGAAATATCCCATCTATCCACAGTATATAAGACAAATACATCAAGGACTTTATCAACTATTACTTAGTGAATATACATCCTGAAAAGATTAAGCTCAAACTAAAGACTGAGACTAAAGAAGAAAGAAATGGGATAATTTCAGGAATTTTAACACTAGTATTTTTGGATTGTTAAATATAGCACAAGAGAAATATTTAATTTTTACTTCTAACTGTCCTGTCATTGTTAAAAGCCCTTGAAAATTAATCTAGCCAATGGTATCACCATAAAAAAGTTCAGCTAGAAATGCTCCTTTCTCCATTACCACTTATAATAACAAAGAAATACCCCCACCCGTGCACCAAATCTACACGTGGAAGAATGAATAAGGAAATGGTTTGGCAGGTTGATGTAACTCAAATCAGCCATTAGAAACGATGATTGAGCCTGGCTCATTGGCTCACTCCTGTATCTTAAGCTACATGGGAGGCAGAAATCAGGAGTGGTTCAGTCCAGCACCAGCAAAAAGTTAGGGAGACCCTACTGCAGCCAACAGCTAGGTGTAGTGGCACTCATCTGTCATCCAGCTATGGATAAGTAGGAGAATCGCCGTCCAGGTCAGCTGGGCGTAAAGCAAGACCCTATCTTAACGAAAGCAAAAAGAGCTGGGGGCACAGTTCAAGTGCAAGGGCTTGAGTTCAAACCTCAGTACCACTTTTTAAAAAAAAAGGATGACTATGTTAATAATAAACAAAAATGTCTCTACTATGACATTAAATTTACAGTAAAATCATGATAAATGTCCCCGTGAAAAGGAGAGGGGATGGAGAGGAGGAAGAAAATTCATCCTGATGTCAGGAATACTCCCAAGAGTGATTTCATTTTCCCTTAAACTTTTCTGCATTTTAAATTATCCTACAACTCGAACATGTATTATTTTTAAACTGGAGACAAA
The DNA here is from genome assembly GCF_047511655.1 of Castor canadensis. NCBI lineage: Eukaryota > Metazoa > Chordata > Mammalia > Rodentia > Castoridae > Castor > Castor canadensis. The sequence goes on along the minus strand of NC_133388.1, from coordinate 14,420,075 downwards.
CTTTCAAAGTGGAAGTGATTTGTGACAAGACAACAGTTTAGAGAGATGATTCTAGTTTACTAGTAATGAAAAAGAATACTCCCGTCTTAAAACCACTAAATATGGTAAAATTCACCCCAGCACCTGTCACTTAAGCCACAAGTTCACAGCCCTTTTCATGCCCTTCTCTATGAACTCAAAAAAACTTCTGGGTTTTTCTAAATCTGTAACATAATGTATCATGTTTAGATTTCAATAGAATCATGCCTAAAATTAGATTTGTCCATAACTGGAGTTGAACACAGGTCAAATACCATTTTAACAAATTCCATCCATTGAAAATCTCCATATGAGAAGTATCTGTAGGCTACCAGCCAATAGTCTAATTACTTGAAAAAAATCTCGGAAAAACTAGGTCCCAACAGGAAAACAGCTTGATACTGTCCACCCTTTCAGTTATCCACAATGACACCTACTGGGCAGTTTTGTTTCAAAAGAGTAAACACTTAATGCACCACTAGCTTTTAACACTTGATTCAAAGCCTCTGTACTTTACTCTTAACAAATGCTAGAATTTTATTTAATCCATGACTACCCTTTGTTCATCTTTTACACTATAGAAGGAACATCTATGTGGAAAAGGAACTCAGTTTTCTGTATGTTAAGCTGCATTAAGACAATGTAATGTGAAAAATACTGAGAGGTCAATCCTAAAACAAACTGAACCTAACAGCCCTCGGGGTGTTAACAGGTGTTTAATAAATATGACACAGGAAGAGCAATATACTGCAAGTTCCAGGAAAAAGGAAAGCACAACCTCACAGCTCTGTGCAACACCTCATGCTATCTGCCCTCCTCATGCCACCACAAATGTGTACCAAAAGATGACCACGGCTCCCTGGCTCCACCACTCCGGCAACCCATGCCCATGCTCTCCTTAACAACCTCTGTAACTTGACACCACTGAGCCCAAATCAAGGATTAATCATATCCACTGTTCCATATTAGCTACTGTTGCCATCTCTCCCAAAAGAATGTTAAAATCATTAAAACAAGATAATCTCATGGTTTATAATTTAATTTAATTTTTGTCACACTGTAAATTCATAATGAGGACATAGTCTGGAATGCAGGGGAAGAAATACCCATAAATGTATTGTCACTGATTAATTCTCAGTTGAGAATAAACTTTTTTATTCTAATCTTAAATTAACACCTATTAAGTTAAAACAGCTTTTTGTAAAGAAAATACAAAAACTCAATTTAGGTTTATCTTCTACTTTTTAAAGACTTTAAACAATGAAATTATTTTAACAAGTTAATGTCTCCATTTGGAGTTAGCTCCAAAGATGGGCTAACTAGAAAGTGTCAGTGCTGGAGAAGCATCACTCTGTGTAACGATTCATTTTGACATTATCCTACCAGCCCATTCCATTCCTTCTCCAGTGACCCCTAACCACTAAAAATTCTCATCTACATTAATGCAAAGTGATTGGATTCTAATTTCAATGATACTTCAGAAACAATTTAAAGTCCTTAAAGTTATAGGTATAACTAGGAAAACCCAAAGACTCAGACATTATTTTGCAACTTTAATGTTTCATTTTAGAAATTGTATTTTGTTAGGTCTAAAATTTAGGCAAACCTCTATTCAACATCAACTAATAAAGGTAACCAGCATGACAGAAAAACCACCATCAGGTTACAAAAGAATACTTACAAGGTCTGAAAGTACATCTGCACAGATTACCTAATAGTTAAAATAAAAACTGTTTTCTGTTTTGTTTTGTTTTGTTTTTGGTGGTACGAACTTGCTAGGCAGGCGCTCTACCACTTAAGTCACTCCACCAGTTCTTTTTTGCATTGGTTTTTTTGGAGATAGGGTCTCACAAATTATTTGCCCTGGACGGCTTTGAACAGCAATCCTCCTGATCTCTGCCTCCTGAGTAACTAGGATTACAGGCGTGAGCCACCCGTGTCTGGCCAAAAATTGGTCTTTTTATACAAGAGAAAAACATGGAAACCTCATAGATATTACTTTAGTCCAAGCAACACAGTTAAGATGGTCAATATCAGAGAAGGCTGACATGTATCTCATGCAGTTTTCCTGCCAAATATAATCACGAGCAAACATAAAATCCAAATCTGAGTTCATTTTACAAAACAATTAGCTTGTACTCTCCAAAAATGTCAGCATTATAAAAGACAAACTGAGAAACTTCCAGATTAAGGGAATAAGAAGACATGACAACTAAATGCAATGCAGGATCCTGGACTGGATCTACACAACGACTCATTTCTCTAGTGGAATAAAAAGTGCTTTTAACAGAGACTATCATCATAAAGTGGGCTCACACAGTGAGATAAAACTACAATATCCTGTTGACTTCATGCAATACACACAACACAGACAAGCATTTTGTCAGCACATCTGCTGCTGGGACGAGCACAACTTGCACATGTAAGCATAAGTGTATGTACTTATTTTATATAATCCACATTTTTATATGTATATTTACATATTTATATTACACACATGCATTTTAACAACCAAACTATGCTAAAGAAGATTTAAGAAAATTGTCTCCCTACTCTTGGCAAAAGTAATGGTCTCAACTCATATGTTAAAAAAAAAAATCCTGGAATCCTCTTAAGGTTAGATTTCAGTGCCACAGTCTTTGTAAATAGAGTATCCTCCTTCAGAAGTCTGTCACATGTCAATGGAAACTGTTTTATAAACATATCCCAAAACGAAAGAAAGCACTGTTGAGCAATGCCTTCACATATTTTACTGGAGAAAGGCTGGAACCTAAAAGTCCATATATTACATAAAATAAAGAATTATTCCTCTTAAGGTACTAATAGTGCTCAGAAATTTCAGCTTGATTTAAGTCCAGTTCAATGTTAATTTTCCTTCCTGTACTGCACTGAAATGTTGTTTTAGGTTGTTCTATTATTTGTTCCTATTATTTTTATCAATAGAATTGTCTTGTCCTTAAAATACATTACAGTTGGCCTAAGATTTCATTGAGCTTATTATATGTAACAAGTATACATAAAGATTTAGAATATAGGATTTGCTTTTTCATTCGCCTTCTTAATGTTTAGCTGTACAATATACATAGCCCTGAAAGTGGGGCATATCAGTACAGTGTTATACACAAAATACAATAAGGTTTTAAAATTATAACCCGAGTGTGCGCACACTTCAGCGACATCAGCAGGTTACTTGATCTAGCTACAGTGACCGGATGGAAAGTTTTAAAGTGTTTCTGGGATTCTCATTCAGTAACAAACACTAAGCTGAACTACAAGTAGACAGAAAAGAAGACTCACATATGCCTGAAAGATCTTGCCACCCACTCCAGGCTTTATCTAGTGTTCAAGCCTGATTTCCCAAGGGTTTTCATCCTACATTTCCCTCCAGGATCATCTCAGGACTGCACATCAACTTTCTTGTGCTCACCATTTACAAACCTTAATTCTGCAAAAGGCATCTGACATCTCCACATCTCATACTTCATCTACATTCTCAGCCTGAAATGGAGAGTCCCTGAATTATGTGGACAGTTCAAAGATTACTAACAATAAGATATTTGAGGTATTAGTACATTTTTCTCACTATGGTGCTGAAAAAATTAAAACTAAGTCTAGAAAGCACAGGGTGAGTTGTCTTTAATCATAAATTGAGCTCATTACAAGTAAAGTCAAACTAGAATAGAACACAGTTTATTTGGGTGGGGGGGGGTTCACTACGTAGCTCAAGCTGACCTTGAACTCATGATCCTCCTGCCTCAACCTTCGAAGTTGGGATTACAGGCGTATACCACCATGTATCCAGAACTTTGTTCCTAAGTTAACCTTACTAGTCGTGCACTAGTAGCTGTAGCCTAAATGAAGTGTCTATCAATGGTGCTCCCTGTACCTCCTATGTTCTATAAAATGGGTATGTATATGCATATTTCTCTGGGGCTGCAGTTCCTTCCTCCATCAAATCACAGTCTCTGAAACCTAAGAACTGTTAGTCTACATCAAGCACATGTGAAACATAAAAAGCTTATGCTAGCTTGAAGTATAGTTCCAGGGGGTGATTCAAGCATAAGAGATGAATGAGTTATTCAGGGAAAGTTGGAGACATTTAAGTAAAGCACTGTTACACACTTGGTGTCACTATTATAGAGACTAGCTTAAGACAGCTGAATCAGCATGAACAAGCCTATAGAAAACCTGCCCGTGAAATATTGCTCTCCTCTTCTGTTATAAAACTGGGCTTGCATTTTAATATTAATAACTTGAGGAGAGTCATGATATCATCTAATCACATTAAGAATATAGCAAAATTTTCTCTAAAGCATATTTTAAGGTAAAATAACTATCACCTAAATTTTATCAAATGTAAGGTATATGCCAAACTGGGCTGTGAGTTGTTTCTTCACAACCTCAAGAGGTAGACAGTTTACAAAGAAGGAAGCTGAGACTTTTTTAAAGTCTTAATATGCAAAGAAGGAAGCCAAGACTGCTGGATGCCTGTGTTCCCCAGCTAGAAGCTAGAAGTATCAGGATTGATACTGGTCCTCTAACACTGAACACTTGCTCTTAAACATCTCTGCAATGCTAGGACTAAATATTAATAGCTCAATTTTAAAACTGAAGAAGCATGACATCTCACTAAGGTTAGTGCCACCTAGGTCACAGGTTTATCATGTTTACTTGGTCCTCCTAGGCTGTACCCAACAGAGGGAAGCAGAAGTCCTGGAATCTCAAACTATCTCCAAGTATTACAAAAGTACTGCCTTTCTTTTTCCCTTCAAATAGGGTTATTAATCCAACTTCTTAATGGAGGAGGCTTTTTACATCATTTCAAAGGCTGATTCTTCTTTTCTTTCTTCCCTCCCCTCCCCCCAGGGCTAAGGATCAAACACAGGGTGAGGCAATTGAGTTACCACTAAATCCTGTCCTCAGCCCTCAAATGTCAATTTCAAACTGAGAGCCTTCTCTCATTATTTAAGTACAACATTTTTTTAAAACTCTGAACTGGTTAACTCACCTTATTTTCTAATCCCCAAGATTTTTCAAATGTGTTTTTAAAATCTACACAGTAAGTTGTCGCTTAAAAAAAATAAACTGGGCTAGCACTTCAAGAACAAAAGAGTCTACAGTACTAATAAAACTTCAATTGTTATAGCCAACTTTCTTTCCATGATTTTTTTTTCCCATGGCAGTACTGGGGTTTGAACTCAGGGCCTCACGTTCACCAGGCTATTCTCTACCACTTGAGCCACACCTCCAGCCCTCTTTCACCATTCATATCACCTCCCTCAGTCTACACTGTTTTTGTGAATACAGAAGTGCAAATGTAGCCCAAGTAGCACATTTTGTCCAAAATCAGAATAGCAATGATCTTTTTTAAAGTCTTAATATGCAAACACTATTACTTGCCACAAAACTGTGTTAGCATCCAAAAACTTCAAACAGTATTATAAAGATAACTAATGTATTTACACAACAAAACTGGACACTTCTTACAGGTCAGGCACTGTGCCTGGTGAGAAATATGCAAGAAGTACTTAATTTTTACTATTCTACCTTAACACAGACAGGGGCATTTAATGTCACTATAAGCTTCAAAAGCCAAAACTCTGGGGCCAAACTTAAGCCTATCATGTCTTATAACAGTCATGCTGCTGTCCTCAGACAATGTTTTATGGCACCTTCTTACCACTGAATAGTGTATAACTGAACGTTTATGGAGTACCAACAATTAATAGACAATCTTAGACAAATGGGAAAGATATTTTTTACTTGGAATTTAACAAAGGCTTTCTTATATAACCAAAACCTTCCATTTCGTTAGCTACACCTCAAAAATAATGTATTCTTTCCTTTACTGGGTAAAACCACCACATAAGAATCCTGCTTTTTAGATCCACACACATTCCTAGACGAGCAGAGGATCACTATTGGAAAATCCTAACTGCCTCTACTGTCCAAAAGAGAGTTAATTTGTAATATTATCAGTTATTTTGGCATCAAAGCCTGAATGAGGTAGGTGACATTTAATGTGGACTAGGGACTTGACTGGATTGAGAGGCACCTAGTGGTTAGTAAAGCACAGCATTTATATGTATCTGTGAGGTGTTTCCAGAGAGGACTAAGGCCAGGAGACCTCCCTGAATGTGCTGGGGGCCCAGATGAAACAAAGGGGGAAGGAAAAGCAAGCTTGGGAGAGCACGCATTCATTCACATTCACCTCTCTTCTCTCTTTTCTCTCCTCCCACTCCTCTCTTTTTTTCTCCTTCTACTCCCTGTCCGTCAGTTCCTCCCCGCCCCCCCGCCCCCCTTCCTGGATTCCATGATGTGCACTGTCCTGTCCTGCCATGCCATCTCTGCCATGCAGAACTAAAACTGTGAGCCAAAAAAAATCCTTTCTCCCTTAAGTTGTTTCTGTCAGGTATTCTGTCATAGCAATAGAAAGCTAACTAACACATCACCTGAAACACAAATGAAACCCCAATGAGTGGATCACTAGAACCATGCATACTCATCTTACTAAAGCTTTTCCATTATGCCTGAGGCTTTTACACAGTTTCTCTACAATAGCATGTGAAAAATGTCTCCCTATCATCTGTAAAATGTGAAACATTTTCTCCATACATCGTTAATGTTATTTTATGTAAGAATCCAGGTGATTAATTATCTTTGTAACAGAAATAAATGTCTGCTTCTCCTGGCTAATTGGTATACTTCCTTTCATTAATCAATGCCAACTATAATTAGTCCTATTTCCTCTTTCACTTTGGCAAATTTCTAAAAAACAACAAATTTAGTTAAAGCAGGCCTGAGTTATCCTTGCTCTCAGCTCCTCACCTAATTCTCTCCCTCCACACTCTATCCACACCAATCTGCACCATTATTTTCAGTCTTCTAAAACACCAACTTATTATTATAAGAACATCTTAAATTCTTTCTCAAAGTAGATGGATTATAAATTATTAAGTAAATGTTTGCCTCTGCACAGAATATTCTAACACTAGAGTTTCTTTAGCAGAAATGAGTAAGAACTGAAAACCAGATTTGGTAAACATCAAAGAATCAGAAAATAAGGACTAAAAAGTCCAAAGCCCCACAGTTAGCTAAAGAGGTAGAATATTAAGGAAATAAGGCTGCCTCTGAAGATTATAGTGTAGTTTAGGAAGTCCTAAATGCATAGTGAAGAAAACATTGCAAAGAAGTCAGTAAATAAGAGCTAGTATTACTGCACATGCATTTGTTGGCTTTCAGGATAAGCTAAACTCTTGACTGCCCAAAAAAGCAGAACACAAAGTAAACAAAGTAAATCACTTGGCTCCAACTTTCTATTTATACAAGCTAAACAGAGACATTAGCAGCATCTTCCTACGGCATTCAACGGAGCACATCACTCTATATTTGATCCACTGAATGAAGGTGGTTATGTAAGTACCTTCGTTCCATGCTGTGAAAGGAACCAAGATCATCAATATGAAAAATTCCTGGGTTTCAAAAAGATATAAGCCTTTACCTACACCCAGGAACCGTTGGTAGGAAATTAAGCGTCTACAAGAATTTTGAGAAAACTTGTATTGCAATAAATCCCGAATCTAGTGTTTGATGATCAAGGAACAATTTGACCATATTGGGTATATACTGCAAAAAAAGGAATAGCAGGGGCTAGACTAGATATTTATATACCTATGCTCAAAATAGCATTATTCATAGTAGTCAAATATGCCCCTCCACCTTCAGTGGGGTTATGAATCTATAAGCCCATAGTAAATTGAAGGTATAGTATTTAACATACCTGCTCTAGCAAACAACCAGGCTTTTACTCTTTTTGACCCTTGTGATCATGTGGCTGGCAGGACATACTGCTAGCCCAGGAAAAGATCAAAATTAAAAATTTCTGTAGAAACTCAAACTCAAGTTTCTACAGAATGTGTATTGCTTTCACACCATCTTACAAATGAATTTTTTTAAGTCAAACGATCATAATCTGGGGACCATCTATATACAATGGAATGATTCAGTCTTAAGAAGGAAATTAATATACGAAATGACATAAATGAATTCTAAAGACACTATGCTAAGTGAAATAAGCCAGACAAAAAAGGACAATATTGTATGATTCCACTTAAAGTTTCTAGTGACCAAATTCACAGAGAAAGAAAGCAGAATGGTTGTAATAGGGGTGGAGGGAGGGTGGAATGTGGCATTAGTGTTTAAATGGGTAGAGTTTCAATTAGGGAACACGAAAAGGTTTGATAATTGATGGTGGCAATAGTTGCAAAACATGACTGTACTCAATGCAACTGAACTGTACACCTAAAATAACTAAAATTATAAATGTATAAATACTTTACCATGTTAAAAAGAAGCAATTTGAAATACTCAGATAAGCAGAAGCCATCAGAACATTCAAGGTTAGACAGCGCTTCATGCACTCCGTGAGTGTTAACTAAGGACCTATTACTACACAGTATACAGACTTTCCCTAAAGCCCACTTGGAGCAGTGATGCAATGCAGGCAGCATGCATGAAAGGACTCTGACATCAAACCATGACTCAATCCCCCTCTGCCACATCTAGATTCACAACTCAAGGCAATAACCCAAGTCTTATCTTATTTGTCTGTAAAATGAGGACAAGACTGTGTTTGTTACAGTGAGGATTAAGTGAGAATGTGTTTGTCTGTAAAGAATCTGACGTGTTAGCACATACTATTGAAGCAATTAATGTTTTCCTTATCTCCTTTGCCTCAGCTAAGGATGTTAAGGACACAAGTGAACCATGGCTATGAAACACCTACTTTCTTAAATCAAACAAGCATCTTACAGCATCACAGTGGTAGAGAATAAAATATCTTGATGCCAAAAAAGGTATCCTCCCTAGAAAGTGGAACTACAAATACCACCCATTACATAACACCACAAAATCACTATCAAGTAGAAATCATAAACCACATCAAAATAACCAAGTCAATAAAACTCAACAATAGCAAAACAACCCAGCTATACAATTAATCCACAGATCTACAGACAGCATACAGTATCAGAATGTGCCTTTAATGATGGGATGACAGCATAGGAAATAAAGGAAACCTTTACTAATTTCAAAATTATTAAAAATTAAAATTGACTAATTCAGCTATTCTTAAAACAGTATTTTAGTGGCATGAAAAAAAGCTACAAACAAGCTACCATTATCAATGCTTGCAACAGATAACCATATTAAAAGCAATCTTAAGAGTTTTATCTGACAGTTTTACAAAACATGCTCTAACATGAAGTTTAGAGTTAATGTATTTATGAGCATGTATAGTGCATGTTACATATAACATACATGGTGCCACAGGGAGCTTTAAAGAAGACAACACAAAACAAACGGATTATTCCAGAATCCAGTTTCCAAAGATATTAATAATACTGAAAGTTACTATTCATTAGGAGGCTCATCCAGATCAATTCATCTTTTAATAAATTACTCAAGTGCTTGGTTAGGGCGGACATTTTTACTTAGAAAAGTTAACGTTTAATACTAACACATTTCCAACTTAGTTGATCATTTTTTTTCTTTTTTAAAGCACATTTTCGGAAAACATTTTCCAAGTTATGAAACTCCTCACTGGAGCCCTTTTCTGCTGACGGTGGACTGCACTTGCTCCAGGGAGACAAATGACAGGAGTGTACAAATCAGAAACCTTAGACAGAAGCAGGGCCTCCCAGGGAGTCCTCCTCCATCAGAAGGCTTTCAAGACCTGATCGTGGGCCAATCCTTAGGGCTTCTCTGTGCCGATCAGCAACTCATCCTTTAACCACAACTTTCCTTCCCAAAGCCACGACTGACCAGTGCATAGCAAGGACTCCCCACTCATGGGCCCTTGCCCATTTTCAAGTCCCCAGCTGTCCTGCATGCATAGCCGGCGACACAGCTCAGCTGTGGACACCCCACTGCAATCTGATGGGCTACCCCAAATTATGGGGATAGCACATGCGCTGGATCGAGGCATTCTGGACCCAGAAGCATCTAAAGAGAGAGGCTAAAAGATGGCCTCGGCCACCCGCCCCCCTGAGGCCGGATCTGGTCACCTGCCAATAAACAAACACACTTGATCCTTCCAGGGAGGGACCCCAAGCTCGCGTGGACACCGTCGGTAATCGGCACCACCTTCGTACGCAGAACCAGACCTGTCAAAAGCGGGGATGCTCGCGGGGCGAGGTGGCAGTGAGGACGCGGTTCCCTCGGTGCGGGAGGAGGGGCGCGGGGCAGAGCCCGTCGGGGCCGCCCGGTGACCCGGGCCCGCAAGGCGGGAGCAGGCAGGCCGCGCCATCTGCCCTCCGGGGCTCCGAGTCGCGGCCTGCGGCAGGCCCGGCGCGCCGCGCGGCCTTGGGCGCCCACGCGGGGCCTGGCGCGCACGGAGGCGGGACGCGGCCCGAGCGGAGAGGAGCCGCCCCCGCCCCGCACACAAAGCGGCCCACACAGGCGGGAGCCCGCCTCACCTGCAGCACGGGGCGCCGCGGGCCTTCCAGAACCATCGGACCCCGCTCCGGCGCGCGCGTCACAGCCCAGGCCTCCCGGTGCCACCCGGCGCCGCCGCCGCCGCCGCCATTTCCTGCCGCTCGCCGTCGCCTCGTTCCCGCTGTCAGGTTACTCCATTCACCTGGGCCTCGGAGCAGCCTGCGCCGCGCCGCGCTGCGCCTCCCGACCCCTCCCGCCGGCGCCTGCGGAGACTGCGCAGCGCCCGGCTCACCCCGCAGCCCGCGCACGGCCCGCGGCAACGGCGCACAGCCGCTTGGAGAATCCCACCCGCGCCGCGCCGCCGCTCCGCGCCCCCACGCTCCGCTCGCCCCGCGGCCGCATGAGAGCGGGCCTGTGATTGGACAGAGCCTGGCGGTGAAAGGTTAATCCCGGCCCGCCGGCCACTCAGGAGCTAGGAGACAGCGGGCGCGGGCCTGGCGGCCGAGGTTGCGTTTGCGGCCCAGCGCCGAGGCTCAGCTTCGTAGCTCGGCCACCGCTTGTGCGTCTTAGGCTGTCCTCACGCGGTTCGCGGCCGGGCCGCTGGCCTAGCGGAGTCTCCGGCTCTCGGAGCTCTCCCGCCTCCATCGTGGTACCTTTGGTACCCACCGCCCGCCCGCTCCACGAGGCCCTTCCCCGGTGCTAATTGTTCTCGCGGAGCTCGGCCCTGTGACCACCCCTCCCCTCCCTTCTCAAAGGACTCCCGAGTCACTGCTGTCCCTGCGTTAGCGGTGGGCAGCTTCCGCACTTAGGGAGATAAACATCCCCAGAACTTGGGGAACCAGATGAAGAATGAGCAGTGTCTCCCCCCGCCCCGATCCCCCTCCATCCTCCCCGCCCCCCCCCCACTTGCAAATGTTGATTTGCATGGGTCGGAAGCGCAGCCGCTTCTTGTAGCCAGCTGTGAGTTGAAGTATCCGTGGACGTGAAGTGGCTGGCGTAAAGAAACCCGCCTTGATTAATCTCCAAATGTAGGCATCCCTTCCAGGAGGCCCCCCCTGAGAGGCGGCTGTGCCCCAGGTGAGGAAGGGCACCCGCCGCCGGGCTCCTCCTGCACGCGACAGTCAGCATCAGGCACCTGCTGCTGTGAGTATTGCTTGGCCACGGAGCGCTTCAATGTAGCTAGCTAGTGGATTTCCGAAAGGCATGCCGAAGATCTCACTAAAAACTATATTGTTGCAAGATGAAGAGATATTGTTGGTGTGTTGGGGTAATTGCTGGCTTCATTTGTTTCTTTTTATTTTTCTAGTGTGAGTACTTTGAGCTCCATGAAGAAACTGAGTAACTTCCAGCCAGTCGGCAGCTACTCAGTGAATAATTGAGATTTGCACCTTAATCTGGCTTTGGGATCGGTGTGCTCAGTCACTGCTGTGCTCAGATTTTGGTCATTTGTTTATCCTAAATTGGCTTGATGTTTCAACTAGCTTCACAATCATCATGGGCAAAAGTAAGACGTCAGAATGCTTTTGGCAGGCCTGCATATTCAAAACCTGACGTTTCTTACATGTCAAGCCCTGTGAGCAATAGGATCCCCCAGCAAATATGTAAAAGGTTTTTGGAGATAATCCATAAAGTGTAGGGGTGCACTGGGGTACACTGGCAGTGGAAATGTGTGGGCAAGTACAACTGTCAACCCCTCCCTCCAGGGTCTTTCAAGACCAACTGGGCTTCTCTGTTAGTAGGTTTTTCTGATCGTCAATGATTGCTTACTTTCAAAATATGTAGTACATACATATGGTTCATCTCTCAAGAAAACATAATCCCCCCCCAAAAAAAAAATCCCAAATGCTATAATTCTGAATGTTGAAGTCACAAAAGATCAAAATTGCCTAAAGTCTAAAAATCCCAAAAGATCCAAGTTCAAAAAATATAATTCTGGAAAGATAATTTTTAAAATTTGAAAGACATTTATTTACATTCTTAAAAGAAATTTGTTTGATAAACATGAAAACCCATGAGAATATGTCATAGGTCACTTTACATAGTAAAATAGGCAATAATAGCACACGTATTTTTGCAAGCATAAGCCCTCAAATACTAACACCAGTTGCACAGCCATACCAGTTGTGGGAGATTATATATTCATTAAAAAATAGATCAAAAAGTGAAATGTACAAAATGAATGTCACTGTGGTTGGTAAATGTGTGCACACCAGCTTTATAACTTCAGTCATCTGAAATATCAGGAGGCCAAAGAAACAAAGTTTTTCATGAGATGGCTCAAAAACAACAATGGAGCTGGGCACCATGGCCCAAGCCTATAATTTCAGTTACTCAGGAGGCAGAGATTGGGAGATTTTCGGTTTTGCCCAGGCAAGAGTGGGCAAAAAATTTGCAAGATCCCATCTCAACCAATAAAAAGTGTACAGCATCTGTCATCCCAGCTACACGGCATAAACTCAAAACCCCACCTCAAAAGTAACCAAAGTAAAAAGGTTTGGGAGCATGGCTCAAGTGGTAGAGTATATATCTAGCAAGCCTGGGGCCCTGAGTTCAAACCCCAGTATTGCCAAAAAACAGCCAACTGCAATGGGGCCAGATGTGGCACACATCTGTAATTTCAGCACTTGGAGAGTCTGAGGCAAGAGAATCACAAGGTAGAGGCCAGCCTGAGCCACATAGCTACCTAATGAGTTTGAGGCTAGCCTGGGCTACACAAGGCGACCCTGTCATTTTAAAAAAGAAAAGAAAACTACAATACAACTGCATATGCAGTCACCCAAAAGCTAAAATCTCAAGAAACGTTATCTTCAACAAATGCAGCTATATGAAAAGAATCTCAGACTCGCCCACACCTCCTCCAGAAACACCTCCCCGACGTGCCTAGTTCTCCATTTTTATTCTCCCTCACATGATGCACCTATCCTGTGAACAACCAAAATGCACCAATCTCTTCCCCAGCATTTGGCTCTCTAGTCCTCTTACACAGCCTTTTCCCAGTGGACACTACAATTTTCAGAATCTCAACATTCAGGATCTTTTGGGATTGTGAGTTTGGGGTTTTAGAGTTTACAGATTTTAATCTTTTGCAATTCCAGCATTTGGGATAGTGTCTCTTAGGATTATGATCACCATCAAAGAAAAATAAACAGTTAAAAAAAAGTCTCTCTCTCACACCTACCCTCATGTCCCAATCAGGTAATCACTGATTCTTGCTCATTTTTCAAAGATTTTATGCTTGCACAAGTCAAGACAGATATTTATTGTGTGTTCTTCATTTACAAAAGTGCTAGCATGCCATACCCATCTATTGTACCTTGCTTTTTTGTGTAATATATCCAGAAGACATATCTATAGCAATATATACACAGTTCCTTGCTGTTTTTTTTTTTTAATCCCATAACATTTAACTTCAGGGATATGCCATAATTTACCAATTCTCTTTTGACAGACATGTAGACTTTCAGTCTTTTGCAATTAATCATTGATCCATTTGGAATTGATTCAACACATGGGATGAGGTGTGGTTCCAAATTATTTTTTTTCCAGTTGCCAATTTATTAGTCATTCATTGAGGTGTTCACTTCTAGACTCTGTCTCTTCCAGTGGTCTATTTATGCTCTACTTGCTGATGCAATTTAAATCTGGAAACATAAAAATCTTTTTTTTTTTTCAGTACTGGGGCTTGAACTCAAGGCCTTCACCTTAAGCCACTCCACCAGCCCTATTTTTGTGATGGGTTTTTTCAAGATAGGATCTCATGAACTATTTGCTTTGGCTGGCTGACCTCCTGACCTCTATCTCCTGAGCAGCTAGGATTACAGAACTGAACCACCGGCACCTAGCAAGACATAAAATCTTGTGAAAGATAAATTTTCACACTTTGTTTAGATCAGTAGAAATCTTAGGACTGATATTTTAGCCCACATTAAGCAATGGTACAATACCATGTTGTGTGCATTTTCTATGGGCTAATTTTTATTTTCCCTTAGAAATCAATGAGTCCATGCTGATATAAAAATTATTAAATAAATGGGGAGAAGAGAAAGATTTACCTTAGAATAGAATGCACTGATAAACTTAGAGAAATAGTGGAATAATAAAAGTCACCAAGAAATATCAGAGGTTTCTAAATCTAGTGACTCCAGAATTCAGCACAGGGAGGGAAGCCCTAGGAGAGAGAAGGGAAACAAAAGGAGGAAAAGCAGGAAGAAGGGAGGCGAGAAGGGATACGCAGGAAGGAATGAAAAAAAGATGGAAGAAAGGAGAGAGGTTGAAAAGGGAGGAAAAGAGGGAAGGAAGGAAGGTAAGAAGGAGGTAGGAAAAGAGGGAAGAAAGAAGGAAGAGAGGAGGAACAGGAAGGAAGGGAGAAGAAAAAGAGAGGGAAGGTAAGGAAGAGGGAGAACAAACCTGTCTTTGTATAATCTATATAACTTAAACACCTATTTACTCACCATCCCATCCCACCACTAAGAAGATGCCCTCCTCTGTTTCCAATTTAGCTGGACATAACTTCTTTCCTGGAATTTCAAGGCAAGTTTCAGAGTACACTAACTCTCACAGAAGGCAGTGACCCATGGTATAGGGCCACACACTCATTGCTCTGTCTTTGGTAACAGCACACCCTTTTGTACGTAGGAAGGTCTCTTCCCATGACCCCACCTCTGACAATGAGTTGTATGAGGCTTCCCATCACAGAGTGTACTCCTAGCCTTGGGCATGTGAAGTCTGGAGCAATAATTGTTCACCACTCTCCTGGCCACATGACCTCAGCCAGGCCAGTCAGAATCCTTCTCTAGGAATCACTCCCCCCCCACCCCACCCCAGATTTCTTTTACCTCATTGACCAGGGTGCTATAAGTACATGGTCCTGGAAGTACTAGTGACCATGTTCCTCAAGTGTGAAGAGAATCATTTCAAGAGAAGAAAATGAAGCCAAGAAACAAAAGTAGAGATGAGAGCTAGCCATATCCCCAAAATCAGTGAAAAGAGAATTTCTTATATATATATATATATACTGATGTTTGCTGCAGCATTATTCACAGTGGCTAGAAGGTAGAAGCAGCCCATTTGTCCTTGAATAAACAAAATGTGATATAGTCATACAATGGAATATTATTCAGCCATAAAAAGGAATAAAAATTCGACACATATAGATAAACCTTGAAAACATTATGCTAAGTGATATAAGCCAAGTGTTAAAGGACACATACCATATAATTCTGCTTATGAGAGGTACCTAGAATGGGTGAGTTTGTAGGTACAGAAAGGATCATGATGGGTACCAGGGCTGGAGGAAGACAGAAATGAAGTTAGTAGTTAGTGCATGCAAGAGTTTTACATTTGGGTTGGTTTCAAGGTTCTGAAAATGGATAATGTGGTCAAATTTTCTTGTGATTTACCTCACTGCTGCTGAATTAAAAACTTAAGAGTGGTTAAACAGGGCAGGGTGAGGTGGTACATGCCTATAATCCTAGCACTCGGAGGCTGAGGCAAGAAGTTTGCTAGTTCAAGGCCAGCCTGGCAATGTAGCAAAACAAAACAAAATGGTTAAAAGGGTAAATTTTACATATATTTTATCACAATAAAAAAAATAAAGGAACTGAAATATTTCAGGGGGTTTGGGAG
Source organism: Castor canadensis (assembly GCF_047511655.1). Classification (NCBI taxonomy): domain Eukaryota; kingdom Metazoa; phylum Chordata; class Mammalia; order Rodentia; family Castoridae; genus Castor; species Castor canadensis. The sequence goes on along the minus strand of NC_133388.1, from coordinate 14,403,998 downwards.
GCAAGTAGATAAGTTAGACCTTAGCAGAATGTTCATGCACAGCTGGATTGCAATGCTGGTGTGAAGAGAGCCACTTAGGAGGCTGAGAAAGTCACCTGAGGAGGAACCCATAAATACAGCTGTGGTCCCCAGTGGTCATGGGTGAAGGAGCGGTTTTTCAGCTAGAAAACTGCTGGTGAGGGAACTGAACATGCATCAGTGACAACCATCTCAGAGACCCCTGCACAGGAGCCTGCTATGGTAAAGAGTGGGAGGCACGGAGAGACTGGTGATGGGAGGAGATGCACTGGTCATCCGGAAATCCAGCATGGAGAAGGCGGCCTCCTGTGCTGCCTCCCCCTGTCCCGAGCTGCCAAGCACTCATTTCACCCACAGCAAAACCCCCTGGGTAGTAACGATGCTCATTCTCAGCGCCTACAAGGAAAGCAAAACCCAGGGGGATTTTTTAGTTTTCCCACGTTTAGACAGACATGGGAAAGTTGAGTTTCAAGTTCAGATCTGTTCTTATTCCAAAATGCGTTAGGAGTGCGGATTCTCCACGATGCCTTTGAAACTCTGGGGTGGAGGGTGGGACGCTTCAGGCTGAAGGGTCACCTTCACCCCCAGGTAATCCTGATTCAGTGGTCTGCTGTGGACTCCAGTAGGGGAAGGCCTCTCTTCCCTCCACCTAGAGTGCTCCTGGCACCTCCAGGACCAGGACAGACAGTAGCCCTGTGAACAGAGTCCAGAGTCCCACAGCCTCAGGGCACTGGGCTGCCTTCACCCCAGCACACATCCCCCAAAGCCCTATGGCTAGCGGGCACCATGGGTGCTAGGTGCTGGGGCTACTGAGGAATGTTAGGCTCACAATCTTTGTGCCCTCCCCATCTGCATTCACTCCCCAAGGTCAGAACCCTGACTTTTATGGTTGCTGTCCTCAGATTCTGGCCACATGCCTGCATATACTAGGAGCTTCAGCAAGCTTGGATACAATCTGTAGGTGTTTTTCCATGAAGGAAGAGTATGCTTGTTTCTTGTGTCACTTCACTTACCACTGAGCCTCCTGTCAATCTCTGCCTTCCACCTCTCTCTTTTTTTTTTGCAGTACTGGGATTTGAACTCAGGGCTTCATGATTACAAGGCAAGTGTGCCTCTAGCCCTCCACTTCCATTTTTAAAGGCTTGATCACTAAAGCATGGATCTTACATCTAGGCAATTAAGGCCACCTCTCCCAATTAGATTGGTTGCTCTTTGATTATCTACATGCACAAACTAGCCTCGAACACTGACGAGTTTCTTGCTATTTCAGTCAACCATTATTAGGAAAGAGAATGCATAAACAAATTATTTTTGCATCTGTAAATTATTGTTGGTCTTTCAAGATTAACCAAGGGAAGCAGATAGTGACTAAGCTTCCACTCTACCAGGTAAGGAGGGAACCTAGATTTTGCATCCCAAATCCCTTTCAGAAAGGCTGCCTATCTTCTTGGTTTGCAAATGTAAAACCCAACCAGAGTCTTTTAACTTTCTCTGCTCACCTTGCACAATGAATATTTGAACTACACTTAACATTTTAAGTTAAGCTTCAACTCAAATGGTTTGGCTGTACTCAGGCCAATTATCCTTCAACCCAATCTCTTTGATGAGTCCATAGTTGACAGAGCTGCTCTGAGGAAGGAGGATGTGGGTGGCCTAACCTCTGCTGCCTCTGGGTAGGATTGAGACTTACCTTTGCTCGTTGCAGATTCCAGCATCAAGTGTCTGAGGATCTATCAAGGATTCATTCTGCACTTCTCCTGGCTGAACCATTTGACACATACTGTATTTAATTATACTTAATTCAAAAGAAAGGTTTGCTTTCAAGGATTCAGTTCTTTTTATTGTTTGACCCATCCATTCATTCATTCTTCAGCAAATGTATTTGGAACACCAGCCATCCTGTAAGACTCCCCCAGAGGCTGGGGTAAGTGGAGGATGAGTCTGACATTGGGAAGGGCATGGTCCCCTGTGAGGGTAGGAGACATGGGTAATGTGGGTGCAATAGTGTCCTAGTATTTTTCAGCTGCTTTTTAGAGGCAATATTGGATGGACAGAGTTACAAAGGCTTTAAGGATTGATGATGCCAAGTGCAATAAACCAGTTTCTCTAGTGATCTTTGATCGTTTTCGTGATTTAAAGAAGTTTATTTCTATTTAGGATTTATTAATAGTATAAGGGGGTTTCATGTGAGAATTCCATATATTCATATAGTGTATTTTGAGCAAGTTCACTCCTCTATTATATTCTTTCAACCCCCTCCGTCCTCCCTTCTTTTTAAAAACACTGTTTGGTGGTTTTCTTTATGCTATCTCCATATGTATGCAAGTAACATACTTTGACTCTCTCCACCCCCAGGTACACGCTTTATTTCCCCTCCTCCTCCTCCTGTTGAACCCCCACTCCACCCCCACATGCCACACAGGACGCTGTCCCCTTTTGTACTCAAGTCTCATTATTATTATTATTATTTAATTTAGACCTAGATTCTGCAAATGAGTGAAAACATGATATTTGGCTTTTGAACTTGGCTTACTTAACTCAATATAATGATCTCCAGTTCCATCCCATCCATTTTTCTTGCAAGTGGCATAATTTCATTCTTTATGGCTGAGCAATACTCCATTGCATGTATGTGTGCATACATATATACATCTGTATATATACATATATCACATTTTTTAATCTAAAGAAATTTATTATAACTTTCCTAAAGGTTACTGATGAAGATGAGTACCTGAAAAAGATCCATAAAAGATGGCTTAGTCTTTTATATAAATAAAAATAATAGCTAACATGGGTAGAGCATATCCAGTGTCCCTTCTACTCTATCAGCAACACAATCCCACAATTATTCATCCCTAAAGTCCCGATTTGTTAAAGGTGCCACCCAGGTTCAGCTAGGGGCCCAGAGCTATGAAATCCATAGGTGAACTTGAGCTCCATCTTGTGATCCTATTTGCTCCTCTGTCCGCTGCCACCGCTGTGGCTCAGGTCCTCAGCTTCTCTCCTGAGCTCTCCATTGTCTTCGGAACCAGCCTCTTTAACCCATATCCTTGTCCTGTCATGATCCACCTTCCACTTTGCTTCCAGTTGATTATTCTCTTGACTCTGCTCCATTTCAAAACTCTCAGTGGTTCCCAAGAGTCTGCAGATACCTAGAGGTCAAAGTTTGCAGAAGCCAGTCCCTGCTTATGTAACTTCTTGCCCTGACCCGATCTAGGCCTTGGTCACACCAGGCCACACTGTTTCCTAAACCATGATGAAATTTCATACCTCTATGCAGTAGTTCTCACTGCTCCTCTTGCCTGAAATCCCCTTCCTCTCTTTCTGTGACCTTGGAAATCCATCATTCTTCAGTGTTTATCTCAACTGTCTCCTTCTTGGTGAGGTCACTCCATTTTGCCACCTGACACCCTGCTACTCCAGGCACTGCTCCCTGCTTCCTTCTCACAGAATTCTTCCTTCTCACTATTTCCATGGCATAATGTAGACACTTTATTCTAGCACTTACCATAGGTACATTTTTTTTCTTTTTTCTTTTTTTTTTTCCTTGAGTGTCCTCTGTCTCCCAGAGAAGAGTCCCTTGAAGGTTCTTGCAGTTGAGAACATGATATCTGGTCTGCTGGGCACCACTGCTGTGGACGAATATCAGGGAGTCCTAGTCTGGCCAGCTCCTTTCATTGCCTGGAAATGGTGGTCAGTCTAGCATGGGTGGACACACCATTGGTCCTGCCTTCCCCCTCCCCCTCCCCAGCCCCATGCACTTGAACTTCCCCACTCACCACTCCAGCACTTTCCTAAAGTCCCTGTCCTACTCTTCACTCAGGTTTGTCCCTTTCCAGTGATTATGGCTGTAGGTAAAGCAGAGAAGCTGCTTTGATTTCCAAATCCCTTGGCCCTTCTGAGGCAGCACAGAATGGCAGAGCTAACATCAGCCTGAACCAGGAGCCGCCTTCCAACTTCAACCAGGAGCAGCTCCATTGCGGCTGCGTCATCTGCGTTGTGTTTATGTTCCTCCAAGTCTAGCAAAAAGCTGGAGCACAGCATTACTCACCAAACTCCTAAATTCCTTATGGAAGCCAATCCATAAGCACAAAACCTGGAGATGGCCAATTCAAAGGATTTACAGTAGATGGAGCTATATATTTCACTGTGATCTACTCTGTGTTTCATATACCATGTGAAATTATTAACATTTTCACAGTTCATACTTTTTGGTTAAGCATATTAAAAGCCATGGGATTCACTTGTCCTGTTTATTCTTGTTAGTTGTAAACTACTGGAAAATATTATTGAAGTATTTCCCTAAAAATTACAGTGATTAAAAGCAATTGATATAAGTAAAAGAAGCATTAATAAAAGCCAGATACAATGAAATCTTCAGGGTCCCAATAGATAAAATGTACAGGGATATTTACATTTCAGCTAAAAGCAGCCAACTCACAAATAAAAAGACGAAAACAACAGACACTATTTTATGAGTATATATTTAAAGTACATTTTCTAAATTAACAACTATATAATTGATAAGGCCCAAATCTTCAGTAGTGAAGTTCTACTGAAAGTAACCAAGGAACCCTGACCCCTTGGTACTCAGTTTATTTTTATACATAAAATTAGACTGGAAGATGCTTCATACCTCTTGTCCTGATTTAGAGCCAATTTCTATGACTACATCAAGTGGTCATTCATTTCAAAGCCGCTCATCAAACATGGCAGGCATAGAGTCTCTCCCTGGCTTAGTTTAAGTCTGGTAATCAGAAGGAATCCATGAACTCCACAGACTCAAACAGGGATCCTTTGACAACAGCTGGTTTAGAATTTGTCTTCGCATCTTGGTCTCCTAATATAGATTATGGAAAAATTGGTATTCACCATCTACTTGTGCTAAGCTCCATAGTGGGCCTGGAGAAAACAGATAAATAAGGCTGTGTCTCCCCTTCTGAAAGATCTTGTGGTCTAGTTACTTAATTTACACCAGACTGACCACAGAAATTTGTGCACTGTTGGTGGAAAAATAGTAGGGCTGTCCAAGATCAAGTGTGATGTTATAATTTCTGGTTAGATGGGAATTCTTCATCTCAACAAATTTCCACTGCTTTAGTCTAATGAGCAAAACAAAAAGCGTGGAATAAATATTCTAATTTTGACTGTAAAAACATAACAAAAACATTTTAAGAGAAAATTCTACTTGTAATCTTTTGACACATATACTGCTTTAATTATTCTGATTGCTTCATTCCTTGTCTTTATTTATGTACAATTTTTACAAAACCTAACCAGAGCATAGATATAAGATTGTATTCAGAAGTGTTTGTTCTGACTTCACCTCACTCAAGCATTTTTCAGTATCTCCCCACAGAGAGCACACACATTGTAATGGCTACGTAATATCCCTTTGTTCTGGTATCATATTTTGTTTTGTCATTTAGGTTTTTAAAATATTTTATTGTGATAAAAATGCTACAAACAAACATTTTCATGAATTAATCTTTTCCCTTTTGGGTTATTTCTTGGCAAAAGTACTCAGGAATATCACCATAAATTCAAAGAATGAGTTAATTTTATGTTTCCTATGAAGTTCTGACCCCAGCAGAATGGACATGGGGAAATGGCAAGGACCATGGAACACATGTACAGTATGTCAACAGCAAGATTCATAAATATTGTACATCATTGTCACTTCTTATTGGTCAGAGCTTCGTCACATGGCTGCACTTAGCTCCAAGGAAGGCTGGGAAATGCAGTCTTTGCCAGGCAACTAGGACAGAGCTAAATTAGAACAGATAATAAGGCATAATAGTCTGCCATAGAGGAGATTTTACAACTTTTTACTGTGGAAGTTTCAAGTGTATAAAAATGAAAGATGAACTTCACAAATCTTCAGACATCACCATTTGCCTATCCTGTTTCATTTCATCCCCCTCTCCTTCCCACATTTTTTTTTCTGTTTTAATTGTTGTGAAATACACAAAATGTAATATTTGGATTATTTTTGCCTACCATTTTACCCATAAGTACTTCAACATCTCTGATTATGGCTTTTTAACACATAATCATCTGCCATTTTCATGCACAACATGAACAATAGTCCAGGCCATCGTAACATTTACTCACATGTCTGAAGAAGTTTTTGTACAGTTATTCATTCAAATCCAGGTCTATCTGCAATCCAAACATTGCATTTGGTTATTACGTCTCACAAGCTTCTTTTGACCTGTCATGCCTTCCACCCTTCCTGACTCTTGAAATGTCCCAAGTTTATTAGAACAATATTTCACAATAGGTCTTAACTTCTGACCAATTAGATCCTTAGGAAATGGTTTCTGTTTGCTTTTGGTTTTGAGACAGGGTCTGGATGTGGAGCCCAGGCTGGGTCAAACTTGAGACCCTCCTGTCTCAGCCTTCCAAGTGCTGGGATTGTAGGTGGGCTCTGCCATGACCAAATTCTCAGGAAAATTTTTTACAATAAATTTCTAGAATTATGTGGACAAACAACATGAACTCCGGCTCTTGCTCACCGCACTGACAAGTGAAAGTGTTCATCACATCTGCTGCCACCAGCTGGGTGTTGTCACACATCCCCCTCACAGCTTGGTGAACACCAGATGGCAGGCTCTTCAGTGGGTGTTAATTTGACAAGTGTGGAAACAGCGCCTCAATTTATATTTTGTGAATTTAAGATGTGTAAAGTGGTATCTTTAACTTCTATTTCCTTAGCTACCATTGTCACTCTTGTGTTTATTTATTTCTGAAGTAATTGACTCTTCAAAGCTTCTCACTAGGCACAGGTGCAGCCCTCCAATTCCTAGGTAATTCTGTACCTGTGCCCAGTTATAATCATGATTCTCTCTTTTTTAAAAATACTACACTCAGCTGGGCACAGTGGTATACATCTATAGTCCCAGCTACTCAAGAGGCTGAGGCAGTAGGATTAGTTCAGCCTAGGACTTCAAGGCCAGCCTGGGCTACATTGTGAGGGCTTGTCTTAAAACAAACAAACAAACAAACAAAAAAACACAAATAATTCATTTTTGGAGTTAACAAGAAATGGATCCTGAAGTACAGCAAGATCTCATGTACTCTCCCACTGTACTCATAATTTCCTCTGTTGCTAACATCTTTTTTGTGGTTTGTTTTTTGTTTTTGGATTGAATTTAGAGTCTCATGCACTCTACCACTTGAACAGTACCGCCAATCCTTTGCTTTTCACCTTAACTTTGCTCACTCTGTTCTCAGACTGAGATCCTCCTACCTCTGCCTCCCTTGTAACTGGGATTACATGCATGTGACACCACACCAAGCTTTATTGCTAATATCTTACATTAGGATGGTACATTTGTTACAATTGATGAACCAATATTGATATATTACAATTGACTAAAGCCCATAGTTCACATCAGGACTTACTCTGTGTTATGTAGTTCTAGGGGATGAGACAAATGCATAGTCACATGTACCTACCATTACAGTCTCATACAGGAGCAGTTCATTGCCTTAAAAATCTTGTATTCAGTCTATTCATCCCTCCCCAGCGAACCTTTGCAACATTCATCTTTTTACTAGCTCCATCTTTCTGTCTTTTCCAGAATGTCTTATAGTTAGAAGTGCACATTAGGTAGCCTTTTCAGGCTGGCTTCTTTAATTTAGCAATATACTTAAGGTCCCTTCGTGTATTTTCTATATTGCTGAGTAATGTTTCACTGCATGACTATCCTACAGATTATCCATTTATACCTACTAAAGGTTATCTTGGTTGCTTCCAAGTTTTGACAATTATGTATAAAGTTGTTGTAAACATCCACGTACAAGTTTTTGTATAGACATAAGTTTTTGACTCATTTTGGTAAATGCTGGATCACATGGTAAGAGTATGCTTAGGGTTATAAGAAATCACCAGACTGTCTTCCAAAGTGGCTGTGCTGTTTCATGTTCCCACCAGCAGTGAATGAGAGTTCTTCTTGCTCCACATCCCTGCTGACATTTGGTGTTGTCAACCTTTTGGATTTTAGCCATCCTCTGCATGATATCTCATCGTTGTTTTAATTTTTCAATTCTCTAATGATATATGATGTCATGCATCTTTTCATATACTTATTTGATACCTGTATATCTTTGTTGGTGGGGTGTCTGCTCAGATTGTTTTCCTACTTTCTAACTGGGTGGTTGTTTTCCTGTTGAGTTTCAAGAATTTTTATATTGAGATGCTGTAATTTACACATAGTTGTAAGAAAGAATTCAGAGACCCCATGAACCATTTATCTTGTTTCCTCCCAGCATTTTGCAAAATTCATAGCCATTATAGTGATACAGTCAAGATAAAGAACACTTCCATCAACACAGGGTTGCTCCTGTGGCTTATTCATATTTGGAATAGTCTTCCTATGTTTAGAGATTCCTGCACATAGAATCCTGCCTTCCAATATAAGGGTGAAAACTTGAATCAAAGCTGGACCTATGCATGACATAACCATGAACAATGGCTTTGAAAAGTGGAAAAAATGCTCTGTGGCACTTGCATTTTTGCTGGCCTGGTGTTGGCAAGAGCATCTGTCTTTGAGGACAGCAGCACTAAGTTTGCAGGGTTGAGCTCCTGGCACTGAAGGGACAGTGGAGAGGCAGCCTTGGTGGCACTGAAGGGACAGTGGAGAGGCAGGACTTGGTGGAGTCGGTGCTCTGCAGAGATTTTTTTCATCTGCTGTGTGTATTGTTTTCAAAGCTTTAGAACCTCAAGTCTCATTCCCTGCTTCTCCCTGCTGTTCTACCAGTGGTCCTCTGTCCTTTTACTTATTTTTTTGGGGGGTGGTAATTTAAAGCCTTTGATTATTCAAGAAGAATAAGCAAACAAGCAATCAAAAAGCCCAAGTAATATTAAGTATCCTATCCATATCCTTTTGCTTCCTTTTCTGCACCATTGTCCAGAGTCCATGTCTCTTGCTTGGAACTAAGAATTTTGACAAATCAATTTCCCTAAGACTCAGGCTTCACTGGATCCCAAGAAAGAATAAAAGAGGAGCTTTTCAACCCTCGTGCTTACAGTTGTGCCACCAAACAGTTTACAGAATCCAAAAACCAAGCAGATAGGTGTCTGAAGCTGGATGTTGATCATTTCTTTCAGTGAGTGAGCCCACTGGACAGAGCAGTGAGGACCTCACTGAGATTTCAGAGGTGCTGGCTTGGAAGAAGGATCCTCAGCATGAGAGCCTCTCTGCACCAGCTTCCCCTGAGGTGATAACTAAGCTGTATACCAAGTAAGAGTGGAAAGGTGGGCTTGAGGGACAGACAGATGAATGTTAAAATTGAGGCCTTGTTACCCGCTGCTTTCAAGACACATTTTTCAGCCTCCATTGCTCTGTCTGCAAAATGAAGATGGTAATGGTCCGCCTCCAGGGTTATTGCAAAGATGGAAGGAGAAACAAACCTCAAGGCACTGATGCACTTTCTGACTTATGACAGGTGCTTGATAAAGGTCATTGTTTTTCAGTGTCCTGTTGGAGAAGTAATTGTTACTGGATTCTGGGCATTGCATCTGGGGGTCAGAAAGTTCTTGGTCTTGTTGGAGAAAGAATTTAAGGATGGACACAGAGGAGACTTAAGCAGGGGCAGGTTTATTATTAATGCAAAGCAAAGTCAAAGCAAAGCAAAAGTGCACCCTCCAGACGGGAGGGTGGGCAGGATCAAGAGCCAGCACTATGCTGGAGGTCCCAAGACCTCAAGCTTTTATTGGGGTCTGCAGCATGGAGGTGGTCAGTTCTGGAAGACTGGGTTAATTGTCAGTAAGTCCTGAAGACAGGGTTATGTGTCATCAACTCCTCTCATATGTCCGGTAGGAAAGTTCATGGAATTGGAATGGTCAGACCAGGGCTGTCATTTTCCATAGGCTGTGGGAGCCGCAGGTCAGCAAGACCCTGCTGTATGTCACAGGTCCTCTGTTACTCTCACCAGTCCAGGATGTGATTCTTGTCAACATCCAAGCCATCATTTTCAGTCATCAGGTATCCTACCTCGTTAACACCTGTGTAATAATGATGTAACCCATTCACCAAAATGACAAGAGACCAGAGCAGACACTGCTAGCTGCCTCCACACTATTACTTCTCCTTTGTTAACAGACGGCAGCAATATTCCTAGCTACAGAACTACATTTTCCAGCCTTCCTTTTCCAACTTCCCTTGCTGCCCTGCTGTGGTCACGTTCTGCAATGTTGGCCAATGAGACATCTATGGAAGTGTACCAGACTTTATATTTTGCTTTCTCCTGTAGCTTCCTCTACTTTCCTGATCCAGAAATGTGGAGATGGGGTGCAGAGGCCATCTTGTGATCAAAAGAGACCCTGAAGGGGAAGCCAGAACAGAAGACAGAAAATAGAAGAAACCTGGGATATTGATGAATGACAGAGCCACTGCCTCAGGGCCATAGACCTCAGTTACCCAGGAGGAGAAATTATGCCTTATATAGTGAAGTACTATAGTTAGAGTTCTATCATTAAGTGTATCCTACTAACCAAATGTAACTGTACCTAATGCAGAGACCAAACCTGCCATATCCAGGGATGAACTAGCTAGCTTTTAATAATGACTTTAAAATACGAATGGCAGCATATGTTGGGGGAGGGGAGGGCAGCTTGGACTTGTATCCTGTTTATCATGCAGGCAGTAAAAGTGAAAACTGATTTAGAAAAGCCAAATATTTTCCCATCGCCTTTATGTATGTAACAGACTGTCTATCTCTGATTTAAGGTGCAAAGCCTTCGGACTTCAGAATATAATGCCAGCCCCCATTCAACAAGCTGTGCCCAAGGTGGTGTTGAGGGATCCTTCTCCTTCCCTGGTTTGTGCCCGGGGCTCCCAGAGTGTTGGCAGTGTTGGGAGAAGTCTGATTTACTTTGCCCAGGCAGTGCTGGAAGATGCCAGCTTACTGAAGCCAGGCATTCACTGGTGTCCAATGTGACAGCCACACACAATCTCTTGCATCCTCAGTTGCCTCCAGTCCTGGACAGTATCTTCCCCTGGCAGAGGAATTCTTCAAGTAGGTTGCCCTACTTGCCAGGGTTTGTGCTCAGTGAAGGAGGCTCATACTGGCTGGTTAAGGCTGTGTGGAGTGAAGCTCCTATGATCCTTCCACTAGCTAGTTCTGTTGGCACTTGGTAAATCCAGCGAGGTGGGGACAGGCCAGACTACTGCCAGTCCCCTGCAGTGAGAATACTGCTTTTGCTTTCTCCTCTTCCTCTTCCTCCTCCTCCTCTTCCTCTTCTTCCTTCCCACCCCCATCATTGTCATCATCAGATGATCTTTCTCGGCTCACTTACACCATCAGTAAAATAAGAACAGCATGTGACTCTGTGAGCCCCACAGGCTTCTCCTCAAAACAAAATTAGACTACATTTGTAAGCGCTTTACACCTTCTGAGAGCAAATGAAAATTATCAAAAATAATGAGCTGAGACAAACCAATGAGCTGATACGTGAAGGTTGGATAAGAGGTGGCTTATCTACAGTAGGTAATCTAATTAATAACTATTCTAGTTGCCTTAAACAAAAACAAAGACTATGATCCCCTTTTAGGAAGTACAGATGGCTGCTGGGTATTGAGGGGTTGGGGGGAGAGGGAGGGGGTGGAGTGGGTGGTAAGGGAGGGGGTGGGGGCAGGGGGAGAAATGACCCAAGCCTTGTATGCACATATGAATAATAAGAAAAAAAAATAAGAAAGTACAGATGGTTGCAGGCAATGTGGCTTCGCCATTGCTGTGGGTCTTTGGGCCTCCATCAGGCAAGTTCGGTAACTGAGGGCAACGTTTAGATGCCTTCTTAGGATGTTAACAGCATGATTTGATTACATTGAATCTAACAAGAGAAATATGAAATTTGTATTATGTCATCTTAAACTTCAATTTTTTTCAGGTAATTTTTACTGTATTTCATAGAAATAGGTCTGTGACAATTGAAAATACTTTTCTTTCTTTTAGCGGGACTGGGGTTTGAAGTCAAGGCCTCATGCTTGGTAGGCGAAAATCTTTTTTTCTTAAAGCCCTTCATCCCACATGGTTTGGGAAGCTCTGGTTTCTCCCCATGGGCTGTGATTTTTGGAAGCTCTGTCCCCAGACTGGCACAGCTCAAGCCCAGGGTCCTCCCTCCATGAGCTCCATCTTTGGATGGACATCTCCCACCCTAAGCATCACCTGGGATCTTCCCATAATCTCCAGATATTGAGCAAATACTTCTTGAGTAAACAATTGCACACACAGCCCAAGTGATTTGAACTCATTTCCCTATCCCTACCCCTACTCCAGATATACAATTGGTATACTTATAATGATTAAATTAAAAACCACTGTTCTGAGTTTTCCTTTTGGTTACCACAGATAGGCTGTTCTTCAGTCCAGAATGATCTCACACAAGGGTTCTCAAGCCACTGGCACTGTGCCCACACCTACCCACTGTGTCTTCCTCCAACCCATTTTGCCAAATCAGGACAGGTGGGCCAGAGAGGATTGCAATGTAGAAATGCTGTTCTCAGTCTAGAAAAGTCAGAGTCATTGAGGACATCTCCAGGGTTATAGCGGTGGCATAAAAAGTCTGCAAATGATGAATATTGGGGGTAAAATGCTAAGACAAATCATTGGAACTCTAAGAGGAAAAGGAAAGATAGTCATCCCAATGATACCATGGCCATCTGGACTTGGGTTACTTCCTGGGTGTTTCTACATATTGTGGCCCATTTTAGTCCTCACAGTGGGGTCATTGTTAGGATTTCTACCTCACAGCTGAAGGGAACGGAGGCTTGGGAAATCTGAGGCTGGTCTGAGGTCCGTGAATGAACTGGCTGTTGGGTCAGGGATGACAGAAATTCTGTCATTTCTTTCCCTATGGAGGGTGGGAGCATCAAACCACCCCGTGGTCACTCTCTCCCCAGGGTTGTCTGTGAGTCCTGCCCAGCAACAGCCCAGATCACCCGCCCTGGGTCACACACTCTTAGGGGCCACCTCCAGCCAGAAAGCTGGTTAATGTGCCAAAATAATTCCAGAGGCCCCAGGTTCCTATTCTAGCTCTGCCCCACCATCTTTATTCATTCCTTTCTTCCAGTCTCAGTCTTCTTTTGGGAATACACAGCTGTCCACAACCAAACATGTGAGAGTCCCATGATTGTGTGATATGTTTATCACCTGGCATCTGAGAGAGTCCCCAAAATGGCAGTTATGTTCCTATGCATCACTTTCCTCCCGAGGTACTCAGTGAGCTCCTGCTCAGAATGGACTTTGCCTCCTTCCCATCTCTGTCACCACAACTTAGCCCTGCACCCAGCAAGCCTTCCATACGGATGGACTGAAGGGACACGGTGGCCCAACACCCGACAACCAGGAGGTAAGCAAGCATCACCCAGGCTGCTAGCTGCTGTCCCAACTGACATCTCTCCCTTCTCCTCATTCATAATTCATGTAGCCCCATGTCCCTCCAAAGGACAGTTTCCTTTTTCCCTAGCAGCTGTGGCCAGTGGTTTAGCTCAAATAATAAGATGAAGCCTCATATGTTGGGTGGTTCTTCTTGGATATTTTCCAAGGCAGGGATGGTCTGCTGCAGCTGTCTCATCCATTCTGTACACAACATGGCGGCTATGTGATTTGAACACTAACTGGAACATGGATGTATTGACTGGATGTGTAGTCTCCAGTTTGAACACTGGGGACAAGGATGACCATCTGGGAATGACAGCTGGGAGGACTTTAGGGCAACAGAAAAGACACAATAGTTATGCCAAGTCTGTCTCTCTCTTATGAGAGAAAAACTTCTATAGTGTTTAAGCCATGGCTCTTTTGGGTTTCCTGTCACATGCAGCTGAAATTAATCCTAGATGTTACAGCAATTAATAGAGAAATGTCACCCTATCTTTACATCTGCAGCTTTTTATGGCACCTCTCCCTGTCCAAACTGAGCTTCAGGCCACCAAGCTGAAGCCTGATTATGCACAGCTGGCTACAGGCTCTGGAAACCTGAGTGCAGGGTTCATCTTCCTATGACATCACACACCCCTCTCTGTAGTGGGCTGGATCATCTGTTATGCTCTCTCTCTCTGTGTCTTCTCCTTTTCTCCACTCAAGCAGGGAGCAGGCTCTGCATAAGGTCAGGGGAGGTTTGTGAAGGGCTCCTGGCAGTTGTATATAAAGATGACAGGGTAAGGGGGCCCACGTTGGGGTGGTGTCCACAGGTAGGAGTAGGGACAGAGCTATCACTTTGGGGTCCACAGGATGGAAGTGGGAAAAGCCTCCGGGTGCACCAGGGGTCCTGAGATTCCAAATTCTAATCAGTGTGGACAGATGAGCAATTACTCTGGGTAGGCTCAGTACATGGGACAAGAACCCTCAACCCTCAGACAGGGAGCGGGAAAGGAGTCACCTCAGATTCAAACTCCCAGTGCTCCCAAATCCATGCTTCCCACATTTCCCATCTCTGCTAACTTAACAATTTTATTTCCAGCTGCTGAGGCCAGAACTTTGGGCCCTTTCTCAACCCTCCTTTCATACCCTACACCCAGTATACAAGGAAATCCAGAGGGTCTCCTTTGAGAATGCATCCAGAAGTCAATCCGTGTCCAGTGCCTCTGCTGCCCCACCCTGGCTTATGCCATGGACATTTTCCCTGCCTTGTTGCCTGGAGTCTATCCTCAATATGGAAGCCAGAGTTATCTGCAAATGGCTCAAAACCCTTCAGCAGGTCCCAGCCCACTCAGGGTCAAGGCCAAAGTCCTTGCCACATCCTGACCTGCTTCTTTATGTTCCTAAACTTCTCTCTCCCCTCTCCCCACCGTGCTGTCACCAAACTAGTTACTTGGCTGTCCCTTAAAACCCTCAGCTGCGGTCCTGTCTCAGTGCCCTTGCACTTGCTGCTTCCTTTTGCTTGAAATCTTCCTCCAGAAATTCAAACAAATTTGTCCCTGCCACTCTTTTGTCAAATGTGCTCTCAAAGAGACATTTCCTGATGATTCTACCAGCACTGAAGCTCCTTCCCACCCACCCCCAGTCTGATCTTCCTTCCCTGTCCTTCTTGGAGCACTTACTAATGTCTCTGACATGATATATGTTATGACATGTCTGCCTCCCTCCACTGGACAAACTCTAGGACTACTTTGTTTTAGCTTGCTACTGTATTTTCAGCACCACTATAGGGCTTGATACCTAGTAGGTGTGAAAATAAATGTCTGTTGCAACTTTCATTTGCTTTCCCTCCTTCCTCCACTCTTGCTGTCCTCTGCACCCAGATGAGGCCATATCCCATTGGCTTTGACTCAGGCTCTGTGTTCTGGAAAACAGAGATAGTATAGTAACTACCATGGGTCCCATGGCTAGTAAAAGGCCCAGGATTGAAGCCCGAGCAGTGTAACAATATAGTTACTATTACTACTATGGCAGCCCTGTGTCTGTGGGTTCCATTTCTGAGGTTCAATGAACTGGGGGTGAAATATATATAATGGCATCTGTACTGAACACACTCTTCTCATTGTTCCCTAATCAATACAGGATAACAGTTATATCACATTAAGTGTTAACCTAGAGATAACTTAAGTGCAAGAGGGGTATGTATGGGTTATATGAAAATGCCACACCATTTTATAATAGGAACTTGAGCATCCAAGGATTTTTGTACCCAAGGAGAATTGGGTTTCACTTTGGCCCTGGTAAGAGTATTGTTTGTTGGGACAAAAGAAAGATGGTGCTATTGCTGGTTGGTAAAAACACAAACATACATGGAAATAAGTGTTACCAATGAGATGGTCAGTTCAAGAAATTTATATTCAAACTTTTTCTTAATAACACATGTAATTTTACAAGATCATTCATCGTAGCACCAAACCCAATATTCCTTGATAGAAAACAGTCAAAATAACAAGTACTTCAGTGAATTTCCCACAGGTTATAAATTATGCAAATAGCCATTTACACCTTCATTTACAATAATCAATAAATAAAAGTGCATATTCATACAATATTTTTTACAAAGGTCCCTTTTTAATAAAGCTACAGCTATATATATATATATGCCTATCTATGTGTATATATGTATATAAATGTATTTATAGACAAAATAATCCTTGTACTACAAAATACATCTCTATTTTTCCCCCAATAGTTCTTCTGGAGCTCTCAGTAAAAATTTTCAGACGTAGTCAATTAAGTCCCACCATGACATTAAAGAAGCATTAAATCTGCTAAATGTATCAGAGGCTCTGAAAAATGAACACCTACTCCCATGTAACATGCTCAGAACACACTCCTGTCCCCAGGTTTAATAACTTGCCCCAACAGTGTACGGCAAGGAGTAACCATTTTTCCAATTTGTCTTTGGCTGATACGATCAGCACCAAAGTCAAGGATGCAGGCAGCATTCTTAGGGTCCAATTTCAGGGGCACAGAGCCCGTATCTTCTTTACCACAGACCCTGCCCTCAGCTACTACTCCCTCCCAAGGGATGTTCTGTAAGAGGGAGGAGCCTCACATCGGAAGGTGAGGCACAGAAATTCTGTGCCTTTTTATTTTGAGTAACTGCTCAGGGAAGGGGAAAAAGATGGGAGGGGTAGAAAAGTCTAGTCCTTTATAACTGTTTCAAATTTTAAAGAAATTTGCCAGGGAAACTGCCTTAGATGCTTATGTGAGACCAATTTAGTTCAGGAGGCCCTAAAAAGTTCTCCCTGTTTGACTCCAAATTTGCACCCCAGATCTTTAACAGTCAGACTCTGTGTCTTACCAAATTCTCCCCAAAGGCATCTTTCTCAGACACAAAACAGGAAGTGATGCTCTAGCCTTGGAGCTCACTTACATACAGAAGTGCATTTATTTTAAGCAAATAGACCACTTACTGAGATAAACACAAAGAACTATCTTGTCAACCTTTGGGCTTTTAAACCTAGAAAAGACTTTTCCTAAGGTGTTCCCTCTTTCAACCCTGAGAGGTAAATGCCTTATCCAAGCTAGGACATGGGTCTCTGATGCCCAGGACAGCATTATCTTGCTTTGGGCAATGCTAGATTGCAGGTGCCCCCAGTTTCCTTCAAAGAGTGTCACAATCCTTATGACATTTAGAAATATGGGTATTAAGTGGCTGTCCTTCCTAAAGCATGGCCTTGCAGGCAGTATGTTCTTATTGACTTTTGGTGCAATTAAAAGAAGTAGCTGTTACAAATGAGATAAATCTATCAAATTACATTTGTTCTATTTCTTTTTTGTATAACAATGCAAAAATCATGACTTTTGAACTTGAAGAAGCAATGATCCCTATCTGAGAGACATCACCCAAGTAATTCATCTCCAGCCCTCATGTTAACACTCTTTCCAGGCCTTCTCTGCATTGCTTTTTCAAGGAGAAAAGTGATTCCAAATACATGTGTGGGAGATAGCTGTAGGAAGCTTGAGGGGCAGAATGCACAGTAAATTGAAGTCACTGAAGAACTGTGTATGCTATTTGACACTGACTTGTCACTTGCTAAAGGCCCTTTACAGGCAGATATTTTGGTTGCAAATTTGCAGTTGTGGGCTAAACATGAATTTCATGTGCTTATGAAAAAAAGATCTAAGCAATTTCAATATGGGGTTGAGAGTCAAAGGATGCAGCAACAGGGGAGGGGTGAGAAGAATGTAAGGAAGGTAACCAAATGTGATTAATGACCTCTGCTTCCCTTCTAGGTGGGAGAATTTCTACCCATAAGTTGTCAACTAGGCCGACATCACCAAGAATCAGAATCTCATTAGGGCATCAGATTATTTGGTAAGCAGTGAAGTTGAGAGTGAAAGCTAAAGTCAGAAAATAAGTCCCAGGTTCTGCCACTTAAGAGCTCTAGCTGTGACCTTCCTATCTTTCTCTCCTGTGCTTTAGTTTCTCCCTGAAATAAACACCTCCCACCATTGTTGAAGGGGCTGAGAGAGTTAGGGACTACACAATGGCTTGCTTACACTTCCTCTATAAGAGGTGTTAGGTTTGAGATAGGGCAACTGCAAATGGGGTGGTGTGGTGGAGAGGACGAAGGAGTATATTCAGTTGGGAGAGCAGGAGAAAGGAGAACCAGGGGCTACTGAGCTGTCTACAACCTCATAAGGAACTTGCATTGTTCCTCCAACAAATATGTGCTAAATGTCTACACTGCAAAGTTCAGAGAAGTTAATCTGACCAGATGATAGACTGGGACTACAGCTTAGATGTGGCTGACTCCCAAACCCACAATACCTCCCGGACAAGGAGGGAGGATGGATGGAGAAACAAATAACAAGGGTTTATCGAAGGACCCCCCCCCCACCCCTGCTAGATGAAGCTAGACATGACATCTGAGTGTCATGGATCTAAACAAGTTAGCAGTGGAATCGGGGCTGTAGGACTGCTGAGTCGTGTGTGTATTTAAAAATGACTTGGTAAAGAGCACACAATCTGGTTTTTTTTTTTCACATAGACAAAAAAGTTTTCTGGTCCAATGCTGCTCCAGGCCCACCTGGGAAGGTCTATTTGCCTCAGGAAATGGTCTAAACACAACTAAGCCACTCTTCCTGACACTGTGATTCTTCCCCGAAGAATTACCTTGGGAATTCTAGTAACTTCTGCCAACATTCCAAACCAGGAACTTCAGGGCTGTGCCCCATTCCAGACCAAGCTCAAAGCCCTGTCCTGCACACAGTGAGAAATGACAAGGCCCAAGGTCACCACAGAGAAGAACCAGGAGGAGGGCTGAGTGCTCATGTGGAGCCTGAAGACACAGGCAGCACATGGGAAGGAAACGGAAGAGGCAGTGTGCAATTCATACAAAGTCTACAATCCGCACAATGAGGGCTCACTTTAAGGAGCTGCTGGATATGGTTCCCCAAAGCAGTGCCTGATGAGCGGCCTGGGCACAAAGGTCCATGGAGCACACGTGTTGTCTCACTCCTGGGCTAACTAGCAAGGGAAATACTCTAAACAATTTTCAGCAAACAAGTGAGATAGCAACTTTCAGCCTTCAACCATGCAACCTAACTCTTGTTGTCCTGAGGACAGCCCCTCAGTAGCCAGAGTTACCTGCTCTTCAACAGTGGCTGCAGATGACCCCTAACTTGGAGTCAGAAGAGATTATGCCAGTAGAGAAGTAATACATCTGGGCATTGCAGAGATTTCTGCACTCTTGTTTCTTGGCAGAAACATCGAGAAAGGTCCTGAGAAACCATGTTGGCCAGAAGCTTTAGCATGGACCACTTTTGGATGTCAGGATGTGATGCTCTGTGGAAAAGTCCAGGGGGGTAAAGTTCAGCACAGATCCAAGGATGGGGTCTCCTCCAAACAGGAGAGAGGGCCAGGTCTCGAAACTCCAGTGGGCCTTCAGGAGAATTAGGAAAAACTGAGTTCAAGTTGAAAAAATTCATGTCATCCAGTGGTCCAATGACATAACCACAAAAAGAAATAATCATTTGAATATGGCCTTTGAGCAGAACTTACTGGTATGATTTAACGCTGCCTTGCACTTGGCGCACCACAGCTCAACAGCACCGGTGGTCTCAGGACAGGTTCATTAATAAGTCAGCAGAGCAGCAAGCTGCCTAACTAACCAGTGAGAAAACTCAAGGGGATTTATGGGTGAAGACAGTATATGACAGCTAGGTGTGGTGGTTCATGTCTATAATCCCAGCACTCTAAAGATGAAGGCAGGACGATCACAAGCTTAAAAACAGCCTGGGTTACATAGGGAGACCCTGTCTCAACAACCCCCCCCCCAAAAGATGGTATATGAACACAGACTCACTTCTTCCACCATGAACCCTATGGAAATAAGAACAAAGGCATGAAAGTTATACAACCATGTAGATAAAGGGATGGGGAGAAGGCAACAGCAAGCAAGACACACCACCCCATTCATAGCAAGCAGGAGCAAGCTGTTGGAGAAAGTGGAAGTGGGAGCCCAACACCACATGCCTGAAGGGGGCAGCACTGAGCTGTCTCAGGCTGAGGCATCTAGGAAAGGCTTGAAAGCTGGAATGGGGGAGGTGGGGTGAGACACAGGGCTGATGACAGGAGCATTTGATGACTCTCAAGCCTCCTATCCCTACTATGTGGCCAAGATGACCACTCTACTCTTACTCTGTGAGAACCGAGACGCTCCAAACCAGATAGAAGACACAACACAGGAGCAGCTACAACAGGCACTGGAAGACTGCCTGCCCAGCGGTCAGAACTCGGCATTCAGGGGGACACCAGAGTCTCTGGGTACTGCCCTACAGTTTGTGCACTGCACAAAGGCACCTGGCCAAGAGAGCAAATGGGAGATAAAACCCAGCCTTTGCTCTGTTCCTCTAGCTTTGTCCTAGCTCAGGGTTGTATCTGCCCAGAAAGAGGCAAAAGGTGCCTTCTGCAGTCAAGCCAAGTGCTCATGGGTGGCTTCTGCCCAGAAGGGACACCTTTATTGAAACTATACAAGGGCACTCTGTGGGCTAGGGCAGCTCTGTGTATATTCCTCTTTCCCAGCCAGGAGTAGTGGAAAGATTTCTACCAAAATGGAATGAGCTCCAGAGAAGAGGAGCAAATGTTGGTATGTAGGATTTTCCATAGACAAGTCCAGCCTTCCTGGTGACAACATTTGACACTCAGAGCTTCCAACCAGCTCTTGGATGCATCAGTAGATATTTGAAGAACACTTGTATCTGAAAGACAGAGTTGAGACCAAACAAGAATGGAAGATTAGGGGAAGTGAGGACAAGATAGGGAGGAGAAAATTCCTTCAAAGCACCATCATTAACATCCACAGTGACCTGCATCCTTGAATCAAGAACAGGATACTATGCAACAAGACCAGAGAGCAACAGCACTAAGTTTTGGAAATTAAAAGTTAAGCATTCATACTGGGAAAATAAAATTGAATAAAATTTCTGAAAGCAGATAAAGGCTAGAGATGAAAAATAAAAAAGATAAAACTCTCAGAGGATTAAGAATTAGCCAGGAAGGTCCAACATTGGAATGACAGGCAGTCCAGAAAAAGAAAATGTAAATAACCACAAGAAAATGAAAGAAAATTCCCATGAGGGCTAAGCACAAATGTAACAGTAAGGATTCACCACCACCACCACAGGTCAGAACACAATGGGTGAAGAGAACAGAATGTCTCCCTGAAGAGGGGCAAACCCAAGTCACACTCAAAAGTATGGGGCTCACTAGCACCTGGACTCTCAATAGCCATGGCAGGGGAGGCGCTGGGGGAGGGGGTTTCCTCCACCTGCAATTCTATGCTCAGCCTCACCTGGGTAAGGGCAGAAGACATTTTAAATGATCTCAAAATATTTACAATATTTGCTTCCTAGACAGAGCGAGAAGGAGGAGGAGGAGGAAGAGGTAGTGGTGGTGAGGAGGAAGGGAGGAGGGAGAAAAGAGATCAAATTGAGGGGGAGAATTTGATGAAGAGGACATAGTGCACACCACCTGGCTCACCTACTCCAATCAGCCCTGCACGCTTGAGGCAGTGTCAGTGCACTGTCAGCACTGAGAACAGAGGTAGCAAGGCTTGTGATCTAACTGTATTGGAAAAACCTGGGCAAGCGTGGAACCTTCATCTGCACTATTAGAAGTCAGTAGATGTTTCTAAACTAAAATATATATATATATATATATATATATATATATATATATATATATATATATACAGTGTAAACAGGTCACCTAGGAATGCAAAGGGAAATACTAGAAGAAACAGCTAGAAGTGTTGAAAGCTAGAATACTAGAAGAAACAGCTAGAAGTGTTGAAAGCAGTCACTTCTAGCCAGCAAGACTCAGGGTTTGGCTAGTTCTCATTAAACACCTTACAGCATTTTTTTTAATTAAAAAAAAAAAGTCAAGTGATTAAGGGTGTTTTGTACAGCAGCTTTTTATATCCAGCTTCTTTTATATAAGCCTATGCTCAAGTGAGATGTTCGGTTTTTTTTTTTCCCCCCTTTAAAAAAAGTCAGTTTACAGAACCAAATGACTCTTGGGCATCTCGCCAGGAGATGTTTTAAAGGATGTACATATTACAAGTTATAATAGGCGAGAGAAGCCAGCTGAGGTTTTTCTTAACAAGGTCTAGACCTGTAAAATGAAGTGATTCCCATTTAAGTCAGCTCTTCTTTGGCATCTAATTTGGGCAAGGACTACATGGCGTCCAGGGCTATAAAATGTCACACACATGATCTTTATGGTCTGTACCTCTGAGCTTCCGATGATGCCGTGAGCTCACTAATTAGCTTGCTGTCCCCGAGGCTCTTGGCCTTCAAGATGGAACTGCTCCACCCTCCCAGCAGCTTTTGCCTCGGAAAACTGAGATTCTCTTGGAGAGAGGGGAGGCAGACTATAATCAGAATGACTTAAAAGGACAGATTTTGGCTGTCACGGACTTAATGTGCTGTGTAAATTCCTTTGGCCATGTTGGAATCAGCTTGCTAGGAAGGAGTGTGATTCCTGGAATAAGAACAATGCTGGTATGTGGAAGGATAAACCTCTACAGCTGTCAAGAATATTCCAGAAGAACAGAGGATCAACTTGAAAGTAAATGAAACTGCATGGAGAAAATACGGGAAAAAAAACAAAGTTTGGTATTTGGCCTAAAATTTTTAGTCTTATTTGAATGAGGACATTTCACACAGAGTCATTTTACCCTTTTTTTTCCCCCCCAGGACATTTGTATGGTCATGGAAGTTTCCTATAAAAAGTGACAGCTCTGGGACTGGGTATCATGTGACCAGAATGCTCATAGCAAGATTGCTCTTGACAGGTTGTGTGACCTTGGTCAACCTGCCCTGCCTCTCAGGGTTCTGCTGGACAAGAAGTTCCTCCTGATCAATAGTTTACAATTTTCTAAGAGTTGCCTGATACATGCTTTTCTGGGGAAGGAGGAACCAATACAAAGTGTTCTCTGATCTGAGTCTTATTAGGGAAAAGAGAGCACAGGGAGGCCAGGGCTGAGGAAGACAGTAGGAGAGAGACAGGTTTCTCCCGTCTCACAAACCACCTGCACTGGTCTATTCACTTGTGCTTTGCAGAAACCCTTTTTGAGAAACCCATTATGACCGACAGCAAAGCAAAGGATGCTGGTGCCAAGACATGCATTCGATCGAGGCCAGCATGTCCTGGCACTCACCTGTAGGATTCCTTCCAGCACCTGGTCAGTCA
The DNA here is from genome assembly GCF_047511655.1 of Castor canadensis. Lineage (NCBI taxonomy): Eukaryota > Metazoa > Chordata > Mammalia > Rodentia > Castoridae > Castor > Castor canadensis. Next base: position 14,380,846 of record NC_133388.1, on the reverse strand, counting down.
CTTTCTGCTCCTCAGGGCCTTCCCTGGTGCCCTGGGAAGGGGTGGGGGAGCTCACAGTCAAAGCTTGGCAGAATGGGAGGGGGTCTCAGGCCACCCCACTCAGCCAGAACTCTGCTTTCAGTGCAGGTCTGGATGGTGTCTATTAGGTTTCATTTGACAGGAGGGTCCCATTGGAAAAGTTTTGAAAATCATAGTTTTACTCAATCCAATCAATGCAAAAGTAAATTAAAAGTGCAACTTGCTCACCTACCATGCTCCCTACCCTCTGCACACGACAAAGCCTCTGCTCCCTTCCTTGGTGTCTGCCGGAAGTTGGCAGTTTCCCCCCAGTGAGTGCAACCATGGCCAGGCTGCAACAGGTGCATGCCCCTCTGGCATCTTCACTCAAACACTCCAGTTAGGAGGAAAACATGGCAGATTTCTTCCGGGTGGAGCATGGCCACCTTCACCTGAGGCATAAATAACTCCAGTTCCTCTAGGACCTTAAAACCCTGCATGAATCGAATGCATGAGCTAAGATCCAGGTTTGTATTAGTAAAGACTCTTACCAACTGATCCACAAGGCACACAAGGGCGAAACCCACCTAAGGCTCCAGCCGCAAACCTGAGTTCTGAGTACACAGCCAAAAAGCAAAACATGCTCCCGAGTTTTCCAGAAGAAAAAGGAAACACAAGACAAAACAAAACATGACAAGGGGACGGGCCCTACATTTTCTCAGAGGCCTTCAACCATCTGCAGAAATGGCCCAATCCTGAACAGAAAATAAAATGAAGTAAAAAGACCCCACGCCTGGTTGGGGTCCTGTCTTTTTATTCTCCAGACACACGCATCAGAGCCGGGTGAAGTCCAGCTGTGGGAAGAGCAGCAGACAGTAAACCAGGAGCCAGAGGAACAGAATGAAATACATCACATCCGGCTGCTGGACAAGCTGGGTCAGGGAGTCGCTCTGCAGGCTCTGGCTCCCCAGGGACACGGCTTCTCCAGAGTTGGTGGCCTTCCTGCAGAGGGAAAGACGGAATGCAGTTACCAGTAGGGTACCCCTGAGGATGGGCCATACCCAGCAGTACAGGCTCAGGCCTCTCCACCCTCCTGTAGGGTCAAAGGCTTCCTTTGATGAGTCTGGTGGAGAGGGAGGTAGAGTTTGTTTTCAGACCCCCAGGAAGGGGGGCCATTTTGACACTCATGGGGTACAGTGATTATCTCAGGCCACATAATTACTCTGTGATAGAGCTGGCACCTGAGTCACGTCCCCGGAGTTAGTCTATTTTTGTTTTGTTTTGGGTGGGACTGGGGTTTGAACTCAGGGCTTTGCACTTGCAAAGCAGGTGCTCTACCACTTAAGCCACACCTCCAGTCTAAGCCAAGTCCCCAGGGACACCACTGTGTTCTCTGCGAGTTCATCCTAAGGAAGAGTTAAGGACTGACAGCTCTCAGTTATCCTGCTGTCATGGAGGGAATTCTGCAGCCATCTGAAGGAATGCAGATGACAGGCAATTTCAAAACAGCCACTAACTACCCCCTACCACTACCAAGTTTTGTTTTTGGCTTTGGAATATTACCTTTAAGAGAATTACTAGATTTGATTTGGGACAGGTTTATCTTTCTTTAATTTTACAGGAGTTAAATGACTTTTTTTTTTTTTTTTGCCTTGGTAGATAATAGGGTGGTGGGGGTGGGGGTGGCTGGTGGAAACCAACCTCAGACCCAAATGTTCACAGAGACAAGGCTGAGGGAAGGAAGTTGGGGCTAATGTAGAGAAGCCTGGAGTGTAACCATCTTTGGGCTACTTCTGAGCTGGGATGGGATTATGAAAAACTGATACCACAGCTCCCTAAACTCCACAAATGGAGTGATTTACTGACACAACTTCCCTTTCTCATGTAAGGGATATTTTTTACTTCAAAAGTAATGCATGCTCAGCGCAGAAAACACAGCAGCATCTGTCAAGTTCGCAGATCCTGTTTTCAACATCTTTATCCCATGAAAGCTACCGGTGCTATTTCTCTAAGAGCGTGCTTAACATGGCTGAAAACTTGAATTGTCCATTTTAGGCCAGGGAGGGAAATTTGTGTTTCTTCTTTTTTTTTAGGAGCCAGAGGGGTGGAACTCCAAGGCCCACAGGCCTGGGGGATGGGCAGTACTCAAACACAATCTTCTAATTTCAGTAATCTAAATCTTTCCAAACCAATTCAAATCCATGGGGGGGAGGGGGATTGGGGGGAATAAAATGAAACAATTCCATAACTTTAACAGGGATAGGGACATCTCAGAACTTCCAAGATTTTCTGGTTTCCTATGTTCTAAGTAGGCTGTTTATAGAACTTAGCAACATTAGACTGCCATCTAGTTCTCCAACGGTAAGAAATACTTTCATAGACATCCTGGCATGTTTGCATTCCCTCTTCGTGTCTGCTCTGATTCCATAAAATTGTAAAATCAGCTCAGTGAGCTTCTGAGTATTGTACCTGCAGTGGGACAGAATGGACAGTTGTCAGGTGGTACGGCATTCCGGGGCACTGAGTATCCCAAGACTGCTCCCTGGCTCTACCTCTGCTAGAACCTAGCCCCACCTTCACACCAACTTGCTTTGCTCTGCTCATCAGTGCTAACTGATCTCTGCTAGCCCCTGTCACATTGAAATTATATTCTTTTTCTCTGAAATAAGGACGTTCATGCATCCTCTCAAATTAGTAATTTTGTCATTAACAAAGCATAGTTGAAAAATAACCATCCCCATAAGATAGCCTACATTATTAAACAAAAAAAAATTTTTTTTAATCCCACAAAATTTGAAAGTAAAACAAAGCCACCAACCTGTTTAACATTCGGTTTCTTCTGTCATCCTGGTCTGCTGCATTCCTCAATTGAACATAGCTAAAATGGTCCTACAGTGAAATTTATAAACAAAACCCCGCAACCCAATTAGTAAAGATGAAATCTCTGAAACAGAAAACAAGATGATTTTAAATACACAAAGCCGAGCATATGCCATGCTTTTCTTGATACTGCAAACATCTAATTCAAAATTAAAGCACTAAACAATAAATATTCCTCCCCCCCCCCCCCCCCGCCTCCCTGCCCACTGGTGACCCCACCCACCACCTGAACCCTATGGTAGCTGGGCTGCTGTGGTTCTGGCACATATGGGGCTACACACTTTGCCAATGTCATGAGGATCTTTCACTTTACTGCAACCCCAGCTTTGAATGTGATCTTTCTAGACATTTTTTTTTTTTCTTTCAGTACTGGGGCTTGAACTCAGGGACTCACACTTGCTAGGCAGGCAGTCTACCACTTGAGTCACTCTGCCAGCCTGAATGTGATCTTTCTAGATGTGAGTACAGTGGTGGAGGGAGGTGTCTTTGGTGCACTTTTATAACAAAGAGGCCTTTGGGCTTTAGAATCAACACTTTATTTACACCCCCGGTTGCCCCAACTGGACATCTGATTGCACTGTGCTTAACGAAAAGATTTCAATGTGTTTGTCTTCTATCCAAAAGTACAGTTGTAGCACTTGAGTAATTTCAAAGCTCTAGGCTAGGGAAGAGGAAGGATGGAAAGGAATTGATTAGCAGGGGCTATAGGGAAGAAGAAATTCACATACTAACCGATTCCAAAGACCTATTACTGTGTCGCCGAATGTAAATGCTGGAATCGCTGTGGCTAGTCCTGAAAAGCAAAGACACATTTGGAATTGGTATCCCCTCAGTTCCCGTGGCTCAGCCATGGGATTACCCCAGCCCAAGGCTTCCAGATGTGCATTTAGGCAAGCCACGACTTCAGACCCAGGGATAGAAAATCGTATCCAAGATGTCTGCTTTGTTAGAGTGCGCTTACAAACAGTAAGGAAGAAGGATATAGAGACACATTGGGTTTTTGTCTGCAAGAAACACAGTCAGATTTTTAACAGAAATCAGGCCATAATATATTCTTAAAAATCCTGGAATTCAGGGCTGGAAGCGACCTCTTTTGTCTTGGAGAGTCTTACTCACCAAGGTCCTCTGAAGGTTAAGGGCCTAGGCCTGGAAGCTGAGCTCCCTTTCCAGTGCTCCCTTCCTATGCACAATGGTGCTCTAGCCCTAGGGTGAACACAAAGAGGCTAACTTTCCAACCAGATCTTTGAGGCTGATGTGGAAGGTGCCTCTGTCCTTTGAGCAGAGCCAGCTCACCCAGGTCTGCAGCAAGAGAGGCTCGGGCTGGTACCCTGGCTTCTGGTAGATCAGCAGGCCATGCCAGTGAAAGACTTAGATCTTTGATCAGTTTTCCTCCTCTGTAAAATGGATCATCATTTCCACCCCATCTGCTCCACGTTGCTGATGGTGCTGGTGGGAAGTCACTGTGTACTGTAGGTGAAAGTGTTGGGCCCTGCTCTGATGCAGTGTCTGGTGGGTGCTGTGCACCCTGGTACAGAGGGTCATCTCAGTTGCTCAAGGCAAGTGTAGGCTCCAGGGTAGGAGGTGCCACTGTCCTCTGTATGCCAAGAAAACTATGCTTCAGAGAGGTTGGCAGCTGGCATAGGTTATTTTGACTGTGACCATGGGGTAATGTCCTTCTGGGATCTGGAAACAGGTCTGGCATTTGGCCAAGAATTTGTTCTCAGGAAATCTACTGGTATTTTTCAACCCCAAAGGGTGCCAATTGTTCCTAGCTTATATCACAGCACATAAATGAAGTAAAATGTACCTAAAGAGACAAAAGGGACCATAGTGCCTCACAAATCTGATTGCTACCTGTACTGCAGTATCTGGAGATGCAGAGGCACCCTCTTCCCATGTCTGTAATGTTTTCCAATAAAAAGACACCCCCTCCCCACCATGAGGGGATTTCTACTTTATCCCTCCCCTCTTTCCACAGGCAGCTTTCTTTTAGGTGGTTTTTATATTATACTGTAATCCGTATAAGCTTTGCAGTGGGTTTGAATCTTGACCTTCATTATTCTAGCCTATCAAGAGCCTACCGTGTACCAGGAACCAGACTAGGTCTTGGCACCCAACTCCTGCCCTCCAAGAGAACCTACCGTGAACCAGGAACCAGACTTGGTCTTGGCACCCAACTCCTGCTCTCCAAGAGAAGACAGAGGAAGTGCATTCACTCATTTATTTCTCTACCCAAAGAATTTTTATTGAATGTCACCTGCAAGCCAGGGCTATGCTAATGGCTGGGGCTATTGGGAGAGCCCTCCATTAGGTCCCTGCCTTCAAGGCACTGGCTCACAGACTGATGAAGGCACATGATACATTCTTACACAAATGATTATAGGAATTACAGTTCTGAGCAGTGTTGTGAAGTCAAAGAGTAAAGGGCATGGTATACAGGCTATATAAGGGGATCAAAAATAGCCTGGGGGAATCCAAGAAGCCTGCTTGGAGGAATTAATAGTGGAGTTGACAACCAAAGGCTGAGATGGAGTAAACCTGAGACAGTGTTCCAGAAAGTGGGACAGCTCTCAAATTTGAAGGAGCCTGGACCTGACCATTCAAGACACCAAGGCCAGGGTGCCTGGTGCAGCCATTGATGGAGAAGACATTAAGGAGCCAGAGATCACTGTAGGGTCCTGCAGACTATTGAACCATGGGAAGCCACATGGAAAGACTGAATTGAGAAAAACATCCTATGCTAGGGAACAGAGACATCCAGAACATGGTACCATTTAATAACCTGTGCCAGCTGCCCATCTCACTGAAGCTCAGTTTTCTTGGGTGTATAGTGGCACCTCCTACCCTGGAGTCAGCAGGTGGAACAGCCCAGCACTCAGAGGGCCCAGGAGTCCTGAGCCCACCTCAACGTTACCTGCTTAAGTTGAGGACACAGCTTTCCCCTTGATAATACACTCTGTTATCAATATAGCCTTGTCACACCATTCCTATAGAGAGGTGGTAAGGAGGAGCTGAGAAGCAGCTTGCCACCTGCTCTGAGCAGAAAGACTCCATTACCTAGGGGCTTCTCAAAGAGCCTTTGAGAACCAATCCATTTAGGGAGAAGCTGAGTGCTCTGGCAAGTGGCTGACAGCTCCTCCCTAAGCAGTGGTGGAGCAGGCAACTGCTCTGGGTCATCCCCCAAGTGTCTATCAGCAGTCATGGCAGGGTCCACAGCACACTACGAACAAGCATGTCTGCTGATGGTCCCGCCCAGCCAGGGACAGGGACCCTGGGAGTTGCAGGCAAAGTTGGCAACCAACTTGGACTGTGCCCGCCCCTCCTCACCCCTGCCTGCTTCTCCACAGCCCAGATAGAGAAGCAAAGCAGAGAGGAGACAGAAATTGGTGGGGGCACCTGCCAGCTCTTGCTCTGACTCTCTCTGCTTGGGCTCTTCCCTGCTCGCTCCCAACAGGCACATTTCAGTAATTTTCCTTTGCAGCGGTACAGCTCACACCCCTGCAGGCAATGAGGGCTAGGGCAAAACAGACTGTGGACTATGGAATCAGCCATGTCTGAATCTAAGCCCCTCACCCTGCCACTCATGAAGCACAATTACAACTACATGCCTCTTGGGTGACTGTGGGGTGCATGAACACAGTCTGGGCTTGGTACACAGTGACTACTGTGAAGACCAGTGACAATGGAAGAGCAGAGTCTTGTGATACTCAGCAGTTACGTATTTTTCCTACACAAATGTGGCTTCTTTCATGGCCTTGGAGTGGCCGCGCAGGTATGGGCTATAAGCTTCCTATTGATCCTTTAAAGCTCATTATCCAACCTGCTCCCTCCCTCCTTCCCCCAGGACAAATCAATGCCCCATCACCTTGGAGCCAAATCTACGGGAGAAGCCAGAATATGACTTCCATGCCCATCTTCCATGTGATGAGGATGAAAGAATCAAGCTCAAAGCCAGTGGGATGCTTATACATGGCCAAGTTTGGCTCTGCCTGGCCCACCCCACAGTTTAGTTTGTTCTCTAGGGCTGGGCGAAGGGGGCAACCTCTGTGTCTGTCATTTTTTCCACCTACGCTTGTCTAGGTTCAGCCATTCTGCTGCTCACTGCTAGTGGTCACCCTGTGGCTCGCAGAGGAAGCAGGAAAGCAAGCTCTGTGTCCTTTCAGTTTTGCTCCTTACAAGCAGCTCCGGTGACCATGAGGTCAGGATGGGGGGAGCCCAGGTGTAGAGAATGAGGATTTTCTGTGATGCTGTGTTTTTCCTGTTGCCCAACCCCACCCCTGCACCCCACACCAGATCAGAAAGTGCAAATATAATAAGATCAGAGAGCAACTCCCTGGCTCCACCTTATGAATTACCTGCAAGGGACTTTGTAGTCGCCAGGGTCTTCTTCTAGGTCATCTGAGGACCGAACAGTCCCAGGTGCTACAAATAATGAACTTTCTACATGGTCCATGTGTTTCCTTTTTTCCTTCTTTTTACTGCTGGTTGACTCCTCCAATACCTTTTGTTCTAATGGGTTTGCTATGTTTTCAGACTTTGGGGATTCTTGGGACTAGAAGACAAAACAAACAAATTAAGACAAATCACCTGCTGGTATAGGGGACCTCACCTTACAGGCTCCATCCCCAGTCCAGCCACAGTGTCCCTTCCCACTCTGCCTCTCTCGTGGATTCTTGCCAGCACAGCCTCCCACCCCCTTTCCCCTGCAACTTCCTCCGTGGGCATAATTCAAAGGCTAGAAATTGAAGGAGTGGACACAGGGCAGATTTTAGGGTCAGGAAGCTCTGGTTTCAAATCCTAGCTGACTCAGCTATTTGACCTTGTACAGCTGACTTTCTTTGGGCCTCATCTTCCTTACCTGTCAAATGGGTACAATTGTTATCACCCTCTATACTACAGGGTTCTAAGAGATAATGTCCCTCACAATGGGCAATGGCTGAATCCTTCACACAACCATTATCCACTGATCAGAGGAAAGAATCCAGGGAGATAAGTACTGCCAAGTTGGCCCCAGGGCTTGGAGAGGTATACACACACAGGCAAGTGTAGTTTGTGGGAGGCCACTGCCACCATGCCATTGGCGAAAGGGATCGTAGGGCCACATCACTAACACTGAGTTAAGGCTTATTCTTGTACCACTGTCACACAGGCACCTGACACTCATCAGCAAAACCACCAGTGAAACTCAGAGGTGTGGGAAGAATCCCTCCCAAGAATTCCTTCAGGGGATGGAAGGATTAGACTGGTCCAGCCAGCTGCCCAGAACATAGATCTGAGCAGAACCTGAAAGCGCTTCCAGCAATGTGGAACCACAGGACCTCTGCCATCATCGCTGGCAACTTTTTCTGAAAGGTAAAATGAAGAAAGGACTTCTGTTTCTTTCTTTCTTTCTTTCTTTTTTAAGGACTAGAACAGCTTACCATTTTCCAATCTCTGTGGCTGGAAAATATTTTCTTTTTGTGATTCTGGGATTTGAACTCAGGGCCCTGTACTTGCTAGGCAAGTGCTCTACCACTTGAACTGCATCCCTATCCCTTTTTGTTTTAATTATTTTTCAGATAGGGTCTCACGCTTTTTGCCTGGGGAAAGCCTCACACAGTGATTCTCCTACTTCTGCTTTCCATGAGCTGGGTTTATAGATGTGAGCCACCATGCCTGGCCTTCTTTCCTTTTCTTTTTTAAAAGGAGAGACACATGTCAGAGAAATGCTCCATTCTACATCTTCTGACTGATTCCATGATTCCCCAACCACAGCAGGTACTAACCTACTCATGTGCTGGATACAGCAGGTATTTACCCTGCTCTTGGCAACTACTGGCAGGAAAACCTATGAATGAAGGCCGCATTCAAGAGGCCAGGAGAGAGGAACCCACTAATGAGTCATTTTAATAACAACTCAGGCTCTATTACCGACTCAGCCCCTTCCTTTTGTCCTAAAAGAACTTTTTGGGCCATAATAACCCAGAGATTCACTCCAGTTGTCCCCACAGCTTGGGGTCACCAAGACTTGATCTCCCTGAAGGTCACTTCCAACCTGCTGACTTATCGTCTCCTATAGGAAGCGCTGAAGAGCAGAGGTAGCTTCGGAGAACTCGGCCTATAGCAGTGGGGAGAGGCACAGGCACAAGGGGAAGGTGGCAGGTGTGTCCCAAACCACCAACCCTCTTTGATGGTAAATTCATAGCTTGCTATTCTGCCCCAAACAGCCATCAGTCCTACCATGTTGGCTAGGCCCGGGAATCCTGCTCTTGCCTGTTGTCCTGAGATAGCACACTGAATAAATGCAAGCTCCCACTGTGTAAATCCTGTGTCTTTTAAGGTCCTTCAAGTTCCCCTCTTCTGCAGCCCTCCAGAGGACAAGGCTTCCTCACTTCTCGTGCCATCCAGGACTCATAAGCCAGACCTCTGTCTTTTAAGTCTGTGTTTCATTCTCGACATGCTCCTTATATTTCAAGCAAGCGTGAAGTACACCTGTCCCCTACATTGCAGGTCCTGCCAGGCACCATGCTGATCTCCAGGGCCCAAACAATATACAAATGCCCACTGGCCCCTGGAGAGAGCAACAAGGCCACAGAAACTGGAAGAGCACTGAGAGAGAACTGTCCAGATGTGATTGGCTACAGGCAAGGGAGTAGGGGCTCTGTAGGGGCAGGGGCTGGGCAGGCTCCTGAGAGGAAGTACCATTTCCATGGGGCCTTGAAGGGTGAATGACTGCCCAGTGAGAGGTGGGGAAAGGTGACCCAGATAGTGGGACCTGCACAATCAAACCCAGAGTATGGGGGTCTGGGAGCCAGAAGGAAGCTGACTTGGTTGGAGGGGAGAGGAAGAGTGCCTAGGTCAGAGAGGGATGGATTCACACTATGGAGACAGGAGTTGGAAAGTGATGAGACTTGTGTTTTAGGTTCACCTCTCTGTGGCTGGGAGGAAGAAGAGGTAAAAGACTGGGGAAGAGACAAGGGACAGGGGTAGAGCTGAAGTGACCTGGAACAGCTGCTCACATTCTCACCCTGATCTTGCACTTGGGGAGCACCCTCTACCAAGAACCCCCACCCCAGCCAGATTCCCCAATATTCAGCCTTTCTGGGTCTAGGTGGTATCTCCCTCTGTGGAGGGAGCCCTTGTCCCCCTCTGTGGGGCCCATCCCTATGTCGGATGCAACATCATAGTGCAGCTCCAGAGAGACTTGGTGTCTGCAGCATTCAACAGTGCAGACAGGATTTGCTCTTCCCCTTTGCTTTTCCTGGCAGTGACGGCCTCATTGCTTTTCACAGAGCTGGACAGTGTAAGCAGGTGACCTGGCTGAGTGCCAAGCATGGGCCTCTCTCCCCCAAGGTACTTAGTGGGGCACAGTCTCAAGGCTTGGGACTGTCTTCCTGGATTCCCAGAGCTGCAGAGGGAGTTCTTACTCACAAGGAGCCTGCAGGAAACCCTTCTCTTCCCGAATTCTCTGGCCTTACCCATTCCTATGTGGTATGAGGCCAGGCTCCCCTCCCCCCAGTATCTGTTCCCTGATCTCTCCTGGGGCCCCCTGGCTGATGAAGTGGGAACACACATGGCAGATAAGCATGTGTCCAGTGGCTCGCTCTTGGGAGAAGTCTCCCTTCCCCCTCACCCAACCCATTTGAAATCACAGGAACCACATCAGTGCTGAACACACCAAAGGCCTTTAAGCATTGTCACTGTAGTCCAAAGTGAGTGTACTGTTTCCCCAGGTGGTTACAGGAGCTGGTGTGACAGTTCACCAACATGGGTACCATTACTGTGTTTAAAATGATTACTGTTCTACCTCCAAAAATAGGCCCAGGACTAGAATAAGGCAAGTCAGGTGCCCAGGGTACAGAATTTCAGGAGAGGCTCCACTTTGGGTGACCAACCCTGCATCTGTCTGAGCCCCACAGAAGGACATCTTTGAATTCTGCACTCTGGGGTGGCCATGACAGAAGTCCCCTCACCTGTCACCTGGTGGGAGCAGCACACAGAATTTCCCAGGCAGAGCCCAGGCCTCCTGAACACCATCACTGAGTTACCTGATGGCTCTCTGTGGGGTCACTCTCCTTGGTCTCCTTTGGCTGGTGGTCCTCCTGGGGGCCTGGGGGAGGGGGTTCTGAGGCTGGTATGACCCCTGCAGCAACCTTGTTGACATGGGGGGTATGGCTGCTGACACTGGCCTGGCCCCCGTCTGGCAATGAGAAGGTGCAGCTGCTCTGGAAGCTGTGGGCTGCCTCCTCCCTGGAGCCCAGGTCATGCAAATAACCCTCCGGCTCTTCCAGATCTGTGTCTTCTTCTGTTTTCATGTCCTCCCCACCTTCTGCGTAGGCCTCCAAAACCGCAGCCAGGGGCACCTCGTAGTGTGGGTAATAGAAAAGCTCATGAGGGATGACGGAGACCTTTGAGAGCGGGGGAGAAGGCTTGAAGTCCAGGCCTTCTTCGCTGTGACTCCTGAGGGTCTCCAGGCTGACGTTGGTGCTTAGGGGATTGGAAGAAAGTTCTCTGTCAAGTCCTGGGAGACCTTCAGCTTCTCCTCCCTCCTCCTCCTCCTCCTCACTGCCACACTGCGTGGACTTTCTCTTGGCCTTCTCGTACACCTCTGGCTTTTTATCTGCCAGGGAATCTTCTGGGGCCACAAGATGGCACTGAGCTTCTGGTCCAGAGCCCTTGGTAGGTTTGTGTTTGCCAGATGCCTCTTGGGTCTCAGGTGACTCGGTCTTCATGTGGGCAGACTTAGCTTTCCTTTTCCCTAGCTTTTCAGAGGACTTCTCCAAACCTTCCTCCTCACCAGGTGTCTTCTCCTGGAGTGAAGGAAGCTCACTGAAAGCCTGGCTGGTAGAAGCAAAATCTGTTAGGTCGCTGGTAAATTTTGAGGCTCGTAATGGAATGCCTTCAAAATAGTCATCTCCATCCATCGCTTCTGCCATCAGCAGTTTCACCTTGATCTCCAAGGAGTTGGCCATGACAGTATGGGGTGCAGGAGAAGGACTTTCTTCACTGTGGCTGGCTCGACTCTCTAAGGTGCCATTAAAGAAGGAGGAGCCCTGGGGAGGCTGAGCGTGATGGTTCATACCATCTGCCCCAGCAACCTCCCTGGGGACCTTGTCTGTGGGTGCTTCCGGGTTCAGCCCAACTTCCTGTTCTGGCTTCTTGTCCTCAGCAGACTCAACCAATGGGACATGCCCATCCTTCTTCAAAAGCTCCTTGGGTGCTCTTGCACTCTCTTCAAAGTGAAGATCTGGACTGTAGAAAGGGACCTTACTGCAGGAGGCGTCCTTGTAGATGTCTGCCTCAAAGTGGACGCTTTTCTTGATTGGTAAAGAGCTGGACCTCCGGCCATCCTTTCTGGTGGATAAGATGGGAGAGTCCGGAGCCTGCTCACTGGTGGTGTCAGTCTTCCCTGGGACTCCGTGGAGGGCCTGGTCAGTGATCTGGTGCATGAAGTCGGTGGGGCTGTCTGAGAGTGCACGGCTGGATGTGTCGCCCAAGGAAAAGCTCTTCTCACTCTCAGACTGGTCACAGACAAAGACTTTGGCAGGTGGTGGGTGGCTGGTTTCGTGGTTGACAGTGTAAGCATGCTCCCCATTCTGAGTCAGGAGGAGGATTTTGCTCTCCTGTTCAGATGGTGTCTCTTTGATGCGGACAAAGGTGGACTCAATGGGTACTTCTTTATCTGGCTCCACAAAATCTTCCTGCAGCAAAACAAAGGACAACATGAAATAACAATTATATCCTTTAAGTTGTTCAACCTACATCCACCTCTCAAATCACACCCAAAGACCAGACTCAGAGGCTTGTGCCTGTAATCTCAGCTACTTGGGAGGCAGAGATAGGAGGACCATATTTCAAGGCTGGCCCATGTGAAAAAGTTAGCAAGACTTTGTCTCAAAGAACAAGCAGCATGTGGTGGTTTGCACCTGTCATCCCAACTATAAGGGAGGAATAGACAGGAGGACTGAGATCCATGGCCAGCCCCATGACAAAAAGCGGGAGACACTATCTAAAAAATAACTAAAAGCAAAAAGAGGGCTGGGGAAAAAAAAAAAAAAGGTTGGGAACGTGGCTGAAGTGGTAGAGCACCTGCCTAGGAAACTTGAGGACCTGAGGCCAAACCCCAGTACTGACACACACAGAGAAAAGGCCAATTTAAAACTAATACAAAATGTTGCATTTAAGATGCAAATGGTTACAAAAGACTTCTTTTTGCTTCTGCTGAGATGTGAAAATGCAGGATAAGTAAAGCATGAAATACTGTATTTATTCAAAACTATGGGTGCAAAGAAATGTCAGTGTACAAGTCAAGTCTGGGCCACTTCACACCTGTGGTCCTCTGCCCAGTCTGGGTGTGGACCTGTGGGGGAGCTAAGCCACTGAGATAAAGCAAGATCAGTCACATGCTGGCTGATTATGTGGGCTGCTGTGACAGCCTGACTCTGGAAAGGCTGCAAACACAAAATCAATTCTCATCAGCCAAAGCTGGGGCTTCTGCTGGGAGGAGCTGGGGAGGGTGGGGCAGAAAAGCAGGGAATGGTCCTGGTGGCACTGCAGAGCATGGCTTCCAGCACACTGGTAGATTGAGTGGACTGGCCTCATCCTCAAAACATGAGACCTGATGGCTGAAACTGAAACTACACCTAGCTCCTATGGATTCCTGGTAGGATCAAAGTGCTCAGCATCTCCTCTCGGGAGCTTATTTGGGAAATGGCCACATTCTCTGCTATGGTTTGGACGTGGCTTATCTCTCATGGGTTCATGTATTAGAAGCTTGGTTCCCAGTGTGGCAAGATGAGAGACAGTGGAACCTTTAAGAGGAGATTGGGCCATTGGGGTGCTGCCCTCAGAAAGAACTGATATAGTTCTCATGGGACCCTCATTAGTTCCTGAGAGAGCAAGTTGTTCTAAAAGAGTGAGCCTGACCCCCGAATCAGAGGCTTCCTGTCTCAGCTTGTGATCTCTTCCACTCACATGTGCTTCCGCCATGATACCATCCACCATGAGGTCCTCCCTGGAGCCAAACTCATGCTAGTGCCACACCCTTGAACCTCCAAAACTATGCTAAAGAAACCTCTTTTCTTTGTACATTACCTAGCCTCCGGTATTTTGTTACAATAGAAACCAGACAAATACAGAAAAAAATGTCACATACCTCAATCTCTACTATTCTTTTATATACTAGCTCTGACACACAATAAAAACAAAAAAAGTCCAGACACAAAGAATCAGGAGAATGAAACTTATGATCAAGGAAGCAACAATTATTAGAAGTAGATCCACCTACGACACAGGGTGAGAATGACCAAAAGAGGACTATTTACTTCTACTATAAGAAACACAAAGGAATTTCTTCAGACTGAAAGGAAAAAAATCATAGATGGAAACCTGGATCGAAGGATGGAATAACATATACCTGAAATGGTAAATAGATGATCAATATAAAAGGTTACTTTAAGGTTTTTCTTTTTTTTTTTTTCAAAGCAAACTGATTATTTAAAGTAAAAATAAGAAAGTACTTAATAAAGCAAAATGATAAGATATATGTAAAAGCAAATAGCAATAACAGTACAAAGGAATGGGGCGGTGGTTAGTCGAATTATACTGTTGCATATATAAAATATGCACCGAACTTGAATGGGTATAGTAATAATTTCAGGTGGGCTGAAGTACATTAAAGATGAATACTACAATTCCTAGAACTACTAAGAGGATTCAGTGAGGAAATGCAGCTATCAAGCCAATAAAGGAGATAAAATGGGCACCAAAGATACTTGAATAATGATATAAGGCTAGGAAGGAAAAACAAAGGAACATAGAACAGATTGCATCAATGGAAAACAATAATCATTATGGCGACTAAACCTATGATAAAGGGCAAAAACCACTAACTAAAGAGTGTGTCAGAATGATCCAACTGTGTGCTGTTTACAAGAAACACCTTTTAAATACAAGTGTACACACTTGAAAGGAAAAAATGGAAAGATACATATCATGCAAACTCTAATCACAAGAATGTGATTGGGGCAACCCAGGAGTTCCTGCTCCCAAAGCACCCTGGGAAGTGCAACATGGTGCTGGGGCCAATAGGAAACATATACAGGTTGGGACAGAATGAAAGCCACATCCTAGAGGACTCCAGTGAGGATATTCTGGGGTCCCAGTCTTAGTTGTGTGTTATAAGGCACCTAAAAAATCCTCAACTTTGGAACCAAAGCTGGGTCAGACCCCAGCTATGTATTTGATAGCTGTGTGACCCTGGATAGGCCTTTAAGCCTCTTTGAACACCCATATTGTCATCTGTGAAAGGAGGACAATGGCTCTGTGTCACCCTGGATTGTGGGAGTGGCAGTCAGCCTGTAGACACAGGGCACAGTTACTTGACCAGCCTCCAGCTACATGAGCACCCTTTTTCTTGGTGTACATTTTTTTTTCCTGTCTAGTACATTTAACTGCTTAAAGTTACACTGTGTTTGCTGACTTGTTAACTGTTTTCTCTATTAGGACAAAGGCACACAAGGTCAGGCACCTCGTCTGTCCAACGTATTTTGTTGTGTTTTATTTACTTATTTATATTTGCAGAGCTCAGGATCAAACCCATGGCTCTGTGCATGCTAGGCAAGTGCTTTACAATGAGCTATGTCTCCAGTCTGGTGCAGTTTATTGCTGCGTCCCCTGAACAGCACCGGGCATTCAGTAGACAAAGGTTGTTACTGTTGTCACTCTTCTTGTTAGTATTATCATTTCAGGGTTGTGCATGGGTGTGTTGGGGGTGTGTTCAATGAAGCCAAGACAACTTCTAAAGGTCTTGTTCTGCCCTCCACCCCCACGCCCAATTTCTCTCCAAGTGGGATTCTAAAACTAAAAAAGCATGTTTTTGAACAGTCACTATCTTTTATAATTTTTCACACTGTAATAAAATCTGGTAGATTTCTGAAACACTCCACTTGATGTCTAAAGAATCAAGTACTGGATCTGTGCTACAAGGGAACATCTTTTGTAACCTCATTAAGTCTGGTATGGGAGATGTGACTATCTAACTTTCCCTCCCACTTCAAAGTTCTGCATGTATTATATGATTTAGAAATTAAAATGTGGAAAGGCTAGGAACTCCAGGTCAGTTTGTGACTGTCGTTGTTGTGTCTGTGTGTCGTTGCCACACAGAGAGACACAGGCCAAGTCCCAGCTGATAGCCAGTGGATGGGAATGTACATTTTCTGAATTAAAGGAAAACCAACATACAGGTTCCAGCTCCGGAAAACGTTCTAGAAACTGTGCCACATAAGTCACAATAGACTGCTCATCCGGCGTGTCAACCATGATGTCTGTTGAGAGAAACACAGGCATTAGCAGGACACATGGACACACAACCCACAGGACGTTGATGGAGGAGGAGCCCACACATCATTGAGGGTTTTTTTCTTTATCTCCTCCACTTGAGGAACTTTAGGCTTAGAGTGGGTGAAGCTTGACTGAGGTCCAACTGAACCCTGGCTGAGAACAGAGGACTGGGGATGGAGAATCCGGGCTCCTCATTCCTTCAATTCCATCCATGTTTCCTCATGTCTTAGTTCCTGCCATTGTAAGCGGCTGGCTCTCTGCTGGCTCCATGGCTCCATCAGCCAGTCTGACGAGCCATGCACCCCATACTGCGGGGAGCCTCCAATTAGGCAAATTTGCACGGAAATCAATGAGAGAGAGCTACACATGCTGAAAAGGTGCCAACTGTCCCTCTCTGTCATTCTGCAATGGAACCTGGCCCTTGACAGAATAATCTGAGATGTATGCTGAAGTTATACAGTGAGATGTCTACTGCGGTAAGTGATCACTTCCAAAACAACCTCAGTGACCCCAGAATGGAGAGACGAAGTTTTAGGGGCCTATTCGGTGGACTATTATGCAGCCAATAAAAATTACAATGAAGAGATTATAACAATAAGTAAAACACTTACATCATATTGCATTTTAAGTAGGATGAGACTATACATATATTGAATGGTACCGTAGAAAATATTATAATAAACATCGGATATAAGGAGATAGAAAAACTTCTTCATTAATTTTTTTTCTATTTTCCAAAACTCCTACTTGGAAGAGCAGGTGGTACATTTACAGAAAAACCACGAAAAGGAAAGCCAGCGAGAGGGGAATCAAGGCACCTTCGGGCTCCAGGAGCCTGGGGATTTGCAGGGCAGCATGGGCGATGCTGAATGCCTTCTCTAGATTTTCCCGGGTGGAGTCTTCCAGGGCTTGCTTCATGTCTACCAGGCTGGGGTCAATGGCCTTGATCACTGCCAGGAAAGCCAGCCCACTCCTCCAGCTGCCCGCGAAGTCCTGCACTGCCACACCATACCTGGAGGAAAAGAGTAGCAGCAGCACAGCACAGGTGAGGAAACAGATGCAAGTCAGGATGTCTGCCTGCAGTAGCCATGTGCCCTTGGCGGGCTGGACACTGTCCACTTCGCCAGGTAGGACGTCCTGGGCTCAGAGCACAGGAGAGCTGCCCAAAGCATTCATACCCCATTTCCACCACCATTTCCAGGTGAATGCAACAGGAGGGTACACGCATCACATAAACACGCAAATAGGACCATGAGTTCCCAAATTCCCAGATATATAAAGGAGTGGTGGCATACATGGTTCATTCGATCAGTGACATTGGAAATACGGCAATGGATACGTGCCAGGTAATTAAAAAAAAAAACAACCCAGAGTCAGGAAGACCTGAGCACAACCATTCATAGAAATAAAATTATAATTTTAAAGTGAGGAAAGAGAGCGAACCCTGCTAGGTACGAATTTCCTTTAGAGTCCACTCCCTGTGATCACTTAACTCTGGTCACTGAACTTCAAAAACAAAAAAGCCCTTTTTATTTAAAAATCATTTCAGATTCCCATGAAGTTGCAAACCAGACATACAGACTTTCTGTAGACCCTCCATCTGTATTAGCGGAGGACAGTCTCAAAACCAGGACGCTGACACTGGCCTCAGATGGTTCTTAGCTAAGCCGTAGACAATAGTGAAGTCATCAGATGTCATGCACACTGGTCCTCACGCAGTGGTGGACAGTCCCACGCCCTTTGGTCACAGGTGCAGCTTCACATGGCCACCCCCACAACAGGGACGATGAACTCTCCCCATCTCTCTAGCCACCTTCTCTCCTTCACAGTCACGCCATCCCCAACACTAGCCCCCCCACAGGAGCTCTCTTTTGTTTGATTTATTTTTGAACATTTAATAATTGTTCACAGTAATTAACTTTTATCTTTCACCCCCTTCGTCAAAACCTCTCCCTCACTGGGGAGAGGAGAGCCAATTCCTACTAAGTGCCCACTAGGGGCTGGCACCATGTCAGCTGCCTTCATGGATTTTATTTCATTTTGTCCCAACTACCACAGGAGGCAGCAGATGGTGTCACCACCGCTCAGGTGAGGCTTGCAGAGGTAAGCAATTCACCAGGGTCTTGCCCAGCCTGTCTATGGAAGAGCTGGGGTGGCTTCCTTCACACTGGCCTGGTCCCCTGTCTGGCGCCTGCTTGTAAATGGCCAGATACAAGATTAGCAAAACCCCTGCGCTGCTGGCACAGGTCCACAGGAGGCCAGTTCACCTGTCCCCATTTAGGGAAGGCCAGACCTGACTTCGTGTATGTGACAGCCTTTATTATTACTTTTTTAAAAGTAGGCATAGATTCTGAAAGACATCCTGAGGCTTAATAATAAATGTGCACATGTTTCTGGAATCCAGGGGACATGCCCAGCTGAGGAGTCAACAGGACAAAGCCCCCTTGTTCCTTTTCAACAGCTCATCGGCTTTCTGTAAGCAAACGCTGCAGGATGCATGCTGTGTGTGCAAAAGCTGAAAGTGTATTCCTGTTTTGATCGTCTGTATAAGATTCAGGTACAATTGGCACCTTAACAGAGGGGCCCCCTCTCTCCCACCCACCCCAGGGCAGGCAAGTCCTGCTCCTCCCTCTTTCTGGAAACTGCACATTACTGGGGCGGGGACGGGGATTAGAGGAGAGATAGGGGTTTGTGCTTACTTCCTCGTTTTCCTCTGTACCCATGCCAGCAGAGTCTTGATGGCCTTCCTCTGGTCTTTCACCGATATTGCTGCGTTCCTCTCTGTGGTGGGTGTGGGTGGATAGGAGGAGTCCGAATCTGTGCCCCCCGAGCCTGGTGACAGGCTGGAAGATGGAGAGTTTCTGCTGAGGTTGCCTGTGAGCTCCTTAATCTGGAAAGACAATGGCACTTCAGATCCTAGTGACAGTAGAAGCCTCCCAGCAAGTGGGTCCCTTGTCTGACCACAGGGGCCACATGGACCCTGGCTGGAGGGACCAAGCTCCTGCAGAACTGGACAGACAGAAACTCTACTTGATGGCGGGTTTCACAGTTATACCCCATGGGGAAGATGGGTTCCTTCTGACGTCTGGCGCTCTGGCAGCCTTGTCATGAAAGCTCTTCCTGACCCCAGCTCCACTTGCCTCATCCCCTCATCACTTACCACTCCCGAATGCATCATGCTCTTTCTAGCCCCACTGCCCCTGCTCAATCCTGGCCCTGCTTCTCAGATGTCCTTTTCCTCCAGCACTGAACTCCTACCATGGGACACTTGTGAGAAATGCAGAACTCCAGGCTTTGGCCCTCACCTATCTATAGAAGCTATCTGTCAACATCACTCCCAGGTAATTCCTACGTACAATAAGTTTGCAATGCACTGCTCTAAGCACACTCCTATTCGTCCTTCAAAATCTAGCTCTGGGCTGGGCACCAGTGGCTCACACTTGTCACCCTAGCTCCATGAGGGACTAAGATTGGAAGGATCATGGTTTAAAGCCAGCTTGGGCAAATAGTTCAGGAGACTCCATTTCCAAAATAACCAGAGCGAAGTGGACGGGAAGTGTAAGCAGTAGGGCACCTGCTTTGCAAGCATAAAGGCTGAGTTCAAACCCCAGTCCCTCCAAAAACCAGACACCTAGCGAGCTCTGGTCACTTCCTTTAGGACATTGTCCTTACTCCCTTACTAAACCTGTGGTAGCCATCACTGCCTGGAGTTCTTACAGCAACCCACTCGTGCCTCAATTGTGGCCTATATCCTGGAGTTTTATAACATGGGATTGACTTGTCTGTGATCCCAGAGAGTCAAAAGGACAGGGTCTTGTCTGTCCAGGACCTACCACACCTGTACCTGGAGAAACTTAGCAACACGGACCAAGTAAATGAATGACGATCTGGGATTTATGGAAAGCCTTGTACACACTTCTGGATGTTCCCAGCATCTCTCAAAAAGCTTGATCACAGACATCAGTACCTGAATCCTACCTAAAACCCCTTCAGTGGACAAAGAGCTCTTGCACATGGCTTTGCTTGCTATGTATCACATGAAATAACTGCTCCTCCATTTCACAAGTGTGGAAACTGAGGCAGAGATGAGAAAGAGAGAGAAAGAGAAAAAGCAAGCGCCTCAGTTGTTTTATGTTCAGAGCTCACACAAAACGCGTCCATGTCTCCAAACCTTATTCATCCAAGTGCCTCTCTGAAGTATAAGCCTTGAGCCAAAACCCCCAGGAAATCTCTGTTAGGATTCCATTTACTCTTAGGAGGGTAATTAACTAATGAGCCATAGGGTTCTAATTTCAGGTTCTCGTTCAGTGGATAGACACATCAGAACCCGCAGGAAAGAAGTCTCACTGTCTCCCTTAAGCTGTTCTGTGGGTGCTACTTGGACTCAAGCCAGTTACCATGTGTTAATGTGGGAAATGCCTATACCTGAAAGAAGAGGATTATGTTCCATATGAGCCCAAGAACCAAGGAGGGGTTGCCGTCCGCGATTTCCGCAGCATCGATGCTAACCAGCTTGACCTGGAAAGGAGCAATGATGAGCTTAGAGATGAGCTTCCAAGGAAGCTGACCTGTGATTGTCCATGGCACTTCTTACTTATTCTTTTGTTCACCCAAGGTCACCTCTCAGACACACCCAACATGCAAAAATATATTTAATAAACACCTACAAAGTATGGACATGATCCTAAAGTCTTACAAGTACCAACTCAGCTTATCCTCACGACAAGCCTGGAAATGTAGGCATTTCTATAATTCCCATACTTCAGGAGGGCGTTCAGAGAGGTTCAATTTAATGTCTTCAGGGCCGCACAGCTTGTGAGCTTTCTGTAGAGATGGTGAATAACGAGTAGGTCTGTCTTCATGCTACACTAATGTCACCAAGCCTCCAGATATAGCACATCCTTGACGAACACAGAGCACCACACCAGCAATGGGACTGTGGGTGGGTAAATCCATTGCTGGATAAGGTCTATGCCCAGACTCTGCATTGTTACAAAATATCCTACCTACTGGTTACAACGTGCATTCTGTAGAAACCCATGGAGATTATCCCGTTTATTTAGCTATGTTTTGACCCCAGAATGATGCTCTTTGGGAAATCCCTAAAACCATGTGTGGCCCCTGGACCAGCAGCACTGTGGTCACGTAGACACTAAATCTACAAGCTACACTTTACCAAGTGCAATGATTCTGAGGCCAGCTCAGTTTGCGGGGGTCACCTCCCTAAATCATCACTTCATTCTGCAAACAAATTCTAAGTCCATAGCTCCAGGTTTGGCAGACCTCTCTCTGGAAAAGATCACAATGTAAGCAAGGCTTTGCAGGCCACATGGATCTGTCACACTTTCCTCATCTCCTTGCTGAACAAGACTTTGCAAATTTAAAAAACATTTTTCAGGGGGAAGAGAGGAGAAATAAGGTTAAGTCAAAACAATCTTTGAAACCCACACTGCAAAAAGTAGCCTGGGACCCTTGGAAAATAATGAAGAGAACATTTTCTATAAAAACCTTTTCTCCCTTCCTGGTTCTTTCCTCTCTCCCTTTCCATCACAGCTTTTTAAATCATTTGATGCTGGCCTCTGATCCTACCAGTTTGTCAGAGTTTCTGACAGCAGCAGTTAGGCCTGAGCTAACCTAATCGAGGGCGACTGTTGAGTTCCCCGACTGAAGACCATTTGTGGCTGATACCAAGAATCCAATTCAGACAGCATGCACTCATCACCCACAGACTGCAGGCCAGGAAGGAAGCTGTCAGTATTGTGGACAACGTAGCTGATCAAATTCAGGTCCAATATTTCACGTTCATCAGGAGTATTCTCCACACATGATGAATCACTTGATGCCCTGAAGTCTGACAGCATCTCCTGCCCAGTGGCTCACAGAATGTATCCCACTCCAGGGAAGCCAAAGCAGTTAGCAACTTGGTCATCTTTGTCTCTACCCCCTCCTGTAGGGAGCCCAGATAACAAGGGACAAAGCTGCCTTCAGGATGCCATAGTCACAGTGATGCCCCATCCCCAGAGGATGGGGAGGAGAGGGCTGCACGAGCATCAGCCACTCTCAGTAGGACTAGAAGAATAGAGCTCTTCCATGGCTTCAAGGGAAGACCTTCTTGGATCAACTGCAGGTTGGTCCAAGGTGTCAAGGAGCCTTGGTTGCCTGGTCATTTTCCACTTATTAGTAGTGAACAGACAGTTTAACACCCAGTCAAGAGCTTCAGGGTTACTGTCCCCCTCCTCTGCCCCCTAACTGAGCTGTTTTGCCAGACTGGAAACTAATGGAGCAACCAGTTTATGGGGCTACTCCCTCTCCCCTCTGGGCAGGCACATGTGAGGGGCTATCTTAGAGGCCTTCAGGCCAGTGGCTTCCCCCAGGGAGCAGTGACCACCCACCAGCCACTTTCCCAGGTTAGTTCCTTTAATGCTCAATTTACCCACTTCACAGATGAGAGAGCCAAGGTGCAAACAAGATGACTTGAGGGAGGTCCCAGAGCTGGTCCTGAGGGACAGCCCATCTCTGTGAGGTAGAGCAGTGGGGAAAATAGGAGCACCAGCCAGCCACAGCCCCCCAGTGGTAACCAGACAGCAGGGCCTGACTGCTTTCTGCATCTGTGCCCCAGCTCTGGGTGCTGCAGTGGCTCAACACAGTCTTATAGGCAGGCCTGTCCCTCTTGGAGCTGGACAAGCAAGGAACACAAAAGTACTTTGTGGATTCTGGGAATGGGACAGCATTTGCATCTAAAAGGCTTGTTTCCACTTGTCTCTCTTACCTGTGCTCACCTTCCCATTGGACCATCTGCTTGTCCCATCTGCCCATATTAAGGATATTTCCAGAGAGGAGCCTTCCAGGGTCTATCATACAGTGAGGCAGTTCTGGCAGAAAGTCTGGGGAGGCTCACACAGGGATTACAGAGGCCCAGGCCTTCCCAGGCTTAGCCACACTCTTCCATGTCATCATACGTGTGCACAGGTGTGTCACGTGAGAGCTCTGCCTCCTCACCCTCAGCACGCTGAAGGCTAGGACTTCAAGTGCTCTCTCACCCTACTGGCTGCCATGCTGACGAGTCTGATACAATGTGGGCAAACTGTCCACCTGCACATGTCCCAAATATCCAGGCAGGTCATATGCTTGATTCTGGCAGCCAGCCAGATCCCACTTACCCGGTGTCTACCATGGGCTTGGGGCTGTGCCCCACATTGGGGACAAACAACTGCAGTAGAAGTAGGTCTTAGCCTTCAACGTACTGAGGGTAAGACAGCAGGAAGAGTAACGAATACCCTGGGCAGTTGTTCAAAGACCCTGTGCCATCCCCAGTACAATGCTCCTTTGGAATTCAGGGCAGACATTGCTACAAAGATACTGCTAAAATAACTCCAAGACGCAGGCAGATGTCATGCGTAAGTACAGTCAGTCGAGCTAGGGAAGCAGTAAGGTTTGGCACTCACAGAGACCTTGCTCTGTGCAGCACCTGGCTTGGGCAGTCACACTGCATCCTCAGCAGCTATCCAAGGTGGGCTCTGTTTCTGCCACCTGTATTTAGAGAGGTTTGGAATTTTTCACAGTTCCTGGAAGTGAGTGGGGGAAGCTGGGATTGGAGACTGAGGCAGGAACACTCTAGGAGTGGGGCTGGTCCACATTCAAGTAGAGGCTGAGGGTATACCTGACTCAATGAATTCGAAATGTGCTTGCTTTTGAGATGACTTCACTAAGAACAAATTAACATTCCATCTAATTGCCCCACTCAAAGGATACAACTCGGTGGTTTTTAGTATATTCAGGTGTTCTAAAATTGACCAGAACAAGTCAATTTCAGAACATTTTTATCACCTCTAAAAGAAGTCTTATATCCTCTACTCATCTGCCTCCCCTAGCCCTAAGTCACCACTATGTACTTTTTCTATCTGTAGAGACTTCCCTGTCCTGGTCATTTCACATGAGAAGAATCACGTAAGATGTGGTCTTTGTGTCTGCCTTCTGTCACTTGCATAGTGTGTGCAGGGTTCGTCAACACCATAGCATGTACCAGTCTCGCACTGATTTTCATGGCTGAATAATACTCCATGGCATGGAGGGAGCACACTTTGTCAAACCACATGTTGGCTGCGGACTTCTGGGTTTCTTCCTCCTCTAGGCTACAGTATTGAACAGCACTGCTGTGTACTGTGATATGATTTTTTGATTATCACCATCTGAATCCCTGCCCTCTGCCCCCAACTATGTCTGGGACTTTCTCCATTATGTGGCTATTGGGAGGCACAGCCCACTTCCTGTTCAGAAAGTTAAAGTGCCTTCCCACCCACCTTGCACTTGGGATGTGGGTCCAGGCTTTGCAGCCTTGTCCACCATCCTAACCAGAACATGTGAGGCCAGGCTGCCAACACAGCAGAGAGCTTCTTCCCAGGCAATGGGGTGCTGCCCAGATGCAGCAGGGCAGGGAAGAGGGATCAAGCCCACTGAACCCCTCCACAAGGCTCTGTGATCACCACGGTATCCCTGGACCCTACCCTGGACCCTCCAGTCCCACACGTCATTCCATGGGCTATTGGGCATCCTCTCAACAAATTCCTTTTCTGCTGAAATTGGCTAGTGTCAGACTCTGTTACCATGAAGAACCACAAGTGGGTCCCTCTTTGAAGTTTTACTGCCACGTGTCAGGCAAGCTGACAATGGCTTACCACTGAAACCTAGTGGAAGAGGGATTCTGGAATCTCCTTCCCTCTTTGGGATTCCCCTTCCCATTTATGAAGGACATAGAAAACATGCACTGACGTCCAGAAAGTCATACTGAAGAAGGAGCAATGCTGTCATTTTTTTCCCTGGTCCATTTATCCCCACCTTGCCTCCTCTATTTTTCTCATATTGTAAGTTCTAAAAGAAAGCTTTACACTCTGCTCACTGCACTCTTATGCAAAGTAATGAAAAGACAAAAAGGTCAATAAATACCAGAGGTCTGAGAGTCCATCAGATGCTCTGCTGTTTTAGGAACTGAACATCAATGGAGTTCTGGTCCTGATGGGGACAGGTGGGGTGGGCAGGATGCCAGAGGCTGTGTCCCCAACAGATGGATTTTGTGAGCCATCTCTGTCTGATTTAAGCCTAGGTTATCCTGGCCATTTCAGCAGATACCCTTTCCATGCATCTCTTGTGACTAGCACTGAACTTCAGCCTTTTTGTTAAGGACCACTCATGTTTACAAGATGTGCTGCATACACTTACATTGCTATCTTCCAAAAACTTAAGTGCTTTCGCTATGTTGTTCAGCCGAAAAATACGATGCGATGAGGATTTATATTCGTGCAGCTGTAAAACACAACAGAACAAGTCAGGCCAGCTGAGGTGATGCAGATTCTTCAGAATGCCCAGGGTGACGCAAGCCACACTTTTCCCTTTCTTTACCTTTTCCAGATGAGTTTCTGGACAGTTAAGGGTTCATGGCTAACACCCACCTGGATTGCATCCAGACCAGTGCACATGCACCTCAGCATGCACAACTGTAACATCAGGGGCCCTGGAAAGTCAGCCTTATTTACAGTACCTGTGACTTAACTTGCTAGAGTTGGCGAATGGGGGAACCCAAGTGAGTCAGCAAGAGACAAATTTGTCCAGTTTTTCTGTCCGATCCAGCAACTGGCTTGTTAGACTCCGCCCTTCTCCAAGGACTACAGAAACTTGCACTCCTCGCTGAATTGATGCCTTGCTTAGGGCAGCAAGCATCAGCTGTCCCATCGCCACTCACCTGCTAAATCACCCAGAACAGGCCTCCCCAGTGGTTCCAGATGTTTCTGTTTTCTGGCCAAGAGTTTTGCAGACAGTTATCTCAGGGCCAGGGAGAGACACACTGCATCCTGGGAACTCCACCTGCAGCACACCTCTGGGAAGGGCATGGATCAGTTGCACCAGGAGGGAACTGCCAGGCCTGGCTAATGGGGAAGTAGAGCCTGTTCCTAGCTGGGCTCCTGGTTCAAAGATGCCCAGTGGAGACCTAGCAAGGCTACAGATTTTATTGTCCAGTACTCTGGCAACAAAGTGGGGTGTCTGTGCTTTTGGAGCACAGAACAAGGGCTCACAACACACTTTCTCAGGAAGCATTTTGGGAACCATCATGCTTGGCCACTCTGAGATCTGCTAAGAAATTAAATACTATTTGTGTGACCATGGATTTGCCCTTCACAGGAATTCCTTGCCTGACTTTGCACAGTCCCCTCTGAGCAGGGCCAATCAATACCTCCCACTTTGCTGCTGAGAAAGCCAAGGTGAGGAAGGTTAAGGAGTGGGAAAAGATCCAGCTCCATTCCATCTGAGATGTGGGGCTCTTGATTGTACAGTGGTTAAAAGAAGATCTGGAGTGGTCCATGCTGGCTGCGTTATGATTTGATGGTGGTGTGACTCCATCACTGAACCTTTATCTAGGCACAATGGGTCACCATAGCCAAGTCAGACACTTGAGGCTAGAGCAGGATTCTCAATCTTGATATGATGGGTATTTCAGACCAATTCTATTTGCCTTCCTGGGAGATATCTGGCAAGCTTGGGACAGTGTTGGTGGCCATGGAAAGGGTGCACAGGACAGCAATCCATAAGAAAGAGCAATGTGACCTCAATGTCAAGAATGCTGAGGCTGAGACACCCTGCTCTATGTGAAGAGGAGAAAAAGGAGCAATTTGCACATACCAGACTCATGCACCATGGACAGGTTCGGCTAGAGTCCAAAGTAGAATGAATGTCAACAACAGCCAGTGCAGTTCGCTATGGTGATACTTAAAAGAATGTTCTAGAAGTCAGTACTTCTAGTGCTAGCCTCAGTTTGGATAATAGAATTTAGCTGGTAAGAGTCCTTTCTCTTTGCTCTTTCTGCTTCTTAGCTATCATTCTGGTTAATATAATGACTGGTTTGCTAAACTTTAATTTTCTAGTTCTAATTTTTGCCCATCATGGTCTCACTGACCATATATATTTACTTACTAAAATATATTTGCTTTTTAAAAAAGATACTGCTTAGTTTCACATGTTTACATCACTCTTAGTAGCAAAGGAATGTCAACCTCCAACGTTTTCACTTACAGGATTTATGTATGTCCATACACACCTGACGTTATGGTTTGAACCTAAAATGTCCCCCACAGGCTCACATACTAAAGGGTAGGTTGCCAGCCTAGTAGGAGGAAGTTAGGTCATTGGGGGTGTGCCCATGAAGGGGATATTAGGACCCCTGGACCCTTCCTCTCTTTCTTTTTGCTTCCTGGCTCCCATGAGATTAATGACCATTCTTCTCACCATGATGTCTGGCTTCACTTTAGGCCCTATGCCACACAGCCAAGCAACCATGGACTGCAACCTCTGAAAGTATGAACCAAAATGAACCTTTCCTCCTTTAAGTCATTTACCTCAAGTATTTTGTCACAGTGACAAAAGTTAACACCATTATACAGAAATGAAACTGCCATCAATCCTTCCCTTTTTCTTTCTTTCTGATGCCTCTGTGACATACGTACCAGATTTTGCCCGGACAGGACTTCTAACAAAGCCATTAGGATTTTGCCATCTTGTATATCAACAAATAGGTCTGTAACTTCTAGAGGTGGGTCACACTGTGGAGCAGAAAGAAAGGAAGTAGCCAATTAGTGACCTGTGTAATCCATGAAACTATTTCAGAGATGAAGGTTTCAGCCAGCTCTGTCTACAGGCAGAAAAACCACTGAAAGAGGTAGGAGCCATTGCCCTGGCCACATGGCAGGAAAGTTGTAAAAGAGATCCAGCACCAGGGGGCTGATTGAATAAGTGATCTTGGGGACCCTCCTAACCTGAGATCTGAGGCTCCAAGATTCAGTCACATTCATGTTTCTGCTTAAGGTAGAAAGAAATGGCATGTCTTGAACAGCCTTCCATGGAATGAAAGAATTCTGTCACAGCTTGCAGGAAATTACCTAATGCAAGTACTTCACTTCAGACTTGGGGAAACTGAGGCTCAAAGAGGCTGGGTGATGGTTCTAGCATTTGGTCAAGTAGCTCTGGGGTACTGTCTCATCTCTGCACCAGGTCACACTGGCCAAAGACAAGTGCACACAGATCTACACTGTGGCCAGGGTAATCCTGAGTTCTGTTGACTGACCAAGCTTGATACTAACTCCTGTGATGCACCATGGTTGAGACTTCCTACAGTCAAACCTTATGGGGCAGGGTCCAGAAACCTACATTCAGATATACATATATTTTTTGGTGGTACTCAGGTCTGAACTTAGGGCTTCATGCTTGTTTGGCAGGTGCTCTACCACTTGAGCCCAGAAACCTGCATTCTTAATGAGCTCTCAGCCAGCAGGAATTCCCTCTTTACCTTTAGGAGTGTGGCTTTGGCCAGGTGGGAGCAGTTAGTCTGGATGCTCTCTCTACTTTGGCTGGGCCTTCACACTGGAGCCAGGACTAATGTCATGTGGTGTCCCTGGGGCAGAGACACCAGCTAGAGACCTGGGTAAGAAGTCTTGGACACAATGCAACAGTGGCCAGCCACCTTCTCCTCTGGGAAAGCCCCCTTCCTTCCTGTGGCAGCCTTGAAGGCCCGGGTTTTACATTTTATTAGGGAAGGTGGCATTTCCTTACCCTTTAAATGAGTCCCTGTACCCTGTTTAGTGAAAATACAGGGCAATTCCACCTACAGGTGCATAGAAGACGGCTTTGCGTCAAGGGCCACAGCGACTTTCAATCAAAAGGCAAATTATTTTCTTTGCAAACTCTGCAGCTCCTTGGGCACATTCCACGCCTAGCCCAAAGGCATTGGGTTACCATGGCTCTTACGGAAATGTTATTCCTATTAATTCAAGGCAGAAAACGAGAGGTCTGAACAAAACACCCCCTGACAACTAGACTAACAAAATTTCCAGTTACCAGACTGACTGTAGCCAAGCCTGACTCTGGAGTTAAACCTGAAGAATAATTTCCATTAGCCGTTCCTGTAAGAGCTCTGCAGCAGCATCAAACAGGGCTTTGGCCAGGGTCCATCCTGCGGGATGGTAGTGGGGAGAGGTTGAAATTGCTCCAGCGAAAACACTGGCCGACAGAATGTTCCATGGGCTTCAGCAGATTGGTATGGCGAATCAACAGCACCCCTAGGGCTTTCTGCACCATCTACCTCCTTTGGTAAATTAGGGAATTTTCCCAGAAGCCAGAGACTCAGTAAATATTCCTGACAGCCTTCAAATTGCAGTTAAGCCCAATTCACCAAGGAGTTCCTGGGTTTCCTTCCCATGAAAGGTTGTTCTTGAAAGTCTCAGGGCTGGAAACATGGCTGTTAATTTTGCCCTGTTTATTACACATCAGTTTCAGGTGCTGTCGGATTTATCTTCAGAAGGGGTGCTACCCAACCATGCCCACAAAGGGGCAGGAACCGGGCCAGCCGAGGAGAAATGACAAATGCTAACACAGGTTCACGGGGGGGGGGGGGGGTGAGTGAGTGTGGTGGTATTTGTTATATGACCCTCTGTTCTTTTCTGTAATTTTTTTCATTAAAAAAAGAAAGGAAGAAATAGTCCATGGCTCTACATGGTCCCCCACTAGGAATTTCCAGCCACTCTGACAGACATCGGGCATTAATTTAGGAGTTCAGTGAGCTAGGTTTGGGGAACCAATGTAACACTTCTTCTTATGAGCAATGCTGAAAAAGTGTTGAAAGTCAAAGTGGACAAGTGGCAAAGGATTTAAAATGCTTCATGAGTGATAAGTAGTCTTTCACCCCAAGAGTTCAGGATGCTCATGGGTTAAATGACAGTAATGTGCCATTCATTCAGCAGGCGGGACAGAAGTCAGGTGGTCGTGTGGCTGCTTGAGAAATATTCTAGGTGAACTTCAGTCAAGAGCTCTGCTTCCTAAACCCGTATTTATTTTCCTCTGCTTTCTAATCATTTCTGTGATTTCTTCTGGGGGAGTCAATAGTTATTCTTGTACCTTTTAAGAGGAGAGGAGAAGAAAAGAAACATAGTAAATTCCTGTAAAGTGGAGTACAGCCAGCTTCTAAACCAATGAGATGCCGGCTAGGTGTAGTTGGAGAACCAAAAACTGGTGTTTAAGGAGGAAGAGATGAACTTTGCAAAAACAAATCCTAATAAGTCAGTTTTCTTAAAAGGAGAAAAACAAAGTCTCAGTCTGCAGCTCCAGGCAATTCAGGGTGCTCAGAGTCCTGAGTTCCCAGTCCTTGGGGCCCACACTCCTAAGGGCCATGGTTCTGGGGTCCCAACCATGGGATCCACAGTCCTGGGGTCCAGCCTTGTGTGTAAGTAGGGCTTGGATTTCTGCTCTCTCTCCTCCTCCCTCTCCCTCCGAGCTGTTTATCCTCTCACTTCTCCTCTCCTGGCAGCTCCTCCTTTTCTCTGGAGCCGCTTCAGCACTTTGGTACAATGTGTGCATGAGCAGCTTGCAGACACGATGCAACTCAGAATGGCACGGCCACAGAATGTAAGAAAGAAAACAAATGTGGGGACAAAGGACTGCTAAGCTGGATACACAGGAGAAGCCACAGAAAATTCAGGCAAGTCACATGATATTTGGTGCCTCTGCTTCTTCATTCTGGAGGGAGACTGGCATGTGTGTCGTGATAAGCAGCCTGCCTGGTGTAGACTGGAGTGCAGCAGAGGGCGGGCCATACTTCTTACTCATCAACAGCTATGTGATCAACAAGGAACCTGGTTCTCTTAAAAGAGTTCCAGAGCTCTTGTGCAAATAAGTTCAAACGCCTACAAAGGGCTCTTAACAGAGCCCCACAGTGGACGGCAGAATACCCCTAAGTGTTTGAGGTGTAGGGTGACCATTTCTTGTCCATGGAAGCATTGGTGGTGTTCAACATGGATTGTCTCCCACCATCTGCTTATGAAGTCCTACTTAAAGACAGAAATGCCTCTTGTCCAGTTATACTGATAATCCCATTAGGACAGACTATCTTCTCTGTGTTCCCAACACCGAGCGTGGGACCAGCAGTAAGAACGCACTCGTATTTGTTTAAATGAGTAAAAACATCTCCTCCCCACCAGTCTACAGAACTGTCAGCCCAGTTCCAGACGAATCTGTCACTTCACAAACCCCACGGGTCTAACTTACCTTTTCCAGATGTAGATTTATCCATCGAGTAAAAGTCCTCTTCTGCACATTTTCCCTTTCAACTGAAAACCAAGAAACGCCATTAGCCAGGGGGAAAGAAACGGGCAAAATCCTGCCATTTTATTCCCAGGGAGATTCCACGGGGACAGACGATAGACCGTTTTGTAGGGTCTCAGGTAAGAACAGAGCCCTTCCCAGAAGGGAGTTGGCAAGAGTAGAGGTGGCACCCCAAGTTCACTTTCCTCAGCTCAAGCACTGAACCTCTGTGTAACTCACAAATTCAGGCCCTCAGAACAAATTATTTTACACAGTCTACAGCAAGCATTTGGATTCTTGACCTCAGGTTTAGAGGCACTGGGGAGAAAATGCAGACAAATCCCACGAGGCATGGGTGCTGTACAGCCATGGAGTGGTGGAGTTGGGTGTGAGGAGCTCATGTGGGGGACAGGCTGGGGTGGGCCAAGGATTAGGAGTTGGGATGAAGGCTCTGGAATGTGCCAGAGAGTGAGGGAAGGAATGTGACAGCCTTGGGTCAGACAGCCTCATTCCCCAGCTTTTGTGTGGCTTGGGACAGCTGGCTACTCTTCATCTGATCTGCCTGCTGGGGATGAAGAGCTACATCCAGGCTGCCAAAGAATACTGGGGACTCCACTTGCCACATACAACACAGTCCCTGGACAATGGCTGCTAATTTTTCTTTGTAGCCCTTTTTAAAATTTATTTTGAGACAGGGTTTAACTGTATAGCCCAGGGGGCCTCAAACTCGCCATCCTCCCTAGTGCTGCGCAAGTGCAAGGATGCAAACCAGGACTGGACTCTTTGTCCCCAAAGAGCCTCTTGACAAAGAGAGTTCATTGTCAAGGGCACTTCTGTCCACCAATCACATTCCAGGCAGTTTGTTTTTATTAATCTGTAAACCTTACCATACCCCCTGCTAAGGGGAAATCATTATTCTACAGATGCACAAAATGGGGTTCAGAGAGGTTACACTGGCTTGCCCAGGACATCAGCCTGAGACAGGCAGAGCTGGGAATCACCCTCAAGTCTGCCCACCACATCAGACAGTGTCCTGGAGCCAGAGGACCTGGGTTCAGTTCCAGCTCCCTCAACTACAGCAAAGATGAAATAGTTACAGTAGTGAGTTTTTAAAAAAATGCACAGAGCACTTGCCACATGGCAGGCACCGAACTTAACCAATTTAACTGAACTTCATGTGTGTTCACTAATTTAATCCATACTACAGCTCCTGAGACAGACACCATAAAATGTTCAGATGGGACGTCCGGGCACAGGGAGACTTTCAACTTGCCTGAGGTCACACTATCAATGAGGTTATTGTTTCTATTTTACAGGTGAAGAAACTGAGGGGCAAATAATTAATGCACAGCCAAGTTGGAACTGTGTGGGTCCTAAGCTTTCCACACAAACTCTCCTCCCTAACCCTGTGACCTGAGCTGTCTTGGGCCCTTGAAAACCTGGACCATAGTCCCACAGAGGGCCATGGTACCAGCAGCCGAAGCCTGGCACACAGTGGCCTGTGGCAGGTGCCTCCTTGGCTTCAAGCTGCCACACTTCTCAGAAAGCTTCCTTCACTTTTCTGGGTCAGACAACTCCTAAGTTACCAAGCCCCAGATTTCAGCACATTGGAAGAACACATCACAGGTGCCTAAAAAACTATCTCATACTTCTTTAGCAAGAAGAAAATGAGAGCCAATTTAGCTCCTGGAGGAGAAAAAAAAAAAAAAAGGCTACAGTTTTTTTTGTAATGACTATGGTGCTTTTTCCTCTTGGCCTCATTATTAGGTAGATAGTGACACTATAAATCAAATTTTCATTTTGTACCTTTCCATCTTTTTAACTGAAGAGCCCGCAGACAGTAATTATGCACATAACAGCTTTTCTCTCATTTTCTGCCTTTTCTGAAAGGGAAGCTCACTGGCAAGGAGGCATGAGAATTAAAGATCTAATTCCAGTAAACCATGCTTTCCAGGGAGGGAGGGGGAGGAAGAAAGGAGAAGAAGCTGATAGAAATGAGAGGTAGGAAGAAGGAGCACTGTTTGAGACTGGTGAGTCCCAGAGTCCTGGGACTTCCAGAAGCTTGCAGAGTGCCCTGTCCCAAGTCTCAGCATTCCACTCCTGCAGACACAGAACTACCTGGTTCCCAATGGCTGCAGTTTTCCACAGTTTAGGTTCTATTCCCCACCCAATGAACATGAAGGCAACTTCTAATTTTTCACGAGCAGAATAGCATCCCTGTACCTGTATGCTAGTACACCATTCTTTGTGCACAAACAGGAATGTGTTTCTTACCCTTGACAACTAAAAGTACAACTGCTGGGTCTTAGTGGTAGGCACATTTAAAATTTTAATAGCCACTTCCAAATTGCCCTCCCCAAAGGCTGCCCAAGTTTATATTTTCACCCCCACTTGTCTTTAAACAAGTTTATGGGGACTATAAAGTATTTACACACACATTCAAACATGCAGGCTGGTTTCTCCATCTGGCCTCAGAGTTGAGTAGATTCCTTGAAACAGAAGTGTATTTAGCAAAAGCCTTCAAGAGCCTGGGTCAAGGCTGCTAGTTTAACTGCACTTGAGGGTGTAAATGTGGAGTTGGGTGTTTGTTGGTCTACACATGCCTCATCTAGCCATCCAGCCAGCCATTTAATCACCCACCCATATACTTGCCCATCCATCCATTCAACCATCCACTCAGTCACCCATCCATACATTCACCCATCCATCCATCCATCCATCCGCCCAGATAATATTTATGCGGTGATTTCTACTGCTGGAAA
The DNA here is from genome assembly GCF_047511655.1 of Castor canadensis. Lineage (NCBI taxonomy): Eukaryota > Metazoa > Chordata > Mammalia > Rodentia > Castoridae > Castor > Castor canadensis. Next base: position 14,346,770 of record NC_133388.1, on the reverse strand, counting down.
TTATGTCAGCCTCTATGGCAAAATCAGCAGTGAAGAATTAAACACTGAGGGAATTTGCACTTCAAGAATTCACAGCCAAGTAGGAGAGAGAAGACATTGATGTCACAAGGCACATATGCAAGGAGAAATGAATTAGCAGGAGGTGACTTCACACTTGCAGGGCCCTAAGAGGAGCCCTGTGGGCCACAGAAGCATTCCTGGTGGAGCCCTGCCCTGATTCAAAGCCAGCCTTGGGGTGAATGCCCTCCATTCCTGCCACGACCAGCGGGAAAACCTGAGCATAAATCAGCATTGCAGCACAGTCAACCCACAGGAGGGGAGAGGTGACAAACTGAGGGATGTCAAGGGATGGTGAGACTCAAGCACAAATAGCAGACAAGGCCCAAAGTGAAACAGGGCGCAGAGACCCTATTTTCAGCACCTAAAACTGGGACACACCACTCAATACACAGGAGAGAGTGGGACCGTAAGGACTGGAGCCTGCCCTAGAACATCTCCTTCAGGGTCACACTATAGGATCTTGGGCAAGTGCACAACTTTCAAAACATCTTTGCCTCAGTCTCCCTCACAGGAACACTAGAGAGCCTGGATACAGTCACTCAGAAAGCAGCACTACAGCTGCATCCTCCAGGTTGGTTTCCCCAGTCCCCAGGGTCACACAGAATGCCTTGGACTTGGGGATTTAGCCTGGTGTCTCCACAGAGGGCTGAGGCTCATGCATGGCTTTCTCTTTTTGAAATACCCGCCCCCACTACAGACGTCCCTACTTCTGGCCTGCCAAGACTCCATAAACTTTATATAGTTTCCATAAACCCAATAGCCCCTTTTTTCCTATCACGTTGTAAAGGTGTAGGAAACCATTTCTCTGGAAGGGTCTGGTCTTCTCACCAAGTGGGTGTGGGGCCCAGGACGGGCAGCAATAGAGCAATACCAAGGCTGTAAAATCACCATCCTGGCTCTGCTTGGATGGCAGGCGTGTAGGAGAGCTGGGCAGGGGACTGGGGGGAGCTTGCCAGGCCCAGGACCCCAGGAATGGAGGCAGAAAGCAGCTGGTGTGTGTGTGGGGGGGGGGGGGGGCTAGCCTTCCAGCTCAGTGCCACCCGCCCAAAACTCCAGTTCTGGTTTTGCAAGAACAGACCATTTGAAAATGGGAGGTGGGTCATTCCTCCCTTCTGCAGGCCTCCAGTGGCCAGCTCAGGATCTGGGGACCACAAAGGACACTGGGAGTTCAAATAGATTCATTCACATTTGTGGCATTTTGTCTCTAGGGGCCACATTTTTCCCATATCTACTTCTTGTATACTATTTTCTCTGTAATAGTTCAACTCTTCCCTGCCTAGGGGAAAGGCCTGATGGTTTTACCTGATTATAAAAAAATTACATGCTCATTATAAAAATTATAATAATATAGAAGCATATGAAGAAAACTATGTAAAATCTCTTGAAATTTCATTATGCTAGGAAAAAACACACATGTGTGCACTCACAGATTACACAGCTAACACCCGTGCGTACAATTTCTCTTTTACTATTTTCATCAGCATATGTTAATTGTACAAAGTGAGGTGTGTCTGTGATATTTCCATAATGCAAACAGTGTACTTTGATAATAGTCCCTCTTATCACTTATTTTCTTGCAAAAGTTTTTAATGGGTTTCATAATGGCTTTTTCATACATCAAGCATCCAATTTCAGTGAGATCAACGACAACTCAGTTTCTCAAAGTGTGTCCCATGGATCACTGACATCAAGAGCTACTGGGGGGCGACAGCTAAAATGCTAATCCTGGGCTCCATCATCCAAGATCTGCTGGCTCACATTTTCTGGGGGAGGATCCTGGGAATCCCCATGTTACCGGCTCAGTGGCCGATGACAGTGCAGTTCGAAAACCTGCATCTAGACAGAAGGAGACAATTAGCATAATTTCTTGGTCATCTTCGGGCAGAGCAGAGAACATCCACGGGCATGTCAGCCTGGCATGGGAGAAAGACCCGGCTGTCTGGAGCCAGACGTGGGCTCCACCAAGGCGCCTAAGACTGTCTACTCTCAGGCTTCATTGTCATTTAAGCCAATACAGACAGATGTCAAATGGGGATGGCTTGGGGACACAGTCAAGAAAGCAGTGATGTCTGCAGGGCTCTTCCTGATAATGGGTATCTCAGTAGCTTTGGTCACTGAAATCCTAGGCTGTGAGGAATCTGCTCTCTGACATATATTTGGCTCTGAAGGCCTGCAGATATGGAATCTGCAGGTGATCGGGGTGGGGGGTACAATCTAGAGGGACAGTTGCAATTACTTATTTCCAGCCTCAGAGACTCTGCTTGACAGAAGAAGGGAGACAAAGTAGGGGTGCAGTCCCCTCATCTGGTCAGTCCCACGCTGCCAGCAAGGAGGTGACTTGGGGCACTGGGCTGGGCCACCAGACTAAAGACTCTGAAGTAACCCCCCAGCACCTGCCAGCCGGTGTACCAGTGGACATAAAGCCATTTTCCCTCTCTGCTACCAAAGCAATTGGAGAGGAGGAGACATACGAACTAGGGAGCCAGCCTCATCAATCAGAGCTGGGAAGTTTTAAAAGAGGCAGCTGGTAGAAGCCTTGATTCCTGTTCTATACAAAAGCCATCTCTTTTGTAAGCCTAGGACAGTCTTATAAAACCGACCTGTCTAGTACCATCCATTTTACAGATGCTGAAGTACTATGGTCACTCAGTGGAACACCAGGATTCCAACTTGACCCACCTTGGCTCCAGGTCGGTGCTCTTGTGCCCCACATGGTCGGAAGTCCTCCTGGTGTGCACTCACAAACTCCTTGGCATACCCGGTCTCAGTGTCCCACAACTACCTTCAGGAAGTGCTCCAACCTTCTGGTTTTGTTACCCATTCCACCTGTAGGAACAGCTGGGAATTCCTCAGGTCTGGCACTTAGCCACCATTCCCTACCAAGGTAACTGCTCCCAGGTGACATGTAGCAACGTAAGGGGACATTTTTGATGTGCACAACTGAGGTGGTGCTGCTAGTGTCTCACAGGTGGAGGTCAGGGTGCTTCTCTTAGTTCTACAATGCCCAGGAAACTCCCCCACCCTCAGTGGGTTGCTACCCCAGAATGCTAGCAGGGCCAAAGGTAAAAAGTCCTGTGTAACTGCTTCATGCTGAGGTGGCTGCCAGTCTCAGGCTCTTTCCCATGGAACACAGAGAAGGGGTTCAGGAAACATGAGGGCCCCACCAATGATCCCCCTTTGCATGACCTTGAAAGAGGTCACATCTTTGCCATGGCCTGGGGAATGATGCAAGCTGTGCTTTCTCCCCAAACTTAAGCAACTGGAGTGTGTGTATAGGTAAGTGACAGGGAAAACCAGGAAGGGACAGTTATGCAAAGGCCCCCATGGGGTAAGGCATTCAAAGACCTTAGCATAGGGCTGGGCACATCGCAAGTGCTTAATAAGTGCAGCTGATGCTATTACTGCTCATCTTGGACCAACTATTGAACTTTTCTAGGACTGTCTATCTTTTCTATAAAATAGAGGCAATCCTTCTCTCTGGGTATGGAGAGGATGAAGCCTGTGCAGACCAGGTGCATAAGAGGCACTCAGTAAACAGACTCACCCATGCTTACAGCTCACACTCGAGAATATGCTTGCAGGCCTGAGGCAGCCTTCCTTCATAATCCTTGTAGAGCCAGACTTCTTTTTATAAGTTCACCAGGCAGCCAGGGAGGCTGGGAGCCAGCCCAATCCCCAGGTCAGAGCTTGGGGCAATAGGGAAGGTGAGCCCTACCTGGACATCAGGGTGTGTGTGTGGGTGTGTGTGTGTACACATGTACAGCATGGTCATCTGGGAGACAGGGAGTGGCTATCCTCAGAGATAGTTATTTGAGTGGGAAGACCCCTGCCACTCTCACTGTCTGAAAGGATGGGGAAGGCAAGGTGACAGGAGGCGTCACCCTTTTCAACCTTTACTTCTATTTTGTGCCAGGGTGAGACCCTGGCATTGCACCTGCTCCTGGACCCAGGCACAGTTTTCTATGAAGCACTGCACAGAAAGCCATCCTGGTACCAGGGACCAGAAGAGCCCTTGCTAGTGACAGCCTCTAGGGGCTCCTTCCATGCTCCCCAGTCCAGGACTCTCTCACCTAAGTTTGTATACAGTTGGCTGTCTATCTCTGCAAGCTCCACATTTGAAATTTAACAAACTTTGAATGGCGAATATTTTTTAGAAATCACATCTGTGCTAAACATGCAGAGGCTTTTTCCTTGTCATAATTCCCCAAACAATACAGTAGAACAATTATTTCACAGAGCATCTTCAGAGTATTGGATATTGTAAGTAATCTAGAGATGACTTAACTAGCCAGAGAGTATGTGCAGGCTCTATGCAAATATTGCACACTTAAATGGTTTGAGCATCCATGGATTTTGGTATCCACAGGAGCTCTGGAACCAATGCGGAAGATTCTGAGGGGCAACTGACTGTCTGAGACACCTCCTAAGACACTTCCATGCACTGTCCCAGTCTCGGTCTGAGCTGGCATCTGCCACTATCTAGGAAACTTCTCCTTTTCTCCTTGCCTCAGACCCCCCCACCATGAAGGGCTCACCTGAGCCACCCGACCTCCCTCCCTCTCTTGGGCCACAATGAGGTGGCCTGGCTTGCCCTACTGCTTCTAGATCACAAGATGGCACCTCCTGCCAGCCAAGAGTACACGAGAAGCCAGCCTCTGAGCAACCCCTCAGTGCCCTGACTCCCAGGGAGCCCCTGCCCCTCTGCGAAGAGCCTGTGCCCTACTCTCAGGTGGCCCAACCCCGCTTGGTGGTTTTGCTTCTCTCTCCATCTTTCAACACCTCCCAGAAACACAACCTCATTACATGGTCCCCTGCTGCTTCACTTGAGAAATAAAACTCAGAAACAAATTAAATAGCAATTCCTTTTTAAACAGGAGAGGAGCCAGGCTTCAGGAATAGCAGGCTTACGTCCTTTGGTTCCGACTCCTGGGGGCTACTTCCCCCAGCGGCTCTGGTGGTATTAAAGTCAAGGCCTCCATGTGGTTTTCACCAGCCATGATTTTGTATTTAATTTCCTTTGTTTTTCCTCCTTGAATATTTGCTCTGACCCAAGTTCCTTTTATCAAGTTTTTGGTCATAAAAGGCAAAACCCTCCTTGGGACCACAAGCCAAGAACTACAACAGACAAGGGTGCAGGGCAGTGGCAGGGCAGCCCTGGCAGGGTTCCTGTCACCCTCTCTTGGGCTCCTCTCCTAGGTCCCTCAGCAGGCTGGGCTGAGCCCATGGGCATCAAAGCCAAGAGTAAGCAACCTGCTTGAGCCAGAGCAAACTGGGGGTCTCCCCTACACACACCCACAGAGACTCAAATAAAACTGCCAAGCTCATTCTAACTGGGGACTTAGATCCAATTCTCTCACAGGTCCCAGAGGCCACCAATTAACATACCATGTCCTGCCCTACCGTGCCCCTGCCTCTCAGCTGCTCCAAAACACATAACCCAGGGCTCTATAGAGCTAGTCCCAATTACACACCAAATTAAGTTTTAAGCTATATACATACATACATATGTGTATTTGTGTGTGTGTAAGTGGTGCTTGTAACTCAAATAAAAAAGTAAACCTGCTCTCGTTTTTCCTGAGAGTGATTCTGTCTAACCTCAGCCCTCTGTGATTTACAGCAGATGACGCCAGCCAGCCATAAAAACCTAAGCTGAGGAACAGGGAGTTTAACATTTGCCCAGTTGGGCAGGCCAGGGTGACAGGTCCAATCAAGGCAGACTGCCCTGAAGCGTCTAGCTTTGACAGAGACAGGGATGCTGAGTGCTAACTGTACAAATGACTCACACTCTCACCTGTGATCAGGCACTGATGACTACACTAAGGCATCAATAATAAGACATGCTTGTCATCATCAGCTTCCTTTGCCAGGTTTGAAAAGAAAGGATGGACAGGTAGAAGAAGGAAGACAGGGACACAAAAAAAGGAAGGGAGGGAGGAAGGGAGAGGAAAAGAGGAAGGGAAGGAAAGAAGACAGATATTCTCTTTTTGCATCCCACGAAGACTGCCTTCTGGGCCTCTGATACCATATTCCTGACGGATTAAACTCTCTGCTGAGAACCACAAATTTTGGTGATTTTTTTTTTTCATGCAAATGCTTTCATGAAAGTCCTCTGGCTTCTGAACACTACCTTGAGTAACTTCTAAAGCAATGTTCTCCAAACCATATTCTACAGAGGGCTAGTTCTAAAATTCCTCTTTAGAAAGAAGACTAGTAAGTTTGGAACATACAGAGAACTCTGTCCCCTCACAGCTATTTATGGCAGTATGTTTAAGATATCAATAAGTCTTGCAATAAGGAAATTTGGTTAACTTCATTTGAAGCCAGAGACTTTTTCTGTGTAAAACAAACCATGACGTGCTTGTAGAACCCTGCTTTGGAAACAGATGTTCATTAATGGAGCTGGGGGGAAATATCTACACTAGATCCTCACAGATGGCAAATTAGGCAGCCACACTTCCTGTGGAAGAGACTATCTACTGTGCGTTTACTAGACCCTGGTTCCTTTTACTCTTGGCCACACAGCCGTACTACATTTCCCAGCCTCCCTTGCAGGTGGATGGGGTCACATGACTGAGCTCTGGCCAATGGAATATAGGTGAGTTCCAAGCATGCCACTTCCAGACATGGCTATACAAAGCTCCCACACCATCCTCCTTGCCTTGTGACCACCTTGTGGAGGTGACTCCAAAAACAAAGAGGAGGACAGAACCACAGAAGGAAGGACTCTGGTAACCCTCTTGGCAAGGCTCATCCTGTGAAGGTGCCAAGGACAGCCACTCTGGGGGTGTTGAGCAAGAAGGGAATTTTCTTTTCTTCTTTTTTTTTTTTGGTAGCACTGGGGTTTGAACTTTGGGCTTCTCAATTGCTAGGCAGGCACTCCACTGCCTGAGACATGCCTCCAGTCTTTCTTGCTCTGGGTATTGTTGAGATACAGTCTCACTCTTTCCCCTCTGGGACAGTCTGGACTTTCCTATTTATTCTCCCCACAGTTGCTGGCCACCATGCTCAGTGTATTGTTAAGATACAGTCTCACTCTTTCCCCTCTGGGACAGTCTGGACTTTCCTATTTATTCTCCCCACAGTTGCTGGCCACCATGCTCAGTGGTTTTGGTTTTTTGGTTTTTTTTTTTTTCCCCTGATGAGCTGGGGTCTCACAAACCTTTTATCCAGGCTTGCCTGGAACTGTGTGCAATCCTCCCAATCCCAGGCTCCAGCATAGCCTGGGATGACAGGCATGACACTGTGCCCAGTTATTGGTTGAGATGGGGGTCTTGCAAAGGATTTGCTTGGGCTGGCCTCTAACTATCTAGGATTATAGGCATGAACCATCAGCACATGGCAAGAAGGGAATTTCTGTATCAAGCCCCATTGAGAGGAGGAGAGGAGTCACAGAAGGGAGCCAGTATCTAAAAGACCTGAATATCCACACAACAACCACACACAAGTGATAGTGCCTCTTGTGTGGATGGGGACACTGAGTCTCAGAGCTGGGAAGTGATGCCCAGCAGATGGCGGTCTAGCCTTGTCACTAGGAGCTAGCTTCACAGGGGCACCATGCAGGACTGCTCAAACCCCTTCAAAGTGACCATCTTAAAATGGTTTTTCTGAAGAGCATGTTTCAAATGGGTCAGCTCAGCCATCAGCCGCAGAAGAAGGGTTGGACTGCTAGGCTGTGAACAGAGCTCCACAGCTCCAACAAGAAAAATTACCCTCCACTTCCTGCATTCAGCTATTTTTTTAAAAAGCAGATTAACTACAACCTCACACATGCACGGCCTTGATTTGCATTTTTAAGCACACCTGTCTTTAATCAAGCCTACAGGCCCCCTTCAAGCATCAGTGTTTCAAAGTATGCAAAGACCAATCAAGCTCCAAGACTGTCCAGCCATGGGGCAACTGACTGGTACTGTGCCCAGGAGAACAGGTCCTAGGGGGATGGCAGGTGAGACACACAAACCAGAGCCATACAGGAGACAAGGACAGCAAAAAGACAAGTTGGTTAATATTGGCTTCAAACGAAAGGGACAACATAAAGCCTGAAATTGTCATTTATAGCTTCTACCTGTCAACAAAAAGTGAGACTTTAAAGACTGAAAACTGATGGGGAAAGACAAGATGTGTCACATTCTCTTTGCTGGAAGTGGCACCAAGATTTTATGGCAATTAGCACAAGAGCTATGAGGCTGCCTGACCGGAACTCAGGGAACAGAGCTGTGCCAGTATGACAGATACGAACGCTCACAGGCCACTGATTCCTTTCTGGAAAGAGGTCCTCTCCCTGTCTGTGCTCCCAGGACAGACACTTGCTCACACTGCTTTTCACTCTCACACTGGTGGGGTGACAACCCAGACAGGACACCTAGACCTGAGCATGATAACCTAGATGAAAGAAAGTCAGGAAGGGGCCTGGGACCCAGCTCTGCACTGAGCAACCAAAGGGGCTTCTGATTATCTGTTCTTGAGTGGACAGATCGCTGTGGCTACATCAGTGAAGATCTGATCCTGAACCAAAGTCCCTCATGGTGATGTTCAGGGTGCTGAGCTGCCATGATGGGATTTTGCACCTGGGTTCAGGTACCACAAAGACAAGACAGGCTGTGTAGTGGGTACCACATGCATTCAGCGGCCAAGTCCAGTGCTTGGCCCAGACTCGGGCATCTTGGCACTGGGCTTAAATGAATGACTGTCCCTCAGGGAAAAAGAGGAGCCCTGCCCACTGTGCATGAGGTAACTCCCTGACTCCAACGACATTTTAGTTGGCTTCCTGGCATTGCTAAAGCTGTTGGGTAACTTGGGGCTCACTCTGGGCCCTGTGTTGTGCATTCTACGACCTTTTTTCCAGGCTGGTCACCCCAGCAGCCAGGTATTAGCAAGGTGGTGTGTAACCCCCGGTACAGAGATGTCCTTCCCTTCTGGCTAGTTCTTGTGGTAGTATAGTGGGACCCCAGAAGCCAATGACAAGGTCACTGGATCAAGGTCAGGCCGAGACCCTGCCTTCAGAATTCAGATGGGGGCTCTGGTTCCAGCTAATCCCTGGGATGGAGGCAGGAGTGTGGAAGCCATTTGCTGCCCTGTGAACTGGGTGGTAAAAAGATCAATGAGGAAGGAAGCAAGAGAGGAAGATGAAGATGAGCAATGGCAAGGGAGAGGGAGAAGGTATGCACAGGACACCCGGCCACCCTCTGCCCTTGCATCTGTCGCGCTTGGTACTCAAAGTAAACCCAACTTTTCTGTTTGCTTGTGCACTCGTAGGGATCTGTTGTTCAAAATGAGAAGCATGTAACAGCTTTCTTCAAACAGCAAACTGCAAATGAACAAAGAAAAGGGGAACCTCAAGAGGCCTGGAGACCACCGTCCACTTCAGTGTGGGGCCCTTACCAGATCCCAGTTCAAGCTGTTCAGAAAAGTAATGATAAAATAAATGATGTTTCCTGAGAGTATGAAAACATAACATAAACAAAATTCTAGAAAAACATAAAATGCCAAAATTAGAGCAGGAAGCACAGGGGATTGAAATAAAGCAACAAATTTAAAAAACAACAGCAAAGAGTCCTTACCGGTACATTCCTGATCCAAGGTAAGGTGAAATGTGTTGCAATCTAGCCAGTAACAGAACTAGGTGTCAAGCCCAGCTGGGCCCTGAAGCTTATGCCCCTAACCATTACACAGTACTGCCTGACAGCCTCACACTTGCCCTTGAACCAGATTGTCACCATAGCTCAGCTACAGACTTCCCAGTAAAGCAAGATGGAAACTGTGAGTGGAACTACTCTAAGTCCTTCTAGATTAGGTCACCACCCCCTGCAATGCTGCTGCCTCCAGATCGGTCCTTCTACAGGTGGATGCTTGCCTTCAATGACTGTGTTATCAGCAATTTCAAATATTTCAGTCAGTCCTGCCTCCCTAGCCCACAGCTTCTGCAAGGGAGAATTCTGCGTTCAGTCGACAAAACTAAAAGGGTTTCCTTGTGCAAGCAGGCCTGAAGGTGGGAAGAGCTACACTAGGGGAGGGGACAATTGCTTTTTATTATAAGATTTCCTTTGTGCTTCATTTTGCAACTACATGCACGCCCTTGATAGAAATTTTAAACTGTTTTGTTTGTTTTTTGCAGGGCCTTGTGCTTGCTAGACAAGCACTCTATCACTTGAGTCACATCCCCAGCCCCCCTCCTTTTTTTTTGACACAGTGCCTTATTAACTTTGCCTTTGTTGGCCTCAAACTTCTCCTGCCTTCACCTCCTGAGTAGCTGGAATTATAGGCATGTACCACAATGCCTGGACAGAATTTTTAAATTTTACTTTTAAAAGTATCAACTCGGTGTTCATTGTTTCTTGTCCTCCATACATCTGTGGGGAAATATTTACATCTGTAACATCTGACAAAAGAATTTTCCCTTCATAAAATTGTTACCTAATCTATAATTGGAAAACACAGCAGAAAGAAAAATGTCACATGGATTTAGTTATACTACACAACCATTTCCTTCCATCCTCCTTCTATATGGTGTCTATTTTTTGCTAGCTTTTTTAAAAGCATACTTTGACTATACTGTGTATATAGTGTGGTATTTTCTGCACGGCGGGCTCTGATGACTTCCTACCCTGTATCTTCTCTCACCCTTTCTGAATGGTAGTTCTTGTGGTTAATATTTATCTTCCCTTTCTTCATCACCATATATTGGTTATGTTGGAACTTCCCTTTGACGTTGTAAGCGCAAGCAATTGTTTCTCAGCCTTTTGGCTAAGATCAGGTTTATAAGCCCAAGGAACCAGACATATTCTAACCTGGTGGGGAGCTGGGAGGCTCTTTCATGGTCCTGGACTTAACCATGGCGGCAACAGCAGGATGAAACCCTGTGATTTTCTCCCCAAGGAGGAAGGTGATTAGGTCTGGGTAAGGGAGCAAGAGTACATAGGGATGTTGGGAGTGGAGTGGACTGGTGCATACTCCCTTCCCTGATGTTGCCTCTTCAATATTGATTTCTGCCTTCTTCCTAACTAATAATCCCAATTTCGAGTCAGCAATCTTACTGGTATAAAAACAAGCATTTCCCAGCCTTCCTTGCAGTTAGGGGGAGCCGTGTGACCAAGTTTGGCCAATGACGTGAAAGGAGAATTTAGTTCGTGGGACTTCCCAGAATGCTCTGTTGGGAACAGAGAACACTGGTGTACATCTTTTCCTCTAACCCTCTGCCATCCTGAAATGGAGCTGTGACACTGGAAAACACACTTAACCACTGCTAAGACCTGAGCAAAGAAGTAGCCAATCCCTCCACGGTCTTGCTGGGCTCCAGAACCAGCCAGGCCGCCTACTTTTGGGCTTGAAATGTATGCAATAAATAAATGGTCTTTGAAGGAGGCACTGTAAGTCAGGTTTTTGTTACCTCTAGCTGGATACAATCCTAATAAAGGAGAAATCATCTTGCTATTAGAAACCCATCACCGAACATTAACCAGCCATATCCCCATGCTGGATATTTCGACAAGCTGCAATTGTCTCTTGCTGCCATAAATATTCAGTAATAGACATTTTATTCACACACATCCATGGGTCCTTGCATTTCTCTAACACTTTACAATCTGCAAAATTCTTCCACCTCCACTCTCTCAGGAAGCCAGAGAAAAGTGAGTCAAGACAGGAAGGCTCAGCAGCCCAATTACAGGCACCAGGTGGTCATGACACCCTCTCTCTTTCTGTTTCCCCCACAACATGGGGAGTTCTGCCCAAAAAGCTGATAACTCCAGTGAAGACTGGCTGCCGAGTTGAACTTGAGAAATGCAAACAATGGTCTACCCTGGAGAGCCAGGGAGGGTGTCTTCCAGGTTCCAAACCTCTGTAGACAGACTATTGAAGGTCACCCCGTTAAGCCAGGAAGCCTGTCTCTAACCTCAGGGAGCAAAGAACAAATGAATGTGGGAGATTAAGACGTAAGCGGGGGCTCATAAATGCTGGCTATTGCTTGGGGCCTGGAGAAACACGGAGGGATTGGACAAAAGTCTCAAGATGATGAACCAAATGTTAGTGTGTGGGGTGGGGGGGGCTGAGCAGGTGTGGGAGTGGAAAGGAAAGGACAGGTGGTAGAAAAGGTGGCAATGACCAGGAGATCTTGAAAAGGCATTAGGAGAGACTGAGCCTTAACGACAGAACAGGAAATCTGTTCCAGGGACCCCAGGGAGCCAGGCGTCACCTCTAACCTCTAGATTCCTGTGTGTACTTGTTATTCCCCATGTTGCAGGGTACAAGTATTTGGTGACGTCTGCACTCATGAGTATGCGTGGCGGGGTGGGGGAGGGTTGAAGGACAAAGACAACATCCATCTTAGTCTTTAGATGGTGATGATAAAGCTGCTGCCCACCATCTTGCCATTTGGCCAAGCTTTTGTGCTTCTGTATTTAATATTCGGTTCCTATTTGTGAATGGTGGACCAGTCATTCCAGCCATGAAGTGAATCCCAGATTCTCATGGGCCAACCCTACAAAATCAGAGATGTAGTAAAAGGGACTCATCTCCTAGTCAAGTGGACTTTGCACTCTTTAAAACACATCTGTGCTCCTTACTTGTTCGAGGCAGAATGTCTTTAATTGTATAAACAGAACTCATTCATTACAGGACCTGGAAGACCAGGCATCCAAATCCCAAAGATTGTCGAAGACCCTTGGCTGTGAAACTAGGAACCTAATTTATTAACTTTCGTGCTGTGCTGCACTTGTGAGATGGGTATTATTATCTCTGTTTCACAGATGAGGAAACTGAGACTCAGAGACATAAGGGACCTCAGTGCTGAGGACCATACAGGGAAAAGCAGTTTAATTACTCGCTGCCCTAGTTTTAAGCAGGTGGGCTCTAATTCTTGGAGCAAGCATTGTCACACAGAGGACGTGTGGTCTTTGTCGGCCGACAGCCCCTCCCTTCCCACTCTTCTGTCACTTCTTTCATGAGGAGCAGCTGGGACGCTCTGGGCCTGGGTGTCTTCTGAGACATATTACTTCATCCCACAGGCCCAGGTTCTGAACTCAGGTCCAAGGGCAGACCAAGACCTTGGCTGTCTTCATGCCGGGAAGAGATTTCTGCCCTAGGCCCCTGCAGAGGAGAGGGATTAGTGAGGCAAAGCCTTACTTGATTGAAAAATAACTTCCCTCCAGGCTGAGATCTGGCTTTGCACCTCTTCCGTCCAGCTCTTGCTGAATCTGGCCCCAGCACCCATGGACTCAGGGTGGTCCTTTCTTCTCCAAGGAGCAGGAAATTACCAAAGGAACATGGGGGGTACTGAGCAGGCCATCTGAAGTAGGGCAGCTAGTACTTAATGTTTTTAAAAGCTTAAAAAACAAAGCAGCCAAGTGTGAGGAAGGGGTCAAGAGCAGGCGTTCCAGAGCCAGGTGGCCTGGCGGGTGCCACTTGCTGGTTCTGTGATGGCAGGCAAGTCCCCCATGGTCCTCATCTGCAGGGTGGGATACAACAGTCCACAGTGTCAAGGGGTGGCCATGAAGATCCAACAAGGGCTGGTGTCTACTGAGTGCTTTGAACAGACATGTAGCAGAGCTGGAGAGCTGCTGGCCAGCCCCGGTCCTTCACCTCACCCATCACTTCTACAGTCATCAGTCAAAGCCAGTTCCTGCCAGCAGAAGTTGGCTTTGCTCAAGGAGAAGTCTGGCCTCTGCCCCTGGCTTCTGGAAGGTAATCTATGGCACACTTGATAAGATGTCTCTGTTCAGAAGGCTGGCCACATCGGACCCTACTGTGGGACTAGCCACACCCAAAAGACCAACTGTGTGACTGAGGGTGGAGGGTTTGGGTCACAAAATATTGGTTGACCTGGAGGCTGAGTTCAGCCATGTAGCTGATCAATTCACCTGTCCATCCGTCCATCATGCCTCAGAAATGAAGCCCCAGTAAAACCGGCGTGAGCCTCCCTGCTTGGCAGCCATCTATGCGCACCATCATGTATCAGCTGCAGGAGGACAACACACCTGCCCCATGGGGAAGGGACAGTGGAAGTCCTCTCTTTGGAAAACTCCCCACCGTCTACCCTTCACATCTCTTGCTTTGACTGATTTTAATCAAATCCTCTCTCTGTAATAAACCATAGCTGTGAGTTCATCAGTGCCCAGCAGCTCTACGAGATCTTCTAACAGCACTTGTGAACTGAGGGTGACTTTAGGAACCCTAAACTTACCATGGGTGTTAGGAATGAGGGCATAGCCTGCTAACTCCAGCCCCTTCCCCAACACAACCACACACCCCCAGGCTTCACGTCCACAATGACCCCAAACACTTCAACTAGAAAGAACAAGCAGACAGAGGAAGGGGTTTGTTCCTGCACTAGGTAAAGTGCTTTCCAGATGTGACCTCATGGATGCCTTGGTTTACCATATCTGTAAAATGGGAGCCACAGTGCTTACCTCTTCAGGTTGTGACATGCTCAAGTCTCCTCCAAGTAGGGAATAAGAGCACAGGATTGATACTCTGCCTAGAAACTCTGCACAGTCCTGGTGACTTCACAGGGGCTGAGGTCAGCTTGGGGGTGAGATGGTTCCTCTTTGGAAAAAGGTTTCCTTCTCATGGGAAATGCTATTTGAATATTCACAACTACATATATGGGTGAAGTCTCACTGACAGGCAGGGAGATGTAGACAACCTGACCTAACATTGCCCAGTCACACAGTAAGAATGAGCAGGACACCTGAGCTGCCCAGGCCCAGACTGGCAAGACGCAATGAAATGCCAACCCAGAGGAATCTGGAAATCAGCACACTGACATCTCACCTCAGGCTGAGCCTCACACAGGGGCAGGTTCAAAACTTGCCGTCAGGACAGACAAGATCCAGGGTCCCCTCATGGCAGCATCACTGTTGGGCCAGCGTCAGGACTGGACCTGTCCCCATCCATGTGATGGGATGATGGTCACAGCTCTCCTTTCCCACTCAGAGCACAGAGTGAGGGTGATATGCCTAGACAGGCTCAGCGTCATGACCCAGGCGCCAGGGTCACCTGGGAGACAGCAGCACAAGAGCGGCCAGCTCGGCTACATTTAGAAACACAGGGCAGTTCCAATGCAATTATCAGGGAATAATTTATGCATGATACACATTTGGCATTTGCTGCTTCATAATTTCATCCAAGAGGAACATTAGCTATATACAGAAAGCTGTGCTCAGCTGATGGGAGCCGAACGCAGCTGTGTAGGAATATACATGCACACACAGTCATGTACACACCCCCCAAACATCCACCAGCTCCCTTGGGGCCCCCCAGGTGTATTATGAGCTGCCTCCATCCACATCTAACATTACTGAGCTGAACTGAGTCGCCTGTCAGATCTAGATGTGGAAGGCCACAGGCCCTTCGATGTGACTGTTTAAGAGACAGGGCCTATAGAGAGGTGATCAGATTGGTGGTCCCTAATCCCATCTGACTAGTGCCATAAGTGGAGGAAATGCAGACACAGAGACACCAGAGTGTGCACACAGAGGGACGGCCATAAAACAGGCAGTGAGGACCAGGCCAAGGAGACATGGCTGGGGGAAACCAACCCTGCGGGTACCTTGCTCTCAGACTTCCAGCTTCCAGGACTGTGAGCAAATCTATCCTGTTGCTGAAGTTCCCCCATGCTTTGTTAGGACAGTGACCTGTGCTCATCTTTCTGTCCGTTTTCAGATCAGCCTCCTCCCACTACCTTGCTGTAACTCACAAGCAGCCCTGTGTCCAGGCTCAGGGCTACAAACATCAACTCTTTTCAAGGTCAAGTGCTGTGTTTCATGTAGTATTTGTAGAATTCTTAACCTCGTATAAAACTGTGGTGTTCTTTTATTGGGTTCCCATATTAAAAAAAAAAAAGTGTCACTGATGAAAGCTTTGAGTATTTTTCCCCAGCACTATGTGTCCTGGTGACATTTAGAAGCATATATGCCATGTTAGAGCAGAACTGAGTCTTATATTAAGCACTTCACCCAACTAATTCCTTCAATCTTAAACTTTTTAATCTTACCAGGCAGCTATTATCCTTGTTTCACAAATGACGAAATCAAGGCACAAAGATGTTGAGTTACTTGCCTACAGTCGTTCAGTATAGCTAGACGTAGGCAGAACTGCAATCTAAGCTGTGTTCTTAACCTTAGGATATAAGGTAGTTATATGGGTGGCTCCAGGGGAAATAATAACCCCACACTTTCCTCCCACCCAGGTCTTGAGTCCCAGACACCCACTTCTCAGCACCCAGTTAGGAAGGACTATAAATTCTATTCACAGAAGACAATCCGATCAGGCCTCATGAGCGCTTAACGGGACGGAACTCTCTTTTGGTCAATGACAGTGAAGCTCAACAGAGAAGATGACAACCAGCCCCTCTTTGACTCAACGCTAATGCAGTGGTAACACTTCTCTGAACACAGCATGGCACACTGGGATCCCAGCTGCTGCTGGCTCCCGAGACCCTGCCATGTGCTGGCTGGGGACTGGCTCTCCACCGTTGTCTCCAAGATCCACTCAGTGTGGAACTGTACAAGACACATCACCAGCCAGAAAGAAGGCCAGATGTCTCCTGCTGGAGGCCCCTTAACTCATGGATGTAAAAAGCAAGCTCACCAATGCATGGGATAGACAGCAAGCACAGGACCTGGTCCACACTGCAGGGAAAGCTGACACAAGAACGCAGGGAAAGCTGACACAAAGAACATGGGGAGAAGGGGTGGAGGGCAGGTGGTGCTACATGTGAGCCTCAGGTGCTTTGTGGGTAGGAGTGGGGCTGGACAGCAACTTGAGGGCTCAGAAGGTATCTGCAGACAGTCAGGGGAAGAGCCCCTCCCAGGACGCATCCTCTGCAGGTGGCACAGCTGGCGGACGTCTGACAATGCCTGATACATTCTGAACCTCTTTTTTAACTCAAGATCCCTGGAAAGAAACAGCCAAGGGAGGAGGTCCTCTGGTGAGGGGGCCTTGTATGCCACCCAGCGGGTTCCTTTGGACCAAATGCACAGTGAAAACATTCATTGTCTAGTCATTAAGTTAGACCATGCACTCTTCCCTTCTAGGATGAAGTTTACAATAGAGTTGAGGAAGTAAACCAAAGGCCAAGGCCAAGGCAAACCAGATGATTCCTACACTGTTCATCCAGCCAAGCACCCGCTCCAAATGAGGTACTGTTACTGCTTTCATTGATTTTCCCCCTTTTCTTCTCCACAAAGAACAGATTTGGAGTCATTCTCCTGGAGGTGAAGGTCACAGGCTGTAAATGAAGGTGTCTGTTATTTGACACAGACCTGGCAGGTGCCAATGTGGATTGTTTGTTTTAGAGAATAATTATCTGTGTAAGTGTTCAAAATATTTTAACTAAGGGCTGGGGAATGGCTCAAGTAGTAGAGCACCTGCCTAGCAAGCATGAAGTCCTGAGTTCAAACCCTAGTATCACCAAGATATTCATCCTCTCTTTTCAAGCAGGATGGAAAGGAGAGGGAGCCAGAATACTGGCTAACAGCACTTGATGGCACCTCCTTGCTCTCTCCTCCAGCCACAGGCTGCCAGCCCAGCTGAGCTACAGTGTGCTGTGTGATCCTCATTCTAGGCCACAACCCACCCTTCCCAGTTCCAGTTAAGAGGACACTGGACCCAGGCTGGGCCAATGAGTTTCTTCCCTGGGAGAGTTGGACTCAGGGGTCTTTCCGAGGGGCTGGTTCAAGAGGACAATCCATCTGCAGAGTGAGAGGTTTAGATAAAGAGATTAAAGCTAAGACAGGAGCTCAAATGGGAGAAAGAGTTGACAATGCCCCGGTCCTTGATGTCCTTTCTCCTGGGCTCAGAGCACCCTGTCCTGCCAGCAGCTCACTCCTATCTCTTCCCTTCTGTGCTAAGCTCTCCTGCAGTGAATTCCACTGGCTTCTTGTCACTTGCCACCAAGAATCCTGATACCTGTGCATCATTGTTCCTAACTCCCCAATGGAGAAAACAAGGCTTGGGGGCCTGTGATCAAGGCCACAGTGCTAGAAGGTTTCAGAGCTAGAGCATAACCCCCAAATCTCTTCCTGTTTCTAACACCCATCTTTGCATAGGTGCAGAGGGAAGGACAGAGAGCACTCCTGGCATGAAGGACAGTGTCATCTGAGGAGGGGGAGCCCCGCTCTACTCCCTCCTTTCTCATCAAGCCCCTGCCACCCCAGTCACCCCCAAGAAGCAGACAGTCCAGGAGGACTGTATCAGTGGGTGCTTGGGCCCTGCCTTCCCTTTGGAGGCATAAGATGGAAGACGAGGTGAAGACACAGAAGGAAGATGGTGTTTGCAGGCCTGGAACAGATGTTTCCCGTGTGGCCCTCAGAAGGACCAGCCCTGCCAAGGCCATTACTATCTCGGATATCCAGACTGGGGAAGATGAACTCCTGTTGTGTGAATTACCAGCCTGTGGCTTGTTATGGCAGCGCTAAAGACGTGGAGACAGTCTGAGCCTCATTCTTCACCCCTGCAGAACTAGAGAAATACCTGTGACCTGGTGTGGGGTGCTGGGGCAGAAATGAGACGTGGAAGGCTGTGGTGCCATAGGCCTGCCATCTTAGGAGCCCGCTGTCCCCACACTCTCTCTAGTCCTCTGGGAGGACTCTGTTTCCTTGGTGGCTCTAGCATAGGATCCAGCATGCTCCGTTCTTCCCTCACAGATGTCCCATGCCTGGAAAAGAGCCATGGGAAAGGCTTGGGGCACAGCCACAAGGGAAAGACCCGCACAGGAGGGGCTGGGAGGCTCCATTACTGCTCATCCTGAGAGTGAAGGTGTGAAGCATGTGTGGGTCACTACAGGCCACAGGGAGCCTAATGTGCAGGGACAGGGTGGCCCACACCCTTCAACAAGTACAGCAAGGACTTCGCCAGGACTGGGGCTCAGCCTTGGTCCAGGTCTGCAATAGAGAGAGTGGGAGCCAGAGAAGAGAGAATCACCTGCTTGTGAGCATTGCTGAGAAAATGCAAGCAGGGAGGGGGGCAGTTGGCTGGTGCCCCCAGGGAACACACAGCTCGTGTGTGTCCACACTGTGATCAAGGGGGTGTGTGTGTGTATATATGGTAAGGTGTGGTTGTGTACATACGGATGCTGTGGGGGGGGGGTGTGTGTTGGGGGCCAGTGCTGGACATGGAGGTCAGTCCACAGGGCTGGGAAAAGAAAGGGAGCCAGCACAGACACTGCCTCCTTTCTCCCAAGGTCAGAAGCAAGGGCATGAGGTGAACACACTGGGCATGGCTATGACCCCGATAAGGCTGCAGAGCTCTGGCATCCACCCGCTCCCCCACACCAGGCCTGACCTAGGCGCCAGGCCAGGGGAGGAAATGCACACGTAGCCCCTCACGGTGCAGGAACGTGTACTGCAAGGTCCCCAGTCCCTCCTCATGACCCCACCCACCTCACCTCCGGGCCACGCCCTCCTGGGATTTCAAGACTGGATTGGGAGGAAACAGGCTGAGGTTCCCACGGAGCTACTGGGCGCCAGCCAGGAAACAAAATCTCCATGTGCCAGGCTCCTGCTTTTGCACCTCTCCTCCCTCCACCCCACCTCCCAGCTCCTGGAGGACTTGGCTGAGCCTGATTTCTTGGAAACGCCCCTCCCCCACTAGCCAGCACAGGGTGGATATCTGCTCTAACTAAGTGAACCTGACCTTGAGTGAAGTAAGCACAAAAGTGTACCTGTCCAAACTCACAATCACTGAGTGCTAGACCCCTGCAAACAAAGGCTCTTGGAAACTCAGGACTCTCCACAGGCAAATACATGGCCTGGCCCTACCCACCTGTCCAGCTCACCTCCCTGCTTCTTCCTGCTCTCACCTGAGTCACTATCTCCTTTGCTGCTGTGTAGTCTGTACCTCTCTTAACAAGCCTGCTTACCCATGCCTCTAGGCCTTTGCACATGCTGTACAAACTACCCAGCATACCCTCCCCTGCACTTCTCCACCTGCTGCCAAATTCCCTCAGATGTGCCTGCACCCTACTTTTTGCTCCCCACTACTGCAGCACCCCTATGATGACTTCATTATTGTTAAGGCCTCCCTGCCTCCTGTAGGTATCTGGCACACAGTAGATGTTTGGTGAGCACACCACTCACTCACTCATTCACTCACTCAGTCCTGCATTTATCTGATCATTAAACGAAAGCAAACAAAGCAATGAATCCAATGTTCCTTGAAAAAAAAAAAAAAACTGAGTAGTAATTACATTGCCGGCAATGAGCAGAAACATTGTGTCAGATACATCCCTGCTAAAGGAGCTCAGGCTGCTCACAGACTAGAGGAACTCCCATCAAACCAATGGTTAACATATGCTGTAGGTCAAATCAGGGTGGCAGAAAGATCTTTGGAGTATGAATGGCAGGCTTCCTGGAGGAGGTGGCTTTGAGTTGGTCTTGAGTAACTATGAGCCTCAGTTTATCCCATAATGCAGCTGATTCTCGCGATTCACAGCAGTTATGTTCTATAAAGTCATCATGAATGTCAAATTAGTGAATGCTGAACTACTGATCCTATACGAAACAGACGGTCTCTGTAAACTACTGGTCACAACATTTTTGTTAATTAATTAATACAAATCTTGGTTGATGTGTTTTGGTTTACAGATGCCTCATTTATGTGTTGGGGCTGGCAGAGTGGCCCAAGCAGTAAGAGTGCCTGCTTAGTAAGCGTGAGGTCCTGAGTTCAAACCCTAGTATCACCCCCCCCAAAAAAGTGAACTTGTTGTCACTGAACTCTACAGCACTGTGACGTGCGCACAAAAGTGTACCTGTCCAAACTCACAGTCGCTGAGATGTGAGCCCTGCAAGGCTCTTGGAAACTCAGGACTCTCCACAGGCAAATACACCGCCTGGCCCCACCCACCTGTCCAGTTCACCTCCCTGCCTGACACACATTTTCTCCTAAGACACCACAGTCTTGTTACACTTCAGCACTCTGTGTGGAGCCATTTTTAACAGTGAAATCACCAAGAAAGAACTCAAAAGTGTGAACAATGCAGCCTCAGAAAAGACACTTATTTTCACATCACAGCTGAAGCAAGAGGCAGAGTGTCACCTCGTTTGGCTTCAGCTGGGAATGTGTCAGTGACTTTTTTTGTGTGGCTCTGTGCACATGCATGAGTGACCATGAAAGTACCCTGTGTGTTGATACTGGAGTTGGAGATAAATGGTGATTTCCTAAGTGTGGAATCCTGGATAACAAGGATTGATGGGTGTAACTGACAGTCTCAAAATATTTGAAAGGCCTTGAAGTCTTGGGAGACCTGTGCCTTGGTGGTGGGATGCAGCTGAGTATGCCCAGTGTGGCTATTCCAGCCCTGGTCATCGTAAGCTGCCATAGGTATCTGGTTCCTTCATCTGCCACAAGGGCCTGCAACAGCAGAAGACAGGGCCCACAGCCGGCTCCCACCACAGCAGGAACCTGGAAGTCATCACAGCTTCTGGTGCCCTGACTCCGTGAGCATCCATCAACCTCACCGGGAGAAGGAATGGATCCTGACAGCCTGTGCACAGCCCCCCTCCCCAGATGCCTTTCCCGGGATTCCTCCTGTGAGCGAGCGAGCAAGCGAGCAGCAGCTTGGCTCTGGGCTCTGGAGGGCCAGCATCAAAGGCCCGGATGACAGGTGCTGAGGCTGGGCCAGCGTCCACGTCTGCGTTCCCAAATGCTCCCAAATGTCCTGGCAAATCAATCTGAACCCTCCACGTGTCCCCCATAGTGTGTGGGAAGCCAGCAACCAAATGTCATCGCCTGCTCAAAAGCATTAGAGCCCGGCTCTGGGACTCTCCTTTAAGATGATATTTTTTTTTTCTGATCTCTTACCAGCCCTGTGGTTAACCCAGTCATCAGGCTGACTATTGAAAACTTCACTTTCCCCCAGCTGCTCTGCTTAACAAAACTCAACCCACCTGTGCACAAAGTCAGACGGAATAAATACATCACCAGTGACCAGAAGATGCATAGCAACCTGGAACGCTGCAGAGTTCATCAGGGAGGATGCACTTGGCATTGATCCAATGCCTGATAAAAGGCAAGGCCGTTTCTTGAGCACTTGTTACGGGCCAGCAGGTGTAGTTAGTGCAAAGAGTTCTAGCAATAATACTTTATCCAACATCTTGAATCGAAGGTGGAAACTGTACTACTCCCCAGGCTCTGGATGAGCAGGTCAAGCTAAGACAGTCAGATAATATACCAGAGGTCACACTGCTTGTCTTTCTGGGATACAGAAGCAAACCCAGGACTGAGGTCTCAGAGTCCATCTTAAAGTCGCTATGCAGTGACTGCCTTATGGGGTTCATCCTTATGGGGTTCAACTCAGCCTACAGCCGAGTTGGGTGTGCAGCTCCCCAGAGCCAGACACCCCCACAGGCCTGTGTGGTCCTGATAATAATAAGAGAACAGAAATGGCTGTGTCCACCCCGGAAAAGGAGAGGGAGGTGACTGCCCTTCCTTGCCTCCATCAGAATTTCAGTCACGAAGTAAGTGCTTGTGCTCAGAAGGACTGGATGTGTGAGTCGGCAGGGGGTGAGATGGGCAGCACAGCCACAGAGATGAGGCTGGGGAAGGCTGCAGAGAAGAGAGGTGGCCTCTGGTATGTGAGCTGTGTTTTCTATGAACTGTGCCTCCATTTCCAGGAAAACCGGGACAAGAGTAGCACCCATCTCAGACGCTGTTGTGAGCATAAATGAGTGAGTGCCTGAGAAGCACAGAGACAAATGACAGCACAGCACATGCCTGCTAACATTAGGCTCAAGGTCACCAGACTCATCACGACCTTAGATCCACTCAGTCCACATTAAACACCACCATTCCCAACGAGGTGTTCAATACACCTGTGCTCCATACTAATGAGTTCTCAGCAGGCCTGTGACACGGGGGACCAAATCTAGATTCCAAGCCCCACTTTCTCTCTGTCTCTCTCTCTCCAGTACTGGGGTTTGAACTCAGGGCCTCGAACTTGCTAGGCAGGTGCTCTACCACTTGAGCCACTCTACCAGCCCTTCATTCTTTAGTTACTTTTTGAATTGGATCCTGTGTTTTTGCCCAGGGTTGGCCTTGGAGCACAATCCTTTTACCTATACCTCTGTTACAGCTGGCACCACACGTACATGCCGCGATGCCTAGCTTGTTGGTTAAGAGGGGGTCTTATGAGCTTTTTGCCTGGGCTGACCTCGAACTGCATCCTGAATTTAAACTAGGGGAAAAACTCACAAATCTATCTACTCAGTACAGAAAGGGAACTCAACAAATAGCTGCATTTTCACAAGGTCACAGAGCGCAAGTCTCCATCCCTAGAAAATGCAGAGGGAGAGTTACACCCAGCATCTCCACATCCAAGCACACTAGTCATGTGTCAATCTGACTAGTCGTGGCACCCACAGACTCATCCAGACATTGTTCTGGGTGTTTCTGTGCATGCATTGTTTTCAATGAGATTAATATTTAAACCTGTAGACTTTGAGTAAAGCAGATTGCCCCCATATTGTGGGGTAGGCCTCATTTAACCAGTTGAAGGCATGAATCACCCAAAGATTGAGCTCTGAGCAAGAAGGAATCCTGCCAGCAGGTGGCCTTCACACTTGAACTGAATTCTCCTAGGGTCTTCAGCTTGCTAAGGAGTTTAGACTTGCCACACATCCACAATTGCGTAAGCCAATTCCTTAAAATAAATCCCTTCTCTGCACACGTGTGCTGCTTGCTGACTGTTTCTGCAGAGGCTTCACCCTGTAGCTATGACTGGCAGCACGTGTGAGTGGAGGGAAGGGGAGGAGAAAGTGCTACCTGTGAGTCAGACGTGCTGTCTGCAAAGATTTGCAATCGCTCCACCATATCAATTTCTCATTTCTGCTTCCTAGTGAATCATATTTCAAGTGGCTGGTGGGGATCCAAAAGAACAAGGCATTCTTTTCATGCTCAGACAGAGCTCTGTTCAACGTTTACCTGCAGCCACAGCCTGAAGCAGGGGTGGGGGCTCCTGGTGAAATTCTCCAGCTTGAGGCAAAGTGCAGGCTGCTCTAATGAGCTCCAGTTTGAGTGCATGCAGTCTGACAGTCTCTGGAGCATCTGCCCCCACCACAGGCCTTCTGCAGCTAGAGCCACAGTCAGCTACCTCTTGGAAAAGCTGATGCCTCACACCGTCCACTACAGAAGCCACTGCCGTGCAGGAGCCCCGGGACAACTGCACCTGTCTTGGGCTTCAGACCAGATCCTCAGGGGAGAAAGAAGGCAGGGCAATCATCCTTGGATGGGGAATCAAGAATCATGTGAAATATGCTTCCCCAACAGTAAATCCACTGCAGAGCAATCAGACAGCCTGATCCGAGTCAGAACTAAAAGGACTTTACCCAACCTACAGGGCTCGAAGCTCATGCCTCGTCTTTCAAGTCTTCCAAGGCCCTGTCCTCAAGATTATGCTGAATATCAAAGTGACCTCCTTTGTGGAGCCCCTCCTATATCCCCAAGTCCCTTCACCTGTAACTGGCCCACCTGGCTTCCTGCTCCAAAGGTTCCCACTCCCCTCACAATGTGGACACTGTTCCTGCCCCACAGCTCTGCAAAGAAGCGGCCCCAGTTCCTCCTCCTCCAGCAGTGCTCCGACTTTTCCACGTCCTGGCCAACATCTATAAATGCCTGTCTTCTTTAGTTCAGTCACTGTAGCGGGTCTGGAGTGCTGTGCCATCAAGGGTCCTATTTCATTTCCCTGCTGACTGATAACGCTGACTGTCCTTGCACGCATTCATTGGCCATTCGTGCATCTCGAATGGAGAAACACCTACTGAGTCCTTCGCAGATTTCTAAATTGGGTTAGCTGTCTAACCACATAACCCAAGAGCTCTCTGTATACTCTGGAGGCAAATTCTTTATTAGATGTGTGATCTGCACATATTTCTCTCATTCTATGGTCTTTTTTTTTTTTTGGTGGTACTGAGATTTGAACTCAGGACCTTGTGTTTGCTAGTCAGATGCCCTCCCATTTGAGCTACACCCCCAGCCCTTTTTGGCTTTAGTTATTTTTCAGGTAGGCTCTCGAGTTTTTGTGTGGGGCCAGTCTCAGACCATAATCTTACCTATGGCACATGCCGCCATGCCCGCTTACTGATTCGACGGGGCCTAACTTTCCCCAAACCTCAATCCTCCTATCTCCACCTCCCAAGTGGCTGGTTATTGCAGGTATGAGCCAGTGCTGCCAGCTCTTTTCACTTTTCCTTCCTTCCTTCTCTATTTCTTTTCTCTCTCTTTCTCTCTCTCCCACCTTCTGTCAGTACTGGGATTTGAACTCAGGGCCACTCTCTGGCTAGCAGGTTTTTAACGCCTGATCCACACCTCAAGCCCTTTTTGCTCTGGTCATTTCTGAGACAGGGTCATATTTTTTGCTCTGGCTGGCTTGGACCATGATGCTTCCGTTTTAAGCTTCTTGCCATAGCTGGGATGACAGGCACACACCTCCATGCCCACGTTTTTCTGTTGCGATGGGAATTCAACTCACAAACTTTTTTGCCCAGGTTGGCTTGGAACCACATCCTCCCTATCTCAGCCTCCCATATAGTTGGGATGACAGGCATGTGCTACAGTGCCCAGCTATTGGTTGAGATGAGGTTTCAAGAATCTTTTTTGCCTGAGCTAACTATGAATCTCAATCCTCCTGATCTCAGCCTCCAAAGTAGGTAGGATTACAGGTGTGAGCAACTGTGCCTGGCTATCTTTTCCCTTCCTTAATAATACCCCTTGAAGCAAAAGAGGTTTTAATTTTGGTGAAATCTAATTCATTTTATTGCTCCTGATGAACCAAATTATTCTGAACAATGCAGAACCAAAACAGTAGCCATGCTCTCTCTATCATCTGAGGAGATCACTTTTCTGAGAGGCAGGAAGACGCCAAAAGATCCCAGGTCTCCTCTCTCCTCATATCATTTTAGAAAGATTTCCTCCTGGGGAATGAAGTTGGGGTGAAGATACTAATAACATCCGTGCCATGGGACACTGTGCAGTCACTAAAATTGCAAAGTTGACCTACCCAGCGGCATTGCAAATAAAGGAGTCCGAGAACATAGCAGCATGGGAAGCTGCTGTGATGAGTCTCTCTTTATAGATTTCTCCCTGTTGAGGAAAAATTCATGACAGTAACATATGTAACAGTTAAAGGAACAGCTCCATGGATTTTAACCAAAGTGTAGACCACCATCACCACAATCAAGAGTATAAACATTTGCATCCCCCCAAGAAAGCTCTATCCACCCTTTCCAGTCCACATCCACCCCACCCGTGCCAAAGACCACAACTTTTACATCTATCACCACAGATTAAATTTGTCCATTCTTGAATTTCGTCTGTGTGGAATCACACAGTACGTAGTTCTGGGTAAAGTCTGTCTGTTGTTGTTGAATGAATTATCTTTGAGCCTCATTCGTGTTATTCTGTTGCAGCAGCTGGTCTTGTATCACTATGTGTTATTCCACTGTGTTGATGAAAAATATAAATATCTGAGTGGAGGAGAGTGTGGAAAGAAAACTTCCCAAGTGTTCCACAGCAACTGCCCATGAGCAGAGTGGTTCTGTCTCTGATACACAATGGAGGAAGAGGAGTGGAAGGCTGGCGTAGCCTGTGATGAGAGGAGATGCTGAGCAGAAGGGGAGTTGCCAGGAAGACGCAGGCTCAGGAGATGAGGAGATGGGGAGATGGGGTGGGCTCCCCAGGGAGCATGAGGACTGGATTACAGCGATGCTGGCTACAGGAACAGATGAGTCCTGAGCTCGGGGGGGGGGGCTGGGAGCAGAATAGGGAGGCATTCCAGAATGGCAGGAGATGAGTCAGACTTTCAGCCACATGCTCAACAGGTTTCTCCTCTGCACCTACTATGCGCCAGGCCTGGTACTGGGGATCTAGAATTTCAGGCAGGTAGACAATGAACTCATTGGACAATTGTGACATCCGAGGCAAATGTCCAAAATCTGGAATTTGGTGTCTATAGACTCATGTTCCATACATAGTACACCAGCTGTATGTCCTAAGTTCATTCCCTCACTCTTTTTTTCCTTGTGGTACTGAGGCTTGAACTCAGGACCTTGTGCTTGCTAGGCAGGTGCTCTACCACTTGAGCCACACCTCCAGCCCTTTTTTGCCTTAGTTATTTCTTCAGACAGGGTTTTGCGTTTTTGCCCAGGGCCAGCCTGCACTGTGATGCTCCTACTTATGCCTCCCACATAGCTGGGATCACAGATATGTACCACCATGCCTGGCTGATTGGGTGAGATGGGGGGTCTCACAAACTTTTTGTCTAGGCTGCCTCAAACCTCCTGATCTCTGGCTCCTGAGTGGCTGAGATTACAGATGTGAACCACTGCACCCAGCCTCTTGTTTATTCATCCTTCACCAAACAGTTGAGCCTAGCTGTGTGCCAGGTCCTGTTAAAGGAACTGAAGAACCAGGCAGCCATGACCCCACCTGGAAGGCGTTCATGGTTTAGTGGAGGAAGAGGCGGCCCCAACTCACAAAGAAAGAGTGATTGTGAGTCACTCACAAAAGCTTGAGTGGGGAGGTGGGGCACCAGAGCAGAGATACTGAGATCTTCCTTGTGCATTCATTTTCATGTCAGTTTTGAATAGGTAAAACTCCTTTGGG
Source organism: Castor canadensis (assembly GCF_047511655.1). NCBI lineage: Eukaryota > Metazoa > Chordata > Mammalia > Rodentia > Castoridae > Castor > Castor canadensis. The sequence continues at coordinate 14,319,122 of NC_133388.1, read as the reverse complement.
GCAGAATTCAAAAATGCAATAGAAGGGGTGCAGGAAAGTCTGTCTCCCCTACTCCCTTCTCTCTAGCCAGCCAGTTTCCCTCCCCAAAAGCAAACAATGTAGTAGTGATTTCTTAAGAATATTTTTGGATGTCTACAAACCAATGAATACACATGCCCTGCACGAAATTTAGCATGCTGAGAACACCGAGCCCCGGCGATCAGCCCTGCAAAGTGTGAGGGGAACACTGCTCCAGAAAGAGCCCATGAAAAACACCAGACGAGTGCCCCACACAGGTCAGTTGGAGTGAGCACGGGTGCTGTTCCACGGCTCCCCGCCAGGCTCTGTGCATCCAGGCTTCAGGGATTTATCACCTACCCCAGAGGGACACCTTCCGGGTGTCAGGCCATGTGCTCTCCTGGGAGGAAGTGTTTCTAACTCCAGGCCACTTACAACTGACAGGGTGGTCCCCAACCTGAGATCACCTCACCCCTCAACCTGTCAGAGTCCAGTGTGATGAACCACAGCCAGGAAGTCCTGGGCGATGCTTGCAGTGCAGCAGTGACAACCAGGGTCATTCTGCAGCCCAGCTCAGGCTGCACTAGGGAATTTAACAGCCTGGAGTTTCCTAACCTGCCCTCGGACAAGGAGGGGCAAGAGTGGCTCTGTAGGTATCGCCCTGTGCCCTGCCTACCTGAGATTCTGAGTGCACACCTTAAGTCAACAGCAGCAACAGCCAGAGTCTCTCGGGCCTGCTGTTTGCTGAGGACCCCGGAGCCTCACCCCAAGGCTGGTCCCACCCAGTAAAGGCTGGGTCAGGCCACACGGCTCTCCAATACTGGGTGCATTGCCACCCTTTACCAGCACGGGCTTCAGTCTTTGTCTTCCATGTCTCTGTGCATGTTCACAGCAAGGAGTCTGACCTCATCTCTGGTTTACCATTCAGTGTCCCACCATCCTCACTGCGATTTTGCATTTCCTACTAATATAACTTTTCTTCCACACAGGGGCTGTCTGCTCCCTTCCTTGTTATTTTTCCCCCTGCTTTCTCCTGCAGAGGTCTTTAGTCAGATCTCTGCACTCCAGTCCTCGCTCTCTTGTTTTTCCTCACCATTGCACTGTGTGAGATGCCTGTTGTTCTTTTTCTCCACCATCAGACCCCACACTGCACTAACCACACCTTACAGGTTTCCCAGGGCCACCTCGTGCCCACCACCATGAAGCCCTGGCAGCCACAGCCCCATGGTCAGCTGCCATCCCATAATCTTATGCCCAAGTGAGCCAGACCTCTGTGCCTGCAATGGCTGCCACGTGCCATGTCCTGTGAGGTCCTGGTGGGACAGAAGGGAAGCTTATCCCCCAACCGAATGTCAATAAATGCCATGCAGCTCCCTGGAGAGGAAACCCTGACTTCCTCCCTGTTTCCATGTGTGTCCTGCAGGATTTTTATGAGATGGTCACTTCTTTCTTCAACAAACACTTACTGAATTCAGCTCCAGGCCAGCATGTGGCCTAGGCCCTGGGGACATAGTAAAGCTTAGGTTGAGAAAAGTCTGGTATGGGGGTGCCAACATGTAAAGTGTACACTGGGGACTAGAGCAAGGCAGGAAGTGGGTAGACAGAGTGGGCAGAGGGATGGGTGGAGAGGGATTACAATTTAAATCTGTACTTCTCAACCTAGGATGAATGTGTCCTCAGGGACATTTGCCAATTCCTGGAGACGTCTGTGGTTGGTACAATTGAGGGGTGGGCACTGATGGTATCCAGCTTTTAGAGATCAGGCACGCTGCTCGCCATCTACAAAGTGTAGGACAGACCCCATGGCAGGACTATCTTGTCCAAAATCCCCACACCACTGCGGGCGGGAAACCCCGTTTTAAATGGAGTGGCCAGGGTAGGCCTCGTGAGAAGGTGACATTTGAGTCCAGACGCAGGGTCACAGACTGATGTGACCACACACAGACATACATAGGTGGGCAGATGCTGACAGCTGGAGGGCTGTTCACATACAGATGGTCCCTGGCTTACCACCATCCCATCCATGGTGTACAGATTCAGAATTTGGAACTCAGATCTTTTCCCAGGCTAGGCAGTCCAGTGGTTCTCAGGGGAAATGGCCGACCCTCTGCAGTGAGTCCTGCTGCTAAGCTGGGATGTGCAGTACCCTGGTGTGGTGGATCTCTTTTCCGCTCATTGTATTCACAATTGGCAGCAAAAGTTCCATCAGGACGGAACCCTGTGGTAAGTCTGCGGATCTTTTCAGTGAGACTCACTTCTATGTCCCTCTGTTTAGCTCAGCACTGTGAACACCACATAGTGTTCAGGACACTGTGAAATCAACACGGGAATGAAGGGCAGACAGAGCAGAGCGAGCATCTCAGGACAGTTCTGTAGCCTCCAGTGGGGCAGAGGCCAGCGGGTGGTAACACTTCTGACCTCAGGAAGAATCCCAAACCTCCCCCGGAACGCATCGCTAAACACTCAAGAGACAGGTGAAGCAACCAAATGCTTCCAGGGGACCCAGTGTGAAGCCAGACCAGGTGGAACAGCACCAAAACCGAAGCCACCCACGAGAATGGTGGGATTTGAATATGTGGGATTTGGTGATATTGGAGGATTTGTGTGTGTTTTTTAAGGCATGAGAGGTTATTGCTATGTTTTTTTTAAATAACAGGCCCTGATTTCCATTTCTAGCACTGCAAAAACAAAATCAAAACCCTTCTCCTTCCATGCCTACTGTCTCTGCACTCTCTTGATAGGAAGTGTCTGTCACTACGAGCCCTGCCCAGTCCCCACCTCCATGGAAGCCAAATGCATCGCACACCAGAAGGCCAGGTGAGCCAGGTCTGCTCACCTGCCTGTCCTTCTCAGGTGGCCCAGATGATACTGGATGCTAAACACTGTTGGCAGGCAGCAGCGGGATCCACATTTGTCAATGACTTGGGGAGGGACAGAGGAGGGTCCAAGAAGCCCCCTCCCTGTGACTCAGTGGTCATCAGTGGACTGAACATCGGAACTACCAGGAAGCTGGTGACACTCAGGTTGCTGGCAGCAGTCTCTGACACAGCAATGTGGGGTGGACAGGGTCTGAGAATCTGCATTTCCAGATGCAGCTGTGGGGCTTGGCACCACACATGAGAACACTGCAAGGGGATTTAGCAGCACAAGCTTTCCAGAAATAACACCTGGAGGGGGCTCCCAAGGTCACCAGCCTCTCCAGGGTTTCTGTAAGACAGAGATTCCTGGCAGGGATGGGTGTCTTCCTTTCCACACTGCTCAGAGAAGTCTCAGTGCACACTCAGGCCTCCCTGCCAGATTACAAAGTGCTTTCTGCCCACGAGCCACCAGACCTTGAAATGACCCTGTGAGTTAGGACAGTTTTGATGCTTATTTTGTAGCAGAGCACATGGAGTCAGAAAGGTCATGTGATCTGGTCATAGCCACAAAACAGTGGGGCCTGGAAGAGGACGCAGGTCTTCTGCCCCCAAACCTTATACAATTTCTACCCTGTACCACACAGGGTCCTACAGACACCTGTGTCCTAAGTGGGGACTGACCACACAAGAGCCCCTCTGTGGAGGGTTCACAAAGGCAAATGAATCCAAAGCAGTGGCCCAGGAGTTGCAGAGACTGAGGAGGGCACCCTATAAGGTTTGGGAGCAGGAGAAGCTTGAGAGAGATGAGCCTACAGCAGCCTGGAAGTGGCAGACACTGGCCTGGAGACAGGGGAAAGCAGGCACAGTGAGCAGCTGTGGCTGGGACAGGTGTAGCTCAGGGTTCTGTCAGGTGACCTTAGCAAGGTGGAGATTGGCAAGTCCAGTACTTCCCAGTCTCACATGCACATGAAGAAGTCTGAACTCACTTATCCATTGCTGGCAGAGTGAGAAAAACTGGCCAGTGGCACCCACAAACATTAAACATGCTGACCCCTGGATTTAGCAAGGCCACCTGACTATAAACCAGAGGAAAAAATGCTATGTCCACCAAAGGAGATGTCCAAACATATTCTTAACAGCACCCTTCACAATAGCCACAAACTAGAACAATCCATGTTCATCAACAGGACAGATAAAGTGTGGTACTGTCATAGGAATATTATATAGTAATGAAAAAGAATGAACTCCTCTCATAGACATACTGCCACACAAAAGAAGCCAAGATGCAAATGAATCCACACTGAATAATTCTATTTATACCAAGATTCAGAGCAAGCAAAACTGAATGCAGTGATAAGAGTCATTGCTGCTGGAGGTGGGTGTTTGCTGGAAGGGGCTGGGGAAGCAGCTGGCGTGACCTAGCTGTGTGCTGAAGGTTAGGGCACTTGGTCCACTTTACTACACTTTATTACCCTCAATAAAAACCCATCTCCTTGTGATTAATGCACTTACTGTAGGCATATTACACCTCAATTTGAAAGACACTAAAGATAGAAGTTTGGGGTCAGAGCAAAGGCAATGGGGAAGCCATTGAAGGCTTCAACCTTTCAAACACTCAAGCAAGATGCCCCAATCCCACGCAACATCCCCTACTTTCTCCCCAGCCGGGTCCTCTGTGAGGCTGCCCTTTTGCCCCTTCCGGTCAAGACAATCCCTTTAAGATCCTGTCAGGCAAAGTCCAGCTGCTGCCTTGACCCACACAGTTTCTGTTGCCCAGAGAGCTCAGGGGCTGCCAGCCAGCCTGTGCGTCTCCTCCCCATGACAGGTGCTTGTCACCCCAGTATGCAGCCCCCACAGGACACATATTCACAGCACGGAAGATGTAAAACACAACAGCAGACCTGCAGAAAGTCCCAAAGCAATTTTCCATCACTGGGGGATAAATCTCAGGACTGTATCTTCAAACTAGAAAAGCTCTGTCCTTCTTGAATTAAAGACACGTGTCCTCCAAGCCAGGGCTGTTTCTGCCTGGTGTCTGTGAGGCCATCACCACGTACAAAGGCTCTCAGGTATACTAAGTCAGAGGGCTCCCCCACATCGCCACCAACATGGTACCACAGGCCAGAGCTTGTTTTGTTAGCTCTGGTGGATATGCTTTATGACACTGCCACATTCTGCAGTTCCCCAAAGATGTCTAGAATCCCAGGGACTGTGTGTGAATGTCACCTTTATACTGCAAAAATGAACTGTACAGTTAGGATTGCATTAAAAATCTTAAGGTGGAGAGATTTTCCTGGTTCCCAGTGGGCCTCAAATGTGATCACAGGGGCCTTGTGTGAGGTAGGGGACCACTGACCTAGAAGGCAAAGGAAGCCCCTGAGACAGTCAGCAGTAGGGACAGAAGAAAGATGCCACTGGCTGCAGTGGGGTCACTGCCAAGGCATCTATAAGACCGTGGCTATCTAAAAAACCCAAGAAAGAGATTCCCTCTGGAGCCCCAGGTACAACAAGCCCTGCCGGCACCTTGATCTTAAGCCCAGTGAGACAGTGACAGACTGCTGACCTCCAGAACCACCGTGAGGAACACATTTTGTTATAGCAGCCACAGGGAACTCATACACCTCCTATGAAGCAGGGAGCTCCCAAGAGTAAGCACAGACTGCCATTCTAGCACTTTCCACCCTGCCCTGGTGTTCTGTGCAGTAGGTGCTCAATTGATGCTGCTTCTGGGTTTATGCAGGACAGAGAGAAAGCAGGAAATTTAGGAGCTGGTAGCCTACAACAGCTGTAGCAGACATTGCGTGGAGACACAAAGGCTGTAGCCTTGGAAGCAGCTGATGACCCGGTGGTTGTGAGCATCACTAACATCCTCCTAGCCTCTTGCTAGGCCCCAACCTGATCAGCCTCCTCCATCAAATTCTTAATTTCTTCCAAGAGCAAGAACAATTAAAAAAAAACCAAACCGCCTTGGAAAAGGCTTTGGGTCCCTGGTTACTAATGATGACAACATTTGCCTGGCGCTTCCTGTCTGTCTGGGGCTTGGCTTCCCATCCAGGAAACCACCTGTTGCGGGCTCCTGTGAAATGGGAGCTGAGTGCCTAGCAATGGCTCTGGCAACAGACTCCGCAGCCCACGCGGATCTGCATCCCCATTTCCTGCCCTTCTTAGAGCTGACTAATAACTGTGATGCGGAGCTGCCTGTGCCCAAAAAAAAAAAAAAAAAAAAAAAAGAACCCAAACACCCACATCCTCTCTGGAAATGTCATTGCCAGAGGAGCTGCCTCCCATTTCTAGAGGCTCCTGATGGCTGGCAATGATCACCTCTGCAAGTAAATGTCAACCAACCAGGATGGCGGTGGAGGGCAGGGCAGGGCTGGCCTGGCCCTGCCGAACCTGGCTGCCAAATGCAATGCAGGGTCTCCATCCCCCACCCTACCTCAAAGCAATTTGATCACAGTCCAGAGCCCCAGCAACGAATTTCCAAAGGTTGTGACCCAATATCTCTCCATCTAGGTGTGTGTCCTGGAAGATCACCAGAAATAGGGCAGAAGAAAGATGTGCAGGGAAACTTATCACAGCAGGAGGGACTGAAAAGGGGAGAAGCTGGTGAGAACTGAGTGGTGGGCAGCTGTTCAGCTCATCCCAGAGGGAGCAATCATGCAGCCACCCAGTGCGTATGGACTCAGCATGGAAAACACGGGAACATTCTGAGATCATGACACAAAACGAGAAAGCCGGAGCCAAATTTATATCCATGGTGGGCTGAAATTGGTAAAGGCATGGACAAGCTTTGATTGACTGTATTCCTGGGACATGCAAGCACCTGACCTTGCTTGTGCCTCTCTGCAGGCCGGTGAGGACCTCAGGCCCACTTCACAGCTGAGGGTTTGAGATGTGGGGAAAATTTTAAAGAAGCTGGAACTGATGAAGGTCACCCAGCAGGTGGTCGGCTCCACATCACCACAGCCCTTAGCACTCCCTTTGCCCAGTGTTCAAACTCAACAGGTGTACAGTGAAGACACCTGGAAAGACATCCGAAGGCTATTTGCAGTCTGAATCTGCTGGGTGGTGCCATTTGGGATGGTTTTTATCTTCTTTGCATTTTTGGCATTTCCCATAGTTTATACAGTGGATATGTACTACTTTTAAAACCAGAAACTAGACTATTTTTAGATATCTCCAGAGAGTCATAACCTCCCCTAGAGTGCTTTAAAAATAACACCACAAACAAACTGGGTGATGATGGGAGCCCTGTCTCCAAGAGCCACCCCCCCCCAAGCCACATCCTGGAGCACAGGCCCCTAGGCTCCCCAGGAGATGAAGAAGGCATGGTGATTTAGCTCTTCCCATAACAACGCCCTTGACTTTGAATAGCTTCAGGTCAAAGCCTGAGAACAGCTTGCCACTCTCTGGGGCACTTCAGAGGGAAGTCAGTGTCCTCTGACTTCCTGGTCTCAGACTCCCAGGCCTCACAGAGAAGGCTGGGGTCATAGGCGTTATGTCCCAAGAAAACACCTGCTCTCCCAGGGGCCAGGGCTTGCTGGGAGCTGAGGGAAGTCAGCATGGCTGAACATTGGGAGGGTGAGAAAGTGTCTAGAGGAAAGGCAGCAGTAGGGAGCACAGGGCTGAGGAGGGAGCAGGGCAGGAGTCCGGGGGCCTGGGCCACTAAGAACCTGACTGATTCAGTTCCAGCACATGTCACAGCCATGACCGTGGTGTGGACGACACAGCAGAGTGCAAAGGCCAAGGGCTTCCGAGGTCATGAGAATGACCAAAAATGTATCTGGGAGACAGAAAAGCATACAAATAGCAATAATGACATCACAGTGAATGGGATTAAAAATACCCTCAAATCAAACACACACACACACACTGAGCAAGTCAACCAGGCTCTGGTTTTCGCTGTTCCCCTATCTGGACCCAAGGCCAGCAAGTGATGATTCTACTCAGTTAGGAGCCTCTGCCCCAGCAGGCTGAGCAGGCCAAGCCTCAGAGCACAGGCCCAGCCCTGGCTCAGAGGGCAGAGCATCACAGAGCACGGCAACTACCCTGCCTCCTGGCTGGGAGATGAAACTGTAAATCCACGTACAGCAGACCCCTGTCTGAGACCCCTGCAAATGGGGCTCCTTCCTTCTCAGGGGTCTGGGGCTATCAGTCAGGCCCTGGTGTGTTCCACATGAGAAGGAAGGTGGTGACAGAAAGAAAACAGAGGAAAAACCCATTCTACTCCATCTAAGGTGCTCACTGGTGCCAGCGGAGGGCACCAGACCCACTGCCTGGGGATGGTGAGGACAGGAAAGGCGGGACAAGAAGTCTGGCAGGAGGATGTCCTCTCCTCAGGGTCCCCTCCCCAACCCCCCCCAATCAGGGCAGTACAGTCAGCCTACCTGAAAGAAATGTAAAGTGGGCTGGATCCATCTGTATTTCTCAAACTACCTCTACAAACACATCTAGAAAGTACCTGCTACAGGCTAGGCTATGATGATGGGCAAGAGGAACGGTAATCAAGAAAACACAGGGTAAAATACAAACAGCAGAGGACACAACAGCCAGGCTCCAGGTCACCTCTGGAAGAGCTGAGTTGAGCACAGGCATCTTCCAGTCAGCCAGTGTGCAGGGGCCGCCCAAGCCCAGCAGCACTGGGAGAAGAACCATGTCCAGCAGAAAGGCCCCAGAGATAGGCCTGTGTCCACAGCTGAATGTCCCCTGCCCTTCCCTGAGATGACATGGGCCAGGTACTTCCTGGCCTGTCACCTGCAGGGAAGAACACTGATTTTCTAGTGCAGTGCAAGGGACCAGGGTTCAGGTCCCTGAGCTTTGGTCTTTTTGGCACATCCATCCATCTCTCCTTCCACGCTGGCTGAGCCTCAGGAGGCTGCTCTTTTACAGACTGTGTCAACCAGACATCTGTCACTTGCTGGGTTCAGCCAATGGGAGCGCTGGCAGGTAAAATGAGTTTGGATGATGTAGCCCCTCGCTGCCACCTGCCTTCAGCCCTGGCCCCTCAGCTGTGGTTCTGACCTGCACTGCAGTCTTCCTGCTGGGGGCCCCCTCCCTAGGCTCCCAACTCCATCCCCTTGCCATCAGGCCTTGAGGAGGACACAGCTCCCACTGCAGGAAGTTCTTTGAGGTGCAGACCGTTTAGCTCCTGGCCCCTGTTAACATCCAGCCCTTTGGTCAGGCCCTTGGGGCTCCCTCCTGGTGAGCTACCTGCAGGTTCCTGGCTGGTGAAGCCCTGTGACAGGCAGATGCATTTTGGTCGTGTCTAGAGGGTAGGGGACTTGGCCCTGGGAAAATGTGCTCAGGCTGCCATGCTCACGAGAGCTCAGCTGGCAGCCGAAAGGGTGAGCCGGAAACTTGGGGCCAGTGGCTGTGCGATCAGGGCCATCTTCACGTGACAAATATTTTGCCTCCTGTGTACCAGGCGCTGTGCCAGGTGGTGGGGAGACAGACATAGCCTTTACCCTGAGGAGCAGCCTAGCAAAGGCCACAGATGTGTTAACAAGGAGCTGCTGCTCAGAGCACTAAGTGCGATAAGAGCTGAGATGTTAGTGTGCATGGTGGCAGTGTCAGAAAAAGACTTTCAGAAGTGACACTGGACTTGAACCCTTTGGATGCACTGGGTTTTCTGGGCTAAAAGAGCACAGGGCAAAAATCATGAAGAAGACAAAGGGGTGAGGGAGGTCTGCTGGGACAAAGTTTAGCAATCCCATGTTGACCAAAGGACCAGGCCACTTAAAATGACCAATGACAGAAGAACGACACATGACCCAAGTTTGACCCTACCTCAGGACCTTTGCACTTGCTGTTTCCTCTGCCCCAAAGTACCTTCAATTCAAATCTTTGCCTGGCTTTTATGTTTCACTGTTCATCTTCTCAGAGAGGCTTTCCCTGACTACAAATAGCTTCCCCTATCAGTTTCCACCTGTTACTGTAACAAATTACTACCAACATAGTAGCCTAAAAGAAGACAAATTTATCTTACAGCACCAGAGGTCAGAAGCTGGAAAGGAGTCTCACTAGGCTAAAATCAAAAATCCATTCCTTCTGGAAGTTCTAGGGGAAATCTGTTTTCTTCTTCCAGCTTGTAGAAGCCACATGCACTCCTTGGCTACCCCTGGCCTCTCCAAAGCCAGCAATGACTGGCTGAGTCTTTCTTAATCTCCATCCTGCCTCTCTTTTATAAGGGACTTTTATAAAGTCCCTTGTGATCACACAGAGCCTACCTTGGACAGCCTAGAATCACTTCCTGTCCCAAGAACCTTAATCACATCCACAAAGTTCTCTGTGCTGTGAAGGCAGCATGTCGCAGGCTCCAAGGACCAGGCTGTGGACGTCTGTGGAGGTCAGTGTCTGCCTACCACAGGCCCGTTCTGTCCTGGTCACTCAACACCTCCACCTGTCTCCCTTTTCCTCCAAGCATCCGGATGTGGATTCTTTGTGTACCTTTTTATCTCCCCCATTAAGGGTGAAGGACCTTGTCTGTCGGTCCACCATTGTGTTTCCAGCACCTACAAAGGTAGCTGGCACACAGTAGGTACTCAATAAAAAGATGTTAGAAGGGAGAAGGATAGGAAAGAGGGGACCCACACGATGGCCCATCCCTGGCAGGTCTCTCACCCTGTCTCCTGCCCTGGGAGGCAGCAGTTTTCAGAAACCTCAACCAGGGTCCTTGCCCAGCTCTTGTGCAGTCAGCAAATCCAGCCTCCTCAAGATGCTATGGAAGGTGCAGTACTGAGCAGCCACCCTCTCAGCAGGAGGAGACGGGCTCTGGCCAGAGCAGGAGACCGCTGGACCTGGGGTATAGGGGGCAGAAACCAAAGATGAGATGGTACTAGCCCAACAGTGCAAGAGAATGGGATATAGGAGGTGTCACAAAGCCTGGACTAGGAGGCTGGTGCCCAGGCATCTGAAGGCACAAAAGGGGGATCTTCAGTGAGCAGGAAGCAGAGCCCTGGTCCCAAGGAACCCCTGTCCTGTCCAAAGGGTGGGGGCACCGAGCTCTTGTGAAGAAAAGAGTAAATGGTAGTGAATGATACTCACTGCCAGGACACCACAAATTATCTAGCAGGCCCTGGGTGTGGTTCGCCCTGGGTATTGACACACAGATACAGATGTAGATTACCAGAGTCTTCCCATAATCTGATGAAAACTGGAAAAATATCTCCGTGACTTCTCCTAGACCGTCCCCAATGGACGCTCACCTCACCTCACCATCCCACCCTGATGTGTACACCACTGTACCCCCACAAAGCCAACAGTACCTGGGTACACCAGGGCATTAGCCCATACCCTCCTCTCACTAGCCACCTGGTCCTGGGCAGTTCCTGTCCCCCAGGTGCTATAGGATCCCCTCTGCCCAACAGAGGTAACTGCAGCAGGGCTGGGGAGCACAGCCAGCCACTGAGCCCAGCCCTCACACGGAGGAGGCCAGCCCACTGACGTGTGCACTGTGGTGCGGGCCTAGTGCAGAGCTCACTGCAGAGTAAACAGAGGCGATGCCTGGGACTTGGGCATCAACAGAGTGGTGTGTCTTCACTCCATGATGTTCTCCATGGTGTTCACTCAAGAAGACACAGCCAGAGACTATTACAGAAAACACAGTGGGAGTGACAAAAATGGTCACCAGGCATTGAGTGCTCCCAGTCATGGACACATTAGCTCGTGTAATTCCCACCTCCGGCCAGAGAGGAAGGAGTGATACTGCTCATTTTACAGGTGGGAAAACTAACACCTAACAACGTCAGAAACTGATCCAATGCCCCACTGCCCAAATATCGAAACTCTCCTTCCTCCACGGACAGAGAACTCATTCTTAAGCAGGCAGTGCAGACTATCTTCCAGCCTCCCTACTTCAAATAGCTCTTACCAATGAGATGTAAGCAAAAATGCCATGAGGCAGTTTCCTGAAACTTCTACTAAAAGAAGACAGCTGGCATTCACCCCTGGGTCCTTCACTGCCCTTTCCTCCATCCTGCTGCCTGAAACACTAATGTAATAGCTGGAGCTCAAACAGCAATCTTGAACCATGAGGTCAAGAGCCACATGGGGGATGATATGACAGTGAGCTAGAAGGAGTCTGGGTCCCTGTAGGTTTTATGGTCCACAATTTCCATACAGCTTTGGAATCCCTGCACAGCAATGCACTTCTGTTTACAAGATAATAATTTGGGGTTTTCTGTATCTTACAGCCATGTCTTATGAGACTAACCCAGAGTTACCCCAGGTCTGTCTGACACCAGAGCTTGTGCTCTCCAGTCTCATCTTCCCACCAGCAGGGATGAGAGAACACATTGTCTTGGAGGCGATGAGAGCAGAGCAATACCAGCCAGTGTGCTCCCAGGGCAATTCTGGGCTTGGAACTCTGGGGGTCGGAGAGAGAAGCTGGCTGGCAGCCTCCTACCTGTGGCTTTCCCTGCAGGTGTCATTTTACCAGGCTTGAAAGAGCCCTGTAAAGTCTCATTTACAAAGTAAATCTATGCCTGGAGTTCAGTGGACTTCTTGGTGGTTTTTTTTTTTTAAAGAGGAAAAAATTTCATGTGGGCCAGTTGCACAATGGATAATGTGTCTGACTATGGATCAGAAGAGGAAAAAAATTCAAATATCAGCTTACTTATTACATCATTGCCAGAGAACTAAAACAAAGAGTGCCTCATCTGTACCCCTGAACACCAAACCAGTGCAAGGAAACAGGTTGTTCAAGGCGTCACACAGCTGTTGCCCCAAGGACCCCCTAAAAGGAGGGGGTTGTCATACTAAGAGAAGGCAACGTGTGACAACCCTAATTGTGACTCCAAACACACACTCTTTGTAAGGAAGGAGCCTTCCAGGCGAAGTAAACCTGTACCTGAACATGGCCCAAATGTCAGCCCTGAGGTGCTCTGGCAGGGAGCACTTGGTGCTGTGCAGAGAAAGGAACCTCTACCTGCAGAGGGTGCAGTAGAGCAAACAGACAGACGGGAGCCCTGACTGCCACCACCATCCAGTCTTATGCAAGAGAAAAGGGAGCTCAGATGTGCAGCCACCTGCTCACAAGCTGCATGAGTGTTATCACCCAACCCCTCATCACTAACCCTAACCCAGTGTCACCTTTGCCCCGTAGATGCCTGTGTGACCCATGGGACACAAAGGGATATAAGGGCCCACTGCAGGGACTTCCTGCCCCAAGGAGGAGAAGGCCTAGGAGGCCATAGGCAGGCCAAGGCACCATGATCCACTGCTCAGTGCTGCTGCCCAGGGCCTGAGCTCCTGCTCCACAAGTTCTGAGAGGAGGATGGGAGGAGGGACCACTGATCTCATGCAGCTGAGTGGCACAGTCCTCCCAGCCGGACAGTCAGCCCTCTATTAGCTGTCCAGGTGCTCAGTGGAAATCATATTCCTTTTATTTTTTTATTTTTTTTAATTTTTATTATTATTCATACAAGGCTTGGGTCATTTCTCCCTCCTGCTCCCACCCCCTCCCTCTCCCCCCGGAACCATATTCCTTGAATCTCCATTTCTCCACGTGGAAAATGAGAGCGATGGCCACGAAATGTAGCTGGAGTCCTTCCCACAGGGTCCAGCAGAGTTGGCACTGTAAGGAGGACAGCCGGCTGTGCTTTTGGATCCTTTAGCAGCCTCCTACCAAGGTGCCACAGTGCAGGTGACAGAGGCTCACTTGGGGACCTGTCAGACCGGCAAATTCTCAGGCCCCACGACCTAGGGAGCAAGAGCCTTTGGGGATGGGTGTGATACATCCTGCAGGGCCCATGGTTTCTTGCTCCAGGTGCTGGGGCATGAGGAGGAGGATAATTTTCAGCTGGGGAGCTGCCTGTGCTTTGCAGGTTAAACAGGATCCCTGGCCTCCACCCACCAGACAAAAATAGCATCCCTGCATTGTGGCAGCCCCAGGTGTCTGCAGATGCCGTCAAATGCTCCGTGGGGACCAGCTCCCCCGGCCTTAAGACCCACTGGCTTGAAGTTTGAGAACCTGCTGTAACAAGCATGAAGCTGGCGGAGGCCCTCCATGGAATGGGGAGATCCACGCCTTATGGCAAACAGGAGTGTTGAGGTCGGAAGGCACCTGGCTACCCCGAGACACAGCCAGAACCAGAGCCAGGTTGTGGGCTCTATGCTGTGCAGTCTTCACCCACATACCACCTCCTGCTGGGGCTGCCTCTGCATTCAGGTCCAAGGTCACGTCCCGGTTCTAATCCTTCCTTGTTCCTCAACAACACAGCTATGCTTTGCCTGATGGCCCTGTCCTCAGGAAGTCAACCCATTGGCTTCCCCGAGTTAGGCCACCCTAGGCCCATTCTTGGCAACCATAAAATTATCTCCCTGGCCCAAGCTAGTGTAGGGGCGGGCGGGGCATGCTAAGAGCCCAAACTTGGTTACTGCTGCCCTCAATTTTTAGTCTTGATTGGCTCTGGGCCAGTCTGAAAGGCGTGGCTATGACCAGATCCTGCTGGAGCCCAACAGTAAGTGACCAGAGCTGAGATGCAATGCCAAAGGCAGAGGAAGACCTCACCAAGCATGGGGGCAGAGGGAGTACCCAACAGCTCAAAGGCAGCATGGGACACACGCTTTGCAAGGTAGATTATAAGGCAGGGTGGTGAGTATCAGTGTGAAAATAGGTATGTCCATGAAGAAAAGCCAGAAGGGACAACAGTAAAGAAACAATAGCACTGTGTAAGGCTGGTGACCCAAAAATGTGGCTGTGCAACTTTTATAACCACATGCAAACAAAAGCTATAATTGCCATGGATGAGTGAGTGGACAATTCCCCCTGGACCGTGCAATCAGCCCTGGCTTCCAGCAAGACAGACAAGGAAGCTGCCCAGGAGGCCAGGGCTGACCTCTCCTTGTGACTCGTCACATGTGACAGCTCTGTTTTAAGATGGGGCACCCTTTAAAGGCAGCAGTGGCCCCTCCCTCCATCTGTCTTCCCTCCTGCCTGTGCCTTCCTGTTTGAGAACAACCCCTTGGCCACCAGTCAACACAGCCACACTGTCACTCTCTGCCACCACTGTAAATCTTTATCCTCGGTGTTCTAGAACTGAGCCCTTGGAGGCCCCAACAGACAGACAGGGGGTGTCTATGGCCACCAAGGCGCCAACTGGAATCCTCCCCTCACGTACACAGAGCTTCTACCAGAAGTCAAATCCAGGCCTCTGCCCACACCCTCATCCAGCCATCCTCTGCCTCCCAGGGCAGGACAGGTTAGGAGCACCTGTCTGACTTGCACCAGCTTGCGGACAGACCGGGCCAGCTCATCTGACTCTGTAGCCAAGGACTTGGCTAAAGAAGTGACATCATGTCATGATTAATGCCAAAGATAAATGCTATGTGTTGTGACGATGACAGATGTCAGCCAGAGAAGGCTGAAATGGGGTGAAGGTGTGGACAGCCTCTGCTACGCCTTGGGGCTTTACACACATCATTTCATCTTAATAATCCAGAAGAAGGGCAAGGTCCCACTTTATAGTCTGGGGTGACAGCTGATGCTGGAGCCAGTGGGGGTCTCTCTGCAGACACAGAGAAGGATCACCCACTGCAGAGCATCAGGGATAAACTCGGGCAAGTCACTCAGGTGAGCATGCAAGGCTCAAAGCACTGCACAGTGGAGGAGGAGAGAGACGTGAGCACCACACTCTTAACAATTTAAGCATGAAGAGATCTACGGCTGCTCTTCCACATTCTCTTCCATTGCATCTGTGCTGGGCAAAGTATAGACTTTGTCACTTCCCGAAACGATACAGAGCAACTATTCACATCACACTTATGCTGAATTAGGTATTGTAAGTAATCTAGAATGGCTTAAAGTGTACAGGAGGAAGGCAGCGATCCTATGCCAACACAACTCCACTTTGCAGAAGGGACTGGAGCATCTGAGGATTTTGGTACCCGCGGATGTTCTGGAACATCCTAAGATACTGAGAACATCCCTAAGATACTGAGGCATGACAGTATTGGCTACCCTAGTCCTGCTGGGTTCCCACATAAAGCGAGTCATATATGTACTATTACATTTTCCAATGGCTATGCTATTGAAAGTAAAAAAAAGACAGGTGAAATTACTCTTGATATATTTTAGCTAACCTACGAGAGCCAAAGCATTATTTTAACCTGCAAATACTTAAAATATTTGAGATGTTTTTATCTTTTTTCATACGAAGTCTCCAAATGTCATGTATATTTTATACTCAGAGCCCATTCCAATCTAGACTGGACACTCTTCCATAATGGTACCCACCCTAGCAAACAGTGAGGTCAAACCCTCAGTCTACACTGAAGAAACTGAGGTCAAGAGAGGTGAATATGAAGTCAGAGCTGTATGCTTGTCATTCACAGAGCCAGACTCAATTTCAGTGGGGTGACTGTGGCTTAGTGGGAAGAGTACAGGTTTCTGAGACAGACCCCCACTGTTGCTACCTATGACACCACGGACCTTGTACTTGACCACCTAGGAAACTCATCTTTTAAAAATGGAGATAATTCCCCTACTTTGACACTTGTGAGAATTAAATATGAAACACCCAGTAGGGACCTTGGTGCATAGTAAGTGTTCAATAAATGGGGACAGGCTGATGATACAGGTGGTGAATATATCGCCATCAGCTTTGTCTCCTCTTCAACATTTTAAATCATCTCAATCCAGTAAAACTATGCCTGAGGGAAGTGGCCCTGCCATCTGGGCTAGGAGGACCATGGCATGGGAAGAGATGATCATAGGGACACGGGAGGACACTACCACAGGGCATTAGAGTCACAATGCCCTGCAGCACTCCAAAGTATACAGAAGAGCATAAGTCACCCCAACCCTGTGGGCTGGTACATACTGAGTACCATCAGTTCCAGTGAGACAACAGTGTACTCTCCGTGTCTGGGAGCACCTCTCAGCCTGTTCAAAGGGAAGAGATCCCAGATCTTACAGATACACTGATAATGGCCAGAGACCCATCCACTGCTTTGCTGAACAGAAGCAGCCCAGTGTTTCTGCCACAGTTCCCAAAGGGGAGAAGGGGAGCAGGACAGCAGGTGGTCCAGAGGCAACACCTCTAATGCAAGTTCAGGCAGCCTAAGCTGCCTCACTCTTGTCAACCTCAGCCTGTTTCCTCTGCACAGACTGTTCCTCTCCTCTTTCTATCTATCTATTATCCGCTCTCCTCATTTTAACTTAATACCCCACAATCACTCAATGCTTCCTACGACATCTGCCCCAGAGGCCCTCCTTAGGGATGCTATAGCAGTCTACTGTCACTTCTGTCATTCTGTCCCAACAGTCCATGTTCCTTCCTTCTTTATTCCCAATGCCTTGGAAGGAGCCTGGCACCAGGCAGACATCAACAAACATTTATGGATGTGCTGTGGCATGAAGTCAACCCAAGAGCCAGGAGAACTCTAGCCAGTTTGACTTGAAAACAGACCATATTTTGAAAAACAAATAAAAGTTCAACTGTCTGCACCTGACACATTCAGTAATTTTCCATGAAGTCATCTGCAGGGTCATGAGTTACCACGTCACTTCTTTGGATTCTTCCCACAACTGCAGAGCACGGTTATAATGGACACGATTCATGGTACAGCTATTACATCAACTGTTGACTTTCCAAAAGCCACAGAGCTACAACTTCATGTCAAAGAGCTTTTTGAGTAAAGGCCACACGGAGCTGCCACAACCCTGTGTGGCTCCCCGTTCATTTGCATACTGTCCTTCTACTTCTCTAGTGGGCGGTTCCACTCCCAGGAGGAAATGTTCGGGTGGATTCTGATGACCACACGATTGGCATTTTGTGGACCCAATCAAGGATGCTAAACCTCCTGCCACATGTGGAGCAGCCCACTCTGAACCGTTCTGCTCTAAAACTACTTGTGTCCTCCCAGCACTTAGAAATATGCTGACCTCAAGCCAGGGAAATGGCTGTGGGGGAGAAAGAGCCCCAAAAGTCATGGACCCTGCTCCCCCTTGCCAGGCTCTCCGCCCACCAGGTTGATCAGTCACCCTCCCGAACACTGCAGCACATTCCTGCCCCTGCATCTTGGCTCACAACCCCTCACTCACCTGTATGCCATCCCTGACAAGCTCTACCTGTTTGAGTCCCCACCCAACAACATGAGGTCGTGCTGCACAGCACCTTCCCACCACTCAGCCCCAGTAATATCTCCCAAGGCAGAAGGATTCCAAGCCTCCAACAACTCACTTAGTGCTTGCCAATTACCACTATGTGGTTCCACAGAAGGATCCGAGTGTAGACATCAATCTGATGTGACACAGCACAGGACCCCCAAACATTGGGTTGTAATTCACACATTAGTAGAGCCCTTACCAAAATATTGACTACCACACTAAGAAAGGAAAGAAGAAAGGAGAGAGGGGGGAGGAAAGAAAAGAAAGAAATGTCGGTTCAAGAGGTCCTGACTTTATTGGACATTTCTGAAGTCAAATTTATGACTTCACTGAATTGTCCCAATAGCACAGGGAGGGCATTACTAAAGTCACATTACAGCTAGAAGAGACTAACATGCTATCCTACAAAGACACAATTTGACTAAAATTCAGCAGCTACCAAGGGAAGGAGCTAAAACTCAAACGCTGGCCTGGCTTTAAAATCCCTTTTTCTGCCCAGGAAGGCAGGCTATCCTTTCTCAGGTTTCATTCTTATTGATCAACCGTGTTTACTTGACAAGGGCTGCAAAATAAAAAGGCCTCATGTCAGCACTGGAGGGTCACATATTGATTTGTTCTTTACTGGAATCTCCAAAGGTTGCTTCCACCGTGCTCCTCCTTCTGGGCGACCCGACCCCTCCAACTCCCGGAAGAGCCGGTCAGGTCAGCCTGGCACACCTGATGGGGCTCTCGGGCAGTTAACCTTTCATCTCGCCATGAGAAAAACTTACTTACAAAGCTTGGCACCAGCTGAACCTCCCCCAGGCAGGTTCACAAAAGCAGGCAGGGCTCCAATGCCAGACAAAGTAGAAAGCAAACAATCCTTCAGCAGCTTGGCTCTCCACCCCGCGGTGCCCGTGGACCCCGTGTGCAGCACAGCCTGCGGCTTTAACCACAGCAACAAGCGCGTGGCAGCTCGGGCCAGCTGTGCAATCAAAAGCCCCCCTGCCAAGCTGGGAGGGCCCTGCAGTTCACAGGTGGGTGACTGGAGGCCCGGAAGGACCTGAGTGATGAGTCCAGTGGAAGAAGTTCCTGTGCTTCTGTTGCTGCAGCCCACCTGGGCCATGGGACACCAGCCACAGGTGAACCAAAGTATGTGGCTGAGAAAACAGTCATTAGTCCTTGTGACACATCTCAATTCTCCTGAGTCCACCTGTGCATCCTGCAGCAGTCAACATGGAACACAGGCAGTAGATATTGTCAGACTTCAGCCTTCAGAACCAGGGTCACCAAGCACCCACCTGCTGACTTCCTACCTGGCTGTACCCAAGACACTGGGGAAGTGGAGGGAGGGATGTCTCAGAGGAGAGGATGCAGTCATCACAGGCTCCTCATCTCAGTCCACCCTCCCATGGCTACTGCGCCTAGGCAGCACCATGTTTTTTAAGTATTTAGAAGATGAACCCTCAACACAAGGGTAGACAGCTACAAAATTCTGGGGTGGGAAGAAGATGAACCATGGAAACTGCCTGAGCAAACTCAAGAAATCTTCATCCAAAGTGACAGTAAAGAAACAAAATCAGCCAATCTACAACCCCAGCTTGCAGAGTTCAGAATTAGTGGTGGCAGGTGTCACTGGGAATGGGGTCCAGGTGTCTCTGGGAATAAGGTTGAGAAGTCACAAGAGGATTAGAGTAAAAACCAGAAACCTGTGAGCTTGGTATGGCGTGCATACCTATAACCCCAGCACTCTGGAGGCTAAGGCAGGAAGATGGTGAGTTCAAGGCCAACCTGGGCTACATAGCCAGACCCTTTGTCAAAAAGCCAAGGGCTGGGTGGCAGAGCGCTTGCCTAGCATGAACAGGCCTGGGTTTGATCCCTAGCCGTGCAAAAACAAAACAAAACCCGGGAAGCTGGATCTGAGTATCCCCTCCCCCATGTCTCCCAGCTATGTGACCGTCCCTCCTCCATCATACACAGCATTTGAAGTTTGTTCCCTAAAGGGAGTAAAACAGAAGAGGCTGGTGCAAACTATACTGAAATCAGGCACAGATTAAGTTATTTTTATGCATAAGGACATAGAAGATGACCCTCTCCATAAGCTCTCTTCCTTCTTTCAGCTCCCAAACCCCTACTCCCCAGCCCCAGCAGTCTGGTCTTGACCCTCCAGACAGAAAACTGTAAGACTCTTCCATAAGGAGTCTGACCAGCTCAGAAGAAAAGAGCTAAAGATACTGGCGCAGGGGTACCTATGAGAGGAGCTTCCAGAAAAGAAGCCTTGTCCCATGTACTCAGATCTTGCAGTACACTGTTTAGTTTCCAACCCTTAAATATGAGAAGGCAACCAAGGACTATGGGACAGCTAAAGAAAGAAATCTCTAGCATGAAAAACCTGGACCTAACAAAGGAGAGACACAGCTATGCAGAGAGAAGCAGAAGGAATCCAAAGTATACACCTCCAGCTTGTGCCAGGCACGGCTCCACCTTGTCACCTCCAGAACTCATGAAATCATCACAACTTTCAATGCAGGCATCAGCATCACACTTCCCATGTCACAATGAGGTTTCTGAAGGACAAAACTGCTAGAGAACATGCCCACAGTCATGAAAGAAAGGAAGTGACGAGCTGGGGTTCCAGCCTGGCCTTTTGGCTCCCTGCTTTGTACCACTACATGGGCTGCCTGTCAAAGTCCCAGCTCCACCATCACTGGCCTGCACTGATTGTCAGCACGTAAAAGAAGGCTTATCTATGAATAGGAGCCCCTACAAATTAAAAATCCAACGGATTAAAACATGGAATGTGAAGTTGATGAAATCTCCCAGAAAGCAGAGCAAAAAGCAAAAGGGTTAGAAAACAGGAAAGATAAGAAAATTAGAGGTTCAGTCCATAAGGACTGATATCCAAATAGAAAGAGTTCTAGAAGGTCAGAGAGAACCAAGGAACAGAAACCACAATGGAATAATCCAAGGAAATGTCCCAGATCTGAAGGACATTCTCCAGATGGAAAGATCTTACTAACTGTTCAACAAAAAGCGACAAAAAGAGGCCTACATCAAGGTAGGGCCCCTTGAAGGTTCCAGGGAACTAGGAGGTGACTAATTCTATAAGCTCCCAGAGAGAGCAGCACAGGCCACAGATGGTGGATGGTGAATGTCTTCATACTTCCTAAATGCAGCCCCAGAAGGCGAGGGAGCAAGGCCTTCAAAAATGCTACAGTAGCAATCAAGAATTAGAGAAGAATCATTTTCCCAGGTTCAAGTTCTCAGACAAGGGCGGGGACATGGCTCAAGTGGTAGAGTCCCTGCCTAGCAAGCAGGAGGCCCTGAGTTCAAACCCCAGTACCACCACCACCACCAAAAAAAAAGTTCTCAGACAATGTACCACTCAGGTAGTCCTTCTCTGGAAGGGAGTGCTCCCCTATACAAGGGACAAAGCCACCCTGGGAAGACAGGAAGCAGGAGATTCAGCCTAGCAGAGGTACAAAGGGGAAGCACAGGTGACTGTGAGCCCCAGGAGTAGGAAGGCACATGTTCAGACTGGAGGCAGGTTGAGGACCCAAACTTGCCCAAGAAGGGAGGACTGAGAGACAGAATTCACCTGGTGCTCCAAACAACCAAAGAAGACATCTAGAACAGTAAAGTGTTTGGGAACGAATTCATAAGCACATACACCATGAAGAAAAGCAACCAGATGAGTCTTAACTCCAAAGAAAACACACAACAAAACAGGAAGGGGACATGATCCTACTTTACTACTCAACAGGGCCCCAAGCAGCACAGACCTAGTAGTAACAGAGCTCATCCAATTACTGAGCTTCCCAAAACTATGATGAAAATATTGGGAAGTGGCTCAGAGTTATCCACTTTTTAGTATCCACTCAATACTAAAAAGAGGCTCAAATCCAGTTCTGCTGGAACCCACAGTCCACACTCTCTGTTTCCATATTTATGCATTCAACAGATAGGAACCGAGCACACACTGAGCCTGGGTCAGAATACCTAGTACTGGGGCTTCTGGTATACAAGGCAAACCAACAGGAAACCAGCAGCTCCAAGGACAGTCCCAAGGGCAACAGCGACCATCAATCTGTGATTCCTCATCCAATTCCTGCTGCTCCTCTTCCTTTCCTAGCCCACTCTGCTGATGTGTCACTGTCCCACACAACGTGCAGGTGGAGGCTTTATGTCTCACGTGCATTTCATGTCACTTGCTACAAGGGCTCCAGGGAGCCCAACATAGGCCATGACCCAGGGCAACATCTTGCTTTGATTTGGAAGGTATCAAATTGTTTTGTTTTAGATCAGAATCAAGCTTAAAGGCCAGGCAGGCTCTTCCCTGTGGA
Source organism: Castor canadensis (assembly GCF_047511655.1). Classification (NCBI taxonomy): domain Eukaryota; kingdom Metazoa; phylum Chordata; class Mammalia; order Rodentia; family Castoridae; genus Castor; species Castor canadensis. Next base: position 14,296,836 of record NC_133388.1, on the reverse strand, counting down.
CTTCCGTGTCCATGTCTGTATGGTGGGGATAGAACACCCTCCTCAAAAAGTTAACTTAGAACAGAGTGACACAATGGAGGGGCCCAGGCTTTATAATCTGCCATCACTATGATGAAGAGGACAGGATGTTTTCTGTGGTTGCCGCCGGTCACTTCTGCCATCATTCAAGGTTTTGGGAATTTCACCTCTTCAACCTTGTAAAATGGGGTCCCTGTCCCCCCTCTTCTCAGAGCTGACCCTGGCAATCAATCAAGAATCATCAGTCAAGAGTTTAGCCCTTGTTTTGGTTTGAGTTACCTTGTCCACAGGGGGCTAGAGCAGAACCTGTTGAGTCACTGCATCTGTCTGAGGCAGTCCAGCACCAGGGTGGCTGACCTCTTGGCCAATATCCTGGATTCCTTCTGGGTTCCAAGTCGATTACATTGTCCAGCTGGTCCCTGATGGAGCTCTGGCCAAGTCTCTCCCTTCCTCCAAAATTCAAATCCCTAGCAGCCCTCCTTTTGCTGCCTCAGCCCCAACTCCATCTTCCCAGACTTCACTCTGAACCTGGTTCTATCACTTTATTATCCCAGAAGCCTGGCACTTGTGTTCATCTCACTCAGCCTTGGTTCTGGGTGTGGATAATAATGCACACCATTGGGGCACAGCATCCTGCACTGCCTCCAACCCCATAATCACAGCAAGGCCTATAACCAAAAACAGACAGTCCCTGACTTTGTGGGTTTGAGCACAACCTGTACGGGATATTACACATATTACAACCAGCCTCAAGTTATCTTCTGTAACTGGCTGGAACTTGAGCCAGCCTGACAGTGAGGAGGCCATGCTAATGCAGGGGTTTTTTTTTTTTTTTAAACAAGCTGCCCTCTCATTGCATATTTGAGATACTACTGGGCATTTGATTGTACTACATCCTTATTTTATCAAAATAAGAAGAAATAGAAAAAAAAATGAAAGTGTGGTTATCAGTGATCACTCTGGCTTCATAAACTTCCCATGGAGGTAAGAAAGAGCATTGAAGGCTGCAGCGGGGCTGCCCAAGCTCTAAGAAGGGGGAGGGAGGTGAGGGAATAGGGCAAGGCCTAAACATACTATATGATGCCCTTCAACAAGGCTGCCACGGTGAGCAGGACTAGTGTTTCCCCGCCCCTTCCTCCCCATTCTCTGGAAATGGAAGTCCCTTATAACTTGTATGTTTAGCCTTGGACTTTCCGTCACTGATCTGATGTAACCAGAGACAGGAACTGTCTGACCCAATGTCCTAATGATGTTCTCATGTTTTCTAAACAGACTTTGATATTTCACATAAAGTGGAAAATTGTTTACCCAAAACAACCGGGACTTCAGTTGTTCTGGGTTAACAGCATTTCCCAAATTCATTGGGGAATTAGGGACTAGAACAGGGATGTTATTTTGGCCACAGCATGTCAGATTCAGAGACCACACATCCAGAGGGCATGTACTTAGAGGATGCTATGATGTCACCTCTTCCAGCTGGGGCCAAAGAGAATAGATGGACCACTGTGGCCTGATCCCCCTGCCCCCTGGTATCTGGATTCCAGGTGCAGTCTTTTGTCATCCCAGGCAGCTCTTCTCTAGACCCTCCTCTCCTGCAGCCTCCCCAGGGTCCACAGCCACACGGTGGCAGCTTTGTGGCAAGGCTCTGCACACTCAGCTCAGCTCAGCTCAGGCTCACTGCCACCACCCTGGGACTCCACCAAACACACAAGGAAACCTAAGGAATAGTCCAGGGGTGCAAATATCCCCCTGATGTCTCTTCTAGAACATTGGTACATACTCGATAGCCATAGGTTATTCACTCCTGTATAAGTTTCCAATTGCCGCAGGGGCCTACAATAGCACAAGTGTAATATCTGATGGTTTTGAAGACCAGAGGTCTGAAACAGGTTTTACAGGCACATATCAAGGGGAGAATCCACTTCCGTCTCTTTCTTGGCAATTTAGGCCACCTGCACTCCTTGGTTTGTGGCCTCTCCAGCATTGGCATCATCACTTCTCTCTGCCTCTGACCTCCTTGCCTCCCTCTTTACAAGGAAACTGTGATTAGCTGGGCCCACTCAGATAATCCGGCATCATTTCTCACATCTCCCGATCCTTCACTTAATCACATCTGCCAAGTCCCTGTCACAAAGTAAGGGAACATACTCACAGGTTTGGGGGATCAGGAAATGGACATTTGGAGACCATTGTTCAGCCTACAACAGTTCAGCAAATGGTTCTGAAGACCTCCTCTGGGTGAGGGACTAGCAGAACAGAGATGTACAAACCCACTTGGGGGGCCTTCACAGGTGGGCTCCATGGCATGAGGAGCCCCAGGGGGGCTAGGAATCCCATCCAGGAGGGTGAAGTTGGGGTCCAGGCAGGCTATTCTCAGCCTAGCCATGGTTGTTCTCTATAGGAGGGACTGTGCGAACAGTGCAGTGATAGGAAAGGGGAAAGCCTGAGGTGGGGGGACACTTGGTATACCTGGGGTTCAGTTCCCTCGAGGAACAGAAGAGGTGTCTCCACATCTGAAGCACACAGTAGAGCTTCTTCCAACACAAAGAGGTGTCTCATAGAGGATGAATGTGGCGAGAGCAAGATCTCCCACTCCAGAAATGAAACTGGCCTGGAGGTACCAGAGGCAGGGAAAACAGGTTCCGGAAGCTAACTAGGAGGACAAGCGCTATGGCAGGAAGGAAAGAGAGGCCCAGCCAGAGAGACGCTTCAGACCAGGACTGATGGATGGAGGTAAGGGAGGGGCTGAATGAAGGTATGGTCCAAGTTCACGTTCCCCCCACCATCTAACTGAGGTCACCTCTGAGTCCCTTCTCCACCTTCTGCCCCAGTTCTCAGCTAGAAGGGCTCTGAGCACTGCTTGTTAAGTATGTCATAGCACTGAGGATTAAAAATAGTCTAAAACAGGAATATAAATACTGCAAAGGCTCCAGGCTGCATGAGAACCCCCCAGGAGAGGGATGCAGGAGTGGGGCGTGACGTCACTGGAGCCCTGAAGGTCCTTCCAGTTTGACCTCAGCTCTGCGGGCACTGAAGTCGGCACTGATGGTGTCAGCATGAGCCCCAGCTTCTATAAACTCCCTGAATTCTCCTTGGCTTTTCAGCATCCTCCAGGGCTCTGAACCATAACCCCCCCCCAAACCAGCAGATCCCAGTGCTCAAAAAGGGCAAAAACCCAAGGGCAATGTCCACAGCAAGGGAAACTGGGAGCCCTCCTGTTCTTCCTGCCCTTGCCTTTCCCTTTGGACCAGGCTTCAAGGGGGCAAGCCCAACTCTAGCAGGTACACAGCACACCCCAGTAAGACAGCCAGCCCTGACGATAAGGCTGGGCCATTTCACACACAAGCATTCTTTGCTGTTGTCCCCACGCATGTCCTCCTTGTCACATGCCCCGAGTGTCGGTTTTGAAAACATAGTCCTATCCTACAGGAAGTCCTCCAGATTGCCACAGCACTTGATGAAACACAAGCACTCCAACTTCCTGCTCCTTGGGGAGGCCTGGCCTGGTCCCCCACCTGCAGGTGCACCGTGTCCCATAGGTGTTGGGATGATCAGAGCCTCGCTCAGGCTTTCTTCTGGATGGATTCCGATGTGATGAGCCACAGCAGTGAAAGCGGACATGTGGTTAGCAGGTGGCAGTAGTTCAAAGCCAACACCTCAGTTTAGAGACCTAAGGCATCTTGGGATGGCCTCCATCCTGGGCCACTTCCAAGACAGAGCAATTGACCTGGTAAAGACATTTATCCAACTAAAGGTCATGGCGGCACCAAAATTAAACACGTACAACACACAAACCCCAAAACGCACACACATACAACCTTTTCCTCTTGCTGAGAATATTTCTCCATTTCCCTGTCTTTCCTCTTTTTCTGCACAGGGACAAGTAGTAAATATTTTTATTTTTGTCGGTACTTTTGTCTCCAAATATGCAAATGAATAGGTGTGGCTCTGTTTCAATAAAACTTTATTTACAAAGATGGACAACAGGCCAAATTTAGCCTGTGGTCTTAAGTTTATGAGTTCCTACTCTGACAGGAGAAAATTAATAAAAGAAAATGAAACAAACAAACAAGAAGAAAAACTGTCAGATTCCTTAAAGATGCTTCTAATTCCTTCCGTGAGTGACACAACCTATCACTATTACAGAAAAAAAAAAAAAGAGGCACTAAGAGGAGAAATGAAAAGAGGTTTCTATGGGAACAGGAAGTTCACTTTTAATGGTTCAACCACTAAATAGACAATTACTTTATTTTTCTCCCTTCCCTTCACACACAAGGCAGGCGTGACCTATGGCTTGTTGGGCAGGAGGACTTTGCTCAGAGCTTCCCCTGTTTCAACCAAAAATGAAATGCCAGAGTGTTCCACAGGTCAGGGAGGGCAGTTCATGAAAGCAGGGCCTCTTGGGCAAAAGGCCAATTCTCTAGAACAGCCGATCTGGTCCGATGGCTGCCGCCCCCAAGAGACTGCGTGGCTGGCAGGCAGATCAGATGGAGCCAAGGCCATGCACTGTGGCTATTCTCTGGTGAAACCTCTTCCTAAGTCTGCTGCCAACTGGACAAAGGACTTCCATCTCACTACCCACAAGGCCGTTTGCAAGATGGGCTTCTGTTTTCCCTGGCCCCTGAGCGCTCTTGTCCTTTGGTACACATGTAGTCAGGAGCCCCTGGTGATGGGCAGGTCACAAAACTTCCCTGGGCACTTTTACTCCACCCAACCAAGGACAACCTGAGAATGTGTGTCACTGACCTACGTGTGCTTTTTGAACAGGCCTGTGAACCGTGGGGTTTTGCACAGGACCCTGGGTACAAGTGCGTCTCCGACACTTGACAGTGAGAGGGATCCAGGAATGCACTCATCGGTGTTTAGCAGAGCCCAGAGGCACAACAGCCGCCCACACACACACGTGGCTCTGTCCAGAGACTGGAATACAGATGGCTTCAGACAGGCACATTCTGCCCAGGTCCTTATACCACCTTCCCAGAGACAGATTTGAGCCTCTGATGATCCAACGTCCACCTTTCAGATGAGGAATTAGTGAAAGAGGCTCCCTAAGATCCTACAGTGAGTGAGCAACACCACCAGGCCCCAGGCTCTGGCCTTCGGTCTCCCAGTCTGGGCTGGGGATTCCTCAACTGTACAGTGCTCCCCTGGAAAAGCCCCCAAGAAAAATCTGCACTAGATCCAGCTGTTAACCTGCCTTTAACTCTAAATCCAAGTTAACCAGAGCTCGCGGCCTGACCCCAGCCACAGTCAGGAACAGTCACATGGTGATTCATCCTTGGAGACCAAGTGCATGGCCTGAGGGCCAGTGTCCTCGCAGGCAAAAAAACCCTTGCATCTGATTTTCTTCTGCTTTTCAAACAGAACCCTGCAGTGCACTCACTGTGTCAAGAGCCAAAGGAATGAGGCTGAGAGGTCGCTCCTCGGCATCTCCCCTTCTCTAGCCTGGTTCCCTGCTGCATGCACAGAAGGTCCAGTGATGGAGAAATGAGGATCTGGGTGGTGAGGGCTCTGGGGGTCAGGGGTGGTGGGTGGCTGTGTGGGAAGGATGGTGTGGCACCCAGAGCTAGACCACAGATGCCTCAAGCACTGAGCCAGTGCAACCCAAGCTTCCTCCCATTGCGGTACCCACAGGCTATAGTGCTATTGGTCCTGGGTGGACCGAGCAGTTACTCACTTCCCAGTCTGCCCCTAGCCCAAAGGTTGGGAAGCTCTCCGTAGAAACCCACTGAAGGTTTTAACAGTGACATGTTTGGGTAGCCAGTGCAGAGGAACTGCAGTAGGTGAAGCAAGGCCCAGTCTAAAGAAGTCGCTGCAAAGTCTGAGCAGGCATGGGTGAGCCAGCACAAGACAGTCAGTGTCTGGACCTGGGCCAGTGCAGTGAAAGGAGGAAGTGGTGACATGAGCAGGTGGTGATATATCCAGAACACTTAGGCAACTATCCTCCCTCAGAGCCTGCCTTCAGGTCAAACCAGACTCCGTTCCATTTTGTGCTATGCAATGAAGACTCTATAGGGTCAAGTTTGTGGTCTGTCTTCAAAATCCAGATCCGATGCCCCCTCATCTGGGAGAACCTCAAGGCTTTCAGTGTGGTTAACAGCACCTTTACCTATACACCCATGGCACATGACTCAGGATGGTTACGGTGAGTCTCATCTGAGGTCAAATCCCAGCTCCACTTACAAGTCACATGACCGTGAGTAGCGCTGTCTGAATTGAGACTACACCACTTATGGAGAATAGCCAGCAAGGTCCAGACAGCAGCAGTGGTGCACCCCACGGGCCCCAAGCAGCAATGGTGAGAGCCTCTTGTTTGCTCAGTCTCCTCTAAGTCAAGCCCCTCCAACATGCCAGATCCAGGTCAAGTCACTCTGGGTCAGAAACTATAGCAGCAAACGCCAAAAGCACCAAAATACCAGGAAAGAGTCTGAAACCAAGCAGAACTCTGTGTTGCTAGCATCAGAGAATCTGAGCCCAGTCTGGCCAGATGTCCATAACAGTTTCACACACTCTTTAAGGCAGAGACTAGAACCAGCTTTTTCACTCCCCAGTGTCAGCTTGGCACGTTTGTGACACTCAACAGAGCAGGGCTGTGGATTTGAAGGGTGGTTGAGGCTCCCCTACGAACAGGAGCATCTTCCAAATCCTGGCGAGACCTCCCTTGCTGCCCAGAGTGGCCACTCGGCTGATCACCAAGGCAGAGAGGGAGGGGGACAGCCAAGCACTCTTGTCCTCAGAAGGAGACTAGAGCCCTCTTAGTCCATAGCCCGTAGAGAACTAAGGTGCAGACCCATTAACCAGCCTCCTTTACACCACGTGGTTCCAAGGAAGAGGAGGCCACCAGATTGGCAATACCCTAAAATTCTCCTCTCCAAAAAGGTCATTAGCCTGGGCCACCCCCGTTTCCTTGCAAGGGGCCCTGTGAGGGTAGCACAGTATCCATCGTGCCCAGAGAGACATCAAGATCTACAAGAGCACCCTTGTTTACAGACATCTTCTTTTTTTCTTTTTTTGCATTAGTGGGGATTGAACTTAGGGCCTCATGCTTGCTATGCAAGTGCTCTAACCCTTGAGCCACTCCACCAGCACAGCCGCACATGTGCATATGTCTGAGAACGCCATCTTCTTCACTGTGCGGGTGGTATAGGCAGTTCAGGGGAGAGATAAAACAAGCAGAGGCGAACATACCTTCAAGTCAACGTAACATGCAAACACAGACGATAGAAAGCTACAGATCTGTTACTCAACTGTCCTCTGAAATGCAATGTACCAGAGGCCTCACCTCAGGCTGCCTCATCACTGACCACGCCATGCCAGGAGCAAGACAGAGTCCAGTCAGGGCTGACTGACGGACCCTAGCAGCAGTGGCTGCCCGTACTCAAGAGGCCAGGAGCCCTTGGTTCCTGTGATGGTAGACCCTGACCTCCCACAGTACCCAGCTTCCATCACCATAACTCCATGCCACCTGTGCTATGAATGGACACAGAGCTCATAAAGCAGTCCCTGGGCCAGGTTCCACCTGCCTCCCCTGACCACAGCCCACGAGCTCAGAACAAGGCCACTGCCATATGATCACCCAGACACATCCGGGCGGCTGGCATCCACCAGCTGGTTTTGCAAATGCTCTGAGCTCAGCACAGGGAGCCTTCTGGACTTGGACCTTTAGTTGGAACTGCCTGAGTGCCACCGAGGCAAAAAGAGAACATGTCTGTTAAGCATCCAGACAACAGACAGGGAAACCAAAGAGGAAATCAAAAGAAGACACACTCCTGCCCCCAACTGCACTTCTAGCCTCTTCTCAGCAATGCTAGGCAAGCAAGCAAACCCCAACTTTGAACTCCTAGAGCAAATGTCCCCAAAAACACAATGGTTTGCTTCATTAGTGACAGACCCAAGCCCCCAAGTTCCCTCAACTGACAGGTAAACACTCTACTGTTGGTTCATCCACACAGTGGAATAATACTCAGTAATGAAAAGGAACTGCTATCTGTGAAAAACATGCAAACATCACACTAACCTAACACTGACCAAAAACGGCCAGATCAGAAAATGGCACACTGCAAGATTCAATTTCATATCAGATTGCAGAGGCAAAACGATCATGGGCAAAGCAAAGATCAGAACAGAGGTTACCCAGAGGGGGCGAGGGCAGGGATGTTACTGCCTGGGAAGGAAGACAAGGCAACCACCTATGGTACTGGAATCCCACGTCTTGGTGGCGGTTACATGGCATACCCATGGGTGTTCCCATAACTAAGAACTTGTTGAGCTTATACTTTAGTGTACAATACATCCGTAAGATTCAGAATACATCTATCCATAAATTACAAGTTTAGTTTTTAAGGTAAAGCCCATTGGTGCTCAAATTATAACTGACATTTGCCTAAAAGTGAGGTCAGTTCACAGGAGCTCACTCATAAACTCCTAGCCGAGCTTCAGAACCCATCTCAAATTGTCCCCGTTGCCTGTAGCCTTCTCTCTTTCTTAGGCTAAAGGCTCAGATTGCCAAGTGCCCCTTCCTTCACAGTTGATCTCTAAACTGGAAGCTGATCCTGGAGGAATGCAGGAATTGTTGCATCAAGCCTCTGATAGTATGTGCTCATTAATTGATAAGTGATTGCCTGAGACAGAAAGACAGACAGACACACACACACACACACACACACACACACACACACACACACACCCTGACAACCCAAATTAAATGCTATCTCAGCAAAAGATATCAGTACCCACCCCAAATAGGATATAGGTTCTTTTCAGTCACCAGAACCTAGGCATTCAGTATGGAAAGAGATCAATTCAACCTGTTCAACCCAACCCTCCTCCTTCACATGAATCAAGGCAGGAAGAGGGCAAACTCAGTCCCCAGTGCCCACCCCAGAAGGCTCCCTGCTCCTTTCCAGGTCACCTCTGCCTGCACTGTCCTTGCCCAACCCCAGGCAAAGCAGGGCCACGTGAGCTCCTAGAAAACACTGTATCAGGTGTAATGTTTAAACTCACTGTTCCTGCCACCCCCCACCCACCCAGGCTGCTCCCTGAGACTCCCTGCCCTCTAGCAGCAATGTCACCTGCTGGGGAGGGGTCCCACAGCCCCAGGCCTCCTGGCTCTATCCCAGCAGCCTCAACCTTGAACTCTCTGGAGAGTTCATCCCTGCAGGGGATGCAGCTAAAGAAACTTCACCTGCGCAGGTGAAGACAGACCGGAAGTGGTTCTCCGTCCAGTTCTGCAAAGTCCACACAGGAAAAGAGAGGGCTGGGAATGTACTCCACAAAGACCAGCGATCACGGGTGGGTGACTTTTTCCTTCAAATATGTTTGTGCTTGCTAAGTTTCCACACTGAATAAATTCTTTTGAAAGAAAGGCACACTTCTAGTCCTTGTCAAACATACTGGCCACGGGTTTCTATTTCACCTTGTCTCAGCAACCTCAAGGCTCAGGCTTTGGTCCCAACTCCCCGCCCAGGCGGTTAGGCGTGGGTGGGGTGGAAGAGGTCTCACTCTGACCCTCAGCTCTGCTACTCCAGCAGAGCCTGCGGGGTGGGGCGGCTCCCGGAGGAAAGTGGCGGGCCTGGATCGGCCACCCACCAGACCCCTCTGCCCCTGGACCCCTCTCTCCAGCTCACCGCCCCCCCCCACACACACACTCAATGTCCCTATCCTCAGGGCACTTAGGAAGTGCGGGAACTCCCACGCGCACACTCAGAAGTAGTTGCACTTCTCCCCTCCCTGACCTGGGCCACCGCCCCCAAGAGCCCACGTACAAACTTCTCCAAACTCGCAGCGGTGCTGGAGGGAGGTGGCGACGTCCCTCTACTGGAAATGGGGAACACACACACACACACGTGCGCCCCACCCCCTGGGCCACTGCGAATCGGGCCCGGGTCGGCAGCCCTGGGCTTGGGCGCGGGTGTCCAGCCCCGGGTCCCGGATCCAGCCGCAGCCCCAGCCCCCACCGAGTCCCGCGGCCGAGCGCGGTGGGGACGGCGCGGGGACCGCGCGGCGGGAGTTGCCGAGCGTCGGGGCGCGCTCACTCGGGGCCGCCGCGTTACCTTGAAGGTTCTGGACTCGGATGTCGCTGATCTGCCCGATGAGCTCCTCGCGCTGGAACCAGTCCCATTCCTGCGCAGCCATGAAGCGCGCGCGGGCGGCGGGCCGGGGCGCCGGGCGGAGAGCGGGCGCGGGAGCGGCTCGCACCCGGCGAGGGCGCCGCGGAGCCGGGCGGGCGGGGCGGCGGCGCGGTCGGGCCGCCCCCGCCGCGGGCGGGCGGGCAGCAGCGGGGCGGGCGCGGGCGGCGGTGCGGGGCGCCCGGCTCGCGCTCACTGCCCCATCCGGGGGCGGGGGCCCCTGGGGCCGAGGGAGGGGAGGGGCGGGGCGGGGAGGAGGCTGGACTCGCAGCTGTCTTTTTTTTTTTTTCCCCCCGGGGTGTGTGTTGGTTGGATTGTTGGGTTGCAAATGGGTGGTGATGAGGCGCGGGGTCCCAGCCCCCAGATTGTGATGTCTCAGGGCGCGGTGGACTGGGTGACGCAAGCCGGGCGTGCGCCTTCGTGGGTCCCAGCACCTGGTCAAGGAGGTCTGGCCCTCCCGTCCCTGCCTCCTCACCCCTTCTGTCGCGGGTACGACCCCTGCACCTCTCACCGCAAAAGCAGCCCCCTCCGAGGCAGGGGGCCCAGGCCCTGCCCATCCCTGACCCCTGGAGACCCCGATAGTGGCAGTGTCCTGGGTGGAGCGAAGTAGTATGGGGATGGAGTCCAGAGAGTCTCTACCGTGGGGAAGAAAGGCCTCTTCCCTTGGTTTAGATTAGAGGCCACTTCCTGTTCAGAGATGTGACCCAGGATCCCGCAGAAGCTAGAAACAGCCCACTTTCCAGATGCTGGGGTGCCCAAGGGATGCTGGCCACTGAGTGTCCACCTGACCCTCTGAGGCTACACTCTAAAATGTAAGACAGGCCTTGCTACCTCCCCTACCTCCCTTCCCCCACCCCTCCTTTAGCTTGAGAATTCCTGGATCTTATCTTGTTAGGGGCCCACTCTGAACCTCACTGACAGTTCTTTATTAGTTGAACAGCAGAGTGAGGCCCTGGAGTGGGGGAATTTGCCCAAGGCTGGGGAATGAATTAGGGGCAAGAGGTCCACCCTCCCCCCCCCCGCCAAAGGAAGTGCTTGGGCCATTTCTGATACAAATGACTTTGAACATGGAGTATTCCTAGAGAAACAAAGTAGGTTGGATGCGCTGAGCATTCACTCACCTGCTGGTGTTTGGCTATTGGAATCCCAGAAGCCCAGCTACTGTAATGCAGAAGCAAGGATATAGACCTCCAGTGGTGGAATGCTCACAGGCCTGATCCTTGAAGCAGGCCTTGAAGGAGAGTGGGATGCCCCCAGGACATCCATCTGAGGAGTAGAGATTAAAGTGAACTGCAATAAGGAGACAAACGACTTGGGGTAAGGAACTGGGCAGAGAAGGGGCCAGCAGAGGTCCCTCGGACTGATCTTGGAGCTGAGCCCGAAGGAGAGAGCCTCCCTGGGGCTAGGGGTCAGCTCAGGAGTATAGGCCTGGGGAGTTTGAGTGTAGGCCCGGTGGAGTTCATGGGTGCCTGAGCTCCAACCAGGGGTTTGAGGCTCTATCACTCTTGATCACTCTTGATTCATCCAGTGGTCATTGCACATCCCAGGGAGCAAGTTTGTTTCTGCCACCCACACAGCCAGGGCAGTGGTAGCCAGGCATCACCTAATTTTGCCTATCTGCTAGCCATCTCCCAGTCTTTACACTTCATTTTATTTTTTGTAATTGCTGTGGGCTGAAATTGGACTGAAAATCATTTTCTTCACAAAGTAGACAGCTGAATCAGCTTCCTCTCCATAAGGAGGGTGGCAGAGAAGTTGGCGTAAAACAGTGTGTGATGTGAATGCAACTTCAGGGACAGACGTTCGTCGTTGACACAAAGATGACTGCTCTCAGGAGGGGAAGGCTGCATCATTCAGGGAGGGTGGGACCAATATCACCATTGATTGAGCACCAGCTGTGTACCCATATGTTGGACCCTCAGCCTGAAGAACTGCTTTTCTTTGTGTCAAAATGGTGCTTTTCAAAATGACCTGAGAACCAGCCCTGATTGTGAGGCTGGTCTCTAGAGGGTACTGTAATATTCATTGAACTAATGTGTGTATGTCAGTGCCCTCCCCTTCAGGCTCTCTGAGCTCCTCAAGGACACCCAAGGTCACCAAGGATCGACTGGTCCGCGTGCCATGTCCTCACCTGTCAATCCTAGCTCTCCTCTTTTTGATTCAGTGATGTGAGCTGCTACAAGTCCTGGTCACACCCACTGCTGTGGTTTTGATGTGGTTTGTCCCGTAGGGATTTGAGTTCTGGAAGGGGGATCATCAGAATCACCATTGAGAGGCAGTGCCTTAAGAGGTGGAGCCTGGTGGAAGATCTTAGGTCTAATGTTCCCCTGAAAAGAGATTAAGATAGTTCTCAGGGACCCTGGTTGTCCTCACCAGAGTGAGTTATAAAGAGCAAGTGGCCTGGGGATTAGTTCAGTAGCATATGCAAAGCCCTGAGTTCGATACCCAGCACTGAAAAATAAATAAAAATATAAGATAAAAAGAAAATGAGCAAGGCTCTCTGGCTTCCTGGCTCACATGAAATTGCTCTCTCCATGATAATGACATCCACCATGAGGGAATGCAGCCAGGGGACCCTCACTAGAACTGGTGCCATGCTACTTGGACTTCCAGCCTCGAAAAAGTATGAGCTAAATAAATCCCTTTTCTTTATAAGTTATCTAACTCCAGTTATTTAGTTATAGTAACAGAAAATGGACTAACACACCTGATCACCTCCACACCTCTGCTTAATTTGTCCCCTTTGAAACACGGTCCCCTGCACACACCTTCACCCAGCACATTCCTCCTTCATCATTCCCACCTCCAGAGAATCTTCTGCAACGCCCTGTGCCAGCTGAGTGCCTGTCTGGTACCATTGCCACAGTATTTGATCCAGTCTCATAAACTCTGCTGTCCCATGTCTACCTTGCATCATAGCTGTGTTTACTTGATAGTTTTCCCCCAATAAAAATGAAGTCCTTGAGAACAAGGCTGTGCCTTATTCATTTCTCGATCTGTGCACTGAGCAAGGTGCCTGGTTCAGAAAAGGTCTCAGTCGGAACAAATGAATGGGTGGATGACTCTTACCATAGGCCTGAGCTGAGAATGCAGGGCTCCAAATCACCACCTGTTGACCCTCACGTTCCAAGCCTAAGTAAACTTCTGGGAGGTGATCAAGAAATGTTTGCATATTGCAGCTCATGCTGTCAGGACGACAAAAGCCAAGGTGTGCGGTGTCCCTTCCTAGGGCTGTGCATAGCCTCCTGGGGCGGGTGTGGGATTTCTGAAGGGAGCTGGGTTTGGTGGCTTGCATGAATGAACAGTACTCCTTTTCTTCTACACTTTTTTCAGAGGGAGGAAAAAGTACTCTGTCTGAAGGCTTGGCTTCCTGGGACTTTCCAGAAAGTGACTTTATAGAACTTTCCCAATTCTTCTAGAATCCTTGTCAATGTTTAAAAGTACGGTCGCAGTGACCTTGTGAGGCCAAGGAGGCAGGGACCATTCCTAGATGGGTCTTAAGTCTGCTAAGTAACTTGCCCAAGGTCCCAAGCTGAATTACTCATCCTGTAGCCCTCACTGCCCACCCAAAGGTCTCCCCAGAGTGACTCTGGATCAGACTGACACTTAGCAATGCAGCATTAGTCATATGTATTAGGCATGCTTGTATGATAATTTTCAAAAGTCTTATGTCCATTAAAATCGTAGTGCTCATCACATTAAAAACCTTTAGAAACCTGGTATTATGGCACATGCCTGTAATACCAGAACTCAAAAGACTGAAACAGGAGGATCATGAGTTCAAGGCCAGCCAAGTCTACATAGCAAGACCCTGTTACAAGAAAAATTTAAAAATCTTTAGGAACTTCAAATGATGTCCAGTTAAGAGATGATGATAGGGCTAGGCACAGTGGCTCATGCCTATAATCCCAGCTACTCAGGAGGCAGAGATCAGCTGTAGGTTCAAGGCCAGCTATCTCTCAATCCATAAACTGGGTGTGGTGGCACACACCTGGGATCCCAGCTATGAAGGAGGCCATAGGTAGAAGGAACGTGGTCTGAAGCCACCCAAGGAAAAAATGTGAGACCCTACCTAAAAAATAACTAAAGCAAAACAGGGCTGGGTTGTGGCCCAAGTGGTAGAACACCTGCCTAGCAAGCACAAGACCCTGAGTTCAAACCCAGTACCACCAAAAAAAAAGTTACAGTAGATCCTAGAGAGGTTGGCCACTGACTATTCTTCAACTAGACCAAAAACATTTCTTGGGTGGGGGATCTTCATTATGAGGTCACCTGTCAGTACTGTGGCATAAAGACCCTGGCCTCATTTACTCAAACACTGGTTGACTGTCTATCCAGGCCTGCTTCTGTGCTTAGACCCCCCCCAACTGTGAAGGAGCTCTCCATAGTGTGACCTGGCCCCTGAGTTTGGACTTTGTCATAAGCACAGTGAGGAGCTTAAACAGGGCTCAGATTGTCCCTTTAGTTTTGGTGTGGGAAAAGTTTCAAAGATGTGAGGCAGGATTTTGGGAGACCCAACAGGTCTCAGTGCTCAGGTATGACAGGTAGTGACCTACACCAGCAGAGGCCATTGAGGTAGGGTTTCCAGCTGTTCATATGGTGGCAGGAGGCTGGCTGAGAAGCTCTGTAGCACTCTACACTTCTGCTTCCAGGACTCTCTCCCTAAGTTAGCCTGCCTCACACCCACAATGTTATTCAGTGTTCTATGACTATAACAAGTACCTGAGTGAAATCAACTCATAAAGAGAAAAGGTTGCCTTTGGCTCAGGTTGGCTTTGGCTCAGGTTGGCTTTGAGGCCTATTGTTCTGGGTAAGACAGGAGTGCTTGGTGAGCAGAACCACTCACCTCATGGCCAGGAAGTAAGAGAGGAAGGAAGGAGCCTAGGCCCCTAAATCCCTTCAAGGTTCATCCCCAAAAACCTAAGTACCTCTCACTAGGCCCCACCTCCTAAAGGCTCCATGACCTCCTAATGGCGCACACTGGAGACTAAGCCTTTACCAGCGTGGACCTTTGGGGAAGCTCTCACTTTACTCCAAACCCCTGAGGAGTGCCTTGAAAAAGGGCTCACTATTCCTCTCCCATCACCAGAGCCCAGTACCATGCCAGGCACGTATAGGTGCTCAGTAAATGTTAGTTGCATGCTTGAATAAGCAAATTACATTTAAGCTTTATCAAGTAAGTGGTAACTCCTGATTCTCACTGAGTCTGGGTCTGCTCTGTGCCTTAAGGATGTTGGCTATCAGCCTGTCTGCTGATATTTTTCATGCTTATCTTTCCCTCCCACTTGGCACCTTCCCCCAGGGATCCTGTGACATGACCCCATGGCGGTGACAGACACACACTCCTGGGGCAGGCTGAAGATGGAGGAGGTAGAGAGTAGTGCACATAGAGTTCAAGTTGTAGTTCTGTTTAGCTACTTATAGCTATGTGACTGACCTCAGACAAGTTCTTGACATCTTTGGACCTCTGTGCTCTCAACTGTGAAATGGGGCGGGACTGTGTGAGATCAGAGCTATGTATATAGAGACAAGAGGCTGCAATAGGATTCTTCAGTAAAATTGTAGATCTTTTCCACAGCACAGATAAAGCACAGGAGGTTATGATGTGCCTGATTTATGTATTCTCTGAGACTTTATTAATTTTTTTTGGTGTGTGGAGGTGTTGGTGGGTGGTTAAAAAAAGTCATGCTTCCATAAGTAGACAGCACTGGATGGCCCAATTTCTACAAATAAAACCTTTCATTTCTCCCAGGTTCAAATCTCAAAGGCTGCTTCCCTGGAGACAGGTTGGCTAATTTGGGGTTTTTTTTTTTTAGATATTAGAACTCCATTTAAAGAGTGCACATTTTCAAGGGAAGTAAATGATCCCCCCCCATAAAGAGTGGCAGTGTAAAGGTATGGGAGAAATATGGCAGACAGAAAACACCTATGTGAGGTGTTGGCACCAACACTGCAGAAATATATACATATATATTTAACATTTTGAAATCAAAAGCAAACTTGGTTCGGATAATCCCAGGAAGAATGGTTTAAAAGTCAGAGCACAGTACAAATAAAATTTCTGGCCTGTCTCCCAAGCTGACATTCTGGGCACAGGCAATTCAAGTCCCACAGTTTTATTGTGAACCTATTTATCTACCAGCTGTGCTGGCATTCAGACCTCCCCGTGTCCCAGGGATGGCCTCAGGTGTTTGTACTTATTGTCTCATCCTCCCACAGCCCTTCGAAACAAGTCCTATTATAATCCTCATTTTAATGATGAGAAAACTAAGGACACAATGTTGAGCAGTGTCCCCAAGGTCACAGAAGCCAAGAAGAGGCTGGAGCGCAGATATGGTGTGGAAAGTCTTGAGCTTTTTGCTTCATGTCAGCAGCCACTGTTCAAATCAGAGCCTCACTGGGAAATGCTCTTGTCAGCCGGTCAACAAGAGCACCAGGCAAGTTCACCATTCCAGGTCAGGAGCAAAGGCCTCCGCACAGCCCTCTGCAAGGTGGTCTCCGCTCCTGACCCCTGATGGCCACACAGTTTTGTGAAAAACAAACAAAACCTCCGTGTGGCTGAGTGCTGGAAAGGAGGACAGCAGTGCACTGTTTAACACCCAGGTACGGGGTACATTCTGGTGGGTGTGTGATCGGACTATTTTGTCATTGTGTGTACTTACACTGACTAAGGCAGCTGTGACATCACCCAGCAATAGAATCATTATACTTCAGTTTGTTGCTGATCAAATCGTCGTTATATAGCTCGTGACTGTAATATTGCATGGCGTCAAATGTATTTGCTTGTAGATTCCCAAGGGGAAAAGAGCAAAGCCATTATCCAGGTCAGCAGCCAGCCCCGTGCATTTGACATCATGAAGCCCTCCTTGACCCATCTGTGGGCACACAGTGATGCCCCATCAGCCTCTCCCTCCTACATTTAGACACTGCTCCTCAGAGCTGGAAGCAGGCTCCTTTCCCTTTCCTTGGATCTGGGCTGCGCTCAGTGGCTTGCTTGACAAAGAGACTATGGCAGCTGTCGTGTTTCTGGACCTTTGGGGCTTGGTCATTAGAAGCCTTGCAGCTTCTGTCCTGGCCTCCTGCTCTGGGCAAAGGCAGATATCATTCATCCAATCAGCTGAGACTGTGTTCAGAAGCCCGGCTCTGCCTATGAGGTGGAGTGGGTAGGAGGGACAAAGCCACGCTCCATGAGCCCAGCTGCTGCAGCCACCCCTGCTCGGAGCTAGGCAGACAAGTGAGAAGCCATCTTGGGCCAGAATTCGTGTTCAGCCCAGCTGAACTTTGGGATGGATACAGCCCCAACAATCACCTAACTACAACTATACAAGAGACCCCCAAAAGTGTGGGAGAGCAGGTGGGAAGCTGGCAGGGGTGGGAAGGCATAAGGAGGGCAGGAGTGACAGCGGAGACACTGGCACCAATTCGGAGCCCTGGACTGCCCTGCTGAGTTTGCTGTGTGACCTGGGAAGTCCTTCCTCTTCCCCTGAGATGGGGCTCATTTCTTTTCTACTGAAATTGTCTTTTTTTTTTTTTTTTTGGCAGAACTGGGGTTTGAACTCATGGCTTCACACTTGCAAAGCAGGTGCTCTACCACTTGAGCCACACCTCCAGTTCTCATCTCTTTTCTAAACAAGACATTCCATGGAGATAAGGCCACTCCCTGCCCATAGGAATATTGCCTGCCTTGGGGCCCAGTCATTCCAGAAAGCCCTCAGCAGCCAGGAGAAGGCGGTCTCTTTATCAGGCCTGTTAGCTGCCCTCTGTCCACCATGGCACAGAGACAGACTCCTGAGTCCACACCCACGAGGGGGGATTCAGCGTGTCCCACCTCCCAGCTGCAGGGCCTCTTTCAGCTCCCCCAACCAGAGAAGCCACTCCTCAGAGAGAGCACAGAACTCCTCCCTTCAGGGACAACGGCCCACTGTGATGTGGTGACTATTGGGTCAGACTGACCTGTGCCACATCTCAGCTCCACCTCTCTTGGCGAGATATGGAGGGACTGTGGACTCAGAGTTTCCCTGAGTCTCACTTTTCATCTCTTTGATGGACATAACTACCTACAGGTCGTGGATTTCTCACATGGATGACAGGGGAACACAACTCATGACAACACAGTCAACAAATGGGGGAGAGTGCCTGAGCCATGCCAACACTCAGGAGAGGATGGAGGGGAAGTTGGTTGAGATGGAAGGGAGCCTTGATCTGCACTTTGAAGGGACCAAGTGCTGACTGAGCAAAGAAGGTGGGAGGGAACTGGGAGGGGGAGAGGTCACATGAGGAGTGGGTTTGGGGGATGTTCAGCTGCCCAGGTGCTTAGTTTCTCCTCTGCCAAACAAGGTCCTCCATTTTTCCAGGGATCCCCTCCCTCTATCCCTCAGTCCCTCTCTTTGTTCCTTCCTTCCTTCTTTTTTTTTTCCCTTCCTACACCTCTTCATGAGCCACTCTGCACCAGCCATTGTGTTGGCCGAGGGTGGACACACACCAGTCCCTGTGCATAAGGACAAGTCACTATGCAAAGGGTCAGTTACAGAAGGTACATGCCACAGAAAGAAAGAAAAAGTTCTCAGTATAGAAAGAACATCTAACTGGGAAACTGTTCTCCGTGGGGGATGGGGATGTAAGGGGTGGGCATGGTTGACAAGGCATGGCCATGATAGCTCTTCTTATATGTAGGTCGATGGAGGTCATTCCTGCAGCTCAAATTGTGATTTGGCCAGGTAACTTGCTTTGGTAAGTGGATATCAGCAAATGCAGAAGCACTAAAGAAACACCTGTGCATTTGGACTTTTCCTCTTTTGAGGCACTTAGAATTCTGCGACCATGATGTGAAGAGCCCAGGTAAGCCTGCTCAAAAGACCACAAAGACCCCAGCAATGGTGTGCCAACTGACACCCACGTGAAGCTGAGCTAGATCCTCCAGCCCAGTGATGCAGGCAGCGTCTTTCTCTCCAGCAACAGCATTGGATTATTCTTGGAGAGGATTGGCAGAGACCCTGCCACCCTAGAGGATTGGGACTCCACTCAAATGCCCCGCTTTTCTTTGTTTTACAACTTGCAGTGTGCATATACCTAGGTTTGCCCCTTTGGTGAAATGGCTCATGAGAGCTCACCACCTGAGGGGAATTCGTGGTTGGGGAAGGATTCACATACTTAGGGCCTTAGTTCCAGAAAGATCGATAGCTCCTCTCCAACACCAAAGCGCCATACCAATGAGTGAGCACTGCTTGCTGCAGGATGTCTGCCAGCAAGATCCCAGCCTGCCTGTGCAGTCATGGAGGTCACCACTCAGTGGCACTCGGAAAAAGAGCAGGTGACTTTTTCAACAAGGCATGTGACTGCACTTTGGCAACAGCTCTCCTCTGAAATTGATGTCCCCCCTAATCAGCAGCGATGAGGTTGTTTCTTAAATACCATGATGGGTCCCAGGGGAGAAGGTGGGGGTGTCGCTAATTCTCCTCCATGATGTTCCCCAGCCGAAAAGGGTTTCTGGCAACCCCTACCTGTGAGGAGGCCCATTTCCTGACAAGTGTCTGGGGAGCAAGGGTTCTCTGCGTGTTGTCTGTGCTTCCCTTGATTTTACACATCCTCCAGTCCTCAGAAACATCACTTTTTAAGAAAAGGAAAGGTTAAATCCCTGTACCTCTCCGGGAAGAGTAAGAGGGAGGTCATGCTCCAGCATCTGGTGCCCCATTCGCCCCCAAAGCACATCAAGTGAAAGCAGGTAATGCTACTTCAGAGGAGAAGCAGAACCAGGTTGGGGCCTGGGCAGGGATGGGGCATAAAACACATTGAGGAATTCCATGAGGGAACCCACAGAGGGATGCTGTGCCCCTGAGGGCCCTGTGAGCTGCTCACTGGGAATGTGCCCCAGCCCCCAAACTGTGAAGCCACTGTGGCTTTGGGGCCACCCAGACCTGAGTTGGATCCTGCCATGCCCACCTCCCACTATGAATAATGGAGCTTCTCTGAGATTCCGCTCCCGTGTGGCCCCTGGGCCTGAGGGGAGGACCAGATGGGGAGGAATTACTGAATGTTCCACTCCTTCCCTCATGGAAGGAAACACTTCTGGGCTCAGCCTAGTGTCCACGAGCATCTACTCCTTATCCAGTATAACCGCAGGACCATAGGGCCAGTTTAACAGCCATTGACCAGGGGAGGCTCTCACTGTGCAGTGTGACACCCTGCGGGCTGTGACACTAGGCACAACTGCTGTCCACACAGTGCCAGACACGTAGTTAGTAGAACCAAATCTACACCACATCCCATCTTTCTCTCTCTCTCTCTCTCTCTCTCTTTCTTTCTCTTTCCTTCCTTCCTTCCTTCTTTCTTTCTCTCTTTCTTTCTTTCCTTTCTCTCTCTCTCTCCCACTTGAGCCACACATCCAATCCTTTTGCTTTTAGTACATTTTTCAGATTTGTTTTGTGCTTTTGTCCAGGCAAGCCTAGAACCACAATCGTCTTATCTCTGTCTTCCAAGTAGCTGGGATTACAGGCACACACCACCATGCTTGGCCCCCAAATGGCTTCATTTTACAGAGGAAGAAACTTTCCCCGGGGAAAGTGTAGTAGATACGCACTGATTTTTCCTGCCTGGCATCCATTTCTACGCTCTGATACAAGTTCCCTGACATTTTTGGGGGAGGGGAGGGTGGAAATTGCCTCTTCCCTGGGATGGTCTCACTGGTAGGCTTATCAATCAAGGGGTGAACTTGGGAGCCAGCTCAGTCCATCTTGGACATTCCCTCAGTCTCTGGACTTCCAGTCTCAAGCAGAGAGAGGAAGCACTGAAAATGGCAGCACTTAACTTGCCTGAAGTAGTGGAGCAGTGAATAAGGACAGCCTCTAGTGGGCTCCTGCTGCCTGGGGTCTCCTCCAGCCCTATCCCTACCCCAGCAGTCTTCCCTGCCTCCTTCTTTTGCTTTCAGTCAGAGGCCCTGTTAGCCTGCCCTTTCCCACCTAAGTTAGCCAGTCTAGGTTTTTTTTGGCTTGCATCCTTCAAACTCTGACTGACACAGGAAGTGAACCCCCAGGGTCATCCAGTTGAAAAGTTGTAGCCAAGAAAAGGCCCCATATCACCAGATCCCCAGGCTGGCACTCTTCTCACCATGCTGCATGGCTGGCCAGAGGTGGCCCTGTCACAGTGAGAGTCTTTGAAGTGGGGTGACAGCATCACCAAAGGCTTATGATGGCAACACAATTATGGTCATGGTGGCCCACGCACTGGAGCCAAGCTGTGAAGGCATCCAGCAGGGGCAGAATATAGAAGCCTGAAAGCCAAACCACGCACGACCACACACCCACTCTGGATGTAATTAATGGGATAGCTGGAGTGTGTCCTGTCAGCAAACTACTTTGCTATTCCAGCCTTCGGTTTATCACGTATTTTTTAAAGCAAAAGAGGCGGGCTTCCTCATTGACAATAATGGTGCCACATTGACTAACAGGGGCATTCTGTGAGAAAGCAATTCTCTCAGACCCTACTACAAGGAATTGAGAAGGCTTAGGAAAGAAAGACCAGCCTGGCTCAGAATCCTGAATCCTGCTGAGAGTGCGCCCTGTTACTCTGGGGGTCACTTTGTGGCTGCCCTCTTTCCAAAGTCACTGACTGACAAGATGAGACAGGGACAGGCTCCAGGTACCAAGAGGTCACTTTAGCGTGGCTCAGGGTCCTGCTTCCAGCCAAGGGTTCCTTTGCTTTGTTCTCATGTTAGAAGTGAGGGCTTCCCTCTGGTACACTTATCACAGCGGTGGCCCTGTCAGGATCCAGGGAGCAGAGGGTGATGCCCACCTCTGCTGGGAAGCAGCTGCAGCCAGTGTGACACAGAGCCCATGGCCATGCTCCTGGCTGGTCTCTAGAGTCACCATCTGCCCTCACATATTTTTCAAGGACCTCTTCTTCCTATTTGCATGGACACCATTCTTAGACTCCATGTTGCTCATCTCAGGACTACTGATTTATACTGAGTCTGAGCTGTGGTAGGTGGAGACTGTTGGAGTTCCCTGTGAGCTCCCACCAGCCCTGCTATGGAGTGCTCACTCTCACACTTGCTGTTAGAAAAGTGCAGGAGAGCCAGGCAGCCCTTGATGGTAATAGCCATAACTGTTGGCCAATTTTCAGTAATTGATGGCATTTGCCAGGGAATTCCAACCTGTCCTAGCTGCTTCTTTGTGCTGCCTTTGATCTCTACCAGTCACAAAATACTGCTTGTCATCTTCAATTACTCCAAGGGACAGAGTGGCCTTGAGCTGGCCACCAGACATCCTCAGCCTACGTGAGGCAGCAGCTGCCATGGTGAAAGGTTGGACCCTGGACAAGTGGGGTCTCTAAGCCCATTCTGGAAGCCAGGACTTCTAGAAACCCGATTCTGTGTGTAAAGCTGAACCCCAGAGCTGAGGGCTGGTGGCCTGAGTTAATGAGTACTAACCAGTTCAAGTTGCCAATTTGCCTCCTTTGAGCTAGGCAAGTTTCCTCTCTGAGCCCCTCGGCAACCCCTCGGCCATGACATGCTGTGTCTTCATTTAGCAGAGAAGGAGACTGAGGCCCAGAGAAGTCACATGACAGTAAGGGCATGGACCAGAATGTGGTGGGGACAGATCCCATCCCGACTTGTTTGACTCAGGCTCAGAGTTCTCTCAATATTGTGCAGCTCTTGGGATCTGTGCGTGAGAGACAAGCTCCAACTTTCCTATTCGCTCTCTGAGGACAGAAACTCAGTCTCCCTCAATCCTGTCCCCTCCTACAGGCCCCTGGTAGAGCTGGGCACTGTGTCAAAGCTCAGCCTAATGTTCTCATGCCAGGATCGGTCCTGGGTACTCTTTTTTTACCAGCTACATGTTTATTCCTCCCCAGGGTCTCTCCCAAGCTCGAGGCTTTAATGTGTTTGCTATGCACCAAGCACACCCACCTGGGTATCTCTGAGATCCAACTACCTACTTGATGTCTTACAGTCATCTCAAATCCCCAAACCCATCTGCTCACTTTCCCTCCAAAACCAGCTCCCTTAGCCCTCTGGATCTTAGTGTTGGGGTCTCCATCCTGGCAGTCATTCTGGCCAAATGCTTGAGGTCCTTCTCACCCTCTTCCTATCTCTTATATCCTACCTTCAACTCACTAGGACATTTTGTCATTTTAGCCTACAAATAAAATAAAATCCGTACTCTGCCGTGTCTTCCCACCTGCCCTGCCACCCATCTGTCTCTGGAATGTTGGTGGCCGCTTCGTCACTTGTCTCCCCACTTCTGCTCCTGCTTCTCATCCTCAGGTGGGCTCTACTCAGCAGCTGGACGATCTGGTCGACAGTAAAGAGGCTGCTGCTTTTCTGGCTCCTCATCTGTCCTATGGGAAGACTGGGACATGACCCATTGCCTGTCATCCACTGACAGGCAGCTATGTTCCCTGAAAGGGGAAGGCCCATAGCGTGGGCGTAGGTGTGCAGAACAGAGAGCTCATTCTGACTAGGCAATGGGGATGGCTTTCAGGAAGAGAAGTTATTGGTGCTAAGCTTTGGACTCTGAGTCTACCTATGGTGTTGTCTCAACAGTAGATGGCAGGGTCTGCAAGCTGCATGCTGGCCAGGGTGTCCACTGAGGCTGATCAATCAAGTGACTGCCCCAGCTCCTGGACACATACATGTTCAAACCATAGACTTTCCTATGCTCCCATGTGCAGCACCAGGCAGCTCCCAGGATGCAGCCACAACTCAGCATCCTCGTTCCTGCAGTCATGAAGGGCCTGTTCCAGCTGGAAAGACAGACAGTGAAGAACAGGGCAGACAAAAGGCTCTTCAGGGAAATAATAACACAGGGTTGCTACTATTTATCAGGTGACAATAAGACTGAACCACTTCTTCCTTGTCCTGGGTGCAAGCTCAAAAAAATTAGATCAGTTTTAGCATCAGCTAAATGAAGGTCTCTGTCCAAATGCAAAAGTCCCAATCAGCAGAGCTCAGCTCTACTACAGCCCCACTTCCTAGACTCTTGGTCTCACACATGGTTTGTGGGTAACTTCATTTCTTCCTTCTGGGGTCTTGCAGGTAGATCATGTAGACTGTACTTCATATCCCAGTGTCATAGCCAGCAATGGGCAGAGTTAAGATTGGTACCAGGTCAATCTTGCTCTTAGCTACTACCCTGGCCCACCAGCCTGCATGACTTGAAGAATCCCAGGAGGAAGGTTTGTCACATGAAGCCCTCCTGCTTTCTGGGCTGATCCATGACCCACCTCTCAAATCCCAGCCTGCTGAGTGCCCACCTGAACTGCTAGGGCCACGGGTTTTTCCTGCCCCTCCCCACCACTGCCAACTGCCTCCCTGGGGGCACACACCCAGGGACCTTTGCACTGCAGATTGGAAACTTATTTAATGAGAAACTTTTTTGCATCTTCCTTGTCTTCTTGCCAGAGGTTTCTGTATACATAACTCTGCAAACTACAGTGCAATTTCCTTGTAGAAGCGAAGGTGAATTTTATTCTCTTCTGTCAACTCCCTTTAAATATTTCTATGGCCATTTCCTCCTCCTCCTTTACAAACTGTGTATCTTTACAACTGTGTCTACACCTACATTTACAAGTATATGCATGTGTTACCTCCTTCCCTTATTTAAGCATTTCAAGAGGAGGCTGGGATCTGAAGCCACAAACTGTTAATCATCTTGGTGACCCGCCTAAGACCTGGAAAGTAATTCACGGTCAGGTTCAAGGTGAAGTCCTCACAAAATCAAATTCCAGACCCAGGAACATGTGACAGAGTCAAAGCAGGCTCAGGTGCACCAGTTCTGTAAGTTCCCAAGTGTCCTGTGAGATGGGTGAGCTTCAGGGATCAGATGGATGGTGGTATCGGTTTCCTTGGACAAGCTCCTTAACCACCCTGCTGGCCGGCTCCTCAGTAAATAATAATTAGAACGATGTTTACCTGGCCAGCCCTCGGAAGAACTGATGTCATTAAGCCCACACAGGGCTCAGCACAGGGGCACACCTGGCCAGAACTCAAAGCCTCTGTGGACTGTGAGCACATTCTGATAGACCTGGCATGTGGATGGCGTTGAGCAAGTGCACTACACATCACTGGTGACCACTGTTTCCTGCCTGGGGCACGTTGTTTTCTTGCCAGGTCCCAGGAGAGAGCTCCAGGAAGAGGCCTGCAAAGAGAGGGCGCTTTTACGGACGCAACAGCTCACCCCATCCATCGTCACGATGGTATGACAGCTTGTGGATTTCGCAGTTTCTTTGCCTTGGTTTTTTTCCATTACCAACGTAACAGCTGGTCACTTTGCACGTCTGTGCCAGCTCCACCTTGGTAAGCAGGGGAAAGGATATGACTGGGATAATTTCTCCATGTGCTAGAAAGAGCATGGGTGGGGAGCAGGGAGAGGACACCTATGGGTTTGCTCAGTCAATACCTGTTTATTAAGCTCCTAAGAAGCACCAGACACTGGACTAGGCACGGTGGGTACAAGGAGAGCCCCAGCCCTCGTGGAGCGACATTTTCTCGTGGAAAGCTGAATGAATGCATGCGTAGGTAATGAAATGTCAGCCAGCAGCAAGCACAGTATAAAGTAGGGCAGAGAGTGGAGGGAGAGGAGAGGGAGGGCTGTTCACAGAATGGTTTGGAAAGGACTCTGTTAAGAAGAAACATTTGAACAAAGACTTGAATGAGGATGAGAACCATTTGAGTATTCAGGGCAAGAGCTTTTCTGGCAGAAGGAATAGCAAATGTATATCCCCTGAGGTGGGGGCACATTAGTCAGCTACTGCTGCATAACAAGTGCCCCAAAACTGCATCACTCATTATTATTATTATTATTTTTGGTGGTACTGGGGTTTAAACTTCGGGCCTATGCTTGCTAGGCAGGTGCTCTATCCCTTATGCCATGCCCCAGCCTTGTTTAGCTTTAGTTATATTTCTAATAGGGTCTCATGTTGTTTTTGCCCCAGGGCTGACCTCGGACCTACATCCTTCTACCTACAGCCTCCCTGGTAGCTGGGATTACAGGTGCATGCCACCATGCCCTATTTATTTGTTCACATAGGGACTCACTAATTTTTTCTGCCCAGGCTGGCCTTGAACTGCAATCCTCCCAGTCTCTCCCTCCCAAGTAGCTGCTGGTTTGTTTATTCTTGATGATGCCTCTGCAAATCAGCTAGTGGTTGGCCAGTGCAGGGTGGGCTCAGCCAAGTGGGCTTTAAGTTGTGCATCTGTGTCTCCTCTTTGGATCAGCAGGCTGGGGAGGGCATGTTCTTGAGTTGGAAGAGGAGATGGGTGGGATAAGCAGAGACTGGCCAGCCATCATAGAGCCCAGCCTGGAACTGGCACATTGTAGCTGTCTACACCCCATTGACCAAATCCCATGCATGGTCAAGCCTTGTATCAGTGAAGGTGGAGAACACCCTCTACCTGCAGTGGCAGGAAAGTGAGGAACAGGGCTCATCAGTGCTCTCCAGGACACTTGCAGAAACATCAAGGCCAAGGGGCTGCAGTGGCAGCAGAGGCTGTAGGAACTGGGTGGAACCATGTCACGAGCATCTTCCATAAGAAGTTGGACTTACTCTGAGTGTATGGGAAGCCCCTGGAGACAGTTTTCTCTTATTAGATTTTAATTGAAGTTTAGCACGCATTGTAAGGTAGACAAAATATTAAGTATACAGATGGTCCCAACTTAGAGTGGTTTTACTTAGGATTTTTCAACTTTCTGATCCTGTGAAACCAATGTGCATTCAGTAGAAACCATGCTTCAGGCTGTGAATGTTGATCTCTCCTGTGGTCAGCTATCGCTTATTCGGTCTAATTCTCTCTCTCTCTCTTTCTCTTTCTCTTTCTCTCTCAGCCGGGATGTGCAGTAGGTTAGATGCATTAAATGCACTTTGACCTGCGATACTTTCAACCTATGATAGGTTCATTGGGACTTCAGGAAAACTTGAGGGGCATCTCTACAGCTCGGTGATAAATTTTTGTAACAGCAAAAGTTTGTTTTGCCTATTTTTCATCAAGCTTTATACAAATGGAATTAAACGGTATGTATTCCTTTTCATCTGTTTCTTTTGATTAGCTCTCTGTCTACGAAATTCATGCATGTCCTCACGTATGATAGTTGCGCCTCACATGGTGTTAATGCAGTCTGTTGTATGAGTGAAGCTCTGTTTATCTGTTCTGTTGATGGGTAGTTTCTAGTTTGGAGCTATAAGAATAATCCTGCTAAGAACAGTTACTTTATTTTCGAGGCACAGTAAAAGCACTTCTGTTAGGTATGAGCACAGGAGTATGTATATATGTTTGTAGGGTGGACATACGGCCAGCTTTAGTTATCTACACTCTTTTCGGCCATATCTACTAAAACTGACTATACATACACACGCATGGATAGAGAGAGAGAGAGAGAGAGAGAGAGAGAGAGAGATGCATAATATATATATGTGATCTCTTGCTCTATGGCTTGCCATTGACTCTTTCAAAAGTCTTTCAGTAAACAGAAGTCCTGGATTTTAATGCAATTTAATTTATCGATCTTTTTCTTTACCTTAGCACCTTTGGTATTCAGTTAAACAAATCTTTATCTACACAAATATCATAAAGATACTCTATGTTTTCTTGTATATGCTTTTTTATTTTATTTTCAACACTTAATGGCTCATATAGAGGATATTTAATGCACTCAAACAAATTAGTAGAAAGGTATGAGGAGAGACAATGTAAAGTTGTTGGTCAAAGGATACGAAGTTTCAGCAAAACAAGAAGAGATAAGGTTTTGGGATATAGAACAGTGGGGCAACTATAATCAATAATAATGTATGTTCCAAACTAACAGAGTGAAGCTCAAAGTTCTTGTTACAAAAAATAAGTAAATGTGGTAATGGATGTGTTAATTCACTTGATTTAATCATTCTACAATGAACACATCTCTTCAAAGATCACACTTTGCCACAAAATGTATATAGTTCTAATTTGTCAAATTAAATATTAATAAAAAATTTAAAAGAAAAAGATACACCAATTTTTAAGTGCATAAAATTATTGAAGAGGATGCTCATGAAAGGGGACACACAGATGGTCAATAGCACATGAAAGATGTTCAACACAGTGTTTATCAAAGATGTGCAAATTGCACAGTAAGAGATTCCATTTTACATCCACCAGGATGACTAACAGAAAACAAAGGGTTTGCAAGGATGGGCAGCAGCTGCTGGTGGGAACGTGTACTGAATACAAGCTCTTTGGAAAGCTTTCATGGTTTTTACTAAGATTGAATATACATACACCCTCTCAATACACATATCGGGTGTGCTCCTGGGTGCCATCTGAAGAATTGTTGAGAACATGAGTGACAGGGAAAGATTAAGAACTCACTGCAGATTGGAGAAGGCTAAAGAGAAATGATAACAAAATGCCATTGGACCAGAATCCACTGTGACAACTATCACTTCTTCTTTTGAAATCTTAGTTTTTTTCTTACTTTATTGCAATGGCTAGGGCATCAATGAGAGTTTTAAGCAGAGGAGAGGTGTGGTACGACTTGTGATTTCAAAGGATCACTCTGGCTGCTGTGTGGAGAACAAATGGGTCAGGGTGTGGCAGCAAGGAGGCCTGGTGAGGAGACTTTTGCAATAATCCAGGCAAGAGATGAAAGCAATTTGGACAGGCATGGGAGCAAGGAGGAGAAATATAGTCAGATTCCAGAGATGTTTTGAAGGTATTACCAGTGGAATTTTCCTTCCATGTAGGGAAGGGAAAGGGAGACAAGAAGACATGGACTCAGCAGCCAGCGAAGGAGGAGAAAAGTCAGAAAGCAAGTGAAGGACATGTTTTGAGACCAAGCAAGTAGCCACCACTGTGTCAAATTCTTCCAGAAAGATGACGGTGAACATTGACCAGTGGACCTGGTAAATGGGAAGGAAGTCTGAGGACTACTAACTACAAGTGAAATGGGGAAAAGGTTCTATTTATAAACAGTCAGTGGCAGGGCATTCACAGTGCCAGACGCAGGACTCAGAACCATGGTTACTGTGACCCCAATGAGAGTAGGCACCCTGTACCTCTGGAATCACAGGGGTGGCAACCCTGTGCAGAATGAAGGAACAGCCACCACCACTCCAAACACTTGTCACAAAGAGCCTTGAAGTTGCTGTGAGCTCTGACGTGAGCCACACTGTGCTATGGCCTATCAGTCTGTAAGTCCAGGTGAGTGGGGTAGAAAATCTAGGTGAAATTTCATGCAAAGAAAATCCCCTGGCTTTGTTATAACTGCCAGGTTCCCATTGAAACTGTTCAGTAGGGGTGGGGAGGTGGGGCCCGGTTCACTGGGAAGACTCACTTCTTTTAGCATATTGATGGCCAACAATCCTCTGATGTGTCAGTCACCAATGTGTCCATTCATTATTCACCCATTCACAGCTCATTTATTCGTAACTAGGGCCATGCAAATGCATGCGCCATGGTTCAAAGTCCTGTGTGTGTGTGTGTGTGTGTGTGTGTGTGTGTGTGCGCGCGCATGCATATGCATTTGAAAGGGAGATGGCAGAAGGTAAAGACTACACAGCAAGTAGGATGAACGCCATGATGGAATGGAGACAGGAAGCCCAGGAATAAGGGAGAGAGGATTTGGCTTCACCAGGACAGGTGGTAACAGCCTCCTTGTGTGGTGGGGGCTTGGCTAGGGCTGGGACAAAGAGATCAAGTCCTCTAGATGGAATGAGATGGGAAGGCCTCTGGGGCAGATGGAACAGCACCTGTGAAGGCAAGAAACTGTAAGGCCCAGAGCAGGAGCAGTGAAGACTGGCAGGAGCAGAGCCAGCACAAGTGATGATAGGAATAGTTAGTGGTGACATTAGCGCTGCCTGACATTTATTTACTTGGTTGAATAATGACATCTTGTGGGTGCTTGCTGCGTGCAGCCCCTTTAAATGGAAAGGACATTGTCTTGTAGTGTTTAGGTGTAGCTATCTTATTCTGTGTTTGCCAAGGCCCTGAGACCTTGGCCGCCATGCATAGACACACCCATTCTGGGACTTGCAAAGAAAGGGGCTAAACACAGATTTTATGATCTTTGTCTTCTCATCCATAGCAGAGCATAGGGGACAGGCCCAGAGGCTGGAGTGTTCCTAAGTGAAAGGTTCATGTGCACTGTGAACCTCTCCCTGCCCACTCCACCTCTAGCCCAATGCTCCTCCAATCTAGGGGCGTGGCTAGTGCTGCTGTGTCCTCTGAGTCCGGTAAACAAGGTGACCTCAGAGTGAGATGTGTGTTTTCTCTGCTTCAGGTTCACAGTGGTTGGTGTGGTGATTGGACTCAGCCTAAAGAAATCTCAAGGGATTCAAGAGGCACTTGAAGTGACTTTGGCACCAGAGGAGGACAGGCTAACTGTACTACTGTGACAATAGGGGAAAAGATGCAGAAGAGTTCCCAGGGACTTAGATACCAGCTGGACCTTTGCTCCCTGCATCAGACCCTAGCCAAGGGAGGGAAAATGTGTTAACTATGATTGAAGGTAGGAGTTTTAATTATTACACAGGATGGATGTTCTATGCTGGTATGAGATCAGGGGACGACTGTGACCATAGGATTCGTAGTACAGAAGTATCCAAGAGTGAGCAGATGAGCCATGAGCACTGCCTAAGATTTCTTCATGGAGCAGGACAGCCCCAGGTCTGAGCAAACCATAGGTGGACAGGACACGTGTATGCCGAGACTGGGGGGATGTTCAGTGGCTCTACCCTATAAGCCCTGCTCCTGTAATGCACATTACAAGCCTTGCAGCCATTCTCTCAGGTCGGCCTTATCCCAGTTTCACAGGTGAGGCGTGTGGGAGATGAGAGGTCTTGTAGCCGCCCCAGAGTTTTGAACAAGAGGTCTTGTTGCAGTCCAGAGCCGGCCGGGTTGATGGGTCTCCCTGGGAGTGAAGAGGATTCAAGAACTTGTATGGAAGCCATTTCTGTAACGGGCTGACTGTTTGCTTGCTGAACTGACTGGAGTATGTGGCAGGCTTTGGGAGGAAGAGGCAGGTGGAGATGGGGTGTAGATGGGACTCTGGTGTTGGAACTCTGTCCCACTGGGTGAGACTAGAAAAAGAGATCTTGACAGGCAATGGGTGAGTCCTCAACTGGGTAGGGTGCTTATACCCTACACTTAGGATGGAGCTGCAGGAAGAAGTCAAGAGATGCAAAGGGTCAGAAATCCACCCTTGGGTAGGGGTCAGGAGAAGAGAGATTGCAGGACAACCCCACACTTCTGCTTCCCCCCAAAAAGAAGTTTCATGTAAGTGGGAAGGAAAAGCCAAAACAACCACGAGTGAGGCAGGTTCCAAGACATGGAACAGGAGTGAGGCTTCTAGAAACAGATGTCTCCACGGAATGGTGACCCGTTGCCTTGGTCATTTGCGCAGCCCAGGGAAGCAGCTCCCGAGAAGGCACAGGGCAGGGGAGAAGGTGGTGGTACACAGCTCCTCAGCTCTCTTCTTACAGGCTCAAGGACAGAGCTACACATCACTGTGCAAGCTGCCTTCCAGCTCTGTCTCTGTCTAGCTGTGACACCCTGGGAGACATATAGCCTTTGGACATCCTTCAGACCTTGACAAAGGTTTACAAGGATGCCAAAGGCCCATGGCTAAGAGCTTACCAGTCCCCAAGGTCTACTTTGGGCTTCTCTACAGCAGAAAGGGCACCTGCCCCATGCCTGCTTGACCTTGACTCCAGGGAATGGCCTACAGATGCAAAGAGGTCTGATTTGTTTAGTATTTTACTGGCCTCACCTGGATCCATTGATATTTGCAAGTGTCAATTATATGAACCAAAAAAAAAGGCCCAGCTAAGCTTTCAGTGTTCACAAAAAAATGTACCCACTCCCCCTACCCACCATCTCCCAAGGGATCAGATGATTTCTGGGTGACCCAATGGAGTCAACACAGATTTGGGCAGGGCTTGGAGCCCAGCTATGCTGATTACTATGGGCTCTTGAGCAAGTCACTGCTTCCCACTGATGGACAGTTTTCCCTTCTGTAAAATGGGCATGTAATTCTTACCCTGAGGTCTCAAAAGGCAGCCATGGAGATGCAGTAAGATAAAGGATGGGGACTTACAAGTGGCAATGTGCATTCAGAGGTAAAGACCCAGATATTACTCTGAACCTACAGGTGGCTCCCTCACTTCCCGTTTCATGGCACCTATCGGGTTGATGTCAGTGTATTCTGCACTGGATGGGGGTGTGGAACCAGAGCGTGAGCTGGGAGAGACAGAGGCTGGCTGGCTGTTCTCTTGGTGTAACTTCTTGACCCCCAGGGGCAGGTCAGTGCCAGCCACACTCAGAGCAGGTCTCATTGACAGCATTTCATGGAGCACCTGTGTGCTGGTCACCTCTCCTGCAACTCTCAAACCCCTGAGGGCTGTGCTCTGTGTGTTTTAGGCCTTGTCTAGCTGTGTGCAGGTGGCAGGTGGCAGAGCTAGGATTCAAAACCTGTTTACATCTAACATCCAGTCTCCTTCTTCCACCCCTCCATCCTCCAGCACCAACAATATGCTCTCCCCAGCCAGTGTGTGTGCAAGAACACCAGGCAGGTGGAGTGCACGACCCTGGCTGCCACAAGCCTCCTATTCAACCCCATCAAGAATCAGCACCCGCAAGTACGTATGTCTCAGGTAACTGACATTGCCTAGAAAACATTCACCACCTTCAAAGTCTTTTTTGTTTAAAAACTTCCTAAATCATATCATCCTAGTGCTAGCTCCTCCATAGAGGACAGACAACTCCCAAGTTTATGTGTAAATTTGATTTCCAGTGCAAAAGATACTGTGTTGAAGTCATGTTAGCAAATCTGATTCCTCCCTAGAAGTGACATGGTAACATTGTGTATCCTTCAACAGGCCCCCAAGGCCCAAGTTTGTTTCGTTTTGTGGTACTGGGGTTTGAACTCAGGGCTTCGCACTTGCTAGCCAGCACTCTACCTCTTGAGGCATGCCCACTATCCCTTTTTGCTCTGGTTATTTTGGAGCTAGGGTCTTGCTTTTGCCCAAGCCAGCCTGGACTACGATCCTCCTTATTTTACACTTCCCGAAGTCACTGGGATGACAGGCTCAAATCACCAGCTTCACCCCCTCACACACATACCCCATTGAGATGAGCTGGCCTGAGACCATGATCTCAATCTCAGCCTCCAAAGTAGCTAGGATTACAGGCATGAGCCACCAGTGCCCAGCTAAAGCCCAAGTTTTAATACAAATGGTTGGGTTTAATTGACTAGGAGGGAGTGGTTAAGGGAATGTAATGGAGGGATGAACTGGTTCAAAGTACACTGTATTCTCCTATGGCATTATCACAATGAAATTCCCTTGTACTATTAATGTGTGCTAATAAAAATTTTAATTTATCAATTAATGGACTTAGTCACTGTATCCCTTATATCTGAAACTCAGTAGATGCTTAATAAACCTGTGTGGAGTCAAGGAAGGAATGAAGATATACTGGCGAGTTCAAGGCTATAAAACAAAATACAGCAATCAGTAACATTCATCATTCAGTCCTGCAGTGGCCAAGCAGGCTGCTGCTGGTCTCCCTCTCTTTAGTTAATCAATTTAGCTGGACATTTACACGTTTTATTAATCTATTGGAGGAAGCAAGGTTGACCTTATGGTTACTGTTGCTTGTTCGCTTGTTTTTCCATTGATTTCTACTCAACTTTATCATTAACTTTCTACTAGTTCAAGTTCAGTTTGTTCTCTCCCTCCATTTTTTTTAATGTGAATGCATAGATCATTGATTTGAAAGCCGTATTCTCTTTTTAATATAATGTGAGCATCCAAAGGTATAAATTTCTCCCCAAGAAGTGTGTTAGCTGTACCCTTTTAATTTATTTAGGGTTTTGTAGGGAACTGAATCCAGTGCCCCACATATCCAAATATGTTATATTATCATTCAGTTTTTAAATATTTTCTAAGTCTCTTTGTGATTGTTTTTCTTTGACTCAAGAATTTAGAAGTGCTGAACAAAATATCAAAATTTTATATAAAGGCAGATTTGTAATGAGGCTGTGCTGATTGATACAGCAGCCTGAGGCAGAAGAAGCATCATTAATACCGATTCTATCTGTATTTAAATTTTTGTTCACCATGGGGTTTTTTTGTATTGAGTTTTGCAATTTTTGCATTTTTTGGTGGCACTGGGATTTGAACTCAGGTCCTCACACTTGCTAGGCAGGCAGGCGCTCTGTCACTTGAGCCACTCAGCCAGCTCTTTGCACTATTTTCGATTTTTAAAAATATCACTTATCTCTATTACAGTTTCTTGGTGCTCCCTTAAATTTTGCACACACAGCATCTGTCTCGCCTCCCCCTCCGTAGTCCTGGCCGGGTTCTATCAGTCACAGAGAGAAGTGTGTTACACTCCCCGAGTATGATGGTAGACAGGCAAATTCTGTCAGCTCCTACTTCACCTGTTTTGGATCCTCTGTTAAAGTGGTTGTTATTTTTAACATGTGGACCATTTTAACATTATGAAATGTTCCTCTTTTCCTGTGTATCAGTGCACCCTGACTTAAACTGTACCTTGCAATTTTGTTCACGCTAGCTTTCTGTACTTAGTATCTTCATGTTCAGCATTTGCTATCATTTTATTTCTTCAGTCTCTCTTGTTTACAGCGTAGAGTTAGAGCTTGCCATTTTTTGCTTTTTAATCCAATCTAATGACTGCTGTCATTTAACTGAGTGTTTCTTCCATATTTAAAGTAATTATTGGTGTGGATGGGGATAAGCCTCTGTTTCCCACTGGTTTTGTTTTTTTCTTTTCTTTGTTTCCTTATTGTCCATTTAGGCTTTCCTCTGGATAATTCAGTATTTCTTAGTGCTCCAATTTCTCTCTTTATTAGCATTTTAGCTGTATCCATTTGTGTTATTTTTAGTGATTCTTTTAGGTATTACAATGTGCAGCCTTAACGTACCTTGGTTTACCTTGAAGTAAGATTCTACCACATTAGGTCAAATGTAAGAACCGCAGTGGCTTCAAGCCATTTTTTCTTCTCAGGTCCTTTGGACTTTTTTGTCATATATTTTATTTCTACAAAATCATAAACCCCACACTTTACAAAGTGTTTGCTGTAAGTGCTTCACTGTCTTTTAGAAGCCAGGTACCTGTGGATCATACCTGTAATCCTAGCTACTTGGGAGGCTGAGATTGGGAGGCTCGAGGTTCAAGGCCAGCCCCAGGCAAGTAGGTCGCAAGACCCCATCTCCAAAATAACCAAAGCAAAATGGACTGGGGAGTGCGGCTCAAGCAGTAGAGCTCCTGCTTTGCAAGTGCAAAACCCTGAGTTCAAACCCCAGTCCCACCAAAAGAAAAGAAAGAAACAGACCCAGTAGCTCAACCTCTCCTTTTTTCCTTGAGTTCTTCTTTTCCACCTGCATCACCTTTTGTCAGTCTGAAGCGTTTCTGATGTTCTTTGTCATGCAGGGCAGTTCTGCTGGCAGTAAATTCCCTCAGCTATCTGTCAGAGAGTGTTTACATTTCCTAGTTTGGAAGACAGTCCTTTATGGGATATAGAATTCTGGGTTGACAGTTGTTATTGCCAGCACTTTTAAAGATATCATCACATACCATGCTGAGGTTTTGCTAAAGATATATATGCTAGATGATGGTGATCCCATAAGATTATAACACCTAGTGACTTTGTGGCCATCTTAGTTTGTTTGGGGACATTCTATGGTGTTTCCACAATGACAAAATCACCCAATGGTTTTTTTAAATATATTCGTTATAATTCTTAATTATTCCCAGCTGGAGGGTTGGTCTGATCCAAGCCACCCCACCACTTACCTACTGTAAGTGGGCCCCGGCCTTCCGAGCTTCCGTCTCAGTCTCTCCTCCTTCTTACCTGCTGTCTCCTAACTGGGAGCCAGGGGATCAGATGATCACACGGTGGGAATGTGTAGAAGGTAGGGTGAATGGCTCTAGCCAACTCCTGTGACTAAGCTCTGTGAATTTCTATTCAAAAACCTCTGTGTTCCTTTCCTGGAGAACAGAGTGATGCAATGAAATGGAGATGGGCCCCAGAGTCTTGGAAATGCACTTCAGTTCTCTGCACTTGGTTCTGCACCTGGGAAGTGGGTTGAATTGAATCTCAGATTGCTGTGGGGAATATATGGAAGGTACCTCACCCAGCCCTGGGACACAGCACGTTCTTCTTTTCCTTTACCCTTTCCCTCCTGTTCTGGAAGACGCTGTCAATTTAGAATCTACTCCAGATGTTCAATTAGGATGTTTCGAGGCATTAATATATACTTGAACCAGTTTGCTTTTTTGACGTGGCCCTCCAACTCATGATCCTCCTGCCTCAACCTCCAGCACTGCCACACCCAGCTTTAATTTTCCTACAATTGTGTGTACTACAACAAACTGTAAACGCACCAAAGATTCCATTCCTCATTGCAAACTCTTATTCGGTACTTTGTATTACACACCTAGGTTGAGTGCCTCAGAGTATGTCAAAAATAGAAATACCTGATTTTGTTCTGGGGTTGGTGAAGTCCAGTCACTTATCAGCACACAGGGGACAGTGTGGGGGGAAGCAATGTGGTCTGATGTCTGTCATGGCAGTGTAACTTGAGGACAGATAAGAGTGACCCACCTGCCTTGGGAGAAGTGCAGCCTGCAGCAGATCCAGCTCCACCCAGCTGCCTTCTGCTGAACATGTGGTAGATTGAGCAAAGAGAGTGCCAGACTCCCTGCTCTGCCTCACTCACCACCTGCCCAGAAAACGCCATGTAAACAGAGCCAGGGAAAGGAGTCACTGCGCTAGGACTGTTTTTAGGAATTATCACTGACTCTTCTCAAAGTGTGTAAAGTTCCTAATCCAACAGGATTAGAGGATTACAATTCCATTCTTTCTAGAATCCAGGTTTGGAAACCTCTTAAGAAGAAGACTGCTTGGCTGGATGGAGGAGAGTTAAGATGTCTTGTAGGCTGGCACGCTCACGTATGTGTACAATCCTTCACCTGGTCGTTGGCTCATTCAGCTGTTGTGGTCAAATATTTCCTGAGCATCTATGATGTGTGAGACCCTGAGCCAGGCACTCGGTTTTCCTAAGGCACATGTGGTGGCCGCCTTGCCCGCTCCCCACTCTTTTGGCATCGGTACCCTGATCTTGTCTCTTCCAATGGACATGGCCCTAGCTCAACTGCTATCCAGGTGGGTCCAAGTGAGGCCAATCAAGAGTTCTCCCCTGGAATTTGGATACAGGCAGAGGTTCATGAAGATGACAGGGTTGCTGTTGGTCCACGCCCTGGAGTGAAGACTCTGCATGTGCCTGCCACTGGGCTCCTGAACTCCCTCACTCCAAATGACCAAATCTGGTCATTGGTTTTTCTTTTAATATTTTTTTTTGAGATACTAGGATTTGAATTTAGGACCTTGCCGTTTCCAAGCAGGCACTCTATCACTTGAGTCACGCCTCAGCCCTTTTTACTTTTGTCATTTTTGAATGGGGTCTTATGCCTAGGCCAACTCGGACCATGATGTCCCTATTTCTGCTTCCTTGTAACTGGGATGACAGGTGCATGCCCAGATTTTTTTTTTTTTTTCAATTGATTGAGATGGAGAGCTCTCAAACTTTTTGCCTGGGCTGGTCTTGAACCACGATTCTCCAGATCTCTGCTTCCTAAATAGCTATGATTACAGGTGTGAACCACCTTGCCTGGCTCTTGTAATTCTTTGAGCTCTCTCAAATCCTGCCAATTGATCCCGTTTTGTTCTAGCAAACTTAAGCAGTTTGTTTCTATGGCTAGCAACCACAGGACCTTAACACAGACTCTGGCACCAGCTCACAGTGTAAGGGGAGAGACAGTGAACAGAGTACCAGGTACTCTGGTGGTGATGCTATAGATACTCTGGGAGCCCAGAGAAGCGACCATGATTAATTTTTTTCTCCTTGGTTCTCAGTAACCAAACAGCCTCCCCAGATGTTCCAGGTATCCATCCTTGCGTAATGAACCACTGCACCTCTTTGGGGCTTAAAATATTGATGCACTATTACCTCTTATGGTTTTGTTATTTGCCTAGGCTCAGCTGTCAGCACTTGCTTAGAGCGTGCCCTCCTGTTTGTAGCAAGAGCTCAGCTGGGGCTGGCGTAATCTGAATGCTTGGCCACACAGGATGTGCAAGATGGCTCCCACAAGCGGCAGACATGCTGGCCATCAACCCCAGAGCACAGCTGAACATTTGCACTTGGCCTCAACCTGTGGGGACTTCTTAGAGCACAGTGACTCGGTTCAGAGACATGGCTCCAAGACCAACCTAAGGAGCCCCAGGGGACACTGCAAGACTTCTCACCCTGGAAGTTCCAAATATCGCCGGTGCCATGTTCTTTCTGTTGGTCAAGCAAGCCATGAAAGCCAGCCCAGATTCAAGGCGTGCAGTAGAATTGGAGTCATGGAAACAGGCTGCGGAAGTCCACCTGGGAGTGGAGGTGCTGTTGAGCTCATCTTGCTAGGAATTCCTTCTAGAATATTCCGTGGGCCCCACTACTTGGTGTATGACCTGGGTCTCTCCCAGATGACAGATGTGACTTTGCAAATACCAACCCTCAGGGTGTCCTTGTCAAGTGTCAAGCCAAATTCAAAGCATTAGGTACAACCTCTGGTTCTCATCTCAGTTCTAACCCTAAGGTGTGCTGTGTGACCTTGGTACATTGCTTCACCTCTCTGAGTTTCAATTTTCTCTTCTATAAAATGACTATTAGTTATACCTTCCCTGCTGAACGCCTGGAGTTATTGTGAAAAACAAATGAAACAAAAATGAAGGCATTTTGCAAACTGTAAAAACCAGGGCAGTTGCAGGTAATGACAGCTCCGTTTTGGAGAGCTTCACAGGTGCCAGCCTTGTTCTATTGCATTACTCTGCCAATTTTGCTGCATGGGTGGCAGCTTTACAAATGAGGGAACAAGTTCTGATAAATTAATGTTCTTATTTGAGTCACCTGCTGTAAGGTTGAAGCCCTAGTGTCTGAGTCGGCTTCCCTCAGGGATGCTTTTCTGTTGCTATGGGAGGTGGGTAAGACGCCACAGATTCTGGCTTAGGGTGGGTACTCCATGCAGGTTGGTTGAATGAATGAACAACCACCCTGGCATTTTGCCAGGAGGCCTTCCAGACCTTCAAAACCTCAGTTTCATTATCCTTGCATTACTCATGTCCTGCAGTTTAACAAAGCAGGCCGTTAGGTACGAGAAATCCAGGTTTATTTCAGATTCGGATTGCCAGAATTAGCAGACCTTACCTGTATCTAGGGTACCTGGCCATACTTCTGTTGGGGTGCCCACCTCGTACCCAGGCCACTTCTCTCCCTTGGTCCACCTTCCCTCCTTCATTGCTTGGACCTCAGCTGTGCCTTATGCACCAGGCACCATGCTTGTCCTGGGAATGCAGTGTGGCCACTGTTTCTCCAGTGTGCTATCCCATTCCTGACCCCAGAGGCCAGCCCAGTGTCCCTCCACCTTGAACTATGCCTAGCTCAGAGGACACTGGCCAGTAAAGGCTTATTAGCTGAGTAAATAAATGCATGAATGTTCCCAGTGAATGATTTTGGAAAACGCTCAGGTCTTGTTCCAGTTCAGTGAAAAGAGAACATTTGGCTTCAGCTGGGGTTCATTCGGCCTTGGGTTTCTGGGATCATCTCCGTCCAGGGCTCTATTGAGGAATGTAGGGTTTTGCCTGAGCTGGGGGTGGCTCTAGGGGGTCTGAGAACAGTGATGGATGACTTTGTTAGGGGCAGAGAGGCACTGGAAGCCTTAATCTTTAAAATCCCCAGGACCCTGAGGTTGC
This sequence comes from Castor canadensis, assembly GCF_047511655.1. Taxonomy (NCBI): domain Eukaryota; kingdom Metazoa; phylum Chordata; class Mammalia; order Rodentia; family Castoridae; genus Castor; species Castor canadensis. Next base: position 14,256,908 of record NC_133388.1, on the reverse strand, counting down.
AGCTCAGGATCAGAGGGGGTTCATGCCTTGGGGGCAGGAACCCTGGCCCCAAGTGTGACCTTTATCTCAAGACTCTTGGTGACATGGTGCCAACCTCAGACAATACACAACAACGTACAGTGCTCCAGCCCAGGCTGCCCTGGCTCAACTGGGCCACAAGCAAGGCGTTGAGACAGCAACCAGGCACTCTCTGCAGGCGGGTTGAGCCCAGGGGAGGGGCACTGAGGTCTCTTTGTTCAGGAGCTCATGTGAGTGGGGATAGTTGCTTAGCCACCCACATAAGTATGCAAAGCCTCCCTGACCCCTGCAGTGGAAAAAACCTGCCCAGCCATCCCCAGCCTGAGGCAGAATCAAGTGCAAGACCAAGAAAGCTGGGCTTGAGAGCAGAGCCGGGTGTCCTGAGGGGTAGCTACCTGTCTCATTCTGTACCAGAGCCCTCAGACCTTGAAGTCTCTATTTTCAGGTAAGAAAGTCGAGACTCAGAGCACTTGCACAGGGTTGGACAACCAAGAACTGAAAACTCCAAACTTACAGGAGTGCAAGTGATACCCTGTGAAAGCGATGGAGATTATAAGATAGTTCTGTTTGTTTTGGAAAGCACGGTTGCATGCGTTTTGGTTGGGGACTCTGCAGGAGGCCACCAAGTAATGGAAAGAATGTGGGCCTTGGGTACAGACACTTCCAGGCTCAAATTCTGGCTGTTTGCTATAGCTGTGTGACCTTGGACAGGTCTTCTGACCTCTCTGTACTCCGCCCCCAATAGTACTGACTTCACAAGCTTGTGGAGAGAATCCAGCCCAGCCCTTAGCCAAAACCAAACCCAAAGTGGGTCTAACAGATGGTTTGGTCATTGCTGTTGCCCACATCCACCCAGATTCTCAAAGGACCCTCAGAGTTGTGACATTCCTAGGCTTCAACACAGCCAGGCCAGGCATCTCCTCTCTGGGCTTTGGGTCCCCTCTGCACAATGTCAGGAGATAGAGACTTGGGCCTAGAACAGACTTCTGACTTGCAGCAGTGACCATGTTGGGCCAGGTAGTCTCTGTTGGGGTGGGCTGTCCTATACATCACTGCCCACCAGATGCCCCAGCACCTCCCTTCCCAGCTGGAAAATGTCCAGGCATTGCCACATTTCCCCTGGAGTAGAAGAACAGAAAGCAGCCCTTGCTGTGTGCCTAGTGCTCTGCTGGGCTCTGTGGGCAGCAGCCCTGCTCTCCAGGCCCTCATCTTCAATTGGAAATATCCAGTAATCAGCACTCACACAGACACAGCCCAACTATGTGAGCATTCACTCAGCCCCTTCTCCGTGCAGGATCCTCCTGGTCCTGAGGTCCAGGTTGGGGCATTGCCCCCTTTAGGAGGCTGGCTGGCCTTCCCCCAGGCTAGGTGAAGGGTAACCTCTGGGCTTGGCCTCCCAACTCTCTTGGAAATTATGGTTATGGATTGAGGCTCAGTCAGACATGATAGATGACTTGTCCAAGGTCATGCTGTGACTAAGAACCAGGTCTCTTCCTACTGGAGCCATTTGGGAGCTGTTGATGGCATGTTAATAACACTAACTGGCTAAGGAGGTCCTGGGTCCTGGGGACAGGCAACCCTCTGGAAGGACAGGACCTGAGGCCATGGGTACAGTAGGAGTCTGAACGGCAAGACTGGAAAAGCCTAGGTTACAACTCTCTGCAACGATCCTTACCTTATTGGCTGTGGCCTCTGCGCCTTTAACCTTTCATGTCTGTAACATAGGAATGGTTACACCTAACCCACAGGGATCCTCTGGAGTTTGGGCAAGGCCACACAGGCAGGTGCTCAGTTGTAATAAAGATGACTGCTAGGCCTGACTTGGGTGGCCTGCAAATAGCTGGCTTCCCTGTGACTGCTTCAGGGCCTAGAGCACCCCCACTCCCGGGAATGCCTGGGACAGCAGTGGGTATTTGAACCAGTCAATGAGGGGTGACAGTGCCTCCTCTTGTACAGTTGGCAGAGTCCAGGGGCTTGGCTCCCTTCGCCTCACTGAGCTGCCTGGGCCTGGCTGGCACCTCCACCTGCCATTTGGCAGATCCTGTTGGCCACAGAGCTGCTCATAAAGATGTCCCAAAGATGGCCCCTTTCCCAGGTAAATCCTTTTGTGTGGCCTGAGGATCCACCCTCCTCACATCCTGCCAGGCCTGCCTTTCTTGGTTCAGCAGGTTCATTCTTCCATATCGCTAAGGTAACTCTTGCATCTTCCTCTGGGGAACAAAAGTACAGTGAACTTGGAACAGATGCGCTGGGAGATTATTGGACACACGCCTACTGACTTTGTAGTAGAGTAGAGGAGGCTCTTTGTAGCAGGCAGAGCGATGCCTTCCATCATTGGTACCCTTTGTACCCTGCCCTCCTGGGACCCTGGGTGGCAGGGTTGATCCTTGCTGTGAACATGGTTCTCAGCTGAGCCCTTCCCTCCCAGGAGCAGGGAGGGCTCTTCTTCCTCTATGTTGCCAGCACCTTCCCTTTAGCCAATACCTGATAAGCTTGCCATGAGCAGACATGAGCCTGGGCACCCAGATGCAGAGAAGCCTGGACAAGGCAGGCTCTCAGGCCAGCTTCCACTAGCATCAATGGCCCCCTTAGTCCCCTGGAATTTCCACGGAGGGTGAGGATAGTGACGGGGCTGTCTCCACCTGTGCTGATCTGGGCTGGCCGGTCAGATAATAGTTATGAATCCTCTCATGCTGTTTGGGGAAATGAGGAGATGTCCTTGCTCTGGGAGCTGCACTTTATCAGCCAGGCAAGTGGGTTTTTCTGACATAAAGGGTAACCTGTGTGTGTGCTCTGTTTTCCAGGTGTGAGGAGCTGATCCCCAGCCATGCAGCAGAGGATTGCTGAACTGGGAGGGAGGGATAGAACACTCCAGCTCCAGGGGTGTCAGGTAGTCATGCTAGGCTGGCAGTGTCTCCCACGGCGACCCTGTTGCTGTCATTTGATGATTTCCCTGGGACCCTTTGGCCACCTTGTCTGTGCATAAATGAAGAGAAGGGCTACCTGACTGAGCCATGGATGATGCTGAAGGTCAAGGGATAGACTGTCTTTGTGAGAAATGACTTTGTCCTCTTCATTGTGATACTCGCTAAGGGTACCCATTGGCTCTTTTCTTGGTGGGAGACTAGATTCTAGTCCCAACCAGCTGATAACCTCAAGGAATTCACATCATTGCTCTGAGCTTGGGGAGGTTGGGCTAGCTGGGCCCCAGGCCCTCCAAGTCCTGGATCTGACACTCTTCTCTGTGGGAGTACAGAGACAAGCAAGGGTTCCCAGTAAGTGAGAGGAGCCAGGCAGCCATGTACCTGGGGCTTGACCTGCTGGTCTCTTCTCCTCACCCAGCCCTTCCCTTGTGGGATCCCTGTGAGAGTTAAAGAGGCCATGTGTGTCAAGGTCTGGCACCTAGTGACCGCTCTACAAATGGTTCCTCCTCTTTTACTTCCTGCTTCCACCCTCTTCTGCCCTCTGGGCCAAGATCTTGGTTTTCAGTTGGCCTCAAGTGACAAAAACAATAAATGAGCTTATGTTTTTCAATGTTTAACCAGTCTTTGGGCAGGTTATTTTCAGGAGGCAAGAATAACTATGACTTACAAATTTTTCAGCCTTTTAAAAAACAACATAAAACAAAACCCTAACTCATATTAGAATCTTCCAAGGAGATTAAAAACCATATTAATTCAGTGAAAATCAGTGCTCTCCAACAGGGCTGGGGGAGGGACCATTGCCCCAGGAAACATTTTTGTATCTTAGGACTGGAAGGACAAAACCACCATCTGGTGAGTAGTGGTCCAGCTTGCTGCTAACACTCTGCAATGCACAGGACAGCCCTTGACACAAGAATTATCTGGATTAAGAAAATGTGGTATTTATACACAAAGGAATTTTACTCAGCCACAAAGAAGAATGAAATTGTGTCATTCACAAGTAAATGGATGGAAATGGAGAACAACATCTTAAGTGAAGTTAGCCAGGCTCAGAAGGCCAAAAATCTCATGTTCTCCCTCATATGCGGATTATAGACCTAAAACAAATCCAGTATTATTATAAGACACGGGTCACACACTAAGGGGAGAACGTGCATGGGAGGAACAGGGAAAGGGAAGGAAACCTAAAACTTGAATGTGGTTAATGTGCCCAATGTAGAGGAGCGAATGTAGTAATCTTAAACAGGCGAAGCCTCTATGGGAAGGGGACCAGAAGTAGTGGGAGGTCTGGTACAGATGAACCAATTTGGGTTATACACATGTGCGTGGAAGCAATGCTAGGAATCTTTCTGTATAGCTATCCTTATCTCAAATTAACAAAAACGCTCTGTCTTTCTTATTATCTCCTATGTTTTCTCTTTAACAAAATTGGGGAAGAGGGTAGAACAGGATCTGCCTGGAAGTGAGGAGGGGTGGAGGTGTGGGGGTGAGGGGAGAGATGGCCCAAGCAATGTATATACATATGAATAAATGTATAAACAATTAAAAAAAAAAGAATTATCTGGCCCCAAATGCCCAGTGATGGACTCTGGTCTAAACCAGTAGATGCAGGGATGTGAGTATGTCTGTGAGATGTCACTGCTAAGCCACCAGGGCTCCAGGTTAACCCACTTTTCGGACAATCTGTGAGGGAAAAGCTTATGTCTGCAGAGCGCAGGAAATGGATCAATGGTGTGGACCACTTCTTTGTCAAGCTAGATAATAGTTTTCAAAATTTGGAAGAATATTTTCTCAATTTTTTTGTGCCACTAGCAATGTAACATCTACAGAGGCAACACACTTAAATTTATCTTTTCAAGAAAAATCATGGAAGATTTCAAAGTGGGTAAAAGATTGCTAGATATTCTTCAAATGGAACCCCAGACCCCCAGGGATTATTTTACCTTATATGTGTGCCTCTGATCTTTGTAATCCACATCTTTGCAAAGATGTTAATTTGTAGAAATTCAATACTCATGCAAATCTTTATATTCGTGGTTATGCAAATCATGCCTGGCCAGTGCTATGCAAATGAGTTTTGTCAGGGAGAAAATACAAATCTCTGTAAGACAAATTCTCATTTGACTCAGTTGGAATTTCTTCCTACTTCCTCATATATTAATGCATTAGCTAAAATATTTGACTTGCATTCACTTTATACCTGCATAAGTCATAATATTATCATTTCTGGAAAATTATCCTCTAGTGACCTTCATTATTGACATTTTCTCCATCCCTTTCTTAGGTCTAGACTACCAAAAAAATGATAAATCAAGTTCTCATGTCCTTGCTAATGAAAAATTCTGAGATGTCCTAAATTGAATTAAAGGGATGGAGGATGGAGGGGAGGAGAGACAAGGAAAGCTAGTCACTTCACAGCTGTGGACCAAACCATGGCAATCTCTTCCACATTCCTGAATGTATGTTGAAAACGTTGACTCAAACCCTAGCTGTCAGACTGCCAGGCACCATGGGATCCTGCTCACAACCCCAGTCAACCAAGAAGCAGCAAGTTCTCTTCCTGTCCTCTCCTGGGTTCTCCTCCTGTCTTGAAGTGACCCCCTCACCTTACCTTGCCCTCATATCACAGCCTTTGTAGGGTCTGTGTAAACAATTTATACTGCTCTCATTTCTCTTTGTAAAAAGGCTCTTGACTTTTAGGTCTGGTAGTCACATTTCCAACTGTAATCTTGCCTTGCTTCTGGTGGCTTTGGGAACTTGTCCCAGGACTGGCCCTTTCCTGGATGCTATTGGGAGTGTGTGTGGGGCCCATCTGGGTGGACAAACCCATTGCTTATCTATCCAGCCCAGTCTCCCCTTCTGCTTTGATCCTGACCCTCATGTCCACACCCAGGGTAGGGAAGAAAGGGCCCAGGACACCTTGCTGCACCGAGTCATGTCCTGGGGAAAATGCAGGTTGAGGTTTTGTTCCCACGTGGAACGGTATTGAGAGCTGGTGGAAACTTTAAGAGGCGGAGTCTAGTGGGAGAGGATTGGGTCACAGAGGGCATCACTCTCAGAGGGGACTACTGCTCCTCTGTAAAGTGGCTTAGGTCTCTGGGGAATATGTTTGTTACTAAGAAAGTGGGTTGTTATAAAATGAGTCCACCCCATGTGTTTGGTCTCTTCCAAACACATTCTCTGCTCTCACATGCTTCTGTCACATGGTGCCATCTGCTATGTTATGACACAGCGTGAGGCCGTCACCAGATATGGCCACCCAGTCTTAGACTTTGTAGCCTCCAGAACTGTGAGGTAAGTAAACTTCTTTTCTTTTTAAAGAGCCTGGCCTTTGTTGTTTTGGTGTAGCAACATAAAATTGACTGAGACAAGTGGGGATGTGGTGATGCCATGGAATAAATTATCCTTGGGAGACCTTCAGTGTTTGGGAGTTTTGCAAGTCTGGGTCATTTTCAAAGAGGAAAGAGGTGTCTGTGTCAAAATGTTTGGTTCTTCTGGAGTCCAGATGGTGCAAATCATTTTTTTCATTTCCTCCAAGAAGACTTCCATACCTATGTGAAGCCCCAAATGAAGGAGCTGGCTTACATTTTTTTAGAGTCATAGGGTAGGAAATACATGGTGTTGGGGCCTTAGAGAAGCCTAGATGTCCAGTGCTCCTTTAGGGGAGGGTTGTGGGGCTGAGATGGTAGAGTCTCTCAGTCTGAACACACAGGGGCCTCTGCTCTCTGGCCAGAAGAGCAGGAGCTCTGGCCACACAGTTTATATGCATCTTATCTCTCTCTGCAAGCCCTTGCAGAAGGATTTGCAAGTTAAATGCACTTAGGTTACAATTGCACCATAGAAGGTAAACAATGGTCCTCTTACACAGAGTGACTTGTCACCAGTTAGGAGAACTTCTGAGGGTCATCTTAGTAGCACTGTGTGTGTGTGTGTGTGTGTTGCCTCCTTATGGCCTCTCTATAATCTCAACTGTCATGTGCCACTCCAAAGTTGAACATTTATACACACATAGAGTAAAAGGCATGGCACCCAGTTACAATTGAATTTGGGATAAAAATCAGTACTTTTTTGCATAGTGTGTCTCAGGAATTATTTTGGAATGTTTTTATTAAAAACTTTGGTTTTTTGCCTAAATTGAAATTTAACTGTACACCTTTTATTTTGAATTGCTAAATCTGGGAATCCTACATCCCACAACTTCATACATTTGTGCATGTGCTCCCACCCCCTCCACCCCCCACATACATACAGTAGTCCCTTGGTGTCCCAGGGGTGCTGGTTCTAAGACACCCTCCTCCCCCGCTGCCATACCAAAATCCACAGATGCTCAAGTCCCTGCATGCAACCATATGGTATTGCCTGGAGCCTACACACATCCTTCTACATGCTTTGAGTCATACCTAAATAATGTATGGCACCTACTACAGTATAATTGCCATGGAAAAGGTCATCACACTGTGTTGTTTAGGGAATTGACAAGAAGATGTCTGTACATGGTCAGTACCAGTTCAACCATTACAGGCCTAATTACATTGTTTTTTTCAAATATTTTTGGCCTGCAATTGGCTGAATTCACAGATATGGAACGACAGATACAGAGAGTTGACTCTATACATTAACGTGGACACATATATACATAATCCCAGTGTGTCCAGTGTGTAGGGATTTGGACACACACACAGACATGCCCCAGCCATTTCATCCTCCTCTATGACCCAGCACTCTTGGTCCCCACGGTGCCCTCAGAGTTGAGTTTACTGCCTAGGGTCTGTGATTGCTTCCTGAGGCTGGTTCCTTTAGGAACCCATATTTTCTGGCTGTCAGTGCTCCTTCCAAAGTTCCCATGGAGTTAACAGCCCTGGGCCTGGTTTTGGAGCAGGAGTCTGGGGCAGTGGGCAGACTCCCCCTCCCAAGCCAGCAGGCCTCAGCCTTCCCTTCCCTAAGGCATCTCTGTTACTTTCTGGCCTGGGGGCAGCTGGTTGGTGGGCGTTTTGGGGAGCAGGCCTCTTCTCTGGCTGGCTCCCCAGCTGCTCATAGCAGAGTTTACAGCCCCGGGCATTGCCTACAGGGCCTGCAGGCTGGAGGTTCTGAGCGTTTTATTGGCATCTCCACCAAGATGAGGGCTGTGGGGGACCTTTGGGCCTTCCAGAGCCTCTTTATTGGAATGGGCCTTCCAGACGCAGCAGGGAGCAGCCATTTCCAGGGAATCTGGTTTCTCTGCCTGCTCACACTCCGTTTCCTTTGTGTTTGACTTGGCAGCGCCTCAGCCTGGCCTGTTTTGATCCGCACCTTGTGTTCGGGCTTTTGTGGCCTGTCGTGGATGAGGTGGCGCGGGGGGTAGCCATTTCCCTGCAGCCTCAGGGACACAAACAGAGCTTTGTGTCAGGCAGTGGCAGGTGGAATGGAAAGAGTTCAGGCCCCTCCAGGGCTCAAGGGAAAGCTCTGGAGTTTGAAGACATTAAAATGCAAATAAAAACCACTCCACATCAACTACACCTTGGGAACCCACACTGGCCCCGGAGAAGTCTGAATGGCTGTGTCTCAATTACTGCCAGCTCCTTTGGGATTCAGAATAGGAAAGAGGCGGTGGGATTAATATTCTGCAAGGGAATTTAAATTTAAAAAAACTCCAATGGGGGTTAAGTTCACAGTCAGCTCTGAGCAACAGATGGCCAGAGTATCCTCAACATTTAAAGCAGAGAAGACATGGGGACATGCCTGGGGAGAGTGTCTGTCTGGGAGGGTCCCCTCCTCTCCACAGGAGAGCAAAGGTGGCTCTCTCTCTCTCTCCTCTGTCAAGCCAAATGAATAGCCAGCCTATTTTAAATAAAAGATTTAAGGTCAGTGCTATGTGCTGAATTGTGTTTCCCCAAAGTTCGTATGTTGAAATCCTGAAAGTATTGAGAGAAAGGTCTTCAGAAACTAAGTTATAAACAAGGTTGTTAGGCTGGGCTCTGTCTACTACATCTGTGTCATGTGGACAAGAACAGGCCCAGGAGAGAGGGCTCAGAAGGAACCAGCTCTGACTACACATCATCTTAGGTACCTCACAGCTCTCAAAAGCTTCGTGGTTGAAGCCACCCTGTCTGTGACATTTTGTGAGGTCATCCCTAGCAAACAGGAGTCAACAAGGAGAAGGATGCTTTCAGGTACAGCTGTAATTTTGCTTTTGATACTTGGTGGATTTGAGGGAGTGGGCCCATGATCAAGAGTGCACAGTGCTCAGGGTTGTTCATTTCTCCCTGAATGATCCAATGCAGCCCTTAGACACCCTCATGGTCTCTCCTTCCCTCTCTCCTCCACCCATGGCTGAGTTCCCAGGAAGTGGCTTATTTGTGAAGTGGTTCCAGGACGTCAAAAGTGGTGGAGTTGGTGAGTGGGTTATCGTGTTGGTCTCAGGAACTCAGTGCCTCTGGGATCCCCCTGAGAAAGTCTTTGAAACACCCTTTAGAGTTGTCTGTCCATGGGACAGGAAGCTGGAGCACCCTCCCAGCTGCCCTGCCCCATCGGTTAGTGAGGGTCATCCCTTTGTATTGGCCCCAGGATTACTTAACTGCTAGAGAATGTGGTCAAGTACAGGAGCACAGGAGGTGACCCGACAGGGGCAGGAATGTCTTCCCTGAGGTTGGCTGAGGATGACCTGGACACCAATGGCCTCTCCTCCCCCTGGTTTGTCTCTCCCAGATGTGGCTAACCCCAGGCTGGTCAGAACACAGTTCATGCTGCCAGAACAAAATGCTGGGCTTGCAGTTTCCTGGCTCCTCACTAGGGACCTGCTTGCCCTTCCTCCCGCATCAAATTTTGTGCTTGACCTTTTAGTCCACACTACCAGGGACAGAAAGCAAAACAAACACCCAAGTATTTTTAATTCTTTTACACACCACTCAGCGCAACGCTTCTGACACCAGATGTGTTTCCCTACAACACATCTTCAACACATCCTACCAACAAAGCTTGAGTAGACCCCAGCCAATTCTGATACCATGTACCTGTAGGTAGTGTCAGATCCCATGGCTGAAGGCTCAGTCCCAAGACTGCCCGCTCTTCTGAGGCCAATCACAAGCCCCAGGTTGCTTTTCACCTATGCTTCTCAGGTACCAGCTATAATTTGGGGTCCCCATGACCTTTTCCAACCGATCTGATTTGCTAGAGTGGCTCACAGAACTCATAGAAACACTTAGGTTTAGCCATGTGTTATACAGGATGTCACAAAGGGTGTGGACGACAGTCAGGTGGAAGGGGTGCACAGGGCAAGCATGGTGGAGGGGAGGGGCTTCCAGGCTCTCTCTGCACACAGTCCCCCTCCAGAGTCCCGCCCTAGGGGCTATGCAGGCCTCATTATGCAGGTGTTGTTGACAAAATCAGTGCCTGTGGTGGTCAATTCAGCTGTCAGCCCTTCACCGGTCCTCTGACCTTGGGGGTGGGGCTCAAAATCCCACCCTCTAATCCTGCCTAAGACTTTCTGGTGACCAGTGCCATCCTTAAGCTGTCTAAACCTAACCCCAGTCACCAGTTGTCTGAGTAACATACAAATGACACTTCCCACTCCAGAGATCCCACGGGCTTTAGGATCTCTGTGTCAGGAACTAGGGGCAGACGCCAAATACTTTATTTCTTACTATGTCACAGTGTCACAGCACTTAACCTTTGTGTTGACTGATTATTTCTCCAGCTTTCATCCTATGCTTAACCCATAGACAGGAGTCCTCTCTCATGCTGGGACCTTCCCACTTCTGAGCCACCCTTCCCTCAGCAGCTCTGAATGACCATGTCATACTGTTCTGTCAGTGACATCTGTCCTATGAAGGGGAAGATGCCACTGATGACTGCTCTGGCTTTCTTCCTTCAATTAAATCTCTAGGAGGCATTATGGGTGCCTCTGAGAAGGTCGTGTGGAATCCTGGGTAGTGTTCCTTCCTTCGTGCCTCCCCTGCATTGCCTCCTCTCCCTGTTCCCTCACTCCTGCCTCCTGGAACCCCTGCTGGATCACCTGCCTGCCCTGGTTCCTTGTCTCAGGCAATGCTTTGGTAGAATCAGAACTAAGAGCCTTGTCTCTGCCCAGTGCTGGGGTTAGACAGGTGTATGGCCTGCTGCTGACTCCATCTGCCTTGTCAGCCTTGGTTGGTTTGGAGTATATGGGGTGGGGGAGAGGAAAGGAGCCCAGCTGTGGTCACATGACTCAGCAGGAGTTTTAATCTGCTAATTTCAGTAAAGAAGCTGATTCAAACAAACAAACAAACAAAAAATCACAATTTGTTTGGTTCTTGGATCTACTTCTCCATTGTTTCTAAGCATAAAGAGAAATTACTATTTAGCATTCTGCCAGACTCCAATATTCATAAGAACATGGATAGGATTCTCCTGTTATTTTATTATTTTTAATTAACTTTATTCTGTTATACTTCTTGTACAGTAAGTACAAATATAATTTAGACAAATTACATACGTGAGTGACCACCAGTCTGATCAAAATAGAGAACATGTCCACGGTCCTGAAAAGTTTCCTGTTTTCTGGTCCAACGCCCACAGCTACTCCAGATGGGCAACTTCTAATCTGACTTCAGTCACTATAGACTAGTTCTGCCCAATTACAACTCCACACACATATAGATGGCTCTCTTTGACCTCCTTTTTAGTGGTTCTTTCCTTTGTATGACTGACTCGTTGTATACCCTTTGTCCAGCCATTTTATCTGGGAAACATGTGACTTGATTTTGCTTTTATGCAGGAGCTCATAGCTAGGGTTTACTTTGAGTCTCAGAAGAGACTTTGGACTTGGGCTTTTGAGCAATGCTGGAACAGTTAGGACTTTGGGAACTCATGGAAGTGGACAAAATGCATTTCTCCTTGTGAGACAGACACGAGTCTTTGTGGACCAGGACAGAACACGGTAGTTTGGATCTTCAGTGTCTCCCCGTGGCTCACGTGTTAAAATCTAATTCTTTGGGTGGTGGAGCCTTGAAGAAGTGGGGCCTAATGGTTTTCTGTCACTAAGGGTGTGCCCTTGGAGAAGATTGGGTCCTCCAGTTTCCCCCTCTCTCCTTTCTTTTCTCGCTCCCTGGCTGCCACCAGGTGAGCAGTTTTATTCTACCATGTGTTCCCCACCATGACATCTGCGTCACTAGAGGCCCCCTGACAAAGCCAACCAACCATGAAATGAAACCTCCAAAACTGTGAGGCAAAATGAGCCTTTTTTTAATCTTTGTAAATTGATTTATCTCAGGTATTCCTTACAGTGATGGAAAGCTGACAGGAAGCTCACCTTTGTGAGTTATAGTCTCTCATTTCACTGGGGTAAATGGGGAAGTGAAGGTGTAGAGATATATGGTAGGTATATGTTTATACATAATTTCAGAACTGTTTTCCAAAGGGGCTGTTTCAGGATACACTCCTACCAGCAATCTTTGAGAGGCCCAGGCACTCCACATCCTGGCCTGCACATGGCAATTACTGGATTTTGAATTTCAACAGTTTTATGGGGTATGCAGTTGTATCTAATCTCTGTTAGCCATCATATGCCTTCTTTTGTGAAGTGTTTGTTCAAGTCTTTTGCCCGGTCTTTAAAAAAAGAATCACAGTTATTTATTTATTTATTTATTTATGTATTGGTGAAACTGGGACTTGAACTCAGGGTTCCATCCATGCAAAGCAGGTGCTCTACCACTTGAGCCACACCTCCAGTCCATTTTCCTCTGGTTATTTTGAAGATGGGATGAACTATTTTCCAAGACTGGCCTTGAATCTTGATCTTCCCAATCTCAGTCTCCCCAGTAGCTAGGATTCCAGGTGTGAGCCACCACACTCAGCTTTCTTTATACTTGAGTGATACAAGTTCAGTGTAGCTCTGGGCACAAGTCCTTTACCAAGGACATGGGTTGGACTATTTCCTCCCAGGTTATGCCTTGAATTCTCAATTCCTTAATTTTGTTTCAATTTCTTAGTTGTTTTAAACATTTAGAGAGCTCTATTTTTTCCTAGTATTTCTTTGTTCTTATTTTAAAATTTTTAACAGTTTTTGACAGCATAATTCACATTACATAAAATTCACTTCTTTTAAGTCCACATTAATGGTAATTTTTATTTTAAAAACTGGAAGTTTTTCCTTTTTAACATAATGAAGTCCAATTGGTGAGATTTCTCCTCTGATGCTTAGTACCTTTTATAACCAAAGACTTTTTTTCCTGTCTCAAGATCACAAAGATTTTTCTTTGTGTTTTCTTCTGCAAGTTTTCTAGCATTAGCTCTCAACATTTAAGCTAATGTTTGCATGTGGTGATGTATCTTATGCAGGTCTTTTCAATGGACAGAGTTAGGATATCTGTAATACGCCAAAAACAAGTTTCTCATTAGTTCACAGGAATATTGCTAAATCGAATCAGCACTGTAGATTTTGTTTTTAACTCACCTTGTTTCTTTTACTTCTGTATCTACTTTCTTCTACACCAGATGTCCTGATTTTCAAGAATCTTCCATAATTACTCCTTTGTATGATCTTACCTGACACACACAGCAGTCTCACGATGGCATTGCCACCACCACCACCAACACCGCTTATGATCACTGAAAACTGATCTCACCATGTAGCCTGGGCTGGCCTCAAACTCAAGACCCTCCTGCCTTGGTCTCTCAAGTGCTAGGTGTACAGGTATGTGCCTGTAAACCCACGCTTGGCTTGAAAATCCTCCCTCTCTCCCCCCATGTTGTCATCATTGCCGTTGTGCTGTGTCTCCAGTGCTGGAACTTACGCTCAGAACACCTCTGTTTTGTGAGCCTCTTTTGTCTATGGTTCTACATGTGAGTTCATAGTTCATGTTACCCACAGTCCATCTTTTTTTTTTTCCGGTACTGGGGCTTGAACTCAGGGCCTGCACCTTGAGCTACTCTACCAGCCCTTTTTTTGTGATGGGTATTTTCGTGATAGGGTCTCACACACTGTTTGCTCCAGCTGGCTTCAAACCTCGATCCTCCAGATCTCTGCCTCTTGAGTAACTAGGATTATAGGCGTGAGACACCGGTGCCTGGCATTACCCACAGTCCATCTGCTGCTGTTGATCTTTCAGGTCACCTGCAGCTTCTTCTCTGGCAGATTTCTTAGGAGGACGCTCTGGGAATAATACTTTCATTCCTGCATGTTGATGATAGTTTCGGTCATCTTTATACTCTCTCTTTTTGAAAAACTGTTTTTCTTGGGTATAATCTTTGACTTGCAATTTTCCTTTTTGATATCTTAACTAAGATATTTTATTTTCTAGCATAAATTGTTCCTGTTTTTAAAAACAGGGCTGGGGCATGACTCAAGTGGTAGAATGCTTGCCTAATAAACATAAGGCCCTGAGTTCAAACCCCAGTACTGCAAAACACACACACACACACAGTATAATGCATAAAAAAATCTGACATCAACACCATTGTCTTTATCTTACAAATCACATGCTCTTTGTTCCTAAGAATTCCTATGAATTCTCAAAGAATTCATAAAGTCTGTGGTTTTAGTAGACTGTTTTTGTATTGGCTGTTTTTGGTCAATAATCTTAAGTGTACTCTTTGAAGACATGGTTTCAGATATTTTTTCTTTCAGAAAAGTGTTCTCAAGTGACAATATTTAATATTCTCTTAATTTCATTTTATTTTTCAGGACCTTCCAAAATCCCATATTTTGGATCTTCTTTACTTGTTTTCTTTCAATGTTTGAAACATTCTCTCTCTCTCTCTCTCTCTCTCTCTCTGTCTCTCTTTCTCTCTTTCTCTCTCTCTCTGAGACAGGGTCTGGCTATGTAACTCAGGGTGACCTTGAACTTTCTATGTAGCCTGACTGTCCTCAAATTTGTGAGTCTTCTCCCTCTGCCTCATGACCTCATGAGTGCTGGGATTACAGGCATGTAACACCATGTCTGACTAGCTCTTTGTTTTATTTAAAAAATCTATGTGCTTTTATCCTCTGTTTCGCTTCAGGCATTTTTAGTTGGATTATTTTCTGTGGTATTTCTACTTTTGCCTTTCTTTCTAAGTTGTTTTTTCTCCTGTTTCTAACTCTTGAGTTCTGTTTTATTATTGTTATTTTAGGTTTGGAATTATAATTTATGGTTTTCCTTTGTGTCTTATATCATATCCTTAATGAATTTAGCTGTGTGTCAATAGTAGGTTTCAGTTGTTCTATTTTGTGAGCATGTCCTCTGGTTTGCTTTCATAGTCAGGATATTATTCTACCTCTTACTCTTTTCTTTTTGTATAATAACTTGATACAGGATTTTCCCCTGAGGGTTTCCTAACAGTCATTTTTATGCTTATTAAGTTCTGCTGGACTTTTCCAGGGAGGCTGGGTCAGGTCACTCCTCTACCGTCAGAGGACTAATAGTAAAATCGCGGTGCTAGCCAGCTGAGCGCCCTGACTCTTCCCCTCCCTTGCTCTCAGATGGCTGTCTCTCTCCATAGCTTCCATGGTTCCATTATTACTCAGCTTTGAGTGTCTTCTAGCTATAATTAACAACGAATAGATTGATGATAATTGTGCATGACATTCCTCAAATCATAAGAGAAGAACATGGGTAACCCATGCCAGGGAGGAGTTCAGCTTGCATATGAGGCCAGCTAGAGCTTGACTTGGGACCTGATGGTATATGGAGGTATCCAGGTATTTTCCTTGCATGAAGGTCTATGCTGGAGCCTGGGCATTTCAGACTTGAATTGTTCAGTGTTATTCATTAGCACAGTGGTGTGCTGTGGTGTGAATATTTATGTCCCCCCACCAAAAAAATTTATATATTGAAATCTTCAGCCCTTAATTGATGGTTTTAGAAGGCTATATCAGTCAGCTTTCTACTATTGTAACAAATACTTGAGATAAATTGATTTATAAAGAGAAAAGGTTTATTTTGGCTCACAGTTTTGGACGTGTCAATCCAAAAGCCAAGGTTTATTTTGGCTCACAGTTTTGGACGTGTCACAGTTTTGGCTCTTTTGCTTTGGGCCTATGGTGGCCCAGCATGGTGGGAGCGCATGGTGGAAGAGGCCTATTCACTTCATGACTGGTTGCAAAAGAGAGGGACCAGGGTTCCAATATCCTTTTCAAAGGCATGTCCCCTGTGACTGGAAGACTTCCCACTAGACCCCACCTCTTTTTTTTTTTTATTCATATGTGCTTGCAATGTTTGGGTCATTTCTTCCCCCTTATACTCCCCCTTACCCCCCCTCCCTCCCTTACCTCCCCAACCCCTTGCTACCCGGCAGAAACTATTTTGCCCTTATCTCTAATTTTGTTGAAGAGAGAGTATAAGCAATAATAGGAAGAACTAAGGGTTTTTGCTAGTTGAGATAAGGATCGCTATACAGGGAGTTGACTCACATTGATTTCCTGTGCGTGTGTGTTACCTTCTAGGTTACTTCTTTTTGATCTCACCTTTTCTCTAGTTCCTGCTCCCCTTCTCCTATTGGCCTCAGTTGCTTTAAAGTATTTGCTTTAGTTTCTCTGCTTTGAGGGCAACAAATGCTATCTAGTTTTTTAGGTGTCTTACCTATCCTCACCCCCCCCCTTGTGTGCTCTCGCTTTATCATGTGATCAAAGTCCAATCCCCTTGTTGTGTTTGCCCTTGATCTAATGTCCGCATATGAGGGAGAACATACGATTTTTGGTCTTTTGGGCCAGGCTAACCTCACTCAGAATGATGTTCTCCAATTCCATCCATTTACTTGTGAATGATAACATTTCATTCTTCTTCATGGCTGCATAAAATTCCATTGTGTATAAATACCACATTTTCTTGATCCATTCGTCAGTAGTGGGGCATCTTGGCTGTTTCCATAACTTGGCTATTGTAGACCCCACCTCTTAAAGGCTCTATCACCTCCCAGTAGTGCCAGGTTGAGGACTAAACCTTTAACAAACGGGCCTGTTGAGGACAGTCGAGATCCTAATTCTCTCAGAGGTAGAGCATTTGGGAGGCAATCAGGTGATGAGGGTAGAGTCCTCATGAATGGGGTTAGTGCCCTCATAAAAATGGACAGCAAGAGACTCCTCTCCCCTCCTGCCATATGAGATTAGAGTGAGAAGACAGCTGTCTATGGCAGGAATTTGTTCATTTTGAACTTCCAGCCTTCAGAACCATGAGAAATAAATTTCTGCTATGGTATTTTGTTACAGCAGTCTAAATGGACTAAGACAGGGTCAAAGTGCATTGTGACTCTAAAATGTTTGCCATGTGGATTATGATGGTTATGGTTATGTTTGAAGCCATGGTTTAATTTATTTATTAGGCAAATATTGGGCCAGGCGTGGACTAGATGTTAAGAACAGGGTGATGAACAAGAGAGGCAGTTCCTGCTCATGGAAATTCCAGGGTTCTTCTTCTGTTAGGATAATCAAAACCTTTCATCCATCAGTAAAATATTCCCAGTTCTGCAAAACGCAGTATTTGTTGTTGGGAGCGAAGTCTTAGTGAGAAGTTTCACCTTGTTGAAAGGAGATTTCTTCATGGGAGGACATGTGCCTTTCTTGGTCCTAAAATGCTTCCACACACGCAAACACACAAGCCAAACAAAATATGGTATTCATGTCTCAATTTCTGGTTTTAATTTTCTCCTTTGGGGCCCAAATCAGATTTATGTTTCTAAGGAAGTTGATCAGTGGAAATGGATTTGTACTGCCTGGAACTCTCTTGTTTGAAGCTCTTGTCCCAGTGACCATATCCTTTGCTTTCGAGCAGATGTTACCATGATCTCCAAACTGGCCCGGCACTGAGGCCCCAACTTTATCGTGAAATGTGATAAGGGGGCCAAAGGGTCACCTTTCTTGTTCAAGAGAATGCTAAAACTCCCCAGGAAAAAACATTCATTATCTGATCCCTTGTTGGCAGGATTTATAGCCTCTGGGGAAGAGGAGAGGGTCTCAAAGTTCAGCACCCTGGTTTCCCTGCAATGAGGGAAGCAGAAGTCTCTGAAAGGATTAGTTTATCAACTGTGTTCTCTGATGTGCAGTTTATCTCTGCTGGAGCCCATTCAAGTCTTCAATTCACCAAATGTTTGTTCCTCTCCACCTGGATGCCAGACGCCATGCTGCCTTCTACTGAGCCAAAAAGGCCCAGCTCTTCAAGCAGTCCACAGGCAGCTCTCTCTATGGGCTGGCATGGGACTTCATATACAGGGTTTCAGGTATGCTTCATAGCAACTCTGGGGATCGCAGGTGAGGGGACTGATTGCAGAGCAGTCAGCCAAGATCAAACATGGGGAAGCCAGGACCTAGGTCCAGGTCTGTCAGAGCCCATGGCTCCTACCTAGGAAAGACCTGGACAGGAGGAGCTCACACCTCATCTCCAGTCTCAGCTGTCCACAGAAATGTACAGGCAGATGAAACTCTCAGAGCAGCACACTGTTCCTGTCACAGAGGAGTCTGAACAGTCTAATGGTTTTCATATGATTGAAATATGTGTGTGTGCACAGCTCTGTGTGTATATGTGTATTCATGCATGTATGTATACACATATAGTTCTTTAAAAATTTTTTTATTATTGTTGTACCGGGGATACACTGTGACATGTACAAAAGTTCTTACAATATGTCATAGTTGAATTCACCCCTCCATCATCCTCCTTTATCCCCCTCCCTCCATTCCTGGAATAGTTTCCATTTTCATACATGAGTACATAACATTTCTACCATATTCATCCTCCCACACTCTTTCCTTATATCCTCCCCCCTCTCACTGGTGCCAACGCCCCAGACAGAACCTCCTGTTCTACCTTCTTGTTCTCATTTTTTGAAAAAAATAAAAGACAGTTTTGCTTGTTTAAGATAGCTATACACATATAGTTCTTGAAACTACTATGTATGGTCTGGTATCTTCCTGTTGAGGACCTATGTAGCCCCTTGGATTCTGAAGTTGGCCAGAAGCAATGAGGCCACCAGCAGTTACGACTTCTATCCATTATATAACCAGAGAGGCACAGTTCCACACAGGAAAGTGACAACCACATAAGTTTCTTCCACCAAAATGCCACTCATCTAGTGGGCTCAACTCCGTGTCACCTCCTCTGGGAAGGCTGCTTTGACGTCTCACTCTCTGATTGACTGGGAGATGGCCTGTATGGGGCTCACGCTGCCCTGGGTTCTCCATCACCAGCATCCTATTTGCTGGTCCCACCCCTCATGGAGCCAGGGCCAGCCTCCTTTTGGCGGGAGACAAAACGTCAAATGAAATACTGGACCTGAGCAAGCCTTGGGAAGGGAAAAAACAATACAGTTGTGCAGTCTTTATGCAAGAGAGAGGCTGTAGAGGTGATAAAGGAATAAGGGACAGGGCAGGTCTGCAGAAGGAGCCCCAGCCCCTAGGGGTCCTTTAAGGAGAGGCTGTTCTGGGAGGCCTCCAGGCTTAAATTCTGGGCAGCAGGGCACAGTGTGACCCTCACTCTTAGTCGGGATGCTTACCTTTTTCTCCAGAGCAACATATTTTTCTTGAGTGACCACTCCACAGCAGAGGCTTCTGGAAGGTCATGGGTAGGGGTAGTGGGAGCAGGTGCGCTGTGAGTTGATTCTGCTGCTACCGTGAACTTGAACATCCTGGAGTTCTGACACACAGTGAGGTTAGTGACTTGTCCTCAGTGTGACATCGTGGGCATGGGGCTCCAATCTGATTCCAGGCAGTCTGGGTCTGTGCTGTTAGCCACTGCCTGTACCATCAATTGCTAATCCTTAACAAGAGCAGAATTACACCAAAGGTGGGAGGCACAGAGAAGCATTGCCTGGTGCTAAGCCCCCGCTTTCTCTGTAGCAAAAGGCTGAGGGAGACCCTGCTGCTTTCAAAGTATGCAGAAATGGGGCTCAGTGTTCCTACTTCAGAAACACTTTCTCCATCTGCTCCTGCCTCCATGTGGGCTTCTCAGAGAGGCGCTCCTTTCCCCCCTCCTATGCCTCTCCCAGGTTCTTTGACTTTACCTCTTCTGGCCTTTCTCCCACAATGGGCCTGGGGGCAAAAACTTGGTCCCCAGATGGAGCACTGGCCTGAAGCTCCAGCCTCCTCTAGCAGATCTGAGGGGACTCTTATGCACTTGGGGTCTGAATCTACCCCAGGCCTCTGATCCAACAGTGGGGTTTGCTACTCCTAACAGGTTTCCTTTCTATTCCCTGCAAACCACACCCCTACAGCAGCTAAAGGCACTCAGCCAAAGCACAAAGCCTGTCACATGGCACCCTGCTCAGTCCCTCCAGTGACCTGGAGTGCAGAATCAACTTGCCCGTGCCTTCCTCCCTGGATCCCCTGCACAGCAAATACTGGAGTCCTGCTATGCACCAGGTCCTGTTGGAGGCTCTGGAGCTTACACACCTCCCGGGGCCTTTGATCTGGTGGAAAGACAGTAAGTAGCCACAAAACCACTTCGGGAGCCCAGGGTACTCAGGGTTCATTGGCTGCACTCTCCCCTCACCATCAGGCAAAGAGTTGACATGTGGCCTGAGGTAGACCACTGGGACCCCTCTCCTGAGTCCCTGAGTCTTCAACAACACATTTTCCAAGGTGGGAACCTATTTGTTAATCCATCCCTTCCATTTTTGGGGGGCTGAGGAGCAGCTCGTGCTCCCCAAACCCTTGGAAGAGCGAGCACCTGTCTATCCCAAGCTGAATGGTTCAGCTGTCCAGGCCTTCTAGCAGACTCCCTCTTGCTTAAGCTGGGAAGACTGGGTTCTGTTGCTTATAGCCAACATGCCCCACTGGGGAGAGGAAGGGATTTCCACACATCTCAGCTGTAGAAAACAAACTCAGGTGAAGGGCATGGGGTTGTTGGGAGGCCAGCTGAGCCCATGGGAGCTGGAAAAGCATGTGGTATCTTACCTGCTTCTCTCCAGTGGCTCCATCCTCCTGCAGTCCAGCTTCCTCTGTCTACCCAGAGTCCTAACCTGCTTAGGCTGACTCTGACACAACTCTATGTGTCTACAGTCTCGGTGTCACACAACCAAGATTCCCAAGGGAGAGAAGGAGTCCAAACAACTCCCATAGATGTTTGGTCATGTGGTCTCTTTCAGGATATATGCAAGAAGATTCCAGATAGAAGCTTCCAGGGCCTCTGCGTCACAAAGCAAAGTTGGGCATGGCAGACAAATTAAATGACATTTCTATTAAGATATGAACAGGCAAAAGCCCGGCCTAAGAGGGGAGATGACAGTCTGGGCAGGATGTTTGGAATGCAGGCTATACGTCTCCTTCATTGGATGGCCAGGAAGATCCCCCTGGAAAGACCTCGCTCTGGGAGCTACTTCACACACAGCAATCCAAAGTCACTCTTTCTTTAAGCTCTGTGTGCCCTTGGGGCCGATCCCCCACATGCCTGCCAAGCCTCCTGGGTTGACCAGGAATTTCTCACTGTGTGGATAAGAGAACCTTGACTCATACTGGTAAAAGTGAAAAAAAAAATTAGTTGGTTCATGTAAATGGAGAGTCCATAGATGGAGTTGGAGTTGGCCTAAAGGACTAAAATAATGTCCTCAGAAGTCTCTCTCAAGCTCTCTCTCTCTCTCTCTCTCTCACACACACACACACACACACACACACACACACTCTTATTCCTTGTGTGTGGACCTGTTGTCTTCACCAGAACCAGATGAGTTCTTCCTAGAGTGGGGAGAAAGGCTCATGGCTGCAGAGACCTCCAGGTGGATGGCATGCAAGTTACCTAGGGGTAGAAGAGGTCCTTCTCCAGCCTCCACAGGTAGAACTCAAGCTTGGGATGGTCACCTTAGGTCACCTATGATCCTGTGTCATCACTATTACCTTGACCAGAGAGCTGCAAGGCTCTGATTGCCCTGGCCTGGGTCAGTCCACTCCTTTGACTGGGGCTGGCTGGCAGCTACACTAACCCCACAGCATGGAGGATGGAATAGGGCAAGGAAGGAAAATCTGATTTCAAGATGCGGGAAGGGTTGCTGATGCTGGACAGGTGAACACCCCAAGGTGGCCTTGGCACCTTCTTGCCCTGGACACAGGTTGGCAGGACATCTGGATTGTTCAGCGGTGTTTGTTCCTATTCTGTCTATACTTCCTCTGGCTGGTTCCTTTTCTACGCTGTCATTTTCCGAGTATGCTAGCATGTGAAAGCACACATAGCTGAATGGATTTCTCACTTGGTTACCTCCCTCTAGGCTGGGGACACATATCTCTCCACTTCTGTGTTCCTTTTTCAGAAGGTGGCCCCTACTGTATTTCCATGGCTTTCACATCTGTTCTCTACTTTAGTCCCCGGAGAACAGTTGGGGAACCAAGGCTAAGAGAGATGCACAGCTGTTGTCTCAGATTGCTATGGCTGCTGAAACAAATCATCATAAACTTGGTGGCCTAAAACAACTGGAATTTGTTCTTGTAAATAGAATTCTGGTCTCCAAGAGACCAGAAATCCAAATCCAGGTGTCAGCAGGGCTGGAATCTTTTGAGTGCCTTGTAAGAGGCATTCCACATCTCTCTGTAAGCTTCTGGTAGTGGCTCCCATCCCTGGCATTTCTTACAGATTCCTCCAGCATACATAGGAGTATGTCACATGACCATCTTCTTGTATGTCTTCATTCTTCTTCTTTTTTTTGAGACAAGACCTTGCTATGTAGCCCAGGCTGGCCCTGAATTCATTATCTTCCTGCCTCAGCTTTCCAAGTGCTGGGATTACAGGGGTGTACTACCATGCCTGGCTTCATGTTATCTTCTTATATGGACATCAGGCATATTTGATTCAAAGCACAGCCTACGATACCTTATCTTAAACTATTCTATATGCAAAGAAGGATCCTATTTGAGGAACTGGGACTCAGAGTTCAGTGTTGCTCTAGGAGGACACAGTTCAAACTCTGAACCCCTTGAGCTGTTAATTCAGGCCTGGGATCCAGGGCTGATGGCAGAACCACACTCTTTCTGCTATCTGGTAACAATGGTAGACAGTATTTCGGGAGGGGGGCGCTACATATGGTGTGCAGGCAATTCCTTACTTTCTTGTTATTTTAAAACTGTAACAGTCCTATGAGGTAGGCATTGGGTTCATTTGCTTGGGGGTTTTGGTGGGGCAGGGGGATTGGTGTTTTGTTGCTATTTTGATCCAGAGTCTCACTATATAGCTCAAGCTGGGTTTGAATTCGTTTTCTCCTGAGTGCTGGGATTATAGACATATGCCACCACACCTGGCTTGTATCCATCTTATAGGTAAGAAAATTAAGCCATGGGACGGCTCAATGCTCAAGGTCATAGGACTACCTGGTAACTGAGTCAGGTTTTGAGCTGATTTGCCTGACTTCCCATTCAGTTTCCTTCGGCTCCACCTTGCTGAGCAAAGGGACCAACATAAAGGTTGCTAAAATGTGCCTGGGTGGACAGACTGGTGCAGCCTGTGGTTAGATAGAAAGAAAACTTGGAAATCCTTCCTGGAGGAAGTGGCATTTCAGTTCAGTCTAAAAGGATGGGACCAAGGTACAAGGAGGACATTTTCAACAAAGCAAAGATCTACAAGTGCGAGCTAAACCCAGAAAAAGTCCAGGGGAGCTGAGCGACAGTCCACAGCCCCCCTCTTCAAAAGGATGAAACAGGAAGAGATTTGCTCTGATTGGAAATCCAAGTGCAGGATTTGTATTGACTTACCCTGCAGGTCCCCATCTCATGGAAATCCACTTCTAGAGCAGCACTCCTGTCATGGAGGGGCCATCCCCAGCTGAGTGGGGCCCATTGTCCTTCTCCTTCCACAGATCCAGAATCCAGAGAGCTGAGCTGAGAAGCCTTGGTCTCCAACAGGCGGCCTAGATCCATTCTAATCCACCAGAGTGAAAGGTTCCCAGCGTGTGCATCCGGTTGCCATGGGTCTGCTTTCTGCGTCAGGCACTGGGTCTGTCAGAGCTGACAACTGAGTCATATTTGTATTTTTAGGCATGGGTCACAGAGTCCTTTTTTCTACTGCCAGGTCCGCCCTCGCATGGAGCCCCAAAGGATCTGGAGCTCATCAGCCGGAAGCCGGACACAAGTGGGTGGTGTTCTGCAGGACTGGACTCTGTGTCCTGGAGCAAGAAGACCTTGTGCTACTGTAAGGGGGGGCGTCTCTTTTGTGGCAGAGTGTGGTCAGTGCAGCTGGTGCTGGCCCAGACCTGAGTGCAGCTGTGAGCATGTGGGAAATTAGCACTGGTGGCAGGGAAGGTGCAATCTGGCCCTGCTGCAAGGGGTGGGAGGATGTCCACCTGGTTGATGGCATGTGGAGATGATGGCAGGGGGCAGTGACCATCCAAGCAAGTTGTCAGAATCAACAACAGCCCTGGGATGCCCACAGGTGGGCTGCTGGAAAGAAGTGGAGGCAAAAATAGGTTCAGAGATTTCTAGTCAAAGAAGGGGTTCAGAAATGGGACAGTCATGTTAGGGGGCCAGCAACAGGTCAGGCAAGGACAAAGCTGGACCCTAGGCTGGGACCAGGCTTCTTCAGCCTTTGAGCTATTGGCACTCAGCGTGGCTAGTTCTCTTCCTGGGTGTCTGTCCTGTGTGTTGTAGGACGTTTGGTAGTGTACCTGGCCTCCATCCACTGAACACCAGCAATATTCCCTCCACACATGTGACAACTCAAAATATCTCCAGACACTGCCACATGTTGCTAGGACAGGGAGGCAAAATTGCCCCTGTTGAGTCTTAGAGGGGTCAGGTCTTGAGGCCAAACAGGTTTGAGGACTAGGTTAGACTCAAGGGCTAAGAATAAACACTGACCCAATACACAAGACAAATGGTATCTCCTGAGTTTGCCCTCAGTGCTTAAGTTGCACTTGAGTGGCAACAGCAGGGCAGTTCTGGCTGACCTTCTAAAGGGATGCACAGAAAGGATGTGGCAGAGGAGGGTACAGTCCTCAAAAATGTCAGGAACGTGGGAGATCTGGCTTAGAAATGGCAGGAACCAGGGTAGGTGTGATGCTTGCACCTGTAATCCCAGCTACTTGGGAGGCAGAGATTGGGAGGATCAGGGCCAGCCTAGGCAAAAAGTTAGTGGGACCCCCATCTCAACAAAATAAACCAGGCATAGCAGCACATACCCTGGGCAAAGACATAAGATCCTATCTTAAAAGTAAAGAAAAAAGGGCTAACAGCATGGCTTGAGTGGTACAGTGCCTGCCTACCAAGTGTGTGGCCTTAAGTTCAAACCCTAGTATTGTAAAAGAAAGAAAAAAAAAAAAGATAGAGAAAAAGAAATGGCAGGAACCAAGGCAGCCCTAGTTTCCCCATCTGCATATTGGAGATAATAGCAATGCCTGCCTCAAACAGGCATTGTGGGGATTAAGTGAGGTCATTTCTGTATCTGAAGTGCGGTGATCACCAAGTGGAATTAGCCACTTTTACTGTTGTTGCTTATGTTTTGTGGTGCTGGGGGTGGAACCCAGGGCTTGCTCATGTAGACAAGCTACATCCTCAGCCCCTGCTGCTGTTTACTTTTGTGACTTTTCCACTGTGACCTGGCTGTCTTTCCTGCCTTCATGTCTAGTCACCTTCCCTCTACTCTGCATTCCAACCACCCCAGGACACTGTAGGCCTCTCAGGTGCCAACCCAAGGCACATTTCCACACCTCGAAGAAACTTCCACGGAGTTTATCTCAAGGTTCTGTTGGTGTTGTCTTTAAAATGTCTGGGCAGAGAACGAGCCTGTCACCTCAGAATAGAAGGTCCCCAGAAACATTTCTCAGAGGAGGCAATGAAGCATTAAGTGCTACAGGCTTACCCAAGAAGGGTTTTGGCTGTCACCAGTCATTTGATGGGCAAGACAGAAGAGGGACAGGCTGGACACAGAGCAGCAAAAAAGCAGAGCAGGATGTAGTCTTCACATGCCACAGGGAGACAGGTGTGATGCAAGATGGTTGCATCTGTCCTGCTCTGAGCTCAGAAGAGGGAGAGATTTAGGCAGCAGTAGTGGGGGTGGGTGTGTGTGTGTGGGGATGGTCAGTAATGGAGAGAAGAGGTAAAAGCTCCCCCAAAAAACTGCTATTTGGGGAGCGTGCCACAGTCACCTCTCCCCTCAGACAGCAGCAAGGTGAGATGTTAACTGCTGGAAATATTAGTGGTGTGTGAGGGCTGCAGACAGGCACCTGGCTCTTGCACCCCTGGAAGCCCCACCATGGTGGAGACAGGAAAGCCTTCTCTTTGGGGCAGTCGGTGGACAGCCAGCCTTGGAGGGGAGCAGGAGCAGCCAGCTTGGGCAGGAAGGCAGGAGACTTGTGCCCAGACGTTGTGTTTATTTTACACTTGCTTCATATTGAATCTGGACTTGAAATTGTTAGGCCAAGAGTAGTCACCATAAAAGATGAAATATTTACCCTCTCATTTAACAACAACTTTTATTTTAGTAGAGAAAGCCAACTTCATCAATCTCCTGCCGCTTCTCATGTCTGCCTGGAGTGGCCCCAGCCTCAGGTGAGCCCAGGACAACACCTTTTCCCTGATCCCCAGGTGCAGTGCTGGAATGCCAGGCCAAAGGAGTGCTATATTGTGCCAGCCCCAAATCACAGGGGGCAGAGTGTGGCCACTGGTAGAGTGGGGCTTGATCTGACTGCTGCAAGTTCTGTTTGCCCATCAGGTTAGGAGACAATTTCTCTGAGCCTCGTTTTTCTCACATAGGAAATGAGCGTAAAGATCTCTGCCTCATGGTGATGCTGTGAAAGGGACAAGTGTCCCAGTCCCAGACCTGGTTCCCAGTCCATGATGAAGAGAGGTTAAAATGCATGTTTCTTAGGCCTTCCTCAGATTTTCTGATTAAATAAAATTAAGTTGGGCTCTGAGACATTAGTGTATGCTTGTAGTGATTCCATCCAGGCATGTCAGGAAGAAGCACAGATAGCTAAAAAGGGTTTAATACCAAGCCTGGCATATCATAAGTCTTCAGTACACACCACTGGCAGTTGTGATTATTTTTCTAATTATTACAAGAAAAATGGTGCATGACTACCTCTTACAAAATCCAGTGGCTTTAAATAAGAAGCATTTATTTTAGCTGATGAATCAGTGAGTCGGTGGTTTAGGCTGGGCTCAGCTAGGCACTTCTGTGGTCTTGGCTGGACTCATTCACAGGTTCAATGTCAGTTGAGAAGGTGTAGTCAGTGATCCTCACGTCCCTCATCCTCCTCTGGCTAGTCTAGGTGTGCGTTCATGGAGACAGCAGAGGCACAAGTGCTTTCAGACTTCTTTCTAGCTACTATTTTTTGTGGTGGTGGGATTGAACCAGTACCATGCTAAGCATGCACCCTACCATTTGAGCTCTGTCCCCAGCCCTGTTTTTTTGAATATTTATCATGTGTCAGGCACTATGCAAAAATGTTTTTTTACACATTAGCTCACTCAATGCTCCCAGTGAGTCTATGAGGCTATGGATTAGTTTCTTATTGTTGCTATAACAAACCACCACATACCTAGTGGCTCAAAAACACAAAGTTATTATCTTCTATTTCTGGAGATCAGAAGTCTACAAATGAGGCTAAAGTCAATGTATCAGCAGGGCAAATTCCTCTGGAGGACCTAGGAGACAATTCTT
Organism: Castor canadensis; assembly: GCF_047511655.1. Classification (NCBI taxonomy): domain Eukaryota; kingdom Metazoa; phylum Chordata; class Mammalia; order Rodentia; family Castoridae; genus Castor; species Castor canadensis. The sequence continues at coordinate 14,229,469 of NC_133388.1, read as the reverse complement.
TGTCTTTTTTAGCATCTAGAGGCCATGTGCATCCCTTGACTTACAGCAATGGGGGTAAATGAATGAATGGATGGACGAATAGGTGGATGGATGCTTGGATGGACAGATAGGTAGATGGGCAAATGGGTGGGTGGATGAACGCTGGGTGAATGTATGGATGGATGGACACTCAGAAAGTCTGCTGACTTTTCTAAGTTCTTGTCTCTATGACTGAGACAGTTGCAAAGCAGCTTCCTTCCTATTCCAATCCCTGAAGCTATCATTTTCTTTCTACCTCCATCAGCATCAAAATGCTTCCCACTCAGCTTCGTGGGTGAGAGCCTATTTTCTTTCCAAGCCTCCCACAGAACAGGTCTGCTCCAGTTATGAGAAAGTAAGTTGCCTAATCATCAGTGATGTCAGTCAGGGAATCTTAAACAAAGAGATTAGTTCTACTTTTATTTGTTGGCACAATGGCAAGCATGAAATATTTAACAGCATCCTAATGGGGAACAGGTGGGAGAGACATTGGCTCTTGAGGCCTCTCCTTCTCTTCCCACTTTCTACCAACAGCCACAACTAGGCAGCTCTGAAGGACAGTTTATGGGCTGGACAGCCATGAGAGGACTGTCACCCAGGGCTGGAAGTTAAGGGCCAGCCTGATAACTGGAGGGGACCAGCTTGCCATCCTTGGGGATACTAGAAATGCCACCATGGAGCTAGATGTGCTACTGGGCTCAGGTCCTCTCAGGCTTCTGCATTTATCTTTGCATTTCTGCTGAGTGCTGATTATGTCATGGACTTTCCAATCACAAAACCCAAAAGCTTTGAAAAAATCACTAAAGATCAAATTTTGATTTGGGTATGTGCTGTGCAAACTTGCACAAGTCAGTAATCTCTCTGAGCCTGTATTTTCAAAAAGAAGAGCCAGCTGGAAGATTTATCGTAAAGCTTGAGTGAGATGGTGCATGCCTGATAGACATGTGACAGGTGCTTAGACTAACCTCAGGCCGGGTGGGTAAGTGACCAAGTTTAGGACCGTGCAGCCATTGAGAAACACTTCACGTGCACACAACCCATGGATCTGCACCCCATATGGAATTTTAGAATTTTTGAACTGAAAGTAATCTTGTGAATTTTCAAACCAAAACTTGCAAAATGATGGTCTATGGGTGACATACAGCCTGGGAACAAACCCACCCTGACCCTCACCCCATCCCACACTGTTTATACAGATAGTTTTTAAGAATTTGAATTTGCTACTACTTAAAAATGTTTTTAACATTAAAATTTGAAATCTTGAATGACTGAGAAACTGTCAGACTCATTCCCCAAAGCTCACAAACCAACATGACAGCCACTGGAAACCCCTGCCCCCCAACACGGTACTTTTTTTAATACTGGTTCTAGTCTGCTCATTGGTGTTTCCTGTCTAGGGTCCACCAGTATATGAAGGTTTTGCCTGGATTGAGAGGAAACCCCTCACTTATAGATAAAGACACTAAAGCAAAGGGAGGACAAAGATATCTCCCCCACACACATTCTAGCCCAACCTCAGAGTCCTTCTTAACCCACTGCCCTGGGAAGCCATTCAGGTAGCCAATTAGGGCCTCAGGACTGGGAGATTTTCATGTTTTCCTAACTCTGCTCTACTATCCTTAAGGCCCCAAGACCCAGTGGTCTTGGGGTTGTAGATGGAAGAGATGCAAAAAGTGGGCTGGCTGTGTTGGTGTTCCAAGTTTTGGGTCATACAAGAGATCCCAGAAGAGCAGGATTGGAGGGCTACTGGGCCACTTTCTGGCTGTGACCTTGAGGTAGCCCTTCACTTCTCTCAGATTCGTTTTTCTCTTCAGTAGAACAGACACGATAAACCTGTGATGGCTTTTGTAAGAGCCAGATGTGGCAAAGTAGGTGGAAGTGCCCAGTGGGCTGGGAATGTTGCACCATCATTTTATTAAGCGTGATTTGCATTGTCCATAAAGTTAGGAGCTCCATCTGTGCCTGGCCCTAATGCCAGGATGGATTCAAATTTTGCAGTTTATGGGAGATGTTTTGTGTTCAGCCTCTGGGGCCTTTGGTCAAAGTAGTTAGCAGAAGTATGATGGTAAGAAGATGTTTTAATAACCAAATGCACTCTCGTTCTTCATAGCCACTCATTGCTGAGCCTACACTGTGCTCTGAAGCTCTGCTATCTGAGCCCCCAACAGCTCCAAGCCCCCAACAGCTCCGAGTACCCAACAGCTCCGAGTCCCAAGGCCTACTGACTCCTGCAAGGCTCACAAGCCCCACAAGCTTCCCTTTCAAACCCAGGTCTTTGAAAAGAGCACAGTCCATTTTCTTTCCCTGGCCCAGAGGAATCCTCAAATTATATATAATATCCTAAATGGAGAAATGGCCCAATTTAATTTTCTGGTTTCTGAAGAGTTGACTTAAGCAGACCAAACATTGAGGTGGGGTCTGCCAGTGTGATTGTCAGACTTTGTGTCACTGTAACTAAAATACTTGACATAAACAATGCAAGGGAGGGAATTATTTATTTTGGCTCACAGTTCCAAAAGGCTCAGTCCATGATTGCTTGGCCCTATGTTCTTAGGCAGAACATCATGGTGGTTCTACATGTTATGTAGAAGAGCTGATTACCTCATGGTGGACAGGAAGCAGAGAATGAGGCAGGAAGGGACCAAGGACAAGATACCCCAAGGGCCCATCCCTTGTCTCTCAGTAACCTCCAGTTACTCCAGTCAGGCCCCATCTGCTCCTACACTTTCCAGAACCTCCCAAAATAGCACCACCAGCTAGGGAGGGACCTAGGTTTGAGAACATGAGCCTATGAGGGACATTTCATATTTAAACCATAACATTCCACCCCTGGCTCCAAAAAAGCTCATAGTGCAGCATGCATTTTCCAGTTTCAAGAGTCCCCAACATTTAACAGTTCCAACCTTGTTCAAAAGCCCAAGTTCAAAGTCTCCTCCAAGGCTCAAGACAACTCTTAGCTGTGAGCCCTTATAAATATTAAAAACAAGTTTCATGCTTCCAACATTTCATGGCACACAGCAAACATTCCCATTCAAAAAGGGAAGAATAGGAGAACAGCATGGAAGGATCAGACCAAAGCAATACCAAAACCTAGCACAGCAAGCATTAAAACCTGTAGATCCACAGCCAGTATCCAGGAATATGGTGGCATGATTTGGACCCAAAGGGCTTAAGGAGCCCCCTTCCCATGGTCTTGCAATTTATGTCTCATATGGCCTCTCTGGGGCTGGCTCCATTTATTTCCTGTGGCTTTCCTCAGCAGACAATCCATGTTCCTGACATTTCCCATATCCTGGGGTTTCCACTGCATCTTTGATTTCACCCTCACAGCTTCAGACATCACCCTTTCAGTGGCTTCCTGCAGGGATCCTCACCCTGCTATACATTGCCTGGCCTCCCAGGCCTTCCTTTGCAATCTCAGCGGAAGCCTCCATGACCCCCATACCTATTGCATTCTGCATACCTACAAAAACAGAATCTCATGAATGATGCTAAGATCTGCCATCAACTTGACCAGTATTGAGGATTTCTTGAACTATAGCTGCAGAGGCTTCTGAGTGCTTAGGCAGGTGACACCAGGAAAACACTTCCCTAGTAGCCTCAAACAAGCAGAGCTCCTCAGTGATCCTTTCTGTCAAAGGAAAGTCTTTCAAATGAGTTTACAATTTTACACCTGGAGCCTGTGATGGGTGGGGTCTGGTCAATTCCTGAGATGTCCTCAAGCGTCTTTCTTGTTGTCCCAGTGCAAAGTGCTTGTCTTCTCTTTAATGACCCATATAACCTCTTTAACAACCACACCCTCCTTGTCTACAATTTTCATTCACTTTCTGGCCAGACACGTCTTTTTAAAATCCTTATGGTCTGATTTTTCTCCAAATTCTCATTGTAAATCTGGTTAAAAGCCTCCATTAATGCTCATGTCATAGCCCGAATGCTGGGCTGCCTTAAAACCTCCCCTGAGAGATTCATTAGGCCATCACCTTTAAATTCAGCCTCCCAGAAAATCTCAGGAAATAAACAAAATGTAGACAAATTCTTTGCCCAAATGTAACATGCCAGGGTCTGGTCCTGTAGAGGACCTTGCAGGATTTGGGGGTGAGTAGCATGAAGGGTACATGTAATGTCCAGGATGAAGTAGTGCAAGCAATACCCTTGAACAGAGGTTGACAAACATTTCTGTGGGAGTCCAAATAGTAAACATATGGCGCCTTTGAGGGACAAGAGACAAAGCCAAAGATATTTGGTAGGCCCTTGCATAAGCATTTAAAATGTGATCATCTAAAAATTTCAAAATCACACTTATTTTCTTGGGCTGCCCAAAAATGGATGGTAGTGGATTAGGCCTACAGGTCTATCATCGTCCTAAAGGAACTGACATCCAAGCAAAGAAGCAATTGATGGAACTAAACAAAGGCAAGCAAAACAGTGTCAAAGATAGCAGAGGAGAGAACAGAACAGGGAGCAAATACAGTACCAAGGAGGGGTGTGAGAAGGTGCCAAACACTGGTCACAAGTCAGCCTCTGGAGATGGAGTCCCAGGCGTATGGAGCACAGTCACAGAGGTGAGAGAGGCGGTCCACTTCCTGAAGGTACTAAGATGAGACAAAGGAGAGAAACTCCAGCACACAAGTGGAGTGGCTAGGAGCCATGTCATCAGTTGCTTGTCCCAGTTGTTATGAGTGGAAGCCCCACACTGAATCCCATGTATGGTCCTTTTGCTGGCTGAGTGCCCAGGCCTGATCTTTGCCCATTGTTTCATTAGGTCACCTGCAAGGCCCATGTTGTAGGTGTGTGTCTTAAACTGTCTACTAGAGTAGAACACCTAGCCAGAATGGCTGGTAGACAACAGAAATTTATTTCTTATAGTACTCGAAGCTGGGAAGTCCAAGATTAAGGTGCAGGTAGATTTGGTGATTACTGAGAGTTACTTCCTGGTTTATAGATGGCACCTTCTTCTTGTGTCCTCACATGGCACAAGGGCAAGCTAGCCTTCTGGGGTCTCCCTCACAAGGGCCTGAATCCCATTACTGGGGAACACACTCTCATGACCTAATCACCTCCCAAAGGCCCTACCTCCTAACGTCATCACTTTGGGGATAGGTTTGCAACATACAAATTTTTGGGGAGGACAAAACATTCAGACCATAGCAATGGTCCATACCTCCAGGGCACCTACTGCAGCTGCACAGCCCCTCACCCTCAGCACATCTGTGTAGCCTCACCTGGAGACACAGGACCAGCCTTAAGAGTCGAGTTTAATCTTAGTGTACACATAGCCTTGCAGGATGGGATGGAACCAGCCAGAAGTATGGTGCTACAGGATTACAGCTCCTCTGAAGACTAGTGATGAGAGACAGCAGGGAAGGGAAGTCCTCCGGAGGGGAAAACTTCGAGCTATCCATTTAGTGGTCCATTTTGCCTGGAAGGAAGGACTGAGAGTACATGTCTACATGGATCTGTGGGCCAGCAATAGAGGGCTGGTTCCATGAGGACAGGCTGACTGATTTGTGCTTAGTTCGCCATTTTATTTATTCCTGATATACAGTAAGAGCTCAATGATAATCTTTAATTTTTGGGAGGGCAGCGCTGGGGATTGAACTCAGGGCCTTGCACACACTAGGCAAGTGTTCTACCACTGAGCTACACCCCCAAGCCATCTGTGTACTCTACGAATACTCACAACAGTCCATCCATTTCAGGAGGACTCTTGATGAACAGGTGGATGAGTCAGTTCATCCTAGGCATTTCAGTCAGTCTCTTTCTCCAGCTGAGGCAGGCTAAGATAGGAAAAGTCTGGAACTCTTAACCTATAGGTTAGCGAAGGTTTTTTTTGTTTGTTTGTTTTTAGTGGAACTGGGGTTTTGGACTCAGGGCCTCACACTTTCTTAAGCAGGTGTTCTAGCACTTGAGCCATTCTGCAGTCTAGCATAGGTTTTGAAAGCACTGGAAAGAGGAAGATGCTCTCTTTGCTTCCCGCTTCCACCCAGCCCCACCCTTTTGAAACTCCTTTCCTTAATCTTCAATAATTCTGTTACCACTCTCACTACGCCGCCATGTCCTGCCTGGATGCTTCCATGTGGGACACAAAGAATTTGGAAACCTTCTGATCAGAGACTGCACGAGCTGACTGCACAGCTAACCCAGGGCTTGTCATGAACAAAGCAGCATGGTGGCAGGGATGATGGTGCTCAATGACATAACTTAGTTCATAGACTTCAGAACATCAAGTTCAAATTGTGAGTGAACCAGAGGAAAATTAACAGAACATAGAAATGCACCTAGTGCCAGAGGAGACCTTTTGGAAAGATGTCCCTGTTTTTATGGGATGGGGTGAATTAGCAGAGTGAGCTATTTCATCTGATACGGTTTTTGCTTGCAAGCACAGATCTGGAAATAGGGGTGGGCCTGGCTGTTAAGTACCCAGAGGGGTGGAATGTGGGGGATGCTATGGATTTGCTCCCTTGTCACCCTTCACCTCCTTGCAAGGTGTTCTCCTAAGTGTTTAAGGGGTAGAGAGAAATTGACATTTCACTGCCTCCTTTGCCACCATGTTCTGGATGAGACCCAGGTTTTTCCAACTTAGATTCCCATGCATGGTACTCAGTATGGAGGAGAAGGGCACCTATGGTGGGGGGCAGTGGACACTGGGAGACCCTTCTCTTGCCAGCACCATGGTTTCCTGGTTTGGCAGCTCCTTGTGGTGGTAGCAGGTTTCTGTCAGGAGGAGGCAGCATGGCCCTGGGGTGGAGGTGGCCCTGGTTTCTGTTCTCTTGACAATCTGACCACCCATGGTAAATCCTTTTCTCCTTGAGGTAGTTATAGCAGACTCTGTTGTGTGCAACTGAACCCTGACTGATTCTAGAATCTCCCAGCAACAAGTATCCCCAGGAGAACTGGAAATCCAACAGGGAGACCCCAGGCTCCTAGCAGAGTAACAGGGCAGTACTCGGGGGTCAAGCTCCAGACTCAGATGGTGACAGGAGACACTGCCTCACAAACCTCCTGAGCACTAGGAAGGCAGTGGGACAGCGTTGATAAGTGGCTTGTGGTTACTGAGGGTTTACCCTGTTTATAGCACTGGACCAGCCCTTTCCACAGACGACCTCATCCAATCCTCAACTGTGTCCCTCTGAGGGACGTTTTCAGGGAGACCAAAGAACTTCCCCAAGGCTAAATGCCTTAGGGTTGTTTGAGCCAAATGCTCAGCAGGCTGACTGCAAACCTGTTCCTAGAACAGGATTTTAAGAGAGCAAGTTAGAAGCAAAAGAGAACCCTCACATTTTTCCAAGGTCATAAAAATAGGATTTTTAGATGGAATAATTTTAGAAAAGTTGCAAAACCAGCACCAGACTCCCTTTACCTGGTCTCCTCTGACACCTTAAGTAACCATGGAACATTTGTCAAAACCAAGACAACATTAACCCAGCACAGTTATCTGACAAAAACTGCAAACCTGATTTGTGTTTCACTGGGGTTTTCTTCTAATGTCCTTTCACTGTTCTACAATGCAATCCAGGACGCCACATTGAACTTAGCTTTTGTTTGAACTTTCCTTTTTGTTTCCCCATCACCTCCTTCCAAAGGAAAAGGGCCTCAATTATTTGCACATGCTCGAGGCTGGGAAATACACACTTGCAACGTGAGACCAGCTGTGTCTCAGAACAATTTAGAGCAATTTCCCTGCATGTCCATCGGTGGAAGAACCCTCCTGTTAGAAGTTGGCAGCAGAAGGCCACAGGGAGGACTGGGTTGGAATGGGGAAAGGACACATGCCAAAGAGCAACTGCAATCCACATTCCAGCCCCAGAAGCCCTGGACAAGTCAGGGTCATTGCTCTGGGTGCCTACTCAAGAGAAGCAGGCTGGAGATGGTCACAGGCAGGGGAGGTGGGGGCCACGGCTGGCGAGACGGTGACAGCAGAGGCCAAGGCCAAATATCTAAACAACATTCTCACCAAGGGGTTTCTACAAGATGATGAATTTCTCCGATTAAATGCGTCACCACCGAGTTTGGAAGCCACAGATGAAAACAGAGGTAACATAATTATTTCCATGGGAAGCCTGGCTGTGAAAAAAAAAAAAAACCCAAACCCACACACAGTCATAAAAATGAATGAATCACCCAGCCAGGAGTAACTGAGAGCTCTGTGCAGATTTAGAAAACGTGTGTGTTTAATGTTACTTTCACAGTGAATTGAGTGCCCTGAAAGGTGCTAAATTAAAACAAGAGGCTGGATCCAGTGTTCTTACTGACCCAGTGTTTTAACACTGAAGTTCCTGACCCAAGGTCTGATGTCTCTGTTGTAGAAACAAATGTGTAGCCCATGTTGTACTACTAGAAGTGACACGTGGCATGCTGTTATGTTATACAGACAAAAGCTGCTTAAAATCAGCCTACCAGGGCAACGCCATGACCAGTTCCATAGACACCTGAAGGGCAAAGGATACCAAGGGCCAAATTTCTGCCTTTCCTCACAGATACGCTTCAGTTTTGGACAGCTAATTAGAAGGTAAGGGCCTCCTTGTTCAGGGCCACAAGATTCATAACGGTTTCTCTTGGGATATTTGGCACTACCTAAGACTAAAACAAGGAGTCCCGGGTACTTGGCATACTGCTTTCGCTCGGTTGTGAGTACATTGTAGCAAATGAGGGTCTAGCTGAACTCTGGCTGGAAAGTTCTGCTGAGTGCAGCGTACCGTATGAGCTGTAGCATCCATAACTGCCCTTAAACAAGGCCGGCGTGGTGACACCCAGGACCCTACCCTCTTGGTAGGACAGACTCTCGCCCACCCTTTGCTCTTCTCTGCAGAACTGGTTTGCCAAGGCAAATGCTCAGGACTGATCTGAGCAGTGTTTAACCCCAGGCCTGCACACGGAGCCAGACATCAAACCTAAAAGTGTCGAAAGCTTCATTCCACACGCAGCACATGGATCGACACACAGACCAAAACTTTATCTCTTCTTTGTGTTGGCCGCCTAAGGAGGGCAAGACTGGAGATACACTTCTCATACAAGGATCCCTTCTTTCTCTCCTCCTACAGGGGGGGGAGGCTTTCTAAGATAACAGATTGGTAAAATACTTATGGAAAGAATTACATGCATTATTAACATAATGGCAGGTTTTGAAAAATTCTGAGGGAACAAATAACACAAGAGGCAAAGCCTTTTCATTTTTAATCCTATTAGAAAGTGTTCTCAACTGAAATGCATGCTGCTTTTGTAAGAAGATTTTGGATGTAATGCTCCTTTTCTTGACAAGCCAGGGCCACGAGGCGCCTCTGTGAACTTGGGAGGTTGTGGGTTGAAGTGAGGGCCTCTTAGACTTTGCCAGGAATAGGATGGTGTCTCCTCCTTTGATACCATCCTTTCCCCACTGCCATTTGCAGCTCCAAAGCTCTGTGAGTTGGAAGGCAGTTCCCCAGATCTAAGAGCTGCTGGCTCACTGTACCCCCATAGCAGGTGTGACACACAGGGTTGGGAGGAAAGAGACTGAAAGGCCATCTCACCTCGCTAGTGCCTGCCCCCAGGGACTGTGACTGGGGAGGTCTAAGGCATGCTGGGAGTGCTTGGAGGATGCTCTGGAGAATGCCAATGTTGCCATGGTCTTGGGTTCAGCCTTCAGCACAAATGAGGACCAATCTTTGCTTCCTCACCTGGAAATGTGAATATAAAAGCAAGCCAGCCATAATCCCATGCCATCTTTCTCCTCTCTTCAACAAACCCTTGACTTCAGAAAAGGAACTTCCAAACCATGCAATATTTCATAGACCAAAATAGATTTTTATTTCCAAACATATAGTAAATACATTAAAAAAAAACACATAAAACATCAAACCATCTTTTAGAGCAGAGCTATTTCTAACCCGGATAGAAGGAGGGGCTGGAAGCCGTCAGTGTAGCTTTAACATACAGCACTGAGAAGGAAGGAGAGGGTCCTGGTGCCTGGCCCCACAAGGCTGGGAGGCTCTCTGCTGGCTCTGGACTTGATATGAACCAAGATAACATACACATGTTCCAAAACATTCATTTGACACCAATACTGCTTGCCTTCCCGGAAAGCTTAATTTATTGCAAACGTATGTTTTATAATCACAAAGAATATGGTTAAGAGAATATGGTCCCTCTGTGCTGTTTATATACATAATGAAACATTTTACACAATACAATTAGTTTACTTTGGGCACCAAAACCCACTTTATGAAGCATCTGCACCCATGTACACACACACACACACAAACCCCACCACAACCACCACCACCACCATGTCACCATCTGGTTCACACTGCATGAACCACACCACTGCGGCCACATGAACTGGTCAGTATTGGGTTAGTGTGGCCAGGTCTTCAGGAGAGGACATGAGTTTGCTCATGTGAACCTGGCCTAGGTAAGAGTGATGTGCAAAATGGGATGATGCTCCCAGGTGGCTTCTGAGAGATGTGAGGTCCCTGGTCCCTGTGGTCTTTGTTGGGTGGAAGTCAAATGACAGTGGATGGGTGCTTTGGAAGCAGAGGGCTGCTTTTTGCACTTGGAATGGGAGGAAAACTCTCATTCCTCTAGAGCTGGTATTGGAACCCATTCTTGAGAGAGAGAGAGAGAGAGAGAAGCCTCAGAACTAAGCCTTGTGCTATTTTTTGCATATCTGTAACCAAAATACCTGAGAACAACTTAAAAAGAGGATTATTATTTTTAATTTTTTGGCTCACAATTTCAGAGTGTCAGTCCATCATGGTGGGGAGGGTATGGCTGAGCAGAGATGTTCACATCATGGTGAACAGGAAGCAGAGAAAAAGGGGGTCTGGCACAAGGATACACCCCCAGTGACTTACTCTCTCCAGCCAGACCCCACCTCCTGCCTTTCACCTCTTCCCAATGATGCTGTCATATTATGATCCATCAAGGGAGGAATCCATTCATTAGGCCAGAGCTGTCCCAATCTAATTGTGTCTGGAATTGCCCTCACAGACACATGTGGAGGTGTGCTCTACTAATCTCCTAGGTGTCTCTCAGTCAAGTTGACGGTGACAATCAGCCGTCACAGCCCACCTCCACAAGCAGGTTATTTGCCTCTCCTGAGAAAAAGAGAGGGCAGCATAATTTCCAAACCAGCCTGAGAAGTTTCCAGATGATAGGGACCGGAGGGAGCAGCTAGATTTTCCCTCATGTACAGAATGTCAAGGAGGACCAGCAGTTTCTCCCAGAAGAACCATCAAGTGTTGAGCTCTTAGGAGTGGACGGTCCTGTTGCTGAGCTCAGCAGTAAAGCATTCCAGAAAGGAAGACTAGGATCCTTTGGAGAAACTGAGGCCCCTCTATGTGACTGCTGTCCCCTGTCTGGACCAAGTGGTTGGGCCCAGTGTGGTGGTCTTCTTGAGTTCCCACAGGCCATGAGCTGGGGGGTTCTGTGGTCCTGAAGCCAAGGCTGGAAGCAAGGGCTGCCCAACTGTGTTTCTGTGTGAGGATGTGTGTGCAGTCCACAACACACACACAACTTTCTCTGTCCACTCCCTCCTCCCCAAAGAAGCTTCTGAAACCCATGCAGCCCTTGCTTCTTCTCCTCCCCTGGGAAAGAGCAGAGCTGAGCAGCAGGCAGTGACCTTTGTCCTCTACCTGCCCCGTGAGTGGTGGTCTGTGTCTGTTTTTCCAGGGGGAGGCAGACAGACATCAGTCCTGTCTTGTCCTCTGGCACTCCATCCTGGTGCTGCCAGTTCCCCATGAGTCAAAGAGCTCCTTGGTGGGTGTAGGCCTGGGGATGAAGCCCTGCAGTGTCCACTCAGGAATGGCACTTTACAACCAGCTAGCCAGTGGCCAAAATAGCAACCCATAAGGGAAAGAAAGGTGACTAAGGTTGAAGGAAGGCTCCCTGAGGTGGCAGAAAGAGCATCGGATTTGGGCCCCCTGATCCCTGGGTTCAAGTCTCACATTTACCACTTACCTACCAGCTGGTTGCTCTTAGGCAGACCTCTCTATGCTCTGGCTTTAGCATCTGTCCATAGCTTAGGCTCTTAGGAGTCAGACCATATTCCAGGCCCCTAATGTGTGTTTCTTTCCTCCCTTTTTATCAGAATGGGAGGAGGGGCTGCAGGCTTTTGTCCCTCATCCCCCAGGAGGTGCTAGGAGTGGACTGTCCTGTTGCTGAGCACAGAACAGAAGCCTAGGATCCTTTGGAGAAACTGAGGCCCCTCTATGTGACTGCTGTCCCCTGTCTGGACCAGGTGGTTGGGTACCATCGTGTAAGTTATGATGTTTCCATGACAGCTAAAAGATAGGCAGGTGCTGGGGGTGGGGGCGGGGCGGACACTGAGTCCACTGACTGTTCTGTGAGGCTCTGGGTGTCCTAGCATAAGAAGTGTCTTTAGATCATGAGCTTTTGTTTTTTAATGTCCTTTTGGAAACAAATTCCTCCTTGTTCTTCTGAGGACAGACAGAAGGTGTTGCTCTTGCACACTGGAGCTTAGGAGACATGACAGCTGGTCTTAGGTCCTTTCATTGCTGCTTTCTGCTGGAGGAGCCACAGGCTCTGTCTATTGGATGATGGGGCTCCCTGTAGAGGAGGGGAGCTTGCCTCCCTCTCCAGGCCTCAGTGGTCTGCTAGAGAGCCAGGGACTGGCCTGAAAAAGCTCAAGACATCCCCTCCCTTTCTAGGATTTGCTCCCAGGAGCTTGTCATGTCCAAGAGCAAGTTAAAGCTGATGTGAATTTCCTGGGCTGAATCCAAACAAACAAAGTGGGGGTAATAAGCCGGCATGGGAGGCACAGCAGGATGAGGGGGGCGCCGTCTCTGCACACAAGCTCTGATGAGGGCCGTCACTCGTTGCACCTGTCCACTCCCAGGCTCCCCAAAAAGGATGTTTGCAATACCTGTGATTGGACTGAAAGGGCCCAGGGACCCCTGCTGACTGGCAGCAGGTGGCAGGCAGTGGGGACACCACTCTCAGCACTTCAAGGATGAACACCTCCAGATTCTGCTAGCTGAGCATAAGATCCAGAAGTGGGGGATCGGGATGAACCCTGCACTTTTTCTCCAGCACTGGCAGAGGCCTCTAAGTGTCACCCTAATCTATTCTACCCTTCTTTCTTATGACAAGAGTCCCATTTTGTGGGGAGCATGTTCCCAAACACTGTGAATGTGGGAAAACCATGTCACACAGTCCTGGCCAGCGAGAGGAGAAAAGACATAACCGGGTGAAGCTTCTGGGAACACATTTTATGAGAGCAGACTCAGCTGGTTCGCTTCCTTCCCTTCTGCCTGGAACACAGATGAAAAAATGGAGATGGAGCAACCACCTCCTGGGCCATAAGGTGATCATGACCCAAAGGAAAGAAGAGTTGCAAAACTTTGGCTCTGACATTCTTGAGCTGAGGAAATGGTGCCAGTCACTCCCATCTCTAGACTTTTCAGAGGGAGAGAGATGTGAAGTCTTTAACTGTTTGTAGCCCAAGTTGGTGGGGGAGGGGAATTATGTTACTTGTAGCTGAATCTGGAGGTTTCACCTCTACACAGGTAGACGAAGGTAGGCACCTTCGTCTTCCTAGAATATCTGACACTCCATCCAGGGGAGCTTCCCTGACTGGCCACACAGCCTTTAAATAGCAGCACTTCCACTAAACCTGCCAGGTGCAAGGTGCACACATCACCCCACTTTTGGAACTAACTCCTGAGTGAGTATGAGCTGCTGCAGCCTTGTTGTTCCAATCTGTAAAACAGGCACCAAGTTGTAACATGACAGTCCTCCCCTGATAGCCTGAAAACCCAGGGATGGTCCCCCAACAGAACATCCAGCATTTGCCCCTTCTCTTTGTCCTACCTGCTGGTTTACTTCAGGACCTGCTCCTGGGGTTAGCCTGCCTCATCCAAGTATCAGCAAAGGAAAAATGATTTTTGATTGGAAATGTCCTAACTTTAGCATAAATTGAAAGGAATGAAGGGAGCAAGGAAAGGGGGAAAGGGTAGGGAGAGAGAAGAGGGGAGGGGGAGGGAGGGAGAAGGAAGAAAAGAAGGGGAATGGAGAGGGAGGGAGGAAGGAAGGAAGGAAGGAAGAAAGGAAGGGGGAGGAAAGGGGGAAGGAGAGAGGGAAGGAGGCAGGCTAGAATTGTCTACTCAATTCTGGTACAGGTGTTACAATGTCAAATGGGTCTTTCTCACAGGACAAACATGATGATAGATGGCAGCTACTGGCATCAGTTGAAGCCTATGAGGTCCATTCAGGTTGGAGGAGCACATCTCAATCATCAACTCCTCATGTCTGCCATGGATGCAATAAGGGAGGTGGAGCACTGACCCTGAAGAGATATCGGGAGTTGAAGAGGAGCGGGAGTTGTAAAGTGCCCACCAGGTACTGCAGTGCCCAGTGAGGGTGGCCTTTGTTTCTGAGGATAGCATCCCCTTTGCCCTTCCCCCTGGGCACCTCCAGGGTCTCCTGGCCTTACCTGCAGCCCTTTCCTGCCCATTCCATCCTCTCCCATCCTTACTTTATAAATGCTCTGAGTCTAGCATGTGGTGTTCTGCACCTGAACAACAGACCAATAGACAAAGAAGAAAAGGACAGGGAAGGGAGGACAGATGAAGGGTAACCAACAGTAATCTATTTGGGTCTCTCCCCTTCTCTCTCTCTCTCTCTCTCTCTCACATACACACACACACACACACACACACACACACACACACACACACACACACACACACACACACATACATCCCTAGCCTAGGCTGGGCTGTGATAGTCCCATGTCCTATCACCAATTCCTAAGAGGAACAATACAGGCACATGGGGTCCTCAGACACCATCCTCAAATGGCACCTTCAAGCTCTTCATGGCTGTTGTTAAAGAGGCTGGAAAGTAACGCCACGAAAAGTAACAGCTGTCGGCACCTACTTTAAGCAATGAGATTACATTTGAAAAGCACCTGCCACAGGTTATTACATCATATTACAATCGCATTTATATGAAAGTAATAAAAATATCAATTCTCTGTTTAAAAAAAAGTTATGCAAACAAGCAGACTTTACAGCATCATTGTCAAAGTTTAAAAATAGAGGTTTTCTCACCCCTCCCCCACAAGTAGTACAGGCAACACCATTGCATTGATGGTAATCTCCTCTCTCCCTCTCTCCTTCTCTCTCCCTCCCTGTCTCTCTCTCTGGCCCTGTAGCTGGGTTTCCAAATGCCCAGAGAGAAGTGCGCTTTCTGGTCAGTACCAAGGGTTCCTCTAGCACTGCTTTCCTGCCCCACGAATGCCCAGCTCTTCCTAATTACTGTGCACATGATGCCAGCTGCCCAGTGGCCAGGCCTGACGCTAGGATGGGAGGGGTTCGTGTGCACATGACAGCGCAATATGGGGTTCAGGACCCGCTTAGGGCCTCAGCTTCCCCTCGGTTTAAAGTGCCTCTCTGTAACACTATGATTCCAGATGTGATACAAGGCCTTGAGGACATCCCCCTTGGAGTTCCCATTCATAGCTGAACAGACAAAATTCATCTGTAAAGAATGGGCACTAAGTATTTTTTAAAAAGACAAAATTTAGTGTCAGTTTAGGGAAAACACGATCCAGTTTTAAAGCACTTAGGAGCCATCCCAGAAGGCTCGGGCAAGGAAGAGGCATGTTTCCAGCCTCACAGTCCAACCTGAACTCAGCCTGGTCCCTTCCCACATCTGCATGGAGCCCACCTTGTCTAGTCTTGGCCAGAGAGGCCAGATTGGGTGGCCAAGGCCCTGGTCCCATGCAGGAGTGTGTGGGGGACATTCTTGGTCCAATGGAAGGAGAAGGGGAACCCTTCAGACAGGTCAAGCCCCTCAGCTGAGTCTCAAACTCTGTCTTGGACCCTTGATTCCCTGATCCCTGGAAAGGCAGGTGCTTCCCTGCTGCCCTCAGCCCAGTAGTAGCCAGGTGACATGCTGTTCCTGGGGTCCTCAGGGATTGCTGCACACGGAGTGTGTTTCACCCTTCCACATGGGGATAAAAAGTAAATTCTATCTCCTTCCCTTTCTCTGGGAACAAAACACACAAAGCCAAATCTGTCCACCTCTAAAGTCTCCGTGGGTATTCCCTGCTCCTACCAGAGGCTGCTGGGAGGGGGGAGAGGGTCTTGCACCCAGTGACACCAGTACACTGAGCTTTTTCAGTTCTGTGTTTGTTCTTCCAGTTCTTCTTTCCCCCCTTGATGTCACATTTGCACTCGTCACTTCTCACTGCTATCACTGTGTCTGCCTCTGGCCATCAGCATTTCTACTTCTGATCTTTGTGCTTTTAAAAACTAACCAGGCACATTCATTTCCACTGTGTATAAAGTGAGAGTCACTGGGCTCTGAGTGAGGGTCTGTCCTTTTTTTCCTTTTATTTATTTATTTTTTTTGATGTGGCACTGGGGATTTGAACTCAGTGCCTCACACTTGCTAGGCAGGCGCTCTACCACTTGAGCCACTCTGCCAGCCCTTTACATGTTGGTTATTTTTGAGACAGGGTCTCATTTTATGCCAAGGCCAGCTTGGACTGTGGTCCACTTATTGTGCTTCCTGCATAGCTGGGATCACAGGTGCACACCACCGTGCCCAGCTATTGCTTGAGTTGGGGTCTTGGAAACTTTTTGCCTGTGCTGGCCTTAAACCTAGATTCTCCCAATCTTTACCTCTCGAGTAGCTGGAATTACAGACTTGAGCCTCAGTACCCAGCCCCGATCTGCTCTACTCTGTTGACAGTTCAGAGGTCTTTTCATTAATATCTGGGGTCAAGGTTGGCTTCTGGGTAAGAGAGTGACAAAAAAAGTGATATGTCATTATTCCTGCCTTCCAGAGCTGACTGCAGACACAAGTGCCATACAGTTGCACTGGAGAAACACACAGCTGGGAAACCCCTAACGAAAGACAGGCATCATATATGAAATTATACATGTGAGCAGTTACATATAAAAATCTGTACATGATTCCCTAGTTACACATAGTACACATTTAGTATAAATAGACAAAGATACTGGTGTATAAAAAGTAAATCTGTTCTGGGAGCTGACGCAGCATCTATACCGTAGGTCTCTTCCATCCCTGGCCAAGTGTTTCCAGTTTCCCCAGCCTGCAGTCTCAGAGGAGCCCTGGCTCGGCTGGAGGCTGCAGGAGGAATGTCACCTGTGTGCCCCAGTGGGCTAGGTGGGCGGAGGGCCGTTGTAGCGGAGCATGAGTGTGAAGGAGTGGGCAAGGTTGTTGGCCATGGAGCAGCTGCGCTCCTCAACCCCGGCAGGGAGTAGGAAGAGCAGGAGCAGGAAGAGCAGGAGCAGCAGCTGCAACGGGAGTGCCATGCGACATGCCTTCCGCAGGAGCGAGTGGAGTCCCCAGCGCCACCGGGTCTGTGGGACCAACACAGGACAGGACATAAGTGGGTGACTGCAGCTCCCTGGGGGAGCAGGGCAGGTGGGTGGCCACACGGGACTCACTGTGCCACTACACGTGTCTCAGCTTGCTCATCTGTGAAATGGGGCTAATGACCTGTGCAGCTTTCTCTAACCATTCAAGGTGGAAAGGAAGCAAAGACATAAAATGACAGGTTCTGCCCATTATTCTTCCAGTGGACAGTCTCCAAGTCAGATGGTTTATTCACTTTTTTTTTTTTTCAGTACTGGGGCTTGAACTCAGGGCCTTCACCTTGAGCCACTCCACCAGCCCTACTTTTTGTGATAGGGTTTTTCGAGCTAGGGTCTTGCAAGCTATTTGCCTGGCCTGTCTTCAAACTGTGACCATCCTGAGTAGCTAGGATTGCAGGCATGAACCACTACTGCCCGGAACAATTTTCAACCTTGACAATGGTGTGAAAGTGCTACACTCTCAGTGGAAACCGTACTTTGAATTTTTATCTTTTTCCCAGTCTGGATATGCTGGGTATCGGGAGTGACAATGGTTCCCAGTCAGCCCCTGGAACTCGAAGGTGAATGACAACATGACAGTGTCCTACGGCCAAGCCGGCATGAGACAGGGTAGATGTGTTGTACGCATTTCCCTCTTACAATATTTTCAACTCCCACTGGGTTTATCAGGACACAAACCCTATCCTAAGTGGAGGGGTGGCTGGTAAGGGTGCTCACTGGGATCTTGAGGACCAAGCAACTTCTTTAAGCCTCAGAAATAGGAGTAAAGATGATGGCTACCTGACATAGTTGTGATGCTGAAATGAGATGGCTCCTGGCCATGGACGGTCCCCACCCAAAAACTGCTGTCATCATTAGTGTGCATCCTTAATATCACCACCATCTGAACCATCGCCATCACCAGCACCATCATCATGGGTAGTGGCAGCTGACTTTCTCTTCTTCATCATCATTGTCACTATTGCTGCCACCTGATGGTCACCCTCACAAGCTCCAGAGACCAATAGACCTCGCTGCTGTAATGTCCACAAAAGTGCTCAAAAGGTATTTCCTAAATCCTTCAGGGACCAGCCGGGTTGTGGCTTCACAGGTGTTCAGACTAGAAATGCGAGGCAAGAGCTGGTCACTTAGGAAAGCAGAGACCCTGGTGGCCGAGATGTGGCATGGTGCAGGACAGGGGCCCCACTCTTCAGAATTTGGTAGGGTGGGCACCAATCTAGACTCCTTCACATAACATCTAGGTGACCTTGGGAAAATCAATAACCTCTCTGTGTCTGTTTCCATCTTTGCAAAGTAGGGATGGAGTGCCTGCTGGGGATGGGGAGGACTCAAAGCAAAGTATGTTTGACCACAGTTCAAATGTGCCAGCTCTTACTATTTGTGTTATTAGTGATAAAATCTAGCAATCTTAGCAATGATTTGTGCCATAGTTACCTTAATATTACTAATAACTGTCCTTGTACTATTAGTATAGGCCATATCAGCTGACTCCCCGAAGAAGCAAAGACTCACCGTGCAGAGCACACATGGCCACTGTCCAGGGATGATGTCAGTGATGGTGACCATGGTGATGGGGTGATGGTGACAGCTGGGGTGGGGGTGGTGGCAGCAAGGATGTTGATATTGGTGATGATCATGGTGATGGTGATAATGGAGATGATGCTGGTGATGGGAGGCGGAGGAGATGGTCATCACCATGGTGATGACAGTGGTGGTGGTGGTGGTAGTGTAGTGACAGAAGGAAGAACCATAGCTCCTGCAGGCACTTGTGGGGAGTCTGACCTGGGCACGCCGTCTCTCCGCCTCTCCTATCTGAGCCATCTCCCCCTCTCTTTTTCCCCAACCATCTCTCCAGATCACAACACCTGACCCTCTGCCTCCAGCCTCAAATGTTGCCACTCACCAAAGTCCTGGGCGCTGACTTTGCGTGGACTGCGTGCAGCCCAGGCAGGAATACGCACTGGTGGCTGTATTTACTCAGCAATGACTTCAGGAGGAGTGGGCAGGACACACTGTTTAAGCGTATGATTCATGGAGGAGGTGGCCCTTCCCTGCCACTGGGCTGGGTCAGGCATGGCTGTAACAGGCTCGGTTCTCAGTGGGCTCTGAGAACCTGTGGAGGCCCTGGCTCGACATCTTGACATATCCTGATGATTCTGTCTGATTTCAAGCCTCTAAATGTATGCAGACAGGGCTAGGGGGTGAGGGGTAAAGACGACATGCTACAGGCCCACCCCAGCCTGGGCTTCCACTACAACAGAAACCTGTAATTATGGCCTCCCAAGTGGAGGGTCTGTTTATAACATCCTTTTCCTGTTGACTCCTCTGTTCTCAGAGCTGACACTTTGCTTATGCAAGTGAGCAGTGTGACTTGGCTGTGACCCTCTGGGGGTTGTTTGTATCTACAAGTGTTGGCCAGGGTGGTCTTCTTCAAAGGGGGCTTACTGCCTGCCCAGGCTTCTCACTTGGAGCCTCTTCCCGTCGAGGGCCCTGAATTTCAAATGATCTTTAGAATAAACTATGTTTTAATATGATTCTCAAGTGCGTTGAACACAGTCTCACACACTCACGCACGCATGCATGCACACAAAGGGGCCTGAACTGCCTTCTAAGAAGTCAACAAGGAAATGGACAATCCTAGTTCCAAGAGCTTTTCTGTGTTTTAGTTTCCCCTTTTCTCTGCTCAGAACTACCCAAAGAGAGAAGGGGCTTAGCTTCTTCGGGGTGAAGCCCCCTATCCCTCAGGGCCAAAGCAGAGCGTGGATGAGCAGGTAGTAGGGGAAAAGACAGGAGGTGCTGGTGTCAAGGAATCATACTTCCCAAGGACTCTGTAGTCCATCATGGTCACACAGCACCCACACTCCAGAGTTCTGAGGAATTCAGGCCTCTTGCCTAGGTCATAGTATGTGACTTAGTCTTCTGCCATGGATGAAATGGGACATGAGAGAATAAAAGGTTCAGAGTCCTGGGCTCTAACCCAGACTCATCTACTTCCTAGCTGCATGACCTAGAACAGGTTGCTTAGGTACTCGGGGCCTCAGTTTCTTCATCTGCTGGGGAGAAGGAAGAATGACTGACACTTGCTTACCTAACCTATAAGGATAAAAGAGGCAAGGCATGCTATGCTTAACAGGTGTGGTGGATGCTCAATAAAGGTCCACACCTCTCTTCTAGCTGATGGGCACTGAGGCAGATGGGCGGTCCCTACGAGCCCCACAAGCTTCCTGTCCACCTGGGATGCAGGAGTCAGGCACCACCAACCTCTCCAGACCCCTCAGAGAGAAAAGCGCTTCTTCCTTCAATATCCTTTCTTGGCTCCCAAGAGACCCTTGTGCTCTCTGGCCACAGGGCCTTTGTGTATCCTGTTCCCTCTGTCTGTAACACTCATTTTCTCCTTTCCCCAACCCACCTGGTAATTCTAATACCAGCTGAGTTACTTCCTCAGGGAGACTTTCCTTGGCCTCTAGACCAAAAAGAAGCCCACCACCCATTCTCATGGCACCAGTACCTTCCAACCTTAGGATCACTGATTAAGCTCTGTGCTGCCCTCACCTTGCAGGCAGAGCTCACCTCCTTTTTCTCACTGCTACATCCTTAGCAGTGCTCAATAAGTATCTGCTGGATGGTTGAAGGGATGAATAAGGCTCCTCTGTCCTGTGCTCTGGCCATCTGCTGGTCCTTGGGTGCCACAAGGTGACCATAGGGACACTTGCTGACCACTGTCAGTGAATGTTCTCCCAATGGTCCACCAGAACATCTGAGCTCCACTTGTCAATCCATGAACTCACCGACTCCCCCAAAGGCCCGGAGCTGAGCATGACCTTGGCCATAACCTTCCTGAACTCCTCAACCGTTCGCGAGATCAGCTTTCCTCTGCACGTTTTAGAGGGAGAAATTGAGGCTAAGGGAGAGTAGCTAGCCCAAGTCATGTGGACAGGCTCAACATTTCAGCATCACTTTCTACAAAGTCCCCCCTGCCCATCCCACAGGGCGTTTCTCACAAAAAAACAGCCACTAAAACATTAGCCCAAGTCACAAGTTGCCCTCTGCATAAGTTCTTTAATTTTTTTTTTTTGGTGGTACTAGAAATTGAACCCAGGGCATTGTGCATGCCAGGCAAGCATTATACCACTTGACCCATAGCCCCAGTCCCTTTGGTTTGTATTTTGTTTGTGAGATAGGGTCTTGTGCCTAACTTTGTCCAAACTGGCCTTAAACTTGTGATCCTCCTGCCTCTGCCTCCTGAGTAGCTGGGATTACAGACAGGTGTACACTACCATGCCTGGCTTCAGCCCCCGTTGTTAAAACTGGGTCTGTCACGGCTGGGCCAACCTGACCTGGAGTCTCACATGTGGAAGTCATGCCACATGACTGGTGCCACCAGCACACTATGCTGCAGGGCTAGGGGACTTCGCATGTGTCCCATCCTGGGAGGGGCTGGCACAGTTGGGGGAGGGGGCAGGACTCATTGTATCTCTGTAGTGGGGAGGCTCTGCATGAGACAGCAGCCACAGAGCTTATTTTTTCAGATTTTTGGGCTGGACTAGAGAGGAGGGAGTCACCCTGAGCTGGCCTTTTGGAGGTGGCTTCCCTCACGGACAGGCAGTGCCCTTGGATGTACTGATTGAGTTTATCCTTACTCAAGTAAGGATTGAACCTCCCTCTGCCCTGGCCAGTTCTTCCCTCATCTTCCTTCCTCTGAGATGCACCCAGACCAGGCTGTGAGCTTAGGACCAGAACCAAGATCAGTGAGGGGCAGGGATGAGAAAATGGGTGGTCATGACACTTCAATGATGTGAGGATGGGGTTTGGATGGGCGCAGGAAAAAAGTGAAGTCTCCCTGAGATATGCTGAGTCGGAGTGCTCTGTGGGACCCCAGAGACATCTAGCGGGTAGCTGGGTCTTTGGGATGTGGCTGGAAGGAGAGCCCTGAAAGGAGATGGAGCAGGGAACAGAGGTGGAAGGAGCTGCTGGGGAGCCAGGGAGCCAGGAAGGGGAAAGGGTCCTGGGGAACCCAGGGGTGCCCCCCTCACCAGTGCAGGAGGCACTGCACTTCCAGCCCCTCACAGGTAACTAACTAATCACGAAAGAAATGACTGCGACTTTACAGGAAAGAAACCCATAAGGGAGTCACCACCTTAGCAGAGCGGCAGAGTTGCATGGTCAGCATTGGGGTGCATGGACGTTGTGTGCTTCCTGAGAAGACATCAGCCTCACTCCTGTGACATTCATGCCAGAAATACACAACCAAAGCCCATCACGAGAAGCATGAATGAAACCCAAAAGGAGGGCCCATTCCACACTTCCTGGCCCAGGCTCAAGAAGGTCAAGGTCAATAAAAATGAAGAAACACTGAGGAAGAGCTCCAGCGCAAAGAAGGTTAATAAAACAAGACAACTGAATGCATGTGTGGTCCTGGACTGGTGTCCCGGATGGAGGACAAGGCATAAAAATGGCTGCAAATGGTATATTCAGATAATGTGCCATCAAGCCACAGAAAACCATGGGGGTCTGAAAAAGAATGTATGAAAACAATTCCATTTACAATAGCCTCAAAAAAAATCAAATACCTGGGTGTAAACCTAACAAAAGATGTGAAGGACCTCTACAAGGAAAACTATACACTTCTGAAGAAAGAGATTGAGGAAGACTATAGAAAGTGGAGACATCTCCCATGCTCATGGATTGGTAGAATCAACATAGTAAAAATGTCTATACTCCCAAAAGTAATCTACATGTTTAATGCAATTCCCATCAAAATCCCAATGACATTCATCAAAGAGATTGAAAAATCTACCGTTAAATTTATATGGAAACACAAGAGGCCACGAATAGCCAAGGCAATACTCAGTCAAAAGAACAATGCTGGAGGTATCACGATACTTGACTTCAAACTATATTACAAAGCAAAAGCAATAAAAACAGCATGGTACTGGCACAAAAACAGACATGAAGACCAGTGGAACAGAATAGAGGACCCAGATATGAAGTCACACAACTATAACCAACTTGTCTTTGACAAAGGAGCTAAAAATATACGATGGAGAAATAGCAGCCTCTTCAACAAAAACTGCTGGGAAAACTGGTTAGCAGTCTGCAAAAAACTGAAACTAGATCCATGTATATCACCCTATACCAATATTGACTCAAAATGGATCAAGGACCTTAATATCAGACCACAAACTCTAAAGTTGATATAGGAAATTGTAGGAAATACTCTGGAGTTAGTAGGTATAGGTAAGAACTTTCTCAATGAAACCCCAACAGTACAGCAACTAAGAGATAGCATAGATAAATGGGACCTTATAAAGCTAAAAAGCTTCTGTTCATCAAAAGAAATGGTCTCTAAACTGGAGAGACCACCCACAGAGTGGGAGAAAATATTTGCCAACTAAACATCAGACAAAGGACTGATAACCAGAATATATAGGGAACTTAAAAAACCAAATTCTCCCAAAACTAATGAACCAATAAAGAAATGGGCAAGTGAACTAAATGGAACTTTCTCAAAAGAAGAAATTCAAATGGCCAAAAAACAAATGAAAAAATGCTCACCATCTCTAGCAATAAAGCAAATGCAAACTAAAACCATGCTAAGATTCCACCTCACCCCTGTTAGAATAGCCATCATTAGCAACACCACCAACAACAGGTGTTGGCAAGGATTCCGGTAAAAAGGAACCCTCTTACACTGTTGGTGGGAATGTAAACTAGTATAACCACTCTGGAAAAAAATTTGGAAGCTACTTAAAAATCTAAACATTGATCTACCATTTGATCCAGCAATACCACTCTTGGGGATATACCCAAAAGACTGTGACACAGGTTACTCCAGAGGCACCTGCACACCCATGTTTATTGCAGCACTATTCACAATAGCCAAGTGATGGAAACAGCCAAGATGCCCCAGCACTGACGAATGGATTAAGAAAATGTGGTATCTACACACAGTGGAATTTCATGCGGCCTTGAAGAATGAAATGTTGTTATTCGCTGGTAAATGGATGGAATTGGAGAACATCATTCTGAGTGAGGTTAGCCTGGCCCAAAAGACCAAAAATTGTATGTTCTCCCTCATATGCGGACATTAGATCAAGGGCAAACACAACAAGGGGATTGGACTTTGAGTACATGATAAAAGTGAGAGCACACAAGGGAGGGGTGAGGATAGGTAAGACACCTAAAAAATTAGCTAGCATTTGTTGCCCTTAACGCAGAGAAACTAAAGCAGATACCTTAAAAGCAACTGAGGCCAATAGGAAAAGGGGAGCAGGAACTAGAGAAAAGGTGAGATCAAGAAGAATTAACCTAGAAGGTAACACACACTCACAGGAAATCAATGCGAGACAACTTCCTGTATAGCTATCCTTATCTCAACCAGCAAAAACCCTTGTTCCTTCCTATTATTGGTTATACTCTCTCTACAACAAAATTAGAGATAAGGGCAAAATAGTTTCTGCTGGGTATTGAGGGGGTAGGGGGGAGAGGGAGGGGACGGGGTGGGTGGTAAGGGAGGGGGTGGGGGCAGGGGGGAGAAATGACCCAAGTCTTGTATGCACATATGAATAATAAAAGAAAAAAAAAAAAAGAAAAACATGGGGGCAAAACTCAAATGCATGTTGGTAAGTAAAAGAAGCCAGTCTGAAGAGGCCACACAGTGAATGAGCCAAAATCTATGACATCCTGGGAAAGGCAAAACAGAAAAAAATCAGTGTTGCAGGGCCTGAAGGGAGAAGGGGAGAAGGGGGAAGGGGAGGAACAGGTGGAGCGCAGGGGATTTCCAGGCCCGTGGAACCACTGTATGAGAACGTAACAGTAGACACCTATCCTTACTCATTTGTCCAAATGCCGAGAATGGGCAACCTCAGAGTGACCCCTAATTCACACCGTGGACTTTAGTCAATAGTGATGCATCTGCCCTGGTTCATCATTTGTAAGAAAGGTACCACCTAAGGCAAGAGAGGAAGCCAAGGAGCCATTTCCTCCAGCTAGAAAAGAAGGTGGGGACTGCAGGTGTGGGTCAAGCAGTACGGTGCCTGGTTAGCATGTGTGAAGCCCTGAGTTCAAACCCCAGTGTTGCCAAAAAAAAAAGAAAAGAAAAAAGGAGGAGGAGGAGGAGAAGAGGAAGAGGAAGAAGAAGAAGAAGAAGGAGAAGGAGGAGGAGGAAGAGAAGAAGAAGGAGAGAGAAAGACCAGGCATAGCTGTGAGAGGAAGTTTCTCTCTGTGTACTGTGGCAAGCTCTCCGATGCTTTCTAAGATTTGACACTGCACTATTTCATCCAATCTAAGACACCAATCATTATTTTGCCTACCATGAAGAAGCTGGGGCACCAGGCTATACCTTCGATGGAAAAACCACCTCACAGAGAGTGGGGGCCAGGACAGCCAGCATGTCAGCTCAGCATTGGACAAGAGGAGGAAACAAAAACTCTTCCCTGAGAGTTTGAGCCACAGGCCAAAGCTCCATTGATAGGGCAGTCTCAAGCTCACACAAATCATTGTGTCCAAAGAGAAACAAAACAAAATGTGACCTGCAATGAACCAAGCCTTATATGCACATATGAATAATAAAAGAAAAATGAAAAAAAAATAATAAAATAAAATGAACTACTCAATATCCCAAAAAAAAAAAACAAAAACAAAAAAACAAAATGTGACCTGCCAGCAGGGATTTGGATTTAAAGAACCCCCAGGTGGCTGTGTTCTGGGAAGGGGGGAGGGAGCAATGGCAAAGACTCACTAGAAGAACTGGATTGTACTAAGATGCCTAACTGCCAGGGATGGGAAAATGTGAACGTTATGAGTGTGAAAACCTATGAAAGATGGCAAGTAAACGAAATGCTGCTCTGGGGTGACTGTCTGCCAAAAGCCTGCACTGTGTAATTCCTGGAAGGTGTCTGTTTGCTGTTCTTGCAAACTGTCCTGCTTTGCCTGTAAGAAAAGCAGTGATGGCCATTCTGTTCCACAAGTTAAAAAAAAAAAAATGTGCATTGAGGTAGGGCAGGGCCAAGGCAGGGCTTGAGTTGACACACAGCCCAGTTGCTCCTCAAAAAGCAGCTACACCTCATGTGGCTGAGTGCAGGAAGCAACACCCAGGGCACTGTGCTGGCAGGCACATAGGCAGCTGGAGATTTCATCACTCTTAACTACTCTGTTTATACAAACAAGCAGCCTGAAGGCAAGGATGTAGTCAGAGCCTTCAGTGACAGAACTGGGAGAGAGAAAAATGTGGACGACCAACTGCTGATAAATAATTAGCTTGGAAGCAGACATTTTTTTTTTCCTTCCCTTGGACTGAAAATAACGTATGAAATGTTTTTAACTTGGCATGATTACAGCTGCTGCAGACAGCACTTATTTTCTACCTGTCAGGTCTGCATGTGTGTGCACACGTGCATCTGTGTAGAGTCATAAACATGCATGCGCACAGCCTAGCCAGCAAAAAAACACCAGGGCTGCTATGATTTGGATCTGAAGTGTCCCCCAAAGGCCCATGTGTTAAAGGCTGTGGCACTATTTGGAAGTGATAGAAACTTTCAGAGGTGGGGGGGCATGCTCTTAGAGAGGGTTATGAGGTGAGCAGTTTTCCTCTGCCCCATGTTCCCTGCCATGATGTGCTGCCTCACCACAGGCCCAAAGCAAGATCATGAACTGGACGCTCAACTGTGAGCCAAAATAAGCCTTTTCTCCTGAAAAATTGATTATCTCAAGTATTTTATTGTACTGCCAGAAAGCTGACTAATAGGAAAATCAGCAAGTGACAATGTGAAGACCAAAGGGTTTGTTTGGTTTCTCAGAAAGAGAAGCAGGTTGGTACATACCTGTAATCCCAGCACTCAAGAGGTTGAGGCAGGGGGATTGCAAGTTTGAGGCCAGGCTGGGATACATAAGGAGATTCTCTCCCCTCACCCAACAAAACAAAGAAAGAAGAAGGAAGGAAGGAAGGAAAAGAAAGAAAAGCAGGGCAGTATCTGCTCGGTGGCTCTCGTTTATTTATTGGTTAAGTGACTTACTGATGGTCATGCACACTAGTGGTGGAATCTAGATTTGAATCCAGATGGTAACACAGTGTGGTCCCCAGGCCAGCAACATCATTGTCACCTAGAACCTTGTTAGAAGTGCAGATTCATGGGCCACTCCAGACCTAATAGATCAGAAACTCTAAGCCTGGGGCACGGAGGCATGACTGAAGTGGTAGAGCGCTTGCCTAGCAAGTGCGAGGCCCTGAGTTCAAACCCCAGTACCACCAAAAAGGAAAAAGAAAGAGAAACTTTAGGGATGGGTCCAGAAATCTGGTTTGCACAAGCTGCACATAAGTGTATGTCAGCCCCGAGTTTCCTTCCTTCTTCACAACAGGCTGAGGTCCATTAGCTCAAAAGTCAGCCAGCACCAAAGTCAAAATTTTTATAATCTACTTGTTTCAAATATATCCCAGATGAACAGACGTTGTAGCTACTTAGAGCTTTTGTGCTTGTATATCCCACAGAACTGCATCCAACATCTGCCAGCCACAGCTAGAACAAATCTCATCACAGCTGCTGCCCTCTGTGGCTCAGAGACCATCGCCCTGCTCAGCAGCACTGGCTACACACAGAAGCTCCATCGACTCTCCACCCAGACAGGTGCACAGGTAGCAGGGCAGGCTGTTGCTTTTTTTTGCTCACCAATATGCTCCCAAGTGCCGAAAGCAAGTGTGGCACAAAATCAGAACTCAGTGAATATTGGTGGAAAGAATGAAGGAAGGAAGGAAGGAAGAAAGGAAGGAAGGAAGGAAGGAAGAAATCAAAGAGGATATAACCAATGGGCATGATGGCTGTGAACGAACCACATTAACATACCAAAATTATAGGCTCCAGAGAACCCGAGCCTGCACTGGACTGGTGTCAGTCAGCCAAGAGTCACCTGCTCAAAACCATTTAGTGAGTACTTACCACGTGCTAGGCACCCTGGCCAGGCACCAGAAGACCCAGACATGGCTTCTGCATCAACTTGGGGGCTGTTTGTGTAACCCCAAATAGTGAAGGGCTTAAAGATAGGAGCTAGAGACAGCCTGGCCATCAGGTCTTGGGTCCGCCATCTCCCACCAGGAGCCACCATGCTGAGCCTAACTTTCCTGACACTTCCCTATTCCTTGAAGAGGCTGTTGTTATTCTAAACTGGGGGTGGGTGGCAAACCAGGACTTAAGCGCTAGGAAACACCTCTATCTCCATATAAAAGTTGGCAGTCTTCAAAAATAATTTGTGAAGTAAGTAAAGTCGGCATTAATATTTTCATTTTATAGATGATGGGAGGAGTGGGCCCCAAAGGCAAGCAACACGTCCAAGGACCTCTAAGCTCCTGACACTGGGTACAGAGCACAGCCTTGGTCTTAGGGTAGCCTAGTCCATGCTTTGTCACCCTCCTGCAGATGCCAGACATGACACTAGCCAGAGGACGGGAAGGAATCCAGGTGTACATATCACCTGGGATACGCAGTTCATGAAATGAGTGATCTTAAGCCACCGGAGCTCTTTGGACCAGAGAATGATGTGGGCTCAGTCATTACAGATCAATGCTCGGCAGAGAACAAGGGTATTCCCTTGGAAATGGTCACACATTTGGCTTTTTTAGTTGTGGGAGACACTGCAGGCCCCTGGGAAGCCTCCTCTAAGGCATCCCCTAGGAGGTAAAAACATGGACTCTGAAGTCAGAGGCCAGACAGCAGTATGGAGCTGAGTGCCCCCATGGAACAAGGTAGATCAATGCGCCAGCTGTTCCCTCAGGCTTAAAGCCGAGGTAAGAATGCCACTTGGGTGTCAGTGGGTGAGGTGGGGGGTCAATGGGGCGCGCTAACCACAATCAGTCACAATTCCCGACGTACAACGAGGTCAGCCACTGTGCCCATGTAGAGTGATATGAGCCAGTGGTGTCCTTTGCTTACTGTTTCTACTGCTTTTGCTTCAGCCACAAATGCCACAGGAGTGTCCCTGAGTGTCTCAGTGGATGCAAGTGGAAACACATGCCTGGTAGCATGAAGGGCTCCATCACCCCCTCCCAATGTGTCCCTCTGAAGCCTGTACACTCCAGTGTCACCAGGATGGTCAACAGTCCAGTTTGCCTGGAACAGTCCAGTTTACTCCTGCTGCCACCGTAATTATTAGCAGCATCCTTCTTACTCTTCAGCGTGTGCTAGTCTGGATGACAAATTCCAGTGTCACTTCCACCATGTACCTGTCACAGCTGAGCACTCTGCACACACACCTGCCAGTTACTCCTCAAGCCTGGTGCTTTTTAAGAGCACAGACCCCGGGCCCAACGCAATGCAGCCCAGAACTGATTCCCTGTCAATGCTCCTCAGACCTCACAGAACTTTGCAGAAAGCTCAGGCAACCTACCCCAGCATCTCAGGCCCACCCGCCCTGCAGGCGCCCCTTCTAGCTTCGCGGAGCAGATGGTAGGCACGTACCTTCTGGAATCCAGTCAGTGCCCCTGGAGAACTCTGTGTCTGTTATTTTAGGGGAAGAGAGGAAAGGGGGGGAAAAGCAAGGTGAGCAAAACTTAAATCCCAGTAGAGTCTGTAATGGAATATTCATTTTGTCAGAAGAGCGTTTCTTTAAAACTTCTGGTCATCTGGATAGCCCCAAGCCAGCAGGGGATTCAATTTAATGAGCTTTTTAACACACTTCAGGCCCAGGCGGGACTCGGTCTGGGAAGGCCTTGGCCAGGCACTGGGGCATGGCCGCCTGGCTTGGGCTGGGCTGACATCTAGTGGCCAACACAGGGTCAGGGCCAGAAAAGCCTGCAGCAACCCGGCGTGACTGGTGTGTTGAAATGGCACTAGAGGCCACTCCACCTACCTCCTCTCTGGGCTTGGGGAATAAGCTCCATGCCTCAGTTTCCTCATTGGTCCAGAGGGAATGATAACTGTCTCCTTTATAGGGTTGCTTGGAGTTATAAAAGCTATTGTTATTAGCATAGGCATTGTTATTATTTTGTGTAGGAGACACAGGGGACCAAGAAGAGAAACCGCTTGGTCAAAATCATAATGCAAGTCAGTGGGAGAGTCGGGCTGGACCCCAAGGCTCTTGATGGTCAATCAGGTGCTTCCTCAGTTCCCTCTCCAGAGACTGGGGTGCAGTTTCTCTAACAGGGAAAATATACACGAAGCTCTTCACAGGACAGGCAGCAAGCACGCCTCACACACGAGCCATTAGGTACTGCCACTGTTATTGGCCATTGTTTCTGGAATGGACTCAGCCTCACAGGACATAGGTGGCCAATGATATCACATAAGTCAAGCGTCTGGGTCCTGTGACTCTCCTCCTCTTTATCTGAGTGGTCACCACAGCCTGGGACACAGATGCCCAGGACAGAGCAAACACAGAGCAAACTCTGTCTCCCTAGGTGAGTCTAGACCCAGCCTTGTCTCTTCCTGGGGCCTGGGACCTGCATCCTCAGCACCTACCAGCAGGCGACCAGAGTCCTTGAGTTTTGACTTGTACAGCATCCAGCGGTAGCGTAGATCTTCCAGGTCATCCGAAGAGCCCCTCACTGGCCTGAGGCGAAGGAGGTTCTCAAAGAAGTGCTGACCTTCTGGGACTCGAGCCTCCAGCTCCTGAGGGAGAAGGCGGCATCATGGTAGAGCTTCCCAATGGCCCAGACATCCCACCCAGCTGCTAAGGACAGGAAAATCAAGTGTCACGTGGCAGAGAGGCATACAGGGAGCAGGCGGACAGAACCCCTAATGTGAGAATCTCATCTGTGCAAAGTCAAACCAAAGTCCAGCAACCGCACTCTGGAATGTTCCAGAATGACCTCCTGCATGGAAAGGCAGCTGGACTGCTGACCACTGTGGTCACTTCCAACTCTGACCTCTCAGGACCAAGTCATCCAGTGGGCTTAAAAGAGGAGTTGCCACCATTATAAAACCATCACTATTGGACATAGCTTTCTAGTGCCATTTTTGAGCCTGGTAGACTGGTGTTGGGTAGGACAGATTTTTCTATCAAAGTAGATTACTATGTTTCCCTAGGATGATATCATTTATTCCTAGGGTTCCTGAGGTGGTGTGATATGGGAGTAGGATGAGGGCTCTACAGGCAGGAGCCTGGATTTAAATCCTGGCTTGGGATCCTGGCTCTGCCCCATCTTAGAGCTGTGTGACATGGAACAATTAGCTTAGCTGCTCAGAATCTGCTAGAATGAGAGTTGGACAAGAACAAAGGTGCTTAGCCAGGGGAACTAAAAGTCCTTTCTGGTATGACTGGAGTGGTGTGTTGGGGGATGGGAAGCAAGAGGAGAAGCCGCCTATCTGAGCTAGGAGAGATGGGTGGGAAAGACTTCCTGGTGACAGTGAACTACATGATTGGTACTAAGACATTACACAGCCATCAAAGGATTAATGAAAGAGTGAGGTACAGTAGGTGAAAGCCCAGGAAAGTGGGGAGTGGAGGTGCAGCTCACTTGCCTTGCATGTGCAAGGCCCTGGGTTGCATCCCCAACACTAAAGAAAACAATTAACAAAAACTCGGGAAAGGATGAGAGCCCAGAAGGAAGCCCAGTGTTCAGGCTTTGCCCTTACAACACCTGCCAGTCTGGAAGAAATAGCTATGCAACTGATCTGTGCTTTTGGCAGCCTCAGAGGAAGATGAAGGTCATGACCTGGGCTCTGCAGATGGAGTCTGATAAACCATTCCCCCTTCACTGGACGCTCCTGCACACTTCATCCTCAGAGTAAAGGTGAACCAGAAGTGCCTGGTAAGGACTTGCAATTCGGTTTCAAGTTATCTCAGTTGTCCAGAGGACCCACAAGCTTTGAACTTGGATTCAGCAGCAGAAGGGATGGGAGGCTGGTTGCAGAAGGAGCCATGAGCTGGGTGGGGATCCCCACAGGAAGGAGGAGACCAGCTAAGAGGCTGTTGCCTTAGTCAAGGTAAATGATAAGTGCTGAGATTAAGACAGTGGCCGAGAGAAAGGACAGGAAAGGAAAAAAATGTCAGGGAGATGGAATCAAGGAGGGTTTGGTGACCACTATGGTATGCAGAGCCCAGGCCTTGACCTTCATCTCCCTGCCCTCTGAGGCTGCCAAAAGCACAGATCAGTTGCATAGCTCTTTCTTCCAGACTGGCCGGTGTTGTTAGGGCAAATGGAGGCCTGAACACAGGGTTTCCTTCTGGGCTCTTATCCTTTCCCGAGTTTTTGTTTGTTTTTTTCTTTAGTGTTGGGGATGGAACCCAGGGCCTTGCTCATGCCTGGCAAGTGCTCTACGACGGAGCTGCACCTCCACTCCCCACTTTCCTGGACTTTCACGTAATATACTTGGACCGCTATGGAGCTTGCTCCCTCCAAAGCTCATGTAACGTTTGGTTACCATTGCAACCATACCAAGAGGTGGGACCTTTGAATGGTGATCTGGCTGCAAAGGTCCCATGAGGGCCCTTAATGCTGTCATGTAAAGGCGAGAGGATGCCTTTACCTCTTTGGGCTTCTGCCTTTTTCCTTGTGCTGACACAACAAGGAGGCTCCTGCAAGATTCTGGTGCCTTGATCTTGGACTTCCTCGTCTCCAGAACTGAGTCACAGCCTGGGGGACATGGCTCAAGTGGTAGAGTGGGTGCCTAGCAAGTGCAAGGCTCTGAGTTCAAACCCCGGTACCACCAAGAAGAGTAAAAACGTAATCACAGAATTGTGAGCCAATAAATTCCTGTTCATTATAAATTATCCAATCATGAGTATTTTGTTATAGCAGCACAAATAGACTGAGACAGCAACTAGATTAGAAAGAAGAGTCATGGTTGGTCAATTGCAAACATGGCCTTGGCTCCTTGGTCCCCTCCCCAGCCAGCCCAGGGCCGTTTGCAATATGACTTTGCAATTGCTCCCAGCAAGTAGTAGAGTCTGTGTTTGCTCCCCTTGAATCTAGGGTGACCCTGTGGGTTTCTTTGGCCAACAGAATTCAGTTCCTAGTCTGGGCCTCCAAAGGCCTTTCCTGTTCCATAGTCCACAGGAGAATGAGATGTGCGTGGTCCACCTCAAGCACCAACAGCCCAGCAGCCCTCAGAAGTTGAGCATCCAGCAGATTTACAATTGACCAGACAAGGAAGCCCAGCAGACTTGGCCCCTGGAACTTACTGAAGCTAGACTGAGTTCAGCCTGAATTGCCAGCTTCCAGAAGCATGAGTTAAATAAATAGTTGTTTCAAGTCACACAGTGTTGGGGTGGTTTGTTACACAGCAATTGCTAACTGATACAGGAGTAGAGTGATCAATGGTAATATTTTCCAAAGAGGGAAATACAGAAATAGGAAAAATGAATGGATAAATGAATAATGAATGAATGAAACAAGTCTAAAACATTTGAACCAAAAAAGTTTACAAACTATTATTTATACACAAGTGTGAGCAGCTCATGGACTACTGTGTGCATGTACTCCTTTGTTTGAAGGACTCTATGGTGGCAAGTACAGATACAGTCACAGAACCCAGGGACAAGGGACCACTCCTTGGGAACAGACCTGCAGCTTTCTCTCTCTGGTTCTCAAGTCCTTGGCTGTGGTAGTTCTCATGGCAATGATTCTAACCAGCTTGGAATTTTCCTCCTGCAACCACTGTTCAAAGTTCCTCAGGAGCCGGGAGACATCTTCACGGCTGCCCTCTTCTTCCTCCAGCAGGTTTGCCTGTAGGAAGTCGTGTGACCAATGTGGGAGGTGAGAAAGGAATTCCACTGAGCAGAAGGGTAGGATGAGGAAAGGGTAGGGGAGCAGCCTGGGGCAGGGGTAGGGGGATGGAGAATAATCTCCACTCAACACAGCCTCATTTGGGAAAAGTGTTCCTCACTATTACCTCCTTGGTTCCTTCATGGAAGTCACCATCATCCCTTACCAGAATGGCTATCAGTGGACACCTTTCTCCTGTTCTTGTTTCCCTCTGGGCTCTGTGGCCAGAGTTTAAAGTGCAAATTGGTCCAGCTAATTCCTTCCTTACACACGTGTGGCTTCGTGTGCCTCCCTGACTGAGCACATGGGTTCCGGTTCTGCCAGCCTCTGGTCAAGCCACCTTCCCCCTCCTTCTCTGAGCACAGTCGGCAGGTGTGCCTCCACCTTTGAATTTGTGCTCCTGCCCTCTGGGTCTCTGTCCACACTGTCCCTTCTGCCTGGAAAGTGCCTCCCTCCTTTCCCCTCCTCCTCTCCCACTTAGCCTTTGGGGTTCAGCTGACATTTCATGGCCCCCAGCAGGACTTCCCTGCCCTGGGACCCGGGCATGACCACTCTACCCTAAGCTCCTTCAGAAACATGCCCTGCATTTTTTTGTAAACCTCTCTTTTAACTACCTGCTCCTTGCACTGTGCTCCGAGGCCCAGCCACACAGCGTGTCCTGGGAGCTTACTAGTAGTGAAGCATCGGGGGCCCCACCTGGGCTACTGAATCAGAACCTGCATTTCAATCAGGTGCATATAACCATCCAGAAGCTCTGCACTGCATTCTAAGTTCTCTGAGGCTGGAAGTGTTATTCGTAGCTGCATCCCAGCTGAGCCCAGTGCTCAATAGATGTGTTTTGAGATGAGGGAATGAGTGGGAGAATGAATAATTTTATTTATTTTGAGGTGGGGTCTTCAGGCTATCCTTGAACTCCTGGGCTCAAGTGATCCTCCTGCTTCAGCCCCCTGAGTAGTTGGGATTACAACAGGCATACACCACTGCACTTGGCTTGATGGAATTTTTGTTTGTTTGTTTTGGTTTTTTGAGATAGGCTCTCCCTGTGTAGCCAGGCTGGCCTCAAATTCAAGATCCTCCTGCTTCAGCCTCCCAAGTGCTAGGATTACAGGTGTGAACCACCACATCTGGCTTGATGGACTGTGTTTGAAGAACAAGGATAAAGTTTCTTTTTAGTATGCCTCAATTTTTTAAAAGGCAGTAAGGGGACATGACAAATGATACCATACAGTTCATACTTTTCATAAAGTACAGTTACAAAGACACCTATCTGGTGTGACCTCGATTTGTCATTGGGGGCCAATAGGAAGTTTGCAGCCCTGACACTACTCCCTGCAGGAGCTGCTAAGGGTTCAGAGGAGTGAAGACCAGTTTGGTCCAGGGATGCCCACAACCTTCCCTCATGGCCCAGCTCTGCAGTCTAGGACCTCTGAGTCCCTCGTGAGTGGCACAATGTCCCCTGGGGCCACAGCAGGAACAGGTGAAACAGAAGTAGCCATGTCCTGTAAGCTGAGTGTGTGGTCCTAGGCTAGGAGGGGGCTGTACTGGAGACCATCCAACCCATCACTTGACTGGAATCTGACCCTTGTCCCAAAGCCCCACTAGACAGACTCACCCCACGCCGCTGCCTCGGAATGGGATCCATGGGGTTGATGAGAAACCCAGATTTGGGGATGTTGTTGGTGAAAACCAGCTTCTTGTCTGAATCTACTTCAGTGGTCTGCAGCTGCCAGTTTCTGATGAGGCTGGAAAGACAAACTCATTCTCTCAAGGTGGGGTGTGATGGGGACCCACCGCCATGGGGGACAAGCAACAGGATTGGGACAATCTGGGTTTCAGGAAACCTCTTGGTTTTACTACTGAGAGTGACTTAGCAGCTATCCTGCTGGGCATCTACATACCCATTGATGCAGGTGAGGAAACTGAGGCCTAAGCCAGAATGGGTTGAAGGCTAACTCCACATTCAAGGTCACTTCTCAACTCCTAATCACCCTGCCAGAACTTGGCCCAAGAGTGGAGGTGTCCCCAGGGCCCTGCGTCATGCCTAGCACGTAGCCCAGTCCTAGTTATCTGCTTTTTTGGACACCAGGAAGTGTTGTTTAGGACAAGGATGGGAGCCAGGGAGACCTTACCTCAGCAGGTTCTCCTCCAGCAGCCTCAGGCCCCGCCAGGATTCTGCCAGCTCCTTCAGCTCTTCCTGGACCATAGCAGCTCCCTCTGTGGAAGACTTCTCCATCACCAGCTGGCCCAGAGCCTCAATCAGGGGTAGCTGGGCCTCTTTCTCTGGGAGCTCAGCCAGCAGCCTCTGGGGGACACATGGACACAGACAGTGAGGTCCTAGGGGAGGTTTCTGCTTCCCAGTGTGGGAGCACTCGTTATTGAGGTTTTGGGGATGCTGGTGAGGGAACAAATGGCCACCTTACCTCAACCTCAGCTTCTTGGGACTTGGCATCCCACAGGCCTGCATCTGCCTGGTGTGACTCCAGAGTCTGTGTGACCACAGCGACCCACTGCTGCAGCTCCAGCAGCCGGTAGCAAAAGGTGCAGTGCTCCTGCACACTCTGCTGACACCTGTCCATGAGGTCCTGTGGCAGAGTCAAAAGGGCTAGGATACCCTGAGTGCTGGTGGAAGCAGAGACCCAGGGCACCACCCTAACTTTGCCTGATCCCTTAGCTCCCCCTTCCCTAGCAGGAATGCCACAGGATTGTCCCTCCCCTCTGTACCCCATAGATCAACTGTGGTATAAGATGCCCCCAGCCTGTCTTGCTTCTATGGAAACTACTGAGTGTAGGAGAGGGTGCGTCAGTCGTAGCTTTCCTCCATCCTTGGTGTGCTGTGAATCCTACATGAGCCCTTGGGAAAACTGTTGGCGAGCATCTGGTAAAAACTGGACACCCAGGTAAAACTTCTGACCCAGCTATCACACTGGGGGCATCGCCCTTCACCAAAGGGCACACATGAGATGCCACTTGTCACAGCTCCAAACTGGAAGACAACCAAGTGCCCATCAACAGGAGAATGGTTAAACACATGGGGGTCTATCCACTCAGCAGAAATGTCCTACAACAGCAAGAATGAGCTCTCTATGGCCACGTGCAGCATTGTGGATGAGTTTACAATCCTCACGTGCAAAAACATGATGGATGCCTTTTCAAGTCTGAGGTCAGGGTTGCTTTTGAGGGTGAGGAGATAGCAGTGCCTGGAGGAGTGTGAGGGAGGCTGGTATCGCTCTGGGATTTATTTGGGTGGTGGTAACACTGATCAATTTAATTTTTAAAATCCACTGAGCTGCATAATTACATGTTTACCTTTCTGAATATGATTATACTTCAATAAAAAGGTTTTCAAAACCGTCTTGTTTTTTCTCCTTCCCCAGGTCCTACTTCCGGGGCCAGTCTGCTGCTCAGCTCTGTGAGGCTTGGGCCTTGTTTTTCTGTCTTCAGGAAAGGTGGCTGCTCTCTATTCTTCTTGTCATCCTGCCTGGTCCTCTGACCCCTTTTTCAGTTCACTATGAGGCAGTCAGACCCCAAGGCCTACTTGTCCCCTTTCTTGCTGTGTGCCACAGCTTAAGGCTTCCTGACTCTCTGGGGTGGGGGTGGGGGGCACCAAAGACCTTGCCTTCCTGCATCCCTCAGACTCTGGCTAAGACTGCAGGATGCCAGGGGCCTGGGCCTCAGGGAGGGACTCAGCATCCTGTGGGTCTGCCAGGAGTGTCCTGCACCTGTCCTCAACAAACCACCAAACAAAGGCTTGAAACATGAGCTAGAACTCTGCTCCCCTGAGCTCTTACTCCCAGAGTCCCTCCTGGCCCCTGGGTGCCAACATCAAATGCCTTCAGCAGCTCCATTCCATGGAGCTGTGACCCCCAATGTGGACCATGGTCCCTGTGGGGACATAAGATCCTGTGACTGTGGGGTAAGAATGTATTAAGACTCACTAGACTTAAGTATAGAGTGCCAAAATTAAGATGGGCAATTCCTTGTTAAGGAAGTATGGAAACCATTAAAGAGTAGGATCAAATCACCAGCCACCATTTTGTAGCCCTTAATGATGCTTGGTGACCATTTCCTCTGGGTTAACCTAACTCATCAGCTGATGTACTTATGGGAGCTGATTCTGCTGCTTCTATAGGCTTCAGAAGGTTGGGGGATTTTCCTATTTCTCTACTCCCCCTGCCTCACCCCAAGACCACAGTGCAAGTTTATTAAGTGGGCTTAGTGAATTCGTATGCATCACTGAGACCAATGGGTCTCTGTACATGGTGCCACACTGCTGGAGCCATGTGGGGGACCTTTTGGCTGCTGTGATACGATGGGTGGGCTAAAAGTAGCAGACACAGTGAGAGCGATGGTGCTCCCGACCCACCAGAGGAGGACAGTCCATTGACTCAGAACTGCTCAGGCCCCACAAGACTCCTCACATCCATCCAAAACCCACAGTGGTCAGTTAAAACCCTGTTTATCCCAACCTGGGCTTAGACCTTAAGTCCATTCACACACAGACACAAGGAGGTCAAAGATGCTGACTTCCCGGCAATGCTCTCACCACGTAAACCCATGGAAAGCTGTGCTTTGCTTTGATCAAAATCAGAACATTACATCCCCAGAGGCACTGCCAGCTATATACACCTGCCGTGGCAAGTGGGGTCATAGCATAAAAGGGACATTTTCTGACCCTCTCCTTGTGTCCTAAGCATGGCCATCTGTGAGCACTTATGCACTTACTATTTCATTATAATTATTTCTTAAAACCTTTTCTTTCTCTTCTAGAAGTTTCTCAATTGTCTGTGAGGGTGACTCGAATCACCTTTTAAGTTTCAGGATGGCAAAGAGGGTGCTGAAACTATTTTAAGAACAGGGCACACAGGCCCTGTGTGTACAGAAGAACCTGCCTTAAACTGAGTAGAGGTGTGGCTGTCAGGGCCCAGCTCAGGCTGACCAGGCCTCCATCCAGATCAGGGCTTGCATGGGGCCTGGAGTCTGCATTTCTGCTTGGAGGAGCCTTTTGTTCCATCCCACTGCAGGAAGTGGAATCGGGCCCACGCATACACCACGAGGTGCTCAGGTGGCCACGAGAGGGCACTGCAGAGCAGTTCTGCAGCACTGGGGCTCAGCGCAGGGCCTGCAGAACCAGGCTGCTGTTCGAGAACCACAGCCCTTCTACCTCGTGGCTCTGATCACAACATGGAATCGTACACTCAACTCGCTTGTTTGCCCATTCACTGTCCTCTATCTATCCAGCTCCCAGGGGAACAGTGGTCTTGGCTACCTTGTTCATGTTGCTCCCATCCTTGGGGCCTAGAACAGAACCTGGCATACAGAAGGCACTCAGTAGTCATCTGTTACACGAATGAGGGAGGGAGGGAAGGAGAGAAAGAAAAAAGAGGGGCTGGAAGGAATGAAGGAAGAAGAGAAGGAGGAAGGCCCAGGTATACAGGCATCCAGGAGCCTGTATATGACCTGGCTCTATGACCACTTAGCCCCTTGGCCTGCCCCTTACCTCCAGGAACTTCTGCAGGGCCTGGAGGTCAGAGGCAAGTTGGTCCACTTTGTGCTGGTGGTTGGAGTTCTCCTGGATGAGGGGCCTCATGGCCTCTATTTGGGCTCCCAGTTCCAGCCCCTCTTCCTGTAGCACCTGTAATGGGGTGAGGAGAGGGTTGGGAGCCCCTCAGGGCTGGGGCTTTGACTGGGAGAGTCCATGGCAGGTGTCGCCTAAGATAGAGGCCCCCCACACCATGGCTGCACCATGTGGCTGGTCTGATGGGCCCACTCTCAGGACGGGTGAAATTAAAACAAAACAAAACAAAAAGGCAAAAATATTCTAGACATCCCGGAAATAAACTTTAGGAGTGCTCAGATGGCATCTCAGAGGACAAACATCACATCTGGACTTTTGATGACTGCCTCTCATTATAGAAACTCAATTTCAGTTTTGAAGCCCCAAATGTACCATGTTACTGTGTTCGAGAGAACACTTGCATGTTTGGGTTTTAAAAAAGATAACTGCTACATCCTAAGCATCTTAAGGACCAGTAAGCTCTCATCCTGCCAGCAATGATCAATGATCAGCTTGTTCACATTCTGCATGTGATTTTAAACATATATTCTTAATCTCAAAACTGGATTTTTCATTAGAAGGCCTCTGGACACTGGAAATAGTTAGCAAAGCAATTTAAAAAATACCAATGTTAGACTTTGGAGTGGAGAGGTAAATTAAAGGATTGCTTATCGCTTTGTGAGTCTCAGGAACCAGCAGTTTAAAGGTACCAAAGGTCCTACTGAGGCCAGGAGCAATCAGATAAATATGCAGACAATGCACTGATCAGGTCCAAAGGGAAGCCCTCAACCTTGGCTCAAGCTGGCTATTGCTTCCTGGCTACTACAGAGGAGAAGGCCTGCTTCTGTGCACAACTGGGAACCCATGAGACTTGGTCTCATGGACCTCCTTACCTGTAACTTCAAGAGTTGGGCCTGTTTTTCAGGAAGGTCTCGCTGGAGTCCTTTCTCAGTTTGGATCCTGATTTCGAGATCTAAGAGCTTCTTCTGCAGGGGTTTAAAAGCAGCCCCAAAGTCTTTGTGCTGACTGAGTGAGCTCTGCAGACATAGAACAGGCAGCTGCAAGATAAGACTTTCCCCATGGGTGCCCCATTGTGAGACCTGAGACTCACAACCAGGCTGCTCCTTCTGCTGTGCAGTTCACCCTCACTCTGGTATCACACCCTCCAGGAATTCTTCCTTGAGTCCTAGTGGGGTTGGTGCCTCTCCTTAGGGTCACCATATTTGCATCATACTTTCTCCATACCCCACTAGAAAAGAGGCTGGCAAACCATACCCACCCCCCGCAAGTCTCACAGAGGTTGTCTGTGTAAATGGATGTTTATGTCATTAGGACATAGCCACGCCTGTTCATTTCCCACTGCTTCCCCACCACCTGGGCAAAGTTGAATAGCAGCAGCAGAGCCAGCCATCCTGTAAATGCGACATCCTCAATTCCTGGCCCTTTGCAGAAATGGT
This sequence comes from Castor canadensis, assembly GCF_047511655.1. Lineage (NCBI taxonomy): Eukaryota > Metazoa > Chordata > Mammalia > Rodentia > Castoridae > Castor > Castor canadensis. Next base: position 14,188,399 of record NC_133388.1, on the reverse strand, counting down.
CTGCAGACCCTTACTCAAGAATAGCACTTGGACGCTCCCCCACCGCCGCACAGGAATTGCCTGTTTGCATGTCTCCACCACTGGGTTGTGGGAGTTTGAGGGGAGACCTCAGCTCCCTTCTGTGCTCTCCCAGCTCCTGAAACCCTGCCTGGCCTTGCTGATGGAGCACTAGAGCATGGGGGAAAGGTTGTGGGTTTGGATTCAGATAGTGTGCTAGGCCTGAGACTTGACACTACCACCTCTGGACTATGCACCACTTCCTTGAGTGTCCTCACCTGTAAAATAAGGACCATAAGAATACCATACCTACCCTCCCCCAGGGCCACTTGGCTTAGATAAGATCATGGATGTGAAGCGCTTAGCAAGTGCCTAGCCTGTGCCCCATAGAAAGTAGCTACTATGGTCATGATTACTAGATGCTCAGCAATCATTCAGTACAGAGAAGAGGCTATCCACAGAATGCCAAGCTCGCTCTTTGATTCAGTAGAGACAAATGTGGCACCAGCTGGGCACGGTTGCATATACCTGTCATTTCAGCTATGGTAAGAAGCATAAATAGGACGATCACAATCCAGGTTGGTCTGGGCAAAAAGTGAGACCCTATCTCAAAATAACCAGAACAGAAAGGGCTGGAGGTGGGACTCAAGTGGTAGAGCATCTGCCTAGCGATACCGCCAAAACAACCAAAAAGTGTGTCACCAATCACACTAGTTTCCAGCATGGTGACAATGTAAAGTTCACAAGCTCCTGTCTCTGCACTTTCCTCTCTGTGGAAGTCTGATAGCAATGTAGGTCCTGAGACTGTGGGAGACAAAGGGATATACCTGGGGATTAGAACACCCCAAGGGCAGCCCAGCCCAGCAGCGAGGCTGAGCATCCAGCAGACGCAGCGATGCTCACCTGCAGTTTGCTCTTCCTCTGCAGAAGGCTGCTATGCAGCAGGTCTCTATCCCTCATGGCCCCTGCTGTCTGCTCCAGGAGTGCCTGGGCTCTCTCCTGGCCAAAGACACTGCTCAGCAGCTCTGTCTTCAGTGGCAGCCCTGCCAGCTGCTCGTTCAGTCGGGAGCTTTCCACCAGGGCCGCCTGTGGAGACACAAGGCCTCCGTGAGCCATAGAACACAGCTGGGCAGGACACAGCTCTGCACCAGGGCCAGGAGCCCCGAGGAGGAAGCCAAGCCTCTGTGTGGGTGTCCCAGGAAGCATCAAACAGAAGTAGAAACACAAGCTGGCAGGTATGTGTCAGGGAGATCCTGAATTTCAGAATCCAAGTTGACTCTTCTCTTCCCCTCATCCATCTGGTTACCAAAGCCTGAAAGGTAATTCTGCCTCTTACCTGTCTCAGAAATCCTCTTCTCTATCACCACTGCCACTGGCTGTGAAACATGCTCACCCTTGCTTGCTTGGACCACACAGCACCTGTTTGCTGCCTTCCCAGAATTCACCCTCCACACTAAACCCCTCTGTGGCCCTGCCGACACCTTGACTTTGGACTATGGCTTCTGGAACTGTCAGACATAAACTTCTGTTGTTTTAAGCCACTCTTAAAGTCCCTTTGAGCACTTTGTTACAGCAGCCTCAGGAAAAATGAAGACACCAGCCAAGCCCAGCATTTGGGCTCAACACTATTGCTCCAAAGAAACTTTGCAGGGCCATAGGACACTTGGGGGCTAAACACAGGGGCCCATCAAGAGAAGATAAAATCTACCCCATGGGGCAGGTGGATGAGAGTGAAGCCACTCACACTGTAAATAACAGCTTGCATCCAAACATAGCAAACCAAAGTCCTGGCCCCACTGTTTCTACCTGGGGCTCCTAGGATGGGATTCCTGGGTCTCTCTACTTCTCCCTGTTGCTCACAGAGCTCCTGGTTTGCCTTCTACCCCAGGGGTAAGAGCAAGATGGAAAAGTAATCATGACACAGTAAGAAAAGTACTTGACTCGAGGTAGAGTCAGGCAGGCCTGAGTCAAGCCTGGCCCTGCCTCTTCATAGCTGTGACCTTGGGCAAATGGCTTCCTCTCCCAGGACTCAGTTCCCTCAACAGTCCAGTAACGATAAAAAAACAAAATCAGTTCTGCATCACAGAGTTGTTTCTAGAGCCCAGTGTGGAAACAGGAGGACAACATTAGGCAAGAATTTGTTGGCCACCATTCCACCTTCAGCTCAGTTTCTCCTGAGCAGCACGACCATGATCATACACTCTGACTTCTCCCCGGCTCCAGTCAATCCCTCAACTGCAAACGAGGAGGATAATGGTAGAAAAAACTTGTGAATGTAGACATCCAACATCTATTAATTATAGCAATGAAAAATTATAAACAACATAAATGTGAAATTGTGGAGGTATCAAATTATGCATATTCCAAATGGAAAATTATGCAGCCATTGAAAATGATTGTTTTAGGTGGCTCACGCCTGTCTTCCTAGCTACTCAGGAGGCAGAGATCAGGAGGATTGAGGTTTGAAGCCAGCCTGGGCAAGTAGTTTGAGAGACCCTATCTTGAAAAACTCATCACAAAAATAGGGCTAGTAGAATGGCTTGAGGTGTAGGCCCTGAGTTCAAGCCCCAGTACTGCCGAGAGAGAGAGAGAGAGAGAGAGAGAGAGAGAGAGAGAGAGAGAGAGAGAGAGAGAGAGAGAGAATGACTGCTTTTATTTGAATGAATTTAAATGGTATTGAGAAAAAGCCCAAATATGTGGAGTGAAAATATTGGGGCATACAACTACATGACATGATGCTAAATCTATAACAATTATAATTAATTAATTTTTCTGTCGACCGGTGGCCACCTCTCATGGAAATATCTGAATGGATTTCATCAGATATAAAGGGTAGATTTAGGATGTTCTAGCCTAAAATTGAGGCTAATGACACACATTACATTTGCTTTGGGGAGTCCTAAGGAGTACCTCAAAAAAGAAGACTGCCATCCTTTGGAGCCTAGAGGTAGTGGGAAGGGGCCTGGGAACACTTGGAAGGAAGAGCTATGCCTGCACCTTAAAAATTATGGAGAGAGAAAAACAAGTTCTTGCTCCAACGTGAGCAATTTCCCAATTTCCAAGTGAGAAATTACAGGGTTAGACAGGCAATGGTCATGACGTTCTCTAGGGTGAGCAGAGGCCAACCCTGGTTTAATGATTCTCTCAGTAACATCAAATTGGCCAGAAAAAGTGATGGGGAAATGTCCTCAACAGGTGGTGGCCCTATAACTTGTGAGACTGTGGGTACTTTTTGTTTCCTCTAGGTATGCCTTTTATAACCAGAATGAATATTAACATAAAATGAGTGCTGCCAGGGCTTCTGGGAAGGCTTTGCCTTCCTGTTGAGAGTGGAAGTGGTGATGGAGGGAGTCTCCATGCAGTTCCCTCCTGCAACAGATGCTGTTGTGATGCATATATGGAGTGGCCAGAAAAAGAAACAGGGCTTTGAGCTTATAAGAGCTTGAGTCTGTATGACTGCTGAGATAACAAATCAGCCTGAACATCTGTGTTTTAAGTGACCACTGATCAGGTTTTCTGTCACCTGTAGCTTCAGTGAAGGTGATGGCCTGATAAGCTGCTCTCTCACAGAACTGCTAGCGGTCCGCCAGAGGTCTGTCTGTAGTGAGGGCCTGAAGGAAAGGGGAGAGATACCTCTGAGTGGGAGTGTCAATGTGGAGTCCTATCCAAGAACTGAGGATGACCTTTGTCCCTGATAACAAGTGATGCATTTAGGACTTGCTTGACACAGAGCATCGAGCTCCACCCAGGTATGTGGACGGGAGGATCCAGGAAGGTGCCTGTCCCTGGATTGGATGTGGAAATGCCACATGCTTGGCTGGCAGCCTTTTCACCCACGTAAGTCAGTCCGCCTGACTGAACTATGGTTACCTCAATCTGGGGCAGGAAGGTGTGAATGGAGGGCAGGTCTGGCAGGCTGGAGGTGACATCCAGGAGCCGCTGGGCCAGGGCCCTCCACAGCTGCAGGCCATGTATGGGCCTCTGGAAACGCTGCCACAGCTCCACCCTGGTGGCATTGCGGAGCCTGGTGCTCTTCCCCTTCATGCTGCAAAGAACGTACAGGGACAAACCAAGAGAGAAGACGGTAGGATCAGTCCAGGGGTGAGGCCTGTGTCCAGACTCCCAGCAGTCTAGGTTCTCTCCTGTCCCTAGCGCTTCTTGGACAGTCTATAGCAAGATGTAGACGGAAGGGACTCTGGAGAACACTGATATGAAAAGGCACTGGCTACATGCCTCAGTCTTCATGGACAAAATGGCAGCTCCCTAAGACCTGTGGGCTCCAATGTAACTGAGATGTATGAATGTCCCCTGACAGGTGTAAAAGGCTGGATACTTGAAGTCAGGCAGACCAGTGGCTTATCGTCATTAAGCATCAAAAATGAGAAACACAGTGTCCCTCACCTCAGTGCCCTATAAGGATTACCTGAGAGAACACATGGAGATTTTTCCAGTATTAAAAGTCTTATTAGTTCAGACTGGCTCTCCCACTGAGGACAGGAAAACAAAAAACAAAAACTTGATCTAATTTTTAAAAATAAGTAAATAGTAGAAATAATGTGTGTAATATCAAAAGCTACTTCTACCCTGAGGGCATTGTCAAGCGGCAAGACTGAGCTAGGCTTGTGACCACTCCTCACAGTGAGGGGGTAACAGGTGGCAGGACCTGATAACCGTGCCCCTCCCTAAGCGGGACCTCAAAGGTCTGTGCTCGGGGATGAAAGGGCACTGGGAGGGAGGACCTCAAACAGATGCAGTCCAGCTTATGACCAGTGGACCACAAGCCCTGGGGGTAAATTATGAGACCCCAGACCGGTACTGCCCCGGCAGAAGCGAAACAAAGACATCTTCATCCCAGGCCAACTCATTTCTACAAGTGAGTTGTCAAATACCAGGTCCAGCACCCAGGCATAAGTTCCAGGCCCTGAAACCCCAGCAAGAGGAAGCAGAGGCAGGCGAAGACTCCAGCCACTCTGACCTACCTGCTTCGTGTCTAGGAAGTTCAACCTCCCCCGCCCCCAGAACACCTGACCTTAGCATCCTACAAGGGAGGCCCTAGATGTGGGGCCTGAGCACATCTGTGGGCAGGAGACACACGGCAAGGTGAGAGCCCCCACTTTCATGAGGAAGGCACCGAACATCAGGCAGATGTACTGCTGTGGGTACGCTGAGATGTGTTCCAGACCCTTCTCACGTTCACATAGCAAAAACAGGTAGACATTCCAAATGTACATGGTGCTCACTTCTGCAGAAGGAAGTGGCTTGTCCTACTGTCTTTGCTGCACCAGGAGCTGGCCTGATATTTACACCTCAGCATGGTGAGAGGCATGGGAACGTGTTTATCTACTGAGTGGCCCTCCCTTTGGGCCACTGCAGTGACCCCTCCCAATGCCATACCACACAGAGACCTCATGGAGACTCTGAATGAGGTGCCTTGCAAGGAAAAAAGCAACGCTCAGGCCCCTTTCTGGGAACAAATTATGAAACAAATCAAATGGGACAGGCCTACGCCATGCGGGGACCTGTAATCTCCAGTCACTGAGCGGGGCAAGAATTATTTCAGAGTGACCAGGTGTAGGAGAGAACAAGTCCACCTTCTGGAGGTGGGCTGTGTGGGGTTCAGCACCCACCTGAAACCACCCTCAGTATTCCCCAGGTACCTCTGATAATCCTGGATGGCAGCAACCACACTGTCAGAGAGTGGCTGGAAGTCAGGGAAAGCGACAAGCTCCTTCAGCTGGGCCCGTAGCCGGTCCACACGGGGCTCCTCTGCGGCCAGCACAGTCCTCGTCACCTTAAGGACACAACACCACCCGAGAGGGTGGGGTGAGGCTTTTCAAGGGGATGGGCAAGTGCGTGCAGGGGGCTGAGCATAAGCCAGGGAGTGTGGCCAGGCTGGGAGAAACCTGTTACCAAAGAAAGAATGTGACCCCGCCTGGAGCTCAGGCCCTGCTCCATGGCCTAGAACTTGGCCCTTCCTGACAGGGAGCTGAAGTATTGCTTTGCAGTATCGAAGTCACCTTATGAGAAAACATGACCCCTGTTGAGGCTCTGGGTGTCCTGTCCACCCAGACCTCGCAAGGAGCCTGGAGGGGTGTCATGGGGTCCCCATGTTCTACACAAGGAAACTCAGCTCAGAGGTTTCTGATGATCCTAGAGCCATGAATGGCGGCCGCTGTCTCTTCAGCCCCTAAAGGTGCTCTACGAATCCCCGTTATTCTTCCTGGGAGGCTGGGAAGATGTGTGCACCCACGCCTCCCAAACTGCCTCACTTCACTGTGGCATCCCCATCAGACATGGCCGTTCCCTGCTGTCCTGGGATATTAAGAGTTTGACCTTGAACTTCAGAGCCCCTCTCCTTGCTCACTTATGCTCAGAGGAGGCAGGGCATGGTAGCGGAAAGTGCACAGGCTTTGGAGGGACAGATGAGCCCACAAGCCCACCTGTCTTTTTGTAGCTGTGTAACTTTGGGTGGTACCATCAGGGGGGAAATGGGTACTGTACCACCAACCACACAGGACATGAGGCATTGACAAGGCACTTGGTTCTCTCAGCCCCAGGAGACAGCTTGTGCTTCTGCCTTTCTTTTTTTTTTGAATTCAGGGCTTCATGCTTGCTAAGCAGGTGCTCTACCACTTGAGACACTCGTTAGCCTTTGTTTTTGTGTTGGGTATTTTTGAGATAGAGTCTCATGAACTATTTGCCTAGGGCTGGCTTCAAACTGAGATCCTCCTGATCTCTGCCTCCTGAGTAGCTAGGATGACAGGCGTGAGCCACCGGCGTCCAGACTGCTCCTGCCCTTCTTGGAAGTGCCGACCTCTGCTGAGGTCTGCCATTTATGGGGGCCAGAGAAGCTCCAACTAGGCTTAGTCTGGGGTGACCCACAGCAAAGCAGGGATCAAAGGAAGAAAGCTCAAGGCTGGGGATGTAGCTCAGTGGTAGAGCACTTGCCTGTGTGCACATGGCTCTGGGTTTCATCTCAGCACTACAAGAAGGAGAAAAGGAAAGAAAGAAGAGGAGGAGGAGGAGGAAGAGGAAAGGTCTAACAGAGAGACTTTGGGCAATGCAGGGCACTGGCCGGGTAGCAGGGCTCACACTGAAAACCTATGCTTTTTGAGTGAGCACTGAGGGCAGTCTGGTCCCAAAGTCCCCATCCTTAACCAGTGAACCACACTACCTCCTACTCATACTGAGTCAGGCGATGATGCAAAGGGGAAGCAGGTCCCTTTGCAGGAAGATGACAATGTTGTGTGACCTGATCTGCTAGGAGATTAAGTGATAAGAGATGCTGGAGAGTACTCTGTTTCTGTCTACAAAAATATCTTGCATATGGACAGATACTAGAAGTGAGAGAAAGAAACAGAACAAGAGTGGTGGAGCAGAAGGGAGATAAGGTGTGAATTTTCTTTTAGGTATTTCCTTTAATGGAATCGTGCTACTGAGTTTACAGTAAATAGTGACGGGTGGAGAAGGGTTGTTGATAGTTATTTTAAAACTCTTTGTCCACAAGTCAAACCTTCCGCTGTGGTTTGGATGAGTGTCCCCGAAAGGTCCATGTGTTAAAGGCTTGGTCCCCAGAGCTTGGAACTGTTGGGAGTTACTGTCAACCTTTGGGAAGTAGAGCCTAGTGGGAGGTCTCTAGGTCTTTGGGGGGCATGTCTTTGAAGGGGACAGTGGGCCCTGAATTTCCTTCTCTGGTCATGGGTCAAGTGGTGGAGCATCTGCCAAGCAACAAATGCAAGGCCCTGAGTTCAAATCCCAGTAACACACACACACACACACACAAAACAACAACCCATATTAAAGCATACTCTCTGAATGTCCTCCTCTTCCTGACTCACTTTGCTTCCTGGATGACGAGGCAGGTGGTTTGCTCGTTACATACTCTCACCATAATATGTTACCCTTGCCACAGACCCAAAGAAATAGGGCCACTGGATCTTGAACCAGAACCTCCAGAACCATGAGCCAAAATAAACCTTCTCTCTTTGTAAGTTAATTGCCTCAGGTATTTTGTTACAGTGGCATGAGTGGACAGGAGGGGGTGTCCTCTGATTGGTCATTGTGTCTAGGTCTGGGCCCCACCCTATCCTCCCTGCATGGGCATTCTTGACTTGCCCCACCCTGAGCTCTCCCACTGTGTTTCTCACTCATCCTGTCTCCACTAAGAGCTTTCTCTTCTGATATAACATATCAGCTCTCCACCAAGGAAGTTCACCCCTCATCCCACCACTGGACAAAGAAATGGCTCTGAAACCCAAGTCTGGCTGTCTTGTCCTCCTCTGGTCTTATTTACTTATCAACTTACTGTGAACCTTGAGGATGGTGGGGGAAAAAAAAATCTCCCCAGGTCTCAGTTTCTTCATCTAGAAAATGGGGATAAACACCTACTTTGTCTACTACCCCTGTAGAGAACCAAAGATCCAGGAAAACCAAAGACTCTGCTTAAGGCTTACACAATTCTCCCACCACATAGAGGAGCTCTCTGAGTGGCAACGCCAAGGCCCAGACACACCTAGGTTGCCCTGAGTCTTGGCCAAACACTGCTTACCGAGTAGAGCCTCCATTGGGCCACCAGCTCATCCTCGGTTGCCGGCTTTGCCATGGGCTCCAGGCCCTCCTGGGCCAGCTTCTGAAGGCCCTTCCTGAACTCTCTGAGCTCGGCCTCCAGCCTCTGGATCTGCTGCTCACGGGCCCCCTTGGACTGCAGCAGGCCCTGCAGCCGCCCCTTCTCCTCCTCCCAGAGGACCTGTAGCTTCTCCAGAACCTTCCGCATCTCTTCCAGTTCTGCAACGATCTTCTCTGAACCCAGAGGAGAGGTGTTCTGAATGACACCCATGGCCTGCTCCTCCAGTCTCCCCAGAGACTCCTCACCCCTGGGGAAATCTTTGGCGATGTCCTGAAGGGGGCGGAAGGGGAAGTGATGAGGAAACAGAGGAGGCAAAAAGCAAATTCTTGCTGCATTTTTCAGAGCAGACTCAGAATGTAGGCAAAATGCTAATTTCTACATTGTCAAGTTAGAGCCCAAGGGCCTTCCCAAGGGGTGGACTGTGTACCTAGGTCACATGGAGTTACCTCTGGAGCCTTTCTGAAGCCATTTGATTAAGTCAAGGAGAAAGTCTCTATTAGGTGTTTCTCTGTCTTCAGCATTTTCGGCCATTTGTTAATCTTCCTTTTAAGCAAACAGGCTCAGAGCCATCAGTGGACAGCACTACGGAGCCAAGTAGAACCTCGGGTGCCATTTGGTTCCACTGTCTTTATTGGTACGATTAGGTACTAGTTATGAATGGCACTGGGTTTTCCCTTTATGACAGTGACTTAACCTCTTTCTAAATTATGTTCAGTTTCAAAAGGTGAGTGGATTTAAATACACATACTAAAGACACAGTACAGGTGCCACACAGTTGTGACAAAAGTTAGAAGTAGTTCTTGAGTTATTGAAGATAATCTATGAGTTCACTTGGCAGAGGGAGTTAGAGGCTCCTCCAAGGCCATGCAGCAAGTGCAAAAGCCAGAGTGAACTTGACTTCTCCCGACGGTCAACCCAGGGCTCGTCACCTGGCCACTACTGACATTTGGAATGTTACGGTGCTACTCTGAGCAAAATCGTGTGTTCTGCAACCTCCCTGGCCTCTGCTTACCAGTTGTGACAAACAAAATATCCCTTGCTTCTCCTCACAGGGGGACAGGGTCTGTGTGTTGTGACTGTCTGTGTCTCACATGACACCCACACTGTCCTGTCCTGCTAAATGAACTGCAGCCTGGGGCACTGCCTCAGCAGAGCCCTGGGACCCTGTGGCTGGGACATGCGGGCTTACCTGCAGCGCAGAGAGGCGGAGTGCCGTGGTAAGCTTGCACTTCCGCCCCAGGCAGCTGTGCACCTTCTCCACCACTGCCTTTAGCCACAGCTGGAACTCGTCCACACTTGCCTGGTATTGCTCGTGCTCCCAGGCCACCCGGACTAGCAGGTCCACCCGGTCCTACAGAGGAGAGAGACACCTGCCATGAAGGTCCACAGCCCAGCTTCCCAAGCTTTTGAGGCCAGAAAACCTACAGCTTGCCTAGTGTGTGTGCACCTACGTGGATGTGTGAGTATATGTGTGCGTGTCAAAGATACAACCACTCCGCACTAGAGACAGAAATCCACACTGCTCTCCCTAATCAGCACCACACCAGGAGACTTGGGTTTGGAGACCCACGTATGCTGGCACCAGTGCCTGTCATTGCTACAGCTATTGTTCTTTCTGCCTTGTCTGAGGAGTGGCAGTGGACTGGTATATGGGAACAGTGATAATGAGAACGGCACTACCGCGGATTGCTGTCTGAGCCCTCACTACGGTGAATTTTCCATCCCGAGCTCCTTGAACTCTCCCATCATTATCCCAGTTTGACAGAGGAGGACACCCACACTCAGAAAGGTGAAGTGACTTGTCCAAGGTCACCCAGCTAGGACAACCCGAGATGCAAACCCAGCAGGCAAGGCTGGGCCTAAGTCTGATCAACAACAGGGTCTACATGGTCTGCACAGCTGACATGCTGCCTTCTCTTCCTACCCCCATGAATGTGGTGACGACGCTTCCAGCAGGCCTGCTGCCTACCCAGGCCTCTTCACCCCCACGCTGCTGGCATTTGGGCAGATGGTTCTCTATTGTGGGGTATCACAAGGTGTGAGCAACCTCCCTGGCCTCCACCCACTAGAAACACCCAATTGTGACAAAAATGTCTTCTCTGTTTTCAGCCAATTCCATGGAAGGTCTAACTACCCAGGGGCAGGATAGTGTCCCAAGAATCAGTGACATCTGAGGGGAAGACAGTGTCCCTGCTATGAGACTCACCGTGCTTCTACAGACTCTGTTATTCAAAACACTTCTGATCATAGTACTGTCTCTTTAGACCTCTTCATGGCTACCCACTGCCCCCAGGCTCAAGTGCACGCCCAGAATCCTGGTCCAAAGGCAGATCCTCTGTGGTCCAGCAGTCAAAACCATGGTCCTGGGGGCCACTGCCTATGTCTGGAGCCCTGCCCCTCCTTGGGCATGTCATGAGCCACCCCCCACCCCCCGTGCCCAGCTCTTCATCTCTATGGTGTGACTAATAACAAGAGCTGCCTCATTGGGGTGCAGGAGGTGAGATAAGTCTGTCTGTGCCACCCCAAGAAGAGGGATTGGCAGCTAATAAACACTTAATAGCTGTGGGCACTGTTTATCCTCTCCTGCTTCCCTGTGCTCATGCCACTGTGCCTCAGCAGGTGCCCACTGGGCACAGCTGACCATCAGGCCCCACCTTGTTTCTCTGAAGCCTTGCTGATTGCCTCACGCTGACTTAACAAACTTCCTTTGGTGTCCCCAGAACAGTGACCTACACCTCTATCCCAGCATCTGTCTACCTAATTGTCACTGCTGGGGGAGCCAAAAGTCCCTATGGACATAGTTGCCCCTTGTTAAGTCACCTCCTGGGGCTCAGCTCAGGGCAGGCCCCAGGTGTGCTTCCTGAGTGTCAGGAAGGAGAGATAAGCAGTGTCTCCCTTCAGAGGGTGTGGTGGTTAACCTTGACTCTCACCTTGATTGGATTGAAATGCCTAGGATATTAGCAAAGCACAATTCTGGGTATGTGAGAGAATCTCCAGAAAGCAGTAAGTGAGGGGGAAGACCTGAATCTGGGTATGGCATCCCACAGGGTAGGGGTCCAAGTGGAATAAAAGGGGGAAAGGAAGATAGCCCATGAGCACAGGCATTCTCTCTCTCCCTCCCTCTCTCTGCATACTGGCCTCTAGGATGTGAGCTGCTCTGTTCTACCCATCCTCCCTGCCATGATAGACCGAAACATCTGAAACCATGAGCCAAAATAAATCTCTTCTTCTCTTTAAGTTGTTTATATCAGACTGGGAGTTCAAGGCCAGCCTGGACTACAAAGAGAAACCCTGTCTCAAAGACACTGATTTTTAAAAAAAGTTGTTTATGTTAGGTATTTTTTCACAGTAATGAAAGTCTGACTAAGGATTTGTTTTGCAGGAAAATCAAGAAAAGGGAGAGGGGAGTCTCGTTAGCAAGCACCTGTAGGCTGGATCTCAACAAGAGTTAGCATATTTAATACTCACAAACATCACCAAACACGCCCTCTTGCAAATGCCTTCCCCAGAGGTGGGATGTCTACAGCTTTGAGATTCAAACAGCAAGTGACGTCAGCCTCCTAGATCACTGATCAAGGCCAGACTTTGCAGACTGTTTCCAGAGGAGCTCTTTTGACTTTGGCGGCCATAAGGCTTCTGAGGCTGTCACTCACCCACTTACATAAACAGCTCTAGACAATATGCAAAGATTGGTAGTGTTCCTATCAGACTTCCACTGTAGACACTTGGATTTTGTGTCATTTTCACACACTGTGGAGTATTCGCCTTTTAATTTTTTTTCCACCCATTTAAAAATGGGAAAATCCTTGTATGGCTCAAAGCCATCCAACAACCAAACAGGCTGAGCTCGGAACTTGGGTTTTGGCTTGCTGACCTTGGTTTTTCCATGGAGTGAGGCTGTGTCCAGGATGACCCTACATCAGGGAAGCTGAGTGAAAGTTTCTCCATGAGGAGGAGTGGACAGGCAAGTTGATCCAAGAACCTTCCTGTTATTGGTCTGTGTCATCCTTTGTGACACTCCTCAAAATCTAGAAATACTAATTCATTTAAACTTTTGAAACAGATATAGCAGGCAGGAGAAAAACTCCTCATTCCTGTAGAGAAGAGCCAAGAAGTGTCTAAAAACAAGAACTGCTTGCATCCAGAAGTGGATCTGCAATGGAGCAGCCGGTTCATGTCACCACCTGTGACCCTGAGGAAGGTGCAGGAGCCTCTTGTGCTCCCACACTGCTCCCCTTTCCTGCAGGACTATTTGCATCCATCGGAACCCTCCCAGTCCATCCTCCGCCCCCAGGAAAGGCCCATCTATGGAGCCCAGTAGGTCAGGAGGAGCCCACAGAGGCTGAGTCTGACCCCAGTTGAGGCTGATGGTGATGAATGTGAGAGGGAGTTGAACTCTCTCCCAAGGCTCCGCGTGTGTGAACGATGAAGTGCTGGCACCCAGCGAAGTCCAGAGTAAATAAAAGCCTTCATGATGGAGAGCAGGCGCTTGTGAGGAGTGGCGGCAGGCAGGAGTCCAGATGAGACGTGTGCCAGGCGCAGCAATCACAGAGCACAGTCTAGCAGCCAACGGGAGGGTGACAGGAGTGACGAATGGGAGAGGGCCCCGCCTTCTCATTAGACCAAACAATTAAACCATCCGTGGCTGGCAGAGTTGTCAGGAATGTCAAAACCCAAGCAATTAGCAAAAGCAGGGTGGATTTATGTTGATGCAGAAGGCTGCATGGAGGCTTGAGTCATGGCGAGATGCCAGACAAACATCCATTCTCTGAGGGCCAGAGATGAGGATGCCGTTACTTGCCTGGTGCTTTGGAAATGGGAAGCCGTGGTATAAAAACAAATGAACTAGCCGTGCCTGGCATCAGCCTGCCTGCCTGCCTGTCTGTCCTTCCCTCTGCAATGCTTTGGGCGGACTCGTAGTAATGATCACATCTATACTTAGCCTGCTGCCCTGACCAAGAAGCCCCTCCAGCAGTGATCGCAAAGACCATCATCAGAGCGGGGTGAGATCCTGTCTCCACCATACCGGAAACTTTGCTAATTCACGTTAGGTGTCTATGAAAATAGATTTTATAGGTAAAACAGGGCTTATTGGAAGAGGGTTATTGGAAATGGGCTCGCACCAATGAAAATAAAGGTGTCAATACGTAAAATGTCCCTACCCTTTCCACCCTGAGGTGAGGCAAGACCCCAGGAAGATACAATGCTGATTCTACAGGGCTTTGCCCTGTCATTTGAGATGTTTTCACACAAAGTGAGGTCTTCATCAAGCTTGCAGGGCAGGTGACCAGGAGGCATCTGGGCCACTGTTTTGATCACGGCTAGACATGAAGCCAGAGCACTTTCCTTCTGTCCAGGGCTGGAAGGTTGGCAGTGCCTGGGGTAGATCCTACTGTACTCAAGAAGACCTGGGGCATAGACGTCTCATCTCTTGCAAAGTTTATCCCTTAGGAGTTTCTCTATCTTCTGAAGGTCATGGACCCTGTAGGAATCTGATGGAAAACGTGGCTCCTTGATGCAGACAAATGCACAGGCACAGACTTGAGTGTGACTTCCAAGGTCCCCATGCTCCACCTCTGGGAGATGCTTCTTCATGGTTCTGCCTCCCTCCCCATCTAGAGTGAAAAGTCCCTGTCCAAAGCCGGAACAGGTCAGAAATGTTTCCAAACCAATCAAGGGTCATGGGCTCCAGCCAGCAGCAGAAAAAGCCAAAGAGAACTCACTTCTGGTCACAGGATTCAGTCACCCCACCTCATGCTTCAAGTACCCCATTTCCATGTTGGGACTGGACCAACAGCTCTGCCTGGCAACTCAGGGGGCTCCACTTCCACCAAGAAGGCTGACTCCTCCTGCACCCCAGCTATGGTTCCTCCCAGGGTGGAAGAAGGCTTTGCCTTCTGCCCCGGCTGGGCCTCTTTGGGGAGGGGGGTGGTCTTCTGAGAACCCAGGAAGCAAGTGCTCCTGATTCCAGGGGCTCCACCTCCCACTCACCACTGTCTTCCACCTTCCCAGTCTGACCAGGGGAAGTACTAGAGGTGCAGGGCTTTGCATAAGGTGCCATGATGTGCCTTGGACCTGAGCCCACCTTGGCGGTCACCTAGAACATCTGGCTCTTTCTAGAGAGCCAGCGGTGTCTGGCCCTTACAACTTTTTTGTTAGTTTGTTTTAACAAAATGAGCCAAGTAGCATCTTTTATGTCTACTTCACAAGAAAGTTGGGGAATACAGTGAGGTCAGAGACAGGAAAAGGCTTAGAAAAGAGAGTGCTTACAGGTAAAAGTGGTGATTTCTGCAGGTGTTTTGGGAAGAGTCCTCTTAGAATCATAATAAGACTCTCTTGAGGTAATGATTTATACATGGAGGCCAGAACTGGCCTCACCTAGCACCTCGATCCGCCCTCCACACACTCTTCTGTGTACCAACAGCCTTCCGTTTCCTCTTCTCTGCGCCCTGTCCTGGGGGTCTCTGCTCATTGGCACAAGCCCCTGTCTTCTACAAAGTCAAAATGAAGGGGCCTGGGGCCAGGCTCCCTTCTGCTCTTGACTGGAGGGACAGACTGGAGAGAGAATCACTATTAAGCCTTTCCTGGCCACTTGGGACAAGGCAGGCCCAGGGGAGGCCAACCAAATACCGTAAGAGACAAACCCAATTTCTACCTCGCTCATCCATCCTGACCCCTATGCAGCTGCCTGGGACAGCTCCTTCCCCTGGGAGCTTGGGGTGGCTTGTCTTCACCCCTCATTAACTCAATAAGTAGTCCCAGTCAGTGATTCATGCCTGCAATCCAAGCTACTCAGGAAGCAGAGATCAGGAGGATAGCAGTTCAAAGCCAGCTCAGGCAAAATAGTTCGAGAAATCCTATCTGGAAAATACCCAACACAAAAAAGGGCTGGTGGAGTGGCTCAAGTGGTAGAGTGCCTGCCTAGCAAGAATGAATCCCTGAGTTCAAACCCCAGTACCATTTTTTTAAAAAGCCCCAAGCACCTGCTATATGTCAAGCATGGATGCTGTTGCTATTTATTCTCACTGCTAGTAAGAGTGGAGGTTGTCATTTACGTTGGAAAATGCTGGCCAGTTTTCAAAGAGCTGGCACATCCAGCCCTTGCAACCTGGTCACATTGTGGGAAAACAGCAGAGCCTAGCTTTGAACCAGTCCCTTTGCAAGCATTCAGGCCCAGAGTCTTCCCCTGATGGATTCCCCATCACTGCTTATTACAGAACAGTATGGTGGAAGAGTAGATAAGTGACTGCCTCCCACTTCAAACAATGAGAATATGGGGAAGACAGAACACGCACTGCTAAGCTGCAGGTCACACATATCAGAGGAAGGGACATCCCCTCAGAGCAGAAGATGCTAGATGGATGGATGGTGCTTGGATGGGTGAGTAGATGGATGATTGGTAGTTGGATAGTTGGATGGTAGGTGGGTGGGTAAGTGGAGAGTGAAAGGGTGAATAAACAGATTGCTGATGGACAAATGGGTAGCTGGATAGGAGGCAGCTACCTGGACACCAGCCTGTTAAACATGCATTGCACTTATGTCTCAGCTTAACAGTGATTCTCCAGTCTGTCCCTCCAGTCAGGAGCAGAAGGGAGCCTGGCCCCAGGCCCCTTCATTCTGACTTTGTAGAAGACAGGGGCTTGTGCCAATGAGCAGAGAGCCCCTAGGACAGGGTGCAGAGAAGAGGAAATGGAAGGTTGTTGGAGCACGGAAGCTGGGGTTTGCCATGCAAGCCGCAGTGGGTGTGGACTTCAAGTCCAGAAGAATCAGAGACCCCTGCAGAGAGGTAGAGCCCTGAGAGGCTGCCTACAAAACACACTTCTTATAAACACAGTCTGAGAAGGAAGCCGTGTGCCTTAGACTTAACAAACAACAAACAAAACCAGTTCATCTTTCAGAACACGGATCCAGGGGCTGAGGCACAATTTTGATGTGAAGTTCAAGTTTAGAGAACTTGATTCAGGAACCCCCAAGTCAGCACACTGACAGAAACAGAAGTCATGAAGATGAGTTTCCAGTAAAAACCTGCAGCAGGGTTGCTACAGAAGGGCAGGGTCCAACCATGGGGGTTGCAGACAAAGTCCCGATTGGGAAAAGCTCATGACTCAAGCACACGAAGCCCCCAAGGAAGCAATCTATCCCACTAGAAGACACAGTGACAATAGAACAGACCCTGGAGCTTCAGCTACTTCACCAATCTGATGGAGGCATGTGTGCACACAAGGATTAAAAATATTACCTATATATAACCTATATGGTTAAGCGGCACATTTGCAGGCAAAAACGATATAATTTTTTTTTAAAAAAATAGGCAGACATAATAAACAACCAAAAGAATTTCTAAAAAAATAATAATTGAACTTAATAACTTAGTGAACTGTTTCAAAATCAAGGCAAGGATGAGGTGAGAGAAGGCAGAGAAAGGATTGGCAGAAGAATTGGGCCAAGGGTAAGAGAGAACAGCTAGGGCCAGGTTAGAGGGGCCAAAGGGGAAGGACTAAAGGGGAGGAAGAGAAGGGAAAGAAGGAAGGAGAAAAGTTCAGGAGGGAAGGTGCTTGGTGAAAATGAACACCACAGTCCATCAGTCCGACAGTTAACCCAGGTGTGCTGGGCATCCATATGCATGTGAAGACCTGAGCAACTCTTGTATGGGAAATGGGGAGATGGATGGGCAGATGGTGGGAGGATAAATGGATGGGTAGATGAGGGGTTGGTGGACAGGTAGTTAGGTTGAGGGTAAACATGTGGGTGAAGATAGTCGATAAGAAGTGAGAAGATGATGGGTGAAGAGGTCGGTAGAAGAGTTGGATGAGTGAATGGGTAGATGAAGAGGTGGGTGAGTTAACAGGTAGGTGAGTAAGTAGAAGGGTGGGTGGGTGGATAAGTGGTAGGATAGATGAACAGGAGATTGGTTAGTTTGGTGGGGAGGTAGACGGAAGATTGTGTAAAGAGATGGATATAAGAGTGGGTGTAGAAGTGGTGGGTAGTGAATGGAAGGTTTGATAATACAGGAGGGAGGTAAATGGGAGGTATAATGGAGAGGTAAGCAGGCAGACAGGTGGCTAGAAGAGTGGGTAGAAGGGGATGGAGAGATGGATGGATGGTGGATAGGTGGATGGATGGATGGATGGATGGGTCAGTAGATGGATAGATGGATGGATGGTGGGTAAGTGGAAGGATGGTTGATGTGTGGATGAATAGACAGTGGGTGGGTAGATAGGTAGATGGATGGATGGTGGCTGGATGGGTGAGTAGATGGATGATTGGTAGTTGGATAGTTGGATGGTAGGTGGGTGGGTAAGTGGAGAGTGAAAGGATAAATAAACAGATTGCTGATGGACAAATGGGTAGCTGAATAGGAGGCAGGGTAGATAGCAGATGGGTAGGTACAGAGCTGCCCTTTAAGCCTCACCTGGGCTCTGGCTTTCACTGCATCATACTCAGCCTTCATTCTCTTCTGGGCGTCTTCATCCACGCTGGGGTCCCCGATCCTGTTGAACAAGGAGGCTGCCTCCTCCAGCAGTCGGTCCAGGAGCACAGCCTGATTATCCACATTGTGCAGTAGGACCTGGGCATGGCTCAGCTGCCACTGCTTCTCCTTCAGGCCCAGCTGCAGCTCCACCTGGGGCTCCAGTGTGATCATCATCTTTTGGAACCAGCGGTAGAACTCATCTCGGGCCAGCAGGTACTCGCTCCAATGCAGCCATACCCACTCGATGCGGCTGTGGACACAGGGACCACCAGGCCATCAGGGAACCATCCCATGGCTGCTGGGCAAGGAGGCCCTGCCATAGTCCCCCTCTCCTATACTGGGGGCTGTGTGATGAGCTGTGCCTACAGTCACTTGGAAAGTTGGTGGACACACCAGGTTTCAGACTCTCCCTCAATCCTACAGGATGAGACCTTCCTGTCCTGAATGTAAGCTCCCAGGTAAGGCCACACCTCAGATCCCAGATGTGTCCTGAGAACCAGCAGCCCAGGTGAAACATCTCAGGCAGCCATTAGCCACTCAAACACCAGATTCTGGCCCTGAACTCCCACTCTTGTGCACAGATCCCTCCAAGCACATCTAACTGGCATTGGGACTCTGCACACACACAATGGCCCCAGGCCCTTAGCATATGTTGTCTGCTAGAAGACAGAAGGAGATTGCCAGGGACTGTGCCTAATAATGTGCAGAGCACAGCTGTATGTGTGACCTAGTTAGTTACCACCAAGTGGGGACAGAAGACTGGAAGCCATGCCATAAACTCTCAAGGTAACCGTGCCTCTTCACCTGCCTCAGTTTCCCCATCTGTAACATGAAGAGGGTTCTCTCTCTCCTGTTAACATCAGGCCATTTTGTCTGGTATTTCAAATGAAAGGGTCTGGAGAGCAGAGACCTCTGTGCAGCACAACTTTGCTTCCTGGCACTGCTGTGCCCCAAGCATGGTGCCTTGCTCTTGACATTCCCTACCTTCAAGGTCCACTTGATTATCCCCATTGGCCAGAGGAAGCATCTAAGGCTCAGAGAGGTGAAACAAATTTCCCAAGGCCACACAGGAAGAAACCAACAGGGCAGGAATTAACACTAGGTCTGTCTGAGCCTGTGTGTCTCCCCATGACCTGGCTCCCTGGTCCAGGGAGACTGCCTGTCTAATGTACTTGCGTGGCCAGGACCTCTTATGCCAGAGCCATTCTGCCATTGTGCTGGAGAATACACGCATGAGAACCCATTAAGACTTGTTGGCAAAACACGATGGGTTCCCAGAGCCTGTTACCATGATTAAGCTAGACCATAATGAGAAAGAGCCAGGCGGGGCTGGCCCCAATCCCAAGAGGACATCCTGTTCCTAGGGATCCCAGGACTGGCGGTCTCAGCTGGGATGGTGTTTGGCAAGAAAGGTCAGCGGTGGCTATAGACATGGGCCTGGCAGTCCTACCTGTGGCAGTGAGTCATATAAGTGACTGTCTCCTCCCACTGTGCCTTGATGTCTCTCAGCCGAGCCAGGATCTCGGGCTTCTGGTCGTCATGGCAGCATGCTAGGAGTGCTTCTGCTGTCCGCAGCACCAGGTCCACCTTCACACGCCCCTCAGGCTCCAGCTGGCAGATTTTCTGTGTGGACACAAACTGGATTAAACAAAATGCAAGTGGACACAGCCTTGGGAATTCTGGCATGACACAAAGAGCCACAACTTCCAGGTCAGATAAGGCCAGGGCTCAAATGACCACCTGTACCCCCTCTTCTGTGACCTGAGGCACCTATAGACAGCTCCCTGGGTAGAAGGAGGAGCCCTGGTCAACCCAGCCCTGCCTAGCCTGTACTGAGAGTGCGCCCACCTCCCCACTGGGCCCATTTCTAGATGTGACATCTTTCGTTCTCTCCTGAGACTTGGTTTTCTCATTCATGCCATAGTGTCATTAACAGTGTTTACCCAGAGAACAGGAAAGCAAAACAGGTCCTGTCTGGGAAGCTGGTAACAGTGGGAGCGGGGAGGAGGAAATAAGGAAGGGGTGAAGGAGGGTGAATGTGGTGGAAATATATGTACTCAGGTATGTAAACAGAAAAGTGAGACCTGTTGAAACTATTCCAGGAATGGGGGAGAGGAGGATAAAGGAGAATGATGGAGGGGGTGAATTCAACTATGACATATTGTAAGAACTTTTGTAAATGTCACAATGTACCCCCAGTCCAACAATTTAAAAAATAAAGAAAATAGTGTCTACCTCTCAAAGTGAAAAGAGAAAGTGTCACAGTGCTTATGGCTGGGAGGTGCCACCTCTCAGGTCTACTACAGGGACCTAGCGTGGGCCCTGTCCAGAAAGAGCTTTGGAGCCAGCGACTCAGCTTTGCTGTCTGCACAAGGCCCTGATCCCACAGCTGCTCCCACCAGTGATGAGGCGCATGGCAGGTCCACTCTTTGGACACGTGGGAGTCCTTTGGTGGGGGACTACTTCAAGGCCAAACCCCTCAAGAAGCCATGGAGGCCGGAGATGCCTCTACCCAGCCCTCCCTGCTCTGCTCCTCACTCTGGGCCCTCAGGTGCACCTCTTCCGTATCTCCTAGCCTCTCCTGGTTCCCTCCATCACCTCTCACGGGCATCTCCATAATACACGCTTGGCATGTTTCATCTCATTTTGACATTGGCTTCTCTGAGGACCACACCTACCACACAAGGAAGTCTCTAGTTAACATGAGTTGTCGCCATCATGGGACCCCAGCTCCTTGGCATAAGCTTGGTCTCTGTAGTCAAATACAACTAAACCATTTCCAGCACCACTCCCGCCTACCATTGTGACCTTTGACTTATGAACTCCAGGCCTATGAAAGGAGAGGTAGTGGTTATGCTGTCCAGGGGCCTAGGGCTATAGTAAGCATCAGGTACCACAGGACAGCAGTTAACCCACTGCCTGCCCACACTCTGGCTGTCAGCAACGGCTCTTATTTGCCTAAAACGCCATCTCAGCTCCCCAGCCTGTCTCCTGGGAGCCAGCCGTCAGTTTTCTCTCACTGATGTTCTGGTGGCCTGGCTGTCTCTCTGACCCTTCTCTGTGGATGAGAGGAGTAGGGTTTCGGACATGTCAAATGCCTTGCCCTCTGACAGCTGTGTGACCCAAGCAGGTCAGTCAACTATTCTGTGCCTCCCTTTCTTATCTCAAGACAACAATTCCAACAATCTCAAGATAACAATCCCTGCTTTGTTCATCTCACATATTAACTATAAAAATCATTGATTAAAACATAAGTACTTCGTAAACTGTTGATCGGCTATATAGACACTCCCCTGACTTGTGCAAATGGGCGGTGGTCCCAACCTTTTCATTTCTCCATGTAAGGAGAGTTATCAGTGATGACAATGATGATGATGGTGATAATATAGTGTAGAGGGACTTCCTGTCCATTTGTGCTAGCACAGCATGGACTAAACAAGCTCCTCCCTCTGCTGTCTTTGCGTGCACAGGGGGAAGGGAACCAGCAGAGTGAAGAACAGAATGAAGAGATACCCCCAAACAAGGAAGAGGTTGCATCTGGCCAGGTAGCAGGATATGGCTGAGTCCCCCAGAGCAGTGGCTGCAGAAAGCACCCAGACAAGGGCCTCCATGTCCAGCTCAGCAGCCAGCTGCAATGGGAAAGTTCAAAACACATCATGGCCAGTGTAGACTGAAAAGCCAAAGGTCACTGCAGAACGTTCTGAATTGAGTTATCATCACCCACCCATACATGCAACACTGCACACCACTCAGGAGCAGGGTGCCTCCACATAGCCGAGGATGAACTTCCTGCCATCCAGACAGAGCTTGATATGATTTAAGAAGAGCAACTAAGGAGATGCTATCTCTGACTTCCAGACTAGCAAAGGAGGAGCCATATGTTGGGACACGCAATCCACTTTCACAAATGAGAGCGGTGGGGGAACCACAGGATCCACCAGCTTTGCAGCAGACCTGCCCAGATTGAGCTGGGGTGGAGTGTGGCTCTGTGAATCAGGAAGCCAGCAATCCCAGGAAACTGAGCGAAATTCCATCTCTCTTTGCCACATCCACTAAGGAGCCAGAGCAGGCTGGGGAGGTCTTCTGTGAAAAGCCCAGTGTCCTATTCTGTGGTCTCACCCAGCCTTGGACTTTTGTCCTTCCAATCTCTTCTGAGGGAGGAACAGGCTGGACTTGGAGGGACCCTCTGCCCTTTTCTAGCTGGATACTTCTGTGCAGAAGGAGAGGAGCTGCCCTGTCCCCAAGGCAGACAGAACACCTGGCTGCATCTGACACAGAGCAGATACACATGACTGCAATGTGAACAAGCAGGATGTCTCCTGGGGCCTGGGGCCAGGAGGCCCAGGCCATGTCTGATCCCTGAGCAGGCAGAGCCAGAGTTGGAAGTCGATCCACCCATCCCCCTCAATTGATGGCTAGGCTCTGACTGGTGTGAGGTTCCTTTATGTCTGCCACCAGCAAGGATGTGTTTCAGGAGAGCAAGGCCATGGCTACTCAGCCAATCAGGAAGGAGTTGCTTAGCCTTAAGCCACAAAGTCATTCTGATTGGATGCAGTCAATGAAGGCAATGAGAGTAAGGTGGGGATTGGATGAGGGGCGAAGCTCAGCAGAGAAAAGAGTCAGGAGACCAGAAAGCTGGAGGAATGGGGTTTATTAAGCTTCCCTTCAACACAGCCAAGGTCAGCTAACCATAAGCTGGGCACTGTGTTCCTGAACCAATAAGACTCAGCCCAGCACTTCCAGGCTGGACGGAGGGAGGACCAGAGACAAGAGCCCAGATGACTGCAAAACGATCCTTCTGGGCTCATGCCTGTCATCCCAGCTACCCAGGAGGCAGAAGTAGGAGGATCTCAGTTTCAGCCCAGCCTCAGACAAAAAGCTGGAGACCAGCCAGTACCAGTGGCTCATGCCTGTAATCCTAGTTACTCAGGAGGCAGAGATCAAGTTTCAAAGCCAGTCCTGGGAAATAGTTCTAAAGACCCTATCTTTAAAAAAAAAAAAAAAAAACCCTTCACAAAAAAGGGCGGGTGGAGTGGCTCAAGGTGTAGGCCCTGAGTTCAAACCCCAGTATTGTAAAACTACAATAAAAGGCTGGAAACCCATCTGAAAAATAAACTAAAGCAAAAAGGGCTGGAGGCAAGGCTCAAGTGGTAGGGCGCCTGCCTCCCAAGCATGAGGTCCTGACTTCAAACCCTAGTATTGCCAAAAAAAAGAAGAAAAAGTCACATGGGAGCACAAGAAGGGACTGGGGAAATCCAAGAGAGCCTCCAGGTGGACTGAGCCTTAAGAGTCACCTCACCTTAAGAGCCACTGCTATTAGATGATAGTTAGAATTACAGGATTTCTAAATGGATGTAACCCCAGGGTGTCTAACTCAATTGCTTCACTTACAGATAGGAAAGCTGAAGCCCAGAGAAGGACAGGGGCTTGGAGGAAGTCACTAGACACTCTTTGTCTGTGACTCTTTGTATTCATCCCCTTTGTCCCCTGGCCACAGACAGCCCACCCTCAGGTGGAGGCACATGACACCAGGCCAGGCACCTGCCCTTCTAGTTAGCTAATACTGCATGGACTGAGGCCCTTGGGGGTGGACATGTTCAGGTGGCTGGGTAAAGCTGAACCCTGTCTCAGAAGATGCTCAGGCAATCACTCCTGTCACTGGATAGAACCCTGTCCCTGACTTGGCAGAAACCTCAGCTCAAGGAGACAGGGAAAGGGTGGGAGCGAGGCCTGTGTTAGAGGAGCTAGGCAAGCCACCTGGCTGTGTAAGTGCCCCAGCTGGGATGGGAGTCCAGAGGATAGACTCTAGTGCCTTATGAGCAAAGTGTAGATCCACAGTAGTGCTCTGCTCTAACCCACGTGATCAGACTGCATTTAAACAAAATCTCCAGGATGTATGTATAGCAGTCAGAGTTTGAAAAACACAGGCTAGTCCCAGATGAAGGGGGAGACGACATGGCCAAGGCCACAGTGCCAGCCAAGGTCAGGCCTCTGCATACCTCTGTCTCCCGAAGCCTGGCCTCCAGGGCTGCGCGGGGCCCATGGGTGTTGTCGTTGATCTCCAGCCGCTCATGAATGGCCTTCATCCATGCTTGGGCGTCCTCCACGCTCCTATTGAAGCCCTCCTGGGTCTGCTGCGACATGGCACCTGTGGGACTGAGGAAGGACCACAGAGGTCAGGCAGAATGCCAATCGTGCAGGAGCTGCAGAGAGGCCTTGAGCAGTGTGTATCCTGTCACCGACACTCCTCCTGCTGCTCCCAACTGGGCAATATGGTGGAGGCAACAGTCAAAGCACGTAAGGACTAGAAATGGGCAGCGAAGGAAACAGGGCTGGCCTCTCGCTGCAGGAGCAGGGGAGCATGCAGGGCGCTAGGCTGCAGGGACCCTCCTCTACCCACAGCCTCCCTGCTCCCCTTTTCTCCAGCTTGGGGGCAAGGGCAATTCCTGCCTATGACCTCAGGTGGAAGGCCCATCAAACAAGGATCTCAAAGCACACAGTCTGAGACATCGGTGACCCCAAATCTTTATGTGAGTGGATCAGAGACTTCAGAAAGACAATTTTTGGCATCAGCTGATCCCACAGGAGCTTGGCGCTCCCCCAAGGTTAATATCTCAGGCTGGGGCTGACCATGTTAGCTGGTATGTCACCCCCATTTCTCACCAACTAGGGTCCCCAGCAGACATTGCCCATGTTCCCACCCCCCTCATCTCCCTTTCCCCCCAACCCGCACTGTACTCCTGGGAGCCACTGGCCATTGCGTGACCCCGCATTTGAGATGAAGCCCACCTGCTCCTCCTGCCTTAAGTGACACCTGCCTGCTGGGGCAGGTCACCATCCACACTAACTCCCTTAGCTGGAGGGCCACTTCTGTCCTTACCCTGGGTTGAAAATGCAAAACCTCCGATTCTCTCATGCGACTTTCTCAAAATTCCATTAAGCCCAGGCACAATTCTTCTGCACTCCAGTTTCTAATTGTCTGCCAATCACAGCTATAGCCTGCTTTGGATTAAGGTTATTTATATCTGAATTTCATGAAGGGATTGTGTCTGGCTTATTCTCCAGTCTCCCAGGGTGCCTTGCACAGAGTAAGCCCAATGTTGTTGAAGTAGCCCAGAACAGGCACAAAATCTAACAAACGAAAAACTCCCTCATGCTGTTATGTAAAATGGCAAAACAAAGCTGGAAACAACCTATACACCCAATAACAGGTTCAGTAAATGACAGTACACTTGCTTTTGAGATTATTATAAAGCCAACAAAATATAAGCTTAACATGAACTTGTGAAGGAAACTATTGAGGGTGTGATACCAAAAAAAAAAAAAACCTAATAAAAGCAAAATTAAAAAATCAACAACAAAAACTCTGCTCACAGAAAAAGGTTAGGAAGTCCCGCCACTAGTCGGTCCATGTGCATTTTTTCTTTTCTTTTAGTCACTTTGTGAATTTTCCAGAAAGGGCAACCATTGCTTTACAATTAAAAAAAAAAAACAAAACCTTTCTGAATGTTAGCTAACTTGCTTGTTGTTTCTTTCTTCTCAGCTGTTGGGTGATTGCTCAACAAACTCTGGCTGGGAATCTGGACAACCATCCCCAGCAGCGCTGGGTGGATGAACCTTCAAAGGAGAACTCTTCAAAGATAAAGAAAAATGGAGAGAGGCCATCAGAGTCACGCAGGGCCAAAGGACGCAGATGGCTGGCTCTGAGAGACCAGAGCTGGGAGCAGGCTGGGAGCTGTGCATCCTGGATTACAGGATCCAGAGCTCATCCCCAATGGTTGTTTTACTTTTAGAGCTGTTTTACTTTCTGTAACAACTTAATATGCTCCCTGCAGCTACTCCTGGTGTCTGAATGTCTCTTGAAAAGCACATTCGAGTGTGCAGGCATTCAGATTGGTGCATTGTGGCTCTAAACTCAGAGTCACGCAGGGCCAAAGGACACAGATGGCTGGCTCTGAGAGACCAGAGCTGGGAGCAGGCTGGGAGCTGTGCATCCTGGATTACAGGATCCAGAGCTCATCCCCAATGGTTGTTTTACTTTTAGAGCTGTTTTACTTTCTGTAACAACTTAATATGCTCCCTGCAGCTACTCCTGGTGTCTGAATGTCTCTTGAAAAGCACATTCGAGTGTGCAGGCATTCAGATTGGTGCATTGTGGCTCTAAACTGTTGGCTAGTGTGTGTCTTGTCTGGCTTCCAAAAGTTCTGCTTTTATTTTTATAAAGCAAGGAGTGCAGAGATGAAAGGCACTTCCTGGAGTTTCAGATGTCAGGGCAGTGGGGAGCATGTCTCAGATCACTAAAGGCAGTGAGTGAGTTTGCTGTAACCCTGTTGCTGGAAATGCCTGTAGCCTGGAGGCACTGTTTTGATGGCCCAGAGGTCCGTCAAGTGGAGCACAGGGTGTGCAGGGTGCAGCCGCCCTCAGATGAGCTTCAGACTGAACTCGCAGTTCAGTTTGTTGCCAAACCATTCTTCATCAATTCAATGCAACACACAGGAATTTAACACAGTGCTGAGTCCCGACCGAGGCTGCAGCCACAGCAGAAAATAAGTAGACACCATTTCTGCCCCAAAGTAGTGCTCAGGACAAGAGGCAGCTGCACACAGAGCACGTGTGGCTACAGGTAGATAAGCCACAAACTGGGGCAGGGGCGCACTTAGCCTTTGCCATGAACCCCTCAGAATAAAGGCTTTAAATGCTGAGAATGAAATGCAAAGAATTAAAGTAAACCAATTACATTAAGCCCTAGTTATGAAATACTAAATCAAGTTCATACACCCTCACCATTTCATTAACACAGTAGATCATATTATCTAACCCTGGGTCTACTTACTGCCTTAGTTTGAAATTGTGTTGGGCATACATGACACTTCAAGATAGTTGTGACAGCTGCAATGTGACCTAAAAATACGTGACAAAGTGCCAGGCCCTACAAATAACAGAGGGGCTTTGCTTTGCCTCTTGTGTAATTGAAGGAAATGCTGTTAGTTAGAGTTGAGTACCAAAAAGCATACAGTTTATTTCCTATCCAAGTTCATGGGGCCCTGTCAGTTCACATCACTGAGTCCTGAGCTAAGTCTTCTAACAGCCAGTGGGCGGGAGAGCCCCTCTCTGTAAGCACTGTAAATATTTGAGCTGCTCAGCCAAAGCCCATGTATGACTGACTAGAGACCAGAAAGGCTTTCTCCCCAAGGGTCCGCCTCTGAAAGCTCTCCAGGGAGCCACATGGACTGGTCTCTTTGTAGAAGCCAGGGTTGAGGTGGAGGGCTCAGGGGTGGAGGCCTAAGATGTTGTCAGGTAAGTGCAACAGTGCCAGACTCCCATGGCTGGAGGGTGGCCAGCACATCCTCTGATGAGTGAAGGAGTTTGGCCCTTCACTCATCAAGACAAGCTCCTGGCCCTCTTCCCCTCCTAGGAGACAGACAGGGAGTTGAGCTCTGGTCGTTGAGCTCTGTAAAAGGTCTTCCAGTGTCCCCCACAGTCTGCAGAGCTAACCTGCTTCCAGCCTCCCTCCCTCTCATGGCTCTCCAAGTAACCAGCCCCACAGCAGACACGGGGTCCTCTCTGGCAGTCAGTCAGCATCACCATCCCATGTGCAGCCCCAGAGCAACTGTACTGACCCCCACACTTTTCTGTGCAGACTGAACACCTCTATATCCCAGTGTCTGAGAGCCAAGTTCTCTGCCCTTCCTTTAATGTCAACTAAAGGGACAAAAGGGCAGGTAAATGACACACAGTACAGGGTTGGGAGCAGAGCAAGGGCAATGGCTGAGTTGGAAAGTAGAGGTCAGTCCTGGACTTGGAGTATGTCTTTACACTGATCAAGTGTCTCTGCCCCTCCCGGGCCTCAGTTTCCCCATCTGCATGCTGCAAGTGAGTGTTGAAGAATGTTATGGTTTGTTCTCAAGGAAATGCAGGGCGAAATCTGAGTCCAAATGCAAAACTGTTGGGAGGTGGTGGGACTTTAAGAAGAGGTTAGGCCATTAGGATGGATCAATGCTGCTTTTGTGGGACTTTCCAGTTCTCAGGGGAGTGATAGTGAAATTCCTATAAAGTCAGGCTGCCCTCACCTTTTCTCTTCTGTTTTCCACTATGAATTAAAGCAATCTGAAGCCCTCCCCTGTGCCATGATCTTGGGCTTCCCAGCCTCCAGACCAAAATAAACTTCTATTCTTTATAAATAAGCCTCTCTCGGACATTTTGTTATAGTAACAGAAAATGGACTAAGAGAGTTTCTGAGGGACTGCTGAGGTTGTGGGTTAAGAGATTCCATGTTACTGAGAGCCCTATGAGCCAGATCAAGCCCAGCCCCAAGCCAGGCTTGGTGACCAGCATCTGCCTGCAGACAATCAGGCTGGTCTATGCCCTCGCTTCTTCCCTCTGCCCACTGGACCCTCCTCAGCCAGCACAGAACACCATTCTTCATCACCACCTCTGCAAGGCAGGCTGAAGTGAGCCAGTCTCCCAGTGCTGAGACACACACAGGCTCCAATGACTTCCTCAACCACATCCAAGGGAGAATGGCCCAGGGAACATTTTACACAAGCAGGGGCTCACTTTTTTGTGTGTGAAGGACTAAGTGGTAAATACTTTCAGCTTTGTGGGCCACATGCATTCTCTGATGCATATTCTTCCTTGTTTTATGACTACAAAAATGTAAGAACCATTCTTAGTTTGCTAGATGGACAAAAACAAACCAAAAACTAGCTTGGGCCTACAAGTGAACTCCTATTGAAGACAGTCCAAGGCCACAACCTGCAACTGCCACCAAAGCTGGCAGGCATGTGCCCTGGGATAGGCAGGCCTCAAGGCAGGAGGACCTAGAATTGGTCCTGGTGGTTTAGGCACCTAGCTGTGTGACATCTAGCAAGTTACATAACCTCTCTAAGTGTCTAACTCCTCATCTAGAAAATAGGGTAACATCTAGACATGACTAATGGAAAAGACTTTCTCCATAGGGCTAGAGCACACTGTACAGTTAGAAGAGGTTCCTTTTAACCCTCCATCACGGGGATTGAGCAGAGGGTCTCCTTCTCTGGGAACCTGCATCCAAATAGCATTTCTCAATCATCAAAGGGGGCTTGCTGACTGCTAGACTATTGGACTTGTGTACCCCATAACTGCTGAGTACCAGAGGCTGTGGATGTCCCCCAAGGTCTGCTAGTGAAGGGGTTGGATTCATGGCCTGATTAGACAGGTATATAGCACAGGCTGATGCGAGTTGTATTTTTTTTGTTGTTGATTTTGTTGGTAGTAGGGTTTGAACTCAGGGCCTCACACTTGCTAGGCAAGTGCTCTACCACTTGAGCCACTCTGCCAGCCCCTTTCTATGGTGGGTATTTTTAAGATAGGGTCTCCCAAACTATTTGCCTGGGGCAATAGCAACTCTGGACCATTCCAAGTCCAGCTACAAATGGGGTAGGGGGATAAATAAAGAAGGAGTGAAGGAGCTGAGTAGCTGCCAGGAGTTGAAAGGGATCCTGGAGATTAGCCACCAGGCTGGAAAGAAGAAAGAGCGAAACCACCAGACCTGAACTGAGGGCTGCTGAACTACAGCAACTGAAGCTCACAGAAGACAAACCTCCGCAGAGGCTTTGCCCATGGTGGACAGGCTGTTGGAGCAAACCCTCAGTCTTCTCCTTACGTTGACCCTGACAACACTGAGCCTTGCTAGCACTGGGAGGCAGAATAGCACTGCTTCAATGGCTATGGGCAGAGGGGACAGGGCAAAGTAGAGGTGAGGGCCCTAGGCCAGGGTGTTACAGGCTGCCCATCCAGAGGCTCCATTTGCCCTGTTCAGGCCAAGAACAAATGGCCAGACTGTAACTGGGTGTCCAGAGGGACTAGCCTTGCAGGAAAGACAGGGTACTTGGCACTGACAAAAATGCCCCACCCTGGCCACCTGCCAGATCAGCATGATGGACTTCCAACTGGGACTCAGAGCCCTGTCCCCCAGGGCCACTCTTAGACTCCTTTTCTCCCCCTTCCCCTTCTTCCTGGACTCTGTGAAGCTGAGGCTTCAGGTGGAAGTCCCCACTTTGGCTCTACAGTTCCAGTGCTGAAGGGCTGTCACCCCTTAAGAACTTGCCTGGATCTCTCTAGAGCCCTAATGGCAACTTTTAAAGCTCTCTGGGAATTTAATACTGCTTGCCCTCCAACAATTCAGGCTCCAAGAACCCTTCCCAGAACCTAACTGGATCCCCACTAGGAAGCACCCCTAAAACATGATACCAGACTCCTCTTCAGCAAAGAAAGAGGCAAAGTCAGGTTCACAGAATGACTGCCACATGCCTGTTTTACATAAAGGGAAAACTAAGCCTCAGAGAAGCAAATAACCTGCCCAAAAGAGGTGGAGTCCAGGAGTCACACTAATAATAATATCAGCCATCACTTATCTGGTGTTCTGTAGTGTCTGATGATGACAAAAGGCCTATAGCTATTAACTTATTTATCCTTCAGAGATTCAGAGAGACATTTGTACTCTCTCTACCTTGTTTAATGATGCTAAGAATGATATCCAAAGTCACAGATGCTATGTAACACATGTAGGACTCGAACCCAGGACAATCCAAGTCCAAAGCCTTTCTGTTAGACTCATAGGGGTAAAGACCTTGTCCACCCCTGCCTGTACCCCTAGATCTTCGCTGAGAGCTGCCACACAGTGCAGGAAGCTCCCTGTGAGTCATCTTGAGAAGTATCCAAGTTCCAGAAAGGATCCCCTGGGCATAAAACCAGGCCTCAATTAGAGAATTTGGAATTAAGGATAACAGCTGAGCCCCTGGCTGCCAGGCAGTCTCAGTCTTATTGTGCCTGGCCACTCCAAATCCGTGCCAACCCAGCTGCCCACTGACACTTTGTCCTAGAACCCAGAAGGTGTGCTGATTCCGACCTGAGTAAAGCCCAGCTCCCCAGGCAGCCCTATGAGCACTTACAGGCAGTGCTCTTGCTCTGTCACTCTGGCCAGAGCCATCCATCACAAACTGACCCAAAGTCCTGGTGGGGCGCACTCCCGGGCCATGACTCAGACAGCTTGGTGGTGAGTCAGTCTTGCCATGCCACACACAGTTCCCACCCTTCCACTCTCCTCCTCTCTGCTCTCCTATACAGAAATGGAATTGCAGGAACTGAGGCACAGCTGGTTTTAATCCCAAAGCTTACTCCAAGTGGATTGTGGGAATGTTCTCTTGTTCCCCCATCACGGGTGATTGCAGACAATGCTGCAGAGAGGTCCTGGTCCACAGCAAGAAGAGGACAGTCCTTTTGGCTCTCTCTCCCATGGGATTAACTGAGGTGATTCTCAGAGTAAGGGTGTGCTTGGTCAGGGGATCCTTGCCAAGCATGAACTGACTATTAGACCAGGCACCCGTATGTTACTTTATTATTTAATCTTACAACAACCCTTCAGGACAGCCTAATCTAGAGTTAGGAACAATCCCTGGGTTATGGCCCACCTCAGAGGTAACCACGCAGAGGCTTGGACAGATTAAGGGGCTATGTGAGGTCCACACAAGCTTTGGGATACCACAATTACCTCCGTCCACTGACTGCACAGCTGGCCAATTGTATCCATGGGGTTTGCATTTATGGATTTAACCAACCACAGATCAAATAGTTTTTAAAATTGCATTTTTGCTAAACATGTACAATCATTTTTTCTTGTCATTCCCTAAGAAATGCAGTATTATAACAACTATTTTTTGTAGCCTTTACTTGTAGTAGGTGTTACAAGTAGTCTAGTGATGACATAAGTATATGTGAGGACATACACAGGTTCTATGCAAATACCGTGACATTTTATATAAGACACTTGAGCATCCTTGGATTTTGGGCAGTCCTGGAACCTACCCCAGTGGAACAAAGAGATGACTGTAAATGGTCATACAAGAAGCCCTACTTTGTAAGGCAGCAGTGAGGGCCACTTTGCAGTTACAGCCATTGAGGGGACAGGGCCAGTGACTGCTTTTAAGACAAGTGCTCTGAAAGTGATTTGAAATCAGCCCTACACCACAGTTTGGCAGCAAAAACTGGCTGCCCTCCTTCTCTAGAAATACTAACTACAAGACAACTTCCAATCACCCTTAAATTAACCAAATCCAAACTCTCCATCAGCAGGTACAGGATGGAGGATGCAAAGATTTTCCCCTGAGAAACACTGTCCTTCACAACTCACAGTCAGAAATAGAAGTGGCTGGGACGGGAGAAAAGTCAGGAGGATAACTAGAGAGAAAATTGTGGAAACAGGGGTGGCACAGTCCCCTGGAGTGGCATCCCTGGGGCAGGCAGGGGTTAGTTCCCTGGCCTGGATGCAATTGCCTCAGGCTCTAGGCACCAATTAGAGGGGTGCAGAGACCACAAGGTCCAGTGGCTACTAGAAGAATGGCGGAACAGAGAAGGTCAGAGGGCAGGAGGCAGGGGACTGGACATCAGACAGTACTGGGCAGGGCATCAGGGGACATCCACGCCTGGCTGGGACATTGAGTACCATCACAGGCCAATCAGTGTGGCCAGGCTGGCCTGTGATTTGGAAAACAAAACATTATTACGAAAGTGCTGGTTTTTCACACTATGTGTCAGGACCCACCCTGTGGGTTGTGAAATAAATTCGGTGTGCGTGTGGGGTCTTGATTAAGTGTTTTGTAAAGAAAGAAAATAGAATACAAAAATCACAGTGGCTCTCGAGGGCTAAGGATAAATGGTGTTTTGTGAGACTTTTGCTTGGTTAACTATAAATGTAGAATGCACTTCTGCAAGTTATAATTTAACACACGTTCTCTCTCTCTCCCTCTCCCCCACCACCACCAATGGACTACATCAGTGATCTTGCACTGAGCTCCTCAGAACCACCAGACTGCTTGCTGAAGCAGATCTCTGAGCCCCAACCCCACTGTCAAAATTAGTGGGATGGGCTGAGGCCTGAGAACTCGCATTCTAACTTGCATCCAGATAATGTGGAGGAAGCACTGGACTAGAGGCTCCTATAGGGCGGAATTTATTCTAGCTCTGGGGTGTACATGTGTATCCACCATGTTCATATATATCGGGCAGGTGTAGGCATTACCAGATTTGATTCAATGTGGGTCAAGATAAGAAATCAAAGCAACATAAATTCACCTTGAGTCCAGAACACTCTGCCTTCCTTGCCTCTGCTGTTTCAGCCACTTCTCCCCCAGAGCAGCTCAGCAGGCTTCTTCCTTTTCGAGAAATATAGAGTGG
Source organism: Castor canadensis (assembly GCF_047511655.1). NCBI lineage: Eukaryota > Metazoa > Chordata > Mammalia > Rodentia > Castoridae > Castor > Castor canadensis. The sequence continues at coordinate 14,155,091 of NC_133388.1, read as the reverse complement.
GTCTGAGCTCTGGGCACCTCCCCAAATCCCAGCTGTAGGTGCTTCCCACCTTCCACGGAGCACTGCCTGGTGGCTGTTATTGTTTAATTAACAGACCTGCGAGCACTCACCTGATCCCCCAGAGCCCAGAAGGTCACCTAGGGAGCTGGCTGCTTCCCAGGAGGGCAAGACTTCCTAAATGTCAGGTGCCACCAGCTCTGTAACCTTACCTCTCTGTCACCACCCTGCCTCACAGACCCTGGACCTCCAGGAACTCTGACAGGCCCAGTGCTTGCTTTCTCTGCACTCCCCAGGATGTCTCCCTTCCCCCACTCTGCCCCTTCCTCTCCCTCACTGCTATATCCCCTCTACCACAGAGCCCTGAGTGAATAGGAACCGTGGATCTCTCCCACCTCACATCTGAGGACCAGCAGAGTCCCATGTGGGATGAGGGGTCATGGGAGGTGGGAGAAGGAGGCCAGAAACCTGCACTCAAAGGGTACACTCTATCCTTCAGCTCCACCATCACAGTGGGGGAGGAAAGGAGTCCTGAGGAGGCAGAAGATTCCATGCCAAGGACCTGTAGGTAGGGCTGGCGGAGTGGTTCAAGTGGTGGAGCACCTGCTTTGCAAGCATGAAACCCTGAGTCCAAACCCCAGTGCTGTCAAAAAACAAAAACAGAGCACCAAGTACCTGTAGGTGGAATCTCCAAGGCCTGGCTGGGAGGAGAGTTCTCCACTGGCGTGGGGCAGGCCTAGGCCAGGTGCTACACCAGGCCCATGCCTGGGGCCTCCTCTCTGAGAAGACCTGATCCAATGGAAGTGGAGCCAGCTAGGAAGTTGTCTCCTGTCCTATACCTATCCTTACCTTCCCCACTCCACTGAGCACCCAGTGTGCGTGTGTGCTGACAGACATCCCCCATTCTGCCTGTACTGCCCTCTTCCCCTGGTCTGATTGCCATGGGAGTCAGAGGTACCTCTCCCCCACACAGGCAGGAGTCCTCTCCTAATCCACCAGACCAGCCTGGCATCTCCATGGAAACCAGCCACAGCCTGTGACTGTCAACCACTGTGGACTGTCATCCACAATAAACACTGACACCTCTCCACACCCCTCCCATGGACATGCTCAGGCCTTTGTAAAAGAAAATTGTGTGACATAATGATGTATTCCCAGCCCTCACTTTCAATACCACTGACTTTAGTTTTCTCATGGGTGAAAGTGTCTTCCATAGAAATATATTGCACCCAAATAAAAAGTTTAAAATTTTTTGTGCAATAAAAACTTGCCATAGAACTCATAATCACCAGAGCAATATTTCTGAGACCCCAATTTGAGAATCCCTGAGCTGAAGAATTATGTTGGTCCTCCTTGGGTATCTCAAGGATGGGGCTCCCACATAAGTCCACAGCCCTAACCAGTCAGAGTGCTCCTGGCCCCTGCAAGTCAGCTACCCCACATTGCTGAAGTTTCTAGATGCTTCTAGAAGAGCCTTCTTCTAAAAGAAGTCTGGGTGCAGCCATCCCACCTAGTTCCGCCTGGGAAGTCCTTCACCCACCCCACAACCCCTCCACACCTCTGGCTAGCAGACTCTTCCTTGTTCTCCTTTCAAGACTCAGCTCATGGCCGCTCAGTGGGCAGCCTTTCCCACTTCCCCTCCCCTCAGCAAGAAGAAACTCTCTCTTTCTCAGGTCCCCAGGGGCCTGCCATTGATGGCATGTTTATCTAGCTCTTCACTACATGTCCCATGCTCTCCTCCAAAAACCCTAGGAGGTGACCATGGATTTTGGTCTATTTCTCAGTGAGAAAACCAAGTTGGCACAGCAAGGTGGGTAAGTGATAGAGCAAGAACAGAACGGGACCCAGCCACTCCACAGCGCTGTTCTTATCTTGCTGCTCCCGTCTGCTGGCACAAAGGGCAGGAGGTGCCTGAGGGAGGGGAAGGGCCGGATTCATCTTTCCGAGGTGTGGCTGGAGACTGGGGTTGCCATTACTTTCCTGAGAAGCAAGAAACTTCACATATTTAAACTGCACAATTTGATATGCTTTGACATACGTAAGTCACCACCCCAATCCATCAGTCCTCAAAGTTCCCCAGTTCTCCTCACAATCCCTCCCTCTTCCCCACACCTTCTCCCAGGCAAGCGCTATTTTGTTGTTGTTGTTTTACTTTCACTACCGATTAGTTCACATTTTCTGGAGTTTGGTACAAAAATGGAACAGAATGATACCGTATGAACTTTTTCATGTACTTTCTGGGGATCTGGCTTCTTTCACTTATTCTCATTCACTTCTTTCTCATTATTGAGAGACTCGTGCACACTGGTGCCTGTATCACTGGTTCATTCCTTTTCATTGCTAAGCAATCTATCGTAGTATCCCCACGCTGTGGACTGTTTCGTCATCTAAACCCACGGATGGACAGTTTTGGCTGTTACAAATAAAGCTGCTATCAACACTGTGCCTCCACCTAGGTTTCATTTTTTTCTTGCATGGAGACCTGTGAGTTAGAAGGACTGGACTGGGCAGCCGTGTATATTCCCTTGTCTTTTTTCAGTACTGGGGATGGAACCCAGGGCCTCATTGCGTAGGTAATGCTCTACCCCTAAGCTCTGTCCCCAGTCATGCAATGGTCACGTGTTTTTAAGAAACTGTCAAAGTATTTTCCAAACTGTCTACACCACTACATTCTCAGCGGTGACGAATGAGAATTTCAGGTCCTGCCCACCCTCACCCCCACTGTACATACAGTCATGTTGGTCTTGGCACTTCCACTTGGTGTGCAGTGACATCTCAGTGTGGTTTTGATTTGTAGATCCAAAGGCTTAACCATCTTACTGATTTTTGTTTGTTTTTATGACAGGCTGGTCTCAAACTGGGCTCAGGTGTTCCTCTCACTTCAGCCTCTCCAGTAGCTGGTACTACAGGTGCGTGCCACTGCACCAGACTTATTTTAATGACTTGACATGTGTACTTTAGCACACCCTTACTGACATCACGGGTTCTGCTAAGCACTGCCCAGGCCTCACCTCCCTTAGAACTCTTTAGTGAGCACAGAGCCAGGCTGTTGGCTGAAGGCCAAGGGCGTAAGCTGCTGAGTGACAGGGAGACACGTTGCTGACAGGAACACACACAGTCAACAGGGACCTGCTCTAATTCCAAGGGTTCTGGCTACCAACTCCTTGAACAGGTGACTCTCTGAGGATAAAACCAGGTACCTTGAACCAACAAGCAAGAGTGTCTAAAACAGAAAAGCAATATGCCCAACTAGGCCTAGGGTTTTCTGAGCACTAAAGAGTACTTTCATGGGGGTTTCTGTTTCACCCTCCTGCAGGTCCAAGGAAGCAGCCTGTGCGGGACCTGGACCCCTGCAGCGGGGTCTCCGGCATCAGGGATGAACAACCTTGGAGTTACAGGGACCTGCTGCAGTGCAGTCCTCTGAACTCTGAGCCCATGCTCTCAAGTGAAGGTAAACTTCCCCAGGCTGGGCCTAGCCTATTTTGATCCTAATATCTGGAGTAGATCCTGATACACAGTAGGTACTACCAAGTTTTATGAATGGAGAGATGAATCTGGAAAATGTAAATAAGAGTAGCTACTCCCCTTGGTGCTTAGTAGGTACTCAAAAACTGTTCCACTATCTTTTTTTTAATTAAAAGAAAGCAGTGTGGAGCCAGAATGTACATCCTTAGGTCCAAATCAGCCCTTGGTACACACATGTTGCTAGTTCAGAGAAACTGAGACAGGTAAGGGTGGACCAGCATAGATTCTGCTAACTCTCAAATAAGAGCCTGCCTTAAGGCCATGGTGGCCTTAAAGGGGGAGGTGGTGGCTGTGGAATGAGATTTGGGGAAATGGGTTCCAGTGCAGGCTCTGCCTCCAACTAGCTCCAAAACCCCAGTGTCCTCATTGCTAAAACAGTTCCTATCTTTCATGCCCTCTGAAGTGGGCGAGCTTTAAATTGAAAGATGGTTGTGAGAGGAAGGGTCACGGCCGCTTTACCTTGGACTTACTCTAACAAAATCATGGGAAACACATGTTCCATCCCAGTAAAGAACAATCATTATCACCTTCTGTTCTTACAATCTAAAGGCTAATTGTACCATGCTACCATGTTACAACGTGTCATAGACATGGGCTATAACCAATGGTGGAGGAGGCACTACTGGTGCTGGTGACTGCTACATTGTTTCACACTGCAATTCTACCTTGTAACAGCTGCACCAGGCCATATTCTAAAGCACTTGGCAATTCTTTAGAAACAAATATCCCATCAGGTAGATGCTATAATTAGCCCAATATGATGAATAAAGAAACAAGGCAGAGGTGTTTACGAACTTTCTCACGAGCCTGCAGAGCCAAGATTGAAACTCAGCAGTCCAGCTCCAGGTACCACACTGTACCTGCACACCCCGGTTCAGCATTCACTTGGTGTTGGTGAGTAAAGTAATAGCTGCTGCTGGGTGGCAGGTGAAAGCTGTGACGAGTTCTCCATGGGGACCTTACTCCCCTGTTCAACCTGACACTCTTCAGATATGACCCAGGGCAAGTGTCCACCACATGGGCCAGGCCTGTGGTCCTGGTTAGCAAAGCCACGTTTTTCCATCCACCCCCTTGCACTGCAGCCAGAGTACTCAGTGTGATCTTCTCAACTCTGGATTGTTTGTTGATGTCTGTCTTCCACTTTGCACCAGGCCTGGCGTATAGCTGGCACTAAAGAGGAGGGCAGTGATGCTTACTGAAAGAGTGAGATGGCACCAACATTCTTGGAAAAGTGGGGCTGGCTTTCATGCCGTCAACCCAGGCTAAAGAGTTGCTGGAGCTGGCTCTAGGTCCCAGGCTGCAAGGAGAGACCTCATGAGACCAAAAGGCACTCCAAGGAGCCAGGGACAGAAAGGTTCTAGGCAAACCTCCCTGATCTCTCAATGTCACAACTAGACTGGTTCTTAGAAATTCTCTTATCTAGCTGTGCTGGTTTTTTATTTAGATAGGGAGACTGAGATAAAAGAAACAGATTCACCTAGCATCTTCTTTTTTGAGACAGGATTTTACTATGTAGCCCAAGCTGGCCTCAAACTCTCGACCCTCCCTGCCTTGGCCTCCTGAGTGTTGGGATTATAGGAATGTGCCACCATGCCTTGCTCACCCAGGATTTTACATCAGCTCAATGGTAGAGCTATGGCCAAGATCTATCTGTTTATCTGTCTATTTATTCAATCTGTCCTAGTCTAATCACTCATCTCTGCTTGAATTTCCTTAAATACACCACCAAAAGAAAGGTTCCCAAGACTCTCATGCCCCCTTTGGGGACAGTCAGCTCACTACTTCCTCCAGGTGGCCTGCCCTGATGTCACACAGTTTCCTTCTAGGGAACTCACATATGCACCTTGTCAGCCATGTGCCTATGTAAAAGGAGTCAGTCAAGGACTTCTTGAGATTTCTCCCAACCTGGAGAACTGTACCTTCCATTTACTGAGCACATACTAGGTGCCAGTCAATTATCCCTCCCTCTCCAGGCATTCATTACTTCACCTGATGCGTAAGGCAACTTTGAAGGCTGGTATCGTTGTCCCTGTTTCGGAATAAGGAAATTGAGGCTCAGAGACTTGGAATAACTTCACTGTGAGATCTCAGAACTGGCTGGGCATGTTGATGGTGCATGCCTGTAATCACAGCACTTGGGAGGCTGAGGCAGGAGGAGCTTGAGTTTGAGGTTGACATGGGCTAACAGAGACCTTATCACAAAAACAAAACAAAACAAAACAAAAACCTGAGGGATCTCAGAACTGGTCACTATTATCACCCACGGGGCAGAGGTGGGATTTGAACCAGGGTGCATCAGACTCTGAAGCTGAAGCTGGTACAGATTGCTTTGAGAACTTAATACCATCCCACATCCCTGCTTGTCTTACAGGCATCACAGAAGTGACATGACATTTTTTTTTTCATGCTGGTCATCAAAACTGCCTTGTACATGCTAGGCACATACTCTGCTCCTGAGCCACTCTCTGACCCCCCACATAAGATTTTTTTAATCAAACAATGGACCCAACAGCAAGCAAACTGCCCTCCCAAATCAATGCTGAATGAGCTGCACTCTTGCAGTGGCCTCCCCATCACTGACCTTGGATAGTCACAGGGGAAAAGCCCAGAGAGGACCTCAGAAACTTCCACACAACCTGGGACCCCAGGGTTCTCAGCCCAATGGTGCATTATTTAATGTCTGGTATTCTTGTGAGGAACAAGCCCTCTCCTAGGAGAAGTGACTCAATTCAGTTCAGCAGCATTTCCTGCTTTAATAATAAAACTATTTTTTGTACTTGAGAGTCTTACGTTTATTTCTATTCTATAGATAAGGACACTGAGGCTGACAGAATGTTTCATGGATACAAAGTCCCAGAGCCAGCAGTTGGGAGAGGAGGAGTCAAATGCAGATCATTTGGTTTTCATACCCAGATGTGTTTGGTACTGATCCACTCTGGCCCAAGGGGTGCACAGCTCCTGGTCTCCGTGGCCCTACGCTCTCCATGAGAATGAAAAGCTGTTCCGTGGAGGGGTGTACCAGAAGCTCTCAGAGCCTGGAATATTCAGGGGTCTGGGGAGGGGCTCATAGAGGAGGGATGCTCAGCCATGAGAGATGAGCAGGGTCTGGATGAGATAAGTTGGGAGGGGCACAAAAATGGAGAAGCCAGCGGTGGGAGGTGGGAAAGTGCACTGCCAAGTTCAGGCTGCAGAGTGGGATTTGGAATTATTAACAAAGGGAGGTGAAAGGGAGCAGTGCTGGAGGGACAGGCTGCGGGGGGCGGGGGTGGACTGAACAGCCCTGGATTCCAAGAAGTGTGTGGACTTTACTCTGTGAGCAACAGGGAGCCAGTGAGGATTTGTGAGCAAGGAGGTGGCCTGGTCAGTGCCCAGTCTCCCAACTGTTTGGAAACAATGTTGGACCAAGCTGGGTCCTTGCTACATGTTATCTTAGGTCATATGGTAGGAAATGCCTTGTAAGTCATGTAGCCCTGACATCTTTTTGTAGGAAACGTGTTCTTCAGAAAGAGGCCAGGGCTGACAGAGTGGCTCAAGCAGTAAGAGCACCTGCCTAGCAAACGTGACACCCTGAGTTCAAACCCCAGTGTCACCAAAAAAGAGGAAAAAAAAAAAAAAGAAAAGAAACCAAGGGTTTAAGAAGAGGATCTTTTCATAAAAACTGTTGAATTGCAACCACCTGATGAGCGATGGCAGGCAGCCCCATTCCTCCCAAATGCCTGCACCATAAGTCTGCAAAACCCCCAGTCTCTCACACTTTGGTCAACCAAAGCTGTTTGACAGGTACCAAGTCTCCCCTGATCTCAAGTTCTTCTGTGACCAACTTGGATGGGCAACAAGGTCATCTTCAGACTCATGAGTTGGATGAAATCGCCACCAAACACATACAGTTAAGACAGCAAGAGCTGCCGTGTGTGAGGCCAGATGGTAATGGTCATGTGTTCATTACTGTACTGAGGCCCCATGACTGCCAGCACAGGTGACTGTCCACCTTACAGAAGGAGAAACTGAGGCTCGGAGAGGCCAGCTCTCCTGCCCAGGTCAGACAGCCACTGAAACCCTCCCTGAGGTGGGGACAAGCCCAGGCCTGTCTGACTCCTATGCCAGTCCCATACTACAAACCGGTCCATCCCCCAAAAGAGGAAGTGAGTCAGGAAGGCAAAGAAGAGGCTTCCTTTTTTGAGTCAGAACAGGACTTCCCATCCTGCACTCCAAAGCCTGCCTGTAGACACATGCAGGGTGGTGGGTGAACCTCAGTGGCTCGGGCTACCAAGGTTCCCCTCAGACCTCTCCTTCTGTGAGTGTCCCTGTGACGAGGACAAGATTAAGCGTGTGCATGGCTTGGGGGTTACTGCTGACAGGCCTTGTGAGGCCTCCCCAGGAAGTACTCCAGAGTGTAGCTGGAAATAAATCAGGCAGGACAGCCCAGGAGGGACACCATGCCAGCTGGGGACCTGGACCAGGGCTTACAGGACTGACAGCAGAGCAAAACCTAGCCACTGTCGTGTAGATCCTATGGGTCTTCTCATCCTGTCAGACTGGCCTGAAGAGGTGACAGTGGGGACCTCAGAGTGAGGAGGCAGAGCTGGGTGGGGTCAAATCATCTTTCAACCAGGAGCACACCAGGTCAGTTTCTCTCCTCTTCAGGTCTTGGGAGACGCTGAGTTCATTTGATGACAAATATTCACGGCCTACTCCACTACGACACCCACTGAGATGAGCAAACCAAGATCCTGTGCCCCGGCTCAGGTCACACTCTCAGGTGACCCAGAAGCTCAGTCTTTCTTCTGAAGAGTGGGCACAGTGCATTCTTGGTTCTCTCAACACCTGTGCCCCCACTGCTTCCCCCACTTCCCCAATCTCGACAACACCCACTTCCCAAAATGCCTCTGTGGACCAGCATTGTTACCCGCCTCATCTGATAGCGTATGGGGCCCCTGGATAAACTACGAGGGCTCCACAAACCCTTGTAATGTCACCATAAGCAATTTGTGCATGACCTTTTCCTTGTAATTCTCACCCACCTCCCCAGGCCCTGAGCCGCAACAACTGAGAACAAGTTTGGTTTGCCACAAGCAATCTGTACTATTGATCATTGCATTGCTCTTTGTAAATAGCCCAGAGTGTTCCATGGAGTAGACACCACAAACTTTCCTTAACCTTCCTTTTGGCTGGACAGTTACCCTGCATTTCTTCCCCCTCAGTCCGACTGGAATATGTGCAACTTTCTCATTAATTCAGCAACTCAGCGAGCCCTAGATGCCTCCCTCCTGTATTATTAGACCTCCATGCTGTTTTTCTGATCTGGAGTCATTACTTTCTCAGGTCTCTGTACTTTCACTTCAGCGTGAATGGCCCTCTCTTATCAGGGCCATGTTGAACACTGAAACATTTGTGGTCACTTGGCTGGAGCAGCCTGGCTCTCGGGAGGATGAGAGCAGAGCCAAGTCCGGGTGATGGGCGGGGAGGACAGGGCAGGGCCACTCCTGTGAGTCACTGTCCTGACTCACCCTGCACAGAGGAGTCCTGGAAGCCTGCTTTCCTGGGACGCCCCAACAGCTGCTCAGAGCTGGGACTATAGAGCCAGATTGCCTGATGCAAACCTGACCTGTGGCTGAAAAACTACGCAGACTTAGTGAAATGGATTCCACTCCTCTGAACTTGACCTTATCTGTGAGACGGGGATAATCGCTGTACGAGTTCCTTATTGCTGGTCTGAAAGTGGAATAACATTGACAAAGCACTTAAAACTGCTGGCAAACACGAGGTGCAGCATAAGCATTTATTAGACAATAAATTCACTAATGTGACAGTTTTCTGGGGGGGAGGGGGAGATAAAGCAGAGGTGCAATAGAATAGTCCAGCAAAAAAAGAAAATGACCAAGGAAACTGTGTGACATCCATTCCCCGAAATATTCTGGGCCATTTGCAGTGAAAGACACAGTAATTAAACCTTGGGTTAATCGTTAGCAATCCCACCAACAACAGGTGTTGGCGAGGATGCGGGGAAAAAGGAACCCTCTTACACTGTTGGTGGGAATGTAAACTAGTACAACCACTCTGGAAAAAAATTTGGAGGCTACTGAAAAAGCTAGACATGGATCTACCATTTGATCCAGCAATACCACTCTTGGGGATATACCCAAAAGACTGTGACACAGGTTACTCCAGAGGCACCTGCACATCCATGTTTATTGCAGCACTATTAACAATAGCCAAGTTACGGAAACAGCCAAGATGCCCCACCACTGACGAATGGATCAAGAAAATGTGGTATCTATACACAATGGAATTTTATGCAGCCATGAAGAAGAACGAAATGTTACCATTCGCTGGTAAATGGATGGAATTGGAGAACATCATTCTGAGTGAGGTTAGCCTGGCCCAAAAGACCAAAAATCGTATGTTCTCTCTCATATGTGGGACATTAGATCAAGGGCAAACACAACAAAGGGATTGGACTTTGAGCACATGATAAAAGCGAGAGCACACAAGGGAGGGGTGAGGATAGGTAAGACACCTAAAAATTTAGCTAGCATTTGTTGCCCTTAATGCAGAGAAACTAAAGCAGATACCTTAAAAGCAACTGAGGCCAATAGGAAAAGGGGACCAGGAACTAGAGAAAAGGTTAGATCAAAAAGAATTAACCTAGAAGGTAACACACACACACAGGAAATCAATGTGAGTCAATTTCCTGTATAGCTATCCTTATCTCAACCAGCAAAAACCCTTGTTCCTTCCTATTATGGCTTATATTCTCTCTACAACAAAATTAGAGATAAGGGCAAAATAGTTTCTGCCGGGTATTGAGGGGGTAGGGGGGAGAGGGAGGGGGCGGGGGCAAGGGGGAGAAATGACCCAAGCATTGTATGCACATATGAGTAAAAAAAAAAAACCTTGGGTTAAGGCTGTGGCTGAAGGGAAAGTGCATGTTGTAACACTGTGTACTTAAGCCAGGAACGGTGGCACACATCTGTAATCCCAGCCCTCAGGAGGCAGAGGCAGGAGGATTATGAGTTCCAGGCCAGCCTGAGCTACTATCTGAGACGCTATCTAAAAGAAACAAGACAAAACAACACTGCACACTCTATACCAGGCGCAGGCAAACTTTTCCTAGAAAGGCTCAGACAGTAACTACAACTATATGACTCGCACGGTCTCTGTCACAACTCCTCAAACCTGTTGTAGCAGTATGAAAACAGACACTGATGATAAATAAATGAGCAAGGTGTGTTCCAACAGCACTTGATTGACAAAAAACAGGAGGCATTTAGCCAGTGGGCCTGTTACCAAACCCTACTGTGCAAATTATTGTAAAAACTATGTCAAAAAAATGGAGATTGAAAGGAAGATGAAAAAATACAAGTTCTTGAAATTCAATTTCCTGTCGGAAGCCAATGGCTCATGCCTATAATCTTAGCTATTCAGGAGGCAGAGGCCAGGAGGATCAGTATTTGAGGCCAGCCCCCAGCAAAATAGTTTGCAAGACCCTATCACGAAAAAACCCATCACACACACACAAACACACAAAGGGCTGGCGGTGTGGCCCAAGTGGTAGAGTATCTGTCTAGTGAGCATGAGGCCCTGAGTTCAAACCACAGTGTCACCAAAAAAAAAAAAAAATCAATTTCCTTACGGTGGTAGGAACAGGTTGTTTTTAAGAAGCTACCTTCTGGTAACAAATTAAGACTTCATAGGTCCTATAGACTTTCAGAATGAGTTACCATGGGCATCAAGTCTGACACTCACCACCTACTTCATAAAAAATGGACAGACAGTCTGAGACTGATTTAGCTTCTCCATCTACTAGCTGTGTGACCTCAGCAAATTCATGGAACTCTCTGTTCCTCAGGTTCCTTGTTTGTAAGATGAAGATGACAGTGGCACCAAAAGCATGCAGAGAGTCTGACACTGAGTGGGGACACAGGAGACCCCACCTCTGCATCACAGGCACCCCAGATCTGGCTGTCCCTGGGTCTATGGAACAGAAACAAGGTGAGGGAGGCCCAGCGCGGGGAAGGCAGGGGTTCCACGGGGTTGATTCCACTTGTTCCTCAGGAAATCTTCCAGCATGTAGCAGGCAGGGACACCAGAGTCCACTCTCAGGAGAAAGCAGCATCAAGGGCTCGGGACCTTTCTTAAACCTTCCAGAGTGTCACCACCCCCACTCCAGAAAGTCCAGGTTGCTCAGTGGAACAAAGCCTACCTCCCTCCACCTCTGCCTCATCTCCTTCATACCACCTCCTCTGCCTGCAGCAGCCACTATGGCTCCTGGTTTCTCCCCTGCCTGTTTTCTCCAGCTTAACACCCTGTTCTCTGCCTGGCCACATTCACCTGACAATTCTACCATCACTGCCTCCAGGAAGCCTTTCAGGATTTTTCAGTGGGGGATTGGAGGGTAGGTTCACAGCACAGTGTTAGGCACTGGTACACATCAGCTTACTGAGTCTTCCTACTCACTGCTACATAGGAATGATTTACTTCTTTTTATAGATAAAGAAGTTGAGATTAGGTTCAGAGTTAAATAACCTGGTCAAGGACACACAGCAAGTAACCCTGCTCCCTCGACCTCCCCACAGTCTCTTAGCAGAATCCAAGGGGTTTTCAATCCTCCCCATTTTGCTGGTGCTGCAAAGTGACATACACAGAGCCACCTGGAAGGGTCTCTCTTTTGACTCACTACAGGCAGAAACTTCAGAGCACCAAGACCTTCTCCTGAGAGTCACCTCCTCCCCCGAGTCCACATATGACGATCATTAACAGATTATAATTAGGACGTGCCTGTTCTTGCCAGGGTTTCCAGACGCCAGATTTATGATGCGCCTGTGTGAGGCCAAGGACACCCACCTGGGGGCAGACTTTCCTCCCTCTGCTCCCCGTGGCCCCTGGGCAGAGGGGCTCCTGTGGAGGCTAGGGGGTTCACCCTTGGACTCCCAAACCCTACCTGGGACCTACCCCCAGGCAACAGAGGAGGCACCTTCTGGGATCCTTGCAAGCAGGAGGAGGCTGCCTGCCTCCCTCCCTCCCGGAGGCCTGCGTCTGAGGCCGAGCTCCTGTCCATGGCTCTGTGCAGGGCTGACTCAGGAGCTGACCAGGCCTCCCTGGTCCTCACTACACTGCCATCCTCCCTCCTGCCAACCTGCTGCTCAGTGGAGACAAGGAGCTTGAAGGCCTTTTCCACTGGAGGGACTGGGGCCTTCCTCTGCCCTCAAAAGAGCCTCGGACCCTCCCTGGGGCAGCCACTGCAGAGGGTGGTCAGCACAGGAACCCGATGTTTGTACACACACGTGTGTGCATGTGTGTATACCCACTCATGTACATGCACAGGGTTTCCCATGCCGAGCACAAACCTCACTTGGCTTTCTAAGGTGTTTTCTCCCTCCTCTCAGACAATGCAGCTTTCATGGATTCCCGGAAGTGACAGATGGTTCACATGATTTGCATGAAAGGCAAATGCCAAGGTCCCCAACACTAAACAGTCACCACCCAGGGAAGGTGACTGCAAGCAGCTGGCCAGCCCCAGGACTCCCCTTTCCTACATGCTCTTCAGAACACATGCGACCTCTGACATACTCCTGCTTCCTTATTTGCTCGCTCATTGGCTGGATGATGCTAGCACCTTCTAGAATGTCATCACAGCCACAACTTTTCCAGTCTTGTCCATCATGGTGCCCCTCTGCCCAGGACAGTGCCTGGCACACAGTAGGCCCTCATGGAGGAGTCGGTGAGTGGACAGACAAATCTCTGCTCTGTACTTTCAGCACCCATTCATTCCTTCAGGACACCTTTACCAGGCCTCCAGGCGCCCCACTGAGCACAGAAAGTACTAGCTGGGGACCCTCCCCTAGCTGGGGACCCTTTCCCCCTTCAGCTGCTCCTTGTATGGGGAGAAAGATACATAAACAAAGAAACAAAGGTGACGTGGAGTGGAGTGGGCTCTCTTCATGGGCAGTCAAGGGAGGAGGCACAGAGGAGGTGACTTAGTTCAAAGGACAACGGAGTAGGACAAAGGAGGGGAGGTGGCTTTCAGAAGGGGGAGGGACATTTGCAAAGCATGCATTTGCATGGAAGTCTACTGTCCCCCGCAAAGAAAAAAGGGAGGAAAAGACCTTCCAGCCGCGTACACTCAGACCACAGTATTTACCGAACACTCTGAGGCCTGGAGCAGGCAGGGGCTGGCCCCATGACAAGGGAGTCTGTGTGTTCACAGACTTATGGGGGACACACAGGCTCTGGGAGCATGGGGGTGGGAGCACCAAGGCTCAGGAGAGGGACACCTGCCTCACACACCCACTGATGATCCTATTGTCCACCCCCAGAGTCAAAGACACAGGGCTGACCCCCACTGTCGGGGTGGCAGGCATGACCTGGGATGACCAATCTGTCTTGGAATGCCAGACACTTTTTAGGTTTTAGTCCTGAAAGTCATAAACCCCAGGAAACTCCTCAGTCTTGGGCAAACTAAGTAGAGGTGATCACCTGCTTCTACCCACATGTCCCCTTCCCCACTCATGGTTCCCTTTCCCCACCCTCTCAGTCACTCACAGGCCCCATGGCCTGTGTGCTCAGAGCCAGCCAGGGTCCCAGCAGCATTTCTTAGGAGAACCACGAGAGAGGCTTGCTTCTGGCTACAGATGGGATGGCAGGCCAACACCTGAGGGGCCCCTGTCTTAGAAACAGTCTTCAGAGGAGGACCAGGGTTGCAGGAAACCCTGGCTCGCCCCAGTTGGCTCCTAAAGGCAGCTAGCTGCCTAGCTCTCTGATCTAGAATGGTCCTCCTTGCCTGAGTTTCATCTCCTGAGGCATCCACAACAAAGGCCAGGCCTCCTCCTCAGCTGCCTTTGTGTAGAGTGAGACCCATGGTGGTGCCCAGTGCACATGGACACACACACACACACACAAGTGTGGCCAAAAAGAAGCAACAAACAAGGACAAAAACCACATCCGAAAACAGGTCAGGAAAACACATTCACCTCCAGCATTTGTTTCACAAGACTCTGAGGATTCCATTCTTTAAAGAGGCTACCCCAGAACCCTGTCTCCAGAACCTTCTAGAGCCTTCCCTACTAGTCCTATAAAGACACAGAAAAACTTGAAGTCTTCCCCAAATGCTGGAGCTTCTAGCCTAGCGCTCTGGTGGGGGTGGGGGGAGCAACAAGGTTCCTCCCAACGATGTTCACAGAAAACTCTCAGCCTGGTGTCACCCCAAGCAGCTGGAGGCCTGTGAGGTCCCCCAAATGATGCCGATCTGCTTGAGAAAGTGAAGTACAGCAGAGAGGGGTTACAAGAGCTCCATCCCGACAGGGAGGATGCTGGTGATTAAATTAGTCCCACCAGCAAGCTCCCAGATCCTCTAGCTGTAATCTCCCACAGGGCCCCACAAGGGCACGGTGTGGAGAGAACTGAATATTTGCTGAATGACTGACCAAATTAGTTCACACTAGGTTCTGTTTTAATCAGCAGACACAAAGCTGAGATGTTTCTCAGAACTACGTTTTTAAGAACTGAAATCATGACCACCATGGTTCAAATCAGCAGAGATCGCCTCACCTGGAACAGGGGGCTACCGATCACTGCCCACTTCCTGTTTCTGTACAGCTCTTCAGCTAAGAATCATTTTCATATTTTTAAATGGCTGAAAAACAATCAGAAGATGAATATTTTGTGACACCTGCAAATGATATGAAAGTCAACCTCCAGAGTCCATGAAGTTTTATTGGAACATGACTGATAGCCACTGGTTTACCAGTGTCTGTGGCTGCTTTCTTGTATGATAGAAAGCCAAAACATATTCATGTTTGACCCTTTAAATCAGTGTGCTACTCCTCCCCCTATTCTAGAAGCTCTGAGGAGATGCTCTCTATTAGCCAGAGGAAGCTCCCTCTTCCACCTGCCAGCACAGTGCTCCTCCAGTCCGAGGTTCTAGAAGATTCTAAACTATTCCCTTCTGCAAACCCAGGTGCAATTCCCTGCTCCAGAATGAGCTGGGCAGGTGGGCAAAGCTTTCCAAGTATGGGTTCTGTTCTCATCAGGGTTTTCCTCTGGAATTTCCCTCCTCACAGGTGCTTGGCTCTCAGCTGAGGTCCCTGCAGGTCCTTGCAGGTTGTTCTGTTGGGTGCACCTGCCCGTGCACTCCAAGACAGTGTCTAATCACTGCCAGACCTGATTGGTTTCCACCTTCCCTGGCACAGTAGTGCCGATCACCAGACCATTCAGAGATGGTCGGAGCCCTGCAACCTTCCCATGATCGAAGCAAGTACTCCTGTACACCAGCAGAACCCCCTAGCTGACACCAGGCAGGGACTGTACCTGTGTCCTTATAGACCAGGGTGGGACTGGGGGCCCTTCTCCACCTAAGACAGCTGGCTTGGGAGCCAGTAGGACCAGCTCCTGCCCTGGAACTTGGGACTTCTCGCTTTCCTCCATGAGGGGTTTGCCTATGGACAAGTGAGGGAGCCAGGTGGGCACCTGAGGGCACCAAGGTCCTGTAACGATGCTTCGACCAAGTTTCTGTGGCGATGTGGACTCCAGAAAAAGAAGGCTGACAGTGGCAAGAGCTTCTCAGGCTGCCCTATGGGCTGGGGAAGGTGGGAAAGAATGGAGAGACTCCAGCTGCATGGCTCTGAAGGCCTGGCTGTATGCAACCAGACAGGGAAAACTTTTGTGTGCACGCAGTCAACCCACCTGCCAACCTGGGGTCTCTGCTAGTGCCAACAGTCCTGGGTGTTGGGGGATCCTGTGAGGCAACCCCAGGTGAGCATCCCTCGGATCTGTCAGGATGCTGCTGGGGCCAGAAGCCCTCTTTGACGTCATCTAGCTCTGTATTTTTCACACGCTTTGGACACTTGTTCACCATGGTCATGATTTTAGCCATATCTGAACTATTATTTATTCCAATTAGTTTTTTCATTCTATTCATTTAAACCTAAATTTACTTTTTAAAGAAATGTTTTTCTTTGTGACACTAGGGATCGAACTCAGGACCTCAGGCTTGCTAGACAATCACTCTACCACTTGAGCCGTGCTTCCAGTCCTTTTTCTTTTTTTCAGTTTGCTTTTTAGGTAGAGTCTTAAACAGTTGCCCAGGCTGATCTTGGACCAAGATATTCCTTCCTCTGCCTCACTAGTAACCTGGGATTATTGGCATGTGACACCACGTCTGGCCTTAAAAAGGAGACTTTTTTTTTTTTTAAATCTTTACCTTAAATAAAAAACCATATTGAGGATCAGTCGCCATATATAAATATGGTGAATATAAACGGTGCTTATCTAATTCTATGCGGATACCGTCACTGGTTTGCACAGGAGGCCTGCTCACTGAGGGGAGGGGGAGACGGGGTGGGGGGTGGGGGACAGGTGTTGCAGAGCTGCTGAAAGATGCAGGTTAAGTAGATTTCTAATATAACTGCTTGACACTGGAGCCTAGCACACTAAGATCAGAAGGATTAAAAGAACAAGTAAAAGGTGAGGTAAGGAGGAAGACAGAGGGAGTGACAGTCATTCTGTGCTCTGAGCTCACACAGCCAATTCATCCTGCCAGTCATTAGAGGCCCAGGCCCAAACTCTGAGAGATCTAACCCCACACTGTACTGAGGAGGACTCTGAGGCTCAGGGTTGGGAATTAGGCCACAGGTCCAAGTGTGGGGACATAGCCCTCACCCCAAATTAATTCTATAGGAGAAAGTTGTATTGGTCCTCTGGAGATGACTGGTACCTTAGAAAGACAAAGGTGACCAAGGTACATGGCCTGAATCGTATACACCCTTTCTTTCTTTCTTTCTTTGGTGGCACTGGGGTTTGAACTCATTGCTTCATCCGCCTAGGCAGGCACTCTACCACTTGAGTCACTACACCAGCCCTTATTTGTGTTGGGTGTTTTCAAGATAGCGTCTTGAGAACTATTTGCCCATGGCTGGCTTCAAACCACCATCCTCCTGATCTCTGCTGCCTGAGTAGCTTGGATTCTAGGTGTGAGCCACCAGCACCCAGCTAGGTCCTTTCTTTTTTTTTGAGACAGGGTCCAGCTATGTAGCCCAAGCTGGCCTCTACCTTTCAATATCCCGCTTCAGCTTCCTGAGTGCACCACCTCACCCAGCATCACTTTAACAGGAACGCTGTCTCTTCACGTGAACACAGGCCTGGCATATGCCTCCCTGACCTGCCGAGGCAGAGGCCCTGGGGACCGAGGGCACCCAAGCTCAAGGCTGACTCATCAGCAGCTGTGCAGATTCAACTCCTGGCAAGTGCTGGGGGTGGAGGGTACGGAAGTGCCAAGCTTCCTGCCAAGTGGTCCACATGATCACAGTTGCCTCCTCAGCTGGAGCACTGAGGAAATGGGGAGTGTCCCCAGAGGCTGTGCTAGGACTCCACTCTGCTGTCTCAGCTGACTCTGGCAGCACTCTGCAGGGAAGGTGTGGCCACCACTTTGATAGGTGAGTTACCAGCCTGTAGGGAGTACATGACAGCCAAGTTCATACCACAGGTGGCAGAACCAGGGTCCTCACCCAGGTCTGTCTCTGACTGACTGTACTTCAGTCTCAGGAACAGAGAGAAACCGGCAAAGTAGAAAAATCTACCTGTGCTGTGCACAGGAAGTGAGATGGCCCAAGTGGCACTATGCTCTGTGGAGTCAACTAACAACCCTGCTGACACTGATGCCTATCACAGCGCATGCTCACGTAGATCCAGCAAGTTGTCAAGGGTAGCACTTTGCTCACCCTACTTCACACAGAAGGGAATTGAAGCCCAGTAAGATTGTGACTCTGGGCAAAATGAAAGGTTTTTCCCAAGATGGATATGGTGGTATGCACCTGTAGCCTCAGCTACTCAGAACACAAGTCTGAGATCAGCCTGGACAATATAGTGAGACCCCATCTTAAAAAAATATATCAAAAGGTCCTTCTTGGTGCCCCTCCCAGCCCTCTGAGCTCCTTATCTCTAGGCCATGGCTAGCTAGGATGGGCCTGTGTTGACAGCACCCATGTCACCCATTAGAGCACGCCCATGGGGCAGGGATGTGTTCCTGGCATCTTCTACTGGGTGTCCATCTCAGTGTCAGTACATTGAAGGAATGTGATTGCCCAACACACACGGGTTACCAGGCGGAAGGCCCCAGATCCCAGTCACTAACTGTGGCTCCCAAACCAGTGTTGGTTCCAGCTAAGAGCTGAGTGACTAACCCCACTGCTTCCTGTAAAGGACAAACACAGGAACTCATGGGCCATCCTCTCTCCTCCTCACAGGAGAAAAGACTGTGCCCATGATGCCTGGGCACTCCTCCCTGGCATCTCTGTGGTTTTACTCAGAGGGAAGCAATAAGAGAAGATTCAAGACAGACCTTTTTTAAGAAAAGAGAAAAAGAAAGAAAGAAACCATTTTCTAAGGTTTTTTCTGAGCAAAGTTAAGCATGAAATCCACAAACAGATAAACAGGCAAATTATATAAGCCAGGCTGGCTCGCTGCCTGGTGCTGGACAAATGACAGTTGACCCTGGCAGCCCCTGCTGGCTCATGTGCCATTTACAACCATTAGCCTGCGGTCACCAAGCCTCAATAGCTAGTGAACAAGTCACAGATGGAGTTCCTTGGGCAAAAAGGGCGTGGGCAGAGATGGGTGGGTGCTCCAGGGTGGGCCTTGGCTCTGGCAAATCTTTGACATTGTCTGGCAACATGACATTGGTTGCACAGAAAGGATTTCCTTTGAGGAATGGCCTGGCAATGGGGTTGCAGAGAAAGATGCCTGGCTGGGAGGCTGAGTTCTAGGTGAGCCTCTGCACTTCTACTCCCTGTATGAGGCTCCAACTGGAGCCTGGTGATTACCTGCCTGAGGTCTGGAATCAGGCGACCTGAATTCAGTCCCCAATTCCACTGATACGTTAGGTGGCTGTGGGCAAGGTTATTTAACCTCTCTGTCAAATGCGAATAATGTCAGAGCTGTTGTGAGGATAGAGAGAAAGTGCACTTGCAACAATGCTGGCATTCAGCAAGTGCCCAGTAGATGCTGGCTGTCATGATGCACGGAGCAAGCAGTCTGCCCATCACTGTATTCATCATTCTTTTGCTTATCACACATGCACTCCATAAACATGTGAACCCTGTGTCTGCAACCATGGGGAGAAGATTGCATTTGTAGTAAACAGACTTTTTTTCCTTATTCCATAAACAGTATGTTCAACAACAATTTATGCAGCATTTACATTTTATCAGATGCTGTAAGTAAAGTAGAGATAATTTAAGGTATACAGGAAAGTCGAGCATGGTGGCTTATGGTTGATGCTTTTAATCCTAGAGCTCAGGAGGCTGAGGCAGGATGATGGCAAGTTCAAGGCCAGCTGGGGCTACATAGTAAGACCCTGTCTCAAAAAGAGATGAGAGAGAGAGAAAAAAAAAAAAAACCTTATAAAGCAAGAATATAGGAGGGATGTTTAGGATGCATTTTATAGAAGGGCCTTGGTATCTGGGGGAGGTGGAGGAGGTCCTGAGCCAATCCCCCACAAACATCAAGGGAGGATTTTATGTATTGAGCAGCTACCCTGGCTGGGGACAGACAAAATCCCTGCCCATACAGTATTTACACATCCTCAAATAAGTAACTTACATAATGTAGGATTATGGTAAATGCTAGGGAGACAATGAAACAGGCTTAGTGGCAGGGGTGGGACTGGTGCTATTGTGCAGGCTGGAAGATCCCTCCAGGGCTGGGTGAGTGAGCTGATCTGATCAGAGCCTGGGGGCAGCTCACTCAGTAGAGGGGAGGGCTGGATGGGAGTGGGCAAGGGGGCAGGGGAGAAGAGCATGGCGGCTCAAGTGACAATTGGGAAATTAAGGGAGGTCAAGGCATTCTCACAGGCCAGGACTGGTCCTCCAGAGAGCTTGCTGATGAGAAGGGAGACAACAGGTGCCACACCTTGCCTTGGGTCTTGACTGGCACTCATTTTTGTCCTGTGTCCTGGAGATATTAGGGTCAGTCTACTTTGTTCCATAGTGTTGAGAGCTTCTGTTTCCCTAACACTTGTCAGGTCCTATTTTAATGTTTAAAGTCCTTTGATCAAATAGCAATAAGAATAACCACCTCTCTCTGGGCTGGGAGAAACTAGGCTAGGATGAAGGTAATAAGCACGTGGGTAATTGGACCCCAATGTTAGTGGCTAAGTGCCAGGAGAGCAGAAAAACAGAAGTTACCCATCGTGTGGAATCTTCTAGGAGGTGAGGGCATTGGTGGGGAGGAGTGGGGGAGGGACTGCTGACAGATGAACCACCTGAGCACAGGTGGGGAGGTGGGAATGGTCAAGGTGACTTTGGGGCTTCATAGGACTCAGAGGTAGCCTAGACTGCAGAAAGTTAGGCAGATGGGGACTCGAGACTTAGCCCTCAGAGCAAGGTGGATAAGCAGAGAGTCATCTGCCTAAGTGATCTGTACCTCCTGGGTGGGTAGACAGATGCAGGAGTCACACTCAAGTCCCCAAACACCTACTGCCAGACTACAAAATGAGAAAACACCTAGACTTCAAGGAACTTTAGTGATCTAAATTTCAACCTCCCAATTTAATGAGCAGGAAATTGAGACTAGTCTGGTGAAGGTCAACGCGGGCCCCTCCCATCACAAAGAAAGAGGCTGACCCTGTGAGTCAGCCTGCAGTATTATTCCAGCAAATGTCACTTGGGAGGGACGCAGCCCTTTTCAGGTCTCAAATAAAACTCCAGGCTTAATTAGAGTCCAACCACCTCCAGCTTGGTGATGACCACTCGACATAACCTGGACAACCAGCCTTCCCATCTTCATGTAGCTATAAGGTCACACCACCAGGAACAAGGAAGGACACAGACTTCTGTGGAAGGAGGCTGTAAAAGAAGGAGCACTGACCTAGGAGTCAGGAGATCCATCTCAACCCAGAGGCACTGGCAAGATTAGGACCAGTCATTTCTGCTTGTGGAGACTTAGTTTTCCCATATATAACCTGTAGGCTTGTCGAGGTCACCTGACATTCTCCTGTTTTCTCCACTGCAGCTGTAAATACAGGTTGAGCATCCCCAATCTGAAATGATCAAAACTCCGTGGGCACTGATGCCACGGTAGAAATTAAATACCTGGCCTCTTGTGCTGGGTCTTAGTCAAACTGCAGGCCTACTACAAATATTGTATGACCTTCAGGCCACATGTAAAAGGTATATTTTAAATGAGTTTCCTGGCTAGTCTTGGGACTCAAGTTTTCTAATTATTTCATTGTATATATGCATTCACTCCCAAATCTGAAAAGCTTCTGGCTCCAAGCATTTTAGATAAGGGACATTCAACCTGTACTGTGGAACACCCACACACAATTTCTCCCAGCACCTTTATTAAGGTTTCCATGTCTATGAAAGTTACCTTACCTGTATCAGGTTCTCTCTCATTAGGTCCTGGAATAAACTCTGCCCTCTGGAAAGGTTCCACCAGCCCTGTTAGACAGAAGACAAATTCATGGTGACTGACCATAGCACAGGTCTGGAACCTAGGTGCAGGTCCCCACTGCCGGGTGAGCACACTGTCAAGAAACAATAGCTCTGCATCAGTAAAACCACTAGCTGGAGCCAATGGTCCTGGAAAACTTGTCCCTCTGGGTCCTGCTGGTGGTTGAGGTACCTCTGCAGGAGGAGGGAAGAACATCTGTGATCCAAGCAGAGCGCAGGTGTCAAGGAATCAAATTGTGTGCCAAAAGCACCAAGACAAAAACAAGCCGGACTCCCCCCATTCCCCGGTCCACAGACAGCAAGCTCCATGCAAGAAGGCAGCATGGCTGGGCCAGAGCTGTCACCTTTAGCACCTCCCTGAGCCTGACAGCTTCCAGGAAGCAGTCCAACTGTTTACTACAAGACTATTTCCCGTGGTCCGCCCAGGCTGGGCTCTGGTTGGCTGCCTGAAGTTTCAGTTTCTAAGGAATGAGAAACATGTTCACAACGCAGCATGCTGAAAACAGAAGTATCTCATCTTTTCAGTTCTTGATCGAGGTGAAACTCTTGCTCCATCCTTACCTGTCGTGTGACTTGGGGCAAAGCCTCACTTCTCTGAACCTGTTTCCCCAAGGGAAAACCATGGGGGGTGGGGGGCATGAATCTATCCAGCAGGATCAGAAAGAGATTTCTCCTAACAGCAGGAGTAGGAATGGAGATTCTAAGCAGGGCTGTGCATATCCTTTGCTGACATTTCTGTTTCTAGGTTGCAGAAGAGCGTGGTCACGCTGTCCACTGCAGGGCCCTCTGACTGTTTTAAATGAAATGATCGAGTCAGCTTGCTCTCAGGTATTCCACCTGTCTCTCTCCCTACCTGTGCTCAAGACTGCGGCCACAGGTCTGGCAGTGGTGTCCTCCTGAGAGTCACACACAGGTGTGGCAAGCAGGGTGAACAGCTGAAGTAGGTCACATGTTGACCTTGGCTGGGGTGTTTCTCTCGGTTGTTAAATCAGCGGACTGGTCCAGGTGACCCGAGGTTCCACCCAGCTCAAACATTTCACTATTTTATGATTCAGAAGTCAAAATCATTAGGCCAGGACTTTCAGATGCTGACAATCTAAAATCCTAGATTGTTAATTAATGTCATCTTCTTGTATGATTTGTAAAGAGGGAGATTATGGCTCCCAAATAAAGAGACCTCCTGTTAATTTTTTAAATCCTATCAGATTAACATTTCAATGGAAGAGTCTGATTTTCTAAGAGACTTTCTGAATGTGTTTCATATACTGTCTTTTAATGTTACTTGTACTATGTAGGATTTGATATAATGGAATGTGTATCTTCTATTTGTAAATGATGAAGCATAAAGATATTTAAATGTAATACCCACAAGGTCTCTCCAGGACTGAAGACACAGAAGAGAACGGATGCTACTGAGAGCAAAACAAGCTTCTCTTTGATCATCTCCCCCAGGACAGTCACATTGATTTTGCATTAATACTCCCTGGCCTTTTTCATTTATAAACCTGCTTGAGCTGGGCATGGCAGAACACACCTGCAAGTCCAGCACCTGGGGGGCTGAGGCAAAAGGAGCTTTCAAGATCTGTCTGGGCTAGCTACATTGTGATACCCTCTCTCATAAAACCAAAAGAAAAAGGAAAAAAGTTCTTAAATTTACAAAACAGAATCTATGTAGAAAATATACATGTACTTAAATAATTACAAAGTGACTTCCTTCATGACTGCCCCCCCACCCATCCTTGCAATGCTTGTCATCCTTCCTCCTCCCTGGTGGTGATACTTGACTTTTATTCTGGCCCTCTTGCCGTCCCTTACTTCTTAGGTGTATATCCCTGGACAACTCATTGTCAGCAAGCTCATTTCCTTGGTAGCTTTCTGCTGGGATTTTCTGTGCATTTGGAAATGCTTGGGTCTCCCATGCCCAACCTGCAGCTGGGAATCTGGACACAGAGTGGCCTAGGAGCTCTCGGTTGTGGCAATGAATGACGGGAGGAGGATGAAGAAGAACCCAAACCATGACCCCACGCTGGGCACTCTGCTAAGCCTTGCTCTCCAGTTACCTCGTCATCCCCTCAGCATCACTAAAATGGAGGTGGTATCACTACTTTATAGATGACAAAATCAGGCCTTAGGCTATGGGGACAAGTCCCCATCTGCTGCCTAGCTGCCCAGCCCCAGGCATGGTCACTAAGCCCCAAAGCTGAGACACTGGGATGGCGGGAGTGGCAGCAGACACTTCTCTTCTGTCTGCTCCTGTTGGGTCCTGTCTTGGTGCCAAGAGCTTACAGACGTTACAGGAAAATAAATGTTCAGAGTCCATTTTCTCCTTCTTTTTTTTTTCCCAGCAATGACTTAATGATGACTGGGATCCCACCTGATCTGTGCTCTTTTCCTGATGATTCATGTATAACATTGCCCTTGGATTGTCTAAGACAGGCTGTGTGTGTAATGCAGAGTATCAAGCCAAAGGCCTTGAGTTCAAATCCTGAACTGTCATTGGCTGTTAGTTTCCTCATCTGCAAGTGGGCCAGCAATGGCAGCCTTACCCCCTTCCAGGATCACTGCAGTGAGGGGTGAGAGACATGCCACATCTGAGTCCCTCTGGGTTCCTCTCTGCATTCTCTCCCTCCTGGCAGTCAAGGACCAGCTTTCAATGCTCAAAGAACCCTAAGGGAGGTGATCCAGGACCACCTACCAATCCAGACATGGGGAAATCAAGACAGCGAGGGAAGGGGCAGAGCACGGGGAACCCAGGATTACCAATCAGGCTGCAACACCCCAAATGTGACAGCTGCTCACCTAAGCTACATCTGGTACCGTACAAAACGCTGTTCATGGAATATCCCACTTAATGTTCATGGCACCCTATGACAAGTGCCAGAGGTACTCCCCCTTTTCATGGGGAAGGACTCTGAAACTCTGACACTTGAAAGAACTTTCCCAAGGCCTGCTTAGCTGGGCAAAGCCAAGGCAGAACTGGGCAAAGGTAATCTGACTTACCCACCCCCATTCCTAATAGCTGGGCAACACAGGAGGCCCTAATTGCCTCTAAATTCCTGGAGCCTACATGGTCGATCCTACGGAGGCCATGCTGGACCTGCTCAGTCTCTTTCCCCAGAGCAGCCAAGCTAGGACTCCCCAGCAGCTCCCACCCAGGTCTCTGCATCACCAGGTAAAGGGGCTGTCCAGGTCCAGCCAGGCACACAGCTGCTGGAGAGTAAGGAAAGCTTAAGGCTGGAGGGTTGTTGCCATGGAGAAAGAAGTTGCTCCACACCCTGTGGGCACCTGCAGGGCCAGATGCCAGCCTGCATGCACCCTGAGGCAGAAATCTGAATCCGGATTCTCATGCAGGCCCTTCTATACCACCAGCCTTCTCCTCAGGACCCCCAGCAAGAAAAGCAGAAATAAGACTTCCCAGCCCAATTCCCGCTCAGCCACCCCCAGAGGGGCCTCTCTGACTGGGAGAGAGCAGGCTTGGCACAGCTGCAGCTGTCAGCAGGCAGTGTTGTCCTGCCTGAGGAATTCGCAGACCCACATGTGTTGGACTCCCACTGGGGCACAGTTAACAGGAAACTGAGCAAAACAGCCTGTTGGCACCGATGAGCTCCTCCTACTCCCAGCTCCTGAACCCTGTGGGCTGTTGGCTTCCCTGGCTGCGCAGGAGGCAAAGTCAAGTCCTTCAAGACAGCCAGGTTCTTTTCCTAGCTGTGCGACCTTGAGCAGATCACTCCCCTTCTCTGGACCAGTTTTCTCTCAGTGGATGAAAGAGGCTGTGCAGCCAAGTTCAGAAGGGACAGTGACTTTGTGACATACTCCCTTGCCTGGAAGTATTACCCCCACCCCTTCCATTAGCAGCCCTCTGCTATTGAAGACTCCTCCTTAATTGTGGGAGGCAGTTAACCCTACAGAGATGCAAGTGGAAACCAGGAGACTGGGAAAGCGTCTCACACTGCCCTGGTGGGTCACAGCTTCAGGGCCATACTGAGAAAATAATATCCGTAATCACCCGACACGGGGCTGGAGTCCCCTGCCTCCAAATTTTGAAGTAGGGGGGTCACTGGGCTGTGTGGGACACTGCTCATGAGTTTTTGGTAAAGATCTGAAAGACCCCAAGAGAAGCAAGCATCCATCGAAGGCTGCGTCAAGCCCTGAAGCGGTCCTTGGCCTCTCCACCCCTTCTTTAGACAGGTGGGCAGGAGGATCAGGGAGTCTGAGCCACTTGCCCGAAGCTGCACCCGCCGGCGGGGTAGGACTTCCCCTCCTCATGGCGCGCTCTCTGCGGCACTACCCAGTGAGCTCGTGGTCCCCAGAAAGGCGTGACTACCGCCGAGGCCGTGACACGTAGCGCGCAAGTCGCGGTGACAGGTCCCGCCGCCCCTAGGGGAAGCAGAGCGGAGACAAGGGAGGCGCCGGGCCCCGGGGAGCGCTGCCTGGTGTTGGGGATCCTTGGGGCCACACGACTAAGCAGTATGAGGAAAGGCTATGGGATTTCTCAGCCATCGGGGACCGTAGGATTTGAACTAAAAATCCCTCCCGCCAGACGCTGTTACGCGGGCCTCCGCCCCCGCGCCTGGCGCGCCTCCCCAGGTCCCCAGACTTTCGGCGACACGGATCTCCAGGGACGCGCTAAGGGGAGGTTGGGGCGCAAGGCCCGGCTCGATCAGTCCCGACCGACCCGACCCCCTGCCCCGCCACTTACCGGTCCCGGGCGCGCTGGTGTGCCGCGCGACTGGCTGCTGGGCCCGGCCTCCCTCTTGCTCCCTGCGTCCCGGGCGGCTCCCGGGCGGGGCCGGGCCGGGCCAGGGCGGGGCTCGGACACCGCGACAGCCCCGCCCCTGCCTGGACCCGCCCGGTGCCCGCCACCCGGCCAGCGCCAGGGGGCCGCGCCTAGCTCCCCGCGCGTTTGGCAGAGGACCGCGCGCCCAGCCCCTGCCAAGCCGGCGCCCTGTGCGGCCCCGGGTTCCAGCGCCGAGGACTAGCCTCGCCGCCCGGTGTCGCAGATCCAGGGCACCGGAGCGCAGCGAATGCTGGCCACGCCGGCCTAGACAGCTGGACGAGCCCTGTCCCCACTTGCCTCCACCCGGGTCTCATTCGAGGGTGTGACACGGAATTGCCGATCCCCTGGGAAAGGTGACACTCGAGAGGAAGCTCCTCCGCACGTCCAGATTGGGGAGCGGGTCCGGGACCGTAGATCTTGCCCTCACAGAGCGGAACGGGGCGAGGGATGGGAGTCCTCCAGGTAGGAAGCACTGTGTCTAGCAGCACGAAATTCAGTAAGGAAGTGACACGCAGAGGACAACCTGATTGTGCGGGCGAGGAGGCGCGGAGGACTTTTCTCGGCCTCCCACCCCATAGTCCTGAGCTCCAAAGAATGTGAATTCCACCCATAAATCCACAAATCTTCCCACAAATCCAAGGCCTAAGATTGCGCCTCTCTTCCCTCTTGGGTCTCTTCCCCTAGAGGGGAGCAGGGCCAACACCTGCTCCAGGGGCTCCAGCCCCTTCACCTTGCATCCGAATGTCTACCAAATGTCTAATTCTTTTTTTCACTTTTTTCGGTACTGAGGTTTGAACTCAGGGCCTACCTTGAGCCACTCCACCGGCCCTTTTTTGTGATGGGTTTTATTCAAGATAGGGTCTCATGACCTATTTACACGGGCTGGCTTCAAACCACATTCTTCCTGATTTCTGCCTCCAGAGTACCTGGGATTACAGGCGTGAGCCATGGAGCCCAGCTTGAATGTCTGTCTACATCTTATCTGCTGCTGGGCCTTTGCATTTGAAGGTGCCTTTGACCCGGAATTTGCTCCACACATTTCCTGCCAAATTCCCACAGTTTGATCATGGGGAAACCTTTTGCACTTGGCCCCTGTTGTTTCTCCCATACCTGGCATTCAACCTCATTTTGAACTGTTCCTGGGCTCCAGCCCTTATCTTTTCCCAAGGAATTAAAGATTTGGATGATTGGTTGTGTCCACTTGGATGGGGCTTTTGCCACTAATGGGAGACACAACTCGCAAAACCAGTACTCTGTGAACCCTGGTCTTCACAACATAGGTGTGGTTGGCCATTTTATAGATGAGAAGAAAGAGGGTTGGTAACTGACCCAAATCCAACATTTCCAAGAAGGTATTTTCCTGTTTTATTTCTCAGCAGGACTACCAGAACAAATAAATATACAGACCCAAGAGGTTACTATCTGGGCAGATAGTAATGAAGGGGGCAGGGGCCAGTTCTGGATTGAGGAAGAGGCAGAAGAATTCAAAACCCCAGGATTAACACTGGGGTGAACCTAGTTTGAATTAGAGTGCCAGAGGGTCAGCCACACCTCCTTAGTTGGATCCCATTATTAAGTCGTAATTATACTGAGCGTCAGGTGAACTCACACAAAGAGTCTCTTCTATTCTTGCACATGTCTGGTTCCAGGTGTCTATTATACATCTTGTTATCCTGACTCCTTCACAGGTGTTGCTGCAAGCCCTGGGGTTACAACAGCCAGGCTGAAGGTGCAGGCAGTGATTAGCAATTGCTATAATCCTTGCATTTGGATAATACTCTTGCTTTTCAGGATGCTTTCAAATGTGCCCCCTCGTTAAATCTCTGCCGTGATCCTCTAGGCAGTCAGGAATACCTTAATTAATTT
Source organism: Castor canadensis (assembly GCF_047511655.1). Classification (NCBI taxonomy): domain Eukaryota; kingdom Metazoa; phylum Chordata; class Mammalia; order Rodentia; family Castoridae; genus Castor; species Castor canadensis. The sequence goes on along the minus strand of NC_133388.1, from coordinate 14,126,480 downwards.
TTGTCTTAGAAGGAAGCCGAGGCACAAAGAGGTCAGGTGGTTTGCACAAGGACAGAGCTGGCCCTGCCAAAACTACTGGAAGGCTGGAGGGAACAGCCCCATGGGAAGTCGATGGCCTCTGCTGAGAGATGGTTTGGTACCTCTGGGAGTTAAGAGCTCAGACTCTGTTGGGGGTGTGGCTCAAGTGGTAGAGTGCCTGCCTCCAAGGCTGAGGCCCTGAGTTCAAACACCAGCACTGCCAAAAAAAAAAAAAAAAGAAGAAGAAAGAAAGAAACTCTAGCAAAGAGCTCAGACTCTGGTGCTAAACTGCCCCAATGTGCTACTTTGGACTGTTACTCATCGTTGATTTCCTCCTCTGTTAAAAAGGGTCTAATAATAGGAATTTAGGCTGCATGGTCGCGTGCCTTGTGTTGTGAGCACCTGCCTCTTGCGAGCTGCTGCATTACGGTTCTAGATCCAGTATGCTCACTCCAGTTTCTGGCTGTCAGTATTTCATCAAACCTCTCCTGCAGTCAACCATATGTAGTGTCCAGGAATATGGAGGAGAAGGAGGCATAGGCTATCACCCCAAGGAGATCAAAGCACAACAATTCTGTGTCTGAGTGAGATAGCATAGCAAAGTGCATGGAGAAGAACAGTCTCCTGTTGCTAAGGCAGGGCAGAACACCAGTTTCAGAACAGCAGAGAGGCTCAAACTCCAGGCCCGCTTTTGTCATCACTTATTTGAGTGAGCCTTGGTAAGTCATGTCACTTGTTAGAACACTGGGTTTCTCACCTGTCAGTTGGGAATAGCAATAATATTTAAAAATATATGTAACATATTCATATATATGAAAATATATGTAATAAAATATCTTATGAACTGCAAAATGCTATTCAGATATCAGCAATATTGTTATAGTTATTATCTTTGGCTGTACAGTGAAGAAAAAATAGTTGAGTAAGCAATACACAGCTGGGGGAGTTTCCATTCATCTTCAGCATTCACTCCTGCTCCAGAAAGCAGTGGAAAGGAAAACCTATCTGGAAAGAAAATTCTGGCAAAGGACTAGGGGGAGAGCCCCTCTGTCATATCTGGAACTGAGCACAGGAAACCCCGCCCCAGGCCTCCCTTTCAGAACAGCAGCCTGGAGAGGCAACCACAAGAAGGGCACTAAAATTATGCCTTTCGGAAATTCTGACTCACTTGGCTCTGGGGCTGTTTGTGCAACATCTCCCAAAAAGCAAAGCAAAGTTCTTGCAACTCTTTCCCCCACCTCTTCCCTACACCACTCACAGGGAAGCAGCATCAGGTTAAAAAAGCTGTGAAGGTTACTCAGGTCTGCTTCACCCAGACTGTCACTAACTAGCCAGTTTCATCACCAATCCACACACTTCACCAGTGTGATTGTTACTGTATGTATTCAGTCTCCACAGAAAGATTAGGAGAAAAGCTGGAATGGCTTATCTGGCTCATATAGCCCTTCATTGTATGGATGGGGAAACTGAGGCAAGAGGGTAGGAAGGAGGTGCCCTGCCCAGGCCTCTGGAAATTTATGATTCCATCTCTCCATCTCTAGCTAGTAGATTGAATAATGGCTGTCATCTAGATGTAGATGAAAAGCTCACACTGGAATGCTCATTTCTGGGGTGCCCTATCAAGAGAAGTCCTGGGCTGGGAGGGGAGACTTGGTTCTTGCCCTAGCTCTGCGTTTGGCTTCTCCTTGTTTTCTCTTTGCCAATCCTCCAAATGTTAGGCTGTCCCTTCCTACTGGGGTCCTGTCCTGAGTTTCCAGGGCAAGAACCCCACCACCCCAATGGTTAGCTTCTCTGGATGGGTTGCTTTCTCTGTGGGCAGCTGACCCCCAGTGACTGAGGGGGACCTCCTGGGTTGCATGGCAAGGAGTCATCCCAGCACCAAAAGCGGGGACTGGAGTAACTCAGGATGTTCTTCTGGGTACACTGAATTGCGCTGCTTTTATAAAATAACAATCTGCATGTGTAGAAATCACAGGACCGGATCCCAGAATGACAGGCTCTGAACTTGTTCATGCTGCTAACTAGCTGTGTCACTCCTGAGTTCCTGAATCTGTGAGATGAGAGAAGTGAGAAAGATTATCTCTAAATTATTCCCCTAACCTAAAAAAATTGTAAGAATCCTGGACTTAGTGCACAATAACATCATTTAACATGACAGCGCTGCTATTACTATGCTCCAAGGAATACGTTCTAGTGTAAACAAAAGTGTTAGAGTACAATTGGTAAACTTTATTTCTAAAATATATCCTTCTAGAAGAGGCTCGCCATGTTCTTCCCACTAGTAGGCAACCCACGCTACTCTCTCTGCTTCTGTTGGGACTGTGTGTGTTTAATTAGATGTTTTATTTTGAAATAATTGTAACTTCACATGTGCTTGCAAGAAATTGTACTGTGAAGTCCCCTGTAGCCCTTACCCATTTCCCTCCATGGCAGCAGAAACTGTTAGGTATACGGAGTTAAATGTAACCTTTGGGGATTGGCTCTTTTCCCTTAGTGGAGTTCTCTGGAGACTCACGCAGATGGTTTATTCCTCCTGCTTGCTGGGTTGCATTCTATGGTGGAGGTACACTGGTTGTTTAACCATTCCCTCATTGAAAGACATCTGGATCGTTTCCAGTTTTTGCTGTTTTGTATGAAGCTGCTAGTTATTAGTTGTAGCCCCATGTGCAATCCCACACCACCTGGTTTCTGAGTGTCAGTGATTTCCCTGGGCCAGGTTCTGAGCTGTGGAAAACCAACAAGAGCAAATTACGTGATTCCTGTCATCAAAGAATTTAGGATCTGTTAGCTATGCCACATTCAGACACACAGAACATTGAAATAACACTGCATGTCACAGAATTGATTCCTAGAGGAATCCAGGGACAGAAGAGAAGAAGGGAAGGAGTTTGGGGGAAGGTCCTTTGGATACCATGAGTTGTGCACTGATCTTGAATGACAGAGAACAATGATATTTAACATATATTAAGGGCTTACCATGAGGACAGCAGTGTTCAAAACCTTTATCTATATTATTTGTTTAATCCACACCATCACCCTCTGTGGTAGCTCCTTTTACCATTCCACTTCACCAATGAAGGAACACAGATGTTATCTTGCCCACCCTCACACAGCCATCACATGCCCTATTTGGTATACGATCCCAGGCAATCTGACCCAAGAGTCACACTCATAATCACCCGAATTTTGTCTGTCTGGTAGCAATAGTAGAAGACCTTGTCAATTTGTGTCAATTTGTGTCTTAGGCTATGTTTTCACACAGAGTTCTGTTGTATCTAAACAGTTAACGAGTGCATTACAGATCAAGGTTGTTGATAAGTTAAAATACTTTGCAAAAAAACCCCTCCAATACCAGCTTCAAAAACAGGCCCAAGAGAAATCTGTGTGAGGTACCTGCTGTCAGAGGAGCACCAGCTTGTGTGCATGCGTGTATGTCTGTGTGTGTGTGTGTGTGTGTGTGTGTGTGTGTGTGTGTACACGCTGAAACCTCTGGTTATGTTGATCGCCTGCACATGCAGCAAGAAAACAGTTGCCAGCTTTCTGGCATAAAACACCCAGCGCCTCTGAGTCCGCTGCAGATAATGAATGTGGTTTTGTTTTCTCGGAATTGCTTGTACCAGGAAAGCCATCTCCCTGCTCTGCTCTCTCCTTGGTTGCTGAGCATGTGAGATGTGTGACTTCTCAGTCATGATTTTAACTGCTGCTCGCCCTTGGAACCTCACCATTCTGGTTTAAACAACAGTGTACTGTGAAACTGGCTTTTTTGCTTGTTGTTTTTGTTTTGAAATCTACACGCTGCAGTCATGTCAATGTTTCCAAGCCTGGAGAGTTGGCAGAGCAAAAGGCTGCAGGGATCAAAGTCTCCCGCCTCTGACTCTCTTTGGGCTCGGCATCCCCAGGGGGCCGAGTATGGCTAGCCATTTTTTCTCCCATTGCCACCACATCCACGAGAGGGGGTCCCCGATCTTGGTCCATGTTCCCTGTGAGAGCTGTCGGTTTTTGCTCTCTGGAGACATGTTTTTGAAGGTTGCTGAAGCGTTCTCTCCTTGTTCTGAACATGTGATAATATTAGAAGCTGTGTGATAGGCAGGGTGCCCAGGAAGCAGTGGGAGACCTGAGCCCAGCCCTGGCAGCCTCTCGGAGGTGTGGCCTTGATGTCAAGTTAGGGCAGAGGAACCCAGGCAGGCATTTGTGCCACCCCCACCCGTCCCTAGACAAGCAGATGACACTCTGCTCTTTGGGGAAGCCTGGACTTGGGTCTACATTACCCCTTTTCTCAAGTGGCAGGGGCTCGTAAATGTCAAATAGGTCCATGAGTCTGTATAAAACCTGTTGATCCTGATGACGATTCCTGACGGGCCAGTGGAGGGTGAATTTCATTGGAGTTGTCTAATCCATAAAGCGTTAAAATTTTACACATGACTGAAAGCAAACACGCTTAAAAAAAAAAAAAAAAAAGGCTTCCTGAGTCGACTTCAAGTCCCTGCAACTGTAATAGCACAGGGCCTGCCTCAGATTTTAAAGACTGTAATCCTACGTTTCCTTTTTGTTGGTGGAGTTGGAACACAGCGGAAAACAGCCCACTACGGGGGCATCTCTCATTTAAGTGAAAACAAACAGAAGCCCCATTGAGAGGCAAGAGGGAAGGCAGAACTCTGAGCCCATGCGGTGGGGTCACCTTACCAGCTTCTGCAATCCAGGCAATCTCACCCTTCAAATGGACACACTTGTTTGTTACTGACAAACCTGACAATGACTGGATCCTCTCTGCTCTGGTCACAAACTACAGAGATAGCCTAAGACAAAGGTCTCACGTGGACAAAATCACCTGTCAGAGACACTTGGCAAACTTCCCATCAACTCCTGCATGTTCCAGAGCCCCTGAGAGAGTAAGTGACGTGTCCAAGGTCAGGAAATACCCTGACTGCTTCAGCCCATGGCTATCCTGACCTCACTGCCAAATCCAGAAGGCCTGGGAGCCTTATGTGGCCTCTGACTGAGGCTCTAACACCCATTACTCCCCCTTTCCAGAAAGCACTCGCTCCTGTTCTTCCACCTACCTCTCTTCATGGCCTGTTCTCCAGCTACATACATCCCCAGGGATTCATTCCTCTTCCTACATCTATCTTACCAATCTGTCCCTGCCTCCTGCCCACAGCCAGCCAGCCTCCAAATGCTGTTGGTCCTTCCTTCAGAGTCTCAGCTCTGCCTCCCGTCGGGCCTCCCTGGCACCACCAACACCCAGACTGGTTACATCTTACCACAGTCATCTAACTGGCCTGCTCTTCAGCCACCTCCAGCTCATATTCAACATTCGTGCCAGGCTTTCGTTCAGCTGCACAGCTCACAGGCCCTTGCCATCTGACCTCCTCTCAGCTAGTCCACAGCTCTGCATTTCTAAAGAAACCACTCAGTGTTCCCCAGAGCACACCATGGCCTGTGGCTCTGCCCTAGTGGTTTCCTCTTTCTGGAATTCCCTTCCCTCTTACACAGCTCTGTACTCTTCTTTCAAGACACAATCCAAATGCCACCCGTGGAGCGAGCTTTCTGTGGTTCCCGGGGCAGTGCCCCTACACCAGTACTTAGGGATATCCCTGCACCTGTCCCATCCTACGTCTGAGGTCGCAGGGATTTGTGAGTCCCACTCTACTCTGAATCCTGTGCAGGATGGTAGGAATTATGGAGGCCTCACTTGTTCTGGTGTTGAGAACCCAGGGCCTTGTGCACACCGAGGAAGTGCTCTGCCACTGGGCTACCAAACCATGAGTTTCTTCACTTTCTACCCCATCTGTGGGCAGCACAGCAGGCCCCCCTTACCAGCAGTCATTGCTTTCCAGTTTGTTACCTATAGGCAACCAACATCCAAAAGTATTAAATGAAAACTCCAAAAATAAATTTATAAGCTTTAAATTGAACCCCATTCTTGGTAGTGTGCTATTTCATGCCATCCCACTCTGATCTGCTTTGGAAGTGAACCACTCTTTGTCCAACGTATCCACACCATATACACTGCCTGCTCATTTGTCACTTAGAAGCTGTCTTGGTTATTGGATCTCCTGTGTGGTAGTGAAATACTTATGTTCAAGTCATCTTATCTTACTTAATAATGGCCCCAAAGTGCAAGAGTAATGACGTTGATAATTCAGATGTCAAACAGAAACAGTGAAGCGCTTCTTTTAAGTGAAATAAGTTTGGAGAATCACATTAACATAACTGTATTACAGTGTATCATTCCATTTTAGATTACTTGTTAATCTCTTACCATGCTTAATTTATAAACTGAGTTTTGGGGTGCTGGGCCCCATCAGCAGAGGAGTAGGAAGGAGCAGCGGTCATGTTCTCAGACGCCTCTAACTGCGTCCTGGATTGCAGTTTGACAGCATTCCCTAACCCCTTTGGGTCAGCGTCTCCAAAGGTCCAATGTCAGCTGAGCCAAGCCCAACAATGAATTAACACTTAGAAAAACTACTCTATTCAATCCCTCACCACCTACTCAATTATTTATCTAAGGTGTTTACTGTGGACTGAGTGAGGTATATAGCAATTACAATAAAACAATTTTATCTAACAAAATGGGAGAAAGCATTCCACTGAAGTTTGCTTATTTATTTAAATTTTTTAACACAGGGTCTTACTATGTAGCCCAGGCTAGTCTTGAATTCTTTATCTTCCCGTTTCACACTTCAAGTGCTGGGACTATAGGTACGCCCCACCACACTCCTTTAAACCGTTGTGTCTGTGTACGTGCGATTTTTTGTTGGCAGTTTAAAATACGTTGCATATTTCCTTGACTTCTTGTCCAGAGCATGTGGAATGTACTTTTCCTTTTCTTTCTTTCCTTCTTCTCCAAAGGTCCCACCTTGAACTTTCGATCCTCCTCCCTAAACCTGCTGAGAAATGGGATTACAGATGTGTGTCACCATGCCACACTTGTAATTTGTTTCTCTAGGTGACTTGGAAGTGTTACATAAAGCTCAAATGCACAAGGACTAGCGACATGTGAAGGTCGTTTGCCCCTTCTTACATCAAATGCTTCCACATGCTGGGTCTTTTTTTTTTTTTAAGTCCCAGAATGTGTACTTACTGTTAAGTCTCCAGCTTTTAGCATCAGCCTTTAAATTCACTGCTTCTAATCTATGTTGCTATAATATTAGAAACCAAGTTAGCTAGCCATTGCTAAAATAAGACTAGGCCTTGTGTGAGAACTGGCTCTTCACAGAACTGAGTGAATTCGTTGACTCCTATTCTAAGTAATCTCAGGACAGCCCTTATCAGTTCAGCCCCAGCTTCCTAAAGATAACAGACTAGTGCCCTCTGCCTGCCTTGTGGGGTAAGGCAGAGACTCCTTAAAATGCCCTCTTACAAAAGAATGAAATGATTTTGAAAGATGATGTGTTATTTTTGAACACAAGTAAAAAATCTTTCCAGAGGATGTTATTGCCCTGTCCCCGGACAGCCAACCATCTGTGTGAATTGTCACAGGCCTGCAGATGTATGAAGAGATGAACCTTGGAAATATCAGAGCAGGAACGACATTGAAAAAGTTGTAAAATTGCTCATCTGGAAAGGCAAGAAGGCATGCCAGCACAGTACTTTCTCCTCAAGACTTTTAGTACAAAACTCTTGTGGTCTCTCAATTTTGCAAGTGGGGTCTATGCAAAAAAAGCTGCTGCTTTCCACTTTCTGTGATTGTTTTTAGCAGAATATAATTGGTTTACAATAATTTTTTGGTAAAACTCTTTGAAACTATGAAGTTTGGTATCAATTTGATATCTCACTAGGCTATACTTTCAAAAAAAAGTGTAAAGTTTAAATTAACAAGTGGTAGTCTTCTGGGTAAAAAAACAGAAAGAAATTTATTTAAAATCCAGTTTTCTCCTGAAAAGAAAAATGAATAGGTAATGTCTCACCATTTCTGATCCCAATCACCCCAACCAACAAAACTGGAGTGAATTTTCTTTTCTTTGCTAGATGAATTGTTGGTTTGGAGCAATGGACTCCCACGATAGAAAGATGCATTTTGGAGGCATAAAATTATTAAGGCTTAAAGGCTTCAGAAGTACAAAGTGAAATTCTGACTCATCATAAAACGTATTTACGACCTTGGCAATACACAGCAAGCGTTCAAAAGCAAGCACACTCGCTAAGTGTTCTTGCCACAGCCATCAGAGGCCCAAGCTTCACACGCTTGACACACCAGGCACTGGCTCCTCACTTTTTATAATGTGGTCTAAGCACCTCCTCAGAAGTCTTTGGAATGTTCTAAGATGACTTACAGAAAGTATGTGCTATTAGTGCAAAACATTAGCATTGCTCATGAAAGAGCAGGGGAGGAAAAGCCTACAATTCTTTTATCACCCTGGATCAAAAGGCTTAACAAGTCTTATGAGTACCACTTAAATCTTAACCAACCTCACGGGAAATCTGATTCGGACTTTTCCCCTTGGAATAAGATAAGGTTCTTGAGAGAACAAAGTCCAACAGACACATGATCTTAAATGCAGTCATGGAAGCTGGTCCTCAGGGTGAGAAAGAAGCATGAGGACAAAGGGACACAACTCCCACAGGTGAAAAACTGTGGCTTGGATTTCTTCATTGGATCTTTGGATTAAAACTGTCATTGCAACTTTACAAAACACAAAAATCATTTTCTATCGGACATATATACGAAGAGTCTACAGAGATCACTCAGATATTTAATTTTCTGGTGATACTAACTCCTTGCTGCTGATGCTGAGTCAGCAGAAAAACAAAAACTGCACGTGAAGACAACAAAATGTGTGAAGGAACCCAAGTGCTAAAGTCTATCAACAGATGTCATAAATATTAGAGAACATAGTTTGGAGACCAAAATGTCCCAAACCTAGGTCCTGAGAACCTAGGTTTTTTTTTTTTAATTTTATTTTATGACACGGGTTTGCTATGTAGCCTCAAACTCATGATCCTTCTGCCTCAGGCTCCTGAATGCTGGGATTATAGGTGTGCACCACCACACCCAACATCACAGGGTTAATGTAAGGTTCAAATGGACTTGTGTACAAAAGTCATTTGAAGGAAAATTACAATATACATACAAGATAATATCATGTTGGGGTAATCGTTTAGAGAGGAACACAGTACAAATTATCCCTTAAAACTATGCAGCCCAAATATAAAGAAATCTGGAGATACATATAACCTTTAACAGACATCACAGCTACATTCTTCAAAAATACAGGGAAATAGGAGGTGTGGAAAAATCCAAGGAGACTCAAAACTCACTATTTCCTGATGGTCAGACCTGGAACCCAGGGCCACTCCCCCACACTCCAAATCACAGGGCAGAAGCAGGCTGTTATGGCATCCAGGCTTTCTATAAATGATCACCTATCTGCTGTGGATTATTCTAGACTGACCTGACCTACAGCGTATCATCTATTGAGGTGAGCAAGATCTGCATGCCACAGTGGAAGGTGACCCCAGCCAGGCCTGCCTTCTCCTGTCTCTAGGCTGGGTCCCCATAATGTGGATAACAGAAATTAGCAAAACAGAAGCCGTTCCCAAAGTGGCCAGAGAAGTATTTACTTTTGTGGTCCTGGGGTTTGAACTCAGGGCCTACACCTTGAGCCACTCCACCAGTGCCCCCTCCCTTTTTTGTGATGGGTTTTTTCGAGATAAATTCTCACAAACTATTTGCCCAGGCTGGCTTCAAACTGTGATCCTTCTGATCTCTGCCTCCTGAGTAGCTAGGATTACAGGCGTGAGCCACTGTTTCTGGCTGCCAGAGAAGTATTCATAAAACCAGCTGCCAATAGGTATGCTGGCATACACCTGTAATTCCAGCACTCAGAGGCTGAAGCAGGATAATGAGGAGTTCAAAGCAAGTCTCAGCTACACAGGAAGAAGACCCTGTTTAAAAAAAACGAGACAACAACCCCCTTACCCCCTCCAAAAAAACAAACTCCAACAGCTGCCTCGTCAGATAGTCAAAACTGAAATGGTACGTCTTGATTCTTGTTGGGATGAAAAAATCCCTGGGAGGGCTGGGCTTTGCCTTGGTTTCTCCCATATTACATTATTTTGGTGTTGTCAGGGAATGGAGTTAATTCCGGGGTTGGGGTGAGTGATGCTCTAAAATTACTGGATAATAGCTAAGTGTCCCACAGAGAAAGGTTTCAGGTTCCAGCTCAGGTCCCTGGAGCTCTGGGTCCCAATTGTTATTTTAGCTCAGGAATGTTTGGTGGCTCTGCCCCTTGCATAACCCAAGCAGCCACTTTTCTGTTAGAATAACACTTGCAGAAATCTCTGGTCAGCAGGATCTTATGAAACATCCTCTGACTTCTAAAGCTGGCCATTGTGGCAGAGACAAGAATGCACAGCACTGGGCATGGAAGCAGGGAAGGGAAACAGCCAGGCGAGTGCTGTGATGAAGTCATCTCAGGCTCAGTTATTTCCACCTCTTGCTTCTCCTCTGGGGCTGAGATGCAGGAAGAGGCTCCCTCAGATTTGACAGGGTTTTCACTGTGCCTTCTGTGGTCAATTTGCTTTCACAAAGTGGGAGAAAGGGGGGCTTTTACCAAATATAGTGAAGTCTTATCTATAAGCACAGGAGGAAAAACATTTTAGGGTGCCTGAGTCATCATGTTTACATGGTCTGATAATACTTTGTGACCAAAATCCTAGAGTTCTCCTAAGTGTGTGAACTTCCTGCCCCACCTCGTCTTAATGTCACAAACCAATACACGCCATTCATTTACATGCTCGAAATAACTTGAGATTTCTGACAAAAATAACTAAGAAGTTATTTTGTCATGTTTTCATTATAAATTTTCTAAAGAAAAATCTCAAAACCAAAATGTCAAATCACATATTCAAGTTTGCTTTGAAAGAAACACTTAAGTGTTTTCTTTGCTTCTTAAGATCACTGATAAAGCTGAAGATGTAGCACTCACTTAGCATGCACAAAGCCCTCGGTTCCATCCACAGCCCCCCAAAAAACTAATACAGAAAACCATTGACATTTGATGCCAATTTTCTAAGAATGGTGTTACCATTCAAAAGCAGAATCTAATCAACAGACACAATACCAACACTCTGCTGTCATTTTTGTGTTTTATCAATAATGTAAACTTACCTTTATTTTTTGTGGTGCTGGGGAACAAAATTAGGGCCTTGCATGTGTCAGACTAGTTCTCTACCAGTGGAGCTACACCTCTAGCTTCCTCAAAACTTGAATTTAGATATATTGTTTCAGTTTCTTTGAGATACAAGAGATGTCTGCCTGCCCCTGATCCAGCTATCAAAGCCATCTCCCTTAGCTTTTTAGACAGACATGCTTCCCATACTTCTAGCATCTCCTATGTTCCTATTCCATTCTATCAAACACAGCAGCTCCACTAGAATTTTGAAAAACATGAGCTTTGAAATCTTCCTGCTCTAGGATTACTTTTGATTTTTTTCCCTTAAGTTTAGCTGTACTGGGATTTGAATTCAGGGCTGCTCTACCACTTGAGCCACACCACTAGCCCTATTTTTGACTTTTAATGGCAGCTGTCGTCTCACTTGATAACTGAAAAAGACACATGTACTTCCAAAACCAGTATTATATACTAGGTTGGGGGATATGATACTCCTCACTACTCTTATGTTTCAGACCTCAACAACAGAAGTTGGCAAATTCTTCTCCCTCTCCAGTCAACACAAAAGCAAAATTAGAGTTTAGAGTAGGTAATAACACAACACAATGTAAGTTCAGCAACAAATTGCCAATATTTATTTACTTATTTATTTAGCTGGTGGGACTGGGGTTTGAACTCAGGGCTTAGTGCTTGCAAGGCAGGTGCTCCACTGCTTGAGCCACTCCTCTTGTCCATTTTACTCTGCTTATTTTGGAGATGGGGGTCTCTTGAACTATTTGTCCAGGCTAGCCTTGAACTGTGATCCTCCCCATCTTAGCCTCCCAAATAGGATTATCGGTGTAAGCCACAAACATACAGCGCCAGTATTTATTTTTTAAAAAAAATTAAAAAAAAAAAAACCTACATCAATATAAGCATCAAATAAAGCTAGATGATTTGGGAGGGAATTTAATATATTCTCTATTGTCGAAGGTACCAGATGCATGACTTCTCAAACAACAGTTGCTTCAACTAACAGCATTTTCTGTACTTTTCTCATGGTGCCCGCTCCTCTGATTTACCTGGAATCAATGGATCTGCAAAACAAAAAGATTCTGCTTTTGGGTTTCACATTAGAAATTAGCGTCAATAACACTGATAGGGTGAAAAGATGACCCTAGGAGCATTTCTGGAATATGTCATGTGTTCATTTTCATAGTTCACTTGGCCCAGGTTCCATGCTGAATGATCTTTTTTTTCTGTGGTACTGGGGTTTGAATTTAGGGCCTACACCTTGAGCCACTCAACCAGCCCATTTTTGTGATGGGTTTTGAGATAGGGTTTGGGAACTATTTGCCCCGGCTGGCTTTAAACCATGATCCTACTGATCCCTGCCTCTTGAGAAGGTAGGATTACAGGCATGTGCCACCCAGCTTCATTTTTTTTTTTTTTTTTTTTTGGTGATACTGGGGCTTGAACTCAGAGCCTCACTTTTGTTAGGCAGGCACTCTGCCACATGAGCCACTCCACCAGCCCTGACTCTCTGATCTTAAATTTGAGCACTACCCAAACAAACAGGTCACCTCCACTAAATTTTTTTTTTTTTTTAAGTAACTGAAGGTTTTCAAAAAGTGGTTTGTAGCAGTACTTAGTGTCCAACAGATACCACTCGGTCTGCTAAACAATATCTCGACTGCGAAGCTTCTCTTACTGTTGGTGGATAGATAATGACACGGCACAGCCATTATCACCGTGGCAACAGCACCCAGGAACTATCAGAGGAAAATTGCACATGGGACTGCAGGCTCTTGCGCAGGCATGCCTCAGCTTCCTCTGGAGTATGCTTTTTCTGCAAGTCTGGTGTGCTCTAGGGTACCACCAACCCAGCGCAGCTCCAAGACTACAGATCACACGATATTCCACTGAGTCCGACGTTCCATTAATAAGAACATCTAGCCGTCCCAAGCGCTCCTCTAGATAGAATCTGTCAACCAATGGCAAGAATAACGGAGAGGACAGCAAGCGATGGGCTTAAGGAGGCTTTCTTTCTGTCCTCTGTAGCCCACAGAACTTTGTATCTGCTTCTCCATTCTCATGCTGACTACAAACTTTGGGCACTAGGTCTCTCTGCTGTATTCATTTCTCTCTCTGTCCTCTCTGGGGATGGAACGCAGGGTCTCACGCATGCTACACTAGGCAAGCACTCTACCATTCCGCTACATCTTTAGCAATATTTTTTTTAAAATGGGGTCTCGCTATGTGGCACAGGCTGGTCTTGAAGGTCAGGACTGCGGGTTGGGGTGACGGGTGGAGGCCGCTGCGCTGGTCAGGGGACCGCGTCCAGGAGTCTCCTGCTTCAGCCTCCCCAGTGCTGGGAATACAGGTATGTACCACCACGCCCAACCCATTAATTTCTTAGTTCTCCATCCAACGAACCTTTCCTGAGATCAGACACAGGAGCTTAGGTGGGGACCAGCGTGCTCCGACATCCAGCGATCACACAGCGGAGAGCCCTTTACACATTTTAAGGCGGGAGCCACTGGCGGGGCCTGGGCCTCAGCGCCCACGTGCTCGTCGGGGCCAGGGGAGGGTCCTGGACACGTGGCTCGACTCGGAACGCAGGAGAATTCCCGGACAGGCCTGGTCCCGCGCCTCGCCCCCAACGGACCTCATTAGGCCGCGGCCCTCGGGGGACATCGGGGCGATCACCTAGGCTGGAGAGGCGCGCCGGCCTGCTCTAGTCCACTACTTCTCTAGATGTAGCTACCGCGGGACGGCGAGCCGCGTTGCCATGACAGTCGGCTGCCACCGGAACCGGAACCTTCATCTGGAAGTGACCCCTTCCCAGCGTGCAGCAGAACGGGTGAAACCCCGCCCAGCGCCGGCCCCAGTTGTCCCCAGCAGGCCCCGTCTGCTCGCGGAAGGAAAGTCCTCTTCCCCGGGTTTTGCCTGTCGTTGCCCCGCAACCTGACTTGGATGGACATCCACTCTCTCCAATCAGCTAACAATGCAGTTGCCGACGGTCCACAGGAAGGCTGTAGGATGCGGCTCCAGTGTAAAGAGCACTTCCCACCCTCTGGGCGGGATCAGCAACCTGATTCGTCAAATCTAGTGCTCGTGGGCTAGTGTTCTCCAATCACAGAGAGCAATTGGAAGCTGGTCCAATGAGAGCCTCGGTTGGACGGGCCTGGCCGCCGCTGGCCTGGGGAGAACTACAGGTGGCCGCCGAGGTCCCGGGCGGTCCAGGACTCTGGAGAGCGAGCTGTAATGAGCGGGTCCCTGGGCCGGGCAGCGGCGGCTCTGCTCCGCTGGGGGCGCGGCGGCGGCCTGTGGGGTTCCGGCGTGCGTGCGGCGGGCTCGGACGCGGGCGGCGGCCGGGCAGAGCAGCTGGACGCGATGGTGAAGAAGGACAAGGTGGTGGTCTTCCTCAAGGGGACGCCGGAGCAGCCCCAGTGCGGCTTCAGTAACGCCGTGGTGCAGATCCTGCGGCTGCACGGCGTTCGCGACTACGCGGCCTACAACGTGCTGGACGACCCCGAGCTCCGACAAGGTCAGGCCTGCGGGCTAGGGTGACGGGTGGAGGCCGCTGCTGTGGTCAGGGGGCTGCGTCCAGGAGTCTCCGCGTCTGGGCCCCGGAGGGCCGCTGAGCGAGGCTGGGGTCGCGAGGGTCGGGCGGCTGATGGGCAGGGGTCCGGCCGCGCCCTCCTGGAGTCTGCCTGGGGCTCCAGCTGCGGTACAGCGTCCAGTTCTGTTCTGGACAGAGGATTAGGATGAGGGCATAAAGGCGTGGGCAGATCTCGAGGGTCTGCGGATCTGGCTCCGTTACCAGCGCGGGCAGTGGGGCTCACCCGTTCTCAACCTGAGGCTTTGCGGGGCCAGTTGTCTTTAAGTGGGATCGAGGACGGTGGTCAGCAGCATGACTCTCCGCCCTGCAGGTTGGGAAGTGGGGCATAGAGAGAACGGGAACACTTTGAGGGGCTGGGAAGCCAGCGGCCTCCTTTGTGGACGAGAGGCTGGTGCTGTTGATGTGGGAGGAGGGCGAGGTTGCTCTTGTCCGAGGCTGGTGAGGTCAGAGGCTGGCCTCGTGGTTCAGGGCTCCAGGTGTCAAGGGCCATTAGCTCTAGTTGCTACAAGACAAGTGTTGGCTCTGCGGTCAGCGAGACGTAGGTGGGATCTGGCGGTGGGAAGTGGGGGAGCATGAGGTTAGGTTTTAGATCAAGTGCAGGGAGCAACGTGTTGGGTCTTGGGCTTAGACAAACTTGCTGGGAGGGGGAATGACAAGAACTTCTGCACTCCTGCCCCAAAGCTGACAAATTGCCTCAAGTTATGAGCCGAAGAGGGTAGGGGCCAGGGCCTGGGGGAAGGAGAGGGTCCTAACAGCTGATAGCATCTTTGATGCAATGTGCAGAGAGCACCTATGAGTCTGAGTGGGGAGGAGGAAAAGGCCAGGCACTGGGACCTACCTGCTCCTTGGTGTGGGTTGGTTGGGGTAGGTGGAGAAGTAGAAGGCTGTATGTACCCGTTCCTCCTGGAGGGAATCTGGAGTCCCCTGCATTCCAGCTCCAGGGGCTAAGCCTCCACACACCCCTGGCCTAGTCCTCTTGTCTGGTCACAGTCCTGAAGAGAGATTGAGTTTCTATGTCAGGATGGACAGTTCTACATCTGCAGTGACTAACTACAGTCATTCCTTGCACTGATGAGGCGGGTCGGTGTCGTAGAAAGCAAATTTGGGTTAGAATCCTCTTCTGTGCGCAGCAGTGGTACAGCCTTCAACAAGTCTTTGCATGAAAATGAGGATAATCTCCTGGTGGTAGCTGATCCCACATTGGCAACTAGTGGTAGTGTGTGTGGGGGGGTGGGGGGATGGGGCAGAACCTAGGAAGCCTGGTAAGTGGAGGAGTGAAGGCCGGTGAACATTACCAGGACTAGTGTTCATGGCTCTTGTGCCTTCCTGATCAACCAGAAGACAGCTGGTTTCAAGGCTGTGGGTTTATCTTGCCCCCGGAGACCTGTAGTCGCCCTTCAGAGACAGCTTCTTGGCTTAAAAGATAAGAGTCACTTCTCTGCAGCTTGTCAGCTGAAACCTCCACAGCTCCCCTGAAAATTGCCAGTCTCACCATTAGCAGAAAGTTGTGTTGTTGATATCTTGCTTACTGTGAAGTTTTGAGGGTCTTTGGCCTGTGGATTTATGTTCTCCTGTTTAGTGTAAGCGGAGACGAGGTATACTGGAGTACGACTAATGAGCTGAAAGTAGAGCAGAAATAAGGATGATTACTGCTAGCATTGATGTTTCTTTCTTCATCTCACACAGGCAGCTTCTGATCTACATCCACAAGTGTTCAAATAACAGTGGGAAGAATTTAGCCCTGTTTTTTGATTGAAGAATACTGTTGGGTTGGCATTTTGGTTAATAGGTGTGTTAGGTAAACAATTAAACATACCTACTGTCTTTGTGGCTTAGCAAAATGAGGCTTATTGGCAGTGCTGACAGCCTGGGGCAGGGAGACCCTTAGCCAAGTGAGGACTTGACAGCATGAAGACTGCACACCTGAGAGGCTCACAGGCTGCACCATGCTGGCTTTTGCCAGCTAAGGCAGACAAAATCTGCTTCCCTTTCCTACACTCAGGGTGGCTTGTAGGAACAGCAGCTGGGTAGACCTTTCCTTTTCCCCTGTGCCAGAGAAGGTTGAGCCTTGCAGGGGGCCCAACCCCTGGGAATGCACTGTCTCCTGCTTCCCATGCCTGGGGGCTAGGAAGCATGATGCTGAGGCCACCTGTCCTCCTGGAGAACACACAGACCACAGCTGTAGGGACCTTGAGATGCAGAGCACCAGAGCACAGTGCTACCTCCCAGTTACCTTTGTCTCTAGGCCTCACACATAATTGAGATCCTGTTCATCTGCACACAACATTTTGCCCTCTGGAGCACAGGGACCATATCTTATGCAACTGCCCACAGTGCTGTGTGTACTGCTTGTGTAAAGTGGGTGGCTTTTACTTATCTTCACGTCACAAACCGTCTCCTATACCCTTAAAAACAAGCATACCTCCACTTCTGCTTGTTTAGGTCACCATTGTATTTTTTGCATCAGGAAGACAGAATAGGGATCTGAATATATGTGGAATAAATAATGTTTTTTTCTTTTCTTTTTTATTTATAAATTTAGAAAAATTTAATTTATACATAATTGTATGTGTTTCTGGGGTGCACAGTGTGACATTTTACTACATGTATACAGCATATAATCAGATGACAGTAGTTGGCATATCTGTCACCTCAGACTTTATTATTTCTTTGTGCTAGGAACACTTGGAACCCTCTGTACTAGCTGTTAATTGTTGTCATCTCTCATTATCCTACTGACTGTAGTGTATTAGAAGTTACTCCTCATATCCAGTTTCATCCTGTACCTGTCAGCTTCTCTCTAGACCCCACCCTGTTTAAAATTTATTAGGCATGTAAAAATAGGCTTGACCTTTTGAGTGCCAGGGTATTTCAGGCAATAGTAAAACACTCATTATTCTGGTGAGTATTGAGAGTCAGGCAACAAGTTGGGTTATGTGCTGGTGTGGCAGGCACATCGCACTGTAGACATGAGTGTAAGATGGCACCTTGGAGGAGTCACGGTCAGGGTCGATACCCAGCAAGCCACTCACTCCTAGGTAGGTAGTGTAGAGTGGGAACCTTCCTGTGCAGAGCCAGAGAGGACATTCCTCAGGTGTGGGGGACACAGGGTGCCTGTCACATTTGTTCAGCTCTGTGGGAGGTAAGAGCAGCCTTGGATGATGGATAGATGAGTGAGCATGCTGAGTTCCAATAACACTACTTACAAGGGCAGGAAGACGAAGTGGATGGTGGCCTGACACTCTGGGCAAGAGGGGCTGACTGCTGTGCCCATGGGCCAGGATACCAGGGTAAAATTGCTCATCACAGCTGGGCTTGTGATTGTGACAAGATGGGATCTTGTCACAGCTGCTGTCAGTAGCAGGCTGAGTAAACAAACTAGTCCAGTTCTGTGGTGGAAAACTGAATTGTAGTTAAAATAAACTAGAGCTAGCTGTATGTAACATGGCTAAATCTCAAAAATGCAATGTTTATTCAAAAAGCAAGTTGCAAAAAGTAATTGTAGCATAATGCCATTCGTGTGTATCGATATCCAAGGTGTGCGTCAGTTGTCTTGTGTGTTGACGATGCATGTGCAGTGCAGGTGTAGCTTGCGGGGTGGGCAGGGATGGGACGGATGGCACCTGCAGCCTGGAGTCTGCCTCTGGTGAGGGACTTGGGTAGCACACAGCTGAGATAAGAGCCTGGGCTTTGGACTCCTAGAAGACTGGATGCAAATCACACTGCACTGCAGGCCCACGCTGACTTTGGATAAGTTGAGTTACCCCTATCTACTGGGATGCTTACAGGGTTAAATAAGATTATTTATGGAAACTCAGTAGCTCTTCTGCATGGTACACTGTACTCAACGGGTGTTCTTCCTGCATTCCATCCCGTGCTTTCTGCTCCAAGTGTTTCTCAGAAAAGTATTTGTGTGGGGTGGGGTAGAGGATGTTACCATGGAGAGAATGTCCATATTGTGCCTGGCTTTCTGCCAGGAGCCTTAGCCATTTCACCAGTTATATCTCATTGATCTTCATAGTAAACCAGTGTCGTATCCATTTTGCAGATGAGGAAACTGAGGCTAAGAGACTAACACATTTCTCTGAGGTTGCAGCTATAAGCCAGCAAGCGGAGTCTGCTGACACTTGGGCCTGAGCCTGTCCACCTGTCCACTCTGCCTCTGTCCTGAGGTTTGCTGGTTTGTTCACATCATCTCTGTCATTCTTATGCTAGTCTCCAGGTTAGGAAGATGAAGAAAATGAAACCCCAGGAGGGTGACATTGCTCAGTAAATGACAAGTTAGAATTAGTCTGCAACCAGACTCTAAAGCTTCTGCAGTAAAATTAATTCCGTCAGGAACAAACTAAACTACCATCATGGTGTTCCAAAGTAATTTAGTGTCCAGGCTGGGAGTGAAGTCCAGTGTTCTGACATGTGGTCAGTTTGGGAAAACAACTTTTGTAAGTTCCGGGAGTGGGGTTGGGGGAAGGGGGAAGCTCTACTTGAGAGTGGTAGAGCTCCTGCCTAGCAAGAGCTAGGTCCAGAGTTCAAATCCCAGTACCACCAAAAAAGAAAGAAAAGGAAGTTCTGGAAGGGAATTTTCATGTTTATTGTCTCTTCTCCACTTTCTGACTTGATTTCTTTTTTTTGATGGAGCAATAGATGTGTGTAAACTGATTTTGTAAGAGAACTTCCTTTATTACTGTTATGTAACTTTGTAATCAACATTTTCGAATCTCAAATTGACTCACTCTCTCTCATACATGAAACATGATTATCATTAAAATCATTCTTGGATTCTGCATCCATGAAATGCCAGTTGCTAGGCAAGCGGCTGTCACAGGGTCTGGATGGGATGTCTCCTTGGTGACTGTTGGACGTGCAGGATGTGCCAGGGCCCAGCCTGCTCTGAGGTTGCTTGTGAGGTAGCTTGGTGGTAAGGGTTCTAGTGGAGTGTCCTTTTCTTACCTTGGAGGCCACAATAGCTGATGTTTGTGGCAACCCAAGCCCCTGGGCTTTGATTGAGCATGACACTGTAAAAATGAATGATGAGAGCAGTTATTCTTTTATTCAGCAGCAATTTGACTAAAAAATACACCTTTTAGGATTAAACATGTGGTGATCCTCACACAGCAGATTGTTTTGATTTTTGGTGTTTCAGAATTGTAGGCACTGACCAAAAGTAATCAGGTAAAAATTTATTGTGATGGAAAGCTTCATACAACATACCATTAACTGCAAAAGCAGACGTCATATCTTGTACATAAGTGGTTCCTCTGGGTAAAAGATATTTAAGAAGGTTTAAAAGTAAAAGAGCTCATGATGCTTTAAACATTTCTTCATTCCCACACCCTGCCCTCAGTCATCATGAAGGTAAAAGATTTGTAATTGGCACTGTTGTAAAATAAGATTCCATGACTGTATTTGAGGGTAGAATTAAAGGGGGCAAACAAGGGGCTAGGTGTGGTGGCTAATGCCTGTAATCCCAGCTGCCTGGGAGGCAGGTATCAAGAAGATTGAAGTTGGATGCCAGCTTGTGCAAAAAGTTAGTTAGACTGCATGTTTGAGATGAGTCTAGCTATGTTCCCCAGGCTGACCTTGAACCCCTAGGCTCAAGTGATCCTCCTACTTCCTTCGTAGCTGTAATTACAGCCTTAAAAAGAATGATTTTTATGGCAACATTGAAGCCACATTTCACTCTTACTAGCATTTTGTTCTAACCAGCATCCTTGTGGCCCAGAATTGAACTGAATAATTGCATGGCTGCACTGTCACAAAGTAGATTCCTCCTCTATTACATTGTGAATATTTTTCTTTTTCTTTTTTCTGCTGTGTCCTCAGAGCCATGTGTACACAGGACCAATCACATGCTTGATGTCTGGTTGGTGGCTTGTGTGCTGTGAGCTTTTTTTTTTTCTCTTTTCTCTCTTTGGCTGTACTGGGGTTTGAACTCAGGGCCTTACACTTGCTAGGCAGGCACTCTACAACTTGAGCCATACCACCAGCCCTGTTTTGTGTTGGGTATTTTCAAGATACTGTCTTTTGAACTATTTTTTCTAGGCTGGCCTCAAACCAGTCCTCCTGCTCTCTGCTTTCTGGCTCTGCTGTGAGCTCTTGAGAGAAGAGTGGGTCTCACCCACCCTGTGGCCCTGTGCCTGGCCTAGAGCACTCTTCATTGGGCACATCAGTCACTGGGGGCCCAGTGCTGAGCCACTCACTTACAATGGAGGGCTCGTCCAGGTGGGCAGGTAGGAAGGGGGTGCAGGGTCTGTAGCTCTATAGTAAAGGTAATTACGAATGAAAAAAAATCAGTGACTTGAGCACAGGTAACTAACTGGTAACACAGACCAACTAATTGGGCAGTGAGCTACCATGATGGATCCCTGGTAAACGGAAATGAAGTTGTAGCATTCTTCTGGTTTTGTTTCCCTAAAAACATGACTGACAGATGAGTGGAGAATTACATCTTTGTATATCTGATGTGACTTAGGTTGGCCTAGAAGCCCGTCCTCTGCCATTAATCCACTATGACCAATGTGTTAGGGTTTTTCTGAGAGCCTTCTGTACCTCCTCACAAAAACCTCAGGAGGTAGAGGTGGAGACAAGCTGAGGACCACTGTTCCGTTTGACTCTGAAACACGTTGCACTCCAGGAGTGGGGGAAGAGAGGGACATGTGGCTTCTACTGGGGCTGGGTCATCATCTCATTCTGCTGTGGTCAGTTCAGCTTGGGCCACTGAAATGACGCTTTACTGTTTTCTCCCACAGGCATTAAAGACTACTCCAACTGGCCCACCATCCCACAAGTGTACCTCAACGGCGAGTTTGTGGGGGGCTGTGACATTCTTCTACAGATGCACCAGAATGGGGACCTGGTGGAAGAACTGAAAAAGCTGGGGATCCGCTCTGCCCTTTTAGATGAAAAGAAAGACCAAGACTCAAAGTGAGGGCGCCCGGTCCTGGCGGGGCAGAGAGGCCGATTGGCCAGAGACTCACTGCCGGAAAAGCCTTATCCATGTCGGTCTCCTGTTGCTGTGGCTGCCTGCCCCACTCCTCCTGGCTGTGAGCAGTCTAAGAATATCCTCTTGTGAACTGCATTACAACCACTGCACTGTAATAACTCAGTGTTGTGTTTAATAGAGCTGTAAACACAATTTGTTTCTTATATTGTCTTTTATTTGCCTGATTCAGGAGTCATTCATGACATTTGTGCAAATTTGTCAGTCTGCACAGATGATATAGCCCCCAGATGTTTTTTGTAACTTCTTCTGTTAAGGAAAATGATGGACAAAGAAGAAAATGTGTAGCCAGGGTATTGTTTTTTTTAAAATAAAACTGCCAGCACACAGAGATCATGGGTTCGGAGTTGTTAATCCTGAGCGCACACCTGTAGGGAGTTTTAGTGCCCGTGGCCTTGTGGTTCGCACATTCTTCCACTAAATTAGCTGCAAGAATTGGTCAGGCTGTGCTGCAGTATCTCTAGGGAGGCAGGTGTTTGAGTGTGTGTTCACGTGCTAGGTGGAGGCTGGAGGCTAGAGGTGTCTGCTGGTCTGCTGACCATGGGGCCCTGTGCCTCACACTGTGCAGTTAGATGGGGAGAGGGCATCATCTGGCCCCTGGGCTATGGCATCTAATGAGGGATTTTGTGTGTGTGTGTGTGTGTGTTTTTTTCTTTTTTTGCAGTGCCAGAGATCAGACCCAGGACCTTGTATGTGCTACCACTGAGCTATATCCCAAACAAATAGTTGTTACACCACTTTTTGTTTTTGTTTTGTTTGAGATAGGGTCTCACTATATAGTCCAGGCTGGCCTGGAACTTGCTATATAGTCCAGGCTGATGTCCAGATCAAGATCCTCAGGCCTCAGCCTCCTAAGTGCTGGGATTACAGGTGTGTGCCACCATGCCATGCAGTGTCCTGGTAAAACTCCGACAGTGCTTCTCCGCCCAAGACTACTGTGAAAGAGCTGGAAAGGCTGCACAGTGCCCCATGGGAAGGAAGCCTCCAATCCCAGTGTGTCTGGCTGCAGGAAGCCTTTGGTGCTCTCTAGGGGCCAGACAGCAGTTTAAAAATGCATCTCTCTGGAGGCAGGAGGAAGGATGCATTTTCCCATGACAGATGCAAAGGGTCTGTTTCTTTGGGGAAACAGAAGAATGTCAATTTCCCCAAAGCCGTTGGAGCTTGTTTTGTGTGGATTGTTTAGTCTGCTTGAGCTCCACTCCCTTCCTCAGGAAGGCTGGGACATGGTGGGATGGTCCTCCCTGTGGGCAGGGTCTGCTGGGTCTTCTTAGCTCCTGCTGCTACCACTGCCCCAGACGTTTTGAGATTCCCAAAGGAAAGGGAAGGAGAGCTGTAGCCCCAACTCCACTTCACTTGAAACTGTTGGGCCACATCAGAGGACTGGGCCTCAGCAGTCTCCACCTTCATGACCTCCAGGAGAAGAAAGCAGACTATTCTCTGAAGAGGTTTTTTTGTTGCATGAATTGTACACACATCCCTCTCAGGTCTGCTGTAGACTGAGCCGCATAGAGTCCTGCACTCCTGTAATCCTTTTGCTCTGTGAATGAGGAAGGGACAGTGGAAGGAAGGCTTGTGCTGCAGATCTTGCCTGTTCAGCCAGCCAAGGTTGTGACCTTGTCCTTTGGAAAGAACGCCTTTAACATCACTACTGCCTCTGCATGAATACCAGTCTGCAAACCACACCACATCAATCTGCAAATTGTCTCTTGTGTATAGCGTGATAATTTTCCAGTGTCATTTCTTTTGGCTTTTCCTTGGATCTACCTATATATTCCCTTAGGGTTCATTGAAAAAACTGAAATGATGGGAAACTTATTAGCAGTGCAAACATCAATGCTAGCATCCTCTGCAGAATATTATCAGAACTAGGAGAAGGCTGCAAGTGAATGATTCCACGTCAATGCTTATGAATCGAGAATGATCATAACGAAGTCACTGGAGAACTTTCAGAGTTTAAGGAATCACTGAGCTCGCTAAGAAATGGAATGTTCTTTCCAGAAGTTAACTAATATTTTTTTCTATATTATTAGCACATCTAATGTGCTAATGGAAAATTGAAGATACTATCTTATGTAAGTCTGACTAGTTTTGATGGTCTGCATAATTAGAGTTCACTGTGAGGACTTAACAGTGACACAGAAGTGCCTTGTGAACAGAAGTATCACACACAGTGCTCCAAATGCAAGTGACTCCACAGGCTCCCAGAGCGGTTCTCTGGCTTGTATCATTGTGATTGTTTTGGGTTTTGTCACCGTCTCCAAACTGTTAGACCCTTTAGAGATCGGTTTACAAGAGTTTATGATTTCAGGCAGTTTTTGTTTCATGGGCTGGTAGTTACATAAGTGATATTACTTCATTGAAGTTATGGGCTTGGGAACCATTTTAGGATAAAGGTAATTTTGTGTGTGTGTATGTACTAGGGCTTGAATCCTTAGCCTCGTGCATGCTTAGCCCATACTCTACCACTGAGTTACAGCCATCTCTCCAGACATAGTAGCTTTGAGGTGATTTTTTTTTTTTGTGGTAGTAGAGTTTGAACTCAGAGCCTCACACTTGCTAGGCAGGTACTCTACCACTTGAGCCAGTCTGCCAGCCCTTTATTGTGATGGGTTTTTTCAAGATAGGGTTTTGAGAACTCTTTGCCCAGGGCTGGCTTCGAACTTCAGTCCTCTTGATCTCTGTCTGCTGAGTAGCTAGAATTACAGGTGTGAGCCACTAGCGCCCTACTGAGTAGAGTTCATTTTTATTTGCCTCACTGAATTCACCTGTGTAGATGTGGGACCTGGAGCTTTCCTGTGGCACTAAAGCCATAGCAGCCATGGCAGCCTGCATGAGGGAGTTCTTGTTACCTCGCCAGTAGCTGGCTTAGCTTTGTAGAGGTATCCATCTTGTAAATGACAAGATGATACTTGTCACAGTCATTGTAGTGGCGTGTCTCGGCTGCTTTAGGGATTCCTGTAGGTTATTTTCCTAAGATTCTAGTTTGACTTTTCTGCCACTGAATACGTATTTATTTTCCTCCCATAAGGAGGGTTGAATGCAAGTTCTCTACCACTTGAGCCACACCCCCAGTTTGTTTTTCAGATAGGGTCTTGTAGTATCTTTGCCTGTGCTGACCTCAGACTTCTACCTCCTCCTCTGGCCCTCTGTTACCACTATTGTTTATTTTTATAAAATGCTGCTATTTCATACTGCACTGGAAAGTCTTTTCTGAACAGAGATGTTAGGATTTTATCAAGCAGAGTTACACTCGAAAGAGCACAATTTAACCTTGAGTTAATTCTAATTTATCAGTAGTGAGGACTGTTATGTTGGTTCTACAGTATGTAATTAATAGTTCTTACAGCGATACATTTTGCCATATAAAGAAGGTGAAGCATCCCCAGTTCATAGGAAATTTGGTGATGAAATATAGGAAATACTTCCAGATCTCTGATGTGCTCTGTCAATAGTCCTGAGCAACTAAGTGACCAGCTCTGACATTGAGCAGCCACATATGACCTATCTGGCCTTGCTGGGGAGACCATGTGAGACCTTCACTAAGGCCCGCCTTGCTGCTCTGGACTTGGGCCAGTCTAGGCTGAACCTTCAGCTAGATGAAGACCAGGGTCTGACATGAGTGTTCAAACTCTTTGAGTCAGGAGAACCCTTCATCAGATGTTCAGAATCTTCATAAGTGAGTTACATTCCTGGGAACAAAAGCACATTTTTCTGCCATTCCAGCTTTTATGTTTTTAAGCTTTTGTCCCTAATTCCTAAGTAAAGCCTCCTTGGAATGTTTATGTTAGTCAGCATTCTGTTGTAACAAGTACCCGAGAGAAAGGAAAAATCTGTTTTGGCTCACAGTTTTGTAGTCTGTGATGAGTTCGCACCATTGCTTTGGGCCTGTGGTGAGGCAGTGTACCACGGCAGAGCAAAACCACACCTCATGGCCAGGAAATGGTAGAGTGGAAAAAGATACTGGAGTTCCAAAACCCCCTTTAAGTGCACACCTACCGATGACCTAAAAGTCTCTCACTAGGCCCCACTCTTTAAAGATTCCACCATCACCTCTGAGCAAGCCTTTAGCACAGGAACCTTTGGGAACACTCAAGATCCAAACTATAGCCAGGCGCCGGTAGCTCATGCCTATAATCCTAGCTACTCAGGAGGGAGCAATCAGGAGGATCTCGGTTTTAAGTCAGCCTAGGCAAATAGTTCCGGGAGACCAGATCTCAAAAAACCCTTCACAAAAATAGGGCTGGGGGAGTGGCTCAAGGTGAAGACCCTGAGTTGAAGCTCCAGTACCGCAAAAAAATCCGACTATAGCAATGACTCTTGGGAAACATTCTACTATAGAGGAGAGGGCACGGTTTGGTGTTAATTCCACCTGCCCAAGGATTTCCATATGGGTGGGCTTTCAAAACATCTGTGTAGAAGGATGTCCACATCCTAATCCCCAGGATCTGTGAGTATGTTACCTGGGACTTTATGGATGGGTTTCAGTTCAGGATTTTGGGAAGACAGATGGTCCTGGATCATTGTGGGTAGGTCCAGCGCAATCACAAATCCTTATAAGGTTAGCGAGAGGGTCAGAGTCAGGAGGAATGACAAGGGAAGCAGAGGTTTGAGTGACCTGCATTGAAGATGGAGCAGGAGGCTACACACTAAAGATTGCAGGAGGCCCCTAGAAGCTGGAACAAGCAAAGCAGCGATTCTATCCTGGAGCCTACATACAGAAGACAGGCCTGAAGTTCAGTGCAGTGAAACTAACGATAACCTCTAACTGTAAGATGAAAAACTGGTGGTGTTTTAATCTACCAAATTTGTGGTCATTTGTTACAGCAGCCACAGGAAACTATTAATACAGTTAGGTGCCTGGAATTCTTACGGTATAAGGGGATAAACAAATTATTGAGCATTTACATTCTTAACTGGTTCCTCCAAAAGATGGGCAAATATAGGATATTATCTCCTCTTTTCAGGTGACCACACAAGGCCTCCAAGAAGTCAGGCCATTTGTCTTAGGTCACTGCTGGAGGGTAGCAGGGCTAGAGTTTGAGACATGATCTTACTGTATGGCGCTCCAGAGGCCTGGCCTAATGACACATCCTGGCTGAACCCCACAGCCATTGTGGCTCTCACAAAGGTATCTGGGAGTCAGCTCCCTGCAGCCTGAGAGGAAGAGCTGCTCTCGCCACCAGACCGTGTCTTCAGTTCTCCAGGAGAGAGGCAGGAAGGCCAGGCCCTTTGGAAGCTCCCATGGCCATCCACTGTCAAGTTCTTAGGAGGTGGAGGCTCCCACTGTGAGATCAGTAGCAACAGGACAGTTCTGACTGGGGAGAGAGACAGCACACACAATGCCCAGGGAAAACAGTAGCAGGCTCCATGTGGTGTGCAGACAGGCAGCATGCCAGCATCCTACAGGATTGACTTGGTAGAATTCCAGACAGCAGGAAGGCCACAAAGGACTTTGCAAAGGTGCTCTCATCTCCCACTGGGCTTTCCCTGCACTTCTGTCTGACCTCTGTCACCACCCTGGCCTGGAGTCTATTTTTACAACACTCAGAGTCACCTGTTGTCCTGAGTGCCAAGCCCTTTCTTCTTGCCAGTGTCCCTCCCCAACCTCGCCTCTGCCCCTCCTTCCTCTGTCCACCTTCAGCCTTTCTCCTTGTCACTGTGTGCCCTTCTGTCCCCCTCTGTCTATTGGCAGCACAGTCAAATAAGGTATGTGGTTTTTAAAGCCTTATTCATTTGCATTTTTATACTAGCTAAGTTTTACTTTTATTAAACAGTGCATGTATATAATTAGTCAAAGGGCACTTATGAACTAATAATGAAGCCCTGCCTTTCACTTTCTTGTCCACAGTCCTGCTCTCAGGAGGCCGTGGGATCCTATTTGTTTCTTCCATGTTTCTTCTCTCTCTCTCTTTTTTCTTTTTTTTGGTGGGACTGGGTTTTAAGTTGGGGGCTTCAAGCCTGCAAAGCAGGCTTTCTACCACGTGAGCCACACCTCCAGTCTATTTTGTACTAGTTATTTTGGAGATGGGGTCTCGGCAACTATTTGCCCTGGCTGTCTTCCAACCATGATCAGTCCTCCCAATCTCAGCCTCCCAAGTAGCTAGGGTTATAGGCGCATCTGTGTTTCTTAATATGCCTAGATTGCTATTTCCTTGCTATGCGACTTCAGACATTATCTCATCTTTTTACCTCTCGGAAGATAAAGACTCAGTCAGTGCTTTTATATCATTGCCAGTTTACCTTACTTCTGTTTCCCACACAACTAGAACAAGTTTCTACTTTATCATTATGACTGTATATATTTCTTATCACTCAGTCACTGTGTTCCTTTCTTACATGATTTTTCCTTCCTTCGTTAACAATTGTCTTTTTTAATTGATTATTTTCTATTTGATTTTCACTGAATTTTTTAATTGAATTTTTATAGAATGTACTGATACCATGAATAAGGCTTTTTAACAGAACCATCTAACAAGTCTCCCCTCCCTCCCCAGATCCTCTTCCAGAATCCTCTGCTCTCTGAGGCCTCCTCATCATTCTTGGTCCCTTGGGTTCCCTGTGTCCTGTGTCTTAGTGTTTCTTCCCTCCCTCCCTTCCTCCCTCCCTCCCTTCCTTCCTTTCTTTTCTTTACTTGATTCCTTTGCTGGAGCACATCCTTCCCAAAGAAGGCTCATGGAAATTTCCATTTCTGAGACCACCATGTCTGATAATATTTTATTTCTCTCATATGCTGTATTGGAAAATGTGACTGGGTCACAAGGCATTTGCCCTCCAAATTTTGGTGGCATTGCTCCACTGACTTCTGGCTTCCAGAGCTTCTGTCGGGAAGCCCAGTGCTGGTCTGATGCCTGACCTTTTGGGACTTTCCCCTTCTTAGGAGAAGTCCTCTCCAAGATCTTTCCTTTACCTTTTGCCTTAGTGTCTTCCTCCCTCCATTCTTCCTTCTGGTCTTTTGGTTCTGATCAATTTTCCAATTACTTCGTGGGAGACTCTCTCTCCCCCCAACCTCTGATCCCTGTTAGTTGAGGTTGGGCCTCCTAAATTGACTCATAAATTTCTTTTCTCTCCTTTTTATTTTTGGCGGGGGGTGGGGGAGTGGGTACGGGGTTTGCGCTCAGGGTTTTGCCCTTGCAAATCAGGTACTCTACTACCATACCTCCAGTCCCTTTTGCGCTGGTTATTTTGGAGATTGAGTCTCTAGAGATGGGATCTCAGCCTCCCAAGTAGTTAAGATTACAGGTGGGACCCACCATGCCCAGCTCGCTCCTATTTCCATCCTTAGGTTATCTCCTTTTGAAAGCTTTCCCTGACTTTCCTTCTCTTCTTTCTCCCACAGAAGTCTGCTTTGTGCCCTTCTTGATTTGGGCACAGTCCTGGGTGCTGGGGGGAAGAGCAGCAAAGAGTGCAGAAAATGTTTGGTCAGGTCTGCAGTGAGCAGGAGAGCACAGCCAATAGTGGCCCATTATTGAGACCTACTCAATGGGGCTAGCAGGGAAATGTCAGTCTAAGGGGTCACACTTTTTTGATTAAATCACCGAGGCTCATTGAGTCTGAGGAAATACAGGAACAGACAGGGATATTCCTATCTTAATTTTGCTAACTTAAAAAAAAACTTATTTCTAAGACAGCTCTGTTAGTATTTTTTGTTTGATTTTGTTTTCTTTTGGCAGTACTGGGATTTGAATTCAGGATCTCATGCTTACTAGGCAGGTGCTCTACCACTTGAACCATTCTGCCAGCACTACTAGTATTTTTTTTTAAATTATGGTAAAATACATATAAAACTTGCATTTTATCCCTTTTTAAACCAATGGTCCTGTGACATTTAACACATTCCCAGATACTATCTTTAGGCCATTTGCTTACCTCCCTTTGCATACTGTCCTCAGGTTGACCCGTGTTGTACCTGTCGGCATTTCCTTCCTTCCTTCCTGAGGCTGAATGACCACATTTCTAGAGTCCATTCACTTACAGATGAACCCTTGGGTTGCTTCCACTTTTTTGCTGTGTGAATGATGCTGCTATGAAGCTGATTTGCAAATATCTTTAGTCTCTGCTTTCAGTTTTTTTTTTTATTCATATGTGCATACAAGGCTTGGGTCATTTCTCCCCCCTGCCCCCACCCCCTCCCTTACCACCCACTCCGCCCCCTCCCTCTCCCCCCTACCCCCTCAATACCCAGCAGAAACTATTTTGCCCTTATTTCTAATTTTGTTGAAGAGAGAGTATAAGCCATAATAGGAAGGAACAAGGGTTTTTACTGGTTGAGATAAGGATAGCTATACAGGGAGTTGACTCACATTAATTTCCTGTGTATGTGTGTTGCCTTCTAGGTTAATTCTTTTTGATCTCACCTTTTCTCTAGTTCCTGGTCCCCTTTTCCTATTGGCCTCAGTTGCTTTTAAGGTATCTGCTTTAGTTTCTCTGCGTTAAGGGCAACAAATGCTAGCTAAATTTTTAGGTGTCTTACCTATCCTCACCCCTCCCTTGTGTGCTCTCGCTTTTATCATGTGCTCAAAGTCCAATCCCATTGTTGTGTTTGCCCTTGATCTAATGTCCACATATGAGGGAGAACATACTTTTTTTTTTCATTTTTCTTTTATTATTCATATGTGCATACAAGGCTTGGTTCATTTCTCCCCCCTGCCCCCACCCCCTCCCTTACCACCCACTCCGACCCTCCCTCTCCCCGCCCTCAATACCCAGCAGAAACTATTTTGCCCTTATTTCTAATTTTGTTGAAGAGAGAGTATAAGCTATAATAGGAAGGAACAAGGGTTTTTGCTGGTTGAGATAAGGATAGCTATACAGGGAGTTGACTCACATTAATTTCCTGTGCATGTGTGTTGCCTTCTGGGTTAATTCTTTTTGATCTCACCTTTTCTCTAGTTCCTGGTCCCCTTTTCCTATTGGCCTCAGTTGCTTTTAAGGTATCTGCTTTAGTTTCTCTGCGTTAAGGGCAACAAATGCTAGCTAGTTTTTTAGGTGTCTTACCTATCCCCACCCCTTCCTTGTGTGCTCTCGCTTTTATCATGTGCTCATAGTCCAATCCCCTTGTTGTGTTTGCCCTTGATCTAATGTCCACATATGAGGGAGAACATATGATTTTTGGTCTTTTGGGCCAGGCTAACCTCACTCAGAATGATGTTCTCCAATTCCATCCATTTACCAGCGAATGGTAACATTTCGTTCTTCTTCATGGCTGCATAAAATTCCATTGTGTATAGATACCACATTTTCTTAATCCATTCGTCAGTGGTGGGGCATCTTGGCTGTTTCCATCACTTGGCTATTGTGAATAGTGCCGCAATAAACATGGGTGTGCAGGTGCCTCTGGAGTAACCTGTGTCACAGTCTTTTGGGTATATCCGCAAGAGTGGTATTGCTGGATCAAATGGTAGATCCATGTCTAGCTTTTTCAGTAGCCTCCAAATTTTTTTCCAGAGTGGTTGTACTAGTTTACATTCCCACCAATAGTGTAAGAGGGTTCCTTTTTCCCCTGCATCCTCACCAACACCTGTTGTTGGTGGTGTTGCTGATGATGGCTATTCTAACAGGGGTGAGGTGGAATCTTAGTGTGGTTTTAATTTGCATTTCCTTTATTGCTAGAGATGGTGAGCATTTTTTCATGTGATTTTTGGCCATTTGAGTTTCTTCTTTTGAGAAAGTTCTGCTTAGTTCACTTGCCCATTTCTTTATTGGTTCATTAGTTTTGGGAGAATTTGGTTTTTTAAGTTCCCTATATATTCTGGTTATCAGTCCTTTGTCTGATGTATAGTTGGAAAATATTTTCTCCCACTCTGTGGGTGTTCTCTTCAGTTTAGAGACCATTTCTTTTGATGAGCAGAAGCTTTTTAGCTTTATGAGATCCCATTTATCTATGCTATCTTTTAGTTGCTGTGCTGCAGGAGTTTCGTTGAGAAAGTTCTTACCTATACCTACTAACTCCAGAGTATTTCCTACTCTTTCCTGTATCAACTTTAGAGTTTGTGGTCTGATATTAAGATCCTTGATCCATTTTGAGTTAATCTTGGTATAGGGTGATATACATGGATCTAGTTTCAGTTTTTTGCAGACTGCTAACCAGTTTTCCCAGCAGTTTTTGTTGAAGAGGCTGCTATTTCTCCATCATATATTTTTAACTCCTTTGTCAAAGACAAGTTGGTTATAGTTGTGTAACTTCATATCTGGGTCCTCTATTCTGTTCCACTGGTCTTCATGTCTGTTTTTGTGCCAGTACCATGCTGTTTTTATTGTTATTGCTTTGTAATATAGTTTGAAGTCAGGTATTGTGATACCTCCTGCATTGTTCTTTTGACTGAGTATTGCCTTGGCTATTCATGGCTTCCTGTGTTTCCATATAAATTTAACAATAGATTTTTCAATGTCTTTAATGAATGTCATTGGAATTTTGATGGGAATTGCATTAAACATGTAGATTACTTTTGGGAGTATCGACATTTTTACTATGTTGATTCTACCAATCCATGAACATGGGAGATCTCTCCACTCTCTATAGTCTTCCTCAATCTCTTTCTTCAGAAGTGTATAGTTTTCCTTGTAGAGGTCTTTCACATCTTCTGTTAGGTTTACACCTAGGTATTTGATTTTTTTTTTGAGGCTATTGTAAATGGAATTGTTTTCATACATTCTTTTTCAGTTTGCTCATTGTTAGTGTATAGAAATGCTAATGGTTTTTTATGTTGATTTTATATCCTGCTACCTTGCTATAGCTATTGATGATGTCTAGAAGCTTCTGAGTAGAGTTTTTTGGGTCTTTAAGGTATAGGATCATGTCTTCTGCAAATAGGGATATTTTGACTGTTTTTTTACCTATTTGTATTCCTTTTATTCCTTCTTCTTGCCTAATTGCTCTGGCTAGGAATTCCAGTACTATGTTGAATAGGAGTGGAGTAGTGGGCATCCTTGTCTGGTTCCTGATTTTAGAGGGAATGGTTTCAGTTTTTCTCCATTAAGTATAATGCTGGCTGTAGGTTTGTCATATATAGCTTTTATAATGTTGAGGTACTTTCCTTCTGTTCCTAGTTTTCTTAGAGCTTTTATCATGAAATGGTGTTGAATCTTATCAAAGGCTTTTTCTGCGTCTATTGAGATGATCAAGTGGTTTTTGTCTTTGCTTCTGTTAATGTGGTTTATTACGTTTATTGATTTTCGTATGTTGAACCACCCCTGCATCCCTGGGATGAAGCCTACTTGGTCGTGGTGTATAATCTTTTTGATGTGTTGTTGAATTCGGTTTGCCATTATTTTGTTGAGGATTTTTACATCAATATTCATTAAGGAGATTGGCCTATAGTTCTCCTTTTTGCAGGTGTCTTTGCCTGGTTTTGGGATAAGTGTAATACTGGCTTCATAAAATGTGTTTGGCAGTTTTCCTTCCCTTTCTATTTCATGGAACAGTTTAAGGAGGGTTGGTATCAGTTCTTCTTTAAAGGTCTGATAGAATTCAGCAGAGAATCTATCAGGTCCTGGAGTTTTCTTTTTGGGGAGACTCTTGATTGCTGCTTCAATTTCATTTTGTGTTATAGATCTATTCAGGTGATTAATGTCCTCTTGGTTCAGTTTTGGATGGTCATATGTATCTAGAAATCTGTCCATTTCTTTAAGATTTTCAAATTTATTTGAATATAGGTTCTCAAAGTAGTCTCTGATGATTTCCTGGACTTCCATGGTGTTTGTTGTTATCTCCCCTTTTGCATTCCTGATTCTACTAATTTGGGTTTTTTCTCTTCTCATTTTAGTCAGGTTTGCCAGGGGTCTGTGGATCTTGTTTATTATTTCAACGAACCAACTTTTTGTTTCATTAATTCTTTGTATGGTTTTTTTGGTTTCTATTTCATTGATTTCAGGTCTTATTTTTATTATTTCTCTCCTTCTATTTGTTTTGGGATTTGCTTGTCCTTGTTTTCCTAGGAGTTTGAGATGTATCATTAGGTCATTGATTTGGGATCTTTCAGTCTTTTTAATATATGCACTCATGGCTATAAACTTTCCTCTCAGGATTAGCTGTGTCCCATAGGTTCCGGTAGGTTGTGTTTTCATTTTCATTGACTTCCAGGAACTTTTTAATTTCCTCTTTTATTTCATCGATGATCCATTCTTCATTAAGTAATGAGTTATTTAGTTTCCAGCTGTTTGCGTATTTTTTGTCTTTACTTTTGTTGTTGAGTTCTACTTTTACTGCATTGAGATCAGATAGTATGCACAGTATAATTTCTATTTTCTTATATTTGCTGAGGCTTGCTTTGTGCCCTAGGATATGATCTATTTTGAAGAAGTTTCCATGGGCTGCTGAGAAGAATGTATATTGTGTAGAAGTTGGATGAAATGTTCTGTAGACATCAACTAGGTCCATTTGATCTATTGCATATTTTAGATCTTGGATTTCTTTATTGATTTTTTGTTTGGATGACCTATCTGTTGATGATATTGGGGTGTTAAAGTCTCCCACAACCACTGTGTTGGCATTTATATATGCTTTTAGGTCTTTCAGGGCATGTTTGATGAAATTGGGTGCGCTAACATTGGGTGTATACAGGTTGATAATTATTATTTCCTTTTGGTCTATTTCCCCTTTTATTAGTATGGAATGTCCTTCTTTATCTCGTTTGATCAATGTAGGTTTGAAGTCTACTTTGTCAGAGATAAGTATTGCTACTCCTGCCTGTTTTCGGGGACAATTGTCTTGGTAAATCTTGTTCCAGCCTTTCATCCTTAGCCTATGCTTATTTCTGTCGGTGAGATGGGTCTCCTGTAAGCAACAAATTGTTGGATCTTCCTTTTTAATCCATTTTGTCAAGCGGTGCCTGCTTTCAGTTCTTTTGAGTATATATCCGGGCGTGGAGTTGCCAGCTCTCACAGTAAGTAACTCTGTTTGGGAACTGCCATGCTGCTTCCCTTAGCAGCTACCCATTCTACGTTCCTGCCAGCAGTGCACAGGAGCCAATTTCTCTATATTTTTGCTAACACTTCCTATTTTTGTTGTTTTTAGTTTCTGGTAAGTTGAAACTGGAATTTTAGGCCCCAGGTCCAAACTCCTGGCTTTCCACATATCTAGTCTGGCCACTTGTCTCTACATGAAAAATAAAGAGACAATAATGGTGAGAAGCAGAAAGAGATTCATTAGACTTCACAGATAGTCCGGGGAGGAGGCAAAGGAAGCTCTCAGCCAATCTTTAGCCACCTTTGGGGTACAGACATGAGCTTTAAATAAGACAAAGAACTAGGGAAAGGGAGAGAGTTATGCATAATTATTAAATGTCCTGGTTGTTCATTATAGAGGAGTTCCAGAGAAGTTGTTTTCACTGTCATCCAGTGAGGGGAGCAGCTTTGGTCTGCATAAACAAGTCATTGCTGCCTGGCAGGTGGTCTGCCCTGGAGGCTCTGTTGCTTCTTTCCTTGGGGGGCAGTTTTCCCTCCCTGTAAATATGCTGTTCTTCAGTCCTTTGAGCTGAGATACCCCAACTGCAGATAAGGTAGACAAACCTGTTCCCTGCCCCCCCAAGCAGGTAACCACCATTGCCCTGGGGACGGAGGACAAAGGTCCAGTGGAGAGAGTAGGGGCTTGGGCAGAAAACTAGAGAGATGGGTGGAAATCCACATGAATGAAAGGGGCCCCAGCTTTCTTCTCTAGCTTCTAGAGGAGAGTCAGGCCCCTACCTCCTCCTAAGTTGCTGTGAAAGATTCTTCTTGAAAAATTAAATTGCCCTAGACAAGAGACATCTTAACACTGATATTTGAGAGTTTGCTGAAAGAAATCCAGCTTGGGATCCAGACTGGCTACAGAGAAGGCCAGCAGATGGCTGATGTTTCCAGCACACTCTTCAGGCCGCGGTCCCTGACTGATGCTCCTGGCTTCAAATGTGAGCCAAGAGCAAGCCTCCCCAGTTAGAAAGTCTCCAAAACAAGAGAGACCAAAACAGACAAGTGAGAGGAAGCTTGAAGACCTGGGAGGACATGGGAAGCAGAAAGCAAAGAGTGGTTGAAAAAAAAGACAGAAGCTGTAAGTGTCCTTATAAGAATCAGAGAAGGGGCTGAGTGTAGTGGTACATGCCTGTAATCCCAGCTGCATAGAAGGCAGAAGTAAGAGGATTGATATCTGAGGCCTGCCTTGGTAAAAGACCTTATCTGAAAAAAGTAGAAAGTGAGAAAGGACTGGGGTGTGGCTCAAGTGATATGCTTGCTGCCAAACTCAAGGTCTTGAGTTCAGTCCCCAAGACTAAGAAAGGGAGAGAGAGAGAAGATGGCCAGAGATTGGAGTGATGTGACCACAAACCAAGGAAGTTGTCAAACACCAAAAGTTGGAAGAGGCAAAGAACAGATCCTCCCGCCCCGCCCCCAACAACACTGGTGTTGGATTTCTGACCTTCAGAACTCTGAGAAAATATATTTATTTCCTTTGTTTGTGGTACTTTGTTATAGTGACCCTAGTAAATGTTGTTGGTCAGTGATAGGAATATTTACAGGTTGTCAAGTCCAAAAAAGTAGTTTGCAGCCTTACTACTAACCAGAGGCCAGGCAGGGAGTTAGAACACCTGATGGCTGAGAACCGATGAATGAGGAATCACATTCTGGATCAATGACGTTAACAGAATGGCTGTGACACACAGCAGGGTCTTGCTGATCTGCAGCCCCTGGAGCCCACAGAAAATAACAGCTCCAGTCTGACCATCCAAGGCCCAAAGCTCTCCCCACACTTGTGGGCAGAGTTGGTGACACTTAGATCAGTCTCTGAGAGTTAAAGTTTTCCAGAACTGACTGACCCCATCTCTGCACACCCTAAGAACAGCTTGAGCCCACCACTCTCTACTCTGCCCTTGCAGGGTGCCTCTTGTGTCCCTCAGACCTCAGGCCTTCAGGAACTGTTGTGGCTTCCCTTTCTCCTACTGTCCCAGATGTGTGGACCAGGTCAGACTGAGGGAAGAAGGCTGCTCACCACAGACGGCTTGAGAATGTGACAAGGTGACCCGTGCCACCTTGTACCTTGTTCTTTAGACCTTGGGATTCCTCTCCTCGCTTCTGGGGACAGCATTTGGAGGAAGGGAGCTCAACCAGGATTTGCATCCAGAGACCATGGAGAGGTGGGTAGTCTGCTGGCTTGGTGTATGTTAAGTCAAACTGGCTCTTTTTAGCTCTGTCTCTGAGTGTGTGTTCTTTTGATGGGACTGTGCCAAGAACAAGTCTCTCCACTATGGGAACCCTGGGGACATGAACAGATGGCCACAGGGCTGACACCCACCTGTAGACAGGTGCACCTTGAGTTTGTGCATCTGCAGGACTTGCAGACCAGAGCACCAGCTCTGATGTCCATCCCACGATTGTGTTTCTTCTCCTGCCTCCACGAGCCAGCAGCACGGTGTCTGTAAGGGACTCTGCCTCATCCCTGGAAGTGAAAAGGAGACCTTAGAGCTAGGCATTGGTGTGGGCAGCCTGGGTCCTAGGCTTTTGTGCTCAAGGACAGGCCTTTGTGTGCTCCTGGAGATAACAGAGCCCTTGGAGTCTTGATAAGAGGGGTTGGTATGCATGAGCCCCCTAGCCTGCTCTATCAGTTTGACCTCTGGGGGGGGAGGGGCTAGAGGCCAGCGGCTAAGATCACTCACTAAGGGTTAGAGAACAGTGGCTACTAATGGTGACCGTCATCTGCTGACCTCTACAAAGAACTGTGGACAGCAGAGCTCAGGTGAGCTTCCTTGGTCAGTGGCACTTTGCCTGTGTTACACGTTATGCTGGGAGAATTATCCACCATCCACGTGCCTCCATTGGGCCTCAGTGGAGCTGCTGCCTAGTTTCGTGGGTCTCTGACTTGTGCAGAGTCCTTACCTTTGCTTCATAAAGGAACTCTGAGCTGGGCAGCGTGGCTCGTGCTTACGATCCCAGCTACTTAGGAAGTGGAGATTGGAAGATTGTGATTCAAGACAAGTCTGGGCAAAGTTAGCGAAACTCCATCTGAACACACAAGCTGGGAGGGTTGGCACACATCTGTGATCCCAGCTACATGGGAGGCGAAGGTAGGGCAATCATGGTTGAGGTCAACCCGGGGCAAAAATCGGAGAACCGATCTGAAAAAATCACTTAAAGCGAAAACTTTAAGCCATGCTGGAGGCATGGCTTAAATGTTAGAGTGCTTGCCTAGCAAGCACTAGGCCTTGAGCTAAAAAGAAAATAACTGAGTACTGGCAAAATGAATTAATAAAAGGCAACTTTGTGTCCTTTCTGTCTAATAAACCATATGGCAGTTTTTCTGAGTCCTGTGCCACCCCCTAGTGCATCATGAAGCCTGGGGAGTAGTCTGGGGGACCCCAATGCAGAGGGGAAATCTCTGGAGCTTGCACACCCCCCCAACTTTTTGCTGACAGTGACTATTTCCTGGTAGCCTCTTAACAATCACCTCCTCCATCACCAGCCTGACCTCGTGACCTGCTGACTCCTGATCCATACCATGCTGCCTACAGCAAAACAGGAAAAGCCTTTTTTTTTTACTTTTCGGACTTGAACTAGGACTTGAACTCAGGGCCTTTACCTTGAGCCACTCCACCAGCCCTATTTTTGCAAAGGGTGCTTCGAATAGGGTCTAACAAACTATTTGCCTGGGGCTGGCTTTCAACCACGAGCACTTGGCCTAAATTTTTTTTTTTGGTGGTACTGGGGATTGAACTCAGGGCCTCACACTTGCTAGGCAGGCACCCTACCACTTGAGCCACTCCACCAGCCCCAGCCAGGCAAAGCCTTTTTTATTTATTTATTTACTTTTCTTTGACAGTGTCATTTATTTATTTATTTATTTAAAAAAAATTTTTTTATTATTCATATGTGCATACAATGCTTGGGTCATTTCTCCCCCTGCCCCCACCCCCTCCCTTACCACCCACCCCGCCTCCTCCCTCTCCCCCACACCCCCTCG
The DNA here is from genome assembly GCF_047511655.1 of Castor canadensis. Lineage (NCBI taxonomy): Eukaryota > Metazoa > Chordata > Mammalia > Rodentia > Castoridae > Castor > Castor canadensis. The sequence continues at coordinate 14,087,820 of NC_133388.1, read as the reverse complement.
ATATCTGGCAGAAACTATTTTGCCCTTATCTCTAATTTTGTTGAAGACAGAGTATAAGCTATAATAGGAAGGAACAAGGGTTTTTGCTGGTTGACATAAGGATAGCTATACAGGGCATTGACTCACATTAATTTCCTGTGCATGTGTGTTACCTTCTAGGTTAATTCTTTTTTGATCTCACCTTTTCTCTAGTTCCTGGTCCCCTTCTCCTATTGGCCTCAGTTGCTTTTAAGGTGTCTGCTTTAGTTTCTCTGCGTTGAGGGCAACAAATGCTAGCTAATTTTTTAGGTGTCTTACCTATCCCCACCCCTCCCTTGTGTGTTCTCGCTTTTATCATGTACTCAAAGTCCAATCCCCTTGTTGTGTTTGCCCTTGATGTAATGTCCACATATGAGGGAGAACATACGATTTTTGGTCTTTTGGGCCAGGCTAACCTCACGCAGAATGATGTTCTCCAATTCCATCCATTTACCAGCGAATGGTAACATTTCGTTCTTCTTCATGGCTGCATAAAATTCCATTGTGTATAGATACCACATTTTCTTAATCCATTTGTCAGTGGTGGGGCATCTTGGCTGTTTCCATAACTTGGCTATTGTGAATAGTGCCACAATAAACATGGGTGTGCAGGTGCCTCTGGAGTAACCTGTGTCACAGTCTTTTGGGTATATCCCCAGGAGTGGTATTGCTGGATCAAATGGTAGATCAATGTCTAGCTTTTTCAGTAGCCTCCAAATTTTTTTCCAGAGTGGTTGTACTAGTTTACATTCCCACCAATAGTGTAAGAGGGTTCCTTTTTCCCCGCATCCTCACCAACACCTGTTGTTGGTGGTGTTGCTGATGATGGCTATTCTAACAGGGGTGAGGTGGAATCTTAGTGTGGTTTTAATTTGCATTTCCTTTATTGCTAGAGATGGTGAGCATTTTTTCATGTGATTTTTGGCCATTTGAGTTTCTTCTTTTGAGAAAGTTCTGCTTAGTTTACTTGCCCATTTCCTTATTGGCTCATTAGTTTTGGGAGAATTTAGTTTTTTAAGTTCCCTATATATTCTGGTTATCAGTCCTTTGTCTGATGTGTAGCTGGCAAATATTTTCTCCCACTCTGTGGGTGTTCTCTTCAGTTTAGAGACCATTTCTTTTGATGAGCAGAAGCTTTTTAGTTTTATGAAGTCCCATTTATTTATGCTATCTCTCAGTTGCTGTGATGCTGGGGTTTCGTTGAGAAAGTTCTTACCTATACCTACTAACTCCAGAGTATTTCCTACTCTTTCCTGTATCAACTTTAAAGTTTGGGGTCTGATATTAAGATCCTTGATCCATTTTGAGTTAATATTGGTATAGGTGATAAACATGGATCTAGTTTCAGTTTTTGCAGACTGCTAACCAGTTTTCCCAGCAGTTTTTGTTGAAGAGGCTGCTATTTCTCCATCATATATTTTTAGCACCTTTGTCAAAGACAAGTTGGTTATAGTTGTGTAACTTCATATCTGGGTCTTCTACTCTGTTCCACTGGTCTTCATGTCTGTTTTTGTGCCAGTACCATGCTGTTTTTATCGTTATTGCTTTGTAATATAGTTTGAAGTCAGGTATTGTGATACCTCCTGCATTGTTCTTTTGACTGAGTATTGCCTTGGCTATTCGTGGCCTCTTGTGTTTCCATATAAATTTAACAATAGATTTTTCAATGTCTTTAATGAATGTCATTGGAATTTTGATGGGAATTGCATTAAACATGTAGATTACTTTTGGGAGTATCAGCATTTTTACTATGTTGATTCTACCAATCCATGAGCATGGGAGAGCTCTCCACTTTCTATAGTCTTCCTCAATCTCTTTCTTCAGAAGTGTATAGTTTTCCTTGTAGAGGTCGTTCACATCTTTTGTTAGGTTTACACCTAGGTATTTGATTTTTTTTTGAGGCTATTGTAAATGGAATTGTTTTTATACATTCTTTTTCAGTTTGTTCATTATTAGTGTATAGAAATGCTAATGGTTTTTCTATGTTGATTTTATATCCTGCTACCTTGCTGTAGCTATTGATGGTGTCTAGGAGCTTCTGAGTAGAGTTTTTTGGGTCTTTAAGGTATAGGATCATGTCGTCTGCAAATAGGGATATTTTGACAGTTTCTTTACCTATTTGTATTCCTTTTATTCCTTCTTCTTGCCTAATTGCTCTGGCTAGGAATTCCAGTACTATGTTGAATAGGAGTGAGATAGTGGGCATCCTTGTCTGGTTCCTGATTTTAGAGGGAATGGTTTCAGTTTTTCTCCGTTAAGTATAATGCTGGCTGTAGGTTTGTCATATATAGCTTTTATAATGTTGAGGTACTTTCCTTCTATTCCTAGTTTTCTTAGAGCTTTTATCATGAAATGGTGTTGGATCTTATCAAAGGCTTTTTCTGCATCTATTGAGATGATCAAGTGGTTTTTGTCTTTGCTTCTGTTAATGTGGTTTATTATGTTTATTGATTTTCATATGTTGAACCACCCCTGCATTCCTGAGTGAAGCCTACTTGGTCATCGTGAATAATCTTTTTGATGTGTTGAATTCGGTTTCAGGCAAGGCCTTTTTTAAAGACTCAGGATGACCCAGGCATAAACACAGAGTACAGGAGCTGGTTTATGAGCATCCCACATCAGCTCCTCCTTTCTTGCCCAGACCCCAACACTCCCTCCCACCTTTCAAGCTCACCCTGGTCTCCACACCTTTCCAGGTCCAAGCGAGAAGCAGTTCAAAGGTCTCCCTTGCACCTTCCTGAGCTGGCATGTAAGTTGGGTCTCTCTTTCCTGGTCCAGAATTCTTGGCAAAGACCTTTGACCTCTGTGCCACATGGTAACCAGGCACTGTGGAGGGATTGTCTTGTGTCTAATGTTGGGCACGTACCTCTCTCTGCTGTGTTTCCATGTCACCTGGGTCTTCATCTCAGATTTAATTAGTCACTTACATTTGAAGATTCAAGCCAAGTGTTTCTGATAGGCACAGCGTTGCCAATAGAAATACTGATGTAAACCAGGGACCTGGGGAACTCAGCTAAGTAAGAATGTAAATGAACTAGTCTTGAATCCTGGCTCATGTGGGTTCACTTGTTTCTACACACAAAGCAAGCCATTGCTTGCCATGTTTCCCAATGAAGAGAACTTTTATCTGACTATTTTTGGTACTGGGACTTGAACTCAGGTCCTTTTGCTTGGTAGGCAGGTGCTTTACCACTTGTGCCTTGCTCCCTGCCTGAAGAGGACTTTTTTCTTGTTTTTTATTTTATTGGTGCTTGGTATGGTGGTGGTGGTGATGGTGGTGTTGATGGTGGTGGTAGGTGATGAAGAGGACTTTTTAAAAAAGTTTCAACAGCTCAAATATGAAATCTTTTATGGATGTAGATGATAGTCAAAAATATTAAACATATGGTACATCAACTATCTTAAAAATAAGCTCACATACATTTGAAATTTGACCAGTAGGTGCATTAAGGAACAGCAAGGATGAGTAATTTGCCTAGGGACACACAGCTGAGAAAGTGAGAGAGCTGGAGTATAAACCCATGTGTTTGGCTTTGTCGCCTGCAGTCCTAACTACTGCACCATGAATCTAAGTTCCACATAATATATTATAAAATAATATTATTTTATAACAGTATTATTTTAAAATAATAAAATATTCAATTTATGAAGGTTGCTTTTTTTCTAGTTTGTGAAACAAATATGAAATGCTTTTCCAGTGCATTTCCAACATCTGTCTTGTTTGAGACTAGAGCAATGTTTGATCTCTGGAACAAGTTTTCAAGAGACATGCTTCTCAGACGTCATGGTACACAGGAGTCCCCAAGGACCCAATGCAGGTTTCCCTTAGGCTGTCACATAAGTCATCTGAGATCATCTGGTTTTGAAACCATGTGCGCCCACTGCCATGGGCTTTTACCTTCAGCACCTTAGGACGTCCAAGTCCTTTTTTCCTACAGGTGTTTAACCATGATCACTATGATGTAACTGCCTACCAGTTTCCCTTGTTGACAGTGACACTGGACATTCCAGTGGGGACTACTGACTGCCCTTGGGTTCACTGCTTCTGACCAGACCAGCTCACCCTGAGGTGGTTTCAGGCTAACATGGCTTCTCTAGAAAGAATAGTTTCAAAAACTAAAGTAATGGAACGAGTGTAGGGTGAGAACTTGCAAAGATTGAACTGTAAGAGTGACTTTCTTTTTTCTTTTTAAAGAGATGACTTTCTGGAAAATGAATGTCACTAATTTAGGTGTTTTGCTTATGGACCTCAGCAGAGCAGAGCAGTCTCTAAGCCCTGGCCACACTGGTCCCTTCTCAGACCCAGCCTCTTCTCTTGGTCCTTGTCCTTGGAAAATTCTTACTGCATAGCTACCTTCTTCTCATGATTCAAAGAGGCCTTCATTACCACCATGGCTAGAGAGCAAATCTCCTCTTCCCCTCCAGATCTCAGCTAATGTCATCTTTTGTTGGCTTATTCATGATGTTTATCAACACCTTCACCACACTTGCCCATGAGTGTGCACAAGATGCACTTGGCTATGTGCATGCACACATGTAGAGCCATGTAGGTACTTATGTATCATCCAAAGACAAAAATGCAACAATGTAGTTTAAAGATCTTTTTTTTTGCAGTATTGTACTGGGATTTGAACTCAGGGCCTGCACCTTGAACTACTCCACCAGCCCTGTTTTTTTTGGTGTGTGTGTTGGGTATTTTTGAGACAGGGCCTTGCAAACTATTTGCCTGGGCTGGCTTTGAACCACAATCCTCCTGATCTCTGTCTCCTGAGTAGCTAGGATTACAGGTGTGAGCCATTGGTGCCTGGTTACTTCATTTCATAAAACAACATGACAGAGCAGAGGCTGACATTGTAGTCCAAAGAGTTATCCCTTGGACCAAGAACAAAAAGCATTCCAAAGTTACTTTCCCTATAAGGCAGGGACAGGCAGAGAGAACAAGAGAAAGTCACAGATTGGTTAAATCAGGTTACCTTTTTGTACAGAGTAAGACAGAGCAAACTTTATTATCATGCCAACTGAACTGGCCTGTTTGGGAATGTGGCTGTCACCTCTTTCTCTTTGCTGATGTCTCAGGTCAGCTAACTTCATTTTGGTTTGGTGATGTCAAACTGTAGCATGAGTGGCTTCACTTTGATTTTCAGTCTGGTCTGCTGCAGTCCACTGCAAGAGGTTAGTCCAAAACAATGGCCTTTGATTTTTGTTTGATTGTATATACATGTGTACATGTGTGTGGCTGAACCTGTGCTGGCCCAGTTATCCTTTGCCAGAATGCAACATTGAAAGAGCAGGAATCTGTGTCTGTCTTGTTTTGTTAGGTGCTCACTCTGTATTTATTGAATACTTTAAAAATGTTTGGTTTTTGTTTTTCCTTAAATGTTAGGTGGATCGGGAGAATTCCAAGATGGTTGCTAGAGGGAGGAAGCAGAAAGTGTGCCTCCTAAAGTAAAATCTTGGAGAGATGCCAGAGATATACCTTACAGGAAAAACCACCCAGGAGAGGCAAAACTTTGACTCCTCCACACCTCCAGCCTGCGCAGAGCATCTCCACTTCACGTTAAACGGAGAAACCAGGAGGCTCCCATGCTGCCGCCAGATGCCAGCGCCCAGACGGCTTGGGAAGATGCAGACCACAAGGTGAGCTAAGCGGTACGCGGTACTCCCACAGACAACCCTGGGCCAGATCAGCATAGCCCCCTAGACAGACCGACTCCCACCCAGGGAAACAAAGAAAAACTGAATAAAGAGCAATAACAAAAAAAAAAGACACATAGCAAAGAGGGCGTGGTGCCCTGAGTGCCGAAGAGGGAGGAAGGGGAAATCCTCACGGAACTGTAAGTAAACAAGCAGGAGGAGCAGTGGCACACGCCCAGCAATCAGGAGTGGAAAAGCTTGTAAAAGTGGTGGTGGGAGGAAAACTCCACAGGAGAGCGGGGAAGACCCACTTCTCATGTGAGCTGTAAATAAACATGCCGGCCTGAGAAAGCTGGTGCAGTGTCACCTCCCCCAGTGTACTTGGAAAGGGTAAAGCTTGTGGCAGTGGCTTGCACACAGTGGGGCCAGGTGAGTGTTAAGCTCACTCCTGAGATCTGCATAAATAACACCTCCAGCAACAGCAGGCTGACAGCAGCGGGCAGGCAAGTAACAGCCACAGATACCATTCTCAGAACTGTCTGCAGACTCTTTATTTTCTCTCTCCCTACCTTTGATGAGACAAGAACCGAACTACACCTGCATGCTGAAAAACTTACTGAAACTGTATTGCATTTGAACTTGGGACACTTTGTGGGGTCTTTTTTTTTGTTTTGTGTGGTTTTGTTTTATTTTGGTTCTTCCAGTCTTATTCCCCTTTGATGAGACAACCACAGAACTGCTTCTGAGGCACCATCTCCAGGATTGGAGGCTGAGGGACTAACACAAAAATTATTAACACTGAAACTTTATTGCATTTGAACTTGGAGATTTTTTTATTTGTTTTTTTTTATTTTAAAATTTTTTAATATATTTTTTCCATTTATTAATTTTTTATTTTTATTTATTTACTTATTTATTATTTTCAATCCTCTCTCTGTCTCTCAAAGGCCTGTTCAGCTTACAGTTGATTAGTACACTATCTCTCCCTGTTTATATCTTTGAAACTTTTTTGTTTGTTTCTTTGTTTTGTTTTTTCTACTTGTTTATTTGTTTTTCCCTTTTCCTTTAACTTCTTTGCTTTCCATCTCCTCTCACCCTTCCATTCTAAATATCACCAGTGCTATTATTACAAACTGGAAAATACTTAATTGCACACAGTACAGGGACAATAACAACACCAAGGGCAATGACAGGAAGACAGAAAAAACAGGGAAACCAGTTTCTCCACAGCAAAAAAATTAGTACAGGAACCAGAGGGGAATGAAGAAAACAGATACTCAGATCCAGACTCCAACAAAATGAAGATAAACTATGCCAAAGAACCCAATGAAGCCCACAAGAACAATCTAAAAGAAGACACACTACAGGTAATCAGTGAGAATTTTATAGAGATGATACTGGATATGGTCAACCAAAATGTACAGGAGACACTCAAGAAATTCCAAGACAAGAAAAATAGAGAATTTGAAAAAGCAAAAGAAGAAATAAAGGAAACCATAGAAGCACTGTATCAACACCAAAGTGAAACAAAGAACACGATTAATAAAGAGATAAATGAACTCAGGACAAAAATAGACAACATTAAACAGGAAATGACCCAGGATAGGGAAAACCTCAGAAAAAAGAATGAAACAGAATTGCAAAACAAAACGGAAGGCCAATCCAGCAGAATAGAACAAACAGAAGACAGAATCTCAGAACTCGAAGATGAAATGGTAATTAGAGGAAAAATTGAAGAACTATTAATTAAACAACTCAAGACCTGTGAAAAGAAAATGCAAGAACTCACCAACTCCATCAAAAGACCAAACCTGAGAATCATGGGCATCGAAGAAGGAGAAGAGGTGCAAGCAAAGGTAATGTGTAATATATCCAACAAAATAATAACAGAAAATTTCTCCAATCTAGAGAAAAATATTCCCAACAGATGCAAGAGGTCTCCAGAACACCAAACAGACCAGACCAAAATAGAACTACCCCACGGCATATCATCATTAAAACAACAAGTTCAGAAACTAGGGAAAGAATATTGAAGGCTGTAAGAGAGAAAAAACAAGTAACGTACAAAGGTAAACCCATCAAAATCACAGCAGACTTCTCTACAGAAACATTAAAAGCAAGAAGAGCGTGGGGTAAGGTCTTCCGGGCACTGAATGAAAATAACTTCAACCCCAGGATACTCTACCCAGCAAAACTATCATTCAAAATAGATGGAGCAATAAAAGTCTTCCATGATAAGCAGAAACTAAAACAATATGTGACCACAAAGCCACCACTACAAAAGATTCTTCAAGGGATTCTGCACACAGAAAGTGAAACCCAACTTAACCATGAAAAGACAGGCAGCACCAAACTACAGAAAAAGAAAAAGCAAGAAAGTAGAGAGTAACCTCAACTTAGGTACACACAATCAAACCTTCAAACAACTAAGACAACTAAATGACAGGAATCACCACATACCTATCAGTACTAACACTTAATGTTAACAGACTTAATTCACCCATCAAAAGGCACTATTTGATGAAATGGATTAAAAGGGAAGATTCAACAATTTGTTGCTTACAGGAGACCCATCTCACCGACAGAAATAAGCATAGGCTTAGGATGAAAGGCTGGAAGAAGATTTACCAAGCCAATGGCCCTGAAAACATGCAGAAGTAGCAATACTTATCTCTGACAAAGTAGACTTCAAACCTACATTGATCAAACGAGATAAAGAAGGATAGTCCATACTAGTAAAAGGGGAAATAGACCAAGAGGAAATAACAATTATCAACCTATATGCACCCAATGTCAATGCACCCAATTTCATCAAACATACCCTGAAAGACCTAAAAGCATATATTAACTCCAACACAGTGGTCATGGGAGACTTTAACACCCCATTATCATCAATAGATAGGTCATCCAGACAACAAATCAATAAGGAAATCCAAGATCTAAAATATACAATAGATCAAATGGACCTACTTGATGTCTATAGAACATTTCATCCAATTTCTACACAATACACATTCTTCTCAGCAGCCTATGGAGCCTTCTCTAAAATAGATCATATCCTAGGGCACAAAGCAAGTCTCAACAAATATAAGAAAATAGAAATTATACCGTGCATACTTTCTGATCTCAATGCACTAAAACTAGAACTCAACTACAAAAGTAAGACAAAAAACATGCAAACAGCTGGAAACTGAATAACTCATTATTTAATGAACAATAGGTCATTGATGAAATAAAAGAGGAAATTAAAAAGTTCCTGGAAGTCAATGAAAATGAAAACACAACCTACCAGAACCTATGGGACACAGCAAAGGCAGTCCTGAGATGAAAGTTTATAGCCATGAGTGCATATATTAAAAAGACTGAAAGATCCCAGGAGTTTGTTTTTCTCAAACTCCTAGAAAAACAAGGACAAGCAAATCCCAAAACAAATAGAAAGAGAGAAATAATAAAAATAAGACCTGAAATCAATGAAATAGAAACCAAAAAAACCATTCAAAGAATTAATGAAACAAAAAGTTGGTTCTTTGAAAAAATAAACAAGATCAACAGATCCCTGGCAAACCTGACTAAAATGAGAAGAGAAAAAACCCAAATTAGTAGAATCAGGAATGCAAAAGGGGAGATAACAACAAACACCATGGAAGTCCAGGATATCATCACAGACTACTTTGAGAACCTATATTCAAATAAATTCTAAAATGTTAAGGAAATAGATAGATTTCTAGATACATATGATCATCCAAAACTGAACCAAGAGGATATTAATCACCTGAATAGATCTATAAAACAAAATGAAATTGAAGCAGCAATCAAGAGTCTCCCCAAAAAGAAAAGTCCAGGACATGATGGATTCTCTGCTGAATTCTATCAGACCTTTAAAGAAGAACTGATACCAACCCTCCTTAAACTGTTCCACAAAATAGAAAGGGAAGGAAAACTCCCTAACACATTTTTTTTCATTTTTCTTTTATTATTCATATGTGCATACAAGGCTTGGTTCATTTCTCCCCCCTGCCCCACCCCCTCCCTTACCACCCACTCCACCCCCTCCCTCCCCCCCCAATACCCAGCAGAAACTATTTTGCCCTTATTTCTAATTTTGTTGTAGAGAGAGTATAAGCAATAATAGGAAGGAACAAGGGTTTTTGCTGGTTGAGATAAGGATAGCTATACAGGGCATTGACTCACATTGATTTCCTGTGCGTGGGTGTTACCTTCTAGGTTAATTCTTTTTGATCTAACCTTTTCTCTAGTACCTGGTCCCCTTTTCCTATTGGCCTCAGTTGCTTTAAGGTATCTGCTTTAGTTTCTCTGCGTTAAGGGCAACAAATGCTAGCTAGTTTTTTAGGTGTCTTACCTATCCTCACCCCTCCCTTGTGTGCTCTCGCTTTTATCATGTGCTCATAGTCCAATCCTCTTGTTGTGTTTGCCCTTGATCTAATGTCCACATATGAGGGAGAACATACGATTTTTGGTTTTTTGAGCCAGGCTAACCTCACTCAGAATGATGTTCTCCAATTCCATCCATTTACCAGCGAATAATAACATTTCGTTCTTCTTCATGGCTGCATAAAATTTCAGTGTGTATAGATACCACATTTTCTTAATCCATTCGTCAGTGGTGGGGCATCTTGGCTGTTTCCATAACTTGGCTATTGTGAATAGTGCTGCAATAAACATGGGTGTGCAGGTGCCTCTGGAGTAAGTCTTTTGCGTATATCCCCAAGAGTGGTATTGCTGGTGCCTAACACATTTTATGAAGCCAGTATTACACTTATCCCGAAACCAGGCAAAGACACCTCCAAAAAAGAGAACTATAGGCCAATCTCCTTAATGAACATTGATGCAAAAATCCTCAACAAAATAATGGCAAACCGAATTCAACAACACTCAAAAAGATTATTCACCATGACCAAGTAGGCTTCATCCCAGGAATGCAGGGGTGGTTCAACATATGAAAATCAACAAAGTAATAAACCACATTAACAGAAGCAAAGACAAAAACCACTTGATCATCTCAATAGATGCAGAAAAAGCCTTTGATAAGATCCAACACCATTTCATGATAAAAGCTCTAAGAAAAGTAGGAATAGAAAGAAAGTACCTCAACATTATAAAAGCTATATATGACAAACCTACAGCCAGCATTATACTTAATGGAGAAAAACTGAAACCGTTCCCTCTAAAATCAGGATCCAGACAAGGATGCCCACTATCTCCACTCCTATTCAACATAGTACTGGAATTCCTAGCCAGAGCAATCAGGCAAGAAGAAGGAATAAAAGGAATGCAAATAGGTAAAGAAACTGTCAAAATATCCCTATTTGCAGACGACATGATCCTATACCTTAAAGACCCAAAAAACTCTACTCAGAAGCTCCTAGACACCATCAATAGCTATAGCAAGGTAGCAGGATATAAAATCAACATAGAAAAACCATTAGCATTTCTATACACTAATAATGAACAAACTGAGAAAGAATATATGAAAACAATTTCATTTACAATAGCCTCAAAATAAAATCAAATACCTAGGTGTAAACTGAACAAAAGATGTGAACGACCTCTACAAGCAAAACTATACACTTCTGAAGAAAGAGATTGAGGAAGACTATAGAAAGTGAGGAGATCTCCCATGCTCATGGATTGGTAGAATCAACATAGTAAAAATGTCTATACTCCCAAAAGTAATCTGCATGTTTAATGCAATTCCCATCAAAATTTCAATGACATTCATTAAAGACATTGAAAATCTACCATTAAATGTATATGGAAACACAAGAGGCCACGAATAGCCAAGGCAATACTCACTCAAAAGAACAATGCTGGAGATATCACAATACCTGACTTCAAACTATATTACAAAGCAGTAACAATAAAAACAGCATGGTACTGGCACAAAAACAGACATGAAGACCAGTGGAACAGAATAGAAGACCAAGATATGAAGTTACACAACTATAATATAACCAACTTGTCTTTGACAAAGGTGCTAAAAATATATGATGGAGAAATAGCAGCCTCTTCAACAAAAACTGCTGGGAAAACTGGTTAGCAGTCTGCAAAAAACTGAAACTAGGTCCATGTATATCACCCTATACCAATATTAACTCAAAATGGATCAAGGATCTTAATATCAGACACAAACTCTAAAGTTGATACAGGAAAGAGTAGGAAATACTCTGGAGTTAGTAGGTATAGGTAAGAACTTTCTCAACGAAACCCCAGCAGCACAGCAACTGAGAGATAGCATAGATAAATAGGACTTCATAAAACTTAAAAGCTTCTGCTCAACAAAAAAAATGGTCTCTAAACTGAAGAGAACACCCACAGAGTGGGAGAAAATATTTGCTAGCTACACATCAGACAAAGGACTGATAACCAGAATATATAGGGAACTTAAAAAACCAAATTCTCCCAAAACTAATGAACCAATAAAGAAATGGGCAAGTGAACTAAACAGATGTTTCTCAAAAGAAGAAATTCAAATGGCCAGAAAACACATGAAAAAATGCTCACCATCTCTAGCAATAAAAGAAATGCAAATTAAAACCACACTAAGATTCCACCTCACCCCTGTTAGAATAGCCATCATCAGCAACACCACCAACAACAGGTGTTGGCGAGGATGTGGGGAAAAAGGAACCCTCTTACTCTATTGGTGGGAATGTAAACTAGTACAACCACTCTGGGAAAAAATTTGGAGGCTACTTAAAAAGCTAGACATTGATCTACCATTTGATCCAGCAATACCACTCTTGGGGATATACCCAAAAGACTGTGACACAGGTTACTCCAGAGGCACCTGCACACCCATGTTTATTGCAGCACTATTCACAATAGCCAAGTTACGGAAACAGCCAAGATGCCCCACCACTGAAGAATGGATTAAGAAAATGTGGTATCTATGCACAATGGAATTTTATGCAGCCATGAAGAAGAATGAAATGTTATCATTCGCTGGTAAATGGATGGAATTGGAGAACATCATTCTGCGTGAGGTTAGCCTGGCCCAAAAGACCAAAAATCGTATGTTCTTCCTCATATGTGGACATTAGACCAAGGGCAAACACAACAAGGGGATTGGACTTTGAGCACATGATAAAAGCGAGAGCACACAAGGGAGGGGTGAGGATAGGTAAGACACCTAAAAACTTAGCTAGCATTTGTTGCCCTTAACGCAGAGAAACTAAAGCAGATACCTTTTTTTTAAATTTTTGTTTGATAATGAATTTTAATTTATTTTTTATTGCTTTATTATCCATATGTGCATACAAGGCTTGAGTCATTTCTCCCCTCCTCCCACCCCCTCCCTTACCACCCACTCTGGCCACTCCCTCTCCCCCTTACCCCCTTGATACAGGCAGAAACTATTTTGCCCTTATCTCTAATTTTGTTGTAGAGAGAGTATAAGCAAGAATAGGAAGGAACAATGGGGAGAAACTACCCAAGCATTGTATGCACATATGAATAAAAAAATGTTATTTGGATCAAAGTTTGCCTATTTGCAAACATGACACCAAACAGTATAACATCAAGCTAGCATTCAATTGTCTCTGAAATGCTGTTCTTCAAAGGCTCTTGTTGTTACAGAAGGTGTCATATCATGGTCATCCACCAGATGGCACCAGTTCCCTGGGAATGAGCCCCCCTGTGCGCAGGTGACTTCCGCCTGGCTCCCTTGTGTAGTGGGCATACTATGCTAAGACACATTCTCATTTCTGGAAGAATCCTCTATGTAAAAAGCAAATCGAGCAGGCTTATATGTGTCCCAGGGTTGAGCCCTGATTCCTCCAAGTTCCAGAGCTCTCCCAAGGGCGTGGGGCTTGCTCCCTCTCACACACTTGGGTTCAGGGATGCATAGTCATATCAGGGAGCCTTAGGTATCTCACGTCTGTTTCTTGCTCCTGGAACTGCCTCCTTTCGCAGACCAGTACCCGATGGTCTTCTCAGGTTGTGAGCTGTCCTGGGGAGAGAGGAGGAAATTTGGGAAGGGAAAACTGACTCCCCCTTAGCATGGACGAGCCATAGGAGTTCTCTGAGCCTCAGTTTCTGCATCTGTATAATGGAGGTAATAACAGCTCCTGTCAAAGAGGAAACCAAGACATAGGTCATCATAAGCATGCTAATTTGCCTTTCATAAACAATAGCAAATGCCAAGGTAGCTGTTTACAGAAGAGAGATGGGAAAAGGCAAAGCCGCAGGCATCTGGAGAGCACAGCTTCCTTCTCCTTTTCTTAGATGAGATGGGGGAAGTTGGAATCCCCAGTAGTCTGTCCCAGGGCTGTGGCTGAGCCTCAGAGAAAGCAGGGTCAGCTGTCTGTGGAATTTGGGGGCTTAACTGCCATTCTCAGGATCCTTCGATAGCCCCTCCACCCCTGGCCTCCAGGTGGACACCATTTCTAGTGGGCAGTGCTCCTTCCTGACCTCCCTCCCAGGGTGGCCCTGAGGCTCAAAGAACGGGGTGAGGAAGTGTGGGAGAATGTGATGTCAAGCACATATTGTGCGTTACAACCCATTTTAAAGCAGACATGTAGGCATTCCCTTTGCCTCCATCCCCTCCCTACCTGGGAAATCCTGGTGGTATCTGCCCCCAAAGTTCTCTCGAATTGGATGCCCTCCCTTTATCATGTTCCCCATTGCCTAGCTAACCCCGCCTACCTTTCCCCTTGCTAAGAAAACTGCACACCTGCAGCCCACCTGGATTCAACTTGTCCGTCAGTTTCTCATCAACAGAAAGCTCAGGACTTGCTGACTGCCCCGATCCCAGGACTCTGATCCCCTGAGGACATCTTTCTCACTCGCTCTGTGCTCTGACCCCGTCCTCCACACCTGCTGCCATCCCTGTCTGACTGGCTCCAAGCTCTCTCCTGTGGGTCCAAGGACTGCTGTCCTCTATGGGAGCCTGATGCCTCTCCCAGACCCTTCTTACATCTGGACATAAATGACGTCCTGCAGACCTTGACTGAAACACCCCTTCTTCAGGGAGGCCATCTGGTCTGAAAGTAGTCACATCCTCCAATGCCTGAGTCTCACTCCCTCCATCTCAGCTTCCGGTGCTTCCATTGTCCTGTGAGCACCCAGAGGACAGATCTTCCCCAGGGTTCTCCAGTGCCTGGCACAGAGCCCAGCATGTAGCAGAAGTTCAATAAGTGTGACTGCTGGTAGCCGCTCCTTGTTGTGCTTCTAGGGATGAGGGCCTCTCTTTCTGTCTGCCTTCCTCTAATCAGAAGCAGGGATATTTGTGAACTGAGGTACAGTCTTGCTGATTTAGAAGCCTTAAGCAGGAAGCTGTTATGCTTTGGACTCTGAATGTCCCCCAAGGCCACGGGTGGAAGGTGTGGTCCCTGTCTGTGGTGCTGTTGGGAGGTGGTGGAACCTTTACGAGGTGGATCCAGGTGCTGCCAGGCACTGTCAGGAATTATGCGTCCTCTACTGATGTGACAGGAGCTGAGATGCCCACACGGCTTCTAACTGTCATGTGTGAGCAGTGATTTTAATTCACGTAGAGGTTGTTGTGGTCTCTGATCAGTTCTGCCATTTGGATCAAATTACCGAAGTGACATTTTCCAAGTCTCTAAGTGGCTGAAGGAGAACGTATAGACTACAAACAGTCTCAGCCTCACGTCCAGGATGCTAAAGCCACTTGTGGGAGGTACATAGGCCTTCTCAGGACTGGGTCTTCAACACCCTCTGTCTGTGTGTGTGAGGTAATTTTCAGGGAGTTTTTTTTTTGTTTTGTTTTTGTTAAATAGCATTTCCAAAATAATACAATTGACTTCCAATCAGCCTTTTCCCCCTGCCTTGGTTTCCTGAGACAAGGTCTCCCTGTGTAGCCCAAGCTGGTTTAGAACTTGTCATCTTTCTGTCTCAGTCTCTCAAGGGCTGGGATTACAGGTGTGGCCTCCACACCCAGCTTTGTCAGCCATATTTTGATACAGAAATTACAGCTGTGTGAGCAGGAAGATGGATTTTCTCAGCCACCTGGCACAACAGTGAATCACTCCCTTAAAATTTCCCAAAGGCCAGGGTTCTGGAGGCACCAGTGAAAGGCAGAGTCTGGGGTGGGGTTGGAACAGCCCTGCACTGAAACTCCTTCTGAAACCACACACAAGCTTCCGAATACAATAAGCCCTCTTTATGTGCAAACTTATTACATGTGGTTTTGGCCAAGTGGGGTCAGAAAATAGTAAATTTTTAAAAAATCAAAAGAAATTTCAAAACCAAAAAAAAAAGTTAATTCTTGTGCTGAGTTGATGGGAGAAGCCCTGGGAGCCCCGGGTTATCATCCGTTGTGTTTGCATCATTGTGTGATCCACTGAGTGTTTTCTGCCCTTCATTTTGTGAAAATCTGTCTCCCAAGAAACAAGTCGTGCCCAAAACACAACGTCAAAGTGAATGTGCTTAATTGAAGTGACAGAGTGAGGATTTGAGATTTGTTGAAAAGTGGTGTGTGTTTAGCAGAAGTTGGGGGCCTTTTGGGAGAAATGAATCAAGCATCCTATGCACCCTGAGGATTCACAGTTTTTCTCAATGGCAGGTGGTCTCCTGGGAACCTCGGACCCTCGGATGCTAGAGTCCTGTATAGGTACAGGTCGAGACAGAGGCTTAAGTATAGGCACAAACACAGGATGTGTGTGGGTATAATACAGCCATATCCAAGTCTACAATCCTTGGAGATCCTGGACCATCCCCGGAACTCCATTTCCTCATCTCAGAAGTGGGGTTGATAACTGAGGGACCACGAGGGTTAAACAGAAGACTATAATCTAAATTTCCCAGCAGGATATCTCTCCTCTTCCCTGTTTTCCTTTTTAAAAAAAATTTTTTTAAATTTATTTATTTATTTTGGTACTGGGTTTGAACTCAGGGCCTATACCTTGAGCCATTCTTCCAGCCCTGCTTTTGTGATGGGTTTTTTTGAGATAGGTGCTCATGAACTATTTTGCCCAGGCTGGCTTTGAACCTCGATCCTCCTGATACCTGCCTCCTGAGTAGCTAGGATTACAAGCATGAGCCACCTGCATCCAGTTTTCCTTTTTTGGAACTGTCTTGTTTTTGTTTTGTTTTGTTTTTCTAGCTTCCTCTTCTTGGTCAGTGAACTTTAGAATCATTTTGTCAACAGATTAGCTTTTTAACTTTTGCTCACCTACACACTCTCGAGGCATTGAAAAATGGCTGTAATTTTAGCCTGTCCCAGGCGACCAACCTCCCCTTTCCTGGCACTGGGCAGAGGTGAGGGGACCCAGGAGGGTTTGCCCATCTGGCCGCGGGGTCCTGGGTCCCCCTTGGATGTCAGTAGCAATGTGGGTCTGATGCCATCCTAACGATATGGCTTGTATTCTCCGTCACTGTTTTCAGTGACAGGGCACTGACTGGTTTTTCTGTGTTCTTTCTTGGCAAGGAATGGCACCAATCATTTCATATGCTTTACCTACTTAACATAAAGCAGGGTTGGACACTTTTTCTGTAAAGGGAAAAATATTTTTGGGTTTGCCAAAATGTTCTCTCATGCAATGACTTGTGTAGTGCAAAGGCAGTGTGGACAACATGTAAATAAGGGGGTGTGGCTGCGTTCCAATTGAACGTAATTTACATAAACACAGTGGGTGGGAGTTGACCTGCAGGCAGCAGCTTGCCAGCCCTGGTGTCATGGGATGGCTAAGAGGGCTGGCTCTGGAGCCAGGTTTTAATTCACACTCCGCTGCTTTTTTCCATGTAGCCTTGGGTAAATTACTTAATATCTTTGTGGTTGAATCCCCTAATATCCTTCTTCCCCCTTTCCATAGGAACGGAGTTTTTAGCTGGGCACATGACCTTCCAGATAAAGACTACATGTGGCTGTAACTTAGAGTTTCTGTCACTCATAGCTAAACCTAAATTAGCAAATGCATTTTTTTTATTTTTATTTTTGAGACAGGGGCTCTCTGTGTAGCCCTGGCTGATCTCAAAACTCTAGATCTTCCTGCCTTCAGAGTGCTGGGATTATAGGCATGCACCCCCATGCCCAATACAAATGTATTCTTTGTGCCTGGTTTCCTGTTTGTCTATGGTAAATGACTATAGTGCCTCCTGTGGGGTGGGGAGGGGTTTGCTTTGGGGACTGAACATGTGAGAACACGAAGCAAGCTTCAAAAAGGCCCTGGTATGCAGTAGGCACTCGATAAGTGTTAGTTACTATTTCATACACATAACGGCTGGGAGACAAATCTTACTAGCCCCATTTGCTGGGTTAGGAGACTAAGGATCAAAGAAAGTATGACAGTGCAGATTATAGTCAGCTGTTTTCAGAGGAACTATTTAAAGTTAGTGGCTTAAATCAAATTGAAGTTTAGTGTGTGTGCTTGTAAAAGTCCAGGCTGTCAACAGTTCTTTAAAGCTCTCCTTGAACTTCAATCCCTGCTCCTTCAAATAATCCCTGCTCCCTTTGATCTAACCCTGATCTTCAGGGTCCTAGATGGTTACCAAAGCTCCCATCATCGCATCCGCATTCCAACAAGAGGATGCAAGTCTGTGCACAGAAGAATGCACCTGTCCTCTTAAAAAGACTTGCTGGAGGTGAGGTGCCCACTGCCCCCTCTCCTTGGTACCTGAGCACACTGAGAGGGAGAGCACTGGGCATGACTCATCTTTGGGGCAGCAGCAGCCTCTCCAGCAATGACTTGCGGAGCCCAAGTTCTAATCCAAAAGTCTCTGCAGTTCCAGCTGGCGCTGCCTCCCCGCCCCCCCCCCCAGTGGGGGAAGCAAGGCAAGGTGGGGGCAGCACCTGAGCTGGAGCCGAGCCCCTGTCCCAGCGGCTCTGGCTGGTGACCTACACTAGATGGCATGGACACTGTGGACACACACAGTGACATCCTGAGAAGGGACAAAGGCAGGGAAGACCTTTCTGTTTGCTTGGGGTTCAGTGCCTCTCTGCTGAGTGCAAACTCCAGACTGTGGGGACAACAGAGCCTAGGTCCAGGGCACTTAGCCCCGGATGTGGATGTCAAGGTGTGAAATCCTTTCACCTGTCTTTATTGACATTTCACAGTATTTATAGGCAAGGCTGCTTTCCAGGAAGATGCTCCCACTGGACGGCAAATGCTCCATAAAGAAAATAGTATCTGGGTCAGATGGTCTCCGTCATAACCACTCAGCTCTTCACCCACCTAGTGGAAAAGTCATCACAACACAGGGTAAGCAATCTGGCGTGCCTATGCTCCTATGACACTTTGTTTTTGAACACTGGAATTTGAATTTTAGATAATTTTTGTGTGTTACGATTTATTTTTTTTTAATCAAAAATGTAGAACCCAGCCAGACATTGGTGGCTCATGCCTGTAATCCTAGCTACTCAGGAGGCAGAGATCAGAGAGATCATGGTTTAAAGTCAGCCCTGGGCAAATAGTTGGTGAGACCCTATCTTGAAACAAACCATCACAAAAAAGGGCTGGTGGGATGGCTCAAGGAGTAGGCCCTGAATTCAAACCCCAGTATCACCAAAAAAAAAAAAAAAAAAAAAAAAAGGA
This sequence comes from Castor canadensis, assembly GCF_047511655.1. Lineage (NCBI taxonomy): Eukaryota > Metazoa > Chordata > Mammalia > Rodentia > Castoridae > Castor > Castor canadensis. Next base: position 14,068,657 of record NC_133388.1, on the reverse strand, counting down.
AAAGTCAGAATGCACATGGTGGCTTACATCTAAAACTCCAGCTACTTGGGAAGCATAGATAGGAGAATCACAGTTCAAAGCCAGCCCTGGCAAAAAGCAAAACCCTATCTCAAAAAACAAGCTGGGTGTGGTGGTTCACATTTGTAATCTCAGCTAGGTGGGAAGTGGAGATAGGACGATTGAGGTCTGAGGCTGACCCAGATGAAATTTGAGACCTTGTCTGAAAAAGAAACTTAAAAGCAAAAGTGCTAGGGCACTTGCTTAGCAAGTGTGAGGCTCTGGGTTCAAAGCCTGTACCGCCAAAAAAGTAAAAACCATTCTTGGCTATCTGCTGATAGCATGGCTGCTATGCCTCTCCGTACTTCATCTTTTTTCTCCAACCATGACGATCCCCTTTGTCTCCCCTTCTCCATCTGAGCTCCATCTCACAGACCTCCTTTAAGTTCCTCCATCCACAGAGCCTCTCCTGCCTCCAGCCTGCCCACCGCTGGCCCCTCACTGTACTCTGAGCCTGCCTTGCCCGGCTCAAAGCTGTTTTCCTGCTCCACACTCTGTGAGACCCATTCTGCACCCTTGCTCCTTGTAGCAACCCCCACACCTCCTCCTTCCTGCAGTCCCTATCTCTGTAGTTGTTTGTTTGGTCCCTGACCCCCACAGAACTAGGGACCACACAAGGGTAGGATCATGTCTGTCTTTCTTACTGCTATACACAGGGCCTGACACCTGGTGGGAGCTCCCTGTGTTGTACAAGAGTGTCACCCACTGCCGAGGTTCCTCACACTTCATCATGCAAAACACCCCGGAAACTGGATCCCATACAGCTTCCTGAGTCAGACTCAGGGACAGTAGTGCACGCCAAGTAGGACTCACTGGCAGTCCTGGCACCTTGCTTGCCTGCCACACACATCCTAACCAACAAGAGAAGATGCCACACTTGCATCAGGAATGAGGATGGATGGATGGATGGATGGGTGGGTGGGTGGATGGATGAATTGATGGGTGGATAGATGGATGAATGGATGGGTTGGTGGATGTTGATGGATGGATAAATGGATGAATGGATGGATGGGTTGATGACTGGTGGGAGCCCCACTATTCTATCTGAGGACAGGGGCCTATATGTCTTTGTGCAATATGGCCCCTAGTTCCCATGAAAGCTCTCCTGGAGTGACCAGGCAGCTCATTTATTAAGCAAATCCTGTACCTACTGAGTGCTTAGGACCAGACTTTGTGACACGTGGGACAATACAATGGTGCATAAAACAGCCATCCCTGCCTTCATGCAGTCTACATTATATTGAGGAAGACAGTAATCAGAATCAAAGGAATAGTTAAGAGATTATCAGTGCTGTGAGAAGAATCACAAGGAGCACTGTGCTGAGGGGACCTGTCCTTTGCTCTTCATTGCCTGCCCTTCCCTGGTGTGGCTGCTGTCTTGGTGTGGCCTTGGCTTCCTTTCCTCCCCATACCCCACACTTCCCACTGACAGCTGGGGTGTTTTTCCCCAGCCTAGAGAATCTGGCCTAGCTTGTGACTGCTCTGCCCAACAGATTTCAGAAAGGAGATGCTCAAGACTAGCTCATAGGGTGTTGGACTTCCTTCCTGCTTCTTTCGAAGTGCTTGCTGTTGGGACAATCCTGAGAATTCAACCGCTGCACTGAGAGAACCATGGCACATGGCGCTGCTGCAGGGATCAGGCAGCCACTGGGAGAAACGTCAGGGATACGGTTTGAATGACAGAGTCACCAGTCACCATTCAACTCTAACCTCTGAGAGATCCCAGGTGAGCCATGGGAGATGAACATTCTAAATATTAGCCTGAGTTCTAGGCTCATTCATTACATGGTAATGGAGGGGCCCTGGGAAAAGGGAACTGCTTATTTGGGTGGGTGGTGAATGTTTGAAGGATAGAGATGAGTTGTTATGGAGACTGAGGAAAGGAGATGTGATTGCTACAGTGACAAGACAGCTAGTGAGAGGGCTTCCAGTGCCAACCTGGGAAGTAAAAATGGCACCCAATGAACTTGTGGGTCTGGCTTAGGATGGTTCCAGGTAGAATGCAAGAAGCTGCATAAGGTAAGTGTGAATGTAGAGAGCTGAGCTTTAAAAAAGGAGCTGTTCAGTTTTCAATGAGAATTTAGAGGATACATAAAGGGTACAGGGCAATCCTTCCAAATAGTAAGGCATTTTCAAAGTAAGAAATGGCCTCATGGCAAAGCCCAAGTCCAGGGAGATGCCGAGGTATTTCTACTGGACCCTTGTAAGATCTCAGAAAGATGTGAGGATGTTCCAGCTAGACCTTCTCTTCCAGACAAGGGATTTTAAGACCTAGGGACTTCCCTAACTGGCCCCAATGAGGCCTTTAAGCATCTTGAAGGTGATGTCCCACAAAACCCCCACAGGCATCCCAAGGTAAAGAAGGTGGGCTTATAATTTCATAATGGGAAACCCACACAACATTTAATGGAAATGCATCAGTCTACACAGTTCAAAATGACAAGAGATCATTGGGCCTGAATATAGAACAGACTTGACGATACAGATGACCATTTCTTATGGAAAAGGAGAGATGATCCAAAGGCAGAGCCAAGAGCCCAGAATCTTAAAAGAAGCACTCACAGGGAGCAGGGCTGGGCTTTGATCATGGTACTGTGATGTGTGTCTGGCTGAACTTCAGAATGGTCACTGACCATGGGCTCCTAGACACCTGCCCCTTCCACCCTCTTTCCTCTCTATGATCTTTCTTTTATTTTGCGATAGTAAGGCTTGAACTCAGGGCCTACACCTTGAGTCACTCCACCAGCCCATTTTTGTGATGGTTTTTTTTGAGATAGGGGCTCATCAACTATTCGCTCAGACTGGCTTCTAACCATGATTTTCCCAATCTCTGCCTCCTGAATCACTAGGATTACAGGTGTGAGCCATGGGTGCCTGGCTCTATGGTCCTTCTTGAATGGAGAGTTTCTGTACTTATCCTTTGTGCATCTCACCACTGTATATTGGGAGTGGGAAAATGAGGAGAGACATCACTGTCTCTGTAACTTTCAGGCCTTCAGATGGATCAAAACTGAATTAGAGGGTTTGCACCTGAGGAGCCTCTTCCACATCCCGCAATGAGGTCCAGGCCCTTGAGCCTGAACCTGAAGAATTGTGGAATGTAAGTCTGGGTGTCTTAGGAGGGGGGTCAGTTATTTGGTAAGTTGTTGTGGCTGGAGGCTGGGTGATGTTAGCTGGTCTCACAAGATGGCCCCTGCAGGAGGGAAAAATAGATCTTTAGCAGTTGTGGATACCAGTGGGAGGAAGGTGGACACAAGGAAAGGGGGAATGGTGGATGTATTTTGTATACATATATGAAAATAGAAGAATGAAACCTGTTGAGATTGTTATAAGAAGGAGGGGAGAGGGGGAAGAGGGAGAACAATGGAGGGGATAAATCTAATTAAGATATATTGTAAGGCAGGTGCCAGTGGCTCATGCCTGTAATCCTAGCTACTCAGGGGACAGAGATCAGGAGGATCGTGGTTCGAAGCCAGCCTGGGCAAAATAGATCGCAAGAAAACCCATCACCAAAAAAGAGCTGGTGAAGTGGCTCAAGGTGTAGGCCCTGAGTTCAAACCCCAGTACCACACACACACAGAAAAATGTATGTATGTATATATATATACATATATGTATACATATGTATATATGTATATATATATAGTAAGCACATATATAAATATCACAGTATAGCCTCCTGTACAACTATTATATGCTAATAAGAATAATTAAAAAAAAAAAAAGATGGTCTCTGTACTTAACGGCTTACCCTGTATTCATGTGCTACTTTCCCATTCAGAAGTGGAGTGGAGTCTAGCTTTCTAACTCCTTGGCTCCAACTTGTACTTTGAACATTAGAACCAACAGAGATGATGTCCAAGGTCATAAGAGTCCTTACAGTTGCTGCTGGGCCTCCTGGAAGGATTGCTTATGCTGGGATGCATGGCCAGCCCTTCAGGATCTGATCACCACGAGGTGAGACAGGCCCAAGCCCATGGAAAAGCCACGTATAGGAGTTTTGCTACCAGCTCCAACCGAGCTCACTGCTCTGTGCTTGCGCCACCTTGGTTGTCTTTCATTGCTGAGTCTTCTGAGGGCTGCATCCCAGCTGCCACATTGCTGAAAGCACCTGAGATTGTCCAAATGAGAATTCTAGCTGAGCCCATCAACCCACGAATAAAGTGATAATCAATGGTTTTAAGCCACTCAATTTTGAGGTGTTTTGATTTAGGATAGATAAGTGGACCATCTGTTTTGTAAAATTACATTTCTTGGGTTCCTTCGCCATCTGAGTTCTTGGCTGTTTGGGCCAGTGAGGGGCACCAATGGGAGGCTTATGATGGGAGGTTAGAAGAAAGGACATTTCTTTCCTCCCCTGCCCTGTTTTGGGTGTCTCCCTTAGTGGCTGCATCTCTTTCTCGACTCTATTTCTCCTGTTAAAGAGATTGATATGGTTTGCCTGTGCCTCCAAAAACATGCTTTGGCAACTGAACCCCCCAATGCAATAGGGTTTAGAGGCGGGGCCTAGTGGGAGGTGTTTTAGTCATGACAGATCCGCCTCCAGGAATGGAGGAATGCTGGTTACAAAGGGCATTGAGGGTTCAAGTTTGATTCTTGCAATCTCAGGTTTTCTTGCCCTCTGCCTTCCATCATGGGAATGACACAGCATGAAAGTTCTCGTCAGGTCTGAGCCCCTTAATTTGGAACTTCCCAGCTTCCAGAACTGTAAGAAATAAATCTCTGTTCTTTATAAATTGCCTGGTCCCATGTACTGTTATGGCAACACAAAACGGATCCTTCTTCCTAACCCCAGCCCACAGTGGGCAGCCCTTAGTGTATTCCAGCTCCTGCCAGACTCCACCAGCTTTTGGGTTCTGGTTAATGTGTGTTATTTCTCCAGCCAGGATGTGATAGCAGCTCCTGCCATTGCTCCATCATCACCTGTTAGGCTCCCCAGGCTTTCCATCATGGTGTAACCAGTTCATGGTATTTAATTTCCTCCTGCTTAACACAGCTAGAGTGGTCTGTTTTCCTAACTGGACCTCAAATGATGTAAGGATAACTTGATCTAATCCAGCAGGCCAGGGAAGGCTTCCCTGAACAAGGAATGTTTGCACTGACATCTGACAAACAAGTAGAATTTCTGAGCACAGGAGATAAGCAGGTATGAAGTGATCCAAGGGAAAGGTATATTCAAAGCACTAGCTAAAAAATGGATGATGTGGTTTTGCCTTGAAGAAAATGAGAGGGAGGCTGTCCTGAGACAAGGCTAGAGAAGGTGGCAGGGCCAAATCAGGGGCTCTCAATTCTTAGTGCATGTTAGAATGATGAGGGGATTGAAACAAACAACTGCTGCTCAGACTCCATCCCAGGTTCTGAACCGAATCAGAACCTCTTGGGACTGGGTAACATGGTTATTATATGCAGCCAGGGTTGAGAAGGAGTGGACTAGACCTTGCAGGACTCTGTAAGCACAGTTTTTGATGAAAAGGAAATAAAGGTTATTATTTGTTGGATGAAGAGGAGGACAGGGTGAGTCAACCTCTCAAAGCTTTGTTGTCCCACTTCTGAGAGAAAATGTTCACTTTTTAAAGGAGAGTCCAGGGGCTCAGTTTGAGTACAAACACAAGTTCCAAAATGTTGGCTCTTGGTGCCACATCGCTGAAGCTGTATGTCTTGATTGACAGGTTTACTACTCTGGTGGTCAGAGAGAGACAAGTGGGAGAAGATTACCTGGTTTAATTGAAGAGTAAAGAGTATTAACCTTGGTCTCCCCAAAATGGGGAGAAAGAGAGAGAGAGAGAGAGAGAAAAAAGGAGGAGGAGGAGAAGGAGGGAGAGAGAGAAAGTGGAAAATGTCAATCTGAATAACAAGCAGAGTAAACTGGCCAGCAAGCAAGCTGGCTACACCAAAAGTTTTTTTCCTTTTGTAGTCTCAGTCCTGTTTTCCCCACTGTCAATTTATTCCTTCCGTTTCTACAGAAAAGAGGCTTTGTAATTATCTAACTCTTCCTGCCTTTAGTTAACTCCGGGTCTAAGTAAGGAGTCAGTGCTCCTCAGAAAAAAGCCGTTTTTAAGCCCCCATTACACTTCTCCAAATTTAAAGATTTTGATTGTATTTGGCAACGTCACTCAGCAATAGGATCATGTGGAATTAGAACCAGTGGCCAGAGACCTTCAGCGTTAAAGTCTTTGGAGACAGCCTGAGTTTCATCGTCTGAGCAGATCCCTGAAATTTGGAGAACTTAGGACCCACCCTCAGCTAAGGACTCTCACTTCTGGAACTTTCCTTCACATCTTGCTCTCCTACTGATTTAAGACCATGGGTTTACAAATGCTCTGCCTGAAGTTTCTCCTCACCCTGGAGACTTCACCCCTACTCCCTGGGCTATAATTATCACAATGATGTCCCTAGGACAATCTTTTGTAAATTTAAACCAATGCATTTTCAATTTTCTCCTCTTTAAATCCAGTTTCCCTGCAGCCACTTGCTTCAGGGGAGCTAGAAGGCTTAGTGCCCCAAGGCAGGGAAGGCTGAGCAAGTCCTGGTTTTGAAAGCCTGGAGGAAGAGAGGATGAGCCAGGCCAGGATTCCTTCTTCTCCCTCATTAGCAAATCAAGCATGAAGCCCAGAGGCTCTTACAGATCCCACTGGAGAGGCCAGGCCATGCAGAAGAATGAAGTCAGAGAGCAAGAAGTCTGGGAAAAAAAAGAAAGTAGCCAGTCCCCTTGGGGGCCTGGAGAATTGTGGGAGAGAGGAAGAAGGAAGTGGGAGAGGGCTGAAGACCAAGGGATCAAAGGCCTGTTTTCTGCCTGTGGCCAAGGCTGGGAGAGAGGGCAGGGTGAGGAGACCAAGGTATCCTAAGAGCAAAGAGAAGTCTGGAGCTGCCAGGAGGGTCAGTTGAGGAGACCCTGAATTTTAGCTTTGTCCCAAGTGGTGCAGAAGTGGAATGGACCCCCAGAGGGCTTTCTCTGTGCAAGACAAGGTGATACTTAGGGCAGTGGGCTGGCTGTGGGGGAACAGCCAGGACCAAGAAACAATACTGTATCTTGAACAAGTCCCAGATTACACCACAGGTTATCCTAGTTACCAAGAGTTTCAGTGTTGGAGGTGACCTTGGAGAGCCAGAAAGGCCAGGGGCCAGCTAAGAGGTCAGGTGCACAGGAAGCCTGAAGGAAGTTTGAAGGCTCAAATCTGGGAAGGCTTTCTAGTGCTCTGTTTTTGTTTGTGTGTGTGTGTGTGTGTGTGTGTGTGTGTGTGTGTGTGTGTGTGTGTGATGGTGGAATTGAACTCAGGGCCTTGTGACTGACAGGCAAGCACTCTACCACTGAACTACATCCCCAGTCCAATCTGGGAATACTTTAAGCAGGATACAAATAATATGTTTGCCCCTTAACTCGGAGGTGGGAGTTCAGGACAAAGATTAGCTTGAAATGCTCCACATTAAATAAGTCTAAGCATTTTATTCCCTACACACCTTGATCATAAGTACGAATTAAATGCGTGACCCTGCCAGGTTTGAATGTGCCCACAAAGATTCCTGTGCTGGAAACTTAATCCCCAAAGTCATGCGGTAATGCTATTTGGAGGTGGGGTCTGTAGGAGGTAATTAGGAGGAGATGAGTTGTCAGGGTGGGGTCCTCATGACAGCATTAGTGGCCTTTTAGGAAGAGGAAGAGAGACCTGGGTCAACAGCATGTCTCACTGTGCAGTGCCCTGTGCCCTGCTAGCAGGCAGCAAGCCGGCCTCACCTGATGCAACACCTCTGTCTTAGACTTCCCAGCCCCCAGAACCAGCTTCTATTCTTCATAAATTAACCAGGCTGTCCTATTTTGTTATAGCAACAGAAAATGGACTAAGACAGACCCTGATTCAATAATTACCATGTGCAGAGTGTCTATTCAGTGCTGGCCTCTATGCTAGCACTGTATAGTGTGGTGCACCCCCTGACAAGTGGGCTTTGGTGTCATTACTGCTGTTTTCATTGTGGTATTCTAACCCTCCTGACAACCAGCTCAGGAGATTTTGTCATCCAGTCTTACTGGGGAAGAAAACACATTCTAAGTGACTGTGACCTGTGCAAGGTCCCACATTTTTAACCACTGGCAAAGTCAGAGCTAAAAATACTATTTACCTTATTTTTCCATTTCATGGAGACATCTTAGTTTCTGTGCCACTAAGAAAGAAGAACAGGTAGGTATTAGCAACACCCAGCTTTTCCTGCAGGGCCAGGTGAGTGTTAAGCTCACTCCTGAGATCTGCATAAATAAAGCCTCCAGCAACAGCAGGCTGACAGCAGTGGGCAGGCAAGCCACAGCCGCAGATAGCCATTCACAGACCTGTCTCCAGACTCTTTTTTTTCTCTCTCCCTACCTTTGATGAGACAAGAACCGAACTATACCTGCATGCTGAAAAACTTACTGAAACTGTATTGCATTTGAACTTGGGACACTTTGTGGGGTTTTTGTTGTTTTGAGCGATTTTGTTTTATTTTGTTTTTTCTAGTTTTTTTCCCTTTTGATGAGACAACCACAGAACTACTTCTGAGGCACCATCTCCAGGATTGCAGGCTGAGGGATGAACACCAAAATTATTAAGACTGAAACTTTATTGCATTTGAATGTGGAGGGTTTTTTAATATTTATTTATTTATTTTTAGTTTTTAGTTTTTATTGTCAATCCTCTCTCTTTCTAATGCCTGTTCAGCTTACAGTTGATTAGTACACTATCTCTCCCTGTTTATATCTTTGAAACTTTTTTGTTTCTTTGTTTTGTTTTTTTCCACTTGTTTATTTGTTTTTCCCTTTTCCTTTAACTTCTTTGCTTTCCATCTCCTCTCACCCTTCCATTCTAAATATCACCAGTGCTATTATTACAAACTGGAAAATACTTAATTGCACACAGTACAGGGACAATAACAACAACAAGGGCAATGACAGGAAGACAGAAAAAACAGGGAAACCAGTTTCCCACAGCAAAAAATTAGTACAGGAACCAGAGGGAAATGAAGAAAACAGATACTCAGATCCAGACTCCAACAAAATGAAGATAAACTATGCCAAAGAACCCAATGAAGCCCACAAGAACAATATAAAAGAAGACATACTACAGGTAATCAATGAGAATTTTATAGAGATGATACTGGATATGGTCAACCAAAATGTACAGGAGACACTCAAGAAATTCCAAGACAAGAAAAATAGAGAATTTGAAAAAGCAAAAGGAGAAATAAAGGAAACCATAGAAGCACTGTATAAACACCAAAGTGAAACAGAGAACACGATTAATAAGGAGATGAATGAATTCAGGACAAAACCAGACAACATTAAAGAGGAAACGACCCAGGATATGGAAAACCTCAGAAAAAAGAATGAAACAGAATTGCAAAACAAAATGGAAGGCCAATCCAGCAGAATAGAACAAACAGAAGACAGAATTCAGAACTCGAAGATGAAATGGTAATTAAAAGAAAAACTGAAGAACTATTAATTAAACAACTCAAGACCTCTGAAGAGAAAATGCAAGAACTCACTGACTCCATCAAAAGATCAAACCTGGGAATCATGGGCATCGAAGAAGGAGAAGAGGTGCAAGCAAAGGGAATGCGTAATATATTCAACAAAATAATAACAGAAAATTTCCCAAATCTAGAGAAAGCTATTCTCACACAGGTGCAAGAGGCCTCCAGAACACCAAACAGACCAGATCAAAATAGAACTACCCCACGACATATCATCATTAAAACAACAAGTTCAGAAACTAAGGAAAGAACATTGAAAGCTGTAAGAGAGAAAAAACAAGTAACATACAAAGGTAAACCCATCAAAATCACAACAGACTTCTCTACAGAAACATTAAAAGCAAGAAGAGCGTGGGGTAAGGTCTTCCAGGCACTAAATAAAAATAACTTCAACCCCAGGATACTCTACCCAGCAAAACTATCATTCAAAATAGACGGAGCAATAAAAGTCTTCCATGATAAGCAGAAACTAAAACAATATGTGACCACAAAGCCACCACTACAAAAGATTCTTCAAGGGATTCTGCACACAGAAAGAGACACCCAACTTAACCATGAAAAGACAGGCAGCACCAAACCACAGGAAAAGAAAAAGCAAGACAGTAGAGAGTAACCTCAACTTAGGTACACACAATCAAACCTTCAAACAACTAAGACAACTAAATGACAGGAATCACCACATACCTATCAGTGCTAACACTTAATGTTAATGGACTTAATTAACACATCAAAAGGCACCACTTGACGAAATGGATTAGAAAGGAAGATCCAACAATTTGTTGCTTACAGGAGACCCATCTCACTGACAGAAATAAGCATAGGCTTAGGATGAAAGGCTGGAAGAAGATTTACCAAGCCAATGGCCAACGAAAATAGGCAGGAGTAGCAATACTTATCTCTGACAAAGTAGACTTCAAACCTACATTGATCAAACGAGATAAAGAAGGACATTCCATACTAATAAAAGGGGAAATAGACCAAGAGGAAATAACAATTATCAACCTATATGCACCCAATGTCAATGCACCCAATTTCATCAAACATACCCTGAAAGACCTAAAAGCATATATTAACTCCAACACAGTGGTTGTGGGAGACTTTAACACCCCATTACCATCAATAGATAGGTCATCCAAACAAAAAATCAATAAAGAAATCCTAGATCTAAAATATACAATAGATCAAATGGACAAGTTGATGTCTATAGAACATTTCATCCAACTTCTACACAATAAACATTCTTCTCAGCAGCCCATGGAAACTTCTTCAAAATAGATCATATCCAAGGGCACAAAGAAAGCCTCAACAAATATAAGAAAATAGAAATTATACCATGCAAACTATCTGATCACAATGCAATAAAACTAGAACTCAACAACAAAAGTAAAGACAAAAAAACATGCAAATAGCTGGAAACTGAATAACTCATTATTTAATGAACAATGGGTCATTGATGAAATAAAAGAGGAAATTAAAAAGTTCCTGGAAGTCAATGAAAATGAAAACAAAACCTACCAGAACCTATGGGACACAGCAAAGGCAGTCCTGAGAGGAAAGTTTATAGCCATGAGTGCATATATTAAAAAGACTGAAAGATCCCAAACCAATGACCTAATGATACATCTCAAACTCCTAGAAAAACAAGAACAAGCAAATCCCAAAACAAATAGAAGGAGAGAAATAATAAAAATAAGACCTGAAATCAATGAAATAGAAACCAAAAAAACCATACAAAGAATTAATGAAACAAAAAGTTGGTTCTTTGAAAAAATAAACAAGTTGACAGATCCCTGCAAACCTGACTAAAATGAGAAGAGAAAAAAGCCCAAATTAGTAGAATATCAGGACTGTAAAAGGGGAGATAACAACAAACACCGTCAATGTCCAGGAAATCATCAGAGACTACTTCGAGAACCTATATTCAAATAAATTTGAAAATCTTAAAGAAATGGACAGATTTCTAGATACATATGATCATCCAAAACTGAACCAAGAGGATATTAATCACCTGAATAGATCTATAAAACAAAATGAAATTGAAACAGCAATCAAGAGTCTCCCCAAAAAGAAAAGTCCAGGATCTGATGGATTCTCTGCTGAATTCTATCAGACCTTTAAAGAAGAACTGATACCAACCCTCCTTAAACTGTTCCACGAAATAGAAAGGAAAAGGAAAACTGCCTAACACATTTTATAAAGCCAGTATTACACTTATCCCAAAACCAGGCAAAGACACCTCCAAAAAGGAGAACTATAGGCCAATCTCCTTAATGAACATTGATGCAAAAATCCTCAACAAAATAATGGCAAACTGAATTCAACAACACATCAAAAAGATTATTCACCACAACCAAGTAGGCTTCATCCCAGGAATGCAGGGGTGGTTCAACATATGAAAATCAACAAAGTAATAAACCACATTAATAGAAGCAAAGACAAAAACCACTTGATCATCTCAATAGATGCAGAAAAAGCCTTTGATAAGATCCAACACCATTTCATGATAAAACCTCTAAGAAAACTAGGAATAGAAGGAAAGTACCTCAACATTATAAAAGCTGTATTTGACAAACCTACAGCCAGCATTATACTAAACAGAGAAAAACTGAAACCATTCCTTCTAAAATCAGGAACCAGACAAGGATGGCCACTATCTCCACTCCTATTCAACATAGTACTGGAATTCCTAGCCAGAGCAATCAGGCAAGAAGAAGGAATACAAATAGGTAAAGAAACTGTCAAAATATCCTTATTTGCAGACGACATGATCCTATACCTTAAAGAACCAAAAAGCTCTACTCAGAAGCTTCTAGACATCATCAATAGCTATAGCAAGGTAGCAGGATATAAAATCAACATAGAAAAATCATTAGCATTTCTATACACTAATAATGAACAAACTGAAAAAGAATGTATGAAAACAATTCCATTTACAATAGCCTCAAAAAAAATCAAATACCTAGGTGTAAACCTAACAGAAAATGTGAACGACCTCTACAAAGAAAACTATAAACTTCTGAAGAAAGAGATTGAGGAAGACTATAGAAAGTGGAGAGATCTCCCATGCTCATGGATTGGTAGAATCAACATAGTAAAAATGTTGATACTCCCAAAAGTAATCTACATGTTTAATGCAGTTCCCATCAAAATTCCAATGACATTCATCAAGGAGATTGAAAAATCTACCGTTAAATTTATATGGAAACACAAGAGGTCAAGAATAGCAAAGGCAATACTCAGTCAAAAGAACAATGCTGGAGATATCACAATACCTGACTTCAAACTGTATTACAAAGTGGTAGCAATAAAAACAGCATGGTACTGGCACAAAAACAGACATGATGACCAGTGGAACAGAATAGAGGACCCAGATATGAAGCCACACAACTTTAACCAACTTGTCTTTGACAAAGGAGCTAAAAATATGCGATGGAGAAAAAGCAGCCTCTTCAACAAAAACTGCTGGGAAAACTGGTTAGCAGTCTGCAAAAAACTGAAACTAGGTCCGTGTATATCACCCTATACCAATATTAACTCAAAATGGATCAAGGATCTTAATATCAGACCCCAAACTCTAAAGTTGATATAGGAAAGAGTAGGAAATACTCTGGAGTTAGTAGGTATAGGCAAGAACTTTCTCAACAAAACCCCAGCAGCACAACAACTAAGAGATAGCATAGATAAATGGGACTTCATAAAACTAAAAAGCTTCCGCTCATCAAAAGAAATGGTCTCTAAACTGAAGAGAACACCCACAGAGTGGAAGAAAATATTTGCCAGCTACAAATCAGACAAAAGACTGATAACCAGAATATATAGGGAACTTAAAAAACTAAATTCTCCCAAAACTAATGAACCAATAAAGAAATGGGCAAGTGAACTAAACAGAACTTTCTCAAAAGAAGAAATTCAAATGGCCAAAAAACACATGAAAAAATGCTCACCATCTCTAGCAATAAAGGAAATGTAAATTAAAACCACACTAAGATTCCACCTCACCCCTGTTAGAATGGCCATCATCAGCAACACCACCAACAACAGGTGTTGGCGAGGATGTGGGGAAAAAGGAACCCTCTTACTCTGTTGGTGGGAATGTAAGCTAGTACAACCACTCTGGAAAAAAATTTGGAGGCTATTTAAAAAGCTAGACATTGATCTACCGTTTGATCCAGCAATACCACTCTTGGGGATATACCCAAAAGACTGTTACTCCAGAGGCACCTGCACACCCATGTTTATTGCGGCACTATTCACAATAGCCAAGTTAGGAAACAGCCAAGATGCCCCACCACTGACGAATGGATTAAGAAAATGTGGTATCTATACACAATGGAATTTTATGCAGCCATGAAGAAGAACGAAATGTTATCATTCGCTGGTAAATGGATGGAATTGGAGAACATCATTCTGAGTGAGGTTAGCCTGGCCCAAAAGACCAAAAATCGTATGTTCTTCCTCATATGTGGACATTAGATCAAGGGCAAACACAACAAGGGGATTGGACTTTGATCACAAGATAAAAGCGAGAGCACACAAGGGAGGGGTGAGGATAGGTAAGACACCTAAAAAACTAGATAACATTTGTTGCCCTCAATGCAGAGAAATTAAAGCAGATACTTTAGAGCAACTGAGGCCAATAGGAGTAGGGGACCAGGAACTAGAGAAAAGGTTAGATCAAGAAGAATTAACCTAGAAGGTAACACACATGCACAGGAAATTAATTTGAGTCAACTCCCTGTTTAGCTATCCTTATCTCAACCAGCAAAAACCCTTGTTCCTTCCTATTATTGCTTATACTCTCTCTTCAACAAAATTAGAGATAAGGGTAAAATAGTTTCTGCCTGGTGGAGGGGGTTGGGGGGAAAGGGAGGGGACGAGGTGGGTGGTAAGGGAGAGGGTGGGGGGAGAGGGAAGAAGTGACCCAAACATTGTATGCACATATGAATAAAAAAAAAATCCAGCTTTTAATCTATGGCATAGTATTTGTTTTGCCTTTAGAATTTTTATTTTAAGTTTATTGTAAAGAGCTCTTTTAGGCTGGGCATGGCAGCACATGTCTGTAATCTCAGAACTCAGGAGGCCAAAGCAGGAAGATCTCAAGTTTGAGGCTACCCTGGGCTACAGAGAGAGACCCTATCTCACCAAAACCAAAACAGGGACTGGAAGTGAGGCTCAAGCAGTAGAGCGACTGCTTTGGAAACTCAAAGCCATGAGTTCAAACCCTAGCTCCACCAAATAAAATAAAACAAAACAAAACCACCACCACAACAAAAACCTTTTAAAAATTCTTTTAGTCATAGGCCTTGATCATTTACTCTTTTGCGTACATAGAATAGAAACTATAAATGAAATAAGGAGGTTGGCGGTTCCTGACATTTCTTCCCGTTCAGACTCTAATTTTTTTATATCACCTTTCAGCTCAGAGTTTGGTATTCTCTATAGCATCAAGTTCATCAGAGATGCAAGACTTTAAAGAGAAAACTATGTTTTAGAATAATTTTAAACTTAGACCTCTTTCCTTGAGGTGGTTCTCCTAGTGGGAAAGAGAAAAGAAAGTGAAAGTAGAATTGATTTCACAAAGGGAAGAGAAGCAGGAAGAAAGAAAATTAAGTTTCCTTTCGTGCTGGGGGAGGGGTTCTGCAAGTGTCTATTGGGACAGGTGGAAGAGTCAAGGTCACCTCAAACCAGCAGTGTGGCTGGCTGCAGGACTCAGTTTCCCATCTGCAGTGCATGGTGGCACTGACGTGGAGAGGATTCTTGCAACTATAAAGTGACCTCTTTGCTTCTTGTTCGTGATGCTCAAATGAACAGTCTGTCACCAAGGCTTGCTTTGGGGTGTGCATGGGGACAGGTACTGGGGGCAAGACACAGTCCCCCATCAACGAACTCTCGTGTAGTGACTATTCTTCCCTTTTCAGCCTTGGGAGCCAGAGTGACCCTAGTTCAAATCCCACCTCTTTCACAGTCTTACCTGAGCCTCAGCTTCCTTCAAATACATTGATCTTGCCCAGCCTCCCAGCATGAGCAAGGCCTGGAAGGGATAAGTCTTGCTGAGAGCTATCAGAGAGCCTGGCCTGGTGCTCTCTCTCCTTGCACCCATCAGATCTCCCTCCACCCCCCCCACCTTCTTCCAGCAGAGTACAGGGACCCTCCCAATATGGTCTGGGTTAGCTTTCTCCAGGTGGTTCCCAGGAGAGCCGCTTTTGTCTGGTGACCTTTGACACCTTGTATGGGCTTGAGAGTGGACATGACCCTTCCAAGTTGAGGCAGGACAGGATTTTCCTGGAGCTCAACTTAATCCCACCTGAGGTTCAGAGAGGATTTACCAAGACCATTTCAGGATGTAGATTTACCCAAGAGGAAACGCAGTGTTAGAGTGCTCCAGGAAGGCCCGATGTTCCGAGTCTTAGGCTCAGATCTGACCCCAGAGCCCACTCAACAGACACCTCCATGCCTGGCTCTTGGCCGGCTCCTTGGGTGCAAAGTCAGCTTCCTCCCAGTGCTGGGCCGCTGGCATCTTTGTGACCCACCTTGTGGCCTCAGAGTTGATTCCCTGTCAGCCCAGAGCCTCCTCATTCTCTCCCTGGGAATACCACTTCCGCTGGGGGTCTCCTATCCCTATCTGCAGGATGGGGTTTGCCTCTGTAGCCCTAGGAGCTTCCTCGCATTTCCCAAGACCGGGTAATTTGATCATGCACAACAGGTAATTTGGTTTCATGCACAGGGAAATTTAAAAACAGATTTAGCCAAAGCATAACTCCTCTGTCATTTCAGGACAATAATTCTGCTCACACACTGGGTGGACAGTGACCAGAACTGTCATTCTGTCTGGAGCAGCTGAATCTGGGCTCCAGTACCCCCAGGACAGTGAGGTTGGCTCCTCTTAGACCCTAGCCAAGAGGATCATGTGTGGCTGCCCTCCTAGGGCAAGGGTAGTGCCCGAGGGCAACACCCAACCCCACTCCTGAGCACAAACCTGTTTCGAAGTTTGGAAAGAGTAGCATAGCCTGCTGTAGAAAGAAGCCCTCTCAAAAACCAGTGACTCCAGACACCCAGTTCCCTTTGTGAGGCATCTGGTGTGTCCCAGGCACTCTCGGGGTAGTAATGTGCAGAAGTGGTTAGACTAACGGGTCTGGGAATTATCTTGGGCTGGCCCATTGCTGGTGATTGGGGTCAATTGGATCCCCCACAGCACCCCCTTTCCGATGCCACTGTCCCATTTACAGATTTCACAGTGTCTGATGTGTAGGTCCCTTGACTCAAAGTCACACTTTATCTCCTCTTCTCCTGGTCATCTGTCACCTCCTACCAGAGTTTTACAACCCATTCCCAGTGTGGCAAGAGGAAAGCAGAGATGTGAACACAGCATTCTATTCTTTGACCCAAAATTTCTTTCTTTTTTGACAGTACTAGGATTTGAACTCAGAGCCTCGTGCTTGCGAGGCAGGCGCTCTACCACTTGAGCTATTCCCAGAGCCCTTTTTGCTTTAGTTATTTTTCAAATAGGATCTTGCATTTATGCTCTAGCCTAGCCTGGACCTCGATCCTTCTATTTATGCTTCTCAAGTATCTGGGATGACAGGCACAAGCCACCATGATCAGCTATTGGTCGAAATGGGAGCTGGCTAACTGTCCCACCCCTACTATCCTGCTGGCCTTCAATCCTCCAGATCTCCTCCTTCCAAAGAGCTGGGATTACAGGTGTGAGCCGCTGCACCCGGCAAATTTCAAGGATCCACGGTGTGCCAGACTCCCAGCAATGCATCCAGGGTACTGGATTTAACATGCTTTGCCTTGCTGAGTACTGTGTCCTCCCTCGCTCTGGGAGAGGGGGCGGATGTCTGACTCCTCTACTGTTCCCAGCTGAGGTCACTGGGATCCGCAGTCCGCTCAGTCAGTATTCCACCCTGAATTCAGGATGCTGGGTGCAGGGCTTGCTGGCTGCCCTCCCAAGGCAATCTAAATGTTAGTAGATTGAAATCCTCAACTCCTCAAGTCTGCTAACGAGAGGAGTAAATCATCTTTGAGAAGTCAATTATGGTGCTGTAATAGCATCCCAAGCATGGAGCCCAGCAGAGATCGGAACCTGACCCATTCCCAAGCCAACTGCACAACACTGCAGCGCCCCCCACAAGTAGAGTGGGGCACGGGCTCTCTGCAGTTTGCTGAATAAGATCAAATGGGGCTGGTTTGCCATTACAGGGTTGTACAAACCTGTAATGGCTTCATTTTCCTTCAAACACTTCTCTAGACTCTGCTTGCTCGAATCTCCTTATTCCTCTCACAGTGACCTCAGCAGCCCCCGTGATTTTTCAATCACTTGTGTTGTTATTAAGTCCAGCCTGGCCCAATCTCAAATTCACGTCCATATGCAGTTTGCTGTTTGCCAAGGCCCGAGATACTTGGAGTAGGGCATGGTATAGTCTGCTCCAGGGTAGAACTGTAAGGGGAGCAATGACAGAGGTGACTCCATTTTGGATGAGAAAGGCAGTTTAAAAGCAGACATCTAAAGAAGCATGGGAAACAACGGGCTCTCAGAGAACTAACACACCTCCCACCAAAGTAACAAGATGCAGCTGCCCAATGTGGGGAGTGGACCCCGAGGTCAGGATGAGTTGGGCAGACTTTGAAGACCAGGATGAGCTGACCTGACCCTCTTGGGTATCCTGTTTGATAAGGAGAGGGACAGACAGGTGGTCAGATTTAATGAGAAGTTGACTGGGCACCAACCAGTCACAAATATAGAATGGTTGGACCTAAGCCAGGTAATGCCCGATGTCATCTCCTGGACTTCTGCCTTTCTTTGGATTAGCCCTTTCCCTAAGTCCACCCATTGGGGTGCTTTGCTATCCTTTCAATAAACTTTGTGCTCACTTTAACTATTAAATCATTGTCTGACACCTTCAATCATTGACTGTGCCAGGACACAGACCCGAGGAACAACAATCCAGTATGGTATCAAATCCAGGGGTATCGTGACACTCCACGATGAGCACTGGTCTTGGATTAAGAACCTTATTTCAGGAACTTATCAGCTGTGTTACTTTATGCAAATAACTCAGCTTTTCTAACCCTCACCACCCTAAAATATTATTTGCTCTGTCCATACACTGGGGTGTGCAGAGAGGGAGTGAGTAACAGACTTTACAAGTCTGTCAGTTGTTATGGTCCCTGTCCCTTAACTTGAAGTGGCTCTGCTCCCTTCTCATGGGGTCTGTCTCCTCAGGTGACAAGCACCCTGGCCTTGTGCTCCTCTGCCCACCACACGAGCCAGCAGCACAGGGTTTACGATCTATCACATCCCAGCTGTGGTGCTACTAACGGCCCTGTGATCTTAAGCGAGTCTCTTGACTGTCCCATGCCTTGCCTTCTCCTCTGTGAGTTGGGAATAAGGGTTGTGCCTCTGTCCCGGGCTGGTGTGGGAACTAAAAGCATTCTTCTGTGTCATGTGCAGGAAGCAGTGCCCAGGGCCGCATGCAATTCTGCCTCTTACACGTTACATGCATATATGTGAAGATGGCGTAACGAAATACACCAAATACTCTGGTGGCTAAATGAATATAATCCAGGAGTGAACTTGTTTGAAGCACACTGAACACATCTATGGAATTATCATAGCCACCCCCCTTTAAGTACATTAGCATATACTTAAAAAAAAACAGATTCTGCCTCTTTCTATCACCAAAATGCAGACTGTTAACAAGGAGTCAAATGACTCCCTAAGTGGCAGGAGCCATCAAGGAGCAAGGGATTCCATAGGAACATGGCAGACGAAGTCCCTGGCCTGCCGAGCTAACAGACTAGGGATGGTACAATTGACACACAGACAATTATGATTCATTTGGCCAGGGCTCCCAGGATAGTTGATGTAGAAGCAGATAGAAAGGGTCTCTAATCCCACTGAGGGATCCTAGAAGGCTGCTTGGAGGAGGTGGCCCCAAGTGGAAGCCATAAAGATGAGAAGGAGTTAGCTAGGAGCCTGTGGGGGAAGGAGGAACAGGTGAGAAAGGGTCAGGGAGTGGAGAGGGCTGGAGCTGGAGAGGTGAGAAGAGGGAGTGAGATGATGGCTCAGCTGCAGTGTGCAGGAGGTGCAGAACAGAGGTGATGGGGTGGTGCTGGGGAGGAGGCAGGTCTGAGAGGTCTGTGAGGAAGAAGTGTCAGCCATGGTGGGAGCAGGTATTGGGGGTGGGTCAGGGGAGGAAGATGGCACTTGTGGGCAGGGAAGAAGTGAGGATGAGGCTGGACGGGGAGGGAGGGAGATGAAGCAGGGTGTGAGAATGAGGGGGATGGGGATGGGAGAAGATGACACAGGGTAGGATGAGGGCTGGTTTCTGGCAGCCCTTGGGCAGCTGGTGCCCATAATTCATTCATCCACAGAAATCGAGCAGACAGGCTGGGGTCAGGACATGGACAAAGGTGGTGAGTGTGGCTTAAGATGCATTTGAGGTCCCTATGGGCTGCTCACTAGAGTTCAGGGCAGACAGATGGGCCTCAGGGAGCCCAGGAGGGGGTTGACTGGCAGTAACCCACCGAGGGACACTGAAGCCACTGGCTAAGGAGAGCGTCCTGGACTGTTTTTGGTCTCTATAGGAGAACACCACACACTGGGGAATTTGCAAAGAAGTGAAACTAACTGGCTCATGGTTCTGGATCTAGGGAAGACCAAGATGGAGGTCCTAGTGTCTAAGGGCCTTCTTACCAGGCCGTCCCATGGTGGAAGGCAGAAGAGTAGGAGAGAGAGAGAGAGAGAGAGAGAGAGAGAGAGAGAGAGAGAGAGAGAGAGAGAGAGAGAAGGGGGCTGAACTTGTGCTTTTATAAGGCGCCCAGTCTGGCAGTGACCATCCCACCCCAGCTGTAACAGTACAGACCATAGAGTCTCAGAACAACTTGGTACCAGTGTATGAGGCCTGGACCCAAGATGCTGTGAGATGAAGGAGAGAGGCAGACAGATCCAGGACCACACAGGGACAACTAATTGACAGAAGCATGGATGTGAACAGCAGCAAGACCAAGTGGATTCCCACAATTTGGGATAGAAGGAGGGCATATATTCTGATTAGAACAAAAGTGACTTTTTCCAAGCAGAACGTACCTGGATTATTATAAGATAACATTAAGGATGCCAGGTGCAGTGCCAGGGTCCACGTGGTACAGCTCCACATACCCCTCTGATGGTTTGGTCTGTTTATTATGCCAGGAAACTATGCAGGAAAATCAACCAGGATCACTCAGTGGCCTCATGGCAATTTCCTGGCTGTGGCCAGGGCAAACTGGATTCCCACGTGACCCAGGCACTGAGTAAAGCTCCCAGGGCTTACCACTTAAAATGGAGATTACATGTCCGCATGACTTCAGGAAAGGGACAGACATTCAAACTATAGTGGAGAGTGTGAGTGGTAAGAGGAAAGCCCCCCAGGGCAAGCAAAGGAGACCAGGAGTATGCAGGGAACAGGAACAGAGAGCGGTGTCCCCTCCTTCCTGGGTTTTGCTTGTTAGCAGAGTGCAAAACTCTAAGCAAAAGGAATCAACCCTTAACCATGGACCAAAGATCAGGTAACTCAGGCAGGAGTGCACTGTGGTGGAGAAGGAGGGCAGGGGAACTTGACTTCCAAGCTCTCTCACTACCCTATCAAAGTGGCTGGCCAGTCCCTACAGGGAATCTGGTTTAGGTGAGGCAGGTCCCAGGGACCTCAGGGAGTTCTGGAAAAGCATCAGGTATAGAACCCCAGGAGGCAGTGGCACCTGCTTCTGACTCCCGCTGACACTCTGCAAGTGTCACTCTGTAAGACTCTGGTCTCACAGCTGAATTCACCTTCTTGGATTTCCATGGCTGTTGCAGCTCTCACTGTGTAGAAAAGATTTCTAACAGCTGAGTGCTGGAGCTGGCCCAATTCAGTTTGTGAGAGCAGATGGCTAAATTTTCTGGAATTTTGCAAACAGGTTGTGAAAAGAGTCATGGTGAAAATTTAAACTACATAAATTAAGAATTAAGTAAACTATTCTAAAAACTAATGTAATATATACTCAAAATTCATCACTTCCTAATGATTGCACTTTATTTTCCTATTACTTATGCGCTTGAGGTACATGGGAAAATAGTATACAGTGGTGTGTTACTGTGTGCACCTCTTCCCAACTCCATGTTTAGTTGATGTCCTGTTAGTTGGCAGGTGGACTGTGATGTTAGTATTTGCACCACAAAAACTGGTACCCACTGGGAATCAGGGCTCCTCCCTTCTGCCAACCTTGGAAGAGGCATTTACCAGCATCACTGTGTATCAGGATTTTTGGGAGGAAGAAATGTAGCAGGTCTCCCCAGATGGTCTATAAAAATGTTAAAAAAGAAACATTGATTTAGGTTGGTCTCTAAGCATTTATAAATGCTAAAACAATAAACGATTTAAGGAAATACTAGTACCTAGGAAGTATCCTGATTGTAAATATTATCAATGTCTTCTTCAACCCTTTCTGGGTTTCTCTCTTTTATGGCTTGGATATGGTTTGGGTGTGTCCCCAAAAGTTCACATGCTGGAAGCTTGGTCCCCCATGTGGCAGTGTTGAGAGGTGATAGGACCTTTAGGAGGCAGAGCCTAGGTGGGGATGATGAGGTCATGGAAGTATGTACTTAGTTCTCATGAAACTATCTCTTAAAAGTGTGGTTATCTTACAGCAAGCCTGGCTCCTGAATTCCTGGATCTCTGACTCACCCTGTTATCTCCCTCTTAAACATGCTTCCACCATGATGCCAAATACTGTGTTGTGATGTAGCCAGCAGGCCCTGGCACTGTGCTCTTGAACCTCAAGAACTGTGAGCTAAATAAAAACTCTTCTTTTTTTCTTTTTCTGAGTTTTTGAGACAGTGTCTCACTAGGCAGCCCAGGCTGGCCTTAAACTTGCGATGTAGCCCAGGCTGGCTTCAAATTCATGATCCTCCTGCCTCTGTCTCTTGAATGCTGGGATTAAAAATGTATGCCTTGAGAGCACACAAGGGAGGGGTGAGGATAGGTAAGACACCTAAAAAATTAGCTAGCTTTTGTTGCCCTTAACGCAGAGAAACTAAAGCAGATACCTCAAAAGCAACTGAGGCCAATAGGAAAAGGGGAACAGGAACTAGAGAAAAGGTTAGATCAAAAAGAATTAACCTAGAAGGTAACACACACGCACAGGAAATCAATGTGAGTCAACTCCCTGTATAGCTATCCTTATCTCAACCAGCAAAACCCCTTGTTCCTTCCTATTATTGCTTATACTCTCTCTTCAACAAAATTAGAGATAAGGGCAAAATAGTTTCTGCAGGTATTGAGGGGGGAGAGGGAGGGGGCAGAGTGGGTGGTAAGGGAGGGGGTGGGGGCAGGGGGGAGAAATGACCCAAGCCTTGTATGCACATATGAATAATAAAACAGTAAAAAAAAATGTGTGCCTCAATGCCTGGCAAACTATTTTCTTTATAAGGTACCCATTATGAAATATCTTGTTATAGTAACAAAATGTATACTAAGGCATTGGTTAAGTGAATTAATGTGATGTAAGCCTGGGGTTCTTAATTTTTTTGTGCCATGGACTCCTATGGCAGTCTGGTAAAACCTTTGTCCACTTTTATATACATTGTAAAATGCCTTGGATTCTAAAAGAAACCAATTTAAGTGCCAGGTGAGGCAGTTCATCCCTGTAGTCTTAGCTACTGGGGAGGCAGAGATCAGGAGGATTGCACTTTGATGCCAGCCTTGGCAAAAAGTTAGTGAGACCTCCCCCATCTCAACCAATGGCTGACACTGTGGCACATATCTGTCATCCCAGCTATGCCAGGAACCACAAATAGGAGGATCACAGTCCAGGCTGGTCTGGGGATAAAATGAGAGCCTATCTTAAAAACAACCAGTGCAAAAAGGGCTGGTGAAGTAGCTCAAGAGGTAGTGTGCCTACCTAACAAGTCCAAAGCCCAGAGTTCAATCCCCAGTACAGCCAAAAAACATAAAAAATAAAACAGTGTAACCAATTATATAGAAATTAAGTTATCAAAATATATAAAAAGTTATGGCACAGTTATTAATATATGCTTCTCTATCAGCACATTAAATGACCAGATCTAGCAGTAGACTCTAATAATTGCCATAATTTCAAACTAAAGATTGCTGTTTTGAGATCTCTGCAGCTGTAATGTGACATAAAAACAGCTGTGATTTCTACTGGTGACAAATTTGGTCACTGAAAATACTATTGTGTCTTGTCACCTAATAGTGTTAATTGAAGGAAATGTTGAATGTCAATGAGAGATTAGCAAAAATAAGCATGTGGGTTTTCACCCCCATCCAAGTTAACAGATCTGTCTGTGGCCCCTCAAGGATGCAAGGTCACTGAGTTAAAGCCCTTGCACCTGCACCTCTGGAGAACCTCAGAAGTTCTCCCTGACGTGTGTGGGATTCTGTACGTTTGACATCAAAAGTCCTCACAGTGCCCTTTTGGGAAGCCGAAACATTAAGTGGGTTTGTTGCTGGAAGTTTTGTTCCTACCTGACAGCGCCCAGACACCTTAGATAGTCTGTGGAACCGTCTGTTTCGCTGCACCGGATAGACATGGCTGGCGCTTCCCATTTCCCCCGTCTGCTCACCGTGGGTGGAAGTGACACGTGCTACTTCCAGGATGCATCTTGAGAAGCCCCTCAGACCATTCTGCTCTTACTTCCCCAGCCTGGGAGTTTCGAAATGACACCTTGGAGAGCAGACAAGGCAATGGGGCCTCTCTTGGCACTGGGTGCCCAAGTGACCCTGGAGAGCAGGGACCTGATCTCATGGACTGCAGGTGAGAATGTGGCCTTTGCTATGGTAAACTGCTTGTGGGTGTGACTTACTGTGTATACTGTAGTGACTGGGACTCAGACTCCCTCCACAAAGCCTTTCTGATTGGCACAGCCCATAGTCACTTCTCCTTTAATTCCACACTCCTCATGCTTCCCCCAAGAGGAGAGAAAGTCTACTCTGTTCTTGGCAGGGAAAAGTGGGGGAGGTTCACTTCCAGCCTCCCTTGTCACTTGCTCACTCCTGTTGAAAGAGGATGACTGACTGCCTGCATTGGTAAGTTTGGGTCCAGCACTGACCCCCGTGCATCAGGCTGCTCCTCAACCTGTCCAGAGTGACAGGATCCTGTGCTCTGCATTCCTGACAGACCAGGACATTCCTGACTGTGCCAGGACAGACCAGCATTGTGTCCCTGGAAGAAGGCCTGCATGAAACACTGACTGCTCCTCTGTGACTTGTTCTTTGCAGTCATTTCCCCTTCACTTTGCCTGGCAGTCTAAATTCAAAAGGAAAGCTATACCTAAATCATTAAGGTGTAAACTTCTAAATAATCTTTACGTTTATGAAAACTAGAACATCTGGTGATGTTCGGATATCATCAGAATGCATAACACCCCTCCTTATTCTTTAGTCCTGAGCATCAGCTATCAGAAAGCATGCCAATTTCTGTGAGGTTTAACTTGTAGAAAGTTAAATTCTTTGTATAAAGAATTAGCACTACTAGTCCAGAAGGTCAAGGTCAATTGTGATGTTCTGGCAGGGAGGGGAGGAGACACATGCTCTGTATGAAAAAGACCCCACTCGGCATGTAGATTCCTGTCCATTGTCCCCTGAACTTCCTTTCCCTCCATATAAAAGCCCTTTCACATACCTGAGTTCCTTAAGATTTATTTGTGTGTGTCTCCATGTGTGTGCATACGTGTGTGTGTGTGTGTGTGTGTGTGTGTGTGTGTGATAGACTCCATATCTTCTCAGGGTGCCAGCCCTTGAATAAACCTTCCTTCATTCCCACCAACTCTCACTTCCTGTGTATTGACTTCAAAGTGGCAAGCAGACACACCTGGATCTGGTATAGGCAGGTCATGGGTGGATCTGGTACAGGCAGGTCATGGGTGGGTATCGAGTTCACAATAGGTCACGTTCTCCAGTCCACTATGTCAGCAATAAAGCTGGTGGTTTGATCTTTTGTCTGTCTCTGGTTGCCTGTTTCTCAGCTGGTTCTGAAGGCAAGAGAGGAAAGCTAAGTCTTATTCTTTAGTAGGCGTGGCCCTACAAATGCTCTTTCCCATCCTCTCCTCCACCACTATTAGATTTGAGCTCCTTGAAGGCAAGAGTTCTTTCTTATGACTGACCTGTGACCTGACATTTAAATTTTGTGGATATCATAGAGTCTGTTAAAGTGTGATGGTATCTGAGAGGTAGGTACACACTCCCTCAGAGTGTGAGAATGCTCATGGGTGTACACAGAGTGGAAGGAGACCTCGGGTCCTCTCGGCACAAGGGCTGTGAACTTGCTGGCATTCATGTTTGTCTGCTTTTTCTTTCCAAAGCTGAAAGGATTCTTCGAGTCACTTTTTCTTTCTCTGCTGGAAGTCTTGAGGAGAGAATATTACTCTGTGAGGTGTCCTGACAAGAGTTGATTGTGAAAGAGTTTATCCTGGGTCTGAGCTGTGGTATGACCTTGGGTTAGTTGTCTCACTGCCCTTTGGTCCTGACTCTGCCTTTGGGAACTACATGGATCAGATCTAATTTCTGTCCACCTGCAGTTCCCTTAAACTGGTGAGTCAGTTTGAGTCCTAACCAAACTGTTAGCTTGACCTAAAAGACCAAGAATCTTTTGCACTTCCTGATAGAGTTGAGCTCACATTAGACCTTCAAAATGGCCTTTTTCATTCTATCTTCTAGCAAATGTTTGTTGATTACTCAAAGTTCAAGGTAGTGGTGGGAAGCCTACGTTCAGGCTCTGGAATTCAACTCTTTAGCACATTCATGCAGGACTAACCATGGGCCAGACTCTGTGCCAGCTGATGGTGATGCAAGAAGGAACAGCAAGCCCCTTGGGATGACTCTGTTGGGTCTGCAGACCTAAGGCAGATGAGTGAGTATCCCATCCCATGGAGAGCACTGCATTCCTGCATCCTGAAAGGAGTTGTAAACTTGCATTCTTTCCTCCTAGGAAGGAGCTGTAAACCTGCATTTCTGCACCCTGAAGAGGAGATGAAGGTTCTAATAGATCTGCCACAGGGCTGATGAGCAAAATGCTCTCAAGATTGTTTCCCCTTCCCTAATAAGAAGCAAAGAGACCAGTTCATCTAAGAAAGCCTGCAAATCCATGGCCAATGAAAAGAACCCACCTGACCCAGAGTTAAAGCATCCATAAAAACCCCAGCCTTCACCTGAGCAGAGAGCTACCGGTTTCTGGGCTCCACTGCACTGTTCTAGCTGTAGCCTTTTCTTTCCCTCTAATAAATCCTACTTTATATACCGGCTTTGGTTCACAATTAATCAACTATCTCACAAGCCAGTTCTCTGGCCTGTGAAGGCAAGGACCCTTGACACCGGCCAGAACACTTCAAAATGGCACACAACACCCCCTTCTCAGAGCTCCTTAAGACTTGGTGAGAAAGGAACATCTGCCTTTGCTGGCTGAGTTTATGGCAGGGTGTAGATTGACTCAACTTTCCCATTAGACATGCACTGAGAACAGAGATCCTATCACCACCTTCCCTGTTTGCAGAGGAAGTGTGTAATTTCAAGCTCTGTGGAAGAAGGAAGAAAGAACACTCAGTGCTAAGTCTCATATAGCCAACTGAATTCAGCAAATGCATGCTGTGGCCTGCCAGGCAACAGGATGAAACTCTATCCTAGAAACCTCACCATTTATTCATTTGCAAACATGAGGTTAGAGCCCAGCCAAGAGAAAAAAACATAGTAACTCTCACTGAAGGCCCAGTGGGCAAGTTGCTGGAAAGATGTATAAACCCACCTTGGGGCAGGTTTGAGAAAGGGAGCTGGCCCCTGCAGTCAGGTGACATTGGTTCAGAGCCTGGAAGGACTTTGATGGGCTGAGATAGGGATGAAGAGGGCCCACAGGAAATCAAATCACCTCTGTAGTCCATAGGTTTTATTTGTGTAGCAGGATTCCCCTATCTTTTAACATCAGAATTAGTAGTTGATTTGGGGATTTTTTATTCCACAAGCATCCTTTGAGCAGACACAATGTACCTCGTGCTGAGGTAGCTGCTGGGGGGAGTGAGCCACCCCTGCCATGTTAGAAGTTCATGGTCTAGTGAAAGGACCACATAAGATGGAGTTCTCAGGCAGGAAATGTATGCAATAATGGTGCCAAGTGTGCACTGTACTGCCTTATGTCCATTGCTGTGGACGTAGTCTATACAACCATCCTCGTCTCCCTGTGTAATTCCACCAGGACA
This sequence comes from Castor canadensis, assembly GCF_047511655.1. Classification (NCBI taxonomy): domain Eukaryota; kingdom Metazoa; phylum Chordata; class Mammalia; order Rodentia; family Castoridae; genus Castor; species Castor canadensis. The sequence continues at coordinate 14,040,870 of NC_133388.1, read as the reverse complement.
GAAACCTGCTATGGAGATGCCACCTCCTCCTTCAGCAGCATCTGACTTCTCTGCTCTAGTTCATGTCAGCCCTTCTTGACTGAGTAGCTTTTAGTCACTTTGTGCCTGCAGGGTTTCCATCTTTAGCTGATCTCCATCTATCTTTAATCACCACCATTCCTCTGAGCCTGCATTTGACAAGGGCAGCAGTGACCTCTGTGTTGCCAAATTCCATAGGATTTTATTCATCTTTGTGATATCCAGCTCTCAGGCTGCTGAGACACAGTGGGCAGTACCTTGCTGGAATTTCTTCCTTCTCTCAACTTCCATGCTTTCCTGGCTTCTCCTTCCCTCACTCTTGGGTCCTTTCCCTTCCTTGAATAGCTCCTCCTCTGCCTGATCTCCAGTGCTGAAGTTCCCAGAGCTTGGTCCTGGGTCCCTTCTCTCCAAACACACCCCTGGTGAGTCCACCCTCTCCCATGATGTCATGTCCACTCTATGTGCCAACAGCACCCCCCAATCTCTATCTCCTGCTCTTCCACCTATTTGAGCTTCAGGCATATACACGAAAGTGTAGACGACAGCTGCACATGGAACTGGATATCTCACGAGTTCCAAACAGACCTTTAATTCCCATTTCCACATCCAGACCAGTTCCTGCTCCTTCCTTGTGCACCTCCCCCACCATGCAACTGCAGCCCCAGACCTGGGAATCATTCTGGGAGTCATCCTCTCTTTCCCTCATCCACCTCTCACATCCAAACTCTTAGCAAATCCTATCAACTCTACGTTCAAAGCAACTCAGCTCTGTCTCAATTCCCTATTCCAGCTCCCTCCTCTGAGCCCATATCTTCCCTCTCTGGGTGTCAGTGACAGTTCCCTAACTGTTCTTCCTGTTTACTCTCTTGTTCCCTCTACCATCTCATCTCCACTCAGCAACAGAGTGATCAGATCATACACACACATCCCATGACCTTCCGGTGGTTTCCACTATTCTGGGATATATTTCAAACCCATTTCCTGCTGTCAAAGCCCTTCATAGCCCAAGTTTGGCCCTTGTCACACCCTTTCTTCCTCACCCTCTTCCCTGGAGTACACCTAATGACAATCTTTCTCTTCCTCCAACCTGTGAGCTCTCTCTCTCTCTGTCTCTCTCTGTTTCTCTCTGGGCCTTTGTCTACTCCAATCTTTGCCCTGGAATGCTCACATGGTCTGTTCCTTCCCCTCAGCTAACTCTCACATGGCCACATTTTGAATTTTCAGCTATCCCTTGTACTAATCATTACCCTTGGCTAGTTTTCCTTTGCCTGTTAGTTTGCACACCAGTCCCTCTCCATAGATTGCAGTTTCTAGGAGAACACTGAACTTGCTAGTGTGAGCACAACTAAATCCCCAGAACTTGGCCAGTGCCTGAACTAGAATGGGCATTCAATAGCTGTATGTTAGATGAACTGAGGCATGGTATGACGAATGCTCTTGCAGACAGGTCTTGGACGGCTCTGTGGCAGCCTGTTGCGAACAAGGCCACAGCAGCAATCCCACTTGGATCCATACCTTTGAGAATGTTTCTGCCACACTGGTTCGGGGTATGGTTAAAGGAACAATAGGAAGTGTGACTTGAGAAGCTTCAGCTGGGCTTCACTCAGATGGTCATAAGAATGTGCAAAGCTAGCCCATGGGAAGATGAGAGGTCACTGAGGGGGAGAACCATGGCCAGTAGCAACAGCTACCAGACACATGTGAGGTCATCCATGTTAGTCTGGAGCTTCTAAAAAGTAAAACCCAGGCTAGAGCTAAGTGTATGCAAGGATTTTATTGAGTGGTTAGCCTGTGTGGGAGAAAACGAGCAGGAGGCAGGGAAGGCGAGGTGAGCTGCCAGACCACAGTACAAATTTGACCCCAAGGAAGGTGACAGAGAGGAAGGATGAGAGGAATTGTTCTAGGTTGCCCCATGAACTGGGGAAGGTGTGACAAAGCCCTCCAGGAGCTCCCAAATTGAAGTCAGAATCAGAGGAGCTCTATGTCTTTTAGGGACTGTGGCTGCCTTAGTGTCCACACTATGGGAAGCATCTGTGGGCCTGTGACCTGTGGGCAATGTGGCCTCAGTGGGAATATGGTGGTGGATGTCAGGGCACAGCAGCTGGCTCCTTGGTGAGTAACGCTGCTTGGCTAGAGGTCTGCAAGGCACTTTCTCCTGATTGTTATGATCCTGAGTCACCAGCCAGTCCTCCAGCTGACTTCACATACAGAAAGGAGATCAGCCAAGTCACTGAGTCCAGAGGAGCTGGACAGCCATGCCACAGAATCGTGAGCTAAATGGAATGCTTTGCAATTAAGTTTTGGGATAGTGTGCTTACAGCACAGGCTGACTGATGAAGCCCCTTATGTGATTTTCTAAGGACAGATCCTGGTAAACAGGGCAGGCATCACTGCACATTTAGAAAGCACTTAAATGTACTATCTGATCACTTTTCAGAGGGGCTTTAGCCATTACTGCATTAAATGAAACCTTCATCTCACCACATCTTCACCAACCCCGGGTACTATTCTGAAAGTTTTTTGCCAACTTGATCTAAGAAAACAGCACATCACTTAGTTCAATTTGTGTTTCTCTGGCTATTGCAGAGATTTGAGGCTTTTTCTTAGGTATTGGTCTTTGGTGAGGTGTCTCTTCTTATCTTGTTAAAGACCAAAGTTAGAAGGATTATTCCTGTCTCTCATGTCTCTTGTGTCCCTCTGGAAACTGTGCATGGTTTTATCAGCTTTCAAAGAAGTCCCTTCATTTCTGTGGTGATTATTAGCCCATTATCTCTCTGATGTGCTCATTCAATACTTCCCTGGTTAACCCCGTGGCTGGAGGGCTGCCTAATGACATTTTTATAGCCCAATGCAATGCTTCATTAAGCCGCTAGCTGTTCTATCTGCCCACCGACTGTAGGGACTCCCTGCTGATCCTTCAGGAGTGGGTGGTGACAGGGTGGCTGCGCTGGGGGATGGAGTTATAAGGTTGGAAAGAGACCATGCGCTCCCCATCCCCATGCAGTTGGAAGAACCAAAGATCAGGGACCATCTGAGGCTGGCCTGCTGACATGTGGCTATGGATACTTGAGGTGTGTGCTCAGTATAAAATACACACTGGATACACAAGATCTTAATGCAAAAAATATAAAGGATGTATAATATCTTGCTAGTGTTTTGAAAATATTGATGACAAGTTAAAATAATATTTTGGATATGTTGGGTTAAACAAATATTAAAATGAATCTCACTCATTTCTTTTTTTTTTTTAGTGTAGATGCTAAAAATTCACATGGCACTGTGACTTTTATTACATTTCCATTGGATGGTGCTGGTTCAAGTTCTCATAGGGAATTAGTCCCCGTGGGATGAGATTGTGTATATTTGTAGATTAACAGCCTGTAGGTATACATGTGTGAGTGTGTATGCATGTGTGTATATGTATGTGAATTTTCATGTATGCATGAGATAAATACGTGAATGTGTGAGCATGTGTGCATGGATGTGTGTGTATATACTCAGGTGTGTGAACATATGTGTATATCTATGCATATGTACAAGTGTGTGTATGTATGTGGGATATTTGTGTGTGTGTGTGTGTATATATATATATATATATATGTATGTAGTGTAGGGGCATATGGGGGGGAGGTCAGAAGCTTGACTTGTAGAAAGCCATTAGTCAGTAACCAGACTGGAGCCCAAGATGTCTTCCTCCACTCTCTGCCAGGCAACTACTATGTGCCAGACCTAATACACAAAGTCTCACTAATCCACAGGAAAACCCAGCGATCTCGGAAGTGCCACCCTGCCTCACAGGCCCAGAGGGGTTGAGTAACTCAAGAAGGTCACAGGCCAAGAAGTTATGGGAGCAGGAAGTGATATAGTGCAAGTCACTATTCCTGCAGACGCAGGCCACATCTTGAAGGGCAGTGACAATCATGCTGGCCAGTGACAATCATGCTGGCCCTCTGGAAGGGACAGTTGCAAAGTGAGTGCCCATGTTCCTGGGATCTTAGTACCAGGACAAACCAGACTGATGACCATCATGAATGTTCTCTCTTAAGTTACACCACCCCAGAGCTCACTCTTTGCCCTGAACATCAAGGAAACCACAAAGTTATTCTTGGGTTTTCTTTCAACATATGTGAAAACAGATATTTGCATGTATTCTTGTTTGTTTTTATAGTCCTTTGATCAAACCTAGGATCTACCACATGTTAGGCAAATGTTGTAACACTGGGCTAAACCCTCAGGCCAATACTTGTGTATTAAATGAAAAACCCACTGGTCGTACATGGTTGGATGGGATGCTGGCTCTATCTCTCAGTAGCCATGTAACCCAGGTGTGGTATCCCCATATGTGCAGTGGAGCCACCGCCTGGCTCTGGGGCTAGTGGCAGGTGAAATAGTGCTTGTCAAATGTTGACACAGAGTAGAGGACCCATACAGTCTATTTCCTTTGGTCTATCTCTGTTTAAAGTTTTCTAACTACTCAGATTTAATAATTCTCTCATAGGTGATTCCTAGACAAATCTAGGTATATGACAAACAAACCAATGATGTCTGTTGGAATAACAGCTTATCTATACCATGGTCTTCACTAATCTATACAAACCTCTTCATGCATGTGTGTTATCTTGATTGGCTTTTCCAAGAACTCAGTGTGTGTGCACAGGCACATGTGTGTGCCTGTGTGTGTGGTGGGAAGGGTGAGACTGGGAGCTATGTGCTCCAATTTCTCCACTTTTTCCCCTGAGCTCTGAGTTCAGAGCAGAGGAATCATAGAAGGAGCTTTCAGAGGACTTGGATTTGAACTTGGGGCTTTGCACTTGAAAAGCAGACACTTTATTGCTTGAGCCATGCCTCCACTCCATTTTGCTGTGGTTATTTTGGAGATGGGATCTCGTGAACTATTTGCCTGGGCTGGCCTCGAACCACCATCCTCTTGATCTCAGCCTCCCATGTAGCTAGATTACAGGTGTGAGCCACACAAACCCAGCGTCAGAGGATCTCAAAGATGCTTGAGAAAGGAGCAGGGAATGGATACTTGGAAAGGGTGGTAGAGTTTAAAGAATGTCAGTGTCTTGTGCTAATGATTGTTATCTGGGAACTGAAGGAAGTTGCAAATGATGCTGGGGCTGAGAAAGGAGGAATCCTATCCTAAAAAATGAGATGTCATGTACTCTTCAGAAAAGGAAAAAAATTATCTTTGTTCAATTATGGATCCAGCAGCTGGATTTTGATCCCAGGGAAGTTCCAGAATATATCACAAAGCGCCTTGAAGAGAAAATAGCAAAGTGCATTACTTGAAATGATTTCATCAGAATAAAAATTCTGGTCAGAGTAACTACATTTCTTTCCTTGGCAGTGTTTCTAGACAGGAATCCTATCCCATTTCCCTTTATATATACTATATTTGTTAGCTACTGCTGTGTAACACATTATCCTGAAATGGAGTGACTTTAAACAATAACAAACACTGAGTATCACTCATAGTTCTTTGAGTCTGAAATCTGGAAGTGTTTGGCAATGTGTCCTGAGGTTGCAGTCAGAACTGCAGCCAGGACTGTAAGTACATGAAGGTTCACTCACTTGGAGCTGAATCATCCACTTTCAAGATGGGATATCACCCACATGGTCCGACAACTGACACTGAAGTGTAGGGGTAGGAAAAATTAGATAGGGTGGTCAGAAGCTTCCCTGAGGAGAGTTGAGATCAGGAGGCTGAGAAAGTGTCAGTCAAGGGCAGAGTGAGAAGCAGAGCATCACAGGCAGAGGAAACAGTTGGTGCAAAGGCACTGGGACAGAAATAAGGGAATAGAAAAGTATGTGATGCAAGGGAGATGAGTTCAGAGACAGGTCGGGCTGATCACGTTGGCCTCCATGTTGGGATAAGGAGTTTGGATTTCCTTCCAAGTGTGATGGAAGGGAGAGAAATGATGGCGGTCTTATGGGAGGCAGTGGTATGAATTAATTGGTGTGTTAACTAGACCATCAGGCAGAGGGTATAGAGATGGGCCATAGGGCCAGAGAGCAGGTAGTGTAAGTGAAGAGAAGGTCATTACAGTGTCCCGGGAACAAGGATGGTGACTTGGATGAGAGAGAGCCATGGAGGTGGAGAGAAAGGGACAGTGTGGGGATATGCTTAGTGTTGGGAGTTAGCAAGGTGTGCAAAGGAAGGCAATATGGCAGGTGTGCTGGAGAGAAGAGAGAAAGCGAGGAGAGCTCCTGAATGTTTACTTAAACAATCAGGCAGAGAGTGGGGGCCACTTAGTACCATGGGGAAAGGCTTGTGGAAGTGCAGGTGTCTGTGTGCACGTGGATGCACGTGTGTAGGAATTGTGATCAGTCTGAGGAGCCTGTTGGACATCCCAACAGAGAGGCCAAGTTGAGCAAGTGTGTCTGGGGCTTGGTGGGGCAGATGGGACTGAAGATCAATTTTATAGCCACTGGTATATGAAGGACCCATGTTTTGACCCCTCTGAAGTGCATTCTCCCTCCCCATATTTTAGCATCCTTAACATGGGAAGAGCTTCGTGGACACTAGCAGCCTGGTGGCAGTTGGGACTTTGTTCTCACTGCCTATGAGCGGGTATCAGGGCTTGATGGAAAATCCAGGTGAGCACAGGGGCTACTCTTTTCAGAAATTCTGCCTCTCCAGCATGAGTGTTGGAGGATCTTGTGCAGAAAACATATGCATACAGACCATTCTGGCTTGAAAATCAGTTCTAAAATATTGAGCTTTGGGTGTGAGGGGAGGATTCGAACACCATCTTACCCAATGTCTTTCTTTTCTGTACTACAATAAATATGTGCAGTGTGCATGAGAGTGATGTATGATTAATTTCAATGTCAAAATAAGCCAAGAGCATCCTCTGTACAGACAAAGAATGGATTATAGATGTGACAAGAGAGCATTATGACTTAATTAATTGCAGCATTTAAACTTGTTTCACAATGGTACAGAGTATAATGGTGCATCCTACAATCAACTCAATGAACCAATAGAATTTTGGATTCAATGAAATTTTATGTTTGAAGCCACAGGCCTGGATAATAATCATAGCAGCAGATATAGTGTAGATGTTAAGGGTCTCCCTGAAAGTCTCATGTGTTGAAGGCTTGGCCCCAGCTGCTGATGCTATTGAGGGGTGCTGATGCTATTGAGGGCACTATCTTCATCGATGGATTAACTACTGACAAATTCATAGTTGAGTGGCCTATTAGGAGACGGGGTCTGGGTAGTGGAAGTGGGTCACTGTGGTTGTATCTGTGAAAGGTGTATGTTGTTGCCAGTCCTTTGTTGTGCCTCTTCTTCCTGCTGCTGTGAGCTGAGCAGCTCTGCTTCACCAGACCCTGTCCGCCATGATGCGATTGAGGACCAAGTGGCTGAATTCAGAAAATAATGGGGAAATTGAGTTTATCCACACACACATTTGCATGTGTGTGTGCTGTGGGGCAGGGAGAGGAGGCAGACCAGGGATCTGGGGCCTGGACTTGGGCCAGAGAGCTTTCCTTCTCCCATAGCTCACGGACCCTGCTCAGAGTGCTATGAAGAGTGACTGAGCCCATCCTTTCTCCTTCTTCTCCTGATGAGCCCTGGCATGGGGAGATCACACACCTCTGTTTTCCTCTTAGCAATGCCCTGTGCACATCAGAGGTGGGAGAAAGTCTACAATCAGCTTCAGTCCTCAGGAGAAGCCAGTGGAGAACCCTCTGGCATTCCATGTTTCCCACCCCTCACTCCATGGTCTTGGTGACTTGGGTTAACAAACTGTGGTGGCATCTTTGGCACTAAGGCTGTGGAGCAGTGCCATGTGACAGATGCTTTCAGGGAATAAATGGCTTCCATCAGAAACCCCCAGAGCTTCTGGGAAAAGAGAAGCTTCTTGAAAGCTCAGGAACATTTCAAAATGGAAGACACAGCCTTGGAGACATAAGAAGGCAGTGAAAATGGAGACTCTGCTTATAGAGGCATCTGTTTAAAGAAAAGGGAAGGACTCTTACAGAAGGCAAGCCATGTAGCTCACTCCTCTCACCATTTTTTGTGCTGTACCAGTCTTTATCACAGTCTAAAAGTTGGATGTGAGTTTGTTGTCACTCTGTATGTCTTGCATTAATAAGACCCTTATAGTTGGTGTAGCCGCTATTGCAGACCAACTTCCAAGTCTCAGAAGCCAATACCTTAGTATATTTGGGTTGCTGTTTGCAAAATACTTTAGACTGGGTAACTTAGAAAGTTATTGCTCACAATTATGGAGGTTGGAATGTTCAAGACCAAGGCACTGACTGATTGGGTAGCTGGTGAGGGGTTCATGGCTGGTGCCTTGTAGCTACACCCTTATGTGGTAGAAGAGGAAGGGAGCTCACTGCAGGATCTTTCATAAGGGCATGAATTCCATTCATAGGAATGATTTAAGCACTTCCCTAAGGCTCCACATCTTAATGCCATCACACTGAGTATTAGGTTCCAATACATGAATTTGGGGGAACCCCCAACATTTAGACCATAGCAACTAACAAAATAAAAACTTCAGCCTTCCTCTCAAAATGCCCAAGCAGATGACTCTGATCTACCCTTCCTCTGTGCCCTGTACTAGTGGCTGAGGTCCCTCTTTCTGTGGCCCTGGGGCTCATGGAGGATCATCAGTGGGAGGCTTTATGGTCCATGTTTCAGAGCTCCCTCCCTCATTTCAGAACTTTCACCTGCCACAAGGGGTCTGGGTAACGTAGTTCAGCTGAGTGCCAGGAGAAGGAGGAAAAAGGTATGGAGGACAGGAGGCTTGCTTGGCTTCACCAGCCTCAGCCTTGGCAGTAATCAGAATTTGAAAAGTGCTAGGTGGATGTGACCTTCTCCAAGTGTGGGGTGGTGACCAGATTCTCTCACAGATCTGGATCAAAAGGAAAGGATGGACCCAGGATGATGTGTGTTGAATATTAGGTCAACAAGTTTTCTAGATATGTGCCCTGGATGTGTGTGTGCTAACACTTGTGAGAAACTCCCAAAAGACTGACCATGTACTCTTCATTGCTCTATCTACAGGTCTAGTCAAGAAGCTGGATGCTCAGTACACATGTTAAACAAAGGACTGAAGTCAGAACATATATCAAAACTAATCAGGTATGAACTTGACAATGCATTTCCAGATCACATGGAGGCTTGAGCCCTTGGGAGGATAGTGGGAGAGGGGATCTGGTGTTCATTACTTGTACTAGGAGGATAAAGGCAGAAATAGACCTGGTGCCAACTCATAGGAGCTCGGGCAAGTCAGGATCTGTTGGTTTTTCTCACTTGACCCTGACTTGGAATTCATAGGCCATATCTGATTATGATCAGCTAAATACTATCCCCAACTTCAGTGAGGATGTTGGGAATTGCTGATGATCCTGAGAACTTCAGGTGGGTGCTGTACAGTTTTAAGGAAGGGCTCTAGAATTCAGTGGATTTTATTCTCTTAAAATAGGGAATCAACAAAAGATGAGCCAAAGTTTAAATCCAGACTGCCACCTGTTTTTGTACAGTCCCCTAGCTAAGAATGTGTTTTATACTTAAAAATGGGACATCTTAATATAGAGTGGGCCATCTTAACTACTTTAAAGTGTACAGTGTGGTACTGTGAAGTTTATTCCCATTGTTATGAAACCAATCTCCAGAACTTTTTCTTTATTTTGAAAACCTGAAACCCTATACCCATTAAACAACTCCCCATTTTCCTCTCCGTCTCTGGAAATCTTCATTGTTCTTTCTGTTTATGAGTTTGCTTCTTTAAGTACCTCATCTAAGAGTAATTCTTGAATATTTGCCTTTTTGTGACTGGTCACTTAACATGATGTCCTGAAGTTGTATTCATGTTGGAGCATGTGTCAGAATTCCATTATGTTTTAAGGGTGAATAATATTCCATTACATGTGTATGCTACATCTTGTTTATCTATTCATCTGTTGATGGACACTAGGGCTGCATTCTCCTCTTAGCTATTGTGGATAATGCTGCTATGAACAAGGTTGTATAAACATCTTTTTGAGATCTTGTTTGCAGTTCTTTAGGTGTACAGTCATGTGCTGCATGATGATGTTTGGGTCAATGATGGATGGCATATCTACAGAAGTCTCATCCGATTATAATGGAGCTGAAAAACTCCTACTTCTTAGTATTTGTACATTACCGTTTTTGTTTATATATGTTAAGACACACAAATGCTTACCATTATTTTACAATTGCCTAGAGTATTCATTACAGTAATACACTGTACACATTTGTAGCCTTGGGCAATAGGTGACACCAGGTAGTCTAGGTGTGAAGTAGGCTATACCATCTGTGTGTATGTGTGTGTGTGTGTGTGTGTGAATATACTCTGTGATGTTCAAACAAAACTACCTAGCAATATATTTCTAGAACATTTGAGCACTGTTGAGAGATGATATGACTGTGAAGTCAGAAGTAGAATTGCTAGATTCTATCATAGTTCTATATTTTTTGTGGGGGGGGCACAGTATTGGGGCTTGGACTCAGTACTGCTAAAGCCACATTTCCAGCCCTTATTTTTAAGTTTTTAAAGTAAATGCCAGAATTTTTTCCAAGCAGATGTACCATTGCATATTCCCACAACAATACCCAAGGGCTCATATCTTTCCATGTCCTGGGATTTTTTTTGACAGGAGTCATCTTAATAAGTGGGAGATGATATCTCATATGGCTTCAATTTGTGTTTCCCTAATTATTATAGAGGTTGACTATCTTTACATCTGCTTATTGGCTGTCCATCTATTTTTCTGATTATCTCTTTAAGTCCTTTGCCCATTTTTAAATTGAGTTATTTGCCTTTTTGTTGGTGAGATTTTTGTATTCTTAAATGATTAAAAGAAAAAGAAAAATAATACTCCATGAGTTATGGAAATTATATGTCACTCAAAATTTAATGTCTACCAGATGTGGCCTGATACAATAGTAGTGGGTGACCTCAATACCCCACTCTCATCAGTAGATAGACTATCTAGACTAAAAAAAAAAATCAACAAAGATACCTTAGAACTAAACAACACCATGAAATGGACATAAGAGACGTCTGTAGAGTATTTCATTCTACAGCAAAATATTACATATTCTTCCCAGGGGAAGAATAAATATCTTAGGCCATAAGACAAGTCTCAACAAATACAAAAACACAAAATAATTTCTGTACCCTAACAGACCATAATGGAATAAAACTAGAAATTAAGAGGGAGGAAAACCTCAAAAACTATTCAAACACAAGGAGACTGAATAACACACTTTTGAATAATCAGTGAGTCATTGAAGAAGTTAGTAAAGAAATTTAAATATTCCTAGTTTTAAATGAAAATGAAAATACAACCTACCATAACCTATCGGACACAGTAAAGGGCAGTGCTAAGAGGAAAGCATATAGCCATGAGTATCTGCATCAGAAAATCAGAGATATCTTAAGTATGCAACCTAATGATGCAGCTCAAGCTATTAAAAAACAAGGAGAAGCCAATCTCCAAACCAGCAGATGGAAAGAAATAATAAAAATTAGGGCAGAAATTAATGAAATAGAGACCAAAAGAATGATACAATGAATCAATGAAACAAAGAGTTGATTCTTTGAAAAGATAAACAAGATTGGCAAACTTTTAGCTAAATTAACTAAAAAAAGAAGGGAGAAAACCCAAATTAATAAAATCAGAGATAAAAAGGCAACTATTGCAACAGATATCAATGAAATTCAGAAGGTCATTAGGGAATATTTTAAAAACATACCCCAACATATTGGAAATTAAGAGGGAATGGATAAATTCCTTGACATGTACGGCCCACCAAAATTGAACAAAGAGACTGTAACCAATTTAAACAGATTTATAAGAACTAATGAGATTGAAACAATAATTTAAAAAAATCTTCCAACAAAGAAAAGCCTAGGACCAGATGGATTCACTGCTAAATTCTACCAGATTTTCAAAGAAGAACAAACATCAATGCTCCTGAAACTATTCTAAAAAATACAAAATGAAGGAATACTACCAAGCTTATTCTACACAGACAGTATTACCCTAATAACAACATCGGGTGAAGACACAACAAAAAAGAAACTTATAGGCCAATTTCCTTGATAAACACAGGTACAAAATTTCTCACTAAAATTCTTGCAAACAGAATGGAACACATTAAAAAGATCAATACTGTGATCAAATTGATTTCATTCCAGGGAAGCAAGGATAGTCCAATGTATGCAAAATAATAAATGTAATAAAACACATGAACAAAATTGAGGACAAAAACCATATCATCATCTCAGTAGATGCAGAAAATCCCTTTGACAATATTCAACATCCTTTCATGATAGGCATAGAAGGAATGTACCTCAACATAATAAGGGTTTATATATAACAAACTTATAACTAACACTATACTAAGTGGGGAAAAACCTAAACCATTTCCTCTAAAGTCAAGAAATCTTATTCAAGATTGTACTTGAATACTTAACTAGAGCAATAAGGCAAGAAAAAGGAATCAAAGTGATCCAATTTGGTTAGGAAGGAAAGTATAAGATGATGTGATCTTATACCTAAAAGATCCTAAAAACTCCATCAAAAAAACCTCATAAACACTTTCAGCAGAGTAGTACTGTACAAAAATCAGTAACTTTTCTATACTCCACCAGTGAACAGGCAGAGAAAGAAACCTGGAAAATAATTCCATTCACCACAATGAAATGTTATTCAGCCATAAAGAAGAATGAAATTATGACATTTGCAGATGAATGGATGGAAATGGAGATTATCATGTTAGTGAAGTAAACCAGGAAGGACAAAGGTTGTATGTTCAGAGGGACAAAAGTTGTATGTTCTTTCTCATAGACTGTGTGTGTGTGTGTGTGTGTGTGTGTGTGTGTGTGTGTGTTAGACTGTAATCAAGGGTCTGTCTTGGGGGGACAAGAATGAGGGGGAAAAGAAAGAAAATGATGGGGACGACAATGCCAGAAAACATTGCGTGCTTGTATGATGATGACACAAATGCAAACCACTGAAAGCTGTTGAGAAATAGTGGGGGGAGAGAGAATGAGAAAGAGAGAGCAATAGAGGGGGTTAATCTGATCAATGCACAATATATGCATGTGCGAATACCATGGTGCAACTCTTTTGTACAATTAATATACACTAATAAAAATGCAACAACAGGAAAGAAATTAAACATAAAAAATTAAATGTTTACAAATAAAGTTTTACTGGAACATAGCCACACTCTTTCATTTACATGTTACTTTTGTGCTATAATGTCAGGTTTGAGTAGTTGCAACAGAGATGGGATGTTTTGCAAAGCCCAAACATTTTGCTATCTCATGTTTTATAGAAAAGTTGGCTACATTTGGGGTAAAATAGAATTGGTAATGGAGGTAAGCCTGCATGGCCCACAGGGAGGGTGTGGTTGCCTCCAGCAGACAGTGGGGGGCAGCAGAGAGCTGACCTGGTGCAGATTCTGCATTGCTCCTGAAGCCCAGAAGCCCAGAATATCTGGACACCAAACCCCACCTGGGACACTGGAGCAGAAACCATGGAGTGTGTGTGAAATTGAGCTGAAGAGACTGGAATCCCCCAGGCCTCCTTGCCCCTTTCTGCCTACGTCTCTCCATCCGCCTTTGTGTGGGTGTCACACTATAAAATGCGAGTCTGGCCCAATGGCTCCCTTCTGTGCTAAACGACACTTCTCAGTCCTCTCTGGTCTTCTTGGCATTCAGGCTTACAATCCCTCAGTCTTCTTCCCAAGGCCTTGTCACTTTTCACGTTTTATTTCTCAGTCTTTCATTGCATGGCTCCATCAGAACCTCATGCTCCACTAATACAAACGCCAGCTTGTAGTGCTTCCTGGCTCACAGGCCTCTGTCCTGCCCTCTGATGGCATGTTTTCATTCTTCACCTCCCTTCACCTCTGTCAACCAGGTAGCTTCCTATCCTTAAGGTTCAACTTGAGTTCCACCTCCTGCAGGTAGCCTTCCTTGACCTCTTACTCCCACCCTAGACACAGCTAAGCAACCTCTTCTGATTCCTTTAATTCTCAGTGTTTTCTCCCTTCTCCTGTTACCCATGATTGGTCTCTGGAGACTTGGGTCAAAAGATTTCAGGTACCCACATCCTGTGTGGGAAAAATTCAAGCAAGACTCAACAATGTAGTAAAGTTTATTGAAAGTGAGGCAAAGTTACTGCCAACAACAGCAGTGGTGGCCCTGGCCAGGTGGGAAAGAATTGTGAGTACAGGTCTTTGTTTCAAAGAGCCTTTATAAATCAAAAAGGGCAAAATGCGAAGAAACTTGGGCAGTTTTTGCAAGTTGGGCTGGGGTAATTGACAGGTTTGATTGACAAGGTCATGTCAAAAACATGGGTCACTCTGCCTGTGCACTTATGCTAATTCTCAGGCCTTTTAATTACATGTATGAGGTGTGCTTTCACCTTAGAGGTAATCAAGGATGAAATTGTCTCAAGTCTTCCAGTCTTGCAATTGCAGAGGGTTTACAAGTGAAAAGGGCTATGGCTGCTAAGATTTTACAATTGAAAGGAAATTTACAACTGTGAAGGTTAGCATTGTTTAAGAAAGGAGGGTTCTCCTGCACATCCATGTTTATTGCGGCACTATTCACAATAGCCAAGTTATGGAAACAGCCAAGATGCCCCAGCACTGACGAATGGATTAAGAAAATGTGGTATCTATACACAATGGAATTTTATGCAGCCATGAAGAAGAACGAAATGTTATCATTTGCTGGTAAATGGATGGAATTGGAGAACATCATTCTGAGTGAGGTTAGCCTGGCTCAAAAGACCAAAAATCGTATGTTCTCCCTCATATGTGGACATTAGATCAAGGGCAAACACAACAAGGGGATTGGACTTTGAGCACATGATAAAAGCGAGAGCACACAAGGGAGGGGTGAGGATAGGTAAGACACCTAAAAAACTAGCTAGCATTTGTTGCCCTTAATGCAGAGAAACTAAAGCAGATACCTTAAAGCAACTGAGGCCAATAGGAAAAGGGGACCAGGAACTAGAGAAAAGGTTAGATTAAAAAGAATTAACCTAGAAGGTAACACCCACGCACAGGAAATCAATGTGAGTCAATGCCCTGTATAGCTATCCTTATCTCAACCAGCAAAACCCCTTGTTCCTTCCTATTATTGCTTATACTCTCTCTACAACAAAATTAGAGATAAGGGCAAAATAGTTTCTGCTGGGTATTGAGGGGGGGAGCGGGAGGGGGTGGAGTGGGTGGTAAGGGAGGGGGTGGGGGCAGGGGGGAGAAATAAACCAAGCCTTGTATGCACATATGAATAATAAAAGAAAAAAAAAAAAAAAAAGAAAGGAGGGTTCTAACATGAAATGCACATGGTGCCTGAAAGTCCCATGGCTTCTTTCCCCATATCCTAGCCTGTTTCATTCCCACTACATCAAGCCTTGCCATGGGCCCTGAGGGCATGACAAGGATCCAGTTATCTCTGGCTTCCAGCATCTGCTCAAGGTCCCAGTAGACAGCAGGCACTGAGCAAACATTTGTATAAATGAATGAATTAATGAATGGCATGAATTTCCATCAAAGGAGTGAGGCCCCTCCAGGTAACAGCCAGGTAGCATGTTCAGGTGCAGCTGAACCTGGGGGGGATGATCAGTTGGACAACTCCATCCGCACTGACATCTAGTCCTGCAGGTGGTGGAGTGGACCTGGTTCTGAAGCAATCCTCCTGCACTGGGAGACTTACACAGGAAGGGTGCCAGCTAAAGACGCTCCTTACCTCTCTGCACACTTGGCCCCTGAGATGGACTGGTCCCATGAGGACCTGGGTGGAGACACTTCACACTGCCCTCTGAAACTGAACAAGATGGTAATGTTCCATTGTTACCAGAAAGTTTAGTGCTAGTTCTTAGTTCTTGTGTCCCACAAGAGAAGAATACAGACAAGATGCTAAAATGTAGTAATAGTAAAGCTTATTAGGAAAGGAATTTAGTATAACGGGATAAATGTGGGGAGAAATGGAGAAATATTTCCTGTTCCTCATGCAGGAAATGGGAGTAAAGTCTTAAAATGGTGGTCCTCATCTCTTGGTCTTATACTTTCTGAGCTGGAGAAATACGTATTGTCATTAAATATTGGATCTGTATGGCTAAGATGAGGATTAAACAGGGAGGTGTCACCAGGCCTACTCAATTTACAGGACAAAAGGTGTGCTTTAGTACTTCCATTTGCTAGACATGTTTTTCATTCTTTTTGTCTTTCTATCCATCCAAGGAGCCTTGGAGCTTGTTAACATCTCAAAGAGAAAGGCAGTGCAGAGAGCCCTGTTCTTGTGTCTTAGACATCTAAAAGGAGATGAGAGGGGGTGGCTAGTTGCTCCCTTTTAGTTTTTACTAAATTACAATGTTTGAGTCTGAGCCTTTTAGTATGTATTAAAATAATATAATTTTCCTGATTCCTCTTCTATCTACCCTGCCTCATCCATCACACACAGCTAACTGCCACCCTACACTGTGACAGCCTGAGAAAGCCTGCTCTCTTGCTTGGGAGGCACACTAAACTAGAGGGCCCTCCTCTGGCTGGAGTCTGTTTGGGTGAACAAAGGAAGCCATATTAGAACTGGACTCTCTCCCCCTTGAAGGTGACTTACTGGAAACTCTCCCAACCCTAAAAAAAAATAAACATCTATCTTTAGCCATTTACTAGACACTCCCCACCTGGTCTACCCCTAAGCCTTGATCTCGGGAGTATCAGAGGGCCATTGAGAATTTTCCTGCCCGGTGACCTTCCTGGGACTTCTCCACCAACCTCATATCTACCCCCAGTCTGTAAGTGGCAGCGGGTTCCAGCTCTCTTGCTGGGGACCTCCTCTGTAGACCACTTTTCCACCATAAACCCTGTGCTGGCGTTTGAGCTGTCTTCCTGTTGTTAGGACCCGGAATCCTATTCCCCCGAGAGACAGAGAGCCAGGCGTGAATGCAATCAACAAAGCAGAGTTTATTGGGCTGGCTAGCCAGGGTCGAGCTCCCACACGGACATGCAGGACCGGTTAGGAAAACACGACCCTGAGCCTCTTTAGGGGAAATCTTATATAGACCGCGGTGGCGTGCATATTTTCGTTATCAACATTGGGCAAGCAGGCAGAGCACATCTTGCGCGTACCTCACATCTTGCACGTACCTCACATCTTGCACGTACCTCCCGCTCACATTCCTCACATTCTATATGCCCTAACCGAGCCCTGCCGCATTGCTTATCTTATCTACACGGGGTGTTTGGTACTGGTTTCTCCAACAAGGGGGTTGGGGCCTGCTGAGACCTCCTGTTCCTTTCATTCCCCCCTTTTCTTATGGCCTAAATTGAGGAATCATTCTCAAGGGGATGAAGAGCCTGATATTGTTGGCGGAGGACCAGAAGTTGGATAGTATTAATTCGACTTTTGACAAAAGTCATAAGTCGGTTTAGAATCCAGGGTCCTATGGTAACAAGTAATAGGATGATTATTATTGGCCCTGCCAGTGCAGATAAAAGGGTAGCCAACCATGGGGACTGGTTAAACCAAGACTCGAACCAGCTTTCCCTGCCTCTTTTTCTCGTTTTCTTTGTTCCAGGCTCTTTCGGAGTTTAGACATGGAGTCACGAACAACTCCGGTATGGTCAGCGTAAAAACAACATTCTTCCCCTAGAGCAACGCATAGTCCCCCTTTTTGGAGGAACAACAAGTCCAGACCTCGTCGGTTTTGAAGTACTACCTCAGACAGGGAAGTGAGGGATTTTTCTAGGTGGCTAATGGAGGTTTCTATTCTCTCTATATCTTCGTCTATGGCTGCACGCAGTGAAGACATCCCTTTATGTTGAGTAGCCAGGGAGGCTATGCCGGTCCCTGCCCCAGCCACCCCTAGGCTAAGTAGGGTAGCAATGGTTAGTGTAGAAATAGGCTCTCTCTTCTTTTTCTCACCTGTTCCTGTATTCCAGTATGAATATAGACTTTCCTCCGAATGATAGAGAATGCGGGGCAGCACAACCACTATAACACAGAATTCTTTAGAGCTGTTAAACACCTTAGTTGATAGGCATGGGGTGAGTCTGGACCGCGAGCATAGCCACCACCCATTGTCCTCTGGAATTACCCATTTAATAGCATTTTCCCAGGTAGAACTGGCGTTAATAACAGTACATAAGTCCCGTCTGTTCTTTGGCACTTTTCCTAAGCAGGTTCCTTGGCCGCTTACCTGCTGTATGGTCAGACCTCTCTTACGGTCTCCCCAGGAACATTGAGTAGGGTTTTCCTCAGATGAGGTATCGTGAGTGGTGTTTAGCCCTATTGCCTCATAGAATGGGGGCCTCACATCATAACATAACCAACATGAGTTAGTCATGTTAGGGTTGGTGTGGTTTAACGTCAGGAATGCAGCGTCCACTAGGTCCCAGAGGGGGTCTTTAGATCCGGTCATGAGACTGGGTCTCACCAAGGGAGGGCTGGTTTCTGATGGTCTTGGAGTTGTCACATTAGCCCGAGCTACGGTTGAGGGAAGGTGGTGAGTCATGGAAGGTTGGGGAGATGGCTTTACATTGGGCGGCCTAAGTACCTTATTAGGGCCTACTGCTGTGGACGGTGGCCCTATGGGCTCAATCTTTAATCTGACCACTATGGTCGAGCCAGCATGTCCACCATATTTATAAAACACAAGTCCCCATACCTTACCTTGTATCCACCCAGGGGTGTCCTTCTTGCCAGTTTCAGTGAAAGTGACCTTGATTCTATCTAGATCTGTGGGCTGGCATTTATGGGTGGGTATCGGAATTCTGTGCCCCCTTAATATCCCATTTACAAAGGCAAATTTGACTAGGTCTGATTTTGATATCCCCCATTTCCATTTACCATCATTGGATGTGACACATGCCCATGACCTACAGAAGGAGTATTGTATCCCCCCACATTTTTAGTTCTTTTTGTGGCCGGGGCAGGCATAAAAACCATAATGTCGGGCTGACTCCGGGGCAGTAGACTTGTAGGCAGGATTGATGTCTCTGAAGCAGAACTGAAGCTCCGGCCACCAAGTTCCTATGGGAGCAGTGCGAGTAGTCTCGTTGAGGGTGGTATGAGTCTCCCCATCGGTGAGTATCCAGGTTTGCTTATAGGGCTGGTGAGGGTTGGTTTCTGCGAGGCTCCCGCTCTGGGCATTGAGCAAGATCAGAGCGATCAGCCACCCCATCCGTGGCTGCTCCTGAAGACTCTGCATGTTCCCGGGGCCACAAAAGCTTTAGTTTTAATGGGTTGTCTGGGTGCCGCCGTACAGTCCACTCCTTGACCCCTTCTTGTTTTTGATGATTGGCTCGACGCACGTGGGAGTAATGGATCCAAGGTCCGATGCCATCAACCTTGAGGGCGGTAGGGGTAGTAAACAGTATAACATAAGGTCCTTTCCATCTAGGCTCTAGGGTTTTGGACTGATGCCTTTTAACCCATACCATGTCACCCGGGACTATGTCATGTTCTGGAGCCGGGACCCTCTCAACAGCGTGGTATGCTTGAATTAAGGGCCAAATCCGTTGTTGCACCTTAGCTAGAGCCTGTAACATGGTCAGGTAATTTGGGGCCAGATCACCTAGTCTCGGGCTTAAGGTCCTCTGAATGATGGGGGGTGGAGCCCCATACAGGATCTCAAAGGGAGTTAGCCCATGGACATAAGGGGAGTTCTGGACTTGGAAGATGGCCAAGGGAAGGAGTGTCACCCAATCTCCGCCAGTCTCCAGGGCCAATTTGGCTAAAGTCTCCTTTAGTGTCCTATTCATCCTTTCTACTTGCCCTGAGCTCTGGGGGTTATATTCACAATGTAGCTTCCAATTGGCCCCCATAGTCTGGGCTAGTCCCTGCAGGACTTTACTAACAAAAGCCGGACCGTTATCTGACCCAATTGCCTCGGGCACCCCATATCTGGGTATGATTTCCTCTAGCAAAGCCTTTGCCACTACCTGACTCGTCTCCTTCTTTGTAGGAAAAGCCTCCACCCAGCCTGAAAAGGTATCTATAAATACCAGCAAATATTTGTACCCAAACTTTCCCGGTTTTACCTCAGTAAAATCCACTTCCCAACTTCTTCCCGGAGCCCTCCCCCGTTCCCGAGTACCTGTATGGTGCCCCTCCCTTCGTCCTGGTTTCATGACTGTGCAGCTGGCACAATCTTCCACAATTTGGCGGACTGCTATGGTCTGGTTCGGAAATCGGAGCTGCGCAGATGTCAACAAGTCTAGTAATTTTCTCCGCCCCAAATGGGTGGACTTATGTAAGTTAGCCAACAGGAATCGTCCGAGTTTTTTAGGCAGAATTAACTTGCCTTCCAAGTCGCTTTTCCATCCGTCTTCCCCTTCTCTAAAGGGGGAGTGGGCTCTCATCCAAGTGAAATCCTCTGTGGAGTATTCTGGTCGGGGGGCGGGTAGCGGAGGGAGCTCTGGGACTGGCACGTCTATCGCCGCAACCGTGGAAGGTTGCCCTGTCTCCATGGGAGGACTCACCATTGCTACTCTCTTTGCTTCTTGATCTGCTCTGTTGTTACCGACAGCTTCCGGCGTCTTGGCAGACTGGTGGCCTGGGATATACATCACTGCCACTGCCTTCGGTTTTTCCACTGCCATTAATAGACGCTGGACTTCGGCTAGGTTTTTTAGATGTTTTCCTTCTGCTGTGCGGAATCCTCTTTCGCAATAGATGGCCCCGTGGACATGGATGGTACCAAAAGCATAGCGGCTATCGGTGTAGATATTGACTCGCTTTCCTTTTGCCCTCTCCAGGGCCTCTGCCAAGGCAATTAATTCCGCTTTTTGGGCTGATGTTCCGGGTGGGAGGGCGCTGCTCCATACCGTATTTCCTTCTTGGTCGACTACAGCTGCCCCTGCCCTTCGGGCTCCATCTTGGAAAAAACTGCTTCCATCCGTGTACCAGTTTAATTTGCAGCCGGACAGGGGGGTATCCTTTAGGTCAGCCCGTACCTGTGTAACTTCGGAGAGGAATTCTTTGCAGTTATGGACAGGTGTCTGCAGTTCCGGGTTAGGCAACAAGGTGGCAGGGTTCAGGATTACGGGATCTGTGAATGTGATCCGAGGGGAATCCAACAAGAGCCCCTGGTAGTGGGTGAGCCTGGCATTCGTCATCCATTTCCCAGGGGGTTGTTTAAGGATTCCCTCCACCGGGTGAGGGGCCGTTACCCAGAGGGCCTGTCCAAAGGTTAGTTTATCGGCTTCTCTCACCAGCACAGCAATGGCCACTATGATGCGGAGGCAGGGGAGCCATCCTGCCGCTACTGCGTCTAATTTCTTGGAAAAGTATGCCACTGGTCTCTTCCAGGGACCTAGCTGTTGGGTCAAGACTCCTTTGGCTACCCCCTTTTTCTCATCTACAAACAGAGTGAATGGTCTTGTAGGATCTGGCAAGGCTAAGGCAGGGGCCTGCAAAAGAGCGTCTTTTAGCTGATCAAAGGCCTGTTGTTCTCTCTCTCCCCAACTCCAATCTGGAGCTTCTTTGGTGGCCTCATATAGGGGTCTGGCTATTTCCGCAAATCCTGGAATCCAGAGTCTACAGAACCCCGCGGAGCCCAGGAATTCTCTCACCTCCCTAGTGGATGTCGGGGATGGGATAGCCAGAATAGTCTGTTTCATGGCATCAGTCAGCCATCTTGCCCCATCTGCAATCCGATAACCCAAATATGTCACTGACCTTTTACAGATGTGAGTTTTCTTGGTACTTGCCCGATACCCCAGCTCACCTAATTCCATTAGCAGGTGTTCAGTAGCTTTGATGCACTCCTCTCGGGTTTCTGCCGCTAACAGTAAGTCATCAACATACTGTAATAGAGTGACTCGTGGGTGGCTCCGGCGAAAAGGTTCCAGGTCCTGGCTCAGGGCCTCATTAAACAGGGTGGGAGAGTTTTTAAATCCTTGCGGCAGTCTGGTCCAAGTGAGCTGTCCGGATTGGCCCCCATCTTCTTGCCATTCGAAAGCAAATAGCGGCTGACTAATTTCTGACAATGGAATGCTGAAGAAAGCATCTTTCAAATCAAGGGTTATATACCATACTTGCGAGGGGGGTAGGTGGCTGAGCAAGGTATAGGGATTCAGAACGGTGGGATGAATGTCCTCCGTCCGCTCGTTTACCTTTCGTAGGTCTTGCACAGGCCTATAGTCCCCGCTTCCCAGCTTTCGGACGGGGAGCAGAGGAGTATTCCAGGCAGACTGACAAGGCCGCAGTACTCCTTCCTTTATTAGCCTGTGGATATGAGGGGCTATACCTCTTTGGGCCTCCTCAGGCATAGGATACTGTTTCACCCGAATGGGGAGAGCAGAAGCCTTCAATTGTATAACTATGGGCAGGAGGTGTTTGGCGAGGCCAGTTCCCGCAGTCTCCGCCCAGGCCGTGGGAAATCTTTTTACCCAATGAGTCATGTCCCCTCCTGGTTCCTGTTGACTCTCAAACAGACGATGCTCGTCAGCCAATGATAGGGACAAGACATGAATCGGGCTCCCTTCTCGATCAGTCACAATTATTCCATCTGGTTCAAAATGGATATGGGCCCCTATTTTGGTGAGTAGGTCCTGTCCGAGCAGGGGAGCAGGGCTCTCAGGGACGACCAAGAAGGAGTGTGTGACCTGGTGTTTTCCTAAGTTCACCTTTCTTTTGGTAGTCCATGTACATAACTGCGTACCGGTGGCCCCCTGAACAACACTTGTTCGTGCCTTGTTCAAAGGTCCATGTGCCTTGTTTAAAACCGAATATTGGGCACCGGTATCCACCATGAACCCCATCGGCTTCCCCTCCACATGTATTGTTACCCAGGACTCGGGGAGGGGGTCCGAGCCCCATCTCCTTCAGTCCTCTTCTCCAGCTAGGAGGACTCTGGCCTGCTCTACTGCTCGTTCCCTTTCCCTGTTTTCCCCCGGTCTCCTTCCAAACCCTCTTCTTCCCTTTAACTTAGGACATTCTCTCTTCCAATGCCCAGTTTCCTTACAGTAAAAACAATGTTTCTTTTCCGGGGTCCTGGCGTGGCCCCCTCCCCTGGGTTGGTCCTGGACACCCGCTAGGAAAATACGGGCCATTTCTCTCTGTTGCTTTTGGTTTTCCTTAGCCTGGAACTCCCGGTCCTCCTTTCTCAATTTCTCCTGGGCCTCCCTGTCTTCCTTTCTCTGTCTTTCCTCCCTTTCTTCTGGAGTTTCCCTAGCGGTAAAGACCTTTTCCGCTACCTGTAGCATTTCCCTTATAGTCATCTCCCCTAAGTTTTCCTGTTTATTGAGTTTTCTCCTAATGTCTGGAGCTGCCTGATTAATGAATGAGAGTACCACAGCAGACCGGTGGAGGTCCGCCTCAGGGTCAATAGGGGTGTACTGACGGTATGCCTCATAGAGGCGCTCTAAGAAACCGGCCGGGCTTTTGTTTTCCCTTTGAACGACTGCTTTTACTTTTGCAAAATTGGTGGGCCTTCTAGCGGCCGCTCGGAGACCGGCCATAAGAGTCTGGCGGTAGATCCGAAGACGCTCCCTACCTTCTGCGGTCCTGAAATCCCAATCAGGGCGGCGTAGGGGAAAAGCCTCGTCTATGGCCGGTTGGAGAGTTGTGGGTCTCCCATTATCCCCCAAGACGTTCTTCCTCGCTTCGTTGAGGATGCGCTCTCATTCCTCCGTCGTAAAAAGAGTATTGAGCAGCTGATGACAGTCATCCCAAGTGGGACGGTGTGTATGCATGATGGACTCCAAGAGATCTATGAGACACTTGGGGTCTTCAGAAAAGGGCGGGTTCTGCGTCCTCCAGTTATATAGATCACTGGAGGAGAAGGGCCAGTACTGAAACTGTTGCCCTCCTCCCGGTCCCCCTTGGCCCACCATCCGGACTGGAAGTGTAGGGACAGTTTCCTCCCCCTGTGTTGATGAGGAGGGCCCGTCTTCCCCTTCCCTTTCCCGGATCCCTCGGGGGCGAAGTCTTCGACCCATTCCTCCTCCTGCTGCCAGTCCTGTTGAGGAGGATGAGGAAATTTCCTCCTCCGGGGCACTGGCTTGGCTAGGGGGAGTCATGTATGGAGGCGGCCGATCTTCCTCTGCCCCTGCGAGGGATGGGTAAAGGGGGGAACTCTCTGGTAAGACCGGAGATGGTGAAGGAGATGCCCTAATTTGAGGACCGGTCAAGGTGGGAAGAGGAAGTTTTTCCTCCTCCTTTATGACCAAGGCGGGCGTGACTGGGGTTTTAGCCCCGGGGGCCGAACTGGAGGGGTGGGTCAGAAAAACTGTTAACCAAGGGGGAGGGTTCCTCACCAGATCCTCCCAAACCAAAATGTAAGGAACTTGGTCTGGATGGCCTCGATTGTCTGGCTGAAAAATGACTGCTTTAACCTTAGTGATCAGGTCTAGGGAGAGGGAACCTTGAATGGGCCACCCGACTCCAAAGGTGGGCCACTCTGTAGAACAAAAGGTGTCGAACTTACCTTTCTTGATGACCAGACCCGCATTTAAGGCCCTTTCTTTAACTTCTGAAAAGTGAGAAAGGATCAAAGACTTTGGGGTTGTTTGTCCCTGTCCCATTGTGGAAGGAGAATCAAACACCAAGAGAGAGAGAACAAAAAGGGTGAAGACAACAATAATTCCACGCACACAAAACACTCTCCAGCACTCGCTCGGACCGGTCCTTCTCTCACCTGGTGCGCACCCCATTCAACCTCCTCACCGTCCAACTGGGATATCAGGCCGAAAGGCGTCCACTTGACGGGTGGTTGGTCGACTAGTTCAATTAGTTCTTCACCTGGCGCCAGGGTTCCTAAAATGCTCAAGCCCAAATGAGAGGAAAGCCTCTCCCAATAGGACCCTGTGGTCCTCTTTGCGAGATTCCCAGAATGAATCTCCCTGGGGATTGGCCGAATCCCCGCCGCGGCCCAAATGGAACACTCAAGTTCCTCCAAATGAGGGTCTGGGATCCCCTCCCAATGCCTAGGACTTGGGATCGCCCCTGCTTTCTCGCAGACAGGTTCTGTCTCTCGAGAAAATGAAATCTCGCTGGGGCCTCCAAATGTTAGGACCCAGAATCCTATTTCCCAGAGAGACAGAGAGCCAGGTGTGAATGCAATCAACAAAGCAGAGTTTATTGGGCTGGCTAGCCAGGGTCGAGCTCCCACACGGACACGCAGGACCGGTTAGGAAAACACGACCCTGAGCCTCTTTAGGGGAAATCTTATATAGACCGTGGTGGCGTGCATATTTTCGTTATCAACATTGGGCAAGCAGGCAGAGCACATCTTGCGCGTACCTCACATCTTGCACGTACCTCACATCTTGCACGTACCTCCCGCTCACATTCCTCACATTCTATATGCCCTAACCGAGCCCTGCCGCATTGCTTATCTTATCTACACGGGGTGTTTGGTACTGGTTTCTCCAACAAGGGGGTTGGGGCCCGCTGAGACCTCCTATTCCTTTCACTGTCTATCCATTCTGTGCCTCTTCCATTCTACAGACCGAGTATCAGATGACCTGAGCCCAAGGTTGAACCCTGTTGAGCAGCAGCTGTGTGACTTTGGGGTATCACTTGTCCTCGCTGAGCCTCCGTAGCTTCATCTGTGAAGTGAGGATGAGGCTTCACCTCTGTGACCTCCTGGGGTTGCTGGCCTGGAAGACCCTGGGAAGAGTGACCTGCATGGTCTGTCTGCAGCAGACTAGCAAAGGCGAAATAACCTGTGATGGGACCCCCTTCTCTTAAGTGAGCAGTTATCCTCATGCTAGACTTTTTTTCACTATTCCCCCAGCATCTCTAGAGCAATAGATCCCCTCCAAGTTGTGAATACCCTGGAAGTCTACCTTTGCAAGACAGTGTCCAAAGGGGTGCCTCTGGATCTGGCTTGCTTAGTAAAAGGAGGCCTGCCCCCATTTGACCTCTCAGCCTAGTCCTCTACTTAAGACTTTATTATTGGTCACATCTCATACATACAATTAAAGACCTAGAAATTAGCATACGTACATGTGCAGAATGCCCCATGTTATGTGATAAGGCTGTTTTTAAAAAATTATTATTATTATTATTTGGTGCTCCTGGGGTTTTGTTATGCGTTGGTGTCGAAGTGTTACGTGCCGGTGTCAGGGTCCTTGTCTTTACAGGCAGAGAACTGGCTCGTGAGGCATCTGAATGATAAGCCAAAGCCGGCGTATAAAGTAGGATTTATTAGAGAGAAGGGAACGGCTACAGCTACAGAGGCGCAGCGGAGCCCGGAAGCTGGTAGCTTGATGCTCAGGTGAAGGCTGGGGTTTTTATGGACGATTTAACTCTGGGTTAGGTGGGTTTTTCTCATTGGCCATGGATTCGAGAGCTTTCTCAGGTGAACTGGTTTGGTTAGCACCTTTCCTGGGGGAGGGGAAACAGTCTTGAGAGCATTTTGCTCATCAGCCCTGTGGCAGATCTATCAGACCCTGTATCACTTCTTTAGGATGCAGAAATGCAGTTTACCACTCCCTCTCAGGGTGCAGGAATAATATTGCTCTCCATGGGGGATGGGATACCCAGTCATCTGCCTTAGGTCTCCAGACCCAACAGTCTGAATTCGGGGCCTCACATCCACTGGGCGGATGCTCTATGACTTGAGCCACTCCTCTGCCAGCCCGAAGGCTATGTTAGCCCCATCATCCTAGCCCCAACCTAAGGACTGCCCAGAATTTTCCTGCCTTACGACTTATAAATTGTATTTAAAAAGATCAATGTTTCTGAGTGACCTGGCAGGTGATAGAACAATAATGTCGCCATTTTGTGAATCAGCCAAAATGGCAGCCCCTCCCTTAAACAAATTCCCATGCTCTAAGACAGCCCCACCCCTACCAGAGACTACTGCGCATGTGCTAACTTCCTTACCCTCCCCCTTCTATTAAAGCCACTGCTCACCCAGGCTCGGGGCTGTGCCATCTTTTCCCTGCCAGCCTGGCAGTTTGGGCCTGCCATTAAACTCTATGGACGTGAGCCTTTTCTCGTGAGCTTTCTTTGAGAGCAGCGTTTTTCCTAACAGCAGGAGCCCACCACTTCTCTTGTGGTGCCTCCTCTTCCTCTTTCTTTCCTTTTCTTTCAATAAAGTTTGCTACTGTTTTGTAATTTGTGTCTCTGTCCAGTTCTCTGTTCAGGTGACACAAGAACTTGGGATCTTCTGGACTAATGTCTTCTTAAACCAATCAGCCCAGAAATATTTCTGTAATGTCAGTGGTCCTTCAGTCAGGTAGCGAGCCTCTTGGGACAGAGCAGTCCCACGTGTGACTCTTTGTCTGCCTTCCAGAGCCAAAATAAGGAGCTCTGAGTCTGCAATGCCATCCACGCAGTGCAGGCCAGAGACTGCAAACTCATTTCAGAATTAGCTGGAGGAATTAATCACTGTACAAACAGATTTCTCTTGTCAGATACAATTTATAAATATCAGTTACACAGGAAGTCAATTAAAACTTCCCCTGTTGACTCAGGCCTCCCCCTCTCCTCGCTCCTGCACAGCAATATGTCACTCTTGATAAGAGGCCTGTGACTTTTAGGACCAATACTGTGAGAATTCCCCCTTCTCCTATTAATTAGATACCATCTGGGTTTGGTGGAAATCTTATTAAGTGTCAAGCTCTTGCTGTTGAGTCATTTTCCCTCAGAAATAAATAAAACGTGGTTCTTTTCCGGCTTCATTCATTTATTTATTCTTTCAACAAATAAATGCAATCTACTTATCTCTTTCAAGTTTGTGCTTAAATCTCACCTCCTTGCTGATGTTTCCTGACCACCTGTTTAGTGCTACAGCCTGGTCTTCCCCAAACATTTCATCCCCATTTTCTTGATTTCCTCCTACACTCCCATAGCCCTCATTACCTTCTAGCACACAAAATAATTTATCTATTTATTATACCTTTTTCTTATTTTCTGTCTCCTAGGCTGCAAATTTTACATCTCCAGATGGCCTCGCCCTGTGCCAACGCTTGAGATAATGGCCCTATATCCTCCTTATAGAATACCACCCCATAGCAAGCTCAAGCATGAGACTTGAGGGCATAATGACCTCTTTATGACCTTCAACTGATGGTGCCAAATTGGGAAGGGCAAAGGGCACCTACCACTTTCTCTAAGGTGCAGGTGTATGAGTTCCCACACCTGAGCACCACTGCACAGTTGTCAAAACATTTGGGGGGGGAGGGGCCTTGGTTTTGTGCCACCTAGAGAAAGCAAAACCCTAGAGTGTACAGTTTGCCTCATAGCCCCAGATGTACTGTAATTCCACTTTGCTAATAAATCACGCTTTGCTATCTTTCTATTCTTTATGATATTTTTTTCTGCACCCGCACCCCTCTCCTAATCTTAAACTTTGTACCCCAAGAACCTGGACATCTGGAACACCCACCCTGTCACAGTACTGCCAGCAGGAGAAAAAAGAAAAGAAGAAATGTTTTCTTAGTGTTCCTCATGAGCCCTTTGGTAAGGGGTCTTTGTCATTTGTAGGCCTTGCAATGGCCGTACAAATTAAGTGGTTGCTGTATTTTCACAGAAAAAATGTCTGCCCACATAGGTTAAGCCATTTGCCTAATGTTACTCTTCCGATGGGAAGTAAACCCAGGCTGCAAACTCAGGACTCCAAAGTGCTGCACACTGCAGCACAATGGAGAGAAAGCAAGTGTGTTGGAGCTCCAAGGAAGACTTCTTGAAGGCGGTGCCATTCATATCCTCTTACAGATAAGCACTAGGTGCAGAAACTGTCATTTGCTATGGAGAAAAGGGTGAATTGCCAGCTGAAAGAAGCTGATGTCAGGTGAGGAGCCACAGCCAAGGCCTGGGCCACAGAGGGAAGCACTGGAGTGGGGTCAGGCAGCAGCTGAGACTGATTCAAAGCCAAGGCTTTCTTTCCCAGTTTGCAAGGCTATCACATATGCTACTGAAAGACACATCACTCTTTGGAAAGTCCTTTAAAAAAGGCAGAAATCAGCATTTCTCTGCTTCACATCCGCTCAAATGAGGCAGATCCAAAATGTACTGAAACAAAATAGCATTACCTTTGTACGGACCAAAGAGGTTATAAAAAGCCCAATCAGTTAAAAGTCCAGCTGTTGCCAAAACATTTGGAAAAAAAAAAAGGCCCTAGATTTTAAGGAGGGCCTACTCTACTGGGGTCCAGACATTTTGTGTCTGCTAGAGACTTATTTAAGTCATCAGAAGCAGGTGGCATGATGGCTGTTTTAGATGTGAAGAGTTCTCCAAAGTCACAGGCCAGCAGGACAGAGGTGAACCTCCCAAGTACACTCTGCCTGCCTTGCTGCCTCTTTTGCCCTTGAAAAAATGCATGCCCAAGCCTGAAAAATACTGCATTCAAGGCAGCCAATTCTGTGTCTGCTGCTGGGAATAATTCATTTTAGACCGCTGTGCTTGTCCTTTTAGGGAAACATTGAAATAGTCCCCAGGAGCTCAACTTGATCTATTTAGCTTGAACCTCCCTGTGGCGCCGAGCAGATGCAGGAGCTGGGAATCTGTGCTACTGTCTGCCTTGGCATTTGATGGTGACAGTCTGGGAAAGCTGAGACTGGGAAAATCAGATGGCCAGGCCATTCAGAGAGTCTCCAGTTACTAAGCCATCCACCCAACTCAGAGCAAGTTGCTAGGCAGGCTGCAGAGATTGCAAAGTGGACAAGACCCTTGCCCTGTCCTCAAGGAGTTCCCACAACAGCAGGAAAAGTCATCTGTGGCCTGTGTACCTGCCATCAAACTTCATGGCTCTTCCTAGGAACTGCATTCAGAAAAGGATGTCTTTAGTGTGCAGTGAGGGTGGAGTTTCAGCTCTCAGACATCAAAAGGTGACCCATCAGACACCTGTGCAAGCCCAAAGACACTTTTTCAGTATTCCCCCAGCTCCACCCTATGCCATCTAGAGAGCAATAAATCTCCTCTCAGTTGTGAATACCCTGTCAGTCATAAATATCTTTGCAAGATGGTATCTAAATGGGCACCTCAGAGTTGAGCTTTCTTAATAAAAAGGAGGTCTGCCCCCAATTTGACCTCTCAAGCCAAGTCCTCACCGTAAGCCTTTATTATTGGTCACATCAAATACATACAATTAAAGACCTGGAAATTAGCATAAGCACATATGCAGAATACCCCATATGTGCTAAGGCTGTGTTAATTAAACCTGCCAGCCACCTTAGCCCCAACCTAAGGACTGCCCAAATTTTTCCTGACTTAAAATTTACAAATCGGGCTTAAATAAAGAGTTCAATGCTTCTGTGCCACCTTGCAGGAGCCTGCTGGCTTTTCTCTTGCAGTGCTTTCTTGTACACTTTCTTTTCTTTCAATAAAGTTTTGCTACTGTTTTGCAATTTGTGTCTCTGTCCAGTTCTCTGTTCAGGTGACATAAGAACTTGGGATCTTCTGGACTAATGTCGTAGTCCACTCAGCCCAGAAACAGCAGGAATTCCTTCCCCAGGCCCCACTTAGAGCACTGTGCTCCTGAACCAGTTTATTCTATCCAGTACCTGGAGCTCTCCAGCGCAAACGTCTCATCTCCCTAAGGCGTGTATGGAAGGTTTGAGGATGATGTGATGCAGACACTGGCAAGCACAGCCCTTTCTAGTAATCTTGCCCAATGTTCAGGTGTGGAGGTATTATTAAATAACAACTCTTTCTTTGCTTGCATCTGATGGATGGAAATAAAGATGTCGCCTCTAAATGCTAGATTGGAAGACATATTGGCTAGCTTTTGCTGCATAGCAAACTACTTCCTCCACCCAATCTCAGGGGATTATGACAAAAAGAAATGTGTCCTCCTTGGTCTGTATCCACTAGCGCAGTTCCACTTCAAGTTACAGGCGGGTTCAACTCTGTTCCAACTGTTTCTGCTGTCCACAGGAGTGGTGGGCATGCTGTTCTCACAGTAGGTGGCAGGAGTGTACGAGGGGCAAGCAGTAAAGTCTCTGGCCCCAGTAAATTACTGGACTGAATGCTTTATCAGAGCGGCAGATGGTGGACAAGGAAGAAGAACAAGGATGTATATTCTTACGTGTGGAACGTGAAAACAAAGTGTGCGAGGGTCATGTGGTCTCTGTCGGAAGATATCCAAATTCTTTGTGTCCAGCACGGAAACATTCAAGCAAGACACATGGATGTAGGAAGAGAGGTATTTATTTTATTTATTGGAAATACAGTTTATTAAAAGTGAAAGGAAGGCATCACAAAATCAGTAGAGGGGCCCCATTTTGCCCCAGGTAGGCCTGGTGTGAGGGAAGCAGGAAAGGAAGCAGAAAGAGCACTCTTTATCTTAAGGCATTTAAAAAATTGCTAACCTGTGGGAGGGGAAAAACCTGGAGTTACCCAGATCACCAATAATTGGCAAGTGGGAAGGAATTTGGGCAGTCCCAGTGGGTCAGGCTAGGGTGATTGACAGTTACTGTGCACGTGCACCCATGCTAGCTCCTAGGTATTTTAATCATATGCCTGGGGTGTGATCCACTTTAATCTGAGAGACAATGAAGGGCAGAATCACCCCATGGCTTCTTGTCTTACAATTCACAACAGGAAAGGATAGCATTGTGTCCAGATAAGAAGTTTAGCATGCAATGTGCTTAGAATAGGTTAGATGGGATCTGAGGAGTCCCTTGGCATTTTTTCCTATTCTTTTAGCCTGCCTCAAAAATGAGACATTGAGCCCTTTGCCAGGAAGTTCTACCCACGATTCATGGGCACAACTATACCACTACTGGCTTCCCCACAAGGGAGATTGCCCCTCTGACTCAAAAATCACACATCCTGTAGGAACTGGGATCTCTAAGAAAAAGGAGAAAACAAAGAGGGGTTGAATTGTGTACAAGCACCTTCCCTTCCTCTCATCAGGATCCAAAGTGAACCAAGGGCTGCAGGAGGCCAGAGTGCAACCCTAATTGATGTCCCTCAACATGGAAGCACAGAGAGCAGAAAGAAGGTTCTCTGTAGGTAATACACATGTGCGTGGGGTACATCTCAGTACTTGGTGTTCACAGCCCATTGCTGTGGGTACACTCTCCTTGGAAGGATGGTACTTGTGAAAGTCAACTAAATTGGGTCTTTTCTGTCAAAGGGCTAGCTCAGTTGGTAGAGCATGAGACTGTTAATCTCAGGGTTGTGGGGTTGGTCACCCTCTCTCCCCCAACCCCCGCCTGACACCACACTATGGAATATATCTGTCACTATGTAGATATAAGCAATTTTCCCAGTTGCCTATGTGCTCTGTGGCACATCTATAAAGTTTCCGCCATCAGCAATGCATTGTCACAAGAAGTCCTAACTTTCTCTATCCTGAGGCCGAAAGTGTAAGAAGTTCCAAATAAGAGGTCTGGAGACCATGGCAATGCTTATTTCTTTTGGCTGTTCCCAAAAGATGACATTAGAACTTTCTGGGGACCAAGGGGCATGACAAACAAGGTGAGGGAGCAAATCAAGGAAGTTATAAGAAACTAGGGACAACTTCTCCAAGGGAAGCCAGGGTCACAATAAACAGAGGGAGAAGAAGGCAGACAAAGGCAAAGAACAGGGAGGAAGCATGTGGGTCCATGTCACAAAAGTATGTCCACCATTTCTGGGGAGGACAGAAAGGCTGGCCCATCATAGAGAGAAAGATCTGACTTTTAGTTATCTTTCTTAGCTGCTCATGTGGCAATAGGCCATCCCATATAAACCCCAGGCAGGCTTTGGAGTCACTTCAAAAAGGGATGTATCAGAGTTGGCCGATGAGACTTAGTGAGATTAGACTAAGAGGCAACCTATGGTCGGGGAAAGTCCCTACGACAGTGAAGAGAAGAGAGGACAGAAAAGAGGGAAGTGTGCAGGGAGTTCTGCCTCTGACTTGTTGGCAACAGGGGGTCTCCCATGATGAGGGAATCCATGGGAGTGCCAGATGTTCATAGCTGCACCTCAGGCAAACCCCTGATGGGTAGGCACTTTTGGTACTGACCTTTGTTTTCATGGTCGCCACAGTGAGAGTTCTTGTGGAACTGTGAAAGCCCCAGGGCTCCCTCCAAACACCCTTCTCTAACTTTACAGGCACTTCTCCAAGTACTCCACCCTTTTATTAAAGAGGTAGTCTTTCATTTGGCTGCCTGTTTCTGGTGGAGACACCTTACTTAAAAACCTAGGATATAAGGCTAGCAGGCAGGATCCTAAATGTTCTCACCACAGTCTGACCCATTACTCCATTTCCTTTAGTCTTGCCATGGATGGCAGAGGGAAATTGCAGGATGGGGATGCCTGTTCTTGCTGGGTCAGCCCCCATTCAGGATGCTGACACAAGGGGAATTTGACAAGTTTTTCTGTTGTTCTTCTAAGTGGGACTTGCCCCTGCCAATCTTCTGACCTCAGTACCCAAGCAGTCTCTGCTGGCCTGTCTACTGACACATTTGAAAGATCTTGACCCTGATAATCTTAAGAGAAAAACCCTCATCTTTCTTTTGTACTGAGGCCTGGCTCCAATATCCCTGAGGTGACCAGGAGAACTGGCCTTCAGAGGGCTCCTTAAATTATAATCCCATACTCCAACTAGATCTTTTCTGTAAGTGAGAGGAAAAATGGACAGAGGTCCCCTGGGTACAGCTTTTCTTTTATCTCCAGGATCACTGGAATGATTCCATGACTGCCACCTAGACATCTGAAGCTTGGCTATGCTCTATAATCCCCCAAAACAGCATGGGGGAGACCAGCAATTAGCAGTTCAATGCCAACCTCCTGAGGAAGCCAAGGCACCCCTATCCACCAAACTCCCTGCCCTACCCTCTGAACCACCCCAATATTTGGGACCCCCCCCCTCAACAGGCAGTAACAGAAAGGGGGCAAGTCTATGCTCCCTTCCAGTTATCAGATCTCAAAGAGATCAAAAAGGATTTAGGCAGTTATGCAGACAATCCTGACAAATATATCCAGGCCTTTATTGCTGTGATCCAGACCTTTGAATTGGCATGGAAGGATGTCATACTCCTGCTAGACCAAACACTTTCCTCTTTAGAAAAACAATGGGTCCTGACCCAGGCCATCTGGTGGGAGATGATTTCCACCTACAACATGCCCCAATACCCATGGCACTAGGGAATGAAGGGATAGAAATTCCTATGCCCACAGAGGCACAAGCGGTCCCTTTGGTGGACCCCAACTAGGATCAAAATGATGGAAGAAATGAATGGATGAGATGCCACTTTATCCAGCTGATAGTGGAAGGACTAAAAAGGGCCAAGATTAAGCCTCTAAGTTATTCCCAGGTAACTGCAGTGCAACAAGGCCCTGATGAAAATCTCCTTATCTTTCTACAGCATCTTAAGGATGCTATCCTGAAACACACATCAGTGGACCCAGAGTCCCAGGTGGGAGAGGTTCTCCTGAAGGATAAATTTCGAACTCAGTCAGCCCCAGATATCCGTAGAAAACTCTAGAAGTCTGTGATTAAAGGGGAAAAGTCATTGGACCAACTAATGCAACTAGCCACGTCTGTATACTATAATCAGGACTTCACTAAAAAGAAAGAAAAGAATAAAAAACATCATAACATAATTGCAGCTCTCAGGGGTAGCCCCCCCCCCACATGGCCTTACATCCCAAGTTTGCTACCATTGTGGACAGGAGGGGCACTTCTGCAGGGAATGCCCAAATGGAGGACTGCCCAGGAGACAGTCCCAACCCCCACTGGGATGTTGCCCTGTTTGGAAGGATAACCACTGGAGGTCTAAGTGCCCCCATCTCCAGGCAGAAGGTAGGGTGCCCCTTCCTATTGATTGGTGGGTTCCAGGGCCTCCTGTCCAGGCTCCACTTCTTGACATCAATGTTGAGGAGCCTTGGGTAGCCATAACAGGGGAGAAATGAAAGGTCATCTTTCTCTTAGACAGTGGAGCCCGTTTCTCTGTCTTGCCATTTTCTCCTGGTTCCCAGTCCATTGACAAAGTTATCGCTCTAGGCATATCTGGCCAGCCCCTAGAGAACTATCTCACCTGGACTCTGGCTTGCTCTTGGGGAGACCATCACTTCTGTCACTCTTTTCTCATAATCCCTGGGGTGGGATTTACTATTTCAACTAAAGGCTCAAATTTTGTTATCCCAGGGGGACTCTCTCTGTTGCCCCTTCTTTCAGGAACAAGTAGATCCTATAGTATGGACTCATGGAGTGACTGTAGGGTGAACAAAAATGGCCTTTCCTGTTCAAATAAGACTTAGAGACCCCCTCACAGTTTCCACATCAAAAGCAGTATCCCCTAAAGGCTGAAGGGCAACAAGGCCTCTTACCCATTAGTAGTTCCCTAAAAAAACAAGGATTACTAACCAGTTGCTCCAACCCCTACAATACTCCTATTCTTGTTATCTGAAAAGGATCAGATAGATGGAGACTTGTTCAAGATCTCTGGCTCATTAATGAAGCACTCATTCCTCCCCACCCTATTGTTCCCAATCTCTATACTTTATTGGCTCAAATACCCTCAAAAGCTCACTACACAGTACTAGACCTAATGGATGCTTTCTTTTGCAGTCTCTTACATCCTGATAGTCAGCCTCTGTTTGCCTTTGAAGATCCTCCCAACCCCTCACAACAACTGACCTGGACAGTTCTGCCACAAGGGTTTAGAGACAGCCATTATCTTTTTGGACAGGCCCTAACTAGAGATTAATTAGATTGGCACCACCCAGCAGTCACCCTTCTTCAAAATGTTGATGGCCTACTTTTGTGCAGAGCCACAGTGCCCCTCATCTCCAGAGTGACTGAGTCCCTTTTAAACTTTCTGGCCTCCCAGGGATACAAAGTCTCCAAGGAAAAGGCCCACTTATGTCTTCCCCAGGTCACTTATCTGGGCATGGTCTTAAAGGGAGAAACTTGCTCCCTGAGTCCTGAATGGATCTACCCAATCCTCCATTACCCACTGCCCCAGACAATGAGGCAACTTGGAGCCTTTTGGGGAGTTATAGGATTTTGCAGAATCTGGATTCTTGGGTATGCAGTCCTTGCCAGGCACTTATATCAGCTCCTCAAGGAAGCTCAAAAGGATTCCCAATCCCTCCTAGAATGGGATCCCAAGAGTGTAAAGGCCTTCCAAACCCTCAAATGGTTGCTCCAGATGGCTCTGGCACTGAGCCTGCCCACCCAAAACTGCTTTCAGCTCTAGGTCTATGAAAAAGGCGGGGGAGGGTAGCCCTTGGAGTACTAACCTGGCTCTGAGGGCCCACTCCCCAACCAGTGAGATAACTGAGCAAAGAGATAGACAATGTAGCTAAAGGATGGCCTGGATGCCTCAGGCCTGTACTGCCTTAGCAGCAGTCTGCCTCTTGATCCCAGAGGCCCCAAAATTGATTATTGGACAGCCCTTAACCATACATACCCTCATGATCTAGGAGAATTCCTAACAGCCAAAGGAGGAATACGGCTATCAGATAGCAGGCTGCTTAAATATCAGGCCCAATTATTAGGATGGCCAGATGTGAGCTCTGCCTTAAATCCAGCATCACTCCTCTCCACCGAGGGGGACCCACTCATGTATTCCTGTGAGGTGGTATTAGCCAAATGTTATTTGGCTAGGCCTGACCTCCTTGACCAGCCACTCCTAGACCCAGACCTCACTCTCTTCACAGATGGAAGTTCATTTGTCTGGGAGGGAATAAGGTGAGCGGGGGTAGCTGTGGTTTCTCTCACCAAGACTCTATGGGCTGAGCCCCTGCCTCCTTCCACTAGTGTCCAATTGGCTGAGCTGATAGCTCTCACCAAAGCATTACAACAATTTCAGGAAAAAATTGCCAACATCTACAGAGACTCTAAGTATGCTCTCCTGAGCTAACATGCTCATGTAGCTCTCTGGAAGGAAAGAGGATTGTTATCTACCGAAGGGTCCCCTATTAAACACTCTTGGGAGAACTTAAACCTTTTAGAGGCAGCTTTACATCCAAAGCAAGTAGCAGTGATCTACTGTCTCAGTCATAAGCAGTCAGAGGACCAGGTCGCTAAGGGTAATCATAGGGCTGACATGGCAGCAAAGGAAGCCACCAGAAGACCTTATGTCCAGGCTCCTCT
This sequence comes from Castor canadensis, assembly GCF_047511655.1. Taxonomy (NCBI): domain Eukaryota; kingdom Metazoa; phylum Chordata; class Mammalia; order Rodentia; family Castoridae; genus Castor; species Castor canadensis. The sequence goes on along the minus strand of NC_133388.1, from coordinate 14,003,847 downwards.
CTTGTGGGAACAAACCCTGCTTTCTCCTGAACACGCCCAATACTTGCCTGCCAAGCATTCACAGGCTTCAGAGTGAGTGAGGATATTGCTTACATCATAGAGGATGGTGGATAACTCCTGAGGACAAATTATTTCTTCCACAGAGTACCCAATGGAAAGTTCTAAAAACCCTAGGGGTCCATAAGACACTGTCCTTGGGAGGCCAGTTATTTGAGGGGATAAAGCTCAGAGATACCCTCCAGGATGTTGTTAGCGGATGTGAAATCTGTCAGTGCAACAACCTCTACAACACTGCCCTGCCTGTCCCTGGAACACAGAGGCAGGGCACACATCCAGGGGAGGACTGGCAGCTTGAATTCACCCACCTGCTAGGAGGCCCAGCCTCTAGATTGCTCCTGGTTCTGGTAGATACTTTTACTGGATGGGTTGAAGTGTTCCCCTGTTCCTCTGAAAAGCCTGAGAGGTAATTAAAGTTCTACTTAATGAGATTATCCCTAGATTTGAACCTCCCTGGACTCAGCAAAATGATAATGGGCCAGCCTTCTGAGCTGCATTCAGGGAGTCCCCAAAGCTTTGGGAATCCTATACCATCTCCACTGTGCCTGGAGACCCCAATCCTCAGGTAAGGCTGAACAAGTCAATGGACTACTCAAGAGACACCTGTCTAAGTTGGCTCAAGAAACTCACCTCCCCTGGCAAAAATCACTACCTCTAGCCTTAATCTGACTTAGAAACAGCCTAAATAAAATGGGCCTTACTCCCCTTGAAGCCTTATATGGGAGACTCTTCCTCCAAAAAGATCTACCCTGAAGTAGGAAACCTGGTCTCTCATATCACTCAACTAGCTAAGTTGCAGCAGGTCCTCTCTGAGGTAGGGAGGGAGGAGCCCTGGGGTCTCTCCCCGTGCAGAAATTTAGTCCTCATCAAACTTCCCCATAGTCTTCATGGCCTCTCTGAAGCCCCTTGGGAGGGGCCGTACCCAGTCTTGTTATTACCCCATAGGAATTAAGGTTGCTAGACTGGATTCCTAGATTCACATCTCACAAGAAAATGCTAGACACCAGAGCTGGCAAGCCCACCCCAAAACCACATCTAGCTTCACCAGCCTACTCCTGTGAGCCAGTGGAAGACCTCAAATATCTTTTCAAAAGGACCACATTGGACATGTAACTTATGTCCTCTCTTTCTTCCTTTTTGTGAGATGTTTATATTCTTGTCCCCTTTTTCTTGAGTGTTGCTTTGTGGGTGACCTCTCCCCCTGAGTGGACATGGCTCCAGGAGGTAGCCTTAAGTGGCAGTTATCTCATCCTGTGTGCCCTGCTTCTTATGCTCTCCTCACTCTTATAGCCTGCACTTTGGCTGTGGATCCCCTCCCCCACCCCCATGATTGCAGTTACACTGATGCTACATCTGGTTGCTCCATCAGAAACTCTCGCTGTTTAAGAAATGGTCAATTATACAAGAAGGCCCTAGGTACAGGCTTCATCAGCATGTATGGCCCCTCCCAATGTCCTGGGAGAGCAGGTCAATGGATCTGTTGGCCACAAAAGGGGAAAGGGGGAGGAATTATAAAGACAAAGGAGAGTATAATGACAAAAGTCCAGACACTAGTTGACAAGCCACATGAGGAGCACGTAAACTATGTATGGCAAAGACCTTCTACCTCTCACTCCCTCTCCCAGGAAAACAGTAAGACTCCCACAGCTTCAGCCACTTGGGGATCCAGATCCCCAGCTGTACAGGCTACTCAATTCCACCCATCTCCTTTTAAACTCTACAAACTCCACTCTAGCTGAGGATTGCTGGCTTTGTCTCTCTCCAAGCATCCTGCAGGTATTGGCTACCCCCATGGACTCATGGACTTGAGGCTTTGCGAGGTAATAAATTAGAACTTCCCCTGGCAAGACCCAATATCATCAATGTAAAACCAACCCATCCTGTTCCCCAATGCCTCCAAAGCTTACAGGGGTCAATTCCACTGGGGGAAATTCCTAAGAGCCTTTGTATCAATCAACAAATAACACTCAGTGCCTGTCCTGTCCTGGAACTTACTTTGTTTGTGGAATTGCCGCCTATGTTTGCCTACCTCCTGGTTGGAAGGGAATCTGTACTAAGGCTCTCCTAACCCCACTAATTGATGTCATCCCTGGTAACCAGTCTCTTCTTATTCCTCTAGCAGCCTATACTCGATCAAAGAGAGCCATTCAGATCATTCCCTTGCTAACAGCCATGGGGATCACGGCTGGAATAGATGCTGGCATCGGGAGCATCTCCTCATCAGTTCACACTTATCAAAAATTATGAGAAAAGCTTTCTGATGACATAGAACAAGTCAGGTAGATTCATTCATGTCAGTAGTGCTTCAAAATAGATGCTCACTTGACCTATTAACTGCTGAAAAGGGTGGAACATGCCTTTTTCTAGACAAGGAATGTTGCTTTTATGCTAACAAATCTGGGGGGGTCAGAGACATGGCCCCACAGTTTAGAGAATGCATTACAAAAAGGAGACACGAATTAGCCAATTCATGGTCCTCCTGCAATGATATATGGAGTGGGCTCCTTGGGCACTACCTCTGGCTGTCCCCTCTTTATGCTTCTTCTGGCACTCCAATTTGGGCCTTGTATAATAAATGCTGTCTCTAGGTTCATATCTCAACAGGTCCAATGGATCAGACTCCAGCTCTTAGTCAAAGAATACTCACTTCTTATGCATGAACCCTCCATCCAGTTCTATCAGGGGCTTCTGCAGACCACACGGGTCAACTCCTGAGATGAGTGCCACTGCATCTAACCTTCCCCTCCTTTGCCCCACTGTCAGCAGGAAGCAGCTAGACAAGTCATCACCCCCTCTCCCCAACAGCAGTTGGGTGCTTGTCTCAGAGGGGGATCTTTTGGGTCTGGAATCTAAAGACAGAGAAGTAAGTCAGTGTCCCCCATCCTTACATGTGAGCCCTACATGCTGAGAAGGAGACATACAGTCTTGCAAATCTGCCACAGGGTTGATAAACAGGATGCTCTTAAGATTGTTTTGCCCCAATAAGGGGCAAACAGGCCAGCTAATTGGGAGAGACCATGGGCAAATCTACGACCAATGGAAAGATCCCACCTAACCCGTACCCTAACCTGGAATTAAAGCATCCATAAAAAGCCTCAACTTCCACTGCAGCAGGGAGCTACTGGTTTCCAGGCTCTGCTGTGCTACTTTAGCTGCAGCCTTTTCTATTCCTAATAAAACTATCTGGTGGTGTGCACTCTTTGTGTCTCGTGAGCTTATTCCTAAGTCCAGAGAAGACAAGAACCTTTGCAGCGGCACCCCCAACAAGATGATTTTACTTTTGAAATTTATATTCTTATTTTCAAGTGCAAATAAAGATTATATGTATTTGTGGTGTACAGCACAATATTTTAAAATATGTCTCGTGCAGGGATCAGTCAAGCTAGTTAACAGATTCATTATTTTACATACTGACTTTTTGTGGTGAGAACACTAAAATCTACTCTTAGCAATTTTCGAGCACATAACACTGGGTTATAAATTACAATCACAGTTTTGACACTTGAACTTCTTATTCTTGTCTAACTGGGATTTTGTTATCCTTTGACCAACATCCCTGCCACTCTCCCTTCCTTTTACTTTTAAAATTGTTTGCATATGAGTAGTCTCTTATGACTCTCTATGATTTCTATCAATCATTGCTCATATGAGGGATTCTTGCAAAGAGAAGCCTCACTCTAGACTTATGTTTTCAGTTAAAATGACATATTTATGAACACTAAATTGAATGAGTAATGAAGCCAATTTAATATTATGGCTAAGAAACAAACAAATTAACTTTGTATTCTAAATTTAGAGATACCATTTTTGTCAGTTCTCAAACATTTATTTTTTGGCACTTGAATAGTTAGTTGGCTTTAGGCACTGTTCTCATTCATCCCTGAGGTGTAAGAAGAAGGCAGCCAGCACCATGCAAAATACTCCAGGTATGAGAACAGAAAAAAGCAGGAGTCTTGGCTTCTGGAGATTCTTAATTTAGAGGGTAAAACAGAAATGTAAGCATAGAAATTACAACATAACATGAAAAATGCATTTGTAGGACGATGTCTAGGATTTACTGGGCACAATAAAAGAAAAAGGCAGCCATGATAAAGGCTTCATGGAGGCTCAGGTGCTTGCCTATGATCTCGCAGGTGAGGGGGGCTCTAAAGATGGTAAGGTGGTTGTAGGAATTAGGGTCACAGGTGAGATTAGGAAAAGAGCTCCAGGTAGAGGAAAAAATTTGAGGACAGATGAAAAAGTGGGTAATCCTAGCTACTTGGGAGGCAGAGATTGGGAGAATCATGGTTTGATAGCAAGACCCTATCTCAACTAGTAAAAACTGGGTGTGGTGGTGCACATTTGTCTTCCCAGTTACATGAGGGAAGTGTAACTAGGAGGATCAAGGTCCAGGCCAGCCTAGGTGAAAAGTGAGACCCTATCTCAAAAATAAGTGACAGTAAAAAGGACTGAGGATGAGGCTCAAGTGATAGAACACCTGCCTAACAAATGTGAGGCCCCGAGTTCAACCCCTAGTACCTCCAAAGGAAATAAGCTTGAAGGAACATGTTTGGGAATCTTGGTGTCATTCCTTGTGACTGGAGCTGGGAATGTGAGGTGGAGGTGGGAAGCATGTGATCCAGTAGCAGTGTGGAGTGCCATCTTTGTACGGTACTGGGCAGCCTCCTTGGTTCTACTGATAAGAATGCAGCATCATGGTAGAAAATCTAGAAAGTTTTTTCCCATTACAGTGTGAATTATTATTCCTGTACTATTTGTATGGTCTCTTGGTAAAACATTTTACTAATAAACTAACATTTTACCCCTTAATTTCTTTTAAGTTTTATTTGTTATAAAAGTCACTTATGTATAATACACAAAAGACTAGGGAAAGGCTTGTTTTTACGTCTTTCCCTCCATGTAAACCCAGCAGGGTCCTGTCAGCCTACTTGGACAGCCCAATGGTGTAGATCTTTTATCTCTCCTTTATAGATAATTACTTTTTTCTTTTTTTTGGTGGTACTGGGATTTGAACTCAGGGCCTTATGCTTGCTAAGCAGGTGCCCTACCACTTGAGCTCAGCTAATAATTTCTTAACACCTTCATTCCATTGTCTTTTTCCTTTTCAACTAGAAGTTGAAATCTGTGTTTGTTCCTTCAGGCTATGTAACGAATTACCACAGACAGGTGCCTTAAAAATAGCAGAAATTCATTCTCTCATAGTTCAAGTAGTCAAAAGTCTGAATCAAAATTGTTGTCAGGGTCACGTTCCCTCTGAAGGCTCCATGGCTCTTGGCAATCCTTGTTGTTCTTGGCATGTACCCGCACCACTCCCATCATCATTGCATGGCCTTCTGTGTGTATGGGGGTGGGTGTGCCTCCTCTTCGCTTTCCATAATGACATCAGTCTTTGGATTTAGGGCCCACTCTACTGTTGTATGACCTCATCTTCACTAGAGACATCTACAACTATCGGATTTCCAAATGAGGCCACACCCCCAGGTTGTGGGAGACATAGATTTTGGGGAACACTATTTGAACCTACAGCCACCTCCTCAATTTGATCCTATGCTTGGTCAGTTCTGTCTTTGGTGCCTCAGGTATGGATTTCATTTTTGCAATTGCATTCCAGGCCTTGATTGTCTCAGTAATCCCTTTCATCCCAGCCTCCTGTCCTACAATCCGATTGTCCCCTGAAGCTCCTTGTCCTTTTCTTCTGAGATACTTTACGGTTGATGCTATCAGTTTTGGTCTGCCAACTGAGGAAATAATTTTCAGAGTAACTCTTTTCTCCTGATGCCTCCTCGTAATGTTATATTTCTCTGTGCTGGCAAGATTTTTCATGGGACCCAGAGTACTGTTCCCTCCATACCTTTATTGACTCATTCTTTGAAGAGACAGATTCCCTACACCGCCATCTTTGCTCAAAGCTCACTGTATGGATCACCTTGACTAAGAACAAGGACAGATGAAGCTGAAGGAAGCCAGATGTCCCAACTCAGCCAACAACCCAACTGGCTGTCAAACATCCAGCCAGTGTCCATCAAGGTAGTCCTGATGAGCTGGTCAGACCATCTCCTGCCCTCTCCCCTCTTCATGGAGACCATTTGCATTTAGAGAAGTGACTGCTATCAGGCTTGCCTACTAGAACCACCAGGGAGCTTTCCACAAACACAGATGTCTAGGTCTCTTCCATCTTATCCCTTCAGATCTGAGTTAGTAAGTCTGAGGAGGGGCCTGATGATCGGCTTGTAACAGCTCCGCAGGGGATACTAATCCCTGGCCAGGTCTGGAAACCACTTTACCTTAATGGCTTGCTGGAGCTTTTGTTCCCCATAGGGCTGTCAGCTCTTGAAGGATAGCAGGCACTCACACAGCACTGTCCTCTATGCCTCGATGCAGTCCAAGGGTTTCGTGTATTTTTACTGTTTGCATTGACCCTAGAAAGGTACTGTAATTATTCTTATCTTAGGGAAACTGAGGCACAGAGATGTCACATAGATGGTAAGAATTAGAGCCAGGATCTGGTATGTAGTTTGAAATAATGCACAGCCTCTCTCTCTCTCTCTCTCTCTCTCTCTCCATGACAAAATTGCTCATCACAGAAGTCTCTGTCCTTAAGTGCACACAGCAGGTATTCAATATACTATCGTTATATAAATGTTGCTTACCTCTCCCCACTCCCCAGAAGACCTGGTTAACCTACTTCAGTCCTGTGGAGATAAGGTTGATGGTCAGAATGTCTTCACTTTAAACTGCTGCTTGATTTAAGTGAGGCAGAAGGGAATAGGAAGGGAGTTACACACAAGAGCAGGGGACAGAAGAGCAAGAGACAATGGGTTGATAGAGATGGCCTGTGAACTGGGTGTCCAGTCTGGAAACCAGAACAGTCTGGCACTGAGTCCTCTCTACTTCTCTGGGTACATGTGTGGCCAGCTGCTTAACCTTGATGGCCAGGGCTGAGCAGAATGGGCAGTGACTGGGCAAAGTTTCTCAGTTGTAGTTTCCTCACTGAGAATCTGTCAGTTCCTAACTTACCCCATTGTCCAGCACCTTGGTTGCTTTTTCTGAAACCATGCCCCAAATTTTTAATTTCATAGGTATCAGTATGGGTGTTCCCTTAGGGGAGACCTGCCTTTGTGGAGCAGGGGCACAGATGCTGGATCTTCATGACTGTATTTGGGTAGGGGAGGAAGGAAGGCGTTCTCTGTGGCACAGGACATGAGTGGGCAGAAGAGGAGGAGAGGAAAGGGGGTGGAACCAGGGAGGAGACAGCGGATGCTGTCCCACTCCCAACAACATCATCATGCTTCAGTAATTTCTGGAAATGTTAGGGACCTGAGAGTTTTATGGAAGTTTGACATGAGGCTGAGCTACAGGGGGAGGAAGCAGGAAGTAGAACAGGTGGGAAGCTGATAAGGAGGGAAAAGTCTAGGCCGTCAGTCAATGGGAATCCTCTGAAATTGTGGAGAGGGCTGGACCTCCACAGTAAGGGGAAGTTGGACTCAATTTATCAGGATTTTGACGGACAGGAGGCCCCTAGTGACGACAAGGTTAGACTCAACAGGCAAGCTGATCTTCTGTCATTGCTTCAAGGGGATTCAAATTCTTTGCAGTGTAAGGCAGAGGTTCTTAAACTTGGCTACAATTGCAAGCTTTTAGGAATTTCCGTGTTGCCTTATATGAGTGTGACCCGGAATTTGATCCCAGCACTGACAAAAACAAAACAAAAAAAACAGAAAACCAACGCTTGTGCTGCAACGCATACCATCTTAATCAGAACCATTGGGGTGGGGGGGTGGGCACCCCCAAAGGTATTTTTTTCAGTTCCTCAGGTGACTCCAATACATAGTCAAGCCCGAAAACCGAGAACCTAAGGACAGGTATTGACAAACGTCATAAAAGCTTCAGATAGTAAATATTTTAGGTTTTGGAGGCCAGCTAGTCTCTGTCACAGTCACTCAACTCTGCTGTTGCAGGATGAATGCAACATAGACAATATGTAAATATATGTACATGACTGTGTTCCAATAAAACTTTATTTACAAAAGCAGGCAAAGGGCCAAATTTGGCCCACAGTTGTGGTTTGCCAGTCCCTGATTTAATACATAGTATAAAATTATAAAATAAGACATTTTCCAGGAATGGGGGAGGGGAGGATAAAGGAGAATGATGGAGGGGGTGAATTCAACTATGATATATTGTAAGAACTTTGGTAAATGTCACAATATACCCCCAGCACAACAATAATAAAAATAATTAAAAATTAAAAAAAATAAAACAAGATTTAAAAATAAAAGGGAATAGGGTCAGATGTGATGGTGCATATCTATAATCCTAGCACTCAGAAGGTAGAGGCAAGAAGATCATGAGTTCAAGATCAGCCTGGGCTACATAGTGAGTTCCAGGCCAAGCTACATAATGAGCTCTTGTCTTGGAAAAAAAAAAAAAAGAATAAAGACCTTTCCAAGAGGCAGCTGGCATAATAGTTAAGAAACAGGTGCTAACGCTCTGATTTGGACTCCCAGCTCAGCCACAAATCACCTCTGTGACTTGGGAAAGTCCCTGACCTCTCTGTGTCTCCATTTTCTCATCAGTACAGTGGAGATCACGAGGCGTCTACTCTGCAGGGTTTTGAGGATGGATTGAGAGACAGTGAATGGAAGGAGCAGGGCAGTGCCAGTGGCACACAGTAAAATTCTTAGACACATTGGTTGTTTTCACTGTTTTGGTGTTATTATTACTTTTATAAAGGAAAGGACGAGCTCTGTTACATATACTCTTTGACTAGAGGCTGATTTGGTCTTAAGTGCAAGCAGCTACATCAAAAAGGAAAATGGTTTTGGGGAGATGTTTGCTTTCTGACAATTAAGTTAATGTAATTACCAGAGAGTAATTAGCATGTTAATCTAGCCCCCTACAACTCTTTCTGTTTTGTTACTTTGAGTATTTCCACGGAGAGTGAATTTGGCTAAGAAAAAGTCAGAAACAAAACAAAACCTCCAGCAAGTGTGGAGTGCACCTAGACCAGCGAGGTGGCCCCAGGGCTGGGTAGATGCAGTACTGGGCCTTCTATCATTGTGACTTTTAATTCCTGTCAAAATCACTCCTGGGCTTCCCTGCTTGGTTTTCTCCTTCTCCTTCCCTTCTTCTTTTTCATCTGCAGTCATTGTGATATAAACAATTACTGTTTTGTTTCTTTGAAAAGACCCTCCCTACAGGCAGTGAGCTCAGGATTGCAAAGTCGTTAGGTGTCTGAGGATGGGCCTCAGGTATTGTGAGGTTCTGTAACCTGGGGAAACACCTTAGTACCTCTGTACCTGAAGTGATGGGTTTGTTCACTTGCCCCTGTTATGTTTTGGATATGAAGTGTGCCCTTCCCCCAAGGCTCATGTGTTGAAGGTTTTGTCCCATCTGGTGGTGCTAGTGAGAAGTGATTGGATCATAACTTCTCTGACCTAATCAATGGGGTAATCCATTGACGAATTCATAATTTGATGGAATTATTGGGAGGTGGTAGAAACTAGCAGGCAGGGCCTCATTGGAGGAAGTAGGTCACTGGAGGCATGCTCTTGAAGAGTGTGTCTTGTCCCTGCCCCCTTCTGCTCTTTCTGCTTCCTGGCCACCATGAGAAGAGCAGCTTTGTTCTGCCATGCACTCTCTAGCATGATGTTCTGTCTTGCCTCAGCCCAGCAACAGTACAGCCAGCCAATGGACTGAAACCATGAACCAAAATAAATCTTTCCTTATTCAAGTTATTTTTCTCAGGCATTTTGTCATAGCCATGAAAATCTAACACCCCTCTCCCCCATCTCAAGAATATAGATCAAGCTGAACAACCTTCCCAGTGGAGGAGCATCAGCGGTATCTCATCTTCCAGGTGGTTCCAAAAAAATCGACATCGTTGCTGGTGCTATTTTTATCATTGCTCAATATTTCCATTTCCTCTTTGGTCTTGAGGGATGGGCATCACTACCCAGTGACTCACCAGCCTCAGAGTTACAGGGAAGGTAGCAGGTTCTTTTAGCTCACACTATCCTTCCTGCTCTCCTGACCTTGAACTTTGTTCCACAAAGCCAAGCCCTATCTATTCTTTTTATGTTGTTTTGTGATATTGGGGATGGAACCCAGGATTTCATGCAGGCTAGGCAAGTGCTCTGCCACCTACCTATCTACCTGTTCTTGAAGTCAAGCCTCTGTACAATAGGAAGTATTTGTCCTCTGTGTTTTGTCTGATTTTTTTTTCAGGCATCAGTGCTCTTTAAAATATTGGGCTAACAGTTCTTCAAAGGCAAGAGAATCAGGCTGTCTACCTCTTACACAATCAGTTGTCCGAGCAGAAGAAAGCAGGAGGTGCACAGAAAAGGATGTGTCCTTTAGAAACAGGTTTGAACTCTGACCAGGTGTCTTAATGAGTAAGGTTGGACAAATGGTTGGGCTCTCTGAGCAGTTTCCTCTTCTGCAAGCTGAGTATCGTAATTCCAGTGTTGGATACCAAGGTCAGGGGAAGGGGGCAGTGAGATCTTTTGTATTTGATGCCTGGTACAGTGTTGGGAAGAGTGGTGCATAGGTCCATTTTGTGGTGCATTAATGAGATATTTGACACAGGCTAACTTTATAAAGGAAAGAGGCTTAATTAACTCACAGTTTTGGAGGCTGGAAGCCCAAACAGCTTGACATAAGCTCTGGAGAGAACCTCCTCTCCCCCTTGCCACCTTGATTGTGTCACATCAGAGCCATGGCAGTAGGGGGAGCATGTGCAGGTGCAAGTGACCACGTCGTTAAGTTAAGCAGGAGCCAGAGAGTGGGGTGGGGCTCAGGCTTCTGTAACTACCCTCTCTTGAGAACGACCAATGGTTGCATGAAAACTGCCTTAATTTCTTGGCCTCCATTGACCTCAGGACTTCCCATTAGACCTCATCTCTTAAAGGTTCCATGTCCTCCTGATACTACCACCTTGGGACAAAGCCTCCAAGGAAGACACCCTTGGGAGACAATCCACATCCAAGCCTTACCAAAATTTGTCAGTTCCTCAGTGTTCCTCATATGACAGGCTGAGGACACTCAGAGAAATGTTCATGGATGGAAGAGAGGAAGTGTCTTAATCTTTACTAGCTGTTATAGCATAGCAGCATAGACTGGGTGTGGCCTCTAAGCAACTGAAATTTATTGCTCGCAGCTCTGGGAGAAGTCCAAAATCAAGGGCTTGTTCAGTGGTCAGTGAGAGCCTGCTGTCTCTGTTTCACACAGCTGTTATTTTGCTATGTCCTCACCTGGAAGAAAGGGTGAGAGAGTCTTTCTTGGCCCTCTTTTGTGAGGGCACTGTATTCCTCAAGATTCTCCAGAGAGACAGAGCCAGTTGGATATATACATGTACAGACAGCCCTCCCTACCCGGTTTCACGTTCATGGATTCAACCAACCAGAGAGTGAAAATAATTGAGAAATAATTGCATCTGTGTTGAACACATACGGATTTCCCCTATATCCACCCCCCAAACAATATAGTATAATAACTATTTACATTGTGCTAGGCACTATAAGTAATCTAGAAATAATTTAAAGTCTACAGGAGGATGTGCGTAGGTTATGTACAAGTACTAGGCTATTTTAGATAAGAAACTTGAGCATCCACAGATTTGGCTATCAGTGGGGTCCTGGAACAAATCCTCCCATGGATACTGAAGGATAGATGGGAGGGGTTTATTGGGGGAATTGGCCTGTGTGATATCTAGGCTGATAAGTCCCATGGCAGACAGTGAGAAAGCAGAAGACCTGGGATGCAGGTAGTGTGCCTGGGGACAGATCTGGAAGCTTCAGAACCAGGGAAGTCAGTGGTATGGTTCTCAGTCTGAGGCTGAGGCCAGAGAGGGTCTCTGGAGTTCTGATAGCCAAGGGCAGGAGGAACAGGATATCCTGCTGGGGGGGTGGTGGTGGTGGTGGTAAATTCCTTCTTCTTCTACCTCCTGGCTCATCCAGGCCCCCAACCCATTACACGAAGCCCACTCACATTAAGGTAGGTCTTTTCATTCACCCTCGTCAAGATGACACCTACTCTTACCCTCTGGGAACTCTTCTTGTTGCTGAGCATGGTGTCTGGTAACTTATACATCTCCCAAAGGCCCCTCCTTCTCATACCATTGCTTTGGAGGCTAGATTTCAACATGGGAATTTAGGGGACACACATTCAGACCATAGCAGGAAGGAAAGGGGAGAAGGCTGTTGGGGGTGGGGGCTGTAGAGAGGAATGAAGGGCTGCCATGGTAAGAAAGGAGAGAGGCAGAGCTGGGCTGGAAGTAGAGGGGTGGATGATTAGATGAAGTACTCTCAGGCGTGCAGGAAGTCTGTGGTTGGGCCATGAACTTGGGCCTTTACAAGGCTGCAGCTTAGCCAGACCTGGCCTGCAGGGCTCACCTGGGCACAGCATGACCAGCGACTCAAGTAAGACTGTGAGTGTGGTCAGCTGTGACCTGTGCAGTCTGGGCAGATGGGGGGAGGGGTGCTTACTCTTCAGGAGGCTAGGTTTTGAGCTGTTCTGGACTAAGTTGGGATTCACAGGGAGTTCTAGAGAGAGGCCAGTGTCCAGGTGGTCAGGAAACTGTAAGATGAGCTAGCATGACCCAGAGTAACACCTGCTCAGTCTATAAGGACTGGGTCTGTGATACCCAACTGATTCCCCAGAGACAGAGCTGTGTTCTTTAGGGTCTGAGCATCCATTTGTCTTTTTCATTCATTCAGCATTTATTAAATGCCTACTGTTTGCTATGTAAGGTACTGAGGATATAATGGTTACAAGACATTGTCTAGTATTTGAAGACGCTTCCAAGCTAGTGGAGGTCACTGATACCAGTAAGAGAATAGCCTTGTCCAACTCAGAGTAATGACTGGTGTGCTGTCTGGGACATAAAGGGGACTCTCAATGTAGCTTGGAGGTCAACCAGGGCTTCAAGAAAAAGTCATTTCTGAGCTGAGTCTTTTGCTTGGCCAACAGAGTAGGAAGGGTGCTCCATTTGGAAGATGCAGAAATGGCTGCAGTTGGGAGCACAGAGAGCATGATACCTGCAGTGGAATATACTGTGCTTGGATACTAGGGGAGGCAGAGGGCAAGGCCATGTGGACACCAGGCTGAAGCCATAGCACTTTATCTTGAAGGCAAAGAAGAACCAGTGAGACGTGGGTTTGGCCTGTGGAAGGTCTTGGTCTGGTTTGCTTTCTGAGAACATCATCATGGGAAGTGGAAAGTGGTCAGGAGCCCTCCTGGGCCTGGGCATCAGAGAGGAGATGATGGGAGCCTGCATGAAGATTCAGAAAGTCGAGGGGAAAGGAGTAGAAAGGAGAATGTGGAAAGATATGACAGGCGGTAGGGGGAAGAACTGGCAGGTCATGGTGACTCATGGATGTGAGTGTGGGGAAAGGAGAGAAGAGCACCGGGAACACAGAGGTTGCAGGGCAGTCAGTGGGAAATCAGGTTGGGCAGGGCAGCTGGAAGTAGAGACCAGCCAGGAGGACATCAGCCAGGGGAAGGTTCAACTAAAGTGCACTGCTGACCTGAACTGGAGGGCGGTGCTGTGGATGGAGAGAAGTGAACTAGAACTCACCTCCTGCATTAGGAGTTGATGCATATTACATGTACCTGATTTCCCAGGGCCCTTTGCACCCTTGTGAGGGGAGCAAACATGAAGGGGAATAAATGGCAGAAATGACCCTGGGGATGTAAAAGGAACAGATGGCAGAAGTAACTTTGTCTTAGATAAAATAGATGGGAAGGCATCCTTAAAAGCAAGCATCTAAGGAGACGTGAGAGCAAGCTTCTCACCTAGATAATAAAGTATAGTAGTCTTTCTCCTAGATAAAGGAGACAAAGAAGCATCCTTAAAGACAAACATCTAATGAGATGAAATATAGGCCCCTAACTTTCCCAAGTTAGGGGATCTCATCAAAATGAGTGGTAGTCATAAAATGTACATGGCACATCTCAAGGACAGGATGGATTAACAAGGCGCTCCCAGATGCCCAGTCCAATAAGGCAAGACTATTCTGGAATGTCCAGTCCAGTAAGGATGGGGTTAACAAGAAGTTAACTTGACAGTCAATTATAGATGCAGTTTCAAAGTAAAGTAGGATGTGCCAAGGTCAGGCCAGGCCCTATATCATCTCCTAGATCTCAGCCATTCTTTGGCTTATCTCTTTCACGAAGTCCCATCATCCAGGGTGCTTTGCTATCCTTTCAATAAACTTTGTTCTTGGTTTAACTTTTAACTCCTGGTCCAGCATCTTCAGTCTTCGCCAGGACACGAACCCGGGAACAGGCCATGCACACACCCTGTTCTACCCCTTGAGTCAGAAGCTTGTGAAGAGGCAGGGCAGGCTGGAAGGAAAGAGAGGCAGAGGTAGCAGCAGCCCCACTGATTTCCAGGTCAGCAGTGGCAGGTCCATGTTCTGTGCTGGTGAAGGTGTCTGTACCCAAAAGTGTGGGTGTCTGTGTCTCTACCCTGCTCGGGGAGTTTGGGGTTTCAGTCCTTGCCTGTAGCAGTTAAGCCTGGCTCTCTAGCCCTCCCCAAGAATGTGACCTCCCCAATGTCTTTCTTTAGTTTTGTAAAAATCATGGTAAACTACACATAGCATGAGATTTACCATCTTAACCATTTTAAATATAGTCTGGTGATGCTAGGTGCATTCACAGTGTTGTGCCACTATCCATCCTCAAAGCTTTCTTATCTTCCCACAGTGAAGCTCTGTCCCAATTAGACAGTAACTCTCCCACTCCCTTCAGCCCCTGGCTTTCTGTCTCTGTGAATTTGATTCAGCTGGGCACCTCATGTAAGTGGAATCACACAGTACAGGCTTGTTTCACTTAGCATAATGTGTTAAAGTTGCATCTACCTTATAGCCTGTGTCAGAATTTTATTCCTTTTTAAGGCTCACTAATTTCCACTATATCTATAGACCACATTTTGTATATTCATTCATCTCTCCACGGACATTTGGATGTTTTTAGTCATTGTGGATAATCGGCTGTGAATGTGGATGTGTAAATGTCTCTTTTAGTCCCTGCTTTCAATTCTTTGGCATACATACCCAGAGGTGGAATTGCTGGATCATGTTTAAATTTTTGAGAAACCACCATGCTGTTTTCCACAGCAGCTGCACCATTTTGCAGGAATGAGATTCTTCCCTGGTCTCCAAGTAGTTCAGAACATGCCTGGGAGCAGGTGCAGGGGTGGGTACTGGGAGTTTTGGTTTTTTTTTTTTTTGATCTAAAACCATACCTATCATCCAAGTCTTCTTCGTGGGATTATCATCCAGGGTAGAGAAGAAACTCACAGCCCCAGAGTGGTGTCTTAGCTATAAGACGATTCTTTCAGCATTTATGCGGTAGTTTGGAGTAGTGTGTGCCTCTTTCTCCCCTAGTCTTCTCCCCAACTCATCACCCTCCCCCCAATTAGTTCCCATAGAAACATGTTAATGGCTTCTCTCCAGTGCTGCACCTTAAAAATGGCCAAAGCCTGCTGGCAGGAATAGTCACTTCCCTGCCTCTCTTTCTCATTAAGGACAACCTTCTCCTTCGAAGCTGTGAGCACCGGCATGGGGATGATGAGCTTGTCCTGGTTCAACCCTGGCTTTGTTTAGTTCTCAGAGTGACCTGGGTGAGGTCCTGCCCTCTCCGAGACTCAGTTTCCCCACTCATAAAAAAAAGAAGAAAACCACAGGGATTCTCAGCTTCTTCCAGCACTAATATGTTCTTTGTTTTCTGTCTCTCGAGGCCACACTTCTGAAAGATGTTGTCTGTCAGAGAGAGCTTATTTAATAACATTAGATTTTCCATGTTTTATTAAAGACATCCATAACTTCTACCCAGAGCCTCCGATCACAGTATAAGCAAATTGAGTTGATGTCATTTCATGCAAGAGCTGGTACAGACTCATTTTGGTTAGCAGTGCAATGTTCCCTTTGCAATTTAAAAATATTGAAAATAGTTCTCAGATCCCATTACTACTCCTGGGGAACTCAGGTTCAGCATCGCTGGATACCTGGACCTTAGCTCTGTAATCCTGTGAGATGGAAAGACTGTACACTTTGGAGTCAGAAACCCAACGTTTTCACTTCATTTTAAGTCTGCCAGTTTATCTGGTGTGATCTTGGACAGTATGTAAAAAAAAAATCCAGATATCCTTTGAAATTCCTCACTCTAAAGGTAGAGTTCATTCCTCTTAAAGATGGATCCTACATGGTAACTCTAAAAATAGAATGTGGCGGAAATGTCAATGTTAGGCTTCCAAAACTAGAGCATAACGGGATGGCAGTTTCCTCCTGTTTCCTCTGGGACCACTAGCTCTGGAAAAAGAGCTAGTCCTCCATGTTGTGAGGACGCTCAAGCAACCTGTAAGAACTGACCCTTCTAGCCAATAGCCATGTGAGCGAGCCATCTGGAAAGCTGCATGAGTTTTCTATTGCTATTCTGATAACTTATCATAAACCTAGAAACTTACAACATCACAAATGCACCTTACACTTCTCTAGGTCAGAAGCCTAATGTGGGGTCTCACTGACTAAAGTCAAGGTTTTGTCAGAGCTGGGTTCTTTCAGGAATTTCTCAGAGAGAATCTGTTTCCTTGCCCTTTCCAGCTTCTAGAAGTTGCTCACATTCCTTGGCTTGTGTCCTCTTCTTCCATCTTCAAAACCAACAATATCCCATCTTTTTGACACACTTTTTGTTATTATGCCTTTCTCTGACCTTCCTCTCTACTATAATTAAGAGCCCTCAAGACTACATTGGTTTCACCTGGACAATCCAAACTATTGTCTCTCTATGCAATTTGGCAATATTAATTCTATCTGTGACATTAATTGCCCTTTGCCATGCAACCTAACACATTCGCAGATTTCAGGGGGGTTATGACTATGTATGGTAGTACTGAAGAGAATCTTCTGGGTCTGGCCAAGTCTTCAAATGTCTGCAACCCCTGCCAACATGCTGACTGAAAGCCTCAAGAGAAACACTGAACCAGACTTCCCAGTAAGCTTCTCCCTGACTTCTGACCCACAGAAACTGTGAGATGACTCCCCCCGCTTTGTTATTTTAGACCAGTTGGCTTAGGAATAACTTGTTATACAGCAATAGATGCTTAATTAACCTTTCCAACCTTTCTCCTTTATAAGACAGGATAGGTCCTGACAGCCTTGCAGGATTGTTGCAATGGTGGAATAAGTCAACATTTAGAAAATACTTGTCAGCACATGCATCATGAATAAGTGCTAGCTATTTTTTCCCTCAGTCTTTTTCCTTTTTCATAGGGCATTTCCCACAGTGGCAGAAACAAAGAATGCAACTCACCTTCCAGTTTCCAACAGTACAGACTCAGGGTCAAGACAGTGCCCAAACCCAACGTGCAGCCAGATCACTCTCCTTCTTCTACACGGTCACTGGGCTGTGCGCTGCCATTGAGGCACTCCTGGGAATCTCTTATACTCCAGGGCACCTTGATTGAAAAACCTCTGCCAGGTTCTGCTCAGAATACTCACCTTCCAGACAACGAGGCGAGTGTGTCACACCATAACCCTCAGAGGTGGAGAAGAGGATGTGGGTGGGTGGCAGAGAAGAAACATCTGTGTTGGAACTCTGTGAGTAGAAGGTCTGAGCAATAACTCATCAGAAACAGCCCCCTGAGGGAATCAAAACAATTTTTTGGTTTCCTTTGAGGCTTGACAACTTAAGATATTAATACATTACCAGGAATGGAAGGTGTTTAGAATATTGAATGCCATTATGAAAAAAATGTTTCTTATGTTCCCCAAAAGTGGTTGTAAATTTAGGAAAGACATTTCTGATGAGGAGTGAGGGTATGGGTGTGTATTTGTCTACATGAAAAAAATGAATGTGCCATCTTAAGTACTTTTTTTAAAATGAGGCTATGCCAATGGAAGTGATTTGCTTATTGAAAACGCACAATTTGTAGCCGAATACTGGGCCCTTGAGAAAAGAAGCAAAACCCAGGAAAGCTGGGCTAGGACGGGGGTTGGGGTGGCCAAAGTGATTGTTAGGGCAGAGGAAGATGCCAGAATGATCCAAGATGGCACACTCAGCACACGGGGGTGGGGGGAAGGGAGAGTGTTCCCTCCTGGGTGTGGAGGGAAAGGACAGAAACTAGACAGCCATCAGGACACCCTGCGAGTAAAAAGGTATTTACTAGGGCTCAGGCAGAACAGAGGATTTGAGATACAGCTACGGTTATCCCCAAAGTCATATGTCAATGTTTTTGGAGGTGAGACCTTTGGGAGGTGATCAGGTCATGAGGCTCTGCCATTCATCTCAAACATACTTGCTCATGTGATGCCCTCCTCCTCCAGGTGATCATCCATCAAGAAGGCCGTCATTCAAGGCTGAGAGATGCTGTTGCTATGCTCTTGGACTTCCCAGCCTCCAGAGTTGCAAGCTAACTATATTCTTCTGTGTGTGTGTGAGTGTGTGTGTATGAGTGTGTGTGTATGAGTGCGTGTGCGAGAGTGTGAGTGTGTGTGAATGTGAGTGTGTGTGAGTGTGTGCATATGCACATACACGTGTCTGTATGCTGGGGATAGAACCCAGGCCTTTGCACATGCTGGGCAAGAGCTCTGCCACTGAGCTATATCCCAAGCCCTTAGAATTCTGAGACAGTGTTTTTTATCTAGCTCATGCTGGCCTTGAACCTTGATCCTCCTGCCTCACCCTCCCAAGACTGAGATTACAGTTGTGCACCACTATGCCTAAGCAACCTTGTGTTCTTTATAAATTGCCCAGTCTGTGATATTCAGTTACAGTAACAGAAAATAGATTAAGGTAGACATCATGAGAAAGGCGAAGGTGAGAGTGTGCCCCATGAGGCTGGAACCAGAGATGCCCAGGTGGAGGAGAGAGGATGAGAAAGGCATTCATGCTTGGGATACACTGTTTAGGGCTTTTTGTACCCCTGCCCTGTCACTGTAATACATATTGAGCATTTCTGTGTCAGGCCCAGGAAAGGCAGGGAGAGTGGGATCAGCAGAATAGTGCGTGCCCTGCTCAAAGATGTCCACGTACTATGATGGAATCTGTGAAAATGTTCTGCCATGTGACAAAGGGGAATTAAGGCTGCAAATGGAATGAAGGCTGCTAGTCAGCTGACTTTCAAAGAGGAAGCTTTCCCTGCGTTATCTGGAGGGGGCAGTCTAATCACAAGGGTCTTTGAAAGTGGAAGAAGGATGCAGAGCAAGAGAAAGAGACAGAGCAGGTCAGAAGCAAGTGTGGAGGGCAGCAGTGTGAGGACTCAGCCTCTGTGCAGACTCTGAGGTGGAGGAGGGGCTGGGAGTCAAGGAGCCAGGGTGGCCTCTAGAAGCTTGGAAAGGCGAGGAGTGGAGTATTTCTCAGAGCTTCTGGAATGATCCAGTCCTGCAGACATCTTGACTTTGGCTTAGGAAGACCTATGTTGAACTTTGAATCTATGGTATTGTAAGATAATACTTGTGTATTGTTTTAAGCATCAAGTGTGGGGTAATTTGTTACAGCAGCAACAGGAAACTCATACAGAGGGGAAAGGGTATTTTGAGCTTTATGCCTGTTCATTTGTGGTATTTATCATCAGTACTAGTCTCATTAAAGACAAATGAGTCATGGCTTCTCAACATTTGTGCAATGCATGAGCACATACGCCAAGAAGATGGTGGTCTGTGGGAGGTAGCACCCATGAAGGGTCCCCGTGGAGTGGATGGGGGTTAGCAAGCATTAGCACAGATGCACACCAAGGGACTCTTTCTCTGCCTTGGGTTGGAGACCTGATTTCCAGCCAGAGGCCTCTAAAAGGGAGAGGGTAACAGGAAGTATGTTGGGGTGCTCTCAGCAGCACCACCTGTGTGGGGTGGAGGGAGGGAGGGAGCAGCCCTGCAGAGGAACAGCACTATCACAGTTGAAACACAGGGAGCTCTAGGTGACTTTTCTGAGTTGTCCTGAGTCCAAGCAGAGGGCTGGACCTCACCAGTGCTCGCTGCCCTTGACACCATTGCTTGCATCGAGGCCAGGCTGCCCTGGGCAGAAGGCATGGCCTCAGAGGAGGCAGTTCCCTGTGGGAGAGGATGATCTTGGGGAGGGCATCAGCTAGCAGCTGGGGGTGAGAGCCGGATTCTGATGGAGGATCTGGGTCTCTATAGGAGGGAAAGGAGGGGGAGGGAGGGGCTCATAGACCAGGTGCCCTGGATGCCAGGACTGGAGGAGCAGAGGGGAGAAGAACCTTCCTGGCAGAGGAGCAGACCATGAGAAGGTGTGGAGGCCTGAGAGCTGGGAGGGATGGGGGCTGGGAGTGTGCAAGAGGGTCTGGGCAGTTGGGGTCAGAGAGCCAGGCAAGCAAGTGGTGACCAAATAGGCAAGGAGCTCACAGAACAAGAAGGTGATCTTCATCCCCCAGGGTCAGGGCATGGTACACAGGACTGGGGTTTTACAGAGATCCCTTCTGGCAGCTTCTTGGGGCTCAGATCAAGGTAGAGGAAAGCATGGGGGCAGGGAGGCCCCAAAATGTAGGTCAGGGTGATGGGGTTGCTGGCGTCTGACTTAGTTATGGCAGCCAAGAGCCAGGGACTTTTCCCCAGGAAAGTCCCCACAGTGTGTGAGTGCATGGGTGTACATGTGGTGCATGCAGGCACATGTGTGTGTGTTTGTGTGTGGTGTGATGTGTGTGTGGTGTATGTGCAGTTTGGACTAGGGCTTCTACATTGTGTGTAGGGAATGGTATTGCTTGAAGCAGGGTACAGGGAACAGAATAAGGAAACATATGGTGTATGTGTGGCATAAGTGTGTGATGTGTGACATGTGTGTTCATGGGTGTGTATGTGCACATGCTATGCAGTGTATTTGTGTGGTTTGCAGTGTATGTGTGTGGTGTGTGACGTATGGTGTGTGATGTGCATGTGCATGGGTGTGCTGTGTGTATGTGATGTATAATGTATGCATGTGCTGCGTATGCCTGGGTTTGTGCTGTGTGTGTGTACACGTGCTGCACTGGTGTTCATGTGGTATGTGTGCACACAGTGTACATGAGTGTGGTGTGTGCTGTGTGATGAGTGTATGAGCATAAGGTGTGTGTGTGCACCTGTGTGCATGTGGTATGTGTGCCCAGGCGTGTGCTGTGTCTGTGCATGTGCTGTGTGTGCACATGGGTATACACGAGTGTGGTGTGTGGATGTGCTGTGTGTGTGCACACAAGTGTACATGAGGTGGTGTGTGCTGTGTGTGCACTGGGGTGCATATGATGACTGTGAAGGGCTGTCATCTCTTCTCTCATTCACCTGGCTTGTGAACTTATCCATTTGGCAGCAAGAGAAAGAATTTAGGAATTGTTCAAATCCTGACTCACCTGGTTCTGGGAGATGGTCCATCCCCTCTGACCCACGGTTTCCTCAAACTGGGGAACATACTACCTGGTGGAGTTAGCATAAGGTTCAAATAAATTAGGCAAGAAAAAGTGGTCCTCGGAAGAGTTATGTTCACCCCCCCAGCTCATTTTATCACTGATGATCGCTTTGGGGTTCTGCAAATGGGGCGAGTAAGTGAGTTTACTCTTTCCCTCACATCAAGGGTGGGTAGGTGGGTGACTTAGCCTCCCAGCACATTGGGTCAGCCTCTTCTGGGGTCTTTCCAGAACTGTCTAGGAAGCAGTTTTGCTAGGTGGCTCCCTGGAAATCATTCCCATGTAAATGAGAGAAGAGCCTTGGAAATCCCCAGCTTCAAAGCAGAGGCAGAGGGATGTCACCCCACCCAAGGCTCAGACTCAGTCTCACTCTTGTAGGAGGCTCCTGTGGGAGGCTGTGCTCTCTCTCATCCACTTCTCTTCCTTCCACCATCAGGGCAGTTTCCATGTGGAGGTGCATGTGACACTCATGTGACTGTGCACTCATTTACTTTTCCATCAAAAGACATTCTGGAGCATCTACCTACCCATGGGTGCCACTCTCCAAGTGCTGCTCCACCCTCAGTAGTACTCAGATGTGCCTAATGTGATTGCTGGTAATTTCCAGTCCATAGTGACCTATGGAGTCTGGCACAAGTACTCTCTGCATCCTATGGATCACACCCTAGCTGATGGATCACACCCAAGCTGATGGATCACACCCAAGCTTACGGATCACACCCAAGCTTACGGATCACACCCAAGCTGATGGACAACTCCATAGCATAGCCTAATACACAGCTCATGTCCAAATTTCCCAGATGAGGAACCAAGAAGATTCGATTCAAGTTCCTTTCCATTCTTATCTGGGGTCCTGTGGTAAATCATTTACATTCATTGCCCTTCACTAAATTATTGCCCTTGTCCTTTATCGTTGGTATCTTCCCCCATCTAGTGGACAGAAGGAAACAGAGAGCAAGTAGGTCAACAGGTGGTGGCTGCAGTGATGGGGTCAAGCTAGGGTGCTTTAGCCTGGAGGTGAGGAAGCTAATCCAGCCTCTGCAAGGAAGCTGGTTCCCTGGAGAGGAAGGGAGCTGGATACTAAAGGATGAGAAGTGTTGATGTAAGAGAAAGAAGGCAGGGCAAGAAGGGACAGTGAGAGCAAAGGCAAGGGGTGGTGCACAGTATGGGGCATGTAGAAAGACTCAAGCAGTTCAGTGTGACTGGAGTGTGAAGAGCAAAGCATAGAGCAGTGAGAAACGGGGTTATAGTGAGCTTAAATGGAGGGTAAGGAGGTTAGGTCCTATTCTCAAGATGACAGAGAGCTGTCCAAGTGTTTTTGATAAGCGAGGGTGATGATTTTGGCCTGCTATCACTGTAATAGGTGCACTATGGAGGCGTAACGATATAATCGATTCATTCAAATATGTATTGAATGCCTTCTTCATGCCAGACACTATTTAGATGTCGAGAAAACAGCAGTGAACAGGATGGCCTAAATTTCTTGTCTTCCTGGAACTTGAAATGGAGCAGAATGAGGCAGATAGCAAACAAATGAATACAAAGTATGCCCAATAGTGAGAAGTGCTATGGAGAAAAAAAGGGTCCAGTGGTACTTGTGTGTGTGTGTGTGTATATTAAATAAGGGCAGTCAGAAAAAGCCTTCTAGAGGGGGTGACACTTAAGTGAAGGTGATAGAGGGAGAACCATGCACTTATCTAGGGGAAGAGAGTTCCATGCCAAAGGAATTGCATGTGTAAAGGTCCTGAGGTAGAAAACATGCTTGATTACATAGAAGGAGACAAGGTGAGATGCCAGAAACACTTATAACATAAGAGAACAGCCAGCTGTAGAAGACCATGGCTAGGACCCAGGCAGGAAGAGAGGCAAATGTGGAGAAGGACTTGGATTCTGGATCTATTTTGAAGGCAGAAGCCATAAGACTTCGTGATGGATTTGGAGGTGGAGGTGGTGAAAAGAGGGAGTCAAGGCTGAGTCCAGGGTTTCCACCTTGAGCAGCTGGAGTTGGGGAAGTGTAAGGGCACAGGTATGGTGAAAGGACACACACATTAGCTCTGAGATGCTTGTGGGATCACATGGAGAGGTGAGAGGGCAGCAGGTATTGGAGTGTGGGGTTAGGAGAAGGGTCCTGGCTGAGGTCTGGCATGGTGACTGTCTGTGGAGTCTAGGATTTGACGAGGTCATCGCAAATGCCAGCAATGCAGCAGAGAGGGCTGAGCCTCGTCTTTTGGGCACTCAAATGTACAGCAGGGCAGGAGTATCAGGAAGTGACTAGCAAAGCAGACTGAGAAGGAGCAGCCAGCGAGGCAGAAGGAAAGTCAGCAACAGGTGATCTGCTGGTGCTGAGTGTTTCTACAACAGCATGATCTTCAGGTTCAAATGCCGCTGAAGGTCAAGTAGGAGAAAGGCAAACCTGGCTGTGTCTCTGGCTCTGAGATGGCCATGGGGACACTGATGAAAGTAGTTGGGGAGCAGTGGCAGAGGGAATCAGAGGAATGAGACAGACAGTTGCGCCAGTGTTGTATGCTGCCTTATTACTTTGTTAGCTGTCCTGCTTTCTGTGAGGGGAGGGTTCATCTGGGCAGTTCTGGCTGGCCTGCTGTGAGGTGTCACACAGGCCCAGGCAACTGGAGCTCCAGCAGCTGGGGACAGTTCAGGTGTATGTCCTTCACATTCTTCATGAAGTCCTGGTGATACTGGATAGTTGATGATTGAAGACACCAGGCCAGGAGTTAAGAGTAAAGCAAGCACAAAGTCTGTTGAAAGGATAGCAAAGCATCCTGACGGGTGAAGCTTAGTGAAAGAGCTAAGCCATGGAACAGCTGAAGTCTAGGGGATGACATAGGGCTCTGTCTGACTTAGGCTCCCCCTACCCTACTTTGAAGCTACATCTGTAATTGGATATCATCTAATTAACTTCTCACTGAACGTGACCATTTGGCTACCCCACCCCTATCCTTATCAAACTGGACATTCCAGAAGGGTCTTGTTAGTCCATCCTGTTGTTCAGGCCCACCACTTACATTTTATGAATTCCTCTTGCTACCTTGGTGACACTCGCCATTTGCATTTTATAACTCCCGTTTCCTATTTTGGTCAGAGTTTGCTGTGTTACTTTCCTCAAGGAGCCTGTTTTTGTCACTTTGGATGTTTGTTTTTAAAGATGATTCTCTGTCTTCCTTATCTAGGAGAAAGACTTCTACATTTTCTTACTTGGTGAGAGTCCTGCTCCTCAGATGTTTACTTTTAAGGATGCATTCCTGTCTTATCTGAGGCAAAGTGACTTCTGCTGTTTGTTCCCCTCACACTCGGATCTCCCCAGGACATCTCTCTAGGTGGGTCATTGGACTTCCTTGCAGCATGGTGGCCTCGGGGCTGGCAGACAGTATAAGAGATGAGGGCGGGGGGCAAGGCAGAAGCTCTGTGGCCAAGTCTACAGGTCAAACTGGGGCATAGACCTACCTCTCCATAGAAGGAGTGTCAAAGAATCAGCAGACATACTTTAAAACTGCTCCAAGAACTCCACCTAGGAGGAGGTTTTTTGCTTGTTTGGTTGTTTTTTGTTTTTGTTTTTTTTTGGTAGCACTGGGGTTTGAACTCAGGGCTTTGTGCTTACCAGAAGTTGTGAATAGGGGGTTCAGGAGGGGAGAGAAGAGTCTAAAGCCTTTTAATCCTATTGTGTGACTTCTCAGATGCTCTCAGAAGCCTTTTGAAAGCATGCTATTCAGGTCACCTTAGGGTCCTGTCTGTGGGTCAGAAGACACATGAGGGACGTGGAGATGCAGAAGTGGGGATCTGAGGTGGCAAAAGCTGCTGACAGCTGCTGGCCACCACACATGGTAGTCTCTGTGACCCTAACAGCAGCCTTAAACAGTGGCTCTCCTGATTCTTGCATCAGAATTCAGGCAAGACAAGGAAATGTACTGAAAGTGACAGCAAAATCTGTTAGGAAAGGAATGCACTTTCAACAGACTGAAAGCCTGCGTGTCTAGAGTGAGAAGGACGATATGATCGTAAAGTTTATTAGAACAGAGGCACTTTCAGGGCTGAAAGCAGGTGGTCTCAGACGCGGAGGTCAAAAATAACAACAGTTTTGTCATTAAGGGAGAATTGTCTCCCTCCCCAGGACCAGCCCTCCAAGGCTGAAGTTACCTTAAAGTCATGAAGTTGGGGTGGAGCTACAGATTTACAATGTACAAACTATTATTGGGTTCACCTGACCTTAGGGTGTGGTTTACAGGCCTCGGTCTTTGTTTCGTTAAGTTAAAGATCCATTGTTCCAGGACTGTTTGATTTTGGTGGCCTATTTTGATCCTAACAGAAGCTGCTAAGAGTTGGAAAGTTTAATTTTCTCTGAGAACTTGAAGAATCATGAACTTTAGGTTCTCTTTGCATATTCCCATCACTTTTGGTTAACTACTTTCTAACAGTGGGACTCAATGTCCCCACCTGACTAAGACCACGACCACACCTTCCATGAACCATCCGGTGGGCAATGGTGGTGGCAGTGTTTGAGGTCTTTTGCTATAGCTTTATCCATTTCTGAGGCTTTTGAAGTGTTTTTATAAACCACATTCTCTGGGAAAATCTTTTGGCTTTCTGTGTAGCTGGGAGGCTTCTTACAGGAAGAAATGCTGATTTAAGAGATATTGAATTATTTGTGAAATACAAAATTCATCTTGTGGGTGTAAAATGCTTTGTAGGCAGATGAAATTCCTGGTACAATTAGCTAGTGAACCCCACAACTCCACAGAGTGATGTACCCAGAGTTTCCATATGGAGCCAGAGTGTGGGTCCCCAAGCTCAGAGTCCTGTCCCAGAAATCTCCTTCTCCATGCCTGGCACACATGGCTTACTTTTGTTCTCATTTTTTGAAGTCTGAAAAAAGCTGCCATAGTCTCTGACTCTTAGTTAAGGCGTATCCAAGCTCAGATGCCTTGTCTAATGGGGAGAAATGGGAACAGATACCTCCTGATCCTAGTAGAAATCCATTTTGGGGGCCTAGACCCCTAAGGCTCTCCTGCTCTCCAGTGAGACTTTCCTTAGTGGCAGAGAGCAACTGGCAGAAAACAGACCAGGCTGATGAAAGGCTAGGATAAGGCAACCTTCTGGAATCAGGATCTGCATGGAGTTGGAAATGAAAAAGCATCCTTCCTGGGGAAGCTTCACCTCAGGGATCTGTAGTCACTCTCAGGCCCCTTTAGAGAGGAACTATCCTACAGAAGGGAAGGCTGGGATGGCCCCTTGGGGGGTTTGTAAAAGCCCAGTGCTCAGTGCTGACTCGCTTATCCTCCTAGACAGTCCCAGGCCAGAGGCCTGACTCCAGGGGTTCCAACATGTCAGGTCTGGCCACTCACCCCCAAAGAAAGTAAACTTAAGTAATGGTGAAAAGACAGGAAAGGATTTTAATCAACATAATCATGTTGGGAAGATGATAGAGATCAAGAAATGAGCGTTAGATTTAAATAGATAAAGAATTGAGGTGTGGGGGGAGATGTATCCATAATGAAGCAGTCTTGGTCACACTGTGGTCCAGTTTATCATTACCTTACTTCTGGCTCTTCAGGGCGGCCCAAAGCCAAAGAAGTCCTTATTTCCTGAGGGGACAATCCAGTTCCCATGAGATGATTGTATCTGCTTGGAGGTGGTGGTGATCTTATCATGGGGTGACCTGTCTTTGAACCTCTGTTGTTTCTGGAATCCAGGGTGACTGCGGGTTCAAGACAATGACTGGAGACTTTCAGGCACTTTGCCAGGGGCCTGGAGCAGGACGTTGTAAATGCTGATAGTAAGACACATTGGTTACTCTTTTTTTTTTTTCTTTTATTATTCATATGTGCATACAAGGCTTGGTTCATTTCTCCCCCCTGCCCCCACCCCCTCCCTTACCACCCACTCCACCCCCTCCCTCTCCCCTCAACCCCCTCAATACCCAGCAGAAACTATTTTGCCCTTATTTCTAATTTTGTTGTAGAGAGAGTATAAGCAATAACAGGAAGGGACAAGGGTTTTTGCTGGTTGAGATAAGGATAGCTATACAGGGAGTTGACTCACATTAATTTCCTGTGCATGTGTGTTACCTTCTAGGTTAATTCTTTTTGATCTAACCTTTTCTCTAGTACCTGTTCCCCTTTTCCTATTGGCCTTGTTAGGGTCTGAGAATCCTGTTCCTTTGAGAGACAGAGAGTCACACGTGAATGCAATCAACAAAGCAGAGTTTATTGGACTGGCTAGCCAGGGTTGAGCTCCCACACAGACACGCAGGTCCGATTGGGCAGACAAGACCCCAAGCCTCTTTGGGGAAGATCTTATGTAGGCCCTTACTGGCCATTACAGCAAAGCCCGCGCAGTACATAGCCAATGAGTTTGTAACACCACATACATTTCCAGCCTATCCTTTTAAAAGCACATTACTTCTTAGCCTATAGACTCAAAGGTCAGCATTGGCGTGCGCGGTTACATTTAGCAAGCAGGCAGGGCACGTCCTGCACGTACATCTGGTCGTCTTTCACAACCCGCCCACATTCCATGTGCCCTCATTCTGTTTATCTGGTCCTGCACCTGCATCTGGGGTGGAGGGGCATCTTGTACTGGCTTTACTGATCTCTGCTAGGGGGATCTGCTGGGGCAAGCTATTCATCTTTTCATTACCCCCTTTTCTTTGGGCTATATTGAGGAATCATTCTCAAGGGGATGAAGAGCCTGGTATTGTTGGTGGAGGACCAGAAGTTGGACAGTGTTAATTCGGCCTTTGACAAAGGCCACAAGTCAGTTTAGAATCCAAGGTCCTACGGTGACTAGGAACAGGAGGATTACTAGTGGCCCTGTGAGCGCAGACAGGAGGGTAGCTAATCAAGGAGACTGGTTGAACCAAGATTCGAACCAGCCTTCCCTGGCCTCTCTTTCCCTTTTTCGTTGCTCTAGGCCTTCCCGAAGTTTGGCCATAGAGTCGCGAACAACCCCGGTGTGGTCGGTGTAAAAGCAACATTCGTCCCCTACAGCAACACAGAGACCACCGTTCTTAAGGAACAGTAGGTCTAGTCCCCTCCGGTTCTGGAGGACTACCTCGGCTAGGGAAGTTAGGGATTTCTCAAGGTGGCTAATGGATTTTTCTATACGGTCTAGGTCTTCATCAATGGCCGCCCTGAGGGAGGTGAGGCCAGAGTGCTGGGTGGCTAGTGAGGCTATGCCAGTACCCGCCCCTGCAAGGCCTATTCCAAATAGGGTAGCAATGGTTAGGGTGGTAATAGGCTCCCTTTTTGCCCGGGGGCGGATGGCCCAGTAAAGAAGGGGATATTCAGCTTGATGGTAGAGGATTCTAGGCACCACCATCACCACCAGGCAGAATTCCCGGGAGGCATTAAAGACTGATGCAGCTAAGTGGGGGGTCAGCCCGGTCAGCGAGCATGCCCACCAGGCGCCTCCGGCTGGGGTAATCCAATGGGAGGTATTCCAGCTTGGGCACTCAGTTATAGTAGTGCACATTTTTTTATTTTCTTTTGGGACCTGCCCTACACAAGTCCCTTGACCACTGACCTGAGTCATGGTCAGGCCGGCGGGTCGGGCCTCCCAACCCGTTGTTGGAACAGTGGTATTGACTTCAAGAGAGGAGTTAATTCCAATAGCCTCGTAGAAAGGGGGCGAAGGGCTGTAGCAAAGCCAGCAAGTCTCAGTTAGATTAGGGGCTGTCCTATTTAAGGTCTCAAATGTAGCAAACAGCAAAGTCTCCAGGGGGCTATGCGGTACAGTGAAGGGGACGGTGGTCGTGGGCTCTAGGGGTGTCGCTTTGGGACTCTGGGAGTCATTGGGAGTTGTGTGTGGAACCAATTTTTCCTCGGACAACTCTGGCTTTAATACAGGATTAGGCTTTAACATGGGATTAGGTTCTATGGGGTTAGAAATCAGCTCAAGGCGCAACAATATTTGGAATAGGACCCCTCTCCATGGCCACTTGTAGGGCAGGAGACCCCATGTTAGTCCGCTTACCCATCTCCGCTCTATCTTCCCCATCTCCGTAAAGGAGTTCTTCACTAGATTTGACTCTTGCTCCACCCGCCACCGGTTGTAGGGCTTAACAAATTGCATAGTGATTAAGTCTGGGGTCACTGTCCATTTCCAATTCCCATCATTGGTTACCACACATTTCCATTGGGCACAATAAAAGTTTTCTATCCCCCCACAGTTCCGGCGCCATTTGCCGGTCTTATATCCTGGGCAGGCAAAAAAACCCATTGGAGCGGAGGGCCTGGCGGTCAAGGAGCGAGGATGTATCTCCCAATGCCCTTTTTCTCATATAGTGCCCTTGCTGTTTCTGGGGGAGGGTATAGAAAGTTCCCAGTACCATTTCTAGATCTACATACAGTTCAGGCCACCAAGTCCATTGAGTGGCTGCTGGGTGTGAGGTTAGATTCCATTCTTCGTGGGTGTCTCCGCTCCTCAAAACCCAGGTCTGTTTGTAGGGCCAGTGAGAGTCATTCCCGGTTGCACCGTGGATGATCACCAGTAGGATTCCTAGGAGGGCTGCGGAGCATCGAGGGTATTGCTTTCGTTTCCAGGAGCATCCCACATCAGCCAGAGCTTGAGTGGATTTGTGGGATGCTGTCGTGCGGTCCAATTTTCTTGCTCCTCCTGAGGACGTGCCCGTCTCACATGGCAGTGGTGTATCCATGGTGCAATTCCATCGACCTTGAGGGCAGTGGGGGTAGCAAGCAGTACAACATAAGGTCCTTTCCATCTAGGCTCTAGGGTTTTGGACTGGTGCCTTTTAACCCATACCATGTCACCCGGGACTATGCCATGTTCCGGAGTCGGGACCCTCTCAGTAGTATGGTATGCTTGAATCAAGGGCCAGGTTTGTTGTTGCACCTTAGCTAGAGCCTGTAGCATAGTCAGGTAATTTGGGGCCAGATCACCTAGTCCCGGGCTTAAGGTCCTTTGAATGATGGGGGGTGGGGCCCCATACAGGATCTCAAAAGGAGTTAGCCCATGGACATAAGGGGAGTTCCAGACTTGGAAGATGGCCAAGGGAAGGAGTGTCACCCAATCACTGCCAGTCTCCAGGGCCAATTTGGTTAAAGTCTCCTTTAGTGTCTGATTCATCCTTTCTACTTGCCCTGAGCTCTGGGGGTTATATTCACAATGTAGTTTCCAATTGGCCCCCATGGTCTGGGCTAGTCCCTGCAGGACCTTACTAACGAAAGCCGGACCGTTGTCTGACCCAATTGCCTCAGGCACCCCATACCTGGGTATGATTTCCTCTAGTAAGGCTTTTGCCACTAACTGACTCGTCTCCCTCTTTGTAGGAAAAGCCTCCACCCAGCCTGAAAAGGTATCTATGAATACTAGTAAATACTTGTATCCAAACTTCCCTGGTTTTACCTCGGTGAAATCTACTTCCCAGCTTCTTCCCGGGGCCCTCCCCTGTTCCCGAATACCTGTGTGGTGCCCCTCCCTTCATCCCGGTTTCATAGCTGTACAGCTAGCGCAATCCTCCACAATTTGACAGCCGCGGTCTAGTTCGGAAATCGGAGTTGTGCAGATGCCAGCAAGTCTAGCAACTTTCTCCGCCCCAAGTGGGTGGACTTATGTAAGTTAGCCAACAGGAATCGGCCGAGTTTTTTGGGCAGGATTAGCTTGCCTTTTAAGTCGCTTCTCCATTTATCCTCCCTTTCTCTAGTGAGGGAGTGGGCTCTCATCCAAGTGAAATCCTCCGAGGAGTACTCTGGTCGGGAAGGTAGCGAAGGGAGCTCTGGGACAGGCACATCTATAGCCGCGACCACAGAGGGACTCACCATTGCTGCTCTCCTAGCTTCTTGATCCACCCTGTTGTTACCGACAGCTTCCGGAGTCTTGACAGACTGATGGCCTGGGACATACATCACTGCCACTGCCTTCGGTTTTTCCACTGCCATTAGTAGATGCTGGACTTCAGCCAGGTTTTTTAAGCCTTTCCCCTTGGCTGTGCAAAATCCCCTTTCGCGATAGATGGCTCCGTGGACGTGGATGGTACCGAAAGCATAGCGGCTATCGGTGTAGATGTTGACTCGTTTCCCTTCTGCCCTTTCTAGGGCCTCGGCCAAGGCAATTAATTCTGCCTTTTGGGCTGAGGTTCCGGGTGGGAGGGCGCTGTTCCATACTGTGTTCCCTTCTTGGTCGACCACTGCTGCCCCTGCCCTTCAGACTCCATTTTGGACAAAACTGCTTCCATCAGTGTACCAGTTTAATTTACAGCCGGACAGTGGGGTGTCCTTTAGGTCAGCCCGTACCTGGGCAACTTTGGAGAGGAACTCCTTGCAGTCATGGACGGGTGTCTGTAGTTCTGGGTTGGGCAACAGGGTGGCAGGGTTCAGAGTTACGGGATCTGCGAAGGTGATCCGAGGGGAATCCAGCAGGAGCCCCTGGTAGTGGGTGAGCCTGGCATTTGTCATCCATTTCCCAGGGGGTTGCTTAAGGACTCCCTCCACTGGATGAGGGGCCGTGACTCAGAGGGCCAGTCCAAAAGTTAATTTGTCTGCTTCTCTCACCAATATGGCAATGGCCGCTATGATGCGGAGGCGGGGGGGGGAGGGGGCCATCCTGACGCTACTGCGTCTAATTTCTTGGAAAGATATGCCACGGGTCTCTTCCAGGGACCTAACTGTTGGGCCAGGACTCCTTTGGCTACCCCCCTCTTTTCATCCACAAACAGAGTGAATGATTTTGTGGGGTCCGGTAGGGTCAAGGCGGGGGCCTGGAGAAGGGCGGCCTTTAGCTGGTCAAAGGCCCGCTGTTGTTCCTCTCCCCACCTCCAATCCGGAGCCTCTTTGGTAGCCTCATATAGGGGTCTGGCTATCTCTGCAAATCCCGGAATCCAGAGTCTACAGAACCCTGCCGAGCCCAGGAACTCTCTCACTCCCCTAGTGGATGTGGGGGATGGAATAGTCAAAATAGTCTGTTTCATGGCATCAGTCAGCCACCTTGCCCCATCCGCGATCCGATAACCCAGATATGTCACTGACCTTTTGCAGATGTGGGTCTTCTTGGCACTCGCCCGATATCCCAGCTCACCTAACTCTGTTAGCAAGTGTTCGGTAGCCTCGATGCACTCCTCTCGGGTTTCTGCCGTTAACAGTAAGTTGTCGACGTACTGTAGTAGAGTGACTCGTGGGTGACTCTGGCAAAAGGGCTCCAGGTCCTGGCTCAGGGCCTTGTTAAACAGGGTTGGAGAATTTTTAAATCCTTGTGGCAGTCTGGTCCAAGTGAGCTGTCCGGTCCGGCCCCCATCCTCTTGCCATTTGAATGCAAATAGCGGCTGGCTTATTTCTGACAATGCAATGCTGAAGAAAGCATCTTTCAAATCAAGGGTTGTATACCATACTTGTGAGGGCGGTAGGTGACTGAGCAAGGTATAGGGATTCGGTACAGTGGGATGAATGTCCTCCACCCACTCATTTACCTTCCGCAGGTCTTGCACAGGCCTATAGTCCCCGCTTCCCGGCTTTTGGATGGGGAGCAGAGGAGTATTCCAGGCGGACCGACAAGGCCACAGTATTCCTTCCTTTATTAGCCTGCAGATATGAGGGGCTATGCCTCTTCGAGCCTCTTTCGGCATAGGATACTGTTTTACCCAAATGGGAAGAGCGGAAGCCTTCAATTGTATAACTACAGGAGGGAGGTGTTTGGCAAGGCCAATTCCCGCAGTCTCTGCCCAGGCCGTGGGAAACCTTTCTAGCCATTGGGCTATGTCCCCTCCTGGCTCCTGTCGGCTCTCAAACAGTCGATGTTCGTCGGCCAATGAGAGGGACAGGACGTGTAACGGGCTGCCCTCCTGATCAGTCACAATTATTTCATCAGGTTCAAAATAGATACGGGCCCCTACTTTGGAGAGTAGGTCTCATCCGAGCAAGGGAGCGGGGCTCTCAGGGACGATCAGGAAGGAGTGTGTGACCTGGTGTTTTCCTAAGTCCACCTTTCTTTTGGTAGTCCATGAGCATAACTGGGTGCCCGTAGCCCCCTGAACGACGCTTGTTTGTTCCTTGTTCAAAGGTCCATATGCCTTGTTTAAGACCGAATATTGAGCACCAGTATCCACCATGAACCCCACTGGCTTCCCCTCCACACATACGGTTACCCAAGACTCGGGGAGGGGGTCCGAGCCCCGTCTCCCTCAGTCCTCTTCTCTGACTAGAAGGACTCTGGCCTGCTCCACTGCTCGTTCCCTTTCCCTGTTACCTCCCGGTCTCCTGCCAAACCCTCTTCTTCCCTTTAGCTTAGGGCACTCTCTCTTCCATTGCCCAGTCTCCTTACAGTAAAAACAGTGTTCCTTATCCGGGGTCCTGGCATGGCCCCCTTCCCTGGGTTGGTCCTGGACGCCCGCTAGGAAAATACGGGCCATCTCTCTTTGTTGCTTTCGGTTCTCCTTAGCCTGGAACTCCCTGTCCTCCTTTCTCAATTTCTCCTGGGCCTCCCTGTCTTCCTTTCTTCGCCTTTCCTCCCTTTCTTCTGGAGTTTCCCTTGCGGTAAAGACTTTCTCTGCTATCTGTAGCATTTCCCTAATGGTCATTTCCCCTAAGTTTTCCTGTTTATTGAGTTTTCTCCTAATGTCTGGAGCTGCCTGATTAATGAATGAGAATACCACAGCAGACCGGTGGATCTCCGCCTCGGGGTCAATAGGGGTGTACTGATGGTATGCCTCATAGAGGCGCTCTAAGAAACCGGCTGGGCTTTTGTTTTCCCCTTGGACAACTGCCTTTACCTTTGCAAAGTTGGTGGGCCTCCTAGAGGCCACTTGGAGACCTGCCATAAGAGTCTGGCGGTAGATTCGGAGACGCTCCCTACCTTCTGCGGTCCCAAAATCCCAATCAGGGCGGCGTAGGGGGAAGGCCTCGTCTATGGCCGGCTGGAGGGTTGTGGGTCTCCCGTTGTCCCCCAAGATGTTCTTTCTAGCTTCGTGGAGGATGCGCTCCCGCTCCTCCGTCGTAAAAAGAGTATTGAGCAGCTGGTGACAGTCGTCCCATGTGGGGCCGTGTGTATGCATGACAGACTCCAGGAGATCTATGAGACACTTAGGGTCTTCTGAAAAGGGTGGGTTCTGCGTCCTCCAGTTATATAGATCACTGGAGGAGAAAGGCCAGTACTGAAACTGTTGCCCCCCTCCCGGTCCTCCTTGGCCTACCGTCCAGACTGGAAATGTGGGGACAGTTTCCTCCCCATGTGTTGAGGAGGAAGGCCCATCTTCCCCCTCTCTTTCCCGTACCCCTCGGGGGCGGAGCCTCCGACCCATTCCTCCCCCGGCCGCCGGTCCTGTTGAGGAGGATGAGGAAATTTCCTCCTCCGGAGCGCTGGCCTGACCAGGGGGAGTCACATATGGGGGCGGCTGATCTTCCTCTACTCCCGTGAGGGACGGGTAAAAAGGGGAACTCTCCTGTAAGACCGGAGGTGGTAAAGAGGGTGTCCTATTTTGAGGACTGGTCAGGGTGGGAAGGGGAGCTTTTTCTTCCTCTTTTACGACCAAGGCAGGCGTGACTGGGGTTTTAGCCCCGGGAGCCAAACAGGAGGGGTGAGTCAAAAACCCAAGGAGGGGGTTCCCCGCTAAATCTTCCCAAACCAAAATGTATGGGACCTGATCTGGGTGGCCTTGACTGCCTGGTCGGAAAACGACAGCCTTGACCTTAATGATCAGGTCTAGGGAGAGGGAACCTTGGATGGGCCATCCAACTCTGAAGGTGGGCCATTCTGCAGAACAGAGGGTGTCGAACTTACCTTTCTTAATGACTAGACCCACATTTAATGCCCTTTTTTTGACTTCTGAAAAGTGAGAGAGAATCAAAGACTTTGGGGTTGTTTGTCCCTGTCCCATTGCAGGGTGAGAAGCAACTGCCAGGAGAGATAGAACAAAAAGGTGAAAGCAACAATAACTCCACACACACAAAGCACTCTCCACCACTCGCTTGGACCGGTCCTTCTCTCACACTGGTGTGCACCCCATTCAACCTCCTCACCATCCAATTTGGATATCAGGCCGAAGGGTGTCCACTTGACGGGTGGTCGGTCGACTAGTTCAATTAGTTCTTCACCTGGCGCCAGGATTCCTGAAATGCTTGAGCCCAAATGAGAGGAAAGCCTCTCCCAGCAGGACCTTGTGGTCCCCCTAACGAGAATCCCAGAATGATTCTCCCCAGGGATTGGCCAAATCCCCGCCGCGGCCCAAACGGGAACAATTGTCTACCAATTAGTTCCCTCCAAATGAGAATCTCAGATTCTCCTAATGCCCAGGACTTGGAATCACCTCTGCTTTCTCGTGGACGGTCTGTCTTCTCGAAAAGGGGATCTCGCTGGGGCCTCCAAATGTTAGGGTCTGAGAATCCTGTTCCTTTGAGAGACAGAGAGTCACACGTGAATGCAATCAACAAAGCAGAGTTTATTGGACTGGCTAGCCAGGGTTGAGCTCCCACACAGACACGCAGGTCCGATTGGGCAGACAAGACCCCAAGCCTCTTTGGGGAAGATCTTATGTAGGCCCTTACTAGCCGTTACAGCAAAGCCCGCGCAGTACATAGCCAATGAGTTTGTAACACCACATACATTTCCAGCCTATCCTTTTAAAAGCACATTACTTCTTAGCCTATAGACTCAAAGGTCAGCATTGGCGTGCGCGGTTACATTTAGCAAGCAGGCAGGGCACGTCCTGCACGTACATCTGGTCGTCTTTCACAACCCGCCCACATTCCATGTGCCCTCATTCTGTTTATCTGGTCCTGCACCTGCATCCGGGGTGGAGGGGCATCTTGTACTGGCTTTACTGATCTCTGCTAGGGGGATCTGCTGGGGCAAGCTATTCATCTTTTCAGGCCTCAGTTGCATTTAAGGTATCTGCTTTAGTTTCTCTGCGTTAAGGGCAACAAATGCCAGCTAATTTTTTAGGTGTCTTACCTATCCTCACCTCTCCCTTGTGTGCTCTCGCTTTTATCATGTGCTCATAGTCTAATCCCCTTGTTGTGTTTGCCCTTGATCTAATGTCCACATATGAGGGAGAACATACGATTTTTGGTCTTTTGGGCCAGGCTAACCTCACTCAGAATGATGTTCTCCAATTCCATCCATTTACCAGCGAATGATAACATTTCGTTCTTCTTCATGGCTGCATAAAATTCCATTGTGTATAGATACCACATTTTCTTAATCCATTCGTCAGTGGTGGGGCATCTTGGCTGTTTCCATAACTTGGCTATTGTGAATAGTGCTTCAATAAACATGGGTGTGCAGGTGCCTCTGGAGTAACCTCTTATCTCTGTGCTTTCATCTTGGAAAGGTTAGCAGTTTTTAGACAGACACCCATGAATGACTCACAGGCCTACGTGCAGAGTTAAGCAGGAGTCCGACCCAAAGTTTTAAGACAAAGGAGACATGCAAAATAGAGGCAAGGGTGCAAGGTTTCTCCCTTGCTTTTAGTTCCCATGTGGACCGAGGCAAGGAGTCAGTGCTTTGTAGCAAAAATAGTCTCTGAATAGCTGTTATATCACTAGCATGCAGGTTAGTGCCTTGCATTCAGTAGGTGCCAAGTAAACATGTTTGAGTGTAAACATTGGATGGATGGTCAATGGACAGATGTGTGCTTCCCCTGATGGCAGGATCCACTTCCCTGGGCATCCGTGGGTGTGGGAAGAGTGGGGGGTGATGCCCACCCTTCTCTGCTTGGCTCCTACTTATGGGTGAGGGATGCCTGTGACCAGTTTCTACTACTTAAGTCCAAGGAAGCTGAGGGGAGCATGAGCATTTGCTTGTGTTTTCCTTATCGCGGGCGAGTCTGTATTTTTTCTATATGTCCACTCTACTTTAGAGGAAGAAGTCCTTGCTCTTAGTTTTTGCTTTTGAAACTGCACACTGGCAGGAGTTTTTGCATTTGAAATCTGCACACAGGAAGGAGAGTCTAAACAATCAAGAGGAAGATCTGATGCCTTCCTGTTCCTCCTTTTCTAATGGAGAGGATGGTGGCACCAATGGGAGGGGGAGGAAGGACAAAGACACACTAAGACACAGAGAATTGTCTAAGCTGTGAGGAAGATGGAAATGGGAATTTATTTTCTGTGGCTTCTTAGAGAGCAATAACCATTACCTAAAAGAAATAAAGTTTTCACTTGGCTGTGTTGAGAGAGAGAGAGAGAGAGAGAGAGAGAGAGAGAGGAGGAGAGGAGAGGAGGGGGAGGAGAGAGGGAGGCAGGGAGGAAGACGGGTGGGGGGGGTTGGGGGAGAGGGACAAGGGAGAGAAGGGAGGGGAGAGAAGGAGGGAAGAGAGCCAGGAATAAAATAATCCCTTCAAAGACATTCCCCACGACCTACTTTCTTCAATTAGACTCTACCTCCTAAAGTTTCCAGCACCTACCTCCAGATTGCACTATCAGCTGGGGACCAAGTTTTCAATACTTGAATCTTTGGGGGACATTTCAGATCCAATCTGTAACATCCTTGGCATCCAGTGAGCAAGCATCACAGCAGGAATCTGAATCCAGGCTGTGATAGTTAATTACATTCAACAACTTGGCTGGGCTAATGGGTGTCCAGATAGCTAGTCAGGCATTATTTCTGAGTTTGTCTGTGAGAGTTTTTCTGGAAGAGATTGGCACTTGAATCAGTAGACTGAGTAAGGAAGGAATCCACCCTCACCAGTGTGGGAGAACACTGTCCATCCTTGTCAGGGCCCAGACAGAACAAAAGGCAGAGCAACAGCAAATTCTTTGTCTCTGTCTCTCTGTCTATCTCTCTCCTCTTGAGTTGGGACACTGGTCTTCTCCTGCCCTTGGATATTGGAGCTGCTGGTTCTTGGGCCTTCAGGCTCTGGGACTTACATTCACCATCTTCCCACTGTTCCCCAGTTGTCCTTCCATCAGACCGAATGACACCACTGACATTCCTCAGTAAATATTCTCCTATGTATTCACACTTCTCTGGAGAACTCTGGCTAATACAAAGGTACAATGCCAAAGATTTTTTTCTTTCTTTCACTTCATCATGTGGCCTCTCCCAGGACGACAAGGTCACAACTCCTGTCTAAAGGCAGGTTATGGGAAAGAGTTGGAATTTATAAAGGGCGGTTAATGACTGAAAAGTCTTTGTCCCTCTTCAGGAAGCAGGTGGGCCATGGAGTGGGGTAGACTGGAGAATGAGACCATGAG
Source organism: Castor canadensis (assembly GCF_047511655.1). Classification (NCBI taxonomy): domain Eukaryota; kingdom Metazoa; phylum Chordata; class Mammalia; order Rodentia; family Castoridae; genus Castor; species Castor canadensis. Next base: position 13,965,249 of record NC_133388.1, on the reverse strand, counting down.
CACAAGGATGAAAGCACAATGCATTTTAGATAGTTCAGATCACTACTAATAATGATAAAGAGCATTGCTATTCATGCTGGCTTCCATTTCTGAGAGCACATTGCGTCCAGGGCACGTCACATGCACATTACAACCATCCCAGGAAGTCAGTTTTATTCTTGGCATGCAGATGTGTGGTTGAGACTCAGCTAGGCAACATGCCTTGCTTGGGATCCCATAGTTAGTGAGTGGCAGAGGCTAATACCATGACAAAGTCCAGCGAGGCTGGAAAGCAGGAGGTACAAGGGGAAGGATGGCTAGGGCTCAGAGAGTGGAGAGGTCCCAAGAGAACCTTGCACCACACAGGTGATTTCCAGAACTCTGCTCTCTCTCCACTGCTCTCCATCCCACTTCCCAAAGACGCAATTGGCTGTTTAAGACCAGTAGGGAGCAGTGCCCCTGTTAAAGACAGTGGGTTTTCTTCTGTGGTTTCTCTAGCACATGGCTCTATGCACAGAACAAAGGGCCCCAAAATGCCCACCACGGAGCCACAGACAGCGGGGATGGGGACCATCTCTCCTAGGAGAGTCAGCAGAAACATAGGTGGAGGGATGGCCTTGGTAACATTGCCAACAGGAAGTGGATTCAGCCAGATTATAGGGCTGGCTTTTGGAACGTGGGTGCCTGTTTGCTGGGTGTCGGTCCTACACATGTGCTTATCTGCATATCACGTACACACAAGTGCTCACAGATAGTCGCTTGCTGCGTAAAATCTCTGTCAACAATGGATGGCATGTACGACAGTAAGATTATGATGGAGCTGAAAAATTCGTCTCACCTAGTGACGTCATAGCCTCCTACAATCACCTTGCAGTGCATCACTCATGTGTGTGTGGTGATGCTGGTGTAAACAAACCTACTTGGCTCCAGTCATATGAAAGTATAGCTATACAGTTTTCTACTGTACACAGTGCTTGTTAATGGTAATAAATGATTATGTTACTGGCTTATGAATTTAATATGCTATAACTTTTGTCATCATTTTAAAGTGTACTTTTACTTTTATATACTAAAAGTTTACTGTAAATCAGTCTGCTATGTTACGCTGGCATCAGCCTCACGCACCTTGTCTGCATCAAGAGACACTTTGAGTGACTGACCTATACTGTCTAAGTCTGTGTAAGGACACTCTGATGTTTTCACAATGCTGAAGTCACCTAGCAATACATTCTTCAGCAATTCCCATGGTTAAACAATGCATGAGTATATTTACACATACATACATATACAGACATACACACATGTGCACACACATACACACTAATATATACATTTGTATTAGTGATATGCGTGCCAAGAACTATTTTTTAGCAATTCCTTGATCATTCCCAGCTTTCTGGAAGAGACAAGACAGAGAGCTTCCCACTGCATCCTGCATCTTATTCTTGGTGTGGACTAGGTACACAAAATCTTTCCTCTTTGGGTGTAGGTACTCTTCACAGGCTTTTTTTTTTTTTCTTAAAAGAAGGAAACTAAATTAAACAGGTCATGTTAAGGGGAGGGTAATACAGGTGAGAGAGGGTAAAGGAGGGTGAATATGGTTGAAATACTTTCTATACATGTATGAATTTGGAAAATTGAAACCTGTCCAAGAAGGGGAGTGGGGGAAGAGGGAGATTAAGGAAAGTGATGAAGCAAAGTGGGGTACAATAAATGTATATATGAAAATATCACAATGAAACCCTTTGTATAACTATTACATACTAATGAAGACTTCAAAAAAAAAAAGTAAGCCGAAGTCATAGAATTACAATGGTGTCCAGTCATTTATGCTATTAGTTATTAAGTGCCACATACTTGTGCTAATATGAATAGGAAATTCAAAAATCAACAAGTGAGGTCTAGTTCTTAAGACCCTATGGCAAGAAATGGCATCCACAGCCCTTGGGCTAAGTCCAGTCCACCTCCTTGTTCATGCAAATAAAGTTTTATTGGGACATAGCCACATTCATTCATTTACATATTTTCTATGGTTGCTTTTGTGCTCTGACGGCATTGTTGAGTAGCTGTGAGTCCCTGTGGCCCATAAAGCCTAAATTATTTACTATCTGGCCTTTTACAGAAAAGGTTTACAAACCTCAGGCTTACAGGATACTGTTGGAGAGAAATGCTCACACCCAAGAAACAGTGACCTTGATGGGCAGCCTATGCTAGGAGGACAGGTGGTGCCTTCAGAGTGCAAAGAAGGGGTGTGGGGACTATGGTAATCAGGGAAGGCTGCTCAGTGGGAAGGATTTGGGCCTTGGAGCATGAACAGAAGAAAGGAGTCATGGTGAGATGGATGGGTGGTTCTGGGCATGGACACTGGGAGAGTGGAAGTACAGAAATGTCTGTGGAGCACTGGTGGCAAGCACTGTGGCTTGGAGCCACCCAACATCTACTCATCCCACTGCTTCAGAGTCTCAGTTTTCTTTGAAAGATCCCATCCCTGCTTCCTGATACATGTGACTCAGGCCCGGCCAGAGCCCCAGCTCCCCTCTCTAGTGGCAGAACTTGGGCATGAGCACATGACCCTGTTCTGGCAGCAGAGTCAAAGGGCCCCAACCCCAGACTTGCGATGGTCACTGGGGAAAGACAACTGATTCTCCCCTGCCAACTTGCTGGTTATGAACAAAAGATATGTGACTGAGGCAGTCACCTTGCGGTCACGAACATACTACCCCTTCCTCACAACTGTTTTCTGGAGTCGCTGAGTCTGAACAGTTATAGAAAAGAGCAGAAAGAGCTGGAGGAGAATGCTCCAGTCTCCTCAGAAGGCAGTCCTCACTCAGGAGAGAAGTGGTGGCTGATGTTTGTTGGGAAAGACAGATCCAAGATCCAGAATTAAGGGGAAGTGTGCAGGTATAAGCCACTTCCTTCCCTTTTTTTGAGGGGCATGGAGCAGAACTATGTCAAATCATGTTTTCTTCCTCCCTCCCTCCCTTCCTCCTTTTCTTTTCCTTCTTTCTTTCTTTCTTTCTCTCTCTCTTTCCTTCCTTCCTTCCTTCCTCGCCTTCCTGCTTCCCTCCCTTCCTCTCTCCCTCCCTTCCTTCCTTCCTTTTTTCTTTTTCTCCCCACTTCCCCACTGACCTGTCACCAGCCCCAGATCATTCTTAATGTGGCTTCTTTTGTCTTAAGATTAGTCTCTGCCTGCAGAAAGCATCTGTCAGCTTTATTTTGGGATGGTATTTTGAGTTTTCAAATTTTGCTATCTCCAGAGACAAGTTAGGAGAGAATTCATTGGAGCTGTCACCAACGGCCATTTAAAATCCAGACACTTTGGCTCTTCAAAAATGATTTAAAATATGAGAGTACTAAATGTCATTAAATAAAATGGAAAACTATTAGTAAATAGAAAGAAGAAAAATAGTTCAACTGCCTGATGACAGTTACTATTTATTTTGCAGTGTTTCTTTCATGGTATTTTGCCTGTTCACATTTACATGTAGTTGTGTGTAAACACATTTAGTTCTGATCATGTGGCTTTAAATCCTCCTTTTTAAGCTGGAAATGTGTGCATGGACAGGCTATCAGTGATTCTCAAATGGAAAGAAAACATAAAACACCCACCATACTTAAGAAAGAGAAAATAAGGAAGAGCCAATAAAGAATAACCAAGTTACACACAGAAAAAAGAAAGAACAAATAAATGAGGAATGGTGATTATTAAGAATAGCATAGGAATGTCATATGCTTTCTGCAAAACCCTAAACACTTTTTGTAAGGAGTACACAGTGCATAATGTTCTATTCAGTGGCTTTACCATGATATTTTTTATGTAGGCTTTTTCCAACTTTTCACTATTAGAAGTAATGTTATTATAATGTCTTTAGACATAAATCTTTGCACTTAGGTCATTTCATTAGGATGGATTCCCAGAAGTGGAATTACAGGATCAAAAAATATGAACACTTAAGGCCCATAATATATAGCTCCAAGTTGCTTTCCAAAGGTTGCTGTCCTCGTGCTCACTTCACCGCGGAAGTGTGTGGCCTCATGGTAGGGTTTACGTTTGTGCTGCCAGAGTGTTCTGAATATGGTAACAACACAACAGACCAATAAAAGAAGACCCAGAGGATTCCCACTTTCTGTCGGTATCTAGAAACAATCCAGATGAAGAGAAGGAAGGTGAGACTGACCTCTTTGTAAAATAAATAAATAATAATAAAAAGTGATAGGCCAGGTGTGGTGGTGCATATATATAATCCCAGCACTTGGGAGGTGGAGGCAGGAGATTAGGTTGTTCTAGGCCAGCCTGAGCTACATAGTGAGATCCTGTCTCAAAACACCAAAGGCTAGGGATGTAGATCAGTGGTAGAGGGCTTGCTTAGTGTGCACAAGGCTCTGGGTTCAACCCCCAGCACTTAAATAAATAGATAACCTTTGGCCTTAGGTTCCCAGCTCCAAGTTGTGAAGGGAAGTATCCAGTATATGGCATATACTGTCAGTTGCAGCTAGACTAGTGGATAGCATCGTAGTGGACTTTCCAGAAAAGCCATAGCAAGGAAGACCTCAACTGCAAGGAGCAGAGAGATTTGTTTTAGTCAGGACTGTGTTGTTACTTAACCATCCCAACAGCACCCTGCTTTAACAGTGATCTGCAGAGCACCAAGAGTCCTGTGCAAATACCATGTCATGTCCTGTGGTGATGGTGCTGCTCTGGCCTGGCTCTAGGCAGTGCTCCTCCGAGCCCAGACAGCTGGTGAGGGCATCGTGTTAGCTTACTCAGGCCGCCATCACTACACCAGAAATCTAGGAAAGTATTGGAATTCGGTTGCTATAGAGACAGGGAGGAGAACATGACCTTGGCTTAAAACAAAGTGGCAAGGCAGGAGATCAGAAGGCAGCCCTCTAGTCAACAGCGGGACAGAATAGGACTTACCCCTTTAGCTGATCTGAGTCACTACACCAAAATATTACTGGGGTTGGAGTGTTCCAGATGTGCCGGGGTTCTTGGATACAGTGTCTAAGAGGAGCACTGGGGCAGCAGAACCACAGGCTAGGAAGGCAATAAAGAGTGATTTCTTAGAAAGCATAAGTATAACTTAAGGGGTGAGGCAGGAAGTTAATATATTAATTTGTAAGCAGTTTTTCTCTTAACACTACATTTTCTGAGACATATCACCTTTCACCTTGATGATATTTGTAGGGAAAACTGTGCTGTAGTGGAGGACAGCCATCGTGTTTCCTTTGTGGTAAGGTCCTGCAGGTTATCTGATTCTGATTCAATGGGGGCTATTTTATAATTCTGAAAGCTGTAGATAACAATAGCACTGTAAAATAATCCTTGTCTATGACATGACGCAAATGGATTATGTTCTGTGGAGAGACTGCTCTCCCTCTCTTCTCCCCAACCCACTCACTCAGCTAGCTTCCAGTACACACACCTCAGTATATCTGCTCAGTGCCTGTGTCTGTCCTCCAGAGTCCCCTCTGAACTGGCCAGATACCTTTTGGTTTCCTCACTCATGAGTTCAATATAAGTTTTAACTTGTGTTCATTTGTATAACAACACAGTAATGATTTTACCTGTTTTGAAAATGATATTTTAATTTGTGTTTTTCTTATTCTTTTATTTTGCAAAAGCACAATTTCCAGGCACTTTCCAAGAAAGAGTGAATGGAAAGCACTTTTTTTTCTTTGAGTCCTTGCTAATCTAAAAATTTCTTTATTCTGCTCTCATCTTCCACATAGTATGACAGGATATTGGACTGTAGGGTGGGAAGTCCTTCCCACATAGCGTTGAGGGCATTGACCCTCATCTTCTAGCACACAGTGTTGCTGTTGAGAACTTTGAAGGCCTTCTTAATTCCAATATATGCTTTAATGGGATCCATTTTTTCTCACTGGGAGTTACATGAAAAGTTCTTAGAACAGTGCCTGGGATTTAGTTAAGTGGGGCCTAGCTCAGCTATTATTGTTGTTGACCGTCTTTACTTTCACAACACTCTGTTCTGATGTCTCTTTACACTGTGCTGGGTGGGCATTCAGTGGCACTTTCAACATGGACGCACATGTCCTTTGGCTCTTGACGAATGTCTTCAGTATTGATTTGCTGGTTTTCTTCCCCCCGATCAGATCCTTTGTGGCATCTGACACCAGGGCCCTGGTCACATCACAGTCTTGATGAATGATCCCCTCTATAAGTGAGCTGTGTCCTACCTGCACTTTTGTTTCTCTTTGGAACACACTTGAGTTGGATACCACGCTAGCTGGATCCTCTGCCTTGTTCCTCTTATTTTCCATCTTTTCATTCTACTTTTCTCAACTCTAGGTGAAGGAGTTTTTTGTTGATTTTTTAAAAATATAATCTCTTTCTTGTTCCCTTTTTACAGCACCCTGTTCTTGCTTGATGTGTTGGCTCTCTTCTTTCTGAGAATATTCCTTCCAATTTTGAGAGTTGTGCTGCTGGGATTTTCAGTTGGGCTCTTAGGTTCTTGTGTTCACTCAAGAGATTTCAAGCAAGACTTGAAATGTAGCAAAAGTAATAGCAAACTTTATTGAGGATAATAATAAAGTTTATTAAGAGAAGGAAGAAGCTGGGCACCAGTGGCTCATGCCTGTAATCCTAGCTACTTGGGAGGCTGAGATTAGGAGGATCATAGTTTGAGGCCAGCCCAGGCAAACAGTTCATGAGACTCTTATCTCCAAAGTAACCAGAGCAAAATGGGCTAGAGGTGTGGCTCAAGTGGTAGAGCGCCTGCTATATAAGTGTGAAGTCCTGAGTTCAAACCCCTGTCCCACCAAAATGAAAAAAATAAATATATAAAAGAAGAAAAACTATGCTTCCATAAAAAAGAGCAGGCTGTCTCAAAAAGAGAGCTCGAAGATGTACTTTTCTGTGCAGGTGTGGGAGGGAGGGGTCACACATGTGACATGCATCTCCGAATCTTCCTTTGCCTTAATGAGCTAATTTTTTCTAGCTTTCAGCCTTTTACACTTATTAAGACAGCATTGGGTTTCCTAAGAATTATATCTCATTATAAACCCTACCTCGATTCCTTCTGTGACATGCTTTTACTCTCCTGGTTTTGTCCTTGTCTGTCGGTCTGGTCTCCATTTTGGAATAATCCCTTGCTTTGCTTGAGCAGGTGGGGAAGGGGATGAGGGTCCTAAGGGGAGATGTTATGTTAATGGAGAGTCGTCAGTATCAGGCCTTCTTGGTGCCTGATGTTCCAAGACCTGAAATCTCTTGAGGATTTCTGTTCCCAGTCCCCAACCCCTGCAACTCCACACCCCCTCACCCTTAGTATACACCTTCCTCAACTCTTCTAAGGCCACCCCAGTGTGCTGGATGTTTCCATACTCTGTCTGAGATGCCTGCGTTCCATTCTCTCAGTCCATGCATGCTGACAACTTTTAGTTTCTCCCCTTACTGTTGTTTCTGTGGGGCTTGGGGGGCAGAGGGGAGCTAGATGTGGGTCATTTGCCCACCACATTTGTCCAGAGTCTTCCCCATTTGTGGGCATTGGGGGCAGAGCTGGAAACTCAGAGGCTGCTTACACATGGGGTGCAAGACAAGGATGAGGGAAGGAGGCTACTCAGGCATTCTTAGGGAGGGCTAAGATGGGAGTGTGGGAGAAGGAGCAAATGAGATCAGGGTGGTGGATGGCAGTGGGTTCTACTTATTTTGATGTTGGATAAAAAGAGAGAGGTGAGGGATGGGGCAAAAGGATTTGACCCCAGTCTGGACACAGGGCAAGAGAAAGCTGGTGTCATGGTTGTGCCTCAGCTTGTGTGGGACTGAGTGCAGCCCAGAGCAGGAGGGGCAGGCTCAGGAAAAGAGGAAACTTAATTCAACTGGGGTCTCCCTCCCTGAATTTGAAGTGAACATGCAGGGGGCTGGGAGAGGTGCTTGGTTTATTTATCTAGCCTGGGAGCAATGGCAAGTAAGTATGTATCCCCACCCAGTCAGGCTGCGGGCGTTGAGTGCAGCAGCGTTTTTGGCTTCTTGGAACAGCTCTGTGGGTGCTCACACATGTGTATGTGCACACATGTACACACACGCACACACTCAGATGCCATGCTTGTCCTAAAGACTCAGAGTCCCTCTCCTCACCATGTTAAAATGAGCATCTCTCTTAGAATGAGAACAGAATGTGGCACTTTTCGATAAAAATAGAACACGTCAGTGTGCCTGGGCTGCCTGGTGGGTAGGCTTACAGCCTTGTTCTTTCTCAGCTTTGCAAATTATTAATTTTTAGTGCTGTAGACAGTTCTGCTATGTGGAACCTCCGGGCTCAGCTCTGCTAGATTGGAAGGCCTTCCTCTGCTCAGCTGTCATCACATGGAGCCTGGAGCAGACCCTTCCTTCTGGCCCTTTGGAGCTTCCCGACACTGATTCTGCTGCCTCTGGCTGGCAGAGCTTCTCCTCACCCATCTGAAGAGGCCCGAACCCCTGGTCTAGAGGGGTCTATTCTGACAGCTGGTTAGCCTGGGGCTCCTCTGGGCACCAGGACCTGCCTATTATACATGGTGACACCAGGTGGACTCAGCATTACACAGATCTACCAAGTGACCCTCTTCTCCCTCTGGTCCTTGGCTTCTTCCTATCTGAGCTACACAGAGGACAAAGAACAGCTTTTTTGAAGACAGGAGTCACCTTCCACACTGCACAGTGGCAAGAAGAGTCTCAGCCAGGCCTGGAAACCTTAAGAAGATGGTCACACCTCAGCCCCAGCAGCAGGCAGCACAGTGTTAGTAAGTTGGGCGAGGACCAAGGACTGGCACTGGCTGAAACAAGCCTGTTGCTTGCCTAGATGTGCATCTCACATCTCAGTGATCCTAGGGAACAGGAATAGGAAACTTGTCCTGCCCTCTCTCTGCAAAAGAACATTGTGGCAGACACACACAAGACTGTTAGAATGTTACTGGAAAGCTGGTTTCTTTGACCTCAAAGTCAATCTATAATCTATTATGTACAAATAATAAGAAGGAAATAAGGTTAATTATTTGTCAGACAGAGAGGAGGAAAGAGAGAGTCAACCTCTCAAAGATCTGTCATCCCACTTCTGAGAATAAAAATCTGATTTTTAAAGGGGAGGATCTCAACTCGACTATGTACAAAATGCATGTTCACAGTGGCTGCTGGCCTTGGTTCTTCAGGAACCCAGCACCACCTCTTCAAAGCTGTATGTCTTGGCTGACAGATTTACTTCTCTGGTGGTCAGAAAGAGATAAAGAGTAGAAGACTGCCTAGTTTAATTGGTAAAGGGAATTAACTTTGGACTTTCCAGCATGTAGACAAAGAGGGAATAAAGCTCGGTTTAATTAAACAGAGTAAACTGGCCAGCATGCAAGTCAGGTCTCCTTCTGTCTCCCTCTCATAGGACACTCATGATGTCTTTTAGGCCCACCTGGAAAATCCAGGACCACCTCCCCACATCAAGATCTGTGACTAGGATTCCAAGATGGCGGCTAGAGCCGGTGCAGAGAATCTCCACTTCACGTTAAACGGAGAACTGAGGAGGCCCCCGGGGCCGCCAGTGGCCGGCGCCCATACGGCTTGGGAAGACGCGGACCAGCTTACTGTCGATTAGTACACTAACACTCCCTGTTTATACCTTTGAAACTCTCTTGTCTGATACCTTGTTCTGCTTTCTCCCTCTTGTCTGTATATTTGTTTTCCCCTTTTCTTTAACTTCTTGCTTTCCATCTCAGCTCACTCTTCCGTTCTCAATATTACCATTGTTATTATTACAAGCTAGAAAATACTTAATTACACACAGTACAGGGACAGTAACAACACCAAGGACAATGACAGGAAGACAGAAAAAACAAGGAAACCAGTTTCCCCACAGCAAAAAATTAGTACAGGAACCAGAGGGGAATGAAGAGAACAGAAACTCAGAGCCAGACTCCAACAAAATGAAGATAAACTATGCCAAAGGACCCAATGAAGCCTACAAGAATAATTTAAAAGAAGACATATTACAAGTACTCAATGAGAATTTTATAGAGATGATACTGGATAGGGTCAACCAAAATGTACAGGAGACACTCAAGAAATTCCAAGACAATAAAAATAGAGAATTTGAAAAAGCAAAAGAAGAAATAAAGGAAACCATAGAAGCACTGTATAAACACCAAAGTGAAAGAGAGAACACAATGAATAAATGGATAAATGAACTCAGGACAAAAATAGACAACAATAAAGAAGAAAACAGCCAGGATATGGAAAACCTCAGAAAAAAGAACGAAACAGAACTGCAAAACAAAACGGAAAGCCAATCCAGCAGAATAGAACAAACAGAAGACAGAATCTCAGAACTTGAAGATGAAATGGTAATTAAAGGAAAAACCGAAGAACTATTAATTAAACAACTCAAGACCTGTGAAAAGAAAATGCAAGAACTCACCGACTCCATCAAAAGACCAAACTTGAGAATCATGGGCATCGAAGAAGGAGAAGAGGTGCAAGCGAAGGGAATGCGTAATATATTCAACAAAATAATAATGGAAAATTTCCCAAATCTAGAGAAAGATATTCCCATACAAATGCAAGAGGCCTCCAGGACACCAAACAGACCAGATCAAAATAGAACTACTCCACGACATATCATCATTAAAACAACAAGTTCAGAAACTAAGGAAAGAATATTGAAGGCTGCAAGAGAGAAAAAACAAGTAACATACAAAGGTAAACCCATCAAAATCACAGCAGACTTCTCAACAGAAACATTAAAAGCAAGAAGAGCGTGGGGTGAGATCTTCCGGGCACTGAATGAAAATAACTTCAACCCCAGGATACTCTACCCAGCAAAGCTATCATTCAAAATAGATGGAGCAATAAAAGTCTTCCATGATAAGCAGAAACTAAAACAATATGTGACCACAAAGCCACCATTACAAAAGATTCTGCAAGGGATCCTGCACACAGAAAGTGACACCCAACTTAACCATGAAAAGGCAGGCAGCACCAAACCACAGGATAAGAAAAAGCAAGACAGTAGAGAGTAACATCAAGTTAGGTACACACAATCAAACCTTCAAACAACTAAGATAACTAAATGGCAGGAATCACCACATACCTATCAGTACTAACACTTAATGTCAATGGACTTAATTCACCCATCAAAAGACACCGTTTGACAAAATGGATTAAAAAAGAAGATCCAACAATTTGTTGCTTACAGGAGACTCATCTCACCGACAGAAATAAGCATATGCTTAGGATGAAAGGCTGGAAGAAGATTTACCAAGCTAATGGCCCCCGAAAACAAGCAGGAGTAGCAATACTTATCTCTGACAAAGTAGACTTCAAACCTACATTGATCAAACGAGACAAAGAAGGACATTCCATACTAATAAAAGGGGAAATAGACCAAAAGGAAATAATAATCATCAATCTGTACGCACCCAATGTCAACGCACCCAATTTCATCAAACATACCCTAAAAGACCTAAAAGCATATATAAACGCCAACACAGTGGTTGTGGGAGACTTTAACACTCCATTATCATCAATAGATAGGTCATCCAAACAAAAAATCAATAAAGAAATCCAAGATCTAAAATATGCAATAGATCAAGTGGACCTAGTAGATGTCTATAGAACATTTCATCCAACCTCTACACAATATACATTCTTCTCAGCAGCCCATGGAACCTTCTCCAAAATAGATCATATCCTAGGGCACAAAGCAAGCCTCAGCAAATATAAGAAAATAGAAATAATACCGTGCATACTATCTGACCACAATGCAGTAAAAGTAGAACTCAACAACAAAAGTAAAGACAAAAAACATGCAAACAGCTGGAAACTAAATAACTCATTACTTAATGAAGAATGGATCATCGATGCAATAAAAGAGGAAATTAAAAAGTTCCTAGAAGTCAATGAAAATGAAAACACAACCTACCGGAACCTATGGGACACAGCTAAGGCAGTCTTGAGAGGAAAGTTTATAGCCATGAGTGCATATATTAAAAAGATTGAAAGATCCCAAATCAATGACCTAATGATACATCTCAAACTCCTAGAAAAACAAGAACAAGCAAATCCCAAAACAAATAGAAGGAGAGAAATAATAAAAATAAGAGCTGAAATCAACGAAATAGAAACCAAAAAAACCATACAAAGAATTAATGAAACAAAAAGTTGGTTCTTTGAAAAAATAAACAAGATCGATAGACCCCTGGCAAACCTGACTAAAATGAGGAGAGAAAAAACCCAAATTAGTAGAATCAGGAATGCAAAAGGGGAGATAACAACAAACACCATGGAAATCCAGGAAATCATCAGAGACTACTTTGAGAACCTATATTCAAATAAATTTGAAAATCTAAAAGAAATGGACAGATTTCTAGATACATATGATCATCCAAAACTGAACCAAGAGGATATTAATCACCTGAATAGACCTATAACACAAAATGAACTTGAAGCAGCAATCAAGAGTCTCCCCAAAAAGAAAACTCCAGGACCTGATAGATTCTCTGCTGAATTCTATCAGACCTTTAAAGAAGAACTGATACCAACCCTCCTTAAACTGTTCCATGAAATAGAAAGGGAAGGAAAACTGCCAAACACATTTTATGAAGCCACTATTACACTTATCCCAAAGCCAGGCAAAGACACCTCCAAAAAGGAGAACTATAGGCCAATCTCCTTAATGAACATTGATGCAAAAATCATCAACAAAATAATGGCAAACCGAATTCAGCAACACATCAAAAAGATTATTCACCACGACCAGGTAGGCTTCATCCCAGGGATGCAGGGGTGGTTCAACATACGAAAATCAATAAACGTAATAAACCACATTAACAGAAGCAAAGACAAAAACCACTTGATCATCTCAATAGACGCAGAAAAAGCCTTTGATAAGATCCAACATCATTTCATGATAAAAGCTCTAAGAAAACTAGGAATAGAAGGAAAGTTCCTCAACATTATAAAAGCTATATATGACAAACCTACAGCCAGCATTATACTTAACGGAGAAAAATTAAAACCGTTCCCTCTAAAATCAGGAACCAGACAAGGATGCCCACTATCTCCACTCCTATTCAACATAGTACTGGAATTCCTAGCCAGAGCAATTAGGCAAGAAGAAGGAATAAAAGGAATACAAATAGGTAAAGAAACTGTCAAAATATCCCTATTTGCAGACGACATGATCCTATACCTTAAAGACCCAAAAAACTCTACTCAGAAGCTTCTAGACATCATCAATAGCTATAGCAAAGTAGCAGGATATAAAATCAACATAGAAAAATCATTAGCATTTCTATACACTAACAATGAGCAAACTGAAAAAGAATGTATGAAAACAATTCCATTTACAATAGCCTCAAAAAAAATCAAATACCTAGGTGTAAACCTAACAAAAGATGTGAAAGACCTCTACAAGGAAAACTATACACTTCTGAAGAAAGAGATTGAGGAAGACTATAGAAAGTGGAGAGATCTCCCATGCTCATGGATTGGTAGAATCAACATAGTAAAAATGTCGATACTCCCCAAAGTAATCTACATGTTTAATGCAATTCCCATCAAAATTCCAATGACATTCATTAAAGAGATTGAAAAATCTACTGTGAAATTTATATGGAAACACAAGAGGCCACGAATAGCCAAGGCAATACTCAGTCAAAAAAACAATGCAGGAGGTATCACAATACCTGACTTCAAACTATATTACAAAGCAATAACAATAAAAACAGCATGGTACTGGCACAAAAACAGACATGAAGACCAGTGGAACAGAATAGAGGATCCAGATATGAAGCCACACAACTATGAGCAACTTATCTTTGACAAAGGAGCTAAAAATATACGATGGAGAAATAGCAGCCTCTTCAACAAAAACTGCTGGGAAAACTGGTTAGCAGTCTGCAAAAAACTGAAACTAGATCCATGTATATCACCCTATACCAAGATTAACTCAAAATGGATCAAGGATCTTAATATCAGACCCCAAACTCTTAAGTTGATACAAGAAAGAGTAGGAAATACTCTGGAGTTAGTAGGTATAGGTAAAAACTTTCTCAATGAAACCCCAGCAGCACAGCAACTAAGAGATAGCATAGATAAATGGGACCTCATAAAACTAAAAAGCTTCTGTTCATCAAAAGAAATGGTCTCTAAACTGAAGAGAACACCCACAGAGTGGGAGAAAATATTTGCCAATTATACATCAGACAAAGGACTGATAACCAGAATATACAGGGAACTTAAAAAACTAAATTCTCCCAAAACTAATGAACCAATAAAGAAATGGGCATGTGAACTAAACAGAACTTTCTCAAAAGAAGAAATTCAAATGGCCAGAAAACACATGAAAAAATGCTCACCATCTCTAGCAATAAAGGAAATGCAAATTAAAACCACACTAAGATTCCACCTCACCCCTGTTAGAATAGCCATCATCAGCAACACCACCAACAACAGGTGTTGGCGAGGATGCGGGGAAAAAGGAACCCTTTTACACTGTTGGTGGGAATGTAGACTAGTACAACCACTCTGGAAAAAAATTTGGAGGCTACTTAAAAAGATGGACATCGATCTACCATTTGATCCAGCAATACCACTCTTGGGGATATACCCAAAAGACTGTTACTCCAGAGGCACCTGCACATCCATGTTTATTGCGGCACTATTCACAATAGCAAGTTATGGAAACAGCCAAGATGTCCCAGCACTGACGAATGGATTAAGAAAATGTGGTATCTATACACAATGGAATTTTATGCAGCCATGAAGAAGAACGAAATGTTATCATTCGCTGGTAAATGGATGGAATTGGAGAACATCATTCTGAGTGAGGTTAGCCTGGCTCAAAAGACCAAAAATCGTATGTTCTCCCTCATATGTGGACATTAGATCAAGGGCAAACACAACAAGGGGATTGGACTATGAGCACATGATAAAAGCGAGAGCACACAAGGGAGGGGTGAGGATAGGTAAGACACCTAAAAAACTAGCTAGCATTTGTTGCCCTTAACGCAGAGAAACTAAAGCAGATACCTTAAAGCAACTGAGGCCAATAGGAAAAGGGGACCAGGAACTAGAGAAAAGGTTAGATCAAAAAGAATTAACCTAGAAGGTAACACCCACACACAGGAAATCAATGTGAGTCAATGCCCTGTATAGCTATCCTTATCTCAACCAGCAAAACCCCTTGTTCCTTCCTATTATTGCTTATACTCTCTCTACAACAAAATTAGAGATAAGGGCAAAATAGTTTCTGCTGGGTATTGAGGGGGGGAGCGGGAGGGGGCGGAGTGGGTGGTAAGGGAGGGAGTGGGGGCAGGGGGGAGAAATGAACCAAGCCTTGTATGCACACATGAATAATAAAAGAAAAATGAAAAAAAAAAAAAAAAAAAAAAAAGATCTGTGACTTAATCACATTTGCCACATAAAGGAGCACTCACATGTTCCAACTTTGAGGGCAAGCTACACCAGACCAGGGTTCAAATGTGTGACCCAGCCCTTATTCTCTGTTACCTGTTGTTTGCTTGCTGCATGGTTGCAGCCATCCTGCATGCCCCACTAGTAAACAGCTGCTCCAGGGGGAAGCCACTGAACTCATCCCGTCTCCGACCACCTGCAGAACCTGTGCCAGAGCTTGTACCTTGTAAGTGGACACCTTGATTGCTAGGATTGATGAGAGCAACCAATGAAGTGGCTACAGTTCCAGAATTTTAAGTCTAAAAGCCAGCTGGAGGCCCGGTGTGGTGGCATACACCTGTTATCTTAGCACTTGGCAGGATGGAGGCAGGGTGGGAGACCCTATTTCAAGGAGAAAAAAAAATAAGACCCCACCAAAAAACCCACATTAAAAGGCAGCTGGACACTAGCCAGTGGCTGAGGGATCTGTGCAGAAGCTCTTGGTAGATATAAGTGACCCATTTGGTCAGACTTCTGAGACCAACTGCCCATGCCCACGAGGGGAGCAAGCCAACAACCACAGAAGGTGGAGCCTCCCCTCTCTCTCCACCTCAACTGCGCATGAGAGAAAATTCTGGCAGTGTGCTTCCATTCTCACTAAGTGAACACGGCCCAGATGCCTACAAGGGCACTGTAGATTGCAGGTGGGGAGAGAGAGGCATGTAGCCCATTCTTCTTGCAGGACCCATCCACTCAGAATGTCCCTGAGACCTGCTTCCAAAAAGCCCAAGGGGCCAAAGGCAGCTATACTTGAGAGCTCTCAGCCCACTTCTTCTCTGGCCATTTGCATTGAAACAAATTGTTATTCTATGCTTGTTTAAATCATTTTATTCTTATTTGCAAAACAGTCACCTACTGGGACAAAAAGATCTTTAGTCATGTTCCTACTTTTACCAGTATCTAGAAGCTTCTTTTTTGCAGGTGGGATTGATTGGAACTGGATGTGGAAATCCCAGTGAGTTAATTATCACCCACAATGGCGGGTGGGCACAACCATCTATAAAAAGCACAGTTTTCATCTTAAGCTGAACAAACATGTTTTTTTCTCCAACAAACTTATGAAAAATATAGTTTCTGATTACAAACCTTGTAGTGTCAAGTTCTTTGGGACTATGACAATATCCCTTCAATAGTACTGGGAAGTTCTTTGGTCTTATTAGCAAATAGGGTGAGAAACTCAACTCCATGATGGTAAGACACAGGACTGAGTAAATACACATGTGCTTTGATTTTAGACTCACGGCTATGCTAGTTTTGCTTTTTCTAAGGAGATGGAAGGAAAAGCCCAGGGAACCTATCTCCAGCTACCTGTGCCATTTGTCTCCCATCCTTTCAAAGGTTCTAATGACTCTCCATGGCAGTCTGAATCACTTCCAACCAAGAATGGGTCATGATGTATGGGATGTCTAATCTTATTCCATTCTGGTTACTTTATGCTTTGATGTTTGTGAACTCTATCCACCCAACTTCTGGGCAAACATTCATCTGACTTCCCTTATAGTCACAGAACAAGAACAATAAAAATAAGAAGAAAGATTTTTACCATCCACAGGGCATCTTCCACGTGCGTATATCTTTTATGCATTATCCCTAATTATCAGAATAAAGTGGTAATATTTGCATGTTACAAAGGGAAGATCAGATTGGTTGGGAATTTGCCCAACATTAACTCAGCATTCAGGCATCTCAGCCAGCACTGAAGCTCAGATCTGCCCTGTCCCGTCCTCTTAGACACAGCTATGATGGCAGATGAGGCAGAACTTAAAGAGAGACCTTCACTGGACTTTCAGAAGAGCAGAGTGGGAAGGGGCTTAGTGAACATTCCCTTTATGGAGGAGAAAACTAGAGTGCTGAGCAGGATGGGGGGGGTGCCTTGCTAAGTACAATGTCACACAAACAACACAGGCATTTAAGCTGCCTGGCAGGGGGCCGGGATTCCTGACTGTACTCTTTCTGCAAACCTAAAGGCAGGTCTCAGGCTCCATGTCCATTTGCTTTGAAGTGTGAGGCCTGAGTACGTGAGTGGAGCCAGAAGCAGGAGGTGGTGGTAACAACCTTTGTGAGACATGGTAATTCCTACACTCCTTCTTGGACAAATGGCATAAGGATCTTAAGTGGACAGCAACTTGGAGCCATTCCATCACTTAGTTAGGGTGTGCTGTTGGGGAAGGTGACGCCAGGAAAGACACAGCATATCAAGGGCTTTATTTACATCAAGAAGAAATTTAGAAAAAAAATTGAATTGAAAATGTTGAATTAGAGCATCTGCCCTACATTTAGGCTGAGCAAACGACCTTTTTACCAAAGTCAGAAATCCCCCAACTAGGCCCAGACCTCCAGCATGGACATGGAAGGGGAGCAAGCCTCTTGGCATCTGGCCTGGTCTTGCAGAAATTGGGCAGTTGCAGAGACCTGCAGCTGCCATACATCACATAGGAGTGATTCAGCAGCAGGTATCAGAACACCTAGCCGAGGTGTCTGCAGTAAGAAAGGCTTATTTTTATCCTTGGACAGATGCTTCCGGCATTGGTCCATTGGGTCTGGGCACTAAGCTGGCATCTCTATTATACTATTACACAGTCTCCTTCCTTTCAGTTTTGTAAGATGGCTGTCCTAGCTCTGAGCCATGTGCAAACACAGGAGAGGACAGGTGCAGAAATAGGGTCTCCATGTCCTTTGGTTTTTCCTCCTGAGTGCAGTTCTGTCTTCAGGCTGGCTTCTTTCATGGCAGCAAACAACACCATAGCACCAGACCCCACACCTACCCTGTCATAAACTGTTGACTGAATATAGTAAAAGTTCCTCTCACACTGGACTCCTTTGTTTCCCACACCTACCACACTGTCATTTCTTGGTTGTATCAGTGAGCTATGGCTGTGTAACAGGCCTCTTCAAAATGTAGTGGCCTGAAACAGCAACCACTCATTATAGCTCACAAGTCCTTGGGTCAGTTGAATGCTTCTGTCAATCTGGGTCCCGAGTGGTGACCTTTGCTGGGCTTGCTCATGTGACTACAGCCAGCTGGGGGTGAGCTGGCGCTTGCTGGTGCAGAAGACCTGGAGAGGATGAACTGCCTTCCTTCCATGTGTATCTCACATCTCCCAAAAGGTTAGCCAGAGCCTTTGTCTGTGGTAATGGCTGGGCCCAAGTGAGGCAGGCTAAGATTGGGAAACTTCAAGACTCTTAAAACTTATGTGACTTAATATTGTATTTCAGGTTGAACATCCTTCTCGTTCTCTGAGCCTTCTTTTCAATTGCAAATGCGTGTAGGTTATTCACACTCTGGCATGGAGACAACTCAAACCACCCCCACCTCAGCCAGGGACTACCTGTGCCCCTTCCCATTCATGGATTATTGCAAGTTAGGAATCACCAGGTTCTTCCCTTCCCATAGGTTAACATAGGTTTTTTTAAAGCAACTGAAAAGAGAAAGACTCTCTCTGCTTCCTGGAGCTGCCACCTGACCCACCATGGTCTTTTGTAACTCCTTTCCTTAACCTTTAATAAACGCCATTACCTCCCTTACTACACCCCCGTGTCCTGCCTGATGTTTCCATATGGGAGACTGTACCCGCTGACAGCACAAGCACAAAAGAGAGAATGCAAAGAGATACGGTTCTGGACTGGAAACCCAAAAGGAAGAAAAGGACCCCTTATGTTTACGAGGCAGGTTTGATCGCCGACCATGGGTTTTTCACACAGTGCCTGGCTCTATCCCCACTGTAGCCGTGTGGAGAACCAGCATCACCCCGTTGCACAGAGGGGGAGATGGAGGCCCCAGGAATGAGAGAGTTTGCCCAAGGTCAAATGGTTACCAGAGCCAGGATTTGAATCTGTTATTATCTAACTCTAAATCCACCAAGAGGATGGAGCCCAGAGTGACACAAAGTCACTCATGGAGGCCCATGGAGGTGAAGGCCTGGAGAAGTGAGGTGCCTGAGATCCCCAGGGTTTTCTGACCCCTAGTGGACTTCCTTCTATGGCCCCTGCCTCTACAGACAGCAGGTGGTCTCCCCAAAGCAACCACCAACTGGGGAGGGACTTGGCCTTCAGAGCTCCCTGCATGGGTTCTCATCTCTGCTTTAGAGGGATTCTGCCCTACTCAGCAAAGCCCTCATTTGGACTTTTCAGGTTTCTACCCTGGCTGCACACAGGTTAATGTCACTCCTGCACCCAGGTGTTGTGTGGGGTCAGCAGAGTCCTCTCAGTCCCACAGGTATATAGCATTCCTTCCCACACATGGGCCAGCAGGCTGCAGGGAACCAGGGGCACCCAGCACACCTGTTCCTCTTACCATCATAGCACGCTGCATTGCATACCTGAGAGGGCCTGGCACCGTCTGGTGGCATTTTGCCTACGCTATCTCTTTACACCTCAAAGCAATTCTACATTGAGGCATTACTAGTATCCTTATTAGACTGACAAGGAAATGGAGTTGGACTGAGGCTCAGAGAGGTTAAGTGACTCACCCAAGGTCACAAAGCTAGAGAGCAGCAGGCAAAACCGGAGCCCAGTTTTGCCTTTCATTTGGGCAATACTCCCTCCTCTGATCTAAATGATGACTCATTACATTTGATCAGCACTCTCAGAGTTCTCCATAGATTTCTATTATCTGTCACCTCTATAATGCACAGGCCCAGATGGGGAGTGACTGGGCCCAGGTCCCACTGCAATTCAGGGCAGGTCTCTTGCCTTAAGGCAGTGCTCTGCCAGACTGTACCGCCTTCCTCCAGTCACACCCTTGCCCAGCCAAGGACATTCACAGTGTGCCCGGTCCTGTGTACCTGAGAGTCTGAAAAAAGGAGCCAGTGACACCCTTGCCCAGCCAAGGACATTCACAGTGTGCCTGGTCCTGTGTACCTGAGAGTCTGAAAAAAGGAGCCAGTGACACCCTTGCCCAGCCAAGGACATTCACAGTGTGCCTGGTCCTGTGTACCTGAAAGTCTGAAAAAAGGAGCCAGTGACAAGGCTAGCAACAGAGACTTTGGGCCTCCTGCTGACCTTCTTGAGGCTTTCCCAGTGCATTTTATGCTAAGCCCCTATCTCAGCCTAATGCCATCCTTTGCAGTTGTAAATTTGTTTTCAATTGTAATCCTCTGCAGTTGTTAGACAGGAAGCCTTGAGGAAATTCTGTTCTCATTACCTCTCAGGTAAAAGCCCTTTGCTTAAAACATGACTATTGATCACACTTCATACACGTAATTAAGATACCTGAGAGTAAGCATAAATGCATGTCATACATACATGTTGTATGACAAGACCTTGTCAATCAACCTGCCACTCACCCTAGCCCATTCTGCAAAGACTGCTCAGATTCTTCCCACCCTTTGCCCTTTTCAATTTATAAAGGCCCTTTGAAACAAAGACTAGAAACACACACTTCTATCCCACTTGGCCGGGGCCACCACTTATGGTAACTTCCCCCTACTTTCAATAAACTTTACTACATTTCCTTGTGTTGCTTGAATTCTCATATGGGATACAAGTGTCTGGGAGTCTTCTGACCAGAGTCCTTAGAGGCCACCCTTCTGGACCACATGAATCCTAAACATTCTTTCTGAACTTTTCAGGCACAGGATTCCCCAGGAAGTACTGAGGGCCCCAGCTCCACAGTGTCTTTGCTGTGCTGAGCCAAGCCTTTGTGACAACTTGTTCATTCACCTCAAGAGCCTTCCTTTCTTCTGCTGGTACACAGGCTTTGGAGGGGATTGAGTAAGAGAGTGGGTATAGAACCGTTAGTCGGGGCTGGGCACATAAGGAACCCTCGACAAGCAGAAACTGCTGAGTATGACTGGTGATTAGATACACTCTGCATCTGTCTCGTGACACCAACAAGGCCTGCTCCTTTTTGATGGAGGCCCCAGCACAGCCAGCTTGCACATGGATCTGCCTGGCTGCAGAGCTAGTGCTCTGCCACTTCACTGTCCCTGAGCCAGGCTCCATCTTGTCATGTTGGGAGATAGGCAGGGAACATGTCTTCTTGCCACTGGCTGTGTCTTGGCACAGCCTGCCTGATCTTCTCCCTGACAAGCAATGTGTGTGTGTGGGGGGGGGGGCGGAGGATTGGAGAGGTGACCCGTGGGCTGTACCATTATCATAGAGGGGTATGATGGGTGCTCTGCCCATGGGCCCCACACTCACCAGAGCCACCTGAGCCCTGGAGGCTCTGTGCTCAGGCAGGGGTGAGGCCCTGAGGGTGTGAGCCACCTCCACTGTGGTCAGGGCTCCACCTGACCTTTCTGAGCTGGATCTGAGTTCCAGCCACAGACCAGCTTCTTCCTCTCATCTTGCCTGGGCTCACCTGGAACCCCCTGTTACAGACCTCTCTGGCCAGAGACCCTTTGGGGAGCCCTGGTCACCCCATTATCCCCACTCATTTGGGAAGTTTTGTAATCTACCCCTTGCTATCAATGGTTCTGACCCACCTATAATGGCTTTCCATGAGTTGAAATTTTCCTCTGATAGGCTGTACCTGCTATGAAGATAACTACAATCATTGACATGTATTTTTCTATGAGTATTTAAAAAAAATGTTAGTAAACATCAAACTCGTGATGCTCCCTATAGTTTGATTAGGATGAAGCTATTAATTGTAGGAGTGTGAAAGTCCACCTTTTTTGCAGACCATGAGACTTACAAGTGACATCCTGAAGCATGACCATGGATGTTTGCAACAGAGCCCTCCAGTCCAGTGTCCAGAGGTGGGTGGCTTAGAAGTGAGTTCCAGGATGGTCTCTGGTCTACTGAATTTGGTGCCTATTGCTGTTTCATTGCTGTGACCAACACTGTCTATGTGTCATCATGAGCCTCTGTAGGCCAGGGACTCTGCAGACCTTCACATGTGACCAACCACAGCATCTTCACAGCATCTGTAAAATGGACCTCCCATCCCTCATCTACACATCAGTGAGTAAGATGCAGGGAGTGAAAAAAGTGTGACCAAACTTCATGCAGACATGTGGCTGCTGAGCCATAGCCAACCCCAGTTCTGTCTGGCTTTGGTTTGGAGTCCACTTATTTCACCTGTTAGTATCCCCAGGGCCTGGCACTTAGCAGAGGCTCCATGAGTGATTACTGAGTAAGTGACAGATCATTAACTTATGACTTCCCCAGACTTGGACAGTAAGTGGTTTGTCTGAAGTCACTAGGACATTTGTGTCAAAGGCACCACTAAAGCCCAGGTGTCTGCACTGATTCAGGACCCTTTTTCTGCATGTCACTGTTTGTCATCTTCAAACCTGTAATCCCAGCTCTTGGAAGGCTGAGGCAAGAGGATCGAGTTTGATGCCAACCTGGGCTACATAGTGAGACCATCTCTCTCTCTCTCTCTCTCTCTCTCTCATACACACACACCCCCCCCAAAACACAAAACAAGGCTCAAGAAATATTCTCCAGCCTCAGTCCTCTGTGTGCAATATGGACCCAATGGAATGGCAGTGTCTTGCTCTGCTACAGCATCAATAAGCTGGAGATGCACAATTGACTCCTTTCCATGGCTGTGTTTCCAGTGGCCTCTTTCTTCCAGAAACTGCCCTCAGCCCGAGTTGAATAACATGGACCTACTCCCTTGTCTCCTCCAGAGGGACAAAGATTCCACTGGGGTCAGAAATACGGAGCAGACAGATGTGTGGAGTTACCTCCATTCAGTGATCGAAGTAAGTGGACAGAAAGGTGAAAATGTGACAGAGGGACAAGACAAGGAAGAGGCTGCTGGCCACTGCCCCACAACCCCACCTTCCTACCTGGCCTCCTCTGTCACTTGGTGCTCTCTGGTTTTTGTCCATCACTTTCTGTTTTTCATTGCCAACTACCAGTTAAACCTTGTTGGAGTGGAGAATTCTGGAGTTAATAAACAGGTGACTAGCTAACCACAGAGTTAGCTGATAACCACAGGACTGTCCTCCCAACCTTTTAGTTGAAATGTGAGTTAGCTACTGATATGTCATTTTGTGACCATGTGCCTTGAGCTGATACAGAGGTTCTCAAAGGATTACCTGCCTTGGAGTTACATGGTTCTGACCCAGCCTGAATTCAGAGTTTAGAACCTCAGTAGTGCCCATGAGTCTGCAGTGGCAGCGAGCTTATTGTTTGTTGCATGTAGAGTTTGAGAAACCCTAAAGGTTCTGGCTGCTTCCAGTGGTGCCAGAGGTCAGGGAAGGGCTGGACTCCTGGTTCTGGGATTCAGCTACTCACCAGAATTACCCTGCAGCTCTAAACAAATGCTGATGCCCTGGCCCTACCTTGAATGATTCTTATTTGCTCGGTCCAGGAGGCACCTTGGGCAGTGGGGATTATTAAAAGCTTCCCAGTGATTCAATCAATGTATGGCTAAACAGAACTAGCGTCCTTGCTACTCACAGTCTCCAGGTGGCCTGCATTTGTCTCACCTGGGTATTGTAAGAACCACAAAGTGTCAAGACCCAACCCAGACTTCCTGAATCAAATTCTGTACTTTAACAAGATTCCTATGCACATTAGCCTGTGGGAGACACTTGTTCTAGAAGATCACTCATGTTCAAGACCCCAAAGAATGAAGTCACAATGGAGAACCAGTAAATGGAGAAGAATATTTTGGGGAGAGGATCCTATCTCTTGAGGATTCCCCAATCACTCCATTATGGTGACTGTAGTCTCAACAAACATAAACTGGCTTTGTTTGCATGAATTGAGCCAGAAGGAGTTTGTGTTGTTTAGCAGGGGAAAATATGACCCCATGATCTGCATTCTTTATTGCTTTATTTTAGACCTAAACAATTCTCGAGTTTTGCTGTTGTAAATTGTAGTTTCTTGTTCTTTTTCAAGCAGGGCTTTTTCTCCTCTGGCACAGCCAGAGCCAGTCTTTGACTTTGAGGAAGGAAATGAGGTTAGACCAGGTGAGATGGTGCAACATGTCTTCAGCAGTTCCCTGTTGACTCCAGAGGCCATGACTTGCTTTCCAGAGTGGGTATAAAGTGATCCCAGCCTGCCCTGGGATCTTGCCCCATTGATAGCAGGGCCCATTGAGCTCTAGCTGGTGAAGTCCATCCTTTACCCAGAGTTTTTACCCAGAGTATTTGGTTCAATTTACTGATGTACTACAAGGATAACTGGCCAGTGAGTTGTCAATGCAAACCTCCTTCTATGGCTTGCAGAACTATCCACTATGTTCCCCCCTTTCTGACCATTCTCCTCCCTTTTCTGTTAGTTATTGGTTGCTGTGGCAACAAATTACCATTATTTTAGCAGCTTAAAACAACACTGGTTTCTGTAGGTCAGAAGTCTGGTCATGGCTTGGCTATGTCCTCCATGTAAGGCCTCACAAGGTAAGAACTCAAGGTATATGCCAGCGCTGTAGTCTCATCAGAATGCCAGACTGGAGAAGGACTTGCTTTTGATCTCACAGGGTGGTTGCCTGGATTTGTTTCCTACTGCTTGTAGGGCTGAGTGTCTTATTATCCCTGGCTGCTGGTGGGAGGCCTCTTGCTCACATTTCTTGCCAAGTGAGGTTTCCCACAGGATGCTTGCTTTCTCAAAGCCAGCAAAGGAATGGGAGGCCCCAGTCATTGGGTAATTTTTAGTAATATTGTCATGTAAGCATGCATATCACATACATCATTGTCATCTTTGTCCTATATTCTGTGGGGTTAGAAGCAGGTCACAGATCACACCCACGTTCAAGGGAGGAGATTATGTTAATAGGGTGTGAGTTTCAGGAGGCAGGGATCATTGGGAGCCATTTTAGATGCATCCTCGCTGACTTTACAATGCATATGTCAGCTACACTGAGCTTCTAGCCACATCTGGCCCTGCCAGATGCTTCTTACCTTTCTGCCTTTGCAAATGTAGTCCCTTTGTCCTAAATTCTACCTCCTACCTTTGCCCACTGCATCTGAAGGGCTCATACACACAGTTATTATTTCTTTTGGGCACTTCTCAGCAGCACCCAAATTTGTGTTGGTTTCTTCTAACACTTATCAGCCTGCATTGCAGTTTTTCTGCTTTCTTGTCAGTTCCTTCCCTCAACTCCCCAGCACTGAAAGTAGAACCTGCCAAGGGTTTGGCAGGCTGCAGGTGTTCAATACACATGTGTAGAAGGAGTGAGTGAATAAATGAGTAGAAATGAGTCTCACCTTGGAACTCAGACCCTGATTCCCATTTCTGGGCTGTCCCTGCTCTGGGGCTGTGTTGGTTCACCTCTCCAGAAGCCCCTATGTTATCTCAGTAACTGGGCCAGTGCTGTGTGTGACTTCCCCTGACTTTGAAATTTTTCCCTGCAATTCTCAGGTGTACTTTCCTGGAATTGCTCTCTCTGTTCTTTGTCTCTCTCCTCCCCCTGCCTTGTAATTCCATGGCCCTGCCAAAAATTGGAAGCTCATTATTAAACCAGGAGCTGCCTTATATTATCCCTGAGTCTACAGATAGAAAGCAGAGGCTTCCATCTCACTGGAGGACGGACACGGTCTAGGCTCCTTGAGATGCTGGCTGTCAAGGAGAAAAATAAAAGTGTTTCATCTGCATGAGTCATTGTTTCCTATGTTGCCCAGAAAGACAACCGGTTTATATCCCAGACACATTCACACGGGGCCAAGAGCAGCTGCAGTCACAGAATCCAGTCATGGATAGTTTTCTTCTCTCTCCTTACAGTTGGTCAGAACAGAAGCTAGGAGGTGAAAGAGGAGGGGAGGGAGAAGCTCTGCAATGTGCAGACTGGGAGAGGGGACTCCAGAAGGTACGTGGGTAGAGGGGGAAGCCAGGCCAGTGTCTAGGGCAGTCAGAAAGGCCAGCAAAGCATGCACTGGACAGGCAAAGGCCACCTGTCCTTTCTCTCTCTTCCTCACATCTCACTCAATCCACCATCCAGTTCTCCAAAACATATCCTGGTCCCAGCCCTTTCTCAACACCTGTCTTCACCATTCAGGTCCAGACCCATGCATCTCTCACTGGGACTTCTCAGATAGCCTCCAGCTGGGGCTGGTTATGCACTCTCAAAGCCCACAGTGCCTCTCCACACAGCCACCACACCCATCTCTTTCATCTGTGACAACCATGTTTCCCATAGCCCTTGGAATAGGACGGTGGTTTAGGAGGCCTCATGTGACCTGCCATCTGTCCCCATCTCTTCTCTTCTACGATCACTCTCCCCTCTTCATGGCAACTTTTCTGTTCTCCAAGCTTGTCCTATTTCTGGGATCTTCTCACAGTCTTTCTGTCTGCTGGGAATGTGTACCTCCAGATCACACAGTGGGCCTTTACCTCACACAAGCAGTCTCTCTGTTCAAGTGCCCCTCTTGAAGATGGAGGAGGGGACTCTTGCTTGACCACATGGCCTGACATGGGGCCTCCCTCCAGCCCTCCCTCTCCAACCCATTATCATCCTTTTTCCCCATAACACTTTCTGCCATCTAGAATTGCATCAGTTGTTTCTTTGTTGATTGTCTGCCACCCTACTAGAAGTGACATAAATAGAAGCTGGGAGGGTCGTCCCTGTCTGTGCACAGTGGATCTGCCCCAGGAGGACTACACCCAACACAGTGCAGGAGCCTGATCAACATTTATTGAATGGGTAAGTAAAAGCCAGGTGATGTCTGAGGACTTGATTACAATAAAGACAACAGTAACAATTGTTATTATTGTGTTTAGGGCTGGGTTTAAATTTCTAGAATTGTCCAAAGCAATTTTATCAATGATGGCTGGCTCACTCCAACAGCGAGAATTAGAAGCTATTCCCTCAAACACCCAAACACATGTGGAGCTATTTGTGATGCTGGAGAACACCCTCAGGAGGGGCCTTGCAAGGAGAGGGAGTGGGAGAATAAGAATGAAAACAAATCCTGGACGTTTACCTCTCTACTGACCTGACGTACAAACCCTTGGTGGTATCCTACATCTGTGGTGCTATCGTGTGCAAGGTTCCACTAGCAGGAAGTCTACACAGAATATAGCGTTCTACATTTATGCTGAAAAGAGAGGGATACAGGCTGTAGATGTGGAGTGTCAGGAAGATCAGGGAGGGTGGAAAACCAGAAGAAAGAGCCGAGGATAGCAAAAGGTGAGCCAAATTGGATCTTTCAGTTCAAATAGTCCAGATGATATACTTTGTAACCCAGAAGGTCCTACAAATATTCCAAAGCAGAGACAGCATATTGATACTGGGTAAAACAAAGGTCTAAGTGATTGCTTCGTAGTCTCTCTTAACTAGAGGCAATTCTTTTCCTAAAGGAAAATTTATATTTTTGATTTCTTTCCCATCTCAAGGGGAAGGGAGCTATAATATTCTCTTTCCATCCAGTTAATCAAGCTCAAACCAGGCCTTGTGTCTTTGTTTTGTTTTATTTTGGGTAGTACTGGGGTTTGAACACAGGACCTTGCACTTATCAGGCAGGTGCTCTACCACTTGAACCACTCCAACGGCCCCAGGCCTGGCATCTTTACAGCACAGAAATAGAGGCTGAAAGAGGTAGAGAAACATGTTCGCCATCCCAAAGCTAGAAAGTTTCAGATCCCAAACCCAAGCTTGGCATCTTGTTCCAAAGGCATGATGGTTAGTTAGGTTGTTCTATGCAACCTCTCCAGCAACAGGCACGACATGAGGCCACCAGAGAGCAGACTTTGGTTCTTATCATGCCTATGAGATATCTCAATGCACTAGGCCTCATATGGGCACTGGGAAGACAGAGTTCATGTCTGTTCATTTAATACCAGGGAGATGTTGCCAAGAAGCAGGGCCCAAGGCAGAGTCCTGGGTCCTGGATCAGATGGTTTCTGCAGAGGATGAGTGTGTATGTGTGTTTGCATTAGGGATTGTGGATGGAAATGCCACCTGCACTGTCAATATCAGAGGGACTAGGGTGTAGGGGAGAGGCTTGGACCTCAGTATCTGATACCAAGTACGGTCAGTAGACAGGCTGGACTCACTGAATTCTCAGAGGTTCTGAGTCCTTAATCCACCACTTCTCTACATCATGCTAGAATTGGATACAGGACTGACTCATGACTGAGGCTGCAGAGAGAGACAGTTCTAACTGCTGGGAGGAAGGAGTGACAGATCATGGGCCCAGCAGGTCATGGCACAGGAGCCTCGGTGGTCTGTCATCTGTGTCTGCACATTTAGTGTCTGGCCATCACTTCTGCTTGGCCCCTGTGCTTCCACATCTCTTACAGCAGGTCCATATAGTATAAAGAGAATGGAAATCTATAGGGATTCCCACTGACTTTTCCTGGACACGAGGGAATCCATCTTGGTAGATAAAGATGGACGACCCTTGAGTGATCACATCTTTGGCTCTGGGTGCTCAGAAAGCTTCAGTTTACCAGATTCTCAAATCACTGGAAAGCTCAGATCTCTCTGATGAGAAAGGCAAAGGTAGGGAAAATATAGACTGTTACCAGAAGTTTAGGAGGAAAACTTCCAAGTGGTGAATGATGGTTAGTTTCAACTCAACCTAACATTTGAAGCCTTCTTAGGTGTCAAAGGTAAGCAAGTCAGTCAGAAGCAAGATGTGGAAACCCATGGGGAGTCAGTGATTGTGAGAAGACAGGACGGGAGGCAGTGTGGCACACTGCGGAGATGCCAGGACAACATCTGTAGTAAGAACTCAATTGGGAGAGTGGCCTTTGGATCATCAGGAGAGCAGTTTCAGTAGAGGGTGAGGGCATGGCAGGGGAGAGGTCAGCAAACACAAGATTCTAAGGTGCTCTGTGCTTGATGGTAAGCTGGAAGGACAGTACCTCCAGTGTTTTCCATTAGTCTGGCTTCCAAGGGAAAGCTGGCGACCTAGCACGGTACACAGCATAATACCCCTGTGGCATTTCTTGTGTGCCAGGCGCTATGCTAGGTACTCAGCCCATACTGCTCAGTGAATCCTCCCAACTATACACAGTAGGTAGGTAGAATTCTCATTATACCCCATCGACAGGTGAGGTACGATAGCATATAGCAGAGCTGGGATTTGAACATGGGCAATCTGGCTCCAGACAATGTTTTTACCCACATACTATGTTGACCTACAACATGAAAACATGGTGGACAGGCATGTTTCTAAGGATGGAAGGTCCTGGTGACATCGTATGAAAAGCAAGAGGGGAGAGGTAGCTTAATTCTTCCTACCCAGAAAGTCAAGTTTATCAGCTGGCATACCTGGGACCTGAGAGCACAAAGCAACCTTGACCATGGTCTAGCATGGGGTCATTCTATTTATTACATTTGTGCAGCAAAGTCCTCTTCATTTCATCCCCAGAACCTCTTGACAAACTGGATCCTAGAGGGCCTGAGTTTAAATGGGATGATGCCCTTTGTTGTTATGGAGTAGTTTGCATCTAGGTCCCAGATGCCCTGGGTGGACTGTGAGTGGTTAGTCCTTGGCAATGTAACTTGAGAGGTCGGCTGAGTCCTTGGGGCACATGTGCCCAGCTTGTGCACACCAGCCTTGTCTCTAACAATTGGTGGATCAAGTTCACAGAATGTCCATCAGGCACCTGTAGTGTTGTGGCAGAGATGGATGGGACTTCGAATTAGACACTCTGCAGCTCAGATTCTAGCTCCTCCACTAACTAAGCTCTGTGATCTTGGCTAAGTGACGGATGCTTTCTGATTCTTGTTCTTCATTTCTAAAACGAAGACAAGAGCACGGGTCTCACAGGAGCTTGTGACACACATTGGTCTCTCTCCTCTTACCCCAGCCTTTGGTTGGATTCTTGCTCTTTACAAAGACCCAATTTCTTCAGTATTTGAAGGCTGCTGCTATGCTTGAGGGAATGACCTACTTAAAGACAATTGCTTGCTTCTAGGTCATTCTCTTTGATTAAATGAAGAAGCATTTAAAATCACAGCCCATGGAGCCAGAGGGAGATGCTGTGGAGGGAAGATGCAGGTACGTGTGCACAGGAAACTACACGAAGACCAGAAACACTCCACCCACAAGGGCTTCAACCACCAATCAGAATGTGCCTCTCACCTCAGCAACCCTGCTAACCCAAATAGGCCATCACAAAGTGGACCTTCAAAAGAAGACATGGTAATTACAAGGACCCCAGGGGACCATCTGTGCTGGAGGAAGCTTTGTCTCTCCTCACCCTTCAGACCTCTCTGTTTCATGGTACACTTGCAATGCCCAGGGCCTTTGCTTTGGCTGTGAACACTTTTATTTCTGAGTACATTTTTTTATGAGGTGTTGGCAGGAAGAGATTCTCTGAATGGATTATATTTCCAGCACACCTCTGGGTTCGTGTTGGACTTGGCTGGAATGGTTTTGAACCAGGAAACAATTTGACTCAAAGATATTCCTTTCCAAGCAGTATTCTACTGGCTCCTTCCAATGTTTCTGGCACTGGTTTGATGCTGGGGACACAGATATGTCCCCCTAGTTAATAAATTGCCATTGATGAAGGACATACTATGTGCCAGGGGCATTACAAATGTTATTCCTTACAATAACAGAGCAAAGTAGATACCAGTTTTGTGTCACAGGTGAGGAAGGGTTAAGATATAAGCTCAAGGTCACACATGGATGAAGTGCCAGGGCTAAGCCTTGGATTCAAGGTTGTTTGATTCAAACCTCACACTTTTATCTCTTTGGGAACCAGGGTACACTGGAGACAGAGATAGACAATCTGAAATGCTATCCAGGCAATGGAAACCCACATGCCCAAAGCCAAGGCCAAGTGAGACTAATGTTTTCACAGAGGCTGAATAAGAAGGTGGGAGTGAGTTATTCTGACTGCAGGGAAGGCAGGAGCCCCTGCCATAGGTCAGACACTGTGGCTCTGGGTTCCTAACTCATTTGCAAATGGAAAACACTCTGATTGTACTGGAGGAACCCTCTCCATTTGGGGGGCAAGGAGAAGTAATAGCTGTGATAAAGAAACTTAACCTTGAGTCCTCCAACAAGGCCCAACCATGAAAGATGAACCCAGCTCTCTGCACCCCAGCCCATTTCCACTGGCGCAGGGAATCACTCAAAAACACCTCTATCTGACAAAAATAGACACTGACATTTGCCGGGGCAGGATGAGCCCTGTGCTAATGGACAGTGTTGTTTCCTCAGTTTGGTTTAAGACTGTCCTATCCTGTAGGGGGAAATGTCTGTCCTTGGGAAAAGTGCCAGTTTATAGATCTATTAATAAAAGAACTGGCAGGCTCACAGTTCTTGTCCATGAGGAAAGGAGTATGAGAGATTAGGCCAATAGGCTGAAGCCCAGTGTCCTAACTGCCCCTCTCCCCCAAACCAAGCTTGTAAGACTGGGTGGCACTCACCTGGAAGCATCCATCTGGCTCAAGCCTGCACCTGCTCTAGATCCAGGGCCAGATGGGGACTCTGCATGGGGGAGGGAGAGGGCACAGCAAGGGAGGGCACACCTGTGAGCAGGGTAGGATCTATACAAATGAGAGACTTAAGAAATGGATGCCATAAGAAGGGGTCCCCCACAGGCAGAGGCTAGGGACTAGGGGGCGGTCCACTGGGAAATCTCTCCTTGTAGATATTTTAGTTCTAGGTGTTTTGTTTTGTAAAACAGAAGGGAGAAACTGCAATATTTGTCCCTTCTACATCAAAATTTTCCTTCAGAAGCTGACCCAACTCTCAGCAAACAGACTTGTACTTACTTACCCCACCCTGAGCTGGTTTGGAAGCTGATGGGCCAGGGGAAAAAGAGGCCAGGAGTCTACTTTCATGTCACCCCTCCTTGTGGAGTAGGGGCCAGGCCAATAAGGTAAACTCCACCACCGTCAACATCTGACTCCATCCAGGATGGGCTTCCCCCACCCCACCACAGCATTGTAGGTTTTAAATTATCTCTTAATTTAAAAGTTTGCATTTTCTAAGCCATATGTGGTAGCACACACCTATAATCCCAGTTACTAGGGAGGCAGGAGGACACAAGATTCTGTCTCAGAAACAAAATGGTTGGGGGTGTGGCTCAAGTGGCAGACTGCTTGCCTAGCAAGAGAGAGGCCCTGGGTTCCAACTCTAGAACCACACACACAAAAAAATACAAAAATTTGCACTTTCTCAATTGCCTGTGATGTTGGATATCATTTCATACAGCAATTGGCCATTTTTTTCCTATGAATTGATTCAGGCTCTTGCCTGTCTTTCCAGTTGGGTTGTTCCTTGTACTTACTTACTTGGAAGAGTTCTTTATGTACAATGGAAACTAACCCCTCTTTAAAACCTGGCCAGTATGATTTTACTTACTATATTGCCCTATGAGGTTATACATCGGGGCATTTCAAAATTTATTAGTCTTTTCACTTACATTTTTCTTTGTCCGTTATCTTTAAGAAGGTTGTCTTTAGGGGTTGGCAGAATAGGTCAAGTGGTAGAGTGCCTGGCTAACAAGTGTGAGGTCCTGAGTTCAAACCTCAGTGTCGCAAAAAGAAAATTAAGAAAGTTGCCTTTATTCAAGGTTATGAATGTGCCTCCTGAATATTTACATATATTTATTTTTTAAGGTTAGGCCTCTTGAAGCCATTTGTAATTTTATCTTGTGAAAGGTGGAGAAAGGGAATTTCTTTTTGCCTCCACTAACCTGAAACCTTTACATCTCACCTCCTTCTTCTCTCAGTTAAAATAACTCCCCTCCCCCATTTGTTTGGGCTCTCACCCTGAGCCTTCCTTCCTGAAGAGCTTCCTTCATTTTCTGCCTGGCCTGTCATCATTCTCTGCTGGATCATTTCCATTAGCACAAAGACATAGTTTAATTTCTTCCACCTTAAAAAAAAAAACCCCAATCCCCTCCATCTCTCAGAGTAAGATGGAATGGTTTGCAACAAGCCAGTACTATTGCCAAGCTACAGAAAATCTGGATAAAAGTAAAAATCATGTATTCCTGAGCACCAAGGACCAAAGGAAGCAAAATTCTGGAGGAAAGAGGATGTTCTGAGCCGGCCTTCACAGGTACTCTTCCCTTGGTCATCTGGAGATTCTGGGCCCAGGCTGGAGCTTGAGATGTGGGCTGGGTCCAGAAAGGGCTGCCAGAAGTGATTGAACCAGAGGCCAAGGAGTTCAGGCTCCCAGCCAGACCTCACCTAGACACGTATATGGAAGAAGGAAGCTGTGGGGATGAGAGGCTAAGCTGCCTGGAAAGCAGAGTGGGGTTTTCTGCAGTCACTCTCTCAAGAAGAGAAAGACTCAGCAGAGGGTACAACTCCCGAGAAAAAGTGGAAGAAACTGAAAACTCTGGGGCAGCTGTGGCTTTACATGTGCCATCGGTCACCTACAAGTGATTTTCCCTGAGAACACTTGCTGAATCCTCATGCAACTGGAAAAACATGAAACCTTGAAGGATTTCAAACAGTTGGCTGGTACCCAGTCCCCAACGGCATCCTACCACTTGAAGTGGCTCAGAGCAAGATAAGCCAAAACCTTCAAACAGGCAAAATGGAATCTCCTACAGACTCTGTGCTGAGCCAAAGACCCAGCAGCCTCTTGACTGAGGGCCACACTCTGTGAGCAGGGCAAGTAAACATGGACAGAGTGGTTTTAATCAAACTACCCAGCCTTGACTCATTGGGACTGTGATGTTTGATACTAATGGAGACAAGGCAGGGAGTTAGGACACCTGCTAACTGAGAAACATGGCATGGATATTGATAAGAAATCACATTCTAGATCACTGACTTTAACAGAATGGCAGTGACACACATAACCCAGTCTCTTGAGAGTTAATGGCATAGAACCCAGTTTTCCAGGACCAAATACCCCATGTCTGCAGACCCCAGTGAAAGCTTGAGTTTTGGGACCCCCCCCCACACCCAGCACAATGCTCCCTCTTGAACCTGCCCACTGTCCTGCTGAGGGTGCATCTTTGCTTTGCAAAAATAAACCTGCCCCGACCCTCAGATTGAAGCAGCAGCCACACTCCCTGTGCTCAGCTGCCCACTGCTTCTCTGTGTCCTAATACATTTCTTGCTTGTCTTGGTGAATTCTTTTACCAGCCCATGACACCAAAAATCCTTGACAAATAACCTTACTCTATGTGCCTAGCAGAAGAAAGGGTTAACACCATCTGGGGGTAATACAGCATTATTTAGAGGCCTAATAGACTTTTATACACAATATTTAAAAATTAATCCAGGAGAAAAGACCAATGAACTGAAAACCAAGAGTAAAAGCAGACAACAGAAGCAGACTCACCAGTAAACCAGAGTCTTCACATAAAAACTTTACAATAACCATGATGAATTTGTCCAAGAAAATGGAGAAAATGATGGAAAAATGGTTAAAATGGTAGAGATTACCAGAGAAAGTTTCAATCTATGAGAAATACATCCAATGGACATTATGGAGCTAATCAATATATCTGCAGTTGTGGAATCAATTGTCCAGTTTACGAGCAGATAGGACCCAGCAGATGTGAGAGTCAAAAAAAAACTCTGGAAGATAAAATAGAAAGTATCAAAGTTGAAGCTCCAAGAGGAAAAAAGCAACAAAATCAAAACAGAGCATAGGAGGACAACACGTGAGGTAAGAGGTCTCAAACGCATAATTGGGTCTGCAAAGGAGAGAAGGCGGGCAGATGGAATAGTTGCAGGCACAGTGACTAAGAATGTCTCCAAATAACTATTAGGGTTGAGTGAATTTATCCAGGTCTCTGGACAGGGCCAATGTACAAAGATCGGTTGCATTTTTCCAACTGTCAACAAGCAACAATAATACAGAATTTAAAACATCACTTAAAATAGCATCAACTACCTAAGAATAACCTAACAAAATCACAGAGAAGAATTAAAGACAACCTAAAACACAGAGGGAAACCTAGCATCACAGACGTGACATTGTAAATTGTGAGGTTAACATGGCGATGTCAGTGCTCTTCAAATAGACCTACAGATTCAGCACAATAGAAGTTAGAATCCGGCACGGATTGAGGAGGGCAGAGGGAATAACAAGCAGATTTTAATTCATTTGGAAATGTCAAGGGTGGAGGGTGGCTAGGTTAGTCATGGTTCTCCAGAGAAACAGAACCAATAGGGTGTGTGTGTGAGTGAGTGTGTGGTATATGTGTGCAGATAGATAGAGATTTATCTATCTATAGAGATTATTGAGCAGCCACACATCTAAATTTTTCAGTGAGGACTGAAGAGAGCTGATGATTCTCTCTTGCATAGGGAGGTGGGCTTTCTGTTATAGTCAGACTCTTCACCTGATTGGACGAGGCCCATCATATTATGGAAGGAAATCTGTTTTACCCACAGTTTGCTGATTCAAATGTTACATCCAAACACACTCCAAGTCAACACATAAAACTAGCCACCACAATATCCGAGGCAATCTAGAAGAATCACAAAGGTAGGCAACTTGTACTATAAGATATCAAGATCTATTTTAAAGCTACAGTCATTAGCAATGAGCTATCTACACAAAGACAGACAAGCAGACTACTGAGATAGAGTCCAGAGACAGATACACATCTGTCTGCTCCCAGGTTTACAACAGAAATGATAATGGAGAACAATAGAGAAAGGACTGTCTTTTTAGTAATGGTATTAAGTTACCCAGATACCCAGGGAAATTAACCTAGAAAAAATAAGACCTGCAGGAGGAAGAAGAATATACCTTCAATGTATTCTGGGAGAGGCAAAACTTCCTAAACTCCCTTCTTCAGTTCTGTGGTTGGGTTGAATTTCTTTTACCATCCT
This sequence comes from Castor canadensis, assembly GCF_047511655.1. Lineage (NCBI taxonomy): Eukaryota > Metazoa > Chordata > Mammalia > Rodentia > Castoridae > Castor > Castor canadensis. The sequence goes on along the minus strand of NC_133388.1, from coordinate 13,929,220 downwards.
GCCAGTTGCTCTGATTACCAACCTAAGCAGAGCTGGAGCTTGGATGTTCTCTCTTGTATTGTTACCTGCACCATCTCTGTTCAGTCCTTTCCTAGCAGCCGTGACTCAGTGGCTAAGCTGCTGTATCATTACTTCATGCACTTATCAGGTGCCTGTCACTTACCCCTTTCCACAAGCGCCATCCTTGCTCTGCATTCTGCTTGGACTGACGTTTCTAGCCCTGGAGCACCAGCATCTCAGCCCCATCCTGATCTTTCATCACTCAAGTTTGCAGCCCCAGCACTGAACCATCCTCATTATGGCTTGGCCATTTCTGGGCCTCCTCTCCTGTGTTTATTCACACTGCTTCCCCAGGGGAGTGCCGGTCCTAATTCTATTGGTGCCATGCTATTTCTAGGCTCTAGGCTGCCAGCATCTTGTCTGCCTTCCATTCTGCCCAGTAGGAGGAGCTGAGGGAAATGTACAGACAGAGGTCTAAGTGACTCTTACCCAGCCTTCCAGGGCCTACACAGAGCCCCTGGGTGGTGGTCTGGGCTTGGGAAGGGCTCCCTCTGCTGGACAAGGACGGCATTGGGCCAGGCAATGAAGACGAGAGTGAGTACTTCAGGCCACAGGTAACAGAGATGGAGAACTTGGCCAGGAGCTCTAGCTACAGCTCAAACACGATGTTGACAAAGTCCAGCTGAAGGACAAAGCCTCCAACTTCTGTCATGACGTGTGCAAATGATCCTTCCAGAAGAGGACTGACAGACAGGAAAGGGAAGACATCCAAAAATCCAAAAAGCTAAGTAAAGAAAAACTGGCTGGGATTAAAAAAAAAAAAAAAACAGGAGGGGGGTGTTGGGAGCCATGCCGCAATCTGACAAGGTCGTTGCAGCTTAGCAAGATCCTGACAAGGTTAGAGACTGCAAGTGCACCCCATCTCTCACTGGGGTTTTGAGGGAACATGGAGAGGCTCCCTTTGTTTGGAGAAAAGAAACATTTACCTGAAGGTATTTGTTTATGAAAGGCTGGGAACAGGGTGACATGCCCTTGGCAACCAGGTGCAGGTTTTGTGTATGTGAAAGTAGGTGAAACTAGGTGAAACTAGGGAGGTCCAGGTTTCATTTGTGAAACTAGGAAGGTTTGGGTTTTGTTAATGAAACCAGGGAGCTTGGGGCGAGAACATTGTTTTCCAGGTAGAGGGCATTGTTTCCCAGGCATAGAAATTCTCCTTGCATTGTATAACTTCCTGCTTTGTACTGCTTGTAAGCCTAATGCAAAAATAAAAAATTTGCCAGTTGGTTATCAGCCTTCTGGTCCTCTCGATTTGTGTCTTGTCTGTTCATTCCTTTCCTGAGCCCTTTTGGGTCAAGAACCTCTGTGATCCTGGCATGGGGGGGAATGTCTACATCTGATAGTCTACACTGCATCCTGAGGGAAAATAGGATAGAACAAGCAGTGCTAAGATCCAGTCTAGTAAAATTTAGGGACTTCAAAGATAAAGAAACAATAGGTATAGCGCTCCCCCACCCAGGCTCTTCCACCTCCAAATCAGGCAATTCATTGGGAATAATCACACTGGCCTAACATCCAACTTTTCATGGGCTCCAGAGCAAATCCAGAGGGGAGTGGGCCATCCTGCAAGGGAAGTCAGCGGAGTGATTTCATAGCCAGAAAAGCTGTGCACACATATAAAGGTAAGAGACTTGTCAGGTATGCCTTGCCAAAGATATGCAGTCCTTGAAATGGTCAAAGAACATACGTAGCTTGAGCTTCAGCAGATGTGGCATGAGTGAGCAGTAGGGGTTTGGGGGTGGCACAGTGTGCTCTTGATTTGGTTGCGGGGGAGTTGCTCTGTGAAAATTTGCCATGCTGTAAATGTATGACTGCTGAGCTTTTCTGCATGCACGATTATTTTTCTTTAAAGGACTGGTGGACAGTATTGAAGGTGTGTAGGAAATCAGCCACTACGTGGGGGGATTTCTGTGTCTAGCACAGAATACAGTGTTTTAAAATTATGGCAATATAAAAACTACAGTATCTCCAAACACTGGGAGAAGGAGGAAAGAAAGGATGGAGACAGGAATGGATGTAGGTTTTCTCATGGAAAAAGAGTTCAGAAAATACTGTCAAACAGTATTGTGTTACTTGATTTTTAAAGGAGAAAAGCAACTGCTAGAAGATTCAACAAACCGACCAAAGCTGGTGGTGGGAGGTAAGCATGGAAGGTAGGAGCAAGTACCTGAGTACAACTTTCTCCTCCTTCATGGTGGAGCCTTGAGAGATGCCATGGTAAAACGAACAGAGCTCTTTGTTCTACAAGAGCTCTAATGGTATAAAACAGGCCTTCTGAATTACTACAAGGAAAACAGCCTTCTCAAAGGATGCTTGGACCTATCAAGAATCCAACAAGTTAAATGCTTATAAATTTAACATACAACACCACCCAAATATTTTCTTGTACATAGATATGTCAGAAAAAAAAAAAAAACCCTAATGGAAGAACACACTTAAAATACTTCCATGAAGCAAATTTTAAAATTTTACTAAAGGAGAGAAAACAAATGGGAAGGCATACTATATTTTAAAATCATGTGAATTGGGCAATTTACCACTGTGCCTCAGTTTTGTCATCTGTAAAAAAGGAAGAATACTAGTAACAATAAGTAATAATAGTGACAATAGCCATCTCACAGGGCTGTTATAAGGCTAGGATGTCAGCCTAAGGTGGTACATGTAAGGTTTTAAGTGACCCCAGGGCTAGAGAAGTGTTGGTTAAATCAGTAAGAAGAAAGCCTCCATTATTTTAAAGATGTAGCATTTCCCTAATTGATTCATAAATGTGATGTACACACAGTAAAACAAAATTTAAAAGGAGAGTTTTATATCTAGACAATTTGATCCTAAAATTAAAAGTTTCACATGTGAGCAAAGTGGGGATATTCTGAGTGAGGAGTGCTGGGAGGGCAGCATAGGGATACCAGACATCATGGGATACCAGACACCATTGGATCCAAAGCACGAACTACCCTGGCTATGTGCTCATCCAGGTCTGGGTGTCAGAGCAGGGGGCAGGGATGGAGGCTGAGAGGAAATAGAGATGTACGTGGGAATTTAGTGTACGAATGAAGCGTGGTAGAGCATGCACCCCAAAATAAGGATTATTTTATGCTAAAGGCACTGATAAACAGCAAGTACAAGAAAGGAGCTCTTCCTACCTCCCCTTTATCTTCCTGAAAGCCAGAGATAGAAACACACATAGAGAATGCTCTCCCTATACCAGAGGGACAGTAACACTGATCACCAGGGACCAGAATCTGGCCTAGGGAAATCTGACCAGTGCTCATCTTTTAGTCACTTCTCCATGAAGAACTGTTGGAGCAGGAGCCCCCACCTTGTCACAGTTTCACAACTTATGACACTTCATCCAGCTATTAGGGCTCAACTCTTTTTGGGTCTTCTCTTCCTTACGAGGGTTCCACTGTCACACAAAGTTTATATTAAATAAATTGGTATGCTTTTCTCCTATTAATATATTTTATGTCAACATAATTCTCAGGCTCAACCAAAAACACTGAGAAGACAGGAATGAAATTTTGCCTCCCCTACACAATCGAGATTGCATTTCAAAATACTGGTTAAGGATACATTAGCCAATAAACCAAGTTGTAAAACTGGCTAGCCCTTTGGAAATTTAAAATTGATTAGATTACTATTTTATTCCTCAAATGAAAATAAATTCCAGATGGATTAATTATTTAAACAAAGGAAATTACAAAATGCTAGAAGAAAACATGAAAAAACTAAGAGAAATCCTCACTAAGAACACAAAATAATATACAAAGGAAGAAGCAATAGTGTGACAGAATTAAAAAATGAAAAATTTCTTCATAGCAGAAAAGACCCCAGCAATGACAGAAACAAAAAAAGCTCCAAAACCACCACAGTAAAAACACAAAGAATGTGGGGAGACATTGACAAGGGACTTGTTTCCAGAACACAGTGTGTAAAGATCCCTTGCAGTTGTTCCCACACTTACTCATCCCCCCAGCTCATTTGCCAAATGTTCCTTTGCAAACATGCGACTTCATGTCTCTTCTTCTGGATGACTTGCAGGTAAAAAACCAAATTTGTTTGAACCCAAGTTGCCTTGTTTTCTAAACTGGACAGAATAATGTTGCCAGATAAAATGATAGTCAAAAGGGGCCCTGGGTTTTCATTTTGAATTCCTGACTCCAAACCTCAGAAGGTCAACCATCAGCTCAGCAATTCTTAGTTTTTCTGGTATGTTTTTCTTTCCCAAGTTCAAGGTATTTATTTCGGTCTCCCTTTTTCTCGAACTTTCCATCTCCTTGCCTTATACTTTACTGGAAAACAGAAGACTTCAAATGGGAGTTCCAACTTCCCACCCCTAAAGCTTTGTGCTTGTCGGCATTTGTCTCCTTCTTCCAGGGAGGTCTGAGAAACACCCATCTCAGTGGCACACGGTAATAACAGCCATTAGTGATGGAATTACTGCAGTTTTTACAGCAATGTTGTGGCTGGGGTGCTGATCCAAGGCTCAGGTCCTCAAGCCTCCTCCACAGTCTGTTAGGTCTCCCAGGAAGGTTACTTCCATATTTGAGTTTATTTGCGGGGTTGCTATAATGAAGGACTACAAGCTGGGAAGCTGACATGACAGAACTTACTTCCTTATAGTCCTGGAGGCCAGAAGCCTGAGACCAGGAGTGGGCAGAGTCGGTTTCTTCTCAGCCTCCCTCCTTGGCGTGGAGATGTCTCCGCCATGGCTTCCCAGTGGCTTCTCTGTGTGTGTTCATGTCCTGATCCTCTCCTCACAAGGACACTAATCACAGTGGCTTTGAGCCCACCCATATGACTCCATTTTGCCTTAACTACTTCCTCAAAGATCCTCTGTCCAAGTCTACTTTCATGCTGAAGTACTGAGAGTTAAGATGTCAACATATAGTGTTGGGGGGTGGATGGGAGGGGGCACAATTCAGCTCTGAATGCTTTCTTGTGACGTCAGACCTTTCCTCACACAAATACACCATGGGTCTACTTCTGCCTCCATTTTCGTGATCATCTCATCACATGAGATGGGAACCGTCTCACCTTCCCTCACCAAATCCCCTGCCATGACCCATCTGTATGCTTCTTCTCCTTCAGTTACAATGGCTCTCCTCCCATCACAGGTTACTTCTACACCTGACCAAAAGGGACCTTAACTTTGTCATGTCTTATTTTCTTATAACAAAAATGCACTTATGTCCTGCTTCTGCAATTAAAGTTGATATTAAAAAATTGAAAAATAAACACTCCACCCCCAAATAAATAATTGCAGATGTTCCCCATCTACTTACTTGAATTCTGTACTCGCCAGTGACTTTGTGCCTTATTATTTAATTCTTAGAGCAGGGGTCCCAAACTATAGCCTGTGGGCCAAATATGGCCAGTTACTGGTTTTTATAAATAAAGTTTTATTGCAACACAACCGCACTCATCATTTATGGTACTATCTGCGGTTGCTTACACACAACAATGGCAGCATTTAGTAAGCTACAATAAAAACTATTGTGGGCCGCCGTCAGTTGCCCACACCCAAACGGCCCACAGGAGAGGGGGAAGACCCACTTCCCACGTGAGCTGTAAACAAACACACAGGCCTGAGAAAGCGGGTGCAGTGTCACCTCCCCCAGTGTGCTTGGAAAGGGGAAAGCTTGTAGCAGCGGCTTGCGCACAAGAGAACACTGAGTAAACAAAGCCTGTGGGGCCAGGTGAGTGCTAAGCTTACCCCAGAGATCTGCATAAACAACGCCTCCAGCAACAGCAGGCTGACAGCAGTGGGCAGGCAAGCAACAGCCGCAGATAGCCATTCACAGAACTGTCTCCACACTTTTTTTTTTCTCTCTCCCTACCTTTGATGAGAAAACAACCAAACTACACCTGCATGCTGAAAAACTTACTAAAACTGTATTGCATTTGAACTTGGGACACTTTGTGGGTTTTTTTTTTTCTTATGTTACCTCTTTGATGAGACAACTACAGAACATCTGAGGCACCATCTCCAGGATTGGAGGCTGAGGGACGAAACCAAAATTATTAAGACCGAAACTTCATTGCATTTGAACTTGGAGGTTGTTTTTTTTTTTTAATTAATTAATTTTTTTTAATTTATTTTATTTTTTTACATATACATTTTTTCTTTCATTTACTTATTTTTTATTTTTATTCTTATTTTTATTCTTTTTATTTTTTATTTTCGATCCTCTCGCTATATCTCTAATGCCTTTTCAGCTTACTGTTGATTAGTACACTGTCTCTCCCTGTTTATATCTTTGAAACCCTTTTTGTTTGTTTCTTTGTTTTGTTTTTTGTTTTTTTTCCTACTTGCTTATTTGTTTTTCCCTTTTCCTTTAACTTCTTTGCTTTCCATCCCCTCTCACCCTTCCATTCTAAATATCACTAGTGCTATTATTACAGCCAGAAAATACTTAACTGCACACAGTACAGGGACAATAATGACACCAAGAGCAATGATGGGAAGACAGAAAAATCAGGGAAACCAGTTTCCCCACAGCAAAAAATTAGTACAAGAACCAGAGGGAAATGAAGAAAACAGATACTCAGATCCAGACTCCAACAAAATGAAGATAAACTATGCCAAAGAACCCAATGAAGCCCACAAGAATAATTTAAAAGAAGACATACTACAGGTACTCAATGAGAATTTTATAGAGATCATACTGGATATGGTCAACCAAAATGTACAGGAGACACTCAAGAAATTCCAAGACAACAAAATTAGAGAATTTGAAAAAGCAAAAGAAGAAATAAAGGAAACCATAGAAGCACTGTATAAACACCAAAATGAAACACAGAACATGATTAATAAAGAGATAAATGAACTCAGGAAAAACCAGACAACATTAAAGAGGAAATGACCCAGGATATGGAAAACCTCAGAAAAAAGAACGAAACAGAATTGCAAAACAAAATGGAAGGCCAATCCAGCAGAATAGAACAAACAGAAGACAGAATCTCAGAACTCGAAGATGAAATGGTAATTAAAGGAAAAACCGAAGAACTATTAATTAAACAACTCAAGACCTGTGAAAAGAAAATGCAAGAACACACCGACTCCATCAAAAGACCAAACCTGAGAATCATGGATATTGAAGAAGGAGAAGAGGTGCAAGCAAAGAGAATGCGTAATATATTCAACAAAATAATAACAGAAAAATTCCCAAATCGAGAGAAAGATATTCCCATACAGATGCAAGAGGCCTCCAGAACACCAAACAGACCAGATCAAAACAGAACTACCCCATGGCATATCATCACTAAAACAACAAGTACAGAAACTAGGGAAAGAATATTGAAGGCCCTAAGAGAAAAAAAAATAACATACAAAGGTAAACCCATCAAAATCACAGCAGACTTCTCAACAGAAACATTAAAAGCAAGAAGAGCTTGGCGTGAGATCTTCCAGGCACCGAATGACAATAACTTCAATCCCAGGATACTCTACCCAGCAAAACTATCATTCAAAATAGATGGAGTGACAAAAGTCTTCCATGATAAGCAGAAACTAAAACCATATGTGACCACAAAGCCACCACTACAAAAGATTCTTCAAGGGATTCTGCACACAGAAAGTGAAACCCAACATAACCATGAAAGGACAGGCAGCACCAAACTACAGGAAAAGAAAAAGCAAGAAAGTAGAGAGTAACCTCAACGTAGGTACACACAATCAAACCTTCAAACAACTAAGACAACTAAATGACAGGACTCACCACATACCTATCAGTACTAACACTTAATGTTAATGGACTTAATTCACCCATCAAAAGGCACTGCTTGACGAAATGGATTTAAAAGGAAGATCCAACAATTTGTTTCTTATAGGAGACACATCTCACCAACAGAAATAAACATAGGCTTAGGATGAAAGGCTGGAAGAAGATTTACCAAGCCAATGGCCCCCAAAAACAGGCAGGAGTAGCAATACTTATCTCTGACAAAGTAGACTTCAAACCTACATTGATCAAATGAGATAAAGAAGGACATTCCATATTAATAAAAGGGGAAATAGACCAAAAGGAAATAATAATTTTCAACCTATATGCACCCAATGTCAACACACCCAATTTCATCAAACATACCCTGAAAGACCTAAAAGCATATATTAACTCCAACACAAGGGTTGTGGGAGACTTTAACACCCCATTATCATCAATAGATAGGTCATCCAAACAAAAAATCAATAAAGAAATCCAAGATCTAAAATATACAATAGATCAAATGGACCTACTTGATGTCTCTAGAACATTTCATCCAACTTCTACACAATATACATTCTTCTCAGCAGCCCATGGAGCCTTCTCCAAAATAGATAATATCCTAGGGCACAAAGCAAGTCTCAGCAAATACAAGAAAATAGAAATTATACCATGCATACTATCTGATCACAATGCACTAAAACTAGAACTCAACAACAAAAGTAAAGACAAAAAGCATGCAAACAGCTGGAAACTGAATAACTCATTACTTAATGAACAATGGGTCATTGATGAAATAAAAGAGGAAATTAAAAAGTTCCCGGAAGTCAATGAAAATGAAAACACAACCTACCAGAACCTATGGGACACAGCAAAGGCAGTCCTGAGAGGAAAGTTTATAGCTATGAATACATATATTAAAAAGACTGAAAGATCCCAAATCAATGACCTAATCATACATCTCAAACTCCTAGAAAAACAAGAACAAGCAAATCCCAAAACAAATAGAAGGAGAGAAATAATAAAAATAAGAGCTGAAATCAATGAAATAGAAATAAAAAAAACATACAAAGAATTAATGAAACAAAAAGTTGGTTCTTTGAAAAAATAAACAAGATCGACAGACCCCTGGCAAACCTGACTAAAACGAGAAGAGAAAAAAACCCAAATTAGTAGAATCAGGAATGCAAAAGGGGAGATAACAACAAACACCATGAAAGTCCAGGAAATCATCAGAGATTACTTTGAGAACCTATATTCAAATAAATTTGAAAATCTTAAAGAAATGGACAGATTTCTAGATACATATGATCATCCAAAACTGAACCAAGAGGATATTAATCACCTGAATAGATCTATAACACAAAATGAAATTGAAGCAGCAATCAAGAATCTCCCCAAAAAGAAAAGTCCAGGATCTGATGGATTCTCTGCTGAATTCTATCAGACCTTTAAAGAAGAACTGATACCAACCCTCCTTAAACTGTTCCACGAAATAGAAAGGGAAGGAAAACTTCCTAATACATTTTATGAAGCCAGTATTACACTTATCCCAAAACCAGGCAAAGACACCTCCAAAAAGGAGAACTATAGGCCAATCTCCTTAATGAACATTGATGCAAAAATCCTCAACAAAATAATGGCAAACCGAATTCAACAACACATGAAAAAGATTATTCACCACGACCAAGTAGGCTTCATCTCAGGAATGCAAGGGTGGTTCAACATATGAAAATCAATAAACATAATAAACCACATTAACAGAAGCAAAGACAAAAACCACTTGATCATCTCAATAGATGCAGAAAAAGCCTTTGATAAGATCCAACACCATTTCATGATAAAACCTCTAAGAAAACTAGGAATAGTTTTCTCAACATTATAAAAGCTATATATATATGACAAACCTACAGCCAGCATTATACTTAACAGAGAAAAACCGAAATCAGGAACTAGACAAGGATGCCCACTATCTCCACTCCTATTCAACATAGTACTGGAATTCCTAGCAAGAGCAATTAGGCAAGAAGAAGGAATAAAAGGAATACAAATAGGTAAAGAAAACGTTGAAATATCCCTATTCGCAGATGACACGATCCTATACCTTAAAGACCCAAAAAACTCTACTCAAAAGCTCCTAGACACCATCAATAGCTACAGCAAGGTAGCAGGATATAAAATCAACATAGAAAAATCATTAGCATTTCTATACACTAATAATGAACAAACTGAAAAAGAATGTATGAAAACAATTCCATTTACAATAGCCTTAAAAAAACTCAAATACCTAGGTGTAAACCTAAGAAAGGATGTGAATGACCTCTAGAAGGAAAACTATAAACTTCTGAAGAAAGAGATTGAGGAAGACTATAGAAAGTGGAGAGATCTCCCATGCTCATGGATTGGTAGAATCAACATAGTAAAAATGTCTATACTCCCAAAAGTAATCTACATGTTTAATGCAATTCCCATCAAAATCCCAATGACATTCATCAAAGAGATTGAAAAATCTACTGTGAAATTTATATGGAAACACAAGAGGCCACGAATAGTCAAGGCAATACTCAGTCAAAAGAACAATGCAGGAGGTATCACGATACCCGACTTCAAACTATATTACAAAGCAATAACAATAAAAACAGCATGGTACTGGCACAAAAACAGACATGAAGACCAGTGGAACAGAATAGAGGACCCAGATATGAAGCCAGACAACTATAATCAACTTGTCTTTGACAAAGGAGCTAAAAATATATGATGGAGAAATAGCAGCCTCTTCAACAAAAACTGCTGGGAAAACTGGTTAGCAGTCTGCAAAAAACTGAAACTAGATCCATGTATATCACCCTATGCCAAGATTAACTCAAAATGGATCGAGGATTTTAATATCAGACCCCAAACTCTAAAGTTGATACAGGAAAGAGTAGGAAATACTCTGGAGTTAGTAGGTATAGGTAAGAACTTTCTCAATGAAACCCCGGCAGCACAGCAACTAAGAGATAGCATAGATAAATGGGACTTCATAAAACTAAAAAGCTTCTGTTCATCAAAAGAAATGGTCTCTAAACTGAAGAGAACACCCACAGAGTGGGAGAAAATATTTGCCAGCTACACATCAGACAAAGGACTGATAACCAGAATATTTAGGGAACTTAAAAAACTAAATTCTCCCAAAACTAATGAACCAATAAAGAAATGGGCAAGTGAACTAAACAGAACTTTCTCAAAAGAAGAAATTCAAATGGCCAAAAAACACATGAAAAAATGCTCACCATCCCTAGCAATAAAGGAAATGCAAATTAAAACCACACTAAGATTCCACCTCACCCCTGTTAGAATAGCCATCATCAGCAACACCACCACCAACAGGTGTTGGCGAGGATGCGGGGTAAAAGGAACCCTCTTACACTGTTGGTGGGAATGTAGACTAGTACAACCACTCTGGAAAAAAATTTGGAGGCTACTTAAAAAGCTAAACATTGATCTACCATTTGATCCATCAATACCACTCCTGGGGATATACCCAAAAGACTGTGACACAGGTTACTCCAGAGGCACCTGCACACCCATGTTTATTGAAGCACTATTCACAATAGCCAAGTTATGGAAACAGCCAAGATGCCCCACCACTGACGAATGGATTAAGAAAATGTGGTATCTATACACAATGGAATTTTATGCAGCCATGAAGAAGAACGAAATGTTATCATTCGCTGGTAAATGGATGGAATTGGAGAACATCATTCTGAGTGAGGTTAGCCTGGCCCAAAAGACCAAAAATCATATATTCTCCCTCACATGCAGACAGTAGATCATGGGCAAACACATCAAGGTGATTGGACTTTGATCACAAGATAAAAGTGAGTGCACGCAAGGAAGATATGAGCATAGGTAAGACACCTAAAAATTTAGCTAGCATTAAGCAGATACCTTAAAAGAAACTGAGGCCAATAGGAGAAGGGGACCAGGAATTAGAGAAAAGATTAGATCAAAAAGAATTAACATAGAAGGTAATATACATGCACAGGAAATCAATGTGAGTCAACTCCCTGTATAGCTATCCTTATCTCAACTAGTAAAAACCCTTGTTCCTTCCTATTATTGCTTATACTCTCTCTTCAACAAAATTAGAAATAAGGGCAAAATAGTTTCTGCCGGGTATCGAGGGGGTGGGGGGAAAGGGAGGGAGCGGAGTGGGTGGTAAGGGATGGGGTGGGGGCAGGGGGGAGAAATGACCCAAGCATTGTATGCAGATATGAATAATGAAAAAATAAAAAAAAAGAAGACTATAGAAAAATAAAGAAGAAGAAAATAAAACTATTGTGGCTCATGAAGCCTAAAACATTTACTATTTGGCCTTTTACAGAGAAATTTGCCAACTTCTGACCTAGCCTTCTTAGCTTAGTTGGTTTCTCTGCTTTCATTCTTGCCCCTTTACCATCCATTCTCCACACAGCAGCTGGAGGTCAGGCAGATCCAACTTATTGCTTCCTGGCTTCCCAAGGCTCATAGCATAAAATTCTCATCCTGACAACAGGCCCTTCCTCTCTCACCTCCATTCACCTTTCAGGAATGGGGGCTCTGTCTCTGCCAGGTATGCTGTCTCTTGACTGTGAGGTCACACCTGAGAGCTCAGAATGATGGTACCGTACCATTAGGACATCACCCCTGCTGCCTCCCGAGGTCCTTGCTGAACTGGCCTCTGTGGAGTCAGCCCTTCTGGGGCTCCTGATCCATCATGACATTTCTGTCTGTGCTGGGATGTACAATGAGTGTTCTGTGTCCTTTGTGCACAGCTCAGAGCTAACCATGAGCCTAGTGAGTGAACACTAGCTCTAGAAAGGCAAGTTCTGGCAACATCTGGGCCAGACCACTATTGATTTGGGAAAAGTAACTGCTAATCTCTGAGCCTGCTTTTTCACCAGGAAATTGAGGATAATAACAAGAGTATCCACTTGTGTTGAAAGACGAAATTATAACAAATGTGAAGACATTAATTGGGGTACCCAATTAAGGGGTACCCTTAACAATTGTAAAGACCTTAATTGGTCTTTCCCCCATTCTAAAAATAACATGGCTGCTCCAATGAGCAGAGGAGAGAGGTTGGTTTCATAGTAAAAGGGCTGAAGAAAGCAGGAATGGACCAAGAAGTAGATGGGTGGTTTCAAAGTTAATTTTCTTGTAAAGGTTAAAGCAGAGACTTCCTTATAGTACTTGTTTGGGGATTTGGCTATTATCTCTCTTTCCTGACTTCTTAGAGGTGAGATAAATGGTTCGGTTGCAACTTAGAGGCATCAGCATGAGTGACTCCATTTTGGTGTAGTTTGTTGGGCTTCCAACAGGGGCTCAGTCCTAACCTATTGCCTCCCACAAGTTCCCCCCTCCACCTCATTTCTTTGTACTGCTCTGTTAATCAGGTAATTAACACATTATAATTACCTCTTAATCCAATTCCCTTTATTGACTAGCAAGGGACAATGCAGAACAGGCTGTCATGACTCAGTCCTGCAACAAGTGGTGAGAAGTTGGATCTAAAATCTCAACCTGACAACTCTTTGTACAAAAGTACACACCTTTTGCCTCGTGTCACCAGCCAGTGGGAAAACTACCTTCAGCCTCTTGGAATTCAAGTAGCTATGTAAAAATTTAAAATACTAGAAACTGCTGGGTGTGGTGGCGCACACTTGTAATCCCAGCACTCAGGAGACGGAGGCAGGAGTGTCCAGAGTTCCAGGCCAGCCTGGTCTACGCGTGATTGTCTCAAAAAAAATAAAAAATAAACATGGGGAACCTGGGATTTCTGAAAATCAGGATATGGTATTTACAAATCTTTGTCTTTAGGGAAAGATTGCCTAGAAATATAGGAGGAGTAGTCATAGTTTTCTGAATATACTCAAAGACCTTTAAGTAGCCGCAGGGTTTTAAGTAGCCAGGGCTTGAGCACCTGGATGAACCGCCCTTAGGTAGCCTGAAGCACATGCTGTCACCCTGTTAAACAGTCCCCAAGTAAAAGTAGAAATGCTGAAAAGGGCACTTGTGACTTGGAGCAAAACTCAACCTAATTACTTGTGATTATATGTCATGTTTGTTAAGGTGGGTCTCCAAATGAGCCAACTGTTTTTTAAAAATACAGCCAATTTTATTGTTCTTGCAACCTTCTTGGTCTCTTCATCTGCCGACAGTCATTCTCTTTGTCCAGTTTAAACACCAGTAAGAATAACAGGTGCTGAGATTTGGTGTGCATATCTGTGCTTTTTATGATTTCTCCCCCCACTTAAGAACACCAGTAATGATACTTTCTACTAAAAATAGAAAATACTCATAAAGAGGGACATTAAATTTTATTGAAACTACTGTGTGCCCAGCACTTTCCATTTGTTAGCTGGTTTAATATTCAAAGCAACATTGCGAGATAGGCTTTAATGTACCTATTTTTTTTTACAGTTGAGGAATCTGAGACTTTGAGAAGTGGAATGCTTTACCTCTGGATCCAAGAAAGTGGTTGAGCGGGGACTCCAGAGGAGTGTGATCTGTTTCCCAAGTCTGGGTAATATAGTCCAGTGACAAAGGGCACAGGCTCTGGAGCCAGGATGCCTGCATCTGAATCTAGACACAGAGCCACTTATTAGCTCTGTAACCTGGAGCATGTGTGGGAATCTAAGCCCCCCTTGTCCCTGTAAAAGAGGTGTCATTAAAATCATAGCTCCTGGTAGGCAGGGGTAGAATGTCTCTTTCTTACCCTAGCAAGCCACTCTCAGTCCTGGGCTAGGCAGGTCCCTCCTCCTGGCACCCCCAAAGACTTCTCTCGGCAGATCTGTGTCCCACCTACTTGGCAGAGAGTTCTAGAATAGTTTCTGTTCATAGGAACTTTTTCCTCCTTCTTCCTTCTTTCTCAAGTGCTCACTGAGAAGGTATACTAGAAAGAAAGGAGGCAGGGGAGAGAAAACTGAAAGCCTGGAATTGATGATAGCAGCTCTGCCTCCTAGGAGAGACACCACTTTTTTTTAGAAGTCTTTTATTTAGCAAATCACATCAATATGGCCTTGATCCAAAGAAGTCAAGAGAGTCAAATTGCTCCACATATGATGAAGAAAGAATGCCCACTCTCAAGGATGCCATGTGTGAGGGGAGGAGGGAGATGGCGAGGCAGGTAGGAGGGGAACTAGGAGGTACAGAGAAGCCCAGAAAACAGTGAGTGGGGGATTTACTAGAGGAGAGTGTCTAGTTTCCCACTTGAGGCTATAGACTGAATGTGAACCCCAAGCCCTCAAACTGAGACCCTAATTGTGCCCCCATCTTCATCATTGTGCCTGTCATCTTCAGAACTGTGGTGAAGGGATCGGAGTGAAGCCCAGGGTAGGGTAGGTAGATGAGTAGCAGCCACTGTGTAGAATAAGGAGCATCCAAAACCCGAATTAAGGCACTAGGTTTCAGAGATCAAATGGAGGTGATGCTGGAGAGTGTGAGACCACATTGAACTACTTGGAGGCCTGTGTAGGATGATACGGAGTGGGGGTGGTCAAGCTAAATTAAATTGTGTCTAAAAGGATGGGGTGCCCCAGCTGACATATAGACACAGCAGGTATGGGGGGGCTAATGATAAATCCAATGGGATTACAACATTATGACCATAAATCTATGATTCCTATACAAGAGATGCTAAATATGTGTTCCTTCTAAGATGAAGACTGTGTTTCTCATGACCCTCAAGAGTTGGAGAGTCGTGAGAAATGAAACACTCAGATGCCAAACTCAGAACAATCTAGACAGAAGGGTGGTAAAGGGCATGGCTCCAGATGTCCTAAGTCAGTGGGCTGATGAGGCCACCGTTGACAGGAACAACCAACAGGTCACAGCAGTACCAGCCAAGTTCCCTGGGTTTCTGGTTTTAGGGGCTCAAGTAATTGGCATCTTAACCAATGAACCTGCTGTGTAAGTCCCTTACCATAGGGCCGTTTCTAAATTGAGCTTCTCAATTTGGTTACTGAGAAATGCAAAGATTTCTCCCATAGTATAGAAATGTTTGGCTTAGTCATTTCAAGAGCTATTTTTTTTTATAAAAGTATGGATGATAATAAAGTATTTGAGAGAGCATTATCTTATAAAATTTCTCTTTTAAAATTGTAAGTTGTGTTTGCCATAGGAGGTTGACTCACTGGGCTGGTTCATATTAATTTATGGTCTGACAGGATAGATTAGAATGTTAGAATTGGCATATCTCAAAATCCATTTCCTCTTTGTAAGTAAAGTTGTTTTGTAAGCATAATACAGTGATTTTTAACAAAGTAACTTTGAAACATAGTAAGGTTCTGTGCCAGATGGTAACAATGGCCCTGTTTTTTAATCTCCTCAGGTCCCCACAATAGAGTAATTAGGAAAACAAAAGAAAAGTTGAGTAAAGAAAGCAGAAAAATGAAAAAAAATCATAAGAAAAAGTCAAAAGTACTTTAGAAAATGTAACCAATATAGAAGACAGGCAAAGAAGATCCCACATGCTCATAACACAACTCTTCCAAAAGGAATGTGAGCCAGTAGAGGAGGAATTATTAAAGAAAACTGCCCTAAAAACAAAAAGATGACTTGAACCTGTGTATCTGAAGGGGATATGATGTGTCTGGAACAAATGACCAAGAACAATCAACACTAAGACATAATTAAAATCATTGAACTTCATAAAACAGAAATGTCTTTGGCATAAGGTAAAATCATCAAGTAACTTATATAGGATTAAACCTTCTCAGAATACCTTTAAGTTATAACACAGCAAAGTAAATGGAGTAACACACTACAGATACCCAAGAAAGAAACTGTGAATCAAGGATTTTTAAATTCAACCAAAGTGATCTTCAAGTACAAAGGCCACAGACAAACTGTGCTAGAAATGAAGATCGGGCGATCTTGCTCCTGTGTTCCCTTTCCGAGTAATCTATTAAGTAATGAGTTTTGGATCAAGAACTGTTTAGGAGGCTTTTGGTAGGACAGCAATGAGCACTGAATATATTTGACTATAGAACTAAAAATAGATAAAGGACATAAGGATGGAAAGTACTATGTATATGTTGGGTGTCACTTATCTGACATGTTTGGGACAGAATCGTTTCAGATTATTTGTATCTCATATATACCTGGTACTCACAGCCTAAAGGTAATAGCAAACATTTTTAACAATTGTGTGCATGAATTTGTGTACCTTGAGTTATCGGTATGACTGCGACCTATCACATGAGGCCAGGTGGGGAATTTCCCATTTGTGGCATCAGGTAGGTGCCCCCAAAAGTTTCAGATTTTGCATTATATTGGATTTTGGATTTTTGGATACCCAATGTGTATTTTTTATATCCTTAGGTAATGAAGATGTAATTCAGCTCTCAGAAATGGTAAAATAAGAGAGAATATTCAGAAAGGAAGTTTGATGGTTGCCTTAAAGGTATTATTTTAGCAACTAACAGATACCACTTTGATGCTGTGGAGAGGAAGGGAGGGGGAAGAAAATGTTACTAACTTCTGTATTATTTATAGTAGGGAACCAAAAAGACCTGCACCACCCAACAGGTACCAACAGTCAAGAGGTGGTAATTTAAATTAATTAACATTAAACACAACTTGCAGTTCAGTTTCTCAGTCATACTAGCTACATTTCAAGTGTTCCATAGCCACATGAGGCTAGTGGCTACCATACTGGACAACAGAGATACAGAGCACATCCTCCGTTCTCTGGACAGTGTTCCCACAGATGGCATTCTTAAAGAACTGATGATATCTCCCTGTATTAATCAGGGTTCCCTAGAGAAACAGAGCCAATAGATATTCAGACATATAATTATAAAAGGGGATTTACTGGCTTGACTTATGTGATTGGAGGCTGAGTGGTCCAACAATGGCCATCTGTAGGCTTATGAGTCAGAGAACCCAGTAGAGGCTCAGTCCAAGGAGGACCAATAATGTAGTCTCAGACTGAGGCCAAAGGCCTGGGAACTCCCTGAGGGTTGCTGGTGAGAGTCCCTGTTGAAAGGCTGAAGAACCTGGAAGTCTGATGTCCACTGGTAATGGGAGCCACAACAGATGCACTCACTCGGCATGCACTGGCTGGCTGCTTCATTTTCCACTTTCCATCCCAGCTCCCAGTCTATAAATGTGCTGCCCACACTCAGGGAAAGTGTTTCCCCCTCAGTTGCTGTGCCACATGTCAATCATGTCTGGAAACAACCTCACAGACATGCCCAGAAACATGCTTTACTAATCTCCTAGGTGTCTCTCAATCCAGTCATGTTGACAATCAAGATGAACCATCATCTATCCTAAGATATTAGCATAAAGAAATCCAATGCCAGGAGAAATACTATTTAAACAGATCCCATGGAAGGAATTTTTATAGGTACATAAAGACAAATGCAAAACAATATTGATACCAAATATATCAGATATAACAGTTTTTGAAAATGGGTTTAATTTACCAATTCAAAAAAAAAAATCAACACACACACGCACACACACACACACATACTTTCTCCCTCTCTCTCTGTGTATGTGTGTGTATGAAACATACCTAAAACCAAAAAAAAAAATGATAGGCAAAAATATGTGAGGCCAAATGCAAATCAGTAAAACAAACACACAGCTCATGACTTTTATATATGAGTAGCAGAAATCTAGTCAGAGAACACTGGAAGACAAAGACACTGCTAAAGGCTACAGTCCATAAGATATATCAATCAATATTTATGTAGCCAACAACACAACTTTATGAAGTATAAATTACCAGAGATTAAAGGAGAAGACAGAAATAATACTAATAGGAACTGTTAGTGTTTTTTTCCAGACTTTTCTAGACCAAATGGACTAAAATAACAATTGAAAATATAGAAAGCCTAAGCAGTATTAACAGCAAAGCAGAGCTTGGTAGTAACAGTACAGCAGGATTCATGCTTCTGCACCTCATTTGGGAAAATGCCTTCTTTTCAGATGTCCAAAATTCTTCACAATTGAGCATTTGAACCACAAAAGAAATGCAAAAAAGCTTTTCTAAGTAATAAATATAGCTTTCTGACTTCTATATAATAAAACTATAAACCAATAACAAGAATCACAAACAAAAAGGGTCTCCTACCTGAAATATTTTTGGGGGAGTAGTACTGGAATTAAGCCCGAGGTCTTGTATATGCTAAGTACATACTCTACCACTGGGAAATTTTAAAATACCCTCTTAAACACCTCATTGATCTGGGTGGGGCAAGAAAGTGTAGATTTTCTTGGAAATAATGATAATGAACAATGACATGTTGGAATCTATGGCCTATAATGAATGCAGCAAATATAAGAAAATTTGTAGTCTTAAAAATTTATGATCCCAAGTCAAAGAATCACAAGAAGAAAACACTACACACCAGTATCTCTTAGGAATATAGATGTAATAACCCTTCACAAAACGCTGATAAAAAAGCCCTGCAATGTACAAAATAACTTCCACACTATAACCAAGTAGGGTTTATCTCAGGGATGCCAGGTGGTTCAATATACAAAACCAATTTGTACATCATATCAATACATCAAAGGACAGAAAATCAGTTGCAAATCCAACATCCTTTCATGGTGAAAACATGAAGCTAACTGGAACTAGAAGAGGACTCCCTCACCCTGATAAAGGACATTTATGACAAAGCCGTTGGCCAGCTGGCCTCGAATGGAAATCCTCCTGATCTCAGCCTCCTTTATAGCTAGGATTACAGGCATGAGCCACTGGCACCCAGACATATTAAGTGTCTTATCACAATAATCTAAAGAACAAAACACTTAGCAATCAATTTAATAAAAGAAATGCAGGGTTGGGGATGGAGCTTAGTTGTAGAGCACTTGCCTAGCATGTGCAAATCCTTAGGTTCAATCTTCAACACCAAAATGAATAAAAACAAGAAAGAAAGGCAAAAAATCTATGCCTCCTGCCCCCACAAATCACCACACATTATTGAAAGAAATTAAATTGTAATTAGATGTAAAATACAAATAAAAATAAGATAAAAAGTAAATATATCACAGTTATGAAATTATGAAGTGCTTAAAATACCTCAACAAAATAACAAACCCCAACTTTGTGTGTGTGGGGGGGAGGGGGTGGGACAAAAGAAGTTGGCATAAAATAGGCAATTGCCAAAGTTGCTGGGTCAGATGCCAACATATACGTTGTGCCTCCATTAGTTTCTTCCTCCAGGATGCTCTTCTTGGAATGAAATCCATTTCACTCATCAGTTGGTCCCTTTCTATAGCTCTCTTTTTCACATGCACACACAGGCTCCTCATCTCCCTGTGACATCCCTTCGACACCTGTCTTCTCCAGCCTAGTTACAACAGAACTTGCAGGCCCTTACAAGAGGATGCCACCCAGTCACAGCACTGACACCTCCCAAACCACTTTTTTTCTCGTTTTGTCACTACATCTCTCCATAAGTGACCTCAGTCAGATACCTGGATTTCACATTTATATTTTAATGACTCCTAAATTTATTCTTTTGGTCCTGATCTGAGTTGTAGACCCATATTCAATCAGCAGCCTATTGACACTTCCAACTGGAGGTATCACAGGAATTCCAAATACAACATAGCAAAAACAGAATTCATGATCCCCCTTGCCAAACTCACAGCTCCAAATCTGAATAAATAATGCCACTGTCCACCTGGTGGTTCTAGCCCAAACTCTAGTGTCACTTTTGCTATGGAGAAGAGATTCTGCATTGCATTTATGGCTCACTTATTAGGACCTCTTATTCTTGCAAAATAGCATTTCGCAGAGTTAGAAGAAATCCTTCTGAGTTTCATTTACAAATTAAATTAAATCTGTACCAGATATGCCCTCCCTCTTTTGGAGTCAAGTCTCTGGCTCTCCCCTGTTTTCAAGGTCCCATCTCAAAAGCCACCTCCAAATAGGAGTTGTCAGTTGACCTAATCACTTGACTCTGTTTTATTTTCTTCTGGGATTTTGCATTTCTAAGCTTGTCTTCTTTCAGATCAAAATCTGCGTGTTAACCAGGCCCTTGTTGTGTTTGGTGCCCTGCTGCTGTAGTCAAAGCTCCCAGCATATTTCATGGTGGTGTCCAAATATTTGGAAAACAAGAAGTCTTGCAAAAGATGGTTCCCCTTCCTGGGCCTCAGTGTTGTTATAACTAACCAACTTGGCGGCTGGGGTGGGGGGGAAGGTAGCTGTCATTCTTTGTTCTTTCTGCTCTTACATCTTCCCGCTTGCTCTTGTGCTCTGTTCCCACTGAGAGGTTTCATCCCTCCCACAGCCAAACTCTTATGCTGCTGCCAAGTACTGGGCCAGTCAATGGGGTCAGATGACAACATTAGCCCCGTCATATGTGGAAGCCATGCTTCTTATCTGCCTAACGCCAGGTGAGAAGCCTAGGATCAGAGACTATAAAATAGGGGGTGTGTTTTTCTTACCCAATTGCTAAATGCTTAGAGGCCTTATATTACCCCACCACTTCTTCAGAACCCACCCTGGGTGTCACACCCCTTGTCTCCAGGTGAAGAGAATGCTGTGGATCACAGTCACACAAAAGTGGGATGCAGGATTCCATTGGTCCCTTTCTGGATCTGTTCCTCTGGAAGGTGTCCACTAGGAACCTCTGAAGTCCTGCTCAGAAGGAGCAGGGGGCAGCGGGAAGCAAGGGGACAGGGCACAGGGCTGGCTAGGCTGTGACTGCAGGTGGCAGAGGTGGGGAAGAGTCTGGCTGGAGCTTGAGTGGTGGGGGACAGTTTCAGGTGGGAGGTACTCCTGCTACCATTGAGAGCAGGAGCTACCTGTGTAAGGACAGACCTGGTGTCTTGGCAGAAGGAGGCAAAGTTGGCTGAGGCCACTAGCACTCAGGGCACATGGACACTGGAGAGAGGCCAGGACCAGAAAGAGTGGTCCATGAATTCTAGGAGCTGCTGACAGAGACATACTCTAATGATTTTCAAACCATGCTTCCAAGAACACTGGGGTTTTGATTGTTGGATTATATGATCAAAACAACTGCATTCTTATCTCCAAAGTGGAACAAATGCAGGAAACTCCTGGTACTTTCTCCCTTTCAACGTTTTTACCAGGTGATCCCTGTCCTCCCTTCTCTCCACTAGCATCTAGTTCAAGGATGGAAGCTGAGTCGGCACAAGTTAGATGAACTGTCTTATATTTAATCAGCCAACATTGCACGTGTTCACGTCACATACAACCTTCCAACACCCAGGTATGTGGGCACCTGTGAAGGGGGAAACCCAACCTCTCTCTCTTCTACAGGTGGGCAACTTAAAGGCTCACCCACAGTGCTCACTTGCCTGACTTCCTGCTACGTCATGGGCTGTAGGTCCCTCACCAGCAGACTTCTGAGTCCTGAGCAGGGAGTGACTCCTCTCAGGCACCCAAGCCTGCTAGGCAGGTGGGGGTTTGCACCCTATGGCTCAGGCATAGCATAATGGGAAATGTCTGCTCTAGGCTCTGAGGCCTGGCAAATAGGCCTTGTTCCCAAAGATGCAAGGAGCTGAGGGAACAGACTGGGAACAGTC
Organism: Castor canadensis; assembly: GCF_047511655.1. Taxonomy (NCBI): domain Eukaryota; kingdom Metazoa; phylum Chordata; class Mammalia; order Rodentia; family Castoridae; genus Castor; species Castor canadensis. The sequence goes on along the minus strand of NC_133388.1, from coordinate 13,906,919 downwards.
CCAGGAAGGAGTGTAATACTAGTTGCCCTGAGGGACAGAAGGGAGAAAGAGGTGAAAAGTCATCAGCCAGCTAAGAACAACAGAGGCACAGGTACCATTGGACACCTGGAAGAAGTGATACCAACCCCTGGTGCCACCTGCCAGGGAAGCATTGCTGAGGACCGAGGGAGCCAAGCAGCTGCAGACAGGTCCTACAGCCTGGGTGGGTTTCATCCTCTGGTCATTCATTTCCTCCCAGAGCCCAGCATGGTGGAGAATACACAGGACTATCAAACAAAGTGAACATGAGCACAAACAGCCCCACTGTGTGCCCAGGGGGCCAACGAAGGCAGGAACTCCAAGACCTGGGAATGGAGAAGACAGGGTCAGAGGCAAAGGCAAGACTGGAGGTGGGAGTGGAGAGCGAGTGGGAACAGGGCTGTTAGGGCAAGTCAAGGCCAGGGAGCCAGGAGGTCAATGCTGCTGTCCCATCCCCACCCCAAGGCTGAACCCTGTGTCTTTGCCTTGCCCATGGCAAGGTGGTTGGGTCAGAAGACCATGATTTGAAACCTGACTGTAATTTGAACAAGTCACTTCAATTCCTCAAAACTTGGTTTTGTACCCTGCAATATCTAAAGATTCTTAGCTCAGCTGATGTGGTGATGAAGCAATGACACTTGTTTAATGTAGAACTATACATAAAAGTTCCAACTGTGACCCATATGGCCCTGTACAGATGTGTGCAGTTGCAGCCAGGGGCTTCCCAGAAAGCTGTGGCTCCTGACACGGTAAAGGAGAGACAGGGTGCCTCCAGGAAATCCCACCCCAGGGACCTGGTGAGGGCAGCAGTTGAGAGGGACTGGCATGACCTTCATGGGGCCCAGGTGCTCACCATGTCACTGCTCCTCTGGCAGCTGCTCAAGGAGCATGTCCTCTGTGCCTCTGAACTGAGGGTGGAAAAGGAGAGAGAAAGAGGAGATCAGACCATGGCCCTGAGGACCACCTCTCCATCCTGGCTCTGCCTTCACTGGCCTGGAGTAGCAGGGGGCACCTGGGTGAGTCATGGCCCTCCCTACTAGCCTCAAGCTGTCAGTGCCACCAGAGAGGGCTTCCTGCACCAAGGCTTGTTGGAGGTCTCTGAGGATGCTAGTCCTCGGTTCTACATCCTCTCCAATCCAGCTCTTTACAAATCTGCAACTGTCAATCACCTCCATTAACTTAGCTTGTGGTGCTGGGATGGAGGGAACAAATCTGGCATAGAGGCCAGACATGGGAGTGTTGGGGTGGGGGGACACCAGATCACCTGCTAATCCCTGGGGAAACCCATGCTTGCCTCAATGTGGTACACTATGCGCCAGAGCCTGGAGTCTGTGCCTCGGTATCTTTCTCCAGGGTACAGCTGCCACATCAAAGGTAGCTGGTATGAGGTCAGCTGCGTGGGGCTCAGAGGATCCCCCAAGGGGACATTTTCCTGGCGCATGAGCACCTGGAAGCTAGTGTCTGTCTGCAGAGGAAAGAGCAGGGCACACCCTCAGGTTCTTCAAGACCAATGGCCAGAGTCTGTCCTGCCACCCAAGCAGGAGCAGCCCCAGCCTGGCCTGACAGATGCTGATCCATCATGAGACACTGGCTATGTGCACGAACCACTTGCACTCATTTCATGGAGTCTGGCTGGGCCAGCAGGAGTCCAACCACCCAGAAAGGTCCACTCTTTCCTGCCAAGCTACTAGTTGCTAGGGTAGTCCATGGGGTCTTTTAGCTTGGTGGCTGGTAAGTTGCTATGGGACTTTGATTTTTTATTTTGTTCTATTTCCTCTCTTATAAAAAAGATATCCTTTGTCCTCTGAGTCAGTGACAGGCTGCCTTTCACTATCCCTGTCACCATCTTCTCTGTGGCAACACCCTCCTGACTTGCCACCTTGTTGGGCTGCATTCACAGCCAGCTTTGCACAGTAACCACAGTCCTACCCTCCCTGAGATGACTTCCCATCATGAGCAGAATGGCCCACCAAAGTCCACACAGGCCCCTGCCTCCCACACAGTGGGAGGTCCCACTGTTCTGTTCACAACACTCCACCTTCTTTCAGTCTTCTCACTATTTCTGAGACCTGCCACATTCATTCCTGCTTCCAGTCATCCCTTGTGTCTGCTGTCCTTCCTGTCTGGAACATCCACCCACATCTACATAGAGTTCCAGTTCCCACCCACTTCTTTTTGGATAGGTCTCTGCTCAAATATGTATCTATTAAAGACAAAACATTAAGCAATATGACAGAATGGAGACCAAACATATAAATTTTGTCAATAACTGAAGATGAATTTCACTCACTAAAGGGGGGAAAAAAAATCAGCAAAATCCAACTTTATGATGTACATAAGCAAGCCTCCCCTCCCCGACCAAAAAAAAAAAAAAGACTCAAAAAGTTTGCAAATAAAATGAAGGGCAAAAATATGGCAGGCAAATGCAAATTAAGACCCTGAGGGGTCTTGCCTGATGGCCTCTGGCCACTCACTCTTACTGCTCATCCCAGCTTCTTTGTCAACTCTCCACCAGCTTCATTCTTTTGTCACCTGTCTCTCCCAGCAGTGAGTCAGCCTTCTAAGCACATTTACTGCAAAACTTCACAGCCTAGAACCATGCCTGGCATTAAAACTAAGCACTTGCATTTGTCCAACAACTATTTTTTCCAAAGTGAAAATGGTTTTGTAAAATTTTCACCAATGAAATATTTGAAGAAAGAATTCAAAGGTGTAAGGCACTGTGGAAATCATCATTCATGTTAGTATATAGTTTCCTATATTCTTTAACAATTTTTATCTTGCATTATTCATAATTTTTGTTAATTTAAATAAGTCTTTACATATTAAGAATACTGGGAAGCAAATTCTGCCCTAAGTTTGCTAATGAGCGGTTTTTTTCAGGAAGCATTTATCATGCCTATGTGAAAAACTATTTGGTTTTGCAGTTTGGGTGAGAAGACACACTTCCCTAAATTTTCTTCCAATATCTGACTTTAAAAAAAGTAAGCCTTTAATTTGACTTGTTTTTTAAAAAGTATATATGTAAATTTAAACATTTAAATAGCAATAAGAATGCAAATTTAGATGGTAGTTGAGAGCCTGGAATTGCAACCCCACCTGCTTAGCAGCCCTCTCTTGGACAGGTTTACATTAAAGCCTCGTTTTCCTCCTCTGCAAAGTGGAGCTGAAGTTACTCAGAAACTTTTTGCCGTTTGCTATTACTTCACACAGTATTCTAACAGTATATATTTCAACTTTGCTTTTATAGCTTTCTTCAGTTTACGTATGGAAAGAATTAACAATTTTTGTTTCAGTTTTTTTGGAGTAAACTGAAGCTCTGATGGGAAGTAGTTGTAAAAGAGTGTTATTTATCTACTTACTTATTTGATGGTACCGGGATTTGAATCTGGCCTCCTGTGTGCTAGGCAGGCACTCTACACAGGAGTTATATTTCTTTCTTTTTAAAAAAGTTAACACTAACTAAACAAAGTTTATTCAATACAAACTTTGATACTACTGTATTACTTGTTTAAGTTATTGTTGCAAAGCACATGCGAAGTGTGAAACACCCCACCCTCTAGGGCGGTGCTTCTCCCGTTTGCTTGGTCATAGTCTGCTTAAGGTGCTTTTTTAAAATACAGATTTCAGGGACACGCGAGTGATTCATGTACGAATGAATCACTTACTTTAAAGATATTCCCATTTTACGGATTAAAAAGCTAAAGCCCAGAAAAGTCCTGTTTTACCTAAAAACCAGTCACACATTCCAGTCCTGTTTGTGTCCAACCATGACCTTGGGCTTTCCCACCCTCCCTCCTGGCCTGGAGAGCAGCTATTCACCCTGCAAAGCCCAGCTCAAAGTGGTTTCATCTGGGACGGCGCTGGGCCAACCAGGACTCCCGAGCCTCCCCCAGCTGGCCATGGTGGGGTTCCTCTGTCCCCCTCAGGGCCTCGTCCCACCTGGTCCCTGGCTCCCTGCACCGGGCCAGGCAGGGGGACAACCTGCTGCCCGCCCGCTGGCCCGAGGCGGACTGTACCTTGATGACTATGGGCAGCCAAGTGCGCCGATTCTCGTCGGTATACACGCCCTTTTCCCAGATCCACAGGCGGTCCGGGTGCGAGGTCCTCTGTGCGCTGAAGAAGGTGACCTCGCCCATGACTCCCGGGCCGAGAGAGAAGCTGGAGCCGCGCCTGGGAGGCCGCTCCTTGACGGTGGGATGTGGGGGCCTGGAGCTTTATATAGTGGCTCCGAGCGCACGCGCGCGCGCGCCCCCTAGCGGCGGGGTGGGAAAAGTGCGCGGTGGGCGGGGCGACGATGGGGGAGTGGGCGGGGCTTGAGGCGGGGCAAAGGGTAGGGCGCGGGCGCAAAGTGGTGAGATGGGGCCAGGAGACCTGACTTGCTCCCTGGAACTGGCAGCCTCTAGGGGTGCAGGCTGGATCCCATCGGGCTTCCCTCAGGCACTGCTGCAGAAGTACTCGGGTCTTTTCTTCTGGTGGGTGGAGCCGCCACCTTCTGCTCGCTCCCTTCAGTGCAGGACTTTACTGTCCAAGGCGGCCACTGCGTGTAGCTCTTCAGGTCTCATCCTGAACCCAGCTCTGGGCTTCTGCTCGGAACTCACATTGGATGCCAGGTAACCCAAAGCCAGGGCCTCCTCCATATCTGGAATCTCCCAGGTTCCCTCTGTCACCTTCAGCCTGTGCTTTTGGGTGTTAAAGTCACTTTCTCTGGCAAACGGCAACTCTTTGAGGAACTGCTTCCTCCCCCTCACACAAAACATGCATCCCATGGCTCTGATGACGCTGTGGTCACCTGATGGCTATTGCGAAATATGGTGTTGGAAAAACATGGGATTTTCAATTTATGCTGTGAATTCATTAGTGAATGCATCATTTAAGATGAATACTTTAAAGAAAGAAAAAAAAAAATCTCTGCCTATACCCCAAGATCAATGGATTGGGAAAGTCCCTAGCTATACGATCAAAACTGTCCCTTTGTAAATTACAACAAATTTTGCAGTTAACACATACCCATTAAGACAATTTAAGTATAATGAGAAACATGTAACAGCAGCTTTGTTGTTCAAACACCAGGACTGGTAGCGGTTTGGGTGCCTCACCTTCTAGTTCTTTCCCTTCTCTCTGAGGAGAGGCTGAGAAATAATTTGTGGAATTTGAAATGTCACACAAATAAAAATGAGTGATCAGGTGAGGATACCTGATCCACTTGCAGGTGGGTTTCTCTCTCTCTGCCTATCCAGGCAGCCAAATTGCCAAGACCTGCTGAGAGGGCCGAAAGGTCAGGGAGTGGATTTGGATAGATCAGGAAAACAAATAGAAGACAAAGTAAAGCTGGGGACAGAGGAGGTGAAATAAGGGGCCTTGAGCCCAGCAAACCTCTTTTCCAGACAGGACCTTAATGGAGCTAGTATTTAATATTCAAAACTGGTGGCTTTTAGGTTGATTCCCATTGGATCATTCTTGAACTCCAGACCCAGACAGCCACATAGAGAGATGAAAACCTTGAGAATCCGCTCTGTTGGGAAAGTCTCAGCCAAGTCCAGTGAAATCAGAAATAAACAGTGCTGCTGGGATGGCCGTTGTGGCAAGGAAGGGAGCCCCTATGAGCCTTTATGGCCTAAACCAACCACACCAATGGCTCCACAACCCAGAAGGCCACTGAATTTGCCAATTCCACTCACATTCGCTCTGCTTTTCTGCAAACATTTGTTGGGTAAGGTTCTGAATGTTCTGGGAATAAGACTCATTTTTTTCCCCCCACTTTGAACAAATTTTTTTTCTTTAATTTTGCAGAAAGACTTCTAAATATTGAGCAAGAGTATGAAAATGAAATAAGAAAGACTAGAGCATTCATAGGGCAGCTTCTGTGGAGGCCTGACCCTTTCTCATGGAAATTTCACAAGAGGGGAAACAATAGCTATTGTGTGGTCTCAGGCAGGGAGCATGTTATCTGCCCCATCTCACTCCAGCACCAGTCAGCCTGGCTTTAGAATTTTCTGTCCTTTTCCAAGTCTTTATCTGAGAATAAGCCAAGGGGTGTTTCACAAAGCAATCATTTTCACAGACTTCTTAACTGATGCTTTCATGTCTTGCCTTAGATCTAGTTTGGACTTTACCACTATCACCTATGAACCCGGAAAATCATTATCAACTCAGCCTCAGTGTCCCACTTTTGTAATAAATGAGCAGAATTTAAGGGGCTCTAAACCCATTCCTAAATCAATAGTCTGTCATCCTCTACTAAAATTGCCTAGTGGGACATGAAAGTCCATGTCGTCAGCCCAGGAAAGGTTACAGCTCTGAGCCCAGGGGCTCCGGGTATCCACCACCCCCTTAGAATTCATGCTTCAGGAGTGAGGAAGCCACTGTTCTTGTTTGGCTCCCGAGAAGGGTGTTAAATATGAATCACTAAGATAATCTAGAGCCTTGGTATCCAAGTGTGGGCTTTGGAACGCCCATGGAATCACCTGTGTCTCATTTTGACTGCGACTCTGAGCCCTCCCCAGACCTTCTGAGATGGAATCTGCCTTGTAATGAGGTCCCTCAGGTGACTCGTGGGCATGCTAAGATAAGTGTTGGTCTACAACACTTACCACGAGGAGGAGGAGATGGTGGGTGTCTACCCCAGACCACCAGTGCTGTCTAGATTTCTCTACAACACAGCCATTGGATGTGTGCACCAGTACCATTGAGTTCTAGGCTCTTGTTTTCTGCTGAAATCACTTCTGATACACAAAATGTCCCCTTAAAAGCAAATCCTGGTAACCAAGGTCATCCTAACAAACCATCATCAATGATTGTAGCAAGTTGTAAAGAGTAGAAGTTACTCAGGTGTCCAGGCCTCTGGGCCCTTCACTGATCAGCCCTTAACCCACTAAGAATCACCTGGGAAGCTTTACTAACTACCCGAGCCTGGATCCCACTGCAGTCCAAGCAGATCAGCATCTCTGAAATGGAGGCTTGCGTATTATCTTTTTTTAAAGGTCTCTTTGGGCGATTCTACCATGCAGCCAGGGGTAAGCATCACGTCTCTAAGATCTGAGTTACTGTTTTTGAGGTGTGAACAGACTTACAAAACTAAATAACCATGAAAATGTCAAAGCTCTTCTCTCTCCCATCAATTCTCATTGTAAACCTCACGCTAACCTCGTATCTTACTTCTTCCCTTGGCCCTACTTTAAATTTGCTGTTTCCAGTCTTTTGTGGGCAGGGAACCAGAACACCAAATTTATTAGAGTTGCAGGGGTCTGAGATCCTGCCAGTGTGGAAAACAGAGAAGCCTGGTAGGTAGATGTTAAAGATTGCTGCTTGAGCCTGGAGTGAGCTTTCTGGTTGACTTCTAGGTCTGGGCCATATTTTAGAGCATTAAAACTGTTGGCCAAGTGAGGTCAGGGTAAAAAGGTGTTCTTACCTTTATTCATGTGGGATGAAATTGTATCTTTAGGTACAATGCTTGGGGCAAGCATTCCAAGTAGAACTCAGGGATGAGTCTAGCTTTGCCACTACTTGGCTACCATCTCTCTTTAAACTTAACAATTTTCTTTAAGTTTTAAGTGTTTCTCCAACTTAAGGCATATATGAGGATCTTGTTAAAATGCAGATTTCTAACTGGTAGAGTTGAGGCAGGCCTTAAAATTCTGCCTTTTAAACAGGAGGTGGTCTATGAACCACCTCTGAATAGCAAGGTACTATACTAACCCCACCCTGCCTCTAATCCATGCACAAAACAAACACAACTATAACCCTTGCGCATGATGCACCCAAAAGTTGACCCTGACAAGCTGGTGAGTGAGCTCCAAGTAGTAGGATTGCATTACACACTTTGAGCTAGAAGAAGTGGGGCTCCCATTTGCCCAGAGGCAAATCTACCTCAATTTGTGTGGGAAACATTTCTCAATCCTGGAATTTTTCCACACTTTGGGTGTTACCCATAGTGTTATTGGTGCTGTACATCAACATGGTTCTTCTTATTTTCTCCTAAATTCTTTAACTTACTTTCATTAATTTCCCTGCAAAAAAACCCATTTTATTTCTGTATCTCTTTGTTCCTCCTAGAAAAGTCATTCACAATCCTCACGCTCCTAGCATAGCAAGCTGGGACAAATATATTGTCTCTGTGCTTTCAGCTTTCATGCTGACAATGTCCTTTGTATCATTTGCACAATATCTCTTCACCTCGTTTTACAAGTTTAAGGATAGTTCACATGAAATTCTAGTCAAGTAACCTGGCACGGGACTTATTTTCATTGAGGTAAATAAATATATTATGCTACATTGCTGTAATAGGTAGAAATCTATTGTATCTTAAATTTTCCAAATTTTTACAGTCTCCTGAACACTACTGAATAATCTGTCTACACAAGATTTTGTAGACTGCACTATTAATTATCAAGTTTCCGTGAAGAAATGGGTCTGTTTGTGGGTTTTATTCTAGTCCTTTTCTCTGTTTCTATGGAAAAGTCACACTTCTCAAGAAATCATTATGAATTTGAAGTACCTGGCTCAGTAGGTCCTAACTTTTTTGTTCTTTTTCAAGTTGTTTTAGGGGCTGGGATGTAGCTCGGTGGTACAGCGCTTGCCTAGCATGCGTGAGGCCCTGGGTTCGATCCCAGCACCAAAAAAGAAAAAAGACAAAAAAAAAAAAAAAAAACCTCTCCTCAAGTTGTTTTAGCTATTCATGAACTTTTCCCATCTCTGCATTTATTCTTAATGCTTTGGGGGATTTTTATGGGCATTTCATTGAATTTATACATTGGGAGAAACATTCTTTAATAGGATTTTAGAATATATTTCATGAAAGTATTGCATACTTTGGCATATTTCTTATTTTATATTTTGTTTTGTGAGTGGCATTTGTAGAGAACGTAATGTCTTAACAAACTCCAAAGTTTGTCTGTACTTTGGGTGCATTGCAGTTCAGAATCAGGGAGCTATCAGACCTCCGGACTATAGATAAACAGCTGCTGCCAACACCCAGACACCATCTTTATGGACAGGACTCATAAAGCAGCCAAGAAATGCCCAATATGGTGTCCAATATGGCAATACTTATGCTAAGATATGATGATGTCTAGAGCAGCCTGCCACAGATTCCTACCTAGGTTACTCCCAAAGGTGTAACCAATCAGTAGAGAACTACTGATAAGAGGGGTACACCCTGGAGGAAAAAGACATACAAAAAGGACACCTGCTGAGGACCCAGCAGAGTGAGCTTTCCAACTTCCGCCAACACTCACTAGCATCAAGGGGCTCTCTCCTGTATGCGCCTCTCCTTGCCAGAGGATCTCTCTCTCCTGAGTAAGAAAGGTCTTACTGTGTAGTAGCTCTCCCTCCCAAGCAGATTGAGCTCTGGGCAATCTCAGCCCCAATGAACTGACTGCTTGGTGGGGCTCCCTTGAGGAGCACAAGCCTTCCCTGCCCCGGTGCCCTGCAAGGGGACCGACTACATGCCATGACTCCCTCTTGGAGCTTGTAAGTGTGCATTTGAAGTGCCAATAAATGTTGTTGCATTGACCCAAGTGTCTGAGCAGTCTTTGAGGGACATTGCCATGGTTTCATTGCCTCTACCCTAAGTCTCCCTTGGGCAATATACCAAACCCACGAGATGCTTGCCTGGGTTCAGGACATAGTTAATGTCTCCCTTTTGGTAAGGAGGATGAAGTCCTGTTCAAGACAGTGTTTTTAATGCTACCTTCTGGCATGAAGGAATGCTATTAAATTTTGGTCTTGCACTTAGCATCTTTGCTTAATTCTTGTATTAGTTTTATTTTTGTTGTTGTTTATTTTATATAATTTACTTATTTATTCACAGTACTGAGGTTTGAACTCAGAGCCTACACCTTGAGCCACTCCACCAGCCCTTTTCTGTGATGGGTTTATTGAGATGGGGTCTCTTACACTCTTTGCCCAGACTGGCTTCAAACCACAGTACTCCTGATCTCTGCCTCCTGAGTATTAGCCACCTCCTAGGATTACAGGCGTGAGCCACTGGCACTCGGCTCTTGTATTAGTTTTAAGGATTAGTTTATCAGCAAATTACAGTTTTCTTCCTCTTCTTTTTCAATTCTTATATATCCCTGTGACTGTCTGTTTCTTTCTGTTGCTAGCTATGTATTTCTGTCTCTTTGACTTTTGGTCAGAGATGATCATGTCTGTGTGGTTTCTGTCTCTAGTAAGAACATTTCCGAAGTTTAATTTTGAAGCATGATGTTGGCCGTAAGTTCTGGCAGATGTGTTATTAGGTTGATAAATAGTGCCAGACATGTGATAAGTATTTAATTAATGTTTGTTCTTATCTTGGAAATAAAAATTCAGTTATTGAAATTGTATATCTCTTGAACTAAAGGGTAGAAGAGAAGAAGATTGTCTGAGGCTGTTCATAAATGCATCAGAGACAACTAGAAAGGCAGAAAATATGAAATTAAGAGACATGGAGGACAAATGCAGACATACTAATATCCATTTATTAAGAATTTCAGACACAGAAAAAAATCAAGGTGAAGCAACATTTCAAGAAATAGCTGAGAATTTCCCAAAACTGAAGAATACTCTACCATCCCTTGATTTTTTAAAAACCTTGAATTTGTGTTCCATTTTCTTTATTTTTGTGTTTTGTTATTAGTGTATATAATTATACAAAGTAACAGCTTTCATTATGATGATTCTACACATGCATATAATGTACTTTGGTCATATTCACCCCCTCGATGACTCTTTTGTGTCCCCATTTAAGTGATAGGTCTGCAGGAATCAACTGTTGCATGTAGCCCACCCACCACCCATTTCTGTTCTTCCTGTTGCAGCGCCCTCAGACTGTGGGGGGAGCACCACCTCCAACTTCCTCATGTAACTCAGAGAGGGGGATCTTATTCCCACCCCTCTTGATTTCTCTCAGGCAGTTCTTGGTATAGGGTAGTACATGTCTCTGTTCTGGCCCATGAGAGATAAGTTGGTTTTTCTTTAGATCTAGAAAATTCTCAGCTATTATTTCTTTAAGTATTATCTTTCTATCACTTCTTTAATTTCCTCTTTTGAAATTCTAATTTAGTGTTTGTATTTCTGCATTCATCTTTAGCCAATTTCCTTATGTCCCCAGAAAGGAGGAGAAATAAATGCAATAGAAATTCTTCCTCCAGACAGATTTGTGAAGCTAAGGCAGCTGACAGTCTCAAAGGAAAACAGAGCTTCCAAGGTAAACTCACAGGAAGCAATCGTAAGAGTGGAAGAACACAGGTGCCAGGAAGAGAAGCAGAAGGACTTCTACCTGAGGGAAGAGAGCTTTCAGAGAAGCCTGAAAAGGTACTTGAAACAGGAATGATTAAATTCCTGGAGAAATTAAGAAAGTGTCTTATGGTAATGACACAAGTATAAATAGCTATTTGAAAATCATACCCTAGAAATGCAGTATTGTGGGGGACAGGCACAGGCTTTGGGGTCAGGTTGCCTAGATTCTCATCCTATCAGCCTCTTGCCAGGTTTATAATATTGGGCAAATCACCTACCATCTCCGTGCCTTGAGATAACAGGATTACCTCTACTTCATAGGGTCTTTGCGAGGATTAAATAGTTAATATTTGTAAAGTGTTGAGGATAGTGCCAGACATATGATAAATACTTAATTAAGGTTTATTCATATTATCTTGGAAATAAAAATTCAGTTATGGGAATTGTGTATCTCTTGATCAGCAGAATAGACAGAATAGCAGAGGATTGAGACTGTCCTTAAATGCATCAGAGACTATTAGAAAGGCAGAAAATATGAAGTTAAGTAACACGGAGGACAAAAACACACATATTAATCTCTACTTAATAAGAATTTCAGAACAGAAAATATCAAGGTAAAGCAATATTTGAAGGAATAGCTGAGAATTTCCCAAAATTGAAGAATGTGTATGTCATCATAATAGAGTAAATGAGGGAAAAGATGCCTTCAGACTTAGTAATAAAAAAATCAGGTATAAATGAAAGAGAAAAGAAAACATGATAGAAAATTCCTTTCAGTGGGCATAGGTTTCTCATTAACACTGCCTACATTACAACAGTAGTTGTAATGGTTTGAACTGGAATTTAATATCCAGCTAAGCTATCATTCAGTGTGTAGATAAAACACGAGCAATTTCATTTCCTAAACCCTATATGGAACATAGAGACAGCTCTTTTTAGTAGAAGGGGAGGAAGTGATAGAAAAAAATAAACAAGATACAAGCAAAAATAGAGAGCAAGAAACTGTTATATTGTTCCCAAGAGATAAGTGCTTAAATTTTTCTTAAATATGGAAATAAAAATCCAGATAATATTAACACTGAGAAGAGATGAGAGCAAAAGAATGAAGGAATGTGAGTAAATTTCAAGATGCTTTTTTATGGGGACAATAAATAACATGATTAACTTTAGATTATAGTATGAAAAAGATGCCTTTAGGGGAATCACTGGAAGATTAAAAACAGAACCTGTATTGCTATCTACTTTGACAGGATAGAGAAACTAGTTTGAGCAATCCTTCAGATGAAAATTCTGGAGAATTTCTCTTTAAAACCTTTAAAAATGCATCTCTGACATGGCCAGCAAATAACAGAGTCAAAGTGAGTGAGCAGGAACTCAGAGCGTGATGGACACCCAGCCAGTTTTCACCTTGGCAGTGGATGCTAAACCCTGCTGATTTTAAACTTCCAATTTTCCCTTTCAGGCACATTTTTGCAATACACTATACAAATGTGTATATACCTTTCTTTTTTCTAATTTATTTTTAGCTGACAAGTAGAAATTATATATACTTACAGTATAAAATGTGATGTTTTGATACATGTATACATTGTAGAATGGTTAAGTCAACTAATTAACATAATCAGTACTTCATATTTGGTGAGAACACAAAATCCACTCAACAAATGGTATATTGTTATTAACTGTAGTCATCATGATGTCACCAATTACACTTACTTGTGTATAACTAAAATTTCGTGTCCTTTGACCACCATCTCTCTAACACCCCACTCTTCAGCCTCTGGTAGCCACCGTCTTGTTTCTATGAGTTTAGCTTTTTTGATTCCACACATAAGTGAGGTCATATGGTATTTGTCTTTTTGTGTCTGACTTACCACACTTTAACACTGTATCCTCCAAGTTCATTAACGTTGTCACAAATGACAGAAGAGTATTCCACTGTATGTGTTTGCCATGTTTTCTGTATCCATTTATGCTTCAATGGACACGTAAGTTGATTCCATATCTTTGCTATGGGAGTGTCAACATTTCTTTATAATATTGCTTTTATTTTCTTTTCTACCCAGTAGTAGACTTGCTGGATCACATATTTTTAATTTTTTGAGAAACCTTTAAACTGTTTTCCATAATGACTATACTAATTTCCCTCAAGAGGGCACAAGGATTCCCTTTTCTTGACATCCTCACCAACAAATATGTTTTGTGTTTTTGAAAATAGCCATTTTAACAGGTATGAGGTGATAGCTCATTGTGGCTTTAGTTTGCATTTTCCTGGAGATTCATAAAGTTGAGCATTTTTTCATATACCTGTGACCATTGGTATGTGTTCTGCTCATTCTAATTGGATTATTTGTTTTCTTGATATTGAGTTGTTGGGTTTTTTATATAGTCTAATATTAATCTCTTATCAGATGTGAGGTTTCAGATATATGCCCCCCCTCTGTGGGTTGTCTCTTCAGTGTATTGATTGTTTCCTTGATTGTGCAGAAACTCTTTAGCTTCATATCCTCCCATTTGTCTTCTGCTTTTGCTGCCTGCATTTTGGGAATCATATAAAAAAATCATTGTTGAGACCAAAGTCATGGAGTTTTTCTCCTATGTTTCCTTCTAGTGCTTTTAGATATCAAGTTTTATGTTTAAGTATTCAAAGCATTTTGAGTTGATTTTTTTTGCAACTTGGTCACAATGTAGCCCAAACTATCCTTGATCTTGGGATGCTTCTGCCTCAACCTCCTGGGATTATAGGTGTGCATTATCACACCCGACTGCAGTTGATTTTTGTATATGATGTGAGATTGGAATCTAACTTCATTCTTCTGCATAGTACAACTGAATATCCAGTTGTACTAGCACATTTATTGAAGAGACTGCCCTTTCTACATTATGTGTTCTTGGCATTATTGTTAACTGACAGTAAATATGTGGATATTTCTCAGTTCTATATTCTGTTCCATTGATCTATATGTCTGTTTTCACACCAGTATCATGCTGTTTTTATTACTATAACTGTGTATTGGATTTTGAAGTCAGGTAGTATGATTTCCTTCAATTTTGTTCTTCTTGCTCTGATTTGGCTACTCAGACCTTTTGTAGTTTCATATGAATTTTAGACATTTTTCGCATTTCTGTGAAAAAATGTCATAGGTATTTTGATAAGGATTGCAATAAGGATTGCACTGAATCTGTTGGTTGCTTTGGTTTGTATGGAAATTGTTAACAATAACTTTCCATTTGTATTTTCTGCAACTTTTTGCACCAATATTCTGTGCTTTCCAATATATTTGATATTTCACTTGCTTGGTTAAATTTACTCTAAAGTGTTTTATTTTATTTTTTGTAGCTATTATGAAGGGATCGTTTTCTTTATTTCCTTTTTGGATAGTTAATTATTAGTGTATAAAAATATCCTACAACTTCACTTATCAGGTCTATGAGCTTTTTTGCTGGAATCTTTTGGAGTTTTCTATATATTAGATCATGTCATCTGTAAAGAGAGGCAATATAACTTCTTCCTTTCCATATGGATGCCTGCTATTTTCTTTCTCTTGCCTAATTGCTCTGGTTAGGACTTCCAATCCTATGTTGGTTGGAAGAGGTGAGAAGAGCATCTAACACGGATGTAGAAAGGAAAGTCTCTTCAGTCTTGTTGCAGTGACAATATCACCAAGAAAACCATTTAAAAGGAAAAATAAGATGATGGCTCATGGTTTCAAAGGGCTCAGTCCATGGTTGGCTGGCTCCATTACTGCTGGCCAGAGGTGAGGCTGAAACATCACAGAGGAAGGGCATGGTACAAGAAAGCTGCTCACCTCATGGTGGCCAGGAGACATGGCACTGGAAGGAGCCATGCACAAGATATGTCCCTTAAAGGTGCATCTCCAGTTGACCTAGTTCCCTCAATTACATCCCACCTCCTGGTTTCCATCACCTCCCAACAATGCCATCAAATTCTGAATCCATCAGTGGATAATTCATTGATGAAGTCAGAGCCCTCATGATTCAATCATTTCCCCAAAGTTCCATCAGCTGGCAACCAAACCTTGAACAATGAGCCTTTGGAGAACATTTAAGATTAAAACATAATATTCTGCCCTTGGCCCCAAAAGGCTCATTTCCATGTCTCAATGCAAAAAGCATTCAATCCATTTCCAAGAGTTCCCAAAGTCTTACCAGCACTGCTCAGAAGTCCAAGTCCAAAGTATCCTCTGAGACTCAAGGCAATCTTACCTGTAAGTCTCTGTAAAACTCAAATTGTGCATTTCCAACATATAATGATGGGACCAGGTATATGTTCCCATTCCAAAAGGGAGGATTGAGGGCATAGAAAGGAGGCATGAGACCAAAGGCAAGATCAAAACCCAGCAGGACAGACATTAAAATCCTGTAGCTTTATGTCTGCTATCTGGGGCATATGGTGGCATGATGTGAGCTCTAAAGAGTTTGGGCAGCCTCACCCCTATGACCTTGCCTACTTCAGCCCATGTGGCTATTGCACTGGGCTGGCTCTGCTTGCTCCCTGTGATTTTCCTTAGCAGATGCTCCACATTCATGACATCACAGAGTCAAGCTTTAGCTTGACTCTGACAGCTTTACACATCACCCCTTTAAGGGTTGCCTGCATGTATTCAATCCTGCCATGCATGGCTTAACCTCCCAGGCCTTCTTCTGAAATCTAGATGTAAGCCTCCTTAACTCCAAAACTCTTGCATTTTTCATGCCTGCAAAACCAGCATCACAGATGATCCCAAGGCATGCCACCAGCTTAAGTTGTAACTGAGCCCCCTTGGACCACAGCTGCAGAGAACTGTGAACACTTGGGCAGTTGAGCATAGAAATGAGTCCTAGAAAACAAACTTCCTGGGCAGCCCTGTGCAATCAGGGTGTCTGGGTACTGTTCTTTTTTTAAATGAGGTTACCCTTTCAGACTCTTGAGCCTTTGATGGGTTGGGTTTGGCTAATCCCCAAGAGACCCTCAAGACATCTTTCCTATTGTCATGGTGCAAAGCAATTGGCTTCATTTCAATGGCAGTAATCTAGCAGCTACACATTCCTTGGCCCCAACTTTACCCATGCTTATTTTTTGACCAAATTGCAAAATTTGCCAAATCTTCCCATTCTGCTTTTTGCTCATGATTCTCACTGTAATTCTGGCTAAAAGCAATACCTATGCCACAGCTTGATTGATATGCTGCATTGAAATTCCCTCCAACAGATTAGCTAGTCCATCACTTTTACATTTAGCCTCACACAAAGTCTCAGGGCATGGACAAAATGTAGGCAAGTTCTTTGCCAGAATACAACTGGCTTTTACTCTAATTCTCAATAGAGTCATTGTTCCCATCTGAAGCCTTATGAGCATAGCCTTTACTGTTCACATTTCTATCAGCATTCTATCTTCTGAGTATCTACCAAAATTGTCCATTAAGTTCTGCTTACAGTATTCTAAGCTTTCTCTAGCCTCTGTCTCCAAACTCTTCCAAATTCCTCCTAGTGATAAGTTCCAAAGACTTTTGAACTACATTGTCAGGTAATCACAGCAATAACCCCACTTTCTCTGGTACCAAACTCCTGTGTTGAGGCTTTTGTCACTGTGACAAAATACCCAAGAAAACAAAATAAAAGGAGGAAAGATTTATTTTGGCTCATGGTTTCACTCCATGGTTGGTTGGCTTTGTGGCTGTGGGCCTGAGGTGAAACTAAAACATCATGGAGGAAGGGCATGGTAGACAAAAACTGCTCACCTCATGGTGGCCAGGAAGCAGAGATACTGTAAGGAGCCATGGACAAGATATGCCTTCAAAGGCACATCTCCAGCAACTGACTTTCTGAAATGATGTCCCACCTCCTATTTTTCATCACCTCTCAATAATGCCATCACATCATGAATCAATCAATGGATAAATTCATTAATGATATCAGAGCCCTCATGATATAATCACTTACCAAAGCTCTGTGAGATGGCAACCAAGGCTTTAACAATGAGTCTTTGGAGGATATTTCAAATTCAAATGATTACAGCATCCTTGAATTGTTCCTGATCTTATGGGAAAACCCTTCAACTTTTCTTTATTGAGTATAATGGTAGCTGTGTATTTGTCATGTGTGACCTTTATTGTGTTGAGGGGAAGCTCATTATCTAATGTGTTGAGAATTTTACCATCAGAGGATGTTGAATTTTGTCAAATACCTTTCCTGTATCTATTGAGATGATCATATGGCTTTTCTTCATCATTCTATCATGTTAAGTCATCCTTTTCTGGGACCATTCCCATTCAATCATCATAAATATTCTTTTAATGTGCTGTTGAATTTGGTTTGCTAATATTTTTGTTGATGAATTGTGCATCTATATATTCATTAGGGATATTGGCCTGTCATTTTCTCCTCTTATGGTGCTCTTGTCTGGCTTTGGTATTGGGGTAATGCTGGACTCATAAAATAAGCTTAGCATTCCTTTCTCTTTTAGTTTTTGGAAGAGTTTGAGAAAATTTGGTATTATTCTTCTCTAAATATTTGGTAGAGTTCACTAACAAATTCTATTAGATCCTGGGCTTTTCTTTTAAGAGAATTTTCATTACTGACTCAATCTCCTTGTTCATTATTGTTCTGTTCATGTTTCCTTTTTTCTCATAATTCTGTCTTGGTGAGTTGTATTTGTCTAGAAATGCATCCATTTCTTTTAGGCTATCTAAATTATTGGCATATATTTAATTGTTCATCATAGTGTCTTATGATCCTTTGTATTTCTGTGGTACCAGTTGTAATGTTTCTTCTTTCATTTCTCATTTTGCTTGAGTCTTCTTTCTTCTTAGTATAGCTAAAGGATTATTAAATTTATGACTTTTTCTTAGCAAAAGGGTCCAAGACTCTACAAGTTAAGAACTAGCAGTCATTTGGTTTATTTTCCTGTTAACTAAAGTCTTCCATCTCCTTTTATGAAAACTTAAAAAATATTACTTGGGAGTAGGGAAATCTCCATCTGTCCTTGAGCTCACAGAGTAGGCTGCATTTAATTGAAGGTTCTATTACTCACCCTATCAGGCAAAGTAATTGTCCTGTGTTAGGGTTTGGAAATGTTCACAAGGACTCTGGACACACCCCCTTTTGGGCCTGCATCACTTAATAGTTAAAGATGACAGAAACAGCAGGACAGCCATTTTCTTAAAGCCATGACCTCACTAAGACCTTTTTTATTTCCTGCTTTGTCTTTGTACCAAAAATATGATCACTGGATTAGTTTGGGCATTGCTAGAGTTAAAAGTGAGCAAACTAGTTGTGGCAAGAACCTTTGGAGACTGGAATATATTTCTGGAGAATGAAGCCAAAGAGTTGCTGTTTTTGCTTCATTCTAATTTATAGCCCTCCGCTGTGGGCTCTGTCTCTTCCCAGGTCTCTGAGTGCTGCTGGAGAAGGTCACAGCATCTTTCTGATTTTGTGCATTCATTCTGCCTAATCCCCGCTCAGCCCATTCACACTCCTGCTTATTTATTACTCATATTGAAGATTTCAGACTTAATGCTTTTTCCACCTCCCTACCAGAATATAAGCTCTATAAGGGAAGAGACTTTGTCGTTGTCTTGTTACCTTATATCCTGAGTAGACAAGAGAGTGTCTTGCTACGGAGGAGGCACTCAATATGTGAATGAATGAAAGGCACTCAATACTTGAATGAATGAGTCAGAAATATTAGAGCATTTTTTTGTTTTAATATGTCTGGAACCCATTTTTGTGAGTTAGGTAAAATAAAATCCATTTTTTCACATGAATTTCCCAAATCCCATTATTAGTAACACATTCTTTACTAACAACCCTATGATATCACTTCTGTTACATGTCAAGTTACTGTATGTGTAACTATGTACTATATCCTTCTGGACTATCTACAAAGCTCCATTTTTCCATTTGTCTATTTCTACATCAATAACACGGTATTTTATTAGTACAGATCTATGATTTAATGTTTGATAGGGAAAGCCCCTTTACCTTTCACCTTATTTATGCCTTCCTGTTGCCTTTTGGAGGAAAAAAAAAAACCCAGCAAATTGTTTAGTTTATCAGTCAAGACTTCTTGTGATCTGGCTCTTCACCTCCTCTGATCTCCCCTCCTCAGTCCTCTACTTCACACTCTGCTCCAACCATAGCAATGTCTACTTAGAGTGGTCAAGATATATTATGCAGTCCACAAGGCCACGTGCCTGTGCATGCTATTTTACACCCTCATCATATGCCCCCTCCCCTCACTTACCCATCATTTAAAACTCATTAACATTTACTTCCTGTAGGAAGCCTCCACCCAGGCTGGGTTAGGTGTCCCCTTCAGACCTTCCATGACATCTGTGCTTACCTTGGTCCCATTGTAGTCTGACTGCTGGTTTGCTTGCAGTTTTTCCCGTAGCTCTAGGGGTTCTTTGAAACAGGCTGTGTCTCCCTCATCTATATATTCCTGAGATGTCATCAGAATTTAAAACTTCTCTCTTCAAAAGAAAATTAAAAGATAAGCCACAGAGTGGGAGGAAATATATATCTGACAAAGGGCTGTCCAAAATACCTAGGGAGCAATGACAATTCAATAGTTAGAATATAAACAATCCAGTTTTTTTAAAGTGAACAAAAGATTTGAAAAGTTGTCACACAAAATAAGATGTATAATTGGCTAGGAACCACCTGAAATGATTAAAAAAACAACTTGACTAGTATTTAGGAAAATCATAATGAAATACCACTAGCTACCATTTGTAGGCATTTACCCAAAAGAAATGAAAATAGATGTTCAGATCAAGATTTCTATGCAAATGTTCACAGCAGTACTGTTCATAACAAACAATATTCTGTTTTCAAGAAGTCAGCATGCTATATACTCCTAATGTTTGCATTTTGCTGTATGTATATTTGATTGTCTACTTGATTGGACTAAGAAGCATCTGGATGATTTGTACAGTACACCTCTTGGTGTATCTCCAAGGACATTAATCAGCACAAAGGCTGAGGACATGTTGAGATGATTATATCATGAGAACCCAGATCTAATGAATGGCTTAATCCACTGATAGATTCAAAACCTGAGTAGACTATGGGGAGCTGGTGGAACTGTGGGAGATGGGACCTGGTTGGAGGAAGTACATCACTGGGGGAGTGTCTTTGGTAACTGTATCTTGCCCTACTCCCTTCCTGTCTGCCATGATGTGAGTTGCTCTACCACGCCCTCCCCACTGTGATGGACTAAAACCTATGAAACCATGAGCAAAATAAATCTATCCTCTCTTAAGTTGTTTCTGTCAGGTATTTGATCACAGTGATGAAAGCTAATTAACTTATTACTCACTTTGATTAAAAGGTTTTATTATTAAAATTAAATGACCATTAAACATTAGATAATATAAAGAGTATGAATATAGAACATTGACAATTAAAAGCAAAGGATTGGCACAGGCATGGATGCTATGGAAGATGGTCAGTGTGTGCTGGAGTGGTCCCAGGGGTCTTCCTGGGGGAATGTAGCACTTGAGCAGCTTCAAAGCTTAGCCACATTTTGGATGAAAGGGAAGAGGTCCTTTGGCTCTAGGTTTGAAAAATGGGTCAATGATTATATTAGCCCTTCCCTCCAGAGAAGTCTTTGTGACCAGCACAGTATACTTCTTGAAGGAAGAGCTTAAAAAGGAATTTCAACAAGGAATGATGGGTGTGGAGGAAAGCCAGACTTCCTGTTTGATTCTAGAAGAGTTCCTTGAGTTTTCTGAGCCTCAGTTTCTTGGTCTGTGAGCTGAATAAAAAATAAAATGATGTATCTTCAGAGAGTCATGAAAGCTAAATGTGATGATTAGTGTAAAAATGTTAGTTGTTTTCTTTGTTTCTTTTTTTTTTTTTTTGTAAAAGAGAGCCAGATTGGTTTAATTAGTCCCCGAATGAACACAGTATTATAATTTAGGTTTAACCATAGACAAGTCTTTTCTGGACATCCTCCCCTCCAAATGCCTGTGAGTGATAGCAGTAAATATGCAAACAGACTTCAGGTTTCCCATACCCAGGTTGGAAGTGCTGTTAATCAGCACCAAGGCTGAGGGCATTGGTGTCAGGATGATTCACAGAGAGGACTGGAGTAGGTCTATGCTCATTATGCAGCATATTAATTTAATTCCCTTTGGTTGCTCCATGGTCTCTGTTCAGAGATGAAGCAGCACTTTTATTTGAGGACAAGAAGCCAGCTCACAGTGGGTTCGTGGGTCCCCTGGTGCTAAAAGTACTCAGTTTGTCAGACTCTGCAAGGTAGCTCCCTCCCACTGAGCTACTGGAGGTGCAATGTCATGAGTTGTAGGAATCCTAAGAAATAACGATGAAAGGGAAACTCAAAACTGCTATTACTAAATCTGCTATTACTTGGGATTTGGCCACTTCTTGCTTTGTCTTCTTATAGTAACCTAAAAGTAGGCTAAATTAGGCAGAATTATTTAGGCTAAATTATCTCCCTGTCTTTAGACTCTTCTTATCATCCCTGATACCACAGTCAGATTGTTTAAACTGTGAATATGGCAGGTCATATTCCTTAGGATAAATCACAGTCTCCAGAGCAGATTATACAGGATTCTCTGAGATCTGATTTTATAAAGTACTAGAAACAGGTTGCTGTCCATTGAGAGGATGGTGGTGGCCCATACAAAGACAAAGGCAGTTGAGATGGAGTGAAATGAGCTGTTAAAAATTCTACTAAGGAAGTAGAGTCAACAGGAAGTAAAGAAGAATTAACGGGAAGTGAAGTCAAATCAATAGGAAAATAAAATTGAATCCACAGGAAGTAAGGTAGAATTGACAGGAAATATGGTGAAATCCATAGGAAGACAATCATTTGATTGGGTGTATGGGGTTGGTAAAGAAGGGGAAGGAGAAGAGACCCTCTCCTCAAATTTTTTCCTGGAAACAGTGTGGATGGGGTTGCCATTCACTGTAGTGAGGAGAATAGGAAGAGAAACAGATTTCCTTTGCCTGGGCCCCTGAGCAACTGAACCTTAGAGAAAGGCTCATTTGAAACTAGTAGAGGAGAACATAGAGGAAACGCTTCAAGACAGGCAGAGGCAATGAGTTTCTGAATAGGATTCCAAACAGCTCAAGAAATAAGAGCGAGAATTAATGAATGGGATTGTATCAAATTGAATCAATTGAGCAAAGAGACAGCCTACAGAATGGCAGAAAATGTTTGTCAGTATTAATCTGATGGGATTAATATCTAAAATATATAAAGAAGTCAGAAAATTAAACAACAAAACAAATAATCCAATCAATAAATCAGCAATGGAACTGAGCACTCTTCAAGTAAAGAACTAGAAATGGTCAATAATTATGTGAAAATGTGTTCAACATCCTTAGTCATAAGGGGAAATGCAAATCAAACCTACCTTGGGATTTTACCTCCCTCCAGTTGGAATATCTATCATCAACAAAACAAATAGGGCCTGGTAGAGTGGCTCAAGTGGTAGAGTGCCTGCCTAGCAAGTGTGAAGCCCTGAGTTCAAACCCCAGTATCGCAAAAAAAAAAGAAAAAAAAAATCAACAAATTCTGGTGAGGATATGGGAATGTAAACTAGTCCAGTCACTACTCAAAAAATTAAATATTGAACTTTCACATGATCCAACTATTTACCACTTCTGAGTAAATATCCCAAAGAATCTGTCAGATTACTATAGGAAACCTGTGTACCCATGCTTATCATAACACTATTCAGAGTAGTCAAATTATGGAAGCAGCTTAGGTACTGATAACAGATGAATGGATAAAGAAAATGTGGTGTGTGTACACAGTACAGTTTTACTCAACCATTAAGAATAATGAAACCATGTCAATTGTTGGAAAATGGATGGAACTGGAGATCATCATATTAAGTGTAATAAGGCAGGCCCACAAAGCTGAGTATAACATTTTTTCCATTTGTGGAAGCTAGGGGAAGAAAAAAACAAGTAAAAGGAAGACCACTAGAAAGGTAGAGGGGAGTGAAGACGGGGAGGGAGAGAGGGGATATGGAGTAACAGAGGAGGTGGTTGTATCAAATTACATCATATGCATGTATGGAGATGCCACATTGAAACCCCTTACTTTGTATGATATATGCTTATTATTATTACAAAATAAATGCAATACCAGAAGTCAGGAATAAGAGCTTGGGAAAATAGATAGGAAGGAAAGAACATGATCCAAGGAGGTATTATTAAACTGGTCACCACCATGAGTGACTCGCTATGGATCCAATGGACCTCTGAGTCACTTTAAGAAAAGCATTGCAGGGCTGTCCTCCTAGGGAAGAAATGGGTGGGGGTGTGGTCACCAGCTCCTGTCTCCATTGGTGAAGATCTGCCTGTAGGGTGTTAAGTCCCCACACTTCTGCTTATGCAGATGAGAGTGTCCAGGAGTGTGGCAAAGTGAGAGGGCACAAGAGATAAGTGGCCTGACTTTGAGACTCGGCCCTGCAGAGTGGTACCCGAATACAGCCAGTCCATGCCTGGAAGAATGGTCATCACAACAGTTGCTGCGTTGGGTTACACCAGGCTAAGAGCATTTCAGAAAGATGTCCAAGATCTGATACGCGTTTCAAATACGAGAATGCTAAGATAGAAAAGACAGAATCCCTGCCCTTGAGCTCACAAGCTCACAAGAGGACAAATAAACAGACAAATGACACAGGGTGCTGAGTGCCAGGTACTACTAATCAGTGTGAATATGCACCAGGCTTCTACGTGAACTTACTCATTTACGTCTCACAAAAATCCTGTGAGGAAGTACCATTATAATAAAAGCCATCTCCCAAGTGATCTGTTCTTTGCCTGCTTATGATTTTTATCATAAGTAAATCAGGCTGATAACACAAAGAGGACACAACAAAGCAGCAGCAGAGATAATAACAGTGAGAGGGCAACTGAGGAACTCCCGAGAGTGGCTGGTGGCAGAGCAGCGGAAGTGACAAAAGGACAGTGGAAGAATAGAGAAAGTGAGAGAAGGCAAAGAGCCCAGATTACAGAAGGCAAGTGATGGGTTGCTGGAAGGTTCCCTGGGAGCTGCCAAGCCTTGAAGGCCAAGGATCTTGTTCCCTGAGGCTCAAGAGGTAAACACTAGCTGCTGGAAAGGCTGAAGGTCCTGATGCCCAAGGCCTAGATGTTACAACGCTAGCTATTGCTGAATGCTACTGCCAAGTGCTGGGCTGCTGGCAATTGGAACCCAGAGTTGGTAAACCTCTAACCTGATTTTCTACAGCTGTGTCTGGCTCCTAAGCCCTGGAGCCATAAGTGTCTCATTTTCAGGACTCAGCTATAAATTGCTATCTGTCAGCCTAACCTTTGGCACTCAAGGCCCAGGACCACCAACACTAGCAAAGCTTTGTCTCATCTACTTGTAATTTCTATCCAAGTGGAGCCAGCTCATCGGTAACAGACCTTACCATCTTCATTTTACTGAAGAGAAAACAGAAGTACAGAGAGGTGAAACATCTTTCCCCAGGTCACACAGAGATCAACTGTGAAGACTGCAACACACTGGCTAGTGTTGCATGCTTCCTCACCTCTGCTCTGTCAGTTGATGGTCTTGTTTTGGAGGAGGGGTGACCCTGGGCTCATTGCTGTTCCAGCATGTCCGCAGGTGAGCCAGGGACCACTAAACAGATTCAATTCTACATCTTCAAAGATTTATTTTAGATGGCAGATTTCTCAAAGCTGGAAGCAAATGCTTCTTGTACCAATGCTCACAGAGCTCTTCACCCTGATTCTAGGCATGCAGGGAAATGTTTGTTTTTCTCTAGACCACACATAGGCCACCAAGCTTGTGACAATAGCACAATCCAAAGAACAGAAGATATTTATATAAAAAAATGGGGAGTTCTCTGATGAATGGAAAGCCTCCCATTCTCATTCTTCCCAGAGCAGGTAGGCCAAGCCTGAGGTATTATTAAGAGCGCCTAGGGGAGCAAGACCTTGGAGAGGAGGTCATTGGCCAGGCCTCACAGATCTTAGATCTGGGTTCTGCGTTTTCTACTTAGTCACTTGACTAAGGACTTGACAGAGGACTTTCCAGCTCTAAGCCCTGATTCTCTGCCAGTTTAATGGCTGGAGCTGTGGACTGTGGAGACAGCTCTGTGTGGGTCTTTTACCTGTTTCTTTTGACCAAAATGTACTGCTTGAGCCTGCTTCCAGGCCCTATGTCATTCATCTAGCATTGGAGTCCTATTGTTCCTCTTAGTTTCTTAATTTGATGGGAGCTCCTTGAGACCTGAGACAAGTGCCATTCAGGCTGAGCTGAGTGCCACATCAGCAGAGATGGTCAGGGAATAATGACCACTGTAGCTAGTATGTGAGTATGTGTGTGTGATCCTCTCAGCAGCCCTATACTGTAGGTACTGTCAACGTCCTCTTTAACAGAGGAGGAAACTGAGTCATGCAGAGGTTAAGTACCTTGCTCAAAGTCACACATGTATAAGAAGGATTCAAGCCTAGGCAGACTAGCTCCAGAGTTGTGCCTTTCCACCTCTATCAGTGGGAA
This sequence comes from Castor canadensis, assembly GCF_047511655.1. Lineage (NCBI taxonomy): Eukaryota > Metazoa > Chordata > Mammalia > Rodentia > Castoridae > Castor > Castor canadensis. The sequence goes on along the minus strand of NC_133388.1, from coordinate 13,881,166 downwards.
TGGGCATCAAACCAGATGTTGAGTTGGAGTTAGATTAGAGTTGGATCAAACTGGACGAATTGCCCAGCTGCAGCTTATCAAGCAGGATTTTGCTGACCCCTCCACCCTCACACCAGCCCCTGAGAGATTTCACAGGCAATTTAAGCCCAAAGGATATTATTGATCTTACTACTCTTTGCGATCAGAGATTGTGCATCTAGCTACTCTTCCACAATTATTCTTCCTGGGAAAATGGATATATTTTCTCTAAGCCTTACTCAGTTCCTTGGTTCATTTGTCTTCTTGTGTGATATCAGGGTTTCAGATAGTGGCCAAGTTCCTCTAACACCTCCTCCCAGTTCTGGAGGAGCCACATGAACTGCTCTGTTTGTACTAGGTGTCCGGGACAGCAGGTGGAGGGGGTGTTTAGAAGAACCCAGGTATGTTCACTGGGCTCTCAGGAGGTTCTCAAGAGTGGAACATTTGAAGTTGCAACTACTTCTTCCTAGCTGATGACCTTGGGCAGTTTGAAACCTTGCAGGGCCTCAGCTTCCCCATCTATTACTTGGGATGATTCCTACATTCATTCTTGTTTTAATACCTCAACCCTACTGTTGTTTTCCACAAAGAACTTTCATTGGCTCCTGGACCTCTAAATCTGTCCCCTGGTCTCTTTTCAAAAGGAGGTAGCACAGATGGCTGATTTTTTAATGCACTGTGCATTGTGATAGTGAGGACCAAGGTAATACCTTTTGCTGTGCTAGACAAAACAGCATTGTAGCCTTTAAAATTTATTTTTTAAGAAGAGCATAAAAAACAAGAAGTACCCTGGTAGGATGTTAACTTTGCCTTCCTAATTAAATTTAGAGGAGAATCCTTCCAGAAAAGATGCCAATAAAATGTATCTCCCAAATTAATTATGATAGCTGAATCAGCACTAATGAGCAAAGTCTTTCTCTGACTTGGATAATTTTAAAATTAATTATTCATTCCTTCCACAAACTCTATGCTTTTAGGCACCTGCTAAATGCTGGGTATTTGGAAGTAATAATCCTGATGGCTAAGATTAAGGACTGGGATCTAGGCTAAGAAATCTTGGTACAGCATTTTACTTATTCCCAGTTTTATGAAGTAGATACCTTATGACCCCCATTCTATAGACAAGGAAGAAGTAATTTGTTCACTATCACAATATTAACTGGCAGATCCTAGATCCAAATCCAGTTATTATTCAGTGGTCTGGTGGGAGAACTTCTTATCCTTTCTCTGAAATGGAGCAAGAAGCATTTTTCTCATCTTCAAACAATATACCTGAAAGCACTTGTAGAAACTTGTATTTGTAGGTTGGGAGTACCACAGTACTTTTTTGCTGGGCCATTACAGTGTTACAAGTTCCCTAGGTCCCATCCCAGGTGGATTGCCATCTCTAGGTTCCTCTTCCCAAAAAAGACTGTAGCAAGCACTTCAGGCATAGAGAAAAATAGATGCCAGAGTGCAGCAAAGCCTTCCCTGTGCTGTGAGAAAGGTATTTATACGGTGTAATGGGAACACACAGGAGGGAGCGTCAGCTCCACTTGTGATGATGACCTAGGGATAAACTTTAGATTAGCTAGTGTAGGTAATGCTAGCTGCTGTAGCCAAGAGGGCCCCAGATTTAGCTTAACACAACACAACTTGGTCTCCCCCTTCAGTGTGAGTATGATGGTTAATTTTATGTGTCACCTTGATTGGACTAAGTGATCCCCAAATAGCTGGTAAAACATTATTTCTGAGTGTGTCTATGAAAGTGTTTTCAGAGAGATTGGCATTTGAGAATCAATACATTGAGCAAAGAAAATCACTTTTTCCAGTGGGAGTGGGCACCATCCAATCAGTTGAGGGCCCAAATTGAACATACAGGTAGAGGACGGATAATTTTTTCTCTCTCTTTGAGCTAGAACATTCTTCTTTTGGCCTTGGACACCACCATCCTTGTTGGTCAGGCCTTTAGACTCAGACTAGACTTATACTACTATCCCCTCCCAGTTCTGGGCCTTTGGATTTGGACTATAATTTATCCTATCAATGCCCCTGGTTCTTAGGCCTTCTGACTAAGATGGAATTGCATGATTGGCCTGCCTGATTCTCTAGCATCCATCCATTCTATTGGTTCTGCTTCTCTGGGGAACCCTGATTAATATAGTGAGTATTCATGTTGGGGGTGGTCTTTCCAATGTCTCGCCCATATTGTGGCTGTGGAATTCATAGGGTCTCAGAGCCCTTTGCTGGGTCTTCTGTGTCTCAGTAGGACACAGGGAAAGGATAGTAGCCAACTATGGGAGCTTCTCATGAGCTAGACTCCAGGTTATTCCCATCACTCTGGCTCATGGTCCAACGTCTAGGATGCAAAGACTCAAGCATCAAAGAGGACTGGGAAATAGAATCTAGTTGTGTGTTCAGGAGGAAAGGGAACCAGTTTGGAGAATAACTAGTCTGTCACTGGCCTCCACCCCAAATCCATCCCACCCCCTGCAGTTGCTTCTCTGTAGGTATCTGCTCACATTCATGTGTGTGCCCCTGGAGTTCATGAGAAATTCCAGGTTGGAGCCTCAGGTCTTGGGCATAAAAGGTGCACAGCAGATTTCTCTGGACAGATTGATGAGTGCATACATAATGGCTTCATTTGGATCTTAAGTCAAATTTGATATAATTTTGAGCTAGCATTATGATTTGCAAATGTAATGCTTAAGTTGTATACATGAATTCTAACTTGTAAAAAGAAAAAAAAACTTGAAAGTAAAGGACCTTCATCCTTTATTCTCTTTTCTCTTCTTTTTCTTTTTGGCAGTACTGGGGTTTGAACTCAGAACTTCCTACTTGTTAGGCAGGCACACTACTACTTGAGCTACATGTCCAGCCAATGGATCTTCATCCTTTGGAAACCTAACTGTGCTGATAATCAAAGCAACTCTCAGCAGTGTCCTTCATGGAATGGCAAAGAGATGAATTAAACCATCCTATATGTCATTTGAATATGAGTCTCATAAACACTGAACCAACATAGGATGACAACCATCACTGTTCTGTTGAAAACAGAAGAAATTTTCTTTGGCCTTGATGTCCATATTGGGTTCATGGCAGTCAGGAATCCCCTTCAGGGTCATGTGCCACTAAGAAAAGACAGGCAAAGTCTAGATGGGCTAACAGCAGCTTCCAAATATTTCATGAAGCCCTGAATTATTATTCAGACCAGTGCACTTCAGTCTCAGTGTTACTGATATTTTGGGGCAGATCTTTCTTTGATGTAGAGGGCTATCCTATGCATGGTGGGATGTTTAGCTGCATCCCTGGTGTCTATCCACTAGGTGCCAGTAGCAACCCCAGTTGTGACAATCTGAGATCTCTGCAGACATTGCCAAATGAGCTGAGGGGAGAAGGGGGAATCACTCTAGGCTGAGCACTTCTCTTGCACGCCGTATGTAAGGAGACACAAGGATCACAAGGCACTATCGTTTCTGACAAGGCGTCTGCATATACCTCAGTTATGTTTAAGGAAAACAGTGGCTGTGAACTCTATCTGAGCTGTTGCCAACTTCCATCTCCACCCTCTGGCATAAGGTCAGGTTGGAAGGATGGAATGAGTCAACTGTTTAGGCAGCTCAAAGTTCCAGCAAAGTTGATGTAACCTGTCATACCGGGCAGCATCTACAACAAATTGTGTCCTTCAGAGTGTCACAAGGGGGGCTCTTGCCAGGGGGCCTTGACCAGTCATAAAGAGAACTCACCAGTGCCATGATGTAGAAAAGATGACAATCTCCTTGTCTCCACAGCTGCTGGAGGGGCATCACTGCACCCATCATCCTAACTCAGAGGGAAGAAAGCATTGTGCAGGGTAAGTCTTGTACTTCAGAAAATAAAGCTTGCTAAGGGGTTCCCCAGCAAAGACAGTCAATGTCATGACTGTCTTTGTCTGGGGTCTCCTCCTAGGTTTCAGTGTGAGAACAGGCTTAGAAGATTGACAATCAAAAGCAATGACCCCATTTTACAGGTGAGGAAACTGAGACTAAGGTTGAGTACCTTTCCCAAAGACTCAATTCTACAGTCATTCATATCATGGGCCAACTGAGTCCAGACAATCAAAGTGTACTTTCCAGTCTTGCAAGCTGCTTCTTAAAAGGCAATTTAGGTGGGAGTTTGGAGCTGTAGAGATCTCTAGTCATTTTTCATAGTGAGCTCTGGGGGACATGGGATTTCACAGGATTTATCTCTCTCTCCTTCTCCCTTAGGCTGGATACCCTGGGAGGAGATCCCTAGGGGGCTCTTATTCTTCAGGTGGCAAGGATGACATACTTTCTAGCAATGGTCCATGCCCACTGCATGTGAGCCACAATTGTCTCTGCATGTTTTGTTTCCTTGCTACTCAACTCAGCTGGCTGTCTTCTCCATAAAACAGGGATAAATCTCTCACCAGGGAATAAGTCTTGTTTTTGTTTTTGAGAAATGTAATTAAAATCTGGAAAGAACTACCTCATTTTGGAGAGGAGATAAACCCTTGCTATGCAGCTCATCCCTGTCTGCCTGTCTGTGGCCTCGGACGACTGGATTATGCCATGTTTCATGGGAGGCCCCTTCTTTTTTCAGGGGAATTAGTATTTATTAGCTTAGCTATTTTAAATGAACAAGCAATAGAGCTCAGGAAACTACTAACAATACAACAAGGTGAAGAGGAGACACAGAGGGTGGTGATCCAGTTCAGAGGGAGCAGGAGGGTCACCTGCATCTTTCAGATGGTCCTGGGGGTGCAGGGACAGCAGGACAATAGAACACTATGGCTGACAGGAGGGTACAGACTAGGCAGGAGCTCCCATCAGCTTGGACTTGGGCAGTGGCTATCAAGTTCATTTCATGCTTAACCTTCCCAACAACCTGATGAAGACTTGCTCTCCACAAGCCCATGCTTCTCCATTAACCCATGTATGGGCGTTTGTGGCGTGTAAGGTCCTTTCAATTAATTACCACAAATTTGTATATTATTGTCTCTATTTCATAGATGAATAAATTGAGACCCAGACAAGTTAAGAGCCTTAAACACAAATAAAGCAATGGTTTACTGGCAGTTGTGAAGAAATTCAGGACTGTTGCTTCCATGACTCCATGCTGTGTCATACTGGATCGTAATGAGGTGGGACACAGAAACTGAGTTTTGGTCAGAGGAGAGACTGAGGCATTTTGCTGGGAGATAGGTGACTGATGCATTAAATGGAGAAACTACTTCACAACATTCTATATCCAGTTGTGGATAGTCCAAGGTTAGAGAGACAGACTAATCAGGATGGTGGGAACAGAAGGAATGAGTGGAGACAAGATGGGAGAATTAGAAGGAAGAACAGTAGTGGGGAGTGGACAACCCAGGGGAAGAGGGGTCATCCAGAATACATATTAAGGAGAATAGAGCAGGTTTAAAAGAGGACATTGATTCTGTGCATTTATGTTTAACAGCATGAATGAAACAGGCTGAACTTAGCAAACTAGCAAGAGAGTTATAGGAATCCAGGGGAGAGATGTAAGGATATATAAAACACAAGATGTTGAGGCAGGAAATGGTTTGACAGATATTTAGGTAAAATAATCAGAACCTGGGGTCTGTTGTGTATGAGGAGGAAGAGTTAAGGATGACTTCCAAGTTACCCAGTTGAGTAGGTGATCATGCCAGGGAGAGAGGGAGAACACCTTGACATGTTGAGTTTGAGGAGCCAATGGTATATCTAGGTGGAGATCAGGTATGCAGATAGATTTGAGTCTGGCTCATAGAAGATGTTCAAATTAGTAATACAGTCTTTGGAGTTGTTGGTTGGTAATTTGAACAATGGTTAAAGTTAAGAGAATAAATGCCAAGGAATGGTCTGAGAATAAAATGTTAAGGAATAACACTTACGGGATAGAAAAGGAGGAACAGCCAATGAAAAATCTGGGGAAAGGATGAAAATGGTATGCGATTATCCAGAAATTTAGTGCCATCAAATCCATGTAAATGGGAGATTTAAGGAAAATCCGTGATAGTAATCTAGGAGAGATGAGGCAGGGAAGAAGTCTGTCATTGTTGGTTCCTTGAAGCTCCCTGACAACCCTCCCGCAAACAGTTCCAGAAAGAGTGTGGGGACAAAATCCAGTTTTGGTGAGCTGAGAAGGGTATGGAAGTCAGTGAATGACATTAAATAACCTTTTCAGGAGAAAGTGGGTGATGGAAGCAGTGGGAGTACCAAGAATAGGGGCATCTGAGAAGAAAGTAAAGATGCAGTAGAGACAGGGAACAATTTGTGAAGCAAAAAAGTGAAGATGGAATTAGAAAGAGAAGTGAAAAAAGGATTGGTAAAAGGTTTGATGGTAGTGTGGGGGACACAGTTGAGGAAAGACCATAAATTTTTGGTAGACTCTGTCAATTACATGTTTTGGTTTTTTTTTTCCCTGCTCAGAGATCTAGTATAGGAACAGAGAAGGAAGGATTTACACTGGTGGAGCAATGGAGTTTTGTCACCTGGTGCAGCACAGGGACAGAGGTGCACGGGAATCTAGGATGTTAGTGAGGGGATGGTTTAGAGTCTTTCATGAAGTAAAAGCTGGGGAGGGATGAAAAATCAGCATAAGGGATCCCAAAGCCTAAGAGAAAATGCAGAGGTTGAGCAGGGGAAACACTGGTGAGGCCTCCCTGGGATGCAAGCTTGAGAAGAAGGGCAGTGGAGGGGGAGAATACTAGAAGTCATGACTTCAGAGACAGGAGCTTGGTATTGGGAGGTCAACGAATTGAAGGCTAAGGTGTTGCTGGGTGGGTTCTAGGGATGATGAAGCTGGGATAAATCATTTCCAAGGACACCTCTGGGTTTGCCCAGATGTGTTGGAAGGTGCTGGACCAGCTTCTTGGGCACCGTACACACACATCCATCTTCTCATGATAGGCATCCATCTACCTGTGCAATATTCCACCTGGATGCCTTAGAGTCACCTCACACTCACCCAGACAGATCGGATTCCTTTGTGTTTTCCCCAAGCCTGCTTCTCTTCCTGTGCCCCCTCTCACAGTGGATGACCCACCATCTACTCAAGCACTCTTCTCAGAACCTGCTACAGTCTGACTCTTACTGTTCTGTCTCTGACATTTCTCATGTCCCAGTGCTCCCCATCCCGTGTTTCCTCAGCACTGTCACCTCACAGCCCTTTGCGCTGCCACAATAACTGCAGCAGACCTACTTCCCTTTCCATGAAAGGCTGCTCACCCTTATTTTAGTCTGGTGATCCCTTTAAACTACAACTCAGAGTGCCATCTCTCTGCTCAGTAACAGAAATCCAAATCCACAACCAAGCAGTCAAGGCCCTTCAGTCTGTCCCTAAGTTCATTTTCAGTTTCATCTTCTGTTTTCCACTCACATGTCCCCAAATGCCAGACAAATGAATCTATCTTTTGTTCATGGCTCTTCAGTCATCTATGTTTTTTTCTTTTCTCTGACTGCTACTTTGCCCTAGAATGCCCTCCACCTCCTCCAGGATGCCCTTGAAATCCCCTCCTCATCTCCAGACCAGCTCAAGTGCCACCCCTTCCATCAATCTAATCTCCCTTCACCTCTCTCCACTTGAAAGTACTTTCAAGTCTCAAAGGACTTTAATAAAACTTGTTACAGTTGCAGCTTTTTGCCTAGGCTTCTGGTCAATGGGATACCTACCCTGTTACACTGTGAACAATTGAGGGTAAGAGCCAAGTCTTAATTTTTCTCCATAGTGTTTCCTCTGAGCTACCTGTGTGTACTAGAAGCTTTGAAGTCTGTTAAATAAAATGGGAGTCCAGGCTCCCCACTTGGAAGCTGTGTGACTTGGGTAAGTTTATGGTCCAGTCTGAGCTTCAATCTCCTCCTCCTTAAGCAGGGATATTGATAGTGATATCCTGGCATAATTATGGGAATTAAATGAGGCAACAAAGGGAAGCAGTGAGCACTTGCCTGACACATGGTAGGTGCTAAGTAAATGCTTCTTTTCTCTTCCAAATCATAGCTTTCAATATGTGAAAAGAGAAGTGGAACGGAGTGAATCACATGTTCTCCATGACTGTGTTTCCAAGAGAGCCTATTTATTGGGGGGAAAAATCAAGGAGGTCAGACCAAAGGGGATTTCTTTTTCCTTTCAATATTTTCCTAATGAACATGTTTCATTTTAAAGTTTTTGAGGACTGTCTGTACATGCACACATACATGTGAATGTTTATCTGTATAACACACATTACTTATGTTTATATTGAGGAAAACTGTTGTTTAGGGACCATTCCAGAAAATTTCTGGACTTGCTCTTGGGCATTTCCATTTGAAGAATGCTAGCTAAGCCTGCTATAAAAGGATATCTCTCTGAACAATCTCAAAGATACCCAGAGCCCCCGTGGAAATCCCTCTCCCTCCATTTCCACATTCAATTTCCTTTCATTTGTCCCTAGGGCAGCTCCTGCAATGAGAAGTTTCAGCGTTATTCTCCACCACGGTTTCTGTTGGAGTGGGTGATGGATGAGATGATTAAAGACGTATTTCCTCCCCAGATCATGTCTCCAGAGTAGCCCTGATCGCCTTGAGGTGGGGAGAGCCATCAGGTCAGAGACTCTGAGAAATTCAGAGGCCACCCAAATCCCTAGAGGTTGAGAGGTGCTGGACAAGGGCAGGGGACAGTGTGATTACAAGGTGGAGCATTGTAGAAAGAACACAGGATGCAGAGCCAGTCTCATCTGTGTTTGGTCCTGAGTCTGTTGTAGTTTTTCTTTGTGACCTCAGGAAAATGCCTGGCTGTGTTTCTCTGGTGACTGTGACTATTGTGGGTGCCCTGGGGGAGATGGTGGATAGACATCATTATGCCTTTCCCTTGTGGTGTGCCTAAACTTGTATTGGCTTCCATTAGTCTTCATCATAACCTTACAACATTATCACTCTCACTACTATCCTTATTTTTCAGACAAAGAATCCAAGGTGAAGTAATTGACTCATAGACACTAGATAGCTGGAGCGTGAGTCAAATCAGGTCTGCTTGGCACTAGAGCCTACATTCTCAGCCACTTCATTAAATACATGTGATACCCAATAAAATGATGCTTTCACCTGCTCCAAAGTCTTGCTCCAGAGCCAAGACTATGAAGTGGACAGTGATCCATGAGGCGCTAAGTGAACAGATGTCGTGTAAATAGCTTGGGTCTCTGTGCACATGTATGCACTGTTGTATGTGTGACAAAGACCTTGTTACAATGTCACAGGCATGGCTCATTTGTACAGAGGCTGTCACAGTTTTTCAAGCTCTTTCCCATTGGATGCTCACTCCTACCCATGCGGCTAGTATCCTTATTCTCCATGTTTTTCAGATGTGGTTCAGAAAGATCAGGAGGCAGGTCACTCAGTAGTCACACTCTAGTTAAGTGGTAGTTCTGAGAACTCAGTGCATGTCCATTTCCTTGTCTTAACAAGTGCTGGGGTATCTGAAGGTAGTAAAATAATGACAACTCCCTTCCCTCTCCGAAAGAGGTAGAGAGAATGTCAGAGTACCACAAAGGCTGGCTTTTGTCCTTGGGTAACTGGGCTTACTGAAATTAAACCCTAGAATTAACTGACTTAACCACCTGGATCCAGAAGCTGGAGTGGGACAGGCTACTGTGTCCATATGGGAGGGTCTACCAGGTTAGCCTTAGGACATGGAGGAGCAGAGAATTCAAGGTGAACTTATCTGATCCTGCCTGCTTTGTTTTTTCCATGTTTGCCAATCAGATTAGTCACCTCAGTCTCCAGAGACATTGAGTAAAGGGGGATGGGGGAGAATAGAAGAGATCAGGAGTTACATCACTCAAAACTCCTTCCTTAAGGAGGGAAACAAAAAGAGATGAAAACAACTGTTCCCACATAACAATAAGGATATCTGAAAATGCTGGACCCATTGTCCATGCAAGATTGTTACAAAGGGAAAGTTTATCTTGCCTGGCTTTAAAGTGACACATCCCTAGGAACTTCTAATTGGGACATATTTTCCCTTCAGCCCTATTGAAAATGATTTCCTTTTCCTCTCTGAGCATCTACCCATTGAAAATTGTGACAGAGGAGAGTCAGGCCAAATTTTCTAGCTGGTTAAACATGTTAAAAGTTAAGGGGATGAGGACTACCCAGCATGGGCACAGCTTTGGGTTCAATCCCCAACACCAGGAAAAAAAAAAAAGTTAAGATAAGGACTTTCCTTTAATTAGCAAAAAGCTATTGGATGGCTTTAATATAAGATACAAAGCTACAAAATATGAGAAAATTCTTAGGTTTTTGATGTGAAGCTTGCCTGGGGTTGTAGATCTCTATTTTGGATGTGCATCCTAAAGATTCAATTTGAAATAACAGAACATTCTGTACTGATGGGTTTCAGAATATGCCACCTCAAATATGGCACTTTGGTGTTTGAGGAAAGGGCAGAAGTAAGAAGGTTGCTCTCAGCTTCTTCCACTTCTCCTTGAAGCAGGTCCTAAATCCACCTCTCCTGTGATGGGTGCCCTCCCTGTGCCCAGAAGAAAGGAACATCCTTATCCCTGAAGTCACAGGGTCACAGAGAAGCATCTGAGCTGGACTTGCTGTGTTCTCTCAGTAGTTCCCATTCAATCAGTTTTTTTCTTTTTTTAGGCACTACTGGAGTTTGAACTCAGGGCCTCAGTTTGGTAGGCAGGCGCTCTACCACTTGAACCACTCCACTGGTCTGTTCCCATTCAATCCGACCCCCTCTGTTCAGTTATATTTCCACAGCTACCCACGCCTCATCTGACATGTCGTTAAAACACTCAAGCTCACCTGCTTTTTTAGGCCTTCATTGTCCTTTTGATGGCTGCCATGTGGCATAAAACTTATGTCAAATAAATTTATACGCTTTTCTCTTTTTACCCTTTTATTATGGGGGCCTCAACTATGGAGAAAAAGATATTTTTCCTCCCCTGCAATATCTAGGAATACATTAGATTAAATTTAGCTAACTGTAATTGTTTGAAAAATACTAGTGTTCCTGGGTGTTTATAATTTTTTTTTTAAAAATCACTTTTGTTAAAATTTATGATAACAGTTAGTATTATAAAACTTATGAGCTTTGACATATATATATATATATATATATATATATATATACAGTCATGTCTTCACTAGTAATAATTATGAAAAATATCAAAAGAAAAATATCAAGCTTTTTTAGGGGGTGAGGGGGGAGCCAGCACTGGAGTTTGAACTCAGGGCCTCACACTTGCTAGGCAGTCACTCTTACTGCTTGAGCCACTCTGCTAGCCTTTTTTTCTTTTTCTTTTTTTTTTTTGTGGTACTGGGGTTTGAACTCAGGGCCTCATGCTTGCTTAGGTAGTCACTCTACCACTTGAGCCACTCCTCCAGCCCAATGGCAAGCTCCTTCACATAGCTGTTTATGCCTTATATGAAGCTTCCAGGAATCATTCTATTTTCTCTAGAACTTCCACATTTACCTAATTTCATATAGAATCCTACTTTTGATTAAGGAAAGGAGGTGATCAGAAATTTCCTGTGCAATTGGTTTGTCCTTTCCTACTGAAACTGTTTAGTGAGGCAATATGTCTGGCTGCCAAGGAAAGTTCCTTAAAGGGGGAGAAAAAACAAACATTCACTTGATGGCAAAACTTATAAACTAAATTCATGAAGTAGCTAGGAATCCTGGAGGTGAACTCTGATCTGCCCACTCTGGGAACATGCTGTCTGGATGGCTTGCCATCTCAGCTTACATTAGCCTAACACTTTACAGTTAGAAAGTGCTTTCACAACCGTTTTACAGTTTAGAAAGTGCTATCACATCCATTAACTTATTTAATCTCTTCCTGCTTGCCTGAAGCTAAACAGACCCTCAAATGAATTTACTCCAAGTTGGATCATAAAAATACTGCTCTCTGTTTGCCTATCTCTCCCTTGCCAAACCTGGGGCGCTCTTAATGGTGAGGTGGATGGCTCTGCTGTCATTGGGTTGGAAATTGTTCAGTGACTATCCGTCATCCTGTGGTTTCCATCCCCACCAAACGCTGGGTGCCAGATGAGCTGGGAAGTCTGATCCAACAGTCATTTGGAACTCTGGGCTTTGCAGCCAAGTCCCTGCTGCTCTGGCTTGGACTTGGGGAAATATGAAAAAGTGATATGGAAGAAGAATCCAGAGTGGGTTGAGGGAAAGTCCTCAGGTGAGCCAGGGTGGGAGGTAATTCCCCTCTGCATCTTCAGAGGCCTAGGACATGTGCACAGATGGAATGGAGGAAGAATTACACAAATCCCCATAGCAGCTCCCTTGTGAAATCAGGTGACAGCAGGCTACCATATTATATCAGGGCCACATGGGGCAATGACACAGGGATTTGAGGACCTGGGTCCTGATGTCAACTGTGGTATAAAGTTGCTGCTTGCCCTTGAATAATCTTGCTTTCTCTGATCTTCAATGATATCATTTATAAAAGGAGGCAAGTTGAGTGTCTCCTAGAACTGACTTTCTAGGATTCCACAGAAGGGAGCTGGGGGAGGAAATGAGAAAAAGTAGCCCCAGATAGTGTGCAAGGTGGGGAAATCCCAGCAAAGCAGCACACACATACCATAACTTCATTGCTCCTCTACTCTCCCTTTCTTCCCCTCCCTCCTTCTCCTTGGACTTCTGTCACACCCACATTTTGGGGCTGGCAGATGTTGGTTCAAATACTGGCTCCAACCCACACTAGCTTGGCAAACAGCCTTCCATTTCTGATCTCTGCCTGCAGCTATAACAAAATACTCTAGACTAGAAATTTATGAAGTCAGAAATTTACTTCTTGCAGTTCTGGAGGCTGGAAAGCTCAAGATCAAGGCACTCGGCAGATATGGTGTCTAGTGAGGGCTGCTCTCTGCCTCCAAGATGGCACCTTGTATAGTTTGGATGGATGTCCTCCAAGAGTCCATGTGTATGGGGTGGACCATCTGGTCCGTAGACAGCAGTACTGGGAAGTGGTGGAACTTTAGGAAGTCAGAACTGTTGGAGTGCCTTATGTTATTGAAGTTGCACACTCAAGAGGGATTGTGGAATCCCACCCAACCCCTGCCTCTGTTTCCTGGCTCATGTGAGTACACGCTCCTGCCGTGGGCTGCCCTTGCCAAGGACCCAAACCAGGGGGGCTACCTGATCTTGGGCTTGAACTTCCAGAACACTGAGCCAAAATAAATTTCTCTTTACTTAACAAGTAGCCCATGTTAGGTGCTTTGTTACGGTGATGCAAAACTGACTAATATAGCACTTCTTGCTGCATCCTCATGTGACAGAAGAAGACATTACCTAGTTACTCCATCTAGTAGAGAGTCCCCCTTTTACGGGCACCAATTCCATTCATGAGAGGAGAGCCTTCTGAACCTAATCATCTCTTTAAGGCCCCACCTCTTAGCACTGCTGCACTGGAATTCTGGAGGGACAGACAGATTCTAACCATAGCAGTTGGCTACAGCCCTGGAAGCCCAGAGTTGGCCATTAGATGTGGGTATGAAGCGCCTTTCCAAGCTGGGTGGCTTTGGGCAACGACGCCCTTTGGGCCTTGATTTCTCCATAAGCAAAGTGGGGCAAATGATCTGCCTTTTAATTAATAGCTTTATGAAGATTAAATGGCATAAAACACACAAAGAACCTTGTTAAAACCAGAAGGCTCTGGCCCCTCTATGTGCTTCACAAATGACAACTCCCAAGCAAGTCAAGTTTAAGCCACCACCTCCTTGAAGATGACCAAACTTGTCTGGGCTACTTAAACCTTCACAAGTGCACCAACGGAAAGCAGTCAGATCCACAGGTTGGAGATTGGGGGTGGACTTCACATCTCTCATAAGCGCTCAGGAGACGTGATGCTGTTGGGTGGGTCCCCAGGAGGAGACATGAGGATCTAGGTGGTAGAGGTAGGCCTGACCAAAACCACTTTATGTTCTTGGACAAGCAATCTTCCCTTCCACCTGTGAAACAAAACGAAACAAATAAACTGAAAATGAGAACAGTTTCCTTTCACAAGCGATGGATTTTCTTCTCAACTCGACATAACAAGTCCAGCCAATATGGTCTGGCTGTCCAGCTACACACCAGCCCCAGAAGCTGCAAGGGCAGCTGCACATGGCTGACCCTCCATTGGTTTCTTGGGAGTGGACCCTCTTCCTCTTAAGGCTTATGAGAATCATAGTTTGGACCTCTGGAAGCTCAAGGGGAAACAAAAACCAAATAACACATCCCTAATTTTATAGATAAAGGTGAATGGGACAAATTGCATTATTTCCATCTGAATTCCTTTCCTCGTGGCTTATTTTTGACATGTGGGAAATAAATTGCCATCTACCCACCAAACCAGCTGCTTTCAGTCAGAGTGTATGGATCATGATTTAATGAAGACAGCCATCTGTTATTGGATAAAAGTCCTAATTAAGTAATATATGAATCAGAACAAAGTCAGCCATCAAGTCCTTAGAGTTCTGTGACTGTAAAAGGAAAATGGAGTCAGGGCCACATGCAACAGTCCTCCTCTAAGACTGCAAAAGTGGCCTGGCTCTTGTCTGCAATGGGAAGGCCCAAACACAACAGGGCAGATTCTAGAGTGTTGAGATAAACAACCTACTTCCTTGAGCCCAGGTGCCCTGAGAAATACCCGCCTCATCTGTTTGACCTGTCACAGTTTGCCAAAGGCATTCACACCCTGGTGTGCCTTGAGCCTCAGCCACTGACCTCTGTGGACAGGCCTGTGATCAGAGCCATAGTTTAGTGATGTACTCAAAAGATCATAGCCAGAAAGGAGTCAAAGCAAACCTAGACTACAGGTCACTGGCCTCCTCCTTGGGAGAATGTCCCCAAGGTGTTGTGCTATCCTCTGTCAACTTAAGAGACTTACTGGCATCACTGGTTCAGTCATCCTTGAACGTGATAAAATACTCTCAGGATTGTTTAAAAGTCACTAGAATTCTCATCTGTATGTACAAAAGGAGAAGAAATTACTGAATTTGAAAATTATGTGTCCTCTGTTGTAATAGGTAATTTTGTGTGTCAACTTGATTTGGCCACAGGGTACCCAGACATTTGGTCAAACATTACCCTGGGTACATCTGTGAAGGTAACTTTTGAATCAGTAGACTGAGTTGAACAGGTTGACCTATAATAGTCAAGGTTGTTCATGGTGTACTGTTCAGGTGCCATAGCCTCAATGAATGGAATGAGGACTAGAGAACATTTCTTCCTGAGTCCCTTCCTTAGCATTGTGAGGGGAAGGCAAGTTCCCCCAAAGGCCAGACCAATCCTATGTATTGAAGGTATCCAAAGCCACTGACTCCTGGTAAAATCAGGGCTGGCTCCAGGAAAGTGTGCGCTTTAGAGTTATTCTGACTCCAGGTGCTGTGTTAGACTAGAGTTGTCCCAACAGGACACCTGTCAAACAGGGTGAATGACACTTTCCTTTCATGATCACTTCCTGCAACAGCTTCTAAGCTAGAGCTCAAGATTGCCACAGACACCATCTTCTTGACCTCACATCAGATGTCCCAAAGAAGAGAGTGACAGGCAGGCAGTTATATCCTGGTATTTTTAGACCCCAGCTTGCTGGGAACCTTTTGTCCCTGGTGCTGGTGTATTTCTAACAACCTCTGTTAACTTGGAAGAACTGACGTCTATCTCTAGCTGTAGAAAATAAGAATTTGAGTCCAAAGAGAACTTAGAGGCCATCTTCTTCCACTATGAGACATTTCAGCTGAAAAAACTGAAGCTCAGATGGGTCTCCTGATGCAACCTTGTCTCCCAGCCCCTCAGACATTCTATGTGGCCAACAGAATGATCTTTCAAAATACAAATCCAACCTTGTTACACTCTGCTTAATATCCTGCAAGAGCTCCTTTTTGCTTGGATGAAGTGGGGCCTCCTCTCTTGGCACACAAGGCCCTTCAGGATCTGTCCTTGAATGAAGGACTGTGACTGTCCCAGTGTAGGGATGCAGCTGGAACATACCTCCTTGCATTTGCTCTTTTTGGTAGTTGGACTGGGAACTCCACCACTGCCCCTGTCCATTTATTTGCCCATCCAGATGACTCTTGGGGCCACCTCTTCCTGGGAGTGTTTCCCGACCCTAACCCTTGGAATGGAATCAGTGCTCCTTCTCTGTATTGCTGTGTCATCCTACACAGTACTCAGGATGGCACTGCATTTGAATTGTCTGTTGCATGTCACCTTCCCCCTCTAAATTCTGAACTACCTCAGGGTAGTTTGGCTTCTCAATGATAAGTATTCATTGTACTTTTGGTATAGTTGATATTTAGAAAATGTTCAATAAATGAAGTGAATGAATGATTACAGCCTCTTGTCCAGAACCAGGACTTCCATGTCAATGTGAATCCCACCACCCTTATTGCCTGATTAAAAATTTGAAGACTCTGTTAATGAAGTTATGCCATTGAATGCCTTACTGGGATTACACCTATATCTTCAAAATGAAGAAATGTCTTCCTTCACGCTGGAAGCTAATCCGTGAAGAGTCAATAGTTTCAAATCAGACTGATCTGGTAAATAGGTTGTTGCCTAAAGTCACCTGCCTGGTATCATAAGCCACTCAGTACACCTAAAGCTTGATAAAATTGTCATTATGACCTGCAGAGCATCCTCTGTTGGCCATGCCTGGAATTACACAGGGCCAAACTTTGCTCCCACATTTGGTCTGGGACAAGGCAATCATTCACTCACCCACTCATTTTATCTTTCATCCATCTTATAGGCATCCACTTTGTGAGTTCCATGTTCCTAGCACTCTACCAAGGGTGGGGGGAAGTAGTGAAGAAGAAAATTATAGCCCTTCACTAATTACATTGGTAATTGGAAAAGCAAGCATTCAATGACCTATTATAAGACTCAAAAGTGCTCTTCTAAGTGGGTATTCATGGTGGTAAGGAAACAAGTGACTGGAGACCTCACCTGAGCTGTGTGGGCAGGTGGGACAGTGGAGGAAGGAAATGAAGTCTATCCACTTCTCTAGTATTCACTGAGTGGCTGTTATAGCCAGGCATTACAATAGTTCTGGGAAGGTGAAAAGAAGGAGGTCAGAGTCTAGTGGGGGAAGAAGGGTCTTCATAGCATCCACAGCAGCAGCAGCAAGCGATAGCGGTTAGGCATTTTGCAGCCTGACTCATAATAACCTGTGCTTAGATGTAGATGGACAAAATGCAGGCATTATTATTCCTCTTTAAGCGTGATGAAGCTGAATCTCTTGGCTGATCTTGATGCCATGCTCCTTCCATTACATAACCCAGTCTGTCCAACCTAGTTAAGCATAAAATGAAAGCACTTCATGCCTCATGTGGTTCACCAAAACTCCATGTTTCTGTCTTCTTATAGACAACAGACCCAAGGTCATGGGCCTTGTGTCAAGTCCTCTAGCTGTGAAGAGCGAGCCAATCTACAGTGAGTAGTCAGGAAGAAAAGCATTGCAGTCAGACTACCTTCCACTCATAGGCAAATGACCCTTGGGCCAGTGACCTTTCCTGTGCCTCATTTTCTCCACCACCTACCTCATGAAATTGTCTTGAGGATTCATGATAATATGCGATTAGAGGCTGGCACATTAAGCATTCAATGTGTTTTTTCTATCATTATTATTATTATTATTATTATTATAGCTAGCTCTTGAGGGGAAACATTTTCTCCCCACTCTCACTCTTTGTGTTTCCACGCAGAGAGACCTTGACTAGTGTAGCATTCTTGGTGTCTGCACCACCTGCCCACTCCCTTTACACCTCCACAAGGAAAAGGGACAGCACTTACCTGACTGGTGAGCCTGGATGCAGCACTTTCTGTGTCTTTCTTGAAAGCCAGTTGTAGGTTAGGCATAGATGTATAACTCAGAGACACAATTTTAGACACCACACAGCTAAGCTACTTGACCCAACCTAGTTTTTCTCAGGTGAAGTTTTAATCTTCCCCCCTGCTTAACATCTGTGTCTTTCCTGCAACTTGATCTGAAATCTAGTCCTCTTTCTGCAATTTCTCACTCTGAATTGGCTGCTCTGATGTGTTAGGTCTTTGGGATAGCAAAAGGAGGAAATCTCTTTTCTGCCTGAACTATAGAATTCTGGACTTGTACTTAAACTAGAACTCAGGAACCTGGACAGTCCTGGAAAGTAACAGCCTAAAGACATCATTCCTCAGATGATGAGAACTGGGATGAGGGAGAGGCTGTAATCATAGGAAGGCAGCTAGACTCAGCCCTCAGATCCTGCCTGTCAGGTGGGCCCTTTCTCACATAGGTGCTACCCTTGGCCACCTGTGTGAACTGCAAGATTTCCAAGGCTGCAATTGGAGGATAGCTTGCCTGGATGTTAGGCATTCAAATAAAATAATTAGGTCCTTAATGGTAAGGAGGTACTGGCTGTGAGAATAAGTAAGGTGGGAGGATGCAGGAGTCTGGATCCCTAGGGGACCAGCTTCTTTAGCCCAGGCTCTGATGTGCAGGTCTGCCTGGCTGCTGTGCACAAAAGGAGGCAAGGGCTTCATTGCTATGCTAGCTGTGTTCCTCTCCATCCCTCACAACAAAATCCCTTCATAGAAAGTGAAATGGATCTCTGGCTGATCTAAGGCTGCCAGCCCAAGCCTGTCTTTTTTCTGTTACCAGTTCTGGGGAACACGACAGTGGCACAGCTGTTCTCCTGACAGCAGAGCCTCCTGAGGCTGACCCACCTACCCCCCCAGCTGCAGCCTGAGCCCTGTGCTCCTACTCACTGCATAGCAGGCACAGACACTATCAGGGCTCTGCAACCTCTTTACTCATGCTCTTCTCTCTGACCACAACGCCTGTCTTCTTCCTTGGCTTTTTGTTTACCCATCAAAGCTCAGTGCAAACCTCACCTTTTCTGAGAAAGCATTTCTAGTGTTCCTTCCATGGTGGTTCTGTCCCGTGCTTCCAGTATGACAGGTTCATTTTGTTGAAAACTCTAAGCCTCTTGGCTATATCTGTGTACAACCATGTTTTGTTTGACCAACCTTTTGATTTTGTAAAACTTGAGCTTGAACACCTTTAGGAAGGACTTGTACACTGCCCTAATTTAGTACATCTTGCTCCATTATGCATTTGGCTTCTTGCCCTGACCATTAAACCATTTGAAACTGTAATCCCTATTGAAGATTCTAGCTACAGTAAATAGTAAATTTGAAGAGGGAGTGTTCAATGATGTTCCATTGTATATTAGGAGTCTCCAGAGAAACAGTGTGTGTGTGTGGGTGTGTGTGTGTGTATGCGAATTGGCTCACATGGTTATGGAGGCTCCAAGGCCCCAAGACCTGAAACTAACAAACTGAAGACCCAGGAGAGGCTAGTATAGCTCTAGTCTAGCTCTGAAGGCTTAAGAACCAAGAAAGCTGATGTGTCCAAAGGCCAGTAGTAAGCTCAGGATCCAGGAAATTTGCAGTTGGAGACTGAAGGCAGAGACAACCTGGTGTGCCATCTTGAAAGCGGCCAAGCAGGAGGAATTTCCTCATATTCACAGAAATAGCATCTTTTTGTTCTAGTCATGTCTTCATCTGATTGGATGAGCCCCACCCAAATTGGGAGGACAATCTGCTTTACTCAAGGTACTGATTTAAATGCTAATCTCATCCAGAGACACCCTCATAGACACAACCAGAATAATGTTTGATCAAATGTCTGGGCACCCTATGGCCCAGTCAAGTTGACAAATGAAATTAACCATCACCTGCCCAAGAGTCCCACCTTCTGTTTTTTTAGCATAATGTGAATCCAAGTATTACCATGACGATATTTTGCAGATGTTATTAAGATTAAGGATTTTTAGGTAGGGATCTTATTCTCATTAGCTTTGTGTACTCATGCTAATCACATCAGCCCTTAAAAGCAGAGACCCTTCTTTGGGTGGAGCTGGAGAGATGGGGCAGTAAGGGAGTCAGAGAGAAGCTCAGTCTGAAGAGGATTGACCACACTGCTGGTTCTGAGGCCTGGGGGCCTAGTGTAAGGTCTAGAGAGAAGCAAGGGAAGTCCCCCACTGATGTCCAACAAGGAACTGGGGAGTTTAGTCCTCTACTTGCAAGAGAACCAAAGTAGGTCAACACTGAACCGTGCAGAAGCGAATTCTTCCCCAGGCTGTGGTAAGAAATGCAGACTTTGTGACACTAGATCTCAGCGCAGCATCAGACTTCTGACCAGAAGAAACTATGAGAGGATAAAGCCATGTTATTTTAAGCTGCCAAATTTGTGGCAATTTGTTATAACAACAATGACAAGAGAATACAGAGTAGGCCTATGTCTCTCCTGTCTGTATACTTTCCCCCCACCCCCAGTGCCTGGCATGCAGTAGGCACTTGCCTTGTGTTTGTTGACCAAGGAGGTCCAAGTGACAAAACCTAGCCTGACTTACTTGGAGTCAAGATGCTTTGATTTTATTTCTGACTCTGCATGTACTCAGGATAGGGGAAGCTGATTGGCTTCCAGTGGATAGACAGCCTAATTTAAATTCCATGTCAGGAAGACTCAGTGAATCATTGTTTTCTGCTGGGAATGATACCTCGGGATGTGTGCTCCATAATTTGTAGAGATTGGCTCCAGTTTACAGAGAAAAGGAAACTGATTTATCTTCCTCAGGCTTCTCTTCCCTTCTCTTCTCCCTGCTGATGATGAATGTCTGCAGCTCCATCTGAAGATGGTGGATGACACCCACACTTGGGTTGTTGTGGCAGGTAGTCCTGGCACCCCAGGATCCTACCATTTAGGGAGGATGGTAAGATTCCCATAGTCATAGTACTGCAAAACAGAGTCATCATAGGATGGAGGAAGTAAGGATCTTGGGGTAGCACAGAGTATCCTGGACTGAGTGACAAAAACCTGATGGCCATCCCCTTTGCTGCATGGACTCGGAGCCTCAGTTTCCTCCTCAAATGAATCCCCTCTGGTTTCTTTCAGGATAGATCTGACAATATTACCTACACCAAAGACTTCTGATATCTATACTTAAGAGTCCCTAGACAGGCTAAATCTGGTAATATGGTACTCATTCATACCTAATTTTAACCATTCAGCATATATTTCAGATTTTTAAAAACATGAACAATATTTTCTTTCAAAAATTTATGACCAGAAAAAAAGATATTTCTCTACCACCTTCAAAACCTTAAGTAATTGGAAAAGAGTCAAGGGATTGACCAGTGCAGCGATTTCTAACAAAAATACTAAATGCTGAGAAAACCTTTCATCAACTTATCACCCAACAGTGTCCCCACAGGCCAGAGTGAGAGATGCCAAGAGCTCTGTGGAGCACATTTGAAATCCACTAGATTAACCTCATGGAAAAGCATAGAAAGTTAGTCTCAGAAAGGGGCAAGCGATTTGTACAAGGCAAGAGGCACAGTCAGAGGTTAGACCCATGTACTGGACCCCAAGGCCAGTGTCCAATGTAGGACACAGCTTCCTGTCAACACACATGCTCACAGAGGATGCAGGAACTGGGAAGGAAAGCAAATCCATCTTCACTTTTCTCTTTACTCACAGGCAGAAGAGATATGTGGGCTAGGCCCATTATCCTTCAGCATGTGTTGGTGTTAATAAGTGTTCTTTGTAGATTCATTAATCTACTGTTAGGAACAGAAAATGAGTATTTCAGATGCTTAATGTGATATCCTAGATGTTCTGAGAACCAAGTTCCCCAGAGAGAGTGCTCTTTAATCTTTCTAAGTAGTCCATAATGGACCCTTTGGGTCTGTAATAAGGAACACAGTCTGTTATGACTTATGGACAAGATTTTCTAAAAAGGGCTCATTAAAATTGTCCCAAATGACATAACCAAAGGTCTTTATTCCATGATGGTGCTTTGAAATGTAACTTTAAATGGTTCCTCCTTTAAATTTTTTTTAAAAAGCAAAAGAGAGATTCTGACAAATGATGATTTTCATGTGTATTTTAGTGATATAATTTGAATTATCTATGATGCCTTATAACTAAATATTGTATACTATTAGAATTGTGTTGAACCTTAGAGATTACTTAGTGTTCAGAAGAGAAAATTGAGACACTGAGCAGATAAGTGACTTTTTCCCAGGTTTTACTCCAAGTCTGGGAAATAACTAAGACAAAAATCCAACTCTTCTGGTAAGCAGAAGAATGTCTCATTTGCAAAGCTATAATTCAGTACTGGCCCAATGAAACTTTAAGTTCATCATAGTGACACTTCAGCCTTTTATATAGTAACCAAGAAAGGAAATTTTTTATTTATGGGAGGCAAATAGAGTGGTGAGGTGCCCAGTCTTTAAAGTCAGTGTCTATAAACTTGGGAAGGTTACCTACCTTTTAAAATCTGCCCTTTCTCATCGTTGGACTATTGTGAGAATTAAGTGGTACAGGAAGGTGGAGTGCAGAGATCTTGGCTTGGAAAGTGCTACTTATTACTATTATTAACGTGGTGATTTTTACATACAGTCTGCATGAATGTTTTCTAAGAAACTTGTTTCTCTCTGCTCCAGTTCATGGCAAATTCCCACTTCTGCATTTGTCAAATATTGGATTTTGTAAAAAAATCAGAGAAAAGCATATATTCCCTTATCACCCAGTGTCAATACCCTCTCAGTGAATTATTCTCTGTGTTTGAGATGGAAAGCTAAAAGCTAGTTCCAAAGGAGTGGAAGAGTTGAGCAATTCACTTTGACATTTACTGATCATCTTCTCTGTTCCATTGGGCTGTGTGCAATACAGAGAAAAGAATACATGGGGTTCCCTATGGGGAGCCCCAAATGGTGAAGAATACAGAAATCTCTAAGTCTCTAGTGCTGGCATTAAAACAGGGTTTCCTCTAGAAGGGCAAATTGAGGATTGTGAGGAGGGTATCAAAGAGCGAGAGACAACTTTGTGACTGAGACATATGGAAAGGTCTTTGAGAAGCAGAATGTGATGCAACTCTTAAAGGGATTTAAGTCTTCAACAAGTATTAGAATATGCAGATTTTAAGGCGGTCTACACAATCCCCACCTCTGGTCTCTCCAGCTTTATGTCCTATCTCCTCCTAAGGGACTTGCTTTAATGAGCAGAATAGCCCAACATGAGGAGATGCTATGTCCTTAATAAACTTACAAAAGGTTCTGACTTGTATCTGCAGCAGACTCCCTTCATTGGTGGTTTCCATTAGGCATCCTGCATATTTGAAGGCCTGTGAGGTGAGAAATCGATAAGGCAATTTGCACAACCTGAGCAATGGAGTCATGGCATGTGAACCCGACTCCCATGGCTAACCCAGGCCTGTGGAGAGCTGAGGCAGAATACAAGGTTAGAGTGACAGGCAGTAGCTAAATTGTGAAGGGGCCTCAACACTCACCTAAGGACTGTAAACTATATTGGGAGGCAATAGGGAGCCATCAAGAGTCTTGAAGCAGGGGGAAAACTTTATTAGAGTTGCCCTACTTAGGATTAACTTCATGCTGAATGCAAGACACATTAAAGGGGGAGAAATTTGAGACAGATGCAGATTCCTGGGGAAGGTGGTGAAGGCCTGAACTCTGGCCAAAGAAACACACAGAGACCTGGAGCATACTGTAATAGAATTGTCATTTGAGCTGAAAGTCCTCTGAATACTCCCTGAGTCTGTGAAGCAGAAACGCTATCAGGTAATTATTTGACGTCCACCCCATTTCCACTCCACACACTGACAGGCTTATACTGGAGTGGAAAATAACACAAACTTGACTTTGTGGAAATGAAAGGAAAGGTGCCCAAGATAGGGAAAGAAGGGGATGGGACTTAGTGCCTTCTCATCTTCCTGGAGAAGACCAACTTATAAAGAGCCCCAGAGTTCCCATGCTACATCTTCTCATATGTGGAATCTTCCTAAAATGATGGTGATGATATAATGGGACATGACTGTCTGGTAGGGTGGAGAACAATGTGGGGGGGAGCAGATAATAGAGGATCAAAGTGCATTGCGTATATATGTGTACTCATGTATGAAAATGGAAACATGAGACCTGTTGAAACTGTTCTAGGAATGGGGGAGGGGAGATAAAGGAGAATAATGGAGGGGGTGAATTCAACTACGATATAGTGTAAGAACTTTGGTAAATGTCACAATGTACCCCTAGAACAATAATAATAAAAATAAATAAATGGAAAACTACATATGGTTATTTAAATAAGCTGCAGTGAAATACAAAATAAAAATAAGATTTTAAATGTGGCAAAGAAGATCTGGCAGTGGGGAGGGGCAGAGGGGGTTGTCTGTCCATGGTTCTGAAAGGTTGATTGCCCCCATTCTTGCCTCTCTGTTGCCAAGGGCACTGCTTGGACTGTCTTTGTTTCTCTTTTGGATCTTTCTCCAGCCTCTTAGCCAGTTTTTCTTATTTTTTTAAATCCTGATGTAATTTCCACTCTATCTTACAGTGGTTTTTTAAAGGCACAGATCTAGTAAGCATGCCCTTAACAGGTCCCAAATCATGACTTCCTGCCTCTCCCTCCATTCCCATGTTGGGCCCTGTGTTTGGGCACCTCTGAACCTCTCTCCACTTGTTTTCTGGGTGCAACTCTTATCTGTCTCCATGCCTTGTTCCCTCTTTCAGAACACTCCCCACTTCTTCAGGTGGCATCCTCCAACTAGTTCTCAAATGTCAGTTCAAATTCAACCTCTTCTGTTGTTCATTTTCTCCAACTTCCCCACCCCCAAGACCAAGCTCTTCCTTCATCTTGTCCTCTCTCCTACTTGATCACATTTCTTTAATACCACTTAAGTTTTTCCTGGAACAGACTGGGAACTCCTTGAAGCCAAAGGTGACATCCTATTCCTTTTTGTGTGCTCAGCACAGGATAGATATTCAGTACCAGTCATGAGTGGATGAGTGGAGTCACCTCTTCCTTGGACCCCACCTCACCTTTGCCCACTGGAACTGATGCATTCTCTATGCTTCTTCCAGTACTGAATAATGAGGGGGCCTCTCCCCAGCGCCCACAGTCATATTTGAGCTCACAAACTAGTCATTATTTACTGTACATATTTTATCTCCCATACACTATTCTTTATACTATGTTCTTTGTAGATACTGTAAGAAAAGAAAGAAAGCCATTTATGATCAACTTCTAATAAAAACCCAGTGATTTAAAGCTGAGCTACTCTCATTTCACAGGAGAGAAGACAGAAAGCCACAGAGCAGAGGTTCTCCCATGTCACACTGTGGCAAGTGGCAGGGATAGGGTTAGGACACAGGACTTCTTTCTCGGGATCAGACTGCCAGCCTTTTCCAGAATTGCAGAGCACAGAACTGACGTTGATGTTTGTTTGTTTTTATTATCTTAATATATTTTTGTTATTATTAACATCCCAATCTCATTATTACTAATGACAGGACTTCAGATAGCAATGTTTCTTTCAGCTGATCAGGAGTCAATATAGTTTGTTACTAACAATAAGAAATATATTCTATGGTCTTCATCTCCGTTCCTAGCTCAGAGTTCCTAAAAGCCCTGTAATTTCCTGAGCAATGGGGACAGTAGGAGAATCTCTTATCCTAGTATTTGTTTTTATACCTGTTCCTGACACAGAACTCTTGATCCCTTGGGATTACATCAGTAACAGAAGCGTCTTTTTCTTTAATGAGGCAACCCTTGGCGGGTTCCTGGGTGGAGGCTGGTCACCAGAAGGACCAGATTAGAAGCATAAAACTGTCCCCCAGAGTGAACCTGCAGAGGGAGAGAGGGAGTAAAGATTGAGTCAACAGTTGATCAAGGCTATGTGATGCAGCCTCCACAAAGTCTCGGAGTTATGGGGTTTGGAGATCTTCCAGAATGCTAGAAGATACCCTAAGAGGGCACAGAAGCTCTTCCCTATGCCTTGCTGTATATACCTCTTTCATCAGGCTACTTCTGAGTCATATCCTTTTATAATAAATGTGTAAATGTAAGTGATATGTTCCCCTCAGATCTGTGAGCAATTGTAATACATGGTCAGATCTGGGAAGGGGGTCTGTGGCTATCACCAAGGGAGGCAGCTCTGTGGGATCTGACTAACTCCATGTATAGAGCATCATCATTAAATTAAATTATAGGGCATGCAGCCTGTGTCAGAGAACTGGCCAGTGTGGAAAAACTCCACCCATTTTGGTGAGCAGAACTCTGCTATGTTGAGTATGTTCCTGTTATTTGCAGGAATAGATTCTTTGAAAGGATCAGTGATTACTAAAAGAGATTTTATCAAAGACACTGACTTAGCTGAGCATTCAATGACAACAAATATTACTGGGACACCAAACAACCAAACAAAAGAAATAGCACATAGGCTTAGAAATGAGCCCAGGGTTTAAAGTCCAAAGATCGGTGTCCAGGCTTCATTCTGCTAGTTCTTAGGGGTATAACCAGAAGCAAGCCCCTAACTCCCTCAAGCCTGCTTCCAAATGGGAAACTCAGATTAAAAGAATCCCCTACCTAACTCCACCAGAGTGAGGTTGTTTATGAAGATACTACAAACTAAGCAACATACAAAAATTGCAAAATAATTATTGGTGTTGAATTAAAGAACGTAAGACCCCAGTCTTCCCTCAAACCTGCAGACAGATCCTGTATCCTCCCCCAGAGCTCAAGAAATGTGTGCTTGCTCTAACTTCACTCCCTCAATTTCCATACCATTTCCTAGCTGTCTCTTATTCAGAATCCCTGCTCTTCTACTTTGGAAAGTTGTCACCATCTCCAGCCTGGACCCTTGCAATTCCTGGTCTTTTAATCCAGGACTCCCAAGCATTAGGTGTCTGTCCATCATCTGGGTCCTGTTATACTGCACACTCAGTCAGCTTCAGCTCAGGGGGTGTCCTGAAATGTTACCCTTCCCACTGGTGGTCAGAGGAGCACACTGCCAGTGGAAAGGCTCCAGTCTGTGACCCCAAAACCACTTCTACTCCTTCTGCACAACCCACCCCTTTTTCACATTGTCTCCAGAGTGATCTTTCTAAGGCATAAATATGACCCTGTTGCCTCTGTGCTTAAAACCTTCACCAAGCAGGAATCCTTGACGTCAGGCTGCAGACTTCAGCACCTAGAAGCTTTAAACAAGAAAACGATACCCAGGCCCCAGCCCAGCCCAAATAAAACTGTCCAGAGGTGAGGCCTGGTAAAGAGATTTCTTAATATCTCCCAGTTGGGTCTAATATCTAACTAAGATTAAAAATCCCTGACTCTGGGGTTCTCCCAATACAAAACATAAATTTCCCCTTCCGATAACCCCAAATAGAGTTTCTTATTTCCAGGCCCCAGTGACCTGAGTGGCTCACCCAAAGCCATCTAGTCTGCATGTGGTCCTCATCCAGTCTGCCTGGAACCCACCACACTCTAATGCAAGATGGGGAGGAAGAAAGGTAGAAGCCAGATACACAGGAGGGAAGCCCCATTCCATTATTTCAGGAACATATTCACCACTGATTTCAGCATCTCTTCTATTTATTTCCAGAGCTCCTGTGGTCTTTGATGGATTCTGGAGGAGGAAACTGTTTGGCATTTTAACCGAGTGAGTTGGAACTTGAGCACAGTGGTGGATGGGGAGTGACAGCACCTTATCGGTCAACACATCACAACCACTGTCACACTCACTCTTCTCTGCCAGCATTGTGGGCTGGGTTCCCCAGCAACCTGACTCACAGAGCAGCAAGCAATGCTTCCACAAGGAGATTCAATGTCTTAAAATGTCAGACGTGCAAGTTGCTGCTGTCAGCTTTTACGTCCCTGTGATATTTATCAGAAAGAAATAATTAAGTCCCCGAGAACCTGGGATCTCCCTTGGAGCTTGGGGTAATGATAAAAATGCATATGAGTGAGGTGTCTCATGGTGTTCACTGATCTAGGAACCTGCACTGTGACCTCCCCCTACGGGATGGGGATGGCACTTTACACACATGACCTGGTTTCCACATGAATGTGATGCCAGGAACTCTGTACTGGTCCTCACTTTATAGATGACAGAACTGAGGATCAGTGATGATGTGACTCGCCTAAGGCCACACAGATGGGAAAGACAGGGCCAGAATTTGCCTGCCATTGGAGGTCAAACCTATGGCCTTTCCAAAATTGGGCAGCTTTCAGCACCCACAGTGGTGCCCAGCATAGAGAAGACACTTAGCAAACACTCATTGAATGAATGAAGGAATGAAAGACTGAGTGACTGAATGACTGCCTCATGCCACACTGCCTTGAATGACAGAACTTAGCACCTTGGACAGGTAACCTCATCTCACCTCACCTCACCTCACCTCCCTTTTTCAAAGGTAAAAATGCCAGTTCTTTATAATTGAAGTAGAGGATAGGAATTAATTTTCATTTTTTTACCTCAGTTAAGCTGACTTGCTGACACCAATTTCAGGGTCAAGGGAAATATTCAGGTCTCAAGAGACTCAGGTCCAAGGGCTCTTAAGTTCAGACAAGTCTGTCCTATGCTCTGAGCCTCTATGTCCCTCCTCCGTGGAATGGGAGACTCAGATGAGTTGGACAGCGAAGCCCTCTCTGTATAGTGTCCTCCAATAAAGCAAAGAGATGGACATGCAGGAAGAAAGGCTGGGGGGAGGGTTCCTCCTTCCAGAAAAGACAGTGGGGGAGATTTCCTTCCAAAAAAGGCTTGAAGGGGTAGTCCTCATTGGAGCATCATCAGGACCATGGCCCCTTTCTACTGTTGACAGCACAGTCAGATGAAACCACCTGCCCCACAACTGCCCTACACATTCCCCCTTTTCTGCCTCTGTTTAGACTGAGCCTTCTGCCTGA
Source organism: Castor canadensis (assembly GCF_047511655.1). Taxonomy (NCBI): domain Eukaryota; kingdom Metazoa; phylum Chordata; class Mammalia; order Rodentia; family Castoridae; genus Castor; species Castor canadensis. The sequence goes on along the minus strand of NC_133388.1, from coordinate 13,852,440 downwards.
AGGGCCATTTCCCCAGCTCCGCCTGGTGAAATACACCTTGCCAAGCACCTCCCTCACTACGCCCCCCCATGTACTCTCTGTTCCCATGGCACTTTGTGCCACAGTAACACTTCGTCCCTGTGTTCATTCACTCACTCACCAATTTATTCATTGATTCGCCCTCTCAAGGATTCTCTCCAGCACCTTCTGTGTGGCAGACCCTGAATTATACAATTTCATGTGTCATCTCATTTGATCTTTTTAACAGCACTGTGAGGCGGCCATTGTGATTATCTAGATGTCACAAAGGAGCAGACTGAGATACAGAGATCTGTCATCTGGCTCCCATGTAGCAGAATTTGCACTTGGGTCATGCAGTCTAACTCCAGGTTCCAAGCCTTTCTAGTGTCTCCTCTGCCAGATTCCAGGCTGCCCCAGGATAGGGGCTGTCTTATTCTTGCACCCAACATCATTCAAGAAGTTTTCACTGAGCACTCACTATGCATTCGCCCCTGTGATGGACTCTGCAGTCTTGTGGTTACAGTGTGGCTCCCACTGTTGTAGTGTGTCAGGTTTGGGGCTTAGCTTCAGAAAGGATGCATTGAGCTTCCTTGCTGGGTGGCAAGGTAGGTAATGGTAGGCAAGGGGTCAAGTCCAAGGCAAGGATCTCAGGACAGATCCTGGCATGGCTGCATTGGAGACCAACGGCTGATGGTGACAGATAGTGGTCAGAGACAGGGTGGTGGGGTGAAGTAACTTATGCTGGGTGGGGAAAGCCAGGCTGAGGATGCAGAAAGACAAGCCTCACTGCTCCAGATTAGCCTAGGGCTGCCCCCATGCCTGGATTCAGACAGAAAATTCTGCTTGCCACAGAAATATGGGGCCCAGACTGTGTACATGGGTGACCTGAGCCAGCCGCCTCTCACCTCCACTTAGGGGCCAGTCTCCTTCACAGAGTAAAGGCCTGGAAGGCAGAGGGTTTGGAGAGGTGGATGCAGTACCAGGTCCTTCCTCCAGGCTCGACTGCATTTGTGCATCAGAGAGAAGAGTTCTTGTCTGGCTCTACATCTTGCAGAGCTGTTCCGCTTCCTCTGAGGGCTTCAGAAGGCCCAGAAATTTCCACCACTTATTGCCCTAGTAAAGTAGAAATCCTGCAACTTGGTTTAATGTAACACCAAACTGTTCATTCTGTTATATGCTGGGTGTGGCACTGGGCACCGGGACAAAGCAAGGAGGAAAGAAACAGCAAGGAGGGAACTTCTCTAGGACAGGGGCCCTAGAGAAGGAGATATGTGTGCAGCTGGCTCTGTCCGCAAGCAGGCAAGGCCATTTGCTGTCACTGATGAACAAGCAGGGCACTGTGATGTCCTCAAACAGGGATAATGTGTCCTGCTGTGTTGAAAGAAAGCTTTACAGAGAAGGTGAAGTTTGAGCTGGACTGGGAATGAATGAGGTTTTGATAGGCTGAGCACCGAGGCGTTTCTTTCAAATGTGTAGAATTTATTATAAAGAAATAAGCCAAACAGACTCTGATCAGAAGGTGGCCCTCATGAAGCAAGTGACACAAGGTCTTTGTGCTGCCTCAAATCTTCCTGGGATTCCCATTCCTAGGAATGTCACTGCCACTAATACCCCCTCCTCCTGGAGGTCTGGCCCCCTTTACCTATAGTTGCAATAAATTGTCCAGACCTACCCGGTCTAACCTTAATGGCTCTCAGGTTTCCCATGCCCCTCCAATTATTGTACCAGTGACTGTTCAGGCCACCAGCAATTCCTGACCAGACCACTGCAACACTCTCCCTGCCCCAAGCTGAGCTCTCTTTTGCTTTCCTCTGGATTCTCAAAGCACTTTGACCTCGTGTTTATGATCATCTTTTTCATGTTGTGCTTTGCAGTTTTTCGTGCTCTGAGCCCCACATCTGGCACATAATAGATGCTCCCTAAGTGTCTCTCTAAGTGAACTGATGGGTTGGCACTACCCCCAGTATCTTTATTTACATCAGCCTACACAATATTGCTGTAAAGAGGAACTGAGTGGTGAGCTGGAGAGCCGGTTGAAAGTTAGGGCTCAGTCTCCAGGGAGCTTGTCTAACTGATCTAAGCAGTCCTATCAATTCCCCGTTGACCATAAAAGTGGGCATTCCCAGTGACTGCCAAGCACTGGTAGGGGCATTGTGAAAGGGGTTGGTGGGAGGCCACATTAATATGAATCCCAACTGCAGGTGTCTCAGTCCATATTGTACTTCTATAACAGAACACCCAAGGCTGGGTTGTTTGTAATGAGCAGAAATTTGTTTGGGAAGTTCAATATTGAGGTGCTGGCATTTGATAGGGACCTTCATTCTATGTCATCCCATAGTGGAAGGCAGAAGACAAGAGAGGGAGAGAGTAAGAGGAGGTGGAACTACTTTCATTACAACCTGCTTTTGTGATAACTAACTTACTCCTTCAAAAGCAGCATCCATCTATTCATGAGTGCAGAGCTCTCCTGATCTAATCGCCCCTTATTAGTTCCCATCTCCCAATATACAATGGAGATTACATTTCCTACACATGAAATTTGGGGACACTTTAAAGCACAGGAACAAGTAAGAGGGAAGATGTGAAGATGACAGTGGCTGAGCTGCATGGCAAGATTAGTGCCATCCCATAAAACGGGCACACTGTCTGTAACTGTGGGGATTCTGCTCAATTCCTAGACATCCTGTCATATGGCAAAAGGGAGGGAGAACCAGCTGGTGTTGAGAGACATATCCAGTTTCCAGGATCTCTGGAATGGCAGATGACATGGAACTCTGCAAAGAACATTGAATTGGGAGTCATGAGAAAGACTCATGCATGGATTCCAGCTGTTCTGTCACCTGGCTGCGTGGTGACAGTCATATCTAAGGCAACACACCCACTCCAGCCCTAACCATCATCCTGCACTCATTAAGGGATTCACCCATATGTGGACCATACTTGATTATGAGAACTACTTCCCCATGCAGTGGCCAAGGCGAGTGAAAGTGAGGATCAGGCTGCCTGACTTCCACATTAGGAAGGGGAAAGCTTCCACAACTGCCATTCTTGTGTATTGTCCACGTGCTCTCTGGTACTCTCCTACTCCCCAGCCTCCCCACATCTGCACAGGCACACAGAGTCTATTAACTTGCCCCTCCTACTCTGGCTCTCCATCTCTTCTGCCATGACCTCCAAGGTTCCCCTGCTCCCTCCCCATCTGGACTTCCATCAGATAGATCTTACTGGTGTTTGGTCCCAATCACCTTGCATTCTTGCAGTCCAAAGTACACACCCCAAGCAATAGAAATTTCACCTACACAAGGAGTTTGGTGCCTTGCCATCTCCCCTTCTCAAAGCACTGTGCAAATTCCCAGCGACAGTCACTTTCTGGTGAAGAGCAGCGACCACCTGCTGAGGCCAGGCCCTGGCAGGGAGCCAGTCTGCTGGCCCAGGGATACTTATGCCTCAGCCCTCTCTACTGTTGTGCAGTGGTTCCAGTTGCCTTCCCAGTGAGGGATCAGACTCTCAGGAGGAGGAGAGGGTTTTGAATGTTTTGTGACATTCAGCACAAGGTTCACTTGGCAGAAGTCCCTGGGTGGTGGGGAGCTGGGTGGTCTGAATGCCCCTCCTAGAGACCCAGGGGAGGAATACAAGGCTCCTTGAATACCTCTGTGCTTTTGAGATTGCCAAGGAAGATGAAGTGACTATGCAGTACTTTGGAAAGAATGACAGAAATTGGGGTGGAGGGAGATCTGTAAGAGAAACAGGCATAGGTTGACTTACTTAAGTCAATCTTGGGTTATAGTGAAAGAGCACAGGACCTAGACCTAAGGTAGAGCTATGTTCTGGCTACACTCCTCATTGGCAGTGTGACCTTGAGGGGAGTCACCCCACAGTTTATGAAATGTGAACAGGAATTCCTCTCTCTAGTGCTGCTGAGAGGATTAATTTAGAGAAGGTTCTTGGCAGATCAGAAATTGTGAGCACTGAGAAGCTAGGCCAGGGAGCAGCCAAATGTCAGCATGAACAATGGGGCCTTAGGACATCAGGCTTGACCTAGGAGCCTAGTAGGCTCTCTTGATCTCATCTGTAGGTAGACAGAAGGATTGGACAGAGATCAGAGGCCAAGGGCATGGTAAGAGCAGCCCCTGAACACTTGGACAGAGCCAGTGGTCTAAAGTTCATGTTCCTTGAAATATCTGCAGAGAACAGACTCCCACCACACCAGGCAGGCTTGATGCTGTTCCTGATGCTCCAAAGAGTAAACAGAGTCAAGCCAAAGAGTATTCAGAATAGGCATCAGGAGAGTTTTGGAAAACTCAGGCAGCAATGGTGAAAGCATGGATTATCCTAGTTCAAGTCCAGAAGCTTCTAGCTGGATGGTTTTGAGACCATCCAGGTGCCTCTACCTGGATTGAAAAACCTTAAAATGTGTCTCCTCGCAGCCACTGCCCAAGCACTTTCCCAACTGGTGTTCAGAAGTATTCTAGTTCCTGCAGGATATTAATGGTGTTCCTTGAGGCAAAGACTCTGTGGCCCAAGCTGAGGCCCAAGCTGTTTTGGGAATGTTGAGCAAAGCAGTATGATGTGTGCTTCTACACAGGTGGACTTCTTGGTTCCCTTACAGTGCTAGTGTTCCTGGGAAACTTCCAGAAAAGGAGAGGGTGCGCCACTGCTCCCAAGCTTACTTGGTAAACCATCTTCATTTCTGCTCATGGAAGTGAGATTTGATGAAGCATGGTGTGGGAAAAGGTGGCTTAAAGTATAAGATGACGGGCTGGGGATGTAGCTCAGTGGTAGAGCATTTCTTAGCATATAGAAGGCCATGGATTCTGTCCCTAACACCGGAAAAGAAAATAATCATGAAATCTAAATCCCTTAGGCTAGCATTCAAGATAACCTGGGATTAGATCCTAGAATCATGGAGAATAAAGTTGGTTGTGTCAAAGTGAGTTGTCTACTACCAGGGAAGCCTCCACTGAGCATGCATGGATAGCAGAATTCTTGGGCATGGTGCTGTGGGTAGAAGTGTGTGTAAGTGAGACCTGAGGAGGTGGATGTATGAGAGTCAGGCACACTAGAGACTCTGTGCTTAAAAAACAGACCCTTGCTGGGTGCTGGTGGTTCACACCTGTAATCCTAGCTACTCAGGAGGCAGAGATCAGGAGGATCTCAGTTTGAAGCCAGCTCAGGCAAATAGTTCATGAGACCTTATCATAAAAAAAGTCATCACAAAAAAGGGCTTGTGGAATGGCTCAAGGTGTAGACCCTGGGTTCAAATTCCAGTACCACACAAACACACAAAAACAGACCCCTGCAGAAAGGAAGTTTCTGGTTGAACATCACGAAGGGAGACTGTTGCTACCATGAGTGCAGCACTACCATCTCTGTGTTCATCTGAGAAATGACCGTGACAAGGTCATAGGACATCACAGCATGAACCCGCTTTAGAAGTCACACAGCTCAGTGGTGTCAGATAGCAGTGCTCATGACCATCACCTGGAGGGGCTTTGTCACACATATAGCCACCCCACATTCACTTACACATGTCAGAAATCCTAACACAGTGGATCTGAAAGGGAACGTGGAATTCTAAATTTGAAACAAGCTCCCCGGGCAATCTGACTGGGCAATGCGACCCTTAGGTCACATTTCAACAGATATTGATCAGGTAGATATTGGATAATAAGTAGAGATCACCCTTTATTGTATAAGGATGATGAAGCTGAGGCTGCCCACATCTGTGGGGGCTGAACCATAGGTTAAGATGCCCTCTACCTCACCAGGGACTGGTGAGCTCAGTATCTCCCATGGAAGAAACCGGTTTAAAGAGCTGAGGAGTAATGAGGAGTGAGTGGCACCCTTTGGTGAGCTTGCGGTTCAATGTGATAAACAGGAAGTACATGCAGAGGAGCAGATGGGGGTGGCAGTCCCACTGGTTTTAACTGACTGGTTAGAGTGAAAGGAGGCATTCGGGGAGCAGATGGGGGTGGCAGTCCCACTGGTTTTAACTGACTGGTTAGAGTGGAAGGAGACTAGCTGCTAGGGAGACCAGGGTATGCTCCGATCCATGTGGCACTCAGGCACATGAATGGCACCATGGAGCTGACCCTCCACTTGAGGTAAGGGCTGGGCCATTATACTCACCCATCAGTCTGGTATTAGTTGCAAACTGCCCCATCCTGGGAAGTGGAGTCGGGTACAGCTTTCCCTATCAGGTGACTTACTACAGTTGAGGGAGTTTTCCAGAGAGGGGGCTGCTGTGATCTGTGTCTGCCAACACTCAGGGCAGATGGGAACAGATACATGGGAGCAGTAGAGGGGATCTGGTGGGGTACACACAGCATCCACAGTAACTCAACTCCCTTTTACTCTACAGAAGTGAAACTGAAGTCCCAAGAAAGTAAGTGCCTTGCTGAGGGCCACATAAGTCAGTTCTTGAGTTTAGCACTCTGATTTCTTTTTTTGTTCTTTTCAACAGTGCTCTATTTTCAACATGTCCCATATTTTTATCCACAGAGCCTCAAAGCCAGAGGGTGTCCCCTGGTGAAATCTGGTTTTTTGTCCTTGCTCAGCAAATCCAACAACTGCTAAACTTCAGGGCACAATGAAAGACATTTCTAAAGCTGGTGCCATATTGACTTTTTCGGGAAGTTGTCATGGCTGCATCTATCTTATACACAGTAATGAATTGCTTTCCTTCCTGCTTGTGCCCGGGGGTGACTGTGTTGTGCAAGGGGCTGTTTTAAAAAGCAAACAGACGACCATGTCCTTTCCGGTATGTTTCCCTAATGGACAAAAAGGCATTCTTGAATGAATACGAATACTGAAATCATTGAATTTAGCACTGACAAGGGAACCCCAGAAAACATCTGAGGACCAGAGGGTAGAGGGACTCTTTCAGTGCTCATGCTAAGACAGCACACACTTTTCTTCGGTCATCGTTTTCTATGGCAGGTTTTGACCACAAGCCTGCAGGTAGAAAGTGGTTAATTCTACCCTTTACTTTTCATTCATCAGGCACAGGAAGCGTAGGCAATAAAATAGCACCCCATGATTGCCTGTGGTGTCACTTACCACCTAATGAAGCGTCTAAACAGTACAGGAAAATCCAAGCCACCACCTGAGCTGGTATCGCTCTACCCCAAGGAAAGAAGGTTGACATTTTAATTAATGTGTATGACAAATGTAGAATTCCCAGGAGATGCTTTGAAATATGGAAACAGTTCCTGGGTCTCAATTTCAACCTTCACATTCCCCAGGGAGTCTGGGAATGCCAGTTGGCATCCCATAAATACTTTCAGATTACAGATGGGAAAACTGAGATGTGAAGTGCACAAGCAATTTTCCCAGTGCCACATGGAGAAGAAGATGCCAAACTGAAACTCAAGGTCAGACATTTCCTTGGGACTCAGAGACTCCACATCAAAAGTGAGAGCCAGGGAGATCATGAGTGAAAACAGGCATTATAAATGAGAAAGTTCTGTACACATGAAAGTGCTAGCCTTCCTTGAGTGTGTCCTTTTGAAGGATAGCCCTGACAAGCATTAGGACGCGAGAAGTCACGAGGAACGTGGAAATGCTCAGGACTTCGCAGCTTTTAATAAGGAGAACCAAGGCATTTTTCTTGGCTCCTTTTGAAGGTGATCCCTACAGCCCTGACTGACGATCTTTCCCCATTTTAATAGCGGTCTGGTGGTGATATCATAGCAAATAAATTTAAGTGACACAAAGAGTGCAATTGCCAACTTTAAACTCTAACTAAGCACTATATATTTTGTTTTCTGAAGATGTGACACCCAGCAGATTGACCTGCATTTTCAGTCATATTTATAGGACAAAAGCTTTCTTGGCAGCAACATGAATTAGTTCATGATCTTCAAGACTCAAGATAAACCAGCAAGCTAGAAGGGCTGGAATCATTATTATTCTCGCCCATTCCTCCTAAGTTCACTGCCATGTTGGCTCAGGCTGCCCACCCCATGGTAGAGTAGCCTCCCCAGGTGCCAAGACTGCTAGGAAGATGTGAGGTCATTTGAAAGGTGTTGTTGAGTTGCTTCCTCTGAGGCTGAAATTCCACAGGAGTGGTTCCATTCAATTTCATTCATTGACATCCAAACTGGAAGGGGCCTGAGATAATAATCTAAATTGATGTCTTCATTGTACAAATGAGAAAACAGCTCATACCAGGGGGATGTCTGGTTGTGGCCACATAGGTATGGACAGAGCCAGAACTGGAATGTAACACCATTGGCTTTCCCTGGAGGGCTGATTTTGCCATCACATCCACAAAGACAGTGTGGATCCAGGTCCTGAAGTGGATGGCACTGGCACCCACTGGTTCTTTCAACACACACTTTACTGATCACCTCTTATAAGGGAGGCATGGGGAGCAAGTGACCATCAAGATAAAGACTTTGTTTATGTGAGCTGCTATTCTAGGAGTAGCTATGAACTGGTAGATTAATAAATAAATAAGCAGACAACATCAAAGAGTTAGACATACAATAGGAAAAAATACAGCTATGTGGTTTTGATGCTTGTGCCCTCTAAAATTTAGGTTAAAAAGAATCAAAATCTATAAATGGTTATGGTGTGGACTAAATTGTGCCCTCTTCCTTCTCCCCAAATCCTTATGTGACTGTATTTGGAGATAGGGTTTTTAAAGATATGATTAAGTTAAAATAAGGCCATACGGGTGGGTCCTAGTCTACTCTGCCTGGTGTCCTTATAGGAAGACGACATTTGGACACATAGAGAAATATCAGGTGCTCCTATGTACAGAGCAGAGACCATAGAGGGCACACCAAGAAGGCAGTCATCTTTAAGACAATAAGCAAGGAGGAAACTAGCCTGCTGACAACACCCTGGCCTTGGCCTTCCAGTCTCCAGAACTGTGAGGAAATATGTTCTTGTCTAAGCTACACACTTCGTGCTATTTTGTTATGGCATCCCTAGAAAACTCATAAAGGTTACAAGGAGAAAGGCATTTCATCTGGCCAGAGGGGAAATAAGTTGTTCTCTAAATCTTTCAAAAACTTGGTTCCATAGGGACAGGGGACAAAATGGATAGGATCCCAGGGTTCAAAAGACTGAGGGTCCCAGGGGCCAGAAGAGCCTTCAAGATGAAGGTAGAGACTTTCACAGATAGGGATGTGTGTGAGAGAGAGAGAGGGGGAGAGAGAGAGTGAGAGAGAGAGAGAGAGAGAGAGAGAGAGAGAGTGTGTGTGTGAGAGTGTGAGTTTATAGAGCTGTGTGTTATAGGAGCAAGGCATGGAACTCGGGAGCAGGGGGTGGGCTTGAGAATAGCACAGGAATGAATGACAAGGTTCAGCTGTGGAGGAAAACTGGGCCAATCATGACAACTGGCTCAAAGAGGTGTAGTCACATGCCCAAAAGCAAACAGCTAGTGGCCAGGCTAGGCTACGAATCAAAACCTCCTTGCCTAATTTTTGCACCCCACCTCACCTCTGCAGTAATTTCTGAAGGGACAGATTGCCTGGCCAGATGGACCATCTGCCCAGCTCTGGCTGACAAATTCCTTCCTCTGGCATCAACAGGCATTGTTCACCGGACCAGAGGAGCGTGGATACCATCCTGTCCTCCATGGGTTTTTGAAGGCTGCGAGACGACCAGAGATTGAGTGGAGGGGTTTTGGTTCTAGGAGAACCTCAGGGGGCTCAGAGAGCCAGCAGGTGTGTGACACATGTGCTTGCCAAGTTCTGTGAATGCTAGCAGAGGGAGAATTCTGAGCACGGCTGTTGAGTTGGGGAGGGAGCAGGGCAAATTTTTCAGCCACAAGCCTTCCAAGCACAGGTGGACAATGAACTTCATGTGCCCTTCAGCCCAGAGTAGCTCACTTTCACCTTTGGCTCTAGAATGCCTGGGGGAAATGACAATGGCTTCCACTCATTAAGACCTACTAAGCACAGGTGCTATGCACATGTTATCTTGTAGCTAAATGGAAGAACAGGGATGATGCATTGCTAGTCACTGAAGTCAACTTAGCAGGAGCAGGAGACCTTTGTCACATGGGTGAGTGCCAGGGCAGTTGTCACCAAGGCCTGCTGAGTGGGCAGAAGGGGGGTGTTCATCCTGTCATGATCCCGTGGCCATGTTGAGTACGTGGCCAGGACTCTGTATGCCATCTGTGTGCCCAGAGAGGTACAGAACAGCTGAGCTTCCCATACCATCACAACTCTGCCAAACCCCCCCCCCCTTAGCTTCTGCTCTTCTGGCAACTTCCAGCCATCTCCCCACAGGTTCCCTTCCTCCATTCTGAGAGGCTTTGACTGTGGATTCAGCACAAAAGCAAATCCAGCTCTCCTCCCTTTACTAGGGAACTTTCTGTTTCATTAGAGCAGGTTTGAGCAATTGCGCCTTCTGCTGCAAGCTTCTGGATGCACAATGATCCCGCTGGCCAGCCCTCCAGAGAGTCCTTATTTTCTGCGCTAGTGGTTTATTGGGAATGGACTCAAGGAAACTGAAAAGCATGTAACCACATGCATGAGGGTCCAAGGCCTTCAAATTAGTTAGCTTATCTCCTGCTTGTCTGGATTGCAGCTTTCTTAGTTCTTGCTGAATTGTGTCTCTAATGGCCTCTCTCTTCTACTCACCTGTCATTCAAACTGAAAAGACCCCATGAGCCTGGAGTAGGCAGAACAGGGGCAGCCACTGAAGAAGTTTGGAGTAAATGTGAGAAAGGCCTAGATGTTAGGGAAAGAAGGAAGGTGAGTCTACAACCAGGAAGGCTGAGGTAGAGAGAAGTACAGAAACCTGCTTTTCTTAAACTCTGCTACACACCAGTGCTTGACACCACCAGTAAGGACACCCTCCTCCCAAATACTTCTGACCTCATCACTTCTCTGCTTAAAACCCTTCAAGGGCACATTAGAATCAATAGGATAGACACCCAAACCTTGAAGACTCTCCAGCTCCAATCTCTGCTTACTCTTACACTGTCTTCTTTTCTCACATCCTGACCAACACTACAGTTCCCCAAAGACATCCTTGTGTGCCTTCAAGGTTCAGCAGTGCTGGTTCCTTTGGCCATGATGCCCTTCCACATTTGCATCTGTCAGATGGTATCTATTTGTTCTTTTAAGTGTCTCATCTTCTGGATCATCCTCTTGTTTCCCCTAGGCTGGGATAGCCACCCCTATCTGGGTTTGTGTGCATTCCATCCTAAACCCAGTGCTAGACATGTTCCCCTACATGGTAGTGGTTGCTATGCTTCAGTGGGCAATGAGCTCCTTCCGAGCTGGTCCTGAGTCCCTCAGTGTTCAGGCCCCTGTGTGGTGCTGAGCATGTAGTCATCCCTCTGAAAATGCCTGCTGTGTGGGTGATGTCTGACCTTGTTTGGGGAGAATTGGAAGAATTCCAAGTTCCTTTCCAGAACTCCCATTACTTTTTGATACCCAGTGAGGCAGCTGGAGCCCTCTGTGGCATTTGAAGTGAGAAAGACATCATAGGGCTTTGGTGGGTGCACACACAAAGGGATCTGCATTTGCAGGAAGTGCAGGAGAGGAAACAAAGATAATCACCAGAAGGTCTGACTTCTGAGTCACTCATGCCTGGGCAATTCAGAAAGCAGCAGAGTGCTGTGGGCTAAGCCAGGAGTTTGTTTATTCTGCCAATTTCAAGCCAGTGTTAATATAATGACTTTCAAATTGGCTGGTTTAGCCTTCCTCATTTGTGTAAGCCCAGAGTGCCCTCTCCAGCAGCATATAGACATTCATTCACTTACTAGTTCCTTCCTTCCTTCCTTCCTTCAGTCAGCACATAACCTATTAAGTGCCAGCTCTAGCATTCCTCTATGCTAACACCTTGCGACTCAGAGATGATCAGAGGAGATGAACACCCTGAAAGATGAAGAAAGCTGGTGGTCCAAATTCTATGATAAGTGCTACTTAGCACAGAGGGGGGTCTCATCAGTGAGGGGTTCAGGAAGGCTCAAACTTGAGGGATAGGGACAGGAGGAAATGGGTGGGCTAAGTACTGGAGGTGCGAGAAAGTATTACATATTGACAGGATTTTGGTTTGTTCATCATTGATGGACAATGATGTCAGAGAAGGGGAGGGACTGAACCTATGTGTCCAGGTCCATGAAAGGTCAATTACTGTTATCTTAACCGTTGTGTGATGAGAAGCACTGAAGGGATTTAAGAAAGGTAGGATAGAATCTGAGTGGCAGAGTTCACCAGGCTGTGATTGGGAGCATGGAATGAGGTTGGGAGCACATGCTGAGGTCAGGGAGCAATTGATTGTGATCTGTGAAAGGTGTTGGTCAGGCTCTGGCCCTTGACCCATGTGAGGATGTTCCCTCTAATGCCTGACACCATGACTCCATGCATCATTTATGTATTCCATCCTCTTACAAGGACTGCATCCTCTAGGTATAGCCTGTGCCTTTTAAGGGGGTCCTATACAACATGCTGAAAACTTGGATTCCGTGCTTACCTTCTCACCAACATGACTCCTGTTACAGACATCCCAGGGTTCAAAGGGATTCACAAAAGCTACAAATATGTACCTTCAAGAAGCCTTGGAGACCATCTATCCAAAGCCCTGTGCTGACCACACCTGCCCTTGTCTCTTTCATTTCAGCCTGTTTAGGATGTGACTTGAAAAGCACCATGACCACAGACTTCCCCCAGTTATGGGGACTAGATCCCCCTCTTCAGAATCTTCCCTTTCAGCTTTCATTTATCTGAAAATTTCATAATTTATCTTTCTTTGTTCAGATACAGAATTATTGGTTCACAGTCTTCTTTCTCAGGACTTTGAATTTGCCATCCCACTGCCTCCTAGCTTCCTTAGCTTCTAATGAAAAATCAGCTGTTAATCTTATTGAGGATCCTTTATGCATGGTGAGTTCATTCTCATTTGCTGCTTTCAAAATTCCTTTGGGTTTTGAAACTTGACTATAATGTGTTTTGATGTGAATCACTGAGGTTATCTTGCTCAGAATTCATTGAATTTCATGAATGTGTTGATTCATATCTTTAATCAGGATTGGGGAGATTTTAGCCACTATTGTCTCATATATTTTGGTTCTTCTTTGTCTCTTCTTCTTCTGGACTTCCAATGATGTGTATGATGATGCAATTTATTGTGTCCCACAGGTACCTCAGGTTCTGTGCATTTTTCTTCATTCCTTTTTCTTTTTGCTCCTCAGAGTGGATCATTTCAATCGTCTTATCTTCAAGTTCTCTGATCATTTATTCTTCCTGTTGCTCAGATCTACTATGGAGTCCTCCAGTGAATTTCCCATTTTAGCTATTGTACTTTTTAGATCCAGAACTTGTTGAGTTCACTTTTATAATTTATGGTTTTTTATTGATAGTCTCATTTTATTCATACATCATTTTCCTAATTTTTAAAAAATTGTTTTATTATTTATTTGTGCATACAAGGCTTGGGTCATTTCTCCCCCATGCCCCCATCCCCTCCCTTACCACCCACTCCACCCCCTCCCTCTCCCACCCACCCCCTCAACTAATGAAACTAATTTTCTTTAGTTTCATACCTATGCCTTCCTTTAGCTCATTGAACATTTTGATACAGTTGGTTTAATGTCTTTGACTAGCAATTACAATGTCTGGTCTTCCTCAGAGATGGTTCCTGCAAGATCCTTTTTTCCTAAGAATGGGCCATACATTCTTGTTTCTTTGTATGCTTTGTAATTTTTGGCTGAGAACTGGACATTCTGAATGTTATAAAGTGGTAATTCTGGAAATCAGATTCTTCCTTCCTCAGGAAAAGCTGATTTTGTTGTTTGTAATTTTCCAAATTATGCTTGCAAAGTGTATATTACTTATTGTGCCTGGTCGTTGAAGTTTATAACCTATTATCTTTGAAGTTGGCTAGTAACCTGGTAAAGATTTTCTTGAATGTCTGGCTCCAAAAACAGGAGGGACAACATTCTGTCTGTAGATCTTTCAATCAGTACCACCATGGGAAGTCACTGTTGACAAGAGTTTGAAGGCCTCCATACCAGTTCCTTAGGGCACTGTCAGATCAACCAAAATGCACAACCCATAACTTTTGGATCCCAAGGTCCCAGTACCCATCCTTTCATCAGCCACCTGTGACAAGTGCATGTGTTGCTACACCACAGTTGTGGTGGGGTTGAGGAATAGGAATAGTAGTCTGTCCAGTTGATTCACTTATAAATGATCAGCAGCCTTCCCCTTCACTGAGCCCTTCAGTGGGTGTGGTAAATGTTTGTTTGGGTTCCAGAGTCCCAAAAGAATTGATTTCCATTGTTCTTTTCAGCTTCACATTAACTTTGGTGGAGGAACAGGCCATTAGAGATATTTGCTACACCATTTTACACAATGCTACCTGGAATCTTTTTCTTGGTACCCCTATACAGGAAGTATTTGGGGCTTGGTAAAATGTCAGTGAGCAGTTCAGAGACCAAACAATGGGGCATGGCCTCTTAAGACTGTCTCCTGTCTTGGACTCACAGAGAGAGATAAAGGAGAAGAAGAACATCGGAGTTCTCTTTTTTTTTTGTGGGACTTTGACTTGAACCCAGGGCTTTGCACTTGCAAATCAGGCACTCTACTGCTTGAGCCACATCTCCAGTACATTTTTCTCTGGTTATTTTGGAGATGAGGACTTGTAAACTATTTTGGGCTGGTGTCAAACCACAATTCTCTCAATCTCAGCCTCCCAAGTAGATAGGATTATAGGCATGAACCATCAGTATCTGGCTGGGGTCCTCTTTAAGAGTACATAGCTCATCTTCTTTGGGCAGGATGAGGAAGCAACTGACATTTATCTAATGCTAAACTTTTCTCATTAGAATGTCACCAGTCTTGAATGGCAGATTTATAAATGAGGAGACAGAGGTTCTAAGAAGTGGAGTGATATTTCTCACATTATACAGCTGATAATGGTGGAGCTGAAATTTGAACCAAGGTCTGTGGGCATCCCAAGCTTGTACTTCTAGGCCTGCATGAGAGAGGCATGCCTTGGGATAAAAATGTGGCCTCTCAAGAGAGCTTCTTGCTTACATCTTTAAAAGGCCAAGTTCCTTCTGATGCTTGGAACTCAGTTCCTCCATCTCTGTAGTGGGGGCTTGCAGTGGCTCACCTATGGGATTCTATGGAATTCAAAGAAAACAGAGGCCTGAAACAGGCCTGTACAGCCCAAGTTTGAGCCACCCAGCTGGGATAGGCCATATTTCCTCCACCGAGCACCAGCACCAGTCCCCCAGCCTGCCTGGCCCTTCTTATGCTGAGGCGCTGGCATTTGCTCAGCATCCTGACAGGGGTGAGGAGGGATGCAAATTAATCCAGGCTAAGGAGGACTAATCTTCCTTTGTCTTCCTTGGAAGGACCTTCCTTACACTTACAACCTGGGCACTGCAGTGTGCCTTGTCACTGTCTTGGCTAAGGACTAACTTTGGCTGAATATAGATTGTCTTTAGAGAGCACTGTATGCTCAGCTGTACTTGAAGTCATTTTTCACCTTGATGCTATCAACTCCCCAACCCTTGATGTCTTCTGCATGTCAGCTGTGAGCCCATGCTTCCTGTCAGTGTAGAACCTACCCTTCAGCTGGCAATCACCATTTGTAGTGGAAAGTCAGGCCTCCCATGGAGCCTTCAACTCAGGGAAGTTTCCTCCTATTGGCCTTGCCCTGTAGGAAGAAATAAATAACAGTCCTTTCTTGTCATAACCAATGCCAGGTACCAACTGAACCTCGAAACACTTTATTTGGGCTCTTCTGCCTCCTCTTCTATGCCAATCAATCCTCAAGGGCAGCAGACTACATCTTCCTCTCTTGCCTTCCTTTCAAATAGAGTGCAAACCTACAGACACATAGGTGCTCCAAGCACAAAGGCACCAAGAAGAGAGTTGGTCTCTGGTCTCAGCAGTTCACAGGTTTCATGATAAATGTTAGCAGATTTACTAAGGTCAGAGTTGCTAAGAGGCCCCAGTCAGAGAGGTTATGGAGATATCCTCAACCCTTCCAACCAGTGAGGGCTGGGACCTGCCCTGACTGACAACACGCTGGCTGTGAGCCAGAGATAAGCCATATAGCCTGGAGCCTGCTGCTACCTATGGTGTTGGAGACAGCAAGGCTATTTGGCAAGTTCTCCAGAGAAGTAGAACTGGATATGTGTGTGAGTGTATGAGATTGAAGAAAGAGGAAAAGAGAAAGATTGGGTATGAGAAACTAGAAACTGGATTACTTGATTTTGGAGGTTGGCAAGCCTCAGGTCTGCAAGCCAGCAAGCTGGAGACCCAGGAGAGCCAGTATAAAGTTACAGTCAAGACTGGCAGATGTGAGACCCAGAAAGAGCAGATGTTTAAAGTCTGGAAGCAGAAAAATCCAATGTTCCAGTTTAAAGGCAGCCAAATAGAAGTTCCACCTTAGTTAGCCTTTTTTTTTTCTTATTCAGGCCTTCAACAGATTGGACAAGTCCCATTTACTTTACTCAGTTTACTGTTCAAATATTAATCTTATCCAAAAACACCCTCACAGAAACATCCAGAATACTTTGACACATCAAAGTAATCATCTCAGGAAGAATTATTCACTGGTTTCTGGGTGTTGAGTCTTGTCTCCCTCATAGTGTTAGGAAAGTGTAGTCGAGATTAACAGTGCAGGCTCTCTGAGCTATCAGTATTTGTACCCTGTACTTTTGTCTATGCGAACTTGGACCCTTTGTTTAACCTTCACTGTCTAAGCTATTGCACCAGTAAAATGGAGCTCTTAACAGAAAGCACACCATGGCATTGTGAACACAATAGAAAGTAACCTCATAAAGCACTTAGCACAATAATGAGCATAGAGAAAATGCTCAAAAATTGTATCATTGGTGCTGACGCCATTCCAAACCTCTCATCTCCCTCCGTGCTGTGAACTAACTCAGCACAGAGGAAAGTACACAGGGTTTGGATCCAGACAGGCCAAGGCAGCTCCACCTCTTACCAGCTACACATGTGGGGCCAATTGTCTCCGTCCTTTGTGCCTCATTGTTCCCTGTGTGTACCTGGATGCAATGTGGCCTCATTCAATGGCTTTAAGGATTAGAGGACACCCATTTGGTGTTCAACCTGTAGAAGCCACTCAGCGGCTGCTGGCTCCTTCTCAGTGCCTGAGAGACAGAGACCACATTTCTTTCTTTAAAATCTCTGGTGAGCACTTAGCTTGTAGTAAGTGCTCCTAAGGTATTGTGAATGCAGTGGTTTTGCCTGGTGAGTAAACACGGCCCTCCCTATCACCAGAAACCTGTGCAGAGACTGGGTCCAACAAAGCCTCTGCAAAGCTCCTGGAATGCCAGACCCTTGCAAGCTGATGGAAGTCAAGACAGATGGCTGGTGGGAAAAGAGCAAGGTCACTGCTCAACTCTGAGGCAGTTGGAAGTAGACAGACAGAATCAGTTGTACTTGGGAATGATTCAGAAACAATTGGCAGACCACTCCAGACCCCTGGTCCTTGTTGCTTCCTTCCCTGGAGGAGAACAGGAGCCTGGGTAACAGCCTTGCATCTCTAGGCACCAATTCCATTGTGCTCCAAGAGCCATCACCCTTTTGATGATGGCTTTCCTATGTCAACCTAGTGTTTTCAGTTTGTAAAGTACCTGGGCTTTCCCACCATTTCTCTGAGAGGTAGGCCAGTCATGGCAACAGCTCTCAGTTTTCAGAAAAGGAAAAAGACTCAGAGAGGTATAGGGTTTGCCAAGTTCACACAGCTACTAAGTAGCAGCAATTCTCATTCTTGCGATGGTGTTTTTCTCCATGAAGACAAAACTAGAGTCTTTTTGGAGTATCCCTGGTGGCTGGTCATGCAGAAAGCACAGCCCCACAGCTGTTTCAGACAGGCAATGTCCCCAAGTAGCTGGAGATGAAGAATTTCTTCAACAGCAAATTGCATCTAAGTCACTGTGACAGGGGCTGAGCTCTGACTCCCAAGGCAGCCCAGCTGGTCAGGACACATGTCTCACTCACCAAGCCATTTCTTTCCATGCTTGTCAGTGACTGCCAAAGTCTTTTTCTTTCCTCCTGTCCTCCCCTGCACTCCCTCTCCTTTCTTCACTCTCTGCTCCTCATCTTCCTTCTTTTTGCATAATTGCTTATCTTGAGCAGGTTGCACAGGAAGATCCACATTTTAATGGACTGTCCTTGGAATAAAGTTATCACTATTCTTAGGAATCATTCAAGGGATTTTTGAGACTCCTTTTAAGTCAAGGATTATTGACCTGTTGCCATAGACAGTGATTGGCTCTGAAAAATAGAAACTATGAAATTATCTTAAATTTGTGTGGTCAGATTTTTATATGAATTCAGAATATGGGCCACAGCATTCATCAAATGCTCAAAAGACTCTTAACTTACTACGTGATGGTAACAAAGTGATATAACGGGGCTTTCTCAGCCATAGCAAAATGGCAACAACTAAACAAGGAGGTGACTACACACAGGAGTGTCCGGAGCCAAGCAGGATCAATGAAAAGAGTTGCTGTGCCAATAGGAGAAGGGGACCAGGAACTAGAGAAAAGGTTAGATCAAGAAGAATTAACCTAGAAGGTAACACACACGCACAGGAAATCAATGTGAGTCAATGCCCTGTACAGCTATCCTTATCTCAACCAGCAAAAACCCTTGTTCCTTCCTATTATTGCTTATACTCTCTCTTCAACAAAATTAGAGATAGGGGCAAAATAGTTTCTGCCTGGTTTCGAGGGGGTGGGTGGGAGAGGGAGGGGGTGGAGTGGGTGGTAAGGGAGGGGGTGGGGGAACAGGGGAGAAATGACCCAAGCATTGTATGCACATATGAATAATAAAACAATAAAAAAGAAAAAAAGAAAGGAGTTGCTGTTTTCTTAGGTATTTGGTTTAGATGAGTGGCCCTTTCTCGTTAGGTAGAAGTGGCATGGAAGAAAACCCTATTGATGTACCTGATTGGTTTGCAAGGAAAGGTGACTAATTTCATTCTTGCAGGAAAAATTTCCTTCCATTTCTGGAGAATCCCCAGTCAGAAGGAATGAGAATACACTGAAGCTAGTGAGAAATTAGTCTGACAAAAGAATTAACTTCTTGGACACCATCAATTAGTCCAGCAGTTGGTATCCCCATCTGTCTTTTGATACAGCGTAAAGGGCCAGGAAATTTAGGGATCATGGGTCAGCCTGAGGCACAGTGGTTGGCCAATGGCCGAAGGGAGTCCTTTTTCTGTTGTGAAATCCCAATTCTGTCGCACAAAAGCTAAGTATGACCCTCAGGATACCAACATGAGGGTCTGGTGGGGTAGGCAGGCAGAAGCCAGGTATTCTAGTGGAAAGACATCAGGCTTTGAAGTCTTAAAGACTTTTAAATCTTTGCTGCAGCAACTCACTGGTTGTACAATTTGGGGTAAGTCTCCTCTCTCCATAACATTCCTTCAGCACAAAATGGGGATGAAGACACTGACCTGATCATTTGCTTATGATTTATTGAGATGGTGTGTGATGTTAGCTCAGGCATAAGATTGATTGCCAAGAAGAGACATTGAAAAAAATATCAAATCTGAACCAATGAGTGTCATGTATTAGTTCACCAGGCCTGCTGTGACAAGAAACCTCAAGCTGAAAAAGGGCTCAGCTTGTACCTACATGTCAGTTCCCTGCCACCCTTCCACAGAATGTGTTCATCCAAAGGCCTCACTCCAGGCTACCTGTACCCCTCAGAATGGAAATCTGAAAGCAAGGGGACATAGTACAGGTGCAAACCAAGAAGTTGCTACAAAGCCAAGGACTGAGCTCCAGCAGAAACTTCAGGTTCCCTTTTTACCCTTATGTCTCACTAGCTTATTTATCTTCCAAACTTTTAGCTGGTTAGAAGCTGAAGTAGAATTGTGTTTGTAAAGCAAGACACTATCAGACTCAGGCATAAGATTGCCAAGAAAAGACACTGAAAAAATATCAAAACTGAACCGGAGGTAGGACCAGTGAGGGTAGTGTATTAGTGTGCCAGGGCTGTTGTCACAAAAGAACCCAAACTGGATAGTTTAGCCAACAGAAATTTATTTTTACAGCATGGAAGGCTGGAAGTCTGAGGTCAATGTGTTGGCTGGGCTGGATCCTTCCAAGGAGTGAGGGAGAATCTGCCCCACACTTCTCCTGGCTTCTGGTGATTTGCTAGCAATCTTCAGCCTTCCTTGGCTTATTGACCATGACCACACTCTCTGCCTTCATCTCTATCTGATGTTCTCTCTGTGTCTATGTCCACTTTTGTTGGTTTCTTTTTTTTTTTTTTTTTTGCAGTACTGAGTTTGAACTAGAGCCTACACCTTGAGCCACTCCACCAGCCCTTTTTTGAATGGGTTTTTGTTTTTTGGTTTTTTTTAAATTTTAACCAGACACAGATTTTATTTATGTTTAATTTTTTTTCTTTCTATTTCATTTTTTTTTATTCATATGTGCATACAATGTTTGGGTCATTTCTCCCCCTTTTCCCCCACCCCCTCTCTTATCCCCCCCATCCCCCCTTACCCCTCACTATCTGGCAGAAACTATTTTGCCCTTTTCTCTAATTTTGTTGAAGAGAGAGTATAAGCAATAATAGGAAGGACCAAGGGTTTTTGCTAGTTGAGATAAGGATAGCTATACAGGGAGTTGACTTGCATTGATTTCCTGTGCATGTGTGTTACCTTTTTTTTTATTCATATGTGCATACAATGTTTAGGTCATTTCTCCCCCCTTCCCCCACCCCCTCCTTTACCCCCCCCCGCCCCCTCTCTCTCCCCCCCACCCCCTCAATATCCGGCAGAAACTATTTTGCCCTTATCCCTAATTTTGTTGAAGAGAGAGTATGAGCAATAATAGGAAGGACCAAGGGTTTTTGCTAGTTGAGATAAGGACAGCTATACAGGGAGTTGACTCACATTAATTTCCTGTGCATGTGTGTTACTTTCTAGGTTAATTCTTTTTGATCTAACCTTTTCTCTAATTCCTGGTCCCCTTCTCCTATTGGCCTCAGTTGCTTTAAAGTATCTGCTTTAGTTTCTCTGTGTTGAGGGCAACAAATGCTATCTAGTTTTTTAGGTGTCCTACCTATCCTCATATCTCCCTTGTGTGTTCTCACTTTATCATGTGATCAAAGTTCAATCCCCTTGTTGTGTTTGCCCTTGATCTAATGTCCACATATGAGGGAGAACATACGATTTTTGGTCTTTTGGGCCAGGCTAACCTCACTCAGGGGATGGGTTTTGTTTGTTTTTTTTTGAGATAGGGTCTTGCAAACTATGCCAGGGCTGGCTTCAAACTCCTGATGTCTGCCTCCTGAGTAGCTAGGATTACAGGTGTGAGCCCCTGGCACCAGCTCACATTTACTTTTCTTCAAGGACACCAGTCATGTTGGATTAGGGGCTCTCCCTACTCTACTATGACTTCATCCTAAGTAATTATATCTGCAAAGGCCTTTTTTCTAAATAAGATCACATTCTGAGATACAAGAAATCAGGACTCCAACATTTGAATTGGGAGGGCAATCACAATTCAACCCATAAGAGTAGAAACCCATGTTATTCAGTTCAGTTTAGGGACAAACATCATCTACTTCCTGCAATACTATGCATTTAGTCTCCAAACAATTAATGATATTCAGAATAACAATTCTGGCTTGTTAAGAAGAGAATTAATCTTTTTCAGCATCTCAGGTATTTTAGGAAAATCAATATAAAAATGCTAATTGCAAGAAAGTTGGTGTTGGAAGTCCACGGGCATAGACTCTGCACCAGGCGTGCGAGGCCAGCCAAATTGTACACTGCAGAATGCATCTGCTGATCATAACCAGCAGTCCAGATGTGCAACACAACATCAGCTTTGCGGTCATAACCTTGAGCTCCAGCAGCCCCTAATCCATATGCCTAAGCCCCTGAGTCCACAGGGCTCTGCTGGGCCAACCTGCAGGTGTTTGTAGAGGAATCACAGTGCACACCGAGCTAAGTCCGGCTCTGTCTGGATTAATGAGGTGCAAATCAGGCTACGGTCATATGCCCAAAGGAGACTTCCAAGGTCGCTGGCTTCCAGGAATCCTTCCTCTTCATTGAGCACGTGAACATCCCTGGCTCTGAGTCGTGTATACAAATGCATAAATGATGGGAAACAAATAGCGCCTACTGTCTGCCTCTCCTGATTTGCCTTTGCACATGGCCTGAGTCTGCAGCTTGAAGCAGCAAGCAGAGCACTGGTAGGAGTAGTGTTTTAATCTGCAAACTAGTGATGACTTCCACACAGGGGGATGGCAAACATCAAACGGGGAGTGTGGGTGAGAGACTTTGAACATATGCAGGTGTGAAGACAGGCATGCTGAGTACTGAGGTGCCTGACCTGGACTCTTTAAGGACTGATGTACTCTGTGGCTGCTAACAATGCATGTGTGCATCCTTTGGGGGCTGGCCTTGGCTGATGAGGGCTGCTTTGCAAAAGATGCCTGGGATATTTGGCCAACCCCCACAGGAGTGACCGGTGAGCAGCAACCATCTGATGTTGTGGTCACATCTTGCACCCTGCCCCTCCCAGGCTGACTTCTATAAGGGCAGCACAAGCTCAAAGTGCCAGTGGTAGCGGGCTTGGCCCTCCTAAACCCTTTGCCAAGCTCCTCCTTCCATGTTCCTCTCTCTTCACTCCTTTCCAGTTCTCCCTAGAATGCTCCCCTAATTGACCCTATTTCTGGGGGACCAGTGCTAAGATCAGACACTGCGTGGGGTTTTCTCTCTCAGCAGTGATGGCAGACCTGACTTGACTCTACCATCTTTGCACTGAGTATGTACTCTGCCCTGAATGTTTTTCCCAAGATGGCCAGCTGGCTGGTTCCTTCTTGTCACCCAGATCATAGCTTAAATGTCACCAACATAGAGAGGCCCTTCCTAATTGTAATGCAAAGTGGTCATTTAAATTCCCCGCATGGCTCCTGGTCTGCCTCCTTGTTTATTTTCTCTCTCCTTCATCTTGGGAAGTGATCCTCGGTTTTCATCTGCAACGGCACATTTGGGCTGGACGGTCTCTGAGGGTCTTTCCTCTTTCCACGCACTGGGACCTATTAGGAAGCATGGCTGTTCCAAATAAAGCCAGCAAACAAATGACCCATGGCAGCTGTGTGGCCACTTGACTGCTCAGCCTGGCTGACCCTTTCTGGGCCTGTGTCCCCACCTGTAGCACAGAAGGAGGACCAGGGGACCTCCAGCTTTAGCCCTGTATTCCTGATGACACTTCACATCCATCGTTTCTGCAACCTGGGAACATGGTGCTCCTGCAGAATTGCTTATGTCAAACCTTTGTTTCCTCAGCTCTCTGTAAAGCAGTTGCAATCAGCTGACACAGAGCTGGGAAATGCCTTTTTACTATTTGGAACAACATGCCTGGCTTCATTTCATTGCTATTAGATCTGGGTCTCTCAGACCTCGTCCTTTCCAGTCACAGATGCTGAGGAGGAACCTGGTTCTCCCTGCCACCCTCAGGTGGGTGGGACAAGGAGACCTAAAGTCTCTGTACTGGGGAGGCTCCCACGTGACTGTAGTTCAGCAAGCCATACTTATTCATTCATTTGTTCCTGCGATAATCCATGCATTAATTCAACGAATACCTACAGAGTGCCCATTCTCTATGCTCTGAGGACTCAACAGTGAATATAACAGACTGCCTGCCCTTGGGAGTTGACCTTGTGTTAGCTAGGTATTTAGGGCGCTCCCAAGCACTAAAGAGGGAATAGCCAGCTCCAGCTAGATCTTGAAAGCCTTTCTTGAAGAGACAACATTGGGCTGGATTTTAAAGAATGAATAGACATTTTCCTGGGGGAAAAAAAGCGGGGTAAGGCACTGGTGTGGCTGGGTCCGAAGGCCAGTGGCCTGAAGGCCAGGGTAGGCCACAGAGGAGAGCAGTGTAGGCCATGTCTCTCATGCCAGATAGCTGTACTTTATCTTGAAGGTAATGGGGAGCCACTGATGAGGAGATAATGTTGTGTGTTTTCACACTTTGGCGGTGTGGCTGAGTGTATTTGTTTCCTGTTACAGCCACAGCAAATCAGGTGAGTTTCTGACAGCAGAAATGTATTTTAAAATTGTATTTTCTGGAGGGGAGAGGTCTGAATCAAGGTGTTGGTGTGTGTATGGGTTTTCCTTCTGAAGGCCCTGAGGGAGAGTGTGATCCAAGTTCCTCCCCCAGCTCCTGGCAGACTCTGGCAAACACTGGCACCCTTTGTTCACTCTACTCTCTGCCTCCATGGCCTTCTTCCTGTGTGTTTCTGTGTCTTCATGTGGCAACCTCCTCTCCATGTCTCTTCTTAGTAGGACATCAGTCATGCTAGATTCCCCACCCATCTTACCCCAAGGTGACCTCATTTTAATTAATTACACCCACAATGACCCTATTTCCAAATAAGGCCATGCTCTGAAGGCCTGGAGGTTAGGATTTCAGCATACTTTCTGTGGGATGTAATTCATTCCAGAACACCATAAGTGGTGCAGAGGGGTATAGCCACAGGGATGGGGACAGGTCACAGACCTGAGCTACATCAGTCTCGGCAAAGGATTTCTTTTTTTTTTTTTCTTTTATTATTCATATGTGCATACAAGGCTTGGGTCATTTCTCCCCCCTGCCCCCACCCCCTCCCTTATCACCCACTCCACCCCCTCCCTCTCCCCCCCCTCAATACCCAGCAGAAACTATTTTGCCCTTATTTCTAATTTTGTTGTAGAGAGAGTATAAGCAATAATAGGAAGGAACAAGGGTTTTGCTGGTTGAGATAAGGATAGCTATACAGGGAGTTGACTCACATTGATTTCCTGTGCGTGGGTGTTACCTTCTAGGTTAATTCTTTTTGATCTAACCTTTTCTCTAGTTCCTGGTCCCCTTCTCCTATTGGCCTCAGTTCGGCAAAGGATTTCTGTGCAGGGTTATGAGTTTGGGGTATTTCTGCTGTACTCTGTGGGAGACTGAAAACCACCAATTGTCCATAACAAAGAATGGGGTAAGTGGCTGATAGAGTGTAGGAGATTAAACCTCCCATCCCCCGCGGCCCCCTTGGTGATAGATGGTTCCAACCCTCTGATAGTGCAGGCCATCCCTGAGAGCAACTTGCACTTTTAGGCTCTAACTTGTGTGCTAGATCCATGCTCACAACAGCTGCATCCACTCCCACAACCCATGCCCAGGCCCACCATGATCTCTGGGACTGCTCGCCCAGGGGCAGCAGGCACTCTGGAGCTGTGCCCCCAGCGGTACTCATGTGAATTACAGTCCTTTGCCAACTTGGAGATTCTTCTGTTACACGTAAGGCAATTCCAAACCTTGGAGCCGCTACAGCTCCAGGAAATGCAAGACCTGGTTCCCAGCCAGCTTGGCTTTTTGGAGTCGGTCCTCTGTGAATGGAGCTGCCACTGCTACTCCCAGCCTCTTGGACACTGGTGTGGGAGGCTGACTAGAGGGCATAGCTTCTTCCAAGTGGGAAAGGCTGCCTGGCCTTGTGCCTTCAGAAACATTCCCACAGCACCCCCAGGCTAAAGGAAGGGACCTGGGTCCTGCCAGCCAGATTAAACTCCAGCCATCAATAGGGAATGGATGTCAGATCCAGATGGCCGTCACCGGCATGTGCCTCTGTGTTGGGCTGCTTGTAAGGAGCGAATGAAATACCAGATTCATGAAAGCCCATCATGATGCTTGCACTGGCTGTGCCCATGAAAGCCCTGAGATCACTCGCCCCGGGAAGGGTGCCAGTGCCCAGGCTCAGCCCCTAGAAGATGCAGCCTTCCACACTGGGTGCAGCTGCCTGCAATCCAGGGCCTGGAAGAGTGGATTAAACCACCCGCCAAGTGCAGTTCTTGGAGGGATTTCCCCTCTGATCTCCTTTTTCATTGCAGGGTGTTCTTTGGCAATGTGGTTTTATCAGCAAGCGGCCTCTGGCTGAGCTCTCATCTGACCTGGGAGGGAAGGGGCCCAGTGCTCATTCATGGAAGCAAATTCACCTGCACCTCCCCCGGCAGGGCTCCACATTGACTTTCTCCTATGGGTCTATCACTCTGCTGGGTTTTTTTTGTTGATGTTGGCGGGGGGCGGCGGAGGGGGGCGGCGTTGGAAGTACTGGGGACTTCATTCTTGGTAGGCAGGCACACTGCCCTTCAAGCTACTCCACCAGTCTTTTAGCATTGGTTATCTTTGAGATAGGGTCTCACTTTATGCCCAAGCCTGCCTGAACCACAGTCCTCTTATTTGTATTTCCCCAAGTAGCTGGGATCACAGGTGTGCACCTCCATGTCCAACCACTGGTTGAGATGGAACCTTGCCTGGGGTGGTCTCAAGCCATGATCATCTAATCTCCACCTCCTGAGTAGCTAGGATTACTGGCTTGAACCTGCACCTGGCCTACCCTACTATTTTGATTGGTGTTTCATAGAGCAGTTTTCCTCTGAGGGCCTTCACTGAAGATATGCACAGCCAACACTCAATCATTTGGCTCCCACCTCCAACAACTCTGGGAGCAAAATGGCAAGTGAGGGATCTCTACTCTGTAAGAGGAAGAATGGAAGGATCCATCCACAAAAAACAGCTCCAGACAGCTTTCACCAGAGGAAAGTTGTCTTGTCTCTGCCCTTGAGACATTAAGCCAAAGCAACTGGGGTTTCCTCTACCTCCTCCCTCTTGTGGTGTGCTCCCAAGCCTCCAGTGATGCCTCCTGAGGTGTGGGCTGAGTGCTCTGTGGCTTCTGCCTTCTTGCCTGTCACTGGAACAAATCACGGCACCTTTCTGGAGTGCCTGATTCTGCCAGGGCCAGAGGGAGCTATCTCTGATTCTTCCCCCTTTTGGAGAGACACAATACAAGGTTAAGCACACAGTCAGAGGTATTCCTGGAGAATGAAAATCTTCATTATGCTGCATTATTTTAAGAAATCTTTTATTTGTTATTTTGAATATGCAAAATGAACATGTTACAAAGAATACAGAGAGAAAGAAGCATAATTTTTCCTCCTACCTGACCTTTGGCCTTACAGCAAGCATGTCATCAGAGCTTAGGGTTTGACATCCACAGTGTCTCTCTCTCTCTCTCTCTCTGTCTCTCTGTCTCTCTCGTTCTAAACCTTGCTTTTGCCAGTTAAAAGTACTTATCTTTGAGGGAACTTCTACTTCTGAGAGAAGCAGACAAGCTTTTTCCTATTTTTTCCTGCTAAGTGTAACGGAAATCCTAGGCATTGTGTATAAGACTCTGCAAGGTAGAGGTACGGCCAACTGACTAGAGACCTTATTACCCAAGGAATAACATGGTGGTGAGCTTGTTGGGACTTTTTTCTGCCTCACATATCCCAGAATAGAACCTAAAGAAGCCAGTATCCCAGAAGCATCAATAGGCTCATGCATGCATGCATGTGCACATGCACATAAGCACACACACACATACACACATGCACACAAACACACACACACACCCCTATTCCCTCTAGTCAGAGGACCTTGGAAGAGACAGCCTAGTAAGACAGAGCACTATTAGATAATAAATCCCCTTTAGCCAAACATTGCACAAAAATACCTGACCTTTCATTTTCAATTGTGCCAAAGGCTGAGTGGGGAGCCAAGATTTTTACCCTCATGATGTTATAACATCAGAGGAGCTGGTGTCAGAGATGGCCAAGTTAGAAGCCAGGAATTTCATCCCTGCCAGCAGACCATAAGGCTCTCTTTCTATCAGTGTAGACAGAGGTCATGTGGGGATCCTGGACTCCCACACTTGCCTGATATTATGAAGAGCCCCTTCAGTATAAGCAAAGGCCAAATGTGGGAGCAGGATGTAGTGACAATTGCACCACATCTTTTTATAGATCAGTGTTGGGGGAAAAAACCATCACAAACACTAGGTTTAAATAAAATCTATAGTCTCATTGTATAGTACAAAATGTCCAGATCTCCATAGAAAACAACTTGTCATAGCATAAGTCAGAAAGATCACACACTGAATGAGAAAAACTGAGAGGACAGGGCTGTTAGAATTTTTGACAAACATTTTGAAGCATCAGAAAAAAAATGCTTCAACCTGTAGCAATGAATATTTTTGAAACAAATTAAAGTCTTGAGAAAGAAATCAAAGCCTCAGCAAAAATGAAAAGAAAATTTAGAATTAAGAATACAATAGCCAGTATAGGTAGCCATTGGTGGGCTGAAAAACACAGTGGGAGAAGACAGAGGAAAGAATCAATGAACTGGAATTAGGTAATTAGGAGTTACATGCTTTGAACCAAAGAAGAAAAATAAACTGTAAGAACATGAACAGAGACTCATGGACCAGTAGAAATACACCAAAAAGTCTAACATTTGTATCTTTGAAGCCCCCTAAAAGATAAGAAACAGAATGGGACTGAAAAAGTACTCAAATAACAACTGAAAACGTCCCAAATTTGGCAAGACAAACAAACCTATAACTTTGAAAAACTGAAAAAATCTCCAACAGGATAAACTCAAAGAAATCCAACAAATACACATCATAATTATATTTCTGTAATTTAAAAGCAAAGAAAAATATCTTTAAAAAAGTCAGAGAAAATCAACAGCTTACCTATAAAAGAAAGACATCCAGAATGACAGTGGATTTCTCATTATAATTTATGGCAGCTGAAAGGAAGTAGAATGGTATATTTAAGTGCTCAGAAAAAGGAACTTTCAACCTGCAGTCCTATAGCCAGTAAAAATATCCTTCAGAAAAGAAGGGGGGAAATGAAAATATTTTCAGATGAAGAAAAGTTGAGAGAATTTTTCATTGGCAGACATGCCCTAAATAATGTCTAAGGAAAGTCCTCTAAACAGAAAGGAAGCAATAAAAGAAGACATCTTGGAACATCTGGACGGAAGGAGGAAGATGGTAAAAAATAATGCAGGCAAATACTACAAGTTTTCTTTCTCCTCTTTGATATTCTAAATTATGTTTTGTATTTGAAGCAAAACTATAGCATTTTCTGGTATGGTTCTAAATTTATGTAAAAATGTTTAAGAGAATTATATTATAGAAATGGGACAGACTAAAGGGACATAAGAGGAAGTAAGGTTTCTGTATACTTCATTCAAAATGATACTAGTAGACTGTGATGACTTAAGTATATGTTATGGCTTGGATGTAGTTCACCCCCAAAAGTTCATATATTGGACTCTTAGTACCCAGGTACTAAGAAGGTAGTGAAGGCAGTGGTATCTTTAAGAGGAGGAGCATAGTGGACGGTGACTGGGTCATTGGCATGCTTCTTACAGAAAGAAGTGATGTAGTTCTTTTATCACAGATGGCATGATTATCTTTGTAGAAATTCCCAAGAAATATGAAAAATGAAACCCACCTAGAACTAATACAAGTGTTCAGCAAGATCACAGGATACAAGGTAAACACAGAAAATCAATTGCATTTCATATACTAACAAACAGTGGTCACTGCATTTATAATCACTTAATAAAAGAAATGCTTAGGTACAGATCTAACAAAACATGTACATGGAAATTTGTCGTAAAAATTGTAATTTACTGATGAAAGAAATTAAAGGTCTTCATAAATGGAGAGGCATACCATGTTCATAGCTTGGAAAACTCAGTGTAGTGAAGACTCAGTGTACTCAGTTCCCCCAACCTGATTTGCAAGCTTAATGTTTCCTACAAAATCACAGAAAGATTTTTTTGTAACTATAGTCAAGATTATTCTAAAAGTTATGTGGCAAGACATAGGAACTAAAATATCAACAACAATTTTGGAAAAAAGAATCAATCTATTCAACTTGAACCTGTTACAGTAATCAAGACTAAGTGGTGTTGGCAGGGAGATACACACTTACAGAACCCAGAAAAAACCCCACACAAATGTTCCCAACTGGTTTCTGACAAAGTGGAACAACAATCAGAGTGGAAAGACAGCTCTCAAAACAAATGGTGCAGGTGGACATTGTGATTCATGCCTGTAATCCTACCTACTCTGAGATTGGGAGTATCACAGTTCAAAGCCAGTCTGGGAAATAAAAGTTCAAGAGACTCCCATCTCAACCAATAGCAGGGCGAGGTGATGCACACCTGTCACCCCATCTACATGGGAAGCTGAGATTGCCAGGATCACAGTTTGAGGCAAGCCAAAGTAAAAAATTCACAAAATCCAATCTCAACAGAAAAGGCAGGGTATAGAGGTGTATGCCTGTCATCCCAGCTACGGAAGGAAGCATAAACAAGGAGGATCATGGTCCAGCCTGGCTTGGGCCAAAAGTAAGACCCTATCTCCAAAATAACCAGAGCAAAAAGGGCTGAAGACGTGCCTCAAGTTGTATAGCACATTCCTAGCAAGTGTGAAGCCCTGAGTTCAAACCCCAAAACTGCTAAAAAAAATGGTGCCAAAACAATTTGACATTCATAGAAAAATACGTGAGCCTTGACCTATCTCACACCATACACAAAAATTAACTTCAAATGGATAATGGAATTAGATGTAAATTTTAAAGCTACACATTTTTTAAAGAAAAAGAAACACAAAATGTCTTTGGGATCTCAGGCTAGGGAGAGTTCTTAGACCTAACATCAAAAGCATAGTTTATAGAACAGAAAATTAATAAATTTAATTTCATCAAAAGGACAAATTTTTGTTCTATAAAAGTTTTGCAAAATTCATATATTAAAATCCTATATGTATTTTGGGTCATTTTGGTAATACTAATTTGCTTGTCTACTCCTGCACAAATTCCACACTCTTAATATTGACAACTTTAAACTGGCACAGTGAATAGCAACTGTGAATAAATGCATTTTGAGTAAGTTATGTATTTATTTTATGAGTAATACAATGGTTTGTTATTTTTAGCATCCAAGTTCTTTATTTGTATTGTTGATTTAGAAAATGTGGACATTTCAGAGATAGCATGACTTTGGTAACTATGTTATGTAATTTCTTAATTTTTAAATGTGCCTCTTAAATCATAGAAGTTTTCCAGTCTCCTTTTATCCCCTGAGATGCTCAGCCAGAAAATAGTAGGAAGAGAGAATGGAAAACAAGATAAGTTGAGGAATGAACCATGACTCTCTAAAGAAGTCCTATATACCTGAAAAACATGACCCCACAAATGTCAACCTCCAGACAACACTCAGAGAGAAGGGGAAGTTCCTGACAGCTAGGACCTTGTGTCCCTGCTGGTCTATGTTTGGCCCTTAGAACTGAGCCCAACACATAGTATGTGTTCAATGACTTTCTGTTGATGAATGTAATTCCATGGAGAAGAAATGGATCCACTCTAGGCCTTCCATTGGGAAGGGCTATTGTAGAACTTCCTCCTTCTCTATGGAAATAGCAAAGTAGTCTTGTTCCTCCTCTGACTCAGTTGGTCTTTCTCAGTCATCTCAGGATAAAAGACAAAGTCACTCACCCCTTGCCTGTTTTCTAGTCTGTATATGAAGAAGGCAAAAACTTCAATTAGAAATGGCCCAGTGGTTTGGGTTGCTGATGACTTCACAAGGTAGGGGCCAAAGCTGGGAGTCACAGATTTGGGGGAAGTAGTGTGCAATTTTGGAAACAACATGGGCTTTCGACTGAGTGAGAGATATGTCTGAAGACCCTTTCTGCCACTTAATAGCGATGGGACCTTTGTTTCTGTTGCTTAGCCTCTCTTATGCTATGATGAGAATAAAAAGAAATCCTGAATGTTAAAATATTTACACTCTAGAAGCCATTCAATAAACCCTTGCTAAATTAGTTGATAAAAAGATAAGAAATTTATAGCATGAAGTACTGACTGAAAAGAGCTTGGGTTGAGAGTTAGATAGACTGAGGGTTATCTTATCTCTGACATTTATTAACTTTGTCCTCCAGGATGACTTGAATGCACTCAGCCCATTGTAAAAAAATAATAATAATAAATTAATGATCCGATAGCAATGAAGTCTAGAGGGAGAGCAGGCTTCAGAGTGTAGATTCAAGGCTCAATAATGTCAACAGAGACTCAGCCTCTTCTTTCTCTCTGCTCAACCGTGGCTCCATCCTAAGGCAGAATGAGGTTCCCCTCATGCCTATTCAATAGCTGCCAGCAAAAAGTGGGATCATCAGCCGAGAAAGAGCATCAGCTCAGAGGATCCCACCCTTCACAAGTCAAGGATCTTGCCCCTGAATGGCAATGTGGTGCTTATTGGAGACAATAAGACCAGGCTCTGGATCCAGGGATGTAGTCACCTTCCCCTATGGAGACAGAAGGAGGAGGGAGGTGAATGCTGGGTATATATCCAAAAGTTTAACCAGCTATAACTATAAGCAACTTTTATTTAACCACCTTGAGATTCCATTTCCTCACTCACAAAACAACCCTACAGTGGGGTGTA
Source organism: Castor canadensis (assembly GCF_047511655.1). Taxonomy (NCBI): domain Eukaryota; kingdom Metazoa; phylum Chordata; class Mammalia; order Rodentia; family Castoridae; genus Castor; species Castor canadensis. Next base: position 13,820,153 of record NC_133388.1, on the reverse strand, counting down.
GTGGCTCAGGCCTGCAATCCTAGCTACTCAGGGTGGCATAGATTAGGAGGATCATAGTTCAAGGTTAGTCCAGGCAAAAAGTTCGCTAGACCCCATTTCAACCAGTAGCTGGGCTTGGCAGTGCACACCTGTCATCTCAGCTAGGCAGGAGGCATAAATAGGAGGATTGCAATTCAGTTTGGCCAAGGTGTGAGGTGAGACTCTATCTCAAAAATAGCCAAAGCAAAAAGGGCTGGCAGTGTAGCTCAAATGGTAGGGTGCCTGTCTAGCAAGTCCAAGGCCCTGAGTTCAAACCCCAGTACCATCAATAAAATAAAATACATCCATCCTATAATTTCGCACAGGATTTTCAATAGTGGTATAAGATGCAGAAGTTGGATCTGTAAATGAAGAGGCATTTTTATTATTTTGGCACTAGATGATGGCTCCCAGAGCATTTAGAGTTCTTAATTTCCATATGGAAAACTGAGGCTCAGAGACATCACATAGCCATACACAGCTTGCTTTGCTGGTAGAAAGTGTCTGCCACCAGGCTCCTGGCACTGTGATCCCCATCCTCTAGCTCTCCCCTCCTTACAAAGGTCCCAGGGGAGAGCATGATGTCCTCAATGGATGGGAGAGGGCTCCTAAAGGAGGCAGGGAGGCCTGAAGAACACCCTTTCCTTTTCTACTGAGACTCCCCAAGCTGGGGCTACTGATGACCTATTTTAGCAGCTCTGAGCATCTCCATTGAGAAGTCCCAGTCTGCCCATGCTGCTTAGTCAGATGGGCTTCTCATCCCTCCAATGTCTGGCCAGAGAAGAAAACACATAAACATCTTACTGCTGCCTCCATGTTCTGCCCAGCAAGTGGCCCTCAGGGAATGAACTCCAATAAAGTATGAGCTGGCAACTGGGGGAGAGGCCAGGCCTGCCTCTCGAGAAGCTGCTGATGCCAGCTTTCTCACCAGTGAGAGCATCGGCCAGCCACTTCTGAGATGGAGCTGAGTTGTCTAAATATGTTCCCTCCTGAGGGCCTGCTGCCTGTTTCAAGCCAAGCCTGCAGATCCCTTCCTTGGTACACACAGCCCTTTCCCAGGGCCCTCCCTGATCTCTGTGTTGACTTGCCATCTACAATACAAGGATCGTACTGGGGTGAAGGGAGAATGCAGGAACTTGAATCTCAGACTTGGGCAAATGTGGATCTGGTATTTCCTAGCTGCGAGTCAGCAGCCCAGTTACTTTGCCTCCTTGTAACATGGATTAAAATTCCACCTATTTTGGATGATACATGTTGTTTCACTTGGTGCCCGGCATTTAGTAAGTGCTCATTAAATGGTGTATTTAAAAACAAAAAGGAGCTCCAAATTTGACCTTATAATCTGAATGTGTTAGGGATAAGAAAATCCATTGTCAATTCAATGGGTATTTACTGAATGCCTTCTACAGGTTGAGCCTTGTACTAATCACTGGAGACATTATGAACAAAGAGGTGTTGACCCTAACCTCATCAAATCACAAGGAAAAGACAAGCGTTACTCAAATAAACAAGAAGATGTATATTTCACTGAGCAAGAACTTACATAGTGCTTGCTATGGGCCAAGAGGTTTTTGTAGATGTTTTACAAATAACTCATCTGATTCTGATGAAGATCTCATGAAGCAGCTACTATTAATTCTCTATTTTTACAGATGGGAAATGAGGCACAGATAAAGTAACCTGCCCAAAGATACCTGTGTCAGTTAGCTAAAGCTACATAACAAAGTAGCCTCAAACGTCAGTGGCTTAAAACCACCCTTTATAGTTTCCCACAAGTGTAAGCTGTGATCGAGGCTGGGCTCAGCCGGGTGGTTCTGCTGTCTCATCCACATACCTGTGGTCCATGGGCATTGGCTCTGTTGTCCATGCCTTCCCCTCTCTTCTGGGACCAGCACGCTAGTCTGGATGCATATGTCTTATTGTGATGGCAGAAGTGCAAGAGAACAAGTATTTTTGGCACCCTGTCACTTTCCACTTAGTTCTATTGGTTAAACCAAGTCTGGTGGCTCAATTCAAGGGTAGGAATCAAGCCTTACCCAGAGAAAAGCACTGCAAACTGGCCTGCCAAGGGAGAGCTGAGGAGGTCAGCACATCACCTATGTGGGAAGAAGTGCTGGGTCAGGTGTGCACCTGCAGCCTTGGTCTATAGTCCTGTGTTTGTACAGTTAGCCAGTCTGCCTCCCATATGTGAACACATGGGACAATTGCTGGGAAATGCAGCATGGGGTGCCATAAGCATGATCAACAATGGCCATGCCAGGGACTTGGCAGTCAAGAAAAGACTTCTTTAGGTAAGTCCTGTTTGGGAGCTGCAGGAAGTATGGGGTTAATGCAGCACAAAACACACTTTGAGGCCCCAAGGCAGTAGCAGCTTTACTTTCTAGCAGGGGAGAGAGGGCTCTGTGGTGCTCTCCTGAACACCCTTGCAGCTCCCCTCTCACCCATGTGCCCTCCCATTCCAGCAAGCCTGCTCTGTGGCCATACAGGACTTCTGACCTTTCCAGACCCAACTCTGGGTCTCTACCTTCTGTTGGTCAGTGTCCTCCTCCTGCAATCTCCTTCCCCTAAAACTCAGCTCAAAAGCCCCCTCCATGTGGCAGCATGCCTTGGTCCTCCAGATAGAATTCACTCTTGGGACGACATGCCACCCCACTGCCACTACAGAATGCACTTCACACAGCTTTGTAGTGCCAGGCTTGCCAAATAACACAGAGACTTCCACTCGATCCTGAAAGTCATCGGCTCAACCTCAGGAGGAGAAATAACGGTAAGCAAGGTATGCCATTCTCTTGCTCTGTGCAGGCAGCCATGACAGTCAGCTGATGCTCAGAGCTGTGCGTTGAAGGGTCCTTCTCTTGTACCCCCTCCTGAATAGTGGCCACCCAAGGATATCAGGCCCTGATCCCTGGAACCTGTCTATGCTTCTTATGTACAAAAGGTTCTTTGCAGATGTGATTCAGTTAAAGATCTGGAGATGAGGAGGGCCTCCTGATGTCATCACAAGTAGAGGGAAATCTCTCTCTTTCTCTCTCTCTCTCGCTCTCTCTCTCTCTCTCTCTCCGTCTCTCTGTCTCTCTCTCTCACACACACACACACACACACACACACACACACACACAAAGTGCCTGTGAACATAGAGGCAGAGGGTGGCGCCTTAAGCCACGGAATGTCAGCAGCCACCAGAAGTCAGGAAAGGAAGGAATCCTCCCCTAGAGCTCTGGAGGGAACCTGGCCCGACTCAGTCCTTGACTTTGGACTTGTGCTTTCTGGAATGAGAAAGAATAAGTTCCCATGCTGGGCATGTTGGTGCACAACTGCAATCCCAGCTATACAAGAAGACAGGAGGTTGTAGGGTAGGAGGATCTCTGTCTAAGGCTGGCAAAAGTATGAGACTCTATCTGAGAAATAACTAAAGTAAAAAAGGCTGGGGATGTGGCTTAAGTGGTAGAGGGCTTGCCTAACAAACTCAAGGTCCTAAATTCAAGCCCTAGTACCACCAAAAAAGGAAGGAAAGAAGAAAGAAAGAAGGAAGGAACAAAGGAAGGAAGGAAGAGAAGGAGGAAGAGGGGAAACAAGCTAGACGCCAGTGCCTTATGCCTGTAATCCTAGCTACTTGGCAGGCTGAAATCAGTAGGATCAAGGTTCAAGGCCAGCCTGGGCAAATAGTTCCAGAGACTCCATCTGCAAGATAACCACAGCAAAATGGACTGGAGATGTAGCTCAAGTGGTAGACCACCTGCTTTGCAAGTGTGAAGTCCTGAATTCAAACCCCAGTCCTGCCAAAAAGAAAAAAAGGATAAATTTCTGCTGTTCTGCGCTGCCCACTTTCTGGTGGTTTGTTATAGAACCTATAGGAAACCAAACAACCCTCTTGGTTCCCCTGCTGTCTCGGAGGAGTTGGAGGGAAGGGTCTAACTGTAGGCAGACCTAATGAATTTGGTCATATTACCAGTGACATCTTCAAAAACAAAAGCAAGACAACACTACCCTTTCCCCAGCTCTGTGCCCTGACTGCCCTCCAGGGAGCCATGGCTGGCCTTACCCACCTCAGGGAGTGTCAGAGCTGAGCCTTTGTTCATTTGATGTTCACAACTTGACCTGGGAGACCCCCCAGCTCTGCAATCAGGGACACTGATTGGTCTTGATGGTTCCAAATCCAGCTCCATGGAAGTAAGTAACCAGGCCACACCACCGTATCACTAGGGTGCAGGAAAGATATATCCGGATGTTTTGGTACAGACCACAGGAGCATCAGCCTCTAACCCATGCAGTCCCGTGAGTCATCCTAACATCATTTCTGAACACTTTGTGTGTGAGGGGAGCTGTGGAGGCACATGTGTAAGGACTGTCCCTGCTCCAGGGCACCATCCAAGCATTCATTCAGTCATTCATCAAACACACTGGTTGCATTACCTCTGAGTAGAGGACTGCACCAACCAAGTGGGGGAAAGGCAGTGGTTAGAACAGGCTCTGGTTTCACATCAGAAGGACAGGACAACCATATCACCTGCCATTGGAGGTCCAAGATGGAGTTGGTTGCTTGAACTCCCTTATTCAGTCCCTTCCCCTCCAGGGATCCAGTCAATGGACAGAGCATTGAGCCAAATGAGGCAAGTTACCTCTATAAGACACAAGGTTTCTTGGCAAATCAGTCCAGGAGCTGAAGAAAACCAGTCCTTCAGAGGAGCCTTGCTGACTCAGCTTACTTGATGGAGATAATGGACCAAAGGGTAGAGCTTGTCTTTCAGTCCCTGGAACAGCAGAATAGATACCTTTATTCCAGAACAGATACACTTTATTCTGTGTGACCTTGGACAAGTTACTTAACCTCACTGAACCTTGACCTTCTTGTCTCCAAAAGGAAGATCATTGTATGGACCTCATTATTTGGCTATGACAACAGAAACAGAAAAGCTGCTCTATGCAGTGGGTGGTAGCCCCTTGCCAGGAGCCTCCACACACAGGGATCAGCAATTCCTCTCTCCCTGGCCTCTCTTTTCCTTGAGATGAAGTCAGAGCCCAGGATTCTGTCTTGGCAGGGAGGGGTGGGGTTGCATTCTCTTTTCCACTGCCCCCTCCTTTCCCACCAGCCGGGTCCCTCCGCTTCAGGCCATCGTGCCCCTGCTCTGCTAGCTCTGGCTGAGCAGTTCATCTTGTAAATGCTGCACTAAGAGCCCTAACAGTGCCACTGGCTCCCTGGAGAGGGAACAGTCACAAATAGGAAAATTTGTATTAGGGCTGGACTGGAGCTCTCATCACTCATGTGACATATGACATCGCCTGCGTTCAGCAAATGGGCTTAGACTGCTCACAGCCTTAAGAGAGAGGCTGGGGTGGAAATGAAGCAAGCAGGTAGTAGGCAGACAGACTGAGGGCACAGGGGGTGTTCACGTGGTGTGGGCACCCCACTTACATTTCTGTATCTCAGTGTTCTGTCAGGAAATGGGGACCATCACCTCCACTCTGCTGGGTTGATGTAAGTCCTTGATGACATGCTTGAAAACTTCTTGGGTTCATTTTCTTGAAGAGTCAGCAGTCAGCAAGATCCTTTGTTCTGGGAGTTATTAAGAGGCTTCCTCCAGGCATGGAAAGGGTGGGAGTTCTAGTCTGGAGTCTGCGGCCTTTGGGTTGGGATTGAACTAAAAAATGACAGCTCAGCCCTCATGACCATCAGGTGCCTTGTTCTTCACCCCTGTCTCAGTCTGTTTCTGCTGCTGTACTAGAACACCACAGACGACATAATTTATAAAGAAATTTATTTCTCGTAGCTCTGGAGACTTGAAGTTCAAAATCAAGGAGTGGCAATTGGTGAGGGTGGCTCACCTCACATGCTGCATCGTCACATGGTAGAAGGCAGAAAGGCAGACTGCTATACCCTTTCAAGGGCACCTGATCCCATTCATCATGGCAAAGTCCTTATGACTCAGTTGTCTTCTGAAGGCCGCACCTTCCAATACTGCCTTATCGAGGATTAAGTTTCAAAATGAAGTTCTGTAGGGGACACCTTCATTCAAACTGTACACTCCTGCAGCACTTCCCCAGTGGAGACCTCCCCTCTCAGGGCAGGGCGGGGGTGAAGATGCTTCCTAGCTCTGCCCAGCTCAGGCCCCAGCCCTGCAGACTCAGTTTCCACCATCTGGATGGTTCTCCAGGCCCTGCCCTGTGCTGAGCAGCCACAAGGATGGCCTCTCCCAAACACCCTTCCTCTACCATGCACCTGCCAGGTAGCTGTTGTTATCTTTCTAAATCCCTCAGCCATCTCCTCTATGGGTTAATCAGTAAATGACCCTTAAGTCTGGGGTCATTCAAATGTCTCCAAATCCAAGTCTTTACCTCCCTTAATGTCACACTTCCTTAGTCTGGGACTTTTGGGATAAGACCACAGGTAAATGGTTCCAAGCAACAGGGGAGGACAACGGTCCCAACAGTAAGCTGAATTTTCTGACTGCTGCTCTGACCTTCCCCTATCACCCCTGGCCAGCTCTGAACTACTTTATGGGGGGCTGCACCCTCAATTTCCTGTTAAATATGGACCAGAAGCACCACAAGCCAGTTAGCTCATGGATGTTCAACTCAAGAGACTTTTCTGAAGTTCAAGAGCAACATATTAGAAGAGGAACAGTTGGATGTCAGTACCAGATGCTGATATTGCTTGGCCTTGACTCTACTAGGAGTAGTAGAGTGGTGGGGCATGGCATCTCGTGGACATTTCCCTCTTATAGCACCAACCGTTGCATCTTGGCTGTGTTAGTTAGCTTTCCATTAGAGTGACAAAACACCTGAGATAAGATAACTGAAAAAGAGGAAGAGTTTGTTGTGACTCACAGTTTTGGTAGTCTAGAGTCACACAGCCCCATTGTGCTTGGGGAGGTTTTGAGGCAGTAAATCATGGCAGGAGTACATGGTGGAGAAAGTTGTTTACCTCATGGTATTCAAGAAGCCAAGAGCAAGGAAGAGGGGAGGCCCCTTCTAGATCATACCCTCAATGGCCCCACTTCCTTTCAAAAGATTCCATCACCTCCCAATAGTGCCACAGTCAGAGGACAAGGACCATGGGCCTTTGAACTATAGCATTGCCCTTGGCCAATGGATAAGAAGCTATTCTCTACCCCTCCCACTAGATCCCACTAGAGACAGCATTAATTCACAATGAACTGGGTTCTCTGGAAGGCCATCTTAAGTTTAGCATGCAGGGATATATACTAGGTAGTGTCCCTGGGGTCAGCTCCCATGGATAGGAGGGGAAGGAAACAAGCAGGCAGAGAGAAAAGACAAGCCACAATGCAGGTGCAGAATTCCTGTGTCCCTAGATAGGCAGCTCCTAGCATCCAGAAAGCCCCCTAAGGGGTCAACAGCAGCAGGCTGTCTGCAGACAACATGCCCTGTATCTGGGCCATGAATCCTTCCCTGCCGGGGTTCTGGGTGGTGCATCTCCCAGTCCATCACAGCTCATGCCTTAATTAAGTCTGCAGGGATTCCCCTGCCCATGATAAAGAGTCTTCATATTTTTACACAGAACAGGTAGCTTCTTTATGTTAAGTGATTGCATTGGGATTGCTCAGGGCTACTCCAAAAAAAAAAAAAAAACTTTGTAAAAAACATCCTTATGTCAATCTACAGGTCCACAATGACCGTGCAGTATGGAACCTATTGGAACAAAACTGAAGTCAGCCCCAACACATAGTTCAGTTCCATTCCTAGAGCCACCAAAACCTAAAGTTAGAGATGTTTCTCTTCAAAGCTTTAGTGTCCCGAGCTAGGTGGGGGAGGGATCTAGGCATGCTGGTCATCCCAACCAGTCCTGTACGGGCTGTGTTCCCAGGCACACTGAGCCCTGTGGTGGCAGCTCCAGGCAAAAGAGAGAGTCTCTTTGCCAGTAATTTGAAAACCTGTTAAGTTTCTTTGGCTCTGATTGGTCTGACCTGGGACACTGCCCTGAACCCATCATATAGCCAGAGGAGTAGTATGCAATGCTCTGATTGGCTGACCAGGTATAGTGCTATGCCCATTCCTAGAGGGTGGAGAATTGAGATTAAAAAAAAAAAAAACCCAAAAAAAACTCATGGATCATGAATGGGGAGAGGTGGTTTTCTAAGAAATTTGGGGTGCTGTCACAAAAAAGGAGGGAATGAATGCCAAGCAGGTAAATACAAGAGGAATCCACTCTGAGGTAGAAACTTTGCCCTGGTGAAGGCAGTTGGTATGGAGAGGATCCTCTGAGCTGGGTTCTCATTCCTGGGCCTTCACATTACCAAGGCAGATATTTTGGGGGCATTCCAGGCCCTGACTTGCTCTGGTTTGTGATCCCCACAGGCATCAGTGCTCACTGAGGGCTTCTGTCTAGTGAACCCCTAAGCCTCACACAGTTGCTGAGGGTTTCTGCTATGTCCAGTACCCTTGGATGGGGTGTAAGACACTCTTCATTGGACTTCAGTAATTTTGGGATGCCAGCAGTCACCAATAGGCACAGGATCCCATGGGTGTGCCCTCACAGGATTTGCAGTTACAGAAACCAACTGTGCAGTCAGCGACAAGACCCTGTCCAGCTCATGAAAATGCTGTCTGCCTTCTAGGCCCCCATTTCCTTCTCTGCAGGATTGAATGGATGGACACTAGGCTCTATCGTCCCTTAGACTAACGGACCTCCCACTCCAGGGAGAAGAGCTCACATTTACTGAGCAGTTACTAGGTAGTAGAGACAGTGGGTGTGCCCTTCAGACACCATATCATACAGTTTCTACAGTGACCCTGGAAGAAAGACATTTAATCTCCCATTTTTCAGCTGAGAAAACTTACAGAACAGTTTAAGTGGCCACCCTGATTGTAAAACCAAACCTTGAACGTGATGTGTCTGACTCCATGCCAAGCAAGCACATGCCAGCTTGGAGACAGGTTCTGGTCATCCTTCTCTCCCTAATTTCTCTCTCCAACCTGTCCCTCTCTCCCCACAGGAGAGCTCTGGGCAGAGGGCAAAGTGGGAAAGACTTGGTTTCCTTCTTGGAAATAGTCTTGTCCTACACGTGCTCTCGTATTACGCTCCTGTTCTCTAGTTCTCTCTTGCACAGTCACACTAATCAGCTCCAGGAATTGATAGCTGAACAGCAGGCAATATAAGCGCTGGGAAAGGCCTGGGAGATCAGCCAATCCAGTCCTTCTTTTCATTTCTCTGTACCTGACTGTAAACTCTTGTGGGGAGAGAGCCTGTGTTAGCTCTCATGAAATAAATGTTTATTGACCTTTTACTGACTGAGGACAGGATCCATAGTGGCTAAATACATCTTATTATTTAATTTAATTTATTGTTATAAAGTTTAAAAAGGGTAGGCAAGTGACTGGGCCAGATCTACACAGCTGGGTAGTGACAGAAAAGGTGTGACAGTCATGCAGCATTGCACTGAGATTTGTGCAAGAGTCAGAGTTATAATTCACTCCTTGCCCCTACATTCCAGCACAGGAAGGCAAAAGATAGAAGAGGCAATTCAGCCATAGACTCTTGACTCAGAGAAGCAATGTTAACCCCAAGAACACTGCAGTGCCTCTTCCCACCATTCCTAGTAACATTCCTAAGTGAAATGATAGTCAAAGGAGTATAGGGGCAGACAGGGAGTCAGTTTACCTCCTGCCTTCAACTTCCACTTCTGACTTAACTTGCCTCACTCATTTCTTCTGCAAAAAGTGGTCCTGCAACTCCGGCCGTGTCACAGTTAGTTGGACCACCTGTGACTCAAAGTCTGCTCATTTGTAAACTAGTTTGAGCCAGTCAGACTCTATAAGAGGAACTAAGCCCTAGAGATCAGATATGGTGGCCATGGGTGAGAAGAAATGGAGGGCTCCAGTTGGAGTTGGTGTCTCGCTAAACTGGATGCAGAGGAGCTTGAATCATGAGAGACAGAGAAGTGTGGTCTGTGGAGAGGAAAGGATAAGCAGGCTGCAAGATAAGCCAGACTGGAAGGAGGAGGCCTCAGGGAGAGACTGGAGGAAGCCAGGGGCCCTATAGTGCTTCATACAGGTCTGTCCCATAAAAGAGGAAGGTGCTACATGTACCCAAGGACCTTTCCATTTCCTGAGGCTGGGCAACTGACTTTCATTGTAGCCATATGAGCTTTCCCTAGTACAGCCTACTATTGTCAGGCAAAGTCAGGCGAAGGCAAAAATTCTCTCCTTGATAAAGCATTAGTTAGGCTCCTCTAGCCCTCTTTGTGGCTAGCCCTTGACCCTGTGTCCATTTGTGATGAGTTCACTTTTAGTAAGAATCCTGCTAAGTCAGTTTAGAGAGAATTTGTCACCCTTGAAAAACTGATCATCATACATGTTTGATCTAATTCCTTACTCCCAACTCTTGGCATCCGGTCTGCTTTAAGCAAAAACTTTAAGTAGGTTTATCAAGAACTCTACCCTTGATGTTTCCTCTTTGCAAGTTTCTGTCCACTGCTCCCTCCTTCTCATCAGCTACAAATCCCTCCACATTCTTTCAGGAGTCACACTTGACCTTGACCTTTCTCCATTATTGTGATGGTTTTGAATACGGTCTTCCTTACAGTTTTCATAAGTGTCAGAGAAAGTAAGACCAAGGAGAAGTCTTCATTGAATTAGACATAGACCCTGCCCTCAAGGTACTCTTTGTTTAGCAGGGAACATCAGAGCCCAAGTAAGGTGGAGCCCAAGTAAGGTGGATGAGTGTGAGCATGGGAAGAGATAGAGACAAGGAGAGCAATCACTAGTACCAGAGGCAGCTACTCCACAGAGAGGATTCAGGTGTGTGACAGTTTGGAGAGGTGGGGAAAAATGGGGAACTGTATTACCCCTAGGAAATCCACCCCCTTCTGCCAATTAACCCACTGAGCAAAATACCTTTGATTCACAAATACTTGGCTCAGAGCTTCCTCTTCCCAGGCAGTCTTCCCTGATCCCCATTTGGTATGGGCCAATCCCCTGGCTGCCAGCTCCCCAAATGCTATGTGAATCCTGTTACAACAGCCATTACCAAACTGCCTTCATTGGTCCATTTATGTGTCTGTCCCCTCAATTATCACCAGCATTAGCTCCAAGCAATCATACCCAGAGACTTTTCTGCATATCTACATCTCTATCTATCTATCTATCATCTATTCCATGTGTAATATTTATTGTACTGCTTATGTCCTTCTTGACCATTCAACATGTGTGAAACTGTCCTATTGTTCTGGATAATTCCTATCTTTTTGAAACTCTTTTTAAGAGTTTACAAAGATAATACAGAGTTCCTATATACACCTGTCCACTCTTTTTGACAATGGTTGCTGAGACTTTGCTTGTTTTTTATGACTGACAGTTTTCAGTAGTGGTCAAGTATTTTGGAGGATGTCCTTTAGTTGAGATTTGTCTGGTAGTTTTCTCATTATCACACCAGGTCTATGTATTATTGGAGGAGGATGGAGAGCCTTTTTGTCACATCATATGAAACGTTTATCTATCAGTGTGATGTACCACAGTCAATGTTAACTTTGACTAAGGTAGTGTTTGTCAGGCTTCTCCACTGAAAAGTCATTTCGGGTTTAAAAAATAGTGCATTAAAATAGTATTTATCATATCAGGGAGTATTTTGGCACCCAGAAATGGTGGTTGTCTCACCCCATCCTGCTCTGGGCTCTGAGCTAGTAAGAGAAATAATAAAATGGTAGGGATTAAATAGTGCTTTGGTATTTCAAGTCACTTCTTTCATAAGCATGCTCATTTAATCTTTGTAATTGCATTTGAAGTAGACATTATTAACTCCGTTTTAGGAAATGGATGCTGGAGAAGATAAGTAAAAGGGTTGTTCATTAGTGCATGAACCACCCCTTGAACACAGATCCTCTAGTTTCAAGTTCAAGGCTTTTTGCAAAGGAGGAGAAAGCAGTTTACGGTGGAAAGATTGCATGCTTAATTAGGGAGTGTTTAAGTCTCAGGTAGATGCAGATATGAAGGTAAAACACTCCACATGAGAGTTGAAAATAAAATTAGTGATCTTGGGAAAAGGTCAAAACTAAACAGAGCTTTGGATTCATCCTCTTGATGACAGTATGACAAGGAATGATAATCCTTGGATGAGAGGTGTAGACAGAAAAGAGGGTACCATGACTGACCCTTGGGTGACAGACTTTCAGAACAATAGAGAGGTCAGAGAGGAGGAGGCCCTCTCTCTGGAAATCAGGGAAAGAGAGACTGGCAAGGACAACTGGGTCACCCAATGTTAAGAGGCAAAGAGGCAGAAGATATAGAAAAGGCCTTTGAGTTTCAGTTTTGTACAGTGAGGCCCACTCCCAGCACTCAGTTGTTTAAGATGTGGTCTAGCCTGCTGCTCTCTGATGATACAACTCCCTCCTCTTCAGTTTGGTTGACAATCAGGTGCCATCCAGGACTCTCACTTTAAAAAAGGCAGTATGCTTTTGAAATGCATACTTTGTAGGACCATTTTCCACTTCCTTTGACCCAGTGTGTTCCCACCTTCAGAGGCATGTTTCAGGGCTTGGCTTAAGCCTGTTTGCTCCCCCAAATTAAGATATATTACACTCCTTCCCGTGTTCCTCCTCCAGTGTGTCTACTGAGCTGAAAAAAAAAAAGGTTGCAAAGTGCAATAAACACAACATGCAAATTAGAGCCCCAAATATTTTGAGGTCCATGATTTCTGGGAACTCAAGCTGTCTAGAGGCCAGTGCCATGAAGGCAGATTTGCATGAGGAAAATCAGTTCGGTACTGGTTTGGTGAAGAGAGCATGATCCGTTCAAGGAAACCACTAACAGATCTGAGCATCCCCCGACCTAAAGATTCTCCAAAAAAACACCCCTGGTATACAGCTTTATTTTGTAAGCTGAGATGGGATTCCAACCCACCAACTGGCACAGAAGAGGTCTCATCCCACTGGTGACTATGGGAAATGTTTGATGACCCCTGTCTCTAGCGAAGGATCTTCACAATCTTTATCTCATTTAGTCCTGCATGGGGAAATGCAATCTCTACTTCATGGATGAGCGAACTGAGTTGTTGAGCTGTTGAGTTGACAAGAAATTCAGTTTTAAATAGTCCCAACCAGGATTCCTTACCCTTATATGGCTCTTCCTGCATGCAGTTTTTTTGATGTTGCTGTTGTTATTTTTTCTTTTCTTTTCTTTTTTTGGTACTGGGGTTCAGGGCCTACTCCTTGAGACACTCCACCAGCGCTTTTTTGTGATGGATTTTTTCAAGATAGGGTGTCAAGAACTATTTGCCTGGGCTGGCTTCAAACCACGATCCTCCTGATCTCTGCCTCCAGAGTAGCTAAGGTTACACGTGTGAGCCACTGGCACCCAGCTGTCTGATGGAGTGTGTTGGAGAGGCTCTGAATGGGGTTTTTGGAGAACTGGGCTCTGGCAAGCCTTGCTTGGTGGCTTTGTGGAAGTCACTTCATTTCTTCCTCTGTGAGAATGAGGGAGCAGGCCGATTGAATTGTGACCTCCCTTGCTCACAGTTCTCCAGTGGCTGTCAGGACAGAGTTTGAGTTCCTTTGTAGCCTTGCTCATTCCCATCCATACTCTTTCCTGACACACGTTCACTGCTGCTTTAGCAGTGACTAAGGTTGGAGGCCCTTGCACACCCCTGTGTATTTGCACATGCTGTGATGTTGTGGCCTCTGTTAGGGGGTTCCAGCTGTCCTGCTGGATAAACTTTTCTTCATCTGCTGAGCCTCAGCTAGAGTGTCCCCTCCCCCATGCATTCTTCCTGATCCCAGGAGGCAGCTCTAAAAGAGCTGTCCACCCATCCTTATCCATAAGAATCCACTTCACAGCTCTCCTTCCATCCAGTCCATCCCTCCCTCTCTCCCTCTCTCCCTGTCTCCCTTTCTCCCTCTCTCCCTCTCCCTCTCTCCTACAATTGTTTCTGTTCCATACCTTTCTGTGACACAGGGGCAGGACTCAGGTTATATTGGTGTTACCAACCTCAGACACACCACCTGGCACATAGCAGGTACGTGCTGGATGGTGACAGAATGAATGTCTTTTTAAGGCAAACCTCATCTCTGGAATCCTAAGATAGCACAAATTTCACTGTGGTTCTGACAGGGCAGCAAATGCTAAAACGAGAGATAATTGTACCTTCCCCATCTATTTCTGTTTCTCTGTGTCATCAGCTTTCACGTCTGCATTCCAGCTCCTCATCAGCTGAAAAGTCACCTCACAGCTTTTGGACCTGCCTGTCATAGCTGGGATCCCCTCCTGAAACAATCCCGATTAGCCTGCAATGGATGGAATGCAGAAGGGGAGGGTCTGATGCCTTTGTGGCTGAGAAGATGTTAATGTGGAGATGAAAAGGCCAGCCAGACTCTAGTCCCCTGAATATTCATCCTATTGGGAAGCCATGATTGATGCTTAGAGACATCCTCTTGGTACCCTAAGGTGAAGGAATCCTCTGCTAAGCAGTCCCATCATGTGAAACAAAAACCAAAGGCATTAATCATTGTTCAGAAGGACTTTGACTTCTCCCATCTTTCTCTGTTCAGTTATTTATTCATCTACTCACTCAGTTACTACAAACTGGGTACAAAGCATTTTAACTGTGTCCCTGAAAAAATACCACAATGGCTTATTTACCTGAGGTTATTTTATGGGAACAGCCAGTATTTCTGTAGTACCTACTGTGTACCAGGCACTGTATTCATAGTAACCTGCCAGATGGGGCTCATTTTTTATCTTCTTTCTTTTGCAGATGAGCAAGTGGAGGCATGGGAAGATGTAACTTGCTCAGATTTGGCATTGAACATCCCTACTGTCAGCCATGACCTGGTAGAAAGAGACCCCAAGGGTTGGTTGTGTCCCAGGTGTCTGAGCAGACTGGTAGCTGCATAGGATGGGGAGACAAGAACTCTTGGCTTCCCACCCAAAGTAGTATCCCCGCCAAGTGCATCAGAGGATCAAAGCACTGGCCAGTTGAGAAAGAATGTTGCATTGCTATTGTTTGTTTTAATTAATCTACCCATATTTAAAAACAGAATTAAACTAGAATATGACTGGTAAAGCTCCAAGAGCCGTCCTACAATTTCAATTCCACAAATTAGATCTTTCTCCCCGAAATTATGACCAGTATTATGAAAGTGAGGTTTAATGGGTAAAATCAGGTTTAACTGGGGACAGGCTGTCTTCAGGTTTTAGTATCTTGTTTTCTTCATGTAATGGTGATGTCATCTGTGTCTCCAGCACCCAATTTGACTCTTTCCATGTGGCTGTAGGGACAGATACCCTGAGGCCCTGTCCTTGGATGAGCCTGTTGAAAATGCTCATGCTTCGTTTTCACCATGATACCCAGAATCCTGTTCCCAGCTCCAGCTGGGAGCACCAGTGCTACTCTGAAGTGCAGGGGTGTTGGCTCCCTGTGCTCCAGAGAGGAGCAGCACACATTGAGATACAGGTTGAGCAACTGGCAGAGTAGCAGGAAATCCAGGGTTGAGAACAGGCCTCCTACATGCTAGGGCTACCCTGGGGAGGCAGTGTGAAGGGAGTTTCGAGTGCAAGCCTGTGGAAAGATCATGGGTTAAGTTCAAGAGCAGCTTCTCACTACCTGTCATCCAGGGGTGAGGTATGGCATCTGTGATGTGAGCCTCATTTGCCTTTTCTGCAAAATGGAGCTTTCTCTCCACCTGCCTGGGTTGTGACAATAAGAAGTGAGGTGAGTCAAATGCCTGGTGTAGCACTGTGATGAAGATCAGGAGATACCACAGAAAGCAAAGTTGGGGACAATTCATTCCTTCATCTGATACATAGTTGTTAGGCAATGACCATGGGCCAGGTGCTGTATGGGGTGGGATCAGCCCATGGACATAACAGATGCTATTCTTGCATTTTAGTTTTTTGTTTTTTTAAAAAAAAACAGATACCTCTTCTTGTGTCAAGGAAGTTCCCTTCTATTTTTGTTTTGCTTAGTTTTTTTTTTTAGTGGTGGGGGGGTGAGTATGATCGAATTACATTGTATGCATTATGAAAATAGAATACTGAAACCGATTAAAATTGTGTTAAAGGGGGGAAGGGGATAAGAAAGAGTAATGGGTGTAATGTACATTTTAGTACATTAGAAAGTACATTCCATGTATGTATGCTAACATCATATATGCATATATGGTAATATCACACTGAAACTCCTTTGTACAATTAATATACACTAACAGAAGAGTTTTTAAAAATTGCCTTGAATGCCTTTTCTCATTGATTAAGGTGAAACTATGCTTTCTTTTTGATATGTACCTTTTAAGCTAATTTCTTAAATATGGAATTTTGAGTTAGGTTGAGTGAGACATTTACTTAAATTATCCTTTAGAAATTGTTTGCTATCCCCTCATGGTCGATAGCATGCTGACTGCCACACACCCTCAGGACTAGTTTTCAATTATCTCCATCATTCTCACTGATGGTTGAAGCTTGGAAGGGTGGCCAGTTTGGGTCCTCTGAGAAATGGGTGTGGAGATGGGATTTGACAGAGGACAGAGTGATTGGGAAAGTGGAGGAAGAGAACTGTGAAGGTGGGAAAAGCCATCGAAGGCCAGAAAAGAGAAGGCTGGTTGAGCAGGCAGAGGCTCAGGCTGCCTGGCAGTTCCAAAAAGTTTCAGCCAGGACAACTGGTGAGTCCTCCAGCCAGCCCCTCAGAGGAGTTTTTCTCATTCAGGAAAGAATCACAACCATGAGCTGTGAGCAGCCCCTAGGAAGCAGGGCCTTCAGGCAAATTTGATGGGGAATTCAGAGCACCACAGGGCTGTCCATCAATTATGCCTGGCAGCAGGAGAACAGAGTGCCCCAAGCCCAGGTTCTCACAGCTCCAACAGGCTGTTTGTTTTATTCATACTAATTTGTCAGAATTCCATAGAGATTAAAGGTATTAACTATTGAAAGGGCTGAGAATATTTTCCATAGTTTATCACATTTCTTATAACCTAGTGGGGGATGGGAGGACTGATTGTCATAAAGGAATGAAACTTGAATGATTTAGACAGCCATTTAGACATGTTTTCTAAATGGGTTTTGGTACTTTTTCCTCTCTCTCTCTCTCTCTCTCTCTCTCTCTCTCTCTCTCTCTCTCTCCCCCCCCTTCCCCTCCCCCTTCTTTCTTTTTGGCATGCCTAGGAAAGTTTTCCTCCCCCACAGTTTAAAAAATATTCTTTCCTAAGTGTGAATTAAATCATACCTGGACTGTCACTGTCCAGTGCACTGTCTGCAGGAAATTAGGGGGTGATGGAGGCACACACCCAGAGACACCATGGGCCGGTCAGCAGGACTCAGACTGGGAAGACCAAAACATCAGGGACCATGCTTCTTCAACAAATAAATTACAGGGATGCAAGGGAAAGAATGAATTGAAAAGGGACTTACAAACCAGAAGAGACTCAAAAGCCATGCCAAGCAACCTTAATAAGTAGATCCCACCTGCCACACAGTGAGACAAGCAGGTGGGAAGGTTTGGAAGCTGACTGTTTTAGAGTGGTGATGGAACTGTGGTTATATTTTGAGAAAGGTCTCTTTGTCTTTTAGAGGCACATGCAGAAGTATTGTCACATGAAGTGGAATGAAGCCTGGAATTTGTTTCAGAGGGACTTAAGGTGGGGCAAGGTGGGTGGGAAGGGGTGATGCAGGCTTGGCTTCATGGCTATTTCCAATGGGGATGCAGCCACAGGAGCTTCTCTTTGCCTTTGTATAGATTTGAGGTTTTCCATAACAAATATTGAATGATTACATTGTATCAGAGGCCTATCTACATTTGTAACAGAATTTCAAGTCTAGGTGGCAACTCCACCCTTTTTAGCTGGGGAGGGGACTTGCTGGAGCTACCTGTCTTCCTCATGCCTCTGTTTCTAATCTGCAAAGTAGAGGAATTATTATTTCTTACGTCATAGGCCTGCCAGAAAGATTGAATGAGACAAGCCATGTCGAGCACTTTATGGAGGATCTGGCACATAATAGCACTACGTGAACTGATTTTATAAATTTTTACTGAGTGCCTCAAATGTGCTGGAGACAGTGCCAGTGGAGGGGATTAGCTAGTATTTTATTATTATCAATACTACCATTGGAGTTATTTCGTGATTCAGTCTTGCACATTTCCACTTTTTTTATTTGAACTATATTTTGGGTAAAAAAGGATATAGTGAATTTTTTCAGCTATCTTGCTGATTTCCTATATAATCATCCATTTAAAAGTTCCTTTTAGGACTGGGGGCATGGCTCAAATGGTAGAGCATCTGCCTGGCAAACACAAGGCTCTGAGTTCAAACCCCCAGTATGGCCAAAAAAAAAAAAAAAGGAGAAAGAAAAAGTCCTTTTTTTCCTCTTACCTGGTATGAAACATTTTCTTTACCATATTCAAAATTTCCATGTCTATTTCTGGACTCCCTATGTTCTTTATCCCCCCCCCCCGGCCCCACCCAGTCTCTGTTCTAAGGCAATGGTTTCCTCCCTACTCCATGCTATCCCAAATATGCATATTGTTTCATTGAAGTCTTTCAAGATACAGAGAGGAATGACTGGGATCACACATGTGGTAAGAAATAGAGCCAGGACTCAAGGAAAGTACCAATATCTGACTCTGAAAGTCATCTTCTGCCACGCTGGGACCGTTTTTGCTTCCCACTGCCCCAGCACTCCAGGTGAATCTCCAGTGCCATGGATGGAGTAAAGGCACCCAGGCTCAGTGTTTGGGATTTATGGGCTTGAGAATTCCAGAAACTAGGCTTGATGTTTTCTGGATCAGTTGCTTTGAATTTTCTGAAAAAGCCCAGGGAAATTCTACCAAGGGAGCTTATGCTAAACACTACTATTCAGAGAAGTTTTCAAAATACTAAACAGAATCTTCTAGTTGAAAAGAAAATCACTCGATAGAAAAGATTCTTATCAGAAAGTCAGAAAGTGGATCTTGTAAGGAGGTTTATGTAGAGCAAGATTTCCTCGAATTAACTAATTTCTTAGAAACAGAATAAAATGCACATAGATTCTCTTCTTATCATTCTTTTAGTGACTGACTAAATGGGCCCTAGAAAAATGAATACCAGATGGAACACATCAACCTGTCTCTGGGCTCAGGAGTTTTGAAAATATTTTTCACAAGTGACAGAAATGTGTCCAGCAAGTATGCAGAGCACAGTGACATGAGAGGAAAGAGTGGTATCCTGGTGTGAAGAATTGGTGTCAACCATGACACCACTCACTGCTTCCACTCACCCTCAGCACCTGCTTACATTTGAGCTGGGTGTATGACCATGACATTAGAGAATGGTCCTGTGATTGCATTTGTGACAGACTGCTGGAGGATGTGTCACCATCTGTATCACTTTGCTGAGGCTATTGTAACAAATTACCATACTTAAATGACACAAAACAACTGAAATTTATTCTCTCACAGTTCCGGATGCCAGAAGTTCAAGATCCAGGTGTTGACAAGGTGGGTTCCTTTTGATGGCTGTGAGGGAAGTTCTGTTCCTGACTCTTTCATAGCTTTTGCTGGTTGCTGACTATCCTTGGAGTTTCTGGCCTTAATCACATTAATTACTCCAATCTCTGCCACAATTTTCACATGGCCTTCTCCCCTGTGTCTGAGTATCTGACTCTAGAATTCTCTTCTTAAAAGGATAGCAGACATTGAAAGAGGACCTGCCCTAATCCAGTGTGACCTCATGTTAAATAGCTTTTTTCCAATAAGGTCACATTTGCAGGTACCAAGAATTAGGACTGGAACAAATCTTTTTTTTTTTTTCCATTGAGGGGCACAATTCAACCCCAACACTGTTCTTAATTGGAGGGTGTTAAGGTTTGACTGTATCACCCAAAGCCCACGTGTTGGAAGCTTAATCCCCAATGCTACAGTACTGGGAGGTAGGGCCTTTAAAAGGTGATCTGGCCATGGAGTCTCTGTCCTTGGGAATGTTCTCTCAGGTGTGGTTAGTTATTTCAAGAACAGACTTGTTACAAAAGTGAGTTCAGCCCCCTCTTGCTTGCTCTCTTGCCCTCTGCCTTCACCTGGGATGACAGAGCACAGGTTCTACCCTAGAATCAGCACCTTGATCTTGGACTTCCCAGCCTCCAGAACTGTGAAAGATAAATTTCTTTTCTTTACAAATTACCCAGTGTGGAGTATTCCATTATCACAGCACTGAGTAAGACAGGGAGACTGGGAAGAATTTTATTAAAGCAGTTGAATTCTATTCTGCCGAGCAGCCGGGCCATCTCACCCTTCTATTACAGCTCCTGTATGCATGCTTAGGACTGTCAGGATCAGAGAACAAGGGGTTTTCAAAAATCTAGGAGTGGAATTGTGCAGGTGCACGACATCCCAGTATGTAATGGGTACTGGCAAGGCAGCCATGTGGCAATTACAGTTTGACTTGGAGTTTGCTTAGCAGAAAATGTTGTATTTGTACTTACAGGTCAGAAGTGATATCCTAGCTCACTAGTTTGAAATTAAAAAAAAAAAAAGAGTTCATTTTGTTTGAAGTGCTAGTGCTGACCTGATTGTATAAAAGCATTTTTAAATGGCATAAGATAAAGGTCAAATACCTCATAACTCTGGAACTCCTGACAAATGGGGCTGGAAAAATTTCCAAAGCATGGCAGTGAAGGCACTGTATGCCCTGTCCAGCAGTTCCCTGCCCTGGGCCTCCTGAGTCATAGCTCCTACTCTCTGGAATATTCTGTCACATTAAGGCTACTGGGCTCGCTGAGCAAGTCCCCCTCCCCCACACCGCTGTCACTGTTTGCCCCTTTGGCCAGACTTCTGTCCCATCCCAATTCAGTCCTCCACTGGCCACCCTCCAATCCCCATCTCACCCATCTTTCAAGGCCAACCAAGTTCAAAGGCTGTTATTTCAGGGCTCAGCTATTCCAACCATGGTTAACTGTAGAATCCTGGTGTCAGTGGTAGAAGGAGGTCATTCAGCCACCAATCAGGTATTAGTGAGTCCCAGTTGTGTGGCAGACATGGTGACTGGTGAAGCAGGGACAACAGAAACTGCCCCCCATTTTTGCCTAATGGAGCCTGACATCCAGCAAGACTGAGTAGACTCCACTTGTATCTGGGCAAGTCCTTTCACCTCTGAGTGCCATAAAGAGGCCATAAAGAAATCATTGATTTGAGCTGCACCCATTTTTAATGTAGGGTTTACCGAAGAATTAACTGAAGTCAATTCCACATGACAGTTATTACATTGTATTCCTTCAATTATAAGATCATGTCTTCCAATGTTAATGGGTCTGAAATCAGGCTGCAGCTTAAAAGCGATTTGAAAAAGAACTTGTCCTCTGGGCAAATGTCGCCTCTGCCTGTCAGGTGTCTTTGCCTCATTTGAGTTATTTGACTTGGCAGCACCACCTAGAGTTGGATTTTATCTTAAATTGAATCCCTAATTGTCACTTGCAATGTCTTCAAAGAGATTACATTCTGAGGCAATGTTGAAACAAAAGCTGTTATAGGGAGAAGGCCTTGCACAGAATTGTAGGAGGTAAATTTACCAAGAGCCAAGCAAGTATTTGTGCCCAAGGAGTCCCGCCCCCCTGCCTTTCCCATGGTCTAAGAAAGCTACAACCCTCTGGGCAGCAAGGATGCCAATCTTCTGTGTAGAGGGCCATGTCTCTGTCTTGTCCTGAGGCACAGGTAAGAGGATGGCACAGGCCAGGTAATGCAGTGAGCTGGTGGCAAGAGAAATGGACCTGTCCCTTAGAACAGGGGAGAGAACATGGAGGCAAGAGGGTTAATGTGCCCAATCTGTGCTAACAAAGGACGAAGACTTGGGAGTCACAGTCAGAATCTAGATGACCTCCTAGATGATCTCGTTGCATTCTCCTTCCAGCAACAAGAACCAATTTAGGAAAGAAGAAAGTGTTGAGTTTAATCAAACAGGCG
The DNA here is from genome assembly GCF_047511655.1 of Castor canadensis. Taxonomy (NCBI): domain Eukaryota; kingdom Metazoa; phylum Chordata; class Mammalia; order Rodentia; family Castoridae; genus Castor; species Castor canadensis. Next base: position 13,798,270 of record NC_133388.1, on the reverse strand, counting down.
ACTCAGACCGAGTGTCAATGTTCTTCCAAATGCTTTGAGTTATGTCATCAGTCGTAAGGCACTAAAGAGTGAAGGTCATAAACAATGCTACTGAAAACACTGGTGCTCACCTGTAATTCCAGGAGGCAGAGGCAAGAAGATTCCAAGTTTGAAGCCAACCTGGGTGAAGTTAGCAAAACCTTATCTCAAAAACAAAGTGAAAACAAAAGGGCTGGGGACATAGCTCAAGTGGTAGAGTGCTTGCCTAGCAAGCATGTAGCCCTGAGTTCAATCCCCAGCACTGTGACAAAAAAAAATTTACAGAAATTAGCTCATGTCCCCGATGCTTTGTATCAATGCCAAAGGCCCAAGGGGAGTGAAACTTGAGACTCCGCCTCATGTAAGGGGCCTCAGCTTAAATCTGAAACATGCAGCTAGAGAAGCGAGTGGTACAAATGGGTGTCTTTAGTGTACATTTAATATAATTCCACCTTTTTCTTCTAAAGCAAAGCTATTGTGGGCTGTGTGGATATTTTGTAACTGTTGACACTCCAGCAATCCATTTCTAAGTATACATATATATACCCAAGAGAACTGATTTCACAGAGACGCCTGCTTTCCTGTGTTTGTAGCAGCATTACTCACACCAGCTAAGCTCTGGATAAGACCTTAATGTCCGTAAGAAAATGTGGTCTATATACACGTGGAATATCATTAAGTCTGAAAATGAAGGAAATACTACAATATGCAACAGCATGGATGAACTTGGAAGACCCTATACTAAGGGTCGTAAGTCTCAGGACAGCACTGTGTGAATTCTGCTTATATGAGGTCCCCTGGGTAGTCAAATTCATAGAGACAGAATGTAGAATGGGGGTCTCCAGGGGCTGAGGGGAGAGGCAATGGGGATTGGGCAGTGAATGGCTAAAAAGCTACAGTTATACAAGATGAGAAAAGTCTAGAAATCTAGTGTAGTGCCTGTAGGTAATGATACCATGTTATGCCTTTTAAAAAGCTAAGAGAGTCAATCACATGTTAAGTGTTCTCACCATAAAAAGCAATCAGGCAGGAGTGTCCTCTCAGAGGTGATGGATGTGTTTATTACCTGGACTGTGATGATTGTTTCATGGGTCTGTGTCTAAGCCTAAATCCATCAAATTGTTACATTTCATATGCTCACTTTTGTGTATCAATACAGTTGTTTAAAAAAAATAAGAATTTAATTATGGGTAGATTTTTTTATTATACTTATAAAGGTAACTCCTAGGTGGGAGCAGGGGCAATTATTGTCTTGGAGTGGCTGAGAATCTCTGGTCCCATCCAGTTCCTCTTCTTTCTTACTTTGGGTTTTTATTGTACAATGGTTCTTGTGAGTTTCTTATGCTGATAACAGATTGCAAGGGAATTAACATTTTTTATTATCAGCATTTATCACTTAGGGATTTTCGGGCAATACAACAGAAAATCCAGTAACGGTGCTGTAAACAATATGAGTTTAAGGTTCTCATAAAAAGATAAATTCAGAAATAGGGTGTGGCTAATATTACTTAAGGTCTAGTGACAGTGGATTTCTTCACCATTTTGTACACTGTTGCAATATAGAGGCAGCAGCTCCAGCCATCACATTTCTGTTCCAGGCAGGAGCAGGGAAGAAGAAAAAAGACACACAGGAGATGAATTTTCTTCCTTTGAGTTACTTACTTTCTTGAAACCCAATCCCAAAACTTCTGCTTGCATCTCATTTGCTGAAAGTATAAGAGAAGAGTGACTGGGAAAAGCAAAGTTATTTTGAAACTGGGTTTCTTTCTGTCTTCCATAAATGAGGTTTTTAGACTAAGGCAGGAAGAGATAGTGGATATCAGCGGGCACCCAGCAGGGTCACAGAGCCTTCCTATGACACCACAGTGTTTCCTTCCCTCTCCCTGAACTTGCTCAAAGGACACATTTAGGAAGAGTCTTGACTATCTGAAGCCAATGACTCTGGTAGACCTCTTTCCTAGTCTGACACTGCACAGATACACTTCAGGTCAATGGTACATGTTAGTTCTAGAACTCCCTGGTACTAGACTTTCTGTACTGAAGAGAAGGGAGAGTTTGACAGGAAGGGAAATTTGTGAAAGTCATGTTTTCTTTCCTGCACAGAAAACAATGCTTGAAAAATCCTTCCTGAATTCATTACCAAAGACGTCCCTTGATCATGACCTTCACAGACTTTTTCTGAGGCCTTCTGCAGTAGCCACAAGTGGGACTGGACCAACTTCTCCATCAAAGATAGAAGCTATACCATTTTCTCACCAACATCCTAATGGGCTTGCCACTGTAGGGTCCCCAGAGCTCAAATTCACTTCCTTTTCTTGGCCTCCTTGGTCTGCTACTCTTTCGGGGTTTCTCTTTTTCTGCCATCGGGGATAATTTCATATCTGCCTCCCAGTGGGCAGGGCTGCTTGAGGGCGATGCTCTGGGTCCTTCATCCTGCCTCTCTTCCTTAAGTATCTTGTGGTCCTCAGTGACAATGGCCAAATAAAATGAACTCTATGCCCATCCTAGAGTTGAAGTGATCCTGCCTTGCTGAAGCGTGGTCTGTGCTGAGGAGAGGGAAGCTGACCAAACACTGGGGTGCGTGTGCCCATAGGAGAGAGTGGATATCTGGTGGCCCCTCACCAAATGTTTGTCACAATTGTCCAGTTAGTGTTGCCTTGACTGGTGTATTTGCTACCAATGGCTCCTGAAGCAAATTGCCATAGCCTAGGGGGCTGAAAACAACACAGATTTATACTCTTATAGTTCTGGAGGCCAGAGATCCGAGGTTACTCTCACTGGCTGAACCCAAGGTGTTACAGTGTTGTGCTCCCCCTGGAGGCTCTGGGGGAGACGCTGGCTCTTGGTCTTGTCCAGCTTCTAGAATGGTTTTCCTTGGCTTGAGACCCCTTCCTCTTCTTTCAAAGCCAGCAGCATAACTGTCACAGCTCTCTGTTTCTGTGACAACATTGCCTTTTCTTCTCTGCCTCTCTGGCCCCTCTGCCTCTGACTTTCCCTCCTTCTGCTTCTAAAGACCTTTGTGACTCCATCAAGCCATCCAGACACTAGGGATCATCTCCTAATCTCAAGATCCTTAATTCAACTACACCTGTAATAGGACCTTTTGCTACAAAGGACCTGGATATCTTGTGAGGAAGCACTGTTCCAGCCACCACAGGTGGCTCTCCTACTGTCCTGGGCAGCTCTAAACATACCTTCTCAATGCTTTCAAGTGTCAATTCCCATTGCACCTGAACCTGGCATCACCAGCTTCTCCCCCACTAAGCTGAGCCTGCCTGGGTACTACAAATGCTCTGTTTACTTCCCCCTAAGCCTAGCAGCACAGCTAACCTAGACTGAGTTCTTCATCAGTGAATGGGTCCATCTCATCACCCTAGCAAATAGAACACAAGTTGAAGACACAAGACCCAAGGGAAGCTGGAACCCAGGACAACTCAAAGCCAGCACGGGGTTAATACAAAGATCCTACAGCCCAGCCCCCATCTGCAAACCCCTTCTTCTGCTCCACACTGGGAGAGTTGGCCAAGCACATCTTATTTCCTGAAGCCTATTTTTATAATCACTCAGTACTGGTTAGCAACACTGTGGCTATAAATAGAAGCCATGGATTTTATGATCAGAGAAAATGAGTCCATCATATTAAAAAAAAAAAAACCAACACGTGAGCTATTTATAACCCAAGGATTTCCATAGCCAGGCACACTCTCTGAGAAGCACTGGCTGATTTTCTTCTGGCCATGCAGGGCTCATGGAAATGCAGCAGGCAAGGGGAAATTATGTCACTCACGATTTTTGAAAACCCACTTGTAAGAAGGGGGTCATGTAAAATCTATGGACACTACTTCCTACCTTGGAATTCACCTGCTTCCTAAGCATCCTTACCTTCAACTTTGCCTCTTTTATAAAGTCTTCCCCATACATCCTTCTAGCCTGGTGGAATTTCATCAAGCCTTCTGGGAGCACAGTATAGTACATAGTTTCTGTGTGTCTGTCCTTCTCCAGGAAACTGCCCCACCAAGGACAGAGACCAGATTTTGCATATGGGTCAACCCTAGTGCCTACCATATGGCCCTAAGCTTTAATGACTGAGTGAATTGAAGGACTCTGACCAAGTGAATCAATGAAAATGCTAGGTAACATAAAAGGTTACATAGAGAGTTAGGGCCAGATCTCTGGCTAGGGCCAGATTCTTGTGTGGCAGTTTCCAGTACTCTGTTCTTTCTAGCACTTCCCCATGTTGATAGGAAGCTGGGAGTATTAGTACTTGTAGAATTTTTTAATATTGCCTAAGCTGACCTCAAATATCTGGCTCAAGTGAACTTCCTGCATCAGATTCCCCAGAAGCTAGGACTGCAAGCATATACCACTGCATGTGACTCAGTTTGGAAATTTTTTCTAGATCTCTGGAGTGCTACAGAACATGTCAAGCAAGTAGGATCCACCACCAAGTAACTAAACCAGGAATGTGTCTGCCCACAATAACAAACTCAATCACTCCTCAATGGTTTCTTTTCTGGAAGAATAGTTTGCAGGAATCATGAGTTTTCAGGAATCCTGTTTGATTGGTTCACAGAACAAGCCAAGATGTCCTGGGAGCAAAGCTGTGCTCAGCTTGGGAGATCAGAATTCAGAGCTGGGTGGGAGAAGGAAAGAAGGAAGGAAGGAAAGGAGGGACAGGGAGGGAGGGGAAATGCCCTACAACATTAAAAAGTGATATTACATAGATTTATTTAATTCTCATAAGAAGTCTACAATTCCCATCTTACAGATGAACTGAGACTTACATAAATGTCTCACCCAAGGTAAAAGGCAGAACCAAGAAATCTCATGGTCTTCTTGAGATTCCTTCCTACAGAACTGACAACAAAATTGGAATAAGAAGAATAAAAACCATTACAAGACACCTATGGGCCCTTTCTCCCCTACAAAACAAAGTAAGGTTGAAGCTGTCTTAGAAAATAGCAACATGGATATATGGATCAATAATTTCACTTTATTGAGTCACAATGAAGAAAGTTAACATTGGCTCTCAGCTTTTGAAAACTATGGCTCCATGTAGAAGCATTCAAAACAGATTTCCTACACTGAAATTCCTACATTCAAATTTTAATTATATGCTACATGGTATAATAAAATAGCTCACCTTTTCATGCTCTTTTATAATGCTTTACCTCTTCTGCTGCCATTTTCTCCGCAAGTTGCACTAATTTCTAATGGCCATCTTTGAGTTATGCAACTTCTGATATTTCACAGAAAACCAAGAGAAAGCCACAAGATGTACTTTGTGGGGGTGGGGTGGGAGGGAGCATATTCAGACCTTATGGAACATGGCCCTGCTTAGTTTGAGTGACTTGGCTCAGAAAGGTATTCCTTTCTGAGCAGGGGACTTTTGTTGAGAGTGTTGGCATGGAAATGGGACTGACATTAAGTTAACAGCACAATTCTTGACTCTACTGGTGAAGATGGACCAAACCACTGCTGATGAGTATGAGTCCCACCAAGTGAGGTGTAACAGGCATCTCCCAACTTCTCATACTCAAATCCAAATCTTTTACCAGATTTACATCTACCTTTTTGTGTATTTCACAGAGAAAATGTGTATCTGCCTCTTCATCTCTTAATGATAAGTCTCACAACAATAATACTCTCACAGGGACAAATAAGCTCTACTGCTTGCAATTCTCCATCCCACTCAATGTTCCTTCAAACCCCAGAATCAGAGGTGTTAAACAGGTAATAATTTTTGGCTCAAAGTGTTTATGTTCAGTTTTCTCCAGCTAGCAAATTTGAGAGATTATCTTTTTCAAAGACTGTAAGGAGAACCCCTTGTAGGCCACTTCCAGCTATGCCAAAATGTATGCTGACACCCTTCAAGGATTAAAAAGAGCAAGCAAAACATTTCAACTATTTTGACTACGTGAACCAAACCAGTGGGGAATGCATATGACACTGCAGAAACAAAGAACATTATTCAGCAAAAAATGACATGCATTCTGCATAAGGCTATAAAATAATTTTTCTTAGAGCATATTTTCAGATCATTGAACTGTAAGAATGCTGATTTCTTCCTGAAACAGATTGATTATCAAGAATTATTGAGCCCCTATTTAAAAAATAGCAACTAAACTAAATTCCTTGTTTGACAAGCATTAAGGAAAATTAAATCCCTTACAGCACAGAGGGATATGCTATACAATTCTCATGTATACTGAGACTGTAAATCATATCAAAACTAATACTTTCACCTAGCTAAATTTTTAGTTGGTACATCAGGTATTTTTATTTCAATACTTAATTCATGGATTCAGGGAGCCATTGACCAGTCAGTGGAGGCAGAAATGCGTACAGGGGCCCAGACATGGAAGCCACTGTCCGTGGTGCTGACCCACTCACCTCCCAGCTTTAGGATCTAGATGTGTATCTTCATCCTGGGAGGGCCAGACTGAGAGATAGAACGTAAAACCTTGCAGAGATAAAGTCACAGTAACTTGTGACTAGGGGACAGATTACTCACTGGTTCTCTCTCGTTCTCCACTTCTTCTAAGTATGAACAAGTTAAAAGGAGGCCTCGAGTTCCAACACCTAATGATTTGGTGACTTAGAATTGCCAAATATTTAAACAGATGCTGGGATTCTCAATACAATTCAACAGATTATCATTAAGGCTCACTCCTCATATTCCATGCACTGTGCTAGGTACTAAAAGTACAATATATGAGTTAGAAACTTTTTGGTTGAAACTAACACAAGACATACTGAGAAAAGGTAACAGTGATGGGGTAATTTGTTGAATCAATTAACCAAACTTCTAAGATTTTAGCTGGGACTCAGGTATACTTGGAATGAGAACCTAGAACTCCATGGGTCTTCTTTATTTATTCTTTCTGCTTTATGCCTTTCTTCCCAAATGACTTCTAGCCACATGTATAGCAGAGTCTAAGATGGTCCCTAATTCTCTCAACCTCTTAGAAGTTAACCTTGAACAATCTCTTCCCCCTTGAATGTAGGAAGGGCCTATCTCTTACCTGTAAACAACAAGATATGGAAAAGGTGAGGGGATATCACTTCTATGATTATGTTACATAATATTCTAACATGTTTCTTGCTAACATATTTTCCTTTGTTGGCTTGGATGAAGCCAATGGAGCTGCTGAAGGTGCCCATGTGGCAAAGAATTAGGAAAGCATCCAGCCAACACCCAGGGAGGAACACTGAGGCAGTCTGTTGCCAAAAACAGTCAATAAAACACTAAGACCCTCAGATCCATGGGGAAGCAAGGGTCTGAACTCTACCAACAAACATGTGAACTTGAAAGGGGATCCTTTCCCATTTGAACTTTGAGATGAGGTGGGTACATCAGGGGATTCCAAGATGGTGGCTAGAGGGAGGAAGCAGAAAGCATGCCTCCTACTGTGAAATCTTGGAGAAACGCTGGAGACACACCTGGCAGGCAAGGCCACCGAGAAGAGGCAAAACTTTGACCCCTCCACATCTCCAGCCTGCACAGAGCATCTCCACTTCACATTAAATGGAGAAACCAGGAGGGCCCCCGGGCCGCCGCCAGACGCCAGTGCCCAGACGGCTTGGGAAGACACAGACCACAAGGTGAGCTAAGTGGTATGCAGTATTTCCACAGACAACCCTGGGTCAGATCAGCATAGCCTCATGACAGACTGACCCCCATCCAGGGAAAAAAGAGAAACTGACTAATAAGCAATAAGAACAATAAAGACATGTTGCAAGGAGGGTGGGGCACCCTGAGCACCAAAGAGCGGGGGAGGGGAATCCCTCCCAGAACTGTAAATAAACAAGCCAGGCCTGGCCAGAGAGGCTCCAGCGGGAGTGGGGGCACGCGCCCAGCAATCAGGAGTGGGAAAGCTTGTGAGAGTGGCAGAGGGGGGAAAACTCCACAGGAGAGGAGGGAAGATCCATCTCCCATGTGAGCTGTCAACAAACACGCCGGCTGGCAGGAGCAGCAGCACCGCCCAGCAATCAGGAGCAGGAAAGATTGTAAAAGTGGCAGTGGGAGGAAAACTCCACAGGAGAGGGGGGAAGACCCACTTCCCATGTGAACTGTAAATAAACACGCAGGCCTGAGAAAGCGGGTGCAGTGTCAGCTCCCCCAGTGTGCTTGGAAAGGGGAAAGCTTGTAGCAGCGGCTCGCGCACAGGAGAACTCTGAGTAAACAAAGACTGTGGGGCCAGGTGAATGTTAAGCTCACCCCAGAGATCTGCATAAACAACGCCTCCAGCTACAGCAGCGGGCAGGTGAGCCACAGCCGCAGATAGCCATTCACAGAACTGTCTCCAGACTCTTTTTTTTCTCTCTCCCTACCTTTGATGAGAAAACAACCGAACTACATTTGCATGCTGAAAAACTTACTGAGACTGTGTTGCATTTGAACTTGGGACACTTGTGGGGTTTTTTTTTTGTGCAATTTTGTTCTACTTTATGCATCCCGTTTGATGAGACAACTACAGAACAACATCTGAGGCACCATCTCCAGGATCGGAGGATGAGGGACAAACACCAAAATAATTAAGACTGAAAATTCATTCCATTTGAAGTTGGAGGTTTTTATTTTTTATTTTGTTTTATTTTATTTTATTTTATATATATTTTTTCTTTCATTTACTTATTTTTTTATTTTTATTCTTATCTTTACTCTTTTTATTTTTTATTTTCAATCCTCTCTCTGTCTCTCTAATGCCTTTTCAGCTTATGGTTGATTACTACGCAGTCTCTCGCTATTTATATCTTTGAAACTTTTTTTGTTTGTTCCTTTGTTTTGTTTTGTTTTCTACTTTTATTTGTTTTTCCCTTTTCCTTTAACTTCTTTGCTTTCCATCCCCTCTCACCCTTCCATTCTAAATATCACTAGTGCTATTATTACAAGCCAGAAAATACTTAATTGCACACAGTACAGGGACAATAACAACACCAAGGGCAATGACAGGAAGACAGAAAAAACAGGGAAACCAGTTTCCCCACAGCAAAAAATTAGAACAGGAACCAGAGGGAAATGAAGAAAAGAGATATTCAGATCCAGACTCCAACAAAATGAAGATAAACTATGCCAAAGAACCCAATGAAGCCCACATGAATAATCTAAAAGAAGAAATACTACAGGTACACAATGAGAATTTTATACAGATGATACTGGATATGGTCAACCAAAATGTACAGGAGACACTCAAGAAATTCCAAGACAAGAAAAATTTAAAAATTGAAAAAGCAAAAGAAGAAATAAAGTAAACCATAGAAGCACTGTATAAACACCAAAGTGAAACAGAGAACACAATGAATAAATGGATAAATGAACTCAGGACAAAAATAGACAACATTAAAGAGGAAATGACCCAGGATATGGAAAACCTCAGAAAAAGGAATGAAACAGAATTGCAAAACAAAACGGAAGGCCAATCCAGCAGAATAGAACAAACAGAAGACAGAATCTCAGAACTTGAAGATGAAATGGTAATTAAAGGAAAAACCAAAGAACTATTAATTAAACAACTCAAGACCTGTGAAAAGAAAATGCAAGAACTTACCGACTCCATCAAAAGACCAAACATGAGAATCATGGGTATTGAAGAAGGAGAAGAGGCGCAAGCAAAGGGAATGCATAATACATTCAACAAAATAACAGAAAATTTCCCAAATCTAGAGAAAGATATTCCCATGCAGATGCAAGAGGCCTCCAGGACACCAAACAGACCAGATCAGACCAGATCAAAATAGAACTACCTCATGACATATCATCATTAAAACAACAAGCACAGAAACTAGTGAAAGAATATTGAAGGCTGTAAAAGAGAAAAAACAAATAACATACAAAGGTAAACCCATCAAAATCACAGCAGACTTCTCAACAGAAACATTAAAAGCAAGAAGAGCATGGGGTGAGATCTTCCAGGCACAGAATGAAAATAACTTCAACCCCAGGATACTCTACCCAGAAAAACTATCATTCAAAATAGATGGAGCAAGAAAAGTCTTCCATGATAAGCAGAAACTAAAACAATATGTGACCACAAAGCCACCACTACAAAAGATTCTTCAAGGGATTCTGCACACAGAAAGTGAAACCCAACATAACCATGAAAGGACAGGCAGCACCAAACTACAGGAAAAGAAAAAGCAAGAAAGTAGAGAGTAACCTCAACTTAGGTACACACAATCAAACCCTCAAACAACTAAGACAACTAAATGACAGGAATCACCACATACCTATCAGTACTAACGCTTAATGTTAACAGACTTAATTCACCCATCAAAAGGCACCGCTTGACGAAATGGATTAAAAAGGAAGATACAACAATTTGTTGCTTACAGGAGACCCATCTCACTGACAGAAATAAGCATGGGCTTAGAATGAAAGGCTGGAAGAAGATTTACCAAACCAATGGCCCCGAAAACAGGCAGGAGTAGCAATACTTATCTCTGACAAAGTAGACTTCAAACCTACATTGATCAAATGAGATAAAGAAGGACATTCCATACTAATAAAAGGGAAAATAGACCAAAAGGAAATGATAATTATCAACCTGTATGCACCCAATGTCAATGCACCCAATTTAATCGAACATACCCTGAAAGACTATAGGAAAGAAACTATCAGCCAATCTCCTTAATGAACATTGATGCAAAAATCCTCAACAAAATAATGGCAAACCGAATTCAACAACACATCAAAAAGATTATTCATCACGACCAAGTAGGCTTCATCCCAGGAATGCAGAAGTGGTTCAACATATGAAAATCAATAAACGTAATAAACCACATTAGCAGAAGCAAAGACAAAAACCACTTGATCACCTCAATAGATGCAGAAAAAGCCTTTGATAAGATCCAACACCATTTTATGATAAAAACTCTAAGAAAACTAGGAATAGAAGGAAAGTACCTCAACATTATAAAAGCTATATATGACAAACCTACAGCCAGCATTATACTTAATGGAGAAAAACTGAAACCATTCCCTCTAAAATCAGGAACCAGACAAGGATGCCCACTATCCCTCCTCCTATTCAGCATAGTACTGGAATTCCTAGCCAGAGCAATTAAGCAGGAAGAAGGAATACAAGGAATACAAATAAGTAAAGAAACTGTCAAAATATCCCTATTTGCAGACAACATGATCCTATACCTTAAAGACCCAAAAAACTCTACTCAGAAGCTTCTAGACATCAATAGCCACAGCAAGGTAGCAGGATATAAAGTCAACACAGAAAAATCATTAGCATTTCTGTACACTAATAATGGACAGACTGAAAAAGAATATATGAAAACAATTCCATTTACAATGGCCTGAAAAAAAAATCAAATACCTAGATATAAACCTAACAAAAGATGTGAATGACCTCTACAAGGAAAACTATACACTTCTGAAGAAAGAGATTGAGGAAGACTATAGAAAGTGGAGAGATCTCCCATGCTCATGGATTGGTAGAATCAACATAGTAAAAATGTCTATACTCCCAAAAGTAATCTACATGTTTAATGCAATTCCCATCAAAATTCCAATGACATTCATTAAAGACATTGAAATATCTACCGTTAAATGTGTATGGAAACACAAGAGGCCACGAATAGCCAAGGCAATACTCAGTCAAAAGAACAATGCTGGAGGTATCACAATACCTGACTTCAAACTGTATTACAAAGCAATAACGATAAAAACAGCATGGTACTGGCAAAAAACAGACATGAAGACCAGTGAAACAGAATAGAGGACCCAGATATGAAGCCACACAACTATAAGCAACTTGTCTTTGACAAAGGCGCTAAAAATATACAATGGAGAAATAGCAGCCTCTTCAACAAAAACTGCTGGGAAAGCTGGTTAGCAGTCTGCAAAAAACTAAAACTAGATCCATGTATATCACCCTATCCCAATATTAACTCAAAATGGATCAAGGATCTTAATATCAGACCACAAACTCTAAAGTTGATACAGGAAAGAGTAGGAAATACTCCGGAGTTAGTAGGTATAGGTAAGAACTTTCTCAATGGAACCCCAGCAGCACAGCAACTAAGAGATAGCATAGATAAATGGGACTTCATAAAACTAAAAGCTTCTGTTCATTAAAAGGAATGGTCTCCAAACTGAAGAGAACACCCACAGAGTGGGAGAAAATATTTGCCAGCTACACATCAGACAAAGGACTGATAACCAGAATATATAGGGAACTTAAAAAACTAAATTCTCCTTAAACTAGTGAACCAATAAAGAAATGGGCAAGTGAACTAAACAGAATTTTCTCAAAAGAAGAAATTCAAATGGCCAAAAAACATGAAAAAATGCTCACCATCTCTAGCAATAAAGGAAATGCAAATTAAAACCAAATTAAGATTCCACCTCACCCCTGTTAGAATAGCCATCATTAGCAACACTACCACCAACAGGTGTTGGTGAGGATGCAGGGAAAAAGGAACCCTCTTAGTCTGTTGGTGGGAATGTAAACTAGTACAACCACTCTGGAAAAAAAATTGGAGGCTACTTAAAAAGCTAGACATTGATCTACCATTTGATCCAGCAATACCACTCTTGGGGATATACCCAAGACTGTGACACAGGTTACTCCAGAGGCACCTGCACACCCATGTTTATTGCGGCACTATTCACAATAGCCAAGTTATGGAAACAGCCAAGATGCCCCACTACTGACGAATGGATTAAGAAAATGTGGTATCTATACACAATGGAATTTTATGCAGCCATGAAGAACGAAATGTTATCATTCGCTGGTAAATGGATGGAATTGGAGAACATCATTCTGAGTGAGGGTAGCCTGGCCCAAAAGACCAAAAATCTTATGTTCTCCCTCATAGGCAGACATTAGATCAAGTGCAAACACAACAAGGGGATTGGACTTTGAGGACATGATAAAAGCGAGAGCACACAAGGGATGGGTGAGGATAGGTAAGACACCTAAAAAATTAGCTAGCATTTGTTGCCCTCAATGCAGAGAAACTAAAGCAGATACCTTAAAAGCAACTGAGGCTAATAGGAGAAGGGGACCAGGAACTAGAGAAAAGTTTAGATCAAAAAGAATTAACCTAGAAGGTAACACACATGCACAGGAAATCAATGTGAGTCAATGCCCTATATAGCTATCCTTATCTCAACTAGCAAAAACTGTTGTTCCTTCCTATTATTGCTTGTATACTCTCTTCAACAAAATTAGAGATAAGGGCAAAATAGTTTCTGTCGGGTATCGAGGGGGTGGGGGGGAGAGGGAGGGGGCGGAGTGGGTGGTAAGGGAGGGGGTGGGGGCAGGGGGGAGAAATGACCCCAGCATTGTATGCACATATGAAAAATAAAACAATAAAAATTTTTTTTAAAATGATGGGTACATCAGGTGATACCTTGGTTTTAGCTTTCAGATAAGGTCTGGAGGACAGGTTCCGATAAAGCTATGTATACATTCCTCATCCACAGAAACTGTGAATTGGCTAATGTTTTAAACCACTGAGAGTAAGGTAATTTATTAGATAATAAATAAGTGATATGGGTGTTATGGCCACTGAAATACCTGGACCACATCTCCACTTTGGGATCTAATGAAAGGCTCAGCTTGTGCTTCCTTCAAAACCCCAAGATCTGCATGTGGGGATCAGCAGAAGATAGCAGATTCCATTTATTAAATTGTATTAGACAAAATATTCCCAGAATAAAAGGAAGTGCAATTCTGAACATGCAAAACAGTACCTTCACATTGCAAACAGTAAACAATGTAAATACGTTCCTAGCCCATAGTTTATAGATAGATGTAGATGGGTTAATTGCCAATTAAAATGCAATCATTTATGTGCTGCAGTAGGAAGCATATTTCAAAGAGGGACCTTTAACATAGGCCTACGAGTCAGGACCCAAAACCTGAACAGGAGTAGTCAGATCAATAAGAAACAGCTAAGACTGTCTCAGACACAAGGAACATGATGTGGAAAAGCCCAGGATCTAGAGGAAGAATGAAGTATTTGGTGGACTCCAAATATTTGTAATACAATCAGATGGGGTGTCTGGGGAAGTGCCAAGAGGGAAGCTGAAGAAATTTGCCAGAGGTGGGACATAAAGGACCTTGTATTAGGATTACTGGCGAGAAATCACAGATTCACTGTTAGCTCACATGCAGCCAGAAACCATGTAGCCAAGACTGTCGCCCAACACACCAGAATGCCATGTTTGCTAATGCCCAGCCATGGGCCAAATAATCCCAGACTGCCTCAGAGGAATGAGATTTCTCAGCGAGTAGATCACTTCCTGGATATAATTGTGCCTTTTTCTTCACATAACACTCCAGCATGCATGTTTCCCAGGAACAATCTGATGGGAAGAATCCAGGTCACATGCCTGCATCCTAACTGTCAGAGAACATAAGAAATGTTGTGATGCTGCTTTTCATCTCACCATGGGAATGTGCAAATTCTATGTGGAAACTTTCCAAGTTCAGAGAGGCTGTTCCAAAGGTATTAGATATCCCCAAGTGACAGCTGACCATGACAGACCTCATGAGCCAGCCAAGGATTTTATCTTTGTCTTGGGGACACCACTGAAAGGAGTTAACCAAGAGATTGGCATGCTTACTTTTATAGTTTATGAATTTCACTTAGCTTACAGGGTAGAGGGTGAATTGGAGGCCAGGAGGGCAGATGGGAGCCTGCAGAGGCATTCAGGTGAGGAAGTCTGACCACATGAAATGAAGTTGGGGCAAAGGGAAGGAAGAGAAGGACACGTCTGAAAGGACATTAGAAGACATATATTCTCTCTTAAGTGGTTGGAATACAATAAACTTCTCTGCATTTCCTGCCCCCTCACCTTAGCAATTCTTAGAGATCCTCTTCTGTACATAGGTCTAAATTGGATTTTAAATGCATTTTTGGCAAAGAAATACTATAGTGGCAGACTACATGGGGAACCTGCCTATCATTTGTAACATTGCTTCTCTGACAAGTGGCTTCTATTGAGCATGGAATCTTCCTTCAAATAAAATCTAACAAAAAGCTGATAAGGATGGATGTTCCTGTGGGTATGGGGGCTTTGGGGTTGTAACTCTGCCTTCCCATTCTCCCCAAACTGCGAGCCACGAGGAAGCTCTTCAGAAGCCTGGGGGTTGTGTGGCGCATGGTTTGAGAAGATGTGCCCCTTGAAAGTGTATCTTGAGAGAATACCAAATAGCTCACTTGAGAATTGGTTAACAACAGTAATATTTCACAGTTACTGTGTCTGCTGCTGTAAATGCTATGGAATCCTGTGTCAGGGACAGGAAGCTGGAGTTACCAGAGAAGATTTCCTAGAGGAAGGTATGGCTGGATCCAAGCTTCCAAGGATAAGCAGGATCTGCTGAGTAGAAGTAAACAACAGGAAGAACACCAGAAGGCAGGATGTTGGCAAGAGCACTTAGCAGAACTAGATGGAGTAGGGGAGTGGACTCAGAGATGTCCCAATGATCCTGGCCTCCTACTATTCACACTGTTGTAAACTCTCTTTTTCTTAATTGCGGGCAGACCTGTGACTTGCTTTTAACCATAAAATACAGTAAAGGTAGTGGGATGTCACTTTGGTGATAATTACATAAGATTGTGTTTCCATCTTTATGGCAGATTCTTTTCATTTCCCTCTCAACTTGGACACTTTGGAGAAGCCCTGGTGGCAGAGAATTGACAGTGGCCTCTGGTACTAGGTCCAGAGTCCCTCAAGGAAATATATTGTGCCAATGTTGTGAGAAAAAGCCTGGCTGAATGAATACTGCCCCACTGAGCCTTCAAGTGAGTCCCCAGCCTTGACTGATACATTGATTTCAGACTTGAGAGAGACTCTAAGCAGAAGACCCAACCAAGCTGTTACTGTGGTTTTGATCCACAATAACTGTGATATAAGATTATGTGTTTTTCTAAGTTACTACATGTTGTGATCATTTGCTGCACAGCAAAGATAACTGCTACAGTGACTTTGAGTAGGTTCCTAACATCTCTGACCCTGGGCTGTCTTCTCTGTAAGTGAGGGTAAAATGTGGAGCACTTTGCAGGTTTGGTCAAGGGATTAAATAAAGCAAAACATGGAATGCCAGCATTCTGCAAGGCTAGTGGCAATGATTGCTACTGTTGTTGTCACTATCACCAACGACCCTGCCTAAAAGAGAAACAACCCCCAATAGATTTTTACAAGTTGTTCCACTTAGTGGAAGAATCAAATGGCTCCATAAACCCCTCCTAGAAATGTAGCTCCAGAATAAGGCCAAATACCAATCAAGGAAATAAAATTTCTCAAGATGCTTTAAACCCATCAGTTGGCTAGGACTGCACAGGTTTCCTGATCATACTGCACCAAAGAAATCCCTGGGTCCGAAAGTGGCTGGATTTGTGATGCATGTTAATTAGTTTATCTTATGTTAAGGAAGAGAAAGGCAATATTTTACTAGGTTTTTTTTTTAAGTCAGCATCCTCAAGGTAATGTAAAAAGGGTTGCATTTTCTTTATCATTCCTCCATCATACTTCAGTCCTAATGCAGATTACAACCTTTGGACAGTGGTTACTCTTCAGTTGTAAGACTTAAAATGAACAGGGTAAAACATACATTCTGTACTGTTTTGCCAGAAAAGCTTGGCTGATCCAACAGAATTTAAGTCTGTAGGGCAGATTTTGCTGTATTTGTGCTTTCTTGCTTTCTATCTTTTTGTTGTTGTTGTTCTGTCTTCCCCTGAGGAGTATTAACTCAAAGTCATCACCAGAGACCCATCCCTGCCTGCTGCTTTTGGCACCACCACTTGCATCTCTCCTCTTTTAAAATTTCATTTGATTAGGCACACGTGCACACACTCACTCTCACTCATGTAAAGCAGGGGTGCCTTCCACTTCTAAAGTGGAAAATGGAGAAGCCATAAACTCACTTTCATTTTCACTTGCTTTACTTTCATCTACCTTTTCATTTTACTCAAGCCAGGAGCAGGACTTTGCTCTTGAACTGCATGAGCTGCTGTGAAATGCAGCTAGTGAGGGGTCCTCAGAAGATCTTCTGACACATGGATTTGAAGCTCACAGACAGGTACCCTTTGGAATTGTATTCCCAGTGCTCTCTGAAAACAGAATTGTTTCCAATGGTGTTTTAACAAGGCTGCTGATAGTTAAAACTTTATGGTTTAGAAAAAATGGATAAGAGATGCAAGAACATTTTTTTTCTTCGTCCTAAAGTAGGTTCAGTGGCACAGTGTTCTGAGGGGGTGAACTCTGAAAGTGACAGTAGTTTAGTACACCCGCCATTTAGAAGGCACAGAGGTAAGTCAGCCACTCCTTTCTTGTTACTCTAAAAAAGGATTTTTTTTTCCTTCAAAGTTCTATATATATGTTCATTGATGTGACAGAAGGTGTTGCATTTTATTAGTGATCAATTCTGGCTGGTCAGATATAAATATATTTTGCTGTTACCATTAAATTGCTGGTGTCTCACCATCTAAAATATTCGTCAGGTTAAGTTTAGACTTCTGAGGATTAAAAATAGCCTTGGGCTTTTGGGATCACTGCTTTTTTTATCTATAAAATAGGAATAATGAAATGTACTTGCACTGGGCTTGTGAAGATATAATATATGTGAAAGTGTGTGGCACAGAATAGAGACCCAATTAATGCTTGGCAATGACAGTGATTATGGCGGCAGTGGTAGTAGTCATCATGGTGATGGTGGTGGTGATGGTGATGGTGGCGGTGGTGGTGATGGTGATGGTGGCGGTGGTGGTGATGGTGGTGATGGCGGTGGTGGTGATGGCGGTGGTGATGGCGTGGTGATGGTGGTGATGGTGGTGGTGATGGGGGTGGTGGTGGTGGTGGTGGTGGTGATGGCGGTGGTGGTGATGGCGGTGGTGATGGCATGGTGATGGTGGTGGTGATGGAGGTGGTGGTGGCGGTGGTGGTGGCGGTGGTGGTGATGGTGGTGATGGCGGTGGTGGTGATGGTGGTGGTGATGATGGCAGTGGTGATGGTGGTGGTGGTGGTGGTGGTTATGACTGTGATGAGGAAGCCTCGCAGAGATATGTACATCCTGATTAGTCCTATTATAAACATCATTTTCTTTTCTCTCATCCAATTACTAACCAGGCCTGACCCTGCTTAGTTTCTGAGATCAGAGAAGATGGGCACCTTCAGGGTGGTATGGCCTTAGACCAGCTTTCTTTCCTCAATGAAACATCTTTAGAAAATTTCCAAGATATTATTGTAGTCACCTGAGTGATGCAACATTCCTGTTTTGTGAGATGTTACCTTTCCATGATCGACCCAAGCCCCTCCCTTCTTATCTTCTTTAGAAGAATCTTGTGCAGGGATCTTGAGGGGGACTTGCTTTCTGCAGAACTTCCAGCAGGACAAGCCAGGCAAAGTCTTGTTTGAGTAAATATAAGTCTTAGTAAAGATCTCGATTGGAAAGACAAGGAGGGATAACATTTGCCTCCCCTGTTCTGAAGGTATTCCTTTCTTAAATGTGACTGATAGGACAGTAGAAAATTCTCTTTACTGGCAGCCCATGACCTGGTTAACTGGGTGTGTGTGAAGAGGGTGGGTTGGAGAAATGGTTTCTGATTATGTGTCAGCTCTGTGGCCTGCTCTCTTCATTACCATGGTTTCCTCATCATTGGAGGACATTTGTCAGCTTTTAGAGCAATTAATATTACAGAGAGTTGAGACCAGGAGAAAGACTGAAGGACTTTGACAACCTTCACACTTTTGTAATTTTATGGAAATTCTATTTTATTGGATAATCTCCCTAGCAGATGTGAGTTACTGCGTTAATATTAATCCTTGGAATACAGTAATGTGTGCGTGAGTGTACACAGAGCAATTAATTTAACAGTGTTTTCCAATTTTACCTTGGAAGCCCAAACCCAGCATGCCAACATCGAGTAATTATAAATAAAATATCTAAGAATCATTTCTTTGTAATTAAGTGGAGATAGGCTATTATTACTTTGCCCTTTACACTGTACATTATCATAAAAAAAGGAATCAACTCTCATTTAAGAATTTCAACACTGTCCAAGCTTAAGGCTTGTGGGTCCTGTGGCCCAAAGGAGAGGCTAGAAATGAGGACTTGGCTTTGAGATTAGGTAATCTGCATCATAGACAGAAATGGGAATAGAAGAAAACAGAGTAATTGGCTCAGGGCATCCCTGAAACATTGGAACCTTTTTCATGATGCTTATTTTGTGTCAAGTCTCTGGCATTCTTTGTAGTCTTTTAAAATTCTAAGTAAACACAGAACAACACTAAGATTTCTCCTAGCTGGAGAGCAAGTGTAACTTTGGTTCAAATAGATTTTGAGCATGATTAGTGCTGGAGAAAGGATTCATTAGGACCTGAATGAGATCTGAGTGCCCTCTCAGGGGGAATGCTCTTAGGGGCATCTGTCTCTGTGCTGGGGAACTCTCCAATGGCAACCTGCAACCAAGCAGCTTGGTTAACCACTGTCACCTGGAAATGAAGGCAGCAGTAAGAAAGATGCAAAATGTAAAGATGCAAAATGAGTTCGCTGCTGTTGTCATTTTACTTTTATGGGTAAAGGAATAAAATCAAAGCAATGAGAGGTTTAGAAAAATCAGTACCTGGAATTCACTATGCTGTGGACGGGACCAGGACATTTAGAAGGGGGAAGTGGTCCTTTGTGCAATGACATCACGAGTAGAGTTTAATCAGTTTGGCCTTCACTGACGTTCCTCGTAAAGGGACATTCTCCCTTTGTGGTTGAGAAATCTTTGCATCTGCACGCAGGCTGTGGATGACTGCATGAGAAAAATTTCCTTCATTTCCATCGTACCAGGGTGTTTGCCAGACTGTCTGAGACGGGGAAATTGAACCTGTTTGTATCCAGCCTGGCTGAGAAAAAGACAGTGAAATGGCCACAGACTTTTGTTTTCTTCAAAGAGGCCATTTTGATTTTCTTTGTGATCCATTTGGAAAGAAAGCAAATTTCTGTTAATAGCATCACACAGGGTTGTGGCTTTGCTGGTTAGATGTGCCTGGCTGTGTGTGTCTCACCTTGACTTTGGACTCAACCAGTAGTCATCACATTCTGGTGAAGACTGCTGGTGCCCAGGACACCAGCCCTACAAGGATAGGTGCTCTGTCCCGCTCAGTGTCTGGCATAGAGCTGGCTGAATGATGTCCCTGTAGACCCCAACAGAAGCCCAATGAATTAATTTTGCTGATACCCAATCTAATCCTTTCCAAACCCACAGTACCATTGTGGGAGCCACCTGCGTGTAAAGGTGGCCCAGAAATGATCCACACAGCTATTCAGCAGTGAGCTTACCCATGAGTGCCTCTTTCTCAGTGGGAGAGGATTGGGTGTGAAAAGATTTGCAACAGATATTCACCCTTGAGATTGCCTGAGTTCACACATCATCTACCTTGTTATATCAAGCAGTCAGAGAAAGCTATTGCTCTCTGTGGTGGGCATCAGATGCTGGTATGGGAAACCATAGACCTGAGATCTACTAAAGACTACTCTATGGTAGATTATTTATCTATAGTGTGACTGTTGTCAGGCAAGAAGGACTCTACAATCTCACATGGACTTTATAGTTCTCTTGGGCACTTTTCAAATCGCTGCTTTCCAGACCCTCAGCTTTCCCTTGAACACCATAGGCAATGGGAAACTCACTACCTATCAAGGTAGTCCATTTGGTAAGTCAGGATGGGTAAATTGTTTCTGTAAAGGATTGGATACTAAATACTTCAGACTTCCCTGGCTGTACAGCCTTGACTGCAACTATTCAACTCTGCTCATGGAGCACACAGGCCCTACAGACATAGGAATGGGAGGCTGTGAGTCGCTAAAACTGTTTACAAATGTATCAGTGGGCTGGATTTGCTCTGTGAACTGTAATTTTCCCATATTGTTTTAGTAAAGTGTTCTTCCTTATTCTGAAAAAACCACTGTGTCACTGGTTCAGTTCAAACTTTTGGGACCACACACAAGAGCCAATGAAACATTCTCCTGTAAGAATTCCCTCAGCTAGTTGAAGATGATACCTCCTCTAAGTTATCTCTTTTCTTTTGGCCAGTTATCTTCGATGTTCTCACTTGTCCTAATTTCAAGTCTTTTTCTATCTCCTTAAGTGTGGTCAATAGATTATTTTATTTTGATAACCTCTTTGATGTGGGTGTTGCAAATGAAGGTTTCAGACCCTAATGCCTTCTTTCCTATACAAATGTTTGAGTCTTCTTTGCTTCATCTTACCCATCCTTTATGTCACCCCCACTCAGGCCCTGTCACCCAGACTGTCCTGTTAACATGAATGCAAATGGGTCAGGCTGCTGCTCCTCCCAGAGATTGCAGCCAGAATAGGTGTGAAGGAGCCCTGCTCCTCATTCTCTGGGCCCCTGGCTAACAGAGGACTTTGCTGGGGTAGCTCTGCACCCCATCTCACCCAGCTAGTACTATATGCTTTTGAAGTTAGAGATGCCATCAGAGTCAGGTGTACTCAGGGGGGCAAGTCATAATTATTCACATCAAACTGCCTGAGAAGAACCCCAGGGTCAAGTCATGTGTTGTGCCAGGTATGAGCTTTGAGACTGAAGAGTTGTGCTGCCCAAACTCCCCATGTGTGAGGAGAACCAGCTTCATGAGAGGCAGACTTTGACAACTGCATCACTGTAAAAAAAATCCAAAGTCATTAACAACTAAAGATCCTGATGTTTTCGATTTTGCTTTTAACTGACACATAGTAATTGTGTACATTTATAGGATCCAATATGATGTTGTGACACATGTATCAAAACCAATTAGGCTTTTTAGCATGTTCATCACCTGAAACGTCTTTCTACTGAAAGCATTCAAAATCCTTTTTCCAACCACCAGATGTGGGGGTACCTGTCTGTAATCTCTGCACTTGGGAAACTGAGGCAGGAGGATCATGAGTTTCAGCTCACCCTGAACTACATTATAAGACCCTGTTTCGAAAAAAGTCTTCTCTTCCAACTATTTTGAAATAGTCAATGCAATATTGTTAAATAAATATAGCCTCTCTACCACAGCATAGGATACAAGGACTTATCCTGCTTGTATGCATTGACTGAACTCTCCCCATCCTTCCCTCTCCTGGTCCCCTCCACTTCTGGTATTCTACTCTCCACATCTGTGATGCCAACTTCTTTAGATTCCACATATGTAAGATGTTGTGGTGTTAGTTTTTCTATGCCTGGCTTATTTCATCAAGGTTGCCGCAAATGACAGGACTTCATGATTTCCTGCCAAATAGTATTCCACTTTTTTATCCACTCATTTGCTGATGGACACTTAGTTTTATTCTATGCCTTGGCCCCTTGCTGTCCTCTTGCTCATCCCAAACACAAACTGTATGAACATGCTAGCTTTTGCTATGGCACACATGTCTATATACTGTGACTGAGATGTTTATGCCATCAAGTCACTCTTTCCCACAGGCTGCTGTGGCCTGGATATGTCTGTGCATGGAGTACAAACGCTGAGGTTTTATGTATTGTAAGCACTGGACACCCTGACCAAGTTCAATGTCAAATTGTATGCCCATGTGAGAAATTAGGGCCGATGAAGAGCCGGCTGTCAAGTTGGCACCAGCAAATGGTCCTCTAGCATTCCTATAGACCAGCCACTGGCGTTCACCACTGTCAAAATCTGGTGACAAATTCCGAGGTGTTTCTCCTGATTTCACTGGAAAATGTCATTGCCTATAGGCCAAGATGCAAAGTCCTTTTATTTGCAGAAAAGGACTGCCTTTGGGCATTGGTTTCTTAAAACAGGAGTTTTGGTTTGGGTGGGTTTCAGCAGGAGTTACTGGCATTTCAAAAACAGGGAAATAAACAGAAATGTCCTGCCTCTGGGCCTATGAAACCACCTGAGCCCCTGCCATGTCCCACAGCCCCTTGGGGAGGGGCTCTGCCCTGTTGAGTTGCAGGACTAGGATGTGCCTGTCTTGGGCAAGTGTGATTCTCGTTCTCTGCAGGATCTGTCTTCTGCCTCTTTCTCCACATCTGCACCAGAGAAGAAAAGAAAACATAGGTTGGTGAGGGGTGAAGCAGGGGGTTGGTCCTGTGGGTGAGGTGGCAGGTGGTTCCTATTCTGTAGCAGGAATGGCAGGGAGGCAGCATTTCAGTAGGTGGGTGGGGGTCCTGAGATGCGAGGAGTCCTTGCACCCTGCTATTGAATGGGGACAGAGGTGGGCCCTGGGAGTCTGTTAACCAGAGGTCTGGGCTTTGTGACCACTCTATTTTTGAAGCACACTATGACTTGGGCAAGTTGCTTCTCTTATCCACAGAGGTCCCTGCCTGCTCCAACCATGTCCCAAGTTCCTTGCCCTTCTTTCCTAAGCATTAGGGTGTATTTTGGTTAGCCCAGAAAACCAGAAGCCAGCATGTGCCTAATAGAAAATATATGTTCACATTCATGGCCTTAGTTGCAAGTACTTGGTTAAGACGCTTTTACTGAAGATGACAACCAACTTAAAAACATCCTATGAACCCCAAATAATTAAAGGCGCCTGGATTTGAAACCTAGTGGGCCTGAGAGGTCACAAATTCAGAAAAAGGAAGACACCCAGAGGTAAATTTACAGGCACACCAAGACAGGTAAATGGGCACAGGGGTAGGTTGGGGAGGCGCTACTGGGTGGGCAACAATACAGTAGCTTGACTACAATGTAGAGGCCGCTAACCCTGTGGCCACCCTCCTGTTCTCAGGAAGGTAGGAGGGGCCCAGATCAGGGAGCTAAGCGACCAGCGCTTCCATGATGAAGACAGCGCAGGAACAAAATGTCCAGGAAGGAGGGAGGGAGGGAGACCAGAGGAAGGGGAGGCTCCTCTTTCACCTACGTCCCCAGGTCCCCATGTACTCCACGTGGGGCCCGTGTCACACACACTCACGCGCCCACAGCCACATTCGCCGCGCTCCCGCAGGGGTTGGGCTCCTCTCAGTGCACCTATGGGCGTCAGGCCTCTATGGGCCACGTTGCCGCCACCTGCTGCTGCATCCCCAAGGCGGGGGATACCATGCCTCCTTCCATCCATCCCCGCCCAGAGCGGATCCCTAATCTTCCTGGGCCAGGATAAAGCCAGGTCTTCCCTGGCTCCCTCCACGACGCCCAGAGGGAGGTAGGGGGAGGAGCTCCGGCCGCGGCCGACCTCCTCCCACCTCCCCCCACCCCCAAGCCCCAGCACCGGAGCTCCCCCTCCCCTCCTCTGCTCGCCCCTCCCCTCGGGTGCCGCAGCCCAGCTAGCCGCGCGCGTCAGCGTGGGCTCCCCGGAGCCAGTCGCTAGGTAACAGGGCTGGCTCCGCAAACCCACGGCCAGGGAAGCCCGCGCGCGTCGTCAGCAGCTACGTCGCGGGGCGGGGGGCGCACGGACCCTCCCCCATCCGGGCCTGCAGACCCCGGGCTCGCACTCAGCCCCCTCCCAGGATGCCTTAACAGTCTCAATCGTCGCAGCCAAGCTGCCCCTTCCCTGCGGGGACCCCGACGCCGCCAACCCTTTCCTCCTTCCCATTTGGTGCGCACTGTTCTGCGCACGGCCAGGTGGGCGACTCCCCGTTGCGGTTACGGTCGCCGCCGCCGGTAAGCTGCGCTCTGGGGCCCGAGCTGGGGCGGGGAAGGGAGTGTGCGGCAAGCGGCAAGCGACAAGCGGGGCAGCTCCGGCCACCGCGGTCGCCGGACCGGCCATGTGCTAAAGTTTCTGGGGCTCGGCGCCCCACCGGGCGCTCAGCGCGGGGCACAGAGGCTTGGTGGGTGGGGCGACGCGGTCCTGTTGGCTCCAGCCCGCCCGCCCTCAGCCCCCGCGGGGCGCACTTCTGCGCCCTCTCACGCTCTCTTTTTTCCTCCTTCTTTCCTTCGGCGTTGCTTCTCCTAGGTCCTCCCGCCGAGCCCCGGCGTGGGGCATATGAGGAGCCCCCGGGTATCGCCTGGAGACGACCCGGCCGCGCGCACACCTCGCCAGCGGCTGACGGGGACATGAGCAGCGCGCTTGGGCTTCACTGCCTGGCGGCCAGCCTCAGCCGGCGGAGGCCAGCGGGTCAGCACTGCCCGGGAGAATGAGGCAGGAGCTGGCGGCAGCCTCCTCTTTCTCCTCCTCCTCGCCTTCATCTGGCTCCGGCGCCCCGGGCCCCGGCCGGGCTGTGGCTCTGCTGCGTGCCCCGCGCGCCCCCCACGCGCCTCCGGATGCTCTTCTCGGTAAGCCAGGCCCTTCACCTTGGGAACGAAGCCCCTTCGCAAGGCCCGGAGGCCTCCTCTGAGCCCCCTCCCCAACCCCCACTCCCCCAGCACCTGAAAACCTTCGAGGCTTTCCTTCATATCTGCCAATTCCTTCTGGCCCCAAACCCTTCCTGGAGGCTGAACTGCCAAGGCTCCTTCAAGACCTGATGGTTTCCAGGGCCATTGGGGAGACAGATGCGGGCTTGACACGCAGGCGGGAGACCTGTTTGGTTTAGATAACGATGTAAGTGTGCAGCCTGGATCCAGATTCATCATTTGGATGAAACCCAGACCATTAGTGGGTTTCCAGGCTGTGCTGGTCCATGTACTTCAGAACCACTCCAGGAAGTCGGACACCTCCCCCGCCCATGGCTCAGATGAGGAAACTGAGGCCCAGAGAGATTGAATGACTTAATCAAGGTCACAGGCTAGAGAGTGGTGGGACCAGGATTGGAAACCAAGGTACACTTTCTACTTCTCCACCAAGCTGATCCCTTTGGAAGGAGCACATCTTTTCCATTTTCTTTCCTAGCTGCTTTGGTTCTCATGAGCCATTGTGTGTGCGAGAGTGAAAATACTTGTCTCAATGACGCTCTCAAGTGAAATAAGTTGCCGGGAGCATGTATTTTTGGTTCATCCCTCCATCTGCTGCTGCTGACAATGTGTTCTGTGAGTACAAAGCTACTTGCTTTAGTTAGGG
Organism: Castor canadensis; assembly: GCF_047511655.1. NCBI lineage: Eukaryota > Metazoa > Chordata > Mammalia > Rodentia > Castoridae > Castor > Castor canadensis. The sequence continues at coordinate 13,772,347 of NC_133388.1, read as the reverse complement.
CAGGAGGACAGTGTTTTCCTGGTGCGTTTTTGCCTGGGATTCTGTTTTCCAGGCCTTTTGAAGGGTGGGGAGGGAGTGTTGGCTCCTCCTTTGTGCCCCTTCTTGCTGTGTGCCAGAGCATGCTTGGCCTCTCAACTGCATACTAAGCGTTTCCCAGGGTCAAGTCTTGGAGAAGGTTACTTAACAGGAGCCAGGACTGATCCCAGATGGCCACCGAGCAGGGGCTGCCCCAGTCCTGTCTCATATCTGCCATCCCTGTAGGACAACAGAACTTCACACTTCTCAGTCCAGGAGAAGAGGGGATGGGCTTTAATGGAGATGTGAAGCTCTGTGCTTGCCCCACTTCCCTGGTTTGCAGCTCTTAACTGTTTGCTTAAGTGCATTGATCCCAAAGAAGGAAGCCACATGGAATTTTTTGGGCCTGAAGTGAGCAACTTGTTTAAATGATTCAGTCTCAGAGTGTTGAACTCAGTTGTCTACAACACATGGACACTGATGGTGTTGGTGCAAGGAAAGACCTTTGCAATAAGAGGCCTCAGTTTCCCTGTTCGTGAACATAGCAGAGTTGGTCTAGATGACTTCTCAGATCCCTTTTAGCTGAATGATTCAGTGAGTGGGTTGCAGGCCTGAGCCGATCAGACTCAGATGTGTGGACTAAGCTCTGCACTGAATAGGTTGTTGGTTTCCAAGAAGAAGACTTAGTGCCGGAGGAGCTTCGAGATTCAGGTTTAGCAAGAAGGAGGTGAAGTCTGGGCCATGCTTTGGTAGGTTGTTTGTTGGGTGAAAGCATAGTGGCTATAAAATGCACCAAGGTACTAGATTGGGGTGGTAGGATAGGTTGGACATTTCAGTTGGAGAGATGACATTAGCCTGTAAGACTGGATGAAATGCAGTGTATGGAGAGGTGCTGGCAGACTCAGAAGCAGCAAGGCTAATGAACCTTGCTGTGTCTTTTTAAAAAGAATCAATCATATTTGCATAGGCAAAACCTCTGCTAAACAATCAGTGTGAGCAAAGAAGTGGTTTGGGCCCCTCCTCTGCTGCTGATTATATTAGTGCTTGGTAGAGCCTGCCTGAGTATGGACCTGGAGGGGCTGTGACAGCAAGGATAGGCAACAGAGATGTTCGGACCCAGGCTTTAGTTTTTTGGCTGTTAATTACAGCTGGAGAATCAACTTGACCTATGTGCTACTAATGGGGTTGTCATCAGTCTTTTTAAGATGTGTATTAATGAACCTTTTAAAGTGTTATTGAATCCCAGATGAAATGGGCATATGCCACCTTTTCCCCCCAAAGTCTAAGCTCTCAGTGGTTTTGGTGACTGAAATTCACAAAACTGTAGCAAAACTTTCATTTTTGACAAGCTCATAAGGTCTACAAAAGGCAAAATCATGCACATTAGATGAAGGTGTGAATTTCTCAGCTTGTGTTTTAGCTTCTTAGGATTGAGTGATAAGGTTTTGACTGAAAATGAATGCAGAAAAACAATCTTCGTTAAGTTACTTCTGAAAATAATGATGTAATTATGCAATAATGATTTTCAGATCATGTATCATGCTACTTGTATCTATAGCTGGATTATACAGTAAGCCATTACTCCATCCTGGAGTCATTTTTAATTTTTAATTCATTGGCATTCTCCTTTTTTTTCTTTCCCCCACAGAGTGAAAATGTGCAGTTAAGAATAAATTCTTTCTTCTTAGCTTTGCTTTGTCTTAAACCCACTTGTTTTTCTGAAAGATTTCGAAAGCTGAGCTCTTCCACGCCTCTCTAGCCTGGGGAGGCTGTCCGTTCCCTGTGCCTCCCATTAGAATGTGTCCATTCAGGACGTATCTGAAGTGCCTCGATTACTTTGGGGAGAGCAGGAGGGTGTATCATAAACAAATAATGTGAGACAGTTTATTTGTTTGCCTACCATTTCTAATTTAGGAGTTTGGACCGTGCATTCTTTTGCTCCTGGCCGTCATGCTCAGCATTGTGAGGTCTCTTCACTTCCACAGTCTGATGTGCATCCATGCACATATCGGGGGGTAGAGGGAAAGAGCCAGGAAACATGGAATTTATTCCTGACTCTCGTGTTACTTGGACTTTGGGCAATTTATTCTCAGTCTGTGGTTCGGGGTTTACCTTTATGCAGTGGGTGTCTGTATATTTTTATGTGTATGTGTGTATGGGTACCTGACGATCCCCTCCAAACCTCAGCCCCAAGAATCCTCAGAATTTGGGTGCAGCTGGTGGTTAATAGCTCCAGAATGCTTCGTACATGCAGTGTTACATAACATTTTCAATTAAACATCCATATAAACAGGGATGCACTGGTCACTATAGAAGATGCATTTTATTACCCAGAGTAGGGACTGCATGCCTTGGATGTGTGACAGTGGATATTTCATCTTGCAGGCGATCGTGCCAGCTTCCCCATCAGGGTTCCCCCGCATAGTGGAGTCCCACCAGACATCTGAGAACACTAGAATGAGGCATGACCCTCTGTAGGATCTGTGTGGCAGGAGACACAGGAACTGTTATGTAATTGGGGTCAGCGGGCGAGCAAGACCGTGATGTTCTATTTGTATAGCTTCTCAGACCAAGGGACTTGGAGTTTTTACCTCAGTGTGGGCCATTCCTGGAAGGTAAGGAGGGGAAGTATGTAATTTCTGTTTGCACTTGTTTTGAAAATGGAAAGTACTTTAATTAGAGCCCTGAACTCAGCTGAAGCTGAAAAATGGTGAGAAGTTCGTAGATTCGGCAGCGTGGTAGTATTTTTGGCAGCTTCTGTGTGTAAATTTCTTTGTAACACGTAGGTAGTCTGGGCTTCCTGGTGAAGTTATTTACAGATAAAGAAGGAAACCACCATTCTTAAATGTTTTTGTTCTTACAGCTCAGCAAAGAGGGCTCGGAGTGCTGAAGAGTTCTGCTCAGACTCACACAATTATCAAATGGCAGGACCCAGCAAGATTTTAAGTGTACACTGCTAGGGTTTATATCACCCCATGCTGTATATACCTCATTTCCACTGTTGTTGCATTGTGTCTGGTAACCAAATTGTGTCCTTCCTCCCGAATTTCTAAATAATGCTGTGGCAGTAAGGAAAGTATGCAGAAGATTTGACGTAGGAAACATATGGGGTGATTCAGCTATTGGTAGACTTCTGAACTCACTGTTCACTGTTTTCTTTTTTTAGGACATCAGATTTTTTTTTTTTCATTTACGTGGTATCAAATAGATTCATTCCCAAAGAGATTCAAAAATAATCCAAGTGTAACCTTAAGAGTTAGTGTTGGTAGCTCAGATAACCCCGCTAAGTTCCACATGATCTGAGAGTTCTGTGAGAAATGATCCCAAACTGACACCTAGGATGTCTTGCAAGGTGCTGTGTGGGTCCACACACCTTGGCAAGGGACATAGAATAAATTACGTAACAGAAGCCTTCAAAGGATTGTTTCTCTTCCTCAGGATGTCAACACTTTAATCCTCCCAGGCAGAGAAGGGACTGTGAGGGACATCTGTAAGGTGCTAAAGATTTACCTCCAGCCCTTAGGAATTTCCAGCAAATTTAGGTTTGAAAGGACTTTTCAAGCTATGGACTTGAGATGTTATGGGAGGGATATCAAGGGTGGTCTTTGGGTGTCTCCCCAGGTAGCACAGCTGCTGTTCTTTGCTGATCCATTTGCAGAGCTCCCTGAATATCAGCCATACCCAGGACCAGAGACTCCGCAGTCCCATCTGCAATCCACAGTTTGCAGAGAGTAAAGGGAAGTCACTGGGATACTCTTCAGCCCATCACTGGGCTTTCCATTCTAGGAATGGTACTCACACTGGTTATGCTTGCCTGCAGTTGAAAATACTTCTAGCTCTGATGCTGGCCTTGCTTGTGTCTTTCTAGTGATATCTTAACAAACAGATCCCTCCTTCTCTTCCCTTGAACTGCCAAGCTGTTCATATGCCAGAACTCTCAAGTTTCATGGTAGGTGATTCATGAGAAAAAGCAGAGAGAATGTGTTAGAAAACTGAGTTGTGATTCGTCTGTGATCTGTACAATACAGACATCATAGCAGTCAGCACCGTCTTTTTTTTAATTTGGTAAATGAGAAATAACATAGCCTGGCCTGGCCCCAGAGAGACCTATAGAGTCTGCATCTTTTATGCCAAACTTTGGGAGAACAGATAGGTGCCTTTGGACTAGTTTTCTACTGTGGGTGCTTATTAAAAAGTAGAAAATGCAAAAGTTATCTATGCAGAGGCATCAGTGAGAGGGAGATCCAAAGGCAGCAAAGTCCACGGCCTCTGACTTTTGATGACTGTGAAGTCACTGTGACCGCAAGTAGACGTGATTTAATGTTCGTTTCTAGCATCTACAATCAGGGAATATGTTCAATGAAACCATGTTAGCTGTTTTCTTATTTTCTTAGTGTGTGGCTTAAGACAAAGGAAGATGACTTTCTGTGGTTAAAGCTTGCACCTGCTTCAGCCCCTCCTGGTAGACTACAATAGGTGTGGCTTAGTATTTGCTCGGTTAAAAGCCGCAGTGGACAGGCATGATGGAAAGCTGAGTCCAAGGTCACAGAGTAGTGTGCTTGCGAGGGTCCACTTATTCCCAGTCGATTCGCTTCCTTAGTAATCTGCTCTGAGCTGCCGTGTGTGCCTCATTTAGCATCACGGAGCTAAAGAGCAAATAGGGGATGCCCAAGGCATTTTTCCATCAACCCCGGGTTCTCAGCCAGTGTCTGCTGATGTAATCTGGGGATCTGACCCAACACATCGCTTCATCCTGCTACAGGGAAACTGTTTAAATTCAGATTGGCCTTAATGTGCTCCTACACCCCCTCCCCCTGGATTCTTGACTCCTTTTAATTCAGAAAATGAGTGATAATGACAATCGTTGTCTTTTAATGATTGATCATAACAACTCTTAGATTTTTAGATAAAGTGAATGTGCTCAGAGAGCACCATGTGCAAGCTTAAAATGATTCATGAATGTATATAGTTCCCTTTAACTTGCTGAGAGGGCTTTTATTGAATACTTCTAAAAACGTAAGCCCAGCTTCGCAATATGAAAATCTAAAGGTAGGAATGAAAGCCAGCACTCTGTGTTCTCTGTCTGAAAAGCAGGAATGGAAAAATCCACCTGGTTCCTAAAAGAAACAGAAGAGTCTGTTCCTCCGTCATTTTTGCCAACAAGCTCAACATTGCCCCAATCCAAAAAGTCTCTGTGGATGCAGCTTCTACATGAGGGCCACTTGTTTTCAGGCCTGCTCGAGGACATCCCTGCAGTGCCTCCTGGAGCTGCTCTGTCCATTTGTGCAGGCCTGGTGCTGTCTTCTCCATCAGCAGTGTGCTTCTCTCTGGTCCTGTCTGATTACTGGGAACAACCCCATCATTTTTCCATCAGACAGATGTCACTTGTCAACAGCTTTGGAAAAGCTAACTGAGTACCAGCCTAAGGTAGGCACTGCTGGACTCAGGCTGCCATGGTGGACACGGACAGCTACAGTGCGCCATACACCGCCACTGCCCCTGTAGGCCTGGAGCATCAGCCCCTGCTCTTGGTAAGGGATCCATGCGAAGTCTAGAGGGACCTGGAGGCAGGCTGGGGAAGGGGAGAGAGCCCCAGCTGCAGTCAGTAATCTGCTTGTTTTCCCTACTTCTCACCTGGGTGCCTGGAGACAAGCCACAGCCCTCCACTGGTCTCCATGGCTGTCAAGGCAAGGATGGGGTCACTGCAGGGTTTTTTCCAAGTGTGATTCAGAGACCATGTCTGAAAGCTCTGGGCAAGTTTATTAAAATGCAGATTCCTGGGCTTTGCTGACCATCTGTTGAACCAGAACCTCCAAGGATGGGGATCTAGAATATGTATTTTAACCACTTTCCAGATCATTCTCTGCTGAGGCACAGTGAAATTCAAGAACTCACCTAGTTCTCACCGGTGGCTGACCCCTCATTGCCCTTCCTGCTTTGAAGTACTCATCATAGAGCACCTCTCATGCTGGAGTCTTGGCCCCTGCACCCACCACCACGCAGAGCACTGGCTCCCAGCCACTCCTCCTTCTCTTCTGCTGTCTACAGATGCCCAGAGTGGGCCTTTTAAAGGATCATGTCATCCCTCCCCCCGCCCCGCTCCTAAGGCCTTCAGGCCTGAAGAGGACCTGCAGACCTGAGTGATCTCACCCCGGGTCTCATCTCCTCTCTCACCCCTGTCTCTATGCTTCTCCCTCTGAGCCAGCCCTAAAGCCGGCTGCCAGACCTCCCTCTGAGGGTTGTGAAGCCTGGGCCTGAAATGGTAGAGTGGTGTTCCGGGAGGGTGGAGATAACCCTCCCCCAAGGAACTGCCATTTTCTGACCCGCTGCTGCTAAACCCATGGAGATGGAGTCTCTTAACACCTACAAAGCAAACCTCAGCTTCCGGGCTCACCGTCACAGCAGAAGCTGGCTTCAAAGCAGCTCTTAATTCCAGGCAGGATGTTACCGGGTGACTCAGTATTGGACTAGATTGTCAGTGTGGCTCTAGAACTCTCTCTCGGAGGAAGTTTCTAGAAATAGGCTGAGCCCCTCTTAGACTAGATGATTCTTTCAGCTATCTTGGCCTCCGTGGCCCTGCCATCCTTCCTTGTCTTCCTTCCATCCACATTGACAGGTCATCTCCTACATCCAGGCATCGCAGGTCGCTGGATATGAGTCACACCTCTTACTCTTGCTTTCATGAAGATGGAGTGATGAAGTTTGCAAAGTGTCTCTCTGGCTTCTTTTATCTTTTCCTACCCAAGAAGGGGCTTCCTGGCCCTCAAGGGGCCTTAGTTGATTGAGCCACACTCAGAAATATCGGCTGCTTGGTGACCATCTCAAAGACTGACCTCTGAGGTGAGCTGGGCTCATGATTGGAAAGACAGACAAGGGTTCTTTGAGATGAGATGCGTGGTCAGCACCGAGAGCTAGTATTTGGCTCGGGGGAAGCCAGCCTGCCCAGCAATGTAGCAACCAGAAAAAGGCCAGGAACACTTCAGACCCTTCTGGGCCCACGTCCACTGCAGATGTTTTTCCTTGACTCCTACAGAGGGAAGCAACCCCCCTCTTAGCACCGGGTCTTCTTTGGATATCTGTGGTGGCCACTGGAGTGGCCATAAGGCAGGATGGTGTGAGGCATGAAGGTAAATGAGGTAGTCCCTGCCCTTGATTGACTCAGAGACAGTCTAGGGAAGCCTGTTACATAACTATCTGTGGCTAATTAGAGAGAAGGCAGTGGTGGGAAGGGTGGGTTTGAAGGGGGAAGAAGGGAGCATCTTCTTACCTGAATCTTGAGAGATGAGTTGGAGTTCATCAAACAGAAACAGAGAGGAAATGTGTTCCTGGTTAGAGGTAAAGTATAAACAAAAGTGGGGAGGCATGAAGGTTGGGGTGCTGTAGGCTGTAGCATTGGGCAAAGGTTGCATAGGTGGACAAGGTTGGATCAGTCCTGCTCAAATGGGAATGGGACCTGCATGTTAGGTGTAGGGGTGTTCCCTGTCTTATAGGTGCCAGAGAGCTATGGGAAGTGTTTGAGTGAGGGTGTGGTTCTTAAGACAATAGCTGGTGTCCCTGTTCCATAATCTCCTTGTAACTCTATTATAAAATTGTAAAATGTGATTGTCCAGGGTGACCTCCAGCACCCTTCCTCTGATTGCACTCTCAGCTTGTCTGTATCTATTGAGTAATCCTGGCCCTGCTACCCAGACCCCAGCTCCACTGACCTTGCTGAAGCTCGTAGGGAAAGTGAGGTAGCTGCTGGCTCTAGCACTTGCTGCCCAGCCCCGTGGACTCCAGCCAACAGGAAATGGAGTGGGCAGTGTCCCAGCCTGATTCACTGAGCCATGGGTCTCCCTGCACTTCTGCAAATGCATTCAGGCTGCTCATGGCCTGGAAACAATGCTCCCAGACCTACATCCACAGCTGAGAGAATCCGGGCCATGAACACCTCCAGCCGGCCTCCCTGGCTTCCACCAGCAGTGGCCATGATGGTTGGGGAAAGAGGGTCAGTCTCAGGAACCACTCTGACCGTTGGCTTTGAAATGAACGTGCCGGGCAGGGCAGGTGACTTCTGCAGAGCTGCTGAACAGATGGGGCAGGAGGAAGCTCATCCCAAGGTCATGGGTGCTTCTGCTACTTCTGTCTTCTGCTTCCATCTCCTTATTGCTAAGGGGATGGGGGAAGACTGGGAGGTGTGGCTCTGGCAGACAAGCTTCTTCAAAACAGGCTGATGGCCTTATCACACCAAGGGCAGAGCAGCCAGGCAGTTTGCCTCTTGGTAAAGTGCTGCTGGCCTCTGGAGGGGCCCCGCCCCAGCTGTGGACCTGCGAGGGAATGCAGCTCTATCTTCACATCAACTCCCTATACAGGTCAGTCAGCATACCATGGCTGACAGATGAGAAGCAACCAGCCAAGGTCACACAGGCAGACCGTGACCGAGGGGGGCTTCTGATTGTTCTGGAGCTAGCCGTGATCTTTGAGGCTGGCCGAGGCCCAGAGCTGGCACATGTCCACCTGCGAATGGTCTGTTGGTGCTCATACTGCCCTGCTGCCAACAAGCATGGAAGACGTGGTTTTCTTCTGTTCCTTCCTTTCTTCATGAAAGGCAGGCCCAGAGCCAGGGGGCTGGGTATGACCCCGAGTTCTCTGGCCCTTTGTTTGCTCTTTGATTTCTAAAGTTCATATGTATGTTTAAGTCAAGCAAAGAGAAAAATTCAGTAGCAGGTTATCATAGCAGAGCTGAATAGGTGCCAGGATCGGGTGTGCCTGGGAAGAGATGATTTTGCATGTGTATTGGAGTTCTGGGGCTGCTGACTGTATAATTCGGTCCTGGGAGACCCTCGCACCCTAGCACTTAAGAGCCCCTGTGCCTAGCCCTGGGGTAACCCAGATCACCTTAACATCACCATCCATGGCTGCCCTCCATCTCTCAGTTCTCCGTCCTCTGGATCCCCAGTATCTGGGATAGAGTTTGCTTGGCACCTGGTAATTGCTCCCCACCTGCTAGTGATTAAATGAGGGGTGCCACTGGAAAGGGACATGCACCATGGTCAGACCAACTGGTCCTTCACTGCAACTTGGCTCTCCTGGCTGTTCTCCACCCTCTCAAGTAGGTTCTCCTGAATGTGTGAGCAGCTGATGGTGGCTCTGCTGGCTGACTTCAACATAGTCAGACCTTCAGGGCTTGATTTGTAAAGCACAGTTCCCGCTCATCAAATATGTCCATCATAGCACTGGGAACACAAAGAAATTGTCTGCAGACTCTCCAAGGTTACTCCCTCTGAACTCAGTAAATCTGTGTGTTAGGCAAATAATCTTGGGAGACTCAAAAATTATTGCAGTTTTGTACGGAAGTAATCTACCTGCTGACAAATTTCATAGGTTTTACCATCTTGTTGGCTTATATTTTAAAGAAAAAGGAGAGCGATACTATTAAAATTATCCTCATGAAGTGGGGGCCCAGCAGAACTATGGGTGATAAAACAGTTTGGAAAATGCATGGGTGCCATGCAGGTATTCAGGGAGCTTGTGATTAAGACATTTTGAGCATCTGCCCTCAGCTCCTTTTGTTTTTCTGGGCAAGGACCTCGTGCCTCCTGGCTTCTCCTATATGTGGGTGACTGATACTCTGTACCTAAAATCCCAAGCTGGAGTGGCAGTTTACCAAAAAGATTCTGCTGCCGTCACAGCCACTTCCAGGGTTGTGCACCTGTCATTTGAAGCTGTTCTCAGAAGCAAACTGCAGATCTTTGGACAGGTCTGGGTTTATGTCCAACCTCATCCTCTCACTTGTTTGGTTCTTGAACAATAAGTGAGCATAATTTTAGCAACTAATGATAAATCATAACATGTATATCCTGAGTGCTCACTGTGTATGGGGACCCTCCTCAAAAAGTATTTTGATAGACTATTTCACTGCAGATGTGCAACAGCTCAGGCCAGTTTGTTACCTTTGTTACCATTCCTTGTTTACACATGAAGAAACTAAGGCTTAGAGAGCGTTTACTGCCAGATGCAAGCATACTTCCAAACAGTGGCTTCCAACTCTATCCACTGAAGTAGGTGCTTCTTGCTGGGGGCTTCAGGTGAGGTTGTAGTTGGCTGGGGCTGGAACCATCTGGAAGACATCCTCATTCATGTCTGGCACCTGGGCTGTGATGAGATGACTGGAGAGGCCAGCATGGTGGGGATTCCTCCATCACTCTGTAGATGCTCCATGTTCCCCTCAGTGTGGAAGCAGTCAGGAGAGCTGTGCATCCCAGGGGTGGCTCAGCGCTCCATTGCACATGTGCCAAGAGAGAGCAAGCCATTGGATCTGTCTGCATCACCTCTTATGACAGACTTGGAAGCAGTGCAGTGTCACCAGAGGGCAGGTGCAGTTAAACTCCATGTTTGGATGGGAGGAATGTGGAAGAATTTGCAGGAAGTTTGAAATCACCTAGCTTAGGTATTTGTACAATTCAGATGCTCTGTAAGCATCTGAATTGTGTTGGCTTTTTGTTTCTTCCCCAAAGAAGCAAAGCTATGTGAGAGCCCCAGTGTTGCTGGATTGCTCCGTCCCTGATGCGGGCCACATGTTGTCACCCCGGACATCTCACCTTCCTTTCCTTTACCCGCAGCCAAATCTGTGCTTTCTTGTGTCTTGAGTACTTTCTCCATCAAAGAAGAGAGAAGAGAAATAATGTTACATGAACTGATAGAAAGAAGAACACACTGATGTGATAGATTAAAACATTTTCTTCTCCTCAAAGTTGATTTCTTCCCTTTAAATTTAAAAGAAATTGAAGCATTTTCATGGACTCTGGGCACTGTCTGTGTGGCATTTGAGTCAGCCCTGCCTTCCCCACCCTTCTGCCTCCCCTCTCTTCTCCCTTTTCCTTGTATGTCCCCTGTACCCCAGACTGTGAACTCCCAGCATTCTCTGTGCATCCCCAGGGGAGCCTCCTAACTGCTCCTGTTGTCACCCTGAACCTCCTCTCGTGGTCCATCACTGGGGACAGGCTTACCTTGTGAGAAGAGACATCAACCCCGTCAGCCCATGAAGTCATCACCCTTACCTGGCTGGCTTGTGTCTGAGAGCAGAGCCCTAGCAGGTCCCATTTTCTGAAAGTGTGGTGGCAGCCTGGAGAGCAGCTTCGATTGGGGCTGCTGCTGGAAACTAACCCTCTTGGTTGGTTGCAAAAATCAGACACTCCCAGCCAGGTTGTAATCATCCACTCATCCATCTAGGAAGCAACTTTTTGCTAACTGGCTGTTCTGTGCCAGGCCAGTCATAGGTATCTCACAAGGACTATCAAGTCTCTGTCCTTGCAGAACTAAGAGGGTCAGAAAGGCAAACAAATTAACAAATAAGTGGTTATAAGCAGTGGAAAGTTTTCCATAAGGAAATGGCATTTCATGGAAACCAATGCAAGAAGTACAGTCTGGCTGTACACAGGAGGAATGCTAACCAGAAAATCATCTGAGGAAACCAGAAGGTTCCCTCTCTGTTCGGAGCCCCAGGTCTTGCCATCTGATACTCTCTCCCTCTACCTCTCCTTCTCCTCCTCCTCCTCCTCCCCCCTCCCCTTCTCTCAACTTTTGCTTTCTCTCCTCCTCTGAACACATGGCCAAATAATGACCACCCCAAAATGACAGCCTTAACATGTCTTCATGACCTCACTCCATCTTCATGGAAAAACTAAATTCTTAGGAGAGAAACAGTGTTCTGCATGGGTAGGTGCCCTGGCCGAAGCAGCTTTGGTGGATGGCAGGGTCCTGTCATGGGGAGAACTCCCTCTTGGAGCTGTAAGTGGGACAGGTTCCCTGGGAACACACAAGGTGGAGTGACAGGGGGTAGCCCTTTGCCACAGAGCTGTGTCATGGTTTTGGCTGGCCGTTGCCAGTTTGTGTATGTGCACAGATAAGGAAATCTATTTAATAGAGGAGCTGGCATAAGATTGCTAAGTTGTTATTTTCCCTCTGTTGTTACCATCATAGGATAATTTTTAAAAACAGGAAAACCTTAATACTAGAATTTGCTTAAAGTAATTATTCTTAATTAGTTAATTAAAGATAATCAAACTGCACTGTTGTTTTTTTCTCATTTTACCGCAGCTGGTCATGGGTCTGAGAATGCTGGGTGGACTCACAGGGGTCCTGGAGGTCCTGTAACGATAATGACACAACTCTGACAGCACTGACAAAGATTGCGCTGTGTCCAGAGCTGGCCAAGGCTGGGGTGCAAGGAATGTAACCCAGCCTGTGATTTAGAAAGACAGTCCTTTGGCAACATAGAGGCTGAGCTAACGTGTGAATTAGGGCTCTGTGCTGGCGAGCACTTCTAAGTAGAGCAGATGTTTGGCCCACGCAGACTCCAGCTGACTGAACTCTGAAAACACAGCCCCAGGTGTAAGCTGCAGCCAAGGTCCCACTTATGCCAAGCTCTCTATGGGGCCAGACCGGAGCCCTGTTCATTACCTACCTCGGAGTCCAAAAACCAGGCTGGGGTGCAGCACGAGAATGACCTTGACTTTGAGTATTGATTTCTTTCTTAGAGAAAATCATTGGCTTTTAGAATAATTTCTGCCCTCTCTCCACCAGAGTCCTGGGATTCCTATAATGAGTTTGCTCAGTAAAGCCCTTTCATGGGCACAGTCAAATTTAACAACACTATGGTGTACAAAAAACTGAGGAGGAAAAAGGCTGGACTGCAGGGGAGTTTTCTCTAGGTTTCAGGGCTCCTATGGGATGAAGTGGGAATGTGGAGCAGACCTTTCCACTGCTGAGATAGCCCCTGAGGGCGTCAGATGAAGTTCTTGTGGCTCGTACAATGCACTTGCTCCTGTGTGGGTGGGAGGGTGTGCTGGCCTTGGCTCTGCTGTTTGTCCGGTGTCCTGGCTGTGTCCCAAGACTGTTCAAATCGTCTCACAAACTGGGTGGCTTAAGACAACAGAAATGTGCCTTACAATTGTAGAGGAAGAGTACCCCTCCCAAACTTGTTTCCTCATTTGCAAATGGGCTCAGGCGCAGCCTTGCAGAGAGAGCCAAAAATGTGGGGACTCCGTGAACACCAGGCACACAGAGATACTCTGGCTGCTGGGAGTCAAAGGAAGCGAGCCTCATGGGATCCTTCCTGACATCTTCTAGTTCACAGAGATGGCCTTGGTGCTCCTTGGCTTGTGGCTTCATCAATCCCATGTCTTGTCTCCATCTTCACCTGTTGTCCCTGTATGTCTCTGTGTCCAGTTCTCCCCCTCTCCCTTCTCTTCATAAAGACAGTAGTCATTGCATTTTGAGCCTACCCTAGTCCATCTTAACTTTATTACATCTGCTAAAATGCTGTTTCCAAGTAAGGCCAGAGGTATAAGCAGTTTAGACTTGATGTACCTTTGGGAGGGGACACAGTTCAAGCTATGACAGAGAGATTGCGATGAGGGGAGGAATTAGCAGATCATATCCTCAGCCAGAGGATTCTGTGAGTGATCATTGCTGTCCTGCCCCCCAGAGTACTCACTGTCCCCTGCCCAGGGGACTCCCCAAGTGGGGCTCTGTGTCCACTGCCAGGATGGGCTTGGAGGCTGCTGCTGCCAGCATAGTGCCATGAGGACAAGTTGTGCTGCTTTAGAGTCTGTTTGGAGCACTGCACATGCCTGGGCACAGTGAGTGGGTGGCAGCTTGGGCAGTGTGTCCTGGGAGCAAGGCAACCCCCAGCTACACGTGTTCCCTTCTTCAGGGCTCCCAGCAGCACCTGGCACATTATTGGTCAGGATATCATTGTGATCTCAGTGTGGCTAAGGAGCATCTGTGTTTGGGGAGCAACCTGAAGCTTAAACATTTTCCCCACCAGGTGACAGGCATGTCTAGTCTGCAGCATGAGGACTCTGAGACTCCTCCAGGCGAGTTTCTTCCATCTCTGAGCACCCTGCAGGGCTGTTGTGGTGTTCAGTGAGATGGTGTGTATTAAAACCATGCCCTGGATAAATGCCAGCCACTTGCGTTAGAACCTGGGAGGCTCTTGACTGAGGAACAGAATGGAAGATGGCAGCCCCCATCTGTCTGCTGCAAGGATGGTGGTCATGTGGCCCCTAAAGGAACTGCTCTTGGGCAAATGTGGTGGTTTAAACAAGGAGGTGGCCCTGTGAAAACGTGATGCAGTTGCTAGTGAAAGCCTGAAGAGGTGCTGTTTTCTATCCATCCAGCCTGCCGTTTTCTCACTAGAGGGAACAAGGATCTTCTAGAATTTTGTCAGAGGTCTTCTGCCAAGAACTAGAGAGAACACGGGCGGGGCGGGGGGGAGGTGATGGTGGGGAGAGGCAAGGAGATAGTGGAAGGGGTGGGAGGCAACACGGGAATCTGGGCAAAAGAAATCTGTCCTGTAGTTTGCATAGGAGGCAGCCTGGGACAGCCAGGAAGGGGATTCGGAATTTTAGAAGACAGGAGCCTGGAGCAACCAGGCTAAAAATATTGACTGCTTGGTCCTTAAGGAAAAGTGTGCTACAAAATAGAATCCATGGTGGCACCAGTCAGCTGAGAAGCAATTGCCCTCATCTAATACCTTCTAGTTCTGAGAGTGGGATCTGTCCTTGCTTCCTTTGTGTGACTCTGATTCCCAAAGCTGCCTGAATGGCTCCAGAGGGCAGCGGCTGCTTCTGAAAGACCATAGGATGCCCCCAAGTTAGGTATAGCTACTACTCCTAACTGAGGCATTAACTGAGGTCTAGCAGGTGCTCAGTTACCAAGAAGGGAGGACCCCCATTGTGCAGGACAGCTTGCTCAAGCACTGGAGCTCTCAGCTCAGGTGCATCTGAAAACACTCTCCCTGGGAACCTTTGAAAAATGCTGGTGCCTGGGCCCTCACTTTGTTTTAAGGATCAGTTGGTCTGATGTGGGATCTGTGCATCAGTCCTTAAAAGCTCCCCATTAATGCTGCATCCAAGGTTAAGATTCACCACCCAAGGCTGGTGTGTAGCCAAGCTATGTGAGCACATCCTGCCTTGCCTGGCCTGTTTCTTCATTTGCCAATAGCCCAAGGCCCAGCCTTGCAGGGACCACTATGTGGAGGCTCCAGACACACAGACCCCTGGCTGCTGTGGAGTCAAAGCTGCTGGATATGCTGCCCCATTGTGATGGGCGGTTGGCTTCCTCTTGCCAAGGCCACTCTGCTCCGGAAGCTGAGCAGGGGGTGTCAATCGGATCATCTGAGCTGGGTCGGCACCATGTCTCCAGTGTGCTGTTAAGGCCTGGTGGGCTGTTGAGAGGGTGTGTGAGGAAAGAGTGCACCCCCTTGGTCTTGGTCTCTTTTTGGTGAAAAGTATCATTTGGTGTTAAATTTCTTTCCTCATGGAGGAGGCAGTGCTGACGGTGTTAACGAGCTCTCATTGAACACATGCTAAATGTCACATCTGTGCAAGGGTTTGGGGACCCCTAAATGAGTCCAACAAATTAACAAAGTCATGCCCTAAAGTCATGCCCTGTTGGAGCCCAGCATGTTTTGGGTCTCCCTCCCCAGCATGGTAACCCCAGGCAGCCTGGCTCAAAGGGCTAGGACAGGCCGGCTGATATTTATCTCTGAGGTCCAGGGCTCCAGACCTTGGAAAGGTCTGCACACAGGGTGTGCAGAGGCCACAGGCAACCGTTGTGCTCATCGGAACATTTTTTTCCCCTTGGTGGAAATTGTTCCCAGTCAACTGAGAAAGGAGATTTGGAAGCAGGCCTGTGACCTTCTGCAGGTGCAGAGCTGTAGGTGTATAGATTGTTAGGTTTTTACATAAAGCAGAAAGTCCTCTGGCCATGCTGGAGAGAACAAGCTTCCCCACAAGTTGACCTGCTTCTCATTGCACACAGTGCCTCAGAGATCCCGATTGCCAGCCTTGCAGCGGCTGGATGGGATCCGGCAGTGTATAGTAGACATATGTGTAGTTACAAGAAGGGTGGCTGTGAAAACCTACAGGCCCTCAGGTTCATCAGCCCATGTGTGTTGGGGCAGTGCTGTTCAATGGAGTTTTTGCCCTGCCACACCCATCAATGGAGCACCTCCTCTCTGTTGGCGCTGGATTGCAGCTGAGGGTACAGAAAGGAACTAGCTGGGGAGTCAGGCCACACAGTTAGCATCCTAAAAATAATGACATGTGCTCTTTGGGAAGACCCTGCCTTGGGAGGCATCTTGGGGAGTGGCCATCTGAGCTGCTCTTGGAGGAGTAGCAGCAGTGAGCCTAGTGAACGAAGAAGGGTAGTCTAGGCAATGGGATCTGGGTAGCAGGAGCAGGTCTGTGTCTGAGCCTGGGAGGAGAGCATTAGGCAAAGCCTGCTGGGCTTAGCACAGGCCTGGGGAAGGGACAGGGGCCAGGTCTGCAGGAGGTTCACACAGATGCAGATTTGTTTGAAGTTCCTGAACTCCATTCTAGCTCAGAATCCAAACAGCTTGTTCTGGCAAAGTGTGTTTACATGTGTGCACTTGGTGTGCGTGTGTGTGTGTGTGTTTGTGTCTCTCTCTGTATGTGTGTGTAGGGGAGTGTTAGGGGATGTAAATTATAGAATGAGGCAAGTAAAAATCCAGGCATTGGGGTGGTCAAGTCAACCTGTGCCTTACAAGGTGGTTTCCAGGTTCCAGGGGTCAGCCACTCCACATCATGAATTACTAAACCTCCCAAGTTTTCTGCAAAGTGGATTTTACATGACCTCAAAGCCCTTCCCTGTGCTGATGGCATAAGCCATCAGCCTCTGATCTCCCTGGCATGGTTTACTGGCATCTTCCCTCACTACTAGCACCCTAAGCCCCACACTTCAGAGGTTCTTTCAGGTCCAGTGTTTCCTTTCTTTGAGCTGTAGCATGTGCTGTTTCTGCCTGTGGAATGGTCTCCTGCCCCTGCCTTCCTTTGGATCTCAGCTCAGCTGTGAGCCCCAGCTGCCATCTTCTCCTTGGCCTTGGGCACTCTCACTTCGGGCCATTGCTCCATGTCTCTGAGCTCCAGTTGCACATAGTGCCTGCCCATCATAGCGTCTACTGCAAAGTGGCCTTTGCCTTGGTTAGTTGGTTATAGGCTACAACAAGCCTTGTGCACCTATTGAATCCCCAGCACCAAGCATGGTACCTGGCCCTACATTGGCACTTGGTAAAATATTTGTTAAATTATTGAACCATTGAGAAAACCCCAGCTAAGGTCAGTTAAGAAATGTCCCCAAGATCAAGTGGTAGAGTGGGCAGTTAATCTAGGTTTCTCTCTGGCTCCACACCTGTGCAGCTCTTTCTGTAACACCAACCTGTCTTCCTGGGCTAACCTGAGAAGTCTGGCCAACAGTAGAAGAAGTGGGATTCAGAGGCCATTTCCTACCAGACGGGCACTGGAAGGAGCCAGGCGGTGTGTCAGGGTTTTAGTGTTCATGCTCCCTGGGGAAACTGAGGTTGAAGCTTACACACAGATTGAGCTGAGCTCCCCAGGCAAGGCATGGGGGCAGACATCACCCCATACCCAGGAGAGATTTCATCTGTGACAGTGGGATAAAGCAGCCGCACCCCAAGCTCAGAATGCAGCTGGGACTTCCATGAAGGGGCTGGGCTGGGTCAGAGGCAGGCCAGGAACTGCAGCACCCGGTCCTGAGTTCTACAGGCCCACAGCCTCATGTCACACACAGGTGGAAAGACTGTAGCCTCAAATGTCCAGCAGCAGACTAGCAGCTCAGATTCCACTTGGAAGCAGAGGTGCCCAGCTTCCACCATCGGTGGATACACTCATTTCTTGTTTAGGAACAATAACCCTTTGCTGTGTTGATACCGTGCACTCTACAGTTTGCAATCCATGCAAAGGGCAGACTCCTTCCAGTCCTCTCTCTGAGAAGCTTCCTCTCCTCCATCCTTCTACTGTATTTTCCATGCCACTCATCAGTTTCCAACACAAGCTGCCTTGCTCTCTGCTTAGCGCCTCTAAAACAGTACCTAACAGTTTAGGACTTGATGAAAATTCACTTATTTTTTTTCTTGAGACAGGGTGTCCCTATGTTTCCCAGGCTGGCCTTGACCTCCAAGGGTCAAGGGATCCTTCTGCTTCAGCCTCCCAAGTCGCTGGGACTCCAGTCATGTACCACTGCATTTATTCCTTCAAATAGCATAGCTCTGCTTGGCACATTTTAAATTTAACATTAAATTAAAAGGCATATAACAGAATTCCTGATACATGCCAAATGTTTTCTTCATTCCAGGCGCTGTTCTGGAAAGGGTCATTACATAAACTCATTTATTCCTCACCATGACCCTGTCATACTGCCTGAGCCACGAGTCCCATCTAGCCAGGGAGTAGATCCCCTTTCCACCCTGCCACAGGCTTCCTAATGTGACAAAACAAGGTTCAACCCCACACTAGCACCTCCTCCTCCACCCAGACTTGCCCGTGCTTATTAAAGTGCTTCTGCAGTTACTTTTTAATCTCTAAATGCGTGTCTTTCTCCATCTGACCAGTGTCAGACTCCCTGGCCCACTCAAAGCAGAGTAGCCTGGAATATTTTCTTTGCTTGCACTCCCTCAGTGGCTTGAGACCATGCATGTTTTAATTTGGATCACGACAGTGTTGTGCAGGCTTTCTGCTAGGATTTCTAATTGCCTTTCTTTACTTGTCTTTTTCATGCTCTTCCATTTCCTTCTCCACCCCTGAGCTTTTGTCCTGGAAACCCCCCTCCTGGAATGCTCTGGCTTCCTCTCCAAGCCTCCTGTGCTTCCAGGGGATGTGGGGTGGGGGGAGTAGGGGGTAGGAGCTCTTATTTCCACTGACCTCCTAAGCCGAGGTACCTGTAACACAAAGACTGAACTTCATTTTACGCACATTCGAGGGTGGATTTCCAGGTTCAAAACAATTCCCTTCAGTGCTTTGTAAACTCTAGAGCTGTCTTTCTAGAATTCTTTCTTGAAAAGAATTCAGATTCTTGGTCCCTTGCAGGTCATCTGTTTTCTGTTCTCCATTCCTAGAAGGTTTTAGGAATTCTTCAGCCTTCACATTCAGCTATTACCTGAGAACAGACTTCAGGGAAGCCCTTATTCACTCATTGTCTGGACATAAGGTGAAGTGCTTTAATCTGAAGACCTAGGACCTTTAGCTCTGGGAGATTCTAATATATCTGATTTTCTAAAACCCTTTTTTTTTTCCTTTCAATTTCTGAGCCTATTTGCCATCCGTAACACCTTCCAGCAGGGATCCGTATTCGTCTATGTTCACTTTCTCTTGTCCCATTTCCTTACCTTTCACTCTTTAGTCTAAATTGTATTGACTTCATTTTGCAGTATCTTGTCTTTTGAACTCATAGTTGGCACTGATATTTTCAGTTTCTGAAAGCTTGTTTTGCTCTCTGATCACCCCTTTTCCTAGAATCTATTTTTGTTTTATGACTAAAAATATTTGGAGTTCTAGAATATTAACAGGTGTTTGATTTGTTTGCTTTAGTCTATGAATTATTTCTATCTCCTCGGATGTTAGTTTCTGTGTTTGTTCTGCTCTTTCACTTCGTGCTTCTTCTTTCCTCCA
Source organism: Castor canadensis (assembly GCF_047511655.1). Lineage (NCBI taxonomy): Eukaryota > Metazoa > Chordata > Mammalia > Rodentia > Castoridae > Castor > Castor canadensis. Next base: position 13,752,860 of record NC_133388.1, on the reverse strand, counting down.
TGCCTGCTCACCCAGGATTGACAAAGATCTGGTTGTCTGTTAAGAGTTTCTTCTTTGACCAATGAGAACAGTCAGGCTTTGTATCCATGGTTTCCACAAATGCAGATTGAACCACCATAGGTCAGGTACTGTGTACTTAGGCCTATCATCATGGTTGCATCTGTACTGAACATGATGTACTGACATTTTTCTTCTTGTCATTATTCCCTGAACAATCCAATATAATAATGACTTACACAGCGTTTTCATCATATTAGGAATTATAAGTAATCTAGAAATAACTGAAGTATAAAGGCAGATGTGTGTAGGTTATAAGCAAACACTATGCCCTTTTATATAAGGGATTTGAGTATCCATGGAGCTTGGCATGGGAGGGGTAGTGTTTTAGAACCACATCCTCTGTGGACACCAAGGGACATTGTCAACAGACTGAGGTCACAAAGGTGGAAATGATTCCTAGTCTGCTTCTCTCCTCCCAAAAGACTTGATTGATTTCACATAGATTTTAAGCCCAAAACTTGTCCGTCTCTGCTTACTGCACGAAGGCTGCTTGTGGGGAAGTATAGGCTCCCACGCCAGTGTCTTTGCTTCCCAGGAGGAGGTACACAGAGCTCCGAGGAGTTCTCTGGCCTTCAGGGGGTGGTGCAGCCCCGCCCTGGATTACTGCCTTCTTCTTACTACTCCAACATCCTTTGCCAAAGGCAAGGTCTCAAAATTTCTCCCAGGTGTCCCACTGAAAACTGAGGTTCTCCCTCTCACAGCAGGAGTCTCCACTGTGGGGTGCCACATGGGAACCCAGTGTGCCTGCTGGCTGCTCCATTGGAAGTGCTCCCCATCCATATTTGGAAGAATTTGAGGATGTTTCTGACTCCAGAGAGGGTGCATGTCTCAGTCTTTGTCAGCTGCTAAAACAAAATGCCACAACTGGGATACTTAAAAGTTTAAGAGCAAAATGTCAGCAGATTCGATGTCTGGGCAGGACTCAATTCCTGGTTCACAGACAATGCCTTCTAGCTGTGTCCTCATAGGGTGGGAGGAGGTGGGATCTCTCTGGGGTCTCTCTCTTTTTTTATTATTCATATGTGCATACAATGTTTGGGTCATTTCTTCCCCCTTCACCCACCCCCTCCCTTATCCCCCCCACCCCGCTCCCTCCCTCTCCCCCACACCCCCTTGATACCCTGCAGAAACTATTTTGCCCTTATCTCTAATTTTGTTGAACAGAGAGTATAAGCAATAATAGGAAGGAACAAGGGTTTTTGCTGGTTGAGATAAGGATAGCTATAGAGGGCATTGACTCACATTGATTTCCTGTGCGTGGGTGTTACCTTCTAGATTAATTCTTTCTGATCTAACCTTTTCTCTAGTTCCTGCTCCCCTTCTCCTATTGGCCTCAGTTGCTTTTAAGGTATCTGCTTTAGTTTCTCTGAATAGAGGGCAACAAATGCTAGCTAGTTTTTTAGGTGTCTTACCTATCCTCATATCTCCCTTGTGTGCTCTCGCTTTATCATGTGATCAAAGTCCAATCCCCTTGTTGTGTTTGCCCTTGATCTAATGTCCACATATAAGGGAGAACATACGATTTTTGGTCTTTTGGGCCAGGCTAACCTCACTCAGAATGATGTTCTCCAATTCCATACATTTACCAGCGAATGATAGCATTTCATTCTTCTTCATGGCTGCATAAAAGTCCATTGTGTATAGATACCACATTTTCTTAATCCATTCGTCAGTGGTGGGGCATCTTGGCTGTTTCCATCACTTGGCTATTGTGAATAGTGCCGCAATAAACATGGGTGTGCAGCTGCCTCTGGAGTAACCTGTGTCACAGTCTTTTGGGTATATCCCCAAGAGTGGTATTGCTGGATCAAATGGTAGATCAATGTTTAGCTTTTTAAGTAGCCTCCAAATTTTTTTCCAGAGTGGTTGTACTAGTTTACATTCCCACCAACAGTGTAAGAGGGTTCCTTTTTCCCCGCATCCTCGCCAACACCTGTTGTTGGTGGTGTTGCTGATGATGGCTATTCTAACAGGGGTGAGGTGGAATCTTAGTGTGGTTTTAATTTGCATTTCCTTTATTGCTAGAGATGGTGAGCATTTTTTCATGTGATTTTTGGCCATTTGAATTTCTTCTTTTGAGAAAGTTCTGTTTAGTTCACTTGCCCATTTCTTTATTGGTTCATTAATTTTGGGAGAATTTAGTTTTTTAAGTTCCCTATATATTCTGGTTATCAGTCCTTTGTCTGATGTGTAGCTGGCAAATATTTTCTCACACTCTGTGGGTGTTCTCTTCAGTTTACAGACCATTTCTTTTGTTGAGCAGAAGCTTTTTAGTTTTATGAAGTCCCATTTATCTATGCTATCTCTTAGTTGCTGTGCTGCTAGGGTTTCATTGAGAAAGTTCTTACCTATACCTACTAACTCCGGAGTATTTCCTACTCTTTCCTGTATCAACTTTAGAGTTTGGGGTCTGATATTAAGATCTTTGATCCACTTTGAGTTAATCTTGGTATAGGGTGATATACATGGGTCTAGTTTCAGTTTTTTGCAGACTGCTAACCAGTTTTCCCAGCAGTTTTTGTTGAAGAGGCTGTCTTTTCTCCATCATATATTTTTAGCGCCTTTGTCAAAGACAAGTTGGTTATAGTTGTGTGGCTTCATATCTGGGTCCTCTGTTCTGTTCCACTGGTCTTCATGTCTGTTTTTGTGCCAGTGCCATGCTGTTTTTATTGTTATTGCTTTGTAATACAGTTTGAAGTCAGGTATTGTGATACCTCCTGCATTGTTCTTTTGACTGAGTATTGCCTTGGCTATTTGTGGCCTCTTGTGTTTCCATATAGATTTAACAGTAGATTTTTCAATGTCTTTAATGAATGTCATTGGAATTTTGATGGGAATTGCATTAAACGTGTAGATTACTTTTGGGAGTATAGACATTTTTACTATGTTGATTCTACCAATCCATGAGCATGGGAGATCTCTCCACTTTCTATAGTCTTCCTCAATCTCTTTCTTCAGAATTTTATAGTTTTCCTGGTAGAGATCGTTCACATCCTTTGTTAGGTTTACACCTAGGTATTTGATTTTTTTTAAGGCTATTGTAAATGGAATTGTTTTCATATATTCTTTTTCAGTGTGTTCATTATTAGTGTAGAAATGCTAATGATTTTTCTATGTTGATTTTATATCCTGCTACATTGCTTTAGGTATTGATGGTGTCTAGGTGCTTCTGAGTAGAGTTTTTTGGGTCTTTAAGGTATAGGATCATGTCATCTGCAAATAGGGATATTTTGACAGTTTCTTTATGTATTTGTGTTCTTTTTATTCCTTCTTCTTGCCTAATTGCTCTGGCTAGGAATTCCAGTACTATGTTGAATAGGAGTGGAGATAGTGGGTATCCTTGTCTGGCTCCTGATTTTAGAGGGAATGGTTTCAGTTTTTCTCCATTAAGTATAATGCTGGCTGTAGGTTTGTCATATATAGCTTTTATAATGTTGAGGTACTTTCCTTCTATTCCTAGTTTTCTTAGAGCTTTTATCATGAAATGGTGTTGGATCTTATCAAAGGCTTTTTCTGCATCTATTGAGATGATCAAGTGGTTTTTGTCTTTGCTTCTGTTAATGTGGTTTATTACATTTATTGATTTTCATATGTTGAACCACCCCTGCCTTCCTGGGATGAAGCCTACTTGGTTGTGGTGAATGATCTTTTTTAATGTGTTGTTGAATTCGGTTTGCCATTATTTTATTGAGGATTTTTGCATCAGTGTTCATTAAGGAGATTGGCCTATAGTTCTCATTTTTGGAGGTGTCTTTGCCTGGTTTTGGGATAAGTGTAATACTGGCTTCATAAAATGTGTTAGGCAGTTTTCCTTCCCTTTCTATTTTGTTGAACAGTTTAAGGAGGGTTGGTATCAGTTCTTCTTTAAAGGTCTGATAGAATTCAGAGAATCCATCAGGTTGTGGACTTTTCTTTTTGGGGAGACTCTTGATTGCTGCTTCAATTTCATTTTGTGTTATAGGTCTATTCAGGTGATTAATTTCCTCTTGGTTCAGTTTTGGATGATCATATGTATCTAGAAATCTGTCCATTTCTTTTAAGATTTTCAAATGTATTTGATATAGTTTCTCGAAGTAGTCTCTGATGATTTCCTGGACTTCCATGGTGTTTGTTGTTATCTCCTTTTTGCATTCCTGATTCTACTAATTTGGATTTTTTCTCTCCTCATTTTAGTCAGGTTTGCCAGGGGTCTGTTGATCTTGTTTATTTTTTCAAAGAACCAACTTTTTGTTTCATTAATTCCTTGTTAGGTTTTTTTGGTTTCTATTTCATTGATTTCAGCTCTTATTTTTATTATTTCTCTCCTATTTGTTTTGGGATTTGCTTGTTCTTGTTTTTCTAGGAGTTTGAGATGTATCATTAGATCATTGATTTGGTATCTTTCAGTCTTTTTAATATATGCACTCATGGCTATAAACTTTCCTCGCAGGACTGCCTTTGCTGTGTCCCATAGGTTCCGGTAGGTTGTGTTTTCATTTTCATTGACTTCCAGGAACTTTTTAATTTCCTCTTTTATTTCATCAATGACCCATTGTTCATTAAGCAATGAGTTATTCAGTTTCCAGCTGTTTCCATGTTTTTTGTCTTTACTTTTGTTGTTGAGTTATAGTTTTATTGCATTGTGATCAGATAGAACGCATGGTATAAATTCTGTTTTCTTATATTTGCTGAGGCTTGCTTTGTGCCCTAGGATATGATCTGTTTTGGAGAAGGTTCCATGGGCTGCTGAGAGGAATGTATAGTTGGATGAAATGTTCTGTAGACATAAAGTAGGTCCATTTGATCTATTGTATATTTTAGATCTTGGATTTCTTTATTGATTTTTTGTTTGGATGACCTATCTATTGATGATAATGGGGTGTTAAAGTCTCCCACAACCACTGTGCTGGAGTTAATATATGCTTTTAGGTCTTTCAGGGTATGTTTGATGAAATTGGGTGCGTTGACTTTGGGTGCATATAGGTTGATAATTGTTATTTCCTTTTGGTCTATTTCCCCTTTTATTAGTATGGACTATCCTTCTTTATCTTGTTTGATCAATGTAGGTTTGAAGTCTACTCTGTCAGAGATAAGTATTGCTACTTCTGCCTGTTTCGGGGGCCATTGGCTTGGTAAATCTTCCAGCCTTTCATCCTAAGCCTATGCTTATTTCTGTTGGTGAGATGGGTCTCCTGTAAGCAACAAATTGTTGGATCTTCCTTTTTAATCCATTTCGTCAAATGGTGCCTTTTGATGGGGGAATTAAGTCCGTTAACATTAAGTGTTAGTACTGATAGGTATGTGGTGATTCCTGTCATTTAGTTGTCTTAGTTGTTTGAAGGTTTGATTGTGTGTACCTAAGTTGAGTTTACTCTCTACTTTCTTGCTTTTTCTTTTCCTGTGGTTTGGTGCTGCCTGCCCTTTTATGGTTTTGTTGGGTTTCACTTTCTGTGTGCAGAATCCCTTGAAGAATCTTTTGTAGTGGTGGCTTTGTGGTCACATATTGTTTTAGTTTCTGCTTATCATGGAAGACTTTTCTTGCTCCATCTATTTGAATGATAGTTTTGCTGGGTAGAGTATCCTGGGGTTGAAGTTCATGCTCTTCTTGCTTTTAATGTTTCTGTTGAGAAGTCTGCTGTGATTTTGATGGGTTTACCTTTGTATGTTAGTTGTTTTTTCTCTCTTACAGCCTTCAATATTCTTTCCCTAGTTTCTGAACTTGTTTTAATGATGATATGTTGTGGGGTATTTCTATTTTGATCTGGTCTGTTTGGTGTTCTGGAGGCCTCTTGCATCTGTATGGGAATAGATTTCTCTAGATTTGGGAATTTTTCTATTATTATTTTGTTGAATATATTACTCATTCCCTTTGCTTACACTTCTTCTCCTTCTTCAATATCCATGATTCTCAGTTTGGTCTTTTGATGGAGTCGGTGTGTTCTTGCATTTTCTTTTCACAGGTCTTCAGTTAACTAATAGTTCTTTGGTTTTTCCTTTAATTACCATTTCATCTTCGAGTTCTGAGATTCTGTCTTCTGTTTGTTCTATTCTGCTAGATTGGCCTTCCGTTTTGTTTTGCAGTTCTGTTTCGTTCTTTTTTCTGAGGTTTTCCATATCCTGAGTCCCTTGCTCTTTAATTTTGTCTGTTTTTGTCCTGAGTTCATTTATCTCTTTATTAATCATGTTCTTTGTTTCACTTTGGTGTTTATACAGTGCTTCTATGGTTTCTTTTATTTCTTCTTGTGCTTTTTCAAATTCTCTATTTTTGTTGTCTTGGAATTTCTTGAGTGTCTCCTGTACATTTGGTTGACCATATCCATATCATCTCTATAAAATTCTCATTGATTACCTGTAATATGTCTTCTTTTAGATTATTCCTGTGGGCATCATTGGGTTCTTTGGCATAGTTTATTTTCATTTTGTTGGAGTCTGGATCTGAGTATCTGTTTTCTTCATTTCCCTCTGGTTCTTGTACTAATTTTTTGCTGTGGGGAAACTGGTTTCCCTGTTTTTTCTGTCTTCCTGTCATTGCCCTTGGTGGCGTCATTGTCCCTGTACTGTGTGCAATTAAGTATTTTCTAGGTTGTAATAATAACAGTGGTGACATTTAGAATGGAAGGATGAGAGGGGATGGAAAGCAAAGAAGTTAAAGAAAAAGTTAAAAACAAATAAACAAGTAGAAAACAAATAAACAAAATTTCAAAGATATAAACAGGGAGAGATAATGAACTAACCAACAGTAAGCATTAGAGAGGCAGAGAGAGGATTGAAAATAAAAAATAAATGAAAATAAAAATAAAAAATAAAAAAATGAAAAAAAATCTCCAAGTTCAAATGCAGTAAAGGTTCAGTCTTAATAATTTTGGTGTTAGTTCCTCAGCCTCCAGTCCTAGAGATGATGTCTCAAAAGTAGTTCTGTCATTGTCTCATCAAAGGGGAAAAAACTAAAAAAAAAAAAACAACATAAAACAAAACAAAACAACCCACAAAGTGTCCCAAGTTCAAATGCAATACAGTTTCAGTAAGTTTTTCAGCATGCAGGTGTAGTTTGGTTGTTGTCTCATCAAAGGAAGGGAGGAAAAAAAGAGTCTGGAGACAGGTCTGTGAACGGCTATCTGAGGCTGTGGCTTGTTTGCCTGCTGCTGTCAGCCTGCTGTAGCTGGAGGCTTTATTTATGCAGATCTCAAGGGTGAGCTTAACACTCACCTGGCCCCGCAGGCTTTATTTACTCAGAGTTCTCCTGTGCACAATGCCACTGCTATAAGCTTTCCCCTTTCCAAACTCACTGGGGGAGGTGACACTGCACCAGCTTTCTCAGGCCTGCGTGTTTATTTACAGTTCATGGGGGAAGTGGGTCTTCCCCCCTCTCCTGTGGAGTTTTCCTCCCACTGCCACTTTTACAAGCTTTCCCGCTTCTGGTTGCTGGGTGTGTGCTGCTGCTCCCACCTTCTCCAGCCGGCTTGTTGTGAGGGATTTCCCCTCCCTCCCTCTTCAGTACTCAGGGCACCCCGCCCTCTTTGCTATGTGTCTTTTTTGTTATTATTGCTTATTATTCAGTTTTTTTTCTTTTTTCCCTGGGTGGGGTTCAGTTGTCCAGGGGGCTATGCTGATCTGGCCCAGGGTTGTCTGTGGGAGAACCACGTACCGCTTAGCTCACCCTGTGGTCCACGTCTTCCCAAGCCGTCTGGGCGCTGGCATCTGGCGGCAGCATGGGAGCCTCCTGATTTCTCCGTTTAACGTGAAGTGGAGATGCTATGCGCAGGCTGGAGGTGTGGAGGAGTCAAAGTTTTGCCTCTTCTCCATGGTTTTTCCTGTAAGGTGTATCTTCAGTGTCTCTCCAAGATTTTACTTTAGGAAGCATGCTTTCTGCTTCCTCCCTAAGCTGCCATCTTGGAATCTTGGGGTCTCTTTTTGTAAGGACACTGATCCCATTCACAAAGTCTAGTCAACTCCCAAAGACCCCTCCTCCTGAGGCCATCATCTCGGGTTAGAATCCCAAAATACAGATTTTCAGGGCACACAAACATTCAGACCATAGCAGTGCAAAATTAGGAGAAGACAACATAAGCACGAACCACTGTGCTTAGGCACTGTGGCTTATTTTATCCCACCTTCTGCTACTGAGAACCTCCCCCTCTAAAATATTCTGACTCAAAGAGAGGAAAGAATAAAAGAACCTCCTTGAAGCCTTCCAACTTGGGGGAACTCCTCAGATCACACAGACCCAAGACCAAGGCATTTCCTGTGGGCTTTAATTACTCCTCTTTTTCATTTATTCACCATCTGTGTGTGAAATCTTCCCATGAGCATAAAACTGCTTAAATACAAGGGGTAGGAGAATGGAAAAGCAATGAAGACTTAGTCTCTGTGCTCGTGGGTCTCTGCAGCTTGGAGGAAGAGAACATGCAAACAGAGAGGTAGAATGAAAGCCTGCTGCTGGGAGGTGCTGCTAGCTGGCTGTGAGCGTGAGGAGAATCCAGTGGTGCCCTGGGGAATTCAGGCAGACTAGAGCAGAGATGAGACGGTGCTGGGCTGGTACATTTGGGTCTCTTGGATGGTGAGGTCACAGCTCCTACCTCAGGCCCAGCGCTGTAGTGGAGAGCAAATGAACCTGCCTGGTGCTGTGCTGGGTGCACAGTTAGTCTTAATCCAGGATGGCTCTTATCATGGATGATAAAGTGGCCCACAATTCTGGGCAGCCTCAGAATGACTAGTTTGGATGGCAAGTTGTGCTGGATTTCAAAATACTATTGGCATTAACAAATAGTTTCTAGCCCAGAGCTGAAGCAATCTGCCCTCAAATTGGAAGAAACCACCTGACCCAAATCCTCATCTGGAGACAGACAGAGGGCCCTGGAGGGAAAGTGTGGCCCATTTATATACAAGACTATAGGTGCCTTTTACTTCTTTTTATTTATTTATTTTCTTGCCCTATTTGTCTGTATTTTAAGAATGCATTTTCTCTGCTTTTTATTTCCAGTAATCATTTATTGATTCTGTCTTTTCTTTTCTAACCTGGTGTTTGAGATGGGTAGGAAGTGAACAGGAAGCAGTCTCTCTGTGGTCAGCAGAAATTGAAGCAAGTGCTGTTCTCTGGCACCCGCTTGCGCACTGCTTTGAGAGGGGATGGATCGTGCAGTCCCTGAAGTGCTCCAAGGCAATTCTGGAGAAGCATGGGGAATTTTTGGGGAAGGAATGGAGGCTTTTGTAAGTCATCAAATGGGAAGCCTAATGTTGGTTCCTTCCCTGACCCTCAGGGACCAGGGGATTCTGCCCCTGCCCCTGCATTCAGAATCTTCTTGGGCAGGCATCCTGTTGGTGGGAGAGGTCTCTTCATGGCAGGTTCGTGATCCTGTCTCCTAGTAATGCCAACCTGGATAAGTCACTTAACCCCAGGAAGTCACAACTTCTCTTCTGGAAAATGGGCACACATTCATTTATTTACAACCAGTGTGCTTGACTTGTTCTTAGCATGGAGGCTGCAGTAGAAGGCAAGATTACTGCATGTAGCTTATGTTCAAAGAGGGGAAGAAAAAAGGGGGGAAAAAGACCTACTTTCAAGTAAGGACTGGTACTTTGAAGAAAATGAAGTAGCTATACATATGGAACATGAGAGGAATGTAGGACCTCTACAGGAAGATTTGCCAAGGAGATATCTGAGAGTTTGGGCAAAGTGTGTTCCAGTAGAAGAAACAGCAAGTGCAAAGGCCCTGGGGTGGTATTTTCAAAAAAGATAAGGGTGCCAGTATAGTTGTTTTGGGATTGACAAAAGGAAAGAAAGTAACAGGAATTTGATGACTTAGGCAGGGATGGCATTGTGTGTCTTTTTTTCAGTGATGATGGCTTATAGGAAAATCCTTTTTATTCCCCTATTAGTTCCAGACAAGTATTGGATCAAAATAGTAACCTTGACTTTTCTCTGCACGTCACTAGCAGTTTCTTCAAAAAGTTATCATTCACAGGCTCAGGAGATGCTATTTTGCAGCCTGGGCACACGCACACAAAAAAATGATCTCAGGAATCCATATGCAAAGATGAGATTTTTGTATCTTGGGAGATGGTGAAGCCCACCCAGCTGTCTGGTGGTGTCGAAAAAAATCACATTAAAATGCAAATGTTCCTGAGGAAGTGAAATGTTGATGGGTTGCACCCGCCAAAGAAAATATTCATGAAATACAGGCTGTTAATCCACAGCTATAGCTGCCAGGCCATTTTGCTCAGCAAGACCCACGCACTAGGAAATCTCAATTATGGGAGCTGTTCTGTGCTGTGCCCTGAGCAAACCCCGGGGTCTCCCAGGGCATTGAGAAATGGGGACACTCAAGTGCTGGGTAATCATGAGAGGTGGGGGGGAGCCCACTTCTTTTAGGGCTGTCTGGCCGCATCCCTTTCATGTTCTGTTGGGACCTCAGAGACAGTGCCAAGAGTAAGGGGTCTACCTGCCCTTGCACTCACTCCTGCTTCTTCTATATCTGGCCTGAGCAGGGTCTTCAAGTTGAATTTTCCTAAAAAGCATAATCCTTTCCTTTGTGAGATTTGGAGGGGAAAAAGAACCTGAGAACATACAGTTTTCTAAGAAAGATCATTTATTTGCAACATTGAGTCATGAAGTATGGTAAAAAAGAGAGAGGAGGGAGGAAGGGGTAGCTGACCCAGGAGTGGGTCCTGGTTGAGTCCACATAGCAGTTACTGGGTAGGGATTCTTAACTTCCTTTTGTAGCCAGGAACCAGACACACTCCAGTGGGGCTCTTCAGAGCATGGGCTTGGCCTGGGACTGTGTGGGTCTGAAACTGGCTTTGTCACGCCCCTCCAGCTGTGGGACCAGCTGTGAGACCTGCCTGGAGCGATCCTCCTCCTCGCTGGACTGCTTCCCTCTTTTGAAAGATGCACTGATGGCGCCACCGTCCTCAGTTGTACAAGGATTAAAACTGAAGGTGGATGGACACCAAGTGCTGAGAGCATGGCCTGGCTCCTAGGACCTGGGCAGCCTGAGGACTGTCCAGTGTGTCCAGTGTCGCTCAGCTAACAGGAAGTGAGAGATGACAAAGTCAGCAGAGCCAAGTGACTTTGTCCTTGTTAGGCAAAACCAAGCTGTAAGCCCAAGAGCACACAAGAGTTCCACAATGAACCTCCCCAAAACACACATCGCACACTTTGCACACGTGCACACATGCAATGACAAACTTTGGACACAAATCACAAATTCAGTGAGCTAGGTCTATTTCCTGCTCACAGTTCTTACTCAGCTCCTCAGAGAATTATTCTCCCCACTTTGTAGATGAGAACATGGAGGGTGATAATGTTAATTGCTCCCAGAGAAGGCTCCGTCTGCCTGTTCATCAAAAGAGACCGGAAACTTGCTGCCATTTGAAAAAAACCTTTCCTTCTTTCCCCAACGATGTCAGACAGAAGCTTCTTTTAGCAGAGTCCCCGTAGGCCACCCTAAAGTGTAGAGGTTTGAAACAAAAGGTTAACATATCTCTTGGCTGAGTGGGTTAACTGGACCCTGACATTGGGTTGTAGCTGGGGTTGCCCATGTGCTTGAGTCAGATGGTGGCCGGTCTGGAGTCACAGAGGGCTCCTTCCCTTGTGTCTGGTGCCTGGGTTGTGCTGCTGCACAGCCATGGCTGCCGGGTGTCTCCCCACCATCCTCCTCAGGTGACTGGCTGGGTGGGCTTCCTCCCAGCAGGCAGGCAGTCTCAGGGCAGCTGGGCTTCTTAGACAGCAGCTGGCTTTTCCCAGAGTGGTTTTCCAAGATACAGGAGGCAGAAGCTGCCTGTCTCCATGGTGGAGTCAGAAATCCACATAGGATCAGGTTCACTGTATGTTTTCACCCAAGGGGAGGGGGGCTCACACCCTGCCTGTTGATGGGAAGGAAGGCCAAAGGACACTGCCTGCAGCTGGGAGGTGGATTTTGCAATCCTGGATGTGGTTGATAGTTTACTCCCATGTAAGTGGGTTCTTCTGGGCTCCTCAATAGATCTGGACCAGCCATGTGGCCTCTGTGGCTGGCTTAGGTCAGGATTCGTCTCTTCTGGGAGGTAGAAAAGAGTCAGTCTGGCAGGCAGAATGAAGCCAGGCAAGCACTAGACATGAGGAGTGTGTGGGGGACACCAGGCAGCAGGGCCTGTGCCAGTTGATGGGCAGAATCAAGGGTGAGGAAGTGGGAGAGAAGCGGGGCACAGGCAGGGCTCAGGGATGCAGCCAGCTAATTCTGGCCTCAGGAGCAGAGCTGCAGCCATTCAGCAGGTTCCTGAGCAGGACAGTGGGGGAGTGGGGATGGGCATGAAACTAAATGGCTTAGGTCCAGGGTCACCAAGCAGACACCTGGGATAGAAGCTCAGAGGCTGGCCCTAAGATGTGGGCCTGAAATCTGCAAATGCCAGGTCTGCCCTGAAATGTAAAATCTAGGGTGCCCAGAACCCAGGGCCCTTGAGACTCAGCCCAGATAGGTGGTGGAGCAACCTCCCAGTCTTAATTGCTCCTGAAAACAGGGTGGCAGGATCTACACAGAGCAGTCGAGGGAGGTGGAGAAGATATCACAGTGGCTGGAATCCCACAGGCCTGGGGTTCTGTTCAGTTCTGGAGTTCCCAGTAACCAAGAACAGACTTAGAGCTTGTAGCCAAAGACCAGCCCCTCCCACCAGGCCCCTGGAAGCTCTGGTTCAAAGCCAAGGTTCCTTAGCATCTGTCCTACCCCTTTACTGCTGGAGGGATTTTCACTTAAGTACATCTTGAGTTGGACCTAGGAAAGGCCCTGGAGGTCTGGTAAGTATTTGTGAAATAACTGAATGATGAGTGTAATTTTTGTCTCTTTTTTTTAAGGCCGGTTTCTAATTTAAACTTACATAAAATGTGGAGAAATAGAGAATTTTTGTCACCTCGCTTCCCCTCAGGTTAACATGTTACATAACCCCAGTGCCTGAGCACACTTAGGAGGCTAACACTGCACGAAGTTGTGAACTGAACCACACATCTCACTCACACTGCACCAGTGTTTTCATTAATACCCACTCTCTTCTGGATCCCACATTGCTTGGTCTCCTCCAGTCTATGGCAATTCCCTGTCTTTCTTTGTCTTTCATGACCTTAACGCTTCGGAAGAGCACTTATCAGTTATTTTGTCCTGTGTCTCTCAGTTTGGTGTTTGACCAGCACTGGACTGAGGTTGAGAATTTGAGAACAAAATCCCCCAGAGAAGACACTGTCTCCTTCTTGGTGATTTTTGCCAGGAGTTTGTGGTGTTAATGTCTCATTCCTGCTGATGTAGACCATGACCCCTACGTGGCACCAGGGGCATCCACCAGGCTTCTCTACTGTAAAGTGACTGCCTTTCCTTTGTGAATAACTTTCATGGAAGATACTTGACACCCTATCAAGCCTGTTTTCCTCAAGCTTTCACTCATGACTTTGGTATCCATCTGTGGATCTTATCTGCAACAGTTTCTGCTCTGGTATTGCTTAATGTTGATTTGCTACTTTGTTTCCTTCTGCATTTATTCATTGCAATTCTATAAGGAAGAACTGACCCCACTCATTTATTTATGTATGTGATAATACCAGTAAAGTCTTGTGGAGATACGTTTTTTTCTATGAGTTCTGATCCAGTGCTGTGGCTATCTATTTCTTTGTTCACATTCTTGTTCCTTCTGACTTTTGTCACTAGGAGCTGGTTCAGGTTTGCTCTGGGGTTTCCCAGCAACTCCTCCACCCTAGCTTCTTTTGACTATTTCCTTCTTTCTGCACCACAAGACATTCAAGGTTCCTCTTGCATTTTCCCTTTCTCAGCCCTGGAAGTGGTCACCACTTCTCCCAGGACTGCTGGTTCCTTTCCTTGTGGTCATACCTGGTGACATCAGAGTCACTGTCAGTTGAGGAGTTCCCTTTGTTAGGTTGATAGAGCAAGGCAGTTGCCTAACAGCACATTTCTGAAGTCGTATCCTCATCGGTAAGCAATGCCTGACTGTGGCTATGCCTGGACCCAGGCATGCGCACCCTTCTGTGTTTCTGTACCCTCCCACCTGGATGTATATGAAAGACCACGAGTTGATACTGGCACTCACTCCAGCCCAGCAGCACCTGGCTCACTCCTTTCCCGTTTCTGCACCTTCCTTCTCCAACAGTGAGAAGCCAGCTCTTGTTAACTCAAGTGAACTTTTAAAATGTTACTACAGTAGCAGCAGGCTGCCGAGCCACAGCCCTGGAGAAGCATGTTCATGGAGTAGATGCCAGCGTTTGTCCTCAGCCTGGTGCTCTCCAGCCAGGGTTCTCCAGAACCCTCCAGAGTTCTCCAGGTGGCTCCGTCCTTCTCCGCCCCCTTTAGGGGTGTTACTCATTTCTCATAGTCTGGTCTGCTAGCTCACATGTACTTTGTGGTTTGGGTTCACCTGCATCTTGGTTAGATTTAGAGAATCTTCCATTTCCTCTCCTCCCTTCTCCTCCTCTTCCCCTCCTCTCCCTTCCTTTCCCTTCCCTACCAGGTCCTGCTATGTAGCCCAGCCTAGCCTTGAACTCAAGATCCTCCTGCCTCAGATTGTAGGCACGCACCTCCACACCCTGCTCCTGTATTTCTTTGCACTGATGAGCATATACACCTACATCCTTCCCCACACCTTTTTTTCTTCCTGAAGTACTGAGGGTGGAACCCAGGGCCCTACTCATGCGTTCCAGTGTTCTGCCACGGAGTTATACCTCCTGCTCCAGCCCCTGTCTTGTATGAAGTACAGCATATCGTGAGTACTCTGCCACACTTTGCTTTCCTAAGGTATCTCTTCATAGGATTCTTCCTTCCTCGTTGTCATGGCTGCATAGTACTCCCTTGAGCAGATGGACCGTACTTTATTTTTTCACTGTCCTGTATCTGGGCATTTATGTTGCTTCCCATATTCTTGGGTTTCCAAGTGATGCTGCACTGAACAACCTTGCACGTGGAACTGTGTTTCATCAGAAGTTGTCTTCAGGGCAGGGTCCAAGGGGTGGGGTCATCAGAGCAGCAGATGAGTGCATATGTCACTTTGTTCAGTACTGCTGACTTTTTCTTCTGGGAGTCCCAGCTTCAATTGTTGGAAAACATTTGCTTATTGTTGAAAGTCAGCTGTCGGCAGAAGGGGCAAGGTGGGGAAACCGCTACTCTGACAGAGGCTGTTTCCTGGTCCACTATACACCAACCTAAGAGGCCAGTGTTTCTTCCACTTGTCCCCTTTGGATCATGGCAGGACTGGTGTCTCCCTGACACCCTCATCAGGTCCTTTATCAGTCTCAGGAAGAAGCTGGGTTGTTCTGCTTATGGTTTCATTTTATAGGCTGGGCAGCTGTAGAACAGAGAAATTACTGCACTCGCCCAAGTCTCACCGTTCATTGAGATCACAAGATCCTCACCCTCAGTTTTCTCAGATTGTGGGCTTTCTCCCCTTTCCATTATACTGATGGAGCCAGAAGAGACCTTGACCATCACCCAGTTTGAGTCCATCATGGATCCATAGTCTCTTACAAGGGTAGGAAGGGTACTGGAGTGTAAGGAGACCCAGCTCCCTGGGGCCAAGCTGGAACCCTGACTCTCTATCCTGCTTCCTGCTGGTCCTGGAGCCCAAGAGTGGAGTCTGCTGACTGGCACGTGTGGTCCATGACCCCAGACAAGTGCAGGGGTGGCATTGTTGGTGGAGGAGGACAAAACCACAGCCCTGGGTCTTATTTCCTCTGCTTAGTTACTATATCCTTACCTTGGAGCTATCTGATGACTTGTGTTCCTGAGGGAAATCTAGTCTAATATAATTAATTTTTCCCACAACTAAAAAAAACTGTGTTTTCTTTGAGCAAGGGAAATGCTGATTAATTTACCCTTAAGTGTTAGTACAGGGAGCTGTTTTTTCTTTTTATATCAGTGCTTATACTTTTCTTATTCAACACACAGTAAACTAACTCTCCTCATCAGATGTCAAAGCAAGAAAGAATAAGCAAGTCCACTAAAGGGCACTGAATGTTACCACCTGGATCCGTGTTCTTCTTGTGCAAGTGGGCAAATTGAGCCTGTGTAAACCTGCCCAGGCTCTTTCCCTAGCTGTGAGCAGGGCAGGAAGCTGGATACCTTCTGCAAACTCCTGGACTCATGTTTTCATTGTGACTCTCACTAGTGTCACCACTTGTAGCTGTGAGAGAAGGAAGGGGCTGGAGGTTGCTGGAGTGGTAGGGACAGTTTCTTCAACTTCACTTTGAGACTAAGGACTCCTTACTCTCCCACTATGAGTGTACATACAGATGTATGCACCAGTTGGCCAACCTGCTTTCTCTGGCTGAGCCCTGCTTGGTGATGAGGGCACACTCGTCTGACACAAGTTTTCCTCTGACTGTATCTGTATAGTGGCATCCAACCTGGTGGTCTGGGAATCACTATTTCAGCTACTTCCCATGCTTTCCCTCCTTTAACTTGCAAACTGACTTCCCAAGGCTCACTTGAGTTCCACCCATCCACCCAGCCACTAGTCCACCCACCCATTCACCCATCCACCCACCCACCCATCCATCCACCTACCCATCTGGCCATTCACCCATCCATCCACTCATCTATCTACCCATCCACCCACCCATGTATCTGGCCATCTACCCATCCATCCATCCATCTTTCGTCTCATTCACTCACTCAATGAACTGAGCACTGTGCTCTGGGGTCAGAGAACATGGAGATGCATCAGACCCAGGTTCATCCCTCCTAAAGAGCTCACAGATTAGAGGGGAATAACTCAAAACAAGGGATGGTTCCAGACTAGGACAGGCGATGCAAGATGCAGTCTGAAGAAGGGGTCCCTGGAGATGCTGTTGAGCCTGATTCTCAGAGGGGATGAGGAGCTATGCAAGCTGAGAGGAGCGGGAAAGCAAGCGCACTGAGTCGAGGGAGCACAGGACTGGGGCTGAGCATTTGAGGCACTCAAGGGCAGGCAGGAAATGGCAGCATTGAGAAGAACATCAGCTACTGGATTCAAGTCCTGGCTCAGTTTTTGTGGAGTTATTTGTTTTAGTCACTGCTATATTACTGGTGTCTAAAAGCAGTAACTGGCATGTCCCAGGTGATCAGTAATTATTTTGAGTTTCAATTTCTTGTTTCTAAAATGCTAATGATACTTATTTTTGTCCATGCTTCTGCTGCTACATCCCACCCAATGCACCAGGTAAGGCTTCACGTATCATAGTTGAGTGGATGGATAGATGGGTGGGAGGACAGACGGTCATTCAGTGCTTGGCCCATACCTTGTGCCTACTAATTAGTAGCAACTAATTAGTGCAACTGCAAGAGTACTGGCCACATTGTGAGAGGTGCCAAGTGCAAAACTAGATCCAGCAACATCTTGGCAATTACAGACAGCACTCTAATTAATTCTAATAATTGTGAAGCTCTGTTGAGCAGGCTAAATACTTTACAAATGTTTTCTCTCTTCAGTGACTCTTTGGAACTCCTTGGGAGTGAATTGCAATCACCGGGGATGACCTGACTGTCATCTCCCTTGCTTGCATAGCCATGTAATGACACCTCAACCATTCTGTGACCACCTGAACTGGGGACAGATCCGTATAGAGGAGTCTGCCCTTTGGGAAACTCTTGCCCTGCTGAAGACCTTGCTGAGGCACAAAAAGTCTGTCACTTGGACAGACACCTCGGCTCATTTCCTGAAAGCCTGAAAAATGGCAAGTAAGACTTCCTCATACAACATGGGCCAAGCTTAGGCCCCAAATGCTTCATTCCTAGGGTAGAAAGTCAGTGACTTTTACTCACTATGCTCTGATTTTTAGGGGCAAATCGAGTTTTAACGTTTGATTATGGAGAAGCATACAGAAGAGAATAAATAGTAAATGTGTGTGATTGGAAAAATAAATATAAACTCAACCTCTATGTACCCATCATGTCTACTGAGTAAATTCCATTTCTGATCCCTGCTTCCCCTTCCAGCCCAGCCCCTGCCACAGCCCTGTCACCGTGATACCACAAAGCCTAGACTTTCTGCAACATCTTTCAGGAATGATTGCCTCTGTGCCCGTCCCAGTAGGTGGTCAGACACCTATCCAGGGTCCCTGATTGTGTCATGCTCAGAGAATATTCCTTGGAATCCTGACCTTGGGTTCCCGAGGAGGAGTTGCTTTGTTTTTGGTGACCACTGAGGTCTCTTGTTGGAGGACAATTGATGCTTCCTCAACAGCTGGTACCACCTACTAAATTTGTCAGCCAGCTATCCTGAATTTCAGGCAGAAACTGTTCTTGTATATAGGATCAGAATGAACCTTCCTCACTGCCAAAATATGGAAGTATTCTCAAAAGGGAAGATGCTTGGAATTACAATTGTGCCTGAGCACCAAGAGCAGGCAGTCAATGAGGAATGGCAGACTGTGGGTGAAATGGCTTCTCCACCTTTTCTTGAATGTGTGGTACATTTCAGCACAGCAGGGAGCAAAGATTTACTTCTGAGATAGGCATTATTTTGGAAAAAGAAGTTTCTAGTAGAATTAAATGACACCAAAGCCAACTTCTGTTCAGTGTGAACAGCTCTGTTATGTTGTAGAAACCCTGTCAGAACCTCTATCATTTGTCATTTTTACACACTAGTTGCAACCCCTTTCTGGCTCAGTCTCAGTCTCTATGGCAGAGACAGACTGACACAAAGCTCTCTCTGTCACACTGGCATCTAACACCTTGTTCTTTTCACTTGATGAAACTCTCTTGGGCCTGTAGGAAAACAGAGACACACTTAGAGTCTTCATAGTTTTACTTGCTAGGTATCAATTGCTTTGAGTGTAATAAAAGCAGAACAACATAATCAAACATGTTGCAGAAAATTTCTGAATTCCCTCTCCCCCAGGCATTTGTTTTTACTATACAAACAAGTAAGGTTTTAAAAATATTACTTATAATCACAAGTGGACCTGAATTTTAATACCCTGTATTTTTCCCCTTATCATAGCATAGGCAGCTTCCTTTTTGCCACACTTCTTTTTTTATTACTGTGCTGGGGGTACATTGTGCCACACTGTCTCATTGCCAGCATTTTTAACTGCCGTGTAATGTATCAGTGAGTTGTAATCCCGGGACTTTTTTCATTGGTCATTGAGTGCCTCGTTGAGAGGCAATTTGTCATTCTTGGTAAACATCTCTGAGAACCTGGTGTAGACTCTGAAATCAAGTAGAGGGGACAGAGAGGGCCAGGACACATGGGCTCCTAAGACTGACTGTGATCTCCGTGTGATCTCTAGCAGGATCACTAGTGCAGTTGGTTTAAAGTCCTCACTGGACTTCATTGTGTCCTTGGAGAAACATGGGCAGAAGAAGAAGCCATCAATATCAGAATGGTGACATCAGAGCATGCCTATTAATGAGTTGATAATAACCTGGAGATGAAATAAAAAATCAGAGACCAAGTCATTTCTACTGCAGTGTGGGAGGTGCATACAGACTGCCTGAAGCTGGAGGAGAGTGACTGTATAGGAAGACAGAAGCATCCAGGAGATGATCTCCACAGGGTGGGACAGTGGGCAGAAGCCAGCCCTTGGGAAGGTAATGCAAATGCACAGCCCTGTTCCTGGGCTCAAAACACTCACCTCCCACTAACAGGAAGGGAGCAGTGTGGCACTGTAGCATCAAGTCCACAGTGTGAGGTGGCAGCCTTGACTGTCTGCAGCATGGATGGATATACTGCATCCAGAAGAAGGGAAGGGAGAATCCTGGAATGGAATGGCTGGGAAACCTTTCCTGGAGAAATGTTCTCCTTATGCGTACTGTGCTTCAGGAAAGACCTTCCCAGGAGAGGGACCGTGATAAGGAAGGACTCTCTGGAGAAGTGTGGAACTGGGATGCTTAGCTGGAGAAAGGGTACTCATGGTGCCATAAGACTGAGCCTCCATCATCACCCCCACCATCACTTACCCATAGCAGCTGCCATTCGCTCAACTAGGCAATGTGTGACCATTGCCTTTAATTCTGCAAGCTCAGTGTTATTCCCAGATGGAGAAATTGAGGCTCAAGGGATGGTCACATGGCTGGGTAATCACGAGACAAGGTTGTGACCCATCTGTATCCATTAGCCAGAGTTGTCCTTTCTTCCACATTAGGTTTTTAGACACAGAAACGGTGCAGGAGATGCAGAGGACTTTCTTTTGTTTAGTTCCTAGTTTTAGGAAGAGTCCCAGTGATTGCAAAATGTAGTGAGAATATTTTCTTTTAAAGCATAAGGGAACTTTCCTGACTCAGCTGTCAGCTGGTAGAAGAAGCCATTTGAGAGGTGGTAAATTCCAGAATGATGGGGATTATTCAGAAGGCTTCATTAGCACCTTCTGCAGTTCTTCAGGGGGACTTAAAACACCAAAGAATCAAACAGAGTAAACCTGGATATCCATTCTGTAGGAATGAGAATCCTTTGCTTGCCTCTAACAGGTATTGATGGCAAATGGGTTCCACCTGCCTTAAGCCAAAGCACTATTTTTTATAGCAGGGATGTGGGGTAGTTTATGGGATACAAAGAAGTGCTGAACCAAGCTTTAAAAGAGACAAAAGTCAGGAGCCAGTGTCTCACATCTATAATCCTACCTACTTGGGAGGTTGAGATTGGAAGGATTGTGGTTGGAGGCCAGCCCGGACAAATAGTTTGTGAGAACCCATCTCCAAAACAACCAGACCAAAATGGAGTGAGGTGTGGCTCAAGCAGTAGAGCGTCTGCTTTGCAAATGCAAAGCCCTGAGTTCAAACAAACAAACAAAAGAGCCTAGCTCCAGGCAGCAGCAGCCCATGGCATTTCACCTGGGCACTGTGGCTAGATAAATAACGGTTTACATCTGCTTCACATTGTCCCAACCCACCTAAGACTCAGTTAGAGAGAGCATCTGAGGAGCTTAGCTAGATCAGGGCCATCCCCTTGGTACTGTGATTGACAGCATCCACTGAGAAGTAATTTTCCAGAGGAAAATGTAAAAGGAAGGAGGGCACGGGCAGTGGGCAAGCAGGTGAGCAGCTTCCGTGGTACCTCCTCACCTGACTGGCTGTGACTCCAGGGTCCACACTGAGCCCTGACTCCCCTCTGCTCTCCCAGCTGCCCTGCGGCCTCCACACTCAGCCACATGTACGTGGTATCACTGTGTACTTAGTCACATGGTTTATTTCCCAACATACACAGGCTAATTATCAAACCATTCAAAACTCTCAGATTTGTTTATCAGGAGCAGCCAAGGACCAGCTTGCTGGGGTCTGTGCCCAGAAGCAAGTGACTTACCACCTTGGCCCTTGAGGGGTGCTGGTGAGGGGACACTGTCTTTCTGGGTATGGTGCAAGGCTTCTTTTTGGCAGTTAGCATAGCACTAAATATATCCAAGTAATTAGAACCCTGTTGTTGTTTTCAGTGTTGTTCCTGTGAATTATTTGTTTTTCTTAGCAGTGTTTTCATTTTTCTAAATTTTATCTTGGTTTCTAATTAGCATATGTGGATCATACAAAGGGATTTCATTTTAATTCCATAGATGTATACAGTATACTTTGAATAAGTTCACCCTCTCCTTTATATCCTTCTTTTCCCTTACTCCCTCCCATCATTTTCAAACAGTGTTTGGTAGGTTTTATTAAGCTATCTTCATATATATAAACAAATATCATATATGTGTGTTGCATATAACATATATATGACATATATAATATCCCCAGCATCCTTTCCTTCATTAAGTGATTTATTAACTATTGAGTTTTATTAAAAACTTAGGAAATGCAAGGTACAAAGAACAAGCTGCATGTACTCACTACCAGCCTTAGAAATGTTACCAGTTCCTTAGAGCACCTCTGACCGTCCCCTCCATCCTGTCCAATTGGTGGGAACCACATACCTGGCTTTGGGGTTTATTTCTTTGCAGTTTTATCACATTTATACCTCCAAGCAATATATCACTGTGTGGGTTTTCTACATAAATGATACACTTCCAACTCAACATGTACTTGTGATTTATCCGTGCTGTGGCAGGCTTCAGCATTTCACAGCTTCTCACCAGTGTGAGAATATACAGCATAGAGTGAGAGCTGTGATGGCCATTTGCACGGGGTCCAGCATGTCGTTCTTGCCCGTGTACCCTGGTGCGCATATGCAGGTGTGCTCAAGCTGAGAGGTGGACGGCTGGCTCACCAGGTGTGAGATGCTCAGCCTCTCAGCGGTCCTCCTGCAGCTGGCGTCTGAGTGTCTCCATTGTTTTGCAGCCTTTGTCAGTGATGGTGGTTTTGCTGAATGTTTCATTTTTGCCAGTCTGAGGGTGATTTGATAGCAGCTCATTGTGTTTTCATGTCCACCTCTCTGATGAGTATTTGCTCTGATGACACTATTTAAAGAGCTATTTGCTCTTTAAGAAGTGCTTACACATGGTTTTGCCCAGTTTTCTACTGGATGTTTATCACTTTCTTGCTGATCTGATACAAATATATGTATAGAAGATATGTATAGTATCTTACATCAGTGTGCCTCTCTCTATCATTCATATAGCGTATCTTCATATCCATATAGATCCCAGTTTGACGCTTCATGCCTCACTTTTTATGATACTTTTGGACAGTCATTAAGCTTAATGTTGTTTATTAATGGTTTCCTTTATCATTTGAGCTTTTAAGTCTTATGAAGATATCCTTCTCTACACAAAGATCATAAATTACTTATTTCTACTGTCTCATAAAAGCATTTAAGTTTTCTATTTCTGCTGTTGTCTGTAATCGGTCTGGTATTGATGTGATAGTTGTTTGATTTCATTTACCTTTGATTTGGATACTCAATTATTCCAGTACTGTTTCTCAAAGACCTGGGTCACCCCATTGGTCAGCTGTGTCCATGTGTGCATACCTCTGATTCCATTTCTTTGGCTTATTTGTCTGAGCCTGTATAATAATTCTTTCTGCTTTATAAGGCAAGCCCCTCCTTATTCTTCAGTAATTATCTTGACTGTTGTTACTGTAGGCCCCAAAGTGACCACACAGAGAGGAGTGATCTGGCCAAGAGATTCTTTATTGCCGGCCCGGCGAGGAGCGAGCCACCTGGGAGAGAGAGCAGGCAGAGACAGAGAGAGAGATAGGGGCAGGGGCTTAAATACCCCTCAGTGAGACTTAGCACGATCTGATTGGTTAAGATCATATGATTCATGCTGAGTGGAGGAAGGGGCAGAAGGGAAATTTAAGCTAAACATGAGGCAGGACCGTGACCCTGGGAAACAGAAACTTAAGAGTGCAGTAAGAACTGAAACCCATCGGCGCCATTATTGCCAACAGTTCCCCTTTGCACTTAGGTATATGTGTAAGAATCTATTTGTCAGACAGCACCAAAAAATCTAACAAGAATTTTGACTGGAACTACAATGAATCTATAAATCACTTTAGGAGGAACTGGAAGTTTTAGGATATGAAATCTCGTATTTCATGAAGGTGGTATGTCTTCCCTTTTATATATGTCTAATGTTACATCTTTTGGCAAAGTTTTATAATCCTCATAAAGAGGCTACATGGTTTTGTTTTAGATTTAGTTCTAGGTACTTTATATTTCAGGTATTACTGCATATGCTATCTTTTAAAAATTAACATCTTTATTGAGATTTAATTCACAGACCAAAAAATTCACCCATGTAAAGTGTACAATTTGATGATTTTAGTATATTCACAAAGTAGTACAGTCATCACCCCCCCAAAAATCTTAAGTTTAGAACATTTTTATCATCCCCCCAAAAATCTGCTTTCCAGTTCACAGTCACTCCCCACTCACCCCTCTACCCCACCTCTGGCAGGAAGAAATGAATGAATGAGAGAGAGAAAATAAACAAACTGATACTCTTGCAGCGAGCTTTCTTGCCTGGCCCTGGCTTCCTGTTTTGTTTAATTTTGTTCTTGTTTCCCTCTATCTCTGTTACTGGTCTGGTTTCCAGGCTGATCCTCTAGCCTCTCTCAGGTTCCTCTGTCATCACTGCACCCTGCCAGACAGATGTTTCCAAAACAGTGTTCTAACAACTTCCCTTCTGCAAAGCCCTGTCACTCTCCAGAGAGTCCATCCCTCCTTCCATCATGGTTTCTGTCAGCAGTGTTGGGCTGATGACCCAAGCAACTTAGAAACAACCCTCCTGTAGGTCTCTGAAGGCCTCTCTGGGTCCCTGGTCTGCTGCAGAGCTCTCAGAATGTAAACACAACGGACCTGATTATCCCCTCCACTTCCTCCTGAGTCAGAGCTATCTCGGGTTAACTCAGGGAAGAAGCTAAATTAAGCCTTGAAACCAAGCAGTCTCCACGGCAGGCACTTTGTTGTGCTTGAGTGACTGCGATGATGGGTCTTTGGTCATAGGGCAGCACTAATCACATCTTTTAAGATCGGTCTTGCCCGTCCATTCCCTGCCCTGCAGAGACGGGAGGTGGCAGATTCCTCACAGTACCTGCTCATGCACACAGCACAGCTTTCCTGGACACCTGCTCCTTGCTGACACTGTGCTTAGAGTTGGGGACTCAAAAAACTCCCCCTCTGAGGATTCACAGTCTATCTAAGAAGACAAAAAACAAAGAGACCCCAGTAAAGATGTTTGGAGAGACCCCTGTTCAGGACAAAAAAGGGAGTGGATTTCTAGGGAACTTATGTCTTCTCATGGCTTTGTGCAAAGTCTGGGCCATGGAGTTACCAAAATAAAAGGGGAAGGTGGCCAATCCTCACTTGGCAAACAGATACCACTGCAGTGAAAAACTGTTTCACAGTATGCATTAAAGCCAAACACATGTGTACCCTGGGCCTCAGCACTGCCTTTCTGGATCTATGCAACCAACAGGAAATGCACACGTACAAATTTTACATCAAAAGAACTGTAGCCAGGGGTGGAACTCTGGTTAAAATATGCGCATTGCAGTATTTAAGGGGAAGAGTAATCATGTCTGTAGTTCACTTTAAATGCACCAGAACAGAAAAGAAGGATAAGGGGTGAATAGATGTGTGATGAAATAAGTACAGCCCTATGAAGGGTGGAGTAGCTGGTAAAATTCTTTCAACTTAGCTGTATGTTGAGTTCTCACATGAAATGTTGGAGAAATGTATGCATGTTTACCAGAAGACACGTAGAAGAATGCTTGCTACAGTATCATTCATAACAGCCCTAAACTTGAAGCATCCCAGAGGCCCACCAGCAATAGATAGGCTCATTCATGTGGGTGTGCTGATACAAAGGAATGTTTTTCATGAATGAGAATGAAGGAGCCACAGCTACACCCAACAGTACGGGCCAATCTCACAAAATAATACTGGGAGAAAGAAATCAGATTCCTAAGGGAACGTACTACATAGAACATCCCATTTATGTAACATTCAAAATCAGACAAAACGGACCTATGCTGTTAGAAGTCAAGCAGTGGTTGTCAGGAGGAAGGGACAGTTTCTGGAGGGGACACCATGGGATTCCGGGGGATACAGAAGGTTCCATTTCTTGATCTTAGCACTGGTTAAACAGATGTAGCAAGCTGAACACTTAAAAGTTTGTGTAACTTTCTGTATATTCATTATATATCATTAAAAGTATACAAGGGGAAAAAAAAAAACAGAAAGAAAGCTAAACTGAAGCTTTTCCTAGCTAAGCTGTGGGAGTAGGAACCCACCCAAAGCCTTTGTAGCAAAACACAGCTGTGAAGGAATGAAACTTCCCTTGAGGACATTCATTGCCTCACTGTGAACACATTCATGCTGCACTAACTCCCCCAGTCTTCACAGATGTCCTTGTCTTTCCTTCACACAGATGTCTGTCCACAGGTACTGTGTTGCAAGTTCTGAATTGATCTGCAAGGAGTGACCTGGCCATATCAGGTTCACAGGCACAGTGTGAGGGCCACGCAGACATTCATGTTTGAGCCACAAACCCACTTTCCTGGATTCCATTGGTGATCCTCCTTTCTGGATATATTTCCTGAGTTCTCATTTGACCCCTGCATTAGTCAGGGTTCCCCAGAGAATAGAACCAATGCAAACTATATATGCACATATAGATATTCATATGCATATCTGGATACTATACAGAATTGACCCATGACCTGCAGGCTGAAGCAGAAATCAGGAGAGCCAACAGTGTGGTTTCTTCTTGTTAGAAGACCCAGGGAGTCCAAAGTCAGGAAAAAGCCAGTGTCTCAACTTGAAGTCACTTAAGCAAGAGGAACTCACTTACTCTCAAGAATGACCCCCTTTTTGCTCTCTTTGGGCCCTCAACTGACTGGATGAAGCCTGCCCATATTGCTGTTCTCATTTTCCCATTCGAATGCTAATCTCATCCAGAGACACCTTCACAGACTCATCAGAATAACATTTGATCACATATCTGGGTACCCTGTGGTGCAGTCAAGTTGACATAAAAAGTTAACCTCAAGATCCCCGAGTATGAAAAGCCTTCTGACTATAAAGGTACAGCTCTAACAGAGGAAGTGTAGCCAAGAGGTCTTGGCCTGGCTGCATCCTATCATCATTTGTTCACACACAAGTATATTTTACACATAGTTTGGATTGTTAATTGGTGAGAAAGAAGGTTTTAGCTTCCCACCCATGTCCACTGGATAGCCATGTTGACTACCTTAAAGAATAACAATTTTGCTTATTGAAAAATGCATCAGACATACAGAAGGGTAGCTGAAACACAGTGTAAAAAATAGTGATAAACATGAACAGCCCAGTGCCCACCCTCTGACTTAGCAGGTGGAAAATGACTGCCACTGGAGTCCCTCCCCAAATGACTCTGCTCTGCTCTTGCCTGGAGGAAGCCACTCTCCTGAATTTTGTGCTAATTATCCCTTGCTTTTTGTAAGTCAAAGTACACATCTGTAAAACAGGATGCTACTTGGTTTTGCCTGTTTTGAGCCTCCATGAATTGAGTCATCTTGTATGTGTTCTGCATCACGGTGTTTTCCCTCCAGTGTCTGGGCTTGGTCATGCTGTCATGGGTCGCCACAGTTCAGCCATCTCACTTTGTGAACTGTGCCATCCCATGGCTCTGCCACCAGTGTGCTCCACTTGTCTCTTGGTGCACACCCAGGCAGCTTCCAGCCCTGTCTGCAGGTGCACAGAAGCAAGGCTTTCCCTTGGTGCGCACCTGGGAGAGCAGGTGCCCAGCTGTAAAATATGTCTCTTCACTTTTCTAAGCAATGCCAAGTTTTCCAGAATGATTGGACCACTATATGGACCAATACGTTCCTGCCACAGGCGTGAGACTCTTCATGGCGCTGCCTGCTCTGCACTGTGCAAGGACCTATTCCCTGCCTCTGGGCACAGTGAATTGCCTTCTCTGGGTCCCATTCACCCTTTCCCTACCACAGCCAGTGATGTCCCCTACACTCTTCCTGAACACACAGGACAACACATCTCTTGGTTGTGACCCAATGTGAAAATGTGACCTCCCTGCTGTCACAGTAGCTCTTCAGTTTTAGTGCATCTGCTGGCATCTGCCACCATTTGTGCTTCGTGGGAAAGTGGGGAACAAGCTCCACGAAGCGGGGGGGTGCCTGGGCTGGACTCTAGGCTAATCTTTTTTTACCGTGGTTAAGGGATCCACCCCTGAAATTGATACACCACATTTTGCCATTTCTCAATGGCCAAGAGCAGTGTGCCCAGAAGGGATCAGATGATGTGTGATTTGCTGCCCCTTTCCACAGTCTAGTCCTACAGGGTGAAGTCACCAGCCCCAGCAATTCTGCCTGGCTGTGGTGAGGGTGTTTGGAAATGATAGTCTCTTGTTCTGCCTCTTCCCACTCACAGGTTAGCCTGGCGAGAAAGATAAAGACATTTGCAACCAAGATGGTAATCACGAGTGGGAATGATGAAGACAGAGGAGGCCAGGAAAAAGAGAGCAAAGAGGAGAGCGTGTTGGCCATGCTGGGGATCATAGGAACCATCCTGAACCTGATTGTGATCATCTTTGTGTACATATACACCACTCTGTGAATGGCCCCGAGCGTCCCTAGAGGCCTCAGGATGGCCACAAGACAGGCGTCCTGTGTGACCACAGATCAGTGACCAGACACTACAAGGACTCGCAGGCTTGAGCTCCACACAGCACTCCATCAATGCACCTTCAAACTTCCTAAAAAGGTCACTAAACAAACCAATCCTGCTGCGAAGAGCAGACGCTAAAGCACAACGAATCCAACCAAACTCATTCAGACCACAAGGAACTCAGCGTCTTTGGCAGGGGGCCAGGAAGAGTGCTGGAAGACCAGCCTGTGGTACCAGCGGTGAGCAGATGGGTGCCGACATCCGTCATTCCAGAGCACTGATGACACCCCGTATGGGAGCAGATGCACAGGGCGGTTGCAGCTCGGCTGTGAGTCTCTGAAGACCAGCGCTCCATCCTAGCCTGATGAGCTGTTCAGTACAGATACCACAGGGGCCGTCCTTTGACAGGCATCCATCCTTCAAGAGTGTCTATTTGATACCGGGAGATAACTTATTTTTCTTTTTTCATTGGCTTGATGTGTGGATCTGTTCATATCAAGGTTTATAAATATATATTTTTAACAAATGTGCTCTATTTTTTAGCATGAACCAAATATTTGAGGAGGCGCTTCTGGATCCATAGTGATTGCCTTTGTTTTAATTGCTTTGCTCCTGTAGCTGTCCTAGTCGTGTCTCATTCTCAGTCTTTTTACCTCTGTGCTCTTACTCTCCTTTCTCCTCTATCTCTCTCTGTCTTTCTCTGTGTGTTACTCTGTCCCTCTGTCTCTCTTTCTGTCTTCTGTCTGGTCTGGAGGACATTTTCCCTCAGTACCAGCCATGCTCTTGGTTGGTGCATGTTATCAGATTGTGTGTTGAGTGGCTTTTTTGTTGTTATATCAGAGATGTAAATTGACTGTGGGCATGCAGAGCTTAAATACACTCTTATCTTTAGTGAGAATTGTGCATGAACAAGGGCTGAGTGACAGGTCAGCTTTTAAAAAATATTTTTGAAAAGGACTACCATTGAGGAACAAGAGCGTGGCTATGTGTGCAGATCAGCCACTGGGTGGAGAAGTCACTGTTTTCCTGGCAGCACTATTATTACTTCATTCTTGCAGTCATTCATTTATCAGATTTTGGTTTCAGTGACAGTGAGAGGTAGGAAGAAGGGGAGGCTCAGAATAGGTGCCTCCTTCCTTCCCTGGCAAGGCACCTGGGGCCTCATCAAAAGTCAGCAGGGTATAGATGGCACGTACCCTCCCCACCGTGAGAGTGCATAGTGGTTCAGGCTACAAGGACACGCCTATGACAGATGATGGTTCAAGGGCACTGGAAGGGGATTGACACCCTGGTTTACACCCACATGAAGCTACTTCCTCCTTGGGGAGATGGTTAAATAAATAGAAAATTTTCCTTGTTCTCCTGGTTCCCTGAAACAGGCCCTGGCCTGGTAAGGCCAATAGAGGGATTCGTTCTGCTGTGAGCAGAAGAAGCAGTGGTCTGCCTGGTTGGATTCAAAAGACACCGAGGAGATCCGCTACCTCCAGGTCTCTCCCTCCCTCCTGAAATTCCACCATTAGAGAGTCATTTCTTGGGCTCTGCTAAGGGACCAGGCTGTTTTATAGAGTAAATGCCCCTGAGCACCTGGCTCTGGCTCTGATTCATCTGATACCTTCTCTTCCCCATCAGAAGGGAGGAAACTGAGGTGTTATGTATGGCATATGTGTGCTAGGCACTTAATGCACAAGACATGAATCGTCATAGTAGCCCTGTGTGGAAGGAGTCTTTCCCCCATGAAGAAGGCAGGAGGCTGGCATCAGAAAACTTCCCTGAGTTCTCATGGGGAGCCAGGATTTCAACCGTAATCTGTCTGGCTTCTTGGAGAGTTGAGGAAGTCACAAGAAAGGAGGTTGGGATGGGAAGATATCATTTTGCTGAGAGCCAAGCTCTGCACCCCTCCTTTTCTCCTCCCCCTTAAAAATAAACCAACCCCAGAACTCCTTGACACTGGCAGAATATCATACAGCAAGAACAGGACAGGAGGCCAGTTAGAAATGAGGGAAATGGGTGTGTGTGGGGCTATGTAACAGACTGTGATTCTGGAAAGACTGTATGAAATTCTGATCAGTGAACAGAATAAACAATAAAGGTGCAATAGGGAAAAAAAAACCTATTGATGTCTTCTTTTCAACTTTTGCTTATACATATTTTTTATATTTAAAAAATACTGAAAGTGATTCTGTTAGAACTCTGTTGGGTATGGAGGTGGAAGGCCTGCTGATTTTTTTGAGTGTACTAATTTGGAGTTTATTGAGGGGAAAAAATGCCTGTCCGACCCTCTGCATAGCTCCCTTGGTGGCTCTTCCAGGTAGTGCTAACCCACAGCCTGGAAATAAAGCTGGCCACCTGATGGCTCCAGCCCATGTGTCTTTTTTCAGTTCTCACTGAGCAGAGGCTGTGAACAGGCACTGGGCAGGCTCCCAGCCTCTGCCAGGCCTGCAGCCATTGTGAGGAGATGTGGGAGGGAGAGGCTGACACAGCCCTCCACCCCCAGAACCTATGTGATTCCATCTAGCCTTGACCAGCAGTGTCAGTCTTACAGGGACACAGCCCTGGTGTGTGACCCAGCACTTGCCATTCCTTCTGTGGGACACAAGATGATCCTGTGGGTTGTGTGCTTGTCCTCTTTTTACAAGATGGGAATAAGGCTCCAAGAGTTGAAGTGACCCTTCTGAGCTGCCCCTTGTCCCCGAGCCATTAGCATCTTTCAAGGTCTCAGCCATGGCCATGACATCTGCTGAAGGACGAGATCTAGCTGGATCTCACAACACACAGATTCCCACCAGCCCTGATGATTCTTGGTCACAGTGCAGTTGTCCCAGGGAGGGTTGGCGGAACAGATGCCTTCCACCTCCACCCAGGAGGACAACTCAGGAGACCCAAGTCCTGGCATGCCACTCCAGCAGCACAGCATGGTGGCGTCAGGCTGCAGGCACTTGCTCAATGGCCAGAAATTGCCTGGTCCTGAGTCCCATCTCTGCCTCTTTTGAGTGACCACAGGTGCCTCACTAGCTCTGTGAGTCTCAGGAAGCTTTGTGAGGACAAGAGGTGACAGACCACCCCAAGGTGCCAACACCTGGCCCGTCCCATGCATGGAAGTGCCCAGGGAAACGAGCTCTAGGCAGTTGGAGGAGCTGTTTTTCCCCCAAATCCCATCCTTGGGTATTTTTGTCTCATTTAATTGACATAGCAGGTGTGACCCTGAAAAGTGAGTCAACTTAGCCAAATTCTAGGACCAGGAAGTCATGCAGGAGGATACCTGACCTGGGCTCCAGTTGTCCCTGCCTTCACCTTTGATGCCAAAGGGTATTTAAACCCCAAATGAGGAGCTTCGTGGGTGTGAGAATCGGTGGAAGGAAAAGGATGCCTCAAGAACTTTCACGCTCATCGTGAGGAGTCTGGGACCCTGTGAAGGGGTCTTGGGGTACCAGCGGTTCTGCAGGGTGGAGTGGGGCTGGGAAGAGATGCTTTACCTAACATTTTTTTGTTTTAACGAAGAAGGCAACTGAGAACCAACTAAAGCAAGTCCTAAAGTCACATAGTTCAAAGTTACAGCTTCTGGTTAAAGGGGGCTGGTCACAAGGCTTTTTTCTACTGCCTGGGTTTCTGTGGTTTCAGAGCAAAGGCTCCTCAAGAATCCAGAGCCCTGCCCCTTCCTGATCCACAGGAATGTGGTGACCAAGCCCAGCCCCGGGGGACACAGCTTTGGGTCCTACTTGACCTTGCTCCCTCAGATGGGAGATTGCATGGTGCCCCCACTGTGGGGAGGGCCAGAGAGATTGGCCTCCTTATGCCAGCCACAGGAGGGGAAAATTAACAAAGCAACCCAGTCCTACTTTTATTGTTGCCTTTGTGTAAATCACAACATGCACAGTCACAGTTGAAAAGGAACTCCAATTTTTCTAAATTCTATACAATTTTTTAAAATTAAAATAATCCCCAAATCTCACCACGACCCAGAATCAACCACTGTGAATAGTTAGTGTATAAACTACAGACCAGGTGGCCTGTGTATGTGTTTGAGACCATTTTCCTTAACGTTTTAAAATTCCATTGCCTTTGGCAGACACACTCTTTAGTTACTGTCACTGGTGCTCCTTATCATCTTTCAGTGGATATCATCCCATGCTTTCTCATTTATTGGGTCCAAAGGCTTTCTAGGTGGTAGCCTTGTCTGGTGGTGCCCAGACATTTCCCCATAAACTAGGTGGTTACAATTTGTAAACATGGCCTCATGTCATGAAAGTTGCTCCCAGGTACTTTTCATTAGCAATTATGAATGCATTAGTGTATCAGTGAGTGTTTTGGCAAGCCATGGATGATGGCTTCATGGATGCTATTTCAGTAGACTGTCTACCACGTTAGCCACTCTCCCAGCCCTCAGGATGCTGTTTAGATGGACCACCATGGGTCTTGTTAGTGTAAGCAGCTAAGTAAACATAAGCAGGACAAGGAAATGTCCCAGACTACTAGATTCTATTCTAAAACCTCAGATGGCTGCATCTAAGGATTAAAATAATGGCCTTATATCCTTATAAAGCCCATTCCCCAAATCAGAGTTAAGCCGGGAAAGGCCAAGAGGATCAAATGTGCTGGTATATGCCTTCCTTCACCTGGGCAGCCTCTGCACAGTGGCAAAGCCATTTGAGGAGGGGAGTGCCTCAGTTTTGCACCACCTAGTAACCCCACCCTATTGGACAAGACCCCAAACTCCAACAGTTTCCACACCGCAGGTCCTCATCCAAACTGCCTCATACCTTATGGTACAATTCTGCTTTGCTAATAGAGCGTTCTTTACTGCCTTTCTGCTCTTCATGGTTCTTTAGGATGGGTAGCATCCTAATCTTATATCCACAAACCAACGAACATCTGAAACACCCCAAACATTGGTAACAGTCTTCCTGGTTTCTTACTTTTGAGCATTAAGGTTCTTGTCTGTGTTTTGCTATGAAACTCTCAACCTTGCTCTTTAAAGCATCCTAAGCATGGCTTTCCTCCCCCAGGGTCCCTTAGCATAGTCTCAGGTGACCTTTACAGCAAGTCAAGGACAGATAGGTCACCATGTCCCAAACTCAATCAGTGACTGGGATGACCTCAATGCTCACTAACAATGCCCATCCTGAGGCCTCTGCTTTGGAGTGGGACTTTCTGGAGTCTTTTTGATGAGTCCCCAATTGATCATGTAAATTTGCAAATATTGATCCAGATGAATCCCAGCATACCCTCCTGGGACAGGAGCCCGATCCTGTAACCAAGGTGGTTGCACTGGTTTTAGGCAAATCACTTCATCTGTTTTCATCTGGGTTTCCTCATCTATAGAAAAGTGATACCATCTTCTGTAGGTTAAATGAGACAACGCAAATGCAGCTCCCAGCTGAAAGCTTGCAGACAGAACCGTGGTGCTGGTGCCCCTGTGCACATCACAAGTCAGCTAAATCACAAGAAATAATCCAGTTAGATGCACTGTCTCATTATCCTTTTCCTTCCCGCTCTTCCTCTTTTCCACTTTACCTCCCACCTTCCCTCCTGTCTTTCCCCCTTCCATCTTTCTCCCTCCCTCTGCGCCCCTCTCTCTCTACCCTCCCTCTCTCTTCTCTATCATTTTAAGGCCCCTTCCCCACCTCCTCTCTAAAAACCTGGGCTTCATTCACTTTCCCTTCCTTTGAATGTCACTGACATTCATGCTTAGTTGGGGGTCCCCCTTTCCAGTAATTGCCCAAAGACCATCAGAAAGCCCACCCACCTCCCTGCTTCATTGTTCTCCATAGAAACAACCATTAACCATCTAACACATTACTAACTTCGGAAGTAGCTCTTCCAGAGCCCAGACTGGCTATAATAAAGCCACACACTGGGAAGAAAAACGCTCAGAGACCAAATTCCTGATTCCTCTCCTGAGAGCTCTGCTAGAAGACCCTATGGCTTCCACCTCCCTAAAGTCAGACCCCTACATGGCACACCTTCAGAAACACCCACTAGTGGACTGGAAGATCCTCTTAAACCACTGTGAACGATTCCTCACTCTCGTGGGAAGCAGGTGGAATAAACAGATTGCTAATATTTTCTGTTGTTCATAAACATGTGACAAGAGACTGCTTTTCCCAGATGATGGGCTTTGTGTTGACATGGGAAACAAGATCACATAATATCTGTAAATTTTCTATTAAAAGGCTGTGAAGAGTGTTAGGTTTTAGAGCAGCAAGAAAATAAAAGAAGCACACAGAGTGTGACTCAACAGCAACATAGGTTTATTTGTGAACAAAACCTATGGAGGGGGACACCAGCCAAAGCCACAGCCCATGCTCTGCTCACAGAGTGTGGCAGTTATAGGTTATTGGGGTGCCTACATGCTACTCTGGGTGGAGGAAATTCTTGTGATTAGCTATTGCTAGGATTACCAGTTCTTTGATTAAGCCACATTCCTGTCAAACAGAATACTTTTGCTGCTAGGTCCCTGTAGGTATTTTTCCATTAGGACCCGGGCTTGCAAGATGGCAGCAGCATCTAAGATGGCGGAGGTCATGCTAACAAAGAAGTGTGCTTCTTTGCTCTTTTCACTTCCAGTAGAAAATAATGAGAAACTTCCAGAATGAGATGAGACCCAGGATTAGATAGCTTCATGAGAACACCTTTTATTAAAGGTAAATGCATCTCTCTACCAGGGACAGCAGCCTGCCATGCATGTCAGAACTCAGCCTCAAACCTGGGCATTCAGCTCGTTGACCAGCTACATTACAAGCAGGCAGCATCAGACAATGAAGCAGCCAGCTCCCAGCCAAGCACAGAAAGTGGTGGGATTATGGTTGAATAGTCCTAAGCATTGTAGCTGATAAAATAAAAGGACGGTGGGTTTTGGTAGTATCTGTCTCAAAGTTAGAACAAAGACAGAGAGGTGACTCAGTCCTGGTAAGTTTCAAAGCCTGCCCTCCGTGTCTCCCTTATCCTTAAGCTGTCATCTTTCTCTCAGCCAGGAAGGGGCCATTTCTCCTGGGAAAGGCAAGGGAAAGACCAAGCACACAGACTGATCCATCCATGTAGAGCAGCCACAAGTCAGAGCTGCTGAATTTATGTTCAGTCACTTAATCTCAGAGTCCACCAGCCAGGAGAGGGTGACTTCTGGCACCTTTTCACAAGCTGCAGATTCCAGAATAAACCATGGTGGATTTTCTGGCATACCACTGGAGTCCATGCATGGTTGCCCTGCCCAAACCTCAGCCAAAGACTTGTTCTCATGTCTCTTGGAATGAAAGCCAGGCAGCCTGCCACAATGCGCCATCCCTCCCCTGGTGGCTATCCCCCACTTCCTTCTCACCATCTCAGCCTCCATCATTCCAGCCTTTGTGGTCATTATCAGATCACGCTTGTCCCATTCTTCTTAGTGACTTTGTTCCTAGTTCTAAAGAGTTCACTTTAGTGTTTCTAGTTTTAAAGCCTCTGCTATAGGACCTGAGGTTCTAAAGTTCTGAGCTGCCTCAGTATTAAAAAGTTGTGTGAACTCAGCTTCAAGGGATGTCTGAGTTTGATGCTGGCTTAACCACCCAAGCTCTAGCCTGCACTTTTTCCTCCAGAAGAGTCACTGGCTAATTCTATTGCTTGCAGACATTTGAGTGACAAAAGTACACAAAAATTCCATCTTTCATTCCTCACCAAGGATCCCACATCCTTTTCCTGAGACCAAGAGGTCACTCAGAAATAAATGGAAAGAAGATTTGGAACCAGAAAACCTGCATTCAAATTTCAACTCTACCACTTACTGGCTGTTGACCTTGGACCAAATCCTCAGTGTTTTTGAACCTTCATTTTCTTGTTTAAGTTTAATAATTCTGATCTCTTGATGCTATGTGCATTATATTTTAACAGAATATTATCTTGAGATAATATATGCTTCTATTAGCTATTAATCACAGCAACTTAAAAGATAAATGATAGATAGATAGATGCCTATATATAAATATTCTACTAATGAATAATGGTATAGATATAAGACTAGGATTCAGTGATGTTTCAAGATCCTTTTACTGTCAAAATAGTGTCATTTCACCTAGGATGATGGCAGAAGTCTATCTAATTCAAAGTCTAAACAATAGGAACTCAGAAGTAGCTACCTATTGAAACAGGAGCACCCTGAACTTTCATCAGACTTGGGATTTAAATTCTACCTTCTACGCACAAAGAAAACAAGCAAGAATGGTTATTAAGAAGGCAGAGATGCAAGCGTGTGAGTAACATGGAAGAGAGGAAATTCTAAAAGTCCTCTGTGTGGGTGGACTTGCTGCATCTTTTGCCTCTTGTTCCAAGTGATCCTCTGAAGGATGCTAGTGGAATGAATGGAGAAAAAGGGGACCATTCACCAGCTGCAGCCAAGAACTAGCCATGTCAAGCTTGACCTTCTGGGCAGGGCTCCTGCCTCCTTTGCTGCCTGTTACTTTTGCAGGAGGAGAGAGAGAGAGAGAGAGAGTCATAGTCCCGGAAGTTGGAAGAGCTCACAGCAATGCACTGGGTCTCTGTGCAAGAAGAAATAATATAAAATCTATGCAAAGACTTTCAGACAGTAAAGTAGGTGGGAACATCTCCCAACAGGTTATCTGAGGTCAACATTACCCTGATACCAAAGTGAGAAAATGATATATATGTACATTTGTTAAATGCACCTATAGCTCTCATGGATATAGATGTGAAAATCATGGAAATGAACACATCACACTTAACGGTATATAAAAAGAGTAATATCCTATGACAAAGAGAGTTGATCCTAAAAATGAAAGATTGATTCAACAATTGAAAATCAGTCAATGTCGTTCACCACATTGTCAGGAAGAGGAAAAGTATAAGATCATCACAGTGAGCTCGGAAAAGGCATCCCATGAAACTCAATACCCATTTGTGATTCTCAAAAATTATAGGACTAGGATTGCAAATCAACATTTGCACTTGTATGACTTAAACCTGCTAAAGGATGTCTACAAAGAAAACCCTTGTTAAAATTATACCTAACAATAAAAAGCTGAACACTTCCCCCCCAAAATTGTAAGCAAAGTTCCAATCCAAAAATATGAATCAATTAAGAATAAACTTTAAAAACATATACAAGGCCTCCTATGTGTGAAAACTATAGACCTTTGTCAAGAAACATTCTAAAAAGAGCTAAACAAATGGATAATATTCCATATTCATGGATTCAACAACTTAATATAGTTAACATTTCTGTTTTCCCTAAGTTTAATCTCAGCCACATTTTTGTGTTGGAGTTGGTTCCAGCGTTGAAGCTAATTCTGAAACTCAAAGGGTGACTCACAGCTAAAACAGTTTTTAAAAATAAAAAAGCCTGTGGGCTTACACCGTTTTATTTCAAGACTCACTTTAAAGCTACCATGAACAAGCTGTTATGGTCTGGGTATAAAGAGATGGGTGAAAAAAATAGAAAAAAAATCTAGAAATAAACTCATACCTAGTAGGCCAGATGATTTTGACAAAGGTACCAATGCAATTTAATGGGGGAAATAAAAGTCTTTTCAACAAATAGTATTTGAACAATAGAGAAAAATTTTAAAATTGAACCTTGATCCTCTACCTCACTCTGTATTCCAAATTAATTTGAGATGAGCCAAAGACCAGTTTCAAAGCTAAATCTATAAAGCCTCTGTAAGAAAATATACAACTTGGGCTAAGAAGAGATTTCCTAGGATAGGACACAAAAAGCATTCATAAGATAATAAATTAATAAATTAGACTTCATTACATGTATACCTCACCAAGGCATGGTGAAGTGGCTCAGTGGTAGATTGCGTGAGTAGCATGTGTAAGGCTCTGGGTTCATGCTCCAGCCCTGCCAAAACTTATCAAAAGATACTATTAGGAAATGAATAGTCAAGATACAAATAGGGGCCTAGCATGATGATTCACACCTGTAATCCCAGCAACTTGGGAGGCAGAGATAGAAGGATTGTGGTTCAAGGCCAGGCTAAGCAAAAGAGTTAGCAAGACCCTATCTCAAAAACAAGCCAGGCTTGGTAGTGCAGCTTGTAAACTCAGCTGCTTAGGAGGTAGAGGTAGGAGGATCATAGTCCAAGGCCAGACCCAGTGAAAGCACAAGACTCTTATCTGTAAAACAACTAAAAGGACACAGAGAATGGCTCAAAAGGTAGAGCACAAGTGCTAGGCCTTGAGTTCAGTTCCTAGTATCTCACATGCACACACACACACACACACACACACACACACACATGCACGCAAACTGAACTGGAGAAAAATATGTACAGTACCTTTATCTGATAAATGACTTGTAATCAGAATATACAGAATATATGCACATCTATACAGAATTAAAAGAAAGACAATTTTTCAAATGAGCAAAAGGCTTTAATGAGCACTTCACAAAGTAAGATGCAGAGATTACCAATAATCAGATGAAAACATCATTTATCCTCAGGGAAATGCCAACTATATACTCACATCTTGAATAAAGTTTTACATCTGGTTTTTGTCTTCTGAGTCTCCAAAACTCTTTACTGAGGTCTTTGAGATGGCACCCACAATGCAAAGCTTAGATAGTTCTACAGTGTAGCATACAGTTCTTCTCCTTAGACATAATCTTTTTAAAGAAAACCCCACATTATCCTGTATGTTTAGAAACCATCCAACTATGAAAATCTTGAAGCTTGCAACAATCAGAAAATGTCCAGACAAGCTTCTTTCTTGTGTATCTCAAGCTTATTTCTTCGCCATTAACCACGTTCATATATCTGGTGCTGGATATCAGAGATAACATTTATATTAAGAACCCATCTCTAGCCAGGCACCGGTGGCTCATGCCTGTAATCCTAGATATTTGGGAGGCAGAGATCAGGAGGATTGAGGTTTGAGACCAGCCTAGCCGCAAAATGAGACCCTATCTCAAAATTACTCAACACACAAAAAAGGGCTCAAGTGATAGGAGCACCTGCTTAGCAAACGTGAGACCCTGAGTTCAAACCCCAGTAAACACACACACACACACACACACACACACTCCATCTCTATCCTCAAACTTTTCGTCCATGATGACAGTTGGCTCGGTTAAATGAGTGGCAGTGGCAGTGTTTTCCTAGAAGCTTTTCCTGCTAGAAACAGCTTAACTACATAAGAAAGTAACTGTGAGTGACATAAATGTGTTTCACAAAACTCAAAGTAAATAAAGGTGTTCCTAATTCAATATCCCGTTAGCTCAAGACCAAAAATGCTCACAGACACTCCAGCACCATCTGCTGCAAAGGAATGTGTGAGCGCAAAGAGATGGCAGGATTAAACCACAGCAGCTAAAATAGTTTACTTTCATGACAACACAGGACTCTGTGAACACATTGCCAGAGCTCCGTCCAGTGCCTTGTAAAGGCCCATTCAGTGGGAGGCAGTTAGTTCATGTTCAGTCTGCTACTGTGTCTTGTAGTGGACACCCAAAACCTGTTTGCAAAAGTAGGACTCCCTTCTGCACAGCGCTCTTTCCCATCTGATGAGATTCTAGCAGGATCTACCCTTTTCCAGATCCCACCTCCCTGCAACCCCTCCTTACTTTTGATTGGCTAATGGATGAATCAATCAGAATAACCTCCCAGGTAGCCAGAGTTGAGTGGCCAAGGATTAATCACCTGATTCAAACTGAGGCTATTAGAACTAAAGATAAAGAAGAGCATCACTTGTTCGAATGGCAAAGCTGTGAGATGCCAGCAGATGTCATCATAGCCACCACCCCCATCATAATCATCATTAGAATTAACTGAATGTTTGAGTATTTGCAATACCTTATGAGAAAGGCTCTGATGTTACTCACATTTTACAGATGGGAATACTGAGGGTCAGCAAGGTTAACAAACTGCTAATGGAACAGGGCTAACAAGTAGAAGAACCACGCAGATGGACATGAGGACTCCTGCACTTGATCACTACGCTACATTACATCAGTTGAGTCCTAGCTGCGGGAGGGGGAGGGGAGAAGCTGTCTGAGAGAGTGACGCCTAGCCTCAATAAGACACAAAGAGAGGCAGGAGTCCTCAAGGCCCAAGTGCCTAACTGTCCTTCCTGGGCTGCAGTCCTGGGAACAAAAAAAAAAAAAAAAAAAGGAAAAGGAAAAATAAGTTTACATTTTACATTATATTACTTGCAATGAAAAGAGGCCAACTTAAAATGGCCACAGAGAACCTCTGTCAGGGTCTGTGCACAATAAGCTAGAGATCCTGAAAACCCAAACTCCACACATCTCATTGCAAAATATTGGTTTCCTTATTGCTCAGTGGCTTGTAGTCTCTCCTCAGCCTCTGAACACTCATGTCAGCATGCCTGGATCTGGGAATCAACAGACTATTAGATGCGAAGCCACCTTCAGCATCCTCCGTCCCACCCCTTGCATTTTACAGCCAGGGAAACAGAGAAAGTGACTAGCCAGAAGGACCACCAGATGAGAACTATCTGCCTTGCTAATGACATAGGTGAAGCCAGCAGGTTCCAACCTTAGAGTGCAGGCTGCTTTTGGCTGCAGATGGCCACCTCCACAGAAGACATGGCTGACAGCTGGGAGGAGGAAGGCACAACCCATTTTTCTGATGTCACGTAGAAGTGTGGCACTCTTGTCTGCCAAGTGACATGCTGCATTTGTTTTCTTTGTTAACAGCTGGTCACTAGGTTTTATGCCTTGAGAGCCCTTGTCCAAATGGAGAGTTTATATTGGCTTTGTACATCTGGCATGCAGGCTATCAGGTATATAAAGAACCAGATTTGTTCCAAAACCTAGATTTGTGCAAACTCCTCCAAATGCCCATCCGTGGGCTGTAATTCCAAATGTGCGGCATGACCTACCCCAAAGATTTTGTAAATAGTTGAACTACAGTGAGGATGGAGCTGGGGGGGGGACAGTGTGTGGAAAGGCAAAGCCAGCTGGACTGAGTTTAAGAGGCAGGAGGAAGGAGCCATAATTTATTAGTAAGTGACATGGCACTGTGATTAAGAAGTAAGGTCCCAGAGTTCAACTCTCCTGGTTCAAATCCTATCTCTGCTACTTCCTAACCAAAAGCCTTGGCAAGATCCTCGGCCCGTTTGATTTAATGACCTTCCTTGTGCAATGGGAGTCTTAACAATTGAGACTACTGCTGAGACTTGGTGGGAGAAGAAAATGATTTTCCTACATGTGAATAGCTAAGAACAGTGACTCACTCTATGATCAAGGACTTACCAGGAGCCATGCAACCTGCTACCTCACTGAATCTTTATCGCACCTCATGAAATGACTCCCAATTCCTTTTGAGGAGGAAACAGAGACTGAGGGTGAGGCAACTCTGTGGGCAGACCTCCCAAACCTCTGTCACACACGCTGATCCTTTCTAAGCTATAGCCCTCTCTTTCCAGCATTTCCCTTCAGTAACACAAAAATTATGCAGTGGGATAGCTAATAACATTGACTAAGATACAGTAGACACTAGCTTCCAAAGTGGGAGTTGAGACAGCCTCTCACCCATGCTGAAGGTCTACACGGGGCAAGCATGGAGCTTGGGAGAGGGTTTAAACAGAGTATTTCTTTGAAAAGGACCTAGATGAGAGTGAATTACTCTGAGTGTAACCGGGGCCTCATGCAGGTTGGAAGCAGGCAACACAAAGAAGGGCTGGTGTCCCAGGGACAAGGGTTGAGCTGACTGACAGTTGGCATAAGTCAAAAGAGGTGACTTTGTTGGCAGAGGATGTTCCCAGAGTTTGTCAGGACACAGGAAGCATGTTTCCCATGGAGTAAGCAAGTAAACCTGATATGAGAGAGTCACATGAGCCCATGTCCAATCCTTCCCAAGAAGACCACCCAGGAGGCAGTGGAGTCCCTATGAAGAGCCTTGTGGCATTGTCTACCCTCAAGGCTAGACACAGTCAGAGAAAGAGGCACACACTCTAGTCCAGGAGACTGGAGGTCAGAGGTCCTCCACACTGAATAGGGTGTAATCTCTGAAGAAGCCACATTAAGTCTTTCTGGGAGAAAGAACCAGCTTCAGATGTCTTGCAGGCTCTTCCTTGGACTTCCACCCAAAATGGACAACTGGAATGAGAATTGAGAGAGTGAGGATATCCATGACCTTCTGGTGTCATATGATGAAGCTGGGCCATCTCATCACGGCTGGACCCTTCTTTCCGTCCTGGCATCATCCTCGGCCTGCCAGCCTCCTCATGGTGCTTCAGCTCATTTTCTTCCTGGTGCTTATCGTCTTGGTGAGTGGATGCTGGTGGGCAGGAAGCCAGAGGTCACTTCCTGTCTCTCTTCCTGTCCTCTCCTTTTCTAAGTTGCTTGGGCTCTGTGCCTTGCAGGGCATGAAGCCAGCTGGCCACACAGCCAGTTGGGCACAGTAGGATCTGCTTTGGGGCCAAATAAGTGAAGCAAGACAGAGAGTGTGCCAAGGTTAGCAATGGTGCCGAGCTGTTCCCCCCTAGCCTGAAGGTGAAGAGGGGGAGAAGTCTCCCTAACTCAGAGTAGTTGTAGAGGAATCTGCTCTGCTCTGCAGGGCTGTGGGACTCAGCCAAGCCACAGCAATATGGCAGGGAGGAGCTGGGGCATAGGCAGTATGCCCCCACTTGCTGCTTACTCCCTCACCCTCCTGCAAGAACTTCCCATTGGGAGGACCAGCTGGAAGACTGAGGACTAGAGCACCTATTGGTGGTCTATGCAGGTCAGGGAGGGAGATGGGTGAAGAGTGGATATTGGGGACCAGTGGGAAATTCCAGCACACATGACTTCTTGGGTCTGGAGCTTCTGGGCTGTCAAGCCACCACCTCTAATCTTCTATTAATCTAACCACAAAGAGAAGCCACCAGCCACGAAGAGAGTTTATAGAGCCCACCTGTGGGACCAGGTGCTCCTCTAACTCAGGACCTTTGCATATGCTCCTCCTTCATCAGAAGCACACCTCTCTGATCTCTTCCACCCACAGCCCTACCTGTTAATTCTTAATTCTTGGATGCATTATTTTATGTCTCTAAAAAATGTTACCATCACTTACAGCATACCATCATTTGTAAGATGCACCCTAATTTCAGAGATGTTATTGCATGGGGAAATGAGTCATTTAGAATAGATAAAATTTGGGCAAGTTATCATCCACTTACCCCTCTGGTCTTAGCTTACACATTATGTCCTCTAAGAAATGTCATCCACCCAGGAGTGTAGCCCCACTTGGTCTTCACAACAGTGTTGTGAGACAGAGTGAGAAAGTGAGGCACAGAAAGGCCAGCATGACAA
Source organism: Castor canadensis (assembly GCF_047511655.1). Classification (NCBI taxonomy): domain Eukaryota; kingdom Metazoa; phylum Chordata; class Mammalia; order Rodentia; family Castoridae; genus Castor; species Castor canadensis. The sequence goes on along the minus strand of NC_133388.1, from coordinate 13,709,599 downwards.
AGATTACACTGCCAGCTCTTGGTGGGATTGGCGTGTGAAGCTGGGTTGTCTGACCCCATGCATGCTGATCACAGCCCTGTTTCTGGCCACAGCCTGCCCTTGCTGTTCCCAGATCTCCTCCACCTGTCCATCTCATCCTCACCCTGAGCTCCTTGACAATCACCTCCGATCAGATTGGCTTTTCTGCTTCAAAACTGTCAGCAATTTGAAAATCTTTGGCCTGGTGTTCAAGCTCTTCTGTGATGGGTCCAGCCCCTCTTCCTGAGTCCCCATGGTGCTTTCTTCCTGTATCCCTACTCAGCCTACTAGCCTTGGCTTAGCAGGATTGAGGGCTCATTTTTGTCTCTGAGTTACTGTGCATTTCCCGTGGGCATATCCACCCCAGTGTCCAGCCTAGTGCCTGCCACAAACTAGGTTTTCAGTGAACACTTATTGAACAGATTGGAAATTATCTGACAAAAATCAGCAGCAGCCAGAGGCATCAATTGATTTTCTTTCCCAGCTCATAATCAGCCTTTAGTGGAAGGAGGAGAAGCAGAAACACCAGCTGCATGGATGCAAAGCCATCTAAGACTCTGTGCTAAGATTTGGAGAAACACAAAATTATTGGTCTGTTAAGCTGCTGCCCTGACTATTGAACTTCAGTTCACCTGGGAGGGTCAAGGTCACAGCACCTGAGAGACAACATCAGATCGGGAGTGTATTAAGTCTTAGTGCCTGCAAAACTTCCATGAGAAATAACCTGGACCCCTTCCTCTGCAGGGAAGCCAGTTCTGCCTCTCTACTGTTAGATATTCCAGTGTTTTACTATGTCAGTCATGGAAACTGTCAGTGGGATGGGGGTTGTACAGGTCATAACCAGGCATCTGGGAAATATGTAGAACCAGCTCTGAACTGCAGCCTCCCCATCCCATGATGTTCCAGAGGAGACAGCACACAAAGTACAAACCCAGATGGGAGGTGGAGTACCAACTGTGAGACGCAAACCCCTGTGCAGAAGCCAACATCAGCAACCACTGGCCTTGATCAGGCATTTTACCCTGCACCAGGCACTGGCCCAAGTGCTTTGTGCTCTTCTCTGGTCCGAAGCTACAGCAGCCTGTGCAGTGGATGCTTTCATCATCCCCATTTCTGAGAGGGGAAAAATAGAGCTAGGCTCTGCCACTTGAGCAAGGTCATGTAACTTATAAATAGCAGAGAAGAATTCATCGTCTGCTCTCTTACCCAAACTCTGCACTCATCAGGGCAGGAATGCCATCCCTGGCTACAGATGCGACCTGAACTCTTGTGGGTTGAACATCATACAAGTTATTTCTCACTCATGTCATAGTTCAAAGCGGGTGCCCCTGGTCAAGAGGTCTTCCATAAGGTCACTCTAGATGCCATGATGCTTCCATCTTGTGGCTTTTGGTTCCTTTCAGTTCTGATGACTCCCTCCATTCAGTGGAAGAAAAGGAAAGAGCAAAGATTGTGTGTGGGAGGACATTACAAGCCCCTCCAGGAAAAGGTGTGCATTGCAGAGTGCTAGCAACAGTCAGCAACTGGCTTCCTAAGAGGGAGAGATCTCAACTGTAGAATTCGCTAATTCCCTTAGTGCAAATACCCTAACCACGTTCAATTTCAAACTAGAGACTATTTCACAGCCAGTTCACAACATGCCTGAAAAGTTAGCAAACACTTTTTGGAGCCAGTGTGAGTGTCGTATCCATCCACATTCCACTGGCTAAAATGTAGTCACGCCCTAGCATCGAGTGAGGCTGGGGAGAGTCCACTGGAGGTGTGACCAGGAGGAAACAGAAATGTGTTCCAGTGAGTATGAAGCAGCCTCCATCACATCTGGGGGGTGGACTGGCCCTGTTACCTAAACTTGTTAGTTTCAGCAGATTCAAGTCAAAATCAGTGCTACTGCCTTGTTGGAGCTGAGAGAGGCTGATACACAAGAGTTTATTCATCCAAACTGCCCTGGGTGACTAGAAGAGTGGCTCAGCTCCACTGTCCCATGTGAGGAAGAGAGTCAGGGCAAAGAAACAGGCCATGGACCAACTCAGACACTGGAGGCCTGGTGTTCACCCATGACCACATCAGCACATGGAAGGAAGAGAGGAAGAGGTCATGTTCACATGCCGACTACTCCACTCAGTGTCTTTAGCTAGAGGTTCAGCCCATTAGTGCTCTGACTAGATGAACAATCAAAATGGAGAAAGAGCAAGGACAAGGCATGAGAAGAGGAAGACAGAAGGGTTCCATCTCAATGAGGAATTCCTAACTATTACCTCGAAAGGCAGAAGACTGGGGTTCATGTCCACCAATTTCTGTCTCCCATTTGTGGGGTTGTTCTCGTGGTAATGACTTCCCACACTTCCATGCTCCAGGTTTGTGACTGAATTAGCTTACATAGCTGCCATACAAGACAGAGAAGTGTGGAGCCAAAGCTGACACATGAGATAGGGCATGCATGGGAAATGTTAATGGCAGGAGGACCAGAAGTAAGGGCCAGAATGTGGGTAGCTCTTCCTATCAGAGCTCATAGGAAGCCTTTGGCTTAGAACATCACCCGTTCACTCTTTGGCAAGTATTCGTGGTCTGTACTGTGTATCATGTCCTGCTACTGGTAGCACTGGAGAGACAGTACTGAGCAAGACGGTATTTCAGTTGGGTTCTCTGGGAAGCAGGTGTAGAAGCTGAGTTAAGATTTTCTAATGGGGTTTCTAATGGGGTTTAATGGGGCAAGAGGTGGTGAAAGATAAAAGGAGCAAGCGGCAGGGTCAGGAAGAGCCTCAGGCCTGTGCAGGCCTGGCAAAGCCAGCAGAGAGTCCCAGGGCAGGTTGCCCATTGAAGGAGTCTGCTATAGTTTGGGTAAGCATCCCCAAAGATCTATGTGCCAAAGGCTTGATCGCCAGCCTGTGGCATTCTTGGGAGGCAGTGGAATCTCAAGGAGGTGGGGCCTAGTGGAAGGAAGTTAGGTCATTGGAAACACGCACTTGAAGGGGAGATTGGGGCCCTGATCTTTCTTTCACCTATGTTTGCTTCCAGGTTACCATGAGGTGAGAAGGCTCCTCTACCTTGTACTTCTGTCATGATGTGCTGTCCTTCCACAGGCCCAAAGCAATGGGGTCAAGTGACCATGAAACCTAGGAAACTGTGAGCCTTTCCTCCTTGGAAGTTGATTCTCTCATTTTGTAACAGTTATGGAAAGGAATGTGGACCCCCATGCTGGCCAGGAAAGGTGAGGCCTAAGTACCCACACTGTGTTCATCATTAGCTGAGAGGAGCAGGATCTGTACCCTAAAGGGCCTCTGCTGACTGCTGTCAGATAACTGCACCCAGTGCAGCCGAATGGTGAATTTGTCTTGAAAGGAGAGGCAAGTGGTGTCCCTCCATGGCTTACACAGACTGACCCCATGTTCTGGTTCAGACTTGATTTCATAGAGATGAATCAAGATCCACAGTCCTCAAAGCAAGGACTATGCCTTTTGCTCCTTTTCTATCTCCCACACTGTCTAACTCTGTGGTAGATAGGTGGCCTTGAATTTGTTATGCACGCATTCACATGTTCATTCACTCAACACACATTTACTGAGCACATACCTGTCATAGGTAATCCGCTGGATACAGAGATTGGATACAAAGATCACACAGAAGGTGAGATGTGGCTCAAGTGGTAGAGAGTCTGCCTCATAAGCATGAGGTCTTGAGTTCAAATTCCAGTACTGTCAAGAAAGAAAACACACAAAGATCATGCATCCTGCACTCAAGAGACTAGAGTGATAGGGAGGGCATATTTAAATCAGAGTAGAAAGAGGTAAAGAAGGGATAATGATGATGGGGGCGGGGATGGCAGTGGTGATGTTGGTGGTGATGATGGTGATGCTGGTGATGGTGGCAATAATGATGATAGTGGTTGTAGGGGGAGCCATGGTGGTGGTGGTGGTGGTGGTGGCTTGTGGTTCATAGAGAGGACAACAGAACCATTTTAAAAGTCAGAGAAGGGAAGTTTTTGCTACTGTGGAACTGATTCTTGAAGCCCAAGTGATGAAGATGGGACAAAGGTTACCTTCAGGTGTTAGGGACAACACAGCAAAGAAACAAAAGTGGGAGAGGTGGCATTACCCAGAGACAGGGTATTGGATGGAGTGAAGCAAGTAGTGCAAGTGAGGAAGCTGCACCAGACATAGCAAGCATTGGACATTATCTAAATGAGCCTCACTCTGCTCACTTGGAAAAAGGATTTAAAGCAGGCCAATAGCCTGATCTGAGCTGTGTTCCAGACACATCTCAGCTTGGAGTGCTCAAGACAGACTGAAGTAGTAGAAACCAGGCCCAGGAAGGTAAGTCAGTCCAGGGCTCAGGTAGAAATGGGAAATGCTGGGGGATGTAGTACCGGAGTGGTGAGTGTGGGAAGCTTCAAGGGGACATGAGAAGCACACAGCAGCCTGTTGACGGGCACTCTGACAGTCTCCTAGAGAACCCCACACACAGTATGTGAGCAGTACTACCGTGCACAAGATGTTACTGAGTTTAAGCAAAACAACCAGGAGGGGACTAGTGACCTTATGAAACAGATCCCAAGGAACTAGTTAGCCCTTTCCATCACATGAGGACATACCTAGGTGTCACCATCTATGAGGAGCAGGCCCTCCCTGGACACTGACTTTTCCAGTGCCTTGATCTTGGACTTCCTGTCTCCAGAACACTGAGAAATAAATGTTATTTCTTTCCTTCCACCTGTTCTATGATATTTGTTTGTCTCACCAGGGTGAGCTAAGGTACAAGTGCACACATCTCTTGCATCACTTTTGACAACTCTTGGATCACTTTGGACATTCTCAGACACTCAAAACTTGCCCATGTCCCTTGTCGTCCCTATAAAACATGCACAGCCTTTTCCATGGAATTTATCATAGGCCCTCAGTGAGCCCTTCTCTGAGACCACAGGATCTGTTGCCTCATTTACTCATTCATCCAGCACATGAGCAGTACCTACACTCACCAGGGACCATGCTAGGCTAGAGGCTCCAGAGATGATGGTGAAATTCTCTCTTACCACAAGTAGTCTCACTGGGGACAGATATGAAACTTCCCTATCACCCAAGATGCTTCACTCTACCTGGGATAAGATGGAAAATAATGGAATCCTTCCTAGAAGAGAAGATACTTAATGAGTGAATAGGAGTTGGTCATGGGATTACAGGTGGAAGACAGAAGGCAGAGGAAACATTAAGGGCAAAGGTGCCAGAGAGCGAGAGAGAGGCTTTATGCAACCAGAGGGCAGACCTGTTGGTTCATATGCCAAGACACATACTGTCATCTCTTTCTGCACTGAGTGGTCTGTTCAAAATTCACAGTGTGAGCTTTTAAATTTTAGACTCATATTATTCTCCCCAGAGTTGGTATTTTTGATCTAGGTGTGCTGCCTTCAATGGTTGGATGCCACCAATATTTGTAAATGTGCCATTGTCTTAACAGCCAGGCTCAACTTCTAAAATATTTATGAAACACGGCATGGTCCCTTATCGACCCTCTAAAATATTTAGCTGGCAAAGGTGAACCAGACCTGCCAAGAGGAGGCTGTATTCCTGTGTTCAACTGGCTCCTTTCTGCACTGAGGCATTCTGAAAACCAGCTCTTTTGTTAGCAGTCAAATATTAATGCAAAGGTGAATAATTCATGTGAGTGCCTGAGAAGCTCAGAGGAAATCCCCTAGAGGAGATTTCGATGTACCAGATATGGAATGATATCTGGTCACTCTGTAGCCCTAGCTCTTTCCACGAAGCTAATGGGAGAGGTGCTGGTTTGGAGCTCAGGCTTTGAAACCAGGTTGCCTGCATTTGAACCCAGATCCACCACTTACTCACTGGGCTGAATGTTTTCCATTTGTCTCTTGATCACTCTCACCACTCCCACTCTGTTTGGTGCCCCAACATCCTGGATTGTATGGATTGCAGCAACAGGCACCCTGGACCTGGCTTCCAGTTCAACCAATGGGAAGCCCATACAGAGACTTCAAGAAAGGGGAAGAGGGAGACTGAGGAATTTGCTGTCCCTGCTCCCTCCCTTCTTTTGGGTCACTGTGGTTTCAGCCAAAAGCCACATCTTAGGGCCCTGTCCATATAATCTCTCTCTCTCTCTCTCTCTCTCTCTCTCTCTCGCTCTGGTCTGTAGATCACCCCCTCCTCTCACTCCTTCACATTGAGTGAGGGTCACAGCTCCCCGAGTTACTCACAGTACTCAGGGTTCTGCCCCATCATCCTAAACCCTACCCATACAATCATATTATGTTTAGATTTACAAAATTGCCAGTTTCAAAAGTAAAAATGATTATATATTAGCAATCTTGAAGGTTCTAATTTCTTGGCAAGTCTATTCTTTTATCAGACCTTCCTCAATTTTTTGTGTGCTATTTCCTGCCACAACCTGTACTGATATAGGGGGTGTGAGCTTGAGCTAGGTATTTATCCTCTGACCCTCAGTCTCCTCAATGACAAGATGGAAATGATAGCAATAGAATCTACTCCAAGAGTTGTTCTTAAAGTCAAATACACTAACATACCCAGAGGAGGTCAAACAGCTCCTGTTTCACTAGTAGATATTGGGAAAGGGACATTTATCCACTTGAGAAAGAAGAGTCAGGATCACGGGCTTATGGCTTGGAATTTCACTGTCTGGGCAGGAAGGAAAGGGGATTTCCTGTAGTCGTTAGTGGAGAAACTGTAAATCATTCACATTCATGTAGTCCCTGACCACAGAGATTGTTCATTCATATGTTCTATTTTAGCCATTCAATTAAAAATCTGTTGGGGCTGGCAGAGTGCAAGACCCTGAGTTCAAACCCCAGTGCTGCCAAAAAAAACCCCAAAAAACTTTTGAATGTCCATTATATGGCTGCCAGGCACTGTGGAGATATCCAGGACCCTCATTTCCCTGCCTCATCTCTGGAGGAGGACACAGATGAAGAAGCTGAAAGTTATACAGCAGTACTAAGAAATGTAGTGACGAGGGAGTTGGGGAGATGCAGGATCCCAGGAGGCACTGAGTCCAGATTTAGGGAGTTAGACGATGACTTCCACAGAAGGAGCTTTCTGATGTCTAACTTGGAGGGGAAGAAGGAATCAGCCAAGCAGAAGGTTCAGGTAATGGAAGTCACAGTATTCCCAAGAGAGGGACCAGCATGTAAGAAAACTAAGTAAGAGACTGTTTCATATAGAAAGAGACTTTTTAAAAGCTGAGTATGGCTGGAGCATCTCCTTGGCTCCTAGGTCAATCCACGGCACATAATAGGTGCTCAACAACTAATGGGTGGACATGAGTAACAGCCACATTTCTAATATGCACACACAAGAGATAGAATATTTTCTAGAATATTCTCCAACCTCTCCCCATAGGTTTATTGGACTGTGTTTCTCACCTGAAGAAAACACAGATCCTTTTACCCTTTGGTTTAGCACCCACTCTGCCTTTATCAGAATGTCAGAAACAAAGAAATGAAGTCTCTGGGGCTCAGGAGAAGGAGAAAGATGGAAAGAGGTGAAGGCTCTGAGGAGGAGCCTTTGAAGACAATTCACTGTTCATCCATTCACTCGTGCATTCTTTCATTTTCATTCAACAAAGGCATTTGAGTGTGTGCTATGCTGGTACCTGGCCAGAGCTATACCAAAATAACGGTATGGATATATGGCCCATCACAGAGGGCTCTGTCCAAGAGGATGAGCCCAGGGGAGTGGCCATGATGACCAGATAAGAGTTTGAGAAGAACCAGTGCACATTGTTGGCTTTGGCAGATGAGGGTAGATGGCTGTAGGGGTCTCTCCTGGCCAGGGCCAGGGTGAAAACTATGATTGTTGACCCAGAGCAATTTAAAGTATTGTGACCTAGGGTAGGAAGCAAGAAATTTGAAGTCAAAAGACCTGATTTATCTCTGCCTTTCCTTTACTATCTGTGTGATGCAGAATGGCTTGAGATCTGGGCTTTTCGGGTACAAAATGATGGGAAATTGTGAGGATTAAATAAAGTTAGATATACTAAGTGTATGGCACATACCAGTCCCTCCATAAATTGTAACTTCATTTTAGAACAAGTTTCAGTCTCACTTCCATTAAGCCCTTGTTCCATGTTGTAGACTGGAAGGAGCTCTCCATGGTGCTGGACTGCTGACCGCCTTTGTCCTCTATCCCAATGGAACACAGATGTGTCCCCCAGAAAGATATTCCACCAAGGACCTTCCCCATGGCTTACAGCTCACATGGTGGTAGAATACCAAACTATAAGGAGGAAACTGTGGGGGAAAGCCAGTCACCAGGAGGCTATTCTAGAAAACTCATCACTGTGATGGGAAGCTTCACAGTGAGAAAATAGCAAAAAAGAGTATTAGCTGCTGGGTTAGACACCTCACAGCAGTGGGAGTAATATTAAACAGTGAGTAGCAAAATTCTACAGTGATTCAGCACACAGTTTTCCGAGGCAGGACACCTGACTTCACACCCAGCTCCACTGGCCCTGGGTGAGTCCCCAAATTCTCTGAGCTTCCCAATTCATAAGCAGAGTCAAAATAGTACTTACCTCATAGTGTTGTACCTATTATTAAGTCAACTACCATTGATTTAATACTAACTAATTGGTCATAGCTGCTTATTACTCTGTACTCTTTTTGATAAATATACATACATATATATCTATGTATATATTGATATATGTATGTATATATATATGAAAGATATTTAGAGTGATGTCTAGCACCCAAGAAACATTTGTTCTTAGCCCAGTAGTAAGCCCCTTTCTGCACAATTGTTAAGCAACACTGAGCGAGACATTTCACATGCCTTCTGCTAATCACCCAACAACAATTACTAACATAAATCGCACTTATTGTGTGGACACTGTCACACTCTCTACACACACCATCTCAACTAATATAAGAGGGCAGGTTCTCTTTTATTCTTTTCTACAAAAAAGGCCCAAAGACAACAAGTACTTCATTGTGAGCCCAACTCTGCCACTCCTGAGCCCCTTTTCTTGGTTGTTTTGGATGAAGCCATCGCCATTCAAGAGAGCACAAATGCATCTAGGTCCCTTCCTGTACAGGCTCTGTTTGCTGCACCCAGAGGACTTCTCCTCTCTGGAGACAGATCCACAGTCCAAAGAAAGTAGGGATGCAATACAAGATGGTCCCATCTTATAAGATCCTGGGTGTCCTGAAGGCAGTGTTGAAAATCATGCACACCTCTTCCGTGTCTCCTAGAATCTCCACCTGGAAACTAACATCCTCATGCAAAGCCTCCTTTGGATTCCTGCTTAGCAGGCCACCTCTGCTGCTTGCTTGCTGTGTGACATTAACCAGATCATTACCATCTCTGAGCCTTGGTGATTATGATCATTGCCCTGACTGCCTCTGAAGGTGGTAGCGAGAGGCTACTATGGATGTGTTTTGATAAACTGTAAAGTTCTCTTCTAGCAAACATACCATTGCCATCTTCACCTATGAGACAGAGGTACAAGAGACTCTCAGACAGCCCATTCAGCATTTGCTGAGATCTTACAAAAAGCAAAATCTTTCCCCCTGTCTCCAATGCTATTTGCTATAAAGTGTATGCTCCCTGGCCATTTTCCTCCAATCACACTCTATTATGATTCATTTCCCTCCAAATAAGCTGCTATTTCAAGGGTGCAGTCTCCAAAATTTAGATGCCCAAATCAAATGTAAATCCCAGCCTTTTAAAATTGAGTGTTGTATATGTATATCGTGTACATGAGAATTAATCTGGACACTATAAGTAATTTTTACACGTGCACAACACCAAAAGAGGCAGCGCTCAGTGGCTGAGCACACAGAATACCTGAACTCTGACCTCATCTTCACCGTGCATTTTCATTTCTAAAATGGCAATAATAAATGCCTTCCTCACAGGGGTTTGGGTGAGAATTGAGTAAGTTTGCAAAAGTAAAGCACTGGGGACAGAATTTGAAGTATTTCAAGTGATCGGTGTTTGCTCTTGTCAGCATTATCCATGTGAGTCAGGGGATGAGGTGGGCTGGGGGCTTGCACAAGCTTTGGGATTTTTCCCATAGCATTCCCTCATTCTGAAATGCCATTCCTTTGCTCGAGTTGGCTGAGATGTCACCTCTTCCAGGAAGCCTTCTTTTGCTTCCCCTATGTACCCCCAGATGAGATCAGGGACCCCTATGGATGTCACAGACCCCTCCTTCACCCTATAGTGTAACTTGCTTATTCCTTAATCTCAGCATCTTCTTTCTGATAGCGAAGACTTGGGACAGACCAGACGCTCCAGGACCCTGGTGTCCCTAGCTCTTGCACAGAGCCTGACACACAGCAGATACCCTCAGTGCATGGCAGTTAAAATACACTAGATTCATCTGAATTAAAAACAAAATTGCCTCCCAAACCCAAAGTCATATTTGCCAGCCTAGCCCACATGGCTAGGGGAAAACAGCCACATAGAAAGAAAATGAATAAAACTTCCCCTTCCACACACAACCTCTTCTGGAAAAGGCAACTAAGATTACTTGCTCTAAAGAGAAATTAATTCCGCCCTGAAATAAATCCCTGATGAGCCTCCTGGGGAGGCCATTAGCAACCCAGAGTTCCTGCAGAAGTTGCATTGACTCTCTGCTGAAGTCTCCTGCACAGTGCAGCAGCCCACTGGGGCCTGAGGGATGGTAGACAGTTAACAGGAGACTGAATATTTCAGCAGCACTGAGGGGGCTTCCAACAGCCAACAGGAAGCCAGTTCTCTTCCCTTTAAACTGTTTATTAACATGCAGCATCAAACCCAGCGAGGGCATACATTTTTTGTTTTGCTTTGTCTTGTTTTTTTCCTGCCTCTCTCTCCAATTAGCTAGCTATTTCAACACTGGAGTTTTTCTTGCTTTAGCAAAATCCCTGCATGAACTGTAGGTGGAGTGCCTCTCCCTCAGGGACCACAGGAGCTGGGAACTTGAAATCTATCAGATTCAGGTCCCAGGTCTTTTGTGGGAGACTGTGAGACCTTCTGCAAATCACTTGTCATCTTTCTGAGCTTTAAGGTCAGGAGAACCGGGTAGCAATACCCACCTGCACAGTACAGGGAGGCTTCTGGGAGACAGAGCACGGAGGGGCTAGCTCATACACGATTGCAAACATCCACTGCTACCAAAGGCCACTACCTTTTCTTCTCTGCAAAAGAGCCTCTATTTTGCTCATGCTCGGGTGGCTGTGGATAAAAGGAGGTATGGTCTGCCCAGTCACAAGGCATGAATCCTGGGTAATGTGTGCCATCACGGTAAACTTACTCCTCCTCCATGATGGGTTTAAGAAAGGACATAGACATAATTTATTGACCAATGGGACATCTGCCGAGGAGCTTCTAGAAAAAATGTCACTTCATCCAAAAGGGATACCTCGAGAGGAAGGATCTAAAGGCAGTAGATGTTTTGTATTACTGCTTTTTGGTATCTGTCTATGATGTCTGGAAGTGTTGCAGCCATCTTGTGACCAGGAGGGGATAAGCCTGAGAACAAAAGCTACCTCACAAAGATACCAGAGCAGAAAGATAGAAAGGACATTGGGCCTCCTTGTGCCACCATTGAGCCTCTAAGTTAACCACCCTGTTTCTGGATCCACTCTAATTTCTGGTTATAAAAAATGATTAATATTCTTTCTTGCTTAACTTGCTCTTAATGGAGTCATCTATTAAAATCAGCCTGATAGGAACCAAGAATGAAAAATCTAATCAGTTGCTCATCTTATCATAGGAATTTCATCTACCCCTCCACTCAGCCAGGCAGAAACCAGGAGATCATTAATGCATACCTACTGTACATGGGTAGCTCAGAATCTGCATGGTCTGCAATATCATACAGAATAGAAAACATACAATCACTCGATTCCCCTCAAGCCCTTTGAAATCCAATGTACAAATTGCAGTCGTGATGACAATGAATTTGAGGAGGATGTTATGTGCACCAGTCAGAATTCACTCACGTTTAAATGCAAAAAGAATTTATTTAGAGTGTCAGGAACTCACAGAATCTCCATGAGGGTCTATGGCTAGTCCTGGAGGCCACATGCCCAGGGACAGTGACCAGACTGATCGCTGCACTGGCCCTGCAGGTGACATGCATAGGACACAGCTTCTGCATCCTTGGGCTCCAGGTCCAGAAGCTGCCTCTGCTCCCCAGCGTCACCCTCCTCACCAGAAAAGGGCTCCATGCAGGGCCTGTTTCTTTATGTTTCTTTCCCCTCAAAGCCTTCCAGGGGACCTTTGAGGGCTGAGTCTTGTCAGCATCAGTCTTCTGGGTTCTGCTTGGGAAGGACAGTGTCAAAATATGGAAATTCCCTTTACTAAGGGAAAGCATTCCACACAGATTGAGTGAAAAGACAAAAATCCACTATGGCATCCACTCAGACTTCATTTTGCTGGAAAACTCCTTTTGGACCAGCTGATAGCTTGGGGTTGGAGCTGTGGGACAGCTTTGGGATAGTAAGTGGCCAGGTCACCAAACTAGACTCTGAAGATTCATGTTCATGTCTTGGCTCCACTACTAACCAGCTGGTCCAAGTACTCCTGGCCACTACTGGTGACACAGATGAGCTCCACTAAGCCTCAGAAGTCAGCCTTCTCCATCCAGGACCTTGATTCCCACCCCTATCAAGGGCTCAGAGTCTGGGATGCTGATTCCTGGCCTCTCCTTGACCTTGACTGGCCAAATACCTTGGAAATGTCATCGTACTCTCTTGGACCTCAGGTGCCACACTTCTTAAGTGGTGGTGGCTTAGACCAGATGGCATCTTTCCTGCTTTGCTCCTCATCCCTAAAATGAGGTTGGCTCACACATCTGACGACTTTCAGAACACCTCTGCTTTCCATAGCAATCATCCCTTTTGCTGCTGTTCCTTGCAGGAACCACCCAAAAAAGCAGCTTCCCCATGAATCGATGCTCAGGCATCAGTAAACCTGCACCAAATATTTCCCAAATTAAAAGTGACTGAGGAGGGTTTTGCAAACAGAGCACCACGTCAACACTTTCTAATAATACAATGCTCTCCCCCTTCAAAGACATGCCACCCACCTGTAGCAGCCACTGCTTGCTGACTCATCCACCCTCACAAGAGGTCAGTGTACCTAGAGCACCAGCCTGGGCCAGCTGTGCACAGCTCGCCACCTCCAGCACATAGTGGGCTTCCATATCTCCCACCTGAGAAACCATGAACATGGAAGCCTGTGTCTTGGGAGACCCCAGCCCCTGACCTTCCAGGACATGTTACAAAGACCAACACCTCAGTTCCATATTCATGAGGACAGGACAGTCTCTAAGACTATGAGTGCCTGGAACGTGGGAGTCAGCATTCACCATCCTATTTGACCATGAGCCAACTCTCTCTCTCCTTCTAGGTCTCAGGTTTCCTGTCCTGAAAAATGGGGAAAAAATACCTCCCACAAAAAATTAGCAAGTGAATGTATGCAGAAGGCCCTAGCCTGGTGCTGGGCACTAGCAGGTACTCAGTAAATACAACTTTTCTCTCTGTTTTCAATGCCCTCTAGTTGCTTGGGTGCCCCATGTGGGTGCCACCTATTTAAGTGTCTGTTTCTTCAGACCTATCTCCTAAAGTCTTTGAGCTTCCTTCCAGGATTACCATTCCTGGAATTTAGGTATTTTCTTTACACCTTTCTTTTATTCTGACCCTCAGACACCTACCCTATCTGTAGTCAGAGCAGTGACTTCTTTAAAAGTAGGCTGTCCAAGCCAATGACTGCATTATGGCAGAATGACTAGTGTACGTAGTGAATTATTGTGACCTTTAATGATGAAATCTTAACTCAAGGAACGTAAGTTTGTGGGTCTCAGGCAACAGGACTCATGGGGGCCTGTGATTCCAGTCAACAACATCCACCCAACACACACACACACACACACACACACACGCATGCATGCACGCACACATGACTGGGAGCTCCCAAGCCAGCAGGGAGTCCTTTTTGTCATTATTAGATCTGTGGCATGGAAAATGGTAGGTGAGGCTCTGTATTCTCCAGTGTGTAAGAAGCCCCACTATGCTGTGCAAAATCTGAGACCTGGAGGTGGCTCAGGCCACCTGCCTGCCCTAACTCTCTCTGAGTTTCAGGGACTGTCCACTGCCCTTTCTTCTCACACCGCTGCGAGTGCACTGTGTGTCATCCCCTTCAATGGACCTTACAAAAACAGCACATTCAGCCATGGTTCCAACCCTGTGAAAACATCCCATTGCCAGAAGGGGACACTGAGGCACAGCCCCAAGTGGCATGGCAGCTGAGCCAGTGTACTCACCACCCCTGCTCCCTGCAGGGAACCATGAACTCTAAGAGGAGAAAACCTGGATCCACTCCAGCCTCAAGAAGCAAATGTCTTCCTGGCGCATGGATTAGGGACCTGTCCGGAGACTGTCACTTGAGAAGGAAAATGAATGATAATCTCCACGGCTTCCCAGCCCCTTTCTGCCACTATGGCTATTTGGCAGAGGGCTTTAGGTCAAGGCCTTGGAACCAGACAGACCTGGATGCTGATCCTTGAATACAGGTTCTTACCTATTCAGTTTCTCTGTCTGTAAAATGGGCCTGATTTTTCTCTCTGTTTTGCAACAGAGAGAAAAACCAACCATGTGTGCAGAGAGCAGACACCTTCCATGCAAAGACCACACAGCAGTCACTACAATTGTTGGTGTTTACTTCTGTCCCACGGTCACACAACAGAATCGGTCAGGTTGCTCAACAAGGGACAAGTTACCTAAGAGTTCTGAAGGTGGGTTTTGCTCTGCAAGCCTCCCCTCTGTTTGGTCCTTCTTTCTCACTCCCTCCTTCTTCCTCACAGGAAGAAAGCTGATCTAAAAAAAGAAGGAAAAAACTGCCACCCTTGGCATCTTCTCTGTCCCTTTCCTGCCAACTGCTGTTACCATGGTAACCTAAAGCCATTTGCCTCCCTCTTTCAGCTGTGCCTCCTCCCTTGCGCACTGTGCTGCATGTGTGGCTGGTCTTTTCCCTGCCCCCAGAAAACCGTGTTTAGAGTTCTTCTGTTTTTAAATTTCCCAGCTGGCTCCCCTCTTTCTCTTGTCTCTGTTTCTCACACTCAAGGAACAAAATAGACCATTCCAAACACCTGCCCCACAGAATTCATCCACATGCTCGTCAGGTGTCGGGGGAAGGCCTATTGTGTGTGGGTGCAGTGCCAAAGAGAATTCCTCGATGCTTGCCATTGTGGATGAAGAGGACCCATCATTTTACAGATAGGGAAACTGAGGCCCAGAGCAGGAAGGAGTCTGCCAGGACCCACAGCTGGCAGCAAAGCCTGTGTCTCAGAATCCATGTCCTGATGTGAGTGTTGTGTCTTTGTTGTCATAAGCCTCAAACAACAACCCCAGCCACATGCAGCCTGAGCTTTCCTTCTGCAAATGCAAACCTCAGAGTTGTGATAGCCAGTTTCTCTAGATGTCCTTGCTCTGGCTGCAGCTGCTGGAGTCAGGGCCCAGGACTCCTTAGGAATGTCCTTTGACACTGCTAAGGCAGGCCTTCCTTCATCAGGGCCCTGTCCACTGCAGCAGACGTCCAGGTGTGTGTGGAACGTCCGCTCTTTTCCATCCTGTCTGGCTCCTAACCATGGGCACAGCTGGAGTGGTGGTGACTGCGGCCAGCACTGCTCCACTTACCTGTCAGCTCCATCTGCGGGCTGACGTCACCCGAGCCGCCACTATCCCCCCAGCGCTCTCTTCTTATTAAACCGCACACCATCCGCCTCTTCTGCACCATTAAGAGCTTTGATCAGCAGTTCAGACTCCACCTGCTCAGGAAAGGGAGGGAGGAAAAAGGGGGTCCATACACGGAGAACGAGGTAGAGTGAAATATCAGCTTCAGAGCCCCACAGATGGCTGGTTTAAGAGGCGAATGGATACTAAAAGGCTCTCAACACTGTGAATGGCTCACTCCCAAAGGAGTGGGAGAAGCAAAAGCATTTGTCAGACATGGTGCATCAACCCCATTGTCACCACCACGAATGACTCTCGTTGACCCAGCGTTTACTCTGGGCCAGGCACTCAACCTCACTCACTAAATCTAGTTCCTAGTTACACAAGCTTTGTAAAATACCCACTTTTTTCCTGTCCCTGGCGGGGAAGGGGGAGGGAGTCGCTTTCAAATCTTTGGGCTGATTCTTTTCAGTCACCTTCATATAGATAACATCCCTAGTGCCTGAACCGGGGGCTTGACTTATTGGCTTTGCACCGTGGAATTTCAGCCCCCTCCGTCAGCCCCTATGCCCACCACTCACACACTTCCCGCTTTCCCGCTCGCGAATGGTCATGTGGTCATTTCAGTTGGATTTGTGGCTACCCCGGCATGAATATGCCTATGGGAATGCTGTATCGTGATGAGCCATGAGTGTGTGTTTGCTGCCTTGACGTGGTGGCCACAAAAATGCACCACTCAGATGTTTTGCTGCAGGGAGCAGCTGATGGCTCAGCCGCTGTCCCTCTGGGTCCATCTCCACATCCAGTCCAAAGCCATGTTCTTGCACAGGACCATTCCTGCAAGATCTGGGGCGCCTGCCACGAGCACCTTTGACTGGAGAATTCCCCACCATCCAATTGCTCCTTGCTGAAAGCTGTACTTCAGATCAGGCTCTTCCCACCTCATCTTCCTTCCTTCCCTCTCTCCCTCACTGAGGGCAGCCCCACTGTGTTGTCTGCAGGCTCCTCTGCCCCTACCTACTTTGAATTTCAGAAGTAGTCCTTTTAAAAGTGAGTTGCTGCCTTTTCTATGAGAGACAATATTGATGATATTAATTATCAAGAAGTGTAAGGATAATTTATTTGAAGCTTACTTCCCTCTGCATTGCTTCCGTTTCTTTCATGTGGCTGTTTGTCTGATAGATTGACTGATTAATTGATAGCTTTAATAGTGAATGCACTTCTCAAATTTCTTGGCTGGTTGGTAGTTTTAATAAGTAGCCACTGAAAAGCTAACTGGACATTTGGGTGAGGGGTTGAAGGGAGCTGGTTATATGGGGTGATCTGACTGGAAACTTCTCTGGGAAGTCTAACTCTTTGGAGTTTTGGTTTTTTTCTGCTGGGCTGGTTGTTTCCCATGGAAGAGTCCTGATCTCTCCTTGAATGATAATGGAGTAAGATCACCATTATCAACTTTCACCCAGCCCATACTGACAGAGAAGTCCCCATTTACAGCCCCCTCCTCAACAGGAAAAATGTTTTCAGGAAGAATCCTGTAAGAACCAGCATTGAATCCTGTTTTTGACATTTTCTTTTTAGTCTTAAAACCAACTATTAATAGTTAGAACAAACAAATAAATTTTCATTTTAAAATGCAAATTAGGTAGACTATGTCAGGAAGAACTAAAATCCCCACTTACCAAACAAAAATACTGCCTTTAGCTTACGCCCTGATTTACTGGTTTCAATTTAAAGCATTAGTAAAATTCCAGGTGGCCCACAGAATGACAAGGGTGAAATGATGTAAACTCTGCTTGTCTGTCTGCAGTCACAGTGTTCTCCTTGTAGCATTAGAGTGTTACGGATGCAGGGCCATGCAGCTCTGTGAAGGAGCGGGCCACAGCTGACAGTTGCAACCTACTCTCAGGTGAATGCACATCGCTGAGCCCGAGTGCAGTTCTCCCAATTAACTTCCATGCAGAATAAAATGCTGGTTAAAGGGCAAGAAATAAAAGAGGCTCTGTGGAAGCTCACACCCTGTATTATTGAAATTCAGCATTAACTACACAGCTGTCCACACGCAGAGCAACAAGAGACATTTTTTAGGGAAGAATCCTTTATCACTGACCTTGTTAGAACTTCAGCACACAATAATAATAATAATAATTTTAAAAGAAGCCGGCTGTTTTATCATGATAAAATATAGGCAGCACAACACCATTTTAACCATTTTTAAGCATACAGTTCAGTGGTATTAAATACATTTCCATTGCTGTGCAATCATCACCACCATCCCTCTCCAGAATTTTTTCGTCTTCCCAAACTGAAACTCTGTGCTCATTAAAATGATAGCTCCCCTCTCCTTCACCCCAGCAGCTAACATTCTATTTTATGTCCCTGTAAATTTGTTACTCTCTGTATGTCATATAAATGGAATCACATCCTATTTGTCCTTCTCAGGCTGGTTTATTTCACTTAGCACAATATCACCATGTTGTGGCAGGTGTCAGACTTTTATTCCTGTTTAAGGCTGAATAATATTCCATGTGTGCACACACCACATTTTGCTTAACTATGGACACCTGAGTTTCTTCCACCTTTTGGCAGTTGTGAATTGTGGTACTCTAAATGCAGTATGCAAAGACCTCTTCAAGCTCTTGCTATTTTTTTGAGATAGGTTCTTGCTAGATCTGGCCTTGAACTTGAGATTCTCCTGAGATTACAGGTGTATACACCATACCCAGCAATTGTGGAAGTCTTTACAGTGTGTGCCCTTGTTGCCAGGCAGCCCCTCCCACTGCCTGCTCACGATACTTCTCAGATCTCCAGGACAAAGCGTCCATCAAGTCCACCTATTTTCTAGTCTAGCACCCTGATATCCCAAGTCCAGGGCCAATTTCTCCTTCCTGCCTTCTTCTGGGCTGGGAAAAGAGCACAATCAGTGGCGCAGTGTAACAGAGGAAATCTGTAAGTCTAAAAGGGTTCTTGAACTTCCAACCAATACTCCAACTTCTAGCCTCAAATAACCTCCCCCCCATGCCCACACACATATGCCTGAAAGGACAATGCCACCACTTCCTGAAGCTTTGAGGACTTCTGTGGCATTTATCCACTGTTTCTTAGGAGCATTTAGGGCTCTCCTCTGTTGCACTTGTTTCCTCTCCTGCTTCTCAGCCTGCATTTGGATGCCAAATTAGCTGCTGTCTCACCCCTGTTCCCTCATTGGCCAAAAGGATGTAAGTCTTCTTTAAAATCTTTTTGTTATCTGTTTTGATGAAATTTCAGAAGGGGGCAAGCTAAACATGTGTGTTCAATCCTCTGTCTTGTACAAGCTGTCACTGGACTTTAATAATTCATTGGACCCTTACCATTAAAGATGACAATATGAGCTGGATAGACGGAAGGGTATCAGTCCCTTCCCCTCCTCACTCTTCTCTTCTCCTCCAGGCATAAATGCTGCATAAAAGTCATGTGGAAGAGGCTCTGATGAGATGGAGAGATTGTCCAGAATTCATTGTCAAAGACAGCCCAGCCCAGGACCAATCATCCCGGAGGAGGCCTCGGCACTGACTTGAGTGTCTGCCCAACAGAGAGGGTGCAGAATTCAGAGGGTGACCTTGAACAAAACTTCAGTCCTCTCCTGGACTGAGCACCGACCACACATAATCAACTGGAAATGAAGTTCTTGTGACTGACAGGTTGGCAGTGACTAATTATCTTAATATTTACTCTGGGTTTGGCGGATGTGCAAAGTGATGAAAGAGCAGCTTTGGAGACGGTGACTTGTTTGCGCTTGATCCCTTAATTGTTTACTAAATGACTCACATGTAGCATCTCTGTGTCCCTCACAGGTGAGACATACATAACATCGAGGTTCCTGAAGCACAAACGCACTGGGCATTGAGGGTCCTCTGAGACATTCACAAGAGGCATCACATATGTGGCCAACAGTCCAAGGCTTTGATTTTGCACGTGCCCTGATTTGTACACTAACCTAGACAGTAGGTCTCACAAGACCTTGGAGTAGTGCTGTTTCACAGGAGGGCACCCATGAAGTTATTCAGATTCAGGCATGTGACCACCGGGAGACCTAGTTCTAGACCGGGCATTGGCACACTGAGTGCAGGGAAACAATACGAGAGACAATTAGACTGAGGCTCCATGGGTCTTCCTGAGCCAAGTACCTACCTCTGTCCCCCAGGACTCACAGCCACTGGACCCCAGGTTTCCATGCCCATTGAGGAGAACCAAGTCCTAGATCTGCTTCCTTCCTGTGAGAGGCAAAGACAGCCACAGTTTCACACTCACCAGGCAACCTCCAATTCTTGTCCATCTCAGCCACTGCTTGGCTAAGTGGGGGAGGATTTGATTACAGTGAAGGACAGTGGAGAGGATTCAGGACAGATCTTAGGTGTCCTGAGATCCCAGAAATCTCTGTCCGAATTTTAGCACCCCTTTGCTGGTCAGCACCATGGACAGCAACAGCCACGTCAGGTTCCTGAAAGTAGACCTCAAAGACTCAAAGTCTGGGACAGCCTGAGACGACCCAAGACCATAAATCAGAGGGAGTTGTCCAGAATCAAGCTAATCCCAGAAGTTGTTCATGCTGTGTACTGTACTTGGGATGCTGCCATCCTTCCTGGACTCTAGGTTGACAAATGGACCATGCCTACAGTCACACCACCCTAAACGCACCCGATCTCATAAGCTAAGAAGTACTTAGCATAAGTACCTCGTACTTGGAATGGGAGAACTGGACCAAATTCACCAGCATCACCAGAACCTAGCACAGGGCCAGGTACAGAGGAGGTGCTCTGTTTAGTGTCGACTTCTCTGTCAATCCAAGTCTTTCCAGGTGCATCGCTTGTGCCAGGGACAAAGAGTGTTTCCCCAAGAGACTGCCAGCCATGGTGGTGAAGCCCATACAACTTAAAGGTGGTATCAGCATTTCACAGGAGCAAACCTTCTCTGTGTTACATAGCTTTTTTCCAGCTTTGTAAATTCTTTCCTCAATAAGATTGAGAATTATGAATTCGTGTTCTCTGACCCCTTAATAATGAGAAACACAGATATTTGTATGATATTCACTTACATGAAATACTGCCTCAACAGAGACAGGGAGAAACAGACAGAGAGGAGGATTAAGGGGACAGAGACTGAGAGAGGCAGAAACACTAAAAACAAAGGAAGAACACAACACATCACTGAGTCACCACTATGGTTCAATGGCCCACAAAACAAAACAGGAGCTCCTGGAGCAGGTAAGACTCACTGGTCAGAGTTGAGTCTATGCTTCATCTAGTCTGATTAAGAGGAGAAATTAAACATTATGACTCACCATTGGTTTAAAGTCAGCTCCCCCATCCCCAAAGCCAAAGCACAGGACAAGTATTGATTCTATTAATCTTCTCCCCAGTGTACATTCTGGGCAACACCTTTGCATCCACACATTAATCACCGGCTGTCACTTCCCCAGAGTGGGAGAACATGCTGCTAAGTAAAGCCTCAACAGGAAGCTTTGCATTGGATCTGCAGAGCAGCTGTGTGAGTCACAGACCAACCCCTGGGGCCTCGGCAGCAGATGCTATGTGGTAGAAACGTGCAGGCGTTGGCAAACTGAAGGACAGTGAAGTCAAGAGGGATGGACTTTCTCTCAGCTCTAGGAGACCTCATGGACATGGTCAAATAAGGATCTTTGGGCTCTGAAGAAGAAGTGAGGTTTGGAACTTCATGATCTCATGTGGTTACCACTGTTTAAGACTACCACAGCTCTGCTTGGCTGACTAAATCAAACCCAGGCTGCTTCAACAGCACAGCACCAAGTTCTAGGTCATCCTGTGACTTTAGACTTGCCCTACACCCCATCTTAACCCACCTCCTTAGCTCTAGTCCAGTGGACTGCTCAGGTAGGTATGTGTAACATGGTCCTTTCCTACCACTGTACCGTACCTCTACTCCTCCCTCCTAGGAATGCCTGTCCACCTGTTTCTGCTTGCCTCCCTCAGCTCTTCAATCAACTGGGGACTCCCAGCCATCTTTCAGGACCCCAGGTTGAATCAGTCAACACCCTCAGTACCCCAAAGGTGGGGGGGATCTTGTGTGTCCCTCTTTCAACTCCTATGCTGGAGTGATTTATTTTCTCCTTCCCTTAAGTCTGGAATCCTAGAGAACAGGGAGCTTGTGGGGTAGATACTGGCTAATTGCCCAATATCCCTGCCCCTCCTCAGTGCCCCTACCATAAAGCAAAATGGAATTTGGGAAAGTGAGTCCAGGGATGGGTATGTATTCATCAACCTACATTGTAGTAACTCATCCCTGACAGACCAATAAGATGGTGTTGGCCAGTGGCAACACAATCTGAGAGTTGTCCAACTGGAAGACCAGGGCTCTAACAGTACAGTAGGTGCAGAACTTACTTTCTCTCTCTCTCTCTCTGTTTCTCTCTCTCTCTCTCTCCTCTCTCCCCACCCCTTCTGTTTTCTTCTCCTTCTTCCTCCTCCATCTTATCCTTTTTCTTCTTCTTTTCTCCTCCTCTCTCTCCCCTCTCCTCCTCTTCCTCCTCTCTCTCATCCTCCTCTTCTTCATTTTCCTCCTCCCCATGAATGAAGAGGCACATTGGCCCAATGACTCCATGACCGTGAGCAGAAACAGCTCCATGTACACACAGAATTGTTGATGCCGGACAGCAAGATGAGAGGCACCATCTTCCACGATGTCACAGAGCCTCTGGTTCTCCAGCCACCCTCTGGGTTTCCACTTCTGTTAGCCGTGCATGTCCAGTATGAGTAAATCTGGATTGGGCTACTGTCAGTCATAGCTGAAACCCCTGAACTCAGTCTACCTGTTTCTTTGCTCTCAGTGCTCAGAACCCTAGGAAATGTAGTAGATTCTTGAAGATGAGCAGGCTGGCACTGGGTGCTCAATTTCTGCTGCTGATTACAAAAGGAACAGATAGGGAAGTGGAGATAAATCAGCTGAGTGCATCCCTACCAGGTTGAGATGATCCAGGGTGGGTGATAATACCTCACTCAGACTCTACAGCAGAGACAGACTCATCCTGGGTCCCCCTGTGCCTGCTTCAGCTCTACTCTCTGTCCTGCCTGGTGGCCCAGATCCCAAGAAAGCATTATTGGAGCATTGTATATTCCAGATTCAAGGAATTTTTCAGGAAATGATGTCAAGGTGTCTATTAATACTACCCAATAAGATTATTTTACATTCTTCTTGGTACATCAGCATCACATAAGAATATAAAACTTCCTTATCTTAATACAATAGCTAGTCCTAGCTCTTCAGGGCCTTTACTAATCACTATCAACATTGGATTTTTGTCTTTGCAATCTATCTATACTCCTGCTTCCTGGGTTCTTTCACTTAACTCTTCCATGGATGGGAGCAAAGCAGTGGAGAACCTTATCTATAGAATCATCACATACACACCATTCTACATGGTAGCAGCTTGATTTTGTGGCTACATTGAGCACTGGAGTAACTGCTGGAATACTCCAGCTGTACACACAGACCATCTACTGCCGCAAGTCACTAACTGCCAGTGGGCAGAGTGAGAAGGAGGGATCTTGGGTCCCTGCCACCCATCAGTTTCAGTCAGGTGCATTTGTTTGCAAGGGACTGCTCCCCACTCAAGCTGTCATGAGTAAGCAGGAGACCAGTGTGGAGCAGAGCAGGACACCTGGAAATGAAGAAGGACAGCCAGGCCTCAGGAGACCTGCAAGGAACCGTCTCTACACATTTTTTGTACACCCTGTCTCTATCTTTCTGTCTCTCTCCATCTCTGTCTCTGTCTCTTGATGAATCTTTGTAATCACTAGTTCCCAAATGCACATTGCCCTGCTGGCCCCAGGATCTAGCACCAATTGACCCTGGGCTGAAAGTCCCTGAGGACTGGGCTCATCTGAGGACAGAGCATCAGGGGATTCTGTGTGCTTCAATCTATACATGCATACTTTGTCTCTTCAGCCAGGACTAAAGGCAGGACAGTTTCCACAGGAGACTCGAGGGGAGGAAAGCCACTGTCCACCTCCCTGTAAAAGACCACACCTGTAATACAGCGTTTCGATCGCATAACAGATAATTACTTGATAATTTTTAATCTACTTAAAAGCAGATTTCCCTTCAAAGACAGCCTCTGAGGTTTATACCTGGCTCTGCCACCCTTGCTGTGTGACCTTGGGTAAGTGCTACCTCTGTGTCACAGTGGCAGGAGAGCTGCACCTGGTGGTGCAGAGCCGGGTGTGCCGATAGGCACTGACTCAGCGATTCCAGCCTCACATCCAACCATCATGGGCACCCAAGGAGACAAATTCAAAGATGTTCATCTTGCTGTTATTTACAGGGGCAGCGGAGCGAAAGTAACCTAGGCTTCCATCTCTGGGGGAGTGGAAAAGAAAGCCTAGTGTTCACTCTCCATGGTTGCCAACTAGAATTCAAAACCAGAAGATGGGGCCAAAAAAAGGTGAAAAAAACAGTGCCTAATTTGTTATCCAGATTGTAAATGAGATACGTACACTCCCCCAAATTATATATGTTAAATATGCAGGTATATTTCTTTCTCCAAATTGAGCTTCCTGAGACACATACGTAAATCGATGCACCTGGCATACATGAGAATGGTGTGTAGGGAGGGACTGGGAAATGAATGAGATAAAAGACCACACCTGTAATCCTAGCTACCCAGGAGGCAGAGATTAAGAGGATCATGGTTTGAAGCCAACTAGGGCAAATAGTTCAAGAGACCCTATCTCGAAAATACTCATCACACACACAAAAAAAGAAAGACCAAAAGATCCC
Source organism: Castor canadensis (assembly GCF_047511655.1). Classification (NCBI taxonomy): domain Eukaryota; kingdom Metazoa; phylum Chordata; class Mammalia; order Rodentia; family Castoridae; genus Castor; species Castor canadensis. Next base: position 13,685,106 of record NC_133388.1, on the reverse strand, counting down.
GAGGACGCACTGTCGGTGGCTTCTAGGATCACCCTGGGTGCAGGAGGAGAATCGCTGAGGACACAGGACCAGTCTCTCTGAATCAGGAAATAAGGAGCCAGGCAAGACCTGGCATCTCAGGCCCTCCCTGCCCACCACCCACCTTGGGCATCCTTCTGAAGGTGGCCTCTCCAATCTTCTTGCTCAGCTGTCTGCTACACTACTCTATTCTTTGTTCGCTGATTCATGCTGGCAATATTTGACACTTCACAAACACTTAAAAATCCCCATGTTATACTTGTAATTCAGGAAAGAAGGTCAAGGGCTTGTTTTTCTCATTATTTCTCCACCAGAAGCTCCGGTGGGAATGGAAGCCTTGGGGACAATGAGACCAAATGAAAAAGACTCTCTGGAGAGGGTCCCTTAACATCCATGTCTCAGACTTATCTCTCTCCTCAGCATTGGCCCTCTGCCAGCTTAGGTTTTCTCTCTCCCTCTCCCAGTTGTGGTGCAGCTTCATCAGCCCGCATTCCAAGAAGCAGAGGTTTCAGGTGGAGAGGTGGTCTGGCGGCAGAACCGTGAGCGCCACGTGCCCCAGCAAAAGGGCTCCTGGTGGGAGGGATGTCCCTGTCCTCCAGGAGTCCTGTACTGTCCCCACCCCCAGAGCAGGAAGAATGGCCCACTTTCTCCAGCACTTAATGTCCCAGGGGATCAGGCCCATTCATATAGATGAGTGCTGGCCTTGCTGTCTGTCCCCTCTAAAGTCCTCTGCTCTTTCCACTGTGTGTCCTTGGAACTCCTGGAAGGTGACCTCTCTGGGTCCTTGCTCAGCCCCACAGGGAAAATTCTTCATGCCCTTTGATACTGGAGGGCACATAGAACAGAGACTGGAGGCAGAGGCGTGGTCAGTCTATGTTGTTCCAGTTTCTCCCTCTTTGTCATTATTGGTAGGATGGCATGGGAGAAGAGCAGTGCACCATGCGTGGGGATTTGGACTGATATTTACTGACCACCTACTGTGTGCCTGGCAGACACCAACACCTCTTCTCATTTTACTCTCCTGTCACCTAGAATTAGATACCTTTGTCGCCAATGATAGAGGAGAAACCAGCATAGTGAGAGGCTCAGATAGATTAAATATTTTTCCCAAATCCAATGGCTAGAATCACCAGAGATGAAACTGAAATCTAGGGCTCCCCATATTCCACCAGTCATGACTTTTGTACTACACTGGGTTCAGCACAGGTACTTTTAAAAATTTCTTGAAAATGAAAGGAAAAAAGAAAGAAAGAAACCCTCTGTGCGGGAGCATCTGGTTATTTTCTAAGGCTTCATCCCACTCGCCTCTCCCTGCGGTGACACTACTTGGAATGAACTTGCTGTTCCTGAGCAGGGGTGGAATTCATTTTCCTTCTCTAGAATCTGCCAGAACTAAGAATAGGCCAGTGACGATCTGTGTATTTAATAAACGCTCTGAGCGGGGAGCACAGTCTGGTGAAGCATTACCCTGGCTGATGGGATGAGACGGGAGGGAGGCAGAGAGGGCTGGGGACCACCAGAAATGCCTGTTGGAGGGGCGGGACTCACATGTGTACACAGATACTCACACCACACACTTATACACACGCCACACACAACATACACCTACACTATGCACACACATCACACCACACATATATACACATACCACACACATGGCACACATATACACACACTATGCACACACAAACACAACACATACCACAACACACATATATACACCACACACACCATACACACACCCTCCATACACACATGTACACACCATATACACATCACATATACACACCACATACGATATACCCATGAACATACCACATGCACCACAAACTCACGCCATACACCACATGTACACACACACACGCCATATTTGCCACACATATAGACACACACAGGTGCACACCACAATACACACATCACATGTGCACACATGCATATACACACGTGTGCACACATGCATATGCACGCACACACCCAAGCATATAATCAAATCCTCTTGGATTTGAACATAAGCTGGATTCTCATGAAGCAGCTCTCGCCTGGGAGAAAAGAAGACTACCTTCCCAGTTAATGCCCTTTGTATTAAAAGGAGTTCAGTCCTTCTTTACTCCTGATTTTTATGTATTGCACAAGCAACTTTATGCTAGCAATAAAGAGAGAAAGACAGGCGAATATTCACCAGAATCCCTCTGGTTCGGTGTAACACTTTGTTTTAATTCTTCCACGTCCCACTGCATCCCTTCTGCAGATGAAGACAAATGCTTACAAAGCTCCAATCCTTTTTTTGTGTTGCAACATTATTTTTCAGACTGATCGTTGTTATCAACCGAAGTTTATTTCACTGAGTGGAGAGTGCCTAGTTTACTTATTGCCTAACTATCCCTACTGCTGTATTTTTGGTAGGTTGCATGTGTTTGCCATACAAATAGCAGTACTGAGGATATGACTGCGGGGAGGGGGTCTGCCATTTTGGGGGTAATTTGTAAGGCCCCAAAGACGGGTGAGTGGTAGGTAGCTGGCAGAGGTTAGGCAAAAGCTGCATGTTAGAAAACTCTTCTTTAGGTGGTCTTTGGGGGGAGCCTGGATGGTAGGAGGAGTAGTGAACTGAGTCAGAACCCAGCAACCCCTCCAGGGCTGATGAGGCCTCACTTTCATCCCTGAGCCCTTAGACTTCTGCACAGAATGCTGCCTGAATGAAGAGTGGCACAGCCCAACACGTGTCTGAGCTCATGGGTCAGAATTTTCCCTAAGAGTGTTCCTACAGGGCTCCCATTTGTTCATTAAGCACATTTTCATTCAGTGATGGTCATTTTCATTGTTTAATTACTCACTCAGCATTTTTGGAAGATCCATTATGTGCCAGGCTACACATCAAAGGTGAATATATGAACAGGGAGTGAGGGAGAGAAGGAGAGGGGGAGACAGGAGAGAAGAGAAGAGAGACAGAGACAGAGAGAGAGAGAGAGAGAGAGAGAGAGAGAGAGAGAGAGAGACTCTGGTAATGACCATGATGATAAAAAGTTCACATTTGTTGAACTCTTATTGGTCAGGTCACCAGGACATTATCTCATTTGATTCTCACAAAGCTTGGCAGAGATAATACCTGTGATGTGAGGACACTGAGGCTTAGAAATGAGTCAGATTTCATGGCTACTAAATGCCATGCTGGATTTAACACCACTCCTGCCTACCCAGAGTCTTAGCTCTCTCTTGCCATAAATCCTTGCATTTCTGGAAGAGGTGACTTATCAAACTATAAGGAAACTACAACTACAAGGAAAGCAGGTGAGTCATGGATGCCCAGAGAGGGTTAGTAACCCCCACAAAATTCCCCAGCTAAGAGGGAAGTTGCTGAGCTGGACCCAGGTTCTGGGACTCCTGGTCCAGCACTCCCTCTGATTGTATCAGCAAAAGGAGTGGCCTGGCTCTGAGCCCTTGAGCTGTTGGGGGACATGGAGGTTCCTAAGGTGGGATGTGCTTTCCAGGGCAAGGACAGCAGAGGCAACAAAGAGGAGAAATTTCCCTGACAAGGGACGATAGAAAGGCAGACTTTTAAGCACAGCACATCCTCTTGGGCTCTTTGAAAAACTGGGTCAGCTCCCTACGCCATAGCCCTGTATGCCTGCAGTTTTCTACCTGGAACCATTTCACGCACCACAGGTATCATTACTGCCCCCTAGGGGCCTAAGTGGTCTGAGAATGTGCCCAAAGTTAATGACTAAAATTATGCAAAATCTCAAAGAAACGGGAATCAGGGATGATTCCCTGCCATCTCCTTCCCTGTGGGGTCGGAGTTTTGACACATGAAGCCAATACACTTCACCACAGAGGCAGGTGACAAAAGCATATCCTTGAAAGATGACAAGAGACAGCGCTGGCTGAGGGCTCCATCTTCTGGCTGCTGCAAATCTCAAGAAAAGGCACCATTTCAAGGATAGGAAAGAGCCTGGTTTCACTCAGTGCGACCTTGGGCATGTCCCTTTCCTCACTGGTTCTTAGTCTTTCCTCCTGAGTCCAGTGAAGGCATTAGACCAGGTGTGACAGTCAGGGCTCTGCAGAATAGATGGGTGAACAAGAGCTACTATGTAGCCACCTATGTAAACGTCCATACCTTAAAGTTATAGACATGACATAGCCAGGTATATCTATACCTATATCGGGATGCAGGTATCTTAGCTTTACGTGTGCTTTTATACACACTTCTGCCTTGGTATCTGTGGAAGGCTGGTTCCAGAACCACAACAGATACCAAAATTTGCAGGTGTTCAAGTTCCTTAGTTAGTATTTGTCTGTCACCTATGTACATCCTTCTGTAGACTTTAAATCATCTTTAGATGACTTATAATACCTAATACAATGTAAGTACTGTGTAAATAGTTATAAGACTGTATTGTTTAGGGAATATTAGCAAGAAGAAAGTCTGAGCCAGGAGCCAGGAATGTGCCACACACCTGGAATCCTCACACTCGGGAGCTGAGGCAGGAGGATTTGTGAGTCCTAAGCTAGTCTGAGCTAGCTCAAGATAAGGCTCAAAAAAGAAAATTGTGTCCAATTCAGATGCACGTTTTTTTTCCCAAATAGTTTCTACTCATGATTGGTTGACTCTTTGAGTGCAGAACACACAGATACAGAGAACTGACAATAGTTAATATACGTATGCATTATATAGATTATGTATGTGCATATATATGTATCTATACACACATACATATGTGGAGAGAGAGAAAAAGAGAGGTTTATTTTAAGGCACTGGCTCTCTATCCCCATGAGGACTGACAAGTGGGACACCTGTAAAGTAGCCTCATACTGAAAACTCAGGCAGGTTGATGCACAGTCCTGAAGCAAAATTCTTCCCTGGGAACTTCAAGATTTGCCCTCCTCGATGACCGGAGGAGGCTGAATTGTGTCATGAAGGGTGACCTCCTTTACTAAAAGTTGGCTGACTGTGGATGTCTGTCACATCTGTGAAATGCCTCCATGGCAGCCACCAACTAAGCAACATAGTCTTGTGGCCCGCCAAGCTGATACCCAAGGTTACTGGCATGGTTACATCATGCAGACAGTCCAGAAGTTCCCTTCCAACTGAGAAGTGTCAGGGATGCTTTCAGCCTGTGGGCCCCAGCAACACCATGGAAGCAGGGGGAGACTGGAATGGACTCCTTAAAGGGAAGCCTGCCTCCTTTCCCTTCCTGCAGGTAGCTATCTCCCCACCGCAGCTCTACTACGCGCCCACTCTCAGGACTGAAATCCAGTCTCCTCACCTGAAACTGTGGGATGAATCGCGCCTTCCTTGTGACCCTAGATGGTTAAAAGAAGTGGTACTTGTGAGCTGCCCAGCAGAATAACAGCAGCAAAGAAATCTGGGCACAGTAATTCAAGCACCACTCCCTCTTCCTCTCCCCTTGTTCTCTCTTAAGCCCCCTTTAATCAGGCTCACACCCCCATCTCTCCCTGAAGCCACTATGGTTAAGGTCATTTGACTTAACCAGCCAGCAGCATCACCCCAGTCCCTCCCCCACTCCTGGAAACACTCCCCTGCTCAAGCAACTGAATCCCACAGGGGTCCTATCCTCCTCTTTCTGAGGTCCTGGCTGCCCCACCCCCACCCACTCCAGTCCACGGGTTCCTCCTCCCTCTCCTGCCTTGGGCCCCCTCTGCCTCTCACCTGCGTAGTTCTTCCATTGCCTTTTCTCACTTGGCCCTGTGGTATGGCTCCCCCCACCCTCCTTTGCTCCCCTGGGGGCAGGTAGTTTGGCCCTTTTGCTAATTACTTTCTCGCTGGTGTCTGGAAGAGCACCTGACACACAGACACCAGTCTGTGGAATCGATCACAGTGACTGATGACGACAGTGACCCGAGGATAGTGACATAGCATACTCAGTGAAACGGACACAAATGTGACGTGAGGGAATCGGAGTTTCCATCTCAGTACCGCAACCAAGAAGCTTAACCCACCTGAGCCTGATCCATCCAAGAAATTTAGACGGTAGTTATCCGAGGAGCCAAAGGATAGTCGTTCTGACCAGCCTGCTGACACAGCCTGGGGGAAATCAAGGCACAGAAAACAAGCAGGGAAAGGCTCTTTTGTGACCAGCTAGGACTCTTGACCCAGGACCCTTTATCAAAAGCCATGAAGAAGGCAAATGCATCCATCCCCAGCTGTAGGATTCCTTTCCGACCTAAGTGCTTGGGGTCTGGCACTGAGGTGGCCCGCTCAGATCCCCCCATCAGCAACCACCTGGGCTTGTCCTCTGACCCTGACCTACCCCAGCCCAGCCTCCTTCTGAGAGGTCACCTCCCCCCTTCCTCCGCTGCGCCCCTCCCCCATGCTTCTAAAGCACTGTCCCCAGTCCTTTACAGCTGGTTTTTTTTTTTCTTTTAATTTCTCTTCCTGTTTTGGTTAATTTGCCTATAGACTTTAGTGGTTTTAACTGAACTAATTAATTATTTCAATGACAGGGAGATAAAGGGGGAGGGTATTTTGGCAGTACCGAGGACTTTTGAACTTGCTAGACAGATGCTTTCCCACTTGATCCACGACCCAGCCCTTTTGCTTTAATTATTTTTCCAGAAGGGTCTCACCTTTTTGTCTGGGGGCTGGCTTCAGACAGTGATCCTCCTATCTGTGCCTCCCCTGAGGCTGTGACTATAGACATGCACCCCCACCACAAGCCCTGTGACGTGACATTTTGAACCTTGCTTTTACACCTAACATGATGACCTCCACATCCCGTTTACTTGCAGCGTGTTCTCAGCTGTGTGCCTCAATAAGTGGGCCACTTGGATGGTCCATCACACACTGGGCTCTCTGCTAGGTCTATCTTGACTTCCCCAGGGCTTGCAGCCTGCCTTCACAATTGCATGCCCACATTTACTCAAAAAGCTCTGTTTGCTTTGGGAAGACAGCCTGTAGATGGGCACTCTGACCCTACTTTCACTCTCTCCACACACCCTGGCTCACAAAGACAAAATTTCTTAGAGTTCACACCCCCATTGCTAGCATCGTGAGTCAGATCCTCCGGGAAATTAAGGGTTCATCCTGTGCTGCCCCTTCACTTACAGGTGAGGCCCCAGAGTGAGAGGAGCTTGCCTGCAGGTCAGCTAGCTGCCAGTGGCAGAGCTGAGAAGTCTGGCTCTCTCTCTGCTCCCCATGGCTACAACCCAGGCCAGAGCACCATGAAATTGTCATTCTGGGCTCTAGGCTGACTGTGAAGGCCCAGGACTAGTCAACTGATGGAGCCCCTGCTGTGCACTGAATAAAGAGCTCTTAGGAGCCCTTGGAATGCTTCTGTAGTGAAGACAATGCAGGTGCCATTGGGAGCCAGCTGGGAGCAGGCATGGTCCTTCTAAGCCTCAACTCATAGCTCAGCTGTCACTGAGAGCATTGCTACAAAGAATGTCAGTAAGCACTTCACACTTGGGGGATTTTATTTGGCGGCACTGAGGTTTGAACTCAGGGCCTCATGATTGCTAGGCAGGTGTTATATCACTTGAACCAAGTTCCCAGCCCTTTTGTAATTTAGCTGTTTTCAGATAGGGTCTTGTATTTTTGCCTGGGACTGGTATTGGCCTGCTAGCCTCCTACCTATGCCTCCCTGGGTAGCTGGGACCACAGGCATACACCACCATGCTGGCCTAACTTTTTGTATAGACTAGCCTTGAACTGCAAATCCTCCTGGATCTCTGCTTTCCTGGCTGGCCTGGAATTGTCATTCTGCCAGATCATTGCCTCCTTAGTAGCTGGGATGACAAGCATTAGCCACCACACCAGGCTTAGCATTTTATAAAGGGTCTTCATGTACAGTGGAAAAGACACCCTGAGTGGCACCACTCATCAAACTAGGTCTTTAGATAGCTATAGAAATAGTTGGAGCTTCTGTCACAGCCCTTCCAGCAACAGGAATTCACCATTTCTAAGACAGACCATTTTGTTTTGGGATGCTTCTCAAGTGGTATTCAAATTCTGTCTTGGCAAGCTGTGTAGACCAGGTCTCCACACTGTCCACAGCAGAAGTAAGCCTCTCCCCAGGGGAGACCCGACCAGGAGCTGGGAAGTGTCTAGTTCTGCCAATCTCAGAGTTTACTTGTTAAGACAAACAAACCATTTGCTGGGGGTATTTAGCTGATAAGAAGAGGCTCATTTATTATACACCAGTGCCCCCTGCTGGCTTAATATAAGCCTTGCCAATCCTGTAGAAGGAACCTCTAAATTGGATCATTCCCAATTTAAGACACTTCTACTTGTGAAGTCAAATAACACACCTTCAAAATCCGTGGAGAAGAAAGTGACTTATTTGATCATGAGTGCTAGGAAGTCATCTTTAGTGTGGACATGGTACAAATATGAATTCCAGAAGAATGGAAGAATTACACACAAAAATATGAGCTACTAAAAGAACTTGAAGAAAAATAAATAAGGGTGCATTGTACTTTGATTTATGGTAGGAAATGCTTTATAGACGTGGAACCAAGACAATATTTTATAATGGAAAGCATGAGTCAATTTGATATGGGAAAGGTGTTCATTTCTTCAGGGCAGTCATCTTAGAGGGACAGACGGAGATGTGATGCACAGGTTTATGGGAGGGGCTTTCAGAGTGACATTGGTGAAGGAGTGAATTGAGGACAGAGGAAACAGTCAGAATGCCTTGCAATTACAACAGGGCTAAGGATCGCCCCTTCAGCTGTCCAGAATCAAGGTCAAGGGCTTGAACCTTTGTGTTCCCATATGGCCCAGTCGTTGACTATGAGTTGCCCTACAGAGAATCTAACCATTCCCCGGGAGGACTCTGCTAAGAGCCATCAGCAACCAGTGCTCCTGGTGACTAGGGCAGCCTGAAAAGCTGGTTGGCACACTGAGACAGGGACCCACCTCTCCCTGGGGCACTGGAGCAGGAGTTAAGTATTGTTAGAGCACTGTTAAATCATTGTTAATGTCAACTGATAAATCTTCATTATAAGCATCCCTTTTAATTTTTTTCCTTTTAAATAAGCTAAGATGTTGGAGGCCAGGGTGATTTAACTCCCTAATTGACCACTGTTAGACCCTCCTTTGAAGGTTTATCAGCCCAGCAGACAGCCCAGCTGCTCTGAGCACTGCAAGGATGCCTTAAGGAAGCTGGCAAAGCACAAGTCCCGTTCCAGGAGGCTCTGTCATCACCACAGTGGTTTCAGAACAGCTTGTCTCAAGCTTTCTGCCATCAGGAGCATTTGGTAAACTCTAGATAGCAAGGGGCAACTAATGAGTCCCAGAAAACTGCCATTTTGACCTAGGCCAGAGGGGAGCACTTCCTCTGGTGGCCCAGCAGAAGGCCTGTGACTGGCCCAAACATAGTCCTTTTGCATAAGAGACTGCGCCATGATTGGTACAAACACAGTCCTTCACTTGCATGAAGGTCTGCCATGACTGGTGCAAATACTCTTGCTATAACCTCTTTCTGACTCTATCAGCAGGCTATTCAGCTCACTTTTGGAGTCAGTTGGAAGACACCCTCTTATGCTGTTCCCTGGTGTTGCAACATTAGGCATGATGAAAGACTTCTCTCAGTGGTCTTTTCTTGTCTACTTTTGATCTTTATTATTAACAGAGTGGGCTGAGCTGGTAACATGAACAGAAGATGGCAGAAACGCAGCAGAGTGGTAGCAGCAATGAAGGTGGTGGTGGCAGCAGTGGCAACAGCAGCCATCACACTGGTGGCAGCACAGCAACAGTGACAGTAGCAACAAGAGGCAGCTGAAGAGTTCCAGAGAGTGGTTGGGGCATAAATGACAGGGAGCAGAGGCAACAGAGACAACGAGGAACAGCAGTAGGACAAAGCAGAGAGATAAAAGGGTGTGAAGAGACAGAGAAGAGAAACTGTGGGCCCCAGCCTCTGGAAGAGTTCCTGAGAGCTGTCAAGCCTTAAGGGTCAAGAGTCTCACTTGTTGCTTTAGGTCTGAGGGTTCCAGCACCCAAGGGCTGCATGAAAGCTATAATTCTAGAAAATGCCACCTACTGCTGCTTGCTGGTATCTTCTTTCAGTGCCCACTGCTGCTGAGAATTATAATAACCGCCAAGGACCGGGACCAGCTGGTTATTACCCAAGGCAATAAGCCCCCAAGCTGATTTCCTACAGCCAAAAGTCTCTGGCTTCTAAAACTCGAGCAATAAGCCCCTAACTCTCAGAGTTTGGGGTTACAGGCCTCGGGAATCACCAGTCTTTGGACCTTGGGCACTCAAACATTGTCAGCACTAGAAGAAATTCTCCTTGCCTACTCACAATTTCTACCTGGGTAAAGCAAAAGCACCCCAGCCAGCTGACTGGTAACAGTACTACATCCACTACACCAACAGCTGGCTGTCCTCACTTCATCCTACCCATGGTGACACGTACGGTTGATATTTTCAAATCTTTGCCAGTGTTGTGGGTAAAAGAAACTGAAAATTGTTTTAACTTGTTAAAGCACTATTTTTGTCCATAGATTTACTGATTTCCCTTGTATTTTGTGATCTATCTAGTCAAATTCTTTGCTCTTTTTCTAACTTTGACTTCTGTTTAAAGTGGGAATTTGTGTAACTACCTGCTATGGTTTGAATATGGTTAGGCAGTCTCTGTCTAAATTCATTTTGGCGTTTCACCCCTTTTGTGAGACATCAAGAGGGCAAAATCTTAATTCAACTGTGGTATTTAGAGGCAGGCCAATGAGAGATAATCAGGATTAGATGAGGTGATCAGGGTGGAGCTCCATGATTGAATGCTGGTGGCTTTGGAAGAAGACCAGAATAGACATACAGACATGTGTATTCCCTATCTCTTGCCATGACCTTCCCTGCACCACCTTGGGACTCTGTCAACAATAAGGCTATCTATCAGATCTGGCCCTTCAACCTTGGGTCAGAGCCATGAGCCAAAATAGACTGTTCTTTATAAGTTAGTCTGTGATGTTGGTGTTATTAGCAACAGAAATGGACAAACACAAAGTCAATCTTCAATGATAGCTTGAAAGGAAATTATGAGCTATATTCATAAAGCCCTAAATGTATTGTTTATTATTTTTATTAGCATACACTAATAGTACAAGGGAGTTTCACTGTGATAATTCCAAAGATGTATACAGTGTACTTTGGACAAGTTCACCCTCTCTATTATATTTGCTTAACCCCTCTCTCTCCTCTTTTCAAACAGTGTTTGGTGGGTTTCATTATGCAGTCTTTGTATGTGTGTGTGTGTGTGTATGTGTGTGTGACATATTTCAATTCCCGTCACCCTCTAGTACCCTCTCCTTTCCCCCTCCCCCTCACATTGATCCCCCAATCCCCCTTTTACACTTAGTTCCTATCATCATCATTGTCATCATTTTAGTTCTAGATTTCACATTAGTGAAACATTGCTCTTGAGCTCTCTTATGTTACTCAAAATGATAAATGCATTCTTAAGCACATAAAAATCTTTCCATCTTAATTTATCCTAACCCTCCATTCCAGCCAGTTATATTTCATTTTCTTCTTTTTCCTTAAAAGTATGAAGGCAATATCTTTGGTGAATGCTAGCTGCCAACTGCTAATGTCATAGTCAAGTTCTTTTGAGAGAAATTGTTCTTCTAGTAAAAAAGCATTTAGTTCCTCTTGCAGGTGTTCAGAAATCTAACAATGGCTACCAAATATTTTGCAGTCCCAAAAACTTACATGTGCAAGTCTCTCTCTCTCTTTTTTTAAAGAAGTCCTCTCTTTTTAAGATCACCTTCCAAGGAAACATCATCACATTGTCAATACATGGGACTTTTCTTTGTAGTGAACATAAATTTCACATGTTGGAGTTATGAAAGTGTTTGGCAAAGTATCATTGTTAAAATAGTCTTAGCAAGACTGAAACTTTGAATATGACCTCCCCATAAAGAAAAGGCAATAGAATATTCAAGACGGAAGCAATAAAAGAAAAAAGAAAGCCATAGAGACTTCTAGACTTCACATCCCTTTAATTCCATTTCACAGTACCTGGTGAATGTCTACCCTCTGGTTAGGTGATTTGTGTCCATTTCCTCAGCACAATATTCAAGGTTCTTCATGTTCTTGTTCAGCCTAGGATTCTGGATTCCTTCAGCAACATCCACCATGCCCCTTAAAGTGCAGCCTTACGGGACCCTGGGGTGGTCTCAGAATGAGACTCCTGTCTTCCCCTCCTCTGTGATAGCCAATGAGGTCCCTCTTGTCCTACCCCTCTCTGCACGGTGAGCTACCACTAAGAGCTCCAAACGAGACTCAAGTCCTCTTTCTGAGCTGTTCACTTTCCTCTGTCCCCAAAAATCCTTTCCTCTCTGGCACCAACCATGGTCTTCCTGTACTTTTACACAATTCTCTGCCATGGGGAGTGAACCATATCCTTCAAATTGTCTGATGCATGGCTAGTAGATGTTGTACCATAAATTTGAGAATGAGAAAAAAAAAGAGTAGATCTGGGAAGCCACTTTGTAATTCATAAGATGTTTTCATAGACTAGATCCTGGCCCTCAAGAGGTTAAGCACTTAACCTTAATAGAAACCTATCTATTAAGATAGTACAGAGTCAGATTCAGGGTCTAAGAGGTAAAAGAGATAAATTCCAACTTAAGGGTAAAATAAATAATATTCACAGTGATTTTCCTATGAATGAGAATTTCCAGCAATAACTTGAACTTGCCACACAGGGGCAGGAGAGGCTAATTGTAGTAGGATTTAATATTCCTCACTAAGTAGGCAGCTACTCGTGTTTCTACCCTGCTAGAGACACGGAAGTAACTAAGGAGCCTCACATTTATTAAGTACCTGCTGTATGCTAGAAGGTTCACCTGGGGTGGCTCAATCAATCAGCCCTGTAAGGGGATTCTTATTGCTCCTCCCTCTTCTTCCCCTTGCTTCTCACCCTCTCCCTCAAACTATGACATGACATGTCCAAGGTCACACACATGGTCAGAGTAGAGCTGGGATTCAAACCCTGGTCAAATTCCAAAGCCCATTTCATTTCTTTATTTTCTTTACATTCTTTCACACTTTTTAAGTTACACAAATACAGGACCATATCCTCATTGTTAATATACATTACAGATAAACATGTCACCTCAACGATCATCCAATGCCCCTCCCCCATGCAAATGCTCATGTCAGTGTGATGTGTTCCTCCTCTGACTTGTCCACACACTCGTAAGCATATAGCTATTTATTTAAAAACAAAGACTTGGAAGGGGGTGATAAAGGAGAATAATGGAAGGGGTGAATTCAACTATGATATATTTGAAATCTTGTAAGAACGTTTGTAAATGTATAACAATTTTAAAAAAGCACAAAGACTTCACATTGAATTATTATATCATTGCTGTGATATATTTATAACTTAATATATATCTTTAAATAACACATGTTTGAAACTGGATGAACTATGGAATTTCCTGCAAAATAACCCACTAGGGTAGAAGGGAGTGGAGCAGGAATGAATGAAACAAAAGGGGCCTTAGACTGGCCCCTTTTTTTTTGTTTTGTATGGGATGTTAGGGTCCATTATATTGCAATTTACCACAATATAAATCATTTAGATATTCATAGACAGCAGGTCTCCATTTAAGAGGTAGAAAACTGGAAAGAACATCAGAGAGAGAGAGAGAGAGATTATACATTATTACTAAGTGGAGTTTATTACGGGAAGATCAGGCTATTTCAATACCCAAGAAGCAAACAATATCATTAATCACATCGATAGACTACAAAGGAAACAAAACCTATAATTATCTCAATATATGCAAAAAATTATTCAGTGAAATTCAATATACTTTCAAGACAGTAACTAGAAATAATTTTCTTAATAGAAGAAAGACTGCCTACAAAAAATGCTAGTATCAGACTTAGCAATGGAAGACTGGAGTCTTTTTCCCGAGATCAGAAGCAAGGCTAGGATGTCGGCTGTATTCACGTGTATTGTATCACACTGGATAACTCAGCTCATTTAATCAGGAAGAAAAAGAAAGAAATGGCATAAGAAGGAAGAAATAAAAGTGGTGCTTCTATTTGCAGGCAATCTGAATTTCTATGTAAATACCTCCCAAAGAATCTTACAAAAGGCTGCTAGAGATAGTATTTCCACAAATTTATAAGATTAAAGATCAATATTCAAAAAATCAACCATGTTTCTTTGTGCTATAAATGAACAAATGCACTTAGAACAAAACTAACAGTGCCATTGAAAGGTAACACCAAAGATAAAGACTTAGATATAAATCTTATAAAACGTGTATAAAATCTGTATGGCAACAGCTGCAAAACACTAATGAAAGCAAAAGCAGACCTGGATAAATGAAGAGACAATCACTGTTCATGAATTAGAGGACTTCATATTAGTAAAATGTTAATTCTCACCAAACTAACCCGTAGATTTAGTGCAATTTCAATCAAAATCCCAGACAGATTTTTTGTGTAGAAACTGGCAAGGTGATTTTAAAATGTTTATGGACAGTTAAGAAAAAAAGTCTAAGGACTGAAGTTGTAGTTCTGTGGTAGAGTGTGTGCTTAGCGTGTGGATGCTCTTGAGATTCAGTACCCAGAACCAATAATAGTAATAATAATAGCAACAACAATAATAAATAGAATAACTAGAATGGCAAAACAAATTGAAAGAAAATGAACAAATTTGGAAGATTCACACTACCAGATTTTCAAACTTAATATAAAGCTAGTAGTTGAGATGGTTTGCTATTAAGGAAAGAATTCACATGTAGATGAATGGCAGAGATTAGAACACAGCCCAATCAATGTGCATGCAAGAAGCCCTGAGTTCAAGCCCCGTACCGCCCCAACCTCAAAAAATAGACAGTTAAGAAAATGAAAAGACCAACCACAGACTGCAAAAAAAAAAATTTATATATCTTATATCAGATAAAAGATTTGTTTCCAACATGTAAAGAATTTTTAAGACTCAATAAACAAAAAAAAAATAGACAAAAGGTTTATAAATTCTGGAAGATATACTGATGACAAATCAGCATTTTAAAAGATGCTCAACATCTTTAATCCTTAGGG
This sequence comes from Castor canadensis, assembly GCF_047511655.1. Classification (NCBI taxonomy): domain Eukaryota; kingdom Metazoa; phylum Chordata; class Mammalia; order Rodentia; family Castoridae; genus Castor; species Castor canadensis. Next base: position 13,670,066 of record NC_133388.1, on the reverse strand, counting down.
AAGTAAAAATCTGAACCACCACGAGATAAAACCACACACCCATTAGAAGGACTTTTTAAAAAATCAAACCGGACAATGACAAGCTGAGGTACAAGTAAGAGGCAATTGCGATGCTCCTGCCTTGCTGCTGGGAATGCAAAATGGCACATCCACTTTACAAAGTTAATCACGTTCTTAACACAAAACATACAACACATAATCCTATGCGCGGTACTTACCCAAGTGACGCTGAAACTCCATTCACACCCAAACCATACACGAATATCAGGAATGATGGATGGATGTCCTGTTCACATAAGTTAACAAAAGAACAACCCAAGAAGTGATAAATAAGGACATAGAAAACTTGAATAGCACTCTAAGGCAACCATGTCTGTTACTGAGAAACCAACATCTGTAAACACTCCACCCAACAAAAGCAAAAAGTGGTCCTCACAAGTGTACATGGAACATTCTCCAAGACACAACATAAATTAGACCATAAAACAAGACCTACAGTCTTATAAATCACACAAATGAAATTGTACTAGGAAGGGGGGGAAGAGGGAGAATGGTAGAGGAGGTAAATCTAACTAAGATTTATTGTAAGCTCATATGTAAATATCACAATGTATCCCTCTGTACAACTATTACATGCTAATAAAATTATGTTTAAAAATTTGCTCTTTGAAAAGATTGACAATATTGATAAATTTTTCACTAAATTAATCAAGAAACAAAAGAAAGATTTTGATTACTAAAATTAGAAATGAAAAGAGGAGACATTGCTGCTAGCCTCTGAGAAATAAAAAGACTTACAAGGAATATAGGAGCAATTTTATGCCAGGTGACAGGGACAAAGGTCTACAGCTTCATGATGTTAGATTATGCAAGTTTTTAAAGTTATAACACCGAAAGCACAAGCAACAGAAGAAACAGATAAATTGGGCTACAGCCAATTTAAGAACTTTTATGCTGCAAATGGTACTAATGAGCAGGTTAAAAGGCAACCCACAGAATGTGAGAAAATTTTACAAGTCACACAGCTGATAAGGGATTTGTATCCAGAATACATAAAGAATCACTACCATTCAACAATAAAGTGACAAATACCCCAATTTAAAAATAAGCAAAGAGTTTTATTTTTTTTAATGCTAACTTCTTTATTAGCATATAATAGTTGTACAGGAAGGATATACCATGACATTTACATATGAGCTTACAATATATCTTTTTAAAAATTTTTTTTATTGTTTTATTATTCATATGTGCATACAAGGCTTGGGTCATTTCTTCCCCCATGCCCCCACCCCCTCGCTTACCACCCACTTCACCCCCTCCCTCTCCCCCCTACCCCCTCAATACCCAGCAGAAACTATTTTGCCCTTATCTCTAATTTTGTTGAAGAGAGAGTATAAGCAATAATAGGAAGGAACAAGGGTTTTTGCTGGTTGAGATAAGGATAGCTATAGAGGGAGTTGACTCACATTAATTTCCTGTGCGTATGTGTTACCTTCTAGGTTAATTCTTTTTAATCTAACCTTTTCTGTAGTTCCTGGTCCCCTTTTCCTATTGGCCTCAGTTGCTTTTAAGGTATCTGCTTTTAGTTTCTCTGCGTTAAGGGCAACAAATGCTAGCTAAGTTTTTAGGTGTCTTACCTATCCTCACCCCTCCCTTGTGTGCTCTCACTTTTATCATGTGCTCAAAATCCAATTCCCTTGTTGTGTTTGCCCTTGATCTAATGTCCGCATATGAGGGAGAACATACGATTTTTGGTCTTTTGGGCCAGGCTAACCTCACTCAGAATGATGTTCTCCAATTCCATACATTTACCAGCGAATGGTAACATTTCGTTCTTCTTCATGGCTGCATAAAATTCCATTGTGTATAGATACCACATTTTCTTAATCCATTCGTCAGTGGTGGGGCATCTTGGCTGTTTCCATAACTTGGCTATTGTGAATAGTGCTGCAATAAACATGGGTGTGCAGGTGCCTCTGGAGTAACCTGTGCCACAGTGTTGGGTATATCCCCAAGAGTGGTATTAAGCGAAGAGTTTTAAATAGACCTTTTGCCAATTAAGATACACAAATGACCAATAAGCACATGGAAAAATAATTAGTATCACTAACCATTAACTAACTGCAAATCACAATGGGATTTCAGACCCACTGGGAGACCAGAATCAACAAAATGTACAGTAACAAGTGAAGTGTTGGTTAGGATGTGGGGACAGTGGAACCCTCATATGTTGCTGTGCAAATATAAAATGGTACAGCCATGTTGGAAAACACATTGACAGTTCCAAAAATTTAAACATAGAGTGACCATGTGAGTGATTCTGCTCAGAGACAATAGTACATGAATGTTCCCAGAAGAATTATTCAAAACAGCTAAAAGCGAAGACAACCCAAATATTCAATAGTTGACAGATGGTTAAACACAAAGTGGTATATCCATTTAAGAGAACAGATTGAGCACCCCCATCCCAAATCCCCAAATCTGAAATGCACCAAAACCTGCAACTTGTTCAATGTCAACATGATATACAATTGAAGATTTCACACCTTACCTCATGTGATGAGTTGAACTCAAAACACGGGCAAGCTAAAAACACTATAAAATCACTTTCAGGATAGGTGTATAAGGTAGACATGAACTACAGATAAATTTCATGTTTAGTCTTGGATTCTGTTCCTAAGATACCTCATTCTGTGCATGAAAATATTCCAAAATTTAAAATCCAAAACACTGCCAGTCCCAAGCATTTCAGATAAGGGGCACTCAGCTTGCATTTTATTTTAAGCCTAAAAAGAAGTGATACAGTGATACAATATTGATGAACCAAAAACATTAAGTGAAAGACACCAAAAGCCACATATTTTGTTAGTCTGTTCATATAAAACATCTTGAATAGGAAAGTCTATAAAGACTGAGGATGGATTGATGGTCGCCCTGGAGGAAGAGGAAATGTGGAGTAAGTGCTAATGGATACAGGGCTTTTTATGGTATGACAAAAATGTTCCACAGTGGTGTGCCTGCACAATTCTTGAACATGCTGTATTATAAACTACAGAACTGTACACTTTAAAAGGATGAATCTTTTTTTTTTCCTTTTTCTTTTATTATTCATATGTGCATACAAGGCTTGGTTCATTTCTCCCCCCTGCCCCCACCCCCTCCCTTACCACCCACTCCGCCCCCTCCCTCTCCCCCCCCCAATACCCAGCAGAAACTATTTTGCCCTTATTTCTAATTTTGTTGTAGAGAGAGTATAAGCAATAATAGGAAGGAACAAGGGTTGAGATAAGGATAGCTATACAGGGAGTTGACTCACATTAATTTCCTGTGCGTGTGTGTTACCTTCTAGGTTAATTCTTTTTGATCTCACCTTTTCTCTAGTTCCTGTTCCCCTTTTCCTATTGGCCTCAGTTGCTTTTAAGGTATCTGCTTTTAGTTTCTCTGCGTTAAGGGCAACAAATGCTAGCTAGTTTTTTAGGTGTCTTACCTATCTTCACCCCTCCTTTGTGTGCTCCCGCTTTTATCATGTGCTCATAGTCCAATCCCCTTGTTGTGTTTGCCCTTGATCTAATGTCCACATATGAGGGAGAACATACGATTTTTGGTCTTTTGGGACAGGCTAACCTCACTCAGAATGATAACATTTCGTTCTTCTTCATGGCTGCATAGAATTCCATTGTGTATAGATACCACATTTTCTTAATCCATTCGTCAGTGGTGGGGCATCTTGGCTGTTTCCATAACTTGGCTATTGTGAATAGTGCCACAATAAACATGGGTGTGCAGTTGCCTCTGGAGTAACCTGTGTCACAGTCTTTTGGGTATATCCCCAAGAGTGGTATTGCTGGATCAAATGGTAGATCGATGTCTAGCTTTTTAAGTAGCCTCCAAATTTTTTTCCAGAGTGGTTGTACTAGTCTACATTCCCACCAACAGTGTAAGAGGGTTCCTTTTTCCCCGCATCCTCGCCAACACCTGTTGTTGGTGGTGTTGCTAATGATGGCTATTCTAACAGGGGTGAAGTGGAATCTTAACATGGTTTTAATTTGCATTTCCTTTATTGCTAGAGATGGTGAGCATTTTTTCATGTGTTTTCTGGCCATTTGAATTTCTTCTAAAAGGATGAATCTTATGGTTAATGAGTTATTCCTCGATTTTTAAAAAAAAACTGTATATGAATGTTTTTAGTGACTTATAAGCCAGAGTGGGGTCAGGGAAGGAGGAAATGAAACAACCTCAAGTCTCTCATGAAGAACAGATAAAAATAAATAAATACAACTGGTGCTTCATAGAATGGAATATTCCTCAGCAATTACAAAAAAAAAAAAAAGAAGAACGAATGACCTTCTGAACACAGCATAGTTGTGTCTCAAATGCACTCTAGTAAGTGAAATAGCCAAACTCAAAAGGCCACATGCTGCATAGCTCGTTTCTATGACCGTCTTCCAAAGACAAAATCATATGGACAGATTAGAGATCTGTGGTTGCCTGTGGCTGGGGATGATAGAAGGGCTGTGTACAAAGGAATTCTCCTGTATCTTGGAGGTGGTGAAAACACAACTGCCTAGCTTTGTTAAAAACTCAGAATTAAACACTAAAAAAAAGAGAAAACTTTACTCTATATGCGTCTCTCCTTAAAAATATATAGGTGATTTTCTCTTTTGTCAGTACATAAGTAACTACTTCATTTTTGGAGTACTGTGTAGATTCCACACTGTAAGTATATCCTAGCTTATTTACCCATTTCTTAACTGTCATCGGGGCTCTTTCCTTTCCTTTCCTTTCCTTTCCATTCTTCTCTCCTCCTCTCCCTGCCTTCCCTTCCCTCCCCTCCTCTCCTTTCTTTTTCTTTCCTTGCTATTAGAGCATTGCTCAGTAAATATTCCTGTGCTTGTCTCCTTTTGCTATGTGTTTTTATTCCCCTAAGACCCACATCTACAAATGGAATACCTAGGTCAAGTCTTACCGTTCCTGTCCTGCTGCACATGGCTGACCCTCAGGGATCCTTCTGCCCGGTGACAGCCTGGAACCTCCCTCTGCAGCCCAGTTTGGGGCTAAGCCCTGACTGCATGCTCAGCCTTGCATTTTCTAGGAGTTTGTTACTTCCTGATTCCCACACATGTTTCCAACACCATCACCCTGTTTGGTGGATGGAATTATTTAATCCATATCCCTTCTGTGGCTTCTTTATCTCGTTTTCCCACAATCCTTCCTGCTTGGAGGTAGCTGATACATTAGATTCTACAGTTACATGGGATTTCTTCAGAAGTAATATTTTTTAAAACAATGCTGGACGTTAGTTACCATAATTAATGACTTGCTTATTATGAATGGATGATTGATGCAGAGTGTGTGTGTGTGTGTGTGTGTGTGTGTGTGTGAATTGAAACTTCCCGGGAAAGAGGTGAATCAATGATGTCCCATCATAATAATATAAATACCATATATACTTTTTACATATTGTTAGCCATGAAGTCTTAGAACTAGGAAGTGACCTCACTACACCCATGGGAGAAGGACCCTTGGACCACATCATGCTCATTGCAGAATTCTCAGTGTCTAGCAGTCCCTGACATGGACTAGGTAGGCAGCGAGTGTTGGATAAACAGCCTCCCAGGTTATTCAAGTCTAACCCAGCCCGTCTACTTGAGACTTTAGCTCACAGGTTTTGGAATCAGGCAACTGTCTGCTGTAGCCTGAGAATTCCCACACCCCTTTGTCAAACCCAGGGTTCTCTTCCAAGCTCTAGAACTGCACGACCATCTGCCTAACAAACCGCTTCACTGCCACATACTCTACCGTTAAATGAAGACTAATAATCGCCTGTTTTGGGGCATGACCTATGTGCAAGTACCAAGACTGACTCTTCAATTTTTGTGACAACCCTGTGCTGTATTAGCATTGGTCCTACCTCGCAAATGAGGAGACTCTTTGGCTTCCCCATCCTCAGATGTTTCCACTAGACACCTAGGGCTGGGCGTGGTGATGCCTGTGTCACATCTCACACATTCTTTATGGAATGTGGACAGTTCTACATGCCTTTGGACCTCCCTCTTCAATGAGAGAACTTTCCCTTTATCAGTGTGCCAGGTATAATAGTGGTTCTCTCCCCCAACATGCACATAAATGAGCACTTTAAAAATCAAATAAAAATCAAATCAAATCTAAGAAGTCCCATATTCAATCCTGGAGGACCCCCCTCCCTCCACCCCATTCAGTTATACCAGGAACCCCAATCTTCCTCAGACTATACAGTTGAGGCAGAGGCTGGCCTTCTGCCTCCTAATCCCTGTATTCTGTCCATGGTGACTGTTTGTGGGAACAGAGCCCAGGCGTCCATCCCTCCAGAATCATGCAAAATTTGTCTCTTTCCAAGTTCAGGGTCACTCCATGTTGAAAGCTCATAACTAAACAATTCCTTTCTTTATGAGAAAAGCCAACCTAATCATAAACACAAAAGTTATTAAATTCTCTTTGAGGCTGGAGGAACTCTTACTTGGAACTGAAGGCCTGGATGTACATCCCACAGGGGCAGGGAATGGACAGATCATTTCTCACAGAAGCCAGAGAGCAATTTGCTTCTCAAACATTCACCTGTCACTTCTGTTTTACCCACTGGGCCTCTTTGAACTACTTGTACTGTGACCTAAAATAAAACAGGCAAAACAATCAGAACCCATATTTTGCATCTCTCAGATAAGAAACCAAGAATTGTTCCCATCTCTGAACTGGCAAGAAGCTCACAAGTTTCAGATGTTGCCCAGGAGTGGGGATGTGTCTCAGTGGTAAGCACTTGCCTAGTGTGTGCAAGGCCTGGGCTCCATTCCCAGCACTGCAAAGAAGAACAGCCAGCTCAAATGTTGCCCACCTCTAGACTCAAAAGCCTAACAGTGGCGAGGTCTTGTTTTATAACTATCAATTCCACTAAAACAAACCAAGATTCCTTAGAAAATGGCTTCTAGGCCAGGCAGGAAAAGTACAATATGGACTTAACACCTAATTGTGCTCCCCAAAATAAGTGTTCAACCAAAGATGCTGGGGATATATAAAATGGACACTAACATCAACTTGAGTCAGTCTGAAGAGAACCCCAAAGGCAAATCTGAGACTAACATGAGCAATAAGATAATGATGGTTGCTGTGAACTGGATTGTACCTCCTTTAAATTTTCATGCCGGATTCTCTAACTCCAAAATGATGGCATTTGGAGATGAGACTTTGGGAAATGACTGGGTTTAGGTGAGGTCAGGAGGGTGGAGCTGTCATGATGGAATTAGTGTCCTTATAAGAATGACACCAGAAAGCTTGCCATCCCTCTCTTTCCACCATGCTGGGACTCAGTAAGAGCTTGGCTCTCTGTACACCAAAGAGAGAGCCCTCACCAGAACCCAACCATGCTGGTGCCTGGATCTTGAACTTCTAGTCTCCAAATCTACGAGAAAATAAGTGTCTGATGTATAAGTCACCTAGCCTATGGCATTTTGTTATGGCAGGCTGAGCCAAGACAAGAGTAAAAGGCTGTTATTCACTGAATAAAATAAGAATTCAAGAGTGCATACAGATAGGACAAAAGAAGTAAATAAGGAGAAAAACTCTTTCTTATAACAGAAGTAAAAAGAATAATGGAGTTAGCAAATTGCCATTTTATGACCATCATAATATCAAAATCAGACATGAATCCTTACTGGATGTTACCGCCACTGTGGAAGTTACAAGATGTTATGTTGCTCAAGATATCCTCACATTGCTTATTAATTCAGAGGGAAATGACTGCTTTGCAGTGGAGAAGGCCCCTTAACCAAGTGATCAAAACTAACATCATCAATAACGCAATAAACCAAGTCAACATGCTCCTGTACAACACCCTGAGAGGCACAGAACCCCACTTCTGGGCTTTCCTGCCAAAAATGCACATCTTAACCTGACAGTGGGGGGATCATCAGATGAACCCAGCTAGAGGACACTGCAAAACAAAATGTTGATGTCAAGGTAAACTAATGTAGTCAACTAAAGAAGAATAAGAAGTGAAAACCACATGCAGGGTTGGGGTGTAGCTCAGTGGCAGAGGACTTGTGTGGCATGTTCCTGGCTCTACTTCCAACCTCAGTACTGCAAAAAAATTAATTAAATGCAATGCTCAATTCCAAAATTGGGACTTGGGTCAGAATAAAAATGATCCCAAAGACATCATAGGACAATTGGTGAAATTTGAATAATTTCTATATAGAATATATAATAATATTAATGTTGAATTTTCTAACTTTGATAATTATACTATAAGATGAATATCCTTATTTTTAAACTATATATAATAACTGTGGGCAGAGATGTGTGATATCTGTGTGCTTATTCTCAAATGGTTCAGAAAAAGTAATTATTGGATGCGTATACATAAAAAGAATGACAAACCAAATGTAGCAAAATATTAATAATTGATGAATCTGGATCAAGAGAACATGGGGGTTCTTTGTACCGCTTGCCCAACATTCTGGGGTTTGAAATTATATCAAAATAAAGAGATATCCAATAAAATCCAATTACATTCACTGTAACTGGGATAAAAGGGCTAAATTCAGTCAAGCAATGACGATTTCCACACCTCAGTAACTAACTAGGTCTACATTTCTGTTGGGTTTACACAGCTATAGAGACAGTAGTTGGTGATGGTGGTTTTTCAAATCATATTCAAGTCGTTGGAGGAGAAAGAAGTTTGAAAGCAAATCCTTACCAAAACCCACAGCACTGGTACATCCCAGTAGCTCTCACCCCAAGAATTAACAGTTCTTGTCAGTGAATGCTCTTTCAGCTGCAAATAGCAGAAACTTATCTCTAAATGGCTTTGCAAAGGAGATTCATTGGCTCTGGAGTTCCAGGAACTCATAAATTCCTCCTACCTGTTCGGATTCTTTCTGCTTCCAGGCAGACCCCTTCCCATAAGAGGAAGATGCTGCCAGCAGCTCCATACTTGTCTTCTACCAGCTTCATGGCCTCAAGAAAAAGGGAAACTTCTCTGTTTTCCTAGTCAATTGCCTCTTCTTGCAATTGCAGGTCTACCCCTGGTGGACTGTGAGGTATAATCACTGACAGTCCAGGTTCGGGGTGCAGAGTAACCCTCCTCCTCCCAGAGAAGCTAGGAAGTGGAGGGACCATCAGCCTGGCCTCACCATCTGTGTGGCTGCTGGGAAGGTCTGTGCCCCAGGGAAAAAGCTGGGTTCTTAGAGCAGAAAAGGCTGGGAGGAAGGTTAGGTGGGCAGAAATAATATGTCAACTATGTCCGCCCTCTGACTGATGAAATTCTATGTCTCACAGTCTTCCCATGATACCTGCAGCTATCATAATGCACCAAAATCATCACAATCAATTCTGCCCTCTCGCCACCTCAGAACAGACACCCCAAAGTCACGTCCTTATCCAGATCCAAATCCACAGTCACTAGGTAGGTTTCATCCATCTCCATTAGATCTGAATGTCAATTCTGGAGCTCCAGAAAGTAACATATGACTGAAAGATAAATGAGTTCCCTACCTAACACAACTCTCACAGAACAGCAGAGAAAGAAAAAAGAAAAGCTGAAGTCACCTTCCCTTGGGAAAGGGGAAATAACACCAAACTGTCACTTCACTTTGGTTAGCTTGCATGTGACAGCAAAGGCTCACTGTTAGCAGTGGACAAGTTCCCTGGTCAGCACTGCTGGCTGCCCCTGACCCTGCTCTCTGAGAACATCACCCAGCCACTAGCCTTCACTACTGGATCATGGAAAACAATCCTTGTGTTTACTGTAACAAATACTTAAGATAATTAACTTACAAAAAGAGATTTGCTCACATAATGTGAGAGAGAGAGAGAGAGATCCACAATTCCCTTGAAGAGCATACCTCTAATGACCTAAAACCTTCTACCAGTCTCTACCTCTTAAAGTCTCTGCCACCTTGCAGTAGTGCCATGTGGGGAACCAGCTTTTGGGGGACATTCCAGATCTAAACTATAGCAATCCAGGAGCAGATGTCTTTGACAATCCAATTTCTCTTAGAGTAGCTTCAAGCCTTCAAGATTGCCTCTGAGAACTGAGCAACTCAGGTTTTCAGTTTCCCAAGACTGAGATTTCTCTACAAGTTCAGTAACTTACAAACCCAATAGGAATCTGGTCAACCTGTTTCAGGGCAACTCCTTGGACTGGCATCTGAAGCTAGAACTCTGCTCGAGGTACAGTCCTTGCATCTAGGTCACAGCTTGGGAGATTCCACAGAGCAGGGAGCAGAACCTGGCCTCTCTCTGGTCTCTGCCCACCTAAATTATACCTCAACCATGTGGCCTCCATCTTGGCCAGGTAATCTGGCAAGCCAAGTGTCAAGTGATGAGTCTATTTACCTGCTCTATGGGCAGACCAAACATAGTGAGGTTACATTATATGGACATATGGCATATCCAGGACCCGAAGTGAGGCTTGAGAGGGACTTGGACAGATGAAGGGATATCATGGTTTTCCAGGAACTCTACAAATTAACTTGATTTGGGGACAGAGCTGGCATTCTTAATTCTGTAAGGAAGAAGATTAACTGACACAGGCCGAAGCCACCCCTTTATTGGATGCCCCAGCTTTCCCCAAACCTCATCTCTTTCATGTAAGAATTCACTGGAGTCCACAAAAAGCAGCTGACATGCTCCTCACTTCCTGCCCTGTCTCTTAACTAACACAAGGAGGCACAGGCCCAGGTCCGAGCACAGGCAAATCACTCCCACCTAACAGACTTGGTTCTGTGCTACAGGGACCAAATTCCCAGCTACAGATGGGGAATTTTCATTGCCCCAAACCATTTACCAGTCCACTGGTACTTCATTTGAGGTTCTGTCACTCACCACACCTCACTTTTGCTACTAACTTTTCTATCGAGTCAAATCTTTGGATGCAAGAGACAAAACTCTATTTTCTCTAGTCACTGAAAAGTCTAGGGGTAGTACAATGCTACTGGGAACTTTCTTCATCTCTCAACTTTGCCTTCCTATGGTTGTGTTTGGCCAGAAGAGGCTACTAACAGCTCCCAAGTTGCATTCTACCAGCTTAGCGATTTCATAGAAAATGGCTTCTCATTCCAGGCAAAATTCTAGAACTAACTCTCATTTGGCCAACTTGGAGCTATGTGTCTACCCCTGAATCAAATTTCCATGGTAGTAGGGGCTAGGAGCCCCTTAAACAGAAAGTTGAAGAGGGGGAAAACTGGGGTGTCATTACCAGAAGAGAAAGAATTGACACTGGGTAGGAACCAAGAACACACATCCACTCTAAGTTTCCAGACTCAAATAGCAGTCCTACCTGAAGATCACAAATACCTACTGTGTACCCTTCATCTGCTTATTCTTCCAACACAGATTTTCAAACAACTATTATTACAATCTTAGCTAATCCTCATAGCATTTATTTATCATGGCTGGAGCTCCACGCTACTCACTCATTTAGTACTCACACATTATGAAGTAAGTACTAGAATTGTCTTCCTCATTGGATAGGAAGCTAGAGCACAGAGCATAGGTGAATCACTCATTGCACAGCATTATAGAGCTGGGCATCTATACTTCACTTCTTAGGGCTACTGCACAAACCATCACAAACTGGGTAGCTTAAAACAGCAGCAATCCTCGCTCCACAGCCCTGGAGGCTCAAAGTCCAAAATCAAGTTGTCTTCAGGGCTGTGCTCCCCATGAGACTCTGCTTAGGCTCCACCTGCTCTCTTCCTAGCTTTTGGAGGACGTCAGCAGTCATTGGTGGTCCTTGGCTTGTAGCTTCATGGTTCCAGTCTCCTCTTTCACTGTCATGTGGCTTTGCGTGTGTCTGTGTCTCATGACCAAGTATATTGGATTAGGGCCACCTTAATGATTTTATTTTAACTTGATTACATCTTTAAGATCAACTTCCAAGTATTCTTCCATCCACAGGTCATAGGATTTAGACTTAGAGGAATCTTCTTGGGGAACACACAACATTATCTAAGCCAGGCCTGGTTCAGTGCTTGCTCACCTCCAGCCTCAAGTCTAGGAGCTAGGCTTGGGATCCCACAGTGAGGAAGTTAGGAATGTCCCTTGTGGGGACTTTCACAGTTTAGGGAGGCCCATTTGGCACAGTAAGCCAGGAAAGTCATCCCTGGCCCAGCCACAAGAGTCTCTGGAGGACGTGATGCTTTACCAAACCCTGAGGAGTAAGAGGGTGCAGCAGAAAGAGCCGGAGGGGAGAGGGACCCTAGGCAGCAAGGAATAGAGCTCGTTTGCTTGCATAAAACAAAGTAGTTCAAAGAAAACAAAGAGGGACCTGAAGAGGCTGGTGGGGCAAAACTAGAGGAATGCAGACATGAAGGACGTCATGATGTCATGTCCCGACAGCATGTCCTGATGTCATGAGGAGCCACCAGAGAGCAAGTGAGGGGTTCAGATAGAGCCACTGATATTTTATTCAACCCCTTACTGTCCTGAGGCCAACAATCTTAGCTCTGTTTTACACAGTTTAGAAAGAAATGGTGGCTTTCAGAGATTGCTGGGTTGAGTAGAGACAGAGGCACAATCTGGGCCAAGCTGTCACTTTGAAGGTCCCCCTAGATCTCGTCTTACTCAGAGGAATTGTGGGTTATGAGGCAGTGACTGTGGACACAGATGGCTAGGTCAGGTGCCGGGGTTGAGTCCTGCTCCATACTCACTAGCCGTGTGATATTAGAAGTTGTTCCCCCACTCTGTATGGTAGCTGCCTTGCAGGGCTGCTCTGGGGAGTGAGCAAGAGGTGGGTGGAGAGGCCTGGGAAACTGACACACAGCAAAACAGGAGCAGCCTGGAAAGCACATGATTACTGTTACCTCGTCCTTACCATTCCTGCTGCCCTGGGCAAGCAGAGCTAGGGAGGACGTACCTGCCCATTATGTTCCTGTGTCACAGCTGGCCACTCGCCCCTGCAGAGTTGGTGCTCCCCATCATTTCCTCCCAGTGCAATCAGGGCTTTGATTAAAATGACTTCATCAGTCTCTCTGGAGGCAAAGCCAACAAAGGGAACAAGGACAGTAATTGCTTTCTGGGAATGTGCCTGGATATTTGGATGTTTCCTATGAAGGAAAGCAAGTGTGGGTGGTGTGGGAAGATTTCCCTGGGAGCCGGGCAGAGGGAGACACTTTAGGGGTTGCTGGGGGAGGCTGGCAGACACAGCACAGATTTCCAAGTGGGCTGAGGGATTTTTGAAGGCTAGCACTCCATACCCCCATGCCCAGGCCTGGGGCTCCGGCATACAGCAGGCTGCTGTCTCCTCCAGAAAGTGAAATGAGCAAAGCTAGAGTTGATGTGGCTGTTCATTTGGTCATCCTGAGAAATGGGGCCTTATTTTGGTTAGAATTACCCAAGCTGGGCCCCCTTGCCAGAGCCCCTTGTCCATCTTCCTCTCCCTCTCCATTCAAGGGTCATTCTCAAAGGCCACAGAGGCTGTCCAGGCCCTTCCAGCTCTCCTTTCCCCATTCCTACATAACAGCAGGGCCATTTGTACTAAACTGTCTGTGCCAGGAATCTTCAACAGAAACAAAATGTAAACCACATACACAGTTTAAAATATTCTAGTAACCATGTCAAAAAAGTAAAATAGATGAAATTTATTTTAATCAGAGTTTTGATTTACCCTAATATATCCAAAATATTGACATATTACATGTTTAAATCATTAAGATTTTATACAGTCTCTAAATTCTTGTGTGCACATTTTGTGCTTACATCTCAATTTGGACTTGCTGTATTTTAAGTGCTTTGTCTGTACTGTGTACTAATGATGGACCATGGTCTTGTTTCCATTTATCAACTTGTTACTGTTCCCGCCTGTGGAAGGAGGCCCTGAAAAGTGTAGTCCCCATCCATGGAGCCTGGCATGGTGCCTGGAATTCAGTGGGAGATTAGTGCTTGTTTTGAAGTGAGGGTCTCTTTGCTCTCCTACTAAGAAATGATGCAAGGAGACATGGGTCTCTTTTCTTTGGGTATGGCAATGCCTAGTGATCCTCCTCCGCTTCCTTGTTCTTTTCCCATGTGACAGGAAGCCTGCACCTATGAAGAAACAGAGGAACCAACAGGTAAGCTTCTGTCCACTGGGCATTCCCTATTGGTAAACATCAGCCCTGACAAGTATGCATGGGCAAAGTCAGACAAGGCCCCCGAGGGCCTTCTGACTTCCTACATTCTCCTAATTATTCCATCTACCCATTCAATCATAAATTCATGAATGTGTTCATTCATGAACCATTCCCAGAGCCTTCCATTTAAGCTAGGCATCTGCTGGCTGCTGATGTGTTTCATGGGTAAATAAGAAACCATCTTACTTCTTGCTCTGCCATTTTCTGGTGCACTTGTTCCAGCAGGATCTTTGTTAAAATTAGAAGAAACAAGCCAATGAGCAATCCCTGTGCAAAACGGATATCCTCCTCCCCACCCCCATGGACTTTAACCAAGCTTCCATCTCTCCTTCTGTGGACAAAATCCCCTCTGTGTGCCATGTACCACATTGGGCTCACTTACCTTCATCTTATTCAATCATCCACTTCCAGAGATGAATAAGCTATGGCTCAGAAAGGCTAAGTAGCTCACCTGCTGTCATTATGAGCAAGTGGCAGAGCTAAGATATGAACTCAATTCCCAGCCTCCCTAAATGGGCAGCTTTTGGCCGTGCTTCAGTATAGCTCTGGTCACTCACTCCTTCCAGGCACACCATGTTTGGCACATAGCAGATGCTCAGAAAATCTATACTGATCAGATGAATGGAAAACTTGTTGAATTAAAAAAATAAATGGATGGTTGGATGAGTTCATTCTTCACTTCATCATTACTAGTGGATTGGCATTGATCTAAAATATAGGTTCTCTATGATCAAGAATTCTGTGAACTTTGGAATCATCTAGGTCTTCATTCAAATCCTGGCACTGCCCATATTTGGTACTCACAGTGAATTGAGCAAAGATAACCTCTCTGAGTCTGTTCTGTGGTTTAGATGCAACACTTCGACATGACTACTCACACAGTAAAAACCTGTTAAATTGAATTGTCTTGAACTGCAATTTCATAGCAGAGTCCTAGGGAGCCGAGAGAAGAGAAGGCTTGATTTTTGTTGGGAGGATGATGAGCGGCCTTGAGTATCACCTGGAGAACATGTATCACCCAGGCTGTGGAACATGGTTGTAGAGGACTCTGGTCCCCCACTGGTCCAGATACCAGCAGCTGGGGAGACCCTGTAGCAAATGGCAAGGAAAAAAGTGTCTCAACTGCAAGAGAAGGGAATGTTAGGACCGGGCCGCTGAGGACAGCAGGACTTCCTGTACATTTTGCTGTCACTCTAGCATTATTTTCTCCAGCCTGCTTAAGGGGACAGGTGCTGGGCCATGTCTACCCTCTAGACATGCCTGGAATAATTTATCAAGTCACTCAGCAAGAAACTCATGAATTCTTAAACCCTTTGAAGGGCTTTTCAGGAAGGATAGGCGTCCACTCTGAGGTCTCTGTGGCTCCCTGCCTACCTCATCTGGGTTCCAGATGGGGCACAATGGCAATGTCATGCTCCCTACTGTGCCATTCCCGGCTGAGAGCCTTTTAAGGAACACACTTTCTCATTTCTAGATCCCAAGTTCTCTGCATGCATGAATTATGCACCCAGACCTTGGCATAACTACATCTGTGACTATCTCTAAAACCCAAAGGCACTTCTCGCCCATTCCCACACTAAATTGCCAGGACAAAGAGTGTGCAGGTGACCTCTTACCTTATCAGCTCTGAGAGAGGTTAGGATCAACCACTTCACTGCTGCTGGCCTCAGACTGGGTAATCTGACCTCCTTGCCTGATTGGTAGGAGTCTGAGAGAAGAGAGTATTATTCAATTAAGCAGCCAGCAGTGCTGGGCACAGATTAAGGGCTCCAAAGACAGCAGAGAGCGCTGTTTTCACTGTTACTCTACACTGCTCCATATGCCTGCCTATCTGGGGGAGGTCCAGGGTTGCACATGCAGTGGACTGCATTTCAGGAGGGAAACACAGAGCCCCTAAGACTCAGTACTTTACCAGTGAGCAGTGAGCAAGTTGCCCAGGGAGAGATGTGACCTCACCCTCTTTCGGTTACTCACTAAAAATACAGTCCTGGGGCCGGGCTTGTAGTTGGGTAGTAGAGTGCTTGCCTTGCAGGTGTAAGGCCCAATCTCATCACTGAGAGAGAGGGGGGTAAAAAGAAAGTTTACAAAACACATTCGTGAAAAGTGGTCCTATGAAAGAGCTACCAAAGCCTTGCATCCTCGCTGTCCCCATGAGAACGTGCAGGGTCACTGTCATGGCTGAATTTGATTTGCCATTTTTATTGGATTGAAAGGTGTCTTGGTGATTAGTGAAGCCCACCTCTATGTGTGTCTGTCAGACATTTCCAGGTAGGAGTAACTGGTGATGGAGGGTGGGGAAGGGGCTGGAGACTGAGCCAGAGGGACTAAAACCAGAAAAAAAAGAGGAGTAAGCCTCTCTCTCTCTCTCTCTCTCTCTCTCTCTCTTCTTGACCACCATGGGGTGAACTTCTCTACTTTGCCATGCCCTCCCTGCCATGATGGACTGAAACCTCTGAAACACAGATGCTCAGGGCCTGTGGCAAATCATCCCTTCAAATAAGTAAGTAATTTTAAAAATGAAAAGTGAACCCTGATCCACCAGGAGAAAGATTCAGAGAGTTTCAAGCAGAAGGAATAGCAAAGACCAGTTTTCTGAAGGAAGCACACTTCAGTTGCCATGCTCCTGGACAGAAATGCCTCCTGTGGCCAGAGCAGTCAAAAAGAGAGCTGGTGGGCTGAGAATAGGGGTGAGGGAGGGAGAAGATTAAAGGATGATTTCTGGATCCTTGGTTAATTCTTCTTAAAGATGCTTTTGGAAGAATTAGCAAAATAACCATTCCTCTAGACAAACATAGCTCCTCATCTGGCTACAGAAAGGGAGCATGGCTGGATTTTAACCCCCACTTACCTTCCTGCCAGCTACTCTTGGACAATGTGCAACATGTAGACTCATACATGGAGTACCTGGGCTGTACCATTATTATCAGCTTAACATAGAGACAGATGGAAGAGGGAAATCATTGCACAGTGCTGGCCAGGTTAAATATGAGGTGTCATTAGCCACCCAAGAGAAGCTGCTGAGTTGACAGCTGTACAGAGCTCTGGGAGTCCTCACTGTGTCATTTTCCATGCCTGTGTGAGATCAGTCATGCCATGCGTTAGACAGCATGCATGCATATCTGCCTGGGAGGTGCTTACTCGGGGTGACCAGCAACATGTTAGAAATCAAACTTTAATGAGGCACTTATTGCCAGGATTCTTGCAAATGTGGGGCTGAATTTAAAAGTGCATGCCACCTTAAATTTTGTGTCTCTTTAAATCTAGCCCCAATCTTAAGTAATTCAATGGTGATGGGATAGTCTTTATAAGTGAAGCTGGTACAGTTGGACATCCTTTTAGAAAAGAAGAACCTCAGTCTTTAATTCACATCATATGTAAAAACAAAAATAGATGATAGGCAGAACCATACAACTTTTAGTTGAAAGTGAGAGTGTTTGTGACCTTGAGGAAAGTAACAAAACAACAAAATCAATTGGATTTTAGCAAAACAAAGAATTTCTCATTGAAAAACATGAGTAAGAAAATGGAAAGAAGGCAAAATCACAGACTGAATAGACTTGTGTTATTCAGAAAGTGCAGAGAAAGGAGCTCAATCCAGAGTCAGTGGATGTAGATGGGTTCAGCAGAGGCAGTAGCAGGGAGGAGAGCAAAAAAAAGAGAAAGAAACAAGCAAGTCTATGTTGTAATAACATAGCAGGTGGAGGGGATGGCATAGTGGAGAGATAAACAATCTAAACATGAAGAAGGTCACATAACACTGGGGGTAAAGTAAATAGAGTCACATGCAACCATATGTGGGTTAAACTTTGCTTTTTGCTTCTGTAACCTGCTTGCAAGGGTATATAAGGTGAGACCCCTTTGTTTTCAGGGCTCAGCCTCTGGATGTGCATCTGCTGATCTGCTCCCAGCATGCTAATAAATACTGCTTCCTGAAAAGCTTTGGTGTCCCATTTCCCTGCTTGAATACCCAATAACATTTTGGGGGCTCATATGGGACTTGGAGATAGTGTTTTCACCTCCTTGTCACCAAGACTCAGCATTCCTGACTCTTCAGAGAGGATCCTGCCAGGTGCCAGTGGACCTGTTGTACTCTCTCAGTACTCCAGAGAGCAAGTCTCAGTTGCACAAAGCAACCCAGAGAAGGCTCAGGAACAAATTGGGAGCCCCACCCAGCAGACTGGTAAAACCCAGGTTCAAATAATAGGCCTGCCTTTAGGAGGTGAAAGGGGAGACTAATCACCTCCCAGCAGACACCCTAGTAACCCTATCTGGGGTGAAACCATATCTCTCAGGTTGAGGGAGTGGGGCAAAAAGTGTGTGAGACACCTCCAGGAATTAGGGAGGTTGAGTACCTACCAGGAAGATAGACCAGGATGAGAAACAACACAAGTAAAAAGAAAGCACTTTGGGTGAAATGCAAAAAACCTCCAGTACTGGGGGGGGGGTGCGCTGAACTTCCTGGTAAATAGCCACAACCAAGGTTAACGGATGGGTAACAAAAATTCAGTTCCAAAGAGGGAGACTCACAAGAGAACAGATGCACAATACACCATTCCACTAGATAGCCCTATGGGTATAATTAAAAAGGGTTTTGGGGGTTTTTTTTAGTGCACTCCAATTTTTTGTGTGTATGTGTCAATTTGTTTAAAGCATTGGGCAAAATTTAATTTGCTCCTGGAGTTCCAGCTCATCTTAATGCACTTAAGTTGACATTTTATTCTGGCATACTTAATTTATAAAACATGTGTGTGTGTGTGTGTGTGTGTGTGTGTGTGTGTGTGTGTGTGTGTGTGTGTGTCAGCATCTTCAAAATGCTGTCATAAGGTTAATGTGATATTCAAGGTAACAAAAAATCCAGGGTGTTTATGTTAAAGATCTCTGTTATAAACTGCTTAAGCTTTTTACATATGAATATGTAAACATCTTGAGGATGGTCATCATTATAGAGTCAATGTAAAAATTGTTACTTTTACTCTGTTTTACTGCTACTTTTAAGGAAACCAGTTTTCAAACTTAACTCAATCAGGTCTCACTAGGATGCAGGCATTCATGGGTTAACACTCTGGCTCAGACCAAAGGAGAAAAAAAAGTGGGGGGGAGGCACAGCCTGCAGCAGGAATCTTAAAGTTTGGGTAGTTAAAAAGATGACCTTAGCCTGTCTCATTCTGTCATAAATAAAATCTGGAATTCAATCTCTCTTATAATACATGGGTCTATTACATAGAAATGGGCTTTCTATTAATTTTTTTATACAAAAAAAATTTTAAGGTTGCTTTCTGATTTTTTCATGCAAATATAAAGCTCTAAGTTAAAACATTTTATGAGTTATTTTCAACACGTAACTATATATAGTATTATAGTATATATATAGTATATATATACATATATATATAGCATTAAGGATATGGTTTTTAAAAATAAAAGTTTAAAAAATACTTTTAAATTAAAAAAAAACTCCCCCAGGGGATACAAAATAAGTTGTCATAAAGGTACAGAGTAAGTTGCCATAAAAGATGGAGCTTATAGATGCTTATGTAAATGATTAAGTTGACTAAAATCTAAAAATTGCATTAATGGCTTTGTAAGGTCAGAATTTAATGTACTGATGTTAAACTAAAACTTAATTCTCTAAGTGCGTAACAACCAGGCTATCTTAAAATATTGTATTGTTCTTAATAACATTTACAAAAAAACTGTCTTAAAGAAGGTTTTTGTTTTATCAAGATAACTGTCAGGAATTTTTGGTGCTACAGGTTAATCCAAAAATTTATCAAGACAACAAGAGTTTATTAAAACCCAGAGAGGCAAGAGTCAGCTGGGCACAGGGAGTGCTGCTGCACTGATACGAGGGTTGAGACAGATTTACTTATGTAAAGCAAAAACAAAATAAAACCAAAAAAAACTAAAAAAGGAGCTCTACACTGGAGGTCCAGACCTCTAGTTTTTATTGACGTCACAGAGTAGAGATGGTAGTCCTACTCCTTCCATGTCAGGAAGAGGGAATTTTTGGCCTGGGATGACCAGATTGAGCTTGTTATTTTAGGGGGGCTCCACTGACTACAGGTTGGAGGGATCCTGCTGTATGTCATGAGCCATCTGTCAATGTCAGCAATCTGGGATGTGATCCCTTATCAGCATCTGAGCCATGATTCTTGGCCATTAGGTTTCCTAACTCCACACTTAGTCCCCATAAATACTTACCTGTCTTCTCTGGTGATTTTTGTCAGTGTTTTGACTACTGAGGTATCTGAGTCATAACTAAATAAAAATTCATTCAAAAGTTGGTTTATGTAAAATTTTCTAGATGACCTCATAATTATGGTTAAACAACTATTGTCTTGTGTGATTCTGATGCAGTCAGTACCCTATATTTGTCTGTGACTGGGCTATTTGGAGTCACTGATACTGTTCCCCCTCCAACTGATGAAAGGAATCTAAGGTTTTACTTCAAGAGCAACAGCTAAACTAAGATGTATATATAACCACTATAGAGCTGTGATGCTGTTGCTGGATCCTGTATACTAAATATATTTATGTTTTTCAAGTATATAAAACCTTCTAAAATACAAAATTTAGATAAACACAGTAACAAAGAGTTAATGATACTGATATACTATTCTGTTAGTTGCTTAATTGTCTGTTAAGATTTTAACCATGGCTCTTTTAAGTTTTTGTCATTACAGTTCTTATCTTTCTGGGGCATTTACAATCAAGTCCATAAAAAATGACTCTAATAACTACTTATGTGTCAACCAGGTTAGCTTTTTTGACATCTGCTTTTGTTGGATTTTGTTTTGTATTGTCCTTGTCTAGAAGCCCACTGCCTAAGAACTACTCCTTCTAAGCCTCTTTGTTGCTTAAATATGGCCAAAATGGTCTATTTGGCAGTGACTACCTCCTGATCTACTCATTAGTCACTGCCTCCACCCCCCGACATGGGACCAAAACCAAACAAACAAAAATCCAGGAAAGAGCAAATCCTCAGAATGAAAAAAAAAAAATCAAAAAAGATCTTCATACCACCCTGAACACACCCAATCTCATCTGGTCTTAGTAGCTAAGCAGGGTCAGGTCTGTTTAGTACTTGGATGGGAAACAGATCTTCAGAGAAGAGTGCTCAGAGACAGCAGTTTGGAGACAAGGGGGGAATGCCGTCAAAGTTCAAATGGAGTCACTTGTGCCAGACCTCTCAAAAATAACCAAGGCTGAGAAGATTGAGGAAATGGACCTTATACATGTGTGGATACCTGGCATTAAAGCCCTTCCAGACACAAACTCATTATTTAGACAGGGTCTTCTACTTAGATAGAGACAAAATGACTATTTTTACTGGCTCTAGACATGTCCTTTAATACTTAAAGATGATGTTTTTAACTTTTTAAAAACAATTTCTTAAACATATATTAATAATATATTGTTGCCATGGTAATTCTACTCAGTAAAAAA
The DNA here is from genome assembly GCF_047511655.1 of Castor canadensis. NCBI lineage: Eukaryota > Metazoa > Chordata > Mammalia > Rodentia > Castoridae > Castor > Castor canadensis. The sequence continues at coordinate 13,648,479 of NC_133388.1, read as the reverse complement.
AAATTTTTTAAATCCCAAAAACCAGGGGATGCCATCTGGGTAAAGAAATAAAATGCCCAACTGTTAAAAGCCTCATTGGAGGGGCCCTTTTGTTGTTAGCAGAGATAGCTCTTGGATCCAAGAGCTCTTGGATCCACAGCCAAGTCAAGTCAGCTTCTCTTGAGTGGGAGTGCGTCCCTGACATAGCCTCACCATGCAAGATCACCCTCTGGAATGCGTGTACCCTTCCTCAGCAAGACCGTGAAGGACCACAAACAATAGGACAACAGCCCTGCTCTAGTCACTCCTGAAGCTGACTAGACTACACAAGGCAGAATTTCAAATCTGGGAGGCACCCCTGCTCTCCTCTACACTCTTGGACTCTTACCTTTTGTGTTGGCCTTTACAAGTTTTCCCCCATGTACTAAATGATATAAAAGAGCCATTGCTGGGACCTCTGCACAGCCATACTTTGTATCATGCACCCGCCAACAGTTTGGGTGTTACATCAGCTCATTTACTCCCCAGGTTTGTGAGGTTGCTGGTAAGGAATACTGGAAGTCCCGGAGTAAGGAAAACAATGCAGGCTACATTTGTAATAAAAAGGGGGGGGAGGTGATGGGTCTTATCTTGGGAGCACGTTTAATGTTACCCTGCCTGGTCCCCTGGTATTGCTGTCTATCAGGACCATTATGGATGCCACAAAAGAAAAATGGCCATACATGTAATGATTCTATGGAAGTACAAACCCCTAGATCAAGATGATGCTCTTTAACCTTACTGGGGTCTGAGCATCAGAGTGGGGAATAATGTAGCAGGGAGGAGGGCAAAAAAAAAAAAGAAAAGAAACAAGCAAGCCTATGTTCTGATAGTATAATGGGTGAAGGGGATGGCATAGCAGAGAGATAAAACTTAAACAATTCAAACGTGAAGAAGGTCACATAACACTGGGGGTAAAGTAGTCAATAGAGTCACATGCAACCATATATGGGTGAAACCTTGCTTTTTGCTTCTTTAACCTGCTTGCAAGGGTATATAAGGTGAGACCCCTTTGTTCTCTGGGCTCAGCCTTTAGATGTGCATCTGCTGAACCGCTGCCAGCATGCTAATAAACATTGCTTCCTGAAAAGCCTTGGCGTCCCAGTTCCCAGCTTGAATCCCATAACAGCAGGGCAGACCAGAGGCAATGAGGCACTGGAGTCAGAAATTCAGAGGTGAACTCTGTGCTAGTGACTAGCATGGTGACAAGCACACAGCACTACTTGATTTGCTCTAAGCTTCGCACTCCCGCACTGAGCCATAACCTACAGTGAAGAGGCAGCTCTCTCCCCTGACCTCACCCACTTCCCAAATGCTCACTACACTCTGGGAAATGAGCAAGGACATCTCAGGGAAAGATGCTGTCCTGGGAATAAAATACTTGATAAAATGACTCCTTTGATCACAGAAATGATTGCAAAGGAACAAATCATCTCGAGGTAATACACTGTCATAAAGGAAGCATTTGTCAGAACTCATTCTTTGTTTAAAGGGATGCTCAGATATCTGCCATCCTGTCCCAAAACTTAGGGCACGTATTGACCAGGGCACAATTTGGGGAGGGGAGAAAAGTGACTGTGTGAATTTATGGGTTCGTTAATTTGCTTGACTGTAGCAATCATTTTACTATGCATATGTTTGTCAAGATAAATAAAGTCATGTGCACCTTAGATATACACGATAAAAAATTACTAACTAAATAAAAAATTTAAATGTAAAATGAAGAAAATTCCAGACTGAGAAAATACTTGCAGTACTTATGTCCGACATTAGGTTTGTAGCAAAATACTGAAAGAGATCTTGCAACTCAATAGTAAACAAACAGGTGGAAGATTTGAACAGACCAATCACAAAAGAAAATAAATGAATAGCCAATGAGCACGTGCATTGATGTTCCATGTCATCAGTCATTGAGAAGTACAAAATTGAAACACTTGTTTATACCCTAGAATGGCTGAATTAAAAGTAAGGAAACTACCAAGCATTGGTAAGGGAGAGAGGCCACTGGAATTCTTGTGTAAAACACACTTGGTGAAACAGATGAACAGTTTCTAATAATCGCACGAGACAAAAAAAATGTATATACCAAGACTGATGCACAGTCTATTCCCAGTAGCCAAAGGATTTTATGAACCCAGATGCCCAACAGGAATGTGAGTAGGCAAAGTGTGGTCATCCACAGGTCACAGTGCTCTTCCACAGTGAGAGTGGAACTGTCAATGCAAGCAACATGGATGTTCTCAGAAACCTCATGAAAGAAGGCAGACAGAGAAAAAGAAGAGTATGTTATGTGTGATTCTAACTACAGAAGAATCTAGAAGACCCAAATCTAATCTGTAGTAACAGAAGTCTGATCATGGCTGTGTGACACGAAAGTTGGGCATGGGGGGTTGGGATTGATGGCAAGAGACAGGAAGAGACTTTCAGCTGTGATTAAAACGTCTTATTATAAAATGCTCTATCTTTAATTGCTTTTTTTTAACGGTACTTGGGTTTGAACTCGGGACTTCACGCTTGCTAGGCAAGAGCTCTACCTCTTGAGCCACATCTCCATCCTGAATGTTCTGTATCTTGATTACATTGCTGACTATGTGTCAAGACTTAGCTGTGTATGTAAAATGGGCACATTTGTATAAATGACACATCAACAGAGTGATTTTAAAAATAATTCAAGATTCAAGATTCACTTGGCTTTCAGGACAACCTTTTAAGTCCTCTGGCCCTCATTATTCCTCTGAGCATGGGAGCAAAGGGTGCGCTCTTCCTTTAAAGTCATTGTGATTAAATAGCTCTGTTTACCACTGAGACATGGTGCACATTAGAAATGAACTCGGGTGGGCCCACACCTGTCCCCTTTTTTGGAGATGAAAGCACTGGGTCCTGCGGGCAAGGGAGGGGGCTTGTGCGAGGATGTGGGCTCGATGCAGATATTGGTCATAGGGCATGGCTCAGGGAGGTTTGAAAAACAAAACAAGTAATCAGGCTGCCTCCTGTCCTGCTCCTCTGTTCCTCGAGGGCTCAGTCCTGGGAGAGATGTCTGTTCCCTGGGCAAAGCCTGGCCTGCTGGGTGAGAAACGAGGCAAGCTCTTTGCTTGCAGGGCATTTTCTAGAGGCACTGCCTCCAGGCGAGCAGGCTTAGGGAATCAGAGGGGATGTGGGAACTCCAGGTGGGCTTTCCATCCATGCCACCTTTGAGCTACCATCCTCCTCCTGAGGTACTAGACAGAGCAAGTAAAGCATTGCTCTTACCAATTGGCTTTAACCTGATGATGCCATAAGGTGCAGCAAGGGAGCCAGGAGCAAAAAGGTTGTAAAGGAAGAAATAAAAATATCCTTCCCTGTTCTCAGATGACCTTATTGTTTACAAAGAGTCCCAAGAAGTCACAATAAACACTAAGTCACAGATTCACAATAAATGTATGTAATTAATGATGTTTCTATGTACTAACAATGACTACACAGACACCAAAATTAAAAGTATGACACTGCTGAGGTTTGAATGTAGGTGTCCTTCCAAAGCGCTTATGTTGGAGTTTATACCCAGGGTGATGGTATTAAGAGGTGAGGAGGATTAGGTCAAGAATGAGATTGACGCCCTGATAAAAGACACTTCACACTGTGCTCATTCCTCTGCCTTTCCACCCTACTGCCACTGAGAACAATGTTTACCTACTCCGGATGAGGCAGCAGCAAGAGGACACCTTGGAAGTAGGCAGCTGCCCTCACCAGACTCTGAATCTGCCAGTGATAGCCTGATCTTGGACTTCCCAGTCTCCAGGACTGTCAGAAACAAGTTATTACTAATAATAAATTGTCTTAGCATTTGTTGCCCTTAACGCAGAGAAATTAAAGCAGATACCTTAAAGCAACTGAGGCCAATAGGAAAAGGGGAACAGGAACTAGAGAAAAGGTTAGATCAAAAAGAATTAACCTAGAAGGTAACACCCACGCACAGGAAATCAATGTGAGTCAACGCCCTGTATAGCTATCCTTATCTCAACCAGCAAAAACCCTTGTTCCTTCCTATTATGGCTTATACTCTCTCTTCAACAAAATTAGAAATAAGGGCAAAATAGTTTCTGCTGGGTATTGGAGGGGGAGAGGGAGGGGGCGGAGTGGGTGGTAAGGGAGGGGGTGGGGGCAGGGGGGAGAAATGAACCAAGCCTTGTATGCACATATGAATAATAAAAGAAAAAAAAATGGAAAAAAAAATTGTCTTGTATGTGGTATTATTATAGCAGTGGGAATAGACTAAGACAAATACCACTTACATCACAAGAAAGAATGAATGAAAGAACAGAAGGAAGGAAGGAGTAATATTTAAGAATAAAACTAACAAATATGTCCAGAACCTATATGTTGAAAACTAAATTGATGAAAAAGTCAAGCAGATCTAAATCAACAGAGAAACCTCATGGCACAGACTGGGAGACTCAGCAGATCAACACATAAATTTAACAGAATTCTATCCCAGGAAGATTTTTTTTGAAGACATAGACTATAATTTCTAAAATTTATATGGAAAAGCAAAAGAAATAAAATGGCTAAGAATAATTCTGAAAAATAATAATAAAGTGGGGAGGATCTGTCCAGCTGGTTTTAGGATACTTGTCATATTGTTACAGAAATCAAGACCATGTGGTATTGGCAGAGAGAGAGACTCAGAGACCAGGGGAACAGATAAAGAGAACCCAGAAACAGACTCATGCAAATGACGTTTGAAAAGGTGTAAAAGCAATTCTGTGCAGAAAAAACTTTTTGATAGAGTGCTGGAGCAAGTGGCTGTTCACAGGTAAAATATGAACTTCTACCCAATCTTCCACCTTTCATAAAAATTAGTTCAAAATGAAATAAAAGTATAAATCTTTTAGTGGAAGAGAGGAGAAATTTTTGAGAAAAAAGGGCTAGGCAAAGAGTTCTTAGGCTAGACACCTCAAAATCAGAGTCATAAAAGAAAAACACTGCTAAGCTGGACTCCATCCAAATTTAAAACATTTTTGCTGGTCATGACCTTGTGAAGAAGCTGAAAAGATAAGCTACTGACTAGGAGAAAATACTTTCCAGCCACGTGTCTGATGGAAGAGTAGTTTCTAACATGCATAAAGAGCTCTCAAAGCTCAGGAGAAAACAAACAATCTAATTAGGAAAGGGACAAGGCACGGACATTTCACCAGGGAGGACATAGAGACAGCAAACAAGCACTTGAAAAGTGGCCAACATAGTCAGCCCTCCGGGAAATACAAAGTAACATAACATGGCTAAGATAAAATAAAAAATGATGACGAAGCCTGGATCACTCAGGGTTCTCCGGGACACACAGCCAATAAGATTTACATGCATTACAGGATGAGATTTCTGATACGGCATTGGCTCACACAATAATGGGAGCCAAGAAGACCTAAACTCTGCTGTCATAAGCTGGAAGCCCAGGAAAGAGGTGGTTTAGTTCAAGTCCAAAGACAAGAAAACTTGGAAGCCAGTGTATAAATCCCAGAGCAAGAGAAAGTAAGATGAGACTTCCAACTTAAGAAGTGAGGCAGGAAAAAGGAGATGAATACCTCCTTCCTTTGCCTTCTTATTCTGTTAGGACCCTCAAAGGTGCCACCCCCAGTGGAGAGGGTGGCTGCCTTACTAAATCCATCCATCTGGATGCTAAGCTCATCTAGAAACACCCCATGGTCATACACAGAGATAATATTCAGTTTGGGTACCCCACGGCCAGTCAAGATGACATTGTAGAAATCACTCATGCATTGCTGGTGGAAATCTAAAATAGCACCATCACTTCAGTTTCCTTAATAAATACAATTGCCATGTGACCCAGCAATTGAATTCCTGGGTATTAATCCAGAGGAATGAAGAGATGCTCACACAAAAACTTGTACATGAACTACAGAAGCCTTACTCATAATGACCAAAGGACAGACGCAACACAGACGTCTTTGGGCAAATGAATGGTTTAAGCACACTGGTGTATCTGCAACATAAAATATTACCCAGCAATAAAAAGAATGAACTATTGGTACAGCCACAACCTCCATGAACCTCCAGAGAATGGAGCTGACTGAAAAATGCTGACCCCAAAAGGCTGTAAACTGCATGGCTCCATTTATATAACTTTCTTGAAATGAGAAAATGAAGTTAGATAATGGATTAATGGTTGCCAGGTCCTAAAGAGTGGGTGGAGCAGGAGGGAAGAAGAGCTGGCTGTAAAAGAGCAAGGAAATGTTCCCATCTTTGCTACATCAATGTCTGTATTCCAGTGAAGATGCTATACCATAATTTGGCAGGGGTTGCCACTGTGGGAGGTAAAGTAAAGTGTATGGGAGATCTGTGTTATTTCCTACAACTGCATGTGAACTCATAATCATCTCAAAATCAAAACTAATTTTTAAAAGGTATAATGAAATGATTACAGCAAAAAAAATTTGCCAGATCTATATATCATAAATTGAAGAAAAAGGCCAGTCACAGTGGCTCATACCTGTAATCCTAGCTACTGGGGAAAGGGGTGATTGGGAGGATTGAGGTTGGAGACCAGCCTGGGAAAAAGTTTATAAGACCCCAATCTTAACCAATGGCTGGGCGCTAGGCAGGGAAGCACAAATGGACCAAGGTCCAGGTTGGCCCCAGCATAAAGTGAGACCCTATCTCAGAAATAACCAATGCAAAAAGGGCTGGCAGAGTGGCTCAAGTGACTGAGCACCTGCCTAGCAAGTGTGAGGTCCTGAGTTCCAAACCCAGTACTGCCATAAATAAATAAATAGCCAAGTAGTGACCTCTTCATGTTCTCAAAGAGAAACAATCACAGTCTTTAAGGTGTCAGTTATCCCCAGAAGTTGTAATATAATTGGGATCAAGTTCCAGGTCATCTGGAGATGCTGACAAGGTAATTCCAAAACATATCCAAAAGAGTGAAGGATCAAAGCAGCCAGCAACTCCCAAAAAGGAGCCAACTGACAACCCTTGCCTTACAGTTCAGTCAGTCTAAAACTATCGTAATTAAGCCAGAAGAACTTTAGTCTTGGTACAGATGGACTAGACCAATGGAATCAAACAACCCAGAAACAGACCTGTACTAACACGGACGCCAATCAACAGAAAGAGCTAGTCTGGTCAAAAGAGGGGTTGGAATATTTGATTATTAATATGGGGAAACTAAAATTGTTTCCTTATCCTATACTAAAAAATAGCTATAAGATAACTGAACTATGAAAAGAAAGTATATTTTATTAAAAAGGTTCAGGATAGGACAGGCACAGTGGCTCATGCCTGAAATTCCAGCTATGAGGGAGGTGGAGATCAGGAGGACCTCACTTTGAGGCCACCTGAGCAAAACAAAACAACAACAACAACAAAAAAAAACCCCACAGACTCTATCTGCAAATGAACCTAAACCAAAAAAGGCTAAAGGCGTGGCTCAAGTGGTGGAGTGCCTCCCAATGCAAGGCCCTGAATTCAAACCCCTATACTGCCAAGAAAACAAAAAGCTACAGGATATTATCTTTATGTTCTTAAGATGGAAAAAGAGTCCTTAAACAAAGGCTAATTATAAAGGAAAGTATTAATGAAGTTCAACTAACTTAAAATTACCAAAATATGCAGGGCACCCTTGGCTCACCCCTGTGATCTTAGCTACTCAGTTGGCAAAGATCAGGAAGATCTTCAAAGCCAGCCCAGGTAAATAGTTCTCTAGACCTTATCTTGAAAATACCCTTCACAAAAAAAGGGCTGGCGAAGTGGCTCAAGGTGAAGGCCCTGAGTTCAAACCTCAGTATTGCAAAAAAATAATAATAGAGTGAAAAGAAATGTAAAAACTGGAAAAAGTCATTTACAATACCTATAACCAGCAAGCTTAGTTTTTAGAACATATAAATACTCTTACAAAGAACCAATAAGCAAAAATTCAACAACCACATTTTAAAAAAGAATACAAAAAGTCCTATGAAAGGCATTTATCAAAGGAAGATGCACATAAATGCTTACTGTCATTAGTAATCACAGAAATGAGGATTAAATGCAAATGAAACACTATTTCATTTTATTGTATTGAAAAAATAAAAAAATCTAGTAACACGATGTTGGTGAAAACAAGAACCCAGGGGTGCTGTACATTGTAAATGGAGCCATGTGTCAGTGGCTCACATCTGTAATCCTAGCTACTCAGGAGGCAGAGATCAGGAGGATCACTGGTTGAGGTCAGCCAGGGCAAATAGCTTGAGAGACCCTACCTCAGAAATACCCAACACAAAACAGAGCTGGTGGAGTGGCTCAAGTGGTAGAATGCCTGCTTAGCAAATGTAAGGCCCTGAGTTTAAATCCCAGTACCACCAAAAACCTCCCTGGAATATGGAAATTGGAAAGCCACAGGCATCATTTAGTAAAGATGAAGCTGACCAAATGACCCAACAGTTTCATTCCTAACACAGTCTCTGAGATCCCCTCATGTCTGTGTATCAAAGAGACAAGTTCAAGAACATTCACAGAAGCATGGTTTGCTTTACCAGAAAACCTGAAGAAGATGCAAATATCCATCAAAGGGCCAGTACATCAGTAATCGGTGATACAGACCATCAGCTATGCAATCGATGTTGATTGAAAGGGGGGGGGATGAGGGAAGAACACATCTAAGAGTATTCTTTTTCTATAAAGGTTTAAAGCACGTAAAACTATAATAAAAAGCAAAGAGATGATTAAGATGAAAATTCAGGATAGAGATGACCCTGGAGGTAGGGCCATAGGGAATGTGTTCGGAGAGTATGCACCAGGGTTTAAAACCTATTGCTCATTCTTCCACTTCTTAAACTATGAGAAGTTTCATCATCTTTAAGTTGTACAAACACAACATGTATGCCGTTTGTATGTGTAAGACTTCATACTATTTTTACAGCAGAGGCATGGAAGGTTTGAGCAGGATGGTCAGCTGTGAGACTCAGGAAGAACGGGACAATGGGGTATAGCAGTGGACTGTGTGGGCAGGCACATGGGGGAGGCTGGGGTGAGGCAGGAATGATGGGGGGAGGCACAGGGCTGACTGAGCCCAAGGAGGGGAGGAAGGGCCAAGGGACTGGAGGGTTCACAGAGCGAAGAAGAAATGGAGAAGGAGGCAAGAAAATGAGAACAGAAGGAGGTGGGAAGAAAAGAGGGAATGAGAGAAAGAAGAAGGGGAGGTACCGGAGGAGAGGGCAGGAAGGAGGGAGAAGGAAGGGAAATGGGTGAAAACAGCTATGGGTCAGCTATGGGTCAGCTATAAGGTCCTGGTCCCATTCCACCAAATCCTCCTGGCTCTCAGCTGCTTGGTGACCTTGAACAAACCCCTTTAAATCTCCTTGCTTGTGAGAAATTCTGGCTTCCTCAGTCTGTTCTGAGGCTCAAATGACAGGGAGAGAGGCCTGGGAGAGGCACCACCAGGAGTGCCCAGGTAATACTCCCTGAGAACCTCAGAGCACAAGCATGGTTCTGGCCAGTGAGCCCTTGGGGAAAGACAAAGCTTCCACCTGCCACCTGTCTCTGTCTCTGTCTGTCTGTCTCTCTCTCTCTCTCTCTCTCTCACACACACACACACACACACACACACACACACACACAGGGCATCTCCCCGTTCCTCCATGTCTGCTGTGGCTTGCATGGACTGGGATACTTGTTTGTATTAAGGGAAGATCTTGACAGAGCCATAGAGCAACAGTTGTGCAACTTGTGCTCTGTGCAATCCTCGGAGACGCCACTCCCAGCCTGGTCTTCCTCCCTGTGACAGTGGCCTCCTTGCAGCTCACCATGTTGTGCCACATGCGACATCTCATTCAGTTCTTAGGTTCTGTTACCTTAATTTTACACAAGATGAAACCCAGGCTAAAAGACAACCTTACCCAAGCAGCACAACAGAGCAAAGCTAGAGTTTAAACTTTGTTCTGCCCAGTTCCCAGGCCAGGAGCACACTGGAGTCTGAGTGCAGGGTTGGTACAGAAAGCCAGTCACCTTAACCCTTGTCACTATCCTAGTCCTCAGGTATCCATCCCAACAATGCAGGCCAGCCCCAGGAAAGCACTACCCAGAGCCCCTGGGGATGCCGGGGTCAACTACTGGGGGACCAGCGCCCAAAGAGCTGGATTTGGGCTGGGGGCTGGTTTTTGCTCCCAATCAGCTGGTCCACTCCAAGCCTCAGTTTCCCCATCCGACCCACGCAGGCAGACGATCGCGTGCCCTCAGGGGACCCGCCGGGCCCGCCCCCGGGGGTGGGGCTGGGAGTGGTCACGTGGAAGGGATCCGGCCTGGAGCCGCGCCCCGTCCCCGCGCTCTGGCCCTCCGCCCACTCGCCATCTGGAGGCCGCCGAGGGCGCGGTACGGGATCGCGACGCGCCGCCACGCCGGGACTGGTGAGGTCGGCGCCGCCGCGGGGACCTGGGGGCGCCAGCTCGCTGCTCCGCCCGCTCCCGGCCCGCTGTGCACGCGGCTGGACCCGCAGCAGCAGCAGCAGCAGCAGCGAGGACTCGAGCGCAGGCGACAGCAGCGACACCATGGATCTGTCTTTTATGGCCGCGCAGGTAAGTGGGCACCTTCCCCACGCGCCAAGTTTGAGGAGGTTCCGGGCCACAGCCTCCCCTCGTCGCCACCGAGCGTAGCGGGAGTGCTGGGGCTGGGCAGTGGCGCCCGCTCTGGATCCATGTCCTGGTCCTTTGTCCCGAGCTGGGCAGCCCCACCTGCTGCCCGCAGCTCAGAGCGCGGCGAGCTTGGCTCTCCCGGCTGGCCCACCTTGCGCATCCCAGGGTGGAGCTGTCCTCACTCGTGTCCCACTCCCTGGCAAGAAAGCGGTGAGGACCTGGGCAGTCCCCAGCCCCCATCTGCTGGTTACCCCAGAGTCCTCCAAGGCTGGAAAGCCCAGATCACCGCGAATGGGGTGAATGGACAACCTCCCTCTTCCCCACTCTATTTTTGCGAGTAGGGATAACGTGTCACTTGCTCGTGTGACCTCAGGGCCCCCTCCCCCACCCTTCCCCCACCCCCCCTTCCCTCATCCCCCTCACCCTTCCCCCACCCCCGCTTCTAGTCTCTGTGGATGGGGATCATAGCCCCTGCTGCATAAAGAAGACAGAGCAGCTTTGTGACCAGCCAAAAGATCGTTTTATCCAATTTCGCTTTGTGTTGGGTCTGGTTAGCCACCGTGACCAGCATAACCATGATCCTCCCTCCACACTCAACAGGCCTCTCATGGCTGGGAAGACAAATGACCCCTCACTGCCCCTCCTGCTCGCAGCCCCAGGAGAATCCCCTGAGTTCATGTTTATGTTTCCTGCCTAGCTCTCTTGAGTCAGAACACAGACCAGTGCCTCTTTCTGGAGCTTTGTGTAGCCCCAGGAAGAACCAGGGCTGACCACAATCTGGCTTCACATTCAGCTGGGGGAAGTTAAGTCCCAATCCTCAACTAGATCAGGCCCCTTCCCAGGGTTGTGCTGCAAGTAGAGAGCGGCAGGGTGGCCTCCCGGCTCTCATCTGTCCCCTGGCAAGGCCACCACCTGCTGCTGTTTTCTTTCACAAGAATGATCTCTGAGGGACATGGTCTTTTTCCTCAAACTTCCCCTGTGATGGAAGGCTGTTTAAATATTATAGCAAAAGTCATCTTCAAACAGAGGCGTCAAAAGGACACACAGCCCCCAGCTTGGCTCTGGGGAATGAATCCAGGGTCTAGTCTTTGGCAGCTCCTACTAAGTTTTCCATAATGCTAATTGCTGTTATGAGTGTTGCTGGTCATTTTTCCCCTGATTTTCCATTTCCTGTTCCTAACCCCATTCTATAACTATTGTCAGATAGAAAAGCAGTTGTCACTGTGGGAGAGAGAGGTGGCTTTAGCTACAAGGTTTCCGGGATTTATTTCTAGGGGTGAGAGGAGCTCACACTAGTGGGTGGCTGCCTCAGATCCCACAGAGTGCTGGTGTTTCCATGGTTACAAGATAAAATGCTCACTGCTAACCCTGGGGCTGGCTGGAGCATCAGCAGTTGCTATGGTGACTTGACAAAATAAACACAGGGCTTTTCAACACCTATAGGCAGAACATGTAGAGAGACTGGGTTCTTTTTCTTTTTTTTGTTTACAATTCACATTTTACTTGGTCCATTTATTCCTGCCTCAGACATTTGGCACAATTACATGCTCAGTACTGTGTGAGCTGCAAGGAACAGAAATGTGAAGTGTCACACTAGCACCTACTCTGAGCCAGATGCCACACACTGGGCACACTCTAGTAGAGTAAATCCTTACACATCTGTGACATAGGCTCTGTTACTCATTTTACAGATCAGGATACCGAACTTCCACAAGAGTAAACAATTTGCCCAGGGACACACAATTAGTAGGAAGAGAACTGGGTTTCCAACCCAGACCTGAAAATCTGCAGAGCTGCTGGGTTTTGCACCTTACTGCTAATCCTGAGAAAGACACAGTGTAGGAGAGGGGTGGCTCATCTCTCCCCCTCTACCTAGAAGTGGGCTCACATAGTGCCTCTCTCATAGCCTGCACTGGCTGTGCTTCCTGGCATGGGTCTGTCTGTCCTACCTATTTCTGTAGGATGGGAACTGTTACTTCTTTACCTGAAGCAATAGCAGTGGTTGGCTGGAGTGAGTGCTCAGCACCTCCCCTGGTGTGTACAGTGACATTAGACATGCGTGACAGTCAGTGTCCCCACACACAGTCTTTCCCTCAGCACTTCACAGAGAAATGTCAGCGCACCATCCACTTCTTCAACATGTTGTTGATGTGGCTTTTTTGCCAAGATCTGAGTCAGGCTCCAGGACAGGAGTGCCGTGGGGACAGAGTTGAATGGGACGCAGATCTTCCTTCTGGGTGCTTATGGAGCACAGGACAAATGATGGACCAGGCCAAGACCCAGCAGGCCAAGTGCTGGGCTGAGCACCAGGCTGGGCCTGTAGTAGGTCCCCAAGAAGTATCTGTTAGATAAGGGTGAGACAGAGATGTGTGTTTGTGAAAAGACACTAAGAGGAAAACCCAGTGGATATGAGATGTCAAAGGGAACACTCACCATCATCAGGACTTTAGGAATGTGGCTTTGTATGCATTAGAACCATAGGCAGATTTCCCCAAGTGGGCCTGAGAATAAAAACAGTTTAGGAGGAGAGGCGTGGAAGCTAGAATATATTCAGAGTACCCCAGAGAGCTAGAGAAGAGAGGGCACAGAAAGACTAGGGGAGAGAGGCCAGGGCCAGGCAATAGAAGGTACTGACTGGTGGTATGAGAAATTCACATTCAATCAGTGGGCAGTGGGAGCCATTGCCTGTCACACAGGTGAAGCAGTGCTTGGGAGTCCCTCTGCTCCTTAGAAGACAGAAGCTGGAGGAATGGGTGAAGTCACTGATTAAGTGAATGAAGCCAGACCCTCGGGGATCCAAAGCCCAGACTTCCTCTCCTTTTCTGTTGATAAATATTATTCCCACCTGTATCTTAATAAGACTCAGAGCATGAAAGCCTCTTCAGGAAGATTTCCTTCCCCAGTGCGCTGGCCCCGATGTGTGCGTTGGACATTGGTTATCTGACAGACCCTTGTGCAGAGGTGGCCTCCTGTGCTGAAGGCGAGGTGGTGGGAGGGCCTCCAAGGGGCTGTGTGTGCTCCCTGACACTGTAAAGACTCAGTGTGGGCTCCCACCCCAGCCTTCAGGTGCTTCTTATGCTACTCTGGAAATAGCCATGCTCCATACAGTCCCGGGTCCTTGGAGACTGTGAACAGTAAGCAGGACATTCCATTCTCTGTGGTCAGAAGTGACAAGAAAGACAAGGGTGCCAAGACCCCCTGGGAACTGGGGAGAAGGGGGGATCATAGACCTTTAGCACTGAGCCCCAAATCCATGTGTTCTGGGTGGGGTCCTAAGATAGTTGCCATCCATTCCTTCCCTCCAGGACATGCAGGCTGCCCTGCATCAGAGGCTGTGGTCTGATTCTCTCCCCTCAAAACTGGGCTGCTTCAGTGATGTGATAGGCCAAGGGCATGTAGTGTTAGTGACATCCTGGAACTTTCAGGGCTAGGTCCTAAGAAGCCTGCAGCTTCACCTGCTTGTGTTGGGATGCTCACTCTAGGGGGACCAGCGCCATGTAGAAGAGCCTGCCACATATTGGACCAGCACTCATTAAATGAGTGTGGGATGGGCAAGAGACAAAACGCCACCTCCCCATGTCCTGAAGGTACAGTCCTCCGTGGACTAAGCATGCCTATAGCATAGGAGCTCAACCTTGACACTGTCCCTGTAGAGACCAGGCTTAGCCCAGTATCCTCAGATGTTGCTGCCACCTGCAAGCTTCAGGAGTCCCCAACCCAGGTCACACCCAGACAATCCTGTCAGTTTCTCCCATCAGAATCTGGAGCTGGGCCTCAGGGCTTCCAATGCTCAGTCAAGTCTGAGACCTCGGCGGGGCATGGTGGCTCATGCCTGTAATCCTAGCTATTCAGGAGACAGAGATTGAAAGGATGTCAGTTTGAGGCCAGCTCAGACAAAAAGTTAGCAGGAGTCCATCTCAGTTAATAAACTGGGGCTTAGTGGTATGGGTCTGTGATCCCAGCTGCAGGAATGCATAGATAGGAAGATTGTGGTCTGAGGCCAACTGGACCAAAAATGTGAGATCTAATTTGAAAAATAACTAAAGCAAAAAAAGGATTGGAGCAGGCACTTATACTGTCCCCCTTGGAAAGCCAGGGAAGCTTGGCTGCAAGCAGAGAACCAGGTGTGACGCCCCCCTCTGTTGGCTCAAGACTGTCCTTCCATGTCATCCCTCCTTCAGGGCAGTCCAAGAATTGGGGTTCAGGGGCCCTGCATGAATCAATTTCAAGGAATCATCCATCCTCCCATATGTACAAAAATGTCACATATGTGTCCATTTTTAAGCAAATTCTTAAAGTAGTCCCTGTCAGTTCCCCAGGGCTTCTGTAACCAAGTACCACGGAATATGTGGCTTAGAGCAACAGTTCCCAAGGCCAGAGGCCCACTGTCACCATGTTAGCTTGGCCCTGTCTCTGTGGAGGCCTGAGGAGAGTCTCTTCCCTGCCTCTCTCAGCGTCATGGTGCTGCCTGAGTTTCTGATGGCTCTTGGTGGTCACCTGGGTGTGCCTGTGTCTCCTCATCCAGACTCCAATCTTGTTGGCTTAGGGCCCATACTAATGACCTCATCTTGATCACGTCAGCGGGGATTCTGTTTCCAAGTAAACTCGTCTTCAGAGGTGCTGGGGACTTCAGAACATCTTCTGAGGGAACACATTTCCCACCTGGAAAGGATCTGAAGACCCATAAAGGACCTTGGCTCTCCTGTCATTTGCCACTGGGCTTTGAGAGGTGGTAAATGGTCACTTCTCTGAACCTCAAGTTTCTTTTTCTGTGACATGGGGATACAACACTGATCACTTGGATCATTCAGCAGTGCTCCCTGTGTGCCAGGCACTCTCTACAGGGAGTGTGAGGAGTGTGGGATGAGTGGGGGGCAGGTGTGACCCAGGTGCTGCTGAGTGCCACAGGGCAGGATGGGGATAAACACAGGAGCCCAGCAAAGCTCAATCTGAATCCCAGGTGGCTGCTGTGGACATGGGAGCGAGGACACTGCGCGGGGAGGGGACAGTGTGCACAAAGGTTTGAAACACAATCTCCTTGCAGGTGGGGTTGCATTCGTTTGAAACGGGCAGGCAGTGAGGGAGTGGGAGATGGGGCTGGCCAGGTGATCTCACAGAGTGGAGCAGGGTGGGCTGTGGTGCCCTGGGGAGAGGGGGTCCAGTCCGAAGGGCACACCTGCTTAGCTACGGATGTCTCTGGGCCTTAGAAAAAGCTGAAATGGTGGTTTTCACATGCACACTGGGTTTTTAATGTTGACAACTAATTAGAAATTTTTAATCAACCTTCCAACCGTAATATGGGCTGCTTCAGTTACTTACAGCTTATTATTTTGGTTATTTAATGGCTTTGAGCAATCGTTTATTTTGTGAGCAAAATAAATGAGTTTTATTTTGTGGGACCAGAATTTAAGAAGGATTCTTGAGCTCAGCTAGATGGTTCCCTTTGGCTCTGGTGGCCTCGGCTGAGGCAGTGGGGGCTGGAGTGCAGACTTCCAGCATGTGGGTTCTTTATGCACCTCTGGCCACTTGGCCACTCTCTCTACCTGGTGTTTCATCTTGCGGGGGCTTTCTTTCTTTTTTTTCTTTCTTTCCTTTCCCCATGTGGTAGTACTGGGGATTGAACTCACAGCCTTGCACTTGCAAGACAAGAGCCCTGTTACTTGAGTCACACCCCTAGTCCTTTTGCTTTTGTTAGTTTCTTTTTCATCGAGAGTCTCAGTTTTGCCCTGTTGGACTCAGACCATGGTCTTTTTTATCTCCACCTCCTGGGTAGCTGGGATTACAGGTGTGAATAACCATGCCTATCTTGTTTTTAAGACAGGGTCTAGACAACTTTTTTGCCTAGACTAGCCTTGATGGGCCATCCTCCTGGGTAAGGGGTTATAGGAACGCAATGTCATGCCTGGCCTGTAAGGGTTTCTTCAGTGGCTTGGGCTTCTTCCCAGCATGGAGGTCTCAGCATTGCTGCACTTCCTTCATAGTTCTGGCGTCCCCTAGAGCAAACATCGGCAGTCCCAGACAGATGTTGCAGGCTCCTTAGGGTCTGGTCCTGAGGGTCCCAGAATGTCACTAACACTACACACTCTTGATCAAAAGAGCCCCGAGGCTAGCCCCAGGTGTAAGGGGAGGGGAATGAGATCCCAGCTCCTGCATGTCTGGGACAGAGGGAAGGAATGGATTGTGATGGTTACTGCATGGACAAAACAGACACAAGTGTGTGGGCTGGATTCATCCCAGGGCTGCCGGCGGATTATCTGTACACTGGACAGGTGTGTGCAGAGCCCAGCAAAACCTCCTACACTGCCAAGCCTGGGAGAGAAGACAGCTATTATTAAGGAATAGGGTAGCTGTATTAGGCTGAATCTTGTGAAATTGCCAATATTTGACCTTTCATGTAGTCAGTCAACTTCACTGTGGGAAGGTCTGAGAAGGTTTTCTGTGTCTGAGTTGTTGGCACTCTTCCCTTAGCTCCCCTCTTCAACCTTGGCCTTGCCAGGTGACGGCGCGGCACACCTGGAGCGCCATGCTAACCCTTGGCCTGTCTCTCTGGAAGACACAAGTGAATCTGACCATAGCAGATAGAGTCGCTGCTAGTCCCTTTTGTCTTATCCCCAGGACCTTGGGAAACTCACTGTTGATTTGCATTTTAATTGGAGAGGGGGAAAGACATAAAAGACATCCAGTAGCATTGACAATGCAATTCTGTTAGCTGTTGAGTGGGTTTTAGCTACGCTCAAGGGTCTGTGCAATTCTGACAGATCTGCAAGAAGCTAACAGAAGTTTCCTCTCCACAGAGAAACACACCACTGACCAGAAAAATAGAATTCCAAGGAGCCTGGCAACCCGCTACTTTGATGATGTTTTCTTAAAGCAAGAATTATCATTAAAATACAAATTGTCTGTTCTCTCAAGTGTTTTTAGCTGAAGGGCCTGTCTTACTCAAATTTCCCATGAAGAGATCGAAATACGTTAGCATTCTGATTAGACCTGGCTGAGAACAGGCTATGATGCCTGCAGTGTGTTTGCAAGGGTGTAATGAGGAGTGTAAGGAAGAAGTAAGAATCTTTAGAAAGGTTTCCTAGACCAAATTTCCAGACAGTGTTTTAAGACTCCAGAATGAAACCTGGGACCTCACAGAGCTCAGAGAACTGGGGCCTCCTCAGGTAGGGGGTGAGCCTCCATCCAAATCTGTAGGGGATTATGCACCACCTGTTGTGTTCTGTGCCCTAAGGGGCCAAACCCAGACTTCCTCCTCCTTGTAAGACAGGAATCCATCTCTGCTCCTTCCCTGCCCATTCTGTACCCTCAAGGTGTCCCTGTACCTTCCCATCCTAGCTGTCATTTATCTCATGTTTCTGTGCATGGTACCAGACAGGGCCTGTGCCCAGCAGTTCACAGAATCTCACTAAATCCTTACAGCAGCCTCAAGGGACAGGCACCATTGAGATCCATTTAACAGGTGAGGAGACTGTGGTTTAGAGAGGCACAGGTTCAGACGTGTGTCTCTGTGATACTTTTGCCATTCTTTTTATTTAAAGGTTTTTTTTTTTTTAGGCTCATAGAAAAATTGATAGGACTGTGTAGTGATTTCCTGCATTCCCTCTGTCCAGTGCACAGCCTCTCCTGTTATCACCATCCCCTGCCAGAGCTGAGCACATGCTATGATTGACGAACGTTGACACATGTCATCGCCCATGGTTGACAGTACTCTTGGTGCTGCACATTCCATGGGTTTGGACAAATGTATAATGACACAGATCCACCGTTGTAATATCATGTAGGGTAATTTCATTGCTCTGAAAATCCTCTGCACTCTCCCTCCCTCCAGATCCCTGGCCAAAGATCTCACTCATTTTTTGAGTCTCCACGGTTTTGCCTTTTCCTTCAAGTTCTCTCACTTGGTAATGTGCACTTAAGTTTCCTCCATGTCTTTTCATGGCTTGACCACTCATTCTTTTTATGTACTGAATAATACTCCATTGTCTGGATGGACCAATTCACTTGGCCACTCACCTACTTGGTTACCTCCAAGTTTTGGCATTTATGAATAAAATTGCTATAGACATCTGTGTGCAGGTTTTCATGTGGACCTGAGTTTATTCTGGAGCCTATTTAAAAAATCTAATCTGGTAGTCTCTGCCCTTTAATTGAAGCATTTAAACCACTTACATTTAATGTGATTATTGCTATGGTTGGGTTTATGTGTACTGTCATACTGTTTTCTGTTTTTCCCACCTGTTCTTTATTCCCTTTTTTCTGTTTTTCTGTCTTCTTTGGGGCAAAAAGAGATTATTTTCCTAATGTAGGGAAGGAGGCTACTCACCTTGTGGTAGACAGGAGGAAAGAGAGAGAGAGAGGAGGGAAGGAGGGAGAGAGATGCCACCAGTGGGGGACCAAGCCCCCAACACATGAGCCTGAGGGGACACTTCATATCTACAACAGGCACAACTCTCTATTTTGTTACTTTCATGGTTGTTGTAGCATTTGCAGTGCAGACCTTTGATTCCCAGCCTATCTGCTGTGATATGTACTATGCTACATACAGTAAGAGGCTTGCAACATTTTCTGTGCTATGGTTGTTACATGTTTCCTTGTACATATGTTGTAAACCTCACACTACATTGTTACTATGTTTTTAAAAAGTATGTTTTCTTTTGAATGATTCAAATAATAAGGGAAAGGTCTTTTCTGTTTTTCTGTGTGATTATTATTTCTGGTGCCCTCATTCTTTTGTGTGGATTCAATTTTCTTTTGGTCATTGTTTTCCTTCTGCCTGAGGGACTTTTAACATGTCTAGTATGACAGAAGCTTTAGTGCTGAATTCTTTCAGCTTTTCTATGTCTGGGAAAAATGAATTTTTTTCTTTGCTTTCATTCGAGAGATATTTCTCACTGTGCATAGAACTCCAAGTTGACAGTTTAGCTAAAGACACTGCTCCACCTTCTTCTCACTTGTATCATTTCTAGTGAGAAGTCATCTGCTACCCTTTATTTTGTTCCTCTGAACATAAATGTCTCTTTTTCCCCCCTCTGGCTGCTTTGAAGATTTTCTCCTTATCACTGGTTTTGAGCAGTTACTTGGTGCAGTTTTCTTCATGTTTCTTGTGCTTGTGGTTTGCAGATGTATTTGTGGGTTTACAGTTTTCATCACATCTTAAAGTTGGGGGTTTTTTTGCCATCATTTCTTTACATATTTTTTCTTCTCTCTTTTCCTTTAGAATCTCTCTCTCTCTCTCTCAAAAATATATATATTCAAGCCAGGATGCCTGAAATTGTGCCATGGTTCATTGATGCTCTGATCATGATAGTTTTCTAGTCTTTTTTGTGTGTTTCTTTTGGTAGTTACTGCTGATTCATTTTCGGGTTCACCAGTATTTTCTTCTGCCATATCTAACCTACTGATAAGCCCACCCATGTATTGTTGATCTTAGAGACTATATCTCTAAAGCTTCATTTTTTGTCTTTAAAAAAAAATCCCACAACTTCCATTCTCTTCTTAACGTGCTCAGTCCTTAAGCTTTTTTAAACATGTGGAATGCAATAATAACATCTGTTTTGATGTCCCCTTCTTCTAACTCTGAATCTGTGTCAGGTCTAGGTTGGTTTTGACTAATTGATAGCCTTTTCTTCAAATATGGTTCATATTTTCTTGCTGCCTTGCATGCTCAATCTTTTTTTTTTTTTTTCTGTTTTTTAAGATAGGGTCTCACTATATAGCTTAGGCTAACCTTGAATGCGCTCTGCAGCCCAGGCTGGCCTCAAGCTTTTAATCCTCCTGCCTTTACCTCTTGAATCTTGAGATTACAGGCTTGCCGTACCACGCCCATGCATCCCTGATCTTTCTTGATTGGCTACTAAGCATTGTGAATTTTACCTTGTTGCATGCTAGATATTTTTGTATTGCTGTAATTATTATGGGCCTTTGTTCTGGGATACAGTTCAGCTTCTTGGGAACAGCTTGATCCCTTTAGAGATTGCTTTAGAGCTTTCTTAGGCAGGACCAGAGCCATATTTAATCTGAGAGTAATTATTCCCCACTACTGAGGCAAAGCCATTCTGAGCAATCTACCCAATGCCCATGAGTTTTTAGATTTGCCAAATGGTAGTGAAAACAGGTGCTATTTCTGCCCTGGGGCACCAGGCAGTGTTCCCTGTCAGCCTTTTGGGTGAGTCTTTCCTGCCTCAGTAGTTTCTGCACACACATGTGCTCACCAGCCATCTGGTGAGATTCTGAGCATCCAGCGCAGCCTGAGATCTGCCCAGTGTAGTGGCCACCCACCCAGTCAGCAGTTAGGGCCCTGCCTGTACCCCATGGGCCTCGTGAGGACTCCATCTGTCTCTTCAGCACGGAGCTCTGAAGTTGATTAGCAATGCATTAACCCTTGGCTTCTAGTCACTTCGAGGAAGACCTGGGGGGTAACTAATGTGCCTCCTCTCTGACTTCCTGCCAATATTTCTTCCCTCCCATGGAGTTTCCAACTGGCCCTGCTGTGTCTTCTAACAGCCAAATCAGTCAGCAGGGTCAGCTGAGCTGACGGGTTAAATGGGGACCATTGGGAAGCCAGGAGAAGCTACTGCCAGCCATCACTCTCTTTGTCATGCTTCACCAAGATCGTGGGGCATGTGTGACACACAGAAGATCATTCTTAGGCAGGCAGACAGGAGGAGGAGCCCTTGGGTGGAGAAAGAGAGACAGGTCGTGCAGGTGAGTCAGGACCAGTCTCTTGCCGCACACCCGTGCCATGAAGGCAGACCATCAGCACAGCCATTCTAGAGACGAGGACCACTGAGGCTCAGAGGGCCTGAGGATCCTGCTGGATGCTCACAGTCATCCAGGTAGAAAGGGGCTAAGCTTCAGGTTGGTCAGGAACCAGTCAAGTAGCAGCTGATAGATTGAAGTGTTGGGGGGAGTGGGAAGAAGATCTGAGCCCCAAATACGCATGGTTTTGTGTCACAGCCCTCTCCAGGCCATGACTGCATGTGGACAGAGTGGACTGTGGCTGAGTGAGTTGTTCAAGGCTCAGACAGGCTGGTGCCAAAGGTGGGAGGAGGAAAAGCTGGCTGCCCCCCTCCAGGGTTCCTCCCTCTGTCCTTCCTCTGCCTGGTTGCTCTGTCCAATTCTCGCTAAGAGCAGCCCTGCTGTCTGAGGTTCCCTGGGGGCCAGGGTTTTCATCTCATTATGCCAGGATTGATGCTGCCTAGCTAGGACAAAACCCGGGGACATTTCATAATTTAATGAAGGGAGAGTAGGCAGCAATGAAAGCAAGAGGGGAACGGGACGGAAAACCAGGTCTCAAGGTGACTTGCTGACTCTTCCTCTTTAGGTGTGGATGCTAGCTCCTTCCAAAGGCACAGTTCTGGACAGTGCCATCCTGTCCCTCAATGCCACACTCCCAGCCCCACTGTCCCCTCAGAGTGTCTGCTAAGCTCGGCACTCCCAGCTTCCATATGGCCTTTTCTTTCGGTCTCTGATTGGTCTCGTAACATGGACTGTGATCATTCTCAGTTTACTTATGAGGAGGATGGAGCCCAGAGAGGTTAAGACACTTGCCTGAGGAGTAGTAGCACATGGACTGCAGGGTTTGCATTGGAAGAGAGGGCTGGTTCCTCAAACTTCTGTATTCCACTGTCAAAATTGTGATTCAGAGGTACAGTGGCCAACTGTCCTGGTTTGCTCAGGATTGAAAGGTTTCCTGACACTGGGGGCTTTCAGCGCTAAAACTAGGATGTCCTAGGAGAAGTGAGTTGGTCGCCCACCCTTTGGAATCCATCTGGAACTGAGAAGGGCTCTTTGGATGCCCTGGGGAAGATGGAACTGCTCTCCCAGAGTCCTGTGCACCTGCCAGTGTGTCCCACATGTACGCAGGCTCTTTAACAACGAGAGGGTTGGAGCTGTTTGCAGAGGCAGCACCTTTCGACCCATTCATTCCTGGAATGGTTAACTAGCACCAAGTATGAAGTAGACACCGTTATAGGCACAAGGAACACTCAAGAACAAACACTCAAGATCCAGCTCTCTCTGATGGCTCCTTGTCCTGGCATCTGATCACCTCCCATGAACAATGGCTGAGAATCAGGGACACTGCACAGCTCCTGCTGTCCACTCACCTCTGTGGCCCAGCAGCCCCAGAGAGGTGTCCAGTAAGTGTTGACTTTGATTGAATCCTATCAGGAAGGCGGCAGAGTATGAGCAAGAGTCAGTGCCCCCCAGGTCCCAGGAAGCCGACTCCCTTACAGAGTTCCAGGACCCCCAGAGCCTCCTTAATTCCTCTTAAGGCTCTGGAGAAGGGGTACCTGCCACCTTGAAGCCTCCCAGAGTTAGGGAGCATAGCAGTGGGGAGCACCTCAGCCAAACTGCAGGCTCACAGGATCCATCCCCAGCAGCCCATGGGGAGAAAGTGCCAAAGAAGAGGGCTGTTACTGCTTCTGCAGCCATGATGCTCCAGGATGGGGACAAGACAGGTAACTGAGCCACACTCCCACTATAACCAAGGCCTCATACACTGTCTGCCCTTATGCACCTACGTCTCTCTGTCTATGAGCTCCTCAGGCTACTGAGCAAGCTTTGCAAACCCCAGAGCCTGGTGCATAATAAATGCCTGCCCAGTGGGCATACACTTTTCTGTTTTAATTGCCCAAGGACCTTGGTCAAACCATCTGGGCAGAACTGTGCTTGTGACATGTCTGAATCCCATCCCAGCATTCTTGTGAAAGGTGAGTCACTCACTGTCTGCATCTTCAGCAATGGGGGGCTCACCACCTTGCAAACAGTGACCTCTTGCAACATGATCCACTGCCATGCTGCCTGGAAGTCACCTCATCACTACAAGCCTTGGCCTGCTCAGCTGTACAGTGGAATGAGGATAGCTGTGATCAGTTACCATAAGCCTTGGGATTTTGAGGCCTAAATTTAGCAGCATGGCACCCTGTGAGTGGCCAGTAAGTTGGAATGATTCACTATGACCTTCCTGTCTTCAGTCAAAAGTCTTCCCTTTGACTCTGTACATTGTCCTAGCAGGGAGTCTAACTGTCTTGCACATGGTAGCCTATCCTGTGACTGCCCAGACCATGGACAGCACTGGAGACAGCAAGCCCTCCTAGAAGGTACAGAACTTGGAGCAAGGTGCTGAATTTCAGCCTCAGTGTCTCTGTTAAATGGGAACAGCTGCACCAAGCTCAGGAGACCTAACCCTGTGGGGCTGGTTAGAAGAATCAAGAGAAACGATGGATGTAAAAGCCTAAGTTGTGTCTAGGATGCAGCTTCGTGTTAAAGGGCTCGCCTAGCATGTAGAAGGCCTCAAGTTCCATCCCCGGCACCACAAAAATTAGAAAAACAAATAACACAGACTGTACAGGACTGTACAAGTGCCAGCAGTTATTATGGGTAAATGGTCACCCTGTGTCCTCCCTCTGTATATGGACCAACTGTGGCCACTTCTCTCATTTGTTTTCCCAAATGAATATTCTCTCTGGAATCATCAGTAGGCCAGGCTCTGGTCTGTTGGTGTTTCCTATAAAACAGTTTTCTTCAAGCAGGGCATGAAATCTAGAAAAATCTGTCACTTCCTCCGCTCTAGCCCTGATGCACCTGTTAATGTGGCTGGCGAGAGCCAACTCCCACCTCGTGGATTGCTGAAAATGACTTACTGTGCTGGATGGTCTCTGTCTTCTGAGTGCCACCCATCAGCTAGTTCTCCCCCTCCAGAATCCGTGCAGCTGACATTCTTGAACCCTAGCACAGATATGTCAAGACTGGAGAAGCTTCTGAAATTTTACCCTCCTGGCAAATTTGCCTGTCACAACTTCAAAGATGCTGACAAAAGACAAGTGACTCCTGGCTTAGAGTCAAAGAGCTTTTCTACTCACCCAGAGCCCATGGTTGGCTCATGTTCACTTCAGTGCCCTCAGTTCCATAGCCCCCTGGGGCATGCAAAACAACCTGGATAGGTTTGTGTGACAGCTAGGGACCTCAAGCTTAGGAATCCCCACTCAGTTAAAGTAGGCTGCCACAAACCTGCCCAGCCTCTGCCTCATAGGGAGAGCCAGTATCTTTGTCATCCTGGTCAGGAAACAAATGGTCCAGTGCCCCAGAGGGGACACTAGTTCTCTTCAAGGCTGTTGACTGTACATACATCTTTGAAATGACAGCCCAGAATTAAAGCTGCCAACACCTCTACTCAAAAGGAGTGCAGAATGTAAGAAAGCCATGGAGAATTCTCCCAATGACTTATTTATATTTATTCTTTAAGCATGCAGCCGTGCTAGCTCTGGAGTAGAGCTCCTGCCCAGCATGCACAAGGACCTGGGTTCAATCCCCAGCACCACAAAAAACAAAAAGTAAAATAACACTTCTGAAATATAAAAGACTTCATGGAGAGAAGTTAAAAGTCCATTGTCAACGAAAGAAAACGTATGGGCTGGGGGGTGTGGCTCGGTGGTAACGCGCTTGACTGGCATGCCCAAGGCCCTGGGTTCCATTCCCAGCACAAAAACAACAATCAACTCTGGGGTGCCTGCCGGTGGCTCACCCCTGTGATCCCAGCTATTCGGGAGGCAGAGATCAGGAGGATTGTGGTTTGAAGCCAGCCTGGGCAAATAGTTCATGAGACCCTATTTAAAAAAAAAAAAATCACAGAAAAGGGCTGGTAGAATGGCTCAAGGGGTAGGCCCTGAGTTCAAAACTCTAGTACCGCAAAAATAAATAAATAAAATATTAGCCAGGTGTGGTGCCTATAACACCAGTACTTGGGAGGCTGAGGCAGGAGGATCTCAAATTTGAGGCCAGTCTGGGCTACATAGTGAGACCCTGTCTCAAAAAACCAGAAAAGAAACAAAACAACAAAACAAATGCAGCTATATGAATCCGAGCTTGCGTCCCAGTCTGGCTGCTCCTGAGCCAGAGCACCTGGCGACTCCTTGGCCTCTCTGACCCTCAGTTTCTGCAGCCTGGGAATGGAGGAGTGATTCCCCACCTTGCAGAAGTACTATGAGGGTTTCCTTGAACTTGTGTCCCCCCAGCCTGGCGTAGTGAACTATGCAGAGAAGGCAGTGGGATCCAAGGTCACTGTGCCTCTATCTTCACCATTCCTCCCTGACCCTCTGATCAGATCAGAATCACCATCCATCCTGGGCTATGGCTGACAGTGAACACCTGGGTAGCTGGGTCAGGAGTCCTGGGGCAGAGAACTCAGCCTGGGCCACACCTGCACTCCAGGACCTGAGTGTTACTTTCTGAGCTTCAGTTTCCTGATCTGTCTCACAGAACCAGCCTCCAGGGATTTAAGGAGGAATGAAAGGCTGTAATAACCACCAATGTTTGGATGTTTTGACAAGTGCTCAGTGAAGCCACGAGGACACTGCAGTGTGGGCTAAGCGGGGTGAGCAAAGGGACAGTCTAGCTATTCCCTGGAGGGCACTGATTTGGAAGAGCCTCCCTGATGGCCCATTGTGCTGATGGACTCATGCATGTGATGGGGCCTGCTGAGGTCCTCAGGACATGACACTGTCCCAGGCACCCTGCTCAGGGCCTAGGAACCTGTGCCCTGGTCTTGGCAGTGCTGCTCACATACTGCGTGACCCTTAGGAGTGACCCTTAGGAGTGGGGATGATGAACGTCCTCTTTCTGAGCTCTGCAGTGGAAATCAACATAGCTCGGGGGTAAGAATTGCAGGTAGAGTTGGGCAGAACTGGGTTTGAATCTTGGGTTGAAATCAGCTGGAAGGCCAGGCACATCCTATCTCTTCCTGAGGCTGTGAAGTGGGACAACAACCTTTCCTGCCTCAGGGAGTTGTCACTAGGATGGGACAAGATTCCCATGTCCAGACCCTGGCTGGTCAAGGGTGCCTGCTAGGGCGTTCTGTTCATTTCTGTTTCTTGGCCTGCAGATTGAGGATGCAGTGGACAGGACCACAGGGTCTGTTACTGAGTGGAGAGATGGAAAAACTGGAATTTTAAATTTTATTTTTGTTTATTTTATCATTTTTACATTTAATCACATGTGTATACATTGTTTAGGCCTCCCTCCTCCCTGCCCACAACTTTCTGGGCAGAACCTGTTCCACCCTCTTGTTCTTTGATTTTGTTGAAGAGAAAACATAAGATATAAGTAAGAGAGATACAACGTTTTTGCTAGTTTGAGATAAAGACAGCTATACAGAGAGATTCCTAGCATTGCTTCCGTGCACATGTGTGTTGCAACCCACATTGGTTCATCTCTGCCAGACCTCTTCACTACTTCCTGGTCCCCTTCCCTTAGTGGCCTCTGCCGGTTTAAGATTACTACTATTACTAAAACTGAAACCGAGGTCAGAAAATCCAACTCTGAGTTCTCCTTAGCCTCCTCCTAGTTGTGTGTGAGATGGGCAGGTCTCATGACTTCATCCTTCGCCTACCAAGGGCACCAGCTAATTGCACCTCCTTCTGTGATGTTTGGCAAAGACACTGGTCACTGTGTCTGGCACAGGACCCCGGTGGGTGCTCAGGGTCCCTCTCAGCTTCAAGGTCATCTGTCACCAGGGCTGTTGGCTTCAAAGAATGTCTGTCTGATCCAGATCACAGACACCGCAGAGCCCTGGAAACTGGATGAGGCCCAAGGGAGGGCCCGTGGACAGGGCTCTCAGCCAGGGCTACAGACTGGGCCTGCTGTGGTTTGAATGAGTCCCTCCAAAACTCAGTCCCTGGTGTAGCAGTGTTAACAGGTGGGGCCTTTAGGTTGTGATTAGACTGTGAGGGCTTCACTCTCCGGAATAGATTAATGCCTTATAAGAGGGCTTGGGGGAGAATTTACCCCCTTTGTCCCTTCCACCATGTGCGGATATAGCATTCTACCCTCTGGAGGACGCAACAACACTTCACCATCTTGGAAGCAGAACAGCCCTCACCAGATACAACACATGCTGGCATCTTGACCTTGGACTCCCCAGCTTCCAGAACTGTGAAAAATCAATGGCTATAGTTTATAAATTACCCATGTGTTATTTTATTGCAGCAGCACAGACTCAGACTGGTCCCCATGGTGACACTGCCCATCGCTCTCTTCCAATGCAGAGTTTCAGCCATCAGGACATCGGTGGGGTGGCTGAGGCTGGTGGGGCTCAGTGTACCCAGTGATTGGCAGGGTGGAGCATCCCACCGGCCGGTGCTGTGGAAGGAACAGAGTTTTTTGCCAAGGGGACTCTCCAGCTGCTTCCTGACAAGTGATGTCTGCTGGGTGCTCGAGGTGACATTTGCTTCTAATACTTTGGTTCAGGAAAAATGTGTGCTGCTAATGCTTGGAGTCTGGTGCTCCCTTGGTCCACCTGAGGAATGGGAAATGTCACTGAGGCCCCGTCCTCCTGCTTCTTGATTTGTATTGCAGAGGTTGGAGGAGCTCACCTTCCACGTTGAGGGTCCTTCAGGTCACTGTGAAGATGCCACCCGTGGTAACACCTGCCTTTTGCTGTGGCCAGGCTCTGCTGTGGACTTTCCATGGCCCCACTTGGCTCAGCCTCGCTACCATGCTCTGAGGTAGAAATTACAGTTGCTAGAGTTCTGATCTTGAGTTGTACCCAAAAGTCCATGTGGTCCTAGAGTGGTGCTCTTGGGAGGTGGTGGGACCTGTAAGAGTTGGGGGGAAGTCTTCAGGTCACTGTGGGTGTGCCCTCGAAGGTGATTGTGGAACCCCAGCCCTTCTTTCTTTCACTTTCTGGTCATTGGGTGAGTGGCTTTACTCCACCACGGCCATGATGTGCTACTCTCCCCGTCCCCCACCAGATACTAAAAGCAATGGGTCCACCAGATCGGATGGGAACCTCCAAACCTATGAGCCAAAGCAAGCCTTTCACTGTAATTGGTTATCTCAGGTGTTAGCTTCAGTGAGAGAAAGCTGACTGACACAACTTAAGCCCCGTTTTCAGATAAACAGAGGTTGTGAGATGCAAAGGAACATTGAGGAGTGGATGTCACACCACCTGTGTCCTGTTTCTCTTCCCCACAGCTTTTTCTCCACATTGACTGCCCTGGCTCACTGCCCTCGCCCAGATCGTTCTCAGGCACATCCTCCTCCCACAGCCGCTCCTGCACCTCTGTTCGTACACCAAGCATGGCTTGCCTTTTTTTGTACACTGCTCACTCACAAACACATCTGTTAGCTTCTGGAAACAACAACCCACTGACCCAGTGCCCTTGTATTTCACAGAATGAAGGTTCCTTACTGACACTGTCTCTAATCCCCCACCACGACCCCACCCCCAGCACACAGCTACTTCTTACTTTGAAATGTCTTGTGACTAGTGGCTTAGTTACAATCATGCATCTCATTAGGTATCCCAGGGAGTTTTAATAGTCATCCTTCAGAACGGAGGCTTCTGAAAAGGCTGTGATCCCTGGCAGGGCTGAGAACATTCTCTAGCAAAGCAAGATGCCACATGGCAGCTTTGATTGGACGTTAACATGGTGATTGTCCCACGCAGCCAGACACCCAGGCATGTTGTAGAGATGAGCAAGTGGTGTTGGAAAGTGCTCCATGAGTCTGCTCTTCTGACGAAAGCTTGGGGGATGAGGTCAGCCCCACACACCATTCATCAGACAGGACGATGTAGACGAGGAGCTGGAAAGATGGGTCTTCCCAGAATTCCGAGTTCTGGCCCAGCCCGAATGTGCTGAGGCTGACTGCTTCCATGCAGGGTGGCAAGGGTTGCCCAAGGGGCTCTAGTACCTCAACCATGGCTCTGCCATGTCCTGAATGTGTCCTGAGAAAGCCAGAGTCTCTATTTCCAGATCTGAAATAGGACTCAGTGATATCTGTCCCTTGGGTTTATTTTGGACATTGCACATACGAACAGCTTTGCAAGTGTAATGCATAGCAATTACAATGCACTTGGCATTTATCAACCCTCTCCCCTCCCCCATGCACACTGGTCTCAGCTCCAGGGATTGGGAAGTGCTCTTACTGCCATTCCACAGATGAAGACGCTGAAGCCCAGAGGTCACGTCCCTTGCCAGTCACACAAGGAGCACCGTGTGGTGCTTTACGTACCAGCCGGCACCCTCGCTTCTGGGAGCCTTGCCTGCAGACAGGGTCCTACTGGGGCACAGGAGCTCTTTTTTTTTTTTTTTTTTCATTTTTCTTTTATTATTCATATATGCATACAAGGCTTGGTTCATTTCTCCCCCCTGCCCCCACCCCCTCCCTTACCACCCACTCCACCCCCTCCCGCTCCCCCCTCAATACCCAGCAGAAACTATTTTGCCCTTATCTCTAATTTTGTTGTAGAGAGAGTATAAGCCATAATAGGAAGGAACAAGGGGTTTTGCTGGTTGAGATAAGGATAGCTATACAGGGCATTGACTCACATTGATTTCCTGTGCGTGTGTGTTACCTTCTAGGTTAATTCTTTTTGATCTAACCTTTTCTCTAGTTCCTGGTCCCCTTTTCCTATTGGCCTCAGTTGCTTTAAGGTTGCTTTAGTTTCTCTGCATTAAGGGCAACAAATGCTAGCTAGTTTTTTAGGTGTCTTACCTATCCTCACCCCTCCCTTGTGTGCTCTCGCTTTTATCATGTGCTCATAGTCCAATCCCATTGTTGTGTTTGCCCTTGATCTAATGTCCACATATGAGGGAGAACATACGATTTTTGGTCTTTTGAGCCAGGCTAACCTCACTCAGAATGATGTTCTCCAATTCCATCCATTTACCAGCGAATGGTAACATTTCGTTCTTCTTCATGGCTGCATAAAATTCCATTGTGTATAGATAGCACATTTTCTTAATCCATTCGTCAGTGCTGGGGCATCTTGGCTGTTTCCATAACTTGGCTATTGTGAATAGTGCCGCAATAAACATGGGTGTGCAGGTGCCTCTGGAGTAACAGTCTTTTGGGTATATCCCCAAGAGGGCACAGGAGCTCTTGACGTAAAAACGTGTTTCTCCAAATTCTTACACCGCCTCAGCCCTTCACCATGCCTGCTCCCTGTCCTGGGCCACGGCAGGTGCATCTCACAGGGTGTCTCCAGGTGCCCCTCCTTCAAGGCAGTCTCAGAACCACCTCTCCCATGGATTCCTGCACCTCGCATCCTGCACACCAAGACACAGTTCTTTTCTTGTGAGGTATTCTCCCCATCTGTGAGGGCGTCATTTGTGTAGACAATGTGGCCAGTTCTTCTGTGTCAGCCCCTAGCACGGGACATGGGACTGGGAGGAAGTCCATTCTGCATTGAGTTAGAGGAGGTGGGCTTGGGCTCATAGGCCCAGGGCCGAGCTGGCTCCGTGCTTGCCTTGGGAGCTGTGGCAAGCTCTTGGTCCCTGGAGATGCTGTTTCCTCAACGTACAATTGCAGTGGCAGTGGTCCCGTGTTTGCAGCAAGCATGGACCGAGTGGAGCGAGCCGAGTGTGCTTGGGAGGTAGTTGCAGTGCTGTGCGTGCTTTTTGGTAGAGTGGACTAATGGAACTCCACTCCTTTCTGGCACTGCAGTCTGGGGATTCAGGGCTATTCACCCACAGAGCCTACCTCACTGATCTCCTCCTCCCCCCACCCCCAACTCACCACCCCCCTGCTGCCCGCCTGACTGTGGAGGCAGGAGTACCATCTCCACCCTCGGACCACAGGCCTCTTCCCTCCCACCCATACCCTGCACCAGGGAATCTGCCCACAGCTGTCAGAGGAGGAGTGAACCCCACCTGTCACATCCAACACTAAGGATCCAGGATGGAAAGGGCTGGGCAATGGCTCTGTGAGCCCCCAGACACACACCCCAGCCCTTTCCCTACTTGCCACAGACTCTCAATTTGAAAGGAAGACACTAAGCTCCTAATTCTTGAGTTTGTAAAAGTCCTTTCCACACCCTGTGTCATGTTGTGCCCATAAAAACAAAAGACAGTGCCCCAAACAATTACTCATAATAAACGCCTATCCTAAAAAATATGATAGCTCATGAAATACCTCCCCATGCCAGGCTCTGCACTCAGTACCATGTGCCGTGTACTTTAAATCCTTCCATCGTCTCCTAGAGGGAGGTATTCTGTTTTCCCTGTTTTACAGGTGACATAAGAAGGCTCAGAGAAGGTAGGGGATTTGTCCACAGTCACACACTCCTTGCTAGGCAGGTTAGATATGAAATGCAGAAGGTGCAACTCCTCATCCCTACATGGTCTCTGTTGAAGTGCTTGGGGTTGGTATTGCATGAAGCCATGGACAAGTGTATCACCAGCTTATTTCAGTTTCTAAGCTCACTTTTGGAGCCACCGGCTCAGGTATGTGACAAATAGCAAACATGGCCACCAGGAGAACCTCATGCCATTGCTAGAGCTTGTGTGATGATCATCCAGCTACAGGAGTAGATACAATTCCCTGGGGTCCAATTGTGTGTGTGTGTGTGTGTCTGTGTGTGTGCGTGCGTGTGCGCGCGTAAGAGAAACAGACTCAACTGACTGACTGACTGACTAAATGACAGTATTGTCTTTAACATGGTCACTGAATAACCACCATGTAGCTGATGCCTTTGGGTGGCCAAGATTTAAAGAAATAAATGAACTCAACATAAATCCACAGTTTTCTCTCTAGTCTTCGAGGGAGCAATTATTCTAGCACTTTTTCTTCTCTTTGGTTCACCTCACTCCACTTCAGTGAGACATTAATCAAACTCCCCAAGGTGAAGCTGCATCCTCCACTGCGGCTCTATCCCTTCAGCCCACTGGGGCTTCGGAAGTCCTTACAGGTAACTTCTCCTCAGTTTCCTGCCCCCCTCCAGCAAGCCACTCTGCTCACCAGGTGCTACCCATGTTGCACGTGGCATCTCTAAGCTGTCCTACAGTCTGCAGCTGGGCTGTCCCCCAGATCAGTGAAGAAAGGGGTTGGGAGTGAAGCACTGTGCCTGAGGCTGTGCTACCAGTGAGGGGACAGAGGCTCAGCTTGCACTCCAGCCTGGATTCCCCAGCCTTTCCTCTTTCTGTCTCAGCCATAAGATGAGTGCCGCCATCTTGAATTGCTCCCAATTAAGAAAGCCAGGAAGCAGAAGGACCGATGGTGTATCTTTGTGTTTTCCTTTCGTTAATCTGTTTCTCTGTTTACTTGTGGCAAAGGGGACACAAAGGCTGCAGCCACCCACAGGTGTCTCCACATCAGTCTTTTGGAATAACAGGCTGTCTTTTCAGTTGGAGAGGTGGCACCTTCCACATCTTGGGAAGACACCCTGCCTGGCTCCCTCCAAGCTCCTGGTACCACTTGTACCAGGAGACCAGGTCCCGAGCAGCATCCTTGCCAGACCCTCCAGGCCTAGGCAGCTGGAACTGGACCGTGGCTTCTTGACTGAGGGCAGAGTGTCGTCTTCACCCCTGAGCTGGCAAGGGCATCCTTTCTTGGGGTGCACTGTGCCTCATTTGACATCAATGCCCTTAAATTCTCTGACATGATTTCCTCTCCTGCAGGCTGACTGGTGAAGCATAACAGAGGCTTGATGTTGCTCAGACAAGCCAGTTGAGCATTTATTGAGCACCTGATGTGTGTGGAATACACAGGATGAAAGAGGCAGTACTGTCCCTCCCTGATGAATCACACAAGTGGTGGGTGACAGCACACAAAAACAGGACCTTTACTCCCTAAAAGACAAATCTTTTCTTTCATAATTGCAAAACCCTAGCAGGTGGACAAGATGGAGTCCTGTCTGTCTGGCTGTGGTGAGTGGAGGTGGGAGAGGTTCTGATGCAGCACTGACTTGCAGCTTGGGCGCAAGGTCTCGGCTCCCCTGCTCCTGGCTCCAGATTCTTCTTCCACAACCCGGTTGCCCAAGCCCCGCACCCCCCCCCATGGCAGCTGGCAACCCTCAGAACAGAGAGAGAAGAATCAGAAGTTATCTTGATGGTCAGGCCTACCCTACTCAGCAGCCGGCTGACTGGCAGGGATTCAGCCCCTGGCACCACTGGCCTCCTTGATCTCCACAGCCCTGGTCTATTCATAACCTCAGGCTCTTTTTCCTGGTGTGCAGATGGGGCTCAGATGGTGCTTCCTGAATGCAAGTGAGGGCAACTCTATACTGGTTCTAACTCAGTTGGGTGGACAGAAATAGCTGTGAGTGAGCTGGCTTGGGTCAGCAAGTGACAGTCACATCTGTGCCTTCTTCTGCCTGCTCTGGCCCATGTCCCTGTGAACAGGGTGAACAGGTGAGGTGGACTCACCTGGAAGTGGCTACATTGCTAGGAGGATACTGGCATTTTGAAAAAGTCCTCCTGTAGGGGCTGGGAGTGTGGCTCAAGTGATAGAACACCTGCCTAGCAAGCGTGAGGCCCTGAGTTCAAACCTCAGTACCAACAAAAAAACAAAGAACTGTAGACTGACATGCAGCTCTAGTGGAGACTCGGCCTTTTGTTGTTTTTTCATGCCTTGAATGCTACTGAAAATAGCTTTGCTGTACAGAGGAGGGAGGGGTAAAAGATGGTCCAGAAACCCACTTGGGTGAATAACCCGGTCTGTCTGCGTTATCCCATCCCCTGTACCCCAGGATGCACACCCTGTGGTGTAGGACTACTTTACTTCAGTTTGTTCTTGCCTCCCTCCTTCTCTCTGCTTGCCCCCCACTGCCCACCCCCTGCCTTTTTCCAGCCTGTCCACCAGCCTGGCTTGTAGTGGATGCTAAGTAAAATGTCTGTTTACTCCATGAATGAACAGCAGACCAATCAAATTTTCCACCCATACTCCCCTGCGGCCCTGAGTCTTTCTTCTCCTCAGGAAAAGGGATTCTAATATAACTAGGAGGACAGCTGTTCGTTGAGTAATACTGTCCAGTCATTCCAAAGATGGATGCCCTGGAGTTCACTGGAGTAGAAGTGGTACTGATTTATGACAGCCTTTGCCAGCTCTTCCCCAAGAGAAAAGTTTGAAACTCCCTACTGTGTTTGCTCAGTGGGCCACACCCCATGAGACTGGCATGGCTGACCCCTCTTCCATCCACAGCAAGCCATGGCCACTGGCCACCTGAAGGGGGTTAGGTGCAGCCAACAGGTGGTGCCATCTGAGCTGGTCTTGACCATTCTTTCTTGGGGTTCTCAGCCAGTCTCCTCTGAAACCAGCTGCAGCTCTGGGGCTCCTCTAGGGCCCCTTAGTTCTCACTGTGGAGGACGGGTCTCAGGAGCCAGACCACACCACCGAGCATTTCTGTCCCCCAGGGCAAGTGCTGTCTTCATCATTAGTAATCAAAGATGTTGTGCTCTGTCCAGATAGCATTCTCTTCTGCTGCGTTGTGCAGAGTTACTATGGCAACCCTTTGAAGAGTGGATTTGCTTTTTTCCTCTTAATTCTCAGGTTTTTCCAAAAATACCCCGTATTTCCCTGGGTCTTTCTGTGGATGCACACAGTAGACAGAGCCACCTCCTTTAACATGCATACCCCACATTAGATAGCTCTACTCGTACCAATCACTGAACAATCATTTTTAATATCAAATGTTCTTAGCATCTATTTTGTGTAAGTAGATGTGCAAGGCACTGGAGCTAAAAGAGAAATTAGACTGTGTCCTTAAAGAGTTCACAGTTCCCGAGACAGACAAGTACATAATGTAAAAGTGCACAGCTAATTATGAAACAAGGTAACATAACACGATATAATGCAATGTAATAAATATAAGGTCATGTTACATAATAACATTTTGTCAGCTGTAGGGGTAAATTAGTGTGGGGCTCTGACGGAGAAAGCTGTGCTTTGTCAGCCATGTGTGACAATGGATAGGAATTGGGAGACCTGGAGTTTAACTTCTGATCAATTATTTATGAGCTGTTCAGACTCAAGAAAGTGACTATAGCTCTGTGAGCCCTCGTCTCCTGCTTCAGTTCCTTTCCATTTGTACCTTGGTTTTCTCTCCGGAAAAGCAAGGATGAAGTTAGTACCCACCTCATGAGGTCGTTGATGACAAAATACCCTGGTGCCTGCCATAAAGGGCCAGCGCACACCTGGCACAGAGCAGGCTTTTTTCTTTTTCTTTCTTCAGCGGGCATTACTTTTATTTTTATTACATCCACCTTGTTTTTGATTGAAAACTCTCCGGCATGGGCTGGGGAGTGGCTTAGGTGGCAGAGCCTGCCTAGCACTAGCAAGGCTTTACCGCCTGATCTCGGTGTGTGTTCCTTACAACTGAAATGGACGAAGCGACTTTGTGGGAGAAGAAAACAGAAAACCTGGGCCTTACAGGGGCACAGAGGGAAGAGCCAGCGGTTAAAGCTCTTGTGTGGCGAGTGTGTGCTCACAGTACATGTGCGAGTGCCTGTGCGTATGTACACTCTATGTTACATGTCCAATACACTTTGCTCACTGGAAAGGTGGGTAAGCTAAAATGCTTTGGGGACCAGAGAAAGTGGAAATCTTGACGGAAGGTTCTGGAAATACTAGCTGAACCTGGGAAAGTGGGTGGGATTTTGGTTCATGCAGATCTGGGGCTGTCTTCTGAGGCTGCCTCCTGGGTCAGGAGAGGACTCGTGCATCCCTGGGAGGTGAGGGGGGGGGACACTGACTGCCACCCTCACAAAGCACTTGCCCTGGAGTTCACCTGCTTGAGCCTGCAGGGAACCAGGGGAGGGAGACATGAGTGAAGCCTCAGTTGGGAGATGGTAGAGAGGCCTGGGCTGAAAGGAGAAACCCTCATGTGGTTACTTTGGGCTAGTCTCCATATAGGTCATTGAGGAGGCACAGAGAGCCCCCAAGGTGGAGTGGCAGCCAGGATCCAGATGGTGAAGGTGATGGAAAGGCCTGGAACACTGACCTGTTCAGTTGCTGCCCCCTCAGGACAGTGTTCTGAGCCCTCAGCTGGCAAAGCAGGGTCTGTCAGACCTTGCAGGGGCTAAGGGCCTGGTCCCCCTCAAGCACCTTCACCACAGATGCAGCAAAGCTGGGTACCATAGATGGAGCCTGGGCTTTGGGTGGGGTTTGGAGTCCAGCCTGGTTCTGGGCACTGGTTCCTCGGCAGTCTGTACAGTATGAGCATTGGCACCATCTCTTTGAGGCCATGAGGATCGCATGTGTGTTAGCTTTTCGTTACCATAATGAAATGCCAGAGGCAAGCTGTTTTATAAAGAAGAGAGGTTTATTTGGACTTGTGGTTTTGGAGACTGGAAGTCCAAAAAGATGATACAGGTTCTGATGAGCTCCCACCCTTGACTGCATCCCGCTGTGGTACAAGTCTCATGTCTGTGATCTCTTACCTCTTCTTTTAAAGCCACCAAGATTCAAAGATGAGGGCTTTATCGTGATAACCTTATCTAATCTAACCTCCATGGTTGGGTTAAATTTTCACCCTCTTTGTGTGTGTGCGTGTGTGTGTGTGTGTGGTACTGGGGTTTGAACTCAAGGCCTACACCTTGAGCCATTCCACCAGCCCTTTTTTGTGATGGGTTTTTTTTTTGAGATAGGGTCTCACAAGCTATTTGCCCAGGCTGGCTTTGAACTGTGATCCTCCTGATCTCTGCCTCCTGAGTAGCTAGGATTACAGGTGTGAGCCACCAGCACCCAACTCCACCCTCTTAAGACCATTAACATTGAGAGGTGAGGCTAACAAGCCTTCAGACCATAGCTGCATGGAATGGTGAGCCCCACTGTTTGCCACACACGGCTGTGAGTGCTGAAGCAGCAGCAGTGCCCTTCCACATTGCACTTTGGTTCACTTGCTATGCAAATCCTGGAAAATTCACCATTCTTTGGTATGTGGTTGTCCAATAAATACACAGAACCCTGTGACCATGAGCACAGTCCAGATTTTTCTTGCTTTATCACATTGTCTAGCATTTCCAATATGATACTGAATAGCCATGGTGAGGTCAGACATCTTTGTCTGTTCCCTCGATCTTAGGGGGAAAGCATTCAGTCTTTTGCCATTAAGTATGATGTTAACTATAAGTTGATTTTTTGTTTTGTAGGCACTTTATCAGATGTAGGAAGTTCCCTTCTGGTTTTAGTTTGCTCAGAGTTTTTATTGCAAATGGATGTTTAGTTTTAGCAAATGCATCTATTTATATGGTGGTTTGTTTTTTTCTGGACTTCTGTTAGTGTGGTAGGAACAACATTGGTTGATGTTTGCATGTTGACTCTGTTTTATATCGCTGGATTCAGTTTGCTGATACCTTGCTGTTCGTGTTCAATTGGGATATTGCCCTGCAGCCTTCTTTTCTTGTAAAATCTTTGACTTTAGTATCAGGCCTCCTTCAAATGATTTAGTTGAAAGTCCCCTCCTATTTTCTGGAAGAGAATGTGTAGAATTGGTTGTGTTCCTACTTAAATAATTGAAACAAACCACTTGGAGATTTTTTTCAGATTTTTACATATGAAGTTAGTTCCTTTAATAGCTAGGAATACTGTCCAGCTTATCATTTCTTCCTGAGGAAGTGTTGGTAGTGTGTGGTTTTCAAGGACTTGGTCCATGTCATTTGCACTGTGGAATTTACAGGTGGATGGTTGTTTTCAACAGCCCCACTGACCCCCTGTCATCCTCTGAATGCTTGTGAAGTCTATAGCGATCTCCCCCCCAAATCCTGATATTGGTAATTCATGTTTGCTTTCTTCTTAGTTAGTCTGGCAAGTGGGTTAGCAATTTTATTGCTCTTTTCAAAGAACCCGTTTATGGATTCATTGATTTTTCTCGGTTCCCACTTTACTAATTTTTGTTCTTATCTGTATCATTTCCTTCTGCTTATTAATCTCCACCTTCCCCCTAATTTCTTATGGCAGAGCTTAGAAGATCTTATTGAACTGAGATCTTTTTTCTTTTCTACTACAAATAAATTTTCCTGTAAGCATTGCTTTAGTTGCATGAACTTTTTTTTTCCCCTTTGGCTGTGCTGGGATTTAAACTCAGGGCCTTGTGATTTCTAGGCAGGTGCTCTACCACTTGAGCCACACCCTCTGTCCTTTTTTGCTTTAGTCATTATTTGGATAGGGTTTTGTATTTTTGCCCAGGGTTGGCCTTGGATCAGAATCTCAATGTTCCTGTCATTGTCACTGCTGAGGTTGTGGAAGACAGAAGAGAGGCAGGGAACACCCCAGCTTCTCTGCGGCTTCCCTGGCCAGCAGGAGGGCATGCACCTGTGTCCTCAGGTTTGCTCCCTCTCCCCGTGCACCTGCTGCCTCCCACTTGTGGGAGTTCTGGGCTTCACTTCACATGTCCCATCCAGGGCTCTGCACTGTAATCTGTAATGGGCTTCCTCACTGGGGCATCCCCAGAGCCTTTCCATTGTCTTTTAACTTTCTTGTAATGGTCCCCAGGCCCAGGGTTGAATCCTCAGGTTTAGGGAACTCAGCAGCACAAGTGTCCCAGGCTAACAGGTGAAGGTAGGATGGACCCTGCAGGGCACCTTGGACCCTGCTCCCTCCTTTAGTGGTCCTGTTACCCCTTCAGTTGTTCACGGTCCTACAGAGAGGCTCTGCTAGGTCAGGACCATCTGGAACTCAGCCTTGAAGGAGCCTGGATGATGGCTAGGAGTCCACAGGCAGAAGTGAATGCTGGGGACACTCTTCCATCTCTGTCCCACCCTCCTGCCCCACAGCTCCTCACCTGCAGGTTCATGTGGAGGGTCAGTGTTCAGCTTGTAGCTGGCTCTCCATTTTTTTATTCCCTCCATGTTTGTATTTCCAGTGGAATTCACTTAAAGCTAACCAGACCAAAATGGAAAGTGGAGGTCAAAAGAACTCCATGATAACAAGACCCTGAGTGAACAGCAGGTCAGCTCTCTGTTCTGGGTATCATAGGTCCATCAGCAAGGACAGTGAGGTCAATACTGAAGACTTACAGCTGAATGTTTAGACGCATGTGTACCTGTCACCCGAGGCTCCCACTCTCATCCTCATCTTTATAGATAAGGAAACAGGCACAGAGAGGGCCAGTTGCTTCCCTGCAACAGGCGACTAGAAAGGGGCAATGCTGGGCTCAGTCTCACCCTTGATTCTTCAGTCCACATCATTGACCCCAACCTGTCCTGCTTCTGCCAGTTTAAGTGTATCCTCATACCACTGAGGTCCCCATGCCTGCTCCTGTCTCAGTGAAGGTACATGATATCATCCTGTACCATTTAAAGAAGGTGATGTCTTCTTTAAATGGTGAGCCCTTCCAGGTCAGAGGTCATGGCACCATGCTGATCGGCATTCTATTACTGCAAATGCCTAAGATACTCAGCTCATAAAGAGAAGAGGTTTATTTGGAGGTCACAGTGTTAGAGATTCCAGGCCATAGTCACTTGGCCCTGTTGCGTTGAACCTGTGGTGAGGCGGTACATCATGGCGGGGAGCACCTGGTAGAACAAAGCTGTTTATCTATTGGTGGCCTGGAAGTGGAAGAGAGAGGAAGTGACCAGCATCCCACAATCCCCTTCAAAGACATACCCGCAATGACCTAAAATCTCCCACTAGGCCCCACCTCTTAAAGGTTCTACCACCTCCCAATAGCTCCAGGGTGAAAGCCAAGCCTTTAGCACATGGGGGATTGGGAGATATTCCAGATCCAAACTATAGCAATGTCCCTAATATCTGTCCAGCACTCTTGTACAGAACGGACCTTCAGTCGTTGTTGAATGAATTATGAAAAGACAGATGTCATTCTGTATTGATTCAGCCCTTATATTTAGACAATAGAGAATGTGAGAATTTAGTAATGATAAAAGAATGGTGACCATGACGTTTGTACACTTGCTGGAGGCTTCCCTGTAATTTTCTGATGAACTAGGTCACCCGGAGAGCCTGGGCCACAGATGTTGTGCTCCGAAGAGACAAAACTGAGGGTGTGGTCTTTGGTACACATTCTGAAATTGTAGTAGTTCTCAGATTGGCCACGCGTAAAGGTTGTCAGATAGGCAAGTGAAATACAGCACTCCCGGTTAAATTGGAACACCAGATAAACGGTGAGTAATTTTCAGCAGAAGTATGCCCAGTGCAGTACCTGGGATGATGTACTTATACTTTTTAAACAAGAGGTTTTTGCTGTTGTTTTGCTCACTTTCAGATTTAGGTGAGTGT
Source organism: Castor canadensis (assembly GCF_047511655.1). Lineage (NCBI taxonomy): Eukaryota > Metazoa > Chordata > Mammalia > Rodentia > Castoridae > Castor > Castor canadensis. The sequence continues at coordinate 13,607,908 of NC_133388.1, read as the reverse complement.
CCTGCGTGTCCTCTGAGGTTTCAGCAGACAGTAATGTGACAATCCTCCCTGCTCTCAGCCCATCTGTAACTGACTCAATCTACAAGGATTTCTGAGCTGGTGGCTTCTCCTTAGATCACCCATCCAAGCTGCTCCTGGGTGTCCTGACCCCAAACTCAGTGAGAGCACCACAGCTTAGTAGGGACACGAGACAGTATGAATGTTTTTACATCCCTTTGGATTTAACTTTAGGATCCACAGCTCAGGAGCTGTCATATTCCAGTTGTGGCTGGGCGCAAAGCAGCTGGTCATGCTAGACCAAGCTGGACACTGAGATTGGCTGACCAGAGGGGTCTGAAAGAACTCAGGGTGTCACCAGCAATCCCCACATCACAGAACCCCAAAGCCCTGCACTTTTTCTCATTTCCTGTCCTTGGATCGGTGCTCGCTGTTCAGAACAGTGTCTGCCTGGGCCTCCTCTGGTAGCTGTGCTTTGAATAATCCCTTTTGAAGGCATTCTCTGTTCCTTTCTCTGGAGAAGCCCTGATAGAAGCCAGTGGGGACCTGGAGGCCCTCCTCTTCTCCTCCAGACAGTTCTGCTCCCAGGGCAAGATGGAGACTGGATGGACCGACAGAACCTCTGAGGGCCCCAGGAGAGGCTACCCCATGTCCTAGAACCCTGTACACCACACTCAGCCACCCTGGGCAAGAGTGAGGTTCCATCCCAGTCCCAGAGAGCAGGGAGCCCCACAGCCATGATTGTGACCATGGTGTAGTGACACACGCCAGTGTTCAGTTTTGCTCTTCATCTTATGGAATTTAGAAATACGGAAAAGCAAGACACCCATAAAGCCACAGGGGACTTTTTCTTGGTCGTGTTTACTCCATCTTCTCTTGTAATGAGGTGCTGCAGATAAAATCTCTCCTCACATTACAGAGGCTGTGCTGTCTGGAATCTGGCTTGTGTTCTCCATGTGTTACTTTCACTTACATAAATATGGACCCAGGCATAAATATATGGTGTTAGTGTGCAAGCCTGGCTTTAATTTCACAAATTGTGTCTGAACTCATTTTTCAACTGCCTTGCCTCCCCACCAGAAAGCATTTTCACCAAGTGTAAGCAGTCCCCTTCTTTGAAGCAGTCTTAATTATTGTAACTTGATAAGAGGTAGGTGTGAGTCCTACAGCAAGTAAAGTTAGCTCTGGGGCCAAGTCTCCTCGTGCCTTCAGGATCCTTAACTGGTGGTCCCAGAATTCATTCCTTCACCAGATATTTTTATGGTGTTTGCTCTGCTCTAGGCCTGGTCTGGGGGATGCCATGGCAGACATGGAAGGTCTTGCCTTCTAGAAGGTGTTGGTAACATTGGCCTAGAAGTGTTGGGTTCACTCTGTCCCAATGACCCCTCTTCAACAAGCTAATGAACTTTTTTTTCTGAGCTTGACATGACCATCTCCTTTGATATGAACCAAGCCCCCCAATATCCCTCACCCCACCCGATGTGGTCCTGATCATCAGTGTCTAACTCAGTAAGAGGAAGTGAGTTTGCTCTGTATCCTCAGGCCACACTCGTCTCCACAACAGCCCTCGTAGTGCTCAAGTGAGGGGACATGCCTCCAGGTCTGCACAGAGCTAAAATCCATCCAAGGATCTGATCTGTGTGAGACATCCCAGTTGCTCATTTCAGTTATGGCCAGGAGGAGGGTGCTTCCAGAAGTGGCCCACAGGGAGGCACCGGGCTGCCAGGTGACCTTTGAGAAGGACATTCTCTCTCCTCCATGGTGGCTTTGGCCACTGTCCCCTTCTTTTGGCTGGGAGTCAGCTCTTGACAAAATCTTCCCAACTTCCAAATGATGGAATCAAGACCCCCTCTCATTGTTTTCCGATCCTGACGTTTTGCTGTTTAAAGTTATTTTCATGGCAAACCCAGCACTTTAAATTAAGAATCTATTTTACAAAGGCAAAATACGTGGACACAAAATGAAACCAACAACCCTAAGACAGACGTATTGGGAGCATTTCTCGGCAGCCTGCCTCAGCATAAGTTGGAGGCGTGGGCAACCATCTGTTAACAAGTACAAATGAGCGTCTGATTAATTGATCACACAGAAAAGACGTGCCTAGAAATGCTTCCTGGTCCCTGATTCACCTCACTTTAGCAGTAGGTTGAGAGATACACCATAATACTCCCAGCGTCAAATTACCACTAAACAATAGAAGGAAGAATATTTGTGATTATTGAGTGACTACATTAGTCTGCTTTCTGTTACTGTAATGAAATATCTGAGACTAGATACTTAATAGAGAGAAGAGGCTTGTGTAGCTCACAGTTTTGGAGGCAGAAAGTCCAAACAACATGGCACCTGCTCTGGCAAGAGCCACTGGCTACATCTCATCTTAGCAAATTGCATCATGGTAGGAGTGCATGTGGGGAGGAGAGGTCACATGGTGACACAGGAAGCCAGAGACTAGGGAGGGACCAGTCCTGGTCTTGCATAACAACTCTCTCACAGGAACTAACAACTGGGGTCTCACAGAATCCCCAATGACCTCCCACTAGGCTCCCCCTCTTAAAGATTCCACCACCTACCTGTTCACATCACATCCTGAGGACCAAGCTTCCATCACATGAACTCGTAGGGGATAAATCACTTCCAAGCATAGCAGTGACAATCTCGTGCCATGTTTTATCATATATGATTTCCAGTCCTTGCAAGTTTTTGTGTATTATCCCTATTACTTATGGGAAGGAAATTAAGTCATGTGTATTAAGCTCCGTTGTATGTGGGAAGCAGGATTGACCTCCAGTCTTTCCGACACCAGAGCCTTCCCTGGTCCCCAGTGCTCTGTGACTGGCCATGCTCCTGGCTGTGCCGAACTCTCACCGCAGGTGTGGAGCATGGCGTCGAGGCACACTGTGGGGAGCATCTCATGGCTGGGGCACTCCAGGATCGGGGATTGTGAAGTACAGTCTGGGGTGGGGGCCCTTCTGCCAACTTCACGGCACACGAGGTTTCAATTGTCATTTTTTTGTGTGTTAAGAAAGGGACTGAATACAATGGAGCCACCTGCACACCGTGTTTATTGCAGCACTGTTCACAATAGCCTCGTCATGGACGCAACGTAGGTGCCCACCAGCACATGAATGGATAAAGAAAGCGTGCTAGGTGTACAGAGGAGTGTGGTTTGGCCACAAAAAGAACAAAGTGTGGCGTTTACAGGAAAATGGAGACCATCATGTTAAGCAAAATAAGCCAGAATCAGAAACACAAATGCCACATGTTTTCTTTTATATGGGAAATCTAGATTAAACAAACAAAGATATGAAAACAGAAAAGGAACTGTCTGGAAGAGGAAGGAAACCAGCAGGGGGCGGGGCACAGAAGTAGAGGTAATGGGTTAATACATTCAAAGTACATTATATACCTGTATATCTTTTATATTGTACAATTAATATACACTAACAAAACAAGTATATATAAATATATATAATAACCATTTTAAAACAGGAAAGGCACTGAGAATATTTGTGATGAGTAGGCCACCTGTTCCTGATCCTCTGGGAGAGGACCATCCAGTTATGCAGGCCATCTTGAGTCCTTTCTGGGACAAGCAGAACAATATCCCCCCAGAATTGGGGATAGGTGACCTTTCCTGGCAAAAGGGGCTGCATAGATGTAGTCACAGGTCTTGAGATGGGAGAGTGCCCTGGGTTGTCAGGTGGGCTCAAGATCAGAACTGGAGGAAAGTGGGAGGTGGAGGGAAGAGAGACTGGAAGACTCTGTGGGGTGATGGCCTTTGGGGATGGAGGGTGGGGCCCTGAGCTAAGGAATGCAGGCAGCCTCCAGAAACTGGGAAAGGCCTGAGAAGGATTCTTCCCAGGAGGAGCCCACCTTGCCATACCTCGATTGTGGTCCAGTGAGACCTCCAGACCTGTAAGGTAATGTCCTGGCGTTAGGTCATGTTAAGCCACCAAGACCAAGTCTGTGGTAATTTGAGCCAGCAGCAATCGGAAAGGAACACACAGAGACACTGAATAAATACCACAGGGCAGGAGAGAGCAGGATGGCATGGGAGGTGAGGATATCCCCTGTGTGGGAGGGACCACACTGGCCCCATTCCTTTTCTCCCTCAGTGATCCAGGTGAAAATACTCTCAAACCCATCTCCAAACCCAGAGATGTGAGAGGAAGAGAGGAAGGGCAGGCTCAGGCTCAGAGATCTCCACAGCATGGAGTGGTGGACCACAGAGCACAGGGGGAGGCAGGGAGGCACCTGTGCAGAGCCCATCACAGGGCCCCAGGAGGCCAGGGGACAGGAGTGGGATGCATCTCGTGAGGGGTGGCCATGAGTATGGACATGTCTAGGAGTGTTCGAGAGGACAGAAGTGCAGCTGGTGCTGAGGCCTCAGCTCTCCTTGGGGTGGATCAGGTAGAGGTTCCAAGGGTATGGCCTGCAGGAAGGAGATGGCCTCTTAGTGGCAGAATCAGCCAACTGAGGAGTGACAGTGTGTCCAAGGAGAAAGTAGCTGACATTGTCAGTCAACAGCTATCTGTAAGGCACCACTGTGTTCCACACCTGTGCAAAGTTTAAGGACTTCCACGGTAAGAATGACAAATCTGCTGCCCTTTTCCTCGTGGTGTCACCAGACTACTGAGGGAGCTGTGTTTGAGGACAGCCCCCAAAGAGGAGGCCACCCAGAGAGGACTGAGGTGGACAGGACAGTCAGGCTGAGTTCTGAAGGATGTGAGGGTCTTGGCAGGAAAGCCCAGGGCCCCTCCCTGGGGGATTGCGGCCCAGAAACCCCTGCCCAGCCACACTGGCCTGCAGGTCTAGCTTCCCTGTCTGCAGCCTTCCTGTTAGAGTGACACACGTCTGATTCATCAGTACCCCACCTGGCCTGCGTCACCAGCTTGGGGGCAAAACAAGGACCCAGTTCTTTTATTTCAACTCTCAATTGTACTTGTAACATACATGTAGGTGGTCCCCAGCTTGTAAGTTTGAATAACGATTTTTCAGTTTTACCGTGGTGTGAAAGTGATGCACACTCAGTAGAAAGAAACTGCCCTTCAAATTTGGAATTTGAATCTTTGGGCCATGGAACCAGCAGCTCCCTCATCAGGAAACAACCTGGCCTTAGCTCCCTAGTGGCTGGTTTTAGTCACTACCCCCCAGCATTAACAACTGCTCTGTTTCCACCTAAGGGCAGAGCTGTGTTACAAACGAAAATGCCAAACTTCTCAGGTGCCCATCAGAAGCTGCTCTTCTCTTCAGAAGCAGATGGTTGGGGACCTGCTTGCTCATCCTTTACAAAGTGCAGGTCAAGCACAGAGCAACCTCATAGTACAGACCGGTTCATAGTCAGGGAGGCTGCAGACACCAGGCACCAGGCAGACACACCTGGCTCCCAGCCCTGACTCCAGTGTAGATCAAGTGCTGTGGCCTTGACCTCTGCCTACCCATCTGTAAAACGGGGGTGGGCTGTACCCCCAAAAGGATTGTTGAGTGATTAAAAGAAAGTATCTCAATGTCTCTGGCATGTTCTCTGACAAGACCAGGGCCTATATTCCCAGGGTAGTGGTGGTCAGTAGAGGTGATCCAGGGAACTGCTTCCTGTTCGTGCATTTGGGTCCCGTTCAAGAGAACCATTGACCAAGGGGCCCAAAAAGCACCAGTCACCCATGGAGATTAATTCTCCTTCATCTGCCTCTGTCTGGAACAGCCTGGACTCGATGGTGGGAATCAGAATTGCTGTCCTGGGGGACTTTGTCCCCAGGCACCAGAAACTAAAATACTCATAACTCATTTACTCCAAAATTGTGCATGTAGAAGCCTACCCTCGTGCATAAAAATGTGTGTGCAAGGATGTACATACGTACACACAGATGCACGAGGATGCATAGTGTATTATTTATAGTAGGCAAGAGTAGAAATTCATAACTCGCCAAACTTGGGGAAGAGTTAAATCATGGCTTGTATTTGTGATAGAATATTACACAGCTGTCAAAATGGGATATTGATGGGTTTTTTTATTACAGGGATGTAAAGCCCACAGTATTTAAATGTGTTGCTCTCTGACACATGGACAGAAAAAAATTGGAAAGACAAGGTGTCCACATGTTAGCAATGACTCTGTGTGAGATTATGATTCTCATTTGTCACTTTATTGTTTCATAATATCTTAGTGTTCTATGCTGAGCACGTATTTTTTTTTTAAATTAGAAGAGGAATGAGGGCATTTTTTACAACCATGCTGTCAGTGGAAGGGCCTGGCATGGGAGTGGGGCCTGTAGGTTCCCACGTGTTCATAACTAGCTATCTGATGAGTTCCTTAAAGCCTTCGTGTGTAAAGTGGGCGCGAGAGTGTCGCTTTACACTCACTTTATGGACTAAAATATGCACTGTCGGTTACACAGAAGCAAAGCCCTGCATGATAGCCCCTGGTGGATCATAGTTTTGTAGGTGCTGCTCGGCCTGGGCTGTCTCCCTGGCTGGGAGTGGCATGTCCTCCAACCCTAGTTGACACTCTGTCTTCTTCCTGCAGCTGCCCATGATGGGAGGAGCGTTCATGGACTCGCCCAACGAGGACTTCAGCACTGAGTACTCCCTGTTTAACTCCTCCGCCAACGTCCACGCGGCCTCCAATGGCCAGGGCCAGCCAGAGGAGCAGCCTCGGTCCTCCAATGATGCCGTCCTGCTGTGGATTGCCATCATAGCAACACTGGGGAACATTGTGGTGGTGGGGGTGGTGTATGCCTTCACCTTCTGAGGGAATGGCCCACCAGCCGCTGCAGGACGGGCCCCTCCTGTACTGAGCTCGCTACCAGTGGAGGCTGTCCTTGTGGCCCTGTCTTGCTGCAGGATTCTGGCTGTGCCCATGTTCTAAATCAGGAGTTCTGAGCCCTTGAATGGCCTCTCCAGGGGCAGTATCCATGCATCTGGAATTTCCCCAGATAGCCCTGATTTCAGACACTCTGTGCTGTGATTAAGCTGATTCAGAAAACTGAAAGTTGGAATCCCATAGGCATGGTGGGGCAAGGTGTGCAAAGAGAAGAGTGGAAAGTCCTTAAAACCACCATCCCAGGACCCAGTGGGAGCAGCCAGTTAGGTTTCAGATGTGGTCATGGTTGGCCATTGCTGGTTAGTGGTAAATGTCACTTGTGTGTCTTGTTCTTATGGGTGATTTTTGACCCTGGTTGTGGTGCTGGGACGAGGGCAGCCCTCAGAACTTCTGAGTCCCCCACACAATCCTGGTCTCAAGTCCAACCCTTTGATGGATGGTGGTGTTGTAGGGCCATGAAAGGTTCCTGATCTGACTTAGACACTTAAGATCCCCAAGTGCATAAGGAAACCCAGAGATGGGGACAATCACTGGTAACACTTGGGGGGGCCTGGGGTGCTGGTGGTGGATTTTGTCTGTTGGGTGGGTGTTCTGATCTTTTTAAGAAAAGGAGAGGGTTTTTTTTTTCATTATAAATTTTTATTAGGTTATATTCATCACATGGGGGGGTTCATAGTGACAATTCTGGTTAGACTTACAATGTACATTAGTTACACTGCCCCATCAGGACAGGATGTTTTCAAAAGCTAGAATCACTGTCCAGGTGAAGTTCCTGGCTGTTTCTTTTCTGGGAGCTCGTGGAACTTTGGAGTCTCATGTCCATCTCATTATTGGTGGGATGGGACAGAGGGGGCGTGACTGGCCTGTGGTCCCAGGATGGATTAATGAAGGAGTCAGAACAGCAAGGCGTTTCCTAACTCTTGGCTCAGTGGCCTCTCTAGCCCAGCTAAGCTCTTTCTTGGGCAGGTCCCCACCCTGGCACATACGGGGCAGACAAGCTGCACTTGGAAGAAGAACTACCCAGGGCATCTTGAAGCTGGGTGTGCGAGTCAATGCCTGTGTTTTGAAGAACCAGTTTCCTTAAATTCTTATGAAGTGGTGGCTGGGGGTCCTGGCAAACAGGGAGCTCCCAATCTGGGGGAGCAAGGCTGGAAGTGACCAGCAGCATTTTCCTGAGAGGCCTCTGTGTGGCACCGGCCACTGCTCCCCCAGGCAGCTCCTGTACATGCAGAAGCAGGAGGATTTCAAGCCTGAGTGTCTTCCTCCTGGCTTTGTCCCCACACTGTAGAAAGGAAAACAACTGGTTTAGAAGCCCTTGTGCGCGTTTGGGAATAACTGTAAAAGTCCTGAACCCGTCACTGGGTCTCAACACGTGAGTGTTCTTGATGACAGGTGAGGGACATCTCAGTGGTCCAGAAGCCACCACTCATCTCTGGTTGCTGTGAGATAACAGAATTAACAGTCCAGCCTCCAGACAGAACTGCAGACGGCCACCAGTTCTTATCCACATCCATTACCACAGCCAGCATCCGTCTGCAAATGCTTTGGCTCCAGGAAACATGAATTCAGAGCCAGCTCAGCCTTTCCAACGGAAGAAGGGACGTGGGACCATCTGCTGTGACTTCTCCAGTGGAGCGGGAGGCTGGGCGAGGCAGTCAGACATGAGGTGCACGAGGGTTCCTGGATGTTCACCTTGGAAGCTTCTTTGGCAGGACCCTTCTCATCACTCCCAGGTCTCCCTCTTGAGCAAGAACTTTCTCTGATGCATGACTCCATGACAGAAGGACACAGCCAGGGCTGGGATCAGGGGTGCTTGATGTCTTCAGGGGATCCCTCTAGCCCCAGTGCAGCCCTGTAAAGCAGCAGGTAGCAGTCCCCTGTGGAGTGGGCAGGTGGGAGAGGGCTCTGTGTCTACTGTGATAGAGGGAGGAGGAGAGGGGTGCTGGACGGCTTCTAGATCTGGAGAGGACACAGTACCCCAGTCCCTGGGTACTTCTGGCCACAGGCGTTTCCCCCATGAGAGTTTACCTATGCCAGTGTTGAAGCTTCTCTTGCTTTCTTGCAGGTAGTTGGCATGTGGGGGCCTCGTGTCCACACTTCGTTATAACATCACAGAGGCTCCATCCCTACCTCCTGCGGAGTCCTTGTCTGTTTCTCTTCCCAGCCATCACAGATAGCAAGGAGGACTATTGGGTAGGGTCCAGCCAGAGCGTGCACCATGCTCTTTGCTGCCTCAGCTGGGTTCTGTCTTGGCTGTGGGACAAGGGAGAAACAGACCTGACCACAGGGCTTGGCGATTGTGTCCAGGAGCTGAACAAGCCTCTCATGTACATCCTAGTCATGACGCTCACCTTACAGCACCACTGACCCAAAGCACAGACAATAACTAGAGGCTTGAGAGCAGAGTAACTTTCCCAGGGCCACATAGCATGAAAGTAAGGAGCTAGGATTAGAACCTGGGAAGCTGGGCTCTACAGCCAGGCTCTTACTGCCTCCTGAAGCTAGATATACTTGAACCAAGCCTGCATCTGCAGAGGACATTTTCCAAGGTACCACAGTGTAGAATGGCCTGAGCTCAGTAAAGGGCACATCTGCCCAAACTCTGGAGGTGGTGGTCTCAGGCACATACCCCTTCCCCCAGCCCCATTTAACTTTGACCTCAAGTTTTTTTGTGCATCTCCTGTGAGGATTCCAAAGACTGATATTCATGTAGAAGGACCCAGACCATGACCCAGAAGCCCCATAGGCACTGCTCACATGAAAAGGATCCTTGTAGCTAGAACTGCCAGGTTAGAGTCCCGGGACCCACCTGTGGCACAGGTAACCCCATCCTAGGCTCAGGGCCCTCTAAAGCAGAGGACATGGACCCCCATCTTTTAAACCACAGCTGGGGCTCCATTCTGGCTTCTCCCTGAGGCCCCCCGATTTGACAGGTCAGTGCTAAGGAAGGAAGGAGTTTGCCACCCAAGGAGATGGTCCCAGCCAGAGTGTGAGCCATGTTTGAGTAATGTTCTCTGTGCTCCATGAAACCCAGACCAAGAGAGACTCCTCCTCCCACCACAGAGAGAGATGACTGTCTTCCTGCAGGAATTCCCAGGACCCCAGGGAGCGGGAACAGGGACAGGCCAGCAGCACCACACAGCTGGAGAGGCAACAGGTTGACTTCCAGCCCCAGGTGATCAGCCTGCCTGATCACCATCGTGTTATCAGGAACCATCCCTAGAGTTGGATAATTGGCACTGCTACCTGATTCTTGAAGACAAATGGCACCTCCCCTCCTGCAAAAGATGCCCTCCCTCCACCATCAGTGGTAAGATTGCCACTTTGTTCTCTGCTGCCGGTTTTGCACATCTCTCTTGTGTCGTGTGCTCTGTTTGTATCTCATATGTGTGTTCCAAGTCACCCTGAGGGCAAGTGTGAGGATGCAGAGAGGTGCACATTAATTATTGTCCTATTTTTTGGTTGAGCACACTGAGGCCAGGCCACATGCCTGAGAGTGCACAGCTGAGGAGTTTGATTCAGACTCAGCCTTCTAGGCTGCAAAGGCTAGGAAGCTGCTCTGTGTCTCCCCGTTTCCCACACTCTCCACCATGAGCTCCCTGGAATGGACCATCCAGATCACCAGTGTTGAGTGTAAGTGCCCAAAGGGGGCCGGCAATAATGCGCATGTACTTAATCTCAGTGACACAGCTTAGAGAGCATCCATCAGCACCTTCAGTTTTCAGGGTGAGCAGCTGAGGCCACCCAGAGAGCAGAGCCCTTCGGCTGTTCTGTACATTACTAGGAAGTACACGAACCCCTGGATTAGCAGCGCTGCCACCAGGTCCCCTTCGTTTCATCCTAGAGAAGTCCATGGAGTGACACAGAGCAGTTCTAGGGGTGGACTGTGTTGCTATGGCAGAAGGCACGGTGCTGTGCTCAGGGGGCCAAGGGGAGCAATTGGAGCCTGAATGGTCCTTATTCATCTGTCCCGACATCTCCCACCCAGCCTGCTCCATGGGCCCTGGCTCTCGTCACTGGGTGAGAGGGACAGAGGCACAGAGTCCATACTCTCCAAGCAGAAAAGACACCTGTCCCCGAAATCCTAATGAGCAGAATTAGAACCACTGAATATTCCCAGTGCAGCCTCCTGAGATCAGAGTTTGAGCAAATACTGACATGGGGAGTGGGGGTTATGTGGACATGAAACCACACACACCACAGTGGGGAAGATGCACGATTGTCCTAGAGTGAGAAATGTCACCATCAGAAGCAGTGAAATGCTCAGAAGGACATGACATGACTGCACACACTCTGGAATGGAGGTCTGCGTGTTCATCCTGAGTCACTGGAAACTTCATAAATGTTTCATCAGGATAGAAAATAGAAGCAGAGAAGGACTCAGACACAGGCTTGGAGAGACTGCAGGGGTGACATGGTACCCAGGAAGTGCCAGATGCTGCTTAGTGACCATGGTGGCCTACCTTGTGGTGCCTGCCCAGACCACTCCATCCTAATATCAACAAGGCTTGTCCTCTGCCTCTCCCCTTCTTCAGGCTGACTTCTGTGTCCCCCCACAAGGAAGTTTGAGACCCCTTTTGCCATGGGAATAAATCCTGACAGATTGCATGGCCCGGCACAGTGGAGGGAGTGCACGTGTCTCAGCCACTGGGGACTCAGAGCCCTTATTCCACACCGAGCCTCCCTCCACATAGCAGAGCAGCCCTGGTGGCCTGGCATTGGCCACCAGCTGCCTTTCTGCTCAGATTTTAGTGAGCCAGAGAAAATCAGAGCACTTACAGTTCAAAGCACTGTCCCAACAGTCCTGAGAGCTCTGTAAGCTGGCCATAAAGGACCTCAGCCTTTTACCTTAGGGAAATCGAGTCTGCAGATTTCACAGTGTTGCCAGTTCAAGCTGGTCAGCAGGAAAGTCCAGTCTCCCAGGTTCCCTAACTACAAAGTTTCTGATTTCATCAGGCTGGTGGGTCTCAACTGCTGGCACTTTAGCCCCCTCCGCAGAGGACATTTGGTAATGTCTGGTGATGATTTGGGGGACTACTGGCACCTAGGGAGTGGAGACCATGTTCTACGATGCACAAGACAGACTACTATGACAAAGAATTATCCAGGCCCCAGGTGTTCATAGCCCCAAGATTGGGAAACCCTACACTAGCTCTTCATTCCCAGACTCTGGGTTTTCCAAAGCTCCCCTTTCCATCATTTGTGAATCATTGTGTAAATGAAACTCTTCTGAGCAACAGCAATGGTCCCAGTCGGCGCCCCACCATTCTAATTCTGGCTGAGAAGAGGATCAACAGTCCTCGGAAGTTGGATTGGACTTTGGAAATCCGTGTGACACTATTTCCACTCTCTGGGGCTTTTGGGAGGACCCTCAGCCTGGATAAAGAAAACCCCAGACAGTGGAGGCTGAAGCTGGCTGTAGTGGTACACACCTGTAATCCCACCTACTACAGAGGTGGAGTCAGGAGGATCTCAAGTTCAAGGTCAACCCAGGCGAAGTTAGCAGAGAGACCCTGAGTCAAAAACAACATACAAAATCAAAAGGGCTGAGGGTGTGGCTCAAGTTGTAGAGCACTTGCCTAGCTTGTGCGAGGCTCTAAATTCAATCTGTACTATCCAAGGTGGGAAGGAGGGAAGAAAATGGAGGCTGGACTTGTCCCCACTCGTGACTGGTTACCACCAGTGCCTCTGAGACGCATGGTTGGGGGAGCTCTTGGAAATGGTGCAGGAGGCTGGGTTACAGCCCTTGGACAAATCTGCTTTTGTCTTATTTCTACCCCTTGCCCACATGCCCCAGCCCTATTTCCAGGGCTGAAGGCACACTAATACTTGTACTAGTGTTTGAACTTTTACAGAACCCTGCTGTCTGCCGACAGCAGTTCTTCACGCCAAGAGAATCAGTGTTCCTATGTCTTAACTGGCGTTTTCCTATTTGACTTGTAAATGGACACATCTCACTTGATACAAAAGTATTTTAACTTTTCTTCTAGGCCTTTGCTACTCCAGCACCTGGTTTCGCCCTCCGATCACTGGCTTTTACTCCAGTGAAAAGGCTTTTTCTTAATGTAGGATCTCAGTGTGCTGTTTTGGTTAAAAATATGTAACCTTCAAAGTTGGAAAAATGTGGCGGAAAAATCTCCCTTTGTTAGCATTGTTGCTGTTGTCATTTTCTGTTATGATCAATAAAAAAGAACAAAAGAAAGCTTTAATTCCTTCCGTGCTTTGTAAAAAGGGTACAGTAGCACCTCCCTGGGTGCTTCTGTCCCACTGAGGTAAGAACTGCCCCGCCCTCACACAAAGAACAAATCACAGAGGCTGCTGCAGTCATCCATCACTTGCTTTGGTACCTGAGCCCTCTGAGTGCCACCCACAGCACCTGGCACAGGGCCTGGCTTGACTCAGAGGAAACACCGACAGATGCTCAGTGAATGAATGAATGAATGATACCTGAATGACCAGTTAGTTGCTGGTACCCTTTCAGCAGTGCAGGGCACATCCCCCCGCAGCTGTAGTGCTGTTCATTCATTCACTAATCATAGAAGCACTTATGTAGCGCCTACTGGGTGCCTGGTGCAGTTTTGAGCTCTTCACTACACACCTGGTATTATTATGTAATTATTATTGTCCTCGTCTTATAAACGAGGCAGCTGAGGCTTAGAGGGGGTTTCTTGCCCAAGGCCTTGTAACCTGATTCTGGGTCAGGTTGGTCCTGCCCTCAAGAAGGCCCCATTTTCCTCTCTGGTTTATTGGAGCCCTGAAGGCTAAGGCTAGCCTGCCAGATGAGAAGAGACCAGAACCTGGCCGTGCCAGGCCTGCCTACTACCTGATAGGTAACTGAGCCAAAAGGGAGGCCAATGGAGATCAAGAAGGAGCTCCATGGGGCAAAATGTTGCCTGGCTTTCTCTGCAGCAAGAAAAGCCAGACAGGACTTCCTGGAGGAGGCCTGGGCAGGTGCAGAGCAGAGAGGGTGGTGCCAAAGAATTGGGGGGTGGCAGGTGGAGCCTGCAGGTCAAGGCAACAGTGGGTCTAGGGTGGGTGAGGGGGAAAAGCCTCCTGGAAGTGACCTGGAATGTCAGGGTGTGGAGCCCTGTGGGCCACAACTGGCTGCAACCTGACAGGGCTGGTGCTCAGAGTGGAGGTGGGAGAGTGTGGAGCAGGGGACAGCAAGGGAACTGGAAGTGACTCCCAGTGCTGCTTCTCAAGTCTGCCGCCTGCTGGGTAAAAGGCAGCTCCACCCAGGCACCAGCTGGGCCAATGCCTTGGGGCCTGCCTGCCCCCAACAATCCTTGGGAAGGTGGCCCCAGCCTTCACACAGCCCAGCGGGCTGTGCTCTCAAAACCCAGGCGCTGCATTTGGAAAAGATCAGGCCACTAGTGCCATGTGTCAAGCAACGGAGGCATCTTCAGTCCTCGCTGCTAGATTGCTCCTTTCAGAAGCTACAGTCAGACTAGCCCATAACAAAAATCATTCCCTGCTCCCCAGCCCCACCCTCGCCACCAGCACTCATACTGAATGTGGCATGTTTGCACAAGTGTTCGTGTGCGGTGCTGGGTGGCTGTTCCCCGGCAATCTCCATTTTCACGGGGCAGCACATGAGCGCCCTGGAACCTCAGCCGGCATGCCAGGTGGGATCTGCACAGAGCATCTTTCTCGTCCCTTTTCCTTCTTCCAGCAGCCTGTCATGCTATGAGTCACCGGGGTGCTCCCCCTCCTGGAGACAGGCTGTCTACCCCAGTTAACTGCACACCGTTGAGGCCACACCGAGAGGCCCCTTCTGCCTCTCCCTTGCGCCCCCAGCGTGCTCCAGGAGTGGCATAATGTCTGACTTCCACATATGTGAATTCATAAATGGATGGGGAGGGACAGGGTCATGATGAAGAGCACAGCCCCTCTTTGGCTCCCTGTGGGATGATGGCCTTCTGGCCTCAGCTCCTCGAAGCTGCTTGAGCCTGGTCCCTAGTGATTCTGTCCTGGATGGCCTGTCTACACAGCTGCCCACTACCATGGTCTCCCAAACCACTCCCCTGGGGACTTTCTGTTTGGCCTCTAATGGCTCTGTTCCTGAGACAGCAGGCCTTAGGGGTAGTAGAGCTTGTCCCATGATTAATATTAACACAGGCCAGGCCACTGAGGCCTTCCCTGCAAATAACACGAATAGCATTAACCACCACAGCAATCAGTGCCTGCAGGATGCTGCCTGTAGGCTTTTCCAGCACTTTCCATCCACTTCCATCCTCTGGTCCTCTGGACAGGCTCCAGCCATCCACCAAGCTCCAGCAAGGGACCTGAATTTTATCTTGGAGGACAAATGACCAACTGAAGGCCACTGGGTGTAAGGTGTAACTGGAGTGTGGTAGGAGGGAGGGAAAGGAGGGCTTCTAACCTGGTTACACCCTGGCCAGAGAGCCAAGTCTCCAGGGCTGGGAAGAGGAAACTGGACTCCATTCTCTCACTCAAACAGTGACTGGATGCTGTGAGGAGCCAGGTGCTGTTCTAGACACGAGTGAGCAGTAAAAGCACAAAGCCTTGCTCGTCTGATGGCAGAAGAGACTTTTGTACCCACTTTCTAATAAAGTGCATCTTGTACTGGAAATGCTGTTGGAAAGAGCACTGTTCATTCATTCATTCATTCAGTCATTTAATCATCAATCACTGAGCTTTCACCCGGAGCTGGACAGACAGGAATATAGCCTGGTTCCTGTCCCCAAACTGCTTACAGGTCAGTCTGTAAGTCCCTTCTCCAAGTGCCTTGTCATGGCTGTGGCCGGAGCTATGGGATCTGATTGTCCCAGAGATGAGCCTCTGAAGGCACCCTATGACCAGGCAAGGTCCACCTGTGGTGACCCAGGCTGGGGACAGCCATGCCTGCTGAAGGCCCTGGGAGGCTCTCAGTGCCTCGTTATGCCCTTCTTCTCCTAAGTGCAGAGCACAGTACGCCATGTGGCTTCCGCAGCGATCCAGCAAGCCCTTGGTTTGGAATGTAGGTGAGTGTTGGTCTTTGATTACCCAGCATCCATGATGGTTCCTTCTCGTGTAGCACCCCATCTTATTTAGGGGGGAGGGCACGCCCCTCAGTCCACCCATGCTCCATGGGTGTCCCATGGTATGTACAGGGTGGACATACGCTTCTAATCAGTCAGCTGTGACAGTCCATTCCACCTGGCCCCAGTGACTGGAGTGCAGGCAGAATCAAAGCTCTAAGCTGTGTAAAAGCAGCAGGAAGTGGGGCTTGTATGGGAGACACTTTTCCTACTGGATGGAGAATCACAGAATGTAAGCCTGCAGTGATGGCTGCCATCTTGCCACTGTGAGAGAAGAGCCATCTGAAGGGTGAAGCCACAGAGGAAGCAGAGTCCAGACATGGAAGGAAAGAGGTTGGTTCCTGATGGGGCTAACTGAGCCCCTTGATCAAGCCATACCTGAAGGCCCTAACCATCAGTTTCTCTGCATGAGCTAATTAACTCCCTGTGTATTTGACCCAGTTCAGTTGGGTTTCTGCCCCTTGTAGCAGAAAGTGTCTTGACTGATACTTCCTCAATCCACTCTGACCTTTAAACTGTATGGAAATGGCCAGTTTCAAGTTAGGGAGCTACAGAGCCCCATCCTGTTCATTGTCACCTCCCCCTCCCTGGGTTCTCTTGCCCTGTAGCCACCTCATTCTGTTCCTGCTGTCACCTGGCTCCCCTTGCCCCTGACTTTTGCACTGTGAGTCTGGCCACAAGTTCAGTTTTTCTGTCTCGACACTTTGTCCTGGCTATGTCCTTATCTGGGCTCTGATGGGCTCAGGCACTGCCCTAACACCTGAGAGCTAACCTCATGTCTGACTGGTCCAGCCCCAAAGAACTGGAATGTATCAAACTCCTTCCTCCTTTTTGTCCTATACCAGCAGAGTGGGAGAGTGTGGGTAGTGGAGTGGCAGCCCCAGCACAGCCCTGTGCAGCCATTGTCACTTTGGGAGCCTAACTGCACCCACATTGTGCATAGCACTTTGTAGTTGGCATATAATGGACTGACTATTTGTGTCCCCCAAGTTCTGTATGTTGAAATCCTATCTCCCAAGGTGATGGTATTGGGGAGGTGATGAGGCCATGAGGGGGGAGCCCTCATAAGAGGGATTAGTGCCCTTATAAAAGAGACCCCCACAGCACCCTTCCCCTCTTTCTGTGATGTGAGGTCCACAGTGAGAAGACGGCAGGCTGCAACCTGCAAGTGGGCAGACGTGAACCCAACCATACTGGTACCACCATCACAAACTTCCGGTCTCCAGAATGAGAAGAAATAAATTTCTCTGGTTTATAAGTCACCCTAGTACTTTGTTCCTGCTACTTTATCATAGCAGCCAAAGAAGACTAACACATCACACATGCATTTTCTTATTTGAGTGTACAGTGACCCCTGCAGTGCTCTGCTCACATCCCCTTGGAAGATGTATTGCTCAGCTTTGCATGACTATAATGCAATGCCTGAAATAATTAACTTACAAAGAGAAAAGGTTTACTTTGGCTCCTTTTTCTGGAGGTCCCAATGCAAGCTCAGGCAGCCCTGTTGCTTTTGCCTTGAGCAAGGGCAGCACACCATGGCAGGAGCACGTGGTATAGCAAACAGCTTACATCACAGCCAGGAAGCATAAAGAGAAAGAGGATAGCAGGGGTGTCTGATGATCCCCCTCGGGGACATGCCCAGGTGACCTAAGGACTTCCTGCTGGGTCCCATCTCTCCAAGTGCCACCTGAGGACCAAGCCCTTAATACACCAGCCTTTGGGGGAGACTCATCCAAACTATAGCAGAGAATGTGCACGTTTTGGGGTGTCCTGCCCAGCCACCCATGCTTCTACCTCCACATGTGACACCTGCAGCTGCCCTGCAGTGGCTTTGCCAGAGTCTGATAGGTGTGGTCTTAAGTCACAGCCCCTCTGCCTCCAGTGGAACATCACAGTGTCAGCTCAGAGCTCCCTGAAGGGCCAGGACAGAGTGCTCCTTGCAGGACTTTGCTTGCTAGGCTGGCTTTGCTCACTGCCCTTCCACACCTGCACCCCAACACCCCAAAATCCCCAGAAGCGCTTCCTTAGTAACTCACTTCCACACAAACCCCTGTGACAAGTCTGCCTCTGGGGAACACACATCAAAGCCATATCACAACAACACTGAGAGCTGGATAGTCCTTGCCACTTCACAAATGGGGAAGCTGAGGCTCAGAGAGAGGACACCACCTATCCAATGTCACACAGCCAGTGAAAGACAGAGCGGGCTTCCAACTCAGTGCAGGGCCTCATAACCCACTAATTGATTAGAGACATGAAGCTCCCACCAGCAGTCTGTCTGTCCCAAAGAGCCTGAAGAAGGTAAACGTGGAGCAGGGGACCCCAGACCCTTTTGCTCAGGGTCTGACACTGTGATGGCTGCTCCTGGTCGAAATGAGGCTATGATGTTAAGAAGTCACTCACCAGGATTTGAAGGCATTCGTTCAAGGCTCCCTCCTCCTTCCCGTGTGATTAGGGAGGGGAGAGGGGACATGCATATTTCATGGGTGAATATGAAAATAAGACATAGCATGAGTGATGACAGGTTGGCCGAGAGCACCTGACTGTCGCATGGTCGCTGAGTCCCACTGGTGGCATTGGATGCTTCTGGGATCCAGGTGGAAGGAGGAATCCCTGGTGGACTGCCTGGAGCCCTGAGTGCCTGGCTCCTCTGCAGCATAGGACTGAAGGAGCCAGGGCTCAGGTAGAGCTGGAATGCCTGCAGTGGAGTGTTTGTCAAAGGCAGCAACTCCCTGTCCCCTCCTCCTATGGTCCCTCCTACAGGAAGGGGGCAGATGTGCTGATGCTTAGTTTTTGACTCTCTGGAAGCCTGTTCAAAAGCCTGCTTTGCCCAGGAAACTTGGGGCATTTAACTCATTCCCCACAAAGTGGCCCCAGAACCTAGAAAAAAAAAGTCCAAGTAAAGAAACTGGTATAGCTACACAATGGAGTATTATTCAGCCACAAAGAAGGATGAAATCATGTCATTTGCAGAAAAATGGATGGAACTGGAGAGACTCGTGTTAAGCAAAATAGGCCAGATTCAGAAAAACAAACGGTGCATGGCTCATCTCTCATATGCAGAATCTAGACCAAAGAAAAGGAAAAGAATGACATGCGTGTACAACAGGGACTGTTTGGAAAAGGGAACCAAAGGGAGGAGGAGGGTGAAAGGAGAGGGTGATGTGGGGATGAACACAATCCAAGTACTTCATACACTAGGATGGAAATAGGACAATGAAACCCGCTAAGATTTGCTTTAAAAGGAGGAGGGGAGGAAGAAAGAGCAGTGGAGGGGGAGAATTTATCAAATGCACATACAAATAGCACAATGAAACCCCTCTTTGTGCAATTAGTATACACTAATAAATAAAATTTAAAAGTCCAAGGATGGAAAAACACGGCACACTGCCCAGCAGGGGGCAGTGTGGTGTTAGGGACGGGAAGAGACCTGGGCTGCCCACAGGCCCTACAAGTTCCAGGCTGGTCATTGCCACCACCTGGAAAGGACTGTGTGGGCCCTACACAGCGATGCTACTGAGGGCTGTAGGAAGACCCACGAGTGTCCCTGCACCTTTCAGGAGGTCCAGCAGCCACACAGCGAGAGGCCAGGAGCCACAAGATCCCAGAGAGGAGGTTAACCAACAGCTCCTAGCCAGTACCTGCCCTGACCTGCCCTGCCCTGTCCCCAGGAAATAAACACCAAGTATACCTACAGAGCTGGGGTCCAAACTCGGGGGCCATGAGCAGAACCGGTCCTCAGGCCTCTTCCGATGGGCCTGGCCTTTTTGTTTTAATAACTTGTTATGAAGTATGGCACAGAGGAAGAAAAAAGCCCACCCTGTGTGCGCAGTTCCATCTGTTTACAGAGTCATCACACCCATACACCAGGAGTCAGGCCGATGAGCTAAACATTCACAGGACACTAGAAACTCCTTCAGGCCACAAAGTGTTGTCAAATTCATATCAGCTTGCTACCCTCAAGGAGAATGACAGGAAAACTCCATTTCTGGGTTTTCCTACCCAAATGGAAAGACCCACATAGTGACTGCTGGCCCTGGGGTGTAGCAAGGGGTCTGGAGCCAAGGGTGACCATCCCTGTAAACAACACTCACCCACCAGCAAGAGAAGCTCTGCCCTAGACCCTATGCTAAAGGTCCATCCCTGTCCTCTGCAAGGAGAGGTCTGCCTGGCTCCACCATCTCCCTTCTAGAATGCGCTGTGGTACCTGGGACTCCAGAATTCCTTGGCCTTCTCTAGGCCTGAGTGAGTTCCTGTGTTTGAGAGCTCACGGCCGCAGGGGTCTGTGGACTTAGGCCCCAGGGAGTGGCAAGAAGCAGCCATTGTTCGAGGAAGAGAAGGGACACTGAACATTCAGAGCTCAGATGTGCAAGTTGTGGGTGGGAGGAGAAAGGGGCAGACCTGGACCTGGGCCGGTGCTCCAGCACAGAAGCCCTCAGGAGACACAGAACTGATAGGATGAATTCATAAACACACCCTCACCATATACCTGTACCCAGCCAACTCTCTGCACCTGTGGGTTCCAAATTCACAGATTCAGCCAACCAAAGACAGGAAATGTTACCAAAAAAATCACATCCATACAGAGCAAGTACAGACTTTTCCTGATATTATTCCCTAAACATACAGTGTAATAACCATGTACACAGCAGTGTCATTTATTTGGTATTATGAGTAATCTCATAATAGCAATGATATGGGAGGTTGTGTGTGGGTTGTGAACAAATATTACTCCATTTTATATAAGGGACCTGAGTACCCAAGGATTTTGATGTCTGTGGGGGACCTCGACCCAATCCCCTGCAAATACAGAAGGACATCTGTGTGCACATGTGTTTGGAGGAAAGATTTGTTTTAAGGGACTCACTCATGCACTTGTGGGGCCTGGCACATCTGAAATTTATTGGCAGGCCAGTAGATCAGGAGGCCACAATGTCTTGGCAAGCTAGACAGTCAGGAAGAAGCTGATGCCCAAATTCCTTGGGCAGCAGGCTGGAAACTCCATGTGGCAGCCTGGAGAGGTTCTTCTCTCCTGGGAGCAGTCTACCCTAGTCCTTATTTTTAAGGCCTTCAACTGATTGGCTGAGACCCACTCGCATTACGGGAGGTGATCTGATCTGCCCAAAGTCTATTGGCTTAAATGTCAATCACATCTAAAAAGTACCTTCCCAGTGATATCCAGACTGGTATTTGGCCAAACAACTGGGCCACCATCATCCAGCCAAGCAGACACATAAAACCTATAGAGTCACAGAGCCCAAAGCCATTTCCAAATCTAGCCTTCCTTCCAGGAGGTGGTAGATGTGCATTTGTCAAAGGTATATGCTACTCCACCACTCATTAGCTGACTTGCATCTTTTAAGCTTTCACAAATGACATGTGTCCTCCACTTGTCCAGTTGCCCTGGCCCAGCATGAGCTAAGGGCAGCCTGCTTATGACTCCAGATTGTTCTACTGCAGCCTGCTTTAAAGCCTGACCTTACTCACACAACCCTGTAGGATCTGGATTTGTCACCTGGATTTGAAGAACGTCGGTTTGGACAGGGGAGGAGAGGGGTGAAATTGTTAATCTGCCTGTGAGTCTTAGACCTGTTGCTGCTCTGTGAGGACCTAGTCTACCAAAGCCCCCCCTTGGCTTATGTTCAGTATTGTGACCTAGAAGTGAGTTGGTCTATGGTCCCCAACCCTTGCCACTATAGGATGCTGGGGGTCCCGTGATTCAATGTAATAGTGTCCGCAACTGGCCTGGCACACCATCTGCACTCATAAACTCTTAACACTTACTGCCATTTTGGGGGCTCACTGCTCAGCACAGCAGCGCATCCCCCAGCAGAACCCTGTCCCTCTCTGGCTAGAGTTGGACAGGGCCTGTTCTGCCTTCAAGTTCCTAGCGAGCACCTGTCTCCTTGGAGGAGGCAAGAGAAGACAAAATGCCCGAGGACAGGGCCAAGTCCAGTCCACTGCCTATTGTTGCAAATAAAGTTTTATTAGAACACAGTCATGCCCATTCATTTATATACTGTCTATGACTGTCTAAACACTTTGACTACAGATGAGTGTGTTGCAAAAGAGATCAAGGGGCTGGTGAGTCAAAAATATTCTCTAGCTGGCCCTTTACAGAAAGACTTTACCAACCTCACAGCAAAAGGTGAATGTGAGGTTAGTCCCTCCTGAAGAGTAGGCAGTCCACTGGCCTCCAAACAGGGGCTCCCTTGTTGACACCATGGGACAACTGACCTGGGAGCTTAGGAGGAGGCATCTCTTGTCACAGCTGGTACAGGGAGCCAGCCCCGTATCCATCTTCCCCATCATCCACCTTTCCCCCGCCAAATAGCCCATGTCACCTCTGGGTTAAGAGGGACCACAGAAGGATCCAGTCTTGGTGCTACTTAGGGCTGCACAGCTTGTCACTGCACAGAGACATTCAGCATGGGAAACATCCAGAGATGACCCCCAGCCCTGCATCTTCCTAGGCTGCACGCCCAGCCTGGGCTACTCTGCCTCGTTCTCATGAAGGTCCCTGTGAGCCCAAGGCACAGCTCAGCCACTCCACATGCAGTCCACAAGCATGCCTAGCCTCCACCCTCCCCAACAGCTTCCCTCTTTCCCCAGGAGGACTGGCATCCCAGGAAGCTTCATGGGAGGAGGGGTGGCCTATGACCATGCATGGAAGGGAAGGAGGCCAAGGGGAGCCTTGTGGTGGGGATTATAGTAATTGCACCATTCCTTTCCAGAGTTGCCATACACAATGTGGAGGGGTCAGGGTGCCACTGGAGCTGTTACTTACGGCTCTGGCTCAGATCACTGGTTCCAAGTGTGTGAAAACAAAAATTAATCTCAGGCTGGCCATCTGTGGCCCTCTGGCCAGACTGTCCCCTGAGGTAATAAACCACACAGGGCCAGGACACAAGGCCAGCTGCCCCATACTCACTTTCCTTCAGCTGGCTCAGCCACCACTGCCCTTCTGAGCCCGGATACAGCTCGTCTCCCTCCATGTGGCTTCACCCAGTGACCCAGCCCCAGGGTGACCAATTCATCTCAGGTTTCTCAGGAATTTGCTGGTTTTTGCACTGACAGCCTCAGGTTCAGGGAAGCCTGTTGGTCTCTCGTAAGCTGGGACATTTGGTCACACAACCCAGCTCTCAGAATGAGGACAGTGCCCTGCCTCCCCACAGTGGGTTTCCATGCTGCTTGGGCCCCTTTCCCCTACAGGATGCTCCCCTGTCCTTTGGTCCAGCCCAATTTCAGGGCCTCCCTCATGCTCCCCAGGGCTTTCTTCCTTCTGGTGTGTGTGGGCCAGGCCTTCCCAGGAGCCCTGACACCTCCTGCACCTTCACTCTCCTTTTAACTATATGTTTATTTGGCTCCCCCACTAGACTGTAAATTCAGGAGGCCAGGGGCCTCTGCTGCTCTATGTGGGCACCTTAAATCCTCTGTGCCTGCCACCAAGCTTGACATATTACTCACACAAAGTAAGTCCTTTTCAAGGAGGAGGAAGGAAAAAAGGAGGTAGGGGGAAAAAGGGAGAATCCCCAAGGTGTTCGTGTCCTTCAGACTTTCAACCCTTGGTGTATACAGGCTGCACTGTGTGGCATTTAATTGGCACAATCATAGAGTGTCCACAGTGGTGGTGTGTCTGATGGCTGAAGAGTTCACAGAGTGGTCTCCCTACACTCTTTGAAGTACTGGCCCCTGTTTCTCAGATTCCTTGGACACACCTGTCTTTGAACACTCCATGCTAATACATCACTCCAGACCCTGTGTCTATGTGATGGAAAGCAGAGCAGCTGGCAACCCCACCCAGTCAGGTTCTGGGGTACAGCCAGGCTGATCAGCACACTTGAGTTTTGACCCTCGAAGTTGAGCTGCCATGACTAGATGCCTCAATCCCAAGGTGCTGGAGTCTATCCTGCCTTCCCCCAACCTGTGCAAGCATGTTAGCCCTCTTGGCATGGCAGTGACCTTAGGTTTCAAGTCCCTCTTCCTGTTCCCCCACAGGACTCAAGGGCCACATACAGGGTGGTCCTCTCAGGAACTCCAGGCAAGGTTCCTGGAGTTCCCTTGAAGTCATGGGTGTGCACATGTATGAGGCAGCAGTGCCTAACCTGGCTGCAGCCCAGACCTGTGGCAATGTCACTGTCCACATCTGCCCACTCAGCAAAGACGAAACAAGCACGCACTGCATGCTGGGCACTGAGGCATGGGGCAGGGGGTAGAGCTGGTACACATCAGTGTACACCCCACCCTCTTCTAAACGAGGGAATGGACAGCAAGCCAGCAAAGCAGCTCCCATGGACATGGGCACAGCCAAAAGAAATACAAGTCATGCCAGGAGCAATGACCCTTGTCCCACTTCTACCAGTGAGGAGCCTTTGTGATGCTGGACAAGTTTTGTCACCATGGTGACTCAGTTTCTCCCTCTGTCCATTAAACATGAAAATCCAACCATGGCACAACTCCTTGAATACCAGGGAGAGGACAGGGCCATCTTAACTACCAACCCCAAAGTCCTCCCCCAGTGCCTGGGAGAGGCAGCAGAAAGGTAGCCAGTCAGAGCTTAGGGATAATATCCTATACTGGGAAGGGGGTGGGGTGGGAGAATGAGATGTAAGTCAGACAGACACAGCCCTGCTGAGGGCAGGTAAGAAAGAGCTTGGAACATTTCATTCTGCCTACAGTCCTATCAGCAGGAATGCCACCCGCAGGTAACCACCCTGGAGAAGTCCCTGCACTGGTGCACAGACCACATGCACAGGACTTTAATTATGGCACTGTTTGAAAGAGCAAAAAACCTGGACCAGCTGTGTATGGATTTGGGGAACAAGAAGCACCATTACAAAGGAGGAGATGGGCTAGTCTGAAGCCCCAAGCCTCCAAAATGTGATGGAGGGGGTGAGGGGGGGGGCGACGTGCAGGTTGCTGAAAACAGATGTGATATGCTACCATACCTTGGAGGTGAAAACGCTGCTCTGCAGCCTCCAGGTTCCACAGAGCCCAATGTGCATGCAGAGACCCTAGGGAGAGGCTCAGGGAAGGGCTTGGAGCTTGACCCAAATGTCACAGATTTTCACACAGAGGACATGTGCTTGAATTAATGTGGATTTTTCACATCTACGTAATTAAGAATTCAAAGAAAATTAAAAACAGGGTGATAGGGCATGCCCCACATTGCACACCTGGACACCAGCTCAGAGGTCATTATCCAGTTTGACAACAGTGACAAACTCCCTCATATCTGCCAAGACCCTTTGCCGTTCACAAAACACACCCTCACCCTGTTCCACTCCGATGGACAGATAACAGTGTGATTGCTGAGCTACTACTGAGTTAAAATGCACATGTGCTCCAAAAATTAGTGACTTAAAACCAAGCCCATTCTATTTTGCTTTTGAGGATTGAGCCCAGCCCCTGTACATGCTAGGCAAGTGCTCTATCACTGAGCTACAATCCCAGCTCAGGATCATTTTATGTAATCTGCAGCTCTGTGAGTCAGGTAGGTGATGCTTCTGGTCTGAGCCATCCAGGCTGCTATTTTTAGGGTTCACTCTCAACTCTGTGGCCAGCAGGCACGAGGTGGTCCAGAAGGGTCTAACTCCTGCGTCTGGCATGGGAGATCTGGTTCTCCCCAACCAGGCTCATTTAGACCCAACAGGCTCGTTTGAGTTTATCCATACGATGCCTTGGTGTGGAGTCCAAGAGAAGCCACAGGAGAGGCTGCCGGAACCTTGGGGTTAGACTCTGAGATTTCCAGGGTCCTTCCCACAAGTCTCAAGCCCAGTCATTGTCAAGTAGTAGGAAATAGACTCTGTTCTACCTAGCTAATAGGAGCACCTGCTGTGTTGGGCATTTTAGATGCATTTTCTCATTATAATCTCCTAGTGATCCATGAGAAGGGGTGTGATTTCATTTTATAGGTGGAGAGAGTGAGGTGCACCACGGGTCAGAGAAGGGAATCTGTCCAGTGGCTCCAGGAAGTCTTCATCCTGCCTGCTAAGTCCCCTGAGGATGCCTGATCTGTCAACTGTGGATGCCAGTTCCAGTTCCCTCCTGTGTGGGCTGAACTGTGTTCTATCAACACCACGCCTCCCAGTGTGACTACATTGGGACTGATGTCCTTAGAGGAAGAGACAACAGAGATTCAATTCTCTCTCTCGCCCCCTTCTCTTTCATTCTCTCTCTGTGTCTCTCTCTCCCTCTCTCTCTCTCTTCTCTCTGTCTCTTTCTCTTTCTCTCTTCTCTTGGTCTCTCTCCCTGATTCTCTCTCTTCATCTCTCTATCTACCTATTTTTCTTAGTCTATTTTTCTCTTGCTATAACAGAATACCTGAGACTGGATAATTTATTAAGGAAAGAAGTTTATAGTTCTGGAGCTGGGAAGTCCTCAATTGAATGATCATGCCCAGCAAGGGCCTGGGTCCCCTGTTAGCCTGGTGGAGAGGCAGAAGGGCAGGTGAGTTCCTGAAGAATAGACCAGCACAGGAGCTGGGTCACTGCATCACAGGCAGTTCTCCCAATCACTCACTCACTGTCCTGAGCATTGACCCACTGGACTGAGTAGGAATTCACTCATGAGAGTGGTACCCTCAGAACCCAAGCACCTCTGCAAGGTTACATGGAGGACCAAATTTCAGTGGGCTTTGGAGGGGACAAACCATACCCAAGCCATAGCCTCCCCACCAAGTGAGGACACAGTGAGAAGCCAGGGAGTGAGAACCTTCCCCAGATGCTGCAATTGACTATCAGTTCGTCTTAGACTCCCAGCCTCCAGGACCATGAGAAATTCATTCCTGTAGTTAAGCATCCAAGCAAAGGGGCCTCTCTGTCCTCTCTGCACCGCTGGAGCCCTCTGAGCTGAGGCCACACTCGCCCCAGTTCTTGGGAAGGCAATGCGTGTCCACTTCATCACACCCCTTCCCATAAGACACACTGAGAAGGGGAGTTCCCAGGAAACCGTGTTTCAATTTAGATGTAGTCTGCCCCCATTTTCTCTGCCTCCTCTGCCTTTTCAAAAATCATGTCTGCTTGGATGACACAGGTTCAACATGGCTAGTTGGACCCATGGGGGTATCCTAAGTCAAAAAAGAAAAACCTCAACAAGAAGAGAAATAGCTCTGACCCATCTTACCCACCAGTGAGGAAAACAGAGAAGGAGTAGAATTCCACCTGGCCCCATATGCTACGCTCATTCCCACACACCCAGGCTGAGCCCCCAGCAGCCTGCATGAGGTGAAGGGTGAGGTGCTGACCCCAGACCACCTGTGCTCAGACCTTGCCTCTCACCTGCAGCTGGGTAGCCTGGGACACCTCTCTCAACCTACCCGGTTCTCAGTTCCTACAAAAGAGAGACAAAAATGGCACTTTGTTCTAGGGTTGCTGCAGCATTAAGTAAGCTATCACCAAGAGCTGAGGGCACAGGAAGAGCTAATGAATGTCAGCATGGTATAACCGCAGTGTGCCCTGGAGTGGCTCAGCCACCCGTACCCCGAATCCTGGTAGCTCCCTGGGGTTGTGAGAGGGAACTCTCCGGGAGATGGAAACAGACTAGGTGTGGGGTTTCACACAGTCCTACCCTGCATCTCCCGTTGCACTTCTCCCATCCATTTTAATATATGGGAAGTGAAGCTAAGAAACATGGAGCATGCTGTTCCAGGTTCACTGCTAAGACTCCATCTCCTTACTCCTGTTTCTGAATTCTCAGGATCTCTTAGCCTTTGCAGGAGCAGGCGTGGCTCCTGGGAGTGGGGGTTTCCAGTCTCACCTGATGCCATGCTCCCACTTAAACCCATCACTTTGTGCTGCCCCCGACACACAACTTCACTCATACCCCTTCCTGGTGTCTGCCATGAGAAAAAGCAAACAGATCTGGGAGTGAATTCCAACCCACCACCTGTTGGTGAGCCTGCCATTGCACCTTTCTCAGCTGTAAACCTGCTGACATGTGGAACGCACCTGGTCTTGGACCAGGTCAAGGGCAAATTCTGGCCCCCTTCCTTGGGCTGATTGATAAACCCCCATGAGGTTAATGTCTGTACTGGGTGGTCCTGCTGCATCTGCTAGCGTGTCCCATGGCGTGGACACTGGCATGACCTGATCTGGGACTTAGAAAAACAGGCCAAACCAGAGTAGCTGGGGGAATAAACTGAAGAGAGACAAGAGGTAGGGCAGACAGATCCACTGTGAGGTCTCTACCAAGAACATCAGGACTGTAGTGAGACAGGAGAGCTCCATGGAGCAGGGAGGCCTGGGCTGCAGAGACCACTCTCAAGTTTGAGTGCAGTCCGGGGCCCTGGCTAATGGCTTTAGGCTGTAAAACAGGATCCCTACCAGCCATCTTGTGCCCACCCAGTGCGCTTAGACTTGCTTGGTGCATGACTGATCCTCAGTGAACCCTGGTTCAGGAGCCTCTATGCACCTGGCATGAACTCGGGCCACACACACACACACACACACAAACACACACGTTAGTTTTCTGTTGTTTTTTGTTTTTTTAGTTTTCTGTTTGTGAAGTGAGGAGAACAACAACTCCCTAGGGTCATCATGCAAACTACGTTTGGCTTTGCTGCTCAGACCCTTGCTGTGAGTGAATGCTCCATAAAGGCCCCGTCCTGACCAGATGCAGGTGTGGGGAGGAGGTCAAGAGTCACAGGCTCCAATCCCTCACCCCATTTCCCAACCCCTTGGTTCCTTCCTAGGAGCCTGGTGCTGGCTTCGGGAGCCCTCTGCAGGAACGCTCCAGGCAAACCTCACTCTTTCTGGCCCTGGTGGCCTGAGTCAGAGAAGTGGAAATGACCACTTGGAAGTGAGTGCATAGGAAGTGGGTCTGATTGGAAGACATTTGAATCCCTCTTTATCCAGCCTGAGTATGGTTTTTCCCAGAGGCCAGATGCTTCTCTCTTCCCTGGGAGAGTCATTTGCTTGGGCTTTCATGAAGTAAGCTTTTTTGAGAGCCTACTGTGTGCTAGGCCTGGAGCTCAACCCTAAAGAACAAGAGCTCCTTCTTTCCCTCGTTTGTTCAAAACACACTTTATGCTGGGCACAGATACACCATACTCCACCCAGAGGGCTCAGAGATGAGACAACTGGTTCCTGACCCTGGAGGACTTCACAGCTTCCATTGCAGACAGAAAAAAACACAGCCAGCACGGAGAAATGAGTCCTGTCTTCCCCCTGCTCAGCAAGGATTTCTTTCACAGTGTTTGTGACATTTGTAAAGAAATAAAGTTTTAAGCCCAAGAGGGGTTTCCTGGGGCCACGCAGGAAAGGGACTGGCACATTTAGGAGGGGATGTGGATATCCTACAAAGCCTCTGGACATCAGACCACATGTGTGATAGCTGAATGCCGATCCAATTGAAGAATATTTCCTAAGTGCCTATGTGTGCTAAGCAGGGAATGAAGAGTTTAACACACAAGTCTAGCCTTTTCTTTTTTCTTTCCTTCAGGTGGAGCAGAGGCCAGGCCATTTTCCCACATACAGGCATCAACTCCTCCCATGAGTGACCAAGAAGCAATTGAAGCCTTTTACAGAAAGCAGCCGCTTTCCCCACAGGACAACCACTGCCATTACTAATTCAAGAACATGGCAGGGAAGTAAGTCCCCAGCAGGGATGTTGTTGTGGGGAAGTTCTCCCCTTCTCGTGTGCTCTGAGTCTGTTCCATGAGTCCCAACCCACTGTGGCCACCATTTCTGTAACCATCAAGGCGATTTCTGGCTTGACTTGCACACACATGGGTTTCTCTCTGCCATAACTTGAATGGTAGACATGTAGCTTCCATAAACATATTCCAGAAATAAGTAGTTAGTGATGAAAATTGTGGAGTTATTCTTTGGTCAGGCTTTAAGGAAAGAAAAGAAAGTGTGTATGTGGGGAGGGAAGGGGTGTCAGTCTGGTTGGTTGGCCAGTGGTCCCAAGAAAAATTCCATCCTGAACCTGTCCTGAAGCCCCAAGAGGACAAGTAGCTGACAGGAGCAGAGGACATAGCTGGTGTGGCCATACTAACTCCAGTGTGGTATCACCTCCTGCAGCTCCAGAAAAACTTCTAGCCAAAATTTGAGGACCTGAGGTCTTGTATGTCAAGAGAAGGGAGAGCATTGCGGAGACAGAGGAGAGAAGAGAGCCCCAGGGGACAGAGCCCCGCGGAAGGCTGGGGTCTTTGACAACAAACAGAGGACAGTGGAAGGGTGAGTAATGAGGTGGCCCACTCAGGGTGGGGGGAGCCCTTGCCTCTCAAGAGATCCTCCTGCCTCCTGGTCCCCATCATCCTAGCCACTGATTTGGAAGTTAAGTACAGCAGTAAGAAAAAGAGCTTAGTAACTCCCATATGTTTCAAATACTGCCTGGCATTCTGTTAATGACCCCTTTCTGTCTGCTTTGACTTGTCATGCTTGCAAGATGCCCAGGAAGATTTCAGATATCCCAGTAGAACAATATATTATCACATAGTTCAGTACTGAGACTGCATGCAGGACCAGAACCAGGTGAGCTTCAGTGAGGGGCTGACCTCCCCACAAACTTAAGAGCTGCCTTTGGGTGGTAATCAAGCTGTAGAAATCAAGATAAATACTATTTTAAATGCAATGTTTTAAAATCCATTTAAAAAACTGTGTCAAATAAAATATCAAAATTTTAAACAATGAAGGTAAGTATTTAGCACCATGCCTGAGACACAGCACATCCTCCATAGGAGCAATATTGCTCCAGAACAATGCAGAGCTCACAAGAATAAAAGAGGGCTCAGGCAGGCATGGTGCCTGTAATGCAAGCCCTCCAGAGGCTGAGACAGGAGGATCATGAGTTCAAGGCCAGCCTGGGCTGCACAGTGAAACTCCTTCACCGGCTGGCAGAATCCAGTACACACAGGGCGTGTGCCACCAAGAATCACAGAGATGAGGGAAGCTTGATTCAAGAAAATTAGAAAACAAAACATTTCTTGGTGACAAAGACATCTTTTCTTTGTAATTTGACTGAATCCCTCATTCAGCAGGTGCTTGATCGGTGTCTGCGGAAAGGAAGAGTAACAAGCTAGAATAAGGCAGTCATGCATGCATGTCACAACACAGAGCCAAGCAGAGGGGAGAGAAACCAGGGTGGGCCTGCCACCCAGGGCTATGCCACCTCTCAGGAAGGGTTCATCACGCTACCTGCAAGAAAAAAAAAGTGACAGTCCTATCTAATACCACTTTCAAAAATAAAAAGGGAGGGCTACACATGGTGGTACATGCCTAGAATCCCAGCTACTCAGAAGGCAGAAGCAGAAGGGTTGCTGTCTAAGATTGGCCTGGGAAAAGGCTTTAGGCTGGGTGTTTCTTTGTTTTCTTATTTGTACACTGCTAAAAATACAGGTGCCCCTTATCTGAAATGCTTGGTACCAGAAGTGTTCCAGATTTCAGACTTCCTTTTTGATCTTAGAATACTTGCATATACAAAAATAGTTATCTTGGGAGGAATGGAATTCATTTATGCTTCAAGTGCACCTTATACACAGCCTGAAGTCATCTTACACACTTGGGGTCTGGTGTGGAATTTCCTGCTTGTGTCAATGTTTCGAGGTTTGGAGCGTTTGGGATTTCGGATCTATCATTATCAATAATTATCAATATTTAGCTTATTTTATTTTATCACTCCATCTCTTCTCCTTTTTATCTTTTCCCAATCCCAGATACCATGTCATTTCATCCGTAAATACTTCAGTTTGAATCTTCAACAGATAAAGTCTTTAAAAATATGACTAGCAAGATCATTATCATGGACAATAAAATTAAAAATGATTCCTTAATGTCTGCCAATGGCATAGCCAGAGTCCACATTTCTCCAACTGTTAACAAAAATTGTTCAAATCCTGATCCTACCATGGCCAGGCACTGCTTTGAGTTGACAGCTTCCTCCCCTCCCCCTTTTAAGCTTGATAAAAAGCAGGCCATTTGTCCTGTGGGATTTCCTATCCTCTGGATGAGATTGAGCTCAGCCGTGGAACATCCCTTAGAGAGTTCTTCTAGCCTTTAGATTTCCTGGGGACTGATTAGGTTGATTAAATAAGGTCTG
Source organism: Castor canadensis (assembly GCF_047511655.1). Lineage (NCBI taxonomy): Eukaryota > Metazoa > Chordata > Mammalia > Rodentia > Castoridae > Castor > Castor canadensis. The sequence continues at coordinate 13,576,009 of NC_133388.1, read as the reverse complement.
GGGACTGATTAGATTGAGGTTGAGTGACTTAAATAAAAGCCCTCATCAGTGGTCCTTCCCATTGCATCAAACCAGAGACATAATGACATTCACTCCTCCTTGGGAATGAATTAACCTTTCCTCTAGTGGCTTAGCATCCCATTGGGCTCATTAAATAGTTTAGGAGTGGCTGAAAATTTTCAGCTGACATTTAGACGCCTAGACTCCTCTGTGCTCTGGCAGTGCTGTTAATACTTTCTGGTCCTTCTTCTTGTCTGACCTGGCGTCTCAGGTTAGGAATTGGTGATTCACCCTCTAAAGGCCACCTGGAGCTGTGTGTGATTTGAACATCGCAGTGTTCTTGACATAAGGTTGAGCCAATATCCTAAAGTAGAGATGGTGTACATTTTGAAATGGATATATTTTTTCCTTTGAAATATCAGGAAGGCAGCAGCAGTGGGTGAGATCCACCACTTGGCAGCAGTCCACGAGATCTGGGTGGTGACTGGCACTCTACATTGAGCAGGCTTCCCATGGCCTCTGACACTCTACTTTGCATCCCCAAAGCCATTTGCCCTCTCAGTCACTTTCAGTCGTTTTTCTTACAACAGATAGTTCTAAGTTCTAGTTCTTGATGCTGCTGAGGCTACCATCAAGAGCTGAAACCAAAAAGGGAGCTTAGTTCAAGAAAATGAGGAAAGGGCTGGAGGCATGGCTCAAGTGGTAGAGTACCTGCCTAGCAAGTGCAAAGCCCCTGAGTTTCATCCCCAGCACCGCCAAAACAAAGCAAGAAAATCAGGAAAGAAGTCAGGTGCAGTGGTGCGTGCCTGAAATCCTAACACTCAGGAGGCTGAGGCAGGAAGATTTTGAGTTCAAGTCCAGCCTGGACTACAAAATAACACCTAGTCCCAAAAAATAAAAAAGAAAGTTAGAAAAGAGGATCTTTTTTTTTTTTGATGTGTACATGAGTAATAAGTTTTATTTTATTTTATTTTTTTTATTTTATTCATATGTACATACATTGTTTGGGTCATTTCTCCCCCCTTCCCCCCGCCGCCTCCCTTACTCCCCCCACTCCCTCCATTACACCCCCTTACCCCTCGCTACCAGGCAGAAACTATCTTGCCCTTATCTCTAATTTTGTTGAAGAGAGAGTATAAGCAATAACAGGAAGGACCAAGGGTTTTTGCTAGTTGAGCTAAGGATAGCTATATAGGGAGTTGACTCACATTGATTTCCTGTGCGTGGGTGTTACCTTCTAGGTTAATTCTTTTTGATCTAAACTTTTCTCTAGTTCCTGGTCCCCTTCTCCTATTGGCCTAAGTTGCTGTTAAGGTATCTGCTTTAGTTTCTCTGCATTGAAGGCAACAAATGCTAGCTAGTTTTTTAGGTGTCTTACCTATCCTCATACCGTCCTTGTGTGCTCTTGCTTTATCATGTGATCAAAGTCCAATCCCCTTGTTGTGTTTGCCCTTGATCTAATGTCCACATATGAGGGAGAACATACGATTTTTGGTCTTTTGGGACAGGCTAACCTCACTCAGAATGATGTTCTCCAATTCCATCCATTTACCAGCGAATGATAACATTTCATTCGTCTTCATGGCTGCATAAAATTCCATTGTGTATAGATACCACATTTTCTTAATCCATTCGTCAGTAGTGGGGCATCTTGGCTGTTTCCATCACTTGGCTATTGTGAATAGTGCCGCAATAAACATGGGTGTGCAGGTGCCTCTGGAGTAACCTGTGTCACAGTCTTTTGGGTATATCCCCAAGAGTGGTATTGCTGGATCAAATGGTAGATCAATGTTTAGATTTTAAGTAGCCTCCAAATTTTTTTCCAGAGTGGTTGTACTAGTTTACATTCCCACCAACAGTGTAAGAGGGTTCCTTTTTCCCCCGCATCCTTGCCAACACCTGTTGTTAGTGGTGTTGCTAATGACGGCTGTTCTCACAGGGGTGAGGTGGAATCTTAGTGTGGTTTTAATTTGCATTTCCTTTATTGCTAGGGATGGTGAGAATTTTTCATGTGTTTTTTGGCCATTTGAATTTCTTCTTTTGAGAAAGTTCTGTTTAGTTCACTTGCCCATTTCTTTATTGGTTCATTAATTTGGGGAGAATTTAGTTTTTTAGGTTCCCTATATATTCTGGTTATCAGTCCCTTGTCTGATGTGTAGCTGGCAAATATTTTCTCCCACTCTGTGGGTGTTCTCTTCAGTTTAGAGACCATTTCTTTTGTTGAGCAGAAGCTTTTTAGTTTTATGAAGTCCCATTTGTCTATGCTATCTCTAATTGCTGAGCTGCTGGGGTTCCATTGAGAAAGTTCTTGCCTATACCTATTAATTCTAGAGTACTTCCTACTCTTTTCTGTATCAACTTTAGAGTTTGGGGTCTGATATTAAGATCCTTGATCCATTTTGAGTTAATCTTGGTATAGGGTGATATACATGGATCTAGTTTCAGGTTTTTCAGACTGCTAACCAGTTTTCCCAGCAGTTTTTGTTGAAGAGGCTGCTTTCTCTCCATCGTATATTTTTAGTGCCTTTGTCAAAGACAAATTGGTTATAGTTGTGCGGCTTCATATCTGGGTCCTCTATTCTGTTCCACTGGTCTTCGTGTCTGTTTTTGTGCCAGTACCATGCTGTTTTTATCGTTATTGCTTTGTAATATAGTTTGAAGTCAGGTATCGTGATACCTCCAGCATTGTTCTTTTGACTGAGTATTGCCTTGGCTATTCGTGGCTTCTTGTGTTTCCATATAAATTTAACAGTAGATTTTTCAATCTCTTTGATGAATGTCATTGGGATTTTGATGGGAATTGCATTAAACATGTAGATTACTTTTGGGAGTACAGACATTTTTACTGTGTTGATTCTACCAATCCATGAGCATGGGAGATCTCTCCACTTTCTATAGTCTTCCTCAATCTCTTTCTTCAGAAGTTTATAGTTTTCCTTGTAGAGGTCTTTCACACCTTTTGTTAGGTTTACACCTAGGTATTTGATTTTTTTTAAGGCTATTGTAAATGTAATTGTTTTCATACATTCTTTTTCAGTTTGCTCATTATTAGTGTATAGAAATGCTAATGATTTTTCTATGTTGATTTTATATCCTGCTACCTTGCTGTAGCTATTGATGGTGTCTAGGAGCTTTTGAGTAGAGTTTTTTGGGTCTTTAAGGTATAGGATCATGTCATCTGCAAACAGGGATATTTTGACAGTTTCTTTATGTATTTGTATTCCTTTTATTCCTTCTTCTTGCCTAATTGCTCTGGCTAGGAATTCCAGTACTATGTTGAATAGGAGTGGAGATAGTGGACATCCTTGTCTAGTTCCTGATTTTAGAGGGAATGGTTTCAGTTTTTCTCCATTAAGTATAATGCTGGCTGTAAGTTTTGTCATATATAGCTTTTATAATGTTGAGGTACTTTCCTTCTATTCCTAGTTTTCTTAGAGCTTTTATCATGAAATGGTGTTGGATCTTATCAAGGCTTTTTCTGCATCTATTGAGATGATCAAGTGGTGTTTGTCTTTGCTTCTGTTAATGTGGTTTATTATGTTTATTGATTTTCATATGTTGAACTATCCCTGCCTTCCTGGGATGAAGCCTACTTGGTTGTGGTGAACAATCTTTTTGATGTGTTGTTGAATTCGGTTTGCCATTATTTTATTGAGGATTTTTGCATCAATGTTCATTAAGGAGATTGGCCTATAGTTCTCCTTTTTGGAGGTGTCTTTGCCTGGTTTTGGGATAAGTGTAATACTGGCTTCATAAAATGTGTTAGGCAGTTTTCCTTCCCTTTCTATTTTGTGGAACAGTTTAAGGAGGGTTGGTATCAATTCTTCTTTAAAGGTCTGATAGAATTCAGCAGAGAATCCATCAGGTCCTGGACTTTTCTTTTTGGGGAGACTCTTGATTGCAGCTTCAATTTCATTTTGTGTTATAGATCTATTCAGTTGATTAATTTCCTCTTGGTTCAGTTTTGGATGATCGTATGTATCTAGACATCTATCCATTTCTGTAAGATTTTCAAATTTCGTTGAATATAGGTTCTAGAAGTAGTCTCTGATGATTTCCTGGACTTCCATGGTGTTTGTTCTTATCTCCCCTTTTGCATTTCTGATTCAACTAATTTTGGTTTTTTCTCTCCTCATTTTAGTCAGGTTTGCCAGGGGTCTGTCAATCTTGTTTATTTTTTCAAAGAACCAACTTTTTGTTTCAATAATTCTTTGTATGGTTTCTTTGGTTTCTATTTCATTGATTTTAGCTCTTATTTTTATTATTTCTCTCCTATTTGTTTTGGGATTTGCTTGTTCTTGTTTTTCTAGGAGTTTGAGATGTATCATTAGATCATTGATTTGGGATCTTTCAGTCTTTTTAATCTATGCACTCATGGCTATAACTTACCTCTCAGGACTGCCTTTGCTCTGTCCCATTGGTTCCAGTAGGTTGTGTTTTCATTTTCATTGTCTTCCAGGAACTTTTTAATTTCCTCTTGTATTTCATCAATGACCTATTGTTCATTAAGCAATGAGTTATTCAGTTTCTAGCTGTTTGCATGTTTTTTTGTCTTTATTTTTGTTGTTGAGTTCTAGTTTTACTGCATTGTGATCAGATAGAATGCATGCTATAATTTCTATTTTCTTATATATGCTGAGGCTTGCTTTGTGCCCTAGGATATGATCTATTTTGGAGAAGGTTCTGTGGGGTGCTGAAAAGAATGTATATTGTGTAGAAGTTGGATGAAATGTTCTGTAGACATGAAGTAGGTCCATTTGGTCTATGGTATATTTTAGATCTAGGATTTCTTTATTGATTTTTTGTCTGGATGACCTATCTATTAATGATAATGGGGTGTCAAAGTCTCCCACGACCACTGTGTTGGAGTTAATATATGCTTTTAGGTTCTTCAGGGTATGTTTGATAAAATTGGGTGCTTTGACATTGGGTGCATCTAGGTTGATAATTGGTATTTCCTCTTGGTCTATTTCCCCTTTTATTAGTATGGAATGTCCTTCTTTATCTCGTTTGATCAATGTAGGTTTGAAGTCTACTTTGTCAGAGATAAGTATTGCTACTCCTGCCTGTTTTCGGGGGCCATTGGCTTGGTAAATCTTCTTCCAGCCTTTCATCCTAAGCCTATGCTTATTTCTGCTGGTGAGATGGGTCTTCTGTAAGCAACAAATTGTTGGATCTTCCTTTTTAATCCATTTCGTCAAGCGGTGCCTTTTGATGGGTGAATTAAGTCCGTTAACATTAAGTGTTAGTACTGATAGGTATGTGGTGATTCCTGTCATTTAGTTGTCTTAGTTGTTTGAAGGTTTGATTGTGTGAACCTAAGTTGAGGTTACTCTCTACTTTCTTGCTTTTCCTTTTCCTGTAGTTTGGTGCTGTCTGCCCTTTCATGGTTATGTTGGGTTTCACTTTCTGTGTGCAGAATCCCTTGATGAATCTTTTGTAGTGGTGGCTTTGTGGTCACATATTGTTTTAGTTTCTGCTTATCATGGAAGACTTTTATTGCTCCATCTATTTTGAATGATAGTTTTTCTGGGTAGAGTATCCTGGGGTTGAAGTTATTTTCATTCAGTGCCCGGAAGTTCTCACTCCAAGCTCTTCTTGCTTTTAATGTTTCTGTTGAGAAGTCTGCTGGGATTTTGATGGGTTTACCTTTGTATGTTATTTGGTTTTTCTCTCTTACAGCCTTCAATATTCTTTCTTGAGTCTCTGTATTTGTTGTTTTAATGATAATATACCGTGGGGTAGTTCTATTTTGGTCTGGTCTGTTTGGTGTTCTGGAGGCCTCTTGCATCAGTATGGGAATAGATTTCTCTAGATTTGGGAATTTTTCTGTTATTATTTTGTTGAATATATTATGCATTCCCTTTGCTTGCACCTTTTCTCCTTCTTCGATGCCCATGATTCTCAGGTTTGGTCTTTTGATGGAGTCAGTGTGTTCTTGCATTTTCTTTTCACAGGTATTGAGTTGTTTAACTAATAGTTCTTTAGTTTTTCCTTTAATTACCATTTCATCTTCAAATTCTGAGATTCTGTCTTCTGCTTGTTCTGTTCTGCTGGATTGGCCTTCCATTTTGTTTTGCATTTGTTTTGTTCTTTTTTCTGAGGTTTTCCATATCCTGAGTTTCTTCCTCTTTAATATTGTCAATTTTTGTCCTGAGTTCATTTATCTGTTTATTAATTGTGTTCTCTGTTTCACTTTGGTGTTTATACAGTGCTTCTATGGTTTCTTTTATTTCTTCTTGTGCTTTCTCAAATTCTCTATTTTTGTTGTCTTGGAATTTTTTGCGTGTCTCCTATACATTTTGGTTGACTTTATCCAGTATCATCTCCATAAAATTCTCATTGATTACTTGGACGATTTCATCTTTCAGATTACTCTTGTGGGCTTCATTGGGTTCTTTGGCATAGTTTATCTTCATTTTGTTGGAGTCTGGATCTGAGTATCTGTTTTCTTCATTTCTCTCTGGTTCTTGTGCTAATTTTTTGCTATGGGGAAACTGGTTTCCCTGTTTTTTCTGTTTTCCCATCATTGCCCTTGGTATTATTACTGTCCCTGTACTGTGTGCAATTAAGTATTTTCTAGCTTGTAAAAATAACAATGGTGATATTTAGAATGGAAGGGTGAGAGAAGAGGGAAAGCAAAGAAGGTAAAGAAAAAGGGAAAAACAAATAAACAAACAAGTAAAAAAACCAAACCAAACAAACAAACAAAAATGTCAAAGATATAAACAAGGAGAGATAGTGTATAATCAATAGTAAGCAAAACAGGCATTAGAGAGACAGACAGAGGATAAAAAATATGAATAAATAAAATAAAAATTAAATTAAATTAAAAAAATCTCCAAGTTCAAATGCAATAAAGTTTCAGTCTTAATAACTTTGGTGTTATTCCCTCAGCCTCCAATCCTGGAGACGGTGTCTCAGAAGTAGTTCTGTCATTGTCTCATCAAAAGGAAAAAAAAACAAAAAAGAAAAACGAAACAAAACACAACAAAGCATGCCAAGTTCAGATGCAACACAGTTTCAGTAAGTTTTTCAGCATGCAGGTGTAGTTCAGTTGTTTTCTCATCAAAAGTAGGGAGAGAGAAAATAAAGAGTCTGCAGACAGGTCTGTGAATGGCTATCTGTGGCTGTGGCTTGCCTGCCCCCTGCTGTCAGCCTGCTGTTGCTGGAGGCGTTATTTATGCAGGTCTCTGGGGTGAGCTTAGCACTCACCTGACCCTGCAGGCTTTGTTTACTCAGAGTTCTCCTGTGCGGGAGCCTCTGCTACAAGCTTTCCCCTTTCCAAGCACACTGGGGGAGGTGACACTGCAGCAGCTTTCTCCAGCCAGCTTGTTTATTTACAGTTCCATGGGGGATTTCCCTTCTCCCCTCTTCCGCTCTCAGGGTGCCCCACTCTCTTTGCTATGTGTCCTTTTTATTGTTATTGTTTATTATTCAGTTTGTTTTTCTCTCTTTTTTCCCCGGGTGGGAGTCAGTCTGTCCAGGCAGCTATGCTGATTTAGCCCAGGGTTGTCTGTGGGAGTACCATGTACCACTAAGCTCACCTGGTGGTCTGCTTCTCCCAAGCAGGTTAGGAGCTGGCGTCTGGCGGTGTGGGCACCTTCCTGGTTTCTCCATTGAATTTGGAGTGGGGATGCTATGTGTGGGCTGGGCTGTGGAGGTGTTGGAGTTTTTCCTCTTCTTGGTGGTTTTTCCTGCAAGGTGTTCTCTAGCATCTCTCCAAGATTTTACTTTAGGAAGCATGTTTTCTGCTTCCTCCTTCTAGTCACCATCTTGGAATTCTCAAGAATCTTTTTTTTTTTTTTGGTTTGACATTTTTTAAAAAATGAAGTGCATCTGTGTTACAAGAACAATGGTTTGAGAGACTTCTGGATTACCACAAGCCCACTTTGCTCCTTTATCTCCATGATGTAGAGTTTGTGGTTCCTGTTTGCCTTCTTTCTCTTTCAGCAAGATAACCCCAGGTACCATCTTGTTATGGACACTATCGTGTCCTCCCCTAGCTCACGTTGAAGACCTATCTCCCAGTACCACATGGAGACAGAACCTTTAAAACAGTGATGAGGTTAAAATGAGGCCTGTGTGTGGCTGTGATCCTCTCTGACTGGTGTCCTTGTAAGAAGAGAAATGGAGATGCTGGTGTGTACACAGATTAACCACCACAGAAAGAGGAAGCAAGACAAGTCATGGAGGGAGGGCTTGGAGGGAACCAACCATGCTGGTTCCTTGGTCTTGAACATTCAGCCTCCAGGACTATTGCAAATAATGTCTCTTGGTTAAGCCACTCACTTTGGGGTATTTATGATGGTAGCCCCAGCAAACAAGTACGATTGCATGCTAAAATTTCCAAATTCAACTTTCCAGCCTGCTCTGCCATCCAAACCCCCAGGCCAGAAAGTCCAACTACCTACAGCTACTAGAAAGTTTCTCAGCTCTGAGCAGAGCAGCAAGGCCAGGAATCAGCTATGTTGGGAGGACAGGGGTGTGGTCAGATTCAAGAGTAAAGGACACAACTCTCCACAGAGAGGTGTGGGGAGTCTAATCAGTGATCAGAAGCTGTAGGCTTTCTGATGGCCACCAGAGATTTTCAAAATGTTGTTTTGGGAAGATTAATCATGCAAGTGTTGCCTTCCCTTATCAGGAGTGAGTAATATGCCTTAAGAATGTTCTGATATCCTAATCTCCAATCCCGACAAGCAAACACAGCAGACTGCAACACTAAACATTTGTGAGTTCAGTGGGATTCAAGTGGCAAGTGGTTCTCATCAGAACAAGAGGGCAGTGTGAGCTGGAGTTAGTGTTTGGCCAGGCTGTCCAAACAAGTATCATTTGGTGTGCTAACTGATTCTGGGGAAGAGGGCTTTGGTTTTGGCCCAAGTCAGGGTGGAGATGAAGTACACAATTCACAGATGGGGCTGAGAAGGAAAAAACAGACTCAGCTTCCTGTGCCTGTAGATGGTTGCCTGGGTGGTCGAGGAATCAAAGAAAGGTTCAAAGGCCCTCTTGGCCACTGTTTCTATAACTGGGCTGGGTGTCGTTGATGTCACCAAGAAACCAGAGCTCCAAAGCCCAAGAACATGTACAATTCTACTTAGATGGTCCATGAGACCAAGTAGAAGCCAGAGGAAAAGTATTATAGACACAGGAAGAATTCAAAAAATAAATGCAAAACCAAGAACTCAAATTTGTTTATGAATGAAACATCAGATCTATGTAAAAAGTGAATGCTCAGCAAGAGAGTCAATACATTTGACTAAGTAAGAATTTTTACTCTAGCAGGAAAGAAAGTTTTAGGTCACTCTATCTGATAAAAGTACGAAATAATATGTCTGGGATAGTCAGAGAGTTAAAGGAAGATATCCCACTTCCTCAAAGAAGATGCAACAAAAATAGGCAGAAGTTGAACTAAGAGGATGGGGGAAAAGAAAAAGAAGAAATCAGTGTCTGCTGCACACAGCCAGACTTCTCAGGACACATAGTGGTGAGTTTGGGAAAAAAAGAAAGGTTTACTAAATTTTCACAGGAAGTTTGTAGAAAATGGGCTGAACATGAAAACAGTTCTGGATGTAGATTCTAAGTGGTGACATGGATCCAGTTCTGCTGTTAAGAAATGTGGTAATACAAATAAAGAACCATGAGGCTGGTTTTAATTTAGGATTCCCATAGCAATACACAAACAAAAGCCCAAGGCTCAGTGCACAGATGTCTTCATTGTTGACCATGGTACTAATTCCTAAAAATGTTCTGCTCAGTCTGAAACAGAATGTTCCTTATGAGAAGAATAGTTTCATAAGACGTGGCACCTCAAACAAGTGAAAGAATATTGGTTCATGCTTCAACACGCTTTGAAACATTTATGATAAATACGTTAAAGTTTGAGAATGGATTTTGCTTTTGGTCCGTGATGAAGCAATGGTGGCCAGCTCATCTGTCCACCATAAATGACCATGAAACTAGGCAAAGTGCAAGGGACAATCACTTTGGGCACTGGACAGCAGAATGAGTGTTGCCAGCTCTGAAAGAGGAGAAGCTTACAGGAAGTGCCCTGCCCAGGACAGTTTGAGGACATAGTCAGCTGGAGTCTAAGAAGAGCTCAAGGTTCTGCTGGTCTAAGGAGGTAAATCCAGGCTTCAGGAAATGGTAGAGTCGTGGTACATGAGAAGTAGCTTTGTGTGAGGTCAGGGAGAGTCTGTGCTTGGGTCCTCAGAGGTTCTTGCTGAGAACTAGGCTCCCTGGGGCAGGGTGAGACTTCCCAGGATGTCCAGAAAGTGGCAGCCATGGTACCACCACTTGGGGCTTGGGGACAATAGATCAACCCAGTCATACCTCAAACACTTAAAGAACACTTTAAGATGCTCTGTGAAGAGCTTAATGCAACGAAGTAAGAAACCTACAAAATACAAATCATCAAACTGATTCATGAAGACATAGCTACCCTCAGAGCACTTTATCTCTGAAGGAAATTGAACAGTAATGAAGACCTTCACCCAAGGAAAACTCAAGGCCATGTGGTTTCAATGGTGAATTCTGTTGAATAAGTGATATATATATATATATCACTATTGCGCAGACTCTTAGAGAAAATACAGAAAAAGGCCAGCCTGGAGAAAAAAGTTAGGTGGTGCTCGTCCATGATCCCAGTTATGGGGAAGGTTGTAGGTAGGAGGATCTCAGTCTGAAGTTGACACCAAGCAAAATCATAAGATATCTACTAGAATAAGTAAGTTAGAAATGCCACAGGATAAAAGGGCAATATGGGAAAATCTGTTATATTTTTATATGCTAACATTGACTAATTATAAAATAAAATTTAAGAAGAGTGTTATTGTAACATCATTGAAAAATACTTAGGAACAAAAGTAACAAAATACATGCAAGTTCTATATATACACAGCTGCAAAACTTCACTGAAAAAAATCAAAGGAGTTAGAAATACACCAGGCTTATGGATTAGAAGAAAATATTGCTAAGGTGTCCATCAACCCAATATTCATCTATAGATTTGACTTAGTGTCAAGAGAATTTTTTTTAATTAGCAATCATTCTAGATATATACGTGAAGTAAATAAAGTCAGCATAGAGATGCCTGCACACTCATGTGTATAGCAGCACTGCTCACAATAACCAAGTTATGGTATCAGTCTAGGTGTCCATCAACAGATGAATAGATAAAAATGTGATACTCAATGGAGTATTATTCAGTCACGAAGAATGAGATCATGTTATTTGGAGCCTCTGGAAACATGACAGTGTGAACTCCTGCTATTCTCAGCCACCTGGGTTGTGCCAATTTATTGCGGGGACCCAAGGGAACTAATTCAATAGAGAACCAGAAAGAACTACTTGATATTGTTAATTGATTTTCAATAAAGTACAATTCAATGAGGAAAAGGAATTGTTTTGAACATGACACTGGTACAACTGGATAGCTAAGTAAAGAAAATAATCCCTCACATCTATGCCACGGATATAGAAAATTGGTTTCAAATGACTCATAGACCTAGAAGCTAAAACTATAAAACTTCCAGAAGAAAGCAGGAGAGAAATTTTTATGGGCCCGGAGTAGATAAAAATTTAAGACACAAAAAGCACTTGCCATAAAAGAAATAAAACGCTGAATTAAATTTCATAAAGATCCAAAACTCTTGCTTTCTGAAAAGCAGAAACTATATAGTCAAGGCAAACATATTAGCAGTACAAATATCTGACAAAGGATTTATGAACATCCTATTTAAAAGAGAAATGGCAAAAGTTTTGAACAGAGAATTCACAAAAGAAAAAAAAGTCTCTAAGTTAATGAAAAAATGTTCTGCACAGTTAGTCATCAAGGAAATGCAAGTTGAAACCACGAGGAGATACCTCCTCATACCTGCTACAGAGGCTAAAATCGAAAAGACTGGTAATACCAGGAGTTGACTAGGATACGGAGAAACTGGAACTCACGGTACTTAGAATTAGAATGGCACAGATATTTGGAAAATAATTAGGCAGTTCTTAAAAAGTTAAATATATACAGTTTGATTTAGGGGCTAGGCAAGGTGTGAGGAAACCTGATGGCTGAGAATGATGGCTTGGATGGTGATGAGTTCCACCCTAGACCTTTGACATTACCAGAATGGTAATGTCCTGTATATCATGCCCACCCCTGGAGGCCACAGGAAATAACAGCCCCAGTCTGACCATCCAAAGCCAAGCACTGTTCCCTGGACATGTAGGAGGAGTTGATGATACTCCAGACTGACCACTGCCCCCATCTCTGCAGACCCCCAATAAAAGCTTGAGGTCTCAGGACCCCCAACACAACCTCCTGCTGAGGGTACACATTTGCTTTGCTTTCACTTTGCTTTGAATGAATAAAGGCATCTGTCCCTGCTTCTGTTTCCTCTGTGTCTGTCTCTGAATTCTCTTTCTGATAAGATAAGAACTTTCTGGCCCACAGAACCGATGACCATAATCAAGTGACACATTTTGGAGAGCCAAGACAGGAGACTCAAGTAGATGCCTCCTTAGGAACAGGTGACTTAATTCTCCTCTGATTCTGTAAGCCCACCTGATGCCTTATCCATATGGGGGACTTGGTGCCTTTTCAGTTTTACTCTCTCATTCTAGATGATCATCTTACAAAACTGGCACAACAGTAGAGATTTATTCCTCCTCTCTCCTGTGTCTAGAAAGACCAGTAATTATTCATCAGTTTGCCTTTGTATCCTAAACTGTAACCACAAGGTTAACAGGCAAAGATTTGGGGCTCATGTGTGTTTTCTCTCTCCTCTGCCTTCTTGCTTGCACTAAGGTAGTTTTGCTGTTCAATGTTGCTTGGAAGACTTGCTATGTGAGCTGGCCCTAGCTGGAATGTAACAGTCTGTAACACCTGAACTCATGTAAGACCAAAGGAAGAAAAATATATAAAGGAATGCTTTTAAAATTCTAAGCACAACAAAATTTGTATATTATCTTCAGCCATGTGTAGGCAGGTGATCTTTATTGTTACATTTTGTCACGAATACAGTTTCAGTTAAAAAAAAAAAAAGGTTAAGCCAGAAGCAGGTGGCTCATGCCTGTAATCCTAGCTATTTGGGAGACTAAGATCAAGAGCATCACAGTTTGAGGCCCAGGTAAATAAGTAGTTCACAAGACCCCATCTCCAAAATAACCAGAGCAAAATGGACTGGAGGTGTGGCTCAGACAGTAGAGCGCTGCTTTGCAAGTGTGAAGCCCTGAGTTCAAACTCCAGTTCCACTAAAAAAAATAGTTTAAAAAGGAACCAGTAAATCAGAGATGAGGAATACAAAGAAAGTTACAAAAAGGGAAAACTTTTTTTTATTAAAAAAAGGATTTTATATGCAAATAAGTTTTTATCCTAAAAACAAATGATTGTTCCAAAATGGAAACAGACAGATAGGGCAAAACAGGGCTGAGGTGGGGTTTGGCGCGGGGGGCGGGGGGGGGGTGATAAAAGCATTTCGCAGAAGGATTGTGGTAGGATTTATAATGAGATATAATTGATTTTTTAAACTTGATTTTTTAAAGACTGCTGATAAATTTATAAAAGATTCTCCAACACACTTCCCTTTAAAAGTTCCAATGAAGCTGGGACATAAAAAGTCTCCTCACTGAGGACGCTCTCCTCCACGGAGGGTGTTCTTCCCTCTCTCAGTAAACTTCCCATTTCTTCCATGTGTGTTTCAAATCTTGCTTGAAATCTTGCCTTGAAGGAATGCAGAACCAAGGACCCCAACCAAAACTCCCGGTAACAAGTGACCCTCTGTCACCATGGGCTCTGCATCTGTGGATTCAATCAACAGGTGAGAGAAAATATGTGTGTGTAATGAACTTGTAAGATTGCTTTTCTTTTTCATTATTTCCTGAACTATATAGGATAATGTTTACATCACACTTAGATTGCATTACGTAATGTAAGTAATGCAGAGAAGATTTAAACCTGCTGAAATCACCATAGGAAGGGGATTAAGGTAAAAAGGAGAAAAATTGAGGGAATGAACTAATTTGGGTGATGATACATGTATACGTGGAAATGTCACAAGGAAACTCCCTGTATAGCTATTTTATACAAACAAGAATACCTTTTTTCAAAATGGAGCACAGGAAGGCAAAGCAGGTCCTGTCTGGGGGTTAGTACCAGAGGGAGGGGGAGGATATAGGGAAAGGGTGAAGGAGGGTGAATATGGTAGAAATGTTATGTATTCATGTATGAGAATAGAAAAATGAGACCTGTTGAAACAATTCCAGGAAAGAGGGGAGGGAGGATAAAGGAGAATGATGGAGGGAGTGAATTCAACTAAGATATATTGTAGGCACTTTTGTAAATGTTACAGTGTATCCACAGTAGTGATAATAATTTAAAAAAAGAAAATAGGATGATGTGTAGGTCATGTGTAAACACTGTGCTGTGTCATTTTAAGGACCTGAGCATGCAAGGATTTTGCTACCCATTGGTGGGGATCCAGAGCCAATTCCCTCTAGCTGTGGAGAGATGATTGTACTTACCATATAACCCAGCCATTATACTTTTATTTACCCAAGAAAAATGAAAACACACACACACACATATATACACACCACACAAAAATACTTATATATGAATGTTTTACCAGCTTTATTCATAAAAGCCCAAAAGCTCATTACTAGGAGGGTGGATAAACAGATTGTTGTGCAGCCATTCCAAAGGAATATTGTTCAGTGGTAAAGAGGGATGATCTCTATTGTATACACAACCACACGGGTCAACCTCAGAAACGTTTTCTTGATAGGAAAGAAGCCAGTCAAGAAATGGTTTATGGCATCATAGGTGTCACATTCACAAGCTCGTCCAAAACAGGTGCAGTTAAGCAGTGATGGAAATCTAATCAGTGGTTGTCTGACACTATTGGTGGCCAGGATTGACTGGGAGGGGCTACTAAGGAAAAACTTTGGGGAGCTGGAAAAGCTTTGATCTTGATTGAGCTAGTGGCAACTTGGTGAATTCATTCGGCAAAACTCAGCAAACTATACACTCATTTAACATAAATTATACCCCAATAAAGTTGATTAAAAATACATTTCACCTGAGTTTTTGTTTCTTTAAGGACCAAAAGTAAGGGAAAGTCCATACTGATGTCTCAGGTGTCATTTCTGTGGAGGACAGTAACAAGGATCAGGAGCAGGTAAAAAAGACAGGTGAAGCCAAGGTCATGACCCAGAAGGAGATCATGACCCGGAAGGAGTCTGCCAGTCAGTCCTGCTGACGTTTGGGCTTCCTCTTATGTTAGAGGCAGTACAATGACAGGTAAGACTTAGGATTCTTTTCTTTTTTTAACATTTGTAAAAGATGCTTATTTGAGGAAAAGGAAAACAATCATATATCAGTATCCCTCCCACCTGAGGATGACCCATGGCTAACAGGTAGATTCCCTTCCCTGCAGGGTCATGTACTTATATAAACTTTTAGGATTCTTTTTTAAACATTCCATTTATACTGTTCTATCTTCAGGGAAATGCATTACCTTTAAAATAATCTGTCTCCTTTAACCTCCCTTCATGGTCCCTGTTCAGTCATCCTTCTCTCAGGGCTGGGGTCCGATTGTTTGTGGGGTCCAATGTGAAATGAAAATGTGGACTCTGGTTTAGAACAAATAAACAGGAGAAAATGCCATGGAAGGTACAAAACACAATGTGTATGTTCTCTCGCTCTCTCACGCGCTCTCTCTCTCTCTCTGTCATTGTGGTTTTTTACTTGCTATTTAATGATCTGTGAAAATCAACTAAAAATAGATTTTTTTCTGTCAAAGGGGTTAATGTATAGGATATTATCATCATACAGATGTCAGCTTAACTTCCCCAAATTGTTGCCTATGTGCCTTCTGAGACATTACTCAACCCTGTAAAATCCTGTTTTAAACAAAGGGCTGGTCTTAGCTGAGCAAGTTCCTGTTATCACCAGATGCCCTACTTTCAAAAACTGCTTGCTTAAGGCAACTATTGTTCAAGAAAATCTTTCCTCTCCCTGCCCTGAGGTCCCCTGCCCCACCTGCCCCCTTTTCAAATTAGTCAATCATGAGGATTGTGAACCTGAAACCCATTCAACCAGGGTGAGGGGCAGACTTGCGTTAGAGATAAAGCCTGAGCAACTTCCTGCCCAGTGTGCTTGCTAACTGGACTCTTTGTGGTGCACCCTTCTGCAGAAGTAAATTTTGCCTTGCCTATTGACTTCTGAACTGTGTTGTCTCTCTCATGACATCCCAATATCCTAATTCATTTCTAACGTGGTCCAAGTAAAGAAAAAGTAAAATAAGTCTTCAACACGAATTTTGTTCATCTTTCTATTAACACTTAAAGAGATTTTGCTTTGTCTTTGCTTTTCAGTGGTGCTGGAAATGGAAGCCAGGGTCTTGTGTGAGCAACAGTCTGGCTCCTCCAGTTTTAAATGAAAATACAAAGACAATTTATATGTAGAATCAGCAAAAGTATGCAATTTGTAGCTGGTAGGTGCATATGTATGTTGTTTTCACTGGAACAGCTGAAACACAGCACAAAATGCACTGCACTGTCTGAATGTCACCTCTCTCTCTCTCTCTCTCTCTCTCTCTCTCTCTCTCTCTCTCTCTCTTTCTTTCTCTGTCTCTCTTTCTCTCTGCCCAAACTCTTGGCTACCCTCTTGAGGATGAGTAAGGGATGGAAGGGAGCAGGAGCTAGGGGTGCCCTAGTTTTCTTTTTTTCTTTGCCATGGTTTTTATGTCCCTCCCTGTCTCACACCTCTTCCCAGAAGTAGCCATGGCAGATTAGGGACATGAAGATCCAGCCTCCAACAGGGACAACTCTGAAGGTTGAGCCAGCAGGGGGAAATGACTGAATAAGAAGTGATGTGACAGGGTTTCTTGGTCCTTCCTATGTCTTAGAATTCCACCCAGTATTTTCTGGTTTTGAACCAAGTTCTGATTGGAAAGGAAAGGATGACTTCTTGGGGTGTGAGGGCTCCTGTTCTTCAAGTGTAGGTGAATCACACTCACCTTGTACCTTCTTTGAGTCTCTAACTCTTCTGCACTGAGGGCGCTCATGGCATCTTGCACACTGTGGGAGCAGAGCAGGGGACACCTGGGGCATTGTCTCTGCTTAGGCACAGGTTCCACGATCCCACTGGTCTTCGTTAAGTTCAAAAATAAACTTGTTAAGAATTTCAAGGCAACAACAGCAGAGGATGAAGCCAAGCACAAGGTCCTTCAGACCACAGGGCCCCATGGGATGGCACCAGTCACACACCCATGATGCTGGCCCTGGTGGATCCACCCTGGTGGGTTGTTCCTTTCCAATTTTAGGAATCCTGAAAAAGCCTATATCTAAGCCACTTAACAGTTCTAAGTGGGGGAAGTTCACATGTGCTCTTGCCGATGGCTGAAAATGGCTTTCTAACAGATGAGAATGTGATATCTGGAATTACGGCTGCCATTTTATGACCATGAGGAGACAAGGCTATGGGCCAAAGTCATGATGCTAAAGATGGCAGAACAGGAAGATGGGATGATTTGTGCTCTTATCACTGAACCTCTAACAGCCCTCTGAGTGCCCTCTCTTGAGTGTTCTTGTTATCTGTCATGATAGAGCCCCTTTTGGCTGACTGGGTAGTATGGACAACAGTACCAAAAGTCACTCTGTGCTCCTAGGGCACAGACACAACTTCCCTCTTGCAAGCACCATGTCTGCCCTGGGGCTGTGCTCTCTATTCTGGTGGAGGCAGCAGCCTGATGTAGATCACTCTCTGTGGACAGGGGGTAGAGGCAACCACCTACCCCAGACCTCCAATTTGTCTGCTTCCAGGTTCCTGGCTTAGGAAACACTTCAGCCTTCCATCTTCAACCAAGCTGGGATGAGCACAATCTATGGGCCATTGGCTAAGGCCAGATGGCAAATAAAACCTGACCTGGACTTCATCTTGCTTACAGTCTTGCTAGAAAGAAGTCAGACAGCAATCACTGTTGGCAGATAGGACTCAGTTCCCTGGAAGGGAGAGTGAAATTCAAAAAGGCTACTGAGTTGCTCTCAGAGAAGCTAGACCAGTAAGGAAGGGGAATAGGGGACTGGAGAGAGGAAATTTGGCCCACAACCAGTACAAACAGACCTCAGACAATCCCAGGGGTATCTGGGGAGCAAGGGTGAACCTACTACATTTCCCCAAATTAAGGCAACTGACTGAATCTTTGTGTTTTTAGTCAGCCAGTCTCTGTTCATGGCTGATACCTGGGAGGGGTGAGACAAGAGGGTGAGACAGAGGACACTACCTGTGAAGAGCCAGGCAGGACATCAAAGGAAGCAGGGCCATGGTTGATGTATGGTTACAACTGACAAAGGAATGGAGCTCTGCCATGCATGCTGGTGGATGTTTGTCTATATGTCATCAGCAAGACAAAGGGTCAGAGGAAGTATGTCTTAGTCCTTTTTTTTACAGAGTACCTGAGACTAAGAAATTTGTAAAGAAAAGAGATTGCTCTGGTTTGAATATGGTTTTTCTCCTCTGAAAACGCACGGTGAATTCTCACAACCGAAGAGGGTGGAATCTTAGTCCAACAGTCAACTGTGGCTTTTAGACGGAGGTCATCTGGGAGGTGATTAGGACTAGATAAACTCATCAGGGTTGGGCTCTCTGATTGAAACCTGCTGACTTTATAAGAATAAGGAGAGAGACCAGGACTCACATGTGTGCTCCTTGTCACTAGCCCTGTGCTACACTGGGACTCAACCAACAAGAAGGCCATCAACAGACAGGGTCACCTGACCTTACACCAGAATAGTGAGCCAAAATAAACATCTCTGACATCTTACCATGTCTGTGGTATTGTGTTATTAGCCACAGTAAATTGACTAAGACAGGTTTATTTTGGCTCATTGTTCTGGATGCTGGGACATCCAAGACTCAGTGAATGTCACTGCACTCACTCCACTGATTTTGATGAAAGATGACTTTCTTAAACATATTTATTATAGAATCATTCAGCATAAAACAATGTGTTATGTAGAATTATTCAATCTACCTGAACCAAGCTGAGTGCCAGTGGCTCATAGCCAATCCTAGATACTTGGGAGGTTGCGATCAGGAGGATCACAGTTCAAGGCCAGCCTGAGCAAAAAAGTTTGCAAGACCCCATCTCAACTAGGGTGGGGAAAGCTGGACATGGCTTGCATCTGTCATTCCAGCAATGGTGGAAAGTGTGAAATAGGAGGATTGTGGTCCAGACCAGCCTAGGCAAAAAGTGAGATCCTATCTGCAAAGTTACAAGAGCAAAAGGAACTGGAGGCATGGCCCAAGAGGTAAAGCTCCTACCTAGCAAGCACAAAGCCCTGAGTTCAAACCCCAGTACAGCAAAACAAAACAAAAACTATCTAAATCAAAGCTTCCTATTGAGGCAACACACAGACACTCCCCTTTGGAGTGATGCATAGTCCCTGTCCTCACTGGAGCCTGCACATGGTATCAGGGCTGTCTCAGAACAAGGAACTTCTGACCAGGGGCCATCCATCTGAATAGCATGGGAGAAGAGGCACAGCATGCAGCCCTGTGTGGAAAGCAAGATTCACGGGGCTGTGGAAGCTCAGAGTTCTGCTCTAAGTGGGACATTGCCTGCTGGGATTGCTCCCCTGGGAATACTTCTGCTCCTGCCCATGTGATTGTATGCAAAACAGCAAACTCTGATAGATTGATCTCACATACTCTGAGTGCACACATGGATTGGGCTCCCTCTGCTTGTTTGGCTGTGGGGCTTACTGATAGGCAAATTAGTCCACCTGTGGAGCAGGAGCTGACAAAATGCCATGGAAGAAAAAAAGAATGACAAAGAGAGAGAAAGAAAGGAAGAAATTGTCTTCATGACAGAACAAATCTCTGCAAGTACTTCAGGCTGCTCCAGTGCACAAAGCCAAGCTGTCCCTCCCAGCTGATTAATGCACTCAGAGCCTACACTGCCAGACAAAACGTGCCGTACTGTTACCAGCCCCAAAGGCCTTCTTGTCTCTCCACCTTTCCTTTCCCCAACTCCATCCCAGGAAATCTTCGTCCTTTGTGGAAGACGCCCTTCCCTCAGTGAATAAAACAGAGCTACTTCCTGTCACCTATTTTGGGAAATGGCCCAGAACAAAGCAAAAGAACCACCATATAGGGAGACATCTCGGCCAGCAGGGCTGCTGCCCTGGAGCCTGGACTGTGAAGGAAATGGACACTTTAAACTTGGCAGAGTTTGCCCTCCAGCATTCCTATGACCTGGGAAGTTGCAGGGAAGTTGGGGTCCCAACTTTGTCTGGCCACAAGGACAAGGATGCAGGAATTGGTCACACCCTCTACTGCATCTGTAGGAAGGCACCCATTACCAAACTGATTCTCAACCAGTTTTCCTGAAAAAAAAGTGAAGGCATTAATTTCAGCCTCTCTTTGAAATTCTTTTTGTTTCTTGGGTATCAACTCAGGCCTTGCAAATGCTAAACAAGAGCTCTACCACTGAGCTCCACGCCAGCCCTTTCGGTCTCTCTTTGGAATGTGAACTCAGATTGAAGGAAAGATAAGTGAAGGAGGACAGAAGACTCTGACCTGGAAGCCATGTGCTGAACTTGAACCCTGATGATAATTCACTGGGTGATCTTGAGTAAGCCCTCATCCCTCAGTTCAAATGCCAACTGAGGGGGTTGTGTTAAACTAGAGACATTTGCAGGCTAGTGCAGGTGAGCCCGCAGGTAAGCAGGTGTGATCCTGCATGCCTGTGGATGCTGAAACAGATGCCATTCTTGTGAAGGAGAACACATTTGTGACCTGGGTGTCCCCATTATGTCAACTGAAGGGGCATAGAGATCACCAAATGGGACACCAGAAAGCAAGCACAGAGGATTTCAAGACAGTGTTGGGTATTGAAGACAGGAGTATGCAGTGTGGGAGTCAGGTAGAACTGGGTTTGAATTCCCAGTTTTCAACTTGCTAATTTTGTGACCTTGCTTTTCATCCACAAAAAGGGTGTGTGTCCAGGCACCACACACACACACACACACACACACACACACACACACACACACACAGTTAGGGTTGTGGATATGAGAATAACACAGCAGGTTGTTAATAAAGTTGTGGTATAGGCAGGCATGGTGGCACACATCTGAACTCCCAGCAACTCAAGAGGTGGAAGTGGGAAGATCATAGCCCAAGGCCAGCCCAGACAAAAGCATGAGACCCTACCTGAAAATCAAACTAAAAAGCAAAAGGACTGAGGACATGGCTTAAGTGGTAGAGCACTTGCTTAGAAAGAATAGTGGTGGTTATTCATCCAGGCTCAGCCTTTTACCTTTCTTCAAGGTGATTTTTGTCCTTGAGGCTGATCACCTGGAGGTTGCCCCACTTTCCCTCATCCCTCTAACCATCTCAACAATGTAAGATGAATGATATTGAGGCCCCTCTCCTAGCACTCCTTCTCCCATATCAAGAGCCAAAAAACTGTATCGTTCTTCTTCATTCCACTTCTGGGAACATTTCCAAAAGAAACTACTGAGGGAAAATGGAAAAACTATGTACATGGTTGTTCCTCTTAAGGTTATTTATAACACACAACAGAAATGTTTGCTAGGAAGCCTAGGAAATACGACTTTTGAACCATGGGATCCTACACATTTGCAACCATCACTGTGGTATCTACACAGAGAGGTGACAACATGGAGATGTCAAGTTTTAAGAAGCTGGCCACCAAACTGCATATACACTAGGATGAAAAGTATTCCATCTGTAGCTGAAGAATAGAAGGGACCATGGAGAAATTCAAGCTCAGAAGCTATGTTGGGATAGTGTTATGGGTACGATTTTTGACATTATAAAGCTATTTAATAGTAACTTATTTTTGTTCATTTATCTCTTTCAATGATGTCATTGAATCAGATAATTTCTATGACTTTATCCCTCTCCAGAATTCTAGGGGTAAATTGCATGTCTTTGTTTCAATTTACGTTTCTTCCTCTGTAAAATTACCTAGAAGTTCTCTAATCACATGTCCTTAGACACTCATGTATTAGTCGCTTATTAATCAAAAATTATCCCCAAACACCTACAGTCTCCTGCAGTTTCAGAGGGTCGGGTGGGGAACCAAGAGGCCAAGCTGGCTGTTTCTGGCCTGTGGTCTCATGAGGTTGAGTCAAGATGATGGCACCTGAAGGCTCATCTGAGACTGGGGAGTCCATTTTCAAAGTCACTGTTCAGTGCCTCACCATAAGGGTCTCTCCTTAGGGCTGCTCACAACATGGCAGCTGACTTCCTCCAGGGTGAGTGATTCAAGACAGAGAGCCCAAGACCAAGCTGAAGTGTTCTGCAACACAACTCAGAAAAAAGATAGCATGCTATGGAGTGAATTCCTACAACCTAACATTGCCTCAACACCCATTTTGAATATAAAGTATACTTTCTCATACCAGAAGCAGGGCCTAGTCACTCAACTCAGTTTCCGGTTTTCCACTTCCTTCCCATTCCTCAAGGTGGTCCATCCTCCTGGTGACCACCTCCCTATGGAGCAGCTGGGTACAACCTACTTGGTTCACACCACCGGCCCTCACTCCTCTCATGCACTGCCGGAATTGCCACAGTGACCACCTCTCTGTCACAGTGTCTGAGGTTGTTCTTGCTTGCTCTAAAGGAACCAGTCACAACTCCCCAGGAGAAATCCACAGCAAGGTGCCAGCCCATAGGACCCTTACTCTCACTCTCTTGCTGCCACCCACTGGTTGAGTGCATGTGTGCCAGGTGGCTCCCCTGTCCCAATGGCCCTGTGAGAATGGCCACCCTCTCCACTGTGGGGTCTGTGAGTAACAAACTGTGTGTGTTATTTCATGGGCTTTGTTATTTCATGGGCTGCTTCTTCTGTCTCACCTGACCCATGCCCCAAACCTAACTCTCCTCCCTGGTCAGAAAGAGTTGACCTGGGAGGAATAGCTGGACACGGACCAAGCAAGAGCCACAGGAGGGGCTGCCAGCATAAACAAGTCTCCTGTGAGAGGGACACTTGGTCATGGGTCAGATCCTTTGGCATTGGTCTATCTGCCAAAATAAAGCAGTATCGTGTGAAAGGCACAGTGACGCCCACAGCTACATCCCTGGAGCTCTGTCAGATGGGATGTCTTGAGAAACCTCACAACCCATTAGATGAGAATTCAGCATGGCTTCTAACATATGCCATGGGTCACACAGAGCAACTCTGGGACAATGCAATGGGAAGAGTGTGAACCCTGGGAGGTGGGGATCTCTAGGGGCCATGTTCAGACCACTCTGTCATACAATAAAGTCATGTATCTGTCTTGCACTTGTGGCACTTGTACCATTATACTTCCTATACAATGGTGACCTATTTGACGTTCATTACCCAACACATTGTTCCAAGTAGGTGCTCAAGAAATCCCTAATGACTAAGTGAACAGAAGATCTCCTGCTTACATTAAAGGCAGGTGAGGATTAGGGACAGTGTACTGAAAGTGCCTGGCTCACCAGGAGTACCCCACCATTGCTGTCCCCACTTCACACAGATGAAGAAGCTGAAGTTGGATATACCCACAGTTATAAGCTGAGGGTAGCAGAGTATAGACTCAAGCCCAGGCAGATTCACTTTGCTCTTAAGCCCCTGCTGTTTCCACTGTATAATCCTAGTTTCCAGACAAAAACTCTCTCTCTCTCTCTCTCTCTCTCTCTCTCTCTCATGATCAGGAGCTGTGAGCTCTCACCATTTCCTGCATGTCTTCCCAGCACTCTGTTGTAGTGTGCTGATAAATGTTTAACCAGCAGCTGTCTGATGAGGGGAAAGAGGAAGTCCTGATTTGTGGCTTTTGCCAATTGCAGTGGTGTAAATATTCCCACCACGGCCACTTTCAAGCTACCAACTTGATGCCTTTGAACACAGAGTTCAATCTGCCATGGTAAACATGCATGAGCCATCTCCAGCACACCACCCCCTACCCGGAAAGTAAGTGAAACTTCCAGAAAGAATGTAGAATGGTCCCCCATGCCATTTGGAACCTGCTGAAATGTTTCTGCCCCTCTGGGCATTCCTGTTCTGCATTTTCCAGTGTTCCCACCTCACCATAATGTACACAAGGAATTCAGAGCCTGTGGTCAATCTGGCTCTGAATTTGCAGCCCCCAACCACTGAGCCTAGTCCATTCTGCATCCCTGACCTAGATTTTGTGGGACATAGAGGTACAGACCTGTTCCTCCACCCTTCTCATAGCAGGTTCTAGACAAGACCTCAGCCACCCCCCTCAAGTAATGCCACTGCCTCAGGCTCAGTGGATGTGGCTGGGTCTTACCTAAAACACCAGCACCAAACCTCTATTGGTGGGAGATTGAAGGGCATTGATTATTAGATATCCTCATATGAGGGCAACCAAGGACCCACATGCTCCAGAAGAACGTACAAAGCAAATGCTTTACACATTGGCTCTTCTTTCTCAGTCTCTTCTTTCTCTTCTTCTCCTCTTTCCCCTTTTTCTCCTCCTTCTTCTTCCTCCTCCTCCTTCTTTTCACTCAGACAAGATGCTTTATTTTCTGTCTTCCTTTTAAAAATCACTGTGGTTGTGGTTAGTCACATGAGTGGGGTAGTTTTGTGGGGATTTCACATTTTTGCCAGTTGTGGGGTTGTTAACCCCCATCCCAAATTGTTCATCTCTAAACAATTTTCCTACTCACCCAAACCATTAAATTACTTTCATGAAAATTGTCATTATGAAGCCAGAGAATTCTTAAATAAATCATGCCAATAAAGTATACGCAGAAGTGCTGAAAATCACAGAAAAATATTCAATAAATGAAAATGTTCACATTTATCCTTATTATCGATTTGTTCCTTTCCAGCTAAAAATTACTAGAAAGTCAGCAAGGACACTTGGTGCCACTTTGGACTTGTCTGCAATATTGAGTCACATCTTCTAAACCACAAAACCCACTGGAGCCTCAGGGCAAGGGTCAGGGCAACCCTCTCACCTCTTCAGTTCACCTTGCTTAGCTCCTGAATTCACACAAGTCTCTGTACTGCTACTGGGTACACCTCCAGCAGGTCACCCCACTGAAGACCTGAGTGGACCCTTCCTCTCTTCTCTTTAGCCCTCTGTCCATTTCGCTAGGGTCCCATCTCTTGGGGCATATGGTCACTGTCAGTGCCATCTGGTTTCAATGTCAAGGAAGAGCTTCTGAGGGTGGGCTGGTGGGATGTCTAACAAAACCCCAGGCCTTTTGTGATGCTCACAGGGCTTTCCTGGGAGTGCTGGAAGTCTGTTCATCCCTTCCTTGAGTCAAGTTGCTAAATGTCCCAGCTCAGCTACACCTAGCAGCCCCTGACAGGAGGGCAGCTTGCAGGAGGCTCAGCCTGGAACAGGCTCCACGCTGCTCACAACCCGGCAGTTTCTTCTGAGTCCCAGGAGCTCCCACACACATTTGTCTCTTTCTGAGACTCAATAAAAGGATTACAAAGCTCAACTTGGGACACAGACTAATTTTGTGCTTCAGGAAAAGTCCTGAATCATTTTACATCTTGAATTTCCATTTTCTATTTTTTTCTGCCAGTTTTTTTCCTCTAAGCATCACAAAAAGAAAATTCTCTTACAGAAATTCTTAAAAGAAAATAGAGAGGATTTTGAGTTTAAGACAAGCTTTATGGCAGCCCTTTGATGTTTAATTTGGGAAATCAAACATTTCCCAAATTTGATTTGGGAAAGCCTCACCATCTGGTATTGTCAGCATCTGAAAGCTCTGTGAGAGGAAGACTTTTGTTGAACTTGGGATATGTCAGCTTCCCGAAGAACAGAACTGGCTTCTCTGCTCCTTCCAGATAGGGTGCTCACTCACGACCCTGTCATCGTGCAGGGACTTGGAACTGTCCCCCTTATCTCAAATCTGTGTGTAAAACTCTCAGGACGGAAGTGAACCAGCAGGAGAAGCATCCCAGGGCACTTGGAAACTGAATAAGCTTAGTTAAAAGTGTCCTGGTCCAGGCTTTAGCAGGCTGAAGGGAGGGGATCAGAGGAGACAGGAGGAGGAGGGCAGACATCCTGGGATGAGTCGGACAGAGAGTGGAGAAGGAATAAACCAGGCTGGGTGGTCCATGGTCCCAGCCAGAGCCCAGGTAGCCGCCTCCAGGTGGAGATTTTAAAATATCTCCAAGATTTTGTTATAATCAGGTAAGCTGAGAGGCATGGAGACAATTGCCTTGAAGAAAGAGTTCACTACACACTTCCCCAGAGGAATGCTTCCTTCAAAGAAGCTGAGGAAGGAGCTAATTGTCTTGAAAACAATATACAAACATATAAAAATATGTTTTTCCTCAATACTGGGATTTGAATGCAAGACCTAATGCTGTCAGGCAGGTCCTCTACCACCTGAGCCATGCCCCAGCCCTTAAAATTCATTTTTGGCAAGAGAGAGCTGTGTCATTTCTGGCACGTGACTTGGAAGATGTTCCAAGACCTGAGTGACAGCTGAAGCAGAAGCACCTTCCATTCTCACTTTAGATGTTTAGACTTGACATCCACACTTCACCATGAACATGAAAAGACGTGATTGTAATACAGGATGGATGGGGTCCTGTTTGTGATGAATCCTTTGAATTTTTAAATTTACATCACACTGATCTCCCATAGCTAAAAGGTTGAGAAGCACAGTGTTTGGTCAGTAAGGCTGGAAAGGTGAAGGCAAAGCTAACTTGGTACTGGGAAAAGTCATGTAAGCTCAGTGAGTGAAATTCCACCTGGATGTGTCCGGAAACTGCTGGCTGGGACCAAGAGGGAATAACAGCTATTTAACATGCTTAGCAGCACTTTAGACTCAAACACACTCAGCCAAATAAATCATTCACCATTGTTCTAGTCCTGTGGCCCTCCTGGACACAGCAGGACAAACACGTCTGTGTGCAGGAGCCAAGAATGGGAAAACACAGGCCAGCCAGTTCCCTCTGGACCAATGCATTAATGGGTGGTGTGTGAAATTGGCCTTGTCCCTTTCCTCCCTCCCTTTCCTGTCCAGCCACTCAATGTGCAAGATGGGGCATGCTTAGCAAGCTTCCAAAACAGGGTTAAGAACTCCCAGCACACCCCCACCACATATCCTGTGATGTGCAACTCCAGGAACTCAGCAAGTACAAAACACCAACAAGAACTCAACGATGCACATAAGAGTCAAGTCTGCCCTCTCATTTCCCCCAGCATGCACCAAGTACCTTATGCAGACTCATTGACAAATCTGTGCAGTGTAAATACTGTATGTAGAGACTGTTACAGAACACAGTGCTCATACCAGAGAAGAACAAAGGTCCAAAGTCAATATTCTAAGTTTCTGTGAAAGGAATTAGAAAAAGAAGAGCAAAGGCAAAGCAAAGTAAATACAGGAAGAAAGCAATAAAAATAACAGCAGAAATTAACAAATAGAAACTGATATGCAGAAAAGTAACAAATTCAAAAGCCAGTGCTTTGGATAGAGATAAAAGAAAATATGATAAACACCTAACTAGGCTGAAAAAGAAGAGAAGTAAGTACAAACTACCAATACCAAGAATGAAAGAAGTGCTGAAAATTTATTCTGCAGACAGAACCAAGCAGTGTAACCCTAATACTGAAACTTGACCAAGACAGAGCATAAAAGAAATTGCAGCTAAATATCCCTCATGAATGCATACACAAAATATATTAACAAAAAATCACCATGCCAAACCCATTACTATATGAAAAGAATAATATATCTTACTGAGTTTTACTGCAAGAATGCAAGGCTGGTTTAACCTTTCAAAATTGAACAATGCAGATTAATGTATTAACAAGATAGAAGAGAAACACCACAGGATAATTTTAGTCCATACCAAAAAATGTATTTGACAAAATTCAGCACCTATTCAGAATAAAATTCTCAGAAAACTCCAAGGAACAAGCATTTATGAAACTACCACAACTGGTTTTATACCTGATGGAAGGATTTAGTGCTTTTCCCCCATACCAGGGGCAAGGCAAAGACATACTCTCATCTCTTCTGGTGAGCACTGCACTGGAGGTTCTAGGATGTCATAGATAAGTAAAGAAGAAAGGCATTGAGGCAGGAAAGGAAGAAATAAAACTGTTTTGCAGATGGCATGATTATTTACATAGAAAATGCTAAGAAAGTTACAAAACAATTACTATACTAGAATTATTAAATGAGTTTAGCAAGGTCACAAAATTCAAAGTAAATATATATTCAAATCAGCCATATTTTATATGCTAGCCACAAACATCTTGAAATTTAAACTTAAAAGGCAATTTCATTCACAATATATTAAAACACTTAAGTATTTAGGAATAAATATAAAAAGGAAAAAGAAATGTGTAAGACTCTATGCTCTGAAAACTGAAAATCACAACCAAGAGAAACGGTGGAAGGTCTAAATAAACAGAGTTCTGTCTTGTTCATGGAGTTGAAGACTCAAAGTTTTATTCACATCAACTCTCTTTAAATTGATGTATGGACACAATGCAATCCCAGCCAAATCAATTTCTGTCAATTGACAATATAGGTCTGAAATCTCAAGTACAAGACCAAGAATCTAGAATATCCAAAGCAATCCAGAAAAGGGACAATCAAGTTAGTGGACTTATACCATCTGCTTTAGACTTCAAGGTTTGCTATAAAACAGCATTCATCATGGGAAGATAGTATTGCCAGTCTCCAGTGACTCACGCCTATAATCCCAGCTACTTAAGAGGCTGAGATTGGGAGGATCACAGTTTGAGGCCCAGACAAATTGTTCACAGGACCCCATCTCCAAAATAACCAGAGCAAAATGAATTGCAGGTATGGCTCAAGTGGTGGAGTGATTGCTTTGCAAGTGTGAAACCCTAAGTTCAAATCCTAGTCCCATCAAAAAGAGAGAGAAGACAGTATGGATATGAGAAAAAATAGACTGATGGAATAGAATAGATCCCAGAAATAAATCCACATTTAGATGCTTATTTGATGCTTTATAAGACACCAATACAACCCAATGTGGGAAGGAACATATTTTCCACAAATTGTGGAACAACTGAATAATGATGTAAGATAAGAAAATGAGCCTAGACTCTGCTTCATGTCATTAAGAAAAGTTAGTTTATAATAAATGTTGTTCTTAAGCATAAAGACCAAAATAAAAATTCTAAGAGAAAACACAGGAAAGTATTTTCATAATTTCCCACACAGGACACAGAAAGCAATAAACATAAATGGAAAAAAATTAGCAAATTGGAATTTGTCAAAACTAGAAGCTGAAGCAGAAGGATTGTGAGTTTGAGACCAGCCTGAGCCTGGACTACATAGTGAGAGACCCTATGTAGTTTAAAATTTTTTTATAAATTCTCTGCTCACTAAAAGACATTGCATCTTTAAAAGTAAGTAAATAAGCCAAAAACAGGAAGGAAATATTATTTACAAAACAAGAATCTAATGAAGAATTGGTTTCAGGATGTATTTTAAAACTCCTACAACTCAATAACAAAAAGACAACATAATAAAAAGATTTAAATGGACATTTCACAAAAGAAGATGTGCAAATGGTGAATAAGCTCATGACAAAAACACTCAACGTTCCGTCATTGGGAAAATGCAAATTAAAAGCACAGTGAGAAGTGTTCAGTTCATGCCATTTAAAGAGCCAAATGTTTAAAAACCAACAGCACCAAAAGTGGAGCAAGCGGAAATCTGGAGCCCCGGAGTGTGAGCTCACGGTATACTATGAGCTCTGAGCTCACAAGATTTCTCACGAAGGTCAACATGTACTTATGACCAGGAGTTCTGCTTCTAGATATTTCCCCAAGGGAAAAAAAAAAAAAAGAAAAAAGAAAGCCAGGGTCCACAAAAAGTTCTGTACAAGAATGTTTACAACAGATTTCTTTAAAATATCCCCAAATAGGGAACTGGAGGTAGAGCTTGGTGGTGGAGCACTTGCTTAGCATGCCTGGTACCCAGCAATGAAAAACACAAACCCCAGAGGACACAATGTCCATCCACAAGTGAGTGAATGGACAATTGTAGTATTTGGTCACAATGACATACTATGTGGCAGAAATTAACAATATACACAGCAATGCAGGAACACTCTCACAGTTACCACATTGAACAAAAGAAGCTTCACCCATAAAATCTCAGTGTAACATTCCTGTCTGTAAGGACAGGCCAAGGTAACCCATAGTTACCTTGCAAGGTGGAGGTTGACACGAAGGGGCCACGAGGGAACTTTCTGTGGAAGTGGAAAACCTCATTTTCTTGCTTGGGAATTGTTCACACGGATACATGCCATTTGTCAAAACCCATCAGACTGAACACTTAAGATCCGTGCATGTCCCTGTACATAAATTGTATGTCAATTTAGAAAGCATTGCATATGCAACTGCATAAGCAAATAACATAAAAAGGAAAGAAGATATTTATAGAGAGAACACGCACACTCAGCACCGGCCTCGAGTGGCAGCAGGGATTCACAGAGTACAACATTAAGAGCTGGGTCCCTAAGCCAGTAGAGAAAAAGAATGAGAATATGGCTTCTTTTTCTGGCCATGCCACCAACTGTGGACACCTCCATCTCTCCAGTTCATTTTCATCATCTCTAAATAAGTCACCTTGAGCATGTGGGAGGGGTGTGCAGGGGGAGGAATGGGTGCAGGGGTTTCCAGTTTAATTGTGACCCTGGCGGGGAATGTAGCATCCAGGCCCAAGAACCATCTTCTGGACCAGCATTGCAGAGGCCCCTGAGGTCCCTTTATCTAAGAAGCAGACTTGCAGATCCCCACGTTCCCTCCCAGCTCAGCTCTTCTGTGATTTCACCCTCGGCTAAGTGTAAAAAAGACAAGGGCCCCATAGATGAAAATGGTCCTGGCTGTGGTCCTAATGTGCTTTTACAGACCTCCTCAGAGACCCGCTGCCTGTCTGGGGACAAGGGTAGTGAAAGCGTAATTACATTAGCATCTGGAAGGCAACTGCAAACCAAATCCTTCCTGTGCCTAATCACTTCAGGGATTTGTATTTACTGGATTGTGCCTGGCAGATCGAGGATGTGGATCAGATGGTTCCCCATCCCAACCACTTGTGATGGGCCTGGGGCCTGGGAACCAGGGAAGCCCACCACACACAGCACACAGTGACCCTGTTCCCAACTGGACACTACCGGTGTAGAGAAGCAGCCCATTCCTGTTTGTCTTGGCACCTATAGCAGACACCTCAAGGAATCAGGAGTCTGACGGGAAAAATAAGTATTGGTGTTCATTTAAATATTGACCATCCCACTGACTCCCTTTGTGCCTCCCTGGTCATCCAGTCTCCTGGGGTCATGGGGAGCCTTTAAAATGTTTGCTAAATAGCATTGTTGAGAACAGTAGTGGAAGGCCCAAGCCACAGTGACGTGGATTGTGGTGCTGCAAGGGGCATGGCTGTCTGCCTTTGAGAGGAGGGTTACAGGGGAGAGGGGCAAAGGCTGCCTGCCTGGTGGGGGCAGAGCCTGTGTTAGCTGGAGACTGACATCAGATTCAGCCCAAGAAGAACTGGGCTGGGCTCTGTGGACATGAAGCACAGCCAGAAGGCAGGTGGGCAGGAGCAGTAGCCTAAGGCTGAGGTCCCAAGATTCCGCCCAGCTATCCTCACACTGTCATCCCTGGGGCAACTCATATCACTCAAAGTACATGCCCCAAGATGGCCCCATCAGAGTGAAGAAAAGTTTATTTTCCCTGCCTCCTCCTGAAGGGTGTGAATGAGGAAGCACGCCATCCCCACTGTCCCTGGCTACATCTGCAACCATAAGATGCACCAGCATCAGGGTGACATCCATGCTGAGAATAGCAGTGCAGAGACTGGAAAGAACTTGTGTCCCTGGTTACAGTCTCACCTCAAGCCATGCAGGGTCCTGTGCCTCAGGCCACCTGCCTCTGATCCGAGAGTGATAGGAGATGTGTATCTGCATCCTGCTCCAGCTCTTTCACTCAGATGCCTTTTCTTTGCTGCAAAAGTCTCCAGACTGATCCAGCATCCCACAGAAGGGGCCACAACCTGCAAAAAGGAGGCGCTGCGCACAGAGATGTGAAGAGCCTCCCAGCAGAGAATCACAGCCAGAGCAGCACCAGGACATGGGAACCTAGTGGTGACTTCACGCTTTCACCAGATGTCAGCTTGAGAGGCATTCCTTCTACAAAGACACACTTGATTTGCATACAAAGAATTGCAAATATTCCTCAATTCCACAGAGGAAAATGTTCTCTTTCATGCTTTAGGAAGTCCTTCAGTCTGTCCTGTCCTTCAATTTCCACTTTTTTTTTTTTTTTTTTTTTTGCAGTACTGGGGTTGAAGTCAGGGTGTCAACCTTGTTAGTCAGGCACTCTGCCACTTGAACCATGCATGGCCGCAGCCCTTTTTACTTTAGATGTTTTTTCCCATAGGGTCTCTAGTTTATGCCCAGGCTAGACTTCGAATCTCCTATGTATGCTTCCTGCACTGCTGATATGACAGGTGTGAACCAGTTTTTATTGGTTGAAATGGGGTCTTTTGAACTTTTTACCCAGTCTGACCTGGAACCTCGATCCTCCTGATCTCTCCTTTAGAAGTATCTAGGATAACAGGTGTGAGCCACTGCTCCCGGCCCAATTCCACTTTTGGAGGGAGAAATAGCTCCCAATTCTCTTTAAGGAAAAGCCTCAGCTGAGCAGCTGAGTAAGTAGTTACCCCACATGGCCTCCCATTGGGGGGGACAGTAGTGACTATGGGGACTTGGGTCCCCATAGTCAAGGTGAGAGCTTATGCCCCAAATAAAGAGCTTCTGCAACTGTTGACCTGCAGGATGGAGGACCCAGGGTTGCCTGGTTTCTGATCCTTCAAAAGAAGCCAGAAAGTCAAATTTGTATGTGACATCTCCTGATTTTGAATGCTGTTTATAAAAGGAAAAGGTAGATCAACATTGTTGCTTCTTATGTTTAGCCACAGCTGGCCATGGTGGCTCTCAAGCTGCAGACAGTGAGCCCAAAATCTCCCATGACATGCCAGCTAGGTACAAAGTGTGTCGTCACACTGTTATTTATAACACTGACAATGTGGAAACAACCTTAGTCTCTAATAGCTGGATTTAAGTAAACCATGACAGATCTACTTAGAAGATTGCGCAACTGTTTGCAACAGGTGTTTACAAAGAGTAATTTGAGATTATTGTGCTTATGATACAATGTCAAGTGGGAGTGGGAAGAGTTTTCAGAGTTGTATATATAACAGGATTACAACTCTGCTAAAAACTAGAACTAGAGCAAAGTATGAAGAATTAACTCTAAAAGCGAAAGAGCTGAATGCTAACAGGAATTGTCTCCGGGTGGAAAGAAGACTGTTCTTTCTTTTTTCCTAAACCTTTCTGAATTTTGCAAATTGTGATTTTATAATCATGAAAATGTAAATTTTACTTTGGGGTTTCTAAATGCTTATGGATGTGCCTTTGCTGAGTCCTGTCATCTTCCACATCAACCTACCAGGTCAAGTTCAGCTGAGTTCTAGTCTTTTCCAGGGTACTTTATGCCACTCTCTGGACCAGGTCTGGAGGATGGAGCTGGATTAGAGCCAGTCCCTGCCCTGGAGGAGCCCAGGTAACTTTAGGACAATGCAGTGAGCAGCAGGGTTGCACAGAATACCACCTGGAGTGCTGGCCCAATCTTCAGAGGACAGATAAGGGATAAACTTCTAGGTGAAGTGAGGACTCAGAAGAGCTCTCCAGCTAAACGAAAGTGAAATTGGGGATCTAGGAGAGGACCCTTACAGTGCAAAGACACAGAGGCCAAAACCAACATGGCCTGTGCAGCAGACCCAGATGTCTTAGTCTATTTTCTATTGCTAAAACAAATTACCTGAGGCTGGGAACTTTGTAAAGAAAACAGGTTTATTTGGCTCACAGGTTTAAAAGCTGCAAGTCCAAGATTAGATGGTCCTACGTGTCTGGCTAAAGGCCCCCAGCTACATCACATCATGGCACACAGAATCACAGCGGAAACACATGGGGAAGAGAAAGATATCATGAAAACAAGAATATTCAGAGGCCAGATTTGCATTTTTATAACAACACACTGTTAGGAGAATGAACACACTCCATGAGACCAGCATTAATCCCTTCAAAGAGCGATGCTTCCATGACTTTCTTACTTCCCACTTGTCCCCAGCACACAAGGGACCAAAATTCCAGCACTGTGTCTTCTGGGGACAAACCACATTGCCAGGGCGTCTGTGATTGACAAAGGCCAGGCCTCATGCACTGGCCTCGTATCTTGTCTGTCTTGGCTGCTGTCAAGGTGGGTCAGGTGGGACAAATCTCTCAGTTGAGTAGGGGACAGTCATCCTCCCCAGGCTAAAGTCACCTTCAGGACACCCAGGTCCAAGCACAGAAGTCCTGGGGCTGCTCAGTTCAGATCACATCTATATGCTTATACTTACATTGACTCATTCCTTTGCCTGCAAAGCCCCAAGACTGACTCCCAGGGTGACAGGAACTTCTGTGTTCTCGAGCTCACCCCTCACTCAGACTGTAGGCAACTGTGTTTTAAGGAAAGCACAGAAGAAAATCAAACCATGGGACGTCAAAAGCTGCCACCTGATCACACAGTGCCTTTCACATCACATCAGGCCACAAAGGCATGGCTTGAGACTTCCAGCCACAGAGGCAGCATGGCCAAGTCTCTTTGTACCCTGGATTGCTTGGTAATCACCAAAAAACAAAACAAAACAAAACAAAAAACCCTAAGCAAGACTGTGGAGCAAATGCCTTTGTTAATGATGGGAAGGGAATGGCACAAAGAATTGCTGGGCCGTCACTTCCCTTTAAGGCTGGCACAGAGTGAGGACACAAGGCTGGCACAGACTCCATCCAGGAAAGGAAGGACACATGGTTCTACACAGCCCAGGGGGTACTGCTTTGGGCTCCATGTAGGATTACGGGGAACTCAGAGTAAGGCCCTCTTTCACAACATGTCCCTCCACTAAAGGGCAAGGATTCTTTTGTCCTGCTGAGCTCTGGGGTTAGACAGGTGAACATGGCTGAGCAGAGGAGTGACAGATTGCTGGGGAACCAGCAGGGAACATGTGAGAAGGGCAAGCTAGTCAGGCCATGCAGGATGTGAGGAGTTGGGCAGCTGCGGAGATGCCCAGCAAGGTTGGGCAGTCAGACACAGGTGTTGGCCTTGCTGCAGTGCACACCCACCAATTCCACCAGGCCTGCAAGGGTTGGTGACACACCATCACACACTCTTGGTGTGCATGTGGTCTTGATTATTTGTGCAAAGAGAAAGGACAGTTTCATGCTGGGTTTGATATGCACAACTAGGACGGTGTGTGTGGGTAAGATAAGGAATAAATTGAATTCCGTGGAATCAGACATGTGGGACCACAGGCATCTGTGGGAGCCTAACCACCCCTTCAAAAAAAAAAATCCAAAAACAGCTTTTAATTTCCTCAGGGTGAGAAGGGGTCTCCAGTCTTCTACATTGCAAACTCAGAGAGATGACAGCTACCTTCAAGCCCACATAGTGAAGGCCCCTTCCTCACTCCCACGTGCCTGACACCCCTCCCCTGGGGCCGGGCAGGAGCCCTCCTGTGAGCCCCCATGTGCACTGTATCTGTGAGACCTATCACACTGCATCATGATCTCCTGGTACCTTCACTGCCTCCCTGTCTACACTGCAATCTTCAGGGCCAGTGGCAGACCTTACCCTTCCCAGATCCCTGAACCTAGCTCAAGCCTCGTAAAAGTGGTGTTGGATAGAACTGATGGATACTTCTGGAGCGTGACCCTGGACCAGCCTCCGAAGACATAAATTGAATAAGACTTATGCCTGCTTCCAGGGTGTTCACATGGACCGGCATGGAGTCCCACCAGGCCGGCCCCAGCTCTAGAGTGGACACAGAGGCTGAGTCACAGCTCAGTGCTCAAGTTCTGCTAGATGGTGATCTAGACAGCTTCAGAGCCTCTCTGGTCTTGGAGTCCCTGCTTCCTGAGGTCATGGTCCTCTACAATACCAGTTCAAAGTCTTTGGCTGCCCCTCCCAAGCCTTCCAGTTTCCAGCAAGCCATCCAGTGCAAGGGGGTGAGCAAGAACTGAGTCACCTCCCTTCTTCATAACCATATAAACACATGGGTCAGCTCTGTTTGTTTGCTCTTTGGAGTTTATGTTGCTGCATGGAATCAAATTATCAAAAGGATGAGCCTGCAAACATCTGACCACCCCATATTTAGTCATCTCTGCTTTGGGGTGTATGTCATCCCACAGTGAACTTGCACTGGACAAGAAGAAGAAGCAGAGAGGACAGCAGTCTTCACCCCACTGCACCCCAACTCCCCAGAGCCCTCACAAGCTCAACCACTCATTGGTGGCAACTGGGCATCTCTTGGAAGCTGTAGGGCCCTTTGGGCTCTGACACCAGGGGACCAATTTCAGTGCCCTACTTATGCTGGTTTCTCTGGTCTTTGTCAGCCTTAAGTCCCTGGGCTCCTCTTTCCTGACACTCCCAAATCAATCAGTTATTGATCAGCAATCCAGAGTATGTGTTGGATCTCCATTTAATGGACATGCTGTGTCTGGTCTTCTCAATGTGTTAGGTTTAAAATCCCACTTCGCAGATAGGGAAGTAGAGGCTGAGAGCCTCCATCATCCACAGGCCACCCTTGCTCTTTTACTGCCACGCTGACCCTTCCACACCTGTCCTCTCCCAGGGTCAGCTAACACATCAACCCCTACCTGCTTTATCAAGTTACCAACTCGTATCAGCTTGATCAGCCCATGTCAGAAATTCAACTGCAGTGGCTTAACCAAACAGGTACATTTTGGTGTCATAGAAGTGGTGGAAGAGAGGGTCTGGGACTGTGTACCTACTTGCCGAAGCCATATTCCTGCTCTACCACTGTTACCTTGAAGTTCTCATTCTCATGGTCGCAAAAGAGCTGCTCCACCTCCGGGCATTACAACTTTCTGAGCAACAAGAAAGAGAAAAAGTAATAGCTTACATCACCCAAGTGTTTCCTTTAAATGTAAAAAATGATATCTTTGCCTGGTAGACTTCTGTTTACACTTTTCTGGCACAACTGGATGGCTTGCCACCTTTACCTTTAACAGTAAGGTACCTGGGAAGGTGAGCAGTCATGAATCATGTCTACTCTACAGAACCTTCGTTTCTGCGGGCAAGAAAGTGGAGAACAGATACTGTATAAGTCATGGCTGCCTGCACACCTCCTCCCATGGTTAACCAGCCCGAGTCTCGTACAGTCTTACCACACAGTTTCTTCAATCCCACTTCTCTCTGCCTTGTCAAGTTTCCACCCTTGTGCAGGCCCACAGCAGCCTTCTCTAACTGTGCCCTGTCTACCCCACTCTGCCATCGGTGTCTTTCCAAAGCACAGATATGTCACACCTGTCCATTGCTTATAAAAGGATGTCAGATTCCACAAGCTGCTTGGAGGCCACTGTATAACTCCAGCCCCCATCTGCTTATTCCCTTATTTTCTACCCCTACTTGTCCAGCCACCCAACCCCCAGGCAGGGTCCACCCCCACGCCTCTGTACTTCAGGTCATGCTGTCCCTCTGCCCGAGATGAATTTCCTGCCAACTGCACCTGTGGGAGACTCCTCTTGGAGTCTCAGCTCCAAAGTCCCATGTCCTGAAACCACAGACCCATGAGAGCTGGTGGCTCCCCACTTGGTGCCTCATGGATAAGGTTTCCTGTGCCTTGACTTGGAGTCCAGTTGGCTGTCACAGGATCTTTGATGGCTTGTGTTTGCTCAGTACCCATTCTTCTAGTAGTAGCCTCTTGGGGACCCACCCTTCCCCATCCTTGGTCCATGAGGTCCTGGGGGTTCTGGTGACAGCAGATGCTATGTTAACCAGATCAAGCATCTCCCAAAGGTAAACGTGTCCCTTGAACTTTACCTCGCTAGACCCTCCCTTGCCACTCCAGTCCTTTCTGCTAGGTTTTCTGCTGTGTGTAATTGAAAGACCATCCAGAGAGCAATGAGCATTTGTCTCTGGCTGCACTGAACCCACAGATGGGCAAGGTCTACAGCAGACACCAATTTGTTGCTCTTGTCTGGCACAGAGCCCTGTCCTTGAGGGGAGGGAGTCTGGGAGAGACAGAGAGGAGCACACTGAGATGCTGAGCCTCCTCCCTACACCCTCCTGGAGCCCTCCAGGTCACTGCCTGCTCCTCCCACCTCAATTCTGATCAATTGCATGGTTGATATGTGTTCTTAGACCTTCCTCTCACTCCTGGCATCTGATCAGTGAAGTTGCACTCAGAAATACATGCAAAGTGAGGTCTCCAGCCTGGCAACCCTGGTTCCAAGACACAGGTGGAATCTGGCTATTTGACTGGCACATAGGCTTTTAATAAGTGTCAGTTGTTTTGATCATCAGGCACTTAATAGCTGGTAGTTGTTTTTATTACCAGGTTTTTTGGGTAGGCCGCCACACTCTAGCAGTAGCCTGTGATACCCTCCCACCTTACCTTTCATCACCGCAGAGCTGATGAGCCTCTGTCCTCCAACCACCATCATCTCTTCCCCGAATTGCTACAAAAGCTCAGCCCTGCTCACCATTCATTCCTGCCTTCTGTTATTAGCCCAGCAGCCAGAGTGATTGTTGAAAGGCTAAGTCAGACCTGTCTCCCCAACCACTCGGGATACCCTCCCATCACACCTGGAATAAAAATCTTACCTGAACCTGAGTTGCCCCCACTGTCTTTCTGCATGTACTCTGTGTGTTCTGGGCTACTCCCAGGCTTTGCACTTGTTCTTCCTTATCCAAAGTTGTACTCCCAGAGACTGCAGAGCTGTGCCCTCCCCTCTTTGGGGTCCTCTTCAGTGTTACCCATCTAAAATGGCACTTCCACTGCCCAGCAACCCCCACTCCCCTTGCCCTGTCCCACTTTCCAGCTTGGTGTGCTCATTGCCTGGAGTGGTGCTTATTTCTTTCCTTCCTGACTTAGTGCCTGTGTCAGCAACTAAAAGGCAAACCCCTCCAGGGCAGGTACTGTGTTTACAGCTGCAGCTCCAGGCCTAAAGCTGTGCATGTGGTTCCCAGGAATGCCGAGCAGAGGACAGGGCTTTTGTCCTCCAGAAGTATCAGAAGGACCCCTGGTCCAGGGTCAGGCTGACGAGGTCTTCTGTGGTCATTTTCCATTTGGCATCTGAGAAGGAAGGACAGGGAGTGATGCAATAACACTGAGTGGCACCTATCATGTGTGCAGTGGAGTGCTAAAAATTTACCCTTAATAAGCACATGGATGTGAGAGCCTTCACTTGCTTCCTAGTACAATTGCACTGCTATAACAAAATACCTTGTCCTAAGTGGCTTACGAACAACAAAAATTTATTTCTCTGAAGTTTGGAGGCTGGAAGTTCAAGAGCAGAGTATCAACCTGGTCCATTTCTGGTGAGGGTCCATTATGGTTTGAATCTGAAATGTTCCCAACTGACTCACATGGTGATCTCTTGGTTCCCAGCTGGTGGTGCTATTTTGGGAGTTTGTAGAAACGCTGGGAGGTGGGGCCTAGCTGGAGGAAATGGGTCAGTGGGGTCCTGCCTTTGACGGTTACACCTGGCCCCTTCTTTGCTCTCTGCTTCCTGCCCACCATGAGCTGAACAGCTCTACCATCTGCTCACACTGCCATGATATTCTGCTCAAGCACATGGGGCCATGTGCCTGAACCCTCTGAAACTGTGAGCCAAAATAAATCTTTCCCCCTTCACTTGTTCTCTCTGGTGTTTGGGCAGCTATGCAAACTTACCTAACACAGACGACATCTCTATCCTGTGTCCTCACATGGTGGGAGGGATAGAGAAGCTCCCTCAGACCTCTTTGATATGGGCACTAATCCCATTTATGAGCCTCCACCTTTGTAACCTCATCACCTCTCAAAGTCCTGAAACCACCTTAATAGTTCCTAATACCATCACCTTGGAGATAAGAATTTTGACATATGAATGCGAGGA
Source organism: Castor canadensis (assembly GCF_047511655.1). NCBI lineage: Eukaryota > Metazoa > Chordata > Mammalia > Rodentia > Castoridae > Castor > Castor canadensis. The sequence goes on along the minus strand of NC_133388.1, from coordinate 13,536,032 downwards.
AATGGGGCATAAACATTCAGTCCACAGCCCCTGCCTGTGCTGCCTCCACTGCATTTGTTTTTATGCTTCTGCTCTGTTAGAGCCTTGGTCCTCCAGGTTCATCTGCCTGTTAGGCAATCTTAGAATGACTAGCCACATTGGCAGATGACAACACCAAGGCTCCAAGAAGTTTAAGATTTGCTCAGTAATTCAACATGTTCATCAGAACCTAGAACTCCCCCTTCACAACAATCAGTGACTCCTTGCATCCGTCCAATTCCACTCCCAACCCTGCTCTTCACAGAGTCCTCTCTTAAGAGAGCCCTGATGACCCAGCCAGGAGGCCAGGAATCTGACTCCAGGTACTGGACCAGCATGCCACCTCTGTGAGGTGGTCTGTTGGATTTAGGTCCAGCTCTTGACTCAATCATTGCATTTTGTTCAACAATTATTTGCAGACCCATTACAGGCATCAATAAGTACTGAGTTCATTCCATCTACTGGCTTCTTTTGATTGAGAGCAGCAGAGTATTGGGACCATGGCTTCCCAGTTGCACACTTCTGGGTGGAGGCCTCACTGTGAAGGTGGGCTGGTATTTTTCAAAGACCTTGGCATTCTATGGTCACAGGAGACCTGGCTTTGCAGAATGTATTTCCTCATGCTCCAGGTGGCCACTGCCTCCTCTGCCCTTAAGAGAAATCATCTTGACAATGCCAAATGACTTCCCATGCTTTTTCATCCTCTGTGTCCCTGGCTGTTATTCCCTGTCCTGGGCCAGCTCCCCTACATGAGTCTGTCTTGGAACACATGCTCTCTTGTATGTACACTCTGAGCACACACCTGGCCATTAGCCATGGGTTATTCTCTCATCCTATGGGCAAGGGTGGTATCTGAGCACTAGGAGCCCCTTATCCATCAGACAAGAAAGCTACCATTGCCTCTGCTATGGGCAGCACCTTCCTGGTGCAAGGCATATGCCTGTAGGAAAGAAGTCTGCCCTCAGAGTAATCCAAGTCTCCTGGGGACAGAGTCGAGAGTGTGAGACATTGCAGTCACACTCAAGAGAGAGAGAAAGTCTTGAATAGGCCTAATGGAGGCCCATGGAGAGAGTGACCATGTGGCCTGAGGACAATCAGGCAGGGTCAAATGATGGAAGACCTCTTATCTGAGAAGGTGGTATTTGAGTCCTGAATGTAAGAAGGCTGTTGCACCAAGATCTCAGGAAGAATGTTTCAGTTCAAAGGAAGAGTGTGTGCAGAGACCCTGAGACAGCAGGAGCTTCACAGGATACAGCCAGAGGAAGCTCTGTGTGGCTAGGGTGAAGAGGGAGAATCAAAGGACAGGAGGGCATGCAGGCAGGCAGGGCCAATGGCACTGGTTTGTCAATGACTTAGATCAATTGGATCAACAGGATGCTACTTGAGAGGGTTGGGTGGATGTGGTGTCTTCAGATCACCCAGCTCTGAAAGGAGAGGGAAGATGGGGACAGAAGTTAGCCAGGTGAGTGCTGATGGTAGTCTGGCTCAGGAACAGGATGAGGCTACCAGACTGAGACACAGGTTAGGAGTGGAGCTACCAAAAATAGCTGTGGTGTGGAAGTAGGGGAGGGAGGAATCAAAGGTCACAGCTGTGTTTTGACCGAGCCCCACTTCCTGTCTTAAGGGAGACCGAGAAGGAGCAGAGCTGGTGAGAACCAACAGTGCTACTTTGTCACTCAAAGTTCAAGGCCCATTAGTCAAGGTGGAGAGGGCCAGGGCAGGAGGGGAGGAAAAATGTGGAGCTCAGCAGGGAGGTCTGGGTCTGGAAGGGAATTTCAGGTTCAGCATAGGATGGGTGACACTGAGCAGTGGGCTTCAGTGGCACATCCTAGAGGGAGCACGGAGAAGAGGAAAGAAGAGGGCAGGCCCCTTGCAACTCTGAGGAGTCTGCAAGAGGAGGAGACAGCAGGAGATAGCGAGGCAGCCATCTGTGACATGTGAGGCCTAGAAAAGGAAGTTTCCATAAGGAGGACATGGCCAGTCACATCAAATGATACTAGAAGGTCAAAGCAGATAAAGACAGAGCATGAAGCACCAGCATGACATAAGACATTGATTACCTTTGAAGTAATCAATGGAGAATAGCGGAACAAGAACCCAACTGGAAAATCTGGAGAAGAGAAGAAATAGCAGCCAGGCATGGTGGCTCACACTTATAATGCTAGCTACTCAGGAAGCAGAGGCAGGAGGCTATCAATTTTCAGGCCAGCCCAGTCAAAGGTAAGAGAAGAAGTGGGGACAAAAAGCCAAACTCTTTGAGGTGCTACGTAAGAAGAGGAGAAGAGGGTGTGAAGTCAAGGGAGTTGTGACAAGCACTATCAGGATGCAAAGTCGTAGAGAGGGTGAGAGGGGACAGAATTTGATAAATGCACAGACACAGACCTGACATCCATGCAGACCAGACATGCTGGCTGGCAGGCTGGGAACTGATATGAGAAATTCTCAATTAAGAACAGTGACTTTCTCTATAAAATATGAGATAAATTCATCAGTCAAGAGAGAAGGGAGAAGGATGGGAGAAAGCTACATGCAACAAGTAGAGAAAAGAGAGGGGGTGACCTAAGAAGGTGAAAGGGCGCATTTCACCAAAGTATAGGCTTGCTTACTGACAGTGACAACCACCCTCTAGAGACCCATGCTCCTAACTGAAGTGAGAACACAGGGTTCTGCTATGTGATTTTTTTCAGCCACAGTCGCACACAGGTGCAGGCAGAAGGTGCACAAGTACTTGGGGCAGAGGAGTTTTGGAAGAATAGGAAGGACATTCAGCAAGTGGGGTGCTTGAAATCCAAATTGTGAGTGTGTGGCTGAGAAGCATGGCAGAAAAGATCACTGCTGTCCATTGCAATCCGGTAACCAGGAGGTGCCTTCTCACTGGACAGTGGTGTAGTGCCCTGCCCTGGTCCCAGGGGGCTACATTCCCTGCACTCTGCAGACCTCAGCCACTGACCCACTGTTGATGGCCACACAGGCAGCCACTTGGCTAATTCTTTGGGGCTCCAGAGCTCCCTGTGGAATGAGGCAGAAGCTGATCTTCAGCTCAGCATTTTCTGCCTGTCTTATCCTGCTTCCCTGCTCCCCTTTCTTCCTAAAGTGGATCACTGAAATAGTAATCCAGTCTCAGACCCTGTTTCTAGGGCAGATGGCTATTCACATGTCAGGAACTATGACGGGCATGGTGACAGAAAGAAGAGCCTATGGATTAAGTACAGTCAGCCCCCATGTACCTGTGGCTTTCACATCTGTGAGTTCAACCAGCTATAGGTTGAAATACTTGGTGAAAAATTGCACCTATATTAAACATGGACAGACTTTTTTCTCATCGTTACTCCCTAAAGTATGACAGCTATCTGTACCTACCTGTACATGGTCATAGGTATTATAAGTAATTTTGAGATGATTAAAACTATGTAGAATGATGTATACAGGTCTTATGAAGGTTTTATGTAGGGACTTGGGCAGCCTTGGATTTTGGTGTTCATGGGTGGTCCTGAAGCCAATCCCTGTGAATATGGCGGGTACTAACATTATTGGTGAAAAGCATGGAAGGGCGATGATGGAAAATGATAGCCAGGAAGAAGAGTGGTAAAGACAGGTAACGCACATCAAAGGAACAAGGAGTTTTGCAGAGGAGGGGGCAGGTAGGTAGTAGCACAAAGAGCAGAGATGACATTGACTTGTTGACATATGGATTCAACTGTGGAGAGTGAGAAGACCATAAGGAAGCCCAGCAGACTTCAGGAAGCACTGAGGATGATATGATCAGAACTCATGAGAGACCATGAGCTCAGGAGAACTCAGGGAGGGGTGGCAGGCAAGGAAAGACAGGCGATAGGATCAGAATTGGGTCAGCCTCTGAAGCAAGCGAGTGGTGCTGGATGATCCAGAGGCTCAGGTCCTCCCAGAGGATGAAGGCAGCCGGCAGTTAAGTCTTGCTGGCTTTGCTCCCGTGTCTCTGACCTGACACTGATGGGTGCCCCAGGACACCAGGCTAGGCAGAGGGAGGTCCATCAGTGTGGGTTGGAAGAGGGCCATTGCTCTATATGTGCAGAAAACTATGCTGACTTATACATTCAAAGTCTGGGATCAGCCAGGACTTCCTGCACCAGGAGGATTTAGAGAAATTTTGCCCAAACTCCCAATTTCTGGGCTCTAAACCTCCTGAGGTCCCCATCCCAACCTCCCATCCCTCAGTGATTTCCATGGCTTCTCACAGCTTGCTTCCTTGTTTACTCGGCAGCTCTGTGCTCTTGCATCCAGAGGGCTGGATGGATTCTGGCCTCTCCACTCAGGACGCAAAAGCCAAGGTTTGCCCTGGTGCAGCATGTTAGGAGTTTAGCACTTAAGGCATTGGGAATATCCTCTGCCCAGACAGGGGACACCACTTCCTTCTGTCTCACCACCCTGTCCTCAGCACACACACACATCAGAGCAACCACAATCTTCCCTGGTCTCAGACAGGATGTTCCCACCCACACAGGCCTGGGGCTCTGCCCCTGTCCCAAGTGGGTTTGCACATGAATTTCTTCCAAGACAGTGTCATGCTGTTTTTGAAAGGAATTTGGGAAGCCCCATTTCCTCCCCTGCTCCAGAACCCCTCTGAGCGTCACTTTTCTTATCTAGACAATGGCGTAATGACAGTGTAGTGAATAGCTTCCCAGCACTATCCTGTGCTTGGCTCTAAGCTAACACGGTGTAGCTATCACGGTACTTACTTCCACCGGGGGCCTTGTGATTGGGCAATGACTCCACTTTTCACAGCATAAAACAGGTCCGATGGAGTGGAATGATGTGCCCATACTCTCAGGGTTTTCAGTCGGCTGAGCCAGGATTCCATGGCGGCTCCTTCTTCCTTTGACACTTTCCTTCTTAAATACCCTGCCCTGGTACAAAGGCCAGAGTCCTAGGGTCAGTGCTGGCTCTACTGTTAACTTGACCCTCACCTCCACGACTGCAGTTGACCCATCCATAAAATGGAACTCTCCCTTCCAGCTGTGTCCTCTTTGAGTCTTTGAAAATGGCAGCCTTGGGCTTGAAAGCGTGGACCCAAAATGAGAACCCAAAAATTCCCTTCTTACTTGGTCTGTCTCAAGTTTCCAAAATAGCTTTGAAAATAAAAAGCAAGTTAAGTTTGATTCAAAGGTGGGGAATAGGAGGAGGTGAGTATACAAACAGTGTGACAATTCTTGTGGGAGGTGTGGAAATGATGTCACACTATTGACAAAGAGATAACTTTTTAAGGTTTTCTTTGAAACAAATATTTCCAAAATATATCTCTTTAGGAACTATATTTTATTCATAATAGAACTCCCTGCCCACACAGTCATAACACTAGAAATCAATCCACAGACTACCTGGGCTTCAGGGAGGGCAAGGCAGGGGAGTGGGCTTCCCTGTGCTCCTTCTGTGTTCCATGCATCTTCACATGCAGGAGTGCACAGAGGGGAAACTGAGGCCCGGGAGGGCGGCCCACCCCATTTCACCCATGAGTCAGGCAGTGCCAGGGCCCTAGGCATACCTCTGAGTCTAGAGGGTTTGTCCCGGAAGGGACAGGCCATAGAGACACACCGTTGAGGCCGCACAGGGGCATTGGAGCCTCGCTGCCCTGACCTCAACTAGTTCTTGCCCTTCTCACCTGTTTTTCCAGACCTTGTTAAACAATACTGGAGCTGAGGGAGGCTGCCCAGTAACCTGGACTCTGGCCCCACCTGTTTTCAACCTCAGCAATGTCACTTTTCTCAACACAAACCTTTGTTGGAAAAAACTCTCCACTGCTTACCAAATTTAAAAAGTTTAGAAGTGCAACCATACTTTTCTTGCTCCTAAATTGGTTTGAAGAACAAATGCCAGTTTCCCTGACATCAAGAAGGCAGAGAAGAGAATAATAAGAGCAATTCTGCTTGTGCTGTGCATATGGGTGAGCATGTGTGTGGTGTACATGTGTGCATTGTGCACGTGCAAGTTTGTGCACCCCCTCACCCCCTCACTGAAAGTCAAAGTGACCAGCCTGCACAGAATATCTGTCCTCCACCCTAGTAAGTGGCCACAGCTGGTGCCTGAGGCATGTTTATGTCCCCAGATGCTGAGATACACGAAGGGTCCATCTGAGCCACTTACTGACCTGAAGAACATCTGGCTTTCTCTGAATCACCACTGGGGAAACCCAGGGGGCTCCTAGCCCCCTTTGAGTGCTGGAAGATGGCATGGTAGGAAACATCCAAGCTGCCAAGTCAACTGCATCCAAGGAACAAAGTCCTACAAAGAGCTCTGCCTGGTGTTTAATCAGACCTTGGTCTCCAGACTTCTGACAGGCTTCTGCAGCCTTCCCCCATGTCTCCCAGAGCCTCTACTTCCACATTCACCCAGCAACAGCATCCTCCCAGTAGGAGGCTTGCTGTGGTCCTCCCAGTGCTAGAGGAACCCACCAAACCTCTGGCACAGACACGGGGGCCCTTTGTGATCTGGACTCATCAGGCAGTGAATTCATTCATGACTTTGTTCCTGAATTCTAACCCAGAGATTCAGGGTCTCCTCCCCCCAACGCCATCCAGGGCCTCACCAGCAGCTGCAGACAGAGAATGGGTCAGAGCTTATGGAGTGAATAAACAAAAGAGCAAATTAAATACGCACGAGTATACTGAACACTATAAAGAGCTAGAATCATAAATACAAAGAGTTATTACTATTAGTAAGAATGCAGCCATCACATACCCTACTGAGCAACTTTTTTGTCCTCATGACATGCTTTTATGAAATAATTTAACTTAAGAAAATCAATCAACTGATTTTAGAAATTAGTGACAAGTGATTTCTTCTTCTACAAAATAGCGAACATATAATAAAAAGGTTATGGGTGCTAAACAACCGCTCAATGGCACTTGAGTGTTTTCTTCCAGTCTGCTCTCTCTCTCTCTCTCTCTCTTTCTGTAATAACATAAATGAGAACAACTTGAATGCTATTTCATATCCTGCTGTTTCCAGTTAACATTTTACTCATTGTATTGTGAACACTTTGCTAAATGCTGACATCTGAATTCACAGTCCAATGCCCCCTCTTCCTAGCCTTGTGACCTTGGATCATTCATTTCACCATGCTGTGCCCCCTAACTCTCATCTCCAAAATAACCACAGGCTTTCTGGAACAGAGGCTGCTGGCATTCAACAATATCAATTGTTTCTTCTTTGTGAACTTACTTTTAAACTCTGTTTCCCAGCCTCCTTTGCAGCTTGCCGAGACCACATGACTAATTCTGACCAATGGGATTTAGGAGGCAGTAATGTAAGCCACTTGCATGCCTGGCTCATCTCCCACAAAGGGTCCTCCATTCTCTCTTCCTACCCTCCAGGATCCTCCATGCTGACTTGATGAACCAAGATGATCATGAAACAATGGGATGGAAGAGCTGCAAGACAAAACAGACCTGGAGCCCCAAGTCAGAGCTTGGAGAAGGACCTATACGCCTGTGAGGTGAGTAAGAGAATCCTTTGCTGCTTAAAGGTATGGAGATTTGTTTCTGCAGTTCACCTAGTCTGACAGCCTACTGGCATGCCATACCTTTTAAATAAAATATGTGAAGTCAATTGCCCATAAAAATCACCTCAATATGAGCCTTTAAAGATTAAAGACCAATAAAGGAATGAACAAGCCATCTGCTAAATTGAATAATGCACACTGTTTGTTGGATTTCAGAGAAGACAGGAATCACTGCAGATGGTGTAAGTACTAAAAGGAGGCATTGAGTGGAATCTACCAGAATGGTGTCCTGGAGAGGATGGAAGAAGACAACTCATCCAAGTGATGTGCTGACCACCCAGAAGGCAAGAAGCATGAGGGGACAGCCTGTGTAATTACTGGAACTGAGACAGTGCCCATATGGGTGTCGTGCTTAGCTACTGCTGCCAGGTACCGCCCTGGTCACTTGGATCCGGGGTTCCTTATCTACCTGCCCTTCTGTCTAGCTGCTGCACACAAAACAGGACCCCTGGCAGTCTGACTGCTTCAGCTCACATCCAACCTCCACCAAATCCTGCAATTCTAGGTAGAATCTCGAAACAGAATCAGAATGTCACCTCCATCCTCCTGTCTTCACACTGGTCACCCCTAGCTCTCCCATGGACACCTCCATCCTCCACCTCTCCAAACCATTCTCCCCACCGTAGTCAGGGGGAGCCTGGAAATGCAGGTCTGATCACGTAGCATACTCCATGGGTGTACACAGTGATGCTTTGTTGATATGGAGCCTCAGGGCCTGTGATCTACAGAGCAGGTCTGCCCAATCTTGCAGATTGAGTAGACCCAAGTGAGCATCTCTAGTGGGTGCAACAGTGGTCCCTCTGTCCTCTGTGATCAGTATCATTTGACTACATAACCAATGCTCACACTCCAATGTTTCTCCAGCATTGCACAACCCTTGATCGTGGAGTAACTAATAAATCACGCTGCTTGTGGCAGCAGCCACACCTGTGACATTTCATCCACATATCCACTGCTGCCTCTCCTGCCACCGCCTATCCCAGATTTTCTTTTTCCCGATCCCCATCCAGTTAGAAAGCCCTCAGATCTCATTCCAGCCTCTTTCTTTCCTTTCTATTGGAACAGCCCAATGGCAGTTCAGTATGAACTCAGCAGCCAATTCTCCGTATAGCTCCTGGCAAGTTACTTAACCTCTCTGGCTGTGCTTCCTCTTCTGGAAATAAGAGGCTTGATCAGAGCCTCACTAGGGGCCCAGGCCCTGACTGTGTGCTGTCCACTGTCATCTGTTTCCTTCTGCATCTTGGCCTTTCTGGCCCTTCTCACTGCCAGGACTTCCTTTGCCTGGGAGCCAAAATCTACTACTTATGCTCCACCCCACCAGACCACACTGCACCAGCCCTACCAGCCTGGGCGTAACATCCAGGTTGCAAGACACAGGACAGGATTGTCTTCCTTCTTTCCATACCTGCAATTTCAGGAGCAGACTGGGCTGTCCTCAACATCTCTCTCTCTCTCTCTCTCTCTCTCTCTCTCTCTCTCTCACACACACACACACACACACACACACACATACACACACACACACACAGAATCACACATGCACACAGAGTCACACACATACACATCACATTTCCTTTGAAGTAAGGTTTTTTGGTTACAATTGGTTTGGAGATCAGCTGGGTCCTGTCTGAGGAGAAGGAGTGGGTAGGAGGGGAATGAAAAGAAGGAGAAGGAAAGGGAGTAGGAGAGAGGGGGAGGAGGGGGAGAAAGGGAGGAGAAGAGTATAATTTCAAAAATATACTAGTACCATTTTCCCATCAGCCAACTTGGAAACAGCATCAGCAACAAATCTGAAGTCCCCTTGTGCCCTTCTGAGAACCCTGACACGGGCTATTCTCACATCATGTTCTCAAGAGTTAAGTTCCCCTTCCAAGAACATGGTGGGACCAACTCAGTCACACACTCACCACTGGACTTAAATCTCAAAGAGTCAAATAAGTGGGCCACTTAAAGGCCATTTGAGGGGCTGCTAGCTAGCGGAAGACTTGGCCTGGGTTCTGGGCAGGCATAGCCAGGTCTCCTAGTGGCCCTCAGAAGGCTGGTCCAGGGCTGGTCCCCCAGGTTGCTTCCTTCCTCCGTATTTGAGGAGACTCCTGGTGTGGACTCACTGTCCTTTGGTCCTCCTGCTTAACTTAGATGTGTGTCTTCAGGGCTGAGTCTGAACAATGTTTGAGCAACAGATAGCAGGCTGGGCTTAGAATCACTCCTTCTCCCATCTTAGCCATTTTTGTTTGAAAGCCAGCAAAAATGGGCTTTTTCCTCCAGGTGGATTATTTCCCAGGAAACTCTTGGGTCTTTTATGCAAAAGATAAAGTCCTGTATGACTAGTCTACAATTTAGATCCAGTCACATGCCCAGCATTTCCATCTCAACAGGGAAGGCAGAGATAAGATAGAAGCCAGAACAAGGGTTTCTCCCACTGTCCCAATATCTGGAGATGACCAGCTGTCCACCAGCACTGCTTCCCCTGATTTCTTAGTGATAACCCCGTAGTGGTCATAGGCTGCTCTGTCAGGCCACACTGCCCAGGCTTCATGGATGTTTGCTATTTGGGAGTCTAGAACTTACACCTCAGGGAGGGCTTCTCACACTCGTTCCTTTTCTCGCAATCTAGAACCCAGGCATGCAGCGACCCTACATAAACCATCCAAATGACAAAAATGACCTAGGAACACTACAGTGACAAGTGGCAGGAACCTGGGGCTCTGAAAACTGCCCTGATGGCTGGGATGGCCCACCAAAGGCTGACTTTCCTGAATCTTATGCACTGTTTGCCAACAAACACACCTCCATTCCAAAAGACCTTCATTTCAGCACTCAGAGGAGAAGCAGTCCACACGTGGGGCCAGAAAAAGGCTCTGCTCAACAGATCTCAACCCAGCTTCTTGTCATGTGATTTAGGCCATGACCCCTGGGTGAAGATATTGTCACCCCAGGACATGCACGTGTGGGAGGAAGACATTTCTCTATTATGTCTTCAGCAAAGATCAGGGGACCTGAGACCATGAAACACTGGACCAGTAGGTGTTAAGGGAGCAGGGGATAAAGACAGATCTCTGAGGCTAAATTCCATTCCAGTGCATTAACAGGAGTGGGTGTTGGTCCTACTTCAGGGGATACCAGGGATCAACTTGTTAGAACTGGGAGAGGGGAAATGAGAAACCAAAAGAAGACACAGAAAGATGTGGTGAGAAGCACTGACTGAGAAACAGATGTGAAATCTGCTTAAAAGGGACGTCTCAGAGTCCTCACACTATTGAGGACAGACAGAGACAAAGATAAGACAGGGAGATAGAGACCAAGACAGAGAGGGAACTAGGTATGGAAACAGAGATAGAGAGACAAAAACAAATAAGCAGCGACAGAGAGAGATAAAGAGACAGAAAGCAAGATGGAGAGGGACAGGACACACAGAGAAAGAGAAACAGAACACAAATGAGAGAGGTGGACAAGGCTGGTGGTAAGATGACATTTCATCACATCAAAGCCTTGGCTTTCAGCTGCTGCCTGGGATCTGAGTTACACTACCAAGATAAAAAGCATCTGGCTCTCACATGATACCAGTGTTTTTCCAGCTCCCAGGAGAGCTTCCTGCCTGAGTCAGAAAAGAGACTCAATCATCTTCCCCGGCTCAGAGAGAGGAAACTGCAGAGGCCTGGCAGCCCTGTCCTCTTCCCCAGGAGCCACCTGCCACCCAGGCAGCACTTGAATTTGACAAACTCTTCACAGCCTTTCTGATCTTCACAACCAAATGATACGGCCTGAGTCAAAAGGGGAAACTGAGGCTCAGCACAGGGATGTGACGTGCCTAAGGTGGCACAGACAAGAGGAAACAGGCAGCAAGCTCCCTAGGCTTGTCCTCAATGAGATGCCAGCTCCAGTAAGGTGCCTTGTCACCGAGCTGCAGAGAAGATCCCATCAGACTGCATCATTGATGGCCAGCGACTCTTATGTTGCTGTCTGGGATAGGGCCATGCCCAGCAGGCTTGGAGGACAGGGTAGGAAGCCAGATAGGCTGACAGCTTTAGCTATTGACCTCCTGGGACCAGACTTGCCAAGCTATGGGAGATGCTTGGGTTCCCCATTAACCCCTTCCTTCTTAGGATACCATATTGGCTCCCCCACCTTACCAGCTGGTACAGGCCACCTTTATTCCTGAGCTCATGGCCCATTCCTCCATTGTCAAAGCCAGCAATGGCAAATCAAGACTTTCTTACTCTGTGTCACTCAGACACTGACTGTTTTTTCTGTCCATATCACCCTTGGGATGACACTGGGCCCAGATAATCCAAGATTATCATTGTCTCCAGACCAACAGCCACCTTGATTTCATCTGCAACCTTAGTTTCCCCTTGCCATGTTACATAGCATAGGGTGCAGACATCTCCAGGAAAGCCATTACTGTGCTGGCCATGGTCGCCTTTTGGAACCACCCATAGGCATGGCTCACCTTAAGTCATGCACCATCCAAAGGCCATTTGTTTCTCTCCCAGGATCAAAATGGGGTAGGAGAGGGCTGATCAAGGGGCTTCCTGCCTTCACATTTGCTAGGAAATAACACTGATTTCGTTGGAACTTTGGAGGGTGTCTGCAGAGGCACATCAATACTGCAGCACAGAGGAGGTGGGAACTATCTGCCCCCATTGGGATGCAGATTTGGGGATTTGCGCTTGAGTTGCAGAAAAGCTAACTATTAGCTGTCAGCCAAAGCAGAGGCTGAACAACCAGAGAGAAGGGACACACAGGCCTTGAGACAACAAGCACGAGACAGCAGCAGCTAGAACAGACCCAGACAGGGACCACGGGTGCAGGAGGTCCCACCGTTTTGGGAGCGGAGGAGCAGGGCAGAGAGAACAGCTGAGCTTTGGGAACAGGACAGTCTCAACCGATGTCTTGGTCAACATGGCACTTCTCAGCCCCACCTGGTCACAGCTGTGATTACACCAGAGGACTCCGCCCAGCCCACCTCTCCCTGGGGTGTCTCAGCAGACGCTGCAGTATGTGCTGAGGGCTCCCAGTCCACACTGGCATAGCACAACTCAGAACCACTGAGAGAGAGACTGATGCATCACTGGGAGCCCCATGCTAGTGCGACAAATGTCCTCCCTCAGTCCCTTGGTAGACATTTCTAAGATCACTGGGCTCCCAGAAGATCCTGTTGCTACACCACTGGTGGTGGCTGATTCACAAGGCTCCATGCAAGGTCTTCCTCTTGCTCTGGATCTCTCCACTGCTCCTTTCTTCTTTGCCACAGCTTCATCCCCCAAATAGGTGCCCTGCACAGAAACCCTTGTTTCTGCCTCTGCTTTGGAAAGAGTCAGCTTAACACAGGCTCTGTGGTGCTAGTGACCGAGCCAGTGTCCTTTCTGCAGAGACACTCCCAGCCATGGGGAGGTCTAGTTGTTGGTGGCATGCTGGTGCCTTCACTCATCTCAGCAGGGTGGACTAAGTACATTACAGAGGAGGCTGACACAGGGGGCCACTGGCAGCAGGTCTCGAAGGTATGAGAGGTCATTTGCACCCAGGAGATATGGAGTTCCAGGTGCAGGCATGTCGGAGGTCTGGGACTTCCCTGCTCCCCTGGTGCCAACAGATCCCACCTTTTCAGAAGTGTTTGTCTCTCAAAGTAATGAGTCAAGAAATCCTGGGGGAATTGGACTGAGAAGCATGAAGGAGATTAGTACAACACTGGGGGTGTCCCTGAGGAGTTCCCAGAGACATTAGAACCTGAGGGTTCTGACCTAATAAATGGTTTGATCCATTGATGGATTCAAACTCTGAATAGAGACTATTCAGTTCTTTTGTTAGGGTCTTTTGTCACAACAATGCAAAAAAAAAAAAAAAAAACTTAACACACACCCCTACCACCTTGGCTCTGTGTGATGGCTATGGCTACTCCTGCCTTTCCTCCTTCTGTACAAATGCTGACAATCTCCTCTCAGGACTTGGAGTACTCCAAAGGACCTATATGCCTTCTAGAAGCTGAGTCTCCCCCAAGCTGCAGGCTTTGCAACCCCTAGCAGAGCAATCTCAGTCTCCAGGCCTCGGGAGGCCCTTACTTCCGCAGTGGGACATTGTCCCTCACACACATTACCTAGCCAGACTCCCTCTGGGCCTGCCACCAACTGACGTCTTATAGCACCTCGCCCAGAGTTCAGAGACCAAGATCTGGTGAATGGAAGAGTAGCATTAAGAACCAGGGTGAACACTAAGATACAGGACCTTCTGAGTTGTCTAGAATAGGAAATGTTGAATAACAGCTTGTAAGTCATGTATCGTCATTGGTGGGAGAATAAGGTAAAAACCTCCCAACTGGCTCTATGATTTTGCAGAGTGTGCACCTGTCTGGTCCGCAGGTCCCTGTCCAGCTGGATGCCTCCCAGAGCAGAAGCCCAATCCTCCAAGCCATATATGAGCTCTCACGACCTCAGGCTGCAGAGAGTAAAAACCCTTGAGCTGTTCTGACATTGCCCTTCAGAGTAAATGAGAATTTAATGAAGTGAGCACAAGATTGAGGAAATGTGGTGAGACCGCAGAGTGACCTTGGGGGTGGGGCAGGGCAGGGAGCAGGTCTCCACCATGGCTGGGTCTGGCCTTTGCACAGGGCATGCTCTATTCATAGACTTCCTTGCACTGACTCTGTGCACTGCTTTCTCCCCCATGGACACAGGAAGGTTGTTCTGTAAGTTTTCTGCTGCCCACAGTCATAGGACATTTAACTAAGACCCAGGATAATAGTTACTGAGAGAAGTGAGCAAGCTCTGTGGATGCATTAGCTCGTTAATCCTGGCACAGCCTGTCTGCTGGGTCCTTTTTGCTGGAGACTCACGGCAGAGGCAGACCTGTGACCAGGCAGGCCATCTCCCCTGTTGTAATACAGCCCTTTGGGATCCAGAAGGCCTGCAGAAGGGTTGGATGCCAGCACCCTGAGTCTTGGGAGGGCTGGGAAGATGGGTCCCAGAATGCTTCCAGGACAGAGAGAATCACTTCAATTTCAATGGGTCCCCTACAGGGGTGGCACCCTGGGTTGTTGGCCTCCGGGCTGGATGTTGACATACACACCTGATCTTCACACCTCTGTATCTGCAAATTGACTTGAGAAAGCCACAAGTACCCAAGGGGATGTCTGTTGACCTCTTGGAGGCACCATTTACAATTTTAAGGCTTTTGTTTCTGAGCTAGAAATGGACCACTTATCCACTGTAGGAGAACTTGGGCAGTGGTGTGGGGAGGGCAGGGGGACCCATATTGTACTCATCCTCAGAGAGTCACTGCAGCCCGCAGCCCACAGCCCGTGGCACCGGATGTACACCGGGCACAGTCCTGAGGACTCGGGACCCAGCAGTGAACAAAACAGGCAAATCTCTGGTGTCATGGAGTTTACATTCTAGAATGCAGAACCCTACAGCAAGCAAGTGAACCAGCAGGTGCTCAAGAGTGACAGCATCCAGCTCTGAGGTGGGAGGCAGAGGGTCGAGGGGTCTGTGCCCGTGGGTACCACTTGTGGTGTGGTGTGTGTATTGATATATGTGTGTTGGTATGGCATGCATGTGTGTGTGTGGTATGTGTGTTGGTGTGTAGTGTGAGTGCTTATGTGATGTGTGTTTGTGTGTGATATACATGTTGGAGTACTGTGAGGTATGTGTGGTGTGTGTATTAATGTATGTGTGTGGGTATGTGTGATGCATGTCTGTGTATTGATGTGGTATGCATTTGTGTGTTTGTATACTGTGCATGGTATATAGTGGGGGGTTTGTGGTTAGGTGGCCTGTGTGATGTGTGTGTGTACACATGTGTGTGCTGTGGACTACTTTAACCTGGATGATCAGGCAGGCTTCTGGCCAAAATAGTCAGAGATGAAAGAGCCAGGTGATCACCCAAAATGGCCACCCCAGGCTCAAGAGACCCATAGCTCTGGTGTGTGGTACCCCACACGCCATCGCATTGTCAGGCAGGTGGTTCCTGGCAAAAGGACAGGAGAGACGTCCATGCTGCCAGGACGGAGCCTCCCTCCTGCTGCCCAACGCACACAGGTTGCAGGTGCCAGCAGCCTGGGGCGCCTGGGGCCCAGGGTCCTTCTTCAGATTGCCATTGTTCTTTGCGACGTCTGCAGTTCAGCCACCAGGCTGGCTCCCTTCAGAGACCTGATGCCCTAGGAACCTTGGGCCCCATGCAGCTCCTTGATTCCTTCTGCTGACAAGGGGCAGACTTGTTCTGAACATTCAACAACAAAACAAGACACAGAAGCCACACCTGCTGGCCTGTGAGTCCCATTCCGCCTGTCAGAGTGTAAAGCAAAGCGGGGTTTGAAGCTGGTTAGCAACCCTTCCCACAATCCTCTGGTCCCTCAAACTCCACGTCTCCAGGAATCCAGGGAGGAGAATCAGGATGATGACATGACCTAGAAACCAGGGCATGAAAGACACAACAGAGCTGCTCACAGGGAGGGGCCTCTGGCCTTGGCCATTGAGCAGAGAGCTGAAGGATAAGTTAACAGAAGGACAGAGCGAGTAAGTATCCAGCCAGTGTGCACTGGATATTAACGTATGATGGCTGCCTATGTGAACACTGCCACAGGCTCAGCCCCATCCCTCAGGTCACCCCACTTCTTCTCTCTAAATCCCTACACCCTCTCTCTTGTGGGTCTTATGGTGTCCACCAAAAATTGTTAAAGTTCTAACCCCCGTAGGGGACTGGTGGCTCATGCCTGTAATCCTAGCTACTCAGGAGGCAGAGATCAGGAGGATCGCAGTTGCAGTTCAAAGCCAGCTCAGGCAAATAGTTAGAGAGACCCTATCTTGAAAAAACCCTTCACAAAAAATAAATAAATAAGAGCTGGTAGAGTGGGTCAAGCAATGAGAACATCTGCCTAGCAAGCACAAAGCCTTGAGTTCGAAACCCTGTACCACCAAGAAAAAAAAAAAAGAAAGCAGATGTCTGTGATCTTTCTGGAATTGAAAGAAAGCTCAAGTAGAGAGGCAAGAGGACAGGACTGCTGGGTAGGGTGAAATGAGAAGAAGTGAGCCATGAGCTGCAGGGTTTGGTCTTTATCCTGAGGATAAGGAAAAGCATGTTGGATTTTATGTGATGCTGGGTGGACAAGGGACAAGTGTGGCCACAGAACACTTCCAGACACATTGTCTAGTCAGAAAATGAAGTTCTTCACCCCCCAGGACCTCTCCTTTTCCCTTCCCACTAATCCCACCCAAACAGTCCCCCTTCACACCCCTGCCCCATTGTTGTCACCCTCGCAGTCACCATCACCTACATACCTACCAGAGCAGCTAAAATTAAAGACAGACCTCACCAAATTACTGCAAAACCGTGACCCCTCCGGAACTCGTAATTACAGTAGGAATGTCACATGGCTCAGGCAGTTTGAAAAAATAGTGCGGTGTTTTCTTTAAAAGTTAAACAGTCACATACCATACAATCAACCTTCTTACTCCCAGGTATCTGCCCAAGCGAAGAGAAAACATGTCCATAAAGACTTGCGCACGAACGTTCACAGCTTTATTTGGAGTAAAGAAAAACCAGAAACAGCCCTGATGCCCACCAGCAGAGAAGAAGACAAGTGGATCATGGAACATCCATTGTTATGGTTTATGTGTCCCCAAATTTCATGTGTTGTGGATTTAATCCTCGTGTGATTAATTGTTGATTTGTAGATTAGTAGCTTATTGAAGGTGTGGCTTTATTAAACAATGAGCTTTCTCCAACTATATTTCTCTGTCTTGTCTTGTGACATCCTTTGCCATGTTACAATACAGAAAGAAAGCCCTCACCAGATCCTTCATAGAAGCCAGTGCTTGGACTTCCAGCGTCCAGAACTGTAAGAAATGCATCTCTGTTCCTTATAAATTATCCAGTCTTCAGTATTTTGATGAAATCACTAAGTCATCCATCTACTCAACAATAAAAAGCAATGAGCAACTGATACACACAATATAGATGAATTTTAAAATAATTATGTTGAATTATTTTTTTAAACCCAGGCAAAAAAGAGTGCATACTGTGTGGTTCCACTTTTATAAAATTCTAAATAATGAAGATGAGTCTAAAGTGACAGAAAGTGCAAAAGGGAGGCAAGGGAGAGGAAGGGCAGGACTCCCAAGGGGCCCTTGAAATGCCAGGCATGTTTGCTATTTTGATTATGGTGATGGTTTCAAGGGTGTACATTATGTAAAAATTTATCAAAATGTGCACTTTAAAGATGTGCAGTTTAATCACACCTGTAATCCTAACTGCTTGGGAGGCTGAGATTGGAAGTATCATGGCCTGAGGACAACCCCAGGTAAAAAGAGACTCCATCTCAACCAATGAAAGCTGGGTGAAGTGGTGCATGCCTGTCATTCCAGCTACAAGGGAAAGCATAAAATAGGAGGATTGCCGTCGAGGTCAACCTGGGCAAAAAGCAAGACCCTATCTCCAAAATAACTAGAGCAAAAAAAGGCTAGAGGAGTGACTCAAGCAAGAAAGCACCTGCTTCGCAAGTGTGGAGCCCTAAATTCAAACCCAGTACCACCACCAAAGAAAAGAAAGAGACAGAAAAGATGTACAGTTTAATATGTTGATTATATCTCAATAAAGTTATTCAAAATATAACTGAAAGTCACATTTTCAAAAGAGAAGTTGGAAGACAATATCAGGGAGAAGAGGAAGAGGAATGGAGGGAGAAGAGGATGTATATAAGTAAAAAAAAAAAAAATTCTAAGAATTAAAGACTCAACCCAGCTGGTTAAATATCTGAGAAAGAGAAATTCCAGAAAAAGGAAATAAAAGCCAAAGGGAAGAACCTGTCAAAGAAATAATAAATGTGAACTTGTTTGGGAAAAAGGTCTTTGTAGAAGTTATTAAGGATCTTAAGATCAGAAGATTATTCTAGATTATCAGAGGTCCTTATAAGAAGAGGGGTGTCAGGCACACAGAGGAGACAGCCTTGCAAAGGAGGCAGATGGGAGCAATGTCACCATAGCCAGTGACCACCAGTGCTGCACGGCCGCACTGACATTTTGGCTACAGACTTCCACCTGCAGAGCTGTCAGGAAACAGGTTTCTGTTGCTCTGAGCCACCGAGGTAGTGGTCCCTTCTTCTGTCAGCCGTAGGACATCACTGTAGAAACCTAATCATGGCCCTACGAGCAACATGTCACGTTCTCAAAATGACATAAAAACTAATGACAGATATAACCCCATTTTGTATCATCATATTGGGAGAATGGGTGAAGGGAAGCAACCAAGATAAATTTACCTCCCCACAGGGGTGTGGCTGACAAGTCTACCATGGCCGAATGAATGAGTAGCTATGGAAGTATTTTGTGTCAAATTTGGAGCCAGCGCTAGCACAGACAGAGGAGAGGGTTGCAGCATCAGTAAAGAAGCAACTGCAGAGTGAGGCTGGGGTCTGGGGGTGGTAAAGGGTGCAGCAGGGGACATTTCTGTTTCCATTTCATACCTGTGATCACCATCTGACTTTTTAACTACATGAGTGTGTACAGGATTTTGATAAAAATAAAAATTCATTTAGAGAAAAGAAGCCAGGCCGTCTGATCCCATCCTCTCCTGATGGGACTAAATTAGCAGTGACAAGGGCAGGGTCTGTGTGGGAGATGGCTGGAGAGTGGTGGCAGGCAGGTCTTGGGAGGTAAGAACACTGTGTTTTCCATGTGGGGATTTGCATTTCCTCCAAGCAGGAAGAGTAGCAGAGACACTGGAAAATGCTTGCCACCTTGAGTGGAGTCAGAAGAGACAAGGCACCTGGTGGTGGGAGAGGAGTTCAGCCTGGAAGGGCTGCCATTGTGGGTGTCAACCATGAAGCAGAAGCAGGGAGGACAGGGGCCAATAGGGGACCTAGGAGGGTCCTGAGAGAGGACAGGCACCTGGGAGGTGGAGGCCCACTCAGTGCCAAGTGGAGAGTCTGGGGCTCCAAGGACAGTCCCCAGACCACTCAGCCTGTCATCATGGCTGGGGTTTCCCACCCACTAGTGGGTCCCCGTGTTTCTCTGTGGGATGAAAGCAGGACCCCTGGGAGATATGGGGGAGAGGCATTCTGAGGCAGAGAGAGGAACCAACACCACATCAAGTGACCCTGAGTAGGCATATCCTGTTGTCCCCGCTCCATAAATAGGTGCTACTTTCCTAAAAAGGCCTGTCAGGAACCCTGGGGGGCCAAGGTGGGAGCCAGGCTCCAGGGTTCTCTGTGGCCAGAAATAGCCAGGGCCCCCCATGCAGCCGAGACCGTGTGGGTGGTGGTTGCCGCCCTTCCGGGCACCCGGCTAGGCTCTCTTCCCAGACCAGACTGATTCAGAAGGTGAGAAGGTCACCTTTTCCTTCCCCAGAGTCACTTTTTTTGATTTCAGGGTTTATTTGAAGGATGTTTTGAGCAATCTAACAGAAGCAAAAATGAGTTATGTCATGTTATTGAGGTTGACCCAGAGCCTGGAAGTGTGTAATGAACTATTGTGATTCAATCCACAAACATGTCCTCTCTCTGCCCTGGCTGTGCAGAATACTAAGAGGCTACTCTGGGCATCTCAGCAGTAGACCAGTGCCCACAGCTTAGCGGCCATTTGGCCAGGACCGGTGCCCCAAAGCCACCTCTGAGCTGCTACCTCAGTGGGTCCCTCTGCTGACATGTCTGGGGAGGCACTGAACACCCTGCTGCCCCTGGGACATCAGGAAGTTGGGTCACTGCTGCCACCCCTCATCAGATGGGTTCCTGGTGCACTCACCTCTCCCACCACTAGCCTCTGGTTCACGTCCAACTGGGGAATCTGGTTACCTGCACACAGCCCAAGTGTAAGAGGCTGGAAAAGCACTGCGCCCCCAAGACCCACCGGATGGGAAATCCCCCAGCTCTCAAGGGCATGCAGAGGAGCAGGGCGGCCGATGAGAAGAAACTTGCTCTCGACACCCCGACTTCAAACAGCACCTGCTCAGGTCCAGCTTATCTCACGTGACATTCCACTCCACACAGCTTTGCTCGCCACAAGTTCTCGTAACTCTCAGTGTGAGGGCCACCTCCTCCAGGTGTCCCTCAGTTGGAATGCATTTTTCTGTCCTCTGGACTTTCCCAGCTCTGTGTCTGTGTGTCTGTCTCTTAATGGGGACAGTTTCAGGGCTGACCTGGGTCAGGTCTCTGTCCATCCCCTGGTGTAGATCAGCAAACCTCTCTCACCTCCTACACTGCCTGCTACAGCCACTGCCCCAGAGTTGCCCTACTCTACCCTGGGCCAGGCTTCTCCCACAGGCTGAGCTCACTGGGCCTTTGGCTTTCAGACACTCAGTGCGAGTGCCTGTGTCCCCCACCCCCACCCCCAACTCCTATCTCCCCCAAGCAACCTTTCTTGAAGGCCTGGCTCTGTGGGGTTGAGGACTACTTAGGTACATTAGCTCCCACCTGCCCTTCTATTCATTGGGATGGACAATCCTACTGGCCTTCACCTTGAGGGACTATCAGGACTTTCCTGGTTGGGGGTGGGGCAAAGGTTAATCTCAACAATGAGGAAGCGGGGAGCAGCTTCCCAGCTCAGTGCTTCTGTACTGGAGCATGGGAACAGAGGTGGCCTCGGTGGTGTTTGCTGGAGGGGTGGATGGATGGATAGATGGGTGAGAATTCAGGACAGGCTGCAAGGTGTCATGGAAGGGCGCACCCCAGGAAATCAGACAAAAACTGGGTTCATAGACAGTCTCCACCCCCCTTTTTCTGGTCAGCCCAGGTTTGTGAAGCATCTGTGAAGCCTACCTGTGCACAGAGGACACAGATACAGCCCCTGTCCTCCCAGACTTCCCAGCTCACAGCAGCCCAGGGTGAACAAATACCCACACAAGCACACCATCCCACATGGTGGGCACCCAAAGCCCCACAGGGAAGCAAAATGATGCAGGGGGGGAGGTCACCTCTCAGCCAGGATGGCAGCAAGGCTGTCTGACGACACATCCCTGGGGTTGCAGCTGGGAAGGAGACCAGCAGAGCAGGTTCCCGACAGAAGGACCCCACGGTGCCCACGTGCTGCGGCAGGACACTGGACGTTACACAGCCTGGAGAGTGTGGCAGGGGGTGCAGAGGTACAGCCCACCGGAGTTCAGGCCCAATGGGCTGGGGCTGACAGCAGGAGGGGGGATTCAGGTTTTATCTTCAGTGAAGTTGAACCTGCAGAACAATGATTTATCTTCTTGAAAATCAAACAGCACACAGATCAGTGGGTGCCAAAGGGCCACTTTGAGGCACTCACCACCAAGCGGCAGCACAGGGCCCATGCATAGGGATGAATCTCGGAGGGCGATGCCAGACTGCGAAGATGACAGAGAATGTGTGCTTTTTTTTTTTGTTTTGTTTTGTTTTTTTAAATTAAAAATGACCCCGCCAGCTGCTGAGAAATGGAAGGGTTCACCCTGGTGATCCAGGTGAGAGTGTCTCAGTCCAGACAGGTGGTGGACATGGGGACAAGAGCTCAGATTGTTCACACCACTCTGTGCCTCAGTTTCCTCATTGGAACATACACAATGACTCCTGCCTGGGAGCTGTCCATGTAGGGGTGACATAAGTAACCTGGCAGGACCTTGGGAGCCTGGATGACTATGTTTTCCCAGAGGACCATAGCTGTCCGGGGGTACCTGGAGTTAAGCCACCTGTACAGGAAGCAGGGTGGTGACTGGAGCTGCCAGGGAAACATTCAAAACACAAACTTGAAGGTGAACCAAAGGGGAATTGCTCAACAGTGAAGGGCACCGGACCAGAGGCCCCCCCAGCCAGTGACGTCACCCCTAGCTGAGGAATGTGGTTTGTGTTTAGAGTGTTTCTCTCCCAGGGAGGCCAGAGCACTGGGTTGGGCTTAATCAGGATCTGCCTGAAGAGCCAGCCTGCTTGGGGAGGAGTGGAGGCAGGTGGCTCCAGGAAAGCCTGACCAGAGGCTGGTAATGGAGCTGGAGTCCTGAGACCTCAGCTGCTCTTTAGCTGGGCAGACTTGGGCAGGCTACTCAACCTCTCTGTTGCTGCATAAGGTCAGATGGGCAGCACAGGGAACACAGAACACTCAGCAGCATAAGGGTGCTGACAGTGAGGAAGGTCTGGCATAATGAATAGGGGGACTTCAGTGCCCCCTGGGTTCCTTCCAGAACCAGCAGGCCATGTTTACACCTGTGAATGCTGAATAAAAGAGAAGAGGGATATTGCTTGATAGAATTGTGAAATGGTGCTGCAATGTGGAAAACAAGCTGACTGGTCCTCAAAACACTAAGTGCAGAGCTGCCATGTAAACCAGGAAACCCCCTGGGTCTCTGCCCTAAAGAACCAAAGCAGAGTTCCAGAGTCTTCCACAGGAATGTTCACAGCAGCCTTGCTCACCAGAGTCAAAAGGAGCAAACAGCCCAGATGCCCGGCAGCTGGTGAGTGGATAAACCAAGCATGGTATGTCCACACAGTGAAATATTATTCAGCCCCCAAAAAGGAACACAGTACTGATACATGCGGCATTGTGGGTGAACCTCAACATATTTTGTTAAGTGAAAGAAGCCAGACACAAAAGATCATGAGTTGGATGGTTTCCTATACATGAACTATCAGAATAAGTAAATCATAGAAACAGGAAGCATATTGGTAGAGCCACCTCTCACCCTCTGAGCCTCAGTCTCCTGATGAAGGGTGGCAGAAGCCTTATGGCCCTGGGCCAGTGGATTACACTGCTGGATGCTGGAGTTGGGGCCATGGTCAGAATCCTGAACTTGGGGGGGAAGTCATGAGGACCCCTCAGAGCCAGCTCCTGGAAGTCGAACTAGGCAGTCAATCCCAGGAGGAAAGGGGCCCTAGGAATGCCAGGAACCAGGCTCCACTCCTCACTCACTGAGGACTTCCCAGCCAGCCCAGGGAAGCCCCCAAACTGGCGTCCCAGAACCAGGAAATGAGTCACCACCTTTCTCCACCTACTGGCGACAGCTCAGAGAGTCAAGGACAGAGTTAGTAAGCAGCTCAGGCTAAGAGTGACTTCCCACCAAACCTGGAAGAATCAGTGACCCACCATCCACATCAGGACCAGGCCTCACCATCTTCCTCTCAGAACCGCAGAAGGGCTGACAGAGGGACAGACAGACAGAGATGGGCCTCTATGCCTCACCTTCATCTCTCCCTCCAGTCTCCCTTGAGGCAGCTGAAGAGTCAGACTTGGGCTCAAATCTCAGCTCAGTCCTTTGCAGTCTGCAGGATTTAGGCCAAGTTAAGTAGCCTCTCTCAGTCTCTGTTTCCTTATCTGTAAAATGGGACTGATCGCTGGCAAACGCCCAATGGTGTTGTAAAGTCAGTGGAATAAGCTTCCTGTGAGCTGGTCCGAAGTTCGCTTGGCAGTGCCCCCAGGAGGGGCCAGAGCTGAGACTGAGAGCCTGGCCTGTGCAGCACGATGTCCCAGCAGGGCTAGGTGGGAGATCCCTACGGGGGAGACCAGAGGCAGGGAGAGCTGGGCAGGACAGGAGCAGTGTAGGCACGTCTGCTGGGCGGTGCCGGGGAGTGCTACGTGACCTATGGGGTTCTTAGGTGTGGCACTGCTGCCAGCCAGGCAAGACTACAGGCTCTGCAAGCATTTGACTATGAACCAAAATCAGTGCTGAGCTTCCAAGTGGGCACTGCAGTTTTCCACCACCACCTGGCTGAGGTGTGTCACTGGGCTGCCCTTCGCTGGGTGGCTGTTGATTGAAAGGGGACAGAGCAGTGTCTTTCTGGTCAGGACCATGGAGTTCTGGACAAAAGCACAGCCCACTCCTAGAGGTTGATGGGTAACGGCTTTCTTGAAAGATTTTGAGCCTCTCTGCCTCACACACAGACATGTGGAAAGAATGTTCCAGAAGTTAGCCTGCTTTGTGCTATTGTGTTTTGTTTTCTTCTTCACCCGAATGAAGTTGAACGAGTGCTGGCGGTCAGGTCTCCCCCGTCTTCATTTCATGCACAGAGCTCCCACCACATTCAGGAGGTAAACGACCCCGCCTCGTGGGTTTCTCAGTCCACTGAGAAAATCTTAGGGCTGGGTAGGAGAGGCTCAGGCTGAGGAGCCCAGACAGAACATGGGTCCTTGCATCACAAGTCCCAAGCAGCCTCCTGGGAGAAGAGCAGGAGTTACCAAGCCAGGGAAAGTTTCTAGGCAGGGATTATGACACGCAAAGGTCCAGAGCCAAGTATAATCCTGCCACATTTGGGAGCCTGAGGAGAGCCATGGGGCTAAGGCAGCAGGGTGGATGTGGTGGAGAGACTGTCTTGGCCAGAGGGTGAGAGGGTGGGATGCAGAATCTTAGCCTGCCCTGGTGCTGGGCCCTAGCTGAACGGGAGCCACCAGGGTTCCAAGGAACAACTAGACTCCTCCTTCAGTCCTCCCTGAATGCACATGGAACTTGGATCCTGGCAGAGATGAATCTCCTGCAGATCCCAGACAAGCAGAGCGAGGGGTGGGGGTGGCATAGCAGCAACCATGGGGAGTCTGCAGGCAGCGTCTGGCCACATTTTCTTATAGCAAAAGCAAAGTACAAATGATGTGCTAATCCAGATACACAGAGAAGTGTGGGTCTTACGGCAGTGTCCGTAAGGAGCACTTTGAAGTGACCATAGCCTGGCTCTGCCCATAGGCAGGGAACTGGCATGGGTGTGTCCATTCATGCACTTTTGCTTGCTGGTGTAGGTGTCTGATAGTTGAATAGGTGGGTAGGAGGGTGAGTGCAAGGAAGGCAAGAAGAAAGGAAGGGAGAGAGGAAGGAAGGAAGGAAGGAAGAAGGGAGGAAGGAAGAAAGGAAGGGAGAGAAGGAGGAAGGAAGGAAGGAAGGAAGAACGTAGGGAAGGAGGAAGAAAGGAAGGAGGAAAAGAGGAAGGAGGGAAGGAAGAAAGGAAGGAAGGAAGGGAAGGAGGAAAGGAAGGAAGGAAGGAGGAAGGGAGAGAGGGAGTGGGTAGATGCAGGTGTAGATAAATGGACATGTGAGTAACTGTTTCATAAAATTTACAAATTCATCTGATAGCAGCACCAGCATAATGACGGTGGATAGATAAAAGGCAGAACTTTCATGACTTTCAGGTCCCACTGAGAGAAAGCTGCCTGGCAGGGCCACACAGGGGTTGGCACCAGGGACCAGGTGGGTAACAGTGAGCTGAAGCTATAGGAGCAGCTTCTGTGGGGGTGGGGGTAGGGTTGATGGGGCTTCCCATGTTCCCTGTGGATTGGCTAATTTCAATACTTTGATGAGTTCTGGACACAGGAGCTCTCTGTAATTGTTTAGTACCTGGCCACCAGGTAATCAGGGCAGGTGCAGGGTGGCCCAGAGTGTGAGAGCCAGCTGAGAGAGGCGGTTGGAATGTGAACTTAATAACTGCTCCAGAGCTGACTGGACTGACCAGGACTTCCAAACTGGGTCAAGAATGCAATTTTGTTCTTTTTCCTTTTTTTTTTATAAACCTCTGTCACAGTGATGGATGGAGACGTGTGAAAATGAACAGGCGAGTCAGCGCTTTCTCAGTTAGTGGTATGTATGAGGCATCAGCAGTGGATTTGGATCTTGTTGGATCTTTGCTCATAGAAGCAGAACCACATGATATCCAGTGTGGAAGAGCCTTCCAAGCTCTCTGTTCTTGTGCATTCACAGATGGACCCCTTCTGCCAAAGAGCCCTTTGGTGATTTGATGGAAGCTGCGACCCTCTCCTCAGGAACAAGTGCACCTGTAGCCTAGTTCAGATGAAATCAGGTTCGGGGGTTCAGGGCAGCCTGACCACACACTTTCAGCCCACCCGGGCAGGCCAGAGACCAGAGGCCAAGACCCATGGCTGGACAGGCCAGGGTGCAGAGGAGACGGCAGGAACAGCCTGATCAGGAGGGCCTCCATTCAAGTTCACAGCCAGTCCTCAGCCAGGCCAAGGCTAGATCCCAGGGCACTCCAATAGCTTTTCTGGGTCTCAGTTTCCCCATCTCTGTGCTGAGGGGATCGGACTTGATCACTGCTGTACACTTGACTCACAGAAGTTTAGGGGAAGGTGAGGCAGCAGGTGGGGCTCCAGCCCATTCCCAGCTCCTCCTGGCCACTCTTACCTATACAGGGTTTGAACTCCAGGCCTCCCACTTGTAGGCAGGTTTCTACCACTTAAGCCAAGTCCGAAGCCTACTTTTGCTGTAGTTATTTTGCAGATAAGGCTCTCCTTTTTGCCTATGCCAGGCCTAGAACTGTAATCCTCTTGCCTATGCCTCCCAAGTAGCTGGGATTACAGGTGTGAACCACTGGCCCTGATCTGGACTCTTTTTGAAGGAAAGGATTTTTTTTGTTTGCTTGTTTTTTTGTTTTTGATTTCTTTGGTGGGACTGGGGCTTGGACTCAGGACTTCACACTTGCAAAGCAGGTGCTCTACCACTTGACTCACATCTCCAGTCCATTTTGCTCGGGTTATTTTAGAGGTGGGAGTCTTGTGAACTATTTGCTCAGGCTGGTCTTGAACCTCCATCTTCTTGATCTCAGCTTCTCAGGTAGCTAGGATTGTAGGCATGAGCCACAAAGGAAAGATTTTAAGATTTTCAAAACAGACGGGGCAGTCTGAGCACCCCTGTACTTTGTGGCTCCTCCACCCATGCCTTTGGAGAGTCAGGTGCTGGGACTGGGATTGTTAGTGGGTCCTCAGAGAACCAGGAAAGCCAGAGTGGAGATGAGAGGAAATAACTTGCAAATAACTCCAAAGAAATCCTGGGGGGTGGGGAGGACACACACGAGAGAACACCAAGTGTCCCTTCTCTGAAATGTTTCCAGTTTCTGCCACCCTCAGTCTTTGGAGGTGTACATGTGACATAAAATCATATCAGAACTCCCGCTGCCCACCCAGCTGCCTCCTGCTTATTTAACACCTTCTGTGTAAACGCCTACTGTTTACACCTAAAACTCAGAGGCAAAACAACTACCTGGGGAAAATAAGTGACAAGCACCAAATGTTATGTTAGATACATTTATTCATGTGGCCCTTCACAGGCCACTCTGTGGCTCACTGGGACATTTTTGCTCCTCAAAGCTCTCTGGGCTGCAGTCTACACAGTAGAACATTCCTGGGACTTACTGAGCCAAGCCCTGGTGGCACAGGGGCAGGTGGCGCTCAGAACACAACTGTCACCATCCTGGTCTGGTCTCTGGTCCCAGAAACTGCTGCCAGCCTGGCTCCAGCAAGGGGCTGGAGCTGGGAGCTGGGCTGGAGGTGGAGCGAGGAAGTGCCAAGGAGGGCGATGACATCACAGCCCAGCCCTTGAAAGATGAGCTGTTCCCTGCACAGCACTCCAGCTTGGCTCCGCTGGGCCCTCAGAGGGGTGGGGACACCAGGCAGTCAGCGGGACTAGGAAACTGTGGAAGTACCAAGTGCCACGCACCTTGCTCCAGACCAGGTGGGTGCCGGGCAGGGGCTGATCCAGCCATCTCACCTTTGCCCAGGAGACAGGCTGTCCCAGCATGGGAAAAGGTGGGCAGCTGGGGTTCTTGGGTCCTGGGGAGTTGGGGGAAAGTTCCCTTCCTCCCCTAGGCTGGGGAGAAGGGCTACCGGCAGGAGGAGCTGCCTTGCTTCTTCTCCCTGACCATGGAGTGAGCCACTGGGGGTTTGGTTTGCGTACATCCAGGTGGACACCTTGGGCTAAGCAGTGAGGAGTGCGTGCCGGCACCAGGGACAAGCGCCCGGCAGACTCCAGAGTCCATTTTATCGCTCACGTTGTGCCATTGTGGACAATTTCTGTGACTTCTCTGAGTCTAGGTTCCTCTGTTTGCAAAGTACCCTGCTCGCCTGATCCCTGGAGATCACACGCAGGGTTCAGCCAGACAACAGAGAACTTGTCAGTGTTTGTAGGTTGTCATAGTGGTGGCTTTATTTCAGACAGGCTTTGCGTCCCTACTGTCCTGGTGCTAGTTCAGAGCAGAGGACAGCACAATGGTTCTGAGTGGGTTTGCATCCTGCCCTGAGTCCCAGCTCTGTGTGCGCCCCGTGCGTGACATCGTTGGACACGGTATTTTGTCCCAGGTCCTGCACCACAAAGAGTGGTTCCTCTTCATGCAAAGATAGAAAGGATTTCCTCCCCGCCAAGTGCCATGTGTATGTAGTTGGTGCCCGTTACTCCAGTCACTGAGGGTGGTGGCTTCACAGACCTGGGCGGGGCAGGCAGTGGATGATGCTCTCTGGGCAGGTTAGAATGTGCCACCCTGAATCACAGCCGCCTGGGGCCCTGGCAGCCCACAGGAAGAGGGAGCTCCGGTCAGCCGGGTGTGGTGTGATGAGGGCCTGCCAGGCCAGTTCCAGCTCTTGTTCCTTCTCTGAGTAAGAAGGGGTCCTGTGGCAGCTGGGACAGGGTGAGCAACCCCATGTGACACTGAGAAACACTGTGCTGTTCCCCCTGTGCTTGGGCAGCAGGAGCATGTGTGCTGGTGGGGACTCTCCTCATTTGTGAGCCCCAGGAGCTGGGAGAAGAGTGGCCATTTTTCCTGATTAGTGGGAGTAGGAGACAGTTAAGAGAAGAGTCTGGAGAAAATGATGAACACAAGAAGGCATGTGTGCTGGCCACACCGGGGGACCCTGGGTCTCATGCCAGCTCTGTCGTGAACATCATACACTGTATCTTCACACATTGCACAAGCTCCTGCAATCATGAGTATCAAGCCCCACGATACAGATGGGGAAACTGAGTCTGGAGGGGGCAAACTCATCAAAACCCTTTACTCTGTCCAGGGAATGCCTCAGCGTCTTTGGGAATCAGGTTATCGGTTGTCACCTTTAAGCAGGAGGTTGGGAAGATTGACTGGGCCTGGATGGGAGTGTGAGGACTTTGGATTAGACTAACTCTGGCAGTCACAGCCCAAGGGGACCCAGCAGAGAAGAACTGTGCCACAGGACCTCTGCTAACACGGTGAATGGCCAGATAGAAAGTTCAGGTGACATTAGGGCTGTCCCCTTCATCTGTGCAGCTTGTAGTCAGGGAGACTGTGCAGACTTGCCAGGGGACTCTGGCTTTCAGAATGAAAGCAGAGACTGTGTCTGTCTATCCAATAACAGCTGCCCCTGTGAATGAAAACTGGACCAGTCAGTGTTTGCTGAATGACTGAAAGGTTGAATGCACGAACACATGAGTACTGGTCACATAGCAGGCACCAAAAACACACAGAGATTTTTTTTCTAAGTAAAAGAAGCCAGTCTGAAAAGGTGACACACTGTAATTCCAACCACAGGACATGCTGGAAAAGGCAACTCTATGGAGTCGGTGAAGAGAGTAGTTTCCAGGTAGGGCCAGGGGAGAGGAGCTGAATTAGCAGAGCACAAAGGATTTTGGGGCAGTGGACTGGGATGTATGACCCTGCCATGGGATGTAAGTCATACGTTTATCTAAACCCAGAGGAGGCTCAATACCAGGAGTGGACTCAAATGCGACCACAGGCTCTGGGTGACAGTGACATGTCTGTGTAGGTTCAATTACAACAAATGTGCCATGTGGTGGGAGATACTGAAAATAGGAATGGCTGTACATAGGGGAGGTATATATGGGAACTCTGTGCTTTTCCCTCAATTTTGTTGTGAACCCTTAAACTGTTTTTTAAAAAACAAACAAAAACAAAAAACCCACAGAGCATGTGGTCTGTGCATTGCTTTAAGAATTCAAAAGGCTCTTCAGGTATCTCAGAGTCATGGGCCTAAAATAAATTGAGACCCTGAAAACATCTCTGTGGCATCCGCTCAGTCGAGGCATTCCTGACCCGAGTACCGTCTTCTTCTGCAAAATCTTCCTCCTCAGACTAGACAAAACCACCTCCCACTGATAAATGGCATCAATGGAGTCTACCCAGCTCTTTAAACTAGATTTCCTCCACACCTAATCCACCCTCGACAAGAAGAGTTAAGTCTAGATGCCACTGCTCTGGTTTTCCTGGCGGCTGCTTTTACCTGAGAAGCCCAGTATTGTTCTGCCTCTGTCATCAAAGTGGGCCTTGTAAGATTCTGGAAGCTAGAAAAATGTGAAGGCCCCTCCAGAAAAAAATCATCACAGCCCCAGGCAAGGTGGGACAACAAACATGGTTTTGGGTTCAAACCCCAAACTACTGACCCCTAGGGAAGCCCCTAAGCCTCAGTTTCCTACCTGTCTGTTGGAGATGGTCACCCCTGTTTTATTGAACCATCAGATGACAGCGACAGGCTTCTAAGAGTGATGCTTCTCCTTCCCCTCGTCCTCCTCCCCACGAAAGCCAGGCAGGGATTGAATGGCACCCCATTTCTCCCCTACTGTGTGGTCTAGGACAAGTGAGTTTGCCCTTTGGGCCTTAGTTTCTTCTGCTGTAAATAATCATAGAATCAGAAGCTACCTAAAAACTAGAACTGTGAACTCCCTGAGGGTCTGGTGGGATGGGGGCAGTCCTGCTCCAAAATGCTGTGAGGCCAGTGATAAATGAGGTGAGGGAGGAAATTCAGGAAAGCAGCAAAACACAGCTAGACAGGAGGAATCACTTCTGCCTCTTCTTTAGCACAGTAGGTTCCCAATCTGTGATCTATTCCCAATGCTGGAAACAAAGACAACAAAATTCCCAACACAAAGAGACTAATGCCTGAGAAATGGAAATGCCTTTTATCCTGACTTGATTACTACACACTGAATACAGATATCAAGTTACCGCACTGGGCTCTGCAAAGATGCACAGATATTACGTCTCAGTTTTTAAATGAGGGCTGGGGCTGTAGCTCAATCTAGAGCACTTACCTAGCACTCATCAGGCCCTGGGTTCCATCCCCAGCACCTCAAAAAAATGAGGTGAGCGCATAGATTGTTCCATGCGAAAAGGCGAGAACGTGTATCAGCAATGCTTCTGTGTTTCGTCCTTACACGTGGACGTGAGGACACAGGAAAGAAAGGGACACCAGGCGACAGGCTGGCTGACTGGGGTGGAGAGGGGATGGATGACAGGGGCTGGACAGGGCTAGGAGAGAGGCTTGCTGGAAACTGTGTGCTCTTCTGTACCCTGAAATTCTGTCCTGAGCATACATACCCCTTTGCAAAAGCGTAAATGTGAAAAGCCAAACAAACTGGATGGAAATCGGTGACCAAATCCCTCAGCATTGCCAATTCTGCAGCCTGGGCCCATCCTAAACCACCTGTGTGGCAAGAGGGCCTGAAAGGAAAGGGATGGGAAGGTCGGGCATTCGCACCCACACCTAGAAGCCAGCTCAGCAGAGGCAGGGAGACAAAGGGTGCGACCAGGAGCAGCAGGACAAGCAGGACCTCAGTCTTTAGTCATTCTGTGATGATTTGAGACAAGGTATACAGTGAGCATCTACTCTATGCTTACTCTGTGCTGAGCATTGGACTTGCAGAAGAACCAAAGGCAGTTTCTGCTTATGCCGGCTCAGAACCTTGGGAGGAATTTTCTTCTCAAAAAAACAAAAATCACCTGGTTAAGCATTCCAACCAAATAGGAAATTAAAAGATTTAAGTAATTCAAGAAAGGAGAAGGCATGTTATAGAAAAAGTTATCCTGACTAGCGGAACCAGTCAAAGTCTAAGGTCATGACCAATGAGTTGGTTGTAACGTGATTTTGAGCTTAATAACTGTTTAGAAAGGCTGCTTAGAAAAGATAAATAATTTGGTAATAATCCTGTACTAAAACTTCATGTTATTTCAACTAAAGCTGACAATGGGGAGGGAAAAGAAGGGGGAAATGAGAAGTACACTAAAGGTTTTTATCTTATCAGAAAAGGAATATTTTTCTACTCTTAATGCTGATAGACGGATCTGGGTTCTAATGGTTGTCAAAAAATTAAAGATAGCCATTAGACCAGTAGAAGTGGAGTATATTACAGTGAACCCTACAAAGAATGTACGTTCATAGAAGCTGACTGTGCTCCAGGATCCAAAGAAAACCTTGGTATAAAAAAGATTAATATCATTGGGGCCCTGTGGCTCAAGCCTTTAGTTGTAGCTACTTAGGAGGTAGAGATCTGGAGAATCGTGGTTCAAGGCTAGCCTGGACAGAAAGTTAGCAAGACCCCATTTCAACAAATGACTGGTCCAGTTGGTGTAAGCTGTCATACCAGCTAAGCAGGGAAGCATAATTAGGAGGATCACTGTCCAGGCCAGCCAAGGCATAAAGTGAGACCCTATCTCAAAAATAACCAACACTAAAAGGGCTGGTAGAGTGGCTCAAGTGGTAGAGTGCCTGCCTAGCAAGCTTACAGCCCTGAGTTAAAATCCCACTATGACTGAAAGAGAAAAAAGAGGAGAGATTACTATCAATAAAGAGTACCAGCCAGGCATGGTGGTACCCACCCGTACTTACAACTACTCAGGAGACTAAGGCAGGAGATTTGCAAGTTCAAAGTCAGCTTGAACTTAACAAGACCCTGTCTCAAAACTTAAAACAAATAAAATAAAAGGAGGGGTATAGTTCAGTGATAGAGCACTTGCTTAGCATATGTGAGGCCTCGGATTCAATCCTCAGTTCTATAAATACACACACACACACACACGTACATACACAAAATAGAGTCCCAGATATAGCACTCTCACAGGCTGCATTACCTGACCGTACCATTCAAATGAAACATCACGAACCACTTGACATTTATAGAAAGCATTCTCCTTCAAAACCCTCTCATCAAAGAGCTCATCAATTGAAATTATAGATATTTGACAAATGACTGACTGTGATAGCACTACTTATCAAACTTATGGGAGGAACTCAAAGCCCTATTCAAAGTAGAGTTCACCCCTTAAGTATGTTTTATATGATTAAACCATGTAGATCATAAATAAATGAGTTAAATACTCAATTTGAAAAACAAGATAATGATAATATGTCCAAAAATGTGGAAAAAGAAAACACTAAGACAAAACCTATAGGACTGAATAGAAAGAAGAAAAACATGAATATCAGTAAGCCAGGTAAGGAGAAACGAAGAGCTAGCTCTTTGAAGAGAGGATGGGAGAAGGGAAACATCAGGAATGATATGCCATGCAGAGAATTTAAATCCATTGACAGACAGAAATGGATGGGTGGCTGCCCAGTTGGGTGGCCAGGTCAGTAGCAAACGATAGCCAAAGTTGGGGCCAGCCTGCAAGCCTTTGAGAATATGATGAAGAAGGTGAGAGTTGCCCTGTGGGGTGGGGTTCCTTCAGCCCTCAGAAAGGTCTCCTTTCTCTCTGGCCCCTGGGATTTTTACCAAAGTTCCCATGTCTTGGACAGAAGGCACCTTGCCTCCAGAAAGGTGGGCTGCTGGCAAGGCTAAGGCGCCACCCCCTCCCCATGGCCCATGCCTGGAATTCCATCACCTCTGCTCCAACTCTTTACACCCAGGTGTCATTGAGTCCACAATCCAGGCTCACAGATGTACTGTCTATTTAGCCACCAGTATTTTTTTAAGTCAACATTGAGAAACTGTGATCAATCAGCCTTGTCCAAGTGCCCAGGGTTACGACTGGTCAATCACTTGCCAAGTAACCAGAGCACTCACTGACCTCTTTGAGCCTCTCCTTTCTCACCCGTGCCAAGGGATAACAATCACTGTTGCACTGGTATGACAGGACTGAGCGTGAAGGAGCCCACCCATGTTTGGCCTTGGGAAACTGGTTTATTCCTTGTTCGTTGAATCATTTGCTGAGAGACTGCTCTGGGCTCCCCCCAGTTCAAAGGTCTAAGCCGACAGGAGCTC
Organism: Castor canadensis; assembly: GCF_047511655.1. NCBI lineage: Eukaryota > Metazoa > Chordata > Mammalia > Rodentia > Castoridae > Castor > Castor canadensis. The sequence goes on along the minus strand of NC_133388.1, from coordinate 13,501,819 downwards.
AGAGCCTGATGGGAGATTGTGGGCAAGATTCAAGTTTTTCCCACCATGGGTAAGTTTTAGGTTCAAGATCCATACCCAGGTAAAGCAGAAAGTATGCCTCAGTGGGGGAAAGGGGAAAGCAAATGAGGCTGGCTGCTCTATGCTGATGGAAGTATGTTTAAGCCCCACCCTGGCCCCAGTGCATGCACCATTGCTGCCCAAAACTCGTGCAAATATTACTCCTGGTAAACCTGCCGAGTAGGTATTGTGCCCCACTAAGGAGTTGAGGAAATTGTCTGTAGAGGTGCAACAGCAGCTCAGCTGATATTTGAACATGGCTTGGCTCTTCCCTCATTGTCCTGCATCCCCAGACAGGCAAAGGCATTCAGTAGGAACTGGACAGGTTGGTGGGACCATGTGGAAACCAGTGCCACTGCTGGGGAAAGAGGAGCTGGTGACAAAAGGAAGGTGGGGTAGGACTGGAGAGGCCTGAACCCCTGGCCTGAGCGCTTTTCTACAGTAGGAAGTAATCCAGACACCCCAGCCAGGTGCTGATGGCTGGCCTTAAGCTGGGACACTTCTCCTGTCCCCTAGCCTCTTGGCCTCCAGATCTTTCCAGCAATGAACAGTGGGAGGATAAATACCAGCCAGGGGGACTTTCCTTGCAAGTGGCCTGGGAAATTTTTTCTCAGAGTTCCTTTGGGTTGTGGTGTCTGTGACTGAGGAACTGGAGGTGGGGACAGCTGGGATACTCACTGGCCAGAACAATCCTTGGATGTGGGGAAAAGCGGAGGCGACTGTCATGCCTGAGACAGGAAAGGGAGTCGAGGCTGGTGAGGTCCTGCGTGCCAGGGATGCTCACGTGGGATCTTCACAGCAGCTCGCAGGCCAGATCATGCTCCTTACCCTATATGTGGGGGACCCAGGCTCAGAGTCACTGCTCGGTCAAAGTCACTCTATTACAAATGGCCAGGCTGGAATCTGGAAGCCAGCCCATGTGATCCTGTGGAGTTGCTGCACGTGGGGTTGGAGTGGCCTAAGAGGATGGTGAGGGGAAGCTCCTGAACCCTTGGAAGTAGTGTGAGTTCCCACTCCCTCCTCTCCCCAGCCTCTGAATCCTCACCTCTGAAAAGCAGCCCTGCCTCCCTCACAGGCTGTGAGCGAGAAAGGAGAAGATGCATTTTTGAACTGCAAAGAAGTAAAGGAAATACTGTATCCGTCAGATTGATTGGAGGCTGATGGTGGGGGTTGGGAACAGGGACAGACAACATAAAAACAAGAAAAATCAAGCTGGCCTTGGGCTTTTCTGCAGCAGCAAATACATCAGACGCCAACAAAGGAGCATCTACAGACAACAGGTTGTGATGCTCTCCTCATCTATAACAAAACACTGAATGCAGGCTAACTTCATAAAGAAGAGAGGTTATGTAGCTCAAAGTTGCAGCTGCTGAAAGTTCAAACTGCATGGTACAGACTCTTGAAGCCCCCTGGCCCTTGTCAGTGTCACCTCATGGCAGATGACAAGGGCAGGAGTACATGTGGGAAGAGAGACCATCTCAGTAAACAAGATGCCAGAGAGGCTGGGGTCTCGCAATCCCTTCTGAGGGCACAGCCCCCAGTGACCTAAAGACCTCATAAAAGTTCCACACCACCTCCCAATCTCACCACCCTGGAGACCAAGCCTCTAGCATCTGACACCTTGGAGGACACACTAAACCACATCCAACCATAGCAGATGCTGAATGGGCTTTCAAGGGTGACAGCAGCAGACACACCTGCTTAGGTGAGGAAGGACTCAGAAAAAAAAAAGCCATTCTTGCAGCCAGCATGAAAAAAAATCACTCAAAGATTTAATCCAGCCCCAGAGACACAAGTGGAGATGAAGACCAGACTGGGGAAGGATGTGTCTCTGCCCTTTTCCTTTGTTCCATTGTTCCTCTTCCACATCATGGAAGAGGCTGAGTTCTGTGGCCTTTGCAGCTTGGAGGGGACCTCCTCTTCCCGGAGCTCCCTCTGTCTCCACAGCTGGTGGCTTCCCGGTGACTCCACCTGTGTGGGGTTGGTGGGGAGGCTCAATAGGAAATCACTGACGAAATAGTTTGTGAAAACTTTAAACATCTCATTTTAAATGAAAACATAATTGTGTTTTATTTACCAGTTTTTATGTAAGCAAGGCCCTTCCTCTGAGCACGAATTGGCTGACTATCTTTCTTACATAAACTAGTTATAATTCTTTCTCTATTTTTTCGAAAAAGGGGAAAACACATAGTATTTAAATATTTTTGTTACACGAGTAATAGTTTTTCTTCAGAGAAAATTTAGAAACCACTACAAAGAATAAGGAAAACCCCAAAGCAACCCGTGATCCAAAGAGAACTCCACCAGTCATAACTTGGTGTACTGCCTTCCAGACTGGAATCGTGCTGTATGTACAGTTTGGTATCCAGATTTGCAACGACTTGGCGTGATCTCAGAAGTCGTGTCTCATTCTTGACAAGCTCTTGGACGCATCTTCTTTCGTGCCTGCTTAATAGTCACAGCATAGACACAGGTCACGTATCCAGCCAGTTCCCTGGTCCTAAACGCCTAGCTTTCTCTTCTGGTCCTCTTTAGGTCTTGGCGAGACCTCTGTCTATGAAATGTTTCCTGACCTTTTTGGTTCTTTTCAGAAATATCATAGAAAAAGTTAAGGGCTTTTTTTTTTTTTAACTTCCTGATCTGCTTTGTCAAATTATCTCCAAATTGAATTTTCTGGAGTCAGGTTTGGGAGCCACTCAACCCCTCTCCTCGTGCCTGACCATATTCAGAGAAGACAAGGAAGCCCCATCTGTCTGTCTGTCTCCCTCCGTCTGCGGCCAGCCCATTATACACCAGATGGCTTTTACATTGCCTTGGATCCAGAGGTTCCTGTGGGGACCAGGCAGTCAAGGGTGGATCCTTGCATCTCACCAGATGCAAGTTAATATTGACTATCTACTAATCCACTCTGTTTACAAGAAGGAAACTGAGGCTCAGAGAGGTACAGACATGCCAGTGGTCACAGACACAGAACTGTGACCCCAATTCCCCCACCGCAGACTTTGGAACAGAGTGTGGGAAGGTGAGCTGTCTCAGCATACCCCTCGCTCCACCTGACACCTTCCAATGGGCCAGGCAGGGCATCATGCAGGGTTTTGTTTTAGGGTTCAAAAACATGAAATGCAAGGGGAAGGAGGCAAGCTCACACATCAGAGACTACCCAGTCCCAGCACGGAAAGTGGGAGTTTCCTACCTGGGTAGGCACCAGAGCTGATAAACCCCAGGGCCCTGCCAGTGGCCTGCACCCGAGGCAGGGGCAGCAGAAGCCTCCCAGTCCTGGGACAGGTAGCCAGTTCTCTCCTACCAGCTGAGTGACAACCAGTGCTCCGCTGCTGGCTGGGGAGATGTATACAGTAGACACAGAGCTGGCAGAGACTGTGTCGCCCCACCTCCCTACAAGAAGGCAGAAGCAGTGTGCAGATGGTACTTCATAGCTGGGTGTTTTTCCAGAAGTCAACACCCTCTTTGAACTTCTTTTCACCCTAAAAATCGGCTTCTGTCATACCCAGTGTAACTCCTCCTACAGAGGGAAAATCAGGCCTCTGACTCTCTTGACCTATAACCAACACCTCTAGTACCTTCACTTCCTACAAATGATTATCTGTCTTGAACCAGAAAGGCCGCAGGGTAAGGAGATGTGGCAGCTGAGTGTGGAGGACGATGTTGGGATAGAGACAGGGGAGGGAAGAGCCAAGGCCTGTGGAGGTGGGAAGGGAAGAAGGACCGACAAGGACTGAGCCGGTCACCAGGGTGGAGTGCAGGGCTCTGTGTAAGAAGACCAATCGTTTCTCACTCAAAGCTCCTAATGCTTCTGTGACAATGTGTGGGGTTTGTCACAACCCCAGCCAGGTGTCTTACAGTTATTCGATTCTCACATACCTACCTGGAACTGGCCTAGACCTGGGGTTCAGGGCTTAGGGCCACAGACTGCCTGCACTTAGACACCCATCCCAAGCCCTAGATCATGACCTGTCCTTTTGATTGGCTAGCTATAAATGAAGGGTTCCCACTGCCCCTTCCTTAGTACAATAATTTGCTAGAATGGCTCACAGAATTAGGGAAACATTTACTTATACTTACAGACTGGTTTTGAAGGACACCACCGGAAATACACAAAGTGAAATGATACAGGTGACAACATGTGAGGATGAGATTCCATGAGCTGGACCAATATCTCTCCCAGCTCCTCCCTGAGTCTGCCAACTCGGAAGCTCACCCTACTGTCTATCAGGTATTTTCATGGCAGCTTCATTCTTCATGATTGACTATTAATTCAATCTCTACCCTCCCCCTCTCCTTCCGGAGGCTGGAGGCTGAAGCTCAAAGTTCTAAGCTTTTTTGTGTGTGTGTGAGTAAAACAGGAGAGTTTACTGAGATAGAAAAGTGTGAAGTGGGAGAGTGAAATTCACAGAGCTGTGGGGGGAAGTCCAAGAAATGGTGCCCCAAGTTCTAAGTTTCTTAGCATGATATGACTTTCTGTGAGCACTAGAAATGCAGCTAGTCCAAAGTGAGATGTGGTAGGTAAATAAAATATATAGCAATTTCAAAGAGTTAGCAGGGAAAAAAAATCACATAAAATAACTCATTAATGATTATTTTATATTGATTACATATTGAAAGTAATAACGTATCGGATATCGTCTAAGTCGATTTTGTGGTGTTATAACAAAATACTTGAGGCTGGGTGACTTATAAAGGAATAAAGGTTGGCTGGGTGTGGGAGGCTCAGGCCTCTCTAGCTACTCAGGAGTCAGAGATCGGGAGGATCACGGTATGAAGTCAGCCTGGGCAAATAGTTCGTGAGACCCTATCTCGAAAAAAACCCTTCACAAAAGCAGGGCTGGTGCAGTGGCTCAAGGTGAAGGCCCTGAGTTCAAACCCCAGTACCCCCACAAAAAAAAAAGTAAGAAAGGAAAAAGGTTTGTTTGGCTCACAGTTCTGGTGGCTGAGAGGTCCAAAAAGCATGGCACCAATGCCCTGGCAAACACCTCTGACTGTGTCACCAGATGGCAGAGGATTGGAAAGGGAACTGGCCACCTGCAGAAAAGGCACGTGTGCAAAGAAGGAAATAAGAGACCAAGGAGGGGCCAGGCTACTCTTTGGCAGCAACCCACTGTAAGGGGAACTTGCTCTAGTCCCAGGAGAACCAACCCACTCCCAAGAGAGGCATTGATCCATTCACAAAGGTGCAGCTCCCATGACCTAATCACCTTCCACTAGGCCCCACCTCCTACAGGTCCCACCGCCTCTACACTCCAGCACCTGAGCCTTTGGGGGACAAGCCCCCACAAATACCTTGAGTGAAATCGAGAATATTATTACAGTTAATTTCACTTGTGCCTAGTAGTCACTTTAAATGTGACCACTACACAGTCGAAATTACTTCTGTAGTTTGATTGGAAAGCCTGCTCTAGGCTGTGGGAATCCCCGTGAAACAGATATCATGGTTTGAAGGAAGAGATGGCAAGGAACCTGAGCTGAAAAGACACTTAAGTGAAGCATCAACAGACCTGATGGTAAAGTAATTTTTTGTAATTCCTTATTAGCTTAAATTAATTGTATAAAGGGATTTCATTATAATATTTACAACATACATACATTTATATAAAGTACTTTGATCAAATTCACCCCATCTATATCAGATTCTGATTCAAGAAAATCAGCTGTGTGGAAAAATTGCAGGAAATGTATGAGGCTGTTGGCAAAAAGAGTACAGGATGGTTGGTGCTGTCTGGGAATTTTTCTTAGTTTCTTTTTGAAGTGACAGTAGGCGTGTGGTTATGCTTTCTGACGTGAATACTGAAATATTTACAGATTAAGTGAGAGCCACACAGGATTTGTGTCGAACAATACAGGCGGGGTGGAGCACCGTTGGGTACAGGAGAAAGACAGGCTGTGAGTTGGGACTTTTTGAAGTTGGACACAGGAGCGCCAGGATGCTGTTCTACTTACTTGTAGATAGGTATATTCAAATTTTCCCATAATAGAAAGTTTAAAAAGGCCCAGTGTGGTGGTACACATTTGTAATCCCAGCACTGAAAAGACTGAAGTAGAAGAACCTTGTGTTTGAGGCCAGTCTGGGCTATATAGTGAGACCCTCTCTTCAAAACTCACAAATTAAAAACCAAAGTTTAAAAAGCATAACCTGGAGTTCTGGCCCAGACATCCCAGGTTCAAACCCCAGCTCTCATCTTACCATTGTTCCTCAGAGTGCTTGTCTGTAAAACAGGGTGACAGGAATGGTCCCTACATTACTGGGGCTTATCTTTACGTGCTCTGAAATGTGGAACCAAAGTAAATGAAAACACATGGTGGCTCTTTATACATTTTCACCAGCTCCACCATGCCGAGGATCACAGTGGTTACCTCTGTCTCACCAGGAGGCAAAAACCAGGATTTTCCACGTGGGTCTGACTCCTGAGTCCAGGCTGGATGGGAGCTTCCTGTGCTCAGGACCCAGCTTCTCCTGTGCTCTGCGTGTCATGTCTTGAGACAGTCTGGGCCCGTTGCTCTGCAGATGTACCGCTCAGAAACACACTCCCTCTCTCTTTCCTAGAAGAGGCGTAACCCTGGCAGAACCCGAGTTTGGGAACTCTGAAGGTTCTCTCTCTGCCTGTCTGAGCGGCTCCACTTCCCCCAGCCAAATCGGCAGAGGACAGAGGTCATGTGGTCTGGGTGAGGCTTCGACTTGGACAGGACTGAGGGCAGGCCTGACAGGGCAGGGCCAAGCCCTGGATCCTCAGGGGCTGTGGAGAGCTGGGCAGGGAGGCCAGGAGCCGTCTTCTCCATGCCACACCTGGTGGGAGAAGCTGGCTAAGACTGATTCATTCTGCGTTTGGTTGCTGATGGGTGAGGAATGACCTTTGAAAACTCAGAGAGCTGCACCCGTTGCCTCGGCTTGCATGTCCCTCAGGATGGAGAGCTCACTGCTTCCCTTTCTTTAGGGCTGGGGTTGTGCAAAGTCTCCAGAATCATCTTTTACAACCCTGCATCCCCCATGAGAAAGGAAGGCCCAGAGGGCACATCTGGTCCCCAAGGCTGTGTCCTCAGGCAATACACCTTGCACCTCTTCGCTTTAGAGTCTCAGACAAGGGAAGAGCTCCCCGCTGAGAGGTCAGGGAAGGTGTCTCAGAGGAAGTGACATTTGTGATGGCCCTAGGATGTTGCTTGATGTGATAGCTCAATCGCACACAGAATATGGCAAACACAGAGAACAGAAGTTCCTGTGAATGAATGAATGAACAAAGCAGGAAGGCCACCCCCAGGAGGTGAAAGGAAGCAGGGCTGGGTCCCTTCAGGGCCCAGGGCTGGTAATGGAAAGCCTTGGACCCCAGACATGACAGTGTACAGAAAGGGACCAACTCCAGATCCACCTTCCCCAAACTCAGTGTTCTTTGCTCACTTACTCGCTCGTTGGGCAGGGCCAAAACTGCTTCATGACACCACAGATTGTTGTTCTCTGCGGCTGGCTCAGACTGTTTATTGTGTCTTCCTCCCCCTTGTTTTGTAAACCCGGCTATGGGGGAAAGCCAGTCACAACACACACTTGCACATGGTAGAGGAGCCAGGGCAGTGGCCAGCCTGGTGAAGGCTTCAGGCCAGCCTCCTTTCTTGTGGCCTGGCAGGGCTGGTGCCAACCCCCGGGCCTCAGGGAGCAATGGGGGGCTGAAGGCTGCAGAAACAGCCTTCCTGACTCATCCAGCATGGCTCCCTTCCCAGCCCCAGCTGCCCCTGGAGGACTGCGTTTCAGGAACACCGCTCCTGTCTGGACATGCAGCCTTCCTTTCTTATGTGGTTTTTGGTTTTGCTCTTTGGAAAAGATTTCTATTTCCTCATGTTATAAGTGAATTAAATGCTCGTGGCAGGAAACCTAGGGTATTCGGGGATGTGGGAAGAGACATCTTTGTTGCCACACAAAGGCATCTGCTCTTGACATGGGGTGCATGCCCCCCAACCCCAAGCATCTCTGCGTGGGCTGGAGCCCTGGGTAATGACAATGGGACAATGCTGACCCAAAGCTCTGCCTGTGACAGGGCATCTCTGGGATGATAAACAGGACAGGAGACTGGGAATTGGGATTGGAGGTCCTGGGTTCAAGGTGGAGCCCAGCCACTGACTGGTGTGACCTGGGAGGGGGTCTCCGAGGTCACTTCTGCAACAGAGGAAATTTGATCAGATTCTGTCCAAAAACTCCACCTGCTCCAGTGTTCCAGGACTGTCAGGGTGTTCCAGATTTCCCCCAAGGGTGAAAAACAGGAGGAAAGGGCACAGCAGCCTATGCATCAAGTAAGACAGTCCCTGGAGGAGCAATGTCCACAAGAACTACAGCCCTGTCCCCAGCCCGTGAGTCCCTCCAGCCTGGTGCAGATCCCTGAAGTCACCTCCACAGCAGATGAGCATGTTTCAGTATGTGTGCCTGCTGTGGCTGTCATAACACCACCTCTCTAGGCCTGTTTCCCCCTCTTTGAAAGGGAGTGGAGGGGCAGGCTAGACATTTTCTTTTTCAGCATCTTTTCTCCAATGAAAGTGTTTGCAGAAACCCAGTGCAAAGCAGAGAGGACAGAAATGCTGACATTTATGCAGCAGCTAAGGTGGCCAGCACTGTGCTAAGTGCTTTGTGGTCATTAACACCCTCGAGGTCTCACCAAACTTGGCAGGTAACCGATCTCACCCATTCGGCCCATAAAGTGAAGCCCTGAGAAGGTGAGCCATGCGTTCAGTGTTATCCAAGTGTGGGAGCTGGGATTCTGACTGGCCGTGGGTCTCAGCCTTGAAACCACAGGACCTTTGTACTTCCACTCCCCAGACCTCTCCAGGCCCCTGTCCCATGTTGTCACATCCCTGTGCACACAAGATGGTGGCCCAGAGGCCTAGAGACAGTCACATCCAGTTAGTAACCAAGACTTCACCAGAACCTAGGTCCTGGGCACACATGTGCATAGATGTGACAACTCCTCTCAGCCCCCTGCCACATTTGGCTCAAGCCCCACACCAAAGGTGGCCAGCAAGATGGAAACCAAGGGGCCTCCTGTGGTGGGAACCCAGCATCATCATGTCATCCCAGTGGCCCGACACCCAGCAGAGCCCAGGGGTGAGGAACAACCACATTGCTCACCTGGCAGCTGCCTGGGGGTAGCTGTTTCCCTGTCCTGTGCTACTTGTCCCCCAAAAGGCCCCATTCCTGTGGCCAGCTGCACCTGGGCGGCCACCTGCACAGAGCTTCTTCCTTGTGAGAATGTGAGGTAGTGTCCCCACCTCCAGGACGCCGTTCACGAGCCCAGAAGTCCTCAGCTCAGGACATGCCCTGCATCAGGAGCTGTGCAGGGGGGAGCCAGTCCAGTGCAGAGCAGGACTTGACATCTGGGCTCAGGTAACCTTGGGTTTGAAGCCCAATTCTGCTTCTGATTAGCTGGGTGAGCTTGAACTAGCTACGGCTATTTTGCTGCCTCTGTGTTTTTATCTGGAATGTGGGAATGATATTCACCAACTGCTCAATATGGTCGGGTAGTAGGCACACACAGTATGCACTTCTGTTTCCCTTTGCCTCCATCCTGCAGAGATGTCTGCTGGAGAAATAAGCAACTATCTGTCAGTCAACAATCACTTATTGAGCAACTATGGTATGTTGGGCGATTGACAGGGAAAGGAAGAGGCAGCAACAGGCAATTATGGTAGATGTGCCATATAATAAATGTCTAGGGGCAGAGAAGGGAGAGAAGATGCTGCTCCAGGGTGTGGGTCAGTCAGGGTTTGACCAGAGAAACAGAACCCATGGAAATATGAGATTTGTAGCAAAGAGTTGGCTTGTATGCCTGGAGGATCTGGTTAGGCACTCTGAAATCTGAAGAAGGCCTTCAGGAAGGGTCAGCATAGACTCTGGGCAGGGACTAAAGCTATTGCTCATAAGCAGAGCTCCTTCTTCCTCTGTGAAACCTGGGATCCCCTCTACGTTCCTTCCACTGATTGAACCAGGCCCACCCAAATAATCCTGTATACTGTCCCTTGTTGAAAGTCAGCTGATGGTGGACTCTAATCACGTCACATCCACAAAACGTCTTCACAGTGCGCATGGATTAGTGAGAGGTGGCACAGCAGGGGACTGAGCAGAGCAGAGTACTTGAAGGAGGCTCCACAAGAGGGCAGCAACTGGCAGAGGGAGGAGGGCTGTATCAGGAGGAAGCCCTGGGGAGCAGGAGTGCTCAGAATGAAAACACATTAAATAAGAAGGAGCTGGGAAAGGGAAAGTCTTAATAAACAGCAAAAACAAACACGAGGCATGTTTTTATGGCCGTTAAAGGTGTTTGCCATGGAAGAAACGCCCTGGATATGACTTCTCACATAAACCATAAAACCCCAGGAGACAAAAAGATGGCTGAGTGTCGCAGATGAAAGGAGCTGTGTTTAGGCCTAGAGCCTAAAATATTTTTGAACATTTTTTACTGCGGTTACTTTTTTTAAGGAAATTTTTAATTTCTTTTTAAGGGCAAGGGGTGTTAGGATGTCAGATGAAATTGCTTGCTTATTAAAACTGCAAAAGCCCAGCATTAGGGAACAGCAAGAAAGCTGAACAGAAAAATCTAGACCCAGCAAACAAGAAAAGAAAAAGAATAGAGCAGCCCACCCCCACCCTGGGAGCCGAGTCAGGCACGGAAGGCTCTGCTTCTCAGCATTCCTCACCCCCCACGAGTCCCTACCCCGTCCCTTAGTAAGTATTTCCAGAACATTCCAAGCCCATAAAATGTCCAAATGCTGGAAGGACTCACATGCATGTGTCGGCAATTGGATCCGAATTTCTAATTTAGTTCTCTTTAGGAGAACAGACATTGACTTCCCACACCCCGTCTTCCCCCTCCCTATAGGCAGCCCTGGCCTTCCTCTTTTCAGGGAAAAGGGCTCCTTGGGTACTGTCCTCGGCCACGCCTCGGTGCTGATTCATGAGACCCCCCACTCCCCTCACCCCCAGTGTGCGGCTGGAGCTTTACCTAGTGACAGTCTATAAACAGCATCCTGACTCAGAAATCACGCAAATCAGGCTGGGGAGGAAAGATTTATCCTGAGAGATGTCAGGGGAAGGGATTCAGGAGACCTTGGTTCTTTCCAGCTCTGGCTTTTTGACTCCAGCTTGTCAGGTGGCCTGAAGGATTTTACTTACTGATAGAGAAAATATTGTTCAAGAGATTGGGATGTGGACAAGCCTGGCCAGCATGGTGGAGGGTGGAAGGTGGGAAGTTGAAGGAGGAGAGTCCTCCCTCCAAGACTGAAGACAAGGGAGCAGACGCATCCTCACAACTTACGTGCACACACACACATGCACACACGTGCAAAGGCACGGGTGGAGCAGAAGCCCTAGAACCGCAGGTGGACCTCCAGTCTCACTGGTTCCCGTGGATGGTCATGATACAGCTGTCCCAGCCACACACACTGTCTCCATCCACCAAGACCATCTGTCAAAGCCTTCGCTGGTCTGTGAATTTAGTAGGGGAGCAGGCTGGGTGGAAGGAACTCCTCCTGAGCCCTACCTGCCCTGTCTGGCTGAGGCAGGGCCCCTAGTGGTGTAGGAAGGGCAGCTTACATCAGTGACCCCACTGACTATGTGTTTCCTGCACTTAACACAGATTGATTCCACTCCTCACAGCAGCCAGAGGCGGTAGGGACTAATTTACACTAATTTACACCCATAGTACAGCTGAGAAGAATGAAACCCTGTGAGGTTATATAGCCTGTGCCAGGGAGGAGGACCCCATCCAGAGCCCCCGCACCAAAGTGCCAGGTTGTGCTTCCCCACTTGTCATGCAAGTTCCCAGCTAGATGTTTTCGGGCTGGGATCTCACATCTGACCATTCACACCCACGGGTTCTGCCATATCTGTAACAGCTATGTAAGTGTTTCTTTAATATGCACTTATTTTTAAATGTAAACAGAAAGCATGTATCATTTGTTATTAAAAAGGGATAACTAGGCTGGGTTGTGGTGGTTTGTGCCTATAATCCCAGCTCTCGAGAGGCTGAGGCAGGAGGATCGCAAGGTCAAAGTCAGCTTTGGCTATAAAGTAAGACCCAGTCTTACAAAACCAAGAGAAGAAAAAAGAGACAGGTATAAAAATACAAGCATTCTATTAAAGCCTGGCTAGATTTGGGGGACCAGCCAAAGCTATGAGCCTACTCTCTTTGCTAAAAGGAAGTATCTTCATCCGTTTCTGGGTAATTTATAAAGGAAAGAGATTCATTTGGGTTCATGGTTCTGGAAACTGGATGTCCAAGATAGTGGGGCTACAGGGGCCTGTGATGCTTTAATTTATAGTAGAAGGCAAAAGGTCAAGTGCCTTGAGGACTTTCCCTAGCTCTGGAGGGACACACTCAAGCCACAGCAGGGAGATCACAAACACTAGAGAGGTATGGAAGACACCCAGCACCACGCTGAGACGTTCTCCTTGGCCTAATTAGAAGGAAACACTAGATGGTTCGGTCGCCATGGAGTCTACATCCCCCACAGTGGCAAAAGCGTCCCACTAAAATGCCCAGCCTGAAAAATGCCAGACAGCAGACCTAGGGAAAGAAACATTCTTCCTTCTGTCCTCTGAGCTCTTGGGTGGGGCCCCTGTAGTGAAAGACGGATTTGTAAGAGAACCACAGACACATCTACTAATGTAAGCTCTATGTGACATGGGAGTCTCCCAAGGAAATGAGCAGGACGTAGTGGCACCTCAGTGTTTCAGTGCCAGGTGTGCTGGAGAGTGGTGTGCGGAGAGAGGTGAGAGGACCCAGCGACTGTCACCTGTGTGACAGTGGGGGCAGCCAGGCCCATGCGTTCAGATGTCTTGAGGTGCCCTATGTCCTTAGGGGCAAAGGATGCTAAGGGCGCCCCTCACGTGAGGTCTTCTGACTGTTTCGGAGAAGGCCACTGGGTCCTTCCGTACCTGCTGCTCCTCACTTTCTTTCAACTTCCCATAGCCAAGATCTCCAAGCACCAGATTTGGAGGTGGCATGCCCTCGGTCCCATCATTGCCTACAAGTCTGAGAGCAACAGATAGAGCTTGTCCCTTGAGACAGTGATACCAGGCATTTGGGGCAGGCCACAGTCTCCAAGGCCCTAAGATATGGAGTCCTGGGACTCCTCCCTCTGAGGCTGATGCGGAATTTTCTGCTAACAGTGCCGGTCCTGGTGTTTCTAGGCAAAGGGAAGCGAGGTGCTTTTAAAGCAAGGCTTCTTAGGCAGAATGCTGAGGAGAGGAATACAAGTGCATCAGAACCTTGGATGTCCTGGAGGACACTGTGTCACTGCAGGGTCAGCTCTTGTCCCCAGTTCACCCCACCCATGAAGGTTGGCACCTGTGAGGGCCCAGGACCACCCTCCTGGCTCTGTAGATAAGAAACTGAGGCCCAGAGAGACCAAGCAACTCACTCAGGATCACAGAGAGTGACTGGCCCGACCCCTCCCCATGCCAATGTGATGAGCACTGAGCTCCCTTCCCTCATTTCTTTACAGAAACTTCTCGCATTTGACAATTGCGGGTGTATTCATCAGGACCCTGGGAGGACAGAGGGCACATCCAGGCTGGGTAGCAGGATGAGAAGTTGACTAGGGCTCCATGTGCAGGGGTGTAGACAGCACGGGATTTGGGTGGGGCTCAGGGCTGGCATAGCCAGTCTCCCGGATACAGGAAGCTCCCCGAGGGCCCCCAGGCAGGGAGCTAGGGGAGCCAGTGCCCCATCTTCACTCCCCTCCCCGCTTAGCCTCCTTCCCTCACTTTCATTGGCCAAACCCAAAGGAAAGCCAGATGGCAAGACTTCTGTTGATTTCCTATCACTGTGATTAGTTGGCGATTCTAAGTGACCATGTGACATTGGCTTCTCCAGAGCACAGATCCATGCCTGTCCCCACCATTCATACCTGGCTCCCAGCATGCAGTGAGCACTACATGAAGCTGTGTTCAGGCAACTAAGAAACCCCTCACCCTTCCTGGTGGTCCATACATGTGCTACACGGTACCCAGCACCCCCTGCCCCCACCTAACCATCTTTCCTCCTTTGGTCTGTGCAGGTGGAACCTCCCTCCCCTCCCACTCTGAGGCCAAATGCTGTCTACCTGGAAGAGACCCCTATTCATGACTATTTACCAGGACCCTGAACCCACCACAGCCTCTTTTGGGTAAGTCAAAGGGTGGCTTCTGTTCACGGTGTCCAGGAGAGCTGTACCCGCGCAGTCTAGACAAGAACAGAGACTGTGAGTTCCAAAGACGAAACTCCCAAGTGTTCCAGTCCCTGCGAGCCTGTCAGGGCAAAAAGAGCAGACTGTTCTGTGGGACTGGGGGAGGGGCGGGGACAGCTCCTCACAGGCCAGCTATCCCGGGTGAAATGAAGGCAAGAAAGCCAAACCTTGAGGTCAGCACCCAGATGAGACAGAGATGTACAAGCTGCTGTGGAGACAATGTCTCCAGCGGGGAGCTGACATTGGTGGGAGACCAGGACACTAAAGAGAAATGTGGGGGGAGGAGGATGACCCAGAGTGGAGGCAGAGGAACAGAAACAGAGGTCATTCCTAAAACACTGTGCTGGCAGGGTGGGCAACAGAGCTCTCCATCCTATCCCAGGGCAGGTGCAGCCCACAGCTCACCAAACAGCTGTGTCCACCAGGGCCGTGCAGTTCCCCCTTACCAGGCAGCCTCTGATGCTCCTGGAGTTTTTCAGAGGCAGCCACAGGCCAGGGTGCAAGCCATTGGCTATGACCTGTGGATGGAAATGAACAAGTAGCATCCGGGGCTATGCTTCCCTCTCCTGCACATGGGCCATGGGAGACACCAACTCCCAAAGCCAGGCACCGAAGACAGGCAGAAGTTGAAGTAGAGGCTCCACCCCAGGAAGTCTTGCTATGGAGCTGGACACTGGAGAGAGGCCTGCAGTCAGGGGCACAGGGCTCCATGGGGGCAGCTTCTCGCAGCAACATGGTGTCTAAGCCGCAGCTGGAAGATGCAAGGCTGGGGTACTAGAAGCAACTGCAGGCTTCACTGGGGCCAGAGGCCTTGAGTCCAAGGTGGCAGTCATTTCTCTCCATGGGGTGCTGCAGCTCCCAACAGGGTGCTGGCTCCCCCGACAGTGAACAGTCCAACAGGCCAGGAAGGAAGATGCAGTTCTTTTTATGAACTAGGCTGGGGAGTCACACAGGATCACTGCCACCATCCTCAGCCGCAAGTCACAAAGTCTAGCACACATCTTGGGGAGGGATTAGACTCCTCCTTTTAAAGGGAAGAGTATCAAAGAATTTTTGGATGTATGAAAGCCATACATCACCAGAGGGATCTTTGCAGAGCACACTCCCTATACCCTCTTGAGGACTCTTCAAAGTCCTCAAGGACACCCAGTGAAGACCACCCTCATCTCTAGCACCTCTCACCTGCCCTTTCCAACATCTGACACTGCTTTACAGAATATGCTGGCTACTTCCCACTCCTGAGCCTCTGCTGGAGCCATGTCCCCTGCCCTTTCCACTCTGGGTCCTTCAGGACCCAACTCCAGAGCCACCCAACCTCATCCACCTGCCTCACCCCAATTCCGTGCCCCTCCTGCTCTGCACTCATAATGGACTAGACTAGCAGGGTAGGGGCAGAGGAATTCCTCTCCAAATCCCTGTCCCCAGGGTGAGCGCCTCCCATTGTAGGCACCCCAAAAACCTCTCCGGGATAAAAAGCTTTGATCAGTGGATGAATCACAGGTCCCAGCCTGGCTCCAGGATGGCGCCAGCTGCTGTGAAGACAGAGGGGCTTTTCCTGGGAAATCCCAGAGGTGTTGAGCAGAGCCTCTGGGGATTTGTTGCTCAGCCCTTCCTTCTCTGACTGCCCCACAATGTACCTCCCAAGAAGGGTCTTTGCCTCTTCCTCCCTTTGCCCACCTTACAGGGTACTAGGGTGAAGCCAGTTTTGCCAACCTCTTGGTGTGCTTTAAGCTTTTCAATGAGTCTTCACAATCACTCTTTAATTTGTACCTTGCCACCATGCTGCAAGGCAAGTAAGGAAGAGAATTGTACACTACTCTGCAGAAAGCACAGTGGAAACTCAGAGAGATCAAGCAATTTGTCCAAGGCCACACAGCTAGGGTTGGAACCCAAGTCTGTCCAAAACCCGTGCCTCTTTGCTAAAGGTAGAGATGAATTAGCCTTCACAGCAAGTACTTCCAGAAAGTGACTGATCCCCTGGTCTGTCTCACCTAAGAGTGAAAGAGGAATCTGTGGGTTATGATGAGGTCGCCAATACAAAAGCAAGAACTTGCAAACAGTAGTGCTGGAATTTGATAATAGGTTGAAAAAAAAATAGACGATTATTCATGCTTATTGAACTGAATGCAGAGCTTGGGGCTTTTTGCATATTGTCTCAGGTCTCCACCACAATCCTAAGAAGTGAACTTTTATTATTTCCATTTTACTGGTTAGGTCATTGAGGTTCAGAGAAGCTATGGACTTCTCTAAGGTCACACAGCTAATAAATAGTGGAACGAGGTTTTAAACTTAGGAGGATCTTGGGCTCTAAAGCCCCACCTTTCCTCTCCATTGTGCCTCCTGAGATGGTCTTCATTGCTTGGCTGGTGGGAGTGTGGTATAAGATGCTGCCCTTTGCCAGAAGAGGCAGGCTGTGGAGAGCAGGAAGTCCCAGCCTGGAGCAGATGGGCTGCAGTCTCAGGGTCAGGCTGGAATCTCCTTGTCTGTCATGACATCATTTTTCTCGTCTAATTAATTGCTCACCTATGAAATGGCTTTGAGAGTCTGAATGATAACCTGCCCCCTTGGGAGGGCCTGGGTGGTGAGGAGAGGACAGGCTGTGCGTCCTCTCACGGTGGGAGCTTCCAGGAGGTCAGGGCCCAAGACTCATGGTTATTGTTGATGGTTGCTGGCCCAGGAAGCATCCCAGGGGGGGCTTCGAGGCACAGGCATGAGGTGTCCCGTTACAGCCCAGGGCAGAGGGGCTCTCAAGGCCCAGGAGTCAGGGGTCTTCTAGTGCCAGCAGTGAGGACCCCGAGTCCTACCTCCCTCCCTTGTCCTGGCTGAGTGTCTTGGGGCGTCGCTTAGCCAAGTAGATGGGGCAGTTGTTTCTTTCCCCTTGTGACCCAGGTGGGTGTCTAACAGCTCTTTCCGCCTTTCAGCACCGAGATGGTCAACATCACCTCGCATGTCCTCACATCAGCCCTTAATGGGACCCTTTCACAGGACGACTGCCCGGACGCCAAGTGGCTGGAATGGATCAATGCCACCCAGGCCCCTTTCCTCTGGGTCCTGTTCCTGCTGGCTGCGCTGGAGAACATCTTTGTCCTCAGCGTCTTCTGCCTGCACAAGAGCAGCTGCACGGTGGCAGAGATCTACTTGGGGAACCTGGCGGCCGCGGACCTGATCTTGGCCTTTGGGCTGCCCTTCTGGGCCATCACCATCGCCAACAACTTTGACTGGCTCTTCGGAGAGGTCCTGTGCCGCGTGGTGAACGCCATGATCTACATGAACCTGTACAGTAGCATCTGCTTCCTGATGCTGGTGAGCATTGACCGCTATCTGGCCCTGGTGAAAACCATGTCCGTGGGCCGGATGCGCCGTGTGCGCTGGGCTAAGCTCTACAGCCTGGTGATCTGGGGCTGCACCCTGCTGCTCAGCTCGCCCATGCTGGTGTTCAGGACCATGAAGGAGTACAACGAGGAGGGCTACAATGTCACTGTGTGCCTCATCGCCTACCCCACCCTCACCTGGCAGGTGTTCACCAACGTCCTCTTGAACCTGGTGGGTTTCCTGCTGCCCCTGAGCGTCATCACCTTCTGCACGGTGCAGATCATGCAGGTACTGCGTAACAACGAGATGCAGAAGTTCAAGGAGATCCAGACGGAGAGGAAGGCCACCGTGCTGGTGCTGGCCGTGCTGCTGCTTTTTGTCGTGTGCTGGTTGCCCTTCCAGATCAGCACCTTCCTGGACACGCTGCTGCACCTCAACGTCCTGTCGGGCTGCTGGCACCAGCACATCATTGACGTCATCACACAGATCAGCTCCTTCGTGGCCTACAGCAACAGCTGCCTCAACCCGCTGGTGTACGTGATGGTGGGCAAGCGCTTCCGGAAGAAGTCCTGGGAGCTGTACCGCGGTGTGTGCCGCGGGAAAGGAGGCTGTGTGGCCGAGCCTGTCCAGACAGAGAACTCCATGGGCACCCTGCGTACCTCCATCTCTGTGGAGCGCCAGATTCACAAACTGCAGGACTGGGCGGGCAGCAGTCAGTGAGGGGACGGTCGGACGCCACCAGGGCGACTGTTGATGTAAATGAGGACTGATGGACAGTGCTCCTCAGTGCTCCTCCTCAGAGATCCCAGGAAGGGCCCCAGGGCATCCTCTAGGACCCTGGGCAATGAGTCTGTGTCTCCAGGGAAGCAGAGCTGAGTAATTCCTGCCCTGCCCTACTGCATGAGCTCACTGAGGGGATGAGGTGCCTGGTGCCCAGTCACGGATTCCAGAACCTCCACAGTGTGATTCTTATTTTCTGACCTTCTGGTGAGGCTGCTCCTTCCCAAGAGTGAGGGGATCTGGGGCGGGGATAGGAGTGACAGAGCTTCCCTCCCACATGGTGTCCCTCTCAGCCCCAGAATAATAGCTTGGATCTCCAGGAGAACTGCCACCCAGGTTGCATACCCTGGCAGACAGGGCCAGGCTGTCATCAATCCATGCAGTTAGAACTTTGGAGGATGGCTTCTCACTTAAGTGATGGCTAAACTCTGAAGTCCCTGAAAAGGACCCAGAAACCAAGACTCTGTGACTCCTGTCACCAATGGACAAGCCCGTCTATGCAAAAGATGAACCCAAATACACACTTATTGAATACTTTCTATATACACAGCACTGAACACTGTGGGCAAGAGGGAAGAAAGAGACAATGCAGTCTTTGTCTTGAACCCAAATCTCAGGTGGGAGTGTGTGAGCACTTGCATTCACCAGAAGGCTGTTCATAAGACATGGGCAGCGCACAGGGCACTGTGAGCACAACAGAGAGTAGTACAGCAAGGAGCCTGCGGTCCCAGCTCAGCCCATTACCAGATGCATAATTGCCTTGTCCCCACCTCAGTTTCCTCTTCTGTAATGAGAGGTTGTTATGAGGATTAAAGGAGACAGCAGGCATCAAAATACTTTGAAAAGCCAAAGGTACCATGTAAGTGTAACTACGCACTCTGCACGGGGATACATTTATTGTAAGGAAAAGACACAAAGGTTTAGAAACCGCTCTCTGGAGATTAGGTACTGGAAGGCACAGGTGGGGTGCAGTGCATGCCAGCAGGTATCCAAGACTATTGGCTCCCTTGCACCCTTCCACACCATCACCCACACCCATGCATACTCAAGCACTTGCAGGGAAGCCACCCCTTCAATGTTCGGTTTGCAATGAGGCAGGGAGAGCCATTTCTTATTGGACCTTCCCAGGGCACCACAGTGCTCAAGCCCTGACTGTCTGGGGGTGTACAGACTGCTTCACGATGGTCTGTGTCTCAGTGGTCAGGGGTGCCAGTGAGTGGCTTATTTGAGAGTGACCCAGAGAACAGAAGTTCTGGGTTCAGTGGAGGGCATGAAACACTGCTTCCAGTACTAACCTCCCTACACAGCAGGCCAAATGCCTCACCAGTAAGGCCAAGAACCCTGCGCCTGTGAGGCCAGGGGCTTACAAGACCTTGAAGAAGACACCTGGGCTGATGCACCCACCCCTCAAACAGGTCCTCAGCTAAACAGAGATGGAGAAACCCCTCCCCCAGCCAGTTAGTTTCCCATTAGAACCAACAGGGGCCTGCTGGAGGCTCTGCCTAGGCCGGTGGACAGAAGTGGACTCTAAGCCAGCATGCCTGGCCAAGAAACAGCTCTGTCCCAGGCCTCTGGTTCTTCTCAGAGGATTGTTTATTTTTCTCCTTGTCTTCATAAACCTCCTCCTGTGGCCAGTACCACACCAAGCCCCTGGGGAGATATGAAGAAACAGACTGCCCAGGCTCCAAGGTCAAGCCACTTAACTTAGATCCAACGTTACTCCAGAGCCTTGAGTGCAAGAGAAACAGGAAATGAGGGTTTGGTAGTTGGCTAGCTTTCCCCGGAGAGGCTGGAACCAAAGAGGATTTGGTTTGTAAAGATCCCATAAATCCTGGCCAATCTAACTCTAAATTTCATAACAAAAAGGATCCTGAAGCCATGCACTGGTGGCTCATGCCTGTAATCCTAGCTACTCAGGAAGCAGAGATCAGGATGATCATAGTTCAAAGCCAGATCAGGCAAATAGTTCATGAGAATCTATCTCAAAAATACCCAACACTCAGAAAGAAAAAAGGGCAGGTGGAATGGCTCAAGAGATAGAGCACCAGCTTAGTAGGTGTCAGGCCCTCAGTTCAAACCCCAGTACCACCATAAATAAAAAGGACCCTAAAAAATCCTTCCCCTACCATCACAACTCTTCCCCAATAAACATATGCACTTATAGCCCGAGAAAGAAAACAAGTGACATCTGAAGTGGCTATTAGAACTCAACATTACAATGATGTCTGTGAATGGACAGTGGGAGGTGCCTTTGGTGCCCGGTTCTCAGCAGAACACATGGTGGTCTGTGCGTGCAGGAACACAGCTGGCCACAGCCTGTGCTCCTTTTAGTCAAAATGGGTCTGTGGAAGGGGAGCTTCCTGTGCCTTGTGTTGATTCTCTGATAAAGAAGTCTTGTGAAAGACCCAAAGAACTGTCACACTCTACAGAGGAGGCTGCTCACGTATGGTTAGGAAAGGGGCAAATTGTGTAATCTCATGTCTCTTTATAGTGTAATAAATGGATGAAGAGTTTTGCATAGCTCGGTGGTTTGTCACAATTCCTGAATCCCCTGAGCTTTGTCTCTTAGGCAATGGGAAGCTTTGGCAGGTGAGGGACCCAATCCTTCCCTCTCCCTTCTGTCATGGAGATCAGTGGTCTCCAAGCTTTAGCAATTGTAGGTTCCTATAAGTTAAAAAAAATGCATACTTACTAATATTGATTAAAATGTGCATTCTAAAATATAAAATATACTCAGCAAGTTGTGTAGGAAATTTTCAGGAAATGTGGTTAGAAAGTATTAAGAGTAAATGCTCTCCCACCCTATTGTCCTCCAAGGATAAACCATTACCAAATTCCTATCTGGTGCCCAGGAGGTCCCATAATCACAGCAATGGAAGCCACCCAGGCATTCACTCATACACAATTTATGGAAGCATTTATAGATTGCTTGCCACTTGTCTTCCCTTCAGATCAGAAGTATCTTCTACAATGTCCAGATTAAACCCCACTGCTTGCATAGACCCAGTAATGGGGAACTCTACCCATTCCATTTTGGTACACCTTCATTATCCATTCACCTATTCATTAATCAAAACTTGCATTCCGTATCTCCATAAATAGCACTGCTCAACCACCCACAAGCTCATCCGTGCCAGAAACCCGGGACTCAGTGCTCAACATACCATCTTTTTGTCTGTTTCACCAAGTGGATCAACACACCTCTCTTACATTCTGTCCCATTTCCCAGATCTGTCTGCTTCTTTCCATGCCAACCATCATGTCTTACTGGTCTGCACCTCCAGTATGAGCCACCACCACCTCCCAATTCTTATTTGCCATTCTATAGCCAATGGACTTTAAGACCATAAATGTGGGCTGAGGTTGTAGCTCAGTGATAGAGCACTTGCTTATCCTGTGCAAGGCCCTCAGTTCGATCCCCAGCATTGAAAGAAAAAGGCTACAATCACATTCTTGGGAGGCGGTAAACCTAAAAACCAAAGCTAAGGTTATGGAATCAGGGAGATATGGACTCTCCTGTCCTAGGTTCTTATTTCTGCATGGTTGACTATCTCATCCATTCCTTCTGAGTCTATGTGGCCACATTTGCAAAATGGGGAGAGCAGTGGCTACCGTATCTCACAGAACTGTGAACAGGGTTGAGGGATGAAAGCGTTTAGTTCAGTACACTTGGCAATGAGCATGTGTTAGCTGCAAAAGTGCTAATGCTGATGATGGTGAGGAGAGACTGGTGGTGATGGATGGGGATGGTGTTAATGATGAGGGTAGTGGTGGTGGTGCAGCAGTGCCCCAACCCTCTTAAAATAAAGCCCCATGTGGTTTGCAAGATCCTTTCTTATCTGGCCTCTGTCTGGCCCTCTCTTTCCCTGTCTCTACTTCCCGACTTATCCTCTGCCTTCCAGCCACAATGGACCCAAGTGGGTGGAAGGATCTCAGCAGACATTTCACTGTCTGGTACTGCCCCCACACACACTTCTGGCCAGCCTGCCTCCTCACTGAGCATCGGCGAGACTGAGAAAGCCCCTCCTCTGGGAGATGGTGATGTGTACAAGACTCACTATTAATTTAGGAGGCAAGGAGTCAAAAGTGAGCCTCAGGGAACTAGCAAGGTCCTGACTCCTGCATCTGCCCTGGCCAGAGGGGTGACGGCCAAGTACAGATATGCACACTGGATGTCAGGTGACCCTACAGGACTTCATGCTAGTAATAATGGCCCCACTGACTTATGAAGCCACTTGAGTGCCTTCTTCATGATTCAGAAGGCAAAGTCTATTTTGTAGAACTCAGCAATTTGTTACACAATCCCCAGCCCTAATCCCCGACCCAGGCCCCAGGAGGATACAGGAGTCAGGAATGAGCAACAGGGGTCAAGGTTTAGCAACAGCAGTGGCTGAAAGTTTAAGTTTGTTTTATGGTTTGGGGACTGAGGCCAAGTCTAGGTCAAAGAGGCCTCTGGGATGCCTCCCACTGCTTTGAGCACTGCATGGGCTCCATTCTCACCCCTTGGCAGGGACAGGGTTTGTGTGATCTCCAGGTCATGGGGAAACGAAGGCCAGTGGGGGGCAGGAACTTGCCAGGGCCACACCATTCTTATCTTAGGTAGGGTGCTGGGAGGTTCTGCCAATTCTGGGGTGTTCAAACCTTAAGAAAAGGAGGACAGACTCAAATTGTCACAGAGAGGCCCTTAAGGTGGCCTCTTGCAGGAAGTGCTGCTAAAGCCAGAGCTGTTTGTATGTCAGTAAACAAACTGCATCTTAGCCTAGTGAGAACAGATGGTCCCCAACTTACAATGGTTCTACTTACAAGTGTGCAGCTTTATGATGCAAAAGCCAGATGCATCTTCAGATTGTGAATTTGGACCTTTAGCAAGGGTAGCAATATGTGGTCCAATTCTCTCTCAACACTGGGCCACACAGTGACCACAACTCCCAGTCAGCCCCATGATGACAAGGGGACAGCGACTGACACTACCGTGTGTGCACTTCTGGGCTACAATGTTTAGTTGGACAGATGAATCCCATGCATTTCCAACATACATTATCTTCAACCTATGATGGAATTTTGGGGATGTAAGTTAGGGAGCCTCTGCAGTTGCCCCTGCAGAGACTGGTGCCCACCACTTACACTGAGATTTTTAGAGCAGTTTCATTGAAATATAATTCACATGCCATACAGTTCACCCATTTCAGCTTTTAGTTATTTACAGAGTTGTGCAACCATTGCTACTATTTAATTCCAGAACATTCCATCACCCCAAAGCAAACTCCTTTATCCGTTATGGGTCACTAATAATCCCTGCCTTCCCACTGCTTCTGGCAACCATGAATCTGTGTCTAGATTTGCTTTTTCCAGACATTTCCTACAGATAGACTCATACAATAGGTGTGTTCTGTGTCTGCCTTCTCTCATCTGGCTTCCACTGAGACACAACACAGTTGTGAGGGAAGAATTTTGGGGCCAGGCCTAAGACCCTACCATCTCACTTACTCTCCTTGTAAGCTAAGCTGGCCACATTACTCCTCACCCCCAGCTCCCCTGGGTTTGGCTTCGGTTTCTTCATCTGCAAAATGGAGAGTTAATACACTATGTGTGCACATGTCACTCAGAGGTCATGACACTCCAGTGGGGCTTTGTAAACTGTAAATGACAGCTCCAACAAAATTGGAACCCCCTGAACATGGAGCCAACTGCCTGGCTCACATCTCAACTTGACCACTTCCTGGCTATGGGAATCGGACAAGGTCAGTTCACTTTTTTGTTTCTGTTTTCTCATTTGTAAAATCCAGCTACTGAAGATTGAGTTAAGGCTGTTATAGGGGAGGTTGAATAGTGTCTACCCAGAAAAGTGCAAGTCCCCTTTAGACTTCAGAATAGGACCTTATTTGGGAAATGGGTCTTTGCAGAAAGTTAAAATGAGGTTTACTGGGTTAGGGTGATCTCTAAACCCAATGAATGGTGTCCATCTAAAAGAAGGGAGGGTGCACAGAGACAAAGCCACAGATGGAGCCAGGGACTAGAATGATGCTTTCCCAGTCAAGGAGCTTGAAGGATGTCAGGAACCAGGAGCTGGGAGAGCGAGGAATGGTTTTCCCCTCACAGCCTCAGGATCCCTTGATCCAATCTGGCCCCATGCATAGCCAGTGAGAGAAAGCATTCTAACAAAGTATATGCTGTGCCATCTTGCAGAATTTTGCAGAAAGTTGAGGCCTTTCCCAAGGTCATGCCTCATGTTAGGGGCTATCCCAGGCCCTCAGAATAGGCAACACTGCTGGGTTTAAAGGCTCATCTTTGTAGACCCAAGGCCTGGGCTTCTCGACTTCTCACCTCACCCTCCACGCCCAGGGGCATCTCAGACCAGGCTGAAGAGATGCCAAAGGACCCAGCTCCTGACTTACAGGAAGCTCAGTCTCCAAGTCCACCAGCAGAGGTCATTTACAGATAACCCTGAAATGTGGCCAAAGATGGGGTTCTAAATTTCCTAGGACACCTCTCTCCATGCTGAGTCACCCTCCATGGCCACCACAGTGGGTCAGCAGCAAAAACCTGCTTCCTCAGTAATGCTGGCCAAGGCAGAGGACAGCTGTGACATTCTCCTGGGCTGGCACTGCCATTGTCTTATACAACAGCAAAATGACAAATCAGGTTCAGCTCCTGCTGGGAGCTCTATGCAGCCAGCAGCCTCACTACATGGCTCCCAGACTCTGCAAGGCAGCCCATCCTGCAGATGAGGAAACTAAGGCTCCAGGAGGTGGCATAGAAAATAGTCCAGGTCGCCCTGCTCAGAGGTGATGGAGCAAGCATCGAAATTCTGGGGAAGTGACTCCACAGCCCACACCTGCCACCCTGACATCCAAATCAGCTTCTGAGGGACAGGCTGTTGTCTTGGGATGAGACTAGTTTACAAAGCATCTGGAGGAGGGCACAGCAGTGCTGCCTACTTCAGGGGACATGAAGCACCCTGGCCACCCTGAGGGACAGCTCCTGGGCCTTCTGGGAGTCCCAGCCTTCCTCCTCTTATACAAGTCACCACCAGCAGCCCCATCCCAATAGGGGCCCAAATGTGTCTCTTCAATTCAGTCCTGCTATGGTTTCCATATAGAGCTGCAGAACTCACCAGCCAATATTGTGGTTATTTTGGTGCCATTATTTACTTCTGCAGAGTTCCCAAAGCTTCACCAAAAATACAAACACCCTGGCTCCTGATTAAAAAAGACTGGGAAATGCAGTGAGTACCTCTTCTTCATGGGGCTTCGCAGTGTGCACAAACACACACACACACACAGAAAGGCCCTGAGAAGTCCTGCAGGAGAGAGGCTGTTAGCAGCTCGGTGAGGTAAGTGCCCTGAGAATCAAGCTCCTGTAATAACATACTTTCAAATTATTTCCTTTGGCTGCAACTAAAACCTTTTTTGGAAAAAGAAGCTAAGTGTACCCAGAAGTATTCCTATCTGCCATCTCTCCTTCTTGAACTATGACCTTAAACACAGCATGCTCTGTGATATCCATTTTGAACTAAGCACGGTTGGGAGTGTGTAATATGTATAGGCTCTTGGAATAAAATCCCTATGCTGCCTTTGTTGGAGGAGGGTCTCACTTTGGAGCCCCCGGCTCTCCTTACCTGCTGCAGGTAATAAGTCTTTCTCTGCTCACCTCTTGGCCCTGCTTGTTTGGGCGCTGCACTCACTAAATGGAAAACCATTGAGTTTGGCTGCAAATTGTACACTGCTTCATCTAAACAGTGGTCTCCCCAATTTCACAGGTGCAGAGTCAAATGGTTTTCACTGGCAGCTCCTCCACAGTCTGCTCGCCCAGCACGTCTTCTCTACCTGAAGTCTAAACGTCGGAATTCCCCAGAACTTAACTCTAGGCCTTCTCGTCTCTCCAGGCCCATCTGACTAATCTCAGACAGAATGATGGCTCTAACCATCTGAGATGGAGAGTTTCCTGTGCCAACTTGGCTGGGCTAAGTTATTTCATCAAACACAAGTCTAGGCATTGCTTAAGAACACTGTGGAGGTGTGGTTAACACTTGGCAGGCAGTTGACATTAAGTAGAGGAGGGGCCTGAATGGTGTGGGTGGGCCTTGTCCACCCTGGCATTAGGGGAGGCGCTAAGAGCAAACACCAAAGGAAGAAGGAGAAATTCTTCTTCAAGATGACCGCACCAACCCTGCGGGCATCCAGCCTGCTGGCCACCCTGCAGTTCCTTGAAATCACTCTTGAGATAGATAATAGGTATGTAGGTAGGTAGGTAGGCAGGTAGGTGATAGATAAATAGATAAAAAGATAGATAAATTATATAGATACAGAGATAGATGGAAACAGATACTGAGATAGATGATAGATAGATAGATAGATAGACAGATGGAAGGAAGAATGGATATATAGATGGGTAGACGGATGGAAGGAAGGAAGGAAGGAGAACCGAGGGAAGGACAGATGGATGGATGGATAAATAGATAGGCAGTGGATGGAGAGATAGATGGAGAGGTGATGGATGGATGGATGGATGGGTGGGTGGGTGGGATGGATGGATGGATAGAGACAGAGAGATATAGGTCGATAGGTATCATCCTATTGATTCTGATTACCTGGAGAGCCCTGTCTGATAAACATCAATGCCAACAGCTCTCAAACATCCAGTTCTCTTTGCAGGAGCTCTCTCTGGTCCCCATGCCCGCTGGCAGGTCCCATTTAGGTATTTCACATGCTTATCAAACTGAAGTTTAAGCTGACTTTATTTGTTTGTGTTACTGGAGTTTACACTCAGGGCTTCACGCATGCTAGGCAAGCGCTGTACCACTTGAGCCATGCCTACAGCCCCTGGCTTTCTTGAACCTCTCCTTAGGAAACATATTCTCCTTCATCTTCTCCAGTTGCTCCAGCCACAAGACTAGAAAACTGCTTGATTCTTCTCTCTCCCCGTCTTCTGACATACCATGCATCACCAGTATTCCGGCTCCACCTCCAAGCTGCACCTCAAATTCCCTCACATCCCCAAGTCCTCCTCATCAACCCCTGCAACCAGCTGCCGCTGTGCTTCCCATGAGGGTGCAGTGGAAGGGCCATCCAGACTCCTTGAACAATGAAGGACTGTATCCCCCTGCCTGCTAGGAACCTCACCTGCCCAAGGCCATGCCTGCAGTGACAGGGAGAGACTTCTGGCCCCAAATCAGGCAGCTATGAAGGGTCCTCCCACCTTCAGGGTTTTCTCCTGAGCCTGCTTCTGTTTTCCCCTTTGCTTGGTCTTCCATCCTTTCCCTTTCCCAGATGCTAACCCCTTAGGCCTCCTACAACCTGCAATATCATTGAACTAGAAAAGTCCAACTCCTTCAACTGCTCCAGCAGGCTGTCACTGACCCATGCCAGCTCTCCACACCCACTCCAGCTGTACAGCCACTGTACCCAAAACTCTCTGTCTACACTTCACTCCTCCTGTCCCTCAAACACACCAAGCTGCCCCAGCCTCAGGACCTTTGCTTGAGCTGTGACTGCTGCCTGCACCTATCCTACTGCTTCCTGCCATGCTCAGGACTGGGCACATAATCTCCCAGGGTCTCTCTGACCCCACTAAGGACATATTCTCCCATCTCTCCACCCCATGGACCACTGCACCATCTTCTGTCTCTACATCAAACTGCACAATTCCAGTGGTCCCTGGGTTCCTCTGCTTGCTCATCTGTCTCTATCTGGTGTTCATTCCCTCCTGAGGGCTGGGATGGTTCAGAGTCTTCATGAGGCGGTACATCACCTTCAGCAATTTCAGGTCTCCTGTACCCAGAGTTTGGCAGCTCACAGATGACCCCATCACGAGGACCTATTGCATCAGCCTTGTAATGAGATAATCCAACTTAACCGCTGTTAAAAATGAGCTGGAGGTGTGGCTCAAGTGGTAGAGCACCTGCCTAGCAAGCACAAGGCTATGTGTTCAAATCCCAGCACTGCAAATAAATACATAAATAAATACACATTTAGTCACATGCCCTCTTCTTTACTGTGCTCATGGGCCAATCAGACATCTGGGTGATTTAAAAATAACGTGAGTGCTTTTTCACATGGGCACCTTCTTTCTTTCAGGTTAGAGGAAGTCTTAACGCTGGAGAATGAGACACATACACATTCCAGGCATGCTGGGAACACCCACATAGCCTACGATTGGCATTTCCCCTGGTGTCGTGTCCTCCAGCCCCTTCCAAGAGTAGGCTGGTCCAGGGCACCCTAGTGCTGCTGACCCAGCTCTCCCTGGGGAAGGCTTCAGCAGGCAGGGTCCCTCTCTCCACACACTCTCAGAACTCCACTCACTCAACCCGATCATCTGTTTAATCTGCTTCTCTGCACCAAGTCCTGTGTCTGTTCAGTGCCTGCTCAAGTGTAGGGGCCAAACTTTCCTCATACAAAGACTGTGTGGTGGGATTGTGGACCTTGACTCCCAGCTCCAGGTGAGCCTTCCACAAAGGCGTATGCACACGTGTGTCTTTATAATATACAGGCTGATCCTTCCACCTGCATTACTTTCTCAGCTTGGCTACCTTCCAAACTCCTATTCTTCTCTCAAAACCCAGATCAACTATCCCTCCAGATAGTGCATATTAGTCACGGAAGACACAGAGATCAAGATAGAGATAGTCTGATTATAAAGAAGCAGCTTGTGTGATTATGGAGATAAGAAGTCCTGCCAGCTGTGTGCCGGTGGCTCATGCCTGTAATCCTAGCTACTCAGGAGGCAGAGATCAGGAGGATCACAGTTCGAAGCCAGTCTAGGCAAATAATTTGTGAGACCTTATCTCAAAAAAAAAAAAAAAAAACTAAAAAGAGCTAGTGGAGTGGCTCATGGTGTAGCCCTGCATTCAAGCCTCAGAACTGAAAAAAAGAAGTCCTGCCATCTGCCATCTGTAAGCTGGAGACCCAGGAGGGCTGGTAACATAAGTCCAGTCCAGGGCAGAAGACAAAAGATGCCTCAGCTGGGGAACAGACAGGCAGATGGCATGATTCCTTCTTACCCTTCCTGCTGTTCTATCCGTGCTTCCAACAGATGGGGTGACCCCCCGACACACATACAGAAGAACAATCCACTTCCCTCACTTCAGAAACTGCACAGACACATGGGAGCCACATCTACCAAACACCTGGGCACCCTATGGTCCAGTCAGGTTGACACATAGTCATCCATCACACTCTGCCTTGAGCAGAAGTAATTCTTCCCACTTTCATACTTGGACACTGCCTTGGTACCTCCTTGCCCCTTTGTATTTCACACATGTTGTCACCAGATGTCAGTCTGTCTTGTCCTCAGGCAGACTGTGAGCTGCTGCTGGGGCAGGAGAAGCTTCGGTTATCTCTGTATCCCCAGTATGCACACTGAACCTGGCACCCACAAGAGATTCAACACACGTTTGCTGACCTAAGGCAAACTACCAATATTCTTATATATAAATAAATTAAGGTTATGAATTCATTCAGCAAATGTTTATTGAGCACATACTATGTACAAACCCTGTTATAGTTGTTGGGACAAGGACCTTAATCCACAGAGATAATCCCCTTGCCTGGGGGAGGCTAGTGAGGAAGGCAGGATATGAAAATAAACATACAAATGTGTGACATGCAGGAGGCCAGAAGGGCTGTGAAGAGTGATGGAGCTGGGCATGAAGAGGAGGCTGTCCACAGTGAGATCTGGGGTGGTGGAGGGGAACAGGGGACCTGAAGGAGCAAGGGCAGGACTCCATGGGAAGGCTGATTCGGGCAGAGGGCACTTGTGCAAAGACCCTGTGGTGGGAGAGGACGTGACATGTCTAAAACAGCAAGGAGGCCAGGAAGGGTAACTGGGTGAGCCCTGCAAGGCCTGTGACAGGGAAACTCACGAAGAAGCTGAGACTGGCATAGGTGGCCTTGCAGGCCTCTGTCCAACCTTTCTGTGTGCCTGAGACAGAGTGTCTGATAGCTTCACGGGGGAGAAGTGGCCTGAGCTGACCTCACTATCTTCTAAGGTAGAGAAATACAGCTGAGTATCTTAGTTAAACTGCTTCCGAGTGGCCCAGGGAAGGAGGTTTCCCGCTGTGGGCCGGGCCCTGGGCTAGATTTGATCTTGGGATTTACTCTCTTCCCTAGGAAGAGGCCTGGGAGCCTCTGCCCTGGGGGAGCACAGGTCCCGAATGCTGCAGGTGGGTTCTGTTAAAACTTCCCTGCTTCATGCAACCCCTGGTTCAGCCCTTTCCCTCTGGGAGCACCTTCCCACCCAGATACAGCATGCACAGGCACCCAGAGCTTGGCTGCCAGGCCTCGGCTCAGGCCAGGCCCACACCTGGAGCTGCCTCAGTGCCAGGACACGCTCATGCTGACAGTGATCCTGTGGCTGCACTGTCCAGGGCTTGGATGATGGATGAGGGGGCTCCAAGGAAGGTTGCGGTCATTGTCACCCACGGCCCACAGGCAGCAAGTCCAGGCCCCAGAGCCCTGAGTCACTCACCTGGCCACAGGGGGCTCTGGGTGTCACAGCTTGTTACTCCAGGTGGTGGAGTAACTCAGTCTTCAATGCAGACTGAGTGCTGCTGAGTTTCCAAACCCCGGGACATGGAGCTGGGGTGAGGGCAAGCAGTCTCAGACAGGGTCGAGGGGGCATGGCCAGATCTGGAGGAGAAGCCAAAAGTCTGCTTCGCTGTGGTTTTCACTCTTTTGTCTTCAAAGGGACATGGTGGCGGTGATGTCCAGTATCAGTGAGACCCCAAGATGCTCAAAGGTGAGCTCACCTGGGGACTATACTGAGTGAAGTGCACAGGCTGTCCTGCAATAAGGAACCTGTTGGGTAGGATGAGAAAAGGGGAGGGGCAACTGGGGACTGGAAAGTGACCCTGCGTGTCACACGGGCACTGTGACCCTGTGTCCTCCAGTGCCAGCACTCACCTTCTCTTGAATTCCCATGGAGCACGATCTAGCCTCCATATTAAGGAGGGAAGTCCAGCTGACCTGAGTGCTCATCCACTAGTATCCAGGACACCCAAGAGAAGGCTGGCCTGTCCCAAAGGCTGGCCAGCTCATTCTCCATCTCCAGATGGTAGCCTATGGTCCTCTGCTGGTCGCTTCTTTACTCAGAGGGGACTCACACCAAGGACAGCTCAGCCCAGGCCATGAGGGGCAGCTGGGTCTCATAGGCACAGCCAGATACAGAAAGGGCAAGCAGACCCTTACAGACACCCCCATTGCCTTCTCATGGCTCAGCCCCTCCCATCTTCACTTGATAGGGCCCTGTGTTCCCCTCATACTGCCCTCAGGCCCCTCTCCACTGCTCCTCAGGCAAAGGTTGTCCCCCTGCTCCCTGGACCAAGGCCTGCTTCCCAGTTCCCAAGCTGATCGAGTGAGTGACCATGGGGACAAGCATCTTCTTCAAAGAACTTTCCATCCCCTCCCCACAGTGCCCCTCAGCCTTAGCCAGGCCGCCCCGACTCACTTCCTTGATGTCCAGCTCACTCAGTCCCCAGTAATGGCTTATCCCTTCTGGCCATACCTCTCCTGGCTGTTCTCTTCACTGTCTGTCTTCCGGGTGAGGTGATCGGGCCTGCACACCTAAGTCCTGCCAGACCGGCCTCAGGGTCTGCCAAGAGTGAGTAAGTGCTGGCCAGTGAGATGTTTCCCAAGGACGGTCTAAACTCCTGTGGGAGGGAGCCTTGAGAGGCCGTGGCTCCATTACAAAGCAGTAGAAAAACTGTTCTTTCAATAAAATCTCCCTCCAGGACACTGTAAGTCACTTGCCTAACACTCATGTGACCTAAAATGTCTCATCTCCTGATGGGAAGGGACCTTCTCCACAGACAAGCTCAGCTTCCCATCAAAGTGACAAATGGATGTCTTCTCCTTGGGATATTCTGTACTATTTTTCCTGCTTTCACAGCAACAGGAAAAATGGCTGGAATTTTTTGTTTTGTATTTTTGAAACAGGGTCTTGCTATGAAGCTCAGGCTGGCCTTAAACTCACAATCCTTTTGTCTCAGCCTCCAAGTGCCAGGATTACAGGACTGTGACACCATGCCCAGCCATGACTGGAAATTTTGAAAATGCAGTGAGCCCGCACTGAGACATCGTAACAGAAAACAGAAATGTAAAAAGGCCAGATACTGAAGACAATGAGAGCAGCTTTCCAAAAACAGTAATTGCAGTCTTGAATTCTGGCCTGAGTGTTCCCTGCAGGCCGGGAGGGAGCTGGCTAGTGCTGGGTTTTAGGAATGAAGACAGTGGATAAGTGGCGATCAGTCAGAGGATCTAGCATCCTGACTGGCCCAGACAGCCAGGAATTTCTTTCTGAAATGTCAGGTTTAGAGTAGTTCGGCTATCCACATGCAGACATCCATCAAAATCAGATCTCAGAGTTGCCAGGAAAGATTAGGAAAATGGTATCTACTGTTACTCAGTCCTGAACACCGCATGAGTCAGTCTTTTTCCAAGCTTACTGTTTGTATAAAGGGATCCACACTGATGGATTCTTGGCGAGGTAGCCTTCATGACCAAACTGCAAAAGGGAACCGTTCAAGTGGGCTCCCACAAAAGCTGCCTCAGGATCCCAGACCATCAGAGATCAACTCTGAATGGACAAAGCCACCACTCAACAGACACTGGAATTGGTTGCTTCGGGGAGTCTGCGGGGCCTGAATGTGCTTTCAGACCTTGTCTGCCAAGGTATAGGCAGGATCGCTGGCCACCTGGATGCTACCCAAGAAGGCAGGAGTGGTAGCTGAGTCATGGCTTACCATCCCACGTGCAAAGTGAAAGCAGAGTCAAGGCTCCTCTCCAACCCCCCACTTGCCTCCTCTGTCTTGAAAGACTCACTTTTTGGGCAATCCCCCTATGACATCATGGGAGCGGAAGGCAGTTCATTTAAGGCCTCTGCATGTCCACAGGCCGCCTAAACCAGAAAACCTCCCAAAGCAGCCCTTGCCATCAGACACCCCGCCGAAGCCACGAGCTCCCTCGTTTTTTGTCTGAGTAAGTAAACGACCATCTTTTTTTCCCCCTTATGAGAGTAAAATTGAACAGATCATGTCTCTTAGGAAAAAAGGTAAACTAAAAGCTTCCTTCTAAACCTAGATACTAGCAGAATATATATGCTGTAAGTGTACGTTTTTTAACAAAAGTAATTCTGAATAGGTCTAATAGATTTTATTTCACGCCCATTTTGGGTTTTAATTGCTTTTTCAGAGCAGGAAGAAGAGAGAAGGTGTTTGGAACAGCTCAGGCAGGTTCCAGTAGCTCTTTATATCACAGTCAAATGAACCTTTTTTATTATAAATTTTTTATTAGGATATATTCATTATTTGGTGGGGGGGATTCATAGTGACAATTCTGATTAGACTTATATTGTACGTTATTTACATTGCCCCCATTGTCTCTCCCCGTCAGCCTCCTCCCCACCCCACTTAAAGCAATTGCAAGGAGTTATTTAGTTCTGTTTCACATATAGAGGTATATGAAGCCCAT
This sequence comes from Castor canadensis, assembly GCF_047511655.1. Classification (NCBI taxonomy): domain Eukaryota; kingdom Metazoa; phylum Chordata; class Mammalia; order Rodentia; family Castoridae; genus Castor; species Castor canadensis. The sequence continues at coordinate 13,467,998 of NC_133388.1, read as the reverse complement.
CAACCATATGCCATCACCTTCATCTCTTTCATTCACCCTCCCTCCCACTAAGTTCCCCAAACCAAATGAACCTTGTCATTGTCAAGTACAGCCATTGAGCCTTGTGTTGGCTTACACCCACTATAGTCTACAAATTCTGATTTGCAAAAATCAAATTAGTTTCTCCACAATGGCTTACAAGTTTTCCTCACTGCTCAGGACTGCTTAAACACAGCCCCTTATGATGTGACGATGCTGATATTTTTCTCATCCGTGTCTATATTTAAAATTTTTAAATGCCTTTGCCATCATCCTACTGTTCAAATTGGAGTGCGTTGAAGAGGGCTAATTTGTTAAAGAAAATCATGCTTTTTTCCCTGAGTAGCATCTCCCAAAGTTAAAACATACAGAATTCAGAAAACATCACAGAGAATTTACAGAATCCTCAATTTTTCCATCGTTTCCTGTGAGTTGACAAAGAGGATCAAATATTGCAAATGCTGTCAATAGCTGTGGTTTATTGAGCTCAGACTATGTACCCGGCAAATCTCAGAGCTAAAGCCTAACGCACCATGGAGGAAGTTGTCTTTTCAACACAGGCAGCAGTGAGAGAAGACAAACCCTTTCAAATGAGCCTAGACTGAACGGACTTGAGTTGTGTCTACAGTGACCACAGCCACAGCCAGGTCCTGCGAGACAGAGGGCGGTACCCAATGACTTACCAGGTTTTAGCTGAAGTCCTGGGCAGTGGCTGCTGACTTAGTCCTACGGCTGCTGTAGCAAATTACTACAAAGTGGGTGGCTTAATACAACTCACATGTATTATTTTCCAGTTCTGTTGGCAGAGCTGGCTCCTTCTGGAGGCTCCAAGGGAGCCTGTTTCTTGCCTTGCCTAGCTTCTGAAAGCCTCCTGAATCCCCCGGCTTGTGGCCCCTTTTCCAACTCCAAGCCAGCTGTATATCATCTGCACACTGCTTCTGAGCCTCATCCTCCATCCCTCCCATGTGATGACCTTGAGCCCCTCTGAACAATCCAGGATCATCTCCACATCTTAAAATCCTTAATCTAGTCACATCCACAAAGTCCCTTTGCCATGAAAGGTAACATATCTGGAGAGCCCAGGGATGGGACAAGGACACAGGTATCTTTGAGGGGGTTACTATTCTGCCAACGCCACCTTCCTTCAGCCCTGAAGAGGAGCTCGGCCACAAACATTTTGCTCAAGTTATCCATTCAATATCAACTCCCTTGAGAAATGGAAATTCAATACTTAAAATTCGTTAAACATTTGATTTTTAGCCCCTCACTGTCAGAGAGTTTGTTGTAAAATTTAAAAGTATTGCCAAATAATAAAATAAACATATACTTGTGGATTTACGCATGCCAATAAAGGACAAAACCCACATAACAAGATTATCCCAAGTACTCCATGTGCTCCGGGTCACACGGAAGTGCACCACACAGTCATTCCCCATGTGGCCCACTGCTCTGTCAAGCAGCAGCCCATAGCTAATCCTCTTCTCTCTCTACACTCTCCCTTGATTTCTCCCAGTCTTGTGGCTTTAAATATCATCCATGTGATTACAACTCCCAACTCTGTATCATTACCTCAGATCTTGTTGCTGAATACCAACCTTCCTATCTAATTGCCCACTCACTTGTCACTCCTTCATGATGCCCAACAATCTCTCAATCTTAGCAAGTTCAAAATCGAACTTGTAATTGTCCCCGAAAGCTCCGTTTCATTTCCACTCTGCCATCTCCCTTTCAATTGATGGCAACTCCATACTTCCATGTGATCAAGCCAAAAGCCTTGGGCACTGTCCACCTCTTCCTCTTCCTTTCTCATACCTGGATCCAAGTGGAAATCACGATGGTACAACTTCCACAACAGATCTTGGGCCTTATCACTTCTCACATCTCCACTACAAGCACTCCCACAACATACTTATTTAGTATGGTTATTATTTATCAAGGCTCTCCTTCTAGAATACGAGCACTCTGAGAGCAGGGATTCTTGCCTGTTTCATTCACTGCAATGTCTCAAATGCCTGACACACAGTACCTGCTCAGTAAATACTTGCTCAGTGGATAAAGGAATAGAGGGACCAGTGAGTTACACCCTAGTGCAAAAGACTCAGTGTGTGACACACCAAATGTCACAGGTATGTGGTCACCACATCCTCCTCAGATGAGGAAAGTCAGGCTCAGAGACATGAAGTGAACTGTCCGAGGTCTCTTCTGAGATGAATTCTCTCTTACACAATATCAGGTACTCTGAGGCTTTGCCCAGGCGAAGGAACCGCAAATGTCACTGAGTAATCATGATAAGGATAATTATAGTTAAGGTTTATCAAGCACTGGCGAGAGTCCGAGGATGTTCTAAGTACTATGTACATTAACTCTTTCAGGTAGGGTACAGGATGGATATTTAGGTGCTGGGACTCATCTGGAGTCTCAGAAATCCAGTGTGAGCAGCTGCTCCCTCCATCTATGAGGCCATACAGGTCCCCTGTGTCCTGCTTTACTGGAAGGTACCCCAAATCCATGGGCACAGGTCCCAGTGCTATCCACCATGGGATCACAGAGTTCTGGGAGATGTGGTCTTTACCAAAGGAAGGACGCCATGCTTTCTTTCCCAACATATCTTCTCCATGAAAACTCAGTTTGGGAACATGAGAGTAGGTCAGAAGTGTGGCTGTGAATGTAGCCTTGGAGGTCAGTGCACACTGAGATGACACCATGGCACTGTCACTCATCGGTCAGGTCCCTTCAGTAGACTAGTGACCTCCTGTGCCTGGCTTACTTATGCCCCACATGCATGAAAAAAGCACAGCAAAGCAAGACAGAGAGGACCGCTGGCTTTCAACACAGACTACCTGGGCTCCCATCCAAAATCTGCTACTGACCCATCTTAGTGACTGCAGATAGGTGACAGGGGGCTCAGTGCTCAACTTTCTGATGGGTCAAAGGTAGATGACAGCAGCCCATTCTCACAGAGCTACTAGGAAGATTAAATGAGAAAATACTAAAATGGGGAACACTTAGAAAGGTGCTGGAATACCATTCAATAAATGTTAGTCATTCTTTTTAGTCTACTGTTCACATTTTTTTCCAGGTTCAGCAGAACTTTTTCATTCTGGAAATTCTGCACCATTGCCCCCACCCATCCATCCTGATAGCCAAGACCCTACAGCCAGCTGCTGGCAGCTCTGCCTCTGCTGAGCCCCTGCATGTCCATTCTAGGCCATGATGCATCCCTGTCTCCTATCGGCATCCTCTCTGGATACTACTTAGCATCCTTAGCATCCTGGGGCATCTTTGTCCAGTGCATCTCCAGTACATTGGAAATTGCTGACACAAAGTTAGGAGCTTATTAAATGTTTGTTAAACTCTTTAATACAAATAAAAACTCTTTTATAAAAAATAAAAAGTTATTAATAAGAGTAATCATCACCTTCCATGGGGTGGTTCTTGAATGCTGAGCACCACGCTAAGCTCTTCCTAGGTATTATCACCAGCCCTCACTGTCACATACCAGCCAGCTGAGGACTGGGAATGTAGCTCAGTGGTTGAGTGTTTGCCTAGCATGCATGAGGCTCTGGGTTTGAGCCCCATTACTGCCAAAAAAAAAAAAAAACTAGCTGGTAGAAATCCTGAGAAGGCAAGGATTCCAGGCTCTTGGCAGTTTTTTGTAATCCTCAGCCAGCAGCAGCTGCTGGTTACTGCAGAAAGCAGTAGATGTGCCTTCTCCTGACAGTGCCAGACTTCAGGGATGGGATCTAAGGCACTTGACAGTGCCAGTCTTGGGGATCAGGCCTAGGGTGCCTGACAGCACCCTCAGCAGCAAGCTTTATAGCTCTCCAGCTCTGGGTTTTGGGGTCCAGAGCACTTGACAGCTCTCAGCAGCAGAAGTGTTAGAGCTCTTGCAATCAGATTAGCCAGATATCACCTCTGCTGCTGCTTCTTCTCCTCTCTTTTCTTGTGTTACCACATCAGTCACTCTACTAATGAAGAAAATAAAAAGTAGGCAAGAAAAACCACTTGAGAAAAGTCTTCATTGGGCCTAACATTGCAACACAGAGGGGCAGCATAGGAGAGTGTCTCTCAGCTGTTCACAAAGTGACTTTAGTGGCCAGCTTATATATTCAGAGGGGGAGGAGACAAGGATGTCTGTATCAATCAAGACAGTCCCCACATGCAAATGAAGGACTGTGTTTGCACCAGTCATAGGCATTCTGCCATCACAGGCATCCTTTCCACCTGGGGAAGGGCTCCTCCATCTTGCTTAGGAGGAAATGGCTGCAGGGTCATCTACAGTTTGTCAGTAAGATGGCCAGTTGCAAGTTGCTGGGACAGTGCCTTCAGGAACCAGAGTTGTGTTTTGGCAGCAAGCAGCTGGGGCTGACATGTAACTTCCTCAAGGCATCTGTGGAGTGTTCAAAGCAGTCGGTGATGGCATAGGGAAGTCCTTCTGGCTGCTTGTCTGATAACCTTTGCTCAATACAGCTGGGGCACCAGGGAAGGGTCTAAGAGCTGTCAATTAGGGACTCAAATTGCTCCAGCCCCAACATCTCAGCACATTTTAAAGGGTGCTTACAAGAAAGGCTCATCAGCAGTGACTTAGCAGCACTTAACGGAGCTCCACCAATGCTTAACTCCTGCCCCCCCGCCCAGGGAGAGGTGTGCCCCACCTTCTGTTTCATCACCACAGTTGCACAGGGCCATATGGTCAGCTGCAATTTTTTTACAGGAAAGAAAAAGTCAACGGGTCTAAGTAGCTCACACCAAGTGGTGACAGCATTTGAGCTCAGGTTCAAAGCCCTGTTCCCTTCTTTTAAACCGGAGATCAACAACCTGCCTGTAAAGTAACAGAGGTGAAAAGCAAACAAGAAAAAATCAATTTGCAGATCAGATTTACAATTCAACTTTGCCATGGCAGAGTGAAAATAGCCACAGATGACATGTAAATGGTGGGCATGGTTGTATACCAATAAAACTTTATTGTCCAAAATAGGCAATATTTGGTCTATGGGCCTCAGTTGGCCACTTCCTGTGTTATTCTGTATGCTTTCCATTTCAGGTCACTGTGGATGGCATCCCAGGTCCTGCTGCAGCTCCAGCCCTCCAACCAAAGCCAACTGTTCCTTCCCAACACCACCTTCTGTGACAATGCTCTGGAAGCCTGGGACCTGCTGTACAGACTACTGCCAGCATTCATCATCACCATCTGTTTCTTCGGCCTCCTGGGAAATGTTTTAGTCCTGTCCATCTTCCTTCTGCCCCGGCGGCGACTGACCGTGGCAGAAATCTACCTGGCCAATCTGGCAGCTTCTGATCTGGTGTTTGTCTTGGGTTTGCCCTTCTGGGCAAAGAATGTCTGGAACCAGTTCAACTGGCCCTTTGGAGGCCTCCTCTGCCGTGTGGTCAATGGAGTCATCAAGGCCAATCTGTTTATCAGCATCTTCCTGGTGGTGGCCATCAGCCAGGACCGCTACAGGGCGCTGGTGTACCCCATGGTGAGCCGGAGGTGGAGGCGGCGGCGGCAGGCCCAAGCCACCTGCATGCTAATTTGGGTGGTGGGGGGCCTCTTGAGCACCCCCACATTCCTTCTGCGCTCTGTCAATGCCATCCCCGACCTGAACGTCTCTGCCTGCATCCTGCTGTTCCCCCACGGGGCCTGGCACTTCGCAAGGATTGTGGAGTTGAATGTGCTGGGTTTCCTCCTCCCACTGGCTGCAATCATCTTCTTCAATTATCACATCCTGGCCTCCCTGAGAGGGCGGGAGGAGGCCAGCAGGACCAGGTGTGGGGGCCCCAAGGGAAGCAAGACCACAGTGCTGATCCTCATGCTGGTGGCTGCCTTTCTGGTCTGCTGGGCCCCTTATCACTTCTTTGCCTTCCTGGAATTCCTGGTGCAGGTGCGAGCCATCCAGGGCTGCTTCTGGGAGGAGTTTACTGATCTGGGCCTACAGTTGACCAACTTCTTTGCTTTCTTCAACAGCTGCCTAAATCCAGTGATTTATGTCTTTGTGGGCCGGCTCTTCAGGACCAAGGTCTGGGAACTTTATAAATGATGTATACCTAGATCTCTCACACCAATGTCCTCATCCCATAGGAAAGAAATCCTCCAACTGTTCTGGAGGAATTAAGACAGTAGTGACCCAAGAAGACTGGCTTCTTTATCAAGCATTCCTGATATTATTAAGACTACTGTGGCAGGCTGGATAACACTCCCCAGAGAGATCCAAGACCCAGGCTCTAGAACCTGTGACTGTTACTTTACAAGGTAGCTGGGACCTTGCAGCTCGAATTAAGGCTCTGGAGATGATTCTGGGTTACCCAGTTGGCCCTGATAAAATCACAAGGGTCCTCAAAGATGTGAGGACAGAAGCAGAGGTCATGCTGATGCAAGGAAGGGACCATGAGCCAAGGATTGCAGGCGCCTTCTGGAGGCTGGAAAAGGCAAGAAGACGGATTGCCTGCCATCTTCCAGAGCTTCCAGAAGGAACCGGCCTTCTTGCCAACACCTTGACTTTAGCGCCAGTCTCTAAAACTGGAAGAGAATAAATGTGTGTTGTTCTAATTCACTGAGTTTGTGACAATTTGTTACAGCATCAACAGAAAAACTAATGCACCGATCCAGCAAGAGTCTCTTATTGCATTTCTATTGTCTAGAATTTGGTGGGCTCACTTCAAGGAATGCCGAGATGTTATAACTAGAAATCCCATCCCCAGGAAGTTGCATAAATCTAAATAATTATGAATAAGAAAACAAGAAGTCGTGTGAGCATGCTACAGACCCAGCAGCTGAGTCCTCAGAGGGAAAGAGGGTTGGTTTCTTTTCAGGTCAGAGAGAAAGAACATTGTGAGGGGCACAAGTTGAGAGCTGAATTTCAGCACAGGGCGGAACCTGGATTTGTGGATTTTGAGAGGAAGGGCAGAGGAGCATCCCTCAAACCCAGAGTGGGAAGGCTTCTGAGTGTGTTAAACCCCAGGTATTTCCTCATTCCGCATGTCTCCAGGGGTCCATCACAGACCCTAACGGTGCCTCTGCCTTCAGGGAGCTCATGACACCAGGATGAGAACTAGGAGAGTGTCACAGAGTGGAAAACCACCTAGCCAGGGGAGAAAAGGGGTATGAGAGCACAGAGATGGGCTCTGGCCTGTTTATCTGCAAGGAACAGTCAGAGAGAACTTCTCAGAAGAAGAAACCTATAGCCTGGTTCCCAAAGGACTAGTAGTTGGCCAGGAAAAACAGGGAAAAGACATGTTCCAGATGGAAGCAACCAACCAGACCCAGAGGCAGACAGCGTTTTAGGTTAGGAGAGAGGGGTTGGCCAAGGTAAAAGACCAGCAGGTCAGGGATGACTTGGGATTGAAGGGAAGGGACATGTTGGGAGGGTCCATGATGGTCAACAGGCAGAGAGAGCTCACTAGAAAGCATGAAGTTGCCCTGGGGCTCTGAGGGCCCCACTGAAGTTAAAAAGCGTGGATTTATGGTGCTAATTTATTCTCACAATGCTTGGTGGGCTCCAAAGGCAGACAATCTGATTGCTCAGGAGTTAGTTTTTGTCTGATGGATGGTCACAGTTCCCACAGGTTGAGGACACTGTCAGACTGTGGGGAAGGAAGTTCGTAAAGCAGGTGTGTTAGTCTGCTGTCCATCACTGTAGCACAATACTTGAGGTAACATAAGGGAAAAAGTTTGTTTTGGCTGTTTCAAAGGTTTCAGTTCATGGTTGTTTGTCCCTTCTGCTTTGGGCCTGTGTGGGACAGTATACCATGGCAGGAGTATGTTGTAGAGGAGGCTCTCATCTCATGGCAGCCAGGAAGCAGAGATGGGAAGGGGGTGGGGTTTCACTCTCCTTCCAGGGCACACCTCCAAAGCCCTAACTTCCTATCACTAAGCCTTGCCTCCCAACAGTGCTACAAGCTGGTGACCAAGTCTTTAACACATGGGCCTTTCAGGGGATATTTCAGATCCACACTATAGTAGGAGGTTGAGTGACACTGGGACAGGAAAAGCACAGTTATAGAAAGAGCACCTGGATGATAGAACAAGACAGACAGGAAGCTGTAGCCTGAAGTGGGAACATTTGAGTGGAACATCCCAACAGGAGAGACATCAGATGACAAAGACAGGTGTGGCCAGGGCACTGGGTGAATGAGTGGAGAGAAGGAGAAGGAGATGAAGACAATGTAGTCAAGGAAGGGCAAGTTCAGATGGGGCCTGGGCTGTCCACTGGACTCACTGGTAAGCAGGACCCTACAAGGCTCTGGGGAGGAGAAAGTCAGTGAGCTCAGGACCAAAGTCTGTTTCATAGAACAGAAAAGAAGGTGCAATGACCAGACCCCAAAACACTTGCAGGGGAGAGCCTTCACCCCTGCACAGAAGGGACCAGTCCTCATGGGACAGCACAAAGACTCAGATTCATTCTGAAATGAATGGAAAGAAGACAAGTGCTTCCAGAGGCTAGCAATGGGTGGGCCAGGCTGGGCCACCAGGACCTCAGGGTGAGAACTCATGACTGTGCTCCAGTCAAGAGTTTCCTGGAGAGCAGTGTGGTTCTCATGGCCTCAACTTGGGTCAGCAAGCAGGATCCAGCCACATGGGTGCTTATTCGGACTGTATGGTGTTTAAAAGATGCTTTTCAGTTCATTGCCAAGGTTGAAATTCCACATAGCAATCTAGATTTCCAGCCTCTCTGAACACGTGGAAGACGTAGCAACACTCACCTGCATTCGTTCATCCAGCAGATAGTCATTGAGGGTCTACTTTGCCTGCCACTGTTGCAATCACTGAGAATCCAGCAGCAGACCAGAGAGACATTCCTGGTCCCCTTGGAGTTGACCTTCAGGAGCTCTCTAAGGCACTGATTCTTTGACACTGAGTGGTTGTGGCTCTGTGGACAGAGTGCCCTCCCTACTGATATCACGAATGCTTGGCAGCTGCAGGTTATTGAGTTTGCAACCTCTGATCTGATCCAGTCCCTTTGTTTACAGTCTAGGAGACAGAGGGCAGTGGGACTTGCCTGAGTGCAGCAGCCCAACAAACTCAGTCATCTTTAATCTTCTTGACTTCCTCGTGAAACCCATGTCCTCACGTACACTTTCCAAGTGAGAAAGAGGAGGCTGAGGAAGACAGCATGTGGCCAAAGGGTAGAGGCTGGATAGGCTCTACCTATTGGCTGATTGATACCAATGCCAGTGTGATTTCTGGGACCCCAGGCAAGAATTCAGTAGGAAAAGGCTCTGAAGCAGAAGCAGGAGCAGGCAGGATGAAAAGAGCTGGGCAGGAACTTGAACCCAGACTCCCCTGCACTCTGCAAACTGCCCTTTCTTCTCTCTTAATCTGTATTTAGCATGTGGTTGATAAAGGCCTTTTCCAGGGGTTGCCAAAAGCATCCCACATTCAAGAAGAATGTGTTAGCCTGTGAACTCTAAGCACCTGACTCACAGGCCTGTAGTTCAAGGGTAGATTGTCAACATGATTTGATAAGTCAGACATCTGATTTATGGGAGGGAGGACATGTTCCAAAAGCTGGCAAACAGATCCACAACAGGAGAGCAGCTGGAAAAGCCATACAGAAAGGCTGCTGTCACCCTTCTGCTGGGAAGGTCAATCACTCATTTGCAAAGAGAGAAATTCCTGCCTCGGTTCAAAGGACCAGGGCTGGGGGAGCAGGAAACACTTTTAGTTCCCATGCACCTGGCACATCTCACACCTGGGTCCAGACCCAGGCTGCACCTGGGGTGCTAACACCTAGGGGAGAGATGAGTTAGCAACAATTCTACATCCCCAGCTCCAGTGCCCATGAGGGCTCCCATTTTCTGAGAAAGGCCAAGTCGAGATCTGGAACTTCTCCTCTGGTCCACTGCCAGTTTGGGGCCTGTACTAGGCCTCAGAATCACTTAGGCCCTATTCTGTCTTTGCTGCTCTCGATGCTGGGAAGGAAACGCCCCACTCCACCCCACCCTGCCCCAGCATCCATCACTCTGTTCATCACCAGGACAGAGCACTGCCAAGCCCCTCCAAAGCCCAGCCCCCAGGGAACTCCCCAAGGCTGCAAAAACCAAAGCAGATTCTTGTTCTCTGGAGATGAGCCATGCAGATGTCTGATGAGAACCAGGTTGGAGCCATCCCAGGAAAGATGCTCCCCACGCCTTACTCCCACCACCACTACCAAATACCTGGCTAGCAGGCCAGGGCTGCTCTAAGCACTTGGTTCCCAGCTGAACCCCTCCCTGGCCTCTGAGCACCTATGGTCATTCCTGCTATTCCTTTCCCATCGGCTCCACTATGAAGCCAGGGAAGATAGGGCCAAGCTTGGGGTGCCACTGCCTAGCACCCTTCTCCAGACTCTGATCTCTCTCAGCACCCTCAGGTGTCCCCACACCCCTGCTCAGCCCCAGGTCCAAGTAGACATTGTGAGACTGCTGCAGCACTGTGCAGCCAGGCAGAAGAGCCAGGTCCTGTGATGCTATGAAAGTGAAGTAGCTTAATGAGTTGCCTCATATTGTTTTTGGTTTTTGTTGTTGTTGTTGTTGTTTTTGCGGTACTGGGGCTTGAACTCAGGGCCTAAATCTTGAGCTTCTCCAACCTCCAACCCCTTTATGAGTTTTTTTCTAGATAGAGTCTTGCAAACTATTTGCCCAGACTGGCTTCAAACCACAATCCTGATCTCTGTCTGCCTCCTGAGTAGCTAGGATTACAGGCATGAGTCACCAGTGCCCAGCACGCCCTTTTTAGAAAGAGGTAATGAGCAAAGAAAGTGCTGGAAAATCAAAAAAGAGGAAGGGAAGATGAGCTCATACTGGGGATGATACCGACCACGACAATCCCTCAGCAAGTGCTGTTTTCTCCCACAAGCTGGAAGTGTTTATCACTGAGGCCCTGGTGGGGTGGTCTGTGCCCCGCATACCAAGGCTCCATCCCCAGCACCAAATAAATAAACACCATTGAAATGAGTGTGAGTCAAAGGAGTGAAGTCTGAATAAACTCTGAACAGTGCGGAGTGAAGTTGTCAATGCCTGTAATCCCAGCATTTGGCAGGCTGGGACAGGAGGATCTTGAGTTCAAGGCCAGCTTGGGGTACATAGTGAGACCCTGTCTCAAAACAACAAATCTGAATGGCACCAGTGTGGATATCCTGGTTGTGAAAGGGTTACCATACTTGTGTAACAGGTTACCACTGTGGGACAAAGCACAGGGCACAGGATCTCTCTGTGGACTTCATTGAATCTACTAAAAAGTTCAAGAAAGAAATCACTGTCAAGTTCAAACCCTCATTTACAGATGAGGAAAGGCAGAGACTTGTCCATGGTCCCCAGTGAGCTGGACTCGTGGGGCAGTGCTCTGCACAGATCCAGGATTCCTGCTGGGTTCTGGTGACAGGTGTCAGGCTTAGAGGTCAGAGAAGAAGCTTGAGTGCCACATCTGAGTGGCCCTAATAGCAGCATGGGACTTCCTATAGCTGACTTTAAGGCAATGAGTAGGCTTCCAGAAGCTTTGGGGAGACAGAAAAGTCCCAAGTTGGGGCTCAGCAACTAACTATAAGGCAAAGGTGTTTCAGGGTTTTAGTTGACAGGCAGTTTGGTGTGGGATGGCAACCAAAAGAGCTGCAACTCTTGACAGCATTAATAGGAGTATAACGTCTAAAATAAGGAGGTGATGTCCCATTATGTTGGATGGATCCTTAGGATCCATGAGGAGTACTGTGCTCAGCCTTTGGCTGGTTTAGAAGGGATATGAATGTGGGAGCATTCAACACACAGGGTCTGAGGGTGCTGACCCACAGAAGGTAAGACTTGTGGGGAGAGGGACAGAAGGACTTTGTCTGACCCTGGCAGGAAGAAAGAGAAAAATGTGCCTGAGAAGCACTTTCCGGTTTCTAGAAGGAGACTCTGACAGGCAAGAAACTGTCCCTTGGCAGAAGTGTCCCTGGACCCCAGTGGGCCTCCTGGAACTGGAAAGGGTCCCAACGAAGCTGCAGGGTCTCTTAACAGGAGGTTGCAGTAGGATCTGAGAAGCATTTACTGAACACCCACCTTTGAGGGTTTCCTGCGTGCAAGCAAGACAGATACAAAGAGCCTTCCTCAGTAGGAGACACGAAACTGTTCAGATGCCAGGACTGTCCACCTGGGGAAGGTCAAAAAGGAAAGAGGCCCTGAGCCAGATTTGCAGTTCGGCTGCCTCTCCTTCACTTGAGTTCTCAGCCAATGAAATCAAAGGCTGGACGAATGGCAGCAAGGCCAATGGGTGACGGCTACCCACGAGGCCTGTGAGTCAGTGGAGCCTGAACAGGGTGGTATCAGGCTCAGAAATGCAATTCAGAGATCACTTTCCTAGAACACAGAGAGGGTGTTGGTTTATCTACAGCTACATAATAAACAGCCCAAAACTTGGTGGGTGACAATAGCCACCTGAGCTCACAGTTCGGTGGTCACTCATCTGGGCTGGATTCAGCTGGGTGATTTGTAGCTGAACTTGGCTGGGCTTTCTCACACATCTGTGACCAGCAGCCACTCAACCAGGGCTCTGGAAGAGTGGTAAGGGGCATCAGACACCAGACTGACCTCAGATGGAGGTAAAAATTACCAATCCCTAGGCATAATGATGGTAGATGAAGGACGTCTCTCATCTCCCCAAACTAAGAATCGGATCATTGTGTGCATTCGTTGCTTTGACTGCACATATGGAGGGAGACATGGCCACAGGCCATGCATTGTGCTAGGTTGGGGTGCAAAGTATGATTAAATGTTTCCCTGCCTTTGGAGAGTCCAGAGGGCAAGAAGACATCATTTAGTGCAGAATGCTCATTTGATAGAGGGAAAAGAAAGCCTAGAATGCTTTGCCGCACCACACAGTCACACCTTTGATGTTAGGTCTGGGATTGGGTGCCCCTCTCCTACTGTATCTAGTGCTCTGGCCCTGTACAGCGGCTCCCTAGCAAATGGTGCCCAAATACCTTGTGTTTCAAGTAAGAGTGTTTTTTGGCTGACGTGGATGAGGGCGCTGGGAGGGGCAGGGGATTCCTCTCCCTTTTCTTCTGTGAGAGACATTACTGTTGCTCACAGAAAACTCACCCATTCTCTCCTGGGCTGGAGCACGGTCATCAGTTCTTACCCTGAGGTCACAGTGGCCTAGTCTGGCCGACCCATCCTCCAGCCTCCAGGAGACTGGCCTCCTTTCCATTCAATCCAAAATGAATCTGAATTTTTGTGCTGTCCCATAAGGACTGGCCCCTTCTGTGCAGGGGGTGAAGGCTCCCGTGCCAAGTGTTTTGGGGTCTGGTCATTGCATCTTCTTTTCTGTTCTATGAAATCCACCTTGGCCTACTGGGATGTCCTTAAACCCCAGATCTCATTATCTGGTGGTTATGATTTGAACGTATCCCCCAAATTTCATGTGCTGGAAACCTGGTCCTCAGTGCAGAAGTGCTGAGAGATGGGACTTTTGGGAGGCGATTGGGTCACAGGGGAGGTGATCCACTCAGAGATTAGTGCTTTAATGGGCTGTTGTGGGAGAGGCTTGGTGCCATGGCGGTATCATAGTGAGCTCTCTCCGGGCCACTTGCTATGCCTCGTCATGCAATGTCCTCCACCACGTAATGACGCAGTACAGTTTCCTCGCCAGAGACCAAGCAAAAGTCAGTGCCATTCTCTTAAAAGACTTCTCAGCACCCAGGACTATAAGAAATACATGTCTTTTCTTTGTAAGTTATCCAGTCTCAGGAACTCAGCTATAGCAACAGAAAATGGTCTGAGATACTTGTCCACGCCATACTGCAATGGACTGAAATTCCAATCACCGGTTGCTCTGACTACAAACATGGTGAAATGCCAATCTGATTTCTAGGAGATGTTTCATGAGATCCTTTGTCTAATTTTAGGAGTTCAGAGCTTCACAGCACTGTGGGTATCTGAGACCAGATAGTTCTTTACTGTGGGCATTGGAATGTATTAGCAGCACCCGGACCTTCTACGTATGTAGTACTGTGTACTACGCCAGGAGCAAACCCCAGCCTCAGATTTTAACAAGTGTCTTCTAGGAATAATCACAACTTCGCTGCCCCACTGAAAGCCACGTTTTAGCTGACTTGATCCAATTACCCATCAACAGCCTCAAGGAAAGGGTGGCTGACTGGGGAGGCTTCTTGGAGGTAGGACGTAAGACCTTGAGGACTAAACTTCACCAAGGGCAGAGGGAAGCTACTGGAGAAACAAGGAGCCAGGGGGCTGGGAGCAGGTATGATGGGGATGGCAGAGCTGGAGGACTCACACACAGCAGCCAGTTATGAGAAATTACTCAGCGCCATGTCCAGTTGCCCAGCATGGCTCCCACGAGTGTCTGCCACTCATGTCTCTAAGATCACTAAGCAACATCTGTCATGGGGTCTGAAGATGGGTATCAGTGTAAGTGGCCATTATTGATTTTGGTCCCATTTCCAGGTGCTTAAGGCACCCCGGACTGATGCCTGCAACTTCTTCCAATGTATGGCTAACTCCTCAATGTTGGAAGGCAGGGCTGAGACAAGGCAGGCAAAGGGAGGGCAGAGTTGCTTTGTCCATAATGAGCAAAATGTCAACATCAGTGTACAGATGCAATGCAGCCTAGGTGGGGTTGAGGGAATGACCTAAGCATTGAGGTACGTCGACACTGTGTATATTGAAATTTTTGAGGTTTTGTCCACCGTAGATGTTTTGGTGTTAATTTTTTGAGATTTTAGAAACACTAGTATTATTATTATATATCGTGATGGCTGATGTGCCCCCCCCTTAAACTCTTGTGTTCCAGGCAAGTTCCTCACCCTAACCTCAGCACAGGGATCCAGCAGAGAAAAGCTTCCAGACTTCTGTGTCAGACTCACCACCCCACTCAGGGAAAACAGTAAGAGATCATTTATCTGAATACACAGAATGTTTCTCTTTTTTCCTGCCCTATGGATTCCTTATCAACCCTGTTCCAAAGCCTCAGGGTGGGGGAAGGGCCTTCCCTATGTTGTCAGCCAGCCCAAGGTTTTCACAGAGAAATGAATCACAAAATAGCATCTTTATTTTTAATTTAGAAAGAGTCCTTGATGCGGAAGCTATACAGACAAACCTTGTGAAAGAAGACAGGACCTTTCCAAGTCTGCACAGGGTCAGACTTTCTTTAGGCTCAGAGGCCACATTTTGGTCTTGTAGGGGGGATTTCCAAACTCCAGGCGCCCTCTGCAGGCATGGAAGGCAGGTTGCTCTGTTCCAGTAAGATTCTACACACCTTTTCAAAGCCAGCCTTCTGAGGGGTATAAACAGATCCACCCCAGGTGGTACACACTTGTAATCCCAGCTCTCAGGAGGCTGAGGCAGAAGGATCACAATTTGAGGTCATCCTAGATCCTACAGCAAGATCCTATTGAGAGTAGGGGGCAGGGGACTTTCCAGGCAGGTTAGATTGGGGAAAGGGGACTTGGTAGAATGTATCCTTGACCCAGAGCTGAGATAAACAGGGCATGGAGGATTCTGAAACCACTCCAGGCATCTTTGGCATCGACAGGCTACAGACCACACGTGACTGAACCGCAGGACCAATCAGAAATGGACAAAAGCATACATGGCAGGGGATTTGAACAAGTCAATGGCATTAGGACATGGTGGGCTTCCCTTTGTCTGGGAAGGATAATCTATAAAAACTCCATCCAAAGGAGTCAGAAGCAGTTAGGTCTTTCTGAGTCTCACCCACTCAGGTGTTCTGTCTTTCTTTACTTTAATAAACTTTTTTGCCTGCCACTTACTCCTTGTCCGGGTTCATCATTCCTCGAATGACCCTGGGCAAGAACCGATGAACTCAAAATTGGTATCTCAAAAAAAGGAAAAAGAAAAAAAAACCCAAACCACAAACAACAGATCTGTTCCAAGTCAAAACAGAACACTGTAATGGTTCCTCCTGAACAAGGCTGTTCATGAAGATCTTTTTAAAAATGTTTTTAAAGTGACAAACCTTGAGACCTATTTAAATTGTTCAATAAAGGAGGAGGGCTATGAAGAATAGTGCAGGAGGTAAATTTGATCAAAGTATAGCACATGCATCTATGGAAATATCACAGTGAAAAAACCATTTGTGCAATTAACATGCACTAATAAAAAGAGGAAAAAGAGAAACCTTGATGCTGGGTATGTCATCAGGTGTAACTTCTATTTGAGGGTAATTGACAACAGCCCTCATTTTAAATGGATTTCACATATCACTGACTTTCTGACCCCCTTGTGAAGATTCCTACAGGCACACTCATGAAAACCCCAATGGTATTTACCTTGCTCCCTGTGAGTCTTTGGGGTTCAGAGTAAGCTATTTCCTATTTGTGCCAAAGCAAATAAGAAACAAAGTATAGGCTATTTTAAGATGGTGTTCAAGCTGGGTGCCCATACCTGTAATCCTAGCTACTGAGGAGGCAGAGATCGGGAGGATTGTGGTTTGAAGACTGCCTGCCTCGGCAAATAGTTTTCATGACCCTATCTTGAAAAAAACTCATTACCAAAAAAGGGCTGGTGGAGTGGCTCAAAGTGTAGCCCCCAAGTTCAAAACCCCCCTAACAACAACAAAAGAAAAGATGGTGCTCAAAACAAAATATGGTTTGAAGAATTAAAAAGAGTTTTGAAGAAAACGTCCTGAACAGCAAGGCAAAGGAAGTGAAGCTTTAGCTTAAAGAGAAATGATGATGAGAGGGAGATGTTTATTTCACCATCAAAGTGTTTATTACAAGAGGAGAATCTCTGACAATGGAGCTATAATACTGATAGAGTGTTTAAAATAGCATAGTTTTTGATGTTCTAAAAAAATTGGTTGTTTGCTCTTAACTTTTATTAAATGGTTTCATGGAAGTAGTGCCTTGAAGCAGACATTATGACAACAGTTGGGTTATACCTGGACTGACAAAATGCTCAGATCAGGTTTGGAAACAAAGTTACAGCCCGACACTGAGCTACCAGGCTTTCCCCTGTACCTCGAATTCAAAAGAATGTTTTGTCCTCTGGAAGCCTGAGGAAGTCTTATAGGAAGGGTACGTTCGTTTTTCTGTTATTCCAAAAGAATTCGCTTTCAATGCTCTCTTTGAATTTTACTTCCAAATCCCACCCAAGATGTACCCCCAAACTGAAACTCCAAGAACAAGGCAGCCCTGAACATGAGGCTCAGAGGGCCCAGCTCCCCTAACCTGCCCATGCTGCCCCAAGTCTCTGTGTCCAGGGACACTGATGTCCAAATGGCTGTGGAGTAGATCAGATGATGTCTTCAAAACCAGGAATTTCAGCTCTAAAGCTGCTAAGCTTCATAAAACACAACACAAATTGATTTTCATTTACAAGGGACAAATGGCTAAATGATGAGCTGTGTCCAATCAGTTTCATGGTAGAGTGACATCTTCCCACGGAGCTGCCTGAGAGCAAAGACTATCAATTCATCTTTAGCTATGGGACATAGCAGGCATTCAGGAAACAGCAGAATTTCTAACACAGGGTGTTCTGTACGACGACACTCTTCTAAACACTTTGCATGTGTTAACTCATGCAGCTTCTTAACTTACCCTAATACTGTCTCTATGTTGTAGAGAAGGAAGCTGAAGAACATACAGGTTAAGTAACTTCCCCAACACTAAACAGCGCACAAGAAGTGGAGCCTGGTTTCAGCCCCAGGTAGCATGACTCTAAAAATCTACACCCAGTCACTATACCAATGGTTCCCAAACTTTTAAACCTGGGAGGGTGTTTTAAAGATACACCCCAGAGTCTGTGATTTCATTTGTCTTGGGTGTGACCCAGGCTCTGGCATTTTCAAAGATTCCCTAGTGACTCCAGTGTGCAGACAAGTTCTGAGGAACACTGCATTCTTCTCCCCTGCCTCATTAGGCAGCAAGTTTGCTGAATACAATTTGTTTGCTCCATGTGAACTGCCTTCAGGAATGTAAACAAACAAGCCCAAGAAAGGAAGACAATCTTTCCTCTGGCAACAGCAAAGTATCTAGCAAAGCTGAGTGTAATCCCCAGTCTGTGAGTGCATGGGTCTGGAGGCAGACATGACTGGATTCAATTCTGAACTGGCTGGCTGTGAGCTGCCGGGTGACAGCCTGGCCAGGTGCCCACACCAGTTTCCTGCCTTCCAGGACACACAGCTGGACTACACTACCCAGGTTCCCTTGGAGTCAGTTGCAGCCACATGATAGAGTCTGACCAATAGAATGTGCACAAAAGTGCCACTTCATCCTCTCTCTCCAGCGCAAGCATACCAGCTGAGCATTCTGAGGGTCCAGTGGATGCAGAGTCCCACAGTGGAAGGAGTCTGGGCTCCTCCATTTCCACCAGAAGGACTATTGCCAGGTATTCACTTTCTGTGAGTGAAAAATAAGCTTCTCTTTCTGTTAAGATGCTGAGATTTGGAGGATTAGCAGATGTTAGTGACAAGTGGGTAGGTCACTTGTCTTAAGCCTGTTTTGTTTTTTGTCACCCACAGTATGAAGATAATAGGACAACTAAAATACTGCACAGGTTGGGATGGTTCTCATTTGTCCCCATCTCAACTTTGCACCCTATATCCCCCCACCTTGACCTATGCCTCCCAGGCTGAGCCTTACCACTGCACAGAGATGGTCCCACCTGAAGGGAGGAAGGTGAGGGTGGATTACTTGCTCTACCTGTGACCCACCACCCCTTCTCAGCTTCTGGTCCTATGGGTCTCTCTTCCTTTGTCTCTCAAGCCTGTGATGGGCCTAGTGATACTTTAGTGTCCTGGGAGCAGAACTGGGGAGGGAAGGGCATATCCTGTTCCCATCCCACAAGGAAAACCACAAAAAGGTGAGGTGTGGCCATTGATTAGAGACTCTGAGACCCAGGCCTGGCCAGAGCAGGAAGTGGGCGAGAGGAGGTGAGTCCCGTCTTTACTTGGCCCACAGTCAGTCCCTGAGGCACCTGACCACCATGCAGAGTGGCTCCCTCCTGACCCCTGCCTGGCACTTACACTGGCCATATATATTTTAGAATTATAACCCACATTGCTTAAATAAGAAAAAAGTAAAATCACATTGAAAAAAAATAAGGCATCTTTCAGCACTAATCATGTGGTCTTGGGCAAAATGACTATATAGAACTAGAAGACCTCTAAGGTAGGCTCATCCATCCATCCATTCACTCACCACTTACCGATTCCTTGCTCTCCAAGGCACCATGTAGACACAGGTGTATGAACACCCTGCCCTTGTGGAGGAAGACAGACAGTAAATAGAGGAACAAATGTAGACTTAAAAAATGAGGGATGTGCTACAAAGCTTAAAGAGAGCAAGCTGACAGGCTCTACTGGAGAAAGAGAGGCAGTGGGTCAGCTCTGTCTGGAAATGGAGCCAGGCCTAGATGAGCAGTTGCCTCTGGGGCACTGGCTCCACCAGAGTGCACAGGCCTGTCACTATCCCTTAGGGAATATTAAGAGACATCTTTGGTTTTCACTACTGGAGTTCATGGAGTTTGCTTCTGGCATTTAGAAGCTAGAGACCAGAGAGGCTGCATAGGACAGTCTCCCAACAAAGAATTATCATCAGGCCCCAGATAACAAGTGCTGAGGTAGAGAGACCTTGCTTTAGCCCAATTCTCAGATTTTGGATTATAATTGTGTTGAGTGGAGATGAGTTTTAGCATTTAAAGAGAAATTCCCCAAGTGCCTCTTACCTCTGCTTCCAGGCCTGCAACACTGCTGAAGGAACAGGGCAGTAAGGTACAGCCAGGAGAGGGGAGAGGGGCTGGGAGGCAGCTGAAGGGATCAAGGTCCTCCTGGCTCAAATTCAAGGCTCCTAGACCCTTTCAAGTCAAACTGCTAGCAAAATTCCTTAGATTCCTAGATAGTGAAGAGCATCACTACTCTAGATAATTGCTCATAAATGAAGTCCAGGAAGTCAAATCATGCGATCTTGGGTAAGTTTCTTGACCTCTCGGCATGTTACTAGCTAGAAAAACAGGGCCAATAGTAAGCGTGGAGCTGGGGAGGTTACATGCAGAATACACTACAGTGCCAGGAACACAGTGGGCATCCCACAAATACTCCTTCCCTTTTTCCTAAGAGCCATGCATGATGTCATTTTTCCCTTATTGCTCAAGATGGATGGTTATATAGTGGCATCTGTCACTTCAACACTTCCTAAGTAATCTGTCTTTTAAAAATGTCTTAAATACTGCTTTTATAAGTAAAATATTTCCCCAAATAGAACAGGTCTATCAAGCACTAGTCCATAAGACCAAAACTACAAAGTGTATTTGCCCTAAGTTTGTGTCGTAGGGAAAGCTAACAGAGGTTAATACCCCAAAGGCAACAGCAGTGGCAAAATTTAACACTATATATCTGATACATCTCAGAAATTGGTTGCAGAGCCAGGAGTGATAGTACACACCTGTAACCCCAGCTCTCAGGAGACTGAGGCAGGAAGATCATGAGTTCAAGGCCATCCTGGGCTACAGAGTGAGACCCTGTCTCGAAAAAACAAGCCAACCAACCAACCAACAACAAAAGAAAGTGATAGCAGATAAATTCTAGATATGCTTTCAGAAGTGCCCAGATCACAGGAGCATCATTTCCCAGCAATAGGCTCTTGCGCAGACCTACCCACCCCAAAGCATTTCACACGGGCTTTGGGAAGTTCTCGGCGACATATGACAGTTTTTCTTACAGAAAAATCCAAAGAGTAAATATTTTAATTTTCTGCAAGAGTATTCTTAATTTCATAATATTTCAAATAGTCACACTAACAAGTTACATTTCCATGAAAAATATTTATACAGATAAATATTCTTTAAAGTACTTGCATCCGTAATTACCATCGTTAGGAAAATGAGAACACTTTGCAAAGACAGTCAATGCAGACACATATGTTCTTATACTTGTGATGAGATCATCTGATGTCTAAAATAAGTCAGGACAGATTTATATAAATGCTGAACATGGCGCCACTACTAAAATTTTCAAGAAAAAGCAAGAGTCCTGTGGGACTAGCAGGTTATACAAATAGAGAAGGAATCGGACACTGCCATTTCACATACACAAAATACACATGAAACAGCAAAGTAAACACTGTCGTGTGGGGAAGGGCTGCTAGCTCAACCCTGTGGGATATCAGAGATAAAACTGTCTCTGACACCACACAACCTCCTAACACACAGCAGACAGCACCCTGTGCTTACCAAGGGATGTGTTTGAAACCCAGGGCCAGTGGAGGCTGTAGGAAGCAAGACAAGTCTCTACTTCCATGCTTACAAAAATTTCAGACATTCAAAGTATAAAATGTTGAAACTCAAATTTCTCATCCCAAAAGAAACCTATCAAGGCAATTTGTTGAAATAGTTTTTCTGTCTCTGATTTGCAACTGTGCATCCAATGCACAGTTAAAGGGAGCAATGTGCCAGGCATGGTAGTACACATCTGTCATCTTAGCACTCGGGAGGCTGACACAGGGGGATTCCAAGTTCCAGGCCAGCCTGGGCTAAATTAAAATAAAAATTAAAAAAAAAAAAGAGGTGGTGGGGAGAGCAGTGTGCCCAGAATGATCCCAAAAATGCTGAGATAAAAATAAGCTGGCATACTACATTATTTTTATATGAAGAGTGACTGTACCTTCCCGTAAACCAAAATAAAAGTTCCTGGTAATGAAAAGAAGAAATCTTTATTCCATTCATTATATACTTCTATACACTATACAAATCATCTTCTTTTTTAACCTAAGACTCAAACATTTATATTTGACTTTCTTGATTGGATACCAATTGGTATGTCCAGGAACTATGCTTACAGATAAAGAATATCACTGTTTCCCCAGTCCTTTCCTTTCAAGGAACTTTAAACCTCTACAGGCATTTTTGATAGAACACAAAGGGAAGCAGGAAAGAGGAATGCTCACCATAGCATACGGCACCCCCGAGTCCTCAGTGGTGAAGAACACAGAAGCAAAGTTGGGTGACTTCTAAGTCTTGCAATTTTTTACATATATAACATTTAAAGTAACACGGAGACAACTGATAGTTAATCCTGAACTATTTAGTGCAAAGTGGATTCTTCATTTCAAATTCTGCTCTGCCCATGGTCTCTCCTGTTGGTGAGAGCCCACGGTGCCAAGGACCAGGTCAAATGACACCCAAGGAAGGTCGCATGCCTTTAAACAGACAGCTACTGCAGGAACAGACAAAGCTGTTTGGCCTGCTTTGAAGGCGATCAAAGGCACCAAACCCATGAAACAGTTTTTATTGGAGATAACTGAAAAGCAGTTCCCTAAAAGCTAGACACATTTCAATAGCACTTTAAAAAAGTGACCCATGGCAGGAGGCACACTGCTTCTTGGAAAGCTTGTCTTAAAGTGACTTTGCATATTATGAAAACATTGATGTCAAAATGTATACTCTGTAGGAATCCAAATTGAACCCAAACTTCATTAAGATGAAAGTCTACTGCTGTGAGGTCAGGAAGAAACCCTGTGTTCTTTCTCTCTTGAAAGGCAAATAATCGTCAATGCACATTCTACTTGTAAGTAACAGCAAGGTGGGGCAGAAAGGAAGGGAAAAGTGGGGGTTCCAAATCAGCCCCATTCACGAGGAAGACATTGCTGTGGCCTTTGCTGCCTATTTGTACCATGCTAATAACATTGAGGGGTCTGAACTTGCCTACCTGGTCTCCATAAAGACTCAAAGTAGCAACAAGGGGACATGTGCAGCTTTTGCCAGTCAGAAGGATCACATCCAGCTTCAACCTTACAGGGATATGGGGACAGTTCAGAAATGGATCACTCCAAGATCGGAAGTAGCCCTTAACTGCCAGGCTGCTGCAATGATGCCCAGCAGCCTGAGGTGGAATGGATCCTGGCACTCTGCTGAGCACAGGGCACACACCATTACTCACACACATGCTCATGCAGCCTCAACAACCCCACGTCACCACTGAGCTTTGTTCTAAGAAAGCCCTTCCCTTACAGAAGGGGCACACTAAGGCTTAGTGAGATGAAATGTCTTGGCCAACTCAGCCATCTGCTCAGGAGATCTGGAAATCCAAGGATCCAAACAAATCTCTTTTTACTGTGATATTACAGCACACAAGTTTGAATGCTTTTAAAATGAAAAAATTAAAGATACATAATATACAAGTATTCGAATATAGACATGTCCTCCATAAACACAAGTAAAGAGCACCTTGGCTAACCAACAATGATGAACAGACCCTCAAGACTACACCTGTGACATACAGGTCTAGGTTTCTATCCCCAGATAGAGATTCTATCCACGACAGGCACAGAAGGACAGAACAAAGAAAGAAGCACAGAGATGACAATATAAAGGGATACACATTTAAATGGTCACATAAGTGGCTAAAAGAAAGGTCCAGAGGACAACTCAGAGGACGGAGCTGAGAATAATTACTTTCTGCTATGTCTGCTATGGAGTAGTGTAATGATGGAGCAAAGAGATTTTAGATTAAGTCTGGTCAAGTGTTTTTCAGTTTGATTAATCCTAACAGGTAACCCACATAGCATGTTCCATTGTGAGGGCAGGAAGAGAATACTGGAGGTGAACAGGGTGGCCAGAAAAGTGTCCTGGAAGCAGGCTGGACTGTCATGGCGGTAAGTGTTGCCATCTGTTACTGTTTGTTCAGGAAGACACCCTACAAGGACTCCAACTAATAGGGATGGGGGACAAATGGTTCCAGGATGCCTCAACAGGTAGTCACTCTGAGCATTGTCTTTTTAAGTTTCTCAGTAGTAAAAAGAAAATAAAATAAAGGGCTGGGGGCATGGCTCAAGTGGTAGAGCATCTGAGACCTTGAGTTCAAACCCCAGTGCTGCAAAACACCATTTTTATAAATTATAAATGTCTGGATTTGTGGTATGCATTGCTGTCCTACCCAGAAAACCCAGACATAAAATTGATCTAACTTCATTTTCCAACCTGAAAAGTGAAATGCAAATTCACCTTGATGATACCCCACCCCACTTTAGAAAATGAGAATTCCCACATACAAACTTAAACTGAGAGCGAGTATGAAGTCCCACAGTTTCTTCTGCTGGGTCACTCTTCAGTCAGGAGTCGACAATTCCCCCCTCGCTCCTTGATAGTGATTGATAACCACAATCAATTTTGAGAAAGTGTTTCCAAGTATCTTGTAGTACTGCATCTATGAATATACTCTAAGAAAAGCAAAATATTCATGGAAGCATAAAACAATTTTACCTTTAAATAAAAATACTTTATTCCTTCCTGACAGGTTATCAAAATGTACATTGTTAACCAAGTAAAAATGGTACTTTGAATTAGTCAACCAGGGCATATTTGGAGGATTTTTATTTCATCTTCAGAAAGTAAAAACCACTTCCAATCTCCCTTTCACACATTCTTAACAAACTTGCATTATACCTGCTTAATATTGAACACATCAACAATTAAGTGGGTCCCAGTTCACTATAGAATGCACATTTTCACTTACAGTTAAAATAAAGGAAGCTAGTATATTTGGTTTACTTTTTTTTTTTTTTGCCAAAAACTTTGAAACACATTTACTCTTCATATTTTACATGTAACTCTGTAAATGACATGAAGTAAACAGCAAATGACTTGCATTAATCTGAACACACACAGAATAAAGTGCAACACAACAGGCCACATCTGTGACATTCACTTCCTCCGTCCCCACACAAGGATTTTTGCAGGTAAATGGAAAAAGGCTGTTCAAGGGTACACATACTCACTCTGACAGGGCACGTTATGCTTTCACACTGATATGAGACTGGAAATCCTATTTCCTTTGCCTCCCCTGTGACTTCTCTTGCTCTCAACCAAAGTTTTGAAGCTCTGAGGTGAAAAGTCAACTCTCCAGAGCTACAAGAATGCTCCCAAGTGCTTTAAGAGTGCACCAAGGTATGTGAGCTCTCTACGCTGCAAATGGAGGCTACCAACAGTCTCCTGTCTGTCAAAGGAGAATTGCAGGCATTTGAATAAAAGTAAGCATCAACTTGGCAACAAGTGCTTTGACAACCTTTGACACCAGCCACCAAACATTTCTATAGGCAAGTACCAAACTAGCCCTAAAAATGTTAGGTTTTGGTTGTGTGTTGTTTTGACATTAAGTTATTTAACTAAAAAAATGCTTTGTTCCTGAGATGAGTACAATAAAATTAAGTGAGCTTTCTCTACAGCAGCCATCGGGCCACTATGCTCCTCATTTCCACTCAGTTCTCTTCACAAAGAATCTCACTGGAAAAAATCAGTCTTCCCCATGGCGCCATTTCTGTGATTCATCCTGCCGAACATCTGGTCTAATTTGGTTTCTCATGCCACCTAACACGTTTGATGTTGCTTCTGTGGCAACAATTATAGGTTTCACCACCGCGGGAGGAATCTGCCGCAGGACTTCTCCCACTGCACCTGTCACCCCTCTGCTCTCGTGTTCTCGAGCTGCTGTTTCATAAATGGTTTGAGCTGTGTCTGTGATCCCCTGTACAGAGGGTAGGAGTGAGGAAAAAGGGGAGTAAGTTATTGGCCAAAAAGGTAAGTTATACACTGTTAATACAGTTAACCAACATTATGCCTGTAACAAGACAAATAGACTGCTCTGATAATTGTTTGTGACAAAAATTTAATTCTAAAACAAAGGGGCAATTATTATGACTTAGAATTTTGTTTAAACTAGGGTGTGCAAAACATAGCTAAAGCACACTTCCACACTGGGAAGCTCACAAATACTTACTGATCCGATAGCAGTTTCTCTCACACAACTCATCCAATTTAAATCCAACTTAGCAAACAAACCTCTGCATCAGCACACTCACTAAAGGACACGGTGAACGTAAGAGAACCTAGCTCCACTGAGCTATCGAAAATCATTCACTTTGTTTTACATTACTGATGGTGCATTAGAAAAGATAATGGTGGGGCTGCGGGTGTAGCTGAAGTGCTGAGTGCCTGCCTAGCAAGCATGAGGCCCTCAGTTCAAATCCCAGCACCACAAAAAAAAAAAAAAAAAAAAAGATAACTATGGAACATTCAGTTAAGATAAAAAGCCACACAGAACATTCTATGTTATTAAATAGAAAATTCTGAGAGCATAAAGCAGAAGTCTATTGTTTAATGATCAGAAACAAAGCTTTAGCAGCATTTTCATCTTTCTTCTTACTATAATCAAATAATCATGACTGCAAAGCTTTGAAGCTGAATATGTAACTGTGTAGGGGAGCTGAAGTGGTAAAATTTATCTGACTCAGAGATCTCCAAGTGACACAAGGCGCTGCTCCATTTTGACAGTTTCAGTGATGGTACAGTGAGAAGGAACTTCGGTTTCTCCGAACCCAGAACCTATCACTGTGGTAAACTATCAAAGTATCATTTCTACACAGAGCAGCAGGCAAAAACACTTAACACCATGGAGCATATCATCACACACAGTTCAGAAAAATTAAAAGATATTTAAGTGGGATTATAAAAACTACCTACAAGATAACAGTCAATAAGTGAAGTGAGGCAAGCTAGAAGCAGGAAAAGTTGAGCTCATGCAGGTTGCCTGGGGATGGCCCAGACCACCCTCACCTGGCTGGGAACCACCCATGCCCCTCCCCACTCGTTCATTACTGGGTGGGAACCTCCTAGGCCTGTCCTCCCATGGGGTAGTGTAGGTTTTAAAGACACCTGAAAAAGAAAAGCATGCTCTCTCTCTGCCAGCAGATTCCACCTGCATCCCACCATGTTCCCTTTGTATTTTCCTTCCCCTAACTTTTAATAAACCCATCTACACACATGCGTTCTGCTTGGATTCTTCCACACCGGAACACAAGAACCAAGGTCTTCTGAAAACACCGTTTGCCATTAACAAAACCTTGCATTTCAACGAAGAAAACACCTATAGTTTACACATTTTCCAGCACCACCTTCCTCCCTTCTCCACCAGCATACAACCAACAACAGGCAGTAGTTTATTGTAGCATAATGATTAATGCCATCAAGTTCAGAGACATAGAAGTAAATTCAAATCCCAGCCCAAGTGCTTAACTATGTCATTAGACAAGTCACTTACGTGGGGAATTAAAATGCTGTCTACCTTCTATGGCATCTATTAGAATTAAATCCAGCAGTTCATCTAAAGAGCATGACACTACTTGGCAGACAGCAAGTGTTCAATACATAATTCCTAAATAGCCATTCCTATCCTCACAAGGACCTGACTACATCAAATAGAACTGTGTGACATAGAGGTCAGCAGACTTTTTCTGAAAAAGACCAGACTAGAGACTGTCAAAATTTGTGGGCCATACAGTCTTTGTTCACATATTCTTTTATTTTCTTTTTATAATCTCTTTTATAAATCATAAAAACTATTATTAGCTCAAAGGATAAAAACAACAGGCACAGGGAGATGACCTGCAGGCTAGCCTGCTGACCCTCAACTTAAATTTGTGAGACACCTGAGGTGTCCTCTCTTCTTCTTTGACTTTGTTAACAACTAAATGAAAAAGAAATAGTTATCACCATTTAGGAACCTCTACTTAAAAACACTTTAGTACAGAGTTCAAATTCCATCTTATCCAGATTACCCCAATACCCCAATCCATGCTTCTTATCCTCCCTTTTTCTTCATTTTAGAGAAAAAACTAAACTCTAGACTCAACTCCCCGAGGTTCTGTCAGGCTCACCTGACAGAAGAAACCTCTAGACTCAACCCCAGAGGTTTCTTCTGTCAGGTGAGCTACTGGCATTGGCCCTTCTGCCTGCTGTCAAATACAACTGGGAAACCATCTTTAATGAAATCTTAATATAAGAATCTTAGGGTAGAATCTTAGGGTAATATGACCAGTTACAGCTTACCAATTCCACCCTAAAAAAACTTCTTGCACACATGAATAAAGATACATTTAGAAGAACATTCCCCATAGCAGTGTTTTAGGCAGGAAAAATGAAAACTGAATGCCTGACCAGAAAAAAATTATGGCACAGTCATACAATATGACATACATGGTATTTTGCTACAAACCATTCAAATTAGATTACATGTATCCACATGAATATACCTTGAATGAATAAAGTCCCAGAATGATATACATGATACCATTATGTAAACTTAAAATGTAAACACTGGTATGTTCTACTTATGAGTGCATTGTCAGGCAGTAAAAGTATAAAATCATACACAGAAAAAAGCGTGCACCACCCTCAGGGTAGTGAGGCATAGGAATGGGATACAGGTGGGAAATTCACCTGAAAAGTTGTATTTCTTAAACAAATCTAAAGTTAACAGAGTGAAGTATAACTATACCTAAATCCAGATGCTGGGTACATGGGCCTGTGTTTCTATCCTCCCCTGCACACTTGAGGTTAAAAGAGAGGGTCATTCTGGTCTGCCCCTCATTCTTTCACTGGTTACTCAGTCACAACCTTGCCCTCTTTTCTCATCTCACACACAGACGGGCCACGTGTGCTGTTGGCAGTTCCCATTCTGCAACTAGGGAGTTCTCAGAAGCCCATTAAAAATCACTGAGTCCTCTTTGGGTGGAAGCCAGGAAAGCCCACGGTCTATAGGCTCACGTACCTCTTTTACAACACTGTAGGCCTTGGCCACTCCTTCCCTCAGGTCTACTGGCTGGTGAGCTAAGCGGTGATGAGGAAACCTTTTGACCTTCTTGGGCTCAATGGACAGGGTGCCAGGAGACACCATGTCATAAGCAGTCTCTGCTGCTGCCTAGGTCATTTTGCAAGAAGAAAAAAAATGAATTAGAAGATAGTCAAGAGAGCTAGGTACCAACAGTTCAACTGTGCGCTCCTATAGGAAGTGAGAAAAAACTCACAGCCCTCACACTGATACTTCCACAGGTTTGAATACTTCCCAGCAAGAGATGATGATTTTTCACAACTAGAAAATGAAAGATAATTAAAAACTAATATCTGGTTTGAGGTGACTTACTCAGTCCCTTCCTCTCTCAACTGAAAATACTCAATGTTTCCATGTTAGTCCACAGCACTTAATACTAATAGAACAAACCTTAATCTTACTATTTAATTGGTTAAGCTTTCTTAAATTTATCTGTGATCTTTTCATATGGAATGGTGAAACAAATCCCTGCTAATTTAATAGTTACTACTTACCTGAAATAGGCAAACAAATTTGACACTGTATTCAACTGCTTTATCCTACTAAATATTTTGTACTGGAAATCTAAGCAATAAAACAAAACAAGTATGAAAGCTGGGTGTGGTGGTGCATACCTGTAATCCTAGCATTTAGGAGGCTGAGGGAGGAAGTCTGAGAGTTTGACACCAGCCTAGGCTTCACATAGAGAGACTGTCTCAAAAAAAAACAAAAGAAGGGCTGAGGGCACGAGGACAAAGCCCTGAGTTTAAAAAAAAAAAAAAAAACCACTGGGCATCAGTGGCTCACACCTGTAATCCTAGCTACTCAGGAGGTAGAGATCAGGAGGGTCACAGTTCAAAGCCAGCCCAAGCAAATAGTTCACAAGACCCTATCTTGAACACATCCAACACAAAAAAGGGCTGTCAGAGTGACTCAAGTAGTAGAGTGCCTGCCTAGCAAGTGTAAGGCTGTGAGTTCAAACTCCATACCACAAAAAAAAAAAAAAAAAGATGTCAAATCATTGCAAATAAAAATATCTACTTCAACATTTTGTATATTTTCACAGGAACATTTTAAAAACAAAACTGCCCAACCATTTTACAGTGTCTACCCTTTGTCTAGATAAGGTAGGCTAGAGAAAGATACCTGTATGGTTTGAACCATTCTGTTTGTGAGCTCTAGAGCAGCCATTGCAGTTGAGGTGCCAAAAGAAGCAGCACCTCTCTGGAATCCTCTGACAATACGGCCATCCTTCCGGTACTGTTCTATGGGTAACCAGACCAAGTCCTTCAGACCTTGCACTAGAACAGTCAACACACAGAAATCAACACAAGAACTGGAGTTCAAAACTCTGCTATCATTCTCACACTGGAGTTTTTAACCTCAAGATGAGGAACAAAGTTTTGTGTGTGTCATCAGTACACATGTAGGCTTTCTAGAAAAATGTTCTTCACACAGGTTCTCAGAGGCATTCACAAATCCAAAGTAGTTAAAAAGGAGAACTCACCTAATTGTACTAGTGAATGCATAGGCCCAACACCACCCAGGATTCCTGGCAGCTGGTTCTTCTTAATGTCATTGAGCCATTCAGTGATTGCATATGAGAATAATTTGTCAATACCTAGCAAACTAGAGTAAATGACTATTAGTACAAAGGAAAAAGAACATTATACACTCAGATAAAGGTTTTTTTTTTAGTTAAAACACAATTTACAAATTACTAAGGACAGTATTATAGATCCTCCAGAAACAGCTGAATGTTTTTTAAATCAAAAAGATATAAATCAGCCACTAACTCCCAATCTGAATTTCTCTCTCTACATATAGACATGAAGATACATATATATATATATATGTATACATCTATATGTGTGCATATGTATCTATACATATGTATCTATATACACACAGAGATATATAAAGTTCAAATCTAATGCTGATAATCTCTATGAAGCTTAGGTAGGATGTATAAATGTGTCTTCCCACTGTTATTTCTTGAACATCTAAGACTGGCATAGGATTAAATTGAAGTCTTTAAACAAACTGCAACTAAGAACTACAACCTTGTGAACTTGCAGTCTTTTCACTGAATAAGGTAATTTACAACTTCAGGAGGCTGTTTAAAATATCCTAAACTATAACTATTTTTGAGAAATACTATTCTATTGCAACTACTTCTACTCCCTTAGAATAAAAATTAGCCTCCAGTCAGTAAGGGTCCTGTAAAAGTGAGCTCTCTGCAGACAACACTGTAAACTAGTTAAATTATGCCTGCTTGCTTAGAAGACTGCACTTTCTAAACTAGCTTTAGTGGCCTCACCTTAAACCTGCATACAAGAAATGGCTCACCCATGCCGGTAGAAGAGCCTCTTCAGCTTTAGCTCAGAGCAGTTCAGCTGTGCCAGGCCAATCAAAATTCCAGCTAATGTACCCTTTAAAATGAAAAAAATCCAAAATAATCTGTAAACTATTTTGACTGAAAGCTTACCATAGTTGCTATTTGATAAAAAATTAAGGCAAAATTCATTAATGAACCTAAAATACTTGAAATGTTTACAGAGAAAACATAATATGTACAAGCCAATATATACCAAATTACATTCATGTTCCTTAAATAAATGATAATTTACTTTAAAAACAGAATTAAAATTTAAAACCTTGCAATTCATCTGAAGCACACACGTGCATTCACACGCACATATGACAGAGCCAAATTAAAAGGAAAGTTGAGTCTATTAGAAAAAAAGAAATATATTGGTAGAGCAAATCTGTGCAAAGTTTCCAAACCTGATCCATTGATACATGTTTGCCATGATAATCAAGTCGAATAGGAACTTCTGCCGTAAATCTGAATTCTCTGGAGATAGATGAAGGAAGGCAGTTAATTAAATTCAAATTTATTGATCACTGATATTAGATATAAATTTATTTGTTAAACTGGAGAATAAAAACTAAACCACAAAATAAATCATGTGACTATTTTACACCCTAAATAAAAAACATGGTTAGCTCTACTTTTTCTTAAGATAACAAACAGATGTTACTCATTCAATAAATTGTACTTATTATAGTTACATTTTCTTACAAAAACCTTTTCTTAGTTTCAATAATGTTTATTCTTAGAAAAAGTTACTTTGGTAGATATCCGCACTTCATACAGAGAACTAATTAAGAAAAGTGACTGACCTTTAAGAGTGAGCCAGTCAATATAATCATTACCAAGAAGTAAAACAGAGAAGAGGTAAGGTGAATTCAGCTCTGTATGAAGTATGACAGGAAACCAGGACACAAATCCCAGCTTTATTACATAGGAGGCCCTCTGAGTCTTACCATCATCAGTAAAATTTTAAAATGCCATCTACATGGCAAATTTTAGTGAGAATTCTTAAATTCATACTTGTAAATATGGTATCAGTATATTAATATAGAGAATTCAGGGAGGATGAAATTATAATTATATACTAATAGCCTATAGGAAACAAAATGTTCTGGCTTCCAAAAGTTGACTGTGAACTAGGTGTTTAGAACTTGAAACACATTTTCTTCCCCATAGAATTAATGTTGCTGGGTTATATCCTAAACCATCTCACAAAAATCCTCTTAACCTACAATTTAATGGAAATGCTGTATTTCCATTTATCTCTGTAAGAAGCATAGAATGCCAGGTCATCCCTCATCTCCTGAATATACATCTCCATGTGGCTGTCTTGGCAATACCCTCTCAATATTCCCTCTTCCTTTCCCACTCTTCTCTTCTCTTGGCAAAGCATTATTTTAATTATTTGTAAGTTTAAGCAGAGATTTTTTGCTATGCCTAGACCAAAACCTGGAATGTCTACAGTAAGTCCTCAGTGAATACTTGTAGGGGGGAGACTATTATGACATCACTGAGAAAAGCACTGAACCACATAGATTTGTAATTAAGAAGACCTGTGTTCCAGTCCTGGCTCAGCCATTAACTGTGTAGTTTCAAGCAAGTAAACTCACCATTCTGGGTACTAACTTCCTCATCTGCAGAGTTAAGTAACTGATACTACCTGATTACCACTCCAGGGTTCTGCACCCTCTAGGAGAACAGAAATGAAATCTACATGTATTTTCAATATTTTAAATAGGCTAATAAAAAAATAAACATTTACCTAAGAAAGCAGGTAGAACTATGTAAGTCCTTCTTACTTAGATTAAAAAAAGGTGACACAGTGAGATCTTTTCTTAAAAAAAAGCCAAATTTCTTTGCTTTTAGGCTCTTGTTTACAAAAACTGAATTGGCAATTTAAATGTGATTAATTAAAAAAATTCAAATTATCATTAAGATACACTTTTTTGATAGGAAAATTTCTTAAAAATAATAGGATCATTGTAGGAAAATGATGAGGTTTCTTGTTTGGGGGTGAAAATGTTTAGAATCCCCAGAGGTCTTCTATAGCATAATCTTTCCAATTCTCTTTTTTTGGGCAGGGGCTACAAAGTGTATGGGGGAGACTGAATCCAGGGGCATGACTCTTGCTAAGGCAAGCACTCTACCAATTGACCCATGCTCTCAGGCCTTTTTGGTTTGTTTTCTATTCTGTTTTTGAGACAGGGTCTCACTAACTTTGCCCCAGCTGGCCTTGACCTCACGCTCCTCCTGTGACTACCTCCCAAGTAGCTATGATAACAGGTATGCACCACCACACCTGGCTCCAATTCTGATACTCTATTATCTTTCTATATCTATAGTCATCACCAAACAAATTTATAACATAATGATGCTTTCAAATACTTTCCACTTTTGGCCAGACCTAAAGTCTAACCTCAGAACCTAGAGAGAGAAAAAATGAGAGAGAGAGTCAGATGGGTAGGCAGGCAGGCAGGTAGACACTGACTGACTGGGGACCCTGGATATCAACAGGTTAACAGTACAGAAAATCAGGGGAAGTAGTCAATGCCCCTTACAACAAAGGAGGCTTTGTTCTTCATCCCTTCTCTTTCCAGTAATGTCAAGGTTTCATTCCTACCATCAAGGTTTGGGAAAGGAAGAAGATGGGAAGAATGAGCAGGTCTACAAAGAAGGGAAAAACTTCAGTGCACAGCCAGCTGGGTCAAATCTGTAAGCAGAGCAGTATCATAGCAGCAGTGCAGGGGGACATGGGCTTCCCAATAGCACTTACTTGGCCGAGAAGAAAAGGGTAAGGAAAGACACAATGATGGGAAAGGGCAGACAGAGAAAACTAGGTAGAAAATTCACATAAGGTAGATGGCAGGAATAACAAAACTGAGGGGTGTAAAGAGGCAAAAGGATGACATCATGTTTGGGGAGGTACAAACACACTTTAACAGTGACTAAAAAAAGAAACAGCTAGGTGTTAAAAGGAACTTCTGCCACAGATTCAGACATGAATCCCGAATCAGGCTTATGATGTGTAAATGAAGGGTGCAAGTTAGATAGGGACTACATACAAATAAATACACCAGTTTATACGGCAACGCAAAGAAAAGCTGATGTAGCCTCATGATTACCAGTACACTTACACGTTATAGAATGATCTTCCAATCTTCAAACTAACTTCATTTGTTATCAAAATTAAATTACTTACCTAAAAAACACAGGCTGGTCACTAAACGATGCTTCTTCAACTGAGAGGTCTTTTTCTTCCATTCCATTAACAGCCTCCACTGAGTTGGCACTACTGTTTTGGGAAGGATGTTTTGGCCCAGGGAAAGAAATAACTAAGTTTGGCTCCTTTGAGGTACTCCAATGCCTTGGCAAACTGCAGGTAACATCAGCTCCAGGAGACTTTTTAACTGAAAATGTAATGTGCACATTTGAAAGATTTTGTATGCTTCTTAGAGCAATTCCTTAACTATCTTCATTTAACTTGTTTTGCTGTATTTCATTTAATAAATACAATTCCTATTTCAGAGAAAATTTGCTTCTACCTTTCAAATTATTCCTTTTACATAAACTACATCTGTATTAATTAACACAGAGAACACACACATATACATATGTAAATTGGAATAAAGAGTCTAAGTGTATTTTCAAAAGAAGCTCATAGTAATCAGAATCAATCTAAGTATAGATGGCCCCAACTTAACAATGGTTTGACTAACAATTTTTCAACCTCACAATGGTGGGGGAGAAACATGTGCATTCAGTAGAAACCATATTCAAAACTTTGAATTGTGAACTGTTCTCAAGCTGGAAATACGGGGTCCAGTCCTCTCTTCTTATGCTGAGTGGCTGCAGCCAGCTGCAACTCCCTCAACATCACAGAAACAAGGGGAAACAACTGATACTCTACATTGCAGTGTGCTGCTGAGCTGTGATGTTCAGTAGGTTAGGTGTACTAAATGCATTTTGGACTTACGGTATTTTCAATTTACAGTGGCTCCTCAGGAAGCAACCTCACCCTAAGTGGAGGGAATCTGTACTTGTTACAGAATTTTCAAACTATATGTTAAATACCTTCTGGATCTGGAGTCAGTAGAATCTCCACTTCTGTAGAAAGACTTGTGAAGAAATCTTTTAGGAAGAACAAGGCATCCTAGAATTAAGAAATGTCATTATAATTGAAAGGGGGAAAAAGGACATCCTTTTCTAAAACTGTGAAACAAAGTATGCTAAAGTGTCACATTTTACTCATTATTCAATTACAGCCATAATTTACTGAATCCTTACTCTGCCAGACACACACAAACACACACATCCCTACCTCTCCATAATTCTCACAAGACTAGGAAAAAAGTAACTTAAAAATGTAAACATTGAGAGAGAAATTAAAAATTGCAAAGCTAGGAATACTTTCAAAATCGAAGTACCTTTTAGTTTTCTTAGAGCATTCTCATTGTTACTTGGCATTAGTTCTCATTCTAAATCGGTAATGGTAGTATTTCTAGTAACGGCAACTAGCATATAGCAGATACTAGGTACCATGAAAGTTCATAATGACTTGTTTCTGCTTTTGCCACTATGCTATATTGCCTTAATACATTTCCTTCATTGAACATAATATTCAAAATTACCCATTCATTTGGGTCTTTTCTGAAATTATAGTTACAAATGAAAATATTTGGCTCTGTTTTTGTTATTTTTCTTTTGCAGTGTTGGAGATTGAACACAGGGCCTTGCACATGCTAGGCAAGTGCTCTACCACTGAGCTAGAACTTCTGATAATGTACTTACATTTGCCCATTATTGGCAACTTCATTTTGCCTTCCTCACTCAAACTGACAGATACATCTTGAAGGATATAAAAATCAAATGCCTGTACCTGTTCTTCCTTATCCTTCCCTTCTATTTAAAATATCCTAAATGTCATATAAAACACTACTATACCAAAATACAATGGGAAGATAAATTATAGGACCACAATATTTGGTAATAAACCAAAAAAGTTTCACAATTTCCAAGGATCTAATTACCTGCAATCCTATTTATCATAAGTCTAAATTATGCAGCTGAGAAGAATGTTCTAGGTAACATGGCATAAGGGGGACCAAGTAATTCCAATAATACTGGAAATGTCATTTCTGAAGCAGGCAGTGGGTTCATGGATTATTCATCATTTTGTTATGCTTTACACATGCATATTCCTGTACACATTTCATATATTATCTACACTACACACGCTTATTATATATCACATGTTATTTGTATTACATCAAGCACTACATGTTAACAAACTTCACAGTATATAAAGTGCTAGTCTTTGGCCACTAGAGGGTGATATTTTAATGCTATAAATGTTTTAACTCCAAGACTGCCTTCAAAAAAACAGAAAATTTCAGGTATCAATTTGCTCTTTAAGACAAAAAGGAAGACTGAAGAGAAAAAGCACAACATGACTAAGAAAAGGATAGTAATAACCAGTTTTCAAAAATGTTCTCGAATTGTTTGCTCAACTCTTTACAATTAGTGAGACAACCCAATTGTAAAACCAGCAAGTCACTTCACAAACTTCACAAATAGCTGATAAGCACATGAAATGATGCTTAACATCACTAACTACCAGGAAAATCCAAATGAAGCCCCAAGAATTCCAAGTAAACCATCTGAAATTAACAAGATGACAAGACCAAGTTTGGCAAGGATGAGAAGCAGCTGGAGCTCTCCCTGGTCACTGGTGGGAATGTACAAGGGCATGGCCACCATGGAGAACTGTCTAACAGCTTCTTATGATAGTCTAGCTATCTCTACCCTGTGACCCAGAAACTGTGTGTTTATCTACTAAATATATGTAGATGGACAGATATGCATGTATATGTCTGTATCTATACACGCACATGTTTTACTCAGTGACAAGACTTGTACACAAATTTTATAACAATCTTATTTATAAGAGAAAAACCAAGAAATAATCCAAATGTAAAGCGGTTAGGTGAATGGATAAACTGGCCAATTCACACAATGACATACTAAACAGCAATGAAATGAGAAGAGTGATGACATGCTACAGGAGAACCTCACAGACATAATGCTGAGTATAGGAAGCCAAACACAATTCCATTTACATGAAGTGATGGAAAGGTGAATGGTTGCTTTGGGGTTGTGAAGACTTACTACATGAAGACATGAGAGGATTTTGTAGGGCCGAGAAAATGCTCTATATTTCAATCAGTGTAGAAGTTATTCAACTGTATAAATCTATCAAAGCTTCACTGTACATTCAAAATCTGTGCATCATACAAATAATAGCTCAATACAATTTGTGAAACTTAAAATGTATTATTAATGTTAAACTTTACAAAAGTTTGTTATTAATTCTAAACTCTGTAAAATATTTATGTCTAAAATCTTGTGATGGAACAGATTACCAGTGCAGTATAATTTAAAGTGAAGCAAGGATGATGGAGAACACAAAGGTACGAATTGGTGCTACTTCATGGGCATCCTATCCAGCCTCGGGTTAGCACTTCCCTACAACACCAGAACTGCCTCTCTGTGCAGCCCACAATCTGACTTGGCTATCACAAAAATCTTCACTTGTGTGACACATTGTATTCTCCAAGGCCCAGCATGAGTATTACCACCACCAGAAAGTCTCTTCTGACCATTCCTTCTCCTCCAAACTCCCTTTTCAGGCCAAGCCTATCATTCTGCACCTGTTCTCATCACCTGCACTCACCACGGAATACTAAAAGTATCTGTTCTGTGTCAGCCTTACCCACCATGAAATTGCTCTTTGAGGATCCCCAGCATCCTGGTTAGGAACCTAGCATAGGGCAGGCAACTTAGGAAAGGGTTTTGAATTAATTAACATGTCTTTCCTATACAGATTCCAGGTAGTACAGCACTAAAATGAACATTAGAGTAGGAGAGTCAGGAAATCCTGCCTCCTTAATATTTCATATCACTAACTGCCTAGTTATATGGCCCCATCATCCACCTAACCCCAAGTGGGATTCGTTACATCTCATTGTTTATGACCTACCCTATGGGGACATTGCAGTTTGGAAGCAATTGCACTTAATTTCAATAGCAATGCAGTTTTTTAAAAACATGAGGAAATAATGTGTTTTCTTTCATACTTAATCTATGACTCAATTCAGAAGAAAAAGGTCAGAATATGCTTGGTAAGAAAATATTACTCAAAACATCATTCATCAACTGACTTGCTTTCATAAGAAAAAATAAAGAACAGAAATACTTGGCTTTCTACTCAATGATGGTTTGCTATCTCAAAACACAGTATGCCAGTCTTAGAAAATGCAAACTAGCAAGGGTTTCTTCCTTTAGAAGGATACCCCATTAAGATGTATGTATTTGTAGCATGGTTTTGGTTTTGTAGGTTTCATGTCTTAGGGAATTATTTCCCATTCTTCCTCAATGTAATCATAAAATTTATCTCCCTGACTATTTTCTCTAAGATTTGTATCTCCCCATTTAAAAGTCATAATGCCTTGCAGTTCTAAAGAAGAAATTACACTCAATATTAAAGAAAAAAGTATTAAAGAAAATTGGCTTCCTGAGTTTGTCAGTCATGTAATAGAGACAAATCTTACTCAAAGTATTTCTCACACCATGGATTTATGGGATCAATTTTCCCATAAATGTTTCATTATATTTCTTCTAGCCAATATATGGATAAACTAAATTAAAATATGGACATCAAAAGATATTCTTTTCATGATAAAACATCAATCTAAAGTTGGCTCCAGCTCAGAAGCTGTAGGCACATGCTGCAACTTTACAGTGCACTCTCTCTGAGGTAATGCCTATATTTTGTTTATAATACAAACCATTTAAGTCCATTTCAGAAATACTTGTTACTTGCTTGCAATGGATTACTCAACTTTTATTTAGGTAACTAATGAACATAATTAACATTTTTTAGGCAAATGAACAATGTTAACCCAGAAATAAGTATTCTAAACCTGAGCTCAAAACTATACAAAGTTTATCCATGTTTTATTATTTTTAAAGTAGATTATTTAAAAACACGATTTCTGTTCTGCAGTTATTATATGCTTCAGTTAGCAACCAAAGTTAACATTACTGATCCTTAGCATAGTGTGCCAGATACTAAACTAAGTGTTTCCCATACCCTTATCTATTTAATCCTCATTCTAAAGAAATTATGAGCTGGTGGAGTGGCTCAAGTGGTACAGCACCTGTCTAGATGCATGAGGTCCTTAGTGTACACACACAAAAATAATAATAAATAATAATAATAATAATAATACATGCATTATTCTCTCACTTTATCGAGGAAGAGAGTATGGCTTGGAGAAGTTTTGTAACTGACCAAAGCCACACAAGTATAAAAGTCGCAGAACTGAAACCTGAACCCAAGTCTGACCCCCACATTCGTGCTCTTTACCACTACATATATTAGTGTAATAATGCTACTATGCATCCTATTTTATACATCTCAAATAAGGCTCTGGAAGAGGCACAGCTAGTTCTAAGCAGATCTCTGCAACAAATCAAATCTTATCAAAGTTTGATAAGATGCTTGCCAGAATATGGGAAAGTGGTTTTCTTTACTCCACTCTACAAATCTGTTTATGACCTCTTTAGGTGACCATTTATTTTGTCTTTTTGTCCAAGGCAGAAAAATTCTCTTCCAGAATCTGTGATTATAACGAAGTCCCTATAACACAGTCCCTAGTATCATTTAAACCTTCAGGGAGGCTTCTTATAGTCTCTGAAAATGTATGGGTATCTGAATGAGGAGTAGGGAGAGAGTGAGCAGCATGGATTTAGTCCTGCATCACACAGAC
This sequence comes from Castor canadensis, assembly GCF_047511655.1. Lineage (NCBI taxonomy): Eukaryota > Metazoa > Chordata > Mammalia > Rodentia > Castoridae > Castor > Castor canadensis. The sequence goes on along the minus strand of NC_133388.1, from coordinate 13,428,208 downwards.
AATGCATAGGAAACTGAGCATAACCTCAACATTTACTCACCAACAGATCACCAGATCCCAAATGTCTAATGAATCTGCCTTATTATTTACCAGAAATCTGCCTTAATTACCTAACTTTCACAAAAGTTCAACAGAAATAAACATGATAATTCCCTTACTCTGGATGTAGGATGTGTATCTGACAATTGCATGAATCACCCCACACTACAGACCTGGTCGATATTGAGGCGTAGTGGCATCAATGACACTCTCAAGCAGCATTCCTGTGGTGACCTGCCAGACTCTGGTCGCACATGTAATGCTTTAATTGTCAACTATAAGAAAGAGAAAAACATTTTCCCTCAATGACATATGATCTTGTTCTCATTAAAAAAGAGGAAAAAAAAAAAGGAAAGAAAAAAAGTCATATTCTATATGATGATCAAAAGCAGACTTGTGAGTTTGAGGCCAGCCTAGGCTACATAGCTAGCTCCAGTCTGTGCGACATAGTGAAAATGTCCCCACCCTCAAAAGAACAATTTTTTTGTTTGCACTCTTTTCCTAAAAGCCTGACTCAAGCTGGGTACTGGGGACTCACACCTGTAATCCTAGCTACTTGGGAGGCTGAGATCAAGAAGATCAATGTTTGAGGCCAGACCAAGCAGGGAATTTGAGAGACCCCCATCTCAATCAACAGCTAGGCATAGTGGCACACATCTGTCATCCCATGCCACACAGGAGGGTGACAGGGGCAGGATCACTGTTCCAGGCCAGTCTGGGCAAAAAGAAGACCCAAATCCAAATTAACCATAGCAAAAATGGCTAAAGGTTTAGCTCAAGCAGTAGAGAGCCTGCTTTACCCCTGCAAAGCCCTGAGTTCAAACCCCATTACTGCCAAATAAAATGCCTGACTCAAAAATTTTTTGAGTCAAGAATCTGATGACAGATACGAATTCTGTTTAGAGGAAAACTGCAAATAGATAATGCTGTTCTTGCAGATCAAAGAGCTTGCTGAGCCCCTGAAGCTAATCCACAGCCCAACTTCCAAGAACAACCTCCAAAATCTTGAGCTAATCATTTCTACCTTACTAAATTTTTTAAAGTGTTAGAAATCTGGAACACTTTCATTGCAAACTTGTTTTCCCTCAGGTATCAATGTATTAGCAATTAAAGTTAGTGCAAACAATGTAAAACTCATTATTTTTGATAGTTTGGGTTTTTTGAGGTAGGGTCTCCCTATACAGCCCAGGTTGACCTGGAACTCACAATTCTCCTGCCTCAGCAAGGATTACAAGCACATACAACTATGCCCAGCTCCAAGAAAATTTTTAAACATGAAACTTATACAGCATAACTAAAAGGAGCTTTCAAGTTAAAAAGAGAAAACATAATTTTTTCTCATTTCTAGCAACTTCCCTACTCTAATATACAATAAAAATAGATATAATTGTTAGATACAACAAAAAGTGCTTTTTCCAAAACTAACACAGATAACTTTAAAAAGTGATTCTTAAATCTTACCATGTTGGAATGAGCTTTTCGAGGCATTTCTTTGCTGCAATATAGGTACAAAAATTTATTCATTTGTGATGTTGCAAGCCGATCTCGAATTTCAAGATCCTGAACAATGAACACCTGCCGAGAGACTGGGTGTTCTAAGAGGCTGGAATCACTTTCTGGTTTGCATGGGGGATAAACTTCATGCTGAAACTTCACCTTAAGAGACAAGGAGAAGGAAAACAGAGCAATCTTTACATTGGTTTTAAATTATTTTTCTATAAAATGCAAAATACCACTCATTATTCTTTGACTTCTACCTCAGTATACAATGCTACATTCAAAGAACTAAATAACATTTCTTTATTTCTTTACTCACTTATTTATTGATCTATGTGTACCCATCATACAGGTACAAGCTTGACTAACATTTCTTATTTGACCTTAGTAAATTCTTTATCCTTTTCAAGCAAAATCCTCAATTGGAAGACATAAGATTATCTTCTTACATACTTATGAAACTGCATGAAAATGAGACAATGGAGGAAGGGTTCAAGTTCCAAAAGGAAGCAAAGATACAATTAAGTATATGAAATTACCATTGCTACAGTATTTCTATGGGACTCTCAAACAAAGTGACAGAATTAAATGCATATAATGCCATAAGGAGCCTGACCCTATGGCCTCTAGACACTCACAAAGGGCCTGCCAATATGCACTAGCCATACTCTATGACAGTGGTTCCCCAAGTCCCTGAGAAAAGTAGTTTCAGCATCACCTAGGAACTCACTAAAAATGCACATTCTTGGAGACTATTTCACACGTGCTGAATGACAAATTCTGAGCTAGGACTCAGAATCCTGCATCCTAGTAAGCCCTCTGGTGATTCTGAGCACAGTAGCCTGAAAGAACAAAAACACTTTGGGTTTCTCAGAACACTTAAGAAAAAGAGGAAAGAATTTTAATAAGATCCTTGCATTTTTCCAATCTAAATAGCAGGATTTAAAGCTCAAGACTCATGGGATGCAGGTTAACCCCCACTAATGCTCCTACTTAAGTAGATTTCTTCTTTCAAAACACCATCTTACCTTACTTAACTGTATTTCCATTAAAAAGTCATGGTTCCTTCCCTTCCCTCCATATACCACATTACATCCATGCCTGGTGGGTGTGTGAGAAGGTGAGTTATGGGGACTACTAAAAGTGAAAAAAAAAAGAAAAGAAAAAATCCTTTTGTTAAAAGAATATTCAAAGAAATTTAATGGATGACATCAGAAAAATTAATAAGATGAAAAAAGTAAGAAAACAAGATTATAGAACTATAAGAATGTTTAAAAATTATATTACTATAAATTAAAACCATATCTTTTATATTTTAGAGATATTGAAAATGCATTTTATTATTACTATTAGAGTAGTCATTTGCTTGCTAAATATTCAGAACTATAGGAAAACCTAATTATGATGCTGGTGTCCGTATCATAAGATACATTTGGAAATGAGACCTCTTTTAACTTTTTTGTTACCTCGGCAACCCTTATGGTCAGAGCACAAGTCCTAGATATCCTAGTTTTACAACAGAAAAGAACTATAGCCAAATCAGTCGTGTTCTAAAGTAGCTTTAAGTAAAGAGAGGTGCTGTACTTTTATGCCAGCTGTTACTGCTCCATCAAGATGTCTATGCTATTCCCATCAGATATTTGCCCCACATGCCTATGCTCTCTGCCTAATGCTCTTCCCACATTGGAGAATACTGCATTTGTCTAGTAAGTATTCAGTAAGCTCCCTGCTAAGCTCTCTGCTCAGCACCAGTCTGGATGCTGGGGGCTCAGGTCATGTAGTCCCTGCCTCCTCATACGCTCACTTCATTTCACTGCCCTCTTTCACGTGACTCTCTCCCTACTCTGGAACTAGGGGTAAGGATTGGGTCTGGCTCATTCTTGTGAACAGGCACATGGTAGATAACAAAAATTTTTTGCTAACTGAAAATCATGTAAGACAACACTTTAGGAAATATAATTAAGTTCATAAATGGACAACTTTAAGTGTGACATTCAAATTACATAATTTTTAATACTAATTAATCAATCAGAAGATAAATGGTATGTATTTGTCTATAGTTAGAATATATTGGTCTGCCAAAACACTTATGTAGAAATTAACTTACATGTAACTTTTAGCTGGAGAAGTAGGAGGGACTGTTCCAAAATCCTTGCCTCCATAAAGATGCCACACAAGAGAGACTTCCTTAACAACATACCGAATTACAGGAATGGGAAAGTGTAATGGGGCTTTGCTTGTATCTGTCTTCTTAACAGGCAGGCTAAAATAATTGTCTCTTATCACAATTGCATCATCAACCATGATTTTTATTACTGGTTCTTCTTCCTTCTCCTGAAACAAACCAACAGGTAACACTCTCATCTCATTAGAAAATGGGTTATGCCACATATCTCAAGGGGATTTCTTGAGTCTACATGCTGTTTAAATAATTTCAACATATAAAGGGGGTAATAATTTCTGACATTAATCATTGCTGAATAAGCAGAATAAGTTATTCTACTTATTAACCATAAAACAAATTCTCTTTTTGTTCTATATGAACAACCCCATGAGGATATTTATAGTTCACAATTTGGCTCCTACTACCAGTTTTATAATAAAAGGCAGAGATTGTATGCTTATGTGTGTTGTTTAATTAAACTCAATACTGTAATTCCAAACCAAAACTTAACAAACTTAAAATGACCAAATTACCATGTTTCTAGTAATAGGCTTATTCTGGGTTTGACTGCCTTGAATTTTTAAAACTTAACCAGAAAAAGTTCTCAGAACTAAGTACACAAATACAGTCACCTGTTAAGTTACTACCAAGCAGGTGTGTATGTGTGTATGTTGTCTTAACCACCCATCAGCTTTCACACATCTCATCTGTCCAGGTTTTTCAACTAGCCACTGTGCAACACACATCTTCCTGCCATTCAATTTCACTATCCTTAAGAATCATCTTGCCACATATAACATCTGCAGTTCAATAATCTATTTAGAAAGCTGTGCATGCAAATGTATACTTCGTTCTACTCAGAGTCTCTGAGAGATGTGTCATAGAAATAGTAACCATTTACAAAATGCCAAGAGTAAATTGCAAATGAGGTAATTTTGAAATGTAAGGAGTTGACAAAATCTAAAGAATCGTCTTTGGATACCCTTTAGCAGTTTAATTTGTAACATGATTTTAAGGCCTCAAAAACGTTACCATTTATTACCTGGATGGCTGCTTTTGGTGCAAAAAGGATGCAAAAGTCATCACTTTCAGTGGGCACACCTGTCATTGCATCATTAATCAAGTGGTGAGTAAATGAGGCATATGCAGGGCCAGGCTCCTGGGACACATTTCCACTCTCATCTGGGAACAGGAAGAGGTCTGAACAACATGGCTCCTGAATTTGAGATTTTTCATCCAAAACACCTAGATAAAAAGATTGTAATATTTTGGCACAGTTTGAAACACTGGTAACAGTAATGCTTATTAAACATCTTAACCACATGTCAGATACACATTATGGTGAATGCTTTCACCTTTTTTTTTACAATAACCCTATGAACCTGAGAATTAAAAGAGCTAAAGTAACTTTCCCAAAAACTTTTCCCAAAAAGCAAAAGACAGAAATATATCAAAATCCACAAATAAAAAGACTAGTAATAAATTTGAAGTTCTCTAAGAAAATAGTAAAATGATAGCATCATAAAATAGAGACAGCTCCCTGCTCCCTCCCAGTTATTTGACAGGAGAGAGACTCAGAAGCTTAGCTGCAGTGGATTCATGCTGCCTAGGTTTTGCTTTGTCCAGGATTTCATCTTTGGTTTTGTGGGTGAAGGAATTTCTGAAAGAAACTAAAAGAATCCCTAGAGTTCAATCCTGGAAGGAACTTTATAGGCAATGTTGCAAATGGAGGAAGAACAGGTTACATCTAGCAAAGTCTCACCTAAAACTTCAGGAAATCTCTGCCTGTGGAACGGGAATGGAGGAGCAGTGGCTGAGCATGTTTTAGGAAAGAAATTAGGTCAGTGATTGCAAGTAACAAAAGGAAGAAGACTATTTCTTGGGCACCAGATAACTATACTAGACATCTATTCTCAGGTATCTCTCTTAAGATGAAGTTCACAGAAAATATCAAGTGCACCAAAATCTGTAAAATAAAGGTAACTAGAGTCATTGATTCATTCTCCATTCCTTCAAAACACTGTGACAGGGTTAAAAACACAGAAATCAGAAGAGGCTCACAGACTCTTCTATGGCAGCACTTCAGTCCTACACATCCTTGTAAGTTTCCAGGCTTAATGAAGAATCCTGTCTATTCCACAAATAGCCAAGGCAATACTGAGCAAAAAGAGCAATGCTGGAGGTATCACAACTTCAAACTATACCACAGAGCCATAACAATAAAAACAGCATGGTACTGGCACAAAAACAGAGATGAAGACCCATGGAACAGAATAAAGGACCCAGATATAAATCCACATAGGTATGCCCACCTTATTTTTGACAAAGGTGCCAAAAACATAAAATGGAGAAAAGACAGCCTCTTCATTGCTGGAAAAAGTGGTTATCTTCCTGCAGAAAACTGGAACTAGATCCATGCCTATCACCCTATACTAGTATCAACACAAAGTGGATTAAGAACCTTAATATCAGACCTGATTGCAGTTAGTACAGGAAAGAGCAGGGAATACTCTGGAAGCAATAGGTATAGGCAAGGATTTCCTCAGTAGAACTCAAGTGGCCCAGCAACGAAAAGGATGGACAAATGGGACTACATGAAATTAAAAAGTTTTGCACAACAAAAGACATGATCTCCAAATTGAAGAGACCATTCACAGAGTCGGAGAAAATATTTGCTAGCTATACATCAGACAAAGGTCTGAAAACCAGAATATTCAGGGAGCTCAAATAACTAACTTCCCCAAAAATCAATGAACCAATAAAGAAGTGGGCAACTGAACTAAATAGAACTTTTGCAAAGGAAGAAATCCAAATGGCCAAAAAAATACATGAAAAAATGCTCACCATCCCTGGTCATAAAGGAAATGTAAATTAAAACCACACTAAGATTCCACCTCACTCCTATTAGAATGGCTATCATCAAGAACACCAACAACAACAAATGTTGGTAAGGATGCAGGGGTAAAAGGAACTCTCATACACTGCTTGTAGGAATGTAAGCCAGTACAACCACTTTGGAAAACAATATGGAGGCTTCTTAAAAAACTAAACAGATCTGCCATATGATCCAGCAATACCATTCCTAGGGATATACCCAAAGGAATGCGACTCAGGTTTTTCCAAAGGTACCTGCACACCCATGTTTACTGCAGCACTATTCACAACAGCCAAGCTATGGAAACAGCCAAGATGCCCCACTACTGATGAATGGATTAAGAAGATGTGGTATTTATACACAATGGAATATTATTTAGCCACAAAGAAGAATGAAATTTTGTCATTCTCAAGTAAATGGATGGAACTGGAGATCATCTTAAGCGAAGTTAGCCAGGTTCAGAAGGCCAAAAATCACATGTTCTCCCTCATATGCAGATTATAGACCTAAAACAAACGCAGTAATATTATTGGACATGGGTCATACACTAAGGGAGAATGCTCATGGGAGGAACAGGGAAAGGGAAGGAAATCTAAAACTTGAATGTGGTTGATGTACTCACTGTAGAGGGGCAAATGTAGTAATCATAAACTGGCAGAGGCCACTAAGGGAAGGGGACCAGGAAGTAGTGAAGAGGTCTGGCAGAGATGAACTAATGTGGGTTGTAATACACATGTGCATGGAAGCAATGCTAGGAATCTCTGTTTAGCTATCTTGATCTCAAACTGGCAAAAACGCTATGTCTTTGTTATTACCTCCTATGTTTTTTCTTCAACAAAATCGGAGAACATAGAGGACAGAACAGGTTCTGCCCAGATGCGGGGAGGCCCAAACAATGTATACACATGTGAGTAAATGTAAAAATGATAAAATAAAAAACAATCCTGTCTATTAAAGCCAATCAGTAAATATTTATGAAATCTTCCTTCCTGCATAATAAAGACAGCTGATATTACAAATAACAGAGATGTAGTAGGGAACTAGGAAGTTCCACTTTACCGCCTTAGCTATGATCTATCCTAAATTAGAATGAAAGCACCATTTAATGCTAACTTTTATAATACCATGAAATATCTGAAAATTAAGATTTCACAATATATAGAAACAGCTATATCCATCCAATTAGAAAAACTAGTTTTGAAATAGATGCTTCAAAATATTTAGATGTTTCCATTGGACTTTCAGAGATCTCTAATCATTTGGTCCTTCCATGCTTATCCAACTTTATCATCTAATTATTTTCAATAAGAAGGGAACTTTTGCACTATGGACAGCCTGATATACCAGCTCAGTAACTAAAGTTCATGCATGGCTTCCTCTGTGTTCTGACACAGACCAATCTGTGACCTTGCCAAGATTACCCTTTTCCCCTTCTCTGCACTCCTAAATCCTACTCACATTTAAAAGCCAACTCATCCCATTTTCATGACAGTATCATGAAACTATCCCAACCCTTTCCAAATAATAGAGTATATACCACATCCCAAGGGGTCTCCTTATGCCATTTATCTATTGTTCCAAGCAGCAGTATCAATCTAGTGCAGTTTGTTTTCCTAGGCTGTGAGCTACCAGAAAACAAGTTCGTTTCCACCTACTCTGAATTTCCCACATCACCCTGACCAGTGTTACTTATCATTCAATAACCACAAGGCATTCAATAAACAAAAGCTTACTGGTTAATAAATATCCTTTAAAACTCCAATGTGTCTTCTTTAATCAGTTACTTACTGAAGAATTTATAAGAACACAAATAACATAAAACTAACAACAACATCAGTGCTCCCAGAGAACTGTCCTGGTCTTACCATTAGCCTGTGGCTTTACAGATGAAGAGGCTTGTTGTACATCAATCTCCTCCATAGCATCACTCATCAGGTCTCGTAAAATCTGTTGATCTGCTTCAGGAAGCACTGGACCACGTGAAGATGATTGACCACTGGAATCTACCTACAGCCAAAAAGCTTAATTAAAAATTAGGTGACACTAGACACAGTGGGGTGCTCCTGTAGTCCCACATGTTCTGTGATGCTAAGGGAGGAAGACCAATTGAGCCCAGGAGTTCGAGGTCAGCCTGGGCAACAGAGAAAGACAATGGCTCAAAAAAAAAAAAGCTGAAAATACTTCTCAAGAAGCAAACTACTTACATTTATTTTATCCTAGAAATAACACTACATTTTACAAAAACTCCAGAAACAGATTGTTTTTAGGATCACATTATCTCCCTAACAACTACTGGCAAATTGGAATAAATGTGTCATCACTTCAACACCACACAGTGAACTGGGATTTTGCGAAGATACCGCGTTAAGAAAGAGAGAAGGTGAAAATCCTGCTATAAAGCTGGGGAGAGGGGATTACTAAACAAGTTTGGTCTGCTCAAATCTGACTGCAACAATGATTTTCACCCCTGGAAACAAAGACATTGGAGGTCAGAGGCTCCTTTCTTGGACTCCTAAGGATAGCAAGGGTCATATACAGGAGGGAAAATGTAGAAATGGTGATTTAGAGAGCACAACTCCAGTACCACTACTTTACCACTTTGGTTATTAAACTGTGGATTTATTAAATACAGCCATGTTTTTTAAATATGAGCATTGCTCTAAAATGAGAAGATCCAAGTTGAAAGGAATAATTTAAAATAACTTTTAAGAGCTGACAGAGTAGCTCGAGTGGTAGAGTGAGTGCCTACCTAGCAAAGTGAGGTCCTGAGATCAAACCCCAGTATTACCAAAAAATAACCTTTAATAAACTGGAGGATGTTCTTAAAAAGAGAATAAACAGTAGAGAGAAAGAGTCATAAATCACCTTTTTACCAGTGGAAATATAACAAAATCAAGGAGTCATACAGAGAAGGGTAACAAAAATTAAGTGTAGGGAATCCTGAACAAAAGATAACGCAAGTCCAGTCAAGACCATAACTGAGGTGCTGCCTTAAGGGGACAGAAAATTCTGTTCATCGAAGAAGCCATAAAGAATCCTAGAAAATGAGAATGCTAAACAAACAGGACACTGTTCAAGCTGGACACGAGAAGTCAGAAAGGTGACACTCAGAGCCTAAAAAAAGCACTGCACTTGAAATGGAAATGGCTGTGTTTGCTACTGCTTCTCCTACTAATTAGAGCAAATTACCTAATGGTAATTAGGTCTTAACTAAGTCATTCATATACAGAAATAATAACCCTTAACTTCTCACTCGGTTGTTAGGAAAAGGAAATCATATGAGAAAATATACTGAACTCTGGGTAGTTTTATAGATAACAAAGAAGAAAAAAGGCTGGTGGCATGGTTCAAGTGGTGGAGCATGAGGCCCTGAGTTCAAACCCCAGTACAGCCAAAAAAAAAAAAAAGAACATGCATACATGTACATATTTTGGTTTCCTAGTGCTTAACACAGGCTATTCTTATACTCATTGTATAGAAAAAGGAGGCAAAGTAACCTACCCCACGTGTGCCTCAGACCAGGGCCTGTTAATGGGAAGATGTGGGGTAAAAAAGAAGATATTGTTGTTAAGTCTTCTGGTAACATCTACCATCTAGCTTCTCATGGCATTTTTACACAATTGTCTTAGAATAACTCATATAAATGTTTTCTTTCTTCCTGAGAATAGCTAAAAATACTGTTAGTTAAAAAGACTAATGTTCTGAAACAAAGAATACCAAACAGTAGAATGATTTTCTAAAGAGGCTCAGGAACTCATCTTTCCAGACCCCATTACTGAGAAGGTAAAGAATAGATGACTTTTTAATTTTATTTTCTACCTTACAACTGTCATAAATACAGAAAACATGATGTAAACACGCCACTTCTGTGACAAACTGGGGGAAAAACATTGCTGACTGTACCTTTGGCTTTCTCTGAGGGGCTCCACTCTTCATTTCTGCATTGTTAGGCGCATGTAAGTCACCGTAACTTGCGATGTACTGAATGAGATTCATCAGTGCAGCACAAGAGTCTGAACATGTTCTGACATGTACAATATCACTGGAACAGTGTAACTCAAAGTGGGGCTCAGTCTGGAAAAGACATGGGAAAAACAGGGTGAAAATATTTTATAAATAAAGAGACAAAAATTCTTTTTGGGGGGGCATAGATTTACATTAAATAAAATATGTGATCATTTATCTTATCAAAGGAAAAATACTTGAAATAACTCAATCTTAGTTTTAAATATTTTATTTCAGACCAAAAATTAAGTGGAAAACAATTTTACAACATTCTATTTTTTAATCTCTCGAACAATAGGACTTAAGTAAAAATTTCCACTTATTTCAATAACTTACTTGCTCTCCATCAGAATCAGACTTCACTGCAGTTATGGTTAATTCTAAAAGCCCCATATCCATCACACGAACATAATCTAAAAATTTTTAAGCAATTAATAAAATGAGTATAGCTTTCAAAATACTTACCCAACCAACACCCAATAAAACTAACATTTCTTTAAAATTAATTGCAGATAGTGCTACAAATATTTACAATGTGGTAGAATATACAAATTCATTACATTTTTCATATGGCAGCACACTTTGCTTTAGTTAGGAGAAACTCTTATGTTAAGCAAATATTTACAGTGCATATATTCTGGTGCACATAGGTAATGTTATGAGAACATTCCAGCTTTCTAAAAACTAGAAATGCACCATATGATCACTGCATGCTTAAAGATCTTTAAGGATCACTAGGTAAGATCCTTAGATTACTAGCATTATTCCAGAGTTAAAATACTTTAAAATACCCACACAAAAAAGAAAACAGTATTAATCTATTCCAGAGTTTGTTTTTCACTCTTACCTCTATTCAAATTTATAGTGACAGTATTACATTTGTCAGACAGATGTAAAGCAGCTTCATCCATGATTATTCTGAGGAAAAAAGATAAAAGCAACACCTGAAAAACTAAGCTTTGAATATAAATAGATGATCACACTATGCTTAATTATACCATTCTTTCTGACATGAACATTATCAAAGTCATATGCAGCTTCTAACATAATTTTCATCTAATGTTGTTTTTTAAAAATCCACTGTTTTGAGTGCTAGAAATGTTAAGCATTAAATGGTGCAAAAAAATAATCATTTGGTCAAATTAATTCTGAATTTTTGGTAGGTTTTTTTCTTTTTCTAAATAGATGCTGAAATTCAAAGGTTTAAGTTACAAAGATAAAATATATTAAGTACTGAGAAGTTTGTCCTAAAAGGCAAATTAAGAATCTGAAGGACACAACACCCCCTTTCTTTCCCCAAGAGAAGAAATAAAAGCCACCTTCACCCTAAAAAAACCAACAACAACAAAAAGAATCTGAAGGATTAATTTCTTCCCTAAAAAATCAAATACAATAATGTATCACCTGCGGAAAAAAAAATTTGAGACACTTAGCTAAACTAAGTAACTGTTAGAAGAATGCTGATTTTAATAAAAGATAGACTTTAACAAAATGCAGTTTAGGCAAACATCAGTCAACATATTTGAACAGCCAATGTGATATTCAATGAAGTTTACACAGTACCTGAGAGCAGAAGATGACTTATCCAGTGCAACACTACTAGAAATGCTGAATGTTTCAACAGTAAGAAGAGATCGGATTGGCAAATAAAGGGGCCTGATATCAAAAAGAAACAAGAGAGTATCAACCTGATGCTACAACAGAAATTCTCTTTAAAAATGTTTTTGAACTTTAATTCCACTGAATTATGTTTTGTTTTTTTTTCTTTTGGTTTAGCTTGGGTTTTTTTATTTGTTTGTTTGTTTGGTTTATTGTTTATTTTTTGACAGAGGTCTCAATATATAGCCCAGGCTGGCCTTAAACTTGCAACCCTCCTGCCTCAGTCTTCACAGGTTATAGATGAGCATCACCACTCCTGGCAGAATTATCCATTTTTCAAAACTTAGCACATGGTTTGAATAAAACTTTATTTTGCTTCATTTATGAACTTACCTGTAATCAAGTGCACAGCTCCAAAGATGAACATGAAAAGTTGTAAATGAAGTTGGAGGACTATATCCCAAAACAGGCTCATCAGCAATATTCAAGAAGTATAAAATCTATAATCACAAAAATATAAAATGGCCTGCTTTAGGAGAAAAAAAAAGGTTTGATATAATATACTTAATCAGCATAAAACAAAGTGTCTCACAGAAACAGCAACCATTTAATTGGAACTTTATAATACTAAACAAAAAACATCACCAGTTTGAAGGAATTCACTTCAAAGACTGCTTGCCCAGACACAAAAAAAGGAGAATAGAAGGTGAAAAATATGAAGTTTGACTACAGTAATCATTTACATATATATATCTCAAAATATCAGCTGTACATCTTAAATATATACAATAAAAAATGTAAAAGTGCTTGCTAAATTAGAATTTAAAATGAAGAAGCTCACCGAACAACTGCAAAGCTACAGATACCTTAGAAAATTATGTATCATAAAATTAATAATGAAATACACATAATAAAATTTTATATTATTTTCTGTGGAATAATTGAAAAAAAATGTTCCTAAAGACTACTTTTTAAAAATCTGGTTTCCATCAGTCATGATTGTACACACCTGTAATCTCAGCTACTTGGAAGGCTGAGGCAGCAGGAGCAAAAGTTCAAAGCCAACCTGGGAAATTTAGCAAGACCCTGTCACAAAATAAAAAATGAAACAAGGGTAGAGGTATAGCTCAGTGGAAGAGCATTTGTCTAGCATGCCTGAGGTCCTGCATTTAATCCCCAGTCCAGCAGAAAATTTAAAGAAAAAATTCTAGTTTCCTAAATAACCCATTGTGGGATGATGGGGGATGTGGCTTTTTATGTAACTCCTTCTCTCTTTTTTTTTTCTTTTTTTGTTGGGACTGGGGTTTGAACCATTCCTATAGTCCATTGTGCTCTGGCAATTTTGGAAATGGGGTCTCTTAAACTATTTTCCCTGGAATGGCCTCAAACCATGAACTGTAATCCTACCCATCTCAGGCTCCCAAGTAGCTAGAATTATAGGCAAGAGCCACCAGTGCCCAGCTTATAACTCATTCTTAAAGAAAGTTCTTTTCCTTAATTTATCTCACTCTGAAAACCAGGCTTTCTTTTTTTTTTTTTTTTGCCAAGCCACAGTTTTAATCACTACTTGCTGTACGTTTCCACATACTTTTTTCTAAACTTCTGTCTTGTGTAAACATTGGCCATTAGTGAGTAAAGTAGAGAAATGTTTTTTTCCTAAAGATTTGTTGTTGTTTTTTTTTTCACGCTTTTATTTTATTTTTTTTTTCATTTTTCTTTTATTATTCATATGTGCATACAAGGCTTGGTTCATTTCTCCCCCCTGCCCCCACCCCCTCCCTTACCACCCACTCCACCCCCTCTATCTCCCCTCTACCCCCTCAATACCCAGCAGAAACTATTTTGCCCTTATCTCTAATTTTGTTGTAGAGAGAGTATAAGCAATAATAGGAAGGAACAAGGGGTTTTGCTGGTTGAGATAAGGATAGCTATACAGGGCATTGACTCACATTGATTTCCTGGGCGTGGGTGTTACCTTCTAGGTTAATTCTTTTTGATCTAACCTTTTCTCTAGTTCCTGGTCCCCTTTTCCTATTGGCCTCAGTTGCTTTAAGGTATCTGCTTTAGTTTCTCTGCATTAAGGGCAACAAATGCTAGCTAGTTTTTTAGGTGTCTTACCTATCCTCACCCCTCCCTTGTGTGCTCTCGCTTTTATCATGTGCTCATAGTCCAATCCCCTTGTTGTGTTTGCCCTTGATCTAATGTCCACATATGAGGGAGAACATACGATTTTTGGTCTTTTGAGCCAGGCTAACCTCACTCAGAATGATGTTCTCCAATTCCATCCATTTACCAGTGAATGATAACATTTCGTTCTTCTTCATGGCTGCATAAAATTCCATTGTGTATAGATACCACATTTTCTTAATCCATTCGTCAGTGGTGGGGCATCTTGGCTGTTTCCATAACTTGGCTATTGTGAATAGTGCCGCAATAAACATGGATGTGCAGGTGCCTCTGGAGTAACAGTCTTTTGGGTATATCCCCAAGAGTGGTATTGCTGGATCAAATGGTAGATCGATGTCCAGCTTTTTAAGTAGCCTCCAAATTTTTTTCCAGAGTGGTTGTACTAGTCTACATTCCCACCAACAGTGTAAGAGGGTTCCTTTTTCCCCGCATCCTCGCCAACACCTGTTGTTGGTGGTGTTGCTGATGGCTATTCTAACAGGGGTGAGGTGGAATCTTAGTGTGGTTTTAATTTGCATTTCCTTTATTGCTAGAGATGGTGAGCATTTTTTCATGTGTTTTCTGGCCATTTGAATTTCTTCTTTTGAGAAAGTTCTGTTTAGTTCACATGCCCATTTCTTTATTGGTTCATTAGTTTTGGGAGAATTTAGTTTTTTAAGTTCCCTGTATATTCTGGTTATCAGTCCTTTGTCTGATGTATAATTGGCAAATATTTTCTCCCACTCTGTGGGTGTTCTCTTCAGTTTAGAGACCATTTCTTTTGATGAACAGAAGCTTTTTAGTTTTATGAGGTCCCATTTATCTATGCTATCTCTTAGTTGCTGTGCTGTTGGGGTTTCATTGAGAAAGTTCTTACCTGTACCTACTAACTCCAGAGTATTTCCTACTCTTTCTTGTATCAACTTAAGAGTTTGGGGTCTGATATTAAGATCCTTGATCCATTTTGAGTTAATCTTGGTATAGGGTGATATACATGGATCTAGTTTCAGTTTTTTGCAGACTGCTAACCAGTTTTCCCAGCAGTTTTTGTTGAAGAGGCTGCTATTTCTCCATCGTATATTTTTAGCTCCTTTGTCAAAGATAAGTTGCTTATACTTGTGTGGCTTCATATCTGGATCCTCTATTCTGTTCCACTGGTCTTCATGTCTGTTTTTGTGCCAGTACCATGCTGTTTTTATTGTTATTGCTTTGTAATATAGTTTGAAGTCAGGTATTGTGATACCTCCTGCATTGTTCTTTTGACTGAGTATTGCCTTGGCTATTCAAGGCCTCTTGTGTTTCCATATAAATTTCACAGTAGATTTTTCAATCTCTTTAATGAATGTCATTGGAATTTTGATGGGAATTGCATTAAACATGTAGATTACTTTGGGGAGTATCGACATTTTTACTATGTTGATTCTACCAATCCATGAGCATGGGAGATCTCTCCACTTTCTGTAGTCTTCCTCAATCTCTTTCTTCAGAAGTGTAGTTTTCCTTGTAGAGGTCTTTCACATCTTTTGTTAGGTTTACACCTAGGTATTTGATTTTTTTTGAGGCTATTGTAAATGGAATTGTTTTCATACATTCTTTTTCCGTTTGCTCATTGTTTGTGTATAGAAATGCTAATGATTTTTCTATGTTGATTTTATATCCTGCTACCTTGCTATAGCTATTGATGATGTCTAGAAGCTTCTGAGTAGAGTTTTTTGGTTCTTTAAGGTATAGGATCATGTCGTCTGCAAATAGGGATATTTTGACAGTTTCTTTACCTATTTGTATTCCTTTTATTCCTTCTTCTTGCCTAATTGCTCTGGCTAGGAATTCCAGTACTATGTTGAATAGGAGTGGAGATAGTGGGCATCCTTGTCTGGTTCCTGATTTTAGAGGGAATGGTTTTAATTTTTCTCCATTAAGTATAATGCTGGCTGTAGGTTTGTCATATATAGCTTTTATAATGTTGAGGAACTTTCCTTCATGAAATGATGTTGGATCTTATCAAAGGCTTTTTCTGCATCTATTGAGATGATCAAGTGGTTTTTGTCTTTGCTTCTGTTAATGTGGTTTATTACGTTTATTGATTTTCGTATGTTGAACCACCCCTGCATCCCTGGGATGAAGCCTACCTGGTCGTGGTGAATAATCTTTTTGATGTGTTGCTGAATTCGATTTGCCATTATTTTGTTGAGGATTTTTGCATCAATGTTCATTAAGGAGATTGGCCTATAGTTCTCCTTTTTGGAGGTGTCTTTGCCAAAACCAGGCTTTCTGATCCATGTTTATTCTCTCACATTTCCAGGAAAATAATGAGATTATTCTAAATCTCTCCCTTATAATTAGTTAAGCAAGTATTCATAATAATCATCTTTCAGACACTCAGATATCCTAATTCCTAAATGCTTTCATAATAAGAGTATTTTCAAAAACACTCAAGTTTTTAAAAAATATATTAGTTTCCAGGGCAATGAGAAAGTTCCTCTAAGAAAGATAAGAAAGAATCATAGTATGCTAGTTTTCATTCTCACATAAAGAAAAGTTAATTCTTGTTCAAAGTTAACTTCTAACTCAAAGAAAAATACCAACTTGATACAACAGAAACTTTCTTTTAAAAACATTTCAATAGCTCTAGGGCTATAGCTCAGCAGTAGAGTGCTTCCCTAGCATGCATTAGTCCCTGGATTTGATCTCCAACACTGCAAAAAACAAAAGAAAACATTTTGAACCCTAACTCTACTACATAGAGATGATTCAACAAGAAATTAATCATGGAATTGCTGATAAAATGCTTTAAAGCATTATCATATTATTGGCTTAGAGAATAATAGAACTCATGGCCCTTAAAGTGCTTCTGATTATAAAAGCAATTCAACATACCACCTGTTTCTCCTCAATGCCAGAAAATCTACAGGTCGTGGGACAGACAGCCCCTTCCCTTTCTCTCATGACATAAAAGATAACTCTGTCATTGAGAAGTTTTAGGGACCACACTTTGATGAAAAAAATCAATTATTTCCTGATAATGTTGTATTTCTTAACCTAAGAGGTGGCTGAACATAGTGTTTGCTTCATGATAATTCACTGATAAATAACATTTATGACTTGTGAGCTTTTCTGTAGGTATATTACATTAATATTAATTCTACAATAAACTAATACATACATAACAGCTCTCTTACCTGCTCATGCCAGCTGAGGCCAGCAGGAAGCATTCTGTGCTGCAGAGTGGCTCCTTTGAGTCCTATAGCAATGAGAAATTCCTAAAAAGAACATACAAAGAATTACATTTTACCACCTACAGAATCTCATAGCTCACAAGTTTTTTCAAGTAAATAAATGTATGGCCTTTTATATAATCATTCCCAATGAATCTAGTAATCAAGTCAAAGGAAGTACTTAATAGTATAGAAATTACAAGACACAGACCTTTGTATTGGACTCTGATTTATCAGACAGTATTTTAACTGCAACTGAGAGCATATTCAAATTATCTCCTCCAACACCATCTGAAGCAGCTCTACTGAGGCCATCTTCTTCAGAGGAATAAATAGTAGGTTCCAACCAATGTGGGCGTGTTGAATAAGGCAATCGTGTTTCCATAGGGAGAATCACTCCATCCACTATGCCTAGATCCATGTTGACATGAAAAGAGTAACAAAATGACTACTTGAAATTACTTCTGTAACTCAAAACAAAAATCCATGTACAGGCTGAGTATTCCTTATCCAAAATGCTTGGAACCAGAAGTGTTATATATTTGGATTTTTTTTTAGATTTTTGAATAGTCTCTTAAACTTAAGGTGGTATCTTGGGGAAGGAACCCAATTCTGAACACAAAATTCATTTGTGTGTCATATATACTTCAAACACAAAGCCTGAAAATAATTCATGCACTATTTTTAGTGTTTTGACTGTGCCCCATCATGTGGAACAGCATTTTCTACTTGTGCATCATGTCAGTGTTAAAATGCTCAGACTTTGGAGCATTTCACATTTTGGATTTTTAGACTAAAAATGTTCAGCCTGTACCTTCATTGACTACAACATAATCTTGGTGGCACGATGACCGAAAACCAGCCTGGCATTATATAATCCACCTCTCTTTGCTAATATTGGTATGACTGACAGTGTAAAACTAAAAAAAAAAAAACTAAAATCTAAGATTCTAAAACATTAGGAAAATACAATTTAAATGGAAAAATCTAAAAAGAAAAAAACTAGAAAAATCTAATAAACATTAAAAATAAGCAAGTATCTCATATCTGTTCACAAGGTAATTCAGGCAACTATCCAAAAAATAGTAAAATTTATTGGGGCATGATGGCATACACCTATAATTCCATCACTCAGGAAATTATGGCAAGATGAAGGTGAATTTGAGGCCAGCCTGAGCTACATAGCAAGGCCATGCCGAGAGAAAGAGAACAAATTTGGTATCTGAAACCAAAAGGAAATATTTCTTAAGAACAAAGGATGTAAAGTCCCATTAACTGAAAGATAGATTAGATGTGGTCTGTCCATAAAACACAGTATTATTATTATAGAAGAAATGAAATACTGATGATACAAATTGGATGAACCTTGAAAAAATTATGTCAGATAAAAGAAGACTACATATTGTATGATTTCATTTATATGAAACCTCCAGAATATGCAAATCCATAGAGAAATAAAACAGATTAGTGGTTGCCTAGGGCTAAGAGGATAAGGAAGGAGTGGAGGGTAATAACTAAAGTGTACAGAGTCCTTCTTAGGGTGATTAAAATATTCTAAAATGTTACTCTGGTGATGGTTGCACAATTCTAGGAAATCTTAAAATCACTGAAATTACACTTTAAATGTGTGGATTGTGTGGCATGTGAATTATCTCTTAATAAAGCTATTACAAAAAAGGTGGGTGTGGTGGTACACAACTGTAATCCCTGTACTCAGGAGGCTGAGGCAGGATTGCAAGTTCGAGGCCAACCTTGGCTGTACACACAGCCAACTTCCAGTTTACAACCATTACTTAAGTAGTGAAATCAGAACCCCACATGGAAAACAATTTCTCATATCAAAGTTCTATTCTCAACAGATTATCTTTATCAAGCAGGATATTTAAACATGTCTAAGAAACAAATACAACACTCATTTGTCCTACCTTTGTGGTAGAGACTGAAACTGCTGGAATGAAGGCAAATATAGTGCTTGTCATCAAAGCCTTCATATTTTGTCACACAAAATAATGAGCCACTATTGAACTCTAACCAGAATTCACCATGCTTGTTTTCCAAGAGATCTCCATTATCTTGCTAACAAAAAGATCAGAAAAAAATAGAAGTCATTTTTTTTGTTTTAATTTCTGTGCACCTCACAGATATTAGACAGGTGCTCTACCACTGAGCCCCAGCCCTCAGAAGTCATTATTTAAATGCAGAAAAATAAGAATGCCCTTGGGATGCTCTTTGTTAATAATTCAGCTTAGCAAACTTCCACATCACAGAAGGGCAATCTAATTCTTGAAACATTCATTGTGGAGGCACTGAAAACTGAGTAATTTATTATCTCTTATGCCAAATAAATCCCTGTACTTCATCCACTTTAATACAGAAAAACACCAGGTACCACCCTCAGAAGAATTAGCAGCTGGTTTCCAAAGGAAGGCCATACAAAGTTTGACCAGCAATGAAAGGTAAATTCCAAAAGTCACCACCACCACCACGCTGTGACTGGAGCACTGGCACCTTCATCCTATTAGCATGCAGCTGCAACTGGGTGTGCATTACCAGGTTCTTTACAGTAAGACATCTTGGGGAAGCGTGCATTGAATTTATAAGCCTTACCTTTACATCTGTGAACACTGCCATTAATCCATGATTAATGTTCAGAAGAACTGAGAAGAAACTCTGAGAGTTCTTATTCTGAGAGTCTAATTTTTTCTTCCTACGGGAACGATAGTTGGGATCAACCGTGGAAAAATACTGCAAAGTCTCTTCTTCAGATCCACTTTCTTCATCTATGAGGGGTAAAAAGATGCTACTACATGGTTCTAATAGCTTATTAAAATAGCAATTTAAAAATTATCACAAAACATTTTGTATTTATAGTCACTCATTTTTATAAGGAATAAGGAATGACAATAAAAATGTATACTGTTTTTCTCCTTAGCCTTGAACTCCAAAGATAATATATTCAATGATCTTATTAATATATAGACAGAAATGGTGAAGTAATCTAAGAATTACTGAAAAAATTATACAGTTACAAAATACAGTCAAAGAAACATTTTAAAATCCATAATTGAAAAGGCTAGTTCTTTGTTAATGTATAAATTAGGCATTTTAATTCAGAACAAGTGTCTAAAATACATTACCATAGTGAACTGTAGATTTAAATGGACTGAAACTATCTTTGTTGAAGGTGTTAATAAGTTGACTGGCTACTGAAAGCCCAATACCATAGGAAATATTTTCAAATGTCTCCACTGGTGAAGGAGCTGTTGGCTCCCAGAGTAGCAAATCATTAAAGACCCTAAAAAGACAAAAGTTGAAAAATACATTCATAACTTGTAATTCAAACTGAGGACAAACTGAAGAATATCCCTTTAAGAGCTCACATAAACAATGATTTTTTAAAATGGTGAAATGGAAATTAGATCGCACAAAAGAGTCTAAAACCAGCAATTATGTTCTTTCAATGGAAAAACAGCTAATATTATGTGGGATGATGAGAAAGAAATCTGCATATTAGATAGCTAAGTAGATTCTTGCCTAGTTTTACCTGTTATGTACTCAAATTACAAACTCAGATTATACTTCAAAGTGTACTGTAAAGACAGAACCTAATTAAAAATAAAACCCCACAAAGAACAAAAGATTGTTCACATACAGGAGAATACTCTGTAGACTACAAACCATTTATGCATCATCTCACTGGGCTCTTCCATCAGTCCTGTGGGGAGCTAGGGAAGAATTATTATTTTCACATTACCCCTGAAGAAACTGCCTAATAAAGGGTAAGTAACCTGCCCAAGGTCACATAGAGATCCAGTGGAAGAGCAGGGATGAGAGTCCAGATAATGCTCTGCTCCCAAACCATCCTGATTCTCTCTCTCTCTCTCTCTCTCTCTCTCTCTCTCTCTCTCTCTCTCTCTCTCTCTCTCAATGGTGGGACTGGGGTTTGAATTCAAGGCTTTAAGCTTGCAAAGCAGGTGTTCTACCACTTAAGGCACATCTCCAGTCCATTTTTCTATGGTTAACTTGGAGATGGGATCTTGTGAACTATTTGCCCAGGCTGGCCTCAAACCTGGATCCTCCTGATCTCAGCCTCCCAAGTAGCAAGAATTACAGGTGTGAGGCACAAAAACCCAGCTAGTTCTTTCTCTAGAGGTATTTATAGGGCTAGGGACATGGCTTAAGTGGTAGAGCTCCTGCCTGCAAGCATTAAGACCCTGACTTCAAACTCCACTACTGCCAAAAAACTTTTTTTTAATTAGAGGTATTTATAGAGATACCTTTTTTCAGCAGAAAGCAGTTTCAGTGTAAAGAATGAATAAGAAGAATGCATATGCTACAGAGTAAGAAGAAACCCTACCAACTAGACAGTATATCCCAATCAACAATGGTGACCAGGAGCCTACAGCTAGACTCCCACTGCATCCTGCCTTCTCAAACAAATACTTGTACCTGGGGGTGGGGGTGGGGGGGAGGGAGAGGGGGTGGGGGGTAAGGGAGGGGGTGGGGAGAAGGGGGGAAAAATGACCTAAATATTGTATGCACATATAAATAAAAGAAAAAATAAATAAAAATAAAAATAACCAACACACATATACACACACACACACAAAAAACAAATACTTGTACCTACTCACATACCCTGCTCTAGTCTCCTTCCTCACCCATCCTCTAAACTTCCAAGAAAATGCAATCTTCACAATGTTCTCTAGGAAGCCGTATGTTAACTTTGAACCAAGAGTAATCATTCACACATACCTATTTTAATCACAGTACCTTTAACACTCTACTGTACTTCCTCCTTTCCCCTTCCTGGACTGCTAGCCCCACCTCCCAAGAGAGGGACTTGTGCCTAATCCTCTGCACCTCTGCCTAGCCCAGTGGTTATCACATGGCAGGCATTTACAGCTGACAAGGAAAGGACTGCCAAACCTCAGACTCATTGTAAAGCCCAGTGTGAATACCAATCAAGGTGCCAAGTAATGAGGCAGCCCTGCTCCTTCCTAGGCCAATTCTTGAGCTTCTGAGGCCCTAGAAGTATAAAGCAGGACTTGATATAGATTATAAACCTCATCCAAATGCCTTCAGCATCATTATTAAAAGAACCAGGGACACAAGATAGAAAGATGTCACTTGTCAGACACACTGACAGTTATATCCCAAAACACAGTGGTACAAATGTGGCTTCCTGCTTCTTGGGCATATTACAGGACAAAGAAACAAAAGGCTATAAATCCGGATTTTGGTCTGAGCTCCTATGATTATGCATAATGAAGTAAAAAATGAGGAATTTTCTCAGAAAATGGTCTTCCTTTACCTTGCTCCCTTCTACAAGCATTCTCTTCTCTTTATAGGAAAAGAGAAGTATTACCAGATTTGGTGGGGGGGGGCGCTCAAATGGAAGAGCACCTAACTAGTAAATACAAGACCCTGAGTTCAAACCCCAGTAACACCAAAGGAAAAAAAAAAGAACTATTACTTTAAATAAAACCTGGAGATCATGATGTGTGACATATAAATGCAAATTTCTTATCATTTTACTATTTTGCTTATTTATATTTGGGTCTAAACAATTTTTTTTACCTTTTGAGACAGAGTTGTGCTATGTTGTCCAGGCTACTCTGAAACTCACTATGTAGACCACACTGGCCTTGAACTCATGATCCTCCTGCCTCCGACTCTCGAATGTTGGGATTAAAGGTGTACATTGTCATGCCTGCCTGGACAGTCTTGACACTCCTAACACTATAAAGAACTGGATGATGTTTCTAATATCAAGAAAAAGAACAATGTGTAAGGACACATGATTCTGTGCCTTTGAGCCTGAAACATAATAGAATGCCCAATAAATGTTTGATTTAATGAATCATTAGAATTCTTTCTTGCATTAATTTTTGATATCAAAAAAAATCTTTATATCTGAAACTATCCTTCTAAAAAGAGCCAGCGGACCAAGACCCTAAAGGAATAAATCAGTAAATTAAATATATGAAGTAGAAGCACAGTTACTTGTAGCTCCTGCTCAAAAAGAAAAAATTTCTTTAAGAGATAAAAGGACATTATTGAGATATTTAATAAAACTTGAATTAGTTATGAAAATTAGATGGTAATGTGTCAATATTAATTTTCTACTTGTGAAGTGTCCTTGTTTGTGGGAAAACAATTTGGGGTGGGAGGAGAAAGCTCTTGTTTGTATTATACTTGCAAATTTCCTGTTCGTATCAGAATATTTGAAAAATCTTAAAATAGTATTAATTTGAAAATATAAAGCCAAACAAGTGGTAAAGACTCACAGCCTGAGAAAGTCAGTATTCATGTTAATTCCAAGGGCCTGAGAGACTAGGAAGTGGACAGAATAAGACAGACTAGAAACTGTTAAGAAACCCCATTTAAGGGCTGATGAAATGGCTCAAGTGGTAGAGCACCTGCCTCACAAGTGTGAGGCCCTGAGTTCAAACCCAAGTACTGCCAAAAAAAAAAAAAAAAAGAGAGAGAGAGAGAGAGAAAGAAAGAAAAAAAGAAATATTAACCAGCTACCCCGATTAACAGACACTCTAGAGCTCTGACAGCAGTCCACTGACCCAAGGGCCCTGACAACTGAGTCCCATCCCCTGCTGCTCATTGCTGACACCCTGAGAACTGCTCCTATCTACTGAATTACATAATATTTTATATATTCATCAAAGGTATTTAGCCTCAAGTCTGTATTTGTTACTGTAAGTATAGTTTAGTTAAGTATTATGCTGATAAATTCCAGATTGGTGTGTGGGGGCGGGAAACCTTAAAAACCTACAAAGATTCTGCAATCAAGTTACTTTGAAAGAAATTATTTTTTCACTTTAAAGAAACTAGAACTAAAAACCATACACATGCCTTCTGGGTATACAGTAACAAAAAAAGACAAGGTACAATTCTAATTTATGGCTCAGACTCAAAGGCCTTGCCCTGCATTTCAGAAAGAAATGGCAGAGTCAGACATAGTGGCACACCTGAGACCTAGCTATTCAGGAGGCTGAGGTGGAACGATCACATGAGCCCAGGAGTTTGGAGTCAGCCTGGACAACACAGCTCCACTCCATCTCAAGAAGTGCTAAATTAATATATATGTATAAATTCAACGTTTAAGATAAGTATGACTGTTCTTAATGTCCTGGTTTAACCAAGAACAACCTGCTCAGTCAATGCAGAAAGAGAAAGGGCTGGGTCAAGTCCCTCTGACTTCTATACTGGACCTTGAAAGAACTGTTCATGCTCCCTCAGTATTAGCCCTGTGAATGTGTCAGCAATTAGCAGGTATCCCTTAATTATAAATTAAAGAGAAGAGCCTATGGATCAGTGGTTTCAAAATTTTAGATCACATGTAAACAAACTACAATAGTTATAACTGTGGAATCCCTCTAATATAAATTCATAAACTGTGTTATTTATAATATTAACATATAAAAATATTGAAATATTAAGAATATAAATATACTAAAATATAAATTTTACAGTCAGGCATGGAGCTCACGTTTATAATCTCAGTTATGTGGGAAGCAAAGATTGGGGGGATCACTGTTCTAAACCAGCCAGGCAAAAAGTCAGTGAGACTCCATCTCAACAAAACAAAATAAGCTGGATGTGTTGGCCACACCTATAATCCCACCTGCTCAGAAGGCATAAATACAAGGACTGCATGGGAGGCTGGCCCCAGGCAAAAACACAAGACCCTATCTGGAAAATATCAAAAGGCCAAAGGACTTGGGGTATGGCTAAAGTGGTAGATCTCCTGCCTAGCCCAGTTTGAGAACCTAAATTCAAACCCCAATACATACAATATAATATTTTATACATACATATATATATTTATGGATATATGTGTTTACATGTATATAAATGTTTTTAAGTAAGTTCTTTTCAAATTAAATAAAGTGCTAACATTTTCTTCCTATACCCCAATGGACCATCAGGTGAAACTCATTGCCATGACACTACTGATCTCATGTGGATCCCAGGGATCCTCTTTGGAATTTAATTGTTTGATTCTAAGACAGTAAATGGCAGTCAGTGAGAAGACCTAGAGTTCTATTATTAACAGTTAAGGAATAAAGAGCCAGGATATTTGATGCCAAGTAAACCTACAGCAGAAACAACAGTTGAGAGTTTCTGAAGTTCAGATAATTTGTTTACATGTTAGTAATCACTAACACCAAGGACTTCTTTTTCTAGAAATCCACATGACCATCTTTCAGGAACATTGTGGAAGAAGGTCCTTCAGTGCTTACCATACGCCAGACACTGTTCTCCGAACTTTCCAAGTACTATTGTCATCTAATCCTCTAAACGGTCCTTCTAGGCAGGCACCGATATCATGTCCACTTTACACAGAAAGTAAGTGAGGTTTATGGAGGCTAGGTAAATTGTCCAAAGTCATCAAAGTCTATGACCAAGAATTCCATTTGTTTCAACATATTTGTCTGGCATAATGTGTTGGTGGGGGTATTTAAATATAATACATTTAAATTTTTTTACACAAGTTTGATGACTTTAGAATTCCAGTAAGTTGAATTCTGAGAAGAGATGCTTCTTGTACAATGACTCTAAGACTCTGATTCTATGCCAGTACCTGCTGGCCCTCTATACAAGTGTCTCCTAACTCTTTTCATGTTGTTGTATGTGTGGAAAAATTAGCATTTGCTCAGCAGCCTGCACTATGCTGACAAGGGTGACCAGCCAACCTGAGATTACATCTCACACACAAATAGGTACCAGACACAAAGTTTGGGAAATTTTGCTTTCACAGCAGCACATCACAATGGCAATAGCTCTACAGTCACCATCAACATCACACAAAGTATATGGAGATAAAAACTTACTAAAGCAAGGGAAGAATAGGAGGGAGGGAGAAATGAAGATGGTTAGGCAGAAAATCTGATTCCAAGATTCATCTAGATGCTTTAGACTCACCTATTATAAAGTTTCTCATAAAAGCTTTTATTAGGGAGTGTTATATGAATATTTGGTAACGTAAGTTCCAGCACATAGTGAGAATTGCTGATTGCTTTATCCTGAAACTCTGTCATTTCTACAGGGTCTCCTGGCATCACCATCTAAAACACAATAGTTTAGTGCAAAAAAAGCATCAAATAATCATTTTTAAAACAGTAGTAGCATTTTTTTAACATATCCATAGCATTTGGCATGTGAGCAAAAAAAAAAAATTAAGCACATAACATTTAACTGGGGAGAACACACATCAAGAAAAAAAAAAAAACTCCAATCTTGGAGTTAAAAATCTAGTAAAACAATATACAAAACATTTTTTAGAAAATAATTAGCTGGGCCTGGTGGTGGCACACCTTAATCCCAGCACGCAGGAGGCTAAGGCAGGATAGTGAGTTTAAGGCCAGCCTGGAGATACACAGATAGATGCTATCTCAATAAAGAAAAAGTCAACCACTGCTATTTGACTAGGGATAATATTATTCCAGAATATTTTCTCACATTTTGCTTTTACCTGTTCATTTTCAAACATTACTCTACGAGAAGAAAAAGGAGATGGGGCTGGTCTCCTGAGGTCACAGACATCTTTCAGGGAATGAGCACCTCCTTCCTCTTCTTCCTGATAGTGACCATCATTCTCTTCTTCCTCCTCAGCTGCTATTCTCTCCAAAATGGAATGCATGGCCAGTGGATTTATTTTCAATACCATTCTGTTAGCAAAGATAATTTTTTTAAAAAAATCAATATCTAACTATAAACAGGAAAACTTTAGCTTTTGTGCAAATTAATACAAAAAACACTGTTTCACTTATGAATATGGCATAGATTTAAAAGGGTAGACCTGAAACAAGTAGATAAACTAAGGACATTAACATTTTACACTCGGTTAACTAAAAGTCTGACCTTTTCAGGAAAAAAAAGATTTTTTCTTTTGAGACAAGGGTTATATGAATCATCTCCCTACATAGCCTACACTAGCCTTGAACTCTCAATCCTCCTGCCTCAGTCTGCCTAGTGCAAAAAGGTTATTTTAAAATTTCATTAACAGTCAGCAAGCTTTACCTAAGAATTTGAGTTCTTGTCATTAAACCAAATCTTCTCATGTAGTCTGTTTTGCTATAATGAAATACTTGCCAACGTTAGAAACCTCATGTTACATAATTGGTTCAAATGGAACAAACAGAAATTGATTAGGAAAAAGTTTCAAACCTGCAACAACAAATTTAGATTTTTTTTCCCATAAAGCACTTATGCTACAGTTGGTGTCTAGAGCTACATCAACTTTTGGCTGTGAAAGCTAATGACCTGTGCTCCAGAGTATAACCCCATTCCTTTCCTCATCTTCTGCAACAACATTAGCACATAGCAGAGGCTGTTGATTCTCCTTTGCATCACCATATGAACCCATCCTTATGATGAGGCATGGAGCTCTCAAACACAGTAATTGCTATGCATCTACAGTAACTGTTCCCCCCCTAAGTTGGTTGTGCCATTCAGTTCTAGTAAACTACCACGAACTGTTTCTTCATTTAATTTATGGATATCATAATGTGAATTTTGCTTCCAAATTACTTAACTGAAGTAGGCCCAATTCTTATGATGAAAAGTCATGCTCTAAACCTATGCTCATATTTAGGAATATACTGATAATGCCTGGCTTAAGAATCTCATAGGCTATTACACAGTGGGGAAGAGGTATAAGAGAAGGAAGACAGAAACATGGCACAAAAAGAATCAATTTCTAGACAGCCTTTAAATACTCAGTTTTCAATATAATAATGAATCATTATATGAAATAAGCTAAGTTCTTTAAATATGATCCAAGCCTACTACTAAGCTAACATAATTTAAGGAATGATTTCTCCTGCCTAAGAAATTCTGGAGCAGTGGTCCTCTGAGTCCAGCTGTGTATTAGAATCACCTGGTATAATTTTTCAAATACATCGATGTCCAGGACCTATCAAAGCCCAAGAATCAGTAATATTTTGTAAAAGCTCCCCAGATTTGAAAAATACTATCTAAAAGCAACCACTGATAATAAAATTCATTTGACAACTACCCAACTAGGGCCTTATGATATTTTCTGTATGCTTAGAGTATTTTTAAGGTGGCTAATGATTCTTATCTAATTAAACTAGGTAACTTAAGATCAAAGAATATACCTCTTCTATTTCTCATGATAGTTAATATGTACCTTTCACAGAGTAGTGCCCAATATTTATTTTGGACTTATTCATCTTTATCTGGGTTCTTTCATCAAGGCTAACTCTTTTTGGCTTAAATTTGATAGTCAAAATGTTGGTTAAAAGGACCATATTTTTTAACTCTTGAAAGGAAAATTCCATTACACCTATACATTTGCTCACCGTGGCCAATCAAAGTCATCTGACGATGCTGTATCTACATCTACTTCACCAGCCACATGGAAAAATTTTATAGATGGCTCTCCTTTCTCTTCCTGAAATGACCCTAGTAAAACAAAATGGATTTACTGAAATACATTCCTTCTCAAGTACTGGAAAACAAGATCTTTCCTCCTCAGAGAAGCAAAGCTCCTCTAAATCAGAAACATAATGCATCATTAAGTTCTACAGCACTTATTCCCACCTCAGTGTACATGTGGCAGACACGTGAACAGATAAAGATGTTTTGTGTTCAAACTGAAATTCTTAAGTGCCAATGTTTAATGCATAAGATACGTATCACAGTACAACACAGTAAATGCTGCAGTTGCCGTTTACTAAGCGCTACTAATGCTTACTTCTTCGTTAAAGAAATTTACGTACTGAGATACAGCTCAGAGACTAGCATGTGCAAGGCCGTGGGTTTGATCCCCAGCACTGCAAAAGGAGGAAAAAAGTATGCAGCTAATCTACCACTAGAAACACAAAAATAACTACATTTCTTAAATGTGCATTTTATATTGAGTTCCACTGAAAGAATTATTTATGTTCAAAATAACTCTATACTATATGTCTTTTCAATTCCATTTTACAAAAGAAGAGGGGCTTTCCTCCAAAATAAGAAGCTTCGTGCCACTGGATATGTGGAATGATCAGATCATTGTATTTGTATACAATGCTAAGGAAAAGTTGTTGCTCCTGTCTTCAAATATAACAATCTTTACTTTTCCTAGATTTGGAGGCCATCAAATACTTTGATGTTATAAGCTTTGGGGACAGTTCTGCATATCTAGTCAGGCTTTTTTACTACTTCAGTCTTACCAGCTAGTTCTCTAAAGGTAAGTTCCAATTTAATTTGTTCTGGAGTTGATCCTCCTACAAATTCTGTCTTAAATTCCAGATCTGTGAATGCTAAATGAAGGATCTCCTTCTGAAGTGACTTCTTAAACCATGGTCCTCTCTCTTGATCTGACCGAAGATCAGGAATTGGAAAGCGAACAGAAAGATTTAACGCTGGCGTAGCAACTTGTACTGATACCCGACAATTTGCAGGGTTATGTGAATCATCTAGAAATACTTCAGTGAAAGCCTTGTGCTAAAATAAAAAATATTTTAAAATGCCAAAAGATTAAATTAAGTAAAATAAAAGATAAATACATTCAACATTCAACATTTCAGTATCATGCACTACAATACAATTCAAGCAAACTATCACCACATTAATTTAATATAGTGAAATTTTTCTTTATTATTTTTTTTAGTGGTACTGGTGTTTTGAACTCAGGGCCTCACACTTGCTAGGCAGGCCCTCTACCAATGAGCCACCCCACCAGCCTTCATTTAATGAAATTTTGCCATGCAACAACTATCAGCAAAAGTCAGGACTACTGGCAATAGTTAAATTCTAAGACAAAAATAAATGAATCAAGAGAAAACTGAACCAATGTGAATAGAGGCACTATACATACAAACGCATCTTATTACAAACTAAAAAATATATATATATATATATATAAGCCTATTTGGAATTGTCACAGTGAATCCTCCTGTACAATGAATATATACTAAGAAAAAAAGAAAAAAAAAGGTATAAATTAGCCTATCAATAAAGTTAAAAACATTCAATTTAAAGGATTAATCTATCAATATCGACTTTAAAGTCTGAATGTGAACTCTGATTAAGTATGCCAAATACAAAGACCTATCACTGACTCATCTCTGTATTGTGCGCCGGGCACATCATAGAATCTAAATAAATAGTCACTGAACGACTCACCCTGACTCCTATCCAATCCAAGCATATAAGCTCATCAAATGGCTCTTTGAAAACAAAACATATGCACCACGTACCCAAAACTATGCTATCATAGAAGGGTCAAAGAACACGCCAGTCAAACAGAAGTCCATTTGTAATTTTTCTCTAAAATGTACTGAAGCTAATAAAGCTTTAATCCACAATAAGTGGTTAACATTCACAGATTTCTTGAATCAGTCTCTAACCTCTTGAGTTAGAAAGTTCCCTTCTTATGCTAGATTTGGATTGTTAACAAACCTCTCTCTTCCCTATCTGACTTTCCAATACTAACCCCCACTCTCAGGCAAAAATAACCCAAGAGATTAATTCATCATCCTAATGTACTTCTGGCTAAGAGAAAAATATGACCACTCCAAAAAACTTAACATTACTACCTTCTGGTGGCAATAAAAAAGAAAAAATGTTGATTTAATGTGAACATTCACCCCTAAGAGAAAAGCAGGAAAATAAAATATCTCTTCCTTTTTTCTTTTTCTTTCTTTGAATGGAGTCTCACTATAGACTGGCCTCAAACTCATAATCCTCCTATCTCAGCCTCCCAAATAAGTGGTATTTGAGGCATGCACCACCACACCCAGCTCCTTTTCTTTTTAACTAAAGCTTGTTTCTGTCTGGTTCTGGTCCTACAACCACCAAATTCCTAGTGTACGTTTTGCAAATCTAACCTATTTGATTTGCTTAGAAATGACACCAGGTATCACACCTAGGTAAAAGTGATAGAATGTGATGCTCAACAGATTATTTCTCATTTTCAAAAGTATATCTTGCATTATTTGGTCTATATTTTTAGGTGGTTCAAGAAGTTTATTAAATGTAAGAACAGATAAAATTTTGTGAAAATGTTATAGCAGTTTATAAAATTCAGAAAAGGAAATCTAATTCCACTATAACACAATCAAAAACTATCAACAGGCATATTTCTGGTCATTCTTTTTCTAAACATCAATTTTATTTATATAGTTGTAATGAAAGTTTGTGTGAAATAACATATCCTACTTTTTCACTTCTTGATACTTCTTGATAAGCCTTCTGAACACCATCTTCATAACATCATTTTAGAACAGCAACATAAAATTTCACTTAGTATAATTATCAAACTTACCCTGTTATTATCAAGATATAAAGGTATCTCCACTTTTTCATTATTACAAGTAATGCAGTTTTACTATACAGTGTTTCATCTAATACTTTCATTAATTCTTACCTCAGAAATTACTCCAATAAGCCTATTATCTAATTATAATTATTATTATTTACAACTTTTTGAATACTTACCAGACTAATATGCTTATTATATGAAGTATACATGTGAGACGCCATCATCTCTACTGTAGTAAGTTTCTGTGGTTGAAGCAAGGAATTTAACCTGTCCACAATACTGATATCCAGTTCACAACATACTGGCTTTAATTTAATTTGTAATTCCGCCTTCTGAGGAACTGAACTAAGTCTTGCTTGATTACCCTTTTTAAAAAAAAGGCATTAATACATTCACTAACAATACCAAAAAATTTATAATTGCAACAAACATGTATCAAATAAAATTTTACAGGTGGGAATCATACAAAAAGATCTCTTACCTGTGATCCTCTATTCTCAGAATGCTTATAATGAAGCTGAAGACACACAGGGGGGTGGGCATCAGTTCCATCTTTGGAATGGAACGTTAAAAGCTTAACAAAGATGAAAATAAATTAAATCTAAGATATTAAGCTATAATTAATCACATGAACTTGCAAAGGTATGAATATAAGGGTACTAGAAGTCAAAAAAGATGGCTTTCAGTTTCATTTTGGTCATTTTACTAGATGTAAATCTCAGTCCAATTAGCTAACTTCTGTGATATTTAGAATCTTATTTGTAGAACGCAGGTGAGGATTCATATAAACTAATACCTAGGAAAGGACTTTAAAAATAAAATAATACATAAGGGCAAAAGTAACAATGGTAAATGTTATTTTGCCAGTTTTAAACAGTTTCTCTCAGTCACACTTTTACATTAGGAAAAAAATCAGATTAATGGTAAAAGAACAAAAATCACTTCACTTGTCTAGAACAGCAGGAGTTCAGTATTTGCCCAAGAAAATTCTTCAGAAATGAAGAGAGCTTTGAAAATGAGTGAAATGGAGGCACTGGTATCATAATCTATCTACTACTCTAAAAAAAGTCAACCCCAAATTAAATGTTTAATAGACTAGTATATGGCCTCAAATGCCAATACTTTTAAAATTTGTTTCAAAAAATCACAAAGATAAAAAAAAATTAATACTAATAATAGCAATGCCCATATACAATTAGTATATTCTTTAAATAGAATACTAATAAACTATTATATATAGTATATTAATATACACTCAGATCATAGTAATATGTGTATAATACTAATACCTGTATGATTGCCTATAAATGTTTTTAATAAAGTAATTGTTCATACCGTTCTTAGAAAGCAAGACAGATCTAAAGATAATTTCAAAGAACAATCCAGCATTTACCTCTGTATAGTGAGGAGGAAGTGAGTGAGACTCAGTTGGAAACAGACACTCCAAAAACTCCATTTGCCCAATGGACATATCAGTACTAAAATATCGGGCAGCTGATCTTTGTCTTTGCTCATAGGATACTTTAATGCCAGTACCTATAAATCTATTACAAAAAAAAATGCAGCATTTAAGAGCACCCATATACTTCTAGATTATACAAGAATCCTAAGTAGTCAGAGAATACACAAATGTTAATAGCATATAATAACTACCCACTTATTCTGACAAGTTTGAGATGTTAGCAATAACTAATATTCCTAAGTACACGAATGAGGAACATTACTTCGAATTTCCAATTCCTTGACATAAAAAAAAAAAATCACTTGTTGATGAGAAATTTTGCAAGATATATTTATTTCCCAACATAGCCTTTCCTTCTTCCACATTTTCTAATTTACATTGCAGTGGAGAAAATCTTTCGATAAAAGGTATGGAATAGTTTCTTAAAATTACCTGATAATATCACATGAGCCAGGTATGGTAGCATATGCCTGTAATCTCAACACATAGAAAGCTGAGGCAGGAGGACAGCAAGTTCTAGACTAGCCTGGGCTACACAGTGAAAACTTATCTCAAAAAAAAAAAAAAAGAAAAATTTTAAACTCTGGTTGGCAGGGCCCAAATGAAGTCTACCTCCAATTTCTCTGGGGTTTGCTGTATTTCCTACTGCTTGATATTTGAAGCCTTGTCAAAATAGAGGAAAAATATGTTTACAATTTGATTGAAGACACTATGGCCCTAAACAGTAGAGTATCTTTAGGTAGATGTCAAAACTACTTTGCATATTAATTTTAATACTTCAAAAAGTTACATTAAAATAACTCCAAAGTACTTTCTAAAAAATAAAATGTGTCTAAGCCATTGCATAAAATATCACTCAACAATTTATAGATCACATTCCTATTAAATAGTATTTGCATGCTAACAATACTAATAAACTCAATTATCTCCTCATCTATTAGTATTTAACTCATAAAGAATCATTGGCTAAATAATAGCTTTGATTTTTTTTTCTTTTAAGAAGTTGGGAAAAGGTAGCATATGAGTTGGTATCATTTCCCACATAAACCACTGGCTTATGGATCAATTCCAAGTTCTTTCTCATTAGTTCTACTTTCACCACCACTGTCAGCTATGCTGATGCCAGTGACAAGAACTGTTTCCATGGTTATAATTGTGTCAGTAGGGACAATGGAAAATGTGGTCAAAGAAACTTAGTGAGTACAGGTTAGAGCTACAGAGGTAATTTAGCAAACTCCAGGACAACTAGATCTTATAAGTGCATCACTACTCTGCATGCCACATAACCTGAATGAGAAATTCCATACTAAACATCTTCGTAGCATTGCAAAAAAAAACTTAATTTCACTCATACACAGATAAAATGTGAATTATGAAAACAAATGCAAATAGATGGCTACAAAGGTATATATTTGGTTCTTTTACAGATCATTAACAAACATGAGAGAGTTTACCTAAGGTGATCATGTGAGCAAGCTTCTGCAAATACTGCTCGGAAAGACTTAAAATCTTCTGAAAATCTTGCTGAATCGATCTTTTCTATACAAGTAAAGAAAGCTATGGCCATAGGTGTCAGGGGATTGAGGTTCAATGATGTTTCAGGCGGAGATAAAGGATCAATGTGAAGCACAGAGACTGAAAAAGTTCCAACAGCTAGTCTAAAAATAAGCTCAGGCCTCGATTCATCCACTGAAGCAGATCTAGACGGGAGAGCTGAAATACATGTGTTGAAATTATATACATTACATTTAAGACTAAAACACAATTCGTATATCAAAATTATCAGCTTTAAAAACAGTTGACCATACAGAATGATAACAAAGCAAAATAAAATAAACTATTTATATCCAGATCCTTGATACTTTATTGAAATTCAAGAGTAACATATGAATAAATCTTTTGCATTAATAAAACTGTATTAGAAAAAAATCAAGATTAACCAAAAACTACACATTAAATTTTCCTTTAAGCTTGGCAGGTATTTCAACTGAATTTTGCAGAGTAAAGACTAATGGCATATTCAGTGGTAAAGCACTTGTCTAGCATGCTCAAGGCTTTGGGTTCAATCCCCAACACCAGTGTGGGGGTAAATTGCAGAGTAGAAACTGAAGATTCTCTTTCAAGGAATACATAAACAGTGAAAGAAAACTCAGGGGGCTGGGGTGTAGCTCAGTGATAGAGCACTGCCTAGCATGTTCAAGGCCCTGGTTTTAATCCTAATGTCATAAAAAAAAAATGGTTAAGACTTTAAAACTGGAATTATAGTATGAAATTTATAGCATATTTTCTCACTAACAAGTATTTAAATGCCTAAAGAGGAAAATTATTATAAAATACTAAATACATAAAGGGCAATTATTATAAAATACTTCAGTGTGAATCATTCGACAATTCATTTTCTTTCTAAACTTTCTTAAATGACCTAGAGCAAAAGAAAAATTATGAGAGACCGAAAAAAAAGCAAGGGTATAGAGTTCATGCTTAGTGTGGAAGGCCCTGAATTTGATCACCAGCACCAAAAAAAGTTTAAAAAAAACTGAAGGAAGGAAGAAAGGGAGGGAGGGAGGGAGGAAAAATCCAAATGGAATTTTTTTTTGGTGGGACTGGGGTTTGAACTCAGGGCTTCATGCTTGCAAAGCAGGCACACTACCACTTCAGCACACCTCCAGTCCATTTTATTCTTGTTATTTTGGAGATGGGGTCTTGTGAACGATTTGCCTGGGCTGCCCTTGAGCCTGGATCCTCCTGATCTCAGCCTCCCAAGTGGCTTGGATTACAGACCTGAGCTACCAGTGCCCAGCCCAGAGAATGGCTTTCATTAATTTTCAAAAATTCCAATGGAAACTAACAAGTGTCTTACTTGTACTTACCAGCCTTCTGTAGAGATGCTGTGTGAGCTAGGTTGGATGGGAATGCTGACCCTCTCCCTGGCTGTTCTTTATGATGATCATGAAACTCACCCCAAGTTGGCTGAAGCTATAAAAAATTGTTTTTAAGCACGTAAATGAAGGGGAGAATTTTATAAGCGACTTTTTAAGAACAAAAAGAAAATTAAATAATACTTTACCACAGTAGCACTTAATGGAGATCCTGCTGGGGTATTTGTGTATGTACTAGTTAATGATAATTCCAGGTCCATATTTGGGGGTTCCCCAAGGGGTGGAAGAGAAGAGAGACTATGGGACATGTCCATATCAGCCATGGAGAAGAAAACTTCTTCTTCTGGAGAGAAATAAACTTCATCACTTAAGTTACAGTTCCATCCATTCAAGTCTTTAAAGTAGGTTAATATGCATTAATGCAATCTTCCTTCAGATTACTTGACAAGATAGTTCTGCGGCAAATTGTATGTTAGTACTGATGGAGTAATTGATGTAACACAAGATACTAATAGTATAGTAAAATCTCAATGAAGATAAGTTAACCAAAGGTTAAGCCCTCCTATTCCTGATTATTCTGCTGGGTGTTAAAAATGTATTTATTTAATAGGAGGGTTTTAAATATATATATATACATAATAAGCAGTATTATGCAGCATATTTTTTAAGTGTCATATAACAAGTTAATAGTTAAAATCCAGATTTTCCAAATTAGCATGTGCAAGGATCTGGGTTTCAATCCCCAGCACCAAAAAGTAAATAATCAATAATAAAATAGCATAAATATACTGCTATCTCAGGTTTCATGTGGATATAGCTATTTCCTAAGCCAGAGGTGGTGGGCGGAGGACACTAAACACATTTAGAATTCTATTTACATTTCAGTTCCTTCTTTCTGGAGACTGACCATCACACAAATGAAGTTTGTTGTGGCCAAAATTTCCTGAGTAGGCTTTAATTTTTTTATTTGGTTCAACATACCAAACTGAAACTCCTTCCTATTATTTGTGATATTAGTGCTTATACATTTTAGAAAAATGTAAAGTAAGCTAGGTAATGAATATATTTACAAATAATTGATAGAAAGATTAACAAAGAAGTTTCCTATTTAAAGGAAACAGTGCATCATTATGTGAGCACATAACCTGACAAAATGAATAATTACAACTAATTTATGTTTTGTGTTAAGCTACATTTTTACAATTGATTTTTCTTACGGAAAAAAGACATCATTTATAAGACAAAACTACACAATAAAAAAAAGGTAACTACAGCAACCATGTGCTGTAATGTTGTGGTTAGAGAAAGTTATAAATAAAGTGTTCTTACAGTATGGGTCTTTGGTCTTTGGTTCTTTCATTGCTAAGCTCTTTCACAGAAGCCAAAATTAAGTTGAATTTTACCTATAACGATAACGTATGAATCTGATGTCATCTGTTTTGTTGCTTACCACGGCTAGAAGGTGTACGAGCCGTTTCTGTCTCATAAAAGCTTTGCTCTGAAGATACACCCACAGAGAGGGAATCTTTTCTCAAATAATACCGGTTTAATTCCATTTGAATTCGATACTCGTCTTCCTGCTGCATGGGTCGGTTTTTCCTATCTTTATTAGCTAACCCTATTTTGCTAGAATTTTCTACAAGTATACAAAAGGAAAGCAAAACAGTAATTAAATTTGTAGTTAGCTGTTTAAACATCTCTCCCCAAACCCATTTGTGTAATAACAATGGCAACTCAACACCACTGTCAGGGCAAAAATCACCATTATTCAAAATCAATACAAAATCTAAAGAAAAGTTTTCAGCAACTACCCAGGAATCAAAAACCTTACCTCTAAGATACGAGTCATTAAAAATATTTTAATATGTGTGCTACTTTCTGTCTTTAAGAATTACATTTCCTTGGTTGTATAAAGTACTATTCCCAATCAAAGAAATAGGTCAGAATCATTTTCAAAACTAATGCAATATAAATAATCTGAATGCTGACTTGTGTCACAGTAACACAATTCAAAAACCTAATCCAATTAACTTTTTAGGATTCTTATTTATATCTTTGATTTCATATATCTAAAAATAATCAATAGGGAACTACTTGTATGTTAAAGCTGCAGTGAATTAAATGATGAAGATGATAACAATAGAGTTATACTTGCCTGGTCCAGCAACAGCTGCTAACATATCCAAGAGCAAATGTACCTGCCTCGGTGACAGGAATAGATGAACGGAGTCTATCTGTCCATCAACATCCAACTTTAAAAAAAAAATTCAGGATGAATACTCTTTATAAATTCATCACATGAACTTCAGTATATTTTAAGGCACTGAGATAAATACTTACCTTTAGTCTAGGATTCCTTCACCTAACACATTCTCCACTAAGTCATACAATCTAAACAAAAACACATAAAAGCCACCAAACTATTGTCATAGGAGGGAAAACTTTTCTAGGAAATACCATGTTAGCAAGCCTAATGTCATACTTTTGGTCTCTTTAAGTCTTTTGAGTATTTGGTATTTGAGGAGGCCTTAAAACATAGTCTTGGGCCAGGTGGGTTGGTGCACACCTGTAATCCCATCTACTTGGTAGTGGGAGATTGGGAGAATGGAGTTCAAGGCCAATGCATCCAAAAAGTTATTGAGAACCCCAGCTCAACAAGCAAACTAGGTGTGGTGGTATCCATCTGCAATCCCAGCTATGCAGGAGGCATAGGTAGGAGGACTGAACTGAGGTAGGCCCCAGTAAAAACACAAGACCCTATCTGAAAAATAACTAAAGCAAAAAAGGGCTGGGGACATGGCTCAAATAGTAGAGCACCTACCTAGCAAGCTTGAGACCCGGGGTTTATACCCCAATAGTGTAAAAAGAATCTACCCAAGAAAAAAGATTAAGGTAGCAGCAGTACAGTATTCACTAACTTTCAAAAGACTAAAATCATCAATGTTAAAGCTTGAGTCAAAGAGCAAATAAATCAGCTTTTATCAGACTACCCACAGGTCCTACTCTATAGTAGGGCACAAGAAGACCTTCCCTACCAACAGTGTAGATCAGATGCCTATCAGACTCACAAAGTCTACACTCTCCTGCACAAGAGTGGAAACCAGGGACAAAACATACACAGAAGTACTTATGGGGACTTTCCTTCTTGTTCCAACTCTTTGCCCACTTTTCATTCTAGAAACAAGAGCTCTATCACACTCTTCAAGATTCCTATGGAGGATATTCTGACAATAGTAATTTCTCTATATACTACTTTCTGATAAGTTGAATATCCCTCTTACTTTTCATTCACCCCTCTTAGTTCTAACTAAGTGTTAGTCAGTGCTAACACTGACTTCTACTATCTGTATGTATGCAATTTTGCAATTGATAAATAATTCAACTAATAAAACATATTGATAAGAGTCAAGTGTAGGGGACATGTCTATAATCCCAGTGTTCAGGAGACAGAAGCAGGAAGATCATGAGTTTGAGACCAAACTGACCTAAATAGTGAGACCCTATCTCAGAAAAAAAACAAAACAAAAACTAACAAAAAAATCCACATTTATATTTGGAAAACAGCTTCTTGCCCAAGAGAAAAAAAAATTCTTCGATTCTAAAACTAAAACTAAAACACATAGTGACTTTAAGAAATTTCCATGATCTAAGAATACGACACACTGTCTTATAACAATAATCAATTATTATCACTTGTTTGAATACACAAGTTGATGAAGTATGTTATATATACAAATGTACATATGTGTATACATATATTGTCGCATTCTTATGACTGTCTCTGTTTCACAGGTGAGGAAACAGGTTCACAAAGACTGACTTGCACAAGGCCATGCAGATCCAGAGCCAGGATTTTCACTTAGGCTGACCCAGAGGAGAAGCCCTTCCTCCTTCCATGGCATAGCTCCCCCTGTTCTACCCACAGGCTGTTTGTTTTATGAGGCTCCTAAATGACTGCTGATATCCCACGCCATGTCCTCAATTATGGCTGGAGAGAGTGGGGAAATGTGTTTCTGATTACAAGACAAAATTTTTATGTTTTTATTTCTTTGGCCTTGACAGCACAATGTCTGATGAAATCTCTACTCTGCACTAGAATGGAAGGTCAACAGTTTCATTCCTAATTTCCGTGTAGAGATGTTTCATTATTAGTACATTCTGAATTTAGAATACAAAGAACAAAATACTTACTACTTTTTTTTTTAAATAACTAAAAAAGTTCAACTCAGTGTAATATGGTAACTGGAACAAAACATCTCTAAATGCAATCCAGGCAGTCCTCTACTTTCATATATAACGTATTTCCAAGAACATTCACTAAAACCAAACATGCTGATGCCAGACTCACACACTGCTCGGGGGAGTACTATCCTTAGAGAAATTCTAAAAACAATGAAATCTTTCATAACATTTTGAACCCACAGTTGAAACACTTAAGCGTAATGAACCCTGGAAAGAGACTAAACATCTAACGCTTTGAACACCCTATTAATGTTATCTTCATCTGTATTGCATCCATACTTCTCTGTGCTAATCTCTAAGACTTCATTTTTTTCTCAGTTAGTACCCATTTTCATTAAGGGCAAAATGTACACAAGTACTCAGGTTATTATATAAAGTGCACTGCATAGCCAAGGATGATAGCATCTGCAAATACTAAACACTGGGTGGACTATGCTGCTACGATGCAAAATTTCCAGAGGTTCACTCTTCACCTAGTAATATACAGAACTCTAAAAGTAACATATAAAAAGCACTTATACAAGTCAACACACAATGTGCAAAACTTTGGGTCTGCAGAAAGATTAAAAACATACAAATGTTGAAGACTACATATACTTAATCAAAACACAGTTATAAAATATATTGCTCTGGTTCTTTCTTCTAAAGAAACGGCAAATGCTGGTTTCCTCAGACTGTTGCTACAGCAAGGTTGTGTTCACAAATACCTACAACTATCTGCTCCACTAACAATCCCTTCATGTTATTTCAGGAAGAGGCTGAACATCTAACAAAGGATTTCACATCATCTGAGGCAGGACAGAGTAGTAAACAAAGAGGAGGACAGAAATCAATACTTGAAATGTCTTCATTTTTATCAATATTCTCCTCTCCTAACACTAATTAATCTAAGAAAGAATTTCTAGAAAAAAAATCCTCTGAAAATCTTCTTTTGTACATTCACAAATATTAAGTAGATCCTGCTTCTATATTCCTATAGCAATTCTTATGCCTCTTAGTGTATCTTTCACTAAAGGAGACTGTATTCCACTCATCTCTGCATCTGTCCCAAGAACTTACACAGAGCCTGACACACAGTCAAACACCTACAGCTAGGTAGATGAGTAAATAAAATGAATAACATCTTTTTTGTATCTTTTTGGCTGTACTGGGGTTTGAACTCAGGACCTCAGTTCTACTACTCGAGCCATATCCCCGGCCCACCTAATATTCTCTTAATTTAAACCTCATTTTATAGATATTACAGTTCCCAAACTAAGAAAGTAACACCTGACATATACATTTTTAACTGACTAAATAAATCCAAGTTCCCTGATTTCCAACAGAATGGTCAGTACTGTTCACTAAGAAACAAGTTCAGGTGTCTTTATATAATGTCTTACAAAGGTATGCCATAAGACAGAAAAAAAAAGTCAGTCTCTTTTCTTAAATATTACACAATTATAATAAGTCATTCTGCCAAAAATACAGATGGATATTTTTACATACATAATTAAACAAACCTCTTCTACAGTCAACTTCTTTCTTTTCAAATTTCTTCTCCTCTAAAACTTCTTAATATTATGATGATAGAAAGTTAGATAATGAATTCTACTTATCTTAACTAATGAAACCATGCCTAATACAAGTAAAAAAGAGGTAATTTGGGGACGGGGGGTGCTGGTTGTTAAAATAGTGGAAAGTGAGCATAAGAGGTGACCTTCATAAAACTTGATTTGCAGTAGTAGGACAAAAGCAGTCCTTACTTGCATTTTGTGACCTATGACCAACCACAAATACCAACTGAGAATAAAAACACTAACTGCAAAACAGCAGATACCTTAGTTACAGAATAGCCTACTCAACCAATGAGGCACAGCATACACTAAGTACTTGTGATTTTACTAGAAAAAATAAAATGAACACTGACCTTAGCTCCAGGAAGTACTTCATTCTGTTTCCATGTGAGACTCAACTCCAACTTGCCAATTAAACCTCCAATCTGCACTGGATCAGAGGGTGCTATTTCTGGTAAATTTCTAGTTAGTTGTGGATGTGGTTCATATACAATTTTGGGGTTCCAACTAGGTGATAGCTTTGGCTCAGTTTCCTACAATAATGCAACAAGAATAAAGTTATTTAAAATTCTTTAGTGTAAATAAATCGTAATGCAAAATGTAAATGTCAAGAATAAAATATCTGACATACAAAACTGTATCATTACAATAAATAAACCAGTATCTTATAGCAAAAATGAAACAGTACTATATTAACATAGTACCTTAGAAATAAAAACGAATCACAGAAAAGGACTTTATGAAAAAGCACAGTATCTGTTCAAATGATAGCAATAAGAAATACAGACACTGTATAATTAAGAAAAACACATCGGGCATGGTGGTGCACACCTGTAATCCCAACACTTGGGAAGCTTAAGGCAGGAGGATAGCAAGTTTGAGGACAACCTCAGTTACACAGCCCACTCCAAACCAGCCTATGTGGTTAGATGCTATCTCAAAAAAAAACAGACAAACAAACAAACAAACAAAAAAAAAAAACACTGTAATCCCAGCTATTCAGGAGGTAGAGACTAGGAAGATGCTGATTTGAGGCCAGCATGGGTTAAGTGTTAGGAGACCCGCTCCTAACCAGTAACCTGGACATGATGGGTCTCATAACCTGTCATCCCAGCTGCATGGGAGATACAAAATAGGAGGATCACAGTCCAAGTCAGCCCAGGCAAAAACAAGAGACCTAACCAAGAAACAACTAAAGAAAAAAGGGTTTCGGGCATGTCTCAAGTGGCAGACACCTGCCCAGCAACTGTGAGACCCTGAGTTCAAACCCCAGTATTTCAATTAAAAAAACAAACAAACAAAAAACCCAAGCACATGCAAGAAAACCTGATTTGTGTAATAAAGCAAAAGGCAAGTTAAGGAATGCCTAATTTTAAAAAGAGATTCTGTGCTCTTGGATGGAATAATAGAGTTCATTAAGATAAAGTGGAGTTTTTTTGTTTTGTTTTGGTGGAACTGGGGCTTAAACTCAGGGCTTCAAGCTTGCAAAGCAGGTGCTCTACTGCTTGAGCCACCCCTCCAGTCCATTTTGTTCTGGAGATGGGGGTCTTTCAAGCTATTTGATGGGGCTGGGCTCGAACTTCAATCTTCTCCATCTCAGCCTCCCAATTAGCTAAGATTACAGGTGTGAGCCACCAGTGCCAGGTAAGATAAAGATTTTTTTATCCTTATGTGAAAAAAAAAAAAAGATTTTTTTAAAGATATGATTTGTAAGATAAATTTTCAGTAATACATTCATCGGGTAAGGTAAATTTGAACACTGTTTAATTTCCTT
This sequence comes from Castor canadensis, assembly GCF_047511655.1. Taxonomy (NCBI): domain Eukaryota; kingdom Metazoa; phylum Chordata; class Mammalia; order Rodentia; family Castoridae; genus Castor; species Castor canadensis. The sequence continues at coordinate 13,384,439 of NC_133388.1, read as the reverse complement.
TCTTTATTGCCAAAGGATATTAAATATTAATATACCATTTTTCCACAAGATACAGTATCCAATATCTCTCCATCAAACTAGTACACAGCAAACTGGTAGGAAAGGCATTAATTATAAAATGAGTGTTTTTAAATCCCTAAAATATATATTCTCATAAACCAGATGGAGACTCATTAACACATATTCTATATCCTAGCTCTCATTTTTAAGACAAGATCTCACTACGTAGCCCTGGATGTATTGGAACTTGTGATCTTCTTACCTCAGCCACCCCAAGTGCTGGGATTACAAGTGTGTACCCCAATGCTCAACTGAAAGTCCTCACTTAAACCTAAAATCTGTACCATATTTTGGGGTTTTTTTTTTCCTTACCACTGGAGCAGTTGAACACACCGGGGAAGATTTTGCTGATGCAGAAAACTCATCCCAGAAGAGAGACACTCCAGAGAGGTGAAGTAACTTGTGAGCAAAAGCTGTGGGCTGATGTACATTAATTCCTGAGGTTTCATCAGCAGTTTCATCACAGTAGACTGTTCTGAACATTAAAAGCAAAAAGAGATTTGAATAAAATCCCTAGGAAAAACTATTTGTAATGATTTTTTTTAAAAAGGAGCACTTTTAAATTGAAGGGATTTTTCAGATGTTGTTATCACTCCTTACAATATGCCTACAATAATAATGCCTGTAATTGTAGGTCATAGCACTGCACTTTACTTTAGTAAATATCTTGCGAAACGACCTTAACTCCAAGCAAGATAACTTTATGAGGCTCTTAAACTGGAAGAAATAATTAAAAACTTCCTGAAGTTAGCTTCAAGGAAAACAACTCCTGCATTCCCTCATGAGACATCTCTCATCTCTCTCTCTTTTTTTTTTTCTTTTGAGACAAGGTCTCACTACATAGCCCAAGATGGCCTTAAACTCATTTCTTCTTCTTCTACCTCTTTCTTCTACCATTCAAATCCAAATGCTGTGATTGCAGGCGTGGACCACCGCATCCAGCCTCAAAACATTTCTTTTCTTTTATTTTTTTTTATTGTTTTATTATTCATATGTGCATACAAGGCTTGGGTCATTTCTCCCCCATGCCCCCACCCCCTCCCTTACCACCCACTTCACCCCATCCATCTCCTCCCCACCCCCTCAATACCCAGCAGAAACTATTTTGCCCTTAACTCTAATTTTGTTGAAGAGAGAGTATAAGCAATAATAGGAAGGAACAAAGGTTTTTGCTAGTTGAGATAAGGATAGCTATACAGGGAGTTGACTCACATTAATTTCTGTGCGTGTGTGTTGCCTTCTAGGTTAATTCTTTTTAATCTAACCTTTCTGTAGTTCCTGGTCCCCTTTTCTCAAAACATTTCTTGGTAACAGTGAGACATCATTTGGCCCCAAGTCACAAGCCTGACAATGAATGACATCTCTTGACCTCCTTATGACCACTTCAGTTTAAACAAGAATATGGTTCTAAATGCAGAAGATTTTAGACACTGTTTTAATATACCATCTAAGGTAATACATCAATTTCAAAGATACACCGTGTTCAACTGCACTTATGTTAACAATAATGGTTTTACTAACAGGTGTGTTTTGTGAAAGACAGAATCCATAAACTGTCTCTTTAAACCTTAGTCAAAACTCTGAACATACACTTGTATAAAGTGTCTTTGGAGCTCAGTGTGCATACTTTACCCTTTACATTTCTGTTGGAGAGTCATGCAACACTGACACGAGTGACCAGTTACTACCTCAAATAGACACTCAGGTGTGTAGATGGAAATGAATCCCTAACTTTAGAGCTATTCATAGGGGCTACAAGTGAGAATACACAGAAAGTTAACACCAATGTGTTTATATCTCTTAAAAGTACATCAACATTGTACATATTAACCTTAAAATAATCCTCACAGAATCCTCAAAAGAAACAGTGCCCTCACCCTTTCTGACTTAAAGCAACACTCAGATCAAGTACAGGAAAGCCAAGAAAGAATGTCACATTATGAAGCAAGCCTAAAGATTACATGGCTCAAAAGAAAAAGAAACTACCTTAAATTTAGTAGCACTCATATACTTACTTTGATTTGGTATTAACTAAAAGAGAATTACTTACCTTGAATTCAACATAGAATATATATATTTATACCCAACTCATGCTTTAAGCTTTCAATAATGGGATTAGAACATAATTTAGAGAGCAGCACTTTACTTTGAAATTATGCAGTATTTTAATTTAATATCATTACCTGTAGACTCCAAAAGGATCCTGAAACTTAATGTGAGAGCTAGAACAGGAGTCAGTTACTTTCAGATATAAAAAATTCTTACCTTTCTATTCGAATTTCAAGTGCAGATCCAGTTTTGGAATTTTCTGGCACATGTTCAATTCTCAAAACAGTATCTATAAATGTTACTTTTACTCTTCTTAGCACTAGAGTAAACAAATAATTATCAATGGAAAAAAATCATACGTATACTAAATAACCATTTTTTTTTTTTTTGGTGGTGTGGTGGTACTGGGAATCAAACCCAAGATCTCATATATGCCAGGCAAGTGCTTACCACTGAGCTACACCCCCAGCCCTAAATAAAAACTAATAATTAAAATCCAAAAATCCTGAGTATTTAAAGAAATATTGTGCCTTATTGAGCACATACTCCAGTTACATCTCAACAGACACTTGGGACAATGACTAACACTGTCTGCTGAATTCTAATCCTATCATTGTACAGTGTAATAAACAGAGAAACTCAAAAACAAAAGAAACATGCAGATAAGCTGAATAGAATTATTTTAAATAACTTAGATTCTAAAGTTCTGAAATGAGAAGAGTAACTCTTTTAAAAATCACTCGAGAGTTGCCTTAAGCCAAGATTCATTAGGTAAAAGTACTAAATTACTAGATAAAATCTGAAACTTCGAAAATGCTCAATGCCAAACCTGTTTCAATGGTTTCAGCAAACTTTTCAAGTCCTTCAAAAGGTTGGGATCCTTCTCCTTGTTCATCTGTTAGTTTCTGACTCAGACATTCTTTTGCCAACTGCATACTGCTGGTCATAAAACTTGACCAATACATAGGCTCAGAACCAGTTGCTGCAGAAAACAGAGATTCATCCTAAATAATTTCTCAAAGTTAGAACAATGTCATTTCTTAGAATAACACGTTTCAGGTAAGTTTTTAACATTATGGTGCTACTCAGAAACGACATTCTAGAAATTACTTTTGAGATTTAAATATTACCTTGTAATAACTGAAAACAAAGTTCACAGATGTGCTCTCAATTCATGTTTTATTTTTTATAAAATAATCATTCAACAAGAATTCAATAGGTATTTTTACACATGCATGGTATTGTTCTACACTATATGGAGTGGAGGTCAACAAATCTTTCTGTAAAGGGCCAGAAAGTAACTATTTTAGGCTTTGTGTACTATATCACAACTAACAGTTCTCCCATGATAGCACAAAAGTAGCCATAGAGAGTATATCGAATAAGCATAGCTGTGATTCAATAAAATTTTATTTACAAAAACACATGACAGACCTGATTTGGCCTGCAGACCATAGTTTGCTAACCCTGGTATAGGGAACAGAAAAAATGAGTCAATTACGACTTCTTCCCTTTGCAAGCTTACTATCTAGTGGAAGAAATAAGATACACTTAGAAGAATTAACAAGCAACTATTGGGTATCAACAGAAAGCATAAAAACTAAAAGAAGAGGCCAATTCTTCTAACTGAGGGAATTGACAGGAATTCTGGGAAAGGTAGTAGATAACACAGGCTTTGGACATTAGTATAAATATCGATAAAATAGAAGAGCATCTTTAAGAATGAAACACACGAATTGTGAAAAATCCTTTCCAGATCTTCCAGCTGAGAAAATTCAACCACATCTCCTTACATTTCTCAAAATAAACTGACAGATTACTAAAATTATTACTTTTCAAAATGGAATTTAAAACCCTTTTTAATGGAATATTTTGCAAAGAAAAATATTTCAAAGTTCAACTTTCCTAAGGAAACTATTCTATCTACCATCATGGTTAAAAGGTAGAATATTCTTCTAAATTAAATTTCATATTTTTAAAGAGAATTTCTATGAATGCATTACCAATTTTCAAAATGTTGGTCACCACATTCTATTAAGCATAATTTAAACTTCTGTGCCTCAGATAGTACTGGGGATTATAATTTTACCACTGCATACCTAGATACCACTCACTTACATTTATCAATTCTATCATTTAAAGTATGACTTTTTCTACATTAAAAGTATAACTGTAAAGAAGACCATTCCCTTGTCCCTGCCCACATTACATACTTGTTGATCTATATTAGTATAAACAGAAGGGTTTTTTTTCATATTTAGTGTGCCTCTTACTGTCATTAGTCTTTTTTAACACTCTAGTTGTCTCAGATTTGCCAACAGAAATCCCTTGAAGTCCAATCCTATGTCCTTTCAACATTTCATCAGTCTTCAAATACTCTTCCTTGTTTTGGGACACAATACTTTGAATCTTTAAAATACTAGTTACTTTAGATAATTGGTAACCAAATTATCTGTATACTAAAGTCCCTATGATAGGGTGAGAAACAACTCTTAGGGTAAAATCATGTACATTCTACATAGAGCCAAGTTCTAATATTTTATCTACTGAAAATCTCATAAATACAATAAAAAATATGAGATTACTTTCTCAATCTCTGAAAGGTAAGCATAGAAAAAAACCCAGAAACATATAACACATAGGCAAAAAAAAAAAAAAAAAACCAGAAACATATAACACACTTACCTAGGCGAGGTCTAGGTCGGAATACCATTTCTAACCCTTTCACTTCCAGTGCACAATTATCCTGCAGCAAGGAGCCCCATGGAACTGACAGTGAAATTGACTGAATGAATCCTTCAGTGACTTCTAAAGGTGCATCTGCTGACTCCAGGATTTCATTGAGACACTAAAGAGAACAGATTCATTTCAAAATCACTCAAACAAGAAAAAGAATTGTTAAACAAAACTGAAACAAAAGATATTAATATACCCACACGTATCAAGCACCGGAAAAAAAGCAGAGACTAAGATAAAGATGATTTCCACTCCTCATTAATCTTACAAGATAAAGCAAACATGTTTAGTTCAAGTGCGAGGAACTGTTTTATCAGACGGAAAAGACTGTGTTCTTTGAGTATGCGATATAAACCTAACCCAAAGACTTGCAACAGACCACCTGAGGAAGTGCGATTTTAAGGTGAGACCAGACAGCTGAGAAAGAGGTAACCAGCAAGGGGGTCCAGGAAGGGCAACAGCACATAGAAGGATTCAAAGAGCACAGAAGTCAGATAAGTACAAGCACACATACTTGAAACACAGGAGTATTTGAAAAAGAAAATTTGCTCTAAGCTTTAGTGTGCTGGGGTAAAGACCCAGATAAGGGGGAGGGGAACCCAAAGATCTTGTAATGCATGTCTGAAATTTATCCCTGGGGAGCAAAGTAAAGCTTCTGCAGGGCACCAGAAGGACACCATGATGAGATTCAAACATGAAGTAGATCCCTCCCACTGCCAAGTAGAACACAAATTGGAGAAAAGCAAAACTCAGGCAGTAAGGTCATAAGTAATAGAACCTAAAGAAAACAGTTTGGGCCAGGCACCAGTGACTCACACCTATAATCCTAGCTCCTCAGGAGGCAGAAATCAGGAGGACCAAGGCTGGAAGCCAGCCCTGGCATATAGTTTGTGAGACCCTATCTCAAAAATACCCAACACACAGAGATGAACCAATTCGGGTTATAAACATACGTATATGGAAATATCACAGACTCCCTGTATATAGGCATCACTAGGGAAGAGATGAAATCTACCATTATTACTTAAGAAATTTTTCCAATAAAAGTTTTTATATTAAATTATATTTAATATAAATCATATATATTGTTTTGATCAACTGCACAATAATTATAAAAACAACACAATCTACAGGAAAAAATCTTAACACTTAAAGCTTCGCAATTATCAGAAGGAATTGATAAGATAAATGGCCCTAAAGCAGCCATTAACTTTTTAAAAGGTGAAAAATATCATTAAAGAAATAAAATGTTATACTAGAAAATATTCACTTTCAAAATTTCAAAATTTTTTTATTATTTTATTATTCATATGTGCACACAAGGCTTGGTTCATTTCTCCCCCCTGCCCCCACCCCCTGCCTTACCACCCACTCCACCCCTTCCCTCTACCCCCTACCCCCTCAATACCCAGCAGAAACTATTTTGCCCTTATTTCTAATTTTGTTGTAGAGAGACTCACATTAATTTCCTGTGCGTGTGTGTTACCTTCTAGGTTAATTCTTTTTGATCTAACCTTTTCTCTAGTTCCTGGTCCCCTTTTCCTATTGGCCTCAGTTGCATTTAAGGTATCTGCTTTAGTTTCTCTGCGTTAAGGGCAACAAATGCTAGCTAATTTTTTAGGTGTCTTACCTATCCTCACCCCTCCCTTGTGTGCTCTCGCTTTTATCATGTGCTCAAAGTCCAATCCCCTTGTGTTTGCCCTTGATCTAATGTCCACATGTGAGGGAGAACATACGATTTTTGGTCTTTTGGGACAGGCTAACCTCACTCAGAATGATGTTCTCCAATTCCATCCATTTACCAGCAAATGGTAACATTTCGTTCTTCTTCATGGCTGCATAAAATTCCATTGTGTATAGATACCACATTTTCTTAATCCATTCGCCGGTGGTGGGGCATCTTGGCTGTTTCCATAACTTGGCTATTGTGAATAGGGCCGCAATAAATATGGGTGTGCAGGTGCCTCTGGAGTAACCTGTGTCACAGTCTTTTGGGTATATCCCCAAGAGTGGTATTGCTGGATCATATGGTAGATCAATGTTTAGCTTTTTAAGTAGCCTCCAAATTTTTTTCCAGAGTGGTTGTACTAGTTTACATTCCCACAAATGGTGTAAGAGGGTTCCTTTTTCCCCGCATCCACGCCAACACCTGTTGGTGGTGGTGTTGCTAATGATGGCTATTCTAACAGGGGTGAGGTGGAATCTTAGTGTGGTTTTAGTTTGCATTTCCTTTATTGCTAGAGATGGTGAGCATTTTTTCATGTGTTTTTTGGCCATTTGAATTTCTTCTTTTGAGAAAGTTCTGTTTAGTTCACTTGCCCATTTCTTTATTGGTTCATTAGTTTTGGGAGAATTTAGTTTTTTAAGTTCCCTATATATTCTGGTTATCAGTCCTTTGTCTGATGTATACTTGGCAAATATTTTCGCCCACTCTCTGGATGGTCTCTCCAGTTTAGAGACCATTTCTTTTGATGAACAGAAGCTTTTTAGCTTTATGAGGTCCCATTTATCTATGCTATCTCTTAGTTGCTGTACTGTTGGGGTTTCATTGAGAAAGTTCTTACCTATACCTACTAACTCCAGAGTATTTCCTACAATTTCCTGTATCAACTTTAGAGTTTGTGGTCTGATATTAAGATCCTTGATCCATTTTGAGTTAATATTGGTACAGGGTGATATATATGGATCTAGTTTCAGTTTTTTGCAGACTGCTAACCAGTTTTCCCAGCAATTTTCGTTGAAGAGGCTGCTATTTCTCCATCGTATATTTTTAGCTCCTTTGTCAAAGACAAGTTGGTTATAGTTATTTGGCTTCGTATCTCGGTCCTCTGTTCTGTTCCACTGGTCTTCATGTCTGTTTTTGTGCCAGTACCATGCTGTTTTTATTGTTATTGCTTTGTAATATAGTTTGAAGTCAGGTATTGTGATACCTCCAGCATTGTTCTTTTGACTGAGTATTGCCTTGGCTATTCGTGGCCTCTTGTGTTTCCATATAAATTTAACAGATTTTTCGATCTCCTTAATGAATGTCATTGGAATTTTGATGGGAATTGCATTAAACATGTAGATTACTTTTGGGAGTATAGACATTTTTACTATGTTGATTCTACCAATCCATGAGCTAGGAGATCTCTCCACTTTCTATAGTGTTCCTCAATCTCTTTCTTCAGAAGTTTATAGTTTTCCTTGTAGAGGTCATTCACATCTTTTGTTACGTTTACACCTGGGTATTTGATTTTTTTTTTTGAGGCTATTGTAAATGGAATTGTTTTCATACATTCTTTTTCAGTTTGCTCATTGTTTGTGTATAGAAATGTTAATGATTTTTCTATGTTGATTTTATATCCTGCTACCTTGCTATAGGTATTGATGATGTCTAGAAGCTTCTGAGTAGAGTTTTTTGGGTCTTTAAGGTATAGGATCATGTCGTCTGCAAATAGGGATATTTTGAAAGTTTCTTTACCTATTTGTATTCCTTTTATTCCTTCTTCTTGCCTAATTGCTCTGGCTAGGAATTCCAGTACTATGTTGAATAGGAGTGGAGATAGTGGGCATCCTTGTCTGGTTCCTGATTTTAGAGGGAATGGTTTCAGTTTTTCTCCATTAAGTATAATGCTGGCTGTACATTTGTCATATATAGCTTTTATAATGTTGAGGTACTTTCCTTCTATTCCTAGTTTTCTTAGAGCATTCATCATGAAATGGTGTTGGATCTTATCAAAGGCTTTTTCTCCATCTATTGAGAAGATCAAGTGGTTTTGTCTTTGCTTTTGTTAATGTGGTTTATTACGTTTACTGATTTTTGTATGTTGAACCACCCCTGCATCCCTGGGATGAAGCCTACTTGGTCGTGGTGAATAATCTTTTTGATGTGTTGTTGAATTTGGTTTGCCATTATTTTGTTGAGGATTTTTGCATCAATGTTCATTAAGGAGATTGGCCTATAGTTCTCCTTTTTGGAGGTGTCTTTGCCTGGTTTTGGGATAAGTGTAATACTGGCTTCATAAAATGTGTTTGGCAGCTTTCCTTCCCTTTCTATTTCATGGAACAGTTTAAGGAGGGTTGGTATCAGTTCTTCTTTAAAGGTCTGATAGAATTCAGCAGAGAATCTATCAGGTCCTGGACTTTTCTTTTTGGGGAGACTCTTGATTGCTGCTTCAATTTCATTTTGTGTTATAGATCTATTCAGGTGATTAATTTCCTCTTGGTTCAGTTTTGGATGATCATATGTACCTAGAAATCTGTCCATTTCTTTTAGATTTTCAAATTTATTTAAATATAGGTTCTCAAAGTAGTCTCTGATGATTTCCTGGACTTCCATGGTATTTGTTGTTATCTCCCCTTTTGCATTCCTGATTCTACTAATTTGGGTTTTTTCTCTCCTCATTTAGTCAGGTTTGCCAGGCGTCTATCGATCTTGTTTATTTTTTCAAAGAACCAACTTTTTGTTTCATTAATTCTTTATATGGTTTTTTTGGCTTCTATTTCGTTGATTTCAGCTCTTATTTTTATTATTTCTCTCCTATTTGTTTTGGGATTTGCTTGTTCTTATTTTTCTAGGAGTTTGAGATGTATCATTAGGTCATTGATTTGGGATCTTTCAGTCTTTTTAATATATGCACTCATGGCTATAAACTTTCCTCTCAGGACTGCCTCAGCTCTGTCCCATAGGTTCCAGTAGGTTGTGTTTTCATTTTCATTGACTTCCAGGAACTTTTTAATTTCCTCTTTTATTTCATCGATGATCCATTCTTCATTAAATAATGAGTTATTTAGTTTCCAGCTGTTTGCATGTTTTTTGTCTTTACTTTTGTTGTTGAGTTCTGCTTTTACTGCATTGTGATCAGATAGTATGCACGGTATAATTTCTATTTTCTTATATTTGCTGAGACTTGCTTTGTGCCCTAGGATATTATCTATTTTGGAGAATGTTCCATGGGCTGCTGAGAAGAACATATATTGTGTAGAAGTTGGATGAAATGTTCTGTAGACATCAACTAGGTCCATTTGATCTATTGTATATTTTAGATCTTGAATTTCTTTATTGATTTTTTGTTTGGATGACCTATCTATTGATGATAATGGGGTATTAAAGTCTCCCACAACCACTGCGTTGACGTTTATATATGCTTTTAGGTCTTTCAGGGTATGTTTGATGAAATTGGGTGCGTTGACATTGGATGCATATAGGTTGATGATTATTATTTCCTTTTGGTCTATTTCCCCTTTTATTAATATAGAATGTCCTTCTTTATCTCATTTGATCAATGTAGGTTTGAAGTCTACTTTGTCAGAGATAAGTATTGCTACTTCTGCCTGTTTTCGGGGGCCATTGGCTTGGTAAATCTTCTTCCAGCCTTTCATCCTAAGCCTATGCTTATTTCTTTCGGTGAGATGGGTCTCCTGTAAGCAACAAATTGTTGGATCTTCCTTTTTAATCCATTTCGTCAAGCGGTGCCTTTTGATGGGTGAATTAAGTCCGTTAACATTTAGTGTTAGTACTGATAGGTATGTGGTGATTCCTGCCATTTAGTTGTCTTAGTTGTTTGAGGGTTTGATTGTGTGTACCTAAGTTGAGGTTACTCTCTACTGTCTTGCTTTTTCTTTTCCTGTGGTTTGGTGCTGCCTGTCTTTTCATGGTTAAGTTGGGTTTCACTTTCTGTGGGCAGAATCCCTTGAAGAATCTTTTGTAGTGGTGACTTTGTGGTCACATATTGTTTTAGTTTCTGCTTATCATGGAAGCCTTTTATTGCTCCGTCTATTTTGAATGATAGTTTTGCTGGGTAGAGTATCCTGGGGTTGAAATTATTTTCATTCAGTGTCCGGAAGATCTCACCCCAAGCTCTTCTTGCTTTTAATGTTTCTGTTGAGAAGTCTGCTGTGATTTTGATGGGTTTACCTTTGTATGTTACTTGTTTTTTCTCTCTTACAGCCTTCAATATTCTTTCCTTATTTTCTGAACTTGTTGTCTTAATGATGATACGTCGTGGGGTAGTTCTATTTTGATCTGGTCTGTTTGGTGTCCTGGAGGCCTCTTGCATCTGTATGGGAATATCTTTCTCTAGATTTTGGAAATTTTCCGTTATTATTTTGTTGAATATATTACACATTCCCCTCACTTGCACCTGTTCTCCTTCTTCGATGCCCATGATTCTCAAGTTTGGTCTTTTGATGGAGTCGGTGAATTCTTGCATTTCCTTTTCACAGGTCTTGAGTTGTTTAATTAATAGTTCTTTGGTTTTTCCTTTAATTACCATTTCAACTTCAAGTTCTGAGATTCTGTCTTCTGTTTGTTCTATTCTGCTGGATTGGCCTTCTGTTTTGTTTTGCAGTTCTGTTTCATTCTTTTTTCTGAGGTTTTCCATATCCTGTGTGGTTTCCTCTTTAATGTTGTCTATTTTTGTCCTAAGTTCATTTATCTGTTTATTCATCATGTTCTCTGTTTCACTTTGGTGTTTATATAGTGCTTCTATGGTTTCCTTTATTTCTTCTTTTGCTTTTTCAAATTCTCTATTTTTGTTGTCTTAGAATTTCTTGAGTGTCTCCTGTACGTTTTGGTTGATCCTATCCAGTATCATCTCTATAAAATTCTCATTGAGTACCTGTAGTATGTCTTCTTTTAAATTATTCTTGTGGGCTTCATTGGGTCCTTTGACATAGTTTATCTTCATTTTGTTGGAGTCTGGATCTGAGTATCTGTTTTCTTCATTCCCCTCTGGTTCCTGTACTAATTTTTTGCTGTGGGGAAACTGGTTTCCCTGATTTTTCTGTCTTCCCGTCATTGTCTTTGGTGTTGTTACTGTCCTTGTACTGTGTGCAATTAAGTATTTTCTAGCTTGTAATAATAACAATGGTAATATTTAGAATGGAAGGGTGAGCAGAGATGGAAAGCAAGAAGTTAAAGAAAAGGGAAAAGCAAATAGACAAGAAGGAGAAAACAGAACAAGGAATCAGACAAGAAAGTTTCAAAGGTATAAACAGGGAGCGTTAGTGTACTAATCAACAGTAAGCTTGTCCGAGTCTTCCCAAGCCGTCTGGGCGCAGGCAATTGGCGGCCCGGGGGCCCTCCTTGTTTCTCCATTTAACGTGAAGTGGAGATTCTCTGCGCCGGCTGGAGGTGTGGAGGGGTCAAAGTTTTGCCTCTTCTCAGTGATTATGCCTGCAAAGTGTGTCTCCCGTGTCTCTCCAAGATTTCACTATAGGAGGCTCACTTTCTGCTTCCTCCCTCTAGCCGCCATCTTGGAATCCCCCTCAAAATTTCAAATATGATCAACTTCAATTTATATGCTGGCCTTTATAGTAGAGAAATTACAGCATGACCTGTAAATCTTGAGCATAAAATATACAAATTGGAACAAATTCTGAAGAGGAGTTAGAATGGACATGAAGTTAATGGAAAAAGATACATTAAATTTCTAATTATTAATGTAAAGCTTGTTTAAGCATTTTTAAATGGGTAATTGTGGAAACTGAGATTCTATGGATGAAATACTGTATTTTATATCAATATTTACAACCCAAGTTATCCCTTACAATTTTTAAACTTATAATAAAAAAATTTAAGTCAATTTTAAAATGTACAAGGAATACAGTCTTCTCTAAAATAGTTAAGAGATAATTTAGCAAACATGTTTGAAGACCACCTGTTTAAAACACAGCATGTAAGCTAGGCATGGTGCATGCCTATACTCTTAACTACTTGGTAGGCTCAAATCAGGAGGATAGCGGTTCAAAGGCAGCCTCGGCGAATAGTTCATGAGACTCCCATCTCCAAAATTACCAGAGGAAAATGAACTGGAGGTATGAATCAAGCAGATGATTGCCTGCTGTGCAAGCATAAAGCCCTGAGTTCAAACTCCAATCTCACCAGAAAAAAAAAAAAAAACAGCATGTGTTTAGAGCTCAGTCCCTTAACCAGCTGGTGACTTTAAACTTCTGACTCAATTTCCTCACCCATAAAATTGGAAGAGTGTCTGTTACACAGCTATTATGATTATAAATGAGCCGATACGTGTAAAGCTACCAACAGTTCCTAGAACAAGTAAGTGCTCTCCAAATGTTGATTCACAGTGCCTACCTAGAACCATGATTAACTGCTATCAGCAATTCAAGGTATGCTTGCTAGTACGAAGAAAAGCAAACATAAAGTATGTTCCTTTTCAATAAGAAATCCCTTAAGATTAACTGGGAAATAAACACATCTTTAACAGCTTAAGCTAAGACATCAAAAAGATAATTTAGAATGTAAGAATTTTCAAGAACTGATTTAAATCAATTAACATTTAATTAGCATCTACTGTATACATACTCTACTACTTTATACCTAAATTATTACATTAAATCTTAACAATAGTCTTCTCAATTAGGTTTTTTTGCACCCATTTTATAGATTACAGCAGTTGAAGATGAGAAAAATTAAGTAACTTGCAAAAAATCATCCATTAATCACTGCAGAAACAAAATCAAGAAAAAAAGAGAGCAGTTAGGCTAATGGAAGCTGGGCACCAGTGGCTCACGCCTGTAATCCTAGCTACTCAGGAGGCAGAGATCAGGAGGATTGCAGTTTGAAGTCAGCGGGGAACAGTTTGCAAGACTCTATCTCAAGAAAACCCATCACAAAAAGGGCTGGTGGAGTAGGCCCTGAGTTCAAACTCCGGTACCGCAAAAAAAAAAAAAAGAGAGAGAGAGAGAAATATATTTTCACAGTGGCAGATATTTCAGGAGACTAAGCAAAACCATGTGGTAACATAATTCTCAAAACTATAGTACTGGGTTTTGGGGCTGGCTTAGAGGACAAGCTTTTAAAATTAAAATGAAATTTTAATTTTAAATTAATTTTAAATTAAAATAGTACTAGTTTTTTCAAAATGCAGTCAAACCACATATATCACCTTTTCCTAGGAGTCTTATTATAAATGCAGATTCTTGGAACTCTAGAACCAAAACCAGAAGTTTGCATATTAGAAAATTCCCAGGTGAACCCAGTGTTGCTAATGTCTGAGAAGCTCAGGCTTCTTCAATCTTTTGAGACAGTGTGGTATACAGTAAGAATTCAGATGTCAGAAAGATTTATGTTTCAAACCTTGCTGCATTACTAACATGCATATGGTAAAAAAGAAATGTTTCTACTCAACCTAGAATAAGATAATGTGAAAACACTTAATCTAGCACTGGCAAGGCCCTGGGTTCAATCCCCAGCACTACATACATACATACCCACACACATAAATTAATGAAAAAACCCTACATTTGTCCCATGTCCCCTGTAGTCATCAATCCCATTTATCTCTCTTTTCTTTAGTCAAGGTACCTATTTACTCAAACTGGAAACTACAATCTGCCTTCTAACCCTCAACTCCTCTGAAACTGCTCTTAACCACCCATAAACTGACAAATGCAAGAAAATGTTCATTCTTCTTTCTTAAATTCTCATCTCTATCTAGCCCCTAGGGCCATCCCACTTTTCAAAATTCTAACTTTCCTTGGCTTCTGTGATACTTCACATATACCCTCTTTTTTCCCATGCCATCTCTACCTGGATGTTTCAAAGCCCCCTCAAAAATCAAAATGCTAAAACATTCTCGATACAATCTCAATCTTCTTTTTTCCTCCTTCTCCCTGTTCTTCCTCCAGCATTTCCTTCTTCATCACCAACCTACTGCTTCAACTTAATAGTTATCTTTCCTCTGTTTTTTAGATTTTGTATATTGATAATCTGCTTTGCAGACATTTTCATACTAATTTTAAAAGAAAAATTTAGAAAACCTAACACTAAAAAAGAGGCCCACTATATAGTCAAAAAGGTAATGAGCTCAGAAATGCTTGAATATTACCATAATTGAAAGTTAAACACAACAAGGGGATTGGACTTTGATCACATGATAAAAGCGAGAACACACAAGGGAGATATGAGGATAGGTAAGACACCTAAAAAATTAGTTAGCATTTGTTGTCCTCAACGCAGAGAAACTAAGGCAGATACCTCAAAAGCAACTGAGGCCAATAGGAGAAGGGGACCAGGAACTAGAGAAAAAGTTAGATCAAGAAGAATTAACCTAGAAGTTAACACACATGCACAGGAAATTAATGTGAGTCAACTCCCTGTATAGCTATCCTTATCTCAACCAGCAAAAACCCTTGTTCCTTCCTATTATGGCTTATACTCTCTCTACAACAAAATTAGAAATAAGGGCAAAATAGTTTCTGCTGGGTATTGAGGGGGTGGGGGGGAGAGGGAGGGGGTGGAGTGGGTGGTAAGGGAGGGGGTGGGGGCAGGGGGGAGAAATGACCCAAGCCTTGTATGCACATATGAATAATAAAATTTAAAAAAAAGTAGTTCTTGAGAGTCAACAGTTCAAGAATTTACATTGTGCCCACTAAACTATAATATAATTTCCCTAAGTACCTTTAAATAGATTATACTTGTACACAATCTTACATGGCAAATTTCTCCATATATTGTATTACAAGGTACTCTGAAGTTCACGCCTTTGGTGGAAATCCGAAGTCTGCAATGATATATGAGTAGGATAAAATTCTCAACCCATCTGACCAAATGATCCCTTGTATACTCAGGCAATATTTAAATCATTAGCCCAGTCAGGTGTTAATGGCTTATGCCTATAATGCTAGCTACTCAGGAGGCAGAGATCAGGAGGATAGAGGTTCAAAGCCAGGTGGGGAAATAGTTCCAGAGACCCTATCTCAAAAACACCCAACATAAAAAAGGGCTGGCAAAGCTGCTCAAGTGATAGAGTCCCTGCCTAGCAAGTATGAAACCCTGAGTTCAAACCCCAGTACCGCCAAATATGAATAAATAAATCATTAGTCCATTGAAGTACCTCCATGTAATTCGTAATTCTAAAACTGAAAGTGGAGCCATCTGAACTACTCAGCAACTAAATGTCCTATTTGTAGCTTTTCTGTTTAAGGCCACTTTACTTTCAGACATCAGCAATGAGTTTTCATGCACATACACAGAAAAACACAGGCCACACTGCTGTCTCTACTGTCGGATTTAGCAAATAACTGGTAATCAACGTTTCTGAACTGAAGACAATTTTATTATACATACACTTACAAAAACTAAATAGCAAAACAAATTTTGGGTTTTTTTCCCGTTTTTATACTATTTCATATACATATATGTGCAACATACTTGGATCCTCTTCATCTCAAAACAAACTTTTAAAGTGGAATTAAAAGACTTCAGGATAATAAATTGTTAATGTCTATCTTCCTGGAAATACCAAGTTCCTATTAGAAAAGGGTCTTTAAGTTCATTATTATACCTCTCAGTCTCCTAGTGGTACATACTAAACACTGGATAAATGTATTGAATCCATTGATGAAAGAAATTCCATTTAAGAAACGAAAGTAAAGTCATAGTCTTAAAGAATTGGAAAGGAAGGAGTCATTAAACCCCACCTCCTACCAAACAGAATTTCCTCCTTTCCATGTTTTGCTCACTTCTAGGGACAAGGAACTCATTAAACTATGAGACCGCCCATTCCAATTGTGGGACAGTTCCAAACTCCTTTCCTCTGTTCTGCCCCCTCCCCAACTCCCTGAATAAGGCAGTGGTCTCCAAAGTGGTGTATTTATCCAAGAGTATAACAGATGATTCGTAGAGCTGTGAGAAGAAGATTAGACATTCTATATTAAATTTTTCAAGTTTGGGATTAAAACATTGACTGATATTTAATGTACAATGGGCACTGGCACCCTCATTCAGGCCATACATCAGACCAGTAGAGAAACGACCAGCAGTTCCCAACAGTAAAGAGTTAAGAGCAGTGCCCTCAGTTAAATGTTCTGTTTCAGAAAACTGAAACTTACCTCAGCATACATTCTAAATAATACAAAAAAGACCTCTGTACAGCAGAATCTTTGTAAAGAGGCAGTAAATGATAATAACTTTGTTTTCCTGGTTTTCTTATTGCCAAGTATTTACAACTTGAGTTTAAAGATAAGCAGTTTCCTTTTACCCACAGTAGTTCTAAATAAGTCAACCATTTACATGATGATAAATGGCTAGTAGTATAGGCTACCACATATTTAAAAAAAAAAACACACCTAATCTGTCTTTTCAAAGTAAGGATAAAACTTTAATAATAAGAAAATAACTGCTTTTCAAAGGATACTAGTGCTATGGTGAGAACATTTTTTAAAACTATATTTGGAAATGTTTCCATTGTTCCAAGATCTTGGTTGCTGAAAACAATGTCTATTAAAAACATAGCCAGGTGAAGTAGTACACAACTTTAATCCCAGCACCTGGGAGGCAGGAGGATCACCAATTCCAGGCCAGCCTGAGCTTAAGAAGTCTACTTTTAAAGTTATTATCTACATAGGATATGAATGCTTTGAAAACGTGGAAAGACTAGGCCAATCAATCAAAAAACTTCTCAATGAAAAGTCTGACAACTAGGTTTTAAGCTTAATTTTTATAAACTGAATATATAAAAACACAACACCTTCCAGTTAATTATCACAAGTCAGCAACAGAGGCCAGGCACTGCAGCTGAAGTTGATAATCCAGGCCGCTCAGAAAGCAGAGAGGAACTGAAGCTCAAGGCCAGCCCAGGCAAAAGCTCCCTGGACTCCATCTCAGCCAATGATGAGCCGCCCCCACCCCTCAACTACAGCGGAAACATACATAGGGGCTCGGGGTCCAGGCCCACCCAGACATAAAGTGACACCTATCTCAAAAATAACCAACACAAAACCAGCTGCTGGAGTGGCTCAAGTGATAACACACCCATGAGGCCCTGAGTTCAACCTCTAGTACCAAAAAAAAGAAAGAAAAAGACTGAGATGAGAGAAAATAGGAATGTCATTACCAATGTCAACAAATTCCTCTACATAACTGATAGTTACAAAATGAAATGTTAGTAGTAATGTAATCAATTATACAATGCTTCCATTAGGATTTTTTTTTTTTTTTTTGCGGTACTGGCTTGAACTCAGGGCCTTCACCTTGAGCCATTCCACCAGCCCTATTTTTGTGATGCATTTTTGAGATAGGGTCTCACAGAACTATTTACCCTAGCTGACTTCAAACCACGATCCTCCTGATCTCTGCCTCCTGAGTAGCTAGGATTACAGGCATGAGCCACCAGTGCCCAGCCTCCATTAGGATTTCGGTAGGTCTCTTTTTTTCCAGTCCTGATAGTCATTAAAATCAGGGGTCAAAAGTAACTGAATTTGGAACCAGAACTATGAATGATCATTTCTAAAAATCACATTAATATTTATCTTAGTCATCAGCACAGCACACTAAGATGAGTAAGTTGGCAACAGTGGATGTTTATTGGAAGCTTTGACATCATTTAGTTAATATAACTCTTACCTACAAGGAGAATAAACAATACTAAGATTAAGTCTAATCATAAATTATTTTGCCAATGATCCTGAAGTCAAACTGTAACAGTCAAGTATCACCACTTCTGATTTCCCATGAGGATTAAATAACACAAAAAAAGAACCTTAGAACAATGTATGAGATAAACACTCAATAAACATTGTCTTCTTGATCTTAAACTAAGTGATATAATGAAGACAGCATGAGCCTAGGAATTAGGCAGATTTGAATCCTCACCATAACACTTGCTAGCTGTGTGACTTGGAGCAAATTAACTCCACTTGTAAAATAGAAACAATTATGCCCACCTCTTAGGGTTTATGCAAAGCCATTAAAGAAGAGAGCACAAAAAGTCGTTACCCCTATAAGACACATTTAATAAACATCTAACCCTCCTTTCAAGGTAGTCTATTCAAAACTATACCAAAAGCATAGAATCAAGGTTGTTGGATTCAAAAATATCCATCAGACTCCCTATCTTCCGGTAAGAATTACACCTACCCAATAACCTGACAGTACCTGTCTGGCATGGAGCATATAGGTCATTGATGTTCACTGAACTCAGGGGAACTACTATGTGGACTATCACGTGGCTAAATGCAGTAGCCTGGACTACCCTGGTGTAGGACTCGGTCTTTCTGATGCTCAAATTAGGGTTCTTTAAACTCTTGGGTACTCTATTTTAAGTCACCTACTTACTGATACAATTATACCTTCACTCATCCTCCCTTAGCACAAATTAACACGACTAGAGCATAATATAGTGTACCATAATTTATGAGTGGAGGAGGGAAGTCACTCCAATCTTGTTGAAGTACTTTAAAGTAAAATTTTACTTAGTAAAACACTTGGCATTCAACCTACAGGTACAGATATAACTGTATTATGTGGAGAGTTAAACATACATGAAGCACCTGTAAGAGCCAATGAGCCAGCTCACAGCCCCGGATGACAAGGAGAAAACAGACTTTCAAACTCCATAAAATTGCAGCTTCAGCGCTTTTACAACACCTGCTTTTACATCTGTCACGTGAAGCCGAGAGGCAAAACTAAACAGCCCTAATAGGGCCACACAATCTTCCGCAGGCTGGGAACACAAACTGGCCTTGTAAACATATAATCAAGCGAAGCAGGCAAACCGGCAGAGGTAGGCCTTCACCTAACTTTCTTCCTCATGCCAAATGCCATACCGAGACAAACCAGGCACCCGCGAGCGCAAGTAGCCAAACCAAAATAAATAACCGCGGGATTTTGACATCCCGACACCCCTTTTACTCTTTAGTCCTTCCAGAATGCCATCCAATGAAACAGCGTTTGTTTGCCGCGGTCCCTCACATCCCAAGGGGCAGGACTGGTCACCCCCTTTCTTGGGTCCTTTTCAACCTGCTCCCCAGTCCCCGAAGCCCTGACTCAGTTAGTTATTCCCATGGTGTCTGCTCCATTAAGTTTCTGGAACATGTGATTTGGGGGAGCAAACTTGCTAGAAAACACATTAAACAACACTTTAACACTTTCCCTGAGGCTTGCCATACTCGGGTCCAAAAATTCCCACGGAGGGAATGAATGTCACCAGTCTTGGATGCCACTCGTTCAAATCGCCCTAAGGAGGGAGTTCCGCCCTGCTGGCCGCCGGCAGCTCTTACCCATTTGTCCAAGGGGACCTGGGCGAGGGACCCGGTGCCCTGATACAGATCTAAGCTGAGCTGCTCCAGGCTCAGCTTCTCCTGCAGAAAATGGCCTAGGTACCTCTGCAGGAGGTACCGACAGGCCCTCTTCTTGATAGACTCTGAAAATGGCCAAGGCATGCTGACGGCTGGTCGCTGGGCGAGCTGGGGCTGCAGGTGACGGGTGGCGGCAGCAGTGGCTCCAGCTTCGGGCCGAGGTTCCGACTCCAGGCCGCGACTGCGCCTCGGGGTCCCGGCCGGCGTCCCCAGGCCGCGGCTGGGTCTAAGCCCGGGGTTGCCCCTGCATACCGGCTCGGCGCTGCAGGCTCTCAGGGATACTCCATAGCCCGCGCCGCGCCACTCGAACTAGGCCCCGCGGGGATGAAGCGCTGAGAAATGCTTGTCGCCTCAAGCCCGGGGGGCTTCCGGGAGGTGGCTGTCTTGCTCGCTCAGAAAGAGAGAGCGAGAAGATCCTAGGGCAGGCGGCAGGGGCTGAGGCAGACACCTCCACCGCCGCCGCCGCGCGACAAATTTGTTGTCATCTACGAGGCGCGCTCCCGACCCTAGAGCACTCCTGGCGCGTTCGCGAGACCCACACTCCCGCGCGCGTCCGGCGCAAGCGGAAATGACGCCACACTGGGGACCCGGGAGGCGGGGAAAAGAGCGCGGGACGAGTAGTTCCGGCGGCGAGGGGGCGGAGTGGGGGCGGGGGAGGGGGCGGTGCCGCGGGTCCGCTCCGGACGCCTCCGGAGGAGGAAGAGCAGGACGCCGGGCTCGCGCAGGTGAGCCGCCGCGGGGTGGGCTGCGGCCAGGCTGGTGGCTGGCGGGCAAGCAGGTGGCCGGCTAGCAGATGGGCAGGCCGCGGGGCTGTGGGGATGCGGGTACCGAGCCGTGGGCAGGGCAGTGAGGAGAGACCGGCAGACGCGGCCCGGTGTCCTGGCGGAGCGGGGTCTGGGGGCGGGTCCGGCCTGGGTTGTGCCAGTCCCTCACACCCCAACGTGCTGGGAACTGTTGCTCAGGGCGCCGCCGACTCCACGGCGAGGACTGGAGCCCCTCTCCGGCATCCCCGCCCTCGGCCGGCATTTTGTTCGGTGCCCATTGTCAGCAAGTTGTGGGTTCCCCGCCTCATGCCGGCATTGTATCCAAAGCATAGTCTTCGTTACTCTTCGTCTAGTGCTTTGCACTCGCAGAGCGCCTCTTCGTGTACGCTTAGTTCGTCCTGGGTGTGCTACACCAGCGACCAGGAAACTTGGGGTTTCGAGACATTTGTGGACAAAACTGCCTTCTTTGATAAATGCCAAAGCAGCCCGACCGGAACCTCGGTGAACTATTGTTGCTGGGGATCTGCGCAATTGTATTCTTGCCTTTTAGGAGGCAAAGAGGTTAGGCAACCTGAGTGGGGGTGTCCCGGAAGCCAGCTGTCCCAGGTTCGAATGCCCACACTTGACCCTGAGCCACCTTGAACCTGCCACTGCCCTCTCTGAGCCTGTGCTACCTCCTCTACCGAGTGTGAGCGCATTAATAGCTTTTGTCCTACTGTTGCTGGGAAGATTAATGTGAGTACGACACGAACCTAAACAGAGTCGTGGAACGCACAGCTGTTTAAAGATGGTGACTTAATATGACCAGTTTAAGAAGTAAAATATTAACTGTCTTCATGACTGTTGACATACCCGGAAATGTTGGCAGATAAATTTTTCCTTTCTGCAGCCACCTACCCATTAGAGGATCAGTGTGCTCTGCAGTATGTTCAGTTGCTTGGAAAATGATGACCCTTCATTCTTCATAGATTTATCCAAAGTGTTCCCAGGGATTTCGATTCCCTATACAAATATTCAGACATTTTATTTATTTATTAAATGAAAATCACTGCAGTTGGTAATGTGGAAAGTGTAAAAAGCACTTAGACAGAGATTGGGGGTATATCTCAGTGGTAGTGCTGTGTGCTTAGCATGCAGGTGGTCAGAGGTTCAGATGCCAGCACCCCCTTGCCCCCAAAAACAGTCTGAACCTTCAAGGAGCTTATGTTCTAAAGTAGAAGTACCATTCATTTAGTAAATGTTTATTGATTATCTGCCATATGTCAGGGACTGTTGTAGGTACTGGGGATCCAAAAGAAAACAGATTGAGTCCCTGCCTTCATGAAGTTTCCATTTTTACTGAAGTTTATTGGAATTTCCTTTTTATTGAAGGAGACAGTAATTAAATAATGTGCCTTGTCCTGTTAAATTGCTATAACATAAAGCAATATAAAGGAAATTGAGGTAGGAGAGAGGGGAGAGATTTCCTTTTTTTCACGTTGGGTGGTATGAGAAGGCTTCTCATTTAAAAAGATGGTATTTTAGCAGAGACTTGGAGAAAGCAATGAAGCAAGGCACATGAGTACCTGGAAGGGTTGTTTTCCAGGCAGAAGGAACAGCAAGTGCAAGACTCTGTCACAGGAATGTGCTTGGTGGATTACAGGAACATCAGGAGGGAGGGAAGGAAAGAGTACAAGCTAAGGGTAGAGAACAGGTCAGACAGTGCTTGTAGGTCCATATGGCTTTTGCTCTAAGTGAAGTGGATCTGAAGAGAGATGCTACATAATCTGGCCTAAGTTTTATATTGCACTAATTAGTGTGTTGAAAATAGCCTGGTGTAGGGATAGGAGGGCCAAAGGTGAACACAGCACAACCCATTAAAAGGATATTGCAAAAATCCATGCTACAGTCAGATAGTGATTGGCACCAGAGTGGTAGCAGTGAAGATGGTTGAGTAGTTTGGTTCTAGATATATTTTGAAGATAAATAAGACAGGTTTATAAGTAATAATTACAATACTTGCCATAAAAAGAGTATAAACAAAGTAGTGTGAAAAGTCAAAGCCTTGGGAGGTTTGAACAGGCCTTTTTTGACTAGTGGGAGGCTTGGACTTCTTTCAGTGACTATTAAATAAGTGGCCTCCCTCTCCCCCCACCCCCTCCCTCTCCCCCTCACCCCCTCACTACCAGGCAGAAACTATTTTGCCCTTATCTCTAATTTTGTTGTAGAGAGAGTATAAGTCATAATAGGAAGGAACAAGGGTTTTTGCTAGTTGAGATAAAGATAGCTATACAGGGAGTTGACGTGCATTGCTTTCCTGTGCATGTGTGTTACCTTCTAAGTTAATTCTTCTCGAACTAACCTTTTCTCTAGTTCCTGGTCCCCTTCTCCTGTTGGCCTCTGTCACTTTAAAGTATCTCCATTAGTTTCTCTGCATGGAGAGCCACAAATGCTATCTAGTTTTCTGGGTGTCTTACCTATCCTCATACCTCCCTATGTGCTCTCGATTTATCATGTGATCAAAGTCCAATCCCTTTGTAGTGTTTGCCCTTGATCTAATGTCCGCATATGAGGGAGAACATACAATTTTTGGTCTTTTGGGCCAGGCTAACCTCACTCAGAATGAAGTTCTCCAGTTCTGTCCATTTACTTGCGAATGATAACATTTCATTCTTCTTCATGGCTGCATAAAATTCCATTGCGTATAAATACCACATTTTCTTGATCCATTCGTCAGTAATGGGGCATCTTAGCTGCTTCCATAACTTGGCTATTGTGAATAGCACTGCAATAAACATGGGTGTGCAGGTGCCTCTGGATGTTTTTGTGTTTTATCAAAGACAGAGTTTGTAGCACAAAATGCTAACACCAAGCATTAATTGAAGAAAATGAAAATTATTACCCAACCAAATATTGTCAGCTTTTAAAGAATTATATAAAGGGATTTAAAACAACAGGTTAGAAGGTATGTGCCATAGAATAAATAAGTCATGTCAAAATAATCATTCTTCAAAGAAATCCATGTGGACATGTGAAATAAAGCAAATGCAATGAGATACTGTTCTTTCTTAAGATTTGCACCTAAGGAACAGAAATATGTGCAGACTCCTGTGCCACAGTGTTCTTGGAGAAGTCCTATGAGACAGCAGCACCAGCCATAACCCTAATGTATGTAATGCAAAGAGCACTGAACTTGGACTCAAATGTCTTGAGTTTCAGGGCCCACATTTTCTTCTTTATAACTATTTTTGATATATAATAATTAACAGCTGGGGGGTGGTATGGTGCTAGGCAACAAACCCAGCCTTGCGCGTGCTATTAGCACTCTACTATTGAGCTATATCCCTGAACTCAACAGACTTTTCTTTTTGTTAAGGCAGGGTCTCCCTGTATAGCCCAGGCTGGCCTCAAATTTGAAATCCTCCTGCCTTGGGCTCAAATGTGCTCAGATTACAGGCATATGCCACAACTCCTGGCCCCAACAGATATCTTGTCCTTACCTTGTACCCAGCACCATTCTAAGCGTTTTCTATATATTCATCCATTTACTTCTGTCAGTATCACTTTATGGTCGATGTTTCGTTGTTGTAGCTTCACTTCTGAAAGAAGGAATGTGTACCTAACAATATAAAACATCTTTCCCTGAGTCTGAGTAACTGAGTGACAGCCAAGATTCTGTTCTGATCAGCCTGTCTGACAGCCTGTTCCCCACACCATACTAGCCACGTACTGTTCATGTTGAAAGGATTCTCCAGACTATAGTGTAGGGTAGAAATAAAAATGATTTAAGATGCCGTGTTAGAGCCCTCAGTTGACTGTAGTGATGTCAACTGAAAGTCAAACTTTCTTTCAAAGTATTTGTAATTTTTGTACTGTTCTTGAAATCTTGCTTATCAGATTGTATGTATATATAACTATGACTCTGCCCATTCTGTCCTTTAGGACAAAGTTGACCTGTACAATTTTTTTCCCAGCTCTTCACTGCTGTGAATTTGTGATGAAACAAAATAAATTGTAGTTAATTAAGAAGTAGAGACTAAGCGACTTAGTAATCAATATCTTGACAACCCATTTCACACATCCTCCAAAAACACACAAATACTGGCAATCCAAAAGTTATACCAACAGATGGAGAAAGAGCTGAGTCCTAAATAATTTATATGTGATGTTTTAAGGAGTCATTTTTGGAAGCATTATATGAGGTGATGCAGTATCCCAGAATAACTGATAGCAATTGTAAGGAAGTCCAATCTTTGAAAGTTCTGGCAACAGAATACTGCCTAGACCCTGGTAGTGACCAGTGTGGGGTCAAAGAGAAGCAGCGAGGTCCTGTTTTGTGTATCTTTATTGATATTGTTTTATGTTAGAGTGTGCACTATTTAAATATAGTGCCAAGAATCCCTTATTTCCTAGGGGGCTATATAGTGAAAACATTAAGCATTCAGTGTTTGAGAATCTTTTCTTAGAATCTCATTTATAATTTCTAGTTTTGAAGAAACTAGAAATTATAGTGTTACTGCTATTTATAGCTTTAAAAACTTCTCAAGGGCTAGAGGTGTGGCTCAAGCAGCAGAGGCCTTCCTAGCAAGCAAGAGGCCTGGAGTTCAAACCCCAGTACCTCAAAAGTAAAAAGCTTCTCAAATTAACACAGCATATCTCTTCACCCAGAGTCTTCTCCTTAACAAAACATTACAATTGTATTATTCTGACTATTAGGTGGTATTTGTGTGTCTGTCATTGCTGAAAGTGGAGGCAGAGTAACTTTATAACTCAATGTAATTGAAAAATAATGATTTTTATAAGTAATTCTGATTTAAAATTTTTAATTTCAAACATTGAAAAACATGTAAATTTTATGGGTTATAAAAATAAGCACTAAACTAGGTTTTAGCTTTGCCTAAGTTCTAAGTGCTCCTAATTATAATTAATCAGCTTCAGTTTTATTTGCAAAATAGTTGTTTGTAATGTAGTAAATTCAAATGTCTCACTTTATTTGAAACAGATGCTGCCAGTTCCTTTATCTTTCTATAAGAAAAATGTTTCTACTTCCTACGGTTGTACTTTCCAGTATATCACAAATTTCTTTCATTGTTTTTCATAACAATGAAAAACATTGTTATGACCAATCCTTCAGCATGAGCCTTTTGAGGAACACAGAATAACAGGATATTTAAAAATTACAACATCCAAATTACCTTAACTTTTAATAAAGAAAATAACATAATCAAAGTAGAAAGAGTTATAAAAACTTGGAGAATGCCGAACTCAAGCATCATATCATTTTTCTTTTACCATAGAAAAATTAGAATATGTTAGTCAGTTTTTTGTTGCTGTGACAAAATACCTGGCAAACAACTTAAAAGGAGGAATTTTAAAGTTTATCTTGCCATACTTTGAGAGGTTTTAGTCTATGGTTGACTGGCTCCATTGCTTTTGGTCTGAGGTGTGGCAGAGCATCATGATGGAGAGGACGACGTACATGGCCAAGCTGCTCACCTCCTGGCAGCCAGGAAATGAAAGCCACACAGAGAGATGGGCCTGAGATAAGACACTGCCCCAAGGACAACCCCCCCACCTTTAACCTACTCCCTCCAACTAGGCCCTGCCTCAGAAGTTTCCATCATTTCCCAGTAATGCTATCAACTTACGAATCCATCAGTGGATTGATGTGTTGATTAGGTCAGATCCCTCATCATCCAGTCATGATTGTCCCACCAGTTGGGGACTAATCCTTCAACATGAGCCTTTTGAGGAACACAGAATAACAGGATATTTAAAAATTACAACATCCAAATTACCTTAACTTTTAATAAAGAAAATAACAATCAAAGTAGAAAGAGTTATAAAAACTTGGAGAATGCCGAACTCAAGACTAACTTTCCACCTTCTACCAACTCCTGCCTGTGCCTATTAACTGTATACTGCCAAACACAGTGCTTGGAGTTTCTTTCTTTGGGCGTTAATTCCTTATATTAGGTCGTTACTTCAGAAAATTACTTTTCATTCAAATATCCCTATCAGAGGTCAAAGGAGAAGTATCAGGGTATAATGTAAACATAACATGAATTAATATTTCCAAACATCTTTTTTTTTTAAATAGTGCAGTTTTGCATCATATTCAGTGACACTGACCCTATAAGGGTTATGTGTACTTTCCAAGAATTTCCACTATGTGTGTCCTCTGGCTTTATGTACCCTTTGTCACAGAGCTGAGTACACAAATTTAGGAGTAAAGATTTAGTATCTCTGCCGTTTATTCATTCAAGAAAATATTCAGTAAAGACCTTCTTTGTTCCAGACACTAAGCTAGTGATACAGATATCACAGGCCTCCATCTTCATGGGTCTGTAGTAATACAGACACAAAAATTACTAGTAATGAGGTATAAGTTCAGTAAAACCATGCAGAGATGCTACTTAGCATGTGATCTTGATCTTGGGACTCAATACAGAATCCTGAAGTAGATGTGTCTAAGCTGAAGTTTGAAGGATTAAAATTATTCGAAGCAGTGTCAAGTACACTTTTTAAGTGAGCACAGTAACTAAGGCCTATAATCCTTGCTACTCAGGAGGCCAAGATCAGGAGGATTGTGGTTCAAGGCCAACCTAAGCAAAAAGTTTGTTTTTCAACAAAAAATGCTTGGTGTGGTAGTGAACACCTGTCATCCCAGCTACTCTGGGAAGTGTAAATAGGAAGATTGTAGTCCAGGCCAGCCCAGGCAAAGAGTGAGACCCTATCTCAAAAATAACCAGAGTGTGGAAAAGAGGGGCTGGCTGGAGGCATGGCTCAAGTGGTAGATGTGTATGAAGATGTGTATGAAAGTTTTAGTTCAAACCCCAAGACTGCCAAAAAGAATTTTTTTAAGTTAAAAACATGGTTACAGAGCTGGGGATATAGCTCAGTGGTAGAACGCTTGCTTAGCATGTGCTAGGTATTGGATTTTCTCCCTAGCACCACACACACAAAAAAAGAAGTTTAAAAAGTAGGAGGTTCTCATACAAACATACAGTAAGAATGTATCAAATTTATTTACTTCTTTAGTGAAGGAGCCAGCAATAAATAAAGCTGGTTCATAGCACTGTTGGAGAGACCAAACTTGTGGAATTGCTGAAGTTTCTGTGTCAGTCAGACTTTGTGTCTCTGTGTCAGTTACCTAATGTAAATACTTAGAGGAGGAAGGTTTTATTCTGCTCAGTTTCAGAGGTTCTGTCTATGGTTGCTTGCCCCATGTGCCTGGGCAGAACATCATGGTAGGCTTGTGGTGGAATAGGGTTTTCACCTCATGGTGAACAAGAAGCAGAGAGCAAGAAAGGAAGGGGCAAGGGCAAGAAACCCCGAAGGACCCTTCCCAGTGACCTACTTCCTCCAGCCAGGTCCCACCTTGAAAGTTTCCAGAATCTTCTAGCGCCACCATCTGGGGACCAAGTGTTCAACTCATGAGCCTACAGGGGCAGATGAGGGGGAGGGAACATTTCATATTCAAACCATAACAATAGGATTGCAAAGTTAGCGTAAAACTGACTAGTGGGATTTTCCACTTCTGACCCAGATAGAGTAATAAGGATTCTCCCACCTTAAACAACAGAAGGGTGGACAAAAATACACGAAACAGTGGCTTTAAAAACTTTGCACATTAAGCAATGGACACTGATCCCTGAGGCAAGATATAAATGAGGTGAGCCTATTTCCCCAGTTTATTGCCTGGAGAGGTTTTAGATGTACCACTTGTAGGAAAAGCCAGGTTGTGTCTGGTGGACTCCCTAAATTGAGGACATGGAACTAGGAGTCAAGGAAGGCCAAGGCAGGTAGGACAGAGTATAAAAAATAGAGAGCTTCCAGAGCAAGAGCAATGGGAGATGCACATAGGACCCCCTTGAGCCTGTGACACATGAGGATGCTACTCAAGGCAGAGGAGAGAGCTACCTAAAAGAATTAGAGGGAGCAGTTTTCTGAGCCAAAGCAGGACCACGGATAGTTCCTATTCTTGCCGCACAGAATGGAAAACCCTCTTAATTGATGGGTTATTAGGGCAAGTACTCAGGGACATTTTGCCTCAATAGTAGGGCAAAATTAACTGGAGAACAAATGTAACACTGGTACCTAGAAAAAAAACCTAAAACCAAGACCCAGAACAATGAAGCTGTTTCCAGTGTAAGTACATCAATATTTATAGGAATATAAAATAACCAACACCAAAATCACAATGCCTGGCATCCAATCAAAAATTACCAGGCATGCAAAAAATAAATAAAAGTACAAATAAGGCTGGTGGAGTGGCTCAAGCACAAGCCCCAGTGCTGCCAAAAAACAGTGAAAATTATGAGACATGCAAAGCAGCAGACTATAGACCATAGTAAGGAGAAAACCTGTCAATTGAAATTAAATCAAAAATAACACAATGATATTAGTAGATAGGGCTTTTAAAAACTTATATTTCACATGTTCAAAAAGCTAATGAAATGCTGGGTGCAACTCAGAGGCAGAGATCAGTAGGATAGCAGTTTGAGGCCAGCTGGGCAAATTGCTTGCAAGACCCTATCTTGAAAAAAAAAAAAATCACAAAACAAAAGTAGGCAGAGTGGCTCAAGTGGTAGAGCTCCTGCCTAGCAAGCATGAGGCCTTGAGTTCAAACCCCAGTATCATCAAAAAAAAAAAAAAAAACTAGTAAAAAGATTGAGCTGGAGAAAAGAAGAGCCATAGAAGATATTTAGAAACAAGTAGATTAGGTTAGATATTGCAGAA
Source organism: Castor canadensis (assembly GCF_047511655.1). Lineage (NCBI taxonomy): Eukaryota > Metazoa > Chordata > Mammalia > Rodentia > Castoridae > Castor > Castor canadensis. The sequence goes on along the minus strand of NC_133388.1, from coordinate 13,355,025 downwards.
GATTTGCAAACTTGAAGTCATAGAAACTATTCAAAATGAACAAAATATGAGGAATAGGACACCTTCATTTGAACTACTACACTAGATTGGTCTTCAAAGAAGAGAGGAACAGATGAAAGTTTGCTCAAAAAGGTTCGAATTTATTGAAAACGAAACCCACTGATGCAAGCATCTCAACAGACCTTAAACAAAATAAGCATGAAGAGGAGGCAAGGGCAGCTTCTTGGGCTACATAGTGAATTTAAGGCCAGCCTGGGCTAAATAAGACTCTATCTCAAAAAAATATATAAAAGCAACAACATCGTGGAAAAAGTACACTAAGAACAAAGATAACAGTGACACCAGATTTCTCATGGAAAGCAATGAAAGCAAGATGATGATAGTAGAAAAATATTTAAAGACTTGAAAGAAGGATAAATGTCACCCTAGGATGCTGTGCCCAGCAGAATGTCTCTTAAAAATGAAAATGAAGCCAGGCACTGGTGGCTCATGCCTGTAGTCCTAGCCACTTGGGAGGCTGAGATAAGGAAGATCACAGTTTGAGGCCAGAGCAAAAATTTCTTGAAACTCCCTATCAATGGAAAAAAGCCAGGTGTGGTGGTATGCACCTGTCATCCCAGCCACGGTGGGCAGTATAAATAGGACAATTGTCTAGGCCAGCATGGGCAAAAAGTGAGACCTTATTTCCAAAATAACCAGAGCAAAAGGGGCTGGAGGCATGACTCTAGTAGTAGAGCATCTGCCTAGCAAGTGTGAGACCCTGAGTTTAAAGCCCAGTACCACAAGAAGGTGAAAGGAATAGTTATTCAAACATACCAAAGCTGAAAGAATTCAGCAACAGCAGACCTACACTGCAGGAAATGTTACAGGAAGTCCTTCAAGCAGAAAATGATATAGGTCATATGTAAAGCTACCCATCAGTACAAAAGAATAAGTAGCACCAGAAAAGGAAGCTGTGATTAAATGTAAAATATTTTTGCTTATTACCTAAATCTCTGAAAAAGAGTTAAAAGCAAAATTTACATGTATTGTGAAGTTTCTAACGTAGAAGTTAAATATAAGATAAAAATAGCAAAAGGGTGTATAGTAGACTCTTGTAAGGTCCCTATACATGAAGTAGTATAACGCCTATCAAAGGTACATTGTGGCAAATTAAAGATACATTCTTTAAAGCAATTACCAAAACTACAAACTAAAAAGTTACAGTTAATAAATTACCAAAGGATATAAAATAGAATCCTAAAATGTGGTCAGTCCAAACATAGGCAGAAAGATTACAGTAAACATATTAAATGTAAATAATCCACACACCCCCAATAAAAAGGTAGAGGTTGCCAAATTGCAGGCAACAAACTATGCTCCAATCAGTAACCCACTTAGATATGAAAACATTGTTAACAGCCTATTATATCAAAATCAAGTTCCCCGGTCTAGGTGTCTGCACCCTGTCAAACCAGCATCTCTACCTATGCATTACTCCCTTCAGTTTCCTTATATTTCAGTGAGGCTGCTACACCCTGTGCAGACCCTTGCATATGCTTTCTTCCCCATGAAGATATCTGCTATCTGTAACTCTATCCAGGCTCATTCCAGGCCAATTTTGACTGACCTGTTCCATGAGTCAAGCCTCATGATAATGAACAGTTATGCTATAGATTGTAGAATTCCAGGGCTCTTAGAACAGTAAAGACTGTTTCCCTTACTGTATAGAACCATGAGGTTGTGTGGTCATCCAAAGTTCATAGAAACTTAATGATAGCATTTGTAGTAGGTCCACCAAGGTATAGCATTGTTTTCTGTAATTATCAGCCATTCACAATTAAGTACATTTCTTTGGTTATAATTATTATATGTGTTTGTGGCTTTAATATTTGTATAAATATTTCACATGCCTGTCTTATTTCCCAAATTAGATTCTAAGCCTGTAAACATCTTTAATCAGTAGTCTAGTGCTTAGAAAAATGCTGACTATAAGGTACCCAGTGGGTTATGATACTTGACTACTAAACTTAGTTTCTAAATAGCATTCAAAGGCTGGGTATAGAAGTCAGTGGCAGAGCACTTACCTAGCAAACATCCAGACAAAAGACTGTAAAGTACAAGAAATAATCCTTTGATTTTTACTATTTGGAACACTGATGGCTGATTATTCTTCATGGAGGAGTGAGGATTCAATTGTTCTTCAAATTTCCACATTTTGCTACTCATATAAGTTTAACTCCATGCCTTTACAGCTAATGATTTTTTTCAAACCTAATATAAACTCAGTTTATTATCATCATTATCTACAAATATGTAGTGTTTTAAAAAATAAAATTAAATAAAAATTTAAATTCCTTGGAACCAATATGCACTGTAAGGCTATTCAGAATTGTTTCAACAAATGTCCCCCCCACAGTGAATATATGCTAATAAAAATGAAAAAAATAAATGAATAAGTAAATAAATTCCTCTGTCACAGTGGCCAAACTTGAGGGTGTTCAGTTAGCCACATGTAGCTAGAAGCTACTGTATTGAACAACACCAATAAAGAAAATTTGCATCATCATGGGAAGTCCTATTCATGCAGCATTCTTGTTTAGTTTGCAGAAAGGAAAAACAAAGATTTTTACAGGATTCACAGTGATGAGCCAACCATTCTGATAACCTGGCAGCAGCTCTGATGTGTCAGTGGTATTTCCAGTCATTGTCCCTTCACTGAAATGGCATACAGATGAACCACTGAGAAGTAAAAGAGGAGGGAGGGGACTCCTGCCCCCTCTTCAGACATCTGGAAGGGCCTTGCCTTATGGACTTCAGCCTTTCCTCTGGGCTTCTTGACACAGTTGTTAAAATCAAACCTGAATAAAACTACAAATTTAATATGAGAAGTAAGAAGAAAATGTTTCCTTTTCTACCATCTCCTGTTTAAATATGGATTTAGTGCAATTATATTTTCTCAGTATTTTAATTGTGGGAGAATGTGTATGTAAAAGCATATGGTAAGGTACCTGCCCAGTGTTTTGACTCACCGGGGTACATATCAGAAAGGTAGAAACTGCTTCTCCATGTCATGCTCTGCTTCTTCAACTCCTGTCATCGCCAGCCACTACAGTTTGCAGATGGTCTGAGCCTGCCCCCCAAGGACTCGTGTCCTTAAAGCTTGGTCTTTAGTGTGATGTTGAAAGGCTTAACTTTTAAGAGGCAGGGTTAGTGGAAGGTGGTAGGGCTCTGAGGGTGCTGCCTTAGAAGGGGATTAATGTAGTTTTCTCAGGACTCTGGTTAGTTCCCATAATAGTGAGTTGTTAAAAAAAAAAAAATGCCATCCTGGCTCCTGAGTCTCTCTGGCTTCCTGTCTCACCATGTGATCTCTCCCTGACATACACTTCCACCATGATACCATCCGTCATGTTGTGACAGCCAAGGAGGCTCTCGGCAGAGGCCAAACAGATTAGATTAGGTTGAATTTTCAACCTCATGGGATAAGTGAATCTGTTTTCTTTATAAAGTACCCAGGTCTGAGTATTTTGTTATAGCGACATAAACAGACTAAAATATCAGCTGACTTTAATGCTTTTTAACACTGTTTTCAAACTCTTGGACAGAGAGAGAGGATATGATCAGATGGACCTGTCGCCATTCAGAATCAAGTGGTTGGACAGAGCTCAACTCAGGACATGCATAAATCCCTTGCCAGCCTTAGCATAGTACCTTTGACTAAATTACCCATCCTCTTTGCTCTGGTTGTGATGCTGAAGCTACAGAATACACAGCATGGACCTTTTCAGAAGAAGACAGTGAGCAGGTGCTCTGGCCCCTTTAAGGAGAGCCCTATAAACTGCCTCACACCATACATTGCCTATTCAACATGCTTATTGAAAGTATATTATGACTCTCCCAAAAAAGGAAGAGCAGAAAAGGAAGTCTGTCTGACTACCTTGGTACTCTCTTCCTGCTGACAAGGCATGACCGCTGTGCTAAACTGGTCCCACAGAGATGTCCAAGTCCTAATCTCCAGAACCTGGAAATGTGCTACCTCACATGGCAAAAGAAACTTTGCAGGTGTGCTACGTTTAACAACTTTGAGATAGGGCATTATCCTGGATTGGGTCCAGGTGGGCCCAGTGGACTCACAGTGGTTCTTCTAAGAAAAACTTGTGAGGTGTCATGGTGTGACCACAGAACTAGAGGTTGGTGTGATGTGCTTTTTGAAGATAGAGGCTTTCCGTAAGTCAGGTGGCCTCAAGAAGTTACAAATGACATGGAAATAGGTTCTCTGAACCCCGAGAAGGAATGCAGCCTTGCTGGTATCTCACACCTCCAGAGCTGTAGGGGAGTAAATGTGCGCTATCTTAAGCCATTACATTTGTGGTGATTTGCTACAATGGCAGAAAACTAACAGGCACATATGGATACTCAAGTTCTGTAAAGCTTTTGTTAAGCACTTAATTCGTGACACAAGAATCATCATGGGCCCCTATTTTAAACTCTTTGACCTCCATAAGGCTGTTGTAGAGCTAGATCAGCCACTGCTTTTAATTTGGGGTTGACTTCTAAGTCAGCTAGGATTATTTGTTATTTTTTATTTTGGATTATTTATTATTTTTCTGTTGCCAGTAAAATAATGGGAATTTATTAGCTCCAGTAACTGAAAAGTGCAAAGGTTGGGAAACTAGAGTGGGCTTGGCTGTATTCTGTGTGAAATTCCTGGTTCTGTTCTCTTCCCATTGTCAGCATTGCCCTTGGACTCCTGTCCCCATCTCAAGATGGCTGCCAGGAAGCACTGGGCCATATGCTCTGACTGAACTGTTCTGGACTAAAGTGACCAGGAAATACTCCGTGTTGATTAGTTGAGGGCAGTCAGTAATCTCAGACAGATTTCCGGGTTACTCTCCTCAGTACAGGAAGGGGGCATTACAATTCCCCTAGAAAATCTGGGTGGTGGTAGGCAGAGGAAAGGAGATTTATAAATAATCAAGAGTCTGCTACAGTCAACAAAAAAATACATTGTAGTAATAAATAGTGTAAACGTTAGGTATGTAGTGCCTCAATAAAATATTTTAAATTTATATGTATCATGAAAAGTTCTGAATTTCAAAGACATTTCAGAGAAAATCTAAGAGTTCAGAGTCCTAGGAAGATGTTTTTCTCCTTTTTGCAATTTGGTGCTGGTTATTACACAGCAACTATTCGGTGACCTTCTTTGCTGACCTGTAAGGATTTCTTTCATCCTAGTACCAGTTTTTCATCATTCCCCATCATTATAGTTCTGATTGCAATGAATTAGACTGTTGCCAAAAGAAAACTGAGTAAATTGTCAGGCTGTCTTGAGTGAACATCTTCATGTAATGATTATTATCTCTGACATCATAATTGAGGTAGTTGGTTACTTAAGCAGAATAAAGATATGTGACATGCATGATGTTTAGAGACTTTTAGTGGGCAGTGATATTTTAAAATCTTCAAAAATGTGCTCATATAATTTATATAAAACCAAATATATTAAGCAGTTTATTGATTATACTAAGATTACATTAAGAGGATGGTAAAATTTTTAGAAAATCAACTATTTTCATGTATAGTAAGTCAGTTTTAGATTTTAGTTGCCTGACAAATTGTCCACCATAATTGATAATTTTGTAGGGCTGGTGGAGGGGCTTAAGTGATAGAGCATCTGTCTAGCAAGCATAAGCCCTGATTTCAAACCTTAGTACCACCAAAAAAAATAAAAATAAAAAATACTTGATAATTTTGTAAGTGCCTTGGATCGTTAGCAGTGAGTGATGAGTTCTGTTAAGTGCTATGGGAGCCAAGATAAAAGATCCTCAAAACATACCATTAGTTGAAACAGAATTGGAGGACTATATTATTCATACACTTGCTATGTAGTTTTTTGACATAGCTTGATACAGTTTTTCACAAATTGCCTTTACAAAGAGCTTTGACTTTTATAGTATGCACATGATATGCAGCTGCAGGAACTCTGCTAGTTAAGATTTTTGAGGTAATTTAGAGCACAGCAGAAACACCTGGAACTCTGAGATGATACCCATCTCCCCAAGACATGGTGCTGGTTCTCTGCAGTGAGGCCAGTGCATCTGTCCGTTGATAAGCTCTCCCAGGCAACTCTAGTGAGTATCAGAGTTTGAGAACCACTAACTTAGAGAATTTTAAATAGCACACAGAAGGGCACACCTGAGAAAAAGAGAGAGAATGCATAAACCAGCAAATGGTATAAAATGTTCATACAAGGTGTCAGCATTCTCAGAAAAAAAAAGTCATTAAGGATCCTTTTAGAAAACATGTTTATTACTAATCTAACCTTCATTCTCCCATGTGGTGGATGGAAAGGACTAGACTTTGACCACAGTGCTTTCTCTAGGCAGGATGAGTATTAACTGAATGTGTAAATAAAGATCCATCTGCACTCAGGAGAGCAGGTACTTAATCCTATCAGAGAACTGAACATGCTAATTTACTTTTAAAGTCTGCCAGGTTATAAAAAGAAGCAATATATCTTGCTTTCTAAACCCCTTTTGACTTTCCAAAGTAATTTCACATTTATTAACTTTTCTCATTGATACGTTTCAAATTTTAATAGTATTCATTGCCAACAAAATATTTTTTAACCCCAGTCACAGAAGAAATGCTAGAACCTGGCAGTAATATGGGCTTAAGTTGGCATGGAAAGTATTATATTCAAAATGTAATATTTGGACCACTTCAAATAAGTGGGGGAAAGATAGGCTATCTAGTAAATGGTGTTAGGCTATCCATTTGGCAAATAAAACTACACAAAATAATCCCAGACAGATGAAAGAGTTAAATACAGAGAAAGAAAGAATTTAGAAGTCAGGTGCTGATGGCTCACTACTATAATTCTAGCTACTCAGGAGGCAGAGATCAGGACGTTTAAGATTCAAAGCCAGTCTAGGAAAACAGTTCATGGGACCCTATCTTGGAGGAAAAAAACGAAAGAAAGAAAGAAAAACCAACATAAAATAGGGCTAGCGGAGTGGCTAAAGTGGTAGAGTTTCTACCTATCAAGCTTGAGGCCTTGAGTTCAAACCCCAGTACCACCAAAAAAAAAAAAAGAAAAATTTAGAAGACAACTCAAGGGATGGGGCCTTCTTAAGGAAAATCCCAAATCCAGAAGTCATAAAAAGAACTACTGGGAGGTAATGTATTTTCATAGGTAAAGACCTGAACTCTGATTTTAGACAACCTAAGTTCATTTCTATTTCTTCTTTCTTATTAGCTGTATGATCTCGGAACTAAAAATATCCTATTAATATTCAAAAAGATGTTTACTCAATGAAATACATAGAATAATGAGCTCTCGTTCCTGCCTCCTAAGTTGGCAAAAATGGAAAAAGAATTGGAAAGAGTTTGGTGAAGAAGAGTCTGGTACAGACAGTCCCTCCTGTTCTGGTGGAATATGTAAATCAGTAAAGCCTCAGCACCTGGGAGACTGAGGCAGGAGGATCTTGGTTTCAAAGCCATCCTGGGCTACATAGCCAGATCCTGTCTTGAAGAATGGAAGGAAAGCTCTTTTTGAAGGGTGAATCGGCAGTGTCTGTTGAAGGTTAAAATGAGCATGTCCTTTGACTCAGGAATTCCAGTTCTGAGTATCTATCCTAGAGAAATAAGCATTTAAAACTAAGTATGACTCAAAGGTAAGAGTGCTTATCTAGCATGTATGAGGCTCTGAGTTGAACCCTCAGAATTGCAAAGGAAAAAAGGAGTGGTGGGGGACTCAGTATCTACTAGTCTTTAGTGAGGCATTATTTGCAATAGCTAAAAACTGTAGTAAAATAAATGCTTATCAATATGAGAATTAACATCTTGTATGTGAGAAAGAGATCTTTTTTTGAAAATCCATAGGTGTCTATAATTTTACAGTAAAAGCTGCTGGAAATAGTTTTAGATAATATTTCCCCTGGAAATTGTTAGCTAGATAGTATTTTATAATACTAATACTAATACTAAGAAGCACTTTCAAGGCATAACTATTTTCATCAAACCACACCTTGAATGTCTTTGTATTTTAAAAAATTGCATCTACTTTTTTGCAGAATGGAATCAAACTGTAACCCCATGGAGCTAAGCAGCATGGCAGGATTTGAGGAAGGTTCAGAGCTCAATGGTTTTGAAGGAACCGATGTGAAGGACATGAGGCTAGAAGCTGAAGCAGTAGTAAATGACGTTCTTTTTGCCGTTAGCAACATGTTTGTCTCGAAAAGCCTGCGCTGTGCAGATGATGTGGCCTATATCAACGTGGAGACCAAGGAGAGGAACAGATACTGCCTGGAGCTCACTGAAGCAGGACTTAGGGTAACTTACTTTTCTTTTTAGAAAAGGAAGAAAAAGTAAATCTTTACCACTTTGTCAAAAAGGATGGGGAGAGTGGGAGGGAAAAGTGTTAAGTAAAACACAGACATTCAGTAGCTTCCAAAATATTTTTATGAAAAGTGTCGAAGTTGGCACCAGTGGCTCCTATCTGTAATCCTAGCTATTCAGGAGGCAGAGATCAGGAGGATTGTGGTTCAAAGCCAGCCCAGGCAAATAGTTCGTAAGACCCTATCTCGAAAAAACCCATCTCAAAAAAAAATGGGCTAGTGAAGTAGCTCATGGTGTAGGTCTTGAGTTCAAACCCCAGTACTGCAAATAAACAAACAAGTAAAGTGTCCAAAGGAAAAAAAAGACAACATATTTAAATTTTTCCCATTAATTTTTAGTAATTTTGATCAACAGGGGAAAATTGAGTTTTATAAAAAGATGAAATTTATTTGCAAGATGTTATTTGGCTTTACTCTTCACCTCCAAAACTAATTTACTTGTCATCTGTAGCTAAGTGTATCCACCAAAATTATTCGTTCTCTGTGATGAGAGTTTTGCAGTCATTGTGTTGAAAGACTCTTTTTCCACCTCTCATTTCCGTTTCTTCTTTTAAAACAAGATTCTAGGCCAAGTGGTGGTATGTGCCTGTAATCCCAGCCACAGGGGAGGCAGAAACAGGAGGATCAAGGCTCAAGGCCAGTCTGGGCAAAAATTAGCAAGACCCTATCTCAAAAACAAGCCAGGTGTGGTAGTACTACTGAGGTCCAACTACTTTCAGACAGAGATAGGAGGATCGAGGTTCCAGAGCAGCCAGGGCAAAGTCAGTGCTAGACCCTATCTGACAAACAAACTAAAAATGCAAAAGGGCTGGGGCATGGCTCAAGTGGTAGAGGGTTGCCCAGAAAGCACAAGGCACTAAGCTTGCTCCCCAGTAAAACACACACACACACACACACACACATACCCCAAGATTCTTTGGCTGAGGATTTAGCTCAGTCAATGACTAGCATGCATGAGTACCTGGGTTCAATTACCAGCACCACTAAGTAAGTTAAATAAATAAATAAACAAACAGATAAGATACTTGACTCCACTGTTTTCCAACTGTTACCTCAGAATGAAAACAGCAGAACATTGTACTCACAGATTGCCTGAGTCTCCACTGGCACTTTCTCACCAGCATCTCTATTCCAAGTGAGCTCGTCTAGACAAATTGCCTTTCCACAGCCTTTAAACCAGAATCCTGAGTTCAGAATACAGAAAGCATTACCTGAGAGCAACTTTAAACAGAAAAAAAAAAAAAAATACCATGAAGAACTTACTGAACAAAGGGATAGGCATTAGAAAATCTGAAGTTCAGTTTTAACCTTATGAATCAGTTAATCTTTAGTCTTGGTGAAAGACATGTGACTTCTGTGTGTTTTCACACCTGTCATTGCACATGACCATGAGGTAGAGGGCAAGGCGTAAGCAAGTGAGAATGTCACACGATACTGTGTTAACAATACAGGATGAGTCATGGGTGGTGGGTGCACAAGGCCAGCATCTTTACTGTGTCAGTCCCCACACAAGTGCACATGGCAGCTGCTTAGCTTAAGAGTAGCATCTGCACTCTCCAGTTCTTATGCACCCCTTCCAAAATCCCTAATGCCTTCTAAAAGCTGTAGTGCATCTTAAGTAGACGTAGGCAAAAAAGCAGAAAGAGTGACTAGAACTCGGAAATGAAATTTAGAGATAAATGATCAAGGAAAATTAATTCTGTCTTACATTGGTTAATTCTAAGGTGGCTGAAGAGAGGTAGAAGCAGTTTTGATGGACAGAAACCTTAAATGTGAGTGATCTTGGGTGAGTCAGTCTTCTGTAAGTCAATTCTTTATCTGAAACCCGGAGATTAAAAAAATAATTAAAAAGATTTGGGAGATGATTGTATGAATGAATGATACAGAAAAATCTGGACCTGCTGTAAAATCCACATGTAGTAGGCACTCAGATATTTTTCAGTCTGACTGACTTGACGTTTATTAAGCAACTATCCTGTGTCAGCAGTTGGAAATCAAATGAATGAGATGTGACTAAGACATGACCCCTGTCCTCCATGAAGATCACAGTGTAGCAAGGATGAGAGAAGGGCAAATGGCATTGTGCCACACTATAGAGAGTGTAGGAGTATGGATTTTTCTGAGGTTCCTGCCCCTAATTTTCATTTAAAAAAAAAACAAAAACTACTTAGCTTCTATTTCTAACAAAAACTTGCATCATCTGTGGCTTAAGTAAATGTCATTAATGTAGAGTTTATGCAAAGGGGTTACAAGCTTTCATCAAGCCAACAACAATTACAGAACACCTCCCTATCAAATCAGTAAACAGTAAATTTAGCCGGGTACTGGTGGCTCATGCCTGTAATCCTAGCTACTCAGGCGGCACAGATTAAGAGGATTATGGTGTGAAACCAGCCCCCAGCAAAGAGTTCTCAAGATCGTATCTCAAAAATATCCAACATAAAAAAAGGGGAGTCAAGCAAAAAAAAAGAGTGGGTCAAGCAGTAAGAATGCCTGCCTAGCAAGTGTGAGGCCCCGAGTTCAAACCCCAGTGCTACCAAAAAAAAGATCTGTTTCTATGCCATTTTAAGGAGTAAAAGTGTGTAAATCAAACCTTTTAAAATTTGTAAAGTGGCCTTTATGGAGCATTTTTCAGTGTTCCTGTGTTATATGTTATAAATTGCGTAAGTACTAAAGGTTAGGGGGTGGTTGGTTGGTTGTTTTTGTGGTATTAGGGTGGTTTGAACTCAGGGCCTTGCACTTGCTAGACAGGTGCTCTACCAAATAAACCACACCCCAGCCTTAAAGATAGTGTTTAAATGTGCAGATCCTATTAATGGGTAAAAAATGTCATTGGAGAATGATCCATGCAAACACTTGGCTTTTGCCTTCTGTGCCAAGAGGGAAAGTAACTACTGAACTCTTCGTAACTCCTCTCCTAGGTGGTAGGCTATGCTTTCGACCAGGTGGACGATCGTCTACAGACTCCCTACCACGAAACCGTCTACTCCCTGTTGGATACGCTCAGCCCTGCCTACCGAGAAGCATTTGGAAATGCACTTCTTCAGAGACTGGAAGCTTTGAAAAGGGATGGGCAGTCCTGACTGAGCTCTTCCTTTTAAAGGGGGATGCTGCTGGTATAGAATGTTGACATAAAACTTGAAACTTTCGCATATGCTCATAGGAGAAAGTGCATCTTTGCTTTTGTGTGTTTATCATTTGCTTTGAATTTAGGCTTTTGATTCGACATTATTAATGAAAGAATTGTCTTAGTTTCTGATTCATTGAGAGAACTCTGAGGCCATTGTGTGACACTATCATAAAGACTTTCAAATTCCTTCATGTAATTTCTGTGCATTTCAAAATCTAATCAGTATTTTACTCTCTTATTCCAGGGCTTTGATGCTGCCAGCACTGTCTTTTCCATAGGAAATTCTAGATTTGCACAGTAATACAGGAACTAGAATTCCCTAACTCCAAACTTGGACTCAGCCTGCTAAATCGGAGCTTTTCTTCTAGCTTGGACTGACTTTGAAGTGATTATTTTGCTACTAGCCTTATTGGAAACAAACTACCATCTAGTTTCCCCTGCACAAATTTTGAAATTTACTGCTTCATTTAATCTCTTTATATTACTAATATGGATTGATGAAGGTGAATTATATATTACTTAACTAGTGTTAAATGAAAAACGAACTGCAATAGTTCCATATTCCTCATTTTGCAACAGCCAGCCAACTAAGCAGAGGACAAACCGTTAGCAAATGAATGTAATAATTACTCGTTTCCAAGATATCTAAGCACATAAGCAAATCAAGAACATACTCCATTCTCAACAAAAAGCATCCTTGATGTCTATGATTTAAAAGGAAGAAGTTTCTGGTTTCCTGGAAAATAATATTTTGGCCTGTGTTGATTCTTATTCTGAATGTTTGTTTACACAATGTACAGTATATATATATACATATATATATATATATATATATGTATTCAGAAAGTATTTTTGCTTCAATGTTTACTTTCTATAATGTAGTGCTTTGGTATTCCCGTGGCACCCCTCCTTCCCCAGCAGATGGACAGTGTTCTGTCTCAGTGCTAAATGTGCGATGTAATTGAGTGCATTGTATGGGTTTGAAACCAAAGGATGAATGAAGCATTCAGAGACTTACTATTTGAAAAAAGAGATACTCTGTATTTTATATTTTATTACAAGTACTGATATTTATAAATTTAATAAACTGTACATGCAGCTGCATGTTTTCAAGTACATGAACAGTAAAGACGGGGGAGTTGTTTTGTAATAGTCACCTAAAGCAGCTGCTATAGAAATGTTGAACTAAAATTCTGCATCTGGATGCACCTTCATAAACTTGTCATGCACTAATTCTTTTTGGTCATTATTTTTAAAATGGGCATCTTTCGGCTTGAGCTCAGGAAATGGCTCAGCCTGTAGCTTGGTGGTAGAGCACTTTCTTCCCTCACATGAGTGAAGCCCTGGGTTCAATCCCTTGGACCGGAAAAGTGAGGAAAAACAAAACGTGGACCATAGCTGATTAAAGTTGCATCATGTCACTATTCCTGTTCAGTTTCCTTGGAATGCTGTCGTCATGTTTAACAATGCACATTCATCCTCAGCATTTTATTTTCAGATGCTTAACTGTTTGAGCAACGAAGTCTAACTTCAGGTTGAATTTTCTCATGCTTAATCTCAGGCTAAATGTAAATGATATTTGTAAAGTTTGAATAAAATTGTGTTTACTCCCTTTTGAGCTAAGTATGAAGAAAAGCAATTTTATGTTTTAAAATTCAAATTCTTCATTTTGTAACAAATGATTGATTCCAAGAGCTCTGTTTCCATATTTTGAATTCTACACTGGTACATTTTTTGAAGTGAATGAATGAGTTGCTTTTTTTATTGCTGTGAAAGAGGAACAGAAAAAGAGGACAGTAGGAAAACTATACACATGAAAACGTGGACATTAAAACCTCCATTTTAACCTAAACCATTTATAGAACTTAACCAAATTAAGCTTTGATTTTACCTCTAAGGAGGAAAAAAAAAGAAATCCTCTAAAGTGTACAAATCAGTGAGAGGAAAACTGAACAAAAAAGGAGAAAAAATGGGTAAATAATATCAGATAACTCAAAAAATATGGAACATCTTTTTTGAAAGATGTTTAAAACGGAAAAAATAGAGAAAAAAATGAAATGTTCAAACCAACTCGTAATATGAGAAGGGAAAATTAATTGAGATGGGATAAGGTGGATAAGAAAAAGCAATAAAGGGGTGATTATCAAAGTATTTATACAGATACAAAAGTGGGCCATTTCACCTATTTTGTAATTTCTCTTATTTAAATAAACTACCAGGATTTAATGAGGGACACTCTTACATTCGATTGTAGAATATATTGATGAAACCTTTCTGGAATAATTAGTAATAGAGCCTTTACAAAAATTATAACCTCTGGAGCCAGGCATGATGACATGCACCTCTAACCCCAGCTACTTGGAAGGCTGAGGCAGGAGGATCACAAGTTCAAGGCCAGCTTGGGCAGTTTAAGAGACTGTCTCAAAATAATAAGGAGGGTTGGTCATGGCATGCTTGACCGGCATGTGCAAGGAAGGCCCTGCATTCCATCCCCAGCACTATCACAGGGAAGTGATTCAACAAACGACAGACTACAAAGAACATTCATTTCCTCTCATGAAAAATTGGCCAGGCTCTAAAGAGCAGTAAATTATGCAATATCCTTTTGGTGGAAAAATATGCAATGGTCAAAAATTGGGGAAAAACAGCAATGGGGAAAAATCACTACCTGAAAAATTATAAAAGTACATGCCATAAATCTATTTTGAAAACATGCTACAGAAGGCCAAATGAAATTAATATTCTAAAATGTTAGCATCACTAGGTGGTAAAATTTATACTTGTCATTTTATACTTTTTCACATTTTCGGTATTTGCTTGAATGAACTAATTAGAAGGAGGAAATTTGGGGCTGAAGGTGTGTCTCAGTAGGCCCTGGTTTCAAACCCCAGCACTGGAAAAATAAGGCATGGAGAGAGGAGGGAGATGCAATAGCTGTGGGATTTAAGCTAGCTGAAGAATGTTTCAGCAAAAGCATTCTTTTGCTCCCAGGAATTCTATCTGCTCCAAGGCAGTATGATAGTGAAGAGAAAAGAGCCCCTTATTTCCTATGACACATTCCCCACCTTTTCTCCAGAACCCAAACAGCAAATCAGCTATTAGTGGTATACACTTCTCATTAGTTTCTTCCACCACACACTGCACTACTCTCTCCAGTATTCAAAACGTTAAATGCGCTGTTTGATTACTTGCTAAGAGGAGACAATAAGAAACACAGGCTTTGAAATGTGCCACTTGGACTTTAGAACTCTCCCTTCAACCTCTTTAATCTAAGGATGGCAAAGCTGAGACTGGAATAGAGGGACTTGCTCAGCAGCTCACCTGGGAGCAGTGGAGTTAGATTAGAACACAGGTCTTCTGACTCCATACAACATGTTAATAAAAGCCACTTGAGTTAACATTGTTATATGTAGGCTCTTTTTGAAAGAGGGAAAGAATAAAAAGAGAAGAATCTCCTTTCCATAGAGATAGTAGGTGGATGGATGGATAGATAGGATAATGATTAGATAGATAGGATAGACAGATGAAGATAATTTCTGGAAGCCATCCTCTTTGTAACTGTGGAGCGCATTTACATGTTATCAGCATAAATAAAATGAAGCAAAGGTCAGTTATAGTACTGTAGGTGACTATGAAAAACTTGCAAAGTATTTACCTGTCTTACTGCACATCAATCCATAATGCAGAGACAAACTAAAAATTGGAAAGTGAGAAGTCAAGTGAATTTTAGAATATGTGAACTAACATCATTTGAAAGAATGCTGAAGTATATTGATTCCAAGTTTTGCACTAGTCTTGCATGAAAATCACATTTAAATTGGCAGTATTTTCTTGTGCTACAAACAAGCTTTTCCCAAATTAAGATGGCAAAATTTCAAAGTGTTCATTAGTTTGCCAAGACAAAGAAGTTTCAATGAGTTTGTAGGTATAAAAAAGAAAAAGTGGGTGGGAACAAAAATATAATGTAGTGTTTGGGTTTTTGGTGTGTGTGTGTGTGTGTGTGTGTGTGTGTGTGTGTGTTGCCAGAGATGGAATCCAGGGTCTTGTGCATCTAGGCAAGTGCTCTACCAGTGACCTACATTTCCATCCCTAAAAAGATGAAGTTTCCTGTTTGTTGAAGTGTGCCTCGGCCTTGCCGAAAATGAGCAATAATTTCACCTATGGGAATCACTTTAGAAAATATATTTGTAATGTTTTATTTAATCCTAACATTCCTTTTAGGCTGTAGGATCACTTCCGGTTTGCAGCCAATTTAACAGCTGGGGGAAGGTTAAAGCACTAGTCCCAGTCACCCACAAATGGATCAGTGCTAGAACTCAAAGCCCAATCTCCTGAGTGCTTGACAGCCCAGAGCTTCCAAGCTATCTGAAGATCCTGGACCACCTCCATTTATTTTCAGGCAGCCAGTATGAAAAACAAGGAGCTATAAATGATGGTGCAAGCCTGTAATCCCAGCACTCCGGAGGCCAAGGCAGAAAAGTCATGAGTTCAAGGCCAACACGGACTCTACATTAGGGAGACCGAGTCTCAAAATTAAAAAAAAAAAAAGAGGAACCACCACATGTTATTTACATTTAACAGGTTTTAAACAAAACAAATATTTCAAATTAATCAGACCGTTTATTCTGAGACAACTGTAGGATATATTCATAGTCCCTGGATGTTGGATGTTATTTTTTAATCTGTCACTTATTTCAGCACTTCATGAATAATCTCATCTCGAAAGAAAGTCTTCTGTGAATGTGAGTGGATCCTGGGCACAAATGGCCTCTTAGTCACCCCCACCTAACCCCCAGAATTTTTTCCTGAACTGCTTAACCAAACAACCCCACTTGAGCCCTGTGGACCAAGTAGCAACTGGTTGAACAGTGCTGACCACTCACGCTGTTGTACTGGTGTCCTGGACCCCAAAACTCTGACAACCGCTTTCTTTTGTAATAAAGGGTTGTGACGTTGTCCGTCCCACAGGAGGACCTTGAGTAACTCCCACTGTTCAGGGGAAGCCTAGGCTGTGGTCAGTGTCATCAGTAGTTTTAGTCATCCGACTCCAGGGGATCTGTGATGTGTTTCCAGAGTTTCCAAACAAAAGCGATGAAAGGGAACAAGAGACCACAATGACTCCTGGGACAGATGCCCATAGAGGGTCCCAAAGAGGACGCGCTCTGGGACACACAGCGGGTAGCAGGGCAGAGCGAAACCTCGGTGTGCGCCTCCCAGGGAGCAGCGCTCACGCACCGTCACCTGCCCAGAGTCGCCGCAAAGATCCTGCGTCCCCTAACAGTGGGCGGGAACTCCCGCCCAGCCCGACCCGCCACCTGCAGAGCCTAAGCAGAGCTGAGCCAAGCCGGGTCCGACACGCCCCGCCCAATACCCTCATCCGGCCCAGAGCCCGAGCCCCGCCCCCGTCCAGCCCCCCCAACACACTAGTCCCGCCCAGAGCCAGAGCCACGCCCACTCAGGGCCCAAGGCCCGCCCCGTCCAGCCCCCCGCCAACACACTAGTCCCGCCCAGAGCCCGAGCCACGCCCACTCAGGGCCCAAGGCCCGCCCCGTCCAGCCCCGCCCCCAGAGAACCCGACAGGCTCAGCCCCCCGCGGCCTGGGCCCGCCTCCTTAGCAACCGACTGGACTCTTTCACCTTAGCAACAAGCGCAGCTCCCACCATGGCTGAAGAGGAAATTGTTGCCCAGACCGAGAAAGTTATCCGGATGCAGAGGGTGTTTATAAACCTGCTGGACACCTACAGCAGCAAAAACATCGGAAAGGTGAGTGGCGGCGGCCCAGAGCCCGACCCCAGCCCGCGTCCCCAGCAAGGGCCTGTGTCATCAGGCGTTAATGGGGCCACCCGTGAGGGAGATCTCATGTCCTGGACACCCGGGACCGACCCCGTCAGCAAGACAAGTAGTCCCACTTGGAAGCTCAGGTGTTTGGAGATTGCAGGTCCAGCCTTGGTTCCTATCCTTTTAAGTGTGGGGAAATGGAAGCTCAGAGGTAGGAAAGGGCTTGCTAAGATCATATAGAGAGTACCGGGCAGGACCTGGGGAAGGCACCGATGAAAAAAGAAGTCTGATCGCTATGTTATCCATAAAGCATTTTCATTCATCCGGTTTTTTTCACCATCTATCATGTGCCGGCCACGGTTTGGGACCCCAAGTTGCAGTAAACTTTCTCATCTTTGAACCAAGAAAATGAAGATAATCTAAAGGAGAGCCCACGGACCTTCATCTTGAATTGCTCACACACCAAAAGAAAGCCATGGCTGCATCATTTTCCCTGGGTAGAACCCATATGATTTGAATTGTCCCCTGGAGTGACACAGAAGTCTGACCTTATCCTGGGAAGACTTCTGTGAGACTAAGGATCACACTTCAAACAAGACAACCCTGCCTACACTAGGATAAGCCTACAGTGCATACCGTCTGCACTGGCTTGACAAACCAAGTGGCTTAAAACAACAGAATTGATTCTCCCATGGACTTGAAGGCCCAAGTCCAAAACCAATGTGTCAGCAGGGCTGGGTCCCACTCGAGCCTCTAGAGGAGACTCTGCCATATTTCTCTCCTGGCTTCAGCAATCACCAACCATTCTTGGTATCTCTTGACTATAGACCCATTGCTCCAGTCTCTGTCTTCTCCCTCACATGGGGTTCTCCCCTCTATCTGTGTCCAAATTTCCCTCTTCTAAGGCCCACCATAATCCCATAGGATTTCATCTTCACTTGATTTCGTCTGCAAAGACCCTATTTCCAAATTAGGCCACATTATACTAAAAGTCAAAAACAGAGGCTTAGGTGTATAATTTATACATAAAAAATATATGATGGTACTAGAGTTTTGAACTCAGAGCCTCATACTTGCTCTAGGCAGGCACTATACCATCTAAACCAAGCCCCCATCCCTTTTTGCTTTACTTACTTCAGGGATAGGGTCTCCCCTATTTTGCTCAGGCCAACCTAGACTGCTGTCCTCCTATTTATGCCTCCTACGTACCTGGGGTGACAGGCAAACACTACCATGCCCAGTTTACTGGTTGAGATGGAGTCTTGCTAACTTTTTTGATTGCACTGGCTGAAACAGTAATCCTCCTGATCTTTGCCTCCTGAGTAGCTGGAATTACAGGTATGGCCCACGGCTCCTGGCTAAAAATTACATATTTTGATATAGCATGTAACTGTATATATCTACTAGAAGAGACTCAAAACACACCATACATCTCCCAAATTACCAGAAAAGGTAAGAAAGAAGAGACAGTGAAAGGGCGCTGTTTCTTGCACTCCCTCCCTGCTGGAGCGAGGTTTTTTTCTCTCTTTGGTTATTACTGGACCTAACTGGGCGCGACTGGAGATTCAGAAAAGACACAGGATAGACAGACAGACAGTGGGGTCAGGTGTGTTGTACGCTCAGCTGGAGACGCCCAACCCTCATTGCGTCTCTTCTCTATCTTGATTCTTTAAGGCCTGTCTCCCTGCAGCTCTTTAAAATCTTGCTTCAAACCTCTTTCCTTAGGCCGCACTGTCCCATGCTTGCTCTCAGCTTATCTTTAGCTTAATCGCTCCAAAAGTCTTTTGCCCCAGGCTTGCACCGTCTCATCTCTCTTTAGCTCTCTCAAAGCCTCAGTGCTCAAACTTGCAAAAAGCCGCGCCTACAACCTGCGTATGCACAACTCTTGAAGTCTTGTCCTTAGACTTGCACGGTGCACTGTCCCGTGTTCTCTTTGGCTTTTCTTTAGCTTTCCTAAGGCCTCTGTATGATGTTCTTTCTCAGCTTTGCTTTCCAAAGCCTATGTTAAAGTTCTCGGTGCAGACTTTCTATCAGCCCCTCTTTAGCATTTTCCCTTTAGCAATTCTTTTTCCTTCCAAACGCTTCCCACACCAAAAAGCCCAAAGTAAAGCCCCCAAAGCGAAAAGCAGAAAGCAAATGCCACTCTTCCTCCTTCAGGGGTCTTTTATAGCAGCAAACAGGGTAGAGCAGGGGAGGGGTGTGACATTGCAACAGGAGAATCCTGTGTTCCTGCTTCTCTGAACACAGTTTAGGAGATGCAGCTGTCATGCCTTTCCCTGTTTCGTGGTGGCCAGGGGCTGTGCGTATCTTGGCCTACAGGTAAAAGCAATGAACTGCATCTCACCTTGCTTGTGTCCAGTTCTCATAGGCTTTAATCCGCTCCCCCGAAAGACAGGACACAAACAAAACTAAAACAATTTAGTAACAAAACTTTTTAAAGGAAGGAAGCATTAAAAAGACAGGTATAGCCAGGTGCAGGTGGCTATACCTGCAATCCTAGCTACTCAGGAGGAGGATCGTGGTTCAAAATCAGCCCAGGCAAATAGTTCACAAGACCCTATCTCAAAAACACCCTTCACAAAAAAAAGCTGGTGGAATGGTTTAAGATGTAGGCCCTGATTTCAAACCCTGGTTCCAAAAAGACAGGTATAGGCTGGGGAATAGTGCATGCTTAGAATGTACAAGGCTCTGGGTTCAATCCCCAGCAACATATCCCAAAAAAACATAGGTATAATGCAAGCTCATCTGTGTTTTTCAAAAAGGTAAGTATAGATAGAAAGAAAATGAGAGAGAGAGAGACATCATCTATACACAGAAAATGTCTCAAATGCTGCCCAAGACACTGTTAACTATCCTCACCTCTGAAGGACTGGTAGATCCATGAGCACCTATGACATGCCAGGCCCAAATCATCCACAAGGACCCTGCCCCTCCCAGAAGGACACATGCAATCATGCTCTGAATAAGGAAGCTATTTCAATGTGCAATAAGTACTCTGAGGGTGGGAAAGAGCAGTTTTGTGGAAGAGCTCTTATGAATGGTGCACTGATCTGACATTCTGAGACCAGAGTGGCTGGGGTGCCGTGGACCAACCAGGGCCAACTTCTCAGCAGGCATGGTGGGCACTGTCTGTGCCCAGAGCCCACAGACTTTCAGGCACCTGCAAAAGTAGGTGTCTAAATTTTAATTTATTTTAAAACCAGAAGGAAACAAATGAAATTTTATTGTCAAAAATGATGTTTGACTTCACAGCATGCAGTTATAAAAATTTTCGGTGGTACTGGGGTTTGCGCTCAGGGCTTTGTGCTTGCTAGACAAAATACAATTTTTAATACTTTTTATGAAGGAAGAGACCCACGAAGATCAGTCACAATGTGGCCATCCTTGGCTTCTAAACATTGACACATGTGGACAGCGCCCCATCAATACTTGTTGCATAAATCAATGAAGCAGAGTCACACACACAGAAGGCCAGCTGGCGTGTGGCCTCGCTCCGCAGTTTGGTTTATCTTCTAAATCCAACAGAAAGCTGGAGGAGTAATACTTTCATGATAAAACCTCTGCTTCTGGTATGCAGGGCTCTTTCTTAAAAGCTTTCAATAATGGAATTTTTCCAGTTAGTCTGTAATTAACCAGAGCCTCTCCTTCTCAAATTCTGGGTAACTGCTGCTAATCTGTACTAAGCAACCTGGAAATAGGACTAGGAAACACAAAAGAAAAGGAAGCTGTGTCTCTTGTTTTCGGTCTTACAGCTCAGTCGGACAATGCTGCTTCTCTGTCCCTGTGATCTTGGTCAGGTTAGCCATTGCTGGCCATCCATTTCTCCTCGGAGAAATGGGATGATAAGATTGAACGTGTATGTTTCAGATATAAGTGAAAATATATATCATGTACTTGAGAGAAGTATATTCCAATAAAGGGTTGACACTGAATGTTACATGCTAACTTGGATGCCTTTTTACCAAAACAAGTGTTTGGTTGTTTTTGTTAGGTTTTTGTTCCCAAGGTATGGTAATGTCATGATTTATTTATATTTTATAAAATATAAATAAACTTATATATCATAAATGATTATTGAAGTCTCAAACCCACCAGAAGGGGGAAACCTGGGCTGTGTGGTTCCGAAGTATAATCTGGGTTATAAAGCACCAGTAGTGTTTCTCAAAGACCCTTGAGGGACACAAGTGAAGGAAGCTGGTAAAGGGGAAGACCTGTGAGGAAACCAGACAGGTTTATCTCATGGTTGAGATAAATGACAGTCCCTCAAGATCTAGTTCCTTATGAGAAAATGACCATAGTACCTATTGTCTATGAGACAGGAGAAATGAGGATTAAAGTGAAATCAATATGGGAAGTGGTCATGACGTCAGGGCCCCATTGAAACAGAGGGATGAGCCAGGCATGGTAGTAGACACCTGTAACCCCAGTATTCCTGTAATCCAAGTATTTGGGAGGGTGAGGCAGGAAGATGAAGAGCTCAAGGCTAGCCTGGGCTAGGTAGGAAGACCATTTCAAAAAAACATACCAGCCAGGCATCGGTGGCTCTTGCCTATAATCCTAGCTACTCAGAGGGCAGAGATCAGGAGGATCACAGTTCAAAGCCAGCCCAGGCAAATAGTTTGCAAGACCCTATCTCAAAAAACCCTTCATGAAATTAGGGCTGGTGAGTGGCTCAAGGTGAAGGCCATGACTTCAAGCCTCAGTACCAGAAAAAAAAAAATCAAAAATAATTATTTACATATGTAAATGAAATTCTTTCTTTCTTTTTTTTTTTCTTCACTTTTTTTGTGGTACTTGGAATTGAACTCAGGGCCTGGCACTGGCAAGGCAAGTGCTCTACCACTTGAGCCACATCCCAAGTCAAAATTGAAACTGGTTTGGTTTTTTTTTTTTCTTTTTTCTTTCTTTTCTAGAGAATCTGGCTTCTATTTTTGCACTTGAGCCCTGTCAGCCTCATAAATGAAACTGTTAAACAGCAAATAGGCCACTCCCAAAGATAGCTTCTATATTAAACAAGAAAAGAAACAGGGCTGGAGGCATGGCTCAAGTGGTAGAATGCATGCCTAAACCCTCAGCAATGCCAAAAAAGAGAAAGAAATTTGCCCAGTTTCATTTTTATTTTTAGACTTTTCATCACTGTGACAGAATACCTGACAAAAACAATGTAAGGAAGAAAAGACTTATTTGGGCTCCTGATTTCAGAGGTTTCAGTCCATAGTCTTGGATCTGTTGATTCTGGGCTGGGGGCGACACAGAACATGGTGGCAGGAACATGTGGCAGAGTATATATTCACTGCATGGTGGAAAGCAGAGGGCGAAGGGCCTCGGACAAAATCTAGCTCCCAAGGACACATGATGACCTACTTCCTCCAACTAGGCCCACATTTAAAGCTTCCAGAACCTCCCAAAATAACACCACCAGCTGGGAACCAACCCTTGAATACGTGAGTCTTTTGAGGGGGACACTTCTTATCTAAACCATACCAATTCTGGTCCACTATTTGAGTAGCTACGGTCCACCTGTGGCCATTGAACACTTCGATAGGACTGGAGAAGTGCCGTAAGTGTGAATGCACATTGAATTTCAAAGACGTGGCATTTGTAAAAAGGATGTCATATGTCTCAATAATAGTTATAGGGACTCAGTGGTAGAGAACTTACCTAGTATGCATGAGGCCCTGGGTTTGATTCCCAGCACCACAAAAAATAATTTTTATATTGATTACATATTAAATTGATAATATTTTGGATATGTTGGATTAAGTAAAACACTGAGAGCTAGAGATATAGCTCAGGAGTAGAGCACTTGCCTACCCATGCTTAAGGATCTGCATTTGATCCCCAGCACTAAAGAAAAAAAACTAAAATTTTTATTTCATCTGTTCCTTTTTACTTTCTAAATTTTTTTAATGTGGCTATTAGAACAATTGAAGTACCAAAATGGCTCATATTACATTGCTATATTTCAATTGAGCAAGACAAATCTTCCCTAGAGCCCTGGGGAAATGCCCTTCAACAAGCGGCTTGTACCACGTGCCAGTGGCTCACGCTTGTAATCCTAACTACTCAGGAGGTAGAGATCAGGAGAATTTCAGTTCAGGCAAATAGTTTGGGAGACTCTATCTTGGAAAAACCCATCACAAAAAAGGGCTGGTGGAGTGGCTAGAGGTCTAGGCCCTGAGTTCAAATCCTAGACTGCAAAAACAAAAAAAACCCAGCGATTGTTTGAGCTCACTGACTCTAAAAAAAGCTCCTGTCTGATGCCCACTATCTCCACTCCTATTCAACATAGTACTGGAATTCCTAGCCAGAGCAATTAGTCAAGAAGAAGGAATAAAAGGAATACAAATAGGTAAAGAAACTTTCAAAATATCCCTATTTGCAGACAACATGATCCTATACCTTAAAGACCCAAAAAACTCTACTCAGAAGCTTCTAGACATCATCAATAACTATAGCAAGGTAGCAGGATATAAAATCAACATAGAAAAATCATTAGCATTTCTATACACTAACAATGAGCAAACTGAAAAAGAATGTATGAAAACAATTCCATTTACAATAGCCTTAAAAAAACTCAAATACCTAGGTGTAAACCTAACAAAAGATGTGAAAGACCTCTACAAGGAAAACTATACACTTCTGAAGAAAGAGATTGAGGAAGACTATAGAAAGTGGAGAGATCTCCCATGCTCATGGATTGGTAGAATCAACATAGTAAAAATGTCGATACTCCCCAAAGTAATCTACATGTTTAATGCAATTCCCATCAAAATTCCAATGACATTCATTAAAGAGATTGAAAAATCTACTGTTAAATATATATGGAAACACAAGAGGCCACGAATAGCCAAGGCAATACTCAGTCAAAAGAACTATGCAGGAGGTATCACAATACCTGACTTCAAACTATATTACAAAGCAATAACAATAAAAACAGCATGGTACTGGCACAAAAACAGACATGAAGACCAGTGGAACAGAATAGAGGATCCAGATATGAAGCCACACAACTATAAGCAACTTATCTTTGACAAAGGAGCTAAAAATATACGATGGAGAAATAGCAGCCTCTTCAACAAAAACTGCTGGGAAAACTGGTTAGCAGTCTGCAAAAAACTGAAACTAGATCCATGTATATCACCCTATACCAAGATTAACTCAAAATGGATCAAGGATCTTAATATCAGACCCCAAACTCTTAAGTTGATACAAGAAAGAGTAGGAAATACTCTGGAGTTAGTAGGTACAGGTAAGAACTTTCTCAATGAAACCCCAGCAGCACAGCAACTAAGAGATAGCATAGATAAATGGGACCTCATAAAGCTAAAAAGCTTCTGTTCATCAAAAGAAATGGTCTCTAAACTGAAGAGAACACCCATAGAGTGGGAGAAAATATTTGCCAACTATACATCAGACAAAGGACTGATAACCAGAATATACAGGGAACTTAAAAAACTAAATTCTCCCAAAACTAATGAACCAATAAAGAAATGGGCAAGTGAACTAAACAGAACTTTCTCAAAAGAAGAAATTCAAATGGCCAGAAAACACATGAAAAAATGCTCACCATCTCTAGCAATAAAGGAAATGCAAATTAAAACCACGCTAAGATTCCACCTCACCCCTGTTAGAATAGCCATCATCAGCAACACCACCAACAACAGGTGTTGGCGAGGATGCGGGGAAAAAGGAACCCTCTTACACTGTTGGTGGGAATGTAGACTAGTACAACCACTCTGGAAAAAAATTTGGAGGCTACTTAAAAAGCTGGACATCGATCTACCATTTGATCCAGCAATACCACTCTTGGGGATATACCCAAAAGACTGTTACTCCAGAGGCACCTGCACATCCATGTTTATTGCGGCACTATTCACAATAGCCAAGTTATGGAAACAGCCAAGATGCCCCAGCACTGACAAATGGATTAAGAAAATGTGGTATCTATACACAATGGAATTTTATGCAGCCATGAAGAAGAACGAAATGTTATCATTCGCTGGTAAGTGGATGGAATTGGAGAACATCATTCTGAGTGAGGTTAGCCTGGCTCAAAAAACCAAAAATCGTATGTTCTCCCTCATATGTGGACATTAGATCAAGGGCAAACACAACAATGGGATTGGACTTTGAGCACATGATAAAAGCAAGAACACACAAGGGAGGGGTGAGGATAGGTAAGACACCTAAAAAACTAGCTAGCATTTGTTGCCCTTAATGCAGAGAAACTAAAGCAGATACCTTAAAGCAACTGAGGCCAATAGGAAAAGGGGAACAGGAACTAGAGAAAAGGTTAGATCAAAAAGAATTAACCTAGAAGGTAACACACACGCACAGGAAATCAATGTGAGTCAATGCCCTGTATAGCTATCCTTATCTCAACCAGCAAAAACCCTTGTTCCTTCCTATTATTGCTTATACTCTCTCTACAACAAAATTAGAGATAAGGGCAAAATAGTTTCTGCTGGGTATTGAGGGGGTGGGGGGGAGAGGGAGAGGGCGGAGTGGGTGGTAAGGGAGGGGGTGGGGGCAGGGGGGAGAAATGAACCAAGCCTTGTATGCACATATGAATAATAAAAGAAAAATGAAAAAAAAAGCTCCTGTCTATAAAACGGGGATTCATAGAAGTACCCACTTCACTGTGCTGTTGTGGGAATTAAATCAACCTAAATGAGATGGAAGTGTACCAGGCATTTGCTTTGCTCTCGTGGCCCCCAGAGAGCCTTCCATAAACATTCATGTTTAGAATAATTGGCTCTTTCTAAACTTTGACTACCTAATCATTTAGAACTTGTTGGCTGTCCTTGCTCTAATCTACGCTTAGATTTGAGAAATTTCTGTTTTCTTGCAGTTTCTTTCTAACTGTATAGTTGGGGCTTCCCTTGAAGAAATTACAGAAGAAGAAGAAGAGGAAGATGAAACAAAGTCAGCTGGCCGAGAAGCCTCATCTCCTAAACCCAAGGAGGGCACCTTCCAGATTGTGGGCACCCTGTCCCAGCCCGAGAGCCCCCGGCCTGACTTCGCTGTGGAGACCTACTCAGTAAGGCTACATGGCTTTTCCTAGTAGACAAAGGGAAGCCTGACTTCCTTTCCGGTGCCTTTCTGATGTGTTACTACTCTTGCTTCTCGTTCCCTGTCTTCTGCAGGCAGGGGCAGGCAGGGCTGGGGGTGCAGCTTTCTCCTATAAGAGAGATTAACCATGTTTTCTCCACTTTAAATTCTGGGCCAAAGCAAATCATTTAAATTAGACATTCTTGGAAGGGATGAATCAAATTCAGATGTTCAGACTCCTAAAATTCTCCTCTATTCTATGCTTGAAGTGTATTCTGCCTGATGTTACCTAGGAAGACTCTGAGCCAAGGCAGGCACCATCCATGAAAGAGGAATGCCCTTGGTAATGAACCGCTCATGTGTGCCTTATTGACAGTGCTGCCTCCACATGACAAATTCTACACAGCCCTCACCCTAAGGCACTTAAACACCCCTAGAAGGGGTGGCCATCTTCTCCTCCCAGGCTATCCCCTCTCTCCACCTGTCTGTGACTCTTGGAACCCTACCACGCAGCTCCGCACATGCTGTCTCTGGACAGCCTTCCTCCTCCCTCACCCAACCAGCCTTGCTCACCCTTCAAGATGTAACTCAGTACCTCACAAATGTGCCCAATTACTGTGTATCGATTAAAAAGTAATACGTTAAAAACTATTACTGTGACTTTCATCATGAACTCACTCTCCACCAAAGCTGAAAACTAAAGGCCACTGTGGGCTCCTTTCCTCGCCTTCCAGACCCCAATGGTCATGGGATCTTCAGCCTATTTCTGAGGGTTCTAGAACCATGTTTCCTTTCCAGTCTCACTGCCATTTGCACTGGTTCAGGTTGCCATCATTTGTCACTATTCACTGGAACTTGAACTTGACTCAGTGAATGCCCGTTGAGCACCCCAAGGATCCACAGATGAACACAAAGCTCACTGCCCATTAGGGACTCCACAGCAGAACTGTGAACACAAGGACAGAGGGGTGCACATGGCAGCACCCTGAGTACTCTGGAGGGACAAGTAACATTTCTAAGTCTTATCTACGGAGCCAGGCAAATGAAGCAGCAAAACCCTCCCTGCCAAACAGGCCAAGGCCCTTAAGCCCCTCTGATCTGTAAGCCTGGAGCCTCCCTCTGCACTCAGTCCTGCAGACAGCCCTCCTCAGGGAACTGTGGTCCAGTGGTGGAGCTGAGGCTCGGTAACCAAAGTTACTTTTGTCGAATGCGAGATCTGTACATTCTGCACATCAAATGTTTCTGTATTTTTAAAAAGATTCCCAACTGTCAAGCAAAATAGGTTACCTTGCATCCTCTGAGAGAACAGACTCATTCCATCATCAGGATTCTGAAATAATCCGGATTAATGGCTTATCAGAATTCTAAGTGATTCATGATACATATTGCTCAATTGTCTTGTCTGGAGTTGAAGCTCATTTGTTTTAAATGTCTCACTCATTTTCCCCCAGTGCATTCTAATTCTTTCCCCTGAGCTGCAGTTTGAACAGCAGGCAGATATAGTACCTAAAATCATTTTGCAATTTTTGATCATCTGTTCCAGGCTATTTTCACAAACTTCTTTTTTGCATGAAAACTACACACAGAAGAGAGTCAAAATTTCATTTTAAAGAGAAGTCCTCTGCACACATTTCCTATGGGACTCGTCTCATCTGGAAGACGCCATTCTGTGTAAATATTAAGGTTACCTTGCTTGCCTATTGTTGCAAATGGCTGTCACTCTTCCTTTCAGAACATCTCTCGAGAAGACCTTCTCTCACATCTGCTGGAGTGTGATGTCACCATTTACAACATCACAGAGAGCCCACAGCAAGTGGAGGAAGCCGTATGGGCAGTCTCCGGTCAGTGAGGAGCACTTTCTTATCTCCAGAAGCGATGTTTTTTTTAACTGACGTGTGTGTGTGTGTGTGTGTGTGTGTGTGTGTGTGTGTGTGTGTGTTTGATTCTGAGGTTCCAATCTAAGGCCTCCAGCATGCTAGGCAATCACAGTTCCACTGAGCTATACCTCCAGCCCCTAATTGACAGTTCATAATTTTTGTTCAGCTATTTCATCTAAAAGCCATAGAAAAACTGGTCTGAAACTTACCTGAAGTATAAAATCCATGCTAAGGAATAAGCCTGGGGCTACTCTTCTGGGTGTTTTGCTGTGCCTTGTTGGTTGGTTGTTTGGAAATTAGGTCTCAGCATATAGCCCAGGGTGGCCTCAAACTCACGAACTTCCTACCTTAGCCTCCTGAATGCTGCGATTCCAAGTGTGCACCACCACACCTGGCTAGATACTTCTAAAGAATGGATTTTTTTTTTTTTTGGCAGTACTGGGGTTTGGACTCAGAGCCTCACACTTCCTAAGCAAGTGCTCTACCACTTGAGCCACACCGCCAGCCTAGAATGGAATATCTTTAATTGCCAAAAGAAATGAAACAATAAATTTCAGAAGTCCACCTTGGCTCATTCAACAGACACTGCTTTCAGCAATGGGGTTGAGTGGATTGGGGTGATACAAGGTACAATTTGGAGAGCTTTACACCCTCACAGGTTACAGCCTCACAGATTAAGATCACCCAGGAACCTTAGCAGAAGACAGAGGGCAACAGCAGCTACCAAGAAAGGAACCCATGAGAGCCATGTGACACCAAGAGGACTTGATTCAATTCAGCAAATGCTCCCTGGTGGCAAAGGACAGGGGGTGGGGGGGAGGGAGAAGGCTTGGATTTTGCAAAAGCTTTGAAAAGCATGATGGACTTCAGAGAACAAGGTGGAGTGTTGCAATTTGCTCCTTTTTGCTTCATCCTCATTAAGTCTGAAGCAAAGGTGAAAGCAACTCATTTGAATAGTTATTCTAGACCAGGACAGCCCCCAAAGACAAACAGCACCTTACAAGTCAAAGCCTTCGAACTTTTTGTTTTAGGAAGATTAGATGGGGTCCAAAACTTTTTTCTGTGAAGAGCTACATAATACATTTGATTCTGAGAGTCAAGTACTCTGCTATGATAGGAGAAAAGCAGCATAAACAATGTGTAAACAAATGGACTGAGTATCAATAAAACTTTATTTATAAAACCAGCAGTATTTTGCTAGTCCTTGGATTAGATCAACAGCAAAGTTACGTTTTGGCTTAAATTCAGAGAAGTGGAGTGGAGCCTCAGGACTGACTATGCCATATCAAGAGATGACAGGACAATACTGCCTGTGGGTATGGGGATTCCTCAGGGGTCGCTTGACTTCTCTGTGCCTAAATTTCATCCAGTCAGACACAAGTCAAAAACATGAACAAAGATTAAAGACAAAAAAAAATGAACCCTTTGGAGGCAGAACTTGTTTAAAGTCAACTTTCTGCATTTCATCCCTTTGTACTACCTAAAGCAATCATCTGAGCAAATGTTTCCTGAGCACTTATTTTGTGCCAGGTTTTGAAAATTGAGTTTTCTTCTAACATATACTCATACTTTAAAATTTTAAACATTTTTTCCATAGTAAAACCCAGACATGTTTTGAAGATTAAAAAGCAGAGTAGGGCTTAGAATACCGAGAAGTAATTCCCTCCATTTCTTTTGTACTCCATCCTCATTTCCCAAAAGTGACCTCCTTTAACCCAGTCTTAATTTAATACACAAAACTGCCTATCTGAGGCTGAGGGTGTAGCTCAGTGATAGAGGCTTCCCTAGCCTGCTATGGCCTTGGGTTTCCCACCCAGCCTACAACCCCCCAAAAAAGCCTAAATAGATGGACATTGAGTGTGAATTTGAGACCCAACCATTCACTTCCTGCAGTGACAGGTGAGTGTCAGTTCTTTTGCAGGCCTGCCCAAGGCCACTCCAGGAACACTAATCAGTTCTTACAACTTGATATTCTATTTCCTTTCATGAGCCTTAAATTCAGAATTGTCTTACCACTTTCTCTATTCTAATAAAGAGCTTTACACAATTAAGAAAATTTCTCTTCTCTATTTGGAGAAAAGGTTTTGAGACATAGGGTGTTTGTGTGTGAGCAAGTATAGCCAGAGACCCTTTGGTTGGTCAGTGGAGTCACCTGGGGGCCACAGAGTGGGTGGGACCAGGGAGAACAGGGTAGAGACTTTGTCAGTCCTAATATACATTCTTAGATTTTGTTTTGTATTACTTTTTAATAGGGCTTTATTAAGTCATTTTTAAATGTTTTAGAATTCTTCTACT
This sequence comes from Castor canadensis, assembly GCF_047511655.1. Lineage (NCBI taxonomy): Eukaryota > Metazoa > Chordata > Mammalia > Rodentia > Castoridae > Castor > Castor canadensis. The sequence goes on along the minus strand of NC_133388.1, from coordinate 13,324,513 downwards.
TTGCCTTTCTTGGGCACTATAAAAGGAAGGCAAGATGGCACAGGAAAAAGGAATAAATTACTAGAGCTGAGGAGAAAGCTTTCATATATATGAATAAAGGGTGTGTTCAGAAGGGGAGCACACAGATCATTTTAGACCCATTATAAATATCACAGATAAAAAAGGATGACCCAGTTAGAGGTCCTCGAAGTGTGCCATGTACTCAAAATAGGCCAGTGCAAAGCACAGCAGGTCAGAAAGGTTATCAGAGCACAATTAATTGAAGAGGCACTTTTTGTTATTGGTATAAATAAAGAAACCAAAATTAACAAAGAAACTAAAATTAACATATGAAGTTGGGATGAACACAGGAACATCATGTTCTTGGGCTTAATTCAATAGTGCTTTTTCATTTTAGGTAGAAATGAAATGAAATTAGGTAGAAATGTTGTTATTGTTGTTTTGGCAGGACTGGGGTTTGAACTCAGGGCTCCCTACTTACAAAGCAGGCACTCTACTGCTTGGGCCACAGCACCAGTCCATTTTGCTCTGGTTATCTTAGAAATGGGGGTCTCTTGAACTATTTGCCTGGGCTGGCCTCAAACCTCGATCCTCTCCATCTCAGCCTCCCAAGTAGCTAGGATGGCAGGGATGAGCCACCAGTGCCCAGCAGAATCCATGGATTTTTAGAGTTAGGATGTCAGCATTTCGTTGTTGTGTTGTCATTTAGAGAATCACCTCTTGAGATTAACAATGTACCATGAACCTCTGACAACTTAATTAGACTTTATTTTGTAGCTTAGGCCCTTGTCTAGAAAATCATACGACATGAAGAAGATATTAGTGGAGTCACTTTTCGGATGCATTCAAGGAGACTGAGTGCGTAAATGGGTGACAAACCCTTTGGAAGTCAAATCAGCCCTGCTTTCTGTGCATGGCTGTCCCAATCGGTAGGGAAATACCAAATCATACAGATTGTTCGTAACTGGGCATTCCTGCCAATCTATGCTGACCACCACAGCCCTCAGCCCCCAAGGCACAGACTGTGCTCCCCACAAGGAGGTGGAGTGGGAGGGGTGGGCATATTCCAGATTACTTCCTTTCCCGGAGGCCCAAGCTAGGCAGGGCTGCAGCCCCAGTACCCAAATAGTTCCATTTTCCCTACAGCTAGCGAGATGCAGTGGGGAGAGCAAGCCCATCTGCCCCATCCCTTCCCTCTGTGATTCTGAGAAAATGGTATCTCAGTTTCCCCATCTGTAAACAATATATTAGTACCTGACTCATCATGGTGGCAAATTCAATAAGCCCCATGAATTGTTCCTTTGCTTGTCAACCAAGGTTATTCCTATCACCAGCCAAGCAAAGAACAATTCTGGGAAAAAAAAAAAAAAGTTCTGACTTGTCCTAAATTTAATTACAAAGGCAGGAGAGCAGAGGGGGAAAGAGATTAAGGGAAAGCAATCAGTTAGAGCTACTGGCCAAACCCAAGAAAAGACTGTTCAGTGTTCCTGAATAAATGTTACAACCTTGACTTACAACCCGTGGGAGCAGACCCTAATGTGCACTGCCTCCTGTTTATACATCAGCTTTAAACTGCTAGCCCCAGCTAGTCCAGAGCAACGAGGACTCCTAATGAACTCTGTCCTTGACCCCAAGTTTTCCCTGCTTAGCACTATTCTGACCATCTTTATTCATAACCAATGTAACAATCCATGTTGTCTTTCCCCAAATTGTCATACACAAATGCTCTTAGCGCTTAGGTTCAGTGGACATGGTTCCAACTACTCTGTAGCCTTGTGGCTGGTAGTCATGGAACTTCTCCAAGGACCTGGTCCTTTTCTGGCTGGCATTTGCAATGGCTTGATAAACGCTTGTATTTCAGAGTTGGTCTCAAAGCTTTGGTTTAACTGCACACAGCTACAGGGCACGGAATACGAAGGACTGAATTTCTGACCTGAGCCCAGAAGTGGTCAGGTGATCGCAGGGTCAGGTGAACACTGGTGGGAAGGGGACATGGAGGCCTCAGAGGTGAGGCCACCCTGGTGTTGAACCGTAAGCCCCACTGGTAACTAACAGCCCACATGATTTCAAAACCAAGTTCTGAGTGGATCCAAATAACTGCTCTGCTTTTTGGCCCAACAGCACTGAATGAAGAAGTCAGCCATTTTGAAAAGCGAAAGATATTTATTTTATTATCGACCATGATGACTTGGGCTCGATCCAAACCTCTGGACCCTGTAAGTAGAACATGAGTTTTCCTTTATAGAAAATGATACATTCTTACACTCCCAAGCCCCATCTATAGGCACTCACCAGCGCTCCTTGCCTCTTAAGCCCATCCAACTTCTAAGAGATTTCATTGTTTCATGGAACAACAAGGATTTTAAAATGATACCTATTAAACTACAGTCATGTGCCACAGAACAAGGTTTTGGTCAATATGATAGTGGTCCCAGCGGTTATAATGGAGCTGAAAAATTTGTGTCAGCGAGTGTCATTGAAGCCCTCAAAAGATCAAAGCTGATGTATTATATATGTGCTTGTTGTGAGCTGGTATAACAAAATTCATGTTTGCCTAAGGAACGAAAGTGTGGCACATACATCAGGTGCAGTGCATAGCACTTGGTAATGAAGATGAATAGCTATGTTGCTGGTTTGTGCATTTATTGTACTGTACTTTCTATCATGTGCACTTCAACTTTTTTTTGTGGTATCAGGGTTTGAACTCAGGGCTTTGTGCTTGGATGGTCTACCACTTGAGCTACACCTCCAGTCCTTTTTGCTTCAGTTGCTATCGGGTTTCAGTTTTTGCCTGGGATAGCCTGGATCTCAATCCTTCTATTTATGACAGGTGTGCCCCACCCTTCCTGCCCCCAGCTTTTGGTTGAGATAGGGGTCTCAGTAACTTTTTGCCTGCACTGGACTTAAACTGAGATCCTCCCGATCTTTACCTCTTGAAGAGCTAGGATTACAGGCATGAGCCACTGTGCCAAGCTCCAACTCTTTTTTTTTACGCTCACTGTAAAGCAGTGTGCCATGTTACAGAGGCAGCAGCCTCACACATCTTGTGTTTACCACACCTCTTAATCACATCACTCTCTCTTGTGCTCAATTTGATCTCGTGTTGTGTAGCTCACATGACCCTACCTGTAGAAAACCCACTGCTAAAGGGGGTGAAATGATCGACATGGAAAGAAAACTGAGAGTGACAAAGGACTATGAAAAGGGAATCAGAGGCTCCTGCTTGACAGTCAGGCATGCCCCTTCCACCACAGCCATGATCTTGAACAAGAACAAGGTGAAAGAAGCTGTTAAAGGAGCTGAAATTCTGGAAGAGCCCATCTCTGATATGGAGGAACTTCTTACAACCTGGAGGAAGACCAGCCCAGAAGTGTCTGCCTCTCAGCACCACGGCCACCCCAGCCAAAGCAAAGTTTATGTGTGACATTGGAAGACAAGGCTACAATGCTGAATTTTCTGCTAGCTATAGGTGGGTAAATGAGTGAAGAATTGTTATTTGGTATGTAATGTGACAGTGAGTGGTGAATCTGCAAATGCTGATGTGAAGGCAGCTGAAGAACTTTTGAAAAAAACTGCATAACCTGACTGTGGGAGACTGCCATTTGCCAAAGCAAATCTGGCAAAGCCATCCAGCAGAGCAGCAGCCATCCAGGCATGTGTAAGTTCACTATGGTGCTCGTGCAACAATGAAATCAAGTATGCGTGCATTTCTCAGACCGATTCTCTGTCCTTAAATAACAATGACTGTAAGCAGAATGGCTCAAGTGGTAGAGTGCCTGCCTAGCAAATGTGAGGCCCCGAGTTCAAACCCCAGTACTGCCTATATATATATATATATATATATATATATATATATAGAGAGAGAGAGAGAGAGAGAGAGAGAGAGAGAGAGAGAGAAACAATGACTATATAACAATATTTGGTTATCACTTATGCTTTTTATTTTAAAACTATTGAAAGAGGGCCAGTGCCAGCAACTCACTCCTGAAATCCTAGCTACTTAAGAAGTGGCTATCAGGAGGATTGTGGTTCAAGCCCAGAATAGGCAAAAAGTCTGTGAAATCCCACCTCAACAGAAAAACCTGGGCCTCTGTATTCATGCCTGTCATCCCAGCTACTGTGAGAAGGGTGATGGTCCAGGTCAGCCCAGGCAAAAAGCAAGACCCTACCTCAAAAATAACCAAAGCAGCCAGGCACCAGTGGCTTATACCTGTAATTCTAGCTACTCAGGAGGCGGAGATCAGGAGGATCAAGGTTGGAGGACAGCCCAGACAAATAGTTTGCAAGACCCTATCTTAAAAATATCCAACACAATTAAATGGCTAGTGGAGTGGCTCAAGTGGTAAAGTGCCTGCCTAGCAAGCTTGAGGCCCTAGTGCTGACAAAAATCAGAGCAAAATAGAAGGACTGGAGGCATGGCTCCAGCAGTAGCGCACCTGCCTAGCAAGTGTGAAGCCCTGAGTTCAAACCCCAGTACTACCAAAAAAAAAAAAAGAAAGAGTATTATTTTATCTTATTTTTGGTTTTGTTTCAGGGAGCCATGCCTCCTGCCTCTGTGCTTGGTTTCTTTTAAAAATGGAGTCTCACTTGTTGTGCATGTTGATCTTGGAACTCCTGGGCTCATGTGATTCTCCTGCCTCAGCCTCCCCAATAGCAGAGACTACATAGGTGGATGCACTGCACCAAGCATTAAGAGTTCTTTTAGATTTATTTACAACTATGATTTTGTGACATACTTCTTGTGCATACATTAAAAGGAAATGTAAGCAAAGTACACTGGTTATAATATTCTTAAAACTTCTTCACAGCCAGAGCTCTTCTCTGAATCACACCTATTCTGTCTTTTTTCCACACAAGAGCACAGTGTAAGATCTGCTATACCACTTAGTTTAGATACTTTCCTATAAAGTGCGTGGGCATTACAGCCCAAAAATTTTGGACAATGCTTCACACACATGCTTCCAACATTGTTCTCTCTCTCTCTCTCTTGGTTTGAGATAGGGTCTTGCCATGTAACCCAGGCTGGCCTTGAACTCATATTCCTTCTGCCTCAGCCTCCTACTGCTGGGATTGCAGACCCAGCTTCAAGTCCTTGTAAAGTTTAGCACTATTCTATTTGGTTGCCACCACCTCAAGATAGAAGCAAAGTCATTTTATTCCTGTTATCGTTCCTTCCCTCAGAGTGTCTAGTTAAATGTCCCTACAGAATAACATCGGCCCACTGGCCTGCTGACCACGGTGGTGGCATTCTGACTAATGGTGCTCGATGACTGAACCAAAACGGACATTTTTTGCATCATGTAATTGGTAAGTCCCAAAGTGGCAACTCAGGCACAGCTGGCTCTAGAGGCGTAAACAATGCACTCAGAGTTCACGAACTCTCCTTCTCTCACCTTTTGCTCCTTTCCCTCGCTGAATGAATCCCTCCTCTAATAAGCTGTCTGTTCCCCTGACTCCCAGCAGCTGTCATCCTGGGTCCCACTTTGATGGATCTTAGGTTAAGGGTCTAACCTTGAACCATTCATTGTGGTCAGGGGAATGTCATGCTCTTTGCCAGACCTGGGATCGTATAACCCACTCCAGGCCAGGGATGGTCAGCTCCCTGAACCACAAAGACTGAGAATGGAGAAGAGCTGGTCCCTAGAGACTAGAGGGAAATGGCCCCTGTGTTGGCTCTTAGGTCGTTTGGCACACCCCACCCTCACAACAGTTTTAATTGGATTTCCCTAGTGGCTAATGATGACTTTAAAAGTCATGTTTATTACGGTATAATCTGCACATAGTAAAATTAACCATTTTTACCATATAGCTCTATGGGTTTTGACAAATGCATAATTATGCAACCACCACAATAATCAAAATATAGAAAATTTTGCCTGATGTGGTGGTACACATCTGTAATCCCAACAATCAAGAGACTGAGGTAGGACGATCTTGAGTTTGAGGCCAGCTTGGCCTATATATCAAGATCCTGTCTAAATAAATAAATAAATAGAACATTTCCATCACACCTTCTCCCAAATTCTCTTTCTCACCACACAAAAAGCCAATTTCAATTAGGTTACATAATTAAAAGAAAAAAGTAAAACTTTAACTGTTAAAGTTACAGAATTTGTAGGGAATGATTTCACAAACAAGACTAATAATTATAAATATTTGAAGAATTGAAAAATTCGGCTATAATAAGATTAATGAAGTATTTGTGAATAAAGTGATAGTGTCTGAAACTTGTTTTAAAAGAATCCAAGGAGGGCTGGGGGCATGGCTGCAGTGGTAGACTGCCTGCCTAGCAAGCATGAAACAATCTAATGAGATGAGGGCATAGGTGGGGGTATAGATGCAAAGAATGGCTATAAGAAACAAACACGCTTGTCCCCAACAAGTCTAATTGAAGGGGATGTGGCAGAAGAAGATCGTGATGTCCATTTGAGCTGGATTTGGTTTTGGCGGGACTGGGGTTCGAACTCAGGACTTCACACTTGCAAAGCAGACACTGTACCACTTGAGCCACACCTCCAGTCCCTGGCATCTGTTTGAAAGCAGGGTGAGCTGAGCAGAAGTCTTGGGTGCAAGTAGAAGAATCCAGTTGGAGATAGCTTAACCAGAAAGAGGAAGTTTTATAAAGAGAACTGATTTACGTAATCCATGGACAGCGCTGCCACTGGGCTCAGGGATTGGTAAATCCTCTCCACCTTCTTTGCTCTTCTCTGCTCCCATCTTCTTGTCACTGTCCCAGGACATGGTAACAGTTGAGGAAACGAGTTCTAAGTAAAGCAGAAGTGACCTAAGTTAGAAAAAAATCACTGTAAACTTATGACTTCAGAAAGCTGTGTCTTCTACTGTCATACAAAGTGACCCCACAGCAGCCTGACTGACATCCAGAGTAACTCCAGAACGCTGAAAGTTACATTCCATCCCTTGAGTCAGCAAAAGTCTGGAAAAGCCTGCAACATACTGTTGATGCTACAGAGCCAAGGTATTTTCAGAGCTGTCCTGGGCAGTGCCCAGAAGACAAAGACAGCTCCCCACTAGCAGCTGTGAGAAGCTGAGCGTCACACGAACAGCCATGTGCTGAATGTTTTCCGTCTGCCACTCCAGATCCACCCTATCTCCTCTTCACCTGCTCTGACCCTGTAGCCTAGATCAGCAAGCTTCCTGGTCCTCTGCTCCCAACGTGGTCTGGCCAATGCGGGGGAAGGGTACAAGAACCAAAAAGAATGAGGTCAGAGTGTCTATACCCAGTTTTGTTCTGTTGCTGGTGGTGGGCTGTTGCTGGCGGTCAGGCCCCCAGCTTTGTCTCTCGCTCTAATTATCATTTGCTCTCTTGATACTTTTGGACCTAGGAGTGATCCAGAGCATCTTGCTCCTGGCTCTGGTTATGTGGTTTCCCTACATCCCAAATTACCCACTTGGAGTAAGCTATTTCTTTCCTGCTAGGCCCTTGCTGATAAGCTGTGGTTCATCAGAATCAGAGGTTGTGGAAAGTCTCGCCGCCACCCTGCCATTCAGGAAAGTGAGTGCTAGGTGAATGTAGACACTGCTGGCCTCCTGCCTGGCAGCCCCATGCTGGCCTCCAAGCCAGCAGAGCTTTGATTTGCCCAGATGTCCACACTGCCCACACACCCAGGGAAGGGAGACTGTCCCTGGCACCAGGGGAACATCCTGATTGATTCACACCAGCCATCATGGTCCCTCTCTTGTCAACCATTGGCTGAGGGGTAGGCACATAATCCAATTCTGGGGGTTGAGGATGTGAAACCCACCCTTCCCCTCAAAAATATAGAATGTCTTGAACATAGTGGAAATGTATTTCTTGCTCAATGTGAAATGAGCAGTTGATGACTGAGTAAGCCTCTCAAATCTGACTTGAGATCCGAGCTCCTGCTGGATGTCCCGACTACTTCCAGAGCACACTGCCTTAAGCCATGGAGGGGTCGTGGGAAGCTTTACAGACCAGAACTGGAGGTGGTGCTCATCCCTTCTACAAATGCCTGCATAATCCCCAATCACATGACCACAGCTGCTGCAAGGGTCCTGGATGTGTAGTCCAGCTATGTGCCAGGAAACCAGCACAGTCCAGTCTACACAGAGGAAAGCTGGATAGGGGCTCTGGGATTGGCTCATCCTGACAGAGACTTCGGGAAGACGCTGTCAGGGCTGGATGTGAAGCTTGGAGCTCCTGCCACCAGTCTTACCCTGAGCCTGCAGAGGAGGGGACAGTCATGCACAGGGAGAGGTGGAGCTAAGAGGGCATCAGAAAAGCAGAGCTGCCAGCCCATGGTGCCAAAGCCACCCTATGGAAGTGAGCTAATGAATTCCCCTGGGGTTTCTGCCATTGACGTTAGCTTTTATGTTACTTGTAGCCAAAAATACTGAAATGCTACAATGAGTTTTGATACAGAAGAAGGGTAAATGTAATCAAATATTTTCATTTTTACTAATTTTAATAAATAACAAAAAAATATGTTTTTTCCTGTAGTATTATCTGTTTTGTTTGAGACAGGGTCTCCCTATGTAGTCCAGGCTGGCCTCAAACTCAAGATCCTCCTTTTCTGCTTGTCAACTGCTACGTCCACAGGTGTGGGCCACCATACCTGGCCCCCTACCTGTTTTAAAAGTCTAGCCAGCTCCAGTGGCTCACACTTGTAATCCTAGCTACTGTGGAGACAGACATCAGGAGAAATGAGGTTTGAAGTCATCCTGCTTAGCAAACATGAGGCCCTGAGTTCAAACCCCAATAACACCAAAAAAAAAAAAATGGAGTCCTATTTTGGTCTGGAAATGGTGGTTCATAACTCTAATGGCAGCTACTTGAGAGCCGTGGCCTTTTCCAGTAAGTCTTGGCTGCTGCAAGGTCCCACTAGAAGGGAACTTTATCTCTCTCAAGGAGATTTCCCTGGGACAGAAAAAATCCCATAGGAAACCATAGATGAGGCATTAATTCAGACTCTTGCCCACCCAGTTTGCATTTATGATGCTGATAAAAACGAGCTACTGAAGAAGGAGAACGTGACTCAAAGAAATCTAGACAATTTTTTTTTTTATATTACTGGGGTAGGATTATAGGTGTGAGTCACTGGTGCCTGGTTAGACGTTTAAAACAGATAGGGGGCCGGGTGTGGTGGCCTATGCCTGTAAACTCAGCACTTGGCAAGCAGAAGCAGGAGATCTTGAATTTGAGGCCAGCCTGAACTACATAGGAAGACCCTGTCTCAAAGAAAACAGATAAATATTGCAGAAGAAAACATATTTACTCACACACACAGAGCAAGAACATAGCTAGGAAACCAGAGGTTACCTTGACTCAACCAAAATAATCCAGACTGACAGGCTTTGGTTGTCAGCTCAGAAAGACAAGAAAGATACACTTGAGCTGAGTACAGTGGTGCTCTTCTGTAGCCCCTACTCAGGAGGCTGAGGCAGGAGGATCACTTGAGCCCTAAACAAATTAAAAATATACTGTATTTATTGTTGTTGTGATGAATGAAATTTGAGGACTATAGATATGCAGCCCAAGCACCAGTAGCAAAGGATCCTAACACACAACCAAGTCTCTGTTCCAAGAAGGAATTAAGGAACGACAGCTCTGAACCTAGGACCCTGGGTGGTTGGAGTTTCTAGGCTTCAATGCAGCTGGCCAAAGAGCTTGATTTCCCTTTTCTTTAGGGAAAACCTCTGGTCAGGGCTCCTTGCAGTCCATCTTATAAAATGTGACCATTTAGATTGAGGTCACGGAGACTAAAAGTGGGGCAAATCCTGGAGGAGCAAGCTGGCCACCATGTCCGTGTAGCCAGGGCTATGAAGCTGCCAACCTCAGTTCATCAAAAGGCAAAGCTTATCCCGCTGTTTCTAGAAGCCAAGTTAACAGCTAAAAAACGCACATAACACGGGATGTGGCTCAAGTAGCAGAGCACATACCTGGCAAATGTGAGGCCCTAAATTCAAACCCCAGTCCTGCAAAAACAAAACAAAAGCAAAAATGAAAAATATATATTACATACAAGGACACCCAGTTAAATGAGAATTTCAGAAGTGAATAATGTTTAGCATAAATATTCTTTTAGTTTAAGTATTGAAGGATACCTACACTAAAAACTCATTTACTGCCAGGCACCCGTGGCTACACCTGTAATCCTAGCTACTCAGGAGGCAAAGATCAGGAGGATCACAGTTCAAAGCCAGCCCAGGCAAGTAACTCCTGAGACCCTATCTCAAAAATACCCAACACATAAAAGGGCTGGTGGAGTGGCTCAAAGAGTAGGCCCTGAATTCAAACCCCAGTACAGCAAAACAAAACTCATTTACTTGTTTATCTGAAATTCAAATTTAACAGGATGTTTTGTATTTTATCTGCCAATCGTCTCGTGAGCCACTGGACAGACATGTTTAAAAGAACAGCTAACCATACCATGTGTATTCACAAGTATCTACTATGTCCACAGAATTGAGGTGGGCAAACCTGAACTTCCCCTCAAAAATTCATCCTCTCTCTTTTCCCAAGGGCATCCACATCACTGCAGTTGCTCTCGCCTCACTCCTTTCCATCCTTCATAAATGTATCAGATACAAAAATGTATCAGACGCCCATCTAGTTCCCTTTGTATCCATGGCAACTTTCTAACCCGAGCTTTAGCCATCAGCTCCCTGGACTGCTAAAATAGCTCTCATCGTCCTTCCAATCCATTCTCCACAACACAGCCCAAGAGCCTACGAAACTGTAATTCAGAGCCTGGCACCGGTGGCTCACGCCTGTAATCCTAGCTACTCAGGAGGCAGTTCGAAGGATCTGCCAGGCAAATAGTTTGTGAGACCCTATCTCAAAAAAAAAAATCCATCACAAAAAAGTGTTGGTGGAGTGGCTCAAGGTGTAGGTCCTGAGTTCAAACCCCAATATTGCAAAAAAAAAAAAAAGATTGAAGTTGGTTGTGGTGGGATGCAGAGGCAGGAGGATCATGAGTTCAAGTCCAGCCTGGACTAGAATTCACAGTTGGAGAAATGCATGCAGACAATCATCATCCTGAAAACTGCAAAAGCTTGTGTGGCAGCAGCCAGCATGAGGTTCACCCTGTGAAAGGCAGCTAGATAGATACTGTGGGACGGATGACACCACAAATTGCAATAAATTTCTGTGAACCATCAGAAAACCAGAAAGACCAGGGTAGCTTTAAAGCCCCGTTCCCACAAGGACCTCTTCACGTGGATGGGGGCGGGAAGCGCGCTCTGTCATGGCTCTCAGTTTTCATCATTCTCCAGGAAGTTCTCAGCCACATTCCTCTGCAGGTGAAAGAGTTGTGGAGCCTGAATGTGATGCACAGCTCAGTGGACTGTCAGAAATATTTTCCAGAGGTTAGGGCTGAGTGGCTCGGTGATAGGACACTTGTCTGGCACATCTGAGGCCCTGGGTTCCATTCCCAGCACCACAAAGAAAACAAACAACAAATTTAAGGAAAGAAATGGCTTATTGAACACCTTTATGGAATCACAGTGACAACTTGCCACTTTTAGAAAATAAGATATTTAAATTTTAATTTTGTTATATTAAGTTTAAATTATAAAATTTGTTTAGCTAAAAGCATTTTCAAGAAAATTAAATCACTATTAAACAGCAGTGTTTTTTTTAAATGATATTTTCATTTTAACTGTCACATAATAATTGCATCTACTAATGAGTATATTTTCTTTTTTTTTAAACTTTTTTTTTTGGTGATTCTAGGATTTGAACTCAGGGCTTCACAGGTGCTTTACCATTTGAGCCACTCCGCCAGCCCATACAGTATGTTCTCAATGCATGTATTCACTGTGTAATGAACAGAGCAGGGTAATTGCACATTTATCATTTCTCCGTGTTGGGAATGTTCAAAGTCCTCTCTACCAGCTATTTTGAAATATATAATTAATTGTTGCCAGTCACAGTTATCCTATAGCTGAGCAGCTGTTTTAAGCTTTACCTGAACTTACAGGAAGAAGCCTCTGCCTTAGAAGTTTTACACAGATCTAATGCATCAGGTCCACACCTTCTCTCCCTTGCAGGATGATTCCGAGGTTCCATTTACAGAAGAGGATTACCGCAGAAGAAAGAATCACCCTAATTTTCTGGACCACATCAATGCTGAAAAAATGGTTCTCAAAGTTGGAAAAAATGTAAGTCTGGGGTCTTAGAACATTTGGGGTAGTAAAAGTTCCTTCTGAGGCTCTGTATATTGGCCTCTTTCTCCTCATCTGTTCTTACTCAACCCTGGTCAAGATAATAGTTTTACTCCTTGTTAAGGACTACTCTTAGTTTTATATACTTCACCACAACTCTTTAATCACCTCTTTGTTTTGCTTCCTCATAACTTACACCCACAGATCTCCCAGCTTTAGGTTCACCCTAAGATGCACTGTTTAGGGGTTCTTGCCCAGATTCCGGTCCAGCCCACCGACCTGGAAGCCCTGTGTCAGATTCCCCACTGAGCTCAGGCCCTCACCCACCAGGAGGTCTGCACATCCCAGGAGTCACCTGGTTCAGAGTCAGAATGGGAACCAGTGAAGTCTTTTTTGGTTTTTGGTTTTGCAATAGTGCAGTTTGAACTCAGGACCTTATGCTTTCTAGGCAGACACTCTACCACTTGAGCTCCTCTGCCAGCTCAGAGTTGGAATGGGAAGAAGGGGAAGCACATTTTCTCTGCTCCCAGAATCCATTTCGTGTTTTTCTTAAAACAACGCCGAGAAGTGCACGGTGACCTCATCTTACAAATAAGGCGATGGAGGTAGCCAGAGGTTAATTTGCTCAGGGTCACATGACTAGGACTGACAGCAAGTCTCAACCCTGTCTGATCTGCTCCCTCCAATGATGCTCTTGTCCACATGCACCACTGTCCCCACATCCAAAGGCAGCCGCCGTGGGAAAGAGGTCAAGTGCTGGAGCATCTCTGCTCTTTTCCTGACTCCAACTTCATCATTCAACAGCGTTTACCTCGACACGTCCATAGTCACTGACACTAAATACCTAGTGCTGAGAAGTCCATGTAAACAACAGTAATAGCTTATAAGGTTTGCTACAGCAAAATTTATCATTTTGACATGTCAATTATAAGTTCTCTTCTTGGCCCTTATTGAAGTAGCTGATGTGAATGCCTTGGTAATACATAAGTAGTTACACCTGAAAAGCCCTTGCTAGGGCTTGCTTACCACCCAGCCACACGCTAACTGTTTTACTTACGGTGTCTTGTGTAGCAGGAGACACTGTAGGATCTCATGTAGAGTCGCCAAAAACACTGTGAAGTGGGCACTACTCCATCATTCCCACTCAACTTATACAGAACCCCCAATCCTCTAAAGGCTCCACGACATTTTTCCTATTAGAGGAAGACCCAACCTAAGTGACATGTAATTAATAGCTCCACACTGACACCTGGTGGTCTCAGAGGATATTACAACAGGAACTTCAAATGTCCAGTTCTGTCCCGAATATGGAAAAAGCACATTGACTTTGGCAATACAATACAAACACTGTGAGTATAAAATATTCAAAGTGAGCTGGGCAGGTGGTGTACACCTGTAATCACAGTGTTTGTGAGGTGGAGGCTGGAAAAGCACACGTTCGAGGCTGGCGTGGGCTACACAGTGACACAAAACGGACAAATAATCCTACTGGGGATGCTTGGGTGTAGCCCAGTGGTAGGACGCTTGTATAGCATACACAAGGGCCGAGAGCCTAGGTCTCACCTCCAGCACCACAAAATAAGCAAAGAATCCTACTATATAAATATATATATTGAGGAGGGTAGTACTGGGGTTTGAACTTAGGGCCTTGTTCTCACTAGGCAGGAGCTCTGCCTCTTAAGCCATTTCACCAGCCCTGTTTTTGTAGTGGGCATTTTTGAGATAGAGCTCGGGAACTGCTTTTCTGGACTGACTTCAAACCTAAATCCTTCTGAGTCAGCTAGGATTATAGGCATGACCACCGGCACCCGGCCATATTGTTTCAATTGGGTCATGGCTTACCCATGGGGTCATGGTGTTACACACACACATACATTCATGAATCTTAGGTAAGATTAAACCCCCAATGTAATTAAACAAAAAATCTGACTGGAACAGGGCTGCTGTGGCATTCTGTGGAATGCTGTGGCAACCTTCAGTGGAGGGTTTGGGGAGTTTGCCTAAAACCAACCATTAACCGTTAAACAAGGCTTAGGTTTTTCTGGGTCTTGTTGCTTTTTTGTTTTTGAGACAGTGTCTCGCTCTATTACTCAGACTGGTCTCTAACTCCTGGGCTCAGGTGATTCCCACCTCAGCATCACAAACAGCTGGGACTATAGGTGTGCACCATTGTACCCAGCTTAGTTTTTAAATTAAGCATCATCATGGCCAAATGGTTACTAGACTATGGGTGTGTGTCGGGCAGTAAGGGAAGAAATGCTGGTGTCGGGGCATTCCTAAGTATTATCTGTACCCTGCGCTTTCAACATGCCAGAAGGCCCATTTTCCCCATGGTAGCTATTAGCAGTAGGACAGCTGTAAGAAATAGCTAAATATTGAAGCATAGTTTCCCAGTGCTTAAGCTGCTCCTCCTGCCTGGCAACAATCTGGGTCAGTTAAAGTCCATGAACTCTGTGGCTTTATGGTGTCTACCCCCCTACTAGATAATCAGAAATCCTTCTGGAAGGTTTACTTCTATAGCTCCCTTGCCCCTCAGTGCCAGAAACTAAACTGTCACAAAGAGTAACTCTGACTTGAATTATGAGTCCCCATTAAATTGTCATAGTTGTGAGAGGCACTTCTGAGTGGTGTAGGGGGATTGTTTGCCTCTTGAAGAGGTACTATTTGTGTCCTAAACAATACCCAAGAAGCCCAAAAGAGTTGATGAAAAGTCCTACAGTGTTCATTTTACATACTAAAATAATCACATTCAATATGATTAATAATACTATTTTCAGCTTTTTTCTGTATTTTATCCAATAGGTCAAAAAGTTTGCAACCTACGTAGTTGCTTCGGGACTTCAGTATGGCGCAGAAGGAGGCACCTTACACGCATTTTTTAAGGTACGGCATTTCAGTAAGCTTACGGATTCTAGAAAAGGGTTTTAAAGCAGACACAGTGGCACACATCTGTAATCCCAGCACTCAGGAGGCTGAGGCAGGATGATGATGAGGTCAAGGCCAGCTGGGGCTGCAAAGCAAGATCCTATCTCAAGGCAAAAAAAAAAAAAAGGTGTTTTTACAGGGCTGGGGGTGTAACTCAGTGGTAGATTGCTTGCCAGAAGCTCTGGTTCCAACCACAACACCACAGATAAGTAAATAAATACATAAACACAGTTTAAAAAGTGTTTTCCAGTAAGGCTATACAACTCAAAAATGTCTTTGGTTGCTTCTAGATGTGGCTAACTCAGTATAACAGCATAAAATGTGGATGTCATCACTAGTCACCTACATCTTCCTACATCTCCTTCCCATTGTGAATAACTTGTGTCACCACTGTAAGAATAATAAAAGAAAAGATGGATCTCCCTCCTTTTATGAGACAAGTAGTGACTGAGTGCCAGAACCTGCTGTAGATGCAGGGGATACACTAAACAAACCCAGCCCTACCCTTTTGGGCTTGCATTCTAGTGGGTGGAGGAGGGAGACAGATAATGACCAAATAAGCCAGGAAATCTTGAGGACCTGATGTGGTGAAGGAAACTTGCTGTGGAAACAACAAGACAGAACAGAGAGGCTGAGTGTATGTGGTTGGTGGGGGGGCCTGTGTTTTACCTGAGGTCGGTGAGGAAGGTCGTTCTAAGGATGTGCTGTTTGAGCAGCATAGGAAAGGCAATGAGGGTCACAACTTCTTTGCTTTCTGGGAACAGAACATTCCAGGCAGCAGGAACTGTAAATTCCAAGAACCGAGGCTGAAGTGTGCTGGCTGTTTTAGGAAGAGCGAAAAGAGCCAGGTGGCTAAAGGATGGGAGAAGGATGGGCCTTGAGGTCAAGGAGGGTGGGGAGAGTCAGGAGAGCCAGCCTTGTAGTCTGAGAGAGCTGAGAGGTCACTGGGCTGCTTTGATCACAGAGTGACGCAATGTGTCTGAAGTTCTAAAAGGCTACGTCTACAGTGTACGCAGACAGGCATGGCAGAAGTGAAAAGGGGCCTGGTTTTGGAGGGTGTTGCCTAAGGAAATGGTGGGAGTTCTGACAATTGTCCTGAAAATGGGAAATGAGACCTGTTGAAAGTGTTCCAGGAATGGTGGGAGGGAGGATAAAGGAGAATGATGGAGAAGATGAATTCAACTATTACATATTGTGAGAGCTTTTGTAAATGTCACAATGTACCCCCGGTACAACAATAATAAATAAATAAATACGTAAAAGATCAATTGTGTCAAACTCTGCAAGTAGCCAATAAAATGAGGTCTGAGAATTGAACTGCATGTTTGTGGGGCTGGTAGGAAATAGAGAGGAATTGAAGCTGGTGAGAACTGAGTAGTTCGAGGAATTTTGCTGTAAGAGGGGGATGAGAATGAAGTGGGGAGATAAAAGAAAAGCTGTACTCAAGTTGTTGGTTGGCCCAGGCATGGTGGTTCAAGGCTGTAAATATGGGCCACTTGGGAAGCAGAGGTTGAGAGGATTGCCGTTTGAGGCCAGCCCAGGCAATAAGAATCTGGGTGTGATGATGCATGCCTGTCGTCCCAGCTCTGCAGGGAAACACAAATAGGAGGATTGAGGTCCAGACCAGTCTGGGCATAAAGCAAGGCCCTAACTCAAGAGTAACCAATGGCTCATGCCTGTAATCCTAGCTACCCAGGAGGCAGAGAACAGGAGGATCGAGGTTCGAAGCCAGCCGCAGGCAAATAATTCTTGAGACCCTATCTTGAAAGAACAAAAAAATCACAGAAAAAGGGTTGGCTGAGTGGCTCAAGCATTAAGAGCACCTCCTGTCTAGCAAGCATGAGACCCTGAGTTCAAACCCCAATGCTGCCAAAAAAACCAGAATAACCAATACAAAGACAGGGCTGGAGGCATGGGTCAAGTGGTAGAGCTCCTGCCTAGTGAGTAGGAGTCCAATATAGCCAAAGGAAAAAAAAATGACAAAGGTTGGTTTGGGCTGTGTTTTGGTTGTTTTTCTTTTGCGATGTAGCCCAGGTGATCCTCCTGCCTCCACCTCCCACGTGCTGGGATTTCAGTGCGTTTGTTCTTCAGTACTCAGATGTGACAGCTGAAGAGACAAAGCTAACGAAAGCTCTTTCTCACCACCCGTTCTCAGCACTTCTCCCCCATGACCTGGAATGCTGGCATTCTCAGTCCTCTGTCCCACAACCCCTCCCTCCTCCTCCACACTTTCGCCCAGCCCTGCTCTGTTTATTCCCATAACTGGTGCCAGTTCCTCTCACTTGTCGTTCTCCAGCCAGGCTCTCTCTCCTGCTTCTAGATCTGCAGATCAAGCTACCTATCAGCACCTTCACTTTGGTGTCATCCAAACTGTAACTATAGACACCCCCAAGCCTGCTCCTCTAGGACACCATCTCAGAAAATGGGACCACTCTCCATCTAGCTGCACAATCAGAATCCAACTCCTCCCTCCTCTCACCCATCAAAAGTTCCCCAGGTCCTATGATCACCTGCTTGTTGTCTCCCCACTCTTGGGCCCCACGCTCTCCTTCCTCCCCCCCTTAAGCCAGGCTGAGCCATCTCCTGCCTGTACAGCTGGCACAGTCGCTGTCAGCTCATTACTTGCTCTTTCCACCTTTCCTTCCCAAGGCAACAACAGCAAATGGTGTCACTTCAGTGCTTAAAACCTGTAAATGGTTTCCCAAAGTTACAAGACCCAGTAGTCTGCTGTGGCCTCCATCTCTTTCTCTTTCACTCTTGACAATGATTTAAAATAATCTGGCTGGGAGTGTAACTCAGGTTTTTGCATGTGAGAAACCCTGGATTTGATCCCCAGCACCAAAAATAAAGTGAAATAAAATAGTATACAAACATAAAATAATATTCAACACATCTTTTTGGGTACTAAAGTCCTTAATGATGGGAAAAGACAAGGAATTGCCTCAGAAGATTGGGGTTCCACTCCAGGCTCAGGGCTTCCCCACAAATGCAACCTCCTACCAGACATTTTATCCACTAAGCAGTTCATCTCAGAACTTCTGACGGCCACCTCCTTCAGCACGCATCATTCTCAAACTTAATGACATTCTTCCTATGAGAATTAAAGACATCATGCATGTGAAAGCATTTCCTCTCTATGTAGATGACACATAAGTGACTATTAATGAGATTGTCAATGTCTTAAAAAGCATGTCAGCCCTGAGGCTACATCTTTTTCATTTCAGTATGTTTGTGCCACACATATATACATACACAGTGTGCACTGATCAAATCCAACCTCCCTTTATCCGCCGTCTCCCCACCCACCCCCACTTCTCCATCTCTGTCAATCACTATTCTGCATTAAGATTGACTTTTAGCTTCCACACATGAGACACAGCCAGGATGCTTGTCCAGGTCAGCTTGCTTCACTTAACATCATGTCCTGAGGTTTCACATTATTTCTCCTATTGGGACTGAACACCAAATCTCATCAGAACCAATTTATAAAACATCCATAGACTGCTCAGCACTTAGGGCTGGATCACTCGAACTGTGGACCTATGTGCAAGCTGCTTTTCTTTCTTTTAGATGGCTTGGTTGGGTGAGATTCCAGCATTACCTGTTTTTGGAAACGGAACGAATGTGATTCCAGCAATTCATGTTCTTGATCTAGCTGGGTAAGCATTCTCCCAGAAATGTGACTACCCTAGTTGATTAATGTGTTTATCCATAAACTAACTTTTTTTTTTTTTTGCAGTTCTGGGGCTGAAATTCAGGGCCTTCACCTTGAGCCACTCCACCAGCCCCTTTTTGTGATAGATTTTTTTTGAGATAGGGTCTTTCAAACTTTTTGCCCCGGCTGGCTTTGAACTGAGATCCTCCTGATCTCTGTCTCCTTAGTAACTAGGATTACAGGCGTGAGCCACCAGTGCCCAGCCATAAACTAACATTTAGTGAGCAAGACAACAACCCTATGAACGAGGCACTGTTGCTCCACTTTGCATTTGATGGAGTATTGTCTGCCTACAAGCCTCACTCTTCTAATGCAAGTTCAGGTTCATCTTAAAAACTGTGTCAGCAGAGTTGCAATTCTGGCAGTACATGCTGGGAATGTGATTTCTTTTTCCTTTGCCCCAGATCAGATTGCTATGGTAAGTCCACCAGTTTAAATTCCAGAAAGCAGATGGTGAACTATAAACCTGAAGCCTTTTATTTTCTTTTGAGACAGAGTCTTGCTGTCCTCCTGCCTAAGCCTCCCAAGTTCTGGGATCACAGTTGTAAACAACTCTGCTTTTAAGGAAATAAGACAATAGTTTATTCTGAAGCAAATATGAGTGAGTATGGTCCAGGAACACAAATTCAAGCTATCCTGAATGATGTGTTCTTCTGTGGAAGAGGTTACATGAATTTTATAGCCATAGAACAAAGAAAATCATACATCAATACATTCCATAAATGCCTTGGTGAGGCATTAGCGGTAGAACTACTGCAGAGTTGGGAAATCTTTTCTTTAGGTGGCAGATATTATTGTCCAGCATTTTTAACTTTAGGGCTGGGGAGGCTAGAGGTCGCCAAGCTTAACAATGCATTCCAATAGGTTTACCTAACAGTCGTAGAGCGTTAAGTCAAATACAAAGGTTCAAAGTAGATGGCTATTTTTCTAAAGGGCCTTTGATAGCCCAAGATAACGTCTTGTCAACCTGCCACATTCTCTCTCTCCTCGGTCACGAGCTTGCTCTCAGCGGAGATCCAACAGGTACACAGGACCTTCAGTACAGATGTGGCTCCCCAGAAGACCAGCTCACGGTTAACCCATGCTTGGCACATCCACTGACCCTCCAACCCCGTGCCTAGACAGGCCCAGAGACCCTTCTTAGAAGACCCTGGCTTAAGCACTAGGTCAATGAGCTGGTTCCCTGTGTCTGTGGTACATCAGTCACCTCTGCATTTCAGGGTCCAGGGGCTTCACTCACATGTCAGGCTCACTCACATTCCCAAGTTTCCCCACATCCACTGGCCACCAGTAAATTAGTCCTGATGCCAGACAGTGTTACAGATTTATCAGGTAACAAATGAAATCTAAACTTCAGAGCTACTCTCCTATGTGGGTTCCTTTCAAAGCCCTGAATCTAATTTTTATTATTGTTCTTAAAGAAGGATCTCTTAAATTATGTAAGTTTCAGACCCACAAAAGCTAGATCTGGCTGGGTGTGGTGGTGCACATTTATAATCCCAGTACTTGGGAGGCTGACGAAGGCGGATTTCGATTTTAAGGCCATTCCGGCTACATAGCAAGATCCTGTCTCAAAAAAGCACCTAGATCTGCTCTAGCCAACATTAATTCTGGGACTTATGGGGCCAAAATGTGCCCTTCCTTTTTTTTCTTTTTTTTTTGTTATTACTGAGATTTGAACTCAGGGTCTCCCACCTGCTATGCAGGCACTCTATCACCTGAGCCATACTCCCACCCCTTTTTTGCTTTAGTTATTTTTTGAAAAGGGTCTCACTTTTTTTCCCCCAAGGACCAGCCTGGCTGGCTCTGAATTTGGAAAGATTCTGTAAATTCTCTGTGTCAGATTTTCTCAGTTATGAGGCGGGGACAGTAATAGTGCCTATCTAATAGGGTTGTCCTAAGCATTCAGTAGGCTAACACATCTAAAGCCCTTGCCACAGTCCTGGCACCAAGGGAAGCATTCAGAAATGTTGACAGTCATTAATCCAGAGTAGGAAATCTTAGGCTCCGTTGCGGGGTTGATGCATGACTGCCTTACGAGAATCACAGCTTCTTTGGGTCTGTATGTTACTTTGAGAAACACCTATCCTAAGCACAGCTGTGAGAGTCAGATGAACCACTGGGTGGGCAGGGGCTTCGTAACCTGAAGTCAAGGTCAGGTGCTCTGGTTGGAGATGGCACGGTAAACCAGAAAGAAAGCAGGATGGAGCCAGGTGATCGGCATCATAGGCTGCTTCCTCCATTTTCCCAGTAGCCCTTCAGCCTGAGAAGCATCACTTAACACCTTCCTCACCTATAGGGTGCGAGAAATAGCCCCAACCCCGACCTCTACCTCGCTGGAGGTTAAGTCAGATGATTTACTAAAGCAACAAACACCATGCAGACTCTGTGGGGATGGAGTTCAGGTTAAAATTCACCTTTTCTCCTCTGATGATTATTTTACCTGTTGATCTGCAGAGTGATACAAAACATAATAGACCATGTACCCAAGGTTCACTACCTGGTTGCTGTGGACGAGTCCGTTCATACCCTGGAAGACCTGGTCAAGGTACAATGGTTTGTTTCTTACCATATCTTGATGACGTGTCTCAAATTGTTTACCCCTAAACTATAGTTATGAAATTATAACTACTATAAAGTGGAGGAAGCAGACCGGGATGCCGATCACCTCCCTCCATCCTGCTTTTTTTCTGGTTTACCGTGCCATCTCCAACCAGAGCACCTGAACTTGACTTCAGGTTACGAAGCCCCTGCCCACCCAGTGGCTCATCTGTTAGTTGTGCTACATGACGGGGAGTCCCAAAATAGAATGTCCTTAAAACTCAAACTCACTATCTGTATTTGCCAAGAGTGCTCTGGGAATTACTACCCAAATGTGCACGGAGGGACACCAGAGCTGGGTGGAGAGTAGCACACAGGCTGGAATACTAAAATGTGTCTGCAGGAACTTGCCCCCAAAGTACTGTTATGGTCACTTCCAAGAGCTCTAGGAAAGGGGCTGCCTCTCCCAGACCAGGCCAGGCCATGCTGGTCGATAATGTCACCATCTTGTAACCCAGCTAGTGTGACCTTCTCCTTCCCGTCTGCTGGGGCCTCGTACAGGGGCCCAGTTCAAAACATGAGCTCCCATAATTTTTGTTTAACAAGACCACAGCACAGAATCTCTTTTACTAAGCCTCTAACAGTCCATGTAATTCTCCATGGACACATTTGACTCCCTTTTCAAACTGGGAGCACCATGAGGGAGGAGATGGGGCTTTTCTCACCTCCATCTCTGACTTATTTTTAGAACAAGGAAATAAATGAATACCCTCTGCACACTATCCTCTAGTTTGAAAATGCTATTTTTCCTATATTTAGTTATATTCACATTCATTTAATAAGTTTTTATATAAAGTCTTGAAAATAAACTAAGTATCTCTGTTTTTTCCCTCACAGTGCATCAGTAAACATACCGGCCCTGGAAAAATTCAGAAAGTACCCAAAGAAAATATCTTCCTAAGCAAGGAGTTAACAGTTAGTATATAAGAAATTCTTTTAAAAAAAACCTATTTTCCTAAATATTATTATACTTGAGTGGGAGAACTGGATGCATGGTGGCTGTAGGCCAGCAGAAATGTTTCTCCCATTCTTATTGTTCTTTTGAATTTTGAAGCATATTTAAAATATGTTTAAGAGGACTGGAATATAGTAGAGCACTTGCCTCATATGTGCAAGGCCAGGGGTTTACACTGGAAAATAAGAAAAAAGAAATCTTATGATTGGATTTCTAGTTTTCTACTCTGAGCTGTCCATCCAGAAGAGCCAGGGTGCTGCCTGCCCCAAGACAGGGGCTGGAGATAGGCTGGGGTGTAACTCAGTGGCAGAGCACTTGCCTAGCACACACAAGGCCCTGGGTTCCATCCCCAGCACCACAATAAATAAACGAATAAATATACAGTACAAGTATTCGGTTATCACATCCATAGGTGCTCTATGAATCTTCAGCACTGGATTGATTGACTTTCATCATATTTGGCAAATGTATATTGATTTTTCTTTAGAAAGTGTAATGACTTGGGTTTCATCAAAATGAAACAAAAAAAGACAAATCTTTCACTTTCGTTTGACTCTTAGCAAGAGCATCTTGACCACTTATTTGTCAACCTGAGAATGGAAGCTCTGTATGTGAAGGAGAATTTTAACATCCGCTGGCTTGCCCAGACTGGATTTGTGGAAAACATCAACACTATCCTCAAAGAGTACAAGCAAAGCAGAGGCTTGCTGGTAACTATCACCATTTCCTACTGAAACTTCTCATTTAAGCAAAGTAAGTGAAATTTAACCTTTGGTGTGATTAGAGCAGTGAAAGTCTTCTTTTTCAGACACCCAACTTCTCATTTCAAGTTTATTTCTTTTCAATGCTGGGGTTTGAACTTGGGGCCTATACCTTGAGCTACTCCACCAGCTCTTTTAGTGATGGGTATTTTCAAGATAGGTTCTTACAAATTATTTGCCCAGGCTGGCTATGAACCATGATCCTCCTGATCTCTTCCCCCTGAGTAGCTAGGATTATAGGCGGAAACCACTGGTGCCTGGCTGTTTTTCAAGTTTGTACAGCTTTGTTCAGGTCTAATAATTTGCACGTATATTGTATTAATACTTTTCAACCAAACATTTAAATTTTCTAAAGTAAATATTGATAAGTGTTATGAAAAGTACAGCATGATAGTAAGCTTGAGAATGATGGACACAGGTATCTGTAGAAGGAATATTGCCGGTGCATTACTTGGTAGGCAGAAGCAGGAGGGCTACAAGTTTAAGGTCAACCTGGGCTACATGTTAAGTTCCAGACCAGTCTGGGTTAACAAGTGAAATCCTGTCTCAAAAAAACAGCAAAAAAGAATTATCATACTTACCTTTCACTACAAAAAATAAGTGTGTGAGGTAAAGCATATGTTAATTAGCTTCATTTAGACATTCCATTATGTGCATTATAGAGTACATGATAAATACACACATGATGCACATACACATTTATTTGTTACTTAATTTAAAATAAGAATGCCTACCTTAAAAAAGTTGTGTTTAAATGACCAATAAATCCCGACCAATAGAAAGAATCAAAGCAGTGAGCAGACTTCTTTTCCCTCCTAATTACCCTCTCCCATATGTAGACCCAGCACTGAAACAGGCATGCCCCTTTGCCTGTGCTGACCTCAAACCACAATCCTCCTATGTTCACCTTTTGAATTGCTGGATTACAGATATGTGCCACCATGCGCAGCCTCAAGTAGGTTTTTTTATTGGAAAAAGTGATAGTTTAAATTACTGTTGCTTTTTTTTTTTTTTTTTGGTGGTACAACAGAATTTGAACTCAGTTACCCTGTGCTTGCTAAGCAGGCACTCCACCACTCAAACTGCACCTCTAGCACTATTGCTCTTAAGCAATAGTTTAAAAAAAAAAAAAAAAGAGTAGGAGAAAAGTGACCAGGAGGCAGAGGCAGGAAAATTGCAAGTTGGAGACCAACCAGGACTACATGGTAAGACCTTGTCTCAAAAGAAAGTGTATGTTTAAAAAAGAATAAATTAAAAATAATCCACAACCAAGTTCAGTCCAGAAACAATATTCAGGCAATAATACAGGGCCCCTGTGTACTGAATCCAAAATTTGTGAGCCTTTTGGGTGTTGCTAGCTCCATGAGTGTGGCCTAATACAATGACACTAGTAGCATATAATGCCTGAACACTTATTCACTTGCACTTTTGAGGTGTTCCTGGGCACATCCTGTAGAACCCATCCCCCTCCAGGCCCAGGTCATTGCACATACTAAATACTACTACATTCCTGTTGAGTGAATGATCTTGAACCAGGTCATGAACCAGTCCACAGAAGAGCAAGAGTTAGCCTGCGAGGGTCCTGAGCCTGTGAAAAAGGCCCATCCCTGAAATAACAGCATTCAGCACTCACTCTAAGTTCCTCTTCCTCCTCTTGCAGCCAATCAAGATTTGTATTCTCGGTCCTCTTGCTGTGGGAAAATCCAGCATTGCTGAAGAACTGGCCAAGCACTACAAACTGCACCACATTAAAATAAAGGATGTGATTTCTGAAGCCATAGCCAAACTGGTAATGCTTGCAACTACTTTATTGGGAATTTTGATATTTAAAAAGCACTTTTCTTTGTCTTGTCAGAATCGAGCAACCAATCGCACATGTCAAAGAGATTTGTTACTTTAAATGGATTTTGTTTTGGGCCCCAGTTATGAAAACCCAGAGTCCACCAGGGTTTTCCTCTGGAAGGTGGAAGGCATCCTTCTCTGGTTGCCCTTGTCTGCCTCCAGCTCTTCCTCCAAGTTTATCTGTCTTCTCTCTGTTGACTGGAAAGTTTTTAATTTTTTTCAGGGTTTTATAAAAATATATTCTTGCTGCATTTTTCTCAGGATATTAGACTATTTAATAACTGCATTTTGACATCTTTTTGGGAGTGGTAGATACAACATGTGTTTTGTGGGGTTTTGGTGCAGGGGATGGAACTCAAGGCCTTAAGCATGTATTCTACCACTGAGCCACACCTCAAACCTAAAAAATGTCAATTTCTACAAAATGTGTCTCCTTCAAGTCAGATACAGCCTAGTACCTTAGAAAATGCTGATTCTCAAGCAGTTGTGGTATAGCACAGAAATATATTATGTTCCTAGAGAACAGTTAAGAAAAGCCTTGGGGCTCTCACCTATCTCTGCATGCTTTGCATGTCTGTCTAACATTCTGATTTGGTACCAGGCTTTGGCCAGGATCACCTGCCAGACGATTAGTGAGCAACCAATTGGGGCAGGGCGCTATCCAGTTTGAATGTCCTTGTGGTGTGCAGGAGGCGATCATTGCACCTAAGGAAGCAGGGGAAGAAGAAGAAGAAGGTGAGGAGGAGGAGGAGGAGGAGAACGTGGAAGATGCCCGGGAGCTCCTGGATGGTGTCAAGGAAAGCATGGAGCAGAATGCAGGTAACACATACGCCATGCAGGTTCTCCAGGCCAGCTGACATGAGCTACCTGTCTTCCGTTAAGAGTGAAGTGCCGCAGAAATCATGATAACCCATTCGTAATCTCACCTACCGGGGAGAAAAATCATTGTTAATATTTTGGTGTCTATCTGAGAACTTTTTTTTTTTCTTTGCAGTCCTGGGTTTGAACTCAGGGCCTATACTTTGAGCCACTCCACCAGCTTTTTTGTGGGTTTCCCCAACCCCAAGATAGGGCTCGCCAACTATTTGCCCAGGGCTGTCTTCGAACCGTGATCCTCCTGATCTCTGCCTCTTGAGTAGCTAGGATTACAGGCGTGAGCCACAGGCACTCAGCTGAGAACTTAAGTTTAAAAAAAAAAAAAAAATCAAGGGCTGGGAGTATAGCTCAGTGGCAGAGCATTTGTCTAATGAGTGTGAAGCCCTAAGTTTGATCCCAAGCACCTCAACACACACACACACATCACAAATGCGTGTTCATAAATATTTTCTAAGTATCAAACATCATTAATTAAAAGGCAGAGACAAACCAAGACAAATATTTGCTACCAATATGATAAGGAGTTAATATCCTTATTAAAAAAAATGCCCAGGCATTATTATTAAGTCATTAATAGAAAAAACAGATGAAGGGGGACAATAATTGAAGGCGGCTGGGGGTCTCCTCCAGGCCAGTGAAGGGTTGAGCCTGCTGACTCTCCTGCCGCCCTCCTTGTCTCTGCCCTGTTGGTTCTGCATCAGAAGAACAGAGTCTGTTCTTGGGTGCATAGGTCCCAGTTTGCGGAGGCTCTGGATCCAGGTGGCCACAGCTGATGGCTGCAAGGAATCAAGTGTGGAGTAATCCTAAAGAAATGAGTTGCACAATTGTGAAGGTCCTTGTTGAAAGCCTGAGAGCTCATGGCCATGCAGCAGAATCTCTGAGCAGACCACAGCTCTCCACAAGGAGACCTCAGTACAAGTAATGAAGCAGCTTCAGGAAGAAATTCAAGGACTTGATAAAGTTGCAAAACACTGGCCACGGTCCAGATTGCTTGTGGGAATGCAACAAGAAATCAGATGAAGCACAGGATTTCAACAAGAAGAAGGAGCACGGTGTACATCTCTGGAGGAACACCAGCCTGCAAATGCTTACATTGTTCATAGCTAGCTGAAAAGATGTGGACATAACAATGAAGTTAAAAGAACTCCAGTGAACCTTTTTCGATGGTATTGACCAAAACCCCTGGAGTCAACAGTCTGCCTAAACTTAGAAGGCAAGATATTCTGAGCTTGAGTCAATGTTAAAAGATCTACTGTCATATTCAGAAATGAAGGAATTTGGAGAGTATCAACATTTTTTACTTGACAATTCTAGAAACAATGTGAAAAGACATTGGTTTTCATTTTCTAGGATGAGGGAGGAGAGAATGTACCAATTTGCATTCAGGTACAAATGGAAACAACTCTGGCAATAGAAAATAGGCAGTTCACATGGTCGCCATCTGTAATCTCAGATATTTGGGTGGCATAGGTAGGAGAATGGCGGTCCAAGCCAGTCCCAAACAAAAACACAAGGCCCTTTCTAAAAAATAAAGCAAAAAAGGGGCTGGTGGAGTAGCTCAAGTGATAGAGTGCCTGCCTATCAAGCATGAGGCCCTGAATTCAAACCGCAGTGCCACCACCAAAAATAAATAAATAAACTAATGGTGTTTTATATGTACCACAAATAAAGAAGGCTATTTAATTATAGCTAATTCACCACAACTGATACCTAGTTAACAGTGGTCTATAACATACTCAAGTGTATGAAATATTTCAGGAATACAAGAAGGAACATTACTTGCTAAGAAAGAAGAAAAATAGACATACTTAGAAGTTAACCTACTCCTTTGAAAGAACAAGTTTTGGTCCTCAGTCATTAATGAAAACAAGATTTCTCACTTCCCTGGTTGGTATTTAAGGATATTATATAGTTCACATAGATAACAGACTTGAAATGTTTGGGGGTTTTTTTGGCAGTACTGGAGTTTGAACCCAGGGCTTTTTGCATGAGAGGCAGGTGCTCTACTGCTTGAGCCACACCTCCAACCAGAAATGTTTGGTGTGTAATAAGATAGGTATGGTCATTTTAGAGTAAATTCAGAATTCTTCTAGTTCATGGAAACCCATTGCCCCCTATCCCCCCAACCCCTCACCTCCCCACCTCCCCACTCCCCCCACCTCATCCCATATATACCATCCCATATATACCCAAATACATTCTCAGGGCCTCACACTTGCTCAGCAGGCGCTCTACCACTTGAGCCCCTCCGCCAGTCCTTTTTTGTGTTGGGTATTTTCAGGATAGAGCCTCACAAACTACTTGCCCTGGCCGGCTTCGAACCAAGATCCTCCTGATCTCTACCTCCTGAGTAGCTAAGGTTACAGGCGTGAACTCTATCCATATGTCTTTAAGCAGAACATTAAATTTATGTCTAAGAGTATGTACTGCACAGAAGCCTATCAACAGTAACGAGTGATTTTAAAAAGCTGGATAGCATGGGCCAATAATTCAAGCAGGAAGAAATATAGAGAAATGTAAATAAAATGTTCTTGCTTGCTTGGTAGTTAATAGTAGCCAGTTTGTTGAACACGTTGATCACAATAAAGTGTCACTTTATTTTTGTGCTCCTGGGGATTGAACCAAGGCCTCCCATGAGCCAGGCAAGTGCTCTACACCCCTACCTCATAAGTTGTCACATTCACTCAAACTCTGCACTCATTCTTTGGATGGAATTTCAGGCTGGTCTCATTGCAGCTCTCAGATGTGGAGTGAGAAGTCCCTTTATTTAATCATGCCATTCTAGTCAAATCTTCCCAACCTGGGTTTTGAACTAAGGGATCAGGAAAGCAGAAACTATTTTGTTGTAATACTTACTTAGATGGTTGGATCCTCCATTACACTGGCTGTCTTGTGTGATCTGTAGACCAGGGCATTGGATAAACAATAGTCAGGACTCTTACCCAACACCATCTCTACTCTCCCATCCTCTCATCCACCTTTCTTCACTTTCCTCTCCATACTCCTCATCTCTTGCTGGCTCCCAGGGTTGGGAGCAGGCAGCAGGAGTTGGGGGACAAGGACAGAGGCATCTGTGACCTACTCAGGTAGCAACTTGTTCTCTTCTGTGCTTCCGTGGGCTCTACAGTCTCCACTGAGACACTGCGTGTCCTGGGGTGCAGATCCTGACTGCCCTCCATGGTCACCCTCCCAGCACAGCACACCTCTGCTCCCCCAAGGTAGTCCTTTTCCCAACTACTCATTTCCACCTTGGTTGGGGACCTAGTTTCTGCCCCTAAGCAACCAGATCCCTAGGCCAGAGGCCCAACTCTGGGTGTTTCGATGTGTCAGGTCTGGCCACATGCCCCTAAGAAAGCAAACAGAAGTAACAGCGAAAAGGCAAGGAAAGGACCTTAATCAAAACACCCATTTGGGGGGTGGAGGGGTTGGCACAAACAATGTATACATATGTTAGTAAGGGTAAAAACGATAAAACAAAAGGACAGAAAAAAATTCACCTTCCTAGCAATGAGCAGTCAAAGGGTTTCATCATTATAACTTTGTTTCCAGAGTCAAAACTGCCCTTCCTATTTACCCTTGAAGCTATTTCAATAAAATTTCTTCCTAGCGGGCATTCAAAAAACAAAACAAAACAAAACACCCATTCATGGAGATGGAAAGTAAGCATTTCTGCCCATCTCCAGGTACTGACATGAGTTTTGTTTTTTTTTTTCTTTGTCATAGATAGATATTTATTGTGAATATTTTCTCCCAATTTGTAGTTTGCCTTTTCACTTTCCTAATAGTGCCTTTCACACTTTTGAGGACAGATTTGTCTATTTTTTTTCTTTTTTTTTCCTGTATGTCTTCACTTTTATTTATTTATTTTTTATTCATATGTGCATAAAATGCTTGGGTCATTTCTCCCCCCTGCCCCCACCCCCTCCCTTACCACCCACCCTGCCCCCTTCCTCTCCCCCCCAACCCCCTTGAACCCGGCAGAAACTATTTTGTCCTTATCTCTAATTTTGTTGAAGAGAGAGTATAAGAAATAATAGGAAGGAACATGGGGTTTTGCTAGTTGAGATAAGGATAGCTATACAGGGAGTTGACTCACATTGATTTCCTGTGCATGTGTGTTGCCTTCTAGGTTAATTCTTCTTGATCTAACTTTTTCTCTAGCTCCTGGTGCCCTTCTCCTATTGGCCTTAGTTGCTTTTAAGGTATCTGCTTTAGTTTCTCTGCGTTGAGGGCAACAAATGCTAGCTAATTTTTTAGGTGTCTTACCTATCCTCCCTTGTGTGCTCTCGCTTTTATCATGTGCTCAAAGTCCAATCCCCTTGTTGTGTTTGCCCTTGATCTAATGTCCACATATGAGGGAGAACATATGATTTTTGGTCTTTTGGGCCAGGCTAACCTCACTCAGAATGATGTTCTCCAATTCCATCCATTTACCAGCGAATGAATGATAACATTTCGTTCTTCTTCATGGCTGCATAAAGTTCCATTGTGTATAGATACCACATTTTCTTAATCCATTAGTCAGTGGTGGGGTATCTTGGCTGTTTCCATAACTTGGCTATTGTGAATAGTGCTGCAATAAACATGGGTGTGCAGGTGCCTCTGGAGTAACCTGTCTGACATGAGTTTTGAGCTTTGGGTTTAAATAGAGGAAGAATCGGGGAAGGAGCAAGAGGTGTGCGTAATGAAGTAGTCATGATCGTAGTGTGGTTGGTTGAGCGTTAACTCAGCTATAGTTCTGCTAGGTGGCTCTGAAGAAATCCTTATCCATTTAGGGGACAATCTGGCTGTGAGGGGGTGAGGTCATCTGTGAGGAATCCATGGTGACTGCAGGCTTAAGACAATGACTGGAAGCTTTCAGATGGCTTTCCAGGAGTCTGGGACAGGACATTCCAAACACTGACTGTGAGACACCTCAGTTACTCTCACCTCTGTGCCTTCAGAGATGGGTGATGAGACAGTGAAGTATCATCAGTTTTTAGACATACACTCACTCCTTCAGTGACTAACATGCCTATGTGCAGAGTAAAGCAGGAGTCTGATCTAAAGTAAAGGAAGCAGAGATGCCAGGCTTTTCTCCTGCATTTAGATACCTTGTGAGCCATGTGAGGAGTCAGCACTTTTAGCAAAAGCAGTCTGAGTACTGTCATACTAACTTAATCCTCACTTCCCCAGAAGTCATCAGTATCCCCTGTGTCCACTCAGGGAATGTGCAGCTGCCAGGACTGTTTGACCAGCCTGAGGGGGTTCCCTCTGCTTCCTGAACCTTACTCCTCCAGTTTCTTATGCCTCCTTCCACATTAAGGTCTTCAGTCCCTCCATGTTTTCCATGAAGTCCAGACTACCCCAGTGCCTCTTCTCTTCTTCCTTCAGCTGCTCCAGTCTAGTGGAGAAAATGGTTTGGGGCATAGACACCCAAATGTCCACTTAAAACAGCTGGCTGCCTGAGTCATGGACTGGTCAGGAAGGAAATGGAATTTAGAATCCCAGGAGATTTCCAGAGGAAAAGTTTGGACCACAGAAACCCCAGGTGAATACTTAGAGATTCAGCCTTGCCCCTGTGGCATGTGGGATTCTCCATTCTGGTTTTAAAGAGGCCAAGAGTCCTGGCTCACACCTTGGGAAAGGGGAAAAGCTCAAGAGGAGATATTTCATGGAAAGAACACCCAAGGGAGGGGCAGAGAATGGGAATTATAGAAATGAATGGGTGTGTACTTTGGCTATAGTCTAAGCCCAGAAACAGGGCTCTGGTAGGCATGAACTCTGCTGCCCTCTACAGAAAGGGCAGGAACATCCAGTGTTTGGGCACAGAGGGTGAAGCAGGTATCTACTTACTGAGACTTACAGAAATGGTCTTTCCAAGGACCCAAAGATCTTATCCAAGGACTCAGTGTAAGAGGATTAGGTGAAATACTCCTGAATTCTCTTCATGCCCAGGGAGGTGACCATATAGGACAAAACCTGTGATTGAGACAATGTGGAGCTGAGAGCAGTTCCCAAGCTCAGGAAGAGCCTGTCCTTAGCAGGAAACTCTTCTTCCTCAGGTGCTAGAGAGGTCAGCCTTTGGCAAGAGAGATGTAAAGGGGCTTTGGGAGAGAGGGAGAAAGTGTTTTTTGGAGGAAGGTAAAATGTCAGAACAAGCTTTTCTTCTACCTTAATTATCCCCCAGGTCTCCCCTCCCCTCAAGACACACACACACTTCTATGAGATTGGAATGCTTCATGAAAAGATCATGTCTTCTTCCTCAAGTCATCCAAAAATCCTTCCCAGTCTTATTGATCTGAAACCAGAACATGGACCTTGATTATGTCTGAACAAAATGAGACCTTTGCACCCAGGCATGGAGGACACCAGAGTATGGTTCTCCTTCACATGGTCCCATTTGTTGTCATGTGACTCCAATGATTTCAGCAGCCAAGTTTCACAAGTCCCACAGGAGGCGTCTCTGGGTCCTACTCATAGGTGACTCTGTCGTGTACCACCCTCCCCCACCCCCCACCCTCATCCCGTCAGCCCCTAAGCCAGACAGGGCCTTAGTTATCGACTGGTTGTCTGTTCAGTTTCCTATCATTATTGGACTAGCCTTTCAACTTATCTGTGTTTGAAATTACAAAGGGAAAAAGGTTGCAAATATATGGACTTCATAATATCTGTACTGTGCATGAATTACAGTGAACTCTGGCCTTGTAGCTACTTTAAAACTGTTTCAGTAATTACAAATATTACTGGTACTCAAAAGATAGATTTGAAATTTAAAAAGCAGGGCGACATTTTTAAAGCTCTTCCAGTAGGGGTCCAGCCATTATGGAAACAGAAGCTACACCACCATTAGACCTAGCAATCTCTCTCCTGGGTGTTTAACAAAAGGAGATGATGTCGCCACCTTTGCACGTTCGTGGTCATTTCGGCAATCTGCACAATAGCCAAGTATGGAAATATCCTAAACGTCCTGAAATAAACTCGAGAGGCTTTGCAGGGGACCGCAGCTGGACTTCTGACTGTGCGTCTTTACCTTAAGGAGGAAACCTTTGAAAAATGAAAACCAATTAACTGCTTAACTAAAACCTGTCTCTGAATACTCATGGATCACTTGAGGGTTATTTATTTATTTATTTATTTGGTTGTGTTTTTCTGGTTTTATTTCTTTGTGCCAATACAAACCTTACTGGAAGTAATGTAAAGTCATCTGGAAGAATTTTATTATGCGATATAATACCTTTGATCTTTTTCTGCTTTAGCCATGACACTTAAATTTCTGAACTACATAGTATTTTTTTTACAACTCTTTTGTTGTTGTTGTTAGGCAGTACTGGGGTTTGAACTCAGGGCCTCATGCTTGCTAGACAGGTGCTCTACCCCTTGAGCCACTCTGCCAGCCAGTATTCTCTGAATCCTTTACTGCCTAAAGATCTGTATGACACTGAAAGGTAGAAGAAAGGAGAGGTGTTTTAATTAGATCATTTTATTGTCATGAATAGGGTGATAAAAAGTGCCCCCAAACTATTTATTTTATATCATAGACTCCTTAATAAATGACAAGAGAGTACATATTCTGGTAAGAGTTAGTGAGGTGAATTTCTCAGCCTCAGTAAGTTCCCTTTTCTGCTATGTATACACTAGGCAATGTAAAGATGGGCCCTGTCCCGAATAACTGACAGCTGTTCAAACAGTTAGAGGACCTGAAGAGACTGGGCCTTCGGGTGGAGTCGCATCACACAGTCATTTAGCCATCGGCCAGCTGTAGAACTAACTCCTCCCTCCCAGCCTCTCCCCGAACTTCCAGGAACCCTGTGTTGGGGCCAGAGAGGGAACTGCCCAGTGGACAAAGGTCAGAAACACCACTAGCAGAGATGGTGTGGAGCAGGGCGAGGGCACATTCTCTTCTGCAGCTTTATTTTTAATGCTGTTTGTTTGCTTGTTTGTGGTGCTGGAGATGAGCTTAGGGCCTCACTTATCTAGGCAAGTGCTCTACCATTGAGCTCTACTTCCCCTCCTCCCCACACCCCTACCCTCCCTTTTCTGAAGCTTTAAAGAAATCAATGCCTTTGAATGTCAGGTCAAGTTTAATTGTTTTTGTTGTTTGTTTTTCAGGCAGTCCCTCTACCACTTGAGCCAATCCACCAGCCCAAGTTTAACTGTTATTCAAATCTAGCAAATATTTGTTGACCACCTACTTATTTGGGGGGGGGGCGGGTTGCTAGGGATTAATTACAGGTCCTCATGAATGCTAAGCACACACTCCACTATTGAGCCAAACTCCCACCCTTGAGTACCTATCTTCATAAAGCATGGCTAGCAATATACATAAATACTATCTTACTTAACTTTCACAACAGAAGCACTTATTACTGTGCATTAAGGTTACAGAGGTGTAATATTGTTTCGGGCTGGTGTCAAGGGTCCTTGCCTTCACTAGCCCAAGAACTGGCCAGGGAGGCAGTGAATTGACTCACGAGATGACAAGGTCAGCACACAAGTAGGATTTATTAGAGAGAAAGGAAAGGCTACAGCTGGAGCAGTGCAGCGGAGCCTGGAAACTCCCAGTTGTTTACATAGAGGGGTTTTTATTTGGCTCCTTTTGTTGAGGTGGGGGGTCAGGAGTCAGGAGTGGAGTGGTCTTTTACCACATCTCTGCAGGAACATATACACAATCCTGTGAAAGCCTCCTGCTTATCAGCCTTATGGCATTTTGAGGCATCCCCGGGGGGGGGGCCATGACTTGTGAGGCCGCATGTCCTTTTACAGGACGTAGGGCTCACAGTGCTCTCATGGGGAATGGGGGCACTGGCTCATTTTGTCTTCTGAGCCCCCAGACCCAACAATATCAAAACAGAATTGAGCAAGCCCTATAAGCAAGCAGCTCTCTGCCTGCTCTTCTTACTCCTCATTCAACGTCACCCAGAAGTTGGGATCGCACAACATTCTCAAAGTGCAAACATCAGCATTTGCTTTGACTCTTTCTTATAGGCCGGCTTGTTGGGTTCTCCTACTGTATTATTCACTAGAACTCATGTGTCAGGTTCAAAATACAAAACCACATGGTTTTTACTTTAAGAGCAAAGTAAAGGATTTTTCAGTAACACCTCTGACTACACAACAGTTTTCAAGGTAATTAGAACAAAACCCTTGGGCGGAGGTGGGGGGGCATGGTGCAAGTAGTAGAGTACCTATCAAACAAGCAGGAGACCCTAATTATAAACCCCATATCCCTCCCCCAAAAAACCCAAAACAAAAACCATAACCCTATGTAGAACGTGCTCTACAGTAATACATATTTTTTCTTTTTATCAGGTCGGCTAGAAGATCAATATGTAATCAGATTTCTGAAGGAAAAGTTAAAATCCATGCCTTGTAAGAATCAAGGCTACATTTTGGATGGATTCCCAAAGACCTATGACCAGGCAAAAGACCTGTTCAGTCGTAAGTTTGAGTGTTCTCCACGTTTTGGGTTTATAGTCAGGTAAGTTGCAACCTTATCATTCAAAGAAAGTCATTCCATTAAATCAACAAACAATTGGAGAGACTTATTTTTGACTCTTGGCTTACCTTTTATTAGGTGCATAGCCTTTACACCTCTGTTTTATTTTACTGGAGCATAAATGTTGAACATGAAATATACCCTCTTTTTTTTTTTTTTTTTTGCAGCACTGGGGTTTGAACTCAGTTCCTCACACTTGTTTGGCAGGTGCTCTACCACCTGAGCCACTCTGTTAATCATTTTTTTGTGTTGGGTATTTTAGAGATAGGGTCTCATAAACTATTTGCTCAGGCTGGCTTTGAACCATGGTCCTCCTGATTTCTGCCTCCCACATAGCTGGGATTATAGTCATGAGCCACCTGTGGCTACCAAAATATACCCTCTTAACAAATATTTAAGTGTACAATACACTATGACTGACTCAATATACTCTGTTGTTCTAGAGCTTACTCATCTCACTGGACTCATTGACTAGCAATTCTCCTTCCCCCTACTGGCGGTCCCTTCTCACTCTGTCATTCTATGAATTTGAGGTACCTTGCACTAGTGGACTCATGCATACTTGTTCTTCTGTGACTGACTTATTATTGTACTTAACATAATGTCCTCATGTTGTCATATATGGCAGCCTTTTCTTCATTTTTAAAGCTGCATAGTATTCCATTGCATGTATGTGCCAAATTTTCTCAATCTATTCACCTATTGATAGACATTTAGGTTGTCAGACTGTTTCTAAAACACACATTCTGTGTATGGCTAGTTTCCATTAGTTACTGCTAGGTTAAAATATGGTATTTGAAGTCAGGTGTGGTGGCACACGCCTGCAGTTCCAGCACTATGGAGGCAGAAGCGGGAGGATCTTGAGTTTAAGGCCAGCCTAGGGTATATAGTGAGACCCTGTCTCAAAACAAAACAAAACAAAATTGAATTTTTGCTGTCATTTCCAGTAATAAGTCAATAAACACAACTACTTATATTGTTATTTTATTAGAGGAAGATGAGGAGGAGGAAGAAGAAATCAGAGGCAAAATGTTTCCCATTGATAAATTAATTGTACCTGGTAAGTTTAATTGTAACCTACAGGATAATTTTTTTTTTTTTTTTTTGCCAGCACTGGGGTTTGAACTAAGGGCCCCACACTTGCTAGGCAGGTGCTCTTGCTGCTTGAGCCACTCCACCAGCCCTCCAAGATCAAATTTATAGGAATACTATTCAACATCTCTCTCGTACCAATACAGTCTTTCTGAGTTTGATAAACTAGATCTATAATAAGGCAAAAAAAATCAGAAGACATGCTCAAGTACAACTCAGAAATTAGAGAATACATGGAGGGGATGGGTGAATGTCAGCAATATTGAAGTTTGCAAGTGGATTGAAATCCCTTGGATAACACTCATTTCTGCAGCTCTCTCCTGCACTTTGTCCAGAGCCTGGTTTCTGGGTCATCTGGGGAGACAGTGAAGGCCTGGATTATGGCAGCTCCTTCCCTGCTCTGGGCTTGGCACTAGTGGTGCTGTGATCTTTTCCAGAAGACACTCAGCTCCTAAATGAGAAGAGCAGGGGAGGCCCTTTTTGTTTCACTGTTAGCATCACAGCAGTTTGAACGTGGCACGCATTTACCCAGAGGTTTCACAGTGTACTACTGAAAGTGAAGCATAAAGACCTTGGCCTATGCAGTCGGACACACTGAGCACAGGGCGAGCGTTGCTGTGACCTTCCTGTTAACTTTTAAAAGTTTTGTTGCTGTTTTTCAGTCAATTTGTATTCGGCATAAGCATAGGGAATGATTTTGGGTCATGTGATCAACACAAGAACGGAATGGTTGTTTCCAGCCATCTAGGTCAAGGGTGTAACTAAAAGGGCCTGATCACTGGCATCAAGTCCCTCGAGGCCACAGGTCATGGCTGTAATTATCTCTGTCTTGGTCCAGGCACAACTGGCAGAGAAGACTCTGGAAGCACTGAGACCCCCAGATAGCAATCATCCTCAGAGATGGATGGTTTTTTACCTGTGGGCTCAGAAAGCAGTGGCAGAAGCATGAAGTGCCAAATGGTTGGTTGTTTCACACATCCTATTAATTTAGGTGTATTCCTCATGAAAACTTGAAAAGTTGATTCTCATCCATAACCAGGGGTGTCTAGTTCTTGAGAGTTTATTGCTTCTGGGCAGCAATCACTTACCACAAATTCATGGTAAATTGTAATGCTTTTGCTGAGACAATGAATAAAATTCAGCTCAAAGTGCAACAGGCACCAAGAGAGATATAAGCTCAGTGAACCTTCCCATGATCCTACAAGGCAAGAACTACACCCAAGTTACCAGATTCAGGAGTGAAAGCCCAGAGATGTATCCAAGCACCCTCCACTGGGGAGTGGAAGGGCTTTCATTCAAACTCAGGGCTTCTCACTCTACTTTATCCAGAAAACAGAGTTAATGAAACCACCCATAAGATAAGGAAATGGGAACACAGAAGTAAAGCAACAAGTGATTCTGAATCATGCTCTACTGTGCTGAACACTCTTTGTTGGACAAAGTCCAAACACGGCTAAGATGTAATCTGCTTGGAAGGTTTACTCTGTTCTAGTAAATTGTCTTCTTTCCAGAAATGGTCTTTATTTTCTATCTTCCTAAAAGAAATCAGAGCATTGTCTCACATGGTCTTGTAGGATTTTCATCTCTGGAGGTGGCTGAGTGATGACACAGGGAGGTCCATGTCACTGGAAAAAGACTTTACTCCTCACACTTCCTCAGAGAAGGGGCTCTCCACACCACACAGGACTCCATGAGGAGTCCCTCATGTGGTCAGGAGGCAGAGGCAGGAGCGAGGGCAAAGCCTAGGCCAGAGCTTTGACAGGGTTTTCCCTGGGAAAGTGAGGCAGGCCAGGGTAAAAGCTTGAGATTGTCTATGAAGGGCATCTCTAGCTGCCTGGTACCTAGCCCTGGGGTCATTTAAAGCAGGGAAAACATTGGCTTGGTGTGGAAGAGTGAGCTAAAGGGGGTGATGGCCTGCGGAAGAGGTGTGCTCCCAAGTAACTTGCTTTCTGTCTTTTAGGAATTAGTTAGACCTGGGAGGAGCAGTCTCTCCCCACGCCTGTGAGATGCCCACGATGTCAAAGCATCATGAGATGCAGGAAAAAATGGTTAATACAAGCCCAGGTCCTTGTATTAACCTATGGTGATTCAGCTCTGGCTGTGTTACCTCTCACACCTGACCCATCCTTGTGTTTTTCCATCGGCATCAATTTGATTCCTAGATCTAGCTGAAGGAGACAAACTGTTTTTTTCTTTTGGCGGCACTGGGGTTTGAACTCAGAGGCAGGTATGTTACCACTTGAGCCACTCCACCAGCCCTTTTTTTGTGATGGGTTTGTTTGAGAACTATTTGCCCTGGGGCTGGCTTTGAACCACAATCATCCTGATCTCTGCCTCCTGAGTAGCTAGGACTACAGGTATGAGTTTCTGGTGCCCAGCTAAGAGATAAACTTAAAGTTACATATAACTGATAAATATGGAAAATGTCATTAAAACCTAGATTTTCACATGACTCCAAAAACAGTGACCTCTTTGTCATGTTATACCAAAGATTTGTGATTTCCGATCCACAGATGCCCAGCGTAAGACAGTCGGCATTCTGAATCCTTTTATCACCATACTGCCAGATCCTAAAGTTCTTTATGAATCATAAAGAGAAAGGACTTTTAAAAATGATCTGCAGGGAATTATATTTTATCACATTAAAGTTCTTTGAAGATTGGAAGGCCACATATGCTACTCACTACTTACCATATTTGATTAACTAGAATCCTCCCAATCACTGAGAAAAAGCTATAATATTATACATGTGAAGAAAACGCCGCACACCATACACAAAGGAGGCTCACGAGAGTTATCTCATGTCCAAAAGTTTAATAAGCAGGGTGGCTGGCCGAGAGAAAATGGCACAGCAGCTTCTCAGCCGGTCTGGTCTTAAGTAGCATTTGGGAGAAAGCAAGGGCTAGGGGACGGTCTTTGATCTGCAAAGGAAGAGACCAGCTGCAGGAGCAAGCTGCAAAGGAGGCAAAGGAGGAGGCGGGAGATAAGGAACAGTGAGCCTTGACCAGCAGAGGATGAGACCGGCTGCTGAAGCAATGTGGAGGGGCGGGCAAGGAAGAGGAGGTGGGAGATAAGGAATGGTGGGTTTTGTTTGTAAGGAGTGAAACCAGCTGCAGTTTAGGCTGCAGAAGAGACGGTTCCCATCAATACATACTTTGAAATTCTTAGATTACTAACAGAATTAATCAGTTTTCAAGTAGATGTCTAACATCATGGACCTTAACGAGGTTCCCTTTCCAGGGAATTTATTGGCCTAATTTTGATTTAAGTTCTACACTAGAATTTGGGTAGCTATGCATGAAAATCCAATGGTCAAAGATGAGCAAGCCAGATCAGAGCAGGGGTATTATCAGATTATCAATAGTTTACAGGATTTCCTCCCACAGGCTCAGTGCTCAACCTTTGTTTTCACCATGAGCATTGTGGTCACACATGTTCCACATACCCTGTGGGCACACCCTTCTCTAGATCTGGTACACTTAACTTTCTCATCCACTCAAGAAAGCTCATTAGACTGCAAGATGAGAAAGGTAGTGCTGCTGGTGAACCAACAAAATTTAGAAGAAAAAAACATCACATCACTCCCAAGCTTTGCTGGGCTCTTAGAGATAGCAGGTTATTTGGATGCACTGGGCACCCGTGTATGCTGTTGCTGTTATTGAGAGCATCCGAGAATAGCAGCTCTCTTAGCAAAGCTTATTTCACTAACTTGCACTTTAATCCTTCACTCACTCAACACGTATTCATTCAGTGAACTTGTACTAGAAGCTAGAGAAGCAGCTGCTCTCTTAGTTTAAAAGAAAATCACAGGTGGGCACAGTTAATCTGTGAAATGTTTCTAAGTGCATGCTATATTGAGCATAGATGTTTCTTAGCCAAGGAAAAGAGCTGGAGCCATAGAAATTAAAGTCCTAAGTGGGGATTCTCCATTGTTCTTATTAATTTGCCAAACCACCCATCGAAGCATTTTGCTCAAAGCCTGTGGTATTTGTGCTGGAAAGGAGGCAAAGTGAGAAATGACTAGGAAGCTGATGTCACAGGGTTATTAGAGAGTTCCAATTTTCACTGTCTGATGCTTTTATTAAAAGGAAGAGAGGGAAAATAATAGATTGTACAAGATACTGATTGGTTGGGCCTAGTAGGGTAGGTAGTCTCTGAAACGTGTGACTTGTATGTATTTATCCTCCGTGAGTCTGCAACAGCATGAGGTCTGACTGGTACCCAGACCCAGGCGCACTGGGTCACCAGCACCCTGCTGCACTGGCCCAGCTCCAGAGCTTTTTCTCCTCCCCAGAATTTGTTTGCAGCCTGGACGCCTCGGATGAGTTTCTGAAGGATCGGGTGATGAACCTCCCTGAGAGCGTGGTGGCAGGGACCCACTACAGCCAGGACCGGTTCCTCCAGGCACTGAGTAACTACCGGGACCTCAATACCGAAGATGAGACAGTCTTCAACTATTTTGATGAAATTGAAGTCCACCCAATGCACATTGGTATGAAATGATCTCCAGTGCTCCCAGCAGATCTGACTAGCGTTCGTGAGGCTGAAGGAGGATGGGGAGGACATGGAACAACTATATGACCGATGGTTCTGGAAGCCACAGATGCACTGGGCACTCTTCCTGGGGAGCCATTTTACTAGGGGATATAATGGTGGGAGGGTGTTCTTATAAGGATAGAGTAGGAATGTCAAATTGGCCTATTTCTGCAAAGCCACTTCAGAGAAATTGTGTTTGCTGCTGGCTGTTTTGACCCAGGTTTCCTGGGCCACTGTACTGTCCTTATTGCAGTGCTGGGCACTGGTGCTCTTCACACTCCCTCCTGGCCTTCCCTCCCCGCCAGCTCACCCCTTAGCCAACAGAAATGCAAATTACATTTTCCCTTGTTTCCTGTAAATCCTCAGTTCAGCACCCAGCAAGCACTCGGGAAGTGTGATGACGTCAGCCTCCTGCCCTGGCTCCAGGTGTCAGTGTCCCTAACTGTTAGAAACAGTTCACCTTGACCTGGTGAACCCCTGCACTCCCTCCTGGCTTTCTGAATTTTGATGCTTCTTCCTCCTCTGGTTTGGGGAGAAACTATCTTCCCCTTGCCTGGTGCAATGCTTACTGGTTAGCCAGATGAGGCAGTATTGGGAGGCTTAGAGCTAAGAGGTAGAAGAGACGGAAGGCAGGAGAGCCCATTCTAGTTCTGACTCGGCTTCAGTTTTCTCATCTGTGAAACAGGAAAACAATCAGACTTGTAAGACTTTTGTTACAAATGGTAATTAAGAAAAAGAAAGTGGTTGGCATATTGAAGGAGTTTGTTATTACTACCAATACTAAAGCACAAGATGATGTACAATTGAGAAATAGAGAGCTGGGCAGGGTGGTACATGCCTGTAATCCCAGCTGCTTGAGAGGCAGAAGCAGGAATCTAACAAGTTTGAGGCCAGCCCGGGTAACTTAGCAAGACCTTGTCTCAAAAGGGCTGGAGAAGTAGTTCAATGGTAGAGCACTTGCCTAGGTCAGCCTGGGCTTCATAGTGATACCCTGTTTCAAAAAAAGAGAAGCCAGACGCTGGTGGCTCATACCTATAATCCTAGCTACTTGGGAGGCTGAGATCAGGGGGATGGAAGTTCGAGAGCAGTCCTGGCAAATAGTTTGTGAGATCCTATCTCCAAAATAACCAGAGCAAAATGAACGATAGAGCACATTTTGCACATTGGCAGTGATTGGATCTTTTCCTCTGCATAATGGACATGTTTTATATGTAAAAGCTAAAAATTCTGTACTTAGTAATATGGAAATTTGTTTACACTATTTAATTAGAGAACTAGGAAAAAACGGTAAATTTCA
Source organism: Castor canadensis (assembly GCF_047511655.1). Classification (NCBI taxonomy): domain Eukaryota; kingdom Metazoa; phylum Chordata; class Mammalia; order Rodentia; family Castoridae; genus Castor; species Castor canadensis. The sequence goes on along the minus strand of NC_133388.1, from coordinate 13,282,291 downwards.
GAGAAATAGTCATTGTCACCTTTTCATTAAAATCCAAAAAGTTATTTATAGAAAGATCAGGAAAGTCTGAGAAAGAAACCTTGAGACAAACAGAAATGAGCAGGAATAAATGGGTGACCACTGTGTCCCTGTCTCACTCTACACCGTGACATTTGGCCTCATCTCCACACTGACAACCAGGCAGATAAAGTAAAAGTGAGGGGAGAAATGTCCTAAGGATGGAAGTCGGGTAGGTGTCCCCAGGTCAGGAATGTGGCACGGCCTCAGAAGGGTCCAGATGGGACCCTGGACAGATGCTGGGAACCACATTCTCTGCATCTCTGGACGCCACTTTCTCTCAGTGGCTTTTCAATCTTTTCTTCTTCTGGAACAGTGATCTTTTCAGATCAGTGTACTCTTCCTGCTCTCTGGCCCACACAGTGGTGGGTCAAGGCCATCCAACAGTCCTGGAGTTGTCCTGTTGCACTAGGAGTCAAGTTCAGGACTGGACTTGACTCTCTCTGTTCCAATTCCACATTCCTAAAAGGGCCACTCTGCTGGTCAAGGTTTGGTCGGTACCCACCCGGGCTCCAGCATTAGGATGGATATCGACTGGGGAGAATTGTCCCCCATGGGCTCATCCTCCAGAAATAGAGCATTTTCTCTCTCTCTCTCTCTCTCTCTCTCTCTCTCTCTTGCAATACTGGGGCTTGAACTCAGGGCCTACATCTTGAGCCAGCCCTTTTTTGTGATAGGGTCTTTGAACTATTTTCCCAGGCTGGCTTCAAACCATTATCCTCCTGATCTCTGCCTCCTGAGTAGCTAGGATTACAGGTGTGAGCCACCAGCACCCAGCTTACTTTTAAAACCATTTTAGGTCACTTGGTGACATCAAGACTGTAATTAATCAAAGGAATCAGGAAGAAATGCATTTAAATTCCATGGATCAGGCAATGAGGAAGTGGCAGATGTGACTTTATTTTTTTGCTTTTTTAATGGCTTACTTCTGCTCACTAATAAGGCACTGACTCTGCCTTTCCCCACTTCCCATGCTAGATTCTCCTGGTGTCTCCAGTCTACACTAAGGTCACACAAGCAGTGGCTGTGGACAGGAGTGGGCAAGCAGTTACCAGAAATAGGTCTGTAAGGTATAGAAATAAAATTTTTCTAAGGCTGGGGGCATGGTTCAAGTGATAGTGGCTACTTAGCAAGTCTGAGCCCTCACTTCAAACCCCACCGCCACCAAAGGAAAAGATTGTTTTTCCAGTACTGGGATTTGAACTCTGGCCTCACACTTGCTAAGAAAGCACTCTACCATTTGAGACGTGTCCCCAGTCCTAAAAAAGGGAAGGGAAAGGGAGAGAGAGAGAGAAGGAGGAAGAGGGAGAAGGGGAGAGAAAAGGAAAAAGAAAAGAAAATCCGGGCATGGTGCCTGATACCTGTGAGAGGTTGAGGCAGGAAGATTGGGGGTTCAAGGCTAGCTTGGGCTACATAGTCTCAAAAAACAAAAACAAAAAAAGCATGAAGAAAAAGGTCTGGAAGGGATCATACCAAAATGATGTGCTCACTGTACTCCATTCTCTGCAGACCCCTTCCAAGAAAACCCAAGAGAGTGGTATGAAATCCATTACTTCAGTGACCTTGGGGAGCTCTGTGTTTTTCAACAAGCCTTTCGACTCCTCCTCCCATACCCCTTTATGTATTATAAATTGCAAATGTATTCCAGTATCATTAACTTCCAGAAACAGCAATTAGGAGCCTCAAAGTCAACACGTGCAGGACCTCTTTTTGTGGAGACCTCTGGAGGGTCTGTCCCAGCCTTTGCTTGAATACTTCCAGGGAGAGAAGCCTTGTTACTTTTGCCATGTTTCTCAGCTTTACCTGAGAAAATGACCTTACCAGGGAGGTTTCAGAGTGCTTGCCGAGCATGCGTGAGGCTCTCAGTTTGCAAACCCAGTACTACAAGTGAATAGAGAATAAAATAAAACTAAAATTGCCAGGTCACAGTTTTAGAGGCTCTACCCCATGGCTAGTTGACCCTGTTGTTTTGGGCCTGTGGTGAGGCAGCAGATCTTGATGGGTGCTCATGCCAGATCAAAGCCACTGACTTGTGCCAGGAGTAAAAGAGAACAGGAAAAATCTGGAATCCCACAATCTGCTATGAGGCACACTGCAGTGACCTCAGGCCCTCCTGCTAGGTGGTGGCTCCACCACCTTCCAGTGTACTACCCTAGGGACTAAGTGTTGAACGCATGGGCCTTTGGAGGACATTCAAGAACCAAACTATAGCATGGTCCGCCATTTCTGCATCCATTCACTCAGATCAACAGTGATTATTAGACCGAATGCCCCCAAGCCCAAACCCTCCTATCCATGACTCTCTGCCCATGAGAAGAGGAGACTTGAGTGTGGGAATTTACAAAATGTACTGTCACAAATTTATAGTAATCAAGCATTTTCCTAATTGCAGGCAGGCCTAGAATATAAGCATGTGTTGATCTCTTCTCTCCTGGATATTTAAAGATGTAGGAAAACTTGAAGGCGCTCAGAACAGACTTGTGATCAAACAGCTCATCAAAGAGATTGGTGAGCCTCGAAACTATGGACTCACAGATGAAGAGAAGGCAGAAGAGGAGAAGAGGTTAGTGGAGGAACGCATGGCCAAGGAGGCTGCTGAAGAAGCAAAACGCCTGCACGAGGAGGCCATGGAGACGGCAGAGAAGATAGCCCGCTGGGAAGAGTGGGTGAGTGGGTGAGCGTATGCAGGGGAAGAAATGGAGGCTGACGAAGCTACAGAGGGCAGATCCACTTCCCATCTGCTGTGGAGACACATCATCGGAAGAACCCCCAAACAAGTTTTTGTTGTGCTTTCTTTGGTTCCTTTTTGCCATGTGTACCAGTTTTAAAAAGACATCCATGGTCTTTTTAGTATTAATAACAAAAGTACCCATTGTCAGTGGTGTTAATAATAATCATCTTGGGCTGGTGGAGTGGATTAAGTGATAAAGCACACTAGCAAGCCTGAGGCCTTGAGTTCAAACCCCAGTGCCACAAACTAATAATAATAATAATATACATCTCTGTAAATGTAAAATAGTAATTTTCATCTCTGTAAACGTGTAGCATTTTACTGCATGATGATCTCATGATTTGATTCGATTTTCCTTCATTTGTCCATCTACCCTGGTTGGTCAGGCTCATCCTCCCTTCCTCATTCCCCAAATCTCTAAGTCTAATAAGTGATTCTACCCCCAAAGTTAGCCCCCAAATCCGTTACAGCTCTACACTTCTGACCAAGGTCAGTGTCTTGCCAGAATTACATAGTGCCCTCTGGCTGGGCTCCCAGATCTACCCTGTCCATCTTGGACCTGTTGCAATGCTTCTGCCAGGTGACCCTTCTAAAATGCAGATCAGCCACAGCCCTACTAGTTAAGCCTCTTCTCCAGCTGCCAGCACTGTTAGGGAAACACTCACACTGCTTGTGAGGTCCTTTATGACCTGGCTATGTGTATTATTTCCCAGTTTTAAACTGCGTGACATTACACTTCTCATACCACCTGCATGACTAACTTCCTTATTTGCCACACGTCTTTACAAGAAGTCATCTTTCCACTGAGACTTTTTCTGATTCAGCTCCTAACATCTCCTTTGAAACTGTGAAACTTTTCCTCTTTACACTTATTCTACCTAACGTATTGTTTATTTTATGTATTTATCTTGCTTCTTGCCTTTTCCTGGGCAGAATTTAAGTTGCATGTTGTTATTCACTACTGTGTATTCAGTGACTACAACAGTGCCTGACCTGTAATGGGCACTCGGTGAAGGAAAGATGTCCTTATGCACACACCTGTGGTAACCGATTAACCTTAGAAGAAATCCCTAATATTTTCTACGTTAGACTTGGCATGGTTTAAGCCTGATACATATTTCTAAACTACCCTGTGGCAAGGGTGAAGCAGTTCACACATCATGTTTCCCCATACTTTCTCCAACCCCGCTTTCTCAATTTTGCTCACACACGTTGAGCTGATAAACAAAAAAAACCCATTGTCGTCATACTCATTTCTCTCATCACTCATTAGACCTTTTCTATGGGAGGGGAGGGAAGGGGAGAGGAGGGAAGGAAAGGAAAAATTCCAGTTCATGATCTTCTGAGTGACTAGGTCAATTGGAAATGCCACCTTTACGGTAAGGTGCTGACCGTCTTAGAAGTACCACGTTCTGGTGCGCTCTGCGGCGAGTTGGGTGACACTGTTCCGTGCGTCCTCCCCTTGCTGACCACACACACTCCCCTCGCCCACCTTCCACCGACAGAACAAGCGGCTGGACGAAGTGAAGCGGGAGGAGAGGGACTTGCTGGAGGCGCAGTCCGTGCCCTTGAGGAACTACTTAATGACCTACGTCATGCCCACGCTCATGCAGGGCCTCAATGAGTGCTGTAAGGTTCGGCCCAACGATCCCGTGGATTTCCTGGTAAGATTTGATTGTTCAGTATCATTTTAAGATAAAATATGCCTGCAACTTAACAGAAAGCCAGTTGAGGTAGAGAAAATGTATGTCTAGTTATTTAGGAAATAGTTTCTAATACATTTACAGTAACGTTTTTCCTCTCTCTCTTTCTCTCTCATGTATTCTTACATAAGATTTTTGTTATTCATTTGGAAGCAAGGAATTTATGTGCCTTTATTTTTCAAATTACCGCTGACGGAGTGGCTCAAGTCCTAGAGTGCCAGTCTAGCGGTCAGAAGGTCCAGACTTCAAATTATAGTAAAAGTACAAACATACGACTAAAAATGAGTGCCTTGTAAATTGTTGACCTTTTTCTGTTTTTAATTGTAGGCAGAGTATCTCTTCAAGAACAATCCTGAAACACAGTAAACTTCACAGATCACGTGACTTCAGAGAACTAGAGATCCACTTCACATTATAATTTGAAGTTGCTTTCAAAAATGCTTTTCCAGGTTTTGCATTTTTTTCCCTATAAACAAATATTCTGTTAAGTAGAATCATTATTAAAAACTATATTACAATGACTGACTGCTTCATTAAAACTTTACTTGAAAAGCATGGTGACAAGGCATATGTGCACTGCCCATGGGACAGTGGCTCTGCGTAATCATGGTTATAGCAATTTAACTTGAAGCATGAAGAAAATCAGACTCTACATTAGTCTATCATGTAGGCTAATGATTTTACAGAATGTTACAGCCCCAAGAGCAATGGTGTTAAAAATGGAAATAAATTAGAATGGCTTACGTCTGTCTGAGTCAGACATGATTGGTTTCCGTAAGGCTGCTTTTGTGTGCAGGGCTGGATTCCAGCCATCAAGTCAGAAAACTGGAAACCACAAGGTGGAAAAATTCCTGTGGCAGGGTGAACAATACTATTATTTGAGGTAGAAAGTTGCTAAATATTTTTGACAAGCTAACTTTATAATATATATAGGCATAAGCTGTCGATCCCTATAGTTTTTTCCTAGCTCTAAAATCCCATAAAAATCCTAGAATTATCCTAAATGAAAAATCAGGTTAGGTTTACTTTAATAGCATATGTTTCATCTCTTTCAATTATATAATCTGAATAAAATTGCACTTTATTACCATAAAATGCACATAACATAAAATGTACCTGTGTGACAGGTGCAAAAAAAAAAAAAGGTACCAGTGTAAACTATTTTTTTATTTTTTTTTTTGTGGTACTGGGGTTTGAACTCGGGGCCTACACCGTGAGCCATCCCACTAGCCCTTTTTTGTGTTGGGTTTTTTTTTTTTTTTTTTGAGATAGGGTCTCGTGAACTATTTGCCCTGGCTGGCTTCAAACTGCGATCCTCCTGATCTCTGCCTCCTGGACAGCTAAGATTACAGGCATGAGCCTGGCTACTTTAATTATTTTTGAGATAGGGTCTTATGTTTATGCCAGGCTGGCCTGGACCTCAGTCCTCCTGTTTGTGCTTCCTATAACAGACACTCCACCATACTCAACTTTTCATTGGTTAGATGGGGTTTCCAGAACTTTTAGCTCAGGCTGACTTCAAGCCACGATTCTCCCTATTTTTGCCTCCGACAGAGCTAGGACTATAGGCGTGAGCCACCATGCCCAGCCAATGTAACTTTTCAAAGCATATCTTCAGTGGTCTTAAGTACACTCCCAATGCCATGCACTCACCACCATCATCTAGCTCTGGAACTTTTAATCACCCCAAAGGAAACCCCATACCCAGCTCCTAGCAGCCACTGAGACTTCTTGCTCTCTGTCACAATGGATTTGCCTATTCTGATCATTCCATATAAATGAAATCAAACAATATGTGGCCTTTGTGTCTGGCTTCTTTCACTTAGCATAATGTTTCAAAGTTCATCGGTGTTGTAGCATGTAATGATACTCCCTTCCTCTTTATAGCTGAATGATATTCACTGTATGGACTTACCACATTTTACTCCGTCATTCTTTTGTTGATGGACATTGGGGTTGTTTCTGCCTTTTGGCTACTGTGAGAACTGCTTATGAACATCAGAGAACAGATTCTTCTTTTTTTTTTTTTTTGAGATAGGGTCTCACTATGTAGCCCAGCTGGCCTCAAATATCCTTCTGCCTTGGCCTACCAAGTGCCAGGATTACAGGCATGGAGTACCCCATCCCCCGCCAGAAATTCTTGTTGAATGCTTGTCAGTTCTTTCGGGTCGATGCGTAGGAGGTGAGTGGCTGACCGATTGTAATCATGTGTAACTTATTGAGGAGCTGCCAAGCTGGCTCCCACCAGCAGTGTATGACAGCCTCCAGTTCTCTGCAGCCTCACCTACACTATTATTTTCCATTTCCGTTTTTATTTTATTTTTTTTTTTTAGTTCTGGGAATCAAATTCAGGGCCTTGCTAAGCAAGTACTCTACCACTGAGCTATACTTCTACCCCCTTGATTGTTTGTTTATTTGTTTATTAAGTTACATCCCCAGACCCGTTTGTTATTATTTCAGACAGGTCTTGCTAAATTGCACAGGTTGGCCTCAAACTTGCCTTAGTTTTCTAAATAGCTGGGATTACAGGTACGTACCAGTATGCTTCGTCTTGGTGGTACTAGGGTTTTGAACTTGGACCTACACTTGCTAGGCAGATGCTCTGTCATTTCAGCCATGCCCCCCAGCCTTTTTTTGCTTTAGTTATTTTTTGGGTAAGGTCTCTCATTTTTGCCTAGTGCTAGCCTCAGACCATGATCCTCCTAATTGTGGCCTCCCACTTGGCTGCAATCACAGGTGTGCACTACCAGGCCTGGCGTATTGATTGAGATGGGGACTCAGTAACTTTTTGCCTTGGCTGGACTTGAACCTTGATCCTCCTGATCTCTGCCTCCTGAGTAGCTAGGATTAAAAGCATGAGCCACCACACCCAGCTGTTTGTTTATTTTTATTTTTATAGTAATTCTAGTGGGTATGAGATGGCACCATATTGTAACTAAGCAATATTTATATTTGTTGGTGCTGGGGTCGAGCCCAGGGCTTTGTGTATGCTCAGCACACAACTACCACTGAGTCAATAGTACCCTTTAATGCATGGAAATCTTTTAATTTTGATGAAATCCAAGTTACCTATTTTTTCTTTGTAATTTTCAACAATTTGAAGTCATTAGTCTCTATAATAGTTACATTTTCAGACCTTCATTTCATGACCTTGTTTCTTTGTTCACTGAAAAACCCCCCAGGAATCAAGAGAACACTTGTACATCATCGCCTACAGACCTCTTTCTGCCTTCACTTCTGCTGCAGGAGGACCGTCTGTGCTCCTTCCTGTCTATGGCAGCCTTGTGCCCTGGATCCTGTCCCTTCCCATATCGTTGATTCTGCTCTCATAATTGTCCCTTCTCTCTAGTAACTTAACTTTTCTCTTAGTTCTGAATCTTAGCTTCCATACTTGAAAAAAAAAAAGAAAAAATAGTAAAACATCACATCTGCCTCCAACACTGGCTCCAGTATTCTGCTCCCCTTTCTAGCAAGGTTACTAGTGAAGCATACATTTTCAAATCCCATGGTCCTCACCTTACTTGGCCTCTCATACCATCAGACACATCATCTTTTCCTGCTTGAATCTGTTGAAATTGTTCTAAGAAGGGGGAGGGGACAAGGGAGAAGGATGGGGCAGGGTAAATGTAACTAAGTTATATATTGTGAGAATATATGTAAATATCACAATGTATGGTTCTTGCTGGGCACCAGTGGCTCATGCCTGTAATCCTAGCTACTCAGGAGGAAGAGATCAGGAGGATCGTGGTTCAAAGCCAGCTCGGGCAAATAGCTCATAAGACCCTACTGCAAAAAAAAAAAAAAAAAAATCACAAAAAAGGGCTGGTGCAAAAAAAAAAAGTATTCCCCTTTTATTATATGCTAATAAAATTTTTAAAAATAAACTTTGTTTTTTTTTTAAATCTTGGGCTTGTGGAGTGGCTTAAGTGTTAAGAACACCTGCCTAGTAAGTGTGAGGCCCTGAGTTCAAACCCCAGGGCCAAAAAAAAGAAAGAAAAAAAAATCTTGGCAAATTCACTATGGAGTCTAGTTCTCAGCTGTGAGTGAAGAGATCTCAGCAAGCAGGACATCATGTCCCAGCTACCCAAGTGGCTGAGATGGGAGCACCACTTGAAGTCAGGAGTTTGAAGCCAGCTGGGGAAACATAGCAAGAACCATCTCCAAAACAAAAAGTACAAGAAAGAGTGATCTCAGCGGTTTCTGGATCAGTTTCAGGGCCCTGTCATATGACTTGTCTTCCCTGGTTTCCTAGGAGACCAGGAGCAAAGGCAGAGTACCAGTTTATTTACAGTGAGAAACAACCATCAGATGGGCTGGTCCTTGCACTCCCTTCGCCAGGACATTCTCTTCCCAGAAACAGATTCTTTGAGAAGTTACATGATTACAAGCGCTTGGGAATGCAAAATCAGGACAAGGCAATAGCCTCTGCTAGCTGGCTGGTCCCGTCCTTCTTGACCAAGTGCATTTTCCCAGTTTGTGTTTAGATAGATAGGCAGTGATCATTTTTGCCTCTGTGACTCTCCCTGACATATTCCCTCTACCTGACCTAAACAACTTTAGAAAGAGAGAGAGAGAGAGAAGAATGCACAGATCAAAGCAAGGGCAAACATTAAATCCTGTAGCTCCATGTCCAACAGATGGAGCACATGGTGCCATGATGTGACTCCATAGGCTTGGACACTCACACCCCGATGACTTTGCCATTTTCAATTTACATGGTCTGTCTTTGGGGCTGGCTCAACCCATTGCCTGCAGTTTTCCCCATCAAACATTCACATTCCTGGCACCTCTAGCATCCATAACTTAGGCTTCACCCTCACAACCCCGCAAGCCCGGCCTCCCAGGTCTTCCTTTGAAATCTGAGTGGAAACCTATATGACCCCTTAACACTTGGATTTTCCATATCTGTAAAGCCAGCATCATGTGGATGACACCAAAGTCTGCCATCAACTCAGGCTAGCTGGGCCTCTGTTGAACATGGCAGCAGCAGCCTCTGAGAGCCTGGGTGGATGAGCACAATGAAACAAATCCTGGGGAAACTTCCTAGGTGGCCCTGTTCAGAGCAGAGTGCCCCTGAGGTGCTCTCAAAGGAAAGTTTTTCAAATGAGTTCACTCTTTCATACCTTTGAGCCTGCCATTGGTGGGGTCTAACCAATTCCTGAGATGCTCTCCAGGAATCCTTCCTATTGTCCTGATGTAAATTATGTGGCTTCTTTTATAATGGCATTAATTTCTTGAGAAACTAGGTCTTCCTTAGCCCCAACTTTGTTTTGTTTGTTTTCTTTTAAAAGTAACTTTTTTTAAGTTAAAATGTGCAGTCCAGGAAACAAAAACACAAAGCAAAGAACAGAGTCATCCATAGCCACAAGCAGTACAGCTGAAATGTGTACATACACAGTGATTCATTTTAGGTAACTGAGATTATATGGTCTGTGTCATGCTTTTGGGAATTGTGAATGCTCACCAACTCAAAATCCCAAAGCTACATGAGTATTTTGATAACCAACTCAATCCATTAGGGAAAATTACAATCCTGCCTTTCTTGAGCACAAAAAATTCACTAAGAAATGGCAACAGGTCTCTCTCTAGACAGAAGTATTGCCTTAGCCCCAGTGTTACACAGGCTTTTCTGACCAAACTGCAAGTTTTCCAAGTCTTTCTTCTCTGCTCCCAATTCTCACCGTAAACCTGGGCAAAAGCAGCCAGCAATAACTATGCCACAGCCTGAATCCTGGACTGCCTTGAAATGTACTCTTCCAGACTAATTAGCCCATCTCCTTCAAACTCAGCCTCCTACAAAGTCTCAGGACATGAACAAAATGTAATCAAGTTCTTTGCCAAGATACAACATGAATGGCTCTAGTCCAATTCCCAATAGAGTCCTTCTCATCTTGGTACTGGATTGTTGATCCCAAGTTTGTGTTCTGGTATGATTAATGACCAAAGAGTAAAGCAAGCACAAAGTTTATTGAAAGGACAGCAAAAGCTCCCACATAGACAGGAAGGACGTCGGAATGTTAAAGCCATAGTATAGCTGAAATCTAGGAGTGATATAGGGCACTACCTAGCTTAGGTCCATCTATTTTACCTCGAAATTGTATTTGTGATTGGTTGGCAGCTGAACTCGGCATCTTTTTCTTATTGAACTGAACATTCCAAGAAGGTCTAGTCAGCTCATGTTGGCCTTGGGGCCCCATATACACATTGTGCAGCTGCAGTTTGTTATTTCTCTAAGAAGCCCGTTGTTTCCCACACCTCTTTAGATGTCTGCTTCTAAAGTGCCTCTCTCATCCAAAATGGAGTCACCTCTGTCATTGTTCCTCTTATAATCTGAAACCTCATGAGCACAGTTTTACTGTCTTCTTACTGGCATTCTATTCTTCTGAGCTCCCGCCAGAATCACCCATTAAGCTCTGATTCCAACATTCTAGAACCTCTCTAGCCCCACATCTCTAAACTTTTCCAAATTCCTTCCACAATTTAACAATTCCATACTTAGTCAGGTTTACTCACAGCAATGACCTCACTTCTCTGGTACCAATTTTTTGTGTTAGTCTGTTTTTTCTGTCACTGTGGCAAATACCCAAGAAAACAACTGAAAGGAAGGAATTATTTATTTTGGCTTGTGGTTTCAGCCCACCATGGGAAAGAAGGTGTGGTGGAACATTGCTGACTGCATGGCAGCCAGGAAGCAGAGAAGAAAGAGAGAGTGCCTGCACTAATGCCTGCCCCCTTCTTCCATGTGGGTCCCCAGCCTATGGGATGGTATCACACACATTCAGGGCAAGTCTTCCCCCTTAATTAATTCTCTCAGGAAATGCCTTCACAAATCACATGCAGATGTGATTTTCAGTTCAATCAAGTTAATATTAACCATCACAGATATAGTAACAAATTCATTCTCTTAGGGCTTGTAACTTAGGGGATGCTTAATCTCTTTTAGGCAACTTTTCATGTTTTTGATTGATCCATTAAATGTCTTTTCGCATTTAAGTTCTCTGAAGGCAATCTGTTTGTTTTTCTCTAAAGTCGGAGCAGGCCAGCCTGTCACTGCTAAGTATTCTTTTTCTATGCCTATACTTTGAATAGGAATATTCTTATTTTACTTTAAAAAGCTGGCATCATTTACAATAAAATAACTAGGAATAATCAAAGGAAGATGTGTAAGGCCTCCACCTTGAAAATTGAAAAACATTGAATTGATGATAGCAATTCAACATGAACTAAAAGGGAAAATGGAGGGATAAACCATGTCAATGATTTGTAAAACTCAGTATTGTTAACTCTTCAGTTCTTCCCTCAAATAACCTGTGCCATCAATGCAACCCAAATCTAAATTCCAGCATCTACCTTTCCTCCTCCTTCTGCTTCTTCTTTTTTTGGTGGAAATTGTTAAGCTGACTGTAACGTGTATATAGCAATGCAAAGAACTGAGAGTAATCAAGATAATAATTTTTTTGTTTTTGCCATGCTGGGGATAGAACTCAGGGCCTCACACATGCTAGGCAAGAGCTTCTCCCCTGAGCTACAGCCCCAAGATAATCTTGAAGGACAACCAATCTGGAGGACTTACACTCTCAAGATACCCAGTCATATCATAAAAGTATAGTATTTAGGATAGAATATGGAACAATGGAATAGAACAAGTTTAGAAACGGACCCACACCTTTAAAATTACCCAAAGACTGCACAGGAGCCATGGCAGTTCAATGGGGGAAAGTATGGTCTTTTCAACAAACAGTTCAGGTTACTTGGAGATCAACATATTTAAGATGAAATTGGAGTTTGGGGTGTAGCTCAGTGGTAGAGTGCATGCTTAGAATGGGTAATGCCTGGGTTCAAGATAGCACCCAAAAAAACAAAAACAAAAACAAAACAAAACAATACCTTGACCTTTGCCATATATTATGCACAATTTATTATTTTTTAATTAAAAGTATTTTTTGAGCCAGTATCTTTCTGTATAGCTCAGGCTGGCCCGGAACTTGCTATGAAGTTCAGGTTGGCTTTGAACTCACAATCCTCCTGTCTCAACCTCCAAATTGCTGGGATTATATGTGTGTGCCACGACACTTAACTTTTATTTTTTATTTATCTTTTTGAGATGGATTTTCCCTATGTTGCCCTGACTGGTCTCAAATTCCTACCTCAGCCTGGGACTATAGGCATATACCATGGCACCTGATCAGCAAAGATTTCTTAGTGACAACATTAAAAGATTGAAAAGAGGGGCTGGGCAATACCACTCTTGGGGATATACTCAAAAGACTGTGACACAGGTTACTCCAGAGGCACCTGCACACCCATGTTTATTGCGGCACTATTCACAATAGCCAAGTTATGAAAACAGCCAAGATGCCCCACCACCGACGAATAGATTAAGAAAATGTGGTATCTATACACAATGGAATTTTATGCAGCCATGAAGAAGAACGAAATGTTATCATTCGCTGGTAAATGGATGGAATTGGAGAACATCATTCTGAGTGAGGTTAGCCTGGCCCAAAAGACCAAAAATCATATGTTCTCCCTCATATGTGGACATTAGATCAAGGGCAAACACAACAAGGTGATTGGACTATGAGCACATGATAAAAGTGAGAGCACACAAGGGAGGTGTGAGGATAGGTAAGACACCTAAAAAACTAGCTAGCATTTGTTGCCCTTAACGCAGAGAAACTAAAGCAGATACCTTAAAAGCAACTGAGGCCAATAGGAAAAGGGGACCAGGAGCTAGAGAAAAGGTTAGATCAAAAAGAATTAACCTAGAAGGTAACACCCACGCACAGGAAATCAATGTGAGTCAACTTCCTGTATAGCTATCCTTATCTCAACCAGCAAAACCCTTGTTCCTTCCTATTATTGCTTATGCTCTCTCTTCAACAAAATTAGAAATAAGGGCAAAATAGTTTCTGCTGGGTATTGAGGGGTTGGGGGGAGAGGGAGGGGGCGGAGTGGGTGGTAAGGGAGGGGGTGGGGGCAGGGGGGAGAAATGACCCAAACATTGTATGCACATATGAATAATAAAAAAAAAGTAAATAAAAAATAAAAAAGAAAGAAAAGAAAAGAGGGGCTGGGAGTGTAGCTGAGTGGTAGAGCACTTGCCTACCATGCACAAGGCCTGTGGTTTGACAGAAGGTGTGGGAGGTGGGTAAAAGTCATTGACACTCTCAGAATTTGCAATACATCCATGTGACAGAAGACTTAGAGTCAGGATATACAAAAATTCCCACAAGTCTATAAGACTGAAAATCCAGTTAAAAATATATGAAAAGATGGAATAACAACTTATAAAGCAGTATATCTAAATAATAAGCACCTTAAAAAGCACTCGAAATAATCCTAAAAGAAATGCAGATGAAAACTACAATGAGATTCCACTATAACCTGCTAGATGGCTAAAATTAAATGGTTTGGGAAGGATGTGAAGTAAGTGTGACCCACATGCATTGCTGCTGGGGCTTGATTGGTATTATTACTTTGGAAAACCCCTTTAGAGAGCTTATTTAAGTTAAGCATGGTATACACGTGACCTAAGCAGTTCCACTCCTGGGTATACACTAGTTCCCGTTAGCTGTGGTCTCAGTTACCATCATCAACTGTGGTCTGAATATATTAAATGGAAAATTCCAGATACAAACAATGTGTGTTTTAAATTGTATGCCATTCTGAGAAGTTGGGATGCACTTCGTCCCTTTGCTCAGTGTGTCCACACTGTATTCACTGCTTATCTGTTAGTCACTTTGTAGATGTTTCACTTAAAGAATGACCGCCACTGTGTCACAGTGCCCATGTTTAAGAGGAGAGATCAGGAGGATCGAGGTTTTGAAGCCAACCTGAGCAAATAGTTTGTAAGACCTTATCTCAAAAAAACCCTTCACAAGAAAGGGCTGGTGGAGTGGCTCAAGGTGTAGACCCTGAGTTCAAACCCCAGTACCACCAAAAAGAAAAACCCCAAAAACTGTATTGTTCAATCTCCATGTGTTTGTATAGTTAGATATCAATATTGGTATTTAATTTTATTACATTATAATGTGATAAGATACAGAAAATGATTTCAGTTTGCTTGTATCTGTGAAGAATTGCTTTATGGCTTAAAATGTGATCTATCTTGGAGGAAGTTCCATGAGCTACTGAGAAGAATGTGTATTCTTCAGCTGTTGAATGGAATATTCTACAGATGTCTGTTAATTCTGTTTGCTCTATGATATAGTTTAATTCTGAAATTTCTTTGTTCTTTTTGTATGGTTGATCTATCTATTGATGAGAGTGGGGTATTGATGTCACTCACTATTACTGTACCTGGACCTATCTGTCCCATTATGTTCAATAGTGTTTATTTTATGAAATTTGGTACACCAATATTTGATGCATATAAATTTACAATTGTTATATCTTTTTGATTGATTGGTCCCCTTATTAGTATATAATGACCTTCTTTATCTCTCCTAGTTTTAGCTTGAAGTCTACTTTGTTAGATACAGTATAGTTACTCCTGCTTGTGTTTAGTCTATAAGTGCTTGGAATAAAATTTCCTCTCCTTTTACTTTCAGTCTGTATGTGTCTTTGCCAGAGAGGTGTATCCCTTGAAGTAGATGAATAGTTGGATCTTGTTTTTTAATCCAACTAGCCAATCTGGGTCTTTTAAGATTTTTATTAAGAGGTATTTGCTGATTCCTGTAATTTCGTTTGTTCTTTTCCTGGTTGATTCAAGTACCAATTGTTTTCTTTCTTCCTTGTTCCTCTTGGGATTTTGCTGATTTATTGAGTTGGGTATGACTGATTCTTTCCTTTTTGTCATTTATTCATTTATTCTTCCCCTGAAATTTATTCTTTCCTGACATCTCATATTTATGACTGTTTCTTCCTAGTCTTTGTGTATGATTACTTTAAATATTTTCTGTAATGCTGGCTTAGTGGTCACGAATTGCCTTTAGCTTGTGCTTATATCAGAAGGTACTCATTATTTCTCTGATTTAAAAGGATAACTTTTGTGAATCTAGCAATCTGGTTGTCAGTTATTTACTTTCAGAGCTTGAAAGATATCGTTACATGCTTTCTTGGCTTTTAGGTTCTCTGGTGAGAGGTCCGATGTAATTCTGATAGATTTGCCTTGCACATAAGCTTGTGGTTTTCTTTTGCAGCTTTCAACATTCTTTCTTTGTTCTGTAGTCTTAGTATTTTGACTATATTGTGACTTGGAGAGGTTCTTCATAGTCGTGTCCATTTCAGGTTGTATATGCCTCCTCTATTTGTGTATCAATATATTTCCCTAGATTTGGGGAATTTTCTACTATAATTGCATCGAATTGTAACTAAATATAATTTCTATGCTTTTAGTTTGTATCTCAGCTCCTTCTTGTATCCTATGGGTTCTCAGCTTTAATCACATCCCAGATTGCAATTTGTGGTTATGCTTATTTATTTACTTTTTGTTTATCACTTTCCATGACCTTGTCTTCAACTCCTACTATTCATTCTGCTTGATCTAGCTATTGGTGATGTTTTCTGTTTTTTTGATTGAGTTTTTCATTTCCAGCATTTCAGGTTTTCTTTCTTTTTTTTTTTTTTTTCCAGAATTTCAGTATCTTTCTTGAATTCTTCATCACATTGCTTTCTCATTCAGGTCTTGAATTATTTCCTTACTTCATTCAGCTGTTTGAATTTTCTTTGAGGTCACTGATCATTTTTAAAAGTAGACTTTTGAATTTTTGGCATTTCAGCCATTTCATTATCTTTGGATTCTGGTATTGAGAAGTTATGAGCTTTTGGGGGAGTCATATTGCCTTTTTTTTTTTTTCATATTATTGTGTTTCTAATTTGTGCTTTGCATATCTGTTAGGCTGGATATCTCTTCCAATTTTATTTGGCTAAATTCATGGTGAGCAGTCTTCTTTTGTACCAGTACACACAGAGATGAGAAAACAAATCTCCATAACAGCAACAACTGCATCCACTTTGGAAGCTTCCGTTCTCTGTGTACCAGGAGCCACTGCTGGCTGCAAGGAGATTTGCAGCCTAGGGGCCAAGCACCTTTCCACTTGCTCTACAGTCATTGGAGTTTGTGTCCCAAGGGGTAGCTGTCCAAGCCTAAGGGTATCTCTCCAAATGCATCATAGAGTGGAGGAAGCAAACTCAGTACTGAGTTCTGCACTGTGGTTGTGACTTCAGCCTCCCCCACCCCAGAGAGCTGGGGCTGGAGTTATGGACTGCTTCCTACTTTTGTCTGCATTGCCTGTTTCTCCACACTTTTCAGCTGTCCTGTCACATTGCTTTTCCTGTCCTCTTTTCTTTAGAATACAGTCTCTCTTTTGATAACATGACTCTCCTCATTCAAGAGTCACATGGAAGAAGCATCTAATCCCCCATCTTATCATCTCAATCTTTTTTTCTGGTTTTTGTTTTTGGTGGTACTGAGTAGTTTACTCAGGGACTCACTTTTGATAGGCACGTGATCCATACCCCAAGTCCTTTTGTTTTTAGTTCATTTTTCCTATAGGGTCTTGAGCTTTTTCCCAGGCAGGCTTCACACCACAGATACCTGTGCATTCACTGGCATTCACTACCATGCCCAACTTATTTTTGAGATAGGGTCTCACTAACTTTGCCTCTGCTGGTCTTGAACCATAATCCTCATGTCCACACCTTGAAAGTAGCTGGGATACAGATGTGTGCCACCATGCCTGGCCCTCCTCAATATATATACATGTATATACATGTATATACATGTATATATGTATATATATACATATATACACTATATATATATAGTGATGGACACTTTAGAGATAGGGTCTTGTGAACTATTTGTCCATGCTGGCTTTGAAATGTGATCCTTCTGATCTCTACCTCCTGAGTAGCTAGGATTTCAGGCATGAGCCACTGGTGCCTGGCTCAATAATTTTTTTAAAAGGAGCTGGTACCCTACCTCAAAATAATAGTAAAGTAAAACATGTTCCTAAAGTTAAGAAAGCAAACAATTTCTTAGAATTTCAACTTGTTCATAGCTATAGAGTTGCTTCAATACACTTCAGGAAAGAAAATATAACTTGAATTCCTATAAAAATATTTAGTTTTTTACATTAAAAAAATAAAACCACAATCCCAGTACTCAGGTCATTAGGCAGGAGGATTGTGAGTTCAAGGCCAGCCTGGGCTACACAGTGAGACCCTATCTCAAATAAACAATTAAAATGTTTTGACCTTGGGGAGTGAGGGCTGGAGTTATAGACTAGTAACAAGGTTGGAGATGTAGCTTAGTGGAGGAGTATATGCTTAGCATGCACACAATAGAAAATCACAATGTCATTGAAATTCTTTCCTTAGAATATATTTAGGTGTGGCATAATATTTGCTGTTATACGAAGTAAGTTGAATTGCTATGCCAGCTGACTCTGAGATGGCCTCCAGTGATCACTGCCTGATGGTATTCATGCCTTTGTGTAAGCCCTCTCCCAGTTAAGTGTGGGTGGGGCCTGTGGCTTGCTTGTATCCGGTAGAATACAGTAAATCATAGGTTACACAGGACTGTGAATGAGATGACACTAGCAGACTCTACTGCCTTCTTGACTTGTGTGTTTTGATAAAGCAAGCTGCCATGTTGGAGAGGCCCACATGGCAAAGAACAGCAGACTCCAGAAAATAGCCCACGGGGAAACACTGTGCAATAGCACAGAGGAACTGAATCCTGCCAACAAGCACCTGAATGTGAATAAAGCCTGTCCACATGGAGGCTTCAGATGAGACCACAGCCCTGTCTGACACCATGAAGCAGTCTTATGAGACTTATGACCAGATTCCTGATACCTTACTCTACAACAACTATTTGGTGATATATGTATGTTGTTTTAGATAGCATAATATTTGTGATAGATTGTTACATAGCAATAGATAACACAATTGAATAGGCATTCTTACCTTCCAGGCATTAATCCAACATGATCATCACAATGAACTACATGTTTGTGGCCCCCCCATTTATATGCTGAAGTCCTACCCTGACATGTCTGTATTTGGAGACGCATCCTCTAAGGAAGTCAGAGCAGTTAAATGAGATCATGAGGAATGGAATGACCCAGTAGGATTAGTGTTATTATTAGGTGACACCACAGCTAGCTTGCTTTCCCTCTAGCATGTGAGGACACAGCAAGAAGGGGGCTGTCTGTAAGCCTTCATCAGAAACTGGTCCTGGTAGCTTGATACTGAACTGCCTAACATCCATCCAGAATTGTTAGAAATAAACTTCTCTCACTGAAGTTATCTTTGTGGGCTTATTTTTCTTGAGACAGGATTTCACTAGGCTGGGCCTTGGCTCGCCTCAAGCTTGCCATGCTCTCTCAGCTGTGGGAGTGTGCAGTAATAGATATGCACCACCTTGCCCACGCATTTTGTAAAGAGCCCGAGCAGACTAGGAAAATCACCAACTGTGTTTTGTTTGTTTTAGCCAGGTTAATTATAGAATTCCAAATAAATAAATGGGAATACTGAGCAGATCTGAGTTGTCTTTAAAAAACCAGAAACACCTTAATTCTTGAAGAAACAATGTGTGCCAGGTATTGTTTTACACTTTGAGCTTACAGAAGTTTGAATAATATGGCGATTGTCACTATCTTCATGGAGCTTAGATTTTAGTAAGGACAGAATAAATAGTAAAAAATATTAACAAGGAAGTTACAGATACATGATAACAGCAAAATCCAAATAAACACATTTTAGATCATGTGGTTGGAATGGCACATATGAGGCAGTGATTTTGAGCTTTGACATACTGAAAATGGACCAGCTATAGGAAGGACTTGTAGCTGCACTGTAGATGAGGACAGGTGTGGACCCTCTGAGGTGGAAAGGAGCTGAGTATGGCAAGGACAAGAAAAGAGGTCAGATGGTTAAAGAGGTCAGGAAAGGTGAAAAGTCTGAGATGAGGCTGGAGGAAAAAATCAAGAACCAGACTGTGTGGGGCCTATGAGCCATTGTAAAGTTTGGTTTTGTTCTTGGAGCAATGGGAAGCCATTCAATCTGGGTTTTAAGTGTGGGCATGATATAAATCTACGTACAGTTTAGAAGTACAACTGTTATAGAGCCAGAGAGAAGCAAGAATGGAAGCAGTAGCAGAGTGCACAGGCTGCTACAACCTTCTAAGCTACAGAAGACAGGGGATTAGACTAGGGTGGTGGTGCAGGAGATGAAGAGAAGGGAATGATTTCTGGTGGATTTTGGAGGTGAAATCAATAAGACTTGATGACAGATTGGATATGGGAGTGAGGGAAAGGATATGGACTTCTGGTTTTTGGCTTTAGCCTGAAAGATGATTGTGCAGTTGACTGACAGGACTGGAGGAATACAGGTTTGGGGCCAGTTCCAACCAATATGCTATTATGATTCCTTCTTTCATGAAAATGATAAGAGACACATTCTTCAAAACATAACAAACTAATAAACATTTAAAAGATATCAAAAGATAAACTGCAACACATTTAAAGATCTTAACTGGCTTTATGGATAAATTCTAGAATCAGGCAATACTTCATTTCATAAAACAGAGTAAGTGCCTGGTGCCTTGCCTGTAACCTAGCTACTCAGGAGGCAGAGATCAGGAGGATCACGGTTCAAAGCCAGCCCGGGCAAATAGTTTGTGAGACCCTATCTTGAAAAATGCTTCACAAAAATAGGCTGGTGGAATGGCTCAAGGTATAAGCCCTAAGTTCAAACCCACAAACAACAAAAAGCAAAAACAAAGAAACAAAAAACCCAGAGAGTTCTCATGGGCTAAGCAGTTTTTTTTTTTTTTTAAATCTCCCCCACTCCTTTCTGAGATGCTGGGGGTCAATCCCAGAGCTACACCTAAGTAGGTGCTGTACTGCTGAGCTGTACACCTAGCTCCAGGTCAGAGAAAGGGCTGAAGAAAGCAAAAAACAACAAAAAAGTGGATTATTTTCCCTGTACAGTGGCGACAGGGAAACAGAACTAGAAAAAAAAATTGATGGCTGATTGGTTTTGTTTTGTTTTTTGGCTATTGTCTCTAGATTTCTGGGAAGGTCAGATAATTTAGCTTCTTTTGATGGAACTTTAATATATGACTTTTTAAAGTGTTTAGTCTAGTTGGCTGGGGCTTATTGCAGGAGCTTAGTCTAAAACAATTACCCTCTATAATTTTTATTAAACGGAGGGGGATGAAAACTTAATGAAAGAACAGCTTGAGAACAAAGTACACATGCTATTTTTGCCTTAGTAATTCATATCTGTTTTTCTCACTTGATACTGAGGATTGAATCCAGGGTCTCACACATGCTAGGCAAAGACTCTACCACTGAGCTACATTCCCAGCTTTTCTTCTTTTCTTTCATTTTTCAGTTTTAATTATTTGCTTCAGGATTCATTACATAGGCTACGCTGTATCCCAGGTTGACTTTGAACTTGAGAGATCTTCCTGCTTCAGTCTCCTGAATAGTTGGGATTATAGGTATGTACCACTACTCTAGGTATAAATCTGGTGTTCCATGTTTTTTTTGTGGTACTGAAGTTTGAACTCAGGGCCTCACACTTGCTAAGCAGGTGCTCTATCACTTGAGCCATGCCCCAAGTCCTAAATTTGCTTTTTTAATTAAAATTTTAAAGTGCTGGTAAAGTACTTTATTTATTTGGTGACACTGGGGTTTGAACTCAGGGCCTCACACTTGCTAAGCAGGTACTCTTACCACCTGGGCCATTCCACCAGCTTTTTTGTAATGGCTTTTTTCAAGATAGGGGTCTCAAGAATTATTTGCCCAGGGCTGGCTTCTAACCATGATTCTCCTAATCTCTGCCTCCTGAGTAGTGAGTCACCAGTGACTGGCCTGATGAAGTACTTTAAAACTGAATCAACTATGAATCACCATAACTTATTATTGGGGCAAAAATCTCCAGGTCACAGAGAATCTCCAACTGTCAACTCCTAAACAATGTTCTCTCAAAACCAGCTTTCTGCATTATTTTGATTTGCATGCATGGTGGACTTTGTGAACCAGCTTTGGAATTCTCCCATTATTTATGTCATTGTTCTGTGTAAAATGGATAGGTAAGATCCAGCAGAACACAAAGCACTGCAGTCAGGGACCAGAACACAGAGAGCAGCAGCATCTCAAGAAAAGCCTGAACCTGGGCTCTCAGGACAAGCTAGGCCAGGATAGCAGTACAGATTGTCGAAATTTGATTTGGGGTAGTTGGATGGTGTATGCAAGGCCTTTCCAGAGCTGAAACATGATTCTAACATGTGAGTCTTGTGTTCAGAATTCCATAATCTCTATTTTTGTCCCACGTTTCTCTCCTTGGTTCCTGACCTGTATTTCAACTGCCTGAAAACCATTTCTGAAGGTCCCATATACTTCCAAATCAATAAATATTAAACTATGCTCCTAACCTCATCCATTCACCCAGTTATCCTCCTGTTTTTATATTTTAATAGGAGCCCAGTGACCTTCTCTAGGACCTTTGAAATCATCTTTGCCTTCTTCCTCTCCATTTCTCACATCCAGGATTAACTATGCCTCTTAAATTTCTCTCAAATTGTTCTTTTCACTTCTTTACTCCAAGTTTCTTCATCTCTCACTAATGGGCAAGAGCCATCTCACCCATTTTACACCTTCAAGGCCTCTCCTACTTCAGATTTATTCCCTATACTTTCAAAGGTGCAAATGTAATCTCACTTTTGTCTTAAAACTTTCAGTGGCTTCCCTATTCACAAAAAGATACATCTAAATCTCTCAGAGTAGCTTCAGATCTTAGTTCGAAGGTCAGCTCTCTGAAAAGCCGTCTTACCTGACTCCTCTATCTGAAGCTGACCTCCCCCATAATTCTATCACTTGGTTTTTTTTCTTCATGATTCTTAATGTAATTCCTTTTTTTGTTTATGGACATATTATCTGCCCTCCCTCCTTCCCTTTTGTAAGGTCTATGTGGGTCAAGGATTTTATTTTCCATAGTGGAAAGTACTCCTCCCCCCGCCCCCACCTAGCTGTTTATTGCAGTGATGGTACAGGGCAGGCCCTCAGGACGCACTTGCTGCATGAAGGCCCCACATCTTCTGTCTTCCAGTTAACTGTCCTGCTGTATTTCTACCAATTCCCACAACATTTCTTGTTTTGGTCCAGTTGCTTCCAAAGTCTCCCTTTCTCCAAGTAAGTATTAAATTATTTGCACTTTTCTATTTGTTTATGGTTCCCTTTACATAATACACTCTTCTCTTTCTGTCCATCTACCAAACTCTAACTTTTCTGTCAGGACATTTGTAAAGTCAACACTTACATGAACTGTACTTGACTCCATCCCCAAGTACAATTCCTTATAAATGTCTTTAGCAAGGAGCATCATACCTAGCCTGTTGTTAGTACTAAGTAAACATTCATCAGTTTTGCTGAAACAACTGGAGCAAGGATAGACCAAAACCACAGCAACTTGACGTCCGTCTTTTTCACTGCCTTCTGAAATGCCTGGCAGAGTACAGCATGAGCTGAAGACATTCCCATTCTTTAATTCATAAAGTGTATCCTTAATACATATCTTTATGAGTGACTTTAAGACCACATCATTAATACCATTACTAATTTCTCTGGATCTCAGATCTTCGAATTTTTTTTTTTTTGAGGTAGGGTCTCACTATGTTCCTTCTGACTGTGTCTCCTGACCAGTTGGGACTCTTAGATTTTCAACATTTTAAGGACAGGTCTGCTACTGGGACCTGAACCAAAGCCACCTTAATAAGAGGTAAGGAACTAAGTGGAAGAATTAAGATTCAAAATTAGTGCTGTTCAACAAACATGAGGGCTATATATATAGTTTTAAATTTTCCAGTGGCTACATTAAAAGTGAAAAGAAAAATGTGAAATTAATTGGGGGGAGGTGGGGGATTGAAACTCAGAGCCTTAAACATGCGAAATATGTACTCTCCTACTGAGCTACACCGACAGCTCCAGCACCGTATTTTCTTGTTGGGTGCCCGGGTGGTCACTTCTGTAATCCTAGCTACTCAGGAGGCAGTGATCAGGGCCATGGAGGTTAGAGGCCAGCCTGGGCAAATAGTTGGGGAGCCCTTATCTCAAAAGTACCCAACACAAAAAAGGGCTGGCAGAGTGGCTCAAATAATAGACTGCCCGTCTATCTATCCTGAAGCCCTAAATTCAAATCCCAGTACCACTAATACACGCCCCCCCCAACACACACACACACATTCTTGCAGGGCGACGTTGGCTCATGCTGTAATCCTAGCAACTTGGGAGGCTAAGACTGGGGGGATTGCTGTTTGTGGCCAATGAGGATACCTCATCTCCAAAATACCCAGAACAAAATGTACTGGAAGTGTGATTCAGGCGGTAGAGTGCCTGCTTTGCAAGCATGAAGACCTGAGTTCAAACCACAGTCCCAAAAACAAACAAAAAATATATAAATATGCTTTTTAATGCGATATAACCAAAATATTATTTGGACATAAAATCAATGTATAATAACTGTGATTGAGGTTGTTTACATTCTTTTGTTCGCGATAAGGTCTCGGAAACCGTGTTTCGCCCTCCCGGCACATTTTACATGGACTAGCCTCCATGATTAATGGCTGCACGGGGCAAATGGCTACACTTTCAGACAGCATAGGTTTAGGGACTGTACTCTTCCCATTCTGAGTCATTAGTTCTAGAATGGTCATCCTACCTGACTCTGTTATAAAAGGGAAATCCTGTATCAGATTGCCTGAAGATTGACAAGCGTCTATAAATAAGAGTTGAATTTTGGTTAAGACAGTTTTCCATGTTTATTTGATCCTCCCCACCATTAACCTCCTGGGTGATACTTTGTAACTTATTGAAGAGGAAAGAAACATCAGCGAATAGTCTGCCTCAGGTACTTTTCAAACTTTTACTGGGGAGGTAGAATTCCAGGTCCCACCCCCATAGATAGGTTAAAGGGCTGGAAACACCGCCTGGGGCCCAGTGGTTACTGACAGCTTTATCAAGTAGTTCCCGTGCACCTTTTGTTAAAAGGCAAAATTAGCTCGAGTTCCAGAATTCGCTGTCATGGATCCTATCCTGAAAATTTATTCATTAAATAAGTTTATGTTGAGCCTGAGTATGGCATCAGGAATACATTGGTGGAAGACACAGAAGAAAAGCTCAGTCAGGGTTGAACTGTTGGCTGGGGAAAGGAATCTCAGCAACACTTTTGCGCCCTGTGCCCCCGCACCGTGCTAAGCACCTCTTGCACCGTCACATTAAAGTCACCACGACCGTAGGAAGCAGGAATTACTCCCACCTTCAGCAAAGTTCGAAGCAGTAATTTGTCATAACCCAAGACACCGACCCTGCTGGCCTGTTCCTAACCCTGCGCTCTGGGGCAGCACGTGGTGCACGCGCGATGCCTCAGCCTGCAAACAGCGTTTCCTCCCACAACACGCCCTAGGCGACGCCTCGTGGGCCAGGAGCCTCTCGATACCCTTCCTCGCTCTGTCAGCCACGAGAGCGTCCCCAGCCGAAGGAAAACCGGCTGCTCAGAGCCTCCTAGACCCGCCACCAACCGCACAGGCTTGAGAGGATCTAAACGGAAATTGCCAGCCGCGGGTGGTCTCATGAACTACATTTCCCGTGAGGCTGCACGGCGCCAGGCGTCTGGTGCGCAGGCGCTCGCACAGCGTGCGTGGTGGCGTCAGCGGTTCTAGAACGTTGCTGTGGTAGCGCTCGGGCGCCATGTTAGGACGAAGGGGAAGGAGGAGAAGCGCTTAAAGCGGCGGGAGCGGGTGCGGGAGTGGGGTTGGACCCAGGGCTGAGGCAGGCCCCCCCCCCTCCCTCCCGCCTCAGTGGATCATGCCCAGGGCGGCAGCGGCGGCGGTTGCGGGGGGGAAGTGACTGGGCGGTGCCGGCGCAGGAGACGATGCCGTTGTAAGTGATTATTGTGTTCTGTTTTCTCTCGCACGCCGGCTGGGCCTTGGGGGGGCGTCGGGGAGGGGGAGGGGAGCGCGCGAGCCGGGCCCTCGCTCTGTGGGGGAGGCGGGGGACTGCGGCCCTTCCTGTTTCCTCACCCCTCTCCGCCGCACTTCCCTTGTGCTTGGTCCTCATGTCCCCCACCCCTTCCTGGCTGGGTCCGCAGCCGTCTGGCCGGGGGCCTTCCTCTTCCGGGAGAGCCTTTGGAATCTTGTTCTTCCGCCGGGTCTGAAAACAAACAGAAGGAAAGGAAAAATACCCCCAACCCGAAAACCCAAATAAAGCAGGACAGTGGCCAGTGGCGGGGAAGGCAGGCAAACCCAGCTCCTCGTGGGCTCCGCCCGCCTTCCAAGCCCCTTTCGGTGATTCCCTCCCCGGGTACCTCTGCTCGGGTGCTCCCCCGTGAACGTGCGCCCGAAGCTCCCCACTTCCGATCCCCATTTCCCGGCCGGGTGTGCGGGAGCTTGCGGGGAGGCCCCGCGCTCGGGCCCCTCCTGCCGCCCGCCAGGGCCCACGGCTCCCCAGGCGCGTTGTATTAGCTATGGCGGCCCGGTTCTGTCTCGACGGGGTACCCAGGTTCCTCCCTGGTGCCTTCTCTCTGCATCTGTGGATACTTTTTTTTTTTTTTGCCTCCCTGATTGTAGATTTAAGTCTAGTGAAGTTACATGTTTTATAATCTTACCAGGCTTATCTCACGTACTTTATCCTTCAGGGTTTTAAAAAACTTTTTTCCCCCTTTTCCTTCTAAGAGAAAAAGATGACTGAAAGCTCATTTTGGGGATCAGAAAGTAGAACACAAGCTTTTATTCTGCGCATCTTCAGTGCAGAGGCTTAAATTGTGGGACTGCTTTTCTTCGGTTTTTGAAGATTGAAGTATAAGAGTGCTCCTCTGAGACAAGGACCGTGTTTTCTTTGTATCTCAAAACGAAACATGTAGTTGATACTCAGTTTTGCTTCAGTTAATTCCAAGATAAGGGTTTTATGATTTCTAGATAGCGAATGTAGCAGCTCCTTTTTTTTTTTTTTAAATAAAAGTTACAATAAAGTTTATTAGGAAAGGAACTGGATAAAAAGTGGAGAGAAACGAGAACAAAGGGGAGAATACATTTTCTGCTCCCCCGTGAAGGAAATGGGAATGAAGACTCTTGGTTAATTTTTTAAAAGATAGATTCTATTTTGCAAGTATGACCAATGAGGTTTTGCATTTATACATGCGTGTACATGTATGTGTGTCTCTCTCTACAGGTGAGACTTGACATTGACACAAACTTGATATGACATCTATCGAATTGTATATAGCAATTTTGAAAAAGAATTTCATGATTTCTCATGTCCTTGCCTCACTCACCTACCGCTGACACTTTGTTCAGAGGCCTGTCAAATTGTTATTTCTGTAATGAGAACATTTGTTAAGCTTAATTAACTACCACGTAAAGAATCTAAAGTCTTAAAATCTACAAGGTTCTAGTTAATTGACTCTTTCATGGAATGGGGAAAAAAAGCACGAGGAGGATGGAGTCTGAACAAGATTTTTGTGTTTTTCAGTTCAGTAAGAATTCAGATAAATATTTGAAGTGATGTCATGTGATGACCTTGTGTTCATAATTTATTGCTATTTCTGAAAAGGGACTTATGTCAGTACTAAAGATGTTAGGAATGTACACTCTGAAGAAAAGGCTTCAATTTACAAGTAATGCTAAGTAATTTGTATCTTATTTCAGGGAATTAAACGTACTTTTATATTTTTTCCTAACATTCTTTGAGGAAGAAAGGATAAGTTTCCGTTAAATTGTCACTTTGGCAGCACAAGTATACAGAGCTCTTTAGCATGGTTACTACTTGATGATGAAAGGAGGTCTTCATTAAAGACCTTAAAGGCTTCAAACTCTTTGTAAGTTCAAATGTACAAAAAAGAATAATCAAGCAGAATGACATGCAGATGTCTCTAGTGTGATTCTTGAGATTTGAACTGTATAGGCAGTTTTTTATTAGCTCTCTCTCCCACTTTTAACCCTAGTACTCTATAAAGTATACTTACAGGGTTAAACTTTTAACCTTAACAATAGGGCTGGAGCTAGAGGTCCGCTGAAGTGGTAAACAATGGGACCTGAGTTCAAGCTCCAGTACTGCCAAAAAAGGCAGATGAACAATAGACCGAAAGACTGCTTTAAAGAAAATAGGTCTTCTCTTCATTAATTCACTTTCTTTGTATAATTTCTTTTTCCTCTTTCTGGGGTACTGGGATTGACCTTAGCCTCCCAAATGCTAAACCCACTGTCCTATTGAGGGTTTTCTTTTTTTTTCATGTTCAGTTGTCACATCATTAATTACGCTTCTTCCATGTGTTGAGCTGTGATTTCCTAGGTGTTTTGTGTTTGACATGTAGTTTGAACTTTGGTAGGCTTGTTCAATTGTTAAATTAGGATGGGACCCCATAAATGAGTTGTAAATACCATGATCAAATGTCTGTATTTTGTCTCATTATTGTATATACTTCCATATGTAATTTAGAAAATGCTGCCACGTTTAAGGAGCAATGGTGGTGACACTTTTAAAAATTTTGGAAGTGTCAGTTTGAAAGTGTTTTGTTTCTCATTTAAGTACTATTGATGTGTAAGCTACGTAATTCCTTGCCAGAGGACTGTCCTGTGAATCCTAGAGTATTTAACAGTGTCCCTGACCTTTACTTCTTACCTAGGTGTCAGGAGTTCCACCTCCACAACTCGTTAGCAATGGCAACCATGAAAATGTGTCCAGATTTTGCCTGATGTACCCTAGGGTGCAACATTTTCTCATTTGAGACCAGCCTGGGCAAAAAGCAGGACCCCCAAGCCCATTGTGGTAACTCACTGCTGTAATTCCAGCTATGTGGGAGGTGTTGGTAGAAGGAGGCTGACCCCGAAAAAATAAAGAGCGTTTGAGGTCCCAAGTTCAAACCCCAGTTGTATCCCCCCCCCCCCCCCCCCCCCGCCAAAAAGGGTTTTTTGGTGGTATTGGGGTTTGAACTTCATGCTTGCTAGGCAGGCACTCTACCACTTGAGCCTTCAGTCCATTTTGCTCTGGTTACTTTGGAGGTGGGAGTCTCACCACCTATTTGCCTGGACTGGCCTCAAATCTCAGTCTTCCTTATCTCAGCCTCCCAGGTAGCTAGGATTACAAACCTGAGCCACCTGCTTGGCTAGAATGATGGTTTTGAGAAAGAACAGTTGTATGATTTGACTTGTGAGCCTTCGTTCCATGAAGCTCCATTTTTAAAAGAAAGAGCAAGTGATGAACTGTTGGCATTCATGTTTGAGTGTTCAGCAGACACTTGAGAATGTAGTGAGCCTGGCACTTTAAGGAAAGCAACTGGCAGTTTTGTTTTGGGAAAGGTTTTTCCCTTTCCCCTTCAAAGTTGTGTAAACATGTAATGTATTTCTTGGTATAAATACTTTAAAAAATTATTGCATGGCTTGGTGGCACATGTGCCTATAGCTGCAGCACTGGAGGCTGAGGCAGGAGGTTTGTGAGTCTGAGGCCAACCTGGTGAGACCCTGTCCCAAATTTTTTTCTCCATTATTTTTTTGTGTGTCGTATTAGGGCTTGAACTCAGGGCTTCACACTTTCTAGGCAGGTGCTCACTACTGAGGCACTCTACCAGCCCACAGTTATTTTTAAGGCAATTAAGTATTGGTAGACATAATTATATAAATAAGAGCTTTGGGATGGTCATTGAATTTTAAAAGTTCTAAAGGGGTCCTGAGAACTGTTATACAGTAATAGCTACCAAGACAGTGTAGGCTACATCTAGTATGAGTTGTCCAGGCAGTATATCCGATGATTTTTGAACATAGTCTGAAAGGGATGAACACAAACACACATGATTAAAAATTTTTTGTTGTTGTAAATGAAAAACAATGCATTAGTAACCTTTAGGAAAAATAACTTCCAACTTGTAGAATTTTGACTCTCAGATTTTAAGATTTGGAGATTTTTATGGTGAATTGCTTGCTGCTCAGTAAATGCTGGTTATGGTTTTCGGTTGTGGTGTTTTATCTTAGGTGTAATTTCAGTTGGTGCTTTTTGATAGAGAAGTTGGGGGGAGTAGTTGAGTAAGCTAATGAACTTTATTTGATCATTGTTTCCTGAACACCCCTCTTACTCCCTTTTTTCAAGGCAACAAGCTCTCTGGCTTGATAACAGTTTAAAAAAAATGTTTTGGCTCATCAAAACATTCCATTCCTAAGTGAACTTTAATATTACACTTAAATTTCTCCCTCATTTGCATCTAGGCAAGTTTATAAAAACTTTCTGAGAAAATGAGACCATTTGGATTCTTAGCTATTTCTCATTCTTCTTTGTATCTTTAATTCTGTATTTTTGGTGTTCAGACTATCCAGCGGCAGCTTTTAAATAATTGCATAACCTCAGCTTATAATTTACAAAGCAGCAGCATTGAAGGAGGTATTGGTTCTCCTTAAAATTGGTTAAATTGAGACAGAAAGTAGCCTCTTGACCAAGGTTTTAAAGATGATAAGATGAAGATTAGAATTTTTTTTCTTTTTAGCTGTATTTGGGTTTGAACTCATGGTCTAGTGCTTGCTAGCTCTACCACTTTAGTCATGTGTCCTGTTTGAAGCAGCTCTGGATTTCATGTTCATTCTCATTCTAATACCTTATCTCATCTCCTGTTGGGAATTTTTTTGTTTTTTTGAAACAGGGTCTCCTTATGTAGCTCAAGATGGCTGCAAACTTGAAATCATTCTGCCCCAACCTCTCCATGCTGAGATTAAAGACATGTGCCACTATGCCTGACTTATCCTCTTGGTTTAAGAGTTAATTTCAAGTTTTTGTGTGTACAACATTTAAATCTATTTGCTGATAACATATACTATATACTTGTATTTACAGGGTGTAGAACCTAAAATCTTAGTTTTTTGTCTTTTTTTTTTTTAGAAAAAAAAATAGGCTGGCCCTATTCTCCTGGGCTCATGCAATCCTCCTGTTTCAGCCTTCCAAATACCTGGGAAGTATCTGGCTTTGAGTAGGTATTTTTAGTGACTCCATAGAAGCTCACTGAAAGTCATGCACAGATTTTTAGGTTGTAGACCTGGATTGTTTAACATTCTCATTTGTGGAAATTTAAGGATTTAGAGAAGGAACAATGTAGAGGATTTGTTAGATTTCTCCCTCTTCTCTTAGAGTTGTCTTGCAGATTTGTGTTCTGTTTATATTTCATCCACTAACTAGCTTGGTTTTTATGCCAGTTTTTATAGTTTTTAGGATAAGTATAGTATTCCAGTCATTTAGGTCATAAGAAACATCTAAATTGAGCTTCTTGGAGTTAATGTGTGTAATACTGTGATTTAATTATTTTTGACTGTTCTCAGACATACTTTAATACTTTTTAAGGGTCTCTATATTTCCTTCATTTTAAAGTTCTTGGGAGTTGACCCAGGACTGCTACAATTTGGGTGAATTTTTACTTCCAGCCGTTCAGGAGAGAGAAGGCATAAAGGAGCAATTGGATCAACCTTGTATTTACAGTTTGGCCTTGAGCTTTATCATACTTTATTCCACTTGAGCAAAACCTATTACATCATTTCTGCTTGAGCTACTTAAAAAAATTGATTGAATAATCCATCCCATAATACAGTTTTAAGGACGTTGCCAGGTGTGGTGGCCATGCCTGTAATCTCAGTGCCCTGTAAACCCAGCACTCGGGAGGCTAATATAGGAAGATCACAAGTTTGAGGCCAGACTAGATTACATAGTTCTCAAAGAAACTGGGAGAAGGGGAGAAGAGATGGGCATATGTTCTGTGTAAACTTTGCCTTGATGAAAATATCTCAGATATCAAGAGACTACCCTCCTTTTTGGTGCTGGGGGTTTGAATTGGACCTCACACTTGCTAGGCAGGTGCTCTACCACTTCAGCAATGTCCTCATCCCCTTTTGCATTGGTTATTTTTGAAATAGGATTTTGCTTTTTTGCCTGAGCTGGCCTGGACTGTGATTCTCCAGTTTGTGTTTTCCTATGGTTAAGATGGGGTCTCTTGAATTTTTTGCCTGGGCTGTCCTCAAACTGCAGTCCTAGGGATCTCCACTTCCCAAGTAGCTAGGATTACAGGCATGAGCCACCTGCTCCCATATTCTAAGGAGAGAAAAGTTCTCAGAGTACACTTTTTACATTATGTCCTGACCCTGAAAAGGTGTGTGTGTGTTGGGGGGGGGGGTGGTTAGCTGTCTTGTGATTTTGAGAGGACACAATTCATGTGTGTAGATAATGTATTTATATCTTAAACAATTTAAAAAGGATTAAGACTTAAGAATTTTTTTTTTAAGAGGTCAGAAAAGATTTTATTTGTAGAGAAGAGAAAGACTGCATGGTGAGGCATATAGGGGGATCCAGAAACCAGTGGTCCCATAAGAATGCTTTTGTCATATATTAAAAGGTAGTGAGATGTTTGCATTGGAGGTGGGTGAAAAGTAAGAATAAGAATAGAGATCCAAAACAGCAAGAGCTGGATATGGTGTTTACTTCTGTAATACCAGCATTTGGGAGGCTGAGGCAGGAGGATTAAGTTTGAGCCCAGTATGGGCTTTATCAAAGCTATTTCAAAGACGGGGAAAAAAAAAAAAAAACCAGCAAGAAATTAGGGTACTATAACTAGTTCTTATGGGAATATGGTGATTTTTAAGGATAGTCAGTAGTTTCGCTCCTAAGTATTCAAACAAAATTTTAGCGGTAAATACAAATCACACTCGTGAATGAAAATGAACTGTGTGCTCAGAGCAAGCATGTCTGTACTTGTTTTTTCTTTTTCTTTGTGTGTGTGTGTGTGTGTGTGTGTGTGTGTGTGTGTTTTGATTTTGAAGGGCTGGGAAAGAACCCAGGGCCTTGTGCATGCTGATCAAGCATACTACCACTGAGCTACACCCCCAGCCCTGCATACATCTGCATGCATCTGTTTTCTTGATAGTTTAAAACAGAAACTTTAGTGAATTATACGTATTCTGGCTCTATGTGTAGTTGTGTGCTTTTTCCTCTCATTATTTAACATACATTGTAGAAGGATACTTTTTAAAGTAGAATAAAATCTGAAGAAGATTAAATACTGTGAAAAATGTTTCCAGAAAGTAATAGGCATAGGCAGATGTCCAAGTGTTCAGGAATGGAAAGAAAAGCTTCGCATTCTTGGGATCAATAGCTCTCTGATGTATGGTTCAAGGAGATGGTGTTAGTGCATGTGTAAAGCAGGATCATTGTTCTTCTGAGGTTTGTGTTTCAAGTTGCTCAAAATTGAAGTGTATATTTTTGTTTTGTTAGAAACCGAACAGCAAAAAGATGTTTTAGTAGTTTTTATCACTCTTATTTAATTTCTTCTTCCTTTTCCTTCCTTTCATATATCCCTTTTGTAGTGCTGGGTATAAAACTTAGGGCCTCACCCATGCTTGGCAAGTACTATGCCACTGAACTACATCCTTGACTCATCACTGTTTAATTTCTAATGTTAAAATTAAATGGAAGAACTTAGCTTCTTCCATTTAAAATGCGGAAATGCTTAATGTTTCTACTTGGGACATTTTGGACACTCAGCATCGGCAGCCATTTTTATTGGAGACTTAAATAGTAAGATGCAGAACATGTTTTTTATTTGGTTGTGATTTTTGCTTATTTTATGTATGTTTTTGAATTAGCTCTGTATGCATAAATATGTATGTATTATGTGTTCTTCATTTAGATGGTTTTATCTTAACTCATAATATGCAGTATGGATTTTATACAGCTGTGTTTCAAATGAAGTAAATATAATCCATCTTGCATGTGATTTATTTCCCCCATCAAAATGTTAATGTGGAAGTCAGGTGTGGAAGTGCATGTGGTAATCCGTGCATTCTGGGAGGCTGAGGCTGGAGGATACTGAAGTCAGCCTGGGCCACATAGCAGGTTCCAGGCCAGCCTAGCAAGACCCTGTTTCAAACCCCCTTTCCCCCTGTCCCCTATTGTAATGTGGAGACATCAGCATTTTTTTGAAATTAGAATGACAACTTTGTGTAAATTTATAAATGTGAACCTATATCATGATATTCTGGTAAGATAGTTGAAGTAGACAGGAGCATTCCAAGCATTGCTTTTTGGGTGTGTGATAATGAAAACTGAAGATTTGAAAGAGAAAAAAATGGCAAAGATAAGAGCGTCCACAGAGAATGAGTATACTTATTTGTTAATGCTCCAAATTGAACTGGTAAGGGATTTAACTCAGTCATAACAGAAAAAGAATTCAGAAAAACATGACTTACACGAAACAAAAATTGAAACTTTTTTTTTTTACTGTTTGAAGCTGCAAAAACATGATTTCTGCTTAGATTTGACTTGAAAGCTCATGCTGAGTCTAGCCTAGATGAAATAAATTTTACACTTGTTTTCATTTTTCCTTCTGTGACAATCATTTATGAGAGCTGGGTGTGGTGGCACAAATGACAGTAATCCCAACACTCAGGGATACTGAGGCAGGAGGATGATGAGCTTGAGACCAGCCTGGGCTACTACATAGCAAGACCTGTCACAAACAAACAAAATCATCTGTGAAAACACTCATAATATCAGCATAATTGTGAAGGCTATAATTTACATGGAGATGCTCCATGAAGTGATGACCAGCATAAGAAAATACAGTTAGGCTAGGATATGTGCTAAGTGTCTGTGTACTGAACAGTAAGGCATCTTGCATTTAAAAAAATAGAAGGCTCTCTTGTTAAGTACTCTTATAACAACAACAACAAAATAAAGGGACACAAGGAAATGAGGCAGTGGTGGATGTGATTATTACTTTGATGGGAACACAAGTACATGCATGTGAACAAACTCATCAAGTTGTATATGTTAATTATGTTCAGTTACTCTGATACACCAATTATACCCTAATAAAGCTGGAAAACGTAATAATCCCTTCAGAAAATAAGTAAATATTTTATCTGAAACCTACTAGTATATGGTGCAAGGGAGGGTCTCATGGTTAGGCAGTTTGAGGACAACCTTCTTGGTGTCAGTTTTGAAGAACTAATGATAATGGTCTTTTGTTTTTTTGTGGTCTAAAATAAACACTGCACATTTGTGACTTGTGTTATTCATAGGGTGAGAAACCCTGTCCTTACTCCCACTCTCACTCCTACTCCCAGGTACAATCTGTCATTGTGGTCTAGCTGTCGGTGAGGGGATGGGGTGAGTAGTACATGGGCTATGACCCAGGCTCTTCAGGGTGGGGAGCTCAGACTGGTGTTGGTTGCACTGCCTCAGGGACTCACTGACACCTTCACACAAGGACAAGCCACTCTGAGTGGTCAAGATGTCCATGGACTACCTGCTGTCATAGGAGCTGGGCTTCATCTCATCTGTAAGGGTTGGGGGACAGCACAGGTGAGGCCTGTTGGGCAGCAGGCCTGGCACCTTCCTAGCTTCCTCTACCGAGGGTCCCATCAGGGCCCTGCCCACAGCCAAACACACAGCTTTCCCAGTGGCTATGAATGCAGTCTGTACCATGAGATCCCTCAGTGAACTCACAGTGGAAGCAGGGGTGGCTGCTGATGGTTGTGAGGTATAGAAGGTTGGGCAGGAAGGTGCGGCCAGTGCCTGGCTGTCTGTCTGACTGGGCCACAGCATTGAGGCTTACCTGAGGCATGGTGACTGAGTTGGGACCCAGACATAAGAGTAGCGATGGCTCTCAGCTGTTTGTTGTTAGATGAAAATATGTAGTAACCAAGACATTATGAATTCAGTTACACTTAGTTTAATGTGTATGTTTTAATCAAAGATTCTCAAAAATAAAACATTTATTTTTAGTCTTCAGGAAGTGCTTGTTGCTCATGTGGCTCCCTAGCCTTGTGAGTTAACAGTGTAATCTTGTATAACTCTGCAGTTTGGATTAGAAGAGGAGGAGGAAGTGACCCAACATGAATTAATTGCTGAAAGAGATACAAGATTTATATTTACTCAGTAAATGTTACTACTGTAGTCTGAATAAAAAGTTGAGAGAGCATGCACCTAGACCAGAACACATTGACAAAAGATACACAGCATAGAGACCACTGGCTAGTTAGTAACAAGCAGTATGGACCTCCTGGTGTTCTTAGGTCCCCATTGATAGCAGAAGACAAGACAAAACATAGCCTATTAGGCATAATGTAGACTAGAGCTCCAGTGGACCTGGGTATAAATGTGTCATGGAACTTACTACATAACCTTCTTAGGTTTGTTGAAATATAAATTTTTCTTCCCAAAAATCAGTAACAAGTTGTATTTGTTATGCCACTTGCCCCATTATCTGTGTGTGAACTTCATTAAGTCAGGTGCTAAGTTCCGTCTGAGAAATGTCTTAAGTTGGCAAAATAGCATTTTTGTTGTATTGTTTATTAATGCTTTAGAAATAGAAATGCAAAAGATTTTGGCTCCTTTTCCAATAGGTAAAATTTCTCAAAAGTTTGTTTTATGGTTTTTTGTTTTTGTTTTTGTTTTTTTTTTTGTGGTGTTGGTGATTGAACTCAGGGCCTCATGCATGCTAGGCAAACACTAAACCACTGAGCTATATCCCCAGCCCTATGTTGCATTTTCTCCAGCAATATATTTGATCTGGATTTTAGTAGTTTTGTCACTTGGGGGAAGGGAAATAATTTTCGTTTATTTGTTTTCGGTTACTTTTTGCTATAAGACAAAATGTCTTTCAAAGTAGAAATTTGGAACCAGGTGTGGCGGTATACGTCTGTAATCCCAGCACGTGGGAGGCCAAGACACAAGGATCCTGATTGCAAGGCCCCGTCTGAGGCCTGGGCTAAGTCTTAATGAGACCCCCGTCTCAAAAGAGTAAACATTTTGGGGATATGGCAGGGAACCAACTGTTAAGACATATTTTACTAAAATAGTGGGTTTTTTCTTTTTCCCCAAGTCATGTGGATTGTTTTCAAATGGTAGAATTTTCTTTTGGCAGTAATTTTATCCAATTCTATTTTTAGTCCAGTTACAACGCAGGGATCACAACAAACACAGACACCACAGAAGCACTATGGCATTACTTCTCCTATCAGCTTAGCAGCCCCCAAGGAGACTGACTGCATTCTCACACAGAAACTGATTGAGACTCTGAAGCCCTTTGGGGTTTTTGAAGAGGAAGAGGAGCTGCAGCGCAGGTAAATAGATGGGGGTGTGTATTTTAATTTGTAATAATATTGAAATTAATTTTGTCTATTCACTTAGGAGGTCAGTTAGGTTATTCACCCAAATCTGTATGTCTGTTTCAAACAGTCGTGATACTCAGATACCTCATAATTTTTCTACTTAGAATTTTTTTCCTTGATTTTTGACGTTTTTTTGTTTGTTTCGTTTTGGTGGTTCTGGGAGTTGAATTTTGGGCCTGGCTATACCACTAAGCTACACCCTTAGGCAAATTTTGATTATTGATGTTTTTGGTCATTATAGTGTAGAGTGGTCAAGAGAGAGGGGGAATGCCTTACCCAGTGTTAACAGTGACTGTTCATAGCTAATTACTCTTTCTGATCAAGTAAAAATGTAAAATTTAAAGCCTGAGTGGTGGCTCATGTCTAATCTCAGGACTTGGGAGGCTGAGGCAAGAGAATCAGAAGTTCTGTTTAGGCTAGCCTCGGCTACATAGTATGATCCAATCACAAAAACAAAAATGTAAAATATAGGAAGCCACATATTTAAAACTTTTTAATCACTGATGTGGGTAACAACTTAATACTTGATAATTTCTTTGTCAACAGGATTTTAATTTTGGGAAAATTGAATAACCTGGTGAAAGAGTGGATACGAGAAATCAGTGAAAGTAAGGTAAGGTGACTTGTGTACAAAATCATTTTTTGAACACAGCAGTTGTATCATCTGGTCTTATTTGAGTGGATTTAAAATCTTTAATATGGAGTTCATTGTAGTCTTTTGATAATGTATTTTGTTGTTTTAAAGCAAGAAAAACTAAACTGAGTGGAGTGGCTTTTGTTTATATAAGTACTCTTTGGTTATAACCTTTCGAAGTTGGACTCAGTAATTGTAACCTCTGCCCCTCAGAGAGGCGATAGATGTTTCCCTGAAAAAGAAGTTTAAAGATGTACTGTATTAGAATTAATGCACCAGGCCCTACATTTGATCTCCAGCATCTTTGTTTTTGTTTCTTGAGACAGGGTCTTGCTATGTAATTTAGGCTGTACTGAACTCTTCCAGTTTCCTGCCTCAGCCTCCCACGTTTTGGAATTACAGATGTGCACCACCATGCTTGGTTTGAGAATCTTGTTAATTTTTAAGGAGTCATATAACAGTGAACATTTTTTTTTAAAAGGTTTTCATTATTAGACAAACTGAAAACCACTATTTAGTGGTTTTTTTTGTTTGTTTTGGCGGGACTGGGGTTTGAATTCAGGACTTCACACTTAAAAAGCAGGCACTCTACTGCTTGAGCCACAGCTCCAGTCCATTTTTGCACTGGTTATTTTAGAGCTGGAGTCTCTCAGGTTACTTGCCCAGGCTGGCCTTGAACCATGATCCTTCGAATCTCACTCCCAAGTAGCTAGGATTACAGGAGTGAGCCACCCATAACAGGCTTATTTAGTGTTTTGTGATAATGTTCTTTGAATTCCTAATACTTTTACTATGAATACGGATACACGCGTGGAGGAGTCCTTGGCTAGGCTTCTGGTAAAAGAAATGTATTTTTAGAGCTGTGTGTAGTATTTACTTGAACCATTTTTTAAAATTATCAAAAATAGTGGTAATTTTTCCAGGTTAGTGGTAGACTCAAGTTTAATTGTATAAATGCAGCTAGAAAATTGATAGAGAACCAAGGGTAGATGACAACCTTAGAACAGGGGGAAAAGTGTTAATTTAGAAGAAAAGTTAGTCGTTTGGTTTTAGTTAAACTTTGATGTTTTTCTTAAAGCAGTGTAGATACAGTTGAAACAAATGATTAAAACTTAAAACAGGGTAGGGGAAAGAAATGGCCCAAACATTATTGTATGCACATATGAATATACGAAAAAAAAAAAAAAACCCTAAAACAACTGGAATATATATATATATTTTTTTTAGTGATTGAAAATGAGATTTTCGGAAAGGAAATTGTTTTTTGAGCTTAAGCAAAAGATGTTTAAGCTTAAGAACTTTTTAATTTGTTGAACCTAGTACTAACTTAGTGGTGGAAACATAGGTTTGCTTTAAGCATTTGTTCTTAGTTGTTTTAAGTTTTAAAAATCCTCAAGTGGAAAAACAATTTTTTTTTTTTTTTGGTGGAGGGGGGCATAACTGGGATTTGAACTTTGGGCCTTGCACTTGCTTTACTAGGCAGGTACTCTACTGTTTGAGCCATACCTTCAGCTCTTTTTGCTAAGGATGTTTTTGAGATACAGTCTTGCTTTTTGCCTAAATTGGTCTGAACTGTGATACTCTTGTTTTAAGCTTTCCATTGTTGCTATGACCTGCTTTTTCTGTTGAGATAGGATCTTGCTAACCTTTTGCTCAAGCTGGCCTCAAACTGTGATCTTACCAATCTTGGCCACCCCAGTAGCTAGAATTACAGGTTTGAATCACTGTGCCTGGCCTTTCAAAAATTTTTTTAAGATAGGGCCTCACTGTGTAGGCCAGGCTGGCCTGGATTTTGTGGTCCTCCTGCCTCAGCCTCTCTAGTTCTGGGATTACAGACATGTGCCACCATGCCCAGCCAGAACTTTTTTTTTTTTTTAAATAGTGAAACCAGAGTACTGCTTCATTGACTTTTTTTCGTTAATTAAAAGTCCAGGTATTTGAGTGTCTGGTAAATTTCTTGAATTAGTAGTTCTTGATACGGATGTTCTTGCTTTATTTTCCTGAGTTTTAATAACAATTGCTTCATTCACAGGATTAGTGCTCATTCCTATTCTAATTGTCCTTTAGATAGTTTGGTGCTATAGGTAGCAAGTTGATTAGAAAATGGGCTAAAGGGCTAAGCATGGTGGCTTATGCTTATAATCCCAGCTACTCAGGAGGCAGAAATCAGGGAGATCATGGTTTGAGGCCAGTCTGGCATAAAGTTAGCAAGACACCATCTCAACCAACAAGCTGAGCATGGTGGTACATGCCTGTGATCCTAGTTATACAGGAGGCAAAAACGAACATACCTGATACCCTATCCAAGAAATACCCAACACATTTGAGCAGGCCTGGCTCAAGTGATAGAGTGCCTGCCTACCAAGTACAAGGCCCTGAGTTCAAATTGCCACAAAGAAAAAAAAGATGGGGTTAAAAAATTTAGGCTTCACAAGTTTCGATCTTTGGATCTGCCTTTTGTAGAGAGAATTTCTTCCTTAGCTGGTTAATTTTAAGATTTATCATGGAATTTCTTGGCCTTTTTGGGTCAGGTGATTCTTTTTTGTTGGGGCCATTCTGCATGTTGTAGGATGTTAAGTAGTAGCCCCAGCCTCTATCTGTTAGATACATTCCCCCTTTCACCTCTTTACCAGTTGTGGCAACCAAAAATGTTTTCAAACATTGCCATATGCTCCTTGGGGGGAGAATTCTCTTTGATTGAGAAGCATTGATTTATATATAGTTAGAAGACATTACAATGTCCTGGGGGAAAATTATATAATGTTTGAATTTTACTTTAGATGGCTGGTTTGTTTGCATCTAATACTCCTGCGAGTTCAAAAAAGAATGCAAGCTGGGTGCTGTGATTCCCTTCTGTAATTCTAGACACTCAGGAGGTGAAGTTTGGGAGGATTGTGGTTTGAGGCTAACCATAAGCAAACAGTTAGCAAGACTCCATTTCAACCAACAAAAGCTGCATGTGGTTGTGTGCACCTGACATCCCAGCTAAATAGTCAGCACCGTTCTAGGTCTAGAAGTGAGACTATTCAAAAATACTTAAAGTGAAAAAGACTGGCAGTGTGGCTCAACTAGTAGAGCCCCTGCTAAACAAGTGCAAGGCCTGACCTCAAACCCTAGTACTGTCAAGGAAAAAAAAAGATTTGCAGTTGAAATTATCTTTTGCAGTGCTGGAGAGTGAACCCAGATTCCTTGAGCATGCTAGCCAAAGACCTGGGTTTTATCCCCAGCTGGGAAAGTATTTTTCTGTGACCTGAATTAAGAAATCTCTTCTGTTGTAGTAAGGCTCATAGTAGGTATAAGCATACTAATACCTAGAAGTGAGTCTCTAGTGCACATTTAAATAAAAACTAAACATTCAGCTCTTTAATTACATTAGCTACATTTCGGATTTTCAACAGTGGTGAGTATAGTGGCTAGAATATCACACATTGCAGATACACAATGTTTAGACTCTTGTCAGAAGTTCTGTTGGGGAGAGTATTTGTGGGAAGGATTTGTTTGATTTGCTGGAGAAACCTGCAGTGTGGTGTTCTAAGGAAGTTTCTGTGACTTCCTTTATGGGCCTCTTTCTATATATAGCTTGCTGGCTCCCCCCCCCACCCACAGTAGTGGGGTTTAAGCTAAGTGCCTGTGCTTGCAAGGCAAGTGTTCTACTAATTGAGCCATGCTCCCCCCAACCCCCCTGCCTCCCACCTTCTTTTTGCTTTATTTTTCAAGTAGGG
Source organism: Castor canadensis (assembly GCF_047511655.1). Lineage (NCBI taxonomy): Eukaryota > Metazoa > Chordata > Mammalia > Rodentia > Castoridae > Castor > Castor canadensis. The sequence continues at coordinate 13,241,295 of NC_133388.1, read as the reverse complement.
TTTTGAGGGCTGGCCTCAGACCATGATCCACCTGTCTCCGCCTCCTGCATTGTTGGGATTATTGGCATGTTCTACTATGTCCATCTTAATTAGGTTTATTTTTCAATATTCTGAAATTGGGTAAACACATTGTTGAAAATAGAATTACTTTCCTAAGGTTTTTGGAGTTAGATAACACTTGTTTTATTTATGTTTTAGTTAGGGGAGGTCATCTCTTATATTCTGGTACTGAGTACAGACTTTATTACACTAAGAAATTAGGAGATGGAAGTACTGATTAGTACTCATTAAAGTTGCTTTTTGTTTGGACAGACATTATTATTCTTATGGCCATGGGCCTGAGGCACCCAGCATACTACTTTACTACAGTGCTAGGACCAGGAGGACACTTACTCCAGACGACTTGCCTGCTCTCCCTTCCTGATGGTTCTACTCTTTCTGACCAAAAACAATCAGTAATTTCAGTTCTTTTCAAAATCATCCCACCAAACCCTTTTGCATATCTAAAAACCTAAACTACTTAGTAATACTGACTTTCAAGTCATTTTTGATGTGGTAAAATTATACTCTTAATGTGCTACTGGATATTTGCTATAGTTGTTCAATATGATCGTTTCTGTTAGCAATCAGAATATTTTCAGTCTAATATTCGTAATTTTTAAAGCAATTTGTCATAAATAAAAGCCCTGATGCTGGCATTGCTTAAATTTCAAGTTAGACAGTGCTTGAATTTCAAGTTAGACCTTTTTTGTTTTTTAAAGCACTTATGTATGTGTTTGAACATACTGTATAAATTTGCATTATAATCTTGATTTTTCTTTTCCTTTTTATTTTTGAGGTGGGATCTTGCTATGTTGACTAATTTGGCCTTGAACTGCTGGGCTCAAATGATCCTTAAGCCTCAGCTTCCCAAGTAGCTAGGACTGCAGGTTTGCACTACTATGCCTGGCTTGTTTTATTTTTTTTTTAAAGTACAGTATCAAGTGCTTGCTTCAGCAGCACATAAACTAAAATTGGAATGATACAGAGAAGATTAGCATGGTCTCTCTGCAAGGATGACAGGCAAATTTGTGAAGAGTTCCATTTAAAAAAAAGAGAAAGTAAAAGAAGTACAGTATCAAAAACTGGGTATGGTGGGGGACTAAGCTCAGCACCTCAGGAACTAAGACAGGAGGATGTTGTTTGAGGCCAGTCTAGGTAGTACAGCACTACCCTGTTTCAGAAAAGCTGAATGTATGGTATTATTTCTTTTCTTTTTTTTTTTTTTATTGTTTTATTACTCATATGTGCATACAAGCTTTAGGTCATTTCTCCCCCCTCCCCCACTCCTTACGGTATTATTCCTTGTGTGCTCTACTAACAACCATTTTGTTTGTTTCAACAGAATCTTCCACAATCTGTAATTGAAAATGTTGGAGGAAAAATTTTTACATTTGGGTCTTACAGACTAGGAGTACATACAAAAGGTAAATATTAATTTGTTTATCTTGAATAAATTTACTTTTTATTTCTTAAAGTTACAGCAATTTACTGATTTCAGTTTTTTATGGATTATACACTAGCTTAGGTTTGCATGGAAGAGAGTACTTAAAGGATTTTAAATTTGTCAAGAAAGATAAAAATGATGCCTTCTGTACCTGCATTGTCCAATGTAGTAAAATTACATGAAATAAAAAATTCAGTTAGTAAAAGTTAGCCCATTTTTTATATATTGACTAGCCGCTATGGCTAGTAGCTACTGCTTTGGAAAGTGCAGACATGGAATGTTTTTCCTTTGCAGAATTTTTTGGACAGTGGTGCTCTGTATGTATCTTTTCCTTCCACCTGAACTTGGAAATGAGCACTCTGGAAATTAGAACAAAGTGAGTTAAGACTTTTAAGAAAACTTGTGGGCTGGTAAAGTGGCTCAAGTTATATAGTGCCTGCCTAGCAAGTGGGAGGCTTGAGTTGAACCCCCAGAACTTCCACAAAACAAAACAAATCACAAAAACAAAAGAAAAATAGAAAACTTGTTCATTTTTTCCCTCACCCTTCATTGCAGACAAATTATAAAATATAGCTTAACAAAAACAAACCAGTGTGTATCTGTGGCTTCTGATAATCATGGTGAATATTTTCTTGGAGTTATTCCCTCTGCAAATAAATACAAAATAAGCATGTTATTGTGGCAAAGAACATGTACTGAATTGTTGCTTTTTTATTGGGCACTGAGCTAAGCGCTTTATCTTCATATCTTATTCTCATAGTACTTTTATTCTCATAGCAAATAGGATCTCAGACTTAAGAGACAATAATACTCGAACAGATCTTCCAACACACCTGCTGATAGAATGAGTAGATATAGCTCAGGCAGTATGAAGCTAAACTCTTAAATCATTAAAAAACTGACTTTTTTGGTTTTTTCCTCTGTGGTGTTTGGGGATCAGAACACAGGGCCTTGCACATAGCTAGGCAAGCTCTCCACCACTGAGCTATATCCTCAGCCCTTGGGTTTTATTTTTTTGGTGGTGCTGGGCTTTGAACCTAGCACCTCTAGGTAGGTGCTCTACTACTTGAGCCACTCCACCAGCCGTTTTTTTGTGTTGGGTCTTGCGAACTATTTAGCTGGTGGCTTTGGACTGTGATCCTCCTGATCTCTGCCTGCCAAGTAGTTAGTATTACAGGTGTGAGCCACCAGCGCCCTACCAACCCTTGGTTTTTTGAGACAGGGTTTGAATATGTAACCCAGGGTGGCCTTGAATTCCTACCCTCCCCTGTGCTGGAATTGCAGGAGTGGGCTACCACATCTACCTGACCTCTCTTTTTAAAACTACCTGCCAGTAGTGGTCTCTGTGAAGCTGCCAATACAGCATTCTCTGTGTTCTGGCATTCTTCCCTGCCCCTATCTTTCATTGCTTTATCTCAGTAAGATCACATCTGCTTTTGATGTCCTGTGTGTTCTGTATATCCTTCTTGCCATTTATTCATTTATTTATTTGTATTGAGCCCAGGGCCTCAAGCATGCTAGGGAAGTGCTATACCATTGAGCTACTCCACACCTCTCCTTTCTTGAAGGTGCTAAATTGTCTTCAGAGTAGTGCCTCAGTCTCTCATCTGTTGGAAAATGACTGTGTTGACCTGATTTCCTATAGATCTCTTTTTATAATCTCAGTTAATTGATTTTAACCCTCTTTTTTGGTAGGGGAGTCAATAAACACCAATCACAAAGTAGGTAGAGGAGAAAAGCTTTGTTTAACTAATGAGTATGGCTATGATTAATGACATCAAGCCATTGCGTATGTGTTTCAGTAATTCCCTGTCTTAACTATGAGACTTTGCTCTAATTTTTCTTAGGCCGTTGTAAATACATCATACTTCAAGAAAAAACAGACCCCATTACTTACAGCTATTTTTCCTCTACTGATTGGTTGTTTTTTATTAAGGAGCAGTGAATTTTTAGAACTTGACAGTATAATGTTAAATAGGTTGTTAACATCAGATGCTGTCATGATAGGATGTAATGTAATTGTAACAGTGTTTTTTTTTTTTTGAAAGGTGCTGATATTGATGCGTTGTGTGTTGCACCAAGACATGTTGATCGAAGTGACTTTTTCACCTCATTCTATGATAAGTTAAAATTACAGGAAGAAGTAAAAGATTTAAGAGTATGTAAATGTTTGGGGTGAGGGAGAGGAGTTAAAAAATGCATGTAGTTAATTAAGTGAATTTTTTTGCATAGCCAGCATTTGTTGATCTGTTTCAATTTGTTAGGCTGTTCTAAACATTTAATATGTGTTTGCATTTTAGTCTTTGAACTTAAAATTGTAAATGTGTAAGCTTATAGAATAGGAAATAGAGACAAGCAAAATAAACACTTGGTAATCTGGGAACAGTTACACATCTGAATTACAGAAATCAAGATTTTTGAATTCTAGTCTTTTTGGTGGTACTGGACTTTTGAACTAAAGGCATCACTCTAGCTAGGTAAACACTCTACCACTTGAACCATTTCACCAGTCCTTTTTGAGATAGGGTTTCACTTTTTGCTTGGGCTTCCTTGAACCACAATCCTCCTGATCTCTGCTCCCCTAGTAGCAAGGATTACAGGTGTGAGCCATAGGTGCCCTGCTGAATCCCAGAGTCTTAAAAGCTAGTTGCTGGGAAGTTACTTTGTGTAAAGCATTGTTCTAAAAACAATTTCAAGTATCTCAGTGGTAGAGTGCTACCATGCTAGTGGCAGACCCTAGCATGCGCCAGGCCCTGGGTTTGGTCTCCTGGCACTGAAGAAAAAAACCAGATAGTCACAATAAAAGTATTAAATAAAGTTTGGGCCTAATGAAGGTATAGCTTAAGCACTTGCTTGCTTTCCAAGTGTGAAGCCCTGAGTCCAAATCCCAGTCCCATCAAAAAAAGAAAAAGAGAGAGCAAGAGAGAGAGAGAGAGAGAGACAGACAACTAAACTTGTTTACTTTTCTTACAGGCTGTTGAAGAGGCATTTGTGCCAGTTATCAAACTCTGTTTTGATGGGATAGAGGTAAGGTGTAGCTCACATGGATAGTTCTTAGTATTCAATGTCACTAATTTTTATATGAGTGTAGGTTAAAGGTTTGGTTTATTTTCAAGTAATAAGTAGTGAACTGGTTCATATTAATAAATTTTTTAATGGAGGAGGAGCCTATTTTGTAGAATAAACCTGTTTGGTTCTTTTATCATAAATCATAAAAATAAGGAGCCTAAACATAAGCAGAAGGAATGAAATCCTGACTAAAATGCTACTATAAAACAGTTTCTTGGTAGTTTTTTCAGGTGCAAGATTTGTTTTGCTTTAGTCTCACTGAGGCAGTAACAAAGTATATTTTTACAAATAGCATTTTACCATAACTTCATTTAAGTTAAATATAGAAAAACTTGGGAGAAAAGTGTGTGAAACAGTAGTGTGTGTGTTGAAACATTTTCTGACAGGAGAAGATTTAGAGGTCAAGTTTTTGAGATGGCGTGTATTTCTCCTTGCTGCTTTTTAAACATGCATAGCGAAAGCCATTAGAACAAAGTTGATGGTGAGGCAACTTTAAATATTTTAGTATGTTAATTCTATGTACAGAATAGTGCTGGAAAGTCACTGATAGTGATGGTGAAGATTATTAAGTTGTAGAAACTGGAAAAATGATAATTTGATGTTTTGCAAATGATGGTAATTTCTAGAATTGTTGCATAAGATGCCCAACTCTGTCTTTTATGAAAACATGAACTATTTGACCTTATTAATAAGTAGGCATAAAATGTTAAAATTAGATTTATAATCAGCTTTTAAATACAAAACAATGTGTATACACACACACACACACACAATTTTCCTCATTTTTTCAGTGGTTTTGCTTTCTTCCTACACAAAACCAAATTGGAAAAACACTGTAATACACTTTTAAGTTCTCGTAGAAAACAGGAGCTCCTTTTTTACTACGAAATGGTTGAACTAAATATAAAGATATTTATCTTGTATTTGAGTACCTTTTAATACGTAATCAGTTTAGAATTCCTATAGATGAAAAACTAAAAAGTTGAATTTTAAGAAATTCAGTGTAAGTCTTTATCAAACCTAGTAAATTAAACTTATTAAGTATGATTAAAATGAAAAGTAGGTATTTGTACAAGTTCCATTTCATATTATCATGCTTTAACATCTGACTTAAATACATATGATATGAATTAATAGTGTGGCTTTACAGGGGAGGGCATTGTCATATTCATAATTGATGAAAAAATCCTTTCCTTAAGTAGACTTATTTTCTTTTTTATAGAAGTGGCTTAAAATAGTTTGACAGGTATGGAATGTTAAGTTTTGTTTTTGTTTTAGATTGATATTTTGTTTGCAAGATTAGCACTGCAGACTATTCCAGAAGATTTGGACCTACGGGATGACAGTCTGCTTAAAAATTTAGATATAAGATGTATAAGAAGTCTTAATGGTATGTCAAAAAACCTATTTCCTTTTCCATAGTTGGAGTTTTTGTCAAATATTAGTTGTTTTTAGCTCAAGTTTTGAAATCAAGCTTATTGTAGCTTTTCTGTCAATGCTTAGTGAATAAAATAAAGTGTACTTTAGAGTATAGAGAAGTTTTTGGTAACTTATTTTACTCATTGGTACCTAACACTTCTTTTCTGTTTATGGCATGTGGGATACTTAAAAAGATTCTTTGACATTTGTATTCTATTACTAGTGATTTATATTTTACTGTGTAATACTAATGACTTTTTCTCTTGATACCCTCCCTTTAGTAATGAATGCTACCAGTTAGAAAGGGCTGTTGTGAACAGTTGTATATTAGCATAGCTTGATAATCATTCTCTTTCAGAACAGTTCTTAGAAATGTAAGTGGATTGAATCCTTAGTATAGCTAGAGAAGGAAAAGTTTCAGTTGTGAGTTGTAAGGTTGAGATTAGGCAGATTGTAGTGCATTTTCATTGATTTGGGATTGTGTTTATGATAGGAAAGAAGTGGTTTAGAGTTCTTATTTTTTGTCCTTTATTGAATTAACAATGATGATTCTATCAAATAAAGCTTTTCTTTAATTTAACATCAGTCTCAGAAAGTTAAAAAGTAGTATTGCCATTAAACTTTCAATGATTTAATTTCTTTTTTTTCCCCCCACTCCTGTTAATCAGGTTGCAGGGTAACCGATGAAATTTTACATCTAGTACCAAACATTGACAACTTCAGGTTAACTCTGAGAGCTATCAAACTGTGGGCCAAACGTGAGTTCAGAATTTGTTGGATAGCTTATTAAAAATGTTTAAACTTTTCTTCAACACTAACCTATGTTTTTGTTTTTCCCTTATCAACAGGGCACAACATCTATTCCAATATATTAGGTTTCCTCGGTGGTGTTTCCTGGGCTATGCTAGTAGCAAGAACTTGCCAGCTTTATCCAAATGCAATAGCATCAACTCTTGTACATAAATTTTTCTTGGTATTTTCTAAATGGTATGTGTTTAGATTATATTAAAATAAAATTGATTGTAGACACTGAAGTTTAGTCTTATTTCTATGACATTTCTGCAGCTGGTTTCAGATTCAAATTTTAGTTCATGATATAGCCATTTAGGTAGCCATGGGATATCACATTGCATGTAAAATAGCAAACCTGAACTCCATCCTTTTTCATAGTGATGCCAGCAGATTCTATTTGTGCTTACTTGCATATAAACCTTACCCTTCAGATAAACACTAAAATTTAGTGGTAATGTCTGCTAAAATCTAACTTATTAATAGCTTGAGATAGCAGTTATTTTTAGATAAAACCTATACACACCACCTCTTTCATTCTTTGAATGCTTCTAAATCCATAGACAATTACTTTTTTCTGATTGTATTTTGCTTTTAATTGTCCATTTATCTTTAGTAGTGTGTTTAAAGGGGTTAGTTTTATAAAAATCTTTTAAGAAATACATTAATGTAAAGTGCCCGGAAGAAAAAAACTACAGTTGCTGGATAAGTCATTAACCTAAGAGAGATTTTTTGTTGTTCCTTCATGTTCACAATTGTGAACGATGATTTCTCTTAAGAAACCATCAAGGCTTATTGTCACTTTGTAGTAGTTGCTTTGGCCTCAAAAGTGAGGGTTCTTGGTTTTTAATCGAATTTATCTTAAGAGATTTAAGTCTTTATCCCACCCGATCCTCCCTTTCCTCAATCTACAAAAACCCCAAAACAAAACAAAAAAGCTTCCTAAAACAAAATTCTTTTCCAGTAATTTTGTAAAAATTAGAATTATTGGATAAAATTTATGAGTAAGCACTGTGACACATTTTATGATACACACTCTGCTGTTTTGTGATTTGATAGCACATTTTACTCATACGAGCACATTTTACTCATACGTAGTAAGGTGCAGAATATCAGAATTTCTCTTTCGGCTATGCTGTGTAAACAAACAATGCCTTTAATAAGCTACCTTGATAGTAAGGGTGACGCAGTTTTCCATTTTTTTTTTTTTTGTATTCTCCATAAAGGCCTGAAGTAGCTAATTTATACATTGAATCCTCAGAAGAATGTGTTCATGACACAAAATCGTACTGCACTTACTTATGTTACAACCTTTAAGTCATGAGGTAGAGAAAAATTGTCCTTACTGATTTTTATAATTATTCTTATCCTTTTGACTATAACCCAAAATAACTTAATTGTCTTCAAATGGAACTAGTACAGAGTTTTTGTCCTTCAAGGGGATTTATCCTTTTCAAGATTGAGGTGAACCTATCAGATGTCTTTGAATGGTGCTTCTTCATTTAAGTAGTGCTTTGTTAGTTCTTCAAGAGTCAGAGAAGTTGTTTGATAGCAGTTTGAGAAAGCTGTCAAATGGTTTAGTTTAATAGAGGAAAAATGTTTCAAATATGTCAGCAGAAAAGGAGTAAAACGTTTTATATACCAAAGTGTATGAAGAAGGATCACATTCACAAATGCTGTATGTTTAACAAAATACGTTTAGATGATAATATCCAATAGTCTTATCAAGTGCTACAATCTTTTTAAACAGGGAATGGCCAAATCCAGTGCTATTGAAACAGCCTGAAGAATGCAATCTTAATTTGCCTGTATGGGACCCAAGGGTTAGTGTATTATTTTTTCCCCTACAAATCCACACTGTGCAATAACAAGTAAAAGTCACCTGCATAAACTCCAGGGAGACTTTCCAGCCTTTTACAAATGAGTGGACATGTCCGTATTACACTTTCTTCTGATGACCTCATCTATCATTGTCATCTGATGTACGAAGCATAATGATGTACCCTGTAAACCACCTTTAATTGTACATAGTCACACAGATTTCACTAACATCTTCACGTACTCTATATAGAACTACCTTGTAAGTTAAAGTTGTGTGGGCATTTGTGCTTTAAAAAAAAATAAAAGGATACTAAAAATCCCTGTATTTTTTTATTTGATCTAAACACTTGTTAAAATTGGATTGTTGTAGGAAAACTGTTGCTTAATGTTTATGTGTGGCAGATAACTTCTAAGCAATATTATTCTAATTACCATGATCTAAAAATTGGTTTAGATGTTTCAGATATGATGAAAACATGGTTGGGCTAAAGAAGAGCTTCCATTTTGTTTCTTGAGAAGTTACAGCATTTACTGCTTATACATTTTATGTGTTAATATCATGAACTTTATTAATTGATTAAAAAAAAAGTTAGGTTTAAGTTCCATTAACTACATCAAGCTATGTATTTTCAAGTTTTCCAAACTTCAAGGCATTTAATTTTGGAAGATGTGTGTTAACAGTTTCCTTTGTGGAAATATGTCATTTATCATTAGTATGTAGATAAAGATTAAGTTACTAAATCATTCCATTATTTCTTAAATGATACCAACATAGACAATATAATTTCATCACGTGTTAACAAGCTTAATCTCCTTAGTACTTAAGGTTTAAAAGTTTAGTTTCATCTTGTTTAAAGTTAGTTTTACACGGAAGAAACTTGTATGATGACATTTCTTTAACATGTTATTTCATGGGCATCCCCATTTCTGTTGTTGAATAAAGAAAAACTTAATTATCGATAGATTCCCAAGTAGAACTTTCTTTGCTTAGCAGGCACACTTAGTAAGGCTGCCAAAATAGTTATGCCCATATGATTGCAATCAACCATTAGTTTAAACCATATCATTGATTCTATGAAGAATTCTTATAAAAACAATGTCTTACATGGTTTTTCTTTCTCAACTCCAGCTATGAATGAAATAAAATTTAATCATTGGTTCAATTTAACAAGGGGTAAAAAGTCCAAGTTTCTGTTGCATGTGTACTTGAAGAAACTGATTGGCTGTTGTTGTATGTAGGTAAACCCCAGTGATAGGTACCATCTTATGCCTATAATTACACCAGCATACCCACAACAGAACTCCACGTACAATGTGTCCGTTTCAACACGGATGGTCATGGTTGAGGAGTTTAAACAAGGTAAGTGTTTATCCTTATGCTCTCCCTTGTATACACAAAGGATTTACATATCATAGACCCATTAGTAAGCAGTGCAATTTAATTGAGGAAAGTGTTAATTGAAGTGAGTTTTGTCATTCTTTATTATATATTTGAGAATTGACTCAAATTTTCTTCTAGGCAGTTTATTTTTGATTGTATGTTGGAGGATTAATCAACATTTAAAACCGTTGTCTTTAGCTGGGCTGTTATGAGCTGGTTTAGTGCTACATGTTGCCTTGTAAAATTATAAATGGTAATACTTTGTCTCCGCTGGTGACAAGAAGGAATTCTTAGTAGACTTCATACTCTTGGAAAAAACTTTGAGCCAGCTAGGTACCAAATCTGCTCAGTATAGAACTCCTTTTAGCTTGTTTGAATCCCAGTTTTACTGTAAATTTGAAGGTATTGCTGTTGCCAATTTTTTTTTTTTTTCCGAGTGAAGTAAGTGGAATGGGACTGTTTAGTTGATTGAAAGTAGTCAAAGAAGTAGGAAAAAAGCTGTTAGCTTCAAATTAAATTTAAAATTATTTACTTTTGTCCAAAGAGGCTTTTTATGGGGTAATGCTTCTACCCTCTTAGAAATAGCAATTAACTTCTTTTTAGAGAGGCAAGAAATGAAGTTTTGGAGAAAATTTTCCTTCTCACGTAACTGCAGTGCTTGAGTTTTGAACAAGTCTTTCTATGAGCTTGGTTGTAGAATCATGGTGTTTTGCCAGAAATCTCTCAAAAAAATCCTCCAGCTTTTTTGGGAAAAAAAAAAAAGCGTATGTATGTAAGAATATGCTCTAAAGCCATAAAATTAAACTATTTTGAAAGGTTACTGTTTTAGGATTATAATGAATGCATGTAGTATGTTTAAAGATTACTTAAAATTCTAGCTTGTTAGGCTGAAGCATGCCAACATTCTAATATGTTTTTAATTTAGGTCTTGCTATCACAGATGAAATTTTGCTGAGTAAGGCAGAGTGGTCCAAACTTTTTGAAGCTCCAAACTTCTTTCAAAAGTACAAGTATGTATTTTAAGGCATGTCGGACATGTTGCTCTCTTAAGTAATGGTTTCATGGTACCATATATGACATTTCTTTTTACTAGATCAGTGTAGCTTTGAAGTTCTTTAAAAAAGTGTAGAATTTTCCCTCCTCACAAAGGACATACTGTTTTTGTAAACTCCATATTTTTTCTGTGTCAATGTAATGTGCAGCTCTTTCAGTGTTGCTGCTTGATCTAACTGAACTCCTACTGCCTTTGTAGCAGCATCATTTTGTAGGCATGTCAGTCCTGACCAAAATAGTGAATCTGTATACCTTGGCAAATGGGTGAACTGTTCAAATCTGTAGTTAAGATTTTCTATTGAGAAACCTAAGTATTTTCATCTAATTCTGGAAACTTGTTTAGTATAATGATCCATTAGAACCTAGGTACACCTAATAAAATGTTAATTGTAGCCAATTACATGTTTTCAGTAGTCACAACATAATATTGGCCTACCATTTTCCGCCACTGTTAAAGCCCCATCAGTTATTTCTATTGGATCTAAGTGAGTGTTATGATTTTTTTACTAATGGTTTTAATATTATGGTTTAATACCTTAGCAGAGGTTAAAAGCCTCATTAAGTGTGTTGGTTTGATGAAAAATGTAAGTTATAATAAATCTTACTTTTCTAAAAAAAAACCATGGACTTGCACTTTTATTTGCCCTGGGCTGAAAATTTTCAAAGTCCCCATAATTTTTTTTTTTTAAATGCTTGAAACTTTCCTGACCATTTGATCTTGTGTTGGATCGTGTTTTGTAATAATCTAAACAAGATTACTTTATGCTTTTTCCCCAATTAAAAATCAGAATGATGACCTTCACGATGTCTCTGTGTTTTGTTTCTGTATCTTTTGCATGAAAAAGCAATAATAGCTTAATTGTTGTGTTCTGGGAGCATTGTGTTGTTAGTAAAAGTTTAAATAGCATGATATTGAATGCTCTTGTTTTATTACTTATTCCCCGTAAATTGTGCTTTCCATTTAGGAGATATTTTTTCTTTTTCCTTTAACTAATGCTGAGAAATACCTTTAAACGTTTAATAAATGTACTGATATTTTAAAAACTATCATATGAGAGACATAATTACATGTAAGGAGAATAAAGATTTTGTGGAAAAGTGTTGACATTCTTTAATTCCTGAGACTCAATACATGAATTCTTTTTCCTGTCTTACTTTCTTAGAGGAGTTAGAGGGGGAAAGAATGAATTTCTTAAATACTTTGCTTTAGTAGTTCTTTCACTTTAAGAAAGATTAGTGTTGAACAAACCTTGTTGCTAATTTCATTTGAATAAATTGATATTATTAGAACTTAGACTTTTATTAAGCTTTCTTAAAATTTTTTAATTCTTAAAAAATTCTTTCACTGTCTTTGCTAGATAGTACCTAGAAAGGTCTGTGGTAAACAATATTATATATTAATATTTTTACTAAATCTTGAAGCACTCAAATAGTTCTAGGTTATTAAAAAAGACTTTAGGCCTTGGGGCATAGCTCAAAGAGTAAACTGCCTGCCTAACCAGCACAAGGCTATGAGTTCAAACCCCAGTACCACCATAAAAAAGAAAAAGATAACTTTGAACAGATAAGAAGTAGCAACAAATTTATTTAAGGAAAGTTTAAATTTCACCTATGTGTTCTAGGAATGCTTAGATTTGGAAAGTGACAACGGGTTAATTTTATATATATACTAAATTGTTTGTTTTTAACTATATTCCAAAAATGTCCCTTTTTAAAATACGGTGATAAAACTATTGTAAGTTTTTTGGAGCTTTTCAGAAATTTGAATTCTTAAAATGTATGTTCACATGAAATACCCCAAAGATTGATTGTACAACTGAATTGAAATCCTTAGTTTTCCTTTAATTGAAAGTTGGTTAAGGCTTTTGAAATGTGTCTTGGAAATACTAGTACTATTTGGTATATGTGAAATTTTAAATTGTGTGAAATTTACCTGCCATTCTTGGAATGGAGGGAATAAAAGAAGATATTGTCTTAAAAAACTAGTAATATTCCAGAATATCATCTTACCTTGAGACAAATTTTAAAGAGTTCTAAGAAAATACTTTTCTATTTCTCTTTTAAGATATTTATCTTGATACTTGGGAACTAGCAGTAAAATGAGTCATTGGTATTACATTTCACTAGGAAATAAGGGAAATAATAAGGAAACCAGAGTGTTCTTTGAAGGGCCTTCATTTTAATAGTGTATATTTTAGCCTTAAAATTTAAGAAGTTTAAAATTGTGAACTACAGTTCTTGGTTCTGAATTATCAAAAGAATTGTAAGGCTTTTTGACAGAGATAGATTTTCTAGGGTATGTTTGAATAAAATTTTATTGGAAACTGATAATCTCTACTTTTTGGGGAAAAGGTAATGACAATTGCATTGACTTCAAAGTTTCATGGAGGTGTTTGAGATGATTGATGCATGGCAGTTGTGAAATAGAGGATCACATTTTTTGGTACAGTAGCGAAATAGATTAGAAGTGCTTCTATTTGTCTTCTGTGCTCTGATAGAGACTGCTAATGGAACACCAATTCTGGTTCTTGAAAGTTTACGATACAGATATTTAGAGAATGAAGTTGGGATTTTTAATTTCTTAGATGAACCTTTTTCTAATATTTGCAGCTCTTTATTAAACTTAATTATTTCATTTTATATAATCCAAATTTGCTTAAATGTGGCTGCATGAAAAAAAACATTTATCCTCACCGTAAATACTTATTATGAGTTACTTAACCTTTGAGCTCATTTGTGCGTAAACACTGCATAGAGAAATGTTTTCTCCTCTGGAATTTCAGAATCAAGAATTGAACTCTTAATTAAGACTTCAAAATTGCCAACAAAATTATATTCAAGTGGATTGTGTATTTTCCTTTGTAATTAGAGAACATTGTGCTGCATCATTCAGTCTTTTGTTGAAGACTCAGGTGGTTATTAAGAGTGTCCATTTTAAGAGTGCGGTAAACAGTGATTTAGAATATTGGGGATTTTCCCTGTGTTTGGAAAACTCGGACAAATTGGCGTTTTTGAGGTTTTGTGTGCATGCCTGATTTTTAGATTTTGTTAACAGTCTGCTGTTAAAGTTATTACACGGCAGCAAGGGAGTTCCTCATTTCCCTTTCCTTTATTATTATTTTTTTAATGTATCAGTTCACCCTTTTTAATGGCTCAGGAATCTAGAAATCGACTTACCAAGCATGTTAGAATTTTGTCTGATTAATGTAGGACTCTGAATATGAGTTCCTCTGCACATAAAACGCATGAGCTTTTAGTGCTTTTATGTGACTATTGATGTAAAATGTGTATTTGGCTTGTTTCTGAATAATGCTGAGCAAATGGGAAAGGAAATGTTTGTCTATGGATTTGGACTGTGTATTTATTTACATAGCTGTTTACTTATTTTCATATACATACCTCATTTTTTGCATATTTACCTCTGTTATGTTCAAGTTCACAGTACTTCTACCAGTAAGAAAGGTACTATTATCCCATTTTACAGATGTATACAAGTCTTAGAACTGTCTATGGTTGCAGAACTTATTTTTTAAATTTGTTGTGAGCACAATTAATAGTCAGTGGGCTGTTTCAAAGGAGCATAGCTAAAAAAATGCTGAAGTTCATCAGACTTCCTTTAGTTTTTCCTGAAATGGTGTGAAAGTGGCTTATAGTTTTAGAAACTTTCGTTATAGGTTTTTTCCTGCCTCTAAGACTTGCTTTTGAGTAAAAACCTCACCTATGAAATATGGAGAAAATATCAGAAAACTTGCAGACTTTGAAAAAAGTAAAATAATTTAAAATTATTGATCATACTGTCAAGTTTCCTAGCTACTGTCTGTATTAAATAATGATGTCAGAGTGCTATTTGAGGTGAAATTTAGCTTCTAGCACTTACAAAATGGATAGTGTAGAATGGTTTATTTGAACTTTATTAAAGTGTAAGGAAAATGAATTATATCTTGTAATTGTAGTTTAGGCATAACATTTTTCAAAAGGCAAAAATAAGTTTTTTGGCCCCGATGGTATTCTCTGAAGAAAAAAAAAAAAAAAAAAAAAACTTAACCTTTTCTGTATTTTGAATGAGATAGAATTGAATCAGATCTTTGTTTTTTAAAATTGATGTCAGGATAGTGATGTTTGACTTAGAAATTTAATACTATTTGGAAAAGTCTGAAGGCCTGACTAAAGCATTAATTCAGTTTATTTTTCAATGTTAATATAATTACAAAACCTGATGTTTATAATTTTGGGAGTTACTGTTAAGTATATTTAGTCATTATGCTTTTGTGGGCAAAATCCTGGTGTTTATATTCTGTTAAAAACATTTGAATAGATTATGTTTGTGAGCAGCTCTTTAGTCTTAACAGGCCGAGCACTCCTCTGGAGTCATTGAGCAAAATTTTCAGTTAATGTTTACTCAGCCTTCTTGAATTCAGCTGCTTTGTTTGTAATTATTCATAAAGTCACTTATTCAGAAAAATTCAACTCCAGTAGTTAGAAACATGGAATTTAGCTTATGATTTGATGTTCATTTTGAGATTGCAGGCTGCCCTCTCTGCTAAGTTGATTTGATCTATAAATGTAATGAAGTTTATTACATTATGGTTTTAATATCCAGAACAAAGCATGTAAATAAAATAAATAGCATGTTGTCTTTATCTTCAAAGGCATTATATTGTACTTCTAGCAAGTGCACCAACAGAAAAACAACGCCTAGAATGGTAAGTAGTAAAATCAGACATTACAGAGAAAATAAATTTCAAACTGAATCATTGCCACAGAACAGTAGGAGATGGGAGGAAGTTAAAATACATAGTTTTGGGTCAGGCACTGGTGGCTCACACCTGTAATCATAGCTACTCAGGAGGCAGTGATCAGGAGGATCAAGGTTTGAAGCCAGCCTGGGCAAATAGTTCTCAAGACCCCCTGTCTTCGAAAATACCAGACACAAAAGACTGTTGGAGAGGCTCAAGTAGAGCCACTGCCTAGCTGTGTGAGGCTCTTGAGTTCAAATCCCAATACCACCAAAAAAAAATACACAGTTTGGTTTCATTTGTTCATAAATGCAGCTTTACTACTTCTGATGAATGTATAGGAATTAGTGGATCCCATATATAAATTTTCTAAATTTTTTGGTGTTTGCTTTAAAGATCCATGTATTATTTCTTGGCTGTGTATTTAAAGTGGCTGCTTTTAGCTCGCTGATCTTTAAATATTTGTGAGGTTATCTTTTGTAATCTTCCCACTTTGGATGAAGCGCTCCTTAGTTCTGTTTTCCCCCACCTCAGCATTTTTGGGTAGATATCAAGGCTTTTGCTTTTGGTCTTTGGGGGAATCGTTCAGCCAGTTGAACAGCTTTGGTATGTGTTTTAAGGTACATGTGATGATCATATTGTTTTTACATGAATGCTTGATTTGCACCTTTGAGTCTTTATTTATTTAATTAACTTACAAAGTCAGTAAAAACTTTCACTAATAGTAATTGACGTTTATTCAGGGTGGGCTTGGTGGAATCAAAAATCCGAATCCTGGTTGGAAGCTTGGAGAAGAATGAATTTATTACACTGGCTCATGTGAATCCCCAGTCATTTCCCGCACCCAAAGAAAATCCTGATAAGTAAGCATCTTTCTCTTTTAATCTAATATACCCATCCTTTTTCAACTTTACTCATAGAATCTTACAGGCAGATTTTTTAACTAGTCTCTCTTTTCTGCTGGTTTCGTGTAGTTCAAAACAACCCCAGTACCTCCAATTAAAACAAAAAGGAAAGAAAAACTTAGTTTTTCCTTATCAGAAACTTGAGGGAGTCTTTTAAGAAATTTTAGCACCAAAATAGTTTCCTCTAATAATAGTTTCTTATGAGGTGCCTAACATGTTTTAATGTCTTTTTTTAACATTCCTCTGTTTTATATAGTAGTTGTTAGGACAGCTGCTATACCAAACATCAGTCTTTGCTTTTTGTCTTAAGGGAATATATTTTGATTTGATCTTCAAAAATCTGATTTGTGGTGGATTTTGGATCATTGAGAAAACAAAGCAGGCTCACATGTTTTCTTTCAAGAGTCTTAATAGGTCACTTGCTGGTTTATTGTTGCTGTACTGATGTGAGACTCTACCTCCTTTTTGTGTTGGAAGAATTAATGGAGTGTCAGTAACAAACTTAAATGGGCATTATTTATGTAAGGATCTCTTTTTAAATTTATTTTTTTGGTAGCACTGGGGTGTAAACTTGGGGCCTCATGGTTTCTAGGCAGGCACTCTACTGCTTGAGCCACTGATTAAGTGGATTTTTTTTCCCTTTTAATTATGTAAAGAAATTTTTTGTTTTTGTTTTGAGATGGTTTTGCTAAACTTGGCTGGCCTCAAGTTTACAGTCCTCCTGCCTCCAGCTTCCCTGGAATTACAGTTGTGTACCATCACACCAGACTTGTAGTTAGAGTTTTTTGTTGTTTGTTTTGTTTTGGGTGGTATTAGAAATTGAACCCAGGGCTTGGTGCTTGAGAGATAGGTGTTCTGCTGCTTGAACCATATCTCCAGTTGTAGTTAGACTTTTATATTTAGAAAATCCTGTTTTGTTTTTATAAATGCCACAATCTATCCCCAATACAACAATAATATCATTTTTTAAAAAAATCCTGTTTTCTTTCAGACCTCTATAAGCATTACTCTTTTCCCTTCATTAATTTGAACATAATTTTTAAAAAATTCCGGTATCTTGGGTACTTTAGAATCATCATTTGTCCTGGAAGTTGATTATTTGTATGGTAGCAGAAACATAGAGGACAGGTATGGGGTAGGATGTTTTTTGGGGGGTAGGGGTCATGCTGGAGTTTGAACTCATCATGGCTTTGTGCTTGATAGGCAGGTGCTCTACCACTTGAGCCACACCTCCAGCTGAGGCCTTTTAAAGTTTTGATGAAGTTAGGATGTAGAACTTAGTTTGCTCATTTATTTGTATTACAAAGTTTTCCATATACCTCATATTGTCAAACCATTGATAATTATTTTTTCTGAGTCCTGGTTAACTGATAAATGCTTTTCTTTACAGGGAAGAATTTCGTACAATGTGGGTGATTGGGTTAGTTTTTAAAAAAACAGAGAACTCTGAAAATCTCAGTGTTGATCTCACCTATGATATTCAGTCTTTCACGGATACAGGTATGTTTACTGGGATAATCAAAACATTCAGGTGCTGGCATTTTAAATTTGTCTTGATCTATATAGTAACTAGTAATACTTGCCGAAACTGATTAAATTACTTGAATATTGATCAACTATCATTAAAATAATCTTAATGGTTTCAGTAATGTCTAAAACATCAATGATTTTTCTTTATTAGGCTGGGCCTTAAAGTTTAGTTGAGCCATTTAAATTTAATTTTTCCACAATTCCTTATGAAATTAGAAACAAGGTGAATATTGCAGAGTTGTCTACAAGACTGAGTCTGCCCGCTTTAACCATCTTCAACCTGAATTTGTAGTAGCTCGGAAGAAATTTGTCACATTATAGAGATTCAAGTGTTAATTAATTCATGGGCAGGGAATAAAATGATTAAGTGTACATTTAGATTGACATATCTTTGGATAAGAAGGTAGTGTACTTTAGGTAAAGACCATATAGTTGACAGAATCCAAGGCTCTTTTGTAGATGTATAACCCTTCAAGAGAATGGTTAATATGCATAAGAACAACTTTCCATCTTCCTTACAAATTCTGTTCTCTTCTAGACATCTTCCCACCCCCATTTTTAAAAAATTTTAGTAAGTAGTATATTCACTAGTGAGTTTACCCCATGAACATTCAGATTTAGCATTATAGTTTTTTTTAACCTTACTTACTAAAGGAGAGGAAAAAAAATTGGTTGACAGTCTTTTTTAAAAAGCCAGTATTTACTATGATTGTAATGTAAAGGATAAATAAAAGGAAAAGAATACAGTGGTTTCCCCATATCTGTGGTTTTACTTTCTGAGGTTTCAGTTATTCAAGGTCAGAAATAGTCTGTAAATATTAAATGGGACATTCCAGAAATTATTACAAGTTTTAAATTGAATGCTGTGCTGAGTGAGTAGCCTGGTGAAACCTTGTGTTGTTGTACTCTGTTCTTCCTGAAAGGTAAAGCATCCTTTTGTTCAGCGTATCCACATTTTATAAGTACCTGCCTGTTAATCACGTAGTAGCCACCTATATTATCAGACAGTTGCTGTATTGCAGTGCTTATATTCAAATAACTCTTACATGGTAGCCTAATGTCATCAGAATGCCTGAGTCATTCATCTTACTTTATTTCATCACACAGATACTAGATCATCTCATATCCTCCCAAGTATGTATAATACAGTAAGATACTTTCAGAGATCAGTCACATAACTTTTTATTACAGTGTTTTGTTGTAGTCCTCTCTTCTTGTAGTTTTTATTAACTTACTACTGTGCCTAATGTGCAAATTCAACTATCAGAGGTGTGTATGTATAGGGAAAGTGTGTGTGTGTGTGTATGATTCAGTACTATTTGTAGTTATCAGGCTTAGGGGCGGGGTAGAGTTTGCTCGGAACATATCCCCCTGAGGATAAGCGTTGACTGTTATAGGTATTTCAGTATATAAATGCTCAGGTACAATGATTTTAGAAAATGGCTTAAAATCATTATAGTCAGATGATGTGATGCAAGCCTGTAATTCCAGCAATTGGAAAGCTAAAGCAATAGGATCACCAGTTCTAGGCCAGTGTGGGTTACATAGCAGAGTCTTTCTCAAAAATAAGTAAGTAAATAAATAAATAAAAATTTCAAATGATTGCCACTTTTTGTAGAATCACTAACCGTGAATTCTACAACTGTGAATTCTGACTATGATAGGCGTTGTCTATAGTGATTCTGATAACCATCAGCATTGTTGCCATGGTGCTAGGGATTGAACTCAGGACCTTGGGCCTGCTAGGCATATATTCTCAACCCTGTGTGAAAACTCCCAGCTCAGTGATTTAATTTTGTTGTACATTGTACATGGTAGTTGGGTTCTTATAAGATTGAATTAAGTTTTTAACTTAACTACTTGTTAAGTAGATTTTCATCTTTACGAATGTAGATAGGACATAGTACAATTCTTCTCTAGGTGTACCTGTCCACATTGTACTATATAATGTTGTCATTGTGACAATAGCAACATTCTAGAGATTTTTAAGGTGCCATATGGTAATAGTACTCCTGATCACCAAAAAGTATTCTTATTCTGAAGTAAAAATTCTGATAGCAACTGAAATCAGTTTCATTATAAGCAAGACAAATGGAGAGATGCTTAAATTAGATAGTATTGTATATTGAATCCAAGTGCAGCTGTAAATTTGTACTAATGAATCATCAAAACTTTCAAGGATCTTTTAGGTATTTGTAGAATGAAATATTTAGTTGTCTTTTGACACATTTTAATGAAATACTTTGTGATTTGTTAATAAAATAGATTTAACATGTTCATAACACATTTTTACCCCCAATCCCTTCCAGCTTCTTATTCTGGTTCAAGTTAGAAACTTTGGGATCATGTAACTATTTTTCCCCTACATGGTATCAATGCATTATGAAAATTTGTTTCCTCTTTCAGAATATATTGAGATTCCTGATATTTACTACTATTTTGCTTCTAATTTAAGCCACTGTTATTGATTGCACTGTTGAATTATTGCTCTTGCCACAATAATACTGTTCTTCCAGTACCCACCTTAACTATTCTCACATGGCATCCAGTTGGTATTTTAAAACCAAGTCATGTGTTGCTTCCTTAAAATCTACAATGACTGTCCTTCACAGTCAGTATGAAAGTCCAAGTTCTAACTGGTTTGTAAGCCTCTTTCTGCCCTTACTATGCTTACATTCTCTGACTTCACCTCCTAGTATAAATTCATAGTCCATTGTTCATATGACTTGGGACCAGAAAGGTAGTAAAGTCAGGATACCCAGTAGTGCCTAGAGCAGAGCAACATTTGACTGTCATACATTTTGCTGGGGCCGTTGATATTCACAGTAGTGAAAGGTAAAGGCTATTAACCACTAATAATTTATATCAGGGTTTGTTGCTAGATGAGTTGTAATGCAAGACTCAAGAAAAATTTCTGTCAGGAGTTTGGGCCTTTTAGAGTTGCAGATGAGAGATTATGGATTTCTACTTTTCCCTCTTCTCTTTTGGCATTTTTATTGTTCTCGAGGTTCCAGGCATATTGTCTTGCCCAGGGTGTCTCATTCTTGATGTTTGCTCTTCCTGGAATACTACTTTAATAGGCAGTCTCAGCTCACTTTTTCATGTTCATGTAGATTTTCAGTCAAATTAAACTAAGTTTTCAGGCTGAGCTTCCTGCATGTTCCCTACTCAGTTTTTTTCTCCATAGTACTTATCACTGCCTGACCATGATATATTTTACTTATTTTCTGTTTATTCTGTTCTCTCCACTAGAATGTTGATTCCGTGAGACTGTTTTAGTCTGTCTTGTTTCCCTGCTATATCTCCAGTGTCTACAGCATTGTGACAGAATAGGTGCTCAGGAAATATTTGTTGTTCAACTGACTGAATTTTCTCAAAATGGGAGAATTATTTACTTGTAGCATTTTTTTTCTGCCTGTGACCTCTGTTATTTGCTTTTTAATAATAGAAAGCATTGCCATTCTTACCTCAAAATTTTATCTTTCATATTCTTGTAAGGATATCTTTAGTTGCAGTTTAGTAAATTTGACTTGTGTTGAATATGTTAAATACTGGGTATAAAATTTTAAATTATACTGCTACCATAAAAAGGCAAGGGTTTAAGGAACCCTTTTTCTCACATTTTGGTGTTTCTTAAAGAGTTACTCCTTAAAGTTACTATGTGACAGTCTACTTACTACACTTTGCTTTGTTCATTATATGCACCTGTGGTAAAAAGAATTTGCACAGGCAATGAATGATACCTAGGGCTAGGTTTTGATCCTGGATAATTTTCTAATTATGCAGTATTGAGAGAAGAAAGATCCTTACTTAGAATACTTTCTCCTGAGCTTGAACCTGTCTTTGTTAAAATGTTTCTATTTTTTGTAACAATTTCTGATTGTATAGTTTATAGGCAAGCAATAAACAGCAAGATGTTTGAGGTGGATATGAAAATTGCTGCAATGCATGTAAAAAGAAAGCAACTCCATCAACTGCTACCTAATCATGTGCTTCAGAAAAAGAAAAAGGTAACAGCATTGCTAACATAGTGTTTCGTGCACCTAGTCTGTGTCATCAGACTTAGGAGAGGTTAGGGGTGATGCTTCATATCCTTTTGTTTTTAATTTTATTTTTATCGTTTTTACATTTACTTACATGTGTATACATTATTTGGCCTTATTTTGTATATACTCAGGTTCGTTTTTAAAAAAGCCCTTTAGGGCTGGAGGTGTGGCTCAAGCAGTAGAGCACCCACCTGCAAGCAAGGAGCCATGAGTTCAAACCCTAGTACTGACCCCCCCCCCCAAAAAAAAAAAGCATTTTATTCTTACCCATTTAAAGTCCCATGTGATTATCTAAATTCCTTTCCTTTAAATAGTCTAGTTAAGTGTGGGTCAAGTAAATTGTATTTTTAAATGAAAATGACTTTTTTTGGAGGGGTAGAATGTAGGAAAATAAGTACATTTAAATATGCTTGGAATGGTATTGCATGCCTGTAATCCCAGCACTCAGATATCTGTGTAGTCGGCTTCGGCTACATAAGAAGACCACATGGCCAATTAAAAGAGAAAATAAAAAGTTAATGATTTTAAAGGGGATTGCATTGACAGAACCACCACATGTAAAATTTTGCAGCACCTTGTTCTGGTGTTTGTGCTTTCTTTGAATAATTTGGAGACAGTTTTATCTTCCTTAGACTTATAATGAACTGTACTTCCTTACTGTACTTTTTTGAGGAGGAGGGTTGACACTGGGATTTGAGCTCCGGACCTTACGTTTGCTAGGCAGGGACTCTACCACTTGAGCCACTCTACCAGCCCTTTTTTGTGTTGGATATTTTCAAGTTAGGGTCTCTTGAACTATTTGCCTTGACTGACTTTGAACCTCAACCCTCCATTTCACAGCCTCCCAAGTAGCTAGGATTGGAGGTGTGAACCTCTGGTGCCTGGCCTTACTATATTTTGGACTTCATTTCAGTTCAGTTTTTCTTGTAAGTGGTTCCAAAAATGGATAGTATTTCTAAAATGAAATTCCTTATATACAGGAGTTGCAAAGGAATGAAAAATAGAGCTGAACATATGTTAACAGTGTATGTTGATGAACGTGTGCCATTTGATACTTCATTAAAAAGTTTACAACTAGTTTGAAAAAAAATTTTTGGTGGTACTGGGGACTGAACTCAGGGCCTCACACTTGGCTAGGAAAGCTCTGTATCACAAGTTTAAAAACTTTAAAAACAATGTATTTAAGAGAGAGTAAGAAATACAAAGTATGTGTTAAAAGAATGATGACCACTGTTTTCAGGATACTAGTTTTCTAGGTCTGGAGTTGAGAGGAGTGGAATGAAATTAATACACGAAAAGCTTCAGCTTTGTAATAGTTCTTAAAACACAGAACATATTATGGTACAAAGGCATTGAAGTTAAGCACAAGAATTCTGGAGTAGACTTCCTCAAATTCAGGAAGCATCCTATCTGTAACACTTGCACACATTATTTTGCAAACATCTTTTCTTGATTGCTAAAATCAGGATGATATTTTCCCTGTTTCATTAGCTATTTATGAGGATGAAATAAATCAGTATACGTAGAAAGTGGCTTAGACTAGTCCCTGGCGTGTAGGAAACGCTCGAACTTCTGTTGTTGATAAACATCACCGTCATCTACAACTGTGGATAGCTTTTGATTATGGGAGTGTCTCAAAGATTATTTTTCCTAGCCCAGGTGAACCTTGAGCTCATAATCATCTTTCTCAGCTTCCTGAGTGCTGGAATTACGGGCATGTGCCACCATGCCCAACCCTACAGCAAACTTTTAAGGGCTTAGATAATGATGTTACCATTTATGTATTTATTTATTTATGGCAGTACTGTATGCTAAGCAGGTGTCTTCCCACTGAGCTGCACCCACTGCAGATACTATGTTATCAGTGGGTTAAAGTGGTTGCACTTAAATATAAATTTGCTATGTATAAAAATACTTAAAATATTTTGTGTTTTCACAAGCGAGTATAAATAATATTCTTTAACACTTAGCTATTTCTGTTTTATTAAAAGTTTTTTGTAATAGAGATTTTCCAGAATCCTAGATTCATACTACCTTTTATACTTAGTTTTAAATAACAGTATTGATACTTGGAGCAACTAATAAATAGTTTAACACAATTTTAATGTTTCATTTTTATTATATTAAGGTAGGTATTACTTCTCCTTCTAGACGGTAAAGAGAATTATTTTATTATTGAGGATTTTTATTTATAAAATGAAGTAACTAAATTTCATCTTGTAATAGCAGTTGCTTCCTCCCCACACCCCGAGTGTTGAACTCAGGGCCTCATACTTGCTAGGCAGGCGCTCTACTACTTAAACCGCTCCACCAGTCCTTGTTTTGTGTTTGTTGTTTTTGAGCTGGGATCTTACTTTTTGCCAGGGTTGGCCTCAAACTGACATCCCCCTGATCTCTGCTCTTGAGTTGGTAGGATTACGGAAATGAGTCACCAGTGCCCAGCAGTAGTTGCTCCTGATATTTTAGCTTATTTATACACAAGACTATTCAGTGTACAAGTTATCACATACACAAACGGTTTCCTATGAAACTTAACCATTTTGTCACCTGCCATTGTTTTGTGCTTGCTATTTTATGTCCATCTATTCAAATTACCTTTTTAGTAGTTGCTTAGTCTTTCTTTGTAAGGACATTTGATTTACTCAGTGTCCTCTATTTTTTTTTTTTTTTAACCTCCCCCTGTGCTGGTGTTTGAATTTAGAGCCTCACTTGCTAGGTAGGCACTCTGTGTTTTGTACTCCACCGGCCTTTTATTCTCTATTTGAAATCATATTTCTCAGTTTCCATTACTTATAAAACTTTGTTGTGTTTATATTGCATTAGCAAGTGTCTGGGAATTTGAATGCATAAGTGCTTGGATTGCACTGTTTTTTTTGTTTGTTTTTTTTTTGTACAGATTTTGAGCCTGGGACCTTGAACTTCCTTCCTAGGCAGAAGCCCCAGGACTTAGTTCACCTCGCCCCCGTTACACTGGACTTAAGGATAGTTTCCTATCATTAGTGCAAAGCTCTGCACTAGTCTTTTCTATATTTCATGTTCCAGCCAACCCATAGGTGTTGTCATTGCAGAGGAAACAGTTAAGGAGCTTGCCCAAAGTCATACAGTATGAGTTGTGAATTGGACCTAGGTTTGACTGAAAATCATGTGCTTGTTTTTTTTTTTTTTTTTTTAATGTGCTCTTTGCTTTATTTTATATTGGAAAAATTTGAATATTTATGATTATTAGGCTTCTATTGCTTTTTGTTTTTTGCTACCAAACTTTTTGTGGACAAAGAGGGAAAAAAGAAAGTAGCTTAATGCTGCTATGTGTTGAGACCAACCATTTGAAAATCTTCACATTCATATATTATCTCTGGTGGCGGCCTCATAGATATTTGGAGCCCTGGCTGTGCTGGTTACTATATGAATTGAACGTAATTTACTTTCTGAGAAGTCCTTAGGTCTGGTGAATAGTAAGGTTGGGGGTATCTTTGAATAGTAAATGTGCTCATTTAGAATATTAGATGGTTTTGTTTTACAAAGGCAAATAACATTATTCTCTCTTACTCTCCCTTCTACCAAATCTTAACTTCCCTCTTTGATCCTATTTTTGGGAGATGGGAGTTGTTCTTTGAGACAGAGTCTCCAGCAGCCCAGGCTGACCTGGAAATGCTGTCTTCCTGCCTCAACCTCCCGAGTGCTGGGGTTACAGGTCTGTGCCACCATGCATGCCTCCCTGTTTTTCTATATTTATTTGTATAAGAGGTCTCTCTACTGCAAAGGCAGAAATTAGGATATTTTGCTGGGAGCACGGCTGAAATGGTAGATCACTGGAGGCTCTGAGTTCAAACCCCAGTATCACAAAAAATCCTGATAAGAATGACTTGTCATTTGAACCACTGGAGGAGAGCGCACACAAATATATTTGGAATGGGCCTTTGTCAGTAGTGTATGTTGTTTCTGTTAAAATGTTCCTGTTGTGTTTGGGCATGTTGCTCAGCGGTAGAATGCTTGCTTAGTGTTTGAGGCCCTGGATTCGATCCTGAGTAAAGAAAACAAAACAAAACTCAAACCAAAAGTTTCTGTAGATAAGTGAACATTGAGGCTAAATGTATTCTGAGGGAAAAAAAATGAAACTGAAGGAATCCATGTAATATTACAGTAGCACTTATGAGCAGAAATTTAAATTTTGCCATTTAGTAATCAACTTTAATCTCATGAAACTACTCGAGTTCTTTTTGTTTGCCTGCATTATCTATTTTGGAGTGCTTTGATTTTTAAGAAGTAGGACCAACATGAGGTTCTTTGTGTGGTTATTAAGTTTAGTTTTCAGAAAATTATTTCTGTTTTTATTTTTCACACTATAATTTATACTTTATACTGTTTAAAATACAAATTGAAATTGGAGACTAAAACTCTTAAGAGTCTCACCAACTGACAAAATAGTAATGAGTAGCAATAAATTGTGCTTCATAGGTTTTTTTTTTGAAATTAGAAATCTATATATAATGCTGGATGTGATGGCAGGCCCCTGTAATCTGAACTACTCCTGAGACTTGCATTGGGGGAGCCCTTTTGAGGCCTACCTGGACAAAAAGATAAATGTATAAAAATAACTAAAGAAATCACTTCCAATACCAGTTGCTAGAAGTTGTCTTTGTTAGGTATCATGTTTATTAAGACTTTTTCCCTCATAAATGTGTGTGTGTAATTATAGTCCTGATTCAAGATTCATGTGTTTCCATATTATTGTGGTTTTTAATCTGTATTGTCTTAAAATTGGTATATATGCTTTACTTCTGTTTTTCTTTCACTTACGAACTACGGTTCGGTTGAAAAGAGCATGACCCCCAAATCTCTGCCTTTTATACTTAGTGTGGCACTTAAGATTTTCATAAAACAGTGATTTTGTTTTTAGGAAAAACCATATAAATTAAGGATTTTCATAATTCAAAGATCTGGGTGAAATAAAGGCATACTTAATTAAATACTGTATTGATTGCAGCATTCAACCGAAGGAGTTAGGTTGACAGCTCTGAATGACAGCAGCCTTGATTTGTCCATGGACAGCGATAACAGCATGTCTGTGCCTTCACCTACTAGTGCTATGAAGACCAGTCCATTGAACAGTTCTGGCAGCTCTCAGGGGTAAGGAAAAGAGACGATCAGAAGCTCAACACATTACATGTGCTCTCTTGTTACCATTAAAGTCATCTGTTCAGAATGTCATTTTTATTCCACCTCCTAATTTTTTAGTTTACTTTTTGTTACTAGCGTATACTATATACTTATTATATGTTATGGTAATTGTATATATAAGTTTTTCTTTGACATTTTCATAGATGTATGTAATGTACTTTGGTAATACTCATCCCCCTCCATTACCCTCTTACTTCCATTCTTCCTCCCTTGCCTTCTGGGTTTTGTCATAATGTATATACTTGTGTTTTGTTTTGGGACTAATACACCTTAATTTCTGAAAGAGAGTAGTGCCTTCATCCCTCATTTTACTTACTTAGGCAGCATCTGATAGAGTGAACTGTGTGGTGTAATAAGGAGAATTGACAAAATGAACAAAACCTTTCTGTCCTAGAGCTGCTTATCCTCCTAACTGGGAAATCTATCTATAAAATAATTAGTGATCTTCTGAAGAAGGTGTAGATCTGTGTGGAGTGGTTTTTAGGAAGAGAAACTTTTTTTAGAAGATAAAAAGTTAGGACTAGGCACAATGGCTCGTGCCTATAATCCCAGCTACTTGGGAGGGAGTGAGAAACATAGGATACAAAGTTAACAAGACCTTATCTCAAAGGACAAGCAGGGCATGATGGTGGACATCTATAACCCTGGCTATACATAGAAAGCTGAAGTTTGAGGGTTGAGGCATAAAGCCCTACCTGAAAAATAAACTTAAACTAGGACTGTGGTTGTGGCTCAAGTGTTTGAACACTTGCCTAGCATGCTGTGTGAGATCCAGAATTCAAAACCTCAGTACTGCCAAAGAAGAGATGTGTAAAGCAGTTAAAAATATTATTGTGAAAGATACAGATCTATGGCAATATAAAGTTAGAGCACGATAAAGCCATATATATATGTATGTATGTATGTATATATATGTATGTATGTATGTATATATATTCCCCCCCCCAACCCCGTACTGGGATTGAGCCCAGGGCTTCACATCTCTAACTCTGCCTCCAGCTCTGAAAAGCCATATTTATACTTTCATTATTTATTTCTTGGGTTCTCACGATTGCTAGATAGGTGCCCTACCACTTGAGACACACCTAGCCCTTTTTGTTTTTAGTTATTTTTGGAATAGCATCTGGCATTTTTCCATGGGCTTACCTGAACTGCAGTCCTCCTAGTTCTGCTTACTGCACAGCTGGGATAATAGGTACATGCTACTACACCCAGCTATTGGATTGGATTGGGTGGGGTCTTGCTGGCTTTTTTTTTTTTCCTGGGTTGGCCTCGAACTCTGATCCTCTCAATCTCTCCTTCCTGAATTGCTAGGATTACAGGCTTGAACTACTATGTTCAGCTGTATATTTAACTTCTATATGCCTTCATAATGTATTTTTCTGGAATTTCTTTTTATTTATATTGTACTATACTACCCTATTTCCAAAGGGAACTAACTTCTACGGTGATAGTTTTTTTGACTGTGATGGTTAACTGAATACTTTTATATGTCGACACTTCAACTTGAGACCTTTAAAGAACAACTACAGTATTTCTTTTAAAAAAAGGTATTTTTGGAATACTTACATATTTGAGGTTTTGAAAACAGTTTTCCAAAGTAGCTTGTCAGTTAATGTGTAACCAGTGGCAGATATAGTCAGGGGTTGCTGTTCTGGGAAGTGTGAAATAGAAACTGCCTTAGGTGCAATAGGGGAGGTCACTTTCCCCTTTGGACGTTGTGTACATGGCGTTTTTAAACTGATCATGAGTAATCTGAAGACAGCAGGGCCTAAACATGTCCTGTAAATTTTGTAGTTTACAACAGCTCCAATTCATAGAGAATTAACATCCATATTTTATTTTAATATGGTGAAGAATTTGGGGATTTATAAACTTCTTTTACTTTCATTTAGTGCAAGTATATGTAAAATATGCATATATACTTAGTAATCTCACACAGTTAGCCTTGAAAAATAGTTTCTTTAAAGTAATACTTACAAGCTGCTTGTTCATTAAATGTTTGTGCTTTCAGGGCTCTCTTCAGTCCTTTATCCCTTCTTGATATTTTTTTACTGAGTGGTGTCACCTGCTCTTTTGGCTCTATTTACTTCTGTGTATTCATGAGTTTCATAGCTTTAAAGCTGACCATTCTGTGGTTCCACGCAAATGCCAGGCATCAAAAGCCAAGTGTTGTTCACCTTGTCATGGCTTCATCATTCACCAGCTTCGGAGTATGACAATAGCTGAGGGAGAGTGGGTAACCAGAGAAAAAACTTCTTTCTTCTCTCCCCTGCTCCTCTTACCCTCCCTCCCTCCCTTTCTTTCTGGTGGTGCTGGGGTTTGAATTCAGGGCCCCATGGTTGCCAGGCAATTATTTTACAACTTGAACCACATTCCCAGTCCTGCTTTCTTTTATCTTTCAGAACTTTTAAAAAAGGGGGCGGGGGAATAAAAGAGGGGGGGAAGAGGGGAGAAATGATCGAAACATTGTATACACATATGAATAAAAGAAAACAAAAAAAAAAAAAACAAGATAAACTGGCTTATTCAAATTGGCATAGGTAAAGATTTGGTAAATTTCCTGAGATGACAGGAAGTACTGGGGCCTAGAATATAGAGGGAGGAATTGGGCTTTGATACATGATATCCTCTCTTGTCACTTGAGGATATTGTTTATAATGGGCCACTGGATGTGTTTACATGGTTTTTTTCATATACCCTTAGATTTTCTTCATACAGAAATTTATCTCTGTTTCTCAGGTCATTTTCTTACTCCTTTTTACTCGATTCTGATATGCCCCAAATTGGTTAAAAATAGATCTTTAACAAGTATTTCGTCCAGTGTAGTAGTCACTAGCCATATGTGGCAGTTTTAAATTTAAGTGAAATTAGAAGCAGATGCCCTGTTTATCACCAGCTGTGTATAAGTATAGAATAGCTACATCTTTTTAGTGACTACCATATTTCTTAGCACAGATAATAGAACACATTTTTGTCATAGAAAGTTCTGTTCAACAGTGCTCCTTTATAGAATGTATGATTTTGATATATTTTATTATTAAAGTCATTTACTCAAACAAAATAATATATATGGGAAGTATAACCAAAGAATCATTCACTTTAGATCTGTCTGTATTAAATACTGTTATTAAGTTATATACTTATTTTTTGCTTTTAAAATTTAATTATTGATTTGTTTTTAGCAGAAACAGTCCTGCTCCAGCTGTGACAGCAGCATCTGTGACCAACATACAGGCTACTGAAGTATCTGTGCCACAAGTAAATTCCAGTGAAAGCTCAGGGGGTAAGGAGATTGGTTTGATAAATCTGCAAATTCTTACAATATAATTGGTTTAGACTTTGTTTAAAAATTGAGTTTGTTGATTAAGTTATTGAGTTGAATTTCTTAATGTCATTTTATCATTTGAAAGTGATGTTACTCATGAAGTCAGATTCAGAGAAATAAAAGATTTATTTCTAATTTGCTTAGGATGATTTTGATTTGTATATATTCATGTGTTTACTGTCTTTTTCTGTGTGTATCCTGGGCATATATTTTCTATTTAGGTACATCGAGCGAAAGCATTCCTCAAACTGCCACACAACCAGCCATTTCTCCACCACCAAAGCCTACGGTCTCCAGAGTTGTTTCTTCAACACGTCTGGTAAACCCACCTCCTAGACCTTCAGGAAATACAGCAACAAAAATACCTAGTCCCATAGCAGGAGTCAAGAGAACATCCTCACCTCATAAAGAAGAAAGTCCCAAGAAAACCAAAACAGAAGAGGTATATATAAATATACTAGTATGGCAACACAAGCGTATTTTTAAATCTAATAGAAGAAAACCTTTTGTCAGTCAAACATGAAAAGGAGCAAGGCTTTTAGGAAATACTTGGTGTGTATATGGTGCTTTAGTGCCACAGTTTGCTCTTTACCTTTCCCACTGTTTTTAGTAACTACCTCTTCTCCAAAGCCTGGCCTCTGGAAACTTTTTTTTTTTTTTGTGGAGTTGGGGATGGAACTCAGAGCCTTGTGAATGGCAGGCAAGCACTCTACCGCTGAGCTACACTCCTTTACCTTGAAATGTTTTAAGCATTTGTAGTCTGACACACATTACACATCACCCTGATGAATTAATCTCTAATCACAGTAGTTTTATTTGTACTGATTCTTTGGTGGCCCCTTTGGACAACTTTTTCATCTGTGATTCAGATGAAGCTTTTATTCTATACTTGGCATTACAGAATGACTGGATCCTGGCTGAGTTTTAGAGGGTGCTGGGGTCAAACGCAGGGCCTTGAACATGCTAAGCACACACTGCTACTGAGCTTTACCCCATGCCTCGGGGTTTTCTCACTTAACGACTGGATGAAGTTGTAAAGGTAGATTTGGGTTTAGTTACACAGGGAGATTGTTGTTAACTTTTTATGTTTGCTTTTAAATTTTATTTATTTCTAACTGAGTATTAGGTTGGTATTGGTAAAGGTTTGGGACTTGAGTGAGTAGTTCCTTCGACCCTTAATGAAGCTTTCTAGCAATACTTTGACTTTTTGTAGTAACTGGCTTACCTTACCCATTATAAGTTAGTTTTAGGAAGAACATTAAAAGTGCATGTTAATTTGGTATGTATCTTTTTTGTTTGTTTGTTTTGTGGTGCTGATGAATCAGAGCCCGGGCATTGGATATGCTAGGCAAGCATTCTACCATGAAGCTAAATCCATAGCCCTTTGGTGTGAATCTTCAAACAGACATAGTCTCAATTTCCTCTCCTTTGAGTTGCTCTTCTCTTTTTGACATATTACTGATATATCCACCCATTGCCCCAGAGATGACAGTCTAAGACCACCAGTTTTATTATGATTTTGGTTGAGAGTTTGTTGATAGGGAAGTTTTCTTTATAATGGAAAATACCAGTTTCTCCTGGGGTCCATTATGTTTAGATTGGTAATGGTGAAAATTTTCCTCTAATTGAATGCTTTTGTTTTAGATTATTTTTGGAAATAGCCATAATAACTTGATGAATTTGACACTAATGGGTATAATAGATCTTGCGAGATGGATATTTGTTTTTGTGGTACTGGGTCTTAAACTGAGGGGCTTCACCTTGAGCCACTCCACCAGCCCTATTTTTGTAAAAGGTTTTTTGAGACAGGGTCTCTCGAACTGTTTCCCTGGGTTGGCTTTGAACCGTGATCCTCCTCACCACAGCCTCCTAAGTAGCTAGAATTACAGGTGTGAGCCCCTGGTGCCTGGCATGCAACATGGATTTTGAAAATCCTACCTGATTTTGTTATTACCTCTTAAGGCAGTGATTTTCATCCTCATTTAAATTTCTTCTAGGCTTATTAAGAGCCCCTCTTCCATATGATAGGTATTTTGCAACAATCTAAGAATTTAGTACTAGTTTTTGTCAAAGCATTTCAGAATTCAGATTTCTTTTTACCCTAGTAAAGGGTATGGAAGCCTAACCAGTGTTTGATTTCTACATTTGTTTCTCTTTTTTGGGTGGGTGGGTGGGGTGGTGGTGGTACTGGGGTTTTAACTGAGGGCTTCACACTTGCTCTACTGCCTTCACTCCTTTTTGCTCTGATTTCTTTGTAGATAAGGTTTCACTTTTTTTCCCAGGCCAGACTGGACCTCCTAAATTAAGGTGGCTGCTGGGATGACAGGTGCACAGCACTAGGCCAATCTTTTTTTCCATTGAGATGGGTCCTGAAAACTCTCCCTCCCCCAACCTAGAATCTCAATCCTTTGACACTCATCCGCCTGTGTACCTAAGATTATGGGTGTGAACCAACTACTGCCCAGCTTAGCTTTGATTTTCTGACATTTTATTTCCTTAATGTTATAAATGGCACCTCATGATCTCTTAGAAAATAAATGTATGCCAGTATACTCTTTGTAATTTTGTTTTTATTTATGTAGTTAGAAAATAATATTCATGTTACATATATGGTTTAGAGATGCAATAGGAACATCAAGCCTTTTTAACTTCTTAGGAACAATTAAAAATACGTATGAAACAGTCATTTAATATCCCTTTGTACCTGTCACACAGCTACAGTTGTAGTGAACTGTCAGTTTCTATTCTGAGTTGTCAGCCTTTCCATTTCCTCCTTTTTTTTTTTTTTTTGTGGTATTAGGGTTTGAATCCCAGGGCCTCACACTTGCTAGGCAGGTACTCTACCACTTGAGCTGTTTTATCAGACTTTTTTGTGTTGGGTATTTTGAGATAGGGTCTCTCTTTGATTTTGCCTGGGCTGGCCTTTGAATCTTGATCCTCTTAATCAGCTAGAATTACAGGTGTGAGCCACTGGCACCTAGCTATCCTTGGATTCTTTAGAATCATAATCCAGACACGGTTCATTAGAATTTTAAAAGTTACATATCTATAAAAGAAAGCATAAACAGCTCACTTCTAAGACATTAATAGTTTGTAAATGCCTAACAAGTGTGAAGCCCTGAGTTTCACATCCCAGTATAACCAAAAAAAGTCAAATATCAGACATATAGTCACTGTTCATATGTCTCCTGATTTACTCAATTTTTTAAAAAAGGTTTTCTTGTTGGAACATGGAACTAAATAAGATGCCTTTGTTTTAAAAAAGGGTCCTTTATAATATAGGTTCTTTTGTCATTTTTTTCTGTGTATTTTCTCAGTCAATTTTGCTATGGCATTTCCATGGGAATAACTCAGAACTTTAAGGCAGAGAAGGGATCTTAGTTATTTTTGGGGAATAGTGTATTTCCCAACAGATAAACTTGAGGTTCAGTGAATTTTCCAGATAAAAAGCTAATTTTAGTTACAAGTAGGATTAGAACTGAGGCCTAAATATCATGGTGTTAAACTTGATTCCTTGAAATTTCTATTTATTTATTTGGTATGGGGGTTTGAGCTCACAGCCATGGGCTTCCTGGACATACACTCGGCCACTTGAGCCACATCTCCAGCCTGAAGAATTTTGTTATAATATAGATATCTGAATTTTGAAACTCTCCTAAATTGGGTCTGTTCTGTGTTCATGAGTACATGAAATTTTGGCAAATCAACCATGTGTGATGTGTGGCGGTGCATGTCTGTAATCTTGGATCATTAGTTCCAGGCCAATCTGGGCTACATAGCAAGACTCTGTCTCAAAAAAAACAAAATAAAACAAAACAAAGATAACTGAGATTTACTTTAGCTTAATCTATATCATATCCGAAAGTTCAAGTCCGTAAAAATGGTGGTGTAAAGTAAAAATAGAAAAAAAGTTTGTCTCCTGGATTATATGGTGATGGCAAATTATATATGTTTAAAACCTGTGTGTGGAAAATTTCAGACATGTACAAAAGTATAATGAACCTGTTTGTATCACCTAGCTTCAACATTTAACTCATGGCCAGTCTCTTTTCATCTACACACCCACTCTCTTCTCCGTTGTTTAAAAGTGAGCCTCAGGCATACCATTTCAACCATAAATATTTTCAGTATTCCTCTAAAAATGAGGACTTCTAAAAATAAACCACAGTATATTTATCACACCAATTTTAGTAATTCCATAGTGTCACATAGCTAGTCAATATTTAGGTTTACATAGTTGTGATATAAATTACTTTTAACTTCTTTGCAGGATAAAAATAAGATCCTTGTTGGAAGTATGGGGCTTTGTTTCGCTTTTTGTTTTTAGTGGCACTGGTTTTGAACTCAAGGCCTCATATTTTTAGGCAGGAGCTATACCACTTGAGCCACTCCACCAGTCTTTTCTTTGTGTTGGGTATTTTTGAGATAAAGTCTCGCTTTTTGCCCTGGCTGACCTCAAAGTTTGATCTTCCTTATCTCTGTCTCCTAAGTGGCTAGGATTTTAGGCACGAGCTACTGGCACTCGGCCTGGAATTAGTTTTTATTGTACTAAATCTCTTCTAATTTTATTATGAGTTATCTGTAGCTTCTATGTTTTTAAGGAGTTACTGAAAATTAAATTTTAGTTTGCTCAGTAAATAAAGCTGAGAAAATAGTTTCAGTATAGCTTTAAGACCCAGTTTGTGGGGGTGGGGTAGGCAAGATCAAACCTTGCATTCTTCATGATATTAATGGTTTTTACCAGGAGGGAGGGAGGGAGGTGTGTGGGTGGGGTGTGTGTGTGTGTGTGTGTGTGAGAGAGAGTGATTTTTGTCATTATATACATTTGGGAATGTTAAAGTGATATTCTTTACAGAATTTTTTTTAAATTGTGCTGGATGGGGGAACATTGTGGCATTCACAAAAGTTCTTACTATGTATCAAATATATCATACTTTAATTCACCCTCTCCTCCATTCTCCTTTATACTCCCCTCCCCCTAGATTTTCATACATCTTTTACATGTTATTGTGTTTCCTCCTGTAGGGATGACAGTTCCTCAAGTTTGATCAGGGAATTCTGTTTTCTTTACAAAAAATATTTTATGAACTTAGTGGTTTTGGGAATGTACTTAAGGTAATGATGGTATTTAGTAACAATTTTCCCCATGTTTAAAAGAATCTCTTTTGTTTGGTGCTTATTGAAGCCAAGTTAATTAATTTCAGAAAACCCTTTTAATAGGCAACCTGTAATCTGTTTTAAGGCTATATTTGGTCTTACAGGCTTGAATATTATTTATAGTTTTAAAAATTAATACAAATTTAAGCATTGATTGGCAAATAATCTAAATTTTTCATTTTAGAGAATAAAGCTTTTTTTTTTAAAAACAGGATGAAACAAGTGAAGATGCTAACTGTCTTGCTTTGAGTGGACATGATAAAACAGAAACAAAGGTATACTCATTTAGCCTTTAGAAATACATACACAGTTAAGAATACAGAGATGTGATAGAAATGTCTGGAGAATATTGTATTTCGTGCTTTAGGTTTTAGATTTTTTTTTTTTCGTACTGCTTTCAGAGATTTGTTCCTTTTAAATGTTAAAGCCTAATCCTGAAGTTAACATGGTGGTGAGTGAGAAATGTTCCATAACTTGAAAGAGATAATATTATAATTAAGTAGAAAAGATAGCATGGTAGATGTAAGAAATTATATTAGAGAAAAATCAAAGTAATTGAGAGTTGGGGAGGCCAAGGAGCAGGTTGAGAAAGGTGGCATTTTTGATTATGAAATTAGTAGAAGTTGTTATGGAAAAATAGAGCAGCATTTGAAGTGGACCTTAAAGGATCCACAAGACTTGGGCAGTCCGTAATGTGAAGGTCATTTCACTATGGGATTTGAGAGTATGCTATGATTAGAGAGAGCATTTTTGGTGGAAGGTTTTGACTAGATCCTGGGTTGCATGGAGTTTGGATAAGTAGGTGGAGTGGGAGGGAAAGACTGGTTTTGTCCAAACCGTGAAAGACTTAGAATGTCATAATTTTCAGAAATTGAAATCTGAAGACTTTTAATTTTATTTCCCTTTGGGGTAGAAAAATTAGAAAACCTCTTTTCTCCAAAATGATCCATTTTCCCATGATGAATATTTTAACATATATTCTTTAGATGTCATTTTAGCTTTTGGGTGTTCCCTCATGTGCATATGTACCAGTGCCTTTGCCTTCTAATTTGAATCCATCTTATAAACCAGGGAAATAAGTTCATGTCATTACTTACGTTTTTGTAAACGTAATTTATAAAATTATGGTAATACACCGTATTTTAGTCAATGAGTCCCCTACTGTTAGCAGTTGTTGCCTTGAAAAACAGAGTTGTACTTTCCTACTGTAGTGTTTTATGTTTTTATATTTGCATACATGTCTTTAGAAATTTAAGTGTTTTTTATTTGTGCATGAATATGTGTATTTTTGTGCACTGTTTTTTAAACTTAGAGCAGTGGAATATGATTGTAGCACAATCAGTGCACTGATTATTAGCAAGAAGAGGAGGGAAAAAATCATTTAGAGACATACTTTCTATTTTTGATTACAGATGTGGGACAATTTTGTATTTCTGGGTGATCTTATTTAATAATATTGAATGAGTTTTCTTCATATAGCTAAGCACTTTGGGTTTCTCTTCTGTTAATTATTATATAGGCAACATTTCTTAATGTGCCTGTTCATGTCTTTAATCATTGTTTACTCAAAATGTCCAAGTTGGAGCTAGTTGGACAGTCATAAGATATTTTGACCATTCCTTACAAGATTTAAGTAAGCAAACAAATTTACGAATATGAAATGTAGAAATGACAAGGCTTCATATATGATTTTGTAATGTAGTTACATCTCTTTCTTTCAGTTTGTCTTCTTTATTAGTCACCAAACCCAGTTATGTTCTTTAATTCTTTTTTAAGTCTCTTTTCCCCTCTCCCCATCCTCTTTGTCTCACAGGAACAACTTGATACAGAGACAAGTGCAACTCAATCTGAAACTATCCAGACAACAGCTTCTCTGTTGGCCTCTCAGGTACTAAGTGCAAAAAGCAAGGGGAATTTTATCAGTGTTCTTAAGATTAGTATGGTACACTGAATTAAAACATGTGTTCATACGAGACTTATTAAAATTATCTTTGTGAGAGTAATTACTTGAAAGCCTTTAAATGTACTTATCATAATGCAAAAGCAGGCAGGACACTGGATTTGATGGAAATGTTCTCTTTGCTGTCATGATGCCATAACTAGCTTGGTGTGGTGATGCATAGCTGTAGTCCCAACTACTAGGGAGGATGAGGTAAAAAGATCTCTTGAGCCCAAGAGTTTGAGACCAGCCTGGACAACATAGCAAGAACCCTCAAAAAAAAAAAAAATGCTATAACTCATCCCCTTATATACTGCAAAGCAGTCAGTCCTCACTAGTCATCTGCTCATGGCTTATGTAGAGGTTTTACTTGAAAGTCAAAGAGTGAAGTTTAAACCAGGAAAGAATTAAAAAGCATTCTATGGATTTATTTGCAAAACTAATAAGATCTTGTTGTTTTTATGTTTATTTTAGTGCACATTAGTTTAGTTTTTTGAGACATCATCTCGCTGTTGTAACCCAGGCTGGCCTCAAACTTGTGATCCTCTTGCCTTAGCCTCCCTAGTCTTTTTATTTTTAAAATGTGTTTCTGTTCACTTTTCAGTACCGATTATCAGTTAGTTATTTAGTGTATAATCCATAGTTCTTGGAATTATTTTTTATTTGTGCTAGCAATTCTACTTGTGATAGTTCTTACATAAATAGTGGGCATCTTTTCACATTGTTTTGTAAGCCTTCATTTTGTTGTGAAATAAATGCTTTTCCCTCAAATCCTTTCAAATTGAATAAACCCCATAATCTAGATCAGACTCTGACACAAATATTTTAAGTAGATATTAAATTGATTAACCTCTATAGAATAACTGAAATAGTGATATTGCTGTACTTTTACCGTGATGTGAAAATGTTTTGTTGACTGTAGTTCATATTACTTTAATGTGATGATTTAAAATGTGCTTTTGCTGGATGTCAACTTCCATAGTCTATATATAAATTTTACATTTAGTTTTTGAATTCTTTTATTTCCATAATCTTTATTTAATAAAATGTATGGGAGGTAACTAAAATAATGTGAGGAAATGTGCTTAATACTGATACACAGACAAACTTGTTTGTCAGACTTACACTGTCTTTGATTATGACTGTATGTCTTTGGGCTTGCTACATTCCTTTATAAGGACATATTTTCATAATTTTGTCTTATTGAGTGTATCCCTATAGTGATTAGGAGTCATGGGTGTTTGCTATTTTAGGTAGTTTTATGAGTAGAATTTTTTCTTTCTAATGAAAGAATTTGATTTGTAAAGCCACTGAGAGCAAAACTGCATATGATTATGTTGATTTTTTTGAAGAGACTACATTCTTATGATATTAGGCACATTTATGGGGATGGGATAATATTAAAAGAGTATTGTTTTGAGGTAGATTTGATATATTTACAGATGAATGGTAGATTCTGAGATTTGCCTCGGAATAATCCAGGAATTAATAAACTGAGAGTGGAAGGATGGTGGATTGTCTTTAATTTGACAGTGATGAAGCTGGGTAATGAATGCGTGGCAGTTCGTTATATAGTGCTCCCTGCTTGTTTGTATGTTTGAAATTTTCCATAATAAAACACTTTATGGTTCATCTCCATATTTCTGAATGTTAAAGAAGTCTTATGATTTAATCTGTTAAATGCAATAAAAAAACTTGACTACAATTTAGGACAATTAAATCATTGTTCAATTGTATAGAGTTAATTTTATAATTTATGGTGTCAGAAAATAGTACTTTTACCGATAGCTGCTTCTGTGCATAAGGTGAACTTGAAGTGTTCTCCCACATGGGGGTGCTCCAACACCAGTTAATACAACAGTTCTAGTGTTATATTAAGTAAGTAGAGTTTAATATTACCTTCATAATTACATTGTAGGTGATTATTATAAAAACATGTTTTTAAGAGCTAAATTTAAAATTACTTAGTTTTCTAAATATTGTGAAATGCTATTAAGATACTAATTTGAGAATTTCTGCAAGTGTAGAACAGATAATGTGGTAGTAATAGTTGTGTTTGCTTGCATCCCATTTTGACATTTCATAATATTTTTGTTTGAATTTTTAATAGTTTCCTTCTTATGATAAGACTCCATTATTTCTTAAGGTAAAGCAGTGGAAAGTGCATCTCATTGTTAAATTGCAGTGCTTCGAACCGTGATGTGTTCTTTGCTTCTGTTCTCAGAAAACATCCAGTACAGACCTTTCTGATATCCCTGCTCTCCCTGCAAATCCTATTCCTGTTATCAAGAATTCAATAAAACTGAGACTGAATCGGTAAAACAACCTCAGGGGTCCATAAACAGTATCTGCCAGCTCAACCTGTTGTGTTCAAATGCTAAACAAGGAGAATGGAGGGTACAAGACTAGACATGACTGACAATGGATTTAGGCTTTTTTGGTGACCTCCTTTACTGGACTAATCAGCACTTGATCGGAAAGTCCAGGTTAGTATGTGAATCCAGGAGTACTATTATTATTGTGTTAGCAACAGTTGCATTAACTATTTCAAGAAAAATTACTGCCTTTAAAAAAGAAAAAAGAAAAAAAAAACAC
The DNA here is from genome assembly GCF_047511655.1 of Castor canadensis. Classification (NCBI taxonomy): domain Eukaryota; kingdom Metazoa; phylum Chordata; class Mammalia; order Rodentia; family Castoridae; genus Castor; species Castor canadensis. The sequence continues at coordinate 13,200,863 of NC_133388.1, read as the reverse complement.
CTCAAGCTATATTTGTATCCATAATTGACAACTGGATTGGGTATATGTTTGATGCATTGGTTGGAAATTTTGCAATACAAACTGGCATAAGAATTCCTTATTCTGATGATGCACTTTTATGTATTTTTTATTAGAAAGTAGAACTAATTTTAGATTTTCAGCTTGATGGATTTTCATTTTTCCCCAAGAAATTTCCTTTACCATTAATCTTCAAATTGGATGCCATTGTGCAGTGGTATACTGTTACACTTCAGAGAAAGGACAAGAGTACATCTAGTTTTCAGCCCCTCTGAGGTAGCCGTACCCTTAAAATGAAATGCCTACTGTAGGGTATGCATTTGACATTGAAAGTAATTTGGAAATACTTGGCTTTGACGGAGTTAATGATTAAAAAATAGTATCTCGTTTTTATTTATAGAGTTGTTTTATAGTGCATACAAATTAGCGATCAACCAGGAAATGTATTTCTTTGAGATCACTGAAGTCCTATATTCTTTTGCCTTCAATCTGTTACCTTCAAAGCAAATTAAAGAAAAAAATCTTTTTTGGCCCTCCCTCTTTTTGTTTTTGTTTTTGTTTTTTTGTATGCACAAAAGTAGGACTTACTTCACAAAGCCAAAATGCCAGTATTTTCTTAAGCCATGATGTGAAACCAATGACCCTGTGGCTGCGTGGCACAGAACACTAAGTTTTGGTCCCATGGCTGAATTCTTAGGATTACTATAAGTAGCGCCTGTGAGACACGGTATCTATCTTGGATGGCCATTTGATCTCTAAGAGGAATTTTGTACACTCCACAGAACTCCTGTTCCTGTCTTGTAGAAATTGATTTTCAATTTTAAACATGTGGGCAAAAAGGCATTTTCTCCAAGATTTTTAAACAAATTTTTATTTTTAACTGGTTTACCAAAATTTGTCATAAATTTTTCAGAAACACTTTAAAATCATTTCTAGCAAGCACCTGACATCTGGTCAGCTCACTACTCCTTTTTATTTTGTTTTGTTCCATCAAAAGATTAGCAGCGCCTTTAAGGAAAATAATTTCTCATAATTAAGCAGCAGAATTCTCATCCTCTTTATGAAGCACGAGGGATACCAGGTGATAAACTTACTCTTTCTTAATCTGGACAAAGCAAACCTGTAACAGTTTTCTGATGAGCATGTTTTATGAATCCTCCATTCGCTCCATTCTGTCACACGTGCATTTTTCATGTTAAACCGCATTTACTTCAACGCTTCCCTATCCTTCTAAATTAATTTCCGAAGTTGGAGTGTAGTTGTTTCCCCCTTAGGCTATGCATTAATTGAGGCTTTCTCTTCACCATGACTTTGTAATGTGTAGTATACAATATTTCTACTCCCCACATCTTTGCTGTGCACAGTCACCTTGCCCTTTCTCCCACCACCTAAGACAGAAAGAGGGTCAGCTGACAGGTGAAGCGTAAGGTGTCTGTGTTTGTGTAGCTTCAGAGTTAGATTGACATCGCCGGGCACAGATTTAGTCTTGTCATTTTGTTTACACATTGGGAAAAAAATTCAGTTCATTAAACGTTTCATGTAACTGCATCCAAGTTTTGCCAGGCTGGAAACTTGGACTTTTTCTGTGTAGTGACTTTTTAATTCTAGTTTTCATAACTTGGAGATCAGACTGTTGCTTTCGCATGATGTACGTAGTGTCTCATGACTGGAGTTTGCTTTGTTTTATAGTATCTGTACTCCTTGTATTTTTCAAGAGCTATTTTGTAAACAGATGATGTATTTCTCCATTGAAAACACAATAAAAAAAAAAAACAGCACAATCCTGTAGTTGGCTGATTTCTTTTGACTAGTTCTTTCTTTCTTTCTTTCTTTCTTTTTTTTTTGCCCATGATTTGATTTGCTTTACATGTAAGTTTGTGGCATGGCTGTAAATAAAGATTTGAAAATGAATTTACTGTGGTCGCATGTTTCTGGTTAGCCCATTAGCAGCAACCTGATAACTTATGTGTCACATAATCAGGTCTTTGTTTTTATGTAACTGTTAATCTTTAGGAAGGAAAACATGAATATAGCTACTACAAAGTCACTTTAGGCTATCCCATCCTCTAAAATATCTACTGCCTGTCTGAAGGCACACTTGCGTTCTATACATGTGGAGTGTGTTGTGTGCTTCCTTTTCAAAGCATTTGGCACTTTAACGTCAGCAGGTGGCACTGTTGTTTTTTGGTGAATTTAGAATTACCACAACCATCCAGGATCCTGTTTCTTATTTTACTAAGTCCAAATCAGATTTTGCTTTTCTTAACTCCCACCCCTCACCCCAGTGCTTAGCATTGCCTTCTTAACCCATGGATTAGGGATTGAACCGGTCTGTGTGTTTTGTGATGGTCAGCTCTTGGGTATGGTTATCTTTATATAATCTTTATGTAAAAACCATTCTAAAGGATACACAGCTATGCACATTTCATCCCTAAAATTCCAAATTCTAATACCTTCATTGAGTATTACATATGACTGCAATGTGGGGTAAATTCTTAGTAAAGTAAAAGCCAGCTTTTGGATTTATTCAGCAAAAGTAGTAACATTGAAAATTATCCATGACTCCATTGTTAACAACCTACAGAACTGAGCTTGCCATATTTCTTCCACCTTGATAGACAGCTAGGCACGGGACTGAATATCACTCTTGAGTTTCATTACCCAGGTGGCCTTTAGGCATTTCATGCATCTTGCCGAATTAGTAAAATGATAATTGAAAGTTGGATGTTTTGTGGCCTTGTGTAAATTCTGGAATAGTTTTTATTTTTCTAATTAACACCTCTTTTTCTCTACACAGAAAAAAATGTTTTAAAGCTCTGCATAGTATTTTGGCTGCATTCAAGGTGGCAATAAATGATCAGCAGCTCTGAGGAGTAATTGATACATGAAAAGACAAATCATTAATGTACACATTTATAAACTAAGTCTTAGAAATACTAGTACACTTAAATGCATTTAAATAAAAAGACAGCCATGGTGGCGCACACCTGTCTTCCCAGCACCTGGGAGACTGAGGCAGAAAGATTGACTAGTTCCAGGCCAGCCAGGACCACGGGGAAAGCGCAGAGACTAACATAAAAAGGCATTGGACAAGCCTTTGGATCATTTGCCTGTTTTAATCTAATAAAATGAATCATACAAGCAAAAGTAGTTGCCTTTTAGCCAGAATTGCTTATTTTATTTTTGTTAGCTTTTTTTCCAAGCCACACTCAAGTAGATACTGTCTTGACTCAGAACCTGAACTTGAAATACTGTGAAATACTATGCTTGTTTTGTAATAAACATCAGCTATATAGACAAGTGGTCTAATTCTGTGCAATACCTACGTGTCATATTTGTAGTGTCAGTTTATGCTTATTGAAAAATTCTTGCTACATACATTTTACTTATTTTTCAGGGCTAATAGTAGGAAAACAAAGTTACCTGAGTACTTTGTGTATTTGTAGGGTTTTTGTATGGTTTTTGGTGGAGCTAGTTATAGAACTCAGGATCTTAACACATGCTGGGCAAGCACTCTCTTTGAGATACACCCCCAGCCCAGAGTGCTTTTGGGGTTTTTAAAAAAAGCGCAAGCAACTTTATTACTAAGTAGACATGATTAATAGTCATGGAAATTAAAAATGAGATATATCCTCAGTTTTAAACCATAACTTTTTAATCCATTACTATTATAAAACATTCTTATTATGCTTTATATAGTTTTGTTTGTACCAAGTGAGAGAGAAGAAATAAATATTTTTGAGCCATGTATTTCATGTACTTCATTTTACAAGTGATTTCATATACTTAGGAAATCATTTCAGCCTTTTTTCTTCCTCAGAGACATGCTTTTGTCTCAGTATTCTGGGAACCATGCAAGTTTTCTGTTGGATGGAATTTAAAGTACATTTTTTCTTTCCTCATCCACTCCCAATTCACAGACCTTTCTTTTAAAGGGTAGAATTAAGGCTTTGCTCAAGTTTGCAGTTCAGAAACCAATTGTGTGGAAGGTCATGATTATAATTATTGTCCTTTATTCTTGAATTATCCTGTATGCTTAATATTTTTATCTAGCTCAAAATGTCTATAAAAGTTCATAGAGTCTAGCCATCTACTGTTTAAAATGCTTTCACAATTGTTTTATTTTTTGAAGCAGGGTGTCAGTATGAAACCCTGGCCCTTGGCTGGCCTTTATTTCCAAGCTTCCTGCCTTAACTTTAGAGTGCTGGGATTACAGGTCTTGTGCTAGCACATGTGGCTCAAAATGTCCATTCTGCAGTGTGACTTAAGACTGCTTAAGTCTTAAGCTAAAATCCACCAGTAGGATGGGAAGTGTGTTCAAATAAAGACCAAAAGAGTGCATTTATGTTTTAATTGAAGCCTCATAGTTTTAGCTTTTGTTATTTGCAAGGGTACAAAATATTGTTCTTTGCCACCCAGCTCAAGTTCTTGTTTGTATGTCTTGTTTTTGTGTGTTAGTGGGGAGAATGGATTTATGCTAAATATTCCTCACTGGGTTACCAAATTGGCTCGGGAAAGCCCAAGGATGTGTTGGTTTCATTTTACATTTCAGAGGAAATAATCAGTCTGGAAGCCAGAGAACTGCTTCACCTGCGCTTGGGCTTGGGCTTGCCGGCACTGCTTTGGTCTTCACGACAGAGCTCCTCTTCCCCAAGCATCAGCATCACGGCTTTGTGACATGGCCACAGCAAATGGGATAATCTTGGAACTGTAATTCAGTTATTTGTAGCATCAGAATCTTAAAAGACGTTTTGTAGAGTTTTGCCTATAGTTACTGAATAATGCTGTTTATTCGTGCATTTGTCAGACGAGTCAATAGAATGAAATAGAAAAAAGTATTAAGGATAAATCCAGACTTTTGGACTGGTAATAATGGAACATTTAATGATAGAGTCTCGTGGAAGGTTAAGTACCGTGCTCCCAATATTTAGAAAACTCTAGGCAGTACATCCGGTTTTAATATAGATGGTTTAATCACACTAGTTACGAGATTATATTCTGATTTATAAGACATGTTTAAGTCTCAAGATACTTCACAAGTCTTTTAGAAGCATTTCTTTTAATTAATTTATATGTTATTTTTGATCCAACAGATTTCATGCTGAAAATAATGTCTGAATAATTTAAACATTTCCATTTTACGGGTTTCTTAATGCTCATGCAGACATTTTGTTTTCTAATGTCATGTAGTCTTAGCGTAGTTAAAACTTTGAGGAGTTTTAGAGGGGGAGGTCATACACAGCTTTTGTTCTAAGATGATTTCTGGAAATGCACAGTAACAGAGTTATTTCTGGGGATTAGAGAGATCTTTACCACTGCTGTGCCCTTCTTAATTCACACATGGGAGTGTCTTGGTTCTAGGTTTTTGTTATAAGAAAGTAGGTATAATCTATTTTAGCATAATAAAGTAAAATGTCCCAACTTTGTGCTTATTCCTTGTGGATGCTGTTTCTCTCTTGGCACAACACTCTCTTCACAAACTTTCACACTGTGTAGTGCCTGGTGCTATGTGATTTCCAGAAATCTGGCATGAGAATTGGTCCTTGTTTGCGTTTTCTGACTGCAGTGGAGCTGTTAATAAAGAGATTGATGATAAAGTTGTTGAAAAGAGACAGTTGGGCAGAATTGCTCCCCATGAGTGACAGAGGGCATGATCTGCCTTCACAGCCAAGAAAGACGCCCCCAGCAGAGAACCGACCGTGCCTGGACACTGTGCCAAGACTGTTAGAAGCTTTACTGCACTCTTATACTACATCTCCCTTTAATTTAAGCTTTACATTCTCATTTGTATCCTTAAATTCGTGAGATGCACAGAACAAATATATTTACAAATATGAAACACTTCCCAACTGAAAAATAATTATTTCTGCAAATTCATAAGTACTCGTAATTCATCCTAATTTGGCTTAGTAAAATTGACTTTTATTTTGCAAATGACTGCAGTTTTTACAGGAAGCCTACAATTCTAGGCAGTAGCTTCCTTAAAAGCCTTAAGAAGTCTGACAGGTTCAAGGATAAGCATTGGCTACAGAGCAGCATTGACTTGAGGTGTTGAAAGTGTAATACTGATTGTTATTGTGGCACAGGCTTTGACCCCTATACACAGAAAATTTTTTTAATAAAATTTTATAAATCTAATAAGGGCTTAATGAACCATCCAGTCTCTTGTATCCATGACAGCTTCTCAGCCATTAACATCAAGCGAGGAGTCTGTATTTCATAGTTGCCATTTCTGAGCAGTATTGGAAATTTCAAGTTGGCGCCCCTTTAGAAGGAAGTTCTGACCTTTCTCTACCTTAGCAGGAGACTTCTAAATTTCTCAATTTGTCACTGGGTTTCTTTGTGAATTGGGGTCTTGCTACAGTAGCCCTGGCTGGCCTTGAACTCTCAGTCCTGCCTCTGCCTCCTTAATGCTGGAATTATAGATGTATGCCTCCATGCCTGGCATTGGTTGGTTTTCTTATCCGAAGTGAAGTCGTGCTGGGATCGATGTGTTTTTGACTAGAATACATTAGCACATCATTCCCCCCACCCCGCCCCTCCCGTAATTTGTTTAGTGGCACTCTCCTGGAGCTGGATGACTAAAGGAATGAGAGTGCTTGTGGCAGGTATGGAGCATCTTGTACCTTAGGGCTTAGGAGGTTCTTTTAGGCATTTTCAAGATTCATGGTGAGCATGAGCTGTTGCGAAGCTAGGAATCCACTGTGTGCGGGGGAATGAGGAAAAGTGGATACACAACTTTTTTACAATAGATGGTAATGTAACTTCTTTCCACGTCTGACCCTAATGTCTGTCCTTTGTGCTGTGTGTTCTTGACTCACCTTTGATATGGGAGGAAGTAAGATGGAATGCTGTGCACTTGGTATAGGGAGCCTTCCTGGTGTCCCTGTACTGCAACCTGGAGAGGTCTCAGGCCAGGTTTGTTCACAAACATCCTTGGCAAGAAGATGACCTCAGCAGTCTTTCCAGAGTTGGCTTTTGAACTTTGCAGGTCCTGAGCCAGAGTCTACACAATAGACCTGTAATGGGCAGAAGAAAAGTGATGTGCAAGCCCTCATTTTAGCTCCCACTTGCCTTGTGGTACTTTTTATGAAGAGCTTTGGATTTGGCTGTTGTCAATCAATAGGCTGTAGCAAAGTGAAAATCTACTTCATTACTAAAAGAATTTGAGATGAAAGGCTAATGGAGGCCAGCTACTCAGAAGGTAGAGATCTGAAGTATCGGGGTTTCAGGCCAGTCTCAGCAAAAAGTTAGGGAGACCCCATTTCAACCAATAAGCTGGGTATAATGGGGCACATCTGTGACTCCAGCTATGTGGGAAATGTAAGTCCTGATGGCCAGTGGGTTTGAAGAGGGACCCTGGCAAAAACTTGAGACCCTATCTGAAAACTAAAGCAAAAAGGACTTAGGGGCATGGCTCCAGTGGTAGAGTTCCTGCTTACAAGCATGAAGCTCTGAGTTCAAACCCCACTGGCGCCCCTCCCAAAGGCTAATGCAACAGAGATAGAGAAGAAATAAGTGTAAGGTGCTCAAATCCTAGAGATAGTAACTTAAAATGCCTTGTTTATTCGCCAAATGTTTTCAAGTTCTCTTGTCTAGATTGTTCTGGTTGTTGACTTCATGGAACTTGGTTTCCAATGGAAGTTAATTTTTTGTTACATTTTTATTAGTAATGTCTAGTAAATGACCAAATCATGTAACTTAGCAAGACTTCATTGAATCAAAATCATTGGAAACTTGTGTGTTTTGGTTTGATCGCCACTCAGAAGTACAATATCCAAAGCAATAGAACTTCCGTAAATAAAGGATGAGGCTGACTGGGGTAGTGTTTTGCTCAAAACTGCAATGCTAGTTACCCTGGGGAGCAGGGAGAGGAGGAATCCTGCCTTGGTGTTTCACACGTGAGCAGACTCTGGGGCCTGTTGGAAGAAAGATGGAGGTCTCATGGAAAGTTTTTGGTGGTGGTAAGTGAAAGGCCTGAGCCTCCGCTTCTGGTAAAAATGCAGTGGAAATGCATTGTAAGAATCTCTGGTGTAAGAAAGAATTCCATGGGATTACTGTGTCGTCTGTGTCAGGTTTGGCAGGTGGCAGAAATAGCCCTCCAATTAACTGAGTTGAAACATTGAGCCAACAACTTCTGTGTGGTGGTAAGAACATCTGTTTTCAAGTCTCAAGCTGCATCCAGGTCTCAGCTAGCACTTGCTAGCTCTGAGATGTGTGCAGTTGCTGCCTTCCTTTCAGGCTCATTCCTTTCCAGTGGAGATAGATAATGCCTCTGTCAGGTGACCGTGTGGACCAAAGGTTAGTGATGAGCCTCGAGTGGCCCCTCTGTTACTACTGTGATGCAATGCTGAATGTGCACCCGTCAGCATTTGGCCTTAACAGTTCCAAGAATTTAACCTCTTCCTTAGTTAACTTAGTCAAAGTGACCTATGGCAACTTTGGTCCATAGGTAAGGCTTAGAAAATCTTAACCTTGAAATGAGGTGGAATGTTTGAGATGCCATTAAAGTTGTGTCAGCTCAACCTGATTGTGGATTTTATTTGGAAATAATCAGTTTTAGTGAAGTATTGTCACAAGCTAGTTTCTGGAAATTCTGTGTATATATAGTTGGAGTAGCCCTGCTGAAGGCTCCTAGATAAGTGTGTGTGTGTGTGTGTGTGTGTGTGTATGGGGGGGTGTTAAACTACAACTGATGAGCAAAAAGATGTGATAAAGTGGGAAAACTCCTTCACTGCAGCATGTCAGATAAAAAGACAGGAAAAATGGAGAGGAGGGGCAAGTAAAAGACTAGTCGTGGGGTTGCTGCTCAAATGAGAGGGAAATTCTATGTTTACCTCATGGCTGAATTGCACAACCACTTTAGGACCTGAATACTGTTAAGTAATTTCTGGTTTTGTAATTTGAATATTGCCAAACCTTGACCTTTTCAGTTAAATTGTATTCCAGCTTTCATGAAGTCTTGAGCCTTATGTTTCTGACACCACCAGGGTGTGTGATGTTAATGTTTGGTTAGAGCTAAGAAGAGAGCCTAGTCGAGTGGTTTAAAGAAAGCCCTGGCCTTCAGAAAGGACAAATCCTGTCCTCTCCATGGCCTAGTGACCATGGGCAAGTCATTTAGCACCTTCTTTTCAGTTTCTGAATAAAGGATAGTGTATTCTATGTGCTAGGATAAACCTAACTTGAACTTGGTCAGGGCAGACACCAAGACCAACTGCAGCCAGCAAAAGAACATGGACAAAGCACCCCTGCTAATTCTCAGAGTCAACCTTCCTTCTGAAATTTAGGTAGGACCAGCTTTGGGAGGAAAGTGTTTGCCGTCAGGTAAAGCCTTCTTTCCTTTTGTTTAAATTAGGGTGGGCTTGGGAGCAAAGTGACCTCTTCACTAGAAAGCTTTCTTTGCCTTGCATCCGAGGGGAAGGTTAGGTGGACCTGCCTGCTTCTGGTACAGTGAACTGGCCAAGGAAATTCCTGGCAGTAGCTGCCTTTTATGGAGTGTGCCTATTAAGGTGTCAAGCAGTAGGTCTAATTGACATAGTAATTGTGACATAGTAAATAGTGTGACCAGATCAGAAAACAGGTTTACTTTGGCAGAGTGTCTTGCCCACAGTCACACAGTAAACTAGATTTTAACCTGGTTCTGTTTTATTGTAATAAAACTTAATCCTGAAATAACTTTGTGTTTTTTCTACTTTATTATGCTGCCTCTTAGATAATGTCTGGATATTTTCATTGGAAAAGCTCTTTGCATATGTGTCTAGTTTCTGAATCACTACAGTGCATTTCTACTGTTCGGATGTCTAAAACTGAAATGCTAGAGGGGAGGAGTGGGGGAGGTGATTTGCAAAGACAGGGTGAGAGGCTGTGGGGAGACAGGCTTCTGTGAGACTTGAGTATTATATTCTGTAAAATTTGGGCCCTCACTAGTCTGGGGTGAACCATCTTAAACCCAATTCACTTAATTGGTTTTTCTAGACTTTGAATTTTTTTAAATGTAATTTGGGGCTAGGAACTTAGTTCAAGTAGTAGAGTGCCTACCTAGCAAGTGCATGGTCCTGAGTTTAAAGTCTAGTACCACAAAAACAAACAAAAAACATAATTTTACATATTGGTTTGGATGGTTTCTCTTTGAAGTTTTGCATCTTCTTAGAAATGTTTATAAGCCAATTAAAACAGAAGATCCCCCTTTTTTTATTATTTTATTATTCATATGTGCATACAAGGCTTGGGTCATTTCTCCCCCCCTGCCCCCACCCCCTCCCTTACCACCCATTCTGCCCCCTCTCTCTCCCCCCCACCCCCTCAATACCCAGCAGGAACTATTTTGCCCTTATTTCTAATTTTGTTGTAGAGAGAGTATAGGCAATAATAGGAAGGAACAAGGGTTTTTGCTGGTTGAGATAAGGATAGCTATACAGGGAGTTGACTCACATTAATTTCCTGTGCGTGTGTGTTACCTTCTAGGTTAATTCTTTTTTGACCTACCCTTTTCTCTAGTTCCTGGTCCCCTTTTCCTATTGGCCTCAGTTGCTTTTAAGGTAGAAGATCCCCTTTTAAAATGCTGAATTTTTTAAAGCTGCTCAAGAGTAGAGCAAATAGAAATTATCAATAAAAGAGATCTTAGAAATGACTCTGCTCTGGAGGCTTTACCTCCTCTATCATATCTGAGGGTATGATGTTCCATCAATTTTCATTAAAAACAGAAATTAAGGTAGACATGCTTTAGGAGTTGGATGAAAACTAGAAGTCATGTTAAAAACACATAGAAATCAAAATTGTCTTTTTTTATGGGGAGGTCTTTGCTGGGCATAGTGGCACATGCTTATCATCCGGGTACTCAGAAGGTTGAGGCTGCTCTTAAGGTCAAGACCAGCCTGGGCTACATAACAAGACTGTCTCAAAAATCAAACAATGCCCAAGCCAATATAAAAAAGGAAGAAAATAAAGTTCTCTGTAATTTCACTTCTGAAAGGTTTTACCATCCCTGTGTGGTTTTTTGTTTGTTTATTTTGCATAACTGAGGTCATTTTACCTAAGTACTTTTATATCAAGCATTTTCCCTAGGAGTTGTCAAGGCTATTGAATAGGGAAAGTGAACAACCCAAGAATACCCTGGATGTGCCTCCATAAGCTGATGCCCAACCCTTTGAGAAAGATGGTATACCTGCCTGCACCCAGGAGAGCTCAGAGTGGAGAGCAGATGGTGTGATGGTGAGAGGGCCCCGGCATTGGGAGAGGATTGAATCATGGAAGCTCACTGCAATGACTGACTTTGGGCTGCATGGTAAACAAAGACTTTTAGAAAATTGTGATTCTAGTGGACATGGTTCTGCTTCTTGTGAGGAGCACATGGTCATTGATCCCCTACCTTGTGCAGGTGCTATACAGTGAGGGAGGCAAGGCTAGCAAGGAACATGGACTGACCAGCTGTCTGCAGTGTTCCAGGCACTTGGGCACTCCGAGAGGCATCACACTTGGCTGCTATGACAGCTGTCTGTGGACAGTAAGCAGTGGATCCAGTAATAGGTTGACCCAGTCTTGTTCTAAAGCACAGAATCCCCATCTTGAGAGGCTGATTCGTAAGTGGGAATACAGTTGTAGAGAGGCCCTGGCTCAGTTCAGCCAAACTGTCAATGATCCTTGCCCCGGTGAAAACAGAGTTCTTGGGATAAGGATGCTGACAATGAACTACAATGCTTCCAGAGCATCTGGAGCACCTAGAGCTCCCTTTTATACCTGGAGGCATCAACTAGGTCTTGGGGTGGGGCAGCATTCCCTGGATTGGGGGAAGCTTGGTGCCTGCAGAAGGACGGGGGGTGCAGGTTCTGGAGGTTAGTGTCTGGGAGGTGGGGTTCAGCAAGATGTAAAGTTAGATGTGGCTGTGTGGTAATAGTAACCCCAAACTTCTCAGGGGGCTTGCAACTTTCTGGTAGCTGGGGAAGCTGTAGGAAATCGGGTGCTATTTGAATGGTGATGTGGTCCTGAAATTGTAGTGGTGTGGAGGAGGGACAAGTTCAGAGAACAAAGCAACAGCAAGATGGTGTGTGGCTGAGATGTGGGTGGAAAATGTAGTTAACCAGAAGTTGAAGGGGCTTGAGGAGCAAGTCAGCTGACCAACACTTAGTCTAAACTCCATGTTACAAACTAAGAGAAAGGGTACATGCACAATTAAGTCCCAGGAGGTCTCATCCCTAGTCCTGATGGGGAAGGTGGCCTGTCTGATGACCTGGAGCACACACCTGAGAGTGAGGCCCTAACATAATGTCGAGCACTGCTTTACTCCCTCTGTCTCTGCCTGGGCCACTTGGCTACAGCACCCCAACTATGATGATAGCACTTCTCTCCTGGCTGCTGTGGGCCCCAGTTTGCTGACACACACGGGCATTTGGCTGTGAGGGAATGGTATGTCACTAGAACCAGTGGATACTGTGAGCAGTGTGCCTTTTCCATTCTGGCACTTGGGGGTCACATCTCTGCAGAGCCCTCCCCCAGAAAGTCTTTTAGTCCCTGGCATCCATCATTATGACATGAGTCTGTAAGGAAAGAACAGCTTTTCATATTTTCATTGATAAATGCAGTCACCCCACCCCTGCCACATGACCTGGCTGTTACCTCCCAGCCACCAGCCCACAGGCTCTACTCATTCATTCTTCCTGGTATTCTGCTGGCTGATCTCCAGTTCCCACCATAGAGAAGCCTAGGCTGGGTTCCTCTCATTGCCCACAAATCCAAATCTTGGTGGCAAAGCAAGCAGCGTTTGCACTCTGTTACTGGGAAATGCTATAGTTTGAACAAGCTTCCCCTACCCCTCTAAACCCCCACCCCCCATTCCCAAGTTTGACAACTTGTAGCCCAAGTGGAAGATACTTGAGAAAACAACCCAGCGGGCATTGGGAGTAGCCGGTTCTTGGCACTCTTGTCTGCGAGTTCTAATTACAGCCTCCAGGAAGGCTGAAGTGTGTGTGTATGTATGTGTGCATGGCAGGGCGGGGGCTGTACGCAGTGAACAATGAACAGAAGGAACTGGGAGGGAAGAGGAGAAATGAGGACAATCCTTTGGGAACTTTTGCTAGAGAGAGGCAATGGGCCCCAAGGTGAGCCCATATACTTCCTTGTATACTCAACAAGGGAGGGGGATTTCTTCCTCTGCCCCCAAACAATCCTGCCTGAAACCTTGGTTCCTAAACCCAGGCCACTCAGCACAAACTGGGGCCTCAGCCTGCATCTCTGACCAAGAATCTGAGTCCTCTGGGTTGTCATGATTTCCATGCTGGCCTGGCCTGGCCTGGCTGGATCCTGCTTGTCCCAGGCCACTCTCCTCTTCCCCAAGGTCTCCACACTGCTCTGGCTTCTGCACTAGAAGAAGCAACATCCCTCCCTGGAAGCTGGAGCAGCAGGGAGGAGAGGAGCCAAATGCTTACTCACTTAGCACCTTGTGAGCCCAGGTGCCTGGCATGAGTTCTATGTGAGTAAGTATACCACGGCAGGTCTGCTTCCCATTGCCTGTTGCATGACCTTCTGTGTGCTTAGAAGCTTGTGGCCCAGCTCCTCCCTCTCCACCTCTGAGGTGGCTAGCGCTCTCTTGGCTTGGTGAGATCCCCTGTGCTCACAGAGCACTCTGGCTAGATCTCTCAGCACTTGCAATGATGTGTTGCTACTCCATGGGGAAGCAGCGCTTAGAAAGCTGGGGCTGTGTCTCACATCACAGTATGTGATGTGTGGAAAGGGCCTGGCCATTGAAGTTCAGTGAGTAAAGGACTGTTTGACCAGGTTCTGCCTTTTGGAGCAACCAGGCTACAGGGGGAAATCAGCTAACATTTAAGACCTCATGTCCTAGATGTGCGCTAAATGTTTTATGTGGATTCTCATTGCACCTCCCTCACAATTCTTTGAAAGAGATTGTTTCCATTTTAGAGATGCAGAAGCTGAGACCCAGAGAGATTAAATACTTTCCAAGGTCCCATGCCTTGTAGATGTTGAAGCCAAGTTGCTGAGATGGAAATGTTTAAGGTGATGAACAGAGAAGGGCACCTGACTGTACTAGACACAGTTCAGGCATTTTCCACATCGCTCTTTCAGTTCTCAGACAGCCCCGTAGAAATAGTGTCATTGTCACCTAAGAATTCAGAGAAAGTCTGTGACTTGTCCAAGGGAGCAACAGAGCCAGGATTCAGACCCTCTGACCATGTTCTCAGACAGGCTCAGAAGAGTGGACCCTCAAAGGGATCTTCAAAGCAGGAACTGGTTTTGGTGTCTCTTTCCTGGGAAGAGACTAATATAACAATTCTTATTGTCAGTTATTGGGCAAATGAGGACAGGGAGCCCAGCTAGTAAGGATGTAGTTGGCAGCTAGAAGGTCCTTATAGGTCCCAGGGGTTCCTGTGAAAGCCCATTCCTTAGATTGGACTAATCGCTGCTTACCCAAAGTCTTCCATCCATCCCATTGCCTCCCTGGCTATGGCAGGTTTTATGGGACAAAATGACAGCAGGTAAGTGAGCTTGTGAGTGCAGTCAAAGGAAATGTAGCATAGGACTGAGCCAGTGGGGGCTTAGGAAATTAAGCTGTAGCTTACGGGATTTTTGATAAAAAATGAATATGGTATCACTGCTCTTAGCTGGTTGCTAAGAGCATTCAAAGGAGAGCAATGCCAGACTCACGTTCAACTGTAACAGTTTGTCCTTCCGAGGAGCACAGACTGACTTCAGAGTAATTCCTGTGATCATCGCCAATGGAGCTGGCGCTCGCAAGGGTGAAGGGAAGACTCAGGAAGGAGGACAGACAGGCTATGCTGCGAGCAAAGGCTTATTTATCTGGAGTCTGGCTCGCAAGAGTCTATCCCTCTGGAACCCAGCCCCCAATCTCTGAACCTAGTAGTAATGGAAGAGGCTTCCAGGCTCAGGGGCCTTGTTACTCTATTTTACAGATTGAGAATCAAATTCAGGTAAGAGGTATCTGACTAGTAATGTCTAGCATAGATAGCTGCTTTGCTGGTCGATTTGCTAATTAGGGGGAAAGTGAGCAAAGAGCTGCTTTTTGACCCTAGTTGACTTTTTTCTTTTTTGGCAGAACTGTGGATGGAACCCAGGTCCTTGCACATGCTAGGCAAGTGTTCTACCACTGAGCTCATCCCCATCTCTCAGCTGACTTTAAGTCATTTGAACCACTGGAACTACCCTCATCTATATAAATTGATAAGGTTTTTGTACCACATTTTTCTAAAAAGCTCAAAGGGAAGGAAGTCTGGGAAGGGGAGCAAGAGTGGGCTCAGAGTAGAGCTGCAAGGTGGGGAGGGGCCGCTCTGCTCTCCATCACCCCCAAGATAATACCAAACCTACCCAAGTCAAGTCCCAGCCCAAACCTGGCTAGCATGTGTTCATTTCATATACCTTTCTCCTCTGAGAAGGAGCCCATTGCATCCTTTAATTCCTTATCACAGTGTGTCAGTGACTCTTGCTAAGTTCTGGAATAGGAAATGGTCTTTGTATTTCCAGAAAGTACATGTGCATCTTGCAGGCATGGACCACTCCTTAGACTTCTTCAGTTATTTCTGCTGTCTGCACAGTGCAGAGCAAATAAGTCAGGCCGCAGCATGACTGACCTTCTAAGGGCCTCCTGGATCTTTCTTTACCTATTTGAACAAGATCAAATTAAACACAACTGTATTTACATATGAATAAAAACTACAACTGGGAGGTGTGGCTCTCAGCAAATTATGTCTCCTCTCTGGGCCTCCGTTTTTCCGTCAATAAGATGAGGCCATTAGGCTGGAATTCTTGAGGGGATCTTCCAGCTCTAAGCCCCTTTGAGTTCTAAGCTTCCTCTATTGGGAATGTGTTTCCCCCTGGAAAGTGTGATTTGGTCTCTCTTGTGGTCCAATGACCTCATTCCCACCCATCCTTGGTCTACTAGTCAGACACCTCTATGACATGCTCCTCTTACCTTTCTTTGTTTGCTGGCTCTAGAAGAGAGGGATCCTGGCCCCTGCTGGCTTCCTGAGAGTCCTGATGAATACAGATAGCGCCTCGTTTGCATATTAGCACCAGTGCCAGTCTGAACCCAGCTGTGTGCAACGTAAGGTGAAATATAGATTCCCCCAACCCAGCCATGGCTTCTCCATGCGGCTGATCGAAAAGCCCTGAGTTGGACCGCATTGCATATGCATAAGCTCTCCTTTGGCTCGGGCAGGTAGAGGACGATCTCACTCTCTTTTTGACAGTGTCTCTTTGTCCTTCTTTGGTTTCCTTCAAGATAAGCAGGCCACCAGCTACACAGCTATTTGAAGTAATTTGACTGAGCCCAGCCTAGCCTCTTGGAATCTCAGGGACTTGAATCTTAAATCCAAACTTACTCGCCTGCCCACCCTTGTAGCATGGCAGCAATGGTCATATGTGTTAGGAGTAACCTGGGGGGATAGGCAAGGGTCCCCTTTCCTCCTGCAGGATGAAGGTTGAGCTCTGTCTCCCAGGCCTCTATCAGCTGCCCTCAAGCTGTCTAGACTTACCTTCCAGCTGCTTAGCAGGCCGGGTGCTCCAGCCCCTGAGCCTTTGCACTTGCTGTTCCTCTGCCCTCTCTCCAGCACTCTTGGAGTGGTGCAGAGAAGGGGATCCAGAGTCGTCCTCTGCCTTCCTGTTGCCCAGGGTGGCTGCCTTTGGTGCACACCTCCAGCTGGAGCTCCTGGGCCTTCCTAGGGCCCTGGTCCAAAACCTGCACGTGGTGGATGCCGTGTGAAGAAGGCCCAAGGCCAAGGTGCTTTTAATCCCCTTTATCACGAATGCCAGTTTTAGAAACTTGCTGGATCTTATCACAGATGTATTTCATAGTGGCTGAGATTAGGAAGAAAGGCCAACTTTAGGGGTCATCGAGGCCCTTTAACAGAAACTACTAGCCAGGTTTGCAAGCATAGGATTTCATTGCTGTTGCTGCGGTGGCCACTGATGGCTCTCTCCAGAGGAAGCCCTTCAGATTCCCCAGCAGAAATGGAGAGGAAGGTGGGCACCATGGCTGGCTGCTCCACTCACTGCCTTTTCGACCTTCTCCCTGACCTCCATCTGCCCCTGCCAGGTCTCCCAGGCACCCTCTTTCTCCTTCCACTCCTCAATCAGGAGAGCTAGAAGAGCAGAGGGGCTAAATTGAGTTTATATAGCTTCCCCTGTATATATTTAGAGATAAGTTCATTTAGGGATTAGGGGCTGCTTCTTGTCTATGCATCATTAAGCATACCACATCTGCTACTGAGCTAGCAATCAGTGGAATATTGAGAAAAGTTATAAAGAAATCTTTGCAACGGTTCATTTTCATTCCCATCTCCCTGTGTCCTGGCTCTCAGACTTATGCAAGCAAGTGTATAGGAGGAAATGGAGCCAGGGGTGGAAGCCTAGCCTCGTGAGCTGGGACTGACTGCATGCAGAGAAATGGAAGTAATTTCACTTTGACCTGCTGTCTTTCTGGATGTGTGAGCCTCTGTGTGTGTGTGTGTGTGTGTGTGTGTGTGTGTGTGTGTGTGTGTGTATGTGTGCCATGTGCAAACGTATGTATGCATGGAACATGGAGAAGGTGGTGTCATGAGGATCTTCAGAGAAGCCCTCTCTTTGCCGGGAGAGGCAGGTGATCTGGTCAAGAGCTGAGTGTTCCATTGCAGTCCTCAGCACTGATCTGTGGTCAGAGGCCAGGCTGGGGACCACCTCATTGGCCAACCTTGACCACACTGCTTTCCTTCATGATCCTTGATCTCCTGGTCTATAAAATGAGCATATTGGACTTGATAGGCTTTCCTTGCTGAGTGGTGGAGGTCCCAATAGATGTCTGTCTGCCATGCTGCTGTGGTAACTGACACTCTGGTCCCTGCTGCTTCCTGCCTAGCTGGTATCCCAGGCTGTGATGTTCCCAGGTTGGTGGCTGAGCCAGGAGAACAACTGACCCAGTTCTGGGCTTCCAGGCTCCAGGCAGGAAGCAGGGTCCTGCCAAGTCTCTGCAGAGGAGCGGGTGGCCCCTCCATCCCTCTGGATCCTACAGCAGGTGCAGAGAACTGAGCCCCTATCCCTGGGACCACTGGTACCTGGTCCACTTGGCCCCAGGGGGTCAGCAGATGAGTGGCCCAAGGCTATTCTGTCCCCTCCCAGTGGTTGTCCAGCAAAGTGACATGTGGTGGGTTAAACTGCAGGTGTCACTGTTAGCTCTGGAATGGGGGCTCAGCCCCTGGGTGGCTACAAAGGAGTATGCTGCTCAGTTGATGGTGGGTGGGCAACCCAGGACCTGGCACTTTCCCTCCTCACCCATGGGATCCATCCTGGTTCCACAGATGTTGCCCACTCCTAGATAAAGTAAAGAAAATACTGAGCCTTGGCAGCCTGGCCTCCAAGAAAGCACCAGCATCTTGCAGCATGCAAGGGGCTCTCTGCACACCTGAGATTAGGACAAAAGTCTGTTTTGGGAGCCCTATGGTGGTGGTGCACACCTATGATCCCAGGACTCAGAAGGCAGAGGCAGCAGGATCCAGAGTTCAAGACCACCCTAGGCTACCTAACTAGACCTGGTCTCAAAGGAAAAAAAAAATCTGTTTTGAAAAATAACTGATTTTGTTGTTTGAGACAGGCTCTCCCTATGTAGCCCAGGCTGTCCTCCAACTCTTGATCCTCCTGACTCTGCCTCCCCAGTGCTGGGATAATAGGGGCTCCCCACCATATCAGGGTGGGTGTTTTTTTTTTTTTTTTTAATTAGCATAGTGTATTGAATGTATAAAGGATTTTTGTTGTAATGATTCTATACATGCATGCAATGCACTTTAATCAAATTTAACTTCCTCTATTACTGTTTCTGTTTTTTAAACACTTTTTGGTCATACTTGGATTTGAACTCAGGGCCTTAGCGTGCTAGGCAGGCTACCTCTGAACCATGTCTACAGCCCTTATCTTTCTTATTGAATATTGTTTCTGACCCCAGAAGTTACTGTCCTCTGGTCATCCTGTCCTGCCCCCCACTGAGGGACAACCCCAGGACCCCTGGGCACGGTCCCCCAGTCCTGCACCAAGGGACTCCTAGGCTGTCATGCATGTTATGGTTGGCTTATGGACCCCCAACATACCCTCTCCCACTCACTCCCCTTCTTTTTAAATCTGCATTTCATTCTGGACCAAGCAAAACCTTGGACACAAAACAAACTCTTGTCTGCTGGGAGCTGATTTGGGGGGAGGGGATGTGTCTCTGTCTACCTTGTTGCTGTGCATCCTGCCCCAGTTCCTGAAGCCACATGGAAGGGGGTCCCTTCTCTTAATTTCTGTTTAAAGAGAACACAGGAAGGTGTGTGTGTGTGTGTGTGTGTGTGTGTGTGTGTGTGTATTGGTTGTTTGGTGGGGAACAGGGGCATGGAATATTTAGACCTAAAAAAAAAAAGAAGAAGAAAAATAAATTTTTGAATAAGAATGGTCCATGTACTGTGACCGCAGGGCAAATGCAAATTCCTGTTTTCAAACAGGGGATTCGTGCATTCTTATTAGGAGTTCAAGACGCGCCTCCAAGCAGGACGTTGCATATTCATAAAAGCAGGGACCATGGCTGCCCACTTAGGTGTGGCCTTCCCAATGCCCATGTCCGATTAATCTTGGGGCAGGAAGAAGAAGAAGAAAGCCATGGCCAGCCCCATTTGGTCTGTTTTTTTCAGTTGCTAAAGCGTTAAAGACGAGGAGATAAAAAAGATGCACGCAGAAAGCAGCAGCCGCAGCGCCGCTCCACAAAGATCTTTTTAGTGTCAACTTAAATGTACACAAATAGTGGATGATGATCTCTCTTATTGGACTAACATTTATTCAGTAATATCCACACACTTTTAAAACCATTGAGGCCCCTCTTCAGGTGTTCATTTGAATAGAAATAGCTGAATGAGTGTTTTTATAATTGATCCCCTGAGAACTGAATGTCTGGTGCTGCATAACCAACATTTTCCCATTGCTGGTTTTTTTTTTTCCCCCAAATTGCCACTCTGCAAAATTAGGATTTTGTACAGTTTTGATAAGAGAATTAACCTCCCATGTGCCAAACTCCTTGAGTATGAGGGGCCTCCAAGAAGCCGGTCTATGTATGTTGTTGTGACACACGGCCGTTCTGGAGGCTTTGCTGCTTTTTGGTCTTGGGGGCAAAACCCAGGAAGAGGCTGGAGGCAGAGGGAGGGGAGGAGGCTTTGGAAGGCACTGAGCCCTTGAAACTGCCCCTTGGCCTTTTCCTTCTGTACTCTACAGAAACCCCTGCCTGGACCACACCGGCCTGACCAGGCTTCCCGGCTGCCTGACCTTCAGGAAAATGGGACAGATTCCCTGTCCTCTCCCATGTGCTTCTTGAGCACTGCCAAGGGCTCCCTTTCACTCTTCACCCTTGTTCTTGGGTTGTAAGCATAAGACATGTTTACTGTAGAACATGTGACAAAAATGTGTAGAAGTATAAAGTCGAAAATAAACATTACTCCAAATTCCACCACCCACAGCTTGCATAGTTTATATTTTACACCATTTACATTATTTATTATTATTTTTATTGCTAGGACAGGAGTTTGAACTCAACCCTAGAGTTGAAAGCAGGCACTCTACCACTTGAGCCACACCTCCAGTCCATTTTATTCTGTTTATTTTGGAGATGGGGGTCTTGAGAACTATTTGCTGGGACTGGCCTCGAACCTTGTTCCTCTCTGTCTCAGCCTCCCAAGTAGCTAGAATTACAGGTGTGAGCCACTGTACTGGGCAGAACATTGATCTATTTTCTTCTTGTCTTTTCTTATGTGTGGGTGTCTCATATATAAATGTGGGATTGGGATCTACTCTATACACATAGTTTTAGAACTCATAGGGTTTTTTTCCTGTTTGCATTTAACAGTATACAAGGCTCCCCACGTCTCCACATCAATTCAGCAGCACACACAGCCTTCCATGGCTGATGCTAAATGAATTTAGTCACCACCTATGATGGACAGTTAGGTGGGAGCTTTATTTTCTGACTGTGAAAAGGAAGTGCCTGTTTCTGGCCATTTGAAACCGGGATAAGTTATTTAGTAAAAAATTGTCCTTGGTGTCCTGGATAGGAAAAGTAGTTTCTTACAGCAGAAACTATAGTCAAACCAGATGTGGTGGTGAATGCCTGTAATCCCAGCTACTTGGGAGGTGGAGGCAGGAAGATTGTGGTTCTAGGCCAGTCCAGGTAAGGTTAGCTAGAGACCTTTATCTGAAAGACAAACTAGGCAGAATGCTTGCCTACTGAGTTCTATCTCCAGAAAGGGAGAAAGAAAGAAAGGGAGAAAGGTAGGAGGAAAGAAAGAAAGAAAGAAGCAGCTGTCAAAGTGCCTCAGCATGACAGCTCATGGTGACTAGAGCCCATGCAAAGCAGTAGACATGGCGGGTTGGGATCCCCTAATCCCTCCAGGTTGATGTTCTCAGCTCTCTTTTGTCCTGATGTCAGGTTGGCTGCTCCAAGCTTCAGGTAACAGAAACCTCAGAGAATTGTGTTGCTTGACCATGTTTCCTGAGGTAGCAGCACCAGGTTGGCTAATTCAGTGCCTTTGCAACATCTCTAAGGACCCTGGCTCCTTGACTTTGCACGGCCATCCTGAGCATATCAGCTGATTCTCAGGCTGCCTCCCCTCACGGTGGCAAAGTGGTTGCCCTAGCTCAGGCATAGCATCCAGACACCATGAACTTACTCCAAAGACAAAAAGGGACAGTTGCTTCAAATAAGGTGGCTTTTCTCTCTTTTTGAAAAAATCATCAAAGGCAACCTTTTCCAAAAGCCCACACCTCTTCCCCTTTCAACTGCCTTTCCCTTTCATTGGCTGGAGCCAGGTCACATACCCATGCCTAAGCTGATCACTGGCAAGGAGAATGGAGTCAGTTCCCTCCTGAGGCTGAGGTTGAGGCTGAGAGCAACACTGAGTGCCTGAGAGGTGTCCCCTTGCACTTCCGGGCCTGGAACTCCTGGACCCCTGTACTCTGCTTCCTCCAGGCCACTCTCAGCTGTGGTCACTGAGCTCTCTTAAGCTGTAGCTCACCCAGACCCAGGTGACCCTCACTATGTGACCAGAATGCTAGCTGTCACTACACCATAGGTTCATGGGGGGGCACTGGGTCTTCTTGGATCTCACAAGTGTCCCAAGAGCCCAGCAATGTCCCTGCCAGGCTGGATCCCGGGTCTCTGCCTTCATGTTTCCCATCCCTACCCGCTCTGTGCCCTGCTCCCTGCTGTTCTGTCCCCTCAGCCATACCTCTGGCATCACTAGTGCCATGGGTGGACCCCCTATGCTGATGGCCAATCACAGAATCATATTCCCACATCAATCTGATCGGCTACTATGGGGATGGGCAAGTAGTCCAAAATCAGCCAATTAAAGAGTTGACGTAGAGTCACCTGCTGGATCCAAGCACTCACTCTCCCCTGGGGCCTCCAAAGCTGTGAGCCGGAAGCTGGTAGTCACCACCTCACTACCCTAGGGGAGAGGCAGCACAGAACAAAGCAGAGTGAGGACATGGAGCGAGATCAGATCCTAACAACATCGGTTGAGCCCCTGGAGCCAGCCATGCTGGAAGCTGAGATCTATCTGAAATGATCCTTTAGGGAAGCCAGCAGTTTTCTTCTTTACACACACGCACCAGTGTGGGTTGGAGCTGAGAAAAATTCTGACTAGAGCTCCTCCCAAACAGGATCCCACGGCCCCACTTTGATAACCTCCAACACAGCCTCATGCCCCAGCCGCTGAGCTCTCGGCTGATTGGACCCATGGCCATGATGCCGTCTGTCCCTGCATCTATGCAGGTCAAGCCCAGGAGCCTGACTTTGCCACTTTCTTGGGGCACTGAAGACTGAATGGCTGGTGGCCCCTGAGGGTGCATCCTCCAGTTCAGGAGACTGCTCCAATGCTTGCTGAGTGGACCAGGTGTCCTCTTTCTAGAAGGAGTCAGACAGGAGCAGGGAAGGTATTTTGCTCCTCCCCTTTGCACCAACCCTTCCCTTTTGCCTCAGCTTTCACATGCCTGGAGTAGCGTCCTGATAATTCAACTGAATATTTCTATGGCTCCATTTCTGCTTCTGCAAGTTGCCCTCTTGGAAAGCCATGGACAGCCGGCGACTCTGACATGTCACTGTTTAGCCAAGCTTGGCACATTTCTTGTGTTCATCCTTCCTCATAAATCACACTCCAGCCTGCTTACCACCAGTTCAGAGGCTTTGCTGTCCTCATGGCCCTGAAACTGAGGTGGCTGCATCTTCTGGACAGTGGGCCTTTGCCTCTGAGAGACCATGCCCCTGGCCAGGTGATTCCAGTGCCAACACAGGGAGGAAGTGGGTGATGTGGGTTGGTGTAAGTTGGATGAGGGGGTCTGAGGGCACCAGAGGGGGCAGCTACCTTGGGGCCAGTCAATTGTTACCATGTAGGAATTAGGCCCAGCATATATACAGTTTATAATTTCTCAAGGGAGGCTAGAAATCCATGTTTTTATGTGAAGTTTCCCATTAATAAAATAAAACAGCAACTAAATCAAGCAGTCAAAATGCTTTGAAAACCAAACTATCTCTCAGACCACCAGATTGTAATTCTGTCCTAGGGAGCTAAAAAGTGGCAATGTCAGGCCACGAAGAGCAGGGCGGCCTAAGGGAGAGGACTGGATCTGATTCTAACCTGGACACTGTGTGACACTGGGTGAACTAGTGAGTCTCCAGAGTTTCCCAGTTATATCTGTGTATTTCCCAAACCTTGAAACGATCTTGGGTGGTGGCTCTTATGACTCCCATTTCACAGATGAGGAAAGGCCATGGAGAGTTAGAAGGCAGCTGGAAGGGGCTGTGGCCTCTGCTCCTGGCCTTGGCACTTGAGCCTGCCTGGCCCACTGGCAACTCTGAGTCCTGCACGTGTTCAGGTGTCAGGAGTCTGGTCTGTGGGAGGAAGAGCCTGACCTGTCTGGGCAACTCAGGCAATGCACACAATCCAGTGCCCTCTAGGGACCCAGCAACTTTCCTTGGACCTGAGGTGTACCCACCCTGCTTGGTGCCCAGCCTACTGTATTTCTGCATTCCTGTTTTCTTTCCATGCATTCAAACACTGCTGGTACCTGGTTAGTGATTTCACTCTGTAATTAAGAAAAACTCCAAGATGAATATTTCATATGTGCCTTTTCCCCTCCGAGCCTTGGGACCTGAACTATGAAGGCAGTAGTCACTATCACTTTCCAGTCTTCAACATTCTTCCTTTCACTTCATTAGACGGTTTCTACAAAGAGAGAGGTTCAAGAGCTCAGGCTTGTATCGACTCACAGTTTTACACAATGAGATCTCTCCCACCCCATCTGATTCTGGCAATCCTCTGCCAAGAGTAATTTCCAAATTTCAAGTCTTGGTAGATGGAGGGCTGAGTTTTGTGGTAGGCACGACCAAGGCTTGTGTTGCCCTAAGGAAATGGTCTGGAGAGGCCGGTGACAGAGGCAGAGCAGAGTGCACGCAGGAAAAGAGAAACTGACATGGGCCAGGAACTGCAAAAGTCCTGGGGCAGGAGGGCGAGGCACTGTTCTTGGGGAGTCCTAGAAATCTCAGTAATCAAAGGAAATAATAATTGAATGTCATTTAAAAAGCCTCAGAATTAATGGAAAAAAATCTATGATGGGCAAAACATCAACGTTTTAAAATAAAGACAGGATCAATTACCAAGCCATATTTGAGCCTGAGGCAAAGGAAAAATCCTTGAGACAAACCTGTCTTTATTTAAAATGTTGATACTTTGTTCACTGTAGAATCCGCCCCCCATTTTTTTTTTTTGCATAAAAATGTTACTTGTCTTGATTTTGATGCTCATTTGCCTTTTGTGCCTAGGCTGAGTGTGCCTCACCTGGGTCCCAGCCCAAGGAGGTCATAGGTCCTCTGAGCTGCTTCACTCTTGCTGCAGGGGTTCCCCATACCTCTGACTTCACTGAAATCCTTCTCAAGTACAAAGAATTCTGTGACCATTTTCTTGTGGAAATGAAAGGGAAGTGCTGCTTTCAAATTTAGTGACATTAGCAAGAGTAGTCAAGCTGTTCCTGAACTGGGGAGTGGACATAGGGTGGCCAGGAGCTTTCCTTGTACAGGGCTGGCCAGCTCACTTCTATTCACTGCAGTGATGCCACCACCCCAGCTGTCTTCATCCTTCTGGGTGTCTCTCATCCATGGGCCAGGCCTCCCCAGCTAACAAGCCACACAGGGACTCTTTGAGGGGCAAGGATCCTGGCTTCTTTACAGCACAGCCCCCAAACACACTTCATTTTTGTGGCGGACAGGACATCTTAGTTCTGCCAGGAAACCCTCCCTTCCTTCCTTCCTTTCTTTCTTCCTTCCTTCCTTCCTTCCTTCCTTCTTTCTTTCCTTCCTCTCTCCCTCCCTCCCTCCCTCCCTTCCTTCTTTCCTCTCTTCTTTCCTCCCACCTTCCCTCCCTTTTTTCCTTCCTGTCCTCCTTTTCCATGAATGGGCAGCACACTGCTCACAGCCACAGTTTCCAAGCCTAGAGGTCCCTTCTCACAGGACTTCAGGAAGTTACTGCTAACCTACAGGAGTTGGTGCTGGGGGTGAGGGTGGGGGCAGTTGGGAGAAGAAGAAAGAAAAGTGAAATTTGTCATCCTGGGCTGTATCAGGTCTCCTTCCTCTGCTTGACGGCTTGGTCTCTGAAGCCTTTTAAACAGAGAATTTGAGGATGAGGCATGCAATATCACACACGAAACTGGATTTACTGATAAAAAAAAACAAAAAAACCCCCTAAAACTAAAGAAACTCCAATGCCATGTTCATACAATGTAAATCAGTAATGAAAGGCGCTCTATGGTTAATTTCTATATACTAGTCACTAGAGAAATGTCCAACAAAATTCAACAAGATACTTCTACAGATGTACCTCAAAGCCATCATAAACTGTAGCTATCATAAACTGAAAATGCATTTTCTAAACTTAAGGCCTGAACATCCTCCTAGCAGCGGGATCTCTTGTAATCACCGTCTGACCACGAGCTGTGATCACCGACGCTGGTCAGGATCAGGAGAGAGGACCATACCGAGTTATCACTTGCCTGGGAAAGGATCCAGATTCAAAATTTGAAGTATATTTGTAATGAAGGTATTGGAATCGCTTTGCACCATCATAAAATAAAAAAATCGTAAATGGAACCACGGGAAGCCATGGACCATCTGCATAGTCACAACCACTCCTACCTCCTGTGCACACTGGAGTCCACTGGAGCAGGAGGAAGGGTGGTCCAGGAAGCCTGTGGATGTAGCCTGAACCCCAAATGCATTCTGGGATCAGTCTGCACAATGAGAGAGCAATTTTTTCTCAGATTGTAGGGAAAATTAAATGGGATTATGATTGAGAGTACTTAGCATGGTGCACACAGTAGGCACTTAATAAAGGTGCGTACTCTCTCCCTGTGTGTCCCCCATCCATAGCTCAGTGCCTGTGTGACTGAGATGTGACCTCAGCAGCCCCACTGTAGTCTGGCTCCAGATTTCCAAAAGCCTGTCCCAAACCTTGGTGCAGATGCAATGGGACAGCGAACATGAATGCTAGGTGCAGACCCAGATTTGGGGAACCCAAACCTTATACAATTTGGGGCACCCTCTTGCAAAACCCCCAATTCCACATTATGCCTAGGGCCTTGGAAGGGGCCTGGGTAGTGAGCAGCCTGGAGCTGGGGCTTCAAGAGCTTCTCACGCATCCCCTTTGATTCACAGGCTAGAATGTCACCTGCAGCCTCTGGGGCCTGGGGACCTTTGGGTTCATGTGGTTCGGGGCCAAGCACAGTCCCCTCTTCCAGACTCCTCCTGGTAGCTTTCTGCAAACCCCAAGAACAGAACTTAGGAGGCAGAGGGTGAGGAGGAACGGAGTTCTGAGCCCAGGCACCTATGCCAGGATTCATCCATCTGGGACCGAGGGATAAGAGCCCTGTGCTTTGCAGAGCTACTCTTGATATCCTGCTGGCATCCACTGAGGCCTCCCCCTAAGTGTCCTCTGCTGTGAGGCCCAGAGGCAGCCTGGTGCATTGGCTGCTGCCTGACAGCCAAAGCTGGGATCCAGGCAGTGGCCTGCCAGACCCTCCTAAGCGTGGATGAGGCTCCTGCTGCAGAGCCTACCTGGGCCTCCATCCTCTGCCTCCCCCTCTTTCTCTTCTTGCATCTTCCTTTCTCTTCTCCCTCTAGACTTCTTCCCACTCCTCCCTCTCTTTTCCCTCTTTCTTCCTCTGTCCTCTTTCCTTTTTTCTTAGCCTTTCCCAGTACAGCTGGGCTCTGAAGGATGCTAGCGCTTACTCACTCCCAAGCTAACACTGCCCACCCCCAGGCTCACACAGCTCACCTCCACCACCTCACGCAGCCCATCCCTGAGAGTCACAGAGTTCAACCTCCAAGCTACACTAACACAGACCCTCTAGGATCACACATACAACTCCAAGCTCACACTGTCCTCCACAAACTCACTCTCAGGCTCACAATCCACCCCCTCCCCACCAGCCTCTTGCAGCCCACCACCCTGCTCACCAGGTCCTTTGAGACATCCCGGTGATGGCAAGCCATCCAGTCGCCTGGAAAGGGCTGACAGCAGACACAGCCCTGGTCGGGCAGAGCAGGTCCCTGGCCAGCTGGCGAGGGATGGGCCCAAGCCAGGTAATTATTGCCTGGTGCAGAGGTCGAGAGCCGCAGAGCGGTTGATGTACTAATGAAACACAAATGGGACATCTGTGTTCAGGAGTTCAGCAAAGCACGGAAAACCCAACTTTGCCAAGAATTTATGTACTATTGGAAATGGAACGTGCCTCCAGCGGGGAGCAGCAAACCCACCAGAGGCCACTGCTCTGCTTCTTAACAGCATCTTCCCTGTCCCCAGAAAACTGTCACAGTGGAGTGCCCTGGTACTTAGGAGTCACCTCCCACCACCAGTTCTGAAAGTCCCCAAACCTGGGCTCTTGGGTATGCCAGGAGGGAAAAGGTGGGGAGGTGGCCTCTCCAGAGGATTCCAGCTCCTAGCATGTCACTTCTGTTTTGCACAGGGCTTTTCTGACTACAGTGCCTCTCCTGGTAGGAATGAAGCCTGTTTGGAGATAGAAGAGGCTCTGGTTCAGGCAGAAGAGGAATCAGGGAGCCAGGGGACCTGGGCGGTGGGAGATGGTGGCTGTCTCCTGGGACCCGTCTCTACTTGGCTTAGCTCTAGCACTTCCTGTCCCCAGTCTTGGAATCACCATGTGTCAATTCCCAAATTCATAGCATAGACTGTGGCCCGGCCACCTGGAGTCTTTCCTGGAAGGGGTACTCGGGATCTGTCCCTGAACTGGGGGCTACTTCTGAAGGAGGAGGATCACAGGGAGTCAGCTGACCACAATGTGACCACTGCCACATTGTAATGTGCAGTGGGTGTACCTGTCCTCTCAGAGCCTGAGGCTAGGGCAGCCCATGGGCCTGGCCTCTGCTCTGACCTGGCTTTTCCTCCTGCTCTGGTGCCACACTTTCAGCCTCTCTCTCACCTTGCTGACCTTGGGGACCAACACACAAGCGAGAGGCCAGTGCTCTCCAGACGGTGCTTTGGGGAGCACACCTGGACTACTGACCCTTGGGACAATGCTGATTCTGCAACCACTGGTGACAGACATACCTGGACCTTTGCCAGGTGCCCAGTGCTGTAGCTCCCAGGTTGCTCTCTGAGTGCCAATTACAGAATCGGGACCTTAGCTGGCAGCTGCTGGGGCATGTGGTCATGGTATCAGGAATGCCCTGGTCAACCTGACAGGGGTGGAGTGGGTTTCCTGGGGTAAGGCTGCACCGCTCATCCACATGGAAGCTTATTCTGCTGCCTGAGGCTGGACCCCAATGAGGCCTTTGCAAGTGCCAGTCTTAGAGCAAACCATGGTGCAGACCTCAACCAGCGGCCTGGGCTGCAAGGGTGCCGTGGGGGCATGAGTTTAAGCAGGAAGCAAGAGGGTGGGAGGTTCTAGATGGCCTGGGATCTGTCCTCCCAGGGGCTCTGGCTCCTTCTGCCACCACCTTTCCCAGCAGCTGTAACCCCTGGCCTGGAGGAGGAGGACTCACAGATAGGGTCTTCAGCATTTTCCAGGGCAACTATTTTGCCACACTGAGCATTTCCTTAGAGGCCTGGACTACTGTATGATGAGTCCACCATCAGCCAATGCTGTCAGCCTGTGGCTCTTTGGTGTAAAGCATCAAGTTGAGACTACATCTGTCTTAGTCAAGATTTCACTGATCTGGCTACTACTTTCCTGACATCATTAGGAAATGCCAGGACTATTTTGTAAGTAGACGAGGACGTCCACACTCAAAGCTTTTGTGCAACAGGTGTGGCAGACACTCCAGCTGCTCCAGAGCAATTCTTCCTCCTCCAGCCAATTCTGATGCACTCAGGATCTGTGCCCACCCTTTTGGCCAGGCTTGGGGCAAGCCCAGTACACCTCCAGCTCCAAAGAGCAAGTTGTGATTGGTCTGAGGCTCGCATTCCCCCTGGGGAATTGGTCAGCCCAAGGCCTGGTGTGGGGTTGATCCCTGCTCAGGAGCTTTCATGGAAGAAGTCATAGAGCCCCTCATCGAAACTTTTCAGTTCTATTTCTGTTACCTGCAGCCCAAAGCACCCTGGCTTAGCAGGTATGTGAAGAAAGACTTTCTGTTTTTACAGGAGATGCGCTATACATGCAGGAAGCACTGTGTGGGTTACAAACAGGTTCCAGGGGTGCTGTCCCATTTGGTTCCCATGGAGCTTTGAAGCAGGTGAGGTGTGGACCCTGCTCCCTGTCTCCAAAGGTAGCAGCTAAGATTGAGGACAGATCGCAGCTTGAAGACAGAGCCAGCACTCAGACTCTGGAGGGGATCCTGTGATGTGAGAGCTAAGAATCACACAGAAGCCACCAGATTCTGGAGAAGTCATAGAAGTCTTTGTGCTATTCTATTGTGGTCAGCATGGTCCAGCACTGCTGGGTGGGGAGGTATCACTCCTTAAATAATCACCACCGTAGCATTTATTAGCTGCTTACTGTGTACCACACCCTGTGCACAAACACTTGATCTCCACACTATCCCTGGAAGGCTGTTTTCTGTTAGTCACATTTTTGCTTGAGAAATCTGGGGCACAGAAAAGTTTGTGTGTTGGGATCTCAACTGTAATTTGGTTCTGTTGGAAACCTTAATATGGCTCTGAACTAGAAATCATGATCTTCTGCATCCTGAAGGCAAACCCATAAAGGCAGTGAAACAGATCTCTGCCACACTTGAGGACAGGCTCATTCTCAGAGGTGTTCCAGGCTCTGGACTGTGAGCCACTCATGCTGGAACCTTGTCCCAATTGCTCCAGGCCCCCAAAGCCTGGTACAGAACCTGGTTTTCAGGCAATGCTCCATTGGTGTTTGTTGAGTGAATGAATAGGCATCTGTAAGAGAATGGCCATATTGAATGAAAAGTGATGGTGGGTGCCTGGCCTTTTGGGCTCATGAGTGGAGAGAATGCCAGGAAAGAGGAACCCTTCCTGGACATTTAGTCTTATGCTGCCACCATAGTGGTCTTGGGTCATACCTGGAACATAGAGATGTCCCAACAATCTTTGCCTGTGGTCCAGAGGCTGTGGTCTGGGACAGAGGTTGGCAGGGATTCCTTGCCTCAGTGTCCCAGCATCCACTGGGGCTCCTGGGACTAACAGGAAGGCTTGGCTTTGTACTGCCAGCAATGAATTTTGCTCAAAAGTGCTCCATAGGCAGAACCGGGAGCAGCGAAAAGGCTTTCATGCGCTATTTCAGGATTGCTAGCCCCGAACATCTATCACTTACCCATGCATATAATTTGCCTGATGACTCAGTTTCATGTTAGTTTCCAAAGATAAACAGTTTTTGCATATTTTCTGCAAATGGGGTTCTATTTAATAATCTCTGGGTAGGAGGGCTAGATGCAAGGGATCGGAAGTTAGAGGGAGGCAGAAAACTTGGGTGCTTGAGTGCTGTGATCTGGGGTGGTGATACATGCTGGGAATGTGGGCAGGAAGGGAACTTCAGCCCGAAAGACCTCCGGGAAGAGGGGCAGAAGACTGGCAGAGGATGGACTCGATTTCAGACAAGGCTGACCTCAGTGAATACAGGCTTCTCAGCCTGGTTTGGAGGTCCAAGTGGGTTGAACACTGGGGAGGAGCACGAGGGCTGTCAGTCAAGGAAGAGAGGGCTCCCTCTTGCCCCGCCCATACTCCAGACCTGGCCCTGTGTGACCTGTGCACCAGCCCTTGGTTGGGCCAAAAGCAACAACCCATTCCTATCGTTCTTCCTCTTGAAGACAGTCACCTTTGGCTTGAACGCTTGGAGACCAGGAGGAGCTTGAGAAGGTAATGCTGACTCCAGTTCCAGTGGGGACCGGCTCTTGTGCAACTTTGGATAGAGTTTAACCTTTTTGAATCTCGACACTAACACTTACCTGGCAGGGTTTTTCAAGAACTGGGATGACATAGTCCAAGTAAAAAATACCTGGTGCAATGTCTGATACATAGTAGATGGTTGATAAATGCTTCTCCCCCTAAATGTGTTAGAGAATCAGGGTGTTAGACGTGGGCTGCAGGTTTCACTCCTGAAAGAGGATCTGTGTAATGGAGGAGTCAGAGTGCACTTTAGGAAAGCCAGGCTGATAGTGAGAGGGCCTGTCACTTAATCATGCCAGGACTCTAGGTGGTGAGAGGCAGAACCCAATTCACATGGCCTGCTGGCCTCAGCCACAACCAGCTGCAGGGGCTCAAGGGAGGTTGCGAGGGTCTGGTCTTGGGCTTGCTGTCTCTGGGAGAGCTGTGTTTCCTCATGGTGCTAAAACAGCTGTCAGAGTCTTCAGGCTTATATCACCGTTCTCAGAAAGGTCAGTGGGAATAAATGTTTCTCTTTCCCATCAGCCCACCTGGAAGGCTTGTAAATGAGTTTCATTAGCTCAGTTGGCCTGGTTTGGGTGGTGTGCAAATCCTTGGGCCAACACGTATAGCAAAGGGGCTGCCAGATGTGGTAGGTGTTCTGTCAGCTCTCTTTCTCCTTTTCCTCTGCTGTCCCAAATAAAGGCTGCTTCTTCAGAGCTGGACCCAGACATGAAGATAACGCATGGAACAGATCTGCGGCTCACCTGAAGTTGGCCTGAAATATGTGCAAGAGATGTTTGCTGTTGAAAGTGCTGAGGCATGGGGACTGTTTGTTACTAACGCCCCATGGCACAAGCTGACTGACACAAAGGGAATGGATCTGAGCAGGTGGAAGTAGCATTTATACCCCAGAGGAGGCAGATGGCCGATGGATTCCCAGAGCTCTGTGAATTTGAGAAACCTCTGAGCCAAGCTCAGAGGTTAAACAGGAATGGGTTTTTGTCATATGGAACCTGCTAGACA
Source organism: Castor canadensis (assembly GCF_047511655.1). Classification (NCBI taxonomy): domain Eukaryota; kingdom Metazoa; phylum Chordata; class Mammalia; order Rodentia; family Castoridae; genus Castor; species Castor canadensis. The sequence goes on along the minus strand of NC_133388.1, from coordinate 13,168,473 downwards.
GTGGGATACTTGGTTCTCTGGGCCTTTGTTCCATGGGTCAGATCGTGAGTTTTGTCTTATATTCAGTTTTTTTGAAGGGATTCCTTTAAACACAGTCCTGATCATATAACTGCTTTGCTCAGAAGCCTTCAGTAGGTCCTCCCGCCCCAGGATGAAGTCCAGACCCCTTTATCATGCTCTGAACTGTTGAGAGTTAGGTTGTGTACATGCTTGTTAATCAAGTGTGCATTTCCCATGCTCCCCACCTTGCTGCTGCCCTGGGGCAAGGCAGCCATCACCCCTCAACTTCACCCAGCTCCCCACCCACTCTCCACCCAGCCATTCATGTGATACCTTCTAAAATGCCTTCCCAGTTATGTCACCCTCCCAGGCTTACTGTATCCCATGTGGTGAAGTCCAGACTCCTTGCCACAGTGGTGCTGCACATCTTCCCACACTGACTGAAAAGCGTATCTCCCATGCCACAAGTCCTTCTTATGGTGTGACTCTGACACTCCTCCCATGGAAGGGGTCTAATCTCCTCGCTGGAAAGTGGTCAGGCGGTGACTATCATGGAAAAGACACTGCTTTTGAGGCTGGACCCTGACAGGTGACACAGCTTCTGCCTGGCTGTCCTGGGACACTTACTCTTGGCACTTGGCCACCATCTTGGAAAAGAGCATCAGCTTCCAGTGGACTGGGATGCAGGGCTCTGGCCACAGCTAAAGCCAGCCATGTGAGTGAGACCTCTTGGAAGTGAATCCTCCAGCCCCTGGCCTAGCCGCTCTAGCTGATGGCACACGGAGCTGTTGGGTAAGCAGCTTAGAGACAAAAGGAAGGAAGAGGGGGAGGGAGATAGCTGGGGCATGGATGTGAAGTCACCTATGCACTTACCGTGTACCTGGCAGCTTGAACACAAGATGTCTTCTTACAGGGTAAACTGAGGCTCCAAGAATAAAAGAAGACAGTTCTTTTATTAGTGGCCATCCAGGTAGTGAGGTAATGCCAGAACTGAGATGACAGAGAGACACCCACGGATGGGTTCAGCACCACCTCTTTCTAGGCATTATATCCTTCCTTCCTCAGCTGTCCTGTCAATGAGGAAGTGAATTGGTCAGCTCCTCCACCCCAGCCCTGAATGACTCTTTCTTCTTGGGTGTTTATGCTAGAAGAACCTAATGAGAGGACACTGTGATGGTCTGGGAGGTGTAGGGACCCTGGTCAGGGTGGGGTCAGCTGTTTCTGCCTTGTGTTCAGATTTCCGTGGCGTGGTCTACTTGTTCTCTGTAAGATTAAGCATGATCCTGAGGTCCACGTGTCTCCATGGCAGCAAGACCATGAGGAGGTCCAATGACTCTGGGAGCCTGGCAGAAAATAAGAGCCTCCGTTTCCTTGTTGGGACGTGGGGGTAAGGATGTATGTCCCTTGGAGGTGCTAGGGGAGCTGAAGAGAAGATGACAGCCTGCAGGTGGCACCAAGAAGTACAAATTGTTGCCATTTCCATGGTTATTGAAGACAGTCATGACCATTGATGACCTCCGCCTTCGTAGTCCTTTCGAAATGCTTTCTTACCTAAGAGAATTAATTGTCAGAGGACCAGAGCTCCCTTCCCCCTTCAATGTTCCCACTGCCCTTGTGGGGCTGGACATAGAGGCTCAGGACAGGCCTGGCCCTCTAGGCTGGAGCTGGGAGGCTGTTCCCATCACTCCTTGGTTAGGCCTTGTTGGATGCAAGCCTGGCCTGAAGTCTTCCTCAGTGTGTGTGTGGTGGGGGAGTTCCTTGCTCCTCCAGAGCTAGGAGGGACCACCACCCAGCTCTGCTCCTTCATCAATGCCCATGTGTTTATTGGGCTTTTTTTCTTGTTTGGTCCCTTGTGGACATGGAGGGAAATGACCTATCTAAATCCAGGCTCTTGTTTCCTGGTTCAGCCCCTGTGTGACTGGCTACCCCAAGCCTGGTCTCCATAGCCTAGTCCCAGCCTGACCTGGAGTCACTGAGAGTTTGTCCTGAAGGGATTCTGGAGGCTTCCTTCCCCTGCAGCCTGAAGATCGGGTACCTGTGGAGAACGGGAGTTGGGAAGGAACTGCTGGTGGCCTCCTTTCCCTCCCCAGCCCAGCCTCACCCCAGCTCAAACATGCTGTCTCTTGTGCCACTACAGACTTTTGACTGTGACTTCTTAATGTATTTTTTCTTCTGACTATAAAATTAGTATGGGTCCATTGTGGAAAATTTGGAAAACACACAAAATGACAAAGGAGAGTAATGGATAGCTCCCATTACCACTCGGCATGCAAAAGTTTTGCTCTGATGCATCTCTGAGCGTCACTTACTTCCATTTTTGAGATTTTTTTGACTTGGCCTTCTTGTCAGTCTTTTGGTCTGAAATCCCTTCCTCCAGTTTTGCACTTCTCAGGCCTTCTCTTGCATTCCTTCCAAGGCTGCTGTTTTTACCAGCATCCATGGCTGTTTAACAGACACAGTCCAGTCATTATTTCTGTGGCTGTTTCCCTAGAACTCTCCCTCAGAAGATTTTTCTACTTTTTTGTGAAGGCAGGTTCTCCAGCTCTGACGACTGTCTAGCAGTCTGTGGCTGCCCATCCCTGTTCAAGAGTGGGGCGCTGAAGCACTGAGTAGAGGCCTTTCAGTTTCAGAGAAGGGCTTGTGGCCGGACACCATCATCATAGGGCGGCTAGGTGGCAATCTGGTCATTCCCTTGGGGACCCCCAAACATCAGCATGTGTTGCCATTTCCCCTGGACAGTCTTCTCTAAGGAGGATCTCCATGGGAGAGCCATGTATAACACAGCTGTTAAGATGTGCTAAGGAAACAAAGTGGGCTGGGGGCTCCCCGTGTTCCCTGTGCAGACTTTCTCTCACTCTAACCAGTCCCCCTCCATTTTTATCAGGGTCTCCTCTGTGCCTGGATTGTTGAATATACCACTGACTTCATTTTCATCACAAAGTAAACTTTATCCCAGTCAGCTATTGGGGTAGGAGGCACAATTTCATAGGGGAACACATACAGTTGGGGTGGGGGGGGAAAGCTGGCAACAGGGTGACCAACTAACTCATCCTGGTTTCTCTAGGGCTGTCCCTGCTTCAGCACTCTAAATCTTGCATCCTCAGGAACCCCTCAGTCCCAGGCAAATGACCTCCTGTCTTCCTATTTGGTGGTCCTATTGCTGTGCCTGTCAACTTTCCATCAGCCCTCCTGTCTCCAGCCTCACCTCTCCTCCAGCCTTGTGATGGCTTCTGTCTTTCTGGAGTTGTGTGTGTGTGTGTGTGTGTCTGTGTGTGTAGGGGGATGTGCTTGCTTCTTCTTGCCCCCTCTCCTTGCCACCCCTTGAAATCAATTCAATTTAAGCTTTAGGTCTGCCAAGTCAATTACCACTGATCCATTAACTGCGTATCTTCCAAAATTTTGTTGACATCATCCACTTGCTGGCTTATCATCCCTGTGTTCTTTGTCTCCCAGGTTGATGGCTCTTTTGCTCTGTTGCCATCACTTGGGTGGGCTTCCTGAACCCAGAGGAAAGATGAGTGTTTATCTCAACTCCTCCCTCTGTGTGACCAGCCATCCACTGGGAGAAGGCTGCCTGCACCCTCTGCATCCCTGCTGCCCAGCTTGGAGTACTTAATAACGCTAAGTCACCTCTTGAGTCAGTTCCCCAGCTGTTGAATTTTAGCTCTATATTTAAAGGGACAAAATCCCTGCCCGGAATGCTTTCATTTTACTTCTTTGTTAGAACCATCTGATTTCAACGCCAGGCAGATTTCCTGGGTCTGGTGGTACAACCCTCGTTCTTTTCAGCTTTGAGAACATCTTCTGTTTCCGTGGCACTTAGAAAGCATCTTTTTGCATTCTAATTCTTTTAGTCTTGTTCCTCTGGAACTCCAAAGAGGCTACCCAAGTACTTCCTGGCACTGAACATGGCTGCAGAGAGGTCATGGGCCAACTGCCCTTTTTTCTTCTTGTGGGTGATTTGCTTTTATCTGTTTTGACCTCCAAAGAACTCATCTTTTATCCCTGATGCTCTATAATCTAACCAGGCAATGTTTCAGCATGGATGGCTCCAAATTAAGGTTTTTCTGGGACACTGTACACATACAATTTGATCTGCTTAAAAAGTTATCAACTTAAGAGAAAACTTCTTGTATTATTTCTTTACATTTTTTGCTGTTTTGGTTGAATTCTTTGCTTCAGGGACCCACTGTTCTTGTGTGTGCCCTACTCATCATTTTCTGAATTCACTTACTTCTGTTTAATCTTTATTTCACCCATATTCACTGATTTTTCTCAAGCTTCTCCAGTGTGTCAATAATTTTAGTTTGAAGAATGTCTTCTCTTCCTTACTTGTAAGCTGTTTATTACTTTTGTAGTCATGTTTTTCTCTACTCTGTTCCCATAGGAATGAGCAATCTCCCTTTTCATCTCTTCCTAGTGTTTTATTATCTTGTCTTTGTGTTCTTGGTTTATTGAGTTACAATTCTCATTAGCTGTTGTGATAATGAGGAATTCTCTTCTCTTCCTTGGGGTGTGTTTTTTTCAGGTGAGAACCTTTGTTCTCTGTTTCTATCTCCCTGTATCTCTCTTCTTTTGTTCCTGAGTGTTGCCTGTGTGGTAAGGTGGTTATTTTCAGGTTGTCCCATTGAAGCAGCTCTGCCCAGATGTCCTCTGCTGCATTGCAGAGGACACCTGTGGGTATGCACACCTGTGGGTATGCAGGTGACTTCCTTTCCCACCATATCTGAGATCAGTTTGTTTTCTTTCTGAGGTTGTGTAGACTTCCGCTCATCATTTTGTATCTAGGGAATAGCCAGGGCCTGTGAAGGACAGTTCAGCAGAAAGCAAGGGTCTTCAGCAAGACCCAGAGCCCCCCTACTTCATCTGATATCAAAAGTGTCCTCTATCAGAGTGTGCCCCTTGGCTATGGGGTGCATCCCTTCCCTGATTGGCTATAGATGGCTCCCTGGTTTGGGGCACCCCTGAGAACTCCCTTCTGGTGACTTCCTCCCTTCCTTCCTTCCTTCCTAATACTGTTTCTGATGAGCTGATAAGAGTTGGGACAGAAAAAGAGGGTGGCATGTGGGTTCTGAGGGGTGAGGCCTAAAAGAGAGGCCTGGGTAGGGACAGGAAGAAGAGCTAGGGCTGGGTCATGGCAAGTGGCCAGCACGCACTCTGATTGTTAGATGTATTCAACACTTCCTGTGTGGGCCTCCTCCCTGGTGTGAGTGGGCATGGCTGGTCAGGAGCCTCGTGTGGGCTGTCTGGGAGAAGACTTATTGGGACAGGCATGGACTGAATGTGTAGGAGCTGTGGGGAAACAGAGAACCAACCATGTGAGCAGTCTAAGCTCCAAGACCCAGCCCACCATTACTGCCTGGACTCTCAGACTTCTTGTGCCACATTCCCCACCTGCCCTTGGGGACACATCTGAAGACCCCTCAGGCTCTTGTAAGCAAGGATGGGGGGGTTGTCCATGGTGTACTGGATTGAGGAAAAGGGCTGCCTATGCCAGGTTCACTGGACCAGCCTGAGGAGAGAGAGAGTGGGGTCTGCCTGTTACAGATCCCATTGCCCAGAGTGGGGCAGTAAATCACAGCCCCCGTCACCCCGGGCTTAGATATTTCAACAGAGAAATTCTCAGAGTGAATGGGGTGCCCCTTGCCCATCTTCCCCTTGTCCCCTGGTTCAGTCCCCTTCGCAGCACTTGTCACGCTGGGCTGTAACTGTCCACACATAGCCCACCCATGAGCTTCTGAAGTTCATCTCTCATTCACCAGGTGACTGGCACGCAGTAGGAACTCAGTAAATGTCTATCAAATGGACGAACACTTCCACTGAAAATAAACGGATGTCCTTATCTTTAGGGGTGCCTCTCCACATCCTCACACCAGAGAGCCCATACACAGGGGCGCACCTTTGGTGGGCGAGCCACTTTAAGGCTAATAGGATTCATTCATAATTACATAGTTAAGTAAAATTTATGTTTGGTGGAATTAGCTGGGCTCCCTGAGGGCAGCATAAAGCAGAGAGACGCTCTGTTTCAAAGCCCCGTTTCCCTGTTTAAGATAGTTTGTCATTCTTTTGTGGCACCAGTTACGAGGTCCTGGAGGCACACGGATGCTTATTTACTGATCCGAAGATGACGGATGGTAGATCCCTGCTTCGTTTGGAAGGGAAAACTTGAACAGCTTGTCTGCACCTCTCCACTCGGACATTAAATCAACATGGCTCTATTAGTGGCCTTGGGATGCCAGCTGAGCTGTCTCTGAGCCTGTCACCGTGATGTCTTCATCTGTAACCAGAGCAGACGTGAGCTCCTGGCAGCTTCAGGAGGTGACAACAAATCCAATTAGCTCCTCTCCATGGCGCCACAGTACCACTGCGAAACGGCCTGACAGGGAGGGTGGCTGCAGTACCCCGCACAGTGGGACATGGCATTTGCAAGAAGCGGGGGGGGGGTGGGGGGGAGAAGAGAGAGAAAGAGAGGGAGAGAGAGAGACAGAGAGAGAGAGAGAATGGAGAGGGGAAACAAAGGATCAGGCTTAATTACTGGAGTGACTTCTGCCTGAGAAGAGAGACCTCATGCCAGCTTGGCCTAAACCTGGCTAGCCTCTCATGTTCCTGTGTGACCAACAAGGTCGCCAAGAGTCCAGCTGATAGTCAGTCCCTACTTGGAAACCTTGCTTGACTTTGATGGTGCTTAACTTGGGGGACAATTTAATATTCATCCCTTCGTCCTTTCCTTCCTTCCTTCCTTCCTTCCTTCCTTCCTTCCTTCCTTCCTTCCTCTCTCCCCTCCCTCCCCCACCCCCCAATGCCCCTCCTGTTCCTGGCTTCATGAATAGCACAGAAAACCTCTGCAACTTTGGGTGTTGGTGGATCAAGGTTGGCACCAAAAGGCAAATGATCCCTTTTGGAAGGGAGGTGGAGGTAGGGTCGGGGGTTGCAAAGTGAGGGCAGAAGGTACAGAGGAAAAAGTCCACAGCTTCAAACATCACGTGGGAGTGGAAGGTCAGAGACTCCTGGAGGCTGAGACTTAGCTGTTTGCTCTGAGTGTAGATTCTGGGGAGGGTCAGGAATAAGGGAAGAAGGAAGAGAGAGAACCAGTTCTGAAGACAGCTTGACTCAGACCAACTCCAGGAGTCTGAGAGTTTGCTGGGGTTCCCCAGGGGAACACAACATTAATGGTTTCCTGGGTCATTTATTTCCTAAGAACAACACCCCTGCCAGCTACAGGACATTGCAGCCATCAGCCAGGATGCTTTTCTGGAACCAGGCATTCTCTGTGATTCGAGAATAGCCCAGGAGGAATGAGGAGAGGAAGGTCCTACAGAAGGGTCCCTTGAGGTCTTGGGAATGCAATGTGGGGGCTGGGAGGAGAGGGGCCAAGAAAGTGGGGAGGCAGAGGAACAAGAGAGTGGTCTCATTACTGCTGGGTGTCTGATCTTCAGAGCTTTAGAGTGACAGGGGAGTTCCCCAGGAAGAAGGGAGCAGGACGCAGGCAGGTGTGACCAAGTCAGGAGGTTTTATCTGAGGTGTGGGGGCCTAACACGTCATGCTCATCCTCTGTGCCTTTGGGTAACAGTGCAAGGAGCACTGGCCTCAGGAGGCTGTGGCAGGTTAGGGAGCAAGAACACTGGCTGGCACTTAAGCACCTGCTTCCCTCCTTTCTCCCTCCTAGGAGTTTCTAGGCACCTTTTTGCCTCTCATCTTCCCAGTTCTTTGGGGAGCAAGGAGGGAAGGGAGCAGGTCTCCGTTTGCAGAAGTAGTTTCCAAAGTCACATTCCGGGAGTTGCTCAGTGCACAAACTCCTGTGCCAGAGGCAGCGGGCAGGAATTTTTGCTGGGCAGCGGGGCTGCAGTCAGTGGCTAATGGCTGGCAGTGCAGGGGTCTCTGCTGCCAGCTTGCTGGTGGGGGTGTTGCTTTCTGCCACAAGCTAGTACCATCTACCTGTAGGGGTTGGCAGCAGCAGGGCCCTTGGAGTGAACGATGGGAAGGGGAGAGGCCACAAACAGAGGGACCAGGAAGCGGTTTTGTGATCCTTCTTTCAAAAGCAGGTTGTTGTGAATGTATGTTATCACAGTCCAACTCATTCCAGATTAATTGGGCAGGATATAGAGACATCCGGCTGTTACATAGAGGGACGGAAAATTCAGCGTCTGCTGGATCACCGGACGGCTTTTGGAAGCAGCCCCAGTGCTGCCAGGCACAATTATTTTCAGCAATGTCTTTCTGCCACCAAAACTTAGGAGTGTGGACTTTGGCATGCAAGCTAAGTGCCCATTTGCAAGCTCACAAATTGACATGATCTTTGATGCAAGATGCTGTATCTGGGCCGAATGGGAGGGAGATGGACCCCTGCCCTGTACCACATGGTGACTGGCCTGTTTGGAGGGAATTCTTTGTGTATGGTGTGGGTAGAATGAGAACCCAGCTCACAAAAGGTCTTTCTTGTAGGTCACCTGCAGAATGTGGATTTAGCCTGTGACAATGAGGGGGACACCATTGATCTGCACCATTATGTCCTTCCAAAAGTCTTTCATGGCCCCTGAAGATTGTCAAGTGACCTCTGCCATTCCCTAACTACTTTTGGCTTGTATTTTTGGTGGGTGCGTGGTGCTAAAGATTGAACTCAGGGTCTTACACATGCTATGCAAGTGCTCTGTCATTGAGTCACATGCCCCCCGTCCCCCACACGCTACTTTTGGTTTGTAATGTGGCAGTTCATTTACGTGTTACCATGAGACTAAGTGCTCCTTGGGACCATATTCATCCCCCTGACAGCCACACAGTACAGACTCCCATTAAGACACTAGGTCAGTTTCATGCAATGGGCCGCCATTGATGAGTGAGTGTCAGCCACAGTGTGGCAGTGGTCGAAGAGAGGGGAACCTGGACCTAAGGGACTATAGGATCCAAATCCAATAGTCTAGGTGACAGATAAGGTGGTTTTAGGTTGGAGCAGAAGAAATGGAAAAGAATTGGGAAGTCCAATAGGATTTGGCCACTCTTTCATTGTGAGACAAAAGGAAGAAGGCATCCCAGGGTAAATGTGGATTTCCGTTTTGGGTGGAGAAAGCTGAGAATACAGGAGGCAGAGGAGTTGCGGGCATCTGGGAGACATGACGAGTCCAGTTAGGGAGGACTGAGACTTCTGAGGGGGGCAGCTGTGGGACATTCAGGTGGGGGATTTCCTAGGATCCACGATCTGGACTGCCACAGAGGTGTCCAGGGTGGATCTGTGTGGTCATCAGCTATGGGCCATGAACGAGCATGGATGAGAAGACCCAGGACAGGCTGAGGGCTGAGCACAGAATAGCAAGGGAGGGGAGTGAAGATGGTGGGGATGGTGGAAGGGCAGTACTGTATGGAGGATGGAGGTGGTGTGGAGGGAGGCTCTTAGGGGGAATCTGAGGAAGTGTGGCTAGAGAGCAAGTGCAGGCTGTGAGGATGGGGGAGGCTGAACAGCAGGCTTTGGGTATGGCCACAAGGGGGTCCCTGGAGGCCTGGGCTGAGCATTGCATGTGGGGACTAGAGTGGGTCACAGCTAGACACAGTGAGCTGGGGAGCACTGGAACCTCTTAGCTTCCAATGTGCCTGGTTACCTGTTAGTTGGGACTGATGATCACGGTCATGTCCAGAGAAATGCCGGCAACTGGGCAGCTGCAAAGGCTGCTGGCGAGGAGGGCTGGCAGAGGCTCTTCCTGGAATCCCTGTTTTCCCCCATGGATGTACAGAAGAGCTGGGCCCAAATCCTGGCTCTTCCCCCTGCTGGCTGAAGACACTGGTGCTTCTGTGTTCCCTCTCTGAGCCTCAGCATCTCTCAAGCTGGGAATTAAACAGAGTAAGTGACAATATGTACACAAAGCAAGAAGACACCACTGGTGTGGGCTGTCATTGATCCTCAGAACACCCAGTGGGGCTAGGGCCAGTATTATTCTTGCTTTCCAGCTGGGAAATTGAGATTTAGATTAGGAAATTTGTTCACAGTCACATAGCTAGGTAGTAGCAGGATTGGATTCTAGGCAGTCTAATGCCAACCCTAGAACTGAGGTTTGTGAAGGAACCCATCTAGAGCCTTGGCCCTGTAGCTGTTAAATGAATATTGAATCAGCAAATGTGTAAGAAGGAAGACAGACAGAACCCTTTTAGGAAGAGCTGGGGAGTGTTGCACAAGCCATGGTGTTAGACAGAAGCCTCCTTTCCTGTGGATACCAGTGGGCCCCTTTGATCCTGGAATGACTTGGATGTTCTTTGTCCTCTGAAGGTGCATCTTTAGAAACTTGGTGTGATGGTGGAACATTTAGGAGATGGGTCCTGAAGGTAGGTGGTTACATCACTGGGGCTCCACCTTTGGAAGAGATTAAAGTGGTTCTTGTGCTACCCTGGTTAGCTCCTGTGAGAGTGAATTATTACAAAAGAGTAGACCTAACTCCTGACTTGTTATCTGGCTTCCTGTTTTACCATGTGGTGTTTCCCCCATTCTCCTGCCACTGTGATGCCATCACCGTGAGCCATCAGCAGAACTGGACTTGTAGCCTCTAAAGCTGAGAGCTAAACAAACATCTTTTCTTTATAAAGTTCCAGTCTCAAGTAGTTTGTTATAGCAATAGACAGGGGAAAAGACAACCCTATAGATAGGATCACACAGTTTGCTGTGCTCTTGAAGCCTTCCTAGTGTGGCCAGGACCATGGGGGTCCTCCTATTTCCTGACACATATGAGGACTTCATCCTTCCCTGGGGGCCAGTTCCACCTCCCCATTTCATTCTTCCCATAGTTTCCTTCTTCCTTTTCCCTTGTGAACTGAAAACACTTAATTACTGCCCTCCCTCCTTCCTTCCACCTATATGGTGTAGGGGGACCTTAGGTGAATGACTGTTGTGTTGCTGCATGCCAAGAGCCATAGGAGACAGGGTGTGTTTGGTGCTGGAGCACAGAAGAGGGGCTCAACTCTGCCCGGGGAGGTGATGGTCATGGGAAGCTCTCCAGAGGAGGTGACACTGGACCAGGCCATATGTTTCCAAAGTGGGGGAAATTACCCCAGTGTGCTCAAAGTATCAACACCCCCATGCATGAGAGCATGGAGGGTGAGCAGGTGGGATCTGTACAGGAGAGGAGAACAGGCAGCGTGGAGTGGTCTGGGCTCCTTTGGACCTTCATCCTGCTCAGAGGCCCCCTGCCCTCTAATGGCAGAACAAGGCCTTCATGCTTAGAAAGGACTTGCTGGACCATTGTCAATTAAGAGAATGATGACAACCCATCCCTACTGTCTTCCATGTCTGGTATAGTGGAGCTGTAGAAATATCTAGATAGGCAACAGGGAAAGAGCCCCAGAAGCTTTGGGCTCCAAGTGAGGCAAAGCCTGATAATGATAATGATGGTGGATCTTGGCCAGAGGGGCTTGGAGTCCATGAGGGCAGATGGAGTAGGTGGGAGGCCACCAAGAAGGGTCTGGCCCAGTGGAGGGAGCGCTGCTGTCCCCTCACTTCCTCCAGCCTGTGGGGACTGATCCTGCTGAGGAGAGGATGGAAGAAGCCATGAAACCACAGCAGGACATCATTCAGGACAGGAGGGGAAGTTCCACAGCAGCTTCTTGCTGGGTGGCAGTGGTCCATATGTGAGCTCCATGTTGGAGGACCATGGTTACTGGGCACTGGTGCATCTCCAAGCTTAGAGTGGCTCTGGACACATAAAAGGAGTCCAGTAGGTAGTCCTTACAAATTAGGGGAACAGCAGTAGCTGCCTTAGGTCTGAATCATGGCCGCTGCCCACTGTAAGTACTAGTGCATACAGTAGCCTGGCCTTTCTGACAGAGGAGATGCAGTGAGAGAAAAACCAGATATGAGCAGCAATTTCTTTTTTAAACCAGAGTACTGAGGATTAGTGCTCTGTGAGAGCAGGTTCTCCCATGGGAACCTGGGTCCTACCTCCATGTGTGCCACTAATTTCCTTCAACTACCAGTTTCCCCCTTCGTCTCCCTCTTATGAAGTGCCCCTCCTCCTCCTCCTCCTCCTCCTCCTCGTCCTCGTCCTCGTCCTCGTCCTCCAGCAGTACTGGGGTTTGAAGTCAGCCTCATGTTTGCTATGCAAGTGCTCTACCACTTGAGCCATGCCCCCAGACCTTTTTTGCTTTAGTTATTTTTCACACAGGGTCTTGTGCTTATGCCTGGGACTGGCCTTGGACCAAGATCTTCCTATCACCACCTCTCAAGCAGTTGGAATACAGATGTATACACTATGTTCTTTAAGGTAGGGTCTCATACTCTGGTGCCAGTGGCTCACACCTGTGATCTTAGCTACTCAGGAGGCACAGATCAGGAGGATCTCGGTCTAGCACAAGTAAATGGTTTGCAAGACCCTATCTTCAGAATACCCAACATAAAAATGGGCTGGAGGAATGGCTCAAGGGATAGAGCACCTGTCTAACAAGTGTGAGGTCCTGAGTTCAAGTTCCAGTACCACCAAAAGAATAAAAAGTTAGAGTCTCACTAACTTTCTCTTTTTTCTTTTGTTTTCCCTCCCTCTCTTCCTTCTCTCCTTCCTTCCTACTCTCCCTTCCATCCCTCCTTCCTCCTCTCTTCTTTTCTTCCTTTCCCCTGGCTGGCTTCAAACTACAATCCTCTTGTCTCTCTCCCAAACAGCTGAGATTACAGAGTGAGACACTGCACTTGGCTTGAGGCATCTCTTTTATCTTGAAATTATTCTCTGTGTGTTGGATCTCAAGTGTGTGCACTGGGTTGAGCTGTCCACACATCTTTCTCCTTTGTTGGAGATGCTGCATCATCCGTGGTCCAGCCCCAGCCCTAGCCCCTGTCTCAGCCTCATGCCATTCTACCCTCCCCAGGAGCACTAAATCTTGTCTCATGAATGTGGAGCCCTTCAATCGCCCTTTACACTTTAATACACGCATGTATATGCACATACTATATGGTATTATGTTAAATGAACTAAGCCAGACACAGAAAGAAAAATAGCACATGGTCTCACTCACATATGCCATCCCAAAAAGTTGATCTCATAGCAGAGAGAACAGTGGTAACCAGAGGCTGTGGAGGGAAAAGGGAGAGGGGGAGAGCTTAGTCAGTGGGGATGAAGTTACAGAGGGCTAGGAGGAGGACTAAGGTCTAGTGTTCTGTTGTGCAGTAAGATGGCTATAGTTAATAACAAGGTACTGTGTATTCTAAATTAGCTAAGAGAGAGGAGTTTGAATGTTTTTACCATAAAGAAATAAGAAATATTTGAATTGGTGGATATGTTGATGACCTTGATTTGATCGCCATGCAATGTGTACTTGTACTGAAGCGACATTGTTTCATAAATTTGTACAATTATGTATCCATTCAAAGCAAAACATTTCCTTGAAATTGTATCATATTGTACATTTACTTCTACAACTTATTTTTCCAATCAAATAACCTTTGATGCATCTGAGTTGCAAATAGAGATCTAGTTCATCTAACAAATTGATGTACTCTTTTCTAATGTACAAACATGCCATCTTCCATCTGAATAGTCTCCCAGTGGCAGACATTTTTGTTTGCAATTTTGCCTTAACAGCAGTGCTGTAATGAACACTCCTGTACTTGTCAGTTTGTGTTAAGAGTCTCTTTAGGTCCGGGTCCACATTAGAAAAGCAACTGCTGAGTTGTGGGGCACCTGTATATGGTAGAGCGAGCGCATGGCCAGCCACAGTGTTGTGCAGGTCTTCCCATGAAGAGGTGGGATCTACTTCCCCCACCGCTTGCTTCTTGACTGGTCTCGTGACTTGCTTTCATCAACAGAATGTGACAGACATAATGCTGTGTGACTATGGAGGCCTGGGCATCAGTTGGTCTTGCAGCTGGGTCCTGTTGGAGGAAGATAACCTGTGGGTGAGAGAGGCTGCATCGACTTGTGTGGCTTTAAGCAAGTCACCAGGTGGCTCGTCTCAAGCCACTTGCAACTGGATTCCCAAGCGTGCTCTCTCTCTCTCTCTCTCTCTCTCTCTCTCTCTGTCTCTCTCTCTCTCGGCAATATTAGAATTTGGATTCAGGAAAGAGAAGCTTAAGGATGCAGTAAGAAACGAAACCTATCGGCGCCATTATTGCCAACACATAATTGCTAGGCAGGAGCTCTACCAATTGAGCGACACACTCAGCCCTTTTTTTGTCCAGGCTGGCTTTGAAGGGTGATTCTCCTGATCTCTTGTCTCCCAAGTAGCTAGGGTTATAGGTGTGGGCTACTGACACCTGGCCCCAGGCCTGAATCTTTGGACATAGCTCCCTTACAGGGAGAACAGCAGAAGCTGGGACCCTCTTCCTGGACTAAGCATCCAGCGGGGAGAAATATTGAAGGAGGAACAAAGAGGGGGGCTGTTTTTAAGGAGCCATCACTCTCCCACACAAGTTCTCCTGGGTGAGGAAAGGCATGGGAAAGGAGAGGACTCTGCTCCACCCCCTTCTAGACCTTCTTTCTACAGGGCATGATTAGACTTCTCTACAAAGGATTCTTTGATGCGGGGTGGCGCTTCCTGGGAGTTGTCAAGGGGACCCCTCTGGTGCTGGGCCTCTTCTCGGGAGGAGGTCAGGAGCATAGCCAGCAAAGATGCACCTTGGAAGTTCACTTTCTTTTCTTTTCTTTTTTTTGCGATAGTGGGGTTTGAACTCAGGGGCTACACCTTGAGCCACCCCACCGGCCCTTTTTTGCAAAGGGTTTTTTTGAGATAGGGTCTTGTGAACCGTTTCCCCAGGCTGTCTTCAAACGGCAATCCTCCTGGTCTCTGCCTCCTGAGTAGCTAGGATTACAGGTGTACGTTACTAGCGCCTGGCCGGAAGTTCACTTTCTGACCTTCCTACAGCTCCTAGATTTACTTCAGTGTGTAGTCCAGCCCCTGGGGGCCTTTCATGTGAGGCTGTCAGTACTGCCCAAGAAGCCCCTGACACCCACCATGCTGTGTCCATTGTTGTCTACTCAAGGCCATAAGATACTATACTTGGGTCTCCACACCTCCCCCCATCATTGGCCAGGTGTCCCCTCTACACAACCCACCAGACATGGTCACATTACCTGTAATGGCAACAATGTTGTTCAAGAAAGCAGTATCTACACCTATGACGGTCAAATTAAGTGTGAATTGACTTCCTTTCAACTTGATTTTCTTCAACTACAAATCCAAAGGGAAGGACAATGCCAAATCCCCACTGTCACCTGTGTCCTGCTTCGACATGGTTCCTAGACTTTCAGGTCTCTTCAGAACTCCCTGTCAGTGGAGCACTGACAGCAGCCAGATTCCAGAGCTTAGAGTTCCCACAGCAGTGACACTGACCATCTCTGGTGCCTTCTGTACCTGTGATCCTCAAGTCTAAGCAGTGCCCTCAGAACCCCACGGTGACTCACTTGTGGGTGGTAGATGAGGCCTTTGGTCACAGAGAATGGATTTTCCAAGCAGGTATAGAGTAGATTTTTTTCAGCAGGGAGGGGCTGAGCATGTTCAGAGAGTGGATGTGGTTAAGTTCTGTGTCTCAGCATCCATGCTAAACCTTGAAATTGTCCATCTATGGGCCTTCCATGCATTTGGGGGACACTGATCAGCAATGGATTAATGTGAGTTCCCTGCTCCCTGTCTCTCTCCTAGAAAGGAAACCTATCACTTCTGAAAAGTAGCTTTCAAAACACACATATCTCCTGGTGGAATTTAGGACTTTGTTAAAAAAAAAAAAAAAAAAGAAAAGAAACAACTGGGGAGGGGGTGGGAGTTAGGGATAGAACCCAGGGCCTTGCACATCCTAAGCAGGTGCTCTCCCGCTGAGCTCCACCCTAGCCCAGGACTCTGCTTTCTGTAATCCCCAGGTTTCCAAATTCAGGCAAAGGCCCTCCTCACTTTTAATCTTCAGTCACTTCCTCAAATTTGGTATGACCCCTGTCTTCTCCTTTGTCTTCTCTTCTGACACAGGAGCTGGGTTGGGGGAGAGTTAACATTTCTCCTTCGGAACAGGGTGCCTCCTTAACGTCAACTCACTCAAGCAATCTAAATCAAGCCCCAGCATCTCTGCTATTGTCCCTGGCCATTCTTTTTTTTTTTTTTCCTGCAGTACCAGGGCTTGATCTCAGGGCCTGCACCTTGAGCCATACCACCAGCCCTTTTTGTGTTAGGTTTTTTCGAGATAGGGTCTCACAAACTACTTGCCCTGGCTGGCTTCCAACTGTGATCCTCCTGATCGCTGCCTGCTGAGTAGCTCAGATTACAGGCCTGAGCCACTGGCACCCGGCCCCTGGCCATTCTTTAGAGGACTCTTGGGGCCACTTTTCTCCAAGCCCTCGGGAGTCTTAGTTTTGTTCAGCCTTGTAAAACTCTGTCAAGTCTCTCCATCGCTCTTGACTTCTACGTGGATTGCAGAGGGACTTGGGATCCTACCTACAGCGGGTGCCATCTCCTCCCCCAGGACCTTACTGTTGGAAGCTGGAAATATTGACAACTTTTCTGAGTTCCAAATAGAACCATCAAGTGCTTCTCTTCTCCTTCCCCGTGCCTCCTCCCAGAAGTCTCTCATCCTGTGTCTAGCACTATCACCTCACTTTCTGTGGCTGTCACACAGGCCTGGCTGGCTCCTGCCTCTGGCCGTTCTCTTGCCACGTTCTCTTGCCAGCATTGCTTGCTGGCTCTTTCTCCCACCATTCCAGTTGGGATAGCAAGATGTAAACTCTTCAGCTGACTGTATTTCCTTGGGTTTCTTGTGATGCCCCTCCTCCCCAAAGTAAAGAGAGGGTCTCAAGTTGTCTGTCCACAGACCTTAGACCAGTGCTGTCTCCTTCCTTCCTCTCCCCATAGTTTGGTGCTGTCTGTAGGTATACACTTGACCTTGAAGATTCCTGCCTACCTTTCTGACACTCCTTTCTTTTTTTTTTTTTTTTTTCATTTTTCTTTTATTATTCATATGTGCATACAAGGCTTGGTTCATTTCTCCCCCCTGCCCCCGCCCCCTCCCTTACCACCCACTCCGCCCCCTCCCACTCCCCCCCCCTCAATACCCAGCAGAAACTATTTTGCCCTTATCTCTAATTTTGTGGAAGAGAGAGTATAAGCAATAATAGGAAGGAACAAGGGGTTTTGCTGGTTGAGATAAAGATAGCTATACAGGGCATTGACTCACATTGATTTCCTGTGCGTGGGTGTTACCTTCTAGGTTAATTCTTTTTGATCTAACCTTTTCTCTAGTTCCTGTTCCCCTTTTCCTATTGGCCTCAGTTGCTTTAAGGTATCTGCTATAGTTTCTCTGCGTTAAGGGCAACAAATGCTAGCTAGTTTTTTAGGTGTCTTACCTATCCTCACCCCTCCCTTGTGTGCTCTCACTTTATCATGTGATCAAAGTTCAATCCCCTTGTTGTGTTTGCCCTTGATCTAATGCCCACATATGAGGGAGAACATACGATTTTTGGTTTTTTGAGCCAGGCTAACCTCACTCAGAATGATGTTCTCCAATTCCATCCATTTACCAGCGAATGATAACATTTCGTTCTTCTTCATGGCTGCATAAAATTCCATTGTGTATAGATACCACATTTTCTTAATCCATTCATCTGACACTCCTTTCAAAGCCATCTAGTCTCTCTAGTTAGGCTGATTCCTCTGGACAGCTAGCTGGTGGCTGAGACAGAGTCAAAGTTACACTCTTCCTGCCAGATGCCTCTCCATCTTGGATCCCAGTGTTTGTTGAGCAAGATGCCCCACAAGTGCCTCAGAGCCAGTGCCAGAGTGGACATGGAGGGTGATGCCACCTTCTCCAAATCAGCCCAGAAGGAGTGCAGGGAATTTGAACCCCTGTGCCAGCTGGCAGGATGAGGGTTCATCAGGCGGGGATAGGCAGAGGGGCCAAAAATCCTTCTGGGAAGGCTCTAGGGCAACTGCAGAGGGCGCAGTGACCTTCTTAGGGGCACTGTGTCTGGGCCTCACCCATAGCCTGTGCACAGTCAGCCTCGGGAGCAAGATTTGGAGATAGCTGTGCTCCTGCCAGCTCTTTCTCCCTCATGCATTTGGCCTGCCCCCTAGGGCCCACACAGCTGCCATCTGCCTCTCTCCACAGTGGCCCAGCCCATGCAGCTCCCAGGCCTGCCAGGATGGGCTGTTTGTCTGTGAAAACCCAGGGTCTGGGGAGCAGCACATGGGATGCCAAGCTGGAATTTCTGAAATTCTGGGACCATTTCCCCAGCCAGGGGTCTGGCTGGTTTCTGCCAGCTCCTGTGAGGCTTAGGCCTCAGTTTCTTTGCCAGAGCAGTGGCTGGAGACAGGTCTCCATCTAACATCTCAGCCCAGGGGAAGCAGAAAATGGGAGTTGTCTTCCAGGATTCTGAGTGCTACCTTTGGGTGTCCTGTTGGCTGGAAGCAAGCTCACAGTCCCACTTCATGGACTGACAGCTTTTATGGGCGGCCTCCCTCATCCTCCCCCACACAATGGTCCCAATTTTATTTTTAAGGAAATAACAGTAACAATTAGCTATTCCTTTGCATGGTTCCAGTAAAGGGATAATTTAAAGGGACCTAAATGCTGCAATTGCCCTATCTCATCCTTGGGAGAAGCCTCAGGAAGGGACACAGCCCCATGGCCTGGGGACTTGGGGCTCACAATTGTACCACAAATTGAAGGTGGCCCACACTTTCTGGGCTCTGAGCCCCATTGTGGCTGGGAGGGGTTAAAACATACTCTCTAAAGGAGTGAAGACAAAAATTGACAAACAGGCGAACAGATCAAACATGACACTTCAAAGAGAAGAAGAGCCACCAAGGAGCATCCCAGTCCCCAAATTCTGGGACACAAAGGCTGCCTGCACATACCCAGGGCTTGGCCACCACTGGGTTGTCGCCCTGAGCTCTGGGGATGGGTCTCCAGGACAACGTGACCACTGACTGCACTCTCCGTGCCCAAGCACTCAGAGGGTCTAATTAGTGCCTTTAATATGCAAATCAGAGCTTAGGCAGATTACATCTAGAAAAAAACCAGCTGGTGAATATGTTATTTTAATTATTAACCCAAAGAAGAAATGGGTCTGGCTTAAGAAGACAACAAGCCAGTAGGGGTGTGGGTCTTTGTAGAAGGACCCTGGTTAGTGGAGTAACCCAGCTTGGCGACAGGGACTCGGAGATCTGGTGTGGAGGTGAGGGGTTGGCAGGAGGCCTTAGAGACCAAGTTCATGTCCTGCACCCACCTGGCTTGTGATCTTGGTCAAATAACTTCCCTCCCCCCACAGTCTGGAGGCTGCTTAGTCTCCAGAGTGATGACATCAGGAGCTTGGAGAAGACAATGCCATCCATCATTCATTCACTAATTTATCCAATGGATATTTTCTGGTTCCCACTATGTGCCAGGCACTGTGCCAGGTGTTGGGGATATTACGGTGATCACAGCAGCAAAGCCCTTGTCTAATGGGAGTTGTATTTTTTTGCAGGGGGGAGGGAGGTGTGGCAACATGTAACACCAATGAATCAAAGCACTGCAGATTGATGGAGGTGCTTGAAAGAAGAAACTGAGGTTAGGTGGAGAGAGCGAGGAAGCCCTTGCTGGTTTGGGCAGCAAGTGGGATTTCACTGAACACCATTTGAACTGGGGGCCAGACAGTGAAATGGAGGTAGGGGTGTGATAAGGACAATTCCTCTGGGCAGAACCGGATGTCCCTATGGTACTCATTCAGTCTCACCAAAGTATTATGGGAAATGGAGGAGCAGAAGGCAGGTCATCCTCGAAATAAACAGAAAATAAGTCCAGGTGAGCTGATCTTGACTCAGATTCTCTTTTGCAACTATAGCACAGAAGAAAAAACTCATTCGGAAGTCTTTTTCCCCATGATGCATCTTGTTGCCCTAGTGGCTGTGATTGCAGACCCTGATTCAGTAAATGTTCTTGTCAGGGTGCAGGTGAGACCTACCCAGGGCCTCCTGGGGTGGGGGTGTGCTCACATATGCCCTCAGTTATGTCTTTGGCTGGATACCTAAGACCACATCCCACATCCTTGGACACCCATGGCAGACATTCTAACAGGTCCTTGCTCCCCTGCTGGGGGCTGAGCTGAAGGTGGCCTCTAGTCTCTCAGGACTGCCAGCAGGCCAAGTCCACTGGATGTCCCCAGGCTGGCTGCTCTGATTCTCTGAGGCTGGTACCTGGCTTTTTCAGCAGGTTTTACTTTTATGGGAAATGACAAAACAAAACTCAGAGACCAAGGTGTGTCATTGCTCTAGTCACATACAGGAGGACCCGAGTTTCACTGTGTTGGGTACAGGGCGGGATAATGGAAAAACAACTGAAAAATTCATCCTTCTCCACCAACTTTGCCTGGAGGCAGCAGGGGATGGGGAGCAGAGAAGGGAATGTGCGATGAGTAGCCCTCACAGACGAGAGAGAAAGAAGAGAAAAGAAACGGAGAGAAACAGGCATAAGGCAGAGGGGAGCAGAGAGATGGTGACAGACAAGCCAGGAGGCAGAAAGAGGAGAGAGAGCAGAAGAGAGGAAAGAGAAGATGAGACACCGAGCAGAGACCGAAGAAAGGAAAGGAGAGAGGGAAGGAAGGAGAGGAGAAGGGAGATGAGGCAGGGAAGGCAGTGGGATGGGTGAGGGCCTGGCATCCTGAATGTGGGGGGTGGGCTCCAGGGCCCCTGCCAACAACAAGCCTCCCCAAGCTGGACAGACTGTCGGCAGGCACCCACGGCAAGGATACAGACAAAGTGATGCCTCTTTCCCTAGAAAATAAATGTGCAGCGTGTACACATGCCACCGGGTTCCCCACCCTGCCTGGCTAGTGCAGAGCCAGGTCAAGGCCATGCAGGGCCTCAGCACAGCACATCCCAGGCACCCTCTTTTGCTGACTCTGGCAAACCGGCTTCACTATGCAAGACTACCTCACACACTATTAGAATTTCCATGTTAAGAATAAGTAAACCAAAGTGTAGAGAGGTGGAGTCATCTGACCAGGGCCACAGGATGATGGGTGACACCTGGAGGGGACTGGTGCCCTTAAGGGGACAGGTGCTTGTCTTTCCTTTCAGTTCTCAACTCTCCAATCCCGTTCAGCAGCTGTTTACTCAGCCCTTCCAGCACCTGCTATTCCAGGTGCCATGCAGGCTCCCACCTGGACAAGGAAGGGACAGAGTGATGTGGGGCGTTGGTAAAGGCACGGGGGTTCTAGGGATCGTCGCCTCGAGCTGGTGACTATGGCCAGGCAGGATTCCATCTTGGTGTGGCCACAAGGCTATAGCAGAGGTGAGAAGCATGCAGCCCTCAGGGTTTGGGGAATGTTTTCTGGAGGACATGCTGTCTGAGCTGGGTTTGGAAGAGCAAGGGTAAGGCTGGGAAAGAAAGGCACAAAGGCACAGAAGGCAGAGGATCAGCACAAGCAAAGGCCCTCAGGACAGCCCATGTGGGGAGGTGGGGTGGCCAACAGAAAACACTGGATCTGCAAGTCTTAAAGTGTGAGTCTGGTGGTGGGATGACAGAGGGCAAGTCCTAGAGGTCAAAGAGGCATTGTTGAAGAGTTTTAAGAAGAGGGAAATATGAGGATAAAATCACACCTATAATCCCAGCTACTTGGGAGACATGAGGATTGAGGTTTGAAGCCAACCCTGGAAAAAAGTTAGTAAGACCCTATCTGAAAAATAACTAAAAGCACAAGAGGGCTGGAGGTGTGGCTCAAAAGGTGGCGTGCCTAGCAAGTGGGAAACCTGAGTTCAAACCCCGTGCTGCCAAAAGAATAAGAAAAAGAATAAAGAAGAAGAGGAAGAGGAAGAGAAGGAAGAGGAGGAGAACAAGATAAAGAAATGATTAGAGTTCTGGAAAATTCCCTATAGCTGTAGTGGGAGCCAATGATCTATATCCCTTTGATCTATAGATGTAAAGGAAAGCAGTCAGGAGCCAAACCAACAACCCAGGTCAGAGACAAGTTCTCCCCAGGTCACAGCAGAGGGACGCTTAAGGACTATATGGGGACTCCCAGGACTTTGTGAGTTTAAAGTAGGAGAGGGATTCTGGGTGACTCCCAGGTCTTGGGCTTGGGCCAGGGGAGCTGGAGGTGGCATTAACTGAGGTGAGGTGAAGAGTTAAAACGGGTGGCCTGCTTTGTCACATTGTCTGGACGTGGTGACATTGGGGAACCTCTGGAAAACCCTTAGGTTAGGCAGATGGATAAACTTGACAGGGTATGGGTGAGGACTGCGCCGGGCATTAGTTTGGGGCAGTAGTCATCATTGAGTGTGAAACTGGCTTTCTCTGGAGAAGGCAAGGGTAGAGCAGCAATGGCTGAGGCTGTTCTCAGGGTTCTGAGCTACAAGCAGAGGATGTGGGGTTCACAGAGGAAGCAGTTCCTGAGGTCAGGGGCTCAGGAGGGTGCACACATGGGGGCAGAAGCAGGGTGGAAGGAGCAGCCAGCAGTGTGCATGCTGCCAACATGGCCTGAGAGCATGGTGGGCAGTGCCTCCTGGGTTTGACAGCTGGGTGATGGGCAGAGGGGATGAGGAGGGATAGAAGCCAGCTCTAGTAGTTGAGGCAGAGAGAACACAGCCAGTGTGTCCAATCATTTCCAGGGTCTTCATTGTGTGAGAAGAAAGTGATCTCTGGTCATGGACCCCAAGGAAAGGAGAGGCTTGGTGTCCAGCTCTGCTGTGGGCACTGTGAAGGCCCAGGAGTAGAGAGGAGTCCAGGAGAGGGCCTTTGCTGAACAGGAGTGTATGTGGGAGACCTCGGCCCAGTGGCTGGAAGGGGGCAGTTGGACTGGGGTATGAGCAAGGGGCAGCCAGGCAGTTGAGGCTGCTCTCATTCACCTCTTCATCTCCCCTCTCCTGCCCTTGCAAAGTGAGAGACATTGTATTCCTCATGTTGGTAGAGGTTTCCTGGGAAATGAGGGGACCCTAAGTTAAGTAGGACAGGATGGTCAATCATCTATTCCTGTGTCACAAACTACCCCAAAATTTAGAGGCTTAAAGCCACAAACAGTAACTCACATAGTAAGTTACTGTGAGTGACTTAGTGGGTCCTGGCCCAGGGCCCCTCAGGAGACACGTGAGGGTTGGAGGCCCTGCTCCTGAGGAGTTCGTACCTATAGCCACTGGCCAAAGGCTCCTTGTGCATGGGCCTCCACACACTCTGGAGTTTCCTCCGCACATGGCCACTGGCTCCCCCCAAGGCAGGTGATCTGAGCAGAGCTGACACTCTGGTACATTTTGTGATATCCTTTCTGAAGTCATAAGCCACCAAATCCACTACATTCTATTAGCAGCTTGCTACATGTGGCTGACACTCAAGGGCTGGGAGAGGAGGCTTCATGATCTGAAGAGAGGGTATGTGGACATATCTGAAGACCTCCACATAGGTCCACGGTGTAGGAGACACACAGGAAGCAACCTGCCCAGCCGACAGAGCCGGCAGCATGAAGATGCCCAGCTCTGCAATCCAAGGATGGATGGAGCTCAGGTGGTCATGGGTGGTCTAGAATGGGTGGGGAAGGATAAGAGAGGCCAGGAGGGGCCCAAGGACTGGAAGCAAATGAGAGGTCATGCTCCATCCAGAGGGTAGAGAACAGAACCAAGACTAAGGCATGAGCCTGATGCTTACATTTCATTAGGGCATGGAAACCCAGCAAGGCAAGACGGAAGGACTAGGGAGAGGAAATCCAGGGGTGGAGGTGTGCCATGCAGAGTATTGGGCAAGCACAATGCTCTCCTGTCCTTGCAGAATGTCTCCAACAGTCTGTGGGTGACTGGAGCTTTGGACAGTGTGTCCTGTGGAAGGAGAAGACGAGATACTACCCTCGACTGCTCTTTCCCAGTGGTGATATTTTTGCTTCCAGGACCAACAACTTTCTGTTCTTCCAGGGAACACTAACCCTGGGCCAGCAGCCATCACCATCCAGGCTTGAAGCCTACAGATTTGTGGGCCCATGTGGGAGGGCCACTGAGATATGCAGGCCTCCAGGTGCACCCAGGAAGAATAGAGAGGCTTTGAGATTGGAGGGGAGAGGTGACCTCATGGGTGATCTGAGGCACTGGGTTTGTTCGTTGCAGGTGCCAGGCTTCTGTGCCATATTGGTAACATGGCCCTGTCATGAAAATGACAATGAAGATTGAAATTTTCCCTTAGGCAGGTGGCTGGTACTAGGTGATCTTCCTGGAGGGCTAGCAGTGACATGAAGCAGGAACTCTGGCCAGGCAGTTCTGGAAATTCTTCTAAATGAATCTAGCAGTGCTTATGGGAAACAAAGATGAATCAGACATGGCTGCCCTTCCCTACTCACGGAGCTCACAGTTTTGTGGGAGAGATAGACAGATGGACAGCCACTGTACTTGGTTTTGAATAGACAAGGGTCCTCATCCCGGGCTGGCAGTAGTACGGGGGACTAGCTCCAAAGAAAGAGGGAGAGAAGCTAGAGTGAGCCCTCTGTACCCATGGGTTCTGCATTCACAGGTTCAACCAACCAAACACTGAAAAGAGTTTTTAAAAAGCTGTCTGTACTGAACAGGTACAGACTTTTTCTTGTTATTATTCCCTGAACAATATGGTACAAAAACTATTAAGGTAGCATTTGCATTGCATTAGGCATTATAAGTATATCAGAGATGATTTAACATATAAAAGAGAACGTGCCTAGGTTCTATGCAAATACTAGATAACATGGTGACATTTTATGTAAGGTACTAGAGCATCCATGATGATCCTGGAACCAACTTCCGTGGGTACCAAGGGACCATGGTACTTAGTGGCTTTGGCAGATAGACATAGCATGGTGACAAAAATACTTAGATTTTAAGAGACAATTATAATGATATAAAACAATGGCAGTCACCCTTAGCTAATGATGATGTCAAGCCCACATCCTACGCCACCCCAAACACTTCTACCATCTCCTCTGAGCACACTGGCGCTGAGGAAACCAAAGTGAAGAGAGAGGGGAGGGGCTCTGCCCCAAGCCCCACAACTCACTGGTCACAGGGACAGGTACAAATCTCAAGCTTTGCATTAGGCCAGAAAAGACTCATGACAATCTGCTGTGTTTCTAAAGCTTTTTTTAATTTATGGAGCTCTTCCAATGTTTATCATCTGATTCCATCCTCATAGCAATCCCATGATGCACCTCGGCATGAATAGCCTCATTCCTCAGGAGAGGAAGTCAAAGATGGGGGTGATGTAGTTGCAGCTAAACAGTACCAAGCAGGCTCAAACCTGCTGTCACAGGACTGTCCAGTGGCTGCCAGGTGTTTGGGGTCAGTGGTCATTCAGTGGCTGTGCCTTGGTTTTGCTTTGGCATGTCAAAGTTAGATCAAAACTTGGTTTTCTAGTTTTATAAATTTCAGAAGGATCAGAACCCTCTCTCTCCATTCTTTGTATCCTCAGCTCAGGGGTTGGCAAACTAAGGCAGATGGGTCAAATCTGTCTGCCAATCATGTTTTGTAAATAAAGTTTTATTGGCATATAGCCACGTCCATTTGTTCGCACACTCTTGGGCTACAACAGCAGAGTTGAGTGTTTGCCACAGAGCCTGAAGTAGTTATTACCTGGCCCTTTACAGGAAAAGTTGCTGGCCCTGTCTTAGAGCCTAGGATAGGGTCTGCCTCAACGCTATTTGTTAAATGAATAATGAGTTCTAGGTTAAAATATTAATCCCCAAAGAATCCAGTTTGGGGTGTGGAAAGCTGGTATTCTCTTGGCTTCACTTTGATGTGACCAGGTGACTAAGGAAAATGTATTGAGCTGGGTTGGACTTCTCTTCAGGAATGACTTTGAATTGCTCCCACATCTGGGGTGTGTTGCCAGGACTCTGAGAACAGGATGCTATCTCCACTTGGGGTGTCCAGATACCTGATGGTGACCAGAGGACTTTGGAGTAGGGGTCACACTCAGAGCCTGATGTGATGTGGAGGTGATCTGCATGAGCCTGTCTGGGTGTGGACCCACACACCTCATCAGTGTGGGAAGCAAGCCCAGGAGAGGAGGTCCTGTAGATGGTGTATCTCTCTGCATCTCCACAGGGGGTGCCCTCCAAGGCTGATTGGCATTCATTCCCATGCATATCCATGGCATCCATTAAACAGTTGGTGGGCTGCAGTCAAGGGCACTGAGATCATGGAGAGTCCTCCGTGGTCACGAGACTGGCCTCCTGCTTTCAGGCTGGTCAGAGCCATCCACCCCTACTGGCAGCATTCCAGAGTCAGGTCAGGCCTCCCCTGATTTAAGGGCTCTGCAGGTCCCAACTGTGCCACTCCTCAAATCCCAGTCAGCTGGACTAACTCTGAGTCATTCCAGTACTAGGGGACTTGAATGTCATGCACGGCGTTAGACAATTCTTTCTTCCCAAGTGTTGACTACGGTCTGTCTGATGCCCAGCTTAGCCTTCCTCAAGGTCCTAGTGGAAGCTTGGGTATCCTCAGGGTTAGAATTCTTACCTCCTCTCAAAAATCTCTTTCTACTGCTGAAACTCCTCCTTTTGCTGACCTAAAATTGCATCCCTGCAATGCCCACCTGTTGGTTAGCCTGTTGCTGGTTGGAACCACTGACCACATGTCCTCCTTTTACATCAGGTCTGAAACAGTGTATGGGGAAGCCGTGGATGGGGTTAGATTGTCCGGGTGCCTCCTGCTCTCTCTACTGACCAGGGATGTGAACTTGAGGTAGTAACTAAGTTTTCTATGGTCTGGGCTCTCCACTGGAAATGTAAATAACGTGGTTTGTACCTCATCGTGGTGTTGAGAGGATCACAAGAAAGAATGCATGAGAAATGCCTGGTATAAAGCATGTGTTCAAGGGCTGAAGGAGTGGCTCAAGTGGTAGAGCACCCGCCTAGCAAGTGTGAGGCCCTGAGTTCAAACCCCAGTACTGCCAAAAATAAAAAAATAGCTAAATAAAGCATGTGTTCAAAAACTAGGGGCACCATATTGTGGTTGGAAATTTTCAAGGTGTTGAGACCTAGAATGCTGTAACCAGGGGAATGAGTGAGTGTGGGCATGGAGGCTAATAAAGCTTAGAACTTTTGACAAAAGTGTGTGTTTTGAATTGTATATGGCTGCATTGGATGACCTGTGACCTTGGGTAAGAATTCATGTAGCTGAGGAATCCCTGCAGGAGCCAAAAGCTGTAGACTGTCTGCCAATGGCACTCCAGGTAGAGGGACAGAAGTGCCAATGCAGGGGATCTGGACAGGACATCACAGTGACCCACACAGTCTTCCCATGCACTTCAAGGATCCACTCCTTCATGTATGTTCTGGGAGTCACTCTACTAGGGCCTGGGTGACATGTTCTCCTGGAGGAAACTTGGAAGAGGAAGGCTGCAGCTGGTCTCAGGGTCACTGGCTGGTAGTCAGCATGGCAGCTCCCTCCTCCACTGTCCACCTTAGGTTCCCTCAACCTCAGATGTCACCTTTTCTGCTCTTAGCTGGGTGCATGATCCAGACCCTCACCCTCAAAGGACCTGACTCCTAGCCACCATGCCATACCCTTTTTGGGTGCAGGGTGGGACAGTGGATTATCAAGAGGTGCCCAGGTTGTTCATCTAGGGGCTGAACATATTCCTCTTTGAGCTCACTTTATGACAGCCACACACACTGAGAACAAATAAGAAAGATCTGATTCCCCTGCCATGTTTTCCATCTTTAAGGAGAAAGAGAAGCAGGGTTTTAGATTTTTTTTTTTCTGGACATCCGCTCTCAAAAAGCCCTATTTATACCACTCACTTCTTTCAACACTCATAAGGATTCAAAGACACAGAATGCCTGCTTCTGACTGCTATATGTCCTTCCAGGGGTAGTGATAAGTTTCTTAGTACTGAGATCAAAAGTGCATGGGCATAGGTCCTGAGATGGGTGCAACAGCTCGCATGCCTACATGAATCTTCTGTCAGACTATATAAGTTTTACTCCTCGCTTCTTCAGAGAACCAGCCTGGGAACCCTGACCTGTGCACTGTCTTGCTTGTGCTGGAGCATAAGCCCTGACAAAGTCTCCTTTGGTTAGCAGTACTTGCCTCTCCTTGTTTCTATCTCAAATTGAGCAAAAGAGCCCTGACTACTTTTCTTGTTGATTGGGGTTAGCCAGCTCTGCCTGGGTGGAGACTCCCTCACTTGCTTGTGATTCTTTGGTTCAGGGACCCCAAAGCATCCAGACAACCCTTGCATCTTGCCAGGCATCCAGAAGAGTTGTTTTCCTTGGGAACCAGGACCTCTAACTCTGCAGAACTCAAGGTTTTGGGGTCAGGAAGCACACAGTCTTAGGTGTGTCACTCAAATTGGTAGCAGGCAGGAACTTTCAGTCTGCTCAGGCTGCTATAAAAAATGCCACAGATGAAGTGGCTTAAACAATAGAAACGAACTTCGTCTCTGTTCTGGAGGACAGAAGTCTAAGATCAAGGTGTCAACAGGTCGGTTTCTCTGAGGCCTGTCTCCATGACTTGTAGATGGCGTCTCCTCCCCTGGTGTTCTTTTTTTTTATATAAATTTTTTTTATTAGGATACATTCATTATATAGGGAGGATTCATGGTGACAATTCTGATTAGGCTTATATTATATATTAATTATATCACCCACATCGTCTCTGCCCCTTTAACCCCCTCCTGACCCACTTAAAGAAATTTTAAGAGGTTTCTTTGTTCTATTTCATATAAGTATATGACATCCATCAACCATATTCCCTCACCATCATCTCCTTCATTCACCCTCCCCCCTCCCATTAGCACTCCCCACACTGTACCTATTTTACAGTCCTTTCGTTATTAATATTTAAGTTGATGTTCAAAGGAGTTTTTCAATGTATCTCCGCTGTGAGTATACTTTTCTTTGGTCTATTCAACCCATTCCACTACTCTCCCTTATCCCTTTACCTCCCACCCCCCCATTATTCAACAGCTTTCAATACACATCCTTATATCTAGGTCTTCGTCTATGTGGGTACATGTCCTGATTCCTCTTATAAGAACACAAGTCATATTGGGATTAGGGTCACCCACATGACCTCATTTTACCTTTATTGTCTTTGTAAAAGCTCTGTCTCCTACTACAGTCACATTCTGAGATAGTAGAACTTCCACATATGAATCGGGAGGGGGACACAACTGATCCCATAACTGATGCTTTTGTTTCCATGCCTTAGTTCTGGAGTGACCCGTGCCTTCTATCTGGTGGGGACACAGCAGTACTCCCAGGTCTTTGGTTTAAATTGCGTATTACTTCTCCCTCTCTGCAAAGTAGACCTCAACCTAGGGCTTCACTTGTGCCTTTACAAGCAGTTCCGGGCTGGGCGGTATAGATGGGACCACCAGATAATGAAGTCATGGCTCTTCCTGTACCTGCTTTGCCATAGAGCAGGTTTCCAGTCTGATGGAGGTGACTGGGCTCCTGTGTCAGTGGATCAAATGCTCCATTGTCCCTGGATATGGTGATGGCTGAGGCCCCCCAGGTCTGAAAGGAAAAACTATAGCAGGAATATACATCTGGCTATTTTGGGGTAGAAGAAAGCCAGGGTAGTCCATTTGCCACCAAGTCCAACATAGTGCTATGCTGGAGACTCAGGAGGTACTCAGTGCTCGTGTGGCAGATGAGCTATGGTGGATCACTGGTGAAGAGCTTTGTGCTCTATGTCCACTCCCGGCTGTCCACGCACACGTCTCTCTTCCTGACCTCCTTGTGCCCCTGGCCAGCATATTTGCCTTTGACCACCAGGCTGTATATAGCCCAACTTTTAATCCCCAGAAGTGGATGACCACCTGTACCACCTGACCGCTGCCCCAGTGGGTGACTTCCCATGGGACTGTTATAAAGGTGCCGTGCATTTTAGCCTACATCCCATCCTGAGATCCTCGGATGCCACTCTGACCCTGGGGTTCATTACAACAACTGCATCTGTCTCTTCCCTTTTGTTGTCAGGGAACATAGTTCTGTCGTGGCATATTACACTCCTGTCAGCCTGGCCTATGGAGTGGAGTCCCCAGCGAGCTTTGTAAGGATGCTGGGCTCTTCTCAGTAGCCTATTTACTATGACCTTGGAAACTGAGTCATCTCCAGAACTTTCCATGGAGCACAACCACCCTTCCACAGTATGTGCCTTCTAGAGTGCTCAAATTTCTGAGTCTTTTAATCTCCTCTTGGTCTGTTCGCCACGGTAGCCCTGGCATTTCAGCCTCACTTGAGGCTCACTGCCTAAGCCATACTTTCCAGAGTCACCTTACCATGAGTGTGTACCACCTTCTGGTGTCCTCATCAGGAGGTTAAGACCTGTATTGCAGGTGAGTGCACCAGATTGGTGGTTTCCCTTTCCCAGCCTTAGACTCTGACCAAGCCCCCTCAGACTCTGGAACCATGAGCGGTCTCCTGAGCTCCTGCTGGCAGATTTCAGGGCTTGTACTCACATTCCCATCCCTTTTTTGCTTAGTTATTTTTCAGGTATTGTCTTGTGCTTTTCCTTGCCCAGGAAGGGCAAGGTCCTGAAGCTCCTTGGTGTTCATGTCCCCACCGGAGTTTGACTGAGATTAACCCTCATATAGAGCAGTCAAGGTAGCAGATTCTGAAGGGCATGTGTGGTTTTGTAGGGTGGGGCTCTGCACTGTCTCCAAGCAAGTGGGGAGAGCCAATGCTGAATGGGAGAAGATGATTCAAGATTTGGGGGACATGAGCATAAAATGTCCTCATTTCACATGCCAGGGCCATGGTCTTTTCCAACAGGGCCCTGTCCTTGGCATGGCAGATCTGTGTTGGACAAGTTCTTGACCTTTGGAGCCTGGCTACTGTGGCGGAGGACCTGGAGCACAGGAATTACAGCATTTGAGCGAGGTTTTAACAGGATCACTCTGGCTGCCTCATTGCAAGGGGCAAAGATAGAAGCCAACTGCATAAGCCGTGTTAGTGGCTGGTGTCCTACCTGGGGGAAGTGGGGTTTATTGGATAGATTTTCCCCAGGATCTGCCTTCTGCTCTTTTTGCCTTGTCTTCCCCGCTCCTACCTCCTGTGCCTTCTCAGCTGCCTATCCAAAGGAGCCATGACGAGGGTCCCTCTTAGTGATGGGTTGCTCCTATCTGGGACCCTGGCACTCTGACACCAACCAGATGCTCAGGTGTTGCTTAGTCAGTTTCACCACTGGTGCCTGACCACCTGTCTGCTCCAGCTCTGTGGCCATGCCGGGTTGACCCCCTTGGTCCTGGCTGAGTCCCAACACAGATTGTCTGCTCTGGGGATAGTGGTTGCCTCTTGTTGGAGTCCTAGTATCAGAAACCTTCATTCCAGTATGTGGGGAGGAAATCCTTTAGTATAGATATATATAATTAAGGCTGTAGCTCTTTTGTGAGACCCTCAGGTCTCAAAAGGAGAAGGAAAGAACCTCAAATCATCTGAGCTCTAGAGCAGAGGCTGGCTTGGGCCTCAAACAGCAGGAACAGGATTGCTTGCCTGTGAGTTCCCTTGGGGAGTCGGACTTCTAAAACGGTCAGTTGCTAAAGGAAGCCCCAGGCCCGCTGTCAGGAGCAATGAGAGGCACTGGAATTGGCTTGGAGCGTGGCTCTACCCGAGCTGTGATGAGTCCCTCTGGTACAAGGCCCAGCAGATGCTAAAGAATGCGGTGCAGGTCCCAGAAGACACAGCTCTCGGAGAAGTGGTACTGGGTGTGTGTGTGTGGTGGCGGGGGAGGGTGGATGGGAGAGGTGGTGTGAATCTCCTGAGAGTTTTAGGGAAATGCCAAATCTTAAAACCTCTACCATTCCCTCCTTCAGCCTTGGAATTTCCTTCTGACACTACCCAACCTTAATCTTTAGTAAAGGAATTCTGCCTTTGTCTGTACAAACTGCTGTGCTGGTGTGGGGAAGCTGATGCGGTAGTCATAGGTCCTATTCCATTCCACCCCTGCTTGTGTTTGACTTTTACAGCTTTCTTGAGGTATAGCTCAAATACCATGAAGTACCACTTGTGGTAAGCCTATAACTTGTGGCGTTCACTAACTTTGTCAAGTTCAACTGTGCCATGGTGCATCCTTGTAAGTCCCTCTGTGCTGGTTTATGTCAGACTCTGCTCCCTCCCCCAGCCCGTGAAACACACTGATCTGTTTTCTGTTCCTACAAATTTCTAGACATATCGTATAAGAAGTGGAGTGATTCAACATGGTCAGCATCTTTTAGTCTGGTTTTTTTGAGGTTAACTGAAGTTGCAGCATGTGTAAATAGTTCATGCTTTTTTATTGCTGAATACAGACCCATTGTCAGGATAAACAATGTTTTGTTTGACCATTCACTGACTGATGGAGATCTGGATTGTTTCAAGTTTTTGGCTACTGTGAATGATGCAACTATGGACATTCACCTACAAGACTTTGTGTGGACAAATGCTTTTGTTAACTGTGCATAGGTACCTAGGAAGGGACTTGCAGGCTTGTGTGAGGGCTTAGTCATTTATACCACTCTAATTACCACAGACTGGGTAATTTATGAAAAACAGAAAATTATTTCTTAAAGGTCTGGAGTCTATGAGTCCAAGGTCAAGGCTCTGGCATTTAGTGTTTGGTCGGGATGTTTGCTACATCCTCACTGGGAGAAGACAGAAGGGCAAGAGAGGTCAAATGCTGGCTGAAACTTGTTTTTTTTGGTATTGTTTTGTGTCTGAGATGAGAGTTACTGTTTTGCCCAGGCCGGTCTTGAACTTCTGAGCTCAGGTGATTCTCCTCCATCAGCCTCCTGAGTATCTGGGACTACAGACGTATGCATGTCACCATTCCTGGCTAAAAGCCTTAATCTCACTCACAAGAGAGGAGGCCTCATGTCCTGATCACTTCTTTTTTTTTTTCTTTTTTTTTATTATTATTCATATGTGCATACAAGGCTTGGGTCATTTCTCCCCCCTGCCCCCACCCCCTCCCTTACCACCCACTCCACCCCCTCCCTCTCCACGCTACCCCCTCAATACCCAGCAGAAACTATTTTGCCCTTATTTCTAATTTTGTTGTAGAGAGAGTATAAGCCATAATAGGAAGGACCAAGGGTTTTTGCTGGTTGAGATAAGGATAGCTATACAGGGCATTGACTCACACTGATTTCCTGTGCATGTGTGTTACCTTCTAGGTTAATTCTTCTTGATCTAACCTTTTCTCTAGTTCCTGGTCCCCTTTTCCTATTGGCCTCAGTTGCATTTAAGGTATCTGCTTTAGTTTCTCTGTGTTGAGGGCAACAAATGCTAGCTAATTTTTTAGGTGTCTTATCTATCCTCACCCCTCCCTTGTGTGCTCTCGCTTTTATCATGTGCTCAAAGTCCAATCCCCTTGTTGTGTTTGCCCTTGATCTAATGTCCACATATGAGGGAGAACATAAGATTTTTGGTCTTTTGGGCCAGGCTAACCTCACTCAGAATGATGTTCTCCAATTCCATCCATTTACCAGCGAATGATAACATTTCGTTCTTCTTCATGGCTGCATAAAATTCCATTGTGTATAGATACCACATTTTCTTAATCCATTCGTCAGTGGTGGGGCATCTTGGCTGTTTCCATAATTTGGCTATTGTGAATAGTGCCGCAATAAACATGGGTGTGCAGGTGCCTCTGGAGTAACCTGTGTCACAGTCTTTTGGGTATATCCCCAAGAGTGGTATTGTTGGATCAAATGGTAGATCAATGTCTAGCTTTTTAAGTAGCCTCCAAATTTTTTCCAGAGTGGTTGTACTAGTTTACATTCCCACCAACAGTGTAAGAGGGTTCCTTTTTCCCCCGCATCCTCGCCAACACTTGTTGTTGGTGGTGTTGCTGATGATGGCTATTCTAACAGGGGTGAGGTGGAATCTTAGTGTGGTTTTAATTTGCATTTCCTTTATTGCTAGAGATGGTGAGCATTTTTTCCATGTGTTTTTTGGCCATTTGAATTTCTTCTTTTGAGAAAGTTCTGTTTAGTTCACGTGCCCATTTCTTTATTGGTTCATTAGTTTTGGGAGAATTTAGTTTTTTAAGTTCCCTATATATTCTGGTTTTCAGTCCTTTGTCTGATTTGTAGCTGGCAAATATTTTCTCCCACTCTATGGGTGTTCTCTTCAGTTTAGAGACCATTTTTTTTGATGAACAGAAGCTTTTTAGTTTTATGAGGTTCCATTTATCTATGCTATCTCTTAGTTGCTGTGCTGCTGGGGTTTCGTTGAAAAAGTTCTTACCTATACCTACTAACTCCAGAGTATTTCCTACTCTTTCCTGTATCAACTTTAGAGTTTGTGGTCTGGTATTAAGATCCTTGATCCATTTTGAGTTAATCTTGGTATTGGGTGATATACATGGATCTAGTTTCAGTTTTTTGCAGACTGCTGACCAGTTTTCCCAGCAGTTTTTGTTGAAGAGGCTGCTATTTCTCCACCTGATCACTTCTTAAGAGCCCCGACCTCCTAATTTAATCACATTAGTGATTAAATTTCAACACAATATTTGGAGAGATCAAAAAAATCCAAGCCATATCATATGATAAGTTTCTGTTTAACTTTTAGAAAGCTGCCACCAGGTTTTTCAAAATGGCAACACCAGTTTACATTCCCAGCAGCAATGTGACAAGGTTCTGGCTTCCTTGGCAAGCTTGTTACTGTGTTTTTATTGCAGTCATCTAGCAGGTATGCAATAGTATCTCATTGTGGCTTTGATTAACGTTTCCCCTATGATTGATGACGTTGAGTATTTTTATGTGTTTATTAGTCATTTCTATTTCTTCTTTTGCAAGATATCCAATCAGTTTTGTCGAGCTTTGATTTGAACATTTTGTTTTCTAATGATTGCGTTGTAAGAGTTCTTTATATATCCTGGATACAAATTCTTTTTTTTTTTTTTGGTTTAATTTAACTTTTATTCCTTCCACAGAAAACTCTAGAGAAACTTCGAGCCAAAGATACATGCTGGCTGGCTTTCTACAGCCTTTTAAAGCAAAATTATTTATTGTCAATACATTTTTATTTAATAATTTTACAACCAGAATTTGTTACATGCTTTGATTGGTTCACTGCACATCAAGGTCACCTCTAAAGCTGATTTTTCTTCCAAGATGGCCCTCTTTAAAAAAGATGCTTAATCCAGTTTTCCTATCAGCTCTATGTGACAAAAACATAAGAGGTGATCACACCATAACCAAGAAATAGCATACCACTACACACAATTACAAATGCTGCAATGCTACCCATTATTTGGCTGTTATAAAATCTCATTAGCAATGAAGTAGCCATTAGAAAAGTCCTGTGGCTTGCACAGTTATTTCTACTGGGTGATATCATTCCCAACAGGTTGACTGCTAACAAAGTAGCTTATAGAAAACCTGGTGGGAAATTTTTTATCGTTATGTTCACAGTAAATGAGAAAATGCATTCTAAAAGCCTTGATAATGACCACTGGAAACAAATTCTTTATTACATATGTTCTACCAGTTTGAATTTTCTTTTTTTAAATTTTTCTTTGTTTTAATTTTTATCTTTCTGCCTCTGCCTTCCAAGTACCTGAGATTACGGAAAGGCAGCACCATGCCCACTGGAAATATAGATTTTTTTTTTTCAAGTTCCGGGGTTTTGTCTAGGTTTTTTGTTTGTCTAGGTTTTTTGATTTCAGGGCCTCACACTTGCTAAGCAGGCGCTTTACTATGAGAGCCGCTCCACCAGCCCTGGTTTGTGTTAGTTATTTTCGAGAGAGGGTTTCATGAACTATTGCCAGGGCAATAGTTCTTTGAACTGCATCTTCCTGATCTCTGCCTCCTAAGGAGCTAGGATTACAGGCGTGAGCCTCTAGCACCCAGCTGAATTTTCTTTTAATTTCTTTATGTTGCCTTTTGAGACTCAAAAGTATAAATTTTGATGAATCTTAACTTACAGCTTTTTTGCTTTGTGGATTATGCTTTTGATGTTATATCTAAGACCTCTGCTTAATCCAAGTTCAAAATTTTTTGCTAAATTATCATCTAAAAGTTTTATATCGTATATTTAAGTTTATAATCTATTTAAATTAATTATTGTTATAGTGTGAGGTAAGGGTTGAAGTGAATCCTTTTGCATATAGATATCTATTATCCTATTTATTTATTTATTTATTTGTGGTACTGGGGTTTGAACTCAGGGCTTTACCTTTGCTAAGTAGGTGCTCTATTGCTTGAGCCACTCTGCCAGTCCCCCCATTATCTTTTTTGAAAAGACAATTCCTTTCTCATTGAAATGTCTTTGTCAACAGTCAACTGATCATAAATGTAAATGATGTGGTAGTCTGGACTCAATTTGTTTCCACTGATCCTGTCCTTAAGGCAGAAAGAAATATATTACCTTGATTATGGTAATGCTTAACTTTTATAGTAAGTTTTGAGGTTGAGTAGTATAAGATCTTAAACTTGGTTCTTCTTTTTTAAAAAATTATTATTATTATTATTATTATTAATAATAATAATAATAATTATGTTTTGATTATTCTGGAACCTTGCATTTTCATATGAATTTTAGGACAAGCTAGTCAATTTCTACAAAAAAAAAAACCAAAACGCTGGGATGTGATAGGGATTATGCTGAATATATAGATTAGTTTGGGAGAATTGTCATTTTACCATATTGAGTCTCCAATCCATGTGCATGGACTCCTTGCCATTTAATTGAATTTTCTTTAAATTATCTCTGTCATGTTTTATAGTTTCAGCATACAAAAATTGCATATCGTTTTGCTAAATTTAGTCCTAAATGTCTTATTCTTTTTGATATTACTGTGAACAGGATTTTTTTAAAATTCCATTTTCAGATTATTGGTAGCTGGTATAAGGTAGTACAACTAGTTTTTGTTGTACTTAATCTTGTACTGTCAGACCTTGCTAAATTCATTTTACTAATTCTAGTAGTGTGCGTGTCCATGGTTGTGCGTGCGCATGCGTGTGTGTGTTCCTTAGGCTTTTTCTACTTACAGGGCAATGTCATCTGTGAGTAGACAGTTTTCCTCCTCATCTAATCTGGGTGCCTCTTATTTGCTTCCTGTGCCTGACTACACTGGCTGGAACGGCCAGTGATGCCGAGTAGATGAGGTGAAGGTGGACTTCTTTGCTTGGCTCGATTTTAGAGGGAAAGTGTTTCATCTCTCACTGTCACAAATGATGTTGGCAACAGGCCTTTGGTAGATGACTTTTACCACATGGAGGAATTTCCCTCTTATACCTACTTGTTGGGAGTGTCTGTGATGGAGCTAGGTTTTCCAAATGGATTTCTTCTGCATCTGATGCTCATGCGTTCTTTGTTTTCTATTCTACGAAGTTGTATTAATTTTCAAATGTTAAACCAATCTCATATTTTTTGGAGAAATCTCATTTGGTCTTGGTGAATAATCCTTTATATATATATGGATGTTGGTCTGTAGTATTGTATTTTTCTTTCTTGTGATGCCTTGCCTGGCCTCAGTATCGAGGCCACCTAACAGAATGAGTTTTCTGCAAGGTATGGTAAAGGATTGGTTTTATTTTTCTTTTAGCTATCAGACAGCATTCATCATCGAAGTATAGATTTTCTTTGTAGGAAGATGTTTAATCCCTCAATGGATTAGACTGTGCACATTGGTGAAGGCAACCTTACTTACTCTGTCTTCTGGAAACACTCTACCAAACTCCCTAGAAAAAATGCTACATTTTTTAAAACTAATCTTATTAGTCTTAGTTCTCCAGAGAAATAGAACTAATAGGAAATGTATAACTATATGAAAAGGCTTATTATGGGAATTACTTCACTATATGAAATGGAGGCTGAGAAGTCTCATGGTCTTCTGTCTGCAAGCTGGAGACCCCGGAAAGCTGGTCTGAGGCCAAATACCTGAAAACTGAGGTCAGGTTGGGGTGGCTGCTGCTTGTGTGAATCCTGGAGTCTGAAGGCCCAACGTCTTGGAGCGCTACTATCTGAAGTAGGAAAAATGGATGTATTAGCACTAAAGTAAAGGGCTAACTTTCCCTTTATCCAGTTTTTTGTTCTACTCGGGCCCTCAATGGATTAGACTGTGCACATTGGTGAAGGCAATCTTACTTACTTTGTCTTCTGGAAACACTCTACCAAACTCCCTAGAAAAAATGTTTTTACGGCGCTCCAGGTGTCCCTGACACATAAACTTAACCATCTCACCAGTTATAGATCTATTCAGATTTTCTGTTTTCCTGAGTCAGGTTTGGGAATTTGTGTCTTTTTAGAAACTTGTTCAATTCACTTACATTCTATTAACATCTCCAACTATTATTATAAAGTCGTCTATCCTTTCCATTTCTTCTCCTTCCCCTCTCCTTCTTCTTCTTCTTGGTGGTACTGGGGTTTGAACTCAGGACTAGGCAGGCTCTCCATCACTTGAGCCTCACCTCCAGCCCTTTTTGCTCTGGTTATTCTGGAGGTAGGGTCTTGTGTTTTTGCCCAGGCCAGCCTGGACTTTGATCCTCCTATTTTGTGCTTCCCACTGTCACTGGGATGACAGGTGTGCCACAGTACCCAGCCATTGGTTGCAATGGGGGTCTCACAAACTGTTTGCCTGGGCTGGCAAACAGTGGTCTTTCCATCTCAGCTTTCCAAATAGCTAGGATTTCAGGTGTGAGCCACTGGTGCTTGGCTCCTTTCTATTTCTTTAATTTTTATTTTAAATTGTAGTAGTTAAATACTAACATAAGATTTATCATCTTAACCATTTTAAGTGTTACTCGTATTGTGCAATGGATCTCTAGAACTTTCATCTTGTAAAATTGAAACTCTACATCCACTGAGCCACAATCCTCTATTTCCCTCTTTCGCCAGCTACTGGAAACCTCCATCCTGCTTTTTGTTTCTATGGGCTTGACTATGTTAAATGTCTCATATAAATGAAATACAATTTTTGTGACATTTTGGTAGAATGTCTTCCAGGTTTTCCCACATTGTGGAATATGACAAGATCTGTTTAAAGGGTGGATGATACTCTACATTTTCTTTATCCATCCCTCTGATGATCAATATTGGGTCTGTTTCCATCTCTTTCTGCAAGAATATCCTTCTTTTTAAATTTGTTACTTATTTTTGCTTCAGACATTTTGGGGCTCTGTTGTTAGGTATGTGTACGGTTATATATTTAACTAAGTTGATCCTTTTAGTCATTATGAAATATCCTTCTTTATTTCTAGTTAAATTTCTTTCTTTTTTTCTCTTTTTGGTGGTAATGGGATTTGAACTCAGAGCCTCATGCTTGCTAGGCAGGCACTCTACTACTTAAGCCATATCCCCAGCCCTCATTTCTTGTTTTGAAATGTATTTGTGTGTGTGTGTGTGTGTGTGTGTGTGTGTGTGTGTATGTGGTGTTGGAGTTCGAACCCAGATTCTCGAACATGCAAAGCAAGCATTGCCCCACTGAGCTGTACCCTAGCTTCTGATTAATACAGTCACCCAGCTCTATTATTACGTCTACTCTTTCTTGGCATATCTTTTTCTATGCTTTTACTTTCAGCCTATTAGTGTCTTTGAATCTAAAGCATGTTTCTTGTATAGAGTGTATTTATTGAATCTTGTTTTAGTAAAAGGCAAAAGAGTTTTATGATCTGAAGAGAGACCAGAGTGTGGGTCTTGTTTTATTTTTTGAACCTGGTCTGATAATCTCTATCTTATTATTGAAGTGTTTTGTGCATTCATATTTAATATAATTATTGATACAGTTGGATTTATGTCTTTCATATTACTCTGTGTCCCATGCTTTTTCTTTCTGCTTTTAATCCTTTTCTACATTCTTTAGGGTTAAATCAATGTTCTGGTTATTACAATATGCTTCTTACACAGCCAATTTCAGATTAATTAACTCATGTAAAATGCAGAATCTTCCTCCCCTCCTTTATGCTACTTGCCATATGTATTACACATATGTGTGCATGTCTGCTATAAGCCTAACAACACACTGTTCTAGCTATTGTTTTCTGCACGTATATCTTTTTAAAGAAAGAAAAAAACTAAATAAACTGTTCAGATGCTTTTTATTTTTCCTCTATGAACGCAAGTGTGATGATATTTTCTTTCAGACTAGAGGACTTCCCTTAGTGTGTCTTATAAGGCAGGTCTGCCACAACAAACTGCTTGTTTGAGGGTGTCTCCATTTCACTTTGGGGTGATATTTTTAGAGGATGTAGAACTCTTAGCTAACAGTGGTTTCCTTCAACACTCTAAGTATCTCTCTCTCTCTCTCTCTCTCTCTCTCTCTCTCTCTCTCTCTCTCTCTCTCTCGGTGGGACTGGAGTTTGAACTCAGGCCTTCACACTTGCAAAGCAGGTGCTCTATCGCTTGAGCCACACCTCCAGTCCATTTTGCTCTGCTTGTTTTAGAGATGAGGGGTTTCAAGAACTGTTTGCCTGAGCTGGCCTTGAATGGTGATCCTCCTGATCTCAGCCCCCCAAGTAGCTGGGATTGCAGGTGTGAGCCGCTGGCACCTGGCTTAACTACACCTCTTGACTGTGCCTGGGCCCCCACTGCTTCTGATAAGAAGGCAGCCCCTGAGAATGTCATTTCTCTTTTGCTGCCTTCAAGATTCTCTGACTTTTCACAGTATGAGTATGGCAGGTCTAAGGTGGACCTGCCTTTTGTATTTATGCTACTGTTACTCACTGAACTTGGAGAATATGTCATGGTTTTCATCAAATTTGGGAATTTTGCCATTATTTCTTCATAGCTTCCCCTCCCCTCCCCTCCGTCTCTGGTTCTCATACGTTGATATATTAAATATCCTCCCACATGGCTTCAAAGCACTGTTCATTTTTCCCCATTTTCTTCAGACTGGATCATTTCTGTTGCTCTGTCTTTAGATTTGTTGAATACTTCTTTGGCTGATTTCAGAGGTGGGAGTAAGCTGCTCATGAATTTTTTTCTTTCAGTTTTAAAAAATATTTATTTTTGTCAGTATTCTCTATTTCCTGAATCTTTTAATATTTTGAAAGACAACTAGCTACCTTTAATTTAAAAAAACCGCATATTTGCTATAGCTGTTTTGGTGTTTTATCTGCTGATTCAAGCACCTGGGCCCCCTAGACAACGTTTCTATGACTGCTTTCCTCCCTCTTTCCTCATTGAGCCATGCTTTTCTGTTTTGTTTTTCCTCACAGATCTCACTTCTCATTGACAACTGAGTATTTTAGGTATATTATAGTGCTATGATTTGAATATGAAATGTCTCCCACAGGCTCAAGCACTGGGGGCGTGGTTGCCAGTTGATGGGCTTTTGATTGGATCCTGAGGGCTCTGACCTAACCAATGGATTAATCTCTTGATGGATTCAAACCATGATGGGAGGCTGTGAAAAGTAGGAGGCCGGGCCTGGTTGGAGGAAGCGGGTCACTGGGGGCGTGTCCTGGAAAGATGCATCTTGCCCCGCCCCCTCCTCTCTTTCTCTCTGCCTCCTGTGCACCATGAGCTGCGTTGCTCCATCAATGCTTCCTGCCATGATGCTCTGCCTCACGCCAGGACTCCCACAATGGAGCCAGCTGACCATGGAGTGAAACCGTGAGCCAAAATAAATCCTTCCTCTTTTAAGTTGTTCTCCCAGGTATTTGTCATGGTAACATAAAAGCATGACTAACACCTATAGCAGCTGTTGCATTTTTGTTTAACAACTTACCTGGACTAAATCTGCAGGTAATTTCACTGCACGGTGCAACACTACAGATGTGCTCACTCAATGAAAATAAAAAAAGATCGGTTTGTTTTGTTTTTAAGCCTGGCTCCCCAGGGTTTACCAGTGTCCTCAGTCTCCTGATCAGTGCTGTGTGCAGTAGCCTTAAGCAAGAAAGGCTCCCACCTGTCTGGTATATATAGGTGTGTGCAGGTGTATGGACACATGCACAGCTCAAGCAGTTTTAAAGTGTGTTTCAGCCTATACCTTCCTGGGTTCTCAGCACCTGTGCATAGCCTGGAATGTCTGATATGTAGGTCCTTTTAGGGCTGTCTCGCTGGAGGTGCCCAGAGCCAAGACTCCTCATAGTTATCTCACTTGCCATGTCGCCCTGTTCCCTTCCTGGCCAGTTTGCGGCTCTGTGTTTGTCCCAACCAGAACCACAGTCTTGGGCTAGCTAAATTGAAGGACTTTCCTGTTTATTTGTCTGTGAGATTGCAATGGTCACTGACAGTGACACTGGGTGTGGGATTTTTAGTGCCCCTTCCCAAGTCACATCAACCCTCTGGCATCAAAGCTACTGGTTTTCTAGACTTGCCTCAGCTTGGAAGAACAGATTTAGGTCAGGGGGAAGCAACTCATACAAGGCTACTACACACTTCCACTGCTTTTGCCTGAACTCAGCAGATTTTTATGAATAGCTGGTTCTCAATGTGGCATGTAACTTTGGTTGATTTACAGATTTCTGCAAAGGCTGTTTTTGACAATTTTGCCCATTTTATCACTGCTTCTACTTTGCTATACCAGACAGTCCTGCCAGCGTTGAATTCTAAGAGCTCAGAGTTAAAGCAGTCAAAGGACAAACCTGGAGGACCTTTGCAAGAACAAGCCATCCAGTAAGTCCCTAAATCTGCAAATGCTGACCCCTTGAGAATAGAGAGAGCATGTCCCTGAGAAACCCTGGGTTACCCATCCATCCATCCATCCATCCATTTGTCCATCCATTCATTTAACTATAGCTCTGTCTGTCCATCCATCCATCCATCTAACCATCCATCCATCCATCCTTCCATGCATGCACTTGTCCATCCATCCATCCACCTGTCCATCATCCACCCATCTATGTACCCATCTATCCATCTGTCTGTCCATCTGTCCATCCATCTATCTATCTACCCACCCATCCATCCATCCTTTCATTTATCAAGCCTGTATGAAGGGCACTTTGCTGGAAGCTCAGAGAACAAAACCCAGAATAAATGACCTTGCTCTCCTGAAAAAGCACACAGGAAGGAGGGAAGCCTTGGCAATGGCCCAGTAGTAGCTGAAGGGCTGAGAGGCTGCCTGGGACCAGTGTGGGAGGTGGACTGGATGGCAGTGTAGCAGAGAGGACATTTCCAGGCCTTCCTGGGGCTTCCCCCACCCACCCCCAGCCGTGCCTGCCTGACACACTGTACTTCTTACTCAGAGCCTCTGCTGTGGCATGTCGTGTGTATCATGGCACCCACTGCTTTGGGGGATTGACTCTCTGCTTCCTATCACACAACTCTAGACAGTCACTCTTTATCTTCCACTGAGAACTGTTTCGGGCTGTGCCATAGCAAAGTGTCTGCAGACAGAGATAAGCGGTGTTTCCACATTCTTGTCTACAAAATTAATGGTCTACAACTGCAATAAAACCATCATCTCCTGTCATCAGTGGCATCACAGGACATTTTGAGCCTTAAAAAAAAAAAAACACTGTAAAACCTCAGTGGCAGGAAGTGCAGATGTTTTGATTTTTCCTTTGGGCATTTGCATTGTTAGAAATATGGGATAAAATGTTACTGGTTTAGCGCTCCTGAGAGATCTTGTAGCTCAAAGCCTTATTTGACCATGATGGAGATGGGAAATGTGGCCAAGGCTGCTGGGTCAGTGGCTGTGCTGGGGACAGGGCCAGACCCTCCATCACCAGCCTGGTTTTCGACTCTTCCACTACCTGTTCTCTTATCATGGTGGCCCAGCCCCCCCCTGCCCCCCACTGTCTTCTCTGCATCCGCTGGTCCTAGGCTGATGGCTACTTGGGACTCTGTCTCCTGCCTCCTCCCTGCTGGGTCCCTCAAGACCCAGGAGAC
This sequence comes from Castor canadensis, assembly GCF_047511655.1. Classification (NCBI taxonomy): domain Eukaryota; kingdom Metazoa; phylum Chordata; class Mammalia; order Rodentia; family Castoridae; genus Castor; species Castor canadensis. The sequence continues at coordinate 13,124,842 of NC_133388.1, read as the reverse complement.
CCCGAGAAGCAGGCTGACATTGGACAGATGAGCACCTGCATGTTCAGTCATCTCCATTGTTAAAACACTAACATGTTTGCATTGTAGTCAGGAGACAGTGGCTGCCTGATCCCTGACCAGCCTTCTCTACCACAGCAGCTAAGGGGTTACCTCTGGCAGTGGGGCCTCTGGCCCGTTTTGGCCTTAAGGTGCTATTTGTGCTGATATCCTGCCGACCGTAGGCTGAATATCAGCTCTGGTTCAGAGCCAGGGCCCACAGCCTACTGGGTGGAAACTCTGACTCCTGTTGAGCTCGTGGTGATGGGTGGGTTTTAAAACTCTAAGCCTCAGTCTCACCATCCTGCAAAGGGCTGCTTTTAGATGCACACTAAGGGTTTCTGTCTTTCCAGTTTGCACTGCCGGTGCCCCAGGCTTTCTCTCTGTGTTCCTAAATCAGCACTGAGGATGGTGAAGGTTCTGGTATGTCCTTGAGATGGACACAGCCACACACCAGCAGCTTTGAGAGGACAGAAAGTGGTTCTACCAGAGGTCTTTGTTGTCCCTACACCCATGGTCTTCTGGCCTTGGCCTCTCTTTCTTTCCAGATTGCTGATTTCTTCTTTAAGAGTGGGACCTCAGTGCCACTTCCCCAGAGCCAGCCCTCCTCTTCTGCCACCCACATTTCAACTATAGCCAGGGCCCCCATCAGCCTATTCAATGCCTTTGTTGGCCAGGCACCCTTTTGCGGTGCACATCCTGTACAACTGTATACATTGTTCATGCTGGTAGCTCTTAGAAGCATTTAAGAAAAGTGTCAAGAGATTTTCAAACACAGGCGTATGGAAAAAACAACAAACAAACAAACAAACAAAAAAACCCAGCAGACTGCAAACATTAGTCCATATTCTGCTTTACAACCAAATAGCAACTAATAAGGAAAGCATCCCCAAACCCTCGATGTTTATTTAATAACTATTTGTTGAGAGCCTACTATAAGCCAGACCCTGAAGAAAGAGACATGACTTAGATCTGAATTTGGTTCCCTGAGGGACTTGGAGTCCAGGACACAGACAGCTGCACAGACCTGAATTCCTCAGAAGTCTACCTTGGGGCCAGGGGCAGGGAGTCCTTCTGTGGCTGGAGTCCAAAAGTGAGTGAGGGGCCTTGAGCAGGGAGCAGCCATGGGTTCTGGGTAGGCTTTCCTGGCAAGCTGGCCTTTCCTGACTTCAGTTTCTCCAGAGAGAAGCTCAGCCTCCGAGGCCTCTTTGCAAGTCCCCCAGTGACCTCTGCTGTGCTGGATCCTGAGCCCCAGCCCAGCTGGCCCCAGAAAGAGTGGAAAGCGTGTGGCCTGAACAACTTTGCAAGTGCCAGGTGTTGGAGGGACACACGTTGAAGCTGTGTGTGGGTTGCTGAGGAGCGTTTTTGCTGCCTCGAGCTCCTGGTTCGGAATCACCTTTGTGTGGTGTTAATGTAAAAGTTTCATTTAAAAGACACCAGCTGTGGTCCAACTCAGGTTTATTCATATGGGACCTTCACTGGGTCAACTTAATACTTAACTACTGCTTATTATCCCATCAGTCTTCGGGGACAACCCATGATCTAATTGCCCAGCATTTATGTTGCTTGGTAACCACAAATAGAGAATAATAGTCCTTAAAGGGGCAGTGTGGAATTTCATGCCCCTGCCGTGAAATACACTTCATTTCCCAGAGCACCCTGTGTTTTTTAATTCAGTGAATAAAAATGTGTAATGAATAATTAATTATGTGCTTGGAGGCACAATAGCTGCCTACTTTTGAATATTCATCAGTGGCATTATTAATTCACTAGAAATCCCAGGGAGAGATGGGATAGGCTTTTAGCCTAGCTGGAGGACTTAAAGATAATGCAACGTGCCACAAACTTTTCTAAAGCTCACTTTTCTTTGGAAGACGCTTTCTGGGTAATTTTCCTCTTTGAAGATCATTTTGCGTGGTCTGGATTCCTGCATAGCTGGTGGGACGCAGAGACCACCAGTGACCAGGAACAAGGCCCATGCTGGAACTCCTGCCTGGAAAGTACATTAGCAGCCAGGCCTGCCGGCCTCCCGCAGCCCCAGTGTACTAATGGGAGCGAGAGGCTGGCCATGGGGGCAGGCACCAGTGGGCACTTCTGGAAAAGACAGCAGAGCCTTGCCACTGCCTTGCTGTTTGCTGGAGTGGACCTGATCCTGGCATGGAGATGGGCCTGAGGGCCTCCCTCTGCAGCCTTTAGTGGACCCTGCATGGCTCCCCTGGGTCTCTGAGACTGGCAGAGAGTGGCAGATCTGTGTCAGGCCAAGAATCCAGGCCTCCAGGGCACCCTGGGGTTCTGATGACACAGCTGCAATGCATCTTGCTGAGAAGGGCCCTGGGTGTCCTCCTGGGGACTCTGAGACTGTCCTTGCTATATGGCTCCTTATCCGACTTCCTTGTTCAGCCCATGGAAATCTTTCTTGTGTCCTGGATTGCTGGCTGTGTGCCTCACTTTCTGCTTCTCCCTTCATCCTTACTAACACAATCCATCATGGGGGCAGTGTGACCCAGCTAGAAGTCTACACTTTCCCTTGAAGCTACAGGTAGTCATTTGACTAAGTTCTGGCCAATGAGGTGCATGTAGAAGTTGTTGGGTGGAACTTCTGTGGAGTGTTCTTAAAAGGCAGATGAGAGGAAGGAATTCTGTTTGCCCATTGGGCTTCCTCTTCTCCTCATCATCATGGTTTGCAGATGAGATGGTTGAAGCCCCAGTGGCCATAACGATCGACGAGGTAACTTAGGATTGATACAAGGTACTAGAAGGTCACAAAGATAGAAGGAGATTGGATCCCTGTGACTATAGAACTGCCTGGCCAGCTGGAACCTCTAATTTGTTGTTTTTTTTTTTTTTGGAGGCTATTAAAGTATCCTTTATTTCTTTTTTTTATTTATTCATATGTGCATACAATGTTTGGGTCATTTCTCCCCCCTTCCCCCCGCCCCTTCCCTTTGCCCCTCCTCTCCCTCTCCCCCCTACCCCTCGCTTCCAGGCAGAAACTATTTTGCCCTTATCTCTAATTTTGTTGAAGAGAGAGTATAAGCAATAATAGGAAGGACCAAGGGTTTTTGCTAGTTGAGATAAGACTAGCTATACAGAGAGTTAACTTGCATTGCTTTCCTGTACATGTGTGTTACCTCCTAAATTAATTCTTCTCGAACTAATCTTTTCTCTAGTTCCTGGTCCCCTTCTCCTATTGGTCTTAGTTGCTTTAAAGTATCTGCATTAGTTTCTCTGCATTGAGGGCAACAAATGCTATCTAGTTTTTTGGGTGTCTTACCTATCCTCATACCTTCCTTGTGTGCTCTCGCTTTTATCATGTGATCAAAGACCAATCCCATTGTTGTGTTTGCCCTTGATCTAAGTCCGCATATGAGGGAGAACATATGATTTTTGGTCTTTTTGGCCAGGCTAACCTCACTCAGAATGATGTTCTCCAGTTCCATAAGATTTCATTCTTCTTCATGGCTGCATTAATTCCATTGTGTATAGATACCACATTTTCTTAATCCATTTGTCAGTAGTGGGGCATCTTGGCTGTTTCCATAACTTGGCTATTGTGAATAGTGCCGCAATAAACATGCGTGTGCAGGTGCCTCTGGAGTAACCTGTGTCACAGTCTTTTGGGTATATCCCCAAGAGTGGTATTGCTGGATCAAATGGTAGATCAATGTTTAGCTTTTTAAGCAGCCTCCAAATTTTTTTCCAGAGTGGTTGTACTAGTCTACATTCCCACCAACAGTGTAAGAGGGTTCCTTTTTCCCCATATCCTTGCCAACACCTGTTGTTGGTGGTGTTGCTGATGATGGCTATTCTAACAGGGGTGAGGTAGAATCTTAGTGTGGTTTTAATTTGCATTTCCTTTATTGCTAGAGATGGTGAGCATTTTTTCATGTGTTTTCTGGCCATTTGAATTTCTTCTTTTGAGAAAGTTCTGTTTAGTTCACTTGCCCATTTCTTTATTGGTTCATTAGTTTTGGGAGAATTTAGTTTTTTGAGTTTCCTATATATTCTGGTTATCAGTCCTTTGTTTGATGTGTAGCTGGCAAATATTTTCTCCCAGTCTGTGGGTGTTCTCTTCAGTTTAGAGACCATTCTTTTGTTAAACAAAAGCTTTTTAGCTTTATGAAGTCCTGTTTATCTATGCTATCTCTTAGTCTAATTTGTTTAATCTGGATTATTCTGGGTTTTCTTGTACATCAATGAAACCCAATTTTAATGGCACTTCCCTGCTCAGGGTTCTGTCATTCCTGCATTCTTTTTAGATTTCTTAGTACCTGCTTTTTCTGACAGGTGTGAAATTTCTTTGAAATGTTGATGTCTTTTTTTTCCATATATATATATATATATATTTTTTTTTTTTTTTGCAGTACTGGGGTTTGAATGCAGGCACTACACCCTGAGCCACTCCACCAATTCTGTGTGTGTGTGTGTGTGTGTGTGTGTGTGTGTGTGTATGGTGGATATTTTTGAGATAGGACCTCGTGAACTATTTCCCAGGGCTGGCTTTGAACAGCAATCCTCCTGATCTCTGCCTCCTGAGTAGCTAGGATTACAGGCATGAGCCACTGGCATCTGGCTGAGAAGGTAATGTCTTAAATAATAAAACAGTAGTTTGGGCAGTGACACCGAAACTGGAACTTTAAAACCAAAGTCTTGGAAGAGGCTGCAGAGCTCTGTGTGTCTTCTGGGAGTGGGGATCTCCCAGGATCTTGCTGGGAAAGGAAGGAGGGTCTACCTGGCTTAGGTACTTAGGCAAGCTTTCTATAACCATAATTTGGAAATGTTCTCTAATCCCTGACTTTAGATACTCAATGAAAACCTTATTCCAACCTGGATGAACCCAGGCTCTGAAGTGAGAACTTCTATAACTCATCATATCTAAGATACAAAATCCTAAGTTTATATGTCACCAACTTCCAGTTGGTTAGATGCACCTTGATTTCAAGAATGTGAAATGTAAACTAAAAAAAAAATGTGCTTTTGGGAATTAATGTGATAGGGTGCATATAGCTACCTATACAGTTAAGTGTCAGTGTCCACCACCAGTGAAGGCCATGATGAAGAATTCTGCAGTGACAGCTGGTTCCATTCTCACCAAGAAGGGGTGGGGCCTTTCTGGGTTCCAGGCAGTTTTTGTTTCCCAATGAGAATTCCAGGAAGGAGACCAGTTTCTGGAAGTAGGTCCTTCTACTTGCCAAACATCTTTGTCTGTACAAATGCAGTACTAATTCTCTCTTACTGGTGACCCTGTCAGTTTGTTCTTTTCACTTGGCTCAGGAGAATCCCTAGGGATGGTTGCTTGGTGCCCAGATGTGGGTTTTCTGGCATTGGGTCCTCTCCCTGTCTGTTCCTGAGCAATCTCTCTCTCTCTCTCTCTCTCTCTCTCTCTCTCTCTCTCTGTGTGTATGTGTGTGTGTCTGTGTGTTGGCCACATTGCACTTACATTTGATGCTGGAAGTCAATTCCTTGTCTCTCAGTAGCAGGTGCTGTTGATGGCCTGACCCTGTCTCCCTCAGATGCCTGGGTCACTTGCAGCTGGGAGGCTGCTTCTATTTCACCAGCAACTTCCCACCTGGAGCAGTCTATTCTTTTGCATTCAGACATCCCCATCATCTCGAAATCCTTCAAGCAGTGTATGCTCAATGCTCCATCTTCCCCAGGCTCTGTGGGAAATTCCAAGGCCCCTTACATGGTTTGTCAGAAGCCCCCAGCAGGATTGAGCCCCAGCTTCCTGCTTCTTAGCATGTCTTCTTGAGTTTCCTCCTTGCTGGTCTCATTTCCGCCCCACACCTGTGCTTCCTAGGGTCATCTTCTGAGTACACCACCTGCACTAGGGTCCTTTGGTCATCATCTGCTATAGGGAAAAGTGTTTATCAGAAAGACTAACTTACTGATTGACATCCAGGTTGAAAAGGTTTCTTCCAACAGTCAGGAAAGTTGACACCATATAAAAGCTATTTCTTGTGGCTGCAGCTTAGGTACTGTGATAGAATGTTACAGTAATTGCCTCAGACGGTCACATCTCAGGATCAGTGATCGTCCCCTCCCACACTGGCTTTGGTCTAGGCTGTGTGACTTGCTTTGGCCAATGAAACATCAAATATGTGAGGAAAAGCAGTACATGCTGCAAATTTGACCTTGCCCTTTGGAACAGTTCTGCCAGTGGACAAAGATGCCCTGTTTTGCCTAGTGGAGGATAAGACACCTGAGCCAAGACCAATGGTCAGATGGGAATGAGACTGCAGTCCCACGATTGGAAAACACCTGCTTGCACCAAACACCGATGTGTAGACACCCAAAAGTTTTAAATGTAGCCCAAACAAGAAGATTTGTATCTAGGTATGGCTTGCTTTATTTACCTACTGTATGAAACTGTGTCCAACCCTTACTGGTTGTAGATAAGATAAACGTGGTAGCTGTACAGACCCCAAGCTGCTGAGGCCCGTGCAAGCTCTCTCACCCAGACACTGCCCTGAGGGGGCCAAATGGCATCCCCTAGACATGCAGGACACCCTACGCCTTCCTTGTCTTCTCCCTTCCTTGATTGGCCCTTGGACAGTGTTATGCTGTGAGCAAAACTGCTAAGGTGTCACTCAAATAAAGTTCAGTATGTGCTTTTGCTATCTCACAATCAGACCTTCCCCTCGAATCTGCCTGGACCTCTCTAGAGCCACAAGCAGTGGGCAAGTCAGAAAAGACTGAGCCCCGGGGCTGATGCCCTCAAGAGGGCAGTGAGGGAGCTGTGGGCTGTAAAGGCAGGGCGCATGGTGGAGCAGTGAGCCAGGGCAAGGGCACCAAGGTAGGAGGGCATAGAAGGCTAGAAAAGCCTGCTGGGGAAGGAGAGGAGATGCCTCTAGGTGGGGCAGGGACTCAGAAGAAAGAAGAGGCTAGGTGGTTTTATTAAGAATTATTATACACGTAGATGATTTGGCTTTTGACTTCATGAGGTTATGAAAATAATAGACACCCGATAGCAATTATACTTGGAATGTTGAATTTGGATCTTTTCCCAGGCTAGTGGGATTTGTGGACCAGTTGTCGTTGGTGATGCTGGGCAGGGGCAAAGACCACAACTCTCAGTCATATGGTGCCCCGAGAGGAGACAAATGACTCTCCAATGCGCTGTGTGGCCCCTGGGATGTGTGGTAGGTCAGGTGCATTGCACACGTGCTGTACTTACGGTGATCTTGACTTATGATGGGCTGTGGGGATGCAAGCCCACTGTAGGTCAGTGGGCACCTGTAAGTTCTTCAAGTGGTGTGATTAATGGTGGAAATTCTTGCTCGGCTTTCCCTGCTCTCAACAGGACAGTGTTCTGGGACTAGACCATTTGGAGCCAGGCTTAATATCTGACACATAGTGAATATCCTTTACATATTCTGTACTTTTACAAAGTTCTCCAATCAAGCAGTAAATGCTTCCTAGATTTTTGTCCTTTCACCAAATACTTTTTTTTTTTTCAGTACTGGGAATTGAACCTAGGGCCTTGTATTTGCTAAGCAAGCACTCTACCACATGAGCCATGTCTCCAGTCCTTTTTGTTTATTTGTGTGCTTTTAGATTGTTTTTCAGATAGGGTCTTTTTTTTTTTTGCCAGAGTCAGTCTTGAATGTAGATCCCCCCATCTCCATCTCCTGAGTAGCTGGGATTATAGGCATGTACCACCAAGCTGGACATCTTTCACCAAATTCATGACTGAGACACAATGCTTTTGCTTTCAACAGTGAATGTCATGGCTTAAACCATCATCATTTTCCTCAGCAAAGATACACTGGTATTAAAGTTTTCCAGAAAGTTCAAGTGCATGGGTTGAGATCAGTGAAGACTTTCTGGTATTTTGTTCTTAGCTTGAGCTGAGACCAGAAGTAATGTTTGCATGTCTCTTTTATTATCTTTTATTCCTAGGAGCATAACACTGTGCTAATAACTGTAGGAAAGCAAGCAAATGCTACATTCTAGATCTCTCTTCCCACCTCTCTGCTTCAAGTGAGGAGTGCAAGAGTCATGAATAATGAATATGGAGATAAGAGGATGAAACTGGGAAATCAATTTACTGCAAAGTATTTGCATATTTTATTAAAAGAAACTGTGTGTGAGACCCATAACAGGGTGTGGTGATTTTTGTTTTTATTTGATTTGTGTACACCATGCCTCTGGGAGATGTGACAGAGCACAGTCACCCAGGTGGGTTTTTGTTTTTTATTTTTCTCACTGATATCCAAGACTCTTGGTGCACTAGGGTACTGAGGGATGTAGATGTTGACCACAGCCTCTTATTTTACAGAACAGGACACTGAGGTCTGCAGGGATTTTGTGGGTTAGTGGCAGAGCCATGATTCATCTGGAAGAAATCCATTGTCCTCAAATTTAAGGAGCACAATAAAGAAAGATGTGTGAGTGTGCATATCCACAATCTGTTATATCTTTGGTCAAAGTGAGGGAGACAAGAATTCTTTTCTTCTTATAACACACACACACACACACACACACACACACACACACACACACACACGCACAAAGTCAGGCACATGTACGCCGGGATACATTTGACATTTACTTTGACAGAGTCAAGAGAGAGTATGTGATGGTTCATTGAATATACGCAAGACACCCCCACTGAGGCCTTTCCCACACCATGAACAAGTTAAAGCAAACAGATCTCTCAATGAAGAGGTGGACTTTGTGGGATTTCTCCCCTTACCCCTAAACACCCTCAGTCCCATAAAAAAGTTTGAAGTTATATCATACGTATATGCATATATACATATATATATATATATATGTATCTTATTATATATAGTTGGCTGTTGTTGATTGGATGACAATATCCGAAGCTTGGGAACAGCTACCCACGTCCAACCAAGAGGCCTGCAATGGCTGGAATCTTTCTGTTGGGGTTGTCTGAAATTTGTGCAGCCATAAGGCCACGGTTCTACCTAGTGGCTTTCATTCTGGGATTATCTTGCCAGGGATCCATCCTTCCTTGCAGCTGCTGCCCTACAGATTCCTGGTATCCTAGGTTACTTTTAGGACTCCGTGCTGCTCAGAAACCTCCCAAGATTGCCGCTGTACCTTCTCCCAGGCTGCCTAACAAATGTTTGCCAAGTGGCTGAATTAAAGAAGCTGCAGTCTTAGGAGGTGCAGCTCCAGAGGAGCAGCAGATCAGTGAAAATGAGCACAGGCAATGTCTGCATCTGGGCTTGGTGGGTGGGATGAAAGAAATCAGTTGGGAATGCCTTGACCAGAGCGGGATGACTGGGCTCTACAGTCTGGTCTGCCATTGACTATCCAAATGACTTTTAGGAAATACTGCACCCATCAGTTCATTCATCTGTTCACCCATTATCCCCTAAGCCCTCACTCAGCATCTGTGCCAGCTGGGCCTCACGTGAGGCTCTGAGGGTACACAGTGAAATGCGGGTATTGCCGGTGAAATGCTCACAGGCTTACTGGCTTGTAAGAAGCAAGAGTCACAAACCCAGCAAGCGAGGGTGGTAGGTAACATAGCACAGGGCCAGAGGGAGCCCATGGGGAGGGACTTCATTTCCCCTGGGGCAAGTGGCCAGGGAAAGGGTGGCGCTGGCCTGGGGCCGGAAGGTGAGTGGGAACGTGTCAAGTGAAGAGGGGAGAGGAGAACTGAGCACTTTGGAGGGGCTGTAAATTTCTTCCTGTAGGAAGAAAGTGCACAGGACAATGTCATTTAGCCAGTTCAGCCACTTCCCATGGTGCAACTGGGGAATCAGGTCCTGGGTTGTGATATTTTGGATGGAAAAGAGGGTACTGCCAAGATTCCTGGTATCTCTTTTTTTTTCTTTTGGCAGTCCTGGGGTCTGAACTCAAGGCCTTGCACTTGCTGGGCAGGTGCCCTGCCACTTAGTCATGCTCTTAGCCCCTGTCATCTATTTGTGAACAGTCTTTTGAACTTGGGTCTTGGCCTAGGGTCTACAAGACTCTCAGGCTATCTTACATTTGTCTTTGTATTGTAGGGGAAGAAATTTGGGTCCCAGAGAGAGCAGGAAGGTTCAAAGTCATATACAGTGGTGTGCAGCCAAATGTTAGGTGGCATTCCTCACAGAGGCATTCAGAGATAAAGTGAAAGTAGTGCTAGAAGGAAAATATCAGCCCGGGATTGATCTTTACAGAATGGAGTGTATACTGGAAGCTTCCTTTGCTTCCTGGTCTGTTCCTCCTTCTACTTATACATGGTGGTCATCCTCTGGGCAGTAACACTTCTCCTTTGTGTGCATTCTGGAAGGAGCTGTCAATCAAAGTACTCTCATTCCTTTAAACAATGAATGGGCACATGACCTGAGCTAAACCAATCAAATTCTCTCCTGAGATTCTTGTGCAAAGACAGGTAAGTATAAAAGAAGGCTGGTGCTGACTCATCCTGGCCTTGGCCTTCTGAGGGATGCTGTGTGGTCTTGTCCCTTGCATTGCCAGAGCTGCCCTAGGGCTGTCTGCATGTGTCTAGTGCAGCCTTCCCTTCCTTCTGTGAGTGCGTCCATAGGTGTGGTTTTCGGTGGGCTGACCTGTCTTGCTCAACCTCAGTTTTCTCATCTCCTCATCTATATGAAGCAGTGCTGATGTGGCACCTGATGAGGCAAGGAGTGAATGCAGTCTGTGTTATTACTGAGGCACAGCCAGTGGTTGTAGAAAGCACAGCCCAGGAGAGTTTCGGCTGTCCTTGGAAGTGTGTGTAGCTGTGTTCCACTGGTGACTCCACTTAAAATATGCTGTGGAGGGAGCCCGGGGGAACATACACTGCTTGCTGAGTCCGTGGTTTTGCATACTATCATTAAAAGGAATTTCTAAAAATAGGCTCAGGTCAGAGAAGGCATCCCAGACAGGAATGTTTTTTTCAGAGCTTTACCCACATCCCTGTGATTTCACATCCCAACAGCCTGGCTGCTTGGGGAGAGGGACCTGGCCCAGCTAAGTCACCTTTGTGGTCATTTCTGCAAGAGAGGCCTGGAGTATCCCCTGGACAGTTGGGGCACAAAGTCGCAAATGGAAACACAGCCTTCCAAAGTGCAGGGTGGGTTTGGCCTCCGGGACTCTGCCCTTCCTGGATAAAGATGGCTTCTGGTGGAAACAGTGGTCTCCCCCATGATGGGGTCCTGGGTCTCCAAGCTCTGCCTCTAGCTCAGGTTGCTTGTCTGAGTTTCAAACCTTGACCTTATAGGCCAAGCATTTTTGCCTATTAACTTACCTGTCTAGGATAAATTTATTCCATACCACACCTGGTCCCAAGCTGTGCTCTTCTGTTCTCCACACCCACTCACCCGGGAGCCCAAATCGAAAGGGTGGCTTCTTCACCCTCTCTGTCCATCCAGGCTCCAGCAAGTCTTGCTGACATCCATCCTCTAAATATCTATAGGCCCTGCTCACACTCTCTATCTCTCCCCAGCTTCTTGTCTGGGATTCAGAGATAAAACTAAATACTTTTGAATAAAGGGAGGGAGGGAAAAAGAAATAGTAACCAATGAGAAGTGAAGGCATATAGAATTCCTAGGACAGGCTCTTAGAGGCTCTCTCTTAGTCCATAGAGAGAAAAGTGAGGTTCCACAAAGGCAATATACCAGAGTCATTCCTGGCCATCCTGGTGTCTATGAGACTTAGGAAAACATGATTCTTGCTCTGGACTAGCACAGTCCTATTCCAAGACACAAGGCTTGGAAAGCAAGGTTCAGTTCAAATTTCAACCTCTAATCACTGTCTTGTGTAGTCAATCACCTGCACAACCATACAAGGGCAGCTTGAAAAAGACTTGTCCGGAATCCCACAACCAGGAGCTTGAGATGAGAACTTGATGGCCTGGTGCTTTCTAACAGTGTATTTGTTAAGCTTGTGAGGACCCCTACTCCCTCCCAATGTGCAGCAGCATTTCAAAAGCAGATGGCAATGTAGTCCCGGCCACTACCCTCTGTCCCAGCATCTCAGTGGATTGGGATCTTTGTGGGCTTGTTCACATGGAGCCATGACTGGCAGTGTGCTCTTGGATCAGAGGTATTTCTTCTGGTGACACCTTGTGGCAAAGGAGGTGGTTGCCTTCTCCAGCCCCCAGAATGGGTCCCTCTAGCCACCTTGAAGGTGGCCCAGTGGCTGTGCACTGTGGCTGAGAGGACAAAAAGAGCACAGGCCCTCCTCTACTGGCCTTCTAGAACTGAATTATACTTTCTGCATAACTTGTAAGAGTGATGTCACTCACCCATGCAGGAAATCTTGCATAATAAACAATCGAATCATGTAGATACTGAAGTCCTCCTGGTCCATCCCACACATGTCACCAAAGATTATCACCACATCTTTATAAAGTAGCATTAGGTCCTCCTCTTCCCTGCCCACGGATAAGTGGGGACAGCAGGCAATGCACAGTTTGATTCCAGAGTCCTTCTGTTGGTGCCAGGCAGCTGAGTTCTTGCTGCTACTTGGCCTCTCTCTCACTGAGACTTTGAGACAATGGCTGAGCCTCTGAGCTTCATCGCTTCACGTAAGGAATGTGGCTGATAACCTTCCCAGACAACTATTGCAGGTTGTTGAGGAAAAGATCAGGGAAGGCACTTTGAAAGGTGATGGGTGCTATGCAAACGTGAGGCCTCGCCAGTTGATCCAGCGCCGGGAGTGCTAGCAGATCAGAGCCCCTGAGTCCTGCTGAATCCTACCAGAAAAGCTCGTATGTCTGAAGGCTGGGGATGCCCTCCAAACAGTCCAATCAGCATAGAGGGAGGAAGCATCAGGGTTGCCCCCCAACTTTCTTCGCTAACCACAATGAGGCAGAGGTACTCTGAGTAGCTCTAGGAAATCAAAGGACTAGAAATATATTGAAAAGAGATGGGGAGTCACATCTTACAAATCATTTCTGTTTTCTAGTGTTTTTGGTATTGCAGATGTGATTCCTAAGGAAAAGAATCAATCTACCAGAGTATTAAACTGACGTGACTCCTCGTCAGTTTAATACTAGATTTCTATCTTCTGTCTGCTGTGGCCTGGGCCTTTCAGTGGAATTCAAAATCCTCTTTGTTTTCCTTGTCAAATTCCCGGTGTTGCAGTGAAGCTACTGCCCCCTGTCCCCACCCCAGGATCATTGGAGACACAAGCTTCAACATGGTGACTGGTGAGCCAGTAGGCCTGGCTAGAGGCCTATCTCTGCTGTGGACTGGGTGTTTGATCTAGCCTTGAACAGTGGTTCTCAACTGGAGATGTTTCTGGCCCATTGGGCAGGGGCGCACGGGGCGATGTCTGGGGAGATGTTCCTGGCATACATCAAGGAAAAGCCAGGATGCTGACACATAGCCTATGCTGTTCAGGTCAGACCCTCCCCTTTCTTTCCATCCTGAAGCCTTAGCTTAGCTGGACAGGAATGCCAGTAGTGTAGGGTTAAGGAAGCCCCTGGCCCTCTGTGACCTGCTGTTTCCTCACCTGCAGATTGCAGGTGGGGAGAGTCACACACTAGACAATGCAGAAGGTCTCTGAAAGCTTCTGCAGTCTAACCACCTCTGGCACAGAGTGATTCAGAGGTTCTTCATCACTGGCTTCCTGTCCCAGGACACCAGACCTGTTATAGCAACTCCAACACCAGGGCGTGACGTGACATGACACTCAGCTGGGAGACACCAGCAGGAAGCTCTTCACAGTGACAGTCACCAGAAGATGCCACCCTGAAAAGCAGACACTCTCAGCCCCCAAGCTTTTGTTTGTCTCCTTATCTCCTCCTTAAATAAGGCACTGTGGCTCCTGCATTTGCAAAACTGTAGGCTAATTGGACCTGCTATCACATGAGCACTGAGCCCAACAACTTGCCTAAATGTTCCAGCACGTTCCAGCTGTGGTTGGTTGTCTTGAGACCAGTCCAGGCAGGGTACAGGTACTAGTTGGTGATATTTGAGGTCAGAGCCTCTGTCCCTGTGGCCTTTCGTTCTGTCCACTCTTGCTTTGCTCAAGGGCCCCCTTCTGGGCTGCCCTGCTCCAGAGGTGCCTTTGTTGTCCGTCACCCGCATGTGAATCCAATGCCCTGTGGTAGTTGAGTCCTGGCTCCCTTGCTTTCTAACTGTGTAACTTGGCAGTCATGGAGTAACTGCCCAGGTGTCTCTACCAGGAGGTTGCTGGCTACATCTTTAGGATGTAGGTAGTGCTCACCGGTGTGGATGGGCCATTTCTGCCCAACCAGGGCTGTTTTTATAGGTGGTCTTTGCTCCAGGACTGTTTATCATGTTGACCAACGCATGCTCACAGCCCTGGGGCCCCGAGGCTCTTTCTACCCAATCCACCTTCCTTCTTCTCTCCCTCCAGGTGCAGGCCTAGTACCACTGTGTCTCAAGACTTCTCTGTCCCACTCCTGCCCCCTTTCCCCTTGTCCTTCTTAGCATCTATTCTTGTAGGATCTGAACTGACATACCTAAGTGAGACTAAAAATTCCCGACTGTCAGTCCTTGTCTATAAAACAGGGTGAATCAGATCTGTTGCATTGCATGGGGACATTGTGAGGGTTAAATACACATCCAACTATGCAAACCATGCAGTTGTGCAAATACTATGTGTTACTGTCCCGTCAAAGCCTGCTGGTCTCAGGTGCCCTTTCTGTGGAGACCCTTGAGGATGCACAGGAAAAGGAGGCTGCTGTTGGTGGCTTAGCCTGTGGCAGGTAGGGCTGTTTTGTGTGTAGTGAGTGTTCCAAGCCCTCACTTGCCCAGTGCCAGGAGTTTTCCCATCTCCAGCCCAAAATGACCTCAGGCCATTCCACATGACACTGGGTGAGAAACGCTGTGCCACGCTAAGCCCAGCTGGGATGTCAGTGGATCCTCACTCCTCCCTAAGTAGGCACACTTTACTTGGGGTCCTGAAGGTTTCAAGTCACAGTCTGGAACCATTCATTGATGCAGAGGCAGAGGCTTCAAGGGAGTGGTCGGCAGCCAGTCACTATCCGGGAGAGATGAGTGTCCAAGTGCATCCACAGAGAGCTTGGTTGGGGTGTGGGTTCCCTGGTGAGCAGCAGTGTGTTGCCAGTCCTCCTCAGAGGGGCCCACGTCCAAAGGGGTCAGCTGGGAATGACAGGGCAGGTAGGTGGCCATTTTGAGACTCCTGAGCCTGTGGTAACATAGGAACCACTTTGTCATGTCTTACCCTATTCTGCCTGTGCTCTGACACCCTCTCTTATCGATTTTTAAAAAATATAGTTAACATGCTAGCATATTTTTGTAGCATGGCTCACTGCTTTATGGGATAAGATTGTGGAAATGACAAATTGCTGAAATAATAAACCCATCTTCTAATGCTGCTCAAACCACGCCCTCCCTCTGAAGGCTGCTCTCTGCCCTGGGAGAGCCCACCCTGACCACCAGCTATGGCTGGGGTGAGCTCCATTTCCCAGAACTTCCTTCACTGCCCACCTGGGAAGTGTCCCTGCTGTCTGCCTTCTCCAGACAGCCTGTCACCTTGTCTTTTGGCTCATGGCACTGGGGAGCTCCTTGCTGTCCATGTAGCCAGGCACCCCCAGGGGAACCACCACATCTACACCTACACCTCTGTGCTTTTTTGTGATGACGATATTGCTCTGCCGAACTCAGAGGAGCAGATAATGGAGAATGGCTGCAAAAATGGCCACAATTTTTCCCCAATTTACATCCTTGTAACTGACATTGTAGCTTATCTCATGGGATGAAGTCCATTTCTTGGCCCCATGAATTGGGGTTTGTGATCTGCTTTGACCAATAGAATGCAATAGAGTGACAGTATGCTAGTTCTCTGTTGAGACCTAAAGGGACCCTCTGTGCTGCTGTCTTTGACCCTCTGCTGAATGAAGGTGCATGGGCTGGCCTGTTTGAGGACAAGAGAGGAGGTGAAGCAGAGATAAGCCATCCCCGAGGAGACTCTCCTAGACCAGCCAAGCGCTGGCCAACCTGGAAGGTGACTAAAATGCATGAGTGAGCCCAGGCCAGATCAGAATAACCAGGCGTTGGAGCCTACCCACAATTCCCATCCACAAAGCCATAAGCCAGGGAAATGGTTATCCACTTCGTTTTGGGGTGTTTTGTTACCCAGTGAAGCTGATGGATGCCCTTTGTATAGAGCCAGTTTTGCTGACACAGGTGGGAAGGTGTGGGTAGCACTTGAGGAGGTAGAGGGAAGTGAGTTTCCAGAGCAGCTATCACCCCTCTGCATCCTCTGGGCAGACCAGGAAGTGCTGAGCAGTTGGGTATCAGATGTCAGGACCAAAAATTGCATGCAAGCAGGAAGAAAAAAAAAAAGCCTGGGTCTAAGGTTGTTATTTATAGCAAAAATTTAAACAGAGAAGCTCTGTCAGTTTTCTGAATTACTGACAGTTGCAGAAATGTTAATACAAATCTTTATAAGACTGGCCAGATGTTCGATATTAAACAAGCATCTGTTTTGTATAGGAGACTTTTTATGCCCTCCGCACTCTGTCTCTTTCTCTCTCTCCCCTTCTTATCCTCCTGTCTTGATCCCAGGCTGGATCAGGGCCGTTGCTGAGGGTAATTGCCTCAGAAATAGTTTTATTTAGTTTCTGAATGCTGGTGTCCGCGGTGTCAGAAATACACCCCCAAAAAATAACCCTGGGAAAGGTTAATAATGGGCTTTCTGGTGTCATATTCTGCACTTTATGTGTTGTGGTAATTATTATCATTAGGGCTGTAAGAATGTCTAGTTATCTTTCTTAATCACATACTATAAAGAAGTGCTTCTGAACACATATCTATTATTTAATCAAAATTTCACAGTTATTGGCATTTGTGCTCCGCCAGGGCTGTGTTTATTTTCTGTTTTCAAGGGGGAGCGTTGCCTCCCAGAGAAGAGGGGGGCCCGGGTCCATACCCACTTTCATCGCTGTCATAGCATGTGACACTCGGGGCTATTAATATCAGAGACGCCACACACATGTTATCTCCCCCACTGCCTTCAGCCGCACTCTAGGAAATAAAGGGGAGATCTGGCAGGACTGAGACTTTGAACGTATGCCACTTCTGGGGACAGAGTAAAGCAAGTATGGAGGTCAGTATGGAATCCCTGTGGGGACCCCTCGAGGCATGCCCATTCAGAAGGTGACTAACACCTAAAGGGTGTTTCTATGGCTTGGATGAGGTTTGTTCCCAAAGGTGGAGTTTCATGCACTGGAAGCTTGGTCTCCATTGCGGTGATTTGAGAGGTGCTGGACATTTAAGAGGTGCAGCCTAGTGGGAAGTCATTGCGGGCATTGCAACTAGGGGGAAAAGGGTTAAACTAATTCCATGAGACCCTCGTTAGTTCTCTAGAGGGGGTTGTTATAATAAAAAGAGCAAGACTAGCCCGTTCCAGGTCTTTCTCTGGCTCCTTCTCTCATGCTTTCTCACCGTGATGCTACTGTAACGCAGCCATGGGTGCCCTTCCCAGAGGCAGAATCAGTGGGATATTCCAGTCTTAGATTTTCAACCTTCAATACCGTTAGCTTAATAAGACTCTTTTCAGCATAAAGTACCTAGTCTTCAGTGTTTTGTTGTAGAAACAAAAAGTGGACAAATACAAGAGTATTTGTATTCTACTCTCCCTGCTGTGAGGGTGCCTCCAAACTCCCCTCTCCTTTACAGTCCTGAAAACAAGCCCAAGCAGAAAGCATCATTGTTCCATTTTACAGAGAGGAAAGTTGAGGCTCAGGGAAAATGACTTGCAGGGGTCACCTAGCTACTGAGCTGGAACTCAAGGCTGCTCCTTGTTTGATTCTAATGTCCAGGCTTCAACATGAAGTCCCTTTGCTGTAAAGACAGTGGCCACCAACCTCGTGTGACTGCCGAGCATTTGAAATGTGGCCAGTTCAGCGTGAACTGTGGTTTAGGTAGAAAATCCCACTGGATTTTTAAGATGTAGTGCAGAAAAACTTGTTATGAGACATCGGATCAGCAATTTTAAACTTTGATTGCATGTTGAAATAATAATATTTTGTACACGTTGGGTTAGATAAATTACATGACTAGAACTAATTTATCTGTTTATTTTTGCTTTTTTAAAATGTCTACTGGGTGAAGGCAGGGGTGCTGCAGAACACCCTACAAGACACAGGGTGGCCCCTACATCAAAAGATTATCTGGCTCCCAATATTGATAGCGCTAAGGCTGAGAAGCCCCGGTTAGACCTTGTATATTTCTTTTCCTTTGTGGGGTCCCCAAGGATGTCAGCAATGCTCTAAGAGAAAGAGGAGCCCATTTTGATGTTGCTTCTTCTGGGGATTGGCATAACTGTGGCAGTCCAGGGTCTGCTACAGTCTGAATGCTTATATCCCCCAAAGTCATGTGTTAGAATCCTGACACCCAATGTGATGGAGTTAGGTCATCGGGGCAGAGCCCTCAGCTCAGGAATGGAATCAGTGTCCTTATAAAAAAGACCACCTTGTGAGCACACAGCAAGGACAGCAAGGAGGTGGCACTTTCAATACAGAATGCCAGCCCTCACTGACTCACTGCTGCCTTGACCTTGGCTTCCAGCCTCCAGAACTGTGAGAAGCAGCACTGCAGTGTTTTAAGTCACCAGGTTTGTGGTCATTGGTTAGAGCGGCCTTAGGAAAGGAACACACAGCCTGTTCCACTGTGGACCCACATGGCTCATCTTCGCTCTTCCCACCTGTGTTCTAGGGGCTTTTGTAGACCAAGGAACAGAGTGTCCATTCCTCGACTGTCACCTGTCCCTGGCACCCCTGACGGAGATGTGCGGCGTCCTCTCCACTGTCCACTCAGTGTCTGGCTCACGGGCAGTGGATCCCTCCTTCTGCTGACCTTCAGACTGTTCCACACCAGCTCATGGTGCTCACGTCCACGCTTTCTCTTGGGGCAGAGGTCAGCTGTACTCTGGGTTACTCCAAAGTGTCTAGGATAGCCAGGGTCTGTCTCAGGCCCTCTCTTCCTAATATCCCATGGGCTGTTTCTGTCCGACATCCGTCTCCAGCCACAGTGTGGCTTATCCCAACTGTCTCCAGGCAGAAAGAGAGAGACAGTGCCTATGGTGGGTGCTCAGCTCCTATTCAGTTACTGGGTTCTTCTTGTTCCCAGCTGTGTCCCTGTAAGGCCCAGCCAGGTGTTGGAAGCAGGGATGCTAAGGCTGATGGTTCTTCTTGGACACTGACCAGCACTGACCCCTTTAGTCCTTCCTGCTGTATTGTCTCTTGGGTCTCCTCTAGTGAGGCGTGACAGGTGGAATTCTAAGATGGCCTTGCTATGGCTTGGATATGGTTTAATGTCCCCCACACCCATAGGTTCATGTGTTCAAGGTTTGGTCCCAGGGTGGTGGTGTTGGAGGTGGTGTCTGGTGGGAGGTCCTTAGGTCAGTTGGGAGGAACAGCAGGACCCCTGTTTCCTTCTGGCTCCTGTTTTGAGACACACAGGTTCCCTCACATGTGTGGGACGTGACATAACTAGGAGGGGCCTCACTGGAGCTGAACCGATGTCAGCGCCACACCCTTGAGATTCTAAACTATCAGCTACATAAGCCTCTTTTCTTTAGTAAGTTAGCTTGACTCAGGTATTTCATTACAGTAGTGAAAAATGGATCTACCACAGCCCCTAAGATTCCCATTCCCTGGTGTACATGTGCTGCATTATTTCCTCGTACTTGAGTACAGATGTGAATATGATGGTTACATTGACCATGACTAGGTTACTTATATGGCAAAGATGAAGGAAGGAATGTTGCAGGTAGAATTAAGGTCCCTAATCAGCTGATCAAAAGTTAATCAAAAGGGAGATCTTCTTGGGTGGGCCCAGCCTAATCAGATGAGCTCTTTAATAGCAAAATGTTTTCTTGGTGGCTTTGAGAAGAAACAAGCCAGCATGAGTTCTGCAGTTGCAAGGAAGTGATCTTTCCCGCGTGAGCATGGAGAGGACCCTGAACCTTGGGTGAGTTAGCGCCTCATCCAACACCTTGACTACAGTCTGAGAGCCCCTGGCCAGAGAACTCAGTGAAACCAGGCCTGGAGTAGGGCCAGGGCCACTGTGAAATAAAAAACGTGTTGTTTTAAGTTACTGAGTTTTTGGTCCTTTCTACCCAGCAATAGAAACAGAATATAAATGGAGAAAGTCTGGTTCCCACTGACTTAGTATTTTTATGTCCTGGCTCACCCCATCATTCTCCACACTACATGGAGTAGCCATGATTTTTTCCCTGTGGATTGAATATGACTGAGCCAGGCCCTTAGGCCTTCCTACTTTCCTGAAGCTACCAGGGCAGCTTTAGCTGTAGCTGGGGGAGCAATGGGAGGCACACAAGGAGAAAGAACCTCTTTTTCTGGTAGCTGTCACAGTTTCCCTCCTTTGCTCTTTGCTAAAGTGTTGATTTCTGTCATCTTAATCATGTTTGGCTCTTCCAGAGGACTCTGACCCTTGATTTTCCAGTATTGCTCTATCGTGCAAAGGACCCAGCCAATAACCTATGGCCTCTGAGGCCCGGGAACTCTGTTCACTGGGTGCTGTTTGCAGTGTTGGGCACATTGCTCTGTCTGGGAAGCAAATGTGCCAGTTTTTTTGCTGGGAAGAAGGGAATTGTTCTGTGTGATGGAATGAAAGAGAGAGGGGTGGGGTAGGAAAAGAGGACAGGCGAGCCAGGGGGTGGTTCCTCTGCCCTCTGAGAGCCTCCCTTCCAAACATTCATTCCCTGTAACCACACACATACTTGAAATGAAGATTTTTCTCATAAAAGAAACCAAGTTTAGGGCTGTGTTTCCTATCAGCATTAGTTTGGCGGGTTAAGAAGACAAAATAGGCTGGAAAACTAAATCCCTCCCAGGGAGCAGAAACCTGTGGGGTGGGAGAGGGGACCTGCACCTCTGTGGCGCGTGGGACCGAGGGTGCCAGTGGTTTCCAGGGTCCCTTTGCAGACACTATGCCTTTCCCACATCGCACAGACCTGCTCTAGGGAACAACAGGAGACTCTTAGGCATGCTGCAGGGCCAAAGCGTCCACTAAAGCTACCTTTGAGGGGTCAAATTCTAGAAGATTCCAAAAGGTGACAGAGACTGGAAACGGGTTTCATACCAACCTGCCCTGATTCCTCCTGAGGGAATCTTGAGGGCCTGGGATTGCATTGCTGATGTCTGGGGCAGGTTTCTAGGCTGGGCAGGGACAGAACAGAGAGGGGACGGGGTGCAAGAGTGAGCTCTGATTGCTGGGCTGTGGCAGTATGTGTGCTGTGAGTCCCTCTGGCCTCTCCAGGAAACATGGGTTCTCTTACTTGTGTCAGATGTAGGGAAGTCAGGACACGGGAGTAGGTCACAGGTGTTTCAGGAGAGATACTTACAAAGTAGCTACTATGCAATCTGCTATGCTGTGTGTCTAGGCCCTGGGCCACAAAATGGGTGTGAGCTTGCAGCCAGCAGGGGAAGAGAGTCATGTAGCATTAACAGTCATCTGGATTGGTCACTTGATTTCTGCCAGTCTCTATTCTAAGTGTCATATTTTAGCTCAGTTCTTTCCACGATCTTGCCAACCAGATGCTATTATTATTGGCATTTTAGGATTACAGATGGGGAAACCAGTCAACAGAAAGGTCATGCAGTGGCAGGAGTGGAGCTGGGATCCTTTCCAGACACGCTGGTTCCACAATCTGCACTTGTTACGACTGTGTTCGCTCATTTCTTCACATCCGGCAAAATAACCTTGATCTTCCTTTTCACTCCCGGGGGGAACTGACTACATTCCTCACTTGGGTACCTGTAGAATTTTGTTAAGACAAGTTCTAGATGTTTATGTCTACAGCATGGAACAAAGAAGAGAGCTCTTAGGATTGTAGCACTAATCGTGTACTGCAAACTCCCAAATCGAGTGGTTTTCTGAACAAACATCTCCTCTCTGTGGACCTCACGGCCTTCTATCCGGAACTGCTGCATGAGTGTCTCATCCCGGGAACCAGGCTGAGGATGCAGCGCCCACCTGGGCCATGATTCTTCCTTGCCAATGGGAGCAGCACTAGAGCACCAGGTTGTGCAGTGCTCCTTACTGCCCCACTGTGAGCCATTGCCCAAGTTCCATTGGTTCCAGCAAGTCACACGGCCAAGTCACAGTCAATGGGGTGGGAAGTTGACTCCATACACAAGGAAACCACAGGACAAGCAGGCTGGTAAGGAAGTGACATGTGACTTTCAGGCACCATTGGAAAGAGGAAGAGCCCTGACAACATAGTCTGTGGGCTTGAGGATATACATAGGAAGAGCATAACAGCAAACCCATTGCACATGTAGTAAGAAATCTTGCCAAAGTCTTTAGAGTTGAAATCTTTTCTGGTGACATCTGACAATTGCTTGAACAATTTTCCAAAGCCCCTGGTGAAAAAAAGTGAGGATTGTGGGGGTCACATGACAGATGCCTCCAATGGCTTCATGCCAATGGCTAAGGGAAAAACCTTGGGGAAAATGGTGGAACCCTTGATTTTTAAAGAATGGACTTGCTTATTATTATCCTGAGAAGTCAACCTTGGAGTGAAGGATGTGATAACCTTTGTCTTAGGGTTTTGTCAGAACTTGAATCATCCTCCCACTTAATACCGCTTCACTCATTCTAAATACTGCCACCAGTATTTACTGAAGTTTATTGAGTGCAAGGAAAAATCAACTGGATTTCAAGATTTTTTTAGTTTCACTTTTTAAGAGAGTTCTGATCACATTTTTTCTTCTTCTTTTTTTTTTAACCAATTACATGAAATATTGGCTCTTGATTTCAGTGGGCTCAGTCTCAGTGTACCCTTTTCCCTTTTCAGGTGGTCAGGTGGCCAGTATCCAGACTTTTCCAGTTCATTTCCTCCTTGTGCTGGCTGGGACTTCGTGACATGTGGCTCTTCATTCCTATGATTTAGCCCTCTGGGGACAGCCAGCCCTCCTCTGGGTCAAGGCCATGCAAAGAGTGTGTCCAGGCCCCCACTGGTGAAAAGTATTCTTTCCTGTATGGAGTTTGAAATTATGTTATGTGACATTATGATGCTGTGACATGTTCTGTGTCACACCAAAAACAGCTCCCCTGGAGATGAAAGCCCGGGACATTACTGTTTAATCACATCACACCCAATAGTACATGGGCTGTGATTACAGTCTGGGGAAGTCAAAATACAACCCAGGACCTGGGGATTGTTAAAGTGATTGAAACACGGAAATGCATCTGAACAGACAGGTCTAAATCTTACTGGGTTACCATTATTGTTATAATAAATAATTGTAATAATCCTATTCATTTTATAGCTCCTGAAATTCTTCTTCTAGATTAATTCATTTGACTAGGTTGGGGAGAACAAATCCTAAGGTTTAATTTCTCTTGGAAATATCAATCTCCAGTCTATACTACCCCTGGCTGCCTTTTTAATGGTCCCAAAGCACAGCTTTCCCCTTTGTTTCTCGGCTCAAAAACTTTTGTAAGACTTTCATGTCTGGAGAACAAGCTCCCAATTCCTTGTTCTGGCATTCAAGGCCCTCAGGAGTCCCAGCAAACCTGTCTTTCCAGCTGTGTCTTACTGTGTATCCCTGGCTGGCCTCAATCTTGAGATCCTTCTCCTCTGCTTCCTGAGTGTTAGGATTATAGGAGTGCACTACCACACCCAGCTCAGCCTTATCTCTTGATTCCCTTCATCACAAGCACTTTTCTGCTTGCTGGGTGCACAGCTCTGGCTTCTGTGCTGGCACCTTTGCCCACCCAGCTTCTCCCCGTGGGTGCCCTTTCCTCCCCTCTTCACACACACGTGGCCAATACAACCCATCTGGCAAGCAGGGTCCTCCTGCTCTGGGGACTCTTTGAGCTCCCTCAGCACCTCGTCTGTTCTCAGGACAGCCTGCCCTGCTTGAAAATACCAGGAAAAATCATAGCGGCAAACTTTTCAAAATGGAGTCAGACAGCCACAGGGAAGCAGGGTTTGTACACTTGCAGATGCTGTCCCTTTGCCCTTGGACTGCAGTCACCTGGAATGACCAAAACAACTGGACAATTGCTGACAGTTGATCCTAGGCTCAACCCGCACATCAAGACATTACTGGACTCTTGTTTTAGGGGTAATTGCTTCACTGTTCATGCTTTTCTTCCTCTTCTACTGGCCACTCAGCCCTTATTCCTTCTAACACACAAGCTCCCACTCTTCTTGCCTTCCTCGGAGCACCGATTTGAAGCTGTCTGAACTCATGTCTCTTAAATTCTAGTTCCTAAGACCCTGAATCAAGCCCTTTTCATTTTTGCAGATTCTAAGTCTGAATGGGTCAGCACCTGTACAAGAATCATAGCACATATCTTACTTCCTCCAACTGTGAGCTCATTGAGGCTGGATCTGAACTTGACACTGTTTTGTATCTCTGATCTCTGCTACTGGGGCCCTCCCCACCCTGCCAGGCACCCAGCCTGAGTCATTAACAGCTTTTCCTGTAAAGGGCCAGATAGTAATTATTTGGACTTTCCAAGCCTTAGGGCTCTCTTGCAACTACTCACTTTGGCCAATGTAGTTTAAAAGCAGCCATGGCCAAAATGTAAATAAATGGACACAACTGTATTCCAATAAAAACAGTCAAAGAGCTGGATTTGGTTGTGGGCTACAGTTTGAAGACCCTTGGTTCAGCCGAATGTCCTCAAAGGTGTTTCACAAATATTTGCTGATTCATGGGATGGGTGGGTGATGGAAGAAAGAAAGAAAAATTCAGAGTATTTGGGAACTGTTACCGAAGTCCATAGGTCAGAGCCAGAGCCTGACAACCACATAGCCACTTGTACAAGAGGGGAAAATCAGAGTGTCGTGTCCCCAGGAGTGTTCCATTCTAGGAAGAGGGCAGTCACTGAGAGTAGGTGGGACCCCTAGTGCCTGGTGACGTGGGAGGACAGTTGGAGCACACAGTGAGGCCAGCCCATGGGTCAGTGATGTGTGTAGTCAACACAGAGCAAGGTGACCCTGGCCACACCCCACCCAGGATCCTGTGATACAAGCTCTTGCTGTTGCCCTTCGAGTAAGGAGGTCAGTAGCTTGGATTGATGGTCACATGTTGGTGATAACAGCTTTGGCAGTGCAGACCTTATCAGATCATTTGCTTCTTCTCTGTACTGAACCCAGAATCCAGATAGTGGCCTCTGTAGCCCAGAGTATGGCAGGAAGAGGGTCCTGTGGGCTCTTATTGTAACCAACACGGTCTTGTGACATAAAGCCTAGAGCCTGAGCCAGACCCCTGGGGGTAAAGCTTGACATGCACTTGGCCCTTTGTTGTCTGTACAGGATTCTCCCTGGGCCTCTCTTCCCTGGATCCTCAAGATTGGCTGCAGAAGGCATTACTGTCCTGGGAAGAAAGAGCTTTGTAGAGTGGATGGAGGGTTTGCTCAGGGCTGAAAATGGTAGTGCTGTCTTCTCGCCCCAGTGGAAGCAGAGTAGGAGTACTGAGGCAGCACATCTCCCATCTGAAGCTCCTTGAACTTCAGCGTTGTTGCTACAAAGCTGGGATACTCCTACAGAGATGGCCATGGTGTATTTGGTTCCAAAGTCCCTTTATTACTATGACACACACAAATACAGTCACTGGCTTCCCAGGGGATGAGCAGAACCCCAGGGATGGGGAAGTTCCACGTGTGTGGGAGCCCTCTTTCAGGATGAGACCCAGGGGCTCAAAAGTAGGGCTGGCACCATAAGAAAGAATACCAAGCTGCTGGGGCAACACAGGAGAGAGGTGCGGATGGACCTGAGGACCCACACAGATGACCATGGGCAGATTTCAAAGCTGAAAGTGCAGAATTTCCAGGCCTTTCCCAGGTAATCAGTGACCTTGCTGGTCACCTAAGTTCCCCTCCCCTCCTCCTATAGGAAGGCACAAAGAAAAGAAGAACAAAACCGACCTTTCTTTAAAAGAAATTGGGCTGGAGGGGTATGGCTCAGAGGTAAAGCACTTGCCCAGCCAGCGGCCAACCACTGCAAAACAAAGAAACAAACCCAAAACAACAATAACAAAATTACAATGCTTAAGTGAGATATACTCTCTCATCCATGGCTCTTTGAATAAACATGCTCCTTTGGATACAAATACAATGCTCTCCAACAACATGATGTTATTATTTTCCCTGTAAATGAAGAACGAAGGAGAACTCAGAAGTGAAGGTGGATTATGA
This sequence comes from Castor canadensis, assembly GCF_047511655.1. Lineage (NCBI taxonomy): Eukaryota > Metazoa > Chordata > Mammalia > Rodentia > Castoridae > Castor > Castor canadensis. The sequence goes on along the minus strand of NC_133388.1, from coordinate 13,098,725 downwards.
AGTTTGATTTCTGCATTTCACCCAATTCATGAGCTCAGCACAAAACCGTTTAAGAGCACTGGGAAAGTAACTTGAAGTAGGACAATCCACTGACTATTAAAACAAAAAATAAACCAAACGAAGGTTGATTCTTGTGATTCATTTCATTGTTCTCATTTTTTTCTGTTAATGCACAAGAGAAAAAGTGCTCAAATTAGAACATGAAACAAAGAGAAGCCTGAGAGAGGTAAGATGCTACTTTCTTCCATGACTGTGGGCAAGATGAGGAAGACAGCCAGTGTGAGGAAGAAAGGCCCCATGCGCAACTTTCTTCTTTTGCTTATGATTTCTACTTGTCTTAGGACTACTTCTTTCCTTCTCTCTCTCTCTCTCTCTCTCTCTCTCTGTGTGTGTGTTTAAACCCTACCTCCCAGCTCTCAACATTTTAAAAATTCTTAATGATGTAACCTGAGGTTGCCATGGCAACTAATTTCCTTGCCTAGGCGGTGGTAGAGGCCTGTGATGGGGCTGCCATTGAAATCACGAATAATTTTCCTTTTCTTTCAAAATTAAGTAGAGCGTCGAAAGTGTTCCGCTGTGGCTTTCCCTGCCCCCAAAGAATAAGACTCCAGTGCACAGAAATATCCAGTTATTGCATTTCTCCAGTATCTTTTATGACTTCCTTCTCCATCGGCACATAGACGGTCCCTCTGGAAAAATAACCAGAGCACATTCCTTGTTATTTCTCTTTTGTCAGTGTGAGAAATGGTTCTGATGAAGTCTAATGACATTTGATGGGTCCTCCTCCCTCTTTTTTTTAATTGCCTTTAATTTCTTCTCATTCTTAAAAATAACGAAGTTTCTTTCTCCTTGAGTCTGGAGGACAGATTGGTAAATTGCGCTTCCGTGCACAAAGAGGCTGTTTGGGTCTGAAGGTTGGTATTGATGCAAATTCTCCCTGAAGCTGTCCCTGCCACTCTGAGGCTCAGGTATGGGCCGGATGCCTTTTCTGGGAGCTGCCTCAGTTACCAAACCCCTGGACAAGCACAGGCTTCCTGCCTTCCTGATTCCCATCAGCTCCTAGGCCAGGGAACCTCGCTCCTTCCCTAGCACAGCATGGAGATTCTTCCACAAGGTTCCAAGTTCTGTGACATAGCATCAGCCTGGCATGCTTTCTGCCTTGGTTTTCTCTGAGGGGCTAGGAGGACACCTGCCATTCAAAGAAGCAGGCGAATCTATAAAGGAAGTAAGAAAACAGCAGTTCTTTGGTCTGGGGTTCTTCAGCCGGGTCAAGGATATAAAACTGGGGGTCAGAGTGGGATTGAAGAGGAAGGGTTTTGGGTGGAGACTGTATCCTGGAAAGTCGGGCTCTGTGGAGGAGAGGGAGGGTGGAGAATCAAGGAGACACCATCGCCCTCCCTGCTGATGGCCACGGTCTGGCCATCAGTTCTTGTTTTGACCTCTCTGGGCTCTGGGACACTGTTAAGCTACCTCATTTCTCCTTGTGCTAGAGAACCAGAGCTTTGTGAAAGCTAAGCACATGCTCTGCCACTGAGTACAACCCGCTCTTCCTCCTTTTGGATTTCTTTCCTTCTCTGGCTTTAATAACCAAGGTCTCTCCATGATCTCCTCTCACCTCTCTTCCTGTTCTTTCTCAGACCCTTGCCAGTGCCTCTGAGGTGGCACTTCCCAGATTTGCCAGCTCAGTCACTGTTTCTCCCCAGCCTGCACTCAGATCATTCACACAATGTCCCTAGATGTGCCTTCAGCTATGGATCAACTCTAAACAAGCACTGTATCACACAGTTCTCACCTGCAAGTCACCCTGGGATGTCCCACTGACCCCCCAAGTCCCATTAGAGCTCCTCGTTTGGCCCTCACACTCCTTCCAGGTCTTACCCACATGGCAAGCTGTATGTCGTCCACACAGCTGCAAACTTGGGAGCAGTCTTCACTCTTCTTTCCCACAGGTTCGTGGTCACCAGTTACCAGGGCCATCAGGTTTTCATCTGAAGAGCCCTTCCTCCCGCCCACTGTTCCAGGGATGCTTAACAAGGGTCACCTTTCCTTGCATGGAGCTCTCAAGGCAACACCTGCCACCCTCCCTGTTCCTCTCGGACACAGGGGAGCTCTCTCCAATGCAAACACAACCAGGCTGGTCCCTGACCAAAGCAAGTTATCTTAGCCATAAGCCTGTAAGTCCACATCTTTGGAATTGTTCTTCTGGGCTCTTAGATCCTTTGGGGGTTTGTGGTGGGAAAGAGAAACTTTCAAGTTGGGAGGAAGCAGGAGCCAAGGCAGAGGTACTGTGTGGAAGACTTTGCTGTCCTTCCTCATCGATAACAAAGCAGACTAGTCCTCAGCAGTGTGCACACAGCTCCCCAGGGCAGAGCTGGGATATGAACTGGAGCCTTATAAGTCCTACACTTTTCCCAGATGTCTAGGACTGGCTGGCCTAGGCAGGGGACATTAGTCTCTCTTCCTCTGACCCTCAGACCTAGGGATTCAGCCCTCAACTCCTCTTGCCACAGCACTGCTTGGGCCAAGTCCCATGCCAAGTGCTGGGTGCAGAGCACATAAGAACCCACCACTCTCAGCACCAAGTCTGGGAAGAGGGGATGCCTCACCAGCCAGTATAAAGCAATGGGGAGGTCGGGGAGCCTCCCGGCAGGGGGCAGCCTCTGCTCCCCAGTTGGACAACCTCGGGTAAGAATCTTAGCTTCTCCAGAAACCAGTTTGGCCTCTGTGAAGTGGAGCAAATTATACCTTCCCATGGCTGAGCTTGGGAGATGCACAGACAGGGGTTTGGTTACACTGCACAGCTTCACAGTCTCTACTTCCTTGTGTGCAAGATAGGAACAGTTAGATCCTCACCTCAAAGGGACCATAGTGAGAGTCAGATGACACAATGGGTGTAAAGTGCTCAACACAGCAGCCTAACACTGGAGGAGGGTTAGGAGAAGCAGCGCTGGAGGAGAGGGTGTCAGGCAAGGTGTCCTGGGGAGTGAATGGCTGAAGCTAGAGGGGGGGCTGAGAATCACCAAGGGTTGTGCGTAGTGGTGGTGGTGGGGGCAGATGAATTGTGTAGCCACTGAAAGTGACAATATGGAGCCTCCTCAAAACATTACCAGGGGATTCAGCACTCCCCATGGGGTCTATACCCAAAGAAAAGAAGTTGTCCCCAGGAGACGGCCACACTCCATGCTCACTACAGCGCTGTTCACAACACCTAAGGTAAGGAAACAACCTGTATCCATCCACAGAACAATGCATAAAGAAATTGTGATATATACAGATGTATGTATACATTGTATATGTAATGTATCAGCCCATTTTGTGCTGCAGTAACAGGATACATGAGGTAAGATTTGATAATTTATAAAGAACAGAAATTTATTCCCTTGCAGTTCTGGAAGCTGAGAAGTCCAAGATCAAGCTGCAGTATCTGCCAATGGCCTTCTTGTGGTGCCCTCACACGGCCAAATGCAGAAGTGCAAGACAAGACCAAGTCCATCAGCCAAGCCCTTTTATAAGGGCGCCTGATCTCATTCACTCGGGAGGAGTCCTTGTGGCCTTGTCACTGTTTAATACATCACATCGATAACATCTGAATTTCAGAAGGGATGAATTCAAACCATACCATAAGGGAATATTATTCTGCCTTCAAAAAGAAGACACTCTTGCCATCTGCGACAGTTTGGATGAACAAGGAGGACGTTATGCTAAGTGAAATACCAGATACAGAAGAAAAAAGTTGCACGTTATCACTTATATGCGAAACTAAAAAAAGCTGACCTCAGAGGGTGACATGGTGGTCATCTGGGGGAGAAATGGGAAGAGGTAAGTCAAAGAGTACCGAGTTGCAGTGATCAGATCCAAAGATCCAATGTACAGCATAAGGATTGTAGTTAATAGTGTATGGTATGCTGGAAGACTGCTAAGAGTTTATTTCAGGTACTCTCATCACACACACACACACAATAACTCTGTGAGGTGATGGATATGTTAATTTATTTGATGTCAGTAATTATATGTATATAATATACATGTAACTATGTAACATAATACACACTGTACATGTACAACCAAAGTAGAGGCTGGCCAACTTTTATTACAGCATGCTCAGTGAAAGGCCCAAGCGAGGGGAGCCAGGCAGGATCACCAACCTGACCTGGTTGGGAGCACCAACCAAGACCACATTCCAGAACAACAGGCAGGGCTCTTAGGCATTTTCTATCTTGTCCCCAAGCAGGAGGGACTGTGTGAAACATGAGTGCCTTGGGGATCTGAAAAACTCAACTACATTCCAGTAACCTTCCACCCTACCCAGTCTCCACATACCAAACCAAACAGCCCAAATGTCTCAAGCTTGCCCGACACCTGTCTCTTCTCTTTGTGTCTCCCCCACCACCTACTGAGATAAATGGGGGTCCCCAAGGGAAACTCTTGCCTTTGAGCCTTTTCCAACCTTCTAAATAAAGAGGACTTCTCTGGCCTTAGTGGAGGTTAGGGACCAGCTCAAAGCCTTGAATGGAAACAGAAAGTGTCTATTTACCTGGAGAGGGTCCTCTCCAGCTTCTTTGCATCAGGCATCAATTACTCAGGCAGAACAATGCCTGCAATGCACCTTTCAGAGCCCCAAAGCTGAAGGCGGTGCAATGTGCCCCAAGTCATGGTCTTCCTGTGATCGAGGGAGAGCACTCGGTAATGAGGATAAAGCACCCGGAAGGTAACGCTGTACTTAAATGTACACACGAAGCACTTTGAATGTTTCTTCTTTTGACAAAAGGAAAACTGAAGTGGGCAGCTTCAGGGAAACCTCTGTCCCTGACGTGCGCTAAGTGGTTGATCTCAGAATGTGAGCACCTTTGCTGAAGGCATTCTCACCAACAAAGGCAGGCCTTTGCCTCTGCTGCTTTCTCCTGCCCATGAGAACCATCTCTTAATGCACTGCTTGGAGAGAGAGGTGCCCCGCTGGTGTCTATCTGTGAGATGTGGACATTTAGAGCACAACTAGTGCATGGAGGATGTGAGGTGTGGGGGGTGGCACAAAGCATGCTGGGATCCTTCTTGGAGCTGAAAGGGTCTAGACTGGGGTGTAAGTTGGCAAATGGGAGCCTGCAGAGTGCCACAGGGAGAGAGATGTATCAGTTGGTGAGTAATTATTGCCAAAGTGCGGGCTAACAAATGGTCCCCAAAGTCAGTGGTTTTAAGCATCACTATTCTCGCCAGTCTGCAGGTGGGCTGGGCTCAGCTGGCAGCTCTGCCTCATGCTGTGGGTCTGGCAGTGCTGGGAGGGAGAGGGAGGTGGGTTGTGCTCCACATGGCTCATGCTGGAATCCAGGTTGACCACTCCATCCTGATGAAGTGACAATGACTCTTGTGACAATGCCTGCAGTGAGGATTTCGCAAGGTCTCTGAAGGCTTAGGTTCAGCCTTCTGGGTGTATATTATTGGCCAAAGAAAGTCACACTGTCAAGTCCAAAGTCAAGAAGTAGGGGAAAGCACTCTTTCGGGACAAGGCCATAGAGAGGGCGAGGGCAGGGATGGGTGAAGAGCTGGGCCATTCATTCAGTCTACCGCAGGAAATGACATCTGCTGAGCATCCACCATTCCCCTCCACTCATGCTGTCCTGTTACGTGTACTTTCTCCTTTTTCACTCTTGCCAATTCTGGGAAGCAGGAATTCTCCCCACTTTACAGATGAAGCTTGGTAAGGTACAACCACTTGAAGCTTACGCAGCTGGGATGGGACCAGAATCTATGTCTACCCGACTCTAAAACCTGACTCTTCCTGCTGTGCCACTGAGCCGTGCTGGGGCTTTTCCTCAAGTGGAAAATGGGATCACCAGAGAACATGCAACCCCAAGAGTGAGCCCCAGTGTAACTATGGGCAGTGGGTGACTAGCCCACCTGTTGTAACAGATATACAAGCTGGTGGTGGGGTTGGGCAGGAAGGAGAGGAAAGGTGTTGATGTGGGAGTGGGAAGCTGTGCAAGTGGATCTTTCCACATGCTAGGAGTATACAGGAACCTCCCTTTGACTTTACTGTGGACCGAAAACTGCTCTAAAAACTTGTTTTTAAAAAGAATTTGCTGTGGTCCCAGGTACTCAGGCAGAGATAGGAAAATAGTGGTCTGAGGCCAGCCCTGGGTAAAAGTATAAACCACATGACCCTATCCGAAAACCAAACTAAAGCAAAAAAGGGCTGGGGGCATGGCTCAAGTGGTAGGGTGTTTGGCAAACACAAGGCCCTGAGTTCGACACCTAGTACCAGAGAAGACACTAAAGTCTCATTTCCTCCTTCCCTTCATAAGCTCATGTGAGACTCAAACAAGAAAAAGTATGGGAGATTTTTTTTTTGAACCTCAAAGCATCAAATAAGTATAAAGGATTTATCATTTATATTATCAAAAGCATTACTACTACTGAATGCAATTTGACTGTGACTGCTCAGTAACAGTCCCAGGTAACTTGGTGAGTGGCGTTGGACATGCATGACCCCTTTCCTCTGTGGACCCCACTTTTCTCAGATAGGCAAGAATTCTATCCTTATTTGTTAAGTGGTAAAATTTTGGGTGGACATGGGCACGAGGTAACTAGGGACAGATGTGGCTTCATAGGTAACAAGGCACAGTTGTGAGACAGAGGATGGTGATGTCAAGTTGCCAGAGGCTGAGTGGGGCCAGGGCATGGTGTCAAGGCAAAAGAAGGCAAAGATTGTGCTAATCAATTCGGTGTAGGCCTATTGCTGATCCTGGAGGTGATGGCCATGCAGAAAATTAAGCCAGACCCATGCCAATGGGCACCAGGAGGCAGACTTCAAGAATAATGGCAGAGAAGAGTGTTGGAGGCCAGGAAGAGAGATAGCCAGTAGACCAGCCAATGGAATAGCCATACAGAGAGGTTAACCCTGAGAAAAAAGTGCACAAATCCAAGTATTAGAGTCCAGGGAGGTAATGAAAAGCCTAGACAAAGACCTAAATACTCTGGGGATGGTATCTCAGCTGCAGGAGGGTTAGGGATCTAGGCTAGGACCATGAACTTCAAGGAGACCATGAACTTGGAGGCGTCCTCCTAGAGTATTTTTCAAAGGTTCCCAACCGGGAAAAAACAACCAGTCCTAGAAAATGGGCTGCCTAGTGACTATAAGTAAGTAGATATCCTGACTGGAAGAAAAAGGAGGTAGGAAGAGGAACAGAGCCTGCCAAAGGATGAGGAGCCAATGAAAATGTTGTGGAAGGACTTTTCCACATGAGAGTATTGTTGTCCCTAGTGGGTATATCATTCCAGAGATTGGTTCAGAGCACTGGTTCACACTTGGGAATGCATTCATCTGTTTGTTCATCCATCCATCATTTGCCCATCCATCCATCCATCATCCATTTATTCATCCATCTATCCAAATATCCAGCTATTCATCTATCCATCCTTCCATCTATCCAAAAATATTCATCTATCCATCCATCTACTCATCCATCCATCAAATATTAATCTATCCATTCATCTACCCATCCAGCTATTCATCCATCCATCCATCCCTTCATCCAAACACTTATTTTTCAATCCATCATCCATACAACCAACCATCCATCTAGAACCACCCATCAGAACATTTCAACCAATGTTCTTGAGCACTGATCCTAAGGAATCTGATGAGCAAGGGGAAAAGTGAATAAAATGAAGCAAAGATGGTGATGATGTTTTTAAAATACCTACTGTGTGCACATCGTTTTATATATGACATTCAGTTTTATTCTCACAATAGCCTTAGAGCCTTAGATTGTGTGCAATTTGGCAATGGGGACAATGAGACTCAGGGAGGTCGGCCATTTGGTCAAGGTCATAAAACTGGGAAAGGCAAGACCAAGACCAGAATTCTTATTCTATCTTTCTAACTCCCAAAGCTCTCTTCTTTCAAAGTGCTGAGCCATCTGCCCTTCTTGGGCCCATTTCATCAGATGGGCACCTAATAACCATGCCTCGGTATGAAAAATCCCCATCATGTTCCCTGTTTCCATGCCCCCCGGCGAAAGCCTACTGTAGCCTGTGCTAAGAATTACAAGCTGCAATTTTCCCTGTGACACTGCAAGGTAGTGATGGCAGGACTGTGACAGGAGATCTAGAAGAGTTCTTGTCTGCTTGTGTTGTCATGCTGAAGCAGCTCCAGCATAAGGGCTTCTGCTTGGGCCTCCTTGCACCATGCAGTCTTCCTGCCTTCTAGACGTCAGTGAGAAGATGACCATTACTTGTGGGTGGCTGCAATGTCTTTGTGAGCCCAAGGACGGGACTATTATCTTGAGGCCACAAAGCCAGAGCAAGTTCAAGTTAGAGGAGACCTCACCTTGTCCAAATGGGGAACCTGAGACTGGAGATTATGGCAGAAGCGCTACCTGTGGTCCTTGTAATAGTCAGATCATTTTCAAGCCCACTGACTGCTCTTCCACTCCCAAGAGTCTTCCAGAAGCAGGATTTTGCTTTTTCCCTCAGATAGCCAAGGACACTTAGCTGATGCCCATGAAGTCCTGGAAGTGCTGGAGCCAGCCCTCACCCAGGGACTGACTGGTGCAGAGGTGCCAATACTGAAGCTCCCTGTACTCGAGTGACATTCTCCTCCTCCTCATGGTCCCACACTACTCCTTGAGGACTGGGAAACCACTTTTCATTTCTGTGTCCCCTGTGATTAGTTACACGATTCTTTGGCTAGCAGATGTGCTCCAAGGTGTTCATCAAGGAATAGACCACAGTGGAGTGTGGCTAAGGGCTTGAGTGGGTGCAGGAACCATGCCATACATGGTAGCCTCCATGGTAGAAGCACCAGAGCTGTCAGTGGTTCAACGCCCCAAGTCATTTCTCAGTCATGCATAGTTTAATGCAGGGGCCCCTGCCCAGGCATTCCTCTGCCTTCCACTGTGCTCATTGAGTCCCTTCTGTCCTGTGTCTTGGTGTCCTTGGAGTACACTCATCATTAAGGCAGTTCGGATGGGGAAAGCACTCCCAGGATTGCTGGGGAAGACACAGAGGGCCACGCTTGGCCATAGTGCCATCTCTTTTACTTGCATTTCCTTTCCAGAGTTCTGCCATGTGCCTGCCACTCACAAGGAAGCTGGGACAGCCCGGGAGCTGCACCTCCTGGCAAACTGGAAATGCTTTTGATGAACACACGTTTGTCTCTGCCTCAGGCCATTTACTCAACATCTTGAGTTTGTCTGGGCTTTTGTAAGTGGAGAGCAGTGACACCCTTCTTCTGTGGTGAGTGGGTGATCAGACTCGACAGAAAAGAGCTTCCATGGGAACCAAATATTAGCACTTGGGAGATCCCAGATTTATCATTATTTCCTCAAGTGGTCCTTGTTGTTATCAACAACGGTGGGCTCAGCACCATCATGTGGAGACAAAATCCATCAGTGCCCTTGGTGCCTTACCTCACACAGAGCCTCCCTTCCCAAACCAAGTGAACCCCACACCCTCCTCTGCCCTCCCCAACAGTGGTCCCAATGCCAAGGTCCTTCAACTCCCCTGACTAACTGCATGAGATGAAATGAAACAGGAAGGGGGCTGAAAAGTGTGGGTCACCTCCAACTGTGGGGACCACATGTTCCAGGCCATCCTCTGCTCCCCCATAGATGTATTCATTGTCATTTAAAATTCTGGGAAAAATAAATTTGAAAGAGTCCATTTCTGTACTGAATGGACACATAGGTACAAGTTTGCTTCTGTCAAAAGAAATGCTCTCAGAGTTTTTTCTTTCCCTTTATCAGATTCCTTCTCAAAATAAAAGGCTTTCCCGCCATACGCACAGGGTGTCTCTGCAAGTGGCATTTATGTGGAGGCTTGCCTGCAGTGGGAGCCTTTGGTGACCCCCACCTTAGTTGCTGCTTAAGCATTCAGGAAGAGCCTACAAGGGGCTGTCTGAAAATAAACTCCTGCTCTGAGGTGTTCAACCTGGGGACACCGCACTCGGGCCAGAGGCTGTGCTTAATGGACTCTGTGCAGAGTGAGAAGGGGCCACTGTGGTTGACATGGACGCCTCTGCTCATTATGAATCAGTGAACTGTTAGCAGCTGGACTAACTGGACTGCTGCACAGGAAGCTACCACCTCTGGGACAGAGTAGTCTTTGCATCCCCCCTCTGTCCACTCCTGAAAAGGAAAGAAGTAAACAAGAAGGTGCTAGAGGTGGCCACGGGGACACCTGGGGAATGCAGCCAGGCTAGTCTCGTGTGCTGGCTTTGCCACATCTTGGCTTCTTCACATCTGTGTCAGTAAATTGCACAGGCTAAGCCCCCTCCCAGGGTTGCTGTGAGGCTTTCAGATGGCAACTGTGGAATCCCATGTAGAGCCTGGTGCATCGATGGTGGGCATTGGATGATGCAGTGAGACTGTGTCCACCCATCTGGAGAAGAAAGACAGATGCATTGCTGGCCCAACGGCCCTAAGAGGCAGAAGCAGAAAGATCTAAACATTGGGTGGGGTTATTTGAGGTGAATTCAGACAATGGTACTACAAGTATTATCTCAAGACTCCCTCTGTGACAGATCAGCTCTTCGAGAAAGGTCTTGTCCCATTTATAGGTCGGGAGAGAGTGGCCCAGAGATGAGTGTGTCACTTAGCCTGCAGGGGAAACAGGAATTCAGACTGATCATGTGGCTTTCTGTATCCCATAACACTACTCCCCTTGTGTTTCCCTTCTCAGAATTTCTCACCCATATGCACAACCTAAAAAAATACACAGTAGCCCAGCTATTTCTTTGGCTTGATAACCAGCATAAATTCCATTTCCCATGAGCCAAACTGTCATAATAGTATCTAGGCACAGGGAGACTAAGGGGAGGTCTTTGCACATCTGTGGAGCAGCAGTGTGGATTGGGAGGTAGGAAGGGCCACACGGTAGCAGTGGTGGTGGATGCATGAGAAAATAAGACCCTCCTACCCTTCCGGTGGGGATGGAAGATGGTGCAGCCACTGTGGAGAGCATTCTGGCATGTTCCCAGTTGGTTAACCAGACAATCCTGTATGACTTGGCAATTCCACTCTTAGGTACATACTCAAGAGAAATGAAGACATATGTCCACATCAAAACTTGCCTGCAAATGTCATAGCAGCAGTATTCTTAATGGCCAAAAGGTGGGGGAAACTCCTAAATGCTCATCCGTGGATGCATAGATAAGCAAAAGGTGGCCTGTTGTACAATGGAATATCATTCAGCCATAAAAAGGGAATAAAATACGGAGATGTGACAATGCAATGTCCTTGAAAGCATTATAAATGAAATAAGCCAGATCACAAAGTATATGGTTCCATTTACACAAATCGTTCAGATTAGCAAACTACAGTGACAGAAAGTGCACCAGCAGTTGCTAGGAGCCAGTGTGATGAGGGAATGCTGGGACAAGCCCAAGGGTGCAGGCTGTACTTTGGAGGTGATGGAAATGCTTGAAAATGACTGTGGTAAGGACCATGCTTATGAGAATATACTAAAAGCCCTTGAATTGTACACTTTAAATAGGCAAATTATAAGGTACATGATTATATCTCAATAAAGCTGTTATTTAAGAAAAGAGAGAGAGCTGGAGAGGGGTGGTGCCTAAAAAAGAAAACCGGGGTGCCATTTCCAGAAGACAGAGAGCAGATGCTGGACGATTGATGCTCACTTTTGCCCGAATCTTACAAAGATGAGGGATGTGGGGTGAGAAGACTCCTCCCTCAAGCTGGTGGGACTTGGGAAAACAAGATTATCTTTTCCTTTCTCTCTTCCTTGAGTACCAAGTGCAGACTCAGAGTCCAATGGACTTACCAAGGTCAACAGGAGGTCTTTCCTGCTTCGGGGTGAGGAGTGGTGAAACCCAGTGTAGCCTGGGAAAGGGTCCTGTAGTCAAATAACCTTGGGCATGCCTGGATGCTGTAGGCCATCTCTTGCATTGGTTTGTGTGCAAGTGAGCCTGGTCAAGACCTGCCCCTTCGGCCACTCCTCCACTAAGAATTATTTGGAGTGATTGATTTCATTTTATTTTATTTTTATGGAACCCACTTGGGAAATAACTTGGGCTTGTGATCACGTGTAGTCAGTGTCAAAGTGCTGATGCCTCCAGACCTCCATCTTCCTTCATGTCTGGGCTGTGGACTCAACTGAGGCTTCAGCTGGCCCTACTCTTTTGCGTGACATTCAGCCATTGGGCACACCTGGATGTACCTCTTGAGGTAATCTGAGACTTGGTTGTGTGGCTCTGGCTGCTTCCTGCTTGTCCCTCAGGCTGCTCCCACCTCTCAGCTAGCAGGTCTCACAAAGTACTCCAAGAATCCTGGGCTAGGGTGAAGGCAGAGGCAGGCAAGGCTTGACAGTTCCCTTGTATGTCTGGGACCAGGAGATTGTGGCCTTGTGGTCATCCTGTGCCACAAAAGCACCAGGCCCTGACCATTCTCAGGAGAGGAGATTCCTTCTTGGAGCACGGACAGAACCTTAGGCAGCAGGGGGCTGGCTCCAATGAAGGGTCCCAGTTCCTCAGCCTGATTTCTTTCCTAGCCTGCTCACTCCACCTCTCTGAGGACCAGTTCCATTTGTGAAATGAGGTGATAAGGCCTACATCCCAAATTACATTGAGACTTTAAAGGAGAGAGGTGCTGTGAAAACACCTTGCAGGGTGGCACAGAGCAAATAGGTTTTATTCAAACTTTTCCCCTTCCCTCCTCTACCCCCCTTCTTCTTCTCCCCCTTCCTCCTCCTCCTTCTTCCCCCTCCCTGCCTCTTCCTCCCCCTTCCCCTTCCTTCTCAACCCTTCTTATTCTTCTTCCTCCCTTCTTCCTCTTCTTTCTCCTCCTCCTCCACTTTTTCCTCCTCCTTCTTCTTCCCCCCTTCCTCCTCTTCCCCTTTTCCTCCTCCTCCTCCTCCTCCTCTTCCTCCTCCACCTCCTCTTCCTCCCTATCCTTCTCCTCCTCCTTCTTCTTTACCATCATTGAAGGTGTAGCCTGGTGCTCAGCCCCTTCACAGCGTGTCATGTGCTGTATCTATTTCATATTTCCCAGGGTGAGAAATGGCCTCCCTTTGTGTTTTGTTGAAACTGAGGCAAATCCAGTTGACTTAGCTGGGTCCAAGGTCACCTGTGAGTGTACAACAGAAGTCAGATTTCAGCCCCTGTTGGTCTTTCTTCACTTGATGAGGCCCTGCCTTCCCCAGAGATGGGCCTGGGACTGTTTCAGCAGCAGGACTGGAAGGTCATTAACAAAGAGCCTGGTTTTGTTTTTGTTTTGCAGTGTCGGAGATGAAACCCAGGACCTCTCCAGGAGGCTGTCCCTATACCTGGGGCCAATCTTGGGTGGGTGCTGGGTGAGGAGGCTCAGCAGCATGTTCTGGAAAGCGGGGCCCATGGCAGGTGGGTGGGGATGTCCCATTAACAACAGGGTTTAGGTTTGGACATTGGGTGGACTCTCCAGCTGAGGCTACAGACACAGCTGCACGTTGCATTGAAGGATCCAAAAAGGACTCCCTTTGTTGTACTTTCACCTGTGACCCAAAGAGATCCTGATCCTGGGTGCAGGCAGGGAGATATAAATTCATTAAGCAAAAATAAACATGGCCATTCTCTCCCCACTAGGACAGTGAACCGTGTTGCTTTTGTGTGTGCTAAAAGTGCTAGCTTACTAAATGCACACATTTAATGTATATCGCAAACAACCCTCATGGCATTCTATATTCCTGCCCTCGTTTGACCTTCAAGAAAGTAGTTCTGACACCTGAGATGTCTGCTTTGGTCATTCAATATGGATTAGACATTTACTGATGCAGACTTTGCGGCTATGGAAGTGAGGCAAACATACACAAAAATCTGCCCTTCCGGGACTTAGGGTCTCCAGGGTGTTGGTAAATGAGTAGGTGGACTCTACCATGTGCTATGAAGACAAATGAGGCAGGGACAGGACATGGGGATGGAGACGGGGGGAATGGAGACAAAGTCTGGGAAGGGCATGGGTTGCATGGGGAGATTGGACTTGACTTCTCTGGACCACAGGGCAGTATTGGTGGTGTGGGTATCTGCCATGCCTTGGATGGCATCATTTGTCCCATGACCTCAGGCAGAGGGAAGGGGAGGCTGGACATGGAGCAGAGTGGAGACTGAGGCTCTTGCAGGAGCAGGCAGACTTTCTGGGCCTCTCTGCACTCCTGCTGCCCAGGGCTTGGAAGATTGAGTTGGACCCAGCAGAGCTCCTTGGCTTCACTATGGGTTGGGAGAGGTGGGGACACTTTGTCGGTGGCAGATGTCCATCAGTCTGTCTCAGAAGCCACGTGCAGGCAGCTCCCCACTTATATGCTTCTGCCAAGGCTGCCCTTTGTCCTCTGGGGCAGCGGGAAGATGGGGGAGCTAACAGTCCTGGAAAAATCCTAGGCCCCCAAGAAAGGGCTGTCACAGGATAAAGGCCCAGGTTCCTTGGGTTCTGGGGCATTATCTCCACAGGCTCCTGGAGTGACTCCATCGCTACTTCTGTAGACTCCCTGCAGTCTGGGCCTCACTTCACTACTCCCTCACACGCTTCCTGGGACCAATTCCCAAGGAAACTCCTGGCACCCAGATCTTTGCTGCAGGAGGAGACAAGGGGGAACCCAAGGCCAGGGGAGAAGCATTTGATGTGTACACTGCCGCCAGTTCCCAAGCCTTGAGCTCAAGATAAGCAGTGATCTTACAGAAAGCAGTCAGTGACCTTGGAGGAGGAGCAGTGCCGCCTTTCCCCACGTCAACGATCCCTGCATGCCAGGGCAGCGGTCCTCCTGGTCTCAGGGTGATCGCGATTTTCTTTTTCAGTTCCTGGTCAAGATTCAGAAAAGGGTCGTTCAACTCTCAGTTCCAGCCTTGGAGAAACACTCATTGATGAAGCAGAGTACCCCACTGAGCAGGGCACCTGGCTCTCTCCGGACTACCCGTCTTCTGTGGAGCAGCCCATCAGAGCTTGCTGTCTTCTCTGTAGCATCAGACAGCAAGGCTCAATGATGGGCAGCGAGCCAGTCATGGCAATGGTTGACCTCAGTGGGATCTTGAGTCCTGAGTGTGAGGGATGGGGAGGCGGGGTGCTGGAGCAATGGGAACCCAGTAGATTTGGAGCTCCCAAACCCTGGATCTTCCAGGACCTCAAACAGTTAATTAGTGGGTTAGCAGATTTGATGTGCTGTTCCATTTTTGGCCCATTAATAACAGGTGGGGTCACCGCCCCCTGCAGTGCCCGGGAAGTATTGGGGCACTTCCTACTGCACCTCAGTCCTTTGGGGGAAAGTTAGGATAGAGGATTCCCTTCTCCTTTCTGCCCCTACACTGGAGCCTCACTTGGGCAGGGTTCACTCACAGGTCAGGGTCACTGTTCCTCAGGGCCTCTCTTTCTTTCCCTCTGTCTTGGGATCTGCAGTGACTCATGGACAACCTTTCATCTCTGAGTGGATCGACCTTCCCATGGAGAAAAGCACGCCATGGTTCCCGGCCAGAGTCGGTGCAGCTGGTCACTCACAAAGCCCACGTTTTGTCTCTGTGTAGCTGAGCCTGTTCCCAATCGCTCCTGCATTGAACTTGGAAGAGGAGGAGGGGTAAATGAGGTAGCTTAAGATCAACCTTGGGCTGAGTTTAAATTACAGTTCCACTTTAAACTTGATTACATCTTTCATTGTGCACAATTTTAGATCCACTTTGGAAATGGGCAGGATAAAGACAAATATAAAAGATTCTTGTATGGAGCGGGGGGGGGGGGGTGAGTTGGGGCAATGAATTTAGTTTACTTGTTTTTAATGTCATTTTTTATAATAAGAATTATATGTATAACTAAATGACATTTATTTTTCCTCCCTGTAAGAAATCTGAAACAATTAGACACATCAGCCAGCACTCACCAAACTTCATCAGATAGCACGGCTTTGTTGTCAGGCCTCTGTATATTTTATAGGCTTGACTTTTCTGTTTGTTTTTTTGTTTGTTTTTGAGACAGGGTCTCAATATGTAGCTTAGGTGGGCCTCGAACATGCAATCCTCCTGCCTCAGCCTCCTGAGTGCTGGGATTACAGGCGAGTTCAGGTTGGCCCCATTGTTGACTAAGGAGATATGGTTACCCTACAGAGAATATGGGGAGACACGGGTTTGGGAGCAGCTGTAGTCCCTGCCCAGCATTAAACAGCAGCGTGGACTTGCACAAGTCATGGCCTCTTGCTGGTCCTCAGTTTCCCGATCTGTGAATGTTGTGGCTGAGTGGGTTGATCTGAAGGTTCCTCAGCCCTCTGCTTCTAGGTTTCTACCAAATATGAATCCAAATAGATGCTGGTGTTAGTGCCAACACAAATGCCTGCCTCCCATAGCTGTGAAATCTCCAGGTTAGGTTTTGTGCTCACCTGCCCCATGGAGACTGAGTACGCCTGCTGGGAGGAAGCCTTTGTGCGCAGATCCTAGACGGATAATAAGTCCTTTTCTTATCTAGCAGTGCATTAGGGATAAGATGACTGTAATTTCTTGTCTGCAAGGACGCGGCTTGAAAGGGAGAATTCCTACTCGCGGAAGCACAGAGACAACGATAACAACAAGAAACGTGTGTGAAATTAAAGGGAAGGAAGAAAGACTCAAGCATAGCTATTTTGGATGTTTTCCATCATTTAGATTGTTTGGAGAATAGGAAAAGGACATTGTCTGCTTCAACAACCCATCAGGAAATTATTAAAAACTCTAAATTCCTGTGCAATCACCAAATCTCCTGAAGAGTACAAATTACACACTTTGTGAATGGGAATAAATTTATTACTAGGAACTCATTTGAAATGAACTAAAAGTTGGACCCTACTTTGTTGTGTTGCTAAATGAGACTCTGAAAGGGATCCTTAAATAGACACATCTATATTATAGTCAAAGGGAAAAAAATCTATCAGTAGACCGTTGGGACATTTTCCTTTCTTTTCATTTGTATTGAAATAATACGACAGCAGCATTAAAGAAAATTGTGAAAAAAATCTCTGAGTCTATCTAAGACTTCCAACAATTATTTTCATTTTTATGCTTTCTTCTAGTATTTGTCTATGAGCTCACATATCTTACAGTACTCTTAATACATCATAAGTACTAATTTTTTCTCTTAACCAGTCATCGTCAAAATCTTCTGGTTGTACGAACTTTTTAATCACCATGACTGTTCAAAGCTGTGTAATATTCCTACCAGCAGAAATATGCCCATCAAGGCGCTCATTCCCCCTCCCTCCCTCCCTCATTTAAATTGCTGCTCACCAGGCTTTGGGTAATAGGTTTTCCTCCTACCGCCTCATCTCTCAGAAGTGGGGATTGCTGATCCAGGGCATTTTGGAAGCTTTTGCTAAACTATTGTCTTTTGTGGTCCGTTATAATAAAGCATGGGGTTTTAGCTTCATCTCCCTAGGATTGTGCAGCACTGCTTAAAAAAATTCTCCCTGAATTAATTGCCAGAACATCGTATCTTGAGTGTGGTATAAAGTGAATT
This sequence comes from Castor canadensis, assembly GCF_047511655.1. Taxonomy (NCBI): domain Eukaryota; kingdom Metazoa; phylum Chordata; class Mammalia; order Rodentia; family Castoridae; genus Castor; species Castor canadensis. The sequence continues at coordinate 13,081,281 of NC_133388.1, read as the reverse complement.
TATTTGCTTATTAGTCAGAGTGACTGTTTCTCTTGGGTTACTGCTTGCACACTTTCTTGTATGATTTGAGACATATTCTTGGTTCTTCCTCTTCTAGCCATAGCAGCAGCTCAAGCAGTAGAGGGAGTAGCAGGAATAATAGTAGTTGGATTGGAGTAGTGTGTCAGACAGCTTTCTGATAACAAGATACCTGAGGTAATCGACTTATAAAGAGGAAAGGTTTCTTTTGGCTCACAGTTTTGGAGGTTCTACTCCAAGCTCAATTGGCCCTGTTGCTTTTGGGCCTGTGTGCATCAGGAAGGAAGCATATGCCAGAGCAAAACTACAGGAAGAAAAAAAAGCAAGAAGGGGCCTAGGTCCTGCAATCCCCTTCAAGGGCATGCACCCAACATTGTCTTTATACTGCCTTCCTGGGGACGAAGCCTTTGAAACTTGGGCCTTGGGGGAATACTGGAGATCCAAATTATTGTAAGTAGCAATTGCTGTAATGGTAGCAGCATTAGACTTGCAGCCACCATAGCAGGAGAGATGGTGGCAGTGGTGGGAGCACTGGCAGGAGTAGCAGCAGATTGGTAGTAGAATGGTAATAGCTGGAGGACCAGCAGTGGTGGTGATACCTGTAATACAGGCAAAGTAGTCACTGTAGCAGTAATGGTGGTGTTAATGGCAGTGGCGGGATGGGGGGGTGGTAACATAGAATGGTAGCAGTAGTAGTCACTGTAGCAGCAATGGTGGCAGTGGTAACAGTGGTAACGGTAGTCATGGTAACTGTAGCAGTAATGCTGTTATTAGTGGTGGCAGTAGTGATAACAGTGGTAATGCCAACAGTCATCGTGGGAGCTGGAGCACTCACGGTGGCGACGCAGTCACTATAGCCTCAGTGGCAGCATTTAAGGCTGCTCTGTGCTGTGCGTCACCACGTTCCAGGTTTCCAGTCCACCCAACTCCTCTACTGGCTTTATGTCCTTGCTCAGATGAGGACATGAGCTGCGCCACCTGTCCTGGGCACTCTGGGTCAACCCCCACTTGCCTCTGGCCTCCCTCAATCAGTTCCCTTCCCCTCACCCCTCAGCTGCACAAATGCCCATCTCTTGCTGAGCACTGAGAGCCCCTGGGTGCTGTACCAGGGGAGGGGCTGGGGACCACGACATGAGTGGGGAGGACCTTTTTCCCAAGGATCCCACCTTCTGGTCAGGGAGACTGACCCATCTATGAATAGGTGAGGGAGAGTCCCAGCTCCCTGGGAAAGGCTGCCATGCTTGCCTACCTGGCTGCATCAGAGTGAGCAGCACAAATGTCCCCCATGTGACCTCTGGGAGTCTTTGAGCCAGGTTGGGAGAAGGATGCCAGGCACAGGACGGTAAGTTTCCTGCATGCATGAGGGGTCCCCTAGGGCATTGGGTGGAGGTGCAGCGGTGGGGATTCGATCAGGGACTTGTTCCCAGTTTGAGACGGCTCCTGGAGGCACTAGGAGGTTGCAAGGTCATGGGTGCTTGTCCTGGTGTTCCTGTAACTTACCAAGGCTTTTCCCTACACTGGGTCTCATCCCTCTCCTACTTCCCTCCAGAGCCCAACACCCAGCTCTGCACCACCAGCGTGCAATGGGGCCTCAGGAACACAAGCTAGAGCCACAGGTCTTTAAAGGTAGGCTGACCCTGCTCCACACTCCCCTCCCCCAGCCTCTCACTGCTCTCACAATAGAGCTAAGCACCTTTTCCAGGCCACAGGTCCCAGAGTGAGTCCTGTCCCCACATCTCCCAGTCCCAAAGTGTGGGCCATTGAGCAAGCGTGCTGGGTCACCATCCCAGCTCTGCCATGTGACCAGCCAGACAGCTGGTGGCATCTCCATGCCCCATTGCCTCATCTCTGTGCACAGAGGAAAATCTTCTGCTGGGATTAAGCAAGACAATGCCTACAGCACATTGTCCCTGACACAAGGATGTCACCTGCTGTCTGTATTTCTTCCCCAAATGTGATCTCATCACAGGGGCCCCCGCCCCCCCCCCCAAAAAAAAGAGAGCAAGCCCTGCCTACCACTCGTACTGTTTGGACAGTCAACTGCAGTCAGAGTCCATGGCCTGAGCCCCTGGAGAGCAACAGGCGAAGATAATGATGATCATGCTATCGCCAGTGGAAAAGCAACAAGCCTCTTCACATTTTAGAGAAACAGAAAGAAAGGAGGAGAAGAAAGCAAGCCATCTCACTTAGGCAAAGCAGAAAACTGGGCTCCTCTCAGTTTACCCGAAACCTTTTCCTATTTTCAGTTTTAATACGATGTGACGGAAGCTGACATTTCTGCAAGCACCGAGAACTCGCGGCACTTTGAAAACTTGCAAGTGGATCTGAAGAAGCACCAAGAGGTAGCCAAGACTCGCTCTATGCACAGATGGTGGGTGATTAGGTGCCCGTTTGCCAAAAAGCTTGGAATCAGCAGACGGTGGAGGGCAGCTGGCTGAGCCCGCCTGTGGGCAGGCAGGACGGGCTGCCCGGCAGGAGGGCCTTGAGGTCTTGGCCACACCCCACCTGGTGCAGGTGAGGGGCTGCCAGGATCAGCAGGCTACTAAAGCCTGGGCATGGTGTGTTCTCTTCTGGGGCTCATGTCCAGGGTGGGACTGACTCCAGGGACAGGGACTCTTGCTTGTCCTTGGCTCATGCAGGGACTATCACTTATCTTTGTTACCACTTAGCTGTGTGGCCTTGGGTAAGTCATCGGCCTCTCTGGGTGTAAGTTTCATTGTTGGGAGGAAAAGGACATTTGGGTACAAGAACGTCTTCCCCTCACAGTCACTGTGTAGAAGAACAAGACCACGTGGAAGTAACCCTTTTAAAACATAAAGCTTCACTATTTAGTTGCCCAGAACGGGCGGCATGGGATTGGGGGACATATGGAGAAAGCAATCAGCGAATTGATTAAACAAGCCTCTAATCAATATTATGGTATGAGTTCATCAAAGAGCCCCAGCTGCCAGGATAATTGCCCCCAGAAGCTTGGAGACCGGCTGCCCAAATGCAGGCAGGAAGGGGGCCACAGAGGCATGGGGAACGGAGCAAATGGATCCTTCTGGGGCCACTAGGAAATGCAGGCAGGGGAGTGGGTGTTGTAGCAGAAGACACACCTAGCCCAGCCCAACTGGAAAGTGGTTGGAGTCCAAGGCCAGGAAGGAAGCTTTCTGGAGGCAGCCTCTGAACCTCCAGCACTGAGCAATCTCAGCCACTAGCCACCTTCCAGTGTCCCAGGCAGCTGAACTCTCTTTTATGTGCCATGGCTGGGTCTTCCAGTTTGTCTCCTTCTTCATGCCAAGGGTAGAGCTTCTCACTGGCCCAGCTCCTTGGGCCAAAGGCACCTCAGAGGTGATGTCCCATCCCTGGAAGGGCTTCCTTTTGGAGAATTGAGGCCAGCTCCTCTCCTGAATGAGCCTGGTTCCCTGAGTAGGCATGGGAGATGCCGCACCCATGGATGGTGAGCAGGGAGAGATGCAGGGACAGGCCAACACCTTATCTCCTGATGCACCAGGACCCTGCTCAGCAGACCGGACCCATCTACCAATGGACCTCTCCTTGTCCTGTACCCCGCCATGCAGAGTATTATATGTTGACGATGTTATTGAAAGAATGAGCCGTTCCCTCTTCCTGAAAGTCAGCACCATGGATCTGACTGAGTGAGGAGATGCACTATGCTCCCTGAGTGGGTCTTCCTAGGGTACCCCCAGCCCCGGGGGAGGGGTGGCTACACCTTTCCAGGTGTGAAATAATAAAAGTCCTTGATCACTCAAAAGTGGCTTTGAATCCCACAGTACCACCTCCAAGCTGTGCCCTGTGTGCAAATCATGTGGTGTCTTTGTGCCTTCTGAGACCTTCTGCCACCTCATGCGGCCACCAAGGGGATGAGTGAGCTGAGATTAAAGGAGGAGGGGTGAAGTCCCAAGGGCGGTGCCTAGAACAGAGGGATTACCTGGAACATTTTTGTTGCCTTTGAATCCTATGTTCTCACCTGGAGTGAGAACAGACATCGCAACAAAATGAATGTGTCATTGGCTAATCAGAAGTGCCAGCTCTGGACAATGGCTCACTTACTTCTCTTCTTAAAGGATTCCCTTTAACCATGTGTAAGTGCCATTGAAGAGTCGTAGGTGAGAAGTCTGGAGTTCAAAGGAGCATTTAGTTAGAAGTGCATCAGCCAGCCTCCCATCAGTAGCAGTAAAAACAGCAGTAACTAGGATGTTTTGGTGTGTGCTGTGGACAGGATGCTGTCCACACCGTCCTGCCGGCACCATCCTGTTCGGTGTTCACACCGGTCCTCAGGGCCACATGCTATAACTGTCCCTGCCTGATGTGGGTCAGAACTTTCCAGGAATGGAGCTTTTGCTGAGCCTTGCAGGCTTCATTGGTGTACAGTTGAGACATAAACCCAGGCTGCCACCCCAAAGCCCAAGCCCACCAAATCAAATTGTCTTCCAAACACAGAAATCTTCCCTGCAGCCCAACTTGGCTCAGTCCTCTAGCTTTCGGGAGAAATACGTAGCATGTCTTCCTGTAGCCCGGTCTGAAAGTGAGGCGTCTTCCTTCATGTTTCACAGCCGCAACTCTTTTTGCACATAAAATCTATCAATCCTGCTGGCCCCCTTCCCTCGTCTGGGCGCATCTTACAGGCTGTTGGCATGTGTGTCTAAATAAACATCCATCAGCCTGGATCCCTGCAGACTGATCTAAACATTTGGCCCCAAACGGTGGCAGTACTGGGGGCTTGAGAACTCTTCACCTTTCTTCAAAAGCACTTCCCACACTCCCTCCCTCAGTGCATCTGGGAAAACCAGGGCCCTTTGTTGCTCTCTGGATGCCTACACAGAACTTTGTAAGAACCTCTGTTAGACTGAAATAACTTTCTGTATTTTTGTCTTGCTCACTGAGCTGTGTCTACATGAGGGTGTAGGACTGACACTGTCTCTTTGGTACCAGACTTTGTGCACATATACCTTGGGTCACGCTTTATAACAGGTCCGGCTAAAGTGTTAATGGTCCCCCTGGCAGATGAGGTACAAGGAACTGAAAGGAGAGGTGCACTCTCTCCCATCATAGTGCTGGAATTTCTGTGGTTTTTCTCATTATTTGAGGACCCTACTCATCCCCTAAAGGCCCCATAAAGGGCCTGGCTCAGCTTCCTGGCAAATGTTTGTGGAATGACTGGAATGATTCAAGAGACTTGCTCAGAGATACCAAGCAGATGGAAGAGCACTTAGTTAACAGAGCTGTTGTATATGGCAGACATGGGTTACACTTTGCAAAGCAGTGGAATATGCTTTCCACAAATCAGCTTTTGTTTCTTCTGACTCTGCATAAATGGCGTTTGTTGCATCTGCTAAGTCAAGCCAACTACTTCCTGTAGTCCATTAACTGAGGGGAAGGTTTGAACGTTCTTTGGTTATTTGAATTGTTCTTCGGCAAACTCGTAGACAGCAGATGCCATGTCTACATAAGTAGCAGCATGCTTCTTATGATGGTGTAACTTACAAAGTTGGTGATTCTGACTCTTTAAATCAACAGGTGATCATCTGGCATGGATTGTCCCTGACTTTCATTGGGTTTTCCCCATTGATAGTCTCTAAGACTATAGAATTTTCTTGGTAGAAGAGAGCTTGAAGCCATCACCCAATCTCCCTGTTATAATTAGGATACCCAGTTTCCCAAAGAAAAAGCAACACAGTTAGAAAGGGACAAACATCAGACCCTGGGTCTCCCATCACCCGGCCACAGTTCTTTGCACTGATGGAAACCAGAAGGGTTTAGCATCAGCAGGGCTGCTGTCCTATCAAGAGATTCCCCTCTTGATAACAGAATAGATTGAAAAAAACTTAATGTGTGCTTTGACAGCTATGTGAGTCTTAAAAATGATGACGTGCTATGTTCCTGTAATACCTCTCCTAGGAATGGACCCCAAGAAAATGATCAGAAGTGTGTATAAGGAAGTGTGCCCAAGCTGGTCATTACTGAGTTATATATAACAGAAAAATAAAGAAACCTGACAAAGGAATGGGATGAGTGACTAGGCTGCCATTAACATAGTTTTTTTTTTTTTTTGTCCGTATTGGAGCTTGAACTCAGGGCTTCATGCTTGCTAGGCAGATGCTCTACCACTTGAGCCACTCCACCAGCCCTTTTTTTGTGATGGGTATTTTCAAGATAGGGTTTTGAGAACTATTTGCCTGGGCTGGCTTCGAATCTCGATCCTCCTGAGTAGCTAGGATTATAGGCATCAGCCACCAGCGCCCAGCTAGATTTGAAGACTATTTACTAACTTTAGAATGTCAGAATGTGTTTGGGATAAGATACTAAGTGAATAAAATGGGGGAAAACGTGTGTCTGCAGAGCAATTTCAAACATGTAATAGAAATGACACTGAAAGAAAAGTAGCCAATGTACCCACATGCTAGCAAGGGTCATTCATTCAATGATCACGCATGGCGTTATTGTTCACCTGCTGTGTATCAAACACACCAGCCTGGCCTAACCACTGGATGTGCAGTTGTTTTTGCACGGCTGTGACCAAAATACACAAGACAATAACTTAGAGGAGCAAAGATCGATTTGGCTCCTGGCTTGAGGGTTCAGTCCATGGTCGCTTGGGTGGTGCATGTGTTAGGGAGATTATTTATCTAATGGTGTACGAGAGAGAGAGAGAGAGAGAGAGAGAGAGAGAGAGAGAGAGAGAAAAGGAGGAGGAGGAGAAGGAGGAGGGATGGGGGATCAGGTATACCCTTCAAAGACACACCCCCCGAGACCTACTTCCTCCATGTGAGCCATCTCCTAAAGGTTCTACCACCTCCCAAAATAGTGCCACCTGCTGGGGACCAAGGCTTCTACACATGAGCCTGCAGGGTCCTTGCATATTCCAAATTAACACTGGGTATGGGGTAGGCAAAATAAAGTAGGCTCTTGCCTTCATGGACTTTTCTGTCTGGTGTGGAGGTGGGCAAAATGGCAAGGTTAAGAAGTCGATCACTGAAATATACCTGTGATTACAAATTGTGACCCCTGCTATTCAGAAGGTCATTTCTGCAGGGTTAAGTGGTGGGGTTTGAATAGGAAATGTCCTCCATAGGCTCACATGCTGAACACTTGTTTCCAGCTGGTGCACTGTTTTGGAGGTTTGAGAAATTTCAGGAAATGGGGTCTAACTGGAGGAAGTAGGTCACTGGGGGTGGGGGAACCTTTGGGATACCTTGTTCTTGGTCACCCCCCATCTCTCTCCTGTCTACCATAGGCAAAAACCTCCCCCCACACCACATGCTCCAGCTGCCGAGATTTTCTGCCCAAACACATGGAGTCAAGCAAGTTCAAGTTCATGGACCATGAGCAAAGTAAATCCTCCCTCCCTTTAGTTGTTATGCTCATAGCTTGCGGCTATGCAAAAGGAGCAGCGTGACAATTTATGGGTGATGGTAATGGTATGTTTTTCTTTTCAGTTTTGTTCTCCCAACTTTTCTTTATATCTTAATTTTCCCAAGAGGGCCTCTCTTGACTTTATTAGTTGAATAACAGAACATTTAAAAACCACACAAACCCAAACCCAAGTGTGTCCCAAACCCAAGGGTGTCCCTGGTGTCTAGAGGTCTCACTGACAATAAACAGTGACAGAACTTTGGGTAGCTTCTCAGGAAACACCTGGAGCATCTGTGGTGTAGGGGAGTGATGGTGGTGGTGAAGCCCTGCCTCTGGAGCGATTGTAGTCAGATGAGCTTTCTGGGGCTGCTGTAGATATCACCACACACTTAATGACTTAAAGCCACACAGACGAATTTTCTTCCAGTTCTGAAGGCTCGAGTTTTAAATCAGTGCCACCAGATGCTATATGATTTGTCCCCTTTGAAACACATGTGCAAATATGATTGCCACATGGCACTGTTGGGAGGTGACTAGGTTGTTGACAGGGATTAATGCCTTTCTTGCAGGAATGGGTTTGTTCTTGCAAGATTAGGTTGTTGTAGAACAAGTGTGTCCTCATACCTATCTCTTCACTTGCCTTTGTACTTTCAACCATGTTATGAGGCAGTGTGTTAGGATATGGTGCCTTTGCCAGATGTACCTACCCAGTTCTAGACTTCCAGCCTCCAGAACCATGGGCCCAAATAAGCTTCTTTCCTTTGGACATTACCTAGTCTTTGGCATGGGGTGATAGCCACACAAAGTAGATGAAGACACTAGGCTAAAGTCAGGGTGTAGGGCTGGTTCCTTCTGAGGTTCTAGGGGAAAAATCTGTTTCCTTGTTTTTTTCAGTTTCTGATAGCTGTCTGCCATCCTTGTCTCATAGATCCTTCCTCCAACTTCAAAGGACACCATGGCTTCCATCTTCACACAGCCTTCTCTTTTTGCTATGGCCAAGTCTCCCTCTTCATCCTATAATGACACCTGCTGCTACCAGTAGGGCCCACCTCCTCATCCAGGATCATCCCCCATCTCAAGGTCTTTAATTTAATCACATCCACAAAAATCCCTTTGCCATATAATGCCGTGGTGTTGGGGGCCACAGTCGAACCTTCCGCAGTGATTTAACCTAAGTATACAACTCTGCCGAAAGCTGTCAGCCAATCCAAGAGCAGCCTTGTCTGCTGAAAGCTAAGCCTTGTCAGCCAATCCCAGAGCAGCCTTGCCCAATGTGTGTGGGGGCTTTTGTTTTTTGTTTTTCTAAGAAAAAAGATAGAGTGGCGCATCTGAAAATTAAACCTTTGGTGCTGCCCTCCTGCCCCACCTGGTCTACTTTGTTATTTTAAAGAATTTGTTTGGTGGTTTGCATTAAAAACAGTAGGCATGGCTGGGTGCACAAATAAAAGAGAGAAAGACAGAGGCAGGGTGGGGGAGGACTACTGTAAGTGAATGCTTGTATTTCAAACACTCAGTCCAGTGAAAACGGTGACACAGAGCATTGTGTATGTTCCTGGGAGCGTGCTCTCTGAGTTGTGTATCTCATGGGTGTCATTGGATGTTATTGTTGCCTTGCTAAATATTCATGGATGAATATGTGGAATAAATTCTCTTGTAAACTGACAGAGGGCAAGTAAGGCCTGTCCTTGAGTCTCTCATCTGCATCCTCGTTTCTGAAAAACTGTCTATTTGGGTGTGAGAATGTGTGTGTGTGTGTGTGTGTGTGTGCGCACATGCAGGAGTGAGGGTGCTGTGGACTTGGCTAATTTAAGCAGAAGTATCCCATTTTCAGAGTAGCAAAGATGAACCTCCTCAGTCTGGTGACCTCAAAGTAGGAGGTGTTTAAAGAAGGTGAGTTTGAATGACTGAAAAAGTCCCCCTCGCTTCACAACCAGCCTTGTTGCACACGTGAGGGGCCTCTGACTTGTTTGTTCAGAGACAGGGTGAGTTCTAAGGATTCCAAGAATGTAAGTGTGTATGCATACGTACATATGCACACACGCATGAAGGCACACATGCATGCACACACTGACAAAGAACTTATGTTGACTCATTTGGGTGTCTGTTCTGACGGTTCAAGTTGAGTATATGTATTTGCTCATGTGCAAATGATACAGACTCCAGTACCCAACCAAGATTCCTCACTGTCTCATTATTGTAGTCAGCGTCATTTCCCCTTCAACATATGCCCGCGTCCTGTGATCTAGGTGGGCCCTATGTTATCACGAAGGTTCTTAAAGAAAGGAGGTTTGATGCTGGAAGCATGCTGTTGTGTGACTCTGTCTTGACCCCACTCTAGGACTTTAAACAGCTTGATGACACTATGATTCCTCCCCTGCCTGCAAGCTCTGTGAGGACAGGGACTATGAGATCTTTTCCTTCCTCGGTGTCCCCTGGCGGCCAATCAAAGATCCCTGTCCTTCACGTGATCCTGTTACACACTCTCTGCTCAGTAACACTTGGCCATCTTCCATGGAGCCCACACTCCTTCGTGAACTTCACATATAGCGCTGACCTACCCAGAGTTCCTCAACCAGGGACTCTGGATTTCATGCAGCCGTTCCATTCCCTTCTGTTCTGAACAGCCTAGCCCCTACAGCAGTCCCCTGCCTGGACCACCTCCCCACCTTTTCCCCATCTCCAAAGACCTGTAGGTGGGGTGGCAGTGAAGATTCCAGCCTGTGTTGTAAGTTGGAAACCAGCCTCCCCCCAGGCCAACATGGTGCCAGGGGTCCAGTTCCTCAACCTCCCTAGGCCTCAATTTCCTCACTGGTAAAACAGTAACATTAATGGTATCTGTCTCAAAGGTGAGCTGTGGCTGTGAACTGAGGTAATTTGCAGAGAGCCTGCAGACACAGCTGTGGCTGTTGCTGTTGGTGTGAGCACACATTGCCTCTTCCATGAAGTAGCACGACTTTATCTCCTTGGTTGGATTAGCTGGTCCCTTCTGAGACTGTGCCCAGAACTGGTCACACTCTCCCCTTGGAGGGACTTCCCTGGGCTTAGCACTGCAAGTCCCACATCCCAGGAAACCCCCCAGACTCAGGCAACCAGGACATCGGGCCACCTACCCCCTCTAGACTGGTAGCTCTCAAAAGCCAAGAGTGGTCTTTATCATCACCACATCTCTAGAGTGCAGCTTGACCAATGTCCACCATGGAGCTGGGAGGAAACCAATGTGTCATTAAAAAGGTAAAGGAATGAAGGGAGGAAGAGACAGAGGGAGGAAGGCAGAAAGGCAGCAGAAAGGAAGGAAGGAGGGAAGAAAGGAAGGCAGAAGGGAGGGAGGAAGGGAGGAAGGGAGAGGGGAAGGGAAGAGTAAGAAGGGAGGGAGGGAAGGGGAAGGAGGGAACAGACTAGTCTGAAATATCACTTGTATTTTTTTCTTGGAAATCCAGATTCCCCTCCCACCCTCAGCTCCTTCCCAGGACTTTGGACTTTGAGATGACACCTTGAGACTTAGCAAATCAGGGAAGGGAGGGCCAGTCCTGTAGAACAAAGAAATTCAGCTCTACCTTGAGTTTAAAGTGACATTGAGAGATGAAATCCCCTGTGAGGCAGATGATGCTCTCCAAAGCCAGGCTTCGCAAAGAAAAAAGCCATTGTTCAGATCGCTTCCAGGCCTGGGTTCTTACATCTCAGGAACTAGAGCTTTTTTTTTTTTATTATTTAATCTTTATTGTTTTATTATTCATACGTGCATACAATGCTTGGGTCATTTCTCCCCCCTGCCCCCACCCCCTCCCTTACCACCCACTCTGCCCCCTCCCTCTCCCCCCCACCCCCTCGATACCCAGCAGAAACTATTTTGCCCTTATCTCTAATTTTGTTGAAGAGAGAGTATAAGCAATAATAGGAAGGACCAAGGGTTTTTGCTGGTTGAGATAAGGATAGCTATACAGGGCATTGACTCACATTGATTTCCTGTGCATGTGTGTTACCTTCTAGGTTAATTCTTCTTGATCTAACCTTTTCTCTAGTTCCTGGTCCCCTTCTCCTATTGACCTCAGTTGCTTTTAAGGTATCTGCTTTAGTTTCTCTGTGTTAAGGGCAACAAATGCTAGCTAATTTTTTAGGTGTCTTATCTATCCTCACCCCTCCCTTGTGTGCTCTCGCTTTTATCATGTGCTCAAAGTCCAATCCCCTTGTTGTGTTTGCCCTTGATCTAATGTCCACATATGAGGGAGAACATACGATTTTTGGTCTTTTGGGCCAGGCTAACCTCACTCAGAATGATGTTCTCCAATTCCATCCATTTACCAGCGAATGATAACATTTTGTTCTTCTTCATGCATAGAATTCCATTGTGTATAGATACCACATTTTCTTGATCCATTTGTCAGTGGTGGGGCATCTTGGCTGTTTCCATAACTTGGCTATTGTGAATAGTGCCGCAATAAACATGGGTGTGCAGGTGCCTCTGGAGTAACCTGTGTCACAGTCTTTTGGGTATATCCCCAAGAGTGGTATTGCTGGATCAAATGGTAGATCAATAGGAACTAGAGCTTGAGGCTGGCTTGTGGAGTGACCTGAGGAAGGAAGCATGAGGCTATGGGCTGGAGGGACACTTCTGTCACATCGAAGGGACCACTGTGGTGATAGGGAGATGGTCCTAGGGGAGAGAAGTGAAGGGTGGAAGGCCAGTGTGGGGTCCTCACCTGGACACCCATCCCATGCCTCTCCAGGCTCCACACAAAAGCCCTGCTCAAAGGGACAGAGAAGAAATGGCCCAGGGGGGTTCACTGGGTCCACCCCCTGCACCAGGGGTGAGAAAGCAGCAAGTCTGTGGCCCTGGGAGGCACAGCAGGGTGCGAGTCTGGTGAACAGAGGTATTTGAGGGTCGTAGTGAGGAGGCTGTGTGGTGTGGGATGCTAAACCACACACCGTTTCACAGCACACTGTTCCAAAGATCGGTGGAAGCCACAGCAGGACACCCAGAGATCCCGTGGTCACCATACTCCTCAGAAGCAAGGAAGAGACCAGGGCTGTCCCACATTGTCCCACGTTGCAGCAGGGGTGAGTGATGCTCTAGAGAGAGGTCAGTAGGAACCTCAAATGGTCATTCCACCCCCAGCACCACGTGGGCTCCTTAATCTCTGACTCAGTCTGGGGAGGAGGAGAGACAAGAGCTTTGCAAATGGAGAGGCCACAGGGAGACTGAGATTTCACCTGTCCGGGACCGAGAAGCCTTTACTGTCACAACCAGGGCTTCTACCATCACAGGACAAAGCCTCAGAGCGAGATGGAAGCAGTTTCAGGTGACAAAGCAAGTTGCAGTCTGTTTCACTGCCCACCCCCCCTCCGCCATGGGTGCTGAAGGACAGGAGGACTGTGGGAGACGGAACTTGATTCTCACTGGCTTTCTGGAACCCTCTCACTGTCCTGCTGCTCGGAGAGCCTGGTAGAGGGAACAAGGCTGTAGAGAGGGAGACTTAGGCACAACGGGACCAGCTCCCCTCTGCTAAGTTCATCTTAGGAGCTAAGGAGCAGTGAGCAGCCTGACTCTCCTCTCCACACCTCCTTGGGCTCCTTTCTGGTCACTTCTGCACCTGGAAGCTGACTGCTGGTGTTCATTTTTTCTTTTGGGATCCTGGGCCTTCTCTAGGTGCTTCCCTAGGCCACCCAGGGAGAGCTGATGTATACCTGCAGGGGGCAGAGCCTTGTGAAGAATGGCCTTACTGTTTCTGGAGTTCTCCTGGTTGGATCCTCCAAGCAGGGTCTGGAGGGGCTCTTGTTCCCTCCTCACACTGGCTAGCTGGCCTGTGGCACACGAATGGCTGTGTGCTGCATTGTGTACTTCCTGAGCTGCCTTTTCTGGGGGTCCTTGGGGTGGAAGTCACTTCCAAGTCCCAGGGCTGTGGAGTGACGCTTTCTGGTGGAGGGCTGGTGGGTGACTATCACAGCACACAGCCTGGGACCAGTAGCTCCAACTCAGCTTCTGAGAACCATGTCTCCTCACTGTTACCGTCTAGGGCTATGGGTTCTTTTCCTCCACCAGATAAAGAGTGAAAAGGCAGGAAAATTGTGGAAGAGTTTAGCAAAGATTTATTGGAGAAACAGAAAGTGAAAGTAAAGCAAGAAACTCCTCGAAGAAGGTGACTCGGAAATTGGTAGTCTGCAGATATCCTCTGGGATTTCCTCTTATAAGATCCTCCCTTTCCCCTCCCCTAGGTGCCATGGGATAAACCTCCGTTTCAGTTTGCCTGGGCTTCTGTCACCCTCTGCCCATGTGATCTTTCCCTGTCCCTTGCCTATAAGTGCTGCACTAGTTCGGAAGTGCAGGGGTCCCCCCAGCCCTAGGGCATGTTGGGATGAAGAAGCCCCTGAGTCATCGGTGCCATGTGGACCATCTGCCATCTTTCTCTGACTTCCTATATCCTACTATCTTCCCCTAGTCACCATAATGGTCACCCACTCTGATGTAAGCATAGACAGACATAGGTCTTTTTCTTGGGTGGTTGACACTGGACAGACCAACATACTTGTCCACCACAGAGCACCGGCAAGAGTGTCCAAGGCCATGAGATACCCATCTGTCTGTGGTGCTGCTCCCACACACCCCACTTTACAATTCCCATTGGGGCTCATGGTGCCTCATGGTGCAGACACGGGGTCCCCAGGGCTGGGAACAGGCCCTTGGCATATTTTACATCCTTCTGGGTGTTTCTTCTGGGGAAGCACTTAATCATGGATTGTTACTAGGCAGCTGACCAGAGACCAGATAATAAATGAGGAAGGAGAAGACATTTGCCACCCAACCTATAGCTCACTTGAAAGAGCAATTGATTATTCAGAGGTCTGTTATCAAATTAGGGACCTGTTGTCTTTGACTGCTCTGGACCCTTTGTCTCTGACCACTCTGTTCTTGTTGCCTGGAAGCATGGAATAGCACCTGAGCAATAGGAAAGAAAAGGCATCTCAGATGCGTATACTCCAGTTCTGCATCTTAGGGGGCTGTGGAGCCCAGGCTCTGGTGTCTGCCCAGGCTCACTGCACTCAGACAAGTCTTCACCTATGCAGCTCACTTTTCTTGTCTGTTAGGAGACCATAAAGTCTGTTCTGCCCAAGTGTCAGGCCTGGTTGGCATGGGGACTTTGTGATCTGTAAAACATGCATGACCACCGGCCAGAGCTTGGCAGGAGAGTTTTGGAGCCCACACATGTGGTGAAGTCTGGGTTTTCTATGGGTTTTGTTTGCCTTCCAGCTTCATGTGGCAAAGGATTAGGAGTCTGGCTGGAGTTTGCCCATGTTCACCAGTCACTATAGGGACTTTTGTCAATCCCCTGCCTATGGAGTAGATCCCCGAGTCCAGCTGGTGCCTCATGGCCTTCTCTGAGCACCTGAATGGTGAACAAGTTTTCCCTTGTTACTGTAACTAGTTACCTAACTAGTCTGGTGGCTTTAGACACTAATTTGTTCTCTAGCAGCTCCAGAAGTCAGGAAGATAAGGTCAGCGAGGCCGGTCTCTTCTGTTTCCTGCATTTTCCAACTTGTAGAACTGCCTGGATCCCTTGGCTGGTGGCCCCTTCACTGGCCTTTGGTGCCAGAGCATGAATCTTCAGACCTCTCTGCCTCTCTGCTTACCTCACCTTCTCCCTCCTCTGATCCTCGCCTCCCTCTTAAAGAATACCTGTGGTTACAGTTAGGGTCACCCAGACAATCGAGAATAACCTCCCATCTCAAGTCTTTAACAATCACATCTGCAAAGTCCTTCTTGCCATGCAAGGTAACCTGTGATAGGTTCCTAGGATAAGGATGTAGCATATTTGAGGACCATCATTCAACGTGTCTCACAAGTGTTCTGCCCCCAAGGTGGAGGGGATGGGCAGCATGTTCTAGGTCCTATGACACATAGTCTGAACACCATCTTGGTGACCCCCCTCCATCAGGACATTCTCCAGGAAAGGGACATGTCAGAACTGGACTTAAACAGTTGACCTAGTTAGCAGGCTAAAGGAATGGGGCTCCTGAGTGGTGATGGTAAGACATTTTTAAATTATTTAGTAGTGTGTGCATTAGAAAGCCATTACATAAAGTAGCAAATTATAAACAACAACTTCCACAATAAGGTAATAAAATAAATAATACATTAACGAGGTGCTGCACACTAGAGGCAGAGGAGGGGCCCTGAGAGGTTGGAGCAGAGACACAAGCTGTGGACACGACGTGGAGCAGGGACCGAGACTGGTGTCCCTCCTTCCTGCCCACAGGTGTCCAAGGTCCAATGAGGAGGGGTTGCCACCAACACAGAGACACCCACCACACGTCTGTCTGCAACCTGCCTTGAGGTTTTCCACAGAGCTGCCAGGCCACCTGCACTGTGGCGCTTCTTGGTCTGCGGTCTGTGCTCTGGGATGACCTTGTGCTTAGCGGCAACTTGAGGTCAGTGGCATAGGCTCTGTTCTCGACGGCCTGGGTTTGAATCCTGGCTCTGCCATTTACTAAGTCTCAGTCTTCCAATTTGAGAAATGGTGGCCATGGTAACAGAATCTCTCTCAGAGTCTCATTGGGAGATCAAACAAGAGCAGTCTCCCGGGCACGCGGGAGACGTAAGGTGACTGTTAGCAATTTGTATTTTAGTTATTCTTGACATTATAATAGACTGAATCATGGTCCCTAAAGATATCCAGGTCCCAACTCTCTGAACTGGTGAGTATGTCAACTTACACAGCAAGAAGGACTTTGAGATGTGATTAAGTTAAGGACTTGAAATGAAAGAGACCCTAAATGTAACTATGAGTGTCCTTATGAGAAGGAGGCACTTGGGGATTGGCACAGAAGAAGGCAAGGTGACAAGGAAAGCAAGATGCTGCATGTGACTTTCCATGGAGGATGAGGCCATGAGCCAACCAGTGCAAGGAGGGTGGCCTGGAGGAGAGAAGGAAGTGACTGCTCCTCTGCAGCCTCCTGAGAGAGCTCAGGCTGCAGCTGATACCTCCAGTTCAGCCTAGAAGAACTGAATTTGGACTTCTGACTTGCAGATGGCGAGAGAATAAATGGCTGCTGTTTTAAACCCACCTGCTGGTGATGTGCTCGGGAGCCGTGGGGAACCCACATAGCTGAGGGTGGGGGAGCAGAGGCTGCCATCAAGAAGGGTCCCCGGCCCCTCTGTCACAGGTCTGCTGTAGAGTCCACGTTTCCTGAGCACCTCGTGTGTTCCAGGTACTTTTTCAGTCCTAGCAGAACGCAGTCTGCCATGAATAGACAAGTTCCCCAGTGTCGGGGAAGGAAGATATGGGCTCAGAAATCACACCGGTATGGATCACCATCCTTGCTGTAATTAGCTGTGCCCTGGACAAGGTGTTTATCTAGTGGCAGAAGATATCACAGGATGTCACAGACAGGAAAGGGCTGAAGACAGCAGGGTCAGTGTGCAGACTAGACAAGTGCACACACAAAGCGACTTGAGGCCAGAGCCTGGAACACACATCATTGGTATTATGAGCCAGTGAGACAGAAAGCCCACATTTCAATTCGAAGTCAGCAACATTCTCCTACACTTCAGGTAGAGGGAACAGCACACGCCAATGTCCTGGGACAGGAAGAAGCTATGAACTCACAAACCTAGACAAAGGCTAGAGCAGAGGTAGAATGGTGACAGGTGAAGATGCGGAGCAAGTGGAGGCCAGGAGAGGCCACGGTGAGGATGTGACCTGTATCCTAAGAAGCATGGGGAGAGGTGGGGTGAATTTTAGGATAGGGAGTAACAATATGCAATCTGCATCTTTTCAAGGTTACTGTGAGTAAGACTGGAACACAGTGGGGTGAGAGGCTATGGGGAGAGTGAGGAAGAGCTTTTGCAACTTGGGTGGGATGGGGTGTCAGGATTCTGAAAATCAAGAAGAAGTGAGGAAGTCAGAAATCAGGAGAGCAGGAGAAGCAGATTTTGTGTAGACAGAACAGCATGGTTCAGAGGTCAGAAGGGATCTTCTGGTCTAGGACTGCCATGTGCTGTGATGCAGGTTGTTCACTGCACAAATGTACCCAGGCAGCTGGGGTGGGGCAGGGATGCAGTGTGAGAGAGAGAGGCTGATATCCAGCCTGTGTTCAGTTGGTGAAGTTGAGCTGGGTCTGTTTGGAGAAAGGCTCATCACTTTCTCCTACATCCCTCTAATGTGTCCTGCAGACTCTTATGCAACCCTGGTTGTGCTATTTCGGGGAGGCAGAATGGCTCTCCAGGTTCCAACTTCTATGACTGGGCAGAACAGTGGGGTGCATGGAGCCAGCGATGTGGAGGAACCACTGCTCACCCTTTGAGGGTTCTCCAGCAGCTCTTGTACCCCTCTGCACCTTACTTCCCTCATCTGTAAAGGGACAACACCTCTCACCAGTTCTGCTCACCTGATCCTGGCTTCTGGGAGGTCACAGAGGAGTTGTGCAGCCCAGCGTTCCTGCAGAACACTGGCCTCTAGAGACCCTGAGAGTCCCTGAGGCTCCCTCCTTGCTGTGTCTGCAGTCTGTCACTCTTAGCCATCTGTGCACCACGGGAAACTTCTCCTGGACCTCCAGGAAGACAGGATGGCCCAGGCACCCCTCATGTGGATGATAGCTTTGTGCCCCCACACATCCATCTACACACCAGCATGCATGGGCACAGCCACACAGCAGCCATGCGGAGGCCAGCTAAATCCACGGTGGGGAAGAAAGAGAGCAGCAGAGAAGCAGACACTTAGAAGTGAAGGAAAAGAGAGTATATACCACAATAATTATTACATATTGTTATTAATATATAATTAATATACATTTTGCTGAGAAGTTTATGAATCGTCCAGGATCTGCCAGACTCCTGGAACCGTGTGGCTTCTCTCTGCTTCTGACATGGACCTCAGACCTCTCTGAGGTCACTGGGGCTGGTTTCTGCAGATCAGGAAGGCCGGGCCACAAAGAGATGGAGGAAAGGCGATTCAGATCATTGATTGACCACTGGTTAGGAAGGTTTCAGAGCTATGTTTGGGCCCTGGGGACCCTTGTGTGGAAGCTCCCTTGGGAGGCATTTTAGAACCACCTTGCAGGGTTGGCCTTGTGGTTTCCTGCTGCTGGGCAGCCTCAGCACAGGCAGGAGCCTCAATTCTTGTCCCGTCCTGTGGGAAACCAATGTCTGCATTTGCTCTCATTTCCTGCTCAGCCGAGGAACCAAGGTCCCCTCCTGTGCCACCCTCCCTGCTATGTGTTCAGGGATCACTGGAATCATGATGTGTCTGAGACCCAGCGCTCTGTGCTCGTGGCGAACTCTTCAACACAAATGCAGGAAAATTAAATTTTTTCTGTAATGAGATTTTCCTTAATGTCAATTTCCTTGGCCACTTATTTATTGGATGCTTTCTGAGCTGTCCTCAGGTGCCATGGCTGTGGCCCCGGCCCATGCTTAAGTCCTGTGTGATTTCATTCATCGGAGGGGTTTGGGAATTTTTTACCCTTGACAGTGACCTGTATTACAATTAAAGCTTTTGATGTGGATCTCTTATTTGCTTAAGGGAACAACAAGATTTGCTATGTAATTTGAGAGGCACTTACCATACTGCTCTCCATGCCGTAAGCTGATTTAAATAAAGTTCAACCCCATCCCTTCCATCAGAGCATCAGGATTCACAGTCAAATAAAAGGTCACAACCCTGATGTGCAGTTGCTCCGCGTGGCTTTTGTACACAAATGAGATTCTCTTAGCAACTGCCGCATATCATGTTTATTAAACACCCTCTGGTTATTACAGAGCAGGGTACTAAAAAATCCCTCTCCAAGAGTCTTGGGAAATCTTTCACACATCCGTTGTTGTCAAGTCTACTTGGCGTGAGTGGCCCTCTCTGCAGGAGATGCATGGTGAGGTCTTGGGGGACAGGGTGGGCTCTGGAAGTCACATAAGGGCAGGTTTTTAATTTTTTTTGTCACTCTTCAAATAAAGCAATTTGTTGGGCCCCTGACTCTGTGGCCTTCAAGGACTGCAGGACTGCAGCAAAGTTAATCTTTTCTTTTTGTCATTGTAGATAACTGAGGACTCAGCTGAAAGGGCTTTGTTGAGACATTGCAGTGTTCAACTTTCTGGTTGGGACAGATGAGGAGACCAAGTAGCCAGAGAGGAGGTGACATGGTCCCATGGTCACGTGGCTCACAGTCCTGAGCTCAGCCTCACTCAGTGCTCAAAAGCTTGCAAGGTCCTTTATTCTTCTTGCTTATTTACTTATTCTACCAGCCAACCATAACTGCCTTCTTAGCTTATATTATTCAAACAACACACAGAGCAAAAGGCAAGGTCTCCAGCACTCTCTCCTATGCCACCTCCCTCTCCTTGGCCACAGCAGTGTGACAGCTGAAGCAGATGTGATTCAGTTATGGATCGTGAGAAGGGAGAATATTCTGGATTATCCCTAAATACCCTCTCCTTTTTTCTTTGTTACTGAGATGGGCTTTTGCTACCTTTTCCTGGACTGGTCTTGAACTCTAAACTTCCCTGTCTCCATCTCTGGGGTACCTTGGATTATCTGGGTATGCCAGCTGGCTCTGTTTTTTTTTTTTTAATTCTTCTAACTATATCTTAGAAATCTTTACATGTTGGTATATGTATGCATATGTTTATATCTACCCATCTCATTTTTAATGGTTGCATAGTATTCCACAACAGCAATAAGCATAATTTATTTAACTCTTCCCTTTTCTGGATGTTTTACGCATTTCTGCTTTTTTTTTTTGGTTTTCTAATCGATGTCTTGAGGCACACCGTTTACAAGCTATTTGTGTACATGTTTGAGAACTTGTGTAAGATAGATGCCTGGAAGTGAAAGTGCTGAATCAAAGAGTGTGTGCAGTTTAAATTTTAATAGATGCTACCCAGAACTGAACTAACTCATATTCCCACTGACAATGTGAAAGATTTTCTAAGTTGGAAGATACAATTTTGTATTAAATTCTTCACTTTAAAAAATTTTAGCTTCACCCAGGTATCTCACAAAAACAAAACCTAAGGGTCAGTGGAATGGCTCAAGTGGTAGAACACTTGCCCACAAGCTCAAATCCCTAAATTCAAATCCCAGAAAAGAACTGCCAATAAATAAATAAAAATTAAAAAACCATCACTTCACAGTCTTTTGGCTAAGACCAAGTACACAAACAAAACATCAAACATATTATTCAGTCATAAATTCCATGATACAAGCAGGTGGAAAAGGGAAAAACAGGACAAATAAAAATCCCCTATCCAGTGCTACCCATGTTAGTGAGCTTTACTTCTGCCTTCCTCTGAGTAGAACCCACACTTGCACTATCGTGCTCTATCTTCTGTTTGTTTGTTTTGGTTTCTCATTTGACTGTGGTGGTGGAGCCCTGCCCACAGCAGCCACTGTGAGTCTACACGGTCATATTGATGGCTCTATAGTATTTTTTCAGTCTCTCCTGTTGGATGTTAGTGTCACTAGAAGAAATACTGTGGGGATTTCTGCTCACACATTTGTGCTCACATGGTAGCTGTCATGTTTGTTTCATCTCTTTTCTGCTTCTCTGCCCTGTTCAGAGCTTCTTCAAACCCCTCAAACATGCTGCTGCTTCTCGGACTTTAAGAATCTCGGGCTTCCCTGGGTTGTTTCCCTAGTGTTGGGGTGCAATTGATCACTCGTTCCCCTCCTTGTCTGACTCTCCCAGCCACTGCCAGGGACTTCCCTAATCTCCTCAAACTGCAAAAGCCCATCTCTGCCCACAGGAGTCCGTGTCAGTGTCCTGGGGCTGCCTCAGCAAGTGACCACAAACTGTGTGGCTTAAAATGGCAGCAACTTATTCTCTCACAGTTCAGACAGACAGAAGACCAAAGTCGCGGTGATGGCAATTCTTCCTCCTCCACCTTCTGGTGGCTCCTACTGTTCTTGACTTGTGGCTGCATCACTCTAGTCGCTGCCTGCCTTCTATGGCCTTTTCCTCTGTGTCCATGTGTCTCTTCTAAGGACTTAGATTGGATTTAGCCCTCCCTGCCCCCCAGATAATCTAGGCTGATCTCAGCTCAAGATGCTTTATTGGTTTACACTTACAAAGGTCCTTTTTACAACTACTGTTACATTCTCAGGTACTAGGGTTTAGGATGTGGACATTTGTACCCACTGTCCCCTGTCCTGGGAGCAGAGAGGACACCTTATAGCCAGGATGCTCTGAGACTTAGGTTCTGAAAGCCTCGGAAGCCACAGCCTTTGGGTCTGCACTGGTCAGAGCCAGCCCCAGGTTGGGGTCAGCGAGGAGTCTCCGCCTTGTGTCTCCGAGCCGATCTCAGCCACCTGCCTTCTTCAAGGCTGTTTCTATACTTGGTGCATCATCCAGCCCCACATCATACATCACAGCCTGGGGTATCAGGCCAAGGGGAGCTGGGGTCCTGAGTCCCTCGAACTAGCAGGAATGGCAATGACCAAGATATTAAGGCCACACATTAAAAATCACTGGCCCAGAAGGTGATCAAAAGTAATGTTGCTTTGCTCACATCTTTGAAGCTCCTGGATCTTGCAAATCTCCATGCTTTTCCCCAAGAGATTACTAGACAAGTGTTCCTATTACTTGAGTCACACCCCCCAGCCCTTTTTGCTTTAGTTATTTTTTGAATAGGGTCTTGCTAACTTTTGCCCAGGCCAGCCTTTGACCGTGATCCTCCTACCTCTACCTCCCTAGTAGCTGGGAATTACAGGTGTGAGCCACCATGCCCAGCTGTAAACTCTATTCTTTATGGGTAGATATGATTTTTAGAAATGGTCAGGAGACACTGGGAACTGAAGCAGCTCATAATATGAATGAGGAAAAGCTGGAGAAATGATTTGGGGTCACAGAGGGTTGGGGAAGACAGGGCAGTGTGCATGGTGAAAGCAGTTCTGAACGTGGCATAGAGGGGTAACGTGAGTCCCCAGCATCATCCCTGGAAAGGGAACAACAAGCAAAAATGCTCACACGTTTGTTCTAAAAAAAAATAGGCCAGGTGTCAGTGACTCACATCTGTAATCCTACCTACTCAGGAGGCAGAGATCAGGAGGAACGCAGTTCGAAGCCAGCCCCAGATAACTAGTTTGGGAGACCCTATCTTGAAAAAACCCTTCACAAAAAAGGGAGTGACTCAAGGTGAAGGCCCTGAGTTCAAACTCCAGTACCAAAAAAAAAAGATACTCATTTTATTCTTTGCATTTTTCAAAAATATGTGCAAGCATTTTTTTGAGGAGATGTTTGCTTACTAATTCTGTTACCTTCAACACAGGCTTATCTTTGGGGTCCTTGATCAGAAATGCCTGGGCATTTGCTTGAAGCACTTATGTTTACAAACCAGCAAAAATCCAAAATGAAACACAATTGGGGTAATAGACAATTGCCCACTTTTAAATTTTGTCAAGTCAAAAATGTAGAGAGAAAAAAGCAACTTCTCTTGGAGTTGTTTCCAACATTTCCTAAACAGAAAGATGTTCTGATAGAAAAACGGTAGCAATGACATCATCTCAGAGTAAAGGACAGCTGTCTTAATGCAATGGATTTTTCCTTATGCAAAGCTGGACATACTAACCCTCCGTTTTCTCCCGTGGCTGCAGGTAAGTGAGAGCTCTGTTATAATCTAGCACTGCTGTCCTGAAGCGCGAACGAGGCCTGACATGGCAGAACAGGTTTTCCCAGGCGACAGTCATGCTATGGGAATATACTGTTCATTGGGCCTCATGTGTGAGGGGCCTGGGACTCTACAGTGATTTTCAGTGGCTTTACTTAGGAACTGGGCTGGGACAGAAACTGGGGCCCAGACCCTAACCTACTACACTGCCTTCTGAGCAGCACAAGTGTGTTCACCACTCAAATAACCAAGGGCTCCATGCAGTACCCGACACAAACCTTGTGCAGCCATTTCTGTGTGCCAGGCCCTGAGCAAGATTCTGGGTTTCTAGAAATGCATAAAACACCATTCCTGACCCAGCCAGCCCACCCTCCCATGGAAGGAACCAGCAGATTCACATAAAACCAAAATGGAGAACAGATGTAGCATTTGGGGGCCGAGTGGCCGTCCTGGTCACAGTGAGAGTTCAGCTGGCACAAAATCCATGCAGTGTGCATGGATTGATATGAATATTTCAAAACCCACACCTTCAGGGACAGGTCACAAACCACCGGTGAGCTGGTGAACCTTCCAGAGGGTGATTTGATAATATATCTTCTTATAAAATGTGTGCTCCTTTTGAACCAACTACTCCATTGCTAGGAAATCACTTTAAGGAGGTAATCAGCAAAGTATGCAAAGACAACTATCACAAGGATGCTCACTACAGTCCTACTCCAAACACTAAAAAACGACCTAAAAAAGAACCCTTTCGTCCACAGAGAAACCGGCCACATGAGGAAGCATAAGCTTAGATGGGTCCTAGGTCAGGTGTTTCCACCAAAGAAGAGACAGAGGTGGGGCTTAGGGTTTGACAATGCTGGAAGCCACATTTGTGACCTAGAGCAGGTGCTCAGCGTTAGGCCAAGGAGATGCAGCCTTTGTGAGGCTGGCTACACCAGGCAGGATCCAAGGAGGGGCTTGACTGGAGCTAAGGAGAGGGAGACACTGTAGGTGTGAGCTGTTACTTTCAGAATTCATTTCCGAAGTCAGCGTTAAAGCTTGGAGTTACAGAAACCTGGTACAGACCAGGTCACAGACAAGGGTGAGTAAGAGGGGACGGGGAGGGGCTGCTTATCTGTCCCAGGTGAACACTGGATTCCTGGCCCCCAGGAGCACCCCACTTGTATGGGGTGCAGACTGCAGGTCATTTATGCTCCCCTGGTATTTAGCATGTGACGAGGAGTAATTGCCCTGGCTGAATTCCAATTTGGGTGACTACATTCTGCCTACTTAAAATTCCCTTCTCTTGTATCCATGGCAGAAGCAATTCTTCAAACCTTCTCCTGTTTGGAGGTGGGGGGTGGGGTGGATTAAAAGATGGGTGCCAGTCTAGCCTTCTATAGCGCATACTAGATAGGATTGCTCTGAGCACCCCAGAAGTGGTTTCCTTCAAAATTGGGAAGTGGAGGATCCCCATTGGAATAAATCTGTCAAATGTGTCGGAATTTTCCAGAAAGAAAGATTTTCTTTTTGGGGGAGAGGCGGAGGGGTGGGTGCTCTGCGTTTGAGCATAGAGGATGCTTACATCTAGAGAGTCTTTTAGGGGAGGCCACTGCACTGTCTGCCCTGGGTCGGGCCTGGAGGGCCTGGAGGGCTCCAGCCTCAGTCCCTTACCCCACCCCCTGCCCCTTCCACAATACCCCTGCATGCTGGGTAGTGCTTCCTTATACATACGAAATTGTTCCCTTTCATTTGATGCTATTGGAAATGGTATATGGATAACAGCTTGAGAATTCAAATTATTCTACAGATCAACATGACCAGAGAGAAGGAAAAATGTTTGGATTGTCACGCTAAACAAACCAGGCTGGATGTCAGAGATGCTGGGCCAGCTGTGCAACTCTCCACGGGCATGACCTGCCCTCATCCTAAGTTGCTTTATGAATTAAAGTGTGCTGGGACATTTGTACCTACTGTGTTCTTTAAATACACACACACACACACACACACACACACACACACACACACAGTGGCTCCATAAAGGCAGTGCACTTTGATTTCATGGTGTCCCCCCTCTCCTCACCCTTCTCCACTTACAAGTGATTCTTCAGAAGTAAGTCCTTTTTCCATCGGATTGAAAGATCACAATTAACCCCTGCCTTACGGGAAGGCTGTAGTGTATGGAATATGGGAAACCCCTGCAGCACAGACAGAAACTGAGACTTGGGTGCAGGATGATTCGGGGAGAGCCAGCCTTCCATCATCACGTCTGTGCAGGCGAATTTACAACAGTGTTAATGTGCATCCGAATAAAAAGGCAAAATACTCACTACAGACAAACCCTGCACATCTCTGTGTGTATTTATCCATGGATCCATCCCTGTTTCACAAAAGACAAGTGCCTTCCATGTGAGGCAGAAGTGGCCATCAGTTCATTATTTTTTATGGCTTTGGCTATTTTCATACCTCTTTAGTGTCTGGCCAACCCTGGAATAATGCATAATTAAAGGGTTGCTCCTTGCTTCTCACTCACCCACCCTTAGATGGACAAAGGGCCAAGGTCACATCTCGCTGTGAGTTTTCATTCTGCTGATGTTCATATGAGTGGAAAGAAGTCTTTCTACTTGCAAATCTTAGTCACTTGGGGGGTTGTGTTCCTGCACCTGCCTCCTCTAGGGGTGGAGGCGAATATACCTAACCGCCAGTGTTTCTTCCACAATGAGCCTATGAGGCAGCTATAACTGCCTGCAAAGATCAACCTGAGGATAAACAACCAACTTAGTTCTGTTGCTTAACACTTGAAATCAGTTAGGCTGCTGCCAAGGAACCTCCATCCCTGGACATTCCCTGTGTCCTGTCCCACTCAGGTGGAAGGCTGTTTGGTTGTCAGAATGAGTGATTGTTGGTAAGAGCTGGAAATGTACAGGGATATGCCACTCACCTAGAGATCTGCCTGTTTTAATACCAGTGCCACAATCTCTTTTTAGGGACCCTCACCTAGGACGTTCCCACCATGAGACAGGGCCTGGGATCCATCTGCGGAAAGAATAAGACAGAAACATAAGGGGGTGAGGCTCCATGGTAACCTGCAGAGCAAAAGTGACAGGTTTCAATTTCCCCCCAATTGTCCATACATTTCTCTATAATCCTATTTTCTGGTTCCCAAACTCTGTTTTCTTTTTTTTTAAATTTAAATCTATGCATGCAAATTCAGACAGATTACTACAAAAGCTCTATGAAAGTCACAGCATTTTAGTGGGTATGTCTCAAAACAACATCATATAATAGAGAAAGAGGAATAAAGTAAAAGGCATTTCTGTCAGCAGTGGTTAACGGGCACCAACCCGTGTAGCCCCCGCCACACTGAGCGTTCTTCTCCTGGTCTAAGACATGACGTGTGGTCATCACTGCTTTTATTTTCTTCCACTGAGGCTGACTGACAGGGTGAGGAGTGTCAATGACAATTTGAGAACTCTTTCGTCCGCTACTAGAAAAGAACAAACTCTCTTCTGTTAAAACAACCTCCCAGTTTTTCAAGAAGCCATGGTGAAGAGCTTGGGCTCCAAAGCCAAGACAGAAACGAGCCACAGGCAATACTTTCAGTGGTGGGGGTGGGGGGAGAAGTGGCTTTTTCTGGATGCCTCTCCACCACGAGAAGCTTCCATTCCCTGGCACTATTTACTAGAAAACAAGACTCATTTTGTGACTCTCCCTGGATAAAGCTCTGATATGTGCCCCCACTTCCTCCCCCCACCCTCTGCAGCTGTTTTGTTCTTCAAATATATTATCACTTTTTAAACTGATGCTAAAGGAAGGCATACACTCATGTTTTCAGCCACGAAGCTGCAGGAAAAAGCCATTCTGTCGCTGAGGTACAACATGGCATAATGTTATTTTTCAAAACACACCAGCTCTGCCTTCTCCTATAATACTATCCAGTTTCCTTCTTAGAAAAGGGGTTAAAATTAGTAGGCACATTTCATATTAGCGTATTTCATGCAATAAAGCATAAATTATTTAAAATAACACGACCTTTTATCTTGCACCTTTTGAAGGAAGCAAATTAAAAATGTAAATTGGGAGCTAATTAATATGCAAATGTATTCATTCGCAGTTAACAATTAGCAATTAAACCTGCAGTGTCTACAAAGAGCACGGACAAAATTAGTAACTTAATTTATCATTAAAAAATGAAAACGTACACAAAATTTTAATTGACTTTCAAAATATTTCCCCTGCATTTTTCCTTTCATTTTTTAATACTAAAAAAAAAATTTTTTTTTTAATATTATGCCTTAGCTTTACAGATGAAACTGGGTTCATGCAGCATTCTGGGGAGTTCATTAAATAGAATCGGAGGAAAGCATGTTTGGAAAAGTTTGCCTTTTATATGAGGTATTAAAAGATGACATTTAAGAGTGTTGACTTGTGTTTCATAGCTGAGTTCAAGAGAGGAATAAATACATAGATTCTGCTGTGTTGGAGAAATACAGAGATGACAATGATTTGTATAGATGAAGGGGATACAGTCAGTGCTTGTGTGCATAGATGTGGGACTGGCTGTGTGTGTGTGTGTGTGTGTGTGTGTGTGTCCCAGCCTTCCAGAAGACACACAACAAACCCACACAGGGTCATTTACATGTTCCTCCTTCAGCTCTGAGAATTCCGGAACAAAACAGTTGCATTGAAAAATAGCAACAAATAGCTTAAGATGTAACTAAGACACTCAGGGTTGATCATGATACACATCAGCATTCAATGTTTCATCCTTCCTTCCTCACTACAACCCAGACACATATTTCCCACTTTCTGTTCTGGAGGATTTAACAGCGAAGCTTTTGCCTGTTTTCTTGAATTTGGGGTTTGTTTGCTACATCTCCTCGCCATCAGCCTAGCTCTGCCTGCAGATGTAGGCTTGTACTTTTACACACTCTTTTTAATGCCATGCAGTGTAGAAAAGAACCCAGCAAACATCGGATCTGTTGCTTGCAACCTTATTTTGGTTATTTAAACAGCACCTGCTGCTCCCGCTCCATTGAGAGCTTCCTAAGTCTCATTCACAAGTGTGGTTTCTTTTTCCCCCTTCAATTCAGGACTGATTTGGGCTAGCTGTGCTTGCCCCCTTTCCTTGGTGAACTTTGTTCACATTTCAGACAGGGATGTCCCCTGCTGTCGTCTCATCCAGGTTGCCCTTCTGGGCAGAGCTGAATGTGGCTCTTATATTTGCTACAATGGGATTTTATCATCAATAGGACATTGCCATGGGTCACTGCAACACCCAGAGGGTAGTGGGAACTGGGATGCAGGTCTAGCTGTTTTCTCCAGCAGGTCCCAAACTGGCTTTGATGCAATTTAACCGTCATTTTTTTTTTTCAGGGGATTTTTGTTTACAGTCACAAGGAACAAATGCAGCCAGTTGGAGAAGCTCAAAAGCCAGAAGCCGTAGAAGTATCAAGTTGATTTAATTTGGTTCCACAAAAGGCATTTCTGCTTTTCTGACTGAAGTAACAACACTGTGACAAATTGTCCTTGATTAAATTGATATTATTCTTCGGTATTTATTTAGCTGTTTGCATAGAACTAGAGAAGAAAAACGTGGTTGGGGCATAAGGAAATATTTTATCCTTTCATAGTTGTACCAAACACATAACTTTTTTTTTTGTCTCTTAAATTTGCACTTCTCTGAGAGCCTGTAATGTCTTTCCAATATGCGCCATACTCCAGCACTTCCCAACAGCAAGAAGGGCCATTAGAAACAAACAAGAAAGCTTAGTTTAATGGGAAATTAATGAAGAGGCTAAATACAGCTCTTGACTTTGGCAAAATTGTGATGTGGATCCGGTCATTTCTATTTGCCAGGAAGAAAATTTAAATTCTAGTTGTGCCACTCTCTCCACCCCCAGACGGTGGGGAAGGAACAATGAGTTGCTGCACACTACAGCAAGACAGGGGTGGCATCAGGGGGACCCGCCACAAGATCCAGACAGGAGCTGTGTGGTTCCAACCTTCATAAAAGACACTTAGGAATCATTTTATAAAAAATGTTTTCTCCTTCTATAGGATATACACACCATTCCATTTCAGCGTGGAAAAAATACGGACCTTGTCATTGGCCACTTTTCATGGGCTTATTAGAATTTGAGCACCTGAAAACCCTTTTATTCCTTCTGAGCCCCCCTTGGATGCAGAATAAGCTCTCTCCTTTCCAATACACATCTCACTATAAGAACTGTCGCCCAACTAAATTAAAAACCCCAGTATGCACAACCATCTACCTCATCTGCACCCCCCCCCAAAAAAAAAAAAAAAACCTAACTGGTCTTCCATACTTTTTTTTTCTTATGCGCCTGCGATATTAAGCAGCTAACAACGATCTGAGAATTAAGTTACCACAATTAGGAATTAGAAGCAGGTGGCATAATAATGGTGCTTTTTTCATTTCATTTATTAGCAAAAAGAGGGCGAGGAGCTTCATTTATTTTCATCAGCCCTCAGTAAAAGCATAGCAATTTGCAACACAAAAATCATTTCAAGTACCTCAGCCTCGTGCAACCTCGTTTTCTTTTTTGCTTTAAAAGCCTTTTAAAGTTCTCCCCCACCCCACCCCGCCTTTCTGAAAGGGTGTGTGTGCACACGCATTAGGTGGAGAGGTGAGTACTGGTGGGATCAGACTATTTCTTCCCCTAAGCAGTTTGGGGGTGCATTGGAGTTGGGGGCATCGCATGCCCTGCCTCCCTTTCCCACCTCTCAATTTTCACAGGCGCTTGTTTCAGTCTTGCAAAAATTCGGTTCAGGTGCAAAGCCTCTCCAAATAAAAAGTGCACGACCTCTCTTTGCCCGGCAGCCGCGTCAGCCATCCGGGCGGCGATCCCTCCGTCCCAGGCCCCCTCTGCACCCCACTGCGGGGTCTGCACCCACCCGCCCTTCCTCTCCGCGTTTCTGGGGCTCTTTTGGGGACCCGGCGCAGCGCAGCAACTCTTGCGCGCCCTCTGGCGTCGGCATCTGGGATCGCCACAAGCGGGCCGGCTCTGTGCGGAAGTGGGAGAGGGTGCAGGGGGCCGGGGTGGCGGGGGGAACAACGGGTATAGACGGTGCGGGGGTCAACGAGGCGTTTTGCACAAGGCCCCTCCGGGCCAGGATGACCGATTTTATAGCGGACTTGGGCTGTGGCCCCTTCCACGTCTGGGGCGGCTGGCTGTGTCTGTCCCCTGGGCGCGCGGCGCGTTCGATCCTCTCCAGCGGAGGTCGCGGGGCGCGGCGAGGCTGCTCTGGTTCAGCGCCTCCTTTCTCCCCTGTCCGCCCCTTTCCTGCTCTGGCTTTCTCACCGCCCCGGGTCTCGTGGGGTTGCCCTCATAGCCGGCTTGCTCATCTTCCCCGATCCTCCTTTTCCTTCCCGCGTCCTTTATTTTAAGGCGGCGGATCCTCCCCAACCCCCACTCCCATAATTTCCACCTTGAGGGTTCCGGGATCTGTGCTCCCACCGCCCCCACGCAGTTTTCTTAGTTTCTCTTCTTTCCCTACATTTCTGTCTCTCTGTTTCTTTTCTCTCTCTTCATGTCTGTTTCTCAGCCTCCAACTTTCTATTTCTGCTTCTATTCTTCGCGCCCCTCCCCCTTCTCGCTCTCTTGTTCCCCAAGGAATTTCATAAATAAATCACTGGCCTCGGGTTTAATAATCCCGACTTCATCTCCATCTACGGTGTTGGAATTAATCCTGGTCCTGTCCAAACCCTGGTAGACGCACGCTGGTCTAGGGTCACTGACTTGTCTTACTGCAGCCCAGCTTGGCTTGGTTTGGTTTTGTTTGGTTGGTTGGTTTGCTTTGCTTTAAAAATACAAATAAGAGTTCTTTTGGAAGTCGCTGGCCTTGTGGCAGGGGTGGCATTAGGGGAGGGCGGGGATATGGTTGGAAGGTCTTGGAGTGGGGCTGGGAGGCCCCAGGAGCCAGCTGACATGAGAGCCCTTTGCAGGCTCCTGCCGGTTCTACACTGGAGATCTGGGGGGGCCTCTGCACCAGGCACAGGTGTGTTAAAGATGTATCTAGTTTCAATCCTCACTAAAGTTTTCAAAGGTGTTAGAAATTGGAAAAAAGATGAACCACTCAAATCATGAAGGGAACTCGGGTTAAAAGAACCAGTTAGCACACTTAACCTGTGAGGGGGACAGATAAAAATAAAACTCAAGGCTGGTGAGGGAGGAGAGAGGGAATGCTCAGGGAGTTCTGGGGATAAACCAGTGCAGCCCTTCTGGAGTAAAATTTGGCAGTCCATATCAAGACTCTTTAAAGTACTCACACTTTTTGATTCAGTAATCTGAAGCTCCTTGGGATCTAGAACCCACCTCCCCCCACCAAAAAAAATCTGAAATGTGAAAAATGCTTTGTGCCCAAGATGTAAATCAAACTGCCATAGATTTTAAAAAAAAAAAAAGCCACCTTAAATGTTCAACAAAAGTGGATTGTTTAAGTAAATGTGGATCTGTCACTTAATGTGCTGCCATGGGAAATCTCTTAAGAGACGCAGACGATTAAAAGCCAGGAAAAAAAGCAGGAATCAAGGCAGGATCTATAGCTCATTCACAGTGAGGCCAGACAGAGTCTAAGTTGTCCATAGAAAACATTTGCCAAAGCTTGACCCGGTGTGCTGGGAGCAAAGGGTGATTTTTTTTTTCCCCTTATCTATCTACTTCTCTCTTTATCTTCTAGTTTTCTGGAAGGAGCATGAATTTACTTTGGGAGTAGGATATAACCCCACCTTTCTGTTTCTCTTTTCAGATGGATGTGAATGCGACTAGGCTCTGGGAAGAAAATACAATCGAAGGGAATGAGGCCCATCCTTGGATGAACAGGGGCTGTAAAATACGGAAAAGTGATTAAGAGATGAGAAAGAGGGGGGAGAGGGGAGGAAAAAGCACAGGTTGGGAAGAAAAGTGGACTTAGGTTTGAATGCTGCCTTCATTCCATGACTTGGGCAAGGCTGGACTCCATGGGATGCCTGCTGCCACCTTGGCTGGTACACATGAGGTCATTTCTTCAGCGTTGCCCTGAATGTTGTGTGTCTGAGGCAGCACCACGCTCCTTCATGTTGACTAGACAGTGAGGGAGACACAGTGAACCCTCCGAGGGGAGCAAGCTACTTCCTGATTGGGTTTTAACCCAAGCCAGACCCTCAGGCACCTGGCACCTAAGCTGTTCCCTACACAGTAGCCTCATCTCTGGGCTTCACTTGTCACAAACAGGCATACATCTGGACAGGTGCTTCCCAAAGCATGCTCAGTGTCCCAGACCTGGTCCAAAATGCTGCATGTGTGCATTGAGCAACTACTTTGTGCCAGGGCTGTAAATTCCTCAGTGGCATGGAGCAGACCACGTGCAAGGTATCACTCTCCCATCTTGACTTGTCTTTCTTACACTCAATCCATCTTTCATGGGATGCTGACCCCGGGTAAAACTGGGAAGTTGGGGAAGTTTACTTCAGGTAACCTTTTATGTTCCGTGTCAGAGTTTCTCTTTTTTTTTTTTTGCCACAAAGTCACCTACAGTCCTGCCCAATAAAACATTGATCTGTGATGGAAATGTTCCCTAACTGTGTGGTCCTATGTGTGGCTACCAGCCCTATGTGGTCACTGAGCACTTGAAACATATGTAGTGCCACTGGGCAACTGAGTTTTTCCTTTTAATTAATTTTAAATTAAATAGCCCCATATGGCTAGTGAACAGCACAGCTCAATAAAAACCTGCCCTTAGTTCTGGTCTCAAACTCAAATCCATCCTTGATGTCCCTTCTGTCATTAGCATTGCAGTCTAAAGGTCACTTCAGTGGGTTTAAATTCCCACATGTGACAATGGAGCATTTCTCCCAACTCTCTGGTGACCTCCACATTGGTAGCTTGGTCCCAGCCTTTGCCGAAGTGTACATGCCGTGGACAAGAACTGGTGCTACAATCAGGTCTGTTATCCTGAGAGTGACACTTGCTAAATACTCACCAGCACACTCCTGAATGCCAGGGCCAAGACTTGTGTGCCCCTCAGAGTCTCCCTCTGGTCCGGGCTCTGCTGAGTACCTTCCTCTTGGCTTCTTTTCCCTGTGTCAGGTTGGGCTCACAATCTGGGTGCCTGTGACTTCAGGAGCCTCCATCTGTGATGGGACACTGTGTATTTGTGCCTGCCTCCTCTGCTAGACTTGGTATCTCCCAAGGGTGAAGTGCTGATACCCCAGGCCTAGGCCAGAGAAGGTATTTCCTAAGTCCTTAGGTAAATAAACACAAAAGCTTGGTGGAAGAAGAATGGGGCTGCAGGCCTAAGCCTGGGGCCCTGTGCTTGTATCTTGCTCCTGTTCTTACTCTCCTATCCTCTATGTGACATATTCCTTCTGAGGCAGTGTCCCCTCACTGTGCATTACACAGGTGTCATAATCTTCCTGTTCATATTATAAGTGGTCAAGGAAAATATAGGATTGCTTTAAAAGACCATTTAAATAAACAAATTGCTTTTGAAAGTCTGGAACATTTTGAAATCTCCTTGGCCTTTTGCTGTTTTCAGTGTGGACAGCACCAAGGTAAAAGGGAACCAAGGAGTCTCCATTCTGCCACTAAGAAAGTGAAATGGGACCAATACAGCAACAAACAAGCAAGGGAAAGTGTGTGAGCATGTGCCAGGTCCCCAGGCAGTGGCCTGCAGGACCAGCTTGTGGGATTGAGTCCCTGGATCTTCCTCTAGGGGAAGGTTCTTTCTGTGGGTTTGCAGGAAGGAGGCGCTGAGGCAAAGGTCAAGTGTTTGGATGAGAAGTTTCTTCTTCTGACATTTAAGAAAGAAGTTATCTCTTGAAAACCCACCAATATTTGTCAGTTCTTCTTCTTGACAAATGTTTTTTTCCAATCTGTTTCTTCCAAAGGCTGAGAACCATCGTGGGCATCTCGGCGTCTGTGGCCCATGCAAGTTGACTATATCACCAAGACTGCTCCAAAGGGGTTAATTGCATCTACGTACTGGAAAGCGATTCTCTAATTAAACTTTGAAATGGAATGGTAAAAACACTGGGTGACAGACTGTCTGTGGGAGGGTCCCCTGAGGTGTTCTCCGTTTATTGCTGATCATCTTCTCTGCCCAGGCTGTGCCTGCTTGCCATGGAACCTGCGCTCAGACCTCATTCTCTGGAACTCTGGATCCACTCAGTTTGTCAGACAGGTCCCCCACAGTGCTCTGCGCCCTGCCTGAACTCCACAGTTGTGCCTGGATGTCTTGGAAAACTTTCATCACTTGTTTTCGGCTCCCTGATTTTTTTATTTAAAATCAAAAGGTTATTTCTATTCTTAGAACCATGAGCTCAAAGAAATTGGAAGTGTTTGAAGTTAATTCTAGACATTTGTGAATATTGCCTAGAAAAGAGACTTAGGGCACCAGCCATACATAACACGTGTCATGGTCCTCACCTGGAAAACCACAAGTGCTTTATTCAGCTCTTCCCAGTAAGGTCCCTGCTAGAACTGGTGGATACCAGGTGTGCCAGGTGAGTCTCAAAAGTGTCCCACCAGGCAGTCCATAGGATGGATGGGCAGGCTGGGTGGATTTGTGTTACTGTCACTCTTATAACTTCAAGAGCCATCCTGTTTACTTCTCATTCATACTTTTCCATTTTGTAGCTGAGGAAAACAAAGCTCAGACTGATTAAGTGACTTCTTTTTTTGTTGATACTGGGTCTTGAACTTAGGGCTTCATACTTTAGGCAGGCATTCTACCACTTGAGCTACACCTCTAACCTTAAGTAACTCTTTGGAACTGCTCAAAGCTTGACATCCCGATCTCTTTGTCTGCTGCTCATGGAGACCTTGAGGCGATAGGGTTTATTTCCACAGGGGAAGGGGGAAATTTCCACAGAGGAGATGGCCAGGCCAGGGAAAGGCAAACAGACACTGATGGCCAGCATGGGCACAGTTGGCAGAAGTGACTTGAGACTTTTTTTTTTCATTTTTGAAGGATTCTTTTATTCATCAACAAACATTTATTGGACACCTGTCTCATGCCAGGGCGTGGAGTTCAAGAGCAGACAAGTTGGGCTTCTACAGCCTCGCACAGTGGTTCTATGAGCAAAACCAGACAAACTCAGATCTGGTCTCAGGACAGTCACTGTGGTGACAATGTGGAGGAAGGGCTACAGGTGGCTGGGGTCAGAAGCTTGGAGACCCCTCAGGATATACCTGTAAGAGGCCAGGGAGAAATCTGTCTGAGTGGACAGGGTTGAAAGCAGTTAAAACTTATTCCAGAATTACTTCTGCATGCTTTCGTCTGGATCCAAGGCACTTTACTTACATTCCCCTCTAGAATTGTCTTGATGGAACCACACTTTAATATTTTGCCCTTAGCAAGGGTTACACAGTGATATAAGAAGAGCCACCCAAGGAACATCACTGCATTTTTTATCAAATGACTATTGGGGATATAATTCATTACTCTGCTCAATGCCACTTATGCAAATGTCCCAATGACAAATGCATCCTAGGGCATGGGGCCAAGAAAAATTGGTCCTCCTGACATTCAGTTAAATCCCACCTCCAGACAATAAGGACTCCATGGCTTGCCATCCTTCCCTCTGATTCCAGCTGGTGGGAGTCAAGAGAGAGAAGTTTGGGGATTCATTTCTGTCGTGTTATGCAACAACCCTTTCCCTCCCGCTTGATCTAAGTGTACTCTTTTTGTTATAAGCTGCCCATTTGGAAAGAGAGGGTGGGGAGAGATGGAGGATGGTTAAGTCAATCAAGAAATGGCTTTAAATAGACAATAGTATTAAATAAAGTTTGCACACGTCTCTCAAACATTTCCTGAATTCTGCTTTGTGGCATACGGAGGTTCCATGAAGTGTTCATGGTGTTCCAAGCAGGGGAACAACCACAGCTGGTGTGCTTTTAATTTTCAATTCATTTCAAGTATACATTAGTAAAAATGCTGATCTGATTTATAGTACCTTTCTAATGATCACATAGGAGGGGTGGGATGGCAAGCAGGAGCTCTGGCTCTGGAACCAGACTCCCCAGGTGCAACGGAATCTGGAAATGACTCGAGCTCTTTGTGATTCATGTCTTATCCACAACATGGAACTGATGGTCATTGACCAGAAGAAACTTCTCAAGTGCTTTCCCCTTGGGAAAAGGTCTCCCACAGCACCTGACAAGGGTAGGAAGGTATATGACATGTCACCTTTGGCACAAAGTATGACAGTCAGCAGCAGGTTGTGTATTTTGTCTATGTACTGCCAAGCTATGTGCTTTATAGTTGACAACTGCTGGTCTTTGTTATGCCTTTTATCTCATAATTTTTAACATTTATTAGTGCAATTATTCAATGTTTACTTTTTATTAAGCATATGGATCAAATTTTGATTATTTCTTACAGCAATTAATTCAACTATGAGAGCATTTTTTGCCATCTACATTAATTTAAATGACATTGCAGAAGCCTCTGTTGGCACCCTGACAAGACAGTCCAATTTAAATAACACCCTATGGTCATAGAAGTTTGTGAAACGCTGCCTGAAGTTATATTTTAGTCACGTATGACCCCTGTGAGCAAGGCACAGCACCAGCCGACTTGTTCCTTGGAAACAACCCCATCCTTTCGATGAAAAATTGATCCATATTAACTTTTTTTTTAAATTATAGGTAATAGTTCTGCCCACCAATCCTGGCTTTAAACAATGCCTGTATTTGCATCATTCGTTCATTCAATAATAATTTACTGAGTCCCTCTCAGAAATGGTTAGATTCCATTCCAAACCTTGGTGACATTGATTTCTGCCTTCCATTACTTGAAGTTGTTCTATCCAATATGGAATCTGTAAGCCATGTGTGAACGTTGAGCTAGTCTGAAGTAAGACGTTCCTGACACGTTAAATACACCACAGACTTTAAGGACTTAGTAGGTAAAAGAATGTAAAATAGCTTTTAAATAATATGCATGTATTTGTCATATATTAGAATATGTAATATTTAAAATGTGGCTGGTTGCATGTTGAAATCATATATTAGGTATATTGAGTTAAATTTACTGTTAGAATTATTTTCATTTGGCTTTTCACTTTTTTTTTTTGGCTACTGGGATGTTTTAGATATCTATGTGACTCACGTTCTGTTTCTGTTGGACAGCACTGGTCTAGAAAGTCCATAGGTGTGTAATTATTTCATTACAGAACAAGAAGGAAAATGCTGTAGGTTCCTAGGCCTTCCCTCCCAGACCTGGAGCCTGACGTGAGGAGTCCTCTCTCCCCCTCCTCCCCCCTGCATGGAGGATGGAGCTTTGCCAAGGTTCCAGCTACATGTAAGGGCTCCAGATCCTAACTGAAATTGGGTTGTAAGATTAGAGTTGGAGGCCAAGAGTTGGGACTGAGCATAACCATAGTGAGACAAATGATATCATGTGGGTGTGTGAGTCAGCTGCCCTGTGTGACAAATCATCGTGGAAGCTCAGAGGCAGAACAATTTATTTCTCACGTGCACCTCTGCAGGTTGGCTGGGGTTCAGCAGACCTAGGCAGGGCTTAGCTGGGCCTGACTTCTACCTGAGGACTGAGCTCAGATCTTTTTCAAGGGTGTCCACCTTGGGGTCCAGGCTGCAGTGGCAGCAGCTATCTGGGAGAAGCTCTTTGCATAGTGGCGTAGGTGCAAGAGGCAAATCCCAGCTGTGCAAGTGTTTTCCAAACTTGAGTTCAGTTACAACTGCTAACATCTGTTAGCCAAAGCAAGTCACATGGCCTAGACCAAAATTCTAGGAAAGCTATATATAGGTATATTCTGCCTACCATGAGGTCAAAAATGCAGGTTGTAAGGACTAAATCCTACAACTGTCACACAGAGAAAAATAGTCCTCCATGGAGATGGGATTGCACATGAAGTGAAGACTTGCTACTCTATCAGTGGGGGAGGGCATGAGTAGGTGACACTGGTCACCCTATCTATAGGCGATTCCCCCACACTGAAGTCTTTCATCTCACTGTCAAAGCCTTTTCTTTCCTATTTGAAAATAAATTTGAATATTCTCCAGAGAGGCATATGTTCTCCTGCTCAACCCCGCCCAGACACTCTGGTTGGTCTTCACATTCTAGTCGCCTGCTGGCCTCTCACGACACTGAAGGTGTGGCTGGTGATGAAATGTCCACAGCTTGCTGTTGGCGGGCAGCGT
Source organism: Castor canadensis (assembly GCF_047511655.1). Taxonomy (NCBI): domain Eukaryota; kingdom Metazoa; phylum Chordata; class Mammalia; order Rodentia; family Castoridae; genus Castor; species Castor canadensis. The sequence goes on along the minus strand of NC_133388.1, from coordinate 13,043,169 downwards.
CTGCCTGGGTACAGTGATCGACTCCTGGAGCTGCAGTGACAACTCACCCTGCATCTAATACTTTCAAACAACAGAAATGTATTCCCTCTTAGTTGTGGAGGCTGACAGTCCAAAAGTGAGGACTCAGCAGGGCTGGCTCTTTAGGACTCTGAGGCTGAAGCCCTTCCATGCCCCTCCCCAGCAGTCCTTGCTGTCCCTCACCTTGTGGCTGCATTGCTCCAGCTCCTTCTTTCATCTTCACATGGTCTTCAGAAAGTCTCCCTAGGCTTGTGTCGAGCACCCCTCCCCTTGCTCCTCTAAGGACACCAGTTTTAAGTCCAAGGTGAGCTCATCTTGAAATCCTCATCTTACATCTGTGAAGACCCTATTTCCAGATATGTCCTGCTCATATGTACAGAGGTTAGGACATGGATTGATCTTTTGGGGTCACGCTCTAACTTACCACAGGTGGATTCCCAGGTGGGCCATGGAGAGCCAAGCATTTTGGGTGGATGAAGGCATGAGAATGACAGACACAAGAACAGGCTGTCACCTCTCCTGGAACAAGGCCTTGGGGTGGATCTTAAAGGATGATTAAAATGGAGGGGATAGAAGGAGGGCCCCAGCAGCACAGGAAATGGAGTAAGAAAAACTACAGACATGTGCAACGCTCCAGGGGCAGCTTTGGGAGTGCTAATGAACTAGTTTGAAGTAGTTGAGTGCAAGGTGTAGTGTAAGGAAAGGGAAGGCCAGCAATGAGATGAGGATGCCAGGTTGTAGTGGTTGCCTTTTATCAGTGCTGGGGATTGAACCCAGGACCTCGTGCATGCTAGGCAAACATTCTATCACCGAACCACTTTTCTACCCCTTAGTGATTGCTCTTATACAAAGTATGTGAGCATAATTCCTCATATTCTGTTACTGTAACAAAATAACTGAGGCAGGCTAATTTTATAAGGAAAAGAGGTTTATTTATCGCACAGTCTGGGAGTTTGAAGTCATGGTGCCCATTGACTTGGATCTAGTGGGGACCTCATGGCAGATGGTGTCACTATAGCAGGAACGTGTGGGAGGAAGAGATCATATCTCAAGGCAGGAAGCCAGAGAGTGATTCAGGGATCAAGCACAGGGCTCTGTAACAGCTGTCTCTCTCAAGAACTCAGAGTTAAGGGTCTTCTTAAGAAGAGCCTTATTCCCTCACAAGGGAGGGGTCCCCCATGACCTAAGGATCTCCCTCCATCTCTTAAAGATTCCACCGCCTCTCACATCACAACACTGACCAAGCTTCCAGCATATGAACCTTTGGGTAACAACTATATCCAGACCACAGTATGCAGGAAGTGCCCAATGGTTTTTGTTTATTTTGTGTTCGAGATCCTAGATGGGGAGTGGCAAAGACAGGCTAGTTACTCACCAAACAAATCATTTTTCCTCCTGGACACATAAGTGAACTACATATACCAGGGTCCCTTGCAGCCAGGTGATATCATGTGACTGAGTTCTGACTAATGAAAAATGGGTGAAATGATGTACAGTATCCTTCAAGGTGTGGCCATGGAAACCTGCAATCCCTCACACTCTCATTTCCTTCATCCTCCTCCAAACACAGACTGTGTGGTGGGGGCTTCTGGGCCTCAGGTGGAAGAGGCTTGGTGGTTGAATGGCGCAGAGCACCCCCACCTGCCCAGTTGGGCTGTGTGTGTTGTGAGGGGAAGCCATTGAGATATGGGTGTTTATCAGAGCATTTGCCTATACTGACCTCAGCAACCACTTCCCTTCCGCTAGGGCAGAGTCCCCTGCAAACAAGGGAACCACATTAGGCACAGGTCCCTGGGCGAGGAGGACAGCAAGGGGAAGGCCTGGCTAGGGAGAAAGAGGCTCATGTCGTTCAGAAGAGGAAGTCTTCACCTGCTCCAAGGGTCAGGTGAGCTGGCCCCTAACCTTAAGTCTTGAACCTGGTGAGAGCAGACAGAAGGGTGGACTGGGGAATGGGAGTCCCAGCCTAAAGACTCTGGATGGGGTCAGAGTTCTCAGCAGCCAGAGTGGTAGCTGATGAAGGTGTGGGAACAAAAAGCAAGGGATGGAGGCTAAGGTCAAAATCTGAGTCCAGGCTGAAACAGGTGTAGATAGGAGCTGGGGAAGGAGCCAGGCCATGGACACAAACTTTATGGGAGTCCCTGCTTGCTGCCTGGCCAGGGTGGGTGTGAGGTGAGCTGGTGCACTGGAGTGCCCCATCACACAGGGCTGAAGTCACAGATACCCTCATGGAGGCAGTGGTTTCCATCCATAAGTTCACTCATTCTGTAGACACCTACCATGTGCTCAGCCCTGACCAAGGGGTGAGGAGCACCCAGGCAGCGTCTCTACATGAAAGCAGTGCTCCAACACAGGGAGGAGATAGAGTGGAGGAGGGTCTGCAAGGTGTCGCTCTAGGACCGAGGCAGGTGGCTCTGATCACAGCAGCCACCCGGAAGTGAATCTCCTCCCCCTAGTGAGTCAGAGGGTGTGCACAAGCTACCAGGCTGGGCTTTGCTCATTCGCCAGTGAATGCCTCCTTTGTCCCTCCTTCTCCAGTAAGGACAATGTTCTGGCCTGGTCCCTTTGTGTTCAAGGGCCAGTAGGCTCTTGACAGATGTTAAATGCAATAATACCCAAAGCCTATGCTTTGGTGCCCACTGGTAAGAACAAGAACACACACACACACACACACACACACACACACTCAGCCCGTGGGGTCTGGCAGATGCCATTAGCCTCTGAGTCCCTCAGAATTAGATGCAGGTGGCTAATTGTCCATGCCAGGAGGCAACTGTGGGCACAATTAGTCATGTCTCTTCCTCGACTCGGGGGTAATAATGGGTGGGGAGTGGGGGAGAGTGTGTGAGGGGCCCAGTCTCTCCTTAGCCCTAGGCTTCGATGGGCGGCTTTTGGTGAGATTATTCATCCCTTGGGCCTGGATGCACAGCAGAGGCAGGCAAGGGCAGGCAGGGAGTGGGTGGCAGCTCTTCTGAGGATCAGGGCTCTGTGCGGGCCCCTGCCACCCCCTCCCTGCCCCATCAGCACACTGACCTGACCTGGTATGATGCAAGCTTTTGGCATACATTATTGCATCCAAAGCTACACATCTGAGAGACAGGTGTCACCATCATCCATGTCACAGGTGAGGGATGGACGCACCCGCCTGCCACCAAGCCTGCAGCTTCTTTTTCACCTCTTCATGCTGCCTTTGTCCTTGCTGTCTGTCTCTTCTAGTTGGGGCAGTGCAATAACTCCCCAGGGACCAGACAATGACTGAGACAGAGCAGGCCTGGGGGAATTCCAATATAAAATTTTCTTTGGCCACTGGATTCTAAAGGTCTGCCCTGATCAAAATACCACAGGGATGGAGAGAGATACCCATGAGTTTACAGTCATTGGGGAGAGAATGGATACATGATAACCGTATATGAGAGAGATGGTGACAAGGGCTCCAGTGCTTTCTGACTTGTTGAGCACCTTTGGTGTTGCTTTCTCTGAGCCTCAGTTTCCCAGGCTGTTAAAGTAGAACATTGAGTCACAGTGATGACTCAGGCTCTATCCAGTTTTTCTGGTTGACTTCCAACAGAGCTTTGGGATTCAAGAATAGGTTACTTGGCCAGGGAAAGGGAAGCTGGGGGAGGGTGCACCAAGAATGGTGTCTGAACTGGGCATGGCAAGTAGGATTTCAACACAGGAAAGGGCAGAGAAGGAGTCACCTTGATCTAGACCAGTTTGATCCTACCAGTGGTTGCAAGCACCAGGCACCTATGGTTGCCACAGGGAATATATTGGCTGGCATATCATGGTAGCTAGCCTTCCAGGGTGGCTTCCCAATGAATCACACCTCCAGTGTTCAGACCCTTGAGAAAAAATGGCAGAAACAATGCTGTCTGACTTCTGAGGCAGAAGCACGGCAGCTTCCATGCAGTTCTTTTGGAATGCTCACTCTGTGGAAAGCCAGCAACAACGTGAGACGTCCTGTAGTCTGAGGCCTCCATGCTCTAAGGAAGTCCACCTGCCTATGTGGAGATGCTGCATGGAGAGGGATGCCTGGCCAGCAGCAGCTGGTCCAGCCAGGCTACCCCAACCAACAGACAGGCTAGTCAAGGTGTCGTCTTGCACATCCAGTGCAGCTGGTATTGGAACGCACAGCATCGAAGACCAGAAGCAAGAACCACCTAGCTGAGCTCATCACCCCACAGAACCACACAGATAATAATGCTACTATTTAGGCCATTGCATTTGAGATAACCAGAATACACATATCATGCAAAAAATCTGGGGAGGTCTAGTTTCAGGCACGAATGGATCCAGGTACTCGAATGATGTTGCCAGGTCTTGTTTTTCTCTTTTTCATGTCTTACTCTCTTCTGTGCTTGCTTCTTTCCTAAATTACCACTCTCCATGGATGTCCCCTTCTATTTCCCCTGCTTCCAGAAATATCAGTGGGCAGACTTACTCTTGTTCAGTGGTTCCAACAACACATCTCACTGGTGTGGTCACAGGATTCTTCTTGAATCTTTCCTGATACGGCCGGCAGGGAGGGGCATGGACTGAACATCTTGTACCCCTAGAGGATGAAGTGGGCAGCCCTGGCCAAGTCAAGTCTTGAGCGTGGAGGTGACACCCCCTAAAAGGGTAGCTAAGGGGACATTTATTACCAAAGAGGGGAAAATGGACAAATGGACACTGTGTAGGCACAAGTGGTTATCCAATCTTGTGACTCTCTGTAAGACACGCAACTTTCCTCAATCTGTTTCTCTTATTGTAGAAAAATTCAGAAAACAATCCTTATTCTGCCCACCTCAAGTGTAAGTACAGCACAGAGAGGAGCCTGTAAAAACTGGGGAAAAGGTGACTTTCATTACCAAAGGCCATGTGAAGATGGCTTAAAAGCTGAGGAGCGGCTCGGTGTGGTGTGCATGCCTGCAATCCCAGCTATTCAGGAGGTGGACATACAAGGATCACCAGTTCAAGGAGCCGGGTAAAGTTAGAAGTGAAGCCCCATCTCAAAAACAAAAGGGCTCAAGTGATAGAACAGTTGCCTAGAAATGTGGGAGGCCCTGGGTTCAATCCCCAGTGTAACAACCCCCTTCTAAAAAAAAAAAAAAAAAAGTTGAGCAGAGCAGGGCAGGTGTGGCTCCCCTAAGCCCAAGTCCTCTCCATAATGAGGAAAGAAACCAAATCCAAAGTTTTCCCAGAAGACAGAAGGTCGTGTCTGGCAGGAGAGATTTATCTCAGGCTCCTGAAGCCATACCTTTCTGCACACTAGCAGAGGTTAGGTCTTCTGAGGACTTTCGGATATGGATATCAGGGCTAGTCTTAGCTGAAGGAAGGGGGAAGAGACTCTGTCAGAGACGCCAGCCCCCCAGAGGTGAGGCAGAGAACTCTGTAGGAAGGAGGCCGCCTGTGCCTGCAGAGCAATCCGACACTGTACCACAAAGTCAGTCTAGTGTGTTCAGTTCACTGGAGATTCTTTTCAAAGGCTGTGAACAGATCTAAAGAATGGGGCTTTTACATTCATCAGGGACCCAGGACAAAAACACAAAGTAATATTGAAAATATGAGAAGCTGAGTGTTGGATGTCAGAAAACAGCAGTCCTTCTTCAGTGATACTGGGGAGTGGGGGTGAACTCAGGGCCTCAAGCTTGCCAGACAGATGCTCTTTCACTTCAGCCATGTCCCAAGTCCTTGTTATGTTGGTTACTTTTGAGAAAGGTCTGAAGTTTATGTTCCAGCTGGGCTAGACTGTGATCCTCCTATTTATGCTTCCCTGAGTAGCTGGGATGACAGGCAGGAACCACTGTGCCAAGCCACTGATTGAGATGGGGAATCTGTTGAAATCAGGGTGGGCCTAGAACCTTGATCTTCCTGATCTCTGCCTCCTAAGTAGCTAGGATTCCAGGCATGAGTCACCACACCCAGCCAAAACTCAGTTCTTAAGCTTCTAATTCTTCAAATCTGAGGTAAAATGTAAATGGTATGCCTTTATTCATCCATGTGACAATAAGCCCTTCAATTCATTCATTCATTCATTCATTCACCACATCATCTACCCATAGGTCTATTCACTTAGTAAACTATCCAATGGATCTATCTATACCAGAGAAAAACTCCAGTGCCTGGTAGAGAGGTAGAGAGAAATTCTCAGAGCAGGGAAATGGTTAAAATAAATCAAAATAAAACCGGAGTTGGCTGCGGTGCTTATTCTTAATGACACACAGGAAGCTATAAACCAGCCATGCTACGTAATTGACCACTGAGGATTTTTCACTCCTAGTCAGTTTGAGATGTACAAATCCGATATCATATCAGTGATTTGATTTGTTAATAATCAAATTGCAAATACCTTTTCATTTGGCTTCAAAAAGCAAACAGCCATTCGGAATAATTTTTATGGGTCTTGGAATGTAATATAAACTTAAAATATTATGTTTGCAAGTCCTATTGGCATGACCGTATTATAATTTATATTGGCCTATTTTGATGTACAGTAGCATAATGAAACTTTAAAAAATATATTCCGCAAAGCCACATCTAAGCCCAAGCCGGCAGCACAGATTAATGTAAGAACATCATGGGGATTCTTTGCATATTTTTCACAGAAATTTCTAGAGAATGTCTGTTCACCCAAACTTTAACTTAAGCAGGGTTTGCACAATCTTTCAGAGTTTTGCCTCTTTTGTTTCCTCTCCAGGCCCTCCGCCCGATGCTCCTTCTCCTGCCCCATCTCCTTCCATCCCCACCTGCCCTACTATTTCCAAAGTTCGGAATCCGTCACGCGTGCCCGTCTGCCCTCAGTTTTCTATTTCTCTTAACTGCATGCCCTTCCCCTCTTCTCTGTTTGAAGACTATCTCTTAGATATCCTTCCGCTCCTGGCTAAAATGCCATCCCTGCTGAGAACTTTCTCTGACACCCCTAGAAGTTATCACATTCCCTCCTCCACAGCAATTTAGAAAGAACTCCATTACAGCTCTTGTCACAGTATGCTACTATTGTTTGTTTCCAGTCACAAGACTGAGTTCTTTGACAGCATAACCATGATATGTTCAGTTCAAAACACCAGCACCTACCACTGCACCTAGTGCAAAATGCATGCCTTCGCTTGTTTGGGTAACAGTGCTGTGGTCGAATGGATGGATGATGGGGAGTGGATGGATGGAAGCAGGAGTGAATAGGGGATGGAGAATGGAAGGAAGGAGGAGTGGGTGGTCAGTGGATGGATGGATGGGTGTGTGGATGGATGATGGGGAGTGGATGGATGGAAGCAGGAGTGAATAGGGGATGGAGAATGGAAGGAAGGAGGAGTGGGTGGTCAGTGGATGGATGGATGGGTGTGTGGGTGGGCGGATGGATGGATCAGTGGGTGGGCGGGTAGGCAGGCGGGTGGATGGATCAGTGGGTGGGCAGACGGGTAGATGGGTAGATGGATCGGTGGGTAGATTGGTGGATGGGTGGATGGGTGGGTGGATGGATGGGTAGATGGATCAGTGGGTGGATGGGTGGATGGGTGGGTGGATGGATGGATGGTGAGTGGGTGGAAGGACTGGTGGGAGAATGGAGTGAAGGAACAGATCCCCCAGGAAGAGAATGTCTTCCCTGGAATTGGAAGCACTCAAGCACAGGTTGTACAGAGGCTTCGGGACCTAGATGGGCGGTTAGTAAAACAGTCTGTCAAGTGTTTTCCAACCAGAGAGCCCTTGATTCTACTACATTCCTGTAGGGCTATGCCTCAGCACAGACATGCAATGGGCCTACTTTACTTTAAAAGCCTTTAAAAAAAAAAAAAGGGTCAGGAAAAGCCTCACTAATAAGATAACAGTGAAACAGAGGCCTGGGGGAAGAACGTCCCGGGCATGGAGAACAGTGCCTGAGTTAGGGGCATACTGGGATGTTCAGCAGCTGGAGAATAATGATGCTGTGCAGAGGGAGAGATTAGAGACCTTCTGCCCTGTGGCCTCCCAGTTCTGTATCTCGCTTAAAAGGGTTTGTTCACTGGCATTTGAAAAACTGTCCTCCTGTATTTATTTTGTCCATGTGCTTTATAGTTTAGAATTTTGCTCTTAGCTCTTTGATTTAACTAGAATCTATTATTGTCTATGGTATGAGCTAAGGTTCTAAAATTATTTCTTAATGGGGAACCAGTTGTTCCAAGGTCATTTACTGAATAGAGCACACTCTCCATTGGCCAAAGATCCATCTGTACCATAAGCCACGTTGTCATTCGTACCAGAGCTCTTTTCTGTTCTTTCATTTCATTGATCTATTTGTCTTTATTGATATTATATTACATTAGCTTCTGTAACATTTAAGAAGTTGGATGTTTTTATTTTCCTTGGATTCTTCCGTGTTTTCTTATAGAGATGGACTTGGAAACCAGCCTATCAAATTTATAGCAATTTTGGGGGAATGTATAACTTTTAAAGGTTGCTTTGGGGAGCACTGACATAAGCTAAAAACAGTGTATTCTTAATGTTTTTCCAGGCTTTTTTATATCATTGAGAAAAGTATAGTGTTTTTCAAATCAGGGCGTGCACATTTCTTGTTCGTGTTTGTTATTGGTGCTTGGTTTTGATGAGTAGGAATTTATTCTGTTATATTTTCTAACTGGTCATTGTCATGTATAAGAAACTTGTGTGTGTGTTCCAGTTGAAATTTCTTATTATTTCAGTTCTTCTTCAGTAGGAAAGCAAATGATCATATTGCTTTGTACATAATGGAAACTTTAATTTCTTTCTTTCTAATACTTATTGTTTCTTATGATTTTTTCCTCTTATCACCTGATTGTTTTGGCTAAGACAGACAGTGTATAGCTTGAATATGAAATGTCCCCTGAAGGCTCACGTGTGAAAGGTTTGGTTGCAGGTGGATGGGGCTTTTTGGAAGGGTTCTGACTCCATCAGTGGGTCAGTCCTTCAATGGAGTCATCATTTCATGGCATTACTAGGAGGTGGTAGAGTCTTAGAGGGTAGGACGTCATTGGAGGAGGTGGTCACTGGGGTATAACCTTAAGGAAATAGCTTGTCCCCATCCCCTTTTTGTCTCTCTGCTTCCTGGCCATCATGAAGTGAGCAGCATTGCTCCACCCACTGCTCAGTGCCATGACATTCTGATTTACCTTGAACTCAAAAGCAATGGAGCTAGCTGTCCATGGTTGAAACCTCTGAAACTGAGCCTAAAGGAATCATTCCTTCTTTAACTTGTTTTTCTCAGATATTTGTCACAGCCATGGAACACAGACTAACACAGCCAGCAAAGTGCTAAATAACAAAGACACCCTTTTCTAGTTCCTGATTTTAATTGGATGCTTCTAAAGATTCACCATTGGAAATTATGGTTTCTTTGTTTGGGGGGGGCAGTACTGGGATTTGAACTAAGGGCCTCACATTTGCTAGGCAGGTGCTCTACCACTTGAGCCACTCCACCAGCCTGTAGTGGTTTCTGGTCTTACTGTAGTAGTTAGGGCATAAGCTGTATGGTATGACCAAGAGGCTCCAACCTAGGATAAAAATAGGATAGGATAGAAGCCAGTTTCTCTTGCATGAGCGTTCGTAGTGATAGGCCAGAGTGGGTTCTGCTCTGTTCCTTAGGTAGCTTTCAAGTTTGCTGTAGCTGTTGCATTTATCTAGAAGCTAGAAGTCTAGGGCAAATACCATAGCATGACAATGCTGTTCCTTCTACCTGGAATGCTTTTCCCAGGTGTTTGTGTGGCTTTATCTTCCACCCCAAGTGTTTCATCTTGGTGAGGTCTTCTTATAACTGCAAACCAATCCCAGTCCAGGGCTCTGCATCTGCTTTCAGTGCTGCCTTCCTCTCTGCAGCGCTCACCATCATCAGGTGTCTTTGACTTTACTTGTTCAGTTAGTTATTACCTCCCCTCCTCCACCCCAGCGTGTGACCTCCGTGAAGGCGGAACAATGTCTGGTACTTTGCCAAAAGTAGGTCTGTTTTATCTGTCTCTTCAAGTGTAAGCTTCAAGTGTCAGCCTTTTTGTTTGCTATTTCATCAATTTCTGCTCTTATGTTTATTAATTTCTTCCTTCTGTCATCTTCAGGTTTATTTTAATGTTCCTCCCATCGCTCCAGTTGCCTGAGTTAAATGCTTAGCTCATTTAGGTCCAATCTTTCTTATTTCAAATGGAAGGTTTATGGCTATAGGTTTTCCTCTGAGTATTATTTTGGCTGCAAACTACTGGCTTTTATTATATAGGGCTCTCTTTATTGTTCATGTTTAAAGAGTTTTTGATTCCAGGCTGCTTTCCTTCTTTACCTATGAGTTATTTAGACAGGTATTTTGATATCACTAGGCAGAGAGACTTGTATCATTTCTCCTTTTCTGCTTTTAAAAAGACTTCTGTCTGACCTACTGTGTTCTTCAGATTTTATGAGTTGGCATGACAAGAATGTACATGCTTTTCAAAGAATATGTATTCTTTGAGTGCTAAGTTCAAATTTCTGCCTTTTATTTTACTTGTTAATTTCGCTAAGTCTTCCCATATTTGTTTATTTATTTCTCTCTGTTTCTTTTTCTTTCTCTATTTGATCCACTAACTTTTGAGAAAAGTATACCAAAGAGCTCTGTTATAATTTTGCACGAGTGCATTTCCTGCTTTAGTTTCATCTTTTCTGCAGCTAAAATTTTTCAAATAATGTGCAAAAAATTTATGACATACTTTTTACCAGAACAAAGTATGAACTTTCCCTGCTTCCTATTGGGTTTATATTGACATCACTACCCTGCTTTCTTTCCCCATCAGTTGTCACATCTTTCCTCACACTTTTATTTTTATGTCATTTTTTAGCTGTGCTTCCTTTAAATGACAGATATCCAGACTTAAAAGGAACTCACTCTAAGCCTCTCAATTTTAATATAGGAATTTAATCCATTCACATTTATTTTTTCACTAATATTATTATATGTGTTCTAGTTGCCATACTTTTTGGTAATCCCCACCCCCCAACCTTTTATTGGAAATCCTGCTATTGCTTTTTGTTTCTTAGCATTTAAAAGTTATACATCTCATTCATATCATGAGCATTTACCCTTTCATTGTTAGTACATATATTTAAACATATTTATAACATCAACTAGAATGAACAGTCTTATTTTACATTGACAAGACTGTTGTTCATTTAGTGTGTATTCCACAGAGCCTTTCTACGCTTTTAATATTCTTTTTTTTTTTTTTTTTGGCAACACTGGGGTTTGAACTTAGGGCCTTACGCTTGCTAGACAGGTGCTCTACCACTTGAGCCACTCCACCAGCCCCTTCCTGTGCCTTATACACATTTATATCCTGCCATTTGTGGTAGACAGAATTCTAAGGGTGACCTGTAATGACTCTCTGTGTAACCCCTGTCAAGTGTAAAGAGAACCTGTATGAGCCCCTCCCCTGCTTGGCCGTGATGGAATATGATGGATCATCACTCCTGCTATTATGCTGCTCTGTGTGGCCAAAGGGAGATTACCAGGGTTAGGAGAGTCAGTGGGTGCGAGGCCCACTTTCTGGTTCTTAGATGGAGCTTCTTGCTGTGTTCTCACATGGTAGAAGGGGCAAGGAAGCTCTCTGTCACCACTTTAGGAGGGCACCAACCCTATTCATAACAGCTCTGCCCTCATGACCTACTACTCTCCTACAGGCCTCACCTCTTATCCTATTAACATTGGGGTTGGAGTTTCAACATGTGAATTTAGAAGGTAGGGGTACATGGATGTTCAAGCTATAAAAATGACATCATTCTCTTTCTTGTATTCAGAGTTTTATGTAATCTTTCTTTTTTTCATTACTAAAATATTCTTTTTCCTTTAATTTCTAGGGATTTGGGTGACAGAAGAGATAGGCAATAAATATATGCTCAATAAAGCCCATATAGCAATGGGTTATATTACTCATCTGGCCCCCACTCTATGCAGTTTACTAAGCACTGCAATTGTCCCTCGAATGAAAGCTGTCCTTGTATTGAAAAAAAAACGAAAGAAATCCAGAGGCTGAAAAAGTTAAATGCTTTTTAAGAGGTACAAAGAGCTAATATAAATAACTACTTAATTATAAAACAGGGAAAGCTTTCTGAGGTTTTAAAGCAATGAAAGCAAACCCAAAGGAAAAGATGAATAGATTTAACTTGATGAAAATTCACATTTTTTGTGTTAAAAATTATAAGCCTAAATGTCCAACAATGGAAAAACAATCACCTAAATTATAGTGCAGAGTTTTGCAAGCTTCCACCTGTGATCTGGTGACCCATTTTTGTTAACAAGGTTTTATTGGAACACAGCCACACTCGTGGCCACTCTCGTGGCTGTGGCTCTTTTTCAATATGACAGCAGAGTTGGGTACAGCTGGCCATCTGTATCTGTGGTTTCTGCATCCACAGATTCAGCTAATTATGGATGGAAAATATTTGAAAAATAAAACTTGCATCTCTACTGAACAAGTGGAGGCTTTTAAATGTTGTAATTGTGCAAACAATGCAGTATAATGACTATTTATAGCATTTATGTTGTATTAAGTATGATAAGTAATCCAGAGATGATTTGAAGTGGACAGGAGAATGAGCATAGGTTATATATATGTATGAGAAACACTATACGGGCCTTTGGTATTCACAGGGCTTTCTGAAACCAGTTCCCCATGGATACTAAGGGATGACTGGACTTGCAACCGAGTCTGACCCACAAGGCCTGAAATATTTACTACTGGCCCCTTCCCACAAAGAGTTGGCCAGCCCTACCACAAGGAAGCAAGAACAACACACATACTAGTCCCTGTCCTATGGAATTGACAATAGGCTGTACCTCCTGTGAGTGTTGTGATGGTTACATTACTTCACACTGTGAAGTACAGAGAATGGCGTCTGGGTGTAGTCACTGATATGTGTGCATAGTGTTACTGTTAATGGTAGGATGAATCCAATTAAGCTTTAAAAACATGCGGTAAAGGTATGGATTAAAATCGCTCTATTAACATGAATTAGAGAGAAAAACAGAAAAATAATTCAAAGGCAAAACAATGTTGTCTTTGATCACTTCTGAAATAGGTAGCTTTTAATTTTAACCTTTATACTTTTTGTAGATTTTTTTTTCAAATTTTCTTTTTTTTTATTATTTTATTATTCATATGTGCATACAAGGCTTGGGTCATTTCTCCCCTCTGCCCCCACCCCCTCCCTTACCACACTCAAATTTTCTTTACTGTAGATTGAGACACAGCATGTAGAGATAATATTCCATGTCATTTGAGTGTGTGTCAAACAGGTTCATCCAAGGATTGTGGGTGTGGCTCAAGTGGTAGAGTGATTGCAAAGCAAGCAGGAAGCCCTGAGTTCAAATCCCAGTACTGCAAAAATAAATAAAGAAATAAAGAAAAGGAATTGAAAGGGATGCAGTGAAGGTCTCAGGTGAGTGAAATAAGCTGCAGCAGACAGGAAGCCAGGAGATAAAGCGGGGACTGAATTTATATGCATTACAAAGGAGGTCTTCTAGAAGAATTCCAATGGAGGTTTTTCCAGCAAAGCCTGTTACAGTTTCAAGAGTGGGTAAGAAAGTGGAAGGAGGTCAGCTGAAAGAAGGAAAGGACAAAATCAGCATGAGCCAGCCTGGAGGTGCAGGTGAGGCACCGCCTTCTCTCTCCTTCCCTGCCTGCCTCCTTCCTTCCCTCCCTTCCTCTCTTCTTCTTCTTCCCAGGCCATAGTACATAAGATGTGGTATGAGACTGCAGGCTGTGGTCACCCTGGTCACACTGGGGAGGGAGGCCCAGGAAGGACGCCCAGGTACCTGTGTTGAGGGGAACAAGACAGCATCCTTTAGACAATCATCAGGAGTGTAGAGACCATGAGGGATCAAGTCCCTGCTTAGCTCTGTGACCCACCTCCCTAGGGGAACAATCATGTGCAAGGATAAATTACATGTAAGATGGTGTCCCCATGAAACTATAACAAGCTAAAAATCCCTACTGCCCAACAAAATCATAACCCTGTTGTGACATCCTAACCAAATGCCTTCCTTATGTGTTTGTGATGACACTGGTGTAGACAAACCCACTGCATTACCAGTCACAGAAAAGCTCGGACATATAATTGCACACAGTACATAACGCTTGGTAATGACAAGAAATGACTATTTTTCTGGTTGATGTATTTACTAGGCAATACTTTCCATTGTTATTTTGGAGTGTACATCTTCCAGTTATTAAAAAAGCTTTCTGCAAAGCAGTGCCCATGATGCTGGCAGCAGCCCCAGCTCCCTTGACTTAAGAGGCCACGGGGAGCAGTGGGTCAATACCAACAGATCTGTGTAAGTGCCCTCTACAGAGTTTGCGCAATGACAAATTGCCTAACCATACATTTCTCAAAGTGAGCCCCGTCACTAAAATGACACCTGACTCTACTAGTTTGCTAGGGCTGCTGTAACAAAGAATCACAAACCAGATGTCGTGGAACAATAGGAATTTATTCTCTCCCAGCTGTGGAGGCCACATGTCTGAGTTCTAAGTCCTGGAAGGGCCATGTTCCCTCTGAGGCCGCTACAGAAGCATCTGTCTCAGGCCACCCTCCCAGCTTCTGGTGATTGTGGTAGTAGGGCTCCAGTCTGCACTGTTCCTGTGTGTCAGTGTCCAAATTTCTCCTTTTTATAAAGACATTAATCATATTGGATTAGGGGTCCACCTTACTCGTCTTAACTAATTACATCCCCAGTGACTCTGTCTCCAAATGGGGCCAAATAACGGGGTTAGAATGGCAGGTGACATATACATTTTTTTGGAGTGGGAGGCACAATTCAATCTGTCATAGTGAGTAATATGGAAACTATTTTGGCGTTTGTCTTATTGCAGAAATTCTTACTAAAACAATTACACCTGCCTCTTCAGCATAGTGAAAGGAGAGTGGCTTTCATTAAGGCTGGGTCATTCTGACTGGGGGCCTCCAACAATCTAAGATCTGAGGACAGGACTGGAGTGACTGAAGATGTGTACAGTGGGGCTGGAGTCCTTGAGGCTGGAGGTTGTCCCTAAGAAGCCCCGTTCAGAGTTGGGTCTCTGGAATCAGGTGAACTGACCACATCATCCGAAGGGGATGGGTGACCTCATTTACTGTCCTCTGGCAGCTACCCAACTTGGTCACAGCTTTGTCCCTCTGAAACGTACCAAAGTATATGTCTCACAGGGTTGTGTGGGGAGCAGTGGTAGGCTGGATAACAACATTAAGTCCTGATTCCTGGAACCTATAAACATTAGCTGTTTGTAAAACAAAGGTCTTTGAGATGTGATAATTTTAGTCTTAAAATGGGAAGATTATGGTTTTTGGATTGTTTGGTAGGCCCCCAAAACAGTTCATGTTTCCTGTAAGATTTGGAAGGAGATTGACACACATACAACATATATATATGCCATCCTATATATAAACCTCTAACTAAACCAAATCAATCCAACCCAAAAAACGGAAGATAACAACTGCTAGTGAATGAGGATGTGGACAACTTGGGGACTTTGCCTGCTACTGATGACCTTGAGTGTCTGCGTAGCTTCTGTAGACAGCTGAGACCACCTATCAGCTTCTTCATACTTGAAGAAGCCTGCCCACCTGTAGCCAAGGCTGTGGACCAGGAGTGGGAGGCATGGAATTGCATCCTACCAAATAACAACCAGCTGGGCATTCCACCCATGCTACGCTAATAAGTCCCTTCTCCACACATTTTGAATTGAAGAGATGGGGAGAAGAGATAATGAAACAGACACAGATGCTAAGTGAGTCTGGGATGGAGTGACACCCACACACAAACACACAGACACATACACATGCACACACACAGCCAACCTCCCCCCCACCTATACAGAGACATGCACACACACACAGACACATACACAGAATCTGAATGGCCTTTGTCCCCAGCTCAAGCTGGCAAGGTTCGCCTGGCAGTCGAGGACCCCTTTCTCCCTGCCTCCAATCCCATGGGCCCTTCCAAGGAAGAATACTAAAGATGCCAGCACCAGGTGCCTCGGTGGGTTATTTTACAACGACACAATGAAAACTAAGAGAAATCTTGGCAAACTTTAAAGAAAACACAGTTAATTGCTGCTGACATTCTCCCCAGTTGCACAAGCAAGCCCTGGGTTTAATCACACACATTATTGTAATCGTCCTGCCAATCACGTTCTGAAATATTTCTTTTTTGACATAATTACAGTAGAATACCCACAACCCATCAATACTATGGATAAGGCAAGATTGATACTGTGTTTCCAAATGAGACCTGACAAAGCCACCGAGGCTTTTGTTCGGGAAGAAAGGCGGGAGGGGCAGCAGGGCCCCCTCCCCTGGAGACGGGTTAGCGAGACTGTCTGGAACGTCACTCACACGAGGCAGGGAACCCCACGTGTCGGGCCCTAATTGGGAATTTTCAATTATTTCAGCCTCATATAGGTTATTCTTATGGAGTAACAAATTCAGAATGAAGGCTATAACCTGGGGCCTTTGTACTTAGCGGTATTGTGGAATGGAGGCCTATTGTGAATTGCTCTTTTATGTTAATTTATCTCATTTTACTTATTAGTTCCTTGCTGTAGACCCGTTTATTCATGTGTACTAGTCTCAGAAGTAAAACACACCAATGAGAAACTGCATAATTTGGACTTTCAACTTCTCCAGGTGATTGAGCCATGACTCCCCCTCCCAGTCCTCCACACCTTTTGCCTTTTCATTTCTAGGCAGAGCTTTGCTGTTATCCCAACAGTGAGGATTAGACAAACCCTCAGACAGGATGTTCAAAGACAGTCAATTTTTTTTTTGCATATGGAATTCTGTCATTTTTGTAGAACCCCCCACACCCCCTTAGTTGGTGCTGAAGGTTGGGGGAGAGGAGGAAGTTCAGACCTGGGCACATCCCATCCTTCCCCAAACCTCCATTCTAGAAGCATCATTTATTGAGGGCATAATGGTTGGCTTGTGTGACCCATAAAAGGGGCAAAGTTCAAAAGCAAAATGCTGAGAGTCTAGGGTGGAGGAAAGAGTGGGTTTGGAGTCAGCAGTGTGGGTCCAAAGCAGCTATACTTTAGCTGTGTCACACAGCATCCAACACCTGTCCTGGGAGCCCTCTTCCCCAAAAGGCAAGGCTACCTGCAAACTGCCACTGGCCCTCAAGGAAGACGCCACTGTCCTGCAGAGCAGGTGCAGAGCCCGGCCCACGATACTGTCCAGTGCCCACAAAAAAGTTTCCCTTTCTTTGCAAATCTTTTGGGTCATAGAAAATATTTTAAGATATAATATTAATACATCTTTCTTTCTATCAAAACAATCATCAAATATTTCTAATAGTTAAAAATATTACATCTACTAAAAATACATAGCATGAAATTTACCAACATTGCCATTTTTAGTGCATGCTTCAGTAATGTTAGGTTCGTTCAAGTAATTGTTCAATCTATCTCTAAAACTCTTAATCTTGCCAGGCTAAAACTCTACCTGCTCAACACTAACTCCATATTCCTCTGTCCCTCCCCCCAGCCCCTGGCAACCACCAGTCTATGAATTTGACTTCTGGAGGGACCTCATATGTGTGGAATCAGACAGTCTTTGTCTCTTTGTGGCTGGCTTACTTCACTTGCCTTAACGTTCTCAAGGTTTATCCATGTTGGTGGCATGTATCAGAATGACATTCCTTTTTAAGACTGAATAATATCCCTTTGGATGGATAGGCCACATTTTCTTTATTCACCCATCTGTTGCCTTTAGGCTATTGTGAATAATGCTGATATGAGCATGGGTGTACAAACCTGTCTGAGTTCCTGCTTGCTATTCTTTTGAGTGTATACCCAAAAGTGAACACCTGGTAATTCCATTTTTAATACTTTAAGAGTCACCATACTGTTTTCTAAGGTGGTTGCACCATTTTACCTTGGGATCCATGACTCCAGGAATGACCTGGGCTGAGATCCAGTTCTGCTCTCATTTTGGGTCCATGAACAATTTCACAAAACCTCCTAGGGGCACAGATCCCAAGTGGCCCCTTTTATGCAATGAAATGTGGCCCTTGCCCCCCTCGTGGAGTTTGTAGGGAATTGAGAAGTCACAGAAGGCCTTGTGGATCTACTCTAGGACTCTCAGCTACTCTCTTGCTGAGGAGACTGTGTGGAGAAGGACTCTGGGGCTGCCCACACTCCGCCACTGTGAGTTCTGTCTTTAGGTAAAAGAGTGAGTCAGTGACTAGGATCCCTGAGGGAGAACATAACAGAAGTGCTCATGGGATGGAAACTTGTCCCTCACAGTACTAGGGACACCTAAGACTCACTTCTTCTCAGAACCCTCCCTCACTCTCTGCACTGGGTTGGGGAATTGCGTTTACAGTGAACTTGGCACGTTGCTCTGTGCCGTGGTTTGTTCAGGCGGCTGTCATGAAGCACCACAGTCCAGGACTTGAACTACAGCAGTGAATTCTCACACAGCTCTGGAAGATGGATGCCTGAGATCGGGGTAGGCAGGACTTGACTCCTCTGAGGCCCCTCTTTGGCTTGTGGATGGTGCTTTCTTGCTGTGTCTTCATATGGTCGTTCCTGTGTGTGTCCCTGTGTCCTGCTCTCCTCTTCTTAGAAGGACACAGTCACATTAGATTAGAGCCCACCTAATGGCCTCATTTTAATTTAGCCACTTCTGTAAAGACCCTAGCTCCAAATGCAGCCACATTCTGACGTACTGGGGGTTCGGACTCCCAACATGTGGATAGGGAAGGGGCACAATTCAGAGACTGAGTCTCTTTCCCAGAAAGACCCCTGGGCATAAGAGAGACTGTGTCTGACTTGGCCCTGTGTGGAGTTCCAGAACAGAAAGAGCACCATGAATGCATGTTTGGTAAACAAATGAACTCCTATATTAGTTTCCTGGGACTGGGACTTAAACAGCAGAAACTCATAGTCTCACAGATGTGGAGGCTGGAAGTCTGACATCAAGGTGTGTGCAGGGTCATGCACTCTCTGGAGGCATAGGAAAGGGCCTTTTCCTGGCCTCTCATGAGCTTCTAGAAGCTTCTTGGCTTTTAGCAGCAGAACTCAGTGTTTAGATGGTATCCTTTCTGTGTATATGTGTGAGGGGGTGTGTGTTTATGTGTCCAAATGTCCTCTCTTTATAAGGACATGAGTCATATTGGATTAGGGGCCCACGCTACTTCATTAGGTCCTGGGAGCTGGAAGTTCAACATGAATTTGGGAACGCACCATTCAATTCACCACAAACCTCTAGGTCAGTCTTAGGCTCCCTTTCCTGGACTTGACAGTTTTCAGGTTCATTACCTTCCTGGGTCCCACACATCCCCTGAGCCGGACAAACCATCTTGTATCACACAGCCACGTCCAGAGCCAGGTCTCAGCACAGGCGTCCCACAGAGCAGGCTCATGCAGGCTGGGGAGGACGCTCACCCCAGGCCCTGCCCCGAGTCCCCTTCCCAAGGCCTCTCTCGCCTCAGGCAGGTCTAATAAAAGGCAAAGGTGAGGCTGTACTTTGCCTTTGGCTATTCAAGGCTGCCTTTCGTCCTGTGAAGAGATGAATCCTTTCCCTTAGGGGGGCTTTGGCTGGCTTTGCAGGGCAGCCTTGGATTTGACCCAGGAATATAAGCAACCACTGCAGAGATGGTTGTGCTGTGGGAACAAAATACCAACTGACACGGTGTGGTTGCTTGGCTCCTGGAATTGTGTTAAATTCTCATTAAGGAAGGAAACCCACCCACTAATGAGCTCCTACACACTGATGTTGTGTTCTTTCTCCAGGGCCACTGCTCCCAAGTTTTCAGAATTGTGGCTGTGAAGTGACACCTGCTGGGGCAGAGGGCAGAATGACAACATACTGTGAGATAGGAAATGCGTGTCTAAGAAGTGTGTGTGTGTGTATATGCATGTGCGTGTTTGTATGTGTGTGCGCATATGTATATGTGTGCATTAGTGCATGTATGTGTGTGCATGTGTGCATGTGTATACATGTGTACATGTGTATTTTGAGTATGTATGTGTGTATGTGTGTGTGTATGTATGTGTGCACATGTGTGCATGTATGGGTATGTGTGGGTGTATGTATGTGTATATGTGTGTGTGCATGTATATGTGTGTGTGTACATGTGTATGTGTATATGTGTATTGTGTGTATGTATGTGTGCACATGTGTGTATGCATGTATATATGTGTGTGTGTGTGTGTGTGTGTGTTGTGTGTGAGCATGCACTACCTCCCATCTTTTCACAAGGCTTAAAAATTTTAGTTAAATAAAATAAGCATGACATAAAACATTTCCTTACCTATTTTTGAGTGTTCAGTTCAGTAGTATACATTTGCATGGTTGTGGGAGCTCCTCACAGTCCTTCTCCAGAACGTCTTTCTTCTTCCCAAGATGAAGCTCTGTAACCATTAAGTAAGAACTTCTCACATGTTCTTACTAGATTTAGTGTCCTGAGCTTGTCCCGTGTTCTTTTATCTCTTGCTGTGTGACAAAACAACTCAAAAGTCAGTGTCATAAAGCAACATCTCCATTTTACAATATGGGTGACTCTGTGGTCTCCCCCATAACGGCTGGGCCTCAGTGAGTCTGACTGGGAAAGCTTGGAATCTCAGCTGGGGATTCTGGGGCCTTGGTTCTGGCTGCCAACTGGGCTCCTTGATTCTTCTCAAACACTGTGTTCACTAGGACTGGATTATCCAAAATGGCGCTTGCAGTGATGCATCTGGAATCCTCTGCTAGGACAGCAGAGGCAGGCTGGACAGCTCTTTCTCAATACACACCTTTCCATGTAGCTAGTTGGAGCTTCCTTACACCATGGTGGGCTCAGGGGAATGGGACACTTAGTTCCTCCTAGAGTATTCCAAGAACCAAGGTGAAAATGTCAAGGTCTTGTAACTTAGACTTGGAAGTAACACAAAGTCCCTTCTCCCACATTCTACTGGCCAAGAAAAATCATTAAAGCCAGCTCAGCTAAAAGGAGAGGGAAAATAAACTCCATCTTTCAACAAGGGGACTGACAAGAAATTTGCAGGATCTTGGCCCCTTAAAGCACACATGATATTAACCATGATCACCTGCTCCAAGTGGTCTCTCCAAACCCATGCCACAGGGTCTTTAGACTACTGTTCTTAACCACAAACCTAACCATGTTAGCCATACCCTTCCTACACCATGGTACACACACACACACACACACACATCTTCACTGGCCTCTGAAGGATACTATACCACTTGGCATGCATGGCTCAGGAAACTCTTCATGGCTTCATCCCTACTCACCTATCCATCCTTCCCTTTGTCCTCTACTCTTCATTATAATTTAATTACTTGAAATTCCAGAAATCTCCCCTGTCTTCCTTCAGGGACTTTACATGTGCTGCTTTTGCAGTCTACTGCCTTCTGACTGCTTCCTAGAGTGACAACTCATCTTTCAGAGAAGACTTCTCCTCTCCTCTCCTCTCCCCACCCAGTCCCTCAAGATGCACATTTACCTGACAGACCTTTTCCTCATGTGTTCTCATGGCCTACTTGAGCTCATCCTAGGAACCTAACTGGGAGTGATGGGAGACTGAAAAAGGACAAAAGACAAACATGCAAAAAAGCTGGGGTCAGGTGGGCTGGGTGCCCTGGTGGAGACACACAACAACCTCCACCACCTCCAGCGAGTTTATTATATATAGTGACAAACAAGGAAGTAGAGCAACAGATCTTGGGGTGGCATGACAATGTAGTTATCGGGAACAGGGGAAACCTGTGATTGCTACTTTCTGCACATACTGGTACTGTTCCTGTCTGAAGGGCATGGTGTAGACATCCTTGTTCCTACGCAAAGCAGCTGTGCTGCATTTTGCCCTCACCCCTTCTGCAGCTGGGGGTTGTGCTGATCCCAGCCTGCAGATTATTTGACATGGCTGTGCTCATGTCAACTTCTCATAGGCTTCTCATAATCCACTCCCCACAAGGTGTGTTCATGCACCTGAATTCTTTGTAACCAGGAGGCAAATATTTGCAGGGGTTCTTTGTCTCGGAAAGTGGAGTGCATTTGATCAATGTGGACTGCATGAGTGAATGAGTGATTGAAGAACAGTGAGTGGTGTGGCCTAAAGAATGGTGCCACATTGGAATACCCAAATGGAAGCTTATCAGTGGAAACAGCAGAGGTAAGAAACAGTTCAGAAATTCCATGCTCTCAGTGGGACCTGAACCCCTCAGTCATGGCGGAAGCCCGACAAGCAGGAAAAGAGAACCTTTATGCACTGAGCATCCGTATGAATCAGGGTTCCTTAACAATGTAATTAACTGACCCCTCAACAGAACACTAGGCGCTGGGATTATGGAACTATTTTATAGACGAGGTGCTCTAACCAAGGATACAAGCTGAGAGTAATAAAGAGAGTTAGGATCAAGGCTCATGGACTTTCTGGATGTCTGGATGTCTCAAATATCTTTGCTCAGAATGGTGTGCTTAAAGAAGTCCGTTATAGTCTGCTCAGTGTTTTGATATCTGCAAGTGGGCACATCGAAAGTCCAGCCCTCTGAAATGCATCTCACTCACCTACTGGAGCTCTGCCATGGGATTTGCTGCTCCATGGTCTGCTTCCAGAGCAGCCTTCAGGGAAAAAGGATCAATGGCAAAACTGATAGATCCAACAAGGCTTTCGCAGTAAAAGCTTTTTATGACTCTTGTTCAAAGCATTTAAGTGCCTTTTAGATCACAGATTGAACCATTGACATTATAAAGTGGAACCTTTTAATACCAAAATACACTTCCAGAGTAAAATTCCATTATGGGAAAGAACATGTCACGGCACCAGCCTAGATAATAATTCTCTCACGTGTAAAGGATGTATGAAATGTTTGATGATAAACAGGGTTTGTAATAAGATGATTCACACCGCTCTGTGTGTGTGTGTGTTGTGTGTGCATGTTAGGTACACATAGCGAGCCACTTCTCATCTGTGGACTGGCTTCTTTATTTGTAAATACTGGAAATTGGATTTGATGAGTTTCAGGTGCATTCTGCTTGTGGACTGTATGGAAAACCTCTGGGCTTCCATTTCCTCATCCTTAGAATGAGGGCTTTTGTTTCAATCAGGAAACTTAGTTGCAGTGATAAAGTGGTTTAAGTCAAAAGGGGAAAAGACTGTATCAGCTCACGATTCATGTAACTAAAATGCTCAGGAACACAAGCACTGAGTTTAAGCAAGGTTGAGTCCAGATGCTCCAGAAACATCAGTGCTACCAGGACTTGGTTTTCCTCTGCCCTTGAAATTCAGGAGAGGCAGTCAGGCTCCCCTTCATGCTGTCCTCCCTTCCCTCCCATAGTGCAACTCCCACTGCCTTGCCATACCAGTGGAGGAGGTATTTTCAACAAAAACCCCTGGACTGAATCTCATTGGCTCAGGTGGGATCACATGTCTGTGCCTGGACAAATCAGCATCTTCAGGGTGCAAACCTCACTGATTGGCTAGTCCATGGCCACATGCTGCCTCCAAGCAGAAACCCTCAGCTCCTTTTAAGGCTCGGTCCAGTCAGTTGATAGCTCCTCATTGGAAGAGTGGGATGCTAGGAGGCAGAAACACTAGGTGTGCCCATTTGGGACTTGGACTTCCTCCAGTCTTGGTCCAGAGGCTTGCCCAAGCTCTAGTACCTTATAAATAGTAAGTGCTTAGTGCTAGAGGCACTTTTGAGATGACTAAACTTTTTGCTTAAAGTTGGGGAAACTGAAGCCTAGAAGGAGGGGAAGAGACTTGCCCAAGGTCACTTGAGCATTTAGTAGCAGGCTTGCTACTAAAACTCAGGTGTCTTACATCAACTCTGTGCTCTTTAACTCTCCCTTGAGCTGTGCAAGCCTAGAGGCCTTCTGGGAAGGATCCACTCAAGAGAGTCTCTTAGCACAGTCTGGCTGAGGCTTTGCTATTTAAACTTGCTTCTGTTTAGAGCAGCCTTTTGGCATGGCCAGTTTAGGGTCTTCCAAATTGGCCAATGCCTTTCAAGTTTCCTTATGTAGAGTTAGGACTCCCAGGTCTAATTTCTGATCATGACACTGATTTGCTGTGTATACTTGGTTAAGCCACTTAATGTCTCTGGACATCAGTTTCTCAATTTGTAAATTTACCTTCATAACAAAGTTTCTCTCTTTGCCCCTCCCCACATTGATACCATTGGGTCTCTCTTGTTCTAGAAGGTGATTGAATGCACTCTTCTCCAGTATGTTTCCAGGCAGGTTTGGGGGAACCTCTTTCAGGTGGTGTTTGCATTTTAATGAATTTGGAGAATACAGTGGTTCTGTAAATAGTGGGGCTGTTTCAGGCAGTGTGGCTATATCCCTGACTTTGGGGTCAAAGCTTGATTGCTTCACTGACATAACCTTGATGAGCAAATGACTTGTGAGGACACCCAGCACTGAGCATGGGCCAGAGCAGGCTCAATTTGGAGAGATGTGTCCAGCACCACGTGGGGACTGGGGCGGAGGGGGGGGGGGGCGGGGGGATGTTGACTGCCAGTGCAGTCTTTTCTCTTCAACTCTGTTAAAGGGAACAACAGCAGCAATGTCCATCGTTGCTGTCAAAAAGGTTGAATTATGCTCCTCCTCTCCCAAGAGTTGCCCAAGTTCTAATTC
This sequence comes from Castor canadensis, assembly GCF_047511655.1. Taxonomy (NCBI): domain Eukaryota; kingdom Metazoa; phylum Chordata; class Mammalia; order Rodentia; family Castoridae; genus Castor; species Castor canadensis. The sequence continues at coordinate 13,018,577 of NC_133388.1, read as the reverse complement.
AAGGTTTCTGTGTAACCTTAATGGAAAACAAGGTCATTGTAGATGTAATTATGTTACGGGCCTTGACAGATAAGTCTAGATTTAGAGTGAATCTTGACTGATCTTCTTAATAGAGAAAGGGAGATTTGAGACACACAGGAAAGAAGGCCATGTGAAGACAGAAGCAAAATTAGAGTTGCCCTAAGCCAAGGGATGCCATGAGTTGCAGGAAGCTGGACGAGGCAGGAAATCTTTAGAGCCTTGGGAGGAAGTGGTGCTCTGCTGCCACCTGATTCCTTAGAAGCCAAAAGAAGACTTCTACTGTAGGTCCCAAAGCTTTTTGCAGTTTGCTGCAACATCAACAGGAAACTGTAATATGGCCACTGGCCCGAGTTCATGATAAAACATAAACTTTGCGAGTTCTGCAGCACTGACTCAAACAGGGCTACAAAGGAATTCTTATCTCTCTCTTCCTCTCTCCCTCTTTCCCCTCCCTCCATTCATTCTCAGCGTGTGCCCTATCTTGATGTGCAGTCTGATTACCCATGGAAAATTTCCCTACTGAGCTGATTAATCAAAATACTGAGTCATTCATATCACACTTAGAAATTCCTGATCATGTTTAAAAATAGTCAGTAACAGATATGTACAAATAAACCCAGCTACAAACCAGAGTGATTATTGGTGATTTAATGCACTCCAGGATCCCAAGAGGGGTGAAGTCCTATGGCAGGAATGTGTTTTTAATGATACGTTTTTACTAATAGAAAAGATAATATACATTATACGCGCATGGGCTTTGGTAAGTGAACCATACCAAGCCATTCATTTATTCATTCAACAAATGTTGAGTGGTTGTGGACCATGTGCCAGGCACTGTGCCAGGCCTTCCCTGTGATAGCACAGAGGACGGGCGACTGAATGTGCCATGATTTGGACAATGAACTTGGTGGTAAGTGCTTAATGGAAGGACGCAGGCAGGTGCTGAGAGAGACCACTGAGTACGCTGGAGGGCATGGGTCTTGAGGCCAGTCTGGTTGGGTTTGAATCCAGCCCTATGCCTTCTGAGCCACTTGACAAAATTGGGCCTCTGTGTTATCGAACTTGGATGTAGCTTTTCCTCTCAGGTCATGGTGTTTTTGAATTTCAAGGGAGAGTCTGAAATGTTTATTAAGCTCCTCCCACCAGAGTGACCACATGTCAGGACCCTTAATCACATCTGCAATGATCTTATTTTGCAGTAAAATCACATTCACAGCACCCTGGAAGTAGAACTTGGCCATGTCTTTTGGGGTGGGGAACACACTCATCTGCAAGCTCTGTCTCCCTGGCTGTGGGCAGCAGCTGGAACCAGGCTGGGTTTTCAGCTGCGCACTTGCCGCATTCCTCCTGGGCTTCTTGAAGTCTTGGTCTCGCACATGCAAAATTTATCAAGCAGCTGAGGAGAGCAGGGGTGTTTAAGTGTAGGAGTTAGGCCCGCCCCCTCATGGTGCAGCTCCCTCTATTCTTGTAGTCCCCCCTTCCTCCTTCCCTCCTCCGTTCTTTCCTTCCTTCCTTCCTCCCTCCCTTCCTCCGTTTCCTCCCTCCTTCCTTCCCTTCCTCCCTCTCTTCCTTCCTCCTTTCCTCCCTTCCCTCCTTTCTTCTTCCCTCTCTCACTTCCTCCCTTCCCTCCCTCCCTCCCTCTCTCTTTCTCCCCTTTCTCTGTCTCTCGCTCACCAAATGAACATTTAACTTTACCCTCACTTATTTCTTCTCTAATGCTCTTCGTTGCTTTCTATAGTTTCTGACCTATATGAGTTCCTTCTCTCTGAAAAAAATTTTTACTATTTCTTGCAAGGCAGGCTTACTGGCAACAGAATTCCTTTTTTTCTTTCTTTCTTTTTTTTTTTTCATTAGGAAGTCTTTATTTCTCCTTTACTTTTAAGGAATAATTTCATAAGATACAAGCATATAAAGTGCTAGGTTTTCCCCCCTCTTTCAACATTTTAAATATTTCACTCTATTCTCTTTCTTGCAAGATTTCTGAGCAGACACTGGCTGTCATTGTCGTATTTGTTTCTCTGTAGGGAAGGGTGTGTCTTTCTTCTGACTTCTTTCAAGAGTTTTGGTTTACTTTCGATTTTCTGCAGTTTGAACATGACATGCCTGTTGTTGTGGTTTGCCTGTATCATGCTTGGTGTTCTCTGAGTTTCCCTGGTGCTGTCTGCATCCTTCTTACTCTACGCTCACTCCTTAGGCAACTCATCCATTCTCAGACTGGTCCGTTCTTATTTCCTGGTCACCAGCTTGATGTTGATGACCCCCACGTATTGTCTCCATCCTCTGAAATCTGTGTAGGTTTGAACATAAAGATTCAAACGTAAAAGCTCGAGCCAAACAAGGTGTTTGTAAAAGACACCATGAAGGAGCTTTTTCAGAAGAACTAGGACTGAGCAGTGTGAGGGAGATCAAGAGAAGAAAGGACTTTGAGAACAAAATGAGCAACTGTGGGAGGGCTCTAGGGGGCCCAGAGAGGTGACAAGTGAGCAATGAGAGCTGTAATGGGTGTATGTGGTCCTTGCAGACCTTCACAAGAGTGCTGCTGGGGAGGAGGCAGGTGCTTTAGAAGATAGTACAAAGTATGGCTGAGGCTGAGGAGGTGAAGACATGGATACAGTGCTCCCCCTTATCTAAGGTATTAGCGATCCATAGTGAACCACAGTTCTGAGATATTAAATGGAAAATTTGAGAAATTAAACTGTATACTGTGTATTGTGATGAAGTCTCTAGCTGTCATGTTCCATCCCACCCCAGTCAGAAATTGTTCCTTTGTCTGCGTATCCATGCTGTCTATGCTACCTGCTCGACACTGTTACAGCTCAGTGACTCAAGATCACCTGGAAGTAGATGATTCTCCTGATGTGTTGTCAGAAAGGTCCACAGTAGCCTGACAGAATGTCACAATGCCTGTGTCATTCACTTCACTTTATCTTATGTCACATCATCACACAGAGAGACAGGGAGAAAGAGAGCACTCAGTCCTGTGCTGGGTTCTTTCTCTTTGTCTTACCAATCCAAGTCACCTCTCTTTACCTGGGAGGAGTAAGAAGGAAAAGACCTGGAATGGAGTTGTCCTCATGGAAACTGGAAGGTGGAAACACCAATCCCTTCACCATCCTATAACTGTCACTTGGTGCTTATCTGCCTCTTCGAGTATGGCCTCTTGTGGACAGCAGTCCCGTCTTGTTCATCCCTGTGAGCCTGGTACAGTGCCTGGGATACAGTCGGTGCTCAGCAAATATTTGTTTGGTAGTAAATGACTGAGCTTCCAGTCAAACCATTTTAAGCACCAAAAGGCTCTGCCATGTGTCCTGAATTCTCCTAAAACTGCTTGACAGATTCTGAAAATACCGGAGGCTGCTCTCAGTGTGAAGCAAAGACCAGTGACAGTGATGGGAAAGAATTACCCAGTCCACAATTTATCCTTTGGTTTATATTTAAATTCCCAGAGATCACCGATCCCTCAGTTAAATCATTCTTTATGCATCTGTTGCAGGTGCTAGCTTATGAAAATATTGGCTGAGCTCAGCTCCCTGGTGTGAAATGCAAGTTCTGGGAAATTCAAACATAATTGTGAATTGCAACCTGGGTTTCTTTTATTAATGGTCACTAATGGTCTGCAATCAAGCCACACCTGTGAGAAGCAAAGTAACAATTGGCTTGTTGGCTTGAAGTGAGTCTAATTTATCAACTTGCTGATTATTCATTCTCTTTTTAGGTATTAGCCAGAGACATTTGTGCAGAAAGAAAGAAAAATGCCACTTACCCAGCTTTAGTAGTCAGTGTGGAGTTGTCATGGCTTTGGAGTCACACTGTCTCAGCTATAAAACCCTACTCTGAAACTAACTAGCTGTATTAGTCCATTTTCTGTTACTGTACCAAAAGGCACAAGGCTTGGTAACTTCTAAAGAAAAGAGGTTTATCCAGCAATACCACTCTTGGGGATATACCCAAAAGACTGTTACTCCAGAGGCACCTGCACATCCATGTTTATTGCGGCACTATTCACAATAGCCAAATTATGAAAACAGCCAAGATGCTCCACTACTGACGAATAGATTAAGAAAATGTGGTATCTATACACAATGGAATTTTATGCAGCCATGAAGAAGAACGAAATGTTATCATTCGCTGGTAAATGGATGGAATTGGAGAACATCATTCTGAGTGAGGTTAGCCTGGCCCAAAAGACCAAAAATCGTATGTTCTCCCTCATATGTGGGCATTAGATCAAGGGCAAACACAACAATGGGATTGGACTATGAGCACATGATAAAAGCGAGAGCACACAAGGGAGGGGTGAGGATAGGTAAGACACCTAAAAAACTAGCTAGCATTTGTTGCCCTTAATGCAGAGAAACTAAAGCAGACACCTTAAAGCAACTGAGGCCAATAGGAAAAGGGGAGCAGGAACTAGAGAAAAGGTTAGATCAAAAAGAATTAACCTAGAAGGTAACACCCACGCACAGGAAATCAATGTGAGTCAATGCCCTGTATAGCTATCCTTATCTCAACCAGCAAAACCCCTTGTTCCTTCCTATTATTGCTTATACTCTCTCTACAACAAAATTAGAGATAAGGGCAAAATAGTTTCTGCTGGGTATTGAGGGGGGTAGCGGGAGGGGGTGGAGTGGGTGGTAAGGGAGGGGGTGGGGGCAGGGGGGAGAAATGAACCAAGCCTTGTATGCACATATGAATAATAAAAGAAAAATGAAAAAAAAAAAAAGAAAAGAGGTTTATAGCTCAGTCCAACGAGCATGTGCTGGCAAGGCCCTCCCTTGACTGTATCATCTCCTAGCAGATAGCGTCATAATGGTAGGAGCTTGTGTTGGAATAAGAGATCAAGCACAAGACAAGAAGCCAGGGAGCAAGAAGGGGCCAGGCTCGTCCCTTCACAATGACGCTCTTGTGAGAGTAACTCAGGGTACCACAGGAACTACATCAGTTCCTTCCAAGGGCAGTGCACACAGTCACCTAAGACCCCACCTCTTAAAGATCCTACCATCTCTTAACATTGCCACGCTGGGGCCCAAACTTCCAGCAATGAGTCCTTGGAGGACAAACCACATTCAAACCCTGGCACACACAGAACTGCATTAAAGACCCATTAGGTAGTGGTGATTGGATCTGCCTTTCCCAGTTGCTAATGAGGAGACAAGTCAACACCCTCCAAAGACCTCCAGCTCTGGAAGCACACCATGGTTCTATTCCTGTTCCTTTTTGCTATTTTCCTAGGAATTCAGTCAATGGATTTAACGTTGTAAGGTATAGTTGGGCCCGTGTCTCCTCCCTCAGTTCACATTTTCGGCTTTCCCTCCATCCTGAGTGGGATAGGAGGAGAGGTTTATGAACTTGTTTGCTTGGGTCGTGAACACATTGCTACAAAACCTCGGTACACAATGGCAGTAGAATACTGAGCTGGAGGCCTGGCAGCAGGCGTGGGCAGGAAGGGCCAGCTCCTAGGTGTTGGAGGTGGGCTCAGGGACACAGCCACGCAGGTCTGTAGCTCTGAGTTTGGTCACTGTGTCTACTAGTTTGTTAGGGCTGCCATAACAAAATAGCACAGATGAGGTAGCTTAACCAATGGAGATTGACTTCCTCCCAGTGCTGGAGGCTGGAAACCCAAGGTCAAGACGTGAGCACAGTTGTTTCTCTGAGGCTGCTCTCTTTGCTTCAAGATGGCTGCCTTCTCCCTGAGTCTTTACCTGGTCTTCCCTCTGTGTTTGTCTGTGTCCTGATCTTCTCTTTTTATAAGGACAATAGTCAGACAGGATTAGGACCACTCACATGGTCTCATTTTAACCACCGCTACAGGCGTTCTCTCTCTAAATACCTTGCATTCTTAGGTCCTGAGGGTCAGGACTTCAGCAAGTGAATTTGAGGGTGACGACACAGTTCAGCCCATAACACTGCAGAAACAGTACCTGAGGGACAGCAAGTGGCCCAGAGTCCAGGAGAGAAAATGAGACTTCTGCGACTCATTCAGTATGTCCCATGTGGGACTCTATCTTTATCACTGTCTAGCACTTGCTCTTGGAGTAGGAGGGGGCAGATACACACAAGGCCCTTCTCAGGGGCAACTTGGCCTTGTCATCCTTCCTTTTCCCTCCTCTACACCAAGGAAACACCTGTCTTGGCCTGGGTAGTGGCCTCCAGAGAGTTCTGCTACATTCTGGCCTTTCCTCCAAGGCTTGACCTTTAACCTCCTAATGTATAAGCTTTTGAAACTTAAAACATCTCTGAATTCTATTGCTTCTGCTAAGAGTTTCGAAAGTGCATTTTAAAAGTCCAAAGCTGAGCTAGGGTGTGGCTCAAGTGGTAGAGTGCCTGCCTGGCAAGCGCAAGGCCCTGAGTTCAAACCCCAGTACCAGATACACAACAAAGTCCAAAGCTGAGTGTCACCATCTTTATCCTCTCTCGTGGCATTCTTCCTCCAAGTCATAGTCACTGCTGGGTCATTCACTTGACCTTTACTTTGGTGACAGATGATAGATTTCTAATCAGGGAGCTTGCACCCTTCTTTGTTGTGTAATCCCATATTCCCTTTTACCTACAGAAAGACATACTCATCCATATCACAGAGATGAACTCAAATCCTGGCCCCACTCCTTATCAGCTGTATGGGTTTAGGCAAATTGTCTCAGCTCTCCCAAACTCAATATCCTCACCTGTAAAATGGGCTAATAATGGTAGCTTTCCTCACAGAGTTGCCAGGAAGACCAAATGAAGTACTTTAGGACCCTGTCTGGAACATGGTGGGTAACTACAAAAACGTGTTAGATGTTATCATTTAAAATATTTCCTAATAGACTATTTGATATCGTATGGGTTTAGCTACAATGTGGTGGTGGTGGTGATGATGTGTAGAAAAAAAGGGAAAAACATTTTCTGTGCAGGAACTATATTTAGCAACAAGTCTTTCCAATTCGCTCATGATAAAAGGATTTCGTCTTGCTCGGAGCCCCTTTGAGTCTCATAGTGCTACTTACATATAGCGCCTTTCATCCTAGAATCCTGGAGCAGCCCCGAAATCAAAACATGACAAGAGTTGGATGGTTGCAAAAAGAAAAGCGACGACTTGCTTTTGTTTTTGAACAAGCTCTCCTTCCTTTCCCAATTTGCAACTTGGCAGCTGGATATGAACACACATGTATACTTGACCTGAGTCTGTGTCTAGCCACTGACAATAAATGATGACAGCTGCTTATAGCTTGGAGATGCGGTGGATATGAGAAGCAGCACCCATGATGTTCAGAAGGAGGACACAAGAGGGAGCAGGACTGCGTGTCTCCTCAGGGTCAGGAATTTTACCTATGCTATCTCATTTAATCTCAACAGCTACTCTCCTCTATAGATGAACGTGGTAGTGGGGAAATCAGCAAGGTTAATAATTTACACAAGGTCACACAGGAATTTAGTGGCAGAGGGAAGTTCCAGATTCATTTCTGGCTTAAACCATATGCAATCACATCACCATACTGCTTCTCTTTCTTTAAGGAAAGAAAGTATCTTCACTTCCAAAAAGTGTGAAACAGGAGAAAGGAAGAAATGTCTATGTCTGTGGGAGTTTGGGAGTGTCAAATCCAGTGCCTACTGTGGGAAGTGGAATGAAGAGATGACCTGGAGAGAGTCTCTAATGAAGCAAGTAAAGCACTAGGTAGCCTAGAATTTCATCAAATCTAGGACTTCATTGAGTGTAAAAAGCTCCATTATTTTATGTGGTACTAATAAAGAAACAATAAAATCACTGCCAATTACAAGAGGCATGGATTGCAAGACACACTCTGATTTCAGAGAGATTAAAATGTGAAAAGCTTGTGTTTTAGAAATGATTGCATTTATCTGGGCCAACTTTTCTCCTCTATCAAAGTTTACCATGGGGAACGCAGTAACCACTATAGGTATTTTAAGCGCAAAGGGACTTAACACAGGAAATTAAGTACCTATCAGATCAGTGCAGGGCTCGGCTAGCAGGTACCAACTGTACCACTGCAGAAGTGCATGGAGGCTGAAGGCCATCCCTCCAGTTGGCTCTGACCTCATTGGATTTTCAGACACCAGCAACCATGATTGGCCTGGGGGTGGATTTGCAGCAGGCCGCTCTATTGGTTATTAGCAGGGTGACCTTGAGCAGATCAAGATTAGTTTATATAGCTCTGGAGCTTGGTCACTGGGGTCATCTTGCAGGGTATATGAGATGGTTTTCCCAGAAAATAACAGGCTTTCATCAAAATCTTATTTACTCGAATTTCTTATTTCATCAAATATAAGACTTCATCAGACAATATAAATGTATGAAGCACACTGTGCCTGGCACATGGTTGATGCGTAAAGGTTAGAGAGTCTGCAAGAATACGAGCCAGTGGCAGGTACTCAAGTCACCCTGGGCACATTCTGCTCCTCATTCCTTCCTGGGTTCCTTCCTCCCAGGAGGCAGTATTTCCTTGGCTTGCTGTAATTAGTAAGGACATCCTGTGGCTTTCGTTTTGGGTGGATTAAAGCCCTTCTCAGACCTTACCTCATTTGCTTCCCATTGGTCTGGGGTGAGGGCTGTGGGTGGAAGGGAATGAAATTTGCTGATTGGCCCAGGATGGTTGTTGCCATTCTACAGATGGGAATATCAGGACCAGTATTCTTGTCCTGACTCATGGGTGGAGTGGGCACCTGCTGGGCAGCCTGCAAGGCAGTGTTGCTTCCTAATGACTGTCTTGTTTATTTGAATGTCACAGATTGAGTTTCTGACACAGGAGAGGCAATGCCAACCTCCTTACTCATTCCCAAAGTGCCCTGTTCTATGTTTATTTCTGTGGGCCTTTGTGCTAGGGCAACTGGTGTTGCAGGGGCTCCAGGAAATTATAAAAAGGGCACCCCAGGTAACAACAATGTGGCAAAGTCAGTGCACATTCCATATAGAGAGTGGTTGATTTTCACTTGACTGGAAAGCTGAAAAATTTTTATCTTACAGTGCACAAATCTCTTACAAGTCACCCTGCTTTATCCGTGATGATCCCTTACCCTGGAATCCCATTACTTAAGACAGCATCCTGTACAGGTCCCTATCATTGTGCTGAAATTATTTCCTTATAAGAATTGTCCTTGTGTTCTGAGGCTATGTATAAAGGGACAGTGAAGAGAACCATTAGAAGTAGATTCATGGGACCTGAGTCATTTAAATTCTTTGGTATGTTTTCTTCCCTTTAAGAATTGGGAAGATAACGTGTGTGAAAAAGCATTGTGCTTGCTTAACCAATAGTAGGGCCTCCTTAAATATTAGTTAAACTAGAATCCCTGGGGGTTAGTCCAATCCTTGGCTCACAGTAAGTACTTGGTGACCATTTGTTTGGACCGTAGTGGTATCTCTGAATATATGGCAGGATTATATTCATGAACTCTTCTCCCTAGTTCAATTCTTAATTTCAAAAGCCCAGCAGTTTAGGTCCTGACCGGTCCATCTTTTGCACAACTCTGATCTTGATACCAAGCTACCAGTTGGTAAAAATTTGCTTAGGGTCTCCTATGTACCAGAGTTATATGCCCACCTCCAGCATTGGAGACAGCATGTCTCCATGACGGCAGCTTGGGCTGGTGTCCTGCTGTGCTCTGCACTGGTAGGACATCTCAGCATGTGTGGGTGGTGTTGGAGGTGTTGGCAACCGCCTTGGAACATAGCTGCATTTAAGCAGCACTTAACTATAAGCCATCCGACTGAGGGTGCCAGAGCCACGAGCTCGGGAATAAATACATTCTATTCTCACTCGGAACACTCCATGCTCTGTTGCTGATTTAACTGTGCTATAAGGTCAGCCAATTGTCAACCCAGCGTGGAAGCAGTGACCTTTCTTCTGCATGTCTATGGTGAGGTTAGAGGAACATGGTTATGTTGTAACAGATAAATCCTATCCAAATCTTCGTAGCATGTGTGTGTGAGTGTGTGTGTGTGTGTGTGTGTGTGTGTGTATGTGTGTCAGAGAGAGAGAGAGAGATTGAGAGAGAGAGAGAGAGGAGAGAGAGAAAGAGATTTCTTTCACTCAGTGGATTCTGGCCACAGAGTCTTGCTGGGAATTCCACACTCATGAGATGTGTGAATCCTGAGACCTCTTTGCTGACAAATATTCATCAAGTGCTCACCTTGTGTGTGTTTTTCCATCAGGGGCTTGACAGAAAGCAGATAACACATTTGAAATAGTATAATTTGAGGAGGGGTTAATTTGCAATGAGACTGTTTACCAAGGTGTGGACTGGGAACCAGGAGGGACGTAGCAGTAACTTGTAGCTCAGTGGCAGTATGGTGTTATCACCTCCAGACCTGATGCACAGAGGGAGGGACTGCCTGTCACTGGAGGGAGGCCCAGGGAACTGGGAGCTTTGGCTGAAGGACCAATCCAACTGGAAGTGACCTAGTCAGGAAGGAACAGGGGGAACACTTACCTTAACCAATCTTTCTCTTTCCTTTCAATCCTCTGTGGGATTCCCCACTAGCAAAACCCAACAGAAGCTAGGGACCCTGAAGTGGTTTGTAGCTGTCAGCCTCCCAGGGCTTTGTGCTGGCTGGGGAAGAATCTGGCGCAGGTGAGCCTACATAGAGAGGCAGTGTAAGGTATCAGGCACAAAACTGTAGTTCAATAAGCAAACTTGTTCCGGTTTTGAGGGGACTGAAGCTCATAGAATTTCGGAGGATGCACTTTAAGAAAAATCATGCAATGATCTTCAGATCTTTACCCAAGTGCAATCTTATTAGCAAGGCCTTCCTTAATCATTCTACTTAACATCTTGATCTCTCTCCCACCTCTATCCCCTTTCAGTTTTACTTTTATTAATACCAGTCACTAATGCCATATATTTTACTTAATTAGGTTATTATCTATCTCTCTTCCTACACGGAATGTAAATTCCAAGAGGACAAAATGTATGACTTTTTTTTCACAGATATCTCTAATGCCTATAATAGTAGCTGACATATAATAAGTTTTTCAATAAATAATTGTTGAATGAGTGAAAAAAAAAAAGAAAAATCATGCAAAAATCTATTACCTTGGTAGATGAAATGGCTAAAGCCTCTGTAAAGACACAGCTAAGGCCCTTTCTAGGGCTTCATAGACTCTGGTGCAAGTGTGGTTCTTAGGCCGATGCTTCATTGGCTTCATTGAAAATATCCCTCTGCCTATGGCTTTGTGATTTTGACCTAGAACAGCGTCCCAATCTGTAGTAAGCTTATGGTCTCATAGGTGGTGAAGCCTCGGACAAGCGAAGATAAATACAAAGCAAACTGTTTTAAGGGAATTACAGCTAAAATACGACGGATGTTACATAGACTGAAACAAGCTTTGGACACAGGAACATAGGTCTTTTACATCCAACCCTTTGTCAATACACTTTAATAAATCAAGCTACTTCGACACTGGCAATATTTACTTATATGGGTACATTTTGTGAACAGAAAGTCGGAATCAGAGGCTGTAAACCACACTTCCCATAAGCCCCCGGGGCCAGAGGGACGCGACTTAACTTGTCACGCAAAGACTCCAACTCCCAGCATGCAGCGGGATCGCAGACCACAACTCCCGGCATACCTAGGGAGGCTGTGGGACGCTCTGGCACGCCCCGCCACCTGCCGCTCGCCCCGCCTCCCCTACTGCTCAGAGCCAATGGGAAGGCTCCGTACTGCAGGGTGTGTTGGGGCAGGCGTCTCTGCCGAGTTGCGAGTCGGCGAAAGCGGCGGGAAGTTCGTACTGGGCAGAAGGCGACGGGTCTGCAGCTTAGGGTAGGGAGGCTGCAGATCGCACTGTCTGGGCGCGGGGATGGGAGTTCGGGGCTGGCGGCGTGGGCCTCGGGGATGGCCGTGGCCTCGACGGCCGCGGGGGCTGCCATCCGCCGCGCCGCCTTTGCCGGCGCGGGCGTCCTTTACTTCCTGGTCTCCACAGGGTTGCTTCCACGGTCCCCCTCAGTGTCAAGTCTGCATTCTGGCCTGCACCGCCGCCTGGGCCTCGGTGCGGCGGCCACGGACGGATGGGGCCGCGCTGCCTCTCGGGGCTCGGGTTGTAGAAGCGACACACAGCGGGACAGGCGACTTTGGGCCGGAGTGATTGTGTGTGTGGGGGTCAGGTCAGGTGGTCAGGGAGGGCATCTCAGAGGAGGTGATCTTGACCTAGACCTGAGCTGGGCAGCCCCGGCCCAGGGTCCTGCCCGGGGAGGCTCCCGGCGCCCGGTGTGCATTTTGACAAGGGGCTGCCCTCTGCTCTTCTCCATTTGGCAGCTGCGGTCAGGGGCAAAAGGGCTGTTTTCCTAGGTTCAATCCGGCCTGGAAACTGTTAGTTGATTTAGGGAAATTCAACAGAAATAATACCAGAGTCTCTGAGAGACAGCCAGCCAGCGAGACAGAACCCGTAGGTTCCTATCGAGGCCACCCATTTTTCTAATGGCTTCTTTCAAGTCGCCCATTTTTCTTTCTTTAGACGCCTTCGTTCCTTACCCCTTCTCTCCTCTCCCCGCCCCAGCTCTCTCTCGTGAACGTTTTTGCTGTTGCGAGGGTGGTAGATAAATTCGGCACGTTACTGCAGGGTCGGTCTTAATTATGTTTGTTTTTGAAAAACTAGAATGTCCGGCTGTTGAATATGAAATTGAAAAGAGTGAAAAAACAAAACAAAACAAAAACAAAGTAGGGCAACATTTATTTTAAAGACACCTTATTTTTTATGACATGCTGAGCGTAACACTTTGGGGAGAAATTAATCTGCAGTTGTGACTGGTCAGAGAAGTAGTGTTCATCTGCTACCTGTGGAGGGGACATCATTTAAACACTGTAGTCGTGTAATCTAGTAGCTTTCTCTGGGGATGCGACCACAGATGGTTTTCTGTGTTAATTTAATAACAAAAAACTTGTGTTAGGCATTACTGATTTAGTACAGTGTTAGTGTCCAGTGCAACTATCAGTTTCATAGTGTTAAGCTTAGAGCTGCAAAAATTATGAGTGTATTTGTTAAACAAATGAGATAATTGAGTGATGTGTTAAATATAAAGCCTGGCATATAATAAGTTAGTAAGTGCCCAGGAAATGGTTATGTGGAAAGCTTATGCTAAATTTTATTCCAGTATGCAAATGTATATTTTAAAAATAACAGTAATGCATTCAAGATGTTGATAGACCCTAAAATTAAATTTCTTAAAGGAAATAGGCCAGCTTTTTTGAGGTTTGAAAACTAATGTGAAATAATAATAAATGAATATCCCAGATGTCTAGAAAAGAAAAAAAAATAAGGTTTTAATTTTGATGATTATATTTTTTCCTTAAAGGCATCCCTAGTAAGATATACTATGAATAGAATTTTGATTTGAAAAATAAAACTTCAAAAATATTTTTTATTTGAAAAATAAAACTTAATTGGAAATGAAGCAAAGCTTTGAAATTTACCCTGCATCAAATGAAGAAGGATGACTCTGGACTCCTGAATTTATGCAAATGTGCAAATGCTCTTATCTCCATATATCAGGCAGTGAGCCTAATGGGAATTAAATGCTGCTGCTTTGTGTGAGTGAGTGAGGCTTTCCTGAAAATTGGTCTTGATGGGTTCTGAGAAAGGACTGGTAACAGAATAGGACTGGAGAATATTTTTCAGATTGGTAGGATATTTTACATGCTTGCCAAGGTTATTTTTCAGCATGAGAAGAAATGTTCTCATTTTTTCAAAAGAAGTCGTGCTTACTGTTTGCCAGGAATTATACTAGGCTCAAGGTCTAGTCTTGCTATCTTATTGTTTTGTTAAAGCAAGTTTCCTTCGTTTTAAATTAATTTAGAATCCTTTTGGCTTAATTATCTGGTATCCAGCACACAAGAAGTCAGTAAAGGTGTTAAGGCAAATTTGAAAAACTGCACTATTGATGAAATGTAGGAGATATGGAGTTTTAAATAGAGATTCAAGATTAACTTAGAAAGGTTATAGAATCAGGACAAAGCATTTAGTGAGGTGGTGTACTCTCGGATATGTTTGGTCTTTTTGACCAAAGTTTCTGTGAGTATGTTCCTATGTAAAGAGTGCTGAGCCATTAGAAACCCCCCACCCTCCATGATATTTAAGTAGCCTACATTCTGAGGTTGCTGTTTTGAAGTAATTTCATGCAGTGTCCCAATTACTCTTGCATACTCCCACTGTTATCTGAAATCTTTGCACGCAGTCTCCAGCACATCCTTGCTTGGGATGACACAGGCAATAGTTTAAGAGGTATGAGGTATGGCCCACCCCTATATTAGGTATTACATTTTAAAAATTTATCAAGAAATGCTAATGACAAGAACCTACTTTTATTAATGTTCTTCAGTAAATATAAGAACTTTATTAGCTACAGCATGTTGGTCATGTTGGAAAAATTTGTGTTGTGAATCATATTTATTTAGTCTTCAGGTAAGTACAGTTATGCAGCAGGTAATGACAGACATGTTCTGAGAAGCAAGAAATGTGTTAGGAGATGCCTGAACATCACAGAGGACATATACAAAGTGACTGCTACTGTGTCATTAGGTGATAAAATCTTATGGGATACTTCGTCTGTCATTCTGTTCTGACTGAAATTTTGTTAGGTGGTACATGACTGTCTATGGACTTTGACTAATCTTGAGTCTCTGGCCCAAAGGATTGGAAGCATTGCTCTAGAATTTGAAAATTAAGATAGACCTGTTCACACTGACAAATATTTAGCATGAATATTAGACATACATATACTAAGCTGTTTATCAATAAACCATATGTACTATGTGGGAAGATATACTAGATGGAAGTCATGTAATTAAATTGCAAAGTAATTAGCTGGAAATTTGAGAATGTTCTGTCATGTACTTTTAAAGTAATATATTGGAAGGAAATGTATCTTATACAACTTCATATCAGGAACAATATAGTTGGTAGCACAAGGGACTAAAAATGAGAACTAGAAAGTCATTAGAAATGAGGACAGTACCGTCTCATTCTTTGGGGCTTTATTATTTCTGTGCATTAATTTTTTTCTTTGTGGATTGGCTGTCTAGCTTCTGTTTGCCTGTAAGCAGATATATCTGCTCTAGAATTAGCTTCATGTTTTAAGAATCCAAAAGGGACCTCATTGTATAATTGTCAGTTTTATCTAAGATTTAAAAAAAAAAAAAGTATAAAGTTAGAAATCCTACAGCCAAGAAAACTGTAGCTTTATTTCAGGTTGTTTTTCTTAAATTATTTTTATCAAGGATCAGCTCAAAAAAGTGTCATCTTTTGATGATATTGTATGTTAATGCAATATGATCGCATTTCGCAATACTAAATGCTAGAAAGTGTTGCTAAACCTTTAGTCTTTATGACTGACTGGAAGAAGACAGTTGCCATTTCTACTGTATACTTCAATGTTACTTTGCTGTTTTTTTTTTCTTTTTTGCAGTTTACTATATAATATAGCAATAGCTATCAGCTTATAGAATATGTGCAGTTTATAAATTCCTTGTTAAAGGTAATCAGAAACAGTCTATTTGGGGAATCAGGAAATTAAAAAAAATTTGTCTTTTATAAAAACTAAATTCAGGTTATAATAGTTAAGAGATTTAATCTTGTGTTTTTTAGGCTTGAAGAAGATATTTTTGAAGTGATGACTTAAATTTTTATTACCTGTCATGTTGCTGGTGAGAATGTCAAATATTCAGGTATAACCACGCTGGAGATTATTAGGTTGGCATTTTCTCAAAAAGTTAAACACACACTTAGCATACGACCCGGCAGTTGAACTCTTGGGCATTTATCCTCGAGAAATAAAAACTTGCATTGATACGAAAACCTCCTCCTGAATGCTCATAGCAGGTTTATTTGTAATAGCCCATACCTGGAACAACCCACATTGCTTCAATGGATGAATAGTTAAATCAAATTTGATACAACCATATAGTGGAACACCACTCATTAACAAAAAGTAATTACTTATTGGTAGATGTAGCAATTTGGACAGAGCTTAGGGGCTTTGTACTAAGTGAAAAAAGCCAATCTCAAAAGGTTGTATTATTGTATGCTTCTGTAACTGAATGCAATGGGTTCACCTCTTGGTGAGTGCAAAGCCAATAAGCATAACCAAGAGATAAAGAAGTAGAGAGATGGTTATTACCTGCAGCAAGTAAGGAGAACACTGGAATTAATTTGCAAAGCGATGTTTCCTGGAACAAAGAAAGCAAGGGCTTTTATTGGGGAAATTTACACATATTCATATAAGGAAGACTCATCATTACTTGTAGAGGGGCGCATTCCTGAGCTTACTCAGTTTGAGGTCATAATCACATTAAAAAATGGTGGATGTGAACAGCTCTGGGCGGAGAATTTAGTATTATAATGAACAAAATTTATTTTAGGTCACCCAAAAAGAAGGAGTAAGAGCGATTTGATTCTACAATTTTGGGTAGTTCTTTGTGAATTTCTCTGTGAAGAGCCTTAGCTGAAGCAAAAGGAAAAAGTGTTGAAGTTATGCAAAGAGTCTTTTAAAGGGGCAGTAGACTCTCCTCCCCTGAAAGTATAAGAGCTTGTCCCTAAAAGTGAGCATTCTCAAAATAGCAACATATGAAATATGTCACTATATGACACACTCTTTCTTCTAAGTTCTGTCACTGTGACAAAATACCTGAGACGATCAATTTTCAAGGAGAGACTTACTTTGCTTCAGTTTTAGATCATAGTTGGTTGGCCTTGTTACTTTTGGCACATCATAGCAAGAGTATGATAGAAGAAGCTGCTTATCTCATTGGTATCCAGGAAGCAGAGACATGAAGGGATCAGGGTCCCAATATCCCCTTCAAGGGCATACCTACAATAACCTAACTTCCTTCTAACGGGTCCCACCTCCTAAGGGTTTCATCGCCTTCCAAAAGTGTCACAGGCTGGTGACTATCCTTTAACATATGGGCTTTTGGGAGACACTTATCCAAATGACAGCAAAGGGATATTAGTACATTTTGTACTTTGGCCACTGTCTTCAGAGATGGATACTGAAAAGTCTGCTGGACTTTCAGACTCCCTCACATTAATGCCACTTTTGACAAGGAAGCTGAACACCCTGGAAGAAGAGTTGTTTCTACTGGCTCATTGTTGATTTGGATTGCATTTTTTTATCAAGCCTGGAAAGGGTCCAAGAGTTGAACAACTGAAATGATAAAAATAATAGTAAATTGGTCCAGTAAGGGAAAGTTAATAAATTAGATTTATGTATCCTTGCAAAGAGGGTACTCAGGTTATTTAATCAGTATATCCTGATCCTTGTATACGAAGAACTACTAAGAGAATGCTGATGACTACCTGCTCTTCAGAATCACTGAGCAGTTTTAGGGTTTTAGTCTTTGAGAAGAGTTTCCAGACAGTAAAGATGTTAGCTACTTCATACCAGTAATCTAAGAGGTCTTTAAGGGTAGGATAGTGACCTAAATGTAGTTTAGAAACCTTTTGAATAGTCAGGGAATATGACAGGCAATAGTCCTATGGTTCTGCCCTTGAGTTCTCCGTTTTTAATTTATGACTTAAAAACACTGTTTTCTTGTCACCAACTTCAGTTTTTGATTTTTTTTCCCATACAAATTATACTTTTCCCCTCTTATTCATTCATACATTCATCCTTTTGTATGGAATCTCACTTGTTTCCTCCATTTAAAATATTACATTGGAGGTGGAGTTCTGGAGGATCGAGGGTCAAGACCAGCCTGTGCAAAAAGTTTGGTAAGACCCCATCTCAACTAACAAGCTGGACATGGTAGGTAGTGTGTGCCTTTATCCTGGCTTAGTGGGAAGCATAGGTAGAAGGATTGTTCAGGCAAAAATGCCAGACCCTCTCTGAAGAATAAGTAGAGCAAAAAAGGACTGGGAGAGTAGTGCAAGTGGTAGAGTGCCTACCTAGCAAGTGCAAGGCTCTGAGTTCAAACCCCAGGACTGCCAAAAAAAGAAATAAAAGATTATGTTGGATGTAGATTAGGCTTCTGTCATTTAAAAATATAACCAGCTAAGAAATAGAACTTATATAATGCTAGACAAAGTACAGAAATCAATGCATTTTTACTCTTATTTAGAACATGGAAAAATACAGCGTCCCATTTAAAAACGTCAGTGATGACTTGTTGAGCAAAGGATTTTACTGCATTAGGGGCTACGTGATGTGTAGTAATGCAGGATTGGCAGTGTGAAAAGCTTTATTGTGACAACTCAATTGTTTCCAAAGTACCTTTTTGTTCGATTTAACTTCCTCAGTCTGATTCTTTTCTACTAGTCAAGGTCTCTTTTTCCACTTAAATGTTGAGATTGATCAAGAATATTTCTCTTGTGATTGCAGCCCCTAGTATTATCACAGAGGATTTTTTTTTTTCTACAGAAGAGCAAGCTCTTACAGTGCTATGCAAGCTGCCCATTTAAAACTATCATTGCTTGGCACCTATGCCCTAGTGACAGTTTGACCAACATGTGAGCAGGCACACTGCCATCCTGACAGATGGGTGTGAGTATAGGCAGCCAAGAAACCATGTATCTGCATCTAGTGTATTTGTTAAGGGCAGGATTCCCAGCCGGGGATGTTCAAACGTCTGTCCATCCTGAGCTTTCACGCCTGTGGATAGAGGGATGTCATCATTAATCCCAGCTCTGACTGAGATTCCATGGGTATATAAGAGCTTCTTGGCTCTTACAGAAGTAGGCAATTGGGGACAATCAGGATAATTGTTCTCTTTTTCATTGCAGGACTACTTCAGATAATCTTTTCCTCTTTCTCCTTGCCAACTAGGTTTGTAATGAGTATAAACCTGCTTTAGACATTGCCTTGATACTTCTGAAATACATGCTTCTTTGTTTTCTACAGTATGAAAGCTTTGAAAGTCGTGTGTGTGTGTGTGTGTGTGTGTGTGTATACACATATATGTATATATATAGAATTGGAGTCAGGTAGATCTTAGTTCAACTCTGACTGCTCTATGACATTAGGACAGCCTAATTTAATATCAAATTAAGGCAAGATAATTCCTCTCATGTAGGATTGCTGTGAGAATTAACTGTGGAATGTGTGCATGAGTCACTTATGTAGTGTCTGGCCCAAGTAAATGTTCGATAAGGGTATGTCATCATCACTTTAACATACCTGATGGTAGTTTTTCTTTAGAGAGTTATCTGAAACAAAATATCTTTTTTTCAACTTATTTCTCTCCATCCTTGAAAGTAATTTTTGGACATTATCCAGACATTGTTTTGTGTATAATGACGTGAACTCTAATGATAGGGAACCCACTATATCTAGGGCAGAGTTTCTCAACCCTGGGACTGTTGATATTTTAGAGGAATCATTCTTTGTGGTCAGGCATGTTCTGCATTGTCTATTTAGCTGCTAGGGGGACAAAATCGTTTCCAGTTGAACCCCTGCTGTAGAGACAGCGTGTGCTACTTTATTACAGATTAAACTGTTAGGAAGCTCTTATTGTGAATGGAGATCTGTTTTCTTACTCCTTCTCTGTTCTGTCTTTTGGAGACATGTAGAACAAAATGAATTTCTCTTCTACACAACATCCTTTCGAATACATAAAAACAGTTACCAAGTATTCCCATCCTTTTTGAGTTGAAACATCTCCGCTTCATTAGCTGTTCCTTACCTGGCATAGTTTATGTCAGTTCACTACATTGTGGCTTTCCTTTTTTAAAAATCCCATTTTTAAACTGTAGTGTTTAGAATTGAATGCAATACTCCAGGCATGACTTGGTAAGTTAACAAAAAAAGTAGAGTTACATATCTTCTTGTAGATATAGCACCTTTCTTCTGTTAGTATAGGGAAGAATATTGCCTTCCTTTTTGTACATACTGTATTTTTATTAATAATAGCTAGATTCTTTTTGATGACCACACCATGCATTGAGCTTAGAGCTGAATAAAACCTCTATATCTATATAAGCCTTCATCATTTTGTTCTGCATTAGATTTAGGTAGCAACTGTGGGAGTTTGTTTTATCCTGCTAAATTTGTTGTTATTGGACTTAGCTAGCTTCAACTTTTTAAGATATTTTAGAGAATTCTAATTCTTGGTCAGATTGGAAGTTTGTAGCTGTAAAGAACAAGTCTGTGATGATGCCATCATCTAAGATTGGAAATACTGGAGAAGGATGTGGTGCGCATGTGCACACAGACTGAAAAGAGGATTGGGAATGGAAGTCTGGAGAGTCCCAATATTAAGCGGCATTTGTGCCGAAAAGCAGCAACATGGGACCAAGAAGAGGTGGCTATGGAGGAAGGATGAAAATTAGAGGAGTATCTTGTAAGCTGGAAAGACTTAAGTACTATGGTAGTTACTGATAGCTACGACATGGTTGCTCCTGGCCCATGGTTTAACCGTTGAGTTAATGGCAGACCCTAGTCAATCAGCCCTGAAAAGCTGGTGTCATCCTTTATTTCTCCTTTACACATTTGTAACAGTTAGTAGATGCTAGAGGTCTTTTTTTTATTTTTAAGTATAACAAAGCCGTGCACAAATCTTATGTATTGCCATGATTTTTTTTTTCCAGCACAGTAATAGCCACCATCCACATCAAGGTATTTACTGTCCTAGCACTCCAGAAACCTCTGTTGTACTTCCTTCTAGTAATTATTTCCAGTGTAGGTACTTCTGTTGTACTTCCTTCTAGTAATTATTTCCAGTGTAGGTAACCACTGTTGTGACTTCTGCTTGGTGTTGAATTCATATATAAATAATAACCTATATCCTTTCTTTTTGCCAGGTACCTTTTAGTCAACATTGCCTCTGGGATTTCCACATCGTTACATGAAGTTTTTGTTTTTTTTTTTTTTCCGAATAACTTTGCGTTTCTGATTTTCTCTTATTGCAAAACATGCCATCTTTTGGTTATTGATTAGTGTGTTAACGCACCAGTCCAAATTTAGTAGCGTAAAGCAACAGATATTTTATCATGCTTGTGAATTCTTTGAATTGGGAATTTGGTGGATATGGATCTACATGGTTGAGATCTGAAATTATTTAGAAGCCTCTTCACTCCCATATTTAGTTCCTTGACTGGGATGTCTTGAAAACTATAACCACCTAGGACTGTTGACTGGAGCAGCCTTCATGTGGGGGTCATGAGGAGGGTCATGAGGCCTTTTGGCTTTTCACAATGTGTTGACTGAGTTCCCAAAAGAATCTTCTTGAGAGTGACTTAGCTTCAGAAATTACATAACCTCACTTTCACCATATTCTGTTGCTTGAAATGTATGCAGACCTGCCTGGATTCAAGGGAGGCAACATAGACCTCTCATCTTTATGGAAGGTGTATTAAAGAATTTGTGCTCCTCCTTTTTTTAATAGCACAAATTATATACCACAATTTACCTGTCCTATTGTAGGTGGATATTGAAATAATTTGTACTTTGGAGTCATTATGAGTACTACTACTATAATCATTCTTGATCACATCTTTTGGTTCACTTATATTAGTTGGGTGCATATCTAGGAGTAGAATGCCGATTATACTATATGCTTATCTTTAGCTTTAATCAATACTAATGGTTACTGCCAATTAGTTTTCCAAAGTGGTTGTGCCAATTTATATTCCTGCTAACATATGAGAGTTGCAGTTGCTTGTCAGCCTTGCCTCCACTTGATAGCATCAGCTAAATGCCATACATTTATTTTTTATTTTTTTTCTCATGGTACTGGGGATTGAACCCAGGGCCTTGTGCATGCTGGCAAGCCCATGACTCCATCAGCTGAACACTTTTTAGAAACCCTTTAAAAAACCATTTTAGTGGTTGAGTAGAAGAGCTTAGTGTGGTTTTCATTGCTATTTATCCATGACTGATGATGTGAGCACCTTTTTTCATATGCTTACTAGCTATTTAGATGTCCTCTGTTGGAAGGTGTCTGTTCAGATCTTTTGCCCACTTTTAATGAGTTGGACTGTTGTTTTTGTATATTCTGGATGTGACTTTTCTGTTGAATATTTGAATTGTAAAGACCTCTTGCTTGAGACTTGCCTTTTCACTCTTGTAATATGTCTTTGACTAATTGAAATTCTAAATTTTAATCACTTCTACATATCAATCTGTTCTTTTATGGGAGCTTTTTATATTCCAGTAAATAAGTTTCTGCTACCTCATGGTCATGAGAATATTGTCTTGTGTCATCTTCTAAAAGTTTTACTATTTTGCCTTTCACATTTGGGTCTAAGTCCCTAGGAATTGATTTGTGTGTTGTGAAAAAGGGGTCAAGATTTCTTTTTTTCCTCCTGTAGTTATTCATACAAGTAGTAACAGGTAGCATTGGGTAGGTGGACACAACTTGGGAGTTAAGGTTTGTGCTTTCTTAGCCTTTAGTTACCTTTAATGAGCTTTCTGAACTTGACAATGCTAGTAAACCCCTCTGACCTCTGCTTCTTCTGATTTGAATGAAATCAAATTTAAATGAAATATTTTCTGATTTTCATTCTGGCTCTGGCTTGCTATCATTCTCTCCCAATTTTATAATTTTATTGAGGTTCATTAGGATCTTGTGTTATTGAATATACTGATGAATCTCCCAGCTTTACTTTATCCCAGTATAAGTATGTCATCCAGATCTTCACCTAAGTGGCTGACCAAGGATAGCCTTCTTGATCACATTGGCAGATCTCTGCTCAGGTATGTTCTTCTGATCTTACTGGTTCTTGTCAGGATATGGTCAAAATATTTAATTTCCTTTACACACAATTTCCTTGTGTATAGTCAGTGTAATAATACCTATGTTTTGGGGTTGTTATAAAAATTAGAGATCGGGTGTTTAGATCACCCAATATAGAACCTGCTATGTAGATGCTTAACAGTAATAATATTAGTTGTATTAGTTCATTTGTATGTAAGCTGTATGTTAGAATTCATGGTTAATTGATTCTTCCTGGTGTAGGGTCATTCATTTATATTTTTACTCATTTAGGATTAATTGAGCAAAAATAAATGATCATATTAATATATGGATTTCATGTCAATATTCATTTTCAGTTACTAGTCTTGTAGCAATATATTACTCTTTAAAGACTAGAGGCTGTATTGTTCTCACCTAGTCTTTTCCATCCAAGCTTGAAGGTCTGATTGTCTGCAAATGGAGGTATTTGAGAGTTGTTTTTCTACGTGGTTGGTTGTAGTGCTTCTCAAAGCAGTTGGGAGGGCTGACTTGGGATGATCCTAATGTTACAGAAGCACTGGCAAATTCTAGACTAAGAACATTGGAAAGTGTTAATTGATATTTTGTTTAATTAAGTTCTTTTCCTTATTCATGAAGAATTCTTTAAAAATATCTTATTTAAAAATTAATACATTTATACCATAATAAATTTAAGCAGCATAAAAACTCTTGGGGATGTCATTCATACAGCATATGCATTTGCAGCATATGTGTACTAGATCCCTTTATTTTACATGAATAGTTTTTTTGTTTTTCTTGGTAGTACTGGGGTTTGACCTCGTCCTCATGCTTGCTAGGCAGGCGCTCTACCACTTGAGCCATTCTCCCAGCCCTTTTTTTGTATTAGGTATTTTCAGGATAGGGTCTTGTGAACTATTTGTCCCAGCTGGCTTCAAAACGTGATCCTCTTGATCTGTGACTCCTGAGTAGCCAGGATTACAGGTGTGAGCCACTGGCACCTGACTTTAATAATTATGTTTAGATACATGTTTTTGTCTTGCATTGTTTTCGCTTAACAATGTATGTTGGAGATTATTCCATATCTATGTATATAGAACCTACCTTATTTTAAAAATCGCATAGTATTCCAGTCTATGGATATGCCATCATTTATTTATTAAATCCTCTCTTAATGTAAGTTAAGGATGTTTCTGTTCTTTTATACAACACTATGTAGGGGTACTTTTGCCAGTGTGTAGTTCTAGGCTAAATTGCTAGAACAAAACTTGGTGAGCCAAAGGAATAATGCATTTAAAATTTTGATAGATAATGCCAAATTGATTGCCTTTTTTCTATACGCTTACCAACCCACTGCATTTTCTAACATCAGATTTTGACTGATCTGTAGCTATAAAATGTCTATTTGGTAATAATATTATTTTGCATTTTATGAATGAATGAAGCTGAATCTATTTGCCTTTGACTTTCATGATACATTACTTTGCATTATTTGGGCTTTGGAAACAAGTAAATGTTTTATAAAAATTTAAAAACTAAAGAGAAAAACATGTGTCCAATCATTATATATTTAGTTTAATATTGTTAGGAACTAAGATTTTAACCGAAAAGAGATTTAAATGCAAAGTCATAGGAGTTATGCAGAAACCCTGCAGTATTGAATTTGCATGGGCTATATTAATATAAACTTTGTAATATATTTTTTTTCTCTAAAAAGAATTCTTGTAGCTCTCTCTACTCAGAAAACCTAGACAGAATGACAACCTGGGAGCAGTGGCTATCTTAGGGCCCAGATTTTGATCTTCAAAAACCATTTCCAACTAAAAGGAAACAAGGCCTTTTCTGGGAGCGGCTGGTTTTAGGTTTGGATCAGGAAAATGTACCAGAGGAACCTGGAACATCTTGTGCTAGAAAACAAGGAAAAGTCTGCAAGGCTGTTGGGGTGATCGTAAAAGGATACGGTGACCAACTCGAGTGGGCTTTTATTGTCTAGTGTGAAAGAAAAAGAGTGCAGTCCTGATGCTCAGAAACTGACTTGTACTCACTTATGAGTAGGTTATAATAAAATGAGATAAAGGACAGAAAAAACCAAGATCATTGCATCACTTCCAAAATCCTCAGCCAAAGCAAGTCACTACTGCTTCTTTATGCATCACAGTGTTACCTTCCTAGGATAGCCTCTCTTAGATAAGATTTATTGAGAAATGGAATCCTACTTTGTGACAGCATCCAGCGTAGAGAAACTTGCTTCCCTAGTCCTGCCTCCAGTTTTAAGAAACCAAATATTATCACAAATGATAATATTGGTGGCTATATTTTTAAAAGTACCTGTTAGAAGGTACTTCCAACATCCAAAAATAGGTTATGACATAATCTTACACAGATGGTCCACTGTTCCCCATGGTGTGTGTTTTCCCTCTCTGCAAGGAATTATAAACTCACCTAACTAAAGGTATATTCCTGGTGGTGTTTGGCTGAAGGACAATACTAGAGGTTGGACAATTTGAGCTACAACAAAATAACAATAAAAAAATAGGGGAACAAATCAATAGACATACGGCCTAGTCAAAGCAAAAGTCAGAATGTGGGGAATTTTGCAGAACAAGTGGCAGAGGAGAAGGGAAAAAATAGGGAGGTGCATTCATAAAGAGACTCAAAGACAAATGCAGTGTCTGGCTGTCTTTGGGTCCTGAGTATAAACATCAACATGTAAAAAGATATCTTCCGAGACCATTCAGGAGATTTGAACACTTATTAGATATTAAAGAATTATCATCAGTTTTGTTAGGCAATGATAATATTGGTGGCTATATTTTAAAAAGTACCTGTTAGAAGGATTTACATATGAACCAGTGATGTCTGGGGTTTGCTTTAAAATATTCCTAGAAGGGGATAAATTAAACAAACTGGCCATGTCTGGTAGTTGTTGAAACTTTCTGATGTGCATATAGATGCTCGTTATGTTATTTTACTACTTATTTGTATTTGAAAGTTCCTATGATAAGTTTTTTGTTGTTGTTTTTCATTTGTATTTCTTTTTCTGGGAATTTTCCTGGCCATATCATTTTCCCTTTTTTTTTTTTTTTTTGGTTGAAATTTAGTCTTTTTTCCTTACAAAGGACTCTTTTGGTTGAAATTTAGTCTTTTTTCTTATAAAGGACTCTTTAATATGAAATTTAGCACTTTGTAGTACATTTTGCAGATAGTTTTCATTTGTTCTGAGTTTGTTCATGGTGCCTTTTTTTTTTTTAAGCCTATGGAGAATTTCCATTTTTATTTTGTCAGCTTATCAATTTTCTTTATGGCTGAAGTGTTTTGTGTATTCTTAGAAAAAAGCTTCTTTTCTCTAAGATTCTGAAACGCTTTTCCATGTTTTAATGAACTTTTTAGTGACTCTAGTACATTGCTGGTATACTTTCATTATTTGGTATTCTGTTTTTTTTTTTTCCCCAGTATATTTGAGAATATTCTCCTGTAGAACTCTGCCCAAGAATATATCAGGAAAAATGTTTAGTAGCTATCTTGTATAGTATATTGATAGATTTAATAGTGAGTGCCCAGAGAATTAACAAAGTTTGCAGGTTAATTTTGACCCTCCCCCCCGAGAAGAGAGTCAATGAAAGAAAAATTTGTCATTTACAAAAATACGTAAATACACTAAATGTTATATACAATGTTAGTAATATAGTTCAAAATTTCTAATTTAACAGACGTTTCAGTTTTTTTTTTTTTTGGCGGTACTGGAGTTTGAACTCAGGGCCTCAGACTTGGCAGGCAGGTGCTCTACCACTTGAACAACTCTGCAAGTCCTAGTGTTTGTTTTTTATAAACAAGCATTTCCTTAGGGTTATGGTAGTAGCCACGAGTTCCCGTCCTTTGAACGCAGCATCTTTAGGCTTGTTCCTTTCTTGGGTCTGACTCTTGCATAGGTAGAGCACTGAGTTTCTAGTTTATGACTGTAGTGTCTTCTTCATTGTTGGTTCTGAGAGACTGTTGCAACCTAGGGATGCATCAAAAGTCAGAAAGAGATTTCCATGCTGAGACTTGGGAATCCTTTCGTCTGAGGAAAAGTGGTGGCAGAGAGGTGGCTTGTGCTTGTGCTTGGAAATGAACATCCTGTGTGTTCTCTGTTAAAAATTAGTTCTGCAATTAGTGTGCCCCCTTTTGGATCTTTTAAATATACTTTCTCAACTTTATTTCTTTAAACAATATTTGGTTCTATGTTTTAAACATTTTCCTCTACCAAAAATTTTATAGTCTAATGTTAATTACTTTTCTAATACAAGCAAAGAAAATGTGACTAGGAAAAAAGATTCTTCTGAAGATACCCACTTTCTTTTTTAGACTTTGAAACGTGAGTCTTCACCGAGTTCTTTCCAGCTTAGGTGTGAAAACATGACTCGTGTGACAATTGCTGCTAAAGATTGTATCACAGTTTGAGTTTAGCTTAATGTTTTTTAGGAATAAAGTATGAAGTTATAGGATCATTATCTTTGGAGGCTCACTTCTGTCTTGTCATATTTTGTTGTGTTATATTTTGACATTTATTTGGTTAATGTTACAAAAGCTACCATATAGCCAAGAATATTGTCATACTTTTATTGATACACATGGGTCTCTGAGTGAAACCAGGGCACTGATTGGATATCTCTACTGGAACCCATAGGCTTTCGTTTAGCTCTCCTGTGCTTCAAGTTTTTTATGTTGAATGGTATTGGTAATTAGAGTAGTTTTTATTTTTACTGAATGTTCTTACAGTTTTGTCTTAGTTGTAGGATTTGTGGGGACAAAATGAAGAAAATAGATAAGACCCTGTGTTATTGGGAGCTCATGATTCTGTATTTTACTTTTTAGATGATTTCTTAGTACTAATCAGAAGCATTAATCAACTTCTGATTAGCTGGCTCA
Source organism: Castor canadensis (assembly GCF_047511655.1). Classification (NCBI taxonomy): domain Eukaryota; kingdom Metazoa; phylum Chordata; class Mammalia; order Rodentia; family Castoridae; genus Castor; species Castor canadensis. The sequence goes on along the minus strand of NC_133388.1, from coordinate 12,991,033 downwards.
TTTGTGGGAGGATTGTCGTTAGATGTATTGCTTTCAAATTGTTCCTGATGTAATTTAGCAAAGGAGGTGATGAAGTTCTTTGTTTGACCATTATCTCTTGTTTGATTTTATTCTTTGGCTTACTGTAGTTTGGCAGGAAGCCATTTACACCAAAACATGTAATTACTTCTTTATCCAAATAAGTTTGAAATACAAATGAATCATTTTGTTCTAGGGGTGTGATGGAATGGGGAAAGGCTTGTTTCTGGCTTTTTCTGAATCATTCATTCACTAACGTATTTTTTGCCTGAATTCTAAGATGAATTGGAGGCTGCTTTTACTAAAATTTTCAAATGCAGTAGACTTGTAGATAACAGCACTTACAATGAAAACGAATGACTTAATGGAGAAAGGAATACGTAGATCAATGGTCCAGTTTGTGCATCCCAGATCCCTGCATAGCATTAAAATGTAGAGTTGCTGGTGCTGCTGTGGAGTGCGGTATTTATACTTCTAGAGTTCCACTGGTGATTGTGATGCATAGCCAAGATTGACAGTTACTGACTAGCTATTGACTTTATAATTTTGCTCTGAACTTCTGCATTTATTGCAATGAGGAAACAGGAGTTTCAGAGCTCTTGATATTATAAAAACCTGTATCAGAGGAATAAGCACCTCCCACCCTGCCCTGAACCTGATGGAGTTTGATTTTGTAGATTTCTGCAGTTGTTCACTGTCTTTAATAAATAGTTTTGTCAAAGGACTCAGAAAGACTTTGTAGTGATCCTTGTTTGAAGCTGATGGCATAATACTAGATTCTAACTGTGATGTTTCTGCATGACACCAAGTGCAGCTTCTTGAGGCCAAAGGTTGTGTTTTATTCATCTTTGAATTTCCAATCCGTCAGTTTCCTGCATATATTTTGGAGGCTTTAAAAATGCATTCAGAATACATGGGTTCAAATGTTTAATTTCCTGGTGAACGAATTTGCTATAAAGAGAGCTCAGAAAATCTAGAGTAAGAGATGATTAGCATGCTTCCCAGACCATCTGTCACTAATATCAATTGTTTCACTTGGCACTGTAGACTTATTTTTTGAGGGGGAGGGCAGCTTGAGTAAAGTTAAAAAAACACTCTTGAGTTATTCTGTACCCCTCTGTTGAGTGGCTAAAAGTCAGTGCAGTTATTTAAAAAAAAAATGACATTCAATAAAGATGAATGCACTCTTGCTTATTCTAATAGCAATACCATTGTAACAGCTGGTAGCTGTTTCTGCCTTGCCCCCTTAGGGAGTGAGTGATCCTTTTAAAGTGCAAGTAAGAGCAGGTCACTTCTCTGTTCAAGACCTTCCAATGATTTCCCATCTCCATCAGCGTTAAAATCTTAAGTCCTTACCAGGTGCCAGTGGCTCAGTCCTGTAATCCTAACTACTTGGGAGGCAGGAATCAGGAGGATCACAGTTTAAATCAGCCTGGGCAAATAGTTTGTGAGACCCTATCTCGAAAATACTCAACACAAAACAGGTCTGGTGGAGTGGTAGGGCTCCTGTGTAGCAAGTGTGAGGCCATGAGTTCAAACCCTAGTACTGCCAAAAAAAAAAAAAAAAGACTTAAAACCTAAATGTGTGACACGTTTTCCACTCCTGTATCCTTTTACATCTGACCTTAGTTACTGTTCTCCCCTGGTCACTTCTCCAGCTGCACAGCTTCCTTACTGTGTGCAGAATGAGCTGGGGATATTTCTCCTTTATACCTTTGCACTTGCTCCTGCCTCAGTGTGGGATGCTCTTTTTCTAGAGCATCTGCATGCCTAGCTCCTCTCACTTTATTTCTTTGCCTAAATGTCAGTTTTTTGTGAGGCTTACCAGACCATGTTTTAAATTCTCCCTTTTGACTTCCCCAGCTTTTTTTTTACCTCCTGCTTTTTTCCCGTTTAGCTCTTATTACCTTGGACATAAGACATGTTTAAATTAAAAAAAAATTATGTCTCTTCTTAATAAAATACAAGCTCCACGAGGGTAGGGCTTTTTATCTGCTTTATTCGCTGCTTTATCCCTGTGTTATAGAATAGTTAGTTCCTGGCATAGTATGCTGTCAATAAATATTTGTAGAGCAAATGATAAATGATGAAGAAGACAGTATGCATGGTAATAACCAGGAATTCTATAGGACTCAGTATTATTTTTGTTTTAAATTTAAGAGGGGATATATTATGGTAAAAGTGTTTATATTTCTTGTCAAGCAGTTGCAAGCCATTCATTCTAGTAGCACTCCTTAATTACTGCTATTTAAGTTAAAAAAGTGAATAGGGCCTAGCTGAATTCTCTACTTTTGGGGGTTGGAATTTGATCCATTGTAATTCCATTCCTACCTTGGGGTAACTTTTGTGACAAAGACACTATAGAAGAGTTTAAATTTTTGGCCTCAAGTTTGTATAGTTCATTTTATAGATGGAGCGTTTTGAGAATGAACTGATACATGTTAGCAAAAAACATTAAAAATATAAGAGCTAGGTCAGTGGGAGAACTATTTTTTGACTCAGATGTTCAAAGTATGATTTTTATTTTGGTTGAAACGTTGTGAATTAAAATACAAGTATAACCCGTATTCCACAACCTTGTACAAGTTAGGTTTACCTTTCTGCCTGTCCAAGTCCTGTCTGTGCTGTGTTTGATCTGTTGCACCTGTGCTAGCTCTCTGCTTTCACCTCCGACTTTCTCCCTTGTTCATACCACTCCAGCTGCACCGACATCCTTACTCTAGTAGCTACTCTTGCTTCCACATTAAGGTCTTTGTACATCTTGTCCCGCTACTTCAATTGCCCCAGAGACTCACATGGCCACCCCCTCACTTCTTCAGGTTTGAATCAGGCTAACCATGACCACTGTTTCAATCTGCAAGTTGCCCTTTGCCACTTTCTAGTCCCTGTCTTTTGTCCCCTTTTGCCTGTTTAACCTAAAAAAACCCCCAAAACAAAAAACAAACCCTACCAGCTGTTAGGACCCGGAATCCTATTCCCCCGAGAGACAGAGAGCCAGGCGTGAATGCAATCAACAAAGCAGAGTTTATTGGACTGGCTAGCCAGGGTCGAGCTCCCACACGGACACGCAGGACCGGTTAGGAAAGCAAGACCCTGAGCCTCTTAGGGGGAAATCTTATATAGACTGCAGTGGCGTGCATATTTTTGTTATCAACATTAGACAAGCAGGCAGAGCACATCCTGCACGTACTTCACATCTTGCTCGTACCTCACATCTTGCTCGTATCTCATATCTTGCATTCCTCACATTCTATATGCCCTAACTGAGCCCTGCCTCATTGCTTATCTTATCTACATGGGATGTTTGGTACTGGTTTCTCCAACAAGGGGGTTGGGGCCCGCTGAGACCTCATATTCCTTTCATTCCCCCCTTTCTTATGGCCTAAATTGAGGAATCATCCTCGAGAGGATGAAGAGCCTGATATTGTTGGCGGAGGACCAGAAGTTGGATAGTATTAATTCGACTTTTGACAAAAGTCATAAGTCGGTTTAGAATCCAGGGTCCTATGGTAACAAGCAGTAGGATGATTATTATTGGCCCTGCCAGTGCAGATAAAAGGGTAGCCAACCATGGGGACTGGTTAAACCAAGACTCGAACCAGCTTTCCCCTGCCTCTTTTTCTCGTTTTCTTTGTTCCAGGCTCTTTCGGAGTTTAGACATGGAGTCACGAACAACTCCGGTATGGTCAGCGTAAAAACAACATTCTTCCCCTAGAGCAACACATAGTCCCCCTTTTTGGAGGAACAACAAGTCCAGACCTCGTCGGTTTTGAAGTACTACCTCAGACAGAGAAGTGAGGGATTTTTCTAGGTGGCTAATGGAGGTTTCTATTCTCTCTATATCTTCGTCTATGGCTGCGCGCAGCGAAGACATCCCTTTATGTTGAGTAGCCAGGGAGGCTATGCCGGTCCCTGCCCCAGCCACCCCTAGGCTAAGTAGGGTAGCAATGGTTAGTGTAGAAATAGGCTCTCTCTTCTTTCTCTCACCTGTTCCTATATTCCAGTATGAATATAGACTTTCCTCCGAATGATAGAGGATGCGGGGCAGCACAACCACTATAACACAGAATTCTTTAGAGCTGTTAAACACCTTAGTTGATAGGCACGGGGTGAGTCCGGACCGCGAGCATAGCCACCACCCATTGTCCTTTGGAATTACCCATTTAATAGCATTTCCCCAGGTAGAACTGGCGTTAATAACAGTACATAAGTCCCGTCTGTTCTTTGGCACTTTTCCTAAGCAGGTTCCTTGGCCGTTTACCTGCTGTATGGTCAGACCTCTCTTACGGTCTCCCCAGGAACATTGAGTAGGGTTTTCCTCAGATGAGGTATCGTGAGTGGTGTTTAGCCCTATTGCCTCATAGAATGGGGGCCTCACATCATAACATAACCAACAGGAGTTAGTCATGTTAGGGTTGGTGTGGTTTAACGTCAGGAAGGCAGCACCCATTAGCCCCCAGAGGGGGTCTTTAGATGCGGTCATGAGACTGGGCCTCACCAGGGGAGGGCTGGTTTCTGATGGTCTTGGAGTTGTAACATTAGCCCGAGCTATGGTTGAGGGAAGGTGGTGAGTTGTGGAAGGTTGGGGAGATGGCTTTACATTGGGCGGCCTAAGTACCTTATTGGGGCCTACTGCTGTGGACGGTGGCCCTATGGGCTCAATTTTTAATCTGACCACTATGGTCGAGCCAGCATGTCCACCATATTTATAAAATACAAGTCCCCATACCTTACCTTGTATCCACCCAGGGGTGTCCTTCTTGCCAGTTTCAGTGAAAGTGACCTTGATTCTATCTAGATCCGTGGGCTGGCATTTATGGGTGGGTATTGGAATTCTGTGCCCCCTTAATATCCCATTTACAAAGGCAAATTTGACTAGGTCTGATTTTGATATCCCCCATTTCCATTCACTATCATTGGATGTGACACATGCCCATGACCTACAGAAGGAGTATTGTATCCCCCCACATTCCTGGTTCTTTTTGTGGCCGGGGCAGGCATAAAACCCATAACGTCGGGCTGACTCCGGGGCAGTAGACTTGTAGGCAGGATTGATGTCTCTGAAGCAGAACTGAAGCTCCGGCCACCAAGTTCCTATGGGGGCAGTGCGAGTAGTCTCGTTGAGGGTGGTATGAGTCTCCCCATCGGTGAGTATCCAGGTTTGCTTATAGGGCTGGTGAGGGTTGGTTTCTGCGAGGCTCCCGCTCTGGGCATTGAGCAAGATCAGAGCGATCAGCCACCCCATCCGTGGCTGCTCCTGAAGGCTCTGCATGTTCCCGGGGCCACAAAAGCTTTAGCTTTAATGGGTTGTCTGGGTGCCGCCGTACAGTCCACTCCTTGACCCCTTCTTGTTTTTGATGATTGGCTCGACGCACGTGGGAGTGGTGGATCCAAGGTCCGATGCCATCAACCTTGAGGGCGGTAGGGGTAGTAAACAGTACAACATAAGGTCCTTTCCATCTAGGCTCTAGGGTTTTGGACTGATGCCTTTTAACCCATACCATGTCACCCGGGACTATGCCATGTTCCGGAGCCGGGTCCCTCTTAACAGCGTGGTATGCTTGAATTAAGGGCCAAATCCGTTGTTGCACTTTAGCTAAAGCCTGCAACATGGTCAGGTAATTTGGGGCCAGATCACCTAGTTCTGGGCTTAAGGTCCTCTGAATGATGGGGGGTGGAGCCCCATACAGGATCTCAAAGGGAGTTAGCCCATGGACATAGGGGGAGTTCCGGACTCGGAAGATGGCCAAGGGAAGGAGCGTCACCCAATCACCGCCAGTCTCCAGGGCCAATTTGGCTAAAGTCTCCTTTAGTGTCCTATTCATCCTTTCTACTTGCCCTGAGCTCTGGGGGTTATATTCACAATGTAGCTTCCAATTGGCCCCCATAGTCTGGGCTAGTCCCTGCAGGACCTTACTAACAAAAGCCGGACCGTTATCTGACCCAATTGCCTCGGGCACCCCATATCTGGGTATGATTTCCTCTAGCAAAGCCTTTGCCACTACCTGACTCGTCTCCTTCTTTGTAGGAAAAGCCTCCACCCAGCCTGAAAAGGTATCTATGAATACCAGCAAATATTTGTACCCAAACTTTCCCGGTTTTACCTCAGTAAAATCCACTTCCCAACTTCTTCCCGGAGCCCTCCCCCATTCCCGAGTACCTGTATGGTGCCCCTCCCTTCGTCCTGGTTTCATGATTGTGCAGCTGGCACAATCTTCCACAATTTGGCGGACTGCTATGGTCTGGTTCGGAAATCGGAGCTGCGCAGATGTCAACAAGTCTAGTAATTTTCTCCGCCCCAAATGGGTGGACTTATGTAAGTTAGCCAACAGGAATCGTCCGAGTTTTTCAGGCAGAATTAACTTGCCTTCCAAGTCGCTTTTCCATCCGTCTTCCCCTTCTCTAAAGGGGGAGTGGGCTCTCATCCAAGTGAAATCCTCTGTGGAGTATTCTGGTCGGGGGGGTAGCGGAGGGAGCTCTGGGACCGGCACGTCTATCGCCGCAACCGTGGAAGGTTGCCCTGTCTCCATGGGAGGACTCACCATTGCTACTCTCTTTGCTTCTTGATCTGCTCTGTTGTTACCGACAGCTTCCGGCGTCTTGGCAGACTGGTGGCCTGGGACATACATCACTGCCACTGCCTTCGGTTTTTCCACTGCCATTAATAGACGCTGGACTTCGGCTAGGTTCTTTAGATGTTTTCCTTCTGCTGTGCGGAATCCTCTTTCGCAATAGATGGCCCCGTGGACATGGATGGTACCGAAAGCATAGCGGCTATCGGTGTAGATATTGACTCGCTTTCCTTTTGCCCTCTCCAGGGCCTCTGCCAAGGCAATTAATTCCGCTTTTTGGGCTGATGTTCCGGGTGGGAGGGCGCTGCTCCATACCGTATTTCCTTCTTGGTCGACTACAGCTGCCCCTGCCCTTCGGGCTCCATCTTGGAAAAAACTGCTTCCATCCGTGTACCAGTTTAATTTGCAGCCGGACAGGGGGGTATCCTTTAGGTCAGCCCGTACCTGTGTAACTTCGGAGAGGAATTCTTTGCAGTTATGGACAGGTGTCTGCAGTTCCGGGTTAGGCAACAAGGTGGCAGGGTTCAAGATTACGGGATCTGTGAATGTGATCCGAGGGGAATCCAACAAGAGCCCCTGGTAGTGGGTGAGCCTGGCATTCGTCATCCATTTCCCAGGGGGTTGTTTAAGGATTCCCTCCACCGGGTGAGGGGCCGTTACCCAGAGGGCCTGTCCAAAGGTTAGTTTATCGGCTTCTCTCACCAGCACGGCAATGGCCGCTATGATGCGGAGGCAGGGGGGCCATCCTGCCGCTACTGCGTCTAATTTCTTGGAAAAGTATGCCACTGGTCTCTTCCAGGGACCTAGCTGTTGGGTCAAGACTCCTTTGGCTACCCCCTTTTTCTCATCTACAAACAGAGTGAATGGTCTTGTAGGATCTGGCAAGGCTAAGGCAGGGGCCTGCAAAAGAGCGTCTTTTAGCTGATCAAAGGCCTGTTGTTCTCTCTCTCCCCAACTCCAATCTGGAGCTTCTTTGGTGGCCTCATATAGGGGTCTGGCTATTTCTGCAAATCCTGGAATCCAGAGTCTACAGAACCCCGCGGAGCCCAGGAATTCTCTCACCCCCCTAGTGGATGTCGGGGATGGGATAGCCAGAATAGTCTGTTTCATGGCATCAGTCAGCCATCTTGCCCCATCTGCAATCCGATAACCCAAATATGTCACTGACCTTTTACAGATGTGAGTTTTCTTGGCACTTGCCCGATACCCCAGCTCACCTAATTCCGTTAGCAGGTGTTCAGTAGCCTTGATGCACTCCTCTCGGGTTTCTGCCGCTAACAGTAAGTCATCAACATACTGTAATAGAGTGACTCGTGGGTGGCTCCGACGAAAAGGTTCCAGGTCCTGGCTCAGGGCCTCATTAAACAGGGTGGGAGAGTTTTTAAATCCTTGCGGCAGTCTGGTCCAAGTGAGCTGTCCGGATTGGCCCCCATCTTCTTGCCATTCGAAAGCAAATAGCGGCTGACTAATTTCTGACAATGGAATGCTGAAGAAAGCATCTTTCAAATCAAGGGTTGTATACCATACTTGCGAGGGGGGTAGGTGGCTGAGCAAGGTATAGGGATTCGGAACGGTGGGATGAATGTCCTCCGTCCGCTCGTTTACCTTTCGTAGGTCTTGCACAGGCCTATAGTCCCCGCTTCCCGGCTTTCGGACGGGGAGCAGAGGAGTATTCCAGGCAGACTGACAAGGTCGCAGTACTCCTTCCTTTATTAGCCTGTGGATATGAGGGGCTATGCCTCTTCGGGCCTCCTCAGGCATAGGATACTGTTTCACCCGAATGGGGAGAGCAGAAGCCTTCAATTGTATAACTACGGGCGGGAGGTGTTTGGCGAGGCCGGTTCCCGCAGTCTCCGCCCAGGCCGTGGGAAATCTTTTTACCCAATGAGTCATGTCCCCTCCTGGTTCCTGTTGACTCTCAAACAGACGATGCTCGTCAGCCAATGATAGGGACAAGACATGAATCGGGCTCCCTTCTCGATCAGTCACAATTATTCCATCTGGTTCAAAATGGATATGGGCCCCTATTTTGGTGAGTAGGTCCCGTCCGAGCAGGGGAGCGGGGCTCTCAGGGACGACCAAGAAGGAGTGTGTGACCTGGTGTTTTCCTAAGTTCACCTTTCTTTTGGTAGTCCATGTACATAACTGCGTACCGGTGGCCCCCTGAACAACACTTGTTCGTGCCTTGTTCAAAGGTCCATGTGCCTTGTTTAAAACCGAATATTGGGCGCCGGTATCCACCATGAACCCCATCGGCTTCCCCTCCACATGCATTGTTACCCAGGACTCGGGGAGGGGGTCTGAGCCCCGTCTCCTTCAGTCCTCTTCTCCGGCTAGTAGGACTCTGGCCTGCTCTACTGCTCGTTCCCTTTCCCTGTTTTCCCCCGGTCTCCTTCCAAACCCTCTTCTTCCCTTTAACTTAGGACATTCTCTCTTCCAATGCCCCGTTTCCTTACAGTAAAAACAGTGTTCCTTATCCGGGGTCCTGGCGTGGCCCCCTCCTCTGGGTTGGTCCCGGACACCCGCTAGGAAAATACGAGCCATTTCTCTCTGTTGCTTTCGGTTTTCCTTAGCCTGGAACTCCCGGTCCTCCTTTCTCAATTTCTCCTGGGCTTCCCTGTCTTCCTTTCTCTGTCTTTCCTCCCTTTCTTCTGGAGTTTCCCTAGCGGTAAAGACTTTTTCTGCTACCTGTAGCATTTCCCTTATAGTCATCTCCCCTAAGTTTTCCTGTTTATTGAGTTTTCTCCTAATGTCTGGGGCTGCCTGATTAATGAATGAGAGTACCACAGCAGACCGGTGGAGGTCCGCCTCAGGGTCAATCGGGGTGTACTGACGGTATGCCTCATGGAGGCGCTCTAAGAAACCGGCTGGGCTTTCATTTTCCCCTTGAATGACTGCTTTTACTTTTGCAAAATTGGTGGGCCTTCTAGCGGCCGCTCGGAGACCGGCCATAAGAGTCTGGCGGTAGATCCGAAGACGCTCCCTACCTTCTGCGGTCCCGAAATCCCAATTAGGGCGGCGTAGGGGAAAAGCCTCGTCTATGGCCGGTTGGAGAGTTGTGGGTCTCCCATTATCCCCCAAGACGTTCTTCCTCGCTTCGTTGAGGATGCGCTCTCGTTCCTCCGTCGTAAAAAGAGTATTGAGCAGCTGATGACAGTCATCCCAAGTGGGACGGTGTGTATGCATGATGGACTCCAAGAGATCTATGAGACACTTGGGGTCTTCAGAAAAGGGTGGGTTCTGCGTCCTCCAGTTATATAGATCACTGGAGGAGAAGGGCCAGTACTGAAACTGTTGCCCTCCTCCCGGTCCCCCTTGGCCCACCATCCGGACTGGAAGTGTAGGGACAGTTTCCTCCCCCTGTGTTGATGAGGGGGGCCCGTCTTCCCCCTCCCTTTCCCAGATCCCTCGGGGGCGAAGTCTTCGACCCATTCCTCCTCCTGCTGCCAGTCCTGTTGAGGAGGATGAGGAAATTTCCTCCTCCGGGGCACTGGCTTGGCCAGGGGGAGTCACGTATGGAGGCGGCCGATCTTCCTCTGCCCCTGCGAGGGATGGGTAAAGGGGGGAACTCTCTGGTAAGACCGGAGATGGTGAAGGAGATGCCCTAATTTGAGGACCGGTCAAGGTGGGAAGAGGAAGTTTTTCCTCCTCCTTTATGACCAAGGCGGGCGTGACTGGGGTTTTAGCCCCGGGGGCCGAACTGGAGGGGTGGGTCAGAAAAACTGTTAACCAAGGGGGAGGGTTCCTCACCAGATCCTCCCAAACCAAAATGTAAGGAACTTGGTCTGGATGGCCTCGATTGTCTGGCTGAAAAATGACTGCTTTAACCTTAGTGATCAGGTCTAGGGAGAGGGAACCTTGAATGGGCCACCTGACTCCAAAGGTGGGCCACTCTGCAGAACAAAAGGTGTCGAACTTACCTTTCTTGATGACCAGACCCGCATTTAAGGCCCTTTCTTTAACTTCTGGAAAGTGAGAAAGGATCAGAGACTTTGGGGTTGTTTGTCCCTGTCCCATTGTGGAAGGAGACTCAAACACCAAGAGAGATAGAACAAAAAGGGTAAAGGCAACAATAATTCCACACACACACAACACTCTCCAGCACTCGCTCGGACCGGTCCTTCTCTCACACTGGTGCGCACCCCATTCAACCTCCTCACCGTCCAACTGGGATATCAGGCCGAAAGGCGTCCACTTGACGGGTGGTCGGTCGACTAGCTCAATTAGTTCTTCACCTGGCGCCAGGGTTCCTAAAATGCTCGAGCCCAAATGAGAGGAAAGCCTCTCCCAATAGGACCCTGTGGTCCTCCTTGCGAGATTCCCAGAATGAATCTCCCTGGGGATTGGCCGAATCCCCGCCGCGGCCCAAATGGAACACTCAAGTTCCTCCAAATGAGGGTCTGGGATCCCCTCCCAACGCCTAGGACTTGGGATCGCCCCTGCTTTCTCGCAGGCAGGTTCTGTCTCTCGAGAAAATGAAATCTCGGTGGGACCTCCAAATGTTAGGACCCGGAATCCTATTCCCCCGAGAGACAGAGAGCCAGGCGTGAATGCAATCAACAAAGCAGAGTTTATTGGACTGGCTAGCCAGGGTCGAGCTCCCACACGGACACGCAGGACCGGTTAGGAAAGCAAGACCCTGAGCCTCTTAGGGGGAAATCTTATATAGACTGCAGTGGCGTGCATATTTTTGTTATCAACATTAGACAAGCAGGCAGAGCACATCCTGCACGTACTTCACATCTTGCTCGTACCTCACATCTTGCTCGTATCTCATATCTTGCATTCCTCACATTCTATATGCCCTAACTGAGCCCTGCCTCATTGCTTATCTTATCTACATGGGATGTTTGGTACTGGTTTCTCCAACAAGGGGGTTGGGGCCCGCTGAGACCTCATATTCCTTTCACAGCTACTTTTACAAAGATACTAGTAATTTGCCCGCTATGTTTGTTTTTATTATCAGTCTCTTTCTATTAGAGTATAAATGTTAAAAGGGTTGGACATTTTTAGAACAGTACTTAGCACATTGTAGGTTATCAATAAATATTTGTACAGTAAATGAACAAACCATGTCACTATTCATAAATTAACATAATCCACATTTAATATTACTGTGATAACTGGTAGGATTCTGTATTAGTGTCTTTGAAAAATACCACTTAAAATGCTTTTCCATTTGTTGAGTATATGGAGGGGAGAGAGATGACTATACTCACCGTGAACATATTAGTATTATTTTGATTCAACTTAATTCCTGTCTGTTTTACCTTTGTGTATATATATTTTCTTTGTTTTAAATTGTGTTAAAAATAAAATTCACTGTGTTAACCATTTTAAACCATGCAGTTCAGTAGTGTTAAGTGTATTCCTATTGTTGTGAAGCAGATCTCCAGAACTTTTTCATCTTTCAAATTTGAAACTCTGTATATACCATTAAAACAGTTACCTTTGGAACTAATAGGTATAGGCAAGGACTTTCTCAATGGAACCCCAGCAGCTCAGCAACTAAAAGATAGGATAGACAAATGGGACTTCATAAAACTAAAAAGCTTCTGCTCAACAAAAGGAATGGTCTCTAAACTGAAGAGACCACCCACAGAGTGGGAGAAAATATTTGCCAGCTACAAATCAGACAAAGGACTGATAACCAGAATATATAGGGAACTCAAAAAACTAAACTCTCCCAAAATTAATGAACCAATAAAGAAATGGGCAAGTGAATTAAATAGAACTTTCTCAAAAGTAGAAATTCAAATGGCCAAAAAACACATGAAAAAATGCTCACCATCTCTAGCCATTAAGGAAATGCAAATCAAAACCACACTAAGATTCTACCTCACCCCTGTTAGAATAGCCATCATTAACAACACCACCAACAACAGGTGTTGGCAAGGATGTGGGGAAAAAGGAACCCTTATACACTGCTGGTGGGAATGCAAACTAGTACAACTACTCTGGAAAAATTCTTAAAAATCTAAACATAGATCTGTCATGTGATCCAGCAATACCACTCTTGGGGATATACTCAAAAGAATGTGACACAGGTTACTCCAGAGGCACTTGCACACCCTTGTTTATTGCAGCACTATTCACAATAGCCAAGTTATGGAAACAGCCAAGATGCCCTACTATTGATGAATGGGTCAAGAAAATGTGGTATTTACACATGTACAGGAAAGTAATGTGAGTCAACTCCCTGTATAGCTACCCTTATCTCAACTAGCAAAAACCCTTGGTCCTTCCTATTACTGCTTATACTCTCTCTTCAACAAAATTATAGATAAGGGCAAAATAGTTTCTGCCTGGTAGCAAGGGATTAGGGGGGATAAGGTGGGGGGAGGTAAAGGAGGGGGCGGGGGGAAAGGGGGGAGAAATGACCCAAACATTGTATGCACATGTAAATAAAAAAAAAAAGAAAATGTGATATTTATACACAATGGAATTATATGCAGCCATGAAGAAGAATGAAATCTTATCATTTGCAAGTAAATGGATGGAACTGGAGAACATCATCCTGAGTGAGGTTAACCAGGCCCAGAAGACCAAAAATCGAATGTTCTCCCTCATATGCGGACATTAGATCAAGGGCAAACACAACAAGGGGATTGGACTTTGATCACATGATGAAGTGAGAGCACACAAGGGAGGTATGAGGATAGGCAAGAAACCCCAAAAAAACAAGATAGCATTTGATGTTCTCCTTGTAAAGGAACTAATGCAGATACTTTAAAGCGACAGAGGCCAATAGGAGAAGGGGACCAGGAACTAGAGAAAAGGTTAGTTCGAGAAGAATTAATTTAGAACGTAACACATATGTACAGGAAAGCAATGCGAGTAAACTCCCTGTATAGCTATCCTTATCTCAACTAGCAAAAACTCTTGGTCCTTCCTATTATTGCTCATACTCCTTTTCAACAAAATTAGGGATAAGGGCAAATAGTTTCTGCCTGGTAGTGAAGGAGTGGGAGGGGGAGAGGGAGAGGAGGGGGAAAGGGAAGGGGGTGGGGGAAGTGGGGAGAAATGACCCAAACATTGTATGTACATATGAATAAAAGAAAAAAAAAAGCAGTTACCTTTTCCTCCTTCCTCTAGCCATTGGCAACTACCATCCTGCTTTCTGTTTCTGTGAATTTGACTAATTTAGATAATTCATGTAAGTGGAATCCTATAGTGTTTGCCCTTCTGTACTGGCTTATTTCACTTAGCATATCTTCAAGATTCATCCAGTTTATAGCATCTGTCAGGATTTCCTTCCTTTTTAAGGCTGAATAATATTCCAATATATGTATATACACACACACATACAACATTATGTTTGTCTGTAATGGATACTTGGGTTGCCTTTCTCTGGGCTATTTTTAATAGGGCTGCTTTGAACATGGGTGTGCATATATCTCTTTGAAGTTAATGCTTTTCTTGAGGTCTGTTAGCTTAAAGGAACAATGTATCGATCAGTTATGTTTTCTGTATACATCTCAGTCCTAATTTCCACAGATCAATCTTTTACTTAACAGTATATTTTTCTTTTACATGATTTATTCTAATAAAGTCTGCATTTTGGTATAAGGCGTGGAAGTGCTGTTGGTGTTCTTTTAAACATGGTACAACCTGGAAAACTGTCTATCAGAAAGTGGAACAAGCTCCTTGAAAGTACAAGCTGTTACTCATTGTCGTACTCCCAAATTATCTAGAACTGTCTCTTGACCTAGCTAGTAGAATGAATACAGAATAGTGTTGTATTGTGAAAACAAGAGGAAGAGAAGAGTTCAAGAAAGGAAAAATGAACAACAGTGTTGTGCTTCTGAGCAGGTAAGTGAAAGATGATTGGGAATGTTAGCAGAATTTTGTGATGTGGATGGAGGTCACTGGTGACCTTAGCAAGAGCTATCAGAGAGAAGTCAGGAAGGTAGAATCCAGATGAAGTGAGCTAAGTGAGGAGAAAGGAAATCTAAGTACAGATGGCTATTGAGACATTTGACATTGAAAGGATGCTGGTGGAGGGGGATTTAAATAACTTAATTTTTTTTAAGTGGAGAGCCGTGAGCATAATTGAAAATTGATGGAAAAGATGCAGTTGAGGGAGACACTGAGTATATGAGAGAAAATTAATTAATAGTGTAAGTCTTGAGAAGATCAGAGCAATCAAACATAAAGTGAAGGTGAAGGACCTGATGCTTGCTAGGAGGAGGAGAATAGCTTCTTTATGTTGAGGTAGGAGAGAAGGAAGCTAGGGTTGAATGCTAAGTCGGGTTTGTAATTTGGGTCTTAGAATGATAAAGGAATTTATTTTTGAAGCTCCTGGTTTTTTTTTATTACTATAAATTTTTTGTTAGATTATATTCATTATACTGGGGGATTCTGTTTTCTTTTAAAACTGGACTATTAGATTATGTGTTGAGAATTACGAGTTAGGAAGGAGAATTATAGTTTGGAGGAAAAGTCAACAGGGTCCAACATTGTCATTATGGAAGGTGGTTGCTGAGATTTTGAAAAGAGTGGCAATGTCCACTCAGATGGGTGATGTATAGTATGCATAAAGTTAGACATCAGTCAGGTACTTGGCTAAAAAGTGACTTAATTATTTTTCTATTTAATTGTAGAAATTCATTGAATACCTGCAATTGTGAAGAACACAATTCCTGCACCCAGGGAGACTATAAGCTAGGGAAAATTTCTCCTGTACAATAAGAGATATAAGCAATACTACAGAGGTCATTTCTAACTGACGAGCTAGGTCTTTGGGTATGGGAAAGATTTCAGTACATGTGCAGGGAGGAGTATATGAGAGAAAAGCCTAGTGCAGAGTGGAGATAGGGTGTTGTTGGTGCCATGCAAATTGAAGGGTGAGTGGTCAAGCTTGTCCTAAATTGTCCCTGAATCAAATGTGTTTCTATACAGTATGAAACGTATCAGAGAAGTTTATGGCTTTTAAGAAAATTACATAAAAATGTGACACGCTAAAGGACTTTGCACACATACCTATTTTAGGGAAAATTGATGAGTAGTTATCTAGTGTATAATGAGCTTTTGTAATTTCCTACTATGGGTATGATGAATTCATAGAGCTCATTAAGTGTAAGTGTCATTGTTGTGATTCATTCAAGCTTTTTTTCCCTCTCTCTTCAGATTAAAAAAAATTTCAAATTTGAATTCAGGACTTGAAAAAATGCCAGTTGTTCTAAATACAGTAGCAAGCAGTGATAAATATAGCTATTGAAATTTTAAAATCTATTCACAAAACTTTATTTTAATATTCATAGCAGAACTTTTTTTGTAATGTTATCTGAAAAACAGAGGACCATTTTATCATCAGAGCTGACTATTAATTAGGGTATTGTTTCAGATATAAAAGTTGATCTGCCACTGAAATTCTATTTGAATATGTATAGTTCCAAGCTTGCTTTGTGTATTTAATAACTTTAGTACCATAATTACTCTGTTTACAATTAAATTTTGGTGAATATGCTAATATAGGATATACCAATGAGTGATTTCAGCAAAGGGCAGTATTGATTTGCATCTTGATTTGCTTTTCAGTTGCATCTGCATTTCATTTAGTGGCAAAGAGAAAAGAATTGGTCAGATTATGTAATGGATTAGGTGATGATAAACTTTCTTTTCTCTGAAACCTCTTTGTTGCATTGTCCACTATAATAGTAGATTTGAGCCAAGTGAACTGAAATTTTAAAGGAAGATTTGATTTGACTACAGATTGTACTCCAGTGTATTCTTTAGTAGAAGCTTTAATTCAGGTATTCGTTTCATTATTAGAAGAGACCTATAATGTACTAAAGCAATCACTTAATTCAAATTAGTATTTTAAGTTCTTTTGGAAACTTACTTTTTTATTAAGGCAAATACTAGTGGTTAAGTTATTTTTCTGAGTATGGATTTCTGGTTTTGAACAATTCCCCTTTTCAGAAGTTGCCTGAAAAGCGATGAGGAAGTTAAGAAGCACAGTTTCATATTCTCAGAACCTAGGAGACTTATTGTAACCCTTAGCCAGAAAATAAGATGTGCCTGAAATGCAGTGAAGGTCAAACCAAGGTTATTATGGAAGGATTCTGAAAGGGAATACTTGGTCTAGACACAGATTTCAGACAAAGCTGGCAGAATAGTGTTCTCCAAAGTGGTACCCCCTAAGGGGCACACCAGTAAGCCTTTGTCTAGGGCAGGACAGGGTGCTGACAGAAAAGGGCCTTAGGGAGCTTTATGATGTCATGAAAATGTTCTGTATGTTGTTGCACAAGTGTGTATATGCATGTAAAAAATTTATCAAAAAATGTATACGATACATATGTGCAATTATCGGTTTATTGCCTCTCAACTCCAAATTAACCTTTCTTTGCCCTGTGATACTTGAAGTAGACTTTGTGAACATTTTCTCCTGTGTAGAATGATGTCTGATTTTGTCAGTTGAAGGTGAGGAAAGGTTACTGCAAGACCGAAGAGACAAAGGGGTTTCTCTTGCTTTATAATGTCTGGCTTTTTTGCTGCTCTCTCTTTAGGTGTGGCTGCCAGCTGCACTCACACTGCTGAGTTTCATTAGCACTGCAATAGCCATCTTCTTGCTCCTCCCAGTACTGCAGTGGGCAGATGCTGGAGGCCTAGCTTCATCTTGTTATCTCTTCAGAGGACTTCTCTCTGCAGTGGATGTCCCCATAGCTTGGCCAATAAAGTGTTCCTTTCTTGGTTACTCTCCCTTAGGCTTGAGATAGCAACCATTCCTTCCATTTGCTAGTTCCATGTTCCTTAGAGTTACTAAGGAACACCATCTTTTAGTAGTTGACCACTTTTTATAAGTTAATAGTTGTTTGTATTAAATCTGTTTAAATTCGTTGCATGCTTTCTGTCTCAGATGAACCCTGTTCAGCACTTATTGTTTGCGTAATTTACTGCGTTAATTAATAGAACGAAATAAGTCATAAGCATATAGCTTAGTGTTTTCAAAGTGAATGTGCAATTTAAATATCACCAGAATTGGGATGTAGAATGTTCCAAGATACTGAGAACATTCCTCATGGCACCTTCCTCCAACTCTTAGTTGCTACCCCCCCACAAAGTGGTATCTGCTATTTGACTTCTATCACCAGTGATTAATTTTATTACTGAAATTCATATAAATGGAGTCATATAGTACGTCTTCTTGTGTCTGACTTCTTTTTCGAGTGTTTCATTTTATCTGTTTTTGTTGCCATGTGAGATTCCAGTTTGTGGCTCTTGTAAGTCAAGCTGCTATTACTCTTATGCATGTCTTTGGTGGGTATATTTTCACTTGGCTTCCGTATATATACATAGAAGTAGAATTGCTGAGTTATGTCTAATAGGCTTTTCGAAGCACTTGAAATGTATATATGTGTATATACATGTATATCCATATATGTGTGTGCATACATATGTGTGTGTATAGAGTTACATGTATATATATGTATAGTTTTACCTTCTTACTAACACTTGGTACTATCAGACTTTCACAGTTGAGATCTTTTAAAACCTTTATGAAATAGATCTTTCAATTGCTATTTTAATGTTAGATTGTGGTACAAGAAGAAAAGATTCCAAAGAATTTTTGTGAAGTAAGCATAATAGTAATATCAAAGTAAAAATGTAACATAAAATTTTAATCTACAGATCAGGCTTATGTAGATCAATTTTGTTCCTAAATAAAATATTGAATAGAATCCACCAGCACATTTAAGAATCATCACCACCAAGTACAATTTTTTTCTAGGAATGGCTATCATGTTAAATTGCCCTGTACAAGTATGTGGTGTTCCAACTCCATCTCTTTAAGTCTTTTATGTGTCTCTACACTGTAAGAGGTAAATTATTGAGTAAGTGTTTTATTAATTCACTGTTACTGACCCCTCATCTAGGTACATTTTAAAGAAAGTGGCCTCTTTATATCATAGCTGCAGGGTATGTTTCAGTGATTTCTTAACAGTCATGTGGAGCATGAGGTAGGACAGAGATTTTAAACCAAACATAGTTTCAAATTCTAGTTAATTCTTTTTGTTTGTTTTTGCAAAGAAACTGGCATATACTCTAGGACCTGTATATGAACACTTTTATATGAATATTTTTTGTGCTTAGTTTATTTAGGTTGGTTTCTTTAGGTTATATTTAAATTGCTCGAACACAATGGGTCTCCCTAAAATGGATGAGTGACTGAGGAAAATTGTTTTTGTTTAAACCAATCATTTGGAAAGAGCCGGACTCTTACCCCATATTTTATACCAAAATAAATGTAGTTCAAAATTTTGCTAGCAAAGTATGAACTGTAAAATAACCATAAAAGAAACCATAAGAGCTATTTAAAACTTTTTTTTTTTTTTTTGATGACTGGGAGGACTTTCTAAGGGTGACATAAAATCCAAAAGCTAAGAGTAAACAGTGTCAAGAGGCAAACTGGGCATGGTGGTACAGGCCTGTAATCTCATCACTCAGGAGGCAATGATAAGAAGGTCTTGAGTTCGAGGCTAACCTGGGCTACATAGCAAGATCCAGACCAGGTTGGCCACACAGTGAGAACCTGTGCCAAACCCTTTGCAGTATGAAGAGCTACCCTGTTTACTACAGAATTGCCTGTAAATAAAAGCAACAGTGATAGTCCACAAGAAAAATGAGCAAGGGCTACTAATAAATGCTTTGTAAGAAGTGTAGATTTTACTTGTAAGTCTTTCCTCTTTATCCTTTCTTGCTTTTTGGAGGGTGAGGATGTGACAAGCCCATTAAGTCTGAAAAAGTCTCCAATGGTGATCCCTTTGGTGGTGTTGATGATAGTGTTTTAATGTTTAAAATTATAGAATACTACACAATACAGAAAACTTTACAACATACACTTAATGATGATAGGGTGCTCTCATAAGCACCACCTTAGTCAAGAAATAAAACTTTGGCCGCCATGTGTCCCGTCCTAATTACAACTTTCGTGCTTTCTCAAAGTCTGTTGTTTGTGGTAGTAACCACTTCCATGTTTTGCTGTATAGTTTTATAAATGTGCATCTCCTAAACCCTGTTGTTTACGTTTCCTGCTTCTGTGTTTTGAATGTGCTGTTTTTGATCCAGGGTATTACTATGTAGCTCAGGCTGGCCTCCAGCTCCTGGTCCTCCTGTCTCAGCCTTCCCAGTGTTGGTGTTGCAGGCATGCATCTACCATGTCTAGTTCGAGTACAGCATTGTTAATTGTACCTGTCTTTTCTCTCATTTCTGTCCTCCATCTTCCTTACTTGAATTGTGAGTTTTTTAAGGACATAAAGAGATAATAGACTAATTAGATAATTGCCATAGTCTTCCCTTAGCCATAGGAGAATCATTCCAAGATATAAGAATTATAACAGTGTCCTGCAGGGAGTTATGCAAATGTGGTCTCTCTGACCATTTCACCCTTCTTGTGAGATGTCATACCATATAATAGTGCTGACCTACTGAGGTGAGGTGAGTGATTTAGGTATCACGATCAGCATTAGTACTATTGACCTTCTTATTGAACACGAGCACTGTAATATGCCTATCAGTCTGATACCCAAGATGACTATGACTAATGGGTAGGCAACATATGCAGCATGGATGCACCGGACAAAGAAATGAATTATATCCAGGGCTGGGCAGAGTGAGACAGCTCAATATTTCATCATGCTCCTTAGAGTGGCATTCAGTTTTAAAGCTTAAGACTTTTAATTTCTACAATTTTACTTTGGTATTTTTGGAATTTGTTTGACCTTGGGTAAATGAGAGGATTAGTGAGGAACTACTGTACCCACTTGTACTATTCCACATTTATGCACACAGTAACAAAGGAAGTATCAACAACTGTGATTATTGTACACTTGTTAGGCAGGCACTGTACCACTCACATCAAGTCCCCAGCCCTGATTTTCTTTATTATGTGTATATTGGCGTTTCTTTTTCTGTGTTTTGAATTTGTGATTTTTCCTTTGAGACATAGTTATCTTTTTGTCCTTTTTGAATTTTTGTTTTGGGGGGCAGGTTGTACTGGTGTTTGAACTCAGAGCCTCATGCTTGCTAGACAGGCACTCCACCATTTGAGCCACACTCCTAGCCCTTTTTTTGCTTTAGTTAATTTTTGGATAGGGTCTCATGTTTTTGCCCAGGGCTGACCTCAGACCGAGGTCCTTCTACCTACACCTCCCCCCCATAGCTAGGATTAAAGGTGTGAACCACTAAACTTGACTTATTTTTTGTGATAAGCTCTCAGTAACTTTTTGCCTGGGCTGACTTCAAACTCAGATCTTTCCATCTTGGCCTTGCACGTGGCTGAGATTACAGGCATGCACTACCACACCTGGCTTGATTTTTTTTTTTTTGGGGGGGGGACAGGGTCTTGCTATGTAGCCCATGGTGGCCTAGAACTTGTGATCCTCCTGCCCTAGCCTCTTAGTTGCTGGGATTACAGACCTGAATCACCATGCCTAGTTTCCCTTTTTGATTTTTAATTTGTTTTTCCTTTTCACTTTTGCTTAAATATTTTATTCAGTCTTACATTACTTGTAATTTAGTCTTCATTTCTGATTTTTCTTTGTTTTGGGGTCCTGGGGAGTCAACCCAGAGTTTTGTGCATGCTAGGTGAGCATGTTTTCTGCCATTGTGCCTCAAACCCAGC
The DNA here is from genome assembly GCF_047511655.1 of Castor canadensis. Lineage (NCBI taxonomy): Eukaryota > Metazoa > Chordata > Mammalia > Rodentia > Castoridae > Castor > Castor canadensis. Next base: position 12,969,817 of record NC_133388.1, on the reverse strand, counting down.
CCCCGTCTTTCTGTTTTTAATTATTTTCTAACACTTAGTTTATAAGTTTTTCTAATTCAGATTCATGTTAGTCTTTGTAGATGGAAATTTTTGCCTTGTTTTGAAATATTTGTAGCTGTTAACTTTTTGGGGAAGAAATGTCTTTCTTAAATGATACATTCTTATTTTTCCCCTAATACTAATGTTGTGTGGGATGAGGCCTTGATTGCTTCTAGTTGCTGAGAACTACATGCAAATGGTCTCCTTCCCTTTTGTCCAGATAGTTTTAGTTGGTGGGATCAGGTTGGCTTTATGTCATTGTCTAGAACTCCTTCTTCGTTTGTTTTTGGATAGTGTTCCAAAATGTGGAGGCAGCTCACAGGCCTGCTTTCATTTGTACCGACCTTGTGACATTCACCTTGCGCTGCATCCCCTGAAGTTTCCCTTCAGCACAAGGCTTTGACCTGGGCAGAGACCAGTTGCTTAGTTGTTAGAGCTGTGGAGTCCAGCCTCCTTTGTTGATGGTCAAATTTTGGTGTTTGTGCTAATGGAGGATACTGTCCCCTAGTTTTGAGATGTTTATCAGTAACAGTAATAACACTAACATATCAATTGAGAGACTTTATATGAAGAAATAACAGCAGCATATTTATTTACTTTGAATATTTTTTTTACCTTAGAGAAGATTCATATACAAAAGATTCATTAATTATTCTTTAGGGAAAAATAAAAAATTCCAATAAATTAATAAAGAGTATTTATTTACATATGTGGAATTTGTGTAATAGTAAATGGGTATTTGTTAAAAATTTTCTAGCTAATATAGTTTTATATATTTAGTGTATTTGGGCTTAAAGCTGAACTTATATAATGTACGTTTATGTTACATCTTAACAGATTACTTTCATTTAAATAGTATTTCAAGTATTGTACACTAATATAGCATTTCTAATCATTATTTTTTTTTGCTATATTTCTACTACATTTTTAGGGAGCTATAGTCTTAACAAGTGAAGTCTTTTCAGTTGTTACTTTAAAATTGAGAGTTTAAAATTACACAGTGTAGATATTTGCATACACACAAATAGACAGTGAGCTCTTTTACGCAATGAATTGGGTTACATCTGAGGGTACTTGAGACTTAGTTCAAAGATTTCCCAGCTAACTGGTGACATCTGGAATTCGTCTTTTGATTCCAGTTCAGTGCTTTTTCCCTCTGTAAAGCACTGCTGTCCAAGAATGTTATGCTATACTTATGTTTGTGACAAAAGTGGATTGAGATTCATCTCCCATACAATACATAGTGAGAAGTGAAGCATAGGAATACCGGATGTCCCTGCCTTCACTTTTTATGTGACTCTTGAGAGGCGACCTCCATACTTGGGGAGCATGTTGGTGAGGCTTTGGAACCATGTAGTTATCAATGCAAATTTCTGGTGTGCACCGCACACTTAGCTTGCTGAGCCGTAAGTCCCTCATCTGTTAAATGGAGATGATAATGCAATCTTTACACAGGCTTGAGGTTGAATGGGAACCTAAGTAAAGCGTCTGCTCTCAGGCCCTTGCCCTTCCCCCTGCCGTGTTTAATTGTATTTTCAGTCTCTGTGCTGTGTACTTATCATACCAGATTGACCTTATAAACTCCTATTGTGTTACTAGACAATTTGTGTTTTAATTGGATGTACCTTTTCCTCTTAATTTCATAGAATATCTTTTTAAAAATAGCCTTTTAGTCATAGATGATATGCCACTGAAATATAAAACTAAATATTTTCTTAAAAGTAATTTCATAGATCTTGTTTATTGTCTCCTCATAAAGCTAGAGCTAAGAGATAATCAAATAGGATCTGATCTGTTATAAATCAGAAATAACAGGTACTCTTCACTTAAGTTTTGGGGTAAATAGGAACTTGAACACTGTCACACCAAAGCTTTCTGCAGGGAGAAATATTTTGAACACATGAAAGATTATAGTTAAGAGTGTTGCTTTGTTTTTTATTGTAGTGAGAATGCCTCGGGTGAAAGCAGCTCAAGTTGGAAAACAGGGTCCTGCAAAGAGACGTCTTGCAGAACAATTTGCAGTTGGGGAGATAATAACTGACATGTCAAAAAAGGAATGGAAGCTAGGAGTGCCTATTGGCCAAGGTGGCTTTGGCTGTATTTATCTTGGTAAGTTTGTGACTACGTCGATAGCCATTAGTCCAGAGACTTATGTGCTTTCTTATCAAAATGATTTCTTATTTGAACTATTTCAAGATGTTCCTAATAATCTGCTGTAAACCTAATATTGCATGATTAAGCAAAAATGCATCTCTGACAAAGAGTGCAATTTGCTTATTTTATCTTAGAAAAAGGATAAAATTATGTAATGTCACTGGTGAGTACAATGGTTTTAAGATATTTTATTTTGTATAACTTTAATCTCTTTTTCAGCTCCCCTACCCCACCCCATACTGGAGTTTGAATTCAGGGCCTTGCACTTGCTAGGCAGGCAGGGCTGTACCTGAGCCATGCCCTCAGCCCTTTTTAATCTTTTGAGATTCAAAGAAAGCCAAGTGCATCTTTCCTTCTCTACCCCTACCAAATTTTGTCTGTGTTTGACTTATTTTACAGATTATTTACAGGTGTGGGTTTTTTTTTCTTTCTATATATTCCTAATAGTCATTGTACTGGAGTTAGGAGAATGACCTAGATATTGCATATAGGTCATTATACACCATTAATTAAAATACTTAAATTGAAATTTTTGGAGACCTATGTAGAACCCTGAAATTCAATAGGTTAACTAAAATGTTGATTTAAAAACTATTTTAATTGATCGCTTTTTAAAGCTGTTTTACCAAGGATGTTAAAAGGATATAATGCAATTCATATTTCCTTTTGATATTTCTAACTTTTCCATTCTGTGTTGTTATTCTACCTCAAATCTCAATCTAATTAGTTAACCAGTTATTTAATTTCTGTCATGGAAGTTTAGGTAATATTTTATTTTTAACGGTGAAACTTTTTTCTTTCAAGGAATGTTTTATGTAGAATGCTAATAATGTGTAGACTTGTTGGAATTGGAAATTCTTGGACCCCACCCAAAACCTACAAGTAAAAAACTGATGGTAGGGCCCAGCAGTATGTTGAAACAAGTTGTCTAGGTGATCCTGGTGCATGCTAAAGTTTGAGAACCATTGGCATAGATAAAGCAGCATCTGCTTTTACTCAAGAGGGTTCTGCTTAACTTCCATGACCCATGTACTGCAGTTGGTCAGCTGCCCCTTCTAAGCCTGTCCTCATGAAACAGCTTAAAAATCAGTGCTTTGCTGTATCTTGTACGTTTGACTCCTGTAGGTTGGTGACAGTTGATTTTGAGGGAAAATACCTGTTGATTCTATGGTTTTGTTTAGAGCCAAACTTATTCCAGTGAAACTAGGCTGTATTTGATGTAAGGTGAATATTCTTATAAACTATGAAAGAGTAGTAATTACATTAGTTAGGTGTACATTTTTGACTTTGTGATTTAGAGAACATGATAGCCTCTACTAAATGATGTTTGGACTTAGGTCAAATTCATGGGAACGTGTGTCTAAATAAATAGGTCCTTCATTTTGAATTAATTTGTTTTTGTAAACTAAATGCTAAATGTTTTATTTGTGTTTGTTAAAAGTTGCCATCTAAAAAAAAAAAGTTGCCATCTAATAGTATTGTAAATATCCAATGGTTTGATGGTTCTCTGTGATAAAACTTTTCTTTTGTAAACCTGGAGAAGGAAGGGTTCACTGGAATATTGCTGCCTCCAATTTATCTCTGTCTGTTGCTACATTGAAACAGTCAAATTCAAGATTATCAGCAATTTCTGTTAATGAAGTCAAATTTTAGATTCCTTTGAATTTTCTTTGGATTTTTTTTTCTGTAGCACTTGATACTGTGTATCTTTCTCATAAAAATTGTTTTCATTACCTTCCAGTAACATGCTTCCCTCCCTAGCGTTTTTCTTACTTCTCTGTACCTCTGTGTTCTTCAGCTTTCCTTCCCTTTATTCTCTGTGAATGATCTCTTGAGTCTCATGGCTTCTGTTACTGTTCTTATTATTGATTTACGCATCTTTTTTATCTGTAATCCAGGACTTACCTCCTGAATCTAGACCCATGGCCACTGGCCTACAGCAGATCTCTTCTTGGATGTCCCCAGCATGTCTAAAATTTATGTCATCTTTCATTTCCTGATCCTTTCATGAATAGGAGAGGATTATCTGAGTGATTGAAGCCCATTAAGCTAGAAATGGGAAAGGTTTTCTTGAATGTTCCTTTACTGATACCCCTAGCATCTCATGTAGTTCTATTGCTTTAACTACGGAATGTCTCAAATCCATCCATTTCTTTTGCTACGACTACCTTTGGTCAGGTCATTATGTCTTGTTTGGACTTGCACTGTGGCAGTGAATCTTCCCTGTCTAGTTCTTGCCCCTTGCATCCCATTGTTCACAGTGTGGCTTAAAGTGACATAACAGGATGATCAGATCATATGACTGTCCTGTTTGAACCTCTTTAATAACTCCCTAGTTCCCTTAAGGAGCCAAACTTTTAAGAATGACATAAAAACCCTTCCTATGTAACTTCTATTTTCTTCCTTTCTATTTTCAGTCCTTTTATCTCCTCAGAATCTGCTTCAGCCATCATGCTGCCCCTTGCCTCTTGATCCTTGTATGTGATGCTTCTTTTTGGAATCTCCCCCTTTCTCCCTTTGTCTTTTGGCGGTATTAGGGTTTGAACTCAGTGTCTCATGCTTGGTAGGCAGGTACTCTACTACTTGAGTCACATCCTCAGCCCCTTTAAAAAAAGTCTTGATGGTACATTTGGTTTAAACGATATGTGCAACATAAGTCCTTTCAATATATAATTAAAATAAAATTAAGATACTTTGTTATTTTTATCTTAAGCCTTTGAAAGCACTTTTAGTAGCTTTATTTGAGATATAATTGCCATGCAAAAAACTGTCTGAGCTGGGCGCTGGTGGCTCACGCTTGTAATCCTGGCAACTCAAGAGGCAGAGATCAGGAGGATTGTGGTTCAGAGCCAGCCTGGGCAAGTAGTTCGTGAGACCCTATTTCCAAAAAACCTATCAAAAAAAAGTGGGGAGGGGCTGGTGAAGTGGCTGAAGGTGTAGGCTTGTAGTTCAAACTCCAGTACAGCTGAAAAAAAAAAAAAAAAGAAAATTGTCTACAATTTAATGAGTTTGAACATCAGTAAACACCTGTGAACCCACTGCCATAATCATGTTAGTAAACATATCTGTCACTTGTAAAAATAATCTTTTTACTCCTTTTGTCTTTTCTTTTATCTCTTCATAATTAGAAACTAGCTGAGATCTGCCCTCTTAATAGATGTTTAAGTGCATAACACACTATGTTAACTATTGGCTATGTTGAATAGTAGATCTCTAGAATTTAATCATCTTGCATAACTGAAACTTTATACCTGTTGGACAAGAATCCCCATTTTTCTCGTCCCCCATCCCTTGGCATCTACCATTCTGTCTCAGTTTCTATGGGTTTGGCTATTTCAGATGGTTCATGTAAGTGGAGCCAAGCAGTATTTCTAGGTTCATCCATACAACTGCACATGACACCATTTCCTTTTTCACGGTGAATAGTACTGTTTGTGTTAGTCAGCTTTCCATTCCTGTGGTAAAGCACTTGAGATACACAGAGTAAAAGGAGAAAAGATCATTTTTGCTCAAGGTTGCAGAGGTTTCAGTCTGTGGTCATTTGGCTCCGTTGTTTTGAGGCCTGTGGTGATGCACAACATCGTGGTGGGAAGTGTGTAGAGGAGCAAAGCTGTCCACTTGCAGTGCAGTAGCAGAGAAGATGTGGGGAGGGGAAGGGTCCAATATCCCCTTCCTGGGCACACTCCTGGTGAACCAGTTTGTTTCCACTGTGCTCCACCTCCTGGAAAGTCTGCTAGCTTCCAGCTGCACCATCAGTTGGGGACCAAGCTTTTAGCACATGAACCTTTGGGGGGTGGGGATACTTGAGATCCAAATCATAACACTATTGTGTGTTATTTCTCTCATTCCCTCCCCCCACCTTGCTCCCACTCTATTTCTCTGGGGCGAGGCCTCTCTCTTCGTAGGGACGCATTCTCCCACTTCAGCTAGGCCAGCGCACTTGGTTTTACTTACTGTTTGAATAACGTCTTACCTGTTTGCCTGGGCTGGGGTCAACTGTGATCCTTCTACTTGTACCCCCGTGTAGCTGGAAGACAGGTGCATGCCACTAGGCCCAGCTTTTATTGGTTGATATGGGTTCTCTCCAACTTTTTGCCCAGGCTGGCCTGAAGCCACGACCCTTCTGATTTCTGCCTCCTGAGGAGTCGGATTATAGTAGTGACCAGCCATGCTCAGTTGACATTTTCTTTATTCACCCTCCTGTGATGGACACTTAAGTCGTTGCCACCTCTCGGCACTTACATATAACGTTTCAGTGAAAATGGGAGAGCAGATACCTTTGAGATCTTGATTTTATGTGATGCTTTTCTTAATTCCAGATTAAGCATGTGCTTCTTGACAGTGGGGCAGCTTTTCTTGTTTTCTTTGTGGCTGGCATATTTTGCAGTACATATTGTTTGGATGAATTACTTCCTTTCCTTCCTCCTTGTTCTCATTTGAATGTGCACTATTATTGGGATGCTATTTTCATTTTAATACTTTGTTAAAAAACCCAAACCTGATTTATTACTAATTCAATATTGAGGTATTTTTCCCTGGGGCTGTTCCTTAAGGAGTTTGGCCTGTATTAGCTGCTTTTATTATTGATGGCTCTTCTTTGGTCTGAAATATTTTAGGTGCAACCCTTCTAAACACTGCTGCTTCCTAGTTGATTGGTAGTTTCTTGATTTCCATTGCCTGTCCTTCTTCATCTCTTCTGCTTCTAATGGGAGAGCACCTTAGGGCTCAGTCTTGGGATTTCTTCTTTTCCAGTCTCAGGAGTTTAAATAAGTAGCTTTTTAAATTTTATTTTTTGGCAATGTTGGGAATCACACCCAAGTACCTTGTGTGTGCAAAGTATGTGTTCTACCACTGAGTTACATTTCTTACCCCAGTAAACAGCATTTTCTTTTTTCAGTACTGGAGGCTGCCTAGGCAGGCCTTTGAGCCATGCCTTCAGTCCAATAAATAGCATTTCTCTGTTCCCAGATTTCATGTATATATTTCCCCAATTTGGACTTCTCTTAAGAACTTAAAACTTGTATGTATCCCACTGCCTTTTGACATCTGAGCTTTAATGTTTAATATGCATCTCAAACCTAAGATATCCCAAAGTACTAGCTCTTGCAGTTTGTTCCTAGCAATTTCCTAGTTCCAATGTTTAGAAAAACCTGGAACCATACCCACCTCTTGTTTTTTACCTCTTACCCTCTGGATCAAATCCTGTTGTCTGTCCTCTGAATATATGGCCAGTCTGACTACTTAGCATCATCTTGTCTGCTCTCATGCTGGTTCAAGCCATCATCCTCTCACCTGGAGTACTGTTGTAGCACCCTCACTGATCTGCCTGTTTGTACACCATTCTCTAAAGGAAGTCTTTTAAAAAATTGGAATTTGTTTGGCCAGTCCTCTTCTCGTAACTGTCTGGTGGCTTCCCATCTCATTTATAGTACTAGCCAAAACCTTGATGTCGCTGTTAAGCCCATCTTGTTTATTCCCTGCTGATTTTGTGATCCATCTCCTGCTTTTCACCTTGCCTTTTTTCTCGGCTACTTTAGCCTCTTGGCTTTACACACCTTTCTAACATGTTTCTGTCTTGGGGCCTTTGCGATGGTCTGCCTGGAATGCTGTTCCCTGTGTAGTGTCAGGTCTTATTCTCACCCTGCCTTGAGACCACTGCTCTAGTAAGTTCACTAGTGAAGTCTGTCTCATTACACTGCAACACTGCCAGCCTTCCTTTCCTGCTTAATTTTTGCTCTATAGCACTTATCATCAAACATATTTTATTTGTTGTCTGTGTCTTACTACTCAAATGGTAGCTTTATAAGAGTAAAGATTATTTTTTCCTCTGCACTGCTAAATCCCTATTTCCTAGAAACTGCTATATAGTATAGTAGTTATTTGGTAAATATGTGTTAATAATTATTGACAGTCTTATATTCTTAACTCAGTATTCTGAGGCAAATGTGCTTTACTTGCATGAATAAAAAGACCACCACATTAAAATCATTTTGGATGGAAGCTAAAAGTTCCAGTGTCAGTGTCCTGAAGCATTAATCTGGATGAGTTTTTCCCCAAACTAAAATTGTTTGGGACTTCCAACTCCTTTTCTTATCCTCCAGATGTTCCTTTTTAAGAAGATTTCATAGCTTTTTAAATTTAAGAAATTGCATTAGTTATCATCCAGGGAATTCACAATATTTTTCAGCATATCAAAGACCATGAGTATTTTTGAGTTAAAGAAATATTTTAACTTTAACTCAAGAGTGTCTTGTGGTTAATTGATGATCAAATTTAAGAAATCAGAGATCATAAGATGCACTCTAATTTCAAATATCAAAGCATTTTCTCATGTATCAAAATGTATACTATAATAATATCCTGAGCTGTATTTGGAAACTGGAAGTTATTCTATCATACTGTTACAAACATACAGACCTAAGTATTAATATAGTATTTACAATAATGCTACTTGTTCTGATATGAAGTCTTTCACTTTTTTAAACAGCTGATACAAATTCTTCAAAATCGGTTGGCAATGACGCACCCTGTGTTGTAAAAGTGGTAAGAAAATATTTAGCTAATTTTTTTCAACAAAAGTTGGTACAGTATTTATTTGTAAGATAGCCTTGTTGCTAACTAGAATTAATTAAACTGTAAGGTATTTTACATGTTTAATAATGTTTCATTAGCATTAAAGAGACACAAAAGTAGCTGTGTAATTTTAAATAACTTGAGTCCAAAAATCCCTTTGCTTTCTTTTGAATTAAGAGTAGCATTGGTGTTTAGGAGCATGTGAATGAAAGCATAGAGGTTAGGCAGATGTGGAACAAAACATTTAGTTTATTATTTTTATTTCTGCTCTTTCATTAGATGAGATGCCTTTTGTATTCTTAGTTTGAAAGACTATGCTAATTTAATGCAATAGTGTATTTTATTTTGTATTTGCACCTGGATTTCCACTTGGTCAATTTTGTTTTATTTCCAATTTTTTCTTCCTTATCCATTTTTGTAAATTTAATTTTTTATTTAATAGTGATTGTTGAGCCTTCTTTGCTATGCTCATGTTGAAATTCATAATGAGTAAAGTTCAGCAGCATCCTATCTGACAGAAACACTTTGAATAGCCAGGTCAGTTTATACATGGGGAACCAAATGAAATTTTAATTACTGTCTTTGTTTTTCCATCAATTATGTATCTTCTTGCTTACTAACATTTGCAGCTCCTGTCCCATGAGTTCTTTGACACATGTGAAGAACATGTTTTGTTAATTAGAAGAGCCAGCAGAATGCCTTACTTGGGGAAATTGACATATAAGCCTCCTGTTCCCCTTTTATTCCTAAAGGCTACAGAACTCAGGGATTAGAATTACCTCAAGTTTTTGTTTTGTTATAGTCTCTTTTCAAAAAGAAGTATATTTGACCCCTTAGGTGGTGACTTTTTTGGATCAGAATTGCTTTAGTGATTTAGGAAAAAAAAAAAAACCCCAAACTTACCACGAGGTATAATTTTTAAAGGGAAATAGGTTGTTAGCAAAGAAGTAGTTAGAAGACCTCTGTTAAGTTCATGTAACTGTTTAACTCTCACTCTTATTAAGATATAGAACATTTCCATCACTCCAAAAAGATTCCTTGAGTTCCTTGTCAGTTAAACTTCTACTTCTCCATACCCTTGAGGCAATTATTTGTCTGAGAATTATTGCTATGGATCAATTCTTCCTGTTCTAAATGTTACGGGAATGGTATTATACAGTGCATGCTGCTTATGCTCAGAACGATGCTTTAAAGGTTTGTCTGTATTTTTGTTACATCAGCCAATTATTTGTTCCATTTTCCTGTTGTTGATAGGCTTTTGGGTTGTTTCTGGTTTGGGACTGTTATGAATAGCTTCTATAAACATTCTCATTCAAGTGTTTTTATGGGTGTAGGTTTTATTTCTTCTGGATTTTGAATTGCTGGCTTATAGGGAAGATACATGTATTTAAATTTATAAAAAGTATTGGAAAGTTTTCCCAAGTGTTTGTGCAATTTTACATATCCACAAATAATGCATGAGAGTTGCGATTACGCCATGTCCTCTCCAACATTTTGTATTGACCTTATTCTGTGTGTTTTCTAGTCATCATAGTGGGCATGTAGCAGTGTCTCATGGTGGTTTCAGTGCATTTTCTTGATGGTGAGCACTTTCACTGCATTTATTGGCCATTTATAGTGTCTTTCTGTGTGTAGAATGCCTCAGCCTTTGTTCTTTTCTTGAAAAAAGTTTTTAAAATAACAGTCATTTTGATTTTTATAATGGTATAGTAAGAGAATTATTATGGATACAAGGCCTTTTTCATATATATATATATATATATGTATATAAATAAATATATATATATATAAATAATCTTACCCAGTTTATAGTTTGCCTGTACACTTTTTAAATGCTTTTAAGGCAAGTATTTTGCTGTGGTAATACTTTGTTGAGGATTTTTGTATCTTCATTTATAAGGGATATTGGGTCTTTAATTTCTTTCAGCAGTATTTCTAAATTTAAAATTTTCTAATCTCATGACTTGGCTTTGGTATCAGCATCATGTTGATGGACTGCATGGGGCTCACTGTATTTCCTGTCTTTCTGTCTGTCTATCTCCTTGGCAATACTGAATTTGAACTCTGGGCTTTGAGCTTGCCAAGCAGGTGCTCTACCACTTGAGCCATGCCCTAAGCCTTTTTTACTTTGCACATTTTATGAATAGAGTCTTGCATTTATGCCCAGGCTAGCTTTGGCTGTGATCCTCCTATGTATGCTTCCTGCCTGGGGTGACAGGCATGTACCACCAAATCCAGCATTTTAGTCAGGCTGTCCTCAAACTGCCATCTTCTGATCTCTGCTTCTGAATCGCTACTTCCTGACCACGCCCAGCCAGTTCCTATATTTTAGAGAAAAGATCCTGGATTGCTTGTTTTCTAATAGTGCTTTCTTAATTTTTGGCCTCTTTTATATTTGCTTACATTGGGAAGGATTATTTGGGGTGCAGTTACTCCCTCATGCTCAGAAGCAGAAGTAAAGTGATTAAAGTTTAGTGTCAGTGCTTTATACCTCCTGTCAGTTCCTTTTCCTTGATGTCCTTTTGTTTTGGATTTTTCTTTCTTATTTTGGAGCAGCATTGTTTGAACTATTCAGTTTGCTGCTAAGACAGACGAATTAAAGTTCTTACTATTAAATGAGGTCATTTGCATAGAATTGCAGAACCTTATCTGCATTTGTCATTGGTACAACAAATGAAAATATTCAAATCTGGGTAAGATCAGAGATTTCTGTTGTGAGAAGAAAGCAAGCCCCTTGTGACTTCTCATAATCATGAAGTTCAAGTGATCTGGTTACTTCTGACCCCTTTTGGAGGTGGTTAATTTGCATAGCTGTTTCCATGTCTTGAAAGGAAAGTGCCAGTGCATATCTTATAGGCAGAAGTGGCAGGTCTGTAACCTGTTCATCTTTATTCTATATAATATGAACTTCTTTGAAGTTGTATTTTATTTTAGAATTATTTTCTTTATTATAATTAGAAGTATTTCAGTTATTCAGTTTAACTCCAACTTTCACTGTCTTTTTTGCTTACACAGTTATGGAAAAAAATGGGCAGGAATAGGTATTTCCAATATACTTAAAAGGAGCAAATTATATTTCTAAATTTACAGATATTTGTTATCAATCTTAGTTCCATACTCTGTATCTCCTGTGTCCTAATTTAGTTCTTTTCATTATCACTTTTTTGCTTTGTGATGAGGACAGTGACAGATACTCAGTTGAGTTCTCTTTTGTATTTAATGTGCCAGTGATCCTTCCAGTGTTATAATGGTTTGCGACCCTGGAAGAATGACACCACTGAGACAGTACTGTTGACTTTGGCTTTGAAGGGAAAATCAGTAACAGCTCCTTGCTCCTTTTTCTCCTGATACTTAATTTTTTGAACTCCTTAAAACTGTTATATCACTGGTTTTATTAACAAGTACTGTGCACTTTCACTTCTAATATCTTCTCATTCCACTATTTTTTTTACGTGTTTGTTTTATCTTCCTAATTAGATTTTAAGTTGATAAAGACCTTGTTTCAAACTTTGTTTTCCTTATGCATTCCTTAAATGTTCATTTAGTTTATTCTCTTAAATACTTTATAGCCATAATTTTTCAGTACATTTTTACTATTCTTTCTATTCGTCTTCTTTCAACCTCTTGATGCCATTTCCTTTCTTGAGAGTAGGACGGATTCTAATTTACCTTCTTAGAGCATTATAATACTCAAAAGTTGAAATATATCATTAAATACAAACATGTAAAATGAGTATCACATTTTTCCAATATTAAATTCAGAACTGTTTGTTGAATATTTGCTGTTTAAAACATTAGGGGCTATAAAAGGCTCTGTTTCTGGTTTTCTTGTTTTGGCAGTGATGGGAATGAACCCAGGGCCTCCTGCAAGTTAGACAGGTGCTTTACTATTGACTACATTCCTGACCCAAAGATCATGTTTTCAAAGAACATGTACTCCCCATGGGGTAACATCATACTTAATTGTCAAAAAAGCAGGATACAAAGCTCTGCATATGGTATGAAGAGTATTTTATAGAAATGACTATATATGAAGAAAATACACCACAATGTTTTTGAGTTTTCAAGTATGAGCATATATTTTATTTTTACAGAAAAAAATCAAATGTTATTAAAGAAATACAGGCAAATAAATTTGTATTATGAAATAATATTTGATGTGATAGCTATCAAATAGTGATTTTTCAATCCTGGATGGTATAATCAGAATCTCTAGGTGTCAGGGCCTGGTTTTTGGTGTTTTTAGTAAAGCCCCCCAGGTGATTCTTTGGTGTGTCAGGGTTGAGAATCACTGTAAAATGTAGCGTAGAGGGCACCTTAATTATTTTAAGTAGAATCATGTGTATACCCCTTTAAGTCTTTGTTCTGTGATCCTTTTCTTCAGTAGGGGATTGCTTCTGGTATGGGTTTCCACCTTAAAATGGAAGACTTGTCAATCAATTTGATTACTGCTGATATATTTGCTTTGTGAAAGAGATCTGAATAGTTAGCTTATTTTTTTACATTTGGCATTGGAGTGAAGTTAAGCCATACATATTCAAGATAGGTGTTTAGGTGCCTACAAAAAATACTCTCCTTCCTACTCAGTGGTGGTCTCTGGTTTTCTTTGGGGCCTTCATCCTTAGCCTGTGGAAGCAACTGTGGGATAGTGATGCTGGGTCACCAAAGAATGAAGCTTCTATTCTGCCTTCTACCTCTTCAGAGATTTTTTTTTTTTTTCAGGAAACTAGGTAGGCAGAGAGAAATGGGAAATTGATAAGTTGGATAATGCACGTAGAAAGAAGCTTCTTTTTTCTTGCTAACAGACTTCAGAGTAGTAAGAAGTTAGTTGCTTGAGTTGCACTTCCCCTTCGCAGTCATGTTAGGAGCAGAAAGTGGAGACAGAGGTTAGGCTTTCAGATTGTATAACCTAACAGTTCATCGTATGCTGCTCCTTTACCAGTGCGGTAGAAATACTGATAGAAATTTGTATTCCGGAGTTCCCAGGAAAAAAGTTTGCTGACTGATGTTTGATTTTACTTGCTGATGTTATGAGAAGTGACCTGAATTTTCAATTCAGATATCATAGTTTTTCATAGGAAGGAGAAACTTTGTATAGCTTCATTTTTAAATGGCAGCCAGTTGCTTTTAGATGGTGCCATTGAAATGTATCACATTTAAATTTTTTTTCTGTTGTCATCTTCATTTTGACACTTAGAAGTCTTAAAGAAACGTTTAGTGATATTCTAGTTAAAATGTCAGTCCCAATTTCTTTTCTAAATCTTGGCTATTATAGAGTTGGCAAAGTATTTTAGATTTGAAATATGTTAATAAAATTTTAGTTATGAGTTAAGGTATTTTCTTCAACAGAAATAGCTAGCTTTGGCTAGAGTGCAGTGCCAAGGAAGTAGTTCCTTTATTTTCTTATGATGGAAACTTATTGGATTAGAAAAAGTATGAAATGAGCTCAAACAGCCTTCATTGTAGTGGGCTTTCTTTCATTATAATGGCCTGATTTATATGGTTGATTCTCATTATTTTAAATTTAATAAATTACTACCTGAAGGAAAGCTTAAAAATTAAAGTTGATATGGCACAAGTTAATAAGTCAGAATTTTATTCTGATAGTAATAAGCCAGGAATTGTTTTATGAAAGCCTCTTTCCAACCTTAGTTTTATTAATGAACTGCTCCAAAAGTTAACCAAAATTCCTTCTCTTTAATTTCTCTTTATTTCTTCCACTGATTCTGTGACTCTCACTTGGTCATTTGCCTAAAACATTCACAAATGCCTTTGGATATGGTTGCCAATGGGAAGGCAGTTGCTGAGCACACAAATGAGGGATTTCACACTCAGACTTCAGTATACTGATGGGTTCCTACCTAAAGAGTCGATGACTTACTGAGCTATGTGTACCACTCTTCTAAGGTGGAGTTGAAAAGGATACCTGTAGCGAATAAGGCGGGCTTATTTTTAGGTTCTAATCCATGTGTTTCATAGGCTGCCCATTTGCTATTAAATATTCATAACTATGTGCCACTTGACTGCAGATCTCCAGAGTCTTCCTGTAAGCGTTTTAACTGGGAATACTTCGTTTTTTGAATTACAGTAAATCTGAGATACTTCAACTGTATATATAAGAATGGTTTTATATAAACCTCAAGGCACAAAATTAACTTGTTTGGTAGGTGAGAGTTTTCTTGAATGAAAACAAAAGTGAATGTATTTTAAGTATTTGCAAAGGGCATGTCCAGTACCCCAAAAGTCCATGATTTCATGTTTTCTCTCAGTTAAGGATTTAATAGGGCCAGTTATCAGTTCAATTAATGCTCTTTTGAACCTTAAACATCAACTATGTAGGTGTGCCGTCCAAAATAATTTTCTTCCTATACCTCTGAAAGAAAAGCAGCTCTCATATCAGTGTAGAAATGTTTTCTTCCTCAGTTGAAGTTTTCACTGCTTCACATTTATTTCTCTAAATGTAAAGAAATAAATGGTATATTTTTAATAAAGAAGATAATAACCAACACAAAATTGTCAAACATTAAGTAAACACTATTTCATATTAATCAGACAAAATTTGCTATTTAAAAAGTCTACAAAACTATAAGATCTTTCTCACACTTCCGTATTTCTTTAATAAGGAAAAACTCCTTGCAGGCTATTATTTCTTGTTGTGCAAATACCTTTTTATGAATGCATACCTCTTTATAAGTAATTTGAATTGCTAATAACCCTCAAAATATGAAATGGAAAACTATTGTTTTTAAGCTGCATTGTTTTTTTGACTTAAAAGTACCACGTGGGAAATAAGTGGTATAGTGCTTTTGTTTGGAAAACCTGTAAATTTATGTTAGAAAGGAAAGGATACAGTTCAATGGACAGTGCTTGCTTGTCCTGGAGACTCAGAATGTATAAGGTCTGTGTCTGCCAGTCCTGGGACACTAGGTATAGCAGTAATGAAAAACATGAAAAGAATGGAATCTTGCCATTAATTGGTTAAGCCAGGTATTGAAATTTTATTAAATCTCAGAAATATCTTGTAGCCCCTTGGTGATACAGTTAACATGGTGGCTGGTCTTTGCTTAAGGGAAAGCTTAATAAAGATGAAAATTAGTTTAAACATTTTTCTTAAACTTATGCAAAGACTGAGCTGTATATATGATTTTGTATAATTTATCACTTATAAAATGGAACTCGAGAGGAATTTAAAACTTAGAGGCTATTCTGAGAATATCTAAAATAGTTCCGAGGAATTGAATTTAATGTTTAAACAGTTAAATATTTAAATGTCAAAATTGCATTGTTTTGGAAGAAAACATGATTTGTTAGTCTGTTTTGAAGGTTCACAGAAAATAACTCAGTAATTGTAACTAGTGCTAGTACTAATTAACTCTCGTATTTTTAAGGAACCCAGTGACAATGGACCTCTTTTTACTGAATTGAAGTTCTATCAGCGAGCTGCTAAACCAGAGCAAAGTAAGAAATACAGTGCACATATTATACACTTAAAATGACCACCGTTTTTCATTTCATTTTGTTTTGTATAAACCAAGCTTAGAACATTACATCTTGCGACTGTTTTGTTTTTTTGCTTAGTAAGTAAATTGCATTCTAATGACATTTGTATTCTGATTTCTTAGTAGGTTTGTTGTACGATTTCATCTATATTGATATGTAGAATAAAGATAGTAAGTGATATATGACTTCGAAAATACTGTTAAATATTGAAAACTGTCCTTAATCCATGAGTGTCATTCAAGGATCTCTTCTTGTGTATTTTTCTAATTTCTGGAGAATATAAGCTGGGGCATGTCATAATTGATGAGCTAGAGTATCATGGTTGAGAATAGAACCTCTCTGGCTGCTCTGCTCATATCTGTCTTCCTTCCCTTTCCCTCTAAGAATCTAAAACTTCGGTGGTGTGGGAGGAAAACTTGCATCTCCTCTAGATCTTGATTTTCTGGTTGAAGAAAAAATTTTAAAATTGAAGGGGAAACCCCAAATTTATAGATTGGGGTAAAAAAAAAAAGTAAGTCTTCCTAACTACAATTACACTAGTGTGGTTTTGCTTTTTTAAAAATGCTTTTTGCAGATTTTTCATTTTAAAGAATGTTAAAGGCAGGATAACAGTTTCGTACATCAATAAAATGCTTTGATTGTAAAGTATTTTGTGTTTATTGGTTATACTGTACTCATTCTGTTTTATGCATAAAGGGGAAGTCTCATTCTGCTCTTAAGTTTAAAAGAATAATTATCAGTTCTGTATAGCAGTTGAACTCACAAGCATTTGTTTTAACTTGTAGTTCAGAAATGGATTCGTACCCATAGACTGAAGTATCTTGGTGTCCCTAAGTACTGGGGATCTGGTCTACATGACAAAGATGGAAAAAGGTAAACACTGCATAGTTTGCTTTTATTTTCCCTTCTCTGAGAATTTCTTATCCAGTTGCTTTATCAAGAATTATTTACTAAGCACCCTCAATTTCTGTAGGCCTTCATCTAGACTATGTGGGGTATATGAGGCAGAAAATAAGATAAATAAGATATTATCCCTCCTTCCTTCTTTATGTAGTAGCAGATTGATTCCCTGTTAGGAGGGGTACTTCTCTAATCTGGAGAACTTCTGTGGAACAGTATCAACTGACAAATAGAAACAAAGCCAAAAGGGCCCCCACACCCTTATATCCTTTATGCAAAAGAGAATCCTTAGGATTCCTTTTGGTATTTCGGTAGATACATAATCTGCCCACGGAAAATGAGAATCCTATTCTTTAGTGAGAGTTTTAGTCTATCTAGTGAGAGGAAACATGGACATGTATGAAATATTAAGAGAACAACTGTGTGCTAACTTGTGTAACTTCTGACTCTTAGATGTCTTAGGGATTGAGAGAATAGAGAGAATGTTGTTGGCATAGCTGAGTTAGAGAAAACCCCTAATACTTTGGTGCATAATCAACACTTATTACACATTTGGATGAGTGAATGAGTGAAATTTCATGGAGTAAGGCTAGTAGCAGAGACTTGAGTAGACTTAGTTTGAAACCACAGGTATATTTGTTAGAATAATTTTTAGTTGCAAGTAAAGGAAAACTTTGACTCAGCTATCTTAAGTTATCATCAGGAGCTTATGTTCCTTATCTTGCACTGTTTTGAGACAGGGTTATTCTATGTAGTCTAGGCTGGCCTCAACTTGTTATGTAGTCTAGACTGGCCTTAGACTCAGTCCTCCAGCCTTAAGCCATCCGAGTGCTATGATTAACGGGTGTGTGCCTCCACACCCGGCTGGTCTTGCACATTTGCCGGATCTTGGCTTTGTTCTCTGGATATTCTCAGGGTGACTGCTCCATCTCTAGGCTTCACATGCAGACTCAGTACCCAACAGAAGACAGTGGTATCAGTGTCTTGTGAGTTTCTCTTTTTTAGAAAGGAAAGGAAAACTTTCTCAGAGTCCTGTGGTGGACTGACTCATATTTTCTTGGTCTGAATTTTACCAGTGCTCATTCTTAAGTCAGTCACTAGTAAGGACAAGGTGATTGGTCTGGCAAATGGGATATATGGAAGAGGATGGAGTGCCTGAACCAAATTGGTGTTTTGTTAGGATGGACTTCAAGGCAGTGGCATAGGTATTGTTAGGTGACAGACAACCAGTATTTTTTACTTGAGATCCATGTGTCTTTCAGTGTGGGCACTCCTTGAATCACATGTACCACTTTATTACATTTGGTTTTGCTGGAATATTATATGTCTTTGAAAGTAAAGAAATAGAAAGTAAGATAATTCTTGCAAGTCCCTTTCTTGCCAGAAATCCTTTACTTTTCCTTGTAATTTGTTTGAATTAACACATACACACAGCACTTAGAACAGTGTTAAGATTGCAAAAATGTTAGCTGTTACCATTATGAAATCATTTATACCGATTTATATTTTCCCATTACTTGAATTGTTTTATCTAAGCTCCCAGAAGAGTATACATCCAAGGTTTTTACTTTGGAGGAGTTATTCAGAAATGCCTTTCATTTTACTACTCAGTGATAGAGCTGTCTTTCCAGAAGAATGTGGTAACAACTTCTATGCAGCTTATAGAATCATGCTTCAATTAATGTTTATAATTTAGAAATGGGAAGGAGATTAAGAGATTATTGAGAGTGGTGGTAGGGTGACTGGTGCATAAGAACAAAGACCTATTTAATGATTTATTAATGGATCATACGTTGAATTAAGCAATTGTGTTTTAACCCTCTTTCGGACTGTCAGCAGATGTTGCCTTTTTGTTAGCCATATATTATAATAATTATACACATGTCTTATTTGTAAAAGCAAACACATACATGTGTTTTGTTCTCACCTCTGAGCCTTTCAAAACCTGTGATACAGAGGAAATCAGAAAGTCAAAATTACATTCCTTCTTTATTATTTTAGAGATCAGGGTACCAGGGAATCTTATCTGAATGAATACCTTTTGCCACTAACTACTCGTGTGACTTTGGGCAAATCATTTTATCTCCATAGATTTTATTTTACTTATTAGAAGATTTGCAGAAAAAGATGTGCTCATACCAAGTGTTCAATAAATGCTGGCTGTTAGAGTGATGATGATTCATAATCTCATTCCCATTGGAAGATGCCTTGTGAGACATTTTGAGTGTGGTGTTGGCTTTTATTGATTTTTTTGGTGGGAAATGATTTACCAAACAATTTGGAATTTGGAAAACTGAGCATGAAAGTGATCCTCAGAGGAAAAACTGAACAGTGGTATTGCTTTTTCAGTGTAGACTGAACCTTAGAATTTGAGTGTTAGAAAAGACTTTAGAAAGGACTCTGCTTCCTCATTTTACTTCTGTAGAAATTGCAGACCATGGAAGTGTTGTCATTTGGCCAAGGTGATGTAGCTGTTTGGTAGCAAAACCAGAGATCTTCCCATTTTCCCAGGATATTTCTTTTCCAAATCTTGGCTAGCAAGTGTTTGCTGAACCATCCTTTTACACCAGTTAGCTGTTACAGTGTCTCTTGAGAACCTTGAGTTTAACAGAAAGTTGGTATTGTTGAAATGTACCTTAAAAATAGAGGAAGCTGGTATCTAGAAACATAAATTAACTTTATGAGAAAAATCAATGCTCTCATTGTTATTCAGATTATTTTAATTTTTATTGTAGATGAATCTGTTGGCTCCTCTGTGTGGGTGTTATGTTAAATAATGTTGTCTTCTAACAGACTTTTTGGGTAAAAGGCAGAATAGGAAATCTGAATTTTTCAGATTTCCAGGTGGGTGAAATTGTTTTGAATGTTTGTTCACATTTCCTTCTTTTTCCTTTTTCCCCCCAAGAGAATGCTATGTTCCTAAACATTGCCTTGAAAAAATTATTTTAAAAGGAAAATTCTTATTGCAAAATATGTTTTCCTGAGTTACATTTTCTTCATTGACTTTTCTTGTTTGTCTTCAGTTACAGGTTTATGATAATGGATCGCTTTGGGAGTGACCTTCAGAAAATATATGAAGCAAATGCCAAAAGGTTTTCTCGGAAAACTGTCTTGCAGCTAAGCTTAAGAATTGTATGTGAGCTACATTCTTCTTGTTTTTTAAAAAATTTGATTTTAATACAGTAATGGCAAGTTTATGTTGAAGCTCGGTCCTCTGCTGGTTGCTGTTAGGTACTGCATTAACTTATTTTGTATGATACTTTCGTAGCTGGATATTCTGGAATATATTCACGAGCACGAGTATGTACACGGAGATATCAAGGCCTCAAATCTTCTTCTGAGCTACAAGAATCCTGACCAGGTAGTTTTATAACTTTAGTTTTTACTACTTAAATCATGTTGTTTGAAAACAAATATGGTTGCTCTGAACTCTTGAACCCATGCAGAAGTTTTACTTTATGAAGTAGGTACGGTAATAATAATATTTCTTCTTGACACTTTTATCTAGTTAACATTCTACATTTTTGATGCAATTTGCTGGCATTTTATCAAGTTGGCTATTTTGCCCTAAATAATATTCAGAAGAAGTGCTTGTGATACAAAATGAATTTCAAATAGCTGTTTGGGGGTGGAAGCTTAAAATTATATAGTACACTGATGAATTATGTTTGCCTGTCTGCTTTGTCACTTTTTTTATTTCTTTTGTTCAAGGAATCCATCAAATGTAAGTGTTCTGTTACTTGGATAATTTGTTCTTTAACGTGTTGATTATTCAAATCAATCGGTTTATAGAAATATCTGAGCTGTCTAAATTTGTATACCGTTAGTGTTTGGAATTCACATGTACATTTTTAAAAGCTTATTATGTCCCCTTTGTAGTTTTTACTGTTTAAGAGAAGGAGGAAAGCTAATACTGTAAGGTCAATTTAAAGTAGAGGGATCTATACAATTTTCTTACAGCTGTTTACGTGTTTTCTTGTAAAAGTAAGGTTTAGTTGACATTTATAGTTGGGTCACTGTACTTTATATGTGTTCTCACTTGATCTTACATATAAAAGGAAAATTTAAACATTTTAAATGTATTCGATTTTGTGTACTTATTGATCAGTACACTATATATATCATTCTTCTTTCAAGCCTATCTTTACCTCTTGCTGAGTTTTCCTTTTCCTTTCACTCCTATTCTTCTTCTATTATGTTATGTGTTTGCTTTCCCTATGTCAGTGGTGATGTATAGAAGGGATCTACTTATGTACTTCTTCCCTAGAAGAGAGGTGCTGTAGTATGGCATGCTAATGAAGAGCTCTGAAAGGCCATCAGAGAATTTATCTCACTTCCTTCTAAACATCTCATTTTAGGTGTTGTATCTGTTAAAAATAAAACATCTAAAAAACCTAAAAAACCATGTTGGCATGGTGGCATGAGCCTGCATTCCTAGCACTGGGAGACTGAGGCAGGAGAGTTGTGAGTTCCAGGCTAGCCTGGACTATGTAGTAAAGCTCTGTCTCAAAACAACAAAAGGACAACACCAACTAAAAAACCTGAAACCCAGCTTAAGAACCAGAACAATAAGGGTCCTATTGATTGAAGTATTCTGGTTGTGAATAATATTATAAAAACACAACCCTCATTAGTTTGCACTTGACTAAAACATGCTGCTTTTGTTTATATGAAAGTGTTTTGCAGTTCTGTTATTTTTCAGGCATATGCTGTGGATGGGATTATTTTTCACTATTAGATCCATCCTTCTATTTTTCTTCAGTTTCTCCTTTTGCCTACACGCATACATTCCTGACAGTTACCAGAATTAGAGATACAGAGTGCCAAATGTATTAGTGTCATGTGTTAATCAGAACCATATATTGCTACACATATTTATGTAAATGGTATTCAAATTTAGGTTTAATTATGAAGAATTGACTCTAATATATAGTATTTAAGTGTAGATAAAGGCCTCATCTTATAGTTCTTTCCCCTGTCACCCTTTGGTGGTACTGGAGTTGGAAATCAGGACCTTACACTAGCTAGGCAAGCATTCTACCACTTGTGCTACACCCTAACCCTTTTTGCTTTTAGTTGTTTTTCAGGTAGTCTAGGGCAGGCTTCAGACCACTGTCCTCCCATTTCTGCCTCCCACATAGCTAGGATTATAGGCATGCCCCACCATACCTGGCCTTAAAGTTCTGATCATTATCAGAATCCTTGGAGTATTTTTATCAAGTAAATTGGTATTTGACTATTTTACAAGTGAGGAAACAAAATCAGAAGATAACTATTGTATCATATGTTAACTATATTAGCAGTCTGATACTCTGTGCTTTTTTTTTGTGAAAAGTATTAGTTGTATTACAACATATATTGATGGCTTACTTTGTCCTCACTTGTTCTGGACATTGTAGGAAAAGTGAAGATCTATAATCCTTGCTCAAGTTAAGGAGCCAAGATTAATTATAAGTTTAGCACATATTTCTCTAAAAAAGTACATATAGTCAAATGATATTATCTAGACTATAGCTACAGGGTCATTTAACATTTTTCTTAAAAATAAAAAATCTTGGGCTAGATGTGTAGCTCAGTGGTAGAGCACTTGGCTAATGTGTGCAAGGCTCTGCAAACAAAATAAAGAATAAATTAACGAATTTTTAATAGCCCTTCAGAATCAAATATTTGCTGTTGTGTGCATTTCAGATCTTATTTGGAGTGCTATGATTTGCTGTTGTGATAAATCACTCTCAAATGACATTATTTTATTTTTATTTTTTGGTGGTACTAGAGTTTGAACTCAGCTTCACACATGTTAGGCAGGTGCTCTACTACTTGAGCTACTCTCCCAGCCTCATTTTTCTATTTTAAAGTAGTATATATGCAATGGTTCTGATTTTAATTTGTCTTGATACTTGCAAATTTACAGGTGTACTTGGTGGATTATGGCCTTGCTTATCGGTACTGCCCAGAAGGAGTTCATAAAGAATACAAAGAAGACCCCAAAAGATGCCATGATGGCACCATTGAATTTACCAGCATTGATGCTCACAATGGTGTGGGTATGTTCCACAGTACTTGAGTGAGAAACACACTGTTAATGTTCTTAACTGATTTCCTACACAATTCTTAATTATGCACAGATAACTAGAGAAGAATTAAAGAGCTGAAAGTTGAGTCAGTAAAGAGAGCAGAGGTTAGACTCTTCTAATTGTGTAATGGTCCTCATGTGCTGCCTTCCCGCCTCATTCTCCTACCATTTGAAAATAACTGAGAAGGCTGTAGTGGTAAGATGGTTTATTCAAATACAGTCAAGATCTCTTTTTAGTAGTACATAACTTAATTGGAATGTTGGCTTGTTTTTATTTTCTAAAGTCTGAACTTTCTTATGCAGCTATAACTTCATAACATGTAGCTTTTATTTTGTCACTTGTAAGTTAACTTATTTCTTCAGAAATAGCTTATTTCTTTATTTCTTTTCTCTCCCATCCAAGTGCTAACCAGACTCAACCCTCCTTAGCTTCCAAGATCAGATGAGATCAGGGTAGTTTGGCCATAAATCATTCTTTTTTTTGTAGACCTAATTCTCTAGTCCTCTTAATAATATGTAACATTTTGAATATCCTCAAGTTTTCCAAAGACAGTATTAAATGCATTATAATTTTCCTAAACTAATAGTCTAGGACTAGTCTCAGTTTGAAATCCTAAAGTTTACCAATTTGGGTTTTGGAGTAAATTACTAGTTGGAGGTCAAGTATTTTCTATGCAAACTAATGTTCAAAACTTTTATTCCTTATAAGCAAAATTTTATGATGAAAAACAGACTTAGTGTTATTGCTTTATATATACATGAAATTATACCTTAAAAGTTATTTTATTATGCTTAATCTTCTTTTGTATTTGTAGCCCCATCAAGACGTGGTGATTTGGAAATACTTGGTTATTGCATGATCCAGTGGCTTAGTGGCCATCTTCCTTGGGAGGATAATTTGAAAGATCCTAACTATGTTAGAGATTCCAAAATTAGGTAAAGGACAACTTAAATTATTTTGGGAAAGTTGTGATATGACAAATGGTTTTAGTCAGATTTCTTTGATAGGAGCTGTAGTGTTTCTGTTTTTTTTAATTTTTAAAACAATTTTGTTTATTTGTTTATTTTTGAGAGAGCATCTTGTTTTGTAGCCAGGCTGGCCTGGATTTGTCCTGCCTCAGCCTCTTAAGTTCTGGCATTACAAATGTGTGCCACTATGCCTGGCTTGGCACTGTAGTTTGAAAAATGACACTAATGTGGAAGCAAGATAGTACTTTTTAAGCAGTAAGGTTCTTTTGACATTTGTTCAGTTTATTTTAGAAGAATATTTGTAAGCATATTTCAGATGTAACAATGCTGTATACTGTTATTAAATATTAACAATATAAAATCAAGTTTCAAACAATGATTCATTCTTAATTTTTTTTTACAGATACAGAGAAAATATCGCAGGTTTGATGGAGAAATGTTTTCCTGAAAAAAACAAGCCAGGTAGGAAAAACTTCTTGGGTGTTCATAAGAATTTTGTTTTCTGGTAGGAGAAAAGGCCTGTGATGTCCATAAAATATCCCTTAAGGATTTGTAAGTGTAACCATTGAACAGGGGCTTGCTGTCACCAAAAAAAACCATTCCCTTTCCACAGATGAGTTCTTATAAGTATTTGAGCCTCATTCAACTATACATTTCTTTAAGGAAAGAAAGCAAATTTCATTTGCTCATGCAGGTATTATTTATTGAACCTTTATTGTGTGCCAGAGACTGTTGTAGGCACTGGGGTTCCATTACTGATCATAACACATAAACCCCTGCCCTCATGAAGCTAAATTCTAGTTGGAAGCCATGAGCTAATTTTTTTGGTATATTGTGTTGTTAGCACTGTAGAAAAATAAGAAAACCAGGAATAAAGCTGGGGGTGAGGAGATAGGATAGGGATTATGGAGAGGGATTGTAATTTTGCATAGGGTGGTCAAGGCCAGCCTCATTGAGGAGGGGACATTGGAGCAATTGCAGGAAGGAGGTGAGGAAGTGAGTGATGTGAAGGTCTGGGAAGAGGATTCTGGATAGAAGGGACACATGTGCTTGGTGGGTTTGGAGAATGTATCTGTTTAGGTCATCATGAGGGCATTGCTTTTACTTTGAGCAAGAGTGTAAGGTTAGGAGTAGAAGAGTGACATCACTTGCCTTGTCTTTAAATCTCTCTGACTTCTGTTGTGAGGAGAGATTGCAGAGCAGGCAGGGAATGACATAAACAGAAGGCAGGTTTGGTGGGTACTGTATCAATCCAGGCAAGGGAAGGGGCAGTGGAGCCAGTGACACGTGTCAGCAGAGGCCTACTTAGAAGACTTTTCAGGCCTTTGCTCAATTTTCCTCCTTTTCAGGGAGGACAACCCTGACTTTATGTTGGTTCACTTTGAGAAACACGATATGGTTCCTTAGAATTACCCTTTGTGCCTCTTACCAATCAGTAGCGTCTCCCTACTGGCTTAACTTCTAACACCAGATTTGTTTTTAAAAGTTATAAACAGAATCATACAATGAGTGAAATAGGTAAAAATCCCTGTCCTGTGTAGTCTATTTCTGTTGATGCCCTTTTTCTTTCCCTCAGTACTGTGTTTGTGAAATTCATCCCCATTGTTGCATATTTCACAGTGGCTTGTTCGTTTTCTCTTCTAAATAGTGTTCCATTGCATTTATTTACCATTATTTATTTATCTGTTCTGCTCTTGGATTATTTCTAATTTTTGGCAATTACAGATTGCCAGATATACGTGCAGATGTGCCATCTACCTGCAGTTGACTCGTGTATTATATGATGAGAGGTCAAATTCTTTCTCTACCTGCACATTTGAATTCATTTGACCAACATTTATTAGTATGAAATGTCCTTCTTTATCTTGTTTGATCAATGTAGGTTTGAGGTCTACTCTGTCAGAGATAAGTATTGTTGCTCCTTCCCATTTTCGGGGGCCATTGGTTTGGTAAATTTTCTTACAGCCTTTCATCCTAAGCCTATGCTTATTTCTGTCTGTGAGATGGGTCTCCTGTAAGCAACAAATTGTTGGATCTTCCTTTTTAATCCAGTTTGTCAAGCGGTGCCTTTTGATGGGGGAATTAAGTCCATTAACATTAAGTGTTAGTAGTGATAGGTATGTGGTGATTCCTGTCATTAAGTTGTCTTAGTTGTTTGAAGGTTTGATTGTGTGTACCTAAGTTGAGATTACTCTCTACTTTCTTGCTTTTTCTTTTCCTGTAGTTTGGTGCTGCCTGTCCTTTCATGGTTATGTTGGGTTTCACTTTCTATGTGCAGAATCCTTTGAAGAATCTTTTGTAGTGGTGGCTTTGTGGTCATATATTGTTTAGTTTCTGCTTATCATGGAAGACTTATATTGCTCCATCTATTTTGAATGATAGTTTTGCTGGGTAGAGTATCCTGGGGTTGAAGTTATTTTCATTCAGTGCCCGGAAGATCTCACCCCAAGCTCTTCTTGCTTTTAATATTTTTGTTGAGAAGTCTGCTGTGATTTTGATGGATTTACCTTTGTATGTTATTTGTTTTTCTCTCTTACAGCCTTCAATAGTCTTTCTCTAGTCTTTGTACTTGTTGTTTTAATGACAATATGTCATGGGGTAGTTCTCTTTTGGTCAGGTCTGTTTGGAGGTCTGGAGGTACCTGTATGGGCATGGTTTTCTCTAGATTTGGTAAATTTTCTGTAATTATTTTGTTGACTATATTATGCATTCCTTTTTCTTGCATCTCTTCTCCTTCTTCAATGCCCATGATTCTCAGGTTTGGTCTTTTGATGCAGTTGGTGAGTTCTTGCATTTTCTTTTCACAGGTCTTGAGTTGTTTAGCTAATAGTTCTTCGGTTTTCCTTTAATTACCATTTCATTTTCGGGTTCTGAGATTCTGTTTTCTGCTTGTTGTAGTCTGCTGGGTTGGCCTTCCATTTTGTTTTGCATTTGTGTTTCATTATGTTTTCTGAGGTTTTCTATATCCTGTGTCGCTTCCTCTTTCATATTTTCTGTTTTCGTCCTGAGTTCATTTATCTCTATTTATCGAGTTCTTTGTTTCACTTTGGTGTATACACAGTGCTTCTATAGTTTCTTTTATTTGTTCTTCTGCTTCCTCAAATTCTCTATTTTTGTTGTCTTGGAATTTCTTGAGTGTTTCCTGTACATTTTGGTTGACTATATCCAGTATCATCTCTATGAAATTCTCATTGATTACTTGCAGAATTTCTTCTTTCAGAATGTTCTTGTGGGCTTCGTTGGGTTCTTTGATATAGTTTATCTTTGTTTTGTTGGAGTCTGGATCTGGGTATCTGTTTTCTTCTTTTGCCTTTGGTTCCTGTACTAATTTTTTATTGGGGGGAAAATGGTTTCCCTCTTTTTTCTGTCTTTCCATCATTGCCCTTGATATTGTTACTGTCCCTGTATTCTGTGTAAGTTAGTATTGTCCAGCTTGTAATAATAACAATGGTGATACCTAGAATGGAAGGTTGAGAGGAGAGGGAAAGTAAAGAAGGTTAAAAAAAAAAAAAGGGAAAAAAACAAAACAAACAAAAAGCGACCAAACAAACAAAAAACAGAGCCAAAGAAATAAACATGGAG
Source organism: Castor canadensis (assembly GCF_047511655.1). Taxonomy (NCBI): domain Eukaryota; kingdom Metazoa; phylum Chordata; class Mammalia; order Rodentia; family Castoridae; genus Castor; species Castor canadensis. Next base: position 12,942,027 of record NC_133388.1, on the reverse strand, counting down.
AGATAGTATACTAATTAACAGTAAGCTAAACAGGCATTAGCACAGTGAGAGGATAATAATAAAATAAAAAATCCCTAAGTTCCAATGCAATAAAGTTTCAGTCTTAATGATTTTGTTGCTAGTTCTTCAGCCTCCAGTCCTGAAGACTTCTCAGTGTCTGAGAAGTAGTTCTGTCGTTTTGTCATCAAAGGGGATAAAAAACAAAAGAAAATCAGAAAAAGAAACAAAAAAATCCCAAGTTCAAATGCAGTACAATTTCAGTTAGTACTTCAGCATCCAGCCCTAGTTCTGTCATTGTCTCATCAAAGGAAGTAGGAAAAAAAAAAGGCAGTCTGGAGACAGCTTTGTGAATGTCTATCTGAGGCTATGGCTCACCTGCCTCTTACTGTCAGCCATCTGCTGCTGCAGACTTTGTTTATTTAGAGTTCTCCTGATTGCATGCCCCTTTTGTTTTCTCCAGTGTATGGCTCTACCCACCTTTTGCAATTGCAGTCTTTTTTTTATTTAGAATTCGTGTGGGGAGGTGACCCTCCCCACTCTCCTGTGGAGTGTGCCACACTTTAGCCACCATTGGAAGCCTTCCCCTCTCCAAGTGCACTGGGGGTGGTGGCGCCACTCCTGCCTTCTGGCAGTTCCATGAGGGAGTGCCCTTCCCCCACTCTCCGGAGCTCAGGGTGCCCTTGCCCTCTTTGCTAAGTGTCTTCTTCTTTTTTTTTTTTTTCCAGCTGCTTGTTTATTATTTAGTTTGTTTTTTTCTCTTTTTTCCCTGGGTGGGGTTCAGTCTGTCCAGGTGGCTATGCTGATTTAGCCCAGGGTTGTGTGTGGGAGAACCGCGTGCCGCTAAGCTCATCTGGTTGTCTGCTTCTCCCAAGCAGGTTAGGAGCTGGCGTCTGGCGGTGTGGGCGCCTTCCTGGTTTCTCCATTGAATTTGGAGTAAGGATGCTATGTGTGGGCTGGGGTGTGGAGGTGTTGGAGTTTTTCCTCTTCTTGGTGGTTTTTCCTGCAAGGTGTATCTCCAGCGTCTGTCCATGATTTTACTTTCGGAAGCACGCTTTCTGCTTCCTCCCTGTAGTCGCCATCTCAGAATCTCATGCTTTTTGATCGTATATAGAAATAGAATAGTAAGATAGATTTTTACACATTTACCTTGTATACTATAACTGTGCTAAATTTACCTATTAGGTCTAGTAGATTTTCTGTGGGATTTTTTTTTTTTTAGTTTCGTTTTGTTTTTTGGTTTTTGAAAGAGCATCTTGCCATATATCCCAGACTGGCCTTGAACTGATGATCCTCCTGCCTTAGCCTAGTACTAGGATTAGAGGTGTGCCACCATGCCTGGTTTGATTCTGTAGGATTTGTGCACGTGCTATCATGTTGTTTGTAACTAAAGGGTCTTCACACCTTCCATTTTACTCTTTATAGTTTCTACTTCTTGTCATGCCTTCAACTAGCTAAAAGCATGTATATCTGTTCTGTTAAACTGTATGGAAGTGGTAAAAGTGGACAGACATCTTTGGTATTTTCCTGTCTCAGAGGGATTTTTCACACATCTTTTTTTGGGGGCATGTGCTGGAATTTTTTTTGGTAGTGCTGGGATTTAAACTCAGAGCTGTGACACTGGCTAGGCAAGCACTCTACTACTTGAGCCACTCCATCAGCCCCTATGCTGGAGTTTTAACTCAGAGCCCTGTGCTTGTTAGGAAGGCACTCTAGCACTTGAGCCACTCTGTCAGCCTGGGAGTTTTCAGTATTTTGGCAGACACAGTGATATTTATTTTAGGTGTTTTGTAGATCCCTTTTATCAGATTAAGAAAGTGAAAGTTTTGTCTTACTATCCTGCTATATCCCCAGTATCTAGAATAGAGTTTGGCACATAGTTGGTGCTTAAGTATTTCACTTAATGAACGTTTCTACATGGCACTGACAAGATGGATGTCTTGATTTATTGGACAAGGGATGGAAGAAAAGATTCAAGGAACACTGAGCAGGTTCAAGGAAGGGAGCAAGTTTGGGGTTAGGTCAGGAGTACACAGATGTACTTGTCGGAGTTTCAGGTGACAATTACATATCCAAGAACAAATAAATGAGGCAGTTGACATGCAAATCTAGAGGTTAAGGGTAGGAGTCATTAGCCCAAAATGGATTTTTAATGTTGAAAAAAGTTGATCATGACTGGTGGGATTTCTTCTAAGATTTGGTTCTGTCTCAAGGCACATTTGTCATTCAGAAGGCAGCTTTTCTCTTCTATGTAAAAATCAGGGCGTACTTCTTGCTTCACTCTGTTTTTGACATATTTTATTTAGGCCTTATGCAAAGAGTGCAGCTGTGTGTTACAGAACTGTTGGTTTCTATCGCTGAAATATATTGGCTCTGATATCTATTGTATTTAATGACATTTTACTTTAAGAATCTTTCTTCTAGTTTCTTTTGTATTTGTATAGCTTTGGAACTACATTTATTCATATTTAAATTTAAATATTTATACTTTCTTGTCTTTCACAATTAAAAAATTTTTAAATTGTATCTCAAAATATTTTTTATTTTACTTATTTGAAAATTAAATTAACATACCTTTCATTAAACAAGAGATTGAAAAAAATTGATATCTTAAAATGATGTTGTATATTTGCATTCTAATTTTACAGTAGCCATAAATTGTTTTCTTATAAGTTAAAGAAATACATCAGATTTGTGATTAAAAAATTATAAAATGACTGTTATTCTTTTAGGTGAAATTGCTAAATATATGGAAACTGTGAAATTACTGGACTATACTGAAAAACCTCTTTATCAAAACCTGCGTGATATTCTTTTGCAAGGCCTAAAAGCTATAGGAAGTAAAGATGATGGCAACCTGGACCTCCGTGCTGTGGAGAATGGAGGCTTGAAAGCAAAAGCAGTACCAAAGGTGAATTTGGTTAATTGGGCTTCTTGTGATTATAATCAAACAAATGTTAATTTCCAGGAAGGTAAAACAATAACTCAGTAAAGAAAGTAAGAGATTGGTAATTAAATTTTTTTTTTACTACCGTGTAAGGGAACATTTTTTATGATAATAGACAATGAGTAGGGAATTGTGACAAAATAAATGTAAACATATTTAATAACCTACTTATAGACATAAATATTTGTGTATTATGATTTTATCTTCTGATACTGATACTCTGCTAGAGAAATTTTAGTTGGACTAAATTAATCATTTGTATGTTCTTGTCTTCTCAGTCACCTCTTAGGGTTGATTTTGTCTCTCAGTTTTTCCTTGATGATGGGTGTGATAAAAGTGTTACCGTTTGAAACTTGGCATATGAAAATTTCCTGTTTTGTTGGTTGGATATATCTGTTACTTGAACATTATTCTGCTTGTTAAAGAAGTGTTGGGTTTATCTTCAAATAAGTGAATTCTTTTTTGGAGAAGAATATTAAGCAATAATGACCTTTTCTCTCTCTCTCTCTTTTTTTTTTTTTGGCTGTACCGGGTTTTGAACTCAGGGCCTCATGTTTGCTAGGCAGGCACTTTACCACTTGAGCCCGCCCACGGAAATATTGACCTTTATGGTAGAAATATTTTACAAACATGTAAAGAATGACTCATACCACTTTATTTATTTATTTATTTATTTGCAGTACTGGGGTTTGAACTCAGGGCCTACACCTTGAGCCACTCCACCAGCCCTTTGTTGTGAAGGGTTTTTTCGAGATAGGGTTTTGTGAACTATTTGCTTGGGCTGGCTTCTAACCGTGATCCTTCTGATCTCTGCCTGTTGAGTATCTAGCATTATAGGTGTGAGCCACTGGTGCCCAGCACTCTTACCACTTTAGAATTTAGATTTTATAGGTCTGTATTGACTTATTAATAATTTTTGGTTATTTTTGATAATTATTGTAAACATATGGACTTAGTATATAAAGTGACTATTTATTTTTGTTTTTTGAGACAGGGCTTCACTACTGTAGCCCAGGCTGGCCTTGAGCTCTTGGTCTTCCTCTAACAGTTTCCTGAGTGCCAGGATTACATACGTGTACCACCATGCCTGGCTATTATTTGAATTATTTAATAAAATGTATTGGCTGGTTTCATATGGGAGAAGAAAACTATTTTTAGATGAAAAATGTTTTTCACATTATTGATCCTGTTGTAAACTCCAATAGATTTTCTTGGACCCTTCGTATTCCAAACTATGAGAAAGAGGCTTGGAAACAATTTTTCTCTAATGAGAGATTTTTTATGTCTTTAACTTAGCAAAGGTAATTGGTATTTCAAAACTGGATCTTGGATTTTACTTTGTTTGGTAAATCTGGTCTCAATGATTTCTTTATAGAATTTGAACTTACGCATATGCATCTTAATTTTACATCTGCTCCATTGTCATGGTCCACAAACATGCCAAAAGCCAGGTCCAGGCTTGCAATAAACAGGGTGAGGTGGAAATCTGAGTTTTCATTTAGGTAGTAAGCGTGGTGTTTGCATGCATGTTTAAGTGCACAACATACATTTTTGTGCGTTCATAGTTGTAGCTAGGTGCTATAGTGTTTTCCGCTAAAATCTTGCATTGAAGAGTGAAGACCTCTGCTGCACTGAGAACTTGTTCAGAGCAACCCCCCCTTACAATTCCCTGTTATTTGGACCTACATGCTGCAGAAAATTTGGTTTTGTGGGTTGGTTGACTTTACATCTGAATAGGTCAGTTAGTCTGCTGCAGAGCTAACATCTGTGACCTTGTAATTCTCATAAGTCCTTGGGTGGTTCAAAAGGCTGTAAAGTTTCTGTTGGATTATCTCCTTACATGTATAAAGTTTCATGTAAGGCAGAAGAAAAATGAATGCCAGGTTGAACTATTGGTAAGATTGCTTCATTAGTACTGGGGTTTTTTTTATTTTTAAGTACTTGTTGCTGACACAGAGCTACACTTTGAAAATTAAATTATTAAGTTATTAAAAATTAAGATTAGGTTGTGGTAAGATCATGAAACTGCTTGATAGCCATGCAGCTGAAGTGAGTTATTAATTTTGTTGGCTTTTTGTCTTTTTATATAAAGGGTAGTAGTTGACCAGACCAATTAGTTCCAAAGGTTTTCTTTCTTTCTTTTTTGTTTTTTTTTAGGGGGTGGCACTGGGGTTTGAACTCTGGGCTCACACTTGCTAGGCAGGTGCTCTACTGCTTGAGCCACTCTACCAGCCCTCTTTTTTTATAAGCCACAAAACATTTTCTTCTAATAAATTGTAAATCCCTCATCTAAAACAAGTAAAAACAGAGCTCCCCCGCTGGCAAAGTTGGGAGATCCTTATAAGGAAAAGCTTTGAGAAACTACTATGCTGTCTTTTTTCACAGAGTTTAATACTGTCTTTTCTTCACTGTGGTACCAGGTGGCCCAGAACTAAATATGGTGTTTAACCCTAGAAACACTGTTCATTCTGTTAGTTAGCATATTTGCTCCCTCTTCCTTGTCTTTTGAAGTATAAAGTATATGCTTTGCAGTCATCAGACTGAAGTCTCTTTTAGAAAGGGATAGGTTTAATCAACTTCATATGTATATTTCTCTTTGGGTTCCTAAGAAATGTCCTCTTTGGTGAAATTTGTAGAAATTTGGATACTAAAATGGAATATGAATTTACCACTTGAAAGTGTGTTTAGCCCGGAAGGCAAAGAGTTTTAGTTAAAGCATGGAATATTTAAGGTCAAGAATAAAGAGACCAGGTATAAATCTGCCCTTAAAAAGTACAGAGCCAAACATTTTCATTATTAATCCAAACTAAAGACTTTCATTAGAATCTGGCACCACAGTTTGCAGGGGGTATGGTGGTGCATGCCTTTAATCCCAGACATGGGAGATGGAGATCATGATTAGAGGTCAGGTAGAGCAAGAAGCTGGTGAGACCCCATGCTAACAGATAAGAAGACATGGTGTCACACATCCTATAATCACAGTTATGCAGTAGGTGTAGGTAGGAAGATCTAGGAGTGAGGCTGGCCTAGTCTGAAAAATACCTGAAGGAAAAGAAAGGCTGAGGGTGTGACTAAAGTGGTAGAGTGCCTCACTAGCAAGTGTGAGGCCCTGAGTTCAAACTATAACACCACAGGGAAAAAAAAAAAAGAATCTGGCGTTACATTGCAGTGATTACTGGATTTAGTGTATACTCTTTAGTCAACATTCAATGGTTATATACAAGGCCTAGTCTAGGGTAGGTCTCTGGCACTGCAGATCAATAATATGTCCTTAAAGAATTTCTCTCTAGCCCATCTGGGCTAAGAACAGCTTAATTTACTGCAAGGAGTTCAGCAAGTTAAAAGGACATTAATACCTCTATTAGCTATTTTTGTCTAGGGTTTTGATTAAGTTGCCTGCCCAACTCAACAGAAAGGCTGTTGATTGGAATCTCTTGAGTCTTATCCCTAGGGATTCATGGAGTAGGTCTAGTGCATGGCCCTGCAATTTGTATTTCTTTTTCAGTTTCTGACAGTGTATATTATCCCTATGAATGATGTGCACATATGCTTCTTTCCTTCTCCTCTATTTTACCTCCTAATTTTTTAATTTTATTTTTTAGTTATATCATGCTAATTGCCTTTTCTAGAGTTTCTCTGAAAAATCACCAACCATTGTTAAATAAATCCCTGCTGGCACTCAGCCTAGAACAGGGTACAAAGAGCTGAGTAAGAGCAAAGGCCTTCCATTGCAAATCAGTAGTCTGCAGCTGCTCTGATGGACAGCTTCCTTCTTCCTGACACTGTATCTATACCATGTAGCCTGTAACTTAAGTCACATTTCCCCAAACATACCTGCTGAGTTTGGGGAAAATCTGTCCAGCTGTTTTAACATGATACAGAAATAGAGATAAACTGTATCTCAGTGGTATACACTTAGATTGTTGAAAGTTGATGCATTTGTGTTTTCTAATGGTTTGGTCATAGTTCTATACTTAAATGTGTTTAGTACTTACTAACAATTTTTCCCTTAGGTCCATTCTTGAGTTCTTTAGTTGGAACTTCCACTTATTTTGCTGAATTTTTTCAGGTAGGTTTTTTTTCCCCTTAAATTTTTAAGTGAGATTGTTACATAGGTACAGAAAAGTGCACAAGTAAGTGTGAAAGTTGAACTTTACAAAGTGAACACATAAATTTAAACATCACCAAGATCAGGATATGGATTAGCACCAGAATTAGTCTTGCCATTTTTTTTTTTAATTCACAGTAGAGGCACCTACACCTTTTTTGTGTCAGTATTCAGTTGTACGTCTGAAGTTCTGTGTTGATGCATGTGAGAAGAGTTTGTTTTTTAATGTTGTGTAGGACTACATTTTGACTGTTACCGTAATTTATTTGTCCCTTCTAGTATTGATAGACATTTGAATTGTTTCCAGTTTTGGCAATTGGGAAAATGCTGTTGAGAATATTATTATGATTTCTTTCTGGAAACGTATTTACTTCTGATAAGGTGTACATGTGGTGTAATTGCTGAGGCACAGGGTTTGCACATGCTTAGCTTTAGTACAGACTGCCAAGCAGTTTTGCAAAGGTCCTGTCTCAGTTTATACTCTGGCCAGCAGTTTATGACACTTGTAGTTGCTCACTGACACTGGCTGTTTATTGCATTATATTGAATTTTACCTGTTTTAGTGGATGTGTGCTGATTTTTTTCTATGGTTTTAATTTCATTGAAGAATCTTGATTTTGGGCCCTTTTTGTATGCCTAAAGCCTTGATTATCCTTTTTCGTGAAGTGCATTTCCGTTCTTTTACTCATTCAAAAAAACTGTATGGTCTACTTCCTTTTGATTTGCCAGAGTTAAGCACTTTTCATGTGTATGGTTTGTGTACTGTACACATCATCTTCCAGTCTGTGGTTTGTCTTTTCACTCTCTTAATAGGGTACCTTTTTGTTAAACAGAAGTCCTCCTTATTTGTTTGTTTGTCTATTTATTGTGGTATAGGGGCTTGAAGTCACGGCTTTGCTCTTGCAAGGGAGGTGCTCTACTGCTTGAGTCACACCTCCAACCCAGAAGTTCTCCTTTTAATGAAGCCCAGTTTGTCGTCTTTTGGTTTATGGTTTGAGCTTTTTGTATTCTATTTAGGTAAATTTTGCCAACCTGAAGATCATGAAGATACTATGTTATTTTTAAGAAATTTTATCCATTACTTTTAGGCCTGCAATTTAACAAAAACAGATTTTGTGCATGGGGTGAGTCAGTATTTGTTTGCATATCTAGTTGATCTGGATCATTTATTGAGAAGACCATAGTGTTCCCATAGTATTGCAGTGGACTCTGGTAACCATATGTTTGTGTGAGCTTCTGATACCTTTCTCTGTTTATTGACCTGCTTATAGGTCCTTGAGCTAATACCACACTGTTTGAACTACTGGCTTCATGATTACATCTGATAGTGTAAATCCTTCAGCTTTGTACTTTAAGATCACATTTGCTATTCTTGCCCCCTTTGTACTTACCATTTGTGTTTTAGAATCAGGTTATTAATTTCCACAAAAATACTTCAGAGGTTTTGATTGAGATTGTGCTGACTAAATAGATCAACTTGGGGAGAACTGACATCTTTACAATACTCTTTTCTACAAACATAGTTTACCCCACATTTGTTTTAATATTCTTTCGTTTATCTCAGTTGTATTTATAGCTTTCTGGGTTTGTAGAGATCATATACATGTTCCATGTCTATTTTGTTGTAATGGCTTTTATTCTTTCTGGGTTTTTTTTTTTTGCATTATCTGTGACTGTCCCAAATCTTTCCTTCATGTCATTCAGTCGTCAACTCTGCTGGGTTTTGCTGTTTCTAATGCACAGGCACTATGCCGATTGTTCTGTTTGTTTAGTTCATTTTCTTTGATTGCCCAGGCTGGCCCTAGACTCTTCAATATCCCGAGTCCTAGGATTGCAGGTGCGTATCACCATGCCACGCTTGGTCTCTTCAATCTCTTTAAGCCTCTGATGCATTCTTAATGTTTTCTCCCTTTTGGGAGCACCATGTTTTCTTTGAACATGGAGTCTTCACATTTATTTACTTATTTGTTTGGTTTTTTGAGACAAGGACTTGCTATGTAGTACAGGCTAGTCTTGAACTGGCTATGTAGCCCAGGCTTACCTTTCCTCCTGGCTCTGCCTACCTACTGCTGGCATTACAGTTATGTGCCATCACACTTACCTTTTCAGCTATCTTTCATAAGCTCTGAATATTTCTTTTTTTAATCCTTAGCTATTTTAACTTGTTTGCATGCTTTTTCTCTTGTTCTTACTCATATTGAATAGGGATAGCCTTACCTGGACTTGCCAGATTATTGTGTTTGTGATCATTTGACTTTCTCTTCTTCCCAGGCATTTTTCTTTTCCTCATAGTTTGAATTTGAGCACTTGGTATTGTTCATTCATTTTAGTTGCCTAAAGGAGGATCTGGTGAGCCGTAGGGCAAATTATCTATTTTTTCCTGTAGTTGCTTTCATTCTCTCCCTAGCTAGAAGAGGCAGAAATTTGAGTCATTCATTGATTTGGAGGTAGTGTTAGTTAATCCACAGTGAAAGAAAGATTTCATTGAGCATCTCTTTTCCTGGGTTTTAGCTTTGCATGTGTTTCTTATTTATTTTCTGTTTTGTCAACTGTTTGGGTTATTCTCTGTTTATTGTTGAAGATACTTAATGCTGAATGGATTTGATTATTCTGCCCCTTTATCCAGGCTTCTTCCTAGCCAGGGGAGAAACAAAATATCAGGTCTTGCTTTGGTAGGTCACTGTGGTGGTGGTGGGGGGGGTCCTCTTTTCAAGTCTTGTTTTCTAAGCTACCTTATTTACATCTTCTGGTAGGGATATTTGGTGAAAATTTTCAGAATGGTGCTCACTCACATTCTTCTCCCCAGTGTGGTTCAGTGGTGAACAGGAGCCACACATTGCTTCCTGGGAGTGTCACAAACTTCTTGGCCATCACTTTCAAAGGTTGTGGTATGAAGCTATGCCACTTCTGCTTGTTGCTGAGATGTTTCTTAATGGTTATTTTGGGCTCATTTTTTTCAGGTTTTAGGTGGGAGGAAGCTGTGAAATCTTATCCCCCAAATGTCCCCACTCTTACTTTTTTTTTTCTAACACATTTTAACTTGTTTTTGTGTGAACATTTAGAGTTAATTAGAATCTGTATCCTTTTCCCACAAGAGTAAATTCTCAGCTCCTCACAAGCTACCTCTCATATTACAGTCATCTGAGATTTTAATTCTTGTTTTTTTGTTTTTGTTTTTATATGCTATGTATCATTAGCTATTTAGAGTTAGTGAGTCTAACTGATATTTTTGTTACTATTTTTTTCTTGTTATCTGTCTTTTTTTCTTGGGTTTATTTATCATAGTATATGCTCAAGTATGTTTTTTTCTCAAGTGAGCTTACGAATGGTAAACTTTGTGAATCCTAGAAAAAAGTCAGTCTCTCTTTCTCTCCCCGTGTATATGTGTATATATATGTTTGTGCGTGTGTGTGTATGTATATATTGCATTTTGTTTCAATGAAGAGTAATTTGGCTATATGCAGAGGTTTTAACTGGAAAGCATAGCTTTGTTGTTTTCTAGCATCTATTTATCTCTGTCTCTATCTCTCTGTCTCTGTGTCTGTCTGTCTGTCTCTCTCTGTGTCTCTCTTTCAATAGTGATGATTGAACCTAGGTCTCTGCTTCCAGTGCCCCAGCCTTATTGATCTTTGTTTCTTCCTAGGTTTCTCTGTTTTTCACTCTTGAAACCTCTTGCTTTTTTCTTTATCTGGCATTCTGCATTTCACCACAATATGTGTATGTGTTTCATTTTGTTCTTAAGCATCATTTGTTGCGTTAGGTATGTGGTAGACTGACTCTTTGTGACTAAATACTTAATGCCCGTCTTTATCTCTGAAAAACTTCATTCAAATTTATCTTCATGCCTCTGTGAGTCCTTCGTTTCTTTCTGTCTCCATTGTTTTCCTCAGGAACGCCTACTGCAAGGATCTGGGAACTCTAGAAGCTAGCTCTCTTCTCCCCATCTCCCAAGTCTTCTGTGCATTTTGGTTTTGTATTAGAATTTTTATGGGTGAGTCCATAGTTTTTTCTAGCTCACTCACTTCCTCTGTTCTGTTTTGCAGTCCTATTTTAAGGGAACTGGTTGGTTTCTTTTTGTTAGCTTTCCCTTGTTTTAGTGATATGATAGCCTCTTGAAGTTCTTTTGAGAATGGTAATTATGATTTTTTTACTATTGACTCTTTTGGCATAGATTAGTTCTGTTAGACTTCAGTATCCTTTTTTGATTCTGTAATTTCCCTTAGAGTTTGTCAATCTTTGTTCCTCAGCCCAACTTGGAATGCCTATATAGTATACCTTGTTAGTTTAATGTAGTTTTCATTACAGATGTCTACTGCCTGTAATTTCTGGAGATGAGAGACTTGTGGCCAGAGAGGAGTTTGATTCTGCATGTCAGGGCTCCCTGCTTCTCCAGTTCCTTTGTGTAGTCTAGGAGATCCTTTAACACAAGCACCACAGGTCATTCTAATGCAGACATTTGTGAGATTGTGGGTATCACTCTGTGTTGCATATTGGAATCAGACAAATTAAATCACAGGTTGTGGGGTTGGGGATATATCTCAGAGATAGAGTGCCTGAATAGCCTGCACAGAGGCCCAGGTTTGATTCCCAGCACCTCAAAGAAAAACACCAAAAACTCGGGGTGGAAACCAGGCCTCAAGAGATTTTAAAAGCTTCCTAAGTGACTCCTTTGTGCAGACATAGTTGAAAACCTCTTCAAGTCAAAATTTAAGTGCCTGAATTCTAACTTCTATATAGGACATAGCCTTTTTATAAATAAATCTGTAAACAGCAGATACTGGGCATTTTAGAATTTAAATAGTAGCAGAATTTAAATAGTTTTTATGTGTGGGCAGTGATAAATACATGTCCTGTTTTGTTATTTATGTATATCAGTATCCTGCTGTAAGGGATGCAGAAGGAAATTTGGTATCATATAAACGCCTTGAATGGTAAATTCCCAGGGGAATTTATTTGTTGAAGTAATGAAAGGACATGCTTATAAGATGCTCAAAATTAGATGAATCCATTCTTCTTACTTAGGGAATGTCAGACATTTCTATGCATTTACTTTTTTTTAAATAAGGGGTGAATTAAAAAACTTTCTGTGGAAATAATGTAATCTTCTTTGTTTGCAAGATCGTTAGGATTATCCTAAAAGAGAAGTATAAAGTGCTTACAGCTGTGCAGACATTTACCAAGTGATCAATAAATGTTAACTACAGTATTAGTAGTACTATTATTTCACCCACTATTAAAGTTTTCTCATCTTTCTGGTTTCTGTTTTTCAGTGGGACTGGGGTTTGAACTCAGTGCTTTATGCTTACAAAGTAGGTGCTCTACCACTTGAGCCACACCCCCAGAACATTTTACTTTAGTTGTTTTGGAAATGGGGGTTTTGCGAACTATTTGCCCAGGCTGATCTCAGACTGTGATCCTCCCAATCTCTGCCTCCCAAGTAGCTAGGATTATAGGCATGAGCCATGTGCCTGGCTCTTTCTGGTTTCTTGATGACAAGAAAACATAGAATTTTCTTTTTTTTCTTTTTGGTGGTACTGGGATTTAAACTCAGGGCCTCCCACTTGCTACACAGTCACTCTACTACTTGAGCCACTCCTTCAGCCCTGTTTTTTTGTGTTCAGTATTTTGCAAGATAGGGTCTTGTGAACTATTTGCCTGGCTGTCTTCAAACCACCATCCTCCTGAACTCTGTCTCCTGAGTAGCTAGGATTACAGGCATGAGCCACTGGTGCTCAGCTATATGGAATGCTTTTATTTGGCTCTCTTACCACCTTCTTTTTTTTTTTTTGTGGGCATAAATAGTATTTTATTTTATTTATTTATTTTTTAAATCATATGTTGTTAGCACTTGAATAGGTTGTTTAGAACCTATTTCTATTATGTTCCTTTTTTTTTTCATTTTTCTTTTATTATTCATATGTGCATACAAGGCTTGGTTCATTTCTCCCCCCTGCCCCCACACCCTCCCTTACCACCCACTCCGCCCCCTCCCTCCCTCCCCCCCAATACCCAGCAGAAACTATTTTGCCCTTATTTCTAATTTTGTTGTAGAGAGAGTATAAGCAATAATAGGAAGGAACAAGGGTTTTTGCTGGTTGAGATAAGGATAGCTATACAGGGCATTGACTCACATTGATTTCCTGTGCGTGGGTGTTACACTTCTAGGTTAATTCTTTTTGTTCTAACCTTTTCTCTAGTACCTGTTCCCCTTTTCCTATTGGCCTCAGTTGCTTTAAGGTATCTGCTTTAGTTTCTCTGCGTTAAGGGCAACAAATGCTAGCTAGTTTTTTAGTTGTCTTACCTATCCTCACCCCTTCCTTGTGTGCTCTCGCTTTTATCATGTGCTCATAGTCCAATCCCCTTGTTGTGTTTGCCCTTGATCTAATGTCCACATATGAGGGAGAACATACGATTTTTGGTCTTTTGGGCCAGGGTAACCTCACTCAGAATGATGTTCTCCAATTCCATCCATTTACCAGCGAATGATAACATTTCGTTCTTCTTCATGGCTGCATAGAATTCCATTGTGTATAGATACCACATTTTCTTAATCCATTCATCAGTGGTGGGGCATCTTGGCTGTTTCCATAACTTGGCTATTGTGAATAGTGCCGCAATAAACATGGATGTGCAGGTGCCTCTGGAGTAACCTGTGTCACAGTCTTTTGGGTATATCCCCAAGAGTTCTTACCACCTTCTTTAGAACTAAGATTGTATTATATCCTTAAAAGTTCAGTTTTAGAGTATTGGGCAGATCTGAATGAAGCCTGGCTTATATTTTGCTCGGTAAGTATATGTATTATAAATTGTTTTGAATAGTAAATGATTATAAATTGCTGAATGTTGATTTTGCAACCAAAGATATGATAGTAATCAGTGTGAAATAAAGTTTCCAAAACATAGCTCCATAATTTATATTAAAAACATAAATCGGCCAGGCATATAATCCTAGCTGCTTGGGAAGTGGAGATTGGGAGCATCATAGTTTAAGGCCAGCCTGGGCAAAAATTTTGCAAGGCCTCACAGTGGCTCAAAAATAACCAATGCAAAAAGGTGGCTCAGGTGGTAAAGTACCTGCCTAGCAAGTGCAAGTCCCTGAGTTCAAATGTTAGTCCGTCAAAACAAAACATACAGATCACATTAATGAGTTTGCAGTGAACTTTCCCCTTGAAGCTGAAGATTGGTAGGGGGTAATAGTAGTTGACATCCTGTGTCTGCTATTTTCTGCCATGAATTTATTGGGGGAAGATCAGTTCTTTTTTAAGAAACTTGTTCACACCTGGCTTGAAATCAGTAAAATCTGCACTACTATATGAGGGTTTTAAGGGTTTGTTTTTCACTAAAGTTTTTATCTTTGTAAATATTAGCCTCCTTAGTTTACAGTGTTACAGCTTTGAAAGTCTTATATTTCTCATTCTTAGTTTGAGAATTTTTCAGATGACTTGGCTCTGGTAACCTTGAAACTTAAGGTTATTACTGAACATTTATGTACCCTATATTTTGTAAGGACTTTAAAATTATTTTGTGCATACTTTGTAGCATCCATGTGAGAGTCATTTGAACAGAAATACTGAAACTAAAACGCAAAAGAGGCTAGGTGACTTGCCCAGGGTCATACAGCCCCCTGTACATACTCAGTAGCAGTTTTTCTCTTTGAAGCTCAAGGTACTTAAAAACCCCGCTGTGGGTGTCGGCATAAAATATTAAAGATAATTAAGGCATAGCTGGCTACCATTTGTCTTTCCCCAGAAATTGTCCTTAAAACATCTGAAACTTTGCTAAAAGTTTTTGACACTAATGGTGCAAGTGATGGTGCCTCAGAGGAAACATGAGTGAAGAGATGTCATATTGATTCTAACACAGCAGAGAATACACTGACCTATTAGTCTTCTAGATGTTAGTTAATTGAATCTCTGAAAACATCTTTCAGCTTGTTAAATAACTATGAGTTTGCTCATGTTGAAGTTTCATGATCCTTGTGAAATGAGTGATGTTAGGATCAGGAAAGGCCCAAGAAGTCAGATTTATTTTCTCCAGAACTGCCATCGGGAGGTCTTCCTAGGTTGTAATATATGTAATATATGAAATGTTGATGAGAGTACATGCTCATGCATGTAGTGCTTCTGTAGATTGTGTAAACAGGGCTTAGCTCGTTCTCAGTTCATCTGCTTGTTAGCTGCTTTTTTTTTTTTTTTTTAGAAGAACGAATAATAGGAGGGCTGTAAAGCAACTCTTTCTCTGGCTCCTCAGCAGGTCAAACTGAAGGGATCCAAATATGCTCCAAAACAAGCAGGTGGACAGACGATGCCTACTTTGTGAAAGTAGTACTTTTGCTAAACAGTGTATTTCTGATAGCTAAGCAGCCAAAGTGCTTTTTCAGTCTTCATGGTGTTGTAAGAGTAGGATAGATTGAACTAGTAAAGAACGTTGATATTCCACACTTTGTTAACCATGTATTTAAACATTCTCTCAGAAGTGTTAATAGGTGGCAAAATTACTTGAGTTATATTTCCTTTCTTCTCGTCTCTAGAGTAGATATCTGAAAATATTGATAGGAAAAATATCTAAATTTAAATAAATAAACAGCAAAATCAGGAGTTGCCTGTGAAGTCATGTGGTGTTACATTTACATAAGAATTGATATTTTATAAAATGAAATTCCATGTAAGTGGGATTACATTGTACAGCTAAGTGCTCTGAAGGGGTTTCTTACACAGCTACAAAAAAGCAACAGTTGTTGACGTTGAACGTGTGTGTGTGTGTGTGTGTGTGTGTGTATTGTTTTTGTAAAAGTTGACATTATTCTTCTGCTTTAATCTGTTCTGAAGCTGAGAATGAAGCCTGTCACAGTGGCAAGCATACAGTACATGATTAGTAAGTACATTGTAGCAATTGCTACCTCTCTAAAGGCATTAGTCAGTACTGTTGTGGAGGAGGTTACAGCATCCTTTACTCTCATTGCAGTCTTCATCACTGAGCTCACTTAAAATAATAAAGCACATTAGCAAATTGTGGCAGAATATTTTTAGCTTATTTTTCAAATTCATTTGTCCCTTTTTTTAAAGCACTTACTCATTTCCTAACCTATTTCTCAGCTTTTCTTCTTTTTCTAATTATATCTGACCTTTTCCTGCATTTTCTTAGAACATATCTGTAATTATTTAATGTCCTTTTCAAATGTTACACAGTTTTTGAGGGACATGGGTAAGATACCATTATTATTAGAACAATAGTTGAATAGTTGCTCTAAGTAGTCATAGGTACTGTAAAATTCTGTGCTAAGCTCAGCAAGGGCTAGGAAAACGACAGAGACCTTACTTCCTGTCCTTAAAGAGGGCAAAGAGGGGGAAATAGAGAGAGGAATGAAGATAGCCTCCACAAAGCACACAAATTAAAAAGAAACAAAAAAACCAACATTGAAGTAAAAACACAACTTGAAACTAAAGCTTCATACTAAAGTGTCACATAGGGAGGCAGCATAGTTCTGTGGAAAGGAAATTCTAATAAGAAACAAGGAGCCCTGAGTTCTAGTTTTTTTGCCAGTACCAACCGAGAAACAATGACCAAATTCTCTTTGGCTTTCTTCTGTCCCCAGTTTTAGTTTTTCTCTATCTAGTGGATATTAACCTAATCTTACAGTTTGTAAATATTGGGGTATACCACACAAGTTTGCTTCCCTTCATAGAAGATATATCCCTTCCCCCCCATTTATTGAGTGACTAATATGACCAGTTTTTAGTTATTATTTAAGCATTTAATAGTAATTCGTAAATTGTATACATTTGCACAGTGTCTTCAAGTGACCTTAATCAGATAGCTATGATTAAAGGATAAGGGCAGTCACTTATTTGTACTCAGATTTCTTTTGCACATGTGTAATGCCAAACATTTGAAAATTTATTCTTAGTTTTTAAAATAAACATGCACGACTTTTGTAATAAGGGGAGGGGAGCCCCAAGAACACTGCCTGAGTACTCTTCTGTTTCAGAGGTAGCTGTGGATCTGATTGGCTTTTCTTAGAGGTCATCACCCGCATCTAAAGGTGGTCTTCTGACGCTTGACGGGGAAGCAGAGAATTGGTCTGTGGTTTTATCTCTGAAGAATTTTATTCTCCTTTGCATTGAAATAGCTTTACAGGCCTCCAATCAGTGTTTTATGATGAAATATCAGTCCAAAAGTATCTAGCTGATTTGTCTTCCTGTTCCTAAATGGGAAGTG
This sequence comes from Castor canadensis, assembly GCF_047511655.1. Classification (NCBI taxonomy): domain Eukaryota; kingdom Metazoa; phylum Chordata; class Mammalia; order Rodentia; family Castoridae; genus Castor; species Castor canadensis. The sequence continues at coordinate 12,924,757 of NC_133388.1, read as the reverse complement.
AGACGCTGCTAATTAACTAAATTATGTGCTAGGATATCTGAACACTTCAAAAACTATGTGTAATATATACATTAATACTCTTTGAAATAAACTTAGTTTTTGAAGATATTTTAGTTGTGCTGAATTAAAAGAAAATCCCTATTCTAAATCTATTTTATCAATTATTCGTGTGTGTCATACAGTATTTTGGTTTCATTTATAAATGCAAATAAAGGTGTCTGTGACACCTAGTATAGAATGTGACAGAATTAGAGATCTGCATAGTCACTCTGCAGCCATTTTCAGTTCAAAGGGAACCCACATACGGTCTCTCTGCAGCCTAAGGATGTTGACAAATAACAAAATGAAGCATTTGGAGACACTCAGAAGAAAGGGGCTGGCAGCACTTTGTTTGGAATCTTACCCATTGCCTCAGCAAATGAGTACCATACTTAGATACTATTAAACTGGAAGGATTTCGTTTTGTTTTGTTAATTGGTGATCTTTAGACCATTGGCCCTTTCTGTCCAACTACATAGTTGTTAGAGAAGCTGGGCAGGAGATACCTGGCTGAAGTGTGGATTAATGTAATTCAGAGCTTTCCCTAATACGTGTTACTTAAAGCACAGGTGTTCCTTTTTTGTTGGTTGAATACTGTCTGATTTTCATTCCTACATAATTTACCTGCATAGAGATTAAGAAAGCTCCTGTTTATTAAATAAGCTTGAAAACAAGATGAATGCAGTAGGTGCTGGGTAGAAAATATTGGCTCGCTCCCTTTATAATGAGCATTTAAAAACCTGACCTCCAAAAACTGGGAATTGCATTCTCTCCTGTATGGAAAGCAATATAGTTCTGAAATATTCCTCCTTAATTCTGGTCTGAACGAACAAAAGTGTCTGTGTTTATTCCTGCCTAATGCATCACAAATCTGCTGACATGCTAACCTTGGAGTCTTGGCTGGCGTTAATCAGGCCTGTGCACCGGCAGGAAAGATGTACCTAATGCACTCCATCAGTGCAGTTTGCATATGGAAGTTCTCACAGGGGAGCTGCCCTGTGCCAGCTGAGGGTTACCTGCCCACTGCAGTTATTGTATGTAATTATCGAACCAATCTGTTCAGCTCAGCAGGGTTTAGATGGTAATCATGAAGCAACACTTTGGAAAAGAAAGATGGAAGGCACTCTCCCCTTCTCTCATCAGTTATGTGAAGTTATAGCCACTCTAACAGCTATTTTTGAGAAGCAATACCTCCAAATACAGATCTGTTAAATGAAGCCTTTAAAGTTTCTTAAGTTTACTCAAGTTGTTATTTTTGTATACGTGAAGCATTTTCTTTAGGAACATGGTGGGTTTGTCTGAGTTCTCTTTCCACAGCCACCTTAGCAGGTTTTGAAGCAGTGGGATTAATTGTGATACATAGATAATAACGGTTCTGACCATTTGGGGGCAGGGTTAAGGTAAGGTAGCTTGAATAGGTTCAGCACTATATGGTTCTCTTTGGAGCAGAATCCATGGTTGCCATTAGGGAAAAGGATAGTGTGCTGTCTGTCAGCTGGTATTATCTTCTTTTATAGCACAAAATGGCCCACAGCAAGGAACATTCTCAGAGAAGCCTCACTTAATATTAATTGCTAAAAAATATAAATAGGGACATCCTCTTGCATTATGAGTCTGTGAAATTTGAGACATATCATTTGTTTCCTGAATGATACAAACTTATTTTTGGGAAACCTAAAGAAATTTTGAATTAATATTTGGAGTTTTACAAATTTACTTTTGAAACAACATGAGATACAGTTATGAAAAACAGAGTTTTATATTTGTTAGTAATGTCTTTCTGTAATTATACCTACATGGAGTGATGTTAAATAATTTAAAACTTGGCAATGGATTGGACTAATTAAAGATGTTATCTGATGGGATGTGATAGAAGGAAATTGCATGTGCATTTGGGAAGAATAGAAGGCAACAGAATGTGAACACCATCTCCTAAGTAACACTGACCAGGAAAATACATAGAAAAAAAGAAAGACCTAAGAGAAGGGGAAACATTCCAAAGGTTTTTGAGTTTTTAGGAGAGTTTGCATTTTTCAGGTTTTCATTTATAGTAAAGTTTATGGCCCTCTTATTTATACTTTTAATAAAAAGTACTGTAAAAGAGAAACATTTGTTAGAAAAGTGCAAGCATTGATACAGTGTGAGATGAGGCATGTATTCTTTGTCTCCTCTCCCCCCCATTAGAAAGTGGGGAGAATGAGTATCACTGTCTTGTGGGGATGGTGACAGCAAGCTTGTAAAACATTTCATTTTGTAAGAATTTTTCTGTGACTCGTCCTGATGGTTCAAACATAGCTTCTAGTGATGAACAAAAAGCATGAAAGGTAAGAGGTAGATATAACTAATATGGCCATAATGCAGACTGATGACGTCGTTGAAAGTTCCTTTACTCCTGTTTTGTTCCATAGCCCATTCCTTTTCTTAGGAAACCACCCACAACTGAAGTTATGAATATTCTTCCTGGATGCCTTGACACACCCGTGTTTAGACACAGTCATATATGTGCTCATCAGCAGTATGTTTGTTTATTTACTTCTTTGACATTAGACTACATCTCTCTCTCTCTCTCTCTCTCTCAAATTTTATATGCAAGAAGCGAAAGAAAGCGTTGGAAGAAAGCACAGCATCTAGCGTTGGAGATATGGACTGCTCAGACACGCAGACAGAGGAGGCCACAGAGACCCGTAAGTCAAGCAGTCTTGCCTAGCCTCTTCCATCCATAGGCACAAATTGGGCTTCTTCCCACCAGATGAAGGGTTATCCACTTGGATTATAGCATTCTGATTTACCGTAAGGCATAATGTAAATAGATCTGACATTCATACAGTATATGTTGGAGTGTCTGCTGCACGCAATCATGAAGTTGGGACTGGGGGCCTACTTTCATTTTGCAGATTTAGAATCTGAAACACTGAGCATTTGAATGACAGAGCTGTTGTGAAAGAGTGAGAGGTAGAGACCTGAACTCTTAATTCTCAGGCCACAAACTTCCTTACACTGATCCTTTTAACTCTGAGAGTGATAGTGAAGGTCCCGAGTCAGATTCTTAGTACCTGGGCTTATCACAACTCTACTTGTCTGGTTGTTCCCCATGAAGTCTACCAGCTCGTGTCTTAACAAGTTAGGATGCAAGGAATTAAAACTTTGAGTCATCACTTTTCAAAGCACTTGATTCAGAAAGCAAGATCTGAAGTAATTTCTCAGATGACTTATCAGCTGGTGTTGAAGGCACTTCCTATAAAGCAATAGTTGCAGAAATGAATTAGGAAAGAACATCGGCAAATGGCAGAACGAGGCTGCACTTTGGTGTGGTTAGAAATGGCTGGTCAGTGTGTTCCAGGTTTCTTAAGAGATGCTTTCCTTGACTCAGTGGAGAGAGAATGAGTTCTTCCCACAACATCATTTTCTTTCTTAAGACTTCTTACCTACCTCTGTGCCTTTTGTTCATTTATTATTTTTTTGGTCCTGAAATATTTCTTGATTTGTAATGAGAAAGCTTATTTTGGGTAACATTTTTATGATAGTATAAATGCCCTATTAAGTAAGACCAATGCTGTATTTTTCATTCCTTATGACGCACCTTCTTTGTTACATGTGTATGTGTAAAGCAAAGTATTCTACTTTCAAAGACAGTTGTCTTTGTCCTGATTTTATTAACATTGTCTTCATTATGTACTATGGGTAGAACATCATGAGGTTTATCTGCATTTACCTAGAGAGTCCTTAAGATATCTGAAGGTGGAGTGTATAACTTCACTCTGGAGGCTAAAGGTTTTGAAGTAGTCCCTCTCTTTTTTAGTGCTGCTGTCTTCCATTTGCTATTTTTTTTTTATTCCCTTCTCCCCTGTCTTGTTCATTTTGTTATTAGGAAGTGAGGAGTCCCAAGGAGCAATACATCGAAGCATGTCTCAGCCAGAGGCTAGCAGCAGCAGCTATGACAGTGAGTGGGGACAATATTAAGGAGTTTTTATAAAAATAAAGTAATATTCTTACTTTAAAAAATAAAAAAGGTCCCTTAAAATTTCAAACTAGCAGTTGTAGTTTAGGAAGAGTCCTACATTGTTCTGGTAAGGCTGATATCTCTCAAGGGTGGCGTCTCAACTGTGCCTGGAAGACCCTGGCTCTCTTGACTACCTGCAGGTCATTTGTCACCTGAGCTTTGCTTAATGAGCACCAAAGGTATTCATTTTGATAGATAAGTGATTTTAAATTCTAGTTTTAATGATGAAAATGTTTCTAGTGCCTAAAATTTTAATGCAAAGTCTTCATACTGATAGTTTTTCCTGTAAGAAAATAATTAGCATTTTTATTATTTTATTATTTTATTAATGTGGGAAAAGACTAAACACAAATTTAAGGAGAGTAATTCAGATTTTTTTGACACAGCTTTTTAAAGATAATCAAATTCTCCTTTATTCATATAAACTCTGAGAGTTGCTTTGCTTAAATGTTTTTTGTTTTCCCGTTGTAATTCCTTTTTTCCCTAAAGTATCAGGCAAGTTAAGACATTTTATTGTCAAAATATTCAAAAAGAGGAATGTTATCTGAGATGGTAAAGTTTTTTTCTCTAGCAAAGAAAGAAAAGATTTTTTTAAAAAGCTAAGGGGTCATGTAAATATATGTATTTTTTCCACAGTTTAAAATAAGTTGAAGGAGAAGGCACATTATTACATTTGGAGTTTTTAATTGTTAAGACATATGTAATACAGCTCAGTGAATTTTGTGGTTTAGGGCTTTAAGATTTTGTGTCTTAAATGTGTTTCAAGAATGGTTACCTCTAACAGCAGCTTTAGAAATGTCAGTTTCTTCATTAACAATTTTATTTTCAAACACAATTTATGGTTTACAATATGGTAGGAGATTTTTCTCACTGTGTGATCTTTTAGAATGCTGTGCCTAGCAAAATGGGAGCAACTTTCCTTTAATATCTATTTAGACCATTTCAAAAACGTGTATAATTTTCTTGATACACCTAAACTCATTTTGAATAGTTGGGGGTCTATTGTGTAGGAACACATTCTGAAAGCTTTCCGCACGTGCATTGTGTAGGTTTTCTCAGAAAAAGAGAGGGGGTGACGGGGTGGTGTTCAGGAAGAACAGAGGCCTCTAATCCTTTTATTTTTATGCAAGGCGTAATTTTTACCAATTGAAAAAATTTGGTTATTTGCTGCAAGTAATTTTTCCCACTCACAAAATAGTAAGCCTTAAAATCACACATATTCTGGCATTTCAAACTATGTTGGTGTTTCAGAATTGTACTAAAAATTAGTTAATGTAGCCATGATATTTATGGCTAGCATACTTTGTTTCCCTGTTCATAAAATGGAGTCTGCTCCTATTAGTGTTAGTTTTGAAGTACCATGGGGTTTGAACCATTTCTGAGGACTATTTGGCATAACTGGCCAGGAGATACATAATTTTTAAGGCAATCCTACCAAGAAATTTCCCACTAGCACATTCTGTAGTATAAAATTATAGAAGAGTATCTAAAACTTGTATATATTATTTTTTCAAATATCAAAATTTTCACATTAGTTTTATGATTGGACCTGTTAGTAGTAGTATATTATGAACATTGTTATTTGAAATTAAGTAGACAAGAAAACAGTTTTTTCCTGCAATTATCAGAATAGAGTATTGGGGGGAACATGGAATTGATACATGCAGCAAAATCTCCAAGGTGCTTAGGACTTACTAATCATGTCATAAATTCCAGGTGACAGTGCATTTTGAGTTGCAACGAGAAACTCTAAATCTGAATTGCAGAGGTGAAGCAGTAATATTTAAGAATTAAAAGAATGGGGACAATAATGAAAATAGTACTGTTTAAATATAGCTGTACAATTATAGCTTCAGTATCTATTGTAATATGCCTGTAGAGTCAAAACTTATTGAAAGAAGGATATTGTTATTGACCTTGGTTTTGTGATAACCCATCACACCAATCTCACAATTGCAACATGTTCAATTTTCTGTGCAGAATTAATTTCAAAATTCTTGAAATAAAAACATAAAAATATACCATGGGATGTTTTTTAATAGAGAGTTATATGACAGAAATTGAAGAAAACCCTCAAATTGTTAAACCAACCATAGCAAATAGGCTATATATTGTGAATGGCAAGAAAAGACATTCATGTAAGCTCCTAGTTTGCTCTAGTTGAATTGTTGGCAATTGAATAGAAACTAACTTGGAAAATTAGAAAAGGTAATTTTTAAATTATCTTCCAGTTAAGTGGCTAGGTAAACCCACAATCAGAAAACCTTTATATACTGCTTATTATTACTCATACATGGTAGAAATTTTGCCCAGATTCAACTATGTTGTGTGCTTTTCAGAAGAAAGTGCTGATCTCTGTGTGGCTCAGTGATTTGTTGATTAACGGTGGTGTACCATGCTGCCCCTTGTTGTGATGTCACTGCTCCTTCCTGGCAAGGAACACATGAGGCATGTGCAAGAAATGGCCTCACCTCATGGGCCAGCCCGGGGCAGTGTGCTCAGGCTAAGCACATCCTCTGGCTGCATTCTAGGTGCAGGTGGATGGGATGGTGGGTGGGGAGTAGTCTCTTGGGTGAGACAAAATTTTCATGTTCCCAGTAGAGAATCCCTTGTTTATTCCATCCCAAGAAGAGTTGATAGGGGTTGGTATAGGAGCCTGAGACCAGGATCAGTTGTGATCCCTAGAAGAAAAGACTTTCCATTTTAGCATATTTCAGTGCTCTCCTGCCTAAAGAGGACAGGTGTTAGGCTTTAAAAAGCAACTCAGAAATGAAAGCCCTTGCTTTTTGTCCCATGTATAACCTCATTGCTTGCCCCCAAGGAGTACATGGTATGGTTGTAGTTAATGTCTTAAATTTTATGGTAAAAATTTTGGGGAGACATATGTCAGTATCAGTGTATACTGGATATGTTTTTACCAGTAGGAGAATTCCTATATGGGTTAAGACTAAAAAGTAGATATTTTTTGATATTAAAAAATTGGCATAATTTCCTGAGATTTTGAGGGTACTAGTAGTTGTTCCTTTTGTGCAAATTTCATCTCCACAAACTGTCAGAGTCAATTAGATTTTAAAATATTAATAACTCTAGTAGTGTTTATTTTCTATTCTTTTGCTTTTATAAATTAATGATTAATTATTTAAATTTCTTTGATTTCAAGGTTCAAGAACCAGAAAGAGAGTCCAGAAGTAAATCCAATGCTGGGAACTGACCTTTCTTCTGTTTGATACTTTCTTCTTTTCTTTTTTAAGCTTTATTCTCATGTGAGTCTTGTGGGATGGGAGTAATAATTAAATACCTGTGTTTTTGATGAGCAAACTTTTTTTTTTATTAAAATGAATATTTTGTATGATTTACTGAAGACTAATTTATGATATTCCAAAATTTTCAGGTTGTACTCTTTAAGCTATCCCAATCTGTATGGTTGAGGTTTTGGAGTCGTACACTTTTTCTAATCATTGTGCATTTCCCAGAGTAGATAGAAGTGTTCGACACTCTTTTAAAGCAATGCAAAACTTAAAGGTCTCTCTTGCTTGATATAAATACACAATTTATAATGGCAATAAAGTTTGGTTTGTATTGATTTTGGTTTTCTCCACAAGCATTTGTTGAGTACCTGGTGTATGAGACAGGAGTGAAGCTGCAAAGAAGGGCAAGGAATATGAAAGAAAAATTAGAATAAGTACAATACCTCTATGAGAGAGAAAATACGCATATTTGAAAATCAGATTACATAAGGATTATGTAAGTGTGTAAGCTGTACGGCAAGAAAATGGATGGTAAGTCATCAAGTGGTGCCACAGTCACAGATTGTCGAGCCTGGCTTCTGTTAGGGAGTCCTGTGAGCTTGCTACATACAGTCTCTTACACACTCACAGGAGATTATTTTCCTTACAAGTTTCATTTTTGTGCAGTAAACCAAGCACTGTAGAGTTTCAGTGATAGAAATTTTAAGATGTATGTTTTTTTGTTTTTTTGTTGTCTTGGGAATAAAAGCTTAGAATTTTAACATTTATGTAAATGTTAAATGTAAATGTTTACAATGTAAAGATACATTCCTCAATTTATTTGGTCAGGGAAGTGGAATTGGATATATTTTCCAGTGGATGGAACACTTCACTGCTTGTACAATGTCTTTGGGTGGTGTACATATGCAGTTTTATTTAAGTATTTGAGAATTGTCATACATATTGAAAATATAGGGCTGGGTTGGAACTCAGAGGTAGAGTGCCTTCCTAGCAGACACAGGCCATGGGTGTGAGCCCTAGCACCACAAAAAAGTTGTATATGTTTGGTATGTGTGTGTATTTATATATATGTAATTGTATACATATTATATGAGTGTATATATAATATATCTGGCACATTACGGTAATGATTTCAGCACTGGTTAGGATAAGCCTATAGTAGATATTTTAGTTTTTAAAAGGCAAATTGATTTGAAGAAAATATTAAGTAAATAATCGTGCAGGTGAGGTGTGAACGTAACAGTTTTCAAGGTTGTACTAAATTTGTGAAACTAAGCAAACACAAAGACCATAACTTTTGGCTCTTTGATGGAAATATTTAGTTGTCACATGAATTACTTATTGCTGTAATCATGGTATGGTAAAAAATGCAAAACAAATCTCATTTTTCCTTGAAGATTAATCTTTTAATGCCTCCTGAAGTTCTAGAGTTACATATCTTTACAGAATAGAGAATTGGATTTTGGGTACAGATTCCTGCTTTCTGTAGAATGTTGGATTTTAGTACTCATCAGTGTTATGGTCCCAAGTTTATTTGTAACACCTAAATCAAGCCTGGGGTTCTGTTTTAAACACATTGACACTTAAAATAGGATAAAATGTGTGTGATGTGTTTTTGTATATATGCCTTAGCCTTTTTTATTTTTTAAAACATAAAATATATCAAAACGTTTTGGTTAAATACTAAGAAAACAAGTATTTCCTCACATATTGTTTTAAACAAATGCTAACATTTTCTCAAATGTTACTGTATTGGCAGGTCTACAGAAATTAATGAAAAACTACTAGCCAGAAGTAGCCTATTTGATTTATCAGCTATGTCCCTTGTTCTGCTCTGAGTTCCTTCCTTGCACTGGGTTTTCCTACACCAGTAGGATATGGTTAAGCAACCTCCTTGTTATTTAGATTGTTTTTGCCCTTTCAGTTCCATGTTTATTATTATTTTCATCTTGTACTGTTTTTATTTTCTTTCCATCCCTGAATGGGGTGGATTTGCCATCTTTGTTCTCCCTTCACAATCCAGCTTCCATATACTAACACGTTCTTAGCACCATTTTGTCCTGCCTTCTGTGCAGTTTTGTTGAGTTCTCAGTGAGCTGAGGTTTTCTATTCTGTTGAGTGAGGATAATCACCTGTGCAGGCTCTTGTTCCTCACACAACAGAATTATTATGTTCTGTTCATTTTCTGCAAAGCAACTGATAAATCTGGGTATCAAACTAAGCCCTGAAGTAAAATAGCTTCTAGGTGTTCTTCAATAATGATTTCTTGAGACAAAACACTAACAGACCACAGTTGTAAAACCCTGTTTCTTTGAATAACTAAATTAAATGTGCACATTTAATTATTGTTCCAAGTCACAGAACAATAAATCAGTGGTGAAAACATAAGTAATTCTGTGTGTGTTTGTATCTGTATATGTATTGTTGAACATTATATTGTTTATTCTTTGAAATTCCATTTTTAATACAGTAGATGCCTGATGTCTATGGGTATTTGGTTCCAAAGAGACTACTGTTGAGAAACTGAGTGCTCAGGATGCAGTGTTCATGGCTGTATTGCACACACTTGATTCATTTTCCCTTAGTTCCCCCACCTTCTGCTAAGGACATGCAGCCTTTCCACAAATCTAAAATTTTCACTGTATCACTTAAATTAAAATGCACATTAACTTTTACCTTCCTTTTTGGGCACCATTTGCCTTTTGGGAGGCAGCTTTTCACAAAATTTGTGGCAGGGAAAACTCAGCAGTCACATAACAATTTAAACACAACTGATGATAACTTGGGGCCTCTCCACATCCTCTGAACTGTGTGAATTTGAAACAATTTCTTTTGAATTTTATTATTTTTTTACTGCACTTTGGTCAAAACTGTGTTATAAATTCGTGAATAAGGTGGGCTTACTGTATTCTATAATCTGATTATCAAAGTTTATTAGTAATAAATGGTCATTGTAGAAAATTTAGAACATACAGAAAAGTGTCAAAAGGCAAACCAGAGAGCCTTAGGCCAAAGAGACCACTGTTGGCTTACACCTGTAATCCTAGTCACTTGAGAGACAGAGATCAGGAGGATAGTTATTCAAGGCCAGCCTGGGCAAAAAGTTAGCAAGATCTTATCTCATCTCAGCCAAAAGAAAAAAAGCTGGGCCTGGTGGTGTGCTCATGTCATCCCAGCGATGTGGGAAGGAAGTGTAAAAAGGAGGGTCATGGTCTGGGCTGGCCTTGGCATAATGGGAGGCCCTATTTGAAAAATAGCTAAAGTGAAAAGAGTGTAGGGCTGTGGCTCAAATTGCAGAGCATCTACTTAGCACACATGCAAAGCCTGAATTCAAACCCCAGAACTGCCAAAAGAAAATGACAAGCCATGCTACTACTAGCCACAGGCACCCACTGCTAATATTTTGATGTCTTTCTTCTAGATTTTTCTGTACATTTAATGTATTTTGAATACTATATATCAAACTTTATATTCTGCATTTTAACACTGACATCAATATTTTTCGTGTTATCATGTATACTTGGTGAGTATAACTGTTGCTACGATATTTTATTCTTATGGATTGTGTGATATTTTAATGACAGTTTCTTTAATACTGGACACTTGTTTTCAGTCTTAGTATAGTTCAATACTCTTTTTTTTTTTCTTGGCAGTCCTGGAGGTTTGAAGTCAGGGCTTTGGCCTTGCAAGGCAGGCATACTGCTTTAGCTGTGCCTCTGGCCCTTTTTGTGCTGGTTACTTTGAAGATAGGGTCTTGCCTTTTGTCTAGACTGGCCTGGACTGCAGTCCTTCTATCATCCTGTTGTCACTTTCTGTTGAGATGGGTCTCACAAACTTTTTTCTCCTCTGTGGCCTTGAATTGCGAACCTCTCAATCTCATCCTCCCAAGTAGCTAGGATTATAGGTTTTAGCCCTTGGCCCTTGGCTTCAAAAATATTCTTGAACAAAATTAGGCAGAAATCTTTGTCAACATAACTATTTCGTTAGATTTTGAGAAGCAAACCACTGGGTCAAAGTCTATGAAATGTCAAGTTACTGTATTTTTAGTGATCCTAAGCAGTTCTTTTAATTTGAGAATCAGTCATTCTGTTTTGGTGTGTTTGTGTTGTTTATATAATAAGACCAAAATTCTTTGTCCTGTTTTTGCTGACTTTTACCTGATTAATTTTTGTTGGATAATTTTTAAGCATATAATAGTTGAATAGGGGGTTTCATTGTGATGTTTCCATATATGTATACAATGTACCATAGTAGGTTTATCCTCTCCAGTATTCTCCCTCTTCCTCCTTCCCCTTCTTAAAATGGCTTCAACAGGTTTCAGTGTTCCCTATTCATGCATGTATAGAAAGGATCTCAACCGTATTCACCCTGCTTTACCCCTTCCGCTCCCCTGGCACTCTCTTCTGAACATGATCTGTTGTACATTTCTGTCCTTCATTGTTTAAGTGTCTGTCCATTTTCAGTGGGGTTTTGCCTTGGTATTTTGCCTGTAAAAATATATTATACTTTAATCTCTATCACTCTTCCTTACCCTTTTCCTCTATCCTATACTGTTCAAGTTTTCAGTGCATTTCTTTGTGTCTTGTTCCTACACAGATGTGATGCAATTCAAAATTGAATTGCACTCTATCATTCTCTTCTTTCCCTTCTCCCTGGTCTCCTGTAACAGCCCCACTATTGGAAACATGTTCTGTATATATTATATATATGGATGTATGTATGTGTATATATGTATGAATATATGTGATAATTCTTGTATTTGGATCTGTCTTGAAAGAGAGAAAACATGCAACCTTTTGTCTTTCTGAACCTGGGTTATTACTTCACTTAACATGATGTCTTCCAGTTCCATCCATTTATCTGTGAACAAAATAATTTCATTCTTCTTTATGGATGAATAATATTCCACGGTATATATGTGCATCACATTTTCTTAATCCTTCATCTTCTCTCTGGGCTATTTCTGTAGCTTGGCTATTATCAATATTGCTGCAGTAAACGTAGGTGTACAAGTGTCTTTATTGTCTCCTGACTTATATCCTTTTGAATATAAATTTTTAATTTTTATGAAGATTAGTTTTTGTGGTCTTAAATGTTTTATCTTTTCATTATAATTTGTGCCACTGTTTTAAATATTTTCTAATCAGAAATATTTACCATGACTTTTTCTAGGCTGCTTATTTTAATGCTTCTAAATTTGTAGTCCAGGTAGAATTTATTTTGCTGTGTGCCATGAGGTGAAGATCACAGTGTTTTTGTCTGTCTGCTTTTTCAAACAGCTAACCAGTACTCCGGTACCATTTGTAAAATTACCTTCCATCTCCTCCTCCACCCTGGTTGGTGCTGCCTCCTTTTTTCATACTAAGTTCTTACAAGTCTGTTTCTAGACTCTTTGTTCAATTTCACTGATTTGACTTTTCTTATGCTAGCAGTACACTGATTTAAATAATGCCATTTACTTATTTTTTATTTGTTGTCCAAATTACATTAACAGAAATCAAAATGAAAGGAAAAAATTCGCTTATCTCACAAAAATCATACTCTTATCCTTATACCTCATCCTGTTTCATGCCTACATATGTTTTCAGTTTATAATAGTACAGTCGGGGTTTTTTTGTTTTTGTTTTGTTTTTTAAGGTCCACAGGTTATTCTTTCACCCTCTCATTCATTGTGCCGTACTGCTACGGAAAGTACAAGACACTGAAGAACCAATGCTACAAAAGGGCTTGGTATAAATGAACCTTTGACACTGTGATAGTAATTCTGTGCAGGATACCCTTGACCAGATGGCTTAGACAACTCTCTTTGTGCGTTGTTACAGAAATAAAATGCCCACCATTTCCACTGCACTGTGTGTTTGTACGTATAACGGGAAGTTTCCTTTTATTATGGCAGTAGCATTTGGCAACTTTTGAATCATATTCCTGAACTTTTATCGTTTGACTCATCAAGAATTTACCTGTAAAACTTTTGCACTGAGCGAATTCAGTTTTGTTTTCATTGCATGAAAACTCCTCTAACTTAGGTAAGTCCAGTGTTTGTTAGAACATTGTTCTGGAATACCAGAAGTGTGAGTGGAGGTAAAATATAAGATAATGCTGTGCTAGAGGTGCAGAGGCAGGAGGCTTGAGGTGTGAATCCAGAGTTATGGGGGTGGTTGGAACAGTAATCTGAGATCTGTTTTTCTTGTGTAGAAGCAAGAGAAAAGTGATTGCAATTATATGAGTGCCTTACAACACCTGGGCAAAAGTTTCTTTAAAAAAATGGAATAATTGCTATGTTAAATATTGCCTGTGACCTTGACAAAAATGAGTGCAGAGGTGATGGTGGTCCTCTGGTATAATTCCTACATACCTACACACTTCCTCAGACTATCCCCATAAGGAACCAATACAGGTTAGTACTTAAAAGAGTAGAACAACAGGGAACGTTGGTTAACCCTGAGAACTGTAAGGTCCTAGGACAGCTAGGTTGCAGGGAATTTTCCTTTTGGGAAGTACATGTTGATTCTAATAGGTTTCCTGTGAAGAGAGGAGAGTGATAGCTTAATTCCTTAAGTTACCTAGAAGTAGCTGGACTCTGGCACCCACACAGATGCACCAGAGACCCGAGTATGTGTACACCATCCATTGCACTCAGGGCCATGTTTGAAAGGTGGAGATACTTGAGGTAGAGGGTTGTTAGAGAGAGGAGCCTTCGAGATTCTTAAGAAGACTCCCTATGTTTGGGACATGTTAGACTCCCCCTGCCAAAACTACAACAATAAAACAAAACCTCAACTTTGTTTTCCTGACTTCATTTTTTAACTCACAGAATGTGGTGGTGCTAACACATGAACCAGTTCAACTAATCTGCTTAACATTGTAGTTAGCAAACTGTATTCCAGGTTCAACAGTCCCAGAATATGTTTTTGATATGTCATGCAACATGTTCAGAAAGCAAAGGTGGCTGAAATTACCTCAGAATGGTTTCCAAGGTCCTGTCTGTTTCTGTAGAGGTCAGAGAAACCACATCCTGTAAAAACACAATTTGAGGTCAAGAATCCTAAGCACCTGCTGTTCCCAGTGAACTGTATGATGCACATAGAAAGTGTTTGGAAGGGAGGGTCATGCTAAGTGAACAGTCAGATAATACTGGCTTGGACTTTTAGTGACAACATTGAGGGGAAATATGAAACTTAAAATGGGTGGTATTTTTTTTTGTGTGTGTGTGTTATTGTTGACATCCCTATTTGAATGTAAAGCCCAACACAAAAGAAGCAAGCTGCCTTTAGACTGCATTTACTGCTCTTGATGACTCCAGTTGTGTGTAAATATTAGAAAACAGCAGGGTCCTGAATTCCAAGAATCACTTGAGCAGTGCCACGAAGACAAGTGTCCTTACTGGTATTGTAGTCATACTACCCAGCTCTCCTGCTGTTTCTAATCTGTGCGCACAGCCGTGAAAAAACTGGACTGACATTTACAGGCACAGCAGGGAGACACTTGACTAGGGAATGTTAAAGACTCCAGTGCCTCCAATTCAAAGTGGCCACCGCACACGATACATCTTCACAGGAGAGCTGGGCTGCACTCAGCTGATGCCATAATGAGGGTATCTGTAATGAAGCAAAGGAGCAGAACATTTTCCCCTCTAAGCTCAACTTTTTAGCAGTCAGATATTTATTGTTGCCTTTTTTAGACTTAAATATCTAAAGAGAGAAGGTGACTGTAGGTAAAGGACATTTCCTTTGACGCCATGCATTTTAGAGGGTCTGTCTCCTACCATCCTTCTTCCTTAGTCCCCACTTGGGTTTTGCACGAATGTTTCTCAATAAAATGCTCCTGAATAAAAATAAAATTCTCTGGAATCTGCTCTAACTGGTATGTAAAAGAGGGTCAGTTGCTTTCTGACTTGAGTTTGACAGACTTTCCTCCCTGTTTTGTCCCAGTGAGCTGCCAGATTTGTATGCCATAATACCAGTAATGCAATTAGGTTTGCTGCACATTGTCTGGTTGACTTCTCAGTTAAGAGTTTCTTTCCCTATGGGAATAAGACTAGACAGACTGTCATTTGCTATTACTAATTCTGCTTAGCATTATTGCTGGAGCTTTTTTTTTGTAATTAGCTATCTTAGTTGGCTCTTAAATTTTAATAGCCAATTGAAGCTATGTTTTAGCCAAGTTCCATATCTGAATTGCACTCAGTCCATTAACAAAGTTGGTTAAAAGGCTATTAAAACAAAAGCCAATACATGGTGGTTTGCACTCGCATCTTTGCAGCAGCAGCGATGCCAGCCACCCCCACTTCCTAAAGGAACTTCTTCTCCTCCAACAAAGTTACACAGAGGCTGGACTCAACTTTCCAGTGGCAAGAAATGAAGGCTGACAAGATTTTTGGATGTCAACGTTCAAAAACATCACTGCCTTGCCTCCTCCCCCCCCACTTCTTCCTGGTTTGGATGTTTGTTTGGTAGTGATGGAGGGAGGAAGAAAGAGAAACTTAATACCCCAAATTAAAATGGACAGTTTTTGCAAAGTGAATAATTGAAATGATGTTTTTTTCTATTTCAGCTGATCAAAATTATTAGCAAAACCATCTGAGGCACCTTCTGGTAGAATTGTAGTCTTGCTGGGTTCGGTTTGTAAAACATTTTGCCAGGCATTTAAAAAAAAAAATTGTAGCCCAGCCAGTGCATAGGCTTGGAGCACTCTTGCCTAATTGGTAGTGCCCATTGTTTATCATGGTCAAATTCAGACCATTTCTAACATTTCCCTACCCTTGGCAAATTGGTTTCTAAACTGAGTCCTCCCTTCTCCAAATTGGGACATTGGGTTGTTTTTCCATTTTCAAAGGCACTCAGTTTTACAGATCCTTTAATTTGTGACACAGGCTGTCAAAGGAATTAGACTGGCAGCAGGTGTGTTCAGTTACAGTTCATCTCAATCTGTAGAGCCTTAGGAATGATGTGGCGAGAAAGTAGTAGCCACAGGTAATCCTTAACTCTGCTGAGTGTCTGAGGTAGCTTCCCTCCCCAACACTGTCCCATTTTTGCCATTTCCTGATTTTGAAGTGAACAGGTTTTATGTTAAAAAATACACATTAAACAAAAACGATCTTTTCTGTTTCTCCAGAAGATATTAGCGACTACACTCTATTTTTAAAGTGGCAGTTTGAATACTTTACATTTCCCTATATTTGGTCCTTCTTCTACAGTTAGCCCCCCTTGTGGCCTAGAGCTACCATCCACAGCTTCGCCTCTGACGGTGTTGTGTGACCTACAAAGGCCACTTGGCAGAAAGCACCTGGGTGGAGGTGACTCTCGAGAAACCCAAATGTGTATTGCCACCTTAAATAGATTCTGTGGCCCATGGTTCCTTACCATCTTTCATCCCCATTTCCTTCACCAGCCTTTGCCTGAGGGCTGAGGCACCATGGGTGAGAGGGCAGCCCCATGACGAAGATGGGCCTCCCATTACCAGAGAGGACCAGAAATGCCCGAGTGTCTCTGGTGATCTTTGTTCTGTACCAGAAGCTGATGGAAAAGGGCAAAGAAGGCCATTTTATCCACTTAGATTATATGCAGTAACATTAATACACTGTTTAAAAGGTATGTGTAACTAATTGACTTTTGATTAAACTAGAAAGGGCTTTGGAAATTCACAGACTCTTAAGAGGTCAGGCCTGATGGCTTCTCCTGTGCAAGACTGAAGGTTAGAACAGCCCTGCTGTGACTCTTCAGAGGCTCCTTTAGGCTGTTGATGGTGACCTTTGTGAGCTCAAAATGCAATGTTTAGTCCTCCCCTACTCCAACATCATTTTAAACTAGTTTTTAAAGGAAATTTAAAATTTTCTCACGAAAATACATATACACATGTTTGAAAAAAAAAAAACAAGGGATGAAGGTAAATATGAGATCATAAACCTTCAGAGAATCTGGATAGAAAATAATCCTATATTTGTTTCACTAAAAATCAGAAGGGGCTGGCTGGGGATGTATCTTAGTGGTAGAGTGCTTGCCTAGTATGCACAAGGCCCTGAGTTTAATATCCAGCACTGCAAGAAAACCGCCACCACAAACCCCAAAAAACCCTCTGGAGAATTTTTTTTTTTTCCCAAAGAAAGCCTATACTGTGTGTTTATGTGTCTGAAGGAGGGGACGAAGTGTACTCTGCACTGCAGCTTACTGGGATACAGGCTCAGGCAGCAGACACTATGCCATTATGTTAGTTCTCAGCGTTAGGGGATTTGTTCTATCCAGTCATTCAGGCGCAGGTGCACATCATCTTTGAAGACTTTTTATTATTTTGGTCAGTAGAAGAGGCTTGGCAGGGGGGAAGTGACTGAGTGGAGCCCGCGTATGTCTTCAAGGCCTCTCAGCTGTGCTGGCTACCTGCTGCATAGCTCTAAAATGGTCTTCATGAGATGCCCACTCTCTCCCAACTGGGGTCTACTCTTTGCCTTCTGTGTTGGATCACCTGTTTTCTGATCTTTCCTACTTTGCCCTCCTCTCTGGTGGAGCATATCCTCATGAGTTGCTTAAGGAAAA
This sequence comes from Castor canadensis, assembly GCF_047511655.1. Classification (NCBI taxonomy): domain Eukaryota; kingdom Metazoa; phylum Chordata; class Mammalia; order Rodentia; family Castoridae; genus Castor; species Castor canadensis. The sequence continues at coordinate 12,906,941 of NC_133388.1, read as the reverse complement.
GATATGTGGGAGGCAATTTGTTTTTAAGTCTTGCCTGTATGAAAATGTCTTTGTTCTATCTTTCCTCTTGACTGATAGTTTGACTCATGTAGGATTAAAAATTGAAAATAATTTTCCTTAAGAATTTTAGAGGCATTGCTTTGATGTCTTCTGGTTCCATTATGCCTGTTGAGCAAACTTAAAAATCATTGCAATTTCTGGGTCTTTTGCATATGACATATTTTTTCCTGCTTTTTGAAGGCCTGCCCTTCTCTAATGTCCTCAATTTCATGAAGATATGTTGATGAAGGTCTGTTTTCCAGGTGTACCCTATAAATCAGAAAACATGTCCTGGGAATCTTTGTGAAAGTATTTTATTGATGATTTCCTCCTTTTCCTTCTCTTCTGTTCTTTCTAGAACTTCCATTATATCCTTTGTTTTTTGTCTTATTTGCTGTTCCTCCAAACAATAATTGGGAGATTTCCTTAATGTTCTCTTCCAAATATTCTGACTTTAAAAAATCTACCATATTCCTAATACTTACCTTTAAAAAATACCGTTTTTTGTTTATGGATGCGGGTTCTTCTTATGTCTGAGGATTTTAATTATAACACTTTGAAGTTTCCTAGTCACTATGTAGTCTCTTGATTTCTCCAAGTTACGCCATTTGTTTTCATCTTTGTTTTTCATTTTAGGGGTTGCTGGCCTGGTGTCTGTGGCCATCTGTTGGTATCTAAGAGTGTGAGCTTTTGGCCATTAGTGTTCTGAGTCAGTCTGGGGAACTGTTTAGACATTCATTTTCTTCAGCTTTGTGGGTGGGCTGTTTTTAGAAGAATCTCATCTAACCTGGAATCTTCAGAAAGCAAAGCCTGAAACAAAGGCTTACATGCAGGTAGTTTGTGCATGCATTTTCAGGAGGAGGAATGAGGGAGAGGAGTTTGAGAACAGGGAAGAAAGGGAAGTCATTAAGTTGGTCACAGCTAAGAACACCTGGCACTCACATCCTGTAGGACTTTCCACAGAAACTGTAACTATTTCATAATCCTGTGGTTGGGTGCTGGCTTCCCCACACTTCTGACTTGTACCCATGCAATGTCCACAGTTCCTGGCAGGCATACTATGCAAAACACCAAGAAGGAAGAGAAAGAGCCATCAGGCTGAGCTCAGAAGCTGGTGAAGCCTGTGTAGGGTTGGTCTCTGCCACTTGGACTGGAATGAGGATTTGAAGTGAGGTATAGAGGAACCTCACGTTTTTGCCTTGTACTGCTGCTAGTGTATTTCCTCTTACATGCTCAGTTTCCCTGGAGAAGATTCTCCCTGTCTCTTGCAGAGTCAAGGTTCACCTTTCTGCCTATTGATGTCCAGTTGTTTTAGGACAGTGTTTCAAAGAGACATGTTCTTCCCCCATGGGATTGATTTTGCACAATTTTATTTAAAAAATTAACTTGGACATATTCGTAAGTGAGTCTATTTTTGGCATTTCTGCTGTGTTCCACTGAGCTATGTGTCCAACCCTGTACCAGCAGCACACTTTTTTAGCCTTAATATTAGACTGAGTCCTACCACTTTGTCCTTTTTTGAGGATTGTTTTAGCTGTTCTACAACCTTTGCTTTTTACATAAATTTTAGAATAAGCTTGTTTATGTCTACCAAAAAACCTTGTTGGAGTTTTGATAGAAACGGCATTAAAACTGTAGATGAATTGAGGGAGAACTGACATTTTTACCATGTTGAATTTTCTGATCTATGACCACACAATCTTTCCATTTATTTAGGTCTTCTTTGATTTCTTTCATCAGTATTTTGTAAGTTTCAGTGTACCAATCCTGTACTTATTTTGTTAAGTGTATACTTAGTATTTCATTTCCTTTGAAGCAACTATAAATAGTATTTTTTAAATATTTGATTTCCATAGGTGGTTAGTATAAAGAAATGCAACTGAGGGGTCTGTGTGTGTGTGTGTGTGTGTGTGTGTGTGTGTGTGTGTTGATCTTGCATCCTGTGGCACTGAGGAATTGGATCTTTATTTTAACAAAGCAGAGGACCTGGAGGACGTGCAGGCACGTGTGGCATGGCGCCCTCCGTGGAGTGCGGCTGGTTGACACATCTCCCCCAGGAGTCACTATTGCCCTGCTGCAGTTCTCAGTCCTTCTCTCCACATTTTAGTGGTGTGTATGAGAGGACCTGCAGGTTAGGATTAGCATGGGTGCAGGTGGAAAAAATTTGTGCTTCAGATGCTATCAAGAGGCAGCAGAGTCTGGGTGGTTTTTCTGTATACCCTGTGCAGCCTAGGAAGGAATGTTTTGTCCTGATCCTTTTAGCCTCAGTACCAGGCACAGTGTCAGGCACAGGCTGGTGTGGGAGAATGGTTGAATGAATAAATGGCTGGTTGGAAGATGAGGAAAGTAAGGAAATGAAAAAAATCTGTGAAGATTTATATTAAAGGAAAAAGTCAGTGATCTAGGAATTGGTGGAAGGAGATGTTGACCTGGCAGCAGATTGTGGGGAAAAGAACAGCAGGCCAGAGTTGACCACACCTGGGAGATAAAGTCAGTTGAAGGCCAGCCTCCACTGGCCAGGTGGAGGCTGTCCAGCTGGCTCACTCCACTCAGCACTTGTAGACCCCCACATCCTGTTGCCTTCGTTTGCGTGGACTGGGAGAAATAGAGGTGCTCCCAAATGAGGTGGTCAGCGTGGAAGGATGGTGAAGAAACCATGTTACAGAGGAAATGGAACAGGAGGTCATTTAGTATAGAGAGGAGGACAGAGGTGATCATGGGGAGTGTGGTGAAGAAGGTCAGTGTAAGTATTTGAAAATCTGTCATGTGAAAGAAGAATAAGACTTTTCTGAGTCGCTGGAGAAGGCAGAACTAGGCCCAGTGAGGTGGAAATTGAAGGGAGATGGCTCAACACTGAGAAGTGACTGATAGCAATTTAAGTCCAAATGGAAGCAGCAGACCCATGTGGCTGTAAACTCCTCACCTCTGGAAACTTCAAGTAGAGATCGCTAAATGCATTGTGGGATTCTTAGAATCACTACCTTTTATTAAACAAATCAAATTATTATTAGGAACTTCTATTGAGTGCTCACTGTGTTCCAACTACTGTGCCATTTTATGTTCATGGTCTCATGTAATCTTCATAACAGCCCTGTGCAAGGGGGCTGGAATTTCCCAGGAACACCGGGCTGAAAGATCAAATGACTTGCCCAAGGCCGTGCAGTTAGTGAGCTGTACCACAGCACAACCCTGTCTGGCTCCAGAGCCACCCTCTTGGCTATTACCTTCTGCAGGCACAATTACTATGAGTAACTTGTATCCTCCCCCTTGCACCTCTCCCCCCAAGTATTTTTAACCCTCATTGTATTAGTCCACATGGGCTAAGTCATACTGCAGTAACAAATGATTCCAGGATCTAGTGGCGTAAATGCTGGATGATGATGTAATGGTGGATACATACCATTATACTTTTGTCCAGACCTATTGAATATACACCACCAAGAGTGAACCCTAATGTTGACCATGGCTTTGGGTGATAATATGTCAATGGAGCTTCATTAATTATAACAACTATATGGGAAATCGCTGTACCCTCTCAATTTTACTGTGAACCTAAAACTGCTTAAAAATAAAAATTAAAGAAAAAAAAAAAACCCAGACATTTGCTTCTTTCGAATGTTCCATGACCCACGTTTTATCAGAAAGGAAAGTGAGTTCTACTTGGTGGCCAACGTGAGTAGTTTTCATACCTATGCAATAAGAAGTTAAAAATAACAGTAAATTGCTGGCATCAGCTCATGGCCTAAATGGTGTGAATATTAAGTAATGAGATGAGATGCCCTTGTAGCTTGTAGAAAGATAGGTTGCTTTATAAATACTGATGTACTTTCTTGTTTAGTAATGGCCTTGGGGGCAAGCCTTGAGTGAACTGTGATCGCACTGTACTATAGTCAACAGAAGCATGGAGCCTTTTGGATGCACCTCAACCTTGCTTCTGCCCCAGGAATGCAGGTAGGAATCCATCAAGCTTCTGTCCACAGCCAAGGGGGAAAGTTCTGTGCTACACATGTTTAGCTCTCGCTCTTGCCAACATTGCCTGCCACATTCCATCTCCTCTCATGGATAGCCCTCCACTGGCTAAGGACTGGAGTTGGCAAGAGGAGACAGTTCACAAGGATGCAAATCTCCAGTAACAAAGTAGAAAGAGTGGCTAAAGCTGTTGAAATTGAAGCTCACAAATTTCTCTTACACTGATTCCTGTAAGTTCATAAAATTAGGGTTGCCAGATAAAATATAGGACGCTGTCTTAGTCCATTTCTGCTGCTATAACAAAACAGCTTATTCTGGGTAATTTGCAAATAATAGAAATTTAGTTCTCACAGTTCTGGAGACTGGAAATATAAGATAGGTATAAGAAATTTTCTGTATTTCCAAGATGACCTCTCACAGTGTCCTCATGTGGCAGAAAGAGCCAGCAACCCTCTGAAGCCACTTTCTTGAGGACATTTAATAATATTTGCAGGGTGGAACCCTCATGATTGAGTAACTTCCCCAAAAGCTCCACTTCTGAGCACACCACAGTGAGGATTAAGTTTCAATGTGAATTTTGAAAGGATACAAACATTTTAACAATAGCAGATGTCCAATTAAATTTTAATTTCAGATAAACATTTTTTAGCATAAATATGACCCACATATTTCAAGGACATACTTATACTAAAACCATTATTCTTTATTTATCTGAAAGTGAAATTCAACCAGGCATCCTCTCATTCTAATTGCTAAGTCCCACCTGAGACACAACGACTGCTAATTTTCAAATACCGTAAGTTCATTGCCAAACAGTTAGGCCATAGCAATGTCTCGGATTATATTCAGATTATATTATATTGTATTATATTAGGAATCAGTAAGGCACATGACAGAATGCTAAAGATAAACAGCTTTCTTCTGCTTCCAAGAAAGGCACGATTCTGTGTTGTGTTATCAGAAATGCTCGTCACTGCCTTCCACAAGGAGAGAGCCATAGCATCCATTGGCTGGATGAAGGAAGACACTGGTACAACTGACCTCTTCTGTGAAGCGAGAAAGTGATGCCAAGATCCAAGGCAGACCTTTTTCCAGGTACTGGCCAGTAGCCTAATGGCGGAAAGTTAAATACAGCGGTTCTAAAGAGTTTTCATTCAACAGTTTGGCTATTACAAACCTAGAATTCTCCAGCAGCAACAGAGAAGAAGAAACGAAAGTGCAAATCTTTGGATTGGTTGGTGGTCAGTCCGCTGAATGTTCTGCTATACAAATAAGACACTGAGAGACTCTTCATCTTGTAGATGAGGCCTGTAGTGTTCAGTATCAGGCCACTGATCCGATATCCTCTGCTTGACATTAAGGACCTCCATGTAATGTAGCCCAAAGCTCATAGATCTAGGCCAAGCCTCTCATTTTGTGATGAGGGGACTTTAGGTGAAATGCTGAGAGTTGCAGTGGTTGTTGCTGGGCTGGCTTGCAGATGTACCCCACCTGAAGTCACTTCGTGTCTTTTTTGTTTTTGGTGTTTCTGAGGTTTGAACTTGGGGCATCCTGTAATTCTAATTGCTAAGCCCCACCCAAAACACAAGGACTGCTAATTTTCTAGGCAGGTGCTCTACCACTTGAACCACACCCCTAGCCCTTCTTGTTTACACAGTTTTTGAAATTGGGTATCACATTTTGGCTGGGGTTCTGGCCTGGACCATGGTCCTGTTTACGCCTCCTGTGTACATGGAATGATAGGCATGCATCACCACACCCAGCTTTTTATTGGTTGAAATGGATTCTTACCAACTTTTTTTTGACTGGGGTGGCCTCAAACAAAACTGTGATCCTCCCAATCTCTACCTCCCAAGTAGCTGGGATTACAGGTGTGAACCATCTTGCCCAACCTACCTGGTATTTTAAGTTGGGTCCCTGGGAAGTAGATGTTGAGATGGAAAAAGCCTTGTAACCAGGAAGTTTGCTGAGAAAGGCCTTTGGGCTTGACAGCTGCAGGCAGGGGTGTGCTGGCAAATGTTGAACTGTTCTCCAGGATGTGGGTGGGTGTCCTGATTGGTAAAGTTTGCCAACTTTTTTTTTTTTTTTCAGTACTTGGGCTTGAATTCAGGGCCTACACCTTGACCACTCCACCAGCCACCAGCCCTTTTTTTTTTTTTTTTTTTAAATGAAGGGTTTTTTTGAGACAGGGTCTCACAGAACTGTTTGCCTGGGCTGGCTTCAAAGTGCTTATCCTCCTGACCTCTGCCTCCTAAGTAGCTAGGATTATAGGCATGAACCACTGGTGCCTGGCTGCCAACTTCTGAAGTATAAATTCATCATTTCTAGATATGAACTTGGTGTCAGCAAATGCAGAGCTGGGAAGAGGTGCACAGAATCATATGCTTTCACAAGTGGTGCCCATCAGCTTGGGCACACCACTGCCTGTGGGGGGCATGTGTGAGAGAAGCTGAACCAGCACCAGTTTTCAAGTCAGCTATAGTCACAAGAAAAGCCTCAGCCAATCCTGAAAGTGCTGGAGCTGGGGTGTCCCTTCTGCATAATCCCAAGTTGAGGCATGTGGCTAAATCCTTTGTGGACCTGTTGTAAGACATGGGTTACTCAGGATAAGGCAGCTGTGTTCTCTGAGCAGGTCTTGGAAAGTGACCGTTTACACTCAGTGCCCATACTTGTAGCAGTAGAGGGAAGAGCCCCGAGTCCTGCAGGGACTGGGTATTCAGAGCATCTGAGTTCCCAGCAAGCCAATGGCAGGTCCAGATTCCAACTCAGGTCTCCCTCTGCTCTTTAACTCATGCTGCTCCTGTAGGTCCTCAGGTCCATTGGGAAGTCTCCAGGGTTAAGGTGGTGTAGGATCACATGTGTCCCGCTTAGGGATAGGTGAGATTCCAGAATTTGTCCCAAGGACCAGAGATCTATGCAGTTCCTCCCTGTCCTTACAGGCCTGGGTGGACAGCTCAACACTCACCCTCCAAGCCTACTCAGTGGTGCTCTGAGAGTGAGGGGGGTGGTGCTCTTTTTCCTTTCAGTTCCCACACTGTGTGTGGCCTTCCAGAACTCCTATCCTACACCACAGTCATGTCTAGATGGTGTGCTCTTCATTGGCAAGAAACACTTTGCTTCCCTCTCACCTCGGTAGTCGCTATGGCTCCTGACACCTGGAAGGTGCTTGGTAAACATTGGATAATAGAGGACTGGAGGAGTGGCTCAAGTGGTAGAGTGCCTGCCTAGCAAGCATGAAGACCTGACTTCAAACCCCAGTACTGCCAAAAACCAACAAAACAAAACAAAAACTACATAATTCTGCTCTTCAGCATGGGATAACAGAGAGAGGGCTGAACCAGCCTTGGACAAATGCTCTGCAAAGGCCCAGTAAGTGATACCGAGCTCAGCACTTGTGTGTCAGGCCCTTGTCTGCTTTCTGTTGTATACTGTTACTTCCTATGCAGAATCTTGGCTTCCCACCTGGGACCAAGAGTTCATTTGCACCAGGCACATGTCCTCTATTTCTGTGATCGTGGAGAAGCCAGCCTTGCTATTGCACTATCAAAAGATTGGTTAGATTGAAGGGGGAAATAGCTCACTGACATAATCAGTGCTTCTGGTGACGGACTTGTGGGAAGATTTCTGGTTATTATATTTCCCTCTTCTTTTTGGTCAGATGGGAATATTGGGAATTAGGAAAACAGTACAGAGTTATCACAAGGTTAAGAATTTCCAACAAATGCAAAGTACTGAATGATACTTGCATCACACATATGTGGGCGAGCTCAGAAAAGCAACATTTTTGCAAGGCCTCAAGGGTCAACGTTGTTCTCCGCCCCCATAGTTACAGACACTTCCTCCCTGAGTAAGCAGGTGGAGTCTTGGGGATGCTGATGCTTCTGTGACCAGCTTCCTGGCTGACCCTTGGATGTGTGTGTATAGTTCAGTCTGCTCTGCAATTGTTCCTTTTTGGTGATATAGCCCTTATTTCTGGAGTTTCTTCCCAGGCCAGGCATGACTGTCAATGGTTAGGTCACCTTCTACTTCCATAAATGAACCAAGAGCTATCCTAGGAGGTGTGCATTCACATGTGTGCGCACACACATACACACATAATCCAGTCCCTTTGTGTGGTTTGTGTCTTCCATTTTTCCTGTGGTGGTTAGCGCATCATGCCTGTGACCTAGCATCCTCATCCTGCCAGCCCTTCCTCCAAGAACCTACCTCCTTCCTCAGGATTTTGACTTCCCTGTCTCTCTAGAATACCTGTTATTTTGATTCGTGTTTTCTCTAATGTTGCCTAGCTTCTAGAACAAAGATATAAGCTTATTGACCCTGAGAGTTTTGAAAAGGAAGATTCAAGAAGGTCCTCTATCTATTGCATAAAAACCATCTGGAAGCAGAGGGCTTGCTTCTCATAGCTCACGTTGGTGCCATGCATCTTACAGAACTTGCATCTGCTCTTCGGTGAACTGCTCTCTCTGTCTGGCCTCCATGTCTTTGCACATGGCACTCCCTGTGCCCCCGAAGTCTTCCTCTGGTTTCCACTTTACTAACTTATATTAATTCTTTAAGAGCCAGGCATCACCTCCTCTGGGAAGCCTTACCTGAGCCTATCAGTTCAGCTTAGATAGCCCTCCCTTTTGCTCCCTGTTTTATATGTGTAAGTAGCTATTTTTAAAACTATGTGTTGTGTTTTTTCAACAAGTTCATAGAAATCCTGGGAAAATCATTGTCTTCTAACTTAGTCCTTGGTGCCCAGTGATAACATAATGGACATTGAACAAATGAATTTTTTTGAGGGGAGTGGAATAAATGAATTATGAAGTGATTTTTTTAGAAGAATTATATGCTTCCAAAGGGATTTGATCTTTGAATGATAAAGAACCCATATTTGCAGTCAGGGACACAGAGATTAGATATCAAGCAAAATGAAGAGAGACGGTGGAGGACGTGGTGCTCACCTATCTTCTATCAAAATCTGGCTGAATAGATAGAAGTCAACAGAATTTAATTCATTCAGATAACACGGTGTGTATGCTCCCAAGCCTAATGGATGAAATTTATATCTTTTGAGTCTTCATAATGAAAATTCAAGGACAAAGGGTAAAAAACACAGATTAGTCACATTACTTGAGTATGAAATGAATACAAAAATTCAAATATATATAATGTTTTCATGCTGTTTTTATAGAGATTGCTAGATACTTAATAATGTGGAATGTGGAATTTGGATATTTTCTCTGCAGTGGGGGCGATCCTGTGATCTGATGGGTTTTAGCTGCTCTGAGATGTGCCCCTCACAGCCAACCCTGAGCGGAAGGTACTCGGGAATATTATATGCTCTTCTACATCTTCCCAGTAATTAGGCAATTTTTATGTACGAGGCGCTTTATAACACGCACACCTCCATTCTTCTGACCTTTCTTCCATTTACCTGCAGCGTGTGGTATTTTGGGAAGTGACTTTTCTTGATGAGTGACAGTGTCACATTGCTTGCCAGCTCCTGGGGAAAGCAAGGCAGCCCACTGCCCTGGTTGCCGTCAGGAGCAGGAACCCTGGACCTCAATCTGCAACTCCCAGCCTAGAAATGCCAGTTCTTCTCTTGGATGCCCTGGCGGCTCTGGGGTTTTGTTTTCAATAGTTCACAGCATGTAATTCTGAGAGGCGAGGTGGGCATCATAAACCTGCCATTTCTTCCTTGGAGTGATGCTTCTGGGCTGGGTGGTACACACCAATCTTGGGTGGGGCTGGCAGAAGTGGAGAAGGCTTCTATGTGCATGGTGACAGGTGCCCAAAGCATGGAAGGAAGGGAAGCTTGTGGCTAGTATGCTGGCCTTGGAATGGACTGTTTGTCCCTATCACCTGTCTAGTTTTGGAATCACGTTCCTTGCTTGAAAAGAATTTTATAAACATTCTAATGTTTATAAACGTTTTCTTACCCTTCCCAGTTTTGACTATTTATAAAGTGTGGATCTCAACTAATGATTAGACTTTAAAGACAAACATGACACTTGTTTAGATCTTAATAAGTATGTTGTCCGTCAAAGTAAGTAGGGCTTCTTTCCCCTAAGCCAAATTTTGGGGTCTTAGCTTCTCTAGATGGCCTGGTGCTGTGGAAACGATGTAAAAGCAAGTAGGTTGGGATGAGAGTGAGTGGATTCGCTGAGCCTCCAAGGCACAAGTAGGGATGGGGCCAGCTTAATGCCCCCATTGAATGGAGGGCAAGTACCTCCATGGACACACAGGGTGTTGGTCTGCCAGTGCCAGACACCTGCCCAGAGTGACCAGTTAGTGTGCTGGCAATTTACTGATCAATAGAGGTTCCCTTACCTAGGCAGAGGTGAGGAAGGTGGGGGGGGGGACAGGGGTGGGGAAGGCAGGAGTGAGGAAAGCACCATCTTCCTCCTACAGTAAGAGCCCATTGCTTTGCACATGCTCAGTGCAGTGGGCACCAACGACCACTGAGGATAGGTAATGCTTGGAACTAGTTCCAAATTCTTTGGAGCAAACTCTAGTAACAAAACGAACAGATGTTCTGAGTACTGAGCACTTGGGATAAAAAACAATGTATTGTATAAAAGCAAAACCATCTTATGGCTTACAAATGGACTCCGGTGGCAATTCTAACAAGAATCCAAATGAGTTGAAGCACTGACAGCCCCAGTGAACTGTGTATGTGGCTTCCCGAGTGGACATCATGAAAGCTTCATGAGAACACAGAAGTGAACCTCTTTGTCACTCACTTGGATAGCCACAACCACAAATCTATGCACGTTGTGTCAAGGTCAGTGGTGGGAGGTCAGTCCCAACTCTGCCGTGCTCTTGGAACGTGAGTCCTGAGAACCTGTTCCCTTCCCTGCAGTAGACAGCCCTTTGTTCTTTCTCATGGGGCTGTCTTGGTGCCCCTGTATCAGGTTGATTTCTAGGCATCCTTCAAGACCCAATTTGGCTTTTACCTCCTCTGTCCCCACAGAGAGTGACTCTCCTCTCTGCCTCATTTTGCATATGTACAACAGTAATCACATGCATGATGGCAGAATGCATGCACACACGATATCATGATTTCTGTGCATTGATACCTGTGTATCTCAGACTCTCATTTCTTGGACTAGCACTGGGGAGGGATGCTTCAGATTTGAAGGGCAGGTTCCCCTAATGAAATCTAGTTGGGAACCTATTGTGTAGCTCAATTCTGCCAGAGATACTCCTGTTTAAGTGTGATGTGTAACAAGTAGTATTTGAAAGTCAATTACCAAAAGGATACAACTGCAGAATAAAAAGGAACTGTGGAAAATTAGAAAGCTGCACAGAACAGTCTTTAGTCTCAATTAGCTGCATTTCCTCGTCTTCTAGCAGCTGAACTCAGTGTCATTCGAGGAGGAGCTTGGGCCCGCAGCCCACAGCACTATGAGGCTTTGATGTCCGCAATTATGTAATAATCGTAATGGCTGATGGAGGGTGGGCCTGGAGGAGAACTGCCTGTTTCCATCTCAAGCTGAGTAATCATGGGGGAGGAGGATGGTGGAGTGGGACTGTTGATTTCCAATGATTGTTTGAGAAGGAGATAAGTGAGAGCAGGCTCTTCCCCCAGTGGATTGTGGCAGCAGAGTCTGGGAATAGCATCCTCAGAAGGAGCCTCAGGCAGCAGGACTCTAACCACATTGCAAGAAGACCGGCTCCAAGCCTGTGCTCCATCCGAATGGTTAGAAGTTCTAGGACCATTCAAGACAGCAGAAACCTATTGGTGGCATTGGCCCTTACCCCTTCTCAGAGAGGTCATTCCAGGCTTTCATCACATCTGGCCATTGAAAGACTTTCCTGGGTTCTCTTCAGATGCCTTTGGCATTTCTAAAATGATACGGGAAATAAGATTCTTAAAAAATGGCCACAAATTCTTCCCTCCTATCAAGAAGTATAATCTCTTTCTCCACCCATTGAAGCTGGGCTGGCCACATGATATGTTTTGGCCAATAGAATATTAGCAGAATAATGCAATATCATCACGATCCCTATCCAGAAGCTTGGACTGTGTATGTACATTGGTATTTAGAACTAGCATCACCGCCACCATGTGATCAAGTCAAAGATGGCCTGCTGGAAGATGAGACACCCATGGCCCAGGTACCCTGCAACCCCAGTGGCAACCAGGTAACTATCTGACAGGTGAGTGAGGTCATCAATTGCCAGCATCAACCAGTGCGATGAATGAGCTCAGACAAGACCAGCCCAGGGACCATGTCTGCAGTGAATAGAAAGGGAAAGGCTGGGGAAGGGGTGCAACAGCCAGCAGGAAGGGGAAATCCCATGTAACACCATGAAACCACATGGCAATCAGACAGCTTCACTGGCTGGGTATAAATGTGGGGACAGATCAGAAACCTATTGCTTGAATTAGCTCTTGGGGGTCCGTAGAATTTCTTCTGCCTCCCTTTTCTGGCCTGAGTCTTGCCTGGGCATATGGTGAAAAAGGCAAACCATGGAAAGATTATAAGTTTTGGATACTGATGCTAGGACTCAAATCTCAGCCTTTGAGTTGTGTGTCCCCAAGCAAGAGCCTCAGTTTCTTCCTCTGTAAAGTAAGGGTAATCATATCTGACCTTAGTATACCCTGGCAGATTGTTGTAAGGCTAAATGAGGGTTTGGCACACAGTAGGTACTCAATAAATTGGTGTTCTTTCTCTCCTGGGCTTGGTCTCACTTTCTTAGAGCCTTAGTTTCTCCATCTTTGAACTGCTGATGGGAGGAGTTATGATGATTGAATGCACTGAACAGGTGACCTTTCAACATTGTTAAGATCCCTTCTTTGTCGTTGCTAATTAGTTACTCCTCTTTCTCCTTACTCCATTCTTTCTGTGACCCTCACCCTCCCCACTCCCATAGGCAACTGTTTTAGTGGGTTTCATGACACTTACTGTTTTGGTTTAGGTAAATGGTGATGCGTGCCACCTGTCCAGCCCTGGCTGCTTTATGGGGCTCTGTGTGCATTTCCACATCACTTCCCCATTGTTCCCAACAAATCCATCCACAGACACTACATTTCAGAGACCCTAAGATTAGGGTTATTTTGACATCTCAGACTGGTGGCCTTGTGTGCTTATGCTCTGTAGTTGTGACCCCCCTGCGTCTGCTGTCCCCCACACAAGCACTATCAGTACCAAGGTTGGAACTACCGCCAAGGGTGACAGTAGCTTCAGAGAATGTTGGGAAAAGGTCATGATTCATGCTCTTGAAGGCACCAGGGCTACACGGAATAAGATGGAGATTCTGAGTTACAAGGTAGCTCAGAGGGCCATGGGTGCAGGGGGAAGGGGGCTGCACTTGCCTATTCCACCCTTTTTCTTTTATATGTGTGCCCAAGAGTGAGCTGTGACTTAAGAAAATCTAAAGACCTAAATAAGGCCAAAAGGGCCCTTGCAATGCATACAAAAATTCTAAGCCACATGCAAGTATTTTGTCATGATTAATTAGTAGTGTTTGTGTTTTGCTTCCTTAGTGATTCGTAAGATACTGGTGTGTCTAACAATGGAGTGAGCCTTGGTGTCGATGAAATACGGTAATGCATTGATGGCCCTCATGTGTTCCCTTCTGGGCCAGTGTGAGGACTCCTTTGGGCTATAAACCTACATGTAACCAACATGTGGAATTGTTCATGGCATGTTGACTAAATGGTACCATATCTCACATCGTCACCAACACGTGGCATAACTCTGCTTTCTATATTTTGCCTGTCTGGTGTGTGAAGTGGTCTGCAAGTAGCATTTCTCTGCAATACATGTTAGTATCTGTTGGTTCTTTTCCTCTGTAAATTGTCTACTCTTTTGCCCATTTTCTGTTAGAACTGCTCCCTTTTTCTTATCCATTTGTAGGAGTTTCTTTCACATTCTAGATATAAATTCCAGACCTAAGCACTCACACTGGGCTTCAGACACACTTTCAGTTGCTCTATGTGGCATTACCGGCACCTCTCTGCAACCTGTTGCCTCAATCCTGCCAGCTAGTGATTCCTAAGCATCAAGGAGATGTTAGGCCCTGGAATCCAGAGACAAACAGGGAGCTTGGGCACAAAAGCCTAGATGCCAGAGACTAACACAAAGTTCAAAGCAGGGAAGCTACTTTTCAGTTGCTCCCTGAACACAAGATGCTGTGTCCTTGCCAGGCATGAGAGCAGCAGTCAGTCTGGGCAACTTTCCTTCTCTTGAAGAGACACCCGTGTAAAGAAGTCTTTCAGAGTTGGCCAACGGCATCAGAAGGAAAGACCACAACCTCACAGATCAGTCACCGTTTTGTGGAGACAGGCACAGAGACTCTCCAAAGCTCCTGAGGCTCAGCAACTTTTCTGAAGTCGCCCTCAGAAAATGGAGAACTGCACCCAACCCTGACTCCTACATGTGAGGCTCCTCCTCCTGTGACCATCGATAGCTTCCTACTTGGCAAAAGCAGGCCTTCACTCCAAAGGAGGTGTTACCCGTCTATTTCCTGTTACTACAATGAAGTAATGAGGCTGGGTAACTTCCAAAGATAGAGGTTTATTTAGCTTGCAACTTTGGAGGCTGGAAGTCCAAAATTGAGTGGCCCTGTTGATTGTGTCTCTGGTGAGGACTTCATGGTGGATGGTGTCACAGTGGTGGCAGCAGGGACAGGAAGAAGAAACAGCAAGCTGAGTGGGTAGGGTGGTGAGTAGGGAACAGATGCAGCAACTTAAAACAAGTTGTTCTGATGAGAACTCAGGGTTCTACAAGGACCACCTTAATCCCTCCCAAAATCACACCTCTTGTGATCCAGTCACTTTGCTTTAGGCTCCACCTCTTAAAGGTCTAACCATCTCTCAATATCACTCTACTGAGGGTCATGAACTCCTGGGAGACACACTTGGACATATTAAAGCATAGCAGAAAGTGATTGCTAGTGCCTTGTCCAGAGTCATAATCTCTCTCCATCCCAGACGTAAGTATCCAGAAGCCGGGGTCATCCATGAGACCTACACGCCCTCTTGGGTCTGTGAAATCTCCTTCCCTGTAGGCAGTTGAGGGGGTGAGACTGGGGTAGGGGTAGGACACCAGGTCTCTGCAAGTCCTGGGGACAGGCCCAGGAAGAAGAGAATTCATTCAACTCCATTTTGCATTCTTTCCCCCAAGAAGTTAAAGACATGCTGCCATTCAGCATGTGTGTTTTCTGCAATATTGTGGTAGGGGGAAATTCATTCATACTTTTTTAAAAAGAGTACACACTGATAGAAAAACATATTTCTGTGAATAAGAAAGGAATAATGAAGAGTATTTCACATTCAACACAATAGTGACAACACAAAATAGTCTTCGGCTATGGTTATGAGTTGAGTTCAAATTGAAGATACTTGTAATGCTGATAAAATAGCTGTCTTTTCTGGGGAAAATACTGTGCTGTATTTTATCAAGTGGCAAAAGAGAGGAAAATTAAATAGGAAGAAAAGCGCTCCAGGTGAATATTGTGGGAGGGAGAGCAGTGCTTTAGTCTTTTTGCTGGTCCCTGTACTAATGACTGCAGAGGGGCCACAGAGTCACTGCAGAAGTGCAGGATTTGGGCAAAAGGAGCAATGACCATTCAGAGCCAAGGGTCTCATCTCTGTCCTTGGCCTTCTCTTTATGGAAAGGCAAGTAGCTGTGACCCTGTGATGTTTGCTGGGGCTATTTCTAGAACTTTCGCCTTGCTTCTTCTGGAGTAGGACTTATTGGAGCTGGGTTCGGAATGCTGGACTAGGTTGGACTGGCATACTCTTCAGTGTAGGGTGGCCCTAATGTGGTAGGACTGGTGTCCTTATGAGAAGAGGAAATCAGAGAAGTGCATGAACCAACCGGTAAGTGGCCATAAGAAGATACTACCTGCAAGTTAAGGAGAGAGACTTAGATGAAACCAACCCTGCTGGCACCTTGATCTTGGACTTCCAGCCTCCAGCTCCATGAGAAAATTTCCACTGTTTATAGTCACCCAGTGTGTGATATTTTGTTATGGCAGCCTTAGAAAGCCAGTATGGATAATAACATGATTATTTTCAGCCATCACGTTTTGGAGATATTTGTTATACAGCAATAGTAACTGATACAGAATATCTAGCACTAGGAAAGTTACAAGAAAAACTCAAGATTTGGGGTTCTACTCCTAATCCTGCCACTGCCTCACTGAGTGGCCTTGGTTTACCTTTTTCATTTCTCTGGGACTTGATGTCTCCATCTGTAAAATGGGCAGATCAAACGATTTCTACTGTCTTTCACAGATGGATGTGGAACTTTCTGAATGAGTTCTGGGAAGAGGTTAGTCCAACAAAGAAAGAAACTGGCAACCATGTTGGATTTAGGAGAACTTTGTTGAGAGTGCACGTGTTTGAATAATGTCTACTGCTGAAGAAGCTCACTCCAAATGTCACATGCAGGGTCCTTTACATACATTATCCCACTCAGTTAAATCTTCACAGTAATGGCACAGACAAGGAATGATTTCATAGCTGAGATATCTGAGCAGAGAAGAAAGGTGACTAGCCCAAGGTCACACAGCTAGTGTTTGAGGGGCCAAACCACAGTCAACTCCCTGTGGTCCACAGGTGCACAGTCAGGCAAAGGTGGGTGAATTGCACCTGTCACACACCCCAAGCAAAATACTCTGCGTGCAAGGGCTTAGCACTTTCATCTTCACTGTAAAGGGACCTCCCTGCCCCTAATTCCAGATGGATGGGCAGTAAGGGGACGAGTGACTGTCCAGTCATCCATGAGGGCAGTGGAGTACAGACTGGTATTGTACCTGAAGTAAGAACAGATCAGGCAGATGTCAAGGTCAAGCAAGGGGAGATTACATCTGCCCTTTGAGGTCCTTGGAGGGCCTGGCCCAGGACAGATGGAAGACTGCTGGCACTTGATAGGGAATTAGGCCAAGGCCAAGTTCAGGTTTTGAGTTTGCAGTTCGACTTTCCACCCAGCTGTCAGGAAAACAAATCCCCTCAACAAAAGGGCTCCCCCACCACTCAGATTCTTCTTTCGTTGTTACACACAGCTCTTGTATTTGATCCCTTCTTTTTTTATGGCAGCAGGGCTGTACAGCTGGGTGATTTGTGATGTCCTGGTGCCCTACAGAATGCTGCTTTTATCAGGGTGTATCATGTTGGATGCAGGCGACACTTTACACTGTGAGGGGGCCGAGATCTTCGTGAGCATCTCATCTCCACACTGTTGTACCTGTGTGAGCTCAGGCAAATACATCATGCAACACTTCTGAGCCCCACCCTCCTTATCTGTGCATCAGGGATAAAATTCCAGACCCTAGGAGTGTGGGCAAGGATTAAATGAGATTGTGTGACTTATCCCATGTAGCAAGTGCTCATTTAATGACAATTCTTCCCTTCGAGGAGTGACTTCTTAAGCCTTTATGCACCTGCATATTCAGTAGATATTCATTGAGTGTCTGTAGCACTCTTCTGGACTCTGTGGGAATGAGAACACACTGATGAAGTGGAACTCTTTCCTTCAAGTGGGAGGGGCAAATAAAAATTTCAGCAGTGGCAGGTACTATTAAAAAAATGAGAGGGCCAGAGGACATGGGGATCCCTTCTGTGGAGATCTTGATCTCTCAGTTCATCTGTGTTTGATGCTCTAATACAGGATTCTTCCAGGAAGAATTCTATTGTATTTTAGAACAGCTTTGCTATTTTAACAAGAAAGCATTTTGCAATTTCCTTAACCTCAGTCAGAAAGGCTCTTTTTCCTTCCTACACCTGTTCCAAATTTCAATTACACAAAATATCTTTAACATAGAGTTCAGCCAGATTTCTTAGGAGGAGGGGAATGTGGTGCTGTAAGTATTCATAATGCATTTGCATTATGGAATAATTATATATAATTGCTCCGCCTTGTAAATAAGTATAAAGCATTTACCAGTCGACAATGGGAACTGCAAACCTACCTCCTCCATGGAGGAGAGGCTGGTGGGAACAAATGGTGGCACCAGCAATCTTTTCAAGTGGCCAGGGCACCTGCTCTTCCATGGCACGTGTGTGAGTGGTCACTTAGAGTCTTTCACAAGTATACCAGCTCTCCAGTTTGTATTTCTACATTCCCCCATTCTCTCACTTTTTGCCACACATGAGTTAAATACCAGATGTGTGTCAGAATCTGGGCACATAAAGCCTGTGACAAGTGACTGTTTGTTGAGGACTTACTATGCCCTAACACTGTGCTCCCGTGTAACCCTCTTGTCACTCTATGGGACAGGTGTGATATTACAGCATCACTCTACAGAAGAAGGAAGTGAGGCTGGTTGAGTTTCAGGAAAGTGATAAGGTTTAAGCAGAGAACAAAGCTGCAGTTCAAACCAGGCCCTGCACCTGACCCTTGCCAGGCTGCTTTGACTCTTATCACCCCTGATGTCTTTTTATCCCACCTTAGAAAATCAGTGGTCCACTGACTTCTGGAAGGGCTAGCTCTCCACAGGTGAGATGAGAGGAACAGCTGAGTGCCATGGGTTTTTGGTTCTCGTTTTATGAATTGAATTTTGTCCCCTCCCGAAAGTCCCCCAGTACTTCAGACTGTGACTTTATTTGGAGATAGGGTCTTTATGGAGGCAACATGGTAAAATGAGGTCATGAGGGCGGGCCCTGGTGTCCTTATAAGAAGGATAAATGAGGACACGGGAGGACAATGTGACGGCTGGGAGAACTTGCCCATATACAAGCCCAAGAACAGGGGCAGCTACCAGAAGGTAGGAGAAATGAACGGAGCAGATTCTTCCTCAAATCCTCAGCAAGAGACCAAGCCTGTGGCATCTTAAATTCATACTTCCAGTGTCCGGAAAGTATGAAAGACTACATGCAACTGCTGCATCCAGGAAGCTGCCTCTCCCAGGTAGAAATGTCACATCATAGTGACCCAGCTTAGAGCAGTGTCAGAGCAGCATGGGTGCACGCACGCACTCACACACAAAGACGTTTATAAGGGTCTAACTAATGCACTTCTCATCAAGGTCTCTGGCACATGGGCCCTGGCTGCCCAGAGAGGGAAATGATAGACACAACAACCACACAGCACAGAATGGAGGATCTACACCAGAACCCACCCAGCACAGGGCTTCCCCCTGCCTCTCTTTGCAACTGAAGCCTGACAAGGCTGTATATGCCTGTTACTTCCCCCAAATAAACCACTGACTTTGGAGAAAGTAAAGGAGCCCAACTCAGGGCCACCTGTGTGAAGGCCCAAGCTGCTGGTGGTGCATGAGAGATGGCGGGGTGCAGTTGGTTAGCTTCCGGCTGGGCAGTGTCAGCTCCATCTTGAATTCTAAGCAGAGCCTGGTCTCCACTTGGGACAGCATCTCTCCAGTTTCTGTCTCTGTCTTCCCACCTTGGCTTTCACGGCCATGTCTGTCTGCATCCTAAATGCTCCCCTGCCTGTCTCTCTGTAAGAACAGCGTTCTAGGGTTGGCCCTAACCAGCAAGATCTTATATGGAGATGCTCCCCTGAACTGTCTGAAGGCCCTAATTCTCCAAAGATCCCATTGGCAGGCTTCAGGGCTTAGCACTTAGATATACCTCCTTTGGGTATCAGTGTTTGAATCATTTCCTCTGAAATGGGACCAGAGTGTGGCAGTCACCACTTAGAGAAAATAATGCCCCCAGGGAAGGAGGCCATTATGTCCCTTGTGTCCCTTCTTCAGTCCCCTCCCCCTGCCAAATGCTACTGTAGGGCCCTGGTTTACGTAGAGCTACCCTCTCCTCACCTCTGTGGTTATCCACAGACTCATGGACTTGGCCTAGGGAAGTCCACCTCCGCTAAGCCACAGGTCCCCAAGTGTTCTGTTCTGGCACCCTTAGTGTCTCCAGACTTTTTCCATGCACCTCTCAACCAAGAGAAGTAGATGACAGTTCCTTTTATTAGACACCCAAAGCATGGTACATATTTATGTCCTAATGATTTAGTAATTACCAGGAGGATATATTTATACACACACACACACACACACACACACACACACACAAATATGTTTCATTTTATTCCTAAATAACCAAAATTGCTTTCTAATGGGATGAGTGACTCTGTTGTGCCCTCCACAACTTCTCAAGCTCCCCAGGCACCAAATTTGCATCTCTCAATTCTTATTGTTAATTTTTTGAGCGGCGGATGGAACCCCAGGCCTTACATGAGCTAAATATGCTACCACTTAGCTACATCCCCCAGCCTCCCAGTTATTTTTGAGGCAGACATCTTTTTACAGCAGTGGGCTATTAGTGTTTTCTTTTGTGACAAGTGGGTTCAAAGTCTTTCCTCTTGAGTTATTTT
Organism: Castor canadensis; assembly: GCF_047511655.1. NCBI lineage: Eukaryota > Metazoa > Chordata > Mammalia > Rodentia > Castoridae > Castor > Castor canadensis. Next base: position 12,886,656 of record NC_133388.1, on the reverse strand, counting down.
TGTCTCATTCTTATTGATTGTAGCTGCTGTTTACATATGTTCTGGCTTCTTTCCCTTTGCTAGTTATACAGGTGACAAACACAGCCATCCCTTGGTACCTGAGGGGATTGGATCCAGGACCCCTGTAGATACCAAAATCCTCAGATGCTCAGGTCTTAAAGGGTGTAGAATTTGCTTATAACCTATATACATCGTTTCATGTACTTTAAGTCATAGCTAGATTACTTACACTTCTTAATACAATATCAGTGCTCTGCAAAGAGTTGTTAATCTGCATTCTTTAGGGAATAATGAGAAGAAAAAAGTCTGTATATGTTTAATACAGATGCGATTTCTTCCTGAATACTTTCCATCCTCAGTCATCAGCTGGATTCACAGAGGTGGCACCAATGGTTGTGGGGTCTGACTATACTGTCTCCCACTCGGTTGTTTTTTTTTTTTTCACTGCCTCATGGTTGTGATTTCAGATTTGAATGTTTGGGTTCATTCTCCCCACACTTGTCCCACGTCACCTGGTCCTTATGCCAACCCCTCACCTGGCCTTCCACTGTCCTGGGGGGAGATCCCACCTGACAGCTTCAAAAGCTGCACCTCAGAAGGTCTTGCATCTTCCTATGTGGACTTCTCTCTCCTGCCCGAGGCATACTGCTTTTTTGTTTTTGTTTTTTTCCAGTTCCTGGAATACACCCAGCTCATTTTCCTCCATGGCTCATATAAAACTCACTGCTCCCTTTGCCTGGATGCTACCCACCTTCCCTCTAGACTGCCTCCTCCTCCTCTCCTTCTGCCTTCAATTAATATCTCCCAAGAGTGTCCACATGGCCGCCACCCTCTGGGGCAGCCCCTGCATGGCTCCTGGGTTTTGTGTATATGGTCTGTCACCATTCTTGTTCTGACTTGTTTGCTTGTTTTATGAGGCATATATCCTCTGTTAGCTCCAGGACACAGAGACTGTGTCCAGAACAAGAATGGAGATACAGCTGACATATACCCTGTATTCCAACTGGGACCTGTGTAACCATGCAGGGGTCTCAATGGCCAGACTGGCAACCAGTCACACACCCAAGTTCTAGGGTCTTGCTTATTGCCTAGGCTAGCAAGGGTGGGCAGCTTGGGACCGCCAGGATTCTAAAATCTGAGGCCTCCCTGGAGTGGGGCAGCTCTCCTCTGAGGCAGGGAGAATGACAGGAGGAGAGGGGCTAACGGGACACATTTGCATGAGAACTAGACTTAAGGGGGAAATGAGCAAGGGGAGCAGTTGTCCAATTGGAGGACTGGGATTTGTCTTCAGCAAATTTTCTCTGATTTCCCCAAACACTTGAAATTAATTAGGTGGACCGGAGCCTTCATGAGCTTCGCTCTATGTTGGAGTCTTGCCTCTGCCAGGGCTGAATTTGGTACAGATCTCTTGCCCACCCTGGTCTGTTCTGTGTGGCTGCCCACTCCTCGCTACACTAGGTGGTGGGAGCTCCCTCACAAGTCATCATGTCTTTGCACACCTGCCAAGTGTGCCGATGCTGGACTGTGGGGTTCTGTGACTCCTGTCCTACTAGGGCCAGAGTGTAAGGCTATGCCCACTGGGAGTGGCTGTCACCACTGTCAGTCATCTTGCACCCCTTGTCTAGACCTGTGTGATCAAGGGTCAGCTCTTACCACCAGACTTGCTGTCCCCACAGGAGCAACTTGGCTCTGCCTTTGTCTTCTGTTCACCTTTCCCATGGTCACATGGAACTCTGGGAGCCTTGCAAAGGAAGTTGGACACCTTAGAGCCACAGGAACGCATGCAATAGTAAAAAACGCAGAAGTAATCTAAATGTCCAACAATAAGGAATGGATTCAGTAACTTATGACATATTCATACAGTATAACGGCCGTTAAAACATATCAAGATAAAGGATAAAAGAAAATGTCCATGACATTTTTATCTTTTTTTTGGTGGTACTGAAGGTTGAACTCAGGGCCTCTAACATTAGGCAGGAGCTTCTCCACGTAAGCCACACACCCCCAACCCAGCCATGATATTTTTATTAAGAGGGAAATAACGCTAATAATAAATTAGTGCTTAAAGTACAATTCCACTGCAAAATGTAGAACTACAGGTAGAAAATGTGTGCTTTGTAAATGTACAGACATAGCCTCTTGAGTCCTCTCCAATTTTGCTAAAATGTAGTCTGGATTACGTAATTCTGTCTTCTACCCTTTAGAGTTCAACTCCCCCTCCATGCACTGAGGGCTCTGAAAGCTAGAGTTCTTCTAGTATGTCACCATTTTCACAGGGTCAGCGCATCCCTCCCTTCTAGACTCACTCTTTCTCTACTCTGTTGGTCGAGAGCTCTGGAATCATCCACAACTTCAATCAGTAACCAATTCCTGCTGGCAGTTTCTCTGTGACCCTGGCTAAGTCTGCCCACATCTCTCGTTATCTTTCAGCACTTTACGTCAGGCCTTGTTATGTCATACGTGGACCTTCACAGCACAGCCCTCCCTGGTTCCTCTATGTTCACCTCATCTGCCCCCAACGACTGCACACACAGAAGCCAGGTGATCTGTCTATTTGGCAGGACTGGCTGTGTCACTTTGGCTTCATACCTTCTGCCTTGGACACAGCTTAAGTTCTTAGTGTGATCGTTGATTCCTCCAAGAATCTTCCCCAGCCAGACCTGAGAGCCAACACTTCCTGACTTTCCTCTTGTGCCCATGTATCTATGCTAAAACCTATCCAACCCCATCTATCCACCTATCCATCTCCATCTACCCGCATATCTAACCCCATTCATCCAACTTTCCACCTATTCATCCATCCACCTTTGTATCATCCACTTATCCATCCCACCATCCATCCATCTTTCCATCTCCACACATACATTTATCCATCCATACATACATACATCCATCATCCATACATCCATTCATCCATCCATCCATCCCCATCCACCCATCCATCTATCCATCCCCATCCATCTATTCATCCATCCATCTATCCAATAAAATCCAACAGTACTTCTTTCTGCATCCATGTGACTCAGGTATAAAAACATCCCTGTTTTTGTGGGAACAACCAGCAATTCCAGAGGCCTCATGGGAAATAAAAGACAATGGAATGAAGTAAAACATAACAATAGGGGTCTCTAGCTCCCATTCTTAATGCTTCCTATTTTGGTGGCTTCTGGAGATAATTTTTCATAATGATATATCTTACCTGCCTTTATCCCTCACCCTATGGGTCACATTTTGCTTGAGGTAAAAACACAGTCATTTGCACGGGAGACCAGTAAGAAGTCTGCTCTTTCAGAGCCTCTGTGATATGACTCTGATGACCTCCACTTGCTAAACTGGCCTGTCTCTCAGCATGCTCGTAGAAATATCTGTGCTTATGCAGATGAAGACTCATTTCATCCCGGGCTTTACATTTCCTTGATCTTGGTGCAGTCAAAGCAGGAAATGAAGAAACCAATCACAAGACTGGAAGAAGAGGTCAGGAAGAAGGGCTTTATTTTATTTTTAATTCCTCAAAAAAAATCACAAACATTTTAATTTCCTTTTTTTTAAAAAAAAATAGAGAATAGAGCTTTGTCCGTGTGTTGTTCATTTAGGAGCTTATTATTTATTGATTTATTTTAATGATGGAAACCCTCCATATAAGGAGGTGCCGAGTCCTAATGAGAACAGCAGCGTGAGCAGCGCTTCCAGCATTCGCCCTCAGCCTCGTGCGTCCCGAGGCTTCCTGGCATGCATATGTCTCATTACGGACACATGCCCTGTCATGTGTTATTCCTCACTTAGTGACAATTTGTCACTGTCACCCTTGACATGTCACTCCTCCGCAGACGGATTTGACTCCTGTGCCAAGTCTGACACTCGGATGAGAGGCAGTGGTAATCTGAATTGAAATAGCAGGTTGAGAGTGGCTAATTTCACTCTGACATAATTCTAATACCATGTAAAGAGAGAGAAGTGCTGTATTTAAAGGGGAGTTTTTTTCTTTTTTTTTAAAAAAAAGCTCTTTTTTCCCCCTATTCGCTCATGTTCTGAGCCTGAGTATTCAATTATTCTTTAGGATAATGCTTTTATTTTTGAAGGATTAACTCTTGCATTTTAATAACATGCATTTTCAATTAAGTGCTCTGAGATCCACGGATATAACTATTACTTAAACCATAAGTAATGCTTGCATGTGAAAGTTAGGAAGCATTGTGCTTTAGATAAATTACATTCAAATTAGTTCTTATTATAAATGGGATAGAAAATGGATTTTTTAGCTCTGGCTGGCCAAAGAGCCAACATTTGTATCTACTTCATTTGTTTAAATATATTTCAAGCCAGATTGAAATCCATAAGGCCTGACATTAATTGAACACTGCTGTATCAATGTACTCAAGTTTCATAAGCCACAGAGCAGTGAGTTTTTACTGGCTCCAGTGAGAAATATTCCAACGCTCTTACATGAAAATGGTATTGTTTATGTAGCGATTCTTTAAGCCATCATTAAGTGGTATAAATCTTAATAAAATGAATTTAAACACACCATATGCAGGGTATGGCTGTGTTTTAAGGAACTTCATTTTTTTTCCCAATAAAGAGATGATTACATTTTTTTTTCCTGTGGGAAGAGATTCTTTCGTACAATATTTTTCAGTAAACAGCACTTTTCTTTTGTAAAGGGCGTGAGATGGAAGGTTTGTGAAGGTTTTTCTCACCTTCCCTCCCTGCCTTCCTTGGGGATGGGAGGAGACAAAGGGAGAGCCATTTCTGTATTTGTCCTAGGAGGGAGGATGCACTTGGGCATTATGTGTGCTGGCTGGCTGCAAGGGAGCCAGCCGGTACTTGCTTTTACTTTTATGGAGTCAGAATCCAATTTGCCTATTTATAAAAGAGGATTAAAACGGGGTGAGTTGCTCAGAATTCTTGAGTTACAGCAAAGGTGCTTTCTCCCCGACCTTAGGAGATACAGAATTGTCATCAAGGTTGCTGGGTGATCATAGAACCAAGCAAGGGAACTTACAGAAATTCAGCGTCCAGAGGTACCAGGGTCCAAAGACAGGTCCCTCTGCAAAGGGCATTCCTTCCTCCTTCCATACTTACCAAGCACCTGCCAGCCACCGGATGCTAGGGCTGCTGCAGTGAAGGAGCTAAAGATGCTGTTCATTAGGTACTGCTGACCCAGGAGATGGATGCCAGGGCCACGTTGCATGATGGAACCTAGTCAAGATAGGAGAAAGGATGGGCATTCCATGCCATACCCAGACAGAGGCTTCAAGCTAGGTTAGAGTACCTGGTGATTCGAAAGCAGTAGTGGTCAGGGCCTTGTGGGTTTGGGGAGCTGGAACAGTAGGAAACAAGGCCTGGTGCTCATAGTGCACAGGAGACAGGAGGTGGAGACAGAGGCACAGGCATGGTGGGCCATTTGTGGCTTTGCCTGTGGAGCTGACCACTGGTAGCTTCCAGTGGGGCTCAGCCTCGTAGGATTGGGCCACACTTATAAAATGACTCAGCTGTGGTTTTCACCTCTATGTGATCCTTCCATCTGATGCTCATTTTCTTATAAAGAGGTAGTGTCCCCAGAAGAAGGTGGAGACCCCTGCAGAGACAAGAAGAGCTGAGGGGCCTTTCTCTGGCTGCTGGCTGCTGTGTTCCCAATTTAGAGGACAGAACGACCAGCTTACCTCTGTTTCCTTGCTCATTGCTCAGTCATTCAGTCACCCATCCACTGGCTATTGAGTGGTGTCAGTGCCAAGCCAGGACAGAGGTGAGTATTCCCACCATTCTCAGCCCTCCTGGAGCTTAGGGCTCAGTGGGTTGGAGGGGTGCGGACGTAACAGGAAACACAGGTGGTGTGGCAGGAATTGTAGGAAGGCTGAGGTCTGAGAATGTATGGAGTCATCCTATGAAATGGGGATGAGAGTTGGATCTGCCAGGTTCTGGAGAGGAAAAAGACACAGCCGACTTGGAGGTGGAGGATTGGCCTGCTAGAGCACCTGTAGGTAATGACTTTGATCTTGGGTGAGTCTGCTGATGTTGGGGTCTCAGAGATCTTGCCCATAAACTGTGGACAGTAAGGATGATGTAAAGAAAAAGCCTGGTTTACAGCAAGCTCAAGAATGGTTGGGGGAACTCGGGTCAGGAGGACTGGATGGGACTGTCTGTGTATTAGAGTAGATGGGAGAAGCCCACGTACGATCGTGAGCATCAAGGTCGCACTTAGTCTCAGCAGCCTACAAGTCATGTGGCATTATCCCCACCTGACAGGTGAGGATGCTGAGGCTCAGGGAGAGGAAGCAACTTGCTTCTGGTTATGTCTCTCCACCCTCTTGCCCTGGTTGCCTTCCACAGCTTTCAGTCTGTCCCATACACTGCCAGATGCAGTGTCTGGAGGTCCTTTTGGTTGTCACAAGGCACAGGAAGACTCTTCACAATGGACTATGAACAGGTCCCACAAGTTACTAGTGCTGAGGACAGGAGATTCTCATCCAGTAGGAGAGACACAGATATCATCTGGTTCAGACCTCAGCAGCAAATGTGGTGTTTGTGGTCAGTATAGGCTATTGTGGGAACAGAGCAGGGGACTTGAACCTGAGCCCAGTAAGGGGGTTGATAGGGGAAGGGAAGGCTCATCTGGAGTTTTCATCTAGGAAGTAATTTTGCAGTGAGACCTGGAAGAAGGACAGAAGTGATTAAAAGGACATGGGGAGGGGACACATTGGGCCAAGGCCCAGGGGGTGAAAGGGCAAGGGTGCATGTTTTGGGGTTTCGAGAGATCACACCTGAAAAGGCATGTGGAGAGAGAGACTGGAGATGCAAACTGAGGCCTTGCATTGTATTGCATCCTAGGGGCTTGGATTTTACTGAGAGGGAAATAGGGAGCTATTGAAGGATTTGGAGTAGGGAATGGCTATAATTAGATTTGCATTTTAGTTAGATTGAGAGGTGTTCTCAATCCTAGCAGGCTGGGAAGGGCTCCTTTATGGCCTCTCCCCTTGGACATGCCCCTGGGACTTACCTTTTATGCTAACTCAACTCTTATCATGGACCCATTTTCTAGGCAGAAGACTTAGTAGTTCCATGGGCCTCGCCCATTAGGGTCACACTCAGGCTCCCAAAGACTTTCAATGAAGCCGTGGTGTCATGCCAATAGAAATTGATTCTTGGCCACCAAGGAGCCTGTGTCCACTGCTCAGATGGTGGCCACGCTGGCCTTTTCCAGGGAGGGAGAGCAATGACATCAGACCAATTTAGCTCTTTCTCTAGGGCTTGGCCTGAGAGTCCCTGGGCCACTGTGTTTTTAAGCCCTGGGTTAATTGGGGAGTCACAGAGACAAAGTCACATGGCTCTCTGTTGTTCAATAGTCCATTAGGCAGGGACTTAAAGGCAAAATGGTCATAGGAATCTCTGGAGAGAAAACTCATTACTGGGACAGCAAGTTCTAATTAGTGGCATGGCCCAAAAGGACCAAGGTGCAAAAAAACAAGGTCCTCAGCTCTTCTCCCAAAGGGGCCCCATTACCCAACTGCCTGCCTCCTGCTGCAGAACTTGCTCACAAACAACACAAACATTTCCTTAAAAAACCCGTCTTTGTCATTCACCATGGCCACCAGAAGGCAAAAAATGCTTTCAGTCATTGGAAGAAAACCAGAAAGACCACTAGCTTTCACCAGGCAATTTCCTCTGTGGACAAGAATGGAAAGGCCAGTTAGATGTGGCCCCCAGAAGTGGCCCTCTTTGTGCTGCAGTGGGAAGCCACACATCCCAGCTCTGGAATCAAGGGCACCTTCTGAAGGCCCCACATGTCAGAGGCTCTGCTCCTTGTGCCACTGAAGCCCCAGGGAACCACACAGCCACTGAGCAAGGTTCAGCCTCCTCTATTCTGTGGGCGGTATGGCGAAGGTGGTGGAGGTCTTGCTTGGGCCAAGGGTGGAGATGTTTGCCCTGGGGTGGCAGAGCAAGCGTGGGATTTGGCCTCAGAGATCTGACTTCTGGTTTTGACCTTAGCATACCTGAAGAAGTCTGTCGGCTGTCCTGAGCGGGGCTGCATGTCCATCTTTGGAAGAAGGATACAGACTGCTTCGTGTGATGCAGACGCTCAGCACAGGTGCACGTGTGCACACACACTCACGCTCTCACCAAGAGCATGTTCCTTTTCTCCTTCCCACAGCACAGTGGCTGCGCCCTTCTCCCATCTGCTCCTCAGAAGGACACGCTGAGTATGATGGATCTGAGCTGGGAAGCCTTGGGTTTGATCTCCTCTCTGCTGTACAGCATCCTCCTTAAACTCCCTTCTTCTCATTTCCAACCAAGGAGGCAGGACTTTGTGGTCCCTGAGGTCTCATTGTAGACTGGGCCAACTGTTCTATTAGAGAGTACTGGGTCCAGGTTAAAACTGGGCAGCATGTTAAAATCCATTTCCTCACGTTCAAAGGGCAGAGGTCTCTCAGCTGCAAAGATCATAAATTCTGAGAAGATTCTGGGGGCTATGTACCGCCGAAACAAAAATGCCTCTTCAGCGGGCGTGTGTGCTCCCGGGCGTTAGATGTGATGAGATAGCCGTTTCTCTCTGTATCTTAACTTCACTCTCTCTGTTGCATGGCCAGATAATGGGTAGCGAATATTACCATGACATTCTCAAATTATGTTTAGTGATGCAGCAGAAAAAGAAAATTAATTTCACTCATTGACAAGCTTGTCAATTTACTTATATTGACTATTTGATGCCTGCACCACAGATGGCAAAGTTCACATACTGTAAAATACATCATTATTAATATTGTCTTGAGCCATTGTGAATCTCTGGGAGCTGAGCGATAGCTGTTTCTTCAAATCAGATAAGTCTTAAAGAATGTAAGATAGTGTGTGTTTATATTCATATTTTATATTATAAACCATCAAAGGCATCTTGAATAAGTCATCTTTGATTGCCCTCATCCCCACCCCCTCCAACCCATCAGTCGCTAAGCCCTGCCAATTCTATTTCATAATATTCTCCATCTGTCCCCTTCTTTTTATTCTGGTTGAGGCCATGGGCTTTAGCTGGACTATTGTGACAGACCCCTACAAGGCTTCTGCTCTCAGTCTCTTCCCTTCCCAAATCCCCGCCCCCATTCACAGGATTGCTGGTCCACTACTCACTCCAGCGCATTCTGTGGTTCTCATGCTTTCTGATTAATGTCCACCATGCAGCGGCCATCATGATCTGTCCTTAGAATTTAATTACAGCCTCCCACCCTTTAAGAACTTTTGGTTTCATGTATAGGCCTGGTTCGGCATCCAAGCTTGTTCAGGAATGGTTAAATCAGAATTCTTGGGCTCCTCTGTAGCTCTTTAAAGTAAGTTAAAGATTCCGAATGGACCTGGGAAACTGGACGGTAAAGAAGCAGTGTGATCTGCTATCGTGGACCTGCAGACTTGCCTGCTAGTCTGGCCAGACCTGAAGTCCTTACCCCTCATTCCTTTCTCCCCATGGTGTGACTTCTTGTCCATCTCCCTTCTCCAAGCTGAAACTCCTGCTGTGAGGGGTTCTCTGACCACCACAGCTAAAAAGCACCCCTCTCTCCCTCTCCCTTACCCATGGCCCTTCACAGTCTGGCGAGATGAGACTCCCTTCACTGAAGCAGGAGCAGTCTCCATTTTTCTGTTGTTTCTTTGGTTTCCACACCTCTGACAGATGACTAGGACATTTAACCATGGTTTGTTTTGCTGTTACCAACAATCCATATCCTTACAGCACTTTGCAGTATTTTAAAAACATATTCAGTTCTCTTAACTCATTTTGCTAAAGTGGAGCACCTCCTATGTTAGCCGTGGGGCTGTACCAGGGAGTCAGAACATAGAGGAGCCACTGTCTCCTGGCAGGGTTGAGGGTAGAGATATGGAGGGACCACTTGGGACAGCAGACTGTGGGCATGCCTATGTCTACCATGATAGCTGAGATCTAGGACTGTGCCTGGCTCATAGCAGGTGCTCTGATTAAACTACCAGCAGCTAACATACCCCAAGTGTTTACTGGGAGGAATACAATGCACCTCAAGTTAAACATGAGTGACCACTTAAGGGATGCCACCAGGCTGCTTTGTCCAGGGAGGTGCAGGGGATGGGGAAGAGTGGGTGCAGGTGCAATAAGGTTCCCTGATGTGTCCACCCAACTTGTGAGACAGGCACGTGTCACTAGCCCAATGCACATGTCCTCAGGGTGGTTTGTGGAGACACTGTGAGCTACTGTGGTTTCAACAGGATGAGACAGGGGGCTTTGGCTTCTATTCTGGGAGCTGTTTGATGAAGTCACAGCCCCTGTGCCTGGAAAGCTGGGCTGAGCAACTGTGGACCACACCCCCAGCTCTGTCCTGGTAGACATAGACTTTTAGGGGTCTCCTGCAACACCAGATCTTTCTAGCTCTTTTCTAGGCATTTTTTTTTGACAAAAGTGGGGTTTGAACTCAGAACCTTACACTTTCTAGGCAGGTGATCTACCGCTTGAGCCACACTCCAAGCCCCTTCCTGGTTCTTTTCTAAGAAAATTCTGCTCACAGTAGGAACTCAGGATTCCCCATGAAATCTTCACTGTGGTTCAGAACCCCACCACTACCTGTTGCCTGCTCCTGAGAAAAACATTTGAACCATGCCTGGATTGGTGTGGTGGGGTCCCACCTCAATCCTTTACTTCTTCAAGCCAACCCTGAGTTCTCAGCAGGAAACTTACATTCTTCCATGGCGTTATCTTAGGCATGGCTTTGGCTCAGCACTTTCTCTGAAGCCTCTGCAGTCTTCATGGTTGGTGGGAGAGGCGACTCCCCAGAGCCACAGACAACCATAGCAAGGCCCTTTGGGCATCTGTCCTGTAATGGGGGATTACTGGCAGCACCAGCCTGGGATCACTCAGCCCCAGGAGAGCTCCAAGATCCTTGTCTTCAATTAGACACCTGCCCTTCTTCTCCCATTGGCCCCAGAATTGGAGACCTGGTAGGCTCCAGCTTCCCACTTTCCCACTCAGAGAGGATGCTGGGATATCCATTCGTCTATGGAGAACTGCCAATTAGGATCAAAATGGCACTTGGAATGAGCCTTCAAGTGTAGTCTTGTAAATACAAATCGGTTGTAGCAAAACTTGCTGTCTGGCTGCTAAAGTGAGACAAAAAGTCCTAAGAGGAGAAAGTGGATCTGAACAGAGATAAGGAAGACAAAAAAGCCCATTGGGTATCTGGAAAAGAGTGGCATGCTGGGTAATGCTGGGCAGAGGTGCTTGTATCTCTGTTCTCAGTGCTGACCAGCCAGCAGCTTTGGGTACTGCTACTTCTCTCTGTGGGCTGATGACTCCTGATCAAACTTTTCCTGGAGTTTCTATCCTGCCCGTGGTGTGGCAGTGATGGAGGGTGTGAGACAGGAAGGTAACTGGGTAGAGTTGTCAGAGTGACCCTGCCCTGAAGAATCGTGAAGCAGAGGAAACACCTCCTCCTTTTCTTCTAGGAATTAAGGGGAGATCACATGTCACCTGTAGTGGATTAGAACCTTAGTCTTGATTTCCAGCCTGGTGGTCTCCCATTCCTGATCCTCCAGTCACAACAATTCATTCTTCAGAGTCTAACCTGAAACCTTCCAGGAAGCCCTCCTGATTCACCCAGATGTGACCACTCTGTCCTCTACCCCCTCCAAATGTCATTTATGCTACCTATTCCTTTAAACTGTGAGAGCTTGCCTGACTGGACTGGATGTCATTTCTTTCTGTGCTTAAGCATGAGCAGATCAATGACTCAGAAGATGTGTACTGGATGGATAAACCCCTGACCAATAACTGTCCACCTGCCCAGGCCCTGGGTCCATCAGTTCCCAACTTGCTCAGACACCTGCCTTAAAGATAACAGCTCTCAGGAATTCACCAACAGCCACAACAGCACCTGACCCAGCTCCATTCCTCTGGTTTCCAGGTCTCTGACTCTGAGTCTGACCTTGGTTCCCAAGCATTGTCAGGCAAGGTGAAGGTATGTCTTGCTTGAATGCACTGGGAAACTGAGGCTTATGGAGGTGGGGTTCTTTTTCAAGGCCCTATGACTCTGCATGGCAGAACTGCCCTTCAGGTATCTGAAGCCCCAGTGAAGTTGGTGGTTTCTTTCCTCTTCTGTTTGTAGGAATTTCTAAACAGCTACTGTTCCCTGAAACTTTGAGACTGCCAATTCTACTTTGCTGGTTGAAAAGACACATTGCCCATTTCTTCCCTCTGCTCTGCATCTGATACTTCCACACTGAGCTGCCCCTATCTCTCTGACCCTCGCCAAATCTTATTTCACATTTACTGGGTAGCTGGCAACTCAGCAGCCTTGTAGAGTAGATATTATCACCCCTACTTTACTGTAAAGATCTGAGGCCAGCAAAGGTGAAGAGACATGGTCCAGGTCACAGTCAATAAATGTGGTAACAAGGATTTAAACCCAGAGTGATCCAGCTCTTCAACACCACATTCCCCTCGGCCTCAAATCCTTCATTACTGATGTCTTGGGAACATCTGGTCAGGTATCCTGAGCAACGAACCTGCAGGAAGAAACCCACTCTGTGATTTATTTTCTCTGAGGTTCCCAGGATATTTTTTTTCCTCCTTTCAAAATGCAGCATTGCGATATTCCCACCTGAGGTCATTAGCCTCAGCATAAGTTAAAAACGAAGTGTTTGTGTCCATCCATCTAATTGCTCAGACACCATCAAGCTCTCATTACCATCAACCTAATTATTTGGAAATCCAGCATATTATCCCTTTCAATAATTAGGCAGATGATAAGCATTTGCTCCACCTGCCCAGGGATGGGAGGTAAACCTGGTGTGAGAGAGGTGGAGAGAAGGGAGCCTGGCCAGCCTGGGGAGGAAGTGAGTGTCTGCACTTGCAGACACCCACTACCTGCTCCTGATTGCTTCCAGTCACCCAACTTTCAAAGACACTAGCAAGAGTCTCACCTTAATGAGCAGGGAGGATGGGACACAACTGGTTGGAGGGGACATTGTTACAGAGCTGGATCCTAATTGTCACACTCAGCTTGCTGGATGTGGTGAAAAACAGACCAGCCGAAGATTTCTAAGACATTTCAAACCTTAGCATAAATGTTTCTGCATGTCAATTGGCAAGAACTGTCCTTGTCCTGCATAGTGGCCTCCCCTGCTTTTTCATGCTGGTGGGTTTGCTTTTTGGCACTGGAAGTGACTCTGGGGGCAGCCCTGTGAACTGAGGAAGGAATTTTTATGGCAGTCTGAAATGCACCATGAAACTGCAAAACTTGGAATGGAAGAGATCTTGGTAGTTCGTTCACTTAATCCCCTTATTTTATAAATAAGGGGGCTTTTCTGCAGGGGTAAACTCATGTGCCTTAGAGTCATGCACTAGCGTTCAGAGCCAGGGAGCTGGAAAGAGATGGATAAGCAATTCTAGGAAGAGCTGCAATTTACTGAGTGCTCACTGTGTGCCTGACCTTGTCCTTTTGTGCTTATGTGGTCACCCACATAATATTCTCACATGTCCCTTTATTCTCTTCATTTTGCAGATGAGGAGACTGAGGCCCAGAGAGTTTAAGCAGCATATTCAAGGTTCTATATGGCTACTAAGTAGCAGAGTCAAGATGTGAACCCAGGCAGCTTAGTGCACCCTCCAGCCTGGAGGGGTATGACTAGTGGAGTTGTTCAGACCAACCTACAGGGCTGTCCCTTGAGTTATTTCTAACACCCCGGCAGGCAGAGTGTGCTTGGGCCTGGGGCTGTGCATGGTGACTAGAGGTCCAAGTAGCTTGGAAAGGGTGATGACATGTGGGCTAAATCCTGAGGGAGGATCAGTTGTTGGTCAGGGGAAGAAGTGGGGAGAGAGCAAGCCTCAAGACCCAAATCCAGATGGTCCTCTACTTGAGATGGAACCCTGATATACTGATTGTATACTGGAAATATTGTAAGTTCAACATGCATTTGACACACCAAACCTACCTTCCATCTCAGCTTAGACACACAACGCACTGTAGAGTGTCAGCTGTTTCCCCTTGTGGTTGTGGCACTGCCTGGCATCTATCAGCCTGGAGGAAGATCCAGATTTGAAATTCCAAGAATGACTTCTATGTATTGTTTTTACACCATGGTAAATCAAAGAATCATAGATTTTTTGACAGAATGAGGTCTGCCTGGTTCCCTGACCATGCTTGTTCTGTCACATCATTGGGCTCCTCTCTTGGTAAACCCAAGGCTCCTTTCTGTTTTGTTTTGTTTTTCGGAGCTACTGGGGTTTGAACTCAGGGCTTCATGTTTGCCAGGCAGGTGCTCTACCACTTGAGTTGTGCCTCTAGCCTTGGGCTCTTTTCTGAGCCCACTGTGACTTGGCCCATCTGGGAGCTGAAGGGGGCATCTTACCAGGCATGTGTTAGGTACACCAGAGTGTGTGCAATGCTGGTGTGAGGGAGTGGGGGCACTGGGCATCCATAGGTAGCTTGCACAGTTATGGTGTATGGTGACCAGGATGTTCATGTTAAAGCCACACAGGGGCCTGTGCCTGAAGAGGACTTTGTGCTCTCTAGAGCAGGAGTCCCTGCCCCCTTCTGTTTCTTGACCTTGCCTAGCTGCATAGCCATTGGGATGGAATGCATCCATCTGTGTTCAGGAAAACCTGCCTGTTTTTGCCACTCTTGTTTCTGTGTGTGTGACTGCAGGGAACAGCCTTTTGACAGCCTGGCTCTTAGAGGACTGAATCTGTCCTGCAAAGATGCGAACTTCTCACACTTGGCTTTATGTTTTCCATAAGCAGCAAGTCTAACAAGGTGGGGGGGGGGCGGTCAAAGACCTTAAGCTTCCTGAGCAAGGTGTGTGACAAAGGGCAAACATCAGGAGAAGGGGAGGTCTCTCTCTGAGGCTAATTACCAGCTAATTGTGAAGGCCAGCAGCTTCCCAGGCCCCTTCCTCTTCCCAGGGCCTCAGCTGGAGGGAATCTCTGAGCTGCACCTCTGAGCCTTTTGCTAAGCCCAGCAAACCACAGATAAACACAGCAGGTTCCCGCTGTATCAGGGCCCTGGACCTCCGGTCAGCTGAGCTGGGTTCAAACCCCCGCTGCCTCTTTCTGGCCGTGAGGACTTGGGATGCTGCCTGTCTTTCAGCTTCCTATTTCTTCATCTGTAGAGACAAATAAGCTACCTACTGTCTGAGTGTCTTAGGGCTGTCCTAACAAGGTACTACAGTTGGAGTGTCTTAGAGAACAGAAGTTTATGGCCTCCCAGGTCTGGAGGCCACAAGTCCGGGATAAGATGTGGCAGGGCCACGCCCCTTCTGAGGGGCTGGGGAAGGGCCTGAGCTTCGATCATTTCTTGACTTTGTGGCAGAGAGCTCCAGTCTTCACTTTCTTTCTTTATGGGCCTTTGTATCCAGATTTGACCTAGGACATAGTTGTATTGGGTTAGGGGTCATTCTATTCCAGTGTGACCTCATCTAAACTGAGCACACCCTATTTCCAAATAGGGTCTTACAGGTGTTGGGGGTTAGGACTTCAGTGCCCTTTTTTTTGGAGGGGGGAGGCAGAACAATTCAACCTACAATGAAAGTGAAAAGATGTGAGCCCTGCCCTCAAGGAGTTCCCAACTATTGATAGAGGCAAAAATTGTAGTCATGTAAGGAAGAAAGAAAGTTCAGAGCAATGGCACAGGGCCACAGAATTGTCAGAAGGTGGGTAGTGGGTAGAAGGGGGAGTCACAAGGAGCAGGCTCCCTGTGACCCAGAGACAGTGTGACTTGGAGTTACTTCCATGTCTCCACTTACTTGTGGTGCTGTCTGGGCCTCCAGGAGAGGTGGTGCTGGGCACAGACTTCCTCTTTCTCCTCCTCCTCCTTCCCTTCTTCTGCTTCCTCCTTGTTGCCTTGCTGGCCACTGTTGACACAGGAGCTCTGAAGCAGTGGGGAGACTCATGGGTTCCCTCACCCCATGAACATGGCCCGAATCCTGCATCCACTCCTGTGACATGCCCCCAAAATGCTTTGTAGCCAAACCATAAAGGACTGGAGCTGACTCAGCCACTTGGCAATAGTCTGGGGCTCCATGAAGGGAGGTCTTGACCTCTCTCTCAGAAAAGAAACATTCTTGCAAGTAGGTAAATTCAAAAAAAAAAAAAAGAAAAAGGAAAACAAAAGATTTTGTTTCAAAATAATCTCCACTGAAGATTATAAGAACTGTCATTTCTATCAGGCTGAAGTCTAGTCTTGAGCACATGGTGACTTCCTTCCCCAGGCAGGGTGGCTGTCATGTTTGGGTTGTGTTCGTCACTTAGCTTCTGCCATTTGTGAAGTTCAGCAGAGGCTGGCTGAGTTTCCCGTTCTGTTCCTTCCACTCCCTGCTCTTCCCCTTTTCCCCAGTATCAAGGCACACAGACCATCAGAAAGTGCATCGGGCACCTCAGGCTGCAAAGCCTGGGTTCCAATGGCAGCTCTCCACACACCTGAACGTGGCCTTGGGAACCTGGCAACCGTAAAGGGGCCGATGGTGTGATACGAAGGCAATGTTGGAGGATCAAGACAACAAAGTCTAGAAAAATGCCTCAGAGTGTGTCCCCCACATTTTGAGCGCCATGCATGGTGGCTATTACTTTCTATGTCATAGCCCAGGTTTTGCACTTGACCTTGCATTCTTCACTGACACTGTGCAGTGGTCAAAACTGTAGACTATGGGAATTTCCTGTGTCTGTATCTTGACTCTACTGTGGGAACTTGGACAGCTTTCTTAGACTCTGTTGTCTCAGTCTTCTTATCTATAAATTGGGGCTTAAAAACTGTGCACAGTCATGATGAGAACGTAATGAGTTGATGTATAAATTAGCAAGTGCTTGGCAAGTTCAGGCTGCTGTGACAACATGCTATAAACTGGGTGTTTTATAAACAGCACAAATTTGTTTCTCATGGTTCTAGAGGCTAGAAAGGCAGGCCACCCGCTGATTTTGTGTCTGGTGAGGGTCTGAATTATGGTTCTTACATGGCACCTTCTCAATATGATCTCCCTAATGGATTTTTTTAAAAAATAAGGGCACTAAGCAGATACCTTAAAAGCAACTGAGGCCAATGGGAGAAGGGGACCAGGAACTAGAGAAAAGGTTAGATCAAAAAGAATTAACCTAGAAGGAAACACACATGCACAGGAAATTAATGTGAGTCAACTCCCTGTATAGCTATCCTTATCTCAACTAGCAAAAACCCTTGTTCCTTCCTATTATTGCTTATACTCTCTCTTCAACAAAATTAGAGATAAGGGCAAAATAGTTTCTGCCGGGTATCGAGGGAGTGAGGGGGAGAGGGAAGGGGTGGGGGGGTAAGGGAGGGGTGAGGGCATGGGAGAGAAATGACCCAAACATTGTATGCACATATGAATAATAAAAAAATAAAAATTAAAAAAAAAAAAGGGCACTAATTACAATCACAAGGGCTCCATCCTTATGACTTAATCTGCTTCTAAAGATCCCTCCTCCAAAACCATCACTCTTGTGGGTGAGGATTTCAATATAAGAAATGTGTGTGGGCTGACACACTAGTGCTTTGGTCTCCTGAACACTGCAGAATAACAATCACCTCGTTTCTGCATTAATGCCTCTAGTAGAAAAGTCAGAATGACTGAGTAGCATGGAGGCTGGGGGTGTCCAGTGAACTCCTATGACACTTGCTGCTACAGTTCCTTTTCCATTCACTCCTTTGAGGGCCTGCTCTTTGCCAGGCACTGTGGTAGGCCCTGAGATAAAGAAAGAATGAAATGATCAAGTTCTTTTCTCTAGTGGGGCTTGTGGTCTATTGAATGAGAACAGGAGAGAGAGAGAGAGAGAGAGAGAGAAGGGGGCAAACTTCTCAGTACTCCAGGCAGATCTGTCCGTTTCCCAGGTGAGAAGAAGGGCCCCTTTCCCTCTGCAAATGTTTTCTCCCCACACAGCTGCTCACACTCTTTGCCTTCCCTTGTCCTACCTGAGTCATGGCTCCAGAGTCACATTCTGCCATTTTCTCCCCACTCCACACACCATTTCTAATTTCCCTGTTGAGGCCCCTCTGGATGTGTCTCCATATTTGGAACAGCCCAGGCTCACCACAGTGACTCCTGCTCTCATTCTTTGTAGGGCCCCGGCCAACCCCAACCCGGGCTCCTTTTGGCACAGAGTGCTATCAAGAAATCAAGACCTGGGGATCCAGGCTCTCAGACTATTTCTGAGTACTTCCTGGGAAAAAAAGAGACCAGACCCTTCCCTTCTGGTGGTGACAACCTGTAATACAATGTTATTTTAATTCTACCATCAGAAGGAAAAAAATCTCTGGAAGGAGAATTCAGGACACCCTTAAACCTCTCGACTTTTATTTCTCATGTGCAAGGCTTGCCAGAGCATGTGGCCAGATGTTTGCCAGTCTCTACTTTGAACTGGACACTGAGGCCCAGGGCAGTGCAGAAGGGAGAGAGGTTCCTGAAGAATGTCTAGGCTTCATGCAATGCCAGGGGTGTTTTGCTGCCCGTTCCTTCCCTACCTCCCTTCCCTCCTCTCCTCTATGGAACCTACAGTTTTTGGATTATATGAGTCCCTGGCACACAGAAATGAAAGAGGCAGACAATGACCTTGCCCTGATGCAGCCCAGAGCTGGGCAACACACAGGTTACTAGTGGACAGATCACACAAACAGAGATGCAAGCTCAGAGGAGAGAGGGTATAGCCCCAGGATGCAGAACAGTAGGTTGGGGTTGGTGGTAGACATGAAGCTTAATGTGGAGAAGGTGAGAGGAGACCTCTCTAGGGAGGAGACCAGAAGGATGAGAAGACACTGGTCTTGGAAAAGTGAGGGAAGAACATGGGTGGCAGAGGGAATGGCACACGAGAACTCCCAGAGGCAGGATAGGGCTCGGTGTACTCCAGCAGCTCACAAGGAAGCTGAGAAGCCTGGTGAAGTGAGTAGAGAAGAGACACAGAACATGAGGCTGGAGCAGGAGCCAGATCATAGACTCCAAAAGTCATAGCAAAGGTTTGAATTTGGACAGAGAGAAGGCCCGGAGAGCAGGGAAGCACATCTGGTAATTGAAAAGATGAAGAAAAAAAAAAGTAACAATAAAGTGCTTGTTTACAGGGAGCCACGACGAGGGTAACGGATAGTGGCCAGGCAGGCCATATGCACTTGGCTAACAGAATTAATCATGTTTGGTGCAGCGCAAAGCAAGAGCGACAAGCACAATAAAACATTTAAAGACGAGAGTAGATTTTAATTTTAGGAATCATCTAAAACAATATGATAATGATGATAGCCAAGTTGGCCCCGTGAATGTAAAATCCAAATAGGACACAAATTAAAGTCATAAATAATATTTAATTTGCCATCCCCATGCATTCTCAAAAGTCATATTGATGAAAAAAGTTATTAGAATGAATCAAATGGAGACTCTTGTATGTCTGGAATATTTAGTGGACTGGAGAAACCCTAGCAGGAAAAATCCATAACACGATGTATGAATTGGAAATTGGATGAGAACAGTATGATTTTCAACTTGCATTTATCGAGCAAACACGGACTTGATTTCCAGGGCCATTTAACTAGATTAGAACAAATAAGACTGATTTTTAAGAACTTGTGATTAATGACATGCAATTCTTTTAAAGCAGTTTTGTAAATACTTTGTCCCGAAGATACCCTGCGCTCTCATCTGTTACTGAGCCTCCAGCTATGGGACTTGAGGGACCTTGTCTTGCTGTCACTGATGGCTTCTTTGTGCATCATGTTTTTATGAACTTGGATCTTAAATTCAGTGAGTGTACCTTGTACAATGTATATGCAAAAGTGGGAGAGGCGGATGGGGGGGCTGGGGGTAGGGGAATGGTGTAGAATATGAAGAATGGTTATGGAGATGGCTAAGGCTATTCACACAAGTAAACAGGATGGCGAAATGCAGAGAGCGGGGAGAACAAGGAACCTGCAAGGACAGAGTGATGGCCAGCGTGAGTGAAAAGCACAACCCAGGTACCAAGTCTGTGAGTGGAGCAATGGTGTTCCCACAGTAGGGCTGGGGCACGACCATTCCAAATAATGCAGGGAAGGAGATTCCCCTGTCCCCAGAGGGGGCCCAATGTGTAAATGTAAGTTGTGGCCAGCCAGGGAAGCACTACAACTATGACATTGCAGAGGCAATTGACCGAGAATCTGAAACAAGGCTGCGTGATACCCACTTCATCTGCAAAGCCAGACCTGTGAGAAGTGGGACCAGGGGACTCCAACAGTGCAGGGGTGGACTTCCTTCCCTTCCCATGCACTTGGAAATGAGCGCCAGTCTGGCCTTCCTGGCAACATGCCAGAGAGTCCTTCTCATCCCTTCTCTGTTTTGTTCTCTGGCTAGAGGCATCCATCCATCCCTAGCCCTGTGAGCTCCCGTGGAGACACCCCCACTTCTCATATACACGAGGAATGTACCCCCCTTGCTGGTTTCTGACTCAGGCTCTGACTCTGACTCTCATCCATTTTCCACCAGGCCACTGCCTGTGATCCTTCCAAATTGCAAATTGGATCCCGTCCTGTCCTCCTTAAAACCCTTTGAATGGCTCCCTGGGGCAGTGTTTTTCAATCTTTAAAAAACCCCACTTGCTGTGTGATAACTGATGACAACAGCTCCTATTTATCAACAGCAAGCTGTGCATCCAGCTCTCCTGAGGTGCCAAGGCCTGGGCTTGTTCCATCCTAGTACCCTGGCCTGGCTCCTCTTGGCCCCAGGTGAGGACCTGGGGTCTTGCCCAAGGTGATGTCACCCAGCTGCTCCAAATCCAGGTCTGATGGGTGCTCTCTTTGACTATCACATAAGTCTTCTTTGACCCTCTGAAACCTCTTCAGGGCACTGGGTCTCCTGCAGGTGGCGCCTCTCCCTCTGACCATGCATGCATTGTGTTCCCTTGGGGTCACTGCCCTGTTCCTGTGGGACATCTGACCCAAGATTCTCCCAAGGAGGGACTAGGCTGCCATGGGTGCCACAGGCATCTACCTCCAGCCTGCCTCTAGCTCGTCTTCCAGCCATCAGCTCTACCTGTCCTGTTTCTTGCTTTTCTGCCTTGAGTGTCCTTTCTCTACCTCTTCTGATTCTTGCTCATCCTGAGATTCAGATAAACATCACCTCCTCCAGGAAGCTTCTCCTGAATGCCCCAGGCAGGTCAGGGGCCTTACCTGTGCATTCTTGCTGCACATAGCTCCTTTCTCCATTGCTCTGTATTCCCCTTTCTCGTCTCTCCTTAACTAGTCTGTGGGTTTCCAGGGGAGAGTAGACTGTGCCCATTTTTCATTTGTGCCATGCATTCATTCGGCAGAGCTTGCTGCTGTGAATGTCGTGGAGGTGGAAGGAGAACATGTGCTTGGTGTATACTGTGACCTGGAGGCCACAGATGGACAGGATGGGCTAGGTCTTTGGGGCCAGACTATGGTGACTGTAGAACCCTGCAGACCTGGAAGGAAGGGAGGAGAACTGAGGCTCCCATCCAGTCTTTGAAAGATCCTTCCTCTAAAGTGTCAGGGAGGTCTGGGCAGGGCGGGGAGCTGGGTGAATCGTGTGGGCCTCGATGCTATGGGGGAGCTGGCTTGGATGCCTTAGAGGCCGGGCTGCTTACCTTCTCTGACTCAGGGCTGGCGTCTTGGGAATCCTGGTCCCGAGGGTGGGTAGGAGGCAGACACAGGCCTCAGTGCGGAGTGGGCCCAGGCTTCCTTGGATTCTGCTGTGCTGCCCGTCCTCACCACAGTCACAGAAAGAGCTTGGGGGTAAAACACTGTGAAATAAATAATGAATATGGGCAGGAAAAAATAACACGAAAGTGCTCGGCTGGCTCAGGACTTTTGACAGGCCTGCTTGCCTGGCTCTGGGCTCTCCCTGTCTCTCCCAATTACCACCTCTGCCTCTGCATGTTGCCATAGGAGCACCAGGTCATCTCCCAACAACTGTGGCTGAAAAGTTCTAGCACCTACCTCTCAGCACCCTCAGTTTATGTCTTCTCCATGCTCCCAGGAAAGGCAGCTAAGGGAGCCCTGGGCCTCTATGGAGAACCAACCAGGGCCAGCGAGGCTTGAAGGGAGAGGCTCAGATTTCCACTGCTGGGTCTGAAGCCTGGCCTGCTACTCCCACTGGCACAAGGTCATCTAAATTTGGCAGGCCTTAGTCTTCCACCCTAGAGGTGGGAACAGTGATGGAACTAGTCTTGGGTGGCAGATCAGGGCCACCTTGTCTACTGTGGGCGTGGCACTGACCCTGCTCATCATTACTGATATGGGGCCTAGGAGAGAAGGAAGGTCTCTTCCATATGGAGGGCAGTGTGGAGGAGAGGGACACCCAGTGCTGCAACATGGAGGGTGCAGGAGGGCTAAGTTCTCACTGGGCCTTTGGCTTACTGCCTGGCCACAGGCCTTGGTTTTATATCTTCTTAGGAGGCAGCTTGCTTTATTAGAGGCTGGACAGAGTCCACTTGCTGAGCACTTATAGGGGTGTCAATCTGGGAGTAGGCTGCTGGCTTGGTCAGAGGACTCTGACTTCAGTTGCAGGGACAAATGCTGGCACACCCAATGGGTGAGTCAAAGGCTCCTCATGCCCATCCAAACCCTCCCCTCTGCACTCCCTCAGCCCTGCTTTCCCTCCCTGAACCCCTCCCCGCACCTCCTTCTCCCATGCCTCAGCCACATTCCACCTCCTCTGGGAAGCCCTCTGTCAGCCAGGGTCCAACTAGAAGGCGCAACCACACCAGTCATCCAGCAGACAAACCTGACGTATAGAGCATTCTGCTTCACACCTACTGGGATGGCCGTTACCAACAAGGCAGAACATGACAGATACCAGTGAGGATCCGGAGGAAAGGGAACCTTTGTGTACTGCTGCTGACAATATCAATTGGTATTACTGCAGTGGACAATGGTGCATGACTCTTCAAAAATGAATAATTGAATCACCTTAGGACCCAGCCTTTTGGGCATAAACCCAAAAGGACTACAAGCGGGCTGTCAGAGAGGTGTTTGAACCCCCAGGTTCACTGTAGCACTGTTTATAAAGGATAACAGATGGAAGCAAGTCAGATGTCCACCGTGGGTGAATGGACAAACCACACAGTGTGAGGCCATCAGCCCCAAGGGGAGGAGATTCTGACACACACTACAAGCACGAACCTGGGACACTGGGCTAAAAAAGTAAGCCAGATGCAAAAGGACAAATACTGTAGGTCCAACTCATAGGGTCGGAGCAGAGCTGTGGATGACAAAGGGGAGGTGAATGGAGAGCTAGGTTTCATGGAGACAGAGTCTGAGTTTTGCAAGATGGACACATGCTAGAGATGGATAGCAGGGATGGTTGTACAGCAATGTGAATGCATTTACTGTTACCATATGGAACACTTAAAGTGGTTACAGTGACAAGTTTTGTGGTAAGCATTTTTTTGCCATGATTATAGACAGAGAAATATTACTGGCTATGTGGTTGTTAATCAGGTCATTGGAAAGAATGTGTTTAGTGTCATGAAAGTGGGAAACAGGCTCCTTACCAGGCTGGGGTGAGGGAAGGAGAGGAGGTAATGAAACTCTTGAGGGCACAGCGACAGTGTTGGCTCTCAGATCCTCTCTGACATCTTTGAGATGGGGAGGTAGATGGTGATCCCAGCTTGCCAGCACGAAAACCTGGTTTCCTAGCATGCAACACAGAAAAGGTAGAATGATACATGTTGGAAAAAGAGTGAGGAAGTGAGACATCAGGGTGATAGGAAGCCCCACTGGAGCAGGTAGGTCCTCTTTCCTGAGTCTGGCAGGGAATCCTGGACAGACCAGTCTGCAGGAGGCTGTGGGTGGAGTGAGGCTTGGCTGGGTATCATCAGACCCCCAGACTGCGTCGTTTCCCACCGGCCCTTACAAACGCTAGGCTTATCCACCTTGGCTCCACTGTGCCTACTTTACTGTTTAATAAAAATATGATTTGTCTACCTGGTGCCTGGCACTGCAGCCAGGTTTATATGCTCATGCCATGTCATTCTTGCCACGACTCTGCTGCCATTTTGCACTGGAGGCAATCAAGGTCCAGAGACACTAAATGATATGATTGTTTTGAAGCTGGGGCTGTCACTCTGGTAACTTATATACCATGGTTTCCCCCATGCCAGGCTCTTAGTTGTTGCTCAGTTTCACTTGTTGGATAAATGTCCAGTGAAGGAAGGGCAAGCATAGAGCGCATCCCCCTCTTGCTGGGGGACCCTTCATTGCATTCCAAGAGGAGGTTGGCCTTCCAGGAACCTCCCCCAGGAGTGGGTCTGAGCAGCTGAAGCTGGAGTTGCTGTGTTTTATTTCTTGTGGAGCATGGAGTCTTCTCACCCTCGCAGTCCCATCACAGGCCTGTGGTGAGAATTAATCTCAGGGAAGGTGAGAGAATGCGAGACAAGCTGCTCTGAGTTCTGCATAAAAATAAAATCTGGGGATGAATGATGTCGGCGATGCATCAATGCGATCTGACTTGCACAAGGTTTTCTTTTTGTGCAAATATAATGCAGGAGATATATGAAGATACACGAGTCCGTTCCTGGATAGGGTGCTGGGCTCCCCAGGGGTTTGCTCTGAGAGGGAGGGGAGAGAGAGGGAGAGAGAGAGAGAGAGAGAGAGAGAGAGAGAGAGAGAGAGAGAGAAGTACAGGCAAGGAGGGAGGAGAAGCAGCCTTGAGTATAAAAATGACAGATGCCCTGGTATAAAAGGTGACAATTTGCCTACACAGTGAAATGGTTCTGTCAAGACATCAGGGTACTTGGGGACTCAAATTCAGAAAGCAGGATGCTGGCAATGCAGCCAGCCAGGCGCTCCTTCGGTGGACTCTGCTCCAGAAGTGATGTTTTGTAATTTTGCATTATGATCTGTGCGGGTTTATCATGGCGCTAATCGGCCTAGTGATGACTGGTACTCAGTCACTGCACTCACATGCCAGGTTTTAAGTAATAACACGGGCCCAGCAGGCCCCTGGGCTGTGCAGAGAGGACCTGCGGGGCGCCCCTCCCTAAGCGCCTGGCAAATGAGCCCAGCTCCCTCCAGGCCGCAGCTCCTGGGGCTGCCTAACAGCCCCCTCAGGCTGCCTGGATACTTTCCTGGCTCCTGTCTGCCTGCCGGGGCCCAATCTGAAGCAGTGACCATTTCCCTGGTCCACCCATCATGCTGGGCACCTGTCATGAGACAGTGCAGACCACAGCACCAGTGTTCCCCGGGTGGGCTGGGGCCCAGTCCTGTTCCTCCGAGTTGCCACTCCTAATGGGAAAATTTAGAATTGGTGTTTATGATAATGCCTTCGTTCCCATGGACACCAGTGAACTGCACGCCAAGATTAATGGAGAACCATCGAGACCGGTCCTAAAAGATGGTCCCTCTTGCGGATTACGGTCTGTCACACGGCATCCATTAGCGACGGAGCGCAGGGTCCTCGTCATGTTGGTATCATTGGGACCAGCGCACGCCACGGCAAGATGGCATTTCCACTGCACATCAACACATCATTTCGCCACTGCTCAAGGCCTCGTAAATTGGACTTATAGCTCAGCTGCTGGCATAAATAAGTCCCTTTGATAGTTAGTGGAAGACGTTATGACACTCCAGGGTACAGGAGGGGACATTGGCACTGTCATTTTTTTTCTCCAGCCCTGGCACCCTGGTGCCTGTGATCTTTCTGAAGATTCAGGGCACGCGCTCTTCATTACGGCTTGGGCACCAGGGACTTGTTTTTTTTGCAAGATTAATGAGCGCCACGGAAATTCTCCCGCGCATCTCGATAATTAAGTCTTTGTTTATCAAAAAACAAGTTATATTAGGAGCAGAAAATTCGCAGTAATTATTCATAATTCTAACAATTCAAGTATAGCTACCTCATTTGCCTGGGTAATTCTGCTTTTTAATTTCTTGCATACATTTGCATATTAATTTTGCCCGTCGGCTGCAGCAGGCTTGACAGTTTGCTACCATGTGAAGGTTTTCACAGGGGTGCGACGCAGTTGGGTGGCATTTCGACTGGGTGCAATGATAAATTATGAATTTTCTAATTTGCTGCATAATGAAGTAACCCCTTCCAACCCAATTAAAAAGAATCACCAGGATCTGGTGCTGGCTTTTTTTTTTTTTTTTTTTTTTTTTGTAAATATATGTCTTTCAGGTATTTCATCTTCTTTTCTTTGCTGTTTATAAACAAGGCACATGGATTTTCTTCTGTTTAGAAAAAAAAAATGCTGGTGCTTGCTTTTGCAGCCATCAGGCAATGAATCAACGGACATTCAGGACTTAGGCTCTCTAGGTGACATTCAGGCCTTGGGTTGGCTGGATCCTCGGCCTTCCTGGTCATTCAAAGTGTCCAGTCTGCTAGACGAGTCTCTGCTAGTTTGGATGGCAGTGATATGCCTGACAGTGGAGGTGGTGGGAGGGGGGTGATGGCAGACACCATCCAAAGGAAAAATGACTGTGTTCTGTCTACTTAAGTTTCTCCTACCCACAAAGTAACTGCCAAACGCTCTTCAAGCTTCTAATTTAAAAACACACAACAGGAAGAAGAAAACCACACCTTGCTGCAGCAGTCTCTCCTCCAGACAGGCAGGGAGAGGCCAAAGAGGAGGTTGCAGGGTGCTGGAGCATTTGGCCGGGGGGCTTGCTGAGTTGGAGGACATGCTGGCAGCAGGAGAGGGGCAGGCGTGGCTGGTGAGGGCTGGGATGTTTCTTTCTCCACGCCAGGCCTGCTGAGCTACACAGAGGATCCAAGCAGCAGGCCATGTGCCTTCCTGCCTTTCCAGATGGTTCTGGCATATCCCAGATAATATCTTCTAATGGTGCAAAAAATAAGAATTAAAAAAATAAGGGCTTTGTGTAATCCTGTTGCCATTCTGATGTAAAAACCTCCCTGCAAGTGGTGGGCTTTGGGCACAACTTAGCTTTGTTTGGGAGCCCAGAGAGCCCTGCATAGGAAGAGGAAAACTGTCTCATATCACCTCTGCCCAACCCAGCGCCACCCCCTTAGCAGGTCCAGGAAGTGTGGGCTGTGGAAGTTTGAGTCAGACCTCAGCTCTGCTGGCAAGCTCAGGCTCAGGTCTCAGGTGAGGCTCCATCCACAGGCAGCACGGATGACCCCAACTAAAGGACTCAGTGTGGATGAGTCCTACGTCTCGTGCAGGTGCCGACTGCTGGAGCCTCCCATGGGAAGAAGCACAAAGAGCAGCAGGTCCAGCTTCTCTGGTCTCCTGTATGATATTCCCAGACAGGAGTGTTCAGACCTCCCTGTCTGCCTCCAGTCCTGAGGACTCACTACTTCCGTCTTTAACTGGCTCTACTTGTTAGAAGCCATGTTCAAATCTGAGTCCTTCTAGTCTCTCCCCACTGGTCCTGATTTTCTCCTTGGGGCCACACCAACATTTTCCTCCTTGTTCAAGTTAAGCTTCATGTCTTCCTTTCTAGAGACTCGTCTTGTTAGCCTGACTGTGCAGCCCTCGAGGTCACACATGGCTTACACTCTTCCGAATTGTCCCCGTGCCTTGTTCAAGGTTAGTTTCTTTATAGGTGCTAGAGAAACAACTGCTGGCTGGTATTTAAGAACTTCCAAAAATGGACTGCAAAATTAATCCAGAGAATTCAACAGGACAGTGTGTAGATGGCTGGGTCAGGACTCAGCCTCGCAGAAGGAACCCGGATGAGACTCAAGACAGCCTTCTCCTCCTCCTCCTTTCTTCTACATTTTTGTTAGCATATGTTAGTTGCACAGGGGATTTCATTATGACATTTCCATATAAACGTGTATTTTGGTTAGGTTCATCTCACCACCCCTATTAAAAAAAACTTTAATAGGTTTTATTGTTCTATTTTCATGTAAGTATATAAAGTACATCAGCTATATTTATCTTCCTCCCTAGACCCTCCCTCCACAAGTACCCTCCCCCTAACAGGACCTGTTTTACAATCCTGTCCTTCATTTATAAAGTGTATATTTTTTGTTCAAAAGGGTTTTACCATGGTGTTTCACCTGTGGATATACCATACTTTTAATCAGTTAACCTCTTCTATCGGTCTTCCTCACCTTGTACCTCCACTCCCCTATTATTCAACAGCTTTCAGTTCTTTCATTATGTCATCTTCCTACACAGATGCATTGTATTTCAGTATCATTCACTCTGTCATTCTATTTCCTCTCTCTCCTCCCCCTAGTCCCATCAAATAGTCCCACTATTGTAAACGTTCTATATGTGTGTGTGTGTGTGTGTGTGTGTGTGTGTGTGTGTAGGACCATGTTTTTATTTGTGTATACATTCATCTTCTGGATCTCTCTCCCATGTATGAGAGAAAACACGCGACCTTTGTCTTTCTGAGTGAACCTGGCTAACTTCACTTAACGTGGTGATCTCCAGTTCCATCCACTTACCTGTAAAGGGACAACTCCCTTCTTAAAGGCTCCTGAAGCTCTGTGTGGATGGGGTACCTCATACATGCTGTCACTTCCAGAACTTACCTGCTAGCCAGGCTACTGCTCACTAGGACCTAGACACTACCCTCTGTGTAGATGACAGCCCCAGCTGGCCAGTAGTGACAGAGGTGTCATCTATTACAACCTGTTTCATCTTTTGAAGGGTACTTTAAGTAACTTTCTAGTGTGTGTTACCCACCTTGATGTAGTGCTGGGTGCACTGGTGAGGACTCAAGCCTGTCCCTGTCCTCAAGGAGCTTCCTTAATCTCTTTGAAATAGAGACTGGGTGGAGATGATGAGTGGTTTTCCAACCTGTGTGCCATGGAGCCCTGGGGTTCCATGGATGTGTCTGGGGGGCAGAATTTTCACAGCCCCCTCATGACATTAGGAGATGATAGCAAAGTCCTTACCACTGTTCTAAATACTTTTTGTATCTTAAATTCTTTATGAGGAAGACACTTATCTCCATATTGCAGAGCACTTCCTGCAAGGAAGGACTGCAGGATTAAATGAAGGGGGTTCACATAAATTGGAATCGCATATCAATAAGAATTATCTTTAGTATCAGTATGTCCCAAATTAAAAGTCCCATTTCTTTTTTTTTTTTTTGCATGTGGAAATTCAGTTTCCCTAGCACTGTTTATTAAAGAGATTATCCTTTCTTCATTGTGTTTTTTTGGTGCCCTTGTCAAAATATAGTTGGTTGTAATATGTTTATTACTGATTTTTTTTGTGTGGTTCTGGGGTTCGAACTCAGAGCCTATACCTTGACACACTCCACCAGCCCATTTTCGTGATGGGGTTTTTCTAGATAGGGTCTTGGAATTGCGATCCTCCTGATCTCTGCTTCCTGAATAGGTAGGATTACAGGTCGAAGGATAGAAAGTTGCACGTATGCAGGATGAACGAGCCTAAGAGATCTCATTTATAATATGACACCTATGGTTAATAATATTATATTCAGGATTTTTGTTGAGAGAGCAGATTTTGGGTGCTCTTGACACACAAAAAAAGGCTGCCAAACCATGTAAGATAATTTGCTTCGCTATAGTAATCATTTCCTTGTTTATAAGCATATCAAAACATCCTGTCAGGCACCTTAAAATACATACTGGAAGTATTTTCAAAAGAATAGCCCGAATATTCCACGGGTATATATATATTATACATACACTATTTTTCACCGTTTATCCAAAATGTAAATTTACCTGGACATCCTGTATCGTTTTGCAAAATAACAACTCTGAACTGAGAATTGAGTTTGTCCCTTACCCAAGTCCCATAATTGGTAGATGAGTTCAGAGTCCACACTAAATCACCCTGCTAGATTGCTTTTGTAAATTCACTATGTCTGCCAATTGAACAAAAGCAGTGCAAACAATGTCCAATCCAATGCCTGCGCATATAGAAGGCGCTCCATAAATGCTAGTCTCCTTCCTTCTTTCCCTTGGTTTGATTAACTTACTATTCTCCAGACTTTGGTTCCCTTTGTATTGTCACCATGCTTTGCCATGATTGAGTGCCCCCTGCACTTTTATTTATCCAATACTTTTCTTTAATTTTAAGTTTCCGTATATTTTACTCAAGAAAGAATTGTTATAAGTGCAAAACAGGGATCCCACTGGATAAATAGAAGGTAATTTCATACTCTACCATAGCAATACACTGCACACTTCTGCCTCCTACAGGGAGTTTGGCACAAAGAGAGATTCGCAAATGTGAGAAAGGTGCTAAAGTCATATAGCATGAAGCAGAGACTTCACGTTGGCTGTAATCAGAAGATAAAAGACAATCAATGTAAGAATCAGTTATTTTTAAAATCTGTGTCTGTAAGCCACATAAAAATCATCTCATGACCCCCACTTTAGGGAAAATTCTGGGTCAATGACTAGGACTGGGATATTTTGTCTAGCAAGCCTGTCTGTGGATCCACTCAGGCAGGGTCATTGTGCCTCATAGCATGACTGTCACTTTCCAGGTTTGATGTGACACAGTCTGAAAACTTGTCCAGCACCTGAGTGAGTTGGTGACATCAAATGAGTAGCCAAGGCTCACCATTGCTCATTTGTGCTCTTCCCAGCTGAGAGTCCACGACCTCCATACACCAGCTTAGCTCTGGTTGACCCAGAGCTGTCTCCAGACAGCAGTTTTATTACCTGGGAGGAAATTTTAAGGCCAACGAGCAACTTCCCAGCAAGCTTGTCTATCTGTCCTAATTCCCTGTCTCTGAGACACTGGAACCTGATAGGTCTCTCAGCCCATTCAGGCTGCTATATCAAAAGTACTATGCATTTTTGGAGGATGGGGGCTTAAATAGTGGGCATTTATTTCCATTGTTCTGGAGGCTGGGAGTCCAGGATCAAGGTTCTTGCAGATCTGGCACTTGGTGAGGGCCTTTCTTGTGGTTCATAGGTGGTTATCGCTCACCATAACCTCACATGGAGGAGAGAAGAGAGAAGAGGAAAGGAAAGGAGCACTGGAGGTGGGGTGGTCTTCTGTGTTTTTTAAAAATTTGAGGGCACTAATCCCATTCACGAGGGCTCCAGCCTCATGACCTGGTCACCCCCAAAGGTCCCACCTCCCAAAACCATCACACTGGAGGTTAGGAGTTCAACACAGGAACTTGGGAGGGACACAGACATTTAGTCCCTAGTGCTGTCCAAGCCCTTGGTGCCCAACCTGCACCATCCAGGTGATCTGCAAGGTCTCAGTGCAGCCTTTCCCACCCCCTTCTGCTTAGGAAAACCTTAATTAGTACTGAGCCCTTCCTCCTGCACTGGTCCTCAGCTGCCATGGCTTTAGGGACACGGAAATGAACTCTTGCCATAAAACACTCAGGACAAAACTAACCTTAGCCATAGCTAGACTTCTGTCCTGACAGGCCACTGAAAAATCTTATAAAGTAATATTCTTCTCATTCATTTAATTAATTTTTATGAGTAAGTTATACCAGGGATCACTGTTCACATGCTTCAAATGAGGAAACAAAGGACCAGAGAAGTTATATGGCTTCTCCAACGTAACACAGCAAATGAACAGCAGAGTCTATTTTCACACTGGGCTTTTTTTTTTCTTGGCCTCAATTGTATGGATCTTTTTGTATCATTACGACCACATAACTAGATGATCAGACTCTCAGCTTCAACCCTGTGGTCATTGCCATTTATTTATTTCACCTTAAATTGGATGACTATATCACTGACTTACCCAGCCTTACATCTTTGTAATCCTTTCAGCACTAACTCAGATCAGGTTGCCAGTGGTCCCATTTCTTGACTTCATTTCAGAAGGTGTAGGCGACCTGATTCCAATGACACCAGGGAGTCATCAGATTAGCTGCCATTTATCAAGTGCACTAAAGAAAGTTCAAATTTCCTCTTTCCCAAAAGAAAATGCCAGACATTCATTTTGTTTTCTTTAACTGTAATCCACAAGGAAACTCGGTGTTTGCATATAGAGCCCAAGTGACCTTGGACAGGACCAAATCATTAAACTTGGAACAACGAGAATGACAGTGACCTGAGAACACTTCAGTCTTGGTTAGAGTTGCCTGGGTTTCAAATTTCATTAATTAGCCTGCCCTGGTTAGATCATTGAATATCTCAGGTTCCCATGAACTGAGATTAGGTCAAGGTCTGCATTGGTGAAAGATTCTAAAGGAGAAGAAAATGTGCTTTTTCTCTTTCTCACTTAGTAGTCATCCACACATAGACTCAACAGACTCACGGCATGAATAAAAATGAGATGTGTTGCTTGATCTGTCCTCTGCAATCCTGTGAGGTCAGTATTGTTTCCATTTTACAGAAAAGGAAACAGAGATCCAGATTCTTAAGAAACCTACCTGAGCCCAGCAGAGCAGTAAGCAGTAGAGCCAGGGCTGTACCACCAACACCCACATCCCAACTGTGATTTTGTACTGCCTGATGAAAGTTCTTTTTCAGGCT
The DNA here is from genome assembly GCF_047511655.1 of Castor canadensis. Classification (NCBI taxonomy): domain Eukaryota; kingdom Metazoa; phylum Chordata; class Mammalia; order Rodentia; family Castoridae; genus Castor; species Castor canadensis. Next base: position 12,854,316 of record NC_133388.1, on the reverse strand, counting down.
CATTGGTGACCTTGACTCTCTCTCACCAACCTCCTTCTTCTGATTCATTTCTGCATTTCACTGTTCAGCAATCATGTACGGAACGTCTTCTGTTGGGTGCTGAAAATACAGAAAGAAGATAAGAACCATGCTCTCCAGGACCACTCAGTCTTTTATCTAGCCTTTAATCACGCCCAGATCTCCCCAATCTTAGAAAAAATGTTTTGGTGACCTCACTTTTCAGTTTTGTGTTTAGCTTATATGATTTTCCTTTGAGTGGCCAAGTTTCTGGAATGGACAATTGCAATAGGCAATGGTTGTGTCCCTCATGAATTTGTATGTTAAAGTCTTGGCACCTATTCTGGCTATATTTGGAGTAAGGAAGTAATTAAAGTTATATGAGGTCATAGGGCAGGGCCCTGATCTGATAGATAGCAAGACATACCAACTTTCCTCCCTTTCTCTCCCCTCCCCTCGCCTCTCTTTCTCCCGCCTTCTGTCCCCTTCTCTTTTTCTTTCTCTCTTTGTCTCCACACGTGCACCAAGGAAAGACCACATGAGCACACACAAAGAAGGTGGCCATGTGCAAGCCCGGAAGAGTCTTCAGCAGAAACTTAACCCTGCCGGACCTTAGTCTCAGACTTCCAGGATCCAGAATAGCAAGAAAACAAACTTGTGTCACATAAGCCAGCCTGCGGTGTTTTGCTAGGAGACCAGAGCTGGTTGCTGCAGAGACCATTTCACTTGCTGCTTCTCTTTGGAAACCTGCCTCAACCCCCTCATGCTGGTGCTGGTATCCAGGTGAAGGGCCACAGCGGAGCTTGGTACACAGAACCAGAAGGACTGGGCCTGCATCCTCTCCACAGATCTGCATGACACAGACATGTAACAGTGGCAATCCTACTTTCCAGGATACGAAACCCCTGGTGTTAATACCTGGTGCAGGGTCTGGGCCGAAACATCCATGAACCCAATTGACAAGGAGCGCTTCCTGGAAAAACTTCCTTGCAAAGTGAGCTCTTGAACAAAAAATTAAAAGCTCGGGAAGAAACGCAGGGCAGCGAGAGACAGTCAGTACACTCAACACACGGGAGAATTCAGACCTGAAGGACCAGAGATAATAATCACAGCTAATGGGCGTATCCAAGGCCAGGTATGCGCCAGGCACTGTTCCAAATCATTAACAAATATCAACTCATTTAGGTTCCATAACGACGCTAAGGACTATGTATTAATTATATATTTTATTATTATTATTATGTATTATAATTACTAAGCAGAAGAAAGTAGAGATACAATAAAGGTAAACCCCAAGCTCTATAACTACAGGTGATAGATCTAAAATTGATCCAACTGTGTTCCTTTTTGTTTTTTTTTTTTGGTGGCACTGGGGCTCAAACTTAGGGCCTCACACTTTCTAGGCAGGCACTCTACCACTTGTGCCACTCCACCAGCTGGATCCAACTCTGTTTTTGAATGTCCTCATGCTAAACTGTTATGCTATGTTACCTACGTAGATAAATTTGAAAGCATTTAAAATCCATATGTTTATAATTCCCAATTAGGTTAAAATCAGAATATCAACCTTAAAGATGAGAAAATTTTGTTAAAGATAAAGTAGAACCTATAGGATACATTGGAAATAAAAGGTACAATTTTTTAAAAAGCAGAATGGAGTTAACAAGAGATTAGAGACAGCTGCAGAGAGAATTAGTGAATTGGAAGATTACAAGTAGGCAACACTCCCTTTCCTCAGAATGTGGCATGGGGAAATAGAAATGGTAGCACGACAGAGCCAGGGAGCTATGGACAGTAGAACAAACAGTGTCAAGCAGTGTAAACATACGTACATGTTGACATAACCCAGCAAACTACAGAGCGGTAAAGGCAAAAAGACAACTGGGGAGAGAAAGATGGTCTTGCAGTTTTTGAACAATTACAAGTGCTTTTATGTGCCAAGTGTTTGGTTGAGAGATTTTTACATTTGTTTTAATTTAGTCTTCTAAAGCACTGTAGTTTCTCTGTCTCACAGATGAGGCTCAGAGAATTGAAGTAATATAAACATATCTTTGTCATTTGTCATCTCTGAATGCTAGTTTTACTTAGTTTATTTTTTAATTTTTGATTATTTATTTATCTTTTGAGATAGGGTCTCACTATGTAGCCCAGGCTGGCCCTCAAATTCGTGATCCTCCTGCCTCAGCCTCCCAAGTGCTGAGATTACAGAAATGCACCACCATGCCTGGTTTTTCCTTAGATTTTAAATGAGAACTGTAGAACAATCCTGCTCACTTCTTGTTCTTACTTTATGAGACCACCTATTTATGATGCCTTTAAAAGTAAGAAGGAAAATGAAACAGGAAAAAGAGCCCTGATAATTTTTACCTCCTATTATTCTTTGAACCTATGACCACAGCTTTGTAGCTCCTTAATTTTCACATCTTTCATTACATTTTTAAAACTTAAAAACTTATGGGGACAAAATAGCAAGTGATCTCCATGTATGTGCTCTGCCTAAGATTTAAACAATGCAGAAAACAGGGTTAAAAAATTAAAATCCCTCTTTACCTCCTCCAGTTCCCCATAGGCTGGCTCCAGGTCATTCAGCAATCACCGCTGTCTCTCTCAGACTTGCCTGTGTTCATTTACATACACAGAGTGACATTTGTCTTTCACATAAACTGTACCCAATTTTACATGACACGTCATAACATGTTTGAGGAGTCTTTATATAACAGGTATCACTTAATTCAGGTAACCATTTCTGCATTGAAGTACATTTTACGTGGGCCTCAGATTTTCTGTTGTAGATAATGAATGTTCTTACACATTCTCCTAGGAACACAGACCCCAGTCCTGCTGTAGTATATTGTTCACAGGTGTGGGGGGAGGTTGGGAGTCAAAGTATTTTTAAATATGCTGTTTGGTTGCTATGACTCAATTTCCTTCTTCCCCAAAATGTGCCTAGAGTTTTGTTAACACTCTGAGAGTCCTTTGCTAACAGGATTGATTTATCTTTTGAATGTTTGTACTTGTCACTCTCTGAGAGAGCAGGTAGGTTGAGTTAGGGACCAGGACAATGATGGACTTGGAGGGGCAATGACACAGGGTATTGGACTGTAAGGAAAGAACACAGTGTGTGTCTCCCTCCTTCACCCTGGGCCAGGCAAGGTGCCCTCAACCTGTCCTCAGAGCTGGATACAGAAGGGATTCAGCTGAGGAGCCAGGAGGTGACCAGGGTGCAGTGGGAGAGAGAAGATGGGGGAGGGAGAACTGATTGCCCAGGGCCGAGAGCAGCCAGATCCCAGGGTGTCAATGACCTTGGTATTAGTGAGGCCTGGGGTAAGTGGAGGGGCCAGGCAGTGGCCAGGGGGGCAGGCCAGGCGGTGGTGGCTGAGAGGGCTGTCTGGAGGATGGAGGAGGCCCTGACAAGGGGACTGGCCTTGGGAGATGGTCAGCCCCACTGGGCAACCAGGATTCCCTGCAGATTGCAGGAGGGAGTGTCACCTGATGGGTTCAGTTTCCCATCAGTGCTCTGCTATGTGGACAGAGCATTGGAAACGGGGGAGGGAGGCAGCCTGGGGTCTCTACCGCCCAGGCTAGAGATGATAGTGGCTGAGACCAGGGGTGGACTATGTGATAGAGAGAGATTTCAGAGAGGGCCAGCTGGAGGTGGATGTTGCCTGTATTTCTGGCTCCAGCACCTGAGTGGACCGTGGGGCTGCCCTCTGAAGTAGGGGATAGGAGCAGGTGAAGAAGTTCTCCCTGTGAAAATATGATTATCTTCATATGTGACATCAACTATGTATATGTATCATATCGTTTATTATAAATGAAGCAATCTTTGAATTAGATTATGGTTAATAGACATCCCCTTATCTATGGGGGAACAGGGCAGATCACCCACCTTTATGTGTAATTTTTTCCTATAGATACATAACTATGATGATCAATTTCAATTTATAAATTAGACATGGTAACAATAACAACAAATAATAAAATAGAAAAATCATAGCAACATATAGTCAAAGTTACTTAAAACTTATAAATTATTTATTTCAGAAAGTTTCCATTTAATTTTTTTCAGACTACAATAGACAATGGCCACTGCAACCATAGAAAACAAACTGCAGATAAGGGAGTGGGGGTCCTGGAAAACTAAAAATTGGGTGGGATCTAAATAAAATATTGTAAAAAATAAACTCTAGAAAACTCTTTGTGTTCCCATGAAAACCACAATGGTAAAGATATAATAATTATTATTACTATACTGCAATATATTATATTAATAGCCTTTACAAAATGTCAGCTTTTACCTTTATAAAGTCAGTGAATTCTCACCATAGGTTTGTGAGGTAAGTACTGTATTGCTAGCCCATTTTACAATGAGGAAACTGAGGCACTGAGAGGGTAAATGACTTCTTACAGTCACTCAGTTCATAAATGTCAGAGCCAGGACTGGAATCCAGGAACTTGCATTCAGAGTCTTTTTCTGAAACCAGGTGTTTCTTGGAAGGTGTAAAGTAACAGGAAATAGTGAGGACTCAATTAGCAAGTGGGTGCTTTAGAGTGGGGAAAGAAGACGTGGGGTGGGAAGACTGTACACAGGGGGCATGGCTTCAGCTTCATCTGTAATTCTTGGTTTCTCACACTTCAGGGGATGTGCCTATCTGGTGGTTGTTTTGCTACTTCCAACTCTGTGTACATGTGAAGTATTTCAGAGCAAATATTCGTGTTGCATACATGTGTGCAATAACTCTTAGATCATACTTGAAACCTCTTCCAGCATGTGTAACTGATAGTAAGTGACTCTGAAACTTAGAAAAAGCCCACTCATCAAAAATCCACAGCAAATATGTGTCAATCTTTGCACTGTGATTTTGCTGGATAATCTTATTTGGAAATCCACAGTCTTCCACTGGAAAGGTAAGCTGAAAACTGAAGCTCCTGCTTTGATTAAGAATTTCAAGCCACAGAGGCCACACCACTGTGGTTTAAACAAATGAGGTTTTATTTTTTTCATTTAATAAAGCATTTTACTTTATTTTTTTGGTGGTACTGGGGTTTGAACTCAGGGCCTCATGCTTGCTAGGCAGGCGCTCTACCACTTGAGCTACTCCACCAGCCCAATAAAACATTTTAGAAGGAAGTAATTACCAGCCTGGACTCAGCAGCTTAAGGCTGTTAAAATAAGTGTTATATTTTTTTTTCTCCCCTCATGATGCCAAGATGACTGCTGCACCTCCAGCTATTAAGGGGCAAGTTTTAAAGAATACACTGTATCTCCTGAGCTAGGTCAGCTTTCTTTAAAAAACTTTCCAGAACTCTCCATTTAACTTTTTTCACCTACGTGTCACAAGCTCTCCAACTACAAGGGAAAATGGGAACATACATTTTTTTTTTAAATTGGCAAATTTCCACCTGCCAAAATACAGAGGTTTTTGTTAGTGAAAAGGAAAGAAAAAAACAAAATTTGAATATTTATTAGCAGTCTCTGCCAGAGACCTCCACAACTGTTCTTTTCTTGTTTTTCCAGTGATGCAGAAGAAAATAGCAAATTGAGCCTTACTTTTGTTTCTTGCTAATTGTTCTTATGAAATGCCCTTTCACATTCAGCCTGAAGCAGCTCATTTTAGAATGTCCAGAAAAAGAAAAAAAAGAAAAGTCAGAAACTTGGAAGATGCTGAGTCACAGAATACTTCCTAAATCACATCAGGAAAAAAACCCCAAACTGACTTTTCTTTAAAAATGACACTGGAGCTGGGTGCTGGTGGCTCATGCCTGTAATCCTAGCTATTTGGGAGGCTGAGATCAGGAGAATTGAAGTTTAAGGCCACACTGAGCAAATAGTTCATGAAACCCCATCTCTAAAATAACCAGAGCAAAATGGACTACAGGTGTCTTGAGCAGTAGAGTGCTTGCTTTGTGAGCACAAAGCCCTATCCCAGTCCCATCAAAAATAAAATAAAATGAAACAAAAGTGCCATTTAACAACTCAAAAGTGCAGCAAAATGGAAAGGAAACAAAGTCTTCCCAGCCAGTACCTTTTTTTTTTTAAGTGGGACTGGGATTTGAACTCAGGGCTTCTCACTTTCAAAACTGGTGCTCTATCACTGTGGTTATTTTTGGAGAGGGGGTCTTAGAACTATTTGCCTGGGCTGGCCTTGAATTGTGATCCTCCTGATCTCAGCCTCCCAAGTACCTAGGATTACAGGCGTGGTCACCCAGCCTGGACTAAAAGCCACTTTTAACCCTTAAAACAGTAGAAGGTTTTCAGGTGAGCTGTGTTAAGAAAGCCAGTTCATGAGAGAGCTCGTTTCTATTTCTACACTGTCTTTAATTTTTGTAAGTACCGTGGAACCTGACTTCTTGCTTTCTCATTTGCCAGTTTATTTATTTCTTCTAGGGTTCCATTTAGTAGTCAGGCAGTTGGGTTATGGAAATGCCAGTTATAAATTCCTTACAGATCTGAGCACTGAATTTTCCAGAAACTTTTATTTTTCAGTAAGTCAAGCTCACTAAAATTTAATCAAACTTTAGATAAAGAACTCACCTGCTGCCGTGACACGGGATGAGAATCAAAAAGGAATTTTTTTTTCTCATGTTTTGAATCAAAAGTTGCACGATATGAGAGACAACTGAAGCTGTGTCCTGTGCAAAAGGGACAGAGCAACTGTTCAGGAAGCCTCAGAAGCAACAAATAGCGTCCTGAGCGCACTCGTGGGCATGAGCTCGTGCTCCACACTGCTCCAGAAGCCACCAGAGACAGGGTCGATAGCCCCAAGATTGAGCTCTGCTCTTCCTCTCCTGTCCCCCGTCCCAGCCTAATAATTCGATAACACTACAGATCACTCCTCGTGGGCACAGGACAGCTTTCTGCAATGACCTCCCGAGATGTCCCTCACCTGCTCTTCCCTGCAGAGCTGTTACAGAATATCTGTGCCTCACTGAGCACCGACTCTGTGCCCCACCTCCTGCTCACTGTTTCAAAGCTGATCTCCACTGGTAACTCAACAAGCCCATGCTGAGTTCCACTTGGTCCCACTCCTTGTGAAGTAGAGAATGTTGTCCACTTTTACAGTTGGGGAAACTGAGGTACGAGAAACAAAGGCAGCAAGGCAACAAGCTCTTCAGCCCTACACCTTGCCAGCTGTGGAGGGGACCGTGGTGGAAGCAGCTCTGTGGGGATACATCTTTCCCTCCATTTCACTTCAGGGCCTGTGAGCTGTCACCTCATCCTGCACTAAACCGTGGAGGTGGTTTACCCAGCCTCCATGCACGTTGGTTTAGGTGACTGTAAAATTAATTGGTGTGTCCCAGGCATTGACCAATTATTCTGGAGGTGACAGGGACCAGAGCATGGATGACTGGGGAGAAAATTTCAGATAAAGTCCTGACTTCTGTGCTGCCACTCAAAGAAGGAAAAGCCACATGTGTGTAGCACAGAGGGACACAGGCTTGTGTGCAAATAGCTCCAGCTGCATTTTGACACCAGATTTTCTAAGCAATGAGAAAATCAGAGATGACACTCCTGGGAGTGGTGTGTGAAAGCTCAACGATGACAAAGATGATGTTTTCTCAGTGCTGACTCTGCTCAGCTCAGAAGGAACCAAGGGTATGTTTGTAAATGGCCATCTCTTGCATGAATGACAAGTGGCTTACAGTGCTTACTGTGATTCTAGAACCACGGAAGGACACTATGTGCTATTTAATGACCAACAAAGTCAGGCAGTGACTTTCAGGAAGAGTTCACTAAGACACGTTCATATTGCAATGGTGTCATATTTAATACTATGGAGTGAGGTGGGACCCACTGATACTAAGTCAAGATAAATGAACTGCTTGCTTTTAATTGATAAAATTTAGTCTTTCAGATGTGAAACGCCACAGATGTTGAGTTTCATTAGTTATAAAATGCAATATTTTAAAAATAGTTATTTTGGGTGCTTCAGATTAAAAATTTTAAAGAAATTCTTTTTGATACACAAAGTACATTCTGTGTACTGCTTCCCTGGGCTGATCATAAATTGGTCTGCTTTCTTCCTGGCGGGAGATTTCTGTGCTCGTCTTTTCTTTGAGGAAAAGGAACCAAGTTGACTTTTTAATTTTGTTACTGGTGAAGGTTGGAACGTTGAGATGTGCGAGTCACTGGCTCTATCCTCCATCCTGCTGGCAAGTCCTGCCGACCGTGGGGCTCACTGGGTCGGGACCTGGTGTCCCTCTGTGGGAATGTTCTCTGCCTACAGTTAGCAAATTGTGGCAGGAGAATAGGGATGTGGAAGAAAGAGAGGTCACTTTGCCTGTGCTGTTGTTTTACAAGCAAGGAAAGAAGCTTGGAGGTTTTCTATGGGCTACCTGTGCTGTCCAGCTGTTAGGGAGGGGCCCAGCTGTGGACTCTTTGTGTCTCTTTACCACCTTGAAAAGAAAGATGTCTTCCCAGGCTTTGACACTCTAGCCCCAGGTACAAGCCACAGCCTTCATGTGTGCCACTCTTTCTCTGTTCTCTGTTCTCTGTGCTCTAGCCTGGCCTTGTTTTAAATCTTGACAATATTATGTTCTTTCTTATACAGTGACGTGTTTTGTTTTTACCCCTTGACTTAGAACTGACGCCTTCAGATCTTGGCTTCTTTGGCACCTTTTCTGACTCCTGAATAGGTCAGATTTTCATTTTACCACTTGGTGTTTTCTGTGTCTGTCTTCCCACAGTCCCCATAACTTTTGTTCACTTTCCATTGTCCAAAGCAAGTCATGTGGCCAAGCCTGATACCAGTGGGTGTGAGTGATTGTAAGTCATCCTCTGTCAGAGAAGGGGAGACAAATAATTCTGTCTACCATGAGGACCTAGCCAGGGTCTGGCTCAGGTGCACTGGATGGACATTTTACTTTAATAAGGATTTTGGTTTCTGTTGAGAGTAGCTGTGGGGTTCCAGGGAGGAAGAATTCAGTAAGTGATGTTCCTATGGCCATGGTGTCATATTTAGTACTGCGGAGTGAGGTAGGGTCTGATGAATGTGGGTGGTGTTCCACCCAAATGCCCTTTACAGGATCACCAACCCCCTCCTCTCTGCCCTTGAGCAATGCTGCCCACCCAGCCTGGGGCAGCAGGCAGTTGGTGAATGACAGATCCAGGGGTAACAGGTTTCTTAGCGGGACAACTCCACAGGTGTGTTTGTGTGTCGCAATGCCTTAGCCAGGAGCAGGTTAGAGCTAGACTCGACCTCAGGAGGCAGCATTCTTGTTACCTCTTTCCCTCCTGTCCTGCAAGCCACCATACTTCTCCAGAGAACTCTCCTAGGAGCTCTGCGACAAGGCAACATGTGATCTGACTGATCCCTGTCCTGACTGGGTACAGGAACCCTGACCCCAGGTGGGGTCCCAGTAAGAAAAGCTGTCAGGCTGTCTGGCAGGATTTTCAGAGAAGCCAGTGGCTCCCCCAGGACTTTCGTGATGAGGAGGAGTCTGGAAGGGAGTCAGGCAAGGAGAAACTTTCCAAAAAGAAGGAGCAGCTATGCAAAGATACTTGCTACACCTTCTTGATCATCTTCTGGACTGGGAGCTGGGACTGGGGACATGGGACAACTGTTCCTGTGGATGGTAGTTTATCTTCAGCAGCAATGACAAGCTGGGAAACAGGTCAGGAATGGTGTAGGCGTGAAGAAAGTTGCAGCACACTGAAGACTTGAATGCATCCCAGCGTCTGTCCTGCATGATTCTCTGGGATTCTTGTAGTTAAGCCAGGACCCCAAATGCTGAGGGTCATGTAGATGGAGCCCCATGAGACCTGACCCAGGTCTTAGCTGTCTCTCTATACAGCACAAACACAGGGTCAATGTTTGACTGTGACCTCAGCAGGAACCACGGCCTCAGTCATTGCAGGGGGTGGGAAGAGGTTGTCCTAAAAGCAAACCCCTGGTCTTGAGGGGAGTAGCACCAGCCCATTCAGCTGTCATCCTCTCTCTCAGCCCAGGACTCAGGCCTTAGTGGCATCAGTGGAGTGAGTCACCCCCTTTTCATGGCAGTTCAGGGGTGGCAGTGTGACACTCAGCCTTTGGAGTGTTGAGATTGGATGCTTGAAAGGGAAACAAAGATGCAACAATATTCTAAGTGTCCCTGAGATTTTTACATTCATGTAGATATTAGAGGAATACTAATTTCAAAATTCAGAAGACTGAGGCTTTCACCAGAGGGTCCTAAGGTGGGGTTCTCTCTCTCCCCTTCCTCCTGGGACATGGGTCATCAGCTTGCTCTCTTTCTTGATGCCATTCCTAGGCACTGACTGTGCACTGATGATGTGGCTGTCTCCTCCAGGAGAGGCCAAGTTCCACTGTCATGAGATAGAGGACTTTGGAATCAGGAATCCTGAGTTTGAAGTCAGCCTCTTAACTCCAGGCACTGGCAGGCTCATGACCCTAGGCAAGTCATTTGCCATTTTCGAGTCTAGTTTCCTTCCTGTGGCATGCTAACAATTACAGCTAACTTAGTGTGGGTCTTCTCTGTGCCTTTGTATCTTTTTCCTCATACATCTCATGGTTTTATTGCACTTAGTACTAGGGAAATAATAACACTTGGTTTGAAGATTTCACAAGATAATGTATGAAAGACACTTTCCAAGACACACCAACAGCTTAATAAATGCTTATTTTTGCTACACTTTGGGACATTGGATGAATTTTCAAATTTCTTTAGATGTTTCCTCATTTCTAAAATGGGGATGATATAGTAAAAATATATTTTCTCATTACCATCCTTCTGAGAGTTGTTGTGAGGATTAAGTGAGACATGTACAACCTTCAGCATGTCACTTGGTACATGAAACTTCACTGCTGGCTACTGTCATTGTCTTCACATCTTCACCACTCTCACCTTCCTCACCATCATAGCCACCCTCACCATCACCACCCTCACCATCACCACCCTCACCCTCACCATCACCACCCTCACCATCACACACCCTCACCATCACCACCCTCACCATCACACACCCTCACCATCACCACCATCACCACCCTCACCCTCACCATCACCACCCTCACCCTCACCATCACCACCCTCACCATCACCATCACCACCATCACCACCCTCACCACCCTCACCCTCACCATCCTCACCATCACCACCCTCACCCTCACCATCCTCACCATCACCACCCTCACCACCACCACCCTCACCACCCTCACCCTCACCATCACCACCCTCACCCTCACCATCCTCACCATCACCACCCTCACCATCACCACCATCATCACCCTCACCCTCACCATCACCACCCTCACCATCACCACCCTCACCATCACCACCCTCACCATCACCACCCTCACCATCACCACCATCACCACCCTCACCCTCACCATCACCACCCTCACCATCACACACCCTCACCATCACCACCCTCACCATCACACCCTCACCATCACACACCCTCACCATCACCACCCTCACCCTCACCATCCTCACCATCACCACCCTCACCATCACCACCATCACCACCCTCACCCTCACCATCACCACCCTCACCATCACACACCCTCACCATCACCACCCTCACCATCACCACCCTCACTACCCTCACCATCACACACCCTTACCATCACACACCCTCACCATCACCACCCTCACCATCACAGAAACCCTCATCATTCTCATCTTCTTCACCTTCCTCACCATCCTCACCTTCCCATCAGAGGAAGAAAACCCTCATGAAGAAGCAGCACTGGAGGCTTGTGCTGGTCACAGCATGTAGTTGGATAAGGACACTCAAAAAGGAGAGACAGGAAAACTTGTGTACATCGTATAGAGAGTTTGGGGTACTTTTAGAAATGCCTCATGGTTTCCTTGGGCAGGAGACAGGTGATAGAGAGTAGGGCTGGAGACATGCTGTGACCCAAAACCATGAAGGACCCTGAAGACAAGCCCTTGAAGTTAGAGTTTGTCTGGTAAACCACAGGCATCCTCACATCTTATTTTTTTAAATTGTTTTATTATTCATCTGTGCATACAACGCTTGGGTCATTTCTCCCCCCATCCCCCACCCCCTCCCTTACCACCCACTCCGTCCCCTCCCTCTTCCCCCACCCCCTCAATACCCAGCAGAAACTATTTTGCCCTTATCTCTAATTTTGTTGTAGAGAGAGTATAAGCAATAATAGGAAGGAACAAGGGGTTTTGCTGGTTGAGATAAGGATAGCTATACAGGGAGTTGACTCGCATTGATTTCCTGTGCATGTGTGTTACCTTCTAGGTTAATTCTTCTTGATCTAACCTTTTCTCTAGTTCCTGGTCCCCTTCTCCTATTGGCCTCAGTTGCTTTTAAGGTATCTGCTTTAGTTTCTCTGCGTTAAGGGCAACAAATGCTAGCTAATATTTTAGGTGTCTTACCTATCCTCACACCTCCCTTGTGTGCTCTCTCTTTATCATGTGCTCAAAGTCCAATCCCCTCGTTGTGTTTGCCCTTGATCTAATGTCCGCATATGAGGGAGAACATATGATTTTTGGTCTTTTGGGCCAGGGTAACCTCACTCAGAATGATGTTCTCCAATTCCATCCATTTACCAGTGAATGATAACATTTCGTTCTTCTTCATGGCTACATAAAATTCCATCTCACATCTTATTTTAAAGTCACTTTTTCTCCTTTATTGGTGAAACACATTGCTTGTCATCCTGGCCATACTCCAAATCAAAGGCAAGAAGGCACTGTAGACCCCAGACTTCAAATGTGCATAGCTGTCAAAGTGACCCTTCTTAGGTAAGTCATCCTGTGTGGTAGAGACAGGGGACCAGTTTTATTCAAGGTAGAGACTCACACAGCCTATGGGTCTCCTTGGGGCTTGACTGCTTCCCGGCCCCCATTGGAAATGACCAGCTGCCTTGAAGTGGAGCTATTTCCCCCAGAGGATACAGGGACATGGCACCCTAAACAACTAGCCCTGAACTCTGGCAGATTAGGCTGCACTTCCCAACGCGTGGCTTCATTCCACCACCTCCTTCCCTCTTGCATGAGGGACACATGCTGGAGAGCTCTTATAGCCCAGGCACCAATAATATATTTCCAGGGACTGTTTGGTCCAGAGCTGCTCTTTTTATCTCCCTACCGTGGCTTGACTCACCCTAAAGAAGGAAGCCAGCGCTACGCATCTGTCAGCCCCACATTCACGAAGCTATTGGGAAGCAAAACCAGGCAAAACAAAACTGATTAGGGAAAGATCTGCTTTCAGAAAACCTATTTCTGTCACAGGGGGATGGATAAATAAAATAATGTTTCAATAATTTATGCAGCCTGCACACGGAAAAAACCCACTGGAAATGTGAAGTAAGGAGAAAACAGGGAGAACAACCAAGCCCGATGGCTGCTTTAACCAGCTCGCCTGATAATTCTAAAATAAATTGGAAAACTCAGCCTTGCTCTTAGCTCTTGAATGATGATAGGATGGGGTGGGGACTGGTGTTCTTTCTCCTGGAAAATGTTCATTTTCGTTGGGTCCTGCCAAGGGTACATCCTTAGCCTCTAGAGGGCCCCATCCCTGGCTGGCTGGCTTCCTGCCTTCATGGCCCTGGCACTGTTTTCATGTTAGTCTCTGGGGCTTTCCATGGGACAACTCGGGACCTCTCTGTGGAGGAGGCTGAAGGCTACTGGGAGGAGTCTTGGAAGTCTCTATTTTATAGCTTTCCCCCGCAGCTGGGCCTGACGCACTATATAGACTTAGAGTTATATATCACAGTTCTGTTCTATAAGCCCACTCACCTACAAGTCAGTACCCCCCGCCCCCAAACACACACAGAAGATAATAAGGAACAAGGATACTAGGGGAACAGTCTTGTCCTTGACGATGGTGTCGGATGTAATTTGAGGTTCCTTTATAAGATTGGACCTCAAAAGTGACTATTGTCAGTGCACCCCATTCTCCAAACAGGTCCTGATGACTGCCTAATGATTGATGGCACTCTTTGCTTGCCTCTGCTCACCTCTCAACTCTCCCTATCCAAGACACCTAACTGAGTTAGTACCTGGGGAGGTGGGAGCAGAGACAACCCTTCTAAATCTGCTGTGGGGAGATGGCCTTGACCACAAGGTCATTCCCTTTCACTTGGCCACCTGTTCTCAGTGTCCATTGAGAAGCAGCTCTTGGGTACCTTTGGCATTCCTGGAGTCAAAGGAGAGCCAGCTAACTTCCTTGTGAAGAGGCCTGAACTGAGGAAGAGGAAAATTTGAACCATGGCCAGTCACAGAACCTCAGAACTTGGAGAAAAAAATCACCTCTAAGTCCCTGAACTCCCACCATAATGGTGAGAAGACAGAAACCAGTATGGCGTCCAGAAGCTAAGAATGTCTAGCATCACGGGAACAGTAATATGACTTTCCCAGCCTGTCTCCAAAGAACATATGTGGAAAATGCCTTTTATAAGGTGAAAACTCATTGGCCTGTTGCCGTATTTCAGTCCTTAACTACTACATTCTGCCACTCCTTCCCATCACCATAACAACCAGCATCCCATGACAAGAAAGCTGGAAGGAAGATGCTTCTTTTGCCTGGGGTTTAGTGGAGTTTATCTTTGGCTGTGCTCCAGAGACTGTGTTCTATATGACAACCTACATGACTGACAACCTGGTGACTTCCAGGTGGAGGTGAGGGCTTTGCTATTGTGATCTCCTGAGTAACACTTGAGTTCCTACCTGACCACATTCATGTCCTGCATTAATGAATCAGACAAGAGGTTTTGAGTGTCCTGGGCAACTTTGCAGCTTCAGAGCCCAGAAGACTGTCTGCCACAAGGTGCCCACATGGGGGAAGCAGAAAATGAGTGAATGTCCATGTCAACAAAAGCAAGAATTGGAAAGTAGTCCAGGACAAGGGACAATGCAGATTTCATGGTGTGGCCCTGTTTGATAGACACTGGATGTTCTAAGATGTGGGAGGTCATGACATGGAGAACAAATGGAAGACACAGAGGAGGCAGGTTTTGAAACAGACTCTCCTCTTCCCTCAAAGCTATATTTGCATTCTAATGAATGGTCTCACCTTTAAGCACCTCTCAACATCATCCAGTCAGTACTTCTCTCAATCTAACGCAGAATACTACCCACGATAGTCTGTACAGGTGGTGAAACAGCCTCTGTCATACATATGGTGACAGGGAGCTATCACCTTCAGAGCAGCACAGTCTCACATTGGACACCTCTGTTCCAATGCTCAGAAATCTGGCCATTTCTGTCCTCTGGTCCTGAGTCTGACCTTCAAACCCCTTTAGGAACACGATTTACCCTGTGTCAGCCCTTGTTATCTTTAAGTTTCGATGACGACATCATGCCCTTAAGTTCTTGCATCTCAAGAGAAACAGTGCAGTTCTTTCAATGGCTTCTTGTGTAATGTGATTTTGAGACTACTCATCTCTTGTCTGTGTCCCATTTGTCCTGAATCCTGATATCTTGTTGGGGCACCCTCAGAGTGGAGTGGGGGTATTTTGTGAACCTCCCTTGATCCAGATGATGGGGGTGGGACTACCCAAGCCAGTTAGGTTTCTGCTCTCAGGAAGGACCTTTGCCCATGTGTCCACATGCATGACAGCCCTGGGTGTCAGCACTACCTCTCACCTGGACCACACTGCTACACCCATCCTGTGAGAAATGCTGTAGGATTTTGGAGCCACCCAAGGTCACCCTATTTTACCTCTAATGCTTGACATTGACCAGCCTAAGTAGGTGCTTTATAAACGCTTTTAGCTGCAAAACCTTTGCACATTCAAGAATGGGCTAAGAATGAGGGATTAAAAAAAGAAAATCTCTGGCCCCTGGAGCTGCATGTTTCAGTTGAGTGAAGGTCTGATGGGGGTGCTAAACTCTTATCTCTCATTCTTTCTGTCTGTCTGTCTTTTGCTGTCTTTTGGAGTTCAGTTCTCGGTTCCCTTCTGAGCCTCCCTCCCTTCCTGGCCCCTTTGTCGACACTTGATCATTTACATCAAGTTGACATTCGCAGAGTTTACTCAGGGGTCTGTAATTGTATTCTTTCCCTGGTTCTGCATTACCAACCATGAAAATGGAATCTTATCATCCCTGACCAATTTTTAATGTACAAAATGATTTGGCTCAGGTTCAAAGGGAGGCACAATTGAAATCAGGTGAATGATACATGTAGTTTTTTCACTTTCTCCGTGCTTAGATTTGATTTTTTTCCCCCGTATAGCATAGAAGTAGATTATTTTTGCAAGTTATATAAGTGCATTTGTGTGCTGTGGAGGTATGAATCTGTACACATATGAAAGCACAGTGTTTACTTATATTTCCATCCTCACATTTCACATGTGTGCACCTATTTAGACATAAGCAAACAAATATAATTATATTGTTTGCAATTTTATTGATGGCAATCAAATTTGCAATGATCCTTAAAATGTATTCAAAACACCCAAAGAGCTGGAACAGCCCTGGAGCTACTGGCCAGGATTAATGGCTGGAATATTCAAATGAGGCTCTGGCACCCTTTTGTTAATTCAGAAGGGAACCTCCAGGGTGAAGGCGGGACTCTGGCCCTGGCCAGAATCATCTCCAGTCTCGGCTATACTTATGTGTCATATCCTGAGGTCCTTTTGCAAATGTCGTTCTTGGAGCAGGCAAGATGCTGCAGTGCTCTGCCAAAAAGTGTTAGTGATTCGGTGATCGATTTGTTGGAAAGCCTTCAGGATTAGTGTCTCTTGCTTGTCTTCTGAGGCGCACTGCTGCAAACAGACCCCACCCCTGGCTCAAAAGGGCAAGGTGCTGTCCTTTTCCAAGTCCCTGGAGGGAGGCTCTCCTGCATCAGATGCAGGGTGGCTGTTTAACCTGGGGCTAGCCAGGAAGCCTGCTGTACCTCACTAAATGTCTTCTGCAAGCCTGTGAATCAGGCTTGTTTCCACTTCTCAAAAGAGGAAAACAGGGGCTCCAAAAGCTTCATGGTAATGGTGGAGTCAAAATTTGAGTATCAAGCTGGTTACAAGTTAGGCCTGCATTGTAACACTGATGTGCTACTGGTGAGCAAACTCCCAGCTTCTTTATCTCGGACTGTCACGGGCATGTCCGATGTTGGAGTCTTCAAGGAATACAATCACATCTCTTGGGATTCTGTGGGAGCCAAGATCAATGTGTTAGTTAGTGTTTTATTATAAAAAAATAACCTGAGACAATCTGACATATAGGTTTATTTTGGCTCACAGTTTTGGATGCCTCATTGTTTCATTCTGTGCAGCTAGCATATCATGGTGAGAGTATGGTAGTGCCAAAATGCTCACCTCGTGGCCAGCAAACAGGAGGAAGAGATCAGAGTCCCTCAATTCCCTTCAAGGGCTCTTCCCCAATAACTTAAAGACTTCCCATTAGGCCCCATCTCTTAAAGGTTCTACCACTTTCCCATAGTGCCATGTTGGGAGCCAAGCCTTTGACACATGGGTCTTTGTGGGCGGGGCATTCCAGATCCAAAAGGGTGGGGATTGTGAGGTGTTAGGAGGTTGTTGGTAAGGCAACAGTTGTACCCAGAGGAAATCAATGACTAATACCAGCACACAGGGAGGAATTCTGGTTCTGCCCAGGCCTCTGTCTCAAGGTCAGTCTCTTAATGACAGCACAAAGGCTCCCTATCAGGTTCATAGCTGGTTCTAAGTGGGGAGAAAATGCTGATGTATTGATTGTGGGTACTAGACTTAAAATGACCCTGGTGCTTGGCATATGGGATCAAAATTATTGTGACAGCGCACACATCCCCTTGAAGTTCCTGGCTTTCTCAGACTCCTGCCTAGATCCCAAATATCTCAGCAATTTTACTGAAGCTGACAGTTTTCACCAAGGAAAGAACAACGGATAATGACAGTCAGTATTTACTAAGTGCCTTTTTTGTGCAAGGCTCTTAATAAATTATCAGTCTCCTTTAACTCAGCCAGTATGTTGTAGCATTCAGAGAGGCTGTCACCAACTTCAGGTTAGGGAATTTTGGAGCAGGATGGGAACCCAGATGTCCAGGTTCAAAGCTTGTGTTCCTCTTACTGTGTCCCACAGCCTTCAGGAGCCTGGCTCTGACCCCTCCTCTCTTCATGGGGCTGGACTTGGGTGGAGGAGCAGAAGGCAGGAGGGCTCAGAGATGCATGCTCGCCACTGTCTTAAAGATGACTATCCAGGTGTTGGTCTGGTTTACCTCCAATATGGTCTGATCAGCAGCCCGCAGCAGGACTGCCACAGCCACTGTCACTCTACTGTAGCCATCTGCAGGTAAAGTAATTTATCCTCCTGGCCCTCCGGGGACTCTATCTGCAGAGAGCCAGACAGGGCTCCACACGTCTGTGGAACTGAATGCAACTCCTTTGATGAGTCTTAGTCTCATCTCAAGGCCTGAGACTATGGGGACGCTGGTTGTGGTCATGCATGGGTTCACAGGTCTTTTGCTTATGAAAAGGAAATCTATCATATGTCCGAAGAGAATGACAGGGACTTGAAATGCTGGGACATTTCCACCCAAGGTGTGAAATGTGAAAGAGACGCACACACAGCATTTCAGGAGACCTGGCCATCGCTATCTATCCTGGGTGTCTCGTACAGGCCGTGTATGAGTTTCTACCTCTGTTACACACAGAGAGCCACATCCACACCCGTGCTTGAAGATGTGGCTCTGCCACCAACACATCCTGGGCAGCTGTGACAATCATCTCATGAAATTAATTCTGTGTGCTTAGAGAAGTGTTTCTTTAGTTCATGGAAATCATTTTTGGTAAATTGTTCTAACTATAAGGAAGAAAACTTTCTGGTATTTCCTTGATAGAAGCATTACATGCTTACACAAAGTCATGTTAAATTAGGCTTCTGATGTACAGCTATGATTCTCTACTCAAAAACCTTTAATATTGTAAGTACACTTCTTTCATTTATTTATTTACTTTTGGTAAGCCAAGATTCTCCATGACTCAAACCCCAACTCCATCTTTAGCATTGCAACACCCTTAACTCTTATTGCACACGTACTCTGAGCCCTCCCAGCTCCCGTCTCTCCCTTCCAGCTGGTCCTGTACTTTCCCCCTTCTCTCTGTGTGCTCAGGCTGTCTCCTTTGCTGGAGACGCACTGCTCACTAATTTAATTCAGTCTGGCTCCTCCTTAAAGAGCATCTCAAAGGCCCCCTCCTCCCAGCTCAATTAACCAGTCTTCTTGATCAGATGTGATTTGTTTTTACTTTCATGTCCCCATGTACCATGTCTCTATCTCCTGCACATCAAATTCTTTGTAGAGATCTCATTGCTTTGGAGCCAGTCCACTTCTAATTCTGTTTGTACTAGTCATTAGTCACATGGAGAAAGGTGACTCCCCCTCCTAGGGCCTCATTTGCTAAACTAGAAGATATAGGGCTGACCAGATGCTGCAGAAAAATCACATCCATAAAGTGCTTAGTGCATAGTGAGTGCTCAGTACAGGTAATTTAACTTCCTATTTGTATTAGTAGGGAGCACTGTAGTATCCTGACCTTGCCAACCCCTCAACCTAGTGGCTTAACACAGCCACTAATTTAGAAGTTCCTTTCTAACCAGGTAAGGTCCTAAGCTGTGTGTGTCAGTGGCTTTTCCTGCAGTGAGTCAGGCACCTGGCTGACCCACAACAGCTCTGCTGCTTCTGGGCTCAGAAGATGTGAAGATCCAAGTGGAGGATACTTGGTCCCCAAGCCTTACAGTGCATCTATAATTTTTGCTTACAATCTCAGGCACCTGGCTGCATGTCTGGCAAGGAAAGATGAGGATTGCTGCTTAGTTATCTGCCCAGGAGAAAGAAAATAGGATCTAGGAAAGAAAGAATGAAAGGAAAGAAAGGAAGGAAGGAAGGAAAGAAAGAAAGAAAGAAAGGAAAAATGAAGGGCAGAAGGAAGGAAGAAAGAAAGAAAGAAGGAAGGAAGGAAAGAAGGAAGGAAGGAGGGAAGAATGAAAGAGAGAAAGAAAGGAAGGAAAGAAGAAAGGAAGGAAGGAAGGAAAGAAGGAAGAGAGAGAAAGAAAGAGAAAGAAGGGAGAGAAAGAAAGGAAGGAAGAAAGAAAGAAAAAAGTTTTTGCTTGAGAGAACAGGATCCACAGTTAAGGTGCATTGAGAAACACTGCACAAGACAGGCTCTTGACTGAGTGAAACTGTGACCTGGCCAGAGCCATGTCTCTGCAGAGGTTCCCTCTACCATGTGTTGTGGGGTATCAGGTACTCTGTCCATGGCTCCAGAGGATGGAGCCTGGGAAGGACAAGTAAATGGAACATCCTGAGTTGGAACAAACTTTGTTCTAGTCCCTGCTTCAGGACCTGACATGTTAGTGACAAACATCCAAGGAGCAACTTCCTTGAGAAAGTTCCTTGTTTGCATTCTAGAGAAAACCACTGGATTAGATGCAGGAGACTGAACTCTGGTCTGGCCCCTTGCAATTTGCTGACTGTCTTTGGTTCCCAGTGTCCTCCTTTGTAAGATCAGAGAAGCACTGGACACACTCTGACCATCTGTTCTGGTCTTTTAATCCTCTTTGATACCATCATCCCCCAAATGTCTGTATCTGGGTTGGTGGCTAGGGTGATAATGATAGGTGTCCAGTCCTGTGGTTTAGAGACACCTGAATAGCATATCCCGGGCCATTGTAACTTTGGGAAGGGGTAATGTGATAGCAAAGGATACAGCTGTGCTGCTGCCAAAGAGACCTGGGTTCAAATTCCCACTCAACTCTCAGCTCTCTGCTTACAAGCAGGTACCACCATGCCCGGCTTTTTCTGTTGGATGGGGTCCTGTGAACTTTTTTTTCTCCCAAGACTATACTTGTGATACTTCCAATCTCAGCCTCCCACATAGCTGGGGTGACAGGCTTGACCCACTATGTCCAGCTCAGCATTGCTTTTTTGTGCTCAGGATTACTTTGGTTATTATGGGTCTTTTGTGTTTTCATATGAATTTTAGGATTAATTTTTCTCTCTGTGAAAAATGCCACTGGAATTTTGATGGAGATTGCACTGAATCTGTAGATCATTTTTGATAATATAGACATTTTTACAATTTTAATCATGTGGATCCATGAACATGGGATGTTATTCATTTTCTAGAGTGTTCTTCAATTTCTTTCTTCAAGGTTTTAGCGCTTTCATTGCAGAGGTCTTTTTGAGGTTATTGTGAATGGAATTGTTGGTCTTATTTCTTTCTTAACCTGTTCATTATTGTTATATAGAAAAGTTACTGATTTTTGAATGTCGATTTTGTAACCTACTACTGAATGTATTTATCAGATCTAAGATTTTTATTTTTGAGGTTAGGGTCTTTTAAGTATAGATCATGTCATCTGCAAATAGGGATAATTTTACTTCTATTTGTATCCATTTTATTTCATTTTCTTGCCTTACTCCTCTGGCTACAAATTCAAGCACTATATTGTGTTAGAGTGGAGAGAGTGAACACCTTTGTCTTGTTCCTGACTTTAGAGGAAATGGTTTCGGGCTTTCTCCATGTGGTATGACATTAGCTATATATATATATATATATATATATATATATATATATATATATATTTATAGGTGTGTGTGTGTGTGTATGTATATTATTGTATATAGCCTTTATTATGTTGAGGTATATTCCTTCCATTCCTACTGTCTTTAGGAATAGTTTTCCTAGTTTTATCATGAAAGGATGTTGAATTTTGTCAAAGGATTTTTCTGCATCTATTGAGATGATCATGTGGTTTTGCCCTTCATACTGTTTATGCACTGTGTTACATTAATTGATTTGCATATGCTAAACTATTCTTGCATCCCTGAAATGAAACCAACTTGATTGTAGTATATGATTTTTAATGTGTTCAACTCAGTTTGCAAGTATTTTATTGAAAAATTTTCTTTCATTAAGGAAATTAGTCCATAAATTTTCCTTTTTATCATGTCCTTTTCTGGTGTCTGAATCAGGGCAATACTGGCATGAGTTTGTGAGCATTCCTTCCCTTTCTATATCATGGAAATAGTTTGAGGAGTGTTGGTATTAGTTCTTATAGGTCTAATAGAATTCACTAGTGAATTGTCCAGTTTTGGTCTATTACTTTTTGGGAGACTATTTATTATTATCTCAATTTCATTGCTTGTTATAGATCTTTTTGGGTGGCTTATGTACTGTTGGTTCAATTTTGATAGAAAAATTTATCTATTTCTTCTGTATTTTCTAGTTTATTAGAATATATGTTTTTGAAGCATTCCCTAATGATCCTCTGAATTTCATTGGTGTTTTTGATGATATCGCCTTTCTCATCTCTAATTTAATTAATTTGGGTCTTTCCCTCTTTCTTTGGGTTAGTTTGGCTAAGGATTTGTCACTTTTATTTATATTTTCAAAAAGCCAACTTTTTGTTTCACTAATTCTGTTTTTTTTTTTAGTCTCTGTCTCATTAATCTCTGCCCTCATCTTTAATGTTTCTTTCCATATACTGCTTTTGTATTTGGCTTGTTCTTGCTTTTCTAAGAGCTTGAAGTACATGATTAGTTTATTTATTTGGAAACTGATTTTTTAAAAATGAAGCACTCATTTCTTTTGATGTGTTCCAAAGATTCTGGTAAGTTGTGTTTTCATTTCCATTTGATTGTAGGAATTTTTAAAAAAATGTTCTCTCTTATTTCTTCAACGATCTATAGATCATTCCTCCTGTAGTTTCTCTTGTTATTTATTTCTACTTTCATTTCATTGTGGTCTGATAAAATACAGAAAATTACTTCAATTTTCTTGTATTTGTTAAGACTTGCTTTTTGTCCTAAGATATGATCTAGTATGAACAAAGTTCCATAGACTGCTGGGAAGAATGCATATTTTGGTGGTGTCTGTTAAATCCATTTGATCCAGTGTCATTTAATGCTGAAGTTTCCTTTTCTTTTTTTGGTCTGGGTGACCTATCTACTGGTGAAGTGGAATACTAAAGTCACCCGCTGTTTTTGTGTCATGTTTGGGTCTATCTGTCCAGCAGTGTTTGCTTTATGAAATCAGTTATGCTGATATGTGTTGCATATACCTTTACAGTTGTTATCTCCTCCTGCTGGATCATTCTACTTATCAATATGAAGTGACCATCTTTGTCTCTTCTGATCCTTTTGGTTTGAAGTCTGCTTTGTCAGATATGAGTATCACTATTCCCGTTTAGTTTTGGGCTGCATTTGCTTGGAAAATCTTTTTCCATCCTTTCACTTTAAGCCTATGCTTGTCTTTACTAGTGAAGTATGTTTCTTGAGTGGGTGAATCTTGTGTTTAAATCTAATCCACCAGTATGTCTCTTTTGATTAGAAAATTAAGACCATTAACATTCAGAGTTATTATTGAAAGTCATTTTTATTGACTTCTACCTGTGTTCAAGCCCTGATATTCTGCCTTCATTTTGATCCACTCTACTGGAGAGAAGTACAATTGAGTTTTTTATTGGACTTAATGAGTTTTTCATTCCCCGAATTTCAATTTGACTTTTTAAAGAATTTCTATGTCTTTATTGTCTTCTTTATTTCATTCAGCTGTTTATTTGAGTTTTCTTGGAATTCATTCTGGAATTTATTTATGTTTACTTTAATTTCACTGATCATTCTTACAATCATGTTTTTGAACTTTTGGGGGATTCATCCACTTCGCAATTGTTAGTGTTTTTACTGTGGAGGTGTTGAGTTTTGGGGACGTCACACTGCCTTGTTTGTTCAGATTTCTTGTGCATTTATGTTAAGATTTGCCCATCTGAGGTCAAGTAGTTGGTTGGAAGTTTTTAAATTTAATTAATTTTATTATTGTTGTGCTTGGTGGGGGTACGTTGTGGTTGGAAATTTTAATCACCTGTAGAATTTTAGTTGAAATATTCTCAGTGTTCAGATGCAATTTCTTACCCCTGGACTGAGGGTATGTCTCAATAGCCAAATATTCATCCATGTGTTCAATGTATTGTGTCTGACACCCAGCACAGCTCAGTTCGAAAAAAACTAGTTAGAGTACATTGTGGAAAGGTTGATTGCTTTTAGGTTGCTTTTAGTATAGAAGCTTCTGTTTGTGTACTGGGAGCTGCTGCTGGCTGCAGAGAGCTTTATCACCTGAGAGCCATCCAGGTTCCCCCTCCAGTTTGTGTCTCTTTCCAAGACCACTTGTTATAGTTGTTTTCCACCAAGACTCTGTGACAGGGTATCCCAAGACTTCCTGAGCCATGATTGTTTCTTATTTTCAAACCCCTAGAATAACTCAAGTCTTAAACAATAGACGCTCTCTCAAAATGGCTCTGGCTATAGCTCTGAGAGAAGAGGAGAGTGGTGGAATGTCTTTCTTCTCCTAGGCTAGTCTTTCACACAGTTGCAGTCACTGTCACATCAAATCCCCACACTGGGTTTAAGGCTTGAGGAAGTATGAGCTTATGTTGCAGCTACAATTACCATTCTGACTCCAGTGCCATCTGACTTGCCTCAAGATTGGGATGGGGCTTGGAACTGTTTGCATCTTTGCTTTGTTGCCTTAGTTTCTCCATGCTTTTCTATTGGCCCATCCCATTGTTCGTGATTCCTGATGCTCCTCAGCTCTTCAGAATATAGTCTTTCCTGTGACTCCTCTCATTCACAGTCAAGACAGTGGATGCTTCTAATCCACCATCTTGCCCCCCTTTGTATTTTTATTTTAAATTGATGTGTAATAATCACACATGTTTATGGGTTATGTTGTGGCACCTCATACGTGCATTATCTGTGAAATGGTCAGATTGGTGTGATTGGCTTACCTATCACCTCAACACCATTTCCTTGTGTTGGGAACATTCTAAAGCTTTTCAATGGGCTATTTTGAGATATACAATTAATTGTTGCTAGCCACAGCTATCCTACTGAGTCTCCTAACTCTTTTTAGTTTCTGTTTCCTCAACATTAAAAGGGGAACAAAAAGCCCCCTCCAGGGGTAGTGAGATTTAAATGAGATGTGTATGTGAGTCAACTTTGCAAATACAAAGCAAGCTCCATGCTCATGCAAAGTTACTTATCTTGAATATTTCTGGACATTGGAATGAAAGGTTGGACCAGGTGATTTCCTAGGTTCCTTTGGGTCCTGAAATCCCATGTTCAGAAACAGAGAACAGGTGTGCCTACATTATTAGTAATGGCAGTGCAGGTGTGAGGGATCAGCTTGCACCCCAGATTGTACCTTTTTTTTTCCTCTTCTGGGGATTGATATCAAGGCTTCGTGCTAGGCAAGTGCTCTGCCACTTGAGCCACATCTCCAGCCTTTTTGCTTTATTTTGTTTTTTGGGTAAGGTCTCATGGTTTTTCCAGGGTGGCTTTGGATCATGATCCTCCTACCACTACCTCCTGATTATTATATAGCTGGGATTATAGGCATGTACTGCCAGGCCCAGCCTATGAATTATTCTAGATACTCTCATGTACCTTGCAGAAAATTAAAGAAGAATATTTTCAAGTGTTTAGAGGAAAAAAATCTGAGAAGTTTGAACCAGATTCATTTAATTAACCAATGAAATTTTCTTTCCCTTTCATTGTTAGCAATGATGCTCCTTCTGAAACCTTGAAAGGATTTGGAAACATTTTTGCACCACAGCAGAAAATAGTATGGAAGGTCCAATTGGCATTTCCACGTAAGGTACCGGGAGAGTGGCTTAGGCTGTCTGCTTGAGGGCCATGAAAGGGGCTCATGGTTATTCTTAGTTTGTCCTGTGAAACACCAAATGTAACATTAACTCAAGAGGCTCTTAGCAATATCAGCCCCTAATTTAGTACTTTTCTGTTGTCCCAATCTGCTGGAAGACCTCTCTTTGATGGAAGAAAGTGAATGTCATTGACTTTTAACATGTAAGTTTTATTTTCTGAGTCTGGGCTTGTTCTTGCTTTCAACTGACAGGCTCTCCAACACCAGAAATATCAACAAGAGGGATTTGGGTGATGTCTTCAGAACATACAGAATTTACAATTTTCAGAACCTGGGGCTGAATTCCTTCATTGTGGAAAGCTTTGCATTAATGCACATCCATGGCACCCAGCCCTTGAACCATGTTTAATTAAAAAAAAAAGCAAATAAACATTGCCCAGCCAGAGTTCTTGTGCCTGGCAGCTACTGGATTTATTAAAAGGAAAAATGACCAGCTTCCCAACTGTCCACACAGGCCTTTCTGAATGTAATCCAGGATGGTGCATTTGGAGTTGCATTATTATTATTATTTTTACCATTCCTTAGCAATTAGCATTGTATTTCTGCTGATAAACTCCATCAATATGGTGATTTGATTAGCAAAACATAAAACTACTCATTAAACTCCAATTATGCTGTGCAGGTATAATTTGATTTTGATTGGTTGGAAAACTGCTGCCTTCCCCTCTTCCCCCTTCCCGACCTCCAGTTAAACACTGTGTTTAAGGTTCTGGTGGAGATGCAGGCAGATTTAGCAAGAGCCATTCCCTATCATGTTACTAAGAACTCAAGAATACTTAGGGGACATCAGTGGGAATGGCATTTATGCAATCTAACATCAGAATGATCCCTTCCTATTCCTGGTGGGAGGCCTTTGGTTGCTAGGACTTTTAAGAAATTAAGGGGTCTAAGAAGCAATCAACAGTGAGGATCCTTTCTGTGCTCAATGAATGGATGTGAGTTTTTGAGGGTGGTCAAATAGGAGGCCTGAGGTACCAGAGCTGTGTTTTAAAACTTGACTTTGCTTTTATTTATCTCATTGGGGAGAAGTGTGCATACATACACATTCAGTTCACACATGGGGTCTGATTGGGTGAGTGAGCATCAAAGGCCTTCTCTCAGCTGCTGGAGACCTGTGAAAGTGTTGGCATCTTTTACTTATTTATTTGTTTTTGGTGGGACTGGGGTTTGAACTCAGAGCTTTGTGCTTGCAAAACAGGTGCTCTACTATATGAGCCACACCTCTAGACCAGGTATTGGCATCTTAGATGCTAGTCAATCAGACACAAGGAAAGGAGGGTTTGGCCTAGTGAGTGGAAGTGTAATTTGAGTACTAAGATGGTAATGTGACCCACTAGTGTGAATCCACAGAGCCAGAAGAAGATCTGTAAGAATGCATAGATCATTCTACAGGTTTTGTATGTGACACTTGTGATGGGCCAGGCACTGTGGCTTGAGGTACAGGAGCATGTGAGACTCATGGGAGGGCTCTCATGGACCTCACATTCTAGTGGGGTAGAGGTCATTGGCCCCATGGAAGCGTGGAAGGCTTTCTATGACACTTGGAGTTTAATTAAAGTACTTACCAGGTGCTACCAAGCCCCAGCCTGATATTCAGGTTTTTCTCATTCATCAAACCCTCTTGGCATCCTCTGTTCCTTGAATTCACCAAGCATTCTCCAATATGCCTTGGGGCATATTAACTGTGCCCTCTGCCTAAAATATTCGTCCTCCAGTGCTTGCCTTGCCTGTTTCCTCAGATCATCCATGTCTCTGCTGCAAATTCACCTCTCAGAGACATTTCCCCTGAGTGACCTAAATAAAATGGCAATCTTCACCTGACCTAGTCTCTCTCCGAATTCCTCCTTCACAGCACCAACCTTATTGGATCTTATGTTATCTATATTTGTTTGCTGGTGTTTACTAGTCCAGTGAAAGTCCTCTGATGGCAGTGACTTTGTCAGGTTTGTCATCATATCTACCACACCAGAATATGAACTGGCACTTAGCAGGTACCAAAAAATACTGTGGAGTACTCAATGTGTGAACAAATAAGACACTGTAGTACTGCAATGAGTTGGGGTCATGAGAAAGTGTCCATTAGGGGAAGCAGCCTTTGGTGTAATGTTGTCATTTGGAAAAAAAAAAAAAAAGACAGTTGGACCAAGAGCTAGAGGATGGGCGGAATCCAGCCATCCAAAAATCTATGGGGAGGAAACCCCAGGTCCCTGGAATGGGACTCACAGGAGCCCTGAAGCAGGATGGGTCTTGGAGTTCTCAAGGGACAGAAATGGTGGCAGAGAGGAAGCTGGAGTGGGAGCCAGAGGCTCAGTCATGGGCTTTGTAGGGCTCCCCTCCCTCCACCTGTGCACTGGACCCTGGTGGACTGGAGGTTCAGGGCTGGGAGCTCCCACTAGGGGGAGCTCCAAGATGGTTAGCATTTGCTCAACTTCTCCAGCCCTGGGCACTGGCTGACATCAAGACCAGACTTCTTTTGGACCAGGCTAACCTCACTCAGAATGATGTTCTCCAATTCCATCCATTTACCAGCGAATGATAACATTTCATTCTTCTTCATGGCTGCATAAAATTCCATTGTGTATAGATACCACATTTTCTTGATCCATTCGTCAGTGGTGGGGCATCTTGGCTGCTTCTATAACTTGGCTATTGTGAATAGTGCCGCAATAAACATGGGTGTGCAGGTGCCTCTGGAGTAACCTGTGTCACAGTCTTTTGGGTATATCCCCAAGAGTGGTATTGCTGGATCAAATGGTAGATCAATGTTTAGCATTTTAAGTAGCCTCCAAATTTTTTTCCAGAGTGGTTGTACTAGTTTACATTCCCACCAACAGTGTATGAGGGTTCCTTTTTCCCCACATCCTCGCCAATGCCTGTTGTTCGTGGTGTTGCTGATGATGGCTATTCTAACAGGGGTGAGGTGGAATCTTAAGGGCAAACACAACAAGGGGATTGGACTTTGAGCACATGATAAAAGTGAGAGCACACAAGGGAGGTATGAGGATAGGTAAGACACGTAAAAAATTAGCTAGCATTTGTTGCCCTTAACGCAGAGAAACTAAAGCAGATACCTTAAAAGCAACTGAGGCCAATAGGAAAAGGGGACCAGGAACTAGAGAAAAGGTTAGATCAAAAAGAAGTAACCTAGAAGGTAACACACATGCACAGGAAATTAATGTGAGTCAACTCCTTGTATAGCTATCCTTATCTCAACTAGCAAAAACACTTGTTCCTTCCTATTATTGCTTATACTCTCTCTTCAACAAAATTAGAGATAAGGGCAAAATAGTTTCTGCTGGGTATTGAGGGGGTGGGGGGGAGAGGGAGGGGGCGGAGTGGGTGGTAAGGGAGGGGGTGGGGGCAGGGGGGAGAAATGACCCAAGCCTTGTATGCACATATGAATAATAAAACAATAATAATAAAAAAAAGACCAGACTTCTGCTTTGTTCCCAGGGTCCCTGGGCCCCTCTGCCGGGGATTCATGGTTTCTGGCCCTCCTAGTGCTGCAATAATGGCCCTTTCTTGGAAAGGTCCCCAAGGAGGTCATCATTTCCAAAGTCCCCACATGCTTGATGGTAATACTCACCCTGCTCTTTCCCAGATAGCATAGACATCTGTGCCCTCTATGTTTTCAAACACTGGTCCTTCTTTCTTCTCAAATTTCCTTTTTGTTCTGTCTCTTCCTGGAAAATGTTTCTGTCAACCATAGGCCCAGCTCAAAGACCCATTTTTGTGTCGAGTCATTGAATGGACCACACCCTGTCCACTAAACCAAATCAAGTCCTCTCCCAACTGAGATGGCAGAGTTCCTTATTGAAGATCTGTGGCAGTGCACATGTGTGCCCTTGCTTCCTGGTTGCATATCCATCACCTTTATAAGAAGGGCGTTGTCCTGGAGGGTAGAGCCATGTCTTCTATACCTTTAGTTATTGTCAGAGTCAACAGGGAAGAAGTGGTCAATGAGTGAAGAGATGGACCATAAGATACTGCTGGATGGGCTGCAGCAAGCAGTTGTGATGGATGGGAGAGCAATCTACTTGGTGAATTGACAAGGGAAACTTTTCTGTGAAAAACTGAACAACCAAGAAAACCAAGGCAAAGTCAGCACCATGGCCCTGCATTTCCTTCTCAGGGTCTTATTATATAGCCCAGGCTGGTCTCAAACTCACAGTCTCCTAACTCAACTTTCAGAGTGCTGGGATTACAGGTGTGAACCATCATGCCTGTCTTGGACCTGTATTTCTGGACACTGTTAATGATCGGCTTCTTTCCTTTGAGGCAGAAGTCCCATCTCCCCAAGTTCAATTGATCAACATTGGTGTAGCATTACTGGGAGCTGTGGATTTGGTCAGCCCAGTACATTTTCCATTCTCCTCCTTGTGGCTTTTTGGAGAATGACATCCCAACTCAGCGTGGGCTTTCTGGACCTGAAAATCCCAGGCTTCCACCCTCATTTGTCTATAGGTTTAGAATGTGATCCTTTCAAGGCTCATAAAAACGTCTTGTCCACCTACATGTAGTGATTGGTTTGGTGATGTGCTTGGAAAACTAGAACTGGTCACGGGCCTTTTTCTGCTGGACTTGTTCCCCAAGGAGTGTATTCTTTAGTACATTAACTATCTTTCCAAGAAGAAAGAAGAAAGCTGGCATAGGCAGAGAAGAGAGCAAATACAAGCCTGAAAGACCCCAGGACATTTTCAAGCCATTGGATCCACTCAGGCCTGGTACTTCCATTGCATGAATCAACCAACTCCTTTTTTAAGCTGAGTTGAGATTCTGTCACTTGCACTGGGAACAGGTCTGAATAACACGAGTGGAAGACCTGTTTTAATGTGTGTAGAGCCCTTCCAGTAATCTACCATCTTGAAATTCCTAAGCTAAATCTCTTAGGACAGGTAGTGGCAGAACTCCTATGCTTCCATGGTAGGCTTTGCTGGTTTGATTTTGTCAGGTACGTTCTCTTGTGAGGAGGTGAGGATGCCAGTGTCCATCTGTCCACCAAGCCCCATGCAGATTGATGTCTGTCTTGGAAAGCCAATCCATTAGCAGTCCAGTTTGAGAGGAACCATGAAATACAAAAAGAAAGAATAGAGAAGCTGAAGCTTTTTCTAGGAATACATTTAGCTGACAAAGTAACATTTCACGTTAGTTCACAATTGGATGATTAACTGCAGCTTTACCAACTGGTAAATTTCTCTTTTCTCTTGGAGAGCTTCCTCCTACTTTCTGATTTTCAGCTGTATCTGCCCAAGAAGAGCACAGATCTTCCCAGACCAGAAGGAAATCATAGACAGCACATCACTCCTTGGATGCTCCAAGAATTTTGGAGTCTGGATGATATTCTAGGGATCAAAATCAAACTTTCAGATTTCATGAGTTAAGAATGTTGAGTAGTTGACTCCTTAGTGGGAGTGGTAGAACCACCTTCAGATAGGCTTGAACAATATTTAAGGGAATGAGTTCTTAAGGCTGTACTTCTGGTCTTGATATCCCATAGGAGCCGTATTTACTCACTCAGTCTCTCATTTATCATCTGACTATCCATCTATCCACCCACTCCCCCCATCCATTCATTCATCAACTTACCTAACCACTCACCCATTCATGCCTCCACCCATCCATCCTTCTGTCCATCCATCCATCCATCCATCATCCATCCACTCATCTATTTCTCATCCATTCAATCATGTGCCATGGTAACAATTGGACTCAACCATTTCAGGGGTAGGCTGAAAAATCTTACTCCCAGTCTAGATTCTTACTTCATTTGAAGTGTTCCTAAAATATATAATCAGCAAAAGAATGTGTCTACAATTGTCTAAAGAAACATACCATCATAACTCTCCTCAGGTTATGAATGAAAAACGAGAAATTGAATGCGATTTGGAAGTTATTTGAGATACCATTTGTACCTATCATGTTGACAAAATTATACAGCATTGGTCTGGTTATTTGATAATGGTCCCTCATTTGCATTGTTGGTGAGAATATGACTTGTTTCAAACTTTTCAGGGGATAATTTTGTTAGACTTACCCTTAAAAATTTTCCCTAAAGAAAATTTCTTATAAGTATATTAAGAAACAGACACAAGGACATTGCTTTTCTTTTCCTTCCTTCCTTCCTCCCTTCCTTCTCCCTTCCTCCCTTCCTCCCTTCCTCCCTTCTTCCCTTCCTTACTCCCTCCCTCCCTCCCTCCCTCCCTTCCTTCCTTCCTTCCTTCCTTTTTCCTTCCCTCCCTTCCTCCCTCCTTCCTTCCTGTTCCTTTCCTTCCTTCTTCTTGGATAGGAAGCAAATAAAACACAGCAAACATATCTTGAATCTGGATGCTACATACATACATGTCTTGCATTACTTTCTGCAAAATGAAATTTTGCAGAAAGCCAAATATATTTTGTTTCCCTTTCAAGTAAGCATATGTTAGTGTAGATGCCTGTATCAGTGCAAAGCATTTTGTTTTCTTGGTGAGATATACATGGGACTGTTAAGCAAAGTGTAGATTCAGGGAGGCATGGGAAGTCAAATTGGGGGAAGGATAGAGAGATCTTTGCATTTTAATTCTTTTCCAGATTATTTGAATGCTTTAAGATATATGTACCATATTTCCCATCATTCATCCATCTATCCCTACATATCTTCATCTATATCTATGTACATATACATAGTGGGTAGTCCGAAATGTTAGTACCATAAGCCATTTTGTTCTATTATTTAAATTTCTCTAATCAAAAACCTAATCGATGCTATTTAAGTGTAATAGTCATTTACAATTGTTATTTTAATAGAAATTTATAAAAGCTCATTTCTGACAACGTGGCACTTTGGGTTTTGGCAAAGTTAGTTCCCGATGACAGAGGAGATTTTGATTGTGGGTTCGCTATCGGTGTTAAAGGCCAGAGCAACCTTGAGACGATTCATGGAGTCCTTCATTTTAGAGGAGGAAGCTGAGACTGGAGAGTTTATATGCCGGTGACCGTGCTGCTTAGCCTGTTGTGAGACCACGTATGCAAGGTACCTCTTCAGGATCAGCGCAAACGGAAAGGACTCTGCGGCACCTGCCCGAGAACGGGCTAGGGAGACGCTTCTCTCCAGGGACTGTTTGTCCATGTGGGCTGCAGGTCTGCCTTGGCTCCAACTGGTGTGGAGTTGGCAGCACCCCATCAGCCCCATCAGCCTGTGTGTGTTCATGCATCCCTTGTACGGGGAGCCCATGTGGAAAGACAGAAAGCAGATAGCTACAGCTGTTGTCGCTTACACTCCAGAGAACAATTCTAGGAATTAATGGCTTCTAATCCTGCAAATGAGGTGGGTACAGCGTGGTGTTAGATTCCAAGCTGCCAGGCGCAGGTCACTGCTTCTATTTCGTAAGGATGCTTATGGGGTTACATTCTGATCACACCGCAGGGGGAGGAGCTCCCTCCCCCTCCCCCTCCCGCCTCCTACACCTGCAGCTAAGGCCATGGCCTTGTGCACCTTCCAGACCAAGGAATGAATGAGGTCAATAAAATCTTTAAAGCAGCTCCTTATGAGATAACGTGAAAAAGAGGAATCCTGACACCATTTGCTTTGGATAGCTTTAAAAAGGAACATACCAAGGATCAGATACTTAACTGTAACAACCTTTCATTTTAATAATAGCCTTTATGTACTACAATAAGAAGTATCAAAGTCCATTAAATATAATGGGCTGATCCTTCCAGGGATATGGAAGCAAATGAGTCATTTGCTTAGCATTTTCAGGCTTTTAACGCTTCACTTTAGCTCTTTGGTGGTAGAATTGACAAAGGGGATGGTTCTAGTCTATCTTATCTGGCTTTTTGTTCATAGGGCTGGGGGCAGCCTGGTGGTAGGGTATTCCAGGGTTAGAAGAGTCGGGGCTGGAATGGATGGATGGTGGGACTTTCCAAGGAGAGTGATCAAGTTCACCAGTGGGAATAAGGTTCATACAGCCAAATGTGAAAGAGAAGGGGGGAATGGAGACAGAAGGGTAGCTGCCAGGCTTGTAACCTCAAGGCAGGGCAGGGAGGTGGGGAACAGAGGACAGTGGCTGGGCCAGTGTAGGGACTAAAAGCACTGCTCTGTTGCTTGGAGCCCCATGTGGCCTGGGAGAATCCAAATGATTTAAATAGCTACTGGGGCTGATCTCCTTCCCATGTTGAGGTCTCCATCTATGGGGGCTCCTCTAAGCTTGGACCCCAGAGATCAGCTTCCACTTTTTATTCTAAGTTAAGGGGCAATGGTCCTTATGCCCTGGCCACTCACCTGCCCCTGAGGCCCTCTGCCTCAGAGTCCTCAAGAGTCTCAGCCCATCTCCCAGCCAAACTCCTCTGTGGCTTCTTCATGCTTATTGGTCCTGGCAGCCCCCAGACCCAGGGCAGCCCTGGGAGAAGCTATTCTGTCTTTTCCATCAACACTCAGTACTTTGAGTCCAGTGATGAAGTTCTGACTCCTGCGGGGCTTTGACCTGGGAACCTGGGCTCTAGGACATTTGTTCTTTTTCTTTGGCCTTTACCATGGCCCCACTGTGCTCTCACTGGTAAGATCCTGGGGCATCTGCTATGATTATTGAAAAGCAAGGACCTCCAGGAGAGGAGAGGACTAATGTGCTGGAGGGTCTAAAAAGACTAGATGTCCAAATCAAGTGGGGTGGCCAATAGAGGGACAGTTTGTACAGGCAGAGGGCGGCAGCACCAGTGTGAATAGAGATGCACCCTGAGCCAGCAGTCCACGGCCCTTACCTCTCAGCAGAGCCTGATGGGGCAAGGGAGGATCACGTCCAGATGTGGGAGGATCAGCTTGTCCTCCAGGTTCCTGGTAGAATAGGACCACTGCCAACTACAGCCTTCTGGTGCCTCCTGTTGGCCAACTCCAAAGAAGTCAGTGAGCAAGTCCAATGAGTGAAACTCCAAGGCACAGAGCAGGGGTGAGGCAGAACAACTGACATAGTAGGGAAGACAAGTCACCAGGTCCCTTACCAAAGACCCTACAAATAAGGTCTGGAGTGCATCTCTCCAGCAGAATTGTCCTCAGGTCGTGAAGGCTCTGTGGTCCACTCAGCAGGAGCTGGGAAGATATTCAGAACCCTCCCTTCCTAGCTC
Source organism: Castor canadensis (assembly GCF_047511655.1). Classification (NCBI taxonomy): domain Eukaryota; kingdom Metazoa; phylum Chordata; class Mammalia; order Rodentia; family Castoridae; genus Castor; species Castor canadensis. Next base: position 12,819,586 of record NC_133388.1, on the reverse strand, counting down.
ACCCATGTGCAGTCAGTCATCTGTCACGTGCCAGGCACAGTCTGTTCACATTCCTGTACATTCTCCTCTGAACACTTTCCTGGGACGGCGACAGCAAGGTGTGGTGAGGGCAAATATTTGCCCAAGGTTACCTAGCCAGTCAGTGAGGGAACTATGGTTTGAACCCAGTGTCCACCCGCTTGACTTCTGGGCTGCGTTGCCTTACAGATCCTCTGCAGTGCTGCCCTCAGACCTGCCTCTCAGTGCCTCCTCTCTCCTCCCTCATCGCTCACTCAGAGACACCCTAAATGTTTCAGATGGGCTTTCCTCCTCCTGAAGGCATGATCGTTGAAGGATGGGAGAAAATCTTGAGAGGACTTACACATCAAAAGGAATATGACGGTTCCTCACGCTCTCCCATATGTCATTAAAAGCAAAAAGTCAATACATAAAAAAGGGCAAAAAAAATGTCAGGAAGGTCCTGATTGATCCACGGAGGTTTACTTGAGGGATTTTGGAGTATAAATCAAGTCTAAAATTCTCCCTAAACCACTTCTCCTCATTTTTTTTGCCAGAGTGCTCTTAGTTAGCTGAAGTTAGGCTGTTTACTGTGTCTGTCCATGAGGTAAATCAGTTCAAGAAAGAGGGGTTATAGGAGTGTGTTTTGCCCTACAAAATTACAGTCATGGGAGACATTCCTATTTTCATTGCGTGAAGCCTGCCTCAGTCGAGGGAAAGAAAGAGGGTTCTACACTGGCCAATGTGAGGTGGGTTGAGAGGTACAGGCAACTCCCCAGAGATGGAAGAAAGGGATACGGACCCCTGCTGTCTCTCCCTGTGTTTCTTACCCAGGAGTTAAGAGGGTAAAGCGACTGTGTGATAGCAGCTCAGAAATTAAACCAGCTCAATCTCTTGACTTTACAGAAGAGAACACCGGTCAGATCCCTCTCCTGACTCCACCTGTGTGGGCAAAATGTGGGGACTCTCAGAGCCTCCTGGGTCTATGGAGTGGGTGTGCAGAACACCAGGGCTGCCGAGGGAAAGTGGAGGTGCTGCGGCAAGGCTAGAAGGGGACGCTGCAGCACAAATCCACTTTGCAAAGCTGCAGCACCCTGAGCGAGTGCGGGGGCCACTGTCCCGCCCCTCCTCTGCCAGCCCGAATTAATCCTCTCCCTGTGGGCTCTGTGCAGCCCTTGCACGGAACGGTAATTATTAGGCTGACTGGCGAGGGCAGGGACAGAGCATGACTCATTCCGACTCATTCCTTCGTGCCCCCAGCATCTCTCCCCACCAAGGTCACACAGGAGGCACTCCGAGGGAGGACTGCTCACCAATCACAGAACAGAACAGCCCCCAGCCTGCATCCAAGGATTCCTGAGAATATCTGAGGGCAGGGCTGGGTCCTGACTCCTGCAGGCAGCAGGGGAGGAGATGTGGGCGGAAGGCAGTTTGGGGAGGTGAGGAGTACATGTCTGCTCTTTTCTGGGCTGATGCTGAGGGTCTGAGGTGTTCAAGATAGGGAAACTTGGTTCCTCAGCATGACTGACCCTGGCTGGCCCTGGTGTGGACACTGCCTGAAGAACAAAGCAGGAGAGTCAAAACTGCGAGGCCAGTTTTGCTTCATGACAGTTAAGATGTGGATCCTTTCCCTGCCATTTGTAGGGGAGGCTGGGGGCCGTGGGAGTGGATGGCTGGCTGAAGTATCTGTTTAATTGTTCTTGTCCTTAAAGTAAATGTTTAAAAAAAGCTAACAGACTTTATTTATTTGGTAGAGCAGTTTTTGGTTTACAAATTGAACAGAAAGTACAGTTTCCTTATAACTCTCCTGTCCCACCCATGGTTGTTTGTATCTCAGAGTAACTTTTTTTTTTTAACATGGAAACAAAGCCAAATAAATATTCCTACAGAAAAGAGATCTTGGGTGAGAACTCTTGGAGCAAACAGACCCCCATTTTCAGGTGTTCCATTGAGATTGAGTAGAAAGTTCTACTAAAGTAGAACTTTAGTAAGCTCACTCATTCATAGTCTTCATTCATTTGACAGATGCACAGGGACTTGAGTCTTCCCTGCCCAGGTGAACCGACCCATCCTCACCTTCACCTAGCTCACAGTTAAGAATCCACCTGCACAGGAACATGGGAATGCCCCAGAAATAAAGCCATCCAATCTGCATGGTGGACCACAGGGAGAACTCAATGTGTAAGATGAGACAGGTTGGAAAGCCATAAAAGAGGCAGGACATCATGACTGCTGGGAAATCTGGGATGTGGGAGAGGAGACATCAAAAAATAAGATCTTGGGTAATTGGATCATGGCACCATTGGTGAAGGCAAGGGGCACAGGTGAGCAGGTTTGTAGGAAATGGGGTACAGCTCAGTTTGGACATAGGGGTCAGAGGTAGGCAGGAAGAGGAAAAGGAGCAAGTGGCCTGGGATGGATCCTGCAGCATCACAGCAAAGCAACAGTGCAAGAGCCCAAGAGCAAGCACTACTGGCTCTCCTGGCACATTAGTTCCAGAAAGAGTCCAGAGAAGGTGGAGACAGCAGAGAATGGGAACACCAGGTCCTGATCCAGGCAAGAAAGACCACAATCCATCAGCTTCAGATATCAGAAATGAGGTCCAGGAGCAAGATTACCAGAGGTGGACAGTGATGGCTGTCCTCAGAGGAAAAACCTGACAAGGCTGAGCCTTTGCTCATGTCCCTGAATAGGACTTCAACAGAAGAGTGAATGTCTGAGCAGTTAGCCAAACACCTGCAAGACTGACTTAACTCACTAGATTACATTTATCCTTAAAATGTTTGCTTTAAATGTGTTTTACCCTTGCTGCCCAGCAAGACGAGGCTGGCTCTAGATAAGATGAAGAAGTACAATATCTTTGCACCGGGGACTACTGAATGTGGCTCATAGTTGTGCAGAGCTTGACCTGTGCTGTTCAGCAAGGTGGCTGTGTTTGAGTACTTCGAAGAACTTACATATGTCAACAGGTTGACCTGCCCCAGTCACCAGTGGGCGCATAAGCTTTATCGAAATGGTTCTGTATCTGCAGTCACTATCAGTGCCTGGCAGCGGGGTGCCCACGATTACTGATGGAATGAGGAAGCACCCTCAAAGGAGAGCTGTCTGGGCTCTGGCTGCAGAGTTCTTCTCTGTCTTAGGAATTCTATTCCACACCAGGCATTTCGCTTCTTTTGCAAATGGTTCTGTTACAGTTCATCTTCATATTGAGCCCTAATTGGACCGAAAGAGGTCTCTTGCTTGTTTTTTTTTTTTTCCCACTGGAGCAATGATGGAAAATTCTAGTTTTCATTCTGGTGTTCTACTCTTGGGCTTCAGCCCCTTACGTGTTCCCTCATTTACTTGAGTTGGGACAAAGCCCTGAGATGAAGCTCCCAGCGATGGTCCCAACAGGAGTGTTGGTCTTTAGCTGTGGGCTCACCAAACCCTGCCCAACCCAAATATCCAAGTACTGAATTCATGGGGAGCAGAAAAGCCCCAAGGAGACCTTCCATTTAAAGGAATGAGCTCAGGGAATAGAGCTAACCAGGGTGACGGCACAGAACAGAATTATGTTCCAAAATAAAGAATCCTAAGCTCTTCATTGAGCAACTTTGCCTTTGAACTTGGACAGGAGTTTTAACGCAGTCCCAAAGTACCGTGTTGCCTGCACTCTCTCCTCTCAGCAATGAGACTGGGTCTCAGGAAACCCACCCTTGGCCAGAGTGCATGCAACTGCTCGGTAAACCACTGTCATTTGATTCAGCACCTGTTTTCTGCCCTTCAGGTGCTTCTAATAGGGATGGACTAGAAGCCACTGCTTGCCTGCCAGGAGTCTGCCAATCAGCATGGAGGACCAAGCTGAGCCTGAAAGGATTGGCAAGTGGCTTAGAAGCTCCTGGGGACTAGGGAAGGAGTGGCATCTCTCTACTGCCCTTACACCCTGTCTTCTGTTCCCTCCTCTGTAATCCTCAAGTGCTGTTGGAATGCCCAAGACGTCCCCTGTTCTATGAAGCCCTTCTTAGCCCTCAGGTCACCCTGTGGATTACTCCTTTTGCGTCCCCAGTAACTGGCATATGCAACATACCTAATAGATACTCAGGAAATGTGTGTGGACAGAAGAAATAGGAGCCAGCGTTGAGGGACAGTGGAATAGATGGATTAAGCAAAGAGATTGTGTTATGTGTCTTCCAACCAAGTAGGAGGCAGAAAAACATTCAGGTCTAAATGTATACTTTCCAAACAAATCAAAGAAATCATGGGAAACTCAAGCACGGTCCCATGGCACACTTCTACCTTCTAAACACTGGGGATTTCTTTTCTTCCTTCTCCCAAACTGGGCAGACTAGGAATTGTGCTGGCCAAGTCTGCATGTTCTTAGGAATATGGCTGGGAAGGTTGGGTGCCATCCCTTTCCAGCTGCTTGTTCAAGGCATGGATGGAGCTCTCCCCGGGTTTTGCCTTTGCTGTGGAATCTGACACTTGAGTCTTGCATTTGGCGAACTCCACGATGACTGTCACCTAAACAGGCCAGCCTGGGACCCGAGATGAAATGGTGCTGGGGGGCATTGCATGGAGGAGACAGTTTTCTCTTCTGTGCACAGAAAGCAGGCATGCCTCCTCTCACTATGCCCAGGCTTGGGACAATGCAGATGGACCCCAGTGGCTTGAAATCTATGTTGGCTTGTCACTTAATTGACAATAGAAAGGATTTATGAACTGGCAAAACACAAATTGCCATTGCTTAAAATAACCACAAACCATTTGACAACACCTCAGGATGAGAGCTGAGCACTGTGGTTTATGATGACAGCATCCCAAGCAGGTGCCAGGTGTGGGGGGGTGGGGAGGGAGAGTGAGCTGGCATGCCTGTTCTTTGTGCAGCATTGGACCAATCTTTCTTTTTCCATTTTTGTTGGGCACTCTTTTGTTTTCTATTTTCCTGGGCAGCTATTGTTCCTAGGAACATGGAAACCCCAAGTTACTCGGGGAAGAGAGGGTGCATGGGTAGAAAAAGGTAAGGTGGGGGAATTGTCTAGAGTGCAGCCCAAGGGAGGCCACAGATGCCTTTGGGGTTCAGCTTGTGGTAGAATTTAAATAACAGCCTATTGAATGAATGACTGGAAATCGTTGACAAGCTGTGCCATCAAAATTCTACCCCCTCTAGCAATTATTTTCACTTTGAACATGGTCTTACAGTGTGTTTGGCTGAAGTTTGAATTCTGTTTTTCTTTTTTATATTACAAATCTCCTCAATTTACGATGGGATTATGTCCTAATAAACACATTACAAGTTGAAAATATGTCAAGTTGAAAATGCTTTCATCACAATCTAACCTTCCCCATACCTGGCTTAGCCGCACAGTTCACTGAAGGGCATCAGTTTATGTCTCATGATGGTGAGGCTGACTGGGAGCTGGGGTTGCTGCCACTGCCCAGCACACACAGAGAGAATCAGATCATATGTTGCTAGCCTGGGACAAGATCCAAATTAAAAAATCAAAATGCCATCTCTTGTGAGTGTGCCTCACTTTTGCACCACCACGAAGTTGAAAATTCCTAAGTCAAACCATGGTAAACTGGAATCCATCTGTGTATCATAAAGCTGTATTTCCAACCTCCATCTTAGAAGTCTTTACATAGATGTTGACAGTGTAATGTTATTAGTGGCAGTAGAATATTCTGTGAGAAAGAAGGGAAGTAATTCCCTTCTTTAGGCAAGTAATTCCGAGTCTGGCAGGATTTAGAATCTTCAATTTTTAGCAATAAGTTCTCAAATGAACAACCTAGTGCATAAAACTTTATTTTCCAAGAACTTTGCATTTGGAGAAATTCTCATTTTTCCAGGAGTGACAGTAAGATTTCATTTTAATTGTCAAACTCCCTTCCAAAAGGGCATTTGCTGCTGACCTTGACATCAGCCCTCTGTTCCATAGTCAGGCAACACTGAGTGCCTTTAGATGTTCAATAGTTAGATGTGGGTGATGGTTGCAAAACTCAGAATATACTAAAAATTGTTCAATTGTCTGATAAAAATGGGTGAATTTTATGGTATGTAAATTACACTTCAATAAAGCTATTAAGAAAAAATAGCTATAGAAAAAAGATGTCTTTTTTCTTTTCTTATTAGCATATATTAGTTATATGGGGGGTGACATTTACATATGTGCTTACACTGTATCTTAATTAGATTCCTCCCCTCCAACATTCTCCCTCATTCCCCTCCCCCCATGATGTCTTTCTGAAGTGTCTATACCTGTGGAAATGTTTTAGTGTTTTTTTAAGTCTCTACCATCCAATCTGGTTTGACTCAAATGTTCCTGAAAATACCTCCAAATTTGGTTATTATTAAAACAGGAAGTAAACAATTATTTTATTTGTCTCATGGTCTCGTGGGGCAGGAGTGTGGTCAGGATGCACTAGGCAATTGCTCTTCTCCATGTGGTGTTTGGTGCAGTCACCCAGGGGTGCTCAGCTGATAGATGGGCTGGCCTAGAGTGTGGGTTCATGGTGCCTGTCACCTCCATGGGGACAACTGGAAGGCTGGGATCCCCTGGGTCCTTCTCTCCCTACTTGGACATGCTTTGGCAGCTATGGGCTCCAACAGGAGGTCCATGTGGGGAGAAGCATAAGCTGTGTCTCCCGAGGCTTGTGCAGGTGCTCAGCACTCCCTCTGCTGAATTCCATTGACCACATAGACAAAGCACATCTCTGATTTAAGGGAGGAGCTCATAGGGCTGACCAGGAGCAACAGAGAATTTGTCACCATCCCATCTTTGCACTGACTAGGTGTGGTGTATAGTTTACTTAGCTTCTACTCAGGGATTTATCACCTCTCTATGTAAAGAGATGTGCTTTCTATACAAAATAAATATAGAGTTTTAAACCTGCTGAAATCACCATAAGAAGGGAATTAAGGTAGAAAGGAGAAAAATGGAGGTGATGAACCAATTCAGGTTATAATACATATACACATGGAAATGTCACAATGAAACTCCCTGTATAGCTATCTTAAACAAACAAAAATGTTTTTCTTAAAAATGGAGCACAGGAAAGTAAAGCAGTTCCTGTCTGGAGTTGGCAGAAGCAGGAAGGGGAGGATATAAGGAAAGGGTGAAGAAGGGTGAATATTTTGGAAATATTATGTTCTCATGTGTGAAAATGGAAAAGTGATACCTGTTGAAACTATTCCATGAATGGAGGGGGAATAAAGGATAATGATGGAGGGGGTGAATTCAACTATGATATGTTATAAGAACTTTGGTGAGGTTAGCCTGGCCCAAAAGACCAAAAATCGTATGTTCTCCCTCATATGTGGACATTAGATCAAGGGCAAACACAACAAGGGGATTGGACTATGAGCACATGATAAAAGCGAGAGCACACAAGGGAGTTATGAGGATAGGTAAGACACCTAAAAAATTAGCTAGCATTTGTTGCCCTTAACGCAGAGAAACTAAAGCAGATACCTTAAAGCAACTGAGGCCAATAGGAAAAGGGGAACAGGAACTAGAGAAAAGGTTAGATCAAAAAGAATTAACCTAGAAGGTAACACACATGCACAGGAAATCAGTGTGAGTCAATGCCCTGTATAGCTATCCTTATCTCAACCAGCAAAAACCCTTGGTCCTTCCTATTATGGCTTATACTCTCTCTACAACAAAATTAGAAATAAGGGCAAAATAGTTTCTGCTGGGTATTGAGGGAGGGGAGAGGGAGGGGGTGGAGTGGGTGGTAAGGGAGGGGGTGGGGGCAGGGGGGGAGAAATGAACCAAGCCTTGTATGTACATATGAACAATAAAAGAAAAAGGGAGAAAAAAAAAGAACTTTGGTAAATATCATAATGTACCCCCAGTACAATAATAATAAAAACAATGTAAAAAAGAAGATAATTAACTTAAAAGAAGGAATGAATAAAATAAAATAAACAAGCAGTAGATAAGCATGGACTAAAGTTGATTCTTTGAAAAGAAAATCATAACTGAGAAACTTCCAGTATTACTGATTTTTTTAAAGGCACAAATGTCAGGAATAGAAAAGTTTATCATTTAAGTGATACAGACACTAATAGTCTTTAACAATGTGCTATGGAAAATCTTACACTAATAAATTTGAAATTTGGAGTAAAGTGAACACATTTTTAGATTTAAAAAAAGCCAAAATATTTATCAACTGGCAAGGCAAGACCCAGAGCAGTCAGAATGAACCCCCACCATGGTGCAAGAGTGGCCCAGTGGGGTTCCTGGTCAGGCATTAACCCTGTGACAGGTGAGTTATGGGGATTCCTGCAAGTGTCCCAGGTCAGCTGGGGAGCTGGGCACAGCTGCACTAGCAATTATTTTCCAAAGAGGAGGGACAGGGACATACTTCAACATGTACCAACTTGCAAGCTGTCCTGGGGCCTGGCAGCTGGTAGGACCCCATTTTCCCCCAGAAAGGTCCTTAAAACTGGTGGGAACTCAGAAGAGCCTGTCACATGCACAGGAGGCCCCTGTGATCCTGAGTGAGTGTGTATTAGCTTCCTGTGACTGTCATAACCAATTCCCCCAAGCTCAGTGACTTTACACAACCCAAGTTCATCCTCTCACAGCTCTGGAGGCTGGAGACCAAGTTCAGTCTCCCTGGCCTAAAGCCATGTGTGAGCTGGTTGGGTCTCTCTAGGACTCTAGAGGGTGTACTCCCTTTACTTCTCCAGCTTCTGGAAGCAACCTGCTTTCTTGGACTTGTCACCCCTCCTTGCACTACTTCCACCTCTTATATCTGTTCACACTTTGATTTCTCCCCTGTGTCAAAGCACCCTTGTGATGACACTGGACCCACATAGGTAATCCAGGATCACCCCCCCCATGCCCTTAACTGAATCACATTCGCCATGTTGCTTTTGCCATAGTAGGTAACATTCACGAGTTCCAAGGATGAGGACCCAGACAGCTTTAGGAAACATTATTCAGCCAGTCACAGCAAGTCACTTAGTGTCTCTGAGTTCTCTTCACATCTGAACATGCTCCTGCCTCAGGGTCTGGCATATGCCACTCTCTCTGTCAATAAACTCTTCCTCCAGAGATCTGCTTTGTTCTCGGGTCTCCCCTCAAATGCTTCTCCTCAAAGTTGCCCTCCTGGGGCACCTGTCTAAATCTGCGTCCCTTTCTCTGAACCCTATCTGTTCATCTCCTCACCCTTGCTCATGGTTCTCATTGCATTGCATTGAGCCATCAGGTGATGTGTCTGTTTGTCTACCCATCTTCCTGCAAGATGAGCCCACGGCTCATGTTGACTGACACAGCCTCAGTGATTAAACCAACAATAGGCACATAGTCAAAATTCAATAGATATTTGCTGAATTAAGGTAACGTGGGGATAACTGTGGCAATCAACCTGGTGACATTTCCATGAGAACTGAACAAGATGGCCAACATGACAGAGCTCTGTGACCTCTTCTGTCAGTTGTGTGTCCAGACACTGCACTAAACACAGAAATAAAAAGAAAAAGGTCGCCAGCCCACTGGAACTTAAGGTCAAGATCAAGAGGACAGAAAGGCAGATGGTGGATAAGCCACCAAAGAACATAACTGTAAGGTATGATGGAAGCTGCGGTCTGATTGATCACTCACTGCACATCAAATATCCCCAAATTTGGGGACTTTGACAACCACCATTTTGTTATGTCATAGTCCATAGGTCAGATGTCTGGCTGAGCCCAGCTGGGTGATTCTTCTGTTCCACTGGGGTCACTCAGCAGGCAGCACGGTGGTCCAGAGGACCCAAGACAGCATGTGCGCACACCTGGTGCCTTGGCACAGCTGCTCCACATGGCCTCTTCCTCAGGGTGGCATACTGATTACCTGGCGGTTCAGGAGCTAAGAGGGCATGGCAGAAGCTCCCAGGGCTGTGAATGTCCAGGCCCGGAATGTACAGTGCATTTCTACATACACTATTGGGTGAAGCATTGTAGGCTGACCCAGATGCAACAGTCCTCTCTCGCTGAGGACTGGACTCCATCGGGGAAGCAGGGTGCATGTTTCTGAGGCCCATGTGTAAGAGATGAGCTGGAGAATGAGGTGAGAGGAAGGGTATTCCTGACAGAAGGAACAGCATGTGTGAAGAAGAGCTCAACCAACGAAGAAACTACACAAAGCCTGGGGGTGGAGGAGCAGCAGGGCTGGGCAGGAGCCAGGCTACACAGGCCTGGTGTAAACTCTTTACTCACTCTGTGCCTCAGTTTCTCCACTAGTAAAATAATGGTAATAATTTTACCCAACCTCATAGTGTTCACCTATGTAGAAAATTTAGAGTTGAGTCTATGATATTGTAGACACACTTACCAAGTGTTTAACTCTGGATAACTTCCTGAATTTGTTTTTAAAACACTTTTGCTGAATCAATGTGCAGAAAGTGTTGGCCTGGCTTGGCTTGGGCATCCCTACCTCTGCTATCTCACACTAGACTCCTATTCTTGGGACTCCATTCAGCTCCCTCAAATGAAACCTTGGGAACCTACCTGTCTGGCTTGCCACCACACTGTGGGCCCAGACATGGGAGGCATTTGCCCTTCCCTCCACGTGCATTGTCCTGAATCCGCACGGGGCAAGTTACACTGAGGCTTAGGAAGGGTCAGACTTGTCCAAGGTCACTTGTCTGTCTGGCTTCAGATCTATTGTTCGACCCTGACAGAATTAGAAGCCAGCGGGCCTCACCCTGAGAGAATCCTATATCACCTGAACTCATCACCAACCTTCAGGACCTCTGCCCAACATGAAGGACTGTTAGGGCAGGCAGGGTTGGGACACTTGCTGCATTAGAGTTTCCATAATCAGCTCTGGGGAAGGAGGAAGGCTATTGCTAGGGACCATGTGGCAGAAATATGGAGCTCCTTAGGTCAGAACCCAAGAAACAGCTGAGCCTGGCCAGCAGGCACCCACATCTGCCCATCTGGTGCAGTCCTACCTGATGCCAAGGGAGACAGGAGTGGGAGGGGAGCATGCAACATCAGACTTCTTACACCTTTTGTAAAGCAGAGCTGGGTTCTTGGGAGTTCTCTCCCAAAGGGAGAGGCTTTGAAAACTCTCCCTTGCTCTGATGGGTGCAAGTAGCCAATGGAAATGCAAAGATGAAGGGTCTTTGGGCTACTGACAGCAATAAAGTGAAATACTCAGGGTTTGTGCCTGCTTGAAGACGCTTAGCAAGGGCTTGTACCTTTCTGAGCCTCGGTGTCTTCATCAGGAGAGTGGAAATAACACCTCTTGCCATGGAGGGCTGCTGCAAGTGTCAGCAGGAAGGGAGAGTAAGAAAGGAATCCACTGCATTCTCTGCTTCCTGGTGGTCACAAGGTGAGCAGCTCTGCTCCACAATGCACTCCAGGCCATGGCCCAGAAACAGCGGAAGCAAGTGACCATGGATGGGAACCTCCAAAACCAGAGCAATAGGAGCCTCTATTGCTCCTATTGGAGATGTTGAGATAAGGACTCCCAAAAAGCAAGGCTGAGGACAGGGAGATGGTGACTAGAGACACCCAGCACTTTCCTGAACCTCCATAAGGTTGAAACAGAACAACAGGAAAATGGGTGGCATTGGAGATAATCCTGGTAAGCAAAGTGAGCCACAATCAGAAAGCAAGTGTCCTGTGTTTTCTTTCACATGTTGAATCTATGCGGAAAAAGACATGAAAGTCGAGGGGAGCTAGGGAAAAGAAAGGGACAGGGCAGAGGGAACAGAGAGGGTAAGGGGAGTGACTGTGATCAAAGTCTGTGACATACAATGCATGAAAATGTCACAATGAAACCTGTTATTTTGTACAATTAACATACACTAATTAAAGAAACAAAGTCATCCATCCAAGCTGTTGTGTGATATTAGTATCACAGCCTTGTAGGCATCTAAAGAAATGGGTGACATTTCATTAAGTCTCTTTGAACACACTCACCCTGGGGACTTTTTTGAATGGTTCAAAGGCATCTCTGACTCACCCACATCGGAGGGTCCTTTTGTGTGTCCATGAACTCCCACCATGCAACACCACCCTCCTGGTGCTTTGGCATGGAAGAGATGCTGGCAATACCAGCATTGAAACATCAAGAGCCATCTGTGAGCTGCACCTGCTCTGGACTTACTTGATTCTCTCTCAAAACTCCCATTTTGTAGATGAGGAAACTGAGCTGCAACAGAGTGAAACAAAGAGAGCCCAGGTCCCACAACTAGCTATCTGCCAGGAAATGAACATAGATTTTAAGACTCTCAGCTAGAGTGCTGGGTGAGTTTTTTTTTTTTTTTCTAATAAGATGTGTTTTCCAAATTTAAAGAAAAGCACAAGTCTTGGGTTGAGTCACTAGACATTTCAGCACTTGAGAGCTCTGTGGCTTGTCTGGTTCAAACTGTTCCCAAGTCAATATGTACAGATGACTATAGTTAATAACACTGTAAAATCATACTCCAAAATCTCTGAGTTGATTTCAAACTTTCTCACCATGCAAAAAAGAAAAAAATGGTATGTGATTTACTGCATATGCTAATAAGGTTGGTTCAGCGATTCCACAGCGTGTATGGATTTTGAAGCATCGTGTTATGTACCATAAATATATACAATTTGATTTGTTATTTAAAATAAATTTTAAAAGCCTTTAAAAAACTAACAACCACACAACAAAAGCCATGTATCTCGTTTCCACCAATCACAGTGCTCCAGAGGAGACCTGTGGTAGGCTTTCTCCCGGTGTTGTGTTTGGTTTTAATTCTTCTCAAACAATATATATTTAAAAGGTCATTTTAAGCCACAACACATGATTAAGTGGAAGAATGTGAGTTACAGCACATTCTGCCTGGCACCATGTGATCCGTATTAAATTATAAATGCATGCTGGTGTACAATTGCTTGTGGGACTTCTGGCAGGACACACAGGAGACTAATCGTGATTAGGCACGGGAAAAGGAGTAGGAAGAACAGAGAAAAGGTTAAAGGAAGTTTGACTTTTCCTTCCACACTTCTGACCCATGGCTTCTGCTGAGGTTTTAAGGATGTGAAGTTAAAACGCCCTTCCCCTCTCCTATGTGACCTCCCCTTTTATTTTTTTTTTATTTTTATTTTTTTATTATTCATATGTGCATACAATGCTTGGGTCATTTCTCCCCCCTGCCCCTACCTCCTCCCTTACCACCCATCCCGCCACCTCCCTCTCCCCCTCACCCCCTCAATACCCGGCAGAAACTATTTTGCCCTTATCTCTGATTTTGTTGTAGAGAGAATATAAGCAATAATAGGAAGGAACAAGGGTTTTTGCTAGTTGAGATAAGGATAGCTATACAGGGAGTTGACTCGCATTGATTTCTGTGCGTGGGTGTTACCTTCTAGGTTAATTCTTTTTGATCTAACCTTTTCTCTAGTACCTGTTCCCCTTTTCCTATTGGCCTCAGTTGCTTTAAAGTATCTGCATTAGATTCTCTGTGTTGAGGACAACAAATGCTAGCTAGTTTTTTAGGTGTCTTACCTATCCTCATAACTCCCTTGTGTGCTCTCGCTTTTATCATGTGCTCAAAGTCCAATCCCCTTGTTGTGTTTGCCCTTGATCTAATGTCCACATATGAGGGAGAACATACGATTTTTGGTCTTTTGGGCCAGGCTAACCTCACTCAGAATGATGTTCTCCAATTCCATCCATTTACCAGCGAATGATAACATTTCGTTCTTTTTCATGGCTGCATAAAATTCCATTGTGTCTAGATACCACATTTTCTTGATCCATTCGTCAGTGGTGGGGCATCTTGGCTGTTTCCATAACTTGGCTATTGTGAATAGCACTGCAATAAACATGGGTGTGCAGGTGCCTCTGGAGTAACCTGTGTCACAGTCTTTTGGGTATATCCCCAAGAGTGGTATTGCTGGATCAAATGGTAGATCAATGTCTAGCTTTTTAAGTAGCCTCCAAATTTTTTTCCAGAGTGGTTGTGCTAGTTTACATTCCCACCAGCAGTGTAAGAGGGTTCCTTTTTCCCCGCATCCTCGCCAACACCTGTTATTGTTGGTGTTGCTAATGATGGCTATTCTAACAGGGGTGAGGTGGAATCTTAGTGTGGTTTTAATTTGCATTTCCTTTATTGCTAGAGATGGTGAGCATGTTTTCATGTGTTTTTTGGCCATTTGAATTTCTTCTTTTGAGATAGTTCTGTTTAGTTCACTTGCCCATTTCTTTATTGGTTCATTAGTTTTGGGAGAATTTAGTTTTTTAAGTTCCCTATATATTCTGGTTATCAGTCCTTTATCTGATGTGTAGCTGGCAAATATTTTCTCCCACTCTGTGGGTGTTCTCTTCAGTTTAGAGACCATTTTTTTTGATGAACAGAAACTTTTTAGTTTTATGAAGTCCCATTTATCTATGCTATCTCTTAGTTGCTGTGCTGCTGGGGTTCCATTGAGAAAGTTCTTACCTATACCTACTAACTCCAGAGTATTTCCTACTCTTTCCTGTATCAACTTTAGAGTTTGTGGTCTGATATTAAGATCCTTGATCCATTTTGAGTTAATCTTGGTATAGGGTGATATACATGGATCTAGTTTCAGTTTTTTGCAGACTGCTAACCAGTTTTCCCAGCAGCTTTTGTTGAAGAGGCTGCTATTTCTCCATCGTATATTTCTAGCTCCTTTGTCAAAGACAAGTTGGTTATAGTTGTGTGGCTTCATATCTGGGTCTTCTATTCTGTTCCACTGGTCTTCATGTCTGTTTTTGTGCCAGTACCATGCTGTTTTTATTGTTATTGCTTTGTAATATGGTTTGAAGTCAGGTATTGTGATACCTCCTGCATTGTTCTTTTCACTGAGTATTGCCTTGGCTATTCGTGGCCTCTTGTGTTTCCATATAAATTTAATGGTAGATTTTTCAATCTCTTTAATGAATATCATTGGAATTTTGATAGGAATTGCATTAAACATGTAGATTACTTTTGGGAGTATTGACATTTTTACTATGTTGATTCTACCAATCCGTGAGCATGGGAGAGCTCTCCTCTTTCTTCAGAAGTTTATAGTTTTCCTTGTAGAGGTCGTTCACATCCTTTGTTAGGTTTACACCTAGGTATTTGATTTTTTTTTTTTTGAGGCTATTGTAAATGGAATTGTTTTCATATATTCTTTTTCAGTTTGTTCCTTATTAGTGTATAGCATGACCTTGTTTTACTTCCTCTTTTTTAGTTTTTCTTTTACCATCATGAAGAAAAAGGTTAGTTCTTTCATTTTCAGCTTTCTTATTTTCTTAGCATTATGAATTGTAAAAGTAACGGGTTTAATTGGGGCATTTTCACGCCTGCATACGTAGACTTTGATCATCTCCACCAGTATCACCCTCTCTTACCCTCCCCTCCCATTCCCTTTGTCTCTCTAATCATCCCCCTTCTACTTTCATGAACTTTTTCCTTCTAGATTCTACAGGTAAGAGAAATAGTGTGACACTTGTCTTTCTGAGCCTGGCTTATGTCACTTGACATGATGCTTTCCAGTTCCATCCATTTTCCTGTAAATGGCATGGTTTCTCCTTTATGGTTGAATAATACTCCATTGTGTCTATATGTGACATTTCTTTATGTATTCATTTGTTGATGGGCAGCAAGGCTGATTGTACAGCTTGGCTATTGTGAAGAGTGTTATGAAAACATGGGTGTGCAGGTGTCTCTATGGCATGCTGACTTACATCCCTTCTGATATACATCCAGGAGTGGTATCACTGGATCATTTGGTAGTTCTATCATTTTTTTTTTTTGAGGAACCTCTATATTGACTTCTACAGCAGCTGTATTAATTTATATTCCCCCAACAGTATGTAAGCATTCCTTTTCCCCCATCCTCAGCTTCTTGATATCTCTGTGGGGTCAAAGCCTTTTTCCTGATGACTGCTCCTGGAATGGCTTCCCTACAGATCCCCCGGCCGGCTGTCCTGGGTCTGAGCGGTGCCATTCCTCACCTGCCGATTCTTCATAGGACCCCATGAGCCAATCGAATGCTCTTAATTTCAGCCCCATGGAAACCATGATTCACCAAGTGAAAAAAGACTACGAAGCAGGAAATAAGAACGTTCATATTCTTTTAAGGTTGAGGCAAATGTTGTGAACATGATTTTATTTCAGGTCTCTGAAAAGGCGTCCATTAGCAGGGCCTCTGGCACCCTCAGTCTCATGCAGCAGAGAACTTCAGGAAGCCACAGATCCTCGCCTTTCTGCAAACAGCTTTGGTTTCTTCTTCCGGAAGTTTCCCATTTCTTCTTGGGCATGGGTCTGGGGGAGAACTGTCCTGACAAAACACCCAGAGTCTGGCCAGGCCCCCACCTACTGGGGCTCTGCAGGTGTTTGAAGAATGAATATAAGATCTCCCATAACCACTTCTCTTCTTGCTGGGTACAGCAAACTTCTGAGTGTCTGCTTTGCTCAGGGTTCTGTGTAGCCTCTGGGTTCCAGAGAAGTCCAACCCCTCACCTTCTAGGTGACAAGCTCATGGAAGCATCGGGCTATGCTTGATTTGGAAACAAAATGTTGAATTAATTATTCTGAATGCACTCCACTTCCCCTAAACATCCAAACACTGGTTGTGTCCTTGGGCCTGAAAAGTGCCAACCATGAAAGGTTGGCTCACGGCACCTGCACTGATGGGGACACACAAACACTCAGCGATCATCAAGGAAGCTGTAGCAGACTATGTTCCTGTTCTTGTGATTAAATCACACTACCTATTACCAGATGTGGCTTGCTGTGGCCAGTGACATGTGACACTGCAGGCAGCCTCCCTGGGTCCCTTTGCCACTGCCATACTCCACCACCCCAGCTGGTGGCTGCTGCTTCAGCTTGGGCTCTGGAACGAACCTCTGTGGTTAGGAGCAATTGAGACTCAGGGCTCTTTGTTGCTGCATATAACTTAAGTTATCTGATACAGAACTCTTCATAGACGGGTGCAGGGGTCCTCCCTTCTCCGAGGTATTGATATATAGTGTTGGTATTAACATGTAGTATTTGATAGAAAATTCTGGAAGTGAATAATTCCTAAGATTTAAAGAACTTTCATTACAGTGTATTATTGTAATTGTTCTATTATTAGTTATTGATGTTAATCTCTTACTGCACTGAATTTATGAATTAAACTTTACCATAGATTTGATTGTATAGGAAGAAGCCTTAGTATCTGGGGTCTGGTACCACCCAGTGGTTTTGCCAGGCAGTGGGAGTGGTACCAGCTAAGTCATGGAGGACGATGGCCAGAGCACGTGCTTTGGCTGGGATGTGTTAATGAAGACCTAATAGGATGGCTCAGGCAGAAGAGAGATTCGTGTTGCCCACAAGGGGCAAAATCAGTTCAGGGCTGACTTGTAGCCGTGGGGAAAAGGATCAAGTTTCTTCAGTTTTGCTGTTCTGCCCTCTCTTGGCCCACTCCCATGTCCACATGCTTGTCAGCAGGAAAGGGGAGACAAACCCTCTTCTTCCTAAAGGCAGGTCCTACAGGCTTCAGGCAGCTTTCATTCCCTAGTCACATGACCACACCAAGTTGCAAGGGAAGCTGGGAAACATAGTTTTTATTAGAAGAGCCATGTACTTTCCTATGAAGGAGGGAGAATGAGATAGAGGGACAAAACCCAGAGCCCACTCTAGCCAGATGCTAATTGCCCCTTTCTAAGTTGGAGTGGACTTTGTCTCCTTCTCACCTTCTTTCTGATTAGATCATAAGCTCCTACAGCAGCAGTTCATCTTTCCTTGCTCAACTCAGTGTCTTGTAATGGAATGATCTGTTCTTGACCACATGCCAAAATAATTGTCTACGTGAACAAGTGGACCCTGTACTCTCAAGTTTAAATCCTTGGATGTATTCACTTTGCCCCTTCAGAACCTGTGTCCACCCTTCCTCCACTGTTCAGTACTCCAGCCATTGTTCTCAAGATCTTTTCAGTGAACTTCATCAAGGATCTTCCCTTTCCCTCTGGCTCTGGTTGGGATTGGTCAGTGGGAGCCCTGGAGGAGAATGGAGGAAGGGAGGTGCTTCGTCTCTAGGGATGTGGAAGGTTTGCTATGCTTTTCAAAAGCCACAGCTCAGGCAGGTGCCCTCTCTGTCCCCATTTCCTCTGAGAATTTGCTGGCTATCATCCCGGTTCTGAGTTCTGTGCTGTCTCTCAAGGTTTCTCTACATCTTGCTAGAGTCTCTTGATCAGATTACCCAATTTAATTGTCTACCTGTTTCCTAGCATGGCCCACAGTGAAACCAACCCATTTGAGTAGCCTCAGGGTAGAGTGTGAGGACAACATCCAAGGCTGTCCCCCAGCATCTTCCCTTGTCATCTGACCCCCCTCAACTTCAGAGACTCATCTGCCTAGCAGATGTTTAGTGAACCCCAATTACATGCCAGGTGCTGTTCTAGGTAATGAGAACCTGACAGTGTGGAGCCAGATAAGACCTTAGCCTCTTGAATTTCAGCCCCTTGAATATCTATGGGACATGCCAGTCCATGAATGAAACACTAATATGACGCATGAATAGCTTTTGCCAGCCCTCACAGTGATCACTGATAAAGGCAGGGCATCTATGCCTGTGTCCAGGATCGGACAGAATGGAAGGAAAGGTGGATAGCTGTCCAGTGTCACTCTGCTGGGGAGAGGCAAATCAGAAGTGGGAATTCCAGCCCCTTAAGTCCACACCAGATGCTCTTGCTCCACCCCTCCCAGTGGAGGCCTCCTGATCTGGATTCAATACACTCATAGAGCTGTCTTTAGGGCAATCAAAACAGATGCACTTATTATTAATAGATTTCAAAAGTAACATCGCAACACCTGATTCAGATGTCACAGGAATGGACAGTATGTGAGGTTCCTAGAGCTACCATTGCAAAATGCTACAGACCGAGTGGCTTGAACAATAGAAATTTATGGCCTCTGGGATCTGGAGGCCAGAAGTCTGGGGTAAGGTGTGGCAGGGCCACATGCCCTCTTAGGGTGCTGGGAAAGGGTTTGTTCCAGGCCTCTCTCTGAGCCTCTAGTAGCCCCTGACTGTGGCAGAGAGCTCCAATCTTCATTCGTGTTCTTGCTCTATGTGTGTCTGTGTCCAAATTTTCCTGTTTTATGAGGGACACTAGTCATTGGATTAGGGCCCATCCTCATGAACTCATCTTAACTAATTGTCCTGGGAAAGACCCTATCTCCATATGAACTCTGAGGTACTGGACGTTCAACATACCAGTTCTGGGGGACATTAATTTAACCAGTAACAAGTAGTAAGGAACACGATAGAAGAAACTCCTTTACACTCTGTGACCTTTGTCCTTCACTCCCCAACCAGCCCTTAGTACTTTCCAGACTAAGATTCTGGCATTTTCTATGCTCATACAATCCTTGATGTATATCCTTACATGACATAAAAAAAAAAAACCCTCAAGAAACAAGATAAACCTGAGGGATAGATAGGATACAGGTGGTCAGGGAAAGATGGCAGATTCCATGTGACTGTCAGATTCCACACGGTGCAGGTGAGGGGCTTCTTCTTCCCAACATGCCACAGAGCTGTCCAATCAGGAACAGGGAAAGACCACATGGACAGATGGTGACAGAGCCCAGGCAAACTGAAATGGAGGGTATATCCCATGTCACCTAGAGGAGAGGAAAGGCAGGATCTTATAAGGGGAAATCCCAGAGGACGTCAGTGGACTACCGATTCCTGATCCCCTTCTCCTTGGAGAAGTTCCTGATCTCAGTAGCTAGGATGACAGTGAGCCACTAGCACCCAGCTCACCTGCTTTTATTCTGTGGCAGCTCTGTAGCAAAGGGCTGGATGGACCATGGCCAGGCTGAGGGGGTTCTAGTCCTCTGTCCTCCTCTGTGTGGCCTTAGTGGAAGCTGATCAGAATCCGAGATTGCTGTTCATGCAGAGAGAAGAGGCTGGGGCCTCATACCTCTGAATCTGCACAACCTTGGGTTCCAAAGGTGGCCTTGGGAGGTGTGGAAGGTGGAGGATGGGGATCCTGATTGAGATGGGGCTGCCTCTCCAACACCACGGACATGTGAGAGCTGGACTTAGAATATCTAAGTGGAAGCAAATGCCCACTGCTTGTGTATTGCCTCAACGTTACTGTGGAGGCAAACAACAGAGGCAGAGCGAAGCAGTACATATGTTAAATTCACATCAGTAATGAAGATTAAGTAAAAGTTAATAGCATCCCAGTCATGCTTGTGGAGGTAATCTCCTTTCTGAAAATTTAAAATTAGATTTGGAGGATCGAAGCAAACAGGGGGTGAGACTTTGGCGTAATATTTTAATCAAATTGTCATGAATGAGTGGATACAATTAAGAATTCTGTCAGTCAAAGTGCCAAGGCCCTTTTGTTAGTCAATGATGGGAGGGGTGCGCTGGGCCATTGTGGGGAGAGATTAAACTTGACCTTTCCCAAGATCGTCATTTTTGACCCTCTGGCTGGGCTTTGCCAGTTGGCTGGACTTTATTTTTTTTTTAAAGATATGTGCTCGTGCATATTTGCGCATATGCATGTGTTGATGTGTGTATCCATGGTGTGGTGTGTGCATGTGTGTAGGTGTACGTAAGGACATGTGCACATGTACCCACATGTGTGTTTGTATATGAGCACGTGGGGGTGAGAGGGGGCAGGCAGTGAGAAAGCAGAACTGTGGCAAACAAAGCGTTTATGTTGAGCTCCTGGCAACCTGGCTACACCTGTTCCTGTGACTCTCCTTTCTTTCCTTTGCTTTGTGGTTAAAGACTGGCATACTGTGTGTGAATACCCATGTGCATAGGATGTGTACACACGAGCACTTCTGCATAACTCAAAGCGTATATCCACATCCATATCAATTTTGTACAAGCCCATCTTTGAGGATAATGTAACTGACGTCAAGGAAGGAGTGGATGACTGCATGTTTTCACTAAATTTAACTTCAACGAAATTCTGCAACAGAGTACCTCCTGAACCATATTTGTACACCCCAGCATCTCTTCTCCTTGAGCTTTGCAGTTTGCAAAATCTGTTTTGGTAGCCCTGTTTGTGATGGTAGAGGCATGGAGCAAAAGGTATTGTTTCTCTTTCTACCTTCCATCACCTTCCCCTTCACCACATAGCACTGATTTATTTTTAATTTTGATCCATGGGTGGTGTGGTGGTACAGAGAGACGCTGGCAAAAATATCTTTCTTTTTTTCTGTCTGCAGCCATCGTCTGCCATGTGGGTGTATCTTATTTATCAGTGATTATAAATCAATAAAGAGAATGCAGAATAGCAAGACAAGCCAGGCTTCCCAAGAGCCTCTAGAGTTACAGACTTCTACATGCACAAATGCAATATGTCAGATGTGGAATTTATTATTTTTAGCAGATTCAAGTAGATTTGAATTTCTTTTTCTTTTTTTTTTAAATATATTTTCTCCACCTTCAAATCCTGTGTTTGGGAAATAGACAAACATTTTCGACACAGGATGACAATGTGTAATCAGCACCCCCATGGTTTATTTTACCTTTTGTTGTGGGAGAGTCAAGTCAAGGAACTTGGGCTACTCCCTCCACTTGGATGAACATTTTGAGGCCGAAGGACCCAATTATTTTTTTTTTTAACACTGCCTTTACTGTGTTTGCCTGGGGAATTGTTTCAAATCAACTGACAGACCTATTATGCTTGTGACATCACAGCAACTGGCTTTTTACACCGAAAACAAGCCTGCTGTTAATTCAGCAGTAACACAACCCGCGCACAAAAACTGCATTAGTGGCGTCTAACCCAAGGGCTGAACATATTCAGAAATAAACCAGTATTGCACTACAGGGGTTGAAGAGAATATGCATCAAAATGCCTGGCATTTAATTTTTCCCCCCTTCTTCAGGAATTTAGCCAGTGAAATATAGCTGCCAGTGTCCCAGGCCTGCGCACACACTGGCAATGTGCTCTAGATCAATCAGATTTGCATAACTAAACTGTGTGCGAGCCCGCCCGGCTGCCCAGGTGCAAGGCCATTTGCATATAGAACAGTGAGGAGGTCCCAGGAGTCACTTCAGACCCGAGCGACTGCTGAGCCTGCAGTCCACACAGCCCAGGAAATGAAATTGGAATGACAAAAAAATGGGAGTGCTCGCCTGGAAGGGTGAAATATGCAGGCGCCTTGCAAAGGTTATGTACAGATTACAAGGCAGCCGCTTCCAGGTGCCACGAGACCCACTGGTGTCCTCAGCAGCCGCACTGCCTGCCACCACAGGGTGAGTGATGGCATCGTGTGGGGTGACCCTCCCGTGTCACCTTGCACCTGTGGCACTATGGTGGGACTTCCAGGGGCCTTTCCCATTGTAAAGGAGGCTTTTCAAATGGATGTGAGGTCTTGGCACCATGTCCCCCACCTAGTAAAGGCTCCTCATGCTTCTTGATTACTGTGAATTAACTGCAATGAACGTGCCAAGTCCCCAGGCTGAGTGTCTTATACCAACTCCACAAAGCGGGCACCATCACCTGGAACGCTCAGAGATCAAGTCCCCTGTCCTAGGACCCATAGCCAGGAGGTTGGTGGAATAGGGATGGAGTGCCACAAGTCAGGAAAGACAGGCAATTTATTCTGGGTCACCAGGCATGTCAGTAATGGAGGAGTCTTTTGGGTTCCTGTGTCCCAGCCAAGAAGGGCCTTAATCTGTAAGCTGCCCTTTGAAAAGGGCCAGGCAGAGAACTCTGGGCTTATAACAAGGTCACATCGTGACATGTAAGGTCCTGGCACGTTTGCCTTCTTGAGTTGCTTCCCCCATAAGAAAATACGGCAAATGACATTTTACAACAAACACGAAGAGACCTAGGATGGATTCTTTGTTAGTACATTCATGTTTTCATCCCAATTTTAAAGTGCATTAAAAGTAAAACATTTTTATGGGACCCTGGCACCGGGCCTGCGGTGCCCAGTGGAGAGGTGGCCCTGCTTTGCCAGCCATGTGGTCTGTTGTCTGCTGTAGTGTGACAGCCGTAGGAGAGGGTGTAGGAGGCAAAGTGTGTACTGTGTTTTGGTCTAACCTTATTGGCAGGCACAGAAGTGTCAATTTCTTAGTGTCGCAAATGGTTTTTTTTGAAGGGAAGAGAAAGTTTTATTTCACGGGATGGGTATACCACAAGAAGAGGCGAAGTGAGCACTTTGGCCCGTATTCTGGGAGCAGACATGAGCTCTAGCCTTACAAAATGTTCTTTTGAGTTCTTTTCTTCACTCATGTAAAAATCATTCTTGGCTCTCCTGACCCAGACCATGTAGGTTTCCTCCCCGAATCTCCCTGAGGTTGAACTTGGATCAAGGAGCAGCATCTCTAGCTATATCTTCTGAGATACAACTATATTGTTTTCCCTTATTGGTTAGGGACTGCCTCATTCTGAGGGTGCTGTCCCTTTGCCCACCCAGTGCTAATGTTAGAGATAATTGTGCTAAGAGGCAGTGGATGACTGAGAGAGCTTAAGGAAATGACACGCCTGTCTACTCCAACTTTTTTCTCCACCTCTGCTGGAAATTGTAATGGAAGTTATGTCTTTGTCCCACTCCCATTTAACCAATACAAATAGGCAGGTGCTCTCTTGCATCTTCTCCCTTGGCACTGGAGGAGAATGGGGGCTGAGGGTGGGGTGAGGTCAATGTCCTTCTTGGTTTGAATGTCACTTGTTGTTAAGTTGACATCCTATGTAGTTCCCATGATAATGGCTTTTTTACGTAAGAGAGGTCATGTGCCTGTGATCTCAGTGAAAGGACAAGGGGAGAGTGCTCATGGCTTCGTGCTTTTGGCTCTCCTGATGGATTTGAGTATGACCTTGAAAGTGGGGGGATGAAGGGCAAAGAACATGAAACAGGCATCCAGATCACAGAGCAGGGAGTGCTTTGCTCACCTGACGGCTGAGCAGCGCAGCCAGGAGCTCTGCAAGTAGGCTGCTAATGTCTCCAATTGTAGCTGAGTACCTTGATCTTCACCTGGTTCCCAGCTGACCTCCCAGGTGTGTGCTGACAAATTGTGAGCAGAGGGTCCAAGAAGCCACTGCAAAGCAGAGTCCTGGAAGCCACTTCTGTCTCTAGACCTCTTCCTTCCTTCATGGGGTCTTACTCCTCTTGGGGTCTCTGCATAGTCTTTGGTGTAACTTCCTTTTCTTTGGGGACTTCTGATTTCCGTGGCAACTTCAATTAGTCAAACATCAGGTACTGACTGTTCTGATCCTGTGACTCGAATGTCCTAAGCGTGCATGACTCTCAGTACCCTATCCAACATCTATCTGCTGAGAGGCTAATGGGTGGGGCTTAGAGATGCCAGGAACAGGAAACAGAGCTGCCCTCTGCCCTGGTGGGTTTATGAGCTGGGACAGAGACCAGAGTTAACCAACCAATCAATGAATACACAATTATCAGTCTGCTAAGTGCTAGTTATGTTCAACCAGCACTTAATGGCAGATAGGATGCAGTGAGCTAGGAACTCAATGACCAATAAAACCCAGATTCTCCTGGGATGGGAGTGACATTAAGTTCTCAGGGCTTGGGTGGTCAAGTGCCTCTGCCCTGGCTGCAGAATGGACAGCTTCCTTGTAGTTGTGGTGAGCTTTCTGGGAGCTCTAGAGGGGTCTGTGAGGTCTGTTCTCCTCTGGGTGAGGACAGAATGGAATTGTGCACATGGAACTCAGTGAGTACAGTGCCCAACACAGAGCATGTGTTTAGAAATGGTTGCAGTCATGGTGACTGTCATGGAAGAGGTGGAGGGTCAGGCACTTGCAGAAGAACATTGACTTGACATGGGGAGACTGTCACACTACCACTTACCAGCAAGGCAATTAACTACTGCCTCTCGTGGCTGCCATATGCAAGGTGTTTGGGGACAAGAGACGTAGTTGTATCTTTCTTGGGGGTGGGGATGCTGACCTAGTTTCATCACCAAGGTCTTGTTTTCTAGGCCCAGGAAGCTTAAGCGTTGTGTTTGGAACAGCCTCTTCTTCTTTGCTGTGTCCTGCTCCCAGGAACTCCTTGGGTAAGAACTGGGGGTGTGTGGGAGGGAAGGAGGGCAGAAGAGGAGGTACAGCAGCTGTAAGTTGAGGAAGGAGGTGCCGATTAACCTCTGTCCAAATCCCCTCATGAACTTGGCCCATCATGGGCTCATTGTTCTGTCAGATGCTGAGATTCCTTCACCTACAGTTAGCTGGGCCTATGCAGGTGCTCAGTAAATATTTGACAAAACGATGGACACTCTGACAAAGTAAGGCTTGCTCTGGAGCCCGCATTTTAACTGTGGCTGCCTGTCAGAATCACTGTAGGAGGTGGGCGCCAGTGGTTTACGTCTATAATCCCAGCTACTTGGGAGGCTGAGATGAGGATGGTCACAGCTCCAGGCCAACCCTGGGCAAAAAGTTCATGAGATCCCATCTCAACTGACAGCTGGGCTTGTTAGCACACACTTGTGATCCTAAGCTCCATGGGAGGCTGAGGTCAGCAGGATTGAAGTTCCAGGTCACCCTGGGCAAAAAGTGAGACCTTATCTCAAAAAATAACCAAAGCAAAAAGGGCTGGAGGTATGGCTCAGACAGTAGAGTGCCTGCCTCACAGTTGTGAAGCCCTGAGTTCAAACTTCAGCGCCATCAAAAAAAAATTAAAAATAAAAGTAACTTACCGTGGGAACTTCCAAGAGCAGTCCTGGACAGGGCAGAGAGAGGGAGAAGTCCCAGGGCAAGCACATGTGCTTTATAGGGGAGGCAGGCAGCAAAAGGTCTTTTGGAGAAGCTCGGGAGGTTTCACCCTACAATTTTGGGTTTGATTTCCCTTCTTCTAAGGCCATGACCCTTGGTGTGGTGTCCAGAAGAACTGGAGATTTCAAAGTGAGGTGCCAACGGTCCTTCCCTTCCCTTACAAGAGAATTTTTATGGAGGACTCAGGTTAGGGCTGAGGAGAAACCCTCCATGGATAGCTTAGCCTTCTGAATAACAAAACTCAGAGCCGCTTAACCTGAGTGCTTCCCTGGGAGAGTTATTACATCCATTTTGCAGAACTAAATTGCAAGTCACTGCCTTTCTCTGACATCATGCAGGTGTGAAGGGGCAGAATGAAGCTGGAGCTCCTGCCCCCAAGTCAAAGGATTTTTGTGCCAACTCAGGTGCATGAGGGGACGGAAGCTGGATTTCAACATCACCTGTAGGACTCCAAAACTGTTCAAAGGAGGGAGGTGACATCCGGGACCCTCCCAGAGTTTAAAACCAGTTGGTCCACTAGTACACAAATCCAGATGGTCTGGGAGTGAATTTTGAGTGAGGCACTGTGCAAGGAAGGGCTGGAGCTGCTTAGAGAAGGACAGTGAGGGCTGCAGAAGTCAAGGAAGATTGCCTGAAGAAGGAGGACTGAACTGCTTGTGGAACAATGGACAGGACTCAGAGGGAGGGATTTTAGCAGTGAGGCGCTATGGGAGCAAAGGGACAGATTTTGAAAAGCTCATGTACATTTTTCACCGTGTGACTGGCCACCCCAAAGCCTACAGGCAAGCTGACTGATTCTGCTGGCCTGGGTCAGTCCCCATTGGCCTCATGGCTGGGCTCCCTGTGGGGCAGGGATCTGTGGTGGGTGATGGAGGTGACCTCCCTTGTGTCTGGCCTTTGCCTGGAGCAATGTCTCCATCGTTCCTGGGGCTGCCCTGGCTTGCCCACTTGTCTTCTGGGCAACATTCCAAGAGAGAGGTCCAGGCCTCTCAAAGCCCAGAATGGGCACCCTGTAATCTGCAGTCTTTTTGTGGATTGCAAGCAAGTCACAGGCGAGCCCTGATTCAAGACTGTGGCAGCTTTCCACCTCGTGGTAGGGCAGACTACAAGCAAGGTCAGGTGCAAAGCTGAGTGGACATAGGAATAGTGGAGGTTGTTCTTGCAAGTAATTTTCCTTGATTTCTTCCTCCATCTCTCTTTTCTCCTTCCCTCCATTCCTCCTTACTCTCTCTTTCCTCTTATGTCTCTTCCTTGAATGAATAGTTACTGGCACCCATCCTGGGCACCATCACTGTGTTAAGTGTCAGAGAATCAGAAGGAACCTTAGCTGGTCCTTACCTCATGTAGCTCACATTCTAGTGAAGCAAGACCAATAGTGATCAAATGAAACACATGGCTGCACACAAGGGTAGTGCCGTTTAGAAGATAAGCTCATAGCCACTGTGGAAAACAGTTTGTTTGTTTTTCTGTAGATTAAATATGGAGTCACCTTACAACCCACCAATTCTCCTAGCTATGTACTCCCAAAAGTTGAAATCAGGTACTCAAACAAAAACCTGTTAATAATTACAAGGCATAAAACCCCCAAATATCCATCAACCTTGAAATTAAAATATGGTCTATACAAGGAATGAAATATTACTCAGCTATGAAAAAGGAACGAAGCACTGATCATGCTACAACATGGTTGAACCTTGAGAAAACGTGAAACATGTGAGGGAATGATGTATAATTCAAAATGTTACACATCATAATATTTCATTCCTACAAAATGAATGAAATGATTTGCCAAAAGAGGCAAATCCACAGACAGAAAGCAGACTGGTACTTGCCAGGGGCTGAGGAAATGGGATGGGGAGTGACTAAAGGGTACAGGGCTTCTTTTGGGGCTGAAATGTTCTGGAAGTAGATAATAGTGACAGTTGAACAAAATTGTGAATTACTAAAAGCCACTGAATAGCACCCTTCAAAATGGTTAAATGGTAGAGTTTACCCTATGACTTTAATCTCTCTCTCTCTCTCTCTCTCTCTCTCTCACACACACACACACACACACACACACACACACACACACACGTGTGCATGTGCTCAGTCAGCTAGGAGGGTCCATTGCCAGCAATCGCATCCTGATCTGTCTGGGGAGTCTGAAGTCTCCCCAAGACTGGTGTTGGGGGCCAAGACAAGGACTAGTTGTGGCTCTTAGAGTTGGGGCTCTGAGGCTGCTGTCCTCACACACACATGGCTGGAGCCCACCCTCAGCGCGTGCCAGCTCAGTGATGTCCAGCAAAATCCCGAGTTGTCTCAGGAGGGTCACATCCAGCATCAAGGAACTGTGTGAGGTGCTCCCTGGTCCTGGGTCTCCTGCTGGATTTGGGGGTGCTCCTACGTAGCCCCAATGTGTGAATGGAGACTTCACACCCTCCGAGGACAGACACACCAGTGCTGACAGCTCCAAAGCCCAGCGAGCCCAAGCTGCTGGATCTGCAGCTTTGCCTCCCAGCAGCATCTGTGCTGGTCCCCTTGCTGCCACTGCAAGCTGCTGGTTCCCTCCTAAACTCATCTGTCCCTCTGCAAGACTGAGGAGGCACCGGCCACCTTGTGCTAGCCCCCCATCAAGCGTGATCTCTCCCCCAAAGTCGCCAGCTCTTGGCGGCCAGTGAGAAACACAGACTCCTCTCTCTCTAGCCACGTTTCTCCCGGATTCTCTCTCCTTCTTGTGCCTTGGCACAGCAGCTGGTGCTGCAGGCTGCCTACTGTGGTGGGCATCTGCCAGGCCTCGTCTGTCCCCAGGGTGTGACCCAGGCTGCCTGGAGAATCACACGGTGCAGACGTGAGAGCGGGGGAAGAGCCGCCTGCCCTCCTGCTGCCTCTCTCTGGCCTGCTGTTTGCGATTTGTGACTCTTGCCAAATTCGTGAGCCTGGAAGTACAGTGGTCCCCCCATCCATAGAGGAGATGATTCAAGACCCCCCAGCACTTGAAACTGTGATAGTACTGAGCCCTACTTATATAGGCTTTTACTTGTCTATACCTACCTATGATATAGCTTAATTATAAATTATTAGACCCAGTGAGAGGTCAGCAGCAAAACTGAAAAAAACAATTATAGTAATATACTGTAGTAAAAGTTATTTAAAACATATGAACTGTTTATTTCTGGAATTTTCCATTTATCATTTTCAGGTGGCAGTTAGTAACTACAGAAAGTGAGCCTGCAGATGAGGGGTTTCTGTCATACTAAGAACTTCCTGTCCCTACTCCCTGACAGCACAAAGGATTCAGGACTTTCTGCCAAATCTGCAGGCAACAGGAGCCACCATGCATGGGAAGGGAGGCTGCTGATGGCCACTGTCACACCTCTTCACACACAGAGCCCCATGTCTGGGACTTTTCAAAGTAAGTGGTCAGTGATTGTGACTAGCCCTGGGTGAATGAGAAGGACCTGGTGGACATCTGCCCTGATCTGCTTCCTGGCATGGCCACCTGCTCCTTCCCTTCTAGATTCAGCCATCTCTTCTGCAAGGAGAGAGAAGGCTGCTTTGTGGGTGGTGCATGGATTCAGTGCAGGCCTCTGTGGTCCAGGCCTTTGCCACATGAATGTTGGAACTCAGCACCCTCAGCTGACATCACTTGGTCAACTTCCCACAGTGCTCTGCATCTCTGAGCCAGGCTTATTTCACAGGGACTCCAGAGGAGGGCTCTGGCTCTGGGAGCAGAGTGGCAGGGGAGCTTCTGGGCCGCTCATCACCCCATCTTGATGGTTAGGTTGAGATTATGGCTTGGGGGATATGAGTCCATTTATCTGGCTCATTCCCACAATCTAATTGGAAAAGTGGAATTACCACTTAAGACTGATGGCAACAGAATGTCTTTAAGTGATGAAGCTAAAGTGAGCTGTGAAGTTACGTCCAGGAGCCGACCACTCTGATGGCTGCAAGAGGTTTTATTTGAAATTAGAAAACGAAAATTACCGATCAATGTGCAAGAATAGAAGGAATGGTGTTTCAATTGCACTACGGGAGAACGTAACAAAGAATCAAGATGCCCTTATTTACCTTCCTTCCAATTGCAGCTTCTTACACATACAGCGACATGAGTAAGTACAGGAAGCGTGAGCAGCGAAAGTGCTTCTGGTGTCTCAGTCCTCAGATGGACTCGGCGGTGGCAGGAAAGTGAGCTTTGCACAGCTCAGCAGCACGCAGGTGCCTTGCAGGAAGCCGAAGTCTTGGCCTGTGGTCCTCTGCAAAGCTGGGATGCTGTGGTCCCTCTGCTTTTATAATTGGAGGAGCCAGATCATGATTTTAATTAACAAGCTGGGGCCACCAAGAATGATTTTTTTTCTCACAGATGCTAAAACAAGTAGTCATTGTGATGAAAGAAAGAGTTCTGAATAGAAAATCTGAGTTGCTATTGAGTTTATCCAAAGACTGACAGCTTTCATTCCTCCAGCAGTTAAAATGGACTACACGATTTGCAAACCTGATTTATTTATCCATCCAAGAACTGTATTCTGAGTGCCCACTATGTACGCCATGGATATAGTAATGAACGAAACAGACGGAAGACTCCTGCTTTCACTGAGGTTTTTTCGCTTTAAGGGAGGGTGTACAAAGAAGCAGATTTTACAGAACGTGAGGAGCATTGCAGGAAAAATCAACCAGGGAGGGGCTGGGGTGTCCCAGGGAGCAGAGTTTGTCTGGTGTCATTTGCATTTTTACACAGGCTCATGGGGTCAGGTGGGAGGTGAGGGAGTAACATGCAGATGGCTGGGGAAGCACAGAGGGGACAGTCAGATACCTGCTTGTTGCATCCAGACAGCAGAGGGAAGGTCACACAGGCTTGTGTGTCTTCAGAAGCATGCTGAGGTGGTGGCATAGCTGAGAAGCCTGGGGGTACAATTGGGTCACTTGGCTAAGAGCCCATCATTTCCTCCCTGTCCTTGTCTGCATTTGTGATCCCAGGGATCACAGGTGAAAGCACCTGGTTCCACGTGACCTCACCCAAGTGTTCCCTAGCAAGGTTCCCTAGCAAGGAGAGGGAAGTCCATTTTTTTTGCTTCCCGCATCTATTGCATCTCTGCCCTTGTCTGCTTCTCCCACTCCTCTGCTCTGGGTCACACTCTTCTCCTGGATTCCTAAAGAGACTTCTGTTTGCTGTGTCCACCCCACTTCCCTCCAACCCACTCCCTATGCATGGCCAGACTGGTCTGACAGGAATGCAAATCTGATTATGCCACATCCTCTCAACTTAAAACCCTCAACAATCTCCATGGGCTCTGAGCAGGCAGTCTTGAATCCACCATGGGAGAGGTGTGACCCTGACGCTCTGTCCCTGCCTCCTCTCCAGCCTCCTGGCCTCATCTTGCAGCGTCTGCTCCGACCCCACTGGCCTTCAGACACATGGCAGGGCCTCCTGCCTGTTGCTCCTCCCAGGTGTGCACTTGTCTCTGTCTGAGAAAGAATATTCTCCTCTACCTGGTCCATCCTCTCTCTAGTCCTCAAAGTGTGGTTCAAGTGTCACTTCTTGCTTCCCTCATCTCTTGTCTCCTCCCTCACAGCCTGGTCAGGTCCCAAATTTGATGTCACAGTCCCTGAATTTTCTGCATTGTCCCCTCATGGCATTTGTTATGTTTATTTTTCTGATTGTTTGCTCATTGCTATAACCCAGCATTTAGAACAGAAGGCAAAAACCCAACAGGAACCAATACACACGTCTCACTGCAGACACTCCTGACAGGAGGGTGGGGGCCTCTCACGTCAGTCACACAATCCTCCTGTGTGTAGTTAGCTCAGAGCCTGGCACCTAAAACAAACTCCATAAGGACTTCTTAGAGCAACCTCTGCAGTTCGTGAAAAAGCAGCCCATGGGCATTTATCCTCTTCTGTCTGGGGAAGCTCCTTACAGATGTTTGACTTACAAGCTGGTCTAGCCGTATCCCCAACCTGCTACCCAGAGGTCAGCAGGTTGTGTATGGTCTGTGGAGTCTCAGAAGGATTTTTTTGGGCTTATTTCTAAACATTCTGAAGGTCTGTTCAGTATGACAGACTCCAGGTTTTGTGATTTTGCTTCCCTTTTCTCTCTCTGCCTGATTTCTTCAAGAACATATTTGTCTTCCTTAGTGCTGAATGTATTTTTATGCATTGCCCAAATTCATTATGAACTAGCATAGGAACTGAATAAATAAAACCTGGATCTCCAGCCATACCCAAATTGAATGGACTAGAGGTATCTTTTGGGTTCCAGAAAGGGTAGAAGCCAAACCCCTGCCTACTCCCCCATGGCTTATGACCCTAAGTCATTCTCTGGATCCCCACCCTGTCACCTGCCTATTTACCTTGCCTTAGCTTTCTGACCTGTATCTTATTGACTTTGGGGACAATCATGATTCTATCCAGGTCACATTGCCATATCATAGTCTTGCCAAGCTTTTTTTCCCCAGAGCCTGGACCTAGTTCACTCTGACCTATGTCCTCTCCACCTTCAGCACTTGCTGGAGTATTTCAGAGAGAAATACTCTCAAGGGACCTTGAGAGCTGTGCCCCAGCTCTCTGCATTCAGCCTTCATGTTCTGGCATCATCACCTGAATTAGCTTGAATTACCTTAAGGGGCTGTAGTTAGGTGGTTTCTTGTTTTTCTGCTATCTTCCAGAAACCCCTAGGCCCAGGACAGATTCTTCCTCTTATTTAAAGTTGATAGATATCTTGTAAGAAGCATATAGTTGGGTCTTAATCTTTTTAGTTCAGCCTGAAAATCTCAGTCTTTTAATTAGAATATGTAATCTGTTTATATTTAATGTAATTATTGTTATGATTGGACTTAGGTCTACCATCTTGCTATTCATTTTTCATTTTTCTCATCTGATTTTTGTTCCTTTTTTCATTAAAAATATTTTGGTACTTGATTTTTATCTCCTACATTTGCTTTTCAGCTATTAAAAAAAGGTAGCTAGGCATAGTGGCTCATATCTGTAATCCCAGCACTTGGGAGGTAGAGGCAGGAGGACTGTGAGATCAAAACCCAGTCTGACATGAAAGCAATGCTAGGAATATTTCTGTATAGCTATCCTCAACTCAACCAGCAAAACCACTTTGTCTTCCTTATTATGCTTGTATCTTTTCTCCAACAAAACTAGTGATAAAGGCAGAACAGGACCTGCCTGGAACTGAGTGGGAAAGGAGGAAGGGGCGGGGGGGGTGGGTGGAAATGACCCAAACAATGTATGCACATGTGAATAAAAGAATAATAATAATAAAAAAAGCCAGTCTGAGTTAAAAAAAAAAAGATGCAGTCAGGATTGCAGTATGCATATCAAAATTATTTGTTACAATGTTATAATCTATCATGAATTACTATTATACTGTTACATATGTTTGCAAGGCTCTGTTTTTTCCTCCACCCCCTCCCTTATCCCCCCAACCCCTCTCTCTCCCCCCAACCCCTCGCTACCAGGAAGAAACTATTTTGCCCTTATCTCTAATTTTGTTGTAGAGCGAGTATAAGCAATAATAGGAAGGACCAAGGGTTTTTGTGAGTTGAGATAAGGATAGCTATACAGGAAGTTGATTCACATTGCTTTCCTGTACATGTGTGTTACCTTCTAGGTTAATTCTTCTTGAACTAACCTTTTCTCTAGTTCCTGGTCCCCTTCTCCTACTGGCCTCTGTTGCTTTAAAGTATCTGCATTAGTTTCTCTGCATTGAGGGCAACAAAGGCTAGCTGGTTTTTGAGGTGTCTTACTTATCTTCATACCTCCCTTGTGTGCTCTCACTTTATCATGTAATCAAAGTCCAGTCCCTTTGTTGTGTTTGCCCTTGATCTAATGTCCGCATATGAGGGAGAACATATGATTTTTGGTCTTTTGGGCCAGGCTAACCTCACTCAGAATGATGTTCTCTAGTTCCATCCATTTACCAGCAAATGATAACATTTCATTGTTTTTCGTGGCTGCGTAAAATTCCATTGTGTATAGATACCACATTTTCTTGATCCATTCGTC
Organism: Castor canadensis; assembly: GCF_047511655.1. Lineage (NCBI taxonomy): Eukaryota > Metazoa > Chordata > Mammalia > Rodentia > Castoridae > Castor > Castor canadensis. The sequence goes on along the minus strand of NC_133388.1, from coordinate 12,785,936 downwards.
AGTGGTGGGGCATCTTGGCTGTTTCCATAACTTGGCTATTGTGAATAGCGCTGCAATAAACATGGGTGTGCAGGTGCCTCTGGAGTAACCTGTGTCACAGTCTTTTGGGTATATCCCCAAGAGTGGTATTGCTGGATCATATGGTAGATCTATGTTTAGATTTTTAAGAAGCCTCCAAATTTTTTTCCAGAGTGGTTGTACTAGTTTACATTCCCACCAACAGTGTAAGAGGGTTCCTTTTTCCCTGCATCCTCGCCAACACCTGTTGTTAGTGGTGTTGCTGATGATGGCTATTCTAACAGGGTTGAGGTGGAGTCTTAGGTTGCAAGGCTCTTGTGACAGTAAATTTCCATTTACCCTCTCTGCACTTCATGTTATTGTCATAAATTTCCTCATAAGTTAGCCATCAATTATCTTTTAAGGAATTAAGAAGCAAGAAAATGGTTTTTATAAATTTATTCACATTTGCTTCCTGCGGTGGTGTTCTTTATTCTTTTATGCATTCAATCTCCCTCTGGTGTATTTTTTTTTTTTTTTTTTTAGTGAGACTGTGGTTTGAGCTCAGAGCCTCACACTGAGTGCAAAGCAGGCTGTCTACCACTTGAGCCACACCTTCAGTCCATTTTGCTCTGGTTATTTTAGAGATGGGGTCTTGTGAACTATTTCCCTAGGCTGGCCTCAAAATGTAAACTTCCTGATCTCAGCCTCCCAACTAGCTGCTGGCATCATTTTTTTAAAGTGAATTTTCCTTTAACATTTCTTAGACTGTACATCTGCTAGTGATAAATTCTCTTAGCTTTTATCTGAAAATGTTAATTTTGAAGGACATTTTTTTCTGTACATAGAATTATACAATACACATTATCCTCACCCCCAATATTTCAAAGGCATCGTTCTCTTGTGTTATCTCTTGTATTATTTCCAGTGAGGAAAGTGTCACTCTTGCCATTGTTCCTCTTTTTGTAATTGATTTGTTTCTCTGGCTGCTTTTTAAGATTTCCTCTTTATTTTTCATTTTCAACAGTTTGACTAAGATGTGCCTGGCACACTATTCACAATAGCCAAGTTATGGAAACAGCCAAGATGCCCCACCACTGATGAATGGATTAAGAAAATGTGGTATCTATACACAATGGAATTTTATGCAGCCATGAAGAAGAACGAAATGTTATCATTCGCTGGTAAATGGAGGGAATTGGAGAACATCATTCTGAGTGAGGTTAGCCTGGCCCAAAAGACCAAAAATCGTATGTTCTCCCTCATATGCGGACATTAGATCAAGGGCAAACACAACAAGGGGATTGGACTTTGAGCACATGATAAAAGCGAGAGCACACAAGGGAGGGGTGAGGATAGGTAAGACACCTAAAAAACTAGCTAGCATTTGTTGTCCTCAACACAGAGAAACTAAAGCAGATACCTTAAAAGCAACTGAGGCCAATAGGAAAAGGGGACCAGGAACTAGAGAAAAGGTTAGATCAAAAAGAATTAACCTAGAAGGTAACACCCACACACAGGAAGTCAATGTGAGTCAATGCCCTGTATAGCTATCCTTATCTCAACCAGCAAAAACCCTTGGTCCTTCCTATTATTGCTTATACTCTCTCTACAACAAAATTAGAGATAAGGGCAAAATAGTTTCTGCTGGGTATTGAGGGGGTGGGGGGGAGAGGGAGGGGGCGAAGTGGGTGGTAAGGGAGGGGGTGGGGGCAGGGGGGAGAAATGACCCAAGCCTTGTATGCACATATGAATAATAAAAGAAAAAAAAATTGGTAAAAAAAAAAAAGATGTGCCTGGCAGTGTGTGTGTATGTGTGTGTGTGTGTGTGTGTGTGTGTTTGTTGTTATTTTTGGTTTATCGTGCTTGGAATTTACTAAGCTTCTCAGAGGATGGGGTGATGTTTCATCAAATTTGTAAACTTTAGGTCATTTTATATATTATATATATATAAAATATATTATATATAAAATGTTTATTGTACCTCAATCTTTCTTCTCTTTTGGAGACTCCAGTTCATATGCTAGGTCAGTGGATATTGTCACACAGGTTTCTTGGGCTTTTAAAGCTTTTCCTTGCTGGGCACCAGTGACTCACACCTGTAATCCTAGCTTCTCAAGAGGCAGAGTATCAGGAGGATCTCGGTTCGAAGCCAGCCCAGGCAAATAGTTTGTGAGATCCTATTTTGAAAATACCAAATACGAAAAGGGCTGGTGGAGTGGCTGAAGGTGAAAGCCCTGAATGCAAGCCCCAGTACCACAAAAGCAAAAACAAAAACAAAAACAAAAAACACAACAAAAAAACCCCTTTTCTCACTCTTTTTCTCTCTCTATTTAAGTTTAAATAGTTTCTACTGCCATTTCTTTAATTTCACTAAGCTTTTTGCTGTTTCCAATTTTCAGGTAAACCCATCCAGTATTTTATTTTCTATTTTTAAGATATTTTAACATTTTTCAAATAATTGATCTTTGAGTTCAAGAATTTTTCATTTACTTCTTTTTAAAAATAGTTTCTTTTTTTTACAGACATGTTTCACCCATTTCCTCACTCTCTCTACTATCTCATTTAAACCCTTAAACATATGTGTTTCTTACTATTTTCTGTAATTGCAACATCTTTGTCATATCTGCATCTGGGTCTATTGACATTCTTCTTTTTGTTATGGTTATGTGTTCCTGCATCTTCTCCTGTATGATATGTTTTTATTTAGTGAATGTTACTTTGGTGAGAGTCTGGATTTAGTTTTTTTTCCTTTGAAGATTGGTGGTTTTGTTTTGGCTGACAGTTGATTTACTAACGAGTGGATCAGCTTCATCTCTTTGAGGCTTCTTTTGAGACTTTCCTACTGTGGATCTTGTGCAGACTTTTCTTAAGCCCTGGTTTGACCTTATTTCAGTGAAGTCTGGAGCTCTGGTGGGTCTCTCTTCCTTGTCTTTGTAGAGTGTCAACATTGACTAGCTCTGGGTAATCATCAAACTTTCTGTTCAGTGACAGCTTCCCAATAGCCATAGCAAAGATGTTTTTTGCATATGCATAGTTTGGTGTATGCTGACAAACTTAAAAGTACCCTTTCTGTGCAGCTCCCGCCTCATAATAAATGCTAGAATAAGTTGTTATTATTATAATAATAATGACTTTTACTTCACTTTATTCTCACTTCCATTCCAAAGGACTTTTAGCAAACAAAACTGGGTGCTCACCTTAGGTCTGCCCTCCCTTGTTTACATATGAAGTGGAGAGGTGGTTTTCTCTGGAAGGAAACTCAACTAACACAAGATGGCACTGATGAGATCCCTTGCCCACCCAATGACCCTTGAGATTCAGTCTGGTCCATGTTTATGTGGCCTCTCCACAGAGACCCTGAGAGTTATTGGGACTGTCCATTCACAGGGAACAGAGAATTCCAAATGACAGAAATATCTGTTACTAACAATCAATGGCCTGAGGAGCAGTTCCAGAGTCACTCACTCTCTAGTTCTGTGTTACTAGAGTTATTAAAGTAATTGTGACATTTTCTGAGTGATAAACTGCAATGTAGGAAGCAAAAAGGAGTGGAAGCATGCTGGGTGGTGAGGGAAGTCAGGTCAGGAAGCAAAAACAGCCCTGAAAACTCTAGTTTAGAGCAATGGTTGAGTGACAGGTACAGACCACAGAGTCATTGCTCTCACTGGGCACTTCTTATCATTTTGCTTGTCTCCCAAACATTTATAAAGTTATGACAAAAAGACCACATCCAGTGGAGGCTAAGAGCATCAATTCTGGAGCCAGATATCTGGATTTGGTTTCTACTGTCATCACTTGCTGACTGCAAACCACCTAGCCACTCTGTGTCTCAGTTTACCCATCTGTAAAATAATAGTAGGCTACTCATGGGGTTGTTAGGAAAATCCAGTGAACTTAGTGATAGGAGATGAAGTGAGATAACAGGCAATAATCTTATTAGTTATGTTAGATGGCATTTAGTAAGTGTTTCAGGACCTTATACTGAAGCTTTGTTTTAATAACTTCTTAACTTCACCTTGCGGTCATCTCTGCAGTGAAAGCTGGGACTCCTGGTCCATTTGACTTTGGAGCTGAGACACACTGGTCACAGCACACCACCCTTTTCTCATTAATGCCATTTGCCATTCATGTTCAAGGCGCCTGAGCTAGGAGATGTGCTCCATCTGGGAAATTATTTGGTGGTGGGATGGTTGAGTTCAACACCGACCCATCCCTGCACCTTCTGGTGTCTGCTCCATGCACTGGTCCCAGAGTTCAGCTCCATGAATATCACTGTAGAATAAACACTACTTATTAGCACAGTGTCTGGCTTGCATTTACTGAACTCTTACTCACATGATCTAATTTTGATTCTTTAGTAAGTCTGGGAAACAGGTACAGCAGATGTTGTTGTAATTGTTTCCATTTAAAGATGTAGAAAGTAACAGCTGCTAACTTCTCTGGGTGCCATGTTAAATGCTCTGTGTGGACCACCTCACTCTCAATGACTCAAGACAGATGTATGTACCATGTTCTTCCTCAGTTAACAGATAAGAAATTCAAGGTCAGCAATTTGCCTGAGGTCACCCACCTAGCAAGTAGCACAGAGAGGCAGGCTCTCTCTGGATCCCTCCTCCTTTGAACACTACCCCTACTGCCTTCTGGTCCCCAAGAGGAGATTTCTCAGTATTGGTAGAGCTAGAAGTCCTTTCCAGACTACTGCTTCTTCTCCCTACCCCAATGAGCTTTCCACAATCCATTTGATCCTATATTATGTAAGATATTTTTCAGGGGACAGGCTGTATTTTGAAATCTCAGAAATAGAAACCAAGGTCACATTTCACACAAAATATATATTTTTGAAGTGTAACCAAGTTCTGAAGAGCTAATGAAATCTTAGGGAGGGTTGCAATCATAAGCTCAAAGAAAGAAAGAAAGAACAAAGGACAGCATTGGGTATTATTGGTTTCTCTTTTGTCTAAGACGAAAGAAATTCACTTCCTTCATAGGTCTCCTGGATTTGTAGGAGATGTTTAAATCATCATAATAACCTTCTTATATAAATTTATCACACAATGCTTTTGTGCTTTACATAACTCATTTTGGATCTTTGTCTTCCTGTGTTACTAGTGATGCTCTTGTTGAATGTAATTAAGAAAGGTTTAGATATCAAGGGTTTTTCCAGGGTCCAAAAATGACCACCACCCTCTGCAGTGTAAGCTCTTTCCCTTCTTTCCTTACTTCAACCAAAAGAGCACTTCTTTTCCTTTGCACTTATGCATGCCAGCACTGAGGAAGATACTCAGGTGCGAAGCAGTCATCCAGTGATTTCCTTCCAGACTGGAAGCTCCATCTCCAGCACATCAAACACAGCCCTGGTGAGCAGTATGACCCCAGCCCACTTCTGTGGACCAACTCTCAGATTTGTGATCTGACCTCCCCTAGTCAAGCCAATCCTTTCCCCAGCCGCATCTAATTTACTGTCTCATGTGAGATGTGGTGGTGTGTTCCAAGTATCAGCTTGGCTCAGTGACCTGCTTAGTCAAACATAGCATAGGTGTTTGTTAGCTGTGCTTAACACTTACAATCAGCGAAGTTAAGGAAAGGACACTCCTCTGGATCGTGTGGATGGGTCTCAGCCAATCAGTCGAAAGGCCTCACGAGCCAACACTGAGGGTTCCAGAAGCAGCAGAAGAAAATCTGCCTCCAGACTCCAGCATCGCTCTCAGTTCTGCCTGAGTTTCCAACCCGCCGGCTTGCCCTGTGGTTTTTGGACCTAAGACTGCAAGCATTAATCTCGGAGGAGTTTCCAGCCTGCTGGCCTGCCCTGCAGACTGTGGAGTTGCCAGCCCCCATGACACCATAAGCCAACTCTTTCAAATCAGTCTCTTACTGTAGAAGATCCATCAGTTCTGCCTCTCTGGAGAACCCTGGCAAATCCACAAGGTCATGAAAGATTTACACCATCCTGGAAACCCTCTCTCCTTCCTTCCATTCAGCTGATGTCCCCTGTAGATATTGATACTCAATGTCCCACTCCCACCAAGCAAAAAAGCGAGCAGTTTTTAATTTCTGCCTGTTTCTGGGTAGAAGCCTGGGTTGGCGCTCCATGTGGAAATAGACCTCTTCCACCTACATCCGAAGGAAGCTTACTACAGAAACCCCTGAATGAGGCATAGGAGGGGAGCCTTGACTGTCTGAGGACCCTGGTGGGCTCAAACACTGCTTTGAATATTGGAAAATTGATATTTTAGAGTAACCAGGCTATTCCCCATCTTCCCTCAGTGACATCAATATTTTCTTTTCTTTTGGTGGGACTGGGGTTTGAACTCAGGGCTTTGCTCTTGCAAAGCAGGCATTTTTCCACTTGAGCCATTTTGCTCTGGCTATTTTGGAGATAGATCTCACCAACTATTTGCCCAGGCTGGCCTCGAATTGCAATCCTCCCAATTTCAGCCTCCCAAGCAGTTAGGATGATAGGCCTGAGCCACCAACACCCGGTTAACATTTGTCTTGTTAATTTACAAGGGGAAACACGTGAGCACAGTCTGGATCTCCTACAGCTCTGATGACCAATAGTCTGAACCTCAGGCTTGTTTGTTTTCTGTGTCCTAGAATTTGAAAGAAGAAAGTGTTATATACACACAGATAGGTAGTTCACCTTTGAAGGATCACAGGCAGGGAGTTTGAAGAGTCACATCTCATTCAACATTCTTTCCCCAAGTTCAGCGATCAGACAAATAGCCATATGGAAGCTGCTAAAGTTAGGTACCAGGGATAGGGGAAAGATGTTCCAATGGCACCCGCTTTCTCCAGCCCTCTCAGCCCAGAATACCATCCTGTTAAAAACCGTCTATTTTTATGGAACTCTTTTGCTTATATTGAGATATAAAATTATTAGTCTGAGGTTGGCTCACATCATCAGAGCCTCAGATTCTTGGCAGCGTTGCCTGCAGTCTGTTCCAGTCACTCATTGCCAGGGACAGAGCCCCGCACAGGAGCAAAAATAGGTCTTCCTGCCGAAACCTGCTGAGCACCCAGGAAAGCGATGTGCGAGGAGTATTTAATACCCTGGCCTTAAGAAAGTTTCTGTGTTCTCTGCAGACAGCCTTGCCCTTGGGAGGTGACTGATAGTATGAAATGCAGAGTTTCTGCGGGTGTTGCACACGGAGGTAGCGAAAGGAGCCTTGGCAGTCAGTGGCCCTGTGATAGGAGAGCTTTGCATATAAATTACATATGCAGATGACATTTTAGCTCCAACTTTACATGTGTTTTAGAGGCTGGATGCAGTCTTGTCCCTGACTGTCTGTTTGCTTTCTCCATTGCTGCATCAATATTAGTCCTGCTGCTTTAGTTCACTTTGAAGAAAAGCCTGGCTTCTCTTTACTTGAAGCAGCCAGTAGGACATTGTGGCTTTTGGTTGCTATATCAATAGCCTTTATTTTTATGTGTTTTGGTGAACCTTGCATCTTCTATGCAGAAAAGCATCCCGTCATTCATTCTGTCCAAATGTTTCCAAGACCCGTTTCTCTCCCTCACTTCCTTTTGAGTAGACTTCCAAGCAGTGGAGTTTTAGGTAAATGTCTTTCATGACAAAGTTCTATTATCAGTTATTTTTCTTTCTTTAAAAATCTGAGTGCCTTATGAGCAGAATGTGAGATGAGAAAAAGGTGTCTGGAAGCATTCCTGAGCTGTAGCAGGTGGCTTGGAAGCCCAAGGACAGTCCTCAGTGTGACTCCCTGTGGCCTTCAAGGACAGTGGCATCCAAGCGTGTGATGGACTTTGGAGAGCATGTGACCCAGCCCTTCATCTTACTGAGGCTCTGCACTGGAACTGGCTTTCTGAGGTTTCCAGTGAGGTGGTGACTGATCTGGGATTAGAACTCAAGTCATCTAAAATCTTCTTCATGGTTGTTGTAGCAAAAAAGGGCAGCCCTTGAGCCAAATCTGGCCTGCCACCTATTTCTTCCTGGTCCACAAGATCACAATTGTTTTCACATTTTTAAATGGCAGAGAAAAAAAATCAAGTAATGGGAAAATCATGTAATGTGGTGTGGGTACAGAGGCACGCCTATTGTCTATTGTGATTGTCTATGGCTGCTTTTGTGCTATGATGATGGAGTTGAGTAGTTGTGACAGATCTGACAAGCAGCAAAGTCACAATCCTTACTTTACAGAGAAGGTGTTCGACCCCTGCTCTGGCATGCCCCCATGCTTCCATTCTCCATGGGCTGTCACTGGTGACACTTTGTTCTCACTCAAATCTGTGTACTCACTGCTAGGTGTGGTTTTTACACCTAGAGTTCTTCATAGTCAAACTCAGGTTCAATGTTGTATTGGGGATTTTAGGTGCAGGAAAAAGGTCTTGGATTTGACCTTTCTAATTTGAATTTCTAGTTCTGTTAGTGGCATCTAACATGGCAGTACTAAGTATGTATCAGCCAGAACAAGAGATGAGGGTGCCTCATCTCCACTGTGCAGACTGGCCCACATCTAGGATTCAGGGAGGCTTCTAGGCTTATCAAAAGGGGTATCAAGGCCTTGGTGGTAGAGCACTTTTGCCTCACATATGCAAGTCCCTGGGTTCCTTTCCCAGCACTGGGGAAAAAAAAAAGGTAGACAAGACTGGTCTAGGCTGGTGTGAACAAGTACAAAAGAAAATTCAAAACATTTTCCTATTAGGTGTAACAAATTCAGGCTGTTCTAGAAGTGGGGTTCAGACTTATGTTGCAAGGTCCAAAAGGTGACTATTGCCATTAATCCAAAGTCAAGTTGATTTTCATTCCTTTCTTACCAAGCAGATTTGGAACCAGGGTCACTAGCTTGGGGTCCATGCTGAGAGTTCAGAATTTGTCTGTAGAAAGAGGTACATTAAACTTGTCTTTCTTCCTGCTTTAATGCATTTAAATCCACTTATTAATTTAGTGTGGAGAGATTTAGAAAGATTTAGTAAGACATACAACTACCATACTTTTAAGATGAAGAATGAAATGGGGTCCAAGAACAATTTTCTACCACATAAGCCAGGCTTTCAGCTCGCCACAGTGGAGGGCTGTTTCTTTTTCTCCTTTACTTTCTTCTTCTTCTTTTTAATAAAATGTTCTGTAATGTTGTGCATGGGGCTAAAAGAAAGAAAGATGAGGAGACTCATCGGCCTCCTGAAGGCATCAAAAAGAGCCAGCAGTTGGCCAGGCAGACTGGGTCTCAGATTTGCATGCTCTCAGAAAGCCCCTGGCTTGCTCAAATTCTTCACAAAAACTCCAGCTCCAATGGCGATATATTTCAGATGTCACAGTTTTCATGAAGAAAGAGACTAAGGCAATGTTGTTCTCTGAGTCGATCACTCATCCACACAACAAATATTTAGTAAGAGTCTGCTCCAGCAAGGCACTGGCAGCAAAAGCCACAATTCTTTCCATGTTTTCAGGACTTGGATATTTCTTATGTTGGGCATTTCATTCTTACGTTAGCATGGGGGTTGTTGGTGTGGGGGAGTCAGTTCTGCATTGGGCGCTGTGCAGGTGCAGCATGGGGGAGGAATTGTGTGGGGTAGGGACTCAGAATGCAGGAGACAGGCTTCCTGACTTCAGCCTCACCTTCCCCATCTCTGTGCGGAAACCTTGAAAAATTTTCACAACCTCTCTGGACCTCAGTTTACTTACCTCTAGAATGGGGATAATAGGATGCCTACTGCTGAAGTGCTCTGAGGATTGAGTGGGTCAGTGTGTGAAATTCTGTGACCAGAGCATCTGAGCATGTCAGGTGCATGTCAGTTACTATGAAAGGTACTGCACTATCCTTTTGATTTTTTGTTCATACGGCACTCTGTACATGACTTCACAGTGGCCCCTTGATCCTAAGAACAACTATGTGATTTGTGGCAATGGCAGGACCCTTGTTTTATAGCTGTAGTGATGAGGTTGGGTAGATGGTCTGCCAAAACAGCTTGCACTTTTAGAACAGAGGCTGTTTGACCAGCCAGGTGCCATCAACAATGGCGACATCTACTTGCCACTGTAAATCAGTCCTCTTACCTGCAGTTTCCTTTCCAGAGGTTTCTGTTACTCTCCATCAACCGTGGCTTGAAAATATTAATGGAAAATTCCAGAAACAAACAATTTACAAGCTTTAAGTTACTGTCCTGAGTAGTCTGATGAGATTTCATGCCACCTTGTTCTGCCCTGCTTGATGTGCAAATCATCCCCTTGTCCAGGGTATCCAAAACCTGGATGCTGCAGGCTGTGAGCCCAGGGACCCCTACCCCGCACTCTCTACTTCACCATGTTGACAAGAACCCCTTTTCTTCCCTCAGCTCCACAATGAGTGCTCTGAGCAAGAAGGGGATGACATTTCATTTTGTTGGTCAAGGGATGGGGAGTGGGGGAGTCTACTTGGCACCTGTTTCTCAGATTAATTCTCCTATTTAACTGAAGACCTTTGGGCAAAGGAGGAGAAAGCAACAGAAACAGAGCAGACCCAGAGCACAGTTGGTGGCTCTCATGCATCACTTTGTACCTCCAGGCAGAGCATCCAGCAGCATCTCTTGTATGGAAATTATTTTAGATGCAATCAGGCCAAAGGCCAGGGCTTTGCTATGGGGACATGAGAAGACTTGAGGGTCTCAGCAAAATCAATGAGAACAAGAAGTGTTCTCTGGTCAAACATGATGACATCCAAAAATGAAAAGGGCTGGCTAACTTTAAGTCTCTCTCTCTCTCTGTCTCTCTCTCTCTCTCTGTCTTGCTGTCTCTCTCAGTCTCTCTCTCTCTCTCTCACACACACACACATACACACTTACACTCACACACACTCACATACATTCTCTCTCTCTCTCTCACACACACACATACACTCACATACATTCTCTCTCTCTCTCTCTCTCTCTCTCTCTCTCTCTCACACACACACACACACACACACACACACACACACACATGCACACCCCAAGAAGAGGTGTCACCACTCTACAGGAGCTTGTGGTCTCTGACATTCACTTCCCTGGAGGGAGTCCCTTAGAGTTTGCCTGGTGACAGGATGTTCCTGGAACCAGAGCAGCTCAGCACAGGAGGATGGTGGCAAGAGGTCATTGAGCTCAAACATCCGTTCTCATCTCTGAAGTGCCAGCCACCATCAGCCGGAACGGCAGATTTTCTAGAACAGAGAAGCATTCCTGTGTTAAATATTCACACAGATTGTAAGATGCATCTGAATTTCAAAACTGAAAATGTGAAGCAGTGCGTATTTTTGAACTGGAGAATTATCGCAGCAATAGTTAACTTTTCTCATTTTATTTTGCTGAGTTTCTCTGCAGGGAGCAGTGCTAGGAACAACTGTTCTCAGCCTCAGTCTCCTCACCCGTCAGCGAGCTATGGCAGTGAAGGTTGGGGTGTGAGGGAAATGATGCTCCGCAGTGTTTGGCACTGGCCTGGCACACAGAGCTCGCTCAGTGCAGACTTCGTGATGACCCTCAGCTCAGCCAGCCCCAGCCTGGACACCCAGCCGAGAGGCAGAGTCCAGGCCTAAGGGCCCTCAGGCCAGTGGGAAGATACCTGGGAATCCAATTGATTCTAAGCACTGAGAAGAAAGGTAAATCTGGAAGGATACAGAAGAGGCAGGTGACAGTTATCTGGAGGCCGGGGGGGTGGGGTGGTAGGAGTGGGGAAGGTGTTCTGGGGGAGAACCCAGACTCTGGGTGGGAAGAACAAGGAAGAAACAGCAGGTGACAAATTGAAGAAAGAACAAATGGGGCTGGGATGTGGGAGAAACATGGAATTCATGGGTGTCATTGGCCTCTGTGACCAGGCTGGCTCCACTGCTGTGGAAGGCTAGGGAACGGTTTGTTCAGACCCAGTCACCAGGCAAGGGAAAGCAGCTAGTGTTGGTGAAAGGGCCATTGTCTTCAGGCTCGTCAGACTCCACTCACACGGGTGGTCTTCCACTCAGCTCTTCAACAGTGGTGATGTCTATGTGCTTTATTTGTGGTTTCCCTTCCTGAGGGTTCAGTTGCTGTCCATCAACCATGGCCTGAAAATATTAATGGAAAATTATAGAAATAAACAACTCACATGTTTTAAGTTGCAGTCCTGAGTGGTATAATGAAAGCTCACACCATCTTGTTCCGTTTCTCTTGGTGTATGAAACATCTGTGTGTCTGAGGTACCCACATTGTGCATGCTACCCACCCCATGGCAGTTGAGAGAGAGAGAGAGAGAGGAGAAGGGAGGGAGAGAGATAAACAGATAGAGACAGAGTGGAGGTGGGGGGAGAGAGAGAGAGAGAGAACCAGACACACATACATGCAGAGTTCATATTCACAGGACTTCACTACAGTATATTGTTACAATTCTATTTTATCATTTTGTTAATTGCTTACTGTGTCTAATTCATAAAATAAATTTTGTTCTAGGCATGTATGTATAAAGAAAACAGTATATACAGTGTATATAGGGTTCTGTATTAACCCCACTTTCAAGAGTTTACTGGGGGTCTTGGGATATCTTTCCTGTGGAGAAGGGGAGCAAGTATACTTTCTTTGTCCCTGGTGTCTGATCTAAGCAGAAGGGAATCTGTAGAGAACGAGACAGACCAGGACCTTGTTCTTATATTTCAGTGGGAAAGGCAGGCAGCAATGCCAAAGACAAACGTCATAATGAAGATAAATCCCAGTGATAGTAGAGGACCATTGCTGGCTCTTGGTGCAACTGTAAGTAGGTTGATCAGGGAAGGCCTCTTTGGTGAGCTGGTGTTTGAGTTGAGAACTGAATGAGAAGCAGCCAGCCTTTCAAAGAACTATGGGGAGAGCATTTCAGAGAACAGTGAATGCACAGGAGGGAATGTGCTTGGAGTATAACAAGAGAGAAGTCAGTCTGGAGAGTTCCCAGAGGGGAGTTGTCACACAGGACCTGCTAGATGGTGAGACATGGGATGTTCTCAGGGGTAGAATGATAGCAGCCCCACACAGACAGGATGCCAGCTATTTGTATGGCTTTTTCCTGCCACACCCTGCAAAGTGGATGCAATTCTTCTCATTTTCTTGGCAGGGATGCTGAGGCACAGAGGAATTACCTTGTCAGGGTGGGTCAGGACTACCCAGAGGCAGGTCCAAGAAAATGGCAGTTCTGTGACCTTCACAGCCAACATATGGAACTGTTTTCAGCGGAAGAGACCTTGCAATCACACTTCACTTCTGAGGCAGAGCAAGGACCCAGCAGCCTCCCTTTCTTTTCCAGAGTTGAATTTGAACTTGCCTGGAGAAAGTGTAGGGTTAGGGGAAGACACAAGGGAAGACATCTTCTGGAAAGTGAGGGTGGGGGGTGGGGATAAAGGGCAGGAAAGAAAGGCAAAGGAGCAAAGCCCTGTAGTCTGACTACCGTCGGCCTTTGAAAGCCCTTTGCTTCTCTGATTGATACTTTTCAATTATTCTTTCCCATTTCACTGACATTTGAAATGCGATTTTTTTTTTTTCTGAGCGATAACTTCAAATGCCTAAGTTCCCACACCCCTGGTAGCCCTGTTTAGCTGTAGTGGTAAATTGGTTCCTTGTACAACATAATGGCAGTGACAGCCTTTTGCTAGGGAAATGAGTTCTCCAGTGGGACATGCCGATGATAAGACGTTCGGTTTTGAAATTGTATTTCTCTGTATCAGAATTAAATCTAGACTTTATATTCTGGGCTGCCATGCTGAGGAGCTGGCCTCTGTACGGTCTACCCTGCGACTGACAAGCAGTGCTTACACAAGGACTCTGTCGCTTCAATTGCGTCTGTGCTGTTATGTTCCTCCTATTATTAGCTATTAAAATCTCTAAACTGTAACCCCTCAACACCCCCTCTTTCTTCTTCTTCTTCATCATCATCTTTTTTTTTTTTTCCCTTTAAAAATACTGATAGGGTTTTCCAGACCTGGAGCCCAGACGGCTTGCAGAGTGGGGGAGAAAGAAGGGTTTCTCATCTCTGCAGCAATAATTCCCATTCGGAGGCTGAAAGGTGTAAAATTAACGCAAACTTAGTAAAATGCAGTATTGATTTTCTGTGATTCATAGGGGGATCTGCTTTTCATTACAATAGAGGGTCAGGGCTGAGTGTATAATACCCGGAGGCTGAAAGGCTTTTGTGCGAATGACTCTTCGTGGATGGAATAAGGGAGGTCTTTTTCAGACTGTCTGTGAATTGAACTTTCTTTCCCTTCCTTTTGGTTTGTCACTTGCACGTCCAGCCCTTATTGCCTTAGAGCACAAGTAGTTCAAACCAAAGCAATGTGTGGCCCCCTTGCTCCCTCCCCCTCACCGGCGGGAGTTTTCACCTGTCCTGGTTCTCACCTGCTCTGCTGCCTTCATTTGGTTGTTGCTCTTATTAACATTCCGAAATCTAGCTGAATAAAGACAGCCTGGAGGGCAACTGCATATGTAATTTCATTTTAACCTGAGCATTAATTTGTTTCTTTAAAATAATAACGAAAGCACAAAATGATCAGCTGTGTCTGGGTGAGGGTTTTCCCCTCTGCTTCTATCCTATTAAGATCCAAGAGCTTGCTCTTGATCCCTTGATCCCTGGTTTCAAAGTTATTCACATTGCTCACCGCCTCTTCTGCCTGGAAGATTTTATTATTGGCATTTGAATGAGGGGCATCCTGAGAACTTTAAATACCTCCATGTGTTTGGTTTAATATTGTCAAGACTCCATTGCCCCACAGTGTGGAGCGGTTCTCATGGAAATGGCCATCAAGGTTACAACATAGGAAAAAGCAGCAGAAAGAGCTGGGGACATGTGGTGCAGTCATTCAAGCACTGATCTTGACCTGCTTCTGCACAGAGAGGGCAGGGAGGGCTTGCAGGCAGCACAGTGTTGGAGACATCCCCTGGGCTCTGGTCAACAGTGTCAGGTGCCATTGGATGAGGGCTTCCTCCCACTTCAGATGTGTGTTCCCTTCTGTAGGGTGGAAGGACAGGCTGCAATTGGACCAGAATGTAACTTTCTAGCTTGTGTTTCCTAAACGTCATTAATAATCAGGAACGTTGAATACAGAAGGGCAAGTTAAATCCTGTCATTGAAACAGCAAACAGCTTTAGTCAAATGTATTGGCAAAGGATTAAAAATGCATCAAGCATGTATTTGTCTTCTCAATGGGAAGCCCTTATTAATAGTCTGAAGAGTGGAAAGCTTCGCCCTTATACAATCAGCACTGTAGTCGTTTCTTTAAAAATATGTTTTAATGTGTGAAATTGCAGTGTGCCAATGCTGCCATTAAAACCCCTCTTCAGTTCCAATAATTCCTCCACTTACATTCCTTCTCCTTCCCCCCTCCTCCGCTGCCCTCCTTTTCTATTTTTTTTTTTTAATTTCTACTTTTTCCAAAGCATATTTCCTGGTGGTCGGAGCAGGGATTCAGGGTTCCTGGGAAGGCACCTGCAGCTCCTGCCTCCAGTTCCCTGGCTGTTCCCACAGAGCAGGGTGGGGTGGTGAGGTAGTGGGGTGGTGGTGTGGTGGCGTGTTGAACCACAGGGTGTCCTGGGTGCTGTCCACCAGCCAGGGACACCCTTCCTTCACAGGAACCTAGATTCTGATTGGATGTTTGTGGTAGGAAGAGCACCACCCAGTCCCAACTCCATTCTGTCAACACTTGGCTCCTACTTCATGCCAGGAAATGTGTCTGTGACTTCTCACACCTCTAGTAGTGTTGTGTTTCAGCTAACATGGGTCAGCGCCCAAGAGGGATCGATTTGATGTGTTTGTTGCTTCTCTCCTGTCTCCTGCCCTCCCCTTCTCCTGTCTTCCATTCTTCTTCCCTCCATTCTTCTTGGCTCATTCTAGCTATTCTGAACACCTACTGTGTGTCAAAGTCCAAAGTGAGTGGGAGGTAGCCTCTGCCTTTGAAGATCCAATTCATTAGTGCCTTGGACCTAACAAGCCCTGTGGGTCAAGGTCTCCATTTCCACCTGGACAAATGCGGAAGGAGGCCTGGCTCACTTCCAAGGCCTCTCCCAGACCATGGAAAGTGTGTGGAAAATTCACCCTCTCTCCTTGTCTTTGTTGACTTTGTTCTGGCTTCCAGGCCACTGGGCAGCCACAGTGGTTAGCCATCTTCCTTTCACTCCTTCTGCCTTGTGTTTTACGCTCACTGCTCATGTGCCATGTCACCAACACTCCTGCTCATGCACTATTGTCACATACACACACAAACTCATGGGAAAAAATCAATAGCATTTAAATTTCTCTTCCCCAGATGGGTCTTTGGTAAATTGTTGTGGAGAGCTATTGATCTCTTACTGCAATGTGACTTTTAAACAGCATTAAGGTAAACACAGTCTCATTGTGTTCATTTTACTGGGTAACACTTATCTAGACAAAAGGAGACATGAAGCTGCCGGAGCTCCTGAGCTTACCTCTAGGAAAGAGTCAGAGATTCACCTCCAGTAAAACAAAGCAGAACAAAAAACTCTCCATGCTGAACGGAAAGGGAAAATTGCTTTCTTGTCACTAATTTTGATTGAATTGAGTCGGCAGTCTCTGAACTGGTTCACTGATATAACAATAGGAAACATTTAACTATTTCTTGCACTTTTAAACATAGAAGGTAGGTTTTTAAATAGTCAGTAGGTGATGTGCGTTTGAGGCGCAGACACATGCAGACAGCTGATTGCCAGCTTGGGTCCTGGGACTAGATGAAGTGAGACGCTGGCCAGAAGAGCACTCAGCGGCTGTGGGGATTCAGAGCCTTGGCCTTCGCCCGCTGGGAGAGCCCGGGGCCCGGAGTTAGTGATATTAATGACTGTGCTAGCTGACGTTCACCGAGGGCTCTCTGGGCACCAGGCTCCTCTCTAAGTGCCTTGTGTGCATCAACTCATTAAATCCTCATGACATCACCATGAGGTCGCTGCTTTTATGACCCTCATGCTTTACAGATGGCAGAACTCAGCAGTTGTCAGACCCAGTTAAAAACTAGTCGTGGGTCTGAAGAGAGCTGAATGGGGACAGGCAACTGGTTCTGGCTGTGACTACGCTGATGGTTCCACCTTTACGTCCCAGCTGTGACTTTCCAGAATCTGTACCGGGCAGGGTTCTCCAGAGAGACAGCACCAGTAGGGCAATTTATATCCACTTCCACCTCTCTCTCTCCTGCCTCTGTCTCCATCTTCATCTGTATATAAAGAGCTTTGAGAAATTGACATTTATTTTAAGCAATCAGTTAGTGCCACTGTGGGGCTGGCAAATCCAAAATCTTCAGGTGGACCAGCAGGCTGGAGACCTAGGGAAAGCTGGATCCAAATCCAAGTCCAAGTCTAAACATTGTCTTTTGGCCTCGTTCCCTCCCCTAACATCACTAACCCCTGGAGGACATCGGTCTTTTTCTCTGAAAGCCTTTGACTGACTGATGAAGCTCACATCAAGGAGAGTCATCGGCTTTACTCAGTTTATTTGTTTAAATGTTAATTGCATCTCAAAGTTACCTTTGCAGCAACACCCAGCCTAGTGATGGATGAATAACTGAATCCCGTGACCCAGCAGAGAGGGTACAGAAAATAAATCACCCTATGTCCGTCCCAGGTCAACTTGGTACCTACATACATGTGCTCAACCCACACCTAGTCCCTTTTTAATGACAACAGCAAGGCCATACGGACACCTGACAAGATACAACTACGTGTGTACAACTAAAGATGCACCAACCCTTTCTCTAAGAGAGGATTTGAGATCCTTAGGAATTTATGCTCTTCTTGGTGTGCTGCACCTTAAATATATAAGGCAAAGTTCACAGTTTACTAAAAGTTTGCACAAGTTGCTAATTTTTCTTAACTTTGGTCTCCTCCTTCTTCAGGTAGGAGAAGCAGTCTCACTGTCTGGAGGTGACAAATGACCTGAGGCTCCTAAGATGTCCACACTCCATAATTTCAGGTTTTTCATTTCCCTTCCTGAATCACTGTTTCCATTAACCAGGAGTCAGAAAGCTTTTTCTTTAAAGGGACAGAGGGTAGATATTTTGTGCTTGGTGGGCCATTATGGCCACTGTATAAACTGTTCAGCTCTATTCTTTACCATAAAAGACAATACGTAGTCACATGGGTGTGGTTGTGTTCTAATAAAACTTTAAATTTGAAATCCATATAATGTTAATGAGGCAAGAAGTGCTATTCCACTTTTGATTTTTTTTAACCACTTAAAAATCTAAGATCATTCTCAGGTCACCACACAGGGGCAAGTGGCCCACAGTCCACAGTTGGCCCTGGGCTCTAAGCCTCCTGAGAGCATTTGGCTCCTCACTGTATCACCAGCATATTCTTTGTGCAGAGCAACAAATATCCATGGAAAAAGGAAAATACAAGTAATCTGTATAAACTCCTTGATCTGTCCGGTTCTGGGGCTGTGGGAAAGCTGAAGAAGAAATGTGTGTGCAGGACATTGATGCCCTAAAGGACTGGGTCACTCTACTAAGGTGCAAAATTGTCAGTTTCATAGCTTTACCACTAAATGTTTCTCTAAGAGGAATCAGGAATTATAGAGGTGACTACCATGAAATGGTCAACAACAAAGGAAGAAATATCAATGCTCCAAACCCCATTTGACTGAGCTATTCACTTATCTATTTATTAACTTATTAACCACAATCTCATCTCACCACCATTGGCCTCCACACCTCTATACAAAGACATGACTTTGTTTTCCCTGTTCCCTGGGCAGCCCTCATGCTTGGGGTGGCCTAAGGAGAGATCAGGGAAGCTCTGCATTGTAGTCTATGAGAGCACAGCTGTTTGTCAATTAGGATGAAAAAAACAGTCCTGCTGTTTTAGAGTGGCTGGTGGGCAGGCAGGTGGGCACGATGTGACTCTTGTCGAGGAGCGACGAGAGAGTGTTGCCTGCCTTCCTCCATCTGGTTCCCTTAGGCACTTGTTGGGAGGGCACTCAGGTTCTCGTCCTATTTCTGGATGTCCACAACCTCACCCCATTCCACAGCCACAAGGATGTCCCATTTTAGTTCACAAGCTGATCTGTACCCAGAGGGTGGGGTGACACAGAGGTGACAATCAGTCCCCTGTGGGCTTAGCTTGAAAGTCCAGTCTCTTTTGTTTGATCTGAAGAATCCAAATCCCTTTGGTTTCCAGCTACCTCCTCCTGCACCCCACAAAGGGAAAATGGCTGTCTTCATCCTGTGGATTCACAAAGCCCAAGTTTTAACAACAATTTACATCCCAAAGAACTATTGAAGTCTACTTTCATCTCCTGCAATAATTGGAGGGAGTATCAGAGAGAAGACCAAACATCATGAAATGAGTAGTTCTTCTTCTCTTAGAAAGGTGGGTTATTTTTTTTTTCTGCCATGTTTAGAATCAAATCTTCCAAACGGCTGAATGAGTTGACCCCTGCCTACTCATCCAACATACCAAAATATCTCATGGCCTTTGCACCACCTCCTTTAAAAGTCTCCTTCTGGTTGTCACTACATGTCACCTCCTTGGAGGACCCCAATGAGGTCATGTTGTCTAAAGTCCTTCTCCCTGTTACAATCTAGTACGTCATCCAGTTCATTTCCACAATGTATAATTCTTTTGCTTGTTGTCTTCTCTACACCCTGTCACCCTCTGTGTTTACATAAGTCTCATAAAAGCTTGGTACAAGTGGGAGTTCTACAAAGCCTTCCTGAGCAGATGACTGAAATTTGTGGCTGGAGCCACATGCTCGCTGGTGTCTGGCATGATCACCGGGCCTTTGAGCTTCAGTCACTATAGCTAAGAATCCAGGGCAAGAAAACTTTCCCAGGGGCACTGCAAGAATTAAGTGCTATAAGAGGTGTGAAAGGTGAGTCGTGTGTGCAAAGCACGTTATAGTCTCAGTTGGTGAGGATGCTACTAGCTTCTGGAGGGCAGAGATGGGAGTGGCTCAGCCCAGGAGTGGCATTGTCAGACTTCACTCTTCACAGTGATTCTTAAGAGAAAGATGAGTGTGGGTCAGCGTGACACTGCCCTAAGAACTGAGAAGAAAGGAATCATATGCCAGGAATGATGGTCTGGATTCCCTGGTGTCAAGTCACTTGTGTCCCACTCCTGTTGCTGTCCTCACTGCTGTACTAGGATGTGAGTGTGTGTAGGTATCAGGCCTGTAAAGGGGGAACCTTAGCTAAGTGGGATTCATTGGCATGGTCTTAATCCAATAGAACTGGTGTCCTTATGAAAGAGGAGACCAGGACACAGATACACACAGAGGGAAGATTGCACGATGACAAGGAGAAGACGCCATCTACAACCAAGGAGAGAGCCTCAGAGAAACCAACCCTGCCCACACCTTGACTTTGGACTTCTAGCCTCCAGGACTGTGAGAAACACATGACTATTGTTCCAGTCACACGATCTGTGGTGCTTTATAACTTGTGCCCATGTGGTCCTGTGCAGTAATACACATAGCTCCTGTTGGTGGAGAACAGAATGATACAAGGACACATGAGAAGGGCTTTGTAGGAATGCTTACAAGGCTTCCCCAGCTTCTCTATTCTTGTGCCAGGCTGAGAACAGTGAGACTCACTTCTCAATGCTGTCAGATGGCTTAAGGGAGGTGACAGACATGGAGGTGGCTCTTAGCTGATGCTGACACTACAGGATGAGTCCTCAGTCTCTCAGGTACTGTCCATCATGCCAAACTTGGCTCCTGCCCTCTTCCTGTCTCTCAGGCTGTCCTTGGCCTCCACAGCAGGGTCTCTGCCTGCCTGAGGTACAGCTTGCTGAAGGGAGCTGACTTCCAGCAGCAGATCTGGTTGCTTGGACCCCTCTCTGAGCCCTTGTGACCACTTTGGGGCCTTTTAAGGACCTTCTCTGGAACCTCCTGCTGCTGTAGAACAAACAAGGCACCTGCTGTGGCAGCCAGTCGCCTCCTTAATTAAACAGCGCAAATGTCAAAAAAGGTGTGAAAGCAAGGCTCCATGTGGATAAGCTAACTCTAAGCTTGCAAGGCAGAGCTGTTCTGGCTTTTTTTTTTTTTCCTCCCTTTTTGCTGTTATGACATTATTGAGGTGACTAGGAACTGGGAGGAAGTTAAAGCAGAAAATAATGATGGTTCCTAACTTGTGTTTGCAAAAGGAATAATGGCCAATAAGGAATATTTGAATTCAGTCACCTCTCTCTGACCTTGGCTGCTAGGCCCCAGTTTAAATCCTGGATGCACACTTCTTCATTGTGCAGCCTTAGAGAAGTTACTTATTCTTTCTGCACCTTGGCTTTCACATCTGTACATGGGAATCACAGTAGTACCTATCTCAGAATGGATGGGCAGATCAAGAGATAAAAAGTACAGAGAGCATTTAGCACAGGGTCTGCTGAAGAAACCACAGCTTCTGTCCTATGGACATGTGGCCACCATTTTACTTCCCATTCTCTCCTCCTGCTCCTGTCCAATATGCTTGGACCAGTCCCTCAGTTGCCCCTCTTCACATCTGGCTCTCTGTACCCTGTACTTGACCTTATCTGTGCTCTTCCTGCAACACATTCCGCATGTCTCTGCCCAGGAGGTGACCAGCTAGCACCCATCCCCCGAGGGCCAGCAAAAGCCACCTGCTCTGAAAATCTTCCCAAGTCCCTATGTGTTGGCACCTTCTGTAACTTGTTTCATGCAGTCCTAAAACCTTGCCAGGAAAGTCCTCTTCTCCCTGTTTTACACAAGGGGAAACTGAGGCTGGATGATTGATTTGCTCAAGGCCACAGAGCTTTCAAAATCACCAGATTTCAAACCCAGGGCTCTATAGCCTCCAGGCCACCCTGATTTATGACTGTCTTTTCCCACATGTGTCAACTTACTTGTGCAACGTCCATCAACCCCAGCTACTGTGTGATCCTTTGACAATGGGGACAAGTCTCAGTCACCCAGCACACTGCCTGTCATGGGTAGATACTCAATGAATACTTGGTGAATGAGGGAAAGGAAGAAAAAATGTCTGTAATAAGGAGTTAGACTTGAAGGGGTCTCTATGTCCCTCATGCCTCTCAGAAATCCAAGTCACATCATTTATGGAAATTTCTTACTATCAAAGTCATGTTAGGAAAATATAGCAGTAGGTGGTTTTGCAGGATGGTTAATACAATTTGCAATTTCTGTAGCTTTTTAATGAGACATTAGTGAAACAGGCACAGTGGGTTGTCAAATATCTGTACCCAGGGACAGTGGGGGGTGGGTGGTGGCTCAGAGTGGACCAACTTGGGAATGACTTGTCTGGGGTAAGACCTGCAAATCCACCCTCCAACCTAATGCCCTGTTTGCATCAACCAGCATTTCCTGACCATCTGAAGGGTTGGTCCAGATAACAGAGGCTCCTAGTGGTCATAGGATGGTGCATTCTTTCTACCTAGAGGCTTGACATGGCTGTGAACAGAAGCTAGGTATAGGGTCTGGGGAGAAAAATGCAAGGTACACTTGGGGTCACCAGCAAGTAGTGTGTTTGGTGGCTGTGCGTGGAGTAGAGAGTGGTGGTAGTTACACAGGGACAGTGGGGGTTAGATGAGCAGAGAGGAGTATCCTGGTGAGTGTCATGTGGCTTTCAAAAGGGTTTGAAGTCCTTTCTCTCTGCCTGTTGTTTGTCTTCACCCTTTGTCCCTTCTCCTGCTCTTCTTCCTCCCTCCTGTCCATTCTCACCTTCTTTCTTCCTCCTCTTCAGTCTCCTGCTTCTTCTGTTTCTGCCTCTGCATGACTGACAGGGAGCTTAGGAACAGGGTGTCTCCAAGGGCACCTCCTGACATGCTCTGTCCCTCTAAATTGTCAAATGGAGAGGGTTTGACTTCTCCCAGTTTGCACTTCAAGGAACAATAATGCTCTACTTCCCTTTCCTCCAGTAGACACTAATGCATGAGAGTAGAAAAGGGTCTAGGCTGAGGAGGATAATTATGTCTTGGGTGTGGAGTTAATCAGGGTCCTGTGCCCTTGAAGATGAACTCTGCCTTCATCTAGCTGCCATTTTCCTGGTCTAGTCACTTGATGTGCAGAGACTCAACTTTTCCATCTGTAAACTGGAGCTGTGGGACCCCCCTTGGCCAGGTTTCTGGAGGCTACCTCATGGTGATCTCTTTCCATGGAGTGTTTGTCCAGGGGTTGTTGATAGGAATGTCTTCCTGGCCTTTGTGCAACAAAGGGTTCATTTTCATCTTTTCCCAGAAGGAGAAGAGGAGTGCTGGCCCTGCTCATGAGAGTCACAAGTGAGGTTCCCTGAGAGGGGAGATGGTTCTTATTCTCCCAGGAGGGAGCCTGGCACCCTGGGTGCCTCATTTTGCTGGATGCTCCACTTGGTTTTGGAACTAAGTGTTGGCCATCTGTTGCTGCCAGGACTGGGCAGGGAGTGGATTCTGCAGGGTCGGGGAGGGGGCCGGTCTTGAAAATGGCAGGTGTGCTCAAAGTCAGAGATGGGGTCTACAAGCGGTCTTACAGTAGCTCAGTTGTGAGCCCCTTCACCCCTTTTACAAGATAAGCAACCTGAGGGTGTTGGAAAACGCAGAGGAGCCACGCCAACAGACAACTCACATGTGGGCAGGCCACTCAGTACTGAAAAAGCCTCCAGGCCACACAGCTGACCCCACTGCACATGCTACCTTCAGCCCAGACCTGTGGAGTGGAAGCATCCCAGACAAGAAAATGGCCAAGTGCTGGACGTTCTCCCTGCTGTCCTGGCTAGGAGGGGTGGGTACACAGAGCTTCAGGACCAGGGCAGGTGTCAGAAAACTTCCTCTGGCAGTGCAACCTGTGAAAATAATGAGGTAGAAGTGAGTTTTCAAGAGACCAAATATCTTCATTTTAAAGATATTCTGAGACATATTTGTGCCTGCCCTAGAATTGGTATGAAAACTCCTTTTTTATAAAATAAGAGACAATAGATGACACCTGGGTTTTGTTTTAAAGTTATGTGGATTAAAAAGCTGGCAACCCAATGACAATTTTATCTGTCTATCTATCTATCTATCTATCTATCTATCTATCTATCTATCTATCAATCATCTATCTATCATCTATCTATCAATCAATCTATCTTCTATCATCTATCTATCTTCTATTCATCCCCCTTTGTGTCATCTATCTGTCTCTGTTTCATCTATTTATCTAGACAATTCTATCTATCTATCAATATATCTATCTACCTATCTGTTCATCCCCCTCTGTGTCACCTATCTATCCATGTTTCTTTCTAGAAAATTCAATCTATCTATCTATCTGTCTACCTATCATCTATTCATCTCCCTTTGTGTCATCTGTCTGTCTCTGTTTCATCTATCTAGACAATTCTATCTATCAATCAATCTATCTACCTATCTATTCCTCCCTCTCTGTGTCATCTATCCATGTTTCTTTCTAGAAACAATTCAATCTACCTATCTATCTATCTACCTATCTACCTATCTTTGCTTTTAAATTTTATATCTCTGTGACATCTTTAGGAGTGGGCACCCCTGCTCAGCTATCTCTAGAAGATTCTATGATTTAGAGGCTCCTAACTTCTTCCTCAGGCTACTTACCATCCTCAACTCAGGCTACAAGGGGCACTTGTGGTCTCAGCTTTGCCCCTTTTGGCTGGGTGGCCCCTGTATAGGTGACTACCCCTTTCATTTGCTCCTCTGCCAACTAGTCCTCATAAGTCCAAATTCCAAGCACCATTGTGAGGCCTGGGTAAGTCAGAGTGTGGGAAGGCTAGGGCAGGATCTGGCACAAGAAAAGTGCCCACCCAGCATGGGGTGGATTTATTTGTTCATTCACTTACTTGCAAAAACCTAGGAACCTCTCCTGGGGACTGTCCTTGCACAGAGCGAGTAGAATAGTCCCAGTCTCGGGTTTTCAATCTGGGTGCTCTCCTCCTGAGGGGTGAGAAGGAGGGCTCTGGAGGGTCAGGCACAAGTGCCCCAGGAGCACATGGTGGGTGGGGAAGTTGGCATCTCCAGTTTTGGGTGTGGTTGTTAGGGTGGGTGGGGATGGCTCTTGAAGAGAGATGCCCAAAAGACAGAAGAACAAATTCCTGGGAGACCAGCATTTAAGCTCAAATGTGTGATTTTTTTGACATAGCAGGTAAATGGTGGCTTTTCTTCAGAGGATAAAGTCAGCGCTGACCTGGAGATTGAACCCTGTTTTAGGATTGTAACACAGGGCTCTGCAGTTTGTAGATCTATCCTGTTTATCTGAAGTACTTTCTAGAGTCTGGGTTTCATTTGAGCAACACAGCAGGCCCAGGAGGCAGGTATTATCCACTCTGTTCCAGAAGAGGCCTTGGGGACTTGGATGGAAGCAAGGACTTGCCAAGGCCACCTGGCGGTCAGCTGCCATGTGACCAGGACTCTAGATCATATTTAATCAGCTCCTGAAAGAAGCCCTCTCCTTCTGGGATTCAGCCCCTTTGCTTGTCATGTTGTCTGCTGCCCTCTTCTCTCTCTCTCTGACATCCACTGGCCTTGGAAAAGCATGTCACCTCTTTTGATCACTGACCTCAGTGTCCTTGGCTCTAAAGGGGACACCATCTTAGATAGGAGGCTGGGGGTTTCCTGATCAATTCTGCCCTTCTCATGGTCTCAAGTATGAGGGATCTCTGCTACCATGAAGTGGGCAGTGGTGGGAGGGCTACCCTCACAAAGTGATGTACATGACCAGGGCTTTTGGAAAAATGGGACATGTTGACTTTCATGGTGTATGGAAGGTGGGGATCTGGGGAAAATCATTATTTATATTCGGCTGTGGGATTTCCTGCTTATGTTTTCCCCAAGAGGAAACCTTTGATAAAAAGCCCAACAAATCAAAACTTAACTTTAAAAAGAAAAGAAATAAATTTTAACATCTGAAGTTGGACACTGATTGATATTCTGGGTTCAACCTCTTTGAACTAGGGACCAGGCGGCATGGAGTCGTCTGACGGAGACAGATTTAAATGAACGCAGCCCTGTTTCAGTTTAGTTGTTGGGTGTGCAGGGTCTTTTTTTTTTTAAGGATATAAATTCCAACCATGTTTTGTGTGAAGGGTCTCAGTGCATAGTGACATTGTGAGTGTCAGCCCCAGATCACTTTAATCAGAGAGTGGATATGCATGATAAAACGGATAAGGGACTTTAATCAAAAAATCCGCTGGCCTGGAAACGTGACGCACTCCGCCAAACACACTTCATCCCACTTTTTTTGTGCCTCTGCCAAGATTCTGTTTCATGAATATGCATTGGACATGATATTACATTAAAATGTGACATTGGTGTGTGGTGTGGAGGATTTAGAATTGCTCCCCTCCAGATATGTATGTGTATATCTATACACACGTGTGCATATACATGCTTGCATACGTACATATACACATACCCACACATATGTTTATACACTTTTGCAAAGTTTGTATCAATTGGATGTTAATGTTGCAATACGATTTTCTTCTTCCTGAAGCTTACTTGGGAGCTGAATATCGGATTTATAACCTCTGCCATCCCTGTAAGAAACGAAGAGCAATAGTTTGTAGGGGTTTTATTTAAAGTCTGCCCAGAATGCTCTGTGCATTTTCTAAGCAGGGTCACATCTTTCCATATGAAATGCTCACCTGTGAGGGACACAAGTGACTGACTTGATGATTTGCTTTTATTCAGGAATTAATTCCAGGCACAGTAAAGAGGGGGCAGGGCACCCCTCCCCATTTTGACACCATTGCATAGTTCTCAGATACAGGGGCCTGGGACCTGTGTGGAAAAGCACAAGAATCCGTTTCTGAGATGCAACTTTGGGACTTGCTTCCTCATGCTTTGGAGATCCACAAAGCCCCACACATCGATCACCTTCTACCCTTTCCTCTCCTTGCTTCCTACTGGGTTTTTTCTTTCATCTCAGCAGAGGCTGCAAATTTTGAGAATGTATCAGAAATCCTATCTTGGCATGCAAAGTAAATGTGCATCGTGCAGATTAAAGATGAACGTATTGTCAGATCTTGTTTGCTAGCTCTCAGTGTCTCTTCTGTGGAAGGAAGGGCCCTGGTGGCACTGGGTGTTTGGTGAACAGGATTCTTCTGAAGGCCTGAGAGGTTGAATGGCTCCATAATGCTATTTGCATAGAAATGGGCTGGAATTTTGACTCCCCAAGGGGACTGGTCTCTCGCCTCCCTCCTGGGAAGTGGGTGTCAAATGCCCCCTGCTAGTACTTGACTGTTAGAGACAGCTGTCTACACTGCAGGATGTTTCCAGGATCTGGTCAGGGACCCCAACCCACAAAACTGCTCTGCCCACTTGAAATTTTTTTTCACAAAGAATGGACTTCGGGTGCACACAGGATTGTTGGGGATACTGAAATAAGTGTAACGCCTCATGTAAATAGTGTATAAACCAGTTTTATACTATATTAATATTGCTAACTTTTAGAGCTGATTTTCTTTCCTTCTCTTCCGCCTCTCTCCTTTCTTGCCTTCTTGCCCATACATTCCTCCTTCCCTCCCTCCCTATCTCCCTCCCTCCCTCCTTCCCTCTCTTCCTTCTTCCTCCTCTTTGTAAGAGGGGCTCAAATTGCTTTCCCTGAAAAGCACTGACTCCTTACTTGGGTACACAGATTAACTAAAATCAGGAGAAGCTTGGAATCCCCGCCTCCATTTTATGTCTGTCTTTTTCCCTAAGCCATTTTCTTTGCAGTCACTTTGCAATCATCTTGGATTCCAGAAACGACAGAACTGATAACATCTTCAGGACAAGGGACTGAAACTTCCCATAAGGAACAGCAGAAACTTGCAGGACAGATCACCCCTCCAAATGAGGACAATTACCTGTAATGATGAGGGTGTACCCTGGAGCAGGAACAATCATCTCATGGGAACCAGACTACTCACCTCAAGTGATGACAGTGATAACATTTTCTCTGGAACCCCTCTGGGAACTCTTGGACTGAGATAATGGTCAACCAGAACATGTCTGTGATGGGACTGTTTAACTATGCATACCTTTGTCCCCTGACCCTAGTTCTTTTGTCTATTTAAAACTATAGCTTATGTCTGTACACCAAAGATGGCTGAAGATGAGCTGAGGCTCTTCCCATGGCATGTCCTGAGCTGTGTAATAAACCTGCTTTCTCTGCCTTAACCATGCCTCTTTATTTGGCGTTTAGGGATGGGTGGCTGGATCTGGCATATGGAATCTCAGGAGTTTGAAAACTTTGGTCCAAAACTCTGGTTTCACTTTCTCTTCTTTCCCTCCTCTTTCTGACACTTGACCACATGCTGTTACAGGGGTTTGAATAGGATGAACACTTTCTCTAGAAAGGCTTGAGAAAGTCATCCCTTGTATTGATTTCCAAGTATTTTTCTGTCATGGACACTCCCAAATTGACTCTCTGTAAAAACTATATGGTGACCCAATGGCTTCTGATGACATCAAGATGACAGGCAGACAAGTAGAATCTGCATCCAGGGGCCAAAAGCAAAGCCTCTGTGTTGCCTTTGGGGACCTGGTGGAGTGAAGAGATGACTCCTTCTGATGGGGGGCTGGACTCTAGAGGAATTAACTCTTATCTGGTCCTCAAGGTTGCTGTTTCTGATGAGTTTCAATAACATCTTGAAAAGAAGCAAAAGGAATACTGTGATGGGAGTTGAGTACCCACTATCTGAAATTTTTGGGTCCAGAAGTGTTTTACACTTTGTACTTTCTTGGATTTTGGCATACTTCCATATACATTGTGAGATGTCTTAGGGATAGGACCTCCAAACCTAAATACAAAATTCATTTATGTCTCGTATATACCTTATACACATAGGCTGAGGGGAATCGCATGCAATAATTTTAGGACTTTTGTGTGTGAAACAAAGTTGTGTATATTGAACCATGATACTTACAATGTCATGTCAGCCCATGAAATGTGTCAGTTTTGGAGCATTTTGGATTTCAGATTTTTGGATTTCATAAGCTCTACTGTTGTTTCCGAGGGCTAGGATAGCCTGATGGGTGACAGAGGATGTCTGGTCCATCAAATGGGTGAGAGCCGAGTTGGAAAGACAACCTGGCTTCAAGAACAGAGCTCTGGACAGACCAGAGGACATCCATATGTCCCAGATTCCACCGCCCAAGGTCGTGGGACTCATGCTGAGTCTTTGTGTTCCCACCCTCCAGATGGGAATTTGTAAAGCTCAAAAGTAACTAGTTGTAAGAAAAATGCAGCCAGAGAGCGGTGACCAGTATTAGTGCGATTTTCTACATATCCATTCACTAATAAAAATAGTGCTTTACAGGGAAACTCCTGTGATCTTACATAAATAATTTTCTTGGAAAAGTTCCACATGCAGTAATTTTAGATCAGGAGGCAAACTTGATGGTGGGGCTTGCGTAGCTACAGCTGAAAACAGGTGGCACTGTGACCATGTGTGGTCACCGGCAGATAAAAAGACTGGTGTTCACAGTGTCACTGTGTGAATTTTGTGAATTCTGTAAATTCGTTATCACGCTATTTGAAAAGGAAGGTGCTCAAGGAAAAGGGGAGGGGGCATTTTTTTTCATTTATCGTTATCATCACCACCTCACAGACCAGATTTCAAACTCTGCCGCCCAGCATTGTGGGAGGAAGGCAGAAAATCCCTTGTGTCTCTGTCATGCTTGGTGATAATGAGTGCTTTTGCATTTCCTTATGTCATGTTGACGCCTCACATTGGGTTATATTGTGTCATGTTTCATTATTCTAGAATTTCTAAGACATAGTAGAATACTGGCAGGAATTTGGGAATTAGGATGGAAAGGCACCCACAACTCCATCCCTCCAGCATATTTTTCTTATCTGTTGCCCTCTGCATTTGAGTTCTCAAGCTCCCCCGGTGAATCTGCATTTATTAATCAGGATGCTTGGTTATCTGCGAGAAGCAGATATTTCTCAGATACACGTAGCACACAGGATGTGAATCGGCCGTCTAGGATGCAGCTCGACTTGAAGAAACAGACCTGTGTTTGAAAGTTGCATTGTGTTGTCAGGACAAATGCATCTAAAAATAACTTTTCAGTCTGATTTTTCTAGACAGTAGTGATTTTTTTTTTTGGCTTTGACTTTTCTAATGTTTTGGGGATCCAATAGATCCCCAAATCTAATCTTCTAATCTAGAGGTTCTTTCCTGCCTGGATGACTGACCAGTTTGTTTGTCCTGTGTGTGTGTGAGTGAATTTTATTTTATTGTGATAAGATCACTTACCATGAGATCTATACTCGTAACAAATTTTTAGTGTGCAGTCAGTAGTGTTCTCTCTAGGTACAATGCTATGAAGCAGATTCTTAGGATTTACACAAGTTTCTTAGCTGAAACTAAGCTTGTTGTTTAGCGATTTCCTGCTTCCCCTCCCACATTTCCTGGCAGCCACCACTACTCTATCGTTTCCATTTATTTTAAAGCCCTCATTTAAATGGAATCATGCATTATTCGACCTTTAGGGACTGGCTTGTTTCACTCAGCATAAGGTCCTCAAGGTTCATCCATGTTGCTGCAAGTGGCAGGGTCTCCTTTATTTAAAGACTGAATAATACACCCTTGTGTGTATGTACCACGTTTTCCTTTTTTCAGTCATCGATGGATGGAAATTTGGGTTGTTCCTGCATCTTGGCTGTTGTGAACAGTGGTGTGCCAGGTGGGTGTGCAGGCATCTCGAGATCCTGACTTCAGTTCTGATGGATATGAACCCAGAAGAGGCATTGCTGGATCATATTGTAGTTCTACTTTAATTTTTTGAAGACTGTCCCTGTCATTTTCCGTGGTGGCTGAACTTTTTTTTTTTTTTTAAGAGAAAAGCAAAGGGACAGACACCTGCCTCTCTATGGCTCTCAGCAGGAGGCTCGGTTGGGCTGCTGTCAGGAGGGCATGCAGGAGGCACACTAGGTATTTGCTGTCATCCCACACACGGCCTCTCAGGTCTAGGGTCAGAGTCAAGAGACACAGGAAGCTTGTACATCCCTCATTGAACACAATGATAAGGACACATGTTCTCTTTGAATAGACTCATCTCTCAGTTCGCTAGTGTGGAAAGAGCCAGTGGTACTAGATCAGGATGGGCTCCAGGAAGAGAATGGAGTAGAGATTTATAGGTTTATCACATCGCAAACATCAGTCCTACTAATTTTTGGCCCCCAATAAACACAGCTTATTCATCAGTCCACTCAGTCCAACTCTCCGGAGAAAATCAGAACACAAGGGAGGCCGCTCTGCATCAGGCACTGTGAGCTTTGGCAATGGAAGCCTCTGGCTCTGTGTTGAGGTTTTGGAGTGCTGTTGCCCTTCAGAAAGCTAGGGTGCAACTGTGCTCTGCTCTGTTCTATTCCTCTTTCTCTGCAAGGAGTTCTGGGGATGGCTGGCTGGCTATCTGCAGATGGCAGGGGCTGCTACGTAACCAGTGCAAGGCTCCCTGATGGAGCAGTCAGACACTGCAGTCAGGTGCAACCTTGGCTTCCACCCTCTTCCTGAGTGTAGGATGGCTGAGTCTGAAGAGGACAGCCTTTCTGGCTGTCTCACCCAAAGGCAGGTCTGCAGGGCTGGAGCAGGGCAAAGATAACCAGGGCCAGTTTTGGTTGGCACATAGGAGCTCCAGAAGGAAATTTGTGCATGCATGTTGACTGCCACAGCAAGGTAGCTTTGCCCACAGGTCAGGTTTGGTCCAGGTATATCCTGGAGTCTCACTTATCACCCTGGCAACTTCTCTTCCTTGGATGCTTGCAGGAGGTGTGGGAAGGGTATAGAGAAATAAGGAACCTTGGGAGAGAGTGGAAGTATTGTCTCTAATATTGTCAAAATACTTGTCAGATTAGCAAATAAAAATGAAAGTGCTTTGTCAAATCTAAATTTCAATCACATATATTGAGGACAGAAAAAAAATTTTGTTGTTTATCTAAAGTTCAAATCCAACTAGCCATCCTGCATTGTATTTGGAAGCCCTAATCATTGGCTTATATTTTCCTTCCTGCTTACATCAAGCTGCCTGGATATGGTTGTGGCTAATGTCAGCTGTGGGAAGGGGCTGAGGTATGAAAAGGAGGCAAAATGGAAAGATACCAAGAAATTTTCTGTTCAAGTGTTGCTACTTCTTGGGAAATTGCAGCATATCAGGGCGCACATTCCTTGGATGTCATCAAATATGATCTGAGATCAGAGGGGAAGATCGCCAAGATACACAAAGTGTGTTGAATTCTCATCTTGACCACAGTAGGAAATATGAAAGCAAAATGGATATGTTGGTAATTTCTGGGTGAAGACTAAATGACAGGACCTACAGAGTCACAATTGGAGCTAGTGAGATGGTCTTTTCTGCTTCAGTCGTGTGTGTGTGTGTGTGTGTGTGTGTGTGTGTGTGATACTGGGGTTTGAACTCAGGGTCTCACGCTTGGTAGGCAGGTGCTCTACCACTTGAGCCACACCACCAGCCCTTTTTGCCTTTGTTATTTTTCAGGTAGAGTCTCAAGTTTATGCCTAGTTTGGCTTTGGACTGTGCTTCTCTAACCTCTGCCTCCTGAGTTATGTGGGACCACAGGCTGTGCCACCACACCTGGGTCCTGTGCTTCAATCTGGAATGCTTTATGTTAGCCTTTCTGACTCAATGCACTTGAGCAATTATGTCAATGTAGAAACAGTCCTTGTGAGTCCCGGCTCCTTGTTGACTGTGTGTGGATTACTTGGAAAATGTGATGGTTTGTATCTTCATGTCCCAGAAAGCTTGTGTGTGGAAGGCTTGGTCCCTAGTGCAGCAGTGTTCAGAGGTGGGGTCATGAGGACCCTGACCTCATGAGTGGATGAATCCATTGATGGATTCATAACAGAATGGGCTATTGGAGGGGTGGAAACTTTAGGAGGGGGTTCTTGTTGAGAGAGGTAGGCCATAGAGTGTCCCCTGGAATGGTGTATTTGTTTTTCTCTCTCTTTGCTTCCTGGATCCCATGAGCTGAGCAGTTTTGCTCCACCATATGCTCTGCTTTGCCACAGGTCTAAAAGCAAAGAGCCTGCTGGCCTTGGACCAAAACCTCTGAAAGCATGAACCAAAATAAAGGTTTCCTCCTTATAGATTGTTGACCTTAGGTATTTTGTCCCAGTGACAGAAAGACAATTAGTACAGCAAGTCACTTCACTTTCCTGAGCCTCAGTATGCGCTTCTGTAAAGTGGGATCATATAGGACATGGTTATGGATAGGATTAAGGAGATAACACCATATTCATAGCCTGGCACTTAGCAGGATTTCAGTATTTTACTCAAAAAGTTTGCTTCTGAGCTGTAAATGCACCAGCCAGGGTGTGCATAGCTTGGGATCATTAGGAACACTTCATACAGAGTTTCCCCTCTAAGTGGAAGCCTATTTCATGGCAAATAAATATTGTATTGGCAGCATTAATAATAAAAATACGGATGCAACTATAATGCAGTATAATGGATATGACTTAGCAATGCAGGGATCTGAGTAGGTTTGGGGAATCAGCTTGATTTGTGAGGGTTTTATTCCTAGGCAGCCACAATAAATAAGAGTTATATTAATTGGCTTCCTGATCAGAGCTATGAAAATCATGTTTCTTTGAAATTACATCAAATGCACTAGAGTAATTGTTTCTGGGAGTGAAGAGCCAGCGTGGGGGACAATTGCACAGATGTTACTATCCTGCAGCTGCTGGGGGTCTGGGGCTTCTTGGTACAGATTCTCAGAAGGCCTTGTATTGAAAATGACCTCTTCGCATGTCACACCATGTGTGGCCAGGATAGTACTGAACCCAATGTAAGTGTTGGGAAGGCCCTGGGGCCACCATTATGTACTGGACAGCAGAGCCTTAGAGAGCTTAGATGTCATGCTCTCCTGGGGAAACCGAGGCCCAGAATTTGGTAGTGACTTGCCCAAGATCACACAAAGACTCAAGTGAACTCATGAAACTCTCAAACAATCCTTAAACATTGGATTTCTATGCATCTCACTGATATTTTCCCTCTGACCCCTAGACCTCTTTGCCATGTGTAAAGCATGTAACTTGCTGCATAGTGGTCATTAAGGTTGAGTTCACCTCCCAACTCCGTTCTACCCCTGAAAATCTATTGAATCATCTGGATTAGTTAGGGCAAGCGGTGCTAGTTTCGGTAACAAATAACCCCCAACTGTGAGTGACTTGACACAATACATCAAGGATGTCTAGCCCTGTATCTTTCATGAAGTGACTCAGTAACTGGATGTGTACTTCCTATAGGGTGGTTACACTTCAGGGCCCACACGGTGTTCAGTGGAGAGGAGAGAGCATGCGGACCACACAGGACATTTATGGAAAAGTTTGGAAGTGACATCACTCTGTCATTTTTTCTATTAGAAGTTGATCATGTGACCCAATCTGGGCATTTGAGAAAAGGAAATGGGTTAGGAGAGCATCTGCCAGGTTTCTCTGACAGCATCCACGGTCATATCTGTGCCTTCAGGGAGTGGTTTAAAATGGGTCTGTGACCCTGGTTTGTGTTGTAGCCTGGTCCTACCCAGTGAGTCTGGTAGTGATGATAGTGGGTGTATAGGAAGGGCTCTTGCACCTATGGAGACGGACCTGTGTTTTCCTTTGGAGAAATCCCTGCCACGCAGTGTTGTGGTTCCTACCTGCCTGAGGAGGAAGCACATATGTGGAGGAGGGCCAAGCAGAGGGAACTTCTGAGCAGCAAAGCAGGTCTAACATATGGCACCTGGAACCTACTCTGCCTCTGGACCTCTACAGCTGAGGTGAGACATCATCAATCTTCTTGTTGTTGAAGCGGCTTCAATTTGAACTTGCTGTTACTTGTAGCTGAGCTCATCCCAACCATTCGCAGTTGCTGTGTCCAAGACTAAGCAAAGGATGTCAACATGCATGAATAAACCAGATCATTACAGATAACCAGCGCCAGACATGCAGGCTATACTCAGTATCTTAGAGCAAGTAAAACACACAACCCTCTCCCCCCAAAAACCCCCTAAAAACAAAACAAAACTAAAAAAAGGAAGCAAAGGCTCTGTATCCACCAAGACCTAGATTCAAGATCAGAGCTTGAGCTCTTACTGGTTCTGTGGTCCTGGGCAGGTCACACACCCTCTCTGAGCCCTCTTTGTTTTGCCATGGAGTCCCAATGCCTACTTTGCCATGTTGTTGAAGTTCTGCATCTGAAGTGCTGGCCCAGAAATGCCATTTAGTGAGTGCTAATGCTTCTTAGCTTAATCGACTTTTTCAGGGAAGAGAGCTCCTGATTCTCCAATGTGTCAAATCTTTGGGCCAATTAACCAGCAGCCCACCTTCCCTCACCTGTACCGACAGGCTTGCGGAGGGGGTTTTACATCTAATATCCCACTTTAACAGTGCAGCCAGGGTGACGCTCCATTATTCATAGTCTGCAGTAATGGGCTCATTAAACATTGCCGCGTGACTGTGCATTCTGGAATGAAACCAAAGGCCACTTCTCCAGTGGTTATTTTCTTCTCCAAGACGCTTACACGTTTTGGAGGTGATGCCAAGACACCCAGTGAGGCACTCATATCCTTTTTGGAAGAGACAGGATATAAATTATTAGTAGGTAAATAAATAAATAACCATTTGATTCTGTCAGTTTAGGAGGAAGAAAATCAGGCAACCAGAGTTTGCTGTCGTGTAGATCCCTTGATTGACTGAACTGGGAGGTTTTGCAGGGAGAAAAGAAGGTAGTGGTGGGGAAAGCATCGACATCGGGCCGCTCCCTGACAAGGAAGTTTGGAGAACAAAACTTAGTAAACAAGGAGAAGAAAGTTGGCTGAGGTGACTGCCTTTACTCCACTCCTGCAATTAACCAAGGCACAGCACCTAATGCACCTGTCACTTTGAGTGCACAGAGCAGGTGCCAATTGAACATTTGGGCCTCCCTACCTTATAAAATATTTAAATTCTGCATCATTTTGATGTATTTTTGATCTCTATACAAATTATGGCTTTCCTTCAATATTAACTCTGATATTAGAAATAGAAGGCCACAGCGTTCAATGAGATGCTCAATTCCCTCTCTCTTTGAAGGGTGCTCTTAAAGTATGGTTTTGCATCTTTCTATATAGCTTCTTAAAAAAATTAATAATGATCTCATTTTCTGCCCCCTTTTAACATTAAGGTCTAATTGTATAAGTAGAATTCATTCTTTTCAATGTATAGTTCTGGGAGCTCTGACAAATGTATGCACTTGTGTTACTCTGCCACATTCAAGATATGGGAAGACGCGGTTAGGTAGCAGTTAGCAATGAGTGACGGATGAGGCAGGGTAGACAGATGAGGAATCAGGGAAATTATATTACTTTAATAAATATTAAAAGGACCAGACTGCCACATTGAAACAAGATAGCAAAAACTAAAAGGGAGCAACTAGCCACCCCCTCTCATCTCCTTTTAGATGTCTAAGACACAAGAACAGGGCTCTCTGCACTGCCTTTCTCTTTGAGATGTTAACAAGCTCCAAGGCTCCTTGGATGGATAGAAAGACAAAAAGAATGAAAAACATGTCTAGCAAATGGAAGTACTAAAGCACACCTTTTGTCCTGTAAATTGAGTAGGCCTGGTGACACCTCCCTGTTTAATCCTCATCTTAGCCATACAGATCCAATATTTAATGACAATACGTATTTCTCCAGCTCAGAAAGTATAAGACCAAGAGATGAGGACCACCATTTTGAGTCTTTACTCCCATTTACTGCACGGGGAGCAGGAAATATTTCTCCCTTTTCCTCCATTTCTCCCCACATTTATTCTGTTATACTAAATTCCTTTCCAAATAAGCTTTACTATTATTTTTACTACTTTCTTAAGTATTGCCTGGATTCTTCTCTTGCTGAACACAAGAACCAAGGTACTCACCAGTGTGGTAACATTTCCATTGCATGAGAAGAACTTTTCCCCTACTCTTGGTGCTCCCCCCCTTCTGTCCCTGACCACCCTCTGCCAACCTCTGGGTGATGGCAAGGTGTCAATGAAAGTCCATGGATGGTAACAAAGGTACCACTGTAGCAGATGTTGATGACAAGGGAGTCTGTGCATATGTGGAGACAGGGGAGTATGTGGGAAACCTCTGCATCTCCACTCAGTTTGTTTGTTAATATCTAAAACTGCTTTTGAAAAAGAAAGTCTATGATGTGAACAGGTATTTCTCCAAAGGAAATCTAAAGATGCCAAATAAATGGAAGAAAAGATAGTCACAACATTAATCATTAGGGAAGTATATATCAAAACCACGATGAAATACCACTGTGCATCTGTGAGGATGTTTAAAATTAAGGGGGAAATGATAGTCTCAGATGTTGACAAGGAGGTGGGGTAACTGGAACTCTCCTATGTTGGTGGTGGTGATACAAAATGGTTCCTGGCAAAAAGTTAGGCAGCCATTTACCATACAATCTGACTCCTAGGCACTTATCCAAATAGGATACCTGTGTTCACATAAAAACCTATACCAGAAAGTTTCCTATACCAATAACAACCAAAAACTTGAAACCATCCAGGTGTCTCTCAACTGGGGCGTAAACAAACAAACCAGCCATGTTATCTCCACATATTGGGATATCATTCATCAATAAAAAGGAATAGGTAAATAAAATGTGGTACAGTCACACAATCATGCCATGAAAACACATGGAGAAATTTCAAATGCAGATAGCTAGGTAGAAGAAGCCAATTTTGTGATGCTCTGTTGGTGGGTGCCATTATGAGTTTGTCTAAATCCATAAAATGAATCCTATAGTGAACCTATTTATTCATTGAAGGACATCTTGGTCTCTTTCAAGTTTTCACAGTTGTGAATCGAGCTGCTATCTATGCAAGTTTGGGGGTGCACATAAGTTTTCAACTCCTTTGAGTAAATACCAAAGACTGTGATTGCACACGGCTAAAGTATCTTTAGTTTTGCACAAAATGGCCAAACTCTTCCAAAGTGGCCATAACTTTGCATTAGTTCCTGTTGGTCTCCAGCCTGGTCAGCGTGTGATGCTGTCAACATCCTGGAGTTGGGCCATTCTAATAGGTTCGTAAGGGTGTCTTGTTGTTCTAATGTATTTCCTACTGCCGTATACCTATGATGTGTATCACCTTCGCAAGTGTGTATTTGACGTCTGTGTATCTTTGGTGAGGTGTCTATTTATCTCATTTCATTTTTTTAAAGATTAGGTTGTTGTGTTTTTGAGATTTTAGAGTTCTTCAGATATTTTTAATACTTTTATTAAAGATTTACTTTATAAATATTTTCCCCTTATCTGTGATTTCTCTTTATTCTCTTATCTGTGTCTTTCTGAGTAACAGAAGAAACCTGTTGAAGTCATTTGAGAAGGCGGAGTAGAAGAAGAGGAAGAATAAAGGAGGGGATGAACAAAACCAGGGTACCAGATATGGATATATGGAAATGTCACAACAAAACTCCCGTATAACCATCATGTATACTTACACAAATGTTTTAAAAAAAGAAGTTCTTAGTTTGATGAAGTCTACTTCATCAATGATCTCCTTTCATGAATCCTGTTTTTGGTGATGTAGCTAAGAAGGGTTTGTCTAACCCAAGGTCATAAAGATTTCTTCTGTTTTTTGTTTTTCTAGAAGATTTAGAGTTTTAAACTTTATCTGTAAATTTATGACCCAGTTCAAGTAAATTTTGTAAGGGGACATGGACCATGAATTATTGATACTCTCACACAAATTGTAAGGTCACCATGGAGAGGCCAGAACATAACTGCGGCCCCTCTCCACTGTGCTGGACATATCCCTGTTGCTATGACTTATGGCTATTGCTTCAGCAAATCTAATGAAACTGTATCCTGAGCCCTTAAACAGCACTGTGGAGTGTCTTAGTTTGTTTGAGCTGCTATCACAAAATACCATGGACTGGGAAGCTTATAAACAACAAAGTTTTTCCCACAGTTCTAGAGGCTGGAAGTTTAAGATCAAGGTGGCAGCAGATCTAGTTTCTGGTGAGGCCTACTTTCAGGATCACAGATGGCATCTTTTTACTGTGTCCTAACAGGGTGGAAGAGGCAGGGCAGCTCTTGGGCCTCATTTGCAGAGGCACTAATCCTATCACGAGGGCCCTGACAAGACAGCTCTGGATGGGAAGAGGGACCTGGGCATGGGTTCTGTAGGCTGCTCAGAATGGAAAGTGCTGCCTTTTCATTTCTCTTCTGAGGTTTGAAACAACTCTGAGATCTGCTGTATTTACATCCAATGAAGTCAAAAGACCAGTCACGGCCTACTTGCACACATCTGAGTTCAGATATGAAAGCACCCATGGATGAGTGAGGCAACCATCAGTCCCACTGAATGAATGAGGTGAGAACCCTTAGAACAAGAAATACTGAGATCCTCTGCAGCTACGTCTTCTGTCTCTGAGTCAGACCCCTCCCCAGTAATGACGTTGGGTAATAATTGACATGGTACAGGGCCCATCTGTCCTGAGTTTACAAAATCTTACTGAAGTAACTGCCTTGTAGATCTTGTGAAGCTGACTTTTCCTCCCACCTGCGTGTCCTCCAGCTGGACCAAGTAGTTGACGGGATCCTGCTCCAGTGTGGCTCTCTCAGGCTTCCAGATGGGAGGTTGGGACGCTCTAGTCCCAGCCTTGTGTCCCTTTGTACCTGTCCATCCTCCACCTTTCAGCATAGGCAACACTTCCTCTAGGAAGCATCCCCCAACTCCTGTAATCTGCTCATCCTTCTGTGCTGGTTGAGTTTCTCGTAGCTTCTGTCCTGTTGTTCGCTGCTGGGCTATTCTGTTTCCATCTTTTCCACTGGACTATACCTTTGTGGAGCCAGACATTCACTTACACCTGGCACAGAGTGAGTGTCCCAAAAGAGGGCATTAAATGAATGACAGAATGGCAAAACCTCACAAGGTAGGTATGACATACCTCCCAGGACAGGTGGGGAAAGCAACACTCACAGGGGCCAGAAACCTTGGGCTATCTTCAGCAAGCTTTCTCTTAGACAGCCTTGGATCTAGAACCCAGACAGAGTCTTTCCTTCACTGTCTCTTTGGGGCCATGGGACTGATGCCGAGACCTTGACTCTCTGCAAGGCTGGTTTTCAGTGCTGCTGAGATGGGGTTTGGCTGAACAGCTCTGAGTTCTGTGAGCTTTGCAGGCCTGGGGAGCACGTGCCAAATTGAAACGTGCGTTCAAAGAATTTTGTGGGTTGAGTAGATCATGGGAACAATTACTGTACAAATACTGTCAAATGGGGCACGTATTTAAAAGGTTAGACAAAATATCTCCTTGCCTTTTTTCCCTCACTTCTCTTTTTGTAGTCCACTGCAAAACAACAATGGGTAAAAGGGTGCAGAATGCATGTATATTTTCTTTTTCTTTCTTTCTTTTTTTTTTTTTTACCTTTCCCTAAGGAGCTTCTGTGCTACCCACACTAATTGTAGGTTTTTCTGAAAATGCAGCATGAATCATTTATAAATAAAGAGACTTTCAAATCCCTAAAAGACTCCCCGAGGTATTCAGTATTTCAGCATAAAATAACTGTTAAGTGGAGTTATTCTGAATTAGCTTTTACTGGAAAGTGGTGAAAATAAAGTTTTCTTTTCACCATGACTGTCGCAGTAATTCTTTTACACAGCCACCCAGGGTAATTGACAACCCATTTCCATAATTCAGGTCTCAGCAAAGCCATCCCCTGAAATGGCTGGAGCTGGAGAAGGGGGCTCTGCAGGGGAGGCAGCTCTCACACTGGCCATGAGGGAGGCCAGCCCAGGGTGCCTTGGTAGAGACCTGAGATGATTCCTCAAGTTCAAATACAAACGCAGATCATGTTGTGTGCAGGCAGGGAAGGAGAAGAGGCTTTGCATTCAGACCAACCAGAATACTAGCCTCATCACTGCCTCCTACTAGCTCTGTGACTTTGGAGGAGTTGCTGAACCTCTCTGATTCTCTGTTTCCATGGGGAGAATAATAATATTTTTTAAAGTTTCTAGGAAAATGAAATTATATTTGTAAATACCCAGAACAAAACAGAAGATCATAATGACAGCTATAATTAATTAATAATGATGCTACTGCTTGCTTATACATTCAGGTGGGCCTTGAACCCAGATACTGAAAGGTACTTCACTTCCTCTTTGCTTCACCAGTCACTTGAACCCCTCACTGCCCCATCCATCTATCCTTCTGCTCTCCCATCCCCTGGCTGACTGACCCATCTAATTTCCAAATGTTTTCAGAGTGTATAATATGTCAGGTGCTCTGTGCAAGGCGCTGCAGGTCTGCAGGCAAGCCAGAGGCAGAAGGCCTGGGCAATGGAAAGAGGTCTGGACTCATCTGCTGTCCTGCTCAGTGCACAGCCAGAGGTCATGCTGGACACTGGCTATAAAGTTATGTGGAGGAGGGTCCTCTTCTACTTTGTAGTTGATTGACAAATTGTCCTGTCACTCAAGAGCTTCCTCAGCTTCTCTTAAAGAGTAAAAGAAAAATGATGGGTTTGGCGTGCGTGGGAAGGAAAGCTCTCTCATCAGCCCTGGACTGTAGAGCAAGGAGGTTCGCAAAGCTCTGTGGGACCACGAGATGGATCTCAGAAGCAAGTCTGCATGCCGTGTATGCTCTTTATTCACACACACACATGCAGTTTGCACAGCTGGTCTCCACAGTCCCGTTCAGAAATACACAAACCCAAGTGCACACACACACCTTCCCCTCACCAGCACCAAGTGTGCAGCTCCACCAGGGTTTGCGCCTCCGCTGTTCTGTGTGCACAGACAGATGCCTGCAGCGCAGTGTGCTGCGGTGGGTCTGGCTTCCAGCTGTTGGGGCTTGGGACCAGGCTGAACATTCACTTCTGGGAGAGCTTTTTAAAGTCTCCATTTATTTTCTGATTCCTGCCCAACACAGGCCAGACTTTCCTAGGAGGAGGCTGTGGATAGGGAAGGAAACTCCCAAAAGACAGAGAAACAGTGAAACAGACCAATTAAATATAAAATTATAAAATACATTATGCATATTACATATCTATATAATACATATGTAATATATAGCACGTATGATATGTAATGTATATTACATATTGTATATTCAATTATAAATATATGTAATTATATATACTCACACACATATAAAGAACTGCAGAAACATATGTAAATGATTTAATAAAAGGTATTGGCTCTTATGATTATGGAGGCCAAGAAGTCCCATGATCTGCCACTGTAAGCTGAAGACCCAGAAGAATCAAGGGTGTAGTTCAAGGTCCTAAGAGCGGCACAGACAGTAGGATAGTGTGGACTCCAGTCCAAGTATGCAGACCTGAGAAACAGAGCCCTGCCTCCAGGGAAGGATCAGGTCAAGGTCACAGTTCTACCAGTCAGGCAGAGAGTGAACTGAATCTCCCTTGGCTTTTTGTTCTAATCAAGCCCTCTACAGTTTTGGGGGGTCCTACGTACTTTGGGGAGGGCCATCTGATTTGCTGAGGACACCTATCCAAATGGCAATCTTCCAGAAACACCTTTGCAGACATACCCTGAAATGATATTTAGCCAGCTATCTGGGCACCCTGTGGCCCAGTCAAGTTGACACACAAAATTAACTATCACACCCATGAAGCCACAGTACCAGCTCCTAGTTCTTGACATGTGCCACATACCAAGCACTGGTCTGGGCGTTAGGCCTCAACTTGACCTCACTTATGCCATCTTAAATTCTGCTTGACTGTAGAGTTGTTTGGCTCCTGTAGAGACAGGCTACCCTAAAGGAAACATCCTGTTTCCTAGCACCTGTGTCAGAATTCAAGACCTAGTTCCTTGACTACCTCTAGCAATAGACAATGGACAAGCCACAGTGAAAAAAACTCCCCCACCCTTTATCAGGTCCTTCCTCTCCTATAAATCCCATAGTCTGCAAGTGGCAGTGGGCTCTAGCATCTACTGAAGACCCCTTCTGCAGGTTTCTTCTCATGAATAAACTTGTTCTCATGAATAAACTGATGTTGAGCTGTCTCCTCGCCTAGCTCTCTGTGTTCTTTCAGTCTAACACTGGGCCTGGTACAGGCATCATCTCAAATCTTGTTGCCCCATTTTACAGATATGAAATTGAGGCATAGAAAGGCCAAGGTCAGAGTGGACAGCGTCACTAACACAGTCCTCTTCTACCCCTGAGTCTACGTGAACACCGTTATTTTTTTCTGTATACAACTCCTTTGCTTTTTTGAGCATGTATATTTTTCTGTTTTGGCAGTTTAACCTCACAAAAGTGACAGGAAAGTGACATTATTCATTCTT
Source organism: Castor canadensis (assembly GCF_047511655.1). Classification (NCBI taxonomy): domain Eukaryota; kingdom Metazoa; phylum Chordata; class Mammalia; order Rodentia; family Castoridae; genus Castor; species Castor canadensis. The sequence continues at coordinate 12,742,812 of NC_133388.1, read as the reverse complement.
TCATTAAAATATTTATTGATCTAGGCACTGTTCTAAGTTTTGGGTAAATAGCCAATGAACAGAGAATACTAAATGGTAAATACCAGCCCCATTCTAATTGCAGGGGCATGGCAAGGCACATTAATAAGTAATTGCACAGCATGCATCATGAAGAATAACCACCAGAAAGGGGAAAAAGTGTCTAAGATGTGTGGAGCAGAGGGGAGAGGAAGCCTCATAGGTGAAGTGATGTTAAGCAAACACCAATAGAGGTGACAGGAAAATGAGAAGAGAACTGTGTAGGAAGGGGAAGGGTCCCAGCAGTAGGGCTGGGCTCCCTGCTTGCTCTGTGCTACGGTGGGGCAGACAGAAGGGTGACCGGCTTCCCTAAGACAAACCAGGTGCCGTGGTTCTTGACACCAGGCCAGAGGGTTTTTATTGGCATGTGTCCTCAGAGTTTCTTCCTGACCTCTGGGTGCAAAAAGGAGGGAAGTTGAGGCCACAGTATAGGCCTGACTGAAGGATCCCTCCTCCGGGCATATTTCCCTAAAGCCAGCTTTTGTTTAAAATATGTCCTTCTGCCAGTGGCTGAGTGGGTTGAAGTCTTTGAAACACTGAGTGTTCTATAAAATCCAAATAATTCCCTGTAAATCAAAGTACTTGGCATGCTGGCTGCAAAGCCTGGAGCTTTTTTTTTTCCTAAGGTAATCTCTAGAAAGTAGTTTGTACTCATGTTTCCACAGTGATTAAATATGCAAAGTAATTTCCGTGATTTTCACTGCGTTCTGAACCAAATCAGATTCTGTTCTGCTCCTCTTTGTACAGAGCCATTTATTGGATCAGATTCCAAAACAAATCCCCCGAATTTGGCGGATCATCATTTTAAAAGGGGGCTTGTTAAGGTAATCATTAAATTAAACCACCCCTTTAAGAATATTTAGATCTGGTCCGCCAAGCGGAACGGTCTAATGGTTTTTAAATTAGAAGCTGCGGAATGCTGGTGAGTTTTCTTTTGTAGGTCAAGTGGGTATTAACAAATGCTAACACTGTTCTCTCTTTTGTCATCACCTTGAAATCTGCGAAGAAAAGCAAAGAGAGGGAAAGACCCAAGGAGAGAGGCTGACTGGGGATAGTGTATCCGCTCCATGACCAAGGTTGCTTGCAGAACAGGGCTGGGCAAGAGTGAATGTGGGACGCCACAGCTTCCCATGGCTTTGCACTTCACTTTGAGAGGGGTGACAGCCTGAATCTACAGAGAACAGCTCTGGGGAGGACCCTGGCCCCTGGCAGGCTTAAGCCTCTCATTGGGTCACATTTTCCAAACACAGAGCCTGAGCTGATTCCTGTGATCTGGCGACTTAAGAAACTTCCTCACTGTCCTTGCAAGGACATCGGCAGTGAGTCCTGAAGAAATCCAGGGGAGGAACCAGTGGTCAGCTCACCTGCAGAGGATCTGGGGACCCATGCATGTCACCTCCTGCTACCAGGACTTTCAGCTTCTTGGCAGCCTCTGGGATCCCAAGCAAAAGTGGCCCAGAATGGAGCAGAGTTCATGAACAATGAAAGTGTAGTTTAGCTGAACGCTAGTCACCTGGAGAAATCCTCACGTACCTGCTTGTGCACACCTCGAAGAGAATCTGATTTAACTCACCTGGCTGGGCCCAGCACCAGGGTTTTTTTTTGTTTTGTTTTAGCTTTCCAGCTGATTTTAGATTTTAATGTTCAGGCAAGGCTGAAAGTTGAAAGCTTTCACACATTTAGGAAGAAGCCCCTTTGCAGAGACACTTAAAGGGATGAAGGCTCTGTACAGGTAGGGACTTCAGTTAAATCAGATGACCAGCACTGAGGCCCTTGGGTCAAATAGCCATCATCCCCTCCCCCCTTTAAGTAGTGCTGAGATTCTAACCCAAGGTCTCTGTGCACATGCTAGGCAAGCACTTTACCCCTGAGCTACATCCCCAACCCTTCCACCCCTTGTTCTGTATAAGCTGTATGAGCTAAGTGAGCTAAGAAAAGTTTTTAAGTGGTTAAAAAGAAATACGAAAGAAGAATAATATCTCATGATGCATGGAAATTACAGGACATTCAAATCTCAGTGTCCACACATAAAGTTTTATTGGCACACTGCCAGGCTTATATATTTATGCATTATTGTCTAGAGTTGCTTTTGTGCCTTATAAGCAGAACTCAGTGGAAGTTGTATGGCCTATGAAGATGGAAGTATTGACTATCTGACCCTTCCAGAAAACCTTTGCTGATGCCTAAGTCATAGGAGAAGAGGACCATTGTAAATAAGTTTCTTTTTAATCTGTGAAATGTGGAACAGGAGACTCATTTAAAATCAAGAAGCCCCAAGAAGTGAAGATTAAAAAAATATACAAATCACAGCATTACTTTGGGTGTAGGAGAAAGAACACTTTCATACACAGCTCCAGCAGGTGTTGGACACCCTCTCTGGAAAGGCTTTTGTTGCTACATGCCAAGGAATTCAGCAATCACTGTGTGATTTGCCCCATCCACCGTGTTTCCAGGAATCTGTCCTGTAGAGACTTTATTACACGTGCAGTTTTGTCTACATAGATTTTATTTGCAAAATTATAATATGAATAAGACACGCAAAAACCAAGTGTCCAACAATGAGTGTTTGGGTAAATCGTGGTACATTCGTATGCAAGTGTAAAATGAAGAAGCTGGAGAGGAGATAATGATACCACTAAATGTCTGTGGTCTATAAAGAGAAAAGGAAACCATAAAACCTAATATGAACAGAGGAATTTCAGTTCATCCCAAAGCAATACACACACATATGTGTATGTATATATACATGTATATATAAAATCAGAAAGACATACTCTAAGTGATAATAATGTGTGATCGTGGGTAATTTACATCTTTTTCTGGTTTTCTGTTATTTTTCGGATTTTTCTACATGGAAAAAGAGTTAATATGGTCAGGTAATTTGAGGTGGCTCTTGGGACAGAGCTATATGGGGCAGCCTTCACTTGGGAGGAAAGAAAGCTGAATTTGCATCTCAGGACCTCCCTTCTCATTTCCACCTGCTGAAGGAGATTGAAGATGCTACACAGAAGACTTGACATCGTCTCACATGGGTGATGAAGTGTGCTGTGAAAGCAAAAGACTTGCAGCATCAGACCTGGATTTGATCCCAGTTCTTACCAATGATGGGCTTAGCCATTTTAACCATTTGGGGGATAATTTCATCCTGTGAAAGGCAAGGATGATAAGGGATCCTCCTACAAAGTTTTCTTTGCAGGATGGTGAAAGTGTACGCAAAGGCACCTGGTGTGGTGCCTGGATCAGGTGAACGTTTTAAACCACTGGCTCTTTTTTCTTTCCCTTCCCTGGAAGCCACAATGAATGGTTTGGTTTTTCCAGTCATGGCCGTTTGTATAAGGGAGAAGCTGTGAGTGCAGTTTTACCTGCTCAGAGAACATCAGCCCCTGCGCACCTGCACAGACAGCACTAGCAGGAACCCTCTCTTGGTGCTCTCCCTGGGGTGTGGGTGAGTGTGCTCTGTGCTTTCATAGGTCTTGTGCAGGGAACCTAGAGTGACAGAAGCCTACTGTCCCTTGGCAGCCATTAGGTGTGATAGCCCTAGAGGGGTCAGGGGCAGAGCTGGGCTCACAGATGTTGCAAGGGCCACCATACCTGTACGTCTAGCAAGGGTGGGCACATAGCTGCACAGTCCTGGCAACCTGTGGTTCACACGCTGTTAGTCCCAGCCCTGGGAGCACCATCGATGGAGCGCTGCCTGTGGTTGCCAAGTAAGGGACCCCAAAGATGGCCACACCCTAATCCCTGGAACCTGAGAACACACTGCCTCACATGGCAGAGGGGTAATTAAGGTACAAGTGGAATTTAGGTTTTTGATCAGCTGACCTTGAATCAGGGAGATTATCCTGGATTAACTGGTGGGCTCACTACACTGCAACCACAAGGGTCCTTAAATATGGGAGAGAGAGGCAGGGAAGAGTCTGAGGGAAGTATCTTATTTTTCATCTTCTGTAGCAGCAGAACAAACTGCAAATGCCATCGAACACATCTGGGTCTTGGGCAGCTCTGCCCGCTGAGATGGGCTCCAGTCAGTGTATTTATCCCACCCTATCCTCCACTCTTCTGGAGACCTCAACGTGTTGCTCCCTGTCTCCCACATGGCCACTGAGCACCATGGGAAGCTGCAGAGCCTGTGGTCCTCTCTTCACTGAGCACCCTCTGTCTCCACCACTTCTAACACGACATCATTTTAAGCCCTCCCATCTTTTCACTCCAATTGGTTTGGGTTGCTTCTGAAGTCTTGTGGCTAAGACTTAGCAGCCCCTCAGATGACCTAGGCTTCTGGAAGGAACTAGAACTATTCTTGCTCCCAAAGTAGACGCTGGGCTTTTACAGAGCAGCCTCAGGTAGATGTTTTTCTAGAGGCTGCAAACCACTCTGGAGTCTCATTGGGCTTGTTGTTGACTAAGTCCCTAGAGTTTTTCATCCAGTGAGGGCTCTAAGATGGGGATCACAAAGTCAAGCTTCATGTCATTCATTCATCAACGAATAGTCATTGGTTGCCTTGGGACTGACCTGTGCTCTTGACTTTAGGGTCACAGCAATGGAGAAAATAATGTCCTTGACCTCACATTCTGGAATGTTCTGAGGGCCCATGTACAGGGCTCTTCATTTAGACAAGCAGCAGCTCACTTTGTTGGAACCAGCTTTCCTGTAGTCCATTGGATCTTGACGCTGTGTCCTGCCCTTTTTCCTCCCCTCAGCTTTTGCAGACTAGCTGCTCCTTGGGAGTCCTTGTCAATCCCAGCTCTACGGATACTCCCTTGGATATCAAGTGTGAGACAGACACACTGTCTTTATCCTGTGTGTGTTTGGTGTGTAGGGACAGGAGACACTCTGTCATGAGGCAGCTGAACTGGAGTGTGGTGTTTTTTGAATCTTAGAAGGTTTTCCACAAAAGCAGAAGACCTTTAGTATAGCTTACCTTTCTTTCCTATTCATCTTTCCAATCTTGTTTTGAAGACAGCCATAGCTATTCACTTCTTGGTCTGCCTTAATTGTCCTCTGGCGGACAAGGACCATGTTCTAATAGTAGTAAGAATTTATTAGTTGAGTGATTATTGTCCATTTTCTTGGATGCTAGGAGAAACCCTCTGTGCTAAGTATTCTTATTAGCTCCATGAACGATGAGGGAGTTGAGGCTTAAAGAATTTAATCCACTAAGGTTGGTTACAGCTTGAAAGCAGAGGGCTGGGACTTGACCTCAAGTGTATCTGGTCCCAGAACCTGGGCTTCTGAGTACCACACTGCGTGATCATACTCACTGATATAGCCCTGGAATCTAGTCTAGGACTTATGACATCATAAGTACCCAAGAAGTGTTCACTGAAATAACGGTTGACCTTAGTCAAGGTAAGGGGTGGACAACTGGAGCACCTTCAGCCTGGCCCGAAGTGTCCATATGATTGAGTCCCCTCTTAAAAGGAATGGTCCCATCTAGCACATACACTCATAATCCTAGCACTTGGGAAGCAGAGGTTGAGGCCAGCCAGAGATACATTCTGAGGCCCTATTTCAAAAAACCAAGGACTGGGGTTGTAGCTTAATGATAGAGTGCTTGCCTAGCTTGCACAGGCCCTGGTTCGATCCCTAGCACTTCAAACAGAAAGGAGTGGTCACAGCATTGCCAGCCAAAGGGAATAAAAAGCTGGTGTAGGGGACACAGAACACTGTCCAGCTGAGGTTGTCCAGGGTCAAGCCATGACTCAAGAGTCAAGAGCAGAGTAGAGATGATGGGCAGATCCACAAGGCTGGGGGGGGGGGTCACAATGAGAAGCAGACAGGGGACAGTCTCTAATGGTGCTCAGAAAATCCCTGTCCCAGAAGTTGGGAACTTGGGGTCAGCAGAAGGGACTAGAGTCTTTCAGTGGTGGCATGCCCTCTGACTGCTGGTCTGTGATAGAAGTAGAGACCTGTAGATGGTTGCCAGTTGCAGAATTGGCTTGGCTTGAAGGCTAGTCTTTTCTGGAGTCCCCCTCCTGAACCAGGACAGCTGTTCCTGGAGAGGTGGCCCATCCAGGGACGGCTGTAGGAAGTTCGGTTACCTCCCACCTCTCATTCTCCATTTGTTTTTGCACTTTAAAGTAGATGTGGACCCAGATTCTCATTCATTCAGAATCCAGTCATTCTGAACTTGGAGTGGCCTGGAAAGGGGGTGAGCTAGTTTTGCCTTCCTTTCTTCTCTAAGTGACATTTCGGTGGGCATGAGCAGCTCAGTCAAGACAGTGACTGATGGGCATATGGACTGTTAATCAACACTACAGTACTCATACAGAAGCTCCTCTAGTGACCATTACACTTACGATTATCCTGGGCATTTCCGAAGTGACGGGCGCTGTGCTGGAGCTCTCTACACATCTCTTTCCTTTTTAACAACAGAGTAGATAAAGAATCATGGAGGCTGAGAAGCTTTTTAGAGGTCATACAGCAGCAGTTGAAGTGTCCTGAACATCTTCCCACCTGGAGGAAATCCACAGGGTGATATGAGGACAAAAGGAACACTATGGTCTGGGAATCAGATGGATGTTTTTATCTCCATGTTTTCACAGCGTTATTTTGGATGGCTTCCCTCACCTCTCTGAGCCCCAGTTCTGTCATGTATAAAACAGGAATAACCATCTGTGTGATCTCACAGGATTGCAGTGGGAAGTACCTCATCGTTCCTGTATTTCTTTTTCTTTTATTCATATGTGCATACAATTTTTGGGTCATTTCTCCCCCCTTCCCCCTGCCCCCTCCCTTAACCTCCCCACCCTCTTCTTCTCCCCCTCTTCCCCCTCACTACCAGGCAGAAACTATTTTGCCCTTATCTCTAATTTTGTTGAAGAGAGAGTATCAGCAATAATAGGAAGGACTAAGGGTTTTTGCTAGTTGAGATAAGGATAGCTATACAGGGAGTTGACTCACATTAATTTCCTGTGTATGTGTGTTACCTTCTAGGTTAATTCTTCTCAAACTAACCTTTTCTCTAGTTCCTGGTCCCCTTCTCCTATTGGCCTCAGTCGCTTTAAAGTATCTGCATTAGTTTTTTACTTGACTTTTTATTTGGTTTGTTCTGTTTTTCCCACTTGACTGTGAGCTCCATAGGCACAGCCTACATCTCTTGGTTAACTGCTGAATCTCAGCGACCTGGCACAGAGAGGGTTTCAGTGCTTCTGAAGGCAGCCTCCCCAGGACTGGAAAGAAGCTAGCATGCAGCTGAAACAGGCAGGAGAACAAGAGGTGCACCTGTGCTGAGATGTTCTACAGAATGGAGATCCTGAAGGGCTCATGGCTCCGAGGGACCGCCACTGTTCCCAGAGTGGGCTTTCAGGTTTACATGAAGGCTTTCAGATCCTAGCACCATTTAATCCATGCATATTGGTATTATTTTTATTCCCCAAGAAACCAAGGATTAAAAAGCTTAAGAGATTTACCCAAGGCAGGTAAATTAGAGCAGCGAGGCTATAAACCCACAGCAGCGGTACCATAGCATAAATCGTTAAGTCCAACATGCATTCATTAAAAGCCATCTGCATACCAAGGACTACTTCTGTGCATACTAAGTCTGGAAAGACACAGCTGGTTCCTCCCAGTCTCCAGGAGAGGAAGATGTTGTGCAACAGACAGGGAGGTCAGCCAGCTCCATGCAGGGGCAAGGGACATGAAGTTTGGAAGCAGATGCCTGTCTCAACCTGGGGTGTCTGCCCAGAGGAGATGGCTCCTGAGCTTGGCTTTGAGAAAGGACTAGTACCCAGGTAGCAGGAGGAGGAGGTATAGATGATCTGGCCAGCAGACCTCAGACACTTTGGTCCTACGACCCCTTTGCACTCTTACTCTTACAGACTTCCTTTAAAAAAAGGTTTTTTTTGCAGTACTGAGGCTCAAACCCAGGACCTTGCTCATGCTAAGCGTGTATTCTACCATTAAGCTACACCCCCAGTGTTCCACTCTTAAAAATTGCTGTGGACCTCAAGGAGATTTTGCTATGTAGGTGATAGCCATTAATATATATTATGCCAGAAGACTTTTTGAAAAGTGAGAAATCATAAAAAATATTTACAAATTTGTTAAAAATATCAACAAACAAAAATTCATAATATGTGAATGTAAATTATATGTGCGTGTATATATATATATATATATATGTGTATACACATGCACAGTTATATAGCTTCTTTTCCAAAAATCTTGCATTTCTGAAGATTTTAAATGCCTAACTCATCTGAAGACTATGAGTTCTTCATACCTGGTTCCCATTTAATTCATTGTGATCTGTTGCCTTGGCTGATATGTTTGCAGGAAATCTAGGTTTACACACATAGAGGGAAGGAGAAGTGGTGAGGTCCTGAGGGCCCCCTGAGAGGCCCTGTGGCCCCAGGATGTTCACACACTTTGAGAACTGCTATTCTGAGCCAAGGCCAGGAGGCAGTTCCCAGCATGCAATGTGTGGGAATTAATTACCCATAGGTCAACATCACCAGGGCATGGTGGAAAGGGGCCCAAACGGCGGAAGGGGGTGTCACTGGAGAGTTGGGTAGGGGAACATTTGAAGGCCTGGGAGTCCGTGCTTCAGTCAGCAGGCAACAGAAGGTCACGGAGACTTCTTGGCTGGGAGGATACTTGGCAGCCAGCATTGGAAGGGTGCACTCCGTCTGCTGGGAGGAAGAGCTTAGGGAGGAAGGCCTGGAGGAGGTGAGGCTGGAAGCTGCTGTGACAAAGGTCCAGGCAGTGACCAGCTGGCAGCTGGGATATCCCAGAGAGGATCTGTCACTGGGTTACATCACCATACAAAGCTGATGTTAGTGTTGATGGCCCTGGGCCAAGGAGACAAGGTTAATCACACTGAATAGGCTGTTTTAAGAACAGACAAAATGTTTCCATTAAAATAATTAAAATCTTAAAACGTTTTGGGGCTCAAAGGTATACATTTCAGTTACCTAGAAAATCTACTTGGTGAAGCAATTCATTTCCTGATGGTTCCAGAGAAAGAAGTTACGTATTTTCTCCACAAGATGAGACCTGATAGTGAAAGGACTGTGTAGCAAGGAGATAGGGGCCAATCCTCCATAGTCTCTCTACTCTGAGACCTCTGTGCCTCAGTTTCTCTTTCTATAATAAAGGATTATTATCCTTTATTTAATCTACTGTGGAGATTAAATGAGACCTGATTCTGAGTCTATTGAGGTTTGGTCAACATCAGTTTCATTCCTTTGAACTCTGCCAATTTCCCATCCATCAGCACCACCGATGGGGTTTACTCTACCTAGGTTTGATTGACAGTCTGTAGAGCTGGGCTGCCCGCTTAGCACTGAAACCTCTTGTTCTGTATGTCCGGTTTTTGATCCAAAGCAACTATGCTTTTCTATGGTTGTCTATATATTGCCCATAGCAGACAACTGGGAATTTCCATTTTGAAAACATCTGTGCCAAATGACAGTGATCATCTAGTGGGCTTATAGAGATTTGCACTGTTCAGGTGGATCCTTGTGGACCAGCGTTCCTTGGTGATCTTGAGCCATGGCTGCTGCTGGTCTCATACACCAGGTCTTCATGGAAGGGTCTCAGAAGCATGGAGGAGGATGGAGGTCCTGCAGGGGGCTGGGGAGGCAGATCTTCAAGGTCCCAGGACCCCCTACTTTACCTGGAGCCATTGTACCAGATGTGTTCTCTATTGGGGAGCTGCAAGAGTCTGGTTGACAAAGTGAGTCCTGCAAATGAATGAATAAACCAACCATGGCAGCACACAGAGGTTTGCAAGGCTCATTTTGGTTAGATGAGCATGAGGAAAGTAAGTAGCCCAGCTTGCATGGCTTGGTGAATCTCTCTCTCTAGGCCTCTGCCATGAGAGGGTGGAGGCTTCCCCTGTCAGCCTCAGAAGGTGTCTGGCCCTTTTTGTCATCATTCTGTTCCAAGTCTCCTTTGACTAAGACAATATGGTCCCAGCAGCACCTGGGTGCTGCTGATCCAAACCAGCTTTAGCGGGAGAAGCAGGAGAGGGGGAGTGGGCCCTGGCTCAGTCCCAGCTCTGCATCCCTGGCTGTGGAGGCCATTGTATTTCCATGTTCCACGCTTCTCCTTCCTCACCACTGGAACAACCTTGGGGAGCTGGGAAGGACAATGAACAAGGTCAAATAAACAAATGCACCCAGCACATAAACAATGCCCAATAATGAGCTTGAATTTGAGGTTCTGAAATATATAAAATGAAACAGTGCTTATGTGTGCTTGTGTGGGGTGGTACAAAGTGAAGGGTTTAGGGCTGCAGAATACATGCCTTTCTCCCCTTTGCAGAGGGCCAGTGGGAATTGTATCCAGGGACTTATCTGGGAGAATCAGAGAATTTCTAGCACATAGAACCTTCCTTCTATTTGCCTGTCTGCACTGGAGTGTGGCTGGTTATTAAAATGGAAAGCCCTTTCCTCTCACCCAGTGGCTGTTTCATTATGCTTTGAATCTCTCTCCAGCTAAATGTGAGCTCTTGTCCTGGGCAGTCCCTTCCATAATTCCTTTAATGTATATATCTCTATTGACATTATGATGGATGATAACAGACTTCCTGTGAGGAATGAAGCAATCTCATAGGCCATTCTGACCTATTGGGGAAAGAGCAAGGATTAAATAACCAATTATAAATGGGTATTTACCTGATAGATTAGGATGGCGACTTTAGAGCAGTCTTGCTCTATTAGGTAAATGATCTATGCTCCACAAAGGTTTATAAATATGTATTTCACTAAAGACTCTGGTCCTGACAATAATTAATACGCATTTGATAGCATTCCATTAAAAACTTAGCCCTCCTCTTGATTTTTTTTTTTTGGAAGAAAATGAGCTTCAAATAATACCATGGCAGGTCAGAAACTCTTCTTTGTGATGCTTCAGAGTTAGCACTGTCTGATTAACCTGTCCCAGACTGCTGAGTGTCACCGTGCTCCTCCTCCTGGGTCCCTTCTTTTCACACGTGCAGAAGGTCTCAGTATGGGCTCTGGTCCCTCTGGCAGGCAGGACTTTGAGGGGTGACTGACTAAATCTCTGCCTTCATGAATGTTGTCACAGGGCTCCATGAAGGGACATTGGTCCTTTTTGCCTTTGCATCTTCCGTCATGGAGGATGAAGCAGCCCTTTCCTTTGAAAGGTACAGTGTTCAAGGTGCCATCTTGAAAGAAGAAAGACCAGACTCACACTAGCTGCTGCCTTGATCTTGGACTTCCCAGTCTCCAGAACTGCGAACAATAAATTTCTGTTCTTTGTAAATTACTTAGTCTTGAGTATTCTGTTATAGTAGCACAAACAGATCAAGACAGTGACAAAAATGGAACCACAAGTCATTATCGGCTTCTCATTCCTTCTGTGAAATTGGTCACAAAGTCCCCCTCTATTTGAATATGCTCTGGCTGGGAGAGTCAGTTTTCTATCTTAAAATCTAAGGCTGCTCCACTCCACAGCTCCGAGTGGCTTTAGTTGCATGTTCTGTAGAATACCAACTCCATGAGACCTTTATTTTAAATTAAGAAAAGATATTATGACTAAAGTGTTTGGGAGTTAGTGTATCTTTTCTACTCCAGTTTGAAATTCTAGTAAGTATTAAAGGCTCTGAGAAGTCTTGTAGTGTTTACTACAGTGTTTCACAGGTCTATTTTTGTAGCGCCTTTTAGTGTCTTATGAAAGTATAGTTGGCACAGAAAACCGAAATTCTGGCTCACAAGACAAAGTCCAAATTCTTCAGCTAGGTCAGTGAAGCCTTTCACAACTTCCTTCCAGGCTTCCTTTCTTCCCAAATCCATTTCTGTGGCTCACTGGACATTGGATTTCTATGGCAAACCATTCTCATGCCCAGAATATGCGTTCATTATTCACTCTTTCTTTCCATGGAAAGCCCTTACCTTCCTTTCTGCTTTGCTTTTCAAATTTTTATTTAAGCTTCGAAAGCCAACTCAACTATCACTTCCATACAGCTGCGGGTTCTCCACCCCTCACCACATTAGCATCCCCAATGTACCTCCACCTCCTGCTACATTTAATTTTACCTCTTTTCATACCAGAATTCCATATTAGTGTCCCTGTTTCCGTAGGGAGGCTGGAGGAGGGAGGTCTTTTGTATTCTGACCGTCTTCCCCGACTCGCTTGGAGATCAAGTCCTCCAAAGGAAGTTTTGATTGTTCTCTTTGGTGTCTTGAGCTCTCTTTGCACCAACTCAGGGATGATTTAAGCAGCAGAACCTGAAGGAAGGCTGGGATGCCTAGTTTGGCCCTGTCTCATCACTGCAAAGAGTATTTTGAAGAATGGAAGGGAGGCAGCCTTCCCCTGACACCCAGCCCTTGGCTTTGATGAAGGAAGCTGGTTGACTCTTGGCTGGAGGAGTACCAATTTGATAGACTCATTTGAAAGAGTCACTGGATGTTATTTTAACAGCAATATTAACACTATGCTCTCACTGTAGACTTCCCGATTCCTTACTTCTGAGCAAAAGCTTTTAGTCTTGGCTCAAAGACAGCGATCTCAGAGTGAATGCTCTTCTACCGGTACCTGGACCCCTTGCATATGAGATGCTCCATCTCTGGAGACCATTCGGAAAGCCAAGCTTTAAATAAATAAAATGAATGCTCTCGTCATCCAGGATGCCTTTGAGCCAAGTGTTTTCATGTTGTAATGTGCATACGAAGCATGATTATGGTTTGGGGCAAGAGGAAGGGTGATATAATAGAGGCAGGAGGCCATAGCTCTGCATCAAAGTAACAGCTTCTTAATGGGGGCCTGGACAGGGCGACGACTCAGTTCTGTAAACCCATCAGTTTTATTGTTCAAACACTATTTGTACATTTATGGGGGAGCCTCTGTAATGGGAGGGAAAGTCTAATTGGAACATTTCAAATGCGTGTTAGATAGGCATCATGTCAAACTCTCTCTCTCTCTTCCTCCCATACGCATGCACGCATGTGTGTGCAGAGTTGAGAGATGCTGGTCCTTAGCTGATGGAAAAGATTGATTGCCACATGGGGGGGGGGTTGAGGTTGTGTCACAAACTTCTTAGTATCCTCTCCTGGGAGTGGGAGCAAGTTCAGTTTATTTTCATTCTGTTCTCATCAGCTGCTCCTGCAGCCTGAGAGTGTTCCCAGAGGGCTTAAACCTGGGACCAACTCTGAGCACGGATCAGGTGGATGGAGATGGGGCAAATTTCTACCGAGAGGTATCTGCTCCAGCCTTTTAGAACCCAAAATGCACTGTTCATTCTTACTTGAGTTTCCTCTCAGTTTTGCTTTCGATCATGGGTTGGAGAACTGGGGCCCAAGGGCTATCCAGCATGCCCTTGGCTCTTAGCCATGCCCTTTGGCTTGCATCTTACCCATGGCTGTTTTCCTGCTACAATGGGGGGACAATGGGGGCAGAGAGTAGTTGCAACACGGTGTGCACTACTTGATTTGCACTGCAAATCAAGGCTGTCCCACCCTCGCCCATTATGGGAAACTTTGGTGATGCTGCATTGGGAAAGGCCTTTGAGGTCTCCCCTGTCTTTCATGGTAGATGCTGGGTCCCTGCCTGGTGGTTTTGTGCAGTGGTCTGATGACCAGTCTTTGGTAGCAGAGTCTATCCATGGCTGGGCAGTCTGTGTTTCCATCAGAGCTGTCTGTCCTTGTCTCTCAACACCCCTCCTCGCCTGGACTCTCCAATTCTAATGTCTCTGCAGTCCCGCCATGTAGCCAGATGTCCAGCCGAACACCAAGAAATGCACCTGCTCCTCTAGTAAGGTCTGTTTTTTAATGAATTCTCCCAGGTCTCCCGCCAGCTTCCCTGCACAGGCTGATTGCTGGCTGGGGCAACCCTGGCTGCTCCTCCCCTGAATTAATTGATGAAAAGATGGACAGGGGCAGAGAGCAGAGCCAGAAGACTGAGGTTTAAAGGTTAATCAGTCACTCAACAATTATTTCCCAAGCAACTTACCTGATTCCAGTGACTCTGTTAGCCACTGAGGATGCAAAGATTTCAAAATGAACCATTTCTTTCCCCCAAGCCCACAAGGGCCTGATCAACAAGGGGAACTTTGGCATAATAAATAGTATGGAAGGTGCATATGGGTGAAGCTTCTGAACCAATGTAGTGGAGCTTGGGAAGGCTTCCTGGAGGAGGCCAGGAATGTGAAGGGGCAGCAGAGGGCATTTGTGCAAGGCTTTGCTGACCATCTGGGGTCCCCTCAACTCCCACCTTCCCACTGCTTCCCACCCCACCCCTTCACAAGTTTAGGAAGAGTCTTTCTGCCCTGGTGCAGGGCTTTTCCTACTCCAATATGCATGAAAATTCTGGGTGCTCATTGTAGAATTCAAATTCTGATGCCTTGGGTCTGGGCAGCTCCTGACAAGCTGGCTGCTCTCACAAGCTCCACATGGTGTCAACGCTGCTGCACGAGAGCCCACTCTTTGAGAAGAAAGACCTTAGAAGACTTTATGAATTCCAAAAATATTCATTAAGGACCTGCCCTGTGCCAGGCATCGCTCCAGGCTCAGTCAGAGCAAGGAACAGGAGACAGACGTGTGTGCAGTCCACAGAAGGCTCAGCTGGCCTGGGGAAATAGGCGTTGAGCCATGAAGCACACAGATGACCAATCACACTGGCAATGGACTCCATGAGAATGCATGCACCATGGAGGCAGAAGAAATTCAGGGCACTTGACTACTGGGAAGCAGGGATTGGTAGCAGGAAAGGCTGTCCTGGAGGAAGAGATAGTTGAGGTCAAAATTCGTTTAGCAAAATCCTCCTCTCTCATACTAGGCCCCCACAAGGAGTCTGGTTTCTATATGCAGTTGAACTCTGTTCCACAAAAACTGGGTGGGGATCCATGGAGCTCAAGCCTCACACTGACAAGTGAACTTTCAGGCCACCAGCCTTCCCGCAGGCACCTCCTTCATTTGATGAACTTTGCCTGACATTGTCCAAAGGAATACTCTCCCAGGTCATGCTGAAGGACCTGTTTCCTAAAGGTTTTTTCAAGTGTATCAACTATTAGATTCTAGTGTTCTTGAGACTTGACCCCATCTCCCACCCAGGTGCCCAAAGATCTGGTCCACACAGCCAGATGTGTATGAGTTTCAATTACGTAACTTAGAAGGGACCTGCAGTGTGGATTCAGCTTTCAAAGAGGGCTGGGAACCGTGTGCTCCAGACCTCTTTTTTCTCCCTGATTGTAGTTGTCAAAAATGATGACAGAATGTGCTGAGTGTGTGACATCCTGAGATAGAGGGAGAGCCCCCAACCCAGAGCCTTCTTCAGCACTGTAGCTCAGAGAGCACAGTGTCCTCTGTGGTCCGCTTCTCAGGGTCCCAGCTGTGGTGCAGGTGGGGCTCTCAGACAGAACTCCCCAGGCAGCTTTTCTGAGCTTTGAGGACGGCTCGTACTGAATCCAAGGCTTTTGCTGTCCCTTGCTGTGGGTAATAAAACCCACTTGGTGTGGCCTGCAGTGTGGGGAGGGGTTCTGTCTTCCTGCAGTCAGACAAGTTGGTAACCAGTGTGCAGTGAGCCTGGCGGGCCTAGAGCTCCAAAGTGCAGCCCAGTGTTCCTTTCGACCCATTATGTGGGATGGAGGCTGCATTAGAAGTGATCATTCCCTGGTCAGGGGAGGCAGAGGAGGCAAGCCATGCTGAGCTACGTGAAATAGTGTTCCGTGGATGTAAAGGAGCAGGCTGGCCAGGCAGCAGGAGGCCTATTTGTAGTTGGCAGGAAGGCATCATTTCTTAGTGGCTTAGCCAGGAGTCTTCATTCTGATCTTCCTTAACATTTTGAACCTTTCACTTTATTATCTTGGAAAAAAAAATGAAACTTTTTCAGTGGACTTGCAAGAAAACCCACATATATTAGTTTCTTAGGCTTCTATATAGTACTGCAAACCGGTGGTTTAAGACAATAGAAATTTATGCTTTCCCGGCACTGGAGGCTAGAAGGCCTACATCAAGGTGTCAGCAGGATCATGGTGCTCCCTTAAAGGTTCTAGGGGAGAACCTTCTTGGCTTTTTCCAGCTGCTGGTTACCCTGTCCCCCTGGCAGCATGGTTTGTGTCTGTCTTCATGTTCAGGTGGCCACCCTCCCATTTTGTCCCATCTTTGTGTCTGTCTCCCTCCAAAGGTCCCTCTGCTTGTAAAGGCAGCAGTCATACTGGCTTAGAGTCTTTCCCAAGGACCTCATCTTAGCTCCATTATACCTTCAAAGCTCCTATTTCCAAACGAGGTGGAATTCACAGATACCAGTAATTGGGACTCCAGTACTTTTTTTTTTTTCGGAGGACACAAATCAATTCAAACACCACCATGGCTACTGTATTTTCTTCACATTGTGTTTTATAGTACTACTTAAGCACTATTTTTAAAGCAGCCCAGGAACTTTCTGTGAACCGTTAAAATACAGAAATTTTCCAATGAGGCCATTTTTAAAAGCCTGTGGGAAAACACTATTGTTTTGACATTAAAAGTCTAGGTCATATGAAACTTTCCAAACAGTGAGGGTGACAATCCTCACTGACACAGATTCATTGATCTTTTTGAATTAGTGTCTAGGAGGGGAGTGTCTAGTAATATTACATACAAATTTAATAATACATTCACATTATACATTATTGCATAGCAGAATAGTATTTATCTACTTAAATACAAGAATGTAAGAATATAAGAAAATGCCCTTGCGTATAAAGCTTACAGATTTTTTTGTAAGTCATTACTCTTCTTTTTCCATTATATTTTTAAAGTTCCATAATTATTTTCATCTTAGAATTTTCCATTACAATTCCAAATTCTGTAATTACATTCATCATACAAGGACAGAAATATCCTATCAGTAAACTATTATAAAGCACTTGTTCCTCTTCATGAGGAAAATTATATTAAATTTAAGAAACAAAAATACTGGCTGAGATAAGAAAATTGATTTCTCCAGGAATGACAGCTCTGCACCAGTCGTATTCTTTATACTCTGATTTTCACGTCATGCTCTTAAAATAGAAATTGTCCGTAATCAAATTGTGAAATGCCAAATTCCTGAATGATATGATCTTTGGAGAAAATGTTTTTAATATTCCATTTTAAAAAGAATGCTTTTCTCCACATGATTTTGGAGGTATCTTAAAACCCGGGTCAGTGTTTCTTAGAGAATCTATTTGTGTCAGAATCACCTGGTGTGTGTGTGGGAGGTGTGCTTGCTAAAAATGCAGATGACTGGGCGCCCGAGACCTATAGAATCAGAGAGTCTGAGGGTCAGGGCCGGGCCGCTGACTTATTGGTGACTCTTCCTGAACATGCTGGCACGCACTTACGTTCAATGTTCTCTCAACTGGGCCTTTTGCAAACATCGGTACTCACCTGGTAGCAGGTGCCTGCAAGATCTTGGCCTCTAGAGATGCCTCCCAGCCCAAGTCTAGGAGGCAGCATCTGTCCTGTGACTTCACACAAGGAACCCCAAGGATTCTGATCTTCTTTCCAATCTAGACATAGACTTCAGGACTGTGGGCTGTGCCCTTGGACCTAGGTCCTGCCTGCTGCCTCCTGTCTGTGACTTTGGCCAGCTTGAGTCTTCTGTGGGTTGCCAGGGGCCCATTATGGGGACTCCTGGGACAAATATAGGCAAGACAAGGTGAGAGCTTATACCCACTCTATCTCCTGTCTAGTGCTCCCAGATAAAATAGAGGACACCCAGTTAAACTGGAATTTCAGATCCACAACAAATAATATCCAGGTATGTGCTTGTTCCACACATTACCTGGGACAAGCTGATACTAAAAGATTCCTTGTTGTTTATCCCAAATTAAAATTTAACTGAACAGGATGTATTTGTATAAATCTGGCAGTCCTACATTCTGCCACTTCTTCAGATGAGGTGGGCCCAGAGAAAGACCCATTTAAGTCCCCACTGCCATAGCTCTGGAAGAACACTCACTCTGGACTCTTGATGTTGATACTAAAATCCACAGGCAAACAAAGCTAAGAGTCCTGTCTCTTTGGTGGGTTTCTGCCAGATGTCTGTAGGTCTTCAGACACCATTTTTAGAAGCTTTTCTTCCTTTCTTTTCATGACAGTCTCCACCCTTGCTAAAGAAAGGCTAACTTGTGATTGATCCTTTTTCCTCTAGTGGTGGTATGGACATCCCGAGGGCTACGGTTGGTTAAGACCACACTTGGAGACCTAGCCAACTATTCAATTAGAAGTTGGAGATGAGTGAGAGCTTTTACCTAGGAGTTCTCTCTCTCTCTCTCTTTTCCTTTTTATTTTATTTTTTGGCAATCTCCTCTCTGAAGACGACATTTGGCATTGCTAAAAGACCTTCCCTGCACTTCTCCATGGCATTCCTTTGTCTGAATTCATTCTGCTCTTCGTAGAGTCCCAATAATTTTGAAAAGTTCCCAATGTTCAACCTCATTCGCAAAGCTCAGAGGGGAAGGAATGAAACATGGAAAATGACCAGCAGAGCAATAGTGATACTCATCGTGGGAAATAGATGGTCCAGGGTAGTAGTTCAGATATCATACTCTAAACACTGTTATGGGTAATTTTTTTCCCTCGTAACCTCAGGACAAAAACTTTATTACTATTTAAATTTCCATATTGTGCCACTTAAATTTCAGCTTAGGAATCAGAGCTTCTGGTTCATGTGCCATTAAAAAATGGAGCCTTTCTTCTACTCCCTGAAGAATCCTAGGAATAACTTTTTATTCATCATGATTGCTCTTATTTTTAGCAATTAAGGGGGAGAGAAGAATGTTAAGTGCGATGCTAGCTCATGTGTTCTTGATGTGCTGACGAACACATCTTAAGCAATACTATTTTCTTACAAGAAGTAGGAATGACAGCGAATTCACAAGCTTTTAAAAATTTTTTCTTGTCGCATTTAACTTTTCTACCTCACAGCCCAGATAGCTTTTTTTAATCAAAGCAGGTAATGGAAGAACAGTCTGTACCCTCGAATGCAATCATATTTAATCATATTTAATATCCTTATTTCTCAGCTGATCAAACTTAAAATTTGAATGCTTTGGTTTGATTTAGAACTCTGTGGAAGTCTAACTACTAATGAAGAAGCTTATTCCTTTGTTGTTACCCGAAGAGAGGAGTGTTCTGGGAAGAGCCTTGGGCCTTGGGTCTGGACTCTGGGTCCCAGACAAGGCTCAGCTAGGAGCCTTGCAGGTAGAACTGCCGTGAGTCCTGCTGTGCCCCCGTTTGCACATCAGTCAAATGGGTGCGTTCAGAGGCATGATGCTTCTGTTTCCTGTCCCTGAGATCGGGGATGCTAGCCAGTTACTCTAACTGCCAGGAAGCTGTATGCACATGGAACTTCTTTGACTTCTCTTTACCTAGCACAATGCCTGCATACAGCAGTCATACCGTAAATGCCTGTAGAGTGGGAACCGAGTTCACTGTTCCATAGCCACTAAAGATGTTAAGTGTGATTTAGCTTGTAAATATGGACAACTCATTGAATGTTGAGTGAAAAACTGACCTCCCCCCAAAATGTTTTAAGCCACAATTACAAGTTAGTTTGAATGCTTTCTCGTATACATGGTGAGCCTGGTACCATGCGAGGCACGGAAGGTGTTGGGAGAATGCCCGTGGCACCGGCCTTTCAGCAGTCCACAGACAGGTGGGAAGGCAGGAGGGTCGGTGTAACGGCTGTGTGTGCCAGAGACTGGGGTTGCTATGGGAGGCCCCAAAACTGATGGGGAAGACCTTCCAAGGGCAAGCTGAAAAAAGAGCAGTAAAAGAGAGGGAGGATGGCGGTGGTGGTGGTGGGCTAACAGGAAGTCAAGGAAGTGGTGAGGAGGTGATGTCTTAGAGAAAGAAGTTTGTGAAGAAAAGCTGAGAGCTTGAGAGAGTTCAGAAAGTTCTACCCCAGCAGCACAGGGAGCAGGGCTCCTAGCTGTAGGGTTTGTATGACGAGCAGGAAGATCATGGTTACTTTTCCACCCCCTCAGGGCCCCTCACTGGAGACCCTCAGGTTTGGGCTTAGGGGGGGGCGCCCTGACTCCCTCCTCACCAAACTCATCAACAGCACAATTTGCTTGTCTGCATTGGAGTGTCACATTTTCTTCTTATTATTATTTGTTTGCTTTCTTTTAAATGTGATTTCATTCCTGTTCTTCTGTGAAGGAAGGAAGCCTATACAATGGCTTTGGGCTCGCACAGACCCTGATTCAACTGAAGCCCTAGAAATCTACTAGATTTCTGATCCTGGACAGCTGGCTTCGCCTGGATAATCCTTTCTTCTCCTTGCCAAATGGCATGAGATTAGCTAACCTGGAAGCTCTTCTGTGGATTCAATGAAAACTCCAGGTTCATTCCTCCCATCCCTGCCACCCTACCCTGGGCTTTTGTTCCCAAGACCAGTTCAGTGCTGGGGAACCACAGAGGTTGGTTGAATGAGAAAATGGGAGTGGAGGAAAAGAGAAAGGTGAACTTTGATTGAGGCAGTCTGCAGTTTGGGTGTACTGAGCATCTGGTATGTGCTCGGGAACAAATGGTCAGAATCAGATGACGCACAGCCTCTGTCTTCAAAGAGCGTGCTGCCTTGTGTCTGCCATGCATCTCCCGGAAAAAAGGACAGTTTAAGGACTGAGAACGAGGACTCTGTAGTCTTGATAGCAAAAACTACTTTGCCAGGCCCTGTACTGAAATTTGGGAACACAAAAATAAGTCTGTCCCGGTCCTTCCTTTAACATGACTTCTAAGTGTCAAAGGATGCATAGGAGTTCATCACTTAGTTAATGAGCAAGGTATCTCTGGGTGCATCTGCTGTGCGCCATGCCCTGTCTGCTGGGTGGTGACATCCAAAGGTATAAGCTCTGGTTTCTGTCCCCAGGGAACGTCCTAGGGAGGGACTAGAGCACCTGACAGAAGAACTGTTTGTCTTAGAGGACGTGGTAAAGGAGGTGCTAAGAATGGGCACGTGCAGGGAGAAATGTTGTGCTAGTCTGGAATGAATCGGGAGGACTTCTCAGGGGAGGTGATGTTGGAGGGAAGTGTGAGTGAAGGGGACCAGATCATGAGTGTCACCTGGCTAGATTGATTGCAGTAGGGACTTCAGGGGATTGGAGTACGTCATTGTCCTCTTTTCCTGAGTTTCCTCATCTCAACAAATGCAAAGGACAAGCAGAGAGCCACCCTGCCCAGCTACTTGGAAGATGACTGTGTCTTGTGGCTGGGTGGCTCCCCATTAACCTCGTTTGAAAAACACACATGGATGGAGGATGTCTCCTGGAAGGGGAGGCCCTGAGCTGCTGGGAATGAAATGAAGGTTTTGTTGGCTGACCTTCAACACAGCGCTGAACCAGTTGGTGTCAGATGTCTGCGTATCAGGAGTCAAGTTACAGTCATAATGTGACCTAGTCCTCATTTTTCTCTCCTCCCTCCCTGAAATCCCACCCTTAAGAGTTCAGGGCCAGGTATGGTAGTCATGCTGGAGATCCCAGCTACATGGGAGGTCCTAGCTCTGAGGCTAGCCTTGGTCAAAATCTTGAGACTCCATCTGAAAAATAAACCAAAGTAAAAAAGGACTGGGGCATGGCTCAAGCTGCAGAGTGCCTGCCCAGAAAGCCTGAGGCCCTAAGTTCAAACCCCAGTACCACCAAAAAAAAAAAAAAAAAAAAAGAATTCTGCCATGAGCCCACTGTAAGGTAAACCTAGAGAGTCAGAGATGCTGAACTGGGTTACAGACATTCTCCTAGCTAGTGTTCTGGGAGTTAAGTTAGGTACATCAGCCATGAGTGATGGACAAAGGTTAGAGTGGGGACTGGAGCTCAAAGCCTAATAAAACAGCAGCATGACCTCAGCAAATTATCAGCCGCTCTGGGCCTCAGTTTCCCTAACCATGAAATGGACTTGTAGGTTTGTCATGGTGTATGACCATGGCTGAGTATGTGACTGAATGACCAGTATGTGACATGTGAGTAACGCTGACGAATGGTCAGTGGATTGCAGAGGTGGTCTGAGGTCCATACTTTGGTTCCTGTGGCCCCAGAGAGGCTTCCTCTTCTCAAGGAGGGCACCACCTGGCTTCCCTTGCAGCTAGGGAGGACAATGAGACCAGACATATCAGTTTTCTGTGGCTGCTATAACAAACCATGATAGATCCAGTGACTTAAAGTAATACAACCTTATTTTCTTACAGTTCTGCAGGTCAGAATTCTGATACAGCTCTCACTGGGATAAAGTCAAGTTGTCTGCAGGGTGGGGCTCCTTCTGGAAGCTCCAGGATAGAATCTTTTCTTCCTTCCTTCTGCCCACCCCCTCTTTTTTTTTTGACAGTACTGGAGTTTTGAACACAAGGCCTCGAACTTGCTAGTCAAGCACTTGAGCCACACCCCAGCTTTGTTGCTTTAGCTTATTTTTTAGACAGGGTCTTGTACTTTCTGTCCTGGGCTAGCCTCAGCTCATGATTGTCATACCTCTGCCTCCCAAGTAGTTGCAATTACAGGTGTGCACCACTACACATGGCTCTAGACTCCATTTTCTTACCCCTCCCAGCCTCTAGCTGGCATTCCCTTGCTCCATCTTCGAAGTGAGCCTCTCTTAGACTCTTTGTTTTGCAATTTCTCTTGGACTTACTGCAGCCAGGAAACTTTCTCACTTTTAAGAATTCAAAACAATTGTATTGAGATGTCCTGGGTGGTCTCCCCATCTTTAGGTCCCTAATCTAAATCAAGATAATCACAGGCTTTAGAGATTAAAACATGGAAATCTTTGAGGGGCCATATTCTGCCCGCTATCTCATGGATAATGGGGTACGAGAACAAGTGCTATGTCCAACTTCTGTTTCTTGTATTTAAAATCAAGTGTTTTTCTCGCTATTCAAGGTCTGCAATTTCAGATCCAAGGCTGAAGAATTGAACTTGACCATGTGCATGAGAACAACTAGGGAGCTCAATTTAGACTCAGAGTTGGAAGCTACAACTGAGGCTGGTAGTGCCATTCCACCAGCTCGGGTCCCCGCAGGGAGACACAGAGCTGCCCTGTTGTTTTGGACTGTAATGTCTGAGAGAAATAAGGCAATATTTCAGGGACTCTGTGACATTGCACAGAATATCAGATTTTACTAATATAGATTCAAAACAGAGCTTCTGTTGAGTTTCTGAAATATAAAGAATTGGTCATTTCTCATTCCCATGAACTCGTGCTGGCTTTGGAAAATGATATCTGTTCTAAAGACATTGGTACTGAGTGGTAAGTGCTACAGGGGCCGATGTGCTAGGGAGGGGGTGCTGGAAGACTGTGCCTTGCCTGGCAGTGGCAAGAGGAGAGAGGGGAGGGCTTCCCCTGGGGAGGATAGGGAGTGAGTTTGCCAGTCTAGTGGGGATGCAGGAGCGCTCCCATTCTCCACCAAAGGGCCCAACTGGGACTGGCCACACAGCCCATGGCTAGCTCTTCTGAATAACTTTTGCTTTGCCTTTGGGCCTGCTTTCTTTATGCCCACAGGCAGGATTGGCACTGAATTTGGACTTGTCTCAGGCTGGCAGACATAGGTTAATTTTCAGGGCTAGAGCAAAATGTATATCCAGAAGAGAAAGTTGGAAGGGGTCCCCAGCTAGGTGCAGAGGTTGCTGGCTCTTGAGTGTCTGAGTGCGACAGCTGTCTAGCTCATGGACCTATGGGGTACCACCCCTGGAGATCCCTTATACCCCATATTTGGTTAGTGACCTGGAAGAAAATCTGGGGTTGGAAACACTAGGGAAGCCAGTGTGGCAGCTTAGAGGTCAGGAGTGACAAAAGTCACAGGACTCTTGTCAGCAGCTTCAGCTTCTGCAGGGAGGAAGTTAGTGGTTCATTGGAGCTGCCCGGGGTGCCAGGGCTGAGACCTCATCTCCGTGGTGCCCCAGCTCTGTGCCCTCCCAGGGACAGCATCTTCAGGATTCTCGGCCCATCTCCAGGACTGCAGAAGTGCCCTTCACTGAAAACCCACCATGTGACTCCAGGTCACAGAGGCTGACAAGCACAGCTCCCAGGTTCTCTCTGCAGTAGAGAAAATGGAGTGGATGGGAACAGGGACCCCCAGCTCATGTCATCTTCTCCAGACCCCCAATACATCTCTCTTGTTGTTTCCCCACACAGAGCAGGGGAGTATGTGCACACTAGCTCAGAAACAACCACACTGGTGAGTTTTTCTGACTGCACAACCTAAATAAGAAATTAACCCAAATATAATATTATTCCTTATTTTGTCAGTGAAAAAGTCCCCCCTGTAATGTTTTGACTTCTGGAAAAATAAACTTGAAATAACCAATTTAGTAACATGTTCTTGAGGTCATATGCAATATAAAACAGTTTTTAAAAGTTTCTTCTCCTCGTTTTCATTTCATGGAAGTTTGCACAGTATTCACCTGTGCTTTTTCCATGATGCTGGCATGTATGTTGCTTACCTGTTCTTCGAGGCTCACATACTGCTTTGACACTAGTCGCATGTCCCAGTTGTTTGAGAGTCAGTACTCTTGAATCCTGAGACTGTCTGGAGTCTGTGCCCTAGGACACAGGTGCTCATTCACACCACGCGAAAACCATTCACAAGAATGGTCTCCTCGGGGCTTGTCTTTGATCTCTGCTGCTCCTTTGGTTGTTAAAAGTCTTCTTTAAAATGACACTTGACTCTTAAGGTTTTTTTTTTTTTCCTTTTCCTTTTATTATTCATATGTACATACAAGGCTTGGTTCATTTCTCCCCCCCTGCCCCACCCCCTCCCTTACCACCCATTCTGCCCCCTCCCTCTCCCTCCCACCCCAATACCCAGCAGAAACTATTTTGCCCTTATTTCTAATTTTGTTGAAGAGAGAGTATAAGCAATAATAGGAAGGAACAAGGGTTTTTGCTGGTTGAGATAAGGATAGCTATACAGGGCATTGACTCACATTAATTTCCTGTGCGTGTGTGTTACCTTCTAGGTTAATTCTTTTTGATCTAACCTTTTCTCTAGTACCTGTTCCCCTTTTCCTATTGGCCTCAGTTGCTTTTAAGGTATCTGCTTTAGCTTCTCTGCATTAAGGGCAACAAATGCTAGCTAGTTTTTTAGGTGTCTTACCTATCCTCACCCCTCCCTTGTGTGCTCTCGCTTTTATCATGTGCTCATAGTCCAATCCCCTTGTTGTGTTTGCCCTTGTTCACCAAAAGAAATGGTCTCTAAACTGAAGAGAACACCCACAGAGTGGGAGAAAGTATTTGCCAACTATACATCAGACAAAGGACTGATAACCAGAATATATAGGGAACTGAAAAAACTAAATTCTCCCAAAACTAATGAACCAATAAAGAAATGGGCAAGTGAGCTAAACAGAACTTTCTCAAAAGAAGAAATTCAAATGACCAAAAAACACATGAAAAAATGCTCACCATCTCTAGCAATAAAGGAAATGCAAATTAAAACCACGCTAAGATTCTACCTCACCCCTGTTAGAATAGCCATCATCAGCAACACCACCAACAACAGGTGTTGGCGAGGATGTGGGGAAAAAGGAACCCTCTTACACTGTTGGTGGGAATGTAGACTAGTACAACCACTCTGGAAAAAAATTTGGAGGCTACTTAAAAAGCTAGACATCGATCTACCATTTGATCCAGCAATACCACTCCTGGGGATATACCCAAAAGACTGTTACTCCAGAGGCACCTGCACATCCATGTTTATTGCGGCACTATTCACAATAGCCAAGTTATGGAAACAGCCAAGATGCCCCAGCACTGACGAATGGATTAAGAAAATGTGGTATCTATACACAATGGAATTTTATGCAGCCATGAAGAAGAACGAAATGTTATCATTCGCTGGTAAATGGATGGAATTGGAGAACATCATCCTGAGTGAGGTTAGCCTGGCCCAAAAAACTCTTAAGGTTTTGTAGTAAGCTCATGCTCAGAGAACAGATGACTGCATCCCTGTCGAATTTCTTTGTCTCCTGTATATGTGGCCTCTCTATACCTCCCAAATTAGTCTGGCTGAGGTCCCTTCAGGCCATTGCATCTGTCCTGGATGTGACTTTCCCTTGTATACTTGGGCTTGCCAAGAATAAAAGGGCTGTAAACAGAGTTCCTTTGTGTGCACATGCATATTGGCCTTATGCCAACACACACACACACACACACACACACACACACACACGTGCGCACACACACATGCATTCTTTCATGGGCCCCCTTCATTCATTCATTTACTTATAAACGTCATTTCCATTCTTAGTCCCTTGAGTGGCTGCCCACTGCCCTTGGAATAAAGCCACATTCTGGAATAAAGCCTGGCATCACCTGAACCCCTCTCTCCTCCAGCTCTACCTTCCCCTCTGTCCCCTGTGTGCCCACTGCACTACATTCTGCCTTGGCCACACCTGCTCAGCCTGCTCTGGAGTGCTGACACCTCTACCTGGAGTGCTGGTCTGCTTCCATGCCCAGCCAGTTTCTTTTCCGCCTTCAGGTCTGTGCGCAGTGAGGCGACTCTAAAGAAGCCACCCCCAGCCCTATCACTCCCTCTTGGGTCTTCCTACTTGAGTTTCATCCTGACACTCTTCCCTGTCTAGCTGTGGCTGCTTCAGGTGTCTATGGACTTTTTGAAGATCTGGGTCCCACCAGGAACCCGAGCTCTGATGAGATGGGAGCTCTAGAGGAGGAGGTGGACTTCTTGCAGCTCCTTGAAGACATGAGCTGTCCTTGTCACACTGCTGCTAACAGCCCCTGGGGCCCATCATCTGGGGTATGTAGTTTTGGTGCAAGGATCTAGTACTGTCCAAGTTTATACCACGGGAAAGTGTAGCTCAGAGAGGTCAAGCAACAAACTTGGACCCACAGGGGAGAGAAGCCGTAGAGCTGGGAGTGAGCTGCAATGTATTCACAGCGTGCACCTGAGTTATGTGACGCTCACCTACCTCACATGAACTGACATGCTTTACATGGGGATAAATGACTGCCGTTAGGAAAATGGAAGTTTTAAGAGCTAATCTTTTCTGATCCCCTCCCTCCCCCAAAGACATTAGCTTAGGCAAATCTTACCCGGGCCCCCGTGTAACTTGATGGAAATAGGTAATGTGACAGCATCTGTTCTCCTGGCACAAAAAGAGACTTCATTTGCTTGGAGTCACAGGTGTAATGATTGGACTTGAGAACCCATTTCAGCCAGGGAAGGGTGGGTGCTGATGAAGTTACAAGCCTGCTGCACCTTTTAAAATGAAATATTTAAATAAGTGGAACCTCCTGTGGATGATGAATTAAGCTCCCCAGAGATGTAAATCACACGATTCCTCAACGCCCTTTAACAAAGTCAATTATGTTACATAAACTTAACAGAGACGAGGACCTCTGATCCTTGAAGCCGTTCCTTTCTCTCCAGTACTTTTGTCAAGATAGAGACTTCCCCACAGAAGCAGAATATTATTTTTTAACCCTTCAACATTGTCCCAAGAATTGGATGAAATTTTAAAAAATTCCAACAAAAATGCATGCTTTATTAATGTACTCAGCGAGGCCTGCAGGCTAGCAAGCTCATCACTGGGAACATCTTCTGTATTCCTGAAAACAGCTCTATTAGATTATGTAGACATGATCTATGAAAATACTTCCAAACTTAATCTGTCGAGACTTCAGAAAGCGTATAAGCAAATACTTAGATTTGCATTAGATTCTTGACTTTGAAATCCACTGCAGTAAGTTACTGGCTGACTTTGAGGGGCGACCTTTTCCATGGGGCAGGTTGGGAGGGACCACATTTGTGTTTAGAGGCTGGCGCCCCTGAAATCTCTTCTGAAGGTTGATCTCACCTTTTGCATTAGGGAATTAGTGCGAGGGGTGCAAGCACATGTCAGCACTGACTTCACTCTGATGGCTCTCTCTGGGGTCACTGGCAATTTCTAGGATGCGCTTTGTTATATTTTTGTTTTGGTTTGCTTGTTAAAAAAATAAAAATTGAATTTAAAGCAGTCCACCTGCCATCTCTGACAGGATAATAATTTTTAAAAGTTAAGAGTTGTATTGAAAAAAATCGAGAAATCAAAAGTCTAATGGCCTTTTAATGATACAGGGCATTTATTTATTTATTTGGGGGTGTGAGGTACCCAGACTATGCCTGTTTATTTCTGCTATGTTCAGTTATTAGATAGTTTAAATAAGACAAGTTCTCTAGCTGGGTGCAGTATCTCGTGCCTGTAATCCTAGCTATTGGGGAGGCAGAGATCGGGAGGATCTAGGTTCAAGGTCAGCCCAGGCAAAAAGTTTGTGAAGACCCCCCCCACCCCCATCTCAACCAATAGCTGGGTGTGGTAGTGTGCACTTGTCATCTCAGCTATGTAGGAAGCATAAATAGAAGGATCACTGTCCAGGCTAGCCTTGGGGAAAAACGCAAGAACCTATTCCCAAACTAAAGCAAAAAGTACTAGTGGAGAGACTCAAGTAGTAGAACGCCTGCCTAGCAAGCGAGAGGCTCTGAGTTGAACGCCTAGTACTGCCAAAAAATAAAAAAAATAAGTTTTGTATACCAGAGAGATCACAGTAAGCAAACTTTTCTCTAAAGGATCAAATGATAACTATTGTAGGTTTTGTTGCGACCACTCTGCCTGGGTCCTGTACCATAGGGACCTTGTAGCATAGAAGCAGCTATAAGTGATGTGTCACAAACTGGTGTATTCTGACAAACTCTCTCGGTTATGCACACTGGAAATTTAATTCCAAAAAAATTTTTGTGTATCACAGTCATTCTGTTCTTTTGATTTTTTTTTTCCTACCATTTAAACATGTAGAGATCATTCTTAGCTCTGGCCTGTGTAGAAACAGGCTGTGGACCAAACTGACCCATGGGTGTATTTTACCCTTCCCTACTGTGCACAAGTGGCCAGAAATACTGCTTTTCTTTAAGCAGTTAAGGAGAATAATGGTTACAACTAAAGTCTGGACATGAAGCAAACATTCTGACTCGGGATGAATCGACTCCATCTAAGTTTGCCAGGTATCTGCTTGGTGCCCAGCGCCGTCCCTGGAGACCATCTGGCACGGTGTAACTGTAATTGTAACTTTCAAAAGCAGGATGGAGTTTGTTTGCTGGGCAATCTTTATCGTTCTGGAGGCCTTGTTAACTGAGAGTTGAAGCGATGGAAGAATGTCTGCTTTTTTCTTAGTATCATCAACCGTCAGTTTCCATGCCATGGCAACTTGAGAGGGAGGGAAACTCCTGAAAAGCTCCAAACTCTGTTGGTTTGGGATCTGGTGCCAGTCTGGGCCATTTCCAAGTCACCCATGGTGAAGGGACCACTGTAAGACCCGAAAATTCTGACAAAGAGCTCAGTTGACATGAAAATGTATGTTCTTTGCAGTGGACTCACGTTCACATAAATTCATTTCAATTAACCCTCTAAAGAGAAAGCGTGTCATTATAGAAATTACCATCACTCAGATGAGGCCTTGCCCAGAACTAGACCCTGGCATAGCATCCTAGAAGATCCCTTACATCATATCCAGATTTTATTTCATGCTACTTCCCAAGGGGACCCACCTGAGCCAAAATGGGTACCCTGGTCCATCACTGTGCAACAGTTCAACACAGGACTCACAGAGGGTCCTTGACATGTTCCCATCTTTTGACTGCAATTAAATCATTAGAGATCTTTTTACCCTAGAAAACTATAGTCAACAGTTCCATATAAACATATACAATGCAATAATATCTATAAAATGAAATTGGTGAAAGCCACCTACATTTCTAATAATACCTGAATATGGCAAATTATAACATATGTACTCTTTAGGGCTTACTAGCATATTGCTTGATAGGAGAATTTTAAAAAATATAAATTTCTTGTAAAATCAGGACTTCAATTCTATTAATTTGCCCCAACCATAGACTCATAAAAGAGAAGGAAACCCATGGGGAGATAATTTCTTCCTGGTTACCTTGTTTAATTATTTATAATAGATTTCACATTTCAGCACTACAACAGTTACAGGTTTGGGGGAGACATCATTTAGTAATTTTTTAATAAATTGAATTGCATATGATTTTTTAAATTAATGTTTCCATGCCTCAGTTTACATTTTACAATTTTATAGCATTCATGTTGGTTCTTATTCTGTCTATTTCTGAGTTTAAACTTGTGTGTGTGTGTGTGTGTGTGTGTGTGTGTGTGTGTGTGTGTGTGTGTTTAAAAATGTGTGTCTCTGTGGTATATTCACCCTAAGATACAAGGACTCTGCTTTGCATAGTAACAGTATTTAAAATGCCATTAATGTGT
Organism: Castor canadensis; assembly: GCF_047511655.1. Classification (NCBI taxonomy): domain Eukaryota; kingdom Metazoa; phylum Chordata; class Mammalia; order Rodentia; family Castoridae; genus Castor; species Castor canadensis. The sequence goes on along the minus strand of NC_133388.1, from coordinate 12,712,568 downwards.
AGTTGACCACTTTGTGGGTTTCAGCAGCACAGATAGCAACAGCTGCTTATGTTATTTGTTTTATCCTTAATTTCTGGTGACTCATCAGCACTGAGGCCTCTTAGACATTCTTCAGCTGAAGAATGCTATGGAGGCCACTGGGTCCTGTCTATTACAGCAGACAGGCCCAGCTTAAGGAGGAGGCCCAGTTCCCTACGTGGTTCAGAAATGACCAAAGTATAAGCCAATTTGGGCCAACAAAGCCAGAAGGACTTGCCTAGGTCTTTTGGGCATTAAACTTCCTGGAGAATAGGAGAGAGCCAAGAGAAGCCAGTCCTTGTGCTTTGCTCTGTGAGTGAGACCCTGGCTGTGCCTGCACTGCTGCTGGCAGCTGTCTGCCTCAGTAAATATGAAAATACAGAGGTTGGATAGGGAGGCTCATGCCTGTAATCCTAGCTCCTCGGGAGGCTGAGCTTGGGAGAATGGTGATTTGAGGCCAGCCTGGGCAAAAAGTTTGTGAGACTCCCATCTCAACCAATGGCAGGGCAAAGTGGGGCACAACTGTTCTCCTACCTTCGTGGGGAAGCACAAATAGGAGTATTGTGTAAATGTGACCCTATCTCAAAAATAAGCAATGCAGAAGAGCTGGTGGAGAGGTTTCAAGTGTTAGGGCACCTGCCAAGCAAGTGTGAGGCCTAGTACCACCAATAAATAAATAAATAAAGAAGACACAGAGGAGGACAGAACCAAGACAAAGAGAGAAGAAAGTGGCGTCCAGTGGCCAGCAACATTCCTGACTGGCTAAGTCAGTCACATTTCTCCTTCTGTCCCTTGCAGTCCCAAACACTTGAACTGGCCCATCCTTGGCAAGTCACCTGGCGACATGGTGCCTGCTCTCTTTCACAGCCCTCTATTCTGGAGAGTGTGCAGAGAGGGGCAAGTAGAGATGTTGAAGAGACAGTAAGGGAGGTGCTAGTTTTCAGAGGGTGCTAATTTTCTGGATTGGTGAGTCATAACACAACTGAAAGTCAGCACTGCTGTCTGACAACAAGAAAATGCAGGTCAGAGTGACCAGAGAAGAGCATTTTCCTTGGCTTCTGTGAATGAAGCTTTGGCCTCCAGCCTCATCCTCATTTGCCACAGCAAGCATTTGAGAAAGAAGTCCTGAGTTACTGTGGCGTGAAGATGCTGCTGGATTGAGAGGTCAAGTCCCAGTAGGTATGCAGCTCTGAGCTGCTCCAAACTATCCTCAGAACCTGAGTGAGGTGTGTAGGAAGGACAGGAGCCTCAGTGTCAGGGGTCTTGGGTTCAAGTGCAAACTTCACCTGCATAAAATCTGGCAGTGAGGATAAGCCTCATTTCTTCTCGTGTATGTAAAGGGAAAAAGACCAACGGCTGTGGGCATCCCATCTCAGTATGTACCTCACAACCCTTCCAATTTAGAGCACCTGGTACAGAGGGCGCACTTACAAGATGCCCTTCGGATGCTCAGATGGATGTGTAATTCATTTCCTGAAACATATACTGTGTTCACAGGAATTTCAAAGCCATCACCTCCCTGGCTATAATCCTCGGATATCATTTCCATATCACTTACTCCAAAGGGGGAAGCCATGGATCCACACCACTCCCTCTACCCTGCGGTCTCCTAGCAGGTCCGCTTTCTCCCCTCCCTCCGGACATGACAGCAACAATCCATCCCCCGTCGGAGCAGATCACTAGGAAATGCCATTCAGAATCTCCGCCTCTATTGATTCTGGTCAGTGGGTATTGGCAGCTTAAAAAGATTATGTTTTAATTGGGGACCAGATAGATGGCGTTTTAAGGTTTTGAGTTTCGCTTCGTGCCGCACTATGGATTATTTGAGAGGTTGTTCAACACAGGGAGGACAAAGATTAATGTGTTGTCCTTTTCTTTGGGTGACCCTGGGTGCAAATGTAACTTGGGCTAAAGTGACTGAAAATCTTTTTCTATCACAGGGCTGAAAAGGTTGACTGTGAATTCATTAGTGTTATATTTGTTTAGGGTATAAAATCTACATATTAAATGGCTACAGTGGGCTGTGTGATTTCTCCAGACTAAGGAAGCCTCAAGCAGATGGACAGGAGTGGGGATTCCAACGGGAGACGGAGCCATCAACCCAGGACATGGAAGCCACCGCATCTGTGTTTTTGCAGATGGGAAGGCAACACTAATCGTAGTTATCTGGGGACTGAATGGTTGGCAGGATTGTACGGTGATTCTGCAAAGGGTTTGTAAACCAGGAACTGTAGAATATAAGCGTGAGTGGTACAGGTTGTAGAGTGTTTACTAGGAACTGGGACTTATGTTAGCAACTGGCATTCCTTTGAGTTATTACATCATTCTCCTTCTAGAAGTGAGCAAGATGGGGACAGAGAAGTTGTGTCACTTATTCAAAGTGTTGCTGGTAGTGGTGGCAGAATAACCACCGAGTCTGGTGTCTCCCGGCAGCCTTGGATCTCGTCCTTAGCTACTTTGATGCCTTACAAGTACAGGCATCCCTCAGCTGGTGTTGGCTTTGGGACAGGTATAGCCATTGTTGTTGTCACTGGATTTGTTTGGTAGGGCTGCTGTAATAATGCCTAACACACCAGAACAACAGAAACGTACCATCTTAGTTTGGGATGGTCAATGTCTGAAATCAAGGTGTCAGCAGCTGGTTCCTTCCAGAGCTGTGGGAGAGAATCTGTTCCATGCATCCATCCCAGCTTCTGGGGGTTTCTAACACATCACCTATCTCTGCCTTCTCTTTCACCCACCTTCCTCCCTGTGTCTCTGTGTCCAAATCCCCCTCTGTATAAAGACATGGGCATACTGGATTAAGGCTCATCCTAAGGACCTAAAATAGACTTTATAATCTGCAAGGGACTCTATTCCCAAATAAGGTGACTTTTGGAGGTACTAAGGTTAGGAGTCCAGTATATCTTTTTAGGGGGACATAATTCAACCTGTAACGACCTTCATCATCATCACTACTACCACCATGATATCGCTGTTTAGTTGATAAGAAGTTAATCTGATAAGTCTCTGAATCTATTTCAGTCTGCTGTACCAAAATTTCATACCTTTTCTCCCTGGGGTGGAGAGTAGCTGCTGGGAGATTTGGCTCAATGTGAGCGCTCTCTTCCTGGCTTGCAGATGGTCATCTCTGGTTGTGTCTTCACATAGTGGGGCTCTCTCTTTTTATAACACTAATCCCTCATTGGGTCCTACCCCATGACCACTTCGAAACCTAATTGTCTCCAAGGCTTCACCTCCAAATACCAACCCACTGTGGGGGAGGGCTTCCACATTTGAATTTTGGTGAGCACAAACATTCAGCCACAGCAGTCCTCTTCACCTTCTTAGAGAGCCAGTTTCACTGTGTAACAAGATCACAGAAACAAGGGGATTGGACTTTGATCACATGATAAATCGAGAGCACACAAGGGAGAGATGAGGATAGGTAAGACACCTCAAAAACTAGATAGCATTAGTTGCCCTCAACGCAGAGAAACTAAAGCAGATACTTTAAAGCAACGGAGGCCAATAGGAGAAGGGGATCAGGAACTAGAGAAAAGGTTAGTTTGAGAAGAATTAACCTAGAAGGTAACACACACGCACAGGAAATCAATGTGAGTCAACTCCCTGTATAGCTATCCTTATCTCAACTAGCAAAAACCCTTGTTCCTTTCTATTATTTCTTATACTCTCTCTTCAACAAAATTAGAGATAAGGGCAAAATAGTTTCTGCTGGGTATTGAGGGGGTGGGGGGGAGAGGGAGGGAGTGGGAGCGTAAGGGAAGGGTTGGGGGAAGGGGGGAGAAATGACCCAAACATTGTATGCACATATGAATAAAAAGCAAACAAACAAACAAACAAACAAAAAACAAGATCACAGAAAGCCAGGAAACAGTTCTTGTCCATTTTTTGGTTTCCAACCACAAACTCAGCATAGAACTCAGGCAAGGGATTGCCCCACTCTGGCTGGTATTTGGCCTTTCCTAAATCTTGAGACCATTCTGAAGAACGGAGCTGCTAGTTTCATAGAATCATGATGAGATGTGGATAAATAGGAAATGCCCTGTGATGTCCCTCTTGGAGCAAACATTGAATGTGCAGACTGAAAATTTGCGTGTGACTTCCTCATGAAAAACCATTCTCCTGACTGTCCTGATTCTTGGCATTCTATTTCTTTCCTCTTGCAAGACCTAGAGGTACACCTGACTGGTTTGACTTCCCCAATTCCCCAAGTTTTCTTGGCATCTATCGAATCTTGCAAAAACTTGGAGAATTTATCTCAGAATTCCTGTCTTAGCATTGCTGTCTACATCCTCACACAGAGTGTGATGGCTCCAATTTTCTGCTTATTGGGAGGGGGGTCCGTGAACTCAAGGACTGTCCTTCATCATCTGCAGGTCACTGGACCCTCTCTGATGGTACAGGAGGAAGTGGACCTCATTTATGTTGCAAATATGAACCATCTTGTTTTCCTCTCCCAGCTCTTTCCACTGTGTCCGTGGGTCCTCATCCCTTGGTACGATCCTGTTACAGTGACATGTTTCTTGAACACATTTTTATGAATCCAAAAGACCTGATACTTTGGCTTTTTCTGAAATATTCCATAGAAATAACTGCTGCTTTGCCACTATTGAATGTCAGTAGTAGATAACAACCACACAAAGACCAACAGAGAATACGGGACATTACAAGTCATTTTCCATAATGCAAACCTTGTGGTTCAAGAAACAACTAAGCATAACAAGTTATTTATTCTGAATTATCTGTAGTCATGGTTGGTTTCTACCCTCTCAGAGTTTATATGACATTTATATAATGTGCATAAAATAATTATATATTTACATGATTTTCCTCTTGTTTGTATTCATATATTTATTGTGAGCACAGTAACAGGCATCTTATTAATTCAAAAATAACATTCATGGCAATCCTTTTGCAACAGGAGACTGTGTTCAACGTTCTGTGTTGAAGTGTCTCCCCTGTTTTATAGCTTCCGAGGGACTGATAAGGCTGAGGCCATTTGGAAATCATCTGTTAGAGCAGAAAGGTGCTTAGGAATCCCCAGTGCATTGCAGACAGGAAAAGTGGAGCTTCAAGAAGAGAAGTGATCTGCTCGTGGTGGTTGCCGACTCAGGTCTCCCGGTTCCCCATTCAGCCTAGATATACACATGTACGCTTCCATTCCCAAAATTCATGGCAAAATGCTTGTGTTAACAGCAATCTCAGTCTTTATCTTCCTAGTTCAGCTTTGACTTTGTATTATTTCATTCCTTGCAATTTATTTAATCCATGGTGGCATATTCCAGCTATATTATTGTCACCACTACCATCATCATCCTCACTACTGAATCATCACCACCATCGTCAGCACCCTTGTCACTGACAAATACCATTGTCACCAACATCCTCACCCATCCTCACCAACAATCATCACCATCATTATCACCTTCACATCATCAACTGAATAGTTCTCCATCCTCCTCCCCCAGAAACCTCTGGAATCTTGTGACATTGTTGTGTCAGACTTGCAGATCTATTCGTACTTTTGTCCTTTTTTCCTGCTGAGTATTACTTTGTCAATTTTTTCAGTTGAGAATTTTTAAATGTAGAGGTGAAAATATGGGTAAATTTAAAACAACAACAGAACGGTGAGAATTCCACTCCCATCATGCAGTGGTTCTCATTGCTCTGTCCTTTGCGCATGCATGTGTGTTTTATTGTCTGTGCCATTTTGCATTCTGTCATTTGCACTTAACATACTGCATTTTCCAATTTGGACAGACTCTCCATATTTGTTCTTAATTGTGGGAGAACACATGCAGAAAACCCCACCACCTTAATCATTTCAAGTGTATATTTCAGTGATGTTAAGTGCATTTGCACTGTTCTGTTATCAGCACCACCACCCATCCACAGAGCCCTTTCCATTTTATAAAACTGAAATTCTGTATCTGTTCAACAACTCCTCCCCATTCCCTAGCACTGGACACCAACGATTTACTTGCTGACAACTATGAATTTGTCTACTCTATGTATTTCATAGAAGTAGAATCACACAGTATTTATCCTTTTGTGGCTGACTTATTTCATTGAGCTTACATTCTCATGGGTTGTCCATGTTGTCACATGGATCAGAGTTACCTTCTTTTTTAAGGATGAATAATATTCCATTATGTATGCATATGTAGGTACAGACCCCATCTTATGTATTAATTTATCTATCAATGGATCCACCACTGTTTCAATGACCCCCCATGGTGTGGCATTATACTGCTGTATTATAATGTACTTTGTCAATTTCATTTATTTTTCTCATTTAAAGTTATGTATCTTTCTGGTTTTTCATTTCTTGAAAATTGGAATCAGGCAAAGTTTGGCCATCCATGTATCCATCAAATCTTTGATTGCTCACTGTGTTCCAGGTGCTGATCAGGGACTGAGAAAGTGGGATTGGATAAAATAGGGTTCTTGTTTGTATCTCATGGGTTCTAAATCAGGGGACAAATGATATTTGAATTGAGCAGCATAACTCAGTACCTGGGGTGCAGTGGAGAGTTGCCCCCTTTTTCCTCCCACTGTAATTTTTTCTTTTCCTTGAGACTTCCTGGTGGGATTTGTGTTTCCATGAAAGGCACAAATCTACATCAGCTTCATGACTTGGAGCTGGCAGTCTGTCAGGAAAGCAGTTTGGACTATGCAAATCTGTGACCCTGACACACCTTTATGAAACAGTGCCGTCAAATCTAGACACAGATTCATCATTTGCAAAAGATCATTTCCTGCTGTCATTATTGTCTGTAGCAGCTCCTGTGACATAAGCTGGCATGACAAGTCCTCTTTAATCTCACTAATGCATCCTTTTCCATGGGCAAACCGAACCCAGTCCCTCTCCACACGAGTTGCACTCAGCCATCGCTTACCATAGGAATCACATTAAATGCTAACGGGCAACTGTGGACCCTCAGCATGGCTTGCTGAGTGACGGCTCTTCCCCAGAGGGAGCTGGTGATGGCTGCTGCTCAAATCCAAATGAGGTGATGCTCTTGGCTCTTGACTCCAAGTCCAGAGGTTTCAATAGTTTCTTAGCCAGTTTCAGATACAAAGGGCTCTATCTAGCAAAGGTCTACAGAAGGCCATGCTGGACTTTGGTCCACATAGTCTTTCTTCTAGAACATTCTGGAGTCTTCTAGAATATTCTAGATGGGGTTCAGATTTTCTCTTCACTATAGTCTGATGTCAAGGGCAAAACAGAATCCATGAAAAGCCCATGGGACCTTCTAGCAGAGAACAGAGCTTTTGATGAAAGTAGAGCAAGGAACACAAGGTGGGTTCTTCCTCTGGGTAGATGTACATTCTTCTTCCATGTTCTTTCCTCCTTAGTGGCTGTAGAATGACAGTCCTGTTTGGGAGCTGCCTCTTTGTTGGAAAACCAAATCAGTTGAGGTCATGAGAAAGACATAGGCAGCTGTTTTTGGAAGAGAGGTGCTCTTTTCTTTCCTTTTCTCCCTCCCTCCCTTCCTTTTTGGAGACAGGCTCTTGATATGTAGCCAAGGCTGGCCTTGAACTCTCAATCCTCTGATTCTGACTGTTGTCAGAATCAGACAACAGGCATGCCCTAGCATGCCCAGCTTGGGCTCTTTCTTTCCTTGTCTCTCAGTGGGACCTGCAAGCCCCAGAAGGTCTTTCTAGGGAACGCTGACACGAGATCTTCTGGCTCCTTCCTGCCTTGTACCAAGCAGGCTAGAAGCATCCTTCAGGCATATATGTGGCCCAGGAGAGCTCTCTAGGTAAGAAACCAGATGAGCAGAGATCTTGAAGCCCTTGCTGTCAACAGCATCTTCTATTTTGTGCATCTCTGTAAAAGTGACTCAAAGGATGCCTGCCCAGTGAAAGAGAGCTTGTTAACCAAGAGCAGTTTTCAGATCCCAGCCTTCTCAGGAAGGCTCCCGTTCTTCTGGCTTGGTCTCAGGCCCTCTGCAGATTGGGCAGTACGATGAGCGGAGAAGTGGAATGGCCCCTCGCAGGCTAGGAGGGCACCTTGTTCAGAGTTGATGCAGATGACTACATAAGAAAGATAGGGCCAAGAAGTCAAAGGGACGGAGAGAGAAGACTGGATGCTGGGAGGGGCCATAGGGCCCAGAAGAAATGAGGAAGTTTTTAGGATGCTTTGCTGTAGAGTGTGAATTGAAGCTCCTTCAGGGTTCTTTAAGAGATTTCAGAAACTATTTAAATTGGTGTTTAATTATTTCTGGCTGTTAAACTGTTGTTTATTTAAAAGTTTCTCTATGCAGAAAATGGACCTCCGGCCTGATTTTATTTAGATACTTTTAGAACCAGTGTAGCCCAAGCACAAGGATACCCATGGCTTGCCTTTCCTGGGAACTGTGTGCCAGGTGCTGTTTCCTGATTTCATTCTCGCCACAGCCCTTTGGAGGTCAGTAATATTATCCGGATTTTTGTTGTTTGGTGGGACTAGAATTTGAACTCAGGGTCTTACTCTTGTGAGGCAGGTGGCTTACCACTTGATCCATACCCCTCCACCCCTCTTTGCATTAGTGATTTTTTTAGATAGGGTCTCCTGCTTTTGAATTCTGAACACTTTTTCACATTCATAGTGAACCGTGTAAGGCTCAGTACCTGCCTTTGTGAGAGCAGAAAGCAGACATTTAACATGTGGATTTCCATTTATTGCAGATTAAAGTATAGACCCAGATAATAAACGTACATAATAGTAGAGAGATTACGGGCTAATAAACTACAACTGCATCAGGTGGAAAAGTTCTTCATTGTGTCTACAGATGAAAAGGAACAGCATTGTCAAGGACTGTTTCCCAGATAATGAGGCATTTGAGTTAGGGTTTGAAGGGATGAATAGGAGTTTGTCAAACAGAATAGGGGAGGGGGGTCCCACTCGATCTGGCACGATGTCCCTAGCATGAGGTGTAGTGGATCCTCTGATGTGTTGAGATTATGTTGTTTGATTTTACTTCTCATTCTTTTTACTTTGTACTTTTTTTTTTTGTGGTATTGGGGCTTGAACTCAGGGCCTACACCTTGAGCCACTCCACCAGCCCTTTTTTGTGAAGGGTTTTTTCAAGATAGGGCTTCACCAACTGTTTGCCAAGGCTAACTCTGAAGAGTGATCCTCCCGATCTCTGCCTCCTGAGTAGCTAGGATTACAGGTATGAGCCACCAGTGCTTACCCAGGTACTTTTATAAAGTGGGGCTTGTGGAAGTCAGAACAAGTCCCCTGAAAACCTGAAACCTCTAAGTTCCCTTCTGGATCCATTAGGCAGAATCTCTTTTTAAAAGCACAAAAAAGCCAGTTGTCATTAATTTAGAATTTCTCAGCTGCAGATCATAATTGTAGATGACACCATGGGAACTGACATTTAAACCTTGGATGTCACGGTCCATCCTGCATTTCCCCAAGATGCAGCTCAGCACACCTTTGTTCCCCAAGACCAAAGCCTCATCACACGGGGTACCTGATCCTCCGTGCCACGCAGGCTATGTGCCAAGGTGGACCTGCGGGCTTGGCGGGGGGGCAGGGGTACTGACTTCAACACTGTCCTAAAAACAGACTTTTGCAGCATTTAGCATCTTCTGACCTGCTTATTGGCATCCCCAAAAAGTGCCAGGAAGAGAAGCTGTGAGGGGACCTGGCCTCTAAGCCATGGGGTAGCACAGTGAGTAGCTATTCAGGATTCTCAGAGGAACTTCCAGAACAATCCTCATGCCCAGAAGAGAAGTTGCCTTTACAGTTGGCAGTGTGACTGGCATTTCCTGTCCCTGCTGCTTAGTGAACCTCACTTCTGCTCTCAGTGGACCTCAATTCTGGGCCTCACTTCTGGGCTCTGTTCTGCCAGCCTTGGGTCAACCTCTGCCCTGACGACACCTTGCAGCATTGATCACAAGGCTCTGAATGTTCCAGTGGAAAGAGGCTCATAGCCACATGCCCAGGGGACACCCAAAGGGGCTGGAGACAAAGGGACCAGCTGAAGCTGTTGCATGGGCTTCCACTTCCGACTCAAAGACTGGGCCTTCTGAAAATGGTCAATGTGGAGGCTGAGACTCTGTCACTGCAGGTTACCAAGCAGCCTAAAAATATCTCACGCCAAATGATCTTGGCACCTCTGTGTTTGCATTAGGACTGCCAAGTACTTTTGGCTCTGATTATCACGTCCACCCCTAAGCTTCAGATGGACTTAGCCTTTCTGGGAGATGGTGGAGGAGCATGGAGCCCTTGCAGCCTGGCCTGGTTTGCTGGACCTGCTCCTCAGGTAGGAAGATACTGTCCCGCAGCCTCAGTCACCCTCTACAGGGTCCTTACCCTGCAGTCCACGTGGCTTGACCAGATGAGCCCAGACCCAGGTGGACTTGAGATTTCTGAGTGGCAGTCCAGAGATGGGCTGCAGAAGAGTTATGACCTTGGCCTCACTCTCTAGCACTGCAGTCACAGGTTGACTGCCATCTGTCTCTTGGCCTCTAGAGAGTTCCTGGAGCCCTGCCTCGGCTGAGGCCTGGGCTGGACTATTACAGCTTCTTCCCCAAAATAACTCCAAAGCAGGAGGTTGAGATGGTGGTGTTGATCCAGAAGGGAAGAGGATGGACAGACATTGCTTCAGTGTCTCATTGTGCTGTTCCAGTGCACCATGCAGTGCACACACCCTGGCATGAACAGGTCTCTGTTCTGATACCTTCTGTCCCCTCCATCCTCCTCTCTGCACACTTCTTTTATTTATTTATTTATTGTTGTACTGGGGTTTGAACTCAGGGCCTACACCTGGACCCATTCCACCAGCTCTTTTTTTGTGATGGATTTTTTTTGAGATAGGGTCCCATGAACTATTTTCCTGGGCTCGCTTTGAACCTTGATCCTCCTGATCTCTGCCTCCTGAGTAGCTAGGATTATAGGCGTGAGCCACCAGAGCCTGGCTCTGTACACTTCGTATCTCCACATGAAAACTTTCTCTTCAAATCCTGTGGGACAGGAGTTCAGTCTCCACAGCAAAGGCATTAGTCAATTAAGAACCTCTGTGACCCCATTTTCATCAGTAAATGGGGGTGACCATGATCCATACATGCTTTGTGTCCTCCTGTGAAGTTTAATAAAATCAATATCCATACAAAATCTGGAACATGGACTTCTGGCTAAAGGAGTGGTTTGAACACATTCATTTGCCTTCTCTCTCCCTTCATCAACTCAAAAACAACCAGTGGAGACATGAAAGGGCCCAAGCCCCCAAAGACACATTGGGTGGGGGCGTGGGAAGAAGAGCAGGAGGACTGTAGATGCTGCAGGCAGACAGGATGGCAATGCTTTGCAAACCCAAGGAGGCCATGGGCTATGCTGTCTGGGAAGAACCAAGAGCAACCCCTATGCTGTGCAGTGGCCCAAATTGTCCAGAGGGCAGCAGTGACCATGACACTGGAATCAGAGATTATGACAAGGGACAGAAGAAGGATCTGCGAGGCCAGTAGCTTGGCTCCATGCCATCTGTGTGATGTTGTGCAGAGAGGGCACTGGAAGAAAGCAAGGCAGGAAATGATATTTTACCTGAAAACATGACAGAACCACAAGCCTTTTCTCCTACAGGCCTGGGGTACCCTCCAGGTAGAGGTGGGTATCTGGCTGAGAGCCATGTGGCCAGCCAAACTACCCTGGAGCTTCCAACTGCTCCCCAGCCATCGCTCTGCAAGGTGAGCCCCAGGGTGCCAGGCAGAGAGGGTCACAGGAACAACCTCCAGCCAAAGGAAGGAGCTAAGTGTGAAAAGCAAACCTGTCACCACTACAGGTTCTAGAGATTGGAATGTGGCCATTTTTAGGAGCTTGTTCTTCTGTCCATCAAAGACATGGACATGAAAATCAAGGTTTAAAGAAAAATTGGACTTCCCAAATGGGGTGACTATTTATAGTCTCTCTTAGCAGTCCATGTTTCTCCTCCTGGTATCAACATTCAAAACCAAAAACCAGAACAAAACCATTGACAATTTGAATAGCTGAAACAAGGTATCACATTTTCTGTTTACATTTTATTATTGTTTTGTTTTTTGGGTGGTACTGGGGTTTGAACTCAAGGCTTTGTGCTTGCTTGGCAGGCGCTGTACCACTTGAGCCATACCCCCAGCCCCTTTTGCTCTGTTTCCCTAGAGATAAGGTCTTGCTTTTTGCCCAGGCTGGCCTGGATCGTGATACTCCTATTTTATGCTTCCTGCAGTTGTGCAGTACCATGCTCAGCTTTTTCCATTGAGATGGGGTCTCACATCTTTAGCTGGGATGGCTTGAAACCAAGATCCTCCTGCTCTTAGCCTCCCGTGTAGCTGGAGATGACAAGTGTGCAATTACCTCACACCACTGTTGGTTGAGATGGGGTCTTGGGAACTTTTTGCCCTGGCTGGCCTCGAACCATGATCTTCCTGACCTCAGCCTCCCAGGTAGCTAGGATTACAGGTATGAGCCACCAGCACCTGGCTTATCTTTGTTCTTGATCACGTGATATGCATATTTTTACCCCCAAATGATTATCAGTCACTGAGACTTCTCCTTAGTGAATTTCCTGTTCATATCACTTGGTCACTTTTCTATGGGACATAATCCTCTTTTTTAATTTATAAAAGAACTTTTTATATGAAAGCTACTATTTACATGTATGTCAAATACATTTGGTCCTGGCTTGAAGCTTATACTTTCTCTTATATTTGCTATCCAGAAACTTAAAACTTTTCTCAAAGTCAGTATTTTCTCTCCTGGTTTTCCTTGGTTATGACTAATTATAGAAAATACGATTTTCCTTAACCCTCGTTATATAAATATCTACTAGTGTTTATTTTTGTAGCTTCCACTTACATATTTAACTCTTTAACTGTATTAGAATTTGTGTAAGTTACAGTTGAAGTCAAGTGCAACCGTCATGTGTCTTTCCCCCATTCTTCTGTGGTAGAGCACTGAGCCTTGTGGTAGTTGACTCTCAGGAATGCATGGATTGGGTGTAGAGCCTCACACGTTTTTTCTTTGTAATCACAAAGGTCCATTTTCATTTTAACACAGGTGGAAAGCTACACCTGAGGCCAACCAGTGGAATCCATACAAGGAAAGCAGGGCAGAACCTTCCAGACACCACTGTGCAGACCAGGGCAAGCATATTTAGATTCCAGTGTGGTAGGACTACGGGCCACTGTGGGACCGTTACACTCTTGGAATGTGCCAGGTGTTTATTTCCAGTTTCTACCCTTGGAGTGACAGCCCAGGGAGCAGTCCCTTTTTTCATGAGCGCATGCTCGGTGTGATCTTGGACTGGTACTCCTACCTGGAACCAACAAGAGGCAGGCACAATGGTGAGGTGCTGTTTCCCGTGATTGCTACTGTTAGTATTCACAGGATAGTTCTTTTTTAATTTTTTTAAATTATTTTATTATTTTATTATTCATATGTGCATACAAGGCTTGGATCATTTCTCCCCCCTGCCCCCACCCCCTCCCTTACCACCCACTCCGCCCCCTCCCTCTCCCCCCTACCCCCTCAATACCCAGCAGAAACTATTTTGCCCTTATTTCTAATTTTGTTGTAGAGAGAGTATAAGCAATAATAGGAAGGAACAAGGGTTTTTGCCGGTTGAGATAAGGATAGCTATACAGGGAGTTGACTCACATTAATTTCCTGTGTGTGGGTGTTACTTTCTAGTTTAATTCTTTTTGATCTACCCTTTTCTCTAGCAAACAGGATAGTTCTTAATCCTGCACAATAAAGGGAGAGAGGAAAGAGATCCTGGAGGGCCCAACACCCCAGAACCTGCACAGGGAGAAATGTTTTCTTCAACCAGGGCTAGGACTCCAACACCTTCCCTAGAAAAACTCCTTTTCCAATGGCTTGGGCTTCTCTCTCTAATCCATACCCTCCTCTATTCTGTGTGTTTTTATGGGGAGAGAGGAATGAAGAAGAGCAGATGGTAAGCATCCTGGGCTTCTTGAAGCTTAGAAGATCTTCAAGGTGAAGACAGACTCACAAAGAAACAAACAGAAAAATAACAGCATGGTGGGAAATGCATGGAAGAATCCAAGCAGGATGCTGGGAAGAGAATCCTGGGCTTGGAGAACTTTCTTTGGGCCCTGCGTCTTGGACAGGCTCTTGCCTGTGGTTCTGCTCTGCCGATGACACTCTCTTGCTTCTCAAGCAGCCAGGCCTGCCCTTTCTAGCCTGGTGGCCCAGCTGCCTCCAGGGCTGGGTGCAGCACCCAGGACAAAAGTTAATTCCTACAGAAGGCCACTTGAGTGCTCAGTTCTGCAGCGGCTGCTCCACACTCCTCTACTCCACACTCAGTTGCCCTTCAGGGTGTCATGTTTTCATTTCATTTGAAGGATTTCTCATGGATGTTCTCCCCCATAGTAATGCATTTATGGGTTTAAGGTCTGCCTACCCACAAGGAACAGAAGCCCCATGTGTGGAAGGAATACACCTGCTTCCTTTACCATGGTGTCTCCATCAATAAATGCAATGCCTGGCCCATAGTGGGCGCTCAGCAAATATTTATTGAATACAGAAATAAGTGATGGGAGGGAAGGAGCAAGGTGAGTCAAAGTTCCTGGAGGTTTGGAGTCATCTGATCTGGTACTTGGGTGTATACTGGGACTGTGGGGAATTGTCTTCCTATTCTGATGTCCTTCTAGAAGAGTCTACTCCCATCCAGGCCACAGGCATGGGCCCAGGAGACTAACTTTGTATCAGAGGATGTTATTGCCTTGGGCCAACTAGATACCATCTCTGAGCACCTCTGAAAATGCTGAGTCCATTTGCTGTTGGGAGCCATGCTGAAAGTTCATGTGGTGTGTAAACCAGAGTTGGGCCACAACAGGCCAGAGCCAAGGTCAGGTGAAGTTGAAGCCAGGTCTCTGAAGTTACAGAAAGGTAGAAGAAGACACAACCAGAGAAGAGCAGGGGTGAAAAACAGGAGCATTTGAGGAGCAAAAGACCATGAGCACAAATGCAAGTGGGAGAACGGGACAGAGTGAGAGAAGAGAAGAAAGGGGAGGAGAGGGGAGAGGAGGGAGAAGCAGACATGAAATCAGCAGAGGCCTGGCCTCTCCCTCCTTCATGAAAACAGTGGACTTTGAGGAAGGACGCACCTGGTTTTGCATTCTGGTTCCAGTCCTTATTAGCTATGTAACATTAGACCATTTCCTTCACCTCTCTGGGAATCAGTTTTCTCATGTGTGAAATGGGAATAAATGCCCCTCCCCATGGTCCTGTGAGGATGGCACTGGATGGCCTGTTGTCAGCTCCTACTTCTGGTCCTGCCTCTGCTCTTGTAGAATGTGTGAGGAATGCCAGCCACAGAGATATTCTGTGTGCTCTTGTGGGGTGGGGACCAGTAGGTTTTCAATTGGGGTGACAGTCTCAGCACAGTGCTGGGAGACCGCAGGACCCCCTGGAGGGTGGGTGCACAAAGCCACAAAGTGGAGGTCATTTACAGGGCATGGAAGATCACTTTTCTCCTGCCAGGCCTGCTGGCCACTGTCAGACCCCAACTGTAAAGCCATGGGCCTTGCCAATAGGTGGGATCTGGGTAGATCCCAGCCACTACACTACTCTCTAGGAATTCACTAATAGCAGCCCACAGCTGCGTGGAGCTGTAGGCTGAGGGGACCAGGTGTTTGCTACAGGTCACCTTGGACTGGTCCCTCTGTCCCCTGGAGACCACCTCAGTCTTTGGAGGTTTTCAAACAGCAATCACATGCCCTTCTGGTCTGAGAGGGGTGTGGCCTGGTTTGGTTTGGATATGTCTCCATAAGTGCATGTGTTGGAAACTTGGTCCCCAGTGCAGCAGTGCTGAGAGGTAGGACCTTTAAGAAGTGATCGGGCCCTGGGATCTCTGCTGTTGGTGTTTGATGCTTATCTTGGGAGTGGGTTAGTAATTGTGGAAGTGGGTTTCTGATGAAAGCATGGGTTGGGCTCCCTCCCTCACTGTTTCCTTGTCCTTCTGCCTCCTCCATGGGATGATGCTGCAAGGAGGCCTGGAATGTTAGCCCTCCACCTAGGACTTACCAGCTCTGGAACTGCAAGGAACAAGGAAACTCCTCACATTGAACAATTAACGTGCTCTGATAAAAAGTCAAAGAAAGAAACAAATCTCTGCTCTTTATCAAGTACCCTGTCTCAGATATTTGATTATACCAGCATGCAAAGGATCAAGACACGGGTCATTCTGTATCCTTATGCTAGAGAGAGAGAGAGAGAGAGAGAAAGAGAGAGAGAGAGGAAGAGAGAGCGACAGAGAGATTGAGAGAGAGAGAGAGAGAGGTGTTAAGAAGGAGAGGATGGAAGATGGAAATGCTGGAGTTGAAGCAGCTTGTGTATTTTAAGGAATTTTAGATTATTTTGTTTGGCTGAAAATAGAAGTACGCATTGAATGATGTTCTAGACCAAATCAAGCCAGAACAACATGGTCTATAGGGTCCTGTTTTGAGATCACTGATAGTCCTTGGGGTTGGTGACACTTGGCTTCCTATGTACAACTCAAATGATTGAATCTCAAGATTTCAAGTTACCTCACAAGCCATTTGACAAGGACCACTGCTCAAACTATTTAAAAAGCTCTGCTTTATGTGGCACCAGTACCTACCTCTCTCTGAAGCACCAGCCGTTTGGGTCCTTCCTCCTGCAGCCCCAGGTCCCCACTCCTTTATCCCCCTGAGTCCTGACAAAAATGCTAAGAATTCCCTTCTGGCTTTTCTCCAGGTGCTGCCCACTTGACTGCTGCATCAGTAAAGACAGGTGAGGCTGGGTGACACCAACAAGTGACCCAAACACACAGTGACTTACAGAGTCAAAGAGGAATTCCCTGTTTAACCACATACCCATGACTGCAGGTTGCCCTTCTTTTTGTGTCACTTGTCCTCTGGGACACAGGCTGAGGGAGGGCCCTCGACCAGGGACTTCTTGGTCTTATGACAGAGAGAAAAGAGGCCTGCTGGAGCTTTGTGATGGCTTTCACACTTGGGTCCAGGAAGGCTGATGTCAAGTCTGCGCCACTGGATTGACCTCAGCATCCGGTGTTGTGTCTGAAGCCAGCAGGCTGTGTATGTGTATGAGCATGCTTGCAGAATCCTCAGCTATCACACCTCCTCCTGCATCAGCAGAACACACAGGACTGCAGGACACAGGTAAGCTTCCTTACGGCACTAGGCTGAGCTGACCAGTGTCTGTCGTATGAAAGCTGTCCACTCTTTTGTACTTTCTGAAGCCTTCTCACTCTGCTGAATCCATAGATGTCACCAATGGCTCCAAAAATGTCATTTTCTGGACTGGAGCTCTTCCCTTGGGCTCATCTCATCAGTCAGGTTTCAATGTCACGTCCTCTGAGAAAGCCTCCTGACCTTTCCACAGACAGGTGCTTCAGTCCTTGAGCGGCAAACTTCCCTGTAATTGTCCCCAGCCTCGGCACATGGTCAATACTCATCTTTTTTGGCTAGACTGACTCTTCCCTGAGAAGTGCATAGTATCTGCCCCAGTCATTGTCACTCCCCCTGGTCCCAGGATGAGGCTTAACACATCAAAGATAGCCCATAATTACCCACTGAATACACGAATAGACAAACACATATCTCTCTTTTTCACAGGATGTAATCTTCCTCTGTACTATTTTTTTTTAAACCCAAAAGCAGGTACTTCAAATGTCTGTCCCTAACCCTCTTAGGTTTTGCAGTCCTTCTGCTTATTTCAGTCTCCTAAACTGGATATCCAACAGATCTTGTAAGGTGGGAACAAGTGTGCACATTCTCTCTCTCTCTCTCCCTCTCTTCTTCAACATTTTTTCTTTTATTGTTTGCAAAACTCCCCTGTGTATTTCTTTTATGAATTGGGCCCTTCTGTTTTATAGCCAGCACTGTTGCACTCACTGCAAAGCATATTATAGCCAAAGATTCTTTTCTTTCTATTTTTTATAGTCTAGAACACAGCCCCCCCCAGAGAATGTCCTCTCACAGAGCATCGGCCGGTAAACTTGGCACAGGCATCAGTGAAATACTTCTCACGAAAGTGCATCAACTTCCTTCTCACATGTTGTGATCCTTCACCTTAACGAGCACACCCAAAAAAAGCCCTGTGGTTTCTACGGCTTGTTAGGTCTATCATCTTTTTAATTAATAGTATTTTTACGAAGTCGTCTGAACTGTGTCATTTCCATTATCAGAAAGGCATTGTCATTAATGAATAATTTTCATTTCTGATCCCTGGTATCATGCTAGTTGATCTCCTGTTTCCATGCCTTCGAATGATAGCATCGTTTTCTGCCCACGATCAAATTTAATTTGGACTCTGATTATATTATGCTGTTGCGACTGAAGTGTCAATTTTTGTCAGGCAATTAGGAGCTATAACCTGTGAAGTTAAGTTTGGTAGGCATTGTAATTGGATTGTTACAGTAATAGCCTGGAACGTTCCTTTTCCTCCTGCTTCTTTGATTCTTGATGCATACGCTCGTCACGAGAACAAAGACATTTGGTTATTATACAACCTTGGGATGTTTGAGACAACAAGATTGCAAGTTGAAGTTTCTGCAGTGATTGTACTTCATCTAATTCAAAATGGGGAGCATACAAAGTTTGGAGGATTTGAAAAAAGAATCAGAACAAAGGGAAAGTATTACAGAGTGCCATGTTAAAAAAAAGTAAGCATGTCTCAGAAGTTAGCTTCAAGATTTTAGACAGGTTGCAAGTGAAAATGAAGAGCAAATAGCTTAGAAGCCCTGTCTTTACCTCTCCCTCCCTCCTTCCCTCCTTCCTTCTCTTTCTCCCTCCCTTCCTCCCTCCTTTCTTTCCTTCCTTCCTTCCCCTTTCTCCCTTCTTCCATCCCTTCTTCTTTCCCTCCCTCTCTCCTTCTTTCTCTCTCTTCCCTATATTCATAGAGCTACTGCTCTTGTCAGACACTGCTCCAGCCCTCCATAAATGGCAGAGAACAATTTCCCTGCCCCTGTGGCTGTGCCCTTTGCAGTGGGGAAGAGCCCACTAAGAAACAAAAATTGATGGGTTTGTAATATGACAAGCAGCAATGAGACCAGTGGAGAAAGGAACACAGGTAAGGGGACCTGCGAGTGTGTGGAGGTGGTTAGTACTTTATTGAGGACTTCTTTGATAAAGTGATATTTGAATAGAGCTCAAAAGGAAATAAGGGACCAAGCCATGCAGGTATTGGGGGGAAGGTTCTTCCAGGCAGAGGGAAGAATGAGTGCAAAGGCCCTGGACAGGAGCTTGCTGTGTGTTTAACAACAGCTAAGAGGTGCATGTGTCTGTTTTTGTGCCATGCTGGTTTTGTTTCCATGGCGCTGCAGTATGTTTAGAAGTCAGGTGCTGTGATACCTCTAGCTTTGCTCTTTTTTGCTCAGGATTGCTTTGTGTTTTCATATGAATTTGGAGATTGTTTTTCTATTTCGGTGATGAATGTCATTGGTATTTTGATGGGAATTGCATTGAACCTATAGATTGCCTTTGGTGTATAGCCATTTTAACAATATTAATACTCCCTATCGGTGAGTGTGGGAGGTCTTTCCATCTTCTCATATCTTCTTTAACTGTTTTCTTCAGTGTTTTATTGTTTTCATTATAGACGTCTTTCACCCCTATGGTTAGGTTTATTTCTAGGTGGTTTTTTTTTTTTTTGAGGCTATTATAAGTGGAATTGTTTTTCTGATTTCATCTTCAGGGAGTTCGTTATTGGTGTATTGGAAATCTATTGATTATATATTGATTTTTCTATCTTGCTACATTGCTGCATTCATTTAAGAGGTCTTAGTCTTTGGGTGAGATCTTTAGGGGTTTCTAAGCATAGGATTCTATCATCTGCAAACAGGGATAGATTGGTTTCCTCCTTTCCTGTTTGCATTTCATGTCTTTATCTTGATTGCTCTGGCTAAAATTTCAAGCACTGTACTGTGTAACAGTCGGAGAGTGAGTGACCTTGTCTCATTTCTAATTTTTAAGGAAATGCTGCCAGGTTTGCCCTACTCTGTATGATGTTGATCATGGATTTGTCATCAAATTAGAAAGCTTCTGCTCTGCAGAGGAAACAATCAGCAGAGAGGAGAGACAACCTGCTAAACCGCAGAAAATCTGCCAGAATCCATTTGACAGAGAACTAATACTCAGCATATAGAAAGAACTCCAAAAATTTAACAGAACAAGGAATCCAGTCAATAAATGGGCAATAATCTGAACAGAAAGTTCTCAAAAGAAGAAGTACAAATGACAAATGCCATCAGGGAAATGCAAGTTAAATCCACATTGAGATCCCATTTCACCCCACTAGAATGGCTATAATAATAATAAAAAAAAAAACACCCAAACTAACAAATGCTGGCAAGGATGTGTGTGTGGGGGGGTTAATTTTTTATACACTGTTGTACAACCTGTATGGATGTTCCTCAAAAAACTAAAAATAGAACTAACATAGGATTCAGTGATATTACTCCTAGAAATGAAGTCAGCATACAAGAGAGGCAACTGCACACCCATGTTTATAGCAGCACTATTCACAATAGCCACACTGTGGAATCAGCCAGGTACCCACAGTAGGTGAATGCATAAGCAAAAGGTGGTCAGTACAGATAATGGACTATTATTCAGCCATAGAAAAGAATGAAATCATGTCATTTTCAGGAAGGGCGGAGAGGGAGGGCAAGAGAGGGTATCTGGAGTGTGTATATACATGTATGAAAATGTCACTACAAGGCACATTAACATGTATAATTTAATATGCCTCAATAATTGTAATAAGAAAGAATAACCAAGAGTGCAGAGTGGCTGGAGCAGGAACAATAAAAGGCAGGGTGGCCTGGGACGATGTCAGTGAGGCTGAGGCCCGGACATCACAGGGAGAAGTGACTCCCAAGGCCGTTCAGTGTCATTGGAGTACCCTGTGACTGGGGATGGCTCACAAAGCTACTTCTCTCCTCTGGAGTTGATTTCTCAGGAGGTTTGCACCATGACTGTGTCCCTTACCAGACACAGTGTCATTTGTTATCCATCTCCTATACCATCCTGCATACACAGTGCCTAGCCCAGGGCTCAGTCCAGAGCACAGGCTCAATCACTGAAAGAATGAATGCATGGTGGAGGCATAGGGTGACTTTGTAATGACATTGTAAGCACCTTAAGGTCCCTCTGACCAGCGAGAAAGCATGTCAGAATGGCTTGTGTCCAATTGAGAAGGAAGACAGACAGACCTAATTTCAAGTTCCACTTCTGTTGCTTACTGACTGTGACACTTATGGCTGTGCATGCCACCTCTCTGAGTTTTAGTTTCTCTGTAAACAAAGGACTGTCACAAAGCATTAAGTGAGGAAGTCGGTCACTGCACTGGACACACAGGGGCTTCCCAGGTATGCATACTTTCTTCTGCTCCCCCCACCCCATGTCTTATGGGATTGGACACAGAGTAAGCAGTTAATTAATTACACATTAGTAATAATAAGGGCTCACGTTTCCTTTAATATATTAAGCTCCCTCAAACTCTCTCTTGGCTCTTGCTGATACAGTGAGAGGAGACTCCAGACAGGTGATGGCAACTAACTGCACCGAGGAGGAGACAAGGGCTTGAAGGGAGATACTGGCAAAGCTTCTCCACTGGTGTGTGATGAAAGGAATGCATTTCTGTCTGTTTTCTGTTGCTGTAACAGAACCCCACATCTGAGTAAACCATGTACAGCAGAGGTGTATTTGGCTTACAGTCTGGAGCTGGGAAATTCGAGAACATGGCACCCACATCTGGTTGGGAGGGTCTTAGTACTGCATCAACAGATGCAGTACCTTGAGAGACAGAAAAACTAGCCTAAACTCAACCTTTTTTTTTTTTAATCAGGAATCAGCTCCCAAGGTAACAAACCAACATCCTTGACCATGAGTTTAACCCATTCCTGAGAGCACAGGCCTCACCACCTGTCACCTCCAAAGGGTTCCAACCTGTGAATTATGGGCACACAGTCAAACCCAGCAGAGCAGCAGACTCCAACCCAGAGGACAGGTGATTCCTGGGAGGTGATGGAGGAGCATGGTTGGTGGGGAACCAAGTGGGAGTGGGGACACAGTGGGATTTCAGCAGAGCCAGGGGCTGACCAGTGTAGGGGAAAGATACAAGGAGACGAAGTGAAGCAGCCAGGACAGTTCCAGAAAAACTCAGGAGCCATGAAGAAACCACCCCTAGCTCTGTTTTGCCCAAGAGGGAAGCTGAGACACAAGGTGTCCTGTTCAAAATCACAGGGCCAGGCTGGGAGGAGGGCAGCTGGGTCAAGACTGTCTGCTGATAGTGTGTCTTTCACTTGGGGGCGATCACTTTGAAGCACAGAGCCCCAGCACAGTTTGATAGGTGCTCATCAGGTGCTCCTGATGTTACAGAACCAGCCCTGCTAGGGGGACACTGACATGGTCCTGACCCACAGCAATGCCAGGCACCACACTGAACTTCGCCAAGGATGCAGGTGGAGCCTTGTGGTACGTGTTAGGCTTTTCACTGCCAACACATGCAGCGACCTCATTATGACAGTGTGCAGAGCTGTTCTTGTTGGGAACCTGTGGCAGGTAGCCCTGGTAGACTCTTCTGCATTGCTTTGCATGCTGCAGTAATAAATAGTAGTTGCCTTTCTTTTAGGTCCAATATCTACTATTGTAGAGCTGTGCCATCCTGGGCAGGGCCCTGCACCTCTCTGGGCCTCAGTTTCCTCATTGATCACTAAGAGCATCTGCAAGACTCCCACTCAGTGCTTCCTCCACCTGGTTTTAGCTCTTCTGACCAGTCCACAGGCAAGCTGGCCACCAACAGTGGACTCTTCAGGGTCAGATTCCAGCTTGTAACATGGGAGGACAAAGAGCAGAATGACCTCAAATGACCTCAAATGACCACTTGACTGTCCTCAAATGACAGAAGGGGCAAATAAGTCCCTCCAGCCTATTTTATAAGGGCACTGAGGCCATCTATGAGGGCTCCACCCTCATGACTTAAACACCTCCCCAAAATCCCTCCCCCAATACCATCACATAGGAGATTAGGTTTCAGCTTATTAAGTGGGGGGCACAAATTTTCTGACCATAGCAGAAAATTCTGGACCCTAAGAACATCAGAGGCTATGGGCAGAGATGTGCCAGGCTGAGGGAGGCTGTCTGAGTCAGCCTTCTTATCTTTGCCAAGGGCTGGCAAAATAAAGCCCATAGGCAAATCCAGCCTGTGCCCATTTTGTACAGATTACAAGCTCAGAATAGTTTTTACAATGAACATTTGCAATTGATGTGATAATAGGAAAAGCTATCAATTATTATACATAATATCTCAAAAAAGAATTCCATTCTTCTTATGTGCAGTGCTCTGTGACAAAAAATCATAATTAGTGTATTTTTAACTTTATTAATAAAAATTTGAGAAATTTTTTTTCTCATGTTTTGCATTTTATCTGCATGATGGCCTTGATTTTTGCCCACTGGCCTTCAAAGCCTGAGCTATTTATTATATCTGGCCTTTTACCTAAAAAGTTTGCCAATTGATATGTTGAAATCTAAAAAGAGCCTTTCCCTTCAGCGAGTGTCTGCCTAGACTAAGGAATCCATCAGCACTTGCATTCTTTTACTCTTGACCTTGACTTTGCGAATCTCACAAATGATGAAAGGTGATACGGAGAATTCCAATGGCCTTTGAAAGTCATAGCCTTGGGTTGGAGGCATGGCTCAAGCTGTAGAGCTCTTGCCTTGCAAGAGTGAAACCCTGGGTTCAAATCCTGGTACTGCCAGTAAATAAATAAGTAAATAAATGAACAAATAAAGCCATAGTCTTGGAGGTGACAGAGGAGGAATTTGGAGTCCACCTTCTAGTTCCAGAGCCCCCTTTCTGTTCACTCCACCCTGTGGATATTTTAAGCACTGTGGATAAGGAATACTTCTCTTACCCATTACGTAGAGTCTGTTATTCTATCTTAGAGCAGCCATTCTGCTAAAATCACCTGAGCGCCTCTCTTTCCAATCTGTCCCTTGGAGCTGGTATATTACCAGCTTAGATTTCAGCGTCATTTCCTGAGTCAGAACAGAGTCCTAAAGCTCCCTTGCTTACCACAAGCACACCTTGGGGAAGGCCAAAGGCAGAGCCTTCACAAACCCTCAAGGCAGCTGTCCAGATGGTCAGTGGCCTTGGTCACTGCCTGGCATCTGGCTCCCCTTCATGGCTGCTCAACCTTGACCTGGAGAGGAGGATGTCCACCCAGACAACACAGAGCCCGGCGCAGTACTGGAGATGCTGGCTGTTCAGTGTGGAAGTGACATGGCCAACCTGGAATAAATTTTAGAAAACTTAACAGAAAATGCGAAAATGCACATATTAAGAAAACAAATACTAGTGCGTGCGACACACACAGTGATGGCAGTGGTCTTTATTAACTTTCTGTGTTGGCCGATCTCCAGTGATGGTGGGATTATCATAGCCAGGCAATCAATACCTCATTAATGGTGAAGCTCCAGGGAGGGGTCGCAAGCCAGGCCTTTGTGTAGTACTTTCTTCTCCCTCCGGCTTCCTTGATTGCATAAAGAGAAACACTGCATGCTTGTTTTCCAACGTGCAAACAAAACCTGTGAGCTGCGTGGGGAGGGGCTCTCATTCCCCAGCACACCTGTCAGCTCTGTAAAACACACACCCTTGTCCTCCTGGTACACAGAGATCTTCAGAAGTTTCCACTTTCTCTCTGATGTCAGAGATGTTTTAACCAGCTGGGGGCAGAATTACATTCTGGAAATTACAGGGGAAGAGGGAAGAAAAAAGTGAATATTACAAATATAGTAGTCTTTCAGTTTCTGATCTGCACTATTAATACATTATAAAACAACTTAAAAAATCCTATCAGGAGAAGTAATGTTTGAAGCCACATTATATTTTAAAAGTGTCAGGACACGGGCAAGTTTACATTTGACAAGTAATTTAAATATTTCAATATATTTTATATCTTTAAAAAAAATCGCCAGGATCAAAACCTAGATGAAACTCTTTCATTTGGTACCTGGGTAAGAAAACATTGAGTTACAAATCTTTTTGACAATGTGGGTTCTGGGTGTTACATAACCATTTTTAATCTTCTGAAATATTTCATTGCCCAGGAAAGCAAATCGGGGACTGGAATTGTGTGCTTTTAAATTCATTTGTCTTAACACTCCCCACTTCCTTCTGCAGCTTTGATGCTCTGATTACTTCCCTACATAAATATAAGCCTGAATCCATTCTGGGTATAAGCCTTATCTCTTTTCTCAGTGGTAATATGCGATGTATAGGGATTCTTTTTTTTTTTTCTCCCTACAATTTAAAGTGAATTTAGTGGCGAATAGTGTCTGTTGACTCAGAAAAGCCCATTTATTTTTCTGTATAATCTGAGCAGTGCAGACAACGGCACCCAGCAGTCCCTCACTTCAGATTCAGATGTAGCAAGGATTTATTGAGTACCTACTATGAGCTGGATGCCCCGCACAGTGTGGCCCTGCCAGTAGAAGAAAGGTCCCTTGCCACTCACCTGTGTGAATGTAAGGACCCTGATTTGTTGCCTGCTCTGGGAAAGACAACTGTCCCCTGCATGCCAGGAAGGGTTGGGGGTGTGGTGCATTTCAGGTTATTCCAATCGGTTCTTCCTGGCCAGGGACCTGGTAATGCAGCAATGCCTGTGGTAGGTAGGAAATGTCATGCCAGGCTGCAGAATGACAGGAGCTGGGGTGCCTGATGTGTGGGAGGTGAGAGAGCACATGTGCCATGGCTCATATTTCTTCTTAGGTTCTTCCGAAGCTTGGTGGTAGTGAATCCAAAGAGTCAGATTCTGGGTCATTCTAGACTGCTGTGGAAACCTTTCTATACCAATGCTTTATCTCTTCCATATATCTACATGTACATCATATATATATATATACACATTTTTTTGCAAATTATTTCCCTTTCTTTTTTCTTGGCACTTTCAACCCGTCTTTCAAGCAATGGGGGGCTCCCAGTGCCCAGCTCCTTAGTGCTGTGATGAAGCAATGAGCTCCCAAAGGACTTGAGCCCCACAGAGTACCCCTCTGAGAATGGCTGTCCCCTAGGTGCCTTAGCCTGGAAATGTCCCCAGTCGTTAGGGCTGAGTGGGAGATGGAGAGGTGTCTTGACTTTCAGCTGCAAAGAGGCATCCTGGGAGCATAAATGTCCCTTCAGCCCATCCAGGGGTACTCCAAAGCCTCCTGTGCCTCCAAGGCAGCATGGTGACTTCTGTTGGAATCCTTGACCCTTGGGTCACAATCTCACAATTAGTGCATCTGCATCTGTCACTAGGCTCTCAGGTCTTCAAGGGCAGGAGATCCCTTTGTCCACTGCTGTGTCCCAGCACGCAGCAGAGGCTGTCCCAGCTCATGCGCTCAGGATGGGTTTGCCAAAAAACATCTGACAGATGGAGTGAAGGAGCAAAGCAAAGGACAAATCCACACATGGATGAATTACAGAGTGTCTCAAATGACCTAGAAAAACATTTTTGATAGAGTATTCCTGGGAAAGTTCTAGACTCCAAATTATACATATAGGATGGATTTTTTTTAAATGCAATAAACACACACATGCTTTAAAAAATTACTGAGGAGAGGGAAGACGTTCATGAGTTCTGGTCCAGTCAAGTCCAGCTGGGAGACTGCAGGGCCACTGGTGGATGATGACTGGGATATTCTCAATGGTGGCCAAGATTCTTTTCCTACAGAGACTTCCTTACTTAGGGAGAATGCCAAGTTCACAAACCAGAATGACCTTGGGAATGTCAGAGGACAGAGTGGAGTGACACTTTTCATTTCTTGGCTATGTGGCATCTACCTGCCCTTCTCTCCTTTGGGGGAAAGTTTGGCATCTGTGTTGATTCAGCAAGAGAATAGCGCAGGGTATTCGCCACTCTCTGCCACCGCTTTCTTTGCTAGAGACTCAGGGGTACAGATCCTTGTCCCCCAGCTGGGTGGGGACTCAGCTAGTCATTCACAAGCCCTGGAGGCCAG
Source organism: Castor canadensis (assembly GCF_047511655.1). Lineage (NCBI taxonomy): Eukaryota > Metazoa > Chordata > Mammalia > Rodentia > Castoridae > Castor > Castor canadensis. The sequence continues at coordinate 12,685,562 of NC_133388.1, read as the reverse complement.
CCTGTGGCAGTGGTGGCTGATGGGATGACCCTTGCCTGGTAATTGGATGCCATGTCTGCTCCCGTGGTCCCACTGGAGCTAGGTGCTCAGCTTTATTCTCATAAAGACTCTCTCTCTCTGCCTTTGTTGCAGAAGGTAGGCCACATAAGTGTCTACTGATTGAACAAGAACTTGTACACATACGTGGATTAGTTGGGCAAGCAGGTGTTGATCCTTTAATCCATCTGAGAACTTGTACATGCCCAGCATGGCTGGGGGAGGCTCTGCCTGTTCCCAGGTCCCCCACCCAGCCCCCTCCCTTCTCTCTGCAGCCCCAGGTACTGACCCTCACCAAATGTGGGGAAGGCTTGGGCTGCCCCCTCTTGTTTTACCTCCCATGTGTTACTCATGGGTGTAGCTCTAGTCCTCTGTGCAATATCTCCATGTCTATCTCTGTCAAGAAATTCTTTCCCAACCAAACTGTCCCAGCCTGTCCTTGTAACCTGCCTCATGCTCCAACCTTTCAAGTAGTTGCCTTGGTCTGTAGACCAGTGAGAGGTGACCAGCCAGGATCTGGGCCTGTACTTCCTGTTAGTTCTCAGACTTGCCACTGTGTGTTCTCTCACCCTGTCCATTGGACTTCCTGTCCCTTCTAATGCTCTGCTGTGTATTTCATCTTGTGCCCTTGATCACTGATCCATTTCTATGACAGACTGGGTGTCCCCAGCAGAAGCCTTGGGGGCCTCCCTGTTCCCCACCCCGTGCTCTACCAGTAACAGTGACCTCTGCAGAGCCTGGTAAGAGTAGGCAGCCAGAACCCCAAGAAAAGCCATGTACAAACCACATGGTGGAGGCTGCAGTGGACTGGGGCAATGGAAGGGAGGATGTCCCGGAAGCTGGATCACCATTGTCGACTGGTTATCTCTTCTAAGTGTCCAAGCACCAGGGCCTCAGGGCTGTGGTCTGAATGTCCACAGAGCTTGTCACTGCAGCTGGGATGCCTGGCAGGTCCTTAGTGTGTAAAGGGTGAGCCTCATCCCCATGGGAGCTTTAAGATGGACTGAGACTAGAGCTTGGCTGTGGCCCTTCCAATTCCACCTCCATTCAGTCTTTTAGGGGCTTTGTGACCTCAAAAGTCTCTCATCCTCATTTATTTATAAAACTCAAAACAAGAAAGTTAAGCCAGAAGGCACATCTGAGATGTTTAATAATAACCGTAACAATGGTCAGGACAGAGTACCATTTACTGTGTGCTCAAAGCTGGACACACCTTGCCCCATCCCATCCCTATGATGAAACCATTCGAACCTTTACTCCCTCTTGTCCAACGTGTGTCACTTCTACCCAGGAAGGCATCAAAGCCTGTACACCTCTGTATGCAAACACCATGACACTCGGCTGGGAGGGTAGAAGGAGAAGCCAGGAGAAGGGAGCCATCTGATGACATTTCAGGTCACTTAGTCCCTAAATGTGCAAATGAAAAAATACTAATTGGTAACTGATCAGATTATCCTGTTAGGAAGATAGATGGTTGTAATGGCTGCAAGGAAAACAAGCGTGGCGATGAACTATGGAATTGTATGTGGGTTAGATTCAATATTAAGTCACCCTGTGATCATGGAAGATTGATATTTGGGTTTCTGAGCTATTTCTCTTTAAGGATTTGGTCGCTGGGTGTTAGCCTCAAATACAGGAAGGTAAACGACACATGAAGACAGGACTTGAGTGATTCCCATGGCCTCTAGGACCAACACCTTTGTTCCTGAGAAACCCTGAGTGCAGACTCGTTTATTGCTGATGCAAAACTTCTGCCCTGAGGACACAGGCATGAAATCAGAATTTTCTTGCAGGACAAGATAGAAAAGGGTGTTATAGGGTCCAATCCTCCTTTCCCTTTTTTTTCTTTTCTTTTCTTTCTTTTTTTTTTTTTTTTTTGGTGTCACTGGAGTTTGAACTCAGGACCTCTCACTCTGCTAGTCCTTGTGTGTGTGTGTGTGTGTTGCCTATTTTCAAGATAGGGTCTCATGAATTATTTGGCTAGACTGACTTTGAACCGTGATCGTCTTGATCTCTGCCCCCTGAGTAGCTAGGATTGCAGGAGGCATGAGCCACCAGTGCTTTTTGGTAGAAGAAGGGAAGGAGCAGTGAGAGGCTAACGGGCTTGTGTGATGTGGTGTCCCTCAAAGGCAAGACAAGAGCCAGAACTGCAGTCCAGCCTTTCAGACTGTCCTGCGGGAATTTGAATGTTAGAAACCCTCCTGCTGCAGCTGACCTTGACCCTAGCCCAGCCCCGAGACTGCTAAGCTTTTGCATAGCCTGCTGGCTTTGCACTCACTTCTTCCTCCTGGTTGTAGCCCACACACCAGGTTAAAGATAACACATCTCTGAAGTTTCTCTCTCTTGTGACCTGTCTCTCCACCTTCCCCAGGTCTACCAGGTAATCTGGTGTTTAGCAATGCCATATCTGCTAGTGGAGATTAATAACTGCTAGTGGAGGGGTAAAAAAAATGCAGAATGAGCATTGGGATTCCAGGGAATTCCCATTTGTGGACCACATTGCCCATCTTCCCACTCATCGCCCTAAATGTCATGCCTCTAACTTTTATTTCAGGTTCTATGAGCCATCTGGTGCTATTTCTGTGTTTCCTGCTAAGATCTAACTTGAGATATTTCATTCAGGAAAATGTCTGTCTCCTGTGCAGAAGTGACATTATTTGTCACTTTCAGACAATTCAAGTTATATAGCATTGCATTTCCTTTTTTGCTTTGGCCACTAGGAAATCCAGAACCTGGCTCTAAACTCACTCAGAGTAAACATATTGATGCTTGTTTGTTAAAATCCCATTTTCTTATTTCAAGACTTCTTTTACAATCTTATTTCATGTTGGCCATTTTTGCTGCCTCAAATCCTTTTTTTTTCTTTAAATTGAAAGATGTGGGTATTTATACACCCAATGAGTACAGTTAAAAATAACTTTTTTGAAGAATTACACCCTATGTTGTTTCAGGGGTCCTGATCTAGATTACAGATCATCTGAGCACCCGGGGCTTCTGATCACCAACACTGGCAAGGTTGAGCCTTTGTATCTGAAGCTGCTTCACTGCCACCTCTGCCACCATTGCATGTTGGGGCCCCTGTCTGGGCCCTGGGCTCGCTCGTGGAGGCTAGAGCATGCCTTCTGTCTCTTCACCCTCACATCAGCCCAGGGTACCCATGCCTGCGGGTTTCCGGGTCTCTCTCCAATGCGCCAAGTGCTCCATGAGAGCTGCATGGCAAAGAAAGGGAACTAAAACGCTAGCACCAGTGGTCACCACGTCTTCCCAGGCTTGGTGTGATAATCAGCTTCTTAGGATTTTATCCCAGGCTTTCCTCAACCTGACCAGTTAGCTCTTTGGCCTTCCTCTCTGCCCTGTCCCCTGCTTCTTCCACCGCCATGTAAAACCCCTTCCAACATGGAATTTCCTTTCCTCTGCTTCTTGCCCAGGCCAACTCTCTTACTCATCCATTAAAACCCCAAGGACATGGCCTGTCTTTCTGAGAAAACTCTCTTCATCTCCCCATACTTCTATTTAGTTATTTGCTCTATATTTTTGCTATTTTTTTTTTTTTTACTGTACCTGCACAGTCACTGTTTGTGATGACACAGTGAAGTGATTAGCTCGCAGTGTGGAGCGGAAGCTTACATACAAGCTTAGCTACCCAGCCTCAAATCTCGGCCCTGCTGCCTAGCAGCTATGTGACTGACTTAATGTCTCTGTGCCTCTGTCAACTGGGATAACAAAGCACCATGGATGGTGAGGTACAGAAGGTCAAGTGCTTAGAACAGTGTCTGTCAAGGAATGCCCTTGGGTCATGATTGGCAGTCTGTGATCTCCTGTCTTTCCCCTGACTCTCTAGGGCAAGGTCTCCCTTGTGCTTTTGCTACGTTTTCTTCTTCTTCAAAAGTCAGGAGGTGATGGAATGGATGAATGAGCACACTGCCTTGTGGGAAGTGCGATTCCCTCTCCCCAGATCTTGTTTACTTCAGGACAAATTCCTTCCTTGTCTTTGCAGAGAGCAAACCCAGCCTCCATCCCATCCCAGACCCAGGGCCTCACAGCCTCTGGATGGACATCTCTCCCTCCCTCCCTGCCTTCCTCCCTCCTTTTGGCTCCCCACCTGTAGGGAAGGTCCCAGCATTGGCCCTCACCAGATCCCATGTGAGGCACCTGTGATGGGAAATGTCCCCAGACCCAACAAATGCAGAAGCTCCAGGGGAACAGGGTCCACGAGGCAGGAAAGGTGGCCATCTCCCTTGAGGCTTAAAGGACAGAGGACATAGAACTGATCTGTGTTTAAACAGCAAGATGCTGGTGGGTTTCTTTCACCCTTCCCCCACTTTCCCTTAGACAGAAATGGGCAGGACCTGGGACCCTCAAGAACCAGTTCCTCTGTAGCCAGCCACAGTGGGCCAGCATGGACTGTTGGGTGTCATGCACCTCTCAGTGAGACCCTGGCTCATGGTAAAGAAAGACAGACAATCCCATCCACAGCTTCAGCCAATCCCAGCAAAGGGGCTACCTGGAATAAATGCTGGAGCCTAGAAGACAAGTGTAGCCTATGGGTGTTGGCATGGAAGCTTCCTGGAGGAGGTGACTCCACACTGCTGTCCTGAGGAGTGAGTGGGAGTTGGCCTCGTTGAGCCAGGAAGTTTTGAACGAGTGAGTAAACCAAACTTCTAAAAAATTTTCCAAATGTTTGCAAACTTCCTCAATTGGCGTTCTCAGTATGATTCTACTGAGTGGACCAAAACCCCTAAGGGACAAAAAAGTGTTGCTAACTGACTGACTGGGTTATAAGCTGATAACCTGCCCTACTATGTGAGTTGTGATATTAGGCTCACTCAGAGATGTGTAGCCCCTAATATTGCCCCCACTCATGACTGCCGTTGGAACAGCATTCATTTCTCCTGAATGTCTTGCAAAATATTAAATGATCAAAAAGTGTTTCCTGGTAATGGTGTCCAGCCACTCCCTCCAACAGCACCATCCACAGAGCTCCTGGGGTTGAAGGATTTCTTCTTCCTACTTCAGGGTTATGAATTGTGACTTAAAAATGGTTACAATATGAGCCTGCTAACCACTGTTAAGAGGATGGCATTTGAAGCAGTGTCTCCACTATGGAGATTTCACAGCTGGACTCGAATCTCTTTGGGGAGCATCGCTCCTCGCTGGTGTTTGCACAGTACAATTGAATTAGTAAAAGTACAATAAAGTGTGGGGAAATGCCGAGCTATAAGAACCGAAAATAAAGGATAATTTAATCATTAAACTTGGCTCTGGTTTTGAGGACATTCATCGCTATGGAGCTGCTAGAACAGATTTCAGCTTGCATTTTAATGGTGAACTTAAATCTGAGTGGAGGAGACAAACTGCTCGCGAAGGGAAGCCGAGCTAATCAGTGCAAGAGCTCCATCTTGGAGTCGAAGCCCTCCATCGTTTGTGCGGAAAGGAGCGGAATTAGCCAAGCCCTGTCTGGCTTTGAGTTGATTTCCAAGTTCTTCAATTATTGGAGACAAGCCCAAACTCTCTCACCAGGCATGTGGAGCCCTCTATATTCAGGGACCCCACTCCCTTTCCAAATTCCCAGGGCCTACACTTGGCCCTGCCCTTGGTGCCATTTGACTCAGCCTGCTTCTCCTTCAGGGCCCATCCCAAAAGCCTCCCCTCACTGCCATCTCTTGCACCTTGAACTTGAGGACTTGGAGAGTGGACTATGGGGTCAGAATTTTGGAGACACTTTCTTTATCTGTAAGGTAGAGATAATAATAAAACCTGCCTTGAAGGTCAGTGCCCTTGTAAGGTGCCTGAATGTCCTGTTGTCCTGTCCCCGGTGCATGGAAGCTTTGACGTTCTCACTATAAATTGCACCAGAGCACTCATGCATCCTTCTTGCAGATGGTCAGATGTCCATGGCTCATCTCCCCATGAGATGAGAAGGAAGGAAAAGATGACTTACTTACCTTTGCAAATAGTAAGATGTTCAACAAATGTGCAGATACCTGCTCTCAGCAGCTTCTTTGTGCCTGAGTAAGGCAGGTGGCTTCCCAGTATTTTAATGTTGGCTCTACTTATTTCACTTATGGTGGCCTTCTCAACAGAGGGAGGACATGCTCGGTCCCTGTGTGCCTGACCCTGAGCTAGGTGCTTTGCCAAGAACCCTAAGAGACCAGAACTGCCATAAGCCTTCCACGTGCCACTTCCTCAGTTAGCAAAAGACCCCACAAGGAAGCTTCCAAACCATCAGGCAGCTCAAGGTGGGTGTTTCTGTGGGGAAAGGGCACACAGGCTCCTTTCATCCTGAGGCTCCTTGGGAAAGGCCTACTTCCTAAAAGCTGGCTCAGTGAAAAATCAAAGACTACACCTGGCAGGAGGGGACTCGGGGACACACAGCCTGGGGATGATGCTGGCTTCCACAGGGATGGAGAAATGTCACTGCACACCATCTCAAGGTCCCGTGATGTCAGGTCAACTGCTGAAAACTTGTCCTAGTAAGCATTTATACCATAGTCCTTAGCAAGTGCTAAAACTCAAGGTGGTGGTCTGATTTGGCTCTCGTGAACTGGCCGAAAGCATGCTTGGCCCTTCCCAGCTACTGTAGGGACAGCATGAATCTTGAAGGACACCCGGTGGTCTCCACTAGGTGCAATAATAACCCTACTTGAAGGATGAGGAGCTGCAGGCTTAGGCTGCTGACTGCAGACCTTTCCCTGGACTGCAGAGCTGAGGGAGTTGATTTGAAACAGGCTTCTGAGTCCAGCTCTTACAGCCTTATCTTCTGGTCTCCCCAACCCACAGCACCCACTTGCAAGGTTATTAGCCATTCTCTTTTAAATGTACACATGTGTACCCTCCCCCAGACTCTTTCAGAATGAGATGGGAAAAGGGGATGATTTTTTTTTTCCACTGCAACTAGGTTTGATTAGAATTGAAACTACTTTATTTTCTCTTTTATCATTATTAAAAATAAATTTTTCTTTCTTTGTCCAAGAATTGTTACAGGAAACATTATCGAGTGGGGCCACAGCTCTGCACACCACAGTTTTGCACATTGTTCAGCAACTATTAAAGACCAAACGACATTTTTATTCCCTCTCCCAGAAAATGTGGTGGCTGACTATTTTTTACTGAGTATTTTCCTAGTAAATCTCACTGCTAAATTGGCCACTTTATTCATGATGATTTCTTCAAATATATCATTCTTGTGGCACAATATGAATAATGAAGAGGAATATTTTCAAACACATAAAGGCTCTGAATAAAACTAATGGGTGAGGCTTTCAGCAGAGTCGAGAAGGGCTTGATCAGTCTGCAGCATGCCTTCGAGACAGATGGGAGACTGCTCTGTCCCTGGTCCCTACACAGTGTTCCCTATCTTTGGCCTGGCTCCCCACATCCAGGGCTGGCCTGAGTATCACGTTAGTTCTTGGTGGCTCTCTTGGCCTTGCTTCTCACAGTAGTCACACATCTGTGCTCACTCACTACCTGAAAGTAGTCCACACTTGGACATGGGAGCCACCTGTCAGAATTTGAATCCAACTCTGTCACTCATTCCTCTGAACCTCTGTCCGGTCATCTGGAAAAATGGGATGAATTTTAACTATTAGAGGTGTCCACCTCTGATTTTAAACTTCTTAAAACACTGGTGGCAGTAAGGGTTCAAAGTCACTTCATTACAGTGACTGCTATCATCATAATCACTATCCTTTACCACGTGTCGGGTGCCCCTGTAGTCAGGATAGTTGTGCATTGGCTCCCTGAGCATGGTCCTGTGTAAGTCAAGTTGTCGCTCATGCCATGAATGCTACAGGGGAGGCACAGCCCCAGGAACCAGGAGTGCTCCCTTCCAAAATTTGGAGGATGCAGACACTGACTGATGACCTCGCAAAAGGGAGAAAAGGAGACAGAGGACCCATCCTGAAGAGCACCCCGTCTCCTTCCAGGTCATGTGTCCCAAGGCTGGTTGCGGGCATCGGGCTACTGACCCATCACAAGGAGCAGTGGGAGGCACATTGGATTCCATGTGGCAAAGGCCCTCCCCGCACTCTGTGTGCACCCTCAAGTGAGGGGTGCACCCAGGTGCCCTTGCTGAGCCACAGATCTTCCCAGGGGACTTGCCTTTACCTTCCACCTCCAAGGAAATGCAGTGGAAGGTCAAGCTTGCAAACATGCTTGGGCTGTCCTGTGCCTTTGAGGGTGAGTGGCAACCAGGCCTCCTGCTCCCTCTAGCAGATCCTGCTGGGTTACAGATCAGCCCATGGAAGTAGCACCCCAAGCATCTACCCCTGCACATCCATCTCAGATGTTCAGCTCCCAAATCTTGACATCTACAGGCCCTGTGCTGTGCCTTAGGTGGCAGGCTGCCAAGCTTCCTGTGAAGCCACCTGCCTTGCTTCCTCCCTCCTTACGCAGGAGACCTGCTGGAGGACTAGGATGCTGATGCCAAGGGATGGAGGCCAATGAAACCACGGCAGAACCTGACTTTACCAGACAGGGTGTGGCACCTGGCATGTTGTCTTTGGAAAATCATTTAGTTTCTCTATCTTTCCCCATTTGGCAACACACACCCTCCCCCCCATAAATATACACATGTACATGTACTCACATATCCATCCACATATACACAAATGCACACACATACACACATGCAATGGAATACATGTACACACATACACAGATATGTGCTCATACATACACACTCATGTTCACACATGCAGTCACATTCTTACAGCTCTATACATGCACATATATGTACATGCATATACTTACGTGCTCGCACACATGTTCCCACATGCACATGCTTGCACACATCTGTATGCACGTATCCACATGCACTCACACACATTTTGGAATAAGACACAGCAGATGCTCCTCCTTTCAGGCTTTAGGGTGTTCAAGACTACATTCTTGTTTCCTTAATTGTTTTTAAAGTTTAAAATCCTTAATAGCATAGGGAAAACAGGGTCTCTGGAAAAAGAGCAAAAAGCCTCCAGATAAAAAACAAAAGCAGGCTGACATGATGGCAAAGAGAAAAAATAGAGAGCTAAAATAAGAAAACAATGTAAGGACATTACACGGAACAGAACAATAAATATACATAGAGTTTAGGGTAGAAAACAGCAAAATTGACATTAAGGTAATTTGAATCAGTGATGTAGAAGACAAACTTGAGAATTATCCTAGAAAGAAAATGCAAAAAAAGGGTGAAAATGACGAGAGGCCTTTCATATGGATGATAGAGAAAAAGATCAAATCTTGCACATTTTGGGGGAGAAAACAGATGATGGAAATAGAAGTTATAATAAAGATGTCTGGAGAAAGTTCCCTCCCTCCCTCTCTCACTCCATCTCTTTTTCTCTCTCTTTCTTTGCAGTGCTGGGGATCAAGGCCTGTGCACTCTAGGCAAGTGCTCTACCACTGAGATAGACTCTCATTTCAAAAGTTTTCTTGCTGGGTGCTGGTGGCTCACACAGATAATTCTAGATGCTTGACAGGCTGAGATTGGGAGAATCATGATTTGAGGCCAATCCAGGCAAACAGATTGCAAGATCCCATCTCCAAAAACTAACCACAGCAAAATGGACTGGAGGTGTGGCTCAAGTGATAGAGCACCTGCATTGCAAGCATGAGGCCCTGACTTCAAACCCCAGAAATACACACACACTCACACACACACACACATACACACACACACACACACAAAGTTTTCTTAAACTGCAAAAAAAGAACTAAGAATTAGGACTTACGAGGAATATGGTGTCCTTGTGTTAAACACATCGGCATTGAGAATTAAGATCAAGAAAGCAAAAGTGACTTGGTCAAATCTGCCAGGCAGGTTAGGTGGTATCCTTTTCTATTTTCTTGTACGTCCTTGTGTGTAGGCGTGTGTCTGTGTGTGTAGGTGTGAAAATAGAACGAGAGATGGAAATATATACGAAGGAAGAGAATTAGTGGGAGAAAATACTTTCAAGGGTGGCAGTAGGCTCAGGATTGAGAATCAGGACTCTAGTGTCCAGCAGCCTAGTTTGGATCCACCAGACTGCACCTCCAACCAATCAAGTGACAGTGCCCAGTAGGTCACCTCCCTTCTCTGAGACCTGGTTCTCTTATGTGTGTACTGGTAAACTCTAGGCTGATGGCGGTGGTACCTTCTCACGGAGTTTGGTGAGATAGACATGCAGAGCTCCAGCAGAGGGGCAGATAGGAGTTAGCTCTGTTGTGGACATTAAAAAATTGGGGGAGAGACATAGAGAGGGGACGAGGCTGGACACGAATGGCCACCCTGGGTTGGAGAATAAGATGAAGATACCAGAGCTGTAGAAAGTCGTGCCAGGCTCTGTCTTGCACTTTCAGCATTTCTAGGGCTGGGCGTCAATCAGTCTACTCTGGGCATCCAGAGCCTCAGTCAGAGGCATCCTCTCTTCAGCTGATACGGGGATCAGCAAGGTGACAGGCCACTAGCACACGTGTAGGTCTATGATTGCCAGTGACGTCCACCAGAAACTCCAGGTGGCATAGCATGCAGAAGGAGCTTGTGAGGAGCAAGCCAGTGATACCACAGGACACGAGAGGGTCATGGCCTCAAGTCACAGCTCACAGTTTAGGGAGGATAAAGGCTTAAATATCCAGTACAATGTCATGATGGAGAATGACAAGTGTGTTGAGTGGGAATGTATATTCAGAACTGGACAGTGGACCATCTCTCTCCCCTACATCCCAGAGATTAACGGGGACTGTTGGCGGGGGAATGCTTCTGGGTTGCAAAGCCAAAGGCAAGTGGCTCCCTGCATTCCAAAGTCTTTCTGTCCGCCTCTGATGCAGACAGACCGACATTCCTGAATACATAGAAAAATGGGAAGCCAGAGGGCCAGTTCTTATCACTAGTAAACTTCAGACTTGGGACTTGAATCCAGATCTAGGTCTATCCAGACCAGCATGTGTTCTCTTTAATATCTACCCCTTTGGAATTCCAGAGAGGAAATTCAGAGTGCTTTGCCTTATGTTTTTATGGCTTCACTCCCATGAGTCAATGAATCTTTAAAGGGTATTGTCAGGGATTTGAGTTGATTGACAAACGAGTCAGCAGATACATAAAAGAATGGCTGAATAAATTCTGGGAGAAATAAAATAGATATTTCTAACTAAACTTTCAATGACCTATTAAACCTGGGGTCTCTTGAGCCCTCTCCTTCCAGCTGACCTGTAAAGACAAGAATGTGCCATTTTAGAGGGTACCTGCATCCTCTGCTTGCCTTCGTCTTCATTCTACTTGCTCTAAGAGCAGATCTCAATGCTGGGTCCCTCGGATTCTCCCCTCAACACCCTCATACTGGTATGGGATTGTGGAATGTCCTTGTTGGGAAGAACCAAGGGGAGTTTTCCTTCTGAGAGGAAAACAAAGCAGGCATCTGCTATATTCCCCAAATCTAGAACTTGGGAATTCTATGTTATCCTAGGCTGAGCTGAGAGGAATAAACAAAGTAGTTTGTATTTTATACAGTGTCACCTACAAAGGACACATTTGGGAGGTGGTGCCTAGAAAACTTACGTCCTCCTGAGCAATTACAGCTGAGACCATTAGTTTTCTAATTTTGGTCTTGAAAAAGGATTTTGAAGTTCATCTTGTCCACTCCTTAATAATATTTTGAACTTGCCTCTTCCATGAAATCTTCTCTGATGGCTTCTGCCCCCTTGTCCAGACTAAATTAGTCACTGCTTACTCTGTGCTTGAACCCTGTACATTCTTTAATAATCACAGTGTTTGGTTGGGTATGGTGGTTCATACCTGTAATTCCAGCTACTCAGGAGGCAGAGGCAGGCCAGTTTGGGCAAATGTGCAAGACCCTATCTCAAAAACAAAAGCAGCAACAATAAAAATACAAGCAAGAGGACTAAGACATGGCCCAAGTAGCAAGTGCAAGGTCCCATTGCAGGGGAAGAACAGCTGTGTTTTCCAGAGGCAAACATCTGAAACTGAGTCTACCTGACTTTTTGGGAAGAAAGTTGATCGAAGGTTATGATGTGGTTCAAAATCAGTAATCTGAATAAATAGGGCTGTGAAAGGTCAGGTGTGGTAGCAGCTCCAGGGGACTCGGTAGCAGGAACCACGACTGTTAGGGAACACTCATTTTGACTGTATTCCTTTTTGTGTTGTGCCATGGATTATTTGAGCCTGCTTTTTCTTTGGCAGAAGACAGAAGTTCTCAGCTAACCTGATTTCCCATCCAAAACCCTACTGGAAGCCAATGTGCTGTTTGCAAATGTGGAACAACGAAGAGAGGCCCTTTGTCTCCCTCCGCAGTGTAGCCACTGGCATGCATGTCTGCACTGACCTGGTCCCTCAGGGTTGTGGATGTGTTCAGAAGAAGAACAGTGCTGCTCACAGGCACTCCATGAACTTGGCTTAAAATCTGCCTGCTGCTGGATTCAGAGCCAGGGGACAGTGGCCAAGGAAGGTAGATGGATTTGCCACTCAACCAGAAGCAAATGATCTTCAAGAGACTCTTTACTAAACAGATCTACCACTCCCAAGAGAATCAAAAAGAGCAACACCAGCCCATCAGATCTTGTCCCTTAAAGTCCTTTTATGGGGGAGATGTTGGATCATGACAACAAAATGTGACATGTCTTTGTTTCCAGAAGAACTCTGAGAAGTGAAGAGTGGATGTCAGGGCCTCCTGAACCAGGGTTTCAGACAGCGAGGGCTTCTCAATCAACAAAATCTACTTTTGTGCCTCTCTATTCCAAACATCCAAATAACACCTAAACAAGTGTGCTGCTATTAGTTCCTCAAGAAACCCTTCAAAGAGCCTGGCCTTGTTGATAAAAAGGAGAGAGGAATGGAAGTGGAGCGATGAGGAGGGGAACAGTGCAGGTGGGCCAGTGAGTGAAAGGAACAGAACTTGAACCTGGAGTGGATGCTGTCCTACATGCCAGAGAAGTACAAGGAAGGGGCTGTGGTGCTGGGCAGAAAGGATCAAGGATTGTGCTGGGGCCAGGCTGCCATGGTTTGCAGAGAGAACTGATCCAGGTGAAGGGAGGGAGGCTGAATTGCAGGTTTAAAAGAATCAGTATCTGTAAGGGACTTAGGTTACTAACTGGAGGATCATGGGAGGAGCCTTGTCAAGAAGACAGGGTCTGGCATTTTCACACTGTTCTCATCTCTCTCTCTCTCTCTTTCTCTATCTCTCTGTCTTTGTCTCTTTCTATCTCTGTCTCTCTCCCATCTTTTCCCTTCCTCCCTTCAATTCTTTCCTTCTTTCCTTCCCTCTATCCCTCCCTTCCTTCCTTCCTCCCTCCTTCCTTCTCTCCCTCCTTCCTTCCTTCCTTCCTTCTCTTCCTTCCCTCCCTTCCCTCCTCTTCCTTCTCTTCTTCTCTTCCTTCCCTCCTCTTCCTTCCTTCCTTCTCTTCCTTCCCTTCTTCTCTTCCTTCTCTCTTCTTCCTTCCCTCCCTCACTCCCTCTCTCCCTCTCTCCCTCCCTTTCTTCCTTCCTTCCCTCCCTCCCTCCTTCCTTCCTTCCTTCCTTTTTTCCTCTCTTCCTTCCTTATGGTCTTACTATGAAAATGGGGACTCTTATACAAGAAAGCATTGCTTTCACAACTATATGTTGGGCAAGGGCCCTATGGTAACACACTGGAACATTTTTCTTATCTTGGAATTCCTCCTGCCACCCTGGGTCCAACCTTTGAGCCTCTCCTGTGATGACTATAAAAAGCCTAGTCCATCACTCCAAATTTGTACCTCACCATCTTACAGTCTCTCTCATTGTTTTATGCTTATCTAATCAATAGGATTTCAAATTTCTTAAGGGCAGAGAACTTAGGAGATAACTTGTCCTTTATTAAGGACAAGTTTGAGGTTGTGAGATGCAGCCCCCCCAAGGCTCAAGTAGGGAACACTGCATTGTCCCTGTTCCTGTTCTATCCCCTGCCTAAAGCCCTGTCTTTCAGCATCCAGTATAAGACAGGAATCAGATAGGTTCTGAGAACGTGACTTGATAAGGCCTCTCATCCAAGGCACACCCGTGTGGTGGAAGGACAGGGACCTATGCTGGTACAGGATCTGCAGCCACACTGAGAGCCAAGTAGGGTGAGAAAGTTATTTCCAGGGAAGCCCAGTGGCCTCAGAGGAGGGGCAGCTCTGAGCTGGGCAGGGAAGATGGCACATTTTAGGGGGTGTGGTGACCATTGCCTTTGCATAGTTTCCCTGTGGCTGGAAGATGCAAAGAGTCTAGATGCTTTGCTTTGGGAATGGTAAGAGTTAAGGTGCACCTTACACGCTGTCTAACTTATATCCAGGACGAGTTTATTCATTCACAGTTTCTAGCTGGTTGACTTTTATAAATGAAGCAATAAACACAACAATATTAAATATGCATCTCTAATATTTCTTCACATTCATTTCCACTGCCATCACTCTCGAGTACCCAAGTGCGTCCTTTGTTGAGGTTTCTTCCTTTTGTATTTGAGCTTCTATATGCAAGAGCATTTTTGATATACAGACTCTACTATACTTGGTTAAAAAAACAAAACAAAAACCAAAATAACAACAAAAAGCCATTTCCCATTCTGTGATGAGCCCCAGTGACATTTCTTTGAACACAAGTTACCTGTGTGTTTTGAATACTCCATGTTGGGGAGACTACAACCTTTTAAAAGAGGCCAGGGCATGACTCAATTTGTGCAACCTGCTACATGTAACATGAGCTGTTGATTTTAAAAAATAATAAACATGGCTGCTACATTAACAGATGAACTGTAATATTACAATGTAACACTTAATTTTATAACAGTTTTCTAATATGAAGACCATGTCTTCACTATTATTTTTTCTAAAAGAAATCTGAGGTTTTATATATATATATAACTGACATTTTACTATAATTAAGTGACTCTTTTGTGGGGGAGTTTTTCTTAATCCATCGATCAGCTCACACCCTTCTTTCCGAGGAAGTTACTAAAAGCAGAAAAAAGAGGCTCAAAGTCTCCCTTAGTTACCATTCTGTTCAAAATGTGTCCCCACCTAATATAACTTGCTCGTGTCATAAAATACAAAGGAAAGTACTTTTCATGCCAAATATCACAGAAGTGCTCTCTTTTCTATACTGCACAAGAAACTGAAGTGATGTGTTCATTTTAAATTCCATTCATGTAGGTTCTAATAAAAGCTATTATAAAATACAATTGTATGGAGACAAAAAGAGAGATAATATCACTATAGCTCAATATAAAATTTAAGTAATTAAGACATGAAAACTATTACACAATTTACTACAAATGCAGTGAGAATAATAAAATGTTTAACCCTTTCCCTCCTGAGTCTTCTCTTGCTCCTCCCCCGCCACCCTGCAAAGCCTAATGGAAAGACACAGGTACCTGGAAACACATACAGAAATATTGCAAAGCAAACCATTTGGGGACTGCATGAGGATGATAACGAAAGGACAGTGACTTTTTTTTTTCCTTTTAGGTATCATTTAGAGATTGCTACATTCTCTACCGTGTGACCAAAACTGATTTTGCCCAGAGAAAATATGAAATTGCCTAATCTAGCTGATCAGCCTTCTTATGGCATAATTAAACGATTAAATTGTTGACAACAGAAGGCCTCACGGGACAGTGGACAGAGCCTGACCTGAGGTCACGCAGATTTCAGTTCAAATCTTGTCTCCACTGCCTGCCAGCTTTGTGACATCAGGCCATGTTGAGATTCTGTGCTCACAGTGAATGAACCTATTTTCTTTTCTGAGCTTCTCAGATGGCTGTCAACCAGGTGATGGGGGAGTCAGTCTCTAGAATGGGGCAGCGGGATGATCGTGGTTCCCAAGTAAACCCCAAGCAACAGGAAGGACTAGGAATCTCTGATTTTCCTGGATGGTGGCATATATCAGTCTGAGATCATTTTGGTGTCACCAGACTGGGCACACCATCAATCAGAAAAGGGAGGTGATCTTTCTTGGTCAGCTCTTTCCACACTTTCTGATTTCCTTCAAGAGCAAGGATCGCAGGGTTTGCCTTGTGTCTCAGGAACCAGCTGCCTTCAATGGCTAGTGAGGAGGTGAGGTCGTAGGCTTGGAGCCTGCTTTAGGAGACTGTTTCCCATGAGAATGGGATAATTTTGTTTTTTAAATTGTATTTATTTTCATGGTGATATAAATTTCCATGTGAAAGAAATTTATTTCAGATAAATTCAAAAGGAGAGGAAGAGAACTTTGCTGATGTGTGCCCAAATGCCACTTCACTGCCTGGCTTATGGTAGATGCCCAAGAAACACCGGAGTGGAAATGCAAGTAATACTACACAGACAGGGACAGTGTCCTGGTGACTGGGGCAGGTAATTGGTTTCTATTACACGTTTCTGCTAAGATTAGTGGCTTGTGTTTTCCTCAAACATTCCTGATGCTTCTTTAAGCACCGACACTCTCACTCATGCCCTCTCCCTGATGGGAGTGTCTGTATTTCCTCATTCTCCCAAGGCCCACCTATGATCTACTAGGTGTTTGTCTCTGAGCCTGTGAGTTTTGGGGACCCCACAAAAGGTCAGGCATCTTATGTTAATTCCACCTATAGGGTCTTCCTGAGTGCTGTGCCCACAAACCTTCCCAGGTGACTGCACTTACCAGGCTTTTCTGTTAACTCCACCCCACTACACAACACGCTGTACCTCACCTATGGCCAAAGCAACTGAGCAGGCTGGGCCCCTGGACCCTCACCCCATGTCCCCCGGCCAGCAGGCCACCCCAGGGGGAGACGTGAAGGAACGCTGTGGGAGCCATGGGAATCCCAGCTCTCCTGAGGAAAGGAAAGGTATGTCAGGTTGTCTCGCTGTGTGGAGGCTTGTTGTGTTTAAAGAGTTGGTCTGATTGTTTTCTACTGAAAAGAAAATTGTATTAATTATACCCTATTGGCAAAATTGGAAGGAGAAAGAAAAGAAACCCACTGGCTTTACTACATAAAGACAATGAACATTTATAATTTGGGGATTTTTCCAGTCATATTTGTACCAGTCAGGATAGACTACATTATGCTGCATTAACAAAAAATATCCCCAAATATTAGTGGTTTAAATCCACTCGAGTTAATACTCCCCCCTGTGCTCTGTGTCTACCACAGGCCTGTCAGACCAGCTCTAGCCCTGGTGACCACAGAGGGACACAGAACTAATGGAGTCACTTGACTTCAATACAACGACTTGATTGTTGTGCCAAAGGGAAGAAGAGTTCTAGAGAGACCCACACCAACCATCAAGAGTTCCAATCTAGAAGCACAGGCTTTGCTCAAACTCACAATTAATGAACCACCTGGGTGTCAATCTACCCCGTCAATAAAAGTCCAAAGTCAGGAATACTTGATGAATGATGTTAACAGCCACACATTGGTACTGGGGAGGGGGAAAGGGGAAGTAATGTGATTCCAAAAAATGCACGTTAGTAGTGGAATGTTGAAGAACTCAGACAGGCACATTGGAAATAAATAAAAATCATGTCTACTTCCGCTGCTCACTGACCACCCCTCCAGATAATTGGGAGCTATATCCAGTTTTGCTTTTGTGCCTACATAAAAATAAGGATACTTTGAAATAACATCAGTGGAGCCCACTATTCCTACTTCATACATTGTGTTTTTAGAAACATTAAATATTACTGTATACCATGCCCATAATTATTTTTAAGCAATTTTCTATTCATTTTATAATTAAGAGTTTATTTTTTTCTGGTGTATCTTATTCCACCAACCTCTACCCAAATCTTGCCTTCCCTTCATCCCCTCCCCCCACACGACTGACCTTACACTTCCATTGTTATTCGACTCCCTATCCAGTCACCAGAGGCCACAGCACTATTTGAGGACGTCTCAAGTCAGGGTCTGGTGAAATTGCTTGTGTCCAGGCCGAGCAGTGAGACAGGAGACCCAGGTAGACCTCCCAAGGTAGCATCCTTCCCAGCTGGGAGACCTTGAGCAAGTCATTTATGGTCTCTGACGGACACTGTTCTCATTTGAAAACCAGGACCAACATTGCAACCCTGTCTCAGGGAAACTGCACAAAACGCTTCGTAAACGGAATGCACTGGGCAAATCTTACAACTTTGCCCATATTCCTTTGTTTAAATTTTGAGTTAGTGGGGAGTTTGGAGTTCTTGATGTAACTGGAATTTGTGGGTTTGGGGCTTTTGCTTTTCTATCCCAAGCCTTGATAAACCCAGTTTTCTTTCTCTAACCTTTGTCCATGCCTTGTCTGTCCACTAACCAGCCTTGTGACTGTCTGGGGAGTAGCTGCTCACATCTGGCCACTTCATGTGAGGCTCGGGGCTCACAGCACGACACAAAGACCCAGGACAAGCCATAGAACCTGGCCATGAATTCTTTACCCACGTTCAAACTCTGGTTCATCCCAATGTATCTATGGCTACCACTGTGCTGTCACCAGCATCCCACCTTCAGCCACCTTCCAGTCAGCTCTTCCAGGGTCTGAAATTCCTGCAGGAGGAGAAGGCCACCATCTACAGCCATGGACAAAGGTCACAGCTCTGTGACAGAGCAAGCTGTACTGCATTGTCCACTGAAAACTTCTGACACTTTAGCGTGGACCATGGATAGTCATTCATTCCTTTTCTGTTTTGGATTGAGGAGAAACGGAAGTGAAACTGAGTGACAAGGAAGCCATCCATCACTGAGGAGGAGAAGCTGGTGTCAAAGCCCACCCTCCTGTCACAGAGCTGTGCTGCAAGTGCTGGGGCAAGGCCCTTGGCCTCTCTGGATCTTACTTGTTTTTTTTGTGAAGTGAGAATATTAGTAAGTGAAACAGACAATTTCTTGAGGTGTTCTTTAAATAAAGACTCTACACATATATAAGCATCTAATAATAATGATAATTATATCTCAAATTTATGGGGTGTGTAGCATAGGTACAGAAATTTACATTTTTGTACATTATCTTAACAAACCCATAAGGTGATATATCAGCTAGGAGCTGTGCTCAGCTGTTAGTAACCCAAAAATAACAGCGACTTAAACACTTGAGATGTTGTTTTTCTTTTCTGTTGCATGGATGTCATGGAGCTACTCTGGTGTGTGTTATTAAATACGCCAACATTCTGCTCTGTCACCCTTTGCCCATCACTTCTATTTTCAAGGTTACCTCACGGTTACAAGATGGCTGCTGTATCCCCAGTCATCATGCCCATGTTCAGGGCAGCAGAAGGGTAAAGGGGGCGAAGGAAAGAGGTGAGCCTCCAGAGTAGTTGACACCCTTTAGAAGTTTTTCTCGCTGGGTGATGTATACCTACAGCTCTTTGGCCTTCCTTGTTTGTAAGAGAGACTGAGAGAAGTAGTGCTTGGCCAGGGACATGGCTAATTTTAGTAATGCCAGCATGCAGTTAATAAGGAGGAGAAGGTGAGGGTGTGCATAGATAATCAGGCCAAGGTCCTGTGGTTACACTAGTTTCGCAGAAGAGGAAACCAAGTTAAACAACTCACCAAGGACAAATCACTGGACAGTTCAAAGGTTAAAATTCGAAATTTGGCAGACTCCATAGCCCCTCCTAATCCATGTGTTTCATAAGCCCAAGAAGATAGGGAAATCGGAAGATCCAGGCTCAAGAACTTGTCTTCCCATTTGTGGCATGGGGACAAGGGCTTTTACCGAGAGTCATGGGAGGTTACATGAGCAAACGGCAAGGATATACTGGGCCCTTGACTGGCCATGAAGATGATCAACGTACAGGAGATGCAAATTCCCACCGTGCTGATGTCCACATCCCACAGGCCAGCACACCCCTAAAACACACAGAGAGCCGGAGCCCAGGCCACACAGCCCTGCACACTTCCTATTCCGCTCCACCTTGTTAGGCTGTGGACTTCCTGAAAGCAGACGGGAGCGCCGGGGTCAGTCAGTTCAGTGACAGAACAAATAATTTGTTCCCTTTTAGATACTGAATTACATGAGTGTCCTCTGAGTATCACTTCGAGGGGCAAAGATGGGGCCAAAGAGAACTGAAATTCTCAAGCTGTATCATGAGTATTTTTGATTAAGTGATAATTATGAAGACATGCACTTATTTATTTTGAGAAAAAGTTCCCATAAAGCGTTAATCAAGAGCACACAAAAAATGAAAGAAAATCACACACACACAAAGAGCCATACACCACTTAACCACAGGATGCTTTCTGCAAGAACACATCGGTAGGTGATTTTGTCACGGAGCAAACAGTACTGAGTGCATGACTCCAGCCTAGCAGGTAGAGGTCAGCCTCTTGACACCATGATGAAATGCAGTAATGTGAGATGAATGAGATTGTGGCTGTGTCATGGGGCAAGCTGTTGTGCTGTAATGTTTTTTTATAAACAGGAGTATATTCTAGAATGTTCGGAACAAGTATAGAACAGTAAGTACAGAAACCAGCAACACAGTCGTTCTTATCACCGCGTATGTGCGTACTCATAGGCGCTCGACTTCCATAGGCCTGGCATACAATGGGCTCGATCGCACCATGTCCCCACACACATGAGGAGTACATCGATGGCAGTGTGTCACTAGCTAATGGGACATTTCCAGCTCCACGTGACCTCAGTCACGTGTGTGACTCCCTACCCCCCACATACGTGTATTTGCTCGTTTTCCTGTGTTTTGCACTTAGAATGTGAGCTCCGCTGGGCCCGCATTTTGTGGTTGCTAACAATTACTAGGACAATGCCTGGCACCTGATAGCTGCTCAGTGCGTATTTGTGGATGGATGTATGAGTGCTTTCATAAGCATCAGTCCCTGAGAGAATTAAACCAACTGCAGCTGACCAGTTTTACATTTTGGGGAGTAAACATTCCCATCCTGCCAGTTTTGCAAATCCTGCTTGGAGTTTGTCTCCTTCTGAGTCAGGAACATTTGGCCCTCCTGAAGGACTTGCTGCAATGGTGACTGGTGTCCACTAGCATCCACGTCATCTCTTGTGACAGTGATGGATGCTCACGGTGTATACGTCATCTTAGTGCCACAGGTGCACCTTCCTTGCATCTCCCACTGGACTGTCTCACAGCCAGCCTCCTGGAGGGCTGGGCCTCCTCACAGTTCTCAATGTCTTTCAGATGGTGCATCCTTGTGGATGTGGCTGTAGTGTCTTTCTCTGTGAGCCTGTGGCTTCTGGTGCAATGTTTCATTCATGTTATTCCTCATGTGACCTGGACCAGACACTACACGAAGTACAATTGGCATTCATGAAGTGTGTTCTTGGCCTCTCCCTAAATCCCAACTTCCCAACTGTAGGAATCAGTGCATCTTACATTGCAACTTAGTAAATGGTCACTGTGTGTGTGTGTCTGTGTGTGTGTGTAGCTGTGACCATATTTACATATTTACTGCTGAACCCAAAAATCTCAAGAAACTACCCTCTATGCACAAAGCACTCTGATATTTTCTCCCATCCAAGTACTAACCAGGCCCGACCCTGCTTAGCTTCCGAGATCAGACGAGATCGGGCGCGTTCAGGGTGGTATGGCCGTAGACTGATATTTTCTACACCACTTACTGTACTTTTTGAAAGCTAGTCACAATCCACTGAACCTGGGGTCAGTAAACCATGATCCTGAACCAAGTCCATCCTGCCACCCATTTTTGTTCCTGAAGTTTTTATTGGAACCCAGCTGCACATTCATTTATGCTTTGTCAATGACTGTTTTCTCCTGACAAAGGCAGATACCAATATGCCTGCAAAGTGCAAAATACCATCCTCCTCCAAACCTATTAACCTATTAACCTATTAAACCTATTAACACTCACACTAACCCGCCTTCAGATCCATGAATGGGTGTGACCCACACTTTGAAGAGCACCGTATTTGCCCATGTCATTCTGCCATGACCCTTTAAGAAGAGACTGGTGTCATGGCCAATTCTAAGTGAACCAGGTAAGGAAGAGCAAAAAAACTTTGCTCCACAGATGCTCCACCAGTCAGTCTACAGAGCAAGTGGGGCTTTGCACCACCCCTTCCCCCAGAAGCAGAGTCAGGGATAATTGACTGACACATGGTGACACACATTGTGTTCTTTCCTAGGAGGGTGGTCAAAGAATAATACATAAATTAGATTTTTTTCTTAAAGTTTTTTTTCTGGTACTAGAGTTTGAACTCAGCACCTCGTGCTTTCTAGACTGGTGCTGTATGACCTGGACCACGCCCCTAACCCTAATGGCTCTTACTGACGGACCTTGGAAGGAATACTGGGCTCATCTCTTCCACATCTCTACAGAATACAAATGACGGAAAGCTAGCAAGGAGCACTGTGAGTGGGGTGCAGCTATGTTTTAGAGAGGGCAGCAGGTTGCTTCAATTGATCTTCTTATACCCTCCTAGACTCGGCTATCTTGTGGGGCTCATTACTGAAACCTGACCAAGTGCAGTGAGATCCACAAGTGACAGACCGCAGCTTCAGACATGGCCCCCAGTGACTTCGACTGCATGTAGCCAGCCTCATCCTGTGCAGTGTGTAGTCTAGTGACTGTTGCCTGACCCAGGAAGTACAGTGAGGGCCATGATGTCATGTCCAGGGTTAGATGGTGACATCAGTCTTGCTCCCACTTTCTTCCTCTTTGTCACTTAGATGGAGCAAGCTGCCATGGGGTGAGCTGCCCTTGGGGAAGGACAGATGGCAAGAGACTGGGGGAGGCCCACCATAGAAAATATGTGATGACAAATGTGTTTTCAGTCACCTACTTTTGGAGTCATTTGTTATGTAGCAACAGTACACTACTCTTATAATTTGTGTTTCTGGAATCCCCAATCTATCAACAAACACATCTTCAGCACCTGCTACTACTAGGTGCTCAGTCCTGTAAAAGGTGCAGTCACTCCTGTCCTCAGGGAACTCATGATTGGGTTAGAGAAGGAAATGTCACAGCCACATACCCGTCTTCTTAACCACACAGGTCACCGTTAGTCACCTGCCCTCATCCAAGATGGTGCCCAACGGACTCTACTTGCCTTTTCTCTTTAGACGAAGGGAGCTTCTCAAGTTCCCCATAGACTACCATGGCATGCACCCCAGCTGGTTGTCCACCTAAGAAGCCTTCACCAAAGTAGGGAGGAAGGAGACCTCCCAAAATGGCCTGAACATCCTCGGCCCAACTCCCCAAAGCTGTGTGTTGGTTTAAAAGGAGCCATGAGTAAGGCCCGATATTACCACAAATAATTTGGTTTCTGAAAGTCGAAAATGAACCAGATGGCTTTTAAGGAAAACAGGACACACATCAGATTCCAATTATATTAAAATGATGACCCAATTTAGGAAAACACAAAGTGTCATAAAAAATGTTTAAATAAACAAAATCTGCATATTTATGAAACTATAATATTCGCTGGGTTCCTCACTTTGGATAATGAATTTCTAAACTAGACTGATTGCATTCCAAACTTGCCACCAAATCCGGGCTTGGAGGAGGCTGCCGTACTATTTGGAATTGCAGACTCTTTGAAGAAAAAAAAAAAAAATTTAACGTGTGTCGGCAGCCAATTTGGGAAAAGGAAAGGTCAGCGCTATATAAATGTGGCACATCCGATTCTAACGCGACCAGGACTCGCCAGCACTCGCCCTGCTTTGTTGGCTGAACATTCTGTCACCTCACTCTGGCGACAGTCACTGTCACCCGCAAACCTCCACCGCCACTGGCAGACCCGATGCTGGGCTGGGTTGGCAGGGAGACACTTGGATTTATCTATTTATTTTTTCAGAGAAATTAAAAACTCAGGGGGCACTTAAAATAAATTAGCAAGTGCTCCTGACGGTGTCTTGCTGGCGGTGTCACACATTTGCAGTTCTGGCAAGGACAGAGCTGCCTGCCTTGCCATCTTTTCCCACCAAGTGCAAACTGTTAACGGAACAGTGTGCTCGTGGGGACAGGCGTGTCATTGCAGCAGTTATCAACTCCGGGCAGGGTGGGCCAGGAGGTGTCCAGGGTCACCAAGTGCATTGAGGGTCCAGTGTTTCTGGGTCAGCCAGCGGAGACTTGTTGAGGCCTGGGAAGAAGCCAGCTTGTACTAAGGGCTTCCACACTGAAAGGGCTTCCAAATGGAACTTGGTGTCACCTATCCCAGTGAGAGCTTTTTCTTTCATTTTATGCATAGGGCTTTTAGAGAATTGTTTTTCTGGATAGGATGATGGAGAGCTCACCTTTTTTGCTGCAATGTATATGTTTATTTAATAGGTGAGTTACCAGAGATAGCAAAGACCTGGTCTTCTTGGGTAGCATTCCTGCTCTTGTCCACCTGCAGGGCACTCCAACATCACTGATCACCATACAGCATCTGAGGAAATGGGAACCATACTCAGGAAGCCAAGAGGCAAGGATAAAGAGGCTGTCTGAGCCTTGCTCAGAATCGAGCAAGGGTGCTGGTCCACTGTGTCATCCTGAAGGCCACAGCTTCTTCCATCTGTGCTCTCCTCCAGTGCCAAGCCAGCCCCGCACCTGTCTGCTCTGCCCGAGGGCAACAAGTGCCCAAGAGCTGTGAAATACACTTCTAGCCTTTCTTTGCTCTTTCGATTAAATAGCTGCTTCCAGCCTCTGGTGCTCTAGCCATCCAGGAAAAGCAAACCTTTCTTTCCTCTTATGTTTCTTTTCTTTTTCTCTTTTGGTCTAGGAGAAAAAAAATAGCCACCAAATCTGTATAATATTAAACGCAGAGAGGTTTTTTCTCTCTCCTTTCACGATACGATATTCATTTATGTTAATCTCTGCCTCTTAATTACGTTTTCCACATTACTCATCCATGTGAACAAAGAATTTGAAAGATGTAAGTTTAAAAATGTAAAACGTCTTAAAAATGCACGGTGTAGCACAACACTCTTTGTATTATTCTATTCCAGAACCATTCCTTTTAGGTGAGTCGCTTTCATTGAAAGGGCCATTTAAGAAAATTAATAAATTTACTGCCAGAGAAGTCCTTCATTACAGGAACATGTGTCATTTCCTATCTGAGTGTCCATGGAAAATAAAAACCAGGGGCTCCTTAGTTTTAGGCGATTTTGCTGGAAGTGTCTAATTGGATCACAACATAGCAGCTCCCAGAAGGTTATTTTAAAAGTGCTTATCCTCATAGGGTTATTTCTTTTACTTTTAAAATCCTGGATTTTTTTTTTTTTTTTTTTTTTAAGTTATGGCAGGGTTGGAGGGGAGGTACTAATTGTCTCTTTGAGGGAGTTTTAAGTGCAACATTTTTCATTAGAATTTAACAAATGTTTATCTTAAAATAGACTGACAGTGGGTCACGTTGTGGCAGCTTCTCCTTCGTTAACTCGGTGCATTAGGGTGCAGATTTTTTTATTCTCAGATCCATGTCGCTTCTTAATCTTGGATTTAATTTAGTGTAAGACTACTATGGCAATCTCTCCATTTATCTCGCTCTTTCTCTCTGGGTTGAAGAAAACTAGAATTAGTTTAATATAATGCAATCTCTAGTTTTTTTTTTTTTTCAAGCACAGAAATGCCAAATACAATATGCTTTGATTTTATTTTTTTTACCCAGTGGTAAACTATTGTGCAAAATAATTATATAAATATACAAGAACATCTGGTCTTTTGAACTATAGTCACTGCCAAATTTAAACATTGTACGCGCTTGACAAAATTAAGGGAGTTTATTCCTTGTTTTTCCTGGGCTTTAAATAGCAAGCCACAAATAGTACTTAGACTTATCGTTTCTAGTTTCTTTTGAACATTATGTTTAGGAAAAGTTATTTTTCATTCCCTAAGACTTTTGCAAATTGGGGGCCTGTGAAATGTGGGCTCGAGGTTATAATGTCTAATGACACTTTATTAAAACAATGACCCAAGTCAAATTTAATGCCTTTCTCCCATTTTACTCACAACAATTCCTAAGTGCCACCAGACAATTAGGGGAATTTTGATATCTTTTGTAGAGTAAAGTAATTAAAATTATTACTGCCACTTTTGTAATAAACTCGTGTGACTTTAAAAGTCTGTCCCGGCTCTCTTTCATGATGGAGACATCATACAATCTGTAATTGTGCTATTAAGGAGAAGAGCTAATCTTTTTGCATTTGAAGTAAGCCTTCATCAGCAGCCCAACAAAGCCAGACAGATCAAAAAAGAACCAGAGAGAGCATTTAAGGAAATTAGTACAAGTGTCAGTTAAGAGGTAAAAATTAATGCACTTATTATTGAAATATGGTTGAAACCTACGTTCTTTTCATTTCTTTGATATTTCGAAGGCATAAAACATTCAATTAACTTTCCATTGTGTTTGGGGGAGAAAAGGCAGAGGATTGTCAGAGAAGTATTCGGGGTGTAGGTGGTGCCTGGCGAAAAATAGAACGAGATGAGCAGGCGAGAGACCCAGAACATGTGACCTGGCCACCAAAGGGAGCTGCCTTGGCCCCTCGGCGATGTCTAGCTTTGGATTTCAAATGGGCTCTTGACTCTGCTCCCCGTTTATTCTGGAGATTTAAAAACCAGCATGTGCAATGCTTTACTTTGAAAATCACAGACAATGGACAATTAGAGTTGTGTTTCGACCCTGAGTGGACCCCCTCCCCAACTCTCCAGTCAGACTGATAAGACTGATAAGAACATATGTTAGAAAGACTGGAAAGAGAAGTGACTATGGGTGTTTGGACGATGAGCGAACTTTTGGCTGCATTTTTTCCCCAACTTTTTGCTATGATAATGGTCTATTAGTGTGATTGTAACTAGGGAAGAAGCAATATAGGGTGGAGAGGGGAGCATAGATATGGGCTTTGGGGCCAGAATGATTAGTGTGTGATGAGTAATCCAGTTACCGGATGCTGTGTGGCCTCAAACGAGTCACTTAACATCTCTGAGTTAACATTCCTTTTCTCTATATGACAGGGATATGGTTATCTGCTTGTTAAATGGCTAATAAATATGAAAATGTTCTATCCAAAATGAATGTAGCAGACACTCAAAAATGTTAATTTTGTCACCCTGACACCATCTCTTTATCACCCCTTTGTATACATGAAAGACAAATCAATTAGTGTTATCTGGCATTAATGACGACCACAACCAGTGCTGAGTGGGACTCTTTCCTGCTGAGCTCATGTCAACTCTCCATCATAGGCATCGCTTCTCAGGGCCAAGTGTTTTATTTTGCTTTGAAATTTTGCAAGTTTATTCAGTAGGGTAGATTTATAAGGCTACTTTCAGAACATCAAAACTCCTTTGCTGAACAATCATTATTTGACAATTGCAATTCAAGAATTTTTTAAATTGTATAATGAATCAATCTTCCTAAATTGTATGCATGTCATATTGTGATCAGCTTGCTGTGCAAATGTTCGACAAGAGAAGGCCTAGTGTTTAAAGTGGAAATTGTGGGGATCACAGACATTAATTTGTCTTTATCATTAGCAGTACATTGTTTTCTTGCCCAAGAAAGAGACTCTTGCCTGAGAAAGAGACTCTTGCCCACACTGTAAAACAGAGTTTAATAGACAAACACTCTTGAGCTGTTTTCCTGCCATAAAACACTGGAAGTCAAACCCCTGCCTCACTAGATCGTTGCCCAGTGGAAAGCACCTTGTAGGTACCTTGTATATATTTGAAATGAGAGGAAATAGTTGCATTTTCTAAAATGTGGCTTGTGGGGTTTTTTTGCACTGCTGGGGATGGAACCCAGGACTTCACTCATGCCAAGCAAGTGTACATTACCACTGAGCTACACCCTAGCTTGTGCTAATTCCTTTTTGAGGAAGGATTGGTTCCATCCTATGCAGATCTTTGTTGGGTTCATGAAGATTACCACGAAAGGGAGATAAAGTTTTTCGTGGCAGAAGTGATTGTGCGTTGAGGAAAGGCAAGATATGAGACTCCAATTCCCTTTTTACCCAAAAACCCTGTTTCTAAAGTTCAGAAATTCATCCCCCAGAAAAAATCCTTTGCAATTTGCACTGCTTTCTAGCCAACTCTACCCTGGCACTTAGGGAAAATAACTCAGTTATAAAATCCCAAATCACTGATGTTGTGATTATTATTCTTATTAATATGCATATGATAGAAGCTAGTGCCAAAAGGACAGATTTATGCTTTTGAAAGGTAATGAATCAAAGTAGTAAAAGCCATGATTGCCCTAAAACCTAAAAGCAATGGACTACACATGTCTTCTCCTTTTTTTTTTTTAACCCCTATGCAGATGGCTGATGATATTGTTTTTCTCTAAACCACAGTAGAATTGCAATAAGGAATGCAAAGCTAGACACTGGGGAAAAGCTTCCTGTCTTGTCTTCCCAGGATTGTCAAGTTCCAGCTCCGTTGTGATAAAAGCCAGGGCAGGAGGTGGAAGAGTGGTGGGGAGTGGTATGGGTAGACATACCTGACCCCATGGACAGAGTGAGAGGCTGAAGAGACCTCAGAAACCATCCAGGCCAAACGGGGATCCTGTCGTTTTGAAATCTAGTATCTAAAGGATATTCATAAAAAAAAACCCAGGAGGACACTGAAACAAGGAAGATCAGGAGAGGCTGCGAACAAATCCCTAGTACATACCCTGTAGCAGGTTCCATGCTCACCAGTTTGCTGAGTTCTCCCTCTTCCAGCTGCTGATGGTCAGTCTGCAGGATGGGAAATTTCAGATTCCCTAATTAGAGACCAAGGCCTGAATCTAAGGGCAGAGAGGTGACCAGTCTTTGCCCAAGGTCACAGTGCCTATAGGGCACAGTCAGTACTACTTAGAAAGTGGCATTTGACTCCCTGGGAATGAGCAAGGCATTTTGGAAGCTGCATGTAGTTTCCTGATGTAGTTGAGCTTCAATGAGTCTTTATAATCTGAAAGACAATTTCACCTTCCCCAAACCCTCATCCTGCCCTCCTCTCTGGCCCACTGTTTTGTTATACAAGAGCCCAGAATGTCAGAGGTAGAGGTCACCTCAAACATTGCTAGTTCAAAAGGTCCAGGATGGCAACTCAAGACAAATCTTGAGCAGCTCCTCTGAACCCCTAAAAGCACTATAAACGAAAACAGCAACGTAGTTTAAAGTGCTTCCCAGTTGCCAGTGCTTGGATGCATTCTTTCTCAACCTGCAGAGCATTTTGGCATGTAATCTTGAATTGAATCCACAAAGGCTCAAAATTAAGTCAAGTCTGTGTCTTTTGCCTTTACCAGCTCTGTGACTTGGGTGAATTGTCTTTGACCTTCCTGTGCTTTGGTTTCTTCCTCTACAGGCTGAGTTTTACCTCATAGGGTAATGGTGCAAATTCCATGTAAATGGGTAAAGACTGAGGTAGCACAAATAAGCAATCAACAAGGGTTAGCCATCATCTTCATGTGATCACCAGCCTGCTGTGAACCGAGGAAGGGCAGCTTTCCTATCCCCAGGGCGCAGGTGAAGAGGGTGAGTATAAGAGTCCTTGCATCTTCAGGAGTAAGAGGCTGGAATGGATCTATGTGTTTTAGCTCTAGCCCAAAGCTGTCCACTTGTTTCACTGAAACAAGCACTGACATTCAAAGTGTTGGTGGATGGGTCTTGGAGTGGGAAGAGAGTCATGGGAAAACCAGTAAGAATTAAGGCTTGAGCATTTCATTTTTACTCAGTTCTTCCTGTTAATGTAGAATTAGGGACATTTCTTTCTTATTCCTTTAAATATTTAAGGATACACATGTATCAAAACCCAAGTCATTTTTTTTTAAGTCAAAGTGTGGAAATGCAAAAGCCAGGCTCCAGTGCTGGGAGTTGGTGTTGCACAGCAGGACCATGAAACTGCTCCTTATTGCTTTCTGTGCCTCAAGTTTCCTTATCGACCCAATGGAAAGAACCTTATTCAGTCCTCCAGTGTCAATATGACAAGTGATTAAGGGTACGAGGCTGCTTGTAAAAGATGGTGTTTGGCCTAGGAAAGGGACTTGATAAAAGCTATAAATTTATTATTTAAAGCAGGCTGAAAAAGGCAAACTCATCTCTACCTAATAGGCACACTGTAAGTGGCTGTGACGTGAGTAAGAGAGCAAAACAATAAACGCTCTGATTATACTCCCCCTCCCCAAGCTCTTGCTTACATAGCATTCCTGTTCACTAGACAATGTTCACCCGAGGTGATGTTTTATTTCTCACACTTTCAATTTGCAACAACTTCAATTAACAGGTATTCTCTTACCCATTTGTCATTGACCCCTTGAGGCTGGCAAGACAAACATCATGTCCTCAAAGCTGCATCATCTATAATACACCTGCATCTATTTCTAAGTCTGTAACTTTCCCAGAACACTCTTTTTCTCTTTTCTGTATCTACAGATACTTGCTGATTTCTGCATCTATATCTTGGTTCCATGTCTGTATTCATACTCACATCTACACTTACATCCACACTAAGAGCTACATCCATATCTATTTCAATATCTGGGTCTTTCTCTTGACCAAATTTCCCACAATCCTATCTGTATTCAAGTCCATATGAGGAAACCAAATGAGGCTCAAGAGACCAACAAGGTCGCCTAGCTAGGAACCACGAATCAGTGAATCCTTTGACTCCAGACTTTGCTCTTTGTTATTTCTCCTATAATATCTCTCAAGAAAACAAAATTGTTTAAAAGGAAAAAGAAAAAATAAACAAAGAAAACATGAAAGAAAAAATAAAGATGGAAGGAAGGAAAGAGGGAAGGAGGAAGGAAGGAAGAAAAGAAGGAAGGAAAGAGAGGAAGGAAGGAAGGAAGGAAGGAAGGAAGGAAGGAAGGAAGGAAGGAAGGAAGGAAGGAACCAAAGAGAGGAAGGAAGGAAGGAAAGGAGGAAGGGAGGGGAGGAAGGGAAGAAAGGAAGGAGTGAACAAACACTATTTCTTTCTGATATCCACAAAGTTCAATACATGATGCAAGCCTTTGTCCTCTGCATTTGGATTAATTTAATGTACATTGGTGGGGAGTGGACAAGAGAAGATCTTCAAATGTCTAGGCACTGATTAGTGATGTCATCTTCTTAAGTTCTTTATCATCTGCATCTTAATGCTTACGATTCTTAGAAAGGTTTCAAAATATCAGACTTTGTTAACACTAGGAAATAAAATTCAGCTATTTGGGAGGAGGCTGCATAGCCCTCAAGTTGCTCGCAGCCATCTTTCTGAGCTTATTCTAGGAAAGTTCCTGTATTAGCAAATCTTGAAACCAGATATGTTAGGAGACACTTGCTTTTGTCTTTCTCTTCTTCCGTCTTTTCTCTTCACTTACAGCTTTTGTAACAGGGCATGGTCTGCCAATATGATTCAAACTCATTTCATTTTAGCATCTGTTCTCATCAGCAGATGACAAACCCTCAATTTTAAAGCAAATTATCAAATATTTCAAGAAGTCAGGTTGAAGATTGCTCTTTATTCTCTTAAAATTTTAGGAACTGAATTGTTGTGAATGATCTACTTGGCAGAATTTTTTTAAATGACTTTATCCGATTTAAACACATGGTTTCCTTATTCTGTTTGTCAAAGCTTCTGTAGTGACTCAGTTGTGCAACTTTTAGGGTCAGCTTTCAAATCCTTCCTTACAAATGTAATTGTTACAGAAAAAAAGAAAGCATACATATATATAACTTTTAAAATTGAGTAACAATGTTTTAGAGACTATCATGAAGAATATTTTTTAGGCTAGAGGCTTGAAAAACATCAGCTGTTTCTCTTCGTGAGGGGTTTTGTTTATGTTCGTTTTTAAAAGTTATTTTTGTTCTCCTGAATTTTGCACAGGTTGCTTTTAAAAATCTAAAGCAAATATAAAACATACCTGGAAGCTGATTTAGGACTTAAGTTAAGCCATGATGCAATTTTTGCTGCTTTTAGCCATGTGGTTGATTGGTTCTGTGTTGGAATTTTGGTTTCCTGGGTGGCAAAAGAATGCCTTTCTCATGCGCTGACTTTCTTTCTCCATCTTCACTCCCTTGTCTGTGCAGAATTATTCAACTTAGACTGCTTGCTATACAGGTGGAAAACTATGAAATCTCATGTAAGACAGTTTTTCTCTTAAGAAGCAAAAGTTTCTGGCTTCCAAGTCTGGTTTCCCCCTTATAAAGCCACATTGAGTAAGAAATGGCAGGGTGAGTATATAACGTAAGGAGAACCTCCCTGTTGTTTATTTCATTTATTGAACACTCCAACTTCTTTTGCCATGGGTTCTAATTTATTTTGCAATTCACACAGTGCATGTAAACATAATGTAAAGTTTTCAAAGCTTAATTAACAGCTACAGAATAATGGCAGGCCAAGTTTTCAGAGGCATTTCAGCTTGGCTCCAAAAAAAGGAAGAGGCTTCCATGCAGGAGGCTGGGAAAGTACACCCCTTCAAACAGTAATGGCCATGGGATCCAGACCTGTGGCTTTGCTGTGGACACCAGCGCCTGCACACCTACCCGCTTACTCCTCCTCCCCGTCCAAGGTGCCTCTGGCAGCAGCCCTGCTCAGGAGCTGGTATTCACTTAGGGAGATGAGAGACACAGAGAGAGAAAAAAATCTGTGGCATTTAATTTAAGGTTCAGAAAAGAGACTTTTAAATTCCACAGGGGTGGAGGTGGGTTCTGCTAGCTGAGTAGAATCTATAGAGTGATGAACACCAACTCATCCTTCCTCAGGTGAAGGGAGGAGAAGAGGGGATTTCTCAGCCTCAGCACAGACAGCAGAGGTGCAGTGCTATCTGCAGCTCTTGGTTCTGTCATTCTTTAATGACTGCCCACTCGCTTTTTGGCCTCTGTTTTCTCATCTGTACGATGGGACTGAGACACAGTTCCCCCTGTGTCTGAGAACTGAGTCAAGCGCTGACTTGATCACTACCTAGGCAGACTAGTTTTATTCATTTTGTAGACTGAGGGTCTGAATTCTGGCCTCTGGTGTCTCCCATGGCTATGGAGGGAGGCTAGGGGATCAGGGAGGCCACTTGCTCCAGGCTTCATGTCCATCAGAGGTCTCAACTTAAGACTTTTGGTCATCTCACCTAATGGGGATATAATGTTACAATCAAGATTAAAGAGCACAGCTCATCACACAGGATTTTACTCAATTTATTTTTATTCTGTGTCACATAGCTTATTGTGATTCTGTATGCTGTCCGTGGCCTGAAAGTCATCAGGGGGAATTTTCTTATCAATCTTTTAATTTTTTTGTCAGCTGCACAGTTTTATCCTATCACACCAGCTGTGGGGCTTTTTTTTTTTCCGGTAGTGGAACTTGAACTCAGGGCCTATAGCTTGAGCCATTCCACCAGCCCTATTTTGTGATGGAATTTTGAGAGATAGGGTTTTGCAGACTATCTGCCCAGTGGCTTCGAACTGTGACCCTCCTCATCTCTGCCTCCAGAGTAGCTAAGATCATAGGCGTGAGCCACTTGCTCCCGACCTATTTTGGTATCTGAAATACCTTTTTGGCATTCTCTCATTTAAAAACAAAAAAAACCTCAAAAAAATTCTTACAATTTTATGAATGTATTTTTAAATCAAAGTGGGGTTTTTAATGTCCCTTCAGGAATGTGACTCACCCTCATTCTAAATAAAGTTCTCAAGACCCGGAGGAAAGCCACTGCTTTGATCAGCAGGGTCGGGGATGTCGATGGGAAAGCCAGCGCAGGACACAACGCAGCCCCCTGAGCCATGGAGCCGGAAACGGGAGGAGGTGGCGACCTGCATTACCCTCTGAGCCACCAGTTGCTGTGATGGTGGAGAGCTGGGTCCTTCCCATAGCCCCGGGGGACCAGGAAGCCCGCGCAAAAGCGAAAGGAACGGCGACTCCAACAATTTCCCAGTCGCCTGGCAGATCAAGTCTCCAAGGCTGTCGCCAAAAAAGGGTTCCACTCGCTTCTCTGGTCTGGGGCTTTTCGTCTCACTTCGTTGCTGTGAAGAACTTAGGAACAATAATGATTTATAAAGCTTAGTGAGTCCAGACTCAGGTCCACGCTGCCGCGTCGCGACTGTCTGAGCCGGGCCGCGCGCCCTGCGCGAGCGTAAAAGCGCAGCTTCTCCCGGCGCGGCGCGCAGCCAGGCTGGGCTCCGCGACCCTTTAGGAGGTTCTGCCCTGCGGCACCGGGAGCCGTGACCCCCGACACCAAGAACCCCTGAGAGCTGGTGGGGACATCGAGGGGGCCTCCCGGCGGGCGGCCCGAGCTAAGAGCTCGGGCCATCTGCCACGCACGCGTCCCCATATTCGCCTAGACAGCGTATTAACTTTCCCGACTGCGATCTCTCGCTCTCAGCGAACTGCCTCATGTGACCAGCTTTGGTTTTGTTTTTCAAAGCAGAGTTCCAAGAAGTGGGGGTGGGAGTGGCGCAGGTCTGTCGGAGGTGGAGGTGGAGGTGGGTGGGCGCCAACAGCAGGCCCCAAGGTTGCTCCCCTAACTTGAGATCCACAGGCCTAGCACAGACCCAGCAGTGTCTGACTTCTGACTTCTGAGAGAGGATTTTTTTTCCCTCTCTCTGTCTCTCATTTCCCGTGTGTTTACTTGAGATCAGTATATTCCCTCCCATCCTCCCGCTCTTCTTGATCTTCCGTTATGAATCTGCCCTTCTGCCTCGCGCACCCCCAATCTCCCCCTAATCTCCAGCATCCAGCTAGACTAGGCGGGCGCCAGCGGTTTGGGGACGCGGTCGGAGTCTCGGCTGTCTGAGCGCTGCAGAGCTCACCAGCGCCGCGAAGGAGGAGACCGATGCGCCAGGTCTCAGATCGTGATCTGCCCGGGCCCCTGCCTCTGCTTTCTCCAGGCCATCGGGGACTGGGCTTCCTATCTTTCTACCGCTCTGCACTAGGATGGGTTTCATTTCCGGGTAAAGTGATTAAGGTCTCCCTCACTCGTCTAAATCTGGTGTAGGTGGGGGTAGGAGCAGGCTCTTGCCTGGGCCTCCCTCTCCAGGGTAAATGCCCCGAGAGAGAAGTCCGTGTCCCGGATCCCCCACCAGTATGCTCCTCCACCTCATAAAAATCTCTCTGTCTCTCTCAATCCACCTCCTACCCACCACTGTGGTGTCACAAGGTCCTTCTCCCACAGCTTGGCATGCCCCCGTGGACCCAAGAGCAGTTTGCCCTCCCCACTATTCAGCAGTCCATCCAAATCCTCAAGAGACAAGAGCCTGGCCAAGCGGAAACATGGACTCCAGGTCCTCACAAAATGCAGAGTGGAAAGAGCTTGATGGATCTCCAAATCCCCTCCCTCAGCCCAGACTGTCTACACCCTATCTTAATCTCAAAACCCACTACAGTGTGATGTTTTAGGGAAATCCCTTAACTTTTGTCTTTAGTTTCCTCTTTATGAACTTGAAAAAAAAAAAGAAAAGCCCAAATAAATAATGCACAACTTGCCTCTTGGCTGTGGGGTCTTTTGGCAAGATTTGAGATGGTCCCTATTTGAAAAATTCAAAGTCACCCTAGTTTAGGTGATACAGACAGGGACAGTAAATATAGTTGCCCAGATCACAAAAACCCTGGTGGCAGTTGACTAGGCTCCTGGCAGCAGAATTTTAACTCCTCTGTGTTCTTTGCAAAGCTACTTTCTACAAGGATGCCCGAGACCTTGGAAGCTCCAGTGAGCCGGTTCATGGAGTTCCTAGCTCATCTTGATATTCCAGCAGTCCTAGAACTTCCAAGGAAAGTCCAAAGGAGCAGGTGATGTTTCTTTCTCATCCCTAACATCATCAGAGCTACATCATCAGAATCAGAGCTGAGGATTCTGACACCTGGAGCACAGGGCTGAAAGTATGGTTCCATGGCTTATCTCCTTTGAGGTAGGCACTGTTGCTATGGTCATTGATGTGGGAGAGACTGAGGCAAAGAGCTGTGCTAAAACCTTGCCAGCATGGGGAAGCTGAGATACCAGCTCTGGACTGCACTAGGAACCTCTTGTGCGCAGTGAGTGGCACCCAGCTGATGCCCATTGACAGAAGGCACCCTTGGCTGTTTTAAAGAAGACAGGCTTGTCCCAGCCCCACCACCTGCTATTTCCTTTATTAGTTTTCTTTAATTTTGAGGGTGGTGGGGGAAGCCTAAAGCATCCGTCACCAGGAGCACTTCCATTAGAACTGAAATCTTCCAAGCTTGCATTAGCTACTTTGAAACTGTTTGGACAGTAATGAATATGGATGGACGGGAGCTCCCTATGAATATGGAGCAGTGGCGGGGGGGGGGTGCATGGCAGATGGAATACTATTTAACATTAACCGTTGGTAACCTCTCCTCCTTTCTGACTTCCCTGCAATATTGTGCCAGAAGGGTCAGCCCCGGTTGCCTTTTTGCAAAATACGATTAGTCACTTTTTGCCACATATGCCTGGCCTGGACCTTATTTGACATCCTATATAATTATTAGAAGAATCCTCTAATTTTGTTGTAAGTTGACATTCTTGTCAAAGTGCATACCACACCATTGTGTTTAATTTCTCTTCTGTTAGCCCCATTTGGACTCCTGAAGAATTACACTGAGAGGAGGCTTCAACCCTGCTTGCTGTCTTATTACAGCCATTACTGTGGGCCCAATTCATTACAGCTTTCCAAAAAAGAAAGGTGTCACATTGCCTGCTCTTCACAGGTACAAGTGAAGGTGTGTCCAGGTGGCTTTGCCAAGTTCAAAATTACAAGCCGTGGGTTTTCAGACCTCTGTTTTTGCACTTGCTGTTCCCTCCACCTGGAATGTTCTTCCTGTCTCTTCACTTGCATGGTGAGCACCTGTTAACGTTTTAAGACTCAGCAGGCTTCAAGGACCAGGTAAGAGTTGGCCGCTTCCTCACGTGTGCTTTTGTACTTTTCTCTTCCAGAAGTTAGTGCCCCCTGCGGCAACCAGATTTTTATGTTGCTGTTAAGTACTGGTTGTCTATAAACATGGGCTCTGCTGTCTAAGTTCTTGGGTTCATATTTTGACCCCCTCGCTCACTAACAGTGTGACCTCATTTGTGCAGTAGGGGTTATAATCTTGCCTGCGTTTTAGATGGTTAGTATCAAATGAGATACATCCATCACTCTGGTTTAGATTTTAGCAGACAGTTAGTATTTAACAAGTCCATGGCATTCCTGTCTTTTCTTATGAGCTATGAGTCTCTCCTGGGTAGGGACAGAGCCCTTTGTATCCCATTTCCTTTAATAATTAATTAAAATTGATTTTCAACAGGATCTTATTATTTAGCCTAGGCTGTCCTCCAGCTCTCTATTGTCCTGCCTCAGACTCTTGGATGTGTACTCCCATTTCCTTGACTCATAGTGGAGGCTGTTCCCAATGTTTGGCCCATAATATACACTTAGTTAATGTTTTCAGAAAGAACAAAGTAGTAGAGTTTGTTAATGGAGAGTCACAACGAATCCATTGCCCAGCATTGGTATAACCTTGTGCTAGGTTTTGCAGTGGATAAAAAAAGGACCATAAATACTTCCATACATTTGCCGTATAGTTGAGGTGATAAACAAACATGTCAGCCCGTGATGTGGTGATGCAGAGAGAAGCGACTGTAGGACAGGGATCTGTTCGCCCTTCTGCTCCGTCTGCTTGAACCCAGCTGGCTCTCTTGCTCTAGTGCAGAATCCACCAACCCAAAACCTAATTCAGCTGTAGGGCAACTCTCTTGCACTGGCCCATCCATCAATTCACCCATCATGTATTTTTAAAAAAGAGGTGCTCTTAACTACTCTAAGCTTCAAGCCCATGATGCCAGGATCTACCCTATTTGTACACCGTGTGGCTTAATGCTGTTTAATGGCTCTCCGATGTCTTGAGCAATGAGCACCTACTGAGTCACACAGGGCATGTGTTCCACCAAAGCACCTATTATGAGCCATCCAGTGTATGATTGTGTACCAAAAAATGTATCTGCTATGAACAATATCATGTATACAATTGTATCAAGTCTAGTTTAGTGTTTCAGTGTGGTGTGCAATCCCCTAGGCAGTCTGACAAATCCCATCTTTGGCCCTATTTCTCATTGGAGGCCAGCTGGGTTACTTGCTGTTTTTTCCCGAGTGTATCAGTCACTGCTTTGAGTCTATACCTTTAAACAGACTCTCCTCTCTGCTTAAGCTACTCCCCACCTTCTGCTTGTCAAACAGTTTGAGCATCCTCAAAGGCTTCCCTCAAATACCCATCTCTTCTAGTCCCTCCTACTCCATGATCCCTGCTCTGGTGGCCTGCTTTGACTGCCCTTTTCATTCAGATTTCACCTGTGCTGCCTGCCTGTTGACCACCAGATCTTGCTTGCAAGACTGGCCAGCTTTGCCAACAAGGTTGCCTTTTCTCACTCATACAGCTGAACTTTCAGTCTGATGTCCGTTTTCACAGTCAGCAGCTTCCTTGTTACGGGGGAAGAAGGAAGAGAGGGAGGGAAAAACAGGAAAGAAAGAGGGATAAAAGGAGCTTGGAGTTTGCCAAACGAGTATTGGAAATAAGAGAGCTATAGTTTCAGAGGAGAAGAGATTATTTGGGCTGGACAGAAAAGGGTTCCTCACTTGACCTTGAAGGCTAAAGAAGTAATGAGTTAAAAATGACCAGCAGAATTGAGGCAGTCACTGTTTTGTATCTACAAAAAGACTTCTGAATCTGAGTGTTTGGGGGAGTGATGTGTGCCCACTTTGATTTAAGTAGTACTAAAATGAAATGAAAACCATTGTAGTTCACAAGCAATAATCAAGTATTTATTTTTTAAGCATCCACTTTTAGAAACAATGGCTCTTTGTTTTCAAAATTCCTATATTTCTAATATCAAATAGCATTGTGAAAGAAGTCTTCAGCATCACATGAAAAATTAAAGTATTGCTGTAGACCAGAAACTGAAAAATAATTCTTTTATATTGTTTATAAGTCACTTATGCGTCAACCCTTTGAGAAGATGGCATATAAGTTGAATTTTATTTGATTCTGGCATGTGACATTGCAAAAATCAGATGCATTGTTTTTTGACAAGGTTTGAGGACTAGAATTTAGAAAAGCACTTGGTATTAGAGGTGGCTGAATTAATACTATTGAAATCGTGATTATAAGGATTGATAAGGAGGGTTCATTCACTAAAAAATATACTGGCAGATGTAATAATGACGGCATTCATCATCCTTCAAAGGTATTTATTAAGCCCACAGGTACTTGGCAGTCTGTGGCGTGCTACACAAAGTCAGACAGACGCAGTCCCTATTCAAGGAAGAACTCACCATTGTATACTTCCTTTGTTGGGAGCACAACTTTTCTACTTGTCACTGGCGCCTCAAAGACACTCCTTGTCATTGTTTATGCTGTCTGGGTTTTTGATTTTCAAAGGAGGGGCCTTTTTTCATTTCTTGTAATTACACTGCACAAGGTGGTATTTTATCCTCTAGGAGCATTGCTGGGTGACCTGTAAGCAGGGATGACCTTATAGCCACAGTATCTACAGGAAGATGGGAGGCACCTTGCAGAATGCCCTCCTTGCTCCTTCTGGAAGCACTATAGTGTTTTGCCTGAAACTCTGTAGTCACCTTTATTCTGTTAGGTTCTGTCCTTACCAACCCCACACCCTCGCACTCACTCAGCATCCAGCTGCCACTTTCACCGCATCAGAGATGGGCAGTTTATTGACTGAACAATGAAAGATTCTATAGGTCAATGACAGATCCTATCAAATGTTTGAAAATTTAATTGATGTATTTTTATCCAGACACATTGCTAGAAGCTGTCTGGTCCTGTTTGTACCATTTGTAGAGCTGCCAACTGTAGAGATTAAATGTTGGCTCCAGACAAACTGAATGGATTGGGAGAGGTGGTCATCACTCCTCAACTGCGCTTCTAAGGAGAGGCTGTCAGCCAGCTGCAATCCATGAGGTCACAGCCTGCGACCTGGAGATCCTGAAGGGCAGTTAGTGGCAGAAAAATAAAATGGATCCAATTCAGGATTTTCCTTTTCTGAAATTGAGTTTATTTATACTGGATCCATAAAAACATATGTATCAGTAGGGTTACCATTATGATGTTCCCACACACGTAGACATCGTACAATGTTTAAGC
This sequence comes from Castor canadensis, assembly GCF_047511655.1. Lineage (NCBI taxonomy): Eukaryota > Metazoa > Chordata > Mammalia > Rodentia > Castoridae > Castor > Castor canadensis. Next base: position 12,645,630 of record NC_133388.1, on the reverse strand, counting down.
CAAGCTAAGCATGTCTGTCTCCTCAAACATTTACCATTTCTCTATGATGAAAACATTCAAAATCTTTTCTTCTAGCTTTTTGTAATCTACACTGCGTTATCATTATCCACAGTTGCCCTACTGTGTGATTGCACACACGAGCTTCTCACTCCTACTTAGGGGTAGCCTCTCCTCACGCCTCCCTCCCTCCCTCTCCCAGCCTCCGGGGAGCCACCATTCAGGACTGGAGGGTGAGAAATGCCTGTGCTGAACCTGCATGCCATTTTGAACCCCTGACTTTGATAGATAATATACAAAAAAAAAAAAAAAGTTACAGACCATTTCTGTAATGGAACCATTGAAGTTAACCTGTCCCACCAGGTCCCCAAATGTCCCTTGTGGGAAGAACCGAGCTGTATGCATCCTGAGAGATTGCTCTTTAAAATTAGCATGTAGCTTATTGGTGGGACATAAGAATTTCTGTTCTTTGTTCCTCACCCACACCCGGGTTAATTTACATCTCAATCGCTCCAAAGGCATCCTGTTTGACAATCTCTTCATCAGTTGTTCTTTCATCCTTGTCTGATTATTTTCCCTAAAACTTCTGTCTTACATTTCCTTTGGTGGACCTGTTACCAGGGCAATGAGGGCAGCTGTGCTTTCTCTGAGCTGGTTGCTCTGTAAGTCTGTGTCACTGAAACCTGACAAAGGCTGTGAGGTCACCCCTGCTATTATTCCCATGTTAGGAGCAAGGGACCTGATGCTCAGAGGGCTGAAGCCTCTTGCTTAAGACACTCTGGCTGCTTGGGGCAGTTAAGCCTTAAGCTTTTGACATCTGAGGGTTAAACACTCAGACCTTTTGCTGCAGCTCCAGGTTTGTGGCTTCCTTGTGCCTGATTCTCAACCCTAGCTCTGAGCTCATTTTTCAACTTCTGGTGCATTTTCTTCAGAGGAAATGGCTTTACCTTTCTGCTCTGTTGAAGGGCTCCTTCCAGTTTTTCTGGGCAGATCTCAGTGCTAGTGGGTGAGACATCAGCTGGTCAGGTATGGCTCATCTGTGGAGGTACCCCATGTACTCTAGGGCAGGGATGATGGTCAGACTCTGCCTGGAATTCTGGGTTTCCATCCTGAGTCTCCAGAGGTAGAAGAGTGCCAGAAATGTTCAACCTGTGAGCTGATCAAGTCTTACTGGAGCAGTCAAGGAGGGATTCTGACATTCAGCAGGAGACGGGGTGCTTTCCCGGCTACTCTATGACCTGAGAATCCATAATTCTTCCGAGAACACTTGGCACTAGCCACATGCATGTCCACCCTCCCCAAATGCCTGCAACACTCCTGCAGAGGCAAGGAGCTCCCAAGCTGAAGGTTGTGTCCTGTTGTTTAGATGGCTATGGGTTGCAAGCAACAGAAACTAGCTCAAGCGAGTTTAACTGTCGCTGTGGCAACCTTGCATCCTGGATCATTTCATTGGCTCATTCTGTTTGTAATTTCCTTAAACACAGAGGCAGGCATTGACTTGTCTCCCTCCTCCAGTCTCCAGAATCCAGTTGAGTGCAAAGAAAATGCTCGATAAACTCACTGGCACTCTTCTCAGCACTTAGGATCCACTAGTGAATAAAACCAGCCCTACCTTTGTAGACCACATCTTTTTTTTTTTTTTAGGCACTGGGGTTTGAAGTCAGGGCCTTGCACTTGCTAGGCAGGCAGTCTACTACTTGAGCCACATGCCCAGCACTTTTTGCTTTAAAAATTTTTTGAATAGGGTCTTGCATTTATGTCTTGGCTAGCCTAGACTGCATTTACATTTTCCTCGTAGCTTGGGATGACAATCATGTACCACAGCTCCCAGATATTGGTTAGGATGGGGGCCTCACTCTTTGCCCTGGTTGGCTGTGAGCTAGGATTCTTCCAGTCTGCTCCTCTCAAGTAGCTAGGATTACAGGCATGAACCATCTTGCCTAGTCTAGACCTCACATTCTTCACAGGGGAAGAGATAATAAATGACTTATATAATGAATATGGGATTGCATGGTATGTTATAAAAATGAGTGTCAGATCAGGTAAGGGGGTAGAGAGTACTGAGCTATGGGATGGAGAAAGAGTAGGAAGGGACTGGCTATGGTATTCAAGAGCAAGGTAAGAGTAGACCTTACTGAGAAGGGAGCAAAACCATTAAGGGATATGGGAAGGAGCCAAGTGGCTATCTCGGGAAGGAAAATTCTAGGAGAAACAGCCAGAACAAAAATCCTGAGTTAGGAATGTGCTTAGTGTATTTGAGGAACAAATACCTGGCATTTAATGTTTCCTTGAGTGTGGAAGGAGACTTTCTTTTTTGGTGAGACTTGTACTCTCTGTCAGCTTGTCTCACAGTTTTGAGAGGCCAGTCTGTCTTAGTCTATTGAGGATGCTGTCATAAAATACCTGATACTATGTAATTTATAAAATATAGAGATTTATTGCTCACAGTGCTGGTGACTGGGAAGTCCAAGATCAAGATGGCAACACATTCAGTGTCTGATGAGGGTTTGCTCTCTGTTTCAAAGAGGATGCCTTCTTTGAAGGGACAAGTGGTCAACAAACTCCTTTAAGCCTTGTGTGTAAGGGTGTCAATCACAATTCACAAAGGCCAGGCCCTCATCACCTCCCAAAGCCGCACTTCTTTGTATTATCACAGGGCAATTTCAAACTTGAATTCTGGAGGCTGTATCAGGCCTTGATATAGTTCTAAAGCAGACACTTCTTTTTTAACTTGAATAGTTCTATTTTTTGAAGAGGGCAGCCTACCAAGGTCCTGGTCGTGTGTGTTCTGAGGAAGCTGTTCCTGTTTATAGATAAATTTCAAAAAACACCCCCTTCCAGATGCTGTGTCCCCACAGTGCATGTTGGATGCCTGACATTTAAAATCCTGGAAGCCAAACCTCCAGTGCCTTGTATCTCTTTGGAAATGATGAATTTCAAATGAACTTGAGTTAATGTAGTGCTTGTGAAGGGCGCCAGACAAACCGTGTTCAAAACTGTAGACTCTTGACAAAACAGGTCCAGCAGGGCCACGCTTGGCAGACAGTGCTGCCCTCCCCAACACTGCCTGTTAGCATGAGAAGGTGAATTCTGCTTATTTCTCCTTCACTGTCTTGCCTGTGGGTGACCATGTCTTTTCAGAACATTGTCTTATCTCATGTGAGTTAATGATTGGATAATGAATCAAATTTCTATTTCAGTTGGGATATGTGGTGTCAAGTAGACGCAATCTGGACACTCAAAGAATTAGATCTGGACATTCAACTTACGAGTAACATTTGGATTCCTATTTGGCCACATAAACCTGGCTCCTTGGACACATTTTGGCCGTGGACCACTCTTTCTCAACCCCTGCACTGTGGACAATCTGAGCTGGGTCATTCTTTGCTTGGGGTGAGGCCCTGTGCATTGTGGGAATTTTAGCCGCATCCTTGTGTTTTACTGACTAGTTTCTGTAATACCTTCTCCAACTGTGGCAGCTAAATGTCTTCAGACATCATCACATGTTCCCTAGGTGGCAGATTCATCAGATCATGCTGACATCTGAATGCCAACGACCAGCCTTGTCTTTACAAAGTGGTTTCATAAGCAGAGTGTCTTTGATGCTACCCCATGAGTTGTTTGGAGACTATATTTTACAACCACAAAAACAGCCATATACACCACTTCCTTCCTTCTGATCCTAGGAGTATTATGTGTTCATTCCAGAAAACTTGGGGACAAAACAAAACTATAAAATTAAACTAAAATTCATCTGGGTTCTCACCAGCCATCAACAAATTGCTATTAATATAGCTATTCTTTTTCATGCATCCATCTGAGTATCACTAGGTATTCTTTGTTATAAAAAAGAAATAATGCTTCTGTGCTGTTGTTCTGTTCTGTTTCCTTCTCTGTGTGGATCCTAAACATTTTCATGCCATTAGAGATTCTCATACGTGATGGTAATCGCTGCATGTGTTCCAGCGTGGAGATGGACTGTAATTGACTTATAGTCCCTTTTCATTGGCTTTTAGATTGACACTAGTTTTTCTTTGTCTTCCTGTTTTCCACATTTCCATACACTGAGGTGGACTGGAGAATAGAATGCTGGATTTTGGCCAGGCATAAAGGAATAGGTAGGTGGGACATGATGATAATGGTGTCAGGTGTGCAAATTGAGGCTGGAGAGGGCCCCATTGGCTGAAGAGGGATGGAGGAAAAAAGGTGATGGTTTTGTGGCTGGCTTGTGCACTCTGACAAGTGAGATGCCCAGATCCCTGGAGATGTCTAGTTGACCAAGTAGAAAGAAGGGCTCAGGCTCAAAAGGAGTGATCTTACAATAGAAATATAGCACAAGGCGCAAGTGTAATTTTTAGAATTCTAGTAGCCACAGTGAGAAAATAAGTTAAAGGAAATAGGTAAAATCAATTTTAATAATGTATTTTATTTAACCCAACTATCCAGACTATTATGTCAATGCCTGGCCCTAGCCACATTTCTAGTGCTTAGCTTGTATTAGAAAGCCACTGTATCAGAAAGGGCAGCTTTGTGATGTCACATCATGGTGGTGTGCTCTTTGTCACCCTGAGGACATGGGGCAATACCTGGAGACAGTTAGCTATCACAATTGGACAGGGTATGACTGGATAACTAGTTAGGAAGGTCAGGGATGTGGCTGAACCCACAATGCATAGGGAAGCACCCAGCCCAGGTGTCCACAGTGCTGAAATCGGGAAGGAGTGGCCCACAGCTAGCATGTTTCCAAGAGTCCAGCTGGTCACTGTCTCAGACGCGTGTAAAGAGGTCGATCAGGTTCACCTCAGTACATCCTCAGAGAAGCCCTAGGAGATTGGCAGTTACCAATTCCCAGATTACTAAGGCGTTAGCAGGATCTAGAGAAGTGAGCTATTTAGCCAGGGTCACAGAGTTAGATACCAATATAGACCACCTGACTCCATGCAGCTGCATGGAAGTAAGCTTTAGCCTTCATCCCAATAATTAACACTATCAAAAACAGTTGTTTAAATTCAATATTTCACCCCTCAGTTTTTGGTGACTAAATACAGCACTATCTTATTTCTATTTCTGATTTTTTTTCTTTTACTTTGCATACTAGCAATACAAGAACACTGAATCCTAAATGCTACTTATTTAGCTGTGTAGTCCTGGACAAGCAGTTAAACACTCTAAATTCTAGACAACTTCATCTATAAAGTGGGCAGAAATAACACCTGCCTCCCAGGTTTAGTGTGGGGATGAGGACATCACCATATCTAAAGGCTCTTACACCTGTTCTCTTGCTACTTAATAAACCTGAGCCAAATGGTGTCCCCACATCCTTGGTGTCAACTCCTTGTCATTAATAAAGGCTTTGACCCCTGATTTTGGAGGGTTGGAGAATGGGCACGCCTTGTTCTCTTAAAGCTCACAGTCACTTTGAGTAGGAGTTGATCAATGGAATTAAATTTCTTGAGAGAATTTCAGGGGAAAGTAGTTGCCAGAGCTCTCCTGTGTGCTGGTGCTTTGAAATATTTTGGGAACAGTCGGATTTCTGAGGTGGTGTGATGCTAAAGAGAGATGGCATCCAAAATAGCACATTTAAAAGAAAAAAAAAAAAAAAGCCTGAGCAAGGGCATTTGCAGTATGGAAGCAGAATGATAATTGAAATCAGATTCTTCCAACAGGAGCTTTGGAAAGAGCCCAATCAGGATTAGACTAATTAAGACATCTTTAAAATTGAACAGGTTGGACCGTCTTAAAGAAAAATTGAACCAAATGCAAACTATATGCTTAGGAATGTGACTCTGGAGGTTTGAAAAAGCAAAACAAACAAACATGAAAATGATTCTGGTAATGTCAAAGGCAGGAAGAAGAGATACTAGCTAGAGCTGTGGACTTGAGCAAGTCATAAGAACCCACTGGCCACATTGGACACTAGCCATTCTTCCATATTGGGTGGGTGGGTGGACAGGCATGTCTTTCACAGCACCTTGGAAATGATCCTGCAGGAGTCCCTCTGTAGGCTCTCTTGATGTGTCTTCCCTGTACTAGAACCATTATTCTAAGGGCCCAAATATTTAAACAGAGCTCATTTAAAATTTTAATACATAGCATGTAATTTTTTAAATGTTTTAATGTGGTTTCACTTCTTTTGTTTCCTACCGAGCCAGTCACAAAGGCTTTATTTTAATGTGCTGCTAAATAAAGTCGTAGTTCCACAAAAAGCACAGATAAGATGCCTAATTTTAAAGGTTGCATTAAGTACCGAACTAACCTGACAACCTATATTTAGTATAATGATTTATTTGCTCTTCCGGAAAGCTAATAATTTACCGTAAAATTTTGGATACAAAAGGTGAGGTTATACCGACTGCATCGTATAACCAGTAGTGTTACTCAGCACATCGTAAGATTCCAGTCCTACCGGAAAATATTTTGACAAGACTTAAAACAGTTAAAACTTAATGGTATTTGCTCATTATTGGAAACAGTAGTATGTGTGCTGACTGTATCACAATAAATATTTTTGTGATTAGGAAACCTGTTATAGTCCAACAGCAAGTTTGCTCAAGCCTTAAATTATTTTTCATAATCTGTAAATAATGTTGACATTACTTTGGCATTACAATAAATATTAAGGCTATTTGGAAGTGAATATCGTAGCTTTGATGCCTGTTTAACAAAACAAACTTATTTATATTATTGGCACATTGAGATGGGGAGATATCACAGTCTTTTGCATTTGGCAAACCAGGCTGACATATTTCACATTATCATTACATTTGTTTTGGGGTTCAAAAGTCATATAATTAATATACTAATAAACTATTTGTAGGGCTGTTTTTCAGAAGCACGTTACTGAATGCTTTTTAAATAACATAATCACTGAAGGCTTATTCACAATAAACAGCAATTGATAATAAAACAGCCAACTGAATGCTTAACTGTTTTCATTAACAACAAGTAACGTGACCTCAGAACACAGGGAGGAACAAACAAGGGAGAAAATTGGAATTTTCAGAGTAATTTTTGTAAGCAAATGAATTGTGATTTGTGGGAAAGATAGGAAAAATGAAATCGAGATGCCAGTGGTTAGAGACAGAGATTTTCATAACAAGCTGCAGTGTTATTTTTCTGTCCCATATGAGGAAAGGAAAGAAGAAGGTCACAGAGAAGGGAACAGAGAGGTTTCCTTAGAACTGTGGGTTTTAATATTAAAAGTGCTTCCCTGATTTTCCGTTATGCCTCCTTAAACTGATCACATTATCACCCTTTTTGGGGGCGGGGCGGATTGTGAGTTAGGACACTTCTGTGTCTTGCAGGTTGGAGATGAAGTGCTGGATTCTGGCTCTGCCCCTTGACTTGGCCTTAAACTTCTGAATTTCCTTTTTTTTCCTACCAAACGATGTCAGTTAGGATTTAACACATCTGGTGTCACCTCTCAGGGTCAGGTAACTGAAGTCCGAGTTTGAAATACCAGCTCCCAAGCCTAGCAGCGATGGGAAGGGGGCACTATTGATCATGCATGAAATGTCATCGGACTCTTGTTTACTGTATTCCAGGCTTTTTGCATGGTGCTATCACCCCTTCTGGCACTTCATGATTTGTAAATTGCTTTCTCATTCATGGTCTCGTTGGATTCACTCCTGTCTTTCTCTTCCATGCCAGATCCAATTCATCAGTCAATCTTTTTCATTCTCCTGTGCAGTTCTGCTCTCCACCACCTTCCTGCATTCTTCCTCGGAGTCTCATACCTTCCTGCTTTTGGACCTGGGCTGCTATCCAAAGACACAGGTGTGCTCCTGCTGCTTGGGTCTTTACTCTGCCATTCCCTAGCCTGGAAGCTTCTCTGTGGAGCACCCTCTGCTTACTTCCCATCTGGCTCAGGTCTTTGCTTGGCATTGTCCTCACAGAGGAGTCTTCCCTGCTGCCCCAAGACAGCTTCCACCCCATCCTGGGTTCTCTATCTCTGCCTGGTTTTGTTTGAATTCTCAGCACCTGTTGCACGAGCCAGCCCATGTGCACCTGTTTAAGTGGTCGTTGTCCCTCTCCTCCTCTGCAGCACCAGCTCTGTGTGTACAGGAACTTGACCTGTTCTGTTCCCTGCTGAACTGGGCTCCACACCCAGAACGAGTGCCCCATTAATGCTACCAATGCCCCACAGGGCAGACATTTTAGGAGACCAGGTCCTGAGACCTTCTCAGGGGACCACAGTGAGGAGGTAACAGGGATGGGCCTTGTCTCCAACCTGGGTAGACTCCACTCTTCCTCCTCTTTGTGGCCCTTTTGTGAGATGTCACTCTTGTTCCCAGTTATCAGGACACTTGCCCTCAGCAAACCCATTGTTGCACATAGCGAGATTCTGACTTCACTGCCATGCATAGCTCTGTTTATTGACATGGGTCCCCCTGAAGTCCAATGGTGGATTAATTCACTTTGTGCTTCTTCATCTGCACTGTCAGAAGTGACCTGGGGTCAGACCTAATTCTTTAGACCTTGCAACTGGTTGTGGGGGAATGTGTTTGAATTACAACTTAGAATCACAAATGGAGTTACTCCAGGCACCTGCCACCTGCCAGGCCTCTCTCTTCTCACGGGCTTCCACAGCCCCGACCCTGGTCTCTCCAGCAAGGTGGATTCTGGAAGCGCAGAAAGGGGGAGCGTGGAAGGAAGGACAGAGTGGTAGGAAAGCAGAGAGTAATGTTAGAGGAACCAAAGATGGCAGGCGAGTTAGGGGAAGGAAAACGGTAAAGAGTACAAAGGCTGCCCTGTGGTAGGAGGAGCCCAGGTAGGAGGTTCACAGACAGGTGATAGGGACAAAATGGGAGATTTTGGGAGTATAGCTCAGCTCTGCCTTTCATTACCACATGGCTCTTTAATTGCTTATATTTTAAAATATTTTTTCCTTATTAGAAACTAGAAATGGTTATGATAGACTATGAGAAAAATTCAGAGAAGTGTGAAGAAAAATGTTAAAATTATTTGTAAATTCATCACCCAGTATAACTTTTGTGAATGATGTATCTGGCTTTTTTATTCAGTCTTACTAAGTCATTCCTAGTTCACCTTCTCTTAACGACAGTGTGGTAGCCCCGACTGAGTGTGTCATAATTTCATGCCCCATCTCTCTAGATTTAGATGGCTCCTCACGTTTTCATGACTACATAAAGATGGAGATAAATGCTGTTGTTTGATCTATGAATCACAGGCCACATTTCTGATTATTTTGGAGGTGCAGGCTCCCAGAAGTGGAAGTTTTGGGTGGAAAGGTGTGACAATTTCAAAACCCTCAGTACTATCGTCAAAGGACTTTGAACTTGTCTCCTTCCATGTCCTTCTGGCCTGGCTGTTCTGAGAATGGCATGGAGTCCAACACAGATGAGCTCTGCTCATCTCTACACCGACATGGTGGGAAACCCTGGAGCAGAGCTGCGTTATGTGATCCACCTGAGCTTTGAAGAAGGCCTCGAGCCAAGGAAACTCTGGAAACTGCCCCTCCGCCCCCCACCTTCATGAAAGCACTGTACTCTGCCAGAGACCGTGGCACAAGCCACAGTTTTTAAAAAGATTTTCATTTGCTTTGGAAAATAAAATCTAAACACGTCTTTTTGAAACTGCTGTAAATTTCGCTAAGCTACGATGTTTTCCTTGGAAGTCTAGGACATATGGTTAATCTTCCAGTGTTACTAGTAACAAAGTCCTGAAAATATTAACTATTTCATTCTTCCCAGGATAGTGTAAAAATTATCCTGTATTTTCTTTTTTGCCTCCCACACTTTGGTTTTAACAATAAACGAGACATTCCTATTATAAGTAATTGCAACCCTTCTGTTACAGTCTTCAGCTCCATAAAATTAGCTATTGTACTAAATAATTAGCACACGCCATTCAGAATATCCTAAAAATTACACGCAACACCAGGCAGGAACTATACGCTGACACTTGGCCATGCTCTCTAGAAAACTGCTCAATGAAAATGAGGTACTGGCAACAGGTGCCCTGAAAACAATTTATTAATCTTTTTTTTTTTAAATGAAGCATTTGAATGACGGGATGTAAAAGCATTTTGAAGATTGGAATTGTCTGAACTCTGACTTCTTAAACACAGTCTTGCCTACGAGCTCACTAATTGTATCCTTGAAGCAAATTCCTGCACCGACTTCTCAGCAGTTGATTTGAAATTCGTGCACAAATAGCTCAGCTTCTGCAGGCCTAATGGACATATGACAACCAGGTCCCCCGAACGGTTATCACCCCCACGCAGAGAGGTGGCCACCAGAAAAGTCGATACTAGTCTTTGCTCCTTTAATCAGTGAGGACTCTATTTACATTCATTTTTTTAAATGCTTACCAAAATGTGGCTGTTTTGAAAGACTTAAGGGATTTGCAGTGGGATGGAGACTTTAATGCTTTTACAGATCTGAGATGGAGAGTCAGCGTGTATTATTTCATAAAGAAATGATTATTTCCAGGCCCTCAGACTAGGGCACCATGACTTATTGGGACCATGTGTTCTGGAATTCTCAAATTGAATAGCACATCATAATTTTGGCTGGAATAATTTAGCTCAAATTAGGGAAGACTCTGACTTTTAGAATGTTCTTTTAAAGGCAGATTAGTTGTAGTATATTTGTAGGAATTAATACTCAACTGACATTCAGGCTTGGTAGGGGTTTGATAAGAATAAGACAGTTATATGTTTGAAGCTGACATAGAATACAAAAGAATAATCAACCCTCCAAACAGCACTGATGGGCTATGTTAACATCAGACAAAGTAGATGTGCTGCAGTTAAAATATGATTATTTCATACACAGAAGAGTTTCAAGGATGACATAAAAATTTCAGATATGCTATTTTTAGATGTAAAGTATAAAATGTATGTAGTAATGAAGGCTTAAAATATAAAGAAAAAACTATAGCACCGTAAGAATAAATTAGCTAACTCTCATGGCCCTTCATTTCTAGTTATTACTATTATTTATTGGCAGTGGTGGGGTTTGAACTCAGGGCCTCGTATGCTTGCTAGGCAGGCACTCTATCACTTGAGCCACATCTCTCACCCTTTTTTTTTTTTTGCTCTGGTTATTTTGGAGATAGATTCTTGCATTTGCTCAGGCTGGCTTGGAACAGGATCCACCTATTTTACATTTCCCATTGTACATGGGATGACAGGCACACACCATAACACTCAGCTTTTTTCCCATTGAGATGGGCTCTTAGCGGCCTGGAACCACCATCCTCTGAATTTCAGCCTCCCAAGTAGCTAGGATTACAGGTGTGAACCACTGGGGTCTGGAGGACCTCATTATTGATTGAGGAAGAAAACAGAAGATGTGAGCAACTAACAAGCAGAATCTAATGGACCAATTTAGAAGTTGGTACCATTTTATACCCAAACTCGAGAGTGTTGTGAAGTGTGCATGGGATAGTTTTGCAAGTATACCACTGACCCTCAAACTTGACCTAATGTTGGCATTCACCTGGGGTGTTTTAAAGCAAATAATAGCAGGCATTCTGGTTTCATGGGGTGTGGTCTGGGCATCAGAGATTTTTAAAACTTATGAAAACTGTTCTAAGGTGCAGCCCAGACTGAGAACCACCGTGTTTCCCTAAAGTGGCTCCCAGATGTCTGAGGGTTGCCTAATGCTGACCACCACCACTGACCACACTGCAATGCATTTGGAGGCTAATGATAAGATCCATCTAGAAAACAGCATGTGTTTAACAGTTTCAAATTATTCTTTGGAACAATTTATGAGATAAAAAAATACAAAGAAGATAACAAAGTATTTAGAACTGTTTGATGAGTCATGGTACACAAAATGAAGCTGAAGTTAGTACCTAAAAATCCTACTTAGATTAGAAAAGAAAAAGGCCACCATGTGAAATTAATTTAAGAAAATAGAAAAAAGAATAGCAGGTTAAACCCAAGGAAACTGGCAGGAAGAAAGTAAGTTCAAGTATAAAATAATGAACTAGGAAATAAAAATATAAGAGAGATTTAGCAAAGCCAGTGTTCTCTGTGATCTTTAATAAAGTAGACCAAAGTCTTTCAATGTTAATTAAGAAAAATAGAGAAATCGGGCACAAATAAATGAGTTTAGAAATAAAACGATGGTGCCGAGGTTAAATTGATGAGGATATTATGAATAAAACATGTATGCCAATAAATTTGAAGTCCTCAATTAAATGAATAAAATCCAAGGAAAAATATAACTTATCACAATCGTCTTAAGAGGAAATGGCTCTAAAACCATTAAGGAAATTGAATCACTGCTTACAATCTTTCCACAAAGAAAGCAGTAGAATCAGATGATTCTACCTAATATGCCAGGAACCAATAATTCCCTTTTGTACAAACTCTGAAGGAAGAATTTTCAACTAATTTTATGAAACCGTCCTCACTGTAATATCACCACCAGAACAAGAACAGCAAAAAAGAGACAATGACATATTTTATGTAATTATTCTTTGCTCACTCATAGAGATAGATACAAAATGCTACACAAAATATTAGCAAAATGGACTGAAATAATGCATAAGACATTTAATACAGTGTGACAAGGTGGGCTTTAGGACACTCAGGTTGGTCTTCCACTGGAATAATCAATGGTGCTTACTGTACTAATCAAATAAAAGGGAAAAGCCTCATGATGATCTCAAGAGATGTCGAATAAAATTGTACATCTACTCACAAACAATAAAAAATATTGTAACCAAATCTGAACCATAGGGAACTTTCCTAATGTGATAAAGGATGACTTCAAAATGCTATAGCAAATGTCAGTCACTGTGTGAACCATCTCTTTAAATTTGGAACAAGAAGATGAGGATGGCCACAGCAGCCGTGTGGTCTACATTGTACTGATGGTATTATCCTTAAGAAGGAGGAAAAAAAAAATGACAGTAAAAGATTGTTAAGAAGGAGCCAACATTGCTTTTTCTTCAAGCTGGCTTTATAGTCTACATAGGAAACCACAAAGAATCCATAACTAAATTGAGAATGGATTAGAAGTTAGTATGATTCATAGAATCAAACCCAATACATAAAAGTCATTTCCTCTAATCGGCAAAGGTTTTAGGAAATGTGATAAAAAAATCTATTTATAGCATAAAATTAATAACATTTGAAAAAGTCAGCTTGATAAAGTGTGGATAAATTTTTATAGAAAAAAATTGTCAAACTTTATTGAAAGAACTAGACGTTACCTAGATACAGATAAACTCTTGGAGAGTGTCTTAATCTGGTGGAACTTGTACTGTCGAGAGGTGATGGGACTTTTAGGAGGAGGGGCTAAGTGGGAAGTCATTAGGTCAACTGGGGATGTGCCCTTGGAAATGATTGTAGACCTCACTGGCTTCCACCTGGTGCTGTGATTTCTCCCTCGCACACAGGCTTTCCTTATGATGCCATCTGCCATTAAGCCCTCATCAGAAGCAGAACTGAAGAGGCCACTTGACCTTGAATTTTCAATCTCCAAAACTGTGCATTAAATAAATCTCTTTTCTTTATAAATTTAGGCTGCCTTGGGTATTTTGTTATAGTACTGACAAACAGACTAATATACATGTATGCCAAAGAGGAGGAATATATTGTGAATAAAAAGTTTTTGATCTCTGGGGATGTATGTTCTCATGTTCAAGGAGAACATAATCTCTAAAAATGTCTGCATATAATTCTATATGAGATGAACACTGGGAGAGGAAGAAACTGGGAAAGAGGCACAGGGGTTGCAGTTGTAGGAAGGCATCGCTGAATGACTGACAGTTATGGAGGGTTCTAAGTGAGATGACAGATGTGGGCTCCCTGACGGGAAGTATCCCCTGCAGAAGCACACTAGGATATAAAGGGACCACAGGAAGCTGGTGCAGCTGCAGAGGGGCAAAGCCCTGCAGATTAGGGAAGCTCTTGGTAATGGAATGCCATTGGAAGGTTGAACCCGGAAAGCTAAGGTCTCTCTTGCGGCTGGATGGAGCATGGAGCTCATAGGCGAGTTCAGCAACAGACAGGAGAGGGTGCTGGTCTCAGGTGCAAATGAATGGTGTCAGATTGGCCATTTTTCCTGCATTGCTCAACATTGAATTCTGTTTATTGTGCATGGGCGAGGTTTGCAATGGTGAAAAGAAAGAGAAGAAAAAGTCCCTTCTACCTCCATCCTCTGATTCACTGCAGCACAATCTTCTTAAGACCACATTTGTAGTCAAAAGATCTTTCCAGATGCATAGCTTAGCCCAGTCCACTGTAACTGTAAACCGTTCACTGACTTCTAATGACTTTTGGAATGAGTATCCAACTCCCAGAGCCTAGCAGCCTCTGACTTGACTCCACTTCCATCCCTCCTCCTCCCCTCGTTCTGGGGACTGGTCACCGGGGTCTCGTGGAGTCTGAACACTTAGCTAAACGTCTGCCTTGACTCTCTTCAGAAAGACTGAGTCATTTCTTTGGGAAATGGTGATAAAGTTCACTAGGGTTAATTATAGAATTAAAATGTCATTAGTTACAGGGCTCTTAAAATAGTGTCTGCCACACAAGAGTTCAATGAAGTTTGGCTCATTTCAGAACAGATTTTGCAGTTCATTTATAAGCCCTCCCACAAAGGTCCCAAGTCAAATGGTTGTTCAACTTCAGCTTGGGCCCCTCCAGAGACAGGAAGCCTTCTGAAGTATACAGTTCAATTGGCAGAAAGCACTTCTGACATTGAATTCAAATGTGCCTTGTCGGTAGGCTGCACCCTGTGTTGGTGTGGAGTCTCTGAGACTATGTAACTCTAGTCTCTTCCAACACCATTGAATCTGACCTTCGGTTTGGATTCGTAAGCTTGGTCTTGGCTTCCCAACTTACACTCATCCTAAGAGTTCCTAAAAGCTGAATTTTTTGATATACATTTTATTATGGATTTCACTCATCATTTGGATTTCTATAGTGGATTTCACCCATCATCAGGGCCAGGTAGCACTGCATCCTGTTTTTGTGACCTGTACCTTGGTGATGTCTTCTTTGCACCTGGAGCCACCACTGGGCCCTGGCAAGCATTGGAGTTTGAGAACCCTTGGTCTCTATTCTAGTCACACCTTTGCTTGTTGAACGTTGTCATATCTCTCCAAAGCTTCTCATTTTTTCCTTTGCAACAGTAGTGCAAGCTCACAGACCCCTTTCCTGTCCTTTTCATGGTTGGTCATAAGTGCTCATCTCAACGAGGTAGGGTGACAAAAATACTACCCACAGGGAAGTAGCTGCTGTGGTGCAATTCTACCAACATGTTTGAGTTCTGGTGTTGATCATTAGATGTTAAATTCTCCTTTGACAACTGGATGACCACTGTCAATCCTGATGGTGAAATCCCTTCCCTCCATCCCTCTTGTCCTTTCTGTATTCCCAACCACAAAGAGCAAGGTGGCATTTACATGTGTATAGCTGTGACATACATGGACAATCATTCTTTGTTTGCTTATTAACTTGCTTTTGACTTTATTGATTGACTTTATTTATTGACTTTGTCTCTTTCTCCAGTAGTAGAGTATGGCCATGTGGCCTCATTCTGAGACGCAGTTCCTGTCTTTGGCCCAAAGTTGCCAGTTCTGGGTTATTTAAGCAAAGGCATCACCTGAGCATGACAACAGAACACCTCCAGGGCTCATTAGTCTGGGATGTCTCTTTTCCCTATGTTCTAAGATTCAGCTGAGAAGGGGCTGCTGCCACCATCCCAGGGTTTGGCTTGGCCTCTGATGGGCTCACTGCAAGCAGAAAGTTTTCCATGGGGGTGCTTCGTGATAATGGGGCTATCTGGTTGGAGTGGGGTGGGGCAAGAAATTCCCAAGGACATCCCCTGGCTTGAGAATTAAACATTTCTTTTCTTGTTGGGAAAACGCCGGAGGTGGTTTGGTGGATTGTGATGAGACTGCAAGGTTTCCTTTGATTACTTTTCCCAAGGAGTTTTGGAGAACAGAAATCCAAATGATGGTTGAAAGTGAGTTTCGAAAGGAATCATTTTTTCTTGCTAACCGAGCATCAGTGTGATTTGCTTGCTGCTCTGTATTTCATGGAACCCACCAGGTTCCAGAGTTTGCCTGGGACTTTCGGAAGGTCTTGACTTGCAAGCCGGAGCTTGCAGTACTTTTTCTCTTATACTTTTGTATTGGAGTGACTCCTTTAAGCAAACCCTATTACGTTCCTGGGGAGGGGGCGATCAGCAGGAAAATGGGTCTGAAGAGAAGTTCTGGGGAGCCCAGTCTGCAAAGTCCCCATACGCCTTCTAGAACTTGAGGAATAAATCAACACCAGGCAGATTATTCCACGGTCACTCCGGAACAGCTGTGGACCACGCTATGTCGTGTGCACAGCAGTTGTCAGAAGTACAAACATCTTTCAGTTCTCCTGAAGTTAATAAGTCAAGTTAAATCATCCACATATGTGGAAACAGAAGATTTTCCAAGCAGAGCCTTCATTATAAAAAACGTGTTAAAATTAGTAACTATTTTATATCTTGCCTATTTTCCCCATCCAACCTAGTTTTTTTTTTAACATCCAAATATAGATTTTGCAATTTTAAGGTAGAGATGAAGTTTCAACACTAAGACATGAAGTCAGGGTTTAATTGCTTCCCCTGAGGGAGTGGGTGCCTGGATAAAGTGGGCAGTGGTGTTGCAGGGAGTGTGGTCCAGCTTCAGTCTCACTCTCTGCCCCCAAGTGGGCACGACCTCAAAAAAGTTTTCTGGCTCCCCATCTCACATTCTGGAGACTTGTAGGATTTTCATTGTTTCAACATAGAGTCTGCAGAATGTGTTTCTGGTATCTCTGTTGAACTCAGGTTTTCATGCTGGGGACTTAGTAAGCATTTTTTTTTTTTGGTGGTACTGGGGTTTGACTCTAGGCCTCGCGTTTGTGAAGCAGGCACTCTACCACTTCAGTCATGCCCCAGCCCTTTGTGATTTAGTTTTTTTTCACATAGGGTCTCACACACTTTGCCTGAGCTGGTCTTGGACTTCAATCCTTTTCTGTATCTCACACATAGCTGGGATTACAGACATGTACCACCACGCCCGGCCTCTCAGTTAATGTCTGCAAAAGGAATTAATGAATAAAATTTTTCATTGCATCACACAGTAGGCATACTGAGTTTTCCCTCTACATAATGCAATTTCAAGGAAACTGATGGTCTTTGAGATATGGCTCAAAGCCACACTTGTTCCTGTGCTATCAAGGTATTTTGTAGTGAGCGTGTGGCTCTTGCTTTCTCCTTCCTGTGGGAAGAGTCTCCCTATTTCCTGTTGGAGAATTGACCTCACTCATTGCAGGTGATCTTGTTGGACTGGTGTTGGTCTCTTGCCCCATGTGTAACATGTGACCCAAGCAAAGCCGATCAGATTCCTTCTCTGTTGAGACTTTGCATCTTGATTATGGTGAGCCAAGACAGGGACTAAGGTGTCAGGGGTAGGTTTCCCCAAATGATGAGGGCATGCAGCTCTACTATCTGAATCTCTAGACCTACCTAGTTCTTTGTCTCTTAATTCGGTCACTTCCAGGTGATACCCACAGGGTTCCCACACTCTCTCGGTGGGGAATGCAGCCAGCATACTTTATGTGCTCTTGGCAGAGTCCTATCTGATACACTCAGATAGTGATGTCACAGAAATGGTTTTCTGTGATCCATGTGAGAAGTGAAAGTTCACGTGGCATATTTTTCTATTATCTCTCTTGTGTTTTGCCTAGAGAAATGAGTGTGACTTTAAAACAAAGAGCAAAGGAATGGAGACTCTGTGTGGAGGGAGATGGGACTGCTGAAAGCAATTTAGTCTCATACTCCATGCAGGGTCACAGTAAGAAAGTCAGGTTCATGGTGTCCCCCATTCAGAGGAATTCCACAAAATGGGAGCAGTTTCCTTAAGACCGTGAGTTCCATTTCTTAAACACTGGTAGATGTATGGATGGCATCATTTGCCAAACCTGGGGAAGCCATGACTTTCTCTAGTTTTTATTACTCTTATGATTTACTGTGCTTTTAACAGTCTAAGTCCCATCAAGAGTGGCTGAAAAGGTTCCTTTGCTCTGCCTGCCCTCACACAAGATGGTGGACAGATGGTCCCCTCTGTTTGGTACATTCTGTCCTGTTGGAAAACTTGTCCCATCTCTCCAAATCTCCTTCCTTTTTCTTGGAGAGGTTCTCTGCACCCCAAATCTGTAATCCACATTGCGGCTCCCAGTGGCCTGCCATGGCTTCAGACTCTCACCCAAAGTCCTCACCTTGGCTCCAACTCACTGTTCAACGTCCCGTTTCACAACTCCTTTTTTGGTCCTTTTCTGGACTGGCAGTCTGCTATTGGCTCTCCTGCCATGTCATCCCAATATTGTGGTTCCTGCTGAGCTCTTGGCACCTATGGGGAAAGAGCTGCTACCCCTTCAAATGATGGATTACCTTCTTTAAAGTTGTTTTGTTTCAGATGAGGTGCTCCAGAGAAAACCATAAGGAACTGCCTTAAACCAGTCAATTCTGCCTGGTCCCTCTTCTAGGTGACCTAAAATAAACTTGGCTCATTATAATCTTATTAAAATGTGGAACTTTCTGCCCACAGGCTGTTCCCATCTGCCTTTTAAAAAATTGTGATGCATGCAGAAGGGTGAACCCGAGCTGCATATGCCCAGGAATGTGTGTTGGAAAATACAGGCCATGGTCACGATGCTCTTTCGACAATGTCCTTGTTGTCCTTTTTCTGACATTCCAGGCCAGTCTACTTTAATCCATAATTGTGGTAGTGTGCAAAGTGCCCCTCCACGGAGAATGGGGCTGGGAGAGCACTAACACAGAAGGGTAGTGAAAGGGCAGCAGAAACATCCAGGGAGACTTTATGCAAATTAGGAAAAGGTATTCCCTTAGGCATACATGGCCACAGGCTGAGGTGCTACGCTTACCAGCAGAGCAGCTGACAGAGTCCAGCCTCCTCAGCCAGGCGTCATTTTGCAGTGTCTAACTTGGCCAATCCTACACAGTAGTCCTGGGGAAAACAGACACAGGTGCTTGTTGACCTGTGGGGTTCTGTCTTGATAAACTCATCATACATTGAAAATATTAAACGTCAAAAATGCATTTCATATCCCGAACCTGCTGAACATACTTCTTTTGCCTCAAATTCAGTGTAGACTATCAATCTATCAATTGTTTTCTCTCGTGATCCTGTGGCTGACTGACTGGGAGCTGGGATCACTGCTGCCACCCCAGAATCACAAGGGACACTCCTACCATGTATGGCAACCCAGGAAGAGGTCAAAGATCAGAGTTCAAAATATGGTGTCACTGAATATAGGGCACTTTCCAGCTATTAGAAAGTAGAAAAAGGATAAGTCAAGTCATTGCATGTCATGGACTATCAGGGATTACAATTTATGAAGAAACAAATGCAACATTTTTTTCAGTGTAAACACTGTTTTTATTTTTTAATTGATTAATTAGTTAATTAATTAATTAGCAAGACTGGGGATGGAACCCAGGGTCTTGTGTATGCTAGGCAAGTGCTCTACCACCCTAAACACTAGTTTTTATATTTTTATAGGATTTTATTGTGCATCAAACACTTTTAGATCACCCTTTCATTTTCCTTAATAATGTCATATATACTCTTTATGGTAAATTTGGAAAACCAGAAAACTCTAAAAAAGAAAGTAACAATGACCCATTATCCTAACTCTAAGTAGTAATTCCTGTTTATCTTAACAGGTTTCACCCTTACCTTTTAAATGCATTCATCGCATTCCTTAGTAGCGTCGTCATTTCACTGGAGGACCACAAATACCCATTAAGGAGTCCAATCAGAAATGACTCAGCCCATTTCAGAGTGTGTTGGAAGAGCAGATGGAGAAGGAGGGTGGAAAAGGATGAGCAGAGAACAGGCAGTAGAGAGAGTGGTGCAGATGACACAAACTTCCCTTAATGAGTGCCTGTGCCCTTCAGTCCCAGGTTCTGACTGGGGACCCTGGTTCCAAGAACCCTGAGCTTGAGCCTTCTGCCAGGTATGTCTCCTGTGACCAGCTGGATCAGAAGGTGGAGGGGCAGCCTTTGTAGCTTTGTTCACTTATTTTCACAGAATGAGGTTAAAGGACAAATAATTATAAAAACACTTGTGTCTGGGGTGAAGTGTGTGACAAATGTGAACTGGTATCACTCCTATTATGATTTGGAGTGTTTTCTACCCCCAGCAGTGGGCTGACCTTTGAATGCCTTGTCTCCTATGATCTTCAAGGCCACCCAGTGAAGAGGGCAATGTTAGTATTCCCCATTTTCAGAAGGGTAAGATGAGAATTATGGGGTATAGTGACAGCTTAAGGAACCAGCTGTAAGTGGCAAAGGCAGGTCTAGAATAGAGGTCTCGTGTGTTCTTCTGGGGCAGTCCTTGCCTCAGGTCAGGGTCTAAGATGCCATGAGAGTCCTGGATGCTTCTGGATCAGAGGCAGTAGGCTTGACACTTCTCTTTACCTTTCCTTGAGGGTTGAGTGGTGAACATAACAGGCCTGGGTAGCCAGAAGCTGTGGTAGTTTAACAATGTCAGAACGAGGTCTTTTGGTCTTGCATGCTTGTTCTGTACAGCTGTATCTCCTGGACATGATGTTAATGGAAAACGTCTAGTTATGATGAACACTCTCTCTTGTCTTTAATTTGCTTTATTCATTTTAGTCTAAATGAATCTAAAAGATTTTTTTGAAACTTATGCTGATATCCAATGTTCTCCTAATGGCTCTCTGAGGAGATAAAGGAGGCCATTTGCAGGTTAAACCTAGCTAGGCCTAACAGATTCCTAAACCTCTGAACTTAAAAAGGTTAATATGAGAATTCCATTGAACCCTAGACTGCCCAAATATATGGAAATTAAAAAAAAAAACATTGAAACCAGATTTAATCCAAGATTCACTGCAAACAGTCAACCATTAAGCCACACACAAAAAAAGAAAAAATGTCTAACAGCTGGTGTTTCCTGCCCTCTAGGATTCCCAGGGCTCTCCTGTCTAAAAACTGACTGCAGGGGCCCAAATGATGGTGTAAGCCTGTAATCCCAGGTATGCATGAGGTGGAGGTAGGAGGATCATTGTTTGATACTAGCCTGACAAAGTTGTGAGACCCTTTCTGAGAAATTAACATGTAAAATGCTTAGCAAGTATGGAGCCCTGAGCTCAATTCCTAGTATGAAGGTGGGGAGGTTGTTAATCACAAAATCATCTTCTTGGTTCCATGTCCCCTTCAGTTTTCACTCTATTTTCATAACAAATTCTAGAAAAAGTTGTCAACATTTTCTTCTGTTTACTGTCTATTATAATCTGCCTTCCTCTGATATTGTTTCTTTAATCCACCCCTTTGTGGAAATCAAGTTTAGAATAAGCAGCTGCTGGACCTCTGCAGCAGTTTCTCCCCAGTCCCTGACAGTAGCCACGAAGCCAGTGTTACTTGAAGACAGTCAGGGACATTTTCAGAATCTCTCTCTCTCTCTCTGTTTGATGGCACTGGGGTTTGAACTCAGGGCCTCATGCTTTCCAGACAGGTGCTCTACCACGTAAGCCACTCCTCCAGTCCCTCAGAATCTCTTTAAAGAGCAGCTGTAACTGGCAAAGGCAGGTCTGGAGTGAACGTCTGTTGTGTTCTTCCTGGTGCTATTGTTTTAGATTAGGGTCAAATGCACCATGAGAGTCCTGGATAGATTCAGTGATCAGAGCTGGCTTGGAATGGTGACAGTGGTCTGTGTCCTTGTTCAACCCATCTTTGCAACAGAGAAGCACAAGTTGTCCTCCCAGACAGACTGTGTTGCTACTGGTGAGGACCCCAGGAAGAGATGGGTCCTTACCACTTAGTGGACAAAGGGCCTGGCAAGTTTTCTGCTTGCCCCCTTTTTCTTAGGGAGAGTATAGACACAGAGTTGCCACTAGGCCATGCCAACTCGACCTGTGCCATACATAGAACGCACAGAGCCTGGACACACAAAGCAGGACACCAGCTTATTAGCTTTCAGTTATGATTCTAATTAGGTGCTGAAATTTATTTGTGCATTTGCTATGCAAGGTGCCTTCTCTTTGCCAGACACCAAATTACTGTCTACAACAGGGGACAGACTTGGCTGGGAAACTCCAGTTCCCCTGCATTCTACAGAGGACGTTCAGTTCCAGGTGCTTAGCCCCACACTGGAATCCAAATTAGACAGGAAGTGAGTTTCTCAGGGACATTGTCCATTGGTTGAGTCCTCAAAGGTTCGGTGGCTCCTTTCCAGATCTTTCTCTGTTGAAAATGTTACGAATTACAATACAGATTATTTCCCTTAAGCAGCAGTTCCTTCAAGATAACCTTGCATTGAAACAGGGTTGCGCCATTTGCAAGGTGTTTTCACATACATGAGTAGGCAGGACTAACATTTGGATATATCATCCATTCACTCAATAAAGCAGTAGTTGAAATCTTATCATTCCAGGAATTCCTTAAAGCCACCAAGCATCCAGGTTGTCTGTTGCTTCATGTCAAACCAGTCGTTCATTTTGCTTATGCCTCTGGAATCTGGATGGAACTTGGTGTAGAAGAGACTTTTGTACTCCATAGTCTCAGGGCTTCAGCTGGGAAGAATCCAATAGCTGGGAGGTGTCTTCCCTACGTGTCTGGTGCCAGGGGTGGAGTGGTCTGGAGCCTGGGTTTAGCTGGAATTGTTGACCTGGGCACCTACATCAATGACCTCTTAATGTAGTTTGACCTTCTTCACAGCATGGTGATCTCAAAGTAGTCAGACTTCTTACATAGTAGCCCAGGGTTGGAAAGTGAGTGTTCCAGTGAAAGGGACAGAAGCTGAATGGCCTTTTGGGGTCCCAGACTCTGAAGTCATATGGTGTCAATTCTATTGTTATAACCTCTATAGGTAGAAACAGCCTAAGTGCTCTGAGACTCACATGGAGGAGACACTGACTCACCTCTGGAGAACAGCATTTAAAACCTTGCTTAAAACCACCTCAGCCACTGTTTGGACCAGATCCAGACCTGCTGGATCCAGCTTTAGAGTCATTAGAGTTGAGTTGGGCTGGTGGGAATCGAGGGGTGGTGAATACAAGAGGATTTAGTTCTGGGTAGAATTTGCCTCCGACTCTAGATCTTTTACTTTTTGGATGTGTGAGCTTAGACAAATTATTTTACCTTTTGAGTCTCAGTTTCATCATCTACAAAATAAAGAAACAATTTCCAATTTGTTCCATTATTGGGGTGATTCAATTAAATGCTAAATAATGTCGTGTTCAGCTTGGAGTAGGTGTTCAATAAATAGAGCTATTAAGGCAAGATAAAAATGTCCATCAAACAATAATGCAACTAATTTGTCATCATCGTTGTCATTATTGTAATGAATCATCTAAGACATAATCATCCCAAGAAATCTTCATTCTTGCCCCTCATCCTCTATGATTCTAGCTCCCAGTGTGGCTTCCGCTGTGGATATCATAACTCCTCCTCCTCCTCCTCTCAGGGCCTCTCTGGGGAGGAAGGAGAGCTGACTTCCAAGTTTGCTGACCTCTGGGTCCTTTATTTTCTGTTTGATTCCTTGGTGTCTTCTATCATCTGGACAACCGTCTCACTGTCATACCTTGAAATATTTAGGATGATGCCTGTTTTTGTGAGGAAATCTGGAAAGGATTGAACATCAAGCTTGTCTGGAGTTCTGTCAGCAAGATGAAGAGGCAGAGAATTCAGACAGAAGCACAGGCATCTGTCTCTCCTCTTTCTCTCTTTACTTCTTTTGCTCCCACCTTCCTTTTCTTCCAATTTTTTTTTATTTTCTCTTTAACAAAGATGGGACAAACATAAAACAATTCTCTGCCACTTGCTATTTTCACAGAGATTCTCTAGGCTACTGCAGGTAAGTAATTCGTACAGTTAAAAATAGTTGCATAGTAGTCCACGCTATGCACAAATCCTAGCCTGCCCATCCCTTTAACTTCTTATCATAGGGTCTTGGGGAGATTGCAATAACAAACAGCTATGCACTAATCATATGTTTATGCACAGACATCCTGTTTACTTCTCTCTCTGTTTTTAATTTTGGCAGTGCTGGGATTTGAAACTGAGAGCCTGGTGCTTTCTAGGTGGGCACTCTACCAATTGAAACATGTTCCTAACCCCTTTTTGGTTTAGTTATTTTCCAGATAAGAGTCTCCTGTTTTTGCCTGGGGCTAGCCTCGGAACTTAATCCTCTTACCTCTGCGTCTCTCATGGCTGAGATTACAGATGTGAGCAACTATGACAAAGCCCCTACCTTGTATATTTCTTCTTTCATTTAAGTGGAACTGATCCCTCAAGATGGAACTGCTAGATCGAGGAGGATGTATATTTTTAAACATAGTAAAAAATCACTATTTCCTCCAAGGGCTGTAGCATTTATCTTCCCTTCAACAACTTATTTCCACTAATTATTCATCAGCCAAGGACCTCTGTGCTGTTGTTTGGGTAACTACCACCAGGTTTAGTCCTTGGAAAGAATATTCAGTAAACCCAAGAATTGGGGGAATGGAGAAGAAGGTAATAAAAATGATGCCCAGATTTTCCGATTGAAAGGTGTTTCATTATTTATGGACTTGTCCTTCCCACCCTGAATTCTATAAAAAGTCCACTAACAAAGGCCTTCTTTCTAGTTTCCATCCTGCAATCTGTGAGTCCACATAGGTGTCCTGAATATCTTTTATAACAAAGCACTTGAGAAGCTAATTGCTTTGTATTTATAGCCTAGAGAGGTGGCGCCCATTTTAGACAAGGAGTTTCCTTGGTAATTTACTAATAACCACAGGTTCCAAGAGGTCAAACTGAGCCTAATGCAGGAAAATGCAAAGCTAGGCTTGCGGGGGACCCCATAAAGGCAGAGAATGAAACGGGAACCACGTGAGGCAGACACGAGAGGCCCTCACTGAGGGAGCAGGATTCAGTCTTTTGCTTATGCCTCTGGTTTCACCACAAACCTTGCTTTCAAATTTGCACCGTCCCTAAGCCTTGTGTTTACCATTTTGAATTCCTTTTGTTCCCAACTCCAAATAAAGTTCTGGCTTCTGAAAGCCTGTCCTTAACTTATGGTCTAACTACATCCTACAGTCTCAGGTTACTGCTCACTTTCAACTTTGGCAGTCCCTGTGAGAGTCTCTGTCCTTCAGGATACATGAAGCAGCTACTTGTCTCTCTCCTCTCTCTTCTCTTCTCTCCCCTGCCCCCTCTTTCCTCTCCCTCTCTCTCTTTCTCTCTCTCTCTCTACTCCCTTCTCTCTCTCTCTCACTGTCTCTCTACATCCTCATTAATTTCCCCATAAACAGTGACCACTGCCGGGTACTGGTAGCTCACGCCTGTAAGTCCTAGCTACTTAGGAGGCAGAGATCAGGAGGATAACGGTGCAAAGCCAGCTCGGGGAAATAGTTTGTGAGACCTTATCTCAAAAATCCCTATCACAAAAAAGGCTGGTGGAATGGCTCAAGGTGAAGGCCCTGAGTTCAAGACCCAGTACCACAAAAACAACAAAAAACAGTGAACAGTGGAAACTTAGCAGTGTGAATTTGCATCAGTTTAATAGTTACTTAAGTAGTTGATCTGAAATGATGACAATTATATTGATAAATACTATTAGAGAGAATTTGTGTACGATACTCCCAGAACCATGAAACGTTCTTTCCTACTTAAGATCCAACCCCATAAAACTCAGAGTTTGTGGCCATAGGTGGAGATATATGAATAACATGCTACCATCCTTAAAGCCAAGTAAGTGAGCCCTAATTTTTGACTGAGTGTAGGTTTTTTTTTAAAGGAACATGTAGGAGATTCCAAGATGGTGACTAGAGGGAGGAAGCAGAAAGTGTGCCTCCTAAAGTGAAATCTTGGAGAGATGCTGGAGACACACCTTGCAGGCAAGGCCACCGAGAAGAGGCAAAACTTTGACCCCTGCACACCTCCAGCCTGCGCAGAGCATCTCCACTTCACGTTGAATGGAGAAACCAAGAGGGCCCCTGGGCCACTGCCAGATGCCAGCACCCAGACGACTTGGGAAGACGCGGACAAGGTGAGCTAAGTGGTACGCGGTACTCCCACAGACAACCCTGGGCCAGATCAGCATAGCCCCCTGGATAGACCGACCCCCACCCAGGGAAAAAAAGAGAAACTGAGTAATAAGCAATAAGAACAATAAAGACATGTAGCAAAGAGGGTGGGGCGCCCTGAGTGCTGAAGGGGGGGAGGGGAATCCCTCCTGGAACTGTAAATAAACAAGCCGGGTCTGGCTGGAGAGGGCGGGAGTGGTGGTGCGCGCCCAGCAACCAGGAGCAGGAAAGACTGTGAGAGTGGCGGAGAGAGGAAACTCCACAGGAGAGGGGGGAAGACCCACTTCCCACATGAGCTGTAAACAAACATGCTGGCTGGCAGGAACAGCAGCACACGCCCAGCAATCAGGAGCAAGAAAGCTTGTGAGAGTGGTGGAGGGAGGAAAACGCCACAGGAGAGGGGGAAGACCCACTTCCCATGTGAACTGTAAATAAACATGCAGGCCTGAGAAAGCGGGTGCAGTGTCACCTCTCCCAGTGTGCTTGGAAAGGGGAAAGCTTGTAGCAGCGGCTCGCGCACAGGAGAACTCTGAGTAAACAAAGACTGCGGGGCCAGGTGAGTGCTAAGCTCACCCCTGAGATCTGCATAAATAACGCCTCCAGCAACAGCAGGCTGACAGCAGTGGGCAGGTGAGCAACAGCCGCAGATAGCCATTCACAGACCTGTCTCCAGACTCTTTTTTTTCTCTCTCCCTACTTTTGATGAGACAACAACCAAACTACACCTGCATGCTGAAAAACTTACTGAAACTGTATTGCATTTGAACTTGGGACACTATGTGGATTTTTTTGTTGTTGTTTTGTTTTGTGCAGTTTTGTTCTATTTTATTTTTCCCTTTTGATGAGACAATGACAGAACAACATCTGAGGCACCATCTCCAGGCTTGGAGGCTGAGGGATGAACACCAAAATTATTAAGACTGAAACTTCATTGCATTTGAACTTGGAGATTTTTTAAAATTTTTATTTTATTTATTTATTTTTTATTTTATTTATATATATTTCTTTCATTTACTTATTTTTTATTTTTATTCTTATTTTATTCTTTTTATTTTTTATTTTAAATCCTCTGTCTCTCTAATGCCTTTTCAGCTTATGGTTGATTAGTACACTGTCTCTCCCTGTTTATATCTTTGAAACATTTTTTGTTTGTTTCTTTGTTTTTTTCTACTTGTTTATTTGTTTTTCCCTTTTCCTTTAACTTCTTTGCTTTCCATCCCCTCTCACCCTTCCATTTTAAATATCACCATTGTTATTATTACAAGCTAGAAAATACTTAATTGCACACAGTACAGGGATAATAACAACACCAAGGGCAATGATGGGAAGACAGAAAAAAACAGGGAAACCAGTTTCCCCACAGCAAAAAATTAGAACAGGAACCAGAGGGAAATGTAGAAAACAGATACTCAGATCCAGACTCCAACAAAATGAAGATAAACTATGCCACAGAACCCAATGAAGCCCACAAGAATAATCTAAAAGAAGAAACACTACAGGTACTCAATGAGAATTTCATAGAGATGATACTGGATAGGGTCAACCAAAATGTACAGGAGACAATCAAGAAATTCCAAGACAACAAAAATAGAGAATTTGAAAAAGCAAAAGAAGAAATAAAGGAAACCATAGAATCACTGTATAAACACCAAAGTGAAACAGAGAACATGATTAATAAGGAGATAAATGAACTCAGGACAAAAATAGACAACAGTAAAGAGGAAATGACCCAGGATATGGAAAACCTCAGAAAAAAGAACAAAACAGAATTGCAAAACAAAATGGAAGGCCAATCCAGCAGAATAGAACAAACAGAAGACAGAATCTCAGAACTTGAAGATGAAATGGTAATTAAAAGAAAAACCAAAGAACTATTAGTTAAACAGCTCAAGACCTGTGAAAAGAAAATGCAAGAACTCACTGACTCCATCAAAACACCAAACCTGAGAATCATGGGCATCGAAGAAGGAGAAGAGGTGCAAACAAAGGGAATGCGTAATATATTCAACAAAATAATAATGGAAAATTTCCCAAATCTAGAGAAATCTATTCCCATACAGATGCAAGAGGCCTCCAGAACACCAAACAGACCAGATCAAAATAGAACTACCCCACGACATATCATCATTAAAACAACAAGTTCAGAAACTAAGGAAAGAACATTGAAGGCTGTAAGAGAGAAAAAACAAGTAACATACAAAGGTAAACCCATCAAAATCACAGCAGACTTCTCAACAGAAACATTAAATGCAAGAAGAGCATGGGATGAGAACTTCCAGGCACTGAATGAAAATAACTTCAACCCCAGGATACTCTACCCAGCAAAACTATCATTCAAAATAGATGGAGCAATAAAAGTCTTCCATGATAAGCAGAAACTAAAACAATATGTAACCACAAAGCCACCACTACAAAAGATTCTTCAAGGGATTCTGCACACAGAAAGTGAAACCCAACATAACCATGACAGGACAGGCAGCACCAAACTACAGGAAAAGAAAAAGCAAGAAAGTAGAGAGTAACTTCAACTTAGGTACACACAATCAAACCTTCAAACAACTAAGACAACTTAATGACAAGAATCACCACATACCTATCAGTACTAACACTTAATGTTAACAGACTTAATTCCTCCATCAAAAGGCACCGCTTGACGAAATGGATTAAAAAGGAAGATCCAACAATTTATTGCTTACAGGAGACCCATCTCACCAACAGAAATAAGCATAGGCTTAGGATGAAAGGCTGGAAGAAGATTTACCAAGCCAATGGCCCTGAACACAGGCAGGAGTAGCGATACTTATCTCTGACAAAGTAGACTTCAAACCTACATTGATCAAACGAGATAAAGAAGAACATTCCATACTAATAAAAGGGGAAATAGACCAAAAGGAAATAACAATTATCAACCTATATGCACCCAATGTCAATGCACCCAATTTCATCAAACATACCCTGAAAGACTTAAAAGCATATATTAACTCCAACACAGTGGTTGGGGGAGACTTTAACACCCCATTATCATCAATAGATAGGTCATCCAAACAAAAAATCAATAAAGAAATCCTAGATTTAAAATATACAATGGATCAAATGGACCTACTTGATGTCTACAGAACATTCCATACAACTTCTACACAATATACATTCTTCTCAGCAGCCCATGGACCTTCTCCAAAAGAGATCATATCCTAGGGCACAAAGCAAGCCTCAGCAAATACAAGAAAACAGAAATTATACCAAGCATTCTATCTGATCACAATGCAATAAAACTAGAACTCAACAACAAAAGTAAAGACAAAAAATATGCAAACAGCTGGAAACTGAATAACTCATTACTTAATGAACAATGGGTCATTGATGAAATAAAAGAGGAAATTAAAAAGTTCCTGGAAGTCAATGAAAATGAAAACACAACCTACCGGAACCTCTGGGACACAGCAAAGGCAGTCCTGAGAGGAAAATTTATAGCCATGACTGCATATATTAAAAAGACTGAAAGATCCCAAATCAATGACCTAATGATACATCTCAAACTCCTAGAAAAACAAGAACAAGCAAATCCCAAAACAAATAGGATAGAAATAATAAAAATAAGAGCTGAAATCAACAAAATAGAAACCAACAAAAACCATACAAAGAATTAATGAAACAAAAAGTTGGATCTTTGAAAAAATAAACAAGATCGACAGACCCCTGGCAAACCTGACTAAAATGAGGAGATAAAAATCCAAATTAGTAGAATCAGGAATGCAAAAGGGGAGATAACAACAAACACCATCAAAGTCCAGGAAATCATCAGAGACTACTTTGAGAATCTACATGCAAATAAATTTGAAAATCTTAAAGAAATGGACAGATTTCTAGATACATATGATCATCCAAAACTGAACCAAGAGGAAATTAATCACCTGAATAGATCTATAACACAAAATGAACTTGAAGCAGCAATCAAGAGTCTCCCCAAAAAGAAAAGTCCAGGACCTGATGGATTCTCTGCTGAATTCTATCAGAACTTTAAAGAAGAACTGATACCAACCCTCCTTAAACTGTTCCACAAAATAGAAAGGGAAGGAAAACTGCCTAACACATTTTATGAAGCCAGTATTACACTTATCCCAAAACCAGGCAAAGACACCTCCAAAAAGGAGAACTATAGGCCAGTCTCCTTAATGAACATTGATGCAAAAATCCTCAACAAAATAATGGCAAACCGAATTCAACAACACATCAAAAAGATTATTCACCACGACCAAGTAGGCTTCATCCCAGGAAGGCAGGGGTGGTTCAACATATGAAAATCAATAAATGTAATAAGCCACATTAACAGAAGCAAAGACAAAAACCACTTGATCATCTCAATAGATGCAAAAAAGCCTTTGATAAGATCCAACACCATTTCATGATAAAAGCTCTAAGAAAACTAGGAATAGAAGGAAAGTACCTCAACATTATAAAAGCTATATATGACAAACCTACAGCCAGCGTTATACTTAATGGAGAAAACCTGAAACCATTCCCTCTAAAATCAGGAACTAGACAAGGATGCCCACTATCTCCACTCCTATTCAATATAGTACTGGAATTCCTAGCCAGAGCAATTAGGCAAGAAGAAGGAATA
The DNA here is from genome assembly GCF_047511655.1 of Castor canadensis. Taxonomy (NCBI): domain Eukaryota; kingdom Metazoa; phylum Chordata; class Mammalia; order Rodentia; family Castoridae; genus Castor; species Castor canadensis. The sequence continues at coordinate 12,614,953 of NC_133388.1, read as the reverse complement.
AAAGGAATACAAATAGGTAAAGAAACTGTCAAAATATCCCTGTTTGCAGATGACATGATCCCATACCTCAAAGACCCAAAAAACTCTACTCAAAAGCTCCTAGACACCATCAATAGCCACAGCAAGGTAGCAGGATATAAAATCAACATAGAAAAACCATTAACATTTCTATACACTAATAATGAACAAACTGAGAAAGAATATACGAAAACAATTCCATTTACAATAGCCTCAAAAAAAATCAAATACCTAGGTGTAAACTGACCAAAAGATGTGAACGACCTCTACAAGGAAAACTATACACTTCTGAAGAAAGAGATTGAGGAAGACTATAGAAAGTGGAAAGATCTCCCATGCTCATGGATTGGTAGAATCAACATAGTAAAAATGTCGATACTCCCAAAAGTAATCTACATGTTTAATGCAATTCCCATCAAAATTCCAATGACCTGCATTAAAGAGATTGAAAAATCTACCGTTAAATTTATATGGAATCACAAGAGGCCACGAATAGCCAAGGCAATACTCAGTCAAAAGAACAATGCTGGAGGTATCACGATACTTGACTTCAAACTATATTACAAAGCAATAACAATAAAAACAGCATGGTACAGGCACAAAAACAGACATGAAGACCAGTGGAACAGAATAGAGGACCCAGATATGAAGCCACACAACTATAACCAACTTGTCTTTGACAAAGGCACTAAAAATATGCGATGGAGAAAAAGCCTCTTCAACAAAAACTGCTGGGAAACTGGTTAGCAGTCTGCAAAAAACTGAAACTAGATCCATGTATATCAACCTATACCAATATTAACTCAAAATGGATCAAGGATCTTAATATCAGACACAAACTCTAGAGTTGATACAGGAAAGAGTAGGAAATACTCTGGAGTTAGTAGGTATAGGTAAGAACTTTCTCAACGGAACCCCAGCAGCACAGCAACTAAGAGATAGCATAGATAAATGGGACCTCATAAAACTAAAAAGCTTCTGCTCATCAAAAGAAATGGTCTCTAATCTGAAGAGAACACCCACAGAGTGGGAGAAAATATTTGCTAGCTACACATCAGACAAAGGACTGATAACCAGAATATATAGGGAACTTAAAAAACTAAATTCTCCCAAAATTAATGAACCAATAAAGAAATGGGCAAGTGAACTAAGCAGAACTTTCTCAAAAGAAGAAATTCAAATGACCAAAAAACACATGAAAAAATGCTCACCATCTGTAGCAATAAAGGAAATGCAAATTAAAACCACGCTAAGATTCCACCTCACCCCTGTTAGAATAGCCATCGTTAGCAACACCACCAACAACAGGTGTTGGCGAGGATGTGGGGAAAAAGGAACCCTTTTACACTGTTGGTGGGAATGTAAACTAGTACAACCACTCTGGAAAAAAATTTAGAGGCTACTTAAAAAGCTAGACATTGATCTACCATTTGATCCAGCAATACCACTCTTGGGGATATACCCAAAAGACTGTGACACAGGTTACTCCAGAGGCACCTGCACACCCATGTTTATTGCAGCACTCTTCACAATAGCCAAGTTATGGAAATAGCCAAGATGCCCCACCACTGATGAATGGATCAAGAAAATGTGGTATCTATACACAATGGAATTTTATGCAGCCATGAAGAAGAACGAAATGTTATCATTCGCTGGTAAATGGATGGAATTGGAGAACATCATTCTGAGTGAGGTTAGCCTGGCCCAAAAGACCAAAAATTGTATGTTCTCCCTCATATGCGGACATTAGATCAAGGGCGAACACAACAAGGGGATTGAACTTTGATCACATGATAAAGTGAGAACACACAAGGGAGGGGTGAGGATAGGTAAGACACCTAAAAAATTAATTAGCATTTATTGCCCTCAACACAGAGAAACTAAAGCAGATACCTTAAAAGCAACTGAGGCCAATAGGAAAAGGGGAGCAGGAACTAGAAAAAAGGTTAGATCAAAAAGAATTAACTTAGAAGGTAACACACATGCACAGGAAATCAATGTGAGTCAATGCCCTGTATAGCTATCCTTATCTCAACCAGCAAAACCCCTTGTTCCTTCCTATTATTGCTTATACTCTCTCTACAACAAAATTAGAGATAAGGGCAAAATAGTTTCTGCTGGGTTTTGAGGGGGTGGGGGGTAGGGAGGGGGTGGGGTGGGTGATAAGGGAGGGGGTGGGGGCAGGGGGGAGAAATGACCCAAGCCTTGTATGCACATATGAATAATAATAATAATAAAAAGAAATAAAGTAACATGTATAATTATTATCTTCTTCCCTATTCAGCAAGGCCAAGGGTAATGGTGAATTTTATAGGTCAGCATTACTAAGACTTGGCTCTTGTGGTTCAAATTAAGCTTGAAAGTTTGTTACCTATTCCAATCTGGGCAAAGGTTGGATCTGGACCTTTTTCTATTAAGAGGTCTTTGCCCTATACTTATAAGCAAATAAAGACACTAACTCTTTTAAGCTCTATTTGTGCAAATGGTGGAATATCCATGGGTAAAATTATATGGTGTCTCATACACTCCAGTGAAAAGAAAGGATCAGAGAGTGAAACAAGACTGTTAACATGTTGGAAACTGTAAAGGGTCATGACAGCTGCATTGTGGTTTATTTTTCTACTTTTGTGTAAGTTGAAAATGTCCACAACAAAGTGCGTATTCTGGCTATTTGCAGAATGACAAGCAGTACGTTTGCAGATACCATAGATGGTAGTCATTCCTTGCTCTGTCTCTGCAAGTTCAACAGTGATTTCTCCAGCAACATTCCATGCATGTATCTAGATCATTGGTCATTTAGAAGTCTTTTTTTATCTTGGTATTTTCAGAGAACTTTGAAAATTGAAAGTGACCACAATATGGGCAAAAGATTTGAATAGATCCTCCATGAAGGGTGCTATATGAAGGGCCAATAAACACATGAGAACTTGCTCGTTAGGGAAATGCAATTAAAATCGCAATGAGGTACCACAGCATGCTGACTAGAAGGTTCCATTAAAAAGAAGGATAATTACCAAATGTTATTTACAGTGAAGAGCTACCAACCGTTATCAATGGTGAAGAGCAACCAAAACTTATGTTTTGTGCAGGAGTGTAAAATGGTATGACCATTGCTTTTTGGAAAAAAGTGTTTCCAACAAAACTAAATAAATCCCTTCTTTATGACCCAGCCATTCTACTCTTAGGTGTTTATTCAAGAAAAATGAAAACACATGGGCAAGAATCCTGGCACAAGAAGATTTGTTCATAGTAGCCTTGTTCATCAGAGCCTCTGACTGGAAGCCTTCCAGCTGTCCTTCGACAGGAAAATGAACGCACAAACTTGGGCGGATTCATGTAATAAAATACTACTCAATAATAAAGAAAGAATGAGCTGCCAAAACAAAACCACAATGAATCTAAAACCCATTATGTTGAGTGGAAGTAGTAAGAGTACAAATGGTAGAGTTCATTTATATGGAGTTCTAGGATAGGCAAAACCAGTCTACAATGGAAAAAAATTAGAATGGAGACTTCTCTGGGATTCTGGCAGGTTCAGCTGGGAAGGGCATGAAGGAAATGTCTGGGGAGGTGGTGATATTTCTAGTTGTGTTTTGAGGGGAAGGAGTTTGTCAATATTTTTGCCATGCATACATTAAGATGCCTATGTTTGAAACCATCACTCCTAGCCAGGATAAAATAGCAAAGACCAGATTCCTCTCCCCACCGTAAGCAATAGATGGACAAAACAAATAAGACAAAATGTTACTGGGCAGTGAAGTGCAATGAGAGACAGGAATGACAGGGAGCAATGAGGTGAGCCTTATCCCTGCCTCAGTTTTCTTCTTTGGGAGAGTTTGTTGGTTACAATGTGGGGCAGGGGGCCCAGGCCAGGCTTGCCATAAACCTTGAGTTGCGTAGACAACAATGAGGGCCTGGGGAGGCCAAGATGACTAGCATTTTCATAAATCGAGTACTGGAGAGGAGACAGCCAACAGAAGAAAAACTATAAAGACAAGCAAAGAGCTCCCTCACCTGTGTGTAATGGAATTCCTAGGGTCAGGAAAGGGACTACTCAATTGGATTAGAGAGTGTGGTGCTCATGCAGAGCTGGGAATACTACCTGCTCCTGCTAGGCAGATCGAATTCACTGGGTACTGTCTAGGGAACACAGAAGGGTTTTGTCTTAGTAGGGGACAGTGTTGAGCACAGTTCTGACTCCACATTAGCAACCTTAAAACAGCACTTTAAAGATCCAACTTTAATGTGGGCAGAAGCAACTTAACTGTACACCACATCAAAGCTCAAATATATTTATAGTAATACAGAATTAACTCAGCATCAGAACGGATAAAATTCACAATGTCTGGATGTAATCAAAGGTTACTGGGCATGCAAATAAGCAGGAAAATGCCACCCATAATGAGTGAAAATTGTACTGAGAATTGACACACAGCGAGAGGAACTAGCAGAAAGGGCATAGAAAGAGTTCTTATAACTATATTCCATATGGCTGAAATGTTCGGGCGGGGGGGGGGGGGGCGGGCAAGGAAGTATAAAAAGACCCAAAGGGAGATTCTAGAGATGAAAGATAAAAACAACAATGTGCAAAATAGAAACTACACTGGAGGGGATAATAGATGAAACTTATTGTCTGCAGGAAGAAAAAGATAAGTAAAATTGAAGATACAACAATAAAACCTATCCAAAATGAAACATAAAGAAAAAAGATAAAAAAATCAATAGAGCACCTGTGAGCCATGGGACAACTTCAAGCAGCTAACTCAGTGGGTCCCCAAAGACATGGAGAAAGAGGTGGGAACAGATGGGAGTGTTGACCTCCATGAAGGAATGAAGAGCTTGGGAAATGGTGGGTGCCTACATGTTTACATAAGCTAATTATAGTTTTGTTAAAAACACCACTTTTTCTTTGTATTTAAATCTATTTTAAAAGATAACCGAATGCTTAAATAAAAGCAATAACAATATTGTGCGGTGCTGGTGACATACATAAAAATAATTTTTTTAACCATTTTTATTAGCATACATTAATAGTACAAGGGGGTTTCATTTTGTTAATGCCAGAGATGCATAATAAAATAATTTCAAATCACACGAAATTTCAAATATAATTTTATTTGAATATGTAAGCTATATTCAAATTTGCAGTAGTGATAAATTAAATTTAAAATAAAATATAATTTGAAAATTCAAATATTTTGAATTCTAGAATAATTATGCTAAATGGAAAGAAAATACCAAGTAAAGCAAGATTACATACCCAATTTATCTAAAAATCTAAAAAAAAAAAATCTAATCTATAGCAATAAAGTTTATTTCATGGTTTCCTGAGGAGGATAGGGAATTAAAAGGAATATGAGGAGCCTTTTGCAGGTGATGGCTAAGTTTATCCTCTTGGACGTGGTACATAGTCTCACAATTCTGTGTATATATTAACTAAACATTAAATACATGTTTCAATATGTTCAGTGTAGCATATGAAAAATTTCAAGTAAAGCCATTTAAAAACTTAAAAGTTGTTCATTTTGTTTAACATACATTTCACCTGGAAAAAGAACCCCCCCCAAAAAAAAACATTGATTTAGTGTGGGATACATGTTGCAGTGTTTTGGGGTGAAGGGTATGGATGGCTACAAGGTAATTTGAATGCTTCGGTAACAATGGGTAAGATGGACAAACAGGTGGACAGGGGGATGCTAGTTCACAAATGCATGGTGAAAAAGGTAGACTTGTTTCTTCCACTAACCTGTTTCCACAGCAATGTATCTCCATCCCATGTCCACCATAGACCACTGGTGAGTGGTTTCCCTATTTCTGGAGCCCAGTGGGCATGTCTGTATCTTCCATGCTGCAAGTCTTTCTTATGGTTCTTTCTCAAGGTTTGGAGCGGTGTCAGGATTGCCCTGTGGACTTCCATTTAATTAGTATTTTATGTAGAGCAATGTCAGAAAATTGTCCCTCTAATTCACTGACCAGGACACATTCCTAACTTATTCATTGTTCACTAAAGAAATCCCAGCCCTCTATTCTTGGAATGCCACAGTCTCTGTGGGCATGCCTTTCATCATTCCATGTGTGAATTAACATAGGTTACGTGCCCTATCCTCTGAATCTCACTATACCAATGGTCTGCTTGGAATGGTGTATTGCTTTGCTTGTTCAGGCCTTCGTATCAAAATACTACAGTCTGGTGACTTAATCAGAGACATTTATGTACTCATCGTCCTGGAGGCTGGAAGTCTAAGGTCAAGGTGCCAACAGTATTGATTTCCTCTTGGGTCTTTCTCTTTAGGTTGAAGATGGCTGCCATTTTGTTGCCACTTCCCTTGTTGCCTCTCTGCACATATGTCCCTGGTGTCTCTCTGTGTGTCCAAATGCCCTCTTATTATAAGGACATCTGATAGGATTAAGGCCTTCTCTAAGGGACTAAGTTTAACTTAATCACCTCTTTAAAGGACCAGCAGCAGTCCCCCCATTTACCTGTGGTTTTGGTTTTTGCAGATTCAGTTACCCATGGTCAACTGAATTCTGAAAATATTAAATGGAAAGTTCCATAAGTAAACAATCACAAGTTTTAAATTGCACAATTTGTAAGTAGATTGATGAAATCCCACACTGTTTTACTCCATCCTTCTTGGGACATGAATCATCACTATGTCCAGTGTATCCATACAATATGTGCTACCCACCCATTAGTCACTGAGTAGCCATCTTGGTTTTCAGATTGACTACTGGAGTATTGCAATGCTGATGTTCAATCAATCTTTATTTTACTTCATATTGGCCCCAAAGTACAAGATAATGATTTTGACAATTTCATGATAGTATATTATTTCAGTTTTTCTCTTTTATCTCTAGTTATTAACAATCTTACTGTGCCTAATTTATAAATTAAACTTTTCATAGGTATGTATGCTACAAACCATTGGATGTAGGTACTGTACTACTCACTTGGGGGTAAATGAATGAGAGGCACTGTTGTATTCGAAACACAGCCTCACTCTGCAGCCCACAGGTTAGGCCTTCCACACAGGAATTTTGTAGAGACACAGTTTAGCCCACAACAGATGTGAAAGATGCGGCCTGCCTCTACATTTTTGTACCTGCCTTTTGCCCTGGGTTATCAGCAGTGTGGTTCAACTAGGCCAAGTGGTCTTTTCTAGAGGAATGGGTTCTTCTCAACTCTTCCATGTCTCACTACATCCCCAGTGCCCCTCCCCCCATCCAGGCTCTATTTTGAATGTTCCAGGGGCCTCTAGGCCAATGCCTCCATTTCACCCTCAACTCCTCAACTTTCTTCTACACACAGCAGACCAAGTAAGCTTTGCAGCAGGTAGGTGTGGCCCTGACCACACAAAATCCATACCACTCGGCTCTTCAATGGCAGGCAGGATCAAGTCCAAACTAGCTTGGCTTTATAGGATCCTCATTCATCTATCCAATTCTGTTTCCTAGCACAGCCCCCTGCCTAAGCTCCAGCCACCTTGGACACCTGTCTCTTCCTTGGTGTCCAAGGCCCTTCTCTTCCCAGGATTTTCATGCATTCTATTTTTCTCATGTACACTGTACTGCTCTTCCTCGCTGCCTGTTCTATTCAGTGTAAGAGTCACCTACTGGGGATGATGTTCCCTGATCACCTTAACCCCCAAAGACCAGGGTGGGACCTTAGGCATGATGGACTTTTGTTACCACATACATTCTCTTTTTTGCTACTTCTCTAGGCTGTTATTAATTCTTCAGTCATGTGTGTTGGTGCCTGGCTCCTGTCCTGTACTACAGATTCCATAAAAGCAAGGGAAATGCTCAACTTGTTCACTGTAGTAGTCCCAACCACTAGCAAATGCATCACACAACCTAAGTTCTCAATAAATATTTGCTGAATGAATGAATGGAGTCACAGAACTCCATTTAAATCAACTGACCCCTAGCTGTTTGTTGCAGTTTACAGACTGTTCATGCTACTCACCCTTTGATCATCTTATTCCCGGCTGGAGGTTTCAGCAGTTGGATGACAGGCAATGAGGAAAGAGACCAATGAGTCATTTTCTAAGTAGCTGTAGTTAAGGTCAAAGGCGTGGTGGAAAGAGTGGGCAGAGAGCTAAGCTAACCATCGAGCCACTGTGCATTGATTACCTTTGATTGATACTCCTCACAGTTACGTGAACATGGGAGGTAAAGATTGGGTGTAATTTTAAACAACAGTTTGAGGCATTTCTATTCTGGTTCTGAAGCAGCTTAAATATTTTGTGAGCTTTTAAGATTGGGAGAAATTAAAGCAAGTATGTAATCTTGCTCTCTGTGTGTATAAATATATACACATATGAAATTTAAATATACTCACACAAAATCTTATTGTAGAGAAGCTCATAAATCTAAAAAAGATAGGGAGTCTAAAAAAACCTACCCATATGTAAACATAATATGAAAATATATTCAGTGTTAATTTCAGAATTTATTGCAATCTGCAGTACATCTTTAACAATCGCACATACACTCTCCCAAGAGCGAGAGTGAATTTTTTAAAAACGAAATATTTTGCATAAAATATTTTGATATTGAAAAAAAACCAATATAACTTTTAAAAACCATAAAAGAAATGTCTAGCAGGAGTTGTAAGGGAAGAGGTTTGGGGGAAAAATTCATTTTGCTACAGTTTCCATCTTCTGAAAGGAGGACCAACGTACTAGATAATCATGCACTTTGGGTTCATTAAGGGGCTTTTAGCAAATAATTTATCTGGTGTTCAAATGGGAATGTAAATAAATGAGTAATTTTTCCTTGTTAATTATAATTCTTGTGAATTACAATGTCTAGGCACTTCTCCAGGACCACAGATCCACCCATGAGTCAGAAAATGCCACCAACAATGTTGATACCGCATTTGATGAAGTTTTTTCCCTGAGTAATCATTATCTTCATTTCAGAAATAGAAACTGACAATGAAGGTAACTTCTGTTTCATTCCACTTCTTGTATGCATTTTATGGTTTATAATGCTTCTATATCTCAATGAAGCAGTTTATAGCAAAGGTGTTACTTTTTATTAACTACATATTTATGCATATTTTATTACAACTTGCTACAACCGAACACCTTTTAAAAGATTAACTGGCAAGTCACTCTCTGCTTCTGCCAAAATGAAAAACAAAGAGAATACATTTCAATGTGACTTAGGCTAAGAAATTCCACAAAGTGTAAATGTTAGAACAATGGTGCTTTAGATCGTATTGAAGATTTCAAAGCATTTTGCCTTTGATCTGTTTGATTACCATCTTATCCAGTTCTGCGCATTAAGAAATGTCTCTGTGATTCAGCTTCCGATGATGCTCTAGTGATTTATGCATCCCCCCCCCCTTCAAAAACTAAATGCAATTCACAAAAGAGGCTTATGGATTTGCAATTAAAATCAGTGAGTAATGCCTGAAACCAGAGAGGGTGCATGGAGTTTGACCTTCCATTTTTATATTGCAGCAGGTCCTAACAGTGTATGTGTATGCATACTTTTCCTTTTTAAATTTTTTTTTCAAATTCAAGGGGAAACAATTTGCAAGTGCAAACAGGGTAAGTGGTAAGTCTTATCATTTTTTCAGGATCTGAGGGGTTTGTAAATGCTAATTTTGAAAAGAGTACTCAGAGAAATCTTAGCACAGGAGGAAGGAGGGAGAAAGATGAGGCACCTGATTCAATACAGTTAAGATAGCAGAGGTATCAGAAACCCCAAAGATTAAAACCAGAGCATGAGCTCCTATTATAGAAGCACCTAATATGTACTCCTTTCCTTCTCTGTACTATCCCACTTACTTCTCAGCAAAAACTTGACAAGATCAGTGACATCTTCATTTTGACTTTGGCTGGACTAATGATGGGATGGAGATAAGGATCCGGACTGTGTCCAAGTGCGCCTCTTTCTATTACCTGCCTTCTATACCAGCAGTTTGCTGGTGGAATTACAGAAGTCTGAAGCCAGGGCTTTTTTTCTCCAATAAATTTAAAGGGATGCTCTCTTAATTCTTCTCCACCATACCCAATCTGTGGGTTAATTTCTGTTCTCTGATCTCACGCAAACAACCCAACTGCTGCACAGGGCACAATGACCACCTCTACCTGTCCACATATATTCTACCAGGGAATCCACTTGCACACCAAGAGTCACTTCATTTGTTCCCAGTCCTCCTTGCTCTAGGTGTGACCATTCTAATGATGACCTAATTTAATTAAAGATGACATATTTCATGGAAGCCAAATAAAGAGTGTGAAAAGAGAGTTTTTGGTTTGGGAAAACTGAAGATGAAGACTCTCAAAAGATGTAATAAAGGGGAAAAAAATCACCATAAAAATATGGTCAGATTAGCTGTGGATCAGATAATGCTAAAGGCTTGAGAGAAACATGTTACGAATCCTGAAGGATTCTGGGTACTGGTTATTTAGCATGCATCTTCATGTTCTAGATACATTTGAAAGAAACCCAATCTGGAAACCTCCCACACTGCATTATGGATGCAGTTTATGGAAACTCCCCCCTTCCCGCCCACTCAAACAAAAGCCAACGGTGTTAGAGCAAAGGTTTGGTAAATTAAAATACATTTTATGTTTCAAATTACAGGGAAGATCTTGAGGTATAAATGCTTTTCTACTTCAATACACTTTTATGACCACTTAGAAATCCGTCCATACTCCTAGTCATCTATCCGTCCAATTGTCCATCCACTTACTTCCCCCATACATCTACCTATCTACTCACCTATTCATCCAGTCATCCATCCATTCATCCATCAACTCAATTCCCCTTCCCTCTCTCTTTGCAGAGATAACAGGAAAATATAAAGGTTTCAAAGATGGAGAAAATCTTTCCTCTCCCTGTAGTGGAAATATTGCTACTGTCACTACTAACACAGTTTAGCCTATTATTATAGCCTATGTTGTATAACTCATTTTTAAAGCACTCTTTCATTTAAACCTCACAATAGTTACTTCATGTAGTAAGAACAGGTAAACTTACAGCCACTACAGGTACATACACATAACTTACCAAACTTACCAGGACCCTGTGGCCTAACAAGAACTTGAAATGAGGTCTTCAGCTTTGATATATTTTCTGCTTTAGCTCATGCCTGACTTACTACCCAACAGTATGGGTCTATCAGGCTCAGCAAGAGAGGTCCCTTCCGAGTTTGAGGCCATTCATGGTGGCCAGTGAAGGACCATCCATCTACTCTCTATATGAGCCTCTTACTCATGAATGGGACGATGGCTGCTTATGATGCAAATGTACACCACGTCTGAATGCTATGTGCACAAAAGTGTCCCCATTCATAGAGCAGGAGACAGCTGGAAGTAATCGCAAATGCATTATGCATTGTGATTGCATTGGCAGAGGGGTAAGAAATGTTAAAGTTTTGTTACAATAATAATAACCATTGTGACAATACGATTTGTTTTACTGACGCCCATTTTTTGGCAACTCCGTCGTTATAAACACAGCATGTGACTGCACTTTAATGAGACTGTAGAAACTTATGTTTGTTTTTGAGGCTATATTTATTAAGCCACTCTAGGTCCTTGGTGTCTGGGACTCTTCTTTCTCCACGGCTGTGGCCGTATGACCTCCTGCTGTGGGCTCAGTGTTGTCCTCACACATAGGGTCAAGTTGGTCTAAATGGGAGAGGTCTGGTCCAAGGAGGGGAATCCACACGGTGCTTGCACATTGGAATCACTGCATGTACGTTTAAGAAATACTAACACTATTCCAAAAAAGTTAAACCAGATTCTCTAAGACTAGGAGCAGGAGTAGGGTAGATCTAAAAAATCCTCAATTCTAAAGCACAGCCAAGTCTGAGAGCCACTGCTCAAATTCAGTGATTCTCAATCAATATTGTACACCCAAATCACCTGGGAATGTTTTTTAGAAAGTGGATTCTGAATCCGTGGTTCTAGGGCAGGGGGTTGGAGTGAGAAGGGATGGGCCAGGAAAACTAGTCATAATTCTAATAAGTTCTAAGGGAGGCAAAGGTGGATGCCTCGTGGATCATGCAAGACTCTGGTCAACCATTCTGGAGTGCTACATGACTGTAATCTTAAAGTCCAGCCCTGACTATAAATGGATGAAAATGTGATGTCTCAGGTCACTTATATTAAACAGCTGAAGACATTGAAAACTGCATGGAGGGCATACTCAAGGAGATTGAAAGTGGGCAAATGTTTCTATCTCCTGACAGAAGAATTCAGAATGTAGGCTAGACTTCAGTGTCTGGCCAAATTCTGGAAGGAATTATTTGATGGGTGGCTGATGACACATAGAAAGGAAAAAGGTGGACACCAAGTCAGTTCAGTAAAAGTCATGGGCTTTCTTGATCGTTTTCATTGACACAGAGGTCATTGGAAGTTACTGTCATTGTGTCTGTTATGAAGAGATGGCCCTAGAAGCAGGATTGAGTTTTTTGTGATTAGCTACAAAAAACTAGTCAAATATTCATTATTAACTTATTTGACAGTTCACAGTCTCTACAACATCTCATGGAGCTGTCACAGTAGGAAGCTAACTTCAAGAACAGGGGAGCAGAATGACCAGGCATGGTGGTTCACACCGTGAGCCACCAGCTCCTTAGGAGGCATAGGTAAGAGGATTTCTGTCAGAGGCCGGTCTAGGTAAAAACACAAGACCCTACCTGAAAAACAACTAAAGCAAGAATAAGCTGGGTTTATGACTCAGGTGGCTGTATACCTGCCTTAACAAGCATGAGGCCCTGAGTTCATATTCTAGTACCGGCAAAAACAAAGATAAAAAAAAAAAAAGGAAAGAATGGGGAAACTGTGACTTAGAGTCACAAATACAAACATTTCCGGAGCTGCAAAGCTGGGAGAGTTGGAATTCTCAGTCAGGTCTGTCTGAATCCATCCCCATTCTTCTCCATTGCACACAGAGAATGGCATTGACTAAACAGCCCAGTAGCAGAACAAGAGGCTCTATGCGTGATGAGAGACTCTTGCTCTTGGATGTGGGTCAGTGGGGTGTGGACACCCCACAGTGGGGATGCCATGGAGAGGCAGCTCCAGTGGGAACAGCCAGACCTTTTGTGTAGAATCACTGTGAAGGGTCAGGTAAGAAACGTCTGGTAAGGAGCACATAGCATGACACCCAGGGCACAGTAGGGCTTCTGCAAATACTAGTTGCTGCCTATTTCACAGTTTGGTAAATAAGAACAATGTGCTTCCCCCCCACCCCACTCACAGATTCTAGTCACCTTGGCTTTCTGACAGTCAGCTGTTCTGGTTTGCTCCTAGCTCCTCACACTTTGTGAATTCTAGCCTGGCATATCCTTTTTTTTTAAACTCTACCTCTCCAAGGTGCTGGCCTCATGCACGAGCTAAATAATGCCTTTCATGCTTTATAAAGCTTACATTATCAACATTATCAATTTCTCTGATCATTAACTGTCTGCAGGGTTTATTCTGTCACATGTGACCCACCACTCAGGTGTGCTCCTTGGGGAATATCACTCTACTTTTGTTTCTCTTCTGCTCCTTCAGGGCAGGTGAGTCCAACAATACCTGTGCTCAGCCTCTGTGGAAGATAGGGAGATAGAGGGAAGATTGCAGGCCTAGCGCTCAAGGTCATTCCTGAAGGTCTGTATTTCCATACCTGTCTTAATAATCCTGAAGAAAGTTTATGAAAAGCATGGAGGAAGAGGACAGGTTTTGATTGCGTTAGGCCACGATCTCATTTGTTCTTCCAAATCCCTGGAAGATGCCAGCGGAAGTCCCTTTTCTAGCTTGATGCAATCTGCTCTGTACTGAGGAAGCATGGAGGAAGTACTGCTGGATCCTCCTCTGTACCGACTTTCTTGTTTACAGCTTTGAGACAACATGCCAGCTAAATACAACTGGCAATGCCATGCACCATTGCATGGTCTGCAAAGGGACATTTGCCCTTCGTGTCCCCTGTGGGCTTCCACCTTCCATGGCTTCCACCATGCATAACTCATATGTTGACCCGGAGTGAAAATCTCTGCCTATGGCTTGTACCTTTGGCTTTGTTTGTCTTTAAGAGCACTGTGTTGAGACCTCTCTCCAGTCTCTCCAACTTTCAGGCAAATGGGCCATTTTCACCTGTCTTTAAAGTGCACATGCCAGTCCCTGACTTTGGCATTTTTGTTTTGGTCACAGTTGCTGAAAATCCACTTAAATTGGTTCACTGTCAGATGCAAGGCTGATGGCTTTAAGAAGTGTTTCGCAAGTGCGACCATAATCTGTATCACTGAGAGGCTCCTCACATGGTAGATATAAAAGCACTTTGTAATTTAAAACATGATTCCAGGCTTCCATGCACACACCATGAAGTACTGATATATTAAACATAAACTGACAAAATCTATCACGTTGCGTTCACCCACATTTCGTCTTCTAAGTGATTCTAGCATAGCCGAGAGGCAGCAAGCAGCAAAGGTTTAAGTGAAAATCAGGGGAGAAGTACTGAACACTGAGAATGCTCCCCTCCAATTCTTTTTCCTCTGCAAGGTGAGGAAAGATCATGGTTATCTGACCTTAGAGGCTGGACATAAACGTAGGTGGGTGCTCTGTAGGTGTCTGGATTACCTGCTGAGAATCAAGGCTGCTACAGATTCCAAGGAGAAGACACCTTCCTGGGCTTACAATCCAACACTTCTTGCTCATGGAAGCTGCTGTTAGTCACTGCAGTCTGATAACCACCTAAGCAAGGACCTGCAGCAGTCAGCCCCCAAATCGCAGTACCTTAAGCAAAGGTTCGTGTCTCTCTCATACCTGGAGTTGTCAGACTTAGCAAATGAAATACTAGTTACATCAGAATTCAAGAAAAACAAGTTTTTTAGTATAAGTATGTCCCGCAATATTTGAAATGCCTGAAAATCAAAGGTAACTGAGCTTCCTGCATTTCATGAGGTAAGCCAGCTTCCTCTGCATATCTGCCATGGTCTGCAGGGAGCGCTGCTCGCCTGGGTGCCAGGTCAGAGGAAGAAGAGATTTTGCACTGGCAACTCAGCGCTCTCACCAGGAAGTGATGTGTAGGTCTGCTTACTACTCATTGGCCACAACTGGTCACATGGCTTCACCCAAGTATTAGGGGTCCAGGAACTGCAGTCCTATGATGTGCTGGGAAGTAGAGAGAATATTAGGGATATACAAGGTCTGTTTGTGTGACGGAAGGCAGGAAAGAAGGGGAGGTTCTCTAGTAACAGAGATGGTCTCTACCTCCTTTCTGACCTTTTTCATTGTCAGAAGAATAATGACTCCCCACCCCCAAGATGTCCCCATCTCAATTTCCCAAAATCTGTTATTATGTACCCTTGCCTGATAAAAAAGAATTTGCAAATGTGACCAAGCAAAGGATCTTGAGATCCTGGATTATCCCGGAGGGACCAGAGTAATCACAAGGTCCTTATGAGCAGGAGGCAGGAGAGATAGAGAAGGAGATGTGAGAACAGAAGCAGATGTGGGGCAGTGCAGCTGTGAGCTGAAGAAGGCAGACAGCCGTTAGGAGTTAGAAAAGGTCGGGAACAGATTTGCCCCCAGAGCCTCCAGAAGGAACACAATTCTGCTGACCTTGATTTAAGAGGACTTAAGTCTTACAACAGACTTCTCACTTTCAAAATTATAAGGTAGTAAGTTTGTGTTGTTTTAACCCACTAAGTTTGTGGTGGTTTGTTATATCAGGAAGAAGAAACTAATACACCTATGAAGAGATTTCTAGTACTATGGTCCTTACAACCAGCATGGAGCCAGGAAGCCAAACACAAAGGAAGGGTCCATATGAAGTGGTGTAAGAGGTGGTTGTCCTATAACAGGGGGATGAGCGGGCAGGGGGCATGAGGCCCAGGTTGATAGTGTCAGAGAACTGGACTCTGCCTACTGGGTTGCTTTGCATTTATGCTTCTTGTTCATTTTCCTGTTGCTATCCTTTTATATTTAGTACAATAGGATTAAGATTCTAACTTGTTTCAGCTGTTCTCATAGAACCTTCTGGAAGCTTTGTATCCAAGCTTATCTTAAGTCTTACAGAGTAGATAGTGGGCTTGGAGCCATTAAGGTGGAAGGTATGCATTAGAGTAAGTAATCTCCTTAAGGAAAAAAGGAATTTCAGAAGGTGCCTGAATTGTCCTAGACCTGGAGATTTGGGTTAATAAGGAGCAATATCTCATTTTTCCATAGTGCTATTTCGAGAGAGTAGAGGTAACATTGGGCCTCTCTCGTCACTTCTGGTGACTGGTATGTGACCACGTTCCCTATAGACTCCTCGCATGCACACAGATGAGTGAATATTACAAGGAGTTATGGTTCTTAGGACAAATACTTGGTGTGGTATAAATACTTTTAAGTGATGGCGTGAAAAGCACTTGAATGATTTTCATAAACTTTTACAACTCGGTTGAGCTTTTGCACTCTAAGTTTATCTGTGAAAGAGAGCTGGGAAACACTGGTATATTTTATTCTCATCTTTGTTCAGAGTAAGTCCCCACCCCATGCCCCATTATTGCTCATGAATGCTGTCCTGGAAAATCTGTTTTTGTGGTTCAGTTCTTTGATCCAGTTTGGATAAATTTTAGGGTTTTGATGAGATGTCCTGACCTCTTCGGTGACCTGACCAGATTCTTGGTTTGGGGGTTGATCCTGTTTGTCTTATCTTTCTTCTCTTTTTATCCAAAGCATTGTTAAATTGCTGTCTCTCACTGAGTGCCAAACAAACACACAGCCAGGCCAGGGCAGAGGCTGAGGATGTGAGGAGTCTGTTCATGGAACTGGCTGCTAAGCACAAGGTGACAACATGCAGGTGGCCTTCCGAGGAAAGTAGAGGGTGAGACCACCTGGCAAAAAAAAAATAAATAAATAAAGGGACAGCCAGCAGGGTTCTGGATTTCCACATGCTGACCCTCGGGTGTCTCTACATGGACATCGGGATTACTCTTTGGAGGAAGGGCTTACTTTTCATTCTCAAAGATGGAATATTCTCTAGATCTACTGATATGTAGTGGAAAAAGTGCTTTGCCAAGAAGCACTTTTCCTCTACCCAGCAAGGAACACATACCCAGTGTTTACTCATTTCTGTGTCTCATCCCCCCCCCCCTCCATTTCGCTACCTCACCTCTATTCAAGTGCTTTCCCCCTAGACTTAGGGAAAGTTCGGGACTCTTAAAATATATAGGACTTAATATTGTATTTCAGGTTGAACATTCTTCTCTGAACCTTCTTTTCAATTCCAAATATGTGCAAGTTATTCACAGCCTGGCCCAGGGACAACTCAAACCACCCCCACCTCAGCCCAGGGACCACCCATGACCCTCTCCGACCTTGATTATTGGTGGTTAGGAATCACCAGGATCTTCACTTTCCATAGGCTAATGTAGATTTTAAAAGCAACTGAAAAGAGGAAGATACTCCCTCTGCGTCTGGTTTCCACCTGGCTCCATCATGGCTTTTTGTAACATTTTTCCCCATCCTTTAATAAACTTTTATTACCAACCTTGCTGTGTCTTCACATCCTGCCTGGATGCGTCCACGTGGGTTATAAGAATCTGGATTTTCTGCTTGATAAACGGACGACAACACTGGCACAGCTTCCTGAAGCAGGAGAACGCATGGAAGTGCATGGAATTTCACTCATTCCTTCCTTCCACTGATACATGCCTAATGTGAATTAGGGGACAAAAAAAAAATATCCCCACTGCAGGATGGTTCCCACTTACAATGCCACATTACCTATGGCGTTCCCTCTCTGGATTACTCATACATTTTGCAATTTATTCCTTGCCTTCCCCTTCCAGGATGCAACAACACAGCCAGACTAAACTCTATAATAAGGACAAGTATAAGAGCGAGGACCATGCCAGTAGCAGTTATCTGTGCTGAAGCTGACGTTGCATCAAGCCCAACTTCAAGCACTTTGCAGGTATTACTTAAGTCTCTCACCAGGATCGTAGCTGTACAAATCAAGAAGCTATGATACAGCAAAATCATGTTGGCCTGTGCCATTTTCTTCCATCCGGGTATGCTTGTCCCCCCCGTTCCTGTCCCTAGAGAAACCAGGATAGTGTGCTTCCCACTAAGACTGGGCTGAGTGAGGATGAGGTCAGGGCAGGTGGAAAGCTCTTCCTGGCCTTGGTAAGAGGAGCCTCCCTCCTGCCACTCGATCGAGCTTCAGGCTCAGAGACCAGCAAGCATGCCTAATGTGCATTGAGTGAGAACTTGGCCTCCGGCAGGTGCTCCTGCCACACCTGAACCTGAAGTCCTGTCACCAACCTATGGTCCCTGCTGCAGATTTTTCTTTTCTTTTGTTTTTGGGAATGGGGTTTGCTTTTCACTTTTCATTCTAATGAGGAAGCCACAGTGAATGTCAGCACCAAGCATGGAGAGGTCTTTTGGGGGATCTGCAGCCATCGAAGGGTGGAAACCTGAACAAGTTTTCCTCAACTTACCCAGGCGCCATGTGAATTAGCACACACCTGGCCCACTGGGAGTGCTCAGGAAATAGCCCCTTTTTCATTTGCATAACGAGAACGAAAACAAATGAAAACTCTAGTTTTTGGAGACAGAATGGACAGATTGAAGTCCTCATTGGATCCTTGGAGCACCTCTCAAAAAAAAAAAATCACACTTCTGTTCATCTGGGAAATCAAACAAAAAGAAGGAGGAAGCCTCTGTTGCCCTGAGCTTTCCACTGGCAATAAGACCTGTGTCCAGATAATATGAAGTTGTTAGGGCTACATCATCCAAAGGCTGTTGATAGACAGTAATAAGGCCCTGAAATTAGAGAGCATGAGAAATGCTGGCTGGAAGGACCTTCCTGGGTTTCCTACTGCAGGACTTCTCAGAGCCTTTAGAGGTTCTAAGAAGAGGGCCCTGGATGTTTCTTGGAGCTGTGTTTGGGAACTTCTCTCTTCACCCCTGTCATGGAAATAACTCACCTTTCACAAGCTGCAAGGAGTCAGTGTTCATAAATATTTATCCTGTGGGGTGTTTTACTGGAATAGGGTGTGTGGGGGAGGGAGTGGAAAAATATTTAGTAAATACAGAGTCTGGGCATTTTGCTGAGCACTTTTGATGCTAAAATGAGATTAGTGAAATCACACTAAAGTTCAGAAACCTCATTTGTGTACACGAGTCTACTGCCAGCTATCTATTACTACGCTTGAATAATGCAGAATTTTATTCGGTACTAATAGTGTGGGTATAATTATATGTTTTTCACACATGTGGAATTAATGACACTAGATCTAAAATAAGTAATCTGGAAAATTAGTCTTTAGGAGTTTCAGTGCATATTCAACACAAAAACGTTCATGCACTTGAATATTTTTCTCCCATAAGCGGGACAAGTAATATTTAAAAAATACGTAAGTGAAGACAAATGTCTCCCCTAGAACTTTTTATATATTAAATTGGTTGAAGGTATTATTTCATAATTACATCAAATAAAAACTTAGGCAATTTAGTCCAGTGAGGGTGGTCAAGTTATTAAAAAGTAATTTTTTCCATTACACAGAGTACATTCAACAAGCATTAAGTGAGTGCTTACAGGTGCAAGAAGGCATGGCCCTAAATGGCCTGTGACTCAGGAAAGCATGACGTTGAGCACAGAGCCAGTTGGAGGAGAGGCTTTTCATTTCCTTCCACATTAGGGAGGGTCATCTGCATTACTTAGTCTATGCATTCAAACACTCCCCTCCCCCCTGCAATGCAATCTAATTGAGATTCAAATGTTCATATCACCCAGGAAGATCTTCATAAATACACCCAAGATAATGTTTGGCTAAGTGTCTAGGCACCCTGTGGCCCATGGCCCATAGAATGAACCATCACAGGGGATGAGGCACACAGATTCGGAGCAGAAGAAGCAGCAGAGGCAAAGGCCCTGAGGTGTCCTTGCCTCTGCACCTGAGGGCCAGCAATGAGGTCAGTGGGGTCCAAGGGCAGGGTGGTGAAGAGATGCAGGCTAGGGAAAGACTCTTGAGCTTGCTGTGTGCCCTGCTTGCCTGTGCAAACCTCTTCCCCACACATCCTGTGCAGGAGCCATGTTTACCTGGGTGTCTGCCCTCCCAACCAGGTTATAAGCCCAGGGAAAATGGGCTAAGGACTTCCTTAGTGGTTCCCTAGCACCTCATAGAGTACATCATAGAAACTTAATACGCAAGAAGCCTGTCTTTTGAAGGGAGGTATAAAATCTGACTGAAGGAAGGTACGCGTCTCCTTCTTTCAAAGGTTTTGCAACTCAATCCAATCTTTAGCCAACTGAATTCAACAAACAGTTGTTGCTTACCTCATTATGCAAGGCATTGTGTTGGTACTGGGACTGCAGACATGAAAAGTAAAAATAGACACACACTAAACAAACAATGATGCGCCAGTTGCTATACTGAAGGTTTGGCGTGCCCTAGCTCTCACTGGATTCTTGCAACAGTCCTTCTTGAAGTGGCTGATACACAACTAGGACACCTGTGGTATACTGAGGTGACAGAACCCCAGAGAGGTTGAGGCACGTGCTGGTCCAAGGTCACCCAAAAAGGAGAGGCCTAGATTTGAACTCGGGCTGTTCTGATTCTAAAGATTTTCCCTTCATCCACTATGAACAGTGGCCTGGCAGTGGAGACTGGGGTGGGGCGGGGGGACACACAGGATGGAGCACAATGTTTGCATAACTGATGATATGAAGCAGACTGTCAGAAAGGTGAAACTAGCATTGCAATACATTGCAGGCATTGCTCAGAGGGACTAAATGGATGGCATAGGGAGATGGATAGAATGCCTGGGCTAGGTCTTTTGCACAGAAAATCAGTGAGAAATAGCAGGTTCTGGAAGCTCAGTGGGCCCTGGGAGCAATGACAGCAGCCAGGGCCCTGCAGATTCTTTCGCTGTGCTTCTATGGGACCAGATCCCCTTCTTCCTTACCATGCTCACTCTTTTTTTTTTTTTTTTTGGTGGTTCAGGGATTTGAATTTAGAACCTCACTCTTCCTAGGCAAGGGTTCTTCCACTTCAGCCACCCCCCTAGCCCCTTTTGCTTTAGTTATTTTTCAGATAGGGTCTCACCTTTTTTTCTGGGCTGACCTGGGTGGTGATGCTCTTATATACACCTCACTCATAGCTGGCATGAAAGGTGTGTGCCACCATGCCCAGCTTGGTCTTTGACATAAGGTCTTGCTAACATTTTTTTGCCCTGGCTGACCTTGAATTACGTGATCCCACAAGTAGCTATGATTAGAACCATTGTGCCTGGCCCTGACTCTTTTCTTATTTTAAGCAAACATGTTCATTCGCCTGTGTTATTTGAGTTCTATTTTTTCCCTAATTTTGCTAAGGCAAAAAACATAGAGTTCTTGTTTCTCTAAAAAGTGATACTCTTTAGGAAAATGTAAACAACTGGGAAAAGTCAAGAAATTGAAACCCCCAACCTTGCAACATTGTTGTAGCCCGTGAACTCATCTCCTGTGAGACCAGCCAGAAAAAAAGCAGTCAGCTTGGGTCCTGCTTATTCAGCCCAGTCCTTCACACAAGTCCCTGTCCCTTCTGTGTGTCTCTGAGCCCATCCTGTCATCTTCATTTTCACCAACATCACCCACCAGCAGCCTAGATTCCAGTCTTAACGGAGCTGCTGGCCCGCACCTGACCATGTGACCACCTCCCATTGGGCTTCCCCATCTACTCACATCCCCCTAGTCCACTGTCCACACGGTGTCTGGAAGGCTCTTCCAGATCAGTCTAGTCTCGTCCTGTCCTGCTGGTCCTGCTTAGAGTCCTTTAAAACTCCCCACTGCTTGACCTGCTGGCCAGCCATGTCTCAGCTGTCCCCTACCTCATAGTACCACACCTCTGACCCGAGAGCCAGCCTCCAGTCTTGGTGTCTAGTGCTGCCCTGTCACCACCCTCTCACTTGTTCCTTCCTCTGATGGGTTTTACTACTGCATCAGGTGTCAGCTCTAAGCTCACCTTTTCCTGGACCCCAGATGGCATCAGGTCGCCCTTTTAAAAAATATCTGTCCATATCCTTGTTTTACTTTCTTTACATGACACCGATCACAGTCTATTATTTTTAATGAAGATCTGATTGCTGCCCACTCTGTCCCCTTGTTTCTTGTATCCTTAACACTTAGTTCAGGAGCAGCCGTGTCAACTGGTTCTCTTGTTAAATAAAATAAAATAAATGAATGAATGAATAAATATTGCAGACCTGCCCCCTCATTCAATAAAATCTCATGGGCTTTTTTCAGGCTTGTATGTGTGTCTGTGTGTGTGCATGCACTAGTGTGTGCATGTGTGCACTTCAGATTTAAATGGCTCCTGAATCCTGAACAAGCCATCCACTGTTGACTGGACTACTTCCAGCTTTCCACTGTACTCAGCAGCAGGGGGATCCCCACCCTTTACTGTGTGGTTTTCCCAATGTTACATTCCTTTCTATGGCATGTATTTCTAGAAAACAGTTTTCTCCACCAAAGAAGGGTGGGGTCCTCCCACATGCTGATGCACAAGGCCCTACAGAAAGGGCTTAACAAGGGAGGTTCCTGCTGAGCAGGTGACTGAGCACACCTTCCCCAGCTCCACCCTAACTCAGCTTTCCCCAGTCCCATTTAAGCTTTCTCAGTTGGAAAATTGGGCAGGATACTGTTATTTGTACTCCCAATTGTTGGATTATTAGTGAGATCATTTAAAAAATATTCTTGGCCTGCTTGGCCAATCGAGTTTCTTTATTTTGTGAGTTGCTTTGTTCTGACTTTTTTTGGTGGGTTCCCTGTTGGGAAGTCTTTATTATTCTTTTCTTATTGATTTCTCAGAGCTGTTTCTATGTTAGGAAAAGTACCTTTGTCTGTGACATGAGTTTTTTTTTTTTTTAATTTTATGCTGCCAAATTTGTTAGTGTTTTCCATGATGATCTGTTTTTCTAAAATGACATAATTGGAAAAGCTTTCTCAACCATAAGATTATAAAGAGAAGAAAGGAAAAAGGAAAAAAATGTTCCCTTTTTTGTTTTAAATTAATTTTTATATTATTTGTCCCATCTGGACTATATCTTGGTTCTAGAACTGTGGTGGGGACTCAGCCCTTCACTGCCTGGCTCTGGGGGCATCGATTCTGATGCCATGGGGAAGGGTCTGTTCTTCATGCTTCCCTCTTCAGGAAAATTCCCCCATATGCCCATGGTTCTCTTCCCCAATTCTCCATTCTGTCTTCCTTTCTTGGCCCAGTATCTCCATTTTAGTTACTGAAGTTTTATAATGAAAAAATGGGTCAAAGTTCTCCCTCACTGCCCCTTCCCCAAACTTTCTTTGCCATCCTTGAAATTCATGCGTAGAGATCAACTTGAGAATCATTGTGTTAAGTTAAAAGAAAAATAGTGGTAATTTTGATGGAGATTTTCCCATTTCACTTGACTCCCATGTTCCCAAAGCCCCATTACAGTTAGCAGCTGTCATGGGTTGAGTTATGTCCTCTCCAGCTCTCAAGTTCAATATTCAAGGTTGCATCTCTCTCTGAAGGTGATCTTATTTAGAAATAAGGTCTTTGCAGAGATAATCACGTTAAAATGAGGTCATTATGGGGGGCTACTCCAATAGAACTGATGTTTTATCAAAAGGGGACATTTGGACACAGATACTAACACAGAAATGGGAACAGACATCATGGTGCTGCTTCAAAGAAGGTCAAATATGGCCATGCCGACCAGAAACTGGGAGGGAGGCCTGTAGCAGGTGCCTCTCACAGAGTGAAGAGGGAGCCAGTGGTGCCAACGCCTGCTCTCAGACTTCTGACCTCCAGAACTGTAAGATAGAAAATTTCTGTTGCCAAAGCCATGGCACTGTGTTTTAGCAAAACTAGCCAACTCTTTAGCTTCATTCAACTCTTCTTCCTATAGGATTTCAAGGTTGACAAGGAAACTCATTTCCCAGCAGAGTGCCTGGCACCCCACTGGTGCCAATTGCATGTGGCAGGAGTGAGTGGGTGAGTGATAGGTGACTGTGGGGAGGAGGTCACATCCCCACAACAACCTGAAACTCTTTAAAGCCCTGCAGCCCTGTCCCCTTCAGTCTAAGCCTTCCCTTGGGTTTCAATGGCTTGAGGGTGTCTCATTCCAGCTTCTGAGCGAATGCATCATTTCCCATCATGGCGGATATGAAATGGAGCTCCAGATGATGGTGAGTGTGGAGCAGTCTCCCACTTTGCAGGTAACATAAGAAACGAGTTCCATGCAAATCAATTTTTTGGTGCATCGCTTTCACAAATCATCTATTTGAATTATTTGAGTTTAACACAGCTTCTAGTGCAAGAATGAATCTGTTTTGTAAGACTTTGTTACAAGTGATAAAACTTACTTTTCTAATTATACTCTACCCCCAATGTATAAGATGTGATTCATATATAATCACTGTTTTAATGTTTCATTCCTTCCACAGGAAAATGTGATGGGAATAAAATATCAATACCCCTCTTTACAAATGACAGTTTGTTCTGACATGTAATTTAAGTGGGGACGAGATATCAATTAAAAGGGGGTGATCAACAGTCTCCTCTTTTTTCCCTCTCATTTTATGTTGAGAAGAAGAATCAGAAATGCTTGAGCTTTTTCTTCCTTTCTGAGATCAGAAAAAAAAACAGTTTCATACTAGTGTGTGTCAAGATGAATGTAAGTGTAAAGAGACACAACCTTTAAAATATTTTTATTTTTATTTATTTTATGATATGTTATCTAAAACATTATAGTCTTTCATGTTAAAGATTCACAGGTTGGTAAATCTATAACATCTATTTGACTCTCAAATGACAGAAAGTTGTAAAAATTTTAAAAAGACATCTTAGTTCACTGGCCATTATATGAGGGCCCCTGTAGTTGGGCCTTAAAAAATATACAACGTTTTGGAGGTCATTTTATGAGAGTTGGCTGTACCAGCACTTCCCCTACTTGATTTAACTATGGTGTCTAAAAGATCACGTTAGTCTTAATTTCTTTGATCAAATTGTGCAAAACAAGAATTGTAACATATATGTCAGGAGCCAACAGGAGCGTTTTATTTCTAGAATTCATTTTGTTTAACTGTTAATTTTGGTTATTCATTTTCCCTGGTGTCTAAATCAATTTTTGCTACAGCGGAAACTTAGTATGTGTTTTACAAATCAATGAAGGAATGAATGAACAATGGGATCAGTGAGTGAACAAAATAGATGGGCAGATAAATGCATGCATGGATGGATGGATGGATGGATGGATGGGTGGATAAATGGATGGGTGGATAAGTGGTTGGGTGGATGGACAGGTGGATAGATGGTTGATGGATGGATGGATAAGTGGATGGGTGGATGGACGGGTGGATAGATGGTTGATGGATGGATGGAAGGATGGATAAGTGGATGGGTGGATGGACGGTGGATAGATGGTTGGATGGATGGATAAGTGGATGGGTGGATGGGCGGGTGGATAGATGGTTGGATGGATGGATGGATGGATGGATGGATGGATAAGTGGATGGGTGGATGGATGGGTGGATAGATGGTTGGATGGATGGATGGATGGATGGATGGATGGATAAGTGGATGGGTGGACGGGTGGGTGGATAGATGGTTGGATGGATGGATGGATGGATGGATGGATGGATGGATGGATAAGTGGATGGGTGGATGGGTGGGTGGATAGATGGTTGGATGGATGGATGGATGGATGGATGGATGGATAAGTGGATGGGTGGATGGATGGGTGGATAGATGGTTGATGGATGGATGGATGGATGAATGGATGAGTAAATAAGCAAATGGGCTGATTGGTTAGCAGATGGGTGAATGGTTGGTTTAGTCAAGGATGAGGGCTGAAGCTCAGGACAGGGTGGATAATTCTGCTTGAAGTCCTCACAGTTCGGGGAACGGCTGCTGCTTCCAGGTTTGGCCCTGACAGTGTGGTGTGTAACAATAGTATGAACTTGGAATGTTTTCTGATCCACCTGTCCCTCCACCAAACCCCTCCTTTGATCCGGTTCTCTCAGGCCTGGCTCTGCCTTATTCTGTCTGGTTGATTTGTAATCCTCTGTTGATGTCAGTTTTTCTTCCCCCCCCCGGACTCTGCACTCCTGGAGAGCTGTCTCTGCTTTAACTACTTTGTGCTCCTACTGCCTAGTGCAGAGCCTAGCACACAGTCAATGCTAAAAAAAAAAAAAAAGTCACTATAAAGCCAGAGAAGATTGAGGCAGTGGATCCAGGATCCCAGATCCTGTCTTTGTCATTCACCAGTTCCTAGTGTGAACATAATTTGAATTCTCTGATCTCTGAAGCCCGTCCATGTAGAACACTTTGTGTCTACTGTATAGAAAGCACAGTGCATGGAGCTAATTATTTGTTCACATCTGTGCCATGTATTTTTATGGTACAGGCTATGGTCTGGGATCACATGTCCATCATGGCATCATGTCTGAGCTTTGTGTTTTGAGGAGCCACAATGAGATTCCTTCCCCACTCCTTCCATTCTGCACACACTTACAACAGCAACATCTGACTCATTTAGAGTTCAGGGGAGGTGAGGGCACTGAGGAGATGTGCTTCACTGGAGATGGATCCATCACTTTTCCTCTGAACCCAGTGCACTTTATTTCCTGTTGAAGATGAGAAGAAGGAGAACACTGGGAGCACCTCAGCACTGTTTCGGGTTCTAGATCCCCAAGCTGTTCTTTCCCTTCTGTGCAATGGGACTAATAAAAGCCTCTGCTTTGTATTTTTGTTTACCTGATTGAATAAGCCAACACTTGCTTGTGCTATGCTACATGCCCAAAAACATCAACACAACATTGCTATTGCTAGTATTAATAGTAATAATAATAGCCAACTAAAGTTATTGAACAATACGGGATTGAAACACAAGAACTGACCCTGGTGAGATCGCTTCCCAGCAGGTCAGAAGAGAATGGGCCCAATGGCAATTAGTCCCAGATTTGCTGGTTGTGCCAAGCAAATGAAGATGGACAGTTGTCATGCAGGTACATCTTTTGCCTAGTGCCTGGCTCATCCAAGTGCTCAATCACTGTTAATTACTCAGCATAAAAGCAGCAATTGCAAGAGTGCAGGATAAAGCCTTTGACATCCATGGATTCACTTGTGAAGTAGTCAAACTACTGGCCCCTAAAAATGAACAGGTGGTGTCTTAGGAGAGGGACAAATAGAATATACTGGAGTAGGGGCATGGTGACTTTCAGGTTACAGAATATAAGGTGTGGCAATTGAAAAGTACAGTCCCCTTACTGACTTTGTCTTTGTACTAGATCAAAGCAATATGGAGACATCATGGCCACCATGCAAACAGGAAAGGCCA
Organism: Castor canadensis; assembly: GCF_047511655.1. Classification (NCBI taxonomy): domain Eukaryota; kingdom Metazoa; phylum Chordata; class Mammalia; order Rodentia; family Castoridae; genus Castor; species Castor canadensis. The sequence goes on along the minus strand of NC_133388.1, from coordinate 12,587,630 downwards.
CACACTAATCGGAAGAGTGGCATGTGACAAAGTATCAGTATATTTGTTATAGAAAGAGCATGGACAAATCATGAAGAAAAAAGACCACTAATCTAATACTGCTCAAAAGCATGAGAATACCATCTGCACTCAGAGCTGGCTTCATGGGTGCCCTGGACAGTCACACAAGCCCCATGCTTGAAAGGCTCTTGACAGACACACATTTCTATCAAGAAAACTCTGTTTCTTGATTAAGCTAAGGGGAGATACAAACTGAATTACCAAGACCGCTGACTGCAGTTATCACACTGGCCAAGGGACAGCAGAGCAGGCAGGACAGGGCAGTGAGATGGGCACCTGGAAACTCCTGGGCCTCTCACACAGCACGACATCCTGCTCACTTTCTGCTCCCACAGGCTTGGGCAAAGGCAAACAAAACACCCAGGGCTGGTGGCTGGTGGCTTCCTGTGCTTCTGGCTCTACCTCTCAAGACCACATCCTCATATTTTCTGCCCACTCTTCTTTCTGAGGAGGTGACACCCTGCCCCACTTCTGTAGCTAGGAAGCAGCCCTGCCCTCTCTCCCATGCAGCCTCAGCACCTGGGACTCCAACACTGGGCTAAGATTCTGGGACCCTGACATACTCAAGACCTCCAGTCAGGCCTGTCATTTACAGTAAGAGATTATCTCAGTTGTCTTTGAGATTTGAAACTTTACACAGATGTACTGGGTCAAGACTCTTAAAGACACAAAAGACAGAAAACAAACTCAGTTGAAGGCAAAAAAAATTTATTGACAGTAGGAAATTCTCCCAAGATGATAACCAGATGCACACACACACACACACACACACACGTGTACGCACATGTACACATGTATATACACACATAATCATTACAGGATTTTCTTATGGTAGCACAAAATTATGAACGGTTTACATGTCCAACAGCTAGGAATATTTTAAATTAATTGCTGCATATCTATATCATTGGATATCATATAATTATTAAACATTAAGTTTCAGAGGATAATAATAGCCCATGATAATGATGAGAACTAATGTTCCAACATTTATTGAGCACCTGCTGTGTGCCAGGCATGCTTCTAAATGCTTTGCCAAAAATAACTCCTTCAATGTAGAATTTTTAAGGATATTTAAGGATGTGACAAACTGCTAGCACTATAATGCTCAGTGGGGGAAAAACAGACAACAGAATTGTTTTACACAGTGATCCCAGGTTTTCATGCAAATTTGCTACATCTCTTCATATTACATATACATAGAGAAGAAAAAGTCAATTTATTTATTAATTGGTAGGATTATGTCTAGGTGTTCAGATTGCGAGAGATTCTGAGCTTTTATTCTTCTCTTAATTTGTAATTTGTTTACAAATTAACTAACATGAATATGAAGTTCGTTGTTTTTGTGATTACTAGAAAGCCAAATATTTTTGAGATGCAAGTGGGAGGAAGAGTTCTCTGGTTTGTTTTGAGACACAACTTAAAAGGAGAAAACAGAGTGACTACATGGTTTGTGACTAAGGCACAGAGTAACCTAAATCAGGCTAAGCAGATTGTATTTCATTTGCACAGCAATGGGGAGCTACTGAATGTTTGTGAGAGGGCTAGTGACACATTCAAAGTGAAACTTCTTTGGTGACAGCATGGAACATGCCTTCAAACTGGAGATGGGGAGGGTGACAAGACCTGACAACACAGCCTTAGTAGAGAGAGTAGAGGGTCCCTTGGTATCGGTGATATTGAGGGGATGGTCCGTCTGGACCCAGTAGCTAGTTAGATGTAGGAATGAAGAGAGCAGGACAGGCTGCCAGAAGGGCTCAGAAAGTTGCAGGGTCTGATAGGGGATGGGTAAAAAAGAGAGAGAGCAATGGGTGGAACTGATGGAGGCTTCTCACCTTCCTTTAGGTTTTATTTTCTGTTTTCTGTCCCTTCTCTGAGGGCTACTCGGACTTCACAATGCACACAGTCAGCCCTCTACTGCTGTGCCTTCCTCACCCGCACACTCAGCCAATCCTGGATGGAGATGGAAAAAAAGAATGCATAGTGCTGAACAGGTATGGCCTTTGATTTTTGTCATTATTCCCTAAAAATGTAGCATGGCCACTATTTCCATAGCATTTATATCCTGTTAGGTGTTGAAAGTAATCTAGAGGGATGATTTCAAATGGACAGGGGGATGCATGTAGGTTATAGGCAAATATCACGCTCAAACTTTAAAGAACTTCAGAATCTGTAGACCTTCCCTTCTCAGATAGAAGATGGAAGTTTCAGCCCCCCATAGATAATGAGGGGTGACTATATTTGGACTCTACATAGCCAATTTCATTTCCTGTGGATGCCCACTACAGGTTCTTCCATTAGCATCCAGTCTTGAGCTCTGGGATGTGTGCTAAGTCAACACAGGCAGCCGAAGATTATTCTCTACCTTGGGAAATGGAACTGTTCACAGTACCGGTTCCGTCTGTGATCAAAAGACTTCCAATTTCTTTGTCCTTCACGGAAGAATCCATGGCAGGACACGTGGGTGTAAAGGGAGCTTATTAAAAATTAGGGAGGGAATTATAAAGGGAGCATGGTGGGCACAGGTGGAATCTGGAAGCAGAGAGCATGCATCTCTTCTCCAGGTACTTTTAAAACTTACGCTAATCTATGGGAAAGGAGGAACCAGGTGATTCCCATCCAATAATCAATGAGTGGGGAGGGGCGTGGGTGGTTCCCACCAGGTGAGGGTGGTCCCTGAGTCAGAGCATGGTCAGTCTGCGGTGAACACTTTAATTTACACGTACCCATCTTCACACTGAATTGCCTCGCACTTCATAAATACTGTTTATTTCAATCTGCGTCCGCTTTTAATTTTTAATTAATGCATGTGGCGTTCCTGTCCAGATTACAGTAGGAAGACCACAGCCTTTGCACACCCACGTGGACATTCCCTGTCTCTAGCTGGCCTTGCACTTGGTGTAACATTTACGTTCTCCAAACCCAGTTCCCCGTGGATGTGAAGAAGCAGTCTCCCTCAGACAGCAGCGTTTGAGAGGATTAAATAAAGGAAGGCCTTTCCAGCACCTGGCATGATGCCCTGACACAAAGAACGTACTCACTCAGTGTTTACTGAATTTTAAAATAATTATGATTGATGGCCACTAGCATTATCATTTTGAATATTATTCCTAAAAGCCCTAAACTCGAACGCCTCTTGGCACTGCAGATTCCGATCATTCATCCTTTCTATTAAAATTCCTAGCTGGGAGCAGAGACAGTGATGCTGCCTCTCAGGCTTTCTGGACAGGGAGTTAGGGGTCTCCCTACCAACTGTAAATTCACCTGCTGTGTGGCTTCATACAGGGCAGGGGAAAGAGTGCTGGAGTTAGGGTCCCCAGTCCTGTGTGGCCCACTGGCTTTCTGTCCCTATGACTGAGCAAACGTCACTTACTCTCTGGAGGGATATTAATTCCTGTTTAACAACAACAACAAAAGCTATTGTCCATTTCAAAGGGATATTATGAAAATTACAAAGAGCCTAATATATGAAATGGTTTTATAAACAAGCACATACGTGTCAAGCACAAATGTGTTTTTATTATCTCGAGAAACAGAAATATTTGACTTTATAGTGTCAGTGAGGGCTTAGGTATCATAAATATATTTACACCTTTTCCATATGATTGCTTTTATAAATGCACACTCTTTTCTGTAACCTATTAGAGAAAGGATTTATCAGTAAATTTCGACCTGACTTAATGAATTCTTTCAGCTACTGATGAGCATGTAGAAAGTCTTTCTATGGGCAAGGCACCCTGCCCATACTCCTGAGACAGATCTAAATAAGTCTTTCCACCCTGAAGACTTAACCTTGTTCCATTTTAACAAACTACAAAGAAAAAAAAAATTGAGATTTGTCTTTTTTGTTTGTTTCTGATTTTCACATTTTCTGTTTTTATTAAGAGAAGGCAACCACTATACTCCTTACCTTGACTGTGGATAACAAAGTCTGTCACATCCCTGTTGTTCAGACACGTCCCACAATGGCCCGGCTCCCTCCACACTTTTATGTGACACTGTCTTTGCAAACAGAACACTCCCCCAGTAGACAGTCATGTAATTCTATTAATATGGTCTCAATCACCATATGGCGGTGTGATACCAATTACATCGTTGCAACCAGCAGTCTTGGAGAAAAGGGGCCATCTTCCCATCCAAAGACGCACCCTCATTACAACGACCTCCAAATAATGGGTCCTCCACCCTCTTCCCCATGAGATTTCTTTTTACCAATTATTAAATCAGGATATTCTTGGTGGTACTCAAAAGCCTAAGTATAAAAAGAGGTGGGGACATTTATTTTCCTTCTTCCAATATACAATATAAGCAGCGTTGGCTGAACGCAGGGCTTGCATGGCATTTTTGTTGTCGTTCATTAGGATGGTGTGTGCACAGCTCGGTGTCTGCTTAAACAAAACCGAGGTCTTCACTTAAAGCAATGCAAATCACATACCTTTATTTTTGAGCTCCAAACACAAGCTACTTTGTCTCAGTTCTACATAGGACTCCTGACAGTGGTGTAAAAACGTGCAACACGGCTCACTTGAATTCCTGCCTGGGACTCTGTGTAAAAGAACTTCCTGCCCACCCCCCCCACAAGAAGAATTATATCCGCACCACATGTCAAAACACAATTGTAATTGTGCAGCACAATATTTCATAAGTCTGGAAATGTTTTAAAAACCCATTGTATTTTCAAAGCTTCAGAAGTCATTTTCTGGGTTAGCATTTTTTTTTTCTGTGTTAAGCCTGCCTTTTTTTTTTCCTTCTGATTTCCATATTTCCCAATAATTATTAAGCATTCTTATCTCCCAGGCAGGCATCTCTGGTAATAGTAGCAGTGGCTGTGATTCTTGTGAATTACTACATTTTAAAATCTTGTGTTAAAACATGTTACCAAGCTTCCTGAAGTTAGCAGATGGCCTCGAGAAAGGCTCGTTTTAATTTTTCAAGTACATAAGTATAATAATCCACACTAATGTATGCATATAACAGTAAAGTGTGCTTGTTGAGTGGCTGTATCTTTAGCCTCAGGTGTACCTGAAAGAAGGAGTCCACTGGGGTGGGACAACCCCAGTATGGACATCATATTTTGATAGTCCAAATAAGAAATCAAATGACTACATCAAACCATAATAATAATTCAAATCAACAGTAGCAAAAAAAGCTAAGGAAGGGAAGAATGTCTCCTTCACCAGAATGGAAAAGTTTGCATTTAATAGAACTGAATATCAAAACATTTTTAACTTCTGCAAAGTTTCAACATTAAACAATTAGGATGAAATGCAATTAGGCGGTGCATTGTAGAGGATGGTCACTTTTTGTATGTCATGTGGCTTTAAAAACAAGTCAGATAAATGATGATGCCATTAAAACTGAACTAATTAAAGAAAGCTTCTTTTAAGAACTCATTAACTGCAACCTCATTTGCATAATGATGCATATTAATTAAGTTTTAATGAATCTGAATTTGCACCAAGCCTATTCATGTTGGCTTTGAAACAAATTGAACAAATTAGTTAAAAGCTTTTTGGAATCTACTTTTCACACCAAACAGGATATGGATGCAATCATCTCTACAAAAAAAGAAATATTTTTCCTTTAATTTAATTCAAAGGTATGCAGGCCCATCTATTAATTATTTTTAAATGCAATAATTTTCACCTTTTCTTTGGAAAATCAACAAAATTACTTATTCTTGAATGAGAAATATTCTAAATGTAGGTTGTAGTGAAAAATCATTACAGCCAATTTATTGCCAATAAGTTGGAGATATTTGACTTTAGGGTACACTTAGTTTATTTAATGGCAGATTAAAAATTGAGGAGGTAATTTCTGGGCACTCTGAACGTGTACAGTGCAGCTAAAATGAGATGTCGGAAGGTGGCACGTCTTACTTTTTGGAATATAGGCAGCAATGTTATATTATTGGTGTCACATTCATTTCTAAATCTGATTCTGCTCCATCATAAATCTCCTAAGAAACACGGGGAAAAAAATTAAACATTTACAGAACATGTGTTCTTTTCCTCCGGATTTGTGCAAATCCTAATTTTTTATACACAAGAAGCAGAATTCAATTTTAACAAGTTTGCGTTGGGCTCATAATAAAAACAAGAATTACAGCAGCAACACTATTGATTTGCTCTTGTCCCATTGTGTCTTCATCAAGAGTGAAGAGATTTATGTAATTACTGCTCCATCTTTTGTTGTTTGAAAGCACTTTTTTTTTTGTAAGTCAGCATATACAAAGGATGGAGATGCTTTATTGTTGAGATTACAAGATCATTCTCCCCCCCTTCTCTTGTTAAACCATTTTCTCCGATAGGTGCTTTGAAGAGGTCGACAATTAAGATGATATCGTGTTCTGGAAATGCACATTTAAAAAATGTATTTACACGTATTCTTCTGCAATATTTTTTAACCCATTTATCCCTTCACCTTTCTCTCTTTCACGCTTTTGCCTGTTTCAGTTTCCAGAGAAGCGATCGTTGGCACCGGGCAGTGTGGAAACAAATTCCCTGCAGCAAAGTAGCATGAATGCTTTTTAGATGTCATGGGACGAAATAGCAACCCTCTAGATTATTTTCTCTGAAACCCTTTGCTCTTTCAGAATTTACCTAAGCAGGAGCCAGTTATCAATTTTGACTCTTTTAGAGGCAAATGAAATTAGGACCAGTTCTTAGCTACGTCACCCTTGTACTTGGGTGGATCTTGCATCTTATTTAAACTGTATGCGCCTAAGAACTGCTTTTCCATTTTGGAAGCAATGTCCAACTGCATTGTAAAGTACTGTGAGCTCGCTGATCACTTTTTTGAGTCAGATATTTGCAGAAGCTGTCAGAAACTCATTCTCTTCACACTAGAAGAATTTGCTGTGTATCAAAACAAGAGGCAAATATTTTTTAAAAAATTCACAAATCAAGGTGGAGATGACTTTATAAATGAACTTCTTCCTTATTCCCCATTTTTAATATTTTACTAATTCTACATTTCTTTCCCTGCAATGCACTTGGGTTACAACACAGGGTAAAGTCAGTAAGGCGACATGGTGAGAGCCAACCCTGGGCTGGGAACTGCTTGTCGTGTCATCCTTTCTGCTTTGAACAAAATACCTTTCCTGCATTTGCTCCTAGCATTTCCATTCTACTTTTTGAGTGTGCTGTCATCAGAAAGCTATGAAAGATTTTAAATACTCTCGATATTCACAGAGAAGTAGGCTGTGTCTGGATCACTCCCGGAGGACAGATGTGGAGTGTCTTTTCTTGAGTTTAGGATTCTGAGTGCCAGGGAACCCGGGCACCACCACGGGAGCCTCTAATGAAAATACTAATAAAGGTAGTTGGAATCTTCCAGGATGGTCTCTTTGAGCAGGCAGGCATCATCACAGAAACAGAGTTGGAGGAGGCGTCTACACTGCCCTCTAGTCTGAGCACAGGGGGATCTGGGCAAGAGGGGACAGGGCGAATGCCCAGATTTCTGTTCCCAGTCCTTGTGATGACTTCCATTTTTAATTTTTAAAGACTCAACACAAAACAAAATTATGCAGGAAAAAGGTTTCCAATTGCCATAGCACCTCCACCCCGCTTGCTAAATGACACCTACTCAAACCCATTTCCTTTCCAAAGTCTTTAGTAAGGTAGCCTTTAAAAAAAAAAAAAGTGCATGTTTTGCGTGGAGAATTGGCTTCTTTGGGGGGGAATTTTGACAGAAAGCGCCTTCCTTGGGGGAGGTCAGGAGTCATTGGTATTAAACCAGACAAGCTGGTAGCGGAGTGTTAATGGCCGCGCCAAGCAGATGTTCTGTAATTAGGGGAGATGTGAATGACAAGACGGGAGAGGTGCCGTACACGGGCGGGCGGCACGAAGCAGCTGCTCTTCCTGCTTCCCTTGTCACGGATGTACACAAGTCAGACCAGCCCCCGGGAGGCTGCCGGCGCGGTGACAATTAGAAAAAAATCGTATTTGATTAAAGTAAGTAATATATCATACAACACAATCTCTCCCCCCACAGAGAGAGGAAGGGTGGCTTGGGTTTGACTTGGCAAAAGGGAGCTGGAGTCCAGCAGATTTCAGAGATGGCTGACTGAGTCTGAGTCTTTTTTTAAATTCTTATTCTTTAGTTGACATTGAGAGCAAGTTTTTTTTAAGAGGGAGGGTGGGCTTCATTCGTTCTGTCCCTCTGTGTCCTCATCCCAGCAGGTTGCAGGGCTGGCCTCTTTCATCTTCTAAGTATCCCTCAAGTGCTTGACTTTTCTCAACACCATCGCTTGGTCCTCATTGTTTTCTGTAGAATATTCCACAGCCCTGTCCCAGTCTTCCTGCCTCTGGGAAGCCTTTCTTCCCTCTTCCCAAGCTCTTCCTCAGGACAGGTGAGGCCGGTTCTCTGGACTGTTCCAGAACCTTACCGGACACATATGCTCAATGGTGTTGTCTCTGTGTCACTTTCTGGCTCCTAACCTCCAGCATGGTGCCAGACAAGAGGAGGCCCTGGGCAAATGGGTTTGTGCAAGAGCGTGGCTATGTCCATGCACGCTCAACACACATCCACTGAACAGGGTGTCTGTAGCTGGGGACCTGAGAATGAAAATTTGTGTCCCTTTACACTAAAACTGTACTGCAAAACCCAAACACTTCCTGGGCTGCCAGAAGACATGTTCTAGTGGCCAAGAAGAATGAGTATCAATTTTTTAAAAGGTTGTATGAGACCTACCAACATCAGCCATGTCACATGGGGTGAGGCAGGTGGGTCTCCTCCAGCCAGCAGGAGGCAGCCTGGTCAGGTGGACAGGACACTGGGTTAACTCCCGGGCTGGCTGTCCTCTGCTTCCCTGAACTCTGAATTCTTTTCCTGAGAGATGGGGACAATCATACGAAACCTCAAGGTTGTCTTGAGGCTGGAAGGGGACCACTGTCATTCTGGTCACTGTGGCTCCCTCTCACCAAATGAGATCAAGGACATGGGAAACATGGAGCACTATGTTATGGGGGTGATGAAGTGCCTGGGGGTCCTGGAACCCAGGGGTCTTGCTGCCTCATACTCACAATGAAGAGGGAGGCGAAGGAGGGGAGGGAACCCCTAACCTAGTGCTATGTTGTCTCTGAGGCTTCCATGAGCACTGGCTTGTTTCTCCTATTCCTTGGGGGCAGATCTCATGATCCCCATTTTATATGAAGCTCAGAGAGGCCAAGCAAAGCCACCTGGGGCCACCCAACCTGTAAACAGGGCTGAGATGTGAGTCCCAGGCTGTCTGTTGCCACAGCCCACTCTCCTGTGATATGACACTGCTCACAGAGCCTCAGTGGGGATGTCATCCTGTCCCCATCCTTTGGGTGTGAAGCTGAGATATCACTGCCTACTTGCCTGTCCTCAGAGATGGAAATAAAGAATCCCTGGGAACCATTTCAAAACAAAGCAGCTTGACCTCAGTTTCCTGCTGTCTTTGTCCCTTTCTCTGCTCCACTGGATTCTCTAGTTTTCCCATCCTGGTCTCTTGACTTCTCCCCGGGCTCCTCTTCTAGTCCCTCGCTCCCTCTTTATCTGTCTCTCCATCTCTCTCCCTTGATTTCTAATTTCCAAGCCTGTAAGCTATTACAAAAGTATAATAGCAGTTGCACTTGTCTATAGCTGTGCTGCTGTCTACCTTATTGCTTTGCAGAGTACTTTGGGAACCTTGGAAATGAAAGGTGTTATGTAAAATGAAAATCGATTCTAATTCTAAATAAACATCATTGCTTCAAGTTCCCCTTGAATTGCACCGTTTCATGCTCAACAAAGACAATGGATCAGAATTTCCTCTGCGTGTTCCAAAGATATATTTGGTGATCCCAGTATCCTGGGGCTTGTCACGACAGGTCGAGGTTTGAATCATATCTCAACACAGCTTTACAATTATATTTAATTGCACCTGGTAAAATGTGTCTTTGTTCATTGTTTATGAAGAGAAGTGGCTTTCATGCCCAGAAAAGATGGAGACCACTTTTAGCTTAGGTTCAGGGGATTAGTGATTAAGTACAATTTATCTCCCACAATCCAGAAAAAGTTTTCTCTGCAGAAAACCCCTGTCCACTGTAGGAACTGTTTCCTCCTCCTTCGTGGGTACAGTAATTTATAAGGACACACATGCCTCAGAAATGGAATTTGAATCATTTCTGTGGAGAGGAGAGGCTCATCTTTCCAAATCAGAAATGTCATAAGAGTTAAAATTCCTTAAGAGTGTGTTCCCCAAGAAAGAAATAATTTTCTTTTCATTGAGAACACTGGAGGACATAATATACTTGTTGAAATTCAAATTTTCATAGGAAATGCAATTTATTCCTCCCTAGGATCATTCGTCTTCCTTTAAGAAAAGGTGACTGGATATTATATCTATTTTATATTTTTCCACAAAATTATCTTTCAAGTGCTTGTTTCCTTAAAAACACACTTTCAGCATGGGGGTCAGGGGAAGTGCACAATTTCATCCTTGGGAGTTTGTCTTGGAAACTTCCAGCATTAAGAAGTTCCAGTGAGTGGGCTGAATTTGCTGTGATAACTCAATCCTATGTCTGTCTGTATCCATGGAAAGACCCGGATGCCTGTGGGACTCCTGGCTGAAATTCATTTTTTTTTCCCTCTTTCAATTTTATATCAGAGTAAGCGGCCTGGAGTGGCTGCTGGTTCTTTGGGCCTTGCAGATGCTCTGGATATGAAAAGCTGAATGAAGGTGACAGTGCTTTAATCTGAATGTGTTGCTCATACCTGTGACCCTCCCTCACATACAGCTTTCTTGCACTCGAGCTTAGAATGCTGTTATTTTCCCCCCCTTTACAAAGCTCTCCACGTCCTGTCAGTCATGTCTGAGCCTGTTAGCTGAGAGACAAAATTGCTGGCTGGCATTGCAGGTGCGGAGGGGACCCAGCATGAGGTAGACAGAGCCCTGGCTTTGGAGGAAAAGGCAGGAGTTTCAGCACTTGGGGACAAGTGCTATTAGCACCTAGAGCATGCAGAGGACACATGGAGTTCCTGCCTGTGCCTCTGTGTTCTCATCTTTGAAATGGGAGAGGCTGTATGGGAATGGAAACACCAGTTCTGTGCAGGGCAGACATTAGCACAGCACGTGACTGGCAGAGCTTGAGCCCAGCCCATTCCCTGTGACTTCCTGCAGTTGCTACACACACACACATCACACACACACACACACACAAGGTGTCTAATTATCCACCATTTGTGGGCTCACCCCCATGTCAGGACTTCTGCTCACATTGTGCCCCTGGACTGGCACTTTTTCCACATGACAGAGGCTACTCTGCCTCTCTTTTGTTAGGAACAAGATCTCAATTTTTAGCCAGGTATATTGCTCCCATAGTACAAAACCACATTTACCAGACTTTCTTGTAACAGATGTGATGTACAAAGAGACAAATAGAAAAAAAAATTAAGGAACACTGACTGGAAGGCCAAAGGAATGAACTCCCTTCTGGTTCTTTTTCTGGTGGCCTGGAGCTCTAGTGTGGTGACTGGAGTTCCAGCAGCCCCTGTGAGCCATAAGGTGACATTATATGAAGGGTGGAGGTATAAGTAGACAGGAGTCTGCATCTCTGATAATCCACTGGTTTGCTCTTCTACATGTTTATGTCTCTGTCGTCAAGAATTCATTGCTAGTGGTTGGGCACAATGATAACTAGTGTTTCCTACATATCCAAATTCTAAGCAGGCTTTAAAGCCCACTTGCCCAAGTCCTTCCCTCTGCATAAAGGCTCGTGGGGGTGTGTCTGTGGGAGGAAGCTATTGAGCACCTGCTGTATGCTCGTATGCTATCTGATGCTGTTCCCATTGCTTCCACTGTCCAGTTGAAGAAACAGTCTTGGAGAATCAGTTTTGGACTCAGCCACAGCTACACAGCTGGTAGCTAGAAAAGTCAGATCCTACCCCAGGATCTAAGTCCAATATTTCCAAATACTAAGGGAGAGAATTTAAAAAAAATACACATTGGTTTTTAACTTTTTTTTCCAGTTATGAATTGTTGCATGATTTTTTACAGGAATTTTGGAAAAGCACATAGTAGCATAAAGAAAATAAAGTTCTTTGTGATTTCAGCATGCAAAGCTGATCCCTGTCAGCAGGCTACTTTTCCCCTCCAGCTGGGGCTGTGAGCCTGTGAATCAAATGGTAGATGCTTCTTTCCAAAACAGTAGTCATGTGGCTGTCATATTTTATGTAATAATAACCGGCACTTATAATTTGCTGACTGTCAGGTGCTATTTTATGTGCTTTCTGGTACAATTCTAGGAGATGGATTTTGCTTTCTTTCCATTTTAGACAAGGGAGCAGGCGTAGAGAGGGGAATGTTTTGCCGGGGTTTCCAGCAGCCATCGGGAATCCCACACAGGCACGTGGCCACGCTCCTGAGGACTGGGTTGGTTATGTGGCCCTGGCTGCATGTCACAGATCTACAACATCAGTCACCTTCAGATCAACCCGAGTCTGTCACTACCGTGCACCTAAGTTCCCAGTCACCACTTACTCTTGGACACTTCCGTTACTTCCATCTGCTTGCTTTTATTAACGACGTTAGGAAGAACACCTTTGTATATAGGTATCACCATCTACATGAAGCATTATTTCCCTTGGAAAGAGTCCAAGAAATAAAATTGTGAATCAAACAGTATGCACACTTTTATCACGTGCTCAAAGCTGAACCAACTCACAGAGCGCTGGGGCTGGAAGAAATCCTCCAAGTCCTTGGGTCACAGGGGCCCGTTACAGATAGAGAAACCAAGCCTCAGGATAAGTGAGTGGCTTGCCCAAGGTCACACTCGAGTTCCGTACCCATGCCCTTTGCTTTTGTGTAATGTTCTCTGCAAGACAGTATCTTTTGCTTCTATAATGTCTGACTTTGCTAGCAAGCCTCTCTGTCTTTCTGTAACAGGAACAAGACTACCCTTTGTGAACCAGTTGTTGGGGGAGCTTCTGTCATATCCTTGTCATTGTTCTAGGCCCTGTAATTCTGGTCCAGTGCACGTGGCTTCTTCACAGAACCCTGGCATCATTTGGTCCTCCTCCTCTGTCTTTCTACTTGTCTTTACTGGGAACAGCAAGTTTGTTCCTGAGATGCTCACATGTTCTCAGTGACCATGAATCAGGGCAGTGGAAGGGAGTCCCCTGTCTCCTCCCAACCTTCCCGGCACCCTCCTGCAGAAGACCCTGTGGAACCACCCCTCACCCCGCAACTGGATTCATCTGCCATTTGCAGGACCTCCTATTCCCTGCTCCCTTCTCTGCCTGTCCTCCAGACCCAGACCCCAACATTGTTACTGCTAATGTAAACTTCACTTCCTTTCCGCAGCATGAAGGCCATGCATGTTTCACATGATAACAGGAAACTTACCATATATGAGGTGTTGACTGGAGGGCCAGGAACTTCTGAATCCCAGAAATGGAGAGAGAGAAGCAAGATGCAGCCCAGCCCTCAATGGGCCTCAACTAATGAGGAGAAAGAAATAGAGACATTTGTAGCACAATGAGCAGATTCCTCTGTGCTGAATCCTGTTTCCCCCATTCTTCCACTTTTAGTTATTGATTTATCAATCCATCTACTCAGCCATCCAATAATCATTTATTGAACATCTAATGAGGAACTAGATAATTGTCGAAAGACACAGACACAGAGCTGGATTCGCCATCTACTTTCTACACATTTTCTTTCCCTTCTCGTTGGCAGGGTACGGCCACAGTCGTTTAAAATAAAACCAGGAAGCCGAGTGGCTTTTGTTACTGCTTCATCCAGGTGAAGTCAGGTCAGCTCTGCAACGTGATGGAAGTACACACAGGGATTGTTAATCAAATACTCTGGTTAATAGAGAGTTCTCACATATGCCACGCATGAATTACCGGTTTTCAAAGACATATAATACAACAAAATACACAGGAACTATACAGCTCATAATTTAATCTGCTCTGCTGTGACAGTCACCTGAAGGGCTGTGCTTAAGAGCCATCAGCTCTGGTGTATCACCTGCCGACGGCAAGTCGGTTCTCAACGAGCAGCTCTTGCCTCTCACTGAGCTGGTGGTTTTGAAAGCAGAAAACTCAAACCATCTAAAAATAAAAATAGACATGTCTTAACCAAATCTGCTATGTAAAGAGGCACAAATTATACATTGGAAGTGCAAGCATGAGTACGATCAAGACCTTAGCGTTATTTCAGGAAACTAGTGCTCTCCTGTGTGGGCTTAGGGGGTGGTGGAAGGGCCTGTGTTTTAGGAGTTGGGAAAGAGAACCATTCAAGGCCATTTTGCAATTATGAAAGTCATTCTGTCTTTCTGTTGTCTGTTGTTCTCCCTCTCTCTCTTTTTGGCAGTACTAGGGATTGAACCCAGGATCCAGGGGTGCTAGGGAATCACTCTGCCATTCAAGTCACACCCTCAGTCCTTTCACTTTTAGTTTGTTTTTGAGATAGGATCTCACTAACTATGCCAAGGTTGGCTTTGAACTGTGATCTTCCTGACTCTGCCTCCCAAGTAGCTGGGACCACAGGTCTGTGTCACTGCACCCAGCTTCTTCTTTGTGTGGTATTGGTATTTGAACTCTGGGTCTTGTGGTTGCTAGGCAAGTGCTCTTCCACTTGAGCCAGAGTGCTTGTCTTTTTTGCTTTAGGCTATTTTTTAGATAGGATCTTTTTTTTTTCTTCTGATGCTAGCTTGTACTGTGATCCTTCTGTCTATTCCTCCCCGTAGAGGGGAGTGCAGGTACTCACCATCATATCTGGTTTATTGGGTGAGATGGGTCTTACTAACTTTTTGCTCAGGTTGACCTCAGACTATGGTCTTCCCAATCTGGGATTACAGGCCTTTTGGGTTTTTTTTTTCCTAAAGAGAAAAACTGTCTTTGTCTTTTAGGTTTTATTGCAAGTAGCCTTGGATCTGACTCTGTATTTCTTTTTTACAGAGAATTGCACTTAGACTTAATGTTCACTGTGAGGTCTGTCAGCACCCTGGGCCCTCAAGATTTTAAATCCTCATGACACTGAGAGGTCTGAGACAAACACAGGCTGGCACAGGTGCTCTGCTGCCAGCTTGGTTCCATATGCATTCTGCTTCCAGGCCAGGTGAGTTTGGAAACCTCATCACAGAATTTCCCTTCTGGAGCACCTGGGCATGGTAGTCTATTAAAGTCTCTGAGAAGTCCTGCAGCAAAGTCTCCATTCCCTCAGCTCAGGACTTCCCTGGGTACCATGCTGAGTAAGTGTTCTGATTAACACATCTTGGATCAAACCCTTCTTCCATGGTAAAAAATATTTGACTTTCTGTCTTCCAACTGGGTGGTTTGTAAACTGTCTTCCCTGGGTTTATTCTACGTGCATCCTCTGTGCACCTGGTCTGCATCCTGGAGATTTCAATCCCAGCAAGGAGAACGTAGGCAGCCAGAAGCCCGGGGTGGGGACAATGATGTGGTGGGCTTCACTGTGGCGGGTGGCAGAGCCGTCCCTGTCAATCAGAAGTAGTGCTTAATCACTGTCTTTGAATCAACAGCAAATGAAAGCCTGGCTTCTAAGGTGAATTGCATACTTCAGTCTATGACATAAACTTGGCCTTTTCTTCCCCATGTTCCTTGAATCATCTGTTCACACCAAGGAGTGCAAGATTGATTTGAACCTAGAATATAAGCCCGGCTCCTTCTCTGAGGCTTCAAGAAGTCAGACAGAGTTCAGTGTGGATTTCTTTTTTTGCATAATGAATGAGGTTCTGAGGCATCTTATTTCAAGTTGCTGAGTGGCTCTCAGGACTTTGGGGGGGCGTCTGCCTTCTTGTCACTCTCATCTGAGGTGAAACACTCATTGTGTTTCTCACCAGGTGAATCACTTGAGATGAGAACTTGAGGCCTTTTCCCAGGGCAGGGGCCACAGGTACTTGGTGGACATGCTTAGGCCACTTGCAAATCCATCAGAGTGAAAGCAGGGAGCGAATGGGTCATGCTGTCCCCAGCCCCCAGGACAGCACAGGCATAGGAGACATTCCATGATCATTTGTTGAATCAGTGAATGAATGAACAAATAAATACATTAAGAATAAATTAATGAAAAAGGGATTCTTCACTCACTCTGACTGTGGAGAATGACCACCATAAAGCAGGGACAGTAATTTCTGTGTTAGGTGTGATCACTCTAACACTGCATAACAAACCTGCCCCCAGTGTCCTATCACCACAGGCATTTGCTTATTTATTTACTTTTTGCTCCTTGGTGTGTCAATCAATTATGGGGGATGGGATGGCCTCACTTAGCTTTGGGTTGTTCTAAGCTGGGAGTGGCTCTAGGCTTAGGTCTGAGCTTCCTTGGAACAGTGACCCAGGCATGTTCTCCTGGCAATCGTACAGGAGCCAATAGGCACAGTGCATTAGGGGCCTCTGCTCAAGACTTGCCTTCTGAGAGCCCATTGGCTGAAGCTGACCACATGGCCAAGCCCCAAATCAGCTGGGTGGGTGCTGTCTCCACTCACTCTGGTTGGGGAGCAGAGAGAATGTTTGTAGAATAAGGAGGCTATCAAAAATGTACCTTCTTCAAATGTATATATTTTTAAAAGGTGGTCAAGGAAGATCCGAAAGCTGGTTTTAGGGAGGTGGTCAAAGGGAAGGAGGGAATTTGTGCAGATGTCACATTTCCAGTGGCCTGGAGACACAAACAAAAAGGAGCTTCCTGAAGTTCTAGAGAAGCAAGTTATCAGCCATCGCTCTTCTACTGGCTGATGAAAAGTGAAGACTCCATTTTGTCCCCCCCACCCCTACATGAAACATGCCTAATTCATCTCTGTCTTTGGAAACCTCCCTGTGTTTCCCCTCCAGCTAAACTAACCAGGCTCTGAAGTCAAGTTTTAAAACTTTGTACTTTGGTTGTGTGACTTTGGAAAAGTCACATACTCTTTTGAGACTTTAGTTCCTCCATCAGTAAACTTGGAGGTCATGGGAGTGCCACCATATGCAGATGGAATGGGGCACACATAGCACCCACACATGGCAAGGGCTCAGCACATATACATCAGCCCCCATCATGCTTCTAGAACCACATAACTGTCCTGGCACTCTTTCTCCTTATCCGCTGGAAAGGCCCCTTCCACGATGCCTGTCCTCAGGAGCCTCCCTTCATACCATCTTCCCTGCATCTCCACTCACTGCCCCCTTCCCCAGTGTTTCTACAGACTGGTGGCAGACTTCGCTGGTTGTCTACTCAGTACCTGGTTTTCATTCATCTTTATTAAAACCAGACCCTCTTGTAGCTAAGAGTCTCCACGTGATAGAGTTCTTGCCAGTACAGGCAGAGTACCTGGTCAGGTGTCCTTCTTCTGACCACCATTCTCCATTTTTCTTCTGTGAATACAGATGGGAGATCTAGAGAAAAGGCAGCCTTCCTGCAACAATAAGGCAAATGCATGTGAACAGAGACTCACACACAAAGAATGGCCTGGTAGATGACAAGAAGACAGCTGAATGCTTTATGGTGGTACCAATTTATTGTCTTATGCCTGGGTCACCTTTTGAGAGACTATATTCCTTTTTTATAATCTGAAGCTGAGTGCACCCTGAAGGATGGGAATGTTCACCCATATTTTCCTAAACACTGTTAGTCCTCGATTATTAGTGCCTGTTTATATCTCAGTCACCCCAACTACATTGGCTGGGGGGCAGGAAACATGCCTCATTCATCTCTGTCTTTGGTAGAGAAACGATGGTAAGTTAATGCTGTTGTCAAAAGAATTGGATTCCTGGCCACCATGGTTCTTGGTAATGTAAAGTTCTTGTTTCTACACAATGGCTTCCTTCTCCTTCTCTCCTCTCCATCCACCTATTCTCTTCCCCTCCCCTCCTCTCCTCCTCTGAATCTTTCTCTCTCGCTTTTTTTCACAATGAATTCTTTTTCTGTTTAGATGAAATGTTCTGAAAGGGAGGCTATATTAAATATGTATTTTATATATATTAAATCTTGATTTGATTATTCACACCAAAAGAGGGACATTCTGATGTGTTAGTTGCATAACAAGCTTTATAAATGGGTCTGGATTTCCTCTCGCTACTTCGATTGCCATCCTGATTTGGCCTTTATTGGAGTAAAGTCTTCTGTCTGTATCTATGGCTTCCTATGGATCTCTCTACCCAGTGGGAACCAGAAATAAAAACCAATGCATTTCAAATGTGAGACACAGAAAGGAAACAGAGCGAACACTTTCGGAACTGGCTCCCATTGCCTTATAAATTTAGCATAGTTGCTTGAGTTCCATAAGAATTAAACTCTGATCTTTTAAAATGCATGTAAATTCCTGCAGAATAAATATGAAAAAGTCACTCTAACTGCAGAGGCACTCCGACTCCCTTGATAAATGGGACTTGCAGACCACACTTTATTGAGTCTCTGATTTTTAATAATTTGAATCCTGCAAGATTTAATTCTGCATAATTCTGGTTGAAATCAGCTTTTGATTGAGTTGTAATGGCTCTGTTATTGTAAATATCTCTGCATGCTAATGTTGCACTGGAATTCAATAATATTTAGATGAAAATTTTTGCCTCGAGCGTTATGGAAGCAAGATTTAGAAGTCAGGAAGTTTATGTCAAAGTAACATCTATTTTGAGTAACCTGCAACATTTTTAAATGCAATAAACGGTCATCCCAAGACATGATTTAAATAATTATGGATCCTAAATACATATGGGTGGATAAGTTATAATACGTAAGATATTACAGTATGAATAAAATATATGAAAATTCTTAAAATATATGTTTTTATGTAACCTTGCAACATTTCCTGGACTAGTCATGGTAATATGGTGTATGTGGGTGTGAGTCTCAGGACCCCAAAACTTGAGAGGCAGCATGGGGCTGTGCAGGTGGTTTGGGCTGTGAATTTCAACACCATCATTGTCCGATTGGTGAATATGATTTTGAAATTCATTTAAATTCTGAGACTCAGCTTCACATGCCATCAAATCAAAGAAATAAGAATTTCTTAATCACACATCTGTTTGTTAGACTTCTTCCTTGAAGAAGGAGGCACATCCCACTCACTCTATGACCTCACTTCCTAGCCCAGTGGCTGGCATGTTTCAGTGCTCTGTAAGTGTTGAGTCAAACAGAAAGTTCAAATGCAAAACACTACTTATTCATCCTCACCACAACCCAGGATGTGGAAACCATCAGGATCTCCCTTGTACATCAGCTGAAACAGAAGAAGAGATGGAACCTTGAAGCTTATGCCAGCTAGTAAGATGAGGACCTGAGACTGAGCTCAGGCCACCAGGCTCCAAGTCTGTGCTTCCTGAGAGGAGCTAACAAGGGACACAATTCTTTGGCACTTCTTCCTCTAAGAGGTAGGTTCTAATTCTGCTCTCTCAGCCAGAGTTGGAAGGGCCTTGGGTAGGCTGTGGGGAGGCCTGCTGGTGACAAGGAGAGTGCTACTGGAGGCTGGGGTGTTAGGTACCACATAACAGATGAACAAATCTACTGTTGGTTAGGACCCTGTGAGTCTAGCTAATGACATCTTCAGGCAGAATGTCAAAAGTGTTAACTGGTTTCTTCTGGTAGGCTAGAATAAAACCAAAATGAGAGAGAGGCTGGTGAAAGAAAAATCTGCTCAGTTTTTGAGCAGAGTTTAGAGGAAACAGAGAGTGCCTAGGACATCTTTCCAGTCTGCAAAAGTTCTCAAAGTAAGAAACAAGCTCAGGGCAAAGACCAAATCTAGGGTTCTCCCAGTAAAACATGGCCTCCAGGTAAAGACATTAACAGTGTGGCCCTAAGACTCTTTTTCCTTTTCTAGAAAATTCAGTAAGATTAAGAGTGTGCCTAAGCTGGGTGTGGTGACACAGGTCTGTCATCCCAGGACTCAGGAGGCGGAGGCAGGAGGATTTAAAATTTAAGGTCATTCTGAGTGAGGTTAGTCTGGCCCAAAAGACCAAAAATCGTATGTTCTTCCTCATATGTGGACATTAGATCAAGGGCAAACACAACAAAGGGATTGGACTTTGATCACATGATAAAAGCGAGAGCACATAAGGGAGGGGTGAGGATAGGTAAGACACCTAAAAAATTAGCTAGCATTTGTTGCCCTCAATGCAGAGAAACTAAAGCAGATACCTTAAAAGCAACTGAGGCCAATAGGAGAAGGGGACCAGGAACTAGAGAAAAGGTTAGATCAAAAAGAATTAACATAGAAGGTAACACACATGCATAGGAAATCAATGTGAGTCAACTCCCTGTATAGCTATCCTTATCTCAACCAGCAAAAACACTTGTTCCTTCCTATTATGGCTTATACTCTCTCTTCAACAAAATTAGAGATAAGGGCAAAATAGTTTCTGCTGGGTATTGAGGGGGTGGGGAGGGGGTGGGGGCAAGGGGGAGAAATGACCCAAGCCTTGTATGCACATATGAAAAATAAAACAATAAAAAAATAAAATAAATAAAATAAATAAAATTTAAGGTCAGTCTGGGTTACATAGTGAGACTCTATCTTTCAAACAAAAGATTTTTACTGCCTTATATCTTTCCAAGTAAACACAAAAAGTTTCTAATCTTACATGACACTGTTTTAGAACAGCCTGGATCTTAGCCCAAGATGGAGTTGATTTTGGAAAGACATGTGAGCATGGTTTTGATCTAATGGTTCAAACCTCAGTGAGATTTATGGGAAATGCACACAAATGTAGGGGAGTTGTATTGGTGGAAGCTCTGTCATAGTAGACAGGCAGGGCCAGAAACACTGTAATAGAGAAGTCTTTAGCTAGTGTCTTCTAACTGTCCCCTATGGGCAGGAGCAAGCTGAGAAGGTCCAGCTGGTGGCAGATAAGAGCCATTTTCTACGGAAAATGAAGAAAGTTTTGGAGGGGAGAGCCAAGAGCCTCTCAGAACCAATTTAGGAGCATTACTGGGCCATACTGAAGGATCAGGCAAGGTGTGCCAGGCTGGGTTTTGGAATTGCCTTAGACCATTACCTGCCAGGGGCTCACTCCTGCCTTCTCCCTTTGGGACAGGTGTGCCATTTACAGTGATCTCAATGCATAGGCTGACTGTGTGGAAGGCAGGCCATTTTCCCCTTTAGCTCACTGATCGTCATGGAGCCTCATATGAGCTTGATTCAGATGATGGAGTATTGGACTTCAAAGCAATGCCAAAATTGGAATTAACCTTAGGGGTCTTGTGTTTTTCTTCTGTGGGGGATGTAAATAGCTTGTAACCAAAAAGTAGACTGGTATGGATTAAAGAAGGCTGTAAACTGAAATAATTCTCCCTTCAAGAAGAGGAATCATTTTTCCCTTGCCTTGAGACTGTGATAGATTACGACTGTTCTGGTCACTACATGGTGGCAGATAGAAGGCTTTGCCACCTCCGGGTCCTCCCCTGATGGGATTGGAAACTTCCATATGGGAATTCTTGGAGCTCTGGATGTCCACGTAGGAAGTGTAATGATTCTGCTGGCAAGACCACACAAAAAGCCTTCAAGATCACAGGGCCAAAAAGGGGGTCCAGTGAAGCCCCCCCACCCCAAATAAAACCTCAAAGACCAGGCTAATCTCTTACCAGATACCAACCCTGGGACCAGTCAAAGGCCCATGGAGAAGAGAAGCATCAGCCTGGCTTGGCGTGAAGGCGTGAATTCCTAACTCTGATTCCTAATCGAGGCATAATAAAATGGCTTTTGTTTTAAGGACCACTTGGTTGCATGATGACTATGTAAGTCATTAAATCTATGTAAATCTTTATGGTCAGGACAGGTACTAATAGGATCTTCAAATTCCATTTGACCCTTTGCTGGATGGATACAGTATCTATATCAAATGCAGCTGGACTTCCTTTCTGGCACTAAAGCTGGAGGTGGGGACAATCCCAGGAAGTCCTGTTTACGGTTCAGTATGAAACTTGAGGGGAACCATGCTGGAATAGCATGGTTCACAACCCAGGTCTCATTTCCATGAGGTTTAAGCACCCTTGAGTGTTGAGACTTGTCCTGTGGTTTTATCAATGCTACTTATTTGTCCCCTTCTCACCTCTTCTATCAGACAGTGAACCCAAAGGCAGCTGTGTCCTAAGCCCATGCTTCACCCTGTCCAGTACCAACCCTGAGCAGGACATGGAGAAGATGGAAGCTGCACATGGCTGAATGGACCCTGGACTTTTGGGGACCTCTTATGGGTCTGCATTTCAGGTCTCCCTACAATTCCAATGGCATGGCAGAACACAATATCACACTCTTAGTAGTTATTTTCACAGATCTCAGGTTGATCCCTTTGTGGAGGGTAAATCTGGCATTTTATGGTGATGGTAACAAGAGACAAGTGATTGGTACTGACCTTTGAAACACCAGAAGTCTAATTGGTTTGAATATAAACCAGCCTAGGTTGGTGTGTGGCAGGGTGAGGGCACCAAGGTCTCCCTGGACTGAAATTCTCAGGAACTCTCAGCTGTTTGGGTTTGGTCTCTTCTCTCATCCATGTAGTCCCATTTACAAATAAGATAATGTTTTCCAGACATGTGGGTCATGTGGTCTTATTTACAAAAAAAGTGGGCATGTAGGGTCAAAGTAGCTAATGGAGATAACTTATAAATTTGTTTTCCATTCAAAAGGTGGGAGAAAAGCCAGGCGCCGGTGGCTCACACCTGTAAACCTAGCTACTCAGGAGGCAGCAATCAGGAGGATCATAGTTTGAAGCCAGTACTGGCAAATAGTTCGTGAGACCCTATCTCAAAAAAACCCACTACAAAAAGGGCTGGTGCAGTGGCTCAAGGTGAAGGCCCTGAGTTCAAGCCCCAGTACCACACACACACACACACACACACACACACACAAAGGTGGGAGAAATACAAATTTTCTAGAAACCTCTGTCTTTATCCCAATAACATGCAAGATTCTGGAAAATGCCTAGATTTGGCTCCATTTTGTTTTTTCTCTTCTTGCTGTAGTCACTGGTGGAGTTACAAGTATGGATATTCCAATGAGGGCTCTAAACTAGAAAGAGGATATATGACCCACAAGGGAAGGATCAATTGGGGTGAGTAAACACAAGCCTGTATTTGACGGGCCAGATCCCATGGGGATGGAGAGACTGAGGCCCAGGGAGCAGAAGGGCTTTGCCCAAGGTCATGCACGGGATCTAATGCTAAGTCCTTCCTGGAGACCAGCTTCAGGCTCCTCCGACAACACAAGTTAACAAACTTTTCCTGTGAAGGCTCAGATGCTAAGTATGTAGTGCCTTGACACCACCATCTCTGTGGCAATTACTCAACTTGTTCTGCTGCTGTCTGAGAAAAGCAACCATCACACGGGACAGTGAGTGGATGTAACTGTGTGCTGATAAAATCTCCTTTAAGGACACTGTCACAAGGCGTTCACTCCCAGCTCCTGTTCTGTACTAGCAGTTTGGATTTACTGCACCTGACATCCTTGTTCCTGGTCCCCAGGAGTTTTTCCAGGTTGTCTTAGCTGTTGCTTTTTAGTGAAGAAGACTTTCCTGAGCTATGTGTGAACTCTGACCCTGTTTCTTGTCTCAGGATTTTGATGAATGCTTTTACTCTCTGGGCCTCTGTTTGCTCATCTGCCTGTCAATGGGACACTGGCTTTCAGCTTCCTGCTCCTGTCTTTATGAACCTGTGGAGAGAGGCAGCTCCAACTTCCTCCTAGGTCCAAATTCAGCCACAATGTGATCTGGTCCTGGGACTTGCCTTTCCTTAGACCTCATTTCCCCATCTGTAAGAGGGGATGCAATAACACAGCCTTGTGATATTATTGCAAAGATTCTGAGAAGTGGTGAGTATATATACAAGCTGTTCGTAAAGTCAAATTGCTATGGACCGGGAGGAGTTATGAAGTATGTTTGCATATTTACTAGACCCTTTTGAGAACTGGAGTTTTCCAAGCTGATATGCTATCAGCAGCAACTGAGAACATATTCTGAGCTGTGCTCAGTGTGGACGTGGTCCACGTGTAACACAGGACCTCATCGGAGAGAACAGACCATCTGAGTGTCTCTTCACATCACCCTGCATGCTCTTGCCTTTCACTCACGGTGAGAGAGCACGATTTGTTCCCTGGGCATTTTGTTTTGTACTTTTCTTTAGAATTTATTTTTGTTATTAAACAATTATATTTGGAGATTATTTAGCCAAGAGTGTTTGCATTTCTAATTGAACACTCATAATGATGTTTTTACTTTACTTGGTTTTTAAAGGTTATTATAATTCCTATAAAGTTTCATAAAATGTGACAACCAGAAAAGCTTTCATGAAAAAAAGAAATATATTTATCTAGACATTGATACTTTCTTGCAACCTGGTTGGAAAATATTTTGCAAAATTGTAGCAAATTTGCATCCCTGGAGCTGAAGGGAATCTAGGTTTCTACTCAACTGGCAAATCAGGTTAGGAAGTAGAAGTCCTCCAGGGTCTGTGTGGAGGATTGTGATGCTGTGTTTGGGGGCAGAGAGGAAGGAATCTGTGATGGATTGGTAATGTCTGCCATAATACACCCCGGAGGTGTGTGTGTACACATGTGCCTGTTTGTGTGTATGTATGATCAGTGCATGAGTGTGTGTTGAGAGGGAGTTATCATTGCATTGACCACATAAATATTTGTCACCCCTAATCTGGTACAATCTCCACCCACTTCCCTTCCCCACCCCCCTCCCTTGTGACAAGTGAGGAACACACTGACAAACACAGAATGTGATTTGTCCAGGATCACTCTAGTGCTAAGTGTACAGAGTCAGAAATCTGACCCAAGAGGACTGTCGCAAGGTCTACTGCTTACTAAACTCACTGCCACAACTTTTGAGATGGAAGAGGAGTCTTTTTCTATGGCACCCTGTGTAAATAGTCTGTGCTCATCTGTGTACCGGACATGGATGGAGCTCATTACCTCCTTACTCTCTCATGATGATCCTGGCAAAACCCGCCCTTATCAGTAGCTTTGAATGAGAGTGTCAGTGACTGGGAGAATGACAGCTGTGGAGCCCAGAACTTAGAGATGCCTGGGGAAAGCGACAAATGCAATGCCCTATTTTTCTTTTTCTTTTCCAAATTCCCTGTTGGTATGACTTTTAGTATCAAACAATTAGCTTAAATTTTTTAACGTACTCCAAAGCCCAACAGAAATCTTGTGGTTCAGTTAATAAATACGATAGTCTGTCCTGTATCGCTATTCTTATCTCAACTAGCAAAATCCCTTGATCCTTCCTATTATTGCTTATACTCTCTCTTTAACAAAATTAGAGATAAGGGCAGAACATTTTCTGCCTGGTAGCTAGGGTAAGGGGGGATAAGGGAGGGGGCGGGGATAAGGGAGGGGGCGAGGGTAAGGCAGGGGTCGGGGGAAGGGGGGAGAAATGACCCAAACAATGTATGCACATATGAATAAAATAAAATTTTTTTTAAATACAATAGTCTGTTTTCAAATGGGAGAGCCCATTGGGATGGCTAGAATAAAAGGCCTAATTTGAATACGCAACCTTTGAACTGAGCATTCCTGGAGTCTACAGTATGCCAGGCTCAGTTGCGTGCATTCTAGGGACATAGTGACAGGAAAGAGATGCTTCTGACCTCAGAGATTATTATTGGTTCAGAGAGAAATAGGAACGTATTAATCCAGGAAAGTTGGAAAAGTAAGGATGCTCTCATATGCCTACTTTTAATAAACCCCAACCAAACCCCAAAAGACAAGCCACAGAGAGCAAGAAGTCACCCAGGGCTCCCGGGTGTCAGCTGTAATTTGAATCTCTAACTTGAGCACTTGTGGAGGTCTGGGGCTGCTCTCTCTAATAGGTTATCACAGGATAGAGTTTAAAATACCACTTGAGTCATAACCTCATCCACTTAGAGATCCAGAAAGGGTTCCCAGGGCTGATCAGAGAACTGATTTGCAAATTACTATAAATTAACGTAGTTATAGCTGGGACATGAATATACTCTTGCAAATGCTCATATAGTGCATAATATATGCCGTGTCTTAAGATGATAATAGTGGTAATTTCCGAGATGACTTTTCCTCTAGCTGGCACCTTTCACCCTGTGATCTTGAAGTCCTTTACAAACACTAATTAATTACATTAATTTTATCATAAAGCTCGCTCATTACTGTACTTTTATTATAAGCTCTTGCCAGCTCAGATTTAATGCAACGCCCTTATTGAAATTCTGCTCTTTGATATTGCTAAGGGTCTGTTCAGATATTATTTGTGCCTTTATAGGGTTTTTTTTTTTAAATAAATCATACACATCCTAGAATAAAAGCTGTTTTCCTTCCAGATGAAAATGTGCAAAGGCACATGTAAGTGGACTCCAAATCAAGTGCCTTGAACATCTCTAGGGCCAGCTGCCTGACTTGGATGCCAGGCTGCTGAACAAGAATGGCTGCCTGCTGCTAAGCCACATCCAGACAGGCAAGAGTAAGCACCTAATCAACCTGCCAGGGACACAGGTGTGGTAACTGGGAGGTGTGGTCTCATGAGGCCATCTTGATACATAAGGCTGGGGATCTTGTTCAGTTCCTTTCCTTTCTCCTTCCCTCCCTCTCTCTTTTCCTCTCTCCCTCCCTCCCCTCCTTCCTTCCCTTCCTCCATTCCCTTCTCTTCCTTTCCCTCCCCTCCCCTCCCCTTCATTCCCTTCCCTTCCTCCCTCCCTCCCTCCCTCTCTTTCTCTCTCTCTTTCTCTCTCCCTCTTTCTTCCATGTGTGGTCCTGGTGATTGAACCAGGGCCTTGCACATGCTAAGCAAGTGCCCTACCACTAAGCTACATTTCCAGTCCTTTTGTTTTTATTTTGTTTTTGAGATAGGGTCTTGCTTCCCTTTGCCTACCTTGGCCTCAAACACATGATCTCCTGCCTCCACCTCGCTAGTAAATGGTATGACAAGGGTGCACCTCCATGCTTGGCTCTTCTTTCTTCTTACCAGATATGGGATATTTAGTAACTTCACAGGACCTCTGTTTCTTTTTCTCTAAACTATGAATGCGTGTCCCACCTCGCTGTGTCTCTAGGACATAGATGTGACAGTCTGCTGAAATAAAGATTGTGTAAGTTTTGTCCTCAACTGTGTAGTGTTTGAAGTAGCTGCAAAGCACTACAAACAAGAACTATGAAGTTGTACTAATGGTCTTCCTTATGGAAGTTGTAACTTTGGGAAAGCCACTTAGTCTCCTAGAGCCTGTGACATCCTTGCATCTCTCTCACAAATCTATCCTTAACCTAAGTGAAGTAAAAAGGCAATAAATGAGTATGATAACTATCACCTAGAAGATGTTGAAGAATTAGCTAACACCTAAAAGGTAAACAAAACAAAACTCAGAACCCCACAAACTATGCAAAGACCTGTGGAAGGAAATGCTCCCAGATGACAAAAATGGGTCCATATTTAGTGGCAGCATAGTAGGTATTGCTATCTTCACTTTTACTTTCCAGCATTTTCTCTAATGAATATGTATACATCTCAGAATGGAATGAAGCCAAAAGCACTGTGTTGATGGCTACATGAAAGTATATTTGTGATAAAATTACATGGAAGCACACACACACACACACACACACACACACACACACGAGCACAGATAAAAAACAGTGAAATCTGGATCAGACCTGTCGATTGTATCACTATGCATTTCCTGGTCTTGAACACATGATAATTAGTGAGATGTCACCATTGTGAGAAGCAGGAGAAAGGGCACTTTTCTGTAATATTTCACAACTTCCTGTTGGTGTATATTTATGTTAAAATAAAAGTTAATAGTATTAAATTGTCAAATGAACCTGAGAGGAGTTGATAGTAACTGCTCAAACGTTAATTCAATTGGTAAGTGGCTAGATGACGCAATCTCCTCATCTCCACTTTTTCATTTATGAGTAAACTCTGTTAAGTTACAGACATGCTTAATGATGCTTTTCTCTACTCATTAGCTTTCGGCCTGAGAACAAGTCTCCCTGTCAGAGGGAATCACAAAGATATGTTCAAAATGCCAACTGCTTCACCTTTGAAAATAGACATTGTGTCTACAGTGACACCAGGCTATGGCCACGATGGGTATCGTAGAGGCATCCTTGGAGGTTTAAAAAGAAATCCTCCTGTTTTTTCTGATTCTAAGTGTAGGGCCAGAAGGGAGTCGAATGCCATCTGCTAGTGCATTGCATCCCGGTACAGAATGGGAACAGAAAACCAACCCAGCCATTGCTTTGGATATAACAGACCCTGAATGTAATAAAAAGTGTGTTCGTATGTTTCATTAGATAAATAAAGCTGACTTGGAGAGATTGCTTCAAACCCAAAGTGAACTGAAACCAAGTTGGCTGCACTTGGTGCAAAAAAGTAAATGTAATAGTGGCTGCCAATTTTAAGTGTTTTGTATAATTTAGAAGCCCTGCATATATTATGCCTTCTAATGTGGCCTCAATCCTAGGGGACATATACTATCATCTGACTCCGACCCTATAGAACACAGAATCTAATCTTATCACGACTGTGTGGGACATGTATTCAACCCTTAAGACACACACTCTTAGTTCTTTCTCTTTTAGAGAAAGAAAATGTAACCCAGAGGTGAAGTAACAGGAATAAGGCATGAGTATAGTCGGGCAATGTTTGCTGCTGTAACAAATAAGCCTTATAAAGTCAATGGCTTAACAAATCAAAACAATATTTTTTTTTGCACACAGCAGTCCAATGTGAATGTCTAGGGAGTTGTTCCACTGTTTGCACAAAGGACTTCTGAAAGAGCCAAAGAAATGGAGAGGGAGCACGGAGAAGGCAACCAACTTGACCTGGATGTGAGCCCTCATCATTTCCGCCATGAGGGCTCAAGGTGGTCACACGACTTTCCCAGAGGAGGGAGGGAGCCTGGAGCAGCCTTGTGGTAATATCTCCATGTTAAAGAAGGAAAGCCCAGATCTTTGCCTGGCTGCCTCTGCAGCAATTCTTCACTCCACTGGGCAGGGAGGATTGGAAATAGAATCAAGGTCATCTGTGCTTCTGTAGCCTTAAGCAATGAGAAAGAGTGTCAACTTGGGGCCCAGCCTGCCTGCACTTCAATCCTGGTTGTATCTGCTTCATACATTTGTGTCCTTGGGAGAAAGTTGTTCAACCACTCAAAGGCTTCATCTCTTCTGTAAAATATGAGAATGATAAACATAACCACACTGTGGAGCTGTTTCAGGGATTAAGTGCATGCGGCACACCTATAACAAGGTTTGGTAGATTGAAAGGTTGAAGAAATATTAGTTCTCATTATCACTATCATTATTGTCATTATAAAGATGATGATTTTTTATGCCATACTGCTGCCTGTCTTCTCTCCATATTCACCCCCACATAGGCTCTTTTTGTCTTCTACCTCTTGGAGGTCTTAAACTTTCCACCCTCTACATATGACTACTTTTTCACAAGCCCTTTGCCGTATACATGTCTTGCTGAGGAGTGTCAGCATCGCCACGGGCTTCTCTGCTCTCCAAAGCAAACACACTTGACACTGTTGATTTGGTATATGAATGTCTGCAGCTTTATTAAATATGCATTAAAGTGCTCCCCTCATAAATTGTCGGCACTTGGCCACCCAGGGTATAGTGCACACAACTAAATAACTTTTCTAACCACACAGATGGAGCAATCAAGCCAGCTTCAAGGTTGGTGAGAATAGAGTGAGTCAACCCTCTCCATCTTTCTCTCCTCACAGTTATTTTGTGGGTCTTCCAGCATAGCAGATTCCAGCCTTGCTCTTTCTGCTCACTCTATAGCTTGCATTTCTAGGTCCTTAAATTACAGCATTCTCACCTTGCCTTCTGTGAGGTTCATTCAGGAGCACATAGGAGATTAGGAGGGAACTGGATTTGACATATTAGTGTGACTTTCACCTGGACCTGCTGGTACCACCAAACTTCTTGAATAGTCAAATAATCACCTGTCTTTTTTAACCTATGTATGTATGCATGCATCCATTTTCATATTCATCCATTAGCCATTTCTGTCTGGACTAGGTCAAGTACAAGGCACTTGGAGTGGAGTCTGGCTTCACTGAGCTGATGTTCAGTGATATGGACAACACGCAAGCAACACAACACATAAAATAATTGCAGATGGACGAGTGCAGGGAGATGGAAGAAGATACCAAATATATTCAAGGATGGGAGTGTTAGAGGGACAGTTAACTTTATGTCTCACGGTTAGAGTTTGTGTCATTAAAGAGCAGATGTATAAGCTGAGGCCAGAAAGAGGACAAAGAAAGAGTCCTATGAGGAGTGAAGAAGAGAAACTTTCAAGTTAGGAGAATGTTGTTTGCAAAGGCCCTGGCTCCACAAAGAGCCAATATGCATATGTGTTATATATCATCTTGTACAAGAGGGGAAAACATGTGCTATTAGATTGTATATATTTTTGCCTTGGCACTTATGCAAAACAATTGCATTCCTCTTGTTCACCTTACATATTTTTAAGTGGTAAATGAAATCTCAACCAACAAGCCTGATGGCACAGGTCAGGAACATAGGGCTACCTTAGGAATGAGGACTATGCCTGATTTATCATACAGCACAACAGCTGACCTGAATTTGGAAAATAAGAAAGAATTTTTGGATGAAAATATCTGAAGGAAGAGCATAAAATTTAGACCAACAATCCAGCTTGGTCCACCTGAACCTGAACATTTGGTGTTTTGGACTCAACATGGTTGGTGGTCCATTGGTGAAGGTTCTCTTATCTGCACTAGTGATATAGTAAGGAAGAGAGTAGGTACCCGCCCCTAGAACACCTGGAACAGCCCATTAGAGCTCAGGTGGATCAACAACACTGAAAACAGGAGAACAGGGGTTGATGGTAGATCCCTAAATATAGGCCAACATTCACATTCCTTTAACTTGTGAATGGTACCTCATTTGGAAGAGAGTCTTAGCAGATGTAATTTATGTGAAGTTTCTTGAGATGGGATTAGCTTAGGTGATGCCCACTTGAAGCCAGAGACACAGATTGGAATGATGCAGCCACAGCCCAAGACTGCTGGCAGCTACCAGAAGCTGGAACATGCAAGGAGCAGAGTGTTCCCAGAAGGCTTTTAGCCAACAAGTTGGTGTTAATTTGTTACAGCAACTGAGAGAAATTGGTACAAGTAGCACCACTGGACTACTACAACTTCCTGTAAGACAACAATGCCCCGTCAAAGTGCAATGTGATACCTACATAATTTTAAATTCCCAACAGCTGTGTTGAAAGGAGGTGATAATAATGTATTTTAGGCCATGCACTACTGCATGCTTCTTCTGGTTGACCAATTGAACATGTTGCTTGTTATGTTTTATGTTGCCAAACTTGACCCACAAGAGCTAGATCTGCTCGTTTGACTAAAAAAGCAAATTCGTCTTTTAGAAGCAAGGTGTCAGGACATACACTTTCTGACAAGAATCTGCAATTTGTGTTTATTTTATTTCCTGTTGACTAATTGCCATACATTTTTTTGGCGCCCTTCCAAACATCTCTTGCCAACAAAGTAAGCCAAATTAATATTCTACAGGAAGAGGTGTTCTGAAGGACTCTAAAATCTGTCTTCATCATTTTGCAAATGAGCTCCAGTGTATGTGATGACAGTGACATTACTTTTCCTATCAGGGATGGGGAAAGAAAAGAAGTCTTAAGTTCACAGTCCTTTCAGGGAATAAAAATGGATGGATGGATGGCACCAGATCACCCATGGCTGGATGCACTCTTTGCAGTTTGGCCCTTAGACTCTCACTTTTGCTAGCTGGAATCAGTGTAGAAGGTGGGGGAGGGACCAGCCAAAATGGAGGCTGCTGGTACAATATTTGTTGAATGGGATTGAACAAGCACTGGATTGGGAATTAAGATATTATTGTTCTTGCTGTGGTTCTACCAACTAACTTTCAGGTGAACTTGTGGAAGTCACTTCTGTGAACATCATCTTCCTTGTGGATCTCCATTGCTGGAGGGGCTTGACCTAGGCCTTTGGTCTAAATGTTGCTCTTAACTTCAGAGACCTGTCTTCAAACTACATTCTCCTTATAAGCTCAAAACAGAACAGATATCCTAGTTAAAAAAAAAAATTTGTATATATTTGATAAGAAAACTGGAGCTAAGTGATTCTAGGAATAGTTTAGTAATTTACTGGCATAACCAAAGGACTTAGACTCCTTCTCTCTGTTCTTGCCTTTCCTTCTTCATGCTTATTCTTTCACGGTTGCAAAATTGCTGCTGAAATTCCAAGAATCAGGTTACTATTAGGATGGGAGAGTGATGAACAGGTCTTTGCATCTGTTGAAGAGCAAATACTTGTTGAAAAGCGTGATTGGAAAGCAAAACATCTTTTCCAGAACCCTGTTCCTTTGAATAGACTTCTCCTTGAATTTAATTGGCCAGAACTATGTCATATGGCCACCTCTTGGTGTAAGGGAGGCTGTGAAAGTGAGTTATCTGGCAAGGAGGAATGTGAACTCCATAGCTATGTTAAAACAACCTTCGCTCTTCATTTGAAATTGGCCACATTGCCACTCCCAGTAAAACCGGGGTTCTGCTTGAGAGAAAGAAGTAAGGAGATGGTTGTTGGATTTGATGAACAGGGCCTGCTGAAGGATATAAATGGGTGCAGAGTTCCATATTGCATTATTTTTCTTACATGAATACCCAGCTAGTCTCAGTAACATAAAGCACAAAAGCCAATTCCACCCTTGCAAAATGAAGATTTTTAGAAGCACACAATTGCATAAGTCAGCTTTCTGTTACTGTGACAAAATACTTAAGATACACAACTTAAATGAAGGGGAGGTTTATTTTGGATCATATTTCAGAGATTTCAATCTGTGGTCACTTGGTTCCATTGAAAAAGAAGAAGGAGAAGGAGAAGAGAAGAAATGGGCTGGGGACAAAGATACCTTTCAAGGACATACCCCCAATAACCTACTTCTTCCAACCAGACCCCATTTCCTAAAGTTTCTACCACCTCCCAATAACTCATTAACTTATGAATCCATAAATGGATTAATCCATTCATGAGGTCAGAGCTCTTTTGATACCTCCCAAAGGCCTCACCTCTGAACACTGCTTCATTGAGAACCAAACCTTTAACACATGAGCTTTTAAGGGCTATTTGATATCCAGATAGAGCAATAACCAATTCTGGCCTTTTATTCTGGGAGTAGAGTGGGCAGACTCAGCAAGGGACAAGGGGATGAAATAGCTGGGCTATTAGACAGATCCCATCTTTCCTATCAAGTCCGTAAGAGGCTAAATACATAGGCACATAAAATCAACACACTGAATAGTGTCTTTTTGATGGTTTCCTTAGTAACACACCCTTATTCAAAGTTCTGGGCAGAGCTGTTGTGGATGAAAGAGTCCAGAAGAGTGTGACCAAGCAGGGGAAGCATGTGGACTGCATATATCACCACACACATTCTCTTGCCCAAGGTGCCTTTCCTCTGCTTCCCCTTGAAGCCATTATGTCTCCAAGGAAACCAGTTTGGGAAACACTGGCCTCTAAAGCCCCACCTCCTGCTCTATGATTTGTAGTTCTTTCTGGCATGTTCACAATAACAGGTTCCCTTTTAGCAATCTGTGTTCTTCCCAATCCCTCTTTACCCTCAAAGACTAACTTAACTATGACTTTATTTAGCCCTGCACCATAGCTACTGGAGTGTCCATTTGCTACAGTGGCTACTTAGATTTAAACTTAAATTAATTAACACAAATAATGTTAGAAAACCTGCTTCTCAGTAGCACTAGCCACATGGCAAGTGTCCATGGGTTGACATGGCTAGTGGCACCATATTGGACAGGGCAGATAAGAACATCATGGAAGAGAGTTCATTTCAGGAGGCAAATAGTTCACGAGATCCTATCTCAAAAAAGCCCAAAACAAAACAGGGCTGGAGGAGTGGCTCAAGTGATAGAGTGGATAGAGTGCCTACCTAAAAAAGCCTAGCAAGTGTGAGGCCCTGAGTTCAAACCTCACTATCACCAAAAAAAAAAAAAGAAAAGAAGTCAGCACTTGTGTGCAACTTCCTTCATCTGTGAGAAGTGTTCTGTGATCTCATGGAATCTAATTTTACCCACTGTCCATTTCCTTACCAGCCAAGCCCGTCTGTCCTGCCTTGCAAGATATTCACCAGGATCCTTGTCCTCAGATCACAGGAAAGAGCTCTGCTTTTCACAAGGAAATACCCTGAGTCCTCCTGTATGGAAGGTGCGGGGTCAAGTGGGCCACACCTGCAAATCTCAGAGCCTTAAGAGTTCCTTGGGGTGTGCCAGGCTCTTCCTCAAAAGGAATCCCTCCAACTGTCCTGTGTGCAGCAACAAACCCTGCAAACACATCATGCATATCTGTGGCCCCACACCATCCCTGGGTCAAACTCTCCCTGGAGAGTATGTGCATACACGTTAGATATGTGGCTGGGGCATGCCTGTGTGAGTGCATGCATGGGTGCACACACATGTGTGCACCAAATGCTCCACAGGGCAGATGTTTGAGGAGTAGTAACACTGAGTTGTGGGAGAGTGGGTTCAGGTCTCACTGTGCACAGTCACTAGCTGGGTGACCTTTGGAAGGTCACTCTCCTTCAGCCTCCATTTCCTCCTGTACAACATAGCAGTTGGTAATGTAAGACTGCAGGGATGCTGGGATAGTAGGCTGGTGTCATGGAACCTCTGGCTCAGCACTTTGGGTGCATTTAGAATAATTGATTCCCTTATTTCTACACCCTGACTCTGTTGCTGGCCAAGTCTGACCATGGGAGGCCAGTGGAGGCCAACACCACTTCCTTCAGGATGCTGTATTGTATTTAACTTTCCCCTGTGTTCATGCATGGGTCAAAAAGTAGCATGAAGGACCAGTTCTTCACTGGGACAAGGCAGAAAGTTTCCTTGAGAAATAAGGATGAGAGTCAGTTTCAGTTCTCAGGCCATCTGAGGGTTCCTGACCCTTTTGCAACACTGCCTCCCAGGAATGGAGGGAAATGAAGCTGAGAAAATCCGAGACGCCAGATTGCAAAATTTCACAAGCCACATTAGGATCTTTTGACCTTTCTGGGGCTTGTGGAGAGGATTAAATGTTTCATGACCTAGAAGTGATCTTAATAGAACTGCTTTTGAGAATGTTTAACTCTGGCTACAATGTGGAAGGGAGATTGGTGGTTGTTCAAATATAACCTTATAATAAACTCTTGGTTTTGTTTAATAACTACAATTGTGCCTGAAGTCACTTCCCCACAAGATGGCAGATGTGAAAATGCTTTGTAAAGTTGAGAAGGTTAAACAAATGCAAGGTTATTATTAATATGGTATTAGGTTATTGCTTTATTTGGGGACAATTTCCTTTGTTCTTGGAAGACTTTGAATAGAGCAAGGGTTTCTCCATTGTTCCACGTTTGCTATTAGGAATGGAACTGAACTGGTTTAAATTCAAGTTTTTTGTTCCAATTTTAATGTCTTATGTAATGATGGGAATTTTTGTTTACAATTTATTCCTGCTTTGCAGGTGCACCACAGGTTGGATTGTGCACCTGAGAATGATATCATTCATTTTGACAAAAAGAGTTTAAAAATATAAATGCCAGCATCTCTGGCATAGTGAAGGTGGCAATGGATGACAGAAGGGCATTCTAGGATGGCACTCCAAAATAGAATTCCAGATGTCTCCTGCGTGTTCTCAGAGAGTTCAGGCAGCCATTCTGGCCTGGTTTGCTCAGCCAAAGTATTCTGTTATTTGGAAACTTTCTGTGAAGCTGGGCTGTGAAGCTTGGAGTCAGGCAGATAGATGTTGGTCTTTGATGCCTTTTAGCTGGTGGTCATGGGCCAGCCTCCTCACTGCCCTGGGCCTCTGTTGCCCCAGCTGGAAGATGAGAATAAGTTAAATAAGTTACTATTTTATAAGAAGATAAGCTCCAGGAGGGCAGGTGCTGCATTGGCTCTGTTCTTTCATCCCTAAGCCCTTTCTGTGAAGAATTCCCAGCACTGGGAATGCCCTGACTACCACACCTCTGCTGCTTTCCAGAGAAAATTCCCTCCCAGGCCATGGAGTACAGAAGCTGAATCTCTCCATTGGCTACAATCCAGCCCAGGTGCACAGACAACACGACCATCACCACCAGTACCTCCTACCTCTCCCGAGCTTGCATGAGCCAAGCTCTCTGGCCATTGGCTCTACTATCCCTGTCCCTCTCCCTCTCCCTTGCTGCCCTCCAGAGACTCTTGTGCCTGCATATACCATCTACTACATTCTCATGTCCGCTAAAAAATGTCCCAAATCTGTATCCCTTACCCTTGCTACTCTACACACATATCTGTGTCTTCTTCCCTTTTACCAGCACTCCTGGGCTCCCTACTTCCCAGCCTCTTTCCTGCTGGTCTCTGGAGTTATACCTCCACAAGAACCACTCCCATCCACCCTCACTTTTTCTCCTTCCCCCCTCCCTTCCTTGCTGAAGAGAAGGAAGGAAGCTGGATTCCTACTCTGTTATTTCTTTCATGTCCTCCCTCAGTCTTGCCCCTCCAGCAACAGTCTGTAAGTTCTCTGAGATCTCAAACACCACAAGTGTAGAGATGAACTTCTGCTCCCAGGCCATCACCACTCCATTCTCTTCTTGCAAAAAGACCTGCTCTCCTCTGCATTTGCCTTTACCTTTGAGGGAAAGAATGTAAGAGCCTCTGTTCATTGGAGGCTTGGGTTTCTGCTTCTTCTTGGCTCTCTCCTCATGCTCCATGGTCTTCCTAGGAATTCCCACACCTACCTCAAATGCATCCTCTCCTAATATTGCCTATGCACACTGATCACACCAACCTTCATCCATGTGTGAGCTTGATGCTTAGGTGTAGTCATCAGACATCCCTTCCCTTGGCCCCCATGTCTGCTGTATTGGTAATCCCTGCCATGTTTATCCCAGAACAGACTGTCTGCTCACTGTCTTCTGTCATCTCCCTCCTCTGGGACGGTGGCAATAGACTCCTAGCTTATATACCTGTTATGGTTCTGATATAAAATGGCTCCCCCAAAGGCTTGTGTCAAAGTCTTGGCGCCTTATGCAATGTTCAGATGTGGGAATTTGGGAAGTGATTGGATTATGAGAGCTCTGACCTAATCAATGGTTTAATCCATTGATGGACTCACGATTGATTGGATGACTGGGAGATGGTGGAACCTGATTGGCCGAGGTGGCTCACTAAGGGCTTGCCTTTGAAGATGTATCTTGTCTCTGATCTCTTTGTCTGTTTCTCTGCTTCCTGGCCACCGTGAAGTGAGAGACTTTGCCCTACCACACACCTTACCTCAAGCTCAGAGTGATGGGACAAAGCAACCATGGCTGAAATTTCTGAAACTTTGATCCAAAGTAAACCTTTCTTCCTTCGAATTGTTTTTCTCAGGTATCTGTCACAGCAATGAAAAGCTAAAGCCCTTCTGCTTTGACCCCTCCAAATTCATATGTATGTGTGGCATATACTCTGTAATTTTATTATTTCTAACCATGGATTATTTCATGAACGATTATGTATTTCAGGCGAGAATAATGATGAAAACAAATACCGTGGGTTCTCAGTCTAGGGCTAAGAACCAGGACCATCATCCATACTGTTGAAACCCGTCTTGACCCAACCCAACACTTCTCCCCAAAGGTAATGACCCTCAATGACCCACAATGGATCTATGTTTATTCTTTCTGTTTCTCTTCCTAGTGATTGTTTTCTGAACCATGTGGAGTTCAAGTTCTACATGTTCTGAAATGTATATAAAGGGCATTGTATTGCAAATATTCTTCTGAAAGTTGTAGATTCTCTCATAGTTATGCTTAAAGATCTGTGCACATGCACACGCACACATACTGGAACACTATATAGCCATGAAAATTAGTTAGAATACAGTTACTTTCCTTGTTACAGATGAATTTTCAAATACAACACTGAGAAAAAGACCATTTCCGGAAGAATATATGCAAAATGTATGCAGGATACATGTACACAACATACATGTATACAGGTATACTCATAGATGTATGCAGGTATACTCATAGATGCATACATAGCACAATGTTTTTATCACACCATGTTTATTACAACATGCTGTCTTGATAAATTGCTTTCAGGTTTTTGTTTTAAACAAATGCTGCCTAAGGATTCTTAGACATTCTTGGTACACATGAAAATGCTTCCTAGAATATGCAGAAGTGAAATTCCTAATCAGAAGTCATGTGAGAAAATATGGAGAATCTCAATTCTCCAATCATCTGTAGGATTTTTATTCATGAGCATGAGGTATTCTTTGTTAGCACATAAATTCTGTAATTATTCAACTGTAATAGTTTCTTTCTTTCTCTAGTAGCAGTTTAAGGTACTGTAAGTAAGGGGAGCTCTGTGCTCTGTGATTCCTTAGTCATCTGGGGATCCAGCTGATGAGCGCCTCCACCATCTTTAATACCAGGCTCTAAGGACACCTTGGAAATCACCATCCTTATCTCCATGAAGAAGACAAGAAGTTGTCCACCCATCAAGGCTGAGTCCAGTATCCACTGCTTCACTACCACCCTGGTTGGTGGCCACCCCTGGGAGCTCACATATCGTTTCAGTCTTCAGCCAGGAAGGAATGGAAATAAGTTTGGGGAAACAGTTAGCAGTCTTGCCATAGGTTGGCTTCATGGAACTTTGAATTTTGCTCTCTGGTGGCTATACAGTGATGAGGTGGAGAATTTGAACTTCATTCACCAGTTGTGTATCTTCTCTATGGCCTGCCTCTTTGCATGACTTCCTTGTTGTCCACCCGGGGGGAAAAAAACAGGCTCAACTGTTTCTCCAAGTTAATTTGTAGGTTTGTTTGGTTTTGTACTATGCATCACAGATATTGGTTTGGTGTTGAATTGTGTTTTGTCTTCTGCGCACTGCACCAGGACACTGTGTTTTTTTTTTCAACAGAAGGTCTTAAAATGCAGTTTATATTTGACCAATATTTTTCTTTTTGACTTATACTTTTTAATGCATTAATTAAAAATATTTAAAATTTCTTACTCTGAGACAATAATATATTCTCTTATTTAAATTTCATTAAAAAGTGTTACAGGTTCTTTCTTTGCTTTTCTGGTTGAAATCTACCTGGAATAATTTTTGTGTATGGTGTGAGGTGAAGAACTGCTGTGGACTGAAAGTCCTGTCTCTTTCAATTCAAACATTTAAACTTTAAACATTCAAATATGAAGCTATTTGGAGGAGGGCTTTAGGAGGTGGTTGGTCACAAGATGCAATCAATGTGAATGTGATTAATACTCTCATAAAAGACACCTCAGAGAGCTCCATAGCCCCATAACCATGTGAGGACACAGCATGAAAGCAGACATGAACCCGCATCAGGCAGTAGATTTGCTGCTGCCTTGACCTTGGACTTCCCAGCCTCCACAACTGTGAGAAGTAAATGCATGTTGTCTATAAGCTTCTTAGTTTGTGGCATTTTGTTACAGCAGCCAGAATAGACAAGAAAAGACAAGAATCACATTTCCTTTTTCCCTATATGAACAATCAATTGTCCCCATGTCACTATGGGATTTCTGACTTTTTCCTAAAGTATCTGCAATAGCATCTGTTAACTAACAGGCTTCCAGATTTGTGTGGATTTTTTTTGGATCTCTTTGTCCTAGTCCATGGTCTGTTCATCAGAACGATATTATACAAGTGAAATTTGGCCCTATCACAATACTTACCTCTCAACACACTCCAAATTCCCCAAGATAGTTCTCCATACTTTTGAGATAAAGGCCAGAACTGTGAACATGGTGACAAGGCCTTGTGTGAGCTAGCCACTGTTCACTTGTACCTCTTCACTTCACCCTTTTCTCCCTCACACTGTGCATTCCAGCTATGTTGAGGTCTCCAGTGTGGTGATGGTGAGAGGTGGTACCTTTAAGGGGAAGAATCTAGTGGAGGTAATTATGTCATGCAGTCTCTACCCTCAAATGACATTAGTATCATTTTCTTGGGACCCTGGCTATTTCCCAAAAAAGCAAGTCATTATAAAAAAAAAAAAAAAGCACACCCGACACTATCCCTTCTGCCACTGGCTTCCATACTTGCTGTCCCTTCTGCCTGGAATACTATCTGCCTGCTTTGACCTATACAGACAATACTTATTGCACATTTCAGATTAAATGGGCTTCCAGGAACACCTCCATCCCAAGGCCAGGTCACATTCTTTGGTTACGTGCTTTCTTTTAAACATGTGATGACTTTCTTTAACAGTAGTTAGTAATTGTAGATAGAGTTTACCAGGTTCCTACAGTTTAAAGCAATGCATGTAGCAATACTTCATAAACTTTTCCTAGGTGAATGAATACATGCCTCTTAGTATCTTGAAAACATGGACACAGTGTAAACTTAACTGTGTTCGTGTCTCCATAACCCAACACATTGCCTTGTCATTGTAGAAACTCAATAATAAATAAATATCCAGTATGGGGCATGAAAACTGGTATACCAGAATACTCCAAAATATTTTTAAATGAGTGGATGTATAAGCATGAAATATCCTGCAGGACTGAGAATATGGTAGGGATACAACATACTCTTGTCTTCTCAATCTTCCTTAGTCAAATGTAAACGCTCCTGTCTTGCCACTACACTAGCACAAATTGCAACAGTAAATAATACTTTTTCTCTGTATGTCTGTCTTAGGGACCAAACCACATTAGTCAGGATAGTGCATGATAGATGCTGTAACAAACAAACCCCAAATTATGACTTAACTAAATAAAAGTTGCTTACTCCCATTAATTTCCCACTTATTTAGCAGTTCCAAATGGGCTAAGTAACCTTCCTAAACTGATTTCCTAAACAGCAACACAGGGATCTGGATATTTTCGATCACGTGTGCTCTGGTTTGGCTTGGATATGTTCTGAGCGTGTTGCACAAAGGTTTATGTGCTGGAAACTTGGTCCCCAGTGTGATGGTGTGAAGAGGTGGGAACTTTGAGGGGTAGAATCTAGTGCAAGGTGATTATGTCAAGGGGTCCCTACCCTTAGAAAAGGTTAGTGTAACTGTCTTGGGACCCTGGTTATTTCTCATATGAGCAGGTTGTTATAAAAAGACTACTCCTGATTCCTGACCATCTCTGACTTCCTGTCACATTGTGTGAAATCCCACCATGATGCCACCTACCGTGTTGTGATGTACCCACAGGACCCTCACCAGAGCCAAAGTAGATACTGGCAACATACTCTTGGAGCTCCAGAGCTATGAGCTAAAAAAACCTCTTTTCTTTATAAAGTACTCAGCCACAAGTAGTTGATTATAATAATGCAAAACAGGCTAAAAGAAGATAGTTCTGTCAGATAGAAAGGACAGAGAGTTTCCTGACGGGAAATTCTAAAGCCCATGCCACATTCCACTATCCAAACTTACCACAGGGTAAGTGCAAAGGAAGCTGGGAAATGCAGCCTTCTTGTGTTCAGGAAGAGGAGAAAGAATTGGTCTAACCAGACACAGCCATGGCACAAAATTTTCACATTTTGAGGCACAGTCTTTTTCTCTACAGTTCCCCTTGCCCCCTGGGGTAGCATGGACCCTTGAAATTGAGGGTTTTGGAGACTGAGAGAATGAAGTTTGGATTTCACCCATTCCCTGATAATTTCGTGACTTTGTTAACACTTTTTAAAAACCTTCATAAGTGCTACCCTGGTTGAGGATGGGTAGAACACAGATTCTGGTCTTGCTTATTATGCCTGTCCATAGTGTGATAGCAAGTTTAGGCT
Organism: Castor canadensis; assembly: GCF_047511655.1. Taxonomy (NCBI): domain Eukaryota; kingdom Metazoa; phylum Chordata; class Mammalia; order Rodentia; family Castoridae; genus Castor; species Castor canadensis. The sequence continues at coordinate 12,545,876 of NC_133388.1, read as the reverse complement.
TCTATGTCACTTGGAATATGATATTTTTCATGGTTCTGGAACTGGGAAATCAAGATCAAGGCGTGGGCAATGTGATGCATGGTGAGGGCCCACTCGCAGTCCACCAGTGATGCCTTCTCCTGCATCCTCATGTGGTTGTTGCAGCAGGGAGCTCTTTGGGACACAGATCCCACATAGGAGAGCTCCCCCTCATGATCGATCACCTCCAAATGCCCCATCTCTGAGACCACCCCGTTGGGAGTTAGGATTTCAACATGTGAATTTGACAGGGACACAAACATTCTAAGCAGAGCAAGTGTCTTTCCCTGGGATCAGCTAGGCTAGCTGCACCGGTTTTATGGAAATGCTGGCCTACACTGTGCTCCCATTGTGCCATTTTGGATGGGATCTGTGGAAAGGAGCTCACCCAGTAATGCTCATGAATTATCCTTGCTCCTCGGCTGCTCCTATAAAATACTTGGAAGCCACCGGTTCCCCAAATTCCAGCTTCCTGACAGGCACCATTCATTTTCTGTTGTTGCTGTTGTATGCCTTGTTTTCTACCAGTGCAGCCATTGTGCTGGCTCCCCTGGGGTTGGATGTTTTATTTTCTTTTGGCAAAGCTTACTGCATTCTTTTCCCCACTGTATGAGCCTGGCAAAAACACCCGCTTCAGTGAAATGGCCATCAGATCACTGTGTGGTTTGGCCCTGCTTGGCTATTTGTCTCTGGGGCACCAGTCAATTCAATTAAACAAGGTCAGAGCTGTGTTGGCTAAATTTATTGTCACTACTTTTCTAAACTTTTACCTTATTGGAAGAAGTTCTAAAGGTGTTAATTATCACTGGATCTCAATTATGTATCAACATCATAGATAGAAATATACACACATCCACCCTCTCTTTTGCATGCACACACACAACTCACGATTTCTAGGAAGAAAACATGCCAAAATATGTAGAAATCTCTGAGTACTGAGTTTGTTTTATTACTTTACTTGCTTATGTATAACTTTCTGTACTTTCCAATTTGTCCAAAATGGGCTATTATCACTTAGAGTCTCAGCAGGAAATAGATGCTGTTCTCTGAGATTCACAGAAGACCGTTCAGTGTAGCAAAGGGTCCTGCTTTTGTCCTGACAGATGGGATGACACTGAAGGGACAAAGACACCCTCGAGCTCAGCTCACTGCTTGCTCATGTAAGGGGTAGAATCCAGTGACAAGCAGTTTTGGATATTCATCTATGTTTGGTAAATATTCCTGTTTTGCTTCACATTCCTGACTTTGCCTTCTCGCTGGAGTCCAGGCTAAGGAATGGAAAAGCCTGACTGAAATGTTGCTGGTTATTGTGACAAAAGAAAAAGGAAGCTGTTTTTGATTTGTGCATTACCAGTAACTGTGCCAAGAATATCCTCCTGGTCCTCCTGGATGATAAGAACTAGGAAGCACACTCTTCCTAGGGCCAAAGAGGAAAAGCCTAAATGTTTGACAAACAGCATTGATGCTTACCAAGGAAGAAACAAAAGACGGTGCCACACTTAGCTTCCCCATTGGTATCCTTGGATCTGAACATCATCCTGGACCCAGGGATGGAAGAGCCAGAGCTGTGGTCTTGGGTAGTGAAGTGGCCACCAAACCAAGGCTGTCAGGAAGGAGGGATATAACCTACTTCTCTTTCCCCATCTCATCTTGAATTTGCTATGAGGCGTCTCTTTAACAGAACCCAATCAGAATCCATGCCACCTGGGAACCTCTGTGACATAATCAATACGGTCAGCCTCTTTGGACACCATACAGAAAAAACAAAACAAAACAAAGCAGTAGATCTGGAGAAGTAAAGAAGAGTCATTACAAGATGGTGTTTTTATAGGAGGCAGAAAATAAGGTATGATTTACATAAAAACAAAGCTCAGTGGGCTAGAAATCAAGATGCATCATTTAGCATGTCCACACAGGCATGGTCCCGAGCCAACTCTGTGCTCAGCTCCAGGAATGCACAGGTGCTACCGCAGTGACTGGTGCTTTGGGGGAATCACAAGCTCCATGGGGGAAGGAGACACATAACTGACAGCTAAAGCACAGGTCACAGAGCTACCTTAAAAATGTGGACAGGGAATGGAAGGAGGGAAGGTGCGCGTGGGGCACACAACTAACAAGACGAGCCTGGGTAAACCTTTTCCCTCTCTGCTGTGCTGGTCCCCATTTGCAGAGGAAACCCTATCAATTCCAGGCTCAGGGCCCCTATTGGGTGTCATGCATCCAATGGCACCCAGTTCCTTGTCCTAAGGGAACCAAGGCTAATCTGGGGCACCTGCTTTAAGCATTGACTGATGTTAATGTGGGATTCCGTTTGTTGAGATCTCACTTGTTTCTGATCGATTTCAGCCCATACTGATTTTGTAGTTTGAAAGTCCCAGGCCTGTGTTAATTTGCATTGTGTTTCCATGTGATCACACATGTACAAATGTTCACCCACAAATCCTTCTACACACACTCCTTCCCTTCAGTTGCTACTCCTCACACATTTAGGCAACAGGAAATACTTTTCCTGTACCTTGCAGAGAAAAGAGTGGCAGTACTGGTTTCCTTACATCAACTGAAGATGTGCTTGTGATGAATTATGAATGACTTAACACATCCTAAATCATAAAGAAATCCAATTTAAGCTTCTACGCACAGTTCAAAGCCTGCTTTTAATCTGTACTTCACTCAAATCTATTGTGTGTCTTGGTAGGTTCTGCACAGAGAAATGAGAGGCAAAATGTTGGGCTTTTGCATCAAGCAGATATTGACTAATACTTTGTGTTGCTTTTTGCAGAGAAAGCCTTCTTTTAGTTTCTCATTTTCACTTTCAGTGTTGTGTGTAATATCCACTGGCAATAAATAGCACATCAGCCCAAGAGAAGACACCAATTGCTATCCTTTATTCATTTTCACTGATCGCGTGCATCCTAAGAGCGAGCAAAGAATTCAGTGCCTTTTAATGGTGTGTGGTTCATTTCCGTGGAGAACCTCTTTTCTATTTTAACTGTTGTCTTTTAAAGACTCACTTTTGGGAAGTTGGGGTGGGGACTCTGTGGCAGCTAGGATTTCATTCAGAAAACAGCAGTCATTCATGAATTCCAGATTTGCATTGGTCTTCTTTTTCTTTGTTTCTTTTTTAAATTAAAGATATTGTGTTGAAATAACCATAGACTCATATATAATACAGAGCAATCCCATATAAACTTACCCAGTTTCCTACAAAACTGGGTAAAATTATAGTTTTCTTGCAAAACTATAATTTAATATCAAGATTGGATTTTCAACATGGTCTTTAACTTTTCAACTTTAATAAGACCTATGTCTTATTCAGATTTTTCATGCCATTTACACTCATTTTTGTGTGTGTATTTTTTTGTGTGTGTGTATTTGGTTCTACGCAATTTTGTAACATGTGTGGGTCCATCACATTGAAGACCTAGAACAATTCCACAATCACAAAAATCCTTTGTTGCCCTTTTATTGCCAGATCACAGCTCCCTGGATCTACTATACCTAACACCTGGTAACTACATATCTCTTCTCCTTCTCTACAATTCTCTCATTTCAAGAATGTCATACAAGATAAATAAAAAGGTACATAACCTTTTGAAACTGGTTTTTTTACTCAGTACAATTCCTTAAAACTCATTCTGGTTGTTGCATGTATCAAAATTTCATTCCATTTTATCACATGAACATCCCATCCTATGGGCGAATCATAATTTATTTAGTCATTCACCTACTGAAGACATATGGGTTATTTTTGACTATGAGAAATGAAATTGCTATTAGCATATATGTTCAGGTGTTTTTTCATTCTGTGGGATAAATGCCCAAGAGTACAATTGCTAGGTTGTGTGACAGTTGAATGTTTATATGATTCTACCAAAGTACTATCCAGAATGGCTGAACCATGTTACATCCCAACTAGCAATGTATGACTGATCCAGTTTCTACACCTCCTTCCCAGCACTGGGTGTTGTTACTATATTCTATTTAAGCCAGTCTGATAGATGTATAGTGATACCTCATTGTGGTTTTAATTTGCATTTCCCTACTGGCTGGTGATGTTGCGAATCTTTTAATGTGATTATTTGCCATCTGCAGTCTTCTTTGGAGAAATGTCTGTTCATGTTTTTGTTCGTTTTCTAACTGGATTGTTTGTACATTTTCTACTATTGGGTCTTGAGACTTCTGATTATATATTTTAGATATATCTAGTTCTTATTAGATGCATGGTTTGCAAATATTTTCTTCCAGTCTGTAGCTCATCTTTTTGTCCTCATAATGGAGTCTTTTACAGATAGCAATTTATAATTTGATGTGGTGGAACTTACCAACTTTCCCTTCTATGGATCATGTCTTTCACATCAAGTCCAAGAACTGTTCAGTCCTCCATCCTGAAGATTTTCTCTTCTCCCACAAGCTCTGTGCCCTCACATTTTACATTTGTGTCTACAATCCATTCTGAGCTAATCTTTTGGGCAAGGTGTGAGGTTTAGATTGTGGTTCGTTCTCTTTTGCCCATGGATATCCAACTGTCTCAACCATCTGTTGAAAAGATCATTCTTCCTCCACTGAGTTGTCAAAACCTGTTTGGGGCATATTGTATGGATCCATTTCCGGGTCTCTGTTATGTTGCATGGATCTGTGCACCTGTCCCTCCAAACACACCGCAGCATCTTGATAACTTTGACTCTAAAAGAAAGATTAATACTGGTCTAAGTGAGTCCTCTCACTTGGTTCATCTCTCTCAAGATTGTTTTAGTTCTTCTAGGGTCTGTGACATTCTCTATTATCTAGTGTTAGCTTGCCTATGTCAAAACAATCCTGCAGGAGTGCTTTAGTACAAGGAACAAGTTCACACAACTCTTTGGAGGCTGACTGCCTTAGCAGTATTGCTGAAGCAGAGGTAGGTCTTTCAGGCTCACCAACAGAGTGTTAGAAAGGAAAGCTCCTACCACTGAAATAAGTGACCTTTGAGAAGTTGTCTTGGAGCTGCTTGACCTCCTGGACCACTCTGTGCCTGGCTGCTGCTGGCCCCAGGAGCTGCTCACCCTCCTGTCTTTTTAGGTCTGTCTCAGATCCAGGGCCAGACAGAAGTACATTCTACCTTAGGGGCAGAGGAGATCATAGAAGAGGAGCCTGGGGCCATAGTTTCACTCTTAGGGCTTGAGAGGTTTGGGAATGTTTGTCAGGTTTCAGGCAGTAGTAGATGAAGAGAAGTTTTCCTTTAATTGTTCTCATGGAAAGAGCACAGTTTCCAGAGGGACAGAGACCCCAGGAGTAGATTCCTGATATTCTAGGGCATGGTTCTTCTTTTGTGTACTTACTCCTACACTCTGTGAAGATCAGTTCACTCAGCTAATGATGTAGTGCAGATTACTGTGGGTCACAGTGTGGTTCCCATAGCTGGTCATGGAGATGAGGCTGTGAATGCTGGGGGAAGGGAGGCTAGCAGGGCAGTCTATGTGCAGGGGACAGTGGAAGCAAGGTACCTCCACTCTGTCTCAGTGCACTGGGGAGATGCTGCAGAAGAAGTAAGGTCTATGCTAAGACCTCAAGATGCCCTGGATACTAACCAGATGAGAAGTTGGTGTTGGAAGCAACTTTGTTGGAACTGGAAAAGAAGGCTGGGACACAGATGTGCTGATAGGTTGGAGTACAGATACCAGCGTTCTTGTCTCAGTCCTTATGTAGTTCTGTGGAACTATGTAGCAATGATGCTTTTCCAAGGGAAAGCAGGTATTGGCTGGGCCTGGCTATTACAGTCCCTTCTTGACCCTCAATGCTGAACCAAGTTCTTTGCGTTTTGAAAAAGCCAGTAGGTCATGCAATATAGCACTTCTCCCTCCCCATGCTCTAGACACCCCCAACACCTTTTAGACCTGGAATGCAAACAGAGGTGTCTCCTTTGAAGAAAAAAAAGCAATATTGTGGTTCAAACTTGTTTTAGCCAAATGAAATATTTCTTTACCACATACGGTACTCACATGAATGACACATCAGTTCCAGTCTGTGACAGGGAGCTAAGTTAATCTGGCTTCAGCCCTCTCAAGGCCACTCAAATCACGTCCCTGGAAAATAATAGCACAATTGTTCGAGTGTCACTGCTTCAGGGCTGAGAGTTTGACTGTCTATGGCTCTGGGGTTCAGCTGTTTTTCCTGTGTGGCAAAAATACACATGGACCATGTTGTTCAGTGTGTGCCTGGAAGCAGGGCAGTTTTGTGTGGTGGTGGTAATTTCCCTGGAGATATACATTCCATTCAAGAGCCAGGATTGGCCACAGGCTATTCCTCAGGATAAAGTCAAGATTGAAATTTCAGCTTGTTCTTTAGGTTGTTCCTCAGTGGTCAAGTCAGGGTTATGTTCCCAAGTTGCTCATTAATGATAAAGCCAAGCTCACGGTCTCAGGTCACTCCTCAGTGGTCAAGTCAAAGCCATGTGGTTGGGGTAAGAGAGGAATTAATGACTTATTGGAAACTCCTGTTCGATTGAGCAGAGCATTGCCCAAAGGAAACACCCAAGACAGTTGAGAGAACTAGGATTAGTCAGGGATGGATATTCTGATGGGCAAGTGGTGGTTAGTTAGGAGTTGAACTCCAGGATGTAGAATCCTCAGTCCTAGCGTACAGAAGGTGGATTATGTGACTCCCTCACCCTCAAGATGATTCTACTCCTGTTTTTGTTTCCTAACCAATAACCAAACTGGGTGGTATAAAACAATAGAATGTATTCTCTGATAGTTATGGAGACAAGCAATTTAAACTCAAGGTGTTGGCAGACTTGTTTCCATGTAGAGCCTCTGAGGGGGACTCTGTTCTTTGCCTCTCTCCTGACTTCTGATGGTGGATGGCAATCTTTGGTGTTTCTTGGCTTGGAACTGCATAATCCCAAATCCCGTCCCATCTCAGCATGGCCTTCCTTTCTGCCTGTTCTCTCTGCTTCTCTTCTTTTTAAGGACAGTGCCATTGATTTAGAGCTCACCCTAACATGGGATGACCTCACCTCAAGATCTTAAGTTAATCTCTTCTGCAAAAACCAAAGTTCACCTTCACTGGTTCCAGGTAGACATATCTTTTGGAGGGACACCATTCTGACATCAGGCTTGGTTGGCCATGTGACTTGTTTTAGCCCCTGTGGAGTAAGTTGGGTGAAGATTTACCACCACTGTGTGATTCTGTCATGTTTACTTCTCACTACAAGGAGAAGAGTGTATCTCAGTAGGGGAATCTTTCGTAGATTTGGAATGAAGAAGACAAACACACAGAGCGAAGCCAAATATCCTATAGTCAACAAGTTGATTTTGCCCTTTGTTGATAATGCCCCAGAGGTCTGGAGGAGGTCACCTAGCAAAAGTGAACTCTAAATTTGTGCACAGAATTTATGAGGTGCATCTTGGAGAGTCATGTCCTATCTGTGGACTCCCTATGTACCATCTCTTGTTCAGAAATGGCCTGACTCTTCCTTCTAACATCTACCCTAGGGTCCTTCTGGTTTAGATTGCGACATGGATTCTTCCAACTCTGGATAAGAGAAAAAGAACTATAAAACCAAAATGATGGAATAAATAAAATACGAAAAAGCCAGGGACAGTCATGGCTTTCCTTTGACTCCTGAGCTTGTCACATGTGGCCCTTTACTGCCCAAGATGGTTGTGTACTAACTTATCCACTCAGTTAATCACTATTGATTTGTTCCTTCTGTGAGTGTTGGTTTCTTCTTGGATCTTCTGTCTCCTATCCCATATTTATTCTTTACCCATTGCACATCGACCCACACTGACCCAAATCAACTTCTCTTTTTTTTTTTTTTGTTTTATTTTATTTTTTTTTTCATTTTTCTTTTATTATTCATATGTGCATACAAGGCTTGGTTCATTTCTACCCCCTGCCCCCACCCCCTCCCTTACCACCCACTCCACCCCCTCCCGCTCCCCCCTCTCAATACCCAGCAGAAACTATTTCGCCCTTATCTCTAATTTTGTTGTAGAGAGAGTATAAGCAATAATAGGAAGGAACAAGGGGTTTTGCTGGTTGAGATAAGGATAGCTATACAGGGCATTGACTCACATTGATTTCCTGTGCGTGGGTGTTACCTTCTAGGTTAATTCTTTTTGATCTCACCTTTTCTCTAGTTCCTGGTCCCCTTTTCCTATTGGCCTCAGTTGCTTTAAGGTATCTGCTTTAGTTTCTCTGCATTAAGGGCAACAAATGCTAGCTAGTTTTTCAGGTGTCTTACCTATCCTCACCCCTCCCTTGTGTGCTCTCGCTTTTATCATGTGCTCATAGTCCAATCCCCTTGTTGTGTTTGCCCTTGATCTAATGTCCACATATGAGGGAGAACATATGATTTTTGGCCTTTTGGGCCAGGCTAACCTCACTCAGAATGATGTTCTCCAGTTCCATCCATTTACCAGCGAATGATAACATTTCGTTCTTCTTCATGGCTGCATAAAATTCCATTGTGTATAGATACCACATTTTCTTAATCCATTCGTCAGTGGTGGGGCATCTTGGCTGTTTCCATAACTTGGCTATTGTGAATAGTGCCGCAATAAACATGGATGTGCAGGTGCCTCTGGAGTAACAGTCTTTTGGGTATATCCCCAAGAGTGGTATTGCTGGATCAAATGGTAGATCGATGTCCAGCTTTTTAAGTAGCCTCCAAATTTTTTTCCAGAGTGGTTGTACTAGTCTACATTCCCACCAACAGTGTAAGAGGGTTCCTTTTTCCCCGCATCCTCGCCAACACCTGTTGTTGGTGGTGTTGCTGATGATGGCTATTCTAACAGGGGTGAGGTGGAATCTTAGTGTGGTTTTAATTTGCATTTCCTTTATTGCTAGAGATGGTGAGCATTTTTTCAAGTGTTTTCTGGCCATTTGAATTTCTTCTTTTGAGAAAGTTCTGTTTAGTTCACTTGCCCATTTCTTTATTGGTTCATTAGTTTTGGGAGAATTTAGTTTTTTAAGTTCCCTGTATATTCTGGTTATCAGTCCTTTGTCTGATGTATAATTGGCAAATATTTTCTCCCACTCTGTGGGTGTTCTCTTCAGTTTAGAGACCATTTCTTTTGATGAACAGAAGCTTTTTAGTTTTATGAGGTCCCATTTATCTATGCTATCTCTTAGTTGCTGTGCTGCTGGGGTTTCATTGAGAAAGTTCCAAATCAACTTCTCAATGCTCTGCTCTCATCATCTCCTACTTCACCTTCCACTGGAGCCTCCTGACAAGTCTTCTGCCTCAACTTTCACTCCCAGACACCTACTATGTATGCTTGAATCATATTTTGAGTGGAAGCATGGGCCTGACTATAGAGCACTATAGTCTTGTAGAGAACACAGGCCCACACATGTAAACACATGAATAGACTAATTTCAGATTATAAAGAAAGCAAATGAGAGGCTGAGATGGAAAGGGAAGAGCTACATTAACTAATGCTCAGGGAAGCTCTCCAAGGAGGTGCTATTTGAGTAGAGATGAGAGTGTGAAGAAGGGAAGGAAGAACTTCAGCCAGCAATGCAGTTGAAGGACGGGAGTTGTGCAGAGGAAATTGTTCATTGAGGAAAGCTCCCTTCAGTGACCTGAAGGACAGGTCACTAGCAAACCACTTTTTTTGTTTTTGATTTTGCTTTTGGCTGTGTGGTGTACAATGGCTTCCATCCCCGTGATCTCGCTCCAGGAGTTTTGTTCAAGGAGCACCAGCTTTGTATTTTGTTCTTAGATAGTTTTTTAAAATTTTTTTGGGGGAGAGGGTGGTTTGAACTCAAGGCCTCATGTTTGCTAGGCAGGCACTCTACTGCTTGGGCCACTTCACCAGCTGCTTCATATTTTGTTTCACTGAGAGCATTTATCATTTGGGTTGCTCAGCAGAGGAACGTTGTTCTGCTTTGGGGGAGTGTCCCCAAAAAGAGGGGGAAGAGTCAGAGCTGTGCTCCCTTCTCATTGAGTCAGAGAAGAAAATGCATCATTTCACCTGTTCCTGGCTTATGTGACCTAACCAGATACTCACTCAAAAGCAAGGTCAGATCATTTATCCAGAGCAATTGTGAACCCTGTGTGGCCTGCAGGTGACAGTGCAGTAAGTCAGTATCCTGACTTCTGGAGACAGAGCACTGGACATGTCTTCCTTCCCAGATTCTTCAGTTTCTCCTATCACAGTTAGACCTGTGAGCCTCTCTTTACTCTTCGAATAAATTCTTTTTCTGCTCAAGTTAATCAAATTAACAATTATGGACTTCCATAAGCTGAGTGACTTGGGGATGGGAATGGGGAAGTGCTCCACAGTAAGATTTACACTACAGGGATGTGGAGGTGGCAGGGAGCTTGAGAATGTAGTCTTTCTGGGAGCTTACGGAAATTCTTGGGATGGGTTCTAGACGTCCAGGCATTCGGAACAGAGTACCCTGATATCACCTAGACTGCAAGAAGGCTAGTTTATCTTGAATGAGGTCTGGATGAATGGGTGAATGAATGAATACAAGGATTATTACCCACTCCATCCTGACAGCAGGTGATAATCTTCAGCTCATAAAATCTCATTGACAGCAGTTTTCATGACAGGAAGTGTTGGTGAGGGAAGTCCAGGAGCAGAGAGTGGAAAGAGATGGTCAGAAACCCTAGGACTGTGTAGACTGATTTCTGTCTTGCCTTTTACTGCAGTCCAAGGAAAGACATTTTGGCCACCTGTAGGGAGGACCTGGGAGAAGACCATTTTCCAAACTTGCTCCTTTCCCAGCATTTCCTATCCACCCAGAAATATAAAAAGCAGAAACCTCAAAACATCCTGGGCAGCCCTGACTCTCCAGCCCTGAGTCAACTGACTACTGTGGCCTGTTTTGACTTTTTAGTTGAAGTTTAATAAATGTGACAATACAGAAATTGTAAGTGCATAGGATGAAGAATTTGTACTTTTGTACTTTCAGAGTAAACACCACCCAGATCAAATTCTCAGGTGTTTCTATCTCCTTAGGGAGCTTCCTGTGTCACTCCATGGTCAATATACATGCCTCTCCCCTGAGTTTACTCATTCTAGTTTCTTTCCCTGTAGATTAGTTTAGCACCCTGTTTTCTTAGTTTTATCTCAAAGTATTTGAAACTCTCCATGTCTCTCCATCTGTCCCACTAACTCCCTAGTCTAAGCAACTTTCTCTCCCTGGGCCACTGCACTTGCCTCCTGTCTGTTCTCCCAACCTTCTCTCTGGTTCCTTGCAATCTTCATGTTGTAGCTAGAGTCACTTTCCACACTGAAGATGTTTCACTGCTCTCCAGAATAGCCTTCCCATCCTACCAGGCAACCTGCAATCTCTCCAGCCTCTTCTTGGCCCTTCTTCCTCTCACTTCCTGCATCATGACCACCCATTTCTGCCTTGAGCCCTTCCTCAAGAGCATCCCCACTGCTGAATTCCTGCTCCAGCTTCAACTCTGAGTATAAATGCTACTTCTTTAGAAAAACCACCTGGACCTCCCTGATGTGTTGAATTTCTGTGAAGCCATCATACAACACAGCTCCTCATTCTCCTTCTTCAAAACTCTATCCCAGTCAAAATTTATGATTGTGAGATTATTTTACTTTTTATCCATCTTCCCCACTAGACTGTGAAGTGAGGGCCCGGGTCCTTTCTACTCATTATTGTTCCCATCCCGAGTGTCCTCCATCGTATCATGTTCAGTAAAAACTGTTGAATGAATGAATCAGCAAATAAGGTGAGTCCTGGGCTTTCTAGTTGGTGCAGCCACACTACCTATGGTGAACATTTGGTGCTTACCCTGTGCACCCAATCTCTCTCCACACTTCTCACTACTGACCTCTCTGCGCTTGGGGAGGAATAACACCTGCCTTCAGGGAACTTGTAGTCTGGGGAAGCTGATAAAGACGATGTGATGTGACAAGAGTGACAATAGGTCTGAGAACCTGCTACAACAGCCTAGAGGAGGGAACTCACACTGTGCATAGGGCCAGGGAAGGGCCTCAGTGGAGAAATAGCAACAATGGATGGACAAAGGGAACTCCCTAAGGAGACAGAAACACTTCAGAATTTGATCTGGGTGGTATTTACTCTGAAAGTACAAAAGTATAAATTCTCCATCCTATACACTTACAATTTGTCCTGTAGGGGCAGGCCCAGCATAGGGAAAGGTGTGGAGGGTGGAAATGCATAGTGAATTTAGTTAAAGAAAATGATTTGGCTGAATCCCAGACTGTGTTGGAGACAGGATAATGATAGGAGTGTCATGTACAGAGTAGGTTCTTAGAAAATCTTGGTAGATCTCAACTAAATGACCCTCTGGTCTTCTCTAGGATGGTAGATAGCTACTTTAGTTATATGGTAGACAGTCACTTAAAGGCAAGTCCTGATCCTGGTTATGGAGTCTTTGGTTCGTTGGTGGCCTGGGGCTCTGCCTGCATGTGGCCAAAGTCTGGGATTTGGACCAATCTTGTGAGGGTAAGAGACTTTGTAAAGCCAGTCCTGGTGGCAGATGCCTATAATCCTCAGGAGGTGAAGATAAGAGGATCATGACGGTCAGATGGCTTGGGAAAAACATAACACCTTTTCTGAAAAACTAAAAATCAAAAGGACTGGAGTGTGTTTTGTCTCAAGTGGTAGAGTGAGGCTCTGAGTTCAATCCCTACTGAGTACTGTCCAAAAAGTAAAAAAAAGAGACTTTGTAAATATTGTCAACTTTTCATGTAATGCTTTATCAGCTAATGAAAAGGTTCATGTACAGATTAGTGGATATAAAGAGGAGGGCATCCCTATCTAAGGGAGGAACCAGAAATCGAAGGAGGATTCCCAGATATAGTCTGAGGGAGTGAGAGTCTGTTTTCAGAGGATGACCCACTCAGGGAGTGTTAATATAAAGTCATCAAGGGATATGGGTGGGACTCAGTAAGCAGTTTGAGGACCTGAACTTGGGGCTCTGCAGTGACTCAGACAATACAAGCTAGCACAAGTAACTTCTCCACTGTGGACCTGTGTTTACCCATGAAAAGTGAGAATAATTAGAACCTGCCTCATAAGGTTAATGGTTACCTAAAATCCTCTTTATCTCATTGTTCCCCAGACTGTCTAGAATAGTCCCTACTCTGTAAACATCAACTGTTCTTATGATTCATGTGATTATTGTGGAGAAACCAGGTCATTGCCAAATGGAAATGGCTTGTTTGAAAGATGTTAGACATAAAGGAAGTAAGAGCTCTTACTCTAAAACACAAAATCATGTGAACTTGATGTGGTCGGCTAAATTCTGAGATGGCTCCCATAGCCTTCCAGCCCTAATCCCAGGAAATGGGTGTATGATGACTGACCACACCTGTTATGTTACCTTACCTGGGCAGATGTAATTAACCCATTGAATTTAACATAGACAGATGCTCTGGGTGGGCTTATACTAATCTCAGGAGCCCTATAAGCAGAGTTTTCTCTCGTTGGTGCTAGGAGGGAAGACCAAATTTCTAAGCACAGAAAAGTTGAGCACGTGGCTGCTGGCCCTGATGAGGCTCAGGATCCAAGGTGTACCTCTGATTGGCCTCTAGTTGTCAAGAGCTATTCCCAGCTGACAGTCAACTAAGGAACAGGGACTTCAAACCTCAAAGAACTGAATTCTGCTGATGACCTCAATGCTCTTGGAAGCAGATTCCCCTGGAACCTCCAGATCAAAGCCCAGCTTCTCTCAGCCTTTTGAGTCTCTAAGAAGAGAACCTGGCTGAAACCTATCAGACTGCTGACCTACAGAACTATGGGCTAATGCACTGGTAGTGTTCTAAGCATCTATGTTAGTGGTAATTGTATGCAGCACAGACAAACAGATAGCACTCAGATAAACTTCAAAGCCAAAACATCCCTGTTTCACAAATGAGGAAACTGAGGCCCAGCATGATTGGTCATGTTGCCCCAAATCCACCTGATCATGGCAGGAGAAACACTGGAATGGAATTCCGTGAAGTTCCCAAGTTGTTACTGTGTGCCCACAGCCACGTACACTTAAATAAAAGAGCCCTGTGGTATATATTTCTTATTCAAATTACTCAATCGTTTGGTCCACTTAAGTGCAGAATTGCTCAAAATAACAGTGAAAGGGGTATTGGTGCTGAGACCGAGACTCCAGGCTAGAGTTAATTATGTGACAGCAAGTTGAACAGCCTTGGCCCACTGGTCTGGTAACCTTGGTTCTCCTTGTGGTTGCAAAGGTGACAGGCTATGGTTTACTCATCCCATGAAATGGGTTTGGCCTATTTGCATTACGGCATAACAGAACCCAGTAAAGTGTGAGAGAATGATAAAAGCTAGGTGACGATCACATGTAAGCTATTAATGTCATTGTGTGCTAAAGCTTCCTTCCTTAAATTACCTGAGTGGTGATTTCAGATGGAATTGGAGTCACAGCCCAGGAATAATTCATCCCCAGGCTTCAACCTACATTTGAGTCAACAGAGCACGACACAGGTGGAGCTTGCTGCTTTATTGTTGAAATCCTATAATCTATGAGGCACTCTTGGTCATGAAGTAGCTCGTTATTAAAATATAATATTGCGTGTATGTGTGATTATTATTTTAATTCAGTGCTCCGTTGACTTGTACAAGGTGGCCTGTACTCTTTCAGGCTCCTCTTTCCATTCTCCTACAGTAAAGTTAATTTATACCAAGATGATAAAAAATTTGATTTATTTTACAACACATCAGTAATTGTGCTCTACAAATAAGTTCGTAATGATAATCAACAGCATTTTCAACATAATTTAATTTGTCTTCTCCCGAGAGGTAGTTAAATGCAGTAATAATAACACCAGCGTTATGGACTCGGCAGCAGTTAATCACGGTCTGAATATGCAGACAGCCCCAATATTGTATTGACAGAAATTAAATTAACCATCAGCTTGGGCAATCAGTGGCTATACAGCTATTAAAAGCAATAAAAGCAACAAACCCCAACCGTTGCCAATTACATTTTGACATATACAAGGGAAAGGACGGATGCTCTGATTTGAGGGTTTTATTTGCATGAAAGGATGACAGGAGAGTAGCACCTGCACTTAGTGAGAGCCTCTTGCCCACAGTCTGCTGGGCACCAGATGCCTTCTCCTGCAGCTTTCACCATGCTCTCCTTTCCACTAAAAGGTAATATACAATCAAGTGGCCAGCAATCATAGTTGGTTAAATTTTAAGGCATCACTCTAATCTATTTTGCCTTTTGATGGTCCCATTTCAATTTCCTGTGTCTTTGTCTTTAACATTGCAGCATCTAACACAGCATGGTATGAGGTCCTTCTCTCCTTCCCTCTTTCCTTCTTTCTATCTTTCCCCTCTTCCTCCCATCTTTCTCTCCTTCCTTCCCTCCTTTCTTCTTTTCTTTTGGGTCTAGATACCACCCTCCTTCTTGGGAAAGATTCTCATTATCTTTGTCTTTTGTCCATAGAGGGGTGGCTATATGGGGAGCTTGGATTAGCCAGGGGTCTTGGATGGTTTACCCCACTGAATGGCCAATGAGTTTCATATTGAATGGAGGAGGTTCTTCCTGAACATCAGTGGCAAGGGGTCAGTGAGGCTCCTTGTCACTGAAATTGGGCAGAGGACTGTCAATTGGAACTTGACCATCTGTGGACTGGCATGTAGCTCCCATGCTGCTCTCTGGCACTGGAAACAGGTGGTACCTCAAGTAGTCCAGTTGAGGTTGACTGGGTCTGAGCGCTGGCTCAATGTATCTGTTTTACCTCCGTGAGTCCTCTTCTTCTAGGCCCCTTGTGACGTGATGCTTCTACCTCTTCCTGCAGCCTGGAAAATATCTGAGGTTAGCAAGATTGTTTGGCTCTTATTGTGAACAAAATATTGGCCATGTCTCTTACCAGAAGATGTCCACATTCTAATACTCAAAATCTGTGGATAAATTTTCTTACATGGCAAGGGAACTTTGGAGGAGTGATTAGATGAAAGATCTTAAAGTGGGCAGGTGACCCTGGATCACCCAGATATATCCAACATAACCACAAGAGTGGTTATAAGAAGAAGTGAAGCAATGATGGAAGCAGAGGTTGGGAAGGAGGTGTGGCGATCGTCAGAGTCAGGGAGAGATGCAAAGATGCCATGCTACTGGTTTTGAAGATGGATGAAGGGAATGTTAACGACATCTAGAAGCTGGAAAAGGCAAGGTGTTCCCCTAGAGCCACCAAGGGGGGTAAGCGGCACTGCCAGCATCTTGATTTCAGCCTGGTATAACCCATGTGGAATGCTGACTCACAGCACTGCAAGAAAACAAATTCGTGTTGTTCTAGGGTCCATAGGCTAGTGACACAGCTCTTCATCTTTTTTTAGCTTATTGCTTGTGAAATATATGTATAGACTGATTCTTCATGCCTTAAGCTTTTTTTCCCCCAAATTCCTGTTAATGGGTCTTGGTACTTTTTATCTATTTTTTTCTTTTAAAAAAGTTTTTTAACAACACATAATAATTGTACACATGTATGAGGCATGATCTGATCATCTGATACTTGCACACAATGTGAAGCCAAAGTCAGAGTAATTAGCATTTCTCTCTCCTTAAACATTTATAATTTGTTTGTGTTGGAAAGTATGTTAATCAGTTTTCTGTCACTGTGACAAAACATCTGAGAAAACCAACTGAAAAGAGAGAGGATTTATTTTGGCTCATAGCTTTGGAGGTTTCGGTCCATGGTCCCTTGGCTCCATGACTTCGGGTCTGAGATGAGGCTGGATATCACAGTGGGGAGCGTGTGTGTGGCAGATCAAAGCTGCTGACCTCATGGTAGCCATGAAGAAGAGAGCCAGAGAGAAAGGGATCAGGGATAAGATACAGCCGTCAAAGGCATGGCCCCAGTGACCTACTCCCTCCAGCTAGGCTCCTGCTTTCCATCACTTCCCAATCATGCCATCAAATTATGAATCCATCAATTCATTGATTAGACTGGAGCCTTCATGGTTCACTTATCTCTCAGCCCACCAGCTGGGGACCATTCCTTCATCACATGAAACTTTGGAGGACATTCAAGATCCAAACTACAACAGGGAGCTTTGAACTCCATTCTTACAGTTCTTTATATAAATTGTTGTGAACTACTGTCTCACAACTGTGTTTAGAACATTAGAATTTGCTCCTCCTATCTAACTCTATAGTACCCATTACCTGATCTCACTCTCTCTCCTCTCCTACCCCTCTTCCTAGCCTCTAGTGACCTCTATTTTATTCTCTGCATTTATGAAATCAACATTTTTACATTTCACATATGACTGAGAACATACAGTTATTTGTCTTTCTGTACCTGACTTACTTCACTTAGCACAATGTCCTCAAATGCTCCATTCCTCACGGCAAATGACAGGATTCCATCCTTTTCTGACTGCATAATATTCCATTATGTGTATATACCACCTTTTCTTTATCTGTTCATCTATCACTGGGTGCCTTGGTTGATTCCATTGCTTGGTGTTTGTGATTCATGCTGCACATGGGCCGTGGGAGGGTACATGGAACCACCTGGTGGGCTTCAGGGCTGGGCTGGCTGAACTATGGACCACGGATGCATGGCTGCTTCACAGAACCTGTATGTGTGTGTGAGAGTGTGTGTGTGTGTGTGTGTGTGTGTGTGTGTGTGTCTGTGTGTGTGTGCATGCATGTGCATGTATGGCCATGCAGGGAGGATTTTTTTTGGGTGCTCCCCAAACTGACTAAGGACCTGTGAGACTGTAGGCTTCTCAGCAGTAAGCACTTCAGTTGTCCATGGTGTGACTGCAGAGTGCGGGGTGGGGATGGGGGCTCCAGTTTACCCTCCCCCTGCCACAAAAACTCCCTCTTGGTACACAATCTTGACTGGAGAGACAGGATGGTACATGCTGCATGTTTAACCTCTGCCTTTCTAAGCCTGAGTCTCTGATCTCTGCCATGTCTCTGTCACAGCCCCACTGCTCTCCAGAGCCCTGCCTCATGTTCCAGTGAAGTTGCTATTGTTTTGTCTTTGTTTTGGTCCTTTCTGCTGTGGAGGGAAGTGCTCCAGACAGCTCCAGTTGGCCATCTTGTTCAGCTCCTCTTTTTTGCCTTAGATGATTAAAACCCCAAAGTCCAGGAATTTGCTGGCTTTGGAGCAAGCCAGCATTCACTCAGCTTTTCTGCCATATTATCCAGGTCCCACTCCAATGGAAGTCACTGACATTATGGCAGAAAGCACAAAGAGAACAAGGAAAAGAAGTTTCAACCAACTTCTTGCATTTCAAGGATTTCCTCAAAGTTGCAAAGTTTGGTCAATATGGATTCTGATTAAGCCATCGATTTTTTTCATTCCAAATTCCATGTTGTCCCCAAATGGGGAGGGGAATGACTGGGCACTGTCTTTTACAGGGGGACACTGGATAAGCAGAAAAGCAAGATGGTGGCCTGGGGTTCCTTGAGGAGCAAGTAGACATCCCTGGAATGGAAGCTGACTTTAGTCCTTAAGTCAACTTTCCCTGCTTTGAGGATGAGGTCAGGCCTCTTCAGGTGGAGTTCATACTCAGAAGAGAGTTGGGCATTTCTGGCCCAATTCAAGATTATTTGGAGGGTCCTCTCACACATGTAAGCATCTTACATTATATGGATTTGCTAAGTGGGAGTAAATACCTAAACAAGCCCTGTGCGCAATCTATTTTAACAAGTCCCATTTTACTTTCCTTTTCAGGCACACTAATGTGACTATCAAAATTAAGTAGACATTATGATTTGGTCTGAGTTTCTAAAGAATTCTTGACTTTGAAAAATTGTTATGACTTTACTTCTAAGTATTGTCTGTCTGCAGAAGTTGAAGTCCTATTGGAAAATGACCTTACCATGGAAATTTTATTTAGGAAAGGGAATTTGAGGGATTTATAACCTCTGGATTTATGAGCATTAAAAAAGCCAGCTGGCAGAACCTATATAGTTTAGAGTTGCTATCAGACTGGTTATTTAACGGGTTGTGAGTGGAAGAATATAATCTTCTATCTCCCCTTTGAGAAGACATGTGAATTTGACATTAAATCATTTCAACTTGAAAGAGCAATCAACCAAAACCATAAAGAAAATAAAAAGGTTAGTGACATTTATACAATTATTGGTGGAACTCAGTTTGTTCTTCAGTTTAAGATATTACTTAGATCCATATATTATAACATGACAATAGTGCATGTATTTATCACCAATAAATTACATTTTAAGACAATATATTGGACCCTTAAGAATTATCAATAAGGATAATGTGAAGGGCTTGGCCGATTGAGTCAAATACAGCAGTAATGCCATACATTGATCCAGAAAGATACTTTCTAGATTATAGAGACCTGAAGGTTCGAGATCATAACTTTGCCTTTTGGCAGATAAAACAAACATTGGTCTCAGTGGATAGGTGACATGTTTATGGGCAGCATAGAGGATTCAGGGACATGATGTCAAGGATGGCTTGTTGGGCAGTTTGCACTTTTAGGAAGGTCATCCATAATCAAATGATTTAAACTTATTTTTCAGTCATACTAAGCACCTGCTGTGTACCTACCTGGGCTGGGACCAGAGGATGTCAAGATCAATTAACACAGCCACAGCATCCCCAAGATGCAGGAGGTTGAAATCTGATTTGTTTATGCCACACATATAGTCACAAAACAAAATGAGCTTATCGTGAGTTTGGCTGGAGGTGGGTTCCAACGAAGCTGACAGAGTCCATGTATGCGGAGATGGTGGCTGTGGTACATGCAAAGGTAAATACATGGAAACTGGTTTTAAGAGGAGCCTGAAGGACAGTGAGGGTTTTGAAAAGAGTCGCAAAGGACTATGTGCCTGTTGGAGAAGCAGAGGAATGAAATGCATGAGGTTTTTTCAAATGAAATGGGTGAGTTCAGAAAGAACCTCAGGAAGGTAGGGATATGAAAGAAGAACCTGGGACAGGTGGACTGAATCCTAGTGGTCCTTGATTTCCACACCAAAGAGTTCAGATTCAAGTATTGGAACACAGGCCACTAATCGATGTGCCATCTGACTGTTTCACAGTATAGCAGCAGGGTTGAGCAGTTGTGGCAGAGACTGTGTGTCCAGCAGAGCCTAAAGTATTTGACAAGCTATGAAATCACTTAATGAAAGCGTACCCATTCATTGCTGTCACATCACCTATCTCCTAGCTAATGTAGGTATTCTCCCATTTGTCTGCCTTGGACTGCTGTCCCCAGCTCCCTTTTCCCTTGGGAAGATATACCACCTCAGCACCCAATACTTGCTGGGGCCTCACTTGTCTGAGCTTTTGTGAACTTCTGTTCTGACCCTCAGGGGTTCTTCTCAGACATTCTATGACTGTTCAGCATTCTGTTACCTGTTACTTGTGCTTCCCATCCAGGCTTTCCATGGAATAAATGGTCCGGCACTGATTACCCTCAAAGTTCAAGCAGGAACATGCTAAGAAACTTTTTGAATATTTCAGAATTCACTTTTGATAGATGAGGTTCAAACTGGCTGAGCATTTGGTGGGAACCTCACCTTTAGGGGTACTGGGAGAATTTACTGCACTAACCAAAATTTAATTGAAGAAGGCATGAGAAATCTCACAGGCCACGCAAGGTGGGTTGCTATTTGGATGGCTTCTTAGAGGCTTGAAAGAAATGTCGTCTGAAGCCATCAAAATCAAACTGAGACTTACAGCTGTGCCAACTGTCGTTTTTCTCCTTCC
This sequence comes from Castor canadensis, assembly GCF_047511655.1. NCBI lineage: Eukaryota > Metazoa > Chordata > Mammalia > Rodentia > Castoridae > Castor > Castor canadensis. Next base: position 12,525,198 of record NC_133388.1, on the reverse strand, counting down.
ATCCTCCTCAGCCACGTTTTAATGCTTCTTCTCTTAAGGTCACATGTCTCGTTTCTCCTTTGCCAGCTATTTCCCAATGAAGAATGAAGAAGGGCTGATGCATGACACAGAAAATTACTTTTCTAGGAACTGGACTGGCTGTAGATTTCCTTCCTGCCATTCTGGGGTCCGCCCCCTACCTGCGCAGTGATCTGTTAGAAGTGGTGTCTCTTTAGGTGGGAGGTTTAGAAAGTGAGATTATAAAAGTTCAGGTCACTGTGGCTTCTCTGGTTACTTCACTCTGCAATGAAAAACCGGATTGCTATCTTGAAATGACATGTCCCCCTCCGGACTCTGAAATATTAAACATGTATGCACACGTGTATGCAGACATAAATAAAGGCATCTTTGTACGCCTGAGGTAGAGACACTACCAATATATAATCAACCAGGAGATTTTTCCAGGTGATATTTCCTTCTTTGCAAACATCCACACATATATTACTGCGCTGACAGCAGAGTTCACTTTACAAGCACTTTTATCTTCCATAACAGTTACCCAAAGAAGTTTCCACCTTGCTGAGTGGCGGATTTGCACGCATGGACGTAGGGCCACGGCTGATTCTCTGTTATGACATCCATCTTCACTTAGAGGAAAGACAGGGTGTTTCTCTGGTCTCTCTGTCACTGGTGAGCATTCCTCCTCTCTTCCTCCATGAAGATATATGTCATAACAGAGATCAGCCGCCAGGTAATTTCTCTTTCTTTATGCAGAAGACATAAACATTGCCAGTTGCAGAAGAGAAGTTGGTACAGAGAGGGCAAAAAACTCCAGCTGGCACCTGCCTGTTTGGAAACAGGAGTTGTGGAGAATGGTCTTGTCTGCTCAAGCAACATGCCACCCTGGGTCCCTTGCACAACATCCTTGTTGTCACAGGTGGCAGCTCTCCTGAGCTACACCAGACTCCTCAAATCCCCTGCTGGCCCTTCTTGCCAACAATGCTTTTGCCTCTCATCTCTCCCCTCTGCCACCTGACGTCCTTGATCATTTTTCCTTATGTTTTCGACGTTGTCTTTGAGAAAGTGTTCTTATCCCCTTTGCATGCTGACATCTCCTCACTGTGCCCCTGACCCTGTCCCTTTATCGTTCTTTAGGAAATTGCTTCATTCTCTCCAACATACACTGTTTCTATGAATTGCTCACTGAAGCAGTCTAGTTGGCAACTCCAATGGGCCATGTGTGCTAAATCCTCTCCACCTCCTACTCAAATAACCAGTACTCCCTCACCTTTGAGCCACCCACCTCCCAAAGCCTTTGATGCCCTCCTTCTTCACACTCTTTTTCCTTTGGCTTCTGGACTGCCACCTTCTCCTTTGTCCTGGGGTAGGTTTACTGTGCTGGCTCCTTTTTCTCTTTCTCTGCATCAGCTAAGAATGCATTCTATAATAGAATATTCAATGGGCAATGCCTGAACAAAACAGAGAGAGGACATCTGAAAGTAAGCAGAGGCTGTCATTGCTTTGATGCCCAATGGCACCATCTTGGATTCCTATGTGCACTGGCTTTTGGTCTCATATTTGTCATCTCATGATTGCAAGATGGCTGCCACCTAAGACTTCATGTCCTTACAAGAACCTCCAAATTAGGAAGGAAGTCCGTGTGCAAAAACCAGGTCTTTTATCTGGGGCTTTCCCAGAAGCCCTTGCAGAAGTTCCTTTGTGTCTTATTGGACAGAACCATGCTATAGGCTAATCTGCTCACCTCCACATCAAGAAGGTCTAAGAAGGGGGTATCTAACCAATTGAAAAGGATTGTCATGACAGGATTGGAGCAAGCAAGATTCATCCCCTGAGGCTTGATTCCTAGCTTCTCAGAAAACAAGGAGTCACCTTTTGCAATGGGTTGAATTATGCCCTCCAAAAAGGTATGTCTAAATTCTAATCTGCCCCCTTCCCTACTCCTGTATTTGGTCAGGTATGAATGGGAACGTGGCAGGAGTTAGAGTCTTCACAACAGTAACTAAGTTAAAGATCTCAAGACGAGATCAGCCTGGATTTGGGGAGAACCCTAATGAGATGACTGATGTATCCATAATAGAAAAGAGAAGGATATTTGAGACCTTGCAGGATACCATGGGGAGACGTAGAGGAGGCCATGTGAAGACTGTGAAAGAGATGGGAGTGTCATTGCAGCAAGCTAATGGTCACTAAGAGTCCCCTGAAACTAGAAGGGGTGAAGAAGGACCTTCCCCAAGAACTTTTGGAAGCCGTATAGCCCTGCTCCATTTTGATTTTGAACTTGGAGCCTCTATAACTGTGAGAACAAATTTCTGTTGTCTTAAGCTCAAAGTTTGTGTTACAGAAGTCCCAGAAATGAAAATGCCATGCTACCAACTGCACTCCAAGTTGGAGTTCTATGAGCAAGGCAGACAGGATAGATGGGAGTGTGGTAGGTGAACAGTGAGTGGTACCCTCAGTTTTGTCCTTGTGTATTTGTTTCACAGTAACTTTTCCCAAGTTGACCTCATCCACCTCCATGACCTTCACTCCAGAGATTGTCAGATTTTAGTCTCTGCCACCCACTCCCTACATGTGCATATGCATCTATGCTAGCAGCAAGCTCGTTTAGACTGTTTTGTGACCCGAACTCTCAGTCTTTTCAACCAGACTAGCCCTCCTTCCTGAACCCAGTTCTGTTTCTGGTTTATCCACTCCATTGACTAAGCATATCTTAGTTCTTTAATATCCACCTTATAATATAGATTTAATCAGGGGCAGAGTCCATGCTGGCCTAAAACTGGCAATCTTCCTACCTCAGCCTCCCGAGTGCTGGGATTATAGGTGTATATAACACCACATCACACTATAACATAGATTGTTAAGTAAATTGGTCTTCAGGACTTGGTCTTAAAACTGTGTTTTCCTGGTGAGAAAATTCATGGAGGGAATTCATGTGGTATAAATCTTCATAAAGCCTCTTGTTGGGGCATCCCTCCAGAAACCCCTTTGTGCCCGGTATCTAGTCAGCTACCAAATGATTCTGAATCCTACTTTCTGAATCCTACTTTCTGAATCTTACTTGGATTGTCCCCACCCATTTGCACTGAATAGGGCAAGGCATAGGCATGAGGGTCCAAGGCATGCCTTAAACAGTCACCATCGGACACCAAGAGCCAATTACAGGACTCTATCTTACCACAGTGTTCTACAAGTTCCCAGACTTTGGATTTAGTTAAGTGTTAATGATTCAGGTCTGAAACAAAAATATCTCATTTTTCTTCTTTTAGCCTGCATCGCTCACTTTATTCAGTGTCCTAAGCAGGTGAGGCAGGCTGTTGAAGCCACATACATCTGCTTATCATTTGCGATTGCTTAGTGTGAATCAGGATTGTTTTCAAAACATCTGGGGCAGGTATAAGACAATTATTATTCATAAACTTGATTTTCAGTTTTTGTCAATCAGAATAAGCTCATTGTTTCTTGGCTTCTGCCTTGTCAATTTTACCAATGAGAACATAGATCATAAATATTAGCTTCTTATAATTCCACCTCATCACTTAGGTAATTAGACTCAGGTTTGAGATTTTAAACACCAATTAACTGTTTAAGAAGGACAAAATCAGGTTTGTGGGAGGAAGTGCATTAGGCTCTTCTAATCTCACTTCCTGAATCTCTCAGACCTGGGTTCACATGGAATGAATTTCCTTTTCCTTTCAAGTCTGCATTTTCCACTCTGTGCTCCTGTATTCGCCATTCCTCGGGTCTGAAATGTTCCTGTCTCTCCTTGGCCTCTGTTAGTTCTTTCTTGGACATCAAACCTGGACGTCTGAACATACCTCTCGTACATTCGTCTCACCCTGTTCTTACCTGCTCAGCTATTGCTTCCACCTACAAAGCTTATCTTCTTGAGCCATGTAATTTATTTCCATTTGTCATTCATTTACTCATTCAGGCATTATAACATACTGGTGGCCCTTGCTAGGATTAAATCATGACAACAAGATTTAGGGGTTTGAAGCTTTCTGAGAGAGACAAACATTCAAGCAAAGATAATACTGTGCTAACTATCATGATAGTTGTTAGTGGAGGAAGTGGGAAATAGAGACCTTGAGAGGATGGTGAGGGGAGTAGGAGTGGGGTACAGGGGAGCCCTAACCCCACCTTGGCAGTGAGGTAGTGACGGGGGTGATCTGAGAGACACTGGAAGGACAAGAAAGAATTAGTCAGTGAGAAGTCATCATGACTCCTCTCTACTTTCCCTAGCATCTATCACATGCTTGTTATGCAGAAGGAGCTCAATAAATTCACAATGAATAGATGGATGCATGGAGGAGAGAGTGAACGGATAGGTAGATACATGAGCCCATAAATGAACAGATAGGAATATGGAAAGATAAATGTGTGGAGGTGTGGATAGGTTGTTGGGTAGCCAAGCCAATTGATGGGTACATGTGTGGGTGAATGGATGAATGAATGGGAGAATGAATGAGTGGAAGGATGGGTAGACAAATTAGACAAATGGATGAAGATTGATGACTAGCCTTGACAATTTCTGAGGTAGGATATTGATGTTTAAAAAGAGTGTTTTTCTAGCTGCTATGCTTACAAGTCTCCATTCCTCAAAGTATTGATTATGGTCCGTGTAAATTTGGACAATATTCCAATAAAGAAAAGCAAGGGGAAGTTTTTGTTTATTTCATAAAGATTTTTTGAGCCCTGAGCCCTAGTTTAGTTGCTAATGTACTTGGGAGACTCCCCTATGAGCAGAATTGTGATAGTACAAGTGACAAGCACTGTGGGTGCAGGTGGTCATGGAAGCACAGAAGTGGGGATTTGAACACACCTGGCCAGATTACATCTCCTGACGCTGTCTTTCTGGCAGTTTCCTCTCCTCCAGAGGTGTCCACATGTTACAACTGCTACTGTTCTGAGCAACTGCCTCTCCTTATAGAGCTTGAGCTGCATGAGGGAAGGGACCACATCCAGCTTTGTTTCCCAAACGAACACATGAACACATGAATAAAATAAATGGGCTACTTCCCAGAGAAGAGGGGCAAAGTTCTTGAGGGCCAAATTGTTCAGGCTGGCAGGGTTGGAAGGACTTTCCAGGTATGAGGAACAGCAGAAGGTAACAGTTTGTGGGGCTCAGTAGAGACAGTCACAGGTTACTCAGGAAAGGGCAGGCTGCTCCCTTTGCCCGGGCCTCAGCCCAGAAGAAGCAGAGGACAAGGGTGGACAGGCAGGTGCCTCCTAGTGGCAAGGATGATCCCTGGAGGCTTTGCAAATGCAGTGTTATGGATGGGGTGTTAAACAGGGTAGCTTTAACCTTCTGGGCACAGAGGGGAGGATCCAGGGACTAGTTCTGTCACAGTAGGAGAGTCCATCATCACGGCACACCTGGGGAAGAGCCCTGAGCCCCCAGGCCTCAGCCATCCCACTGTACATGGAGTGCTTGGTCATGTCACCTCTGTGGTCCCCGCAGCATTAAACACACCATGACCTCAATCTGAGAGCCAGCAGAGTGGCCATGCGCTGACATCCCCCTCAAGCACCGCCCTTGTGGATAATGGTTCTTTTAAAGCCACTCAGTGCTGTATTGACAGAAATTAAATTAAGCCATCAGAGCCGGCAATCAGTGGCTATGGAGCCGTTAAAGGCAATAAAGGCGATGCTCTCCAACCATAGTCAATTATGCTGTGACACCATGATGAGAGGGGACAGCTGCTTTTGATTGGAAAGGCCGGGCGCAGGCCTGCCGCCCACCCAGAAGGCACAGGTTCAAGCCTGGCCCCCAGGCTGTTGTTCCTAATTGCAACAGGCTTGGAGCTGATGTGCCTGATGTGCCCCCAAGGGACACTGCTCTTTGGAGGGAAGTTAAAAGCCAAGTGACTTTAGATCTATTGAGGTAGAGTTGGAAACTGGGGAGGGGAGGGCACAAGAGGGGCCAAACCTTCAGACTTCTGAAGGGTGCAGCTAGGAACACTATGGATGTGGAGTCAGGCAGCCTGCTTTGCTGGGCACCTTAGGGGAGGGGCCACCTCTCTCACCCCAGGCTCCTCATCTCTCATGAGCATCGTGAGAACTAGGTCATTAGGATGTGAGGTGTCCAGCTCAGAGTGGCTCCATAAGTGTTCTTTCCTTTCCCATAAGGTGAACAGAGCAGGGTAAGGCCTCCTGACTCAGACTGGCACTGTTTCTATCTTCTCACTCTCATGTCAGGCCTGAGGTTAAGGCATGATCCACTTTCTGGCATTGAGCAGGACAGAGATGGGAAGGAAAATACACCAGTTGAGAAGCCAGAGGGCTCAACTGCTGTGTTAGCCACTTTCTACCCTGTGATAAAATACCCAAGATAACCAACTTAGAAGGAAGGGTTCATTTTGGCTCACTCTTTCAGAGGTGTCAGTGCCTGGTCAATTGGCTCCATCGCTTCTTGGTCTGTGGTGAGGCTGATCTTGGCAGGAGTGTGTGGTGGAACAAAACTGCTCACCTCATGGTGGCCAGGAAGAAGAAAAAGAGCAGAGAGGGGCAGGACAAGATAGAGCACCCAAAGACACACCCTCCAGGCCCCACTCCCTTCAACTAGGCCCTTCCCTCCAGTTTCCATCACCTCTCAAACCCCTGAAATTATGAACCCCTCAGTGGATCAATCCATTGTTGAGGCCAGAGCCCTCACGGTTCCTCCAGTCTGTTCCTATGTGTGCAGCTGGATGTGCAAGAGGACTTCTCTGTTTCTAACTTTATAAAACAGGCTGTGGTGGTTATTAGGAAAGACCATACAGTCAGTGCTATTTTCATGTTTGTTTTGAAGACAGCAATTTGCCCAACATTATTGACCTGATAGGGAACAATTGATGCACAGCTGGGGTCTTGCGTTTGCTCAGACGTGGTTACATCCGTGGGAAATACAGTGAGCATGAAGTATGAATAGAAAAAGTTTAACATCCCAGAGGAAGGGGGCTGAATGGGAATCCACACCACAAGGGCACCCCTCAGTCATCTGCCTGCTGCCTCAGTTTACCTTGGGCATTATGAATCATGCTGATTCACATCTAACAGATAATCTTCCTTTTACCACCTCATAGCATTCCCCAGACCATGCTATTCCATGCTCACGTCCATGAGAAAGCTTCAGGCCTGCGTCTATGTAAAACGGCACACGGATACCAGTATTTCTGTATTCCAAGGACTTAGCATGCGCAAAGACATACTATCACTTTTAAAAGTTCTTATCTTTATAACAAATTAAGAAGAAATTCACATAGCATACAATTAACCATTTTAAAGTCAAATCCTGTGGCATTCAGTAGATTCACAAAGCTGTGCAACCGATCCTATATACATAGTGTCAATGCGTCCATCCTCTCAATGCACCCTGCATTGCTGCTGCAGTTTTGAGTGTGTGGTCATATCTCCCTTCTCCCCTTTCTCTGTTTCTTTTCACTGGATGATTTTGTACAACACATAGTTTTATTGCTGCATCATCTCTACATAGACTTCACAGAGCTGTATTTAAGCATTTGGTGACATTAGCTCTGTTACCCAGGTTCTCCAGCTAAACAGAACCAACAAGAGATATGTTTGTGTGGATAAATATAGAAAGCTATATCCTGTAAGGAATTGACTCACATGATTATGAAGGCTGAAAAATTCCAAATCTGCAATTTGAAGACCTAGTAGGTGCCAGTGGCATGAGTTCTAGTCCTAATCAGAGTCTAAAGGCAAGAGAAGCCCAGTGTCCCAGCTTGAAGACAGTCATGCAAAGAGAGGGAATTTTAACTCAGTCTATTTGCTCTCTTCTGGCCTTCAATCAATAAAATGAGGCCCACAGGGAGCACCATCTGCTTGACTCAGTCTACCACCTCAAATGTTAATCGCCTGTAGAAACATCCTCACAAACACACACAGAAGTCATGATTGACCAAATATGTGGGCACCCTATGCCCAGTCAAGATGACACAAAAAGTTAGCCATCACCCTGGCTAGCAACACAGCAGTGACAATGACACCTTACTGTAGATGCCTCCATGAAGGTCCACAGTCATTCTGCTTCTGAGGGAACAGGGGAACGTCACAGTCTTTCTTTAACTCAGATGTGAAAAGTGGAGCCCCCCAAATGTGCCAAGTGTGAGCAAACTCCCTGCTTAGGAAGTGAAACATCTTTCCTGGAGGTGTGTGTCTGGGGTGGGGTGGGGTTCTTTATTCTGATTGTTTATATTGGAGTGTCATGGGACTTGGGGAGGAGGAGAGGAGGAGAGAAGGGAGGGTTATCAGGGGAGGCCGGTCCTCAGGAGGACTGTGGGAGATGTGAGAAGTGGCATGGAACGCATTCCACGTGGCTTGGAGAACACCTGCAGAGCACTCAGGGCTTGGGGAAAATGGTCTTTATTGCCCATTTCTTGGCAAATGCTTCAGTAGAGCTTTGGTCCAAGTTCTTAGTTGGGAGCTCAGAGCATCCCATCTGCTTACTCACAAAAGGATATTTATAGATATTGAGAGGTGAGCACCCAGGAGGTGAGCTACCTTCAGGACCAGTTTGAACAAGAGGCTCATGAATTCTGGTGCTGACTTCTCCTCTCACAGACTCCCTCATGCTAACCTTCTCTAGATGCTGGGATTGTCCTCAAACCCCACCTCCAGCCATTCCTTCAAGCCCCTCTAGTCATTGCAACCTGATGTCTGCTCTTGGCGCTCCATGGGTATATAAGGACTTCACATAACTCAGGAGCATGAGTACTTTTCCAGCTTCCTTTTGCTTGGCAAGCTCTGTCCTTGAAGGTCTCATGAATCTCTCAATCCTTGCATGTCCACAGTGGAGCTCAATTCTTTGCCAAACCTGTTAGTTGTGGGGTTTCCAATCTGTCAGTAGTGATGGTTATAGGGACACCATGAAGGGAGGGTTATAAGATTTAGATGTGCTCTGGAGCCTCCTATCTGCTTATTCTGACACTGGATGTTCAAAAAGTGCTGAGGGAATGTGGTGTTCCTTGCCACCTGCCTTGAGGTTGCTATACGGGGCCCTCTGTTCTTTCACATGCCAGGGGACAATTCTGTACCAGCATGAAGAAAGAAAGGAGCCCTCAGCTCTTATGGCCCAGAACAGTTCACCCTATCCAAAGCTAAAAAACTCTCTGTCAGAGTTGTCTGGCCCTAAACCGATTGTGACCATGGTATTTCCAAATGAATTAGACTCCCAAGGAAAGTTTAGACTCATGATTCAATTTATTTCTTAATTTTGGCAAAATTAATGCTTCTTTTCCACCACCAGGGGGTAATAAGCAAGATAATAATAATAATATTAGTAATTTGAGTATCAGTCATGCTTACTATCTTATGTCCTGTAGCTAGATTAATTTATTTAATTACAGGCACTATCATTATGACACTTTACAAAAGGGACACTTGACTAAAATCACACATGAAGTCAGTGGCACAGCCAGGAGGACTTTGTGTGCTGGATCGCTAGCTTTCCTATCTCATTGCAGATGGAAAACACAGATGCACATGTGTGTACACACACACACATGTGCATGGTAGGTGCTCGACTCCATCTTCTCGGATGCCCTAGATGTGTTTCGTCCTTGATTTCCTGGTTGCTTCCACTTCCTTTGCAAACACAGGGTGGAAGACAGGGCAATGGAAGTGACTTGGGCAAGCCAGTGGTCATCTCTGAGTCTTAGTTTGCCATGTGTAAGATGAGGACAATACAGTTGTGGGGAGGATTTTAGGAATGAAATGAAGGGACCACACTCAGCGCAAGGTCCACACACACAGACTCTCTAGACAGCAGTCGTGATCATGATTCATTCCTTGTGTGATTTTAGACAAGTCTCTTTCCTGTTACATGTGCACAATAATAGTACCTTTCTGCTCCAAGAATTAAATAGATTAGTCTAAACATCACAGTCACTGTTGGTTCCTCTTGTTGCTCTTTCACTTGGCCCTCAAGGCCTCTTCCCTTTTTTATTCTCAGAAGTTGAACCAATTTATTAATGACTATGACTAGTATACTGGGATGTCTATCTAACTGAAAAAATAAAATTTTGAGACAAGGTCTTGCTGTGTATCCCAAGCTGGCCTTGAATTCATAATCCACGTGTCTCATCCTCCTGAGTACTGGATTACAGACATGTACCACCATACCCAGCTGAATTTTTTTTTAATTTTCATTTTATTTTTTAATTAGCTTGCATTGATAGTATGGGGGGGTTCTTTGTGATAATCCATGAACAAGACCACGCCTTCCCTATGTTCCCTAATGTCCTCTTCCTCCTCTTTTCAAACAGTGCTTGGTGTTTATGCTGTCTTTGTGTGTGTGTGTATGTGTGTGTGTATGTGTGTGTGATACTTCTATCCTCTTCATCCCCTGGAATCCTTTTCTTTCCTCCTCCCTACTCCCATTGATTCCATTATCATTGGTGTCAATTTAGGTTTAGATGGCACAAATGAGCAAATCGTGCACTATTTGGCTTTTTGAGCTTGGCTTACCTTGTTCAACATGATGAGCTCCAATTCATCCATTTTCCTGCAGTGACATCATTTCCTTTTTCTTACGGCTGAAGAGGGCCTCGCACTGGCAAGCTCTCTAGCATGTGAGCCGTGCCTCCAATCAGTCATTTGTTTTTAGTTTGTTTTATAGATGGGGGTCTCACCTTTACTTTGCAGGGGCTGGCCTCAAATTGTGATCCTCCTACCTCTGTCTCTAGCTGTGATTACAGGTGTGTACCAACATGCCTGACGTGTTTTTGAGACACTGTCTCAGTAACTTTGCCTGGGCTGACCTTGAACCTTGAGTCTCCTGTTTCTACCTGAAGATTCCCTCAGGACCTTGGAGGCGAACATGCCTTTCACAGACACTTAAGTTCAAGGTTTGTTGAATGGAATTTACCATTGTTTGGTAGACTCAAGAGTCTCAAATTCCAAATTTGAGAGGATGATTTGAGAAGATGGTCATCTTCTCAAAAGTCAAGCTTAGGTTGGTCATTTCCTTTACCAATGAATGGCAACAACAGTTGAAAATGTGTGTTCAGTTTATTTTTGTGCTGCCAGCTCTTAGTCATCTTTTAATTAAAAGTCCTTTTTATTGAATGTTAAACTATCGAGATTGCTTTTGTGTGGAGAGTGGGGAGGTTGCCATGGAGAGATCCTGTTGCTAGGGACTCTTGTGTCAGAACAGAGTCAAAATGGTAATGGTCATATCAATTTTGATAAAAAAAAAAAAGACTCCTCAACACCTTCATTAAATAGGGGAACTTTTATTTCTCCCTTTCTTGTCATTGTGCCAAGCATAACAGAAGGGGAAATATTGGGTTTTGTAAAGAGACAGACAATGGGGCCAGCTGTAAGCACTGTGGATGGCAAGAAACTTCCTATCAGTTTGCTGGAAGTCAACAATGGCCCCTTTTCGCTGGATAGGCTAGTCCATAACAGTCATGTTTTTTAATTTCTTTTATTCATTTATGCATACAATGTTTGGGTCAAATGTAATTATTTTATTTTTAATTTGTAAGAATATCTTTCTGTTGGAGTCTGTGGTCATTTGGGCTTTGACCAGCATCTCCAGTGGGTGTGGGGGAGGTCCCCCAGACCTCCCTGTGGGACTCAGCCTGGCTGGCAAGGCTGGCAGTCTTGGTCAGGTGGTATGGACTGTATGGGGTGTGGACTCGTCCTAAGTGCCCTCACTTGTTCTCTCTGGGTTGGCATGGAGCAAGGCCCCAGCTTTGAGCTTTTGTTTTGTACCTGCTGATATGCAGACCTGGTCATTGCTATGGACCAGGGCCTTCCACTCCAGCAAGACCCTGGGCATCCCTCTTCCTTTCCAGCTAGTGCATCTTTGCTTTACCCCTCACTCTCCAGGACCACCATCTCCTTGCCATCTGGCCTATGAAGTTCCTTCTTCAAGAACCAGACTTGGTCCTTAGTTACTTCTTGCAGCCTAGGACAGTGGTCAAGTACACAGGCTCTAACAGCAACACATTTGATCTGCACTGCTGTGGACATGTGAGGGGACTTAGGTAAATTCAATAACCTTTCTGTGCCTGGATGTTCTCAGTCCCTGTGGGGGAAGATGGGTTTGAAATCTTTTGCCCATGACCTGGTCCTATAGGCTGCTGTGTGTGGCTCCCTGGGCACAGCCAGCTATTGTTACTACCATTTTTCAGGGTTTGGATATTTAGAGAAAAGATCAACAGATCAGCTGGGGTCATGTGTGAGAAGGTATTTTAGGGTCTGAAAACTGGCCATGAGTGGGACCTTATCTGAGATATTCTTCTCTTTTCTGAACATCTCTGAATACCAGCATCTCCTGGTCCACTTTGCTCAACACAGTTGTTTCTTTTGGTGAAGTGGTTTGCCATCATGGGTGAGTCCTGGCTGCCTGAATGCTTAGCTATGAGCCTGCTCCATGTGAATTCTACAGAACCCCTAGACTGCACAATGAGCATAAAGACAGATTCTACACATCCAGGAACCTGGGTTCTGAAGGGTAGATATTATGGCTCAATTGTGTTCCCCTGAAAGATGTCACAGTTCTAATGCCTAATACCTGTGACTGTGACTTTCCTTGGAAATAGGGTCTTTGCAGATGATCAAGTGATGATGAGGTCATTAGGATCCCTAGTCAAATGACTGGTGTTCTTACAAAAAGAGAAAATGTGGTCCCAGACACAGACATGCATATAAGAGCATGCTTCATGAAAGTGGAACACCCCACATGGCAAGCACAGCCCCGGGCTGTGCAGGAGGAACCAACCCTTTCCACACATGGATCTTGAACACTAGGCCTGTGAGACACAGTTCTGTCGTTTGAGTTGCTCCCTTTGTGGGGCTTTTTTTATTTTTTTTTTTGTGGGATTGGGGTTTAAACTCAGGTCTTCTTGCTTATACAGGTTCTTCCACTTGAACCACTCCTCCATCCCATTTTGCTCTGGTTATTTTGGAGATGGGGGTCTCAAGAAATATTTGCCCAGGCTGGCCTTGAACCGCCATCCTCTGATCCTTCTGATCTCCGCCATCCACATAGCTAGGATTGCAGGAATGAGCCACTGGCACCTGGCAGAGTCACTCTTTTTGTGGTATTTGTTATGGCAGCCGTAGGGAACTAATTCAGGGAATGTGTCAGGCACAGAAAACCATGAAAGAACGCTGCAAGTATTACATTCCACAGGGGATCAAGAGTTTTAAGAGGGGGCAGGGGACAGGTGGCACAGGGAAGGCTTCCTATAGGAGGAGGCACCGCACTTCAAAGGATGGGTCAGACTGAGATCTGTACGGAGTGGGAGAGATGACTGTCCTAAGGATGTTTGTGACCGGCCTTTCAATCTGTTTTTTTTTTTTTTTCTTTTTCCTGGTGGAATTGCTTTCTTCAGAGTTTATTTGTAGAATTAGGTGTCAGTGCCTCCTTGAAAAGCAAACTGTCCCTTTTGCCCCTGGGGATTCCAGGGACAAACTCAGTCTATTTTCCTGTGGGAAGTTTTGATTTGGAGAAGCAAATCAGTGACGGTGCACACATAGATTTCAAGGCTGGACTCCACAGGGCTGTCAGTTCATCCAGAGATTCAGCTTTGGTGAGAATTGTTGGAAATTGAAGTTGACAAGGGATGTGTTCCTGGGCTAAGTGTTTCAATGTGCACTTCTACAGAGACAGCATCGTCAGTCCTTAATTTCAGGATGGAAGTTTCTGAAGAGATCTCCAAATGCCTGCTTGTTTGCAAGTCGTAAGTGTTGAAATCATCACATCCTGGAGGGCTAAGGGGTCCTCCATGTCACACAGAACCCTGAAGAACCAACATTGGTTCGTTGGTTGCGCCGATGTGTGCTAGGATGCAGAGGACAGGGTGTGGGGGACACAGACACCCTCTGAGCTTCTTCGTAACTTTTCTCTAAACTTAAATCCATCCTAAATAAAAAGTTCATTTTTTAAAAAAGCAAAAGGGACACGTGGATTTGTCTCTCTCTCTTCCTTTCAACAGGTACCGATCTTCCCCAAGTCTGCACCTTTCCTGGCTCTCCTGGTGGGTTTCTGATTTATCCGGGGAGTTCATTCGTGTTGTACCTGCAGGCTGCTTGGCTGGTGTGAGTCACCGCAGGTCACCTGTGTAGGTTGTGTGTGTGTCTATGTGCTGGTTGTGAATTTGTGTGCACTGGGTGGGAGTGGGGCTCTCCGTGTGCAAACGCCCGCGTGTAGGAATGTGAGCCTGTGTGCTCGCTCGTGTTAGCTGTGGGACACTGTGCTCCGAGGGGTCTTGGGTCTGTGTGCAGAAAGCAGATGGGTCTGGACTCATTTGTGTGGAGTGGGGGGCTTAGTGTGTGTTCGTGTAACCGAGATGTGAGTCCATTTTAGCCTTTGCTTGTGACCTTCAGTCAAATTGTTCCAATCTTCACTCACACTGGAAACTGCAGGTTCGTGCCCCACCTTCCCTCCCCCCACCACACCCTTCTTGCTAGTCCTTCTGGCTGCTGGATTTTCCCCTTTCCTGCCCGTGAACTCATATAAGTCCTCAATGAGGGAAAGAGGAAATTTAAAAAAAAAAAGCCTTCCCTGGCAACCGAAATACCTTTAAGTATAGCATAATTACCTCCACTCTGCTCTCTTCCCTCCCTGCTGGGACAATTCCAGAAACCCTACAACACACACTTAAATCTTCAACTTCGCACGGGCGCCACACGCACATGGGGAAGATTTGATTAAAATTACAGTGCTTTAGGTTCAACTTCACCTATTAAGAAAAAAAAAAAAACAGATTGGGTGCTGGACTTTTTTTCCCCTTTCCAGAGAAATAACTAGGCCAATGGTAATTGCAGGGCCCCGCTGTGCACCCTCAATGGCTCCCTGGTGCTATTTTCCTGCTATCTGTCTCTAGAGATGTTGACATCAACATGAGTGATAACTGCTGGTGCAGAGGTGGCTCTCTCTCTCTCTCTCTTCTCTCTTTCTGTCTTTCCTGCTTTTCTCTCTCATCCCCCATTAATTATTTTCTTTTAGTTTTGTAATAGGTAGTGCATCCTCCGGTTGCAGGGTGATGAGGGTTCTGTGCACACGCCTGCAGGAGATGCTCTTGCATTTTCCGTGGAATGGAGGTGCTGGACACCTCCAGCTGCAAGGCCCCTTTCCCCATCTCAGGGCTACAGTGCCCTCCTCCTCCAGGAAGCCTCCCCAGGAGCCCTCACTCCCAGAAGCTCCTCTGAGATGTCCCTTCCTTGTGCTGAAGGAACAACACTCTGAATCATCTTATTTAGTTCAGAGCATGTCTGAACTCCCTTCTGGCCTGAGAGCTCCGTGAATGCAGAGGCTCGGAGAGGTTCATTTCAGCAGTCTGCACGCAGTAGGGCCTCAGCGGGGCTGACTGCTATAGTTAGGCTCAGCAGGCACAGTGTCCTGGGCCCATACACTTTCAGGAATATGCAAAAAATGCTTTTGCTTTTTATCTTTTAGATTCAAAAAGAAACCTTATATAATAATAACAATGAATAATATTAAGAACACGATATAATGAAAATACACCCATAAAAGTGTTTTAAAGTATTTTTTTAAAAGAAGAAGGGGTCCAGGAAGGTGAAAGTGTGTAAGACTCAGGAGGAGTCATATTGAGGCCTGGGTCTCAGGACACATTTGCTAACCACTCAGGACCCTCCATCCAGTCTTGCAAGATTTCTCCACACAGAACTCACACACCAGAGTTGGTAGATCTGATTAGGGTTGGCTCACCTCTTTGGGGTCTCAGTTTCATTTGTTCTGTCATTTCAGGGCTTAATTGTTCTGGGGCCTAGGACTGTGACTTGTTGACCTGTGAGCCTGGAGGCAGTGCTCTGCCCCTCTGAGCCTCAGTTTCCTCACCTGTCAAATGGGCACCATTAGCCCTGACCAGGGTTTCACTCTGGGTTACTCTGTGGAATGGGAAGAATAAGTCTGAGCAGCCCCTGACACACAAGAGACCCTTACCCAGTGCCAGCGATGGCTTAATGCAGCCATGGAACAGCTCACAGAGAAATGGGAGAAACAAAACCTAAGGGAAATGTAATCACCCTAACTGGGTTCCTGCCTCGCCTGGCCCAAGTCCACTCTGGCTGCAGTCAGTGGAGGACAAATAGCCTGTTAGCTTCTGACTCCCAAGAACACTGGCTTAATTGACACTAATGTCCCCATTTGATTCTGAATGACCAAAGGGAACGTACAGTGCCAGAGGAGCCCTGCTCGGTTACCTACCTTGTGGAGACTAGCTCTGCAGCCTTGGGCAAATTGTTTCTCCTCTCTGTTTCTTAGCACCTTTAGCCATCCACTTGTTCAACCAATGAATACTGAGCACAGGACAGGGTCCTGGAGAGGTGGCGCTAAATCCATTCTCCATACAACAGAGACCATAGGCAGATGGGTCATTTTCAGCTCTGAGCTCCATGATTCAATGGTGAGCCCCTAACCCTGTGACAGTGTCATTATCCCCTGATAGGCCAAGGTTGGTTGTCCTCTTCTATTACTGTGGCCTGGGGCTTCCTGAGTGTGCTGTGAAGCTCTGGAAGTTGCATTGTGTGCCCTGCTTGGGTTAGGTTAGAACATGAGCCCTGTGAACACAGATGCACTGAGCTGGGAGGAGGAAGCTGGCCTGCTGGCGTGACCAGCTCCAGGGTGACGAAGGACACCTAACTGAGATAGCTAAGGAGCCTCCCCTCTTTTTAGCAGGATGAGGCCAAGGACCAGGAGGTGACTCAATGGTATTTACCTGTTGAGGTCCTCTGGGTACAACTTGAGAATTTGAAAAACCATGATATGCCTCTGTCTGACACTCATTTTAGTCCTTTCTTGTTTTCCAATGAGAGTAGGTTGGTTAATGGCACATCTCTCATCAAATAGGCAAGGAGATACAAACCTATGGCCCGTGGAAGGCAAGTAATATTAATTGAACATTATCTCAAACCCTCCCAGCCATTCTACCGGTTAGGTGACCACAATGATCCTCAGTGCACAGAAGGACAGATGGAAGCTGAGAGAGGTCAAGTGACTCATCCACAGACACATGGTCATTCAATGGTTGAGCCTAGATTCCAAGCCACACAGGTATAGAGAATTTATCCTAAGTGGGAATGGGTGCTGATTATCACTCTTACACCATCCACTGCTGTTATGATTATTAACAATTCAATCCAAAGGGTAAAACCCACTGGACCCATGGGTAATGATGGGGCCAGTGGTCCAGATAGCTTAAATCCCCGCTACCTGTGAGAGCCACAATAGCATTCTCTTTGCATAGGTGGGGAAACTGAGGTCCAGTAAACTAGGCAGACTGAAGTCAGTGTCAATCCCCATTCCTGACACTCTATGCCCACAGGACAATGGGAGCAATTCATCAGCTCCTCTCTGCCTCGACTGGTCTGGGTGCAGTGCTGGCGTGAGAGTCTTCCCAGTGGGGATGAGGTGATGGTGATTCTATCTGTACAGGGACGGCAGCTGGCCCTGTGCTCCTCAGCAGCTTAGAATAGCCTGCTTTTCCTGACTTTCCATGGATCTACTTCATAGGTAACAATTTTCTTTTTTCTTTCTTTCTTTTTTTTTAGTATTGCAACAATCGCTAATGACCATTTTGGAGAAACCAGACAAAATAAAGTGCACCATGCTTCACAACCCATACAGTCCCACCTTGGGTAAGACTATTTTCACACAATTCTCCCGGTATTTCATGTAATTGTGACCTTATTGGACTTTTTCTCCAGGGTCTGGCTTTTTATGACTTATTATAAAAGTTTCTCCGTGTCCTTGCCTCCTGCTCATCATGGCTGCTTTTAGGGACCTAGTCATGCTCCCCTTGGAGCGCCATGTGTGGAGAACCCATTCTTCTGCTGGGGGACTTACAGCTTGTTTTAGCTTACATTTCTTTAATACAACGGAGAGACGGTTTTCCTGGTATATTTGCATATACACTTCTTTGAAGTCCACTTTTCATTTTCAACTATTCATTGGAATTTATGCCCAGTTTTTTTATCCTGTTTAATTTTTATATATGATAAATAATAGTCTTTTCCTTTGTGATTTGTTCCACCATGTCAAAGCTCACATATTTGCAGTTTCCATAATTCTGATAAATAGTTCATTTGTAAACTGATATTTAAAATTTGTCACATTCAAATCTATCCATCAGACCTATTCTAGTGTAGGGACTACAATTTACTCTACGTAGATGTCCCCCTTACGTTGCTAAGCAATTATCCCAAACTCCTTTGCTAAGTACACATTCATGTTTTAATACACTCAACAAATACTAATTACTTGTTACCGTATGCCAGGAACCTACCTGTGTGGCCTTCAAAAATCAATTGAGTAGGGTAGAGCTTTCCACACCTTCTCCTACTGTCCGGCCTTCCTACTCTGCTCTTGTCATATCATTTCACTGGGTATAGAATATAGTTTAATGTATAACAAGTCAGGCCATGGCTGTGAATCTTCAAATATTACAGTTGGCCCTCCATATCTGTGGATGGGTTTCACATCTGCAGATTCAATTAACCACAGATTGAAAAAAAATTCTAAATTTCATCTGTACTGAACATGAACAGATTTTTTTTTGTCATGATTCCCTAAGGAGTACAACTATCTACATTGTAATTAAGTATTACAGATAATCTACAGATAGCTTAAAGTATACAACAGGATATGTATAGGTTCTGCTCAAATCCTACACCATTTTATGCAGTAGACTTAGGCATCTGGGACCAATCCTGAGAAGGTGCAGAATGGTGGGTGTACTTAGGAAGCAGTACCTATCTTTTCTTCATGATGTAACTCTCACTGTCTTTTCACCTGATTTAGAATAGCACTGGTGTGCTATTGTTTTCCATGTCTTTCCCAAGCCAGGCTAGCTCAGTTAGCAGCTATCTGCTACCATCTTGCATGAGGGTCACAGATCTTTGGAGTCAGGACACCTGGGGAAACACCTGCCATGGAGATTCCCACTGACCAGTCTGAGGATTCATGACCTTCTGTTCCTTCTCCCTGGTAGGTAGGTACTTCCTCCACTCAGAGATTATCTACTTGTGCAGAGAATTACTGATTCTTTCTAGTGTTCAGTTGAGTTGGGATCACCTTTTTGATGTCCGTGCCAAGCAGTACCATATTCTGTGCTTGGATGCTCTTAACAACGAGGAACTCATTTCTTGGTTTTGTTGCTTTCTCAGTTAAAGCTCCAAAAGGATGGAAAAGATTGCTAAAGCTTTCTGACAAAGGCTGGTGGTCGGAGAATAAAGTTGACTCAACCTCTGGGGCTCTCTCCCTCAGATAGGGCATTCAAGGGCTCTCAAGCAAATAAAAGTGTCCATTTGAGGTACTAATGGCTCTTTTCTGCCCCAAGAATGAAAGAGCCATCGTTCAACTGCCAGGGACCAATATTTACTAGTGATCTTTGACTCTCAGCCCATTTGGCAGAGCTCCCAAAACTTAGCCTTCAGCTGTAACTTTCAAACCAGGAGCTGAGAATCACAGTTCTAAGGGAATTCCCACCAACCCAGAATGCATTACATTCTCGGGCTTACCTTTCTTTCTTTTTCTAACCCCAGTTGGTGTTTTTTATTTCCCCTCTCAATTCATATCTTTATATGTTTTTAACTTTTATTTTGGACAAATGAGTGACTATGGAGAATAAAATTGGAATGGGCTTTTTTTAAGTCCTCAGAAAGGAGGGAAAGAGAAAGAGAAAGAAACGGGATGGGAGAGAGAGAGAGAGAGGGAGAGACAGAAGAGAAATGGGGAGAAAACCACAGTCGTGGATGTGACTCTAGTTTTTGTAGTTCAGGCCCATGCTTATTTTAGCAAAACCATTTGTCCCAACCCTATTTATACAACAGGATGCGGAACAAGTCGTTCCTGTCTGTGTCCTGCTGCCTGTCAAAAAGAAATCTGTCTGGAGGAAAAGCCAATTAACTGCAACATCTCTCATTGGCATGCATTGCACCAGTGCCCTGAGTCATCCTTGACTCTGAGTACCATGTGTGGCTGGGGGTAGGGCAGAGCCTAGCAACCACAGCGTGAGGGGACAGCTCCAAGGTGGGTGTGGAATCCAAGCTCTGTCTCTTACCAGCTCTGAGAAATTGGCAAGTAACTATTCTCAGATCTGTAGAAGTCACATCAGTCATAATAGGCACCTCTCAGTATTGCAAGTTCAGCTGTAATAACATTAATAGCAATAATGATGATGGTGATGATGATAGCTACCACTTTTCCTGTGCCCAGCAGTGGGCTAAGTGATGTAAGTGCAGTATCTGATCCAACCCGAATTGCAATCTGAGAGGAAGTCTTGTTATCATTCCTGCTTTACAAGTTAGAGGACAAACTACTCAACCTGATCTTTCTGCCAGATCTCAATGACACCTTGAAGGTCACATAGTTATAATGTTGAGATGTCGCTGTCATCCACTAAGAATACTCACACATGACAAATAAGTAAACTGAGGTACAGAAAGTCAATGGATGTCTCTCATGCCAGCCCCAACATCAAGCATGACTCTTGTCTGTAGGTGCTGCCTGCCCTAGCAAAGGCCACCATTTAATGGCGAGAACAGTGGGAGATTATTCTATACTTGGGCACCTGACTGGTGTGGGGGTTTAGCAGGGTCCAACTCCTACTTGGTGAGTCAGGGACCCACCGGATGGGTGGGAGGAGACAGTGAAGAAGGTGACAGACACTTACCTGTCATTGGTAGCAACTGGTCATGTGGATCTGCCTAGGTGCAAAGGAGCCTGGGAAGCCTAGTCTGGGCTGGGCAGCAACTTCTGAGCTCTCACTTTTGGAGGAAGGAGCTCTTGTTTTGGTAGACAGCTTATTGCCTCCCCAGTTTCATTCACCTGTGTGAGAGACACTTGAGGCTTGGGCAGTCATTTTCTGGCCCTTTTCCCCATAATGTTAAAGCAGAACAAATCACACATCAAGTTATTTGGAGACTTGGAACCAACTCCACAAGGGTTTCCTACAGGTGTCTCAGAAGATTCTAAAACAAGTCAGCTGAATCTCCCCCCCACACACACACACAAACACACACAACTGGTTTTCAGCCTGTGTCCTGGAAGCCCTGCCCTATGTCTCTCCCACGTGTCATAGTTTATGTGTCCCAGTTTTCCTTTTTAGAATTTCACACGAGGATAAAAATGAAATACACGCTTCCCACGTCTGCGCTTGCCTCTGCATTTCTTGAGCCCAAATATTTCAAGGCCAGGATCATTATTTTGGATGGGAGGGCTACAACTTGGAATGACCAGGACCAGGACAATTACAAAACTCATTTCCATTTGTGGAGAGAGGGAAAAGGGAGGACAAAAGTAAATATCAATCTTTAAAACAAAGATAGATGTCCACGCATACCAAATAGGGGCAAGCTGATGTAAAAACATCGTCAATATGTAGGGTGATAGCTACTCATAGACTAACAGTACAACTAGTACAAAAAAATGTAAGACATATTTGTGACAAGGAGACAGAGAGAGAGAGAGAGAGAAAGAGACTTCTAAGTTACTGGCTTCTTGGGACTGTCCCCAAATCCCAGAACTGAGTGAGAAGCCATGGATCATTTCAACCATTGTTTTCAAGTGACAGATAAGGAAACTGCCCTATGGATCCTTCTAAAGTAAGTTCTGAACGTTGTTACATCCTTGCTCAAAATCCTCACATCTCCATCATTTACCACATAAAAACTGAAGTCCCTCCATCAGCTTACCATGTCCCCATCCTGCTGGCTGCTGCTCACACCACTCCCTACCCCCAAGCTCTTGTGCTACCTGAGAGAGTCTCCTGTCTTCATTCACCCATCACAGTGGCTCAGGCCGACAGGGAAGCAACCTTGCCTGGAGATTGCCTAATTTCTAACTCTTCCTTTGAGACTCAGGTCAGAGGTCAACTCCAGCAAACAAACTAAATTATTTTGCCTGGATTCCTCACTCACCACATGGAAAAGCTGGAAGGGTTGCACAGAAATGTTTGCCTTTCCTAGGTTCCAGGATGCCCCACAGGCTCTTTGTACCCCATCCTCTCACTCACCCGTAGCTCCTGTGAGGCAAGGCTGTATCTCATCAGTTCATTGTCAACCCACTGCCATCTTCTCTGAAAGTTGTGCTTGTCAGGAGATGCTCCAAAGCTACTTGCGTGACTGGGGTCTGTGTTTCTAAGCTCAGAGCTCCTGTTGAGGTTCCTCTGCTTGGATGTCTGCTGCATGGCTGGCTCCCTTCCCATCTCAGGGTTGGGAATGTGACCCATCAGAGTGGCATTGTCTGGCTTCCTGATCTAGAACAATGCCCATTGCTTTCAACCCTCTTGTCTTGTTATCCTTTCCTTATAGTGCTTGTTGTCTCCTTATGGAGTAAATCTTAATGTTTTACTTATTGATCAGCTGTCTTCTCGCTGCTAGAACAGGAACATGATGAAGGAAGACCCACTGCTGCCTTCCTTATTCAACCCTTAGGCCTAGAACAGCACCTGCCACTCAGTAGGGTTCAAGAGGCATTTGAGAAATGAATGGATGGATGCTTATGCAACCAAGAGAACCCTCTCCAGTCCAGATCTTTTGGTTAAGAGAGAGAGAGATGACAAAGAAAGAAGGAGAAAGGGGCAGAGGGGGGAAGGAATAGAAAGGAGGAGGAGGAAAAAATTATAGTCAGTCTTCCCCCAAAATGCTAATATCTTAGAAATATGAAAACAAGCAACAAGCAAAAACAAACAATTAAACCCAAACCATCCCAAATCTCCACTAATTCCTCAAAGTATAGGCAACACAGGTCCTCTGAAATCCTTCTCCAGGGACATGTGCTGGGAAAAGAAATGAGTATGGAATGTCAGATTTCCTTTTTATTTTTATGGACCAAGTTGCTAGTTAACAGTGGAAGCAATCAATAAACTTTAATGGAACACTATTACTTTAGGGTTGTAGTAAACTGAAGAATAAAGAATAATAGCTTTTCAACCTTTTTATCAGTCTGGGGAGCTAATTTAATATGCATGGAAAATGCATTACAATAATTTTTATAACTATGCAGTCCAGACCTCTCCTCTCTATAGATTTTCTAGGAAAATAACTAATGTGCAAAGAATCCAGCCCAAATACCTGGTACAAACACTATGGCTACAGCAAGTGAGAGCTGTCTAAGTTAATTCTATCAAGAATTGGGTGTTTACATTAAAGACGCCACTGGGTTCTATATCTGGCACGAGATGCATTGCTGGCTTTTTTTTTGCTTGTTTGTTAACTAGTCTTCTTTTAACAAAGTGGACTGATCATTCCCATTTGGAATCATTCAGGTTGTAGACAAATATACTAAAGCTTTAAGTATATAATTTTTAACCTCTTAGAAAGGTTGAATGATGTGTTATGAAACTATTACTGTTCACAGCTCAAATTCAATGCACCACAAAGGAGCACCATTAATCCTAATTTAACATGCATCTGCTCACAATTTGGAAGAGGAAATTGGCCAAGAACTGAAGAAACAGCCCATGTTGGAGCACGGAAAAAGTCTCCTTGTTCACCTCAAGGGACAGTGCAATTCCTCAACTCTCTGAGCCCAGAAGACTATGGCAGAGACAATTTGACTTTCACCACCTCACTGACCTTCCCTGGCCAGTTCTGCAGTCTGCAGAAAAAGTGCTCATTTTGTACTGCAAATCCTGTCTACTTCACACCTGTGACTATCTCAGGTCCCCAGGACAAAGTTCAAGGTCAAATGCCCCCAGATAGCAGGTCTGGCACCAGTCTAAGACAAGTGGAAAATTGAAAAGGTACTGAAACAGTCAGTCATTAAAATAAACAATCTGCTCTAAAGAAATCAAAATTTTTGCAAAAATTCACAAAAGATCAAAATGTGAAATAAGTACATAGTCAAAGGCACTCTGCTCACATGGAGCCTGGAGCAAAAGGAAAAACACATGAGACTGCTCCTGTTTTCATCTAAAAATTTGATACTTTGTTCATCATAAATTTTTGGCAGCAATTTAAATTTTTTTTAAAAAAATGCATTCAGATATTATTTATCTCAGATTAACTTTTCAATAACCCCTCAAATTCTGCACCTGAGACAAAATCTTCCTTTGTCAGCCCTGACAAATAAACTCAGAGCCTTCTGTCTCTGCTGTCCTTCAGTCCATTGTTCATTTCATCCTGTGACACAAGCTGAGTTGGATTGCAGGTGTGTGTGCCCTACTTTACCCTGGGATGGCAGGGCTATTGTCTTGCTAACTTGCAACCCACCCCAAGATATCCTCAATACGTGAGTAAATTCTGCCAAACATTTAAAAAACTAGTACCAATTCTACTCAAAAATGTGAGGTCAGCATTTTCCTGATGACAAAACCAGGTAAGAAGACAAAAGGAATGGAGGAGGGGAAGGGGAAAGAGGGAGGGTGGGAGGGAGGAGGGGGGAGAAAAGAAGAAGGAAGGAAAGAAGGTAATGAGGGAGAGGGGAAGAAAGGAGGAAGGGAGGGAGAGAGGGAGAGAGGAAGGGAGGAGAAAGGGAGGGAGAGAAGAAGGGAGGAAGAAAGGAAGGAAAGAAGGGAGGAAAGGAAGGAGAAAAGAAGAAAAGAAAGGAGGAAGGAAGGAAGGAAGGGAAGAAGGGAGGGAGGAAGGAAGGGAGGGAGAAAGAAGAGAGGAGAAAGTAAGGAAGGAAGGACAGAAAGGAGGGAGGGAGGAGCAAGAAGAGAAGGAAAGTAAAAAAGAAAAGAAAAAACTACTGGCCAATATCCCTGATGAACGTAGATCCATAAACTCTCAACAGAATACTGGCAAACCAATTTCAACTGCACATTAAAGAGGTCATTCACCACAAGCAAGTTGGTATTCATCCCAGAGATGCAAGATGGTTCGACATATAGAGATCAATAAATGTGATGTATATCATTGATAGAATGAAGGTCAAAACCTACAGGAGATTTTCAATAGATACAGACAAAAATCATCTTCCTTCATGATAAAACCACTCAACAAATTAGATGTATAAGAAGGAACCTTAACACATTATAAACCATATTAAAACAAAACAAAAGCATGCACATTCAGTCTTTCTCTTGTCCCCTGTCCCACCTTATCCTGCTGCTCCTTCTTTCTGGACCTGCAGTCCCCCTAAACCACACTAGACCTCACAGTGTTTCTTGATCATCCCAGTATCTCCTACCTTTGCTCCCCATTTCTAGCCTCTGGCACTTCTACCCTTTTCTCTCCTGCCAAGTGTGTAAGGAAAAGGCTGAAGGGCTGGTGGCAGGTGCCTAGGAACACATCCTGATTCTTGCCACTCAGTCAGTGCATGATCTTAGCAAGTTCCTTGGCCTCTCTGTGCCTTAGTTTCCTCATAAGTGAGATGAAGGCCGAGAAATGCATGTCTGATAGGGTTTTGGGAGTGTAAGTAAATGGATATACACATAAAGTCTTTTGTACAAGCTAGTGTGTGATAAGTTAGAGAAACCACCAGGTGTAGGGTACTAGTAGAGGTTTTAAATAGTGGCTGTTTTCATGCTGTGGTCTGAAGGGCAAGGGGGAGTGGTCCCACAGACCAGAGAAAGTATGACATGAGAACGACTGTGGCTGCAGGCCTTAGGGAGAAACAGCCTGATCTGCTTCCTCTTGCTTTCCAATCTCCTGCTATGTCCTTGTAACGGGGTCTAGGACCGGTGGCCCACCCAGACAATCTGTAGAAGTTAGGCTGCAGGACTTAATGTAAGGTAAAAGGGCTTGCCAGTGAATTGGGAGGGTGAGAGGAAGAGAGCCAACCACCTCACAGGATGGCAAGCAATATTCTAAGTAGTGCAAAGCAAGTGGTAGAAACTTTCTCTCCTATATGGGGACCCCAACAGAACCCAATTCCTGCTTCATAGGTACCTCTTTCCACACCACCAGGCAAAGGCAGACAGCATCTATGTAGAGACTAGGAAATATGTTTATGGCACCCTACTTGCTCTGAGGGTCCCCACGTCTTTCTCAGGACTCTATTTTTCTTGAGAGGAAACTTGTGCACTGAGGCAGGCTCCCCCTGGCCTTCACAGTTCTGATGATAATAGGTTTGTGTGTGCAACTGAATGAGTCTGTGCCCGTCCAACCATCTTTAGCTCACATTAATCACACCCTTTTACTCAAAACAGTACAACTCTGATCTCAACCAATTAAGCTTGTGCTGTTTAGACAAAGAGATTAATATAGCTCTGAAAAGCATAACCTTTGGCCATAGTGATGTCTTAAGATAACGAGCTTGATTCGGTGGGTTGGCTTTGTGGAGAGGTACGTTTTGGAAGAAGCATCTATTTGCAGATTCAAAGCCAACAGAAAGCACAGGAGTTCTGCTTGTGTACATGAAGCTATAAAGGAGGCTTAGGGTTCAGGTAGCCTGAATCACAGTGGAGGGTTTGGACACGCAGATCCTTTCCTTCTGGGAAAATCCAGCTGATTTTGACAAAGGAGCAAAATACAAAATGCAATCAAACAAAAGCAACCACAGCTATAACCCAAGTTAAAAAGTGTGTCTTATGAAATGCTGCTCAGAACAGAATCGTTTATGCTTTCATGAGCATTGAGAATGACTACACAGATTTTAGGAAGAAGAAAGTGTGATACAGTGGGAGGAGAATTGAGCTAGGAGTCTTCCGTGGTTTGGATATGGTTTGACTGTGTCCCCCAAGGTTCATGTGTTAGAGACTTGGTCATTGGTGTAACGATATGAAGAGGAGGTGGAATCTTTAAGAGTTGGGGCCTAGTGGGAGGTCATTAGTGATCCCTGCCTCCCCATGTCTTCCTGTGCTGTCATGTAATCTCTCCCTAGCTCATATTCTCCCACTGTGGTGCCATCTGTCATGATATAATGTAGGTGGGGGGCTCTCACCAGAGCTGGCACATGCTGTTCGGACTTTTAGATTTCAAACCTGTGAGCTCTTCACTTTCTAATTTTCTCAGCCTCAGGTATTATAGTAACAAAAAAGGAACTAACACAGAGTCCTGAGTTCTACACTGTATTTTTGTGTAGCACATGAATGCTCCTATGGGGCTACATATTGTGCCCAATTCTCACAATTGACAGATGGGTGTCATGTGGTCCTTTAAGCAAATCACTAAGTGGAAGACAGAAACCCATAAATGGAAACAGCAATACCATAGAAGGGCTACAGGGGAGTGATTCAAGCAGGTGCACCTGCTCCCAGGTATGTCTGAGAGCCCAAGCCCAGGAAATTACGTCCATTCACGGGCTTTGGACAAAGCTTCTGAGAGCAAGTAAATGGTGAGCTGAGTTTAAAAGACACAGAGAAGATCTGTCAGGATGGCATCAGAAAGAAATTCAAGGCAGGAAGAGGGGACAGTGTAGGCAAAGATAGGAAGCAGCAGGCAGGGATAGAGAAGCAGTAGCCATTCTTATGGATTTCTGGGATATTAAGTTTGAGATTCATCATGAGCAAAGTTAACTCCTATGGGGCCAGCACAACAAGGAACATGGTCTGTAAATTGAGGGGCTTGGAGATTATTATCAAAGCAGCAGGGATCTGAGCATGAGATGCAGTCAGCATTGCTCCTAAAAGGTCATTTTAGAGTTACCCAGTGCAGCTTAGCTAAGTTATTTCACTCATTTAAGTTCAGATTTCTCATCTGAAAAATGGGTGTTTGATACCATGGTCTCTAAGGTCATTTTTAGTATCTTCTAACCATGTATTTTTGATACTTTGGTGTCTTAGGCACTTGCTGGCTCTGGAAAGACTGACTCCCTGGGGTAAACTAATTCCTAGATAAAACAAACAGCTCACCTGCCCTATGCAAACAAGCCCAACTCCAGCCACCTCCCTTATTCACTTGTTATACACAGCAGTTCTGCTCTGCCCGAATCACCTGGCCAGGTGCTGGATAACTCCGGGAAGCCCACTCTTCCTCATAGCTCACTGTATTGAAACAAGCCAGTCCTAGGTCTGCTTGCCCTAGGCTTCATTCTTCCTATGGAAATCAGAATAAAAGCTCCTGCCTGGGTTGTCTCTCTCTTCCTCCCACTCTCCATTTTCAGACCCCTTCTTTTGCCTGCTCATCAGGCTGGTGCTTCCTCAGAAGACCCCATAGTGTGGCTTGCCCCTCCTCTTGGGATGTTTGAGTATAACAATCCAACTCTCAATACCAATCCTCTCTTGATCCATGAGCCTCTCATATGAAGAAGAGTGGAACCTATAGTTTAAAACACAGCATTATCCTTGGATGGAGAGTACAAATAGGCCCCTTGACAGGCAAGATGGACTAAAATCCTGCTTTTGGTCAAAAGTTGTGTCAACTGTGGGGAAGGAAATCCAGTTTGCACAGAGGTTCTCCACAGGCCAGCAGGAGCCCTTGGTCAATGGATTTCATCTCTCTGAAACTCAGCAT
Organism: Castor canadensis; assembly: GCF_047511655.1. Classification (NCBI taxonomy): domain Eukaryota; kingdom Metazoa; phylum Chordata; class Mammalia; order Rodentia; family Castoridae; genus Castor; species Castor canadensis. The sequence continues at coordinate 12,496,884 of NC_133388.1, read as the reverse complement.
CCTCATTTACATAACGTGGACACCTGGGAAAACATGGGGCATATTGTCTAGATTTGACATGTTCCAGCTATCCTCAGGTAGGATCTTATTAGATAAATCTGTCTCCTGTTTCCATCTATCAATCGGGAATAATTTCACCTTCTTCTCCTCATCCTACTGACAACAGAGTGGGAGACACTGCCTGAAGGTGCATTGTAGACTGTAAAGTTCTGTGTGGCAGAGGCCTGCTATTAGCATCATTGCTGGGTATGAGCTTGTCCCTGGCTGGAGGTGAGTAAGACTTTCAGGGCAGTGGTATATGATTTAGCAAATTATCTCTTCAGTGTGCTAAAGAGTCCGCCAGGAGTTTGCTCACCGTGGGATGAGGGAACAATAAGACCTCGCTGTATTCAATAACAGTGCTTTAATTATCATGATTATCTCACATTTGTATAAAGTCTTTGCTTTCAGGATCTCAAAGTACTTTACAAACATTAAGCCTCTTGGTCCCCAGGGGAGACACTAAGTTGATGCATGAGCTAGCGGGTCTCTCCTCTTCTTGGCTCAAAGACAGTTTCCTCCCATCCAGGTGAAGATAAACGGCATCTATTGTTGTGCAGTGTTTGGTTTAAGAGGTTCAAGGGATGCACATTTCGGACCAAAGTGAAAATTTAGAATGAGAGGAACTACCATTTCTGAGAGCCAGTGGTGTGCTAGAGCAGACTCTGGGTCTCTGTTAGATTATATAACAGTAATAAATATCCCTTACCTCATTGCACAGGTAAGGAAATCGCACCTCAGTGAGGCCGAGCTACAGACTCGAGATCACACAGCCAGAGACACTTGGACACAGGTTGGTGAGATTTGGACACCAACTGGTAGGTCTCTTTAAAGTCCAAATTGCCACTCTTTGCATTGTCCTCCAGACATTGCTTCTTTTGTGCCCCTGCCCTTTACTCACCTTTGTGGAATCTGCCTGCATTTCTATCACCTCAGCCTTAAGAATAAGCTGAATAGAGTGGGAGGCTGTGACCTTTCCAAGAGTCTGTGCTGACTCAGAGCAAGGAGTCCTCTGCCTCCTATGGCCCCATACAAGTTACCCTTCTCTTAGTTGGTTCAAGGTGCTGTGACAAAATACTATAGACCCAAGGACTTACAAACAGCAGAAAACATTTTGCAAGTTCTGGAGACTGGAATTCTGAAATCAGGAAGCCAGCACAGGTAGGTTCTGGTAAGTGCCTCCTCCAACTTGCAGGTGCCATTCTCACAATTTGAGGAAGGCTAGACGCCTCCATTGTCCCTAACCCCTTCAAGAGGATTCAACACTCATGACTTGATCACCTTCTTAGTTAGAATTTCAACATATTGCAAGAAAAATTATCTTTTCTATCAAAGTATTTGTTACCCTTTTAGAGTACTTAAATATTCCTCAGGTCACCATCTTGGGTGACTTGCATGTTTAAAGGGTCCTTGCTTCTTCTTCTGGATTCCTGTACAACTCCATTGCCTGCCAAACTGCATGCCCTAAACCATCCCCCAAGCCTTTTAGCCAATCGGGAAGATTGTGAACCTTTGACCTGGACAAATCCCAGGTGAAGGGCAGGTACAACTGCATCAGGGATATACGGAGGAGCCACTGTCAGCCATTTTGTGCTTGCATGTTTGCTTAGCTGGAGTGAGCACATGCTTGCACCCTCTTGATCAAGAGAAATTGCCTTGTCTAGATTTTCTGTCTCTTGTGTGTCTGTTTTCGGCATTGGAGGGTTATCAATTCCAACAATATGAATTTTGGAAGCACATAAGCATTCAGTTCATTGTACCCCTAAATGTAGCAGTTTAGAATGACCCTTTTATTATGCTCACAAACTTTTTTGGTTATAGACTTGGAAAAGGTAACTGGACACCTCTCCTTCAGCCATCATCCAGGAAGACAAATAGCAAGGTGAGTCAAAGGCAAGGGGCTGTAATCATCTTCAGCCTCATGTCTGTGCTTGGGGCTAATGAAGTGAATTTGAATACATGGCGTCTTCACATGGGCTGAGCTTCCTCACAGCATGGCAGTCCAAGATATTAGATGCCTTACATAGCCACTCTGGGCTGCTAGCATGACTGTTCTATACAGAGCCAAGCAAAAGCTACTCATCTTGCTTATCTTTTTTTAACTTTTTTAAAATTAGAATATATTCATTATATAGGGGGGATTCATTGTGACAATTCCAAATAGGCTTATATTGTACATTTGTTAGATCATCCCCAATGTCTCTCTTCTATGACCCCCACCCCACCCTACTTAAAACAATTGCAAGAGGTTTCTTCATTTTATTTTGTATAAATATATAAAGTCCATCAACCATATTCCCTTGCCTTAATCACCTTTATTCACCCTCTTCCCTTCCACAAGAACCCCCCCCCACACACACTCATACCCTATACCTATTTTATAGTGTGTATTTCATTATTAACATTTAAATTGATTTTCAGAGGTGTTTCTCAATGTACCTCTGTTGTGAGTATGTTTTACTTTGGTCCGTTCAATCCCTTCCATTACTTTCCCTTACCCCTTTACCTCCCGCCCCCATTTTTCTTTTCTTTTTTTTAATTTTATTATTCATATGTGCATACAAGGCTTGGGTCATTTCTCCCCCCTGCCCCCACCCCCTCCCTTACCACCCACTCCGCCCCCTCCCTCTCCCCCCACCCCTCAACACCCAGCAGAAACTATTTTGCCCTTATTTCTAATTTTGTTGTAGAGAGAGTATAAGCAATAATAGGAAGGAACAAGGGTTTTTGCTGGTTGAGATAAGGATAGCTATACAGGGCATTGACACACATTGATTTCCTGTGCGTGTGTGTTACCTTCTAGGTTAATTCTTTTTGATCTAACCTTTTCTCTAGTTCCTGGTCCCCTTTTCCTATTGGCCTCAGTTGCTTTTAATGTATCTGCTTTAGTTTCTTTGCATTAAGGGCAACAAATGCTAGCTAGTTTTTTAGGTGTCTTGCCTATCCTCACCCCTCCCTTGTGTGCTGTTGCTTTTATCATGTGCTCAAAGTCCAATCCCATTCTTGTGTTTACTCTTGATCTAATGTCCACATATGAGGGAGAACATACGATTTTTGGTCTTTTGGGCCAGGCTAACCTCACTCAGAATGATGTTCTCCAATTCCATCCATTTACCAGCGAATGATAACATTTCGTTCTTCTTCATGGCTGCATAAAATTCCATTGTGTATAGATACTACATTTTCTTAATCCATTCGTCCGTGGTGGGGCATCTTGGCTGTTTCCATAACTTGGCTATTGTGAATAGTGCCGCAATAAACATGGGTGTGCAGGTGCCTCTGGAGTAACCTGTGTCACAGTCTTTTGGGTATATCCCCAAGAGTGGTATTGCTGGATCAAATGGTAGGTCAATGTTTAGCTTTTTAAGTAGCCTCCAAATTTTTTTCCAGAGTGGTTGTACTAGTTTACATTCCCACCAACAGTGTAAGAGGGTTCCTTTTTCCCCCGCATCCTTGCCAACACCTATTGTTAGTGGTGTTGCTATTGATGGCTATTCTAACAGGGGTGAGGTGGAATCTTAGCGTGGTTTTAATTTGCATTTCCTTTATTGCTAGAAATGGTGAGCATTTTTTCATGTGTTTTTTGGCCATTTGAATTTCTTCTTTTGAGAAAGTTCTGTTTAGTTCACTTGCCCATTTCTTTATTGGTTCATTAGTTTTGGGAGAATTTAGTTTTTTCAGTTCCCTATATATTCTGGTTATCAGTCCTTTGTCTGGTGTATAGTTGGCAAATATTTTCTCCCACTCTGTGGGTGTTCTCTTCAGTTTAGAGACCATTTCTTTTGATGAACAGAAGCTTTTTAGTTTTATGAGGTCCCATTTATCTATGCTATCTCTTAGTTGCTGTGCTGCTGGGGTTACATTGAGAAAGTTCTTACCTATACCTACTAATTCCAGAGTATTTCCTACTCTTTTCTGTATCAACTTTAGAGTTTGTGGTCTGATATTAAGATCTTTGATCCATTTTGAGTTAATCTTGGTATAGGGTGATATACATGGATCTAGTTTCAGCCGCCCCCATTTTTCAATAGCCTCAGTACACATTCTTATATCCTCTACCTTCACAGATGTTATGTTTCACGATATTGCTGATGCTGTAATGCTGTATTGTTCTCTTTTCCTTTCCTTCCTTCCCCAAGTCCCATAGAGTAGTTCCACTATTACAAACATGTGTCACACATGAATTTGTATATGATCATGTTTGTTTTTTATCAAGTCTCTGAAGTTATATATGGTTTTAGTTATGGTCTTTTATTAGCTAAGTGATCCTTAAGCCCAGCCCAGAGTAGAATATCTGGGTGCTGGCAGAACCCTGCTCCTCCAAAGGCCCCTTCCTTGCCTCTTTTAGCCTCTCATGGTTCCATGCATTCCTTGGCTTGCGGGTATGTTTATTTGTCTATCTGCCCTTCTCAACACTGAGTCCTGGAAGGCAGTGACTATGTCCAATGCATACTTCAATTTACAGAACCAAATTTAGATCTAACATCATCAGAGGATGGCCAGTAATGATTTGATGAATGAATGAATGCATGGATGGATGAATGAATGAATGAACAGACAAATGAGTTGATGTGATCTCTCTCTCTCTGGGGGCAGCTATGTTGATAATAATTTGGAATCCTCTCTGTGTAAATGGAATTTTTTTAATTTTTAAATTTTATTTTGGAGGAAATGGTCTGTAATTGTGACATATTTTTAGAGCCTGGTAGGGCTTTTCTGAATTGTTGGAGGGCTATAGGGGTGGATGTGCTCACAGGTGTCTTAGTTTTAACACTCGGCATTTTCTTTTCTTTCTAAATGTCTGCTTCTGAGATGAATGGGTTGCTTTTTGGATGAATCATATTTATCAATATGCTGTTGAGATGTGACTTCTGCACATGTGCCGCCCGGAGGATGTGGAATAAGAACTCTGGCCTTTGGAAAATGAATCCGTGTGGCCAAGGCACTGGGTGATGTCACACATGCATTTGCATATTTTGCGTCTTCGTAAACATTCATTTTCTGCCATCCTGGCTTAAGTTATAGGAGAATTCCTCTGGCAAAGTGATTAGCTTCAGGGGGCAGAGATCATTCCAGTGAGTACTGTGTTTCCTTTGATACTTCCCCAAATTGATGTTTCCATCTCATTGTTTTGGTATTTGTTTTTTAACTTTATCTAAAGATTTTTTTTTTAATGAGGATTATTTAACAAAAGGCAAACTCTAACCACTTTCTTATGTAAAGCTGGTGTGACAATGCAAAATGTCAACAAGAGGGCAAGATCTGTGTCAGGGAAATCTTGAAACCTCTCAGTGGAATTTGCATAAAATAGTTCTGGTATTATTATTCGCTATTCTTTCCCTGACAGATATGTCAAGGCCTTGAAACCTAAAAGAACAATTATGCTATTGTACCTCTCTGAGGATTCAAGGGGTGTGTCTTTGGTGGAAAAAGTGCTATTAGAGCTTTGAAAGCCGCTCAAAGGCAACCCAAGGGACTCTTTAGCTAGTCATTTTATAAAGAATGTCTCCGCTCTAAGTGTCTTAAAGTACGTTTATTCAACGCATACTTTGAGCTTAAGAAAAGCTGTGCTAATAATTAATGGCTGTACATCTTTTTAAAGTCTGCTTTAGCTATAAATAAAAACTTCTAGGTGAAGTCATCATTGATTAAGTTTAGCTATGATTCTCATGTGTTGCATCCCCTATCTTTGTCAAATATCTTGCAACAAATGACCCAGATACTTTCTTACAATTATTTTTTATTTCACTAGCATAGCAGAAGCTATCACCATTGCCAACAGTGGACCAAATCAGGAACTAATCAGTAAATCCTTTCCTTGCGTAGAACTGGCTTAATTTAACATGTCTGAGATTATAAGAGAAAAAGTATTGATAAGGCAGGTCTCTGCAGCTGGAGGAGGTGCGACGAGCAGTGATCCGACTTTAATTTCTTCCCAAACTTGCTGATTATGCTATTCTCTTGTTTTGCCAGGCTTCAATGGAAAAAGGCAATGCTAATTTTTGATGGAAATAGTTTTGAAATTCAAGAAAGACACAGAGAGGCACAAAATGCCTGTGTCACCTGAGATGAGAAGTCAGCTTCAAAAATGAATGGAAACTTTAAATCAAAATGCTGCAAAGTCTGTGGGGTCAGGGAAAATTTGGTTCAAATGATGAAGAATTAAAATTCCCAGGCATAGATGAGCAGTCTGGGTTTCCAAGGAGGTCTAAGGTAGTGCTCGTTTCATGTACCTCACGGAGTTCAAACACGCTATTTGTTCCTTGCATCCGTGCATCCTTTCATGTCATATTTTTTAAGAGTTGGAAGGAGCTTTTGAAATCATCTACTGTGACCTGTTACTTTAAGGACGAACAAAGAAAAATGTTGAATGGGGAAATCTCATTGCAACTATTTAGTGATGAGGGTGGAAGAGAACTGTGCAAGGCTGCTGATTGCCCCCCAACCCCTTTGCCCCATCCTCCATAGCTAGGGAAACACCTCATTTCCTGCCCTACTACCACAGGACCACCATCTTAGATAGAGAAGCCTGCAGAAAAATGTACCACAGAAGGATCCTGACTTCATGCAACACCATATCACTCTTAAACTGACTGCTGAGAAGTGGAGCACTGGGTGTTCAGAGCACTGTGATTTTGGTCTTATCCCTATGACTGATGTCATAGCTGTTCTCTGGGTTAATTCTGCCATTCTTTTCTAAGTGTGATGGTCACAACTAGAATCTAGCTGTCTTGAGTACCTGACTAGCTCTGTTTTCCCCACTACCCCGGTGGATAACCATGTCATTCACTTAATTTCAAAAACCCAGTACAGTTCCTGACACTCAGAAGGTGCTCAACAAAGTTTCATAAGAGATCAATGGGTGGGTTAATTAGCCATGCAATCACTCTGCTGTGCCACACTGTCCCCTAGGTGTACTCAGTAGTAAACTTGGACTGATCCACATCACAATGTGTTGTTTGATGACAAAATGATTCATTGAAGCCACATGAAATTCTCTCTCTCCTTCCTTCTTGGTGATGTGTCTTGTGTCTTGCCAACTACTATTTGGTCAGAATTGCTTGTATTGTCTTGACACATGTTGGAGTCTTTAACAGAGGAAAGAATTGATTTTAGAAGTGGCATTTGCATTGGGCCTTATAGGTGAGCAGTCTAGGAAGCATGAAGATATAGGTGGGAAGTTATACACAAATACTACAGTTAGGGGCTGGGGGCATGGCTCAAGTGGTAAAGCTCTGCCTAGCAAGTGTGAGCCCTGAGTTCAAATCCCAGTACCACCAAAAAATATTATATTTAGCCTAGCTGTGGGGTTTTCATTTCATGAAATAGATGGTCTTGCCCATCCACCAGGAACACATGCTATGGAAAGTGTATGTGTGGCCTCACATATGCCCAAGGTTTGCGGGAGAGCCAGGGGGCCACTTCTATTCTACATAACTTACAGAATCTTAGATTTTTGGTGGATTCCAACAGTTTTTTTAAATTGTTTAATTTTCTGACATCATGAATTTCCAAATACCTTTGCCATGCTTTTGAGCAGACCTTACTTTTATGTGTGATTAATGTATGATTTTTGAAGTGTTACAGTTTAAAAAAAACAAAAAACAAAAACCTCACACTGCACCCAGAGGCTAGAAGGCACTGCTAGGGTGCCAGCATTACTGGGTCTAAAACCTGAACTATCTACCTTCACTTGCTTAGCTCTACATTCTTCTCAACTCTCTTAGCAGGTGTGACTGCTTGTCAATCTCTGCTGTGTGTCTGCTTGAAGCCTGTGATGCTCAAGTCATCTTCTTCTGGATTAGGAGTTCTACTGGTTCTTGCAAACCATGATCCATTATCTTCTCTCCATTATCCATCTAGCCATTGTCAACTCATCCATGTCATGGGTGTTGTGCCAAATTGAGGACAGAGAGATGAATAAGACCCAGACCTCCTACTCTTAGAAGAGCTCATGGTTCAACAAAGGATGCAGAGAGAGAATTCCAACATGGTGGAGCTAGGTTGGTCAAAGTCAGCAGACAGGCTTGAAGAACTTGCAGGAGGTAGCTAGGGAGAGGAGGTAGTAGGATGGAAACAGAGGGAAGACTGGGAATTCTGAGCAAGGTAATTTAGAGAAAGTTTCAAGACTGTATCAAAACATGCTTCAAAAGTGAGAAATGAGACTTCAAAGGAAATACAGGTACTGATATATCAATATGGAGAGTCCCAAAGAGTGAGCAAGCTGTGTGTTTTTATTACTGTAATTATTGTTATTACTGATAGTAGTAGTATATGTCTAGTATAAGAAACTCAGATTTTCAGAGCAGAGCCCAAACACACCTTGGTAGGTTTATTACTCAGCTAAGCTTCCTTATAGCCTGATAAGATCTATACCATTGCCATTCCCATTCTACAGATAGGGAAATTGAGGTGGAAGCCTTAGAGTTCACACAGTAAGTGAGATGACCAGGATTTGAAACCCAGGCTTGTGAGTCCAAAGCCTCGAGTTCCATCCCTCTTTCCAGTATTGTTGCAGAGAGATGTTCCAAGTTTGTGTTCATCTGCCTTTTACAGACAGAGAAATGCCCTCAGCAAAGTGAGATAATAAAAAGCTCTGCCATACATTTGGAAATTGGGGGTGGGGGAGCAGGATGCTTTTCCTTCTCTCTTCAGATTCCAGGCTCCTTGAAATGCAAGACACATGTGACTACATCTGCATTAATGTTGCATGTCACCTGGGCAGCTTTTATTTTAGGGAATGAGACTATGGGCCCCAAATTGGGTTGACATTTTCTACCTGAAAAGTCTGGAGATTTGTCATTGTGTGGGTGTCTTTTGCCCTCTGCCATGCCTTTCGTTCTGTGACTCATCTCTAAGTCTCTCTTTCTATTCCTAGCCTTTTTATTCTCCCCAGTTCCTCTCAATCACACGATTGTGAATGTTTGAATGTTTTCACTATCCAACTCCTCCTGCCCTTCCTGTTTAATAATGTCACCTTGACCCTGGGAGGTGCCCCCTCAGAAACTCAGCCTCTGCTCATCTTCCTGTCTGAAAGTCTCACCCCTCCTGGATCAGCAGCATCTATAGGGCATCTCCCTTCCTCCCCTAGCTCCCAAGCTGTCCAAGTTTAACTTTGAGCAATGCCAGGTAGGTGATGAAGTGGTAGGCATGATGGGAGATTTAAGCTACTGAGTGAAAGGAAAAGAACTTTTGAGTAGGCAGATGAAGGCTGAAGATGAAATTGCCAGGTGAATAAAAAGTAGCAAGCTAGGTTAGGAAAAAGTACTCCACTGAGTCCATTGAATTTAAACACCCCAAAAGATAAGGGGGGCTTGTAAAAAGGTTTTAGGAACCTGAGGATATACCAGGATAAAAAGGAAGAATTCCCAGATTACCCACAGCTCCCCTGTGCTTGGAGACAGCAGACCCTCACTGAGGCCAGAGAATTTGCTTCTAGGACAATTTCTGCCCTCACCTAGTTACATGAGTCCATGTGATAGCTGTGCCAATGAGACCAAAAAAATCCTTTTCCCTCAGAGGGATTCCATGTTTTTATTTGGAAAATTATAAGGTTAAATAATCAACCTTTGCAGACAACCCTAACTTCTATTATTTTTAGCTTCAGACCCAACCCAAGAATATTCTTATGCAAAGATTTATTGATTTTCTTCTATTCTAAAATCTATAGATATGCAAACTTGAAATTTTTAAATAAATTAGAAGCTGAGTACCATGGGTCACATCTGTAATCTTGGTTACTTGGGAGGCTGAGATTGGGAGAATTAAGATTTGAGGCCAATCCAGGAAAATAGTTCACAAGGCCCCATCTCCAAAATTACTAGAGAAAAATGAATTGGAGGTATGGTTCAAAAGATAGAGTGCCTGCCTTGTAAGCAAAAAGCTCTGAGTCCAAACCCCAGTGCCATCAAAAAAAAAAAAAAAAAAAAAAGGAAAGTGGGAGGAGGAGGAGAAGAAGACCCTCTACAAAGATACACCATTTATTGGTGTTTTTAACTCCAAGTTTCTACTTGTAATGATTTGGTATTTGTTAACCTGTTTAACACATATGAAACCAGGCAGCACATGTTTTGCAATGTTAATCCTTCATGTTAACATTTTATTGTGCACACTTCAGCCAGGCATAGTCTTCCTGAACACAGCTTTAAGCCTGCAGAGCCATCTATCCACAGTGTGGCAGAGCTGAACATTCATGGCATTTCTTTCCTGCCCTCTTGCCCTGTGTCCTCTTGTGCATGGCCTTCTAGATTGAGAGGGGCCCTGCTGGGAACTGTGGCATGTCCAGAAGGTAGTTGGGAGGGTCACTGAAGGTGCTTCTTGCCACACTGTGAGCAGTAAGAGATGGTGACATGCCAGGACTAACAGCTGTCAGGGGTACTGCATTGTGAGGCTGGAAGAGGCTTTGGAGAGGCAGTGGGCAGAGTTCAGAGAAAACTGAACCTGTGGGATGGGGGAGTGGACAGTCCTGGAAGAAGCGAGGCCAGAGTTGTAGTGTGTCCATGAAGAATGCTCCTGCCATGTCCCAATCCTCACTCCACTGTGCTCCAATCCAACTCAAGGAGTTAGGACCCATTCAAAAAGTGTATCAAGGGAGATCCAAGATGGAGACTAGAGTGCAGAAGCAGAGAGTGTGAGCTCCATAAACCAAAAATCTTGCTAAGATGCTGCAGCCACTCTTGGCTGAAAAAAGCACCAAGAAGAATCAAAACTTTGACACCCTGAACCCTCAGCCCACTTGGGAGACATCCAGCAGACCAACAGTTTTACTATTGTAAGTTAGCTAATACTAAATTACACACAGACCAGGGACAGAAATAGCATACATACACTAACCTAAAACCCAACATACCCACAAAACAAAATTAAACCAAGGGAAAGAAAACAGGTGACTAAAACCACCAATAGCCTATCAAGGGACATAGTTGCACAATACCAAGTGGAGCGATGAGAAGACAAAAAAGGGATGGAAACCATTTTCTCCCCCAAAATAACTGAATACAGGATTTAGAGGGAAATGAAGAAAACAGTTACCCAGTTCCAGACCACAAAAAGACAAAGATAAACTATGCCAAGGAACCCAACGAAGCCCACAAGAACAGGCTGAAAGAAGAAATCCTGCAAATAATCACTGAGAATTTCATGGAGATGTTACCAGACATGGTCAACCAAAATGTACAAGAGTCACTCAAGAAATTCCAAGACTCCAAAAATAAAGAATATGAGAAGACACAGAAACAAATAAACGAACTCATAGGAGCCTAAATAAAGTGGAACAGAGAACATTATAAATAGAGTGATAAATGAATTAAAGATGAAAATTGACAATATTAAAGAGGAAGTGACCCATGATATGGAAAACCTCAGAAAAAAGAATGAAACAGAAATACAAAACACAGTGGAAGGCCACTCCATCAGACTAGAACAAGCAGAAGACAGAATCTTAGAACTTGAAGATGAAATGGAAATTAAAGGAAAAACTATAGAGCTGTTAGTCAAACAACTCAAGACCTGTGAAAGGAATATGCAAGAACTCACTGACTCCATCAAAAGACCAAACTTGAGAATCATGGGCATTGAAGAAGGAGAAGAGGTGAAAGCAAAAGGAATTCATAATATATTCAACAAAATAATACCAGAAAATTTCCCCAGTCTAGAGAAAGCTATACCCATTCAGGTACAGGAAGCCTCCAGGATACCAAACAGACTTGGCCAAAATAGAACTACCCCATGACATATTATCATTAAAACAACAAGGACAGACAATAGAGAAAGAACATTGAAGGCTGTAAGAGAGAAAAAACAAATAACACATAAAGGTAAACCCATCAAAATTACAGCAGATTTCTCAACGAAACCTTAAAAGCAAGAAGAACATAGAGTGAGGTATTCTGGGCACTGAATGAAAATAACTTCAACCTTAGGATACTCTACCCAGCAAAACTATCATTTAAAATAGATGGAGCAATAAAAGTCTCCCATGATAAGCAGAAACTAAAACAGTATATGACCACCAAGCCACCACTACAAAAAATTCTTCAAGGAATTGTGACACAGAAAATAAAAGCAAACAAAACCATGAAAGGACAAGCAGTACCAAACCACAGGAAAAGAAAAGACAAGGAATCAGAGAGTAACATTGATTCAGCTGCACACAATCAAACCCTTAAACAACAAAAACAACTAAATGACAAGAATCATCACATACCTATCAATACTAACACTGAATGTTTACAGACTTAACTCCCCCATCAAAAGACATCTTTTAATAAACTGGATTGAAAAGGAAGATCCAACACTCTGTTGTTTACAGGAGACACATTTCATTGACAGAAACAAGCACTGGCTTAGGGTGAAAGGCTGGAAGAAGATTTACCAAGCCAATGAACCCCCAAAACAGGCAGGAGTAGCAATACTTATCTTGGCCAAAATAGACTTCAAACCTACATTGATCAAACAAGATAAAGAAGGACACTCCATACTAATAAAAGGTGAAATACCCCAAAAGGAAATAACAATTATCAACCTACATGCACCCAAAGTCAATGCACCCAGTTTCATCAAACATACGCTGAAGGACCTAAAAGCATATATAGACTCCAACATAGTGGTAGTGGGAGAATTTAATAGCCCCCATCACCAATAGATAGGTCATCCAGACAAAAAAATCAATAAAGAAATTCTAGAACTAAATCACACCATAGATCAAATGAACCTAGCTGATGTCTACAGAATATTTCATCCAACTTCTGCACAATGTACATTCCTCTCAGCAGCCCATGGAACCTTCTCCAAAATTGATCATATTAGGGTACAAAGCAAGCCTCAGCAAATATAAGAAAATAGAAATAATCCCATGCATTCTATCTGATCACAATGCATTAAAACTAGAACTCAACAACAAAAACAACAGTAGAAAACATGCAAACAATTGGAAGTTGAACAACACATTGCTCAATGATCAATGTCTCAGTGATGAAATGAAAGAGGAAATTAAAATGTTCCTGGAAGTTAATGAAAATGAAAGCATGACCTACCAGAACCTATGGGACACAGCAAAGGCAGTCCTAAGAGGAAAGTTTACAGCCATGACCGCATATATTAAAAGGACAGAAAGATCTCAAGTCAATTACTTAATGCTACATCTCAAACTCCTAGAAAAACAAGAACAAGAAAACCCCAAACAAGCAGAAAGAGAGAAATTATAAAAATAAGGGCCAAAATTAATGAAATAGAAACAGACAAATAAAAAACATACAAAGAATCAATGAAACAAAAAGCTGGTTCTTTGAAAAAATAAATAAGATTGATAGATCCCTGGCAAACCTGACTAAAATGAGGGGAGAAAAAACCCAAATTATTAAAATCAGAAATGCAAAATGGGAGATAACAACAAACACCACAGAAATCCAGAAAATCATCATCAACTACTTTGAGAACTTATATTCTAATAAATTTGAAAATCTTGAAGAAATGGACAAGTTTCTAGATACTTATGACAATCCAAAACTGAACCAATAGGATATTAATCACCTGAATAGATCTATAACACAAAACAAAATTGAAGCAGGAATGAGTCTCCCAAAAAAGCAAAGTCCAGGACCTGATGGATTCACTGCTGAATTCTATCAGACCTTTAAAGAAGAACTGATACCACCCCTCCTTAAACTGTTCCATGAAATAGAAAGGGAAGGAAAACTGCCTAACTCATTTTATGAAGCCAGTATTGCACTTATCCCAAAACCAGGCAAAGACACCTCCAAAAGGAGAACTATAGGCCAATCTCCTTAATGAACATTGATGCAAAAATCCTCAATAAAATAATGGCAAACCAAATCCAAAAACACATCAGAAAGATCATTCACCATGACCAAGTCAGCTTCATCCCAGGGATACAGGGATGGTTCAACATATGCAAATCTATAAATGTAATACAACACATTAACAGAAGTAAAGACAAAAACCACTCAATCATCTCAATAGAAGCAGAAAAAGCCTTCGACAAGATGCAACACCACTTTGTGATAAAAGCTCTAAGAAAACTAAGAATAAAAGGAATGTACCTCAATATTGTAAAGGCTATATATGACAAACGTATAGCCAACATCATACTTAATGGAGAAAAACTAAAACCATTTCCCCTAAAATCAAGAATAAGACAAGGTTGTCCACTATCCCCACTCCCAGTCAACATAGTGCTGGAATTCCTAGCTAGAGCAATAAGGCAAGAAGAAGAAATAAAAGGAATACAAATAGGTAAAGAAACTGTCAAAATATCACTATTTGTAGACAACATGATTCTATATCTTAAAGACCCAAAAAACTCTACCCAAAAACTCCTAGACACCAGAAACAGCTACAGCAAGGTGGCTGGATACAAAATCAACCTACAAAAGTCATTAGCTTTTCTATACACCAATAATGAACAAACTGAGAAAGAATATATGGAAACAATTCCATTTACAGTATCCTCAGAAAAAAATCAAATACCTAGGAGTAAACTTAACAAAGGATGTGAATGACCTCTACAAGGAGAACTACAAACCCTTGGAGAAAGAGATTGAGGAAGACTACAGAAGATGAAAAGATCTCCCATGCTCATGGATTGGTAGAATCAACATAGTAAAAACAGCTATACTACCAAAAGCAATCTACATGTTTAATGCAAGTCACATCAAAATCCCAATGACATTCATCACAGAGATTGAAAAATCTACCCTAAAGTTCATTTGGAAGCACAAGAGACTGCGAATAGCCAAGGCAATGCTCAGCAAAAAGAGCAATGCTGGAGGTATTACAATACCTGAGTTCAAACTATATTACAAAGCAATAGCAATAAAAACAGCATGTACTGGCACAAAAATAGACATGAAGACCAGTGGAAGAGAATAGAAGACCTGGATATGAACCCACATAGCTATGCCTACCTTATTTTTGACAAAAGCACCAAAAACATACGATGGAGAAAAGACAGTCTCTTCAACAAATGTTGCTGGGAAAACTGGTTATCTGTCTGCAAAAAACTGAAACTAGGTCCATGTATATCATCCTATACCAGTATCAACTCAAAATGGATCAAGGACCTTAATATCAGACCCGAAATGCTGAAGTTGGTATAGGAAAGAGCAGAGAATACTCTGGAACTAATAGGTATAAGCAAGGACTTCCTCAATAGAACCCTAGTATCTCAGCAACTAAGAGAAATGATGAACAAATGGGACTTCATAAAATTAAGAAGCTTCTGCACAACAAAAGAAATGGTCTCTAAACTTAAGAGACCACCTGCAGAGTGGGAGAAAATATTTGCCAGCTATACATCAGACAAAGGACTGATAACCAGAATACACAGGGAACTTTAAAAACTAAATTCTCCCAAAATCAGTGAACCAATAAAGAAATGGGCAAATAAACAAAACGAAATTTTCTCAAAAGAAGAAATTCAAATGGCCAAAAAACACATAAAAAATGCTCACCATCTCTAGCTATAAAAGAAATGCAAATCAAATTCACACTAAGATTCCACCTCACCCCTGTTAGAATAACTATCATCAAAATACCACCAACAACAGGTGTTGGTGAGGATGTGGGGAAAAAGGAACTCTTGTACACTGCTGGTGGGAATGCAAGCTAGTGCAACCACTCTGGAAAAAAATACGGAGGCTTCTTAAAACATAGATCTGCCATATAATCCAGCAATCTCACTCTTGGGGATATACCCAAAAGAATAGGACACATTTTACTCCAGAGGCACCTTCATACCCATGTTTATTGCAGCACTATTCACAATAGCCAAGTTATGGAAATAGCCAAGATGCCCCACTACTGACGAGTGGATTAAGAAAATGTGGTACTTATACACAATGAAGTTTTACTCAGCCATGAAGAAGAATGAAATCTTATTATTCTCAAGTAAATGGATGGAACTGGAGAACATCATTCTGAGCAAGGTTGCCAGGCTCAGAAGACCAAAAATCATATGTTCTCCCTCATATACAGATTTTAGATCTAGGGCAAATACAGCAATGTTGCTGGACTTGGGTCACATGCTAAGGGGAGAGCACTTATGGGAGGTATGGGGATAGGTAAGAAATCCAAAACAGGAAAGTGTTTGATGTCCCCACTGCAAAGGAGCTAATAGAGTAACCTTAAAGCTACAGAGGTCAATATGGGAAGGTGACCAGGAAATAGTGAAGAGGTCAGGTAGAGATGAGTCAATTCAGGTTGTAATACACTTGTACATGGAAGCAGTGCTAGGAATCTCTCTCTTAAGGATAGCAATGCTAGCTATCCTTATCTCAACTAACAAAAATGCTTTGTTTTTCTTATTGTTGCTTATGTCTTCTCTTCAACAAAATTGGAGAAAAGGGCAGAACAGGTTCTGCCCAGAAGTAAGGTGGGGGGGAGAGAGAGAGGGGGCAGAGGGCAGAGGGGATAAATGGCCCAAACAATGTATTCACGTATGAATAAATGAATTTAAAAAAAAAAGAAAAAACAGTGTATCAAAACAAAATCAAACAAAATGCAAACTCAAAAGTGAAGCCAGAGGACAGATGTGATTCCATGCCCCCATTCCTGTCTTTCTCCTCTTTCTTTTTTATCCAGTGCCTGCCTCTCTCTCCAATCCTCTTTTGTCAGACAGACAGACATAGGGCTATTGTGGAAGGCATAAGTGTGAAACAGTCATTGTAGATCAGGCCCTCCCCAAAAGCAACTTGGTAATATTTGGAGTACACACTTTACAGGAAGTGAAGCAGGATCATCAATTCTCAGCACAGAGCCAAAGCCCTGGACCACTGGCCCCACAGCTCAGAATCCTGGATAGGATTTAGCAAAGTCATCAATTCCCCAAGCTTCTCCAGCATGGCTGGTCATCCTACCATCAGGTCTGCTTAGAATAATAAAGTCACACTGTATTAATATCAGGTGTTCTGTCTTTATCACATCTTTAGTGAACCTAAAGTCATCCTGGGTCTCACCTCCTATAACCTTCACAGCATCCATGAGGCAGGGGCTGCATCCCAGGTGAGGAAACTAGAGACATGGACACCTAGGGAGATCGAGGGGCTCCTGGGAAGTGTGTTGAGCTGGGACTAGTCCTCATCTGGTCTGGTCACCAGCTGGCATTGAGCTTGACTCTAGCACCTCCGGTCAGCTCCTGTGAGACAGTGTCTACTGAACAGCATCTGTCTAGACCAGATAGGCTTTTCCTTTGACACACAACTCCCTGAACACAGACAGTGCTCAGATGGAGGAACAACTCAGTGGAGCCTCATTCAATACACACCCAGGAGGTAATTTTCTATATCTGTCTGTCTTCTCAACTGCATGCTCCAGGAGGTAGGATCACACCTGCCTGTCTGCCTGGTACCTGTAGCTGTAAGACTGCCAGGGACAGCAGAATCACTCAAAGGACTGCTGGATTTGGAGTTGGGGCTAAGGTGTGCATTTCAGGGCAAAAGAGATGATTTGGGGCCACTTTGGGCACATCAGGAATTTCTCTGGGTACAAAACTGTGGCATCGTAACAGCTCCTGCTTGCAACCTAGGACTGAAAAGTCATCTCTCTAGGGCTGACTGTCATGTGCATTATCTCTGAAGGGAGCCAGGCAAGCGCTTCCCATAACAACAAAGGTGCTCAGTGTTTTTAACTTATAATGCTTGGTCCATCTTTGGGGCACAGCCAGGCCATTGACTCTGCTGCTCACAACAGTGGAAAGGTGGCTGGTTGTTTCTGAGAAATAACCTTCCTTGCTTTCCAGGTGTCCAACCCTGGAACTAGTGCCACCTGGAACAAGACATCCCTTTGCACCACGCTCCCAGACCCTCTGGCCTTCTTTCCAGGTTCCCAGTAAGCCTCAGGCCCTTTTGATATATCGTTCCCTCTGATCTTTCCATATGCTCTCTCTGACCTGTCTGGACTGTCAGATCTCAGAAGTCATATCTTTAGGGAGTTCCCTCTGTGCCACACTGAGATCTGTCTGGGTCTCCTGGTATCTGAGGTTGAATTTTCTCCAAGACAGGGCAGCGTCTTACATAGGCCAACTTGTTTCTAATAAGCAGGAGCTGTCCTTAGGTCCCTCAATATGACATTATTAAATCACAGGCAATGTTTTTTTGAAGTCTTTATTGAGTCAAGAGCCTCTTTAAAATGTAAACACAAGCTGGGCACTGTGGCTAACACCTGTAATCCTAGCTATTCAGGAGATCAGGAGGATCATGGTTCAAAGCCAGCCTGGGAAAATAGTTTGTGAGATCCTACCTTGAAAAAAAACCCATCACAAAAAAGGGCTAAACACCAAATCTATGTAAAGATCTGACTTCTGATCCCATGCACAGGTCTCTGCTCAGCCAGAGACATTTCCTGTCTTTGAGCATCATCTAAGTGGCACCACCTTGCCCCAGGATCAGACCTGTATTGTACGTTGTGGAATCCAGTGTGTTATGTACAAAAGTATAACATCCCATGTGTCTTGAGCACTGGTTATGAATCAGGGATTTTTTTCTAGAAAATTCTACATGCATCATCTCTGTTCTTCATCATGATGATCGTATGAGGGTAACTATTAGTTTGTTTTCTTCACCAAAGTTTGGCAAACTATGACTTATGAGCCAACTCCCACCTGCCTCCTGCTTTTGTTCCATTGGCACATGGCCCACCCATTTGTCATTGTGTTGTCCATGGCTGCTTTCAGATGACAAGAACTGAGCTGAGTAGCTAGACAGATGCCATGTGACCACAAAGTCTAAGACACTTGCCATTGGGTCTTTAAGGACCAGGTTGGGAAGACCTGTGTTGGTGGCAAGGCTGAGAGATTACAAATGCTCACAGGACCAACTCTGCTTAAAGTCCACTTTGCTTTATCATGGATGTCCTAGCTATAATTGGCTCCTGTTTTCCTCCTCTCTTGGGTAGATTCCCACCTTCCCATCTAGCTTGGACCTCAGTTTCCTCATTGGTTAACTTGATGTAATGTCCCAGGGTGGACCACTGGAAGTTCACCTGTCTGTGTGCTGGAAGACTGGAGGTGGATTATTAGAGAGGACAGTGTTGGGATAATGGGATTTTTGACTAAGGGATGTCAACCAAAGACTCCTCCCCGAAGGCAGCACCATGTAGCATAACTTACATGTTCTTCTGATTGCCTTTGGGAGCTCAGTGCAAACCAGTCATAGAACCACAGGCTTGATCAGTGCAGGAACGCAGCTCTTTGGCCAACTCTGTCAGTGATTTGGAACTGTTGGCCTCCAAGTGACACTCAGGGCACCAGTTCTCATCTATGAAGTCAGAGGGATCTGCATTGTCTGTGGTTAAGATGCAGTTTGCTGGGCTGCCTCTGTCTCTGCACCTGCACAGAGAGGTGACCACCCCCAGGCTGCACCTTGAAGCTGTTTGCACAGATGTGGGACTGGCTGTGGAATTGTTGGAGCCTGTAATCAGTTTACTCTTAGTCAAGGCTTGATTTAAATTTTCTGTGTTCAGAATGAAATGGGTCACTTGACTTCTTTTCTTGGTTTCTTCCCAGAGGTGGAAGTCATTCTACACTGGTATTTACTCATTTAAGATACATTTCATTTTAAAAAAAGTTGGACATATGTGTATACACAGATAAGCTAAAGTGAGGAAATTCGAATATGTTGAATGATATATTATAGTTTTGCAAGTTGTTACCTTGGGGGAACACCAGGCAAAGGGTACCCCGAATCTCTCTTTATTTGTATAGCTGCCTGTGGACCTAAGATTACAATGATCACAAGTAAAAAGATGAATTAAAAGTTGGACCTGACATTATGTTTCCAGGACTTGTGTTGTTTATTCAGGTCAGGATATAAATGAACAGAGGCTTTTGTCTACGGAGAAAGTAGAATGGGAGGTGTTTATTCTAAGTTTGGTTTCTTTAAAAAATATATTGGGCAGAATTAGAAGTCTCTTTGCGAATCTGTAAAATTCCTTGGGCCTTTTCCCTAAAAGGTGTGTGTGTGTGTGTGTGTGTGTGTGTGTGTGTGTGTGTGTGTGTCTGTGTGCGCATGTGCCTATTGTGTATGTGTGTATACATGTTCCTGTGTGGACATGTGTGTGTGAGCGTGTTTGTGTGCACACGCTACAAAAATGCTCATAACTCTCAGAGAGGAATCTTCAATACAATACCCCAAGAAGCTTTGTAGAAACTGAGTGTGGTGGTCTATGCCTGTAACTCCAGCACATGAGAGGCTAGGGCAGAAGAACTGCGAGGTCTAGGCCAGTCTGCTTTCCTTAGCAAGACCCTGTCTTGAACCAAGGGAAGACAGCGGGGAAGGAAGGAGAGAAGGAAAGAAGAAAAGAAAGAAGGAAAGAAGGAAGGGAGGAAGGAAGGAAGGAAAGAAAGAGAAAGAAAAAAAGGAAGGAAGGAAGAAGGGAAGGAGGGAGGGAGAGAGAGAAAGAAGAAAGAAAGGGAGAGGGAGGAAGGAAGTTAGGAAATAAGGAAGGACGAAAAGAAGGAAGGAAGGAATGAGGGAAGGAAGGAAGGAAGAAAACAAAGAAAGAGAGAAAGAAAGAAACTTTGTAAGAGAGAGGAAACATCTGGGATAGTTTGGCACTTTGAAGCCCCCACCCCCAAATGGAGCAGCTCGCTTTGATCTAGTTCATACTTGGGATACTCAGTCAAGATTTCCTTTGGAAAAAAGCTTGTACTGCTTTAGAAACAATGTAAAATCCACTGATGTACTAAGTAGCAGGAGCAGAGGATGAGGCTTGGGGCCAGAGGACCTGTCTTTGAGACCCAGATCTGAGACAAACCAGCTTTGCAATTTGGGGTGGTGAGTTTAGCTTCCTGGCTCCGTGTGTGTGTGTGTGTGTGTGTGTGTGTGTGTGTGTGTGTGTGTGTGTATGTGTGTGTGTGTGTGTGTGTGTAGAGGGGTTACAATTCCTGCTTCTCAGGTGTTCTCTGTGGATTTAGAGTCTCCCATCTCCAGGATAGGGTCTGGCTTGTTCAGTCTTTGGACAAAGCCTTGCTATCTGCCTGAGGGGATCCAGGAGTTAGTCGAAGTCATCTCCTCTGTTTAGTCTTCCTTGGCCAAGTTTCCTCCAGTTCCAGAGTGGGAAGAATTCACAACCAGCCCTGGCCCCTCATTCTGTCTCTCTCTGCCACCATGAAAGAGAAGCTGACAAGTGGGGGGAAAATAACACTTGTAAAACTTACCTTAGTCTTGGGGAATTTACTTTGAAATTTGTGCCGGATAAAGTAATTAGTAAACCTGCTCTTAATCGCGTTGTGAAGATGTAATTTTTTCACACCTTCCCTGACTTTGACACTGTGGCTTTTGAAACTTCATTTTGCACTGTGCCTCATTGTTCTTTAATCTGCTGCACTCTGCTTTGAGTATCACGGAAATTTCGCACTTACTATGTCAATAACATCTGGCAAAATTGCCACCTATTAAGAGTAAGTGTTCTTTTTTCTCCAGTGAGAAATGGGATGGTGTATTATATTGGTTTCCCTTGAGAGGCTAAGGAGACAATTTTAAAGCAGACAAATGCATTAAAGAAATAACCCGAGCTCTAAGAAAAGGTTACAGAAAGTCAGAAACTTTTCCCGCCTTGTTCTTGGTTTATTTATTTATTTATTGATGGGGGAGGGGAAGGAGGCAGCAGCATCAAGAGATGTGGGTGGATTTTGCTGAAAGGATGCTCCCCTCTGTGCTAGTGGGGGGCTACTTCAGTTGTGTCTTCTGGAATGGTATTTTCCTGCCCAGCCTTGTATTAACTAGAAGCACCTGGCCTTTGTAGGACAGTCCCACCGAGAACCTGGCTCTTGTTGGCCACAGTGAAAACAGATGAGAAAACCTTTGAGTGGGGCTCAGCCAGCCAGCTGATATATCACATCAGGCAAGCATTTGATCTTTGGAACCTCTGCCTCCTCCTCTGGACAGAGACCATCATAAAGGCCTGTTAGTATCGGGCTGAGGGTCAGTTTGACTGGGACCCCTAGTGTTCTGCAGGTAAGTGATACCTGATGCCATCAGAACCACTAGCACCATTGTAACTCTGTAGGTGGTTGGTAAGCAGCTCAGGTTGACTTCCATAACATGTCAGCCCTTGGGACTCAAACACCTGGGATCCATAATTTCCAAATTATACATGAAAATATCCCCTTGTGGAGCAGGAACGGGATTCCCCACATCTGCCTCTCTGCAGACCTCTGACCCATGGTCCCAGCAAGAGTGCCATCAAGGCAGGACAGCCTCATTCTCCATCAGCGACGTAAAAAGTGAACAAAGATCCCAGCATACCAGACAGTATGACACTCTCAGTGAGTGGAGTGACATTACTTGCTGAGCTACTTCCTGAGTTCAGGGATCAGCTAGTCTGGTTCAGACTCCACTCCCAGAATAGCCTGGAATAGGAGGAGGTCAGGGCTGACATGACCTTGTCATATGGTAACAGTGATCGAGCAGTACTGAGTTCTTGGTCACCAATGTTAGAAACAAGTTTATGTGCCTTGTCCAGTGTATGAGCTGTGCCCTACCCTGGCATGGCCCCTTTCTCCTTGGGGACATGCATTCCAACCTGTTCTCCAATAGAACCTACACCCCAAGCTATTTTCTTAACACCCATGTGTGCCCAGTTACCTAGGCATACATGATTTTTCTGGCCTTAGACTCCCTTCCTCTGCTCTGGGATTTGGTTCCTCCTCCTCCTCCTCCTCCTCCTCCTCCTCCTCTTCTTCTTCTTCTTCTTCTTTTCTTCTTCCTCTTCCTCTCCTCCTCCTCCTCCTTCTTCTCCTCCTCCTCCTCCTCTTCCTCTTTTTTTTCTTCTTCTTCCTCCTTCCTCTCCTTCTCCTCCTCTCCTCCTCTCCTCCTTCTCTTCCTTCCTTCAGTGAAACTACATAAAACGACATTGAAGATCAGCGCTTTGCTTCTCCAGTGCCCTCAATTCTGCAGCTCACTTTTGTGGAAGATGCAATGTAATCATGAAGACAAAACTTCCATTACCGGGGTTCTGGGTTCCTAGGGCTCATAAGTCAGAGGTCATAAACTGACAGCCATGATCTGTAAAGTGCTCTGTGGATGTGTATTGTTGGCTCCTTTTCCACCAATTGCTGACATACACAAGTTGGAAGGTTTCCTAAGACAAACCTATGATTCAGATTTCTATTGAATCCACTGACAGCTATGGGAGCCTGGAGTCCACACCTGCAAATGGAAACCATCGCTCTATCCATGTGCTCCTATGGAGTATGTGCTTGGCAGGTTGTTGTGGTCTGACTCTTCCTTGGTCTCTCACAGCTGGTTTTTATTACTTATTAAAAATGCCAGGTTGGCTTTTTTTTTCTTTTGGGCAGCACTGGGTTTTGAACTCAGGACCTCATGCCTGCTAGACAGGCACTCTACCACTTGAGCCACTCTGCCAACTCTGTTTTGTGTTGGGTATTTTTGAAATAGGGTTACGCATGGCTGAGGTTGGCTCTTGAAGGAAGCATGTGAGTTTATAAACCTTGCAAGTAGATACTTTTAAGGCATCATTCCTTCATACATGACAAAATAGAGATCATACCTTCCTGGTGACAGGCCTGTGCTAGAAGCCAGAGATAAATGGACACAGTTCTGCAAAACTTGTCTCAGATGTTACCTCTTCCAGGCAGCTTCCCTTCAGCTACAGCTCCTGAACTGGTGGCTTAGAACAGGTCCTCCCCAAGGCCCGGAACTTAGAATCATCTCACAAATTGAAACAGTCAGATTACTTGTCGATTTCACCTAGTAGTTTGTGTAGCTTTCAATCACATAGGTCCTGGCAGGGAAAGAGTGTTTCTCCCTCTCAGCCTTATTTTTCTCATGTGTGGATGAATGAACGGGTGAACAAAACTGAAACTACTGTATCCTTAACTGCTCTCTCTGAACCAAAAACCTGAACCCTTTCTGCTCTAAAATTCTAATTCTCCATTGAAAAACATCAATATTTAGATGACTGTATTTTCGTCTCAAATGCTTGCAATATTTTATGTCCCGATAATATTTACAGGTTGTCCTCAGAGATAACTAATAGGATTTGCCATCAGCTCACAGGGAAAACGTATGGAGGATCACCCCTCATTACTCAAACCAGAGGGTGAGCACTCCCTGCCCCAACTCACATTGCTGTGATTCAGGGAACACCAGAGTGCTACAGGAAGGAATAATATCCCTGCTGTCACCCTGGTCTTTCTTTCACATTTACCACTTGGACAGAGCCATTTGCATCTGAATTGCACTTGCATTAAAATTTGGAGTTTATGTACTGCTGGTTATAAACCAAAAGACTCAGGAATGGGAGACTGGCTGAGCTGGGCTGAGCTTGGCTGAGCTGAGGAAACTTGTCATCCACTTTCCTAGGGGTGCCTTTCTCCCGACCACCACAGTTCAGAGGTGGCCTGCTCCTAAGTTCCTGAGGCCAAGGGAACATTCCTGGTGGCAAGTGTTTCCTTTCAAATGATGATGAAGAGTAAGAAGTGATTTCATGAGATGCAAATATAGAACTAATGATTTTTCTTTGCTGCTTTTTTCTTTGTATTTTCTTCCCACTCCTACCCCCAACTTTCATCCTTGTTCATTCATTACCCTCCTGGCATCTGTCTAAACTTCTAAGCCTTTTACTCTTTCTCTTTGAGGGCAGAAATGAAATTTAAGGTATTACATTGCCATGGTTCCTTTACTATGTTGCCTTCACTGGACTTCATCTCCCTGAGGGCAGCGAGCATGTCTAATTTACTTATATGGTTTCCCAGTGTGTCCAGTAGAGTGGAACAAGGAGATCAACAAAGGAAAAAATGAATGATACAAACCTGACTTTGGTCATTGTTTGAGGTCTTGTATAAGCCACGCACTGTGCTAATCTTGCTATGTTGGTTATTTCATTTAATCCTCAGAACTCTATGTAGCAGAAAATCTCACAGCTCTTATTATTGTTACTACCAGTAGTGTTTTTTACAGACAGGAAGATGAAGTGCCAGGAAGTTAAGTGACTTTCTCAGGGTCAATAGTTGGTAAAGCCAGGACTCAAACACAGTGCAAATCCAAGACAATAGACAATCTAATCTACATGCTCATTACAGAAATGTGAGGGGTTGGGGTGTAGCTCAGTGGTAGAGAGCTGGCCTAGCATGTGCAAGCCTGACTTTGATACCCATTGCATTAAAAAGTTAAGAATTCACTGTGTGCGTGCATGCGTGTCTGTAGTGAATTAGTCATAGTTTGAATGTTATAAAATCAGGATGTGAACATTTTTCTGACTCCAAGTCAAGCACACCACGCAACTGCTCGTTCCTATGTGGCCAGTCACATGGGCACACCATTGGGGTTAGTAATCGTCGAATTTAGGTTGCTCTAATGCAGGGAACTTGGATGATGTGGTTCCTGAGCTCCAAGAACCACACTGCTCTTTACCATTCTCTGGTGATTCACGTTCTCTCTACTTTGACCTGTCTCCCTGAACTCTTGCAAAGATTTGTGCTCTGCAGGCAGGTGAACTTTCCTATAGCCTAGGAATTAGATTTTGTGCTGTCAAACTCCCATGGGTGGGAACTGAGGAGGAAAAAATAAAGTTAAAAAATTACTTGCTTTTGGAAACAGAAATAGCTTTAGGTCACCAAAATGAAACTCTCACAAAGCAATTGGTGGCTGGCTGTGAACAGGTCCTTCACAGTTCTAGATAATGAGGAGTGTGGTAAGAATCTCCTAAGATTCCAGCCTCTTGGGAGAATTACAAAATCCCCTCCTCTTGAATGGGTCAGTGTCTGTGACTATGAAGGATGTCACTTCCCTGATTACATTACACGTCAATGCAAAGGATTTTGAAGATGTAACTAAGGTTCCCAACAGGTGACCCTGAGTTCATCAAAGGGGGACTCTTGGAGTGGGGGGAAGGGCACTTACTTGATCAGGTAAGATTTTCAATGCAGAGATATTTTCCTAGTACCTTGGAGGAAGTACATTGCCATATTTTGGTAGAGTCTATGGATGTCGGTGTATGACAAGGACCTAAGAGAAATCCTACAACCATGAGGAACTGAACTCTTGACAACAGCCAATGCACCTGGAAGAAGAACCTGAACCTCAGTTGTGATCACAGCTCTGTCAACCCCTGCCACCTTAACTTCAGCCTGGTGACACAGAAAAGGTCCTAGCTAGCTGATGCTGGGAAATTGTGAGTAGCTGTATAGTTTTAAGCTGCTAAATTTGTGGTAATTTGTTACATAGCAATTAAGTAATTCAGATGCTAGATCTGAATATTGGTATCCCCTTCTCCCAGTTCATATTGGAACTTAATCTCCATTGTGATAGGATCAAGAGATAGGGCTTTGGGGAAATGATTAAGTCACGAGGGCATCCCCTCACCTATAGAATTAGCGCCCTTATATAGGTTCAAGGTAATCTCCTCCCCTGTTCCACCATGTGAGGGCACACTGTTCTTCCTCTCTCCTACCACAGGGGATGCATCAGAAGGTGCCACCCTTGAAGCAGATAGCAGTCCTCACCAGCACCTTGGTCTTCCCAGCCTCCTGAGCTGTGAGTAATACCCTGATGCTACTTATACATTACCCAGTTTCAGGTATTTTCTTATGGCAACCCAAATGAACTAAGACATTGAGGATGTATCAGTTGGTGGTTGCCATAGCAACATTGAGTAACTGAGCAGCCACCAAATCTAATGGTGTGTAACAACAAGCACTTACAGTTCATGATCCTGTGATTGTCAGGCTCAGACACTGGAACAGCCTTGATCCTCTCCCCAGTCTATGCACCAGCTTCTCTCTGTAGTGCCTGAAAAGCAAAAGGACAAACAGAAATTTACAGGGTTTCTTGGACCTAAGTGAAGAAGTGGTACTCTATCACCTTTGCCCATACAGCATCAGCCAGAGCAAATCCAATGACCAAGACCAAAGTCAAGAGTTGGAGGAAGCTCATTCTACCCTGGGTGAGGCCACAGAACGGGCATGGAGGCAGTGAGAGGGCAAGAATTACAGTCAATGGTGCTATCCAGTGCAGTAAAGAAATGGCAGTGGTGACAAGTATATTGACTGGTGGTGATAAACAGGAGCAATGGCCCCAGGCATGTCAACTCAGACCCAAAGAGGATGGGAAACTGCGTTTGGCCAGGACAAGCTTCGGTCTACCAGTGCAGTTTCCCCAACACCTCCGCAATCATCCAATTCACAGCTGCTTGCCTTCATTTGCCTCCCTAGTTCTTCATTCTAAAGAAGCAGCCCTGTGATGTCCAGGGAAGGGTCACAAGGATGCCTCCTCCAGGGTTTTTAGCTACTATCCATAGTCAAGGAGCAGAAGAGCAAGGCCACATTTCAGCTTCCATTCTGATGGTTTAGGACAAGTTCAGGCAGGTTCAGGTGCCTGGTCTAAATGCTATCTCTGTTGAAGCAGGACTCCATTCATCCATCCACACTCCTTCAATTTATTGGACACATGGTATGCCCCAGACAGAGTTGTCATCTGGGGTAGGGGAAGGCAGTGCAAATAGATCTTACCCTACTAGATCTCTTACATGGTCACATCCAGAGGATGGAGCTCGTCTTTGAAAACAATCAATCATGATAGAAGCTGAAAGACTCCAAAGAGTTATGTGCTAGGTCCAGGACTCCAAGGTGGAAGACAGCGGGCATCGGGAAGCGTTCTGTGGACAGAAGCATGTACCCATGAAAGAAAAGCATCATCCTCCAGGAGAAGAGTAAGATTTTTTTGTTGTTGTTGGTATTACTGAGGTTTGAACTCAGGGCCTCAAGGTGTACCCCTTGAACCATGTTCCCAAGCTATTTTTGCTTTAATTATTCTTCAAAGAGAGTCTTGTGTTTTCACCCAGGGTTAGTCCTCCTGTCTTCCCTCCCTTAAAGTTGAGATGACAGGCATCTACCACCACCTTCAACTTTATTGGTTGAGGTGGGGATCTCAGTAACTTTCTACCCTGGATGGCTTTGAACTTCAGTCTTCACAATTTTGGTCTCCCAAGTAGCTGGGATTACAGTGGGAGCAATCCGGATTAGCAAGGGGCCAACGTCTGCAGCTGACCTTCATGACCTGAAAATCATGGATCCCCAGAGGGTCTGCTGAAAACTGTAGGTCTTCTCCCAGGATCCTCTCCCAGAAATGTATGCCTGCAACTTCCCAGATTATCACCAAAAACACGCTCTCTGAGATGCCCTGGGGGCTTCCAGCACTCTCCATCTTCCTCTGCTGAGCTGGGAGTCCCCAGGCAGAGCAGGCAGACTCCATGCTCAGAGCCTGAGAAGGTGTCCCTCTGTCTCCCGATTGCCTGGGGCTTGTCATCTCCTGGTAGCATATGGGCGCCACTGCCAGGAGTTCCCAAGAACCTCAGAGGGGGAGGTGGGGTGGGCTCTATCTCTTAACCCATGTGTCAGCCAGTGAGATAGGGTGGGGCGGGGGGAATGGGAAACTGACTCCTCCATAACACTATGTTACCTCCAAGGGAAAGAAGGTGGACTCAACACATGAGCTCAGAAAGGCAGCATTCTGTCAGTCAAGGGGCATTCATTTAGATCCTGCTATCACTTTTAGTTCTCTCCCTGTCTGACTGCTGACCACTCAGTTTCTGTTAAGCATGAGGAACAAGCCCAGAATGGACCCAGAGCTTCTGCAACGTATGGCAAGAATTTAATTGAACAGGTCTCTGAAGAACCCTGACAGCCGTCCAGCACTAGGCTAGGCTCCATGGAAGACCTCAGAGCAGAGTGGTTACAGAATTGTCATTGGCTCCCCTCTACCTGATAGTCCGTGTGTGATCGTGGAACAACTTTTGTTCTTTGTGACCCAGAGGGATTAAGCTAGCCATCAACAAAAATAACAACAAGGAATTTGTAAACACTGGCCAAGGCAATGGTGAACTAAGTCTGGGAATTATAAAACCTGAAGAACCCTCCAGTTTGCTCTTGCCTTTAGGTCGGGGTGCTTGCTCCTTCCAAAACTGGAGTGCCGAGCGCTGACCTCCCTATGCTACGATCTTTCTTGTTGTTGGGTTTTGCATTCAACACTACTGCTCCTGTGACTGCAGATGGAAAGGGCACCAACCACCACCCACCCAAGATCTCCTCACCACGCGGTTTCCCTAAGCACAGACGGCAAACCCTCATGACCTTGTTCTTTTATATGTGTGTCTTTATTCTTTCTCTTCTTTCAAATAGGGGAAAAACAAAACAAAACCACAAGCCTATCCTGCAGCCCTGGTGCCTACAAGAGGCACTCTGTGATTATCCACTTTGGTTTACTTTCTGGGGCTCAAAGTAAAGATTGGTTGTCCCGAACCAATCTTGGGTACATTCTGAGCCTTAATTTCTCAGCACTTACTGCTGTACTTCTTAACTTGGTTTCTTTAACCTCTTTCCCACTACACAAATGTGTGCACACACACACACACACACACACACACACCCCGCAGCGCACACTAACACACTCATGTGAATTCAACTGCAATAAGCACATGAGTTCAGTTTTCCATGCAGTGGAAGACGGCCTCTGAGATAACAGGAATGTCAAGGAGTGATTTTCCCTTGCAGGACCCAGAGATGGAGGGAGGGGAGAGGTTAGGAGAGGTGGTCTTTCTTGCAGAGCCCATGAGTCTGGTATACTTAAAGACAAAACCAAAGACAACTTCTTTCGTTTTTTCTGAAGCTCATGAAAGCCTAATTCCTCCAGCTGTTTGTAGGGAAAAATAATCCTGAAATGAGACCCACGAGGCCCTGAATGGTTGAGTAGTTTTCCTACTGTTGGTGGGGCAGGAGAGGCAGGCTGAGGTAGAAGGGCTCTAGATCACCTCCCCAGCTTTGCAGCAGCCATCGTGATCTGTCTGTCAGTCTTTAACAGCCTGTAGAAGCACTCCGAGGGTCGGGGCCTGAGCTGTAAATGCATCAGGTATGTGGAAAGATGGCTGGCTCTGCCATTATTGCTGAATTGTATTTTCTTCAAATGTCTTTAGTAGACCATAAGAGGAGCCTTACAGAACTCATTGATTGGTGATAGAGTCCTGCCCGTATGACCTCTCCTGCTGTGGTAGTCACCAGCATGGGCAGAAGCCTGTGGCATCCTGTGGGTGGAAGTAGCCAATCTGAGTCTACAAATTTGGCTGGCAACCTTGCTTTTGTGCTGTTTTGTTGGTTTTCAGA
The DNA here is from genome assembly GCF_047511655.1 of Castor canadensis. NCBI lineage: Eukaryota > Metazoa > Chordata > Mammalia > Rodentia > Castoridae > Castor > Castor canadensis. Next base: position 12,466,712 of record NC_133388.1, on the reverse strand, counting down.
GCAGTCATCTCTGCCTGTTCGTTACCTGTTTAGGTGTTTTCTTTGAGTCCCTCGATTCCTTGGGGGGAAGGATGGAGTCCGGAAGGAGGTCTGAGACAGTGATGCACAGCACCTATGCATCAGTTTCCCTGGCTCTAAAAAGCAGGGTAGTGGACCCTGAAGTGCCTTCCCCATAGGCTTGTCAGAGCATTGAAAGAAACCACTGATGTGAATATACTCTGCACACCATGAAACAGGACATCGTGGACTAAATTTTGATGAAGGTGAAAAGTATTTCCTCTTTCAGGCAATATAGACGTGTGTGTGGATACTCCCCCCACAGGTGCCATGCCTTACCCTTTTCTACTTCCCTGGCACTTTTACATACAGACTCTTACAGATCACAGTCCAGTAGTTCTTCGTGGATAACACTCCATTCCTCATCACCTAATCACGTGCCTGCTTCTCCTTCCCCACTGAATCTTGTGCTTTCTGAGGGAGAGGACTGAGCCTCCCTCACCACTGTGTCCTTGGGGTCCCAAAGAAGCCTGAAACTCTCACAATGTACATTTGTTGTTGCAAAGGACAACCTGTGTGCCTTTGTGTGTCTGATATGTGGTGATGCTGGGGAGATGCAGCCATGTTTAGGTACCAACTACTGCCAGCCTCCAGGAGCTCTCTTTGCAAGCTATTTCTTTCACTTTCCAGAGGGGAAAACTGTTTGGGGAAGAAGCAGCAATTTGTTCAGGAAAGTCTTTTTAAAACCACAGTGCAAAATACAGAAGCCATAAAAGCAGACTTGATGCATTTGTTTTGTGTAAAAATAAAGTGCCTGTCTTGCAATGTATGTGATAGAACTCAGACTAATTTCTTTAATATATAAAAAGCTCCTGGTAATCACTAATTTAGAAAAATAAGTCAGTAGAAACATAGCAAGAACACTAATAGGTAACTCACAAAAACAAGAGAACATAAATTAATGTTAAAAATAGCTTTTTGACTTGTTCCTAACAAGGAAAACACAAAATGCTACTGGGAGTGGGGATGAGAATGGGAAAAAGGACTTTGCACACGTGATGTGTGTGAGTGATGAATCAGCATACCCTCTTTGTAGGACAAATTGGCCATGTATCAAACTGATCACAATTTACACTGTTTAACCTCAAGGTTCCACTTTAGTAAATTAGCTTTCTTATACTGACACAAATTCACAAAAATGTGTTCTTTGTAGCTTTGTTTGGGATAGTGATTGATTGGAAATGACCTACCTTAGATCTGTTGGTTAAACAAAATACAAACTATCTTGACAACGAAGTACCATTCAGCCATTAAAAGGAAAAAAGCTATCTATCTATCTGTCTACCGACCTATCTACCATCTATCAATAAGAAATGATCTCCAGGATTTATTGTAAGTGAAAACAGAAAGGTGCCAGGCAGTGAGCCTCATATGTCACCATTCATTAGTGGGAGACTTTTCATTTGTCAGAGAACAAGGTAGAGCTGGCCACGACTATGTTGCCAGTGCTCTTTTGTTTGTAAATAGCATGTGTGATTCACCTAATTTTTAAAACACTAAAAATCAATACTAGTTTTATAATAATATACATTGATAGAGGACATTTTATTAGTTTTTATAATCAAACACCTGACATTTTCAATACAGCCCATTACCCTTGAATAAATGAAAAAAATTAAGTTCAATGTTGCTAGACCAATATGGCTGTTAATTTCTGTACAAAGCCAACTCAACATGGTTATCTGAGTTACTGTTTTTCCGAAGTTGACAGCACAGCTAAAGTTTCCAAAATCCAAATTATACATTTATATAAAATGGCCAATAAAAATAATAGCAGTGCATTAACATTTAATGGCACAAATCCTCACGGGATTTATATGTATATACTAAGTACATTTGTCTGAGTGCATACAATAAATTTTGGTATATTAAATTTTATTTATTTTTATCTTATTTTATCATTTGTAAATTTTACCTATAGTATGTCTTACATCACAGGAATGCAGTGTAATTGACCTAGTTACACATTAACTAGGTAAAATACACATTAATAGCATATAAATACAAATAGATACTCTGCAGGTATTTATATTGTTTTCTAAACATAGAAAAAACTGAAGATAGAATAATAAGTAAATTTCGTTTTTCTCTGGGTAGTGTAACTTTTTTATGCTCTTAATGGTTTTGTATGTACGTATATATCTTAAAATTTGCATTTTAAGTATAAACGTATACACCACATCTATATATAAAATCAACATAGGTTATTTAAGCTTTGTTTAGTTTTCTTCTTTTAATCTGTTTTTAAGATGCAGGAATATAACCATACACAATAATGGTAGTTTTACATGTACCATTTCCTCTGGGAGTCCCCCAGCACACTAGAGGGAGCCCATCCAACCCTGTACAGTGCTCCCATTTTACAGATGAGAAAACTGAATCTCACTCCAGTTCAATGAGAAGATATGAGGCAGAGGCATAGACTGTCCACCAACCTGCTTTTTGGATCCAACTTTGAAGACAGTGTAGGAAGCAGCAAGGTGTCTTGAGATCCTGAGGACACCAGCCTGGCTTTCCATAACATGTCCTTTTCTAGCTGGAGGAGGATGGCATGAGATCTCTAAAGTGAGGCTCATACTGCATGGTAAGAATTTCTACTGCTTTTTCTTCTCCCTTCTCCATGTCACTAATATATTTCTAAAAACATGATCGTGGTCCCAACATGGATGAGTATATTGCATAGATGCTAATGAAAAATGGGAGAACACAGCAGACTGCTTTGTTTCCCTTTGTGATATATTTACTTATCCTCATTGTATAAACTAGAAAAACAACAACAACCTTGAGTCTCTGACACATGGGCTCTCCCTTTGCCTTGTGCTGGCTTTGTTTCCTGTCATCTTTACACCAGGGACTGAGGAGCCTCTGTTAGGGTCTTCATCAGTAGCCTGGGATCCTGTCACTCCATTACTGGCTCAGAGCTCTCCACTGGCTTTGCCACCTCGCCTGAGTGGAAAAGCCAAAGTCCTCACAGTGACCTCCGAGCTGAGCTTCTGCAGATCTGTTCCCACCCCAATGTGTCTGTTTGATCATTCTGCTCCAAACACATGTCTCTTCGTAGGCAGCCATGCAACCTGGTGTCCTCAGGCCTTGGAACCTGCCCTTCCTACATTTGGATCTCTTTTCTCCTTGAGGGACCTGCAGCGTCTTCCCTTACTTCTTTTTGTCCTTACTAAAATATTCTCTTTTGTGTATGAGAGTTTTCTTAATCACAGCACACACAATGCTAACACAACGTGCTGGGCCTACACAGGGCTCTCTCCTGACTCATCGCTCTCCATACCAGGTGTCACCAGGTGGCACTGTGTATAGAACCTTCCCTACCCCATGACTAGAATGGAAGCCCCACCAAGACAGGGACTTCATCTTTCCTACTCACTACCACCACGCAGGAGTGTGCAGATATGATTATGGATGCAAAACCACTTCAAAATTGTTCTGTGCCATGCTAAGGAGGGATGATTTTCACTATCCAACTTTCTTGACCTCTGACCTCCCACTGGAAGGATCTAGATCTGTGGATTGGCATTTTATTACATATGGTGTCATATGACGATGTAATAGGCTCAAATTTTACTTCCTTATGTGATAAATATTTATTCAGCAAAAGCAGTCTAGAGATTTGACACACTGATGTCACACCCATTACTGTTTTTTAAGTCTTCCACCTGGTACCTAGGATGGTACTAGCTGAAGAGTCAGCCTTCCTTAAAATGGGACCACAAAAACAAGTCACTGGGCTGGGCACATTTAGGAACCCATCCTCTACCAAAAGCTGGGTTAATAAATGAAGAACGTCAGTTTCTCGGTGCAAACATGCTCCCAGCTTAGTGAAGAGCTTTTCAGCTTGAGTTTGTTTGGATGCAAACAAGATGGGTCCAAATTTCTGTGTAAATCTGAAACTAGACAAGTTTCACACAGTTGCACATTTCAGAAAAGTTCTGCTCTCATTTGGTAAGTGTTCTGTGGATCCAAAAGAAGGAAAAAAAATCCCCTTGTACTTTCCAATTGCAAAATGATTCTTTATCTCCTCTCCAAACCCTTCATGTGCAGTGTATTTGCGAGTGTAGACTGGCTTTCTGGTGTGTGTATTCAGTTCCCTGATGCTGTAAGTCACTTTTGTGTCATGTCAGTTTGGGACATGCTGTGAAATTTGCCAGGACAACCTTGTGCACATAAATACAAAATGCTCCTTTTCACCCATGGCGAGCTTTTTCTACACACACACACACACACACACACACACACAAAACTTCTTTATCTTTTTGTCATTTTCTGTGTTAACTACATTCTTAAAACCTGGAGGTATGCCAATTGTTTTTGTTGTGTTTTTGCAAAAAGAAAAAAAAAACAAAAGTTTTTTTTTTTTGGTAATTGAAATGCATGACAAATTACAGACAGGTTTTTTTTTTCTTCTTCTTCCTGTCTTTTTTAGAGTAGAGTGTTCTTAGAAAAGTGTCTACTTACTGAATTTTGGAAAAGCTGAATGTGCCCAAGAACATGATAGACCCATGTTGTCATGGTCTGTATTCACCATGGGCTAAGAAGGAAGAGAGTTTGGACTTTAGTCATGGCAAGACAATGGTGATGCATGCCAGGTGGTGGGATGGCTAGAATGGAAAGTGGGTGGTTGGTTTGTTTCTGCACCTGTGGGCTGTCAGCCAGGTGGGCAGGGTAAGGCTGGCAACAGTGAGCAACAGGTCCTTGGTTTTACTCAAGTAGTTATTCCAGCAGTAGGAAGGAATCTGTTCTTAGCTTCCTTCAACTTGTTCCTGATAAATTTCCAGGAAATCCTGTAGTCCAATAAAAATCCATGATTTCAAGTCTGAGGAAAGATTTTGTGTTTTTGTTTTAATTATTTGGTGTTGGCATGATATATGCAGGCCTAAAGTACCAAGGTGAAACTCCTTGGACTGTCAATATGCACATTAAAAAAAATGAAGGACAGGACTCGAAGGCCTTTTCCAAGGGTGGGTAAAAGTGGGAGGAGGGTGGACATAGAAAAGGGTGAATGAGGGTGGATATGGTGGATGTGTTTTGTATCATATATGAAAATAGAAGCATGAAACCTGTTAAAATTGTTCTAGGAAGGGGGAGTTGGGGGAAGAGGGAGATTGATGGGACAGGTAAATTTGACTACCATACATTGTAAGCACATAGGTAAATATCACAATATATCCCCTGTACAACTGTCATATTCTAATAAAAAAAGTGTTTGGTTTTAGAGTGTTATTGTTGTACTTTTTAATAGTTTCTTTTAGTAATTTGTTTTTCCCAAACTGATTTTTTTTTTCTTTCAGAGACCATAGAAAGAACGTAACCTGGACCAAGGAATGCAAACCTGGTTTCACATGGCTCCTGGTTAAGTCCTTGCTGCACTGTGCAATTTTAAAAGGCCAGGCAGTGGGGACTTGAGTCTCTCACCTTGTGTGGAAGCTTGTGCGTGTCCACAACTGTACCTTTTTATCTCAAAAAGATGTGCACAGGGATCCTTACCTGTTTTCATGCCCTTTTAAATTTGTAGCTAAGTCTATAAAATTTGGGGAAAAGCATATTTTTTTTCCCCAGTTTCCTCAGTTCTGTCCTTCTGACTTAGTCAAGAATATAACAGAAATGACGCCAAGTCACCTGGCAAGGCTGAGGATAGCAGGGTGCAAAATTTCAGAAAGTATCAAAATTCCAGTCATAAAAGAAGTAATTTAATGCAATGTTTTTTTAAAAATTAGAAATGATGCACACAAATCTACAATGAACAAAATATTTACATTTTAAAGAAAGATGAGATTGAGCCTTTTCTACTGGTTTTTGAAGAATGAAATTTATATACCAGCTTCTGTCATTTCAAAGATGATTTGGGGAAACAAATTTCAGGGAAACTGTTATCACTGATGTTTATTTTGGGACTGAGGGTTACAAGCCCAGAAGAGAGCTCTGAGACTCGTTTCCCTTCTCCTTGGCTTGCAGCTTCCTTTCCCTTCCTGGGCGAGCACTTTTGAAAGCCTCTCGCAGGGGGAGCTAGGGAGTCACAGGCTGCTCAAAGACACTCTTTACAAAGGGACTTTTTTGTTGTTGCTAGATTTTGCTAGCAACTTTTGAGTAGGGCCAAGTCGCCTTTTCAGGAATGGGCGAATGTCTGTTAAGGTCATTGTCAAGCACTTTGGATCAATTAGTATGCAGATCAGAGCCACGGAGTTCAAAGGTATTGTTCCAATTCAAATCACATTAAGCAGGGCAGAGATGAACAGGGAGCCTGACCTTAATCACCAAGCTTTGCCTATTCACCGAGTGTGTGTGTGTGTGTGTGATGGGTGAGGGTCTGGGTCACTGCAGAAGACAAGAAAATTCTTATTTGTGAAACATAACAGTACATTTCCTTCGGTGCAGATTTGAGGAATGATAATTGAGGGTGAACACGGTAGATCTATGTTGCATTGCACGCCTTCACACATACTCAGACACATGAAAATGTCTTGGGCAAAAAAAAAAAAAAAAAAGGAACCTCACTAGTGTAATGCCAGGGTAAGTTGCTCCCCCCGCCCCACAACCTTACTTGTAAACAATCCTATTTAAAATGTGCACGATTCTTTCATATTTCCCCCCCAACCCGGGCCAAGTGAAAGGACTTGAAATGCCACCATCTGAAACAAAATCTCTGTGGCCTCGATGTATCTTTCAACTGTGTGGTTAGAGCGATCATGGACATAAATGAGGAAATTGTGAATTTAAAAAAAAAAAATCACAGGAAGAATTCTTTCCCTCTACCTCTCTGCTCAAAGGAAAACTCAATAATTTTCCTGATTTGCTGGTGATACACGTTGGAATGTAGGCAAACCAATCGACGCCACACGTTCCCGGTGTCCTTAAAAACATCCAGCGCGGGAGGTGAGAGACACAGACGCGTGATGTAAATAAGGTTCGGGTCCATCTATAATTATATCTGCAGCACACAGGAGATACTTTTATAGTTTGGGCAGAAATGAAGACCGACATGGGGATTAGCCTTTGACAAAAACGTGACATTTAAACAGGTTCACCTGGTTCTGAAACCCTTTGCCCTCCGAGTCGCTGTTTATCTGCGTTCCACGAAGTTTGCGGCTTCGATTTGGATAAACATTTGCTAAGCCCAACAATGACTGCTGTTGGACTGGGTTACCCGGGAAGCTGTAGGCTGCTGGGGGTTGGAGGGGATGCGGCCTCCTTATCTTCATTTCCATCTAAAATCAAACACGATTGGTAACTAAGGTTTTCCGAATCCAGTGTGTGCCCCCACCTCTGGCCCTGGGAAGACAGTTAATCATAGCTCAGGAAGATGAAGGATGTGCGGGGGAAGGTAACCCTCCCAGGCAAAGCTGCACCCCAGGGGGTCATGAACGCCGAGGGAGGAACCTTGATTCCTTGATGCAATAACGTATTGAGACGCTTTCTGCTTTACGCTCGCTCTCAAGTAAATATAGGACATCTCACCCATGAAGGGTGATTACCGCCTCTGAGAGGAGGAGACAACTTATTAAGGTCTTGTTCTCAAGCCAAGAGAAAGATAAGAATCATTATTGATAGAAACAATTTGCGATTTTTCCCCTAGAAAAAATATATTTCCTCTTAAAACTGTTTTGGCAGCTCGGTGATTATAATTATTATTATTAATTTTGGTCTGAAATTGACTGCGTTTCCAAGGCAGTTCTGATACATGGAGATTTCAAAAGACTTTTCCCATTGTATATTGCCTTGCAGTATTTTTACTACTACTTTTATCTATAACGCAATGGAAGGCATTTTCAAATGTAAATCTATTACCCAGCCCCATAAAAATACTCAATTAACTGGTTGGTATTTTATTTGAAAATATTAAGCCGCTAAAACAAAACAAAACAGAGTACATGATCCGATTCTAAAACACCAAGCATTTACCCAATTATTCACAGAGGCAACATTTTTCTTTTGATCTGACTATTGTGATGTTTTCCTTGAAATTTGGTCCAAAATAGACATTTTCCTCTTCTTGTTCTTTCCCCTAAACAAGGTCATTGATTTTTCTTCCTCCCCTAAAGGAAGACCAGAAGCCCCCAGTACAAGATTAAGTAAGTCCTTACAGTGTTATAAAAGTGCGTGCTTCTTGCCTATAATAAAAGGTGTTTAAAAGGTTCGCTACAGCTTTAAACAGAATTACAATTTACTTCTTTCAAGTGTCCAGGCCATAAATTCTTCTCAATTCCCTCTCTCTCTCCTTGTCGGAATTAATGAGATCAGATCTGATCAGGGCGCTGATGTGTTCAGCGCCAAATCACACAACAGCGCGCGCACCGTAATGGAATTTGCATCTAATGCATACATAAATCAAACATCTTTCTGGACATTTTCATATGCATAATGTCATTTCATCCAGTTCTCTCGGTGCAGAGGGGGAGATTTTTCTCTCTGAGAGAATGACTTTCTTTAATGCTTTCATTTTATTTTCGCTGACTGCAGTCCGGGAGAATGCGCTCGGTTGGAGAATCTTTCGGGGCGCAGTTGACAGTTCCTTTTCCAAGAGGGGTCCTTCACATTTATCATGCCTCTTCCTCGGGGGCTTTGTTATGCAAATGTGGCTGAAATTGATAATTCCAAAGTGCTTCATTTCGGCTCCTCGGCGGTTGGAGATGGTAGATAAAAAGAAACTGACAGGACACACTGATTGCCCTCAATGCATGTAACTCTCTTGCTAACAAGGCTGGATATTGTTAAAAATTCCTATTGTTAGGAGGGTGGCGCTCCCATTATGCAGGCCTTGCAAATCTCTGATTTGAATATTAACCCTTTAATCACCCGACCCCCCCCACCCCCCACCAAAGGGAAAAAATCAATTGCCATCAACGGTTTCAGGACCCCAAACACCAAATTATTCTTCTATTATGGTGAACAGCTGGGGTATGTGCAAAACACTTCATTAATCATTTGTTCCCAAGGTAAACTTTACATTTATCTTCAAATGCAAAAGAAGAGGGTTATCTTAAGCAAAGGGGAACCACCACCACCCCCAGGAAAAAAAATGCTAAGATGTTGGGACTGGCTCACCCTCAGTTAGCACGAAGGGCTGCAAATTAACAGTTGAGAACAACAGTTTGTAAAAAGGAACCTGGCCTTTCTTCCCACCCTCCTGCTCTGCAAACTGCAGTCTCGGTGTTCTGACTTGGCCACACCATGCTTTCCTTCCTGTTCAGACCAAAGAAGGCCTCAGGGAGGGGATGTGTGTCTTCTGTCACCAGACTGAAGTTTATTTTACCTGTCTGACCAGGGGAAGGAGAAAAAAAATCTCCCAGCGTCCTCCTTTTAGAATAGGACTGCTATGCAGAAATCTGAATACCATTTCCAGGGGAGAATTGCATTAGCATACCAATAAGGTGCTGGCGGCAAACTGGGTCTGTAAGGAGGGGCTTTGAGCCTGGGCTGTGGAAGCCACTGGGGCCAGAACACTGGGCACTTGGGGAATGTGGCCAGGGACATTTCTATGGGAAATAAAGGCATGGCCTCCTAAGTACCAAGACAAGAAGCCAGACTTAAGGGCCTTGGGATTTACACACACACATACACACTCACACATTTATAATTTTCCCCTGAAAGTGATCAAACCCATTCATCGCTTCCCTGATTGAAAAGCAGAAACTTAACAGGAATTCGCCTGTCAGCTAATTAAAATTTGGCAACTAGAAATTCTTAGCTGCTTTCCTCCCGAGAGGCTGGTCTCCAGAAAAGTCCACCAGGTAATTGGCCTCACTATTAAACCTGGGAGCCATTTACAATTCTGTTTTCTTTTGGAAATGTTGCTAGTTTCGCAAAGGAAACCTGCAGACTGGTGAGTTACACTTAAAAACAATTTTTTTTTTCCCTTGGAAAATGAAGACCTGAGCTTGGGACTGAAAGCTCAGGGTTCAGAGGCTAGAATGACAGGAACGGGCCAGGGCCCTGGACAGTCATTCGAGGCTACATCAAAGAGCTTTGCTTCCCAGATGATGGAAGATAAGTGACACAGACACACCAGGCCCTGGACACCCGTTAGACCAAGATGGCAATGCTCCTGTGGTTTGCACAGCACAGCCTTCCTCCGGCGCGCACTCACAGAGGTACACAGTCAGGGACATGGAGACACTGTCTTTCCTCCCATTCCCGGGGACCCCACAGCCAGGCACAGACCCAGGACACACACAGCCAAGGCAGGTGCTCAGGGGCTTTGCACGGGCAAATTAGACCGCTGCCACCATGCCCTCAAAGCCCATGCCATCTCTTTCTTACCACGGTCTATGCATATTTTTGCATCACTTGAAAACACTAAGCTAAATTTTAATACCTTGACATTTTGAGGACCAGCATTCCAGCTCCACCTCTAACGAATTTACTTTTTTAAGGTGTTGTTTTCTAGAAGCAGATTTTGGTAACTTGGTGACCCAGGAGAGAGGTCTTGCATTTACAGGGTCCTCTGGGGCCCACCAACTTGAGCACTGGTCTTGCCTTCATTACATGTTTCTGTTAGGGCCTGATATTTCTGCTGTCTGTTATTAATACCAGAGCACAGTCACGTTCACGTAATTAAGATTGCAGCCTGCGCTCCCTAAACTTAGTGTGAGTCATTAAATCAGCAGGTTATAGTCAAAGTTGCAGTCAAAACAATGCTTATTCATTAATATCTGCTATGCTAATCAGTACCAATAATTGTGAAGGTAGCGAAACCTGCCCGTCCAATCCCCTCCCCCTGAAAGAGCAACTGGATTTGAAAAGCTTACACTTTCCTAGGAAAACAGGAGCCTTATCTTTCATTTCACAAGCAGCTTTTAGGATGCAAGATTTAAAGATGCGCTTGTGCGCATTTAATGTCTATTTTATTTTCAATTACACTTTGCGGGGAATCTGAACACCTAACGTTATCTATAGATTGCATGATATCGTGAAACACTTGAAAGTGAGTTTTTCTAAGTCTGTTCGATTTGAAAGGATCCCTTTCATCTATTGGCAAGGATGGTCTCTCCACCCACCCCCCATCCCGCCCAGTTTCTTTTAATAAGAAAACCTGTTTGTTTCTTTCCCTGCATGCACTAACTAATGCTCAGAAAGCACTGGGTAGTAGTGACTCGGGAGGGGGGCAAGCCAGGCACTTGAGTATCCCAGGTCCTCACAGCCTGTGTCCGGAGGAGGGCCAGGATGCCACTCTGTGTGCACCAAGGAAAGGTGTAGGAATGTCCTTGCTTGCTGGCATTTAATTTCCCAGTTGCCTCTGTGCTGGGGCTTTGGCAGATTCTGCTGGAATCTGAAAGACAGCCTGTCATACTGAGGGCCTGCTGCCGGCTGCTGAAATTGAGAAGCTTGGCAGATATGCAAACAGTAACTGGGTTTGAGTTGTTTTGATTACAAGTTAAACAGAGTCATCAGCAGGGCCAACGTATATCTGCTGAGGTTCTCTCTCTCTCTCTTTCTTCTCCCCTTTCTTTCTCTCCTTCTTCCTCTTGACATAACCCATGGAAGTGGCTGGTAAGTTCTACAGAATCAAGTGATGTTTTGGCTTTGAACATCTGGAGGTTTTGTGGCACAAGGAGAGAGAGAGTCAGTTTCCCCCTTTGGACACACTTTATGTTGTGCTTAGAATAGGGGTGAGTAGTATAAAATTCAGCTTAGGGTTCAAAGGCTTCAACACACTCAAAATTTCTCCTCTAGGTGGATTCCCATGGCAGAGCCCAACATTTCTTTCTCAAGTTCCCATTATTTGGTAGATTTGTGGAGGATTTTAAGAAACATTTGAGAGAGACTTTTTAAAATAAACCAAACTCCCAAGATTTGCCTAGACAGAATGCAGAAAGAAGGGCGAGACGTCCATTTTTTCTGGGTGTTCTACATTCAGTTGATCTTGGCTTTGACCTTCAATTCCTATCTGTGCAGCCATGCCCATTGAGTTTGAAACAGGCAGCATAAACTCCTATAGGATGTCTTATCTCCCTGGGGAAAAACAAAAGAAAGAAAAGGAAAGGAAGAACTGTCAATGGACATTATGCTGGTGGGAAAAAAGGCAAAAGGTGACAAACCCTTAAAGTACATTCCTATTGTCAATGGACTCTCCATTTCAGCCAGAGGTTTTTTCATCCTGCTCCATCCTGGCCTCAGCCACTCCAGCAATTTTAAAGCAAAACTTTGTTGAGTTTGGAGAAAGGGCAAGGACCACATGCAATTCTTGGTCCCATTGTCTCAGCTGGCTGGCTGGAGATAGCGTTCCATGAGGTGGTTCCACGTGGCAACCAACACATTTGATTTACAGAAATGAAACTTGGTTTTTTTTTCTTCCACAAATAGAAAGCTGAAACTCTGAATACTGTGACAGAGTTCTTGGAAAGAGCCCAAATATATCGAATCAGACAATTTTTTTAATCCAACAATTTGACCATAAAAAACTTTATTGAAAAACGAAGAAAAAAAAATCCAAACAAAACAAAACAAAACCCACTAAGCTCAATAATGTTTCTGAAAGAACTGCATGCTGAAAGGGCCTCATTTGGACAAAGTTAATTACTGCACAATAATTGCATTTTAAATCTAGCTTCTTTCTAGATGCAGCGAATTTTCAAACTTATGATTAGGGAAAAAAGCAAGTTCTTCTGCATACAACTTGTTAATTGCCTTTGTCAGAAACTGATGTCCCACAGCTTACCCTTCCCTCAATGAAATAAAAGTTCCTGAGTTGATGGAACAGTGACCCGGCAGTGAGGGACAGCTTGTCTCTTTTGGAAGAAAGAATTCAAAACCAGACACGTCCCTGAGTCCAGGCAGGTTCCCAGGGGCCCTGGAGCCCTGATCATATTCCACGTGGGTTGGGGACATGAAGGGGGAAGAGCAATGACATTTGGTTGAATGTTTCCCCCTTAGCAACCTATTATTTTTTAACTGTGTAAAATATTAGAACCATTATTAAGTGTCAATTCAATGTCATCAAATACATCCACAGTGCTGTACAAGCATCGCCAATTATCTAGTTCCAAAATTTTCTATCACCCCAAACACAAAATCTCCATCTTGTTAAGTATTAACTGCTTTTTGTCCCTTTTGGTGACCTCTAGTCTACTTGTCCTCTGCAACTTTGCCCACTCTTGATACTTCATAGAGGTAGAGTCACACAGTATTTGTCCTTTTGTGTCAGGCTTGTTTTTGCTTAGCATACTGCTTTCAGGGTTCATCCATGGTGTTGCCTGCATTATTAGAACTTTGTTTCATATTATGGCTGAACCATATTTTCTGTACGACAGACCACATTTTGTTTATCTGTTCATCTGCAGGTGGATGTTTGCTGTCACCACCTGTAGCTCGTGTGAACACTACTGCTTAGGAGCCCTGATGTACAGGTACCCAGTCGCATCCTTCTTTGTAGTTCTTTTGGGTCTATATGAAGACAAGATTTCTGGGCCATGTGGTCATTCTGTGTTTAGGTTTTTGAGGAAACTGAGGGCTCAATTTACAGAAAAAAAAAAAAAAAAAAAACGGGAACTCTTAGAGGTTAAACAGATGGTCATGTAACCCTAACTTGCCCTTGTCAGAGCTAGGATGCAAAGGTGAATTTGTCTGGCATGAAAGCTCAGAGTCTCTCCCTGACACCCTAGCTCCTTAAAAGTACTGGCTCCTGATTGGCTCTCCACAAGGTGCCCAACAGCTGTCAGTGGGGGTTCGCCTCTGAAGCAGCCAGCAGTGAGAGACACATCGAAGGACTGGAGTTCAAGTTTACTCACCTATCCAAGCCTCCATTTCTCTGCAAATGAAGCTAAGATACCTCAGGCTGCTGGTATTATGTACAGACTCAGTGCAGGGTGCACTGAGTTTTGAATAAGTGATATAGAAAGACCAAACTGATGTCATTTATTTTTGATTATGGGAGTGGTTTATGAGACTGTCTGAATCCTGGTGAACTGTAATGCTTGGGGATTTCCACCCACCTTCTCCTTTCCTGGGTCCCCGAGACTTCTCTTCTGCCTAAGGAGAACAGATTTAAGGAGTTTCAGGAAGCATCCATTGCTCTGTTCCTGCCCTTGTCTTTCATGCGTTGAGGGGTGAGATCTAAGTTCTGTGTCTCCCCATGGAAACCGTGCATCCTATTACTAATGTCCTAAGCGCTTAAAACTTATTTCTGTGCAAAGGATCCAGGTAGACTAATTTTATGGGCTCTTTTAATGGGGGTAACATTTCAAAAGCTTGCTACTGGATTGGTTTTGTCAGATTTCATTGGTACCTTTGTCTTAATCCTTTACTGGTTCAAGGTAGAAATGTAATCTGATTTTTTAAAAAAAATTACGGTAATCTCTTGTGAACTCCATGTGATTTTTTTCATATCACAAGATTTTGTACGATTGCTATCTTCATCATGTTTATATCTGTGTTGACCAAGGTAAAACAATTTTTTTTTGAGTAGTCACCCCATCCTGAGATTGGAAATCTATTGGACTAACCAAATCAATTCTTTTCAGAAAGTAACATTAAACACAGCCGATTATCACAGGAGGTGGGGTTGAAAGTTAAGAATCACTGAAGCTGCCATTCTCCTTGGATATTAATGATTTCTTCGTTTTTTTGTTTTGTTTTGTTTTTTGTTTTTTTTTTTTTTAAATTAAACACCTTCTTTAAAGTTGCCTTTCTTTCAATTGGGGTAGTTGTGTTTGTCACATGACAAATTGAAATCATTCTTTTTCCAGCCTGTGATTCTTTCCCTCCAGTCCTATATTATTATTATTTTTCCAGTCTACTTCTTCTGAAACTATTGCCCAATCAAATCGAATTCGGAATGTCCTTCCAAATTGCCCCAGGTTACTTGGGACTTTTCCCAGTTTCAGTACTGAAAGTTCCTTGCTTAGGAAGCCCTTCAATTCTGGAAGCCCTTAAACTCTCCGTGATTGCTCTAACAACTGTTAGTGAGCGCAGTCATTGATTTGATGCAAGGAATGTGTTTGGCTGTGTTTGTGTGCTGTTCTTTGGATAGGTTCACCACGTGCATAATAGAGCACACACATTGCAATGTACTGAGACAGTTGTGTGCGTTTGTAAAAGAGTGTGCCATTTCTACGTTAGAGCAACACGTCACCCAACAGTTGCTATACTAGCCTTTACATCTCAACATATTGGCTATTTAACACATTTTCTTTTTTCTTTAAATATACCAGTCTGTATTATAGTCTGACAGTCTGCAAAATTGCTTTTTGCAAAATGAAGGTCCTGGGAAGCTTCATAAATTCATATAAACAGGCATTTGAAATACACAGGTGTTCATGTGCCTATCGGCTTACTTGTTAGGGGTGAGGTGAAAAATATTTACCCAGGATGTTATATATTTTTACATATAAATATATAAATAAAAACATAAATACATATATTTTAAATTGTTAAAATATTTTGATTTGAAAAAATGGGTTCCCAATCACGAACTAAAGAAGAAAACTCTAACTATCTAGGCTCCTATAATAAAGACTTGTGTTTGGAGAGACAGAGAAATACAAAGTAAGAAAAAATGATGATTTCTTCAGTGGCAATAAAACTGCATGAATTAGAGGGACGTACATTCTGAGTGATTTATAACACTTGAAATTTATTTTAAAAATGGTTTCATGTAAGGAAATAACAAAAGCTGGTTGTTATTCATAGAATGGATAAAGGAACATGAATCTAAATATGGATCCGAACAGCTGTCTCTTAAAAGGATCTTATTATGCCATTTATTTAAATTATTTCCTTAAAATTTTCCTTTAGACAGTGCACTTAATCCTGCAAAGTGGCATTATGTTTTTGTTTATATTTTAACTTCATCACTATTCTCCTTCACAGTTCCTCTGTTGGTGTAACTCTTGGTCTCAACTTATCAATAAAGTATTTAATAACTGCACTTACTTTTCACTTGCCTTCTGTTATTAACTCTTTGTAATGAGTACAAAGACCATCAATTTAAGAGGGATTTATTATTCTGAGGCTAAAAATACTTTGTTAAATTGCATAAACTTAGCAATTATATATTTTTCCTCAAATGAAAAAAACATCAGAACTTATTGGAAAGCCAGCCTAAATTGATGTCACCTTTGGTTTTAAAAGCATTAAAATTGGCTTTAATGCCTCTCCAATTCATTTAACATTTATGCACACATGTAGCAAGAATAGTTAGAAAGCAATAGAACACCTTGTTATAAAACACACTTTTATTACCATGATTAGGAAAAGCAATACACTGTGTTTGGAATATTAGCTAGTTTAGAGCAGAGAGTAATATGTTTTCCATGAATTAAAAACTAAATCAAGTAAGTTCAATTTACTGGGAGCTACCTTCTGGATTTGAAAGCCAAATGTCATGGGTAGCTATGGAGATGATGACTGGTGGTTCTCCTGTGGGTCATGTACACAGCATCCTGTACATGTCTTTGAACTCTTGTGTTGACAGTTCCAAAGCTTATCTGATTTTACTTCTCTCACAAGGAGCAGCATTTCAGATTTGACATCTGAGGAGGTAACCCGTTGTCACAGGAGGTCCCAGTTTCTGGGATGGCATAGACCTGCATAACCACAGGACAGACTCAACTCAGTCATGTCTCTTGACCTTTGTAAAATGGGACTGTTAATAAAATAGTCCAGATAGGTGTGGCAATTTGAATTCTGTGAATTTAGATAGTTGCACATAAAGTATGTCTTAATTTGCAATCATGTGTCAGAAAAAATATTATTCTGAAATGCGAAGAAGTTGAGGATTTTGAGTTTGTCTTGTCAAGAGAATTATACACTGTATGGATGTCATAGCTTAATCACACCCCCTTCTGAATCTGGAAAAATGACACACCTGCCATCTTTTGTCAGAATTACCCACACAGTGTGAGTTTTGAATTAAGCAAGTTCACAGGACTGAGCAAGTTGGGGAGTCCCGGGGGGGGGGCAGGAACTTCGTGTTAGTGAGGATGCTTGTGAAGGTGTCTGCAGGCCCATGGTACCTAGCATTTCTGGAGAGCAGAGTATCACCCTTAGGACTGGGCAGAGGCTTCTCTGCAGAGCAGAAGGGAAGCTGGCAGTAGTGCATGGCCCTGAGTTCTTCCAAAGGGCAGAAACATTGCTGCAGGGCAATGTGGAGGCTGACTGAAGAACTCTGCGTTCTCTGTGAACTAGAAGGAATGGGTGTTCTCCATTCATTACAGCACCTGATTTTCATGACTAATTACAAAGTTTTAAAAATTAAAAAATGAGAGTTTTCCTTTTAAAATAGATTAAGGGTTTCTCATATCTTACATAGAAATGGCACAAATGCAATCAAGTCTCCTCCCGTGGGCAGCACAATATCCGTTACGTTAAAGACATAATCAACACTGTAAGAAAAGTTGGAATCAGTTGGAATTTGGGGGAGAATCTTCCAAATTTAAGGTTCATTTCCCAGGATGGAATTTCACAATATCCTCTTCATCACCCTGGAAGCAGTACCTGAGCAAAATGTCTGGAGTTTGGGAAGTCTCTGTATGTACACTGCTCCCGTCTGGACTTCTGGGTTGTAATATACCTCAGCCAACATTTCAGGGTTAATTATGATAGAAGCCTGAGGCTGGGGGAAGAGAAGATGAGGGATTTACAATAAGAAGAGATGAGATAAAATTGTAGACATATATATGTGGAGTTGTATTTTTGTATATGTGATGTGATGTACGGTAGAGAGAGAGAGAGAAAGAGAGGTGAGGGAGTAGCAACACTTCAGACCTTGAGAATCAAATTATTTTCAAATTTGTACAGTGCAAATATTCTTCATTGTAAAAAATGCTTCCAAGCTGTGCCTGATGTGGATGTGTGTCTCTCCTGGTTATTATAACCCTTCTCTTCACCTATGATATGTTAGATTATCTTGGAATGTTAATGCTTAGTACAGCCTAGGAAAATACTCAGAAAGTACTTATAAAGTAAATAAGCTTTAATTAAATATCATTGTCAAGCATTAATCATTATAGTGCTGCTCCCTATGGAAATAAGGGTGGATATTCAATTTGTTTTGATTATGGATGAATTTTAAAAGAGCCTTGTTTATCTGTTGGGGTACTCACACAGCCCTCACATAGCTCTGTCCCGAGGCTGGCAAAGAAGAAGCCTTCTGCCTGGACCAGAATGAGAATCAGTTGGGTTTTATTGTGTTCTGTGCAGTGATAAATATTCTGGAAAACAGAAAGAAGGGGCACCTCCGTCAGAGAGCGTGAGGGGCCTGTCTCCCTCTGTCAGCCGGCACTTCCTCATGTGTGAGTCCTTTGCATTTTTATTCTAAGCAGTGAGATTGGGATATTTCCATGGGGATGTGAAAGAGGTACAAACACCTTCCAGTTGTCACTGTCAGCTAGGATCTTTTTTGGGGGAATTCCTACTCCTTGAAATTCCTGGGTATAATTTTTAGTTGAAAATAACAGTCCCTTCTGGATGTATTCAGATGTCCCCAGTGC
The DNA here is from genome assembly GCF_047511655.1 of Castor canadensis. Classification (NCBI taxonomy): domain Eukaryota; kingdom Metazoa; phylum Chordata; class Mammalia; order Rodentia; family Castoridae; genus Castor; species Castor canadensis. Next base: position 12,448,221 of record NC_133388.1, on the reverse strand, counting down.
ACAACTCCTGGACTCCTCTTTTACAAACCCACTGGTCTTATTGCCCCTACTCCTCTTACCCTGAAAAAATGTTTTATGGCAAACATTTTGTGCTGGATAAACCCTTAAAATTTATTGATACGGGAAAGGAGGGCAGAGGGCCACAGGGGCATTTATTAAGCTCCTATGTGCTCAGTACTTTGTTTATATTCTCTACTTTATGCTTATTGCTAGCTGGAAAGTCACCAGGAGACCCCTAAGGGACTAGTGCAAGGTTAAGTGGTAAGTGGGGTTCCTAGAGTAGAACCCTACCTGTCCTGGCTCTAAGCCAATGTTTTTTCATTTTTCATTTGCTTTCTTTTACAATGAAGATTCATTTTTCAAACAATTGCTGCTAATTCAGCACTTAGCAAGGGAAGGGGATACTGGGAAACAATTTAAAATTGATCAAACCACTGAGACTTCTCAGACAGGAAAGGGGTCACTCCAGCTTCCCCTGCAACTCCCTCCAGCTCTCCCACCTCCATCCTATGTAATTCACTTCAGTCCACAGGTCAGGTAACACCTGTTGGTGATGAGCACTGCGCTGGGCTGTGAAAAGGCATGTGTGAGGGACACAGAGATGAACAGTACTGTCCCTTTTCTCAAGGGATCTATAATCTTTGACTGGTGAAGTGCCACATGGATTCATCTTCTTATGCACTCATTTACCAAGGACTCACCAGGTGACTGGATATTGCCCCTCTGCTTAAGACAAATTAAAAAAAAAAAAAAGCAGATGGGTCAGTAGGATTTGACAATTAGGTATAACCTAGACCTTCAGAGTGGGAGAGAACAAGAGCTACGGAAGGCCTCCTAGCCAGTCTGGGAAGATGGGGTGGTATAAGGAAGACTTCCTGCAAGAGGTGCCTAGGAATTGGTCAGAGAAGGCAAGGACCTCAAGGCAGGTAGGAGGAAAGTCATTGGGAGTGGTTTGGAAATCTGCCCGCAGTTCTGAAAAACTGAGCATAGATATTTTGAAGTGCAAGAGGCAAAAGGAGGAGTTCCTCTGTAGACCACCTGTTCCACTGCTGAAGACCTTGATTTACTTGTGCTTCCTGGGGCCCAGTGAGGCAATTTGATCTGAGGAGGTCTATTATGTTCAGAGAGGTACCTTAGATCTATTATTTCATAGGAATTGGGTGGAATGAGTCAGAAGAGGTTGAATTCATATACTGAAGTCCCAATCCCAATACTCAGAATGTGAGTGTGTTTGGAAATAGAATCTTTAAAGAAGTAATTAAGCTAAAATGAATTTACTAGGGTGGCCCAGATCCAATATAACTGATGTCCTTATAGAAGACAGTAGGACACAAACTACACACAAACTGAGGGGACCATGTACAACACAGTGAAAAGATAGCTATCTAGCAGTCAGGTAGTAGGAACTCCCCCCAAAGATTCCAGCTGCCTGTGACAAATCAGCCCTGCTGACAACGTCAATCTTGGACTTCTAGCTTCTGGAATTGTGTGGCAAAGTTCTGTGGTTTAGGCCACCCAGCCCATGGTACTTTGTTGTAGTAGTAAAATGAATATGAGAGGTAACCCAGGAGACCTGGGGACCAGTAGGAGTCTACCATAGCAGTTCAAGTGAGGAGCTCTCAAAGGAAACAGGGAGAAAGAAGTGATATGGGCCATGGAGCTGACAGAACAGGATGAGGCCAGCTAATCGGTGTAGGTGGTGAAGGATGCAGGGAACTTGGGAAGGTGCATGTTGGGGAGGGGGTGATGGGTAGCCCCTTCCCAGAAGGCAGACTCCTGGAATGACTGTTCAGATGCCTGAGAAAGACAAGAAGGAGGTCCTATGGGGGGACAGGAAGAGAATTAAAGTAAGCACCATCATTTCTAGACCTTGATTATTTTTTGAGACCTAGACTCTAGTTCTCACTCATCAGTTCCCACTGCCTGGAACAGGACAAGCGGCTAAAGAGGTCCTTTCTATAAGTGCTTCTTCTCTTCTCACCTGTTTTGGCCATTATAGTTTGGATCTCTACATGGGATTTGAACAATGACCTGGAGAGGTGTCTTGTGTTACTTTACTAGAGCCTGGGAAAGTTCCAGTGGGTCCCCATGTGTTTATGTCCTGACTACCTGAGCTGGCAGTGGAATCCAACTTCAGTAGTCCCCTTGGGAATAATTTCCCTCTATAATTCTTTCTCATTTCACCAAATAAAAATAAAATGTGGATGAGGTCTGCTCATATTTCTGGAGGGTGGCCATGATCATGGTGCTGGGAAATTAGGTGTCTGGCAAGGTCTCTTTTCCTGGCTTGCAGAGGGAGAGAGGGAGGAAGGGAGAGGTGGGGAGAGAGGTAGAAGAGAGAGAGAAGGGAAAGAGGAAGAGAGAGAGAGAGAGAGAGAGAGAGAGAGAGAGAGAGAGAGAGAGAGAGAGAGAGATCCCTGGTGTCTCTTCTTTTTCTTGTAAGGACTCCAGCCAATCCTATCAGATTAGGGTCCCATCTTTCTCACCTCCCTTAACCTCTATAACGTCCTTATTTGCCTTTTCTCCAAATGCAATCACATCAGGGGTTAGGTCTTCCACTCATGAATTTCTGTGTGTGTGTGGGGGATACAATTCATTCACTAGGTGTGTTTTCATTTCCTCCTCATGACTGCTTTTGGAAGTGGGTACCCTTCCCCTTCCCTTCTTCTTCATTGAGCTCTAGCATGGGGTCCCAGAGCTGTCAGGAGGCAGAGCTGAACTGGCACCCAGGTTTGACTGACTTGGAGGCCTGCACTCATAACCAGCCTCCCCGTGGAGTGCTGCAGGCCCCTAGTCAATGGGCCATGGCCAAAAGTTTGCAACATTTTTTGTCTATTACTATGTATTTTGTTTAATCAAATGTAATGAGGTTTGTGGAAGCAGTAAACTGAAGTTATTTTCAAGTAGGAACTGTATTTAGCACCGTTAATTGAATCAGTCTAGTCAGTTAGAATAGAGCAATGGCTGTTTGCCCTGCAATAAGGAAACTGAGTTTCTCATAAAACAGCCAATTCTCATCCTTTTACACTGTAGAACACATACAAGCTGAGCATCCAGATAGCCTTTGTAGGACAGTGTCATCCTTGCCCAGCTGCCACATGGCTTCAGGAAAGTCATGGCAGTCTTATAGGTCTGGCTGGCATGAAGAGATATCCAGGGAACCCCAGCTGCCATGTTGAATCCCTCCCATGATGTGTTAGTGGTGGGCTATGCCCTAATTGTACAAATGGGAAACCAAGTCTCAGAGTGGCCAAATAAAAAGGTGAGTTAGACTGTTGGATATAGAAGCATCTGGAAAATTCTATGTAGCATGTTTGTATCTACCCAATGTCCATCCCTCTTCCAATACTATACCCCAATAGAGCTTCAGAGGGCTGTGATAGACAAAAATGTTTGCAAATACTCATCTACTCTTTCCATTGAGATATACAGTCTAATTCCTTTACCTTGAATTTGACTGGTCTTGGTGTCTTGTGTAGTCTCTACAATGCAGTACAGGTGATGTTTTGGGACTTGTGATACTGGATCATAGGTAGTCTTTGGCCATCATTCTCAGATAAAGCCCACAGTGAGTGGCCCTTGGAGCTGGCTCCTGACTGCCTTCTTTTCTCATTCTGTGATCCACCTCCGTGGTCCAGCCAGCCCAGGCTGCTCCTGGCTCTTTCCAGAACACTTTATGCTGCTTCCTACCTCAATGCCCTGGTTAGTTTTCTGTGCAACAGCAACAAACAGTTAGAAGATGACTCCTAGCCAGAGAATCACTGAGCTCAGACCAAGGTCCCTGCAGCACTGTGTTTCTCTCTGGAGGTTGTAGACGATGGTCTTTTTTCAAGCTCAATCATGCAGTGGACAGATTCCAGTTCCTTGTGGTTGTAGGTCTCAGGTCCCCATTCCCACACTGGCTTTTGACTGAGAGCCATAACCAGCTTTGAGAGGTTGCCACCGTTCCCTGGCTGTGGATTTGCTTCTCCATCTTCAAAGAAAGCAATGGCTCATCTCATGCATACAATCCCTCCTGCTTCTTGTTCTGTTATCATCACATTTCTTTGAGGGACTTTCCGCCTTTCTCTTTTAAGTGTTCCAGTGATAATCCCAAGCCCATCTAGATAATCCAGGTTGATCTTCCTTTTGAGGTCAGCAACCATAATCCCAACTCTAACATTCCTTTTTGTTATGTACTGTCAGGTTGTAGGCATCTGGGGGGAAGGCACACTCTGGGGTCATTCTTCTGCCCCCACAGGCCCTTAGCACTGTCTGTTCCCTCTTTCTGGGTTTCCATTTCCTCTCATCTGCTAGGAGGACCATTGCCCCTTTCCAAAAATATCCCTTCTTCCCTGCGATCATGCCTGCAGACCCCAATAGCTATACCCTGTTGCTAGACAAAGGTGGCTTTCCACAAAAGTCACCCATTCCTCTGCAGTGATTGCTTTTCATGGAAGCTTTCTTGCCTAAGACAGAAGCTTCCTGAGTGTAGCATCCACCAGTGGACCCTGCACACAGTAGGCACTCAGTGGATGTGTAATGAATGAGAGACTGACAACATAACTGTAGACATCCTTGATCCTGAACATGGCCATTGGATCACAGCTTCTGCTTTGCAGACCTCTACTGTACTGAGCTGGCCTTTGTCTGCTGCTGGGCTCACACAGAGTGTTTGTGATTGCATGGGCGGTGGGACAGCCTGGTGCTAAGGTGAAGGCTGACTTTGGGCGAGTGCATAACACTCTCAAGTCTCCATGTGTGCATGGAAGAGGGTATAATAACAGCATCTACTTGGGGATGCTGAGAGGATAAAGACCATGGTTATATATACAGTTTGCTCCAGGAACAAAAATTCCTGCTTTTTTTATCATTCCTCATATGATAGTATTAAAGTTCCTTCTATATATTTTTCTAAATGTCTTACAATGTAATATGACTTTCAAATGCCCCCGGGGCCACCAGTCTGAGCCAGGGAAGCCAGAAGAGAGAATCTTAGGGATACTTACGAAGATGGGTATTTGGGACATCACAGCAAGTAGCCCTTGCATGGCGCACAGCCTCCCAGCATCCTGGACTCCTTAGGGCTCTAAGGGGAAAGACAGGGCCACCTTCTACTTGTGGACTTCTGACATGTGCAAATCTCAAATGCTTGGGCAGGAACCAGAAGGTAAAGCCCAGACTTCTGGCAACCCAAGATTCTGCAATTCATTGGTATTTAAAAACACTTCCCTGCCCTTTTTCATTATATAGTCTAACATTTAAAAACTCCAAAATCACTATTTACCAGTGTAATACAACTCAGAAAGCTTGAAAATGGCCTTGGAAAAAAAGACTGTCTGAAGAAGAAACAGAGGAGATGAATGCTGTAAATAGCAAAGTCTTCAGAAACTTTCCGACCTCTGGGTCTGGCTTGTTTGCAGCACACTCAGGTTGCTGACCAGAAGTGCTGTTCCTGGCTGCCTGAGCAATGCCACTTGGTTCTCCAGGCTCATGGGGACATTTGCTTGTGGACTCTCTTGGATCTTTCCCTGATGGATGGAGGGGCTCAGTTGGTCTCCCTCAGCTCTGTTGTAAGAGGGCACTTCTGCTCTCACCTTGCAGCCCCTTCCCAGTGCCTGGCCCTCATCTAAGAGCATAGCAGGTATCTTAAATGTACTAAATAAGTTGACCTGGGAAGCCAGAGACTTTCTTTAACTTCTTACTTGATTCTAAATAAAACTTCTGGGACACCACTGGAGCAAGAGAGACAATGACTTTTAAAAATAAATTTACTTATTAGATGAGTGTGCCATGTTATTAAGCATTTTGTAGAACAGAGGAAAGGAGAGAAAGATGACCCATAATGCTACGCTGTGAGGAGGCCTTAGGTGTGTGTTTTCCTGTCCTGCCTCTCTGTCCACCAAACTCTGCTGTAGTTTTGTGAATCTGAATGGCGCTGTGCTTCCCTGAACATGACGTGCTGTGATTGAGACTTGTGAGTGATGCCTTTGATCTTGACAGTGTGGCACTGCTTAATGCAGTTAGTGTTTCCTCTTTGATCCTCAGTTTAGGCACCTGGAAGAGGAATGTTGGTCAGACATGGCCTGTGAAATGTGCATGAATGAATACAGGCCCTGCAAAGGCCACAGTGCTCCTTTAAGAGAACTTTAAAGAGACAAGTGAAGGGAAAACAAAACAAGAGCAAAATAAACCCAAACTTGAGGGAGTAGGAACAGAAAGATTGCAAGTATGAGGTGGGTCTAGTGATGAATACCTCTTCCAAACTTTCCTTTATCACGTTCTCTGTTAACTCTCCACCTCTCCTTTGATTACAAGAGTTTTTGTCCCACATCTTTGAGATGAACCAAAGCAGAGCTCATTTTGGCCAGGAGAAAGACCTCTTATTTTTAAAGCTATACTCTATGGCTTGAAAAACTGTGTTTCCTTTGAGAAGTGTCTATTCAGATCATTTGCCCATTTTTAATCTGATTTCTTGTTTTTACTTTTGTTGTTAAGTTCTTTGAAGTTCTTTATGTAGTCTGGCTATTAGCCTTCTGTCGGATGAATAGCTGGCAAATGTTTTCTGCCGTGCTGTGGGCTACCTCATCACTCTGTTGATTGTTTCTTTTGCTGTGCAGAAGATTTTTAGTTCAGTGTAATCCCATTTGCCTGTTTTTGCTTCTGTTAAGTGTGCTTTCAGGGTTGTAGACAAAGAACTATTGCCTGTACCAAGGCTGTGAAGTGTTTCCCCTATGTTTTCTCCTAGTAGTTTCTTAGTTCTGGCTCTTATGTTTAGGTGTTTGAGCCATTTTGAGTTAATTTTTGTACAAGGTGAAAGACAGAGGTCACGTTTTTCACTTTCTGTATATGGATGCTATATGCGTGCACTGACGTATCGCACTGAATTCCATAGAAATCTACAACTAATACGTGTTTATCAAAAATAAAATAACAAAAATAAAAACCATGTTTCTATCACTAAGTAACAGGAGGACTATTGAGGCCAACGTGATGAGCTTGGAGAAGGATATTTTTTTAAGGCATGTGGAATCTGCTAAGAAAGGGCACTGATGATTGATTCCATCTAGACCTCCATCGGTCAATCATCAATCAATCAATGTCAGGTCCAGTGGTGGTGGGCTGCAAGAGAAGACCCTCCAAACTGGAGGTCACACAGTGTGACACAGTAATCATTCTGAGTCTAGTATTTTTCTCATTGAAAAAAAACTATCATCTATCTATCTATCTACCTATCTATCTCTCTGTCTATCTCATCTATTTACCTATCTCTCTATCTCATTTATATATCTATCTATCTATCATGATTGTGCAGGTACAACCTCTGCTCATTAAAATTGGATAGAATAGATACAGATTTAAGCAAAAATTTGGTCTGAAATAAAGACCAAGAAGACCGAGAAGTTTCTGTAACCACTTTATCACTCTTCATTAAGCTCTGATGCTTACTTATTTTGTCCTCTCAATGACATTGAAATAGCCACTCTTTACTGTGTAGATAAGGAAACTGGGACACAGGGAGATAGGCTACTTTGCCAAGACAGCTCAACTAGAAGATGGTGGAGCTGACTTCTCCAGAGCCCACCATCCCTCATGGCTGGGCGTTTCAAGGTGTTCAGAGTTACAGTGGACACCTGGAGTTAGCCTCTTAGTGTGATAATGCTACTGTTTTACACTTGAAGAAGATGGGGTATTATTCCCACGTCATGTGGGGAGTGGCAGTAGAGCCAGACCTTCAACTCAGATCAGCTTCACAGACAACTAGGTTAGTGATTTGTTAGAAATCTTCCTCCTCCAATGAATATGATGGTGCTGCTACTTGTCTAATTTTCAAGAACTATGGCTATCATTCCGGCCATCTTCTGGGAATTAGTAGTGTCCATGCTTACACTTTGGGGTATCTTTCCTTCTTGGAGGCACAAGTGTGACAGTGATGGCTAGGTCTCCAGGTTAGCTGGCAAGGGTCTGCTTTCTCTGCAGATATGACAAAGAGCAGTGGAATAGATGGATGCTTTCTCCATGAAAGCCATGCCAAATTCCATGTGGGACTGTGGTGGTATTTGCTTTGGAGTCAGGTCCTGAGAGTTTGCTCTGTTTATCTGGCCTTCTTACCCCTTGACAGTCCCTTGGCTTCTGCAGGGTAGATGAGCACCTAGAATAGCAGGGCAGCAACAAGGCTTTGAAAATGGGTGGATTTGGTTCTGACAGTCTCTCAATAGCTGACTGACCTTGGGCAAGGGCCTTGATATTTATTTCTCCAGAACTGGGGATAATAATAACCAAGTCCTTGCTGATTTGTACCAGGGCTTAAAAAAATAGTGTGTGTAGTAACTGGCACAATACAGACACCAGGACACAGTGGCCAAATCAGAATCTGACATTGAGGGGAAAGGACTTAGCTCTTAGGTTTTTAAGTGTGTGGTTAGAAACCCCTTATATCCATATTTATCTGAGTCAAATTATTCTACCATCCATGTCAAGTGCTTAAAACAGTATCTGGCACAGGACTGGAATTCAATGAATATTAGGTGCTGTTATTATGGCTATTATTATTATTATTATTATTATTATTATTATTGTCATCGTGGTCTTATTTCAGAGAACACTTTGAGTCTGCCTTAAAGCAAAAGAACCAAATGGCGATGTAAGAGGGAGCTGTAGGATTCTTTGTGAAGTGTCATTAAGAGATGCCATCTACACTATTGGCAGCTTCATTAAGAAGTCTGTTGACGATGGTAATAAGGCTGGCACATTTGGGATTCAGATTGACACTTCCCAAGACAGTGGCAGAGCTTGGGCCTATGCAGCAATGCCAGGATGTGGCTTGAGATCCAGGAAGGGCTGGGTGCCCGAGAGAGCACGATTTGTACAGAGAAGCCCCCACCTGGGATGGGGGCCTGCACCCGGGCTTGCTTAGCTAATCCCTTCCTGTCTGGTGACTTGCTGCTCATCATCCCACATCTCTGGGACCCAGTTTTCCAGGCCGTGGCTGAGAGTGCCTTGGCGGTGAGTTAGCCCTCAGATACCTGAGTCCTGGAGACCCTGCAGCTAACACAGAAGAAACAGAAGACAGAAATTTAGTGGAAAGTGTCAGCATCAAATTTCTGCTTTACAGAGGTGACAGTAAGCATGCATGTGAAGAATGACTTGGGAGAGAGAAGAGCCAGTGGGAAAGATTTGCCATAACCCTGGCACAAAGGTGATGGGAGAGGACTAAGACAGTCAGCAGGAGTGGAGGCGATAGGTGTTGTCTTTACCCAAAGGACAAGGAGCTCCTCCCCATTAATGATATCTAGCATCACACATGGACTTGCAGAAGAAGCAAAGTTTACAGAAAAGAAGCAGCCAAGGGCTATTAGAACCTAAATGTTGGTGAAATTGATGTGCAGTAATCTAGGCTCCTGGGACAGACGGGATGTTCTATAACTGGGAGGCCCAGGGCACCTGAAGGTGCAAACCAGATTCTCTCCTCTGAGTTGTCCTTGGGAATTCTGAACATGGCTTTGGATTATGTGATTATTCTTCCCTTCTCCTTCTTTCCCTTTTTGCTTACCTGTCTTCTTTGCATTTTATCTTGAGGCAATATTAATTGTACATCTCCTTTGTGCTGTACACTGGACATTGTGCAGAACCAACAAATGGGCATTCAGCTAGTTAGGTACTCTGTGACTCACTGGGTAGAGATATTAGTTTAGATGAACCTTCCAGCTTAACTTCTGCAGCTACAAAGGAGACGAAGGTACTGGTCAACAAGTGCAATTTGGTCCTGACAATGTTTGACTTTTAAATGGGGAACAATCTCTAATAGGGGTGTTAAGACTGATCCTAGTTCATCCTCCTGCTACCATGACACCTGTCAGTCAGCCTGGGGTTGCTTTTGGTTCTTTTGTGTGATATGAGAGTGCTTGTGCTCAGGGAATAGGCTTGCACTCAAAATGTAAATAGGTGTGTTACTCTCCCTCTTAAAGCCATTACCGTGTCGATAGATGCCTGGCCATGGTTGAGGGTCTGTCAGCATTTACATTAGGAGCCTCATTTTCTAAGGCTTAAAATGCCATTAAAATCTGTTCAACTTGGTTGTTCAAATGGGCCAAATTATCCAAATTTATTTTAGAAGCCTACTTGGTTCTTCATTCATTGATGAAAATATATACATTATAGATTCTTGAGGTCAGAAGACTTGCAGTATTTCTAGGACTGTGAAACTGGGATTTCACTCCTGGATTCGGTGTCTTTTGTCATTTTGAGTTTTCTTTGAAAAAAAGTCCTTTATGTTTATAAGGAGACTACTCTGAATTTATTTGGCTTATATTTGGGCAGTTTCATTATTTTTCATGCTTTCTGTCTTTTGGAGAGGGAGGCAGAGAGGGAGAGGGACAAGAGAGAGAGAAAAAATGTGGTAATGTTGAGTGTGCCAGGATCTATGTGCATATTTAAATATTATCTCATTTAAACTGCATGATGGCCTTCTGAAGTGGGAATGCTAATCCCCTTTCCACAAATGAGAAAAATAAGGTTCTAAAACTTAATAACTGGTTTTATTAACTTAATAATTGTGTTCAAGGCTAGGATTCAAGCCCATGAATTCAAACCCATGCCCCCTATCATATCCCATCCTCAAAAGTCTTTGTCATACTGTGCTAATGGCCAGTCAAGACACAAAATCAAGGTCAAAAATTTTAAGAGACTTCACTAACTTTAGGAGATTTGATGGAATTAGATAATCTTCCAAAATTTGAACCTACTATTAGCAAACCATCCTTGTTCTCTCCTTTTCTTCTCTTCTTTTTCTCCTTTCAACATATATTTATTGAGTGTGGACTCTAGTAATCCCTACCATTATCACATTTAAATAATTGTGTTAATTTCTACAACAATTTGTAATTATTCATTCCTGATCCAGATCAGTTACTCCCTAGAAGTCTTTCTGCTGATGTGACCCAGTCCAACCCTCTTCTGTCATTTTCTAAAGCTGAGTCTTCTGGTCTACCAGGGGATTGCCCTCTTTGCTGCTCAAAATGCCCTTGTGTGGATGACAATATATATGGTTACCCAACTAGGGGGACAAATCTAGTCACAGCTGCTCAGTAAGGCTTCCTCTGAAGATCTACCTGCATTGGATAGCTTTCATTGCTGTGACAAAATACCTGAAAAATACACTTAAAGGAGGAAATATTCATTTTAACTCCTGGTTTTAGTGCTTTCAGTGCATAGTCACCTTGACTCCATTGGTCTTACACCTATAGTGAAGCAGAACATGGCCAGGGATGGGTATGGTGGAGCATAGCTCACCTTACAGTGATCAGGAAGGAGAGAGAGAGAGAGAGAGAGAGAGAGAGAGAAGAAGAAGAAAGAAAGAAGAGAGAAGAAAGGTGGGGTCCCAATATACCTTTCAAGAGCACACCCACAGTGACCAGCCTCTAACTAGGTCCCACCTCCTCTCAACAGAGCCATAGACAGTCCACCAAGCTTTTTTTTTAAAGCAAACAAATGGCTTTTGGGGGACACTTCAGATCCAAACCATAACAATACCTCACCAGCCTTTGGGGAGTTTTCAATAATTTCTCATTGCTTTTTTGGTCAATCTTCCCCAATAAGTATTTTCTAAATTGTGCATTTATTTTTCTTTAGATTGATAGTATCATTTGTTCTGTAGCCTTCATGATCTCTACAATGGGGATGGAGTGAGCTCAGTCAATGTTTGTGGAATTAAATGCAAGAGAGTTAATTGGAAAAAAAATTGCACCCACCCCCCCAAACATACTCTGGTCAGTTCCAAGACCTCTCCTCCCTGAGGTCCCAGCTGCAAGGTAGCTTTCTGCAAGGGGCTTTCTACAACTTCCCCAAGTGAGTCAAATCTGCTCTGTTTTTATCTGTATGGGTGCTCATCTCAGAGTGCATGGGAAAACTTGTAAGTGTGTTTCTTTGGTAATCCCTTCCAGGACCTGGTACAGAATGGTGTTCAAGAATAAAATGAATAAATTCAAGTGCAAAATGACTAAGTGAATGAAGCTTTCCTTGCAACATCCTTCCTCATGGTGGGTTTCCTAATGAGCTGGGCACCTCAGGGAACTTTCAGGCTGAGGCCGACTGAGGCAGCATGCAATTTGCTGAAACAATCATTTTAAATGACAATAATTTCATTAAAACTCTGAATGTAAAACCCTGGCAGGTAGTAAACTGTACTAATTATTTCATTCAGAGAAACTAGCTTAAGCTGTGCATTCTAATATTTTTTTCTTATCCACAACTCTGGTGCACATTTGTTAGTCTCTGTTTTTTTGTTCAGGGGTAGATGATTTGGTAGCTGAAATAACTGGGAAGGCTCTCACTTGTGGTGGCTGGGAGCATGTAGTCTGAAATTAGACATATGTATTTGTTATCTGCTGCTGCATAATAAATTATCCCCAAGCAACACACTTGTGTCATCAGACTGCTGTTGGGTTGAGAATCTGGGTGTGGCTTAGCTGGATGCCTCCAGTTCACGGTCTCTCACTGGCTGAACTCAGGTGGTCCACTTTAAGACTCCTTTGAAGAGAGTCCTTTTCTAAGTTCATTTACATGACTGCCAGAAAAATTCAGCTTTTCAAGGAATGGTGGAGAAAGAGCCTCAGGTTCTCACTGGTTTTGGCTAGACACAGGAGTTTCTTGCCAATGGGGCTTCTCAAATATGGTGGCTTTCATCCTTTGTTAGAGATAGAGATAGAGAGAGAGAGAGAGAGAGAGAGAAAGAGAGAGAGAGAGAGAGAGAGAGAGAGAGAGAGAGAGAGAGAGAGAGAGAGAGAGAGAAGAGACATGAGATGTTAAGGCAGACAGGGAGAGACAGAGAGGACTGTCAAGATGGAAGCCACAGTCTTTTTGCAATCTGATATCAGAACATAATGGCACCTTTTGCTTCTGTGTGTTCTGTTTGTGAGAAGTGAGCCCTTAGGTCCAGCCCACACTCAGAGGGGGTCTTACTCTGGGTGTGGACACTAGGAAGCAGGGTCACTGTGGCTATCATAGATGCTGTCTACCATAATGCGCCTGAGTTCCAGTCCAGTTTTTCCGTCAATCTCCAGGTGTTTTTGACTCTTCTGAGCATCAGAGTCCCTGTCAGTTCAATGGCATCCACTTCAGAGTGTGGTTGACTGGATGGAACCAATTTTTCTGGAACGCACATAGTAGTTTAGAGTTATTGATAGCAAGTAGTTAGTGCCATCATGTAGCAATTAATCTTAGTGAATACTAGGCTCTTTTGATTCTCAATTCAGTGTCTGAAGGAAGCCAAAGGCTCCCTGTGGATCCTGTGCCTTCTGTTGAAAACATCTCCATGGCATCACACTTACTGAGTTTGCATTGCTTCCTGGTCATGAGTAAGTTCTTCTGTGTTTTCTGCTCTGCTATGGAAGGTGATTTGTGGATCATTGCTCCTTGAAAGAACGTGATCATTCCTAGCCATGTCTCCTATGATTTCCCCTGGTCACCTACTATCTCCACTATCCCTTCTTTCTGTGTGGTTAGAAGTCATAGCATCTGACAACTGATGCTACTGCAGAGGGCAAGTGCTAAGGTGCTGTCCCCCACATCTGACAAACATAATAAATAGTTGTGTGAATAAATGAGTGACTTGACTGAACAGCCACTGTTCTCTCTGACAAAAGACCATTGCAGCAACCCCTGTTCAGCCAGCCCTCTGGTCTCCATCGTGTGCATGCAGTCATATGCCCTATGCTCTCCCAGAGTTGTTTTTGAACAACACAGATTGGAGTGAGGACATCTGATGAGTCTACTTGTTGAGCTTATCCACCAGTGAATACTTTTGGGAACTGACTAGAGAGCTGCCATGATGAGCAAGAGCAGATGGGGCCTCTACCCTCTTGGGAAGCAGCCTATAATTAAATATGCACACATGTAGCTCCCTATCCCTGGAAAGGCAATGAAAAGAAATGACAGGATGTTCTTCTGACAGTATTGGTGCAGAAGGACCTGCCCTGGTCTGGGGGTCACAGAAGAGCTGACTGTGTGGGTGAGCCAGAGAGGAGCAGAAGGAAGAAGAACATTCCAAACAGAGGGGACCAGGGACAGAGTTCAAAGGTCCTGAGACAGGATGGTGGTAACACTATTGTGGTTTGTCTCACTGGTTGCTCCTTTTCTATCCCCTTGACATTGGACTTGCTCATCCCTAGTGGAACATAACTGGAATGACATGAATAAGGCTTGTCTCATAGCAGAGGCACAAGGCTTCTTGTGTCCAATTACGTCTGTATCATGACAACATATGCTGTGGTGAAAGCCACCAAGTATTAATATGAGTGGGATTGTTAGGCAATGGAAAGGAGGAGGGAGGCTGGGTTGAGACAGTCATTTGGACAGTGGTACAAGATGCAGCTAGAGAGGTCAGGGACTGGGTTATGCTGGGTTCTGAAGATTGGGGAAGGATTCTGATCTTGCCCCCGAAATGCACTACAAGCTGTGGGAGGTCTCAGCAGCTGCTAGACTTGTGGACTCCTCTGGATGAAGTTTCTACTTCACAAGTCACACTTTTGCACAAGCTGCAAAAGTAAGCAGCTTACGGTAGGTAAGCATCCTCTGCTTGCCATTCCAGTTTCTATAACAATGTTTGTAAACGTCCCACTGCTGGTATATTTATCATTCCCATTTTTGTCCTGGTTTTTTATCAGGACCTATAATCCTACAGGTCTTTTCCCTCCTAGACTGGAATTCCTTGGGGCTGAACGTGGACTTCAGTCTCCTTTGTATCCTTTCAACTCCTTCTCTGTGTCCACATCTGCTGTATGTAGACAGGATCTAGCTGGTAAATTGCCAGTCCTCAATAAATATTTCTTTAATGAATGAATAAATGAACAATTCTACTTCCCCTTCTAGCTAATTATCATTATAACAATTGATTACACCCATTGATGCTCAGCTTCCTCATTCTGTAAAACTGGGGCATTGATGGTATTCACCTTGGTGGGGTGACATAAGGTCATGAAAGTTAGTATTCATTGAGCAGTGCCAGGAAGCTAGTTGGGATTTACAAATGTTAGGTATTAAAAATGCACTCACTTCTTTGTGAGTTTTTTCAATTAGGTACTTCTTTAGAATCTTATTTATTTATTCATTCAGGAATTCAACAAATGTGTAATGTGTGTAATACATGCTAGATGTTTTGAGAGAGGCAGTGGTATTAGAGAAAACATATTTTGTCCTGAAGGGATTTTATCGGGAAATAAACTCTTGAATTTAGAGATGAGTCCCCGTCTTTCTACCTTGACTTTTATTGGCATTGCTAAGTGTGACATCAATATCTCCTTGAATGGGGATTCCAAATGTGTTCTGGAGCTACCAGAAGCCATGCTAGAAGACCATTGGTCTCAGGATCACTAAACCAGCTGACCATTAGGGACCCTCAATTAGATGTGCCAATCCTAACAAAGAGACCTTGTTTATAATTTCTTGCCACAATATTGAGCAGTTGTTCATTCCACATCTTTTCCATGTTGTCCATCCCCCCATCTATGGATGGTGGCCAGGTGTCCTTACATTAAGGCCTCAGTGGTGGTATATGCCCTTCCATCATTCATTCATTCATTCATTCACTTTTTCTAAAAGCTTAACAGGACTCTTTTTAAACAACCAACAGGGGGCTGGTGGAGTGGCTCAAGTGGTAGAGCGCCTGCCTAGCAAGTGTAGAACCCTAAGTTCAAATCCCAATACCACCAAAACCAAACCAAAACAAACAGAGCCAACAGGATGCAGTACAAGGGTAGCCTTTGGGTCACACTGGCTGAAGTTGAGTCTCTACTGAAGTCTCATCTCCCTTACCTATATTCTTTGATCCCCAAGTTCTTGAGCATCACGGTGGAGAAGTAATCCTTCACAGGACCTATGTAAGAATAACTGGAGTTAGAGACTGTGAGTAGAGGACCTGACACACCCCAGGAGCCCAAAAGGTGGTTAAAGGGTACCAATCCTTCCTTTCTATCCCCTCCTTCTAAGCACCAGGTATTTTACTTTGCAGAGTGAGGGTGGAAAGACCAATCAGGGCCCAGTAGCTCAGACAAAGTCAAGGGCATGGAAGGAGTTCAAGGATTACTTCTCAAATCAAAGAATGAGAGCATAAAGAATGGGATGAAGGCACAGACACACGGTCTAGACACTGGAGAAGGTTCCAGATTGGTGGAAAGCTTGAGATAAACAGAGGAGGGGACAGCAGCAATGCTAAGGCAGCTCTGACAGATTGATCGCACTGGCTTCCAGCTCTGGCGAGGGCTGGGACTGAGAGGACTCAGAGGATTTGGGCACATGATGTGGGCAGTGTGCTCTGGGCTTAGGGGTTGGCATGTGTCCTTAAGGGCATATGGACTGTGATGTTCTGGGCACTTTACCTGGCTGGTGGAAGAACGTCTGGAGGGACTCCACCTGCCACGCTGAGGACCTGGCATTAGGCTGGGGCAGACAGGATCATGGTCAAGTGGGGATGTGATTCTGTGAGTGGTTGCAGCAGCAGCAGCTGGGGCAGGAAATGTGGAGAGACCTCACCCCTTGCTTTCTCTGACTGGAGGGAGGGCTTCCTGCCTTTCCCATTCCCCAACATCTCCCTCTCCCATTACCAAAGTTTCACCTGCCTCTACTGGGGATTTGAAAAATTGGAAAATATCTTCCTCACACCTATGCATGTACTTCTCAACTTGAAGTCTAACACGCTCCCTCATTTACATATAATTCGTTTGACTTGTGTAAACTGCATTAACAAAAAGAGGAGCGATGCGATAAATTACTAGTGACAGAGGCCAGGCTGGATCGCAATTATTTTTATAAGCCCCTGGTAAGCAATGATGTTCTGTTTTTACAAGCGCATAATGTCCCAGAGTTATTAAAATGCCAGCAGCATCCACGAAGCACATCTGTGCTAACCCATCACACAGGTAGTGACTCCGTGGGAAAGTATGATGGCTGGAGAGGCCCAGTCCTGCCCCATGACTCTAGAGCTGTGAGGATGGCATGGTCCCTGCATGGTCCTCCTTCACAGGACTGAGTTGGAGTAGAACATGTGGGTGTAAAATGTACAACCAGGAGGCCTTGTGTCCCCTTCTCCTCCTGTCATCAACCCTGTGATAAAAACTGACTAAGCCTCTTCATGGTTCCTGACATCTCAGTTCTTGGCCTATGAAGTAGAGCTATGAATACACGGAACTCTCCTTATTACGTGGAGGACATTTTGTGATGGTCAGGGAAGGCATTATGTGACACAAGCTAACACTTATTGAGCACTTCCATGTGCCATGCACAGAATATGGGTCTGCTGTGTGTTATCTTATTCTACTCTGATGACACATTGTGGTTGATATCGTACAGGCAAGGAGACCAGGCATTAATAATCAAAAATTATTTGCCCAAGATTCAGTAAGAGAAAACAAGAACCCATGTCTGTTTGAGGTCAGAGACAAAACTTTGGGTCATAATTTGCCCTGTATCATAACAATCTTTAGAAAATACCTTCTTGCCAGGGATTTTGGTTTGACCTTGGGAAAGGCTCTCGGGGTTGGGTCATGGGAAGCTCCCAAGGGACGTGGTCTGTCTTTGTTGGCCCCAGCACTCCTAAACAATAGGCTCATCTTTGTACCTGCTAGCTGCTCCTCTGACCCTAGAACATGCAGGGGACTCGAGCATGTTTTGTGCAAACCTGAATAGTACCAATCCCAAGTTGTGCGTGTGATGTATTAACAGTCATAGTTTACACACAGACTTCCTACTAATGTGGACCCTACTTTACATTTCCTCCGCCAGAGAATTAGTCTGGAGTCATGCTAGTTTTGAATTACTTGAGGCCTTGGGGGGGGGGGAGGCCCACACCCCTCACAAGAAAAGTAATCACCCTCTAAATGACTTAACTGCCTCTCAGGGCTTCTCATGGAAATGGAGAGCAAGAATGCAAATCACATTCCTCAAACTGGCCTCCAACACCCCTGACTCTCTTCCTTTGCTGTCTTGTCCAGCATTCAGCTCCCGGCTGGCTCACTCTTCCTGTGCTTGTGGGTTTCCAAACTAGCTCTAGTGCTCTTCAACAAATGCTAGGCCAAGGCTTCTCCAAAGTGCATTCACTCAAGACATGGCACTGCTAATTCAAGGCAGGGAGCCCTGGTTCTGTCTCTGCTTTCTCAAGGTGAGGGCAGGGTGTGTTTTTCACCATTTTAGGGAACCCTGCTTAAATCTCCTGTAGAACTAACACCTTAGGGTTTTTTTTTTTTTTTTTTTTTGCAGTACTGGGTTCTGAACTCGGGGCTTCACACTCGCTAGACAGATGCTTTACCACTTGAGCCACTTTGCCAGCCCTGCTTTGTGTTGGGTGTTTTTGAGATAGGGTCTCCTCTCATGAACTATTTGCCTGGAGCTGCTTTGAACCAGTATTCTCCTGATCTCTGCCTCCTGAGTAGCTAGGATTATAGGTTTGAGCCACTAGTACACAGCCTTATACTTTCATTTTTAAGTTGGAAGCAGACAGGTTTATAAACTTTTTCAGATATATAAAGTACAGGTCTGGGCCCTGTGATTTGTCCCCATCCTTCCACCTCTGTCCCAAAGGCTCAGAACTTAGGGGGAGACCCCTGTCCCACAGAATCCTCACTTTTCTTGCTGCTCTGTTGTTTTCTTTCCTTGCATCCCAGGTGTTTGACAATCCCTGGAGAGTTGTTTCAGCTCCCCTTATTTGTTTATTTACATTTACTCCTTGTTCTAATCCTGTCTGTTACCCTGTGGCTAGGACAATGTGTGGCACGCACTACACACAGAAAGTATTTGATGGTGATGAGTGAATGAGTAGGCTGTGATCCAACCCTGAAAAGAACCAATTAAAACTCTAAGGACACAATATGGTCCCCCTCATTCTCAGTCCCTCTGCAGAACCCCTGGAAACTTCTGCCATTCTGAGTACACTTCCTTTATGTTGCCTTGCAGGAAGTGCTTCCATTTAGTCAATAATTAAGTCTCCTAAGTGGAATCTGCTACTTAAGAAGGAGCAGAAATCCTCTGAAGGGTGTACTATGTACACCATTTATAAGTGACCAGTGCGAGACGGCCACACTGTGATTCACGGAGCTGAAATAAATGATTTGCCTAGAAAAATTATTAGTGCTCATTCTGCTGGTAGAACCTCTTAATTCCAGTTACAAGTGTCAGCATATTGTGACTGGATGCCGTCAACTTCTAATGACTAAAATTTCATTTTTCAGACTTTTCATGCTGTGTTTGAGAACTATAGGATGGAAATAATTCCTCAGCTAAGTTTCTGTTGCACCTGGTAAATTCAGCCGTCTCTTTCTGTGCTGTGTCTTCTGTATGTGTGAATGAGAATGCAAGTTTACATTACTTTCTTGAGTAGACTAACCTCCTGTTTCACTCAATAAACTAGATGAGGGAGACAATCATGGTCCTTTCTTCCTAAAGCTACTGTCCATTTTATAGGATTTTATGTGGCTCAACAGCTGACAGATTCAATGCAAAATTATTTTTACTTGGCAGAGTGGATCAAAACATGGATTGTTTTAGATGAAAACATTAGCACAGTTTTTTTAAAAAGTGAAATATGTTGTGTACCTTTTGTAGGGATAAATAACCTTGACATCGGATGTAGCTGGTTTATTATTCTTGAAATGGGAATTTGTTGACATGATGTTCAATAAATAGAAGTATTGCAGCCATGTTCACTTACCTTGGATACAATACCAAACAGGCATTATTGATCCTCCATTATTATACTTGTTTCTGAATTGCTATGTGGAGAGCAGTGAAGCCAACTTCCAACTGAAGTTGTTAATAGATTGGTAGTAAAATTTATGTTATCCATGTCCAACAAATCACTAATAAAAGCTTGTGAAAGGCTAGATCATCTGCATTGAATTACTCATTCTTTCCCCCGCAAAAAGCCTTCAGCTAGACACTGACCAAAGAATTTTAAATCGCTCATTATCTATAAGTCATTGCTCAAAGTGTCCCTAAATGGGATTAGACCATTGTCACTTGGCTTTCCTACAATAACTGCCCCTTCTCCTCCCACCTTGACTTAAATTAAAGCTAATGATATGTTTCTAGGGGAGAGGAGAAGGAGGTTTTCCTTGAATGACTTTCCAAGCTCTGGCATCTGATCTGTTATGGAAAGCTTCTGTGCACTGGTGGCTGACTTCAGCTCCTTGTCAGAGAATTTGGCTGGGAGCAAGCAGGTCTTGGGGAATGCAATCACCCTGTTGTCTTCTCTATGAGCTTGGCAGTCCTTTGTGGGAAGACATCTCAGACAAAGCCCTGGTGCTGTCCAGGTTCAACTTTCCACCTTGTTTCACTGTGGGGGGGCAGGCTGGTGCTCTGTGTGTTTGGAGGTGGCGATGCATATAAGTATTGCTTCACTCTGCCCTTTTCCATGCTCCTCCCTCTCCTTTTCCTTCCTTTTCTTTTTCTTTCTTTCTACCCATAAGTGTCTATGGGGCATCTCCCATATCCCAAGCTCAGACCTAGGTCTGGGATATCCAGCTAAAAGAAGCTTCATGTAGCTCAACAGGCTTTGGTCCCCTGGATGACCACACCCTGGATGGTGTGGTCAGTGGGCAGCATCCTCAGAAGGAACACTCCAGGCCAGGTTTGAGGAAGGCTTGGGCATGAGTCCTGTCTTCACCTTTCCCATGTGAGCTTGACAAGAATTAAACTGTGAAGGAGTGGCTGTCACACAGTAGGCCTGCTATAAGTGTACATTATAGACACAATTATGGAATATTATAAGGGTGTCCCAGAGGTGTGTGCCAGGGGCCATGTGATGCTGGAGGCAGCAGGGAGGTTTCATAGGTGAGTCGGACATAGGCGAAGTCTAGGCCATTGGAGATCCTGTGTGGAACGTGGGGAGCACGTCATGGGGAGAATGACATGAATGATGGCTGCCTAGGTAGCAGACATGTACAGACTTTTATTCTTGTCATTATTCCCTGAACAATGTAGTATAGCAAGTATTTGCACAGCACTTACATTGTGTTAGGATTATAAGATAACTACAGATAATTTCAAGTGCATGGGAGAATGTGTGTAGTTTATATGCAAACACCACACACCATTTTATATAAGGGACTTGATTTGGGGGTGTGCAGGGGGGGTCCTAGGACCAACGCCTTGCAGATATAGAGGAACAACTAAAACTGCATTCCTTTATGAAAATTGGTACCTGCTGTGTCTGTACACACACATCATCTTTTTTTCTCAGTAATAATCAGCATATTTTGGGAACAAAATCATTTTTCAGAACACCTATAAAGTAAGTATGTGGATGTAAGTCTTCCCTAATTATGAGACATTTTCTCTATTTCCATTGGTGTTCAAAGTATATACACACATATACATATATTGCAGTAAATAGTCCTGTGAATATGTTTTTACCTGAATATTTGATTATTTCTTGTAAATACTTTGTAGTAGTGAAATTATTGAGGAAAAAAAAAGGATAAACATTTCAAGTTCCTCAGCCATATCACCTCTGGAAGTTTAATTTAATTATTCTTCTTTGATCAGTAAACATCTCTATTGATAGCAGACATGCCAAGACTGTGGGATGCCAGAGGAGGCCATCCCCTTGTGGAGGAACATAAGTGGACATTAGTGGGTGGGTGTCCCAATACTGGGGAGCCTAGTCTCTTGTCTTGCCACTTTTCTGCAAAATACCAGCTCCTCATTTAATTCTAAGTTTAACTCTTTTAGCTTTATCATTTCATTTTAAATTATAACGGGAATGAAGTTTGCTTATTAGATCATTTATATACGCTTTTTACTTCAAGTTATTTATTTATGAAACTTACCCTTATTTATTTTCTTTTGAGATATTTGTGTGTGTGAGTTTATTTATTTTTTTGGTGTGACTGGGGTTGTGCTCTCAAAGCAAGCGTTCTACCACTTGAGCCACACTTCCAGTCCAATTTGCTCTGGTTACGTTGGAGATGGGGATCTCAAGAACTATTTGCCTGGGCTGGTCTTGAACTGCAATCCTTCAGATCTCACCCTCCCAAGTAGTTAGGATTACAGGCATGAGCCACCAGCACCTGGCCGTGTGTGTTGGGTTTAATTTGGTGGACATCTTTTCGCCTTTGGGCAGAAGTGGAGCTCAAGATCAAGATCAAGACACCAACAGATCTGATGTCTGCTGAGAGTGTATTTCTTCTTACATGGCTGACTTCTCACTCTGATTTCACCTGGTGGAAAAGTGGAGGATTCTCTCTGGGGTTTCTTAGAAGGCAGTAATTCTGTTCAAGAAGATTCATCCCCCCATGAACTAAGCACCTCTGAAGGCCCAGTACATATCATCTTGGGAGGAAGTCACCTATGAATTTTTGTCAGGACACAAACATTCAGACCATAGTCCACCTGCCAGGAATTTATATTTAGGGATGTTCTTATTCTTCCACAATTTATTTCAATATGCATCCATGTTTCCCAGAAGTTCTTCATTTTATTATTTAGTTTTAAACTCTGATTTAAATATGATCTACCCCAAGGTGGGCTGAGATTGAGCTCATTTTTTTTTAAAAGGAAATCCAAATTTCCTCAATTTTTTTCAATTTCTCAGCCGAAACTTAGAATCATTTATCTCCATCTCTACTGTCTCCAAAAAAAATAAAGGAAATTTTGATTGAAACTGTGTTCAATATAAATATTAATTTGGAAAGAATGGGCAGGTTATCTTTTCCATCTAAATCAAGTGTGCCTTGAGTAAAAGGTGGGGTTGTATGGAAGAATGTCAACACAGGATTGGGGACACCAGCCAAGAGGGATAAATACATAGTCACTTGGGACAGGTGTGTCTAAAGAGGGTATTAAAGAAATTTTTCTTTATGTAATGTATTATAAAATTAGTATTTTTTGAGGTACGATAATAAAGGTACAAGTATTTTTTTCACTTCTTTTTGGAGTTGCATTACTTGTGTTTCCTTTGGAGGTGATTTATGCTAACTTAGTTCAGGTTACCAAATTTTTTGCAGGTTGCTTGTCTTGTAACTGGTTAATTTATTGAATTGACTTAAAGCTATGCATATTTTCTTTTAGCTAACTATGGAACATATTCCAGATCTATTACTTAATGATTTATAAAATTAGTGATTATGAATGATTAATGAGTAATTTTTTCTCCTTTATGATTGTATAAGTGGTATTTATTTTTTCCATCTCCCAACATTGTCTGGAATGTATCAAACAATGCCAAGATGAATGGTTGGCACTGGCTCCCTTGCCCTTGCTCTGACTTGAGTGAGAATATATCTGGTTTACCAGCATTACATGTTATGTTGACTACTAATTTAAGAAACATAATCTTTAGAATACTGAGGGAGTATTCTCTCAGTCTTCAAATGCTTGTATATATATATATATATATATATACAATATATATAAATATATATATATATATATATATATTTAAGGAATGAACGTTGAATTTATGAAGTTTATTTTGGATTCTGTAACTATGCTAACATGAACATACTTTGTTCTAGATAAAGAGTAAATGAAAACTTTGGTGTCTTGATGTGATGTGATAACTCAGATTAATTTAATAGGTTCTTAATATTAAGCTTCTTCATATCACAAGGAAAATACCAGAATTCTCTTACCGTGTATGTGAATTCATTTGGCATTAGATTCTTCTGTCTGTCTTCTCATGAGTAAGAACATAAATTGTGCTTTTTTATATCATCTGTTGTGGATTTTGGTATGACTGTAAAGTGTCTTTATAACATGAGTGGAAGACTATTTCATTACTGGGTATGCTATGGATAAAATGGTAATAATAATTTAATTCCTGAAGCTATACAGAACTAGCAAAATCACTTAGTCTGGCCTGGGATTCTTTTGTAATACATATGCGCTGAAAATTCTTTTTCTTTTTATTTTTTTGTAATACTGGAGTTTGAACTCAGGATTTACATCTTGAGCCACTCTACCAGCCCTTTTTTGTGAAGGGTTTTTTCGAGATAGGGTCTCACCAACTATTTGCCTGGGTTGGCTTCGAACTGTGATCCTCCTGATCTCTGCCTCCTGAGTAGCTAAGATTATAGGTGTGAGCCACTGGTGCCTGGCTTGAGTTGAAGATTCTTGATCCATGTTTTCCCAGGGGTATAGGTTTACTAAAATTTGTTAATTCTTCTTGTTTTCCCCTCTCTCCCACCCCACTAATTCTTCTTGGATTAATTTTTGTTATTTTGACTTTCCCAGAAAATCACATCTCTTACTACATTTTGAAAATGACCATATATATGGTTGTATGCCAATATGCTGATACTATATTTAATTTTTCATATCCAATTCTGAATATTTATTTCTTTGTTTCTTAATTTGGATTTAGAATGCCTTACCAATTTTACTGTATCTTTCTAAATGCTAGTCTTATGTTAGTTATTAATATCATTATGTATATCTATAATGAATTAATATCAGATTTTATTGTACTAATCCTTTGGCTTCTTTTAATCTTAGATTTGTTTTGCTCTTCTTAAGATTCTTAACTATTTAGCTTACATACTTTATTTTACTATGATTTAAAAATTTTTGCATTCTGGTTTTGCTTACTGTACTTACTGAGCTGACTTGTACTTGCTGTGCTATTTAGTAGTTATGATACATGCTCATCATTATTTGTCCTGAAAACTAGTTTCTCTCTCTTGAGTTATTTATTTTGAAGAAATCACTCTGTCATTGGGACTGTGTCTGCAGATCACATTTTTCATGATGAACATAATGGTAATATATGTTTTTGAATATCTCAATATCTTTATTTTGCTTTACACATGTCACTTGGCTGGGTATAAAAATCTTGAATCAAGCCATTTTCTTCCTCAAACCTGTTAAGTTCTGTTTCATTTTCTTTCCTTTTTTTTTTTTTTGGTGTGACTGGGGTTTGAACTCAGGAATTCATGCTTGCAAAATAGGAGTGTGGCTGACTGATCCACCCCCACTGTTCATTTTTCTCTGATTATTTTTGAGATGGGGTCTCATTAACTATTTGCCCTGGGTGGCCTCAAATTGTGATCCTTCCCATCTCAGCCTCCCAAGGTAGCTAGGATGACAGGTGTAAACCACTGACTCCCAGCTTGATTTTCTTCTGACACAAAAAAGTTTGAAGTCTGTGGTCAGCCACAGTTTAATTTCCTTTTGTAAGTAACCTGTTAACCCTATCACTACCTCCCCAAAATGAGAAAAAAACATTTCCCCAGGGATTTAGGATTTCTTTAAGATATGACTTTCATTAATGGGTAGTTGTTTTAGAATAACTTGACCCCTTTAGAGGAACAAACCCAGATATTTCCAGCTCTAATTCTTCTCCATATGTTCAATTAGCCATTCCCTCTTGGCCCTGGTTCTGTCCTGAAATACCAGCTCTTCATGCAGTTGGTCTTCACTGTCTTTCACACTTTCATCATTCCTCACATAACTTTTATCTTTTGATATCCTTTCTCTAAATCAGGGATCATGCAGCTTTATTTTGTAAAGACAAATTA
Organism: Castor canadensis; assembly: GCF_047511655.1. NCBI lineage: Eukaryota > Metazoa > Chordata > Mammalia > Rodentia > Castoridae > Castor > Castor canadensis. The sequence continues at coordinate 12,422,740 of NC_133388.1, read as the reverse complement.
TAAAAAGTACTTTGGTTTTGTGGTCCAGACAGTCTCTGGTGGAACAAGTCAACCTCATCTTTCCAAGCACAAAAAACTGCCATAAGCAATACAGAAATAGTGGGGCTTCATTAAAAGTTCACTTACAAAATAAGCAGTGGTCAAACTCAGCCCATGGGCTATCATTTGTTGCCTTCTGCTGTAAATTCCTGAAAGCCTTCTTTAGGTTAAATTTGCTAATTTAATTTTCTGCTATGCAGATTTTGTTCTTTGGTTCCCCTGGAAGAGTGTCACCAGATGACTGAGTGTGCAGACTTGAGTTGCTTGAGATTAAGTGTCTTCCCCTCCAGATTGGGAGGAGGGGAGAAGGAACCTTAAGCACTGTTGGTACAAATGAAAATTAATGCAGCTACTATAGGAATCAATATGGATGCTCTTCAAAAAACTAAAAACAGAAATACAGTATGACCCTGCTGTACCACTCCTGGGCATATATCTTAAGGCATCTTTAAAGTCAGCATACAATGGAGATACTTGGGCACCCATGTGTCTAGCAACACTATTCATAGTACCCAAAATATGGAATCGACCTAGGTGCCCATTGACAACTGAACAGATAAAGAAAATGTAGTGTCTATAAATATTGGAGTATTATTCAGCCATAAATAGGACTATAGGACTGAAATTATGTCATTTGCAGGAAAGTGGGACTGGGGATCATGTTAAGTGAAATAAGGCAGACTCAGAAAGACAAATATTGCATGTTTTCTCTCATATGTTGGGTCTGCATCTGAAAAAAAAGACATCAGTTTAAGGGGGGACTCTATAGGGGGACAGCTAGAGGAGGGCAAAAGTAGAGGATAGTGAGGGGGTGAATATGGTCGAAATACTTCATATGCATGTGTGAAAATAGAAATATAAAAAGGTGAAGGGAAGGGGTAAGAACGAGGAATAGAGGGAGTGAGTTTGATCAAAGCAGATTATGTGCATGTATGAACATTCTGCAGTGAAACCCCTTTGTACAATTAATATATGCCAATTTAAAAAAACCTCCACACCTCCATTTACTAGTTATTTGAGTTGGCCAAGATACTAAACTTGTGTATATGCCTTGGCCTCCTTATCAAAAGTACATAGTTGAGAGTCACTGTAAGAATTGACTGAGCTAATAGGTCTGAAGTGCATAGAACAATGTCTAGGACACTGAAAACCCTTAGCAAGTATTGGTCATTATTGAACCTTTCATATCCCTTTTAAGATCACGGGCTTTACCTGTAGCTGCTATGCTAAAGTCTGCTATATTAAGCTTATTTCTTACTGTGTTTCATATTTCTACATTGCATTCTAAAGAGAACATAAGTCAGAGGCATTCTGCAAACTTCTTCAGTTTCCTGTAGTAAATCCTCCTCTCAGCTGTACTTTTCACATGCATTTTTTTTAAAAACACCGGTTCCGATTTTTTCACTTTTTCCTTGGACAGGACTTGGTTTGTTTTATATTTAGTATTCTTTGAATAAAGATCAAGTTTCTCCTCATTATTTCTTCTGCTATTTCCAAAATAGTCCTCTGGATACTCATTCAGAGGCTACACTGACATGCAAATTGTGTTGGCAAATTTCAGGTTTGGGGCAGGTAAATGATCTACCTGGCTTCCCTTTGGCCTCATTCCAGTTTTGTGGATAAACTTCGTTCTGGGATTATTTGTGAAACCTATGAGTCTTTTGATTCTTATTTTGATGTACACAGAATCAAATCCTTTAAAATCCGGGACTCTCAGTGCTTGTCCTAGAGTTCCAAATGGCTTCAGAAGAGAGCATGAGTGAGCAGAAATGAGAGTGAATGAAGGTGGTTTGCAGTGTGGCAGAAAATGCTCAAATGTGTGGTACCATCACCAGGACTTACACACAGGATGTAGCCTTCAAGATACCAAAGAGGGACCTACAGATTCTTTAGGTATGCACTTTCTTCCACCTCCTTCTTGCAGGCCGTTTTGTTCTGCTTAGGGTGAGACAGGAGTTACTGACCAATCTTCTCTAGCTCCCCTAGGGAGTAGATAGTAAGCAATTTGTCTTGGAGATGAGTTTGTTTTCAGTGCTGTTGTGGCTTTGGATGTTGTGGTGTTTCAGTAACAATAGGGCCAGGCTTAATGAAGTGGGATGCCATGAACACAAAGAAATTTCTAGCATGTGATTCTTGATAAGACACAGTCTAATGGAAAGAACATGAGTTTTGAAATCAAAGTGATTTAGGTTAGAATGCTGATTTTGTCACTGGGATGTGTGGCTTTGGGGAAGCCACCCCTTTCTTTGAACTTGATTCTTTAAAGTATGAAAGCCACGATAGTGGTATCTACTCCAGAGCAATTATAAAGATTTAATGCAGTATTAAATGTTGAAGGGTTCAAGCAGAGACACTATTGATGTGTCTTTGGTCGTACTCTGGTATCTGTGAAAAAAGAATTTTCCTCCTTTCCTCACTTCCTCCTTCCCTCACTTCCTCCTTCCCTCCTTCTCTCCCTCCCTCCCTCCCTCCCTTTTATGTCTACAAAAGTCACAATACAGAGCATTGTTCTATGAATCATGCTTACTCTGAGATCATTTGTTTAGATGAGAATACAAACAAAAAGACATCAGAATAAACTATAAGAATTGCAGACATTTGGTATTTTGATAACCAACAATTGTAAGTAAATTTAAGCAAGTCGTACCTACTTGGGGTTCTAGAATTATTTTATGGAATGAATGAAAATTCTCAACATGGGTTACATTGGAACGTATGTAGTCACATACCTGGCATGAACAAGAATTTCTTTTTAGAGTAGCAATGAAGATGAGTTTGAATGCTTTGAGGTTGAGAGTGAATGCACAGTTCCTTTAAAATAAAGCAGATATATTTCTGGAAGTCCATGGCTAAGCTGACAAAATCTAACCTGTGTTAAATTCAGACTTCGTTAGGTGTGTGGCTAGCAATGCTGGACACATTCTTGCAAGCCACCTACAAGGTGAGAAAAATACTGGTGCCAGGTACCAGGGAATCAGGCAAGAGTCCAAGCCCTTAGCGATATGTGCAGTTGTGACATTTTGAGGACTATCCATCCTGCAAGGGTGGGGTTGGTGTGTGAGTTACGTAACTTCCGAGATGGTTCCCCATGCTCCCTACCTCCTGATATTCATGTGTTATGGGGAGCCCCTCTGCTCAATGTGATAAAACCCAGCAATTCACTTCTAGCCCATAAGTGTGACAAAAGTGATGAGATATCACTTCTGAGATTAGGTCTTCAAAGATAGGACTTCTGTTGGACATGTAAGTGTCCTTCTTGTCTTCTCACTTGTTTATGAGGAGCATACAAACTGCCATGCAAGCACCACCCACAGAAAAGCCTTCAAGGCACAGGTGTGGACACGGCCTCCAGCCAACAGCCAGAGCAAGACTTGAGGCTTTCAGTCAAACTGTCCACAAGGACCTGGACCCTTCCATCAACCAGAGAGCAAGCTTGCAGGAAGATTCCTTGCCAGTTAGGACTCAGAGGATGCAGCCCTTGCTGGACCCCATCTACCTTCTGCCAGAAACCCTGAAACAGAAGACCCTGTGAAGTTGTATCTAGATTACCAACTTTACAAAACTGTAAGGCAATAAACACTTGTTGCATTAAGCCACAATACTTTGGTATAATTTGTTATGCAGCAACAAATGACTGATACAAAGTGTCCGTGGGAACTAAAAATATTTTTTTGTGTAGTTGTGGTCTGGAGCATCTGTGTAGAGACAGATAGGATACACACTTGCTTGGAGATTTCTTATGGGTAGAGACACCTCTGGCAAACAGCTGGTGGCCAAGAACTGAGGAGGGGCGGTCTCACTGAGTGGGTATTCCTGATCCCTGGACATCAGGATCTGCATGTAAGAGATTGAGAGCTTTATAACTCCATTTCCTCCATGCTGGACCCAAAACTAACCCCCCACGGGATAGGTGGCAAGAAAATCACAGCTTGAGAAAAGCGAAGAGGACAGGGGAGCCATTTTGTGGAAATTGTGTCTTGGGGAACATAATTCTCTCTAATCAAGCTGACTTCCTGCTCTTTCCTTTGTCCTATAAGTGATAGCAGATACCCTGGTGCGATTTGCTCTGCATGCAGACACACCTGACTCTATAGTTCTGCCCTGTTGCCACTTCTGTTGGGCATCTTGTACTAAGCTGGAAGACCATCTAGGCAGTGTGACCCAGTGGAAGGAGTATGGGTTCAAGGCTGGCCAGCCTCGGATCTGATCTAGACCCTAGAATCCTTAGCTGGAAAAGGGAATGGTGAATCATACATTACAGGTGGTTCTGAAATAAACCAAAGTGTTTGGCCCAAGTGTGGGACATGATGACTGCTCAGTGTCACAGCAGTGTGGTTACTACTCATTTCTGTAGGATTTTCATGATTGTTTCCAGGGCCTGGGACAGGACAGATGTGGGGTCACTCGATTCCTCCTCTGGCTGATGAACCCTGGAGTCATATGCACCCACCTGAAGTTCTCCAGCCCCAACTGACCCTGGGGGGATGTCAGGCAGGAGATTCAGGCAGGGACACGACACATTGGGAGGCCTCTCCATGTGACAGAGTCAGGGGCAGCATCTGGGCTGTGACACCAGAGCCTGGGGAGGTGGCCACAAAAAGAGGTTCCAGCAGGGAGCCAGCCCTTTTCCCAGGGGGTACTGGGTGCCTGAGGCACAGCTGGGCTGCAGAGGAGAGGCTCTGCAGGCTGTCACTGTCACTTGCATGGGCCTGGTGAACTATGTCTGCACATCTAAAGATATGTAGTTTCCCTGCACTCTGCTGAAGCTACATTGCAGCTTCAAGAAGGGAAGGAAGTAGGAGAAGATGCGAAAATCCCCACCGGAAAGGGAAAGGCTGTGGTGCTTATTGTGTTAAAAAAAAAAATGCACATGCTTTTCATTAAGACAGAAGTGACAGTGATGGATTCTTCTCTGGACTTCTCTACTAAGCTCTGTGCCCTGCCTGGCTGCTGCTCCCTAATCTGGAGGTGAGATAGCAAGGAGAGTTGAACTAGTCAGGCACAGTAGCCTTGACCACACCTGAACTTGAATGACCAACCCTAAAGCAAAGAGACTTGGGCAAAGGGCAGGAGGCCCCTTTGACCACTCTGTTCCTGGAAGAATAAATCAGAGGAACAGTCAGAAGACAGGGGAGCAAGCATGAGCTTTCCACAGAAGAGTTTTTGAAAATTCACATCATGGTGATTGTACCATTGTGGTGACGGTGCAAGAAATTCCCACACATTCCACTTGCAGTGATGGTTACAATAGCCAACACCCAGATGAGGGAAGCCAGGCTCCAACCCTGGAGAACGGTTGATGATTGCCTCTAGCATATTGTTTCACTCCACTGGCATCCTAACTAGACAGCTTTAGTTTTAGCATAAAATCCATATTTCAGACCTTCTTGGAGCAGAGAGGCAAATTCCAAAGTAAGTGTCAAATAGCATTAGGAAGAATTGAGAAATTTAAAGGCACTCAGAGCTATTGGGGGCCCTTCCCCAGCTCCTCTGCTCACTCTAAGGACTTGTTTAAAAGGTGTGGGGCAAATTAGAAAAAGGAAGTAGTAAAAATACAAACCAGTCACACTACTTCCTCCCCCACCAGCATTGAGGTCTGATACTACACCCTGGGTGAATTTAATTAGGAAAGAGAACTCAAAATACCTGCGATGGGTGACGGCACCAGTTTGGAGGTTTCCAGTGCGGTCTCTCTCAGAAGATCAGAGCATGCCCTGAGAGCTGTCGCGGCATCATGGTAGATGGAAAGTCTCCCATGGTCCATCATGACAAAGGAAAAAAAAAAAGCCCAAGGAGGGCATCAGATGTGTGCACTCTGGTGTTTGGAACTTAAGTAAAATCTGTAATTTTCCTCCTGCATTTCCTCAGAGAAATTAGCTATTCTATTCACTGCATAAATTTTCAGGTTTTGCTAGCACGACACTCAGGGTGTTGAATTTTTTATGACAAAAATGCTGTAATAATTGTTGAACAGATGTAAGTGTTGGAGACTCGGCTCTGGCAGACCTCACGAAACCTCGATTAGCAATTTAACCCTGTCGTTGCTCTGTCCGCCCGGAGAAGGAAAGGAGGAGGTGCAGTGTGAACTGTGTCATTGGTCTGTACACAAAAGCAGAGTTTTCTGGGGAGGAAAAGGCACTTTAATCAGCTCTTGTGCCCAGCCAGGGAAGGAAGAATTTGGTGCATTCTAATTCTGAAATCACCACATTACCAAGTTGGGAGATTAATAGGCTAACTGACATGGAGGACCCTTGGCTTCTGAGCAGGAGAGAGGGGAGCTGCTGCAAAAACTCCCAGCAGCTTGGGAGAGCCAGGACTTGACAGTCTACATCCACTGCAAGAATCCCTGTGGCATGGGCCAGCCGGGCTCCCATTTACACCTCAAAGCCAAGTCACATAGGGATCTACCTCTTTTCTGGCTGCCTACACAGAACGCAGCCATGGGAGACTTGATGAGAACTTTGTCCACCCAGTGATAAAAGCATGCCAGCACCTCTGAATCAAAAGGTAAATCAAAAGAAAGTGGCAACCCACAAGATGAGGTGGCTGTGACAGCCCATCAGCAGCTGAGCCACCCGACAGGCCGGGTGGCAGTGCAGAGGCTGCCAAGAGAACTGCCTGAGGAGGCTGCCACCAAGACAGATGTCACCGCGAGGAGAGTGCGCTTCCGTCGCTTTCGGCGGAGTCTGATGGAGCAGGAAGTGGTACTACATGTGCCACTTATGAGAGTAATACTACTAATAAAATGAGGGGCAGGGAAGGGAGAGACACTGGAGAAAGATTGGCAAAGGAGAGAAAGAATGAAAAGGTCTGTCACAATGTTTGGTAAAGGAGGAATTGAATTAATGGCCTTTCTGAAATGAGTGCATGTGTGCACATGCATTCTTCAGTGTGGGGATCAAACTTCTTCAGGCACATTGTGTTGGAGAGGTGTGGTTCTGGGAGACAGCTCTGCTTTTCATGGAAGGGAAGGTGGCTAGAAGGCCACAGAGGTCATTGTCCCTAGTTTGTTGGAAGGAGGCCTCTTTTCTGCCCTTCCTAGGAATTGACTTTTGATTTCCTGCCACACTGGGTTGTCCAGCAAAGTCTGACTTCTGACTGTGGCCCACGTTGAGCCTAAGAGGTAGTAGAGGTGGAAGCAGGTGCAGGAGCTTCAGCAGTTGTCTCAGTGCTGCTCCCTTGAGGTGACCTTCAGCTCAGGGGCCCAGGTATCTTCGGACCCCAAGTACTACAACCAGGTCCCCTTTTCATGCGCATCTCAAAGTAAAATTAATACTAATCATAGCAGTAAGAATTGCCAGCATAACAACCCTGATGAGGCCCTTTAGTCTTTTTTTTTTTTTTTTGGAAGTACTAGAGTTTGAACTCAGGCAGGTACTCTTCTGCTTGAGCCACAGCTCCAGCCCTGATGAGTTTTTGGAATGTGGACTACTTCCTAAAACTGCTTCTGACCTTGAAGTGAGGTGTGGCCTGCTTTGTCTGTGCTCTGAGCAGGTATTGGGACCATATGTCAGGAAGCCCAACCATAGATCATGAGTGAAAAATAAGCTGTGTTTTCCAAAGTCTGAACTTTTGCTTAGGAAATGATTAGATAGGCTCTTAGCCACTGTAAGTGCATGAAATTGGCTATATCACACAACATTTTAGTTTGATGATAAGAAATCTACTTAAAAATACATCTCTAGAAAGCATTTGAAAGCAAAGCAACTGATGAAACAGAATCTAAATACCTAATGTTCAAGTGCCTTGGAGGTGAGAGAAACTTACATTGTATTTTTTTTTCCCACTACCCCTGCCCCACACAGCATTTATAGGCAGGAGATCTGCTGGCTTTGTTGCACAGAAGCAGTTTGGTGCTTTAGCTGTTATCTTATATGAAATATTTCTAGAAGAATTGTCTGTCCATCTTGGGTTTGCTGAAAACTCATTGGTGTAAAAAGTATGAATAATCCCCTCAGAGCAGGGAGAATGGACAGGACAGTGTTGGGGACATAGCCCAGGCTGGTGGAGCATGAGCAGGCTGTCTGCCCATAGATGGGAATCTGTCCTGTGTCCAAACAAAGCTTTCACCAGAAGATGTGTAACTCTTAGCACCTCCAGGGCTCAATGTCACTATCCGTAAAATGCCATGAAAACCCTCTTAGTAGCAAGGTAGGCAAGATTGAAATGTATGGGAAGATCGTGTTGTAGTGAATAACGCGATAAGTGCTTCACAGACGTGTGTTTTACTGGGCAACACAAAATAATCGGGTGTGAGCAACTGGACCCATGGGATGAGCTCTGCTTAGAACTTATTGCACACTTATTGTACACTTAATATAAGCACAGTTATGTATCTCAGGTCATAAATCACATGTGGTGGAATTCCTGCCTGCACGTCTGAGATCTTCTGACTGAGAGTTTCTCCTAGGGAATTATCTCTGCTCCTGTGCCACCCACACGTAGCCAGTGTTCCTTCCTTTTTCATCTGTGATCTGTGGTCCTCTTCACTGTTATGCTGTTGATTTATGCATATGTATATAATATGGTGTGTTTGTAAATTTTATATTATATATAAAAATACAGATATGTGTGTATATTATCCATACTACATGTGCATTTTACGTATGTATATATATATACACATATAGTATATTAGTCTGTCATTGGGTCATTAGGTCATCATTTTTTTAATTCTAAAATAGCCTGGAGAGCAGACTGTCCTTTCTCTACAGTTACTTAAGCCAGAGTTTAAAGACTTTCCTCTCCAACTATCTATAAAGGAGATTGCTTTCTTACAATGCTTTCAGTCCTGATTCATAACTTGTAAGTTGCCATTTTTTATTTGATGTATTCTGATAATAAACTGCCTTTTGTCCTTTTTTTTGGAGGAGGGTGTTGAACTCAAGGCCTCACACTTGCTAGGCAGGCAGTCTTCCTCTTGAACCACTCCACCATCTCCCAATCTCATATTCTTGATGGACCAAGACAGGGCAGAAACAAAGCAAAATTGTTTCAGGTGAGGAAAACAAAAGATCAGAGACTATATTGGATTCACCAAGTGGGATACAGTCTAGAAAATCTTTAATCCCCCATTCTCCAGCCTGGCGTCACAGCCCAGCACCTTGCTCTGTGGTAGCATATCAAAGATGGCCTAAGTTCTTAGACACTCTTCGTACTAAAAGGCCCTCTCTATTTAAGCCTTGCTTGGGTCCCATGACTACTTTGATGAAAAGAACAGTGGTCCCTTGGAACCTTGACACACTAAGAAGAAGCGTTTGAATTCCCAGAGAAGCAGAGCCAGTTATGATAATCTTGCTTTCTGGGATGTTCAAGCCAACTTGTTTCATTAGGCCAAGTGCACAACTAACTTAAACATCAGGAAAACAAACCAAAGCCAAACACCAAAATTCCAAGTCACCGTTGTCTATGTTCTTCTCTAAGTATTCCCTACTTCCCACCCATTGGCTTCTGAGAATCCTGGTGGCAGGGTTTTGTTGTCTTATCCTGAAGAAAATGGTGGCAATTTGTGTATAGTTGTGGAATCAAAGAAACCATGACCTGTCTTCTCAGTGGATTTCATATCTGATGGCTTAAGCCCATTTTTGATAACTGCCATATGTTCTATCCTAGGAAGACTGATTTTCTCCACTACCATCCTGCCTTCAACTCCAGATCCAGAGTCCAGATAAAATGGTGGCCAGGGAGAACCTTCAGGAAGGAAGGGGCCTGCTTCTCAGAGTATTTTCAATATTGCTACACATCAGCTGCATTCATCCCAATACCCAGGCTTCAATCAGACCAAGGTTATGAGCCTCCCTGAGGACTGGACTGGACTTGGGGGGCTAGGTAAAACAATCTTTGAGTCATGCTTACACTGCAAAAGTGAGACAAATGGCAGAAAAGGAGGAAAATTATAGTGTCTGCCTCATAGTCATGCTGCGAGCCAACCACACATGTATATGGAAATGCCTAACGCAATGCCTGGTCCACAGTATGAAGAGACAATGGTGATGACAGTGGTGATGATTGTGATAGTGGTGGCAGTAGTGGTGATGGCTGTAATGATGATGTCATTTTATCTGAAAATCAAATTTACCTGGCATCCTATATTTTTATTTGCTAAATCTGATTATTTGCATTTTCCAAGTTCTCCCAGGTGTGCAGCCAGTGATTTCCAAGCTATAGTGTGCTTAAGATTCAGATAGTTGATCATTAAAACACCAATTCCTGGACCCCAGCTCTGAGGATTCTCACTTTGTGCATCTGGGATATGCCCAAGAATTAGCCTTTCTACCCAGCTCCTGGGGGATGCTCAGCCTGCTGGGACTCCAGCCACACTTGAGCTAGCAGCTTTCTGTTCCAGCTGTCCTTGGACGGAGCTCAAGTCATCCAGCTCCTGTTTTGTGCTGTCTACTCTGCAAAGATCATATGGATTTTGTGCAAAATCCATCACATGAAACTATTTCTCTTGTTTCTTTTCTCTCTCAGTTGTCTTCTCAGATCTTCTGCTTGAGGAGGTGGTCCTATGGCTTTAACTTATCTGACCAGAAATAGATTTTAACTGGAAGATTAAAAACCCTCTGTTCCCATGACTTATTGAGGAAACCTATGGTACCATCCCCATCCTTAAAGCAATTTGCTGCATCTGAAACAAAAAAAAATTACATTTAGAAAAGTAAAGAAGGAAATTTATATCTTTGTTTCATGTTGACAGTCATTTCCCGAGGAAAAGGAGGGGTTCAGAGAAGAGTGGAGATGGTGGAGGTCAGGCTCAATAAGAAGCAGGGTGGCAACAGGAGGGAAGAAAACAATTACTCCAGGTCTTTCCAAGACTCTTTTCCACTGGCACTGGTTCCCAGGAGCCTCACCTTCATTCAATGACTAGTTGACTGTGCAATCTTGGGAATGTTACCAAAACTCCTTGAGCCTCAGTTTCCTCCTTTGCAACATGGTCACACCAAGACTGACTTTGTGAGTTGGTAGAGGCTTCAGGGAAATAGTTCAAAGGAGCTGGTTATAATCTGTGGTCCTTGGAAATCTCCAGATTCATCTGCCCATCTAAGCCTGGTGGGTTATGTGGGTAAGCAAGTGCTGTGACCATGCCCTCCACCTGCTGCAAATTGTCACCATATAAGAATACAACCAGGAGAACCTCGTCTTCCAATTTTTTGGAGAATGGTTTGTAATTTTGTGATATCTTCCAGTGTTAGTTGTATGCAGATAATTTTTTAAAAATCTTTAACAAATATCTTTAATGTAAGGTCTACCAGACCAAATACAATATAACTGCTGGCCAACATGGGTGGAGATTCTTCAGTTCACAATTCTTTTTATTGTGAACTTGAAATTTTAAAAATTATGTTTTTTATTGTTATTACTACACAAATGATTGTATTGCTTTCAGACACTGTTGGTGAGCTGGTTAATTCAAAATTATGGAAAAAACTAGTGAGGAAAACTGGCAGATGATGATAGAATATCTCTCAGGATGTGTGTGTGTGTGCATGTGCGTAATTCCCAAATACTTGCCATATCATGGACTTTTGGTGTCACCTTTGCCACCACCATCATCTTTTCCATCTCTAGTTCAGACTCAGAATGAATAGTGTACTTTGGCCAGTCCATCTGTTCTTGGTAGGCCACAAAAAGTGTCTCTGCTTAGCTTCCAGATTGGCTTTCCTTGGGTCCAAGTGTCTACTCTGACCCATTTGACCTTTATACCAAGACCTTTGAGATTCCAATCAATTTTTTTTCTTCATCTTGTCTCAAGACTTGATCTAAACTGACACCCCCCCAAGATTTGTAAGTATAATTCACAATAGCCAAGTTATAGAAACTGCCAACATGCCCCACCACTGACGAATGGATTGAGAAAATGTGGTATCTATACACAATGGAATTTTATGCAGCCATGAAGAAGAATGAAATGTTATCATTCGCTGGTAAATGGATGGAATTGGAGAACATCATTCTGAGTGAGGTTAGCCTGGCCCAAAAGACCAAAAATCGTATGTTCTCCCTCATATGCAGACATTAGATCAAGGGAAAACACAACAAGGGGATTGAACTTTGATCACAAGATAAAAGCGAGAGCACATAAGGGAGATATGAGGATAGGTAAGATACCTAAAAAATTAGCTAGCATTTGTTGCCCTCAACGCAGAGAAACTAAAGCAGATACTTTAAAAGCAACTGAGGCCAATAGGAGAAGGGGACCAGGAACTAGAGAAAAGGTTAGATCAAAAAGAATTAACCTAGAAGGTAACACACATGCACAGGAAATTAATGAGTCAACTCCCTGTACAGCTATCCTTATCTCAACTAGCAAAAACACTTGTTCCTTCCTATTATTTCTTATACTCCCTCTTCAACAAAATTAGAGATAAGGGCAAAATAGTTTCTGCTGGGTATTGAGGGGGTTGGGGGGAGAGGGAGGGAGCAGAGTGGGTGGTAAGGGAGGGGGTGGGGGCGGGGGGGAGAAATGACCCAAGCATTGTATGCACATATGAATTAAAAAACAAAAGAAAGTGGAAAAGCCAAAAAAAAAAAAAGATTTGTAAGTATATGGTACCTGTTCTATTTCTATGGAGATAGTGTCACTCTTATTTTATAGGAGAAGAAGCTGAGACTTTCTTAAGCTAAATATCTAGTCCAGCATGGACCTTTTTGCTGATGAGTGGGGAAGCCAGGGCTCTGATGGCTCTCCTGGGCTCTCTAAATTCTTGCTTAGTCCCACTGTCTTGGCAGAGTCTCTTGGGATGGACCTGATTGGATGTGGTGGAACTGGCCATGCAGAGAGAAGAAAGAGGATGGAACACAAATCAGGTGAGGGAGTTCACTTGAGTTGATGGCACTGGGTGAGAGGAGGGAGAAAAGAAGGATGAAGTGAGTTTTGCCCGGTTGGCCAGAGCTAGGAAATATGGTGGGCAAGGCTGGTTGAAGCCCCAGGGTGGCATTAGGAATCCTAAGGACTGTGCTTGGGGCAGTGTTTCCTAATCCCCAATCCACACCTGCTGTTCATTTGTTTGCAATAGACTTAGGCAGAAGGAGGAAAAATAAGAATGCCTAAGTTCTGTGGCATAAGAGGTTGTGCCCTCCCTCAGTCACAGGTGACACTGGGACAGAACTCTAAATGACTCTCAAATGGAGTCACACACACACCCTTTAAGATTGTTATTCCATCCAAAGGAAGCAGTTGCCAAAGTAGGATTCTGCATGGGCATCTGATGCTCAAAAGAGATTTGCTGATGTAACAATTATTTGCACTATTTATATTCAAATGTTCCTTTAAAAAAACGCAGTCTCAAAATTTACTGACAGTAACTGTGTGCAGAGCAGGAAACTTATCTCCTTTTTATAGGCTAAAATCAAATTACACTTTACATTTTTCTCACTTGCAGAATATTAGATTGCAGTGTCTAAATGACTTGTGTTTATGAAAAAGGTGAATTTTAAGAACAAATTTTAAAACTGCATAAGCAGTTTAATGGGTGTTTTTAGAAACTGAGAATGATCTGGTGTTACATACTGACATTAAGCTGGAACTTGTATCATCACATGGGCTATAGCTAAATCCTGAAAAGCATCATGGGCCAGCTTGTGTTTGTCTCTCTTAAACCACAGGACTGTTGAATTTTTTTTTAAGTTGTTTGATGTCCCTGTTTTTTCCCTTGCTTTCTGACCTGTAATCTGAGATCTGATTGAGTTCTCAATACCCTGCAATTCACAGATTCTGTCCCCATTTAGGCACACGTTTGTAGTTGTCACATGGTTTTCAGTGTTCTTAATGAGCTGTTAACAAGCTGTCAATTACCTATGCAAATTAGGGAGGCCTCTGTTGAGAGGTGGCTGTAGCTGGAGTTGGAAAGTGCTACCTTGGAGTGTTATGAAATCAATCATTCTTGCTTTAATAGCTGTCTTTACCCATGTGTCTCTTGTCATGTCTGGGTCTTTTTTCATTACAATACCTACCACATAAGAAAAGCCCTCTGGGAATTTCAAAGGTACTTAGAAAGAAGCCTTCCTGAATCTCTCATAACTTTCAACTTGGTTTATATATTGCCTTCTTTATCCATCTTTGTCTGAACCACTGGATGGAGCAGGGAAACTCATTGCTGTTCCCATGGTGATGGGAGGGAGCCTGTACCCACCCCTGAACCTCACTAGAGAACTATTCTGGATCTCCCACCCTTGTCCTTTGTGTGTTCATCCCTTGGTGAACTCCAAAGTCACAGGTATGTTGACATTCAAGTCAAGCTAAATACCAGGAATGCCATGGGCAAGATTAGTCACCCCACAAAGCTTACTGAACTCAGCATAATAGGCATGGTGGGTACAGCAGTGAACCCATTCGAAGATCACTGTCATGGAACTGATGATGGGCAATTAACCAGAAAGGGGAGGGGGTGCAGCAAGAGGAGAGGATGGTGTGGATGTAAGAGGAAGAGCGGAGGAAGGAAGATCTAGAATGGTTGGGAAGGGCATGGTGCTGCAATCTAAACAGAATGGCCAGGTGAGGACTCATTGAGGAGGTCACCTTTGAGTAAGACTTGAAAGCAAGCAGTTGGTCAAGGAGATGCCTAAGGGAGAGTGTTCCATCAGAATCCACAGTGAGGCAATAGCCTAAGAAAGGGGCAGATTCCAGAACAATGGGAGGCCAGTATCAGGGATCCAAGGGAGAAGAACCAGTGAGTTCAGGGCAGGAGGGGAAGAGCAGATCACATGGGGTCCCTTGACTTGGACTTTTCTTCTGAATGAAAAGGGAAACCATTGCTGTCTAAATTATTTTATTATTGAGTTTTAAACTTTCTACTTGAACTAATTTTTAGATTTATGAAAAGTTGTTAGGAGTGCACAGGGTCCCTAGAAATGTTCCATCTGTCTCCTCTAGGGTTCAAGTATTAAAAGCCACAGTACATTGCTCAAAACTAAGAAAACAGCTTTTGACTAAACTGCAGCCTTTATTTGGATTTTCTCATTCTCTCTCTCCCTCTCTGTTTCTCTCTCTTTCTCTAGTCTTTTCAGATAACCTTGGATATTTTTCTTTCATAGAAACTTGGCAAGCAGTAGTTTCCTAAAGGTTAGTTGTAATGTGAAATCTGAAATCACACCAACAAACTTTTCGTAAGTTTTTTTGGCAGTACTAGGGTTTGAATTTTGGGCTTTGTACTGGCTAGGCAGATGCTCTATCACTTGAACCTTGCCTCCAGCATTCTTACTTTGTTAGCCAAAATCCATGATACGTTTTGAACTTTGAGTGGAATTGGTAGTAGACTCATGATTTTTGTTTTATTTTATATAGGTTTTTTAGAAAATGCTGGCTCACCAAACTATATGAGTCTTCCAAATGCTGGTATGGTTAAATCAAAATGCTTTTAAGATCACATTAATAACATATTAGCATTCTTTAAAAATTGGAGTTCACAAGATCATGGTAGTAGATATTAAAATATTTAAATGTGAAACAAACTGCTGTCATTTTTTCCTTTGAAATGACAAACTAATTTTAATCATTTCTGAAAAAAAGGAAGTTGTGAAGTCTGAACAACCATAATTTCTCTGTTAATTGTTCATTTAAGTAAAAACTGTTATTGTGTGAAAAAGTGGCTAGTTTAGCTTGCAACTCAAACCATCACTCATTCATCTGTTTTCTGTGAGATGACCCTGGGATGTTGGGTGCATGACACAATTGCTCTGTGTTTTTCTTCCCAGTTTTCTTTTTTTACATAGTATATAAAAAAGAAGTGCCCATAAAGGTCAAGGGCTAACAAAATTAATAATCATTACTGCTTTAACGAGGATTTGCAAGTGAAGCTGGCATTGCATGTTTTAACTTTGATGGGGTGCTGGTGAAGAGCCCACTGCCTACCAGGACAGCCTCCTAGGGCTGGGTGTGAGCAGCTTTGATCACGTTTTGTGATTTTTTTAAAGTTTGCTTTGACACAATAATTATACATGCATATAGAGTACAGTGTGAAGTTTCAATACATGTAAACATTACATGATGATCAAATAAGGGTAATTGATTTATCTATCATCTCGAACATCTATCATTTCTTTCAAGATGCTCTTTTGTAGCTATATTGAAATTTACTGTTGCTAGTAGCTCTGGTCACTCTGCTGTTTAATAAATAGTGCACCAGAACTTAACTCCATTCACCTAACCATAACTTTTCACTGTTCACCAGCTTCTCTCTATTGCTTCCTCTTCCCTACCTTCCCTGGTCTCTGGTAAGAATTATTTCAGTGTCAACATCCATGAGATCAAGTTTTTTAATTTCCTCATGTGAGTGAGACTGTTTTGTATTTGTCTTTCTGTGCCTGACTTCTTTCATCAATATTGTGTCCTACAGACTAATTTATGTTGCACACAGGATTCCATCCTTTTTGTATAGTCAAATAGTTTTCCTAAGGTCTACGTGCTTCATTTTCTTTATCCCCACCATACTTTTTGTTCCATTGGTATAAATTCCATGTGTCTTAGTATTGCCTGGGAACAGTTTTGACCTTGGAGATATCTTGACCACAACTTGACTGCAGACTCTTTTTTAGTGAGCTGAGGCTTTAGAACAAGTCTAGACATTTTGGCTGATAGGTTGGTTGGTTTGTCTGCTTTGTCCACAAGACTTTCTCTAGCTCTCAGGGTGGGTAATAAACTTTATAATTTATCTCCTCCACCCAATCCTGGCCATTACTTGTGGGAAAAGGGGCTAGAAAGCATCTGGTCCATTAGTAAGTTGGTGGCCGAGCAGCATCTCCTTCTGACCTTCTGAGTTGTTCACAGAGATGAACCCGGTCAGCAGCAGTGGCATTGGAAGTGAAGAAAGCCATTGAGTCTACAAACTGGGGACAAGGAGGCAAAAAGCAACAGCAAGGATGAGAGTTCATGAAATGTTACAGAGAGGAAACTAGAGAGAGAGAGAGAGAGAGAGAGAGAGAGAGAGAGAGAGAGAGAGAGAGAAAAGAAAGAGAGATTGACTTCCAGTAAAGCCTCTTTCCCTAATGTTAATTTAATTGTCTTTCCCAACTACACAGAACATGATGAAGGCTTGAGGGAAAATTCAGACAAAGTAAAGAAGGAATTAAAACCTCAAAGTCATCAGTTATGAGAATGAACCAGAAGTCTTACAATCCTCCATAGGAATTCATTTGAAACAAAAACTCAAGAAGTTGTATGGCAGAGGAAGTCTTTAGATTCATCCATCTCAAGAGGACATTTTGTGTCAAGAAATAGGTACCAGAGTCAAATCTTAGGCTCCTGACCTTGGACCACCAGTATCCCTGGCTTCTCAGAGAGGTCCAAAAGCTCTGGAGCCCCAGGGTGGGCAAAATGTCTTCCTTGCTTTGGTAAACACCCCTCACCAGATTGCCTGTTAATTGCCTCTGTGGCATCTCTGTGGTCAGATTACCAGTTCTGGCTTTATTTCTGTTTTCTGGTTGTACATACAATAATCTTTTTTTTTTTTTCCATCTGCGAACTCTAGGGGGTAAATTTTGAGCACGATGCATGGAGGTTTAGCCGTGGGACTCTCATTACCGTTAATGGGAATGACAGCATTCAGTTTCAGAGCCCAAGAACATTTACTCCTTGGATGATGGCATTTTGTGGTTGGAGTTTTAATTGTATTTACAAATAAAGCTGACTTATGAACAGTGGTAGCTTCCAGGAAGATGGCGTTTTAGAAAACAGGCGGGACGTTGGACTGTACTTGGAAAATAAGCCTAACACAGTTTGGAGCTGGAAGGGCTGCTGTGGGTTTTTGCGCCTTTGTGTTATTATTACAGTTGTGGTAGAAGACACACAACATGAAACTTCCCAGTTTTGACTATTCAGTTCAGTGGCATTAGGCACATTCTCTTGTGTTCTGATCGCTATCAGCTGTCTCCAGAAGTTTTTCATTTTCTGCAGTTGAAACCCTGTCCCCACTGAACAACTGGTCCCTGTTTCCCTCCGCCTGGTCCCTATCAGCCATCATGCGACTTTATGACTCTATGAGTTTGACGACTTTTAATGCTGCAGATTAGTGGAATCAGATGATATTTGTCCTTTAGTACTGGAGTATTTCACTTGAGTGAATTCATCTATCCAAGGTTCCTCTGTGTTAGAGAATGTGTCTGGATTTCTTTTCTTCTCAAGGCTGAATAGAATTCCATTGTGCATGTCTCCATCACATTTGCATTCGTCCATTGGTGGGCACTTGGCTTGCTTCAATCTTTTGATTATTGTGAATAAATCTGCTATGCCGTGAATATGTAAATATCTACCTAGGTTCCTGGTTTTGTTTGTTTGTTTGTTTTTTGTTATTTACCCAGAAGTGGAATTGTTGGTAAATCTGTTTAATTTTTTCAAGAACCTCTGTGCCACGTGCAGTGACTGTCCTATTTTACATTCCCACAAGCAATGCACAAGTCCCAATTTCTCCACATCCTTGCTAACACTGGTCATTTTCTGCTTTTTTTCTTATTTTTTTTGTTATTTCTTTATTTTCTTTTTAAAAATAATGGCCAGCTAATAGGTATACAGGCTCCCTGAATCTTGGCAAACAGTAGACAGACCATGTATCTTTCATTCATTTAGTTTTTCTTTTGTACTCCCCCCTTTTCTCAAACTTTGAAACTCAGAAAATATTCAACAAATCTCCAAATTTGTCAGGAGTCTTCACTTGAAGCACCGAGATGTTTCAAATTCCACCTTTGTGGCATCATTTCTAGTTTGTGAATTTGTGGTTTATAAGTTTGTCTCCCTCACTATTCTTTGTGATCTGTTCAAGCAGCATCTGTTCCTCCCCTGTACTTGCACAGGGCCTGTCTGGCACTTAGTAGGTACTCTAGAAATAGTTATTGAATGAGGGTATTTAAACCAATTGTGTTCTGTGTGACAAATGAATCTCTAAATATGAAGAACCAAAAGGCCTATTACCAGGGTGAGTGTATCAAAATTCAGATCGTGCAGTAACAAAATAACAGGGCTGTAAATGCAGAGCTGGGAAAAAGTGGAATGACTAAATTATTAGTGTCATTTTGATTTCACAAAGTGCTGCTTCTTTACACATAAGCAGTTACAAATAGAGCCTATAAAAGTTAATATTCATAACATGATTATCTCTCAATGAAAGTATTAGGGGAACACACAATGATAATAACGGTAATATAGAGGGGCGGGCTTCCATGGTAACCCCAGCACTGCAATTCCACCACTGAGCAAGGAGCTGTGTGGGTCTTTAAGACAGGAGGCGGAGAGACACATGGCTTCCGAGTGACCCTCCACAAGTGCAGACAAGATCACGATTACTTGGCATTTCTTGATTACTGATCATTTAGAAGGCACTTTGGAAATTGCAGATAGCTTGCCTGCCCAGGGGAATTACAATTGAAACAACGATAAATGAGGTGGAAGCCATGCAAAGAAGGTTAGACAGAAAATTCCAGGGGACATCTGTCTTTAATGTCACTCTTTTTCTGCTCAGTCCCTGATGTTTTCTTTCTTTCTTTCCCTTTTCTCTTGTTTCTTAGTTTTTTCTGCTCATTTGCAAAGTTTTTTTTTTTTTTTGATGGGATTGGGGTTGACTTTAGGGCTTTGCACTTGTAAAGCAGGTGCTCTACTGCTTGAGCCACACCTCCAGATAATTTTGCTTTGGTTATTTTGGAGATGGGAATCTTGCAAACTGTTTGCCAAGGCTGGCCTTGAACCATAATCCTCAGCCTGCCAAGTAGCTAGAATTATAGGCATGAGCTACTGGCGACCAGCTCATTTGTAAACTTTGAACAAAGGAATAGACAAACATGTTTGTATGTGGGAAGGAAGAGGGTTGAGTATATACCAAGCTAAGGGAATTGTGTTAGACTGGAATGGGATGAGAAAGAATGGAGATATTTAATTGTGTTAGCACTGGGAAGAGGCTTTAGAAACACATCACGTAGCTCAACCCTTTTGTTCCTCTGAGGGTGTGTGAGGATCAGAAAGAGCAGAGATCTTGGCAAGGTCAAGATCAGGCTTCTTGACAGCAGCAGAACTGGGTGACAATCTCTCTCTCTCCATTTGGCAGGGTAGGCAAGGTGCAGGGGGCCCACAGGAATGTTTTAATTTCAGAAGAAAATATCAATGTAATTATAACAAATGTATAGGGATGAATCTGGTCTGGATTGCATGCATCCTTTTATCAATACAGTTGTAAAATAAAAAAGTATGATTTTAACATATATGTGTACATTTACGGAGCAAGGGGAAAATGAGGACAGAAGTTGTAATGTAGCCCTATCTCTAAAATTTCTGCTTTGAGCTCAAATTTCTCACTGTTTACCCCAGCATCAGTTCATGGGAATAAATTCTTGTGTGCAGGCTGAGCTCAAGACCCAAGATCAGAAGAATCACAACATTTCTATAGTAAGACTTTCAGGAGAAAGCAGCAGGAGATCAATTTAGATTGGTTTAAGTAAAAGAGAGAGTTTAGTGGGTCTTCAAACTGAGAAGTCCAAGGTTCTCTAGCTTCAGGTATAGTTGGAACTAGGTGACTACGTTTGGAATGTGTTTTCCCTTTTCCCTGAGTGTCACTTTCCACCGCATTGGCGCTGTTGTTTTCTGCCAGGCTGGTGTTGGAGAAATGCTAATCAGCAGCTCAGAGCTTTCATCCCACCAGGATGCTCACCAGGAATTCTAGTCCATGTCCTAGGAATTGGCACATACAGTGTGCCCAGTACCAAGCTTGCCCTCTGATTGGATCATCTCTTTAAATCCTCAATGCCAGCCTATGAGCTAAGAGCTAGTTGTATATCCCTTTTAGAGGCAGAGACACTTTGGCTTCTGGAGGTCAGATCAAAGGTGGTCCTGAGTTAACCTAACTTTCACAGGGCCAGTTCTCTTGGGTAGAGTCATCAAACACTTTCACCTGGCCCTCAGGCTTTTCTGTCACCAGACCCCAATAGTCTCTTTTGTCTATGGTCTGCTCTTCTTTCCTGTTTCTCTGGTCCTCTCTCAAGTCTCAAGCTTTCCTACCTCTAGATATTTGCTCATGCTGTTCCCACTCCCAGACTGCTATTCCCCTTACCTCCATGTCTTCAAATCCTCCTTAGCCTTTGAGGCTGTAGGGGTGAAAAGATGTAATACATTTCCTCAATTATCATAAGGGTCACTGCCAACATCGTATCTCAAATGATTGATTAGCAAGAGAAAAGCACAACAGACTTAAGCAAAGTTTTACATGATATGGGGAACTTCAGAAATGAAGACCCAAAGACTCAAGGGAGACAGTCCATTTTATGCTCTGATTCAATGAAGAATGACAGACATGTGGAAATATGTTTGCTAAAAAGGGTCCAACATAATGGTGGGAAACCCTGCCACTCTGTGTGTTCGGTTTCTCAATGGCCTCTTTGAAGCATTCCTTCCTCACAGGTTCAAGTCATCTGCAATCAAAGACTTATGATCTAGCATTAGACAAGGTCAGTCAGAGAACTTCTTTATGGGCAGGTCTAGCACAGAAAGGTCTAGTTTCTATGATCTGCCTTGGGGAAAAGGAATTCTGGATTCTATGAATTGCTCAGGGAAAGAAAAAGGAGTGGGCTAGAGGAGGATAGGAGGAGGTCAGAGAGAAACCTTGCTGCTGAGACCCTCCAAGTACTCAGGGCACAAAAAGTGTCATTTTCTGAGCTCCAGAAGGCTCAGGTTCAATACTTCAACCAAGGTACTACAGCAGACATTGATCTGTTAGTTGTCCCCCAAATTTTATAACTTTCCTCTTATGACCTTTGATACTTTCTCCCATATGCTAATCAGAAAGCCTACAGAACCTGCTCTCCAGAAGGTGTTCCCTAAACATCAGCTTCTGAACTAACGTCTTGACTCTTTGGGCCCCCAACTACTTACCTGTCCCGTCCTGCAGGACACATCAGCGTGGGTAGCGAACCTAGAAGGGGAAGAATGAAGGGACAAGAGACACGAAGGAGACAGCAAGACAGGAGTTCTGATCAAGCTGCAAAATTTTATTGTTCACACAGGGGTATTTATGTGCTGAGGGAGTGAGGGTATGACGAGGTGCAGGCTGGTTGGCTGGTTCTGCTATAGGGTGCCCGTTCGCGCCGGCAGCAAGGTAAACTCCCGGAAGAGAAGCAGGGACGGCGCCATCTTGTGCTGGAGATGGAGAAGTTGGGACAAACAACCGCAAAATGTTCCAGGGCAAGGTCAAGACAGAATGGCTCACAAAGGGAGCCTTGTCTCCGACACTTACCTGGAAGGGCTAACACGTGGATAGGCTTATGACTGCAAGCGTGCAGACAGGAGTAAGAACACTTAAGAGCAGAGGATAATAAAATGTGAAAAAAGGAAACAGAATTATCATAAACTAGTAAACTTCAAGTTTAGGAACGTGTATCTTTTCTACCTTCTGCCATTTTCTTAAGAAGGGATTAGGATACACAGAGGAGAAAGATTTGCCCACACTGTTAGCGGCAATATTAGCTTTGTTCATGAAGTCTCTGTTCTATGCAGGCACTTCCAGCAGCAGTTCTAAGTCTTCTCACTGACCCCAGAGAGGGTGTAACTTCCCCAGTTTGACATGAAAAAAATGACCTGAGAGGCAAGTGTTTCATGTAATAATATGAGAGGCCTTGCCAAAATCTGAATCCGGGTTTGTCCCTGGCAAAAATCCTTGTTGCTATTAGGTGTGAAGTTGGGACTAAATTCAGAGCCTCTTAACTCCAAGTCTAGTGCGTGTGACAGCACTTGACTTCGGAGCCCCAGGTGAGGTGAGGATCCCTGTCTATTAAGTCTCCTTTTATGGCATGTCTCCTGATCACTATGGGCCTTTGCCATTTGTCTTCTCCCCTAGAGTATATGTAAACCTGTAATTCCTGGCTTCCTTATTCACAGGTGTGTCTGTAATTCCTAGGTCATTGCTTGGAATATACTACACAGTGAAAGAATGACCTGCTGTTGAAAGAATAAAGGGAGCAGTGCCATCCAATGAGAGCCCATGGTCTAGCATGCAGCGATAACACTTGGGCCTCTTCTGGCCACTTTTAAATACATCTGATTCCATCATGGTTACTGGAACCTGAAAGAGAGCTATAAGTATCCACAGGACAAAGTAGAAGAATGTCTGCAGCCAAGGGGACACTGTGAAGGAAGGAGACGTCAACCTTGAGTCTTATTATTGCCGTGGTTCTGAAAGGCTCTTTGGGAAGTTTAGAATTTGGTGCCAAGTGATTAGATGGGACTTTTTAAGAAGGAGGTGAACATTGATTTGTGGATGATTGGAACGGGAGACCTGCTCATCTGGTGGGATCCAATCAGAGATGAACACCTCTTTAAGTCAATAGGAATTGCCATTACAATCAATGGTTTGTGCTGACTGTAAATCCCCCGGTCAAATAACTAGGAAATGATCAATGGAACTGCTCTTTTGATGTCAATAGGAAAATAGTGTATAAGTAAGCCAATGGGAGAAAGTTTCCAACTTTCCCAAGTAAACTTTTGATTCTTTGGCAATTTACAAATCAGAATGACATGCACAGACTCCAACATTAGCAGCTTGTCCTTCAGAAATTTTCATGTGGTCTCCCACCAATCTGTGAGGCTACTTGGTTTCCAATGACAGCATTTTCCCTTTGATATGTACTGTGGAAGTAATGCTACAGTATGTATGACATATAGCTGTAGTTTTTCTTTCATTTACTTGTAATCACTTACAGAGAGAGAGAAAAAAAAAAAAACTGAAAAGAACCCCCCCAACAATCTCCTATCTCTTGTTATTTCATCAGCGCTTATAATCAATGAAATTCCTGAACAGAAATTGAGCCATTATGGTTGCTTTGTAGAGCCTACAATCAGAGTGAGCATTTCTTGATGAGTTTGATAGTCAACTTATCCAGACAACCTGCTTGGAGCTAATTAGAATGGGGGAGGTTGGGTTGGTTGGGACATAGTGAAAGTCATACTTCTGAGCTCCTCAGGATTGCCAGGTTTTACTTCATTTCCCAGCAGAGGGAGAAATCAGTAACCCATGGGTGGTTGACTCAATTGGTTTCACATGGTGGCCAGGAGCCAGAGAAGGTAAGTTTTATTCCTACTGTGATTATCCTCAATTCCATGGTCACAACTTGACTGTATTAACCTGGTCCCTTAGCATCTATCAGGAGATAGTGTGGTCAAAATGCTCTCTTCGCCACTTACCTGATGAATGACTTTAGGAAATAATTATGATAATAGCAAATATACTAACTAAAACAACAATGCTAACAGCTACATTTATTGAGCCCTTAAGTGTCTTTCATGCATTAACTTATTAACACTTTAGTTAGTCTTATTTTACATATAAGGAAAATGAGGGTTACGAAGGTTCAGTAAATAGCCCAGTGTCACACAGTCAGTGATGAGACCAAGCCTCAAACTCAGATATTCTGGCCTTAGGTCCCTAGCTTTTCACCAGCAAGTCAATTCCCCTCCTGGACCCCAATTCCTAATTTCTTTTGGGCCTGGCTGTGAGGTCTGGTTGAGTGTATGTGCGAATGCCTTCTCTGCAAGCCACACAAAGTGAAATTATTACAGCTATCCCTTTGGAACCTAGAGTGTCAGACTGATAACACATGATCCCTAAAACCTAAGTCCTATCTTAATACTAGTGACCTAATTTGAAAGTGCACTCCTCTTCTGGATGGACCAGCAGTGTCATTCGGATGCATTAAGGAGAATGTTATCATCACAACCTCTTGGTGAACTGCCCCTTGGCTGGGATGATTATGTGTGGCTCAGAGCAGCAGGAACAGCCAGGCTGGCACGGTCAGATCCAATACTGCATTGATACGAGTTCTGTCTTCTTAACCTCAGGATATATTTTTCTCTATTGCCTTGCGTGTTCCCTGTGATTATTCTGCCATTCTGACTTTTTTGCAATTTGACTTTCCTCCCTAAAGGACTATGTCTTCTTCCTGGCTACAGTAGGATCGTATAGTAGGATCATTTCTGTGTGTTCTAAATTTTTCTTATTTGATGTTGATATTTTGGCATATGAAAGTTTATTCGACTCACACTCCACATTTTCAACCTCTAATCATGTACCTTCCTGCTTTAACCTCAGTCAGTTAGGTACCATGTTTCACAACTTGTATACTGTCTAAACTGGACTCCATGTCATGACGACTAGGCAGTCATCTGCATTTGTCAGGATGAGCTAGGTTATACTGTTATAACAAACACCCCTTAAATCAGTAACACACAGACCTAAACGTTGATTTTATTTATTGCATGGGCTGGTTCTGTATGTTTCTCGCCGTGGAATCTGAGTTGAAGGCGTGACCACCATTACCTCAGGTTGCTGGTTTCCATGGAGAAAGTTCTGGAGGACCATGCCCCAGCAATCGAAAGAGATGCTGGAGTTCCACTCAAAGCCAAAGTGGCTTGGAAGTGCAATTCTGTAGCGTGCTGGGGAAGTGGAGAGCTGGCGATGTCTCTTAGTAGTTCTAATGACTACCACATGGTCCACAAGAAGTCATACTCTAAACTACAAGAAAGGAATCCAGTAAATGAGAAGATAAGAGGAAGCATGCTGAGTGGTTTAAAGGTCAAAGTGATGCAAGGAGGACGGGAAAAAGAGAATGATTTAACCTTTTTTGCACATCTGTCTGATTTACAGACCTCTGCATTTGAGTTCCTACTGATCCCTCCATATTCTGATAAGACAGATATTCTTAGCTCCACTTTTCACCTGCTAGGAAACTCTAGATTGCTGAAGATTGTGTGAGGCACAATGGTCACTCTCTCCCCTACTTCTGATGTAAGCAACTGGAGGGCATGACACTTGCCCTCTGTCAGAGAGCACAAGGACAACATGTGGCATGAAACAGATTCTCAGGAGATGATGATTGAAGGAAGGAGCCATCTGAAGAATTGCTTCCTGATTCAAGAGCCAGCTTGGGTCTACCATATGTATTTATGTATGGTCTATAAATGGTAGCAGGTGCACGGGAGTCTCCATTGCCAGTCCTGACCTCCAGCTTCCAGAATGTTGTTCCTCTCTCTCTCTCTCCTCTTAGGAACAAGTTCTCATGCATGATTTGGGGGAGGGGTGTGCTTTTTGTATGTACCCAAAGAAAACCCCATAGAAACAAAATCTAAATCCCTTTTATTTAAAAATGTTTGCTTCCTTCTGCTCTCATTCCTTTTTTGTTTATTTCTGTTTTACTATTTATTTTTTTATTTCTATCTTTTGTTTGTCGGGAATTTGAGAAAAATGAATATATAGTCAAATTTGTATGGTGGCTCCACTTGCTAAATCAAAAAGGTGCAAGAAAAGATGTGTTTTGTTGTTATTTTCCCTTCTTGAATAGAACATCTTCCCTTACTTGTTACCAGCAGCATGACACTATAAATCTCACAATAAACACATGAACATGTAAGATAAATACTGTAGGAGAGATAAACATGTAGAACACTTCATCTCTTAGCAGGACTACTCCCTGCTTGAAAATATACAACCTTCGTTATTTTAGGGAGTAGTAATTTGAAGTGGAGACTCTCCTTCCATTCGAAGATCATTCCAGAAATCTGCTTTTGTTTTTTCTGACACTGGGGATGGAACTCAGGGCCTTGCACTTGCTAAGCAAATGCTCTAGAACTGAGCTACATCTCTTGCCCCATTCTGAAAGAAAGCTTTGAGGACTCAATCATAATAACTATTTTTAATTGTAACAGCATCTCTTCACTGTGGACTGATTGCTCTAGGCATTGTTGCAATACATTAAGCCTTATCTCACTTCATCTTCACTCCAGTTCTATCCACCAGGTAACTGGATTATTCCAGTTATCTAGAGGAGGTAAATAGTGGTGGGAACCAATGTCAGATGTCTGGTCGCTCAGTTCCATCAGGTTGTGAAGGTCTCCCTTAACTGTTTCAGCTTGGTGTACCCTAATTCTGTGTGTGCCAGTTACATAGTCATAGAATATGTGTTTTTGTTTAAGGGGAAGATAGATCACAGACAGAGCAATTTTCTAATTCTATATGGAGGGAACTGAGATCCTGAGAAGGGAACTTACCCCTTCTCAGGATCTCAGCTATCCTACCACCTGGCAGCAGGATTGGAACGCACTGGATCTTAGAAACTGAAGTTCATTGGATCAGGCTCCATATTCAGACAGATTTAATTAAATCTCAGTTCTACCATGGTAGAATTTTATCTCAGATTACATTAGTCTCAGTTTCCTAGGCCATAAATAGTGACAGTTTTATGTATGCACACTTCAGATCTGTGCGAGGGTTACATGAATTGAGGTTTGTAAAGCTTGCCTCGTCAGAGAAGTTTAATCATTCATTTATTTTACAGTTTAATATTATTACTTTATTGATCTCTACTCCAATGACCTTTTGGTACTATAATGAGTTGCTTATGAGAGGTTTGTCTGACACCCACTGGAGTTGAGCAATGAGAGGTTAGTGGTGGCTGGTGTGGGCAGAAGTGGGCTCTGTCCAGGCTGTTTGCATCCTGTGAGCACTCTGTGGGAAGAGGACGAGCCGTCTGCCTGTCACGTAGTTAGCAGAGGTGAGTTCTCGTTGGCACATACGCCCACAAGCCGGCCACTCTGTCTACTTTATTCCTCCAGAGTTCTTGCCTTGGCCAGTCACACAGGGAGAAAAGTGCAGAGCCTAAAGCTGTATCTGAGAGAGAATTCGTCAGAGATTCCCTTGTTCTGGTCTCCAGGAATGCCTCCAGATGACCCTCAAGGCACAGGACCCAAAGAAGAGAACAAATCAGAGAGGCAGGCATTTGGGGAGGGGCTGCTGGGTACCAGCTGTAAGGAGACTTGGTCCCTGTCCTGACTTGCGCAACCCAGGGAGACACATAAGGCCTGGGTGCTGACTCTGCCATTAGCTATGGCTTCATTTACTTGACTTCTACGTGGCTGAATTTCTCTCCTGCAAAGGGAGATGATAATTCCAAATCTGAAGGAGGATATTGACAAGGCCGAGTGTCCTGGCCTCTGCTGAGCTCTGGCGCAATGCTGAGAGACCAGTGCTCATGGGACGGGAATCATGATTATCTCACTGGAGTGCATGACATTTTTATTTACATGACTGTAAGATTCTTAAGGACAGAGCTCTGTTTTTGTTCTCTCTCTACCTCAGTGCCCAACACAACTTCTAACAGACAACACCAGGAACCATGATGTAGAACCATCTACCATAATCTAGACTCTATTCTATGGGCTTTGAATACATTAATTTATTAATTCTGTATGATGTTTTTATGATGTTCTTGCTGTCCTCCTTCCCATGATACAAAAGAGGAAACTGAGACACAGAGAAGTAAAGTAGCTTGCCTAAGATCACACAGGTATTTGAGAGTTTCAGGTACTCAGTAAATGTGAAATGAATGAATGAATGACTTGTCCTGACCTCTTTCTACCAGTCCTGACTGTGGCCCTCTGAGTGCTCAGGTTATTGTTTTCAGTTGCTGGATGGTTTGGCTGTCTGGGTTTGGCAGTGGTGATAGGTGCAATGAAGGAGCAGACTATCAGTGAGGCCTGCCTGTCATCCGTGTGCAGCCATAGTGAAAATGATGGGAGATTAATAGGAAATAATGGGGTAGTGAGTGAAGCACTTATGCAGCGTTCCAAGAGTGAAAACCTTGCATCCAGCGAGGCGCAATTAGCTCCCCAAGCCAAGATGCATGGGCAGGAAATGTAATAGGCTTGTGGTGATTTTATTTTTATACCTGGGTCTGCCCATGGTTCCTCAGCCTAGTTAGCACTTCCGAACCTCCAGCTGACTCTGCACTGCCTGCTAGCTTTAATACACTTCTACTCCAGCTTGCTACACAGCCCTAATGTCGAACACATGAGGCAGACAGCTGCCCGGAGGCATTCTCAGTGGAAACTCTCATATCACAACAGAGCTCAGCTTTCCACTATCACGCCATGCCTCTGCCTCCCATCAGTGAGCAGCATGGCGGGCTGCAGATGCCAGGCAGTGTCATGGAAGTGTCCTAATAGACACATCGGGAGAATCTGGGTGCCACCCACTGCACACCGGAAGTCTTCCCTTCCACATGAGCAGATGAAGCATCATTACTTGTTCTTAGAAGACCTATTTACACCCGTACCTGAAATGATCAGCTTAAAGGAAATCCTCACTGTTTTTCTAACAGCTACACAGACCACAAGGCATTTGCAGAAGGACGTATGCTGGTTTCCCCTTTCCAGAAAATGGGACTGTTTCCCTAAATGCAATGATTATTTTATTGCTGTCTTCTATCTAGGCACACATTCCGTCTTCACATGTAAATAATCATTTCCACCCTTAATAAATTAGATGGAATCTGTCTTGCTTAGGGAATGAACTTTTCAATATCTTCAGACACACAATGACATCGTATCAATATTCAAAATCATTTTATGCATGTATTCCAAGTTGTCTAACTTCATTAAGGCCACTCATCAAGCTGTAGCTGGAGTGTATTCCCATTGGACTTGTAGGCCTGGGGGCTTACCAAACAGAAATTTAAACTAACCTGCCTTTTTAGTTCACATTATTCTCAAATATTCTCTTTTTTAGCCCCCTGCCATGACTAAGGCATTTAGACTGGGCCATGATTTGGTACATGTCAACATTTAACTGACACAATCCCCATTAGTATGTCAGAATGTGTGTGTCCCAGTAAAATACGGTATCCATCCTTTCCTCTTCGTTGATAAATTACCCTCTAGTTCTTTTCTGCACTCGGCAATAATTTGAGTTTATTGCTCAGTGATTCCGTTAAATATTTACAAACATTTGAAACTATGTATAAATGAAATCTTCAATGTTTTGTCAGTATCATCCTCTCCCCCTACTCCAAAATAATAAAATCTCTTGATCTATTTTTTTATATTACTGAAGGTGCTCCTTGTGAATGCTGGGTGCCAGGAATAGGAATATTCTTGCAAATATGATCAGCTCCTCTCCTGATGATTTCTGTAGATTAGGACAGATTTGTCTCCCAAGATGTGCATTGACAAGCTGATGCTGAAATCTCACACTGCTAAGCCAATCAACAATTAAGTCCATGCTGGGGGAATTGCAATAAAACCTTCTCAAACAGGGCACCAACTTGGAGAAGGTTGGAGAGCAGTTTTCCTCTACCAGGGCAAGTGGAAGAAGTACAAGTTTATATTTCAAGTGCAGCCAGGCATGAGAGCAAAGTGATTCTGTGGCAAAGGGGGAGGAAAGGAATCATTCCAGAGGTGTCCACAGCACCATAACCAAATTCTACAGACAACAGAAATGTGTTTTCTCATCTCCCAGAGGCTGAGGTTCAAGATAAGGTATCAGCTGCACTGGTTTCTTCTGAATCCTCTGTTTTGGCTTGTAGCTGGCTGTCTTCTCTCTGTGTTCTCATGCAGTATTTCCTACAGCTTGTCTTTGTATAAACAAATTTCCTCTTCTTATATAAGGACACCAGTCAGATTGGATCAGGGCCCAAATACCTCATTTTAACTTAATTGCTCTTTAAAGAACTCTCCAACTATGGCAGATATTGAGGCACTGGGGGTTACAGCAAGGGAGAAACACAAGTGTTGGCACCCTGGTTGTCATGCTTACTGTCTATGTAAGTAGACAGTTTGTCTATTCAATGCCACTCAATATTTGCCACTGCACTTAAACTAATACCCCAAAGTTTCCTGTCTGATTGATCTCCTGTTGTTGCTTCTACCTGAGTGCCTCTCCAGCCACGTGGCTATCTTTTTCCTCTGACACGTCAAGCTCTTCCCCACCTTGTGGCCTTATCACACACTACTCCCTCTTCTCGGAATGTTTTCTTTTCAGATGATTAATTTCCTCTCACCTTCCGGATCTCAATCAAGAGTCTCCATGGGTAAGTGGCTTTTTTTCACCACTCCTATCTGAGAACGAACCCCGGTATTCATCCCCCCAATTTCTTCCTTGGAAGCCTGGCATTTCTTACCATTATTTGCAGTTGTTTTGTTTGTTGGTTTGGTTATCGTGGATGCAGAGAGAGAGTAGCTTCTTGCGACAAATGGTGAATGTGAAGTGCTTCTAGTATAGCCAGGTGGAGAAACCCAAAAGCCCTTGAGACACAAAAGCATGAAAATCTGGTTCAAGACATGGGGGTGACTTGAGTGGGAGAAAAAGAAGGTAGAGGAAGCATCCACTATTATAATTCTCAATAGGCAATAGATGATAGTAACAACTCCCTGAAAGTTTCAACAGAATTGGTATGTTTCCATGTTCCTTATATCCTATGCAGAAGTAAGCTATGCGGTCTGAAGAACCTTAGCATGTTAGGAGACAAAGTCTCTACATTGCTGTGCCTGCACTCATGGCCTTGTGCTGTTTCAGGTCTTAGAGCTCTTTTCTGCCAAGAGGGAGTTGTGGATGGTACAGGGTGTCACAAATCTCCTTCAGGTCTGCTGTGCCCTAGTCTATCAGTGGATTGCTCAATGCCCAGAGGAAAGTCCATTGCCCATCTGAGTTCTGAGACATGCCTTTGTGTGCAGCACTCCCAACAAGGACCAACCCTCTTCTTGCACCCATGCCTTCTTCTTTAGGTGTCTTCTTCCCATCTTCACTTTCCAGGAAGGAGCCATATGAGCACAACTGGCATGAAGATCAGTAACCAGCGGCCAGCATTGTCCAGGCCTATAGGTTTCATAGCACCACAAACTTCAAGCCAAGATCCATTTACTGGTCCACCCAGAGTGGGAGCCTGAAAATTTTTTCCACCAGAGCAGAAATTCACTCTTGGTGGCCCTGGTGGGCACAGTCCAAGCCACTAGAAGTCTTCTGACAGGTGGAAAAGAACAATGGAGAGAAAAACACTTAAGAGCCCAGTGCTCTTAAGAGCTTCCCTCCTGCCATCTCCTTCTTCTCCCATCCACCCTCATGTTCTCCTGTTGGCAGATCAGGACAGTCATTTGCCCCTGCTGGTCAGAACCCAGGTTTTCTGAGTTCCATTCAAGTACAGGGACCTTTCCTCCTTACTTGTTTAAAAGTCTTCTGTGATGTGCAAGGTTTTTTTCTCTTTGGTTCTATCAAGTGCAGCCTGTGTACTTTCACTGTTGTGTGAGTGTTCAAACAGCTTGTGTGTTTTCTGTGATTCCTGGAAGTCCTAAACCCACCTTAACTCCTCTGAATTCTTGCCTCCTTGGGGGTCAAGTGAGGATCAAAACCACTTTCAATAGAGTTGTGATGAGGATGAAATCACCAAACAAATGAGAAACTGACTGACTGACAGGAGATAGTCAGTGGAAATCTGACTGGAAAGGCCAAAGAGAAGCAGGGTTTAAGCTTGGGGTTAAAAATGCAGAATGCTTGCAGAGAGGCAGTGGAAAAGTGAAGACATTCCCAGTATACAGAAAAATTGAGTCTTGCCTTTTCTCCATGTCTTCTCCTAGTTTGAGGCCTCTGGGGCTTTATTTTTTTAGTGTCGGTGATTGCATTTTCAAGTCAGCCCTGGGTTGAATGTAGTCATAGAGCATTATTCTAGCTCCTTCCAAAATGAAGTGCTTATATTAAAAAATAGTTGAAGAGCCCCCATAATGTTAAATTGGTCTACACTGTGCATGCCCAAATCCTCGACCCTTTCCAAATTCGGTACTTCACATGTTTAAGAGCCCTTCATTTTGGAAGTGAATGGGTGTTCTGGGCACGTGCCTGGTGGGCCAATTTAGACTCCCTCGATTGTGCTGAGATTGTGAAGAGTGCTCCAGCTATGTGGAGCACAGCCCTGGAGTGGGTCTGCTTGTTCTCAGAGCCCATTGGCCTGGACTGGCAGCTCTGGGCTGGATCCACCCCATGCCTTGCTACCTCCAAAACAGCATTCTTGTTCTGTTCTGAGCAGAGCCCTGGGCCATGAGAACTGTATGATTAGGTATGGGAGTGGGGGTATTTCCACCAGGCCCACCATGATGGAAGCCCTGCTTAATTGCTTCATCTGGCATTGTCAGGACAGAGACCAAGAGTCCTTAAAGTGCTACACTGTGCCACTTGCAAGTCTTTGACTTGAGCGACCTATTTTGTTGGATACAGCAGGATGTGATAGTTGTACGATGTGGAGACTGAAGCTCAGAGAGAGTGAGAAATGCCCCTACGATGGGAAAGTCCAGCCCTGGCCTGGAGACCTAGCTGGCCCTGCTCCAGTGGCTGTCTCTCTTCATGGCCAGATACAATGTGGAGTAAATACAGACTTAGGACTTAGAAAGACAGCCAGGCTTTTGACCATATCTTCTCAATAGTCCAGGATTTCTTGAACTCACAAGAAATTAGAGCCTTTCATCAAAAAGGAAGATTGTGCATGTTGTTCCAATGTCAAAGTTTCCATGTCAGTTTCATTTGCAAAGGACAGACAGCCATTACTCCCTGAAGCAAGTTCTGCTAATATCAGAGCCCAGATAGTGCAGAGGCTGAGGCACACAGCCAGCAGGTGGCTGTCCAAATTGCTCTGGTCAGACATATTCCAAATTGGACCCCTGACTCTCCCTCTCAAAATGTCCTGTTTTGCATTTCTTCTTCCTCTTTTGAAGTCTATAACTCATGCTGTGTAAACTACATCTTCACCTCAGGAGCACTGTTTCTTATCTGTATCTCCTACCTTCTTTTCCCTTAGGGGCACACTAAACTTCCTTTCCCCAGAGGGTAAAATCTGTAATCTATTTGGTTTGAACCTAAACTCAGCTCTTAGTACACTGTCTGCACCACAGTAGAAACTTATCAAATATGACCTGAATAAATGAAGGGGACTTAGTCCCCTATTTCTCAGGTGTGGTGTGAAGGGAAATCTGGTTTTGGACCTATGGTTGTAGGACTTGCCTTTCTTTTCTACATGAACTTGGGCTAGTCTGTCTTGATTTCTTTCATCTTGAGGAATTGTCTGAGAAGATAGAAAGATTTGAAGGCTATAAAAGAAAAGATGAATAGAGGCTAGAAGCACACCTACTGATGTAAATATAATAGTCATAAAAGGAGAAAAAAGTAAAAGAAGAAGAATATTTGAAAAAAATGACAATTAAAAAAAACAGCAGATTCATATTAAGTGTTCTTATGGAATGCCAAATGGAATATATAAAAGAAAAATAGTATTTAGACAACATATAGATAGCACCTGACTTATGATGGCTTGACTTACAAGTTTTCAACTTTATCATGGTGTGAAAAAAATACATAGATCGTGTTGAGAAAGATAAGTCAAGCTCCAAAAGTAAATATCACGTGTTTTCACTTATTTGCAGAATCTAGACCTGAAATGATAAGAATAACAGTAGTGATGGGAGATGAATATAGAAGAAGGACTGTATGGGAGGGATCAGAGGATAGGGGAGAAGGAGAGGAGAAGGTACTGGGAGGTGAAGTTGACTGAAGTACATTATATATATGAATATATATATGAAGATAGTGTAATGAACATATTAAGTACTGCTTAAAAGGTAGGGGGAAGGGATGAGAGAAGAGGGTTTAATAGAAGAGATAATTTTGGTCAAAGTACACCATATGCATTTATGGAAATATCATAATAAAACTCCTTTGTATCATTAATGTATGCTAATTTTAAGAAGAAATACACATATAGCAGAGCCATACTTTCATTTTTGATCATTTTCTGGGCTAGAACTGTGCATTACAATACTCTCTTGGAAAATGGGCAGTGGCAGCAAATCCCAGCTCCCAGTCAGCCACACAATCACAAGGGATGCACCCAACATTACAGCATGTTGTGTTGTTAAGCTAGGATGCTTAGAAACTTAGGTGTAACAAATGCATTTTCAACCTACCTTATTTTCATCTATGGTGAGTTATCAGGACATAAACTGTCTATTATTACATTTAGGAACATTAGTGAAAGAGAAAACAAAACAAGCTCTCAGAGATAAAATATGGGTCACTCATGCAGAAATAACACTCAAATTAAAATCTTATTTCTTAATAGCCACCCTGAATCAGTAAGAGTGAAAAATTATTTTCAATGTGTTGGATAAAAATAACTTTTAGTCTCTAATTTTATATCCAGCTAAACTATCTTTGAATATGAGGGTAATATAATGATATTCTCAAATTAGAATAGCCTTAAAAGTTTTCCTGCCCACTTAGAAGGTTTATTATTATTCGGAAATACACCAAAAGGAGGATGCTTTGAGTAATATGCATATTAAGGATGACTATGTAAATTACTATACTTCATTGTGTGTGTGTGCATCCATGTGTCTCTGTGTGTTTAAAGCACTACCCCAAAAGAATAAAGTACCAAGATATTTTACCATATAACAAACACAGTTAAAACTCTATATAATGTAGCATAAAACCACCTAGCTGTTGGAGCAGGCACCAGGAATGGTTAGGGAAAATGTTTAGCTAACCAGAAAAAGGTGAAAATATTCTAGGGGAAGATATTGATTTTGGTCTGTTCTAATTTGTTCACTGTGATGAAACCTGGTTTTCATTCTGACTTCACTACCTTATGTCAGTGTGAATATCTGTAAAATTCTTACCCTCTCTGGTCCTTAATTTTTCATTTCTGAGCCCTGGATGATGAAACGCGCCCTGGTAGGTTGTTGTATAGAGTTTGTCCCCACTGGCTGGAAACCATGCCACTGCATGACCCTCAGTCCCAAGTTGTGTAAAACTGTTGGTGAAAATGTAACTTAACTCTTCATCCTTTTTTTCTCCCTGGCTTTGGTACAAGGCAGGACTTGTCCTGTCTTTGGAGGTGGGGGAAGGTAACTTTAGGGTAAAAACAGGTAAGTCATATCAAAAAGTCAAGTTTTCTTCCATTTAATTCTTAAAATATAATATTCAAGATTTCATAAACTTGCTTTTTTGACCCAATACACATAGAGGGTTTAAGCCATTGGGCCCCCGCAGGGCCATTAATTGCCAGGTTTGTTTCTTGAAGTAAAACTCGGGCACTAACACATGTTCATTAGGACATCTTAATTGGAAGCAAAATTCACCATGGAGACCAGAAACATGATTTAAAAAGAATAAAGCACGCTGGTCAGTTTTCATTTGGATTTTGTTTTTATTTCCAATTCTCCCAAAGCCCAGAAACAGCAGTTCACGATAAAAAATAACGACCTGAGAAATGTCCTTCTGGAACATCCCGATGGCTGTGTGAGTTTGCATACCTCAAACGTGCCTCTGGAGAACCATCTCACTCTCTAGCCCTGCTGAGAGTGAGTTGGGGTGCCTCCACGTGAAACCTGTATCCCCAAAACTGCTACCCAGGGATACCCCAAA
This sequence comes from Castor canadensis, assembly GCF_047511655.1. Taxonomy (NCBI): domain Eukaryota; kingdom Metazoa; phylum Chordata; class Mammalia; order Rodentia; family Castoridae; genus Castor; species Castor canadensis. The sequence continues at coordinate 12,386,504 of NC_133388.1, read as the reverse complement.
GATGGTCTTCTGGGACTGACATCTTCCTGTTTTCTTTTGTCTTTTATTGCACCTTTTCAAGTGACAACCTTTTCAGAGTTCCTGCTGGGGAGCCCTAAGCAGGGCTTTATTCTTCCAGAGAGTGGAGTGAATTGCGCACCTGCTACGGCTGCCTGTGTCCCTAGTGCTGCCATGGAATTTTGCTCGGGACCCTGCAATGGCACAGAGGGTTGGAAATCCCATAAAGGATTTGAGTTGAATTGGACAATGAAGAGGTGTGCACAGAGCCTGCTTTTCTCTTGGTCCTTTTCTTTTTATTCTTTGATTAAAGTCTTTCCCCTCACTTATACCCCTAATAAGATGTCCCAGTGTCATTTAGGTGTTAATTGAGAGGAGGTTTAAGCTCATCAAAGTGATTATAAGTGATAGTTAAAATTTTCTATATATGGCCTGTGCTGGAATCGGCACGGTGGGGTGCCATTTTTTCTTTTATCCAACTGACATTGGTAATAATACATGAAATTATTACTAAATCACAGCTGCAGAGATGATATCATGATTTTTTTGTGTGTAATCTTTGATGAAAAATTAATTTTTGAGAGGGATAATTTAAAATGATTTAAATAGTATTATTCTGAAGTCCTTGCTGGTAATTAACACCAATCTTGTCAGAAGTGAAACCACTTTTGCAGCTGTTTCTAAAGATACCTACAGTATTTGTAACTTTTGTGCAAGTAAAATTATAGTGTTTGGACTTTATTTTTACTGCACAAGGACCATTAGAAGAAAAAGGAGTCTAATAGAAACCTTTGTTCTCAGAGGCCCAAATCCTGTTTTGTGTTTGAAGACCTTCCCATTTGCTCCTTTTGGTAGTTCTAGACTGTGGACCAGGGTAGCAGAGGACCTAAGACCTATGGTTTTATTTTAAAGTAAATGAAAGTACCTTGGTTGGTACTGTGTACCCATCTCTCTTCAGACCTTAAATATTCATTCTGCAGCAATGCATAACTTGATAGCACAGATCTAAATTGACAAGACAGATGGCTGGTCATAATTTTCTCTCATCTTCATCAGGGACTTGACTTTTTTCGAAATTCCTTTTTTTTCATTACGGTGGCAAAAAGCATTCTAACAAGAAACAGCTGAAAATAGATTTTTCTTTGCTAGTTTCTTCATACTTTAAATGACAGAAGTGAAGATGTGCGTGTGTGTGTGTGTGCGTACGTGGGGTGTGTGTGCGTGAGTGTTGTCCTATATATAAAGACCTGTAGGAGAGGTTTAAAAAAAGAAAAATAGTGAAATTTAAGTAGAAAAAAAAACCTGAATGAGAATATGGGAGAGCTGCTGAGTCTTCTGTGTCTTGAGTTTTGCTTTCTTCTTTTTTAACGTGCACACTGATTTTTTGACAAGATATATGGCACCAGATATTCACAGCAATTATAGTACTTGACACTTCAAAATTTTTCCCCCTTAATTTTTATGCTGAGAAGTGGGAAGGAAGCTAATGGTGGGGAAAGGTATGAGTAAGGAGAAAATGAAGGGAGGAAGGGCAGGGTGGGGGCGGAAGCAAAAGATGACATGAGGGCTTCCAAAAGTGTTCTGCTGGCTATCTGTTCATTAAAATAGGAGCACAGCCCTGGCTTCTGCTGCGGGTGCAATTTTATTCCACCTGAATGCTTTCACTAGGAAAAGGAAAGCAGAGCAAGAGGTAAAAGAAAAAGGTCCTTTTGCAAGCAGAAAAGCCAGTTCATTAGTGGAGGTGTGGCATGTGGGGTGCATGCCTGTGAAATGTGCAATATGGAGATGTCGCCCGATAAGATGTTCTCACGCTGTGATACAGGACAGCTCCCTTCCTGGCTCAGGTGGAGGGAGGGCAGTCAGGCCCCTGGGAAATCTTATCAACCACAGTGTCTGAGGTGACCATGTTTACACCTCACGGGCCAAAAGGAGGAGGCCTTTGGGAATGAAAAGGCTTGCTCATGCAGGATGTTAGAATTGGGTCAGCCAGAGAAACCAGACAGCCATTTTGCAACCATGTACATTAAATATTATGTCTATGTTCAGCTGACTCCCAAATGCTTCCGTGAGCCCCGCACATCACTGGCCTTTGCTAACCAAATCTTCCTCTGAGTCTCAGGTGGTGGAAGCCATCAGCATCCTCCCAGACAGGATAAAGGAGAGGCGTGGTAAGGTCAGCAGCTGCCTGAAGTCACAGGTCAACACCAGAGGGACAAACCTGACCCTGCTTGGAGGCAGAGTCCCTGACTGTCTGTCCCCATCATGCTTCATGCCCTGGATTCTCTTCATAAGGGGGAATCCCCACCTTGTGAGTTTCTGCCGAGGCAGTGTGGCTCTGAGTACAGAAGGCACAGTGAGAGAAGAGAGAGGCTGGGGCTCTCCCTGAGCTGTTACCCCCGGCCATAGGATCTTGTCAATAGCTGAGGCTCAGGCTTATTGTCATCGCTGTTAAAACCCTGGCACATGGATGGGACTGGGATTATAAACAGTGTATGCTAAATATTGATGGAAGAAGCAAGTTCACTTACTTCTGAGAGCTCTGTAAAGACTCTGGCTTCTCTCAGCTTCAATCATTTTTGATTCTAGAACTCTTACATTCCAGAAGTAGAAACTCCAACTTCATATCTTCCAACACCATGCTCATCAACCTTCACACAACCCGGGGGCCAGAGCCTTTTTCTCTGGAAAACATGTTTATGAATATGGTAAGCCTTTCTAAATTTGATTTCAGTCTCTCTCCCACCAGCCTAAGATGGTAGACTCAGAAATTACTCACGAATTGTTTATCATGTTTATTTATTTATTCATTTGGCAATCATTTCCTGAGAGCTTATCTGACACTGTGCTTGGTAGTGAGGATACCAAGATACAAAAGATAGTTTCTGTTCTCAAATTGCACATAGTCCAGGGGGAAACAGTCTAACAGCATAATCAAAGGAATAAGTTCATGAATAAGTGAAAAATGATTAAATTTGATATATCATAGGGGATAGATTTGCTATTTTTGTTCTTAAAGACCCAGATAGCAAATATTTTGGGCTTCCTAGGATTTACAGATCATGTGGTAAGTATTCACCATTGTCATTGTAGTGCAAAAGCAGGCTTAGATAATGCATAAATGAATGGGAGTGACTATGTTTCAATAAAACTTTATTTATTCTTAGTCCAGGGAATGGACTAGGCCTGAAGACCACAGCCCTAAGACAGAGGCCTCATCCACTCTCAAGGCACCACCTATTACTGTAATGTTATTTCCAGGTTTGTTTGTTTGAGCTGTGTGAAGGATGGGATTGATTAGTAGTGGGATCATCTAAGATCTTTACATTACTAAGGGGCAGGTAGACCTCTCTGTCCTTTAGTATTTGGAAGGAAATAATGGTATGGATTGAGGTTGAATTTTGCCTGTTCACAGGCTTTGATTCTTTGTTCTCCCCTCAGCTCAGACAGTGCTGAGAAACTTGCAGGGAGGCCAGTCCATTTGGCAATGTTGGAGGGTGAGGCAGGCATGGGCAGGGAGTGTGTGCTGAGCCAAGCCAACCAGCAAGCCCAGCTCCCGTGTGCCAGCCAGTGACCCTGTGTGAGCATGCCACAGGCTGCAGTACAAACCTGGGAATGCTTCATGCTCTTGTTGGCTCCTAACACACCCTTTCTTCTGCTGGCATGTTTCCAGTGGAGGATCCAGTGTCCTGGAAGCCTCAAGAAGTTTGGTCTGTCTTAACCAGGCAGTCAGGGTTCTTAGGGAAGTGGCCCTATTTGCCTCTCTGTCACCTTCATCTATCCATTTGGTTATTGTCTTCACTCTCCTGTCTGTGCTTTTAGGACTCCATATTGGTAAAGGGACATCACTTGCTGCAATGTAGTATGTTCATGGGAATGAAAAAAGACTGACTGACCTTGATAAGCACAGATGCTCCAGATACAGAACAAGTACCTTGGCTTCCTTAATAGTGTAGGTACTTGTAAAGTGACACTGTACCCACTGTCCCACTAATCTAGACCCTGTCACTACTAGCTGGTGTACACGCATATTTAGGCACCATTAATGCCCCTTTGGACATGGACAACTTCATCCTTCAGGGCTCTGCTCACAGAGCCATTTCCTTCTTAAACCTTCGTTGATTGCCCCAACATGTCTACCTCTCTTCTCACCTACATGCATCTCCCAAGTGGGTGCATCACCACCATCTTGGGTCATAGATACTTGTGTATCAGCTATCTCTCAAAGAGTCTGAGTACCCAAGGAACAGGGAATCTGATGGTTGTGCTGTGCAGCATTTGACACAATATAAGTGTTCAATGCCTGTGCATAGAAGAAGTGTACAAAAGAAGGAACAGATTAGCTACATACGAAGACCAAGGAGATGATACTCTCCTGGATCCCAGCTGTCCTCTCCTCTCCAACTCCCCTAAAAGAAACTGATTCCAGCTGGAGGAAGAAGAGAAGAACACAAACAACAGAATGCATCAGAAAGAGAAGTGGGACCTGAAGGAAGCAATGACACACCTGGGTTCAAGTTCCAGCTCTGCCATGAACCAGTGTGTGGGGGTGGGTGTTCTGTCCTAATTTCCCTAAATTCTCTTTCCTTGTTTGTCATAGAATAATAATGCCCAGTTTGGAGGGAGGCTATAATGATTAAATGAAGTGATGAAAAAATTCTGAGGCTTGGTAAGTTATAAGTAATTCATGGGAGTATAGGCTTGGCTTGGTGGCTCATGCGTTTTAGACTTGAGTTCTGTGACAGTAGGAAATGTGTCTGCTTTGTTTACTTCCAGATCCTAGAAGTGAACAGAGTTCCCAGTATAAAGTAAGGCCTCACAAATACTTATCCTGAATAAGGAATTCATGAGCTGCTTGTTTGTACTTTCTGAAGTCACCACCTGGCAAGGTGAGAGCCCAGCTGGATGTTTACCCTACCCAGAATCCCAGGCAGGCTGTGTGGCCCTTTGCTGCCCAGCCTTGCACTGCAGGTGCAATAGGTTAATAGAGGAAGCCCTGGGAGAGGGGTGGGCTGAGTTTATACATCTCTCCTTCCCACTCTGGGGGCCCTCCCCAGACTGTGGGAAAGCTGCTGAGGACCCGGGGGATGGAAGCCTGGAATGATTGCTGTCTGAGGCTGATTACCTGAAGGCAAGGGCTCTGCCAACTCCCAGGTCAGACTTGCCCACGCAGGTTGGAACCGTCCAGAGCTACAGCCAAGCCCATATTCTCCAGGGCTTCCCCAGGGCACCCTGTCTTGCTTCTTGTTTTGCTGGGTTTTGCACCTTTGAGTGGGCCGGTCTGTGAGCATATTCTGTGTCATGCCCATCCCTACCCTCCTTGGACATGGGGCTGAGCTGATAGAGGCCTCCTTTTGATTGGACTGGGGTGGGACCCTGATGGGAACTGAGCCCAAGGAGATTAGGTCCCAACAGGGTGGATTAATCATTCTAGCCACTGCCTGGCAAGGACAGCTGAGCCAATACTACTGCCCATGTCATGTTGGCAGATATTTGTCACCACAGGATCAAACCACCTTCTCACCCTCTCTTATACCCAAGATATGTGTGCTTGTTGGTCTTAAACTCTGTTTACCACCTTTCTAGATGGGGCAATGCTGGGCAAGTAGCAGGTACTCTGAATATGTGCCCAGTGGTTTTGCAACTGAATTTTGGGTTTAAGACGATGCACAACTGTAGGCCTCTCTCAAACAGACCAACGACTATGTCTAATCACCTCATTCTCCAGTCACTGCTACATCCCTTATGGATCCCTTTGAGCTGAGTCCCTTGATCTCAGCAATACTGACAATTGAGGCTTGTCTTATTCTGTCTGGGCTGTCATGACAAGTATACCATGGATAGGGTGGCTTAAACCACAAATATTTATTGCTCACAATTCTAGAGGCTGGAAGTCTAAGCTGCTGGCAAATTTGTTGTCTGGTAAGAACCAGCTTCTTGGTTTGCAGGTAGATATCTTCTTATTGTGTCCTCTCATGGTGGAGGGCAGAGGACACTTTTCTTATAAGGGCACTAATCTTATGCATCAGGGTACCACCCTTATGTCTTAATTACCTTCCAAAGGTCCCACCTCTTAGCATTATCACAATGGAGGCTTATAGTGTCAGCATATGGATTTTGGGGGGATACAAGTATTCAGTCCATAAGGTGAACTGGATGTTTTGTTTGGATCACCCTTTGTTGTTGGAGAGCTGCTCTAAGTATAGTGAAATACATCAGCATCTCTGGTTTTTACTCACTAGTTGTCAGTAGCATTGACCTCACAGATGTAACAACCAAAAACATCCCCAGAAGTTACCCCACATCTCTCAGGGGATGGTTTTGAGAAGTACTCTCTGGCTGAGTCTGTGACCTCCTCAGAAAGGAAGTGCTCATTTTTGTACCCTGTACCTCTTGGCATGAGGCATGTCCTGTTGATCTCAACATTTCCTTTAGGGATGCAATGAGATACTCAGAAAAATTAGGCAGTCTTGTCCCTAAAGTGACACATACATATTCAAGAGACTGTGCCTCGCCCTCACCCCAGCCCCTTGCCACATTGTCTGCATGTGCTCCTCTTCCTCCTTGCTCTGTACTTCGTCCTTGCTGCCCCTCTGCATTCTCATCTCTGATAGATTAAGTTCCACCCCTGATCCTATCTCTTACAACAGATGCTTATGAATCCTGATGGGATGCTTTCTGCTATGATCTGAATGTTTGTGTGTCCCTGAAATTCCTATGTTCAAATCTTAACCCAAGACGTGAGTATTACCAGGTGGGGCGTCTGAGAAGCTATGAGGTCATGTCAGCAGAGTCTTCAGGAAACCAGATGTGTGCCCTTCCTTATAATTGGTTGTGTGTGGATACATGACTCAGACTGACCCAGTCTGACCTTCTTTAGAAATGTCCTAAGAAGGGGCTGTGTGTGGGTGAGCATGGATTATGTAAATGAGAGGAAGGGGAAAAGGACAGCCCTCTGATTTCTCAACTGTGAGGGTCTGAGCTCACGGCTCATGGATGTGGAGGAAAGTCCCACTTACGGAGGCATAATGGGAGCAAAATACCAAGGGCCAAGTGGAATGAGGAAGTGAGCGCCAAGTGCAAGTGAAATTCAAGCAAGTGAAATGAGGAAATAGGGGTGGGGCCATGCCTGCGAAAGTTAAACCATGATCTAGGGAGAGAACAGCCAGTCAGCAAGGCTCATGAGAAAGGAAACAGCCAATGAAATCACTCCAAGTAGCCAAAACAATGTATAACAACCCAAAGCAGTCTTGCCTTGGGGAGGCTGTACTCTCTTGTCTAACTGTCCACTGTTTCCTTTAAGGACATCCTAATAAACCTTTGTCAAAATCCACAACAATGGAGACAGACAATCAGTGTGAATGTAGCCAACTTGGTAAGAAACTTAGAGATAGAGAGAATTCTGATGACTTTGCATCTCTGATTTCACCTGTACAGCTGATCACCACACATTTGTATTATATGATCCTTAGTTCCCCTCTTTGCCTAAGCTAGTCTGAGTTACATTTTTGCTTCTTGAAGACAAAGTCAGCCTTAACTGAGGAAGAATTATGTCTCAGCATCCAGGCAACACAGGTCAGAGGAAGAAGAATGAATTTTAAAGGTCCCATGTTAGGTTTGGGATGCTTTATTCATGACCTGTATGACCTTGGGTAAGATACCCAACTTCTCTGAACCTTAGTTTCTTAATCTACAAAAGGGTAAATTTAGGGTAATAATTCCCTTCTTGAATTTCAAGAATATGAACTGGGATTTTTTTCTTTTTCAGTAATCACTATTTAGAATCTTTGCCTTAAGCCCCATTTATTAAGTCCATACTGCATACTTATTTTGCATATTATTTGAGATTTTTTAATTCCACAAATCCTGGAAGATGTGGAGATGAGCCCATTGGTGTTCATTGAGGACTTTTCATCATAGAGGACAAGGTGTCTGGTTAAAATCATTATAACATTGAGTGACCTTATCACCTGGTTTGTCTAGAAGAGTCTCATTTTCTGTGTGCCATCCTAAAGCACTGATCAGTAGCATCTAACTTTACCTTCAAACATATCCTGATTTGGATGAAGAATTCCATAGTAACCAACCCAATCCACAGGCACCAATACAAACAAGGGCGGGGGAGCCATTTATGTTGAGAGAAGTAAAGGCAGAATAGAAGCAAGAGAACCAGAAGAAGCAGCATAGAGAGGTGAGTTGCTGTTTGCTTAGCACCCAGAAGGGAGCAAGGGTGGGATTACTGGGTGATGGGAGGGTGAGATGGAGGGAGATCATAACAGAGGAATGTCATGGAAACCACTGAGCCACACTGCTCTCCTTGGCTTCCTGCCTTTAGGAGAGACCCTGGAAGGGAAGACTCCTAATTCCACTAGTTTCCTAATACTGATTCTAAGTCCATTCCTTTCCTGAAGCCCCCAAGCCTGGAGAAATCCCAAAATACTGTCATTTATGAAAAACCAGATCAGGCCTAGCTCTCATATCCCATCAGAGACTCCAGAGCTGGCCAGGAGCACAGCAAAGCCCCATCCATGATCAGCTTCCTCTTTGCAGGCATTTCTGTTCATTACCTAACACACAGGACAGACACAGGATGTTTGCATCTTCATTGTGGTGTTGCTGTGTGCCTTTCATTTCCTGATTGCTTCCTGGGAATCACTCAAGATAATGTTTTTCTTCCTTCCATGGTAAGGAATGGCAAATAACAAAGTCATATTTGCAGCAGAAGGATCTAGATGTTACCTGCTGAGCATCCCGGTACAGGGTTGGTGCCAGAAGAGTTCTTTGTGACGTTCTGAAGAGAGCCAAGATGTCTCTGGGACATATGCAGTCTACAGCATTTCTCAGAAAGCTAGAGCCCAGCTTCTCAAAGTGCCAATTTGAAGAAATTGGAATAAAGAATCACTCAGAAATAGAAACTGTTTTGGCGGGGTTGACATGTTATACCAGTCCAGAGTGATTTCAAATTACTGGGCAGAATTCAATTTTGTTCATATACATGCTCCCGCTAGGAAGGGAACCAAGAGCAAGGGGTACAGGGGAACTTGGAGAGGCACTGGGTGATAAGTTCATCCTTTCTACAAGGTAGAGCTTAGAGACTCATGTGACCCAAGTGCCATAGGTGTTGTGCAAGAGTTATGACAAAGACAGTGACCTAGGTGACCAGCAGGGGTATTCTTATCCTCTTGATAAGGTTTTGGTCTATGGAACATCATTTAAAGCAATGTGCAGGCCAAATGGTTTCCCAGCCCACAGCATCACGTTGCAGGGCTTGGGATCTGCTTAGGCTGCTTACCTTGGCAGGAATGTGTGCTTTGACCTTGTCAATGCAAGATAGTGGTAGGCATCCTGCCTGTGTCTGTGTTTGTCTCCATCCGTGTCTACTCCTCTCTCCATGTCTGCACACCTGGTGATGCCTGCATGCCCAGACACGGGCAGAGCACCTGACTTCTGAAGGCCTTCTCTGTTGCACAAATGCTGGGCTTTGGTGACGCAGTCAGGAAAATGTCCTGGGTTGATCCTCCATGCATTTACCACTTGTTGAGTGCTAAGTAGAAGACTAAAATTACTGTCACACTTGTAGAGCCTTTCGTCATGTGCAAAAACACTTTCACATCAAACAATTCTGTGGCAATGATAAGCGTTTTCCCATTCTACAGAGGTAAAAGTCAACACAGAAAGACTGAGCCACAAGTTCAAGGTCAAGTAGCCAATTTGCATTGGCATCTCACCTACTGCTTCTTCTTTAAGTCACATTTAACCATTTCACCTTTCTGTTTGGAATCTTAAATTGCAGTACATGGGCAATTCTGAGTAGGTACAGTGACTAAATGAAAAAAAAAAACCCTTTTAATTCTTTGAGTGTGTTTCATGAAAACACACATAGACAAAAAGGCAGTATTAATCTCCTTTAGCTGTGATTTAATATTATGACTTTAGGCCTGGAAAATGTTTTAATTAGATGTTTTTGAATTCTTTCAGAGGATAGATAATCTGGTCTTGTTTTTCTCCTTCCTTCTTCTCCTCCTCCTCCTCTCCTCCTCCTCCTCCTACTTCTTCTTCTTTTCTCTCTCTCTCTCTCTCTCTCTCTCTCTCTCTGTCTGTCTTTCTTTCCTTCCCTCTTCTCATTCCACTTTTATTTATAGCCATTCCTCTGTGGTGGGGATCATGCTAGGTGTTGGCAACTTGAAGAGAAGCCATTGGTGGCCCTTGAAGGTTGCAGTCTTGTGGTGAGACAAGGCCTCATTTTGGAACACCGGATGGTAAGTGCCCACCAAGGCCTAAGTAAGATGGTGAGAAAAGTGATTACATCCTTAACAACCTTACTGGCAGTAGAAGAAATCCTGACATGACCCTCAGGAAACGTCACTGGAGGAGCCATGCTGACTGAGTGGGCTGTCACATCAATGAAGCTGCTGCAGAGTGAGTGTGCTGGAATCACAAGCCACTGGGGGACAGACAGACAGATAAACAAGTTGGGTTGCTGCATGCACCTCTTAAAATAGAGTTAGCTGACTGCTGAGATGTGCAGAAGTGACGGGCTCTTCCACATCTGGTAAATGGAAGGCTCCCTCAGTGAGGACACTGCCTTTTGTTTGAGGCCCCCACTGCCCTTCTCTCTCTTCATACTTTTCCTCAGGTTTTTTGTGCATTACTTGAATGCATTAAATTGGCTATACCTTCCTGAATTGAACTTCCTCCTTTACTCCCTACATTATCTCAGGGCTACCATAGCAAATACCACACAGACCAGACTGGAGGCTCAAAGAGTGAGCACTTATTTCCAGCAATAGTAGAGGCTGTGAAGTCCAAGATCAAGGCACCAGTCTGTTTTGTATCTGGTGAGGCCCTCTTTCCAGATCTCAGTCTTCTACAGCCCTTCTCACAGTGGAGAGAGAGCAGAGTGAGCACTCCATCCCTGATGTCTCCTATAAGGACATGACATTCATCCTGTGGGATCTGGGCCCCAAATCTCATGACCTCATTTAATCTTAAGTACTTTCTTACTAAGATACAGTTCCTTTGGAGGTGAGAGCCTTGGCATATAAATTTGGAGGGACATAATCCCACTCCTAGCAGCTCTTGCTTTGGAGAGCATGGTCCAATATCTTTCTTATCTGTCCTGTTGTGATTCATTCAGCCCCATGCCCCTCAGAATCAGAATTTGTGGACTGGCCTAGTGCTAGCATCTCACACACACACACACACACACACACACACACACACACACACACACACAGAGAATCTCAATTGCTCGAGTGATTGATTGACAAAATAATACATGCACCTGGTACAAAATTCAAAGTGCATAAAAACAGGATGGGCAGTAGTTATAGTTGGCGTCCACTCCTGTCTCCCAGATACTTCTTTTCTTTTCATAAAAGATCTCCCAATTCTTGTGTGCCTTCCCAGAGACATCCCAACCTCACACAGTTACATGTGCATTTTACACCTAATGGCTGTACAGGACACACAGTGTTCTCCACCTTGCTTTTGTTGCTGATCCATATTTGAGGGCAGCCCATCCATGAGGATAGAGCTGTCCCCTTTTGACAGCTACAGAACACTCCAACTGTTTCTAACCAGGATCCTCAGGGTGGACATGGTGTTTCTTCCAGTCTCGTGGAGACGATGATTATGACAAGCTCCTTAGGTAACTGATATCCACTGAGGTCTAAGATCCTCTTACACCTGATCTAAAGCCAACATCTTCATTCACCTGGCTGGGTTTCCCATAACCCCTTCCTCCCACAATCCTGGGCTGTGGCCCAGTGGTGACTGCCACAGCTGTCAGGACTCATGGTGGACATGGCTTCTTTGTGCTCACTATCTCATCGTTAGAATGGGGCAGTGCCATCCACTGCTGAGCAGTGCCAGCAGCACCATCAGAACAGGGCCTCCAGCTACTTTGAGCTGGATGCCAGCATTTGTCCTAGTGCTACTCATATTACCAGGAAATACTTCCTGTGTAAGAGGCTGGGTGCTACCTGCCATTACTCCCCCACTTCTTGGCGGCCCTAAGATAAGCATGCTTCTTTTGGAAAATGGCATTCCATCTGCATTAATGGCAGGGGTGGGAGATGGATTGACCCCTTGTACCTTCTGATAAGAAAGCCATGTGGGGGCAACCCCTTCAAGACACGGCTGCAGTTTCTGTATTGACAAAATTCCTGGGATTCCTCCTCCAAGGTTTAGATGGGGTGGCACTCAAGAAGCCAGGCTGCTTCTGCAGCTTCTCCTTCCACACGCCAGGTGACTGGGAAGTGCAACTTCCTTCCCCTTCTGTGAGGGAAGGGCCTCAGACATGCCAGCTCTGTAATATGCAGACTTTCCTGAGCCCCAGACTCCCAAGTTTCCGGAAAGGGAATTGCAAAGTTCTGGGATCCTGTTCAGACCTCTTGCGTTACATTCAGAGATGATATTAAATGTTTTATATCACTTTGGCTGAGATACAGCCTCACTTGCCTCAATTCTAAAGAAGCCCAGAATTTCATTAGACCATTCCTCTCTTCCTGATGCACCCCCCTTCCCTTCCTTATACATTAGGAAAGAAGCCAAGTCTTACGGGGTTTCTGAAACACTGCACATGTGTGTTCTTCATCACTTTCTTACAGCGTGTGCGTTGTGTATGTACCTGTTCTCCAGGAAATAGAATGTTATCCATTTCATATTAAAAATAAAGCTCTTCTAAGACACATGGTGATGCTTTGACCAGTTTACAAACTTTAAGGTATGAATATTAAGCCCAGGTGTCCAGATGCTATAAAATACTCATTTGATGTGGCTTTTATTTGCCATCAAAGGCTGCTATCTCACAACACAGAGCCAAATCCTGTGGCCAACTTTGCTTTGCTTCAATCAGATAAACATGAATCCAGGAGAACATCATTTATGTTGTCTGCCCCCCACCTTCCACTCTGGGAGGAGGGGATATTGCCTAGAGACTCTCTGCCTGCTGGAGAGACTCATGCTGCCAATCAGCCCCTGGGGTAGGGATAAGGTGTCTCCTCACAGAGTCCATGATGTCCATGGTCTCTTCCTTCCAGCAGGATGCAGGCAGGTAGTTACTAATCAATGGTCCTTCAGCCTCTCTTCTGGGTGATGAAGATCCTAACATGAGTGGGACATGGTCCCCCTTTTAGTCAAAAATCTGAGGGGGAGATAGGTAGGTATTCAGACTACAGTAATGGTGAGCTGGGCTGCCTTGGGGGAAAGATTTGGAGGACAGCAGGAGTGAGAAATCTTGCTAGAAGGCGGGTAGTGAAGTTGAGGCATAGCAGATTCATAGGAATGCCCTAAGCAGATAAGGAGGGAAAGACAGAAGAAACAGCTGTTGTCAGGCACAGAGGCAGCAGTGGGTTTGGTGAGAACAAGAGGCTGACTATGGCAGGACCATGGGATGACATCAGGGAGTTGATGGAGGCACCTCATGCACTGCTTCCTCCTTGATGAAGAAGCATCACTGCCCAGTTGGCCAGGCCACAGTCCTCTCTGGCTACTGCAGGTGAATGGAATCTTAGAGAGTGCTTTAAGATATCTCTTGCAAGTGTACTTTATTGGTTTGGCCCTTTAACTCCGTAGGCATAGTCAAACTTTTCCTTGCTTCCTCTGCTTTGAGCCCTTTTACCTAAACCCATTTTCTCAATTGCATTAGAGTAACTTCTCTAAAACAGTACTTTGACTAGATCCCCCAAACCAGCAGCTATGTGTCCTGAAGTGTTCTTTTGTGTCACTTACCTGGGGTGGAAGAAGTCTTTAGTGAGATGCAATTTTCTTAGCTTCATTCTAGACCGTCAGAATCAGAATTTGGAGATGTAGCTCAGTGCACACACAATAAATTCATACTGTATTGATAACTGAGTTGACTGACTGATTGACAGAGTAATATACCAAATAAGAACTAAAATTCACACTGAAGATGGCACAGAAGTTTCTGAGAATTGGGCCATGGTAGCTTCATTCTGGACTTGGGTTTATTATGAAAAGATTTAGAAAAGCCATCAATTCCCACTTTACTGTTTACCATCCCACTTTAGGTTTTTCTCTGTTAATAATTTCCCCTCTCTAACTCTGTAATATTCTTGCCTAGATCAAGTGGCTTGGTGATGTAGACTTTGCCTTCTCTATCATTGTAGTACCAAGGGTGATTTTGTGACCCAGATAACCAATCAGGGTAATTCACCTCTACTCTTCCTCCTGATTGGTTTAAGAATGGACACTTGCTACACTCCCATTTCAAGAAAAGATAATCATTTAAAGTCAGGTTTCACCCTGGGCCAATCAACCATAGTCAAGTGGTTTTCATTATTTAGGGAAGACGTCAAAGGGCTCTTTGTTGTGGATATTGAGGATGATGAGGCTCTCAGGGAAAAGGGGGTTTTATTTGAAGTGGGCTGACTTCCCTCCCCAAGAGTCTCTTCTAGAAAACGAATGTGCAACAATTAGGGACTAGTTAATAAAACTTGATTCACTCAGTTCCTAGGGTGTATTGTTTTGTGTCAATAACAATGATACTTGTGAAAACCTTATAAATAGATAATGGCAATATTTCACATGAATTTTAAGAGCAATAAATAATCCACAAATTGCATTTAAAAACTCAGTTCACCATTCTGAATTTTCAAAGGAAAATAGTCTTTTGTATAGTCATGGGTCTTTATGCCAGTTTGTTAGACTTATGAAAGTCTTCTGAAATTTTGAGTCTAAATACCTTGTTAGCAAATGAAGAAACTAAGACCACTGCCCTTTCCATTACCCCATGCTTCTTCTCACTATCTAGGCTTTGTGGTCTCCTAAAAGGAGAGAAAATGAAGGAACATTAACTTGACACATAAAGAGAATGTCTAAGCTTTCAAATCCGTTATCAAGTGAGGCAGCTTCCCTGGACCTGGCTCAGAGATAATGTGCTTAGACATGTTGCTGGCTTATCAGCTGGTGCTCCATCATCCCGTGCCTTGTTCCCAGACATTTTCATCACAGACTGTCCACTGTGATGCATTGGCACCAGGCCATTCTGTGTGTGTGCCAAAATGCTTTTTATAAAATCATTAAAAGAGAGCTGCATAAGAAATGAAGCCTAAAGGTTAACATGCCTGGGATACAGATTTGACCACAAGTGGGTATTCTACATGCATACCTGCAGAAAGGCAGTCATCAAAGTGAACCTTAATCTCTTCTTCCTTGCCATACCATCTGCATAGTGTGGTTCTTCACCCACCACCACTGCAGCTTCACCATCAATAATGACAATTACCCCATCAAAGAGAGGGGAAGGCTTGCCATGCAGAAAGAGGAGGGTTCTCTAACTCTGCTGGGGTGTTGAGAATGACTGGGGTCTCACTGTTTCAAGCTCCATCTTTGATGCTCAAGAGCATTCAGGGAATGGTCAATGGCTTTGTCTCCTTTAGAAGCATCAGTATTGCATGAAGACTATGCTCTTCTTCGTATCTAAGGCCTGTAGGACCTTGGGCCTGTGGACATTGCTTTTCCTTTGATGGTAGGAATAAATATCTAAGATAAGAAGCATCATTGGCTCAAACATAATAGAAAGTGTAGACAATGTGCCTTAGCTGTGCTCAAGTTGAATCTGGAAGAGGTTATTTCTTTTAATATTGCTTCTAGTTTGTTAAGAGCAGTCATTATCACTTTGTTTAATTGGTAATATTGATTTTTATTGCTGTCCTGCACCTTTTCCTAAGTCCCCTTCCACTGACATGATGTCGGGGTGTCTCTATTCCTCTAATTAGCAAAATTAATACATTTCCTCCATGACCTTAACCTTGAATGGTCCTTCCATCTCAGTGGTGTGCTGGTTGATGCTTAACAACAGTATTTTAAAAAGAATTCCTGCAGATGTGTAGCATTTGCTGATTTCCCTGGTGTAGAGATTCCCATCATGGCGATCTCAAGTTACTAATGAGACATCTTGGGCCAAGAGTTAGAAAGAGATGGGCAGCAGTACAGTAGGCAAAATAGATAAAAAATAACATCAACAGTGCAGGTAATAGTGAGCTATAGAAGAATAATTAAAACATGGTAAGTTTGTAGTCTTAGCACCTTTGTTTTTTAATATCATTATTCAAATGTAATTTGATACAATTTAATTAAAATAATGCATTTAACAACTGGATTGTAAAATTCCTGGAAAAATTTACATTTAGTTCCTGTAAGCCAGTGTAAACTAAGTTGAAGCACGCATCAGTTTCTCTATCTGTAAACTGCGGGCCATTCTGGTGACACATGGAGTGACTAGATAGTGACATGAGTTAGGTGTGCATGGCTGCACCACTGGAAAGGGCTTGCTTTACTGTTGCAGTCATTGTCAATGTCCTGAGATATGATCACAGTGTTCAGTGGCTGTGATGGGTCTTTCATCTTCTTCTCTGACTTGGAGGTCAAACTTGTGCCACTGCAGGATTTTTAGAGCGCTCTGTAGGTCTCACACAGTGGAGTCTTTGCAGAGGCAGTGCAGCATGTAGGAAGGAAAACAGACAATGAGTTCAGGCACATTGTGCCTGATTTGAAACCTGATCATGGCCTATTTCCACACTGATGCTTATACTTCTCATTTTTAAGTGGATTTTGGTAAGAATTGAAAAGAAATGAATACATAAATCATATAGTGTGCTATGGCATAGTAAGGCTCAGTAAGTATCAAGAGTGCTCCCTTCCAAACTCGTGGTAGACATTCAACAACTTCTGAAAGCCATTTAGACAATGTCCAGGACACACCTGTGTAGAAACAAGGCCAGGCCACTCCACTATGTCTATGGGACCCTAACCAACAGTGACCTTGGCTATCTCCTTGGAGCTGAATGTATTCTATGATGACCTCTTTCATGTCTCATCTCCTATGGGTCTACCTGTTGGACATCTACCTGATGAGCAGACCTTTTACTCACAGACCAGTTCTGATGTGTTTAGTGTTTCCAACTAATTGCACTTCACAGTCTCATGGCTGACTCATTGGAGACGTGGCTCCATTGCACCTGTTTCATTATATTGTTGAAGGAGTTGTCTTTGCACCATATTCAGCTAAAAATTATGATTCACCTTATTGATAAATAGCAGATTGGTACATGTTACTGCATTGGCTGGGCCCTCATCAGCAGCCTCATCTGTACCAAAAGGAAGAATCTTGTACATTATCCTTGTCAAGATTCATGGCTCTTTTCTCTTTTCCCTTTCCCTGTTCCTGCTCTTTGCAACTCAGGAAAATAAATCTATCTATCTATCTACCTATCTATCTATCTATCTATCTATCTATCTATCATCTATTTTTTGACACAGAGTCTCACTATGTAGCCCATTCTAGCCTTGAAATCCTCCTGCTTCGGCCTCCCAAGTACTGGGATTACGTGCTACCATTCCTGGTCTATTTTATAATTTTGATAGTCCTTAATCTACTCCAATTTGAGGTACTTTATTAAGTAAATTTCATTTCTTTCCTTCCTTCCTTCTTCCCACCATCTCTTCTTCTTTCTGTCTTCCCTTCTTCCCTTTGTTCCTCCCTCTCTTTCTCATTTCTTTCCTGCTTTCCTTTTTCCTTCACAGAGCCATAGGAAAGAGATACAAAGGAGAGGTAACCCTGCATTCTTTATCTGGAGGAGATCTGTGCTCTGAGTGACCCCTATCCTTTTGCCCCACTGTGTTCCCACCACCCTGACCCTCAGCAGCCCCCCACCCTGGGCCCATCCATGCCATGAGGCCTCTGGTAGCCCTGGGAGTTCCCTGTTCTAGGTCAGCACCTGCCATCCTTTCCAGGTCTCAAATCCCAGGTCTTCTCCTCAGGGAGCCTTCCTTGTCATCACAATCAGATCAGCAACCTCTGTGTGCTTCTCTATCACATCGCCCTCTTCCTTTCATTTCGGAGCCATTAGAGACATCTGAAATGACCTTGCTCATAGTTTTTGTTTTCTTTCTTTACTACCAAACCAGCCTTGTCAGGTTTCCCATTGGTATTTAGAATAGACTTGGAACAAAGTAGCTGCTTAGTAAATGTTTTATAAATGAATGGTTAGTTAGGGAAGACATATCAGAGTCTGCAATTTGTTCAGGCTGTGTGATACACTAGCAAAGGATGAGAGTTCAAACAACAGAAATCTATTTTCTCATAGTTCTGGAGGGTGTTAGCAGGGTTGATTTCTTCTGAATCCTCTCTCCTTGGTTTATCAATGTCATCTCCCTGTGTCCACATACGGTCTTCCCTCTGTATGTGTCTGGGCCCCTTCTCCTCTTCTTGTAGAGACACCAAGAGTATGAGATTAGGACACACTCAGGTGACATTGTTTGAACTTAATCACCTCTTTATGGACCCTATTTCCCAAATAAAGTCACATGCTGAGATACTGGGGTTGGGACTTCAGCATGCAGATTTTGAAGGGACACACTGCAGTCCATGACAGCGGGGCAGTTCAGCACTGATGAGGATGATCAAAAAACAATTATCTGGAATGAGCCCTATGCCTAATAGTGCTGAGAGCCTGTGAGAGCCCTGGCACTCTGGCTTTATTTCTTCAATGCCACCCTCCCACTTGGTCTTCTGGAATGCATGACATGTCTCCATCCTCTCTGTTCATGTTGTCCCATCTGCCACAATCCAGGTCACAACTTAGAAAACTTTTACCCCTTCTCCTAGTCCTTTGTACAAGTCCCTTGTAGCACTGAGGCTGGGTTTTAGGCCACTCTTCTAAGCTTTCTTAAAATTGTATCACCATGCTCCATTACACTGTGCATGGGGACTTGGGATTTTCTTATCTAACTTCCTGACACACTTGGGGCTCCTTAGGACCTTGTGCTGCCCCTCCTGTTACACACACTGCACTTAAGGTTCATTCTAGGGAAAGCTTGGACTGGCTCTGAACCTGGCTTGGGTCTCTAGATGTGTTAGTAAAGGTTTTCTAGAGAAACAGAACCAACAGGATGAAGAGAGAGATAGATTTTAAGTAACTGGCCTTCTTCATTATGAAGGCATCAGCCCAACATCTTCAGTGTAGACCAGCTGCCTGGAGCCCTGGAATCCAAACCCTGTCTGTGGGCAGAGTTTCTTCTTGCTTGGAGAAAGCTAGTCTTTGTTCCATTCTGGTCTCTGGCTGATGAGACTGGGCTCAACCATGTTATGGAGGGCAGTCTGCTTTACCCAGAGTGTAAGGAGCACCTTCACAGAAGTATCCAGAAAATGTCTGACCAAACATTTAGGCACCCTGGCCCAGCCAAGTTGGCAGATAAAAGTAACTACCACCCCAAGGAAGACTTTTTCTTTGCCTTATCTGTGCATATGACCAGCTTATGAGGACGTCCTCTTTACTGGGATGAGCAGCTGCACTCCCGATGGAGTTGCCTGGAGATAGACTACATTGACCCAAACCTCGAGGCCTCTCTTCCTTCTGCTGGTAGTTTTGGAAGGTGCCATTTGTAAAAAGCTTTACATTTTTTTTGTGGGTAAGCCAAAGGGGTTAGTCTCTGGGTACCCATCTGGCAACCTTTCCAAGAAATAAATTTGCTTACAAGTTCAAATAAAGCCTGTGAGACATTTTGGCTTCATTTTCTTTGTCTCTCTCTCTCCCTTTCTCTTAAGTATGCTCTTAAGTAATGGATTTGTGAAATGAACAATTGTTTCTGACAGTAAAGGGTGGTAAGGAAGTGAGTGTGGGCGGCAGGAAAAGTGAGACAAATCATTAAGTCTCTCTCTCTGGTTTTGGTTGGTTTGTTGAGGTTGTTTCTCATCCCTACCCCATGCTTCCTCCTTTCCCATGTTTGTCTTGACTTTGTGGTATCTTGAGGTTAGAGGGAAGACATCAGCGAGCCCACTTAAGCAATTTGATTATTACAGTGCTTATGATCCTAGGCAATGCAGGAGAGCAAATGACACAGGTAAGTTTAGGATGAAAATGGCTTTTCTTGAGAAAGTAGAGTTGTATGAATTGGTTACACTCTGCCCAGAGAGACACCAATGCAACAGTTTGTAAACAAATTACTGTGGAGACTTCCAAGTCCTCATAGGAGTATGGAGCCTTATGCTCTGTCTTCCAGGGTGAGAGAGGACACCGTGAAGACCTACAGAAGGACCTTGGATGCGTGTTTCTTTTGATCAGTATTCCAAGCAGTATTTGATATTGTTCTGTTGGAGAGATACAGAACAGGTGCAGTGGGATTAACCTCAGCCTTCTCAAAATCTCTTCTCACCTTCTGCTTTGGTGATAAAGCCCTGCACCATTTGGGGTATAGATGAACCCAGCTTAAAAACATGACTAGCACTCCGCTTTCCCTTTCCCCACCTCACATTCAGCTCAGGAGGTCATGCAGTACTGTTTCGCCAGAGCAACACAAGCAGGTGCCACCGTGTGTGGGAGGCTTTGTTAATGTACTTTAAAGTGGATCAACTCAATAGGCAGGCACCCGATGCCCTTGTCCTTCGTCCTCTTTCTCATTGGAGAAGTGGCATGCTGCCTTCCAGCACAAGTCTGTTCATGAACATAAACTGCCATAGTGACACACACAGAGCACACATGTCAAACACACATGCTTGCCTAAATGCAGGTGTGTACAGACATGCCTTTTCGCATACCTTACACAAATACCTGAGTGAACATGTACACATGGATGAAATTTGTGTGTGAACACGCACACATGCATGCACATACCCACACTGAAGAAAACTTGCGCTTTGTGTGTTCTGAGTGGGGTGCGATATGTGGTTTTAATTCTCATACACTTGTGCAACTATACTTGTGTCCATGTGCACATGCACATTTTCCCAAGGGAGGGGGAAAAATGATTGGCATGTAATCACCTAAAAGCCACTGGATCACCAATATGAAGACTATCACAAAGCCATAGGTAAACATCCACCACGAGGATGGTTGGGGGTACCTGGGCAAGCATCCTATCAGAGGTCAGGGATTGAACCCAGACTCAGCAATGAAGGCTACCACACACAGATACAGGGAATGGTCAGTGTGCACAGGCTCTAGACCAATGTCAAATTCACTCTCTGCTCTTCAAGCTGTTCACTTGCCATGGGGCTGCACTTGTCAAGAAGAAACGGCATTTGTTTTCTGGTCAAATTGTACCAAGTTGGGTCAGGAGCAGCACAGTCACTCCCCATATCTATGACTCCCCCACCACCCCTGGGCCCTTGGGTAGAAACAGGTCCCTAGAATTCAGAGGGCCTTTGGGTCCAAGTGGCTTATATGACTCCATGGCTTCTGGTCAGCTATCCCTCTGCCTTCTACATTCACAGGTCTCAGTCTTCTCTGGTGCACTGAGTTAAATGAAGGGGACAGGCAGACAAAGCCTACTGAACTCCCTTTACCTAGCACAGAGCGGCAAGGAGAAATTGATTAAAATATGCATTCCCCTAATAGAGCGGCTGGTCCCGGTCTGGAAATTAATTAATGCTAATAGTACACAATCAAAACCGCTTTTGGAAATCTTCTTAGAACATTAACTAAAATGTTCATCTTTTTAATGCGTTTGCCTGAACCACCGAGACTAAAAGCTTCGCTTGTTCCACACAAATGTGAAGGCGAGGAAAGATAAAAAGCAAGCGATCACATTTAGACATCTGACGCCCGATGATGTGAGTTCCTTGTGAACTCATGCCTGCTCTCAGACTCTGGACACCCTGGTTCTTTTGCTCCTGGGATGGTGGGAGGCCTGGGACTGGGGACAGCCACCTGTACACACCATGCTTTGGATCACGGAAGGGAAAGCCAAGTGAGTAAAGGTGGGGTGCACGAAGGGAGTCCATTGAGAATCACTTGCTCCCTGACCCTAGCGTGGGGGTACATGGGAGCAGAGTTCTAAGCTCTGCGAAAGCTTCCCCACCCAACACAAGGGACCCTGTCAGTGGGTGCACATAGAAGGGTTCCTGACTCTACCCTCTCAGTAACCAGCCAGTGACAGTCTTGTGCCTCAGGAGCCCAGCCATGACCACATCCTGCAGAGACAGAGGCTTTGAGTGGCCCTGCCTAACAGAGGAGTCCTGCCCACCTTTCCAGTGTCTTGTGCACCACTTCAGTCAGTGTCATATCTGCTGTCACTGTTTTTCTCAGTTATCATATGCCTCTTTCCTATTACCTAGCTGTTGGGTGGAGCTTGCTTCCTGGGAGCGCAGAGCATGGCATAGGAGATAGGCACACAGACAGGTGAAGGATGGTATGGAGATTGCCATGGATGGGCTCCAGGGGGAGGGGAAATCTTTACTGGCTGCTCAGTAAAGATTTCATGGATGAGCAGAAAGTGGCTGAGTAAGGGGTTAGGAGCAGGAGCCAGGGCTGTGTGTGTGAGAACGTGTGTGTTGCAGTGTATGAGCATATGTATGTGTCCACATGCATGTGAATATTGGGTGTGTACAAGTGTGTGAATATTCATTTATGTGTGCACATGAGTGTGTGTGCTTGTGTGGGTGTGTGAATGCAATGCATATAGTGTGCCTGTGTGGATGGGTACATGTTGAGAGCCTTTGGATGTGTGTATATATAGGTGCATGCTGAGTGTGTTCGAATGTGTGTATATACATAATATGTGTACATGTGAACCCTGTGTAAGTGTGTGTGAGCATATCTGTGTGTGCACAGTGTGTTTGTGTTCACATGTGTTGGTTCATAAGTGTGTATGTTGTGTGTCTGTGTGTGTGTGTGATTTTG
Organism: Castor canadensis; assembly: GCF_047511655.1. Taxonomy (NCBI): domain Eukaryota; kingdom Metazoa; phylum Chordata; class Mammalia; order Rodentia; family Castoridae; genus Castor; species Castor canadensis. The sequence continues at coordinate 12,363,864 of NC_133388.1, read as the reverse complement.
GGGATTTCAGGGTTCAGGAGGCCTAGGAATGTGGCCCGGACATAGGGGTGGAGAAATGGTTCCTCTGAGCAAGCAGCACTGTCAAAGCAAGCCACAGGTCCCATAGAAGGAGAGAAAAGTGAGCTTTTGTGGAGATGAGTCAGTTTACCCTGGGGAAACGGTGCCATTCTGCAGAACAAAGAAAATTGCAGACAAAAATTGTCAGAAACTCCTGCACTGGTGAAGATGACTGGGCTCCCAAGCTTACACTTGTTTTTTGAGGGTGTTCACCCAAAATATTCTCTTCCTGGGGTGAAGATGGCCTCTCATCCTCAGCCTGCTGGCCTTTTGGGCCTGAGCATCCTTCCTGGTGGATCATCCCGGGCCTTGGCGTTTAGCAGCGACTGAGGCCTCTGTCCACCAGACGTCAGTTATGCTGAGCATCTGTCTTCAGACATTGCAAAATGTCCCCTCAACCACGGAGGTGGAGGTGATAGCCCTGGATGAGGACATGAAAGATGAGGCAGCCAGGCAGGTTATGTCACTGAATCGAAGCATCCGTACCCATGGATCAGGGTCAGTCTTTGGCTCCTAGAAGTTCTCCCAGCTACAGCAGCTGCCCTTCTCTCCTAAGGCCTTTGACAGTTACACTTTGTTTAAATTCTGAATTTGCATACATTTTAATCTGCAAAATTGGAAAAGAATATTAAAATACATCTTGATCTTCTTTGAAATGTAATTTTAACCATCCCATCAGTGCTTGCAGGGCACACAAGCAATAGGAGCTTTTCATTAAGACAAGACCATCTATCTTATTATATTATTTTTCTCAGTTGAGGTGAGCTTATTTTAAAATTTTAATTTCTTTGATCTCATTTAAAAATAAACCGATAAGATAAATATTAACATTTTAATAATAATAAAACAAACAACTATCGATGTAATTTATAGCTGGAATCAATTTTATTGCTGGAATCAAGGGAAAGGAGCCTCTGTGGAGGTATTACCAGGCTGGTGACCATGTCCTACATTCAAGGTGAGACATGGGCTTCTGGGACTTGACTGTCACAGTGACAGGATCGTAGCAAGGTCCATGATAGTCTCCCATCCTTCAGGATCTTTGGGCCCTTCTCTCTTACCTTCTTCATTCACCTCCTCAGATTTTCATGTCTCTTCTCTCCCTGTAATACCTCTTCTCCAAAAGGATGTCTCTAAACCGGTGCAGCACTCCGCTCACAGCCTCCCAATATTTCTTAGAACTATGTCCAGATAGCCTCTCGCGATCCTCTAGAGACTGGCTTTGCTTAGCCCTCCAGAACCTTCCTGCAATATTTCCAACTTCAGCTGCTGGCAGTTACTTGTGCTATGCCCAAAGCCAGGGAACCTGCCTGCATGTGGACCCAAGGCTGTAGGAGAAACTCAAATCCTCTACCCTGGCGCTGTATGTCCCAGTTACAGCATTGACTGAGTTTTGTTGACAGCTGTGGTTTTCCTTTCTGCCTCACTCTAGTGGAATCCTCCTGAGGGCAGAGGCATCTCTCACTCACCTGATTCCTCAGTGCCAGCTCAGTCTAGGTTGTGACCAGAAAGGACTCACTAGAGCTTTGTGCACACATGAAAGATTTATCATTGTACCTCCAAAAAGATGATGGGACTCGCGTAAACTGACATGATTATTATTGGAATTCATTTTTTTAAAATTTCATATATTTCATTATCCCAAGCACTACATTTTGATACATTTTTTATGTCAAACCTGACAAATGGATAACTTTCCTTAGATTTTTTTTCTTTGAATTATTTGCATTCATTTTCTGGTTCAAAGACACTTTTAACATTGGGCAACCAACTTAAGTAGACATCGTAAATGGGAATGAAAATTAAAATCAGAGCTTTTCATGTAAGTTGAATGAAATGCTCTACTACCTGGCCAAATCCAAAGGTTGATTGCTTGTTTGCAAAGCATAGGTGAAGGGCTTGGAATGCAAAACAGGGAAGAGAAGCAGGGGGCAGGTTTCATGTCCACCAAGAGCCTTTGGAGCCAGACAACCTCAACCAATCTGCTGGCTTTTCTGAGCCTGAGTTTCTTCCACCAGGTGCTGAAAGAGGTGGAATGAAGCAAGCCATTCTTCATCTGGGTCCTGAGCTTTCTCCCCCTTCAGAGAGAGCAGTGAAATCCCTCCTCTGTGTGAAAAATTGAGGAGGATGTGTGTTTTTCCAGTGTTCACAGCTTTTATGAGATTTCCAGAGAACTGTGATTCAGACATTCAGTCATCATTACATTAGGCAATTTCTAAGCTTTGTTCCTTCATTTGCTCATTCATTTATTCACTCAAGTAACAAATATCTACCAGCATGGAGTAGATGCCAGGCATTTTCACAGAAAGACCCTGGAGATACAGCAGTGAAGAAAAAAAATGTCTCCTCTCTCATATGGCTTCGTGCTCAGACCATTTTATTCAGTTGTGTAATTCCTCTGCTGACGCCGGATGTCCATTCCCACTTCTCAGCTTTCTGGCTTTGACCAGGGGTGTAGGATCAAGGCAGAGCTGGGTTACTTTGACAGGCTTCGGGGACAGAGTCTTCAAGGATCCACTGGGCAAGAGCTTCCTGAGGAAGAGAGGAGTCAGGTGACAAGGCTGGCTCATCTCAATACCTCGGCAGAGGGACATAATTGGCTTGGCCAGTTTCTAGGGCACTGGGGTAGAGAATACTGAAGAGAGAGCCATTTCCACAAAGAGCCCAGGCCCAGGGGTACAACCTTGTCCTGAATTTTCTGCAGCAGCAGCCCCACAGGGGGATGCCTAGGACTATGGCAGCTTCTAAGGAGGAAAAGGGAGGAGTTATGGAGTACAGCACACAGGCACCCCAGAAACAAGGGGAGATGTTAATGATGATTCAGTTACTCTAATTCCAGGTACTGGAAGACACACAGACAGGTGGTGGCTTCTGGAACCTTTTGCAGCCTTGTCTGAGCCCCAGTTCAATGTGAACTGGGAGACAGTTCCCGCTTATACTCAGGAGCTGGAAGGGTCCCTCCAACATGTCCTGCAAGCCTCTTGCGGGCCTGTTTGACAGGGCTGTAGGTCAGGGAGGGTCAGTCCTGTCCAAGGGCAGTGGAACTTGCTGTGGCCCAGAAGGGCTCCAGGTCAAGGAGAAGGTGTCTGTCTTCCATGGAGGGCAGAGCCTAACTGAGAATAGAAGACTGCCGTGGAGTCATGGTCCCAGGAGGTCCCCCGGGAGTCTTCCAGACAAAGTATAGGACTCCCAGTTAAATGTAAGAGTCAGATAAGCAAACAGACAATTGTTTAAAAATAATGATAGTTCCAATATTGTGATATACTTATCCTAAAAGTTATTTGTTGTTAATATGAAATTCAAACTTAACTGAGCATTTTGTGTGTTTACTTCTTAAATCTGATAACAAATTCAGAGTGAGCGTGAGTTTGTATTTCTATAAACCCTTACGTGTAAAATGTGGCTGGCTTGGTCTAAAGGCCACAGTTAGTTGACCCCTGATCTAAGAGCATGTGACTCTACTCAAAGCTGAGTGGCTAAGACCAAGCCAGGTAATAACAAGGGAAACAGCAGGGAGCCCCTCATTGGCTAGTATGGCTCCTAGCACAGAGTAGATTCTCAGCAAGGGGACTCATTATCAATGTACTGAAAAGGCATATGTCTACAAGCTAGGACCGAGTGGCACGGATGCTAGGACAGGGTGCATCACACATGGTCACATTGCCAGGGGCTGAGGGCTCACCCTCACACTTCGGGTCCGGGCTCCAGTACCTCCTGATTCTATTTCCTTAAGACACTGCCTGACCTCTCTAAGCCTCTGATTGCTTGCTTGCAAATGTGTGTTAAAAGTACTTCATGAGGTTCTGTGGGATTGATGAGTAGCGTGACTTATCACAGGGCCAGAGCTCTCTCTCCCAAGTCCTGCAGGACCCCTTCCCCCAGCTCCTCCTGTCCTGGTCGGGCCCACCATTCTTCAGAACACAGCCAGCCTCCATGTCCTCTAACTGCCTCTTACCGCAAAGAAACTGAATTCTTCCCTTTGCACAGCCAGATCGTATTTGCTAAACAATCGTTTTGCTAGCTGGGATTCAGACAATGTAAGAAGAAACATTTGAAAACAGTTTTAATTGGTGCCGAAAATAAGGAAGGGGGAGAAAAAAAATCAGAGCATTATTAAATTTTGCTGCTATAATGACCATTGTAGAATTGGCTGGTTATTTCCCCATTAGGACGTAATGACATCCATTGTTGGTGGCGCTGTGTTTGATTATAAGATAATGACAATAATTCATTGTTTGTCGCTCTTTACCTTGAGACAAGGTAACCACAAGCTTAAAAGAAGATGTACAAGAGGTAAATTATACGTTGCTAAATATGAAACAGCACCTCTCTTGCCCTGGTTTATAACAATAAAAACAACAATTTTAGATAGAACATATATTTAGTAGGTTTCCCCGTAGGAGAGACTGAGACATTGATCATCACATAATTACTACAAAGGAAAACCCAGTTAAATTGTTAGGTTCAGATCTTGTGCGAAACCATCTTCTTGAACTGCAGAATGCAAGGGGGGCTTTGTTGAACCTTTTTCTTATTGCTTGAGTGAATCTCTTGTAATCACAGAGCTGGAAGCCACCCCAAGGTGGCACCTTTTAAAAATGCACCACCTGTTTTTGAACCTGGGGATTTTTGATGAGTTATATGAGGAACAGACATAGGTCCCTTTCTACCTCACCTCCTGCAGTCTCCTCATCAGCTGTCATCATTTCCTGGCTGAGTGATTGCATCTGCCTTGCACTGGTCCAGAGATCCAGACCTGCCTCCTGCCAGGCTCTTTCTCTCTCAACAGCCTGGGGAAATCTTCTAGAACAGACTCATCCCTCCTCTGGAAGACAGTTTAGCAGTTTTCTTAAAGCTAGACACAGTCTTACCACACAATCCAGCAATCATACTCCTAAGCATTTCTGCAAATACTTTCTCCTCCTTTGGTTCTGGGGATTGAACCCAGGGCTTGGCACATGTTAGGCAAGTTTTCTACCACTGAGCTACAGACTTAGTCCTTTCCCAAATACTTCTTTTTTTGTGGTAGAGAACTTTGAACTCAGGGTCTCATGCTTGCCAGGCAGGTGCTCTACTGCTTGAGCCACACCTCTATCCCCTTACCTGCAAATTCTTTTACATCAACATAAACACATGCAAATAATATTTATCATGCCTTCACTTATAAGAATCTCAAACTGGGAGCAGCCAAGATGTTCTCCAATGGATAAATGGATGAATAAACAGTGGTATATTCATCCAATGGAGTGTTAGTGAGCAATGAAAAGAAAGAAGTTATCACCCCATGAAGAGCCATAGAAGAAGTTTAAATGTAGATCACAAAGTGAAAGAAGTTAGCCTGAACTTGTGATACTGTATGATCCTAACTATAATACATCCTGGGAAAAATAAAATTATACACACTATAAAGATCAATGAATGCCAGGGCTTCAAGAGAGAAGGAAGAAGGGATAAAGAGGTGGAGCTCAGAGGATTTTTAGGCCAAATTACCACACAGAATATTTCAAGGATGGATACATGGCATTTACACATCTGTCAGAACCCACAGAATGTGTGTCCCACCTGGGGGCATGGCTCAAGTAGTAGAGTACCTGCCTACCGAGTGTAAGTCTCTGGGTCCAGACCCCAGTACTACCTGGAGAAAAATATAAAGACTGTGTACCCCAAAGGGTAAATCCTAGCGTAGACTATGGGCTTAACAATAACATGTCAATATTACCGTGTCAGTAGTAAGAAATGTACCACGCAGAGGCACCATGGTGGCCTTAGTGGACATTGTGTGTTGGAGGAGAGTAGAGATATACAGAACTCTTGGTATTATCAACTCAGTTCTTTGTAAATTAAAATTGGTCTAAAAATAAAGTATATTAATAGAAGAATCTACAGCTGACCCTGGCCTCCAATAAAACCCACGTCCCTTCCATGGTCTCCCTGCTCACCTGTTCATATCTGTTCCACTCCCGTCTTCTTCCCTCCTCCCTCTCTGCATCCCTGTGCCTCAGCCTGGAGCACACATGCTCTCTGTAGCCTGTCCTGCTCTTTGTTCATTCAGGTCCTTGTCAACTCACTTAGGTGGCCTAGAGGGTGGCTCTCCTCTTCTCTTGCTAGCCCCTCTCTCAGCTTTTGCTTTCTTCTTAAACTTAATGTTTTGTATTTATTGGCCTATTTCCTGTTTCTACTGTGGCTAGTTCTGTCCAGTCCCCCCAGCACCTGGCTCAGTGTGGAGCATACAGTAAGGGCTCAGTGTTTTTTGAATGAATGAGGGGGAAACTGCTCTTTCTCTCCTCCTAGGAGTAACACACTGCCTGCAATATCCTGGAGACATAGTTTTTGAAGCAAGCTCTAGTCCCAGACCTTTGGTCTTAAACCAGGGGGATGAGTCAGGCATGGACTGTATTTGGCTAATGCCATCAGAGGGGCTGGAAAAACTCATATGGCTCTCTGACTTGGGACCCCTCAGAGGGAAATGTCACCAGCTACTACAGGGATGTGTCTTGCAAGTGCTCTTGATGCAAATGTGGAAACAAATTCTAGGTTTAAACACACACCCACACACAGACACGCGCATGCATGTCTACACACGTGCACACACCACACACACATGGGTGCGCTGGGTTTGCTGACCACAGGAGGAGGTTGAGGTCTCCCCACGTTCTGCTGAGGCTGCTGGATGAAGCACACATGTGAAGAGGAGGGCCAGGCCTGTGGGTGCCTCCTGCACCATCAGCTCCAGCCACAGCTCCCACCATCAAATGTACTGAGTGTCCAAGCAGACACCTTTCTCTGAGTTGGGATGCTGCCAGGCCACCACTGTGGACATTCTGGTCCTTTGCTTTGGCAGAGCATGGCATCTAAATGTGTGGCCTTGAGATAGCACCTGAGTCTGAATCCCAACTCCACAGCTGGCTCCTTGGGTCTTGGGCCTATCTATGACTTGGTCTCCCATTGCCCCATTTCCTCATCTGTAATATGGGGGATAAGAATAGTGCAGAGTAAATGACTTAGCTCATGTCAAGTGCTGGGAACAGTGCCTGGCAAGTCATAGGCACACAGAAAAATGCTAACAATGATGATGGTTAGTTAGAGCAGTGGCCCTTGAAACGCTCCCTTCCCGTCAGCGTAGGTGGCTCCCGTCTTCTGCAGATCAGTGTGCAAATATGTACATACTTTGAGCCATTTTGTATTGGGGAACCACACAGTGACCCTCCCTTCAACCTTCTGTGCTAGACTAGAGAAGCTGAAGGTGAAAGTTCTAATTTGTTGGGTTGAGGTGACAGAGGAAGTAGGTACCATTCAGGGGCCAATTGACATGGAAATGTGTAGGAGATGCTGGCATCTGCTGTGGCCTCCCTGAAATCATCAGGTGAAACCACTCAGGCTCTAAGCCTTCCTTGTTGCATGGGTACTGATCTCTTTGAGCCTCGTGGTCATAGCATTGCAGATTCCTTGTTCTGTGAGTGTTCTCTCTTAGAGACTTCAGGTCAGGAGGCTGTGGAAGCTGTTCTCAGAACTCCAAACAATGACTGACCCTGATCCCTGTTGCTGTGCACTGACATCTACCAAGTCCCAAGTCAGCGCTCAGGTCAAGGACCCTGTGTGCTGCATCCAGCCAAGGCCTGAACATAGCAGACCGTTTCTGGAAAACCCCAGACTCCTGCATCTGGCAGCTTTGCTAGGAGACTCCCTCAGGGTCTTCTGGCCTTCCTTAGATGACATGATAGACCAAGACATCCCACTCAAACTTCTTCCTTCCCTTTCTCCTTCACAAGGGTCAGATCTGTTGCTGTCTGAGGATGGTTCTCCCACTCTCCACTGAGTCCCCTCATAGGCTCCCACCACAGGGATTTCTCCTAATAGATTTTTTACACATTTCAACTTGTATGATTCAACTTGATCCTCAGAAGACTTAAGACCAACGTGCAGCAAACTCTTGTCCCAGTGAGGTATACCTGTGAATAAATAGCCAGAATTCAGGGGCTGTCAAACATCTAAACTGCCTCCTTCAGAAATCTTCCCTGAAGAAGCTGTATTTATCCAAAGCCCATACAGAAAGGAATTTTATGTACAGGCTGAAAAAGCCAGCTTGCTTATTCACTCAAAAAACATCTACTAGATGTCTGTGTTCTGCTCTGTCTGATGTCAGGAGCAAAAGTGCACAGCTACTGCCCTTGGGACACCCCCAGGCAGGTGGGGGAAGCAGTAGAGGTGGAGAAATTCCATTTGGATCCTTTTGTAGAAGCAGTCAGAGATGGAGCAGAGAGAAGGAAGTCCTGGCATTGAGCATCAAAGCAGGAACAGGTTGAAGAGAATGTGCTTCCTTGGATGGGGACAGCATATCTGGAGACCAGGAATATAAAAGAGCCAAGCTTGAGGCTGGTGAGGCTTGGCACAGCAGCAGGGACGTGGGCTCTGGAATTGGGCTGCCTGAATCTGAGAACTGTTTGTATGGCTAGTGGTTACTTGTCCATGTTTCTGAATCTGGGGTTGGAGTATTTTCCTGGTGAAGTGGGGTGATCCCAGGGCTGGTGGGACACTGAAGCAGTGCAGGGGTTCAAAGCCACTTGGAACAAACAGTAACTGGTATGTACTCTTTAGCATCTTCTATCCCTGAGGCTGGAGTCCCAATGCCCAGCTCCAAGGAGGTTATGGGCAAGTGGATGGCACTGAAACCCATGGGCGTTTCCTTTCTCTGTAGACAGTGATGCAGCAGTTTCTGGACCTTCTGGGTTTACTAAGAGTTAGACATGCATCATCTCTGAATTTCATACCCAAAGTACAGGAGGCACCGAAATACTCCAAGTGTGCCTTAGGAAAGGGTATAAACATAGAAATGCAACTCCCAGAGGAATTGCAGAACCATCTGGTTCTCCCTCCCACCCAGAGCAGGAAACCCCCTCACAGCATCCCAGGAAGGCGGACTTCAGTTTAGCTTATGTGAGCGAGCACAATTCCAGAAACAGGTCCACACTCTCTCACAAGGCAGCTCATTGGGTGCACCCAACTGCTAGAAAGTTTGTTCTTATGATGAGCTGATGAGCTGAAGTCTCTTTCCCTATAACTCCTACCACCACTCTGGCTTTCCATCTGGAATTCCAGAGAGAAGTTGGCTGCCTCACCCCTAAAAAAGAAAAATAAAATTTAACTGTATGGCTTGTTATGGATCTTTTGCACCCAGTTCTTTTAACTGTCTTCCCCAGTTCCTGGTAACCAAGTTCCCTGCTGTCGTGGTTGCCTGTCCCTTCACAGCTGGATCCAACCTGTAGCTGGGAAAAAGCATGGAGTATGATGTTACCTGCCACTAGAGTGGGTGTTTCTTCCTCTCTCCTGGAGTTTCTTCCCAAATGGAGGGGATTCAGGTAACATATCAGGACTGACCTATTGCTGTCCCTTCACTGGCTCTGCCTGGGAGAGGAGGGTCCATTGCTTGATGGGGGAATGTTGGAAGGCATGTTCTCAGATGCAAGGCTTAGTTTTCTTTTTCCTACCAAAAGCCACCTGCCCAGACAATGTGAGTTCTGCTAGCCGCCTGTGCCATCAGTTTTATAGATGAAGGTTCCCCACAAGTGTGTGTGCAATAACCACATTCTGGAAGCCTGTCCACCTGGAGTTAGAAGTCTCCTTCCCTACGAGCTGCTAGATCAGTAATCAAGGTGTCCTTGTGTTTGTGTTTGCCTTCTGCTAACTCTGCTTGGTTTGTCTGCAGATTTCAGATACACATGGGAGGATCCTCTTCCTTAGGTGGCCCTTATCTGTATGTGATTGCTTTCTGGGAACTGTGATATTCCTGCCATTCAGTGCTTCTTGCTGTGTACTCATTTTAATAATAGGATGTTCAGATTGTGTGAACCTTTCTGAAAGAGTACCGGGATCACCTATCTTCATGGTGTCCTTTGCAGACTTATCGGCAATGTTTTCCTGAAGGTCTGATCTAGACAAGCCTTGATGAATTGGCTTGAACAAAATTGTTCCCTAATCCAATTCAGTCGTGGTTAGATCACCACCCCTTTAGCCTTATCTCTTTCAGACCTGTGACCTATAAAATAATCACACTGTCCTCTTCATGCACCTTTAAGTCCTTGCCTAATAGAAAGGGACAACCTAACCCCAGATTAGGGCTCCTTCCTTATGGAAACCCAAAACCTGTAGCTCTAGCAATGATTTCAGACAAAAATGTAAAAGTTGAGCAATCTGGCAGGAAATTTGCAATTATACCCAAGTGGTTACTTCAGCATTTATTTTTCATTTTAAAAATGTAAAGTCTGAGCTGTAGTTGTTCTTACTGAATTAACTCAGAAGTCCTTTTGGTCAACACCCTTCTTGAAATTATAAATGCCCCAAAGAAAGTATTTATTTTTTTGCTTCTGTCTTGGACATGCATAGTTATGGAAATTCTTGTAACCTAGAAAATGTTTTTTTTTTCCTTATTAACTTTCCACATAGGAAATATAAATGTCTGCCAACCTGTAGCATTTCCTTCGTCAAATATTTCGACCTCTAGTACCAGTTGTAGAAATATATGTTAAAAGAACTGTTAAAAGACACTGGCTTTGACCTCTCCAACTGCTTCACAGTGGGAAAAACAGTCTTACCTCAAGAAAGACTTGCTGTAGATAGATCTGAGGCCAGAGTGTTCACACCCATCTCTCTCTCTGTCGATCTCTGTCTCTCTCTCTCGGGGTTAACATTATTATTTTTATTGACATACTAAGTTGCACATAGCAAGGGGCTTCATCATGACATTTCCATACATGCATTTTATGTGCTTTGATCATATCCACATCTTCTATTACTCTTTCTCATTTCTCCCATCTCTGTCTCCCTTTTCCCTCCCCTCTCTACCACTCTAGTAGACCCCTTTTACTTTCATGACCTTGGTTTATGGGTTATATTTTGTTTTATTTACCCTTAGCTTCCACAGATGAGAGAAAACATGAGGCACTTATTTTTTTGAGCCTGGCTTATTTCACTTACCATGATGATCTCCAGTTCTATTCATTTTCCAGAAAATGACATATCATTCTTCTTCATAGCTGAGCAAAACTCCACTACGTATATGTACCACATTTTCCTTATCCATTCACCCCTCAATCGACACCTAGGCTGATCCTACAACTTGGCTATTGTGACCAGTACTATGAGAAATACTGGTGTGCAGGTATCTTTGCAGTAGGCTGACTTTGCTTTTTGGGGGGTATATACCTAGAAGTATGGCTGGATCATATGGGAGTTATATTTTTAATTTTTTGAGGCACCTCCTTAGTGGCTGCACTGATTTACATTTCCACCAGAAGTTCCTCCCCCAGCACTGCCCCGACATATTTGGCCATTTCCAATCCCCCTTCTGTTTGGACAACTGAAGGTTTTCTCCACTCTCTCCCCAGCCTCTGCCTCCTTGTCTGTGCGGAGACCTCAACACTGACTCTGGAAACTTCTCTCCAATTCACAAACCCTTTCCATTCCTAATGGAAACTCAGCAGCCTTCTAGGATCTTCTAGTTCCCAATTCTGCTTCTTTTTGCTTCTCTCAGTTGAGATGGAAGAAAATTGTTTGAGAAGCAAGTGAAGTAATTATTACTTCGTAGCAATTATTTTTAGCTGATTCCTTGAGGGAAATTTTCAGTTCTCTGCCAGCATGCACTCTCAGAGCTACCCCACAATATTCATGACTTGGTAATTTTCTACCCCGCCAATGTCGTCTGCTAGTTCCTGTGACATGGTCCAAGATCTAGCCACTCTCAACCACTCTCATCCCTTTGCCTGTTTTCTTGTTTCCTACTTGTTCTTCTGCTTGATTCTTTCTCATTTCTTGAAGCTCACAGTCTTTTCCACCTTTTTGGATGGCCTTTCTAACTTTCCAGGGGTAGTCAGACCTTTCTATTCCTCACCATACTTTGGATAATCTTCTTAGTTGTTTTTTTCCAGAAGAGGAGGAGGAGTCAATGACTTCCCAGAGCTGGTAAATGCCAATTTGAGATTCAAAACCAGAGTGTCCGACTCTAAGTCTCAGGTTGCTTCTTTTATATCACACCTTCTATATCATTCCCAAAATGGGAATAACTAGACCTGTCCTCATAGGATGGAAACAAATAATAAACAAAACAAGGGATACAAAATCTCATTTTCCCAGCAACAAATTACTGTAAATGTGAGACACATTTACTATGTGTCATTTACCATGCTACCATGAATGTGTGAGGAAATTGAAGCCCAAATCATCTATTTGTAAGGTGTGTATCAGGGGACCCTTCTGAGGTTGTTACCTCATCTAGCCAGTATTAATGGTATTTGTTGTAAGGCATACAGTAGATGCTCATTAAAATTTGAACCCTTTTTTATAGGAACATTGTCATGACAGGCATTCATGTGAAATAGAACGAGGAAAGTCTCTGTGAGTACCCTTTTGTCACTCTTTCTCACTTAAAAAGAAATCTCAAATATGCAAATCCAAACATAGATCCAAAAATATAGGATAATTGTGTAGTTGTTTTTCCCATGTTCTAAAGTTTTCTGATGAAATAAGTTAGACCAGATGTATTATTTTAATGGTAACAGGAAGTTCTTTAAAAATACAGCATATTATATAAATATATAACTCTCGATCCATTCATCAGAACTCTACCACAATTGTGATATGGAAATGCAGTAGGTACTGGTTTTATGACCAACCAGTCACCTGGATTGCCAGATGACCCTGTTTTGAAAGTCAGTTGTGGGTCTTGAGCTCCACACATGTGTACTTCACATCCCTGCCTAGCCTGGGACTGGAGCTCACCCACATCTTCTTGACCACATTCTAGAAGGGACTTCCCAGTTGACCCTCTCTGAGGCTCTGCCTTCAAATAGCACAAGTGGTGGGACAGTGAGTCACAACAGGTGTGGGAATTGTGATAATTATTATCAGGTAGTATTGGCCAATCAGTAGAGGAAGGAGCAAGCAACTGACCAGTGCTTGCTGCTCAGGAAAAACAAAGAGGCTTAACTTCAAGGTATAATTAATGTCCCCAGAAAATGGTCCATGTGTGAAGTGGGGACAGAGGTGTCAGTGAAGGTGTTGGGTGGGGCAGAGCTGGCATACTGGGGAGGTAGGATAAGACTTGTAGTCTACCCCACAAGTGTTGATTTTTCAAAGAAAAGAGGAGCTACCCCCGTTTCCCTCTGGGCCATCCTTCCTTCTTCCCTCTGAGACCCCTGCCCTATGGCTTCCTGCAGCAAGGTGTCCAGTCGCACAAACCATCTTTGCCCTCAGAGGGGCCTATCCCCATGGATGCATGGGACGAGGGACTCAGAGGAGGAGATGTGGCCCAGGCTCTCCAAAGCTGTCTAGGCCAACACAAGAACCCACTCACATCCTCCTCAGTTGGTGAAATTTTGCTTTCAGGTTTATTTACCTGAGAATGAATTTCAGTGTGAAGAGGGCTTTGTGTCATTGGAAGCGAAGCACCAAAGTTATAAGCAATTTTCAACAAGAGTACTACACATTTGTCTTTATAACAATTTGTGTGTAACAGCTTTTATGCAAATGACACTAAAGTGGCACCTTTTTTTCTAAATTGGACATTTTTATGGTTATAATTTTCTTCTGTAATAACAGCAAAAAAAAAAAAAAAAAAGTCTGTCCCCGTGGAGCTGAACACTCCGTCTTCAAGCACTGTCTTGTGAAGTTAGAATGACAAGTTTCTTACATCTGCGCCAAGAATGACAAAAACGTGCTCTTTGTCTGGCTCATCTTCATGTTCAGGGTGGTGCAACTTCAGGTGCCCCTTCTGCAACCTTCGCACTCAGAATGATCCTGGAAACCCACCACCCAGCTTTCAGCTACCAACAGATTACTTGTAAGAAGCATAAGTTACCAGACTGGATTTCAGCTTCATCACGTTTTTAGGTTTTTTACATTCATTCCGACTTTCTCCCCAAGCCAGACAGGTGACTTTTATAGACAATGGGGTTTAATTGACTACAGTACAAAGGAATTTATACCCAGTATTCCAGCCAACCATCCCGAGGTGCTCACATAATAACCCATGTTATTGTTGCTTAATCGACCAAAAAGTTTTGCAGAGACAACAGATGACGGCATGCGTTTTAAACAATAAATTTACCCAAGGAAATCAGCTAAACAATGTATATATATGGAATTTGCGGCTGCGGAGGCCTTTGGGGTGGCAAAATTAAAAAGTCATTGCAAGTGATGGATGGGAGGGGTAGAGCCAGGTGCTGAAAAGAATGGGGAAAGACAGAGACATGCACCCCACATGACCTTGGGGGAGCTGCTCCCTCTCCCTGTGCTGTAGATTCCTCATGTATCGTTTTTTTTTAAGTCAATGGTTAAAGGGGTTGTTTATATACAGTTAGGGAAACCTGCAGAAGTATGCACTAGTTTTGGATTTGGGGAATTTGGAGTAAGTCAGAGAAGGGCAATAGAGAGGCAAGAGATGGAACTGTGTCCACTATGCGTTCAGAATTTCTTGTACATGAGGAGGAAAGAGACTAGAGTTTGGCTTTACTTCACTGACACTTCCACTCAAGAATTCAGAAATTCTCTGAATTCAGGAAACAATTTAGGAAACATTCAGGAAACAATCTGTCCTTTCTAATTTCTTTATCCGCTTGTGTCTTACTCTCTGTCCAGGTGCTATGATAAAATGCTTTTGACTGGGTAAATTTTAAACAAGAGAAATCAGTTCTGGAAAGTCCAAGATCACACACCTGTACATTTAGCATCTGTCGAGGGTCTGTCTCTCTTCTCTAGACGGCACCTTCTATCTCTCATCACATGGTTGAAGAAGCAAAAAATATTCCCTCGTTCCTCTTTTATAAGGGCACAGATCTCACCTAGCCATGTTCTAAAGCCCCACATTAGAATTTGTCACACGGGAGATTAAGTAAATTTCAGCGTGTGAATCTGGCGGAATACACATTCAGACACAGCAATCCACTCACAAAATGGGGCTAGTAATGCCTACGTCGTTAGTTCTCACAGACTAAAGGAGGCTGTGACTATGACATTTATAAACCGAGGCTTATGTTGTTATTGATGTAAGACAGTCATTGACCTGAGATTACAAAGCCACAGGAGGTCACCAGAAGCCACTAGCTGTGTTGTTAATATCACCCAATCTGGAGTAGTGACCTCTGATGGTCATTAATTTAAAAAGAAGTCATGTATGTGCTCCTTGGCTTCTTTCCTGGGATACATAGGCTTTCACCTGCCAGCCACACTTGGGACACTCAGTCCTGAGCAGCCTTGGAGACTCAGAGATGGGCAAGACACAGTCCCTGTCACCTGCAGGCTCAGGCTTTAGTAAGTATGGGGCTTCTTTCCAAAGAGTGCTTCACTCCTCTCTCCCTGCAGGCTGTGTCCTTGCAGCTGGAGTATCGGTGACCTTTACTTTCTTCCTTAGACCTTTGTCAAACATGTGAGCACATTTTTAATGACAGATACGTATTATTTATAAAAGGTAAAGGTTATTTTTACTGTGAAAAGATAAAAGAAACTCTTAGGAAACTGACCACTTTTAACCCATAGATTTTGAGTTGGGAAGATTTTAAATAATAAATGGGATGTGGTAATTCCTACATTTGTACATCTGTACATCTGTATAGATGTGTGTGTGTGTGTGCCTGGAAGCTGACTTGTTTATACATACGTATATTCCATGCATGCATAAGCTATGTGCAGACATGTATATATGTACACATACATGTAGGCATGGAAGCATTTTTTTTCTTTTACTTTTTTTTTGTTGGTAATTGGGCATGAAGTTAGAGCTTTGCTCTTGGTGCTCTACCACTTTACCCATGCCCCAGTTCTTTTTTTGTTTTTATTATTTTTCAGAAGTTTTTGCCCAGGGCTACCCTTGGACCTCCCTCATAGCTGCAACCTGTGCCTCCCTCATACCTGAGATCATAAGTGAGTGCCACCACACCTGGCTTGTTTGTTGAGATGGGGTATTACTATTTGTCCACATTGACCTCAAAGTATAATTCTCCCTGCCTCTGCCTCCCAGGTAGCTGGGATTATAGGTGTGCACCATTATATGTGGCCTTAACATGCAGATATGTTTTATGAGGTAACTTGTGTAGCTAATGGCTACTCAGTGAGATCTGTGTGTCATTCCCTTACTTGGCCAGCTCCCTTGTCCCTGGGTGGAACACTTTGTCCTCATGCGGGTCCCCCTTGGTCCATCTTTCACAGTACAAAGGTGAGATTGTGGCTTGGTCTTGCCTTTGGCTCACCTGGCTTTCCACTTCAGCCTCATGAGACCCCTGGGTTCTCTCTTCACACAGCCACTTGGTGAGTGTATTGGTTTTGACTTAAGTCTCCTCATTAAAGAAGCAGAAAGGGCTGGGGCAATCTCAGACAGTGCGGGGGAGAAAAAGTCCCTGACCTGCACTGGCCATCATGTCAACTTCACTTGCTCTTTCCTCTGATTTGATGTATGGGACAAGGATGTTGAGATTAGAACCACCCATCAGCCATTATGAGGAATTAAAAGTTTTCCAGAGGAAATAATCTTAAAGACGTTATGGTTACTATCCTTCACCCACTGGACAGATGAGAAGACTGAGTGCCAAAGTTGGATGTGTCTGGGTGCTGGGGCCACAGATGAGTTCGAGTTCTGCTAGCAGATGTCCTCCCAGGAAATCTAGTCTGTATTTTTGTCCCGCAGGTGGACGGCATTGGCAGCATTGTTTCACCTTACACCCTGCAAGAAAAACTACTCAGTGCCCAACGCGTGTCAATGGCACATCTGAATACTGAATCACTTGCCACCCAGGATTGCTGCACCAGACAAAGCAATTTGCATGGACCCTTTGCAAGCTTCCCTTTACAGTGGTGGAAACTCATTAAAATCCCATGAAATCCTTCTACATAACATGTGAAGCAATGCAAGCTGCTGCCCTAAAAGTTAATATGTGTGTATTCGAGGGGAGGGGCGGGAGAGACCACTCACCATTGTATCCAGCTGCCTAGGAGCAGGAGAACTCCTTAGCATATTTTAATTATTGTCTGGCCGCCCCTGTAAATAAATGAGCCAGTGACTGGAGCTGGGATCGGGCTGGGGACGGAAGCAGAGGCGTGGAGTCCCAGTGGTCTCGTGTGAGGCTGGGCTGAACTTGGGCATGATTGTTGCGATGAGAAGAAAGGCTGCTGGTTTACCTGGGATTAATGAGTGCCCAGGGAATGGGGGATGGCTCTAGGCTGGAGCCGGGGTCATTAAA
This sequence comes from Castor canadensis, assembly GCF_047511655.1. NCBI lineage: Eukaryota > Metazoa > Chordata > Mammalia > Rodentia > Castoridae > Castor > Castor canadensis. Next base: position 12,346,585 of record NC_133388.1, on the reverse strand, counting down.
TTCTGCTGGCCATTAATTCCCTGGAAATGCCCAGGGCTGGGGTCATTATTCTTGGGAGATAAAAAATTCAGGACCAAACAGCACAAGAGCATGAATATCACGCATGTCTCAGAATGGCAGTGTAGTTTTCAATTTGTTGGCAGAGTCAATCCCAGAAAACAAACCTCCTTGTCACTGCACATGCGTCAGTCGCCTCTGCTTTAAGTTTTAATTTAACCGGAGTTTTTGGTGAGTTCCTACTGTGTGGCAGGAGATGTTGCGAGTTTGACTTCCTTCAGTTCTTTAGGGGGCAAATGTCACACAAATGTTTAATTGTGGGGACACATAGGTCAGAGAGCGAAAGTGACTTGGGCAATGTCACACAGCTGGACAGTGGATCATTCAGAATCCACAACTAGGTCTTTATTATTTAAGGTTGGTGTCACAGCTGTCTGTCCAGATGTGCTCATGGTTTAAGCAATATATAAGACTTTTTCAAAGTCAAAGCTCTCTCGTGTTAGGTCCTCTTTGAGTTTTGCACACATTGTCATGAGTCATAAGCGAAGTTTAAGTCCTCTTTGCATTTGCTGAAGTGCCCGGTGCTGTTTGCAGGCTCAGCCTCCGGGGCATGCACCCGCTTCTTGCAAAAGGGACTGAAATGTTAAAAACAGGTCTGAATTGTTCGGAGCTGACTGAGTCAGGCTGTATGGTTACAAACCCATCCTCCACCAATACCAACTGCAATTCTGCAGACAATTTTACTTCTCAGTACCTCAGTTTCTTTCATTGCAAATTGGGGCTCATGAGATGGTACCACCTCATAGGATCGCAGTGAGGAAGAGGAGCTGGCATTTGCAGAGCACTAAGAACAGGATCCAATGCAGCACGAGTGGCTGTGTTAGAAGTGTTTGAAAAAGAAAACAAAGTAGTCATAGGAAAATGCAATAAAGAGGAATAAAATAAAATCGTGTAAAATAAAATAAGGTGAGGAAAGGAGACACAGGTAAAGACTCCTGTCCTTCGATCCCCTCCAGTGTACCTGAGTGCACTATTTTTAGCATCTATTATCTTTAAAACACCTGTGAGATGACTTCCAACTCAACAGTTTGGTTGATATCTATTGCCTCATCTATCCCTGCAAATGTGGATGGCAGCAAGGCCAGTCTTGTCTGTTGCTCAGCTTTCAGGTACTGTACACTGCCTTATGAGTTCTTTTGCATGCAGAAAAAAAAAGAGACCTCAAAGAACAACAACACCGTGTGCCCCCACTGCAAGCTCTGGACCTGATATGCACCAACTCTGCTTTAATCCTCACTCCACCAAGCTGCTAAGTCTTTGAGGGTCACCCAGCTGGAGGAGGAGATGGGGATTTGAAATCAGTCAGACAGTTTCTAAAGCTTCCACTTGTCCAGCACCAATGGATGGAAAGTTGCATGACTGTTCAGCATGTCATTTGTATCACTGCTATTATTTCTAAGAATCTACTTATTTTATATTAATTTTTAGAAAGATTTACAGTGATAGTGACAGACAGAAAAAACAAGTATTTAGAATTAAGCTGCAGGGCTTTTCACACAATGATGTTTTCTTCCTTGTGTGTTCCTTCCCAATTGAGATCATTACAGTGACTCAAGTTTAATTCAGCCTCTCTCCTTCCCTCCATCCCTCCCTCCCTTTCTTCCTTCCCTCCCTCTCTTCCCCACCTTCCCATCTTTCCTTCCCTTCCTTCCTTTCTTCTCTCCCTCCCTCCCTTCTCTCCTTCCTTCCTTCCTTCCCTCTCCTCCCTCTCTCTCTTTCTTCTTTCTTTTGTACTGGGTTTGAACTCAGAGCCTCTTGCTTTCTAGGCAGGCCCTCTACCACTTGAACCACATCCTCAGCCCTTTTTTGCTTTGTAAGTTGTCAGGTAGGGTCTCAAGTTTTTTTCCTGGGTCAGATCTCAGACCTTAATCCTCCTACCTAACGCCTCCCACATACATGGCATTACAGGCATGAACTACCACGTCTCCCTTATTTGTTGAGATGGTTCTTGCTAACTTCTTGCCTCAGAGCTATGATCCTTCTGATCTCCACTTATGGAGTAGCTAAGATTACAGGCACGCATGAGCTACTGTGCCCAGCTAATTCAGCTCTTTGCGCTTAATATTAATCTGAGGTGGGTAATATGAAGGACTTCATTTTGAGCTCTTGGATCTGATATCTTTTTTTTAATCCACTAGTCACATTATTTTATAGCCACAATTGGGTAACTGTCCAGCTTCCACAATGACTAATTAGAGCAGTACATGTAAATTTTAAAATTGCATCAAGAGAAGCAATGATCAGCCTGGCCACCGTGACAACCACTGCCTGTGTCTCTCACGATGTCACAAATCCTAGCTGCTTCAAAAGTGCCAAGGCCAAGAGGCACCTTTATGTAACCTGGGAAACCTCTTCTCTCCATGAGGTGAGTTGAGTTTCTGTGCTCCCAAGAGTCCCATACAGTCCCTCAATACCTGTACCTTTGTGTGAGGTACAGGGTGACGCCATCCATTCATTCCTTCAATCATTCAATATCTGCTTCAAGGCGTCATGTTCAGAGCTGCTATGCAAACTAGTTGGTACATGTGAGCCTCTGTGGATGTTTTGAAAGGCGGACTGTGATTTGATAGAGTGGAGTCTAAAATACTTGCATTTCTCACAAGCTCTTGGGTGAGGCTAGTTGGGGGATCACAAGAGGCCGCAGCAATGAACACAGTATTCAAGCTCAGGAGGTTGAGAATAAGTGAGAAAGCACAGGCCAGATGACATGATTTCATAAGGTGACAGTTGCTATGAAAAAATAAAGAGAAACTGGAATTGAAGGTGCAGGTCGTGTAGAATGTTTAGGGAAGGCCTCTTTCAGAAGAGGTGACAATTGAGCTAAGACCTGATGAATGAAAAGGATTTCAGCTTGGGGACATCATGAAAAAGAGTATTCCATAAAGTGGGAACAGCAAGTACAAAGGTTCTGAGGTAGAAACAAGTGGATTATGGTAAAGAAAGAAGTTCCTGATGGATAGAGTAAGTGAGCTAGAGCTGAGTGTAAAGTCAAATCAAAGACATAGGGGAGAGCCAGGGTATATCAGGAAAGGTCTCAGGGTTTTTGTCTGTCTCTCCTGAGACACCAGGTTATGGTCTATGATATGCTTAGAATGATTTTTTCTTTATCTTTTTTTTTTTTTGATGGTACAGGGGTTTGAACTCAGAGCTTTACACTTGCTACACAGGTGCTCTACCACTTGAACCACTCTACAAGACCTTTTAGTGTTGGGTATTTTCAAGATAGGGTCTTGTGATCTATTTTTTTTGGCTGGCTTCAAACTGCAATCCTCCTGATCTCTGTTTCCTGAGTAGCTAGGATTACAGGTGTGAGCCAAACAATAACTTTTTCAAGTTCTTTAGCTGTTGTGTAGAGGGAAGCAATGACCCGGCAGGGTCTTGGAGAGAGATAGCAGTGGTTTGTTTAAGGGGTAGCAGCAGAAATAAGGAACAGCAGACAGACTGGGAACATATTTTGGAGGCAGCACCAACAGACTCTTCATTCTTTTATGAACTGAGCAACTTGGGGTTTGCAGATGTGCAAGCTTCCCAGGTGTTACCTGCTGACTTCACCCGGCTCAAAGAAGGCCCACTATAGCCTGGCAAGGAGAGAGAAGCCAGTGTCTACCATTGTAACACCAGGGCCATGCACTCTGGAGCAAGGAGCTCTATGATAAGGAGTGGTTGTGTTCCCAGACTGGGACAAGTTTCCCATGTTAACCTTGGCAATGAAAACTCTCTCTGATTCTTGGAGTCCACACTTGCAAAAATAAAGTAGTGAACCAAGGCTAGCTTAGGTCCTATTCAGATCAAAGGGTCTGCTTTGATGACATCCCTTCCTTTATTCTTGTCTCTGTGTTTCCGAAATGTTTTGTGAATCTTTAGTCTGAGCATCCATTGAGGCTGAAAACATAAGTCAACTAGAATAAGTCAGCCGAAGAAGCCAGCAGTCTTTGTGCCATTGAGTGTGGTGCAGAAGCCCATGGGCTCCCTGGCCTCAAACCCCACCAACTGTGGGGACTTCACTAAGCCTGACTGCTTCTGCTTTCTTGTCCATGCAAGCAGCATAGTGGTGTTCCTGGGTCAGATGAGTATTAGTGTAACTTCCACGTTGACTCCCAGAAGTGTCTGACTTAAGGTAAGTTCTGTGCACATCTCAATATCACCTTTGCAGTCACTGTGACTGTGGCTGTTTTACAAGTAGATTGTGACCTGGGAATGTACACATGGTAATTTCAATGAATCATGGCCAAGATCCTTTTTCACTATAAACTGAGTGGATTATGGTTCATAATACTTTTGGGGGAAGTCACGGGGAAAAGAAAATGGGTGTTGGGGACCCACAGCCCCCCGTTGAACCTTGTATTCATCATTCTTTCAGAACTCCTCTACAAATTGATGATTTCAGACTTAAGTTCAAGGTAAGGATTAGACACAAGGTCTGCTAAGTGACCAGTCAGGCTCTGACCAAGGCGATCCTTTATTTGCTGATATTCATGCATCCAACAGATGCCTGCAGCCTGTTATGTGGTAGGTACTGCACTGGGGTCAGAAATGCAGGTGTGACCACTGCTTCTCTGAGTGGAAGCTCTGGTGCGGGAGAAACCAGGTTCAGGAACTAAAGAAGGCACATACTATGGTGATGTCAACTTAGCCAATCAGAGAAGGATCGAGAAGGAGGTAACATTGATGCTATTAGCATCTGGGGTCTTAGTCATAGAAACGACTCTTCCCATGGCCTCTTGCACCCAGGCGCATTTTGTGGTCAGTTCAATGCAGGAAACATGGAGTGATCACAAATTGCTTTTGACCTACAGGGTTGAAGAGAGCTCCCCTTCCCTGCACTGTAGTAGGCAGAATAAGACCCCACTCTGTTTTCCCCCACAATCATTATCTAATCCCTACAACTTGTGAATGGGCTATTTTACTGAACGAAATGACTTTGCAGATGTAATTAAGTTAAGGATATTAAAATGGGATTATTGTCTTATTTTTGATTATCTGTGTGGGCCCAATCTAATCACATGGCCCTTAAAAATAGAGAACTATTCCCAGCCAAGGTTGGAGGAAGGATGGTCACAGAAATGTAATGGCTTTGAACCTGGAAGAAGGGGCCACCAACCAAGGAATAAAGACCATCTTTGGAAGATGGGAAAAGCAAGAAAATGGTTTCTCCTCTCAAGTTCTAGGAAGGAACCTATTCCTGCTGCCATTTTGATTTTAGTGTGGTGATACCTGCGTTGGCCTGACCTCCAATACACCCATGAAAGCAGGTCATGGTGTCTCTCATGAGTTGGACACTGTGCAATCCATTCCCTTTGAAGTGCTTGCTATTATCCCATTTTACAGCAAGTAAAAGTTGGGAATGAGGGAGGGGAGATTCTTTGTCCAAAGTTAGCAGGAGACTAACCTGAGCCGGCATTCCTACCTGTGACTTCCTGACTGTAAATCTCATCTTGTTTCAAGCCCACCACATGGCTCTGCTGGATTCCTGCTTAGCTTCATTTTCTACAAAGTTCCACAGAGAGATCCTTCCACCAGTGACCATCAAATGTGGGTCACTGTTGTGAGTTGCTGCCCATCTGTTTCAAGGCATGTGCTTTAAACCTGGCTTTCAGACTTTGTTTGGTTGAGCCTGTCATGTCACCCAAAAATTGTGTGACCTAGCTGGTAGTAGCTTTTGCCGTGAAGGTATCATTTACTGGTGAGTGTATTTTACTGCACTGTTACACATCTCTTCACTCAAGCAGCTGTCTAACATGTTGAATAGTCTTTCATCTTGTCAAACACTTCCATTCGCCTTTCTTCAGCTTTCTCAGCCAACATGTACACACCTAATCAATCTCATGACACTGTCTTCAGACTTCCAAGCCCCAAAGCAGGCCCAACCACTCTCTTAAAGAGACAATGTCTCTTTTCCTCGCACTCCCTGAATGGCTTCTTATTAGACGGTGCTTTCTGAGTGGTGTGAAGGACGACTGAGCTGAGATTTCCCACTCGCCATTGTTTCTCCGTGATCCGTTACAGGATCCTCTTTGCTTCAGCAGGGAGGCACATGGGCTGGTGGTCACTGCAAATTGCTTCTGACCTGCAGGACTGAAGAGAGTTCCCCTGCACCATGATAGGCACGCTAATCTATACACATGTGTTGACCTACACATGTATGTACATCATAAGGCAAGCTTCATCATGGGATCACATGTAATCATGATCTAAGCACAAAGTTCAAAGTCTGCAGCATTGACATGCCATGTGTTGTATTTCAGAGCATCAGAACTCACCTAAGCCCTTGTCTCGTCCAACACCGTCCCTTCCCTTTCATTCCATAGGCTTCTGCAGTACCGCTATACATTACCTTATGCCTCTAGGCCATGGTCAGTGGTGTGATGATGGCCTTCAATCCCTGCCTCTTTTGCTCTGTCTGATGAAGTCCTAATTGTCCTTCAGACTCAGCTCAGTTATAAAGCCACTGAATCTCCCTGACACCTCAGGGGTCCTTGTCTGATCTTCTAGTATACATATTTATAAAATAATGGCATGTATTTTGTCTCTCTGTGAGGCAGATTACAAAACCCTTTGCTCTGCAGGTCTGTTGTGCCCTCCCACTCTAACTTAGACTCCCCAAATCACCTTTGGTCAATAAGATGCTGGCAAATGTGTGCAAGGTACTAATGTGATTGAGTTTGCCCTCATCTATATCTCCACCATTGCCTGAGAACATGCCCAGGCTAGCCCTCAGGGTGACGAAAGCAGAACCCAGTCATCCTATTGCCCCAGCTAACTTCAGACATGGGAGCAAAGCCAGGTAAGGCCAGCAGAGCTCCCAAGCCAATACCAGAAACTATCAAGGGTTCTTGTATGTAACTGAGATTTTGTTTATGAAACATCATTATTGGAACAATAGGTGACTATAAACTCCCCTATAAACCTATGTTCTCCTTCAGGGTAGACATTGACTCTAAGCCTTATTTGCATCCTCAGGGCCCAATACTTAGTAGGAAGTCAATAAATATTTATTGAATTGAGTGTAATATGATTTTCAAATTTTGCACACATGATAGCAGACCTGAATTGCTTATATGTAAGTGGGGCTTTTGTTATTCAGGATGAAACTTAACATCATTTTTCTCTTATGACTCCAAGTTATAGAATTTCCATTAATAGATTGATCCTTCATTTGTGCCAAGACAGAAGAGAAACCCACTTTACAACAGCCTTGCCAATCTTCCTGTAAAATATAACTCTCCCATAAACCATGTCTGTGTAGGAAGTATTAATCAAAACCTCTGATTTTTTTAATTGTAAATACATTACATACATTACTTAAGGGAGCTGGGTACAGTGAACCATGTGGAGGGCAGAGATCAGTCAGGAATTAATAGCCATCTTTGAACCAGTTATTCAGATGACTGCTATTTAAAAATATCCAAACAAAGCAAAAACACCTCTACTGCAATTTAGCGATAGACTATGACTTTCTCAGTCAAACTCAGTATGGCATTTCCTGTTCAAATTTCACATTTACTGCAAACTAATCCACACAAAGAAAGCATTGAGCTTTCTTTGGTAGATGTGTGCTCTGTTTTAGTCTTTCTTCAAAAAAATTATATATCTATAGATATATGTGAGTTAGGATGGAGAGGGGTGAGTCACTTCCACATTTAAGCCCCTTTGACATTCACAAGGTGCTAAAAGTCAGCTGGGGTCTCAGCTCTGACGAATTTGCATGTCTTTGAATATGACGCTTGAAAAACCCCAGTGATAGATTAAATTTTGCCAAGGAGAAAATGAGAGAGAGGCTTCCATCTCTCGGGTCTGCTGGGAGGATCTTTATGGTTGATTTACTTTTTTAAATAAATGTTTCTTTATGTGTTTCCCTCAGTTCCTGCCTAGGCTGCCACTATCATACAAGCTGTAACTTCTGCCGGTCCTATCAGTAGGCAAACAGTAAGTCAACCTGGTTCCAAGTACAAGGTGAAGGGGTATTTCAATCTCGGCTGCATATACCTTCTGTGTTTTCTGATTAAAATTTGCAAGCAAACCTTGGAATAAACTCTACCTGACATGACTTCTGAAGTAATTTACACTCGTTGCAAACCTCGAATGTAGGGATTGATTTGAGTGGCTGTCACCATATTTCATATGATCAAAAATGGATCAGGGCTGTTAAATGAATTTAATGACCAAAGAAGATTCTGTTAAAAAAAAAAAAAAAGAAGTCACTGAGGTTAGAAAACAAGATTCCTTGTCTAATGCTACAGAAGAGTGTGATGCTTATCTTATGAAAGTGGCACATATTAATCATTAAACAATTGAAAAATGCAGAAATAAAAGTTACTTATAAGAAAAAAAAATACTCATAAGTAAACAAGCCAGAGAGATCCACTGTTAACACATGAGTATATTTTCTTCTAGTCTTATCTATGTCTTTATGCTTTTTTCCACCATAGTAAGCATCTAAAACAAGCACGATCTTTGTTCCCTGGATTTTATCATTTGCAATGGTAATGATGATAATGACATCCCAGCACAATTGACCAGGAACTTTCTGACCACTGTGTACACATAGCCTCACTTACTTCTCATAATAGCTCTGTAGGATGAATTCTATTATATTCTTTATTTGTAAATAATTTGCCCAAGGTCACACACCAGATTATTCTAGAGAGCTGTGACTCAAACCAAAGGAACCCTGTGCCCTTAGTTATTATGTCATGGCATAAACCTTTTTAATGTCCTCATAAAGAATTGTATATATCCATGTATCTGAATATATATGAGTTTTAGTGGTTGTGCAGTATACCAAGAGGTCAACTTACTATATATTCACATTACATTCTATACAAAATATATCTCTCCCCTCACCCTAGAGATGTGAAAGATAGCTTCCCTGCACTAGAACATTGTATGAGTGACCCATTACTCTATAAAGCCACTTTTCTATTTCTGCAAATCAAGTAGTATAATTATGTTGTCCTTAAGCCACACTTTATGGCGGGTTGGAAAAGTACCAAATATCTCATTAAACAGACCTGGGTGTGAATCTCAGCTCTGCAATTTACCATCATTGTTTTTCTTTTGACAAGAGCCATGGTCTCTTTGCATTCCATGAAAAGTCAATATGATGTCATGGGTGTAAGCTGTGCAGCACAGTTGCTGACATAGGGATAGTGCCCAATATCTAGTACGTTTTTATGGTATTAATAATTATTTAGAGCAGCTAACATGTTTTGAGCAATATGGTCAACTGTGTGACTTCAACAAACTTGATTTAATTCTCACATCAACCCGGTCAATTAAGCATTCTTCACTAACTTTGGCAGATTAGACAATGAGGCTTTAGAGGTTAAGTGACTTCCCAGGGAGCTTTGGCTTGGCACTGGAGGTCTGATTGCAGGCTCTGAGGCTCCTCGTTACATGGAGGAGTATAAGTCTACAAGTGAACACTGGCAAGACTCAAAGTGGAGAATGAACAAGCTTGTCTTTCCAAGATCTGTCCATGCCTAGAAAGTGAAAGACTGGGGTGAGAATAACCACCTAAGAGGCTGTCTCTGGTGTGCAGGCAGGAGATACAGCAACATGCAAGAGTAACAATGGGCATGGGAAAAAAGCAGTTGGTTTTAGGACCTACATTGGAAGCAGAACCTCCAGGATTTAGGGCCCCTTAAGTGATTGGGAAGAAGGGCAAATAACATATTCAGAGTTTTGTTTATCTAAGCATATAGGTAAAACAAATAGTTTCATCTATCAAGACAGAATAGAAGAGTGTTCAAAGGAAGATGGTCACCTTACTGCTGGGGAAGTTGACAGTAGTTCCTAATAGATAGCTATTCAATGGAACTGGCCAGGCAACAGTTGGATGTAGATGGTTGAAGCTCAAAAGTAGAAATGGAATTGGTTGTTTAGATTATGGTAAATTGATGATGGTTGAGGATGTGGGAATTCATGGGTGTGTCTGGGGAGACTGTGAAGAGAAGAGAACTGACAATGGAGCATGAAAATAAATGGTGCATGTGAAATGACCATGGGCAATGTAGTGTATTAGTTAGGGTGGTCTATGCTATGCTGCAGTAACAAACAAAGGCTGATATCTGAGTGGTACAGCATGACCAACTGTTTCTCCCTTGTGCAGAATGTGATGACATTTGGCAAGGGTTCCTTCTATGTAGCTGCACTTGGAACCAGACTCTCTCTCCATCTCAAAACTCCAACCTCTGTGCTATTGGCTTCCAAGAGCACTGTTAGAGTTGACAAATGTATATAGTAGTCCTTGAGTTCCCATAGTTTTGCTTTTTTGTGATTTTAGTCACCCGCAGTCAACTGTGGTCTGAAAATGTTAAATAGAAAATTCCATAAGAAATTTCTAAGTTTTAAAAAGCTTTTATTAGAGTATATTGTTATCATTTTTCTATTTTATTATTAGTTATTATTGTTAATTTCTTATTGTGACTAATTTATATATCAAACTTTTTCATAGATATGTATGTATAGAAGAAAACATAGTGTATATAGGGATTGGTAGCATCCACAATTTCAAGCATGTCCCTATGGATAAAGGGGACCACCTTAATCGGATGGGATAGAGTCACCTGCATTTACACTCTGTGAGTCACAAGTAGTTGCAGGCTGCTAACTGTACCAAGGGGCCTTGAAGTATGGTGAGGATAGGCAAAAGAGAAGTCATGATGGATGAACACATAACATTCTCTGTCACCACCTCCTATGGACTCCCCAAACCCTTTATGAATATTCAAATATGTTCAGGTGCTATTTAACCTAATTAAGTGTCAGTCTCACAGCTCAGGGTATATGGACTTGATGTGTGTGGTGAGGTGTGGGGTACTGAACAGCTCTGTTTAATAGGGAGAGGTGGGTAAGCCTTAGAGATAGGACAGGAGCAGAGGCTGCACACATGGAGCCAACAGAGACCAAGGGAGTGTGGGAAGCTTGGGCCAAGGAAGATCCATCTGCCTGGTGAGGCCCAGTGGTCTGGGCCACAGTTAAACTCCAATCAGAATTTTAATTCTATTAAATTGATTCTAATACAGCAAACCTGGAGCAACCAAGCTGTCTCAGGGATGCTGAGGAATCAGAGAGCTGGGCAGGGAGACAAATTCAGAAGCTTATGTGTCTTGCATCACAGAAACTCACTTCAACAACTATTCATAAATCATTGCAAACATGCTAGACTTGGGTCCTGGGGCTGTGCAAACCCTGGACATCATCCACAGGGCTGTGGGCTGACAGAAGTCCTGCTCTGGTTGGGACTAGCTCCTTTCTGAGCATGGCAGAGTCTTAAGACTCTTAAGAAGAGAATCCAAATGACCTTCATGGGTCCAGGAAGGTTTCCAGTGACAAGCGTTGGGCTTGGTATCACAACCTTAACTTTGGTTGATCTCTGTTCTTGGCCACCTATATCATCATGACTCTGTCACTCATTGCCTATCCCCTTTGTGGGTTGGTTTCCTGGTTCCTGATTGGGTAGGGTATAGGGAGGTAAGAGATCCATAAAGTCCTCTTCCCTTTCTAATTCTACTAATCTGTAATTAACTGAGATTTTGGAAAACATAAATGTAAGCCATTATTTTCATTCATCATAGACAGCTCATCCCACACTCCAAGCTAATGAGCGCCAACTGCACATTCAGGAATTCATTTAGAGGAGGCTCTTAGATAGGGGACGGTGTCTTGGAATGGAACTCCTCATGGAGTTTAAGTGCGATTTGCTGCCCGAGTTGGGGAGAGTGGTCACCAAGTCAGAGCAATTGTCTAATGCGTGCTGAACATAAGATGAAACAGATGCTGCTCATTGCCATGGCTGGGGATATTAGGAAGACACAGTAGCTTGAAGCACTGGGAGGCAGAGAATTCCTTCTCTTGGCTCCAGCAGAGGAGTGCCACATGTGAGCTTGGTAGCAGCTGTATTTTTGTGTATATGGAGGGACAGGTGTGGCAAAGTTCATCTATGAATTCATCCAGAATCTCAGTGCTGGGAAGACTCTTTGCCTTCCTGACATGGTGTGTAAGGGAAGCATAATTGATGATCAATTAGACACCTTTAATTCCCATTTCCTGCATCCCTTCTCTGGGCCCAATCTCAGATTACTTTGTCTTTGGGAGGACTGGGGGGACAGCTCTGTCTCTCTCTTTTGCATTGTCCATTAGCAGCAGGCTCATGGAAGAGGCTGGAGGCAGCTCTGGGAAGGCAAGCACATAAAAGGAAAATTCTTGGACAGGAGAGAGAAGGCAATGAAGTCAGGGAAACTGATGACCTAAGACTGTGCATGGTGGGACAGAAATAGGTAAGGCACTTCTACCTTCCACTTCCCACACTCCTGAGCACTGCAGGACTGGAAGTGAAGCTGGGGGAGGGTGAGAGGCTTGCTGCAGGCCACACGTTGAATAAGCAGAGGGTTTGAATTTGACATTCAGGCTCTTGTGGCTTCTATAGCCCCTTTCCCATTATTCTGTATCATTCCGTGTCTTCATCACCCTCTTATCACCCCTACCACCACCTCTGTCCCTCTCCCTGCCTGCTCTAGCTCTCTCTGCTGCTGGGCCACTTCTGCAGCTCCTGTTTTTGGCCATTGGCTGTGTCCAGATCATCTCTGCTGCTCTTCCTCTTTGGCTTCTCCTACTGGCCCCACATGCTACTCACTCTAATTTTCTAGGGGCCCTAGAGGGTGTCACAATCTTGTTCAATCATCAGAAGAACACTGCTAAGACCTCCCTGACATTCAAAGAATGATCCACTGGACTCATCTCATGCAGCCTAAGTAACAGAACTGGAATGAGGTCTGAATCTGAAGACCCATTCTCTTACTTGTAGCCAAAGAGCTGTGACTTTGGTTTGGGACTTTATAAAGCAAGGGCCCCCTCCAGGTACCATCTGTGTGGTGATGGGGGTTGGGGAAGAGCGAGGACCAAGCATAACCTGTGGAAAACACATAGTTGGTGCTCAGGTCACAGCACATGGAACGTGAAAGTATAAAGGATGGGGGGAGGGAAAATGAGAGGACAGCTAGGCTCAGGAGGTGAAGAGGTTCTGGGCCCCCATGGAGAAATGAAGGCAGAGATTCACAGTACTGTGGAAATAGATAGGGCACAACAGGTAGTCATCAAAGGTCTGTAGAGTAGAAGGAAGGTCTGAAAGAAGGAAGGAAGAAGGAAGAGACAGAAAAAGGAAGGAAAAGACAGAAAGAGCATGCTTGGACCTCTTCCCTCATACCCAGGAGACAACAAACCTTCTGTCAGATATGGACCTCACTGCCTATTATATATCTGATTTCCTAGAAAACCTACAAAGCTTTTTGGGACAAGTGACACAAAACTCCATCACACCAAGTGTACTGTATGCCAGCAATTACTAAAGCCAGCATAGGATGTTTTTGCCTTCCTAGTTGCCTGAGTCCTAATGCTCAACAGGGAAGAGAATTTGTCAACAGAGACAGCATTAGGGAGTGGAGCACACATTATCAGACAGGAGGCTGGGCTCTGCTCTTTGCTTTGACCTCTACCTCTTACGTGTCCTTGAGTGAGTTCCAGACAGACTGTGGACCTTTTGGGGGATCAAGTGTGTCATCTGTAGAAGAGGGACATAAGTGCCTTTTATGACAAGGTGCTTGGGTTGGGCAGTCCTGAGGCACCACTCCACTGTTTTCAGAGTGCTTCTACATACGTCTCCATACTGCCAATCAGAATAGTGCTGGACTCTGCCTGGTGAGGGATTATTATGACTGTGGTGGGTATATCACCATTGTGCTGTCACTGAGGCTCAAAAGGCAAAGTGACTTTCTCAGGATCCACTCACAAGAGCAGGCCCAGGGCTGGCTTCACTTCACATCTGCTTTCTTTAAAAGTATATGCTTCTTCAAAAGTCATGCCCACAATGGCAACATCTGGCCTGCCTTGGGTTTTCCTTCCAGACATCCCATTATATGGGTATTCTGAACATCATTTTTGGACTCTTCCTTCACTTATAAACTATTCCTTTAAGTCATGAGTGATAACAAATTACCAGGAAAAAATTAATTTACTCATTACATTTAGAATTTTGAATGCACATCTCACATTGAATCCTGGCTGGAAATAAATACTTGTCTTGCTGATAAAGTGAAACAAAGCTTGAGTTTAAAAATAAACAGTGCACCGAGATGACAATTATATTGACAAGAATGCCATAAACAAGCCCAGCTCCCAATCAGATGCCTCTCTTATGGCATGCCTACCTTTAATATGTTGCTGCTATACTTTGTCTCCACTTAATTAAAATCATGTACCTAACAAGAGCCATGTTGTAAATGGAATTTATTCTTGAACTTGGCTTTCCATGCAGCTGTTGAAACAGCTGTGATTCAATTTGTATACCCTGCCAGTTTTGTTATATTTTGTATTTCTAGTTGCAGGGTTCCCCCCACTCCCTTTAAGTTTTATTTGGGAAAAAATACTCAACTGTGGCTTCCCTCTTGAAATATTCTCCCTAGAAATTCCCTGCGTGGGTAGGCTTTTGCAAGTTGTCTATTCCAGGTGCTCCACTGCTTCTATCCTGACAGCTCTTGGAATTTTCACATATCACCCAGATCTGCCACAGTTCCCTTTGCCTGCTAAATTCATCAAACGCTTTTCACTCTGGCATTCAAGGCTTTCTTTGAAAGATTCTAGAATTCTACAGAAATCCCTCAATATACAGTCTATTTACATCCAGGCTTTCATTTATTCGACAAATTCATACCAAGAGCACATACATCCCAATGCTGCTTTATGTACTCCAAAGATTGAGAAATTCAGTGTATTAAGAGAAACATTGTCCTTCTTTAAAATGTTCTGGGGAATAAAGGCGTGGACCAGGGAGTTATGCCATTACACTGACCTTCAGCATAACAGTATGAAGGTTCAAAGTACCAATCTGGCAAAAAGAAATGGTGAGTCCCTTTCCACACAGGATATTGAAGCCAGCCAAGGGAAGAGGAGGGTGGCATTTGGATGGGGAGGGTGGGGGTTGAAAGAGGAGCTGTTCAAAGACAGAAGGTACAGTATGAGTCCAGAGTGCATGTACTATGAGAATGACAGTCACCTAGCATGTTTGGGACACAGAGTAGTTGGGAAGATAAACTGATGAAGGCAATTCCAGGGACAGAGTGTGGAGGGCTGTGACAGCTAAGCCAGGGAACCAGGATCTGATTGTAGTGGCATAGGGGGAGTGACAGGTCATTCAGAGACTGCTATGAACCAACCACTGCACACACCTCATTATTTTCCCAAACATGCCTGGCCTCGCCCTCTCCAGACTTCCCTCATCCTCATCAACTCTTCAGGGAAATAGATTTTTGTATTTCTGCTCATGAATTTCCACCTGTTCCTGTATCTAAACAAGTTTTTTCTTCAGATGTTCCATGAAAATGAGTGTGTGTGTATGTGTGTGCACATGCACAAAGATGTATGCCCTTTACTCTTTGTATCTGCTTTTATTTAGAAATCCTTCAACATTTCTAGTTTGTAAGTGGACCCCTTACCTACTTTCATGGACTCATTCTGTTTTCTTGCCTAGTTCAGATGAATTCGTGGTATTTTGACAGATTTTCCATGAGCAGTGGCAGTCACCAATGGTGCCTGCCATCTTGAACTCATCACAAAATTTCTCAGGATAGCTTGGAATCACCATTCAACTTTTCTCTCTCCCTAACATTTTAAAAAAGAGAACAAAAATCTTCTAACATACAAGTAACAAAATGTTAATGGGTTTTTCTCTCAATGCTATGAGGTGGCAAAAATCACAGGCATGCATGAAAACTTACTGTTTGTTGACTTCTCTTATCTTTCCCCTCTCCAAGAAATTCCACAGGAATAAATAAAAATGCTACTCCTATTCTCCTTTATCCTCTTCAAGACCACTTGCTTGATTTTGTTGCCGATGATACACAGAACCTAGGATGTGGGTGGGTGTCGTACATTCTTGTTAAATAAATAATGACATATTTTGTCACTGAATCCTGGATTAAACATGATATTGGTGACATCTCCTGCTCATATTTGTGTTGGTAAGTGGAGACTGGGTTGGTGATTGGTAGCTGGGATCCAGTGGGGTTGGTCAGATTGCACCTGTGGATGCTGCAGCACCTGTACACTGGTACCACCATGATATCACCTAGGTGATGGGTCCCTAGGAAGGGCATCCTGTTTATAATGAAGTCCACCATGCTAGAAATAAAAAGAAAACACTTGGGCTAGGGATATAACTCAATGGTAGAGCACTTGTCTATCATGCTTAGGACCCTGGATTGGAACCTCAGCACAGCAAAACATACCAATAAGCAAATAAAACCAATCCCCCCAAACCCCAAGGTGATAAAAAGATTCTCTGAATGAAGCAGCAGAGGGGAAGCTTTCCAGACAAGATTCTGCTTCAGGTTCTTCTCATGCTCTTAATCACTGCCCCCTACCACTGTGTTCCTCAATGTGCCATCCAAGGCTCAGGGCTAGAATTACTCAAATTCTAGAGTTCAGGGGTTCATTCTGGATATGTTGGAGGTGAGTATTCTTTTTTTTTATGGTATTAGGGTTTGAATTTAGGGCTTCACACTTGTAAGGCAGGTGCTTTCCCACTTGAGCCACATCACTGGCCCTGTTTTGTGTTGAGTATTTTTGAGATAGGGTCTTATGAACTATTTTCCTGGACTGACTTTGAACCATGATCCTCCTGATCTCTGCCTCTCAAGTAGCTAGGATTACAGACATGAGACACTGGTGCCCAGCGAATATTCATATTTTTAATGCTGTGGGACAAGGTTATTCTTACAGACACCAAAAGAGCAGAACCATGGTACTACTTTTCAGAGCCCAGGCTGGAGACCATGGACCTAGACATCTCTGCAGGCATGGAAGAGGCTTCCTGGAGACCTTCACAGCTCTTAAAGGCAGGGCAGCAGGATAGACTGGTTGCTCCAGGCAGGAACTGCTCTTCCAAGAGAGAAGACTTCCCTGAATCCTATCCCAGGAGTGTGACATGCCCTGGTTCTAGAATGGCAGAGTCTCAGGACTGCAGTTCTTGGAATCATCCTCTCTGGAAAGCACAGGTGATCAAGAACCCATGCCACAGAGCTGGCATGAAGCCCTCCTAAAGTGGTTCTTCCACACTTCACACCTGGCACACCCTCCAGTTCCTTCTAGAGAAGACCAGTGCGGCATGCCCTGTGTCCCTGCGTGAGTGGTAAGAGACAGAAGTTGAGGTCTAGTCACTATCTGACTCACTGTGACCACTAGAGTCATGGTTGCTTATTTCATCCTGGGTGACAGCCAAGGATCATCGGTCTTCGTAAGTAGATGGCAAACTAAGAAGCCATGCTTGGTCTGGTTTTTCCACTGCTGATCTTCCTCTTTGGGAAAATTGTTCTTCCCCATCAATCAAGAATCTTAAGTACCTTTTCATTGCTTAATAGTGTATCTTTATCTGACCTCCATTTTGTGAGCTACACCAAGCTCATCTGGCCTTTGGAAATGTCTTTTTTCCCTTTAACTCAAAACTTAAAGATTAACATCTGGATCTGTTGCCCTTGGAAGATCCTCTCAATGCAGAAAGTATTCAGGGAACACCCTGCCAGGCTCTGACTAAGATGAAGATCTTGTGCTTGAGTACCATATGTTAGCTGGGAATAACCAGCTGCAAAACCATGAGCCTGAGTCAGCCCAGGATGATAAGTACCATGGAGAGAAAAGAAATAGGTGCTTATTTGATGGGGAAAGGGATCTTAGTGATTCTGCATTGACAACTTCAGTGTACATGTAAGCTGAACTGTCATTTGGCCACTTCCCTTACTGCACATATTCTCCAAAAAACCCTATAACACTTCCTTTAGGGGGTAAAGAACACATAATGAAGGCAATCTGGCCAGATTGTGAGCTAGTTGAAGGTAGTGGGCTAAACCCAGGACTCTAACACATTGGACAAGTGAAAGATCAGGTTAAGATAGAGAATTCCTGTGCTCACTAATTGACCTTAATATTTGTAGCATATTCTCCCAGTTTCAAAATCTTATCTTATTCTTTAATTTTGCTGTTTGATTCTTATAAGTACCTTTAATACATACGTGAGGTATTTTTATTATCAAGTTCAGCACAGAAGGGATTTAATATTTACCAGGGCTCTTGTTAGCCCAACGACATTGAACGCCTACAAGTAGATGAGTTAAGACTTGATCTCCGATCTGCTTGACTTTTGATTCCACACACATTCCCCCGTATCACTCTGGGAATTAGAGATTAACTGAGATTTTATTTAGTGGGTTGTTAATCTTTTTCCTGAGTTATAATTCATGAATTAGTGATCATTCTTTTCCATTTGTGATCATCATCACTTTATTTTTTATTTATTTTTATTTTTTATTTTATTGTTTTTTTATTCATATGTGCATACAAGGCTTGGGTCATTTCTCCCTCCTGCCCCCACCTCCTCCCTTACCACCGACTCTGCCCCCTCCATCTCCCCACCACCCCCTCAATACCCAGCAGAAACTATTTTGCCCTTATCTCTAATTTTGTTGAAGAGAGAGTATAGGCAATAATAGGAAGGAACAAGTGTTCCTGGTTGAGATAAGGATAGCTATACAGGGAGTTGACTCACATTAATTTCCTGTACGTGTGTGTGATCATCATCACTTGATTCCACTGTTTGATTGAGGTTTTCACATTTAGTGGGTGCTCTTCTGTCTTATTTTACTGGAACTTTCAGAGCCTGTAGACATGGCTGGTCACCTAACATCCTCCCAGCCTGACTTCCTGGTCACTGTGAGCTTCTATAGTGCTCCTGGTCACCTGGGCTCCTTGTCACCTGACTTCAGCACTTCAGGCTCTTTCTTCAAGACCTTCCTCTTCACTAGTGGCTCAGCCCCTGGTCCTTAGCCCTTTCCCTGTCTGTGCCCGCCCCCTACTCCACTCCTTCTGATGGCTGTGGTTTATTCACATTGCTATGCTCCTGGATTCCCGATTTTTATGTCTAATCTGAAATTTAGGCCACCAGATCTGAATGCCTACTTAGAATTTGTCAAATATATTTACTCATTACTTATTATTAAGTGTGAGGTGTTCTTGTAGGTATTGAGAATAGAGCAAGGAAAGATCTAAGGTAACTTATCCATCCATACATAGCAAAGAGGCTCTAGATTCCTCACCTGTGAATCTTGCTTACCAGTTTGTCCTAACTTACTAAATGGACTGCTGTCCCTCTAGTTGTCCTAGTGGATCTGGGAGTTGTCATAATTCTTTCATTTCTCTCATTTTCCAATGCCAGGTCACCAATATGTTCTGCTAATCCTTTTCCCAACAGGTCTCAATTTCCTCCCCTCTTTCCATGTCTGTTGAATCCATAACTGGTCCACAAAGACCACCATCATTTGGAAGACTTCTGGCTTCCTGTCTGCCATCCTTCAGTTTATCCTCTACATTATAGCAGGGGTGAACTTCACATATTGTTAGACCCTGTCACTCACTGGTGATGAGCACTGGTGCCATGTCATTTCATGTGGGATATAATTCAGACTTTTTACTTGGCTACTCATAAGTCTTTTGAGCAATCTGGCCCCTGAACACATCTTCAAACCCATGTCATAGCTTCCGCACTGATTTCCCACAGCAGCCTGAATGCTGGTTCTAGAATGCTCAAAATCTCTTTTGCATTTCAAGGTTTTCCCATGTACACGCCTGCTGCCTTTGTGATTTTTCCTTCTAGTTTTTGCTTGATTCTTTCTCAACCTTTCAAGCTGAGTTTATTGGTCTTCCCCAGAGAATACTTTGATTATATTTATTCCCTCTTTCAGTACTTCATTTTTTTGAGGTATTAGGTTTTGAACACAAGGTTTTGCACTTTCTAGGCAGGTGCTCTACTGTTTGAGCCATCCTCTAACCATTTTTCCTTTGTTTATTTTTGAGACAGAGTCTTGCTTTGTGCCCAGATTGGCCTGGACTATTTTACACTTCCAGCCATAGTTGGAATGACAGGCATGTAAATCCATGTCCAGCTTTTCTGTTGAGAGACAGTCTCATGAACTTTCTTGCATAGGGTTGTCCTGAAAACACGATCCGCTTCATTTTAGCCTCCCAAATAGCTAGGATTTCAGGCATAAGCCACAGTGCCTGGCTCTAGTACTTCATTTTTTTTATAGAACTTATCACAATTGTGAGTATTTTACCATTTTTTTTTTTTTGGTTTAGATTTTTTAAAAGTCTTTTTCCCTACTAGAATTTAAGTTCATTGCTGGTAGGTATATGTTATTTTATTCATTATTTTTATTCCCAGTGATGAATCTACTGCTTAGCATATGGTAAGCCTAGAATTAAAACTTCCTGATTAAATGAATGATTATTTACTATCTGAAAGACAGGCAAAAGTCTCAGGCTTTTGGTCACATTTAATAGAATATCTTAAAGCAAGATATTGACTTTTTCCCCTGGAATAAAACACAAGTAATAACATACTGTTTTAACATTGTTGAACTAATTCAAGTTAAACACAAAACAATCTTTCTCTCACGATATAGTCAATAAGTGTGTATGCTGTTCCTCTTCCAGACCTCAGGGTCACATGGAGAGGCATTTAGAAGCTTCTCTGTATGCTTTCTGGGTTTGCATTTAAGGGCACTTATCATTTTCCTCATGCAAGTTTGAAGCCATTTTAGTTACTGATCCTATCTGAGACCCTCCTCTGTGCCAGGCTCCATGGAGCAAGGTGAGCTTTGAGTTTTGGAGAATCTTCTGGATTGTGAAGAGACAACTCCAAGCCCAACTTGAGCAGGTGATGAGAATGTGGGGCCAGCTGGGAAAGATGTAGAAACACACACGCTCTTTGACTGTCCAGGGAACGGAGATTAAATTGTCTCTGAAGACAAGAAGCTTCACAATGATGGTCACTTTCTGTGAGGTTTCAGGGGTAAAATAATATCAGAATAAGAAAAAGTCAGTAAGAAGAAGTAACTTGACTTGGATCCTGCAAACTCACAAGCATCCCACGTCTTATTAGACAGCATCCTGTGAGGTAAGGGGTCAGGGATTCCTAGCTTTGTTATTGCCATTGTTATTGGGGGAGACCATTAAGCTCATCTTGAATGGTTGATTAGGAGTCAAACAGCAAATAGAAGAAGGAGTGAATTAAAAACCTGACAATCGATGTGTTTTCCCCGAGGACTCTTGACTCATAGCCCCGAGAGGCCTTGACCCACAGATTATGGATCCAGGCTTTTGAACTTGGCACTTTGCTAGGCTATCCCAAGCAGAGGCTGAATGAAATGGGTAGTGTGTGGTCCCTCTTCATCTTCTGCAGTTTTCAGTTACAGACCTTCTTTCTAGTGCTGACTTTCTTTCTAGTACAGAAAGGGTCCTGAGTAGCACAAACCAGCCCCAATCATCATGTCTCCCAAACTCTAAGGAGCCAGTTTTACCTTTTCCAGCAGTCTCAAGCACAGGGAAAGGTCTATGAACCTTACTTCCTGGTTCCCCAGGGATTCAGACTGGAGGGGGCTCCCTCTGTGGCAGCTGCTTACTTCACAGAGCCCTAGGCTTCTGCCCACCTTCCCTCACATGGTGTGTGCCATGAAAAACTGTTTTCTAGGATGCAAGCATTTAAGGTGTAGAAATTATCTCTCTCCTAATTGGTTAATAACCAGTACTCACAAACAGATAGCAGTCCAACGAGGTGCCCAGGGACTCAGAGAGGGGAGCTGGGTGCCAGGATTCCTCTAAGGCTGCTCACTGCTCCTGGCACCCAGTATTGAAGGAGGCCATTGCTTAGATCTGGAACTAATGGTTTTTGTTACAGTGTACTGTGCTGGCACTCGGAAGAAGCTGGTGACAAGAAAGACAGCAAAATGGTAAGGTTGATGCTGATATGTAAAATGTGGCAGACCCTACTGTATAGTTGTTGGTATTAACAGAAATACCTCAAGAGTCTTCCCCTCTTCAGTGTATATATCCCATTCCATGTATAGCCCTTATCCTCACTGTAACCAACTAACTATCTCATACATGTTGGCTCTAAGAATTCATGGGTTCTGCAGCTGTGAATTTAACCAATCACCTATCAAAAGTGTTTGGGAAAAAATTGCATGTGTACTGAATATATACAGACATTTTTCTTGTCATTTACTATGTTATATAAGAATGACTTATATAATTGTATTAGGTATTAATAGTAATCTAGATATGCTCTAAGGAGATGGGAGCGTTTGCATAGGTTCTATACATTTTAAATAAGTGTCAGATTTGGGTATCCATGAGGACTCCTGAAATAATTCTCCTGTGGATACCAAAGTATGACTTTACATACATACCAGCTTCTCACTAGACTTTCAGATGACAAGGGCAAGGACAAGAGAGAGAAAAGGTGGATAGGGCCTTCAAATACAAATCTAACTTCTTAGAACTGATTGATTTCAGAAAGGTGATAGGGCATAGCCAGATGGGAACATCTGAGAGGCTGAGAAGAATTACATTTCTGTGCACAACAGCAGATTTGCCTATCTAGAGAAGCAGACTGGGTATGGGGTCCCAGGCTCTCAGTAAACCAGAGAGGAGAAGAGGCCTTGGGCAGACATTCGGGAAGGCCAGCTCTGTGAGCATGTGTGAGGGGTACTCAGGCAATAGCTGGGATGTGACTCTGCATCTTTGCCTCCCCTGCTAGCATCACTGCCTCCTCCTTATGTTATCACTAATGCTATGTTGACCTTGGCCTTTGGCCAAGTGTGCTGTACTCTAGGGCCTGAATTAGCGGTGCTCTGGGGAAGGAACATGGTCTAGTGGTGCTAGTGAGAAGCAAGGGATGCAGTCAGAAGGGAGAGAAGGGTGGGGGGATGGATAGGAAAACCAGCAAGAAAGGGAGGAAGAGGAAGAAGAGGCCATGGGAGGGTGGCATCCAATACTTTGGCTTTCCAAACACCCCATGGAAGTGTTAGGATTCCAGTGCTCCACAGAGGTGGGGTCCAAGTGTGGCTGACAGTGCAACACATCCATAAAACTAAACCAAATGTCTCTTTGTGGGTGTCAGCCAGGCCCAGTTCAGCAGTCAACAGATTCCATACAAGCTTTTGGCATGGGCTTATAGGATCCCCCAAGCTTGTCACTAGGCTCCTGCACTTCCAGGAGACAGTTGCTGTCCCCCGCCCAGTCTATCTCCAGCCCACCAGCACCCTACTCATTCAGTCTCTCCTGCTTGCTCTCTGGCTTCAACTTCTGACCCTTTTGAGCTGGATTTGTTTTCTCAGCTTCTGAACCCAAGCAACTAATTGAGCAGAAGATGGGAAAATGAGATGCTTTCATGTTGATGGTAAACAGAGGAAGAAACATCCAGAAGGGAGGATGAAGGGTTTTCATGAACTTAGGAAAATAGCCAAAGCTAACAAAAGGCAGAGAGACATGTTTCCTCTTGCACACACCACACATTCATTCATTCATTCATGTTAACTCACTCACTCAGTGCCCCACATCCCTGCTGCACATGGCCGCCCATTCTGCCATCTCAAAGGAGCTGTTTTCCTCCTTCACCCCAGTCCCCATAGGTCGCTTTCTCCTCTCCTTCCCAATGGCATTTTTTTTTTTTAATTTCAGAAGAAAACTTATGAAAATTGTTGAAACGCACACTACAAAGCAAAACCTTATTTTTTTAACATTCGGCAGAGAGCTCCTCAACCCCCACCCCCCCAAAAAAGGCAACTATGTCAAAGGCACTGTCTCCCCCCCTTTGACATTCATGCCGAGCTCAGAGTCAGCTGGGGTCTCGGCTCTGACAAATTTGCATCTCTTTGAATGTGACGCTTGAAAAAAGCCAGAACGGCAAGATTAAATTTTTTTTTTCCGTCGAGAAAATGAGAAAAGCCTCTATCTCTCGGCAGAGTCTACTGGGAAGATCTTTATTCTGATTCTTGTTAGAATTGTTTATCACCCTGACAGGCCAGACTCGGACGAGATAAAGGCTCGGCTGCATCACGGGGCCTGGCAGTGGTAGGACATGCAGAAAAATGAAAGGAGCTGGAGAAAATATTATTAATAGATGCTGACTTGCTTTGCCTGCATGGCACGTCAGGGAAGGGAGAGGAGCCCGGGCTTGATTGCAGGCCTATGAAGTTCTGTCCAAAAAAGAAGCTATTTTTCATTAAGTGATAGAAGGGCCTTTTTCATGTTCTTTCCTGAGGAGCTGATAACTTATGCAGTTTATTCTAACCCTGCTGATTTCTGTCAGGGGAAGAAAACTCCTAAAAGATGGCTTCGACTTGTCCTTTGCAGAGGAGGTTGGTTTGACAGACACACAAGCCAGCTCTGGAGGCCCGACGTGGACAGGCTCAAGACCCCTGGATTTGGGTGGTGAGTGTAGGGTGGATGGGGAAGGGAAAAGAGAGAAGAAGCACAGAGCCACGGTCAGTGTCCACCAGGGCTCTCTGCCTTGTGTGTCTGTGTATACAACCCCCTTTCTGAAAACATGCACTGGGCAGGCATTCTTCTTTGTGGACCCTCTGGGCCACACGGCTCTTTACTGTGTATCAGTCAGCTCAGGCTGCTGTAACAAAATACCACACACTGTGTGATGTCACCAACAGATGACTGTTATCTCCCAGTTGTGAAGGCTGAGAGTCCAAGATCAAGGTGCCAGCAGGACTGGTTATTTTGGAGGCCTCTCTCTGTCATTGGATTTCAGATGGCCATCTTCTTGCTATGTTCCCATGGGGCCTAGCTCCTGTGCCTGTTCATCCTCTGTGTCTCCTATTCTTATGAGGACACTTGTTCTGGCAGGTCTGTATGAGCTCATTTCACCTTCATTTTCTCCTTAAAGACTCCATCTCCAAATACTGTGACCTTCTCAGGTACCATGTGTGTGTGTGTGTGTGTGTGTGTGTGTGTGTGAACTTTGACACAGCAATTTGGGGAAGAAACAATTGAGCCATTACCACTATCTATGAGTTCTTTCATTGAGCTTTTCAAGTCTGAGGTGGAAGAATCTGGAATGAAACATGACATCACCCTGGCCTGTGGTGTCCTTTAACATCCACCCCAAGCAAAGAAGGTTGAGCAGACTCTCTTCAGCTGATTCAACCCAGAGCTCCCATGGAAGGCCCTTGTGAAGAAGCTTAGTAGTGGTCAGGCTTTCTCAGTCACTATAGCTGAGTGGCTTAACTGAATGAAGTCACTTAACTCCCTGTGCCTCAGTTTCCTCTCTTGTAAAAGTGATGTCATTTCTGTTGCTACCCAAAGTAGACAGGAATCGAATACGATGAGGGATATGTCACAGCTCCTCTTTTGTGCTTCTGTGTTATACAGACAAGGACTGCCATTGCTGTAGGGGTGGGTCTACGGGCGGAGGGAGTCTTTCCCCCGATGAGTGGCACTCCATGGTGGAACCCTGTCAGTCTGGGGGCTGTGGTCTTCACCAGCTCTGGGCTCTGCTATGCACTAACCACAGTCTAAAGGATCTTTCCCTTGAGGTTTGTGGGGACAGCTGAGTTCCTTTCACAACCTAAGCCCATCTGCCACTTGGAAACCTGAAGTCAAGCTGATGCTCTGTGAAGGCTAAGTGAGGCACCTCACCAGCACCAGGGAACATGGGATTCACTCCAGCTAACAACTTGGCATGGGGATAGGGAAAATGTCACTTATACAAGCATCTGAGACTCAGTGGGGTCCATGGAGCACTTGGGATCATCAGCAAGCTTGCGCATCAGGAAATAGACATAGGGACACTTTCTCCTTGTCTGTGTTATTAACTATTTTAGAAATGACTTAACTCTTTGGAGCTTCAGTGTAAAGTAGAAATGATAGTGATGGGGACAGTTGTGACCGTAGCCTCTATTTGTCATTATAATGCTGATGTTAATGATGACAGTGATGCGGACGTCTGATGACCAATGAGTACACCACAATTGGCACTTGGAAATTCCAGGCACTATCCTTGGGATTTCCAGACATCATTTCGTTTATTACTCTCAACCTTTGTGAGTAGGTATCATTATCATCTCCATTATTTAATCTTTAATCTTTAAGATGAGGACCTTTATGCTCAAGGAGGTCAGTGACCTCTCCAGGGTTACACAGCCAGTAAGAGGCACCATGAATGGCTGAGGTGATGCTGGGAGTTGGTTGGAGAACTGGGGAGGGTCTCTTATTTTACCATTTGAATAAGAACAGTTGACCAATGGCCTGAAGAGAGAGAAGGTTGAATCTAGGAAGGGTGTCCTTCCTCTGCCATCTGGACAGTGATGGAATTCTTGGCTCATTGGGTGGTACGAAGTCCTAAGATGAATAGATTGGCAGAATCATGCTGGGTCCTTGAAGCTAATAGATGTGCAGTACTAAAATAGAACTGAAGGATGCTAAGTATTTTCCGGCATGGACAGACTACAGTGTTCCTGCAGGAGTTAGTCATGGACAGAAATATCCTGCTCAACCTTTAAAGAACAGACTAAGTCACCTCATCCATGAAACCTCCCATAAGTCCCCCAGCAAAGGAACAGTCAATCTTCTATGGTAACAGTGTATTTGCAGGTACCACAACACAATGTGATCCTCCCTCTCTCCTTTCCTCCTTCCTCCTTCCTTCTCTCCTTTCCTCCTTCTTCCTTCCTTCCTCCCTCTCTTCCCCCCTCTTTCTTTCTGTCTCATTCTTTTTCTCTGATGCATGGCTCTGGGAGGTGAGTGGAGTTCTCTGACACCTGGTGGGTGACCTGGGATCAACGTAGAACTATGGCTTGTGATAATGCTGGCTTTTGGTCCCCTTCACCCTTCCTTCAGGCCCAGAATCCTTTCCTCCCTATTTCCATCCCTAGTTGCATCCAGACAGCCTGCAAGATGCTGACAGACACACAGACAGCCACAGAGGCCAATTGTTCAGCAGGGTGGGAAAACTCTGAGGTTTGTCTTCAGGGCCTCACACCTGCTAGGCTCTACCATTTGAACCATGTCCCCAGACCATTTATGCTTTAGCTGTTTTTTTAGATAGAGTCTTGCATTTTTTGCCCAGGGCCAGCCTTAGACCAGTGCCTTCCACATAGCTGAGATTACAGATGTGCATCAGCACACCTAACTTCTTTGCTGAAATAGAGTCTTGTTAACTTTTTGTCCAGGCTGACCTCCCCATTCCTGCCTCCTAAGTAGCTGGAATTATAGCCATCACACCCAGTCCCTCTGAACATTTCGTGACCTGTGTATCTTTCCTCTTTGATTCTCCCAGTGGAATAACAGAAACTTTGACACCAAGATGGTGCTTGGTGAATGTCTATGAAGAGAACCATAGAAAGTAAATGCTATGAATCAGAAATACATTGGATATGAATAGTAAATCTGTAATGAGAGAAGAGGCTTGATATTACCAGAGAGTAAAAGTTTAATTCTGAGGCATGCATTTTGAAATAGAGTTAGAGTTATAATTTATTTAATTCAGCACATATATATGTCAAGTACTAGGATGGTGAGAAGAGGGTTGGAGTGTGGGAATCAGGGATCTATGGTCATGAGTACAGCTCTGAGGAGCCTTTTCTCTAGGGTCAAAGCAATCCCCAACATTACTCTATCTGTTATCTCTGAGCAACCCAAGGGAGAGTGAATCTTAGAAACAGGAGGGCGACAGTATAGAAGTGAGCCTTTAGGTCACAGGGATAAAAATTTAAAGGTCGATTGGGGCTTCGTCTATTGGACTTGCAATAGACACAAGACCATGCCAGGAAGAAGGAATGTGTGAGCAAAGATCTGGGGGCAAGAAAGAGGATGCGAGCTGGGAATGGGCACCAAAGTGGGCTTTGGATGTGGTGTCGGAAGACATGGACTCCAATCATCACTTGCCCTTGCTTGTCACAGCCTGTGTGACCTGTCTGGGTTCAGATTCTTGGTCTTTAAAACCAGGGTGGTACAGTAGATACATGAAGGGTCTCTTCTAAGCTGAGCCATTCAGGGATCTATGGCTTGCCTTCTTTTCATGGGCCAAACATGAAGTCTGTGCACATCTGGTTAGAACCCTTCACACACAGTGTACTGCCAGGAAGGCTCTAGAGTTGGGGTTGGGGCTGCTTTTTAATTTGAACTTCTTCCTTTATGTTGGGCCAGTTGGTTCAGTTGAATCAACAACAATGAGGCACTCACTAGGAGGCACACATTGGATGGCTTGGACACATTTGAGAATGAGGGGGTGCTGTACCTAATTATGCTCCAATAGCAGGTTTCATTAAGTAAGGACTCATGCTGGGGAGATTGGGCTGTCGGTCTGTCCTTGCATGCACCATCATAACCATGAGAAACAGCTGAGTAAGAGATTATATTTAGGCTCTCAAAGAGTCTGTAATGTAGTTGGACAGACAGCTATATTTGTTTGTTGAGCATTTCCTTTTCCTCTCTAAGCCCCAGCCTCTGCATCTCTAGATTAGGATTAATAATGCTCTCCCTGATACTATTGTTTGGATGCTAACTGATACTGTTAGGGAAAATTTCTGTAGAATCTTGGCACAGTGGCTGGTCAAAATAAATACAATATCTTACATTCACTCTCTAGAGCAGCATCCAGTGTGCAGTATTGGATTCAGTAATATTTGTTGAGCAAATAAATAAATATTGCTGTTGTTTTTGTCATGATAGTTGTATATCATGGACCGGGAACTGTCCTGGGCCCCAAGGTGATATTTATAATATGACTTAAGTTTTACGATAGAGAAGTGTGAGACACTCTGTGGATGAAGAGAACACCAAAGGCACCTAATAAGGAGGGTCAAAGGCAATATCCTGAGGAGATTCTAGAGCTAGGGCTGAAAGCCCTAGATGGTGGAATGGGAGAGAGTGAGAGGGGAGTGAGGGTGCTCGGGGGGTGTGAACAGCATGGACAAAGGCCTGGTGAAGGGACATCACAAAATATAGATCATTCACCACAGGCCATGTTAGGATTTAGAACTCACCCTGAGTGGGAGGGAAGCCAGCACCATTGAGGCTCCCTTGCATCTTCTATTAGCATCATGGTTTGCATTTGTAGACAAGACCATTTCCAAATTCAATCTAGTCTAGTAGACCTGTCACTAAGGATCCCTTGACCTTCTCTATCCAAGGTGCAGGTATTGACTAGTGCTAAGCCAATCAGGTGCTACATTCCAGGATGGGCCAAGTTAAGTGGAGTGATGATGAATGGACCATCATAGATCACTGTCGAGTGGTCCATTGTGGTGGAAGTGGCTGAAGGTGGCCCTTCCTGCAGAGGTACTTGGAGAATGTTTGTGGGTTTCTGTTGCCAGTTCCCCAAGTTGCACATGGATTTGCACACAGCTTCAGTACCACAGAGCCTGCTGTCTCACAGGTCTGCCAGGCTCATTGAACATATGGCTGAGATGTGCTGTCACTATTCATCTCCCACCTACCTTCCAGCTTTGTGCTGGTTGTTTCCATTGGCAGAACACAACTGGAGTCAGGTCACAAGAGACTAGAAATGCAGTCTTCATGTCCAGAGAATATAGAAGGGTAAGCATGGGGTCATCTCTGACTGCTCTCCTCAGAGGTATCTCAAGGCAGGGTTCACGTGTTAGCCACATATAAGGTCAACTAAGACCAACACCAATGAGGCCCAGAGTTAGATGATGAAAGTCACCAGGTGATTATCATGGGATATAAATTTTCTGAGTGCAGTGATTCTTTAAATCATATTCTCCTTTCTAACCCAAATCCCAAACTCCTAAAATAGCTATTCCATCAATCTTTGTTAAACTTCTCAGACAAATAGATGGCAAAATATATAAAACCTCAGGTGGGTGCACCTGCTCTGAAGGCAGTTCTCTTCATGTTGTGACTTAGGAACTCAAGTATGCTCTCTCTCTCTCTCTCTCTCTCTCTCTCTCTCTCTCTCTCTCTGTCTGTCTGAGACAGGGTCTTATACCATAGCTATCTTCAAACTCTTGAACCTCCTGCTTCTACTTGCAAGTGCTAGAATTGCAGGTGTACAGCACCACACTTGGCAGGTTCTTTCTACCTGTGGTTCTGCTGCCCACTAGCATTTACCTTCATTACTCCTCATCCATCTCCCAATAAGTGATGGAGAGCATAAGAAGACATAGTGATTCTGAAAAGACTCAGGAGAAGCAACATCCATCACTTCAGCCCATTCTATTGACAAGATCTAGCCCTGTAGCCAAACCCAGGAGATGTGGAGATGCAGAAGGGTTGTGTGTAGAGGAAGCAAGGAAGCTGAGTTTTGTCCAACAGCCATCTCTCTCTGCTTGGATACACACACACACACACACACACACACACACACAGAGAGAGAGAGAGAGAGAGAGAGAGAGAATATTTTTCCAACATAGATTTGATTTGATATTACAAAAGTTACAGTTAACAATAATTTCAGTTGTAACTATTTAACTCTCTAAAATTTCACAAGATTCTGTTGTAATTGTTAAAAATTTATGTGGTTATTTCTGGTAAGGAAAGGAAAAGGCTATTTGAGGAGAGCGATACCCATGTGTCACTGGCTCCTCATGGTAGTTTCTGTCTCTGTTCTTTCAGAGGTAAGGGTGAGGAGGCTGACAACATAAAGGCCTCAAGGTCTGAGGCATGACAATGCAGATATGATTTGAACCCACATTTAGCTCTGTTCCCTTTGCCACCAGATTCCCTGTGAGAGCAGGAAAGACCTCCACCATCCAAAGGCCAGAGGTCCCCTGAAAAGCAAGGGCACTGGGGGTTATCTGCTCTGTGGATGTCAGTGGTTTCCATATTAAATGCTCAGGAACGTCTACAGTCTCACGAAGCAATGTATTCATCGCACTTTCCCCAAATCCTGTGTTTCTAGTTTATCTTCTTGTCTTTCTCCTTTTGATAATGACATAAACAAGAGAAATACTCTTGAGGCAAGGGTAATGACAAGCAGAAGCCCACACCAATTCCCACTGAAGGGCAATGACAGAGTGGTGGAGGTTGTGACCAGCAGAGAGTAAGTGGCATTGGGTGTGAAGGACTCAACCCCGGAAGCTCCAGCCACTATAGTCATGAGCCAAAATGAGGCCACAGTGGCCTTGGCATCTAGCTTTTTAAGAGATGCTGAAAACTGTGATGTGAATTTCTCATGTTAAATATGGGATCAAATGGGGAAAAAATAATAAGGTCACACTAGTGACAGTCGCAGGCCGGATTCAGCACCTGGGACAGCGGGGTTGGGACCTCTGCTTCAGCTGATTCTCTAGATATAAGGACCAGCCCTGACTGCAGGATTTACTCACGCACTGACACAGACTCTTCTCTTTGTGCTACAGACAAAGCCACAGCACTGCCAAGGACACAGACTTCTCCAGCTCCTGTTTGGCACATCACAGGCAAGAACAGGACATGTCTAACTGCCCACGTTCAGCCAAATCAAAGGACAAAGGCTGAGGGACTGTCTTTGGACCTTGGGGGAAAACACAGTTCTCCCAGGTGGAAGATGAGAGTGTTCCTGTTGCTGTGTAATTAGGAGCAGAAAAGGAGTTCAGACATGTGTCCCTTCTGTGTTGGCAACTGATATGGCAGAGCTATGTGAGGTGCAAAATGCAGGCTTTATGTGTGTGCATGTGTGTGTGCATGTGTGTGTGCACAGTTGGTGCTAGATGCTGTCGCTCAAGTTTCCAAGTGGTTTCTAACTTGAGGTTGATGAGATGGGATATTGTGTCTTTTTAAAAAATGTAAACAACAACAAACTTTACTCAGTGTAATTTTAGCAATGGTGTGAGTTTGCCAAGGTGCAGCATGTTATTGTGGAGATGCTGTTTTGACAAAATAGTATATATGTGTGGTGTGATTGTATCTGTGAGTACAGAGGAGGCAGAAAAAGAAAAAAATAGCAATATGTATTTTTAAGGAAGTGAATGCAATAATAGAGGAATAAGAAATTTAGATTAGAAGGGGAAGGTGCAGTGGTACACTCCTGTAATCCCAGCATCTCTGGAGGTGGTGATCAAGAGGATCACTGTTTGAGGCCAGTCCAGGTAACAAAAAAATCAGTGAGACCCCATTGTAATAAACAAACCAGACGTGGAGGTACACATCTGTAATCCTAGCTACAGGGAGGCATAGGTAGGAGGAAAGAGGTCCAAGACTAGCCCTGGAAAAAAAGACAAAACCCTATCTGAAAAACAACTAAAAGGAAAAAGGTCTGGGGGTATAACTTGAGTAGTCGGTAAAGCACTTTCCTAGAAAGCATGAAGCCCTGTGTTCAAAATCCCAGTACCACTAAAAAAAAGAATTACATTTGAAGGTTGTTAAAACTCAGGCTCACTTGTCACAGATCTTCTTGGAGGCCTATAGAGAGACAGCCCAATATCTAGTTAATTCTTTAACTGTTCTTCCAGCAAATACCTCTGGAGGCTGCCCTATGCTAGGCACTGTGCCAGCTACAGCCATGTCAAAATGCAGAGAACATGGTTCTGTGCGTGGTGGCATTCCCCCTTGGTTCAATGGGGATGGTCATGCTAGTCTACAGGGAAACACCATAAATTCTGAAAGTAATCATATGGTCATTGTTTTGTTATTACAGTTCCTGCAAAGTTTTTCTGGTAGTAGCTGGCATGTGGAGGCACAGGCATAGGGAAGGTGCTTTGCATTAGTATTTCTCTCCTTCAGAGCAGCTCAGATAAGGTCTTGTTACACAGCAGGCAAAGTCTGGAGAGATGCACAATTGCAGAGTGATTAGAGATCAAGGCCTGGCTCAGCCATGTACTAGCTAAATAACCTTGGCTACATTGCTCAATCATTTTGTCATCCTGGGTGCTTGTCATGATTTAGATTATAAGAATATTAGTGTCAGTTTGGGTTCATAATCAGCCACCACAAAATTCAGTGGCTTAAACAGGGGTACATCTCAACCACTCGCGAAAAAAATTTGGAGGCTACTTAAAAAGCTAGACATCGATCTACCATTTGATCCAGCAATACCACTCTTGGGGATATACCCAAAAGACTGTGACACAGGTTACTCCAGAGGCACCTGCACACCCATGTTTATTGCGGCACTATTCACAATAGTCAAGTTATGGAAACAGCCAAGATGCCCCACCATTGACGAATGGATTAAGAAAATGTGGTATCTATACACAATGGAATTTTATGCAGCCATGAAGAAGAACGAAATGTTATCATTTGCTGGTAAATGGATGGAATTGGAGAACATCATTCTGAGTGAGGTTAGCCTAGCCCAAAAGACCAAAAATCATACGTTCTCCCTCATATGTGGACATTAGATCAAGGGCAAACACAACAAGGGGATTGGACTTTGAGCACATGATAAAAGCGAGAGCACACAAGGGAGGGGTGAGGATAGGTAAGACACCTAAAAAACTAGCTAGCATTTGTTGCCCTTAATGCAGAGAAACTAAAGCAGATACCTTAAAAGCAACTGAGATCAATAGGAAAAGGGGACCAGGAACTAGAGAAAAGGTTAGATCAAAAAGAATTAACATAGAAGGTAACACACACGCACAGGAAATCAATGTGAGTCAATGCCCTGTATAGCTATCCTTATCTCAACCAGCAAAAACCCTTGTTCCTTCCTATTATTGCTTATAATCTCTCTACAACAAAATTAGAAATAAGGGCAAAATAGTTTCTGCTGGGTATTGAGGGGGTGGGGGGAGAGGGAGGGGGTGGAGTGGGTGGAGTGGGTGGCAAGGGAGGGGGTGGGGGCAGGGGGGAGAAATGACCCAAGCCTTGTATGCACATATGAATAATAAAAGAAAAAAAAACAGGGGTACATCTGATGGAGGTTGGTCTCTGCTGGGTGATTCAGTTGAAGAATCTCCTGGCCTCATTCTCACTGTGCATCTGTGGGTGGAGTGGGCTTGCTGTGCTCTGGGTGTCTTCATTTTCCTTGGGCAAATGAACTTGCCAAGACGTGTTCTTCTTATCGCAATGGCAGAGGTTCAAGAAATCAAACACCATCTCCCAATCACCTTTGAAGTATTTGGTCATAGAACCATGATGGCCAAACCAAGTCACAAGACCACGCACAGAGCTGTTCAGTGGAGTACACTCTGCCCCTGTAACTTGGTGCTGAGGGAAGAACATATATTTCTGAATAGTAACTTAATCTACCAAATAACCTATTTCTCACTGTTGTTTTAAGAGCCATATGTAAAGACGATGGTATATGGCTAGGAAAAAGTAAGGACACAGTGAGCAATCAATGAAGCTGGGTAATTTATTTTTGATAATAATGTTTTAGTTGCTGGACAATCCTATTGAGATTCGGAGAGATTATGTAACTTTTTTGGAATCACAGTTGTAAGTGAAGAGACATAATTCAAACTCATGCCCAAATTCTTTTCTTTTTGATAGAAACCTATGGGCCTATGTGGCACTGGAGGATATCCAAGCTGTCCCTATCGAGGAAGACATAGCTCAGAGCTTGAGCACTTAGAGAGTAAAGCAGATGGTCCCTCTGATCTGCCCACTCAGAGGCCCAGCAACCTGGCTCCTCATGGTGCAGCCAGTGAAGACCTGTGCTGGCTGCTGGAGCTGTCCTGTTGTTCAACTGGTCAGTAGAAGGAAGAGATTCTTCTAGATTGCTTCATTTACCAAGATTTATTTTCTCCCTCTGATCTTTTTTCCCTTCCCTAAAGATAATGAATTTATGAGTACTGGATTTTTTAGAACTTTCTGAAAGTTCTACGTCAAATGCAAGAAAAGTGATGTGTTCCTGGGCACTTTGTACTCCTCTGTCATGGCCATCATCTGTTGGCAGAAAGGACTGCTCATGTGTTATAGTCTGCCTTCTGCCTTCTCCTCACACTGCCTCTCACTGTCTAGGAGGTGACCTATTGTGACATTGAGCCAGCTCTAAATCTTCACTTGGCAGACATTGCAAAAATATTGATTGAATGAGCATGCAAGGGAATGATGAATAATCGTACGTTTAATGAACTGATGTCAGTTATACACCAATAGATATATGGGTTAATGAAGGAGTGAGAGAGTGGGTGAGAGTACATTGGGGTGCTGAATGTGAGGTGATGATCACTTGCTAAATTTTCCACTTTTTCCTTAGCTCCACTTACAAAAATGATCTTTATCAATCACTACATCTTGATTAAGCACCCATTCCACCAGCTTTAGTTCAGAACCTGTGGGTGGGAGGAGCTTTGCATTGATAGAGCTCGGAGGAAGATCATGAAAGTTATAGAACTCTTAACCTTTGACTCTTGACTAGTGCTAATGTAGCATGGCACAGAATCTAGCATCATCTCTACCCTCATTCAGCAGTGGCCTCTTGATGGAAGACATGGCACGGCTACATAAGGACCTCAACTGCACATCCAATTTAGACTTCCTCACTCTCTGAGATTGGCCCCCATCTTGACCTCTCTCTCCTTTGACTTCCATCAGAACCCTTGCTCACAACTTTGTCTTGCTTCTACATATAGGCCACCAAACTCTCATTGACCTTGGTATAGGCTACAGCCAATTGAATAGCATGTTCAGTTTTACCTCTAGTTGACCAGAAGGCATTCTTCCATCTTGCTATGAGAGTAATGGTGACAAGTCATTTCTAGCCATAATAACTCCTTTTAGTACTCTAGGAGCACCTTGGTCAGAAACAGTAACAAAAGGCCAGAGAAAAGAGAACTACCTGAGTAGCTCTCTTTGGAGTGAACAGAAGTGATACCTTGGATGATATAGATTAGAAATGGGTTGTGATAATGCCAAGTGTAGTGGCGCACACCTGTAATCCTATCAGGAGGCAGGATGACTATGAGTTTGAGGCCAGCCTGGGCTGCAGAGTGAGATCCTATCCCCAAAACAATAAGCAATAAGAAAGAAAGAAAGAAAGAAAGAAAGAAAGAAAGAAAGAAAGAAAGAAGGAGAGGGGAGGGGGGGGAGAGAGAGAGACAGAGAGAGAAAGAGAGAGAGAGAGAGAGAGAGAGACAGAGAGAGAATGAAAGATACTGTGATATGTGGAGAGAACCTCAGACAGAATATACATACACACCACACACACACAGCTCAGAGGATGAGCAAAAATGAAGCACTCAAACAGGAAAAGAAGCTTTGGGGTTGAGGTTTTGAGAGGGCTGGGGTGGTTGCATCAGTTCACTTCCAGGGTTTTATTGAATGATCCAGAAACCATCAACTTGCATTTTGTTTCCATATGGCCTCCTGGATGCCCAAGGGGGCTTGATAGGTTTGGTGAACCCAGTCAAGATTCCTCAAGCAGCAAAGGAGGAACATTTACCATAAAATTTTAGAGTCTCTCCTACAATCCATCTCATAGGCACTAATATCTCCTCACCCAAGAACTTCACCCACCAATTCCATGTCCTTAGGTGTTCCAATA
The DNA here is from genome assembly GCF_047511655.1 of Castor canadensis. Classification (NCBI taxonomy): domain Eukaryota; kingdom Metazoa; phylum Chordata; class Mammalia; order Rodentia; family Castoridae; genus Castor; species Castor canadensis. The sequence goes on along the minus strand of NC_133388.1, from coordinate 12,310,260 downwards.
TCACATAGGAATATCTTCCTGAAGGCTGGGTGCTCACTTCTATCTCTGTAGGTGGGAGCAATCCTACCTTCCCAGGAGCAACTCCCTACACTTGTAGTTTCTCCAGGCCCTTGTGAATAGCTGGTTTAGTTTACCTTTTTAATGTGTCTGGCTACTAGGATAGGAGGTAGGAACTTTACTCATCAGGAATTCTGAGGCTATGTCTAAATCTACACAAAGTTTGTCTAACATGTGGAGGTTAAAGAAATATCCTTCTGCTCAGTCTCAAATCCCCTGTGTGTACACTGAGTGTTGACATAAGAGAGGCATGAGTGACAAGACGAGAATGGTAAGCACAGAATGACTGCTGATGACTGAAATATAAACTTGTTTCATTCTGAGGTCTAGACCCAAGAATTTACTCATAAAGGTAACATCTCAGAGCATTTGCATAGAATGATAAAATCTAAGCATTTTCTTCCTCAAAGTATGACACAGTCCTTACTTTCAGCTTCATCTCCTGTCTTCCCCCACTATTTCATTATTAATTGAGCTACATGAAGTTATCTGTTATTTATTGAACATACTGAGAACTTCCATGACTCTGAGCCTTTGTGATGCTCACCTGTCACCTGATGATGCCTTTTTCCACCATCCCCAACTGGTAGATCCATCACTCCAAGTTCCAAACAACCATCTTCACAAAATGTTGCCCAGCTTTCCCTTACACTCCCTTTTGATTATAGCAACAATCACAGGGCACTTTATTTTGTGTGATACACATCCTCTGCTACCCACCAGGTCACTAGCAACCTGAGAGCCTAGATCTGATTATCATGTTTCCAATGCTGCAGACCTTAGGTAAATATTTACAAGAGGAAAGAATGCCTGAGTTCATGAATCAATGAATGCATACCTTAGGCAGTCAATTAATGAATGGAATGAGTTGATGAAGAACAAATGAGTAATCAACACTGGCATGAAAATACAAACAAAACAATGGAAAGAAGTGAATGAGTGGATCAGGTAGTGAAAGAGAGAGAATGAATACATTCTGGGGGAAGTGATGAAATCCTTGATACTCAGAGATATTGGGGATTCCATTTATATTGAATGAAACCTGGGACAGGAGCAGACTATTCTTATAAGGATTTCCCAGTCAGTCACATTCTCCCTCACCAAGTAACTGAGTCAAATGCAGAAACCAGAATGCCAGATTGGCTATGGTGACTGTCTTGGACTAATAATTTATTTATCCCAATTAAAATTGGTCTAGCATTATCTATTTATATCAGGAATGAGAAATGGTTTCTATCTACTGAAAGAGTAGATGATATTAATTTTTCATTTTTCTTTTTGTTTCCTTATAGAAGGTCACCAAAAGCAGCCACTTCAGAATCACCAATTATCTCTTAAGGAGAGAGAAAGATCTGGAAAATGGCTCTCAGTTTGAGAGCTAGAAAATCTGGGAGGCTTTAGAGATGTACATAATGGTGCCCCAAGGTATACAGATCTGGGTTTTGAGAAAGAATTTGGACCGTGTCATGAAAAGGGAAGGTTTCTAGAATGCGTTTTGTATTATTTTACCTGCACCACCATCCTTTTCCCTTGGCCCTGTCAAAGTACATGAGACCCTTCTAGATGCTTAACTTTTGGGAAGGTAGTTTCATGGACACATGGATTAATAAATACAGGCCATAACCCAAATAGGTATCAGGAATTATTTGGAAACATCTCAATATCTGCTTATTTAACAGAGAGAACCAGGGGGAGAAAACTGAAAGTCTTTGAGAGTAAGGGTTGGATGCTCTGCCCCTTGTACTCCTTGCCCTATGATGTAGGCTCAGAACCAAAGTGATAATAATGTTCAAAACGCTAGAGGAGACTTTTCCTTTTTTCCCACGTATGCATTGCAGCAGTTCTACTTTTTCACCATTTCAGAGAGTCCACCTGATCTTCCTCACTCTGGCTCCTTCAGACCTATAAAGCTGAAGTGGTGTAGGGCCAGATAACTCTCTCAGAATGTGGACAGACTCCTAGTAAGTCACAGGTTAGAATACAGTCTGGAGAGGCCATGGTTGGCAATCACTATGTGTCCTGCCCCATCTAAAGAGGTTGGAAATGACCAGAGGTGGAGGTCCCCATCTCACCACCAGGTGGGGCCTAAACAGAGCCAATGGTCTGGGGCCAGTATCTTTGTCTTAGATGTCCATGTATGTAATTTTGTATCCTAGCAGGAAGAAATTGCAAAGCACAAGGGTTTGGGTGGTCACTTCTCTTGTCTTATCAGTCACTTGGTTTAGGTCTAGAGAAACATTGCGATGAACAGCTTTTTCAATAGGTGGTATAATGTTGAGTTCACATTGGTATAAATATCCCTATGTTGAAGGGAAGAAAGCATATTTTTAACTCACATAAAAATTATGTGAGTTCTCTCATGTACTGATTCATTCAGTATTCAGTGGATATTTAGTGAGCATTTCCTATGTGCTAGACCCTGCAGGAGGCACTGATGACCTCAACAGTGGAGACTGCAATGGGCAAGTCTTTGTCCTCAGGGTGACACTGAGGTGGGATGCTGCCAGAAAGTTGAACCAACTTGCCAAAGATTTTATCCCCCACCAAATGTGAAGGCTGAAGGAATTAACCATTTGGTGGTGGCAATGACCAGGGTCTGGTGAAAACCATTGCCAGGGGATGCACCAGTGCCTATGACAGGGCAGGGACTTGACAGGTCTCCTTGCTCAGTTGGATCTGGGAAGAGCTGGCTTCTCACGTGTGAGGCCATCATCATTAGCCTCCTCCTCCCCTGGCTTGTGTATAACATTGGTATCAATAGGAAATATGCTGTCTCCTAACTGCACCAAGGAAAATTGTGAGTCTCTAATTATTATGCTTCTAAGTCAGCCTGTACTTCTCTGTATTTCCTCAAGGAAGCGCCAAGTGTTTCCTTCTATCTCCAGTTGTTTCATATCCCCTGAGAATACCTTGATGCTCTGGACTTGTTAGTAGACTGGGAATGTGAAATTATTACTGAACCTGGAGAATGCTTGTCCAGCTGAAGTATTAGGAATACAACCTCAGGGTACAGTTAGTAGAGACTTGTCCTCAACTAATGCTTTACAGTTGTTTTGGTGATTGTCACTTCTGTTCTATATAAAAAAGTTTTGTGGAATCCCACAGAATAGTAATTATACCTGTAGTGTTTCTTCCGTAATGTCATTAAATTAGTCTGAGTTTATTGGAAAGTGCAAGTGTTTTGAAATTGGAGACAGCTGGCCTCCAGCTTTAGCTTTTTCTCTCTAAGAGGTTGACCCCACGTTGCTGCTTAAGCTCTCAAAGCTTTAGCTTCCTAACCTATAAAATGGGAATGATGACAGCAGCTGCCTCATTGGCTGTGGTGAGCATTGAATGAGGCAATGGGTGTAAATGCCTATCAGGATCTGAGACCCAGGAAGCAATGAGTCCATGCTTAGTTGTAGAAGATACCACAAACGTACTTTCTGTATGTTTCTGGAATTAAATAAAAATAAAAATGACAATAATATTTGTGCTTATGGATTTGATGACCCTATTATGAAGATGTTGTTTTCCCTTTCTCCTTAGACATTCAGCCTGACACCAGTTGAGAACTTTGGCCTTAATATTCCATGCTAGCATTAATGATAAACCATCAATTTGTAAAACTAAGACAGATCTACCTATTTATAGGACTATGAGTATGTGAAAACTCTGAGCCACCTCTGGGGTCAACTTTGCTCCTAATACAAAACTTGATTTTTATCTGGATTTTAAAATGCCTCTAATTTTGCAGTCACCATTACATGCAAATTCAAAGATAGGTCTTAATCTCATTTGGAGATATGCTCTCCAGGCCCACTCTTTAGATACTTAAATGAGTACAACTGAAATTGGGCGCATAGATCCCACAGATCAGAGTGAAATCACACCCCTCCTTTGTTTTTATTTCCCAGGCAGCTTTGTTTGGGCTTTGGAGACAGAGTTGGCCCCCAAGATCCTCCATTTTCATCCTTTCCAACTTGAATTTATCATGAAAAACAGTTTTCATTTAAAAAGGGATGAACTCCCCACTTATATGTCAGCTTGGGAGAACTTAACTGAAAAAGAATATTTCATAATGCACACAGCTTAGGGAGAAGCTCTAGTTGAAGAGTTGCATGGGTCAGTCTGCAGCATTTGTGAACTTTAAATTCTTAGAGTGTGTTACACATCCCCCTTCCTCCCTCAATGATTGCCACATGGCTGTGGCCATCACTCTTAATCTCCCATGCCCATAACTTTTTCCTTCTGAAATAGTGTTACACAGGAATCAACACGACATTCATTTTGCCTGCTATTCAATTTTATTCTCTTAACTTGTTCTATGAGCCAAGGCACTTTGCTAAGGAATTTACATGAATCATTGTGATTAATTCTATAATCTGACAATAACTTCAGAATGTTGGGACTTTTCTTCCCTTTTGAAAGGAGAGAACTGAAGTCCAGGAAAATTAAGAAATATGTCCAGAGGCGTTCAGATTGAAGCAGGAGTATGAACCTCCAGTGGTCATGTATGGATAAGTGGAGCTATTTCAAAATCCAGATAAAAATTGAGCTTGCGTTAAAGGCAAGATTAAGCTTCTGGGCACAAATTAATAATGGTAGCAACTGGTCTTGAAAGACTCACAGCTGATAGAGTATACATAAGAAGGCAGGGTAACTGTGACAAGGGGTTCATGGCAGCCAGTTTATAAGGCTCCTCTCAATTCTTTCTGTTCACATTCTTCCCTTTGTGATTAAGTATGGACAGAAGGAGTGCACATTCAAAGGGAATCATTTGGCTAGAAGCAAGTTACAGTGTTTGACTTACTTCTAACCAAAACAACACAAGGTAATGTGATGTCACTTCCGTGGTTACAATATAAGGTCATGATACCTGTTTGGTTGAGAGACAGTCCCTCCTTTCCTGGCTTTGAAGAAGCAAGCTACCATGTTGTAAACTGCAGAGGGCAATGTGGCAAGGAACTGAGGACAGCCTCCAGCAGATCTCCAGCAAGAAACCAAGGCATACTTTCATAAAACTGAATGCTGTCAATAATTCAGTGAGCTTTGACGTGTGTCTTCTTCAGTCAAGCCTCAGATAAGACCACTTTCCTGACTGACACCTGATTGCAGCTTTGTGAGACCCAGAAGCAGAGGACCCAGCTAAGCTGGGCTTGGACTTCTGAAGCACAGAAGCTGAGACAGTAAATATGCATTACTTTAGGCTGCTAAATTTGTGGTAATTTTCTGTAGCAATAAACAGTGAATATCAGATCATTTAAAACCACATCATTGAATGTTTGACTCTTTAGCTATCACTGTGGTCTTAGAAGAAGAGCTATCAATATGGAGTGAAATTGCACTCATCAAAGTTACCACGTTCATTTGGATACATTCTAGTAGCCAACTTGGGTGCATTCTGAAGCATTGGATGCTGTTGAAATACTTTGATTAAAATGTCTTCTCTCTGCTCTCCCATGACATTTGTCCCTAGTTTTCCTTTTTACTTTTCTGGCATCTCTGCCTCATCATTATGACTTGCTTTCTCTACCCACCCCTCACACATGTGTGGTCCCCAAAGATGCACTGTCAGCCCTGCTTCTCCTCTTGCAGTACATGCCTGTGGCACTCAGTGCTACACAAATGCTGATGAGTTCTAGGTCCATGCTCTGCCCTGAGCCCTCCCCTGAGTCCCTGACCTAAAGGACCTGTTGAGTTTCTTAGTTTGCATGTCTTTTAGCCAGTTGAAATTCAGCCTTCCTCCTTGATTCCCCACCACAGTCAGAATACAGCAGGTGCCCTCAACTTCTCTTCCCCTTGGAACACTCACTCACTAGACCCCATTCATTTTACTTCACAGATAATTCTGACACCCACACTCCTTTCTCATTCCAGCCGTTGGTGACCATCACAGTTTCCCTTTAGGTGAGCATCAACCCAGAAGAAATTCTGAAGCATTCTTCCAGACAATTTCCCATCTTGTTTGCCTCAATCCATTCCTCACAGTCCTGTCTATGTGACAAAATGACAAACAGAAAACTTCACCATGAAATGACTCTCTGTGACTTTCATGTTTTATTACAAGGACAATCCTCAAGTACATGGTCTTTCATCTATCACACTCCTTCCAATGTCAACTTTCTTGTTTTAAACAAATATTCATTTTGTACCCAATCATATATCCATGATTCTAGATTATTTTTCTTGAAAAGACCTGCCACATGTACTGCTCACAATCAGATCAGCTCTGAGATAAGGGCCACAAACCCTCAGTGTGACTTAGACTTTGCCTGACTCATCAACCTCACCTGAATGCTGCGTCATAGTTTGTTCTTCACAAGGTAGGACAATTGACACTTTTCACTATAAGTCATGTTATTTCATGCTTCTGTACCTTTGCCTATGTTGTTCCGTTAGTCTGCAACACGTTCCCACCCCTCGTTGCCTTCTACCTCTGTAAGGCTCAGTTCACTCACCAACTGTACAAGAGTCTTCTGGGATCCCTTCTTCACCCTGGCCAATCTCTGTGCCCTTTCTCTGTGCTTTCCTTCATTATTTTTATCTAAATGCAGCAATTCCCTCCATTTCTTCCTACACTAATGACTGTCTAACTGGACTGTGTCCAGTAATGAGAAACTCATTTTCTTTCTTTTATTTTAGTGATGATTGGGATTAAACCCAAGGCCTTGTGCATGCCAGGCAAGTGTTCTACCATGGAGCTGCACAACAGCCCCTCTGTGCTTTCTTGATGGTGATATTGACTATGTGTTCTCAGGGCCTGGCCCCAGGTAGATGTGCATCACACGTTTGTTGAGATGCTGCTGAATTGCCCTTTAAAAACTTGGACCATTTCAACCTTCAGTTTCTAGCTTTCTAAATAGGCTTGGTCAACTACCTCGAAGACAGTGGTACAGTTTCAACTAGATTATGTAAAATTAAAAATACTTGGCTGACAAATTAAGACTACCTAGCATTCAGATATTTTCAGAACTACTGCAGAGGTCCGTTTAAATGAGGGTGAACATTTAAATAAAAATCAGATTCTAGAAATAAGATCAGGGAATACAGTAAAGATTATCTGGTGGTTAAAAGTATGGACACTGGGGCCATGTGACCCAGGTATGAGTCCTGGATCTGCCATCTAGTCGATTTTAAGGTTTTAGGTAAATCACTAATCTCTCTTTGCCTCAGTTTCCCCACCTAAAGTGTAGGGTAAGAAAGAATAGGGTCGCTGTAGCAATTGAATGTATCGACACATTTGAAGTTCTTAGCTTAGTGCCTGGCTCTTCTTGGAGAAAACGCTCAGTAATTAAGATATCCTTACTATTATTATGATTAATACAGTTTGAGAAGATGAGATATTTTGATGACACAGTAAAATGAAGCATAGACATCCAAACTGAACAATCCCACTGCTGATAGAAATTATAGTCTTAGTTCTTTTACTCATGGAGAATCAAGGTAGGGTTTGGAAGATATTGAACCATTGCTACCAGATTTTACCCAAGGGAAGGGACGTACTTTGTACTACCGCTCAAGGTAGAATACTGACATCCTTCTTTTCAAATATTCAAACACTTCATATATATGTATATATAAAGATTAAATCAAAGCAAGAAACACCTGGATGAAATTCTGGCACATGAATTTGTAGAAAACAGAGATGCAAGGCAGAGAGTATTTAGAAATGGGTGAAGTCTGTATCTCCCAACAATAAAGTTCTTCTGAGTTGCACAATTTCAGAAAATTCATTTCTAGAAAAGTGCTAAAGAGTACTGGTCATAGACACACTGCTGTAACAGCAAAAGGTAAAAGTGGATGAAGTAAGAACACAGAGATGAAGAGGGCAGAGCCAGCTCCCATTCCTATACGTGTGGGGATGGGAGGAGACAGACTAACATAAACAAAAGATGCTGATATGGTATATTGTTATAGTATACCGACAAGCCCATAAATAATTCCTGGGTGATGAAACCTCAGTGAACATGGGAACTCAGAGAGGTCAAAGGGACACCGGAGGCTCACTTCATCCTGAGTGAACTTTCAAAGTGAGACAGGTCCACTCAGTTCTGAAGGCTTCATGGGTCCTCAGGAGGGCCAAGACTTACAATGTATCCATGTGCACATAAAGCTTACATCCCAACTATCTTTGGCCTCAGTGCAAGAATGAACTGGACACAAACTTGCTTTCCCAGGGACTTCAAGAAAAACTGCCTGTCTTAAGCCTTGACATAAATGGAGAGTAATCTTAAAACATCTCTTGAAATGTAACATAAAATGGCTCCCGCCTGGTTGTGTACTCAGGCACTTGGCAATAACAACACAGATTGTCTGTGGAAGAAACCATTTCCAACTGCAGCTGTGAAGAGTTCCTACGAAGTTTTCTTTAACAACGAGCTTGTAAATTTAAAGTATCACAAAATACAAGGAAACAAGGCATTATTAATATGACCTAGAAAGAACAGTCAGCAGAATCAAAATATGAAAGTAGATGTTGAAATGGTCTGATCAAAAGAATAAGTGTGTTTTGATGGGCACAAAGTGTATTTGAGTACCGGTGGCTCATGCCTGTAATCCTAGCTACTCAGGAGGCAGAGATCCGGGGATTGCAGTTCAAAGCCAGCCCATGCAGACAGTTTGAGAGACCCTATCTCAAAAAAAAAAACAAATCACAAAAAAGTGCTGGTGTAGTGGCTCAAGGTGATGGTCCTGAGTTTAAACCCCAGTACAGCAAAAAAAAAAAAAAAAAAGGAATAAGTGTGTTTTGCAAATTAATCTTTACTGACAAAAAACACACCAGTGGTAGCCTGAGGAGAGACATACAGGGGAATCGGGGGAAGGTTAAATAAGGAAGCTTTTGTGGTGGACGGACAGTTCCGCTATCCTGATTGCTTGATGGTTTCACAAGTATCTGCTTATGTCTAATGTATCGAATTGTGCATTTTAAATACATGCAATTTATTATATATCATTTGTAATTTGGTTAAGTTGCTTTAAAATAAATATCATCAATGTGTTTCAACATAAAATAAGATATCAAAATTTTGATACGGTCAAGAAATGCTAAGAGTAAGCTGAGGACCCAGTGTTTAGAGTACTTGCTTAGCTTGCTCAAGGTCCTGTGCTCAATCCTCACTACTTCAAGAAAACAAAAGAAAAGAATTGAAAAAAAAAGATGAGTGAATGACTAGTTGTATCCAAAAGAATTAGTTGTTTTTTGTAAACAAACAACATTAAAAATGGTGATTAGAGTTTAATACTCAGGGTTAGGAGGAGATGAATGGCTTAATTACTGGAACACAGTAGGGAAGCAAGGGTCCTGAAGTCACCTCAGAAAGACAAAGAGGATGAAAGAGGGGTCAAAAAACACTGAGAGTGGGGTAGGAAACCCTAACATGTCTATGCAGCATCTCAAATACACAGTGTGGCAGAGGTGACATTTAAGAGATAGTTCCTGAAATTTCTCCATAACTGATAAAAGACACCACTTGGCAAATTCAGCAAGCTATTCAAATCCCAAGCAGCCTGAACAACACGAATCCGTAGACATATTACAGTCAAAGTCAAAGCACCAAAGACAAAAAGAAAATTTTAAAGGTGATGGAGGGAAGGAGAAGACATTTGCCTTTAGAATTAGAAGGCATTAGGAGCAAAGATGGATCCAGAAGATGATAATATGCACTACATAGTAAAAGAAAACAACTGTGGAACAAGAAAAAGAACTGTGTATACCAGAGACAAGGTATTTCAAGAATGAGGGTGAAATTGAGACATTATGCAAAACAAAAAAGAATGAAGAGTGTTTAACCAACTCAGACCCTCTCTATGGAAGAATCTAAAGGTTGCTATTCAGGCAGAAGTCAAGGAAGTGCAGATGAAAGACCTGAAATTCAAGTAAGAGAGATGGTCAAGTGCAGGGCTAGCTTTGTGGGCACAGACCATCAAACATTGATTGCATATAAAACATACCAAAAGATGGGCCAAGTTCAAAAAGATACAAAGTACACAATAACCAATGTACAAAAGTCAAGAAGAAATGTGTCGGACCAGTGTTTGCAGAGTCTTAGTATTGCCCAGGAAGGAGGTAAAACTACCAGCTAACTCTAGTCTGTGTTAAGCCAAGTGTGAATCTTAACACTTCTTAGCTCTCTATCAAAAGAAAGAAAGCATTGTTTGTAATGTGCAAATTAAGAGAGAGAAAAAATTCAAAGGTCAAAAATCAAACAAAAGCAAGTGATTGGATAAATGAAGAAAAGACATGTTATTAGAACCTACAAAATAATGCAATAATGCAAATAAATTAAACATAGAAATGATTACCCAAAATGAACATTGTCAAATGCTCCAGTTGAAAGGTATACAATTTCAGTCTGAATATAAAATGAAGTCCAGTATATGCTGCTTTATGTCTACATAGTGTGAGAGCAAGTAGATAGGAAAGATATTCTTGGCAGCCATGAGTCAAAAGGAAGCAATCATAACTATATTAATAAAAATAAACAAAAGAACACAGAGGATCACCTCACAGTAATAAAAGGCTCAAGTAGCAATTACATAAAGCAGGGATCTCTGCGGACAGTCTTAACAGGTATAAAGCAAAAACAAGCATTGAGGAGGTGTTGGCAAACTTGGCATTACAGTAGGAGATTTTGAATACAAGTCTCAGTAACTGATTGACATGGAAGACAAAATATTAACAAGGATAAGCGAAACAATGTAAATTTGAACATACTTAAAAGTCAGTTTTGCTTGAACCCAGATTCAAGTCTTGGCTCCAGGATTTATTGATTATGAACTCTGAAAAATTACTCAACCTCTCTGCGCTTATTCTATAAAATGGGGAAATAATAAGATTTGTGGAAATTATGAGTTATATATATATATATACTTTAGAATAATAGCTGATGAACAATGTTTACATATATTTATTAACCGTTATTTTTACTGAACCAGTGGGCAAATGTAAGATGTTACAGCCAACCCCTGTAAAACACAGTCTTTCCAAAATATACAAATCATATAGAAAAACTGACTACACAGTGCTCAAATCAATTTTCATCCAGACTATATTTTCTGACCCTAATGTAAGGAAATTATCATCAGTTTTAAAAATGCATCTAGAAATTGCTTCATCTTTGAACATTTAGAGCTAGAGTATTACACAACTCACATATCAAAGAGTTACTAAACTGGAAATTATAAATATTTAGGGTGGCATGTTAAGAAAAATAAACCATCTAAAATATGTGTTCTACAGCCAAAGCAGTACCTAGAGGGAAATTTATATCTTTAAAAGATTCCTCCAAAAAAGAAGGAAGGCTGAAAAATACAGAGCTTATCCTCTGAGTAGGTTAAAAATAACATAAACCCAAGAAATCACACAGCAGGAAATTATTTCTGTAAGGAGCAGGAACTGAAGAATTTTTCAAAAAATATGAACTATAGGAAAGGAAGATGGCACAAGTTGAAAAGAGAAGAATAAAAAAAATCATAATACCAAGCTGAAGATTTTAGAAAGGTAATAATATGTTATGAATAATTTCATTCTGATGAATTTTAAATTTTAGGTGGGGCACACTGGCTCATGTCTGTAATCCCAGCTGCTTGAGAGGTGGAGATCAGGAAGATCATGGTCCAAGGCCTCTAGGGGAGAAAACGAGGGTCCCTATCTGAAAAATAACTAAAATGAAAAAGGATAGGGGTATGGCTCAAGTGACAGAGCGTCTGTCTAGCAGGTGTGACCCAGAGTTAATAAAAATTAAATTTTAGGTAGATGGAAACATTCTAAGAAAAAAATATGATTTATTGATATCAGCAAGAATAAAACAAAAATGAGTAGGCTTATAACAAGTAAAGGAATTTGGTCAAACATTTTTTTTGGCCTACTGAATCATGCTTGTGAGATGGATGTTTTTTCGCTTGAGCCACGCTCAAGCCATTTTCATTCTGGTTATTTTGGAGATAGGGTCTTGCTTTTTGTTCAGGCTTACCTGGACCATGATCCTATTTTATGCTTCTGGACCTCAATGTGATTACAGGCACATACCACCATGCTTAACTTTTTTCCATGGAGAAGGGATCGCACAAACTTTTTTGCAGCTTCCAAAACTGTGAGCCCAAGAAACCTTTTCTCTTTATATATAATACCTGATAATCTCAGGTATTTTGTTATAGTGACAGAAGTAAACAGGAAAACAATAAATATCATATACTCTATTAATATCATGTAGGAAAACTTATGTGATCTTGTCAGTCATTTGGTAGAAAAACACCTCAGACAAAAAAAATCATACGTACTCCTGAGGAAAATCTGTTAGTAAACTAGGAATGGACTCATGAACTCTATAGCACACATTATACTTAGTCTAAATCTTGACATTTTCCCCTTAAGGTCAATGGCAAAACCACCTACTCTATTATGCTCCAGTCATCATTGCTCCAGACAGAGGCCCCAGCCCAGACAGTTCAATTTCACAAGCTAAAGAAAAGAAGGTTAGCTGGGGGTGGCTTACACCTGTAATCTCATCTACTCAGGAAGAAGTTCGAGGCCAGCTCAGGTAATAGTGTGAGACCCCGTTTGAAAAATAACTGAAGCAAAAGGGGCTGGGAGTGTGGATCAAGTTGCAGTGTGCCTGCCTAGTAAGCTCAAGGCCTTGAGTTCAAGCCCCAGTACGGCCGAAAGAAGGAAAGAAAAGTAACGTATCCCCAGGAAGTAATGCCTCTGACATCTTTTGTAATAAAATGATTTTCCATGTGGAAAATGCAGAAAGATCTACAGATACATCATTGGAATTTGTAGGAGAGTTCAGTAAGCTTTCTGCATCCCAAAGTGATCTAAACTGAGCAAATGAAATGTTTTGTGCACAGACAAGGAAGAGATAGATAATATAATTTAGATGGATATATTGCTGCTAACAACATCAAAAATACAAGGAATTTAGGAGTAGCTCTTACAAAAGATTGTCAAGGTCCTTGCAAGGAAAATCACGGAAAAAGAAACCACCATGAGACTTTAGAGAAATCCACAGCAAATGAAGATATCATAGATCTATGAATTGAAAGATCAGTGTCACACAATTGCCAGTATCATAGTAATTCTCCCCAAATTGATCTACAGATTCATTGTAACACAAACACTATTCCAACGAGCTTCGTGAGTGTGTGCAGTTGTGTACAGAAACTGACAGATGGATTCTACAATGTACATGGATTTACAAATGGCAGGGAGAGGGAGGGTAGAGAATGAGAAGAACAGGTTGATGGTGACACTGTCGCATGTCAGTAATTACTTTAGTGATAGTAATTAAGACAGTATGGTATTGGCTCTGGGTTGGACAAATCTACCAATGAGACAGATGTAGAGTCAGTATTGGAGAGAGAAGAGAGAATGAGAGAGAATGTGTGTACTTAATGGGTTAGCAGAAGTGGCATTATAGATCAATGACAAAGAGTGGATAATGTAATTCACAGAACAGGTCAATTTGTTATCCATGTGTAAAAAAGAGTTCTATGTCAAAATACACACCAAAATGAGTGAATGAATGTCAGGTTAAAAAGACTCAGAAAAGCAAAAATAGTAAAATAGCAAAAGATCATACAGAAAAATATATTATTGAATTTGTATAAGGGAACATTTCTGAAACAAGGTACAAACCCCCAATTCTTAAAAAGATTGATAAACTCAGAAAAACAGCAAAATACAGAAAAATATATATTTTAAAAATGGAAGAGATATTTATTCTGTACAAAATGGAAAAATTGTTAGTATCCAGGATAAAGAACTCCCTCAAATCAATAAGAAAAATGAAAGTGACCAAATAGAAAAATGGGCAAAAGATTTGAACAGGCACTTCACAAAACGGTAGCCCAAAGAGCCAATGACAGAGCAACAGTGTGTCATCTCACTGATACACAGGGAAATGTAAATTACAACCATGATGAGATACTATTCCCTACCCACCATATGGGCAAAAAATTATAATATCCAACAATAAGTAGATTTGGCAAAGGTAGGGAACGAGGGAGGCTCTCTTCCATTTCTCCAGGGGGTACAAATTGGTAGAATCACTTTGGAAAACAATTTGCCATTATCTAGCAACATTGCAAATGCACAAGACCTTTGTGCCAGCACTTCCTCTCTCAGGTATACACCCTGGAGAATCTTCTACATCTGGAGACGTGTAATCAGTCCAGAGAAACTTGTCACAGCAAAACCCTGGAAAGAGCCCAGATGTACACCGGGGTAGAATGTGTAAGTAAGTACACTCAGGCACAGTCACACAATAGAATATTATTCAGCTTTGGAAGCATAGCAGCACAGGTACATACCACAACACGGATGACTCTCAGGCACGTAATATTGAGCCAAAAATCTGAAGCAAATAAGCACCAACAACCACAAAACAACACGTTATCCAGAGAATTCATCCAATATGATTCCATTCACATAAAACTCAGAACGGGAACACAAATTTTTAGGAACAGAAACAAGTGATACAGCTCTAAAGAAAATAAGGATGCTTTAAAGGGAAAGGTAGGAGGGCTGCTCCCATGAGAGGGTGAGAGAAGGAACTATAGATGGGAGAAACTAACATCCTCAATCGGGTCACATGAACATTTCATATTTTTCCTCTTTCTACCTGATATGTATTTTAGAAAACATCGTGCGTGAATTCAATTATTTATAAAAAAAATTTTAATCTTTTTAGAATCTAGCAAAAAGTGAACATACATACAGCTGGTGATAGAAATCATTTCAGTATTGATGGACATGCTGTAGAAATGGGTGAGCACAGAGGATGCTGTGTCTCAGGGAGGCTTCCTGGAGGAATGACGGTTTAACAAAGATCAAAACTTTGTTGTGTCATGGCGAGGAGAAAGTCACAGATTGGGCAAGAGAGGCGTGTTATAAGCCTGGACTAGATTCTTCCACAGTGGGTGTGGGTCATGCATGATTGTGTTTGCTGCTAGGGTTGATAAGAAGGAGAGGAAACACCAGCATACTGAGGTGTGACTGAGGGGGCTGAGGGCATCAGCTGGCTGAGTACAGCAGTCCCCTGAGAGACAGGGCGACGGGAAGCTGCAGCCATGATTAGGGGCCAAATCACGAAAAGCTTCATGTTCCAATGTGAGAAGGTTGAAGAGTCTTGGGACAACAGAGAAACCTTCACCAATGGGTGTTAGGGACGGCAGCACTGCTGTGGGGGGGGCGGGGCTGGGGTCTGAAATCTAAGCCTTGGGGGCTGCATCATTGCACATAACCATTTTGTTAGGAAACCCCTGCCAGCTGCTTCTGTGTAAGGATGTCTTGGAGGGGCCCATGTTTGGGAGGCTGCACAGGTTATGAGAAGGCCCAAACCAAGTGGGGCCAGACAGGAAGGGACTGGCACAAGCCACACATAAGCCACTCTTTGACAGGATCTCTAGGAGGCTGGGTCACAGAGCTTATTATCAATGCAAAAAAGGAAAATGGGACGGCACCGTGAGTGGTGTGGTAGGGAGGAGGCAGAGCTCAGATCTGATCTGGACTCTCTGGCTATCATCAGAGCAGGGCAGAGCAGGTGCTTCAAAGCCTTTGGCAGTCTCCTGTATTTGGCCCGTGTCGGGCACACACACACAAAGTGGGCATGCATTATTCAGGTGGCATCTCGTGCTCTTTGCAGCTCCTTGTCACATTTGCAACGTCAGTGCCTCCTTCCCCCAAAGCCCATTGTTAAGAATCATAAACAAACAGGATGGGAGCCTTTGCCATCACCTCGCCAGGGCTGTTGGCAGGATCTACAGTCATAACAGGAAATCATGCAGTTGCCACTGAAAGATTTTCTTCTAAGAGGCAGCATGAATGTCGTTGACCTGAATTCCACATTCCAGCCTCGACCTGCAGAACTTTCAGCGAAGGGCTGGTAAGAGGCAGATTAGAAGGATCTGTAACTACTTCTTTCTTTCTGTTTTATGAGAATCCGTTATCATGGATCTTTTGGCTCTGAAAAATACTCCAACTTTGCATCCAGCTCCCCACAATGTTGACTTAAAGGTGTAAAAGGAAACCATGAAAGGGGGTTCATAAAGACAGAGGCTTGCTATTCGTGGAGGCTGATGTCATCCTGGCTGTGACAGTGAGGCCCAGTTGCACCCTCCAGGGACCTCCTGTCTGCAGAGCTGATGGGGAAGTACCAGTATTCACAATCTTTCAGATCAATTCTTAGTTATTCTAAAGGAACTTGGCAATGAAAATTAGGTCGGTATCGTTTTCTACTTTACAGATAAGCTCATCTGGACACAGTAGAAAAATGTCTTAGACAGCTCGCTCAGCTGGGCTGCTGTCTCCCTCTCCAGGAGTGTGTGTCATTACTATCTCCTTCATTCTTTCACTCTTTCACTAAGTGAGTATTTATAGAGTACCTGCTATATGTCAGCCATGGGGCTAGAAGTACAGAATTAGTACAATGTAATCCCTCCATCTACAAAATACTCACAGCACAATAAAAGAGCAGATAAGTTAGCTACTAAATGGGACACAATGCAATAAAAGCCTTGACAGAATTTCCAGGGGATTCCAGAGAAGAGTTCCTTAGCCCAGGCTTGGGTGTTCAGGGAAGGCTTCATGGAAGTGGCATTGCTCTATAAAAAAGAATACTCTGGATTTAGCAGTGGGAAAGGGGAGAAGGTTAGTTTGATCACAGGTCATGGCACTTGTAATGTTATTGAATTTGAAACAGAATTGCTCCTGCCAGGTGATCAATCATTTTGGTGGGAGCAATGGGTGCCATATTGGATGTGAAAAGAGCTGATATCCATGCTGGGGAGCAACACAAGTACTAAGAGGGTGTGAGGATTCACACACCCCACTAAAAGTGAGGCTTCCAGAGCTGCAGGGACCTACTGTATCCTAGAGCCAGCTGAAGGAAACAAGAAGATTTGCACACCAGACCCTAAGTCTGGCCCAGCATCTACCCAATTAACCATGGCTGCTCCTGCTTCCTTTCACAGGGATGGAACGCACCTCTCTCGGCAAAGGAGCCTGACTCCCCTTGCTATACCTCACCACCCAGAGGGCGCTGTGCCTGCAGTGTGGATAATTTCTACCTGACAGCTGCATTCTGCGCTCATTGGCATGCTTGGCAAAGCACAGCACTAGGCATTGGCACATCAGAAGCATGCGTCCTCTGAGTCAGAGCACCCACACTGAGCTTCCCCACCACTTCAGAAGTGAGAAGTTTTATTACCTAGGGTGTATGATGCCTTCCCAGCACCTGTAGAAGGAAAGAGACGGTCCTGAAAGGCCCAGGGGAGTCCACTTTCCCTCCTCACAAAGGGAGTCTCAAGGGAGCCTGGTCCTGCTGCAGCTGCAATGAGGGCTCCCTGTGGTTTCGCTGAGAACCAGAACCTGGGACTGGGCCACAGCCTCTCTAACGATGAGGCCCTTGTGTGCGGAAGCAGCATAGGACAAGTCCAGGTCAGGGACTACTGGCTCTGGCCCATGTTGCATCAGCATGGTCACCACAGCAGATGGTGGTCACCGTGGCAGGTTGCAGACCTCCTTGAATAGAGTTTGAGTTCTTGTCTGCCTCCAAACTAGCTGTGTGAGCTTGGGCAAGCTGGTTGCCCTTGTGACACCTCACACAAAGATGAAGAGTGATGCTCAGAGACGGCTAGTAAGTGACTTGCCCAGGGTGCCTGGGCTATAGGCGGTGGCACTGGGTTCTGACCCTGATAGTGCCAGGATCTATTACGTAATCTCTCTGTGCCTCAGTTTCCTCACCTGTAAAAGGAGAAAATTTAGTTATCTCCATGCTTCAGAGTGTAGTGAGAACCACACAAATGACTAAAAGTAAATGTGAACCTTTTTAAGGTCTCATTTAGAACATTTTGTTCTCTGCTGCCTGAGTATTTTTCCGTAGGCTCAATTTTCATTCTGATTCCTCACCTAACTCATCCTTGTCTATTCTTTTTTAAATTTTATTTTTAATTGGTGCATGGTAATTTTACAAATTATGAACACAATGTGATGTTTTCCAAATATTTTCATCTATCTATCTATCTATGCATACATACATTTCCATACAAATATACAGTGTGTGATGATCAAGTCAGGGTAAATAGTGTACCCACAAACTTGAACCTGAATTGTTTGTGGTGATTCAAGATCAGTATGGCGTTCAAGATCAACCTGAATCAGCTGGTCTCACAGACACAGTGCACACACATGCTTCCCAGAGACTGTGTCAACAATAATGCATTTTATGTTACAGAAGACCTACTAGAGGATTTTTAAATGTTCACTAACCATTCTTTAGTGGGGATTCAGACATCATTTTGGGATGATATTCTGTCATCTTCAACTGCTTGCCATCAGAGCAAATTCCTGTGTCCTAATCGTTGTGGTTTGTGACTGTAACGGGCACCTGAATATACATTCTCCTTCATCTGAAGTCTGCTAGACTGGTGCCTGGTGAAGGTCTGCACTGCTGCCAGATTTTGCTCGCTCTTTTATTCCTGGGCCATGCCTACTGCTCACCCTCAGCCAACAGGAGGAGAAAATGCCTGTTGCACCAGGCTTCATCATCTTTCTGAAAGGCTGGCTTGTTGTTGAGGAATGCTTATTTCTCTCTGTAACTGCCAGTCTCAGCGACCAGGGTGTGCCATGTCCCCGGCGGGTGGTTTCACCTTGCCTACTTCACAATGTTGTAACACATACCTGTTAAAATAAAATATAACACTCCCAACAAAATGATTGTGTCCTGCATAATGCACCAGTAATTAACCTTGCAAACTTACTTTTCAAATCACTCCTGAATGTTCATTGCTAAGCTGTTTGCTCGTTCTCTCCCCTCCTGTTTATAAATCTGCACAGCCGTGCGGTGGTGGTGTTTTTTAATTCACTCTTATATTTTGACTTTATTAATTGATTCCATCTGATTGCATTAATCAGGAGTAATTGAGATCTACAAGAGTTTTCACCTGAAGTTTTTTTTTTCTAACAACCTGTATAGTAAAAACAAGGGGATCAGACTTTAATGGCCAAATTGTGTTAGAAACACAGTTTACTTCCTTCTCTAAGAGAGTTCAATGTAAGTATGATTTATAGAACTCCAAATTTATAGTGCCTCATTGATTTATTTACTAAAATAAAAATGTATTTTATTATAATGTTTAGATAGTTTATGATTCACTTAAAAATGGCATGGTTTTTCCACGAGAAAGGAGAGACAGTAAACAGCTTGTTATATAGTACAAGTTAAGTTAGTACAACTTAATGTTAGTATTTTATTTGAAAAATCAATTCTTAGATCTAGCTTTTCTAGCTTTAATTTCTTTTGAGTAGAGTTTTGAACTCAGGGCCTCATGCTTGCTGGGCAGGTGCTCTATCATTTGAGGCATAACCCTAGCCCTTTTGTTTGTTTGTTTTAGTTATTTTTGGGAAAGAGTTTTGTGGTTTTGGCCAGGGCAGGTCTGAACTGCAACCCTCCGTTACTTATGCCTCCCAGTAGCTGGGGTCACAGGTGTGAACCACCATGCCTGGTTTGTTGGTTGACAGGGGGTCTTGCTAATTTTTTTGCCCAGGCTACCCTTGAACAATGATCCTCCTGATCTCCACTCCCAAGCAACTGAGATTACAGGTATGAGGACCAAGTCTGGTTCTCTGGCTTTAATTTCCATAAATTTGAATGAGAGAAGTTTTCATTACACAGCAATACTTGGAAAGGCTGGTTGTTAAAACAAAGCAAACGATAGCCAATCATAAACAATACATCTGCATGAAGAGAAAAAAGCATTTTCTTCCAATGTCTGTGGTGGGATTCTTCTCTCTGGAGGGAATCTTAACCAAACTTGTACTTTTTAGGCCTCTTCTTACATGTTTTCATATGTGTTTGCGTGTGTATTTACACCTGCACACATACCTGACTTATTCTAATTTTTTTCATAATTGAAATTCGACTATGCATTTGTTCTATAATTAAAAATTACCAATAAATCAGCCTTTGGATACCTTTCCCTGTGAGATCCATCATTCGTCAATCTACATATGCATGTATTCAGGCTCGCATGTGTTTAATCTATCACCTATTTCTCTCATCTCTCTGGTATTTCGTATCATACATGAACACAAATTAATTTAAAAGTCAATTCAGCTTGCTATAAATTTTTCACTACTACACAGAGAGCACCCAAAGCTGTAACAAGCAAGCTGTGTGCATGTGTCACATAATAACTCAGAATAGATTTGTAAGGCGGGATTCTTCAGCACTCTGTTCCACCTAGGTGACACATATTTATTTCAGTTTGCTACAATTATTCTTGTGACCTGGGTCTCTAGTTCTTGAACATTCTATAGTTGTGCTATGAGAAATCCTCACACAAGTCCTCCTATGGCAATATTCAGTTTATTCACAGAGCACACCTGTTTTCACCTGCATGCATTCATTGCTAAGAAAACAAAGAACCTTCTCTCCAAACTCTGGTTACCTTTGTGGCGGTCCATCCTCTCTCCAAAGCAGGAAAAAAAATGCCACCCTCCTTTCACTTTGTTCTGGGTTAAACTAGTAACAATGGTGATTCTTATTCCTTCACAGACATTTTCTTTCTTTTAAAAGTTTGTAAAGTGAACAGAATTTGGGCCTCCCTACTGCATTTCCATGGGAGACTCATCCTCAGCGCTGTAGTGCAGAGGTTGTGGGCAGAATTTAGGGGTCTGAGAGGCTGGGCTCATTTCTCTGCCAGGCCGTGGGCAAGCAGCTCAACGTCCTTTTCTGTCAGTTTTGCCATCTCTATGGCTGCCTCCTCAGGAGGAATAAGCGTGGTCAGGAACAGAGAGTCAGGACAGTGACACAGTGGGTATGAATGTGTTGGTGGCTGCATAGAGGTGGGAAATTGTTTTTGGATTTAGATAAACATGGGGTCAAAGTCCTGTTCAGCAGCTTCCTATGCAGGCGATCCTGGGCAAATGGCTGTTGTTTAGAGTCCTGATCTGTGAACAGAAAATGCAGCGGAGTCTCTCATGTGGGGCTGTCAAGATGGCTGAGAACAAGGTGACAAGTAGAGTAGAGGATGTGTAATCACTCGGTGAACATTAGCTGTACGTATTCCTGCGGTCAATACATTTGGATATTTCATACTCCACATTTTCATATATGCATGTGTGTGTATATGAAGATTTGAACACACACACATATCCTTCCAGTTCCTTCAGATCCCTTGAGTGACTCACAAAGTGACACACTGTGGAGGGTGACCTTCTCACCTCTAGTGCCAGTGACTTGGATTGGCTTTGTCACCTTCATGACAAAAACCAACACTTTGCTAAATTAAAAATAGAGACATAAGCCAGTACACCCAGAGTGAACGGGGCAGATTGTTTAATGGGACTTTTCCTTATCTGTACAACACATGCATAAGATAATACTGATGACATTTTTGTCAAGGAAATGAGATGCGGACCCTTAGGGTCAGTCTAGATGGAAGTCGTGGGGAGGAGGCAGAGCAGCTGGGTGCGGAACCCAAGCATTCTGTGGGAAGATGGACACAGCTGGGGCTTTGCCTGTTCTTGCCACCAGGTAAACAAAGGTACTCATGGCTCCCTTGCTTAAGCACTTGGAGGAGAGAGAATTTGCCACCCAGCCCTGAGAAGAACTTGGAGTCACTAAGTAAGTCATAGGATGTGAGTAGTGTACAGGGCTTGAAGATTATCTTGTGTGCCTTTCCTTTTATAGATGGTGAAACTGAGAGAAGGGAAATCCAAGATCAAAGATGGAGGTAGTGACAGGCCAGCACACTAAGTCCAGTGTCTGCTATTTGGTGTTGGGGCTCCATTTAAAACACCGGGTTGTGTTTTGCCTAAGAACTCTCCTATCTTCTGTAAACTGACAAGATACTTTTGATTCCCTGTAGGCTTTGCTGCATCTTCAGCTCTCAGTTCCTTTAGGTCTGGGCTCCAGTGTGCTTTATTTAAGTAGATTCAAAGGAGCCCCTCCCCACTCTTGATTCACTGAAGGGATGGAGGGAGGAAGCAGAGATCTAGTGGTCCCAGGGTTAGGCCATGAAACGTGGAGTCTGAGTAGAAAATAAAAATAAATCCACAGCTAGTTATACCTGGTGGAACTGAAAATTGGTAAAGATTAAATACAGTTTCAAAGAAACCAGCAGACTGGGAAGGTAGCTTAGTGGTGGACCACTGCTCAATCCCCAGCACTAAAAAAAAAAAGGAATAAGAATAACAAAAGCAGCCAGCAAGAAAAAGCAGGATGTACACATGGAAGAAGGACAGTCACATTCAGGAAAAGGAGGGATACAAAAATGAATGTAAGCAGACACATTGACTGACTGTACAGACAGAGTGACAGCAGAGTAATTACCGTGAGGTTGAATCTGAATAGGCTTGGAAACAACAGAACACTAAGATCTGACATGACAAATACCATGAAGGATAGGAGAGGGAATGATATGTTCCACAGGCTTTGAGGTACTCAAGAGAGTACTCAAGAGAGTACCTCAAATACATACCTCAAATACATACAAATATGTATTTTAAAGCCAAATGCAAACCACACACACAAAAAAGAGAAAAAGTAATAAAGACAATCTAATAGACTCAAATAAAGGCAGACTCTATGTGGAAAATAATCAAAGGAAAACATTTGGTAAGTAAAAAAAAATAAGTTATTTGATGAATTTAAATTTGTCATTAGATATCATGATTGTAGAGAAATATAACTTACTACTTATAAGAAAATATATATAAAGACTAAAACACAAATAACTTCTAGCTATAATCTATTTGTAAGAGGTAGACATAAAGATAATGTCACAAAAATGTTGAAAGGAAAGAGATTTTTTAAAAGGGACAGTAAGAGTAAACAGTTTAAGTACAAAATCCCAAAGAATCTACAAAATATTGTTAGAAATAATAAGTAAGTACAGCAAGGTTGCAGCATGTAAGTTAAACAGAAAAATGAGTTGTATTCCTATATATGAATAGCAAAAATAAAGTCACTAAAATTTAAAAATACAAGACCATTTTCAATCACTCAAAAAATACTGAGGTATAAAATATGCAGGACTTATATCATAAAAATGGTTCAACATTGACAAATGAGATAAAAGTAAATCTGTGTTCATGGATGGGGAGATTCAACATAGTAAATATATCAGTTATCCACAGAGTGATAGATAAGTTTAATATGATTTCTATCAAAATCCCAGTGCGATTTTTTTTTGTAGACATAGATCAGGTAATTTTAAAATTTATATGGAAATGCAGAGAGGCTAGGTAAAACAAAATTTTAAAAGAATAAGATGGGAAGACTGTGTCTACCCAATCTTAAGGCTTATTATATGGTTATAGTAACCAAAACAGTGTGGTGTTGGCAGAGAAACAGACACATGGATCAGTGGAGTACAGCAGAGAACCCAGACAACACAGAACCCATGCACAAATATGCCTCATGACTTTTGAAAAAGAGCCAAAGCTATTCAATGCAGGAAGTTAGCCTTACACAAATGGCACAGAGCAACTGGACATACATAGGCAAAAACAACAAACAACCAACATGAATGACCTAAGTCTCACACTATATATCAAAATTAAATCCCAAATAAATGAAGAACTTCAACCTAAAACCACGTTTCAGAGAAAAATGCAGGAGAAAATCTTCAGTATGTATGGCTAAGCGAAGTCTTGACACCAACCAAAAAGTCCATAAAAGGAAAAATCTGGAAGCTGGACTTCATCAAAATTAAAAAAAAAAAATTGCTCTGCAGAAGACACTGTTAAGAGGACAAAAAAATACAAGCTACAGAACAGGAGAAAAATCTTTGTATACTATATATCTGATAAAGGATTACTATCTGGAATACATAAAGAACTCTCAAAATTCAATGATAAATGAACAAACAAATAAAAAAACTGAAAGCAATTGGAAAATGGTTAGTCTCCTAAAAATACGTTTCACTAAAGAGGACATTCATATTGCAAACAGGCATGTGAATATTTGGTCAGCATCGTAGCTACCAGGAAAATGCAAATTAAAACAGTAACAAGGTACCAGTCTATACCTATGAGAATAGCTGAAAGAAAAGAGAATGGCAGCACCAAACTCTGGTGCATATATATGAAGTGGATCATTCAGACACTGCTTGTGAGAAAGTACAATGGTTTTGCACTCTGAAAAACAGCCATGCAATTACCATATAATCCAGGAACTGAAAGTTTCGTGAGCAATTTATGCCAGAGAAATGAAGACTTAAATACACACAAAATCTATACACAAATGTTTATAGTGTTGTTTTTATTTTTTTCGTTTGAGTCTCATTCTTGAAACACCTCAGAATTCCTTCCATCAGTGAATGATTAAACTCTGGTACCTCTACATTATGGAATACCAGTTAGCAGTAAAATCAGCTAATAAGCAGTTAATATCTTTGCAACGAAAAGCCACTAACTAGTAATTCGCAAACAATGTGGATGTATCTCCAAATAATTATTCAGAGTGAAAAAAGTCAGCCTTGAAAAACAACAGGTCATTAGGACCTATTAGGGAAAACAATATGGTTCCAACTATAGAACATTCTTTTTTTTATTATTCATTTATTCACATGTGCATACATTGTTTGGGTCATTTCTCCCCCAGGCCCCCCTCCCCCACTCTCTCCCCCCCTTCCCCACTCGGTTCCAAGCAGGTTGTGTTCTGCCCTTATCACTAATTTTGTTGAAGAAAAGACACAAGCATAATAAGGAAGACAAAGCATTTTTGCTAGTTGAGTTAAGGATGGCTATACAAAAATATTCCTAGCATTGCTTTTGTGTACCCACGTGTTATGACCCATGTTGATTCATCTAACTGATCTTTACACTGGTTCCTGATCCCCTTCTCATGATAACCTTTGTTGCTTTAAGGTTTCTATATTAGTTCCTTTGGAGTGGGAACATCAAACACTTTCATGTTTTGGGTTTTCTACCTTTTCCTATATCTCCCGTTTGTGCTCTCCCCTTGTCATGTGATCCGAGTTCAACCACATTGCTGCATTTGCCCTAGAGCTAAAGTCCGCATATGAGGGAGAACATACGAGTTTTGGTCTTCTGAGCCTGGCTGACCTCGCTCAGAATGATGTTCTCCAGTTCCATCCATTTACTTGCGAATGATAAGATTTCATTTTCCTTCACGGCATTGCTCAAGTGTTAGTGCACCTGCCTAGCAAGTATAGAACATTCTTGAAATGAGATGCTGTTGAAAGGGAGAGCAGATCAGTGAGTGGATACCGTGGGGTAAGGAATGATGAGGGCAGGAGGAAGGCAGGTGGGGCTAAAAAAGAGTAACACCAGAAAACCCAGTGTTGTCAGAAGGGTTCCATATTTTGAATGTTAATATTCCTGGTTGGGCTAGTATGTTGCATAACTATACAATATTAATATCAGATGAGGCTGGATAAAGAGTCCATGGGATCTTTCCTTATGATGTCTAACAGGTACGTGCAAATCTATGGTTATTTTAAAGTAAGTTAATTAAACAAATAAGCAAACAATTTCCATCTGTTTTCTAGTTATATGGGGCACACATGCAGGTAATGACATAGATTTGTGAGTAAAAAGAGTTTTTAAAAAGACGGTAAAATTTTGGTGCAAAGGAAAACTAGAATAATATCAATATGGACAAAATAGACTTTAATGAATTTTAGTAGAGAATGATTAAAATAATGACAATGACTCTCTAGGAAGATATAACTATCATCTTAAATCTCCATGTCTAACAACGTACTCTCAAACTAGGAAAATAAAAATGGGCAGATGTATAAAAGTGATAGAAAAATTCAGTTACAGTGTGGGGGGTGTAGCTCAGTGGTAGTGTTTGCCTGGTATGCATGAGTCCCTGGTTTGATCCCCAGCACTGAAATCAATCAATAAATAAAATAACCAACTTGATCCAGTGACATTTAGTTTAGAGAAAGTAAGAGTTAACAGAAATTTTAGAAATACTAATGGTTTCAACTGGAAGTAGACATAGTGTGGCATTTTGATTGCCAGATGAGAAGGTAGGAGAAGCCCACCCAAGTCCACCTTCTTCTTGACTAATCATTACTTTCTCTGTGAGCTGCTGAATTCATGTGTGATGGTCTATTTCAGAGAGTCCTAGCACTCTCCCATAGATTGGAGGTGATTTGAGGGTGAGAAGCAGTGTGCGTTTCATAATAGTTTCTTTGTTTCAACAGGATGCTCTTTATTTCTGGACCTTAAAGACTGCCTTTCTCCTGCAAAATGATGCTGCTCACATTACAATGTTTATTATTGTTGCCGTTCTTTTTTCTTTGTTTAATGATCAAAATTAATAGTCAAAATTCAAAGTCTGAATTGCTTCAAAAATGCAAATGGACTCTGATTCTGTCCTGTCTGATTCTGGGACAACTTATGCATTCCCACACCTTCACTTGGACTCTTCATTCCAGACAGTTTTAGAAAGAGGATCTTCTTTGTAATGACCCAGGGGGTAGTTCTTTTATACTCCTGTTCAACAGGAAAGTAAACTGAGTTTCAAAAAATTTTGTTAACTCTTGATGCCTGGGATTTTTACTTTGATTATTTACCCTCGGTTCTTGTCACTATTATCTAGCAAACTTATGCTTCCTTCATTACCCAGATTCTCTTTGAGTCGAAGAATTTCTCAAAGAATTGATGCTCTTCAATTCTTTGGGTCAGAGGTCCCAGCTGATCCATACAGGTACACCCAGAATAGAACAAGTAACACTATTTATTTGGGGTAAAAAAAGAAAGTTTTGTACTCTCTACATTAAGACCCTGTCAATATGCCCTCTCAAATTATATGCTTCTCAAGGGAGGAAGGCTGCTTTAATAAAAATAGATCCTACACGACATGATGTTCTTTGTAATTGGACCAAAGATCACAAAGCACACACACTTACAAGATAATCTGAAAATGAACGGACAAATAATATAGTAATCATCAAATCCTTATTACTTGAAGCCTATCCGCGCCGGGAGGCCCTTTTTCCCTCGCTGATCAGGCCTGACCCCTATTAATTTTAATAGGAGTTAAGTAGTCACATCAAGGAAGTACCAGAGAGGACACTCCCAGCAAGCCTGCTCTGGAGATTAAGACCTCCACTTTTGGCTTTCTACTGAAAATGTGACACAAGGCCTGATGCTTATCTGCTTTTAATTGTGTGTTGTGTGTGTATGTTTTCCTCCCTTCTTTTTTGCAGAGGAGGCAATTTGCAAATCGTTGCTATCTGCCTCCCTACAAGGAAGAGATAAATTATATGAGAGCTGTGGTGTTTGGCCTATTTGATATCCTTTGCTGATAAATTGAGGTGCATAATTAATACTCAATCTTTTCTGATCGACTCCATTGCACAAAAGCTTGAGGATATCTCGCTGCAGTGGAAAGTGACGGTTGTGATTGTGATGCACCCTGGCTTTTTTCATCCTTTTTATCATTATCGTCAAAGATATGCACAGAACACATCTAGCCGAGGTTTTGTTGGACAGCGTCAGAAAGAGCTCAAGGTTTTATGAAGCGGCATCTTCAAAGATTAAGCAGAGACAGGCTTGCTTCTGTGAGCTTTTTAACTTGTAAGTGACATTTCCCTGCGTTTAAATATGCCTTTGTTAGGCTGTGCCTGCAATCAGAATGCAAAAAGAAAAAAAAAAAAAAACCTCGCTGTTGGAACCTGAAACCAAAGAGAAATAGATACTCCTTTAGTTTCGCTCTTGAAATAGGAAGTGGAGAGAAAGCCAGAATCAGAGAAATCAAATTAGATTTAAAATTCCTGTGAACTCTCAGAATGCAAGATCAGGATAAACATTTCTTTCTGAACAAGTAAACCAAACAAAGGAAGACGCTGTTTAGTAAGATTTTGTGACAGATAAGTGAGACTGCACATTTGGTTGGAACCTCATGATTTCAGAAAGAATTTAGAAAATTAGCTCACAAATTCCCCATCTTCCTGACTTACCTATGTCAGGCATATTTATTAAAATCAGACCATTTTGCAGACAAGGAAACTGAGGCTCAGTAAGGAGGCATGATGTCTCAGGCAGATCTAGGATCAGAACACATGCCTTTTGATATTTGGTGCAATTGTCTTTCCAAGAGTTTATAGTAATCTATAAGTCAATAAACACATATGGGATTTAAACAAAGCAGAGAAGAAAGGAAGCCTGCGCCCTTTCCATGGTAAGCCTTTTCCAACTGTCTTCCATCCTCCCTTTCCAGACCCCTGTTTTTTTGAGAATCCAGGCATCAAACTCATACTCATCATTCCTGTTTTTATGTCTGTGTTGCCAGTTCGATTTCTGGATCCCTCTTTTCCTCACTGGTTCTCACTTTTACCCTCTAGGTGACATTCTGCTCATCAAGAGAAGCCAGAGAAAATTCTCAGAGCCTGGAGGGGACAGCAACTTGGGGGGTCTTGGCATTCAGAGAGCCACTATTGCATATTCTTTGTTGCCTTTTGCAACAAAACAAAACTTCTGGAAGGACCATAAGGAGATTCAGTTAGACATATGGCCTGAGACCCAAAGCCACTCTCACTAGACCCAGGTAATTATTTACAAGTTCCTGATTAATAGGATTTTTGTGGAGAAACGAAACTAAACCAAGCTGAGACTTCTTAGTTTTAATGGCCATTCATGAATTGACAAGAACCTGGGAATCCTTGGGGTTCCCCAACACGGGACCATTCGTCCAATCCCCCAAATCTGTAACCTTCATTGCTCAAATATTGATTGAATAATTGAGACAAAGATCTTATAAACTAGGGAACTTACATTCCAGAAGGGAACCAAGTCAAGAAGTAACTAATTGATTTTAAATGCATTCTTAGGTATTAAAAG
The DNA here is from genome assembly GCF_047511655.1 of Castor canadensis. Classification (NCBI taxonomy): domain Eukaryota; kingdom Metazoa; phylum Chordata; class Mammalia; order Rodentia; family Castoridae; genus Castor; species Castor canadensis. The sequence goes on along the minus strand of NC_133388.1, from coordinate 12,281,396 downwards.
ATATCATGGAGAACACAGAGCACAGAAGGGGAGAGAAAGTATGAGGAGAGGGTTTACTTAGGTGGTGACATTTATCGGCCACTTGACCAAGACAGAAACCATTCAAGAACTAGGGACAGAACATTCTAATGAGAGGACATTTTAAGGTGCACCTCTGTGCCCCATTAGGAGCACACATAACAACTAATGAGATAGAGCTAATGCTGCCTGGGAGCTGAGTCTGAGCCTAAGGAATTAACATCCCCAACTGCCACCCATCAGCCTCATAATTTTGGGCAGGTCACTTCTACCTGAAGGTCGTAACCAGTATAAGTGGACCTGAAGTCCAAATCTTCCGACTCTGAGCGATATTCTCTATTGACCATATGTGCCTAGTGGTACAATATAGGACGGTCTTGAAACCAGGTGAAGGAATGTGGAAATGGGCCTACTGGAAGCATAAGTAGGAGGATCACTGTCTGAGGCTGGTCTGGCAAGAAAATGAGAGACCCTACCCAATAAATAACTAAAAACTAAAAGTCTAAAAGTATCTGAGGGTGTGGCACAAGTGGTAGAACACCTGCTTTGCAAGTGTGAGGCCCTGAGTTCCAACTCCAGTACTGCCAAAAAAAAAGGTAGGATGGAATTGCATCTGCAAAGTAGAGAGTCCAGTGAAGAAGTCTTTGCTGGGTAATGGTTTTATGAAGGCAGAGGCTTGATTCAGTAAGAATAAAATATTCCCTATAGGTCAGTCTAGAAATAGGCAGGATTTGATTCCCAATGTCACAGTGAGAATAGTCAGAAAGAGGCAGATGTAAGGAGTTTTTGGAGATAGGAAGCTTCAGAGATGTTATCAAAGGCAAAAAAAAAAAAAAGACGCCAGGGAGACATGGATGGTCTGCACATTCCATGTGCAGTCAAGAGCGAAGTCCCAGATGTCATGGTACAAGGGGGCAGAGAAGCAGCATACGTGCTTGTGGGTTCAGATTGCATGGAAATTTGGTTCCTCCTGGGGATGACCAGAGGTGGTCGCTAACTTTAGATCAGTATTTTCCTCTGAGACTTAAATCATCAAATCCCCCACACACTGAGTGGGTTAGCCCTCTGTGGGTACAAACCCAATTCTGCTTTTGTTTGTTTGTTGGTTGGTTTTGTGTTTTGCAAGCAATGGGAATTGAACTCAGAGCCTTGCTCTACCACTGGAGCCACATCTGTAGCCCTTTTGCTTTTCTGTTTCATTTTTTTTCCCAGATAGGGTCTCATGCTTTTACCTGAGTTGGCCTCAAACCATGATCTTCCTACCTCTATCTCCTGAGAAGCTGTGATTACAGGCATCCACACCATACCCAGTACAAACCCAGCATTGAAAACTTTGAAAATGTGCACTGACGCTGGGGTGCAGCTGAAATCCCAGCCCAGGGACTTGGCAGTGATGTTGGAGAGTTAGAAGCAGATGAGGTTATCATTTAAGAAGTGGTCCTGGTGGGATCTGTCACACCAATCAGGAGAAAACCTTTGTGATTGGCTGTTGGATGGGATGAGCAGTCTATGATACACCTGTTAGTGCCCAGGAGAGCTCTCTCAGCAAAGTGGTCTTTGGCACAGAGCTTTCCCTGGTTTGAAGCTGTCCTAGCTGGGTGTCAGAACCACCCACCCACTGTCTGGCTCCGATGTGCTGCTCACTGCTCTTTGAGCCTCAGTGGCTCTGTCTATGGAGGTAAGTGTTGTACTCAACCTGAGCATTTGTCACTGGCTGGTCAACTTCCCATTGCAATTGAATCAGTTAACACTTTGATAGCTGTGCATCAGACTTTTTGAGCCTGATTAATGAGTCCAGAAAATAGGACAACTTCCTTGAGTTCCTGAGTGTGCAAAGGTGAATGGCAAATTTTTGTTTGGACCATGGTGATTTTCTAGTTCTAGAAATATTCCTCTGTTGCCAGGCGCCAGTGGCTTACACTTTGCTTCCACTAAAATCAGCACTGGAAGAAACAGGAGTTTTTATAAACATTTCTCTACATCTGGACCATAGGGCCCTTTATTAGTGACACTTCTGAGCTCTCTTACTGTACTCAGTTGGCAAAGGGGAGTTCAGTGCTCACAGAATGTAATTCAAGAGCCAATAAAAGTTGATTACATGCATATGAGACGTATGGACTGGGGGTAGGTGTCTTGGAGGGCTTACAAAGAGGGTGTCATGTTTCATCTTTTGCATGGGGCTCCATAGCCAGGGTTGGAGCTTATGAAGCCACAACATCTACATCGTCCCTCTTACTAAACATCATATAAAGAGAATTGTGTTCTCATTCAAAAATACATCAGCAGGATCATAGTGCAAAAAGAGGTTCAGGTTTTCTGTCAACGTTAGCTGTAACTGGAGAGTCTTGTGAGAAACTCAGTAGCTAATTAGGAGATGGATTAGGTCATCTTTAACTGTGAACGATTAAAATGAAACTGTTCCTTGGTTGGAGGAGTGACAGCTGGAGATACATGGTCTTATGTAACAGATGAACTTTTTTTTTACCTTAAAAATATGTAAACATAAAGCTATATTTTTCCCCCAAATTACAGAATCTACCATTAAGTACTATTGAGAGGGATTTCTTTTGTTTCTAACAAAAGGAAATGACTGGATACTCAACGGTTTTCTCGAAAGCCTTGGCCATAGGAATACCCAAGCCTTGTTGGAACCTGTGTTGAGACACAGCCACCTCAGGATAGTGACAACGTGGCAGCTGTTTGCCAGCCCCACGGCACAGCTGGCTTTGAACAGGAAACGAGAGAAACCTTCTCCAGGGAAAACTACAGGGAGTTTTTGGTGAGCAGAATGCAATTACCCCAGCTGGAAAGGTGCCAGAGTAGATAGTATACACCCGGCTGTCGCAAAGGCACCGTGGGGCTCTCTCCCACATAGACTGTGTTTTAAACAGAAGGGACAATGTGAATGTAATTATGATTATCTTAATCACTGAAGGTAATTAAATGATGTGAATTACTATAATATTTTTCCGTAAATTCTCTAACTTTTCAGGACCACGAGTGATGGACTCAACAGCTGAAAACAATGGATTCCTAACAAATGGTTTATCAGTTGTCATATTGTTGTGATTAACTTCTTCAAAATTATTGACAGACATGGAGTAAGTCTTGAGGAGTTGATGTGATGACTGTGACAGCTGGGCCTGCTTTTGCCCACAGAGAGGCAGGCCTGACCTATACCAGGCAAAGTTTCTCTCTAGAAACTTACTTCAGACTTTCATAAACTCTTGATAGCCACTTCCTGTATAGAACAGTTGGAAATACAGTATGAAAAAACATGTGTTTCTTATTATTCCCAATTTACAGATGAGAAAATCAAGGCAGAAAGAGATGATCTGACTTGTGTGCAAACACATATAGGTAAACATTAGAGTGATGACACTGCATGGGTCCTCACATGTCACCAGAGAAAGCCTGAATCATGCATCTCATTCTTCCCCTCTAAAATGTTAATTTATGTCTCTCAACATATTTTTTAGTGTCAGATTTTAAAATTATGTAAGATGTAGTTTTGAAGTTGGAGCCATCAAAAAGTTCAATCATGACTAGTTGACTAGAAAATATATTTGATAATAAAAATTCAGTTCAAAGAATGGATTACATAATCCATTTTGCTAAACATAGCTTGCAAGTGTATCTAATGAGAGCCAACTCTGAAATCAATCATTTGAGAAACTAAACTGTTAAAGTTCTTGTGAAGTAGTTTCCTGATAAATGGAGTCCTTTGACAGAGTGTCGGGGTAAATACAGTGCTCTCATGATTGATCCTCAGGAATCTTGAGTTATTTTAAAGAGGATATTTCATTTTTATATTTGTATGTGGTTGCCATGAATGACATGTGTGGATTCAAATTCCAGTTGTGCCTCCAACTCAGTGACCTTGGATGTGGTCCTTCATTCTGGAGTGAGATGTCAGGAGACGGAATAAGGCTGACAAAATATGCATAGCTGGAATGATTACGTGATGTACACAGAAATGCCCAGGACGACATCTGCCACACAGAATGAGCCCTGAAGTTTGTTTTTAAAAAAAATCACTTCTTAGAGTTATTTACAGTTACTTACCTTCAATCAAAATAAAATATTAAAAGAATTTAGAAGACACACTTCTCAATAAATATATTAATTAATTTTCCTGATTATCCCTAGAGACTTCATTTGGGTATTTAACTTGAAGGGCTGAATGAACTAAAACACACTTAAGATATAAAAATCATTTAAAAAAGTAGAAACAGGAACACAGCAGAGAACTGTTTCTAATGCTGAGAGGCCCAAGGCATTTGAGTGTTGTGAAACTTGTGTCTTTTATTTGATGGGTTTTGGCCTCATTCTTTCATTTATCTACTATCTGTTAAATGCCTATTAAGAGGCATGCATTTTAGTAGGTGATTAGAACATAAGGGTATTTTAAAGAAATAAAGGCAAAAAGTACACTCTTTAATCTCAAGAGGCTCACTGACTAGCTGTTAAACACGTGACTGTTAAATAATTTCATATAATAATTATATTTATTTGTAAGTGATGGCAGCATTAGGTCAAATCCACTTGGAGGCTCTTTAATGGTTGCTAGATAATTTCCAGTGTCTTGAAGCCTCATGAATCCTCAGTCACAAGTCATCAGCTACGAAAAGGGATAAAAGGGCAGGCACATGTTTTACTGAGATGTCATGGGCTTCCATATTGGCTCAGTGTGGGGCCCTTCTCACATGGCAAGAAGGACCCTTCACAAAGCCAGGAAACGTGTGCAAACTGACAGTGCCATTTTTAAAATAACATTGTGATACAGGTCTTGCTTCACATAATATCTTTGGGGAATAAATGGGGCATCCGGGTTTAAGTCTCAACAAGCATGCAAAACCCAGATTAGCTAATGTAAAGAAGTTGTTCTTTTGTGAGGACCAATTATTTTATACATTTAAGCAAAAGTATTGGTTAATTTCATGAACCGATGCTTGTCCTTTGCAAGACAGGCAATGTTCCATATTAAAGCTAGAGTAAAAAAAATCTTCAGGGCCCTGCCAATTTGGTGCATTACCTCAAACTGTTGTTCCTTTTTGATCATGGCAGATATAAGAAAATGAGAAGGAACAATAGAAAAAGTAGGAGAAACAGGGGAGTAGAAATTGCAAATCTGGAGGTCCCCCTAATACCACCTGAAATTTTGTTCACACTTATACATCACCATCTTCTGCGTTCATGTCTCAGGCCTCCTTCCCAAATAAATGGTCTGCTTGTGCCCATGAATTTCTTCCAAAACAAGTGTCTGCTTCTTGGCTTATTTGCAAAAATCCAACTTTAAATGTAGTATCTAAATTTCCTTCTCCTTGTCAACTTGTGACATTTAGGACAAGTCACAATTTTTATTAAGTATTTACGCGGAAGTTAGAGTCTCAGCTTATACTTAAAGCATTTTTGGACATTGGAGAATTAGGATCTCAATCTACAAAATAATTTTGTTGAACAAGTTGCTCAAGTAGTTGTGGGGGTAGCTTGTAGTCTAACGCTCTAGCTATGTACTCTGGGTAAGTTGCTGGGCAGTTTTAGCTTCCTTACCTGAGTGGATTGGACCTCTGGATACCTTCAACAGTTTCTTCACCAATAACTGACAGTGGTTGACTCTGGTGACTTGCGAAGTAATTGTTGGCCCAATATAATTTTCATCTATTTCTTCATTCCTGAGCATCACAGGCCACAAAAACGACTGGTGTCCACTCTTCCTTTGCAATCTATGAAGTACTGGAGAATCTGCATCCCTTCCTTTTCTTGAAGAAAGGGGCTGCCTTATGGCTTTATGACATTGTCATAGCCAAGTCTTGTCTTCTCATCCCAATCAACTGAAGCAATATTAAGATGAATCTTGTGAAGGCACAACTGGACATGCACACGTGTGAACATACCCACACCCACGAGAGTTATGGAGGTCATGGAGTTATGGAGATAGAATGGAATACTTTCCTATCTTTTTAGTCTTGGGCATCTTTAGGATCAAGACTTGGCATGTGGCTGTAGCATTTCTATTAAGATATAGTGAATTGGGGAAATTAAATATGAGTTGGAAACAGGACTTGTTTAATGTGCTTAATTTACATAACCTTTTGTGCCAGTAAAAGATTGTGTTTAGCTGTAGCTGGGTTCTTGGAAAGACCATCTAGTTTCTTTTCCTTTTCCTATCCCTTTCTAATAATCCCTTCCAGAACCCCCAAGAATGGAGACTTTTGGAGGCTGCCTTTAACATCAGGCAGCAAGGCACACCCCTGCCCCCTTGCACTCTTATCGTGAGAGTACACCATATTTTTCATTTCTGCAACTTGCATTGGCAATCTGTTTTAGCATAATTTACACATTTACACATTTTAGAGAGCAAGGCACAGTCATGCAACTTAATTCCAAAAAACATAAGCAATGAAGCCTCCCTCTGCACATTAGCCTCGCAAAGCATGAGGACTCCTCTGCAAAAACCCAGTGCAAGGCACAGGGTTTGCAATTGCCATCCAGCGATACCTCTGCTTGTCATTGTCCAACACGCTCTCTGGATTGGTCAGTTATAGCCCTATCAGGTTGACCTTTAAATACTGGTTTTGGGTCAGCCTGCCTGAATCCAGTGTTTCTTCTCCCTTGCAGGCCTCGTGGTTCAGTAGCATCCGCCAGTCACCGGGACTCTGCAGAAGGACAAAAACAAGCTCCTCTAGTTGTTCTATTAAGTGTTATTTCACAGATACATCCTCTTGAACCCACCATTTCTTTTCCTTTTTTTTTTTTTTTTTAAAAACTCAGGGCTTTGTGGTTGACAGACATGTGCTCTAGCACTTGAGTCACACCTCCAGCCCTCCTTTGCTGTGGTTATTTTGGAGATAGGGTCTTGTTTTGTGCCCAGGTCAGCCTTGACCATGACCTACTATTTTAACTTTCTGCCATAGTTGAGAATGACATGTGCATGTCATGCTGGGTAAAACGTACTCAGCTATTGACTGAGATGGGATCTTGTGAACTTTTTACCCTGGCTGGCCTCAAACTTCAATCCTCTTGGTGTCAGCCTCCCAAGTAACTAGGATTACAGGTGTGAGCCACCAGTACCCTGCTTATTTCTTTGGAATGAGTTTACAAAGCTTAGGTGAAACAGAGCTGATGACTCAAGAAAGAAGCATTTTTGGAATTGTCCATAATTAGGGGTTAGTTTCACCTCTTTCCTTTTGATCCCATATAGTTGGAAGCCTTAAAGATGAGCCAGGCCCCTGGACGTCCATTTTTATCTCTATACGGAGAAGGGAAAACAGGTCTGTAGTAATCCTGCGGGAAGGAATTAGTGAGAGTTGTACATACAGGAATCTTAGCATGTTTCCTACTCCACTCATACCAATGTTCTTTTCTTTTCAATGGTGGAATGTGGAGCTCTAGTTAGAAACAAGGAAAAGGAGGAATGGTTTGCTGAACTAAATATGACTCTCATCTCTCCAGAGGGAGGCTCTTCTGAAAGACACTGTTTGTGACCCCCTGACAGTTGCCTTCCTACACAGGGTAATTGAGTTTCTCTCCTATTCAATCTGGTTGTTTCCTTAAAAACAGTGATTAAAACAGATTTACTGGAGGGCAGGATGACATTTATATGGACGAGAGGCATTTTCTTGTTCATTTTGTTTGGGGACTAACCTTTCAGAAAGGGTAGATTTAATTTAGGGAACACTTCATTAAGAGGGAACTGATCACAGGAAGAATATTCTTACAATGGAAAAATGCCATCCTTTCAGTAGGGTGTGCTCAGTTTTAAAAAATCTGACAGTTCAGGGAATTGAGGATTTGGGGAGGCGGGGTGAGCTTCTTTGAGTTGGTGGTTCTTGGATTTCTTTCCTTTTCTCTCTTCTGTTTTTCCCTTTTTGATTTTGAGTAATGACCGGTGCAGGGATGTCTACATCCAGATTGCTGGCAACTTTTGATAATGTGTACCAGGTCAGGGTCCTATAAATGGGGACACTTTGGTGATAACTGAGTGTTGAGTGTGTTCAGACTGTGATCAATCTCTCCACTTACCCTCAAAAATCCAACTCCTGTTATTAGGGTTATTTTGAGATCTTTAAGGACTTGTTGTAGGCTGAGTCTTTGAGGGAAACTAGGATGTCTATCTGAAAACTTCAAGGAATAGGACTGACTTTATTAACTTAGAAAACCAAAAGCCTGGGGAAATGTGTATTAGACAAAAGCCACATTTATTGTCAGCATTCTTCCTTCTAGAGAGAGCATAAAGGTGCTCAGCTATGACCCTTGGGTTGTCTTTGGCAAATTCTTTTGCACAACAAGGATTTTCTTATGTCTTCTCATTTTGTTGTTGGGTTTTCTCTCTGCCACTCATGGCTGTTTAGTTGAGTATTCTCTTATAGTTGAATTTCAAAGAGATTGTTTTAGATTAGGTTCTCAAAGATCTCTTCAGTTCTCCTCCTTGAACTTGGAGTGTGTGCCCAAATACCAGGGCATCATGTGCCTTCCTCTTGAGCATAGTACCAGTACTGATAATATGACGTCATCAAAGCTCCAGTTTTAAAGATGCCCTTATCAATTAAGTTTAGAATCTAACGTGAGCCATCTTAAGTTGTATGCAATAAATTAGTATTGTCTCTTTATTATTGAAGTATTTCCTAGCCTGGAAAAATTTCTTTAGTGAGTGAAAAATGCGGTAAGTTTTCTAACAAAACCATCTACTGTGAATGATGAGGTACTTATGGTTTTGTAGCATTTGTGGGTCAGAAAATATCCTGGGTACAAGCTTATTTATTTTTATGAATTATATTTCTTAAAAAATAAATATTTCTCAGTGCATGTTTTAACAAATTTTTCCAGGCAAAATTTACCATTGTTTCATCTTTTAGGATTTGGAGATATAAGAATCTTGGTGCATGGTGATACTGTGAAGCAGGCATTCTTATGTGCTGCTTGCAGGAGGGTAAATTGGTTTGATTTTTATGGAGGGCAATTTGCCAATGTACATCAGGAACATTAAATATGTTGGTGCCCTTTGACCTATTAATTCTATTTCCAGGAATCCATTCTAAGCAAGTGATCCAACATAGATAGCTATTTTACATGAATTGGTTTATTGAAGCACTACTGTAATCATGCAGAAAAAAATGTAATCTATAAAATGCCTTTAAACAGGTGAATAGGTAAAATTTTATATGTACACATTAGGTTATGTTATGTTAATAAAAATGCTAATGATATAAGGAAAATGCTTTTGATGATGTTAAAGTCAAAATGCAGAATTCAAAGTTGTATGAATCATGTGAACTCAACTCTGTAAAACGTACGTGCATAAAGATGTAGAGAAGTCATGCCAAGTTGTTCATTACTGATTATCTTCTCTTCTTGAGATTAGAGGTCATGTTTCTCTTCCTTTGTATATTTCCCATTTATTACAAACGCATACAAGAATTAAAAACATTCTAAGTACTAATCATAATCTGGCCTGCATTGTGTATGTGCAAGTGTGCGTACAGGAAGGATTTTTTTAGAGAAATAAAATTTGTCTAGCAAGAGAGATAAAACAAAGAAAGAGTTGAGAGCGAAGTTCACATTTTTCAAACCAACTTGTGCTTCTAAAATAAAATCCTGCATCTCCACAAACTAGGTTCCTGGAAGCTGACCAAAATCTGCTCAGTAATATTAATTCCACTTAAAAAAGGGAAGAGAACATATTGAACTGCATTTGCTTATGGTCTGGGTGCTTGGAAGATATCAGTTGGTGAGTACCGAAGTGATGTCTGCATGTTTCTATTTGCATTTCGAAAATTGACAGATAATTGAAGGGAATCAGCGTAGGAAATTTCTCAGAGGAAGGCAGCTGAGAAGCCCGAGGAAACCTGCCTACAGAGCCATGCTGGTGTCCCGGGTCTGGTGGCAGAACATTTTAGAGCTGCATTCTTCTTTAGTGAGGAGCGAGGAGTGGACTCTGCCCAGTTTGCTGGGACTGGAAAGAGCTCCACCCGGCTGTGCAGCCTGTGCAGTCCACTGTTCTCTATTCAAAACTTTCTCAGTTCCTTCACTTAGGTTTTTGTAACAGTGCTGACATCCTCCACAGGAAGTCATCAGAAACAGTGATGCATCTTAGTGCCTTTCAAAGGGTCCACAGAGATAGTTCAGAGACCAGTCTTGCTCCTTGGCTGACACTATTTCTTAATTAATTTATTAGCTTTTTAATTAGAGATGGTAGTACTGGCTTTACATTAAGCAAATTTTCAATATGCATATTTTGAAAGAGACATGAATGGAACAGTGTTTTAAAGGTTGCAGGCAGGCACAAAATATGCATACTGATAGGTTTTTAAAAATGGAAACCAGATAAAAGTGGAAAAAATAGATTTTTTCCCAGAGAGCGAGAGAGAGAGAGAGAGAGAGAGAGAGAGAGAGAGGGAGAGAGAGAGGAAGATGAGGAGAGGGAACAGAAACAGAATGAAAGGAAACTTTAGTAACAATAGCATGCACTGTTTGTCCTACCTGTGTACATTTGAGAATCAAATACTGAGTGTAAGTGAAAGTTTGAATTTACCACCGCACTCTTCCCCGGGGGCAGGGCTCAGGGCACAGAAAGCAAAAGGAATCTCTCTGAGCAGGCTGGTTGCATGTCTCTGTAGCTAGTGTTCAGCCTCCCACAAAATGTATTTATTTAACAAATGTCACCCAAAACAGCTTGGTAGCAGATGAGGTTTATTTAATGGCAGTAAAACAGGTGAAACATTCCCTACATTTTTCGTCTCTGTTTATGTTTCTATCAAAAAAAAAAAAAAATCGAGCTACTTACAGCTCTTTACACTCAAACAGAACCACAGCCTGCACTTGAGAAATAACACAAATTTTGCTTAGTAACCGGGTGTGGAAAATACAAATCTCTGTTTTTTTTTTTTTTTTTTCAAAGCAATTTAAGATTTCTCTGCCTAGAGGACAAGACCATCAAATCTGGACTCCATCTTATTTTTATTTATTTATTTATTTATTTATTTATTTCTAATGCTTTCCACTCAAGATTTGCAGTTTCGATTTGGCACGGGCATTAAGTTCCTATTTTAGCTTTACTAGGCTTTGGAGTACCCTCTCAGTGAGGAAAAAACCACCGATGTCTTCCCCGGCCCTTTCATCTGTAACCTTTCTCCCAGTGAATGCTAATTGAAAAAGAAAGAACACCACTAATCTTGGAATTTAAATGCATTTAACAAAACCAATCTCACTTTAAATTGTTGTTTCGCCGTTCCGTTTTCCCTAACAGATGTCGAGAAACTGCAATTCCTATTAAGAACACTTGACTGTTTACTCAGCTCTGGATCTTCAGCCCCAGCCCGCATCAATCTAAATGCGTTTCGAGACGTCAGGTCCCCGAAAAGTGCAGACGGTTTGTCGGTTATTTTTAAATGTATTCTTCACATAAAAGAATCACAATGTTTTCCCTTTCACTGTCATCCCTTCTCTTTTTTAACGACGGCGTCGAGAATTGGCATAGAAGGGAGTTTTTATGACCCGTTTCACTGAAGATGCTTTTGATGTGAGCTGGTGGCTTTGTCATGGAGCAAATGAAATTATTAGTTAAGTTTATGAAATTGATCAGGAAGAAATGAGCTGTCCGAAGTTCTGCAGCCCAAATGCCTGACCTGGGGAGTGGAGTTCTAGTTCTTGATGACATGTACACAAGTGGGTGGGTGCTGGACACAAGGGGGTGCTGGGTTGGGGACCCTGGCTCTACAGTGGCTGGCAGGTGGGAGCAGGAAGAACCCCATGTCCATCCAACATCTGAATCTAGAAACCTCTCCTGTTCACTTGGCCTGCCCCTCGGAGAATCTTATCGTCGTTGTCACTTGTTTAAAAGCACTTGTTTAGCGCCTGGCATGTAACATACATACACTGCACGCTCAAGCTGCGTGATTTTGCGGTGCTGTGTTTGCGCCAGGTTGTAGCGGCCCTTGTCATTTTGCCAGTTACCAAGCTGCACAATTTGGAAAGATGTATTTTCAGAATTCTCAGCATTTTGACGTGTTTTCCCTTTCCAGTTCCCTGTCCCTCTTACTCAACTTATTAAGAATGAGAGAGGAAAAAAATGCAAATGGAGCAAAAGCATCAATTCAAACACTACAACTCAACAGGGCTGTGAACCCACTGGTGTAGGACACCTGGGGACATGCCAAGTATAGAGCACAAGCACGCTATGTGATCACTTGCACCCTGTGTAGGATCTGGGTGGGTATGACACATATTTGCAAGGGTTAGATAGATGAGAAAATGAATTCTTGAAAAGACCCCAAAACCAGTCTGTTAAAGAGGCCAGGCTGGTCCTAAAACTAATGTCCCATTTGCTAAACTAATACGGGCTGGCAGTACTTCACTTTCTCCTCCTTATCTCTCTCTCTTCCTCTTTCCCTTTCTCTCTGATATATATGTTAAGTCTTTTACTACATGGTAGGTTTGTAGAGGGCAGAAGCTCATCTTGATTTAATTTTGTAAGGTCCCCAGAACGCATGCCGGTGGCTATCTGTGCAATTGTGGTAAACGATGAATTGCAGAACTGCTCAATACACTCATCGCTACTATTGCATCACGTCTGTTTCTTATGTGTGAATTTTCCTCCACATGTTGGTCTCACTGGCCTGTAATATAAAAAAGAGATATCTGGTGCATTGTGTCCTGGCCCCCAAGTCACATGGAGAGTCAGGTTCAGATTGATTGAGCACCCCTCTCTCTCACACCCTAACTGATTGTCATGTTTCTGACTCTAGCTGGGTGTCGGAGCATCTTTGGATGAGAACAGGATTAAATGTAGAGATGATCAACCCCTACTGAGATGGCTCTGGACTTGGGAATTCTGGCCTGTGTCTGGAGTTTTCTCTCTGGTAGCTTCAGGAAAATTATCTTCAGTGAGATTTGGTGCCTCCTTCTAAGTGCTGAAAGTAAGTCATCCTCTTGGGGAGACAGAGTATGGAAAATGGGTGGCTCATCTTATATGTGCAGAGTAAGTTCCAGTCTAATTTAGTAGAAATTGTAAGTTTAGGGATTCAAATCAGCAAGACAGTGGCTCAAACTGTGTCCTCCTGAGCTTTACTGACTCCCAGTGAGCTCCCATCTGATTTATTTTCTTTCTCTTTGTCTCTCTGTCTCATTCCTGCCTCCCCTCCTATCTGCCTGTCTATTGCTTGTTTGTTTCTGTCTCTCATGCTCCCTTTTTGTCCTCTATCTTCTTTCCTTTTCTTTCTGTCTACTTTCCTCTGTCATGTTTTTTCCCTCTCTCTTTTGCAAATCCTGTTCCCAGGCTTTGTTCTTTCTTTGTGAAGAGCCACAGGAAAGCTGAACCCAGAGGGAGGTTCAGGAGGAAACTCTAAAGCATTTCCTTGTCTCCAGGGAGGACCAAGGCTGACTTGGTCCAGGGGGGTTTGAATGAGGACATGTGACTTGGAGTCCCAATCCAGGGCAGAATGTTCATCAGGTTTTCTGCACTCTGGAATGCTTAGATGCTTAGAACCCCTCTTCCCCTGCTGACGGATATGGCTGTGAAGCTATCTGAGAATCTGAAGGATGGATCCAAGTTCTGCTGATCTCTCTGGAAATTTAACCAATTTAAATTTACAGGGATATGTTTCCACGCTGTCCTTTGGGCTTCCTGATAGTAAATGGGAACACAGGAAGTAGACGTGAAGATTTCACATCTTAAGGCCAGCTACTCAGGGAGTGGAGACAAAAGGATCAACCTGAAGCTCACCCTTGGCAAAAGCAGGAGATGCTATCTGAAAAAGCAAACTAAAAGCAAAAGACCTGAAGGCATGCTCAAGAGGTAGAGCGCTTGTCTAGCAAGAGTACCAAAATCTTAAGCTAATTCAGACCAAGCCCTTTGTTTTATGCAAGAAGAAACCAGACCTCAAGAGAGTTCAAGAGACTTTCCCAGAGTTCTACAGCAAAAATGAAGAAGAAAAATCCAAACACAGGTCTCATGGTTTTCTTTTCTTTTTCTCCATTCTGTACCCATTATGTCTTAGGAAGGGAATGAGAGAGATTGCGCAGAAGACAAGGAGGAAGGAGAGAGCACTGAATCCCTAGTGAAATGGCTTTCTCCAGCCATCCATGAGCTGTGGCACACACTCTGGTTTGGGAATCAAAAGACCACTGATGAAGGTAGGGGTGCCGCTCAGGGCACAACACTTGCCAACATGCGTGAGGCCATGGGTTCCAATCCTAGAATTCCCCCCACCAAAATAAAACTTACCAGAACCAGCTGTGTGGAGCCAGTCTTCTCCCTCTGCCCTCTGTAACTTCCTTTGTCTCCAACAGTTCTTTTCAGTATTCCCTCTCTTCTCCCTCCTTTACAAGATCCAGAGTTAAGTTCAACCAGCTCCAGTGAGCACCTCCTCATCTTTCACCATTTTTAAGCAGTGGATGTTTCACTCTACCCAGTGAGTGCTTGAGTCACCTTTCATGCCCCATTTTATAGATGGTGAGACTGAACTTGAACTTCTCACATGTGTGCTTTTCTCTTCTCCTTTCAGGAGACACAAACTGCGTATAACAGTAAGAATATCAACTTTGGAGTCAGGTGCATTTTTGCTAAAATTCTTTTTTTTTAAATGTTTCTCAGCACTGTGTAATGACTTTGAACTTCAGCTTGCTCCTGTCCATGGGAATTAGGATGCCTCCTTTGCAGAAATAATGGAGGCTAAGTAGGAGTATGTATAGGAAATCACCCAGCCCCATGCCAGAGAAGTTGACTCTCCAGGAGGGGAAAGGAAGAGAAAACCGATTGTGGGTACCTGCTACACTCCAGCATGGAGCTGGGTTCTGAAGGTGGGAACAGAGGAGATAAAAGGATCTTCCTACATATGTAATTTCATTCTCTTCGTTCAGGAGATTCAAGCAGAGCCCCCCACTAGGATTGAGTCATGCTTCCCAGGTTTGAAACTGTCAGAATGCTTGAGAAAACAGCACCACAAAAACAACTACTGGTGGGAACAGAAATAAACGAGTTCTTAATGAGGCAAAGACAGTGGCTGGTACAGCAAATTCGGTTCCCACAGTAGCTGTCATTCCCACCCGTCTCCCAGCTTCTTCTGTACAGTGACCCACTGGGCCCCTGTGTAAGAGCACAGGAAGGAAGTAGCCAGGATTGTGAGCAGTGAAATGCACCTGTCTACCTGGGCGTCTTGCCTGTGGCCTTAGAAGAAAAGAGAAGAATGCGTGGGAACTGCGGTAATTAGAGTAACTTAGATTTCAGTTCATAGGTGTTAATCCAGGTGGTCCATATCCAGAGGATAATGAGGAAATGCATGGCATTGCTTAAGCCTTTCAGAGGGTTTGGTGTGAAGATTACAGGTGGGGCCTGGAACCCTGATTTGACACCTACATGGTTATCCAAGAGCCCTTGTGCAAAAAAAAAAAACCAGCTAGGCTTTCCAAAACCTCTTCAGGCTCTTCATTGGTTCTCAGCTTTAATAAAAACAAAACAAACAAAACAGAATGCTGAGGCAGTCCTATGTTCTAGCCTTCTTGCCTCCCCTCCCTTTGGAAGGCTGGCCTAAGCTCAGTTCCATGAGCAGCCAGGACTGTCCTGTGCTTCTGGCCTCTACCTCACCCTTCACAGTCTGGCCCTGTCGGCACTGGGCAGCCTTCCCTCTGGCTGGGATCTGTAGGCCTTCCTCCCCTGAGATAACTTCTTCCTCTAAATGGCCTGGCTTTCTCCACTGTGCCAATCTTTACAAGTGAGCTATCGAGCTCCTAGTAAAACAACACGCCTTCAATTCTCTGTTTTCAATGTGCCAGGCAGAGTGCGATGCTCATTAGTAGGCATGAGCGCATTTGTGTTAGTGAATACCCAGAAGGCACTGCTCTGACCTATCTAATGGAGGTGAAGTCATTGCCTGGCTGTGTCTCTGTGATATGTGCTTCGTGTCCTATACTTTGGAAGCAAGTGACTTAGGGTAGAATTCTAGCTGGGCCAGTCCCCAGATGTGACTTTGGACCAATTGTTAAATTTTTTTGTGCCTTGTCTGTTAGTTCATCTGTCAAGTGGAGAGATTCCTCTTCAAGTATAAAGATAAATGCCACTCCTACCCCAGGTTATTGTGAAGATTAAGTGAGTTACATGGAAATTAAAGAACTGAGGCCTGGGCATTGGTCATGTCCAATACAAGTCAGCTCTGAAATGTCAAAGACATGAGCAAGAAGGCCCCGGGAGGGTCCAATCCCAGTCTATGCAGATGGAAGGACTTGTGTTCAGAGGGCAGAGACTAGCCAAGCTAATGTAGTGATAGGGGCTCAGACAAGACCTCTGAAGCTTTGTGACACTGAATCTGAATGTTATTATGAGTATGCATACACAAGCACAGGGGGGAGAGAGAGAGAGAGAGAAAGAGAGAGAGAGAGGAGAGAGAGGCAAGTGGGGAGGATGGAGGGATGGAGAGAGAAGATGACGGCAGCCTGTTTCCGAATCTGAGCAGATTTCTCATTAGGATAACATTCAGCTATTCTTATGAGCAGATAGAAGAAAAGGAGGAACTCATCTCTGGGCCTGCTTAGAAGCACGCAGCAGCAGAAGGTAATCAAGCTGCCTTGAACCTTAGCAACTGCTTGGCTCCGAGTTGAGCACGAGCTATCTTTGTTTCCCTATCTTTTCCCGAAGCCTTTAGCAATCGCTAACAATCCTATTTACTCTGTGTACCAGACAAACACAGTTACCGTTGCCATCTCACTATTTTTATCTAATATTGAAATTTCTCTCCCTAAGAGCAGCCCAGAATACATTATGATATCTGCTGAATAAATGATGTGCATAATACACTGTGCCGAGATGGTATTTATGAAGCTCGGGACTCACTGAAATGAAGGAATCATTCCGTTTTCCTTTCAAAGGAAATTCAATTGGATACATTTTTGAGAAAGCAAAGACATGGCTTAAAAAGAAATAAACTCCATGCAAACTTTTGGATTCAAGGTCAAGGCTTGTACTCCTCTCTAGGGCCCTCCCCACCCTAACTTGGTGGGATAGAGCACCCTGTGGTTTCTCTCATGCTTTCTCAGCATAGATTGAAGTTGTCTCCCTGTTCTAATGTGAGGCATTTCCTATCAGTAGCATCATCACTGTCATTTTTAAGCATAATGACATGTCAAATGCAGTTGATAGTGTTCCAGACACTGCAAACCGTTCTCTGCAAGCATCACTGAGTCAGAGGGATCTGGAACGTTCTCACTCTGCTGAAGAGGAAGCTGGCCGCACCGACAAGGCTGGGAAGCAGATTGCTGAATCTTCAGTGGCTTTGCCAGCTGTATTAAGTGCTTGATATTCACTATGTAATTGTGTTTCGCTCCTAACACTACCACGTAGCCCATGATGTTTGTACTAATGATATTAATGAAACCATTCTTTGCTGATCACAGTAGTTTATAAAGTACCATCTGAACTCCCCATTCTCCAATGACACACTGGGGAAGTGAGGTCAGGAGAGAAAGAAGGGATAAATTGTGCAAGGTCCCATGAGGAATAAATGTGGAGCTGGGGTTCAAGATAGGCTTTTGTTGCAGGCTGGTGGCGAAGGTTCTTGCCTTCACTAGCCAAAGAATTGTCCAGTGAGACTGACTCACAAGACAACAAGGTCAGAACTTAAGTAAGATTAATTAGAGAAGGAGGAAAAGCTGCCCTTAGAGATGGACAGGGAGCCCAGAAAGTCGGTAGCTCCCTGTCATTTGCAGAGGGGGTTGGTTTATGTGGTCCTTTTTGTTGGGGAGGGCAGTTAGGAGTCAGGGGTGGAGTGATCTTTTCATATATCTTTGTAAAACACACTCTGCTGGGGAGGGGAGGGGCAGGAGCCAGGAATGGAGTGGTCTCTTAACATATCTCTGCAGGAACATATACACAATTCTGCAAAAGCCTCCTGCTTATCAGCCTTGTGCCATTTTGAGGCATCCTCGGGGGGCCATGACTTGTGAAACCGTCCATTCCTCTATAGGATGTGGGGCCACAGTGCTTTCATGAGAGATGGGAGCACTGGCTCATTTTGTCTTCTGATCCCCCAGACCCAACAAGTCCCCCCTCTGAGACAAGCATCCAGCTGCCATTGGGGGAAAAGGGAAGGTAACTCATCTAGCTAATTCCTGTTGACAGTGGAGCAGAAGATGGGGGAGAAACAGGGGGCACTCATCTCAGGGGTTGATCTGTGTGGCCTCCGGGGGACTCCAACAGAACTGGACGGAGGGTTCATGTGTCGGCAGAGGTGAGTATTCTTTAACTAAGAGCTGGAATTTTATCTTTTGTACATGTAGAGATATAAACTTGGAAAGAGCATTTATTATACAAGGCCCAAATAGGAGTATTAGAAGGAGCATAAAAAGGAGGCCAGCCAGAGGTAGTGCCCAAGGAGCCCACTCCATATGTTGTTCCAGAAGGACCACAAATTGGCTAGCTCTTCTCTCTTTTTTGTAATGAGTTCTTGTAAGTGTTGTTCCATGTCTCTGACCACCCCAGATTTGTTAGCATAAAAGTAACATTCCTTAGTTAGGAAAAGGCGTGTTCCACCCTTTTCAGCAGTTAATAGGTCAAGTGCATGCCTATTTCGGAGCACTACTGATGTGAGTGAATCTACCTAGTCTTGTAAAGCCACTATGGACTGTGAGACCAATTCTGTATCATCATTAAACTCTGTTGACAGCTTTTGGTAGGTGTAGGCCAATGAGGAGATGCCCCCAATGAGAGTACCTATTCCAGCTGTGATCCTATAGCTATGAGTAGGGGAATGATTTGGACAGCCTTCTTTGATCAAGTGTGGGCCAGTAGAGGAATAGGGAGAGATTGGTTGTTAGAGATAATATTGATTTGTGGGGTTAGAAGGGCTAGAGTGCCCTCCAACTGGGGGGCAGACAAGCATAGGCTGTGGCTCCACAAACAAAATAAGTTCCCGGATAGGGTGAACACTGGAGGACGAAATGTTAGATCAGTTGTTAGCATCATTTTAACACAAAACTTTTTATAAATCTTCCCTGGTGGCCTCGACCCATGTAGGTTTTGGAAGCACTAGGGGGGCTGGATGGGTCAGTTTCACCCTGACAACATCAGGTCTTGTCAGGGGAATGCCAGATATTTTACCTGGCAAAGTTCCAAGTGAGTCCATGGGGGTAGCCAATACCTGTGGGAGACTTTGGGAAAGCCATAGCCAGCAGTTTTTAGCTAAAGAGGGATTTGTATAGTTTAGGAGATGATGGGTGGAATCAAGTAGTCTGTATATCTGGGGGTTTAAGTCATAAATCCTATTGAGTTGAGGGAGTTTTCAAGCCTGACGTTTGGGTTAGACACCCAGCAGACAGGGCCTGTCACCACAGGACAAACTGGATCTGCATAACCCCAATGGTTGTTAGCTGTTAAGTTTCAAAATGAATATTTCCTCCCATTTGTATAACAGGAAAAGACTGTTCTGTAGCATCTTTGTGGCATATGGGGACAGGCAGAGGTGCAGGGACACTGTGGCAGTGGTGGGTCTGCAGGGGCTTAGAGTTAGACTATCAGATGTGACTGTAAATGCAGGAGAAGGGATGGCCGTTATACACAGAGGAAGAAGGACAGGGGCTGGAGCTGGATCTCCAGGAGGCATGGCTGGATAACAGATGTAACTAGAGTCCCAGTGTGGCCCCATTATGTAGGTTTGTTCCTTGTGGAGGCAGAAAGTGGTTCTTGTTTGACACATAAATCAAGTTGATTATTCCGAGAGGGAAGGCCATATATTTTGCTTCTACAAGGGGAGTAGGAATCCATTGTTACAGGGCAGAGTAAGGCACAGATTATAAGATTAAGTGGAGCATGAGGAACACAGCAAATAGGATAAGGTACCCACCATTTAAAGCTAATCACTGGGGCCGTATCTCTCAGGGGGAGAGGTCACCCACAAAACAACACTCAAGATAAGGGGAACAAGAATGTAAATAGCTCATAAAAAGAGAGAGGCAACATAAGTTATGTGTCCAACATGGTTCTTTTGAAGAGTTATTTGAGGTCTTCCATTGGTTCAGAGGAGTAGGCTAGTGGGGCTGAGTGTG
The DNA here is from genome assembly GCF_047511655.1 of Castor canadensis. Classification (NCBI taxonomy): domain Eukaryota; kingdom Metazoa; phylum Chordata; class Mammalia; order Rodentia; family Castoridae; genus Castor; species Castor canadensis. Next base: position 12,261,347 of record NC_133388.1, on the reverse strand, counting down.
GTTTTGGAGTGTGCTCATCAGGCTTGGTGTCCAATGTTTGGCTCGGGAGATGTGAGTCCAGGAACCCAGTCTAGCAACTTTAATTCCTGTGGGGGTAGAGAACAGGACCAGGTATGGCCCCTCCCAAGGAGCCTCAGAGAGGCCATGAGAGGCATGAGGAAGTTTAACTAAGACCATATTTCCTGGGCAAAACAGTGGGGAAGAGTCTCCCCCGACTCATCTCATCCCAGCTCAGAAAGAATCTGTTGGAATTTGGCCAGCTTGGTGGTATGGGACACCAAATTGGCAGTCTCAGTGTCTAAGAGGAGATCATTTTGAAGAAATGGCCTCCCATAGAGTACCTCAAATGGTGTCAGGCCCAATGGGTTTGAGATATTTCTGAGTCAGGTTAGGGCCACAGGTAACAGCTTTGGCCAGGGAAGGTGAGTTTCTTGAGCCAACTCAGACAAATGCCTCTTAAGCAGTCCATTGGCCTGTTCCACCTTGCCAGAGGATTGAGGTCTACAGGCACAGTGGAGGTGGTATTTGATTCCCAAAGCCTTAGTGATCCCCTGGGTGACTTTGGCTTGGAAGGCCAGCCCACTGTCATTCTGGAGAGTCTGGGGAAATTTAAATCTAGGGATAATCTCATTCATTAGGACCTTAATTACCTCCCAGGCCTTTTCAGAGGAACAGGGGAATGCTTCTACTCATCCAGTAAATGTATCTACCAAGACCAGGAGCAACTTAGAGGCTGGGCCTCCTGGCAGATAGGTGAAGTCAAGTTGCCAGTCTTCCCCAGTATATGTGCCTCATCTCTGGGTCCTAGGGACAGGCAGAGCAGAGTTGCAGGGATAGTTGCACTGTCAAATATCACATCCTCTGATAATATCTTGGAGGGTATCTTTAAGTTTTATCCCTTCAAATAATTGACTAGCCAGCGAGAGAGTCTTATGTATCCCTAAGTGATAGGATTGGTGTAAGGTTTTGAGGACCTTCCATTGGCTACTTTGTGGAAGAAAAAGCTTGTTCTCAGGAGTTATCCATCATCCCCTATGGTCAAGGTGATACTCCTGCTCAGAGTCCTGTTGGAGTTCAGTGGGTAAATATTGAGGATGGTTGGGAGAGAGAAGGGATTTTTTTCCTATAGAAGGGGGCTTGATTATAAGGTTTTTGGGCAACCTCATTTGCTGCCATGTCAGCTCTATTGTTTTCTTTTGTTATTTTGTCCTCAGATTGTTGGTGCCCAGGGCAATGAATTACTGCCACCTGTTTTGGGAGTAAGGCTGCTTCTAGGAGCTCTAGGATTGCTTGAGAGTGTTTAATGGGAGATCCTGTTGTAGTTAGTGACCCTCATTCTTTCCAAAGAGCTGCATGGGCATGGAAGACCAGGAAGACATACTTAGAGTCTGTATAGATATTGACACTCTTTCCCTGAGATTGTTGTAATGCCTTGGTGAGAGCTATCAATTCAGCTAATTGGGCACTAGTGGAAGGAGGCAGGGGCTCAGCCCATAGAGTCTGAGTGAGGGACACAACAACTTCCCCCACCCATCTAATTCCCTCTTGAACTGATGAGCTCCCATCTGTGAAGAGGGTGAGGTCTAGATCTGGAAGTGGCTGATCAAGGAGGTCAGGCCTAGCCAAATAGCATTCAGCTCATGTGAGCGTGTGATTGGGCTCTCCTCTGTGGGGAGAAGGGACGCCAGATTTAAAGCAGAACACAGTCCGAGTATTATATCTGGACATTCTAAGAGCTGAGCCTGGTATTTGAGTAGTCTGTTATCTGACAGCCATAGTCCCCCTTTTGAGATTAAGTGTCCTCCCAGATCATGAAGAGTATATATGGTCAGGGGCTGGCCAAGAATTAGTTTTTGGGCTTCTGGGATTAGGATACAGACTGCTGCCAAGGCTCTTAAGCATCCAGATCATCCCTTGGCCACATTGTCTATTTCCTTACTCAGATTATCCCACTGGCTGTGGGGTGGGCCCTCAGAGGTAAGTGAGTACCCCAAGGGCCTCCCTTTTCATGTACATATTGCTGGAAATGGTCCTGAGTAGACAAACTCAGGGCTGGAGCTGATTGCAGTGCCTATTTGAGAGTTTGGAAAGCCTTTTTGGTCTCCAGGTCCCATTCTAGATAGGACTGAGAGTTTTGCTGAGCCTCTTTAAGAAGCTGATATAAGGTCCTGGCTAAGTCTGCATATCCCAGAATCCAAATACCACAGAATCCAATGACCCCCAAAAAGTCTCACAGCTGGCGCAAGGTCTGGAGCAAGGGACACTCCAAAACTGGCTTAATCCATTCAAGACTTAAGGAACAGATTGGCCCCTCCAGGCTCATACCAAGGTAGGTAACCCAAGGAAGGCATAGCTGGGCTTTTGCTCTCGAGACCTTGTAGCCTTGACAGGCCAAAAAGTTTAGAAAGGATTCAGTTGCTCTGGAAACAAGAGGCTCAGTGGACCCACACAAGAGTAGGTCATCAACATACTGGAGCAGGATGATCCCTGGGTGTTGCCAGTCTAGAAAGCCTTTGGTTAGGGCTTGCCCAAAGAGGTGGAGTGTCTCTCTGAAGCCCTGAGGCAACACCGCTCATGTCAGCTGTTGTGAGGGATTAGTGGGATCCTCAAAGACAAACAAGGGCTAGCTATCAGGATGTAAAGGGATGCAGAAGAAGGCATCCTTTAAGTCTAGCACAGAGTAGTAAAGAGCCTCTGGGGATATTTGGGCTAATAGACTATAGGGGTTGGAGACAATTGGATGAAGGGGAATGACAGTCTCATTATTAATGAGTCAGAGGTCTGGAACCAGCCTCCATTTATTTGTCCCCTTGCGAACAGCAAGAATAGGAGTGTTATAGGGGCTTAAGCATTCCACTAAAAGTCCATGTTGTTTTAGGGAGTTAATAATGGGCAATATACCCTGTTGCCATTCATGCTTTAGGGGATATTGTTTTTGATGGGGGAACTGGAGGGGGTCTTTTAGCTTTATTTGTACGGGAAGAGCAGTTTTTGCTTGGCCAACTGTTATACTGTCACCCCGGGAGAAGTAGAATTTGGACTTTAAGCTGGGACAGTAAGTCTTGCCCCAGTAGTGGTATTGGAGTTTCAGGGACCACAAGGAAATAGTGACAGAAGTGGAGATTCCCCCAGGCTCAGGCCATAGGCTGGTGAAATAATGCTCAAGAGGCTGACCAGATCTGCCCCAAATGACTATTTTATCTTTGGACCTGGGACCTGGAAAAAAAAGGACAGATAAGTGGGCTCCACTGTCCAGGAGAAAAATGACCTTTCACTTCTTTACCATGATGGCAACCTGAGGCTTCTCAGTTTTGATATCAAGGAGTAGAGCCTGGACATGAGGCTCTGGGACCCATCAATCCAAGGGAGGTGGCACCCCACCTTCCATCTGGAGATGGAGGCACTTAAATCTCCAATGGTTGCCCTTATACATGGGGCATGGTCCTGGAGGGGGCAAGGGCTGTCTCCCAGGCTGTCCCCCTCTTTTACACTCTCTACAGAAGTATCCTCCTTCCACATTGGTAGCATGTCCTAGGAGTGGGGCCCCATTGGGTGGGGAGCTTCCTGAGCACAACCATAAGGTCCTGGTGTTTTTTTATCCTTATCTCTCTTTTTAGTAGGTCCTGGTTATAGTATACAAACATGACTAGTTGCATTAGTTGGTCCAATGATTTTTTTCTCTTCAGCCACAGACTTTTGGAGTTTTCTATGGATATCTGGGGCTGAATGAGTTAAAAATTTCTCTTTGAGGAGAACCTCTCCCACCTGTGACTCTGGGTCCACTGTGGTATGTTTTTGAATTGTATCCTTAAGATGCTGTAAAAAGGCAGAAAGAGATTCATCAGGGCCCTGTTGTACAGTAGTCACCTGGGAGTAGTATAGTGGTTTGACCTTGACCCTTTTTAGTCCCTCTGGTACTAGGTAGATAAAGTGATACCTCCTCCATCCATCCCCTGGATTTTTGGGTCCCAGTGAAGGTCTGCTTAGGGAACTGCTTGTGCTCCTGTTGATATCTGGGCCATCTCTATTCACTCATTCCCTGGGATTGGGGGCATAGGGACCTTCTGGAGGTGGAAATCATCTCCCATTTGAGTGGTCTGGGCCAAAACTAACTGCTTTTCAAGGGAGGTGAGGGTTTGGTCCAGTAAGAGCATGACATCCATTGAGGCCAAGTCATAGGTTTGGATTATGGTGATAAAGGCCAGGATGTATTGATCAAGATTGTCTGTCTAGTTGCCCAGGTCCTTTTTCATCTCTTTTAGGTCTGAGAGCTGGAAGGAAGCATAGATCTTATCACTCCCTGCCACTCCCTGCTGTAAGGGCTAGCACCCATATGTAGGCCCAGGGTAGCTAGGTGTCAGGGGAGGGGCTGTGGCTATTAATTGGGGAGGATCTTTTGATCCTTCATTTTGGCTTTGGAGTGCTTGCAAGGGTTTTTGGCCCTGACTTTCCTTAGAGTGCTGGAGGCTGCAGGCCATAGCCATGGTCTGGTTGTCCAAATGGCATAAGCCATTCTGTATGGTCTTAGAAGGAAAAGAAAATCTGGGTATAGGGAATTTTGGTCCATTTTTCCTCCCTCTTACAGAAAAGATCTAATTGTAAGATAGCATTACAATGTACAGAGCCCTCAGGGGGCTACCTCTCTTGATTTCCCAAAGCATATTTGGGCCATACCTCAGTACAGAGAAAGATGAGGGTCTTCTTTTAAGGTTGTCAGGATCTAGGTCCTTCCAGTGTCTCAATAGGCAAGTCAATGAGGATTTTTCAGGCACTGAGGCCAGAAGACTGGAAGGAGCAGGTCCCATCTATAATGCCAAAGAACTCACAGTCAGAGTCCCCCTTTATTGGCATCCCAATGGGGGCTGACTGAATGATGGTGGGCGTCTCTGCATTGTGACTCCCTTCTGCTGCCCGTGGCTAGGATTGGAGGGAATGAAACTGTGGCTCGGGTTCCAGCCACCCCACAGAGGCCACTAACTGAAAAAGTGTCTTGTCTCTTTACCTGATATCCCAAGTACTTCCACCAAAAGAAGCAAGCCAACTGAAATAGGACCCTATGAAGAAATGGACTAATAACTACCATAAAGGCTCTGTACATGAGGGGAGAGGGCTGATAACATGACTTTTTTTCCCTGGGGAGGTATAGTCCAGGAGGGCCCCAAAAGGGAATATTACACTTAAAAGGGTGGAAGGGGTGCCGCTTTTCCTCCCAGGGGCTTTCTCCTAGACAAGCCCAGAGCAAAGGCTGAGCCACCACAGTGATGCCAAATTCCCTAGGCTTTTCCCTAATCATCACACAATCATGACCCCTAGGCCAGGGAGGGTGGTACAGTAAATGCTAGAGGAAGTCAAAGAAGTCATAAAAAGACAGACAGCATAGTCCCTATGGGAAGCTGGGGTCACAGAAAAGACAGGCTCAGGGAGAGAGTGGAGGACAGAGATGACTTAGGAAGTGGCAAGAGGAATGAGGGAGTGTCTGTTCCCAAAGGTCCAGGAAGAAGTTCGTCACCTCTGGCAAGGACACAAAGGGCAACCTGACATCCTATGTGGGGGAGGGGAACAGAGCTTCAAGACAGACACACATCTGAGGGATTAACGATTAGGTGTGCTTCTAGGTTGTTCCCACTAGATGGTACTGGAATATATCAACCACACAAAATCGCCACTCTCGGTTACTACCTCAGGCAGAAATGGGTATTTGACAGGTGGCAAAAGATGAATAAGATCGCCAGGTATCAAAACCAATCAGGTCTCCTCTAGTGTAGCTTGGTCTTGGCTCACAGGGAGGGAGCAGAAAGCATCCCCAAAGCCAGAATAGCTGTGAGGCCAAAGTTGGCTAGGAGCTGTTTGGTTCAATACTGTGATGGGAAAGGTCTTAAGCAGTCAGAAACAGAGAGAGAGAGAGAGAGAGGGAAAGAGAGAGATCTGCTTTTAGCTAGTCTTCAGCAGGGGGTTTCCCCTAGCAGGAGTATCCAGAAAGCACCAGAAACTCATGGTCACATCTTAGGCAAACTCCTGCTGGTTTGGTGCTCAACCATACTGACCTCAGTCCAGGAGAGTTGTCCCTTCATGATTGCCAGAAATGTTGCAGGCTGGTGGTGAAGGTTCTTGCCTTCACTAGCCAAAGAATTGGCCAGTGAGACTGATTCACAAGACAACAAGGTCAGAACTCAAGTAAGATTTATTAGAGAAGAGGGAAAAGCTGCCCTTAGAGACAGACAGGGAGCCCAGAAAGTCGGTAGCTCCCTGTCATTTACAGAGTGGGGTGGCTTATTTGGTCTTTTTTGTTAGGGAGCGCAGTTAGGAGTCAGGAGTGGAGTGGTCTCTTAACATATCTCTGCAGGAACATATACACAATTCTGCGAAAGCCTCCTGCTTATCAGCCTTGTGGCATTTTGAGGCATCCCCGGGGGGCCATGACTTGTGAAACTGTCCAGCCCTCTACAGGACATGGGGCCCACAGTGCTCTCACGGTGAATGGGGGCACTGGCTCATTTTGTCTTCTGATCCCCCAGACCCAACACTTTGGGTGTCTGATTGCAAGTCTGGAGAAGAGCCTTAAGCCTTGAGAGGGGAGATGTTTGCCGTTTCTGTGTTTTTGTCTTTCTCCTGGGGGCTTGACCCTCTGCTTCTCTATTCCGACACAAAAATCCGGCCAGCTTTGTCTTCATGCAGTTCGAAGTCAAAAGTCAAGTCTACTCTCAAGGAAGTGCTATTCCTCCTTTCTGCCTGGGTGCTGGTCTAGTGAGAGAATTTGCACCCACAGTTCGCTCCTCTTAAAAAAGAAACACTAGTGTTGGAACAATAACTACAAAACAACAAAACCCTTGAGATTTTCTAAACAAATCTCTTCCTTTTTCAACCAAGGAAGGCAATTTTGTAGATGAAGTTCAGAAAGGTAAAGTCGAACACACCAAGTTAATTAAATGGCAAATGAGGATCAAGACTTCAGTTCTTTACGCATTCTCAAAGTGCTTCCCTCTCCCCATTATGGTTCCAGGCTGTATCTTGGTGTGTCTCCAGTCCGTTAAGACAAAGTCCCACAGCCAACTAATCATGGGCCTTACTGCTTCACCCAAGGGACCTACTATCTCTCCAGACTCCAGTTCTATTCCCACAAAGGATAGTTCCCAGAAGACTAGCAAAATGGGGTAAAAACTCTCTCATTTTCAGCATCCCAGGGCCTATTGATATTTTCTCTCAAAAGAAGAGTTCTTTGGGCAGGCACAATGGGATGGGTGCAAAGGAAGGTCACATTAGTTTAGGAAAATTCTGATTTCAATCGTTTCTTTGCAGCAGGACTTTTCTGGTACATTTAAAAGGGATAATGTGCACATTAAATAGTTGCAAGGAACAATATATGGAATATGTCTCCATGTATTTGTTGGGAGAACCATTTATTTGAAAATAATATCTTATATGGCTTGGAGTCTGTGGTTCACACTTCAGGTAACAATCATGCAGATCAGTGGCCAAGCAAGTCATGATCCACAGCCAAAGTCTGTTTGGCAGACGAAGTTTCATTGCCAACCCATTAGGTATGTTCACTGATGTATTAACTATGGCTGTCTGTGTTCCACAGCAGCAAAAATAGATAGTTAGAACAGAGGCTACATAGCTCACAAAATGTAGCCCATTAGAGAATAGTACAATGGGCTTCTTTTTCCTTTTTATACCAAGCTTAGGGCCTCAGTATTAATTACGAGAGTTAGAACCAAAACATTTCCATATCTTCTTGATGGGATAAAGGGACCTATCCATTGAGATGGTTGTTAAGGAAATTTTTTAGACTTGTAAATTAGGGTTCATCTAATTCCCCACTCATAGATAAGTAAAGTGGGACTTGCACTCACATGTGAGCTTCATGTGATATCTCTATAATTCCCCAGATCCTAGAGATGGACAGTTACAGGACTGGGTGATGACCTCCTCCATGTGTGCTAAGTGGAAGGGCTACACCTCATTGTGAACTGCATCTGGATTGATGTCCCCTTCTGACTTTCCAGTGAGAAAGGAACTGCCACTGAGCATCTGCCTCTGTGCTCCAGAAGTTGTAATAGGCACTCTGACTTTATGTTTCTCTATAGATTTAAATTTAGCCTTACATTCGTTAATATTTTTTTCTTTTGTTGCAGATTGGTTTCCACTGAACTGAATATTGAAAAGATATTACAGAGAGAAACAACCCACCCGGCTGATTGTTTCTTCCCAAAATGGATGTGATGATGAGTGAATGCTTTCATTTACATAAACAATCAGTCTAAAGGCCCTCACTGAATGCAAGCATTCATATTTGATGACATCCTAATTGTCACCATCAATAACAATATTTTCCTACTTGGGCAATAAACATCATTACCAGTGTGTTTGGGGTGGGTGGGCACTCAACAGGGGAAGTAGAGGAGATCGGGTAAGGGCAGAGCAATAGGACAAGAGGTCACCTGGCCAACTTATGGTGGGCCATCAGTGTCTTCGCCAGGGGCCTGTTGGGAACCTATCATGAAGGTTTTGAACTTATAAGAAGGCACTATGTGCAAATTAGATTTTTTTATACTAAAGCCTGTGTTGAGGGATAGAATGTGCTTGGCTCCGTCTTTGATGGGCTTGTGGTCTTCTGAGATAATGACATCCCCAGATGGGCAGGGACAGAGCCACGTGACAGGATGTCAGAGCAAAGAAGACGGGTTTCAATGTGTCACTTCTTAGGTGGCATCCTGAGATCCTATGCCTAATTTCATTGCTTTGTTCCTTTTCTTTGGTCTGTCTTTTGGCTGTTTATTTTTTTAAATTTATGTTTTTGTAGTTTTAACTTCTTTTATCTACATAATAGACCTCCCTAGAGATCATTAGTCTTCTGTGAACAGGTTGCTGAATTTTTAACTATGTCACACCTAGGTGACCATGACCAGATCAAGACATGTATTCTATAAGAACCGAGCTGTATATTCCAGCACCCCAAAGGTGGAGTCTCTATTTTTAAATGTGAATCTTGAATAAACAAATGTTTGAAACTCTACAGCAGATTACCTTCTAAATAAACACAGAGAAAAATGACATAGAGACCAAAGAAAAATTGTACTGTAAAAATATTATGAAAGAGACAGTTCAGTCTATTGGCCATTAATCTAGAATGTAGCACAGATGGGCATAAATTTGAAACCTGACACTACCGTGTAGAAGCTGTGTGCTCTTACGAAATTCATCTCACCTCTTTGGGATTCAGTTTCCCTATCTGTAGAAAAAAAAAATCTGTAACAACAACCAATTGTGAGGGTGATAGTTATGAGGCAGGTGACAGTTGAAGTCACCTAGCATCAGATGTTAGACAGTAGCATCTGTAGGGTGAGACACCCAGGATGTGGCCCAGAGCGAGAGCACTAAGCATGTTTGCTGTTGTTACGTGAAACCAGAAACCATGCAAAGACTACACTTGGCAGTGGGTTAAATGGATTTATTTGTCCAAAGGAAATAAAGTTTGTACAGCAAAAGAAACACATTGGTGATAAATGGTCATGCATCATGAAGTTTATGGTGGATGTGTTTCAACTAGAAACAGGAGCCACTGAGATTATCGAAGAACTCTGGGTTTTGCCTCTTCTTTATACTTTTTGTTCTATGATTTCTTCTGTGATCTTTGTCATTTCTTGGGAACAAACCATGGGTCTGATGTGCAAGAGGTCAACATGAGCACATGAGATTTCAATTTCTTTCCATGAAAGAATAAGCATCTCTAGACTTGGAGCATTTTTTTCCCTTTGTCATTTTGAGTCCCCAAATAAATAATCCCTAGATGATGATTAATTTGTGTCAACTTGTGCAGTACCCAAATGTTTGCTTAACAGTTTTATATGCTGGATATTTCTGTGAAAGTGATTTTTGGTTCACAATTTAAATTGGTGGACATGGAGTAAAGAATTCTCTCCACGATGTGGATGGACCTTATCTAAGGAGTTGAAGACTATATAGAACAAAAGACTGGCTTCCCTTCAGCGAGAAGGAATTCTACAGCACTGGGCCTCCATGCTTGGGCTATAGCCCTGGGTCTTTAGCCTGCCAGTCTATCCTGTGGAATTTGGACTTGCACGGTCTTTGGTAAACACTGCCCAGATGTTGACTTCCCCTCCTGCTTCATTCTGAGAGTACATCAATGGTAGCAAAGTCGAAGTGATCCTCCCTTTCTCTTGCAAACTCCAGAACATCCTCACTGACAAAGCAAGTCAGCAAAGACAGAATTGGAGGAAAGGATGGATGTAGCCTCAAAATTTTTCTCCTCCATTAATTCAAGTCTGATCCTCATGGATAAGATCATCAGAAATTGGTCAAACACTTTATGGTGTAGGAAGGAATTACAACTTGGAGAAAGAAAAGCAAGTAAAAGGAGACGGTTACAAACATGTTTTCTGGTTCTAGGTGTCTTCATCTGCCACATTCATGGCTGGACATGTCTGCCAAGCAGTATCTGGCCATTTCACAAGTGGCAAAAAACCCACAAAGGGTGTTTTTTTTTTTAATCTTTGGACAGAGTTAGTTTACAGCTTATTAATTTAGATTACTAGAAATCACTCCCATGGGCATTTCTGCTGCCATAGGACCTGAGAAAAAGTGAGCTCCTAAGACCAATCTGAAAGACTTAGAGATTCCTAAGTGTCATTGAAACAACAAGGGGAAAGCAGACTCTGTCTCTCTGTCTCTCTCTTTGCATTCAGAATTGAGTTTTGTATTTCCCCATAATCATAAAGAATCTGATTTTTCTGGTCTTTTTTCCCTGAAAATAAATAGCTACTTTCTCTAATGATGAGAATTGCACAGCATCTCAGGGCTTAAAAGCACATCTCCTTGCATACTTTCTGCTAACATGCTCTTAGCTCAGTCCAGAGAAGACTTTGTATTGATTATCAGTTTTTTTTGGTTGAAGGAACAGAAGCGCAGAGGTTGGCTGGTTTCCTCAAGGTCAGGGCTAACACCAAGGAGGCACTAAACCTGACCCGTTTTGGGAGAACACTCTGATGTCTGAGGCAGACCCATTTCTCAGCCACCTGAAGGACCATTCCCTTCTCTTTGTCTTTGTTTCCTCTCTTCTGGGTCTTCTCCATCTGTGAAGTCAAATCCAGGCATACCCAGGCCTTGATAATGTAAGGACCCATTTCTACCCTCAGCTAGTTGTTGAGTCCAAAGGGTCATGGGACAGGAAAGCAGAACCGGCATCTCCTTTTGGGACTTTGCCATGATGTGTTCTAATTATGCTGTCTGTCCAGCTTGCTTCCCTATCTGTAGATGGAAAGATGATATCCAAATGGCAGCATGGTTATCATTGTTTAGTGAGACAATCTGTGTACACTGAAAGAAAGAATCATGCATGTAATAGGTGCTCCATAAATGCTAGCTTTACTTCTCCCCTCACTGGGGACAGTGAGCTGTCCTGATGGACAGCTGTGAATGATGCAAGGTGTGCTGAGACCGGGTTGCAGAAGACCATCAGACCTGTCCCTCCTTCATCAGGTAAGAGGAGGACAAGCAAAGAGGCTTGAGTGGGAAGACACCAGGCAGCCCAGGTTCTTGCAGTTATGCACCATGCCTGTCATCTTGCTTAAACCTCCTTGCTTGTTCCCCTCTGACTCAATGAAAGCAAGTATGGTGAGGCTGAGAGCCACCCTTTTGCTCAGGAACACTGTTCCTGAGCTTAAGTGAGAAATAAACTCCTGTTACCTTCAATCACCAAGGGGTGGGGCTTTATCAGTTTATAGTTGCTATGTCTAGTTGTTATCCACTCAATAACAGACAATGAACTTAGGAGTTCATATGCTTACACAGACCAACAGATACAAGCACACACATACAACACACATACACACAAACACACACAAGAAATCTAGTATTATAGTGACACAATGAACATTCTATTGACCTAATATTTGATTTTTTTGTCTGAATGTTTTTGCCTTTACATATCCACCTGAAGCATTGTATCAAGAACTTAAAAATGTGTGTTGGAAAGACTTTCAGAGGCCAATTGAGAATTGTAATTCCCTCCTTCTGAAGTAGGCTCCCTCTATCCACATTTTCACTTTACCTACGATCTGAAAATACTAACATTTGCCTTAACTTTTTCAAGGGAGGGTAACCACATTCACATAATTTTTATTATAGTGTTTGGGTTTAATTGTCTATTTTACTCTTAGTTATTTTTGTTAATCTCTTTCAGTATCTAATTTATAAATGAAACTGTCATAGATATGGATGCACAGGAAAAAAGCAGTCTGTGTAGGGTTTGGTACTACTTGCAGGATCCTGGAATGATCCCCACAAATAAGGGAGACTACGAATAACCATCTTGGGGATAATCCTTCCTCTTAAATGTCTTCTGTGATGTGGAGCCCACTGTCCCCCATGGAAGTTCATGCCAGGCAGCTGCAAGTGTCACAAGACTGAGAATCAGGCCAGGCACAGAGCTGGCTCTCTGCTGTCCAGCAAGTTGCCATGAGCCCTCTCCTTCTGAGAAACAAAGAAAGTAGCTGATTGCTTGCTTATAGGCTACTCCTGAGCAAACAACTGAAAATCCAGCCATTTCTGCCCCAACTCAAAGTAAAATACACCCACAGTGGGCATATGTTGAGATACCACTTTGAACATCAACTTAAATATTAATAAAAAAACCAGGACTGTAAAATGGGTACAGTGTGTGTGTATGGAGGGGTTCTAGTGGGCAGGGGGTAGTGAAGGAAGGAGATTAGGGTGATGGTGTATGGTAGATGGACTTCATATACCCATATGAAACAGAACTAAGAGACCTCTTGTGATTGCTTTAAGTAGGGTGGGGAAGTGGTTGAGGGGGAGAGATGATGGGGGCGATGCAACAATTGTACAACATAAGTCTAATCGGAATTGTCACTATGAGTCCTCCCCTGTGTAATGAATATAGCCTAATAAAATTTTATTGAAAAAGAAAATGCAGTTTTGTTTCCATGTGGTTACATACTAAGGGATAATCTGACCACTACATAAATTTTGCATTTGTTTATGTGCAATTTTCTCCCCAAGAAATACTACAAACAAAAGGCTGTGCCTAGCTGGAGGGAGCCCTGTAGGACTGTGACCGTATTCCTTCTAATTTCAGGTTATCCTCCTCCTCCCATCACTGACAGTAACATATGAGTTGCAGGACTTCCCATACCTACCTCACAAGCCAGCTTCTGGCCTTTCTCCAGGTAGTGCCATATTTCTTGTAGTGATTAATATATTTCTTCATGTTTTTGCATGTGTAAAAGTGTATTACCTTTTCTATCAGGTCTTCTTTTTGTTTAATGGACCAAAGGTGATGGTTTTCAATGTTACACTCTGCCTAATGTTCTCCACAATCCTTATGGTTTTGATGCATTATTTTGTAGAGCAGGTGATTTTCAGGAACACATATGTCCCATAATAGAATTGATTACACAGCTGTTATCTTCCTTTCCTCTGTAAATAGGATGGGGGAGTATTGTCATTAAGGTATTTCCCCTAGTTCTCTAGATAAGCACATACAAATCTGGAAGCTTTGTCATGGAGAAACACAACTAGTCCCCGTTCTCTTCAAGCTTTCAGATTACAGAGCTGCTGATCTCCCAATCTCCAAGGATGGAGAGTAAATTGGGAGACCAAGGAGGAGGCCAGGAAAATGATGCAACTTCTGGCTCAGCTAATCTAGCCACTAGAAGTAGGGAAAAGAAGTAAATTCGTGTTTGGTGGGTCACCTGTAACAGATACTAGTGCCAAGTGTGTGCATATGCACTAAGTTAATTCAATTCTGTGACAACCCCTCAAATGAGCTTGAGGCATGCCATTTTGGAAGCAAGAGGATGAGTTTTAGCATTTTCCCACAAGCTAAGTTTCAAATCCAGTTGAACTCTGATACTAATCTTATGCCTTTTCCAATACACCATGCTTTCTGCCTGTTCACTTAATGTTTACTAAATTCTGGACCAAATATGTTCTTGAGCCTGGGGATTCTTTGTGTGGAGTCCATGAAGTAGACACAAGGGAAATTTGGAACTGCCAAATAAAAGTAGGTGCCATTTGTCTTACCAGTGAGGATAAAAGAGAGACAAGTACACGGATTATTAACGAAGATCTTTTGCCTTCAATCTCATGTAGAACTAATAAAGTTTGCATAATTCATGCAATCATGCTGGAACATTTTGTGAAATTGTGTCACATATGGGAGTGATGAGCGATCATCTAGTGTCTATGAAATGCAAGGGTGATTTCAAGGCTGCATCTCAAGTGGTGCCTGAGAGATCGTTACTGGCCAGAAATGGCCCTACCATGGAGTTGTCGCCATTTGGTGCCAGCATGGAAAGGAAAAGCTGGAATTGTAGCCAGATAGGCCGTAAAAACAGACTATTTGTCCTGCTCTTGTGGCTCCTGTCCATCACTGCAGACAATGACGTAATTCAATTATCTTTGGCCTTGGAAGTCCATGTCATGTGGTTTATGTGCCCGTCTCTCTCTCTGCTGCTGTCAGACCTGAGGGTGGTGGCCCTGGGTTGACTGGAGGATGGAGACCCCCTATCCTGCACATGGACAGGAGGCTGTGAAGAATCTGTGTTATTTACTCTGAGAGTTGAAAGTGATGACAATGATCTTGTGGTCTGGAATGCAATGTCCCTTGGAGCCCCAGTAAGAACAGCACAATTCACTTTTATAGCAGCACATTTTATACAAACTCTTTGTTGGTGGAAAAAGTGTCTCATCTGACGTGATTGCAGTGAAAATCTTCCTGTGTGCGCTCTCTGTCTTGCCCCTAAAATGCTTGTGCCATCCATCTATAAGAGCGTGGAAAACCCATGGCATGCTGGATGATAATGAGATGCTAGACTTCTTCCCCTAACATCAGAATTTCAATAAGGATGGAATTTGCCTCCAAAAAAGGACAGTGATCTTTTCACAAACACTGTCCTTTGTCCTGAGGCACACAAAATCCCCAAATCCCTAAAACATTTCATCTGAAGATAAGATAATTTTGCTCTAGCCTAGGCCGAAAAAGAAAGAAGGGGAAAAGTCATCTATCAGATGCAGCCAGAAATGTCCTGTTGCTTAGGGAGAAGGTAAATTAAAGGCTCCTATCTTATCTGTATTTCAATTAAAATCTTATTTTTGGTTCCCGGCAGTGCAACTCATTGAAGTCTTCCCAAGTTAAAAAATATACCATTTCAGTAGGTGGACATTAAAAAAATCTTTAATAAGCGTGTTCTACGTGTGATAGGGCTACTTTTCATGTGGGGGAGAAATGGGGGAGCAATGTTTTGAAAGAGATGTGAAACTTTCAAAGGTGGGAAGGGCCGTGGTTGCCTTGCCCTGGTGAATTCTTTCTTGCAGAGTCTTTTCTTCATGGAGCCCTATCTGAATATTTGCAAATCCATACCCTCAATAAGAAATCATAGCTAAGAGGGGAGGACAGACCAGGAAAAGGAGTTAAGAGCTTTCTGAACATCTCCTTATCAAATTCCTTTGGGGACACTGAGTTCAGGATTGGGTTTATTTCAACAATGGTGGTTAAAAAAAAAAAAAAGGAGAGAGATGAACCAGTATTCAGATTTAGAGAACATTTCCCATGTAAGTAATTTGTATTGAAATAGCTTCATACCCCCTCCCCCCTGCCATGAGACCTAGGGGTCCAAGCTAAATAATGGGTTAATTCAGGTGTCAAGCAATAGATCAATCAGCTAATCAATCAATACATTAAATGTGAGAGGTTAAAAACTAGTTTCCGATGTGAGAACAAGGCAAGTGTAAGCAGGGTTTTAAGCAGGTAAGCAAGGGAGCTTTGCATCTGTAGGGTGGTCCTGCAGACTCATTGGGGATCAGCTGTGGGAGGGGACCTGAAACAGGATCTTGAAAGGAAGGGAGAAGTGTAGATTCTTTGTCTTTAATTTTTATCTATGCTTTTATTAGCATACTACTGGGAGGAGAGGAAAAGAGTAGAATTCCAAGCAGAGTGTAAAATGAACGTAGAAGAACGGAGTTGGAGTAAGTTGCAGGCAGGGTGATGCAAACTCAGCAAGTCTCAAGCTGAACTGTTCTTTTCTCCACATCCTTTCCTCTTGTTGGGATCATCACCATTCATCTTATCTCCTGGGTGTCAACCTGGGAGTCATACTGATACTTCCACTGAACAGCCACACCAATCAGACACCTAATGGGATTTTAACCCTGAAAGACTATGGCTAGTGTCGGAGGTCAGGCCTACATACCTCTTATCCAGAAAGACTGTTTACCTACCACCAACATCCCTCTCTTTTTACCCAATCTCTCCAATATTGCCAGACTAGATTTTCCAAGTAAGAATCTGGTTATGTCATGTTAAGAAGTATAGGTTCTAATGCTGAATTTGCTATTTGATGACCAAGACAAGGTCACTACATGTTCTCTGCAAAGGACAACATAGTAAATATTTCAAGCTTTGTGGGCCCTGTGATTTTTGATACTCAAATCTGCCATTGTAGAGCAAAAGCAGTCATAGAAAATACATAGAGAAATGGGCAGGCCTGGGTGTCAATAGAACTTCATCCATGGACATTGAGATTTGAATATCTTTTTTTTTTTACATCTCCTAAAATGTTACTCTTCTTTTGATTTTTTTCAATCATTAAATCATCAAAACCACTCTTATCTCACAGACTACGAAAACAGCCAGTGGCAGATGTGGCCTGTTGACATTAGTTTGCTATCCATTGAGTGAGACGATTGCTTGGTACCACTAGGAGTCGTCAGGCTCATGGCTTTGAAGTGATGGCGAGAATGGCTGGTCTTGGTTGGGAGGATGCTTGGCCCTCTTAGAATTCCAACGGGTAGCATCTACTTTTCCTGAGACCATTAGGTTGCATGGGCAGGGTAGAATGATGCTGTGGCCCATTGGTTAGCTAGGAACAGTTAGCAGAGGGAGGTGTGGCTAAATAATAACATAATGGTAGATTGTCTTGCAAAGCTGACATGTGTTGAGCACTTACTGTAAGTCACATGCTGTTCCATCCTTCTTTCCAGCCCATTCACATTCGTGGAGCCAGATCGATATTATTTCCACTGCCATCATGCAAATGAAGAAACTGAGACCCCAAAGGAGGCACAGAGCTGATGAACAGAGAGCCCAGAGGATTCAGGGTATGTAGATTGGAGCGGATAATTTGTGAAGGCTGTGTAGAAGTACACATCTGGAACTCTGAAGTCAAGTAGTCTGAGCTCAGAGTAAGAAGCTTTAACTGAATGCCAGTGCAGGAGCCAGCTTCCTAAACAAACCAAGTCTCAGTTTTTCTTATCTGTGAATCAGAACAATGTTGTGCCTATGCTATGAGCTGGCATGGAGAAGTAAGTCTATGACTGGCACCCAACAAATACTGGCTAATCCTTCCATTAGCATAAATCATCCTGAGTCTTCTCAAATCTGGTCAAATGTAGAGCTATATGAAATCCTTTGCTTTGAAATGACCCCATTCTGACTTTAATCTTTCCGGAATTATTCTTTCTATCAAGATTTGGAGAATGAGGCCATGTTCACTCCTTCCATAAACATAAAGTGATGATCTTGTAAACAGCCTGGAAATGTCCTGAGGATTCTTAGCCCCTGAAACTCTCCCAGGAGTCCTCACATCACCACAACCTCCACTGGGTCTGGAAACATAAGCAACATCCAGTGCCACTTGCAGAGTGCAGAACTAATGAGCTTGAAGGGACCTGGAGGGAGAATCTCACCTGACTCCTGCCTCTGAGAGGCCCAGCATGCAAATCATCTCCCCCAGCACTCCAGGTGTGGAACCAGCCCTGTGGGTGGCTTTCACCTGGGAAAGACCCACAAAATTCCTTCTCATTTTGTGTGAAAGCCCCTAGTTATTCTTGGCAACTGAGGGATTCCTCAGTTTTGGGGACTTTCTTTCTTGAGTTTAAAGACAAGATCAGATCTAATCCCTGCATGCTCCAAGTGCACTCCTTCTCCAAACCTCAGGAGGCCGGTGACTTGAAGGGTAAAGTTCACATTTGCTCTTTCTAATAGTCAAGATCTTTAAAACTCTCACACGTATGCCACAGACACTTAACCAGTTTCTAGTTCATCTTTTGAGCATTTTAGGAAGCACACTTCCGCATGTGTGACCTTGGGGTGCACTTCAAAATCAATGGCATGATTCCAAAGGGTCCTCATGGTACAATGTGTCAGCCTGGCCCTGTGTGCATCAAAGGCCAGCATGGTAAGATGAAAGCCCACAGAGGGTATGGTAACTAGGAGGTGATGGCCCAACACCTGTTACAACCTCTGGGATTTGGTTGTGGAAAGCTGTCAAGCGAGACGTGCTCCCAAATAGGGCTGAAAACCAGGCCAGCTCTACATGATTGCAAAGCCAGCTTAATTGGCCAGTACAAATAATCTTCATTCTTTTGTATGTTTTTGTAAGAAGTACTATATCCTGCACACTTATGAGTTAGGGAACCTAACTGGGTGGAAACAAAACAAAACAAAACAGATCTAACCAGAAAGGTGATTCAAAGAAGTTGCAATCTCTGAATAAGTTTGGCAGCACTGGGTCTTGAACTCAAGGACTTGAGCTTGCTAGGCAGGTGCTCTGCCACTTAAGTCACTCCCAACTCTTTATATTTTGATTATTTTTGAGATAGGGTCTTGCTTTATGCTAGGGCCGACCTGGGCCGTGATCTTTGTTTTATGCTTCCCGTGTAGCTGGGATGACAGGTTCATGCCACCACGCCCTGTGCCCTTCTTTTTATTGGTTGAGATGGACTCTCTTGAACTTTTTGCCTGGACTGGCTTTGAACAGTGATCCTCCTGATCTTCACCTCCCAAGTGGCTAGGATTACAGACATGAGCCACTGTACCCAGCTGAACAAGTTGTGACAATTATAGTCACACTTTTCTTTTCATCACAAGAGTGATATGGGATGAAAAATATCTACTTAAATCTAAAGGATTCCTACTTATGGGAAGCCAGAAGTAGAAAATAAACTTTTTAAGTAATCAGAAAGCATCTTGACATGTTTTTTTTCTTAGTGACACAAAAGTGATTGTTTTATCTTATAGCTGATACATCTTGGCTTTAGTAAATTATGGTTGTAGTGTAACCATGGACTGTGTTGGTAATCAAGCAGGTGAGCATATCTGGTCCTTGCCTCTAAGGACTCATAGTCTGGTCATGGAGGTGCCATCTCGCTGCTCTTGATGACTACCTACTTTTCCTTCAGAGGCCAGGTTGAGCGACACTTCCAGGGAGATCGTGTCAAGGTAACACCTCATCCCTCAACTGTGCTGCAGAAAGCACAGTTGCCTCTTTTGCCCCTCTGTAATGTTTCCTTCCTAGTCATGGCCGCTGACGTGCAAACCTTGATTTAAATCCTAGCATTTCCACTTGCTTGTGGGCAAAATAATTGAGTGCACTGGGCCTCAGTTTCTTCATCTTTATACTTGGCCATAGACCCATCCTCCCCTCCTGTGTCTACTTAAAAATGAAGGCAGTAAATATGAGTAATGCCCGAGAATAATACCAAGCATAGATCTGGCCATTATCTTGACACTAGGTCAACACCGACCCCCTTGTAATTTGGTTCCTTGTGATGTGGGTCTATGTACTTGTTCCCAGGGAGCTGGAATGATGTACAAGGTCCTGCCATCAGGACCATGGCAGACATGTGAGAGACAAAGCTAAGATGCTATAAGTTATGACATTGGGGGGCTGCTTATTATCACAACATAGTAGGTATCCTCATCACATTGACAAGAACAAGTAGGACTTTTTACATCCTTAAACCCAGTTTCCTTTTGGTTCAGTATAAGGAGTCACTCACTAAGCCTTTCAACAAACATTGATTAAAAACTGAGTATGTACTGGCCACTGTTCAAAGCTTTGAGAAGGGGGAGATGAAAATATTTGGTAAATGAATGAGCTGATAATGTTCAGTTTACAAAGAGTGAGGTGATACACAGAAGACAGACCAAGCACCCATGGTGCCTGAGTTCTGGATATGATCTCAGTCACGTTTGGTTTAGTTTGTTATGTTTGTTTGAACTGAAAAATACACTCTTAAAATTATAGCCTCTCAAGCTGGTAGCATAGTCTTCTAGACCACTACCTGGGTCAAGGTAGCTCCATCAGGGGATGTCTCTGGCTCAGCAGGGACCACAGGCCCTTCTTAATGTGAGAAGTAGCCACCTGCAGGAGTTTGGGGATTTTGATTCTAACTATCCCACTGTCATTTGCCCCTCCCTCTGGTGCCCAAGATGTCTGAGTTGTGAAACTTGTTTCCAGCCATTTTTCTCTTTGCTCAATACTTCTGTGTTGATTTTGACTCAGTTTCTTTTTTGGTTCCTTGTTGGCTTTGTTTTGATTTTCCATTCCAACCCTTTTTCTTTGTAAATAAACTGAATGTTTTTGTTCCCTTCCAAATTCATATGCTGAAATCTTAACCTGAAGGTGATGATATAAAGAAATGACTGGGTCAGTGGAAACACAAGAGGCCACGAATAGCCAAGGCAATACTCAGTCAAAAGAACAATGCTGGAGGTATCACAATACCTGACTTCAAACTATATTACAAAGCAATAACAATAAAAACAGCATGGTACTGGCACAAAAACAGACATGAAGACCAGTGGAACAGAGGACCCAGATATGAAGCCACACAACTATAACCAACTTGTCTTTGACAAAGGAGCTAAAAATATATGATGGAGAAATAGCAGCCTCTTCAACAAAAACTGCTGGGAAAACTGGTTAGCAGTCTGCAAAAAACTGAAACTAGATCCATGTATATCACCCTATACCAATATTAACTCAAAATGGATCAAGGATCTTAATATCAGACCACAAACTCTAAAGTTGATACAAGAAAGAGTAGGAAATACTCTGGAGTTAGTAGGTATAGGTAAGAACTTTCTCAATGAAACCCCAGCAGCACAACAGCTAAGAGATAGCATAGATAAATGGGACCTCATAAAACTAAAAAGCTTCTGTTCATCAAAAGGCATGGTCTCTGAACTGAAGAGAACACCCACAGAGTGGGAGAAAATATTTGCCAGCTACACATCAGACAAAGGACTGATAACCAGAATATATAGGGAACTTAAAAAACTAAATTCTCCCAAAACTAATGAACCAATAAAGAAATGAGCAAGTGAGCTAAATAGAACTTTCTCGAAAGAAGAAATTCAAATGGCCAAAAAACACATGAAAAAATGCTCACCATCTCTAGCAATACAGGAAATGCAAATTAAAACCACACTAAGATTCCACTTCACCCCTGTTAGAATAGCCATCATTAGCAACACCACTAACAACAGGTGTTGGTGAGGATGTGGGGAAAAACGAACCCACTTACACTGTTGGTGGGAATGTAAACTAGTACAACCACTCTGGAAAAAAATTTGGAGGCTACTTAAAAAGCTAAACATTGATCTACCATTTGATCTAGCAATATCACTCTTGCGGATATACCCAAAAGACTGTGACACAGGTTACTCCAGAGGCACCTGCACACCCATGTTTATTGCGGCACTATTCACAATAGCCAAGTTATGGAAACAGCCAAGATGCCCCACCATTGATGAATGGATCAAGAAAATGTGGTATCTATACACAATGGAATTTTATGCAGCCATGAAGAAGAACGAAATGTTATCATTCGCTGGTAAATGGATGGAATTGGAGAACATCATTCTCCAATTCATCATTAACCAATTTTGGTTAGCCTGGCCCAAAAGACCAAAAATTGTATGTTCTCCCTCTTATGTGGACATTAGATCAAGGGCAAACACAACAAGGGGATTGGACTTTGAGCACATGATAAAAGCGAGAGCACACAAGGGAGGTGTGAGGATAGGTAAGACACCTAAATATTAGCTAGCATTTGTTGCCCTTAACACAGAGAAACTGAAGCAGATACCTTAAAAGCAACTGAGGCTAAAAGGAAAAGGGGATCAGGAAATAGAGAAAAGGTTAGATCAAAAAAAGAATTAACCTAGGAAGTAACACACATGCACAGGAAATCAATGTGAGTCAATGCCCTGTATAGCTATCCTTATCTCAACCAGCAAAAACCCTTGTTCCTTCCTATTATTGCCTATACTCTCTCTTCAACAAAATTAGAGATAAGGACAAAATAGTTTCTGCTGGGTATTGAGGGAGTAGGGGGGAGAGGGAGGGGTCGGAATGGGTGGTAAGGGAGGGGGTGGGGGCAGGGGGGAGAAATGACCCAAGCCTTGTATGCACATATGAATAATAAAACAATAAAAAAAATGACTGGGTCAATAGGGCAGTCTTCATGAATGCGACTAGTGTCCTAATAAGGAGATCTAGAGACCTCGTATGCTGCTCCCACTGTGTGAGAACACAGTGAGAAGCAGGTGTGAGTTAGGAATGGTTCTTCCCAGACATTGAAACTAATGACACCTTGATCTTGGACTTTCCAGCTTCTAGAACTACATGAAACAAATTTATGGTACTCATAATGCATCTGTTGTGTGATGTTGTATTTTAGCAGCCTGAAAAGAAGAAGATAGTCCCATGGCTCACTTTCTAGGTAGTGCTGGTTTTGCTCTTATCCAGTGGTATGGGGGTGTTGCCTTTTCTTTACCCTTTCAAAGACCACCTCTTTCCCTGACACATCTGCAGGGAGTGACATCTGCATGCTGTTCTCCAAATTCGTCTTAGTCTCCACCTTTAGGGTAAGAGTAAGTCTATTTTAGGAACTATGTTAGTGCTGGCCAATGAGCTTTGATTTGAGCACATAAGTGTCATTTCTTTGCATGTGAAACCCTCTAGTTTTTTCTCTTCTTTCACTTTTGTGACAAGCATTGTCAAGATGGCAGCTATGCAATCAACCTGAGTCTTGAGTGAGGAGGCAAAGAGCAGAGTCCCATGGGACACAGGCAGACATGGAGCAGGAGAAGGGAATAGCGCTTAGGAGCTGTAGGTTGTGATAATAGGGGAAGGTTGGCTCTTGTCACCAATACACAGTGGGCATACTGATGCAGTCTGACAAGGGGAAGTGACCCTTGCTATATCCTTAAGCTGTGCTTCCTCTTGGCTTATTATACTCTGCCAGTAACTGTCCATCTGATATGGATAAAACCCACATAAGATTCTTGGTAAGGCACCAACCACATGTCTCAAGGTCTGCCTATCTGTAGCCTATGGAAGATGGTGTGTGTTGCCAAGTTGCCTGTTGATGAACAGGTTCACAGCTGGCATTTATTACAATTGAAAAGAAGCTGAATGCTGTCTAATGGAATATCTCCTGTTTAGTACACGGGACTGGAATTAAGTAATGGCGGCAGGCACATTATAAGTAATTGTGCTTGATATGAGGTTTGCTGAGATTCATTCATAGAGCAGAGTCATTTCTAAATGCTGCTCACCACTTGGCATGCAGTACCAGTGGCTAACATTTCTAAACGTATTTCTGCTCCATGACACCTTAATGGTGTACGATAACACTCAGCCTCACTCTTAGAAAAATGGATACTCTCATTTCTCTAAACATGGGGCCTTTACCTCTAACAACTTCCATTTAAATGCAAATTTCAATCATGTCCACTTCTCTGTGTGCCAACATGTGTGTATGGAAATGATGGAAGCTTAAATCCAAATTTCAACAGGCTGGAGCGGCTCTCTACAGGGGACCTAGGCTAGTTTAAATGGCCCTTTTTCTTGTGTCCCCATGTTGCTGAGATCGGTCTTGAAGGGACTGTTTTGCTTCCATTGGGAGGAGCCCCTAAGTTGGAAGAATGAAGGACAGCTCCTGGAGCAGGGGACACAGTGACAAAGGCTCCTGTAGTGAACTAGTGATGTTTTGATGGGCTCTGGCCTACACTCATAGTTCTAGACTCTCAGGGACAGACCTCAGGACCCCGGTATATGAAGACTGCATAGTTTTCCTTTCTGAGGGAGACCTAGTATTTCAGCACATACCTCTGGTGTCTTCATCAGTCTTACTCAAGTTCACGCTCCTGGTCTAGCAGATCCTATCTTGCCTGTAGAAAGGATTCTGAGCCCTGTCATGTGAGGCTGGAGAACAGCCCCTTCCTGTAGGGAAGAAAGGCTAAGAACTTAGGAAGGTGAAGAGAGGAGCTGAGGGCCTTCAGAGCACCACCTTATGAGAGAGTGTGGATGCAGTGACAAAGACCCCTGGACTTCAGAAACTTCTGGAAATTTGTCCTTTAGAGGACAGAACCTGAGTTCAGAGTACAGACTACCTGGACAGTGACATCTCCTAGATCTAGGATTGTTGGCAAGTATTAGTTTGCACAAGCAGAGACAACTTCTCCATGCAGTTATACCTCATAAGGCCGTGGCAAGGGTAAATGTGTTAGCAGTTCATGTAAGTGGCTTGGAACAGGGCTGGGCCCCTGAGAGTTTCCATGGAAAGTCAATGAGGACACAGTGCAAAATGGAGGAATTGATATTGCCCCCTTGTTTGTCACCTGACTTCCCCAAAGACTGCCTCTGTGTTCGGTGATGAAGCCCTTCCAGCTGAAGGAACTTCACTTGAGAGGAGTGGGTTTGCAGAGCAGGCTGTTGCAAAGGCCCAGCTATCTGGAGACCAGAGGAAGCCCCTTGAGGAAGCAGCCTGTGGTGGAGGGAAAGAAGAATGGAGAACTGTGGAGCCAGCAAGCCCAAGATTGAGATGCGGTTCTGGGAGCTTACTCCCCAGGAGCTACATGTAAGTGGTGTTGCCATCAAGAAATGGAAAATTTTTTCAACATTCTGCTCCCTACTGGAAAGGTGAATCTGCCTAACTTCTTAATGTGGCTGTACACTGCATTAACCAAGGCCAAAGAGTTCTGACTAAAAGCCTTTGAGGTTTGTCACTGCTTTGTGATCAAGACCTTAAAAGGAAGCAAAATATGGGGAGCTCAGAGGGTCACGTCTAGGACAGGAGGGGAGGCTGGACAATGTCATGGGAAATATAGGAAGGGAGGATGGTTAGAATGTTGTAACAGCTTGGCTCTTGCTGGAAGACTCTCTTTGTGGGATGCAGCCCAGAATGGCAGATCTGTGTGCCCCAGAAAGATTTAAGGCCAAAGTTTGCAACTTCTCCTTAAATTTGAACTTTGCCTCATGATCAAATAACTCTGTACCTGGTGGTGAGACCCCTGCCACCAAGGTGCAAGAGAGACCTTGCTGTCCTCTGGGGTAAGTGTGAATGCCCTCAGCACAACTTTTCTTATAGATCTGGGATGGCTGTTGTGGTCTTAGATTTTATAATGGTAACAGGAACTGTCAGATTTCCTCCCACCAAAAATTCGCTGCTTCTGATGTTAGGGCTTTGTGGGCTTGCAGTGGAATGGGGTTTCCTTACTTGCCATACAGGGAACCTTCCTTCTAAAGCAGGCAGATGAGCTGTCTGTCCCTTCTCAGGAGACACTGGAGAGCACAAGTCAGACAGAAGCAGGACTGTGCCCAAACAAAGGGGGCATTTTAGCCCCATGGTCTTCTAGGAGCAAGAGATCCTGGCAGAGAAGAGCAGAGCTCCATGCTCAGCACATGCTTATTCCAGGAATGGCTGGATGAGTTTGTTTGTCCTCTTCCATTGCCTCCTCCTTTCTTCCTTTTGGTGGCCACCATCCTCATGGTTCCATCAGCAATCTATGCTTGACACCATCACCACACACTCCCCTCTCAGCCACTATGCTCCACAGCACTCACCTCTCTCAGGAATTAGCTGCATTGCTGTTTGCTTGATATTTCCTGTCTATCTTCCTGCCCTTGACTGGAATCTCAACTGCACCACAGCAGAGGGTGTGGGAATCCTGCTAACTTCTGGATGCCCAGGTTTGACTGTTGTGGTTTGGGCTCAGGTGGTCATGAAGAGAATAAACAGAACAAAGATTAAGAGCGCCCCCTCCCAGGCCAGTCCGTTTCCAGGGCCAGAAACATGAGCCGCAGGACCGGGCTGGTTCCCAGGGGAAGGGGCGTCCTCCCCCCAGGCAGGAGTGAGCTAACCGGAGTCAGATGTTGAAGCTCCAGGAGACAGGCCAGTCCCTGTACACTTGGGAGAACTTGAAAGAATTCTTGAAGAGCCATAAATCTTGAACTGGAGCCTTTTATCAACCTCTAATTTATCATGGTCTCTTAATGACTTTGACTGTAGAAGTCATCATCCATATGTATTGGAAATTTGGTCGGCATAGGCCTGTTTTTCATGACAAGGGAAGCCCTTGACACATAGGATTTAACTGAAAGTGACTGTGCTTGGTGGTGACTTGTTCCTATGGCCGTATCCGTTCCACTATTCAGACTCATTCCCTGATCGCTCGACACTGTACTCGTCTCCGTGATGAAGTCTTTCGGACTAGCCCACACAGAGAAGAGGAAAAGAGACTTAATAAGGAATGGAAAAAAAATAGGAAAATAATCACACTTGAGTGTGACAGATGCCATGGAGGTCAAGCATGGGTCTTGTGTGGCCATCAAGGAAGGAAATAAGATTACACCAAGGGCCTCAGTGAAGGCTTGGTGAAGGTGATGATGCCTGCCCAAGACTTAACCTCCAGTATAGCCTGGAAGAAAATGATAACATGGAATGCTGGAGAATGAAGATTAGCTGGGTGTGGCCAAAATGAGAGCAGATGACATGGTAAGCAGGTTGCTGGGGCCTGGCGTAGAGTAGAACCTCTTCTTTAAGTCTCTGACCCATCCAATTGTGGTTGGCTGATGGCCCATCTCAAACCTAACAGCCAAACCAGAACTCTTGACTCTTTCCCATGGCCACCCATCTCTCAATTCTTCACCATGTTGGCCCAAGGCACCACCATTGAATCAGGTCCCAAATCTGTAAGTCAGATTTGCGTCTTCTCTGATGGTAGGAGGAAACGAAGATGATGGCCCCCTGCAGGCATGGAAAGAGGCCTCAGGAGAAACCAGACCTCTCCACACCTTAATTTCAACTTCTGTCCTAGGCAACTATGAGTAAATAAGGTTCTGTGTGCAAACCACTCAGTTTCTGATATTTTGTTATAGCAGTACTAGTAAATGAATACAAAGACCAATACAAACAGACACAAACTTTACCTTCACTCTGTTATTCAACAATGATGTACTGAACCCGTGTCTAGGCCATGCTCTGGGCAAACAAAGATAAACTATACTGGAACTTTATTTTGAAAGAACTTACTGTGCATGGATATGTCCTGATTCAACTGACATAAGACCATACAAGATGATGGGATATGAAAATTTCATTTACTTGTGCTTCTTAAAGAGCTGGACACCAGAGATAGGGAGATAAGAAAGGAATGAAGTGGTTCTGACCTGAGGTGCCAGGTGAACCCACTTGGGGGTTCACCTATAGCCACCAGAGCAAAAATTCGTAGGTTCAAATTTCAGCTCTGCCACCTGTTTTGTTTTGTGAATATGGATAGGACTCTTGTTCTTTTTTTGTCTCTGTTTTTTAACAAGTTGGTGAATCTTCTGGCATTGATGTTTCTTTAGAAGCAAAAGATGTCTTTAAGATTCCTCTCCAACTCGACTCTCCTCCTCTGCACTGAGCTGAATAATGTCTCTCAAATATCCATGTGCACAGACACTCAGAGTATGGTTTTATTTGGAAATAGGATCTTTGAGGTAATTAACTTAAGATAAGGTCATCCTGGATTAGTTCAGCTTGGCCTCCCTTAATCCGCTGTCTTATGTCCTCATAAGATGAGGGACACTTGGAGGCAAAGGCTTACTTGATGGTAAGGTGACATAAAGGCAGTGTGGAGGACACCATGTGAAGATAGAGGCAGAAGTTGGAGCGATGAGTCTACAAGGCAAGCATGCCAAAGATGCCAGCCAATGCTCTAAAGCTAGAAGAGGGGTGGGACAGATTCTTCCAAGCTTCCAGAAAGAACCAACTCACCCCACCTTGATTTCAGACTTTGAGGCTACAGACTGTGGGACAACAGAAGTCTATTGTTTTATTCCACCGAGTAGGGGGTCATTTGTTGTTGCAGGAAAGGAACATCCTCTGTCCCAGTGGTGATGCTGTTCTCACTCTTTACCAAGCTTCTCCAGGTCAGAAGCCTCTCACTGCCTGTTACAGGCCTGCTCATCCAGGAGGTCGGTCAAGGCATGGCTCTGCCTCTGACCCCCCCCAATGACCCCCCCAATGAACTGTGGCAACTCTCCCTCCTTACATCTTCAGTCTTCACAGCTTGTCTCCCTCAGCCTCTCTCCATGTGTCTCTTTTCACCTCCCTTTCTGATTTCCAAACTTGGTACCCAGCCTCTGTTACTTACAGCCACATGGGGCTGGGAATGACAGAGGCAATCAATATTGGTACCTGGAAACTTGTGTTTTGGTATAGGCCCCACCTGACACCATAGAGGCCACCTTAGGACAGTTTCTGTCCATGTCTGGAGCAGAATTCTAAATGCAAAGGTTTGAGAATCATGAATTAGAACTTGATGCGACTTCACTGAAATTGTTATCATTTGCAAAGTCTTATGAAGATTCTCCCACACAGTGACTGTGAACAAGGTGGGATGTGGAGGCACAGCATGCTGTGTCTGGTGGGCTCTGGGGTATCAACATCTGTTAGTAGTCAGGGCTTTTGGATTGGATGCAATGATGGAGGTGGATTCTGGGTAGTGTACACCCACTCCCGACTCCAATGTGTAGTATAGTGACCTTTCTTTAAGACTTTGGCCCACACACAGAACCCTTGAACTGCTTAGGGTTTGAGATAGTGTCTATCTCACATGGCCATCAGAACAGGAGCTGGGAAGACTGTCCGAGGGGCAGGAAGGAAAGAGATTGAGGCTGGGTTAGTGTTCAGAGGAAGAGCCAATTGGAGACCAGGCAGGGTTTTCCACCAGGTGGACAACTGTGTGTCCGGAAGGAGTGATGACAGGAGGTACAAGGTAGTGATGAGGGCTTAGGGTGCTGAATAGGACTTGTTTGAGAATGGGAGGCCTGTGACTGAGTGTGGACAGAACAAAGGTGAGTGGAGGGGTAATCAGCAGGTGATGGGGTGTGGGGCAGGAGGGGCCCAGGGAATAGGTAGGAAGACCCTCAGGTGTAGCAGTTCTGCCTCCAGCAGCCCAAAGCCCTACTTAGGGGCTGGGATCCATCAGAGTGGACGAAGCTCACTGTCCACCATGCAGGGCTGAAGAAAAGATACATAATCCCAGAGTAGGATGGGGAATAAGGGTGACAATTTGGAGAGGCGCAAAAGGGAATTTCCAAAAGTACACGGAGGAGGCAGCATCTAGGATGATCTTAGACCTGGTCTCCTGGGGCTCTCCATGGAATCCTTAAGTCATTCTAGATGGCCAGAAGGGCCTAATGGGAGCAGATGAATGTCAGATGGGAGTTTAGGGCAGAGCAGAGCCATGCATTCATCCGGAGTCCAGCCAGCTTTTAAGATGCCCTCTTGAGACTCATGTCTGTCATGAGGAGCAGGAAGGACAATGAGACCATGGCTGTCCTACCATACTCTTAGTGGTTTCTTATTGTGACATCCTGAGGACTTGTGATTGCCCAATTTTTAATGGTATTTATATCTATAGATATATATTTATATCTATCTAAAGCTATATCTATGCCTCCCAGGGTTAAAAAACAACTAAGGGAGGCTGTACAGGATATTAAAAGTTTAATGAGATGCAGTTTCAGAGGTGTTAACATTTGACAACCAGAAACAGTAGTAGCCAAACCTTTTAATCTGAAACAAATGATAAGCGATGGACATAAAGGTTGCTTCCTTTGGGCAAGGCTCCAGGTTGCAGAGATGTCCAAGACAGGGAGAGATCAGACATGGATGCTAGACTGGCACCTGGACAAGGGAAACAGTTGGCCTAAATATCTTTACCTTAAATTGTGCTTTTGTGGACAGAGAGAGGTAATGAATGGAAGCAACCAGAACAGTGCCGGGATGGTGGCAGGATAAGTACAGAGTGGCCCTTAAGCTTGTTCAATGAGTGTTTATTGCCATTAAGGAAGTGTTTGATTTAGGGAGGCTCAGATTGACTGTGCTCTGCATGATACCAAGTGATTTGTGCAAAGGCATTCATAAAACTATTTGATTTCATCAGACATCTGCTGGACCAGCTCATGGGAAGCAAGCCTAACTTGACTATCCTAAAGAAATAACCACGAAGGAAGGGGACTTCAGTGGTCTTTTTCGTTGTGCACATGTGGCCAGTTTCTAAAGGTAAAGAGAGAGAGGGAGAGACAGTGGGTTTGTGGTCCCAGGAGCATTCTGGACCCTTCCCTGCCACATGTTGATGGCTCTGTGCAGATGAAGTTATCTACGCCAGCCACTCTGGCATTGTAGGATGTGTGCACTGTTCTGGGCAGATTTCAGTGTCTTTGAAGGCAGGCTGCAGCTTCAGTGTGGTATGTAGTTTTCTTGCATTTACTCATTCATTACTCATGCGTCCATTAATTCATTTTTAGTAGTTAGAAACCCAGAATGTAGCATGGGCCAAAGCCTGGCCTACACCTGAATCTGCTCCACCTCTTGCTGTGTGGCTTAGGAGCCTAATGTCACTTCTATGCACCTATTTCCTCGTCAATAAAGTCAGACTCATCATAACCCTAGTCCAAGTGGTTTTATGAGAATTAAATTAGGCAATAATACAATTCCTCATACAAAGTGAATGGCAATAAATACGAGCTGTCATAGTGTAATTGTTGCTGTCACAATCAGGGACATCTCAGTGTGTCCAGTACAGCTTTCTGCGCTGGAAGATTAAACATAGATAAGGTGACTTTGAATCTCCAAGAGCTCAAGTTCTGGAGAGATAAATTGGTTTACAAAATTCTTTGCGTTATGTATTGCATTATGTATTGTGTCTTGTTACAGCTTGGTGACAAGTCACTAATGTGTACTCAACAATTTTCTATTGCCCAATACATTTTTATAAATGTTACATATAGAGGTCACATATTTCACATACATCAACTCATTTAATCCTCAAAGCCCTCAAAGATGAGTGCTTTATAAAAACAATTCTCCACTTGAAGGTAAGTCAATGAATCTGTAGCATTTTCCCATTAATTTGGTGTACTTACACACATAACAATAATGTCCCATGTTTCTACAGCCTTGACAGTTTCTGACCTTTTTTCCCATTCTTTTCCATCTTGGCACCCTATGGCATGGGAAAGTTTGTCATTTTTCTATGATCTTTACAGATGAAGACCCTGAAGCATGAGGAGTCCTGGTAGCAAGTTTAAGGTCACTGAGAGGAACACAGGTCACCTTTTACTTTCAGAAACTTTCCACAGTCACAGCTATTGCCCAGATCTTTCACTGAGATGTGCCTAACTAGAAAGGTAGAGAAATGCCTTCTTTGGCTTCTGATGTTTACCCTTGACTTTGGCAGCAGTCAAATGTAATATTCTGACCTTTTTGAGTTCATGTAACCTATTCCACTCCTCCTGTGTTCCACCTCTTATCCTCTTTCCATCTCTGTGCTTTGTTGCTGGAATTACACACTGCAATCTCTGGCTGTTTCTGATAATTTTTTTCCAGATAGATTCATTTGCATTTTCCCAAGCTGCATCTCATTGCTAACTCATAATTCCAACCTCGCTGAGTTCCTTGCATTGTGCCTTTCACTTTGATCATGCTCCTAAGCCATTATGATTTAGGATACCCTTGGCAAACTTCATTAATCTGACTTCAATTCATTAATCGTGTTGTAGGATCTGATCTACCCTTTCTTCCTTGCACCTCGTGGAATAAACCCTTGCACAATTAGTCCTCACCAATTTCATTACATTTAGGCTGTTTTTCACCATGGGTTGTTGTCAAGCAACTGTGCTCATCTGTGTGGCTTTGGTGAGTGCCAATTTCAAGAGATGGACGTTCACATGCTCCTCTGTTTCCTTCATCTGGTTTTATAAACCTATCAAAAGGGAATGGTTTCTCCCCCATAGCACATGTTATTATTTATAGGTCCAGACACACTATTATTTTATGTTATGATTCTGGATCTTTCAAATGTTTCCTACATTCTTTGTTCTGTTGTTTCTCTTATTAGAAATTGTCCTTTGATTTATTGCCTGGAAATGCTCTCTTTTCCTGAACACTTAGTAGCAGTTAGGCATCTGGTGCAAAGGCCTTGAAGGGCCTTGATTAGGGCAAGACCCATGAGGATGCATTCTCACCACAAAGAATATGGGCCAAGCGACACTGGACATCTGACCATGTGGGTTTTCTAAGCACTTACCAACATTTGATGCCGCAGTAGTGTCTCCCTATGGAGAATTAGACTTTGCTAATAAATAGCTCAGCAGGAAGGATCCAACAATCCTCTCATTTAATGAAGACTAAAGAAGTTAGACAACTTGCACAAAAGAGTGCTTAAGCCAGGATTTGGACTTGAGTTTGACTCTGAGGCTCATGTTCTCTGCTCTCCATTGGCTGTGATATTCCTCCTGCCTCTGTGTGCAAGGAAACCCTGAGTTCCCTCTGCCTCTGCTCAAAGTCACTCCTGCTCACCTCTATAAAGGGATAAGTTATTCCACCATCTGCAACATCTCTCCTGGGCTGGCCAGGTCAGGTCTCCTCATGGCATTTGCAGATATAGACTCCAACAGCCAGTCTCACTGGCATTTCCATGGTCTAGCATCTGGTGGACTCCACGGTCAAATCACGAGGATAGGAAAATGAATTGAAATTGAACTTGAGCCATCAGTCCCTGGTTGAGTTCAGAATGCATTGCTAGGAGTGATGTGACCCTAGAGCAACCTGTCACTTTGGGGGTTCTCAGATGGGGCTAAATAATTTTTACAACCTTGGCTGTCTACACCATAGGCAGTCACAGTAGTGATGGAGGATTACCATGAGGTGAAATCTGCAAATGTGTGTGTGAATTTGAGCTTGTAGAAAATTGATTTGTGCATGGTGAGCTCCAATGTGGATTTCAGCATCTTTTTGTTCCAAACAATGTTGAAATGCTATCAGGCCCCATGGCTTCTTCCCTGCTGACCTTCAGAGTTTCTTTCCAGGTGTGCTTTAACACTAAATATTCAACTTGTTATTGAAAGCCCTAGGTAGGACACTCCCACATGGAGGTCATCAGGGCGACTTGAACTCAACAATCCAGATGGAACCCCCAGCCACCACTCTGATCCATTGTCTTCAGTACTTCCCATCTCATAATCAGCAAAACACCTCAATTCAGAAGCTAAAACCATTTGTCTCACTCCCATGCCAGTCCCCAACTGTGGCCAGGAAAAACCTTCTAGATTCCTTTCATTTTCTCTACCTAGCATCCACTATCATGGGTCAGGACTTGCTCTTTTTTACTTGATCTGGTTTCCAGGTTTGTTCCCCTCCACTAAAGTGATCCTTCTAAGTTTGAAATCAATTATTGTTATCCTGTCCTCACAATCCAGCTTTGACACTTCATTGCCATCCTGAGAAATCTGGCATTCTCAGACACAGAGCCCTCTTCACTGGTGTAGACTGGGTCTAATCTCCAGGCTCATCTCAGGCAAATCCATGACCGCCACTACTCACCTGAAGCTAGAGCTCCTCCTTTTACCTTCTGGCCATGAGGCTGCACACGCAATGCTTCTCTTCCCTTAAAGCACACTTTATGATCCATTAAGGCCACTCCTATGTCACCATATGGATGAAAAAGACTTCTATGGGTCCCCCAAGTCATATTTACTTTCCAAAGATTTCTTTTGTCCCATCACTTATATATTCATTCATTCATTCATTCATATTTACTCACTCATTCATGTATTAATGAACACAGGTTGAACCAGACCTGTGAAAAATGCTATATTTTCAGGTAGAGGGCCTTCCTTCCAAAGCTCAGAGCTTCCATGGGGAGGTGAGATCACAAATCAGGACAGCACAATGTGAGAAGTGCAAATTCTACTTTCTCAGCTTTAAGATCTCCTAAAACCCAATAAATCCTCTGAGTTGGGAGCTGTGTGAGAATTAAAAACTCTGAAAAACCATGATGTAGTACAAGTAGGAAAGATGGTAGATTCTAGGGCCAGCTGGTACATGAGTGAGTGGGTGCAGTGGGGATTTTGGAGTCTTAGAAGTGGGATGTTTCTTGAGGGATTTGGTGATCATTGACCATATGGGTCACAGGATCCAGTGGGTAGAGACTCATGTGGGCATCAGAGCCCTGGGGCTGTTGTCCCTGGCCTCAGGGATAATTAGATTTTGTCTTTCTCAGAATACAGTGGGTTTCGTACTCTAATCATTGCACAATTGTCTCGATCCAGATACTTTCATGCTCAGGGAACCTGTGTGCAAACCCCTGGCTGGGTGGTGCTTCACTCCTTACATCTTTCTGGCAATGCTTTTAAATAATAGTGCCTTCTAATTAAAAGATACTTTCTGTGCATCTTCTATTTTTCAGTCTTGATTTGGAAAATAAGTTATTTTAGGTCCTTATTGTCCATTTGTATTGCTTCCATGCCAGGCCCATCAGATTCTCAGCCCTCGAGCTGGGCTGTCCCTTCAGGACAGGTGGCCAGCTGACTTTCTCACCCAGAGTTGTCCCTCATTTCAGGGTTTCTTCTTCCATGTAGAGTGGGAAGTAGCAGTTCTCTCTTCTCTCCTCTCTTCTCTCCTTTGTAGGCTGCCTCGTTACAACTAGCCTTCAGTCCTCAGGACCATGGGCTCCAAAGCAAACCATCCCTCTGCCCTGGGGTCTCTTCCACGTTCCCATCTGCCTTTCCAGCCTCCTCGTGGAAGCCCAACCTCATGGGCTCTGTGGCTAGCAAGCTACTCTGACTCTGTTTTTTCTCTAGTACAACTTCTAGCCCCTGAGATCTCCCTGGGTAGTGGTGAGGAGTTGGGCCTTGAAGGTCAGGATGTTTGAATTAAAATCCTGGCAATCCCCCATCTTTGCTGTGTGGGCTGAGGCAAGTTGTTTGACCTGTGAATGGGATTTTCACCCATAGCTGCTTACTGAGTGTTGGTAGCGTTCATATTTCTCCTTCCCCTAAAATCATACTTCTTTCTCTAAAGCTAAGAGTTTAATTTCCCTTGCTTACTCTGACCAACACCATGTGTTTTAACTGGTTTCCTGGACCCTATCCTGTTACCATCTAAATTGTCACCTTCTGGTCATAAGTCCTTTTCAGAGTGGCTCTGGATTTTCTCTTTTGCTCAAATATCTTCACTGGTTCACCAGTACCACCTGATTTAAGTGCAAACTCCTTGTCTGGTCATTCATATTTCTAGACTAACATTCATATGTTAGTCTACCATGAGCACTCTAGCTTTAGTCTTTCCCCTACCTGACATGCCCTTCCCTCTTTTCCCCCACACATTTGAATCCCATCAGCTTTACAATATTTCCAATAACCTACTTTAGGAGCATCTTAGCTCCTGTCCCATGGTCATTGTCTTCCTGCCTTCTGAATCAGATCTCTGCAGCCCACCCTGCCCTATGCCCTGATACCTCTGCTCTACCTTGGCTCACACACATTGTCACCTGTGTGCTCCCCTGGCCCTGGTCAGCAGGCATAGGCCTCAGTGAGATGACAAGTGTGTAAGTCACCAAGAATAAAATAGTGCAGTTCATGATGAATTTCTGTATGCTTTAGAAATCTGAGCCATTCAGTATCTGGTGCCATAGCTTCACTCTCGTTCAATCACAGGCTACTTGCCTTTCTTCGAAGGATGGATTTCCACAAGAGCAGCAGGAATTATGCAATCTGAGTGCCAGACAGCCCTGTGACAGCTATCCAGCTCACAGGCACCACAGTCAAACATGAGCCAGGGGCTGCTGCAGGACCAGAGCATGCAGTCAAGACCTCTGGGCTCCATTCCTCTACTCCCTGTGTCTGCCACTCCCAGACATTGGTACTACAAGGCTCAGCACCAGACCCATGACTCTCTACTACCTTCTGCATGTCTTACACCCTGCAAAGCCACACTACTTGTACCTGGAAGTATATTAATGAAACAGTTACTTTGTAAGAAACAGCTCTCTAAAAATACATGCGAAATATTCTACATCCAATAATAAAAATCATATCAAAAGAAGTTATGATTTATTGAATGTCTGACATTGCTCTAGTTTTATGCCATTACCCTTTATTTGCACAACAGTCTGCAGGCTAGGGGGTCAGTACTATTTTTATTCCTTTTTTTTGTTTTGTTTTGTGATGAGTGCACTGTCAATGAAGGAGTCACCTGCCTAGAAGGAGATCTGTTATTATTATTACTATTATTATTTTTTGCTTTACTAGTGTTTGAACTCAGGGCCTTCACCTTGAGCCATTCCACCATCCCTATTTTTGTGAAGGGTTTTTTTGAGATAGGGTCTCACGAACTATTTGCCCGGCTGGCTTCAAACTGCAATCCTCCTGATCTCTCTCTGCCTCCTGAGTAGCTAGGATGACAAGCGTGAGCCACTGGTGCCCAGCCTAGGAGGAGATCTTGGTGTGAGCACTATTCACTTGTATGTGTACATGGGTCTGTGTCTTAAGAATCAAGATGTTCCTGGGATGATTCTATCATATTTCCCAAACTAGGTTGAGGACTTTCTGTGTCTCAAAG
Source organism: Castor canadensis (assembly GCF_047511655.1). Classification (NCBI taxonomy): domain Eukaryota; kingdom Metazoa; phylum Chordata; class Mammalia; order Rodentia; family Castoridae; genus Castor; species Castor canadensis. The sequence goes on along the minus strand of NC_133388.1, from coordinate 12,224,843 downwards.
GTTGTTTTGATTTGTGCAAAATACTTGTGATGTCCTTCCCAACAATGGTGCTAGTAAACCTGGCCATTTTCCGCTCAGTGTAAAGGGTTCTGCTGCTCCAGAACTGCCTGCCTGGCAGCATGACCCCCCCACCTGCCTCCACTCCAGTGGTCCCAGTCTGTGTGAGTCACCCTTGTCCCTGCCAAAAGCAGTGACTCTTGCCAAATCAGAAACCTCCTGTCACCCTATAGCCAGCAGTTGGCTGGCCAATCATTTCTAGCAAGTGGGGAATTATCCTGAAGTCTCAGCTTGCAGTTTGATTTCAGTAAAAATAATGCTAAAATGAGATTCGTGAGCAGGGCATTCTTTAATTTACGAAACTTGAATCATACTTGTGGCCACTAAATATTCGTAGCCCATTAGCTGGAGACATGAGATCTTCCAAGTCTCATGGAACAACTGATGTTTCATTTCACAGGCTCCTCTCACTGCCACGACATGGAACTCACCAGCAGGGGACAGGACTCAGAAGACAACCAGCACTGAAAGCTTGATGTGTGTCAGCAATGTGCCAGGCACACCACGGACTTCTCCACACTAAACTTTCAGTTGTCTTTGCCAAGGGAGTAGCAGCCTCTTCTTGCATATGTGGAAATTGAAGTTCAAAGACTTGGGTCTCATGTCCACACCATTATTTCCATCCAGAGAAAGGACTCCAATTCAGGTCCCAGCCTGAACGCTACCATTTTCTTCCTACAAAACCACATGTCTCTCTTTACACGCCTGCCTGTGCTTTTGATTACTTTGGGATATAGTCTAGCAATGTCGGCCAGAGTCACGAGGACGGGGTTTAGGGTCAAGAAGTAGTTCACTAGCCACAAGCATCATTTTTCTCTGGGCTGGGACTAGGTTTTGCAAGTAAAATATCCAAGTGAAAGAGAATACTTTTCTTGGGAAAATGCTGGTAATGTGAGGCTTGTAAACAAACTCTCCTAAGAGCTCCTGTCATTCCAGGGCCTGTGGCAAATTACATCAAGTGAAGAACAGTTTTAATTGAGACAGGCCCAAAGAAAGACGGACTTAGTAAAGAGGACTAGCATTTTTTGACCACTGACCCATGCCAGGCATTGTATAAGGTACTTGGCATTAGGTGTTAGCATCTTCCCACTGAATAGGTCAAAACACCGAGGCACTCATCAAATAGATATAAAGAGCCAGACCAGGAGTTCCAAAGCAGGCAGTCTAGTGTCAGGAGCTCAGTGCTAACCACTGAGAGCTCCTCTCTCTCAGCTCTTCTCTTTTGGAGAACAGGCCTGGACTCTCTTCCAGTTCATGTTGGTGTGCTCACCAATGGAGGGCCTCAATGTTAACAGGATAGTATAGACCTTCACTTGTTTGCCAGGACGGCCCCAAGCCAGAAATGCAATGCCTCACAGTTATGGAGGCCAGAGATTAAGATTCAGGCATGGCAGGGCCATATTTCCATGGAGACTCCAGGGAGGGTCTGCCCTAGTCTTCTCCTCTAGCTTCCAATAGCTTTGAGCTTCATGGGTTATAGACATGAGCCTCCCATCCTCTGTCTTCACACTGTTGTTCCACTCTGTCTGTCTTTCTCTGTGTTCAAATATCCCCATTTTAAAGATTAGACCAGCCATAGCAGATTAGTGTCCATCCTAACAACCTCATTTTAACGTGATTTACTTACAAGATCTATTTCAAGGTACTTGGGGTTAGGATTTCCACATATATTTTGGAGGAGGAAGGTATTCAACCCATGGCAATACAAAATAAATTGAGAGCTCATAACCACCATTGAAAATGGCTCCCCAAAATTTTCAATTCCATTTCTTACCACTTGCCTTCCACCCCCAACCATGAAGATAGCACACAAGCAACATGGCCTTGTTCTATCCTCACATCATCCTTCAAGGATGAGGACTCATGGCAGATCACCAGAAGTCTCTTGAGACCCTACCTTTCCTCAACTTATATTCAGTTGCCCTTTCTTTTTTGTGGTCCTCAATGCAATTTCCTGATTTTTCTTTGGGGCCTCCCACCCTCAATAGCCTGTGAGCTCCCCTAGGCTTGGATCTGTGTCTCAGATCCAACTGTGTCCAGAGTCTATACACAACCCAGTCCTTGGGGAGGTCTCAGAGATATCTCCCTCAGGAATGGATACTGTACTCTTGCCTTTTTTAAAATTATTATTGTGGCCACTTTCCTTAATTATAACATAAGGGGATTGAAGAGTTTTTTTGCATCATTTTTGGATGATCCTATAGCCTAATTTTAATCCCTCGTATATAATATATATTATATATATAATATGATGTTGGTTACTAATTTCCCAATAAACAACTTACTTTTTCATTTTTGTTGTGTGGGATAGAGTTTATCTTTCTCTTAATAGTTTACCTTACTTATGTCTGGTTTCTAGAATCATTCATTATAGTCATGGAAACAATCAGAAGTTTTCTTCTAAAACCATTAGAATTCATGTTTATGCATATGGTGTGAGGTAAGGATCTCACTCTTTCCTATATTGAAGAACTCTTGTACTACAATTTCTCAAGGAGTAATGGTGGTTTTTTGTTTTGTTTTGTTTTTAGCTTCCAGGGTAACTTGAGAGTTAGTTTTTGGCTCAGTTGTACCTTTTATACTTTGCCATCCTCTTCTTAACACACCATGAATTTTGTAAACCTGGAGAAAAACTTCCCCAGAATGCTTCAGAGGGAGTCATAAGATCTGATCAAAGGTTCAAGGACACAAAACCCCTAAACTCTGTTTAATATGCTCACCATGATTACACAAAACCTGGATGAGGTCTAATATGGTATGGAACTTATGCTCCTCTGTATAAATTTAAATTCAGCCATTATCAGAAAGAGATGACTGGGTCAAGTAGAGTTAGATGACACAGAAGGAAGAGGAGTTGGCTATAGTGGAAAAGGCTACCTGAATTACCCCAGAGCAGACTTCAGCAGCTCATACCTCTCCAGGAAACATTTTTAGCACCTTTCTGAGCCCTGGGAAAAATGGTGAAGAAAACACTTAAAATGAGAGGGTTTTTGGGTTTCTTCCTGGAGAGACCAAGAGAGGAATGAGAAAGGGATTCTGTGCCCCAAGATGTCATTGGGAATAAAGGAAGTCCAGGGGAACTTAGTAGCACAGGGGAGAAGACAAGCAAATGTTTTGAATCTTCAGTCTTGTAGGGCTTCTAGGAAAGGCCATAAGAGGAAGGGGATACTGGGGGCCATGGAAGGAAAAGAGTAACAGCAGCCACAATGACTATATAAATATCAATGTTCACCTGTCCATTCTCAGCCACACACTGAGCAGGAACTCATATTTACCTCGAATCTTTTTTGATTCCAGAATACAGATAAGGAAGGGGGACTGTGAGATAAACAGTCACTTGTCCAGTGTCCCAGGGACTGGTGTCATGCATGGCAGTCAGACTTAGAATTCTGAGTAGGAATACTTTCTACCAGGATGTGTTAGGGAGGAAAGGAGCATGATTTTGGCACATAACCTTTTCAGTTAACCCTTACTGAATTTTACCAGAAAAAAGAGAACAATCAAACCGAAAGCAACATCTAGAGGGGTTCTGAGGCCCTGCAAACATTCATACAGAGCTAGGGTCCCTTTCTTCTATGATTTTGACTCACTATTGTTGCTCCTACATGCTTCATGACCATGTCAAATTGATTTTTGGCATGGCTGAATGGACAGGACCCAGGCTCCCAAGCCAGACACACCTGGCTAGCATCCCAGGTTCACCATGTATGAGCTGCAGAAGATATGGTGAGTCCTTTAACCTTGCTGATTCTCACTCCTTTATCTGTAAGGCAGAATCTGTGAGCCTTCCCTTAGGAGCTGCCCTGAAGACTAATGACACAGTTTGTGTGACATGTCTGGCGACCAGCAGGCATCCTGTGCCATATGGTACTTATTCCTATTAGTGGTGGGTCTGTCTTGCTTGCTGGTGTTGCTTCCTGGTGCCTGGGAGCTGAAAAGAGGCCACACTTTCCCACGTAGATCAAATGACCACTTTGGATGATTATAGGGTTGTATGTGTATGTGTGTTTTAAACAACCTCTCAACACTTGCCCTCTTGGCTGTAATACAAGTAAGTCAGAGGGGAGTGAAAGGAAGGTGGAGAGGAAATTGGGAGGGCAGGCATCCCCAGGGAACAAGAGCCACCTGGACATGGCTCTCCACCCCCAGGTTCCCACGTGGAGGTGACCCTCCTGGCGCATACAGCCTGTGTAGGGCGTGCTTTATCCTGGATCCTTTGACTAGTAACAGCTGGCTGGAAGGGTGTTCTTGCAAAATGACTCCTTTGACTGGAAAGACACACTTTGAAATGCTCTATCAACACTTCAAAGTCAAGATACTGGCATTCTTCTTGGACAAACAAGAGGATGTAAGTGACAGCCATAGTCAACAATGAATCGTTGAGGACATCCACTATGCCTTGCCCTGCCTCCCATCTATACTCTCCATTGGGACACCACCTTGCTTCCTCTCTTCTTTCATGATATGGGAAGCCTAAGGGCTTGTCCTGAGCCCCCCGTGATGCAAGGAGTTAGACTAGGATTCCATGACAGCAGTGTCACTTCAGCTACAAATGAGCAATAAGAGTGCTTATGTCACTTGAACAAAGGACTAAGAGCAATGTAAGCATGTGTGTGCCTATATCATTTCCATTTAATTCTCACCATAAACTTTGTAGTCGGGGCCTCTTCGTATAGTCTATTTTAAAGATGTGGAGGTTGAGGCTTAGTGATTTCTTCCTGTTTGTTTTTTTTTTCCAGTACTGGGCTTCAATTCAGGGTCTCAGGCTTGCTAGGCAGATGCTCCTCCACCTGAGCCAAGACCCCAGCCCTTTCTACTTTAGTTTAATTTTCAGGTAGGGCCAGCTTACACTGTGATACTCTGATTTAAGTTTCCCACATAGATGGGATGTCAGGTGCCTGAAACCATGCCCAGCTTTTATTGGTTAAAATGGGTTTTATAGAACTTTTTGCCCAGACTAGTCTTGAACCTTGAGCCTCCCAATCTCAACCTCTCAAGTAACTAAGATTGCAGTTGTGAGTCCTTGTGCCCGGAAAACCTTAATGATTTATTAAAATCACAAGGTTTGAATGCTGGTCTGACCTGAGATGCTTAACACCACCTTCTGACCATCACAAGAACCCCTGGGGACTAGTGGAGTTACTTTCACTTTCAAATCCAGATAAGGGGGGCACAGAGAGGTTAAAGTACAGGGGACTAGGAAAAGAAAAGCCAAAATGAGCCATACTTTTCAGTTGGAGAAATCTGGATCTCAGTCCAGAAATGAGTGACTCCGTTCAAGCTCTATAGTGGTGGCCAAGTTCTTTATCACATTGCAGAATGAAGTGAAAGAGTATTGGTGACATCAGAGTGACTGCAGGTACACAAATGGCCTGCAGATATGACACAGAGTAAACAGTGACAGAGACAGTGATGCTGTTGCTGTCTGAGATCCTGTGGCTACAAAGCCTTAACTTGGGAGGGAGTCCAGGGTTTGCTGCCTTGACACCTATGCTCCATTTGCAGACCAGTCTACCTCTGTGCCCACTGGGTGAGCAAACTGCATTTTTGCTTAAGTGCATCCTGCCTGTGCACTAGAGATTTCAGTGGGGGTGGGGAGGGAACGTGGGGATTCTTTGGCCTCTTTGGGTTCTGGTGGCACATGAAGAATAGTTTGTTTTAACAAGACTGTTTCCTCCTCCAGGCAGGCCCAGCCTTGTGAGCAAGTGGAAAGATTTACAAGGGGAGACTGGCCTAGATTTCATCCAGTTGTCTCCTTGACCAGAGTCTTTGTTTATAACTGAACCCAGAAGTCCAGGGTCTCCCCAGGCCCAGTTTGAAAAGCAAGAAGTTGAGGCCCAGCTTGAAAACTGTTGGGTCATCATGCTCTGACATCAGCCCATTTCCCTGGATGTGAGGAGTCAGTGAGAGTATCAAGAAGAGACTCAGAAGTCCTCCTCTGTAGCTAACTGGCTCTGGGTTTTGTTCAAGTTGCTCTGTGTTTGAAAAAATGGGCTTCATTTTATGTCTTCCAGAAGTTAGCATGAAAAAGTGCATTAAGGACCCACCCTGAGCCTGCACTGCACCTAGGGAGGGAGAAGATTATGCCTCATGGGCAGATTATTAAATACAAAAGGGTTCAACTTCTTGAGCCAAGATTGCCTGCGTTGCCTGTGTCGGCAGAGAGAAGGGGCTCTAGAAACATGGCAGAGAAGAGATGAACGAATGCACACAGTATCTTCTGCTCAAGGCCGCAGATCACAGGTATAGCAGACATGGAAGTCAAAGCTAGTTCTCCATAGATGGCAAAACTTGAAATCTCTCTATTGATCAGCCCGCCCTGTGAGCAGAATCTTAGGTGACAACTCTTAAGAGTTCTCACAGTCTCTTCCTGGGTTGGGTGGGCCCTGGATCTGAGTTTTCACTTGTGTTTGTTTTTGTGTTCAGGGGACTTCCCTTTTCCTTACAGCATGGTGTCTTAACAGCTTTCCACCCTCTTCCTGGAATTATTTGGCCACCGGATGGTACTGGTCCGGTTGTCGCCTTCTGAGCAAGGGGACTAGAGTATTGAATCATCACTTCCCTGTTGGTTTTCCCAGAATCACAGAATGATCTTGTAGCTCTAAGCCCCACACCAGAAAGACCACCCATCTCTCCTTCAAAAAAAGAAAACAAAATTGTGTTTTCCTAACAAACCCAAATGACGGCCTCTTTAGTCCCACAGCTAGCATTTCCCGAGAGTTCATGAATTCCAAAGTTATTTGAACAATTTAGTCTTTGAAGCTCAGCTTCCACCTTTTGGGCTCTCAGAATTATTTCTTGGAAAAGTGATTAGCACAGACAAGCACTATAAAAACTGTCGTCTAAGGATGGTCGTCTCATTATGCAAAGTGCCCATATATTCACCTCCAAATACCTTGTGATTTCACAAGGGCTGTTATCCCCCAGCTACATCTCTTCTTTAGAGCTTATTACTTAAGTAAAAAAATGTTAATTGTTTCTGAGAAGTGTGCAGTGAGGAATGAGGACTGCCATCTCCAAGGAGCCAGGTCTCCAAACTCCCAGGCTGCTACTAACTTTCTTGCCAAATGCTGGAAGCTCTCCATTGGCCAGCCATCAATTTGTGAAGACTAAGCCGCAATTTACATCAAACACCATTTTCCTATGGGGTGTTATTTATTGAGGCTGGTTCCACAGTGAGGAGAGCGAGCTCCTGAGTAATTAGAATTGTGTCCTCACTGGAGAGGGAACAATGACTTCCTGCTATATCCACCTTCTAATGGGTTTGCTCTGTCTCTGCTTCCATAAATAATCCACTCCATGAAAATAAGGAGTCATTAAAAACGGGGCGGCACCCACACATCGTTTCATAACCATGAGGGATGGACTTAAGAGGAATATGTCCAATAAACGGTTAGGCTTTACTTTGTGAAACTGAAGTGTGGGTGTGCAATGCCTCTGGTTACTCTGATCACTCCATTCATTCTTTTTCTGTACTGACCATCGTGGGGATATGGCAGGATGCCTGTCAGCATGGTCTCTGGAGGCACGTGGACCTGGGAACAGAGCTGCAGCTTTGATCTGCAGTGTCTGTGGAACCTTGGGCAAGTCAACCGGCCTGTCTTGGCTGGAGCTTTCTATTTTGGACCATGGAGGTGGCAGTATATGATTTTGTCTACTGAAATTTGTGAATGTGTTGAATCAGGTTATGTGCAAGCAAAAAAGTAACTTAATCATTTCACATATTTTCTTGCTTCTGTTATTTCGACAAGTTTTCCTTTCCATCCCTGTCTTTGAATTGTTGCGATATCGAATACATAATCATGCGGCTTAATGAAATTTCTCATTCTGTTTAAAACTTGCTACCATCGCTGGCTTGGCTTGGATGGGATCAGAGGCCAGCAATGCAGAGGGAGTGTGGGTGTTGTCCTCTCCCACCTTTCTCTCCTGATTTTCCTCTCCCTCCCAGGGATGTGCCTGGTCCTTCTAGGACTGGGGCCGCATGAAGAGTTCAGCATAGAAGAGATGTTAGTACTCATCAAACCTTGTGTAGAGTTCTAGTGGGACGTTGGTGCTGACTGTGTAGCTATTGCTTCAGTGTCCCCCACAAAACTTCATGTGTTGAAATTTACTCCACATTGTGAAATATTAAGAGGTTGGAAACAACCCAACTATAGTGTTTAGAGGAGGGGACTTTGACAAGTAATTAAGATTAGATAAAGTCGTTATTATAGAGAACTTGATCGAATCCTAGTATATTTATCAAAAGAGAGAGGAAAAACCAGAATAGACACACATAACCATGCATGCTCCCTTTTTCTTGCTAGGTGCTGACCTGTGCCACATTAAGATCCTGCCAGCAAGAAAGCCATGACCAGATGAGGCCCCTACACCTTGCATTTCCAGAACCATGAGCCAAAAAACCCTCTTTAAAAAATTTTAAAATTAGCATATATTAGTAATATGAGGGGTTTAATTGTGATAATTCCATACATATGTACTGTGTACTTTTTCTAAAATATTTTGTTATAGTAACAAAAAGCTAAAATAATTGGTGTTAAATGAAAGGTGATTCTTTCTCAGATGTTTTTGTAGGTGCTTCAGAGATCCCCCTTGGCGATGCCCTAGTGAGGCTATGCTCTCCTGTTGTGGGCCTTTTATGAGTCCACTCAGCTGTGTTTCAAAGGGGTCTCTTGAGCCTCTTCATGCTGAGACCCACCTGCCATTGTAGAAGGATCCCTTGGGGCATCCCAAGTCTTTCTAGAACTTCGCTGATACCAAGTACTAGAACTGACTCTGATCCCTGCCATCTTGGTTTGCTGTACCACCCTGCACTATTCCAACCATTCTCCCATCTTCAGACTAAAGTCAGAGTGAAATAAAGCTGTCTGTAACCCCCATAGCTAGGGAGCACACTTCTTCAACTCTCCCTAACTCTTCTTTTGGTGCTTTCCTCAGTTGCTAAAGTCAACCACTAAATGTGATGAGAAAGAATCCTGTTAGTTAGGTCCTGCTGGCTCATGCTTATAATCCTAGATACTCAGGAGGCAGAGATCAGGAGGATTGCAGTTCCAAACCAGCCCAGGCAAATAGTTTGTGTGACCCTATCAGGAAAAAATATCATAGAAAAAGGGCTGGTGAAGTAGCTCAAGGTATAGGCCCTGAATTCAAACCACAGTATGGCAAAAAGAAAACAGCTTTTCAAAAAGTCTTCCCAAAGAAGCCTTTGCACCCTACTCTCTTTTCCCTTAAAAGCCTAGCCTTCCACAGGTAACTGGTGGTCCATGATGGCAGGGCAGGGTATGGGCACATTAGAATGTGCAGGAACATGTCACAGTTTTCTTGGCCTGGGCACTCTGCTGAGAAACTTGCAACAGGAAATGTTCTGTCTTTCATTGGTCTTGAGAAAGATTGATTGAGATAGTGTCTGCAATGCCCCACACCAAGAGGTTCCCACTATGTTTCATTGTCAAGTGTAGATGGTGTGCAGGTCATATTCTAAATGAATTCCATGTTCCAGTCATCCTCTAAGAGTTCTGTCATTATACCCCAGGAACAAATGAGGACTCAAAGGTATGGCCCCATACCTGGTGAGTGGGCTTAGAAATGTGGATGCAGACGCTCTTATCTGTGAGCTTCACGGTGCACATGGAGGCAGACATGTATTTCCCCGAAGAAATACATGAGCAACATTCATTCCTGGGTAATTTGAACTGAGGGTCTTTTCCTTTTTGCTCCTATTTCTATTGGCTATAGGCATCTGCCTTGCTCCACCACAAGACTCCCTACTCTCAATGAATACTCCTGCTGTCATGGGACTCTGACTCTGTCAAAACAATTAAATCAGTCCCACACTGATTTGAGTGCCCAAATCAGTTCCATGCTGCTCCAGGTCTTGAACTCACGCCATCCTGGTGGATCTTTGAACTTTCTTATCTGAGATCTTTCTGATCCATCTGGTCTACCAGCTCATCCCTCTCTAAGCAGCCACATCTGCCTGGTTTCTCTTCTTATTTTGGCTCCAAGCACCCCCTATACACAGCTTGGAATTCATATCTCTGATACAGTAGCACTCCGGTTTTCCTCTTCTAGAAATCCCGTGTACTTTCTCCCCCACTCAAGCTTTGACCCTATACTCTCTGCCCATTCCACACACAACATGCATCCTCCGTCATAGTCTCATTGTCCTTTCTCATTTTGTTTGTTACCCTAGCCTCATCATGAGACAACCTTGGCATTCACCATCTTGCTTACGGCTTTTCCTCCTATCTGGACCACTCATATGTGAGGAAAGATTTTGGGAACCTAGTTCAAAAGAGCCCTTAGCCACCTGACCATCTAGAATGAGGAGAGCAAAGACAAGAAGAGCACATCCATATACTATTGCACTGTGTGAACCGTCCCCAGGAACTGCCCTGTTGCAAGCCTTGTGTTTCCCACCTCTCCCCCCGAGAGGCTGGACTACTTGATTAAAGGGGCCGTTCCTGCTTTAAAGATCTACAGCTTTGGGATTGCGGCTTCCCTTCATGTTCCTGGAAGAGCAGACAAGACCAATTTGAGATACTTGGGTCTGATTCATGCGGGAACAGTTAACATTGGATGAGGGCATCCCCCAACCCCTTCTTCAATCCTTCCCCTCCAGGCAGCTTTTATGTTTCTGGGCTTTTATCCCATTATCCCAGCGTGGTTTTATTAGTACCACCTGGAGAGGAGCCTGCTCCCCACCAGACGTTGGGGGAAATGTGGACCATCAGTTTGCCACTTTCTGGGAGCCTTTGCTCTCTGTTTACGCACTTTTGGACTGTGCTGCTCCCTCTCCCTGTTCATCTGGGAAGGAACTCTCTGTTGCTGGCCTGAGTGTGAGGGACGGAAGGATTGGCTGGGGCTGTATGAAAACTCAACCCATTTTCTGGGTTCTTTCTAGCCTGGTGAAACAGATTGGGGGTTTTCACAATAACTGTATTCTATTCAAAGCATTAAGAAAACAGAGCTGGTTGAAGGATAGAGGTGGTTCAGCTGACCTCCTGCAGGTGGGTGAGCCCAGTTCATGGTGCACCCTAAGGACTTCTAGCTTGCACTTGCTCTCTTCCATCACACAAAAACCTGGTTTGTTCTACGCTGCAACCTCGCATCTTCCTTCTAGATGCTCCTGTCCTATATGGCCTCTTTCCCCACAAGACACTTGCTTCTCATGTCCTAGCTATAGATTTTCCTCAGAGGTCACACCCTCCAGGACATTTGTCATCACCTCTTAAACTCTATATCCCCACATGTCCTGATAACGGACTGTGATTGTGAAACTCAGGTCTGCAACACTGACACTCTTAGCCAGTGTCATTGTCTGTGCAAGAGAGAAGAGGTGCCAAGTAAACACGCAGGTAGAACCCAAGTATCAGTCAAGACTGCAGAAAACCCAAGGGAGCTTCAGGAACTCCGGTCAAGGGTGACTCTCCCAAGTACAAGTTCATGTAAGACATTCCAGAATGAAGAGAAGAGATTAGGGGAAGGTCTTCTAAGAAAGGGGACAACAGGTACAAAGGTTACAGGCCAGAGAAAACATGCTGTGTATTGAGAGGAGAGAGAAAGAGTATCAGCTTTTGCCGGTAATAAGTCACCCTGGCACTTAATATTTTAAACACCACTTCACTGGCTCTAGAGTCTGTAGATCCAGTGTGGGCAGGGCCCAGATTTGGAATGAGCAGTTCTGCTCTGTGGAGCCAGGCTCAGCCGGTCTTGCTCAACTTTACTCTTAAGGCTGAGGATAAGAGCTAGTCATTGCAGGTGACCAGTTGTCTGTCATAAGGGTGTCTCTTGGTCTTCCTCATGGGATCTGTGACTCAGCAGCTCTCCTCACATTTTTTTTCTGGTGTGCCAGAGCCCAGTAAGTTTCTTAAGGACCAAACTTAGAACCTGCCCAGCACCAAATTCTGTCATGGTTTATTGGCTAAAGCAAGTTGACCTAGATCCAAGGTGGGGGATTTGATGGGAGGAGTAGCAGAGAACCATGGTCACTTTTGTGATTTTCTTCAGGACTTAAGCCTGGAGAAGTGAGTGACCCAGAATTGTATGTGAAAATGTGAATGTTAAACTATACAACTCTTCTGGTAAAACATACATGTAAATCCCTACGACCATACATCAGGCTACAGTGCCTTGGATATGACACCTTAGCACAAACGAGCAGAAAAAAATTAAAATGAACAGAATGATTGTCCTAGGTTAATTGCTTCCCAATCTGTCATATGACTCATTTCTATTAACAGGTACCTGGGCAACTTTTCTTCCTAATCACATTGACTTTTTATGAGGTTCCTATGTACCTACCCACAGGTTGCACACTGTACAACTCACAAGGCTCTATCTCATCCTATAGAAACAGCTCCTCTGCAAGAAGTATTGAGTCTAGACTGTCTGACTATTTGCCGTGGCCCTGGTTGCACCCTCTATCTGTGGGCCACTGTCTTTGTTAGTGCACACCAGGGTTTCTGAGGTTGCAAATAATGGATGGGTTTCTCTTAGGCAACAAAGGGAAAAGTAGATCTTGTCCTGAAGAGTTGTTCTGTTATTAGCTGTTGATCTCTGAGGATTGAATCAATCACGTTGGGTTTGGGTTAAATTTCCAATTTTATTTGTGCCCCTCAAATTTTAGTGTAAGTTACCTGGGGATTGGAACAGTCTAATGTGCTATTTGCATATCTGCCCTCAAATGTGATCTGCTCACAGGACTAGGGAGGAAGCAGGAATTTGCATTTTGGTCGGACAGCAGGTAGGTCAGCTTCTGAGTGAACAGACAAGGATATAGAGATCACCTCATCATGGTGTGTCCTTTAATATTTTAATTCACCAGCTTCATCTTATTTATTGACATTCTTCATTTTTCCAGATGTGTAGGCTTAATTATAATTTATTGTTTTCATTGTTCAAACATTTTGGAGACAGGATATGTTTATCAATTAATGAAGTAGTAGCTAAAATTTTGGTTGATACATTACAGTTTTAAGTCTCTTGTCCGTGTATTAATTTTTTTCCCTATGACCCTCTTAGCAGCCCCTTGAATTCTGTGTTAGTGCTCTAATTTAACATGTGAAAAAACAGATTAAGAGAAATTGCTTCTAGGACCACACAAGCATTAACTTCAAATGACACTGAACAGTTGAAATGCTGGCCTGCCTGACACAGTGCAGGCATCAGAGCAGCATGCTACCAGTATAGGGTTATGGTGTCTGAATGGAACAGGTCAGGTTTCCATCTCAGAAGGGGAAGTGAGCTTTCTAGAATTTTACACAGGAGAAAAAGTAGCTTTTCTCAGCTGAGATCAACATCCCTGAGTGGATGGCATGGATAGTCTCTCTGGTTCTGTCTGGGTCCATTTTGGACCCTCTCCTACCATGGGGGCTATGATCACAAACATTTGGGTGCCACAGCACACTCTTCTGCCTCATCTGGTCCAGGCTGCTGGAGCTGCAGTGCTGAGCTGAGAGTCCAGATGCAGTACCAGAGAAGCCCAGGAAACAGTAATTAGGCTAGTGCTTGAGGCTTGTTGGGAGTTGCATTTCTGCAGGAAATGCTGGTAACCCTGGGTCTGAATCCTGAGTTGGTTTCTCACTGACAGCTTTCTCTTGCACTATGGATTTAACTTCTCTGGAGCTTTCAGATTCTCCATTGTATGAGGGTTTCTACTGCCCATGGTCAAGTTTCGACAGGGGAGCACACAGTGCAAAGCCAATTAGGGATGTCTGACTGCAGGATCAGTCAGATCCTCTTCCCTTTCCTCCCTGCTCTGTCTAAATGGTCAGTGGTGAGTGTCCATGTTTCCTATTGCTGTGTAAGAATAGAACAAACTCAGGACTAGGCACTGACACAAATTCCCATTTTATGGTATGGTGCCAGCAAGCTGGAGGTGTTTCTGGAGACTCAGGGGAAGAGGCTATTTCCTTCTTTCTTCACCTGCATTCTTTCTAGAGGCCAGCTGCATTCTTTGGCTTGTGGACTGCTCTTATCTGCAAAGTGCTTCACTCACTCTGTCTTCTTTTTCCTCTGTCACATCTCCTCTGAGCCTCCTGCCTCCCTCTTTTTTTACAAGGACCCTTGTATGATATTGGGCCCTCTAGGATAATCCAGGATTGTGTCCTGCTGCAAGATACTTAATTAAAACCCTCTTCAAAGTTCTCTTTCAATATGTAAAGTACCAAGTTCACATAATGGCCTCAGGATGCAGACATTTTGAGGGTCATTATTTAGCCTAGTATAATGAGAAAGAGATGTCAAGAATTTGTCACCATAAAAACCTGTCCTGGAAGACAATGATAGTCTTGAAAACATGTTTTCTACAACAGTGTGAGCCACAGCCAAGAGAAGAATAGAACTCAGGGCACTTGAAGTGGTTCCTGCATCCCCAGGTGGCGTCTTAAAGTAGCCAGTTGCGACTCGTCCTTCAAGCTGTAAGCATGAAAATGTCCTTGGCAACTCCTCTACCTCTGGCTCTCCACCTCTGCTTAGCTTCTTGGGTGAGGACCACTGTGGGGATTATTTCATGGCTCGCTTCAGTCACTGCCTGACTGCACTGCCCCAGAGCAGCTGTTTGGTGGACAGTCATGTCTGAGGAACAGAGAAGTAGGGGTAGAAATCTGGAATTATGAGTGACATGGGATACCCAACTTTTGATGTTATCAACAGCTGCTTTTGAGAAATTACTTTGGATTAAACATCTCATTTGGGCCTCATAAGTCCATTAAACTTAGTATGCATTAATAGTAAAACAGGTTTCATTGTTGTTTAGATTTTACCTTTACTTTTAGAAAGAAATTTAAACTTTCAGTGAGATTCAGACAAGTGAATTTAAACGTTTTTGGCCTCTGCTCATAGTAAGACATGCATTTTACATGACCCAGTTCAAACAAGTGTACAGAAAAGATTGACAGATAAGCAGACACACTAGATACAGACATACAGATAGAGGAATACAGATATATAGATATAAGTGACAGGGAAGTCTTACAAAGCATCATTTATAGTTAGCTAGGTAAGGTGATAGATGGGTAAAAGGAAACAAAAGCTGCAAAAAATGATATGGGTGTCATCATCAGATATTATCTGCTTTATCATATTCTATTTCATTAAAAATGCTCACATTCCTTAGTTGGCTTTATGAACAATCAACACACCATAACTGTAGTGGGAATACATGGGTGCTGGACCCTGGCCACGAGTGAGCAGGGTAAAGAGGGATGGAGCCTCTTGCTCCAGGGCAGAGCTCTCACAGACAAAGCCTACTTCTGTGCACTTAGACTACCATACATGGTTGCAGCCCAGGAGGAGGTTGGCCAAGCAAAATCCAGAGGCATGATGTAATGCTGTAGATTGGCTTCTAGACCTCAGAGGCTGGTTTTGCTAGGTAGCTTACCTGTTGAGGCTCAGTCCTCCTTTATGAAATGTCCACCCAGCAGAATTAAATAAATGAAATTTCTTCATATAAAGATGAAAACCACTACTGTGAGCACCATGAATTTTACCCCCTCCCTTTTCTAATGGCATTCTGTTTGCAGCCTGCAGTGTTGTATTAGGGTCGTCTGAGGCTGGGGTCCAATGTTTCTCAATTCTTGAGACCCCAAACATGGAAACAGGGAATTGTCTTAGGCAGAGGGTATTTGCTCCAGGTGGGGCAACATTAAAGATTCAGCTAGCCATGTGAAGGCAAGGCCAACATCCTCTAAAAGTTGTGCATGGGGAAGAGGAGACATTACTTTGGGAAAAATCCAGAATCCATAAAATTATCCATGTGCTGAAGCTTCCCACTAGGATACTGAAAGCCTGCCAAGTGCTGGGAAAGCCTGCCTCCTCAGGCCTCTAAGGGTCCTCTGGGGACCAGCTAAGGCCTGGCATCAGGGTTGGGCTGGCTCTTCAGAAGTGGATAACCTCACTTCCAGTTTGTGGTCAGCTAAGAAGGAAAGCGGAACACAGGGACTCTTGGTGAGAGCAGGAGGCTTCTAGGTACAGGCATATATGGTCACACACTGCTGAGTTTAAGGTATTGTCTCCTGGGGTGGCAAACTTACTCTGTTGTTCCCTTTCTTTCACTGAGATCTGCAACAAGAAATATAAGGGAAGGATGGAAGCTGTGATATGTGTGTGTGTTAGTGTCTGTGTGTCTGTGTATATGTGTGTACGCATGGTGAAGAAGATGAGAGACAGCCATGGTGACCACAGAAGTGGTGACAAGGGAGTCAGAGAAAAGGATAGGAAAGGTTAGGCATGAGATCAAGTCCGAGTTGCAGGAGGCTGGACTTCAATGTGTCCTGCAGGTCAGGGCTTTGTCTTGTTCACAGTGGGAAATTAAAAGGCTATTGTCCAGGGAGAGTGGGGGAAATCAGTTTAAAACTCCACACATCTGAGATGAGAATCACTACACTGCAGGCACAATATTCCCCTCCTTATAGTCATTTTTCCAAGTCCCTGGATGAACTACATGCTTGGTCCTGTTGTTATGCTTATTTTAGAGAGGGCAAAGGAACAGAGAAATTAAGAACTAGCCTGACTCAATTAGTGGAAGAAGGCAGAAATGAGCAGAGATGGTTGGTTCAGCAGCCTGCCATCATAATCATAAAACCATGGTGCTTGCCTCTAGCCATGTTTCTTTCCCACTGCAACTCAATGGGCAGATTGCAAGGACTCCAGTGGTTATTGAGGTGCATATGAACTGCTTTAACATGAACCACTTCCTTTTTGCCTGACTCAAACATATTACAGGACCACAAGCTGAGAGAGGGCAGCGATGGAAACCCAGGCAAACTATTAATGGAAGGTTGGGTCTCATCCTTTATCATCCTTCTCTAGCTTTGCCACCATGAAGCTGATCTAAAACCAAGGGCAAGAACTTGTGGCATGACCTTTCACACCCCAAATGCAAGATCAAGTGTTTCAAGAAGGAGGTAAGTCATGGCTCTTCATTAAAACAAATACCATTAAACATATATTCAACATAACAAAGTGTTTTGACCCCAGCAAATATTTGGATCACAAAGAAAATTAATTTTCTTCTTTTAAGGGTATAGGAAACATAATTTCTTTTCAGACAGAAGCCACTATTATGAATTTGTAGTCCTGAATAGTAAAGTCTATATTAATAAGTAGGTATGTGTACATATGCAATTACTAATTCAACAAATACTTTAGCAGGCCCACAGTGTTTGGGCCTCTGTGTGTGTGTATGTGTGTGTGTGTGTGTGTGTGTGTGTGTGCACCTGTGGACAGGGCATCTTTGTGATACCACCTCCTCTCTAGAAATAGGGTGTAATTTTGTTGCAGAAACTTGTAAGAATATGAATGCATGAAGATTTTTGCTGGGGTGCTGGTGTGATGCATTATTATCAAGGAGATAAGGAAACCTAACTAAGGAGGGAGGGAGGGAGAGAGAGAGAGAGACAGACAAGCAGAGAGAGAGAGAGAGAGACAGAGGAGCTGAGAGAAGAGATAGAAAGTATCCTCTGTGAGTGTCTTTTTCTCTAGCCACTGCTGGTCTACTTCTCTTCCTTTCTTAAGTATAATGGGATTACTAATTTTTATGATAAGTTTCTATTTTTGCTTCATTTCACTAAATTGGATTATGCTGCATCAACAATCTGATCATCAATGCTGCCATCCACAAGCCCTTACTAAGCCTGGACTGGCCTCAGCTTCTGAGGCTTCCCAGGCTAGAGGAGATGAGAGAATTTGGGAAATCAGTTGATGCCCAGGGAAAGAACACTCTACTGAGAGACTTTTAAGAAGAAGAGTGAGTAGTTGGAGAGATGAGGGCCCAGGGGCTCTTCCTAGAGAAAGGACTCCCCTGCTGTGCCAGCTGACTAATCTGTGCAGACTCAGGTGTGTGAAACAGCCATCCCTGAGCTGCAGAGCTGGGTTTGGGTTGATCATATGGGAAGCATAATGGACAGGAGTGGCTCTGAACAGAGGAGAGGCTGAAAGGGAAGATGGAGACAGCATAGGAGGCCCCTGTAGGTCATTTTAATGAGTGGGCTTGCCCTTGGTGAAGGATCCTAAGTGTGTCCCATTGTCAAAGTTGATAATGGCATTTCCATCAAATTCCACAGCAGGAAACCCACAATAGGCCACAGGAAGTACTGTATTCTCCCACCTATTATTATTTACCCAAAGATTCTTCTCAAAATATCTAATTCAAATGTGTTCTTTTTCCTGCATTAGAACACATTTTGATAAATCCAAAAATCTTTAAATCTAATGATTCCATATGTTTTACAAACAGAAATAAGTAGGACAAAAACATACTGAATAGAAGAAATCATAAAAGTTGGTGTAGCCACAAATAAGTAATAAGTCATAATAATGTCAGCAATAGTCATGTGCCAGTAACCACATTCAGTGCTGAGTGCAAGAGACAGATATCCTAAGAGACCAAATAATGCTGACAGTGATAGGAGGGGTGAACAGAGATGGCCTGGATTCACATCCTGATTCTACCACTAACTTACTTTGTGACTTTGAATGCAGATGGCTATAATGCTTTCCTCATAGGACTCAGTGCCAGAATCACTGCTAGTGATGAAGAAATGCAAATTATTTATTCCTTAAAATTAGATAGACCTCAAATAAGCAACTTATCTCTGCACATCAAAGAACTAGAAAAACAAGAGTAAACCAAACCCCAAATTATTATAAGGAAAGAAATAGTAAAAGTCAGAGCAGAAATGAGTAAAATAGAAACTAAAAACATAATTTAAAAGATCAGTGGAATGAAGAAATGTTTCAAGATAAGCAAAATTCATAAATTCTTAGAAAAGAAAAAATACAGAAAGCTTAAATAAAATCAAAGAGAAAAGGAGACATTACAACAGACACCACAGAAAACAAAGGATCGTTAGAAATCATTATGACCAACTATCTACCAACAAACTTGGTAACTTAGAAGAAATAGACAAGTTCCTTGACCACCCACTTTACCAATACTGAATTGTGGAGAAATGTAAAATTGGAACAGATTGATTACAAGTAATGAGATTAAATCAGTAATAAAATCTCTCATTAAAGAAACTCTCAGGACCAGGTGGTTTCATTGCTGAATTCTATCAAATATCTAAACATGAGTTAATACCAGTTCTTCAAATTTGTTCTATGAGGCCAGCATTTCCTTAATACCCAAACCAGACAATTAAAAAAAGATACAGGCCAATACTCTTGGTGAACATAGATGTAAAACCCTAAATGTGGTGCTAGAAAACCAAATCCAACAGCTCATTAACAAGACTTTTCACCATTATCAAGTGGGATTAAACTCATGGTAACAAGATGATCTACCATTTGAAAAATCAATGAACATATAAATCACAGCAGCAGAACAAAGGACAAACCCATAAGATCATACCCATAGATGCAGAAAAGGCATCAGGTAAAATTCAACATCCTTCCATAAACACTGAGTAAATTAGGTACAGAAAGAACATCTCTCAACCTAATAAAGCAATCTTGCAGCCCATATCAATCACACTGAATGGGCAAAAGTTGAAAAATTGCTAAGATCTGGAATAAGAAAATTATGTCTACTTCTACCACTTTTCCCCTAACATAGTTTTTGAAGTCCTAGCCAAGTCAATTAGGCAAGGGAAAGTTACAAAAGGTATCCAAAATGAAGAGGAGGAAGTAAAATTGTCAAAGTTTATATATCACACGATCTTATGTATAGAAAACCCCAAAAACTTCACCAAAAATCTACTAGAACTAATAAAGTAGTTCAGCAAAGTTGCAGTATACAAAATCAACATACAAAATCAGTTGCATTTTTGTAGACCAATAAAAAATTCCCTGAGAAAGAACTCAGAATAGCAATCCCATTTACAGTAGCTACAAAATGAATAAAATACTTGGGCATAAATTTAACTAAAAGTTGAGAGATGTCTACAATGAAATTTGTACAACATTGATGAAAGAAATTGAAGCAGACACACAAAAATGGAAAGGCATCTTTTGTTCATGGATTGGATGAAGTAACATTATTAAAATATTCTCGCAACCCCAAACAATCTGTAGTTTCAGTGGAATCTTTATGAAAATATCCATATATTCTTCACAGAGCTAGGAAAAAAAATCCTCAAATTCAGAATAAGTCATATAGACACAAGAATTCTGACTAGTCAAGACAATCTTGAACACAAAGAACAATCAGGAGCATTAAATTACCTGAGTTCAAAATATTGTGCAAAGTAGTAATCAAAACAGCATGGTACTGGTATAAAAACAAAGCTGTAAACCAATGGAATAGAATAGAGAACTTAGAAATAAACCATGTATCTACAGCCAACTTATCTTCAGAACAGGTTCTAAGAACATACATTGGAGAAAGAACAGTTTTTTCAATAAATAGTGCTGGGAAAAATGCATATTCATAAGTAAAAGAACGAAATTACACCCTATATCTCACTATATACAAAAATCAACTCAAAATGCATAGAAATCTGAAATATAAGTCCTGAACTACTAGGAGAAAACAGAAGAAACTCTTTAGCTCATTGGAATTAGAGTTTTTATGGCTAAGAACCCCAAATCACTTGATTAAAGCATGATATATACAAGCCCAAAGTACCAAAGCAAATCCCCTTGGACCATCAATATGCACTTAGAGAAAAGAAGGGCAGGAGGATTAAATAGGTCTTTTCTGGGTGTGAGTACCAGTGGGAGGGGTGGACATAAGGAAAGGTTGAATGAGAATGAATATGGTGACTGCATTTTGTATCCATATATTAAAATAAAAGAATGAAACTTGTTGAAATTGTTCTAGGAAGGGAGAGAGGGTGGAAGAGGGAGAATGGCGATGTAAGCACATACGTAAATATCACAATGTATCCCCCTGTACAAAACAGGAAACAAAAGAGAAAACAGACAAATGAAATTACATCAAGTTAAAAAGCTTCTGCACAACACAGCAAACAACCAACAGAGTGAAGACACAGCCTACAGAATGGGAGAAAATACTTACAAACTATAAAAGACAAACAGCTCAACAGGAAAAACTAAGTAATCCAATTTTAGAATGGCCAATAGACCTAAATATACATTTCTAAAAAGATGAAATACAAATGGCCAACAGGTATAGGAAAAAATGCCCAACCTTACTAATCAAGGAAATGTAGAATCAGTTCCATAAGCTATGGCCTCACTTCAGTTTGAATGCTAGCATTGCAAACACAAAAAATAACAAACACTGATAAGGATGTGACAAAAAGTGAACCCTGACACACTGTTGGTGGGAAAGTAAATTAGTACAGTCATTATAAGCAACACTATGGATTTTCCTTAAACAGTTGAAAATAAAGCTACCATATGGGACTATTGGAAAAGACATTTGCACTGTTGTGGTTAATTGCAGCATTGTTTACAGTAGCCAAAATAAGAGTCAATCTAAATGTCCATCAATTGATGAATGGCAAAAGAAAATGTAGTCCAAATACTCACTGGAATACAATTCAGCAATAAAAAGGATAAGATCTTGCCGTTTAGGACAACATGGATGGAAATGGAGATTACTATGTTAAGTGAAAAAAGCCAGTTACAGAAGGACAAGGACTGCATGTTCACACTCACCTGTGAGACCCAGAAAAGTTAATACTATAGAGATCAAGAGATAAATAGTGGTTACCAGAGGCTGGGGAGGAAAGGGGATAGAAAGGAACAGGGTAAGGTTGATTAATGGGGACTAAGTTACAGTTACTTAGGAGAAGTAAGTTCTGATGGCTATTGCACAGTGGGTGACCACAGGTAGCAATACTGTGCTGTATATTTCAAATAAGTTGGAAGAAAGAATTTTGAGTGTTTTCACTACAAAGAAATGATAGATGTATCAGGAGACTGCTATATTTACCCTGAATTGAACATCACACCATGCATACATATACATCATACAGTGCCTCATAGATGTGTGCAAATTTTATATGTCAATTAA
The DNA here is from genome assembly GCF_047511655.1 of Castor canadensis. Classification (NCBI taxonomy): domain Eukaryota; kingdom Metazoa; phylum Chordata; class Mammalia; order Rodentia; family Castoridae; genus Castor; species Castor canadensis. Next base: position 12,202,861 of record NC_133388.1, on the reverse strand, counting down.
AATCAGTCAGTTTTCTGAGAAACCAATGAGCCAAGATACTGGTTACTGTTTAACTTAGAGTTTGCTGAGCTGATTTGCATTGGAAACCTTTTTTGTTATATATATATATATATATATATATATATATATATATATATATATATATATATATAATCACATTATTAAAATTTGTAAAATATGAGATGAAAAGGGAAATTGTATGAAACTGACCCATTACATCAATAACCCCTGATATCACCAACACAAAAACTTGTGTCATAAAAGGATCACTTTAGAGGTAACTACAAATACCCCACAATCCTTTCCCTGTCATACAAGAAAGAAGAACCTAGGTTCTGCAGTCAGACAGAGGAAGGTTCAGGATCCTCTACCTTCCAACTGGTGGCCACGGGCAGCTGGTTGACCTTGCTAACCACTTATTTTCTCATCTAAAAAATGTGAATAATGCTGCATCTCTCTCTCATCAGGTGGCTGTAGAGATCAAAGCACATTTGTTTGATACCTATGTAACTCCAAATCTGATATCCATGACATTCATGGTGCCAATCTGGTGTGCTGTCCATGGATTCAAATCCCATCAGGCTTCTGCAGACAGAAACCCCTTTGCAGACAAGAACACTGTCTTCTTACACCTTTAATGCTTAGTACAATGACTGTCACTAATAGGTATTTGATAAAGAATTAGTGAAAAACTGAATGAGTATCCTTCAATATGAAAACTTGAAAAAGTTTGGTAATCATTTCATCTTCTAAGAAAACTCTGTGGTCTCTATCTTCTAGGCTCAATACTGCAGTCAACCACGTGAACAAGCTGTGACTGTGGAATATTTTCCACAAGAACGGAATAGTGTTTATGGAAATTGTAATGCACCTCCAACAAAACAATCCTTAACTCCATTGTCGTAGGTAAAATAAATCCAGGGAACAGTAGAATTTCTCAGTGGAATCCCCACCCCCCCCACCACACACACATATTACTGCAGATTCACAAAGACCCGGAGGGAAGTAATTGTCCCCACAAAGCATCTCTACATGTGGGTGGTCAATGATGTTTACCTAAAATGAATTTGTGGCTAAAGAGAAACTTCTTATTTCCTGAAAGGTGAATCTCAGTAATGCTCATTACAGACATACAGACGTAAGGAAGTAGCTTTCTGATTTATCCCTGGCCCATACAAACAAGGGCCAAGAGAGATTACAGGTTTTTCTGAACTCTGAGTTCTGCAGAAGCAAGAAACTGTATCGTTGTTGTAATTGCAAATACGGGAACGTTAGAATTGCTTTCTGCCCATAAAAACCAAATTCTCTCCTTCCTCTTTCAGTTACGTGCATGCAGAAAGGTCCATAAGATGACTCTGTGGATGCCACCGCCTGTCTAGACCTGGGAGGGGGAGGACTGTCAATGGAATGGGATCCAGCAACACAGGGGCCCGCTTCTTGTTGGTACTTGCCCCCACAGTTTTGAGTGTGGAGGCAAAATAATAGGGTCCCTTTTTCCTTCCTGAAAAGTGATTGGATCTTCAGAGATCAGCCTCCCTTCCACACCAGCAAGGTGATCACTCTCTTCATCATCTCATCCTGTATGTGGCTGTGACCCAACGCTGGAAGAATGTGTCTTCCCGTGGGGAAGATCCCCAAAGATGGGGTTTGGAGGAGACAGATGAGGCACAGGGACAGAGCTGAGAAGGAGATGGTAGACCCCAGTCTCATCGCAAGCATCAACCACAGGACCTCCCTCACCTCCATGGTGAGAGGACCCAATACAACCAGATGAACTGTTATAAAACTCAAAATGGACTCTTCCTAGCCTATGGAGCAGGCAAGTGTTGTTGGTGGACTGAGGTCACAGAACTCTGTGAATGTATTAAGCAAGCAAAAGCCATTTTTCAATGGATCTCCAACTGTTAGCCTCTTTCTAATCATTAATGCTCAAAGCTGGCCATAAGTCTAGGGTTACCCTCATGTCTCAAATCTTTGATCTCTTTACCTGTGTAACAGGAACTATGCCCCTTGTAATTTCAGTGACAATACATGTGAAATGAACAAGAACAATGCCAGGGCATAGAAGGTGTTTAGGAAATAGGAAGGAATGCTGGATCTGAACATGTACTGATCTTATACCTCCTTTCACAGTGCACAGCTTTGGAGGACAGACATTTACCTGGATGTGGCTTATCAGGAGTGGGGGATGAGCAAGGTCTTTCGTGATAGTTGCCTTTTAATGAGGTCTGGGGACGTCCCATACATTGTCTTAGTTAGACTGTCAACCATCCAGCAAGGAAGGTTTTCATTCCCCACTAATGAGGCAACAAAATTAGAGAAGTTAAAAACTTGACCAAAGCCTCACAGAGGCGATATCTGGGTTTAGAATGGAAGTTTATCTAAGTTCAAAGCCTTGTGTCTTATACCTAATTAGTGAGCAAGACAAGCCTAGATAGGATCTGTACCCCCTAGGTTGAGACTAAGTGGCAGAAAGATTAAGAATGAATCAGACCTCCAGGTGGGAATCCTAGTATCACCATTTGTTCTGTCTGTGACTCAGTTCCTATCTATAAAATTGGAATAACATCATCATTATGTCTGATTACCTATTGGTGTGCCAAATCCATTGTGTTTATGTGTATTTATTGGCCCATTGAATCCTTACCAAAACCTTAGGAGGTAAGTAGTGTTACTGTTCCTCCTATGCCCAAAGGAAGTTGCGTCACAATACAGGTTAAAAGTAGGTTGCCTACAGATAAAAGATAGTGTGTGGCCTGGCTTGGATTGAAATCGAGTCATGGGTCCTGGAGTCTATACTTAGGGGCACTACTGCTTTTAGTAGCTACCCCACAGGATCACTGTGTGGCTATGATACGTTTGAAGCTCTTTGGAATAATGCCTTTCGCATAGAATCATTCAATAAACAGGAGCAATTAGTTTGTGTTACAATCAATCCTTCATACCCATGAGTTCTGCATCTGCCAAGCTCAGAAAAAATTTGGAAAAAAATTGCATCTGTATTGAACATGTATAGATTTGTTTCCTTGTCATGATTTCCTAGACAATATAGGATAATACCTGTTTACATAGCATTTACATTGAATGAGGTATCATAAGCCATCTAGAGATGATTTAACCAGTATGAAGGATGTGTGTGGGTTCTATACAAATACTGCTCCACCATTTTATATAAGGGATCTGAGCATCTTCAAATTTTGATATCTGTAGAGGATCCTGGAATCAATCTCCCATGGAGAACAAGAGATGACTGGTTAGTACTGTCATGACTATTATATATGCAGCAGTTAACCTTTAGGAAACTCCAAGTAACTCCAAACTTGCAAGTTCAAAGCAGATGGCCCATTGAGGTACTGGAAGAAGTGGTGGAAGAAGTGGGAGTCCTGGATCACCCAGGTGAGGTCTCTTTCAATATTTTTGAAATTCAACCATTCAAACAGCTCCAAAAGAAGGATGTATACAATTCCATTCTCAGACCTTAAGTAGAGAAGAATGAAGGTGAAAGCTATAATATAAAAACAAAAAGAAATCTGATGACTTAACCATGGATAATCCCAACCAAAAACAAAACAGACCTGTGTTTAAAGAAATAAGAAAAAACCCACTTTAAAAAAGTCAAGAAAAACAAGAATTTATGAGAAAAAGCAACAGTTCTCCACTCTCACCCTCAACCTTGTCCCCTACAGAAATCACTTTTTCATCTTTATCAAATTTGACTAATTATTAAACTATTATATGATTATCTAATTTAATACATTATTTATTGATTTCCTCCTATTTAAGTTTAGTTCACTTCTTTACTTTGCAATAAAATTTTAAACTTTAGGAAATTTTACTTGTTAATTTTATTTTACTATTTTATTTAATCTGCTTACCAATGTCATTTTTTAAGAACTAGAGCTTGTTTTTTAGAGCAGTTTTATAGTCACAGAAAATATGAGTAGAAAGAATGAAGATTCCCTTGTGTCTTCTGTCGCCATCATGTGCACAGCTTCCCTTGCTATCCACAACTCCTGCTAATATTGAAAATGACGTCATTTTCACCCAAATGTTTACATTAGGCTCACTCTAGGTATTCTTGTTCAACTATGGGTTTTTGACAAATGTCTAATGGTGTGCATCCATCATACAGAATAGGTCCACTGCCTTCGAGCCTTCGGTTCTGCCTCCTCATCCCTTCTTCCCTTCTGACAACTGACTGTTCTTAATTACCAAAGAATTGCCTTTTCCAGAATAGTTGGAATCATGCAGTGCATTTTCTTTTCAAGTTGGCTTCTTTCCCTTTGTATAATATGTTTACAGTCCCTTCCCATCTTTTCATCCTTTGATAGCTTGTTTCCTTTGGTTACGAGTAATATTCCACTATCTGAATGTTATCACAGTTTATTAATCTATGCACCTACTGAGGAATATCTTGGTTGCTTCCCAGTTTTGTCAGTTAAGGATGAAACTTTTATGTGTGGGTTTGTGTGTAGGTATAGTTTTCAACTCATTAGCGTAAATACCAAGGACTGCAATTACCACATCATACAATAAGAGTTATGTTTAGTTTTGTTAGAAATGGCCACACTGTCTTCCTAACTGGCTGTATCATTTTCATTCCCACCAGCAACGAAAGAGAGTTCCTGTTGCATTACAGACTCACCAGTATTTGGTGTTGCCAGGGTTCTGGGTTTGGGTCATTCTTATACATGTGCAATTGTATTTCCCTGTTTTGATTTGAATTTCCCTGGTACTTATGACATGGAACTTGCCCCTTGCTCTTTCACTATCTGTGAATCTTTTTGGATGAGATGTCTGTGCAGGTTTTTTGCCCACTTTTCTGTGGGGTTGTTCATTGTCTTATCATTGTTCAGTTTTAAGTATTCTTTATAAATTTTGGATGGCATCTTTGATCAGGTATGACTTTGGATATATTCTCTTCCAGTCTTTTGAAGAGCAGAAGTTTTTAATTTAATGAAATTTATTATCAATTACTTCTTTCATGGATCATCCTTATACCCATAATGTTACACCAAACCGTGTTCGTCCAGATAAGCTCCTTTAGTACATCTACAGTTTTGCTTTTTACATTTAGGTCTGTGATACATTTTGAGTTAATTTTTGTGAAGGAAAGGATGCAGGAAAGGAAGCAGATGTGTGTCCACTTCCTTTTTTTTTTGCATGTAGCTCTCCAGTTGTTCTAGTACCATTTGTTAAAAAAATGATCTTGCTGGACTTGGTGATGCATGCCTGGAATCCCAGTGACTCAGGGGGGCGATATCAAGAGGATCACGTTTCAAGGCCAGCCAGGCAAAAATGTGAGACCCCATCTGAAAAGCAACTAAAATACAAAAACGGCCTGGTGATGAGGCTTAAGTGGTAGAGAACCTGCCTAGAAAGTACAAGGTCCTGAATTCAAACCCCATGACCATCATTTAAAAAAAGATGATGTTTTCTCCATTTATTTCCATTCAATTATTTGTCCTCCTTTCCATAGGATCAGTTTACTGTACTGGGTAGGTCCATTTTCTAAACTGAATTCTGATCCATTGCTATATTTGTCAATACTCTCATTTATTCAGCATGTCTTCATTAGTGTATCTGTATGTTCTCCAGTTCCATCCATTGACTTGCGAATGACAAAATTTCATTCTTGTGACAAAATAAAATTCCATTGGGTATAAACACCACATTTTCTTAATCCATTCTTTGGTAGTGGGGCATCTTGGCTGTTTCCATAACTTGGCTATTGTGAATAGTGCCGCAATAAACATGGGTGTGCAGGTGCCTTTGGAATAACCTGAGTCACATTCCTTGGATATATCCTTAGGAGTGGTATAGCTGGATCATATGGCAGATCTATGTTTAGGTTTTTAGGAAGCCTCCATATTGTTTTCCAAAGTGGTCGTACTAGCTTACATTCCCATCAGCAGTGTCTGAAAGTTCCTTTTCCCCTGCATCCTCACCAACATTTGTTGTTGATGGTGTTTTTGATGATGGCTATTCTAGCAGGGGTGAGGTAGAATCTTAGTGTGGTTTTAATTTGCATTTCCTTTATGGCCAGGGATGGTGATCGTTTTTCATGTGGTTTTTGGTCATTTGTATTTCTTCCTTTGAAAAAGTTCTGTTTAGTTCAGTTGCCCACTTCTTTATTGATTTTAGGGGAGTTTGGTATTTTGAGCTCCCTGTATATTCTGGTTACCAGTCCTTTGTTTGATGTATAGCCAGTGAATATTTTCTCCTACTTTGTGGGTGGTCTCTTCAGTTTAGAGACCATTTCTTTTGTTGTGCAGAAGCCTTTTAATTTCATGTAGTCCCATTTGTCCATCCTTTCTCTTAGTTTCTGGGATGCTGGAGTTCTACTGAGGAATTCTTTGCCTATACCAATTGCTTCCAGAATATTCCCAGCTCTTTCCTGTACTAACTTCAGAGTTTTTGGTCTGATATTAAGGTCCTTAATCCATGTTGAGTTGATACTAGAACAGGGTAATAGACATGGATCTAGTTTCAGTTTTCTGTAGGCAGATAACCACTTTTACCAGCAACATTTGTTGAAGAGGCTGTCTATTCTCCATTGTAAGTTTTTGGTGCCTTTGTCAAAAATAAGGTGGGCATAGCTGTGTGGCTTCATATCTGGGTCCTCTATTCTGTTCCACTGGTCTTCATGTCTATTTTTGTGCCAGTACCATGCTGTTTTTATTGCTATTGTTTTGTAATATAGTTTGAAGTCAGGTATCGTGATACCTCCAGCATTGTTCTTTTTGCTGAGTATTGCCTTGGCTATTTGGGATCTCTTGTGTTTCCAAATGAACTTTAGGGTAGATTTTTCAATCTCAGTGATGAATGTTATTGGGATTTTGATGGGAATTGCATTGAACATGTATATTGCTTTTGGTAGTACAGCCATTTTTACTATGTTGATTCTACCAATCCATGAGCGTGGGAGATCTCTCCACTTCTGTAGTCTTCCTCAGTCTTTCTTCAGAGGTTTGTTCTCCTTATAAAGGTCATTCACATCCTTTGTTAAGTTTACTCCTAAGTATTTGATTTTTTTTTGAGGGTATTGTAAATGGAATTGTTTTCTTATATTCTTTCTCAATTTGTTCATTGTTGGTTTATAGAAAGGCTACTGATTTTTGTTAAGTTGATTTTGTATCCTGCTACATTGCTGAAGCTGTTTATGTTGTCTAGGAGTTTTTGGACAGAGTTTTTTGGGTTTTTGAGGTATAGGATCATGTCATCTGCAAATAGGGATATTTTGACAGTTTCTTTACCTGTTTGTATTCCTTTTATTACTTCTTCTTGCCTTATTGCTCTGGCTAGGAATTCCAGTACTGTGTTGAATAGGAGTTGGGAGAGTGGGCATCCTTGTCTGGTTCCTGATTTTAGGGGAAATGGCTTCAATTTTTCTCCATTAAGTATGATGTTGGCTATATGTTTGTCATATATAACCTTTATAATGTTGAGGTACATTCCTTCTATTCCTAGTTTTCTTAGAGCTTTTATCATAAAGTGGTGTTGAATCTTATCAAAGGCCCTTTCTGCATCTATTGAGATGATCAAGTGGTTTTTGTCTTTGCTTCTATTAATGTGCTGTATTACATTTATAGATTTGTGTATGTTGACCCACCCCTACAGCCCTGGGATGAAGCTGATTTGGTCATGGTGAATGATGTTTCTGATATGTTGTTGGGAGATTTGGTTTGCCATTATTTTATTGAGGATTTTTGCATTGATGTTCATTAAGCAGATTGGCCTATAGTTCTCCTTTTTGGATGTGTCTTCTTCCAGTTTTGAGATGAGTGTAACACTGGCTTCATAGAATGAGTTAGGCAGTGTTCCTTCCCTTTCTATTTCATGGATAAGTTTAAGGAGAGTTGGTATTAGTTCTTCTTTAAAGGTCTGATAGAATGCAGCAGAGAATCTGTCAGGACCTGGTCTTTTCTTTTTAGTGAAAGTATTGCTGCTTCAATTTCATTTCATGTTATAGATCTGTTTAGGTGGTTAATATCCTCTTGGTTCAGTTTTGGATGGTCATAAGTATCTAGAAATTTGTCTATTTCTTCAAGATTTTCAAATTTATTAGAATATAGGTTCTCAAAGTAGCCTCTGATGATTCCCTGGATTTCCTTGGTGTTTGTTGCTATCCCTCCTTTTGTGTTTCTGTTGTTACTGACTTGAGTTTTTTCCCTCCTTATTTTAGTCAGATTTTCCAGGGGTTTGTCAATCTTGTTTTTTTTTTGTTTGTTTGTTTCAAAGAAACAGCTTTTTGTTTCGCTGATTCTTTATATGTTTTTTATTTTTTTGTCTCTATTTCTTTAATTTCAGCCCTTATTTTTATTATTTCTCTCCTTCTGCTTGATTTGGGTTTTGCTTAGTCTTGTTTTTCTAGGAGTTTGAGATGTAGCATTAGGTCATTTATTTGACCTAATTTATTATCTTTCTGTCCATTTAATATATGCACTCATGGCTATAAACTTTCTCCTTAGGACTGCCTTTGCAGTGTCCTACAAGTTCTGATAGGTTGTGTTTTCATTTTCATTAACTTCCAGGAACTTTTAATTTCTGTTTTTATTTCATCTATGGCCCACTGATCATTGAGCAATGTGTTATTCAGCTTCCAACTGTTTGCATATTTTCTGCTGCTATTTTTGTTGTTGAGTCTAGTTTTAACTCATTTGATCAGATAGAATGCAGGGGATCATTTCTATTTCTTATATTTGTTGAGGCTTACTTTTTGCCCTAAGATATGACCAATATTGGAGAAAGTTCCATGGGATTTTGTAAAGAATGTATATTGTCCAGATGTTGGATGAAACATTCTATAGACATCAATTATGTTCATTTGATCTGTGGTGTGATCTAGTTCTAGAATTTCTTGATTGATTTTTTGTTTGGATGACCTATCTATTGTTAATGGGGGGTATTAAAATCTCCCATTACCACTGTGTTGGAGACTATATGCTTTTAATCCTTTAGTGTATGTTTGATGAAATTGAGTGCACTGACATTGGGTACATATTGGTTGACAATTGTTATTTCCTTTTGGTCTATTTCCTCTTTTATTTGTATGAAGTGTCCTTCATTATCTTGTTTGATCAATGTAGGTTTGTAGTCTACTTTATCAGAGATAAATATTGCTACTCCTGCCTGTTTTCAGTGGCCATTGGCTTGGTAAATCTTCTTCCAGCCTTTCATCCTAGGCTTTGTTTCTGTCAATGAGATGGGTCTCCTGTAAACAACAGATTGTTGGATCTTCCTTTTTAATCCAGTTTGCCAAACAGTGTCCTTTGAAGGGGAAGTTGAGTTCATTGACATTCAGTGTTAATATTGATAGGTATGTGGTGATTCCTACCATTTAATTGTTTTTGTTGTTTAAGGGTTTGATTGTGTGCAGCTGAATCAGTGCTACTCTCTGATTTCTTGTCTTTTCTTCTCCTGTGGTTTGATACTTCCTATCTTCTCATGGTTTTGTTTGCTTTCATTTTCTGTGTGCAGAATTCCTTATAGAATCTTCTGTATTGGTGGCTTGGTGGTCATACATTGTTTTAGTTTCTGCTTATTGTGGAAGATTTTTATTGCCCCATCCATTTTGAATGATAGTTTTGCTGGGTAGAGTATCCTGGGGTTGAAGTTATTTTCATTCAGTGCCTAAAATACCTCAGTCCATGCCCTTCTTGTTTTTAATGTTTCCATTGAGAAAGCTGCTATGATTTTGATGGGTTTACCTTTATATGTTATTTGAGTTTTCTCTCTTAAAGCCTTCAGTATTCTTTCTTTATTCTCTGTGCTTATTATTTTAATGATAATATACTGTGGGAAGTTTCTATTTTGGTCATGTCTGTTTGGTGTCCTGGAGGCTTCCTGTACTTGAATGGGCAAAACTTTCTCAAGATTTAGGAAATTTTCTGCTATTATTTTATTGAATATATTATGAATCCCTTTTGCTTCTCCTTCTTCAATACCCATCATTCTCAGGTTAGGTGTTTTATGGAGTTGGTGAGTTCTTGCATGTTCCTTTCACAGCTCTTGAGTTGTTTGACTAATAGTTCTTCAATTTTTTCTTTAATTTCTATTTTATCTTTGAGTTCTGAGATTCTGTTTTTCATTTGTTCTAGTCTGCTGGAGTGGCCTTCCACTATGTTTTGTGTTTTTGTTTGATTCTTTTTTCTGAGGTTTCCCATATCTTTTGTCACCTCCTCTTTAATATTTTTTTATTTTCATCTTTAATCCATTTATCTCTCTTTTTATAGTGTCCTCTGTTTCACTTTGATTTTTTTTAGGGTGCCTCTGAGTTCATTTATTTGTTCCTTGTCTCTCTTGTTCTTTATTTTTGGTGTCTTGAAATTTCTTGAGTGCATCTTGTACATTTTGGTTAACCATGTCTAGTATCTTCTTCATGAAATTCTTGGTGATTTCTTGCAAGATTTCTTCTTTGAGGGTGTTTTTGAGGGCATTGCTGGGTTCCTTAGTGTAATTTATCATTGTTTTGTTGGGGTCAAGAACTGGGTATCCATTTTCTTCATTTCCCTCTGAATCCTGTAGTGAATTATTTTTTTGAGGATAATGGTTTCCATCCCTTCTTCTCCTACCCATTGATTGTTACTATGCAACTATGTTCTTGATAGGCTAGTTAGTGGCTAGTTAGTGCCTGTTTTCTTTCCCCTGATTTAATTTTTGTGTTGTGACAGTCTTGGTTGTTAGCTAGGTTGGTATGTTATTTCTGTCCCTGACCTGGAGGTGTAATTTAGCAATAACTAATTCACAGATTCATTGCCCTACCAGTTGTTTATTATCTATAAATGATGGGAGTGGGGGGAGTAATATTTGTTAGGCTAGCTATAGAAATTTGGGAAATTGGTTAGGGTGGCACTAAAAGAGGAAGTGAGAAGTGGAGTGGGTGAGTGGGGAAAGTGATGTGAGGGCTTCTGGGTTTTATGGCCCTTGTGTGTGTTTGGGTATATTCCTGTTGTTGTAGTATATGGTGCTTGTGTCAGGGATTGCAGGGGTTGGTGTTGTGTAAAGTTGCTACAGTGGATTGATCAGCAGGTGGTGAGTATGTAGGAGGGATGCATAGTGTGGTGACAGGTTGGGGAAAGATGGAATGGTGAGGTGAAGACAAGGGGAGAGAGTGGATAAGAAGAGGCATAAAGAGTAGTTGGGAAGGAGAACAATAAATTGTAGCACTGGAGAAGGAGGGAGCATGAAGGGAGTAAGAATAGGGATAAGAAGATACTGATGTGAAGTTGATAGTACAGAAAGAAAATAGGAATAAAAACAAAAAACCCACAATAATATAACAAACAAACAAACAAAAAACAACAAAAAACACAATAAAAAACAGCAGGTTCAGGAACAATAGAATTTCAGTCTTAGTTTAAGTTCTGGGGTTATTCTTCCAGCATCCAATCCTGATATTGTCATATAAGCAGAAGCTCTGGCATGGTCTCACCAGGTGACTGGCTTGTGAGTAATGTTTTGTTCTTCTGTCCATCAGTTTAATTGAAGGTGTGAGGTGAGGTATGCTTGCCAGATCATGCAGGGTGGTCAGAGCTATTGATTTCCCCAGCTGACAGCTGTATTATCCTTCAGCTGCAGCTGTTTGGTCATCTCCTCCCGCAGTGAGGTGGGGCAGTTAAGTTTTGAATGCTGCCCTCTGGTTCAGGAGATCATCTCTGTGATCCACTACCTGCCCTGCTTTGGGAGGTAGCTTATTGCTATGTTTGTTTGCTGAGAGTTCAGTTCTTTGCCCTGCCCCCATTCTATGGGGCAGGTTCAGTGTTCCACCCGCCCCCTCTGCTATCCGAGCTAGATTACAGTTTCCTATTTGTTTTTCAGTTTTTTTTTCTTCCTTTTTCTTTTATTATTCATATGTGCATACAAGGCTTGGTTCATTTCTCCCCCCTGCCCCAACCCCCTCCCTTAACACCCACTCCACCCCCTCCCTCTCCCCCCCCAATACCCAGCAGAAACTATTTTGCCCTTATCTCTAATTTTGTTGTAGAGAGAGTATAAGCAATAATAGGAAGGAACAAGGGTTTTTGCTGGTTGAGATAAGGATAGCTATGCAGGGCATTGACTCACATTGATTTCCTGTGTGTGGGTGTTACCTTCTAGGTTAATTCTTTTTGATTCAGGGAAGATCAGTTTTGGATGCTGCTCTCTGGCTCAGGAGATCAACTCTGTGATCCACTACCTGCCCTGCTTTGGGGGATAGCTTGTCACCCACCTATTCCAAGCCTTTCCCATGCTTGTTCACTGAGAGTTTGGCACTGAGTATTTAGTTCTTTACACTGCTCCCTTTCTCTGGGGCAGGTTCAGCATTACACACACACACACACACACACACACACACACACACACTGTCCATGTTATATTACGGTTTATTGTTTGTTTTTCAGTTTTGTTGGGGAGTGGGGGGGACCAGACTGCCCAGGAGCTGTACTGGTTTATGTTCCCAGGGGTGGATATGGGAGTCCCTTGTGGTGTGTGGTGCTTACCTGTTCATTCTGCCAATTGATGCACAAGCAGGTTTGGAACTGGTGGTGGCAGCAGGGAGAAGTGGCACCAACTTTTCTCCGTGCAGCGTTGGGTGGGGAGGCTTTCCGTGGGCTAGGGGTTCAGGATGTTGCAGAGTTTGATTCTGGTTGATGTTCCATTTCCACTTGATGGAGGTAAGAGAAGAGAAGGGAAAAAAAAAGGAAAGAGAAATCTCCATTGGGGAGGAGGGTTTACTGGGGTTGGACCCACCTTGCTGACTGTGCTGTGGGTTGCAGCTGTTAAGTGCAATTAAAAGTTGATTTGAGGGTCAGTTTTTGATTTTTTTTCTGTACTTAATGTGATGGCAGTTATTATTTTGGCTAGAAGCAGTCAGAATTACCCCAGTGTGGCTCCAATGTCTCAGGCAGGTTTTTGGCATCATGGAGTTTAAGCTTTCTGCTTTTGTACCCTAGTTGCCATCTTGGATCCTTTCTCCTTTTGATGTTTTTTTTAATTTTATTATTCATATGTGCATACAGGCTTGGGTCATTTCTCCCCCCTGCCCCCACCCCCTCCCTTACCACCCACTCCGCCCCCTCCCTCTCCCCCCACCCCCTCAATACCCAGCAGAAACTATTTTGCCCTTATCTCTAATTTTGTTGTAGAGAGAGTATAAGCAATAATAGGAAGGAACAAGGGGTTTTTGCTGGTTGAGATAAAGATAGCTATACAGGGCATTGACTCACATTGATTTCCTGTGCGTGTGTGTTACCTTCTAGGTTAATTCTTTTTGATCTCACCTTTTCTCTAGTTCCTGGTCCCCTTTTCCTATTGGCCTCAGTTGCTTTAAGGAATCTGCTTTAGTTTCTCTGCATTAAGGGCAACAAATGCTAGCTAGTTTTTTAGGTGTCTTACCTATCCTCACCCCTCCCTTGTGTGCTCTCGCTTTTATCATGTGCTCAAAGTCCAATCCCCTTGTTGTGTTTGCCCTTGATCTAATGTCCACATATGAGGGAGAACATACGATTTTTGGTCTTTTGGGCCAGGCTAACCTCACTCAGAATGATGTTCTCCAATTCTATCCATTTACCAGCGAATGATAACATTTCGTTCTTCTTCATGGCTGCATAAAATTCCATTGTGTATAGATACCACATTTTCTTAATCCATTCGTCAGTGCTGGGGCATCTTGGCTGTTTCTCCTTTTGATTTAAATGTCCTATTTTCTTGGCTACAATGTGTTTTCCAGAAACATTCTCAGATGGGGGATTTGAGGGGTAAGATTCTTCGTCTTTGAAAATTAAAAACAAAAATGGTAATAGAACAAAACCCTCACTATTGTACCTTTTAACTTAATTGATCATTTGGGCAAGAAACAAAACAACTTCTCCACAGAACTTAGAAGATCTTGTTCCCCATATCTGTAGTATCTACCCATGGTTATCAAAGACTGCTGCCAATTTAAATCATACATATATATTTTTTGAGGTGCTGGGATTTAATCTCAGAACCTACACCTTGAACCACTCCACCAATCCTTTTTTGTGATGGGTTTTTTCAAGATAAGGTCTCATGAACTCTTTCCCCAGGCTGGCTTCATACCATGATCCTCCTGATCTCCACCTCCTGAGTAGGTAGGATTACAGGTGTGAACCACCAGCACCTGGCTTAAATAATATTTTTGATAGGTAATGCATTTCATATATTCCTTTTGTAATAATTTGAGACCTCTCATTTTCATTGAAGTTGTGAGCTATATGAATAAAGACAGGTGGATTTGGGATGATTGAATTTCCATAGTTGAATAATATTGATTAAAGGACAGAAGGTTGCAGGGGTGTGAAATCTAGACAGCAATTTTGGCTTGAGGCAAAATTGTGAGCCCTCCTGGAAGGCTATATTCAATCATGTCATAGTTTTGAAGAGGCTACTCAGAATGAGATGTCCAGAGTTTGTCCTTTTATTTTTTTTTCCCCCAGAAAGAAATAGAAGTAACTTGAGTTCTGCTCTACAGTTGCAGATGTGGTTCTGGAGCAGGAAAGATGGATCCAAGCTGGAAATAATGCTTGGGTGTGGCCAGTATGGAGAGAGTAATTGATGCCACACAGTGGGTCAAGATGGTCCAGAAATAAAGGGAGAGCAAGGTGAGCCCACAGTGATGGGAACAGTGTCCCAGCTGCATCTCTGTGGTGGCTTCTGTCTTGTTTACCTGACCTCAGGTTGCTTGGGTAGGGGAGTGAATGGGGAGCAGCAGGGTGAACCTCAGAGAGGGTTAAAATCTGGGGTGCTTTCCAGATGCCAACAGCCAATTGCAGACAATTAGGAGGCTGCCTTTTCTTCTCCCTCTCAGGACCCCTAACGCAAACTGTCTGAACCACAACAGTTGAGGCTGAGCGTATCAAATAAGTAAGGCAAAGAGAGACCCCATGAAATAGCTGTGGTTAGTGGCCGGTGGGGCTGTGGGTAGAGATGGGGGGTGGGCTGTTCAAGAGAAAGAAACTTGCTTTTAATCAATGTGCTAATCCAGGACATAAGGTCCTCTTTCTCTCCCTCTCTCATTTCATTTCCCAGGGCTCCCTCCCTCCCCCATCTCCCTCCCCACACTGGGTGAATGGAAATTTGGTTCAGTTTCTTTTCTTTTCTTTCTTTCTTTCTTTCTTTTTTTTTAATATAGATACATTAAAAAACAGACACTGATCTTCAAAGAAGCCTGCAATTTCACTGGCGACGGAATGTTTATAGCCACAATTTGTTTGGTTCTGATAAAATGCACATGCCCCGTTATTCCATTTTATTTTGCTTTCCAAAACAGGGTTGTTTCATGCATGAGTCTGCACTCTTCCCCATCAGCAAGGCAGAAAGCAAGAGGAGAGGGAGCAGTGGGGAGAAGTAAAGAGGGAGGAAGAAGGAGAGAGAGAAAGGAAGGAAAGAGACTGCTTTTCATGTGTCATGTATACTCTGGACTGCCCAGGCTTGGAGACCTTTGTTATGGCAGAAGCCTTGTGACATAGACCAGGGACCAGAATGATGGGCCAGGGGAACATTTCCAACACCCTCAGAGCTTCCTTATGCCATATCTAAAGAAACTCAATCTTCAGCAGGCCTAGTTAAAACCAGGAAAAACTCCTCAATTTGTTTAAGGGAGGTTGTGTGAGGGTGGTGATGAGTATTGAAACAAGAAAGTTGTGGACTTAACTGTCAGCTCAGTCACTTTCTTGCTTTAGGACCTCAACCAAGGCTTCCTCTGAGCTGGTTTTCCCCATCTGAAACGTTGGAGCATTGTTCCTGAAGAATGGGTATGGGGTTAGGCAGACTGGAACCATCCCTGCAAGGGTAGAACAACTGGAAATGATGCTAAGAAAACTAGTTGTCAAGGTGAGAGCCTTGCAGGGGAGTTTGAGCTTCCTTCTGTAGGCATAGGAGGCCTTGGGATTTTAAGTAGAGAACCAGGCCTGGCCAAAGTGTGCTCTGTCAATATGGCCCTTAGCAGCCCTGTGGGCTACTGTAAGGGTGAGAAGAGGGAAAGATGCAGAGCAGGAGAAGTTAGGAGATGGTCCTCAGGGCTACACAGGACTCCCTGCTGCTGTCACATTCACAAAGGGCACCATGCAGGGGTGACAGCCCTGGGTTCCAATCCCTGCTCTGCCATATCCCAGCCATGAAACCTGTTCCCAGTTGCTTAAACTGTCTGTATCTCCATAATCCTATCTATAAAGTGAAGATAGTCATAGTGTGTATTCCAGTATAGACACAGTGAAAGTAAATACATGCTAATTACATAAAATATGCTGTCAATCTGTGCTAAATGTCCCTCCCTGCTAAAATTTCAAGCAGCATGTGCTCATACTAAGCACATCCTGTATGTTACTCTATTCAGACTTTACATTTTTCCTGAGAGAAAATTAATACAAAGCCAAGCACCCACGGTTCACACCTGCAATCTTAGCTTCTTTGGAGATTGAGATTGCAAGGATCACTGTTCCAGGCCAGTCTGAGGAAAAATGCTTGAGAGACTGTATGTCAATGTAAAGAAGCTGGATGAGGTACACACAGCTGTCATTCTAGTCATTGCAGGAAGCCTGAAATAGGAAGATTGTGGTCCAGGCTGGCCTAGACAAAAAGAGAGAGATCCTATCTCCAAAATAACCAGAGTGAAAGGTACTGGCGGTGTGGCTCGACCAATAGAGCACCTTCTAAGCAGCTGTGAAGCCCTGATTTCAAATGCAGTACCACCAACAAATGAAAATAAAGCAAGAAAATTGGGGTGGGACTGTGATTTGTCATATTGGCTCTGGACATAGCTAGCAGTCCTCATGGTTTTGGCAAATATCTGGTAGAGCTTCAGTTTTGGTCAGATCCATTACCAAAGATCACTTTCTATACCAGTTCTCTGCTGAGGTCTTCACCTACTTTGCAACCTTCTTCTTGGCTGTGTTTGGTGGAAGTTTAGATCTGCTGCAAATTATCTCTCATTAAAACAGGTACATTTTATTCAGAAGCTCTGGGTGACTTTATTTGAAAAGTACATTTGTCATTATAATTTGAAGTTTCTCTGTAAGTAAGACCCTAGAACCAATATTTGGTTCCCAGTGTCAAAAACCAAGAGAATTGGGAGAGTCTTCAGCCACACCACCCACCAGGCCTGAAGTCCGCCATGTTTCCTGGGCCCCCATGTGACTGCTTCCCCAATACAAAGGTCTCTGCTCCCAGGAATTCTTTCCTTTTTATACCCAGTACACTCTGGCAAGTGAAGTATCTTTGTCTGGAGTTCCCAGAAATTAAAGTAATTGGAACCCCCAAAACTGCTCTGTTCCCAGAACAGCCTTCCTGCATCTGTGGACAATACTTTTTACTCCTCATGAGTCTTTTCTCTAGGTAAGGTTAGCATTCTGAATTTGTTTAGTTTTTCCATAAAAGGACACAATTTGTATAGCTCTTTGGGTAAAGTCATGCTCTCAAGCTAAGTCAGGTACACAAAGGTGGCCCTTCTGCTGTGGAATTATGGACTGGACTTGGCTTTCAGATGAATTCCAGTATGATTGATGCTCTACCCTGAAATTGTTGCAAAGAAGTTGTAAGGGAGTTGCTTCATTGTTGACAAAACTGGATCCTCCAACAGCTGTCTATCATGTCAGAAATGAGCTTCATACTCCTTCTCACCCACAAAACCTGGAAGATGGCAGCCCTGGAGACCATCTTACAGCTCTGTCCCTCATCTTGCCCCCACCATGCTGGCCTTTCTTTCACTCTTCAATACTCA
This sequence comes from Castor canadensis, assembly GCF_047511655.1. Classification (NCBI taxonomy): domain Eukaryota; kingdom Metazoa; phylum Chordata; class Mammalia; order Rodentia; family Castoridae; genus Castor; species Castor canadensis. The sequence goes on along the minus strand of NC_133388.1, from coordinate 12,185,139 downwards.
AACTTTCCCATGCCTTAGGGTCTTTGAAGTTACTGTTCCCCACTTTTCCCAGTCTAACTCAGCTTTCCTTCAAGCCAGAGCTTCTGTGTCACTTAAACCAGGCTTTTCTGGATCTTTCTGTCTAGTATACTCCCTTCTTCCTTGGTCACTTCTTGCTTATCATCCTATTTTATTTTTTCACCACCATTATCAAGGTTAAAGTGATCCTATTGAGCCATTTTTTACTCTTTATTTGACTTTCCCCAAATCAGCTCCAGGATCCATAAGTGGAAGTAAAGTGCTTGTCTGATTCACATCTTTGTCCCTGTTGACTGGAATTGCATCTTTCACAAGGTGTGGCCTGAAGGGGTGTTTTCTGAATTAGTGCTTTTGTGGGTGAGTCAATAGGCTGAATATGGGGAGGACTCAAAATAAGAGCATAGGGTTGTAAATCTTGGAGGCTGCAAAATACTTCAGAGACTGATTCTAACCCACTGTGCTTATTCCATGGGAAACAAATCTGTGTCTTGGAGTGGGGAGACAAGCAATGGATCCAAAATCGCACCATGAGTTCACGTAAGAACTTCCTCAAGAATCCTGCTTCTTAACATGAGTGGCATTCTCTTTTGCAACAGTGAATACCAAAGGCACAAGTGTACACTGAGAGCACTAAATTCATTAATTGCTTTAGACTGAGAATTTTATAAGTAGGTTTTCTGAGATGATCCTTTTGACACAGAGAACATTTGGGGAGAAGGTAATGAGGTAAAAATGCAAGTGGAAGGATCTGAGAAGGAACTAGAAGTGACCTCAACAGGTGAGATGCAGGGAGGAGTAAAGGATATACCTGGCAGGAAGCAAGGGGTCCCCAGGGGACATGGGAGCCAAGCCATGGTCAGGGCAGTCTTGGCTGTCCATATTGGTGCCTTGGGTTGAGGCTCCTAAACATGGCAGCCCTAGGAGAGGAGCATGGGATTTGGAGGGATGTCTGTGTTCGTGGGTGGAGGAAAGTGGAAGAGGGATAAAGCAGGTAGAGGAAGGCCTGGACAGAGGACACCAGGGACAGTAGGTACAGGCATTTTGTGACACTTGTCACATGAGGCAGCCAAGGAATGAGTCAAGGCCAATGTGCTACAGAGAGTCAGAGAAGTTGTGCAGAGGGGAGGGGCTAGGAGAGTGGCCAGGAAGGAGACCAGAGCTGGGTATATTTGCTGACACTCTCAGGCTTTCTGCAGCAGAAGCCTGAAGTCTCAGTGGTTCCCATTGCCCAAGCACTGTCAGCTCCTGCTGTGCTCCCAAAGAGCTGGCAAAGCCTGGGACACTAGGGACCTTGGTGCTCTGGTAGTGCCACTCCTCGCCTGCTTGAGGGCATCTGGTGGCCTAGCCCAGGCAGAAGTCTTGGAATCACACAAGCTTGTTGTCTAGGAAGCAGCTATGTTGTTGGGTGTTTTTGTTGTTTTGTTTTATTACTTTTTGCATCACAGTTTTCTTATCAGCACAGAAAGAACAAAACATACCAACTATTTAGCATCATTATAAGAATTCTGTGAGATTCTGTATGCAAAGTGCCATTTATGATGACAGGAAGTTTTCCTGTGAACTTGTTCTATTTGTCTCCTTTTTTTTTTTTTTCATTTTTCTTTTATTATTCATATGTGCATACAAGGCTTGGTTTATTTCTCCCCCCCTGACCCCACCCCCTCCCTTACCACCCACTCCACCCCCTCCCGCTCCCCCCCTCAATACCCAGCAGAAACTATTTTGCCCTTATCTCTAATTTTGTTGTAGAGAGAGTATAAGCAATAATAGGAAGGAACAAGGGGTTTTGCTGGTTGAGATAAGGATAGCTATACAGGGCATTGACTCACATTGATTTCCTGTGCGTGGGTGTTACCTTCTAGGTTAATTCTTTTTAATCTAACCTTTTCTCTAGTTCCTGGTCTCCTTTTCCTATTGGCCTCAGTTGCTTTAAGGTATCTGCTTTAGTTTCTCTGCATTAAGGGCAACAAATGCTAGCTAGTTTTTTAGGTGTCTTACCTATCCTCACCCCTCCCTTGTGTGCTCTCGCTTTTATCATGTGCTCATAGTCCAATCCCCTTGTTGTGTTTGCCCTTGATCTAATGTCCACATATGAGGGAGAACATACGATTTTTGGTCTTTTGAGCCAGGCTAACCTCACTCAGAATGATGTTCTCCAATTCCATCCATTTACCAGCGAATGATAACATTTCGTTCTTCTTCATGGCTGCATAAAATTCCATTGTGTATAGATACCACATTTTCTTAATCCATTCGTCAGTGCTGGGGCATCTTGGCTGTTTCCATAACTTGGCTATTGTGAATAGTGCCACAATAAACATGGATGTGCAGGTGCCTCTGGAGTAACAGTCTTTTGGGTATATCCCCAAGAGTGGTATTGCTGGATCAAATGGTAGATCGATGTCCAGCTTTTTAAGTAGCCTCCAAATTTTTTTCCAGAGTGGTTGTACTAGTCTATATTCCCACCAACAGTGTAAGAGGGTTCCTTTTTCCCCGCATCCTCGCCAACACCTGTTGTTGGTGGTGTTGCTGATGATGGCTATTCTAACAGGGGTGAGGTGGAATCTTAGTGTGGTTTTAATTTGCATTTCCTCTATTGCTAGAGATGGTGAGCATTTTTTCATGTGTTTTCTGGCCATTTGAATTTCTTCTTTTGAGAAAGTTCTGTTTAGTTCACCTGCCCATTTCTTTATTGGTTCATTAGTTTTGGGAGAATTTAGTTTTTTAAGTTCCCTGTATATTCTGGTTATCAGTCCTTTGTCTGATATATAGTTGGCAAATATTTTCTCCCACTCTGTGGGTGTTCTCTTCAGTTTAGAGACCATTTCTTTTGATGAACAGAAGCTTTTTAGTTTTATGAGGTCCCATTTATCTATGCTATCTCTTAGTTGCTGTGCTGCTGGGGTTTCATTGAGAAAGTTCTTACCTATACCTACTAACTCCAGAGTATTTCCTACTCTTTCTTGTATCAACTTAAGAGTTTGGGGTCTGATATTCAGATCCTTGATCCATTTTGAGTTAATCTTGGTATAGGGTGATATACATGGATCTAGTTTCAGTTTTTTGCAGACTGCTAACCAGTTTTCCCAGCAGTGTTTGTTGAAGAGGCTGCTATTTCTCCATCGTATATTTTTAGCTCCTTTGTCAAAGATAAGTTGCTTATAGTTGTGTGGCTTCATATCTGGATCCTCTATTCTGTTCCACTGGTCTTCATGTCTGTTTTTGTGCCAGTACCATGCTGTTTTTATTATTATTGCTTTGTAATATAGTTTGAAGTCAGGTATTGTGATACCTCCTGCATTGTTCTTTTGACTGAGTATTGCCTTGGCTATTCGTGGCCTCTTGTGTTTCCATATAAATTTAACAGTAGATTTTTCAATCTCTTTGATGAATGTCATTGGAATTTTGATGGGAATTGCATTAAACATGTAGATTACTTTTGGGAGTATAGACATTTTTACTATGTTGATTCTACCAATCCATGAGCATGGGAGATCTCTCCACTTTCTATAGTCTTCCTCAATCTCTTTCTTCAGAAGTGTATAGTTTTCCTTGTAGAGGTCTTTCACATCTTTTGTTAGGTTTACACCTAGGTATTTGATTTTTTTTGAGGCTATTGTAAATGGAATTGTTTTCATACATTCTTTTTCCGTTTGCTCATTGTTAGTGTATAGAAATGCTAATGATTTTTCTATGTTGATTTTATATCCTGCTACCTTGCTATAGCTATTGATGATGTCTAGAAGCTTCTGAGTAGAGTTTTTTGGGTCTTTAAGGTATAGGATCATGTCGTCTGCAAATAGGGATATTTTGACAGTTTCTTTACCTATTTGTATTCCTTTTATTCCTTCTTCTTGCCTAATTGCTCTGGCTAGGAATTCCAGTACTATGTTGAATAGGAGTGGAGATAGTGGGCATCCTTGTCTGGTTCCTGATTTTAGAGGGAATGGTTTTAATTTTTCTCCGTTAAGTATAATGCTGGCTGTAGGTTTGTCATATATAGCTTTTATAATGTTGAGGAACTTTCCTTCTATTCCTAGTTTTCTTAGAGCTTTTATCATGAAATGATGTTGGATCTTATCAAAGGCTTTTTCTGCATCTATTGAGATGATCAAGTGGTTTTTGTCTTTGCTTCTGTTAATGTGGTTTATTACGTTTATTGATTTTCGTATGTTGAACCACCCCTGCATCCCTGGGATGAAGCCTACCTGGTCGTGGTGAATAATCTTTTTGATGTGTTGCTGAATTCGATTTGCCATTATTTTGTTGAGGATTTTTGCATCAATGTTCATTAAGGAGATTGGCCTATAGTTCTCCTTTTTGGAGGTGTCTTTGCCTGGTTTTGGGATAAGTGTAATAGTGGCTTCATAAAATGTGTTTGGCAGTTTTCCTTCCCTTTCTATTTCATGGAACAGTTTAAGGAGGGTTGGTATCCGTTCTTCTTTAAAGGTCTGATAGAATTCAGCAGAGAATCCATCAGGTCCTGGACTTTTCTTTTTGGGGAGACTCTTGATTGCTGCTTCAATTTCATTTTGTGTTATAGGTCTATTCAGGTGATTAATTTCCTCTTGGTTCAGTTTTGGATGATCATATGTATCTAGAAATCTGTCCATTTCTTTTAGATTTTCAAATTTATTTGAATATAGGTTCTCAAAGTAGTCTCTGATGATTTCCTGGACTTCCATGGTGTTTGTTGTTATCTCCCCTTTTGCATTCCTGATTCTACTAATTTGGGTTTTTTCTCTCCTCATTTTAGTCAGGTTTGCCAGGGGTCTATCGATCTTGTTTATTTTTTCAAAGAACCAACTTTTTGTTTCATTAATTCTTTGTATGGTTTTTTTGGTTTCTATTTCGTTGATTTCAGCTCTTATTTTTATTATTTCTCTCCTTCTATTTGTTTTGGGATTTGCTTGTTCTTGTTTTTCTAGGAGTTTGAGATGTATCATTAGGTCATTGATTTGGGATCTTTCAATCTTTTTAATATATGCACTCATGGCTATAAACTTTCCTCTCAAGACTGCCTTAGCTGTGTCCCATAGGTTCTGGTAGGTTGTGTTTTCATTTTCATTGACTTCTAGGAACTTTTTAATTTCCTCTTTTATTGCATCGATGATCCATTCTTCATTAAGTAATGAGTTATTTAGTTTCCAGCTGTTTGCATGTTTTTTGTCTTTACTTTTGTTGTTGAGTTCTACTTTTACTGCATTGTGGTCAGATAGTATGCATGGTATTATTTCTATTTTCTTATATTTGCTGAGACTTGCTTTGTGCCCTAGGATATGATCTATTTTGGAGAAGGTTCCATGGGCTGCTGAGAAGAATGTATATTGTGTAGAGGTTGGATGAAATGTTCTGTAGACATCTACTAGGTCCACTTGATCTATTGCATATTTTAGATCTTGGATTTCTTTATTGAGTTTTTGTTTGGATGACCTATCTATTGATGATAATGGAGTGTTAAAGTCTCCCACAACCACTGTGTTGGCGTTTATATATGCTTTTAGGTCTTTCAGGGTATGTTTGATGAAATTGGGTGCGTTGACATTGGGTGCGTACAGATTGATGATTATTATTTCCTTTTGGTCTATTTCCCCTTTTATTAGTATGGAATGTCCTTCTTTATCTCGTTTGATCAATGTAGGTTTGAAGTCTACTTTGTCAGAGATAAGTATTGCTACTCCTGCTTGTTTTTGGGGGCCATTGGGTTGGTAAATCTTCTTCCAGCCTTTCATCCTAAGCATATGCTTATTTCTGTCCGTGAGATGAGTCTCCTGTAAGCAACAAATTGTTGGATCTTCTTTTTTAATCCATTTTGTCAAACGGTGTCTTTTGATGGGTGAATTAAGTCCATTAACATTAAGTGTTAGTACTGATAGGTATGTGGTGATTCCTGCCATTTAGTTATCTTAGTTGTTTGAAGGTTTGATTGTGTGTACCTAACTTGATGTTACTCTCTACTGTCTTGCTTTTTCTTATCCTGTGGTTTGGTGCTGCCTGCCTTTTCATGGTTAAGTTGGGTGTCACTTTCTGTGTGCAGGATCCCTTGCAGAATCTTTTGTAATGGTGGCTTTGTGGTCACATATTGTTTTAGTTTCTGCTTATCATGGAAGACTTTTATTGCTCCATCTATTTTGAATGATAGCTTTGCTGGGTAGAGTATCCTGGGGTTGAAGTTATTTTCATTCAGTGCCCGGAAGATCTCACCCCACACTCTTCTTGCTTTTAATGTTTCTGTTGAGAAGTCTGCTGTGATTTTGATGGGTTTACCTTTGTATGTTACTTGTTTTTTCTCTCTTGCAGCCTTCAATATTCTTTCCTTAGTTTCTGAACTTGTTGTTTTAATGATGATATGTCGTGGAGTAGTTCTATTTTGATCTGGTCTGTTTGGTGTCCTGGAGGCCTCTTGCATTTGTATGGGAATATCTTTCTCTAGATTTGGGAAATTTTCCGTTATTATTTTGTTGAATATATTACGCATTCCCTTCGCTTGCACCTCTTCTCCTTCTTCGATGCCCATGATTCTCAAGTTTGGTCTTTTGATGGAGTCGGTGAGTTCTTGCATTTTCTTTTCACAGGTCTTGAGTTGTTTAATTAGTAGTTCTTCAATTTTTCCTTTAATTACCATTTCATCTTCAAGTTCTGAGATTCTGTCTTCTGTTTGTTCTATTCTGCTGGATTGGCCTTCCGTTTTGTTTTGCAGTTCTGTTTCGTTCTTTTTTCTGAGGTTTTCCATATCCTGGCTGTTTTCTTCTTTATTGTTGTCTATTTTTGTCCTGAGTTCATTTATCCATTTATTCATTGTGTTCTCTCTTTCATTTTGGTGTTTATACAGTGCTTCTATGGTTTCCTTTATTTCTTCTTTTGCTTTTTCAAATTCTCTATTTTTATTGTCTTGGAATTTCTTGAGTGTCTCCTGTACATTTTGGTTGACCCTATCCAGTATCATCTCTATAAAATTCTCATTGAGTACTTGTAGTATGTCTTCTTTTAAATTATTCTTGTAGGCTTCATTGGGTCCTTTGGCATAGTTTATCTTCATTTTGTTGGAGTCTGGCTCTGAGTTTCTGTTCTCTTCATTCCCCTCTGGTTCCTGTACTAATTTTTTGCTGTGGGGAAACTGGTTTCCTTGTTTTTTCTGTCTTCCTGTCATTGTTCTTGGTGTTGTTACTGTCCCTGTACTGTGTGTAATTAAGTATTTTCTAGCTTGTAATAATAACAATGGTAATATTGAGAATGGAAGAGTGAGCTGAGATGGAAAGCAAGAAGTTAAAGAAAAGGGGAAAACAAATATACAGACAAGAGGGAGAAAGCAGAACAAGGTATCAGACAAGAGAATTTCAAAGGTATAAACAGGGAGTGTTAGTGTACTAATCGACAGTAAGCTGAACAGACAATAGAGTGACAGAGAGAGGATTGAAAATCAAAGATAAAAAAATAAAAAATAAGTATATGAAAGTAATATCTATTTATAAAAATGAATTAAAATAAAATGGAAAATAGAAAATTAAAAAAAACAAAAAAAACAAAAAAAACAAAAAACTTCCAAGTTTATATGCAATGCAATTTCAGTCTTAATAATTTGGATGTCCGTCTCAATCTCCAGTCCTGGAGTTGGTGCCTCAGATGTTGTTCTGTAGTTGTCTCATCAAAGGGGATGCATAAAGTAGAACAAAACTACACTCACACACACACACAGAAGAAAAAAAAAAAAGCCCCACCAAGTGTCCCCAGTTCAAATGCAATACAGTTTCAGTAAGTTTTTCGGCTTGCAGGTGTAATTCGGTTGTTCTCTCATCAAAGGTAGGGAGAAAAAGAAAAAAAAAGCGTCTGGAGGCAGTTCTGAGAGTGGTATCTGCAACTGTGTCTTGCCTGCCTGCTGCTCTCAGCCTGTAGCTGGCGGCGTTATTTATGCAGATCTCTGGGGTGAGCTTAGCACTCACCTGGTCCCACAGGCTTTGTTTGCTCAGAGTTCTCCTGTGTGGCGGCCTCTGCCACAGGCTTTCCCCTTTCCAAGCACTGGGAAAGGTGCCACTGCCCCGCGTTGTCAGGCCTGGTCCGCGTCTTCCCAAGCCGTATGGGCGCCGGCCACTGGCGGCCCGGGGGCCTCCTCGGTTCTCCGTTTAACGTGAAGTGGAGATTCTCTGCGCTGGCTGGAGATGTGGAGGAGTCAAAGTTATGCCTTTTCTCGGTGATTATGCCTGCAAAGTGTGTCTCCAGCGTCTCTCCAAGATTTCACTATAGGAGGGTCGCTTTCTGCTTCCTACCTCTAGCCGCCATCTTGGAATTCTCCTATTTGTCTCCTTTGTATCATGTAACCTTGGCCTTTAGTTGTATATCTGATTTTGCATATTTAATTGATTTATTTATTTAAAAATGTTCCCAGCTAAGAAGTCTGAAAATCATTGGTTTCATAGAATGTTATAGATAGACATAAAATTTGAGATCATTTAGTCCAGAAATTAAAATCTGTGCCCCCCCAGATGTTTGGTGTGGAACTGTTTAAAAATTTGAATTAAATGACAAGTTATAAATAATGTGCTTTGCATATCAGAAGATTTCTGACATCTCTTATAGAGTCTGAAATCTGGTGGGCTGCCATCCAGTGTGCAGAGTGTCTGCTGAAGCTGGATGGCTGCAACCCACTGCTCAGTCATGTTCGTTTATCTGTGAGGCTGCTGTAATCCAGCTCCACACAATGGCTGGCTTAAGCAATATAAATGTCTTGTGTCACAGTGCAGGAGGCTACAAACCCAAGATCAAGGTACTGGGAGGCATGGTCTACTTTGAGTGAGTAGAGAGAGAATCTGCTCCAGACCCTACCCTAGCTTCCTGGAACTGCCAGCATTCCTTGTCTTGTGGAACATCACTATGATCTCTGCCTCTTCTTTATGTGCTGTTCTCTGTGCCCTTGTTTGTGTCTGCTACAGTTTGCATATGGCTGAGTGCATCCTGCAAATGTTCATGTACTGGAAACTTAGCCCCCAGTGTAGCAGTATTTAGAACAGGTGGACCTTTAAGAGGCAAGGCCTACTGGAAAGGTGATTAGGTGATGGGGAGGGATTAAAGTAGCTCTTAGCTCTTGCAGGATTGAATTAGTTCCCCACAAGAGCTGTTATAAAGGAGTGAGCCTGACCCCTCCACAGACTCTCTTTCTCTCATTCATGTCCCTCTGTGTGTAACCATCTCTCTTTCCTACACAGACAAGGGAGCCCTGACCAGGGGCCCTGGACAGGCTGTTTGGACTTTCCAGCCACCAAGATTATAGGCTAAATGAACCTCTTCTCTTTATAAAGTACCCAAACTCAGGCATTTTGTTTTAGCAACACAAAACAGGCTAAGACAGTGTCCAAATTTCTGCTTCTTACAAGAATACTAGTCATATTGGATTAGAGCATACCTAATGACCTCATTTTTACCAATTTCAGATGCAATGACTCTTTCTGAATAAGGTCATGTTCTGTGAGACTGGGGGTTAGAATTTCAGCATATGAACTTTAGGGAAACCAACTCAACCTGTATCACCAGCTTAACCACGTCCCTACTTCCTGTCTCCCTACACATTTATCAAGTCCACCTGGCCCCTGTCTTGTTTCAACACATAGTCTCTGGCTTTTGGTTAAATGCTTCCTTTCCATCATTAGAGATCTGGCCCGTGGCTTGGTAAAACAATGATCGGCTACAAGTACTTACATGGCTCGTGGGTTGAAGGGCCATGTCAAGAGGCACTTCCAAGGTAGTTCAGCTGGTGAGTGGAAGAGGTCAGATGTGTTACTTCTCCATCTGGTCCAGCTGTTAATCTGTAGCTGTGCCTCCCATCCAGGTACAGATGAAGCAGAGAGATTTGCTGCTGTTTCAAGCTTGGTGCCTTAGAGGCTGGTGAGCAGTCAAAAGCTAAGAGGGAGGTTGGTTTGGGAGGGTAAGTGACAAGTAGGGCTGTGACAGGTGGAGCCCGAGGTGACATCCTAGGAGAAATGTCCAAAAGGCAGTGGGTAACATGGGATTAATGTGGTGCTGTCTGCCCTCGGAACAAGTCAAATCAGAATCTTCTCATATTTGGGGAGGACCTTATCAGGGTGCTAAGTTATTAGAAATTCATGTACATTAGAGATTTTCCCCTAATGTAAGTTGATAATTAGGGAACATCCCACAGATTCAAAGATTTAAAGATATTGAGGTATAACACAGTTTCTAGTGTTTTATTTTAAATGAAAAATGATCTTTTGTGTGTTACTCTTATAAGCAACAAGGGGGAGTTTCTTTCCCTTCTACCAAAATGCCAGTTAAATTATATTTTGATAATTTCTCAATGTGTCAGCTGCCAGCAGCACTTTAAATAATAAGAATTAGATCCCTCCTAAATAAGGCAGTAATTCTATTAAAAAATGCTGGAGGCCCCTGAGCTCAGGGTCTAAGGAACGGAAGCACAGGCTCGCTGCAAGGTTTCCACAATTCTGAAGCCGTGAGCACACAGTTGCCATGTTTCTCTGGAGACCTACCATGCATCGTCATCCTAATGAGGATGGGGTGTGCAGCTCTGAGGGGTTACTGAGCACGTTCACATGCCTTTACTTATTTGGAAGTCTCCAAACCTCATGTGACCTGGAAGGAATTGCAGCAGAGAAAACTGAGGTTCACAGAGAAGACAAGACTCCTCAAAGGTATAGGAAGAGTGTGTGACAGAGCTGGGAGAAGACACAGCAGCCACAGCTTTTGGTCATACCAGGAATCGTTAAGGGCAGGGACTGGGATGGTATGGTTCCAATATGTCACGCTTTAGGGTGTTGGAATAGTTCACACATTTGCAGTACTGAATGGTTGGACTTTGCAGAGCTGAGGAACGGAGGCTTCAGGGAAGAAATAGGTAGAAGGAAAAACCTGAGTATTCCTGAGCAATCACTGTGTGTTCAGCCATACTCAGTTCTTGTGCTGGTCACACGGGAATGTCACTAACCCTATGGCTATCATCATTTGTGCATTTACTTTAGAGTTGAGGAAACTGAAAGTCAAACATTATCTATTATTTTAAAAATTTTGCTCAACATGAAGAAATTTTTTTTGTAGAATGTGTCCAAATACATATTCTCAGCTCCTTTTCACTATAACTCCGAGTGTCTCTGTGTGGCTATGAAAAACTACGCTCCTACAGACACATCAAATACTCCCTTCTCTTTCCACTACACATCTAATTGAATTTCTTTTTTAAAAAATCTTTGGGAAAGTAAGGAATTCAAGTTATCAGAAATGAAGGATAGATGTAAGAAAATTTTGTTCTAAAGTTCTAGAAAACTCTTCGAAAATTCTTCCAATTGACTTAAAAATTTATTCATAAAGAAGTCAAACAAATTGATATATACAAAAATATTACAACAAAAAATATTGCTTACCTGATATTTATAATTTGCAAATATAAAACCTTTTTCTATTTATACTTCTGACTTTTTAAAATTTAACCACTCTGCAGTGCCTTTTTCTTTTGATCCATCTCAAAATGTTTCTAGGATTTTCATACTGGTCTGAATTCTCTTCATTCTACTTTATAATTTTATTACTCAAGTATTTGTCTATAACAATTTAGAGAATATTTGTAGAATTGTAATTTAATTCACATGATATTGCTTTCTAAAGGATTTTAAAAAGATCTGTATTCACACAACATATCAAATATAAAAGGCACAGATAATAAAACACAGATATCTTCACAGCACAAAGTTGACACTTGTGAACACTGTGCTTTGTTTTCTTCAGCTATTTTTTCTTTTTTGAAGGAAATAAAACATCATAGTCCCTCCCTCCATTCTTACTCCCCATCTCCTTTACAATCCCACTTGTGTTCTTTCCTTCCCTGAGCAAATCTTTTCCATGGCGAACACAGGAAAGGCATGTATTATTCTGTTCTATGTTTTATGCTTGGTCCCAAATCACACATATGATTGTGTTGTGTCTCCTTAAAATGTATAAACCTGGCATTTTTATTTGATCAATCTATTTACTCCTTGCAATTTTTGTTTCAGTTAATTTGTGAGAGTTGTCTGTGATAATCTATGATATTTTATTACTCTTAATATCTACTGAACATATCATTTATTTATCTATTCTTATTTGAATGAGTGTGTACCTTTTCTAGTATGAATCATACTATAATTTGAACATTCATACATGTTTCCTTCTATATATCTGTCAATGCTCATTTGGGGCATGAACACAAATTTAATGATTTGTACCTATAAGTTACCAGATTTTACAAAATTGCTCAAAAAAAAGTGTTTGAAGCAACTTATATCTTCACCAATAGCAGAGATACATTCTGTTGATATTATTAGAACTCTTTAAAAAAATTGCAGACTTTTAATGCAGTGAGTGCATTGCACTGTTTTTATGACATTGCATTATTTTAATTTGCATTTCCCTTATTACTAATGACTAAAAGCAACTTTCACTATTTATTGGCCATTGAATTTTATTATTTATGAATCAACTTTCACATTCACTGCCAAATTTCTGTTAAATTTTCGGTCTGTATATTCTTGATTAAATCAAGTATTTCATCAAGTCACTAAAGTTGATATATTTGTTAATCTATCTCTATCTATCTGTCTGTCTATTTATCTATCTATCTATCATCTATCTAAAATATTTTGTTCTATTTTTTGGAAACAGCTCATCCTCATCTTTGACTCAATTTTTAACTTTGGTTATAGTATCTCTTTGATCTTTATTTTAGTATAAAGATGCTTAGTTCTTTTAAGAATCTGTGAAGGTAACACACATGCACAGGAAATCAATGCGAGTCAACTCCCTGTATAGCTATCCTTATCTCAAACAGCAAAAACCCTTGGTCCTTCCTATTATTGCTTATACTCTCTCTACAACAAAATTAGAAATAAGGGCAAAATAGTTTCTGCTGGGTATCGAGGGGGTGGGGGGGAGAGGGAGGGGGTGGGGTGGGTGGTAAGGGAGGGGGTGGGGGGGAGGGGGGAGAAATGACCCAAGCATCGTATGCACATATGAATAAAAAAAAAAAGAATCTGTGACTTGATGTGATGGATCATGCCTCTAATCTCAGCACTTGGGAAACTGAAACCTGATTGAGAGTTCACCACCAGTCTGGGATACATAGTGAGACTATCTCAAAAAAAAAAAAAAAAAGTGAAACAAGCCAGCAAGCAAACAAACAAGAATCATCAGTGAATAGAATACTCTCTTGGTCTGTTAAAATTGCCATCAGTAACTTCTCAATATTGAATAATAGTTCATTGAATTCTAGGTCATAGTTTTTCCTCTTCCATTCCTCCTCCATTCCATTCCTCTCCCTTTAGTTGACATTCCTCATGAGAAACCACCTATTTCTTTCTTGAAAAGCTGTCTAGGTGTGGACTTAACTGCTCATATTGTACGAGACTCAGTGTAGGAATCTTTTGCTAGTTTGGGGCTGTTTTCACCTATTACCTTTCTAAATAATTTTTTTCTGTCATCTATTTCTTAAAGTTCTGTTAAATACACGTTGGGCATTCTAAGGCTAAAGTGAGGCTAATCTTTCCCTCACAGTTTTCATCTTTTTTCATGCTGTGATGCATTCAGGGAAATGTCCTCAGGTTAACCTTCTAGGTTGCACATTCTCCTTTGGCCGTGGCCCATCTGATCTTTGACTTACAGATACAGAGGAGTTTTCCTTAAAATACACACACACACACACATACATATATATGCTTATACATTATAGCTATATTCACATATGGCATATAAACAGATGATTTTCTCTGTATCTTCTTTATTTATCACTATTTTAAAAATCACTGAATTAGTCCTCTAATGCCAACCAAACATTAAAGATTACATTCTACTTTCTTTATTCACAACTGCTTTCAAGCAGTGAGAAATTCGTGTCCCATTTACCCCATGTATTTACTCATTTGCTATAGTCCAAAAGACACAGAGATCATTTTTTCAGAATTGCTAACTTACACCACTGGAAAAATAAAACCAGGAACTAAATTTTGGTATTTATTTGCAATTCTTAATACAAAGTTTATAGACTTTGAAATGAAGAAATCTTAAAGTATACCATCTGACAAGTTTCAGCAAATGAACAAACCTTTGTAAACCACTCCTCTGTCAAAATATTGAAGATTTCCATCTCTCCAGAAAGTTCCTTGTATGTCCTGATAGTTATTCACCCTTCCCTGCCTCCAAGAGGAGGCAACCACAGTTCTCATTTACCACCATGGATTAGGTTATTCGGTTTGCTTCTTCTAGAGTTTCATATAAATGAGATCATACTGTGTGTTCTGATTTGCATACAGTTTCTGTTCAAGTGTGTTGTTGCATGTATCAATAATTTACTTCACTATGATTGAGGAGGAATATTTTATTCTGATTTTATTGTTCTTTTTTCCTATTGCTGGAATTCAGTTTTCAGATATTATGAACAAATTCTAGCTTGGATATAGTAAATAATTGTTATGGATATTGTTTTGTACAAGTTTTTTTGAAGGAATATGTCTTTATTTCTATTGGGCATATTCCAAGGAAGAGAATTACAAGATTCAAAGGTAGGTCTATAGTTAAAAAGTATAAACTGTCATTTAACACAAATAAATATTTGTGCTGCTACACATTTTGAGTAGTAACCTAAAATGTATATGTCCCACAAAGTTCCATCATTTAACTTTAACAGACATCATTATTTTGGCTGTTCTGTTGGGTGTATGAGTATAGAGTACTGTGATTTTGATTTTATTTCCCTGATGACTGTGAACACATAAATCTTTTCAGTTGCTTTTTGGCCATTTCTATGTCATCCTTTGCAAGTGTTTATCTATCTCTCTGACTCAGTTTTAAAATAACTTGCTTTTCTTTTTAAGCTGAGTTGTAAGACTTCTCTATATATTCTGGGTTAAAGTTTTCTGTTAACTGTATGTTTTGCAACCATTTAGTCCCATTTTGAGACTTTCCTATTCATTTTTCATAACTGTTTTTATATAGCAGAATTTTAAAATTTGTACGTTGGTACTGAGGTTTGAGCTCAGGGCTTTGTGCTTACCTGACATGCATTCTATGCCTCAAGCAACATTCTAACTTGGAATTTTTTCCAAACCCAAATTTTAAAACTTTTAATGTGGACTAATTTATCATCTTTTTCTCTTATGGTTATTGTATTCTGTGTCTTTTCTAAGAAAACTTTATCTAGCTACATGTTATGATGATGTTTCTTAGATTTTTCTCCCTAAAAGTTTTATAGCTTTATATCCTTATCTCAACCAGCAAAACCCCTTGTTCCTTCCTATTATTGCTTATACTCTCTCTACAACAAAATTAGAGATAAGGGCAAAATAGTTTCTGCTGGGTATTGAGGGGGGGAGCAGGAGGGGGTGGAGTGGGTGGTAAGGGAGGGGGTGGGGGCAGGGGGGAGAAATGAACCAAGCCTTGTATGCACATATGAATAATAAAAAAAAAATGAAAAAAAAAATAAAAAAAAGACCTGAAAAAAAAAAAGTTTTATAGCTTTAGCACTTCTATTAAACTAAAATTGGATTTTGTGTATGGTGTCAGATAAAGGTTGTGGCTCATTTTTGTTGTCATCTGAATATACAGTTTGTTGAAAAGACGTTGCTGTTCTCACTGAATTGCTTTGGTGTGTTAGCTGAAAATCCGATATGACTGTAAATGTGGGTGCCTTTCTTGATTCTGTCTTCTATATGATTGATGTTTTCCATGTTAACACCATGTTCTTGTGTTAAATGTAGCTAGATAGTAAGACTTAGCAAACCTTCTAACTCTGAGCTGTTCATAAAGATTGCATTGACTACTTTGGTTCTTTGCATTTCCATATGAGTTTCTTGTTGCTATCTAATTTGTAAGTCATCTAAAACTATTATTGAAGTAGTATTAAATCTGTGGATAAATTTGCATAGAATCAATATCTTAGACTGAGCATAGTGGTATGCACTCCACCACTCTGGAGGCAGGGGGAGGAGGCTTACAAATTCAAGTCCTGCCTAGGCAAAGGTAGTGGTGAGACCCTGTCTCAAAAAAGAAAAAAAAAGTTTTAAAAAATGTGCTGTGGTGTAGTTCAAATGGAAGAGCCTGTGTCTAGCATAAGCAAGGCCCTGGGTTTGATCCCTAGCACCTGAAAAAAAAATCTTAATACTATGGAGACGTCAATCCATGAACATGGTATAACACTCATTTATTTAAGCCTTCTTAAGCAAATGACCTAAATTATTATAGGTCAGCAATCATTATAGCTATCAGTGTGAACAATTTATATATCTTTTGTTAAATGCATTAGTATTTTTTCATTTTAAATAAAAATTTATAAATTTATTTTTGAATATACATGTGTTCAGATTTTCAGTTTTGTCTTACATTCGCTTTGTGAGGACTTTGTCAATTTTATCTAAATTCGGTATTATAGTCTCTTGGCATCCTTAAAGTCTACAAGATCGCTAAAGCTGTACTCTCACTCACTCATTCTTGATAATAGTAATTTTTTTCTCTGTAGGGCTAAGATCAACTTTACTGGGGCTATACTGATACTAATCTCATGGATAATGCTTAAAAGCTCATTAATTTTATTTAATCTCTTTTCTATTTCATTGATTTCTGCTCCTATTTTGTTTCATTTTTACTTGGGGCTAATTTGCTCTTATTTTAAATTTATCACAATAGAGTTACATGATAAGTTTTAGATCTTTCTTCTTCCATAATGTACAACATATACAAAGTGGTGAATTTCTGTCTGTGTACTGCTTAGTTGCATTCCACAGACTTTGCTAAATTGCAATTTCATTATTACTCAGTCCCAAATATTTTCTTATTTCTCTTGTAAGCTCTTATTTGACTGATAAGGTATTCAGAAATGTTTTACTTAACCCCTATCTGGGGCTTTTTGGATATGTTATAATAACCAGTCTTCAATTTCATTCTATTGTGGTCAGATAATGCATATTTAATATTTAGTTCTTTTGAAAATGATCACTTGTTCTTTGGCCCAGCATACAGTATATCTGACGATGACCCATGTGTGCATTAAGTATTAATCTCTTCAGTTTGGGATGTAATATTTTGTAAATGTCAGTGTGGTTACTCTTTTATTAAAGTCATCAATATCCTTACTGATATTTAAATCTAGTAACTTTAAGTTTTTATATTTTTGTTTTCTGTTATTAGGTACTTCCTACTTCCACATCTGTGTTTTACAAATGAATCGACTCTTATTGCAAAATCCACCTTTTCTCAGATAATATCTTTTGCCTAGAAGTTTATTTTGTCTGATATTAATGGCATTATTCCTTCTTTCTGGTTAGTGTTTGTGTATTTGTCTTTCTATTTTTTTACTTACAATTTTTATGTATTTTTGTATTTAAAGCTTATCTTTTCTGGACAACATGTAATTCAGTCAGAAATTTTGTGTAGTCTGAATATTTTATTTTATTTACAGTGTTTAGTTTTTCTATTTAATATGATTGTTGATACTCAAATAGAATGTAATAACTAGGATTAATTTCACCATTATCCTTTCAGTCTAGCCCATCATTCTTTCTATTTTGTTATTTTTAACATTTTTGGAATAGTTGAGAATAACTGATAGGTAATGCCAAAATAACCCTCAGCATGATGAAAGAGAAAATCATTTCGGATAGAGGAAAAACAAGATTATGAAGATCCTATCATGTATCTTAAATTTACAAATGAATTCCCTAGCTATACATGATAATTATAAGACAGAGTAAACTTTATTCTATTGAATTTGTTAAAAATGCTTTGTTCTTTGAAAGAACAACTTTTCAGACAAGAAATTCAGAAAGTAAATGTGGCCTTCTGGTCTCTGATAGCATAACAATGTTAAAAGTTAATTGGATTATCTGGTCATTTCCAAGACACTTTATATAAACTAATTTTTTTCTTGACTAAGGCCACATTTTACTATTTGTTTATCTTGTAGAGACACTAGGTTCAATTATGTTCTTATAATTCTAGTAGGCAGCTAATTTGCCTGAAATAAAATAATCTCTATTTTTGTTTTCTTTCATTGGAGCTGGGGATTGAGTTGAGAGCCTCATGCATGCCAAGCAAGCCATCTACCATTGAGCTACATACCAGCCCCTGTGCTAAGTAGCATCTCACTTGACCCTTTGGTTCCTCCTGCTGCTTGAGATAGGTCTCATGGAGTCTTGCCCACTTGTGCATAGTTCAGAAGGACTTGGGCAGGTTCACTAAAAACTCATTCCTTCTCTTTCTTCCTTCTTTTTAGCTTCCTCCCCCTGCCAACTATTTAGCCATACTAGAGGTCCTCAAAACCTTCTTGCACATGAAGCCAGCAAGACGATGACTTTCTCCTGGACCATGCTGCTCAGTCCAGAGATGCTCTCTGGCAGAAAGCCACAGTACACCCCTCTCACCCAGATTTCTCCCAATTGCTCAAGGATAGACATCCACCCATTTTGGTCCTTCTACATGCTGTAGGTTGCTCCTTGGAGGCTTCAGCTGGGTTGCTTGTATTTTTCTTTTATAGGTTTTGCAGTTATTGTGAGTGATTGTGGCCAAAATATCACCAATCAGTTTCCAGTTTCAACAAGTATAATTTTCATTTCTACAAGTTCTACATGCAAAATTTTCTAATCTTATCATTCTTTTGTCATAAGGTCACACCGTTTTCTTATAGTGTATTTTATTTTATAATTTCTAAATATTTTCATCACATTTAATTTAAGGGCATTTTAGACTTTCTTAGAAAGCTCTGACCCCATCTCCAGTCCCAGTGTGGACATTTGAGTTTTAGCTGCTAAGCTTCCATGTAGGTCCAGCAACTGTAGCCACCAAAACGTCAGCTCCTCCTTATGTCTGGATCTTTGAAATTCCTCTTTATTTCTAAAACCTGGAAATTCATTTTACCTTGAAGAAAACTATGCGTTCTTATCTTTTATTTGTTATATTTGGTCCTGCATTTTGGTTTTCTTATAAGGAGGAGAGATGAGGTGTCTTACCTTAGCTTGAAGTAAGTTCCTGCTGTATTGCTAAGTAAAAGGTAGATATTGAATGCAGAGATCAATAACTATGTAGAAATAAGAAAATTCGGAAAATGTACAACATGATAGATTTTGATAATTGACTTGTAAAAAACACAGATACATTTCCTGGCCTTAGAGTGTCCATTCTGTTTATCATACCCAACTCTCAATGCGTTGTGTTGTAAACATGCATAGGACCTCTTCACTTCTTTTCTACCAGCCCTGGGAACAGGGTGTACAGTGTGCCAGGCTCCACAGACTGGAATTCCCATGGCACAAGGGTTTCAACAACTTTGCTGTCTGTTTCTGAGGCAGCCTCAGCATCGTGGCAGTCACAGTAGGACTGATTATAAGCTGAAGGCAATTTGCAGAGCCTAGGGAAATCCTTGTTGGTGCCCCTCTGATAACTTAGGACCCTACAATTCCTTGTTTTCAATTTCTCTAATTCCTTTGGAGGATTGGGCCAAAAGAATGTTGAAATTTCCAGTAACCCAAAACCTCTACGTCTGTCACACTTCAAACCCAGAGCTGTGCATCCAACCGAGAATTCAAAACACTATTTTCACACTTCACTTCTGACCAAAGGAAATGTGGTATGTTGGCTTTAGCTTTGAATTTCAATCAATTTAATTCAAAATATATGAAATCAAAGTGCATTTCCAGAAACATCTGAGAGAGCCACCAAGTGCCTAGCTGCTCCTACACTGTCCTGGCAAAGCTGGTTCTTATTTTGCATGTTTTAAGTCCCTGTTTGAAGTTCATCCATGAGGCTCAAGTTTTGGCTTGGCTTTCATTCCATGCCACATTTTACACTCACTTTTCATTTCACATGAAAAGCAGGGGCAGGAGAGCAAATGGAGATTGTGGTGAAAAGGGAATAGAATCGTGTCCTTCGTGAAAGAAGCCAGCTTGGAGCTTTCTCTACAAATCTGAAATCAGACCCCAGAGATGGAGTAGATATTGATTTGCAGAAATATCATTTATTGAGCATCTATTATGTGCATCACGTTAGTGTCTCATGCTAGAGGAAAAATAAATTGCAGGTTTTGTGCCTAAGCAAGAGCCAGACAAGTAACCAGTAATTAGGATAAAATGTGCTGAACAGAGGGTTCTAGGAGTGCATGAACACAGAGGAACATTGAGGAGGACAAGAAAAAAGCAGACATTTCAGTTGGTTTGGAATTGGGAGCAAGGATTTGCCTGGGGAGGGAAATGGTGGAGGCAGAAGGAAGCTGAAGCCAAGGGTAGTGAGGGTGGAGATGAGGGTTTTGGATCTGACCCAGATACTGAAACCAGGAAGTCAAGCTCACGCTGGCCAAGTCCAAGGTACAGGAGTTCTCAACTGAGCAAAATCAGACACTGAGAACCAAACACAGGGACCAAGGTAAAGTCTGTGGTCTTTTGGATTGCAAAGACAACAATGCTATTAAGTTTTTATTGATTACATACCAGTAACAGAGTAGTATTTTTACTGTCAACCTGCACTAACTCACTTCAGTTTCCTGACCATCCTGGAAAGATTGTGCTACTGCTATCACTCCCATGTTATAGATAAAGAAATTGATCCCCTAAGATCATACAGACCAAGAGGGGCAAAGCCATGATAGTCTCAAACTTCTGATATCAGAATCAATGGCCCTAAATGTGACCTTGCATTGTCTTCCTGGGGGACATAGCAACATAGACTATCCTGGAATGAGAGCTAAGCCTCTGCATTATTAACAGCCCCACAGGTGAGCGTGACACACAGCTCCCTGTCACAGAGGAAGAGGACACACTACCATTTGTGTCAGTTCTCCTGAACTTTGGTCCTTGAAATAACCAGTGGAACATGCGGGAACAAGTGGGAACTTGTTAGACAGGAAATTTCTTGGGCTCCTTCCAGACTTGCTGAATCCAAAGCCCAGGAATGGGCTCACTCATTTCCATTTCCAGAAGGCCTCTGTGTGATTTTAACCACGCTCCAGTTTTGGTAGCACTGGTTTGCATATTCTACATCACCCATGCCTAATCACTTCCAGGACAGGAAGCTTAACCAGAGTCAGCCTGCTGCACTGATGGATGGTTCCAACACGGGGCCCTCATCCTGAGAGCGCAGTCTGGTCACTTATGAGAGTGGGAGGTGAGGAGAGAGAAGACACAGAGGACCATGGCTAGGCACTCACTCCGGTCAGTATTCTAATACACAGATCTCAGTGACCAAGTACCATTCACATTGCCTTCCAGGAGAGGAAACCAAGACCATCTGAGGACCTAACTTCAATTGCTGGTAGAACTGGAGTCTCATCTTCAACTCACAACCAAATTTCCTATGTACTACCCATCAATACAGAGCTGCTGGCACCCCACCTTTATCTTCTCCATCGCCACCACCAATCTGTGCAGCTCTCTGCCCAGCCTTGTTTCTGGTTCTTTGCAACTGGACAGTGTTCTGATGGTTAGTCTTATATAAATATCTCTACTCACAGCAATATGTGTGGCATTCCCTGGCCATTTTGCCCTTTGAGACCATACCTAATCCACATTCATACTCTTCCTAGCTTCTGAGATTATTTTTCCTCATATACAAATACACTCTTCAACTAAACCTTCTGCCCCTTGATGACAAAGGTTTTATCACTGCTTTTTTGGGAGATGCCTTGACATTTCCCCATCTGGGGCTTCCCCAACCATTCCTATGCTGGGAAAGACCAGAGGAAGGCAAGTACTAAGCTAGAGCCCCCTGGGGTCAGAGGGGATTTGTCATGGCGGCCACAGTCTCCACAGCTGTTCCTGACAGGGTGAGGGGATCACTTTGCTGCTCCAGAGATCTCATAGTCTGTGCACAGCTGCTGAGCCTGTGCTGTGAATGTGGCTATTGTTCTTAGGAGTCCTTCTGAGGATCCTGCTCCCGCTCCATTTCCAAGAAACATGGCAGGGACAGGCACGGATAGCAGCTGGGCAAGGCCATGACCGCACCTCCCAAGTGTGCAGTGCAGGTGGCGCCCTGGCCTAGAGCCCCTGCAAGGAAGCTGTGGAGGAACTGGGGCCCTGTGTTTTTAGTGCAAGTGCCTGGATGGGAAGGGAATTTGGGCACGCATTGCATCTAAACCTAGGCTAACTTAAGCCTATGGCTTGGTAAACACAATTCTTATCAATTGGATGATGCAGTGTTTTTAGCACCTTCCTTCTTTGAGCACTACGGTTTGAGTCCCAGCAGGGGTAAACCTATAATTTAGGGACTGTCACCCCACTTGGCTTCCTGTTGTTGGCCTTGCAGACCAATGACTGGATGGAATCCACAGGCCTTCTCAGAATGGTCCTTCATGGTCTAAAGTCTCCTCACTGGGGTTGTGGTGCAGAGGAAATGGGGCCACCAACCTCCTTCCTCACTTTAAGTAATATTCACTTTGCACCAAGGATAGAGTAGGAAGGTAGATATAGCTGAAAGAGTCATGTAGTGCCTCTTTGGCTGTATTTTTTTAACCGTGTTGAAATAAAGATAGCATGAATTTGCCATCTTTACCATTCTTAAGCATACAGGTCAGTGGTTTTAAATACACCCATCGTATTGTGCAATCGTCACCACCATGAATCTACACAATTCTTTTCACTTTGCAAATCTCCAACTCAATACCCATTAAAAAATAACTTCCCATTTCACTTCCCCTAAACCACCTGGCAACCACCATTCTACTTTCTTTCTCTTTGAATTTGAATACTCTAAGTAGCTCACATGGGGAATCATATACCATGTATTTTCTTGTGACAGCTGATTTCATTTAACACAGTATCCTTTAGGTTCATCCATGTTGTAGCATGTATCAGAATTTTCCTCCTCTTTGAGATTGAAAAATATATTTATCTATGTGTCCATTTTGTGTTGTTTCGCCATTCGTTTGCTGATGGGCCCTTCAGTTGCTTCCTTGCTTTCTCTATTGTGGATGAGGCTGCTATGAACATGGGGCACAGGTATCAAATTGAGTCTCTGTTTTTAGTTCTTTGGGGTATACACTAGAGGTGAAATTGCTGGATCATGTGCTTGTCTTATGTTTATGTATTTATTTATTTTTGAGAAACTGTCATTGGTTGTGTTTTAAAGGTAAGCCAGAGACTTTTATTTTGAATCTGAAATTTTTCACTTCAAGATGCTTAGGGATTTCTCTTTGTCTCTTTTGTCTCATCTTCCCAACCTCACACCCCTAAAACCTGACAACCAACTTTCTCCAAAACTAAGCTCTGGATATTCATCTATTTCTCAATTTGTTAACAGAGGGCAACTCCAACTCTAGCTACCACACAGATATGTCACAAAAGCTCAGTTCTTCAGTTCCATGCTCTGTGTGTGTGTGTGTGTGTGTGTGTGAGAGAGAGAGAGAGAGAGAGAGAGAAACTGTCTTTATTTTTTCAGACTGTGAGAGGCACCATCTTTTTGCTAACAGTATTCCAGCAGGAGCTCACCAACCTAATTACAAAGGCATTGGGAAGTGTGGTCTTTCTGCACGTCCAGGAGAGACAAAGGTATGGTGAATACATAAGGTTACTTCTACCATATTGCACCATTGTTGAGGGGCTATGTTGTCTCCAGAGCCTTCCTAGGCTTCTGGTAAGCTCTTCAAAGGTGAGACTTTTGGCATATTGTGTTTCATGCAATGTTTTCTTTTGCATTAACTTACCTTTGTGAACCCCTGGATTGTTGGGGGTGAAAGGGAGGTGTTGCTCCATTTCAGATGAGGGTTGCCTATGCAACCAGAGCAGCTATTTTGATTAATGTGGCCAGTTAAGCTAAACAAAGAGATTGGCCATTACTGGGTAAAATCAGTCACTCCAGAGGCCCCAGAGAGACTGGTTTCTGGATTCAAAGCAAATTAAATCTCCAAGTTGGGGGGGGGTGCGCTATACATGGGGGAGGGGTGCTAAGCAAAATAAGATCCTTCCTCATTCTTGAGGAAGGGAAATGTGTATTACATTTCAGGAAAGTAAATCAGGAATACATGTCACTAACTTTAAATTTCCTATACTGTCTGACATCAACATCCCACCTCAACTCTGTGAGTCCATCTCTAGAAACCCTGTCATCATGGGAGAGACGGGGGTGCATTAATAGATGCCTTTCATCTTCTCTTGAGGTTGAGGAAAATTAGGATCTGCACTCAGGCACAGATGAAATAATTATAGCATAGCCAATTTGAGAAAGAGTATCCAAAAGTTAAGAGTTTTTCAAAGATTTTTTATTATTATTAAGATTTTTTTCACAGTATAGGGAAATTCCCTTAATGTAAGCATACATGGGAAATGATAGGTATATTTCTAGAGAATGATCTCGCAGGCATGGCATACAACCTTATAGAAATCGAGATAGTAATATTACTCACTGACCATTGTCTTCATGAATTAATTTCATTTAGTTCTCACACAAATATAGGGAGTAAGAAAGGAGATTTTCATCTCATATGTGAAGAAATAAAGGCTCAGACAGGGGGTTCATGGCTCTTGATCATTCAGCTATAGAGGTGACATTCACATGCAGATCTGCCTTCAGTGTGTTGGTTCACTTATACAAATTCATTCTTGTTTGAAAATTAAAGGGAAAGGATGACTATCAGAACATGAACACACAGGGGTTAACTATTTGGTAGAAATGACAGTGGTTTGGTTGCTGTCTTCATTACAGTGTCCTTTATTTTTACTATTTTTTTCATCAAACACACATTAGAAGAAATAAAATTTCTTTAAAATTAGAAGAAATAAAAGGGTTGGGGATATAGCTCAGTGTAGAGCCCTTGCCTAGCATGCACAAGGCCCCATATTTCCTCCCCATCACCACAAGAAACCAAAAAGCATCTTGTCTAGAACCAGAAAAAAATATTTATTTTACAGTGGAACTTTGCAGCTTAGATAAATAAGCTTATTCACAAATGGTAAACAGAGGACAATGTATCAGGGAAAGGGAAGCAAGGCAAATTAAGTGTGATTTCATTGTGAGACCCAGTACTTTCATTCTACTTCTTATTTGGGCTCCATACTTTGTTGAGAACAACATTTAGAATAAGAAAAGAGGTAATCGTGCTTAAAGGCCTGTTTCATTTCACTCCTCATTGATTATAGCAAGACCAACATCTTTCTCTATATTTGAGAGGCAAAAGCCAAACGAGGCCACATCACACAGCAAAAGCATCCTTTTTTGTCTAGGACAGTGACTCCTTTTATGAGGGAAAAGCTGACTTATATTGAATATCTTTGTTCCGGGCTGGTGGCTTGCTGGTCTGGTGACATGATCATGTCCTGCTAGCCACAGGACAGCAATGGAGGGAAAACATTTCGGCCTAACGGAGGAAAGAGCTGGGCCCATGGATCCTGTTGATATTCTGTCTAGGCTGAATAAATGCAGCCCTGAAGTTTGGTGAACAGTCTGCCTCCATAACCACAGGTCCCCTACCCTCAGATGCAACCAGCCATAGATCAAAAATATTTAGGAAAGAGAAATGGCATATATACCAAACACATACTGACTTCTTTCTCTTGTCATTACTCCTTAAACAATAGTATAACAACTATTTCTGTAGCCTTCAGATTGTATCAATTTAGACTGTATCAGGTATTATAAGTAATCTAGAGATGTGTACTCGTTATGTTCAAATTCTATGCCATTTTACATGAGGGTTTTGAGCCTCCACACATTTTGGTATTAGTGTGGGTCCTGAGAATAACCCCTCCATGGATTCCAAGAGATGACTGTGTCCCTGAAATCAGGTCTCAGCATTTCAAGGAAAGAGAATGAGGGGAAAAATGCAGAGAGAGGTACAGAAAGAGCGCACAGGACAAGAGTGTACCTAACTGCTCTTAGACAGGCTGCCCTGCCTTTTCTTCTGGTGATGTCTATTTGGGCTCATTAGGATGAAATTTCAGGTCACCATGAGCTGAACAGCTGAGGTCATCTGCCCTGGCCTCTGGTCTCCTGGGGAGGGGACGGCTGTTCATTATTGTTGCTGTTCTTGAGCTCTTAGCAAATGAGTGTCAAAGACAGATCCTTCTTCTCTACTTGTTTAACTGCCCGGTTTTATTTTATTTGTTGAGCATAACTTGAGAGAGAGAGAGAGAGAGAGAGAGAGAGAGAGAAATGGTGTGTGTGGGGAATGAACGGCTATTTACCTCACTGGCCAAATAACCCTTGCTAATTACATGCTGTGCCACAAATGATGGAAGTCCAGAGGAGCTGAAACATTTCAAGAGGTGTTCTTAGGGAAGTTGGGGCCTGAGTCCAGGTTACCTGGGCGCTGAATATCTAAGAAGATCCTTTCTTGGAAGGCCTGTCTGGAGCATGAGTGAGCAAGTGAGGCCTGCAGGACATTTGCAGACAGCCAAGAGCAGGTGGCTTCCTTTGGACAGCCTCAGATGAATCCGGAGTGGTCAGAGGCCAACGCTTCAACTGGAAAGAAGCAGTTCAGTCCTTGGCTGATGGCATTGGGTCAGACACTTACACTCCTGTCCCCTAAACAAGGTGGAGACTGAGCACTTATTTCAGGCTCTGAGGCAAAAAGGCCACCACAAATGTCCTCTCCTCTCCTGCAGAGTTCTTGGTTAGTGGGCTCTGGTTAAATTCCACTTGAGATAACATTTTCCCTGTCATTGAAAAGTCTCACTCTTAGCTTGAGTGGTACTAACATGAAATAGAGCTGGTCAAATCTCCTGAGTCCTTATTCTCATCCCTATCAAACAAAGCCAGATCTGAGGATTACCAAGGTCATGGTAAGACTCTCTCTCTCGTCTCTGAGTGTGGTGAGTCAGGGAAGACGCCAGACTCAGAGGGAGAGATTCACTGTCCTCCTCCTGATGGCTCCTGGTAAGTCAGTGGTCCCTCTGGGGCTCAGTTTCCTTATCTTAAAATGGGGACGAAGTGAGAGTTTACTCTTCCAACTTCTGGGGCGGTGCCAAAAATCAAATGAAACTACACAATCGAGTGCTTTTGGCACACTGGAGGACATTTGTTCTTGGCTCTGTGTGCTGATGAGGTCCTGTGAGTACAGGAGTTGATATCTCTTAGCAATTTTGAATGGAGCAAAATGGACACTTTTCTTTATCTTGCTGATTTTTCTGGAATTTGACTAAAATTCCAGAAGAATTTTAAGATTAAGATTAAAACTTAATCTTAACTCCAGAGTAACCTCTGGAGATACCTGCACACCCATTTTTGGAGGGCAGTATTCAAAATAGCCAAGTTATGATATTAGCTTAGGTGCCCATCAACAGATGAATAAGTAAAGAAAATGTAGCATATTTTTATGTATATCTATATCTATATACAATGGAGTTTATTCAGCTATATAACAGAACAAAATTGTGTTGTTTGTTGGAAAATGGATAGAACTGAATATAACCATTTTTGGCAAAATAAGGCAGACTCAGAAAGACAATTATTGCATGTTTTCTCTCATACATGGAATCTAGTTAGTTTTTTTTAAAGAAATGACAATCCTAGCTACTCAGGAGGCAGAGATCAGGAGGATTGCGGTTTGAAGCCAGCCTGGGCAAATAGTTTGTGAGACCCTAACTCAAAAAACCCTTGACAAAAATAAGGTTGGTGGAGTGGTTCACAGTTGAAGGCCCTGAGTTCAAACCCCAGTACTTCAAAAAAAAAAAAAAAAAGACCTGAAAGTAGAAGGGGAGCTATTTAGGAAGAGGAAGGGAAGCAGCAAGAGGGGCAAAGGGGACAATATAAGGTAGTGTAGGGCAAATATGACCTAAGTATATTTTATATATGTATGAAAATGTTATAACAAAACCCATTGTTTTATATAATTCATATATGCTAATATAAAAGAAATACAAGGTTCAAAATGCAATCAGTGTGAATGCAATCAGTGTGGAATCTGAATCACCTGGTCAGCCTATTCATTGGTCTTTCTCCCACTAGCTAATCTGGTCATGTTTTAGGTCAGTTTTAATATTTTCCAAAGTTGCCTTCAGTTCAGTCTAATTCAGCAAATCAGTCCCAATATTTTACACACCTCAGGGAAGCTTAGCCATTACACATTGATATTTTTATTTTGCCTGAAGCTATTCCTGTATGCATTTTAAAAAGTGATACACCAACCTGTAACCTGCTGGGCAGTGGGGCTCCTCCCTGTGGGTGACATCGGACAGTTTTGGTCTTTTCCAGGGCACTCAGACCAGTGTATCTTACAATATTGGCATGGAAGAATTTTTATTTTCAGGAAAACAATAACCACAACTT
This sequence comes from Castor canadensis, assembly GCF_047511655.1. Lineage (NCBI taxonomy): Eukaryota > Metazoa > Chordata > Mammalia > Rodentia > Castoridae > Castor > Castor canadensis. Next base: position 12,156,897 of record NC_133388.1, on the reverse strand, counting down.
ATCTTGCTTTTATCTCTACCTTTTACTCCCAAGAAATTCAGAGTTTCTTTTTGTCAAAACTATGCGTAAATAAGCTATTTCGTATTTCAGGATTATTTTGGAAAAATCACCAAATGGAAATGGACTGACAAAGCAAAATATATACACATGGTATGCATAGTATGTAATTTAAGGCTTCATATTGTAATGTTATATGAAGTGTATATATTCCAAGCACCTTCTATTACTCACTGCTACAGGGCTTCTACTCTGTGCTAGGGGTGATATTACCAAGAAAATAAACCATACCTTTTTGTTCTAAAATCCAGGTGATAATATCCTGGACCTACTAGTTGTGAAATGTGTGATGTTAGACAATTTACCATAGTTTATTGATTCTAAGGCAATGGTATGCATCTTATAATTGATGATATCTTCCCACTAGAATTGTCAGCATATTTTTCTCTTTGTGGTACATAACATAATAATGCATATTACAATGGTTGCACCTTAAATTCAATGAACTCCTGTAACTACCCTTTCTGAACTTCAATTTCAATGTCTGAAAAAGGGAAAATTGCTAACATATCATTGTTGAGTATTAACGTAATCAATGAATTTAGTAGATTTCCTAGTATGGGAGCTTAATAAAAGACACAGTTATTATTGTCACACTAGCTTATTAATAATAGCTATGACTTAAAGTCATATTATTCATTCTGCTGGTAATACTTGTTTCTATTACAGAGATCAATTGTCTAGATTTATAGATGTTGGGTTATGCACCAATGTCAAGACCAAATTCAAATACAACATCTGTCTCTTCCAGAATTTGCACTCAGCCTCAACGAAGCTACCTCCCTATATCTAAATGCATTTTGTACATCATATTATTCCCATATAAGGTGTAACCCATTGTTTTCAACCCACAAATCTGTGCTGATTTTCTGAAGCAAGAAAGGAAGGAATGGAGTCTCCAATACCCAAACAACCCTTGCATTACTGCTATTGACTCTGCGTGGGCTTTTGAGGGAGGATATTTATTTCTGGGTGCCTCCAAATGCAGTGGTTATTTAATCACCTCAGATGCCTCCCAGTAATCACTCTGTATTGCATTATGAAAGTCATCATTCCACTCACTTTAATATACATGAGGAAGAGGGAGGGATATTTCTCACTGAAAGTTTTATGGAAATTTTTGCATTTATTTATTTTTCTTTAAATCTTGTTCTTTAAATACACCCCCCCCACACACACACATGCACACACATATATATGATGAAAATGATTGCTGCAGTGTTGTTTGTTCAGCCTAACGAAATGTAGCATATTGACCCACTATCTCAATTCTCACCTGCACGAGAAAAGTGTTTGATCTCAGAGCCTGCAGACTACATCAGTTCACAAGGACATCTTTTATTCATGCACATTAAAATAAAGACAACCATATGCAAGCTTTTCTACAACTTGGGAAAAGGGAAAAAATAAACCATGTTTCTGTTGCTGAGCTCTGCACATGGGTTACACCAGCTATGGTCACACCACAAGCTTTTCTGCATTTTCCTGGGTCCCTTCTGTTGTCAAAGATCAGCATGGATTTCAAAGCTTGGTGAGTTTCAATGTCCTTGGAGACCACCACTCTCCAGAGGAGAAAGCCAAAGGTCCGATAATCCAGGGACTTTCAGGGTCACGTGTTGCATTCTCCGCAGGACAAGTCTAGAAACGAATGTCACCTGCCTTGCAGTTCTCAGCTGGAATCAAGGCTCTGAAAGGGGTGATGGAAACACTGGGAAGAGGTTTCATTTCTTTAGACTTCTGAGGTACAGGAATCAAAGTACTGACCACGCAGAGTTGTTGCAAGAACTAAATAAAACTACACGCATAAAGTTACTGGCACAGTGCTGGGCACAGCTCCATATACCTGTGTTTCATGTCAATTTCTTGGCTTTGTATTTCCCTTCTGCAGAAATAATAGCATGGAGTGATACATTTGTGATAGATTTCAGCTTACTGGGTGAACCATAAAAATACCTGGACTGTCTCATTGAACAAGAATTATCTATTGCTGCTGGATGATATTTTATCTTAAGCAATCATAGGAGCCAGAGGCAGCACTTGCTTTTCTCCTTTTCTGGGTGGAGAATGTGAAACCTGGCAGTTCAGTGCCTGGGGTCCTCTGGGGAGGCACCTGGTCCAGATGCAGCCCTGTGACTTCTGGATTGCTAGGTTAAGCTCCACGTGGCCATTAAGGTAGGTCCACCTCAGCCAACTTGGAAAACTTAACTTCATAAACTCCTTTTGGAGTTAACCTTTTGGTCTTCACCTTTTGGAGGAAACACCATTGATGCTTATTCTCTGGAGAGCTGTGTGTTTTATTTTGATGCCCTGCGGTCCTCGACTGACCACAGGCCAGGCACGGTACCAGAGGGGGCTTACATCTTATTTTTCTACCAACCACTAGATGTCTCCAGGCTGGTCAATCACTCCCTTAAAGTCCCTTTGGGGCCTGGCTTTTTAGTCTGTTAAACCAAAAATATGTATAACACTGCCATTTACTGAGGCTGGTAGTTTGGCTTATTTAACTCTCACAGAAAATGTGTGTTGGAGGGGATTGGCTGCCCCATTTGTAGAAGAGGAAGCAGTTCAGAGAAGTCTCATTACCTCATTATGTTACCCAGCTAAGAAGTAGTGAAGATTTAAGGTGTAATCAATATCCTTACTGGCCATTTATTAAATTTTCCTACCCTCTACTTGCCCCCCAGTGTCAATATTACAGAAAGATGCATTCCGTTTAGGAAAAATAAGACCACAGAGGAGATTGGGAAGGGGCTGTGGCAGATAATCTGGTGCTGAGCAGAGAGCTCTGCCCAGAGGAAGCTCAGTACAGACTTACCATGATGGGGACTTTCTTTGGCTCTCAGTGCCCCCCACACCGAAGCATTTCTCTACTCTGTTCTGTGAAGCTGGCCTGGCCTTGATGATCTGTACTTCTGGGCTGTTGTATTCTGACTTCCTGTTATGTCCTGGAAGGCTCAGGAGGGAGAGAGGAAGTGGGAAGTGAGGAAAGGGTTTAATTTTTATTTCTCTTGCTCCATGTAGCATTGCCAGTTGTGGCAAATGGCTTGATCTCTACTGTCTTTTCCCATTTCCACAGTTAACTTTTACATGGCTGCTTATACATACAAACATCAGCTGAGTGGGCCCCCTTCTCAGGGGTCTGCCTTCTTTGGATTCTCACTCTGGTATCCCCACCAGTTCCCTTCTGTTCTCTGAGCTCCCAGTGGTAACTGAATTCATTATGCCGTTCATTTCCCAGAGGTAATATACCTTCTGAGTAGTATAGGTTCTCTATCCATTTTCTCAGCTCCCTAATTCCTCACATTAAATATTCTGTTTGAAATACCTAGTATGGTTTCTCTTTCCTTTTCTGAGCCCTGAATGACGTCTGTTGAATGATAGGATAGGCTGCCTGAATAATCATAGGAAGCAGAACAGGATTCACTTCACTCTCTAGAAGAGCTTGAAACCAATGGGAAGAATGAACCTAACTTCTAAAGCAATGAGCAGGGTGTGAGAGCTAAGATGAGGTATGAGCCAAGTGCAATGGGACAGACAGCAAAGGATGATTCCTAGAGCCTGGAACTACTCAGGCATAGATTTGAATCATTGAAAAATGATTCAGTGATCATTGAAAAGTGAGGCAGATTTTGCCAAGAAAGAACTAATATGAGCTTTCATGGGGTCTTAGAAACAGCTTAACATTGATGACACTTTCTAAACAGTACACTTAATCCAGTTTTTGGTATATAAATACACACACACACACACACACACACACACACACACACACCTGTGAGTTGGGTACCATGTTTGACTGAGATGTGGACTGAGATGTTTCTCTGAATCCTCTCTCCTTGGCTTGCAGATGGCTGTCTTCTCTCTGTGACTTCATATGGTATCTGTCTGTGTCCTTATCTCCTCTTCTTTCATGGGCACTGGTCATACTGCATCAGTGCCCACAAATGTAGCTTTGTTTTCCCTTGATCACCTTTTAAAAAATCCTGTCTCCAAATTGCATCACATGATGAGTGGAGAGGTAGGTCTTCAACATTTGAATATTAGAGGGACAAATTTTGGCCCATAACCCACAGAAGGCTTTTCTTTTTTAAATTCTTTTATTTTCATTTTGAGGTGGAGGCAAGAACTGGCCTGGCCTGGTCATGCCTCTTCCAAGTCTTTCTTCTAATTTATTTCTAGAACACAACTTTTGAGACTCAAATGACAAAGCTCTGATGTTTTTTCTCTGTGTGTCTACTGTGACAGGATTCTCCTAAGCTGCTTGTGCCAAACACAAAGACCTTGGAATGCAGGAAGCATGTATACTGTGTGTGTGTGTGTGTGTGTGTGTGTGTGTGTGTGTGTGTGAGACAGAGAGACAGAGACAGAGGTGTAGGAATTAGGACACAGGTCATACAATTCTTGAAAATATTTTCCTGCAAAATCAGCAATTTTCTCTTTATTTGCCACTATGCCCAAGATACTGTGCTATTTTGCACATGCACTAGTCTCTAGCACACATTTGCATTTTAGCCCATTTTACACAGAAAACTGAGGCTCAGTCAGGCAATCAACTAAGGTCTCAAAACTACTAAGGCAGAGATAAAATTCAGACACATTTCTAGTTGATCACTTGTGTTTCCCTTTATGATGGTGTGTGGTGACAATGACAACAGCACTGAATTCTCTGAGCTTTGCCACATAGTATCCCAAGATCCCAGATCCAATTCTTCTCCCTGAGCTCCATTCACAGGCTAGGGCCGAGAAGGAGGCAAGAAGGACTGATGGTGGTGTGAACAGGACCTTTCTGTCCAGGAGCCCTTGCTCTGGATCCTAATAATTTTCAGAACAAGGCAATGGGCAGTTCAATTACTTCCACTCGGGGTTGAGCAAACCAGGCTAAACCCTCCAGCAGCACTCTTCCACACATGCATTTAGGAACAATGAAGAGTTGGGACCCACTCAGACCAGAAGCATGGATTGCTTCTTGTAGAAGCAAGGAGCCGTGGAGTTTTGTGGGGAGGCGAGAACACTTGGGGTGCAGTGGGTAGCCTGGTGGCTTCCTCTGCTTTAGGACATTTCCTGGGTTGGCTGTTCTGAAGAGTGGTCCAGGTCAGTCTCACTTAAGCACACACCCACACACACACACACACACACACACACACACACACAGAGTTTGCTCTTAAACAACAGTGACTTTGATCCATCTTTTAACTAACCAAAAGTAACATCTTGACAATTTTAGTCGATTAATTATACACTCCTGGTCATCTTGAAAAGTGCCCATTTTGGGTCTTTATGTCTTGACAACTGTAAGAGTCCTCAGCCGGAAAATTGGGATACAGACAGAGAATTTCAATGACTGACCTTGGGAAATTGAGAGCTGAGATTTCCTCCTCACAGGAGTCAGGAGAAGCAGGAAGGTGGCTTGGAGGGACAGTAGTTACTGCTTCCCTCCCAGGTTTCTCTGAAGCTCTGCCTTCTGATTGTGGTAGCCATCAGAAGGAGCCCAGCCAAGTGCACATCATCCAGCCACTTTGGCACCTGCAATTAACCTTTGCACCAGGAAAGTCCCTTTCCTCCCCCCAGTCTCACAGTGTCAGAGTGACAGCATCCTCCTTCAAGGACAGACCTACCAGAAGGAGTGGACATTGAGCTGAAAGAGCAGGACAGAGATCATACCAACAAGAGGTCCAAGTCAAGGGCTTTCCAGGTACCCCACTCCAGACTAGAATCTTTAAATAAGTGGCCCCTAAATCTATGAACAAATGCAAGACATTTTGTTAAGAACAAGAACATAGAAAGTTCTAGAAACTCACCTAATCCTACACAGCCTATCAGATATGTCTGTCATGTCACCTGTGTCCCTTTTACTCTATCAGAGCATGTGACTGGTATCTGTGTCTCTGACAAAGCATCATAAGCACTCCTTGATTGAATGGTCTTTGTCAGTTAAGGAGGACACTGGGTGTACAAGAGACTTTGGAAAGGCAAAGGCAGTGACTGATGGGTACTTCTCAACACCACTGCTCTCCATAGGGGCATCTGGTCACTATGCGAGATGTTTGCTGACTATTCCTGGATCCTCACAGGACTTTCCTCTGGTCTGCAAGGCTCAGATAGGTTTGGCAAGAAACCTGTGGTCACCCCACAAGTCAGAGAAGAAATAATACTCCCAGACCCTGAGCTGTTGTCACACCATCCTTCTGCAGAAAGCCTCTTCTCCCAAGCTTTTTAGCTCAATCTGTCCACTCCCACAGCACTTTGGCTCATCATAGCCAGTATCTGAGGACAGATGCTATGTTTACAGCCAGCTACAGAGGACCCCAGATCTGGCTCCAGGATCCCAAGATCACTTGCAGCTTTCCATGTCTCAAGAAGCTTATCCAGAATGAGAGCTTTGGGGGCCCTGCCCTTGGAGAAAGAATGTTTTTTGATGTGGCCTTGACCCTATATGCTTGTGCCAGGCAGTTCGGTCAGCCACTAGACTTGCCTTTCCCTCACAAAATAAAGGGGTCGTTGTTCCCTGACTGCCATGGCTGAACTTGAGCTAATAATGAGAACCAGGCTTAGGATATCAGGAGGTGAAGGACATGGTTGTTTTCACTTAAAAGAAATATTTAAAGCTCACAATTGCCAAGTTAAAGAGAAAACTTCAGATCCTTTTCCCTGACACCCCATTCCCCAAGCACCATTACCACCTACCTTATCCTTAACTAAATTTTATTTGTAACATACAGAAAACCTAACCCATGACTGTGATACTGATCATCATTCAACCTCAGACTCAAGTCACCACAGTTTGGCTTGAGTGTCAGACACTTTGGCTTTGGAAGTAGGGGAAATGTTCTCTGAATTGCCATTGACTGAAAACCATTGGAACTGTCACAGGGCTGCCCAGACTGTGCTTGGCTTAGCCCTAATGAGTCATCCCTTTCTCCTTGGGATCCATCTATACAGATCTGGAGGGAAAATGGCAGAGAACAGGAATAACGCAAGCTGATGGATTTTACAAAGCATTGTAACATCATTACTATCTCACACTGCTGACCCTTCTCTCCTCTCTGCCTGGGTGCTTCTCCCTTTTGCCTCCATGAAGTCATCAAATACCAAATATCAAAGCTTCCTTATGTCCAAGCCTCTTGGCACCCTCCCCTTTTGACTCAGGATAGGTTGCATGGCTTGCTTTAGTGAAGGAAATGAGAATATAGGATACAAAGACCTAAGCATAAGACCTAAAGAAGTGCTTACACAGGATGCGTTGCTCCCTGGAACTCAGACTTGTATGCAAGCAAGTTTAAACTAACCTGCCAGAGAGAAAGACACAGACCACAGAGAGGTTTGATCACCCCAAACATTGACATCTTGAACCAGCGAGGTTCAGTCAACACACTGGATGACCTAGACTCTTGAATAGGCAAACCCAACTTGGCTCAGAAGAACTACCCAGCTAAATCAGCTCAAACTGTAGACTGGTGATCTTAAGTGGCCATTGTCTTAGTCAAGAAACTGGATTATCTTGTCACATAGCACTTTCAGCTGACACAGTTGTTCTACAGAGCTCATAATGATTGTGCAGGCAGGGTCAGCTGTCTCCCATACTGTACCATACATGTTATGATCCTTTACTTACTCACTTGACTCTCAATGTATACTGCAAGTCCATCAGGTCACGTGTCTGTTGATCACAGTTGAAACCCATGGACTCCCATAGGGCATGGCACTTAGTAGATGTTCAATAAATACGTGTCAAATTCTCAATGAATGATTAAGGAAAGCAGGCTGATCTAGATTTGAGCTCCAACTCTTCCAGAATTATTTTGTGACTTTGGTTTGTGCAATATGGTTCCCATCTATACAGCAGGGCTAAAAACAACCACATAGTTATCAAGATGGCCAAATAAAGTGAGGTGCGTGTGGCTTCCAAGAACTGTGCTAGGCCAATATTCCACAATGGCAGTGAACTCGTCCAAACCAAGACCACCTGGATGTCTTCTGTACAATTCTCTCAATGGGTACCGTTGGCTGTAATTTGCAGGCAGAAATCCTGCATTCAAAGGGGAAAGTTCAACATGGAGACTGTTCTCTGTGCCTATTAGCATTTTGGTTCATTTCAGTTTTCTTCTGATGTTGGGAATGTCAGGAACCTCAGAAAATTCTGTGCAGACACAACCATACCACCCTCATTCCATGGAAGAAAAGTTAATGATGGAGAAGAGAAGGAGCATCTGATGCATTCATTCATTCCTGGAGAGGTTAGAGCAAGGATTCTAACAGAGTAAAGGAACCGAAGCCATGCGTGATTAGAGTGAAAAGCAAGAGAGAATGCTCTGGGTCAGCTGTCTCCCATACTGTACCATATTTGTTATGATCCTCTACTTACTCACTTGACTCTCCGTGTATACTGCAAGTCCATCACCTCACCTTCTGGAGCAGGAGAGTTGAGCAGGGACCCATCCCCAGGCTTTGTAGTTCATTAGATAGACAGATAGACAGACAGATAGATAGATAGATAGACAGATAGATGTATAGGTACGTGTGTGTGTGTGTAAATAGCTGTGGAGTGCTAGGAAAATATTTTGAGGAGACGCCTTCTAGTAAAAGTTTAAACTTGATTCACATGGCAGAATCAGAGGCCAGGACTTCGGAGAACATTGTGTCATCAAGGCTCATGTGATGCTGGTCCCCCTGCTTTTCTGCAGGTGGCAGCAGCAGCTGCTGAGCTGCCCTGTACTGTTTGAAAGCCACTTGTTGGTGAGAGACCCACTGCAGCCTACTACATCTGGAATCACCCACACATAACTAGCACCATACAAAGGACAGAGGATGACACTGAACCAAGTTCTTTAAATGTGTCATCCCATTGAGCTCCATCTACTCCATATGGCTAAGCCTCAGAGAGTGTGTGCCTGTGTGAACCAGGCACTGCACAGTGATCTGGACACACATTCACTCATTTAATTCACAGAGCTACCCTAGGGGTTAGTCACAATTGTGTCAGCCAGTGTCACAGACTGCAAAGCCAAGATTTGGACCTGGGAAAGGTGGCCCAAGAGTCAATGCCCTTAGCCGCTCTAAGCACTACCTGAGCAGTGGATAACACATTGCTCCTTTTGTGTATAAAGATGGTGTGACATACACAAGTAAGCAGCTGCTATGTGGTAGGCGGGGCTGAGATTTGAACACAGGAAAGTTTCAGGCAGACCAGGCTCTTAATCACTGAACACCCTACGCCCATCACCAATATTTGAAAAATATGCATAGGCACAAATACATTCAGGAATGAATGTACCTCTGCATGTTTTAACAACTCCCATTGATTAATTATTTCTTTAACACTCACGGGCATAGGAGGAACCTCAGTGATTTCAGACCCTTGCCTCATATCGCTCCCTTCTCCACAGGCCTGGTAGGATGCTTAGTGGGTCTATAAAACTCCCAGTATCCCCACGATGGCCTTTTGATCTCTAAAGCCCTCTTCATTGCAATGTTGCAGCAATCAGGCCCTGGGAGATTTGCCCCCAATGCCAGTCACAGGGCTCCTATCTTTGGGGCCCACAGGAAAATCCTGGGGTGTCTGACTTCCATCACTTGAGACCAGTACAGCTGTGTTTTTCTGCTTGCTGGTGTCTGGATCTCCCCCTTTACATTAGCCAGAATAGTTTGGCCTACTTTGGAGGTGAGCCACCCAGCAAACATGCAGTGGGAGGAAGTGATAAGTGTGGCTGTCTCCTGAGCCAGTAGCTTCCTCCTCAGGGGACACTGAGGTTCTCACGGTGCCTCTGAAACTGGCAACTGGAAGGTGGGAGGGGTTTCTGTCCCTTACTGCTTGTCCCTGGCTGGAGGAGCTCCCCTCTCCAGAGTTGAGCCCCAGATGATGGTGGCAGATAAGAAAAGCTAGAAAGGACAGGTTTGGTCTGGTCTGGCTTCTTAGGGATTGTTTAGTGCTTTAAGGGTGCAAGGATTAACTGACTCCCGACCAGAGGAAGGAAGCCCAGGCTCATCATTGTATGTCTCAAGCCTCTATCCAGTGTTGACTCTGGTCTGAACATACTAGGGAAGAGGGTCTCAATTCTTTGGCACAACTTGGAGCTAAAACAAGGCTCAGCCCCAGATCAACTCACATTTAGAGCTGGATCATCCTTTGCTGGGCAGATCTGTGCATTGTAGGATGTGTGGCAACATTTCTATCATCTCTACCCACTAGATGCCTGTTGAACCCCCCAAAATGTCACTTGGGATTCACAATGGCCTTCCCACTACCCCGCACTGGGCTCTCGGTAGAAATCACCCAAGTGTCCCTAAGCTCAATAGTGAAATGTGTTGTCTGTGACTTCACAGTTAAGACAAGAATCAAACCCTGGACATTTTGTGACTGTTGTCTTCCATACCACATACTGCATACATTCAGGAAATCATGGCAGATCTGAGTTTATTCCTCAACTCAAATGACATTGGAGTTTCTTCCTCAGGGATGATCACAAAAATGAAACACAATGGTGGATAATTAATGTGAAATTGCAGGGGTCAGTACTAGGATCATGGTAGGGCTCCTCCTTGCAACAGAAATATTCTTTTGAAAAAAAATGTGGCCACAGGTAAAACACAGCCCTTGTTCTCACCTGCATGTTAGAATCACCTGGGCAGAGCTGAGGGCTCCAGGCATCTGGGCCACACAGCCAGAGGCTTTGGTTTCATGGCTTTGGGAGAACCTAGCAACTGTGGGTCTTCAAAACTTCCCAGGTAATTCAAAAACTCAGATGGAATTCAGGATCACCAGATTTCTACTAAATGTCAATGTGTTCCAGTATAAATTTCACCTCTTTTATGACCCAGTTAGGATGGAGCAAGTTGGTGATATGGGAGCAAGAACATCTGCTCACCAGAGCCATCTTCTGCTGTGGTTTGGATCTGGAATGTTCCCCCTGTCCCACGTGTTTAAGGCTTGGTTCTTAGGAAGATGCTGTTAGGAGGTAGTGAACTTTTATGAGGTGGGGCCAAGTGGGAGGTTTTAGGTCACTAGAAGACATGCCATCAAAGGGATTGTGAGACACAAGACTCTCTCTTCCTTCTCTCTCTCTCCCTCTGCTTCTCACCCATGTGGTGAGCATTTTTGCTGCTGCCACAATATGCTTACTTGCCACAAGCTCAAAAGCAATGGGACCAACCAATTATGGAATGGAACCTCCAAAACTATGAACCATAATAAACCTTTTCTCTCTATAAGCTGATTGTCTTGGGAATTGGTTGCAGTAGTAGAAAGCTAACTGCCATGCCTATAGTGAGAATGTCTGACAACAGTGATGCTACAGAGGAGATAAGAAGGAAGCCTGGACCTCCACAGTGCTTCTTCAGATGTTTCAGGTACTAATCCAGGATATTTACCATGTTGCACGGGCTGAGTCAAGTCACACCTACTTGAAGGTCAAGAGAATGGGTTCAGACACGAGCCTCGGGAAGGTACCATATGGAATGAAATACTTCATTAGTGTTGTGAAAAGAAGTGCATCAGGGATTTTCTTAAGTGAGGGACAAGTAGAAGGGGGTGCAATGTTTTGGATGTGGTTTGCTCCTCAAAGGTGTGTATGATGGAAGTGTGGAGGTATTAAAGTAGGCAAACCTTTAATGGGTGGAGATGATTGGAAAATCATGGGGGCTCCACCTTCTTAAATGGATTTATGGACTCTCTTGGCAGTGGGCTAAGTCTTGTGGGACTTGACTAGTTCTCTTGAAAATGGGTTGTTATAAGTGAGTGTAGCACCTGCCCTGAATCTCTCTTACACACATGGAGTTTAACATTCTCGCTATTTTGATGCTATCCTCCAAGAGGCCCTCGTCAGAGCTGCACACCAATGCCCTTGAATCTCCAGAACTGTGAGGCAAAAGATCTGCTTTTTCTTTTTTATAAAATAGCCAGTCTCAGGTATATTGTGATAGCAACACAAAACACAATAAGACAGAAAGCTTCCTTCTCCTCTTCCTCCCTTTTCTTCCTCTCATCCTTTTTTCTCCTCCTCCTCCATCATTTTCTTTTAAGTCTGCGTATTTTCATACTAATTTGCTTCTTTAGGATTATTGTCCATATAGAAAATGCAGGACAAAAGCTTCTCTTAATATTAGGAAGTAGTATTGCTCACTGGAGACACTCCTTGATGCTTGGACATGTTACTAAATTGTGGCGTATTAGAAACAAGGTGGCACCATGCTGTTCTCACTCGTTCATAAAGTCATGGTTCTATATCATTGAATAATTGCAGGAAGATGCTGTTAGGAGGTAGTGAACTTTTATGTCTATATAATCCTCTATCCTATGTCTAAACAAAATATCATTAGACGTCATGGCTTATTTTCCTGTTTCCTCTTTGTTAAACACATACTGTTCCTATCTTTATAAAATATATTTGAAAGCATCCTTGTAAATGTATTTTCAGATACATTCCTAGAGGTGAAGTTTTCAGGACAAAGTTGGGTATTGGTGACATATGTCATGAATATATGGACAGTTTTCTGTAAAAAGGGAGAACAAATTTAGATGGTAACCACCTTGGTGTGAAGAACTGAGTCACTCAGACTCAACAGCACTGATAAATGTCACTCAGAAACTGACAATGTGATGGCTGAAAAGTACTATCTTATCTTTTGTTTCATTTGCATCTGTTAGATTATTAATGGAGGTAAATATTTTTCATGTGTTCATTTGTTACTTGGACATCTTTTTCTTTGTAGACTTTTGTGTATGAATGTGTGTTTTCTGTTTCCTGTCTTTGTCTAGGTACATGCTGGAATTTTTTTTTTGTTAATTTATAAGGCCTTTTTCTAGATTAAGGATATTAATATCTTGTCTTTATGTTGTGAGCATTATTTCCCCGGTTTTTTATAACTTTTAAACTCTAGCATGTTTTAGACAATATTTGTTATTTCTTTTCTTTCTGAGATTTAATAGAAAAATATATTCATGAGCAAAATTTGAAAAGCAAACAGAGAAATGTAAATTGAAAAACAAACATGTTTTGATTTCTGCCAGAAGTAATTGCTGCTACATTTTGGTACAGCTTTAGCTTCTGACAAGGACATGAGGTTTTTGCCTTGTTTTCAAAATTAGAGTTATATAGTGTATGTTATGTCACAGCCTGCTTTTGTGAGCATTTTAGTGTTCACTCAAGAGTCTGCTAAGACATGATATTTAATAGCAGTAATCCTTTCCATTGTAGGCATGCACTATATCATTTTACACAATTACCAAATAGCAGGACCTCTTTTCTTTTCGTTTCTCGGCAGTACTGGGGTTTGAACTCAGGGCCTCGTGCTTGGTAGCCAGGTGTTCTACCACTTGAGCCATTCCGATGGCCTTAGTAGGATCTTCTGATGCTTCAAAATGTTGGTCAGAATAAATATTGGGTAGTGGGCATTGTTTATTCTTGCGGTCCAAGGAGTGGAGTTGTGAGGTTGAAGGACACACCCATTATAAATATGTGTGATTAGAAGTGACTAAGTTGTCCTTAAGGGTGCTTGAGCCAAATGACCTTTCATGAAAAAGGCATGATGGAAAGCTTGCTTAAAAGGAAAAACTGCCACACACACCTGCCCCATCACCCTCCTTTCTTTCTTCCCTTCAAGTTGACATTCTGAACTTTTGTGAAACCCAAGTTGTTTGAGACTGTGAAGCTGTCATGTTACCTGTTTGTTCCATAGTGTTGATGACGAGTAAGATTCCTTCAGTTTAAACAACACGCAGGTTGGTGTCTCTCAACAGTACCTATGAATCTTTCCCTTACATTTTCACAGTCTTTTTCATTGCTTCACACATTGACAAGACTCGCACTGTGTCCATCAGGGCCTGTTAAGGGGTCAGTAGTCATGTGACAATGCCATGGAATATGGGGACAAAAGCATTCTTGAGGGAAACCATTCCAGGAAATTGAATGGTGGCATGAGCAGCTGGGCTGGTCAGCAGAGACAAGAGTAGTGAGCATTGATACTAAAGCAGAAAGGAGGCAAGAGCCAGGAGCAGTGGTGCCTACCTCTAATCCCAGCTTCTTGTGTGGTAGATGTAACAGGTAAGAGGATCTTAGTCCCAGGTTGACCAGGGTAAAAGGACAAGACCCTATCCAAAAAATTTTGAAAACAAAAAGGGTTGGAGGCATGGCTCAAGTGGCAGAGCACTTGTGTAGAAAGTGTGAGGTGAGGCTCTGAGTTCAATCCCCAGTACAAATCAAAAAAAGGGCAAGGGAGCAAGAATCTAAGTAGAATTTCTCTAAATATTAGATACCTGTTTATGAGTGTTACTATGGTCTAGACTGGGAGTCAGCCAACTATAAACTAAATGTGGCCCATTATCTGTACATGTGAATAAAGTTTTATTGGAACACAGCCACATCCATTTGTTGACAGATGTGTTCTGTCACTGTGTTCACACTCTAAGGACAGAGGTTATGGAGACTGTCTGGTCTACAATGATGAAAATATTTATGATTTATCCTTTTACAGAAAAAGTTTGCTTTCATTTTTAAATCTATGCTTAAATCTTTAATCTCTAGGCAGTATGTTCTAGGAATAGAACATTACTTCTCTAATGCTTACTTCTCTAAGCTGATACCTGGAATAATTTACTTAACCTCTTGGCCCTGTTTTTCTTCCCCAAGCTGGATATAAGTCATGTCAGGGCTGTTGTGAGAACTGAACAAGCTAAGAACTTACAGCACCATCTGTCCCAGCACACTAAGTCTCTGTGCGTGTCAGTCATTCTCAGTGCATATTTGGCCCAGGTAACTGGCTACTTTTTTTTCTTTTAGATTTGTATGGCCTCCTTAGTCAATAACCAGGTGAATCTCTTCTCTACCTAATGAATCCACAGGAATGGGCCTGATCAAGTCTTCTTAAAGGTTCTTCACTTTCTCCTTTCATAACTGAGCATCACAGTGCCTTCCAACTCTATTACTGTGCCACCCTGAGTGTGTGATACCCGAAGATAGAAAGTGCTGTCAATGAACCATGGCTGCTATAGATAGACTACATCAGGCTAGGGCTACACAGCAAGGCTCAGACACCTGAGTATTGCAATATAGGGAGTTCATTCAAAGACGATGGGAACTATTGAGATTCCCTAAGCAAAGCAGGGATGAGAAAGGCAGGGAGTCACAGCCCCCCAGGCTGCAAGGCCTGAGATCATATGGGGCCCTTACGCCCAAACTTTCCTTGTGACAGCATCTCCCATAGTGAACTGAACACTGGCTGGAAGCCACTCACCCCTGCTGGCCAATGACTCCTGGAATGCAGGCTCCTGCCTTGCTCATTTCTCTACAGTCACTACCCTGGAGCATAGCAGGATGTGGTGATGCATACCTGTCAGCACAGCTACTTGGAAGGCAGAGATGGGAGGATCAAGATTTGAGGTCAGCAAGTGCAAAAAGTTAGCAAGATCTTATATCGAACACAAGCTAGGCCTAGGGGCATATGCCCATATAGTCCCAACTATGCAGGAGGCAGAGGTAGGAGGATCATGGTCTGAGGCTGGCCCCAAGCAAAAGTGTGAGACCCTATCTGAAAAATAACGAGAAGCAAAAAGAGGGTTGGGGGCACCACTCAAGTGGAAAAGTGCTTGGCTAGGTAAGTGCAAAGTCCTGAGTTCAAATTCCAGTATTGCCAAACAAAACCCCAAGACAGAATACTACAGGAGGTAGGTACTGTAGACAACCCAGATCCTTCCTAGGGGAGGCAGGTTTGGAAGAGCATGAATGAGGCTGGAACGCTGATTCTGACCACGACTCACCCCATGACTCTAGAGGGTCACTTCACCTCTCTATCGTCTTGATGAAAGCTTGGCAGGAAAACGAAACCAGGGTCATTGTAAAATAGCACAGGAGTACAAAAACAGTTTCTCTGCTCATTAAGTTTGACTGTGTTTTATTTATTTATTTGGAGAAACACTTATTTGATCAATAGAAAAGGAGTGGACTATACCCAGGTGCATCCCTGCCAGGAGGGACGTGACCATATGGAATAGGATATATGCCTGGGTTTTGAAACACCAACATTCAAAACAAGAAGAGAGAGAGACCAGCAAGTGAGTTCTTCTGGCTGAGGGAGTGGTCTGTGCCTTAGTCCTTGGAAAGACCAGGCCAGGTGAGAATCACCATCTCTCTATAAACAAATGAGTGAGCTCTAGAGAGGTTGGGGAAAAGTTGCCCCGCAGACAACACAGAGAGTGCTTTCCTCTTAACTCAGCTACTAAGAAAGGCTCAGAAGAGGATCATGAGGACTGTGGGTAGAGAGAGTGAGTGAGAAGATGTGGGAGAGACGGGGGGTAGGGCTTGACTAGGGCCAGAAATCCAGAAAGACAGAGAGAAAACACGTTTAGAGGATGGAATGGCGGGGCAAGAAGACATATCAACAGCCTTCACTTCCATATTTGCCTGGTCTCCGTTGGTTTCAAAGGGTGTTTAACAGGTCAGAAACTCTTCCACAACTGCAAATGTGAAAGTAGTTGACACCCCATAGGGGAAAATGCTCACTTTCCCCAGCTTAGTCCTTCCTGGTCAGAACCAGGAAGCAGAGAAGTATTCAGACAGAATCCATTTCTTCAAGTTATCATTTCCTTCATCTCCAGGGCTTTGGTTTGACTTGAGTGTTGGAGTTGGGGCTGATTGTGTTCAATTCAATTGATCTTTGGTGCTGAATTTCAACTGACAGGTTCCGGAGGGAAATGAACATCTCTGTACTTCAGAGGGGCTGCCGGATGTGCTCTTGATGGCTTCCAGGGCTCTTCAGGTTCTCCTTCTTTATTCTCAGGTCAGGAGACTTTGGGAAAAGCTCTACAATATGATTTTTAAAATGGATTTGGGGATGTGATGGACATCTATGATTCCCCATGAAGACCCTTTCCTGGAACTTAGTTTTCCATTACTATTCCTAACTAGAACATGGTCAACAAGTAAAGAGAAAAGTTAGAAAACCTGCAGAGACTAAAGAAGTGTTGCAAAACCAAATGGAGACCATGCTCCAAGCTCTGACACTGTGTTTTCATATGCTAATGTGTCCTTGCTTTATGACATATTCAAAAGCTTCAATTTAGGAATGAAAAAGAGGCCACAGTGGGCAGGATAAGTGAACAAAACAGGGCAGATGCATAGAGAGAAATTTCTCTAAAACTCCTCGCCAGAGAACAACAACAACAACAAAGTTATAAAAATGGCAGGAATGAGCAGGTTATTTTATGGGCAAAGAGCCCTGCCCACTACTGTGGCCAAGGCAGTCATCACAAAATTACAGTCCAAGGAAATATGTGTTTTGCACAAAAATGAATCTAAATCAGAAAGTAGGAAAAAATAGTTTATAGAAGGAAAGAATGCACCTAATACTCTTCTTTTAAAATAAAATTTTGATTCAGAAATAGTTTGAGTTATAAACATACTGTAAAGAAAGCATAGAGAGTTCCCATATACTTTACAATGAGTTTTCTCAATCAATACCTTAGTTTAGTATGGCAAATTTATCACAGCTACTAAGCCAGTGTTGATATGCACATATTGCTGAAGTTATATGTCATTTGAATTTCCTTACTTTTTGCCTACTGACCTTTGTCTGTCCCAGGATCCCCTCCAATACATCAGATTATATTTGGAGCTAGCATTATAGTGTCATGTGAGGCCCTGAGTTCAATCCTTGGTTCCACCAAAAAAAAAGTTGTTTTTTTTAGAATGTGAGTGTCTCAGACATTCCTTGTTTTTGACAGTCTTGACAGTTTTGAAGAGCATCTGTCAGGTATTTTGGAAAACCTTCCTTCATTTATTTTGACTCATGTTTTCCTTATACTTAAACTGGCTTCCTAGGTCTGGAGGAAGACCACTGAGCCAAGGTGTGATTGTATCACATTCGCTCAGAGGAACACAATTCCCCAGATCTAGCACAGTTGACCCTGACCTTGATCCCTGCTGACCCAGCACTTGTCAGGTCTCTCCAAGATCGGGGTACTCTTGTCACCCCTTTGCATTCTATATTCTTTGTAAGGAAATTGGTCTTGTGCAGCCCTCACCTAGGAGTGATGAGTGAGGCTTCCCCTCTTTGAGGCCCAGGTATCTAAATCAATGACTGGGGTTCTTCTGCATGGGAGAGGTGTCTGTTCTCTCCTACTCGCTCAATTGACCATTTATCATTGCCGGGATGTAGTCATGGGGAGTGGTTTCATACTTTGGGTTAGAATTCAATACTATGCTATTGATTTTGCTGCTCAAATTACCCCAATTTAGCCACTTGGGAGCTTCCAACTTTCCTCCTCTGTTTTGATGTGCTCTACCATTTTGGTTTTTTAATATTTCTTTACTGTCTTCAGTCTCATCTTTCATATTTCCTGCTCCATTTTACAGTCCATCACTCTCCAAGGACCCCTGAGTCCATTTATTGGCAAGTAAAATTAGACCTCAAGCTCTAAGAGTTAGGTAAATTCATAACTGCTGGGGCATCAATGCCTCTCCATGGTCTGTTGCTTTTAAGAGAGACTTATATTTAAGATAAAAATAGGAATGTGTCTATGCTTAAAGAGTTAAAAATGTGCTTGGGTGTGATGATGCTTGCCTGGAACCCCAGCTACTCAGTTTGTGGGGATAGCAAGATTTAGGCCTGAAGCTGGCCCAGGCAAAAGCATGAGACCCTATCTGAGAAACAAAAAGTAAAAGGGCTGGGGCTGGGACTCAAGGGGTAGAGTGCTTGCTTAGCAAGGATGAGGCCATGAGTTCAATCCCCAGTACCACCACCAAAATAAATATAAATAAACAAAATTGGCTGCTTGCAAAACCAGCATGACCAGATACAGTTTTAAATAATCACTTGATAAGTAATCTTTGCCAACTTATTGTTCTAGTTCCTAACTCATAAAAAGTGATAGTATTGTCTTAGTTATGTTACCCTTTTCAGATTGACATGGTTACATGTATAAAACGCATAAAACTGTATGTCTCTATTATAAATATTCAAAAACTAATAGTAACACCCAACATCTTACCTTTTAGTACCATCTTATGTAGAAATAATTGCAATTAACACGTAAGTTCTTACTAAAGCTATGGCTACATGTATTCTATCTATGTGAACCCTCATAGCAACCCTAAGAAATTGTTGCTATCTCTATTTGCCAAATGAGGAAGCTGAAACAAAGAGAAGTTAAGTCACTTGTCTTTGTCACACAGTAATGGAGCAGGGGGACAAGATGTGCTCTGGCTTCAGTGTCCATGTTCTTGGATGACCTTAGGTAAACTATCTTAGCTGTAAAGTGGAGCTTATAATTATAGCTGAGTTCACATGTTAACTCATGTGGACAAATGGGTCCATCCACTGACATAGGAAATATTTAAAGGGTTCCTTCCGTGTGTCAGAGGGCACATACATCACTGAGCACTTGGTGGAATGAGACAAGGATGAGTCCTCTCAGAAGACACAAGCCCTGTATGGCATGGTTTGAAAAGCTGGATTTTAGCTCTTTTATACTTCCTTGGCTAAACATCTTTGTGTTGTGTACAACCTTCCCAGCTGTACATGGTAAACTAGTCAAAAACTATGTTAGGATTAACAAGCCAGAAATGAACTAGACAAATGTGCTTCCTGTATTTGTGAGGCTTGTGTATCTTAAATGAACCTTTAAAGAGTTTTGCAAGCTCCATAGCATGGTGTAAAGGGAAAGCCTTATCACACTGTCAGCCAGGACAGCATTAAGAGAGCCACAAGGTCAACAGGCAGTGCTGGGAAATGTTTAGCAGCCAGCTTTCCAGGGGACACAAAGCACTGATTTGCATATTTTGCCAGTTCCTGTGGTGTAAATTCTTCTGCCATGGTCCATTAAGATTCATGACGATACGAGAGAGCCAAAAGTTGAGAGGAGAGTATTTTCAGCTCTTAGGAGTTGGGTGGGGCAACTTCAGCATGTCCTGGAGGATTGAGGAGTCTAGACAAGGGAACCATTATTTCCTGCTCTTAGTTTGGGGGGGGCGGGTCACAAGAAGGGAGTGAAGTGAGGTTCAAAGGAAGGAGGTGGCAGAGAGATGTTACACTGGTCACATTTGAACTCAAGTTTGTATGACTCAAAAGGGCCAATTCTTGCTGCCTCCTAGGCTCTGGATAGCTTTGTTGGAACTTCCAAGACCCAAGCAGAGGATTTTTGGACTTTCAGGTGGTGGCCGATGCTTTGCCTTGGGAATCAGTGATTCAATTCAGCAGTGGTTTCTCATGCATTATTTATGAACAAGATTTAGGGTGTTATGGTCCAACGGGGGGCTTAAGGTCAGTGAGGGAGGCAGACAAGTTCAAGGTACAACACAAGGCAGGCAGGAGCCCTGAGAGGGAGGTGGTTCTCAGCAGGGTCATCAGAGAAGGCTTCCTGAAGGAGGTGCCTGGAGAGCTGCTCAGAGGAGAAAGAAGATCAAACATATCTCTGAGGCTGGCGAATCTGCACTTGCCTTTGCTTTGACTTAATGAAGAGCAGAGTCAGTTTCTTTTCGTTTCTTTTTTTCCTTATTTTTAACAGCAGTATTGGGGTTTGAACTCAGAGCCTTACTCTTGCTAAACTGGTGCTTTCCACTTAAGCCAAATCTCCAGTCCTTTTTTCTTTAGGTTATTTTATGTATAGGGTCTCAGCCTGGGGCCAGCCTTGGACCATGATCCTCCTACCTATAAATATGTGTGCACCACACCTGTATTGTTGGTTGAGATTGGATCTTGCTAACATTTTGCTCATTCTGGCCTCAAATCGTGATACTCCTGATCTCTGCCTCCCAAGTACCTGGGATTATAGACATGTGTTATCACACCCAGCGCCTCAGTTTCTTTACAATGCTCAGAAAAACATCTCAAGTCCTGGGACTTGTATAGCCTGCCAGCCTCTGCCTAAGAGCCCCAGCCCCCATTCACAGCCATGCATTTTCCTTGGCTACTCTGAGCTGTTGGCTTTAGAATGCTTTATTCCCTATGCCTGGAGCACCCCAACCACCTTCATCCTGCAAAATTCTGTCTGCTCCTCAAAACAGAGTTAAGTCAAGTCAACCCTTTGGATACCTATCTTAATCCTGCAGTATGGCTGCATGTATTCATTCTCTGTTTTCTTGTAATAAGCTGTAGGTTCCTCTGCCCTTACATCTAATTTGTTCATTCATTTAACAAGTATTTATGGAGCACTTGGTGCAGTCACAATAATAGCTAAGCTCTGCTGAGCGCTTACCATGATCAGTGTACTGCCCAGACTGAGTCATTTACTCTCTGCAGTCTTCTTATGAGTCTTACATTATTTTAAGCAGTATAGTAACTATAAGTATTGTGTTATTGTCACCACATGAAGAAATTAAGGCATAAAGCAGTGTAGCAGCTCAAAGTCAGATCACTAGCTATATGTGGGGCCATGTTACTGGTGTTCAAATCCAGGTAGCAGTGATGAGGGGGTAGGAGCTTTACCCTCACCACCTTCTACTGCTTCTCCTCTGAAGAGAGGATATAATCTCCAGGGAACACTCAAAACTCCTGCAACCCAAATCTTCACAGGCTATCAGTCTGATGGAGACACTGACTAAAGTACAGAGTTGTAAATTGTATGACAGTGGTAGGAAGATAAAATCTCTGTGTCCCGATTCCCTCGTCTGTAAAAGGGGGTTAATAAGACTACATTCCTCAGAGTCTGGTGTAAGGACAAAGTCAGACAATCTGTATGATGCACCTAGTGTAGAACCTGCCACAAGCCAGCCCCACCACCAGTTCACGCCAGCTGCGATAGTGCTTTTACCTCTACTGCTCTCTTAGATGGCAGGCCCTCAGGAAATGTTTGCAGAACAAACTAATTGATGGGTCAAGAACTGGAAGAATCCAGTGCTTCATCCTAAGTGAACTCAGTATATTATACTTCAGGATGGTTTTTAATTGTCCTGCCCTGGGAAGCCCTGCAGGACGAGAGGTTTCTTGGGCAGCAGGAAAACAAGGTCCCAATGCGTCAAGCTCTCTCTTGGTCTCAAGGACAGCTAACAGCGCAGGTTGGCACAGCGCACACCATTGCACGAGCATTTGTCACGCAGTCACGTGTGGCTGGAAATGTGAAAATACGATAGTGTCCATGACCAAACAGAGTGGCGGAAATCTCTATCTGAAGCAGCTGTTTGGGTACCAGCTGCTTGGTAACAAATACATCTTTAATGAAATCAAACAATCCAGCAGGATTTATTGATTGAGAACAATTGCTTTTAAATACAGTCTAGTAGCCAGGGCTGTTAACATTCTTTTTCGTTCAATTAGTTCAGTTGGTTTGAATTAGAGACACTTGGCTATTAGCTAAGAAAAATAAATGCACTTGTCATTCAGTATTAAATCGTCCCTCTGCATCCTCTCCCATGAAAGCATGGCATAGCCCACCCAGCACAAGAGATTTTTGAGGTAAATCCAACTGTTTGGGGCAATGGGGTCTTACAGGAAAGTGCGCCCAACAAACTCTGAGATAGAAACCTATCCCAATCTCCAACTTGAATGAGGGACATGAGATTCATTCACTTTTCTGTTTCCCACTCTGATGCCCTCCCCATGGCCCAGGCAGCCCTGATCCTGTATAAGGGTCCCGGCAGCAGATTCTATGGAAGGACCACAGGTCTGTGGAAGACAATGACTATGTATTATAGAATTTGTCCTGATGGCAGGAATGTCCTTTTGCACTCTTTGTATTAAACAGTCCCCAAGACCTGTGAACTCTGTGCTCTGAGGATTTGCTAATCTACGGAATTTCCATACTCTAGGGATGGGACTCACCATGACGTTTTACTTTGGCTGATGTCTTTGACCAACTTTCCTAAGCTTGTTGCCTCCTTTCTACCAGAACTGGAGCCAGAGACAGTATGTGTTGTCTGGGGCCACTGTAGCAAAGCACTGAGGACAGGAGTTTGCTCTCTCACACTTCTGTAGGCCAGAGGTCCAGGACCTAAGTGCCCCTAGGTCCAATTTCTCCTGAGGTGTGTCTCCACAATCTGCAGATGCCCCTTGGTCTGTATGTTGTCTGCATTCCAGTGTCTACTTATAAGGACACAGGTGTTTTGGGATTAGGTTCAACCCCAATGACCGCTTTTAAACTTATGCATCTCTTCAAAGGCCCTATTTCTAACTACAGTAACATTCTGAGGTTATGGGGGTCAGAATACAATATACGAATTATGTAGGCCATTACCCTGCATAAACCCTATGCATAAATTGAAACTTGAGGCCTCAGGACAAAGGCCAGGTTCCCTAGTTTCATACACAGGGTCCTCCAAACAGGGGTCCCTGACTACCCTGACCACCCTCTGCCATCTCTTCTCCCCGAGTCCACCCTAAACACTTAAGAATATAAATTCATTTATTCCTCATGACAACTGAGACCCAGAAGGACAACATCAGTGTCCTCTACTTCATTGGGATATCCTTCCAGGGAGTTCCCATGGTCTTTACCCCTCAGTCCCCCAGGCCTCTTAAATCGAATAGATGTAGGAAGTAAGAAGCCTTTAAGTGAAATAACATAAGACACATTTGAGCTGTTTCTGCAGTTGTACTAACTCAGATGCCAGCCAGAAAGAAAGAGGGTTTAGGATGGACCTCAGTGTCCATCTGTAGGTGTGGCATGATTTGAAATTTTCCAATCAGAATATAAGCCATGCTTCCTTGGAGATGACATGGCAAGAACATCTGCCATACTTTTCCCAATCACCCACCACCTGAGGCTGTCCTTAGACTGAATAGTATCATTTTTGTAAGACATCTTTCACCCATGCCCGCGGTGAAACTGAGACTCCATTTCTGCTTGGTGCCTTCTTCCAGGGGCTTAGGGCTCTGCTGGCCTTAAGCCATTTCTCAGGCAAGGAGCAACTGATGGGCATCCTTGGGAGGAAGACACAAGGTCAGTGGTCCAGCCATGGCTTTTCATTTTGGAAGCTGACATTCCAGGCCGCTTTCTGTTTTGATCCTTGCCCCCACTCTGCTGTGGTGGGGAGAAGAGTTGGCTCTAGCCCTGCCCATGGCTGGGTGATATGCCTGCCTGACACTGAGCCTGACCTAACAGCCCATTCTCTCTCCTGTCAACCCTGCCTTCCTCCAGTTTTGCTGGGTCAGTAACAAAGGCAAATTGCAGCCTCTGTACATCTCTTCTTGCTCATTTTTCCACTTGTCAGATCTTAGGCAGACAAGAATGATGCTAGTAAATATGTTACAGTTGTGTGCAATTTCTTGGATTTCTGAAATATTTGAGGTCATGACCTACATCTGGAGTGACTGCAGCTTGGAGGGACCAGGTGGGTGAGTCTTGCACTCTATATGTTTGGTGATGTGACCTTGTCAGTCTGGAGGAGCTCAGGCAGACCAGGTGGGCCTTAATAGCTGTGCAGTTGGTTTTTAACTGCTGAAGCCTGGGCAAGAAACTATAGGTCTTAGGGTATGAGGTAATTTGACTTTAGTGGGTGACCACAGCTTACAATGACTTTGTCCACAGTGAAATGACTTTCTTTAGAAACAGACTGCACATCTCTGATTGTGAAAAGGCTCAGGGGCTATGTGAATGGCTTTAAGCAGAAGGAAATGAGGCTTTTGGGAACCTCTGGAAGCGCTTGTGGCTGTTGTAGGTGACCTTAGCAGATGTCATCCACATGGGGCCTGGCAAACAAGTACCAGCCATGCTGGCTGCAGTCAAGGTGTAGGCTCTGGGCAGTCATGGCAGCCTTAGATGCACCATGACTTTGAACTACACATAAGAGGGTCTAAGGCATCCATAAGTGCAGCAGCTCTGGCTGCAGGCGTGGCTTTTCATGAATTGGCGTGGCCAGAAGCACAAACTGAACTAGAGAAGAAACAACAGGAGCCCTTGGAAGGAACAGGCTGTGTGTGGCTGTCTGCAGAGTGGCTGAGTACAGGGCACCCTCCAGGATGCTGGGTGAACTGTACTGTTAGCTGAACTGCTCGAAAAGGTTTTAAGAAAGAAGTTTGCCTCACTAATGGAGAGAAAGAGGTGACCATAAGAGATATTACTCATTGGTGGGACACTCCAAAGCTGAGAAATGACAGCACAGGACAGAAATTTAGGCTTCAGGGGCCCAGTAGCAGGCCCAGTAGCAGGGATAAGAAAACTGTTCAGTAGCAATCTGAACATTGTTATCATTCTCCAACTAAAACCCAGGTGGGCACCAGTGACCACAAGCACCTTCATAGCTTGAGGGCGCAAACCACCATGAGGTCCCAGGACCAAAACTGACTGTTTATGTGCGGGTGGGTATAGACTCACCAGACGGCCTGTCGGGTTGGTAGAGTGAGGAAGAGTAAGCAGTGAGCATGAGAGGGTTATCCCAGAAGGCAGGAGAGGAAGCTGCCCCTCTCTGAGCTGGGAGATGAGACTTTCCCTTCTAGTATGGCAAGTGCACACCACGCAAATTAAATTGTCCAGGGAAGATTTTCTCCTCTAGAAGATTTTCGCCATTTGCCTTTAAAATTTGCCAGTTGTGGGGATCAGACAACTGACAGGAAGGTACTGGCAACGGAGGGAAGCTAGAACCAGGGAGGTTTTCTTCTCTGCTCCCTCTCATGGAGTTGCTTTTAGAGTCTTTGGCAGCAGTCAGATCTGGGCTTGGGAAACGCCATGTTTCCTGGAATAACTAAGAAAAAAACTTAAGATTAGACTTTGGAGTGTGCTCAGCACTTAGTGGTTTGGGGAGCAGTACTGATCTTGTCAGTCCTATTTGTCCTACTAGTTTTTTCTATTCTTTAATAACAAGAGCCTTGTAAGAGAATTGCCTGTATCTGACAAAGCACCCCAGTCCATATGGAAACTACACCCATTGCTACCCAGGGGATGGGAAAGACCTAGACAATCCCTGCAACTGAACCCCAAGTGCCCCTAGAAATGAAGGGCTCCTCAGGCCAAGACTGGGGGTCAAAGCAAGCCACAGAAGAGAGTGCTGGCACTTGAACTTAAGAATTTTGAGTTTTTGGACTTTTACTCAGAAAGACCCCAAATCCCATGATTTTAATCTTTAATTTCTTGGGAATTCAACCCTTAAGAAGATTTAATCTTCAAAACAACCCTTCTCAGAGGGACCTTGACAAGAAGAGATGGTTGCCTTTGAGCGTCTTCTGTGTTGCATCTGGTGAGTGGCATGTCCTTGTGAGTTCATGGTCAGTCTGTCTCCTTGTGTTTTCCATCTCACTGCAGAGCTTCTGGGGTGGTGGTCAATAAGGTGGCTGAAGATCATGAGGAGCAGAGAGACAGAAATGAACTAAGCTCATCCTCTGCAGACCAAGCCTATTTCAGAGGTTTCTGGTGGCAAAATCTAGACTGTGTTCCAGCAGCTCTCCTCTGGAGAGCAATTTGGTGACATCAGGCCAAGGGCTCATAAATGTGGGCAGGCCTGCCTGGAATGTCTCTGAATCTATTTGTTCCTCTCTGGGGACAGGGACACCACACACTATGTCATCCTGCTGTTGGGTTAGGAGCTTGTCAAGCTGGGGTATGTCGAGGCAATATTTCTTCATTTCTGCCTTTCCTTCCAAGGGGATGATGCTTCTTGTCAGCATCTTGTGTGAACATCTCTCACCTGGCTTCCTTCCACCCCTTTCCAGGCTGGTAAAAGAGTAATGTCTATGAGACAGACATTTTCATGGCTCTGCACAAGTGGGATGTTCCTAGCTGCCATCATGGACTGGAAGGCTTAAGACCAGGAGAGGCCACCTCTTTCTGAGGTTCAGTTGGCAGGTCCATGAACCTCTACCTCTGAGATCTGTGCTCCACCTGAGCATGGAAATAACCAAAGAGTTGGGTAGGCCTGAATCTATGTTCTGGCTTGAATCTGGAGTGTCCCCCAAAGGCCCATGTGTTAAAAGCATTGGTCCCAGTCTGGCACTATTAGGAGGCAGTGAAAACCTTTAAGCTGTGGGCCTAGTGGGAGGTTTTTGGTCATTCCTCCAAGGGGAGGGTGAGATGGCAATCTCTTTCCCTGTCTGCCATGTATCCCCACTATGATGTGCTGCCTTGCCACAGGCCCAGAAGCAACAGGGTCACTTGATTATAGACTGAAATCTTCAAAACTGTCAGCCAAAACCCTTCTCCTTTTTAAGCTAATTTTCTTAGGTATTTGATTGCATTCATAGAAAGCTGACAAATACAATCTGTCAATTCCTTATCTCATCTCTCCACTTGCTCCAAATTTTAGTGGAGCAAATGGCTGCATTTCTCAGAGCAGAGACCTCAGCCTTAGTGTTTATTCCTACTATGGTTTGCATAAACTCCCAGAACCTAGGTTCAGGGGGGCATGAAGAGCCCCCCCAGGGGTCTAAATGCTAGAGAAACATGCTTTGTTTGTAGCTAACTGCTCTATCTGGTCTTCTTACTAGTCCATGAAAACAGCTACTGCCCTGTGCTATGAAGAGCTTGTGTGTATCTCATTTAATCTCAAAAATCCTGCTGGTTTTGCTTCTCATCTGATGGGGCCTCCAAAAGGGTACAGCCTTGTTTATGGTTGTGTGCACTGGGACTTAGTCCCAGTCAACTCATTCCAGCAGAGGCCAGCAGCTTTTCTCCTTAGGAACAGCCTGCGCAGACTTGGGCTCCTGCCTGAGGAGCAGAAGATGACCAACCCCAGAAAGTCCCCAACCTCACCAAGGCTCAGACCCCAGAGCAAGTCATCCTCAGGGTCAAATCCCAGTGAGAACGTTACACAATGTCTTAAACACAAATGTGCCAACAGGGCTGAGCTGATGTCTTCTGCTCTGGATGCAAGCAAAAACACAAATGGGAGAAAACCCTGTTGGACCCCTTCAATTTTCCATTTCAATGCTTGTAAAGGCTTTGGTGTCACCGATACATCCTCCACGTCTTTAGAAGTTCAACTTGAATTAGGATTTGACAAGGGAGTCCTTTGCCACTGTTTTCTTCTCTTTCAAGATTAAAAGAAAAATCTAAATATAGTCTGCCTTCTGCTTGGCATAGTGCATTTGCAGTGTAAGCAGACTGACTGCTCAGTCAGACTGAACAAAGCCCTGCAGCCCCAGGCTGCCTGGCACCTGAGCCGCTCCTCAGCCTCAGTCCCCTTTGATGCCCACCTGTCAGTCCCACTGCACAAGAACAAGAGCCCAACACAGCCTTTCTGGGCCTTTGTCTTCTATCAGCTGTTTCATCTTTGTCTGGCTTCAAGCCTCCTTGCCTTTGTTGTCTTATCCCATCTCTAACTTGCTGGTCTCTACTCTGGACTCCAACCTGCTCCGCTAACTTCCTTCACCAGCTTCCACAGCCCACAGCCAGCATTTCATGTGGGTCCTGCTGGGGCTATCAGGGCCCACTGTGCAGAGTTGCATGTGCTCTAGCTCTGTAAGGGAACCTGAGATACCTAAGGAGTTGTTCGTGTGAACCTCAGCCTAGGCTGGGGAATCTTCTGGAATGAATTTCCCTCAGCTGACCCACTACTGTCCTCACCTCACCCTCAAAGGATTAAGGGGTCTCCAGGGATGGGTCCTCCTGGATGGTTTCCAGAGCCTTCCTTCTTTGGGCTCTGTCCACATGCATTTTGTGATTGTAAAAACCACATTTCTCTTGGCCTGGTCTCATCTTTATCTGTGTGATATCCAATCTTCTGATGGAATATGAGCTTCTCAAAGGCAAGAACTACTTTTTATGGCATGTGTACCTTCAGCCCCTCATGGCAGCTCCCAGCTGTGTGTGCAGCAGGATTCAACCAACACCACTTAGAACAACCTGAATTGCGTTTCTTTGCAGGCCAAGCCTGTGTCAAACACAATACTATCTGATTGGCCCTTTGGGTTCTATCACTTGGATGCCACGAAACTTTAAATGTAATAAGCAAAATCCACATAAAATAATATAAAATTTACCATCTTAACAATTTTAGGTGTGTACTTCAGTGGCATCAATTACATTCACATTATTGTGCAAATCACTACCCTCCCTCTCCAGAATTTTTTTTTTTATCTTGCAAAATATTGATTCTAGTGAACAGTAAATCCCATTTCCTCTCCTGCCAAATCCTGGCAATTTCTATTCTACTTTGTGCCTCTATGATTCTGAGGAATTTAAGAACTACATATAAGTGGAATTTGTCTTCTCATACTCATCTTTTTGTGACTGACATATTTCACTGTGCCATGTCTTTATCCATATTGGAGCAGGTGTCAGAACATCCTTCTTTTGTAAGACTGAATGATATTCCATTATGTGTGGATATTATGTTTAATCCATTCATTTGTTTATGGACTCTTGGGTCACTTCCACTGAAATGATTATTTCTTTTTATTTGACAGTAATTTTTATATAATCATGGAATACAATATAATGTTATGATATGTGTATACATTGTGGATGGATTGATATATACTGATCAAGTTGATTACCATATTTATCACTTCATATGCTTATCATTACTTTGTGGTGAGAGCAGCTAAAATCTAGAGAATATTATGTTAAGTGAAATAAGGCAGAGAAAAAAAATGCCACATCATCTCACTATATGTGGACTCTACAAGAGTTGAACTGAGAAGTAGAAAGGGGAATGGTGTTGCTAGAGGCAGCATGGCCGGGCAAGTAGGGAAAGGGAAAATGCCAGTCAAAAGTGTCAAGTTTAGAGAGGAAGGTAAGTAAGCTCTATGATCTGTTCCACAGCATGGTCACTATAGCTAATGCTGATGCATTGTATACCACAAATAACTGGCTTTCCACTGACCCAACTTCAGAGAGGTGGTTTTCAGGAATAAGGGGAGACTTACTCTGATCAGCATGCAATCTGATTGACCTTCACCTTGGTTTTTACCAGCTGTATGGCTTCAGTCATGGGATCTAACATCTGTAAGCCTGTCTTGAGTTTCTTCCTGGGGTAATAATGCCTGTCTGCATGGTAATTACTGGAGACATAGGGCATCTCTTGCATTCATTCTTTGATTCTGCAGGCTGGCTGGAGAACCCTGTTTGCTGTTCTTAGCTAAGAGGTGACTATGCACTCAATCTGGTCCTGACCTCTCTTTCTGGGAAACCTCTCATGGAAGAGACTCTTGATTCTTGAGTGGGCCTGGAAACACTTGGTGTACCATCATGCCAGAAGCTGCAGATTCACTTCCTGGGCTTGATGTTTACTGTTGTCTCCCATGTCTCCAAAAGAAAAGTGAAATTGCTTTGATACATATGCATCATGAGATTGTCTTAATGTATGGGTTTTACTTTCTGAACTATCTCTAGGTTTTCCCATGTGGTTGAATCTAATAAATTCTTCTTGAGTGTCTTCTCTAGGCTGGATACCCTGCTCATACCAGGGCAGGGTGAAGAAGTGGGTGAACCTCTGCCTTTAGGCATTCACCATTTGACAGGGAGGTACTCACAGCAACAAGAGCGTCTCCATAGGGCACAGCAGAGTGAGGTTTGAACCCCATTCTAGGCTTGCTACATGTATATAGCATATTAAACTGCAGAGCTTGGAGCAGGAAGGCCAAGATTTTGACTTTATGACATTCAATAAAGGTGCTCAATGGTCCTGAGTCCTGGTTTCTACAGCTGCAAAGAGGAGGTACTATCTACCTAAAAAGTCTGTTGTGTCAACAATGCAAAGGACCAAATGATGATACATGTAACAACATGGAGTTTCCCATGTGTGCAGTGCTAAGTGCAAGAAGCCAGACTCAAAAGACTGCACCCTTTTATGATACTGTGGAAAAAGCCGACTTTTGAGAGTGAAATCAGAGGAGTGGTGGGGCAATGAAGGAGATAAAGAAACTCAGTCCTTACTGGTCATGCGCAATGGCAGGGAATTTTTGCTAACTCTCAGAACAGTACACCTTAAAAGGGTGAATTTTTCAGGTATTGTGGTACATGTTTGTAATATCAATTACTTAGAGGAGGGTGTGTTCAAGGGCAGCCCAGGCAAAGTTAGCAAGGGGACATGGCTCAAGTGCAAGTGGTGGCTTTGGACTTTCTTCTCAGCATCAGTGTCTTGCAGCTCCGTGACTCCCATGTGTGGACACTGCCTTCCTCCTCCACAGTACAGCTGGAAATGAGCACAGGCTTCCAC
Organism: Castor canadensis; assembly: GCF_047511655.1. NCBI lineage: Eukaryota > Metazoa > Chordata > Mammalia > Rodentia > Castoridae > Castor > Castor canadensis. Next base: position 12,125,830 of record NC_133388.1, on the reverse strand, counting down.
GGACATGTTGCTGAAACCCTCACAAAACTCCCTGCAAGGCTGGGCATCCATTGGGTTTTTCCTGAGGAAGATTGGGAGTTCATACCAACACTTGCTAGACAGGTTTTCCCTTTGACTCTGCACTTTGAACTCCAGAGATTTTTCTTAAAGAAATAATCACATTTTTCTTAAGCAAGAAATCATATGCATGACCTATTTATAAGCAACTCTATTGCATTTTTTATGCCCCTGAAATTCTAGAAACACAAATTAAATATCCCAGTACTGGAGTTGTTGACCACTTTACGGAATAGCCATAAAATGGAATATTAAGCAGGCTTTAAAAGTCGTGTTTTAGAAGGCTACTTAATGACACAGAACATGTTCGCAGTATCTTTAAAGAGAGAAATCAGGATTAAAATTTAAATATACACAGATGGCTCTAGCAAGGAAGATCAGAATGAAACACACGGAAAAGGTCTGATAACACAATGAAAAGTTTATGGATGATCTTTTTTTTGGCGTACTGCTGGTCAATGTTTTCTAAATTTGATAGATGGATAGATAGATGATAGATAGAAAGATAGAAAGAGATAACGACATAAGTGTGTAGATATATTTGTGAGTTTGTGATGGGGGAACATGAGCAAAGTCATTACAACTTTAAAAAGCATTTACTCTATTGAGGATAGAAATACAGGTAGACCATGAAGGGTTCTCAATGGTGGGTCCACAAGGGTAGTGACTATAAAAGATGGACTTTGATTCCCCAAACACAGGATTTGACTCCTGCAGGTAAGCGGTTTGGCCCCCACTTACCAATTGTAAGCAAAGGCAGAGTTGGAGGAAGCCCAAGTTCTGTAAACCCTCTGGAAAGAATGAGCAATTGGAGCATGGGAAAGAGAAAGGATTTTTGGTGCCCCTTCCCACAAGTCTCCCAGTACAGGTCCCCTAGGAGCCCTGACAAAGACCACCTGGCATTCCCCGAGCTCTCCTGGAGCCACAGAGCATCTACTAGTGCTGAAGCCTCCCACTTCTGACTCTCAGAACCCCCCCAACTGAGGCTAATGTGCCCTGGGAACACACAGTGCATGTCAGCACCTGTGTACATATGACAGTCCTTCAATGCAGCAGACAGGTCACGTGTTTTCTAAGTGGCTACTTTCCCAGAAAGATGGACTGAGAAAAAGTTGGGGGCTTTAGTCATTTTCAGCAAGCATCAAGAGCCTGACCAGCCATTCTAACAAGCCTCTACTGCAAAGGACCTCTCCTGAGGAAGTCGTCTGGATGCCTCAGCAGACCGGGGGTGCCCTCTGACTCCCCTAACAGTTTGTCTGTCACCATGCTGTGAGGATGGGGATGCTTGCCCCTGTACTTGATAATCCCTTCAAGTAGAGACCCCCTTCTGCAAGTCTTCTCCTTGTATTTCACACCTAAACACAGTGTTGGGCACCCATTCTTTTATTGGATTTTTTTATGTTATTCTTTTATGTTATTATGCATAACAGACTAATCCAGGAACTGTGGTAACTCTGTGTAAACAAACCAGACAGGAACTTTCCCTGGATGGAGCTTACAGAAAACAGATAGCTACAAAGATGGATGGATGGATGGATGGATGGACAGTTGAATGAATGGTTGGAGGTGTTGATGGATGGATATGTAAATGGAAAAAATGAATGAATGAAGGGAATGGATGGGTAGATAGATAAGTGGGTGGATGGATTTATGCATGTGCAGATGAATGAAAGGACAGAGGGTGGGTAGATGGTATATGGATGAATGAATGAATAGATGATAGATGGAGAGGTAGATGCATGGATATTTGAATGGGAGGAGGAATGATTGAATGGAGGGATGGATTGATGGGTGGATGGATGAATGAATAAGTAATAAAAATAAATAAATAGCAGGGTCTAGCTATTTTACTTTATGACATACAGTATGAAGAGAAAGAAGAGGAGAAATATAACCAGAGGTATAATAAGCATGAAAACAAAGTAGCAGTTTGGAACAAGGACTCTGTAGGCAGACCATATGAACCCAGAACCACCTCACACTAGATGTGTGCATGTAATTTTTTTTATCACTTGTAGAGTTTCTCTACTAGTCAAATTAAGATTAAACAACTTTGTTTCTGTGGAAATGTTTGATGCATGCTTGCATAAGAAAATGTTAGTTGTTACTAATATTAGTAAGTTGTGTTTGTGGGAGTCTGGGAAAACCTTTCTGAGGAAATAACTTTTGAGACATTAAGGGTGAGTAATAAACAACCAGGAAAGCATGGCGGTTGGGGCAAGGGAAAGGGTAAGAACCAGCAACATGGGCTGATAAAGTGTCTGCTACATTCCATGAACCAAAGACCACAGAAGCCAGGGTCTGAGGGCAGGGGTAGATGGTCTTGAGGAGAGATCTCCTCAGGTCAGATTTTCCAAAGTGTCACAGGCCATAGGCACTTGCATTTGGTTTAGGAGTACCTGGGAGCCTTGGAAAGCTTTAATTCTAAACATTGGGTATATATTCAGAAAGGGGTGTGTAACCTCATGAAATGAGATCACATCTCACCAAGACAACTGTGCCCGTATGTTCCAAAATGTGAACATTACCCAGGTTTCCGTCAATAGGCAAAAGGTTGAAGACACTGTGGTGCAATTGCACAGTGGAGCATTACTGAGCTGCAGAGAGAAGATCCTGGCATTTGCTACAACGTGGGTGAGCCTCAAGGACAATACATCAAGTGAAAGAAGAAAGACATGGAAGCAAGAGGGATATGGCATAAAATATCGCATGATCTCACTTGCATGTGGACCTTTAAAAAGGTTCAAATATGTGGAGATAAATAATAAAATATTTACTAGGCTCAGAGTGAGCGGGGTGGGGAGGCGGGGTAAGAATTGGGAAGCTGTAGGTCAAAGGCTACAAAGTAACAGGTATGTAGGCTGAACTAGATTAAGGGACTGCCGTGTGCAGTGGCTCATGCCTGTAATCCTAGCTACTTGGGAGGCAGAGATTGGGAAGACTGTGGTTCTAGGCCAGTCCTAACAAAAAGTTCATGAGACCCTACCACTATTTAAAAAGCTCTCAACAGAAAAAGCTGAAGTGTGGTGGCACATGCCTGTCATTGCAGCTACTATGGAAAGCTTAAAATGGGAGGATCACAGTCCAGGCTGGTCCAGGCAAAAAGTGAGACCCTATCTTAAAAATAACCAGAGCATGAAGGACTGGATATGTGGCTCAAGTGGTAGAGTGCATGCCTAGCAACACAAAGCTGAGTTCAAAACCCAGTGATTACCAGGAATTGGGGGAGGAAGGGATGGACAGGTGAGCAGAGGTTTCTTAGATTCTTAGAGCTGTGAAATACTCTGTGTCATACTGTAATGGAGGATAAGGGTCATACATTTGTCCAAACTCATAATGTACAACACCAAGAGTGAACCCTAACGTAAACCATGGACTTCAAATGACAGTGACCTATCAAGGTAGGATAATTGATTGTAGCAAATCTATCAGTCTAGAAGGGACTGTTGTTAGGGGGGTTCTATTCATGTAGAAGCAGAGGTATTTGGAAAATCTTTGTACTTTCAGCTCAATTTTTCAGTGAACCAAAAAATACCCTAAAAAATAAAGTTACCCAACAACAACCCAATTAGATGTGAGCAAAATATCTGAACAAACATTTTCCAAAAGAAGGTATGCAAATGATCTGGAAGACATAAATATATGCTGAACATCATTAGTCATTAAGGAAGCCCAAATCAAACCATAATGAGGTAGCACTATGCTTTATTATGTAGCTATAATAAAAAAGATGCCTAATAGCAAACATTGGAGAGAATGTGGATGAATTGGAATCCTTGTGTATTACTGATAGGAATGTATAGGGGTGCAGCTGCTTTGAGAAACAATTTAGTAGTTCCTCAGAAAGTTAAACAGAGCTGACATAATGATGTAATAATTCTAGTCTTAGGCTATACTCAAGGAAAACGACAACATATGCCAACATAAAAATTATACATGAATGTTTTCGGCAGCATTATTCATAATCACCAAAAAGTGGAGACAATCCAAATATTCATCAACAGATAAGTTGATAAACAAAACGTGGTATATCCATAAAATAGGATGGAATATCATCCAGTCATCAAAAGGATACATGCTACAACACAGTTGGCTCTTGAAGATACTATGAAAGTTAAAGAGGGCTGACACAAATGGTCACACATTGTATGATTCCAGTTCTATGAAGTGTCTAGAACAGACAAGTTTATAGAAACAGAAAGTACACTAGGGTTTGCCTTAGATTGGAGGAAGAGAGACTACCACTTGATTGCTAATAAGTACAAGGTTTCCTTTGGGAGGAATGAAATGCTCTGGAATTAGTGATAATGGTTGCATAACTTTGAAAATATGCTAAAAACTGATGAATCATATACTTTAAAATGGTGAGTATTGTGTCATATAATTATATGTCAATAAAGTTAATTACAAGCACAGAAGACAATATTGGGAGAAAAAAGAGAGCCCAAATAACTTTATGCCTATTACTTAAACTAGAGGAGTTTCAACTAGAGAGTGTTGAAAAATAAGTTTTATGTTTTTTCACAAGTGTAGAACCAACCTACACATAATCTATCGCTATCTGATTTTACAGCCTAATTTATTACGGTGATTTTTCAATGAGAAAAGACCATTGTGCTAAATGAGATAAGCCAAACTCAAAAGGCCAAATATTGCATGCTCTGACTCATTTGTGGAATTTAAACCTAAAAGGGTGATGGTGATGATAATGATGCTTGTTATGATAATGATGATAATGAGACATGACTGTATATGGGGGACTCTCTGGGAGGGTCTGTAGAGCCACCAAACACTGTTGGAAAAAGTGGGGAGGGCACAGGGGGACATGGGAGGGGGCAAGTAGGTTCAAGGTACACTGAACACATTACAGGATTATCACAATGAAAACCCCTCATATTATTAATGCTTGTCTATTCAAAATTAAAATTTGAAATGATGTTATCTATATTGTATGGGTAGGTAAGTGTCCATGTGAAGCTTGTGTAGAGGTCTACACTGTGTTATTTCTCTGGCGATGGCTATGGAGCTGGTTTTTGAACTTACATTTATCAATAATGCTGTATGACCATCCTAGAGAATACCACCCTGCAATTCTCTGAAGCTGATTTTCTCAACTTCAGTTCTCGAATTAGAATGTTGTAGATCTAAGCAATTTGCACCTATTTTGGCAATTGGGATGCCATTACTCCTCCAGGCCACACCATTTTTCTCTTGCCCAACCTATAGAATAGGGAATGAACTCCACCCCCCTAGTATGTGTCTGGCTGAGTTGGGCAGGTCCTCATGAAGCTTAATGACAGGAAGTAGAGTCTCAGTTGGAGACATAGTTCTCACCTCTTCCTAGGCTAGGTGTAACTTCCAGCATGAATACCCTTCCAATAACTGAGACCACTGGCATCTTGGCTGAAGGATAAAGAAGAAGTCAAATCAAGACTAATCAATGCAGAGCCTCTAAGACATTTGGAGAGCCTGGGAATGTCTGCTTTCAGCCATCTGGCTCTGAGTTGGGCAAATGACATGATCAGAATGACACTTAATCACTCTGCAATTAATTGAGGATCTATAAAAGTAGTATAATTGGCAAACTGTCCTATAATTAGCATATTAGTACCAAGACCCTTGGCAGGTGAGCCGTGTGGATTTGTATTTTAGTCTTGTGCGAGGACCCAGGGCTGGAAGGCATAGCTGGTGTGGGGAGCTATCAGAGTTCTGTTATCCCATTGCTGGACTGTTTTTGTTCCAAAACAAGGATTAGTGCTAATAATTTCTCCCCAGGGAAGTACTATCTAAATCCAGGTTTTCTGCAGAGTCTGTAAATACATCCAGAGTCCTATTGGGGAGCAGAAGAGGAAAGGCGCACATAAGTAGGTCAATCCCAGGGCTTTTGTGTGCCAACAATGATGGAGAACATCAAAGTCTCCACATCACTTAGGCAATTGTTCTGTTTGTATTGACCAAGTAAGCTAGAAATCCAGGCGGGAGGTGATTTACAGTGTTAGAAGCTAGCAAGTCTCCCGGAACCCAAAGGAAAGAAAAATATCCTGTTCTCATAGAGTTGAGCACTTTTGAGTGGCAGGTGGTGTCTCTCTGAATTTTTCTCAGCCTGGCCTTGTTTGGGGATCTGAGGACTCACCTCCACTCACCCCCAAGCTTTGGGGCAGCGTAACTGGTCACCACCTAGCTTGAAAAATAGATGCTTACAAATGGTTATGTTTTACTTGCTTCCTGTTGTCCAGTGTTTTTAGCAGAGCCTGTTATTTCTGGAAGGAAACCTGTCAGACTTCACTTAGGTGAATCACATGGTAGAAAAGAACCATAATAGATTGGGGGGACTTGGGTTTAGCCCTGCAACCAACTTCTGTGCAACTTGAGGTCGGTGATAGTGCTGTGTGTGACACATCACCACGTTTAAAATCAAGAAGTGGACTGGACAACTTCTAGGAGTCCTTGCATATTAATGCTAATCACGGTAGCAAGAAAGGCACTCTACCACTGAGTCACACTCCTAGCAATTTTTTGCTTTAGTTATTTTTCAGATAAGGGCTCACATTTTTTGCCTGGGGCCAGCCCTGGACTTTAATCTTACTACCATGCTTCCTATGTAGCTGGGATTACAGGGCACTAACATGTTGCCTGAGAAAATAAAGTTTTAAACCTATTACATGATAAGGGGTGTTTTGACAAACAGAAATGGACACTTATTCTATGCCTACATAGCATAGGCTTTCCTCTGTGTACTTTTTCATAAGTCTCTACAATTCTCCCCTGTGGTGGCAGCACCTCCATTTTTTCCAGGTGAGTCAGTCAGGGTGACCAAGACGGTAACTTGTCCCAGTTTATGTAGCCAATAAGAAGCAAATGTGGAGACTTACTCTAAAAAGTCACCAGTAATAGCAAACATGTTAAACATGGCTATACTTAACATTTTAAATTGGGATTAAAATATTTATTTTTGTCAGCAATGCTATGGAGGCATGGAGACTTTACAAATGGAAAAGCAAGGCTCAGGGTAGGTGGCATTTTCAAGGTCACCTGGTTCATAAAATGCTATGGAGAAACACTTCCTTGACTGCATGTGAAGGCATACATCAATGACAGATTTTATTAGATAACCATATCTCTCATGTGCCATATACCCTGATAAACCACCACCAACTCATGGTGGCCAAGAACCATTGAGGCATGATCTGATTATATGCCTTTCTGTAAAAAAGTCTTAACTGACTCCTCAATGCCTGGAATTATAACAAGAATGATGCCTTCCCATGGTAAGCAATCACATGACCAATTATCACTCATATACTACGTGTTACAAAAAGTTGTGTCCTGTAACAATTAGCATGTGTAAGTCTCAGAGCCATGCTGCATAATATTATTGTCATCTTGCTGATATCACAGATACAGATACTAGAAATCAAACTCAGATATACAGCTGGGAGTCAGTGACCATGTCATTTGTACCCTACCTGAGATAGCTTTGTTAGGGGAAGTAGGGCGCTTTGATAAGTTTTTTGAGATGAAAGACATAAACTAGGACATTTTTTCACAGCTGTGTCACTTTAAACTGAAAGAGAATTTGGGATATAAGTTCAGAGCTTTCTTATTTCAGACTCCTCCTCCTAACTTGCATCCAGGTTTTCTTTCCATCCCATGGTCCATTCTGACCCCCCCTGCCCCCCGCCCAGCTTTCAAGCACGCCATGTTTGATGCTTTTTCTCTCACTTGAATTTGAGATTTCTTGCATATACCTCTGCCTGACATGCTGTTCTCTCTTCCTTTCTGAGCAACCTTTCAATTTTCATTGCTTCATTCTGTCCATTCTCCTCATGTTGTAAGATTCACTTCCCTTGTTCAGGGTCTCATCACCTTTCTTTGCTGCTGAGTTTGTTATCTCTTATCTTTCTTTCCCACTCAGTTACAGGACTTCAGTGCAGGTGCCCATTGCTGTATCCAGGGCTCAGCACACATCTGGTCACTGAATAGGCTTCAATAATTTTTAAGAAAGGAAGGAAAATTTGACAGAAGGAAAAAGTCTGAACATTTATGGTTCTGATGGAAGTTGAAGATGAATCATTCATTCATTCATTCGATCATAAGTATTCAACAAATGTGAATTGAGCCCCACTGACATTGCAGTGCTGGGACTACATTGGGATGACACAAATGCCTAATTATTGTTTTCTCAAAAGGGATGGATAATGCACAAATAAGCAAGCATCAATAACCAAATTATGCACTATGAAGAAAGGCTTAGAAATGGAGCAATGAAGAGAACATGGTTCAATTTTGAAAGGCACGCACTTATGCCCTCTTTTTAAGGTCATTTTAAGGGAGACAGGGCAGAAATGATCACACCCGATTTGCAGATTCCAAGATAGAAAATCAAGGGATGCTTCCTGGGTGATATATCTTTTGCAAAGGGAAGCAAGATGTGAATAGATAGGCTAAAAAGATTTTCCCGAGAGCTCTAATTAATTGGACTTGAGAAAGGATCATATAAAATATCATTTTAACAATGACATTATATATTAATACATATCAATCTACAAATGTATTAGTTTCCTGGGGCTCCAGGAATAAATTGTCCCAAACTATATTCTCTCTCAGTTCTGGAATTCAGAGATCTGAAATTCCTATTAGTGATCTGAGAACAAGGTGTCTTTAAGACCACACTCCCTCCTGGAAGTCAGGGACAGTCCATTGCTGGCCTCTTACAACTTCTGGTGGCTGATGGCATTCCTTGGCACATGGCCATTTCAGTCTTCAGGGTCAGCATTTCTGATCTCTCTGCTCTGCCTGTATACTGCTTTCTCCACCATAGCTGCGCAGTCAAATATTTTTCTGCCTCCCTGTTCTGAGGGCACTTGTGTTCCCACTTAGAGTCCACCCAGGTAATCAGAATAATTACCCATCTCAAGATCTTTCACCAAAACATCTGCCCATCTGCAGAGATATATTTTGCCATATATGGTAGCGTATCTCTGACTCCAGGGTTGTGAATGTCTTAAGGGGAGGGGTGCATTTTTTAGTCAGCACAACAAATATCCCTAATTGTATTATCCTTAATAATACAATTATTATATTAGAAGCTTATATTTTATCAGATACTCACAATGGGAAGGGGAAGTTTCAATCCAGGCTTCCTAAACTCTGGTCCCAGGCTTCCCCACTGCTCTCCTCTGCCTTTTATTTCCTCCCTCCCTCCCTTCCTCCCTCCCTCCCTTCCTCCCTCCCTCTCTTCCTCCCTCCCTTCCTTCATTCCTCCCTCCCTCCCTCTCTTCCTTCTCCTCCTCCTCTTCCTTCTTCTCCTTCTTTTTGGTTTTTTTTTTTTTTTGGTGGGATAGGGGTTTGAACTCAGGGCTTCACACTTACAAAGGAGGCATTCTACCACTTGAGCCACATCTCTTGTCCGTTTTGCTCTGGTGTTTTTGGAGATGGGGGTCTTGCAAGCTATTTGCTTGAGGTAGCCGTGAGTGGTGACTCTTACAATCTCAGCCTCCCAAGTAGCTAGAATTAAAGACATGAGCCACTGTAGAAGCTCACCTCATTGCAACAGAAGTTTTTTGTCCTGGACCAATGGCTCTCTATCAGCGAAACGCCCCACTTTGCAAAATAGAGGATGTTCCTCTGGCTACAAGTTTCTTCTGGGATAGAGAGCTTTATTTACCATGTATGGGGTCTTTAATAGGAAACTTTATTTTGGTTTTTTTTTTTTTTTGAGATGGAGTCTTTCTATGTAGCCAGGCATTGTCAAACTCAGTCTCTTAAGTGTTGGATCATAAACCCAACACACTTGGCTATAAGCTGTGTGTTATTGGTGCAAATTATCCTGGTTGGCAGTGATGAGCAAACATTTTTATTCAAAAAGAGTCAATAGATCTCATCACCAGAACAGCCATTTCTTTGCCACAGTCCCCAGGAGCAGTAAGACTTGTTTTCCTATTATATTATTTACGCAACCAAGTTCTGACAAAGGAGGGCTTCTCCTCTGGTCCACTTGCCTGGAACTTTCTATTTCCTGAAACTAGCTTGTCTTACACAATGCTTAGATGGAGGTTCCAGGGGGTCAATTCCTGACCCGCCTTTAGATAATTGCAAAGCCATGCTTCTACCAATCAATACTTTTTTTTTTCAAAAGCAAGGTCAAAGTCAGGTTGTCCTGTTCTGTGCATAATGAATGCTAAGTAATATTAATAGTTAAATGATGGTAATGTTCCAGAAAACATGTCAGATTTCTTTCTCTCTTTTGCTGTCATTCTCACCTTACTGATAGTGTGTGAAAGACGAAGTCTTTCCCCCTCCCCAGCTCAAACTTAATACAGTGCAGGAGAGCTATTTGTTCCAGCTCCCCAGAGACATCTGAAATTGATTTCAGAGGCTGAGCACTCAAATTAGACATTTAAAGCAACGAAGATAAATTTGAAGATGAATTTACTCTGCTGAGGCTCAGAGGACAACTGATGAAACATTTTTTTATTCTTAGCCCAGAAAGTGGATCCTCATCTAACTTGTCATTTTCTGGAATCGTGATATTCAAATCAAAGAAATGAAGAGCCAAATGCTTACCTGTAAGGGTTATATCTATCAAGTATCTATGTAGGTTTGCCTCACAGCCAGAGATGGGGTTTGATGAGCAGGGTTAGGAATGTTGGGGTTCCATGCTGATGCTTCCCCAACTCCGGATTCACCCAGATTGGGCTCTATTCAATTTCATAGGATCGTTCTATTATTTGCTCATAAAGATCATGAACAAGTGATTTTGTGCAATCCTTAGAAACTCTTTAAAGGGAATATTTAGTTTAGAAGACAGCACCTTTTTTATTTTTTAAAAAACGATGTATTCACAGATTTATTCATTAGATACAAAATGTACCAAAATACATGTTCACAGAAATGCATTATGGCCCAGGGGCAGTGACTCAATATAAATATAAAAGGCAAAGAAAATAAACGGTGAGTCTCTTCAAGAATTCCCATAATTTCTTGGGACTTACTATATTCTGCTTTCTATATTAAATAGATGCATGGCCAGAGCTTCTTTCTGAGCCTGCCACAGCCCTAGATATGAAAATAATTGTAAATTGCAATATCATTCTGAGAGAGTGAAAAGAAATGGCTCCGTTTTCCAAAGGAGTGCTGCATTCCTTAATGTCACAGCCATCAGTTTCTGATGAGAGGAAAAAGCATTCGTTTTAAAAAGTAGAGATACGGGAGGATTATTGGAGAGGGTGGAGAGTTTCATCTTGGCCTTCCTCTACCTGAGTGAGACCTCAGTGGCATTATTTTACAGCTTCTGAGATGCATAGTGTCTGTACCAATTCTTAAAATCTACTGGAAAACTGAAATATCATAATGGATGATGGAGAGATGGAAGGTAGAGGTGGCTAACAGGTATGTGATTCTATGCCAGATCAAATTAAAGTCAACACCAATGTGTGCCTACTATGTGGAATGGATATGGTGTCACATGATAAATTATGTCTTATGATGGTCATTCTTGCAGTTTTTAAAGTGAAGTAAAAAGAGGATTTGGGGTGCAAATAGCCTGTCATTTGAATCTAGGGCTTTGGTTTTTTTTTTTATATCCTCATTGAGTGGCTTAAAGCAAACCAATTGATGCCTATAGATTATTAAAGGTAAGCTTCGGGAACAAATAAGCAAAGATGAGTCTCAAGCCCCAGTGTCCTCATAGGAGTCAAGTTTATGTCTTGTCATACTACTTGGCTACTAGGGATGGGGACCATGTGGAGCTGTGCCACCGCACCAGTCAGAACACACTTCCCCGTTTGCTGCCATGAAAGAGAGCATATCTGAAGAACCGCACACCCTTTCTTCAGTGTGTGGGCCTGGGTCTGGTGTGAGTCACTTTTGCTCACCTTCTATTGGCTCCCACTGAAAAGCCCAAGAAGTAGCAGAATGCATGGAATTTGGGGTACATGTCAGTATCTCTATACCTCAGTTTCCAATTCAGTGAAATGAGGATAACAAGTTAAATTGTTATGAAGAGAAGTGATCAAATTTTTAGTGTCTACTAGTTGCTGAGTGAAATTGAGGTAAAAAATGGGACTACTCTGGTGTGTTCCACTTGTGGAAGTATAAGGATGAATTTGAGCTCACTTAGGTGATAAAGATTACCCTGATTTTATAACATTTAATGAAAGCTATCATGAAATAGTATTTCTAAAATTTAAGGAGATAATGAAAGGAGTGAAGTGGCAGCCTACAAATATATATTCAATTGAATATTATTCAGCCATAAAGAACAAAATCATTCTAGTTGCAGGAAAATGAATGGAACTAGAGATAACAATGTTAGGCAAGATAAGCCAGATTCAGAAAGACATGTGTCACATGCTTTCTCTCATATATGGAATTTAGAACAACAGAACATGAAAGTAGAAGGGGGGTCCTAGTGGGTGATGGGGAAAGAGAGGGCAATAGAGGTGTTAAAATGATGGAAGTTTGCAATGCTCATGTATGAAATGTTCATAATTGTGTTATTAACCACAGACAAAAAGTGAAAAGAATCCAATGGTAAAGAATGATGAGGGAATGAAGCAATGTGTTACAGTCACACAATGGAATATTAACCAGTAAGAAAAAGGAATGAAGTACAATACAGTGAAGCCATCATGAAAATTGAATGAAAACAGACATCAACACACACATATGGTATGATGCCATTATATAAAATATCCAAAATAGGCAAATCCATAGAGAATAGAAGTAGATGAGCAGTCGCCAGGGGCTGAGAGCATAAAAGTGACTATAAATGGGTCTTGGGCTCCTATTTTAGGTGACTTACATATTTTAGAATTAGATAGTGCTCATAGTTCTATGATTCTAGAATATAATAAAACCACTGAATTGTATACTTTAAAGGGTGACATTTTGGTTATATAAATTATATCTCAATAAAAGTTGTATGGGAGAAAAAGTAAGGATTCAAAAGAGGAGAATATCTGGCTGGAGAATCTGGGAAGTCTTCAATCAAGGCCAGCCTGGAAGGACAGGAATGACTTTGCCAGGGAATAAGAACAATGTGCATGGGGTAGGTAGTATGTGGACAGTCTGAGAAAACATTCTGTGGGGATTGTTTGCTCCTGGATCTGTTCTGGTGTACTCCAAGGTTATAGGGAAGGACCTTAGAGTCATTTGTAAACTTCATTTCTCACCCATGCTCACAGTAGTCTCATGACCAAAACTGTGGCAAGATACATTCATTCTCAAAGTTTCTGAGGTTTCCAAGCTAAAAGTAGAGCTTGATTTGCAGCAGCCAGAAGAAAGGTATAACAAGCCTGTGCCGAGCTTGGCTGCCACAATTCCTTGTTGTTTTGAGCTCGGGTTGCTCAGTTCTCTCAAAGACCCCATGGCACCTTCTCCAATAAATCTCCTCGTTTTGCTTGGGTGGGTATAAGCTTGTATGCATTATGCACATTGAGGAGAACCAAAACAGTGTTCTTAGCAAATAGTAACAAAACAGATTGACCATACCATACAAAGGGATGGGCAGGGAAATGTGTCCTGGGAGCTTCTTCCAAAGCCTTTGGGAACTAAGCCAAGGAGCATCTCTTTCATGGAGAATACATTGAAGGCTCTGTGCCTATGAGACAGCTGAAGTCACCTGCTGAGGCAGTGATCCAACTGGCTGCAGTGAGTTACAGTGTGGCCTTCTCTTCTTCTGAAGACAACTTATTTATAGACAGAAGCAGATCAGTTGCACTTGCTGAGCTACAAATCCAAAAACAACTCTTGACTTCTGTATTGGAATGTTTGATTTTATTCTTCACGAAACTTGAAGTTTCAATTTCATTAGTATACATGCCTGGCTATGTGCAAAGAACAGTACTAAAACACAAAAGTGAGTGTGATTTGGTCCGTGCTTCAGAGAGATTCAGGGTTTCAACACATCTGAAACTATTGCTAGCACTATGGAGCATTCATCTTGGGTACATCACGTGGACAGAATGTTCAAGAAGGTTGCTTGTGATCTGAATTTGCCACATTCTTATCTTATTCCTCAAGAGGGTGCTTGGCCTATGAGGAGGATAAAGGTACTTACTTGGGGTTTCAGACTCTTGAAACACCTGTGATTCTTGTTGAAGACATAAAGGCTGAACATATGATGTGGTGTTCTTATAAAAATTAAGGCTGAAACTAAATTTGTAAAACAGCTTAGATGCAGGAGGAAAGTTAATATTTAGTGTAAATATTTCAAGTAATTATGTGCAGTCCCCGGGATTTACATTCAGACTTTCTCTTATTTTCTTCTTCATTTTTTTTCCTTTCAAATACAGTTAAGAGAAATTATTCCAACTCGTATGGATGTGACTAGAGTTAGTCTTGGCCTATAAGTCATAGCAGACAAACCCTTTTCATCAGGAATGTGTCTCTGCATGTCTTCATTCTGTACAGAGCAAATTCAAGATGAAATGCCTTGTTAATACCATGAATTCTGTCTGTGGGCTTTGGGAAATGCAGAATGGTGTAGTCAAATGTACCTTTCATGTCCTTAAAATAAACAACCTGCAAGCCCCACTCAAAACTTCTCTACATTTACTCACTAAGATGTTTTCCAGTTAATGGCTGGGAAGGTTCTCACATGCTGCAGCTCAGATGCCACACAAAGCCAACAGAACAGTGCAGGGGGCTGATGGGTGTTCCAATGACAACATCTTCCCTGGGCTTTAGCCCTGGGCCAGGCTGAGTGGATGAGCATCAAGGTCAGGCTCTTGTCAAAGCAGACTTTGAGATGTGGATGTGGTACAGGTATTTATTTGGGATGCATCCCAGGAAACACTGTGTGGGTGTGGGGAACATGAGGCAAGGAAAGGAAGACAGCCAGCAAGGAGTGTATTAATGAGTGGATTGTCACTGTGGACAGCATGCTCAAAGCTACAGAGAACTTCTGTGAGATCATGTTGGAGCCTGTCTTAGAACTGTTTGGACAAGGGGAATGGCAGCTGGGCACTTACCCTAACCCAACTGTGTCCCTGTGGTTGAGGGTCACTTACGTTCAAGTGCCTGGTTCAAGTGTTCTAGTCCCAAGGCCAGAGAACATGTGTAAGAACAGAGACCAGCTGACACACAGGAGCCTAATTCATTGTCTGGCACAGACTCTAGAAGTCAATAGAGTCATACAGGTTTCCATATGGCTACACCATTGTATTTCCCATCTTAATGATTAGGCAGCTGAAGTGGGGCCATACATAATTCAGTTATAGCACAAAAATTTTCAGGAAGTGTCCTGTACTGGATCCTGAGGGTTCTGTCTCCATAGGCAAGGGTCTGCCTATCTTTACCAAAAAAACAATTACAAGTTCAGTGTTGTTTTTTCAAGCAAATATCTATAATAGTAAATTTATAAATTTGCAAACATATATTTGTTTATTAAATATTAATGCAATCCAGTTAATAAAATATCTTTTTCCTTATTATAAATACCATGTGCTTCAAAAATGTAAGTTCTAGGAAAGGTAATAAGTTCAGTGTATGAATGGTTGTGGTGCCCAGAACATTGCAGATGGTTGTCTGTATAAACAATGGCTATATATTCCATTTATCTCAAGAATTGTATTTCCCTTATTCACTTCTTTGCCTTCAGTGACTGGCACCTTGTAGATACTAAAATATTCAGATAAAATTTGGAATTTTCCAGCAGATTTTATGATTGTACAAAAATGACAGAGCTAGTAGAAAATCTAAAGTTTCTGGTACTATAAAAAGAAACTATACCAAATATTTCCTAGATTTGGTCAATGGCTTCTACTCCATGAATAATTTACTGAGTACTGTGATTCTCAATAGCAAATTTAAGTAAATTAGTCTAGGAAGCTCACACAAAGTGAGTCAAGTAATTTCATGATAGTTGCATTCAAGATGTTGGAAATCAACTGTTATTTGAAAAATTCAGAGAAAAGCACATAACAGAGCATGTCTCACACCAAGCAAATGGAGTCACAATAATGTGTATTCAGTTCTTTGGTGTTTATTACCTTATAGGATAATCTTTTCCAAACACATAACTGATCTCACTACTCCTCACTTAACCTTCCTCAGCAGGCCCACGCCACCCACAAGAACAGAACTCAAACACCTTGCCTAGACCATCAGTGCTCAGGGCCAGCTCACATTTCTGGTCTCACCTGCACTCTCTTCTGTATGCCCACAGTTGCCCCCACAGCATTCCTAATTACTGGCACAGAGCTTGGTGTTTCAGCCAAGACTCAACTTGTTATTCCCTCTCCCAGGAGCTCTCATTTACTTACCGCAAAGTCCATCACTCCTTCATACTTATTCTCATTGTAGCTTTTGTCACACCTCTGCTATATTATCATTGCAACTTGAAAAAAATTGGCTATGTAGATGACTACACCTACAAGATGGTAGAGATTGTACTGTATTCATCTTTGTCCTTGGAGTCCAACACAGTGCATAGCATACAATACGGAGGTAGTCAGTGATTATTCATGGAAAGAAAAACAAGTGGATGGATGTATAAATTGGTGAAGAGAAAAAAAGAAAAAGAAAGAAAGAGAAGTAAAGAAAATTCTTTCTACTTGGGAGGCTGAGGTCAGGAAGATAGTGGTTCAAGGACAGCTCCAGCAAATAGTCTGCAAGACCCCATTCAAAATAACCAAAGAAAAATGAATTGGAGATGTGGCTCAAATGGTAGTGCCTGCTTTGCAAGTAGAATACATCCTGAGTTCAAACTCCAATTTCACCAGAGAAGGAAAGAACAAAGGAAGGAAAGGAGGGACTGAAAGGAGAAAAGAAAGAGAGAATGGAGGAAGGAAAGAGAGAAAGGAGAGTAAAGAGAGACAGGAGAAGGAAAGGAAGAAAAATGGAAAGAAAGAAAGAAAAAAATTAAATGTTATCTCTCAAATCTATAATTGTGAGTCAAAAGTGCAAGAAGCATTAAAAATCCTTTGAGTATCTTTATGGTTTCCTATTAAGGGAACTGTGTTTATATTTTGTTCCTAGTACCCAGGAGAAAAATATCTTAATTTGTAATTGCCTCAACTAAAGAGCCTTTGAAATATGTGCTTCTCAACTTTTTCTTACTAGTATCCTGGAGACACCTGTTCACCAATATGGCAAACATTACCTACATGTGGCTATTGAGAACTCAGTGTATCTCCTGGGAATGAAGAAATAAATTTTAACTATTTTTTAGTTTATAAAGAAATTTTAAGTGTGTTTGAAACAATTTGGATAAGTGAATTGACTTTTTCAACTGTAAATTTTATGTAATCTAAATATAGATCAGATATTTCCAAGAAAATTTTAGCACCCAAATTGTAATGTATATAAAATACATGTTAGATTTTGAAGAGTTACTATTAAATAAAAAGCAAAATATCTTATTAATCTTATATATCCATGCTCATCTTTTAGATGTATTGAGTTATGTGAAGTACATTACAAAAATTAATTTTACAGCTTTATATTATTGTGGCTACTAGGAAGTTCTGAATGGCTAATGTAGCCCACTTTATATGCTTACTGGACAGGGCTGCTCTCACCCAGCCCATGGGAGATAGAGCTTCTCTACTCTGCAATTCCATAGCTGTGGTCACCATTATTTTTAACTACTCTCATAGAAATTTTTGTTGTATCTGTGCCTGACATAAATAGAAAATATCACTAGTTAGATAACAAAACTAAAATAATTTTGAAATATATTTGGTTGATTAAATATTTACTGAATTTTTAGCTTGGAAACAGCTATTGTAATCTGCTTTGTGATTCTGGAATTCAACCTTTATAAATCTATTCTTCAGTTTCCCAGTCCTTTGGCTAATAGGCTTTCAAAGTAAATTGAAAGGTGGGACTTCCTGTCTGTCTTCTTTCCTGTTCCTGTGAACCTCATCCTCAAAGCCTCAGATTTTTCCAGCCTCCAGCTTGTTTTAGCACAACCCCCAGTGCCTACTCAAGGGTACCTCTGGTACCTCTGGTACCAGGCAACATCTGCTTTGCAGAAATACAACTACCAGCTTCCTTTTTTCCCTTTTTTATTTCTAGGACTGATAGCTATTCCTACATTATTATTTCAGAGTTACATCAGTATTTCATTTTTGCTCTTTCATTTTTTCAATACTTAGGTAATTAATTACTTTATCTTAATTTTCCTTTAAAAGGTATAATACAGTTCTGTTTTCCTGATAAAAACATGAGTCCTATATATGCATTTTAAAAATATAAAGCACAACTTAAAGGTCAAAGGACAAGTCATAATAAAAGCATGAAAATAATTAGATTATAATGAACAGATTATAATCAAAAAAGTCATAGGATGCAGCTAAAACATCTGTTCAAGGGAAATTCATAGCCCTAATTGCAACTTTCATTAGAAAAATAGAAGATAGAAGACAAAAACAATGGCCTAAGGATCTAAATGAACCAGTTTTTTAAATAACATAAAAGTAAATCTTCAAAAATAAGAAAGACAGAAATAATAAAAATAGAAGTAGAAAAAAATAATAAAATTAAAGAAACAGTAGGAAGAACGAAGACAAATAAAAAACTAGCTCCTTCCAAACAATATTGTAGTCACATCTGATGATCTAGCTCAAGCACAAAGAGAAAAGCTAAAAATAAAAGAAATTAGTGACATGAAAGGTCACAAACACATAGAGAAGAAACTGAACATATACTAGGAAACTATTAAGAACTTTATACCATATGTTTGAAAATACACAAATGGAAAAAATTCCTAGGAATTTCAAATTTATGAAACACACATTAAAGAAATGAAGTCACTTTTATTAACTACTGTCTCTAAGACAAAAAAAGAAGAAATAAACTTGGGTATATTTCACCTTTAAGTTCAATCAAACAGGAAAGATTTAGAATCTGTTTTCTCTAAGCTGGTCAATAGAAGCAAATAAGTGAGAGAGCATTCCAGATTTTATTTTTGGGTAGGGAGTAACTTTAACACCAAACCTAGAGAAAAGAAAATTATAAGCAATTTTATTTATTAATTTAAATGAATATACATGAAATAATTTGAAATAAAACACCACAAATTGAAATAGTTAATGTGTGAAACAATCTATTTGGAATTAGTTTAGAAACATAGGGATAATTTTAAATTAGAAGACAAATTAGCTGGGTGCTGGTGATTCATTCCTATAATCCTAGCTACTAAGGAGGCAGAGATCAGGAGGATTGCAGTTCAAAGCCAGCCCAAGCAAAGAGTTTGAGAGACCCTATCTTGAAAAAACCCAACACAAAAAAGCAGTGCTGGTGGAGAGGCTCAAGTGGTAGAATGCCTGTCCAGCAAGCATGAAGCCCTGAATTCATCACCAAAAAAAAAATTAATACAGTTTACTATATTATACCCTATTAGCAGAGTAAATAAATAATACTATGTATATATAATCAATTTTTATGGAGAACTTGATGAAATTCAAACCTATGTATAATTTGCAAACCAGAAACCAAAAATTAATTCTAACTTTTCAAAACCAACAGTATACTCACTAATAAAAAGTTTGAATTAAAAAATAGTTAAATGAAAGATTCCCATGTCCTACTTAATCCAACATGATGTAGGACTAGCTGGAACACAAAACAAGATGAATCAATAAAAACATAAGGATTGTCAGTGAAGAGACCAAATTGTCATTATTAGCAAAATTAATATGAGGCTTTCAGTTAAGTTTGCAGGGTATATGTACAATTTATTCACTCAATCATTTTTCTATAAAGAGCTTTAAAAATATACATTTACAGTAGCAACAGAAAAAGTGAAATATTTTTAATGAATCTTACTAAAATTGTATAGGAATTCTATAGGAACTATTGCTTTTATACCTTAACTGTGGGTATATACATACACACACACACACACACACACACATATGCACACACGGAATTATGTTGTAGTAATGCAATGATGGTGAGATTTCAATTCAACCTAATTTGGTCTATAAATTCTATGCTATTACAATAAAAATCCCAGTGGGAGTTTCAGAGCATTGACACCTCATTCTAAAATTTATAAAATAGAGTCAAGGGCCAAGTAAAATCCACATGATTAAAAAAATCAATTTGTAAGGACTTAGCCTCTCAGACATGATGACTACTATAAAATTATACCAATAATGAGAGATTGATAATCGGTACAGAGAGAACAAGAAAGCAGATTAGAAGATCCAGAACCTGACCTATGCATATGTGGAAATTTGGTTTATTACAGAGATAATAAAATATAGATTAGGCAGTATATTATTTTAGAAAATGCCAAGTAGCATACTGATTTGAGGTGCTAGTAGATTTGGTGTCTGGTGAGGACCTGGTCTTCATAGAAGATGCCTTTTTACTGTATCATGACATGATGGAATTACAAGGCAGCTCTCAGACACTCTTTTATAAGGTCAGCAATACCATACAAGAGGGTTTCTATAAACTCTCTTTATGACCTACTTGTTACCACAACGTATCACCTCTTATTGTTGTCTCATCAGAGATTAGTTTTCAAACATGAACTTTGGAGAAGCACAAACATTTAGATCATAACATATCTCTATGATTCCAGCATCTTCCACATATGCCTTATCCAATTTAATCAACTCCTGCTCGCGAAGGAGAACAAGGGGTGCCATGTACAGGAGGTGTCGGTCCAATGAACCAGCCTTGAAAGTGTGCACACTTTTACTGCTCATTTTCTACCGTCAAGAGCTCAACTGTATGGCACTGTCACACTTCAAAGGTGACTGGGGGACTGAAGACCAGCTACTGCCGAAAAGAAGAAAAGTCAAGTGCCATGATTTGTCTTTATGTCCCTGACATAACTGGGAAATAAATGATAGACTCTTTATTGAATAGTTAGAAAATTGCTTTTGCTTCAGGAGAAATAGAATTTGAGTTCAACCACACACTATTTACAAAAGTGTTTTCTACACAAGTTAAAGACTTAAGTGTTGAAACAAAACCTGAGGCTGGGCCTGATGGCCCAACCCTGCAATCCTAGTTGCTTGGAAGGCTGAGATTAGGAGGATCACAGTTGAAAGCCAGTTATATAAGAAAAAAAAAAGTATACAAGACTGCATCTCAACAAATGATTGGGAACGTGAAATGCTTCTGTGATCTTCGCTACACAGGGAAGCAGAATCAGAAGGATCACAGTCCAGACCCATTCAGGCATAAAGTGAGACCTTCTCAAGAAAGAAAAAAAGGACAGGAGAGAAAAATAGGTCTTTTTTTGGGAGGGGGTACCAGTGGGAGGTGGGTAGGCACAAGAAAAGGAGAAATGAGGGCAAACATGGTAATGTATTTTGTGTCTACATTTGTATCTAAATAGAGTAATGAAACATTGAAACTGTTGTAAGAAGAGGGGTAGTGGAGAAGAGGCAGAGTATGGAAGAGGTAAATCTAAGATATATTGTAAGCACATATGTAAATTCACAATGTACCCCATACAACTATTATATGATAACAAACTAAATTTAAAATTAATAAACACAGAAAGGGCTGGCGCAGTCACTCAAGTGGTGGAGCCTCTACCTAGCAAGTGCAAGATCCTGAGTTCATCCCTATACCTGCAGCAAAAAAAAAAAAGAAAGAAAAAATATGGAAAAAAGATGAAAGAATATCTGTTGCCTTGAGGCAGTCCAGAGTTCACATTTACGTCAGGACATACAAATCTCAAATCAAAACAAAGAGATAAAAATAAAGTTTACTAAATTTACTGATACCATAAAATACTGAACACTTAAAACTATGAATATAAATCAAGGGAGCATCAGAACCCAGTAGATAAAGAATAACTAGAAACAATAAGAAAATTATACACAATTATAGAAGAACAAACTGGTAAAGGGCATGAAAAAGTGATCTAACAAAAGAAAATCTGACAGATAAAGACATCAGAAGACATCCATTGTCACAATGAGTCACAGAGTCAAAATATCCAATTAATGGCACAATTTTAAAAAACAAACATATTACAAAAGGATAAGTGTAAATGGGGCTTTGTAGACACAGTCGGTGTGTATAAATTGGAAAATAAATGGCAATATCTAGCTAGATCAAAAGCATTTGCTATTCTGTGACCTAGAAATTCCACTTCTAGTTACATACCTTAGTGAAACTACAGTTATGGGAGCCAAATTCAAGAATGTTAACTGCAATATTGTAACGGCAGAAAATAGAAGCAACCTAAATTTCTATCAACACGAGACTATTTTAAAATCACACTATATTTACACCCTTCGATGCCATATTGTACTTAAAATGAATGGAGCAGAGATGTGTGTAACAACATAACATAACCTCAAAGTGGTTGTTTTGGAAAAACAGGAAAGTGATAGCAATTTCCTGGTTAT
Source organism: Castor canadensis (assembly GCF_047511655.1). Taxonomy (NCBI): domain Eukaryota; kingdom Metazoa; phylum Chordata; class Mammalia; order Rodentia; family Castoridae; genus Castor; species Castor canadensis. The sequence goes on along the minus strand of NC_133388.1, from coordinate 12,103,442 downwards.
TGGACATTGTACGACACAAATAAAGCAGACTATAATACCTTATGATTTGGGACAATAAAGAAAAGTATTTAATTTATATGGGAAAGGTGAATACATTTGATACGCTAGTTTGTTGACTTGGAGAAGGGGAAGGAATATTTGAGGAAGGAATAAATAGGAAGCCTTAATTGCATTTGCAATGATGAATTTATTTCACAATATAGAAGGAGATAATATTATGATTCAACAGATGAATGCATGGGTGGTTGGGAACAGTGGTGTCCACCCCATTGTTGCTGTCTTTTTCTGTATGCCGAGTATATTTTATAATTTAAAGGAATATTTAGAAATAATATTCTTTGATCTTACTTCTCTCCAGGTATCCTTCTCTCCTCCCAAAAGTCTAAGAAAATCCTTTTCCATGATTTTAATTTTCATAATTCTAACTTCATCTGCCTCGAAGGATGGCTCAGCTAAGTCTTGGGGTCTCCTATTGCCATGACCTTCACATGTGGCCATCTGAGAGGAGCTGAGTCTTTAATGGGAAAACTTTAATAAACTCCTTTGTTTGACCAAAGCTGATGGCATGGACAGATTTTTCTAAATTTATGTATAATTTTAAAAAGTTCTGAAAACATAGTTGGCTGTCCATATCCATGGGTTCCATATCCACAGATGGATATGGAACCTCAGATCAAAAGTCTTCAGAAAAATTTTTCTCTATAGTGAACACATAGAGATATTTTCTTGTAGCTATTCCTTAAACAATACAATGCCACAATTGTGTATACAGCATTTACATTGTGTCAGGTATTCTAAATAATCTAGAGATGATTTGAAGTATAGGAGGAAGTGTGTAGAATAAGTACAACTACTATGTCATTTTATATAAGGCACTTGAGCCTCTGAGGCTCTGGTATCCATGGAGAGGGCATGGAGCTATCCTTCTGTAGATACCAGGGACAGCTATATACATCTGTGTGCACAACCCACAGATTAAGATGTGGGGAAATAAGTCACAAGACTGGCTTGTCCATCAGTGGGGGTTGCAGATATCAAAGAAGAGAGTGCCATGATTGCAGGTAAGCTGGGCTGATATTTTAACAGAGGGAGGACAATCGAAAAGAGGAGAATGACTTTGACATTTCCTGCACCATCTGTGCCTATGAGCTGCTCTCAAAAATCTGTCCTTTGATGGACTATGCATGGTCAAAATAAATACAATTGTGAAGTCAGGATAAGCAAGACAAAGATAGAAAATTGCTAGTTATATAATTGTGATATTGATTAGTCTTCTAAATATATTATTTCTGTGGAAACCATAACAATATACATAGGTATAACCTTTGATGATTTTGAACAGTGGCTGTTATCTAGGTGTGGCTGAGACAGTCCAGGTTTCTACAGTTGTTCTGGCTGGCTTGTTTCTTTTGTTCTCAATGTGCTCAGGTTTGGACACCTGCATTCATGGCACATTTATTAAACAAGATGTAAATTTGAATCTTATTTAGACACTAGTGTAAAGGGAATGGTCTCTTGTCTTTTTGGATGGGTTTCCTTCTTGGAAACAGTAAATACAATGATACATCTTTATCTCCTTCACACCAAAGCCAGTCTCTCACTGAGTCATGTTGATGTCTGTTTCAAACTTCCTTATTTTGTCTTGGGCCTTGGTCAAGTTGCCATCATTTCTCAATGAGACAAGGTACATAAATAGTAGATACTAGTGCAAAATAAGTATGTGGGATACCTGGCTCAAATATTAAGAATTTCAAGATGGCGACAGCAACCCAAGCTCAGGGTCCATGTAGACATGTCATGTGTCTGGACAGGTCTCATGCTGATCTTGACTCTCATCTTAACCAATAATCAGTGCCTCCTTTCTTGATTGTTGGCCTTAAATGAGGTCTTCCTCCAAACCATATACCATTTGGAAGCCCAACTCCAACCCTGCCTCTGTGAGAGCATCGCACTGGTCTGACTGGCTCTAAGAGAGCATCCCCGTTCCTAGGGTTGGAGGCAACCAGGACAACTCTCATCAGCTTTCCTTATCTGTCCTTATTGGCTGTCACTTAGATTAGGCCTTGTCAACCTGGACCCTGGTTGGATGATACTGTGTTGTGAAAGACTGTCCTGTGCGTTGGCAGACTGCACTTGGCCTCTACTAGATGATGTCAGTATTACCTCCAACCTAAACTGTCTCCAGATATTGTCAAAGGTCTGCTGAGGGGCAAAACTGTCCACGATCAAGAATCACTCCAATAGATCTTGGTGTAACTTGAGTCCAGGCCACTATAGAGGAAACATATCCCAAGGAGCAGTCATCCTGTATGGCTTAGGTGAGAGTCATGAGTCTCCCTCCAAAGGCCCAGAGAAAGAGGACCAAGAAGGAGACTACACAGTGAGTACAGCTTCTTCCTGCAAGACCACATGACCTCAAAAAGACTGAGGGACCTGGTCAGGACCAGCATGCAGAGAGAACACCTTTATCCTCTCCTCCTTTGGAGAGTGGAAGCTTGTTTGCACATGATCAGCCAGCATGAGGTGGAAAGTCGACCGCTTGAGGGCTTCTCCATTGTGGGATCATCCTATTCCGGCATGTCCTCTGCTCTGACCTGGGATGGCCAGCAAGCAGAGCACACAGTGTGGTGGCAATGCAAGTGCTGAAGACCTTTCTCCCTGTACCCAGTGCACAGGATGTTGGGCCTCCCTGGAAGGTGTCTTAATCACTTATTTTATGCAGTAGAAGGGGAATTCTTCTCTCTCTCAAGTGACAGTACTTGGGAAATTTTGGTATATGAGTCATACACAGAGAGAATGATCTTCTAGAAACCTCATCCCTGGCTTGTCCCTTACCCTAGCAGCTGGGACAAGGTACATCAGCAAAACCTTAGGTGTCAATGAGGCCACCTGAGGCTCTGACTCTCACAGAAGAATGAGGAAGCACAGGGTGGCCTTCATCATCACAGCCCCAATCTGGGAAATGTTGTGTGTGCCCTTGAGATTCAGGGTTTCCTTCTGGTCCACCCTCTCATTTCCACTGGAAGTTTTGTGGCCCCAATGAAATGACCTTTTACCTGGGGTCCCAAGGTTCTGTTCAGAGCAACCTCTGCATCCTGATCTGCATCTCCACAAGCATGTCCCTCCTAGCCTCAGACTGTCCTCTCTTGTGAAAGGATGGGATGGAGAGGCCACTCTGAACAATGAGTCACCCATTCCACAATTGCTTGGGAGAACCACTCCATAGAGGGCAGAAGATTGTTTATTTCCTAGGTCTTCTTGGTGGCAGCACCATAAAGCAAGTGCTTTGAAACAGAAATGCATCTCTTCCCCATTCTGAATCTGAAATCAAGGTAGTTCCAGGAGTCATCCCTTCTGTCACTTCAGAGGGATGGTCTTTTCCATGCATCTATCTCAGCTTTTGGTGGTCACTTCAGTCCTTGGCATTGGGGCCTGTGGACCCATCACTTCATTTGTTGTCTCTGTCTTCACATGGCTCTTCCCTGTGTGTCTCTGTGTCTGTGACCCCATCTCATCTCTAACCAGCTCTTGTTATTGGATTTGCAGATCCTTGTTTTAATTGTATCTGCTGAAACCTTCCAAATAAGCCCAAATACTGAGGTTCGGGATAGATGGAACTTTCTGGGCTACAATTCAACCCACTGTAAGAATCAGAAGTTCACAGCACTGTCTCTGCCTACAGGATCTCTTAGTCTAGAGGGGGTGCATACGTTGACAGATGGCAGCCGTCTCCTCTTTCTCTCTGCACCTCAGCAGCTGACAGATTTATGTCCCCAATCACCTTGTACCAGGCTATATCAGAGACTCATGAGACCCTGAGGAAGGACAAACTCTGGCTCAGTGTTTCCACCTGAAATACATAGGAAGCGGGGAGGCCAGTTGATGGTCAGACCTCATCCTTGACCAACAGAAGTGAACCCTTGCAGATTATCGGGACATCCCCGTGTAGTCCTCCTCAGATAGCCTTATATACAGGAAGGTGGAGAACAGTGACTGAAGCATGAGGAAGAGCTGACCTTGCAAAGAAAAGGGACAATTCAGGCTGAAGTCCTGCTTGAGCAAAGGCCCTGTGGTGAGGCTGCCTAGTCTTGGAAGCTGCCAGTGCTGTGGAGGCCCCCAAGTGTAAGCTAGTGCAAAGCAGCAGTTTCCTGGCAGGGGACAACAATCCTGGGTGGCGCCTGATGGACAGTTATTGTCTAATTAGGAGAAGACACCCACTGACTGTGATAAGCAACAGATGGGTCAGAGAGGGAGACCTAACTAGTGTTTACAGACAAGGGAAGGAGCAGAGGGCTGGGCAGCCCCACTCAACCTGCCTTTGATCCTTAATCTAGGCCTCAGGTGGGTGCACCTGAGCCAGACAACACTAATCAGGGTGATAGAAGTAACACGAGCCCAAGCCAGGCAGGGCAAGAAGACAGAAAAAGCAAGACAAGAGAGCAAAAGAGAATTCACAGGATAAAATAGTAGGACAGAAGGCTTCAGACAGCCTGTCTGGAGTCAACCTTGGCCACCCTGGCCTCCTCTCTGGCTAGGAGGAGAGATGCTGGAAGCCTGTGGTGGAAGCCAGGGAGAGGCCTGGACCACACCCTACAGTGAGAGCAAGAGCAGGACCTGGGTCAAAGACAGGGTCCTTCTGAATGCAAAAGAAGAATCTGGAATAAACAGTACAAGGGAGGGAGGAGGGGAGTCCACTCAGTACATTTGCCCACAGAAAACACGGTGGTCCTTTATCTCCTGTGATGGGCCTGACAATAGCAGCAACAGAAATCCACACAGCCAAGGCCAGCATTTGTGCTGAAAGTTTAATGAGCACTTTAAAATATGTTTTTCAGTGATACTTAAATAAATAAATGTTTTCTCTCCAAACAAACAAACAAACCAAAAGAAAAAAAAAAAAAACCAAGAGAAAGAGAAGGAAAAAAAACCCCAGAAAGTATGGCTTGAGATTTCTGCTACAACTCATGCTTGGATGCTGATCATTTATCTGGATAATTAAGCAGTATCAGCAAGCAACCAGATCCCTGAAACCTGATATTAATCCGTTCCTCTTAATAGTAACACAGAGCTGCCACTAGAACTCAGCCGAGACTTCCTAATCCCCTTTGCCAGTGTTCCAGCACCAGCGCTCAGCCTTGCTTTCCAGAGTGGTCGAGACGTGCTATCAGCAGCTTAAGCCTCATTCTGGCTTTGAATGAAAGTATATTAGAGAAGTGTGAAGAGCCACGGGGCCTTGGCTTCTTCAGGGCGGGAGGGATGCATAACCGCTTTGCCAGAGGGCAGGGACAGGGATGAGGGGCTGCTTTTCATGGTTGTCTCTCCCTGAGGTTTGCGTTTAAATGGGAGGTGGTCAACAACTTGATCTCCCCAAATTCAGGGCATCTGGATTTTGCAGTCTGGGCATCTGTCTGTACCACGTGGCTCTCTGCCCGTCAGATAGACCACTCTCCACCCCCCCCACCCCCCGACCCAGCCAAGGAGAATAAATTCCCACCACTGTCCTTGTCAAACATAGGGGCTTGTGCCTGTTCATTTGATGCCTGGTTTCCCTCTCTCTCTGGGCCCCATCTTGGATTGCATGTCTCTCCTTCCTCTTTGACTCAGGCTTTCACTTCTGCTTCTTCAGTCCTTTGCTCTGGCGCCTGTAGGATTTCAGGTTGTCCTTTGGGGTTTGCACAAACACAGACATTGTCAAGGTGATTAGTCAATAGAGGTTTCTTGTCACAGCATATGGGCTTTCAGAAAAAGAGGGAGAAGGAACCACATAAAGGCACCTCATCTAAACTTTGGGGTACTCAGGGCAGTGGCCTGGTTGCCTTGTTGGCTGCATGTCTGTCTATCCTTCCCTAAAGCTCTGGCATCTTGTGGCTGACTCTGCTGTGCCTGACTCCACCTGCTTGCCTCTGAACACACACATCAAATCCTCCTGAAGATGGGTCCTGGTTGGTTCATCTGGAGTCCATGCACAATGGGGATACTTGGTCTGAAATTCATGATTAGAAGCCTCTAGGCTTCTACATTCACTTCCACTGTCCAGACAGTTTGGCAAAGGGGACTGAGGGCACAGGGAAGCATGGAAGGCCAAGACACAGAGCTGCTCAGAAGGCTGGAAGGTGTTTGGAAAGCAGGTACTCAGAGCATCGAGATTTCTGTCCAATGTGTTTAGACTCAGCAGTCGGCTTTCCTTCCTCTAGATGCCTACAAGGGCCCCACCATACTGTGTCTTCCTGAAATGTCCTTACAGATGAACTGCTGTCCCAGATTACCCTTTAGGATAGGATAGTGCCAGCATTGGAAGGAACAAACCAGGGGTGAAACCTAGTCCATGGGGAAGATCCTGGGGTTAGGTTACCTCAAGCTGAGCTAGCATAAGAGAGGCCGAAAGTGGTAGGGGGGTCATGACATAACTGGGGTATGAGGGACAGTGCCAGGAAGAATTCTAGGACAGACTCCAGCAAAATGGACCATGGGGGCTGTTTTAGGGCACGGGCTGTAAACACTGGGAAGTTTCCTTTACCTGGGGCTGGCATGGATCCCCAAGGCTATCACATCCACCTGTCTCCATAGGAGGAGAGCAATGAACACTGAGGTTCTGGTGGACAAACACATAGGAGCAATGAGACCAGAGAGGGCAAGAATGCTGTGCTGTGAGCTGAGAGGTCATAGGAACACAACAAGTGTTCCTGTGTGGTGAGACTACATGGGCATGGGAGTGTCCCTGAATGGCAAGTGTTCTAGGCACTGAGGACTCCCTGTCTCTTACCTTATCTCTACACTCTTTGTGCCTTTTTAAAAATGTCTTCACCAAAATTACTGTTTTAAAAATGGAAGTAAAATTTATTTAAAATAAAATTAACCACTTCAAAGTAGACAATTCAGTGGCCAACTAGTAAATGTCTTTGTGTCCTTTGGCCTGTGATCCTACTATCTGGAATCTGAAGCTGATCGTTGTTTCTCAAATTCTGTCTCTGGCTGTCTCTTTTCCTATCTCACCAATCTTCTGTCTCTTTCCAGTATGTGTTGGTTTCCCCAAAGGTTATTCCCTGAAACTATGCCTGCCCACCTGGAGGTGTCAAGACCTTCCACTTTCTTTTTCTAGTACATCCGTTACTTCCCAGGTGTTCCGTAAGCTCGAAGGAACAGCTGGAAAGCAGACAGTGTGTCTCTTCCTAAGTGTCAGAGCCAGATGACTCCCTTCTACCCCAGTGTCTTCCTCTCTGGAAACTCCTGCATTGCAGAATCACATGTAATTTTGCTGGGAGCTTCTAGCTAGGACTCTTCAAATGTCAAATGGCACACCATAGATAGTCTAAGGGTATCCCTACCCAGCAGTATACAGATGAGCAGGTCTCTGAGAGAAGAAAGAAGATAGTGGGCATTTTAGGGTATGACTGAGGGTGATCCAGGCCTGGGGATCCAGAAAAGCCAAGGTAAGGGCCAGAAATGACCATGTGCACCTCCTTTGCCCTACAAGCTTTTACAGGGGCCTCCCACCCATAGACTTTGTGTGCTCCTAACAGCCTTGCAGTGGAAAGGCCAAGGGAAGGAAATAGAGGTGAGTTCTTCCTCCACATGACAGGAGCTTGCAGTCATTGAGGATTAAGGGGGGCACAGAAAGCAGCTGGTTGAGGGAGCATCCAGGTCGTCAGGCAGCAGCTTTCAACCTGAACTCTAAGGGCCAATGGTGTCTTCAGGATATTTTTTGACCTTCAGAAACTATATGCAGTATTCTTGTGTGTCTCCTGTATTGTTGAAGTTCACTGCCTATGCCAACAGTCTTGAGATCCTCCACAAGAAAAGAATATTTCTCAGCTCGATGGTCTTTTGCCAGCATCTTGGCAAAGATAAGTAAGCCAAAGAAAGAATGGAAGAAATGACAGAAAGGTATTATGAGAGAGGAGAGGGGAGGGAGAAGGGAGAGGGAGGAAAAGGAGAGAAGAATGTGGTTTGGGCTAGGAATTTATGCTAGAAAAAGGTAAAAGGTAAAATGAGAATGTGATTTGAAGCACGATATGGTGGACTTCGAAATGCTAGATTAGTAACAAATTTCATCTTTGAGCTGGGGCTTTCCCACATAGGCACTGTGACCAAGTTTTTTAAGTGAAAACACAGAACATAGGATCTGAAAAAAAATCAAATATATGCAAAGCCATGCCAAGAAACATAAATAAATCGATGGGGATGACATTTAAAATGAGATCTATTCTGAAGTCCCCAAGAAAGACACAATTCCAACTGCAGCAGAACAAGTTTTCTGACTCATGCTTTTGGCCCCATCATCCTGGGAGACCCCCAACAGCTTTCCCTTGCTCTCTGAGCCAGACAGACATCTGTGAGGGGCCCCAGCACATGTGAGCCCCAGTGGCTTTTACCTCCTCCCATCTCATCTCACAGACATCCACCCTTCCTCTTTATCTTCCAGTCTGGCTTTTACATGGCATTGGAAGGGGCCCTTTACTCCTCACTTCCAACTGCTGTTCCCCAAATCCTGCCTGAGAACTCATTGCACCCAGACCACCAGTGCATCCCTCAGATTCCAGTACAGAACTTTCTCTCATTGGACCGCTTAACCTCTTGGTGCCTCTTGACAAGTGTCAAGTCACAGTGGTACCATTTGGTCATTTACGGGATTCACTAGTTTGTCCTTTCAAGACTTCTATAGAAGTCTTGTTTGTTTCCCTTACCATCCATGATCAGCGCTTGGTAGAACACCAGGTAAAGTGCGGATGTTCAACAGACATCCCTCTTTTACCCTCAGAGGTACAGAAAGACTTAGAGCTTTGGAATCCAACAGCTCAAGGAGGAATTGCCCCCAACTCTGCCACCAGCACCACCAATATATAGCATTAGGTTTGATGCAACTTCTTGTAAACAGTTGTTTTCCTTCTGCATAAAGTAGGCAGAATAATACTGACATCTGGATACTTTTCAGACTTGGAGATAAAAGATGTACAAGGGCTTGGGGACAGTTTTAGAATGTATAACAAATGTGGTGAGGCACCCTGGTTGACCTACTGGCCTATCCCTTAGTTGGCTCCTGTAGGATACACCCCCCAACCCCCTCATGTCCTCACCTCCCATCCCATCTCCAAGAAGGACTGACAGCCACATCAAAAGGCAGCCCTGGGGAATTGGTTTCACTTGCAGGAGCAACCTCTACAGCGTAGAAGTTGGGGTGGGCACCATTTATTTGTTGACAAAACAATAGTGACAAAGAGGAGGGTGGCAGAGGGTGGGGGCACATGTGTATCAACAGCCAAAATCATTTCTACCTTTACCTTTTCATTTTTTATTTGTATAAAAATGGTAAAATGTTTTTACAGGGTGAGCCAACGGGTGCTACAGAAACTGAATTAGAGCATCCTTAATTAATATGTCAGAGTATAAGAAATGATGAAAATATGTATAATTAAATTCTTGCACTAAAACAGGATTTGAAAATGCAACAAAAATAGAGCATAGCTTTTTAAAAAAAATCTTTTTTCTTTTTTTTCCCTTTCTTTCCCAATAACCCCTTCCTCCCCCTTTCTTCCCGAAAAATAATAATAATAAAAAGGAAGCGTGAAGGCTGTGGCAGCTGCTCCCTGTTGTCGACCTCAAAGAACGATTGGGCTTCTAGAGCTGACAGGCTGGTCACCCCCAAAATTAGACACAAATTGTTGAGATTAAAAATTCTCCCCCTATCAGGTGCTGCCTGCCTCTTGTCATAGGAAGATGCCGCAGGCTGTGTGCTGTGACAGCTGGACACGTTGGTTCCCACACAAGCTCACACAGTGATAAGGCTGTTCAAGACAGGTGCTCAGAGGAGCCAGCATCCTCAATAAATATACAATTACAGCACATGAGGGCAATGGAGGGTGATTCATTTATTTATTTATTTAAGTTCCCAATGTGGCACAAAGATGTTGCTGAATGTGACTCCAAAGGTGGCTAAAGCAATTAATCTTGATTAAGCAAAAATGTATTGGCTGGCCCCACTTCCCCAACTCAGAGCACGACTAAGATCCTCTGGATCCAATTCCCCCAACTCTAGAAAGTTCTGGGAAAGAACTACCTGTTTTCCTCAAGTGGGAGGGACAGGAGACTTCCTCAGACCAACAAGGGACCCAGACCCAGGAGTACAGGCATCTTCTCTGAGGAAAGAAAGGCTCCCCAGAGATTAAGTGTAATGAGATGGATTTGTTGGTTTGTATGAGGAGTTTGTTGGGGAGTTTGGAGATTTGTTCAGGGGGTGGCTCTGAATATTTTATAACTGTGAATGGTGACTCTTCCACACCCTTCTCCTGGGAAGGGAAAGGAAGCCTCTCAGATGGGCTGTGGTTCTTCTTGGGAAAAGATGATCCAATGAGAGGGAAGGAAGACAGATTGTCCATATCACATGGAAACAGCCCCTTTAGAAGTGAAACAAGGCCTTTTCCAAAAAAGTGGAACCCAGACATCCAACACACTTGGTCAGTTGCATGCTTTTCAGGTGGACCTAGAGAAAAACCATGGTTTTGCCAACTACTGTCTAATTTACCATGGGCAAATTTCTGATTAGGACTTAATTCTCTCATCTATAAAATGGGAACCATCTTAGCTACCTCCCAGGGTCGTGGCTGGAAATTAAATAATATAATGTGTAGTAGACATGAAGGGAAGCTACCTTGATATCCGTGTCAGGAAGTAGTCAGCAGACAGCACCCAGATTGCAAGCCACATGCACAACTTTCCAAGGACAGCCTCACCTGGCGACCAAGAGAAGTGGAGGCATTAGTCAGATGGGAGCAAGTAGTCATCCAACACAGAGAGGCTGGACTTTCTGGAGTAGGGCTGGCATGACTCTATTGGACCAACATCACAGCCCACTTTCTCTTCCCAATCACCTGTCTCCCCATTTTCCCTTCCCCATTCAATTCCTTATAAATATCTCATTCCCAAAGTCTGTCTTAGCATTTGTTTTCTTAGACCCCAACCAGTGTCAATAGTTCAGCCCCATACCCAGCGCTCAAAGCAGAACTTAGACATTGCCATCAACCCTCCTACAAAGCCACACTATAATGAGTCAAGTCTAAGAAGTGTGATACATTATCAATTGCCATGCACACTTGCATGTGACTCCAGGAAGGGGTCTGTCCGGACTTCTGGGATCCTCTGGAGGGCTGGTAGGATAAAGGAAAAAAGAAAGAGAGAGCATTTGAGAAAGCAAGTAGTCATCCAACACAGTCTTGGGTTCAGACTTAAGGGAATCTAGTGCCTGGAGGTCAGTTCTCAAGAGGGTGAAGAGTGCAGCTTCTCTCTGCTTCATCTTCTGCCCATATGGGGTTCTCAACATACCCTGAATGATTCTGATCCTTAGTCTGGAATACTGAGACCTTGGACAGTAGGAAGAAAATGTATGGATCCCCAAGCAAACAAGGCAAAAGCTCTGGGTCCTCAGGGATCAATAATCCCAATTTTGTCTGAACACATTGGCACAAGTCAAATATCAGCTGGAGACTAGCCGTTTGATATGTAGCTATCTGAGCCTCCCCTCATGTTTCAGCTTTCAGTCTCAGTTTCCAGGCTTGTATTGAGGAAGAGATGAATAGACACTGGAAATACCCAGCACAGCTCCAGGTACCAAGTAGAAGGACAAGACAGGGTCATTCCCCTTCTCCCTGCAAAGACCACTGCCTTGGGCTCAGGACACTTGTAAGTTCCTAAAAGGAACTGGTCTTTCTTCTACCTGCTGTGCAGCTTGGACCAGCAAGTTGACATCTGTGAACTCAAGGGATCTTGTCTCTAAGATTTAAGGCAGATTCTGACTCAAAGTTACTTCTCTGAGTGTCTTTTCCAACCATCAGTACCATTCTCTTGGCTTTTGAGGCCAGAAGGTCCCTGTGTGCCCTATAATACCAACACACAGTAGGCATTGTAAAAATAATTGAATACATTTGAGTACATGGGTGAATGGCAAGGAAAATTCCCAGCACTCAAAGAACTTTATTTCTGGATATCATTGGGTTTGAGTGGAAAAGACAAATAAATGGACATGTCTGTTTGAAGATCAAGTGATACAATCCATTACTTTCAATTCAGTGTGAGGAGGACAAGTGTGTTCTGTGTTAGGATACAGAAACTATGTGTTTCCTACCTCTGCCCACGGTGCCCTCAAGATTCTAACTTAGTGCTATCAAGAGTATTTTCTTCAGAAAACCAGTGTTCCCATCACCAAGGAACTTCTGCATGGTCTCCATTGCTGTGATCTGAGGCATCCCATCACCCTCTTCCTGCTCTGACTATTGTCCTCACCACCCCCCATTATATTTTACCTGTTGCCCCATTGCTCATCTGCAGGGTAGACACCATCTTTCATTCTTCTTCCAAGGCAGTACTAATTAAAGGCTAACCACTGGGGGTTAACCATATTTAAAGAAACACTTGGGATGCCCAAGAGAATTGCATCCAATGGAAAAGCCACCCAAATTGGATATTAGACATTATATCAGACAACACAGCCATACAGTAAATTGACCATCCAGCAGCATGGGTTGATCCCCTGGCTCATTGTCTCTATTCTTGGCCTTGTCCACCTCATGGGACTGAAGCCCATCTCCTCCTTGCATTGGGGACTTCCTCCTCACAGTATCTTTTCCCTCATGGCTCGACGAGTCCCTGTCCCTAAGCAAGTCTATACTCTCAGAGGAAATGAAGCACTGTGCACATCATACTTCTATGCTTACGTGTGCTTGAAAGGAAGGAAACAAATTTTATTATACAGAGAATTTTATCTCCTTATTGTTTTGAATTCATCCTTTAAGATTATACTCTTAAAACCAATAATCTAATTAAAGTGATTTTGTGAATATAAAAACAGTGCATTGTAGAAGACTAATACCCCACTCCCTCACCTACACATGGACATAGACACACACACACACACACACACACACACACACACACACAAATTGGAGCTCAGTATTTCCAAGTTCTGTCTAAACACATTGGCACAGGTCAAATACCAGCTGGAGGTAACCACCAGCTCCACCATTTGTCATGAAGTCATCTGAGCCTCACTTGATGCTTCACCTCTGAGCCTCAGTTTCCAGGATTGTCTATGGATATCTCTAAAAATAGTCTTTTTGTCCTCCCAACCCAAACATGTGGACACATATGTAATATAAGCACACTCAGGACTTCTCATATTTCCCAGGCTCTGTCTTGAGGGTTTTTCACACAGCCTACAAAAGCACAAGGAAGACTCTATGTTTATCCCCATTGGACAGGTGAAGAAATTCACTGGAGAAAGTTAAATGACTTGCTGGAGCTGATAAGTGGTTGAGCAGTGACTGAGTTGGGAGAGGTTGGCTCCTATCTTCGCCTGACAACCAACCCTGACACTTCCATGTGCACACACACACACACACACACACACACACACACACACATACCCCATATCCTGGCATTTGCTGCTGGCACAGAGAACACCACCTGCTCATCTCCCTAGGAGAAGCCCTCTATAGGCCTAAACCCACAGATAACTGTGGCCTCCGCCACAAATATACCACTGAAGCAGAAGAGGAAGCACCTTTGTTGACAGCTTTCCAGGTTTCAGCAGGAAGCACATTCTTCAATTCCCTCCCTGTTCCTGATACCTGTCCATAATAGAGCTTGGGACAATTACTGCCCAGGTACCTCCATCAGGCCCAGGCTGCCCAGCATTCCTCCAAGACACTCTGGAGTCCATGCCTGCATCAGATGAGCCTGCCTGAGAGCCATGTCTCTGTGCAGAGCATCTTTACCCCTTCCAGAACTTCTCTGAGCTGGCCCTGGCTCTGGGCACATGCTGTCAGAGATTGAGTATAAAGATGCTCCCTGATCTGTAGTGAGTGGTAGAATTACTGTTCCTATTTCAAGAACCTCGTCAGTACTTTGTCCAACTTTTTCTCTGAAAGTGCTAACTTCTGCAGGGAAGAATGACTTTCCTTTTATTTTGTGTTTTTATTTCGAAAACTCATGAAAGCAATCCTGTCTTTTATCAGAGACAGGTGTGTCTCTGACTTCCCCAAAAGACCCAGTGTCTCATTTTTGGTACTAGTTTTACTTGAGTTTGAGGCTATTTCCTCTCCAATATTTTATGACTTATCTGAATTCTTTATTTATATCTTGTTGTTCCAAGTAAATTTTTTGTAAGCTTTCTCCAGTCCTTCAATAGTGAGGTAGAACATTCATAAATGATCAAATAAAATCACCAACGATTTTTGATGGCTTTTGAAGTTTTAAAGATGAGACTGGATGTTTCAATTGGACTAATTGGTATTTTCATTCTGCTTGTCCAAGGCAGAGGAGTGAGTTGCTTTTGTTGTTTTGTTATTTTTGCTTTTACTGTCAGTGAGAAGAGAAGGAGGTGAATCCATACCAGGGCAGAGGCAAGTACAGCTACACTTCCAACCAAGTGGCTGAAGATGTCCTCCTACTCTTCAAAGTAGCCAATGGCCGCCCCAGAGGGTGGCTCAGTGTCAGTGGGCTTGGGAAACACTTGCCTCCTGAGCCATCTGCGGGCAGGGAAGTGGCCTGTCTGGCTCTGAAGTGGGAAACCAGCCCAGCTGCTGGTGGACAGGTGTTCATGCCTCTGCCCTGCACTCTTGCTCCCAGGGGAGCTGCAGAGGAAAAGGGATCAGGTGTTCTCATGGGTGTCCCTGTGAAACCCAAGCCCTGTGCTGGGGAGAGGGCTCAGGCCTCATCAGCAGACCGCCCTTCCAGCTGGGGCCTGCTTAAAGCCCAACAGTTGAATGCAGGGAGGTCACAGGCAGAGTCAGCAGCAGCTTCTATCCTATCATGTTTGTTTATTGTCAGTCTGTCCCACTACAATAGAGATTCAACAGGCTCTAAGAGGGAAGGACATTTGTTTATTTCACCCAGACATCCTTTGAACCTAGGATAGTGCTTGGCTTACAACAGTGCTCAATAAACATTTGTAAAAGGAAGGGAAATGAAGACAAGGGAAGGAAAAGGAAGAGAAGACAAGGGAAGAGCAGGGAAGGGAAAGGAAGGAGCAATTTAGAATATCTAATGTGCAGACTCTCAGAATCCTCCTGAGCGGACACAGGAGTGTGCACACACTTCTGTAATATATGTTAGGATATAGGCTGGGTCTAATATAAATGCAAACAACATTCTAAGGGACAGAAAGGGAACTCCTGTGGAATTAATTACAAAAAGACCCAAAGATGAATGATTTCTTAAATGAAGTAGTATTTTAAAAATTGTAGTTTGGAAAACAGAAGATGATCCCTCATCTTATTCTCAAAATATTTTTTCCTAATTATGAGTGCAATATTTTCTCATTAGAGAACAATTGGAAAATGCAGTCAAGTATAAAGACAAAAATTTCAAATTTCCCATAAATGAATCATACTATTGAAATCAATTTAGCATTTTTGGTGTGTGTTCTATTTCAATCTGGTATTTTTTTGTTCAATTTTTTCATAACTGAAGTAAACATATGTATATTGTGTATACTTTAATTACTACTATATAAAATGAATTTTTAATATCTAAAACTCTTCACAAATATTTTAATAGCCTATCCCTGCTATCACATTTATATTCCATAATGTATCTGACCATTTTTAAATTATTTGCTGTTTATATGTGTAAAATTCTCATTATTATGAATAATGAATTGAGAAACATCTTTTTATAGAATTTTTATTCCCACTTGGATTATTTCCTTAGAATGATAAATGACAATGGAATCACTCAGTCAACTAAATATATGCTTTTAATATAAATGAGCAGGGACAGGAAAACCAGAAAGAATCTCAGGCTTGGTAACCGATGTTAGAAAATGGTCTTCAAAGTCATACTTCTCTCAAAATCTTGAGTGTGGGAAGACAGATGGTGGTAGTGGTGTGATGGTGATGGGGATGGCAGTGATGGTATAGAGATGATACTGATGGTTGCTATGGCAATGAGTTGTGACAATGTCTGAGGTTGCAGTGATGATAATGGTGGTGAGGTACGATGACATTGTATGAGGTAAACAAGGTGGCGCTTTGGTGATAGTGATGGTGGTGATGGGTGGTAGTGGGGGTGGTTGTTTTATGATGATAATGGTGGTGGTGGGTGTGATCATGGTAAAGTAGCAACTGTTATGGTGGTGTAGATGGGTGTAGCAATGAACTATCAGGGTCAGCCATGATAGTTGTGGTAATGGTGGTGATGCCTTGGTAGATATGATTGTGCAGATGGTGGTGATGATAATGATGACCAAGCTGATATACATTTTCTCATCAGAAATATAAGTTGGGATTGAAAGAGAACTTCCTTTCTTTTGCTTCTCATTAGTCTTCTTTTGATTTTGTCAGGGAAATTCTACCAACAATAATTGTGTTAGCTCTTCATCACTATGACAAAATGCCTGAGATAATCAACTTAAGAAAGGGATATTTATTTAAGAAATGTTTATTTAGGCTTACAGATTTAGGGGTTTCAGTCCATGGTTGCTTGGTCTGTTGTAGGCACAGTACATCATGGGAGTGCATGGCAGAGGAGATGTATTCATTTCATGGTGGCTGGGAAGCAAAGAGAGAGAGGAAAGGTCTGCATTTCCACAGTCGCCTTTGAGGGCATGCTCTCACTGACCTATGCCCTCCCATTGGGCCCCTCTTAGAAGTTTGACCATCAAACTGAACACCAACCCTATAACACATGGACCTTTGGACAACATGCAGATCCAAACTATGGTAATAGCTATTGCTGTCATGGAAGGAGCCCTTCATTCAGATGGGATTAGAGTAATAACTTGAAAAAGCAAGGTTCCTGGGCAACACTTACAAAGCATGCAGGCAAACCCATCTTCTTCCCTAGTAAGTGAGGTTGGCCTTGGTCTTGCTTCTACCTGCAAAATCACAAATTCTAACAGAGAAAAGATTTGTTTATAGCTATATTTTTGCCTAGCTCAGCAATTATATATTAATCATCTTTAGTATTCCCTATTGATGGACACATAAGCCCCAAGGACATGGATTTCTTTTATCTTTTGCACATATTTCTCTGTATCAGGGATTGGCAAATTATGGCCTATGAACCAAATCCAGACAGCTGCCTATTTTTATATTTCTCACAAGCTAAGAATGGTATTTATATTTTTAAATGGTTAATCAAAAATCAAAACAATAATAATATTTTGTGACAATAAAAATTAGGTGAAATTCATGTGACCATATATAAAGGGTTTTCAGAACATAGTCACACAGCCACACACTTATTTCTTTCTGTCTTGGCAGTGGCTGCTTTTGTACCACCATGGCAAGTGGAGTAGTTGCAACAGAGACCAGAATGCTTGTAGAGTCTGAAATATTGGTATCTGGTCCCTTCAGAGAAAGCTGGAAAGTCTTCTGCATGTGATCAGGCCTTAGTAAATAGGGCACTTTGGAGATCCAGTGGGGAAAGTGCTATAAAGCAGCAAAAGCCTGGACCCTGGAGTTACCTCTCATGCTAATTGCTTAGTCACTTCAGTCTTGGAACTGCAAATTACTATTTGCATCATAAATGCAAGCAGCAACATTTTAAAATGGTCATGACTAAATTTTGCCTTGAGCATCCTAGTAGTGAAGGCAAAAGGGATAAGATCCCAGGATTTTCTCTGTCCCCAAAACAGAAAGTTGTTTAGGTACAACAGACCACTGTCTGCCATAACACTGTAAATAAAAACTCTGCTCACACGTATTGCATAAAGAGGTGAGTACAGCACCCTTGGTGATATCCTCACAGTGCAAACAGTTCTGCTTGTGGCTTCAATCCCAGAGAAAGCCGAAGCTCCAGGGTGCAAGGACGTTTGATAAAAAACAATTCTGAGAGTTGGGCAAAATAGCGTGGCCCAGGTAGAGAATCCCAGTAAGACTGTCTGCTTGAGGGATAAAATCTGAAATGATGGATGACTTGTGAGTCTTTTCAAAACTCCTTCCCAACTTTCACCTCTCTTATGTAACTTTTGCAAAAGTATTCTCACTTGTCCTTTACATCACTGGCCTCAGAGGCCTCAGAGATGGGCCAAGAGACAGGGGGTTGCCAAGCACTTCCTTCCGTGAGCATTTAACCCGGCACCTGGGCTGAGCCTCACCAACGCAAATAAATCATCGTGTATTTTCAATTAGTTTGCACTCTCGCTAGCTGCTGTCCTGAATAATTAGGAAAACAATTCACATTCTGCCAGGAGCTGATCTGAAGTGTTATCTATCCCTGGGATAATTATCTGTCTGCAGTTCAGCTTCCCCTGCTCCTCCCAGGTCAGCAGGGCCGCAGGAGGACACCCAGAGAGCATTAATGAGCTCTCATTGAAGATGTTAAAAAGCTTGTATTGATCTGTTTGTCCAAGAAGGAGATATTTAAGCCTTTCTGCTGAGAGCAGGACAGACAGTGAACCCTATCACAGAGTGTTCTAGCCGCCATCCTGCTCCCCACCTCCTCTCAGCCAGTCTCCTTCCTGAGGTCAGACCCTTCCTGAGGTCAGACATGCAAGTTCATGCCCTCTGTGCCACTTTGCCCATATTTGTTTTTTCTGGGAGGGAAGAGAGAGAGAGAGAATGCCTGCATGTAACACATGAGAAAAAGAATGAAAGCAGAAGCCTGCTGAGGAAGCACAAACCCATAAATCTGTGTCAGTATAGATGAATGAATGAATGAACTGTAAGTGGACAGGGAAGATGATAAAGTTCCTCCTTACCTTAGAATGCAAGCTAAGAAATGTAGAAGAAAGGGGATAGAAAACTCACCATTCGGCAACTATCAGAGTAAGACTTGATCCAGGCTAGAAATATCAAGCATCAAAGTGTAATGAAAAGCAGGTATTTGCATGCCCTCAACCTATCTCAGAGAAAGATACTTATTAATTAAAAAGGGAAAAAAGAGTAACCTCACAGTGGAGAAATCTGGCCGATGCCACCTTAACCAAGTGATCAAAGTAGACGCCAACTGTAATGGGGCTAATTGCCATCACTCGCCTCCCATGCACCTGGGGGGGCGCTAGCATCACTTCCCTGGTGTCCCCACTGAAATGCACAACCTGAATCTCATCACCAGGAAACAGCAGACAAACTCAATTTTAAGGACATTCTACAAAATAACTGGCCTGCAGTCTTCATCAATGTCAAGTTCATAAAAGACAAAGAAAGGTTATGGAACAGTTCCAGACTGGAGAAGACTAAAGCAACAAGTCAGTTAAATGAAATGTGGGACCCCAAGTATGATCCTGGACCAAAACAATTAAATGTATTTTGTTCTAAAAAACACTATTGAGACAATTTGTGAAATTTGAATAAGGTCCGTGGATTAGTTCAGAGTGTTATATTTGTATTAATTTCTTGATTCCCATCCTTGTACCATGGTAATAAAGAAGGCAATCTTTATTTTTAGGAAACACATTGAATTATTTTTGGGGAAAGGAACTCATGTCTGTACCTCACTCTTAAAATGTTCAGAAGAGTTTAACATTGTGTGTGACTGTATATACACACATATGCCTATATCTACTTATTGATATCTGTCTATATCTGCCTCCCTGTCTCTCCATCCATCCATCGTCCATCCATCATACATCCATACAGAGAAGGATAGAACACACATGGTAAATGTTGTCAGGGAATTAAGTAAGGACAGATAGGAATTCTTTGTATTGTCCTTGCAGCTATTCTATAATCTGGGTGTTTTAAAAATTATTTTTTAGATCAAGGAAGGAAGGAGGGAGGGAGAGATGGAGGGAGGCAATAAAGTAGAGAGGGATGAAGGAAGAGAGGACCCTGTCTATCTCCTTTGCAACGTCTCTTGGAATCCACCATGATCTGGGCCTGTTAACAACAGCTTCAGAGGGAGCCTGTGGCCTGGTCCTGCCTCACAGGGTGTTGGCTACAGCAGAGGGTGCACAGGAGCCAGCACTGAGCTGGGAGTTAAGATAAGCTGGGCAACCTAGAGTGAATCCCTAACTTTTCAGGGTCATGGTTTTTCTCCTCTTACCCTCAGTCAGGCTTGGACTTCACTGTTGGGTCCTGTATGGAATCAGAGCCTTCTTTGGATGCAGGGTGACTTACAGAGCAGGGTCAGGTCCTTTGTGGCCCAGGTTACCATTCCAGCTGACCTAGAATGAGAAGGCAGCATGGGCGGAGGATTGGAAGCCAGGCAGGGCTTTGTACCCTGACTACAGTAAGCACCAGCCGTGGGACTATGGAAAGCCATGACACCACTTCTCTGAGCCTCTGTGTTTGCATCTGTGCAATGGGGGAACAGAGACTGGGACTGCACATACATTCAGCAGTCACCCCCTGAATAGCATCTGAAGACCCTGTGCTGGGAGTGGAGAGGGGGGCTTCTTGGGAGAGGAGCAGGGACACAGGTCACAGTTGGAATGGGCTCTGAAGTCAGGCAGATGAGTCTTGGTTTCCCGATCTGCTACGTAGTAGTAACTTCACTCACCAGGGCCCAGCTCAGAAGAACTTGCACTGGCAAGGTTGGCTTCCTCATAGCCGCCCCCCCCACTCCCCCACTCCCAATGCAAGAGGTGATTGGCATTGCTGTATTGGCTGGCGGATGTTGGAACAATTCCATCTTTGTCCCCTGGCCTTACCTAACCATCCGATCAGATTCTATTGACGTGACAACCCTCCCTCTCCCATCTGCCAGCTGAGAATATTTCATGCTAAACTGCTGATTTCATTCTCAGGAGAAAGGCATTCTCCCAAACTAGGCATGCTCTGGGTAGGATCTGCAAGGCGCTCACTAATGGGTGAAGGGTGTTGGAAAAGGTGAGCCCGTGGGATCTGAGCGCACACCTTTTGTCTTTTAAGAGGTCAACCAGCCGGGCAGCCCTAATTAAGAGCTTATATCACAGATCCATCTGCCCAACTTCACTGTGGCTCTTCCCCTGAAAATGTATTCCTTTGCCCCCCCACCCCCTGCTTGAGTACACAGCCCTGTCAAAAGGTCACTGTTATGGAGCGTGGGACCAGGGAGACCTCTGGAGTGGTGGGAGGGTTGTGCTCATCCCTGGTGGGAATACACAGCAGGGACTAAAACACTAGCAATTATCATAGTGCATAAATAAAAGCTTGCACCAAGAGCAGGCACACTGGACCAAACAATAGTTTAGAACCTTTGAGCAGGACAGTTCCTATCAAATAATGACATATTATTGATATGGTAATTTTTCTATTAACAAATGAGTGCTAGAAATGCTGTGATTTTTTTTTCTTGGAGGGGAAAAACATAGCTCGCATGTGCCATCAATAATGATATGTTAATGACCTGCTTCCAAATTTAGATTAAAAAAATTAATTGGCAAATGTCAGCACTGAGAAGATGGCATTCCTGGTTGTGGCCCAGTTTTAAATTACAAATATGAGGTTTGGTAAACTTAAAATTCCCCTGTAACTGGGATGCAGATTTGTTCAGAGGTGGTAGATTCAGTACAATGCCTGGATTTAGATTTGCCCCATTTGACAGAGCAAAAGCATCCAGGAAATGCTGCTTGGGACTCTACTTGCCCTTTCTGTATACTTGTACCTACATAACACATGTGCACCTGCACACGCTCACACATACATGTATACACATACACAGAGAAGGCAGGAAGAAGCCTATGCACATTATCAAAACACATTCTACTGAGTAAAAGTGTGACTTCTCTGGTTTTGTTGTGGTTTTAAAAATAACTTTAGAACCTTCCCTGTTTTCTCCACAACCTGGAATAGTGTAATTTTTTTCTCATATGATGATGAATGCCATTGGTCCATTAAATTTCCAGCAAAGTAGAAATGTCAACAGATCACTAAATTGTGATTTAAAGAAGAGGGTGGTTGGGTGGGGGAGTAAGGAAATGCTGGTGGAAGAATACAAAGTAGTTAATATAGAGAGTGAACAAGTCGAAAGATCTCATATAATAATGGTGTATTATATGCGAAATGAGCAGATTACAGCTGTCCTTGCCATGGGTGGGGACAATGGGGGATAAACTGGATATATTAATTTGTTCAACCGTCATAACCACTTTACACAAACATATGTATTATAACATCATAGTGCACCTTATATGTACACAAAAAAATATATTTTTAAAGAGGGAGAAAAGGAAACATTTGGAGTAATAATGAATAATTCCAGAGACTCCCTCAGATTTATTCTGCTTGTTTCTTTTTAAACTCTCTCATCTTTTCTCTTATTCACTCTTCTTCTTTCTCTGTTTTTTTTGTTTCTATTATACTCATAGCCAGCTTCTCATTCTCTCTTTCTTTTTCCTCCCTCCCTTTCTCCCTCTCTCCTTTCCTTCCAGCCTTCCTTCCTTTCATCCTTCCTTCCTTCCATCCTTCCTTCATTCGTTCATTCCTTCCTTCCTCCCTCCTTTCCTTCCTTCCTTCTTCTGTCCTTCCTTCTTCTCTGCCCTCCTTCCTCTCTCCCTTCCTTCCTTGCTTCACCCTCCCTCTCCCTTCATTTCTATGGTCTTTCCACAAGGCATTTTGATAACTGAGATCCTGATTAGCCAGGATGGGCAGAAGTCAGGCTGGATTGAGTACTGACATTTCTGATTGATCCATATAAACCACTGATCAAAGAGAAACCCCTTGTTTGACTCTAGACAACCTTTTTTCTGGGGTCAGAATCTCTTTACTGGGAAGGAGAATGCTGCCAGCACACCTGAATATTCTGCTCAGACTCAGGACCTGGTCTTTGGACTCCAGTCTCATATGTGAACCAGGGTATTTGGGTAGAGGGGATTCAAAGGAGGCTTCATGGAACTCCTCTGACAATACATGGGTATTGTCACAGGGACATTAGCTGACATTAGGGGCTTTCTGTTGATTGTTACCTTTCCTCTAAAAGTTTTGATTCAGGAAAAAAGTCAGCTTTCAAATGTTCCAGAACTTGGACTTGTACTGTATTCAGATAGTAGCATGGCAAGAGGACTCAGCCCTAATAGGACAAGGACAGTGTGTGGAGCAGATCATGGCTTAAGTAGAATAAGAGCAGAAAGGGGAGGCAACCTCAGGTTCTACTGTTGCCTGCCCCCACCTCATTTCCCAGAGGCCTCTCCAGCCTGGCTCTGGAAGCTTTGCTAGTGACAAAGGGGTCTTATTATTTACACTACCAGCCTGCATCCTTGTTAAGTGCTTTCTGGTTATTTACGGAAGGGTTGATGAGGCAAACAAGGAAAATGACAGGGTAGTTTTTTCATAATTCATTTTAATGTCTGGGTCTTGGTTGTCTGGTGGCAGCTCCAAGGATTCATTTGTCTGTCAGGTGCAGTAAATATTGGAGGGACCTGAGGATAGAGGAGATGAGAACCAGACTTGCTGATCCAATAGTTTCTGGAGTCTAGGAACCAGGGAAAGGAAGGTAGAAGGAGGTGACAGCAACAGTGAGGTCTCTTTGCTAAGTACCAGTGACACACAGAGAACAGCTGTCCTTCTACCAGGCCAGCCAGGAAGTCACTGCAGAAAGGGCAAATACCATGGGCTGCATGACATAAGGTACATGTTCCCCATCCACTGGTTCATATTCAGGCTGGCAGCACTGCACATGAAATCCTGATTTTCAGCATCCCCGGCTCTCGTCCACTCCTGATTGTGAGCAAGTCTTAAATCTGTCTTGCCTGGGATTCCCCGTGCTTACAAATGAGATCTTAAAAAACACCTGCTTCCAAAAGCTCTATGGTGAAGACCAGTCATCCTTATTCCTGGCAAAAGACAATATGTGGTTTTCATCTTGACTGCCCTCATCTTGCATTGATTAGTGCTGGTCTTCCCATCTCCCTTGAGACCTGGCAGGTCAAGTTCAGTAGCCACCAGTGACTTGAATGTGGCTAGTCCAAGTTGAGGTGTGCTGAATGTGTAAGATACACATTGAAGACTTACTACAAAAGAAGAAAATGTAAAATATTTCATCCATAATCCTTTATAATGATCATATGTCTAAATGACAATATTGTGGCTATATTGGATTAAAGGAAAGTATTATTCCTTAGGATATGAATGCCCAAAGGCAGCTGCTTGCTTCCCAAACCAAATCTGAGCAACCTGTGATGTTAGCTTCATTCTCTTAAGAGTGTCAGTTTCATCTGGATGTTCAACTTGCTTTTGATTATTGCCATGTCAAATTTAGTGCTCTCTTTTCAATATATCGTTTTTGCTATGTGTTTTGAGGTCAAATGGGCAAAATCAGCTTCAAAGAGTGAATTCACCCATGCCCTTCTGCTGTTACTCCAAAGCTCTTCTAGAGAGAAGCTATGCCTTCTGTTAATGATATATGAGGACATTCTGGATGAATATTAGCTGTGAAAGGTGTTCATTATTCATTTCTGGTTCAAGGTGACAGGGTTAAGCCCGATAGCATCCTTTTAGTAGGATTAGGCTGTGATAAAACCCTGACAGTGTTTGCTGCTATCTGATGTCCAGGGAGCTCACTGCAAGCACTCAGGGTCCAAGAAGAGACTCTAAGAGGGACAGAAGCCCTTGAACAAAACACATTTTAAAATTTACAATCAGAGACAGACGGGAAATTTTCCCTCTGACTGCCTCATGCATACCTCCTTTGTTTTTTCTAGTGCTGGAAGATAATGAAGAAGTTTAGTGAATATCTGTTATATGAATGGTTATTTGCACAAGTAAATGAACAAATAAAGTGGAGAGAGAAGTAAATGAATTGATGAATAAATGAGTGAGTGAATAAATGAACCAATAGATTTCTGGATAGATCAATGGTTGGGTGAATAAAATGTTGAATTCATTCATTTCTATGTAATTGAATGGGCAGCTGGTAGAATGGCTAGTTGGTTGATTAGATGGAAGGATGATAGATGAAGAAATACATGAATGAATAAATAGATGAATGAATGGATGGATGAATGGATGAGTTCAACATAGTTGTCGTAAGACCAGCTTTTTCTGGTCTCTTGATTTCATATGTCTATGGCTTTTCAAAATGGCATTCCTTACCCATGTCCTGCTTATTTTTTTCTTAGTCCTCACTATTATCAAACACAGTAAAACTTATTTGTTTAATTAATAGTGTTCCCTACTATAATGTGATTCCAGGATACAAAGAATGTCATCTACTTTCTGTACTGCTGCACCCCAAGAGCCTTCAACAGTGAGGGGTGCCTCTCTTTTGCACCCAAATTTTATCTTCTGTTGATTAAGGGACACTTGATTCCTATATCCTAGAAATTCATTTCAAAACGTATTCAAAGCAAACAATGTAAAAGTTATAACCCAACGATATAACTGCCTCTCATTTCTGTACGATGTGCCATATCCTACAGAAAAATTAGCTGAGCAGACTGGACATTCACTCAGACTATTTGGGTAGAATGTGTGACCAAGTAAAGGTTGCAGAAGATGGATTCAGCAACTCTCAACTGCAAAACAGTATAAGGAGGCGGGTTGACCCATCACTATAAGGTAGTTCTCTCTTCCTCTTTCTCTCTTTTTATTTCTTATCTTCTTTTTCCAAAATCATATGCTACAAGATCCACTCAAGTCATGTCACAGGGTTTGGAAATACCAAAGTCTGAAATGGGGAGTGGATTCTTACTGATATTTCTTCAGGTAACAAACTCCAAGTCTCCAAGATCCTATGACATGGAGACCCTGCTCTTCCCTGCATGAGACATTAAGGATATTAGAAGAACAAGTGTCATGTACCTGTGATTCACTTTATACACTTGTTGATATCTTACCCAAAGAAAGAGGTAGAGCATGGGACTGGTTGGTTGGTGGTAATTATTAAAGTAATATTTTCTAGCTTGACTTTGTGTTTTCTTTTTTTTTTATCTTGAGAGGCACTCTCTAGACTGTTTTAAAATAACTTTGAAGTTATTTTGAATTATTGTTCAAAGTTAAATATTACCACTCAATGTTAAAGATTATCTGACCCAACCAGTTAAATAAGCAAGAAAAATATTTAAAAATAAATTCTCTTGCTAAAGCATAAACTTCTTTTCTTAACTTACTATATGGGATGGTGTCAAGGTATAAATTATTTTTCTTTATTTGCTCTATGCCTTTGTCTGTCAACTGAATTGGCCTCCTTTCTTGACTTAGAAGTTTTAGTAATTTCCTTAATTCAGCAGTTGTGTAGCATGCACCATGTATGAGGAACCTTTCAAGACTGGTAGGGTACATCAATGATCTTAGTTAGTTACTCCTCCCTGTGTCTCAGCCCTAGCCCATGTGGTTTTGCAGTGCCTCCTTACTTGACCATGGTGCAGAAAGATGTCCCTCACTCCTTGACTCTAAATTTGTCCACAGATTTGCTTTTCCCATGGGATGCTAGTAAGCATCCCTGAGTTTGTTTTTTACTCGAAAGCAGGATTTGAGACCTGTGAGCACAGTCACCACAAGCTGAGTTTAGCCCAAAGCCCCCAACCTCTGTCTAGCAACAGATATAGAATTAACCCCAACCAAATTCAGAACAGATCAACCCACTTTCCACTGCTGGACATACTCATGAGTTAGATCAATGCTTATTGCTGTATCTTGCTGAGATTTAAGTTGTTTGTTACACAGCTTTTTTGTAGCATTTACTAACTGATACAAAAATAAGTCATAAAACACTTTAAGTGTTAACATTCCACAGTTCTGTGCTGATAGCTTGCTATGACAATATTTTGAGAATACAGTTGATCCTTAAATAGTGTGAGGGCTGGGAAGCGCTGACATTTTATACAGTCAAAAACCCATATATGTATGTGTGTGTATATATATATATATATATATATAGTTTGTTTAGTTTTGTTTTGCTTTGGTGTTTTTGGCAGCACTGGAGTTTGAACTCAGGGCATTGCATGGCCTAGTAAACACTCTATCACTTGAGATTGGCCCATAACCCTTTTTGTTTTAGTATGTTCTTTAGATAGGGTCTCACTTTTTGCCCAGGCTGGCTTCAGACTACAAGCTCCTGCCATTTCTGCCTCTGCATAGCTGGGATTATAGACACATTACGTACTGGGCCCATGTATAACTTTTGACTTTACAAGCACGTAACCACTAATGGCTTGATGGTGGCTAATGGCCATATTTGCAGCAGAGTTGGTTAACATATATTCTGTATGTTATATATTTTGCATACTTGTAAGTATGCAAAGACTTGGGAACTGAGAGTGATCACTTTTTACTGTGATTCATGGTCTAGTAGAGAGGTGAACTGCTCACACAAAGAAGGTCAGAATCATGTGTCTTTAAGTGGATACTCAAGACACTTGTGCTCACTGAAATAGCAATAAGAGGTTGTTATGAAGTTATTACAGTAGCCTAGTATGCACTAACCTTAATTGTAGGCCATCATGATTTAATACTTCTTCATGCTTCTTTAAATTTTCTCAACTGTGAATGGTACCATGTATGTTCTGTAAGTGTATGTGTGTAAATTTTGATAAATTTTAACATTTTACAATAGACATGTATATATTTTATGGTAGCAAGTGTTAAAATAGACAATTACCTATGTATGTTTCATGGACTTGTGACATGGTTAACTTATTCTTAATTGTTTTTGATATTTCTAGGTTACATATCTGAAAGTTTTTTCCAAATTGTTATAAATTCCCAAAATAGAAAAAAAAAATCTGCATCTGAGCAGATCCAGGCCATTCAAACCAATGACTTTTAAGGATAACCATATTTTCATTTAAGAAAACCCTGCTTGATAGATTAAAGAAATGGATTGCTGATGATAAATTTTTATGTATACAAGAAATTCAATGAAGTAATTGTTGGGGTGGATATTGGAAAAGAATGAAATCTCCAGTGTTTTAAATTTCTCTCAGGCTGGAATGTTCATTTCAACAAATGAACCGTATCATTTTAGTGCTTCTGTAACTGTGAGTTAAACCTTTATTCCCTCTGAATTATCCAAGATTTTTTTCTGAAAATGGTTAGCTTTTTATTTTGCCCCTTTTCTTCAAATGTGAAAAAATATTTCCAGGTAAGATGGATGATAATCCCATGGCCAAAGCTAGCATCTTCAGATGTATGTCAGGAAAAAAGATCAGACTGTGGGTATCTGAATGCAGATTCCTTTGGAATCCACTGAAAGTCATCATTGTGTTGATGACACTCATTCACCTGCCACATACCAGGGGGCTCTTGTAGATTAGGAAGAGTAAAGACAGATTACAAAATTCACTTTCACCACCTCCCTTGAGGCTAACGGTGGCGTTATTGTATCCCAGAAAGAAGATATGCTAAAGTCCTAATCCTTGGTACCTCAGGATATGACCTCATTTGGAAACAGGGTCACTGAAGATGTCATTAGTTGAGATGAGGTTATACTGGAGTTGGGTGCATTCTTTAATCCAATATGGCTTGGCTCCTTTTAAGAAGAAGAGAATGTGAATACCAACATGAACAGAGAGCAGACAAGGTGGAGACCCAGATATTTGTATGAAGACACTTGCAGACACTGGAGTGGTGCTACCACTGATAAGGGACTTTTCACACAAAGGGAAAATGTGTTTTTTCTCAACCATATCTCATTCTTTCCACTTTGAATGCTGATGTGATGGCTGTCTGAGATCAATCTCTTAACCAGGCAATGGTAGCCATCATGCTAGAAATGGATTAACAGAAAGAGGCAAAGGACCTGAGGTTTAAATAGGGTTGTCAAGCTTCTGTTCCAGCTCTATGTCTAGGATGTTGAATGTGAAAATTGTGATTTCCTAATTGTTATATTTTTTGATTATTTTGTTTTTTCTTGTTAGCCAAGAACTCTTACCTGGTCAAGCAGAATTAAGCTCGTGTTCTACTCTTGGTATGTGCCAAGGGAATTGTGGTATCTTTCATTACTTACTGTTTTTGAGTTGTTTAGATGGGAAAGATACATGACATGAATTATTGACATAGACTAGTTTATTATGTACCTACTGTGTATCAGGCACTGTTCTCAGTGCTTGGAACACATCAGTGAATTCAACTGACCACAATGTCCCTCGGCAGGATATTCATTTCACCCACTCTTCCTCTATAGGCACTGCACTTGCACTTCCAGGACACCTATGTGGAGCTCCTCTTCACATGTCATCCAGGGGAAAAGAGAGCTGTGGACAGCTATGCACATTTTCCTTCTCACAATGGCCTTCCCCAGGTCACCATGCATTTCCTCTAATGGGGCTCAATTCCTTCACCAATGCAATGTAATAATCAGACAAAAAGTAGAGAACAGAGCCTGCTTAGCATTCAGCCACTTAGGGGTTGACTCTGGTATTGGTTTGAAGAGAGAAAAAGTGTTGAGTCACATGACCAGTCTTCCATCACTACATCCTGTGCTCTGGGCAAAGACCAGAGCTGTGTTACTGCCGAGAAAGGCTCAGGAGCCATCATGGTCCATCTTCCTCATTTTAACACTATAATGGAGGACATCAGGAATCCTTTGCCTTTTCTGCCTTTCTTGGGTGGTCATATCTCTACATCCCACTGGTTTTGTTTTTGTTCTTGTTTTCTTTCTTCTTTTTCTGACAGCCTGCTGTGGGTCTTAAAATATTTTTAGGATCCCTGGGAGGTGTTCAAAGCATGGTAGACAGTCATATTTATGGGTGCCTTGTCTGACTTAAAAAAAATTCTGCACCTAAATTTAGAAAGGAAAAAATGTCCTAACCTGGGCCCTTTTCTATAAGAGAGAGAAGAAAAGTCTAGTTTTTAAATATTATAAATATGTCTTTTCAGATGAGACTTGTTAGAGTACTTTAAAAGAAAGAAAATTCAACTCACAGTATAAGAGAAACTTTAAAAAAAAGTAGAATCTATAAATGGTTTCATTCAAAGGGCTGTTTTTAATGTTGCTGTGGTGACAGATTAAGAAGAAGAAACTTGAACCAGACCTTTGACCTGTCATGGGGTCAAAGGTGGACTCTGTCTGTGTTCGGACTCCTTTGACAACTTCCTGTATAATTTGACTATTATTTGCGTGTCTGGGCACTGTCTGACCTCAGAGTCTGGAAAAATGAGAAAGGCAGCCTGCATTTCGATGCCATATGGACTACAGTGAGGGAGGGCACGTTTAATCAAATTTGGGTGGGAAACACTGTCTGATCCCAGGTTGGGAAAGGAAGCCTGAATGGGACTTCCAACAGACTGGCAGAGGGAGGGTCAGATGACAGCCTGTCCGTGATTTGGGGTGCAAGTCCCCTGTCAGACGCTGGGATGGCTGCAGTGAGATTTTGAATTTGGAAGCAGACCAGTGATGAATGAAAGAAAGAGGTTCTGGTAACATTTCAAATCACTAGTGGACTTCTGCCATGGGAGTCCAGAAAGGCTGCATTTAAAATATCCAAATAAATGTATTTCTGATGCAATCTCAAGTCCAAGTAAATGGGCACTTTGGAGAGAGAAAGGAATTTTTTTAACCTTTATATCTGGTAGGAGACTGTGTACCTATAGAATAATAATAATGACATTACAACAGTTTCATAATTTCCATAGAAGTCTTGATGTATTTGATTTTGTATATTATAAAAAGCTTGTCTCACTAAAAATAATAAATATATTTCTCAGTTTGTGGGGAGTTCACAAACTGTATAACAGAGCCTCTAAACAGCTCTGGTAATTTGCATGGCCACAGGACACTATGACACCAACAAAGGCAAACCCTGGGTCTTATCATGGTAAGACACATGTTACATGTCTGTCTATCTACAGACACAGGATACCAGGATTTAGGAAGAAAAGTCCTGGGGACCACTGACATACTTGTTACTACATACATTTTTGTTGTCATCTTATTTGCCCTTAAAATGATCCATTGGGGTGGACAGTTATGACACAAGATGATCCGGCCTCTTGTCAGAGTCTCCACCATGGGAAGGAGTCTGAACAATTGCCAGCAGCCACAGCTGGAAGGTGGGTCCAAGAACCTGGGGATCAGTTCAGCAATCACAAGACAAATGCAATACAGCTGGCCCTAAGAGTGGTCAGGAAGGAGGGTATGGTCTATAAGAATGCTTTCAGGATACTGCAGAGAGGCCTGGGGCTTCTTACAGAGAGGGGTGGTGAGGCTTTGTGCTGGACCTGGAAGAGTGGGTAGATTTAGGAAAATCAGAAAAAGAGAGAGGAAAGGGAAAAGACACATGAATGTTAGAGCTAGAAAGAAGCCTTCAGATGTCTTTGTGCCCAACTCTTTCCATCTAACACACAAGGAAACAGAGCAAGTGAAGTTCTATCAGATTGATTTAAGTTACCTGATTATGAAAAGGCAGACCTAGATTCAGTCCCAAGCAATGTGACATCCTAAATGTCAGACCCCATGGTCATTCCTAAGGTAGTCCCCAGGTCCTGTGCTTGTAATATCTTTTCTGATACCTTGTGGCACACATTTGGAAAGACAGTTAATCTAATTTCTAAAATAGTTTAAGTCTGAGGAATTAAGTAAGTAGGCTAGTTTTGGTTTTACACAGAAAGATGAAATGTCATGGAACAGGGAGATGCTAACTTGTAGCTCTTTCTGATAAAAGCTAAGATTTTGGTGAAAAAAATGACTTTAGTCATTATTGGCATCACAAAACACTTCAGTTAATTCATTAGGAGAAATTTTTATGTAAAATGCGTCTACTGGCTACTGATTTTTCTTTTCTTGTTGGCAGAGAGGCATTTATGAAGAAACCATTCTTACTAAATAGACATCATTAACTGAGCATTTACTATATATTAGATACTATTCAGTTGTTCATAAATGCATTTGATCTCACAACCAAAGGTGAAGGTTTACATCTGTTTCAGATAAGAGGAAACTGAGACCCTGAGGATTTCAATGGCGAGCCAGGTGCCTTGGCTGGCAGGCTGCATGACTTTGCCTAGGCCCTGCATGGTACCAACTCCCAGAACAGCACTGAAAGAAAGTGGTCTTATTCCCAGGAACATTGCCTGCACTTCATATGTCTTATTTTGCTAGAATGTTTTGAAGTTTAATATTTTATCTTGTCGAATGAGGAATGAAAGGGATATAGCCTATAATAAATGAGTTGAAGACTTTAGATGCCAGGATCCTCCCTGAGATGGAACCACATCAGTTCTTTCTTTCAAGCCTCAGTTACTTTACTTCATCCAAAAGTGAAGCAAAGTGTGTTGGAGACTAGATCCTTCCATTGTAGAGAGGTATTTTCAAGAACACGGGACCATTCTGGTCGGGGGAGGACTGCTCATTTTTCAAAAGCCCCAAGCTACTTTGTATTTTTTAATGTGTTGAACCCAGAGCATGGTCCACAGTGGGGCATGGTCTGTGCCCTGGGTTATTTGTTTTGTGATGAAGGTGATACTGGCATTTGGTTTGGTGATCACAATCACCTTGCCCCTTGGGCCATGAATTCCATTCCAAGGCAAGCTGTGGGTTATGTCAGGCCTTTATTAAATATCAAGAGCTTTACATCTGCCTCTGTCTTTCCTCTGAGACTACCGCCAGACAGCCAAGGTCATGGTCACATATGCCCTGCCATTCCCAGAGCAGACCAGGATGGGGGAGGGAATGTGGGGAGACGCCTGTCTTTACTAAGCCAGACACAAAAGAGCTGTTATTCAGGTTTCTCTGCACACAGCCTGGTTCAAGCTGGAAGACCTACCACGTGCATTTCCACAGCCCTGCCTGTACTCTTTACTTTTGTCTGTGTACTTCATCATGCAGTTCCAGATTCAACTCAGATATGAGAACTCACGCTGGGTTCAGAGGGCTAATGGACTGTACAATCTGTCCTGCAAACACAGGCGTTCCACCATGGATGCTAGGGATCACTGGCACAGCATAGGCCTGCTCTAGAACTTGAGAGCTGATGTTCAGTTATTGGAGCCAAAGGCTGATTGATCCAAACAGAGAGAGTGGTAATGAAGTAGAGTGCTAATGCAGCACAGTGGCAGATGGCAAGGTCACCCCCACCAGGCTTTCTACCTCCTAACTTGTTACCCTGGATGAATCACATTGTCTCTCTCTGCCTCTATGAGCCACATTTGAACTTGATGCTTTGGGTTTCGAGGGGGGCCAAGAGGCTGGCTTGGAGAAGGGTGGGATGGATGAATACATTAGAACAGGGCCATCGTAAGTGCACCACAGACTCTCCTGATCAATATCAGTACTCGCTAGTGGCCACACTGCTGCCCTGGGCCTTGGTGTCCCTAAGTGTAAAGTCTCAATGAAAGGCAGTTCCTGCTCATCTTGCAACACAGGACAGGGTCAATGGAATAAAATGGGACCCCTAGTTCTGGGTTCACAAAGAGTTTTTGTACTAGCCCAGGAGTTTTGGGGGAGAGGACCAGCAGTCCACTGGCCACAAGAAAGGAGGTGCCCAGGAGAATGCAATGCAATTGTGTCACACTCAAGGGGATATCCAGCTTCTCCTGAACATCCTTGGGACCCCCAGGAAGTGAATTCTACCCCCAGAGGCAAAGCTGTCTTCTACCTTCTTTTTCAACTAACTTAGTATTACCCCTTTCCTTCAAATGAGTCCAACCCTTGACAATTGACAAGGGTGTGGACTTCATGTCCACAGTGCAGCCCACAGCCCTGATTCTCACCCCAGCTTAGCCCCTTGGTGCCACCTCACAATCAGAAAAGAGAAACAAAGGAAGAGAAATTAGCAGATGACAAATAAGCAAGGCACAACTTGCTTTTTGTCACTTGATAGTCCTCATTTCCAGACTGTTCCTTGGCTCTGGGAGTTCTTGTGTCATTATCTTCTGTTAAAAGGATTCAGATGACATTATTTGCATGGAAACCCGCATACCAATGATGTAGGCTATGCCAAAGTTGCATTACAATGAAGAGGATGATGGCTGTGTCACATGGACCTGACACTCTTTATGCCATGAAATTGAAACTCAATGCTGGCAGGTTTTAGCTGCTCTTGCTCACATTCCCTGAAAATACATCACTTCTGATATGAAATGAACGTTTTAGGGTGCCAACTTCAGGCCAGCAAACTTTCCTAAACTAAAGCAAGGTGGACCTAGGGAGCCCTCTGTGAGTCATGGAAGTAAGATAGGGTAATAAACTCTAGTCTTCCCCACCCCACACAGCTAGTTTGTAACGACAGGCTCTGCAGTGAGGCATTTTAAAAGCAGCTTTACTTGGAAATGTCTGCAGAAAACCTCAGGGCTGGTGCTGTTGACTACACAGATAGGAGGGGTGACAGACTCACCTGATGTCCACTGGGAAGCATCCAGCACTCCAGTTGGATCCAGTTGGCTGAGTAAAATTTGCATAATCCAGGCTAAGAGCACTGGGGAGGGTGGAATGGGCTGGAAGAAAGAAGTGCATATCCCAGGCAGAAAGTGAAGAAGACATAGCTATCCAGAAAGCCAAACACTAAAACATGGTTCTGATGAGCGATCACAACACTCAGGAAGAAGGAATAAACACAGGAGAAACCTCATTCTTGTCAGACAGGACAAGTGTTTGTCAGATTTCCTGACTGGACACACTGGGGGTGAGATGTCTATATTCTAATGTCCACCAGGCTGACTCAGTACACTAGAAGCCCACCAGCATTGTCAGATGCAAACAAGAGTGAAGGAAAAGAGTTATGTTTTGAAGATCTTACTTGGAAGTTCAGAATCAGGAAATTAAGAAAGTGCTGTCAACAGTAAAACAACAATAACAAGTGCAACACAAACATGATATACAAGGAAGGTAAGAAGGAATAAGGAATAAGAAGAGATTTTCTTTCTGCCCTGGGCCATTGTGTTGGGGTACTTCCTGAGGCCTCACCTCTGCCTTGTGGTCCTGTGAGTTGAACACACTCAAGCCTCCAGCCTGGCTGAGCATGATAGCCATCCTGTGGCCTTGTCTGTTCTTCCTGCCCAAGTTCATCCCAGGCTGACTGAGAGCAGCTCTGACATCTTGCTCCTCTCTTTGGCAGATGTGACAAGCTTGTCAACTAGATTTTCCCATGCTGATTAGAGATTGGGGAAAGTGTACTCTCAAGATGTTTTTGTGTGTGCCTCTGTGATAGCAGGTGTACTCACTGCACTGGCATAGGGGGCATTGGACTATTCTAGAAGGTTGAGTATCACCTGGTCTCCTGTGGTGTCTGTCAAAGGACATTACCTGGTCATCCTCACAAGAGCAACCACTTAGATGGTTATACCTACGTGCTGGACGCTGTCATGGGTACATCTTTATTCTCATTTTATAGAATAGATGAGGAGGTTGTGTCATCAAAATGAACCAAGCAGCATGTCCCCAGTTACCAGGAAAGACTTGAAGGATCCCTTGAGAGTCTTGCTCTAACCACCATGCATTACTACCTTTCTTACCAGGAGATTATTAAATGATATTTTAATTGCATGAATCATGAAAGAGCATGTCTTTTGAAGAAAAGTGATGAAGAAGCCATTAAGGTCATTGTCCCATTGGGCAGGACATATTTACCTGGTTTCAAATGAATTGAAGAACTCATTTTCTTGCAAACTAACTCCCTAACCTGCGGCAAACAACACATTCAGTGATACAAAGTCATTCAGGGGTGTAGAAATCAAATATTATAATTAAATTTTTCTCTTGGGGGGGCTTTTTCTGCCAAGTGTAAGTCCCCATGGTGATCAAGGGACAAAACATAAAAGCAGGGGGCCAGTGAGAACTCCCAACACTCTATATTTTTATTGATATAGCTGAAATATAATTGAAACATCCTTCAAAGAAAACCACCCTGGCCACCCCTTCACTTTTGATAGGGTTTTTTAATCAGGAGACATTGTTGCCTCACAATGAATGCAGGGAGCATTTAAAATATTTTGTAGATGGAGTGCATTGCTTCTGACCCCAGTCAAAAGACCACATAAAAAGGCACTGAAAGAAATTCACTTTGTGTCCTCTGGGCTTAAAGCACCAAGAACATGTGGAACAGGCTAAGGGTTAGATCTAGCAGGAGGAAAGATTTAAGCACTAGCAAGTTGGAAAATGGAGGCCAGCGTCTTTGCTACCGGGGAAGAATGTGGCTCCATAGACCCAAGGGATGCTAAAAAGATGTTGAAAGTCACTCTTGAGTTGTGACATAATTGATTTTTTTTTTATCTCTTGTCTTAGCTCACTGATTGTCCAGATGTGTCTGGTGGACTCCTGGTCTAGTGGATGCTTCTTCTTACAAATGCCCCTCTGTCACCTAATTTTGGGACATATTCCACACTGCACCCACATCTTGGCCTATTTCAATGCTCAGTGGAGTATCAAAGGCGCTGGGAAAGTGACTTAGGAAAAAATGTTTGTAAGATTGTATTACTTATTATTTCTATTGGGCCTGTTGTAATCTTCAGGCTATCATCCGGGATGAGGTGTCTGACTCATAATAAAAGAAATTGTACAAGGGATCAGAAGAGGTCTACAGCAGCACACCTGGTTTGCTCTTGGCCTGTCTGCCTAATGATGACCTCCTTCTCCAAATCCTTCTCCCCTAAATTCATCCTATAGCAAGAGTGTCCAGGAATGAACTAAGTGTCATTATTCAGGATTTTTTTTAAGTAAGGAGACAGATAATCTGATTTTATTAAGATGAGAGTGGAGGGGGTTTAAGACACAGAAATAAATAGCAGAAAGACTACAAAGGGGAATAGAGGAAATACCTTGGGAGTTTTCCAGTTTCTGAGCATCCACAGGATAGCAAAGATACCTCTACGGTGAAGAGTTCCGAGGACTAGCCCAGGAAGGCTTGGGGTGTGGGGCAGGAATGTCAAGTACCCCTTGACTACAGATAGAATTTAAGTGTGCTTCTTATTGATGATAACAAAAATAATTCCCTTTTCCAATTAAAAAAATCCAGTATCTTTAGTAAAATAAATTGGACTCGAAAAGTAGAAAGAAGAAATATAACAATCAATTCGCATCAAAAGAAAATTGTGATATCCATTCTTTGTATAAAACACAACTCTTTTATTATTTATTATTATTAACACAGCTAATATATTGTGTCTTCAACTTTGTAAACTGAGCTTCTTTAATGCTCTTCTTCTGCTTTTGTCATGTTTTGGGTTTAACACAGAAAAAAGAAACAGGTATCTTATCCAAATCATCATCTTGGATGATTTTCTAATGTTTTTCAACTTGGTGGGTCATGGCTTAACCAATATTCTCTTGACGGATAATTATTTTTCCTAATTTGCATTTTAATACAGCTGCACAACTGATAGGAACATCTTTGTGCACAAAACTTTTCTGTGTAGAAAAGTGGATGGAGAGTCATGGAATCTTCGTGAGATCCTTAGTGTATGAAAACACATGTCAAACATGGCACCAATATGCGGATTGATATACAAAGTGTCATCTTCCCTCCACCATGATCATACTTACTGAATTTCAATCTTTATAGCACAAAGTCCTTCATCCAAATCTAGAGTCATAGACGCGTCAAAGTTAATGCATTTGAACTTCTCAGTTTTGAAGGCATACTTCAGATGTGAGGCTGGAAACCTAGGGAGGTGATATAGTCTTTCTCAGGCCCAAGAACAAAAGCTTTTTGAGATTGAATGGGGGAGAAGAGAGAGAAAGAGAGGGAGAAATGGGAGAGTTAGTTGGAGGATTGGGCTCTGCACCCAGCTTCCGGACTCTGTTTTGAGGCTAGGGGATCCAAGAGTCAGGAGGACCTGCAGCCCATCCCATCTGTAATCCAGATGAGCCACTCTTGTCTCCTTGGTGCCTCAGCCATCAAGGAGTGCAACCTATGGGTGTAGTAAGAGGTTGCATCCACCTCAGTCCTCTCATGAATCTGAGAAAGACACTGGAAAACAGAAGAATCTTCCAGAGTCTGAAATAATGACATGGAGAGCTAAGGAAAGGCTGACTGGGCAGCTGAGCATGATGAGGCCCAGTGAGGCATGCAGGTCATGAGGACAGTTCCTGGGGGGGTCCCTTTGTGTAATCACAGGAGGCACATGTTCCAAGTGACAAGACCTGAGAGCCATGCAGAGGAGCAAACTCTGAGTGGGAGCAGCAGGTAAACACTCCCTTCCAACAGCAGCCCTACCCTTAAAATAAGCTCTCGACAGCTGCAAACCTGCATCAAAGAGGAAACCACGAGGACCCAAAGAGCACTGGGACAATGCCACCCACAGAGCCAGCTCCCAGGGGTACCTACAGAGCTGGGGAGTATGAGGAATCTGAGACTCAGTGGCTTCCCAACATCCATATGACAAGAAGAAGGGCTGGAGATCATGGCCTTTGGACCTTGGTCCACTCCTTGGGAGAATCCATGCACCTGATGGACTGCAGTGAGGACGGTCGGTCGTAGCAGTGTCTTAAGTGACTAGTGCCTGACAAAGAGAGAAAGTAAGGGGGATCATGGGCACAGGCAGGGAAGGCCAGGCACAAGCAGCCACAATGAAGACAACAGCCAGGGAGGCACAGCTCTGAGGCTACCAAGGCAGCAGAGCAGTGGATTCATTGATTCTGTCTTTCCTGAGTTTGTTTACTGTGCACAGGGTGACATTCCTGTCCTCTGCTCAGGGCTGGTGTACGGCACGTGGGGACCTGGGCTTTGCTTCTGTCCTTTTTTACTCTCTAGCCATAGAAATCAGACAAGATATTTTTCACCATAACCCAGTTTCCTCTTTTGTAAGGGTGTAGATAATGGTTCTTCTTCAAATGGAACACCTGTGTGAGAAAGAGCCAGCACAGGCAGAGATCATTATATTCAGTGGCTGTCACTTTTCATAGGCTCCCTCCTCACTGGCCCTGCACACATCTTCCACCATTCTTGTAAATCCTGGAGATAATCATTCCATAGACCAAGTAATAAAGATTTACTAAGTGGGATAAACTGGCATTAGATCTTAGACTTAGTGTCCTGACTACTTTGTGTATATTCTTTCTGCCTTGGATGAGAGGTGTGAACAAGATCCAAGACCAAGTTCTTTGTCTTCAGGCCACAGTGATCGGCTCCAAGTGTGGTCGTGGGCCATCTCTTCACTTTGCTGGTGTTGTTTACAGTCACATCTGGCCACAGGGAGTGGCTGATCTGAGAATTCGAAGGTGACATCCAGGCACAGAAGAGACCAGAAACACTAAGTAAGAAGATCTTCAACTCAGACATCATTTAATTCCTAGGCTAGACCCAAACTGCCCACTCTGTGGTTTGGTTAGGATGCAGTAACTCTTCATACTTTAGCTAATTCGAGTTGGGTTTCTATCAACTACAACTGAGAGAAATTCCTGGTAAATCCAGTATTTCGGCCCAAGTCCATCTAAACTTTCAGCCTGTACATGTTCGTTCGGCTCTTAAGCAGCAAGAAAGAACAGAAGGAGGTAAATGGGGAAGAAATACTTTCTTCTATTTCTTCATCTTTTGGTCATCATGTCAGGACTTGCTTGGGTCTCTAAAGAGATGTCCTAGGTAAGCTTGGAATGTGTGCATGCATTTTCTAAAGAGTGCCCTTTCTAAATCACCTTATTTTGATGTAACTGCAAAAGGCAGTACTATTTTGAGTTCTTGCTAGGATAAAACTAAAGCTGTAAGCTAGGGACTTTCATGAGAGATTGCACTGAAATGTCAACAGATGGCTTGCTAATCATGTTAAAAAATACTCATTTCTTTTCAAAAATGGCATTTCTCCCCAGTAAGTAGATCAGAAAGCAATGTTTATGATATAAAACATATTAGTCACAACGTGGTTTAATTACCCTACTTAATCATCAAGGTCATAATGATAACTGTTTCTAAAAATTAACACCTCTTTCCTTAGCAAGGAAGCTCACCCCAAATGCATGGTCAGAAGTGTCGAATTGCTACACTTGGAAGGCTGTGTACATTAAAAGGATATGCAGTAGCATGACAGAGAATGCATACAACAGTTCTCAAGAGGTTTCCATGAATAACTTGAGGACAGTCCAAATATTTGTTGGTCCATTTTGCCTAAATCAGAGGTCATATCCTTCTCCATCAGAGAGGAGGGACTGGGGCCTGAAGAGTGTTTGGTCATGATTCTCCACTTGATCTTCACAAGCAGTGAAAACAGTATTACAGACACAGGTAGCCCTCCACTCTTGTTTCTGACTTGTTCTGCCCTGCATCCACCTGAGGATGTCCTCCAAGGTTTTACGCTCGTTCCTTTTCCAGCTTATGTTATGGGGCCTCCATCATCCTGACTCTATCTTTAAACTTCACACTCTGGGCTGTCTTACTACTTCTCTCCAAGAGCAAATCTCTCCTCCTACCGGCGCCAGCCTTCCGGCCCCAGATCTGGGAGGCAGCCTTCTCAGCCAGCATCCTTTCTCACCCCCTCCTCACCTCCAGCCCCCTTTCAAAGGATGCTTCAAAGAACTGTCACATCCCAGTCACTTGGAATTTTATCAGATAAGCTAGTTCCCACACCATGTAACTGAAGCCTATCTTGTTAAGCATCCTAAACAACTTTTACCTCTTAAGCCATGAGGCCCTTCCAAAATGCATTCTGTAGATAGGAAGGAAAACATGCTTGGTGTTAATTCTTCTTGATAATTCTGGGTCATAATTTTGAATGTGTGTGATGGTACTAACTGTCACTTTGCCAGATCCACAAAAGGGCCTGGGACCATTTGACCCCATATAAAGAGATCCCCGGTTTCTTATGTCTTAGTTCTTGTATCCTGCCATTCAATGTGTTCTTGAGTCACAGTGTCCCTTGCTCTTGGGGTCTCACCCATCATT
The DNA here is from genome assembly GCF_047511655.1 of Castor canadensis. Taxonomy (NCBI): domain Eukaryota; kingdom Metazoa; phylum Chordata; class Mammalia; order Rodentia; family Castoridae; genus Castor; species Castor canadensis. The sequence continues at coordinate 12,062,845 of NC_133388.1, read as the reverse complement.
TCTGACCTCAAACCCTGCCTTACAACATCTGTCACATCTTCAATCACCTAAGGTAAGAGGCGGGCATCTTCATGAACAAGGGCCTGATGGGAACTTGGGGGGACCTCGCTGTAGAGCTCCCGCCTTAGAGGAACCTCCTGCACTCTCACTTCCCTCTGCTGGGGTGCTGGCTGGAACACTGGGAACGCCTAGCTTCAGGTCATTGCCTTGTCACCCACTAGGGTGCTTTGGGTAACTTACTTAATGTCTTCTTCTGCAGAGTAGGCGCAATGCTAGTGCTTTATTCATTAGAGTATTCTGGAGATTAAGTCAATCAAAGTAAAGCAACCAAGGTTCTATATATTTAATAAAGATTAAATAACTTGGATTGCTTACTTCCTCTTTTAGTCCCTCACTGCTCTGCATATAGACACAATCATAGCCATGATGTCATTTACTTTGTCCACAGATGTTGAGATGTTCAGGCCCTGTGTGTAATTTATTTCTTTCAAGACAAGCATTTTGGGTGAGTAAGTGCTATTGCCCTTCTCTGAATTTGTAACCATTCTCATAGGTAGATGGGAGCCCCAGAGTTTTGTGTCATGTCAGGATTCTTTTATATCTTATCCTCCCTCTTCTGACTTGGCACAGGGGAGGATGCTAGCAGTGAACACCAAGTCTCATGGGCTCCATCTCAGCTCTGCCTGCACAGGCAGGGCTGCGGTTGTGAAGCCTCAGCATATGGAGTATAGGGACCCTTGTTATGAAAACCAATATAAAGTTATATAAGACATCGACATATATTTTAAGAGAGGAAATGCATTTCAGCAAATTATAAATTCTTAGAAGTTGACAAATATATAGAAAAACAACATAATGTTTTACTTTACTGCCTGAAACACCTCAGAAATTCTTTATATCTGCATTTGTTTGCATTGCATATATCATTAAAATTCTGCAATATTTTCTCTAGATAGAATAGAATTTATGCTTCATTTATTTTTTTATTTTTATTCATTATAGTGTGGAAAGAGTTTCTTTCAACTTCATGATTCATTATTGGTATGATCATGTAGATTATATAGACTTTTAAGATGTGAATGGGGTGGAAACCATGGTGAGATTTCTTGTGTAGGTGAGCAATTATCAATGCTTTTGCTGTTTATAGTTTTAGCCTTACCAACCTGGTTCCATTTAAAGAAAGCATTGAATTTATATTTGAATATACCATATACTACTATATTCCTGACAGGATAGAACTTCCATTTTTACCAGGCATTAGGAAATGATTTCTTATAATTGTACACATCTGATAGTGGAAGAATTTTTCAATAAATAAGTTTTTGCCTCTCTCTCTCTCTCTCTCTCTCTCTCTCTCTCTATATATATATATATATATATATATATATATATACATACAAATATATATATATATTTTGTGATACTGGGGTTTGAATTCAAGGCTTTGCACTTGCAAAGCAGGTGCTCTATTGCTTGAGCTGCAGCTCCAGTCTATTTCACTCTGGTTATTTTGGAGATGGGATCTTGTAAACTATTTACTTGGGCTGGCCTCAAACTATGTTTCTCCCAATCTAAGCCTCCCAAGTACCTAGGATTACAGGCATGAGCCACTGGTGCCTGGTTGCCTCTATATTTTGAAAGTTGATTTTTCCTTCTTTACCCACCTACTTCCAGGACTGAGCACAGGGACACTCTCATATCCCAACATGAACTCTAACCACACCTTTCTCACCTGTCACAGTTCCAAGTGAATTAATACATGGGCAGGAAAAGTAGCACCAGAAGCCAAAGCATTACCACATCAGGAGAGCAAACAATATTTAACTACACAACTGTGTACACATGAACCCAAGCTGTATCTCCATATCAGAGCTTTCTCTGGGTCCCCCAAGTGTCCTGGACCTCCCCAGGTTACCTGGGGCCAGGGTAGCATGAAGGAGAGAAAGTCAGCAGAATGGAAGTTTTCATGCTGTCAATGTGGACAGAATATTATTTTAGGATAGATATGCCAAAGACCTATGACCACTTGAACATATCCCTAGGGTTCCTTCTGGGACCTGAAAGGAGCTGTGCAGGGTGAACCCGTGTCTTAGGATTCATTAGCATCAAGAAACATATGTCTTTGCCAGGGACCTCTGCTCTGTGTGGCCCCACTGGGACAGGAGGCTGAGTCAGCCAGTTCTTGTGCCAAGGGCTGTGGAGCTTTGATTTTGAGTCTGCTGCCAGGAAGATGTGGGGATCAGAGCTAAAAGTCGTGTTTACTCAGCACTGGGAATTATTGCTATATGTGTTTGAGATGAAAACAAAGAGTTAACTAATCAAAAGAAAGGAGAATGGGGGAAAATGTGTGTCTCAAAGATAGAGACCCAGGCTTTGAGTGAGGGCCCCGGAAGTACAGACTTCCCTAGAACTGATTTGATTACAGCCTCTTCTGAGGCCTGCTCTGGGGCTTTTCCTGAATTCTCAGGAGATCATGCTATACCCTCACAATAAATTCCATTACTTGAACACATCTCAGTAAGCACTTTCTCCCTTCAGCTGAAAAGTGTGCTGGGGTCTTTATCTGTCTATAGCCTTAGTGCAGTATATGCTGCCTCTAGTGACTTGTGTGAGTTATTAAAAAAATTAACTAAACTATAAAAAAGGCCCAAAGCCATTTCTGAGATTGACCTTGGAGTTAAGCACCAAGCTCTGGGTGTCTGACTTAGCTGCTCTTCACCAGTGTTTAGCCCTTTGTTGTTCTTACACTGGTTCTGAGCAATTGAAAGGCTTGTGAGTAGTGTATGGGAAATGGGGGCTTCTTCTTATATGAAGCAAGAGTGTGAACCTTCAGAAGTCATTGTAGGGAAGAGGGAAGATTAATGCATGTGCACCCCAACTTTAGGGCAACTCCAAAAAGAAGTTTACCCTTGGAAACCACAGGCACACGTAAATAGCTTCCAAAAAGAAAGGAAGACTCTTGCTGCTCAAATTTTGTTTTCTCTCTGATGTCTTCCTATTTCTTTCTGGTAAGAAGCCTTTAGTATATACGTGTGGTGTATCAGTGACTATTCTAATCACTTCAAAAGACTCAAGATGGAATCTTTACTTCATTGATAAGCTAATAATTACATTGTTTAATTTAAAAATTATTGTCTAACATCACTATGATCTTCACAAAGAAGTTCTGAGAAGTTAATCACACCAAACTCAACCACAGAGCCTTCTTTTTTCTGGATAGCACCATCATCTTATCTTCTTTTTCTTATTGAAAAGTAGACTTATTTTTATAATCTTACAAAACCTTTCTCATGAGTAAATATCCATATAAAAATATGTATTCTTAGACCATTAATGGTGGCACAGATCTGTAATCTTAGCACTTGAGAGACTGAGGCAGGAAGATGTTGAGTTCAAGACCAGCTTGGGTAATATAGGCAGATCCTGTCTCAAAAATAGACAAAAACAAAACCAAAAAAATCTCTTCCTTGGATGCCATACATCAAACTTGAGTCAAGTGAGAAAAGATGACTACCTATTTGACAATTAACTGGCTATTTCCTAGTAGTGTTTGCTGTGCATTCATTGTACTTTGCCCCCTCCACTGGCTGGAACAAACTGTCTCTGACAATAAGCATTATAGCATTCAACTCCTGTTCTTTCTTCACATCCAGTAAATGGCTATGGGTAAACTTGGTGCTGTTTGGTTTCTGAGACCCCTCCCTTCATGGGATTGCAGATTTTGTAATGATCTATTCTGTAACTTTTGCTTTTCCAGCTCAACTTACAACCTATATTTGATTACTGCAAAGTCCCTCTGTTGAACAAGCAAAAGCATCATCCTTATCATTATTGTGACAAATGAGGAAAGAGAGAACTAGAAAATTTTCAGAGACTTCTAGCCACAAACAAGAATTAGCTAATGGGGAGTTTGCTTTCTGCAGCTCTTTCAGCCTTCAGCCAGATCATACTGTCTCAGATACATGCTTCTCTGAGGCCATGGACTATGTGGATAACTGAAAGAAAAATATAGACGTTGTCATGATAACTATTGTTGGCACATCCTCTATCCCAGATCCTTATAGATATGTGGGTGTCTGGCTTGTTCCCTGACCCAGCCATTTTTGTTAAATGCATCCATGAAGATTGGTAGCTAAATTATAAATTCCAAGACAGAAGAGGCAGAAAATACTCTGTTAACCCTGATACAGAATCCACAAAGGATGGAAATTCAACTACCCTACCTTATTAACTAAATTTTATGCTGATTTATTTGGCCTTGAAGAGCAATTTCATCAAGGTGTCAAATCTGTATGGCATCCTCTACCACCACAGAGTGAAGCTGTTCTTAGGCCCCCAGAATGTGACTATAAGCTAAAATCCTGTCATTGATTTTTCATGTTGGTGTTCTAATAACCGGCAGGTACATCTACTAAACCTTCTGTCTTGTTTGTTTTTCTGGAATGTTCTGAGAGTTGCTAGAACCCTTATGCCTACCAACTACTAATAGGTTGCCCAAACAGTTTGTTGTCTGTGTGTGACCATTGTAATGCCAAATGAACATGGGCCTGGTGGGACTGTAGGTGGGTTTTGGAATTTTATCCATGCCTCAGAAATTTAATGGCCAAGTAACAATGGAGACAATTAAATTTTTTTTTTTTTTTTTGCTTTTTTGGCTGATATTGCTTTGGTTTTAATTTAATAAAATAAATGTACTTTAAAAAAATAAAGCAAACTAAGCATTATATCCAAGAACCCCACAGACTGACTGTCAGCTTAAACCAATCTGAAAACTATGCCTTTTAACACAGACATTGGACATGAAAAGGACCTCGTGGGTCATGAAGCCACCCCCTGCCAATATCACAGAGGCACTGGGCTGCTTTGGGGGGCGTGATTGTCTCAAATTGCCTTCCATCCAAATCAAGGGAGGGTTGGGCAGAGTCTGCCTCCCGTTAGTCACGCCCTGTGGGGTGAGACACAACCATTGCTCCAGTCTGCAGCCGCCCTCTCTGGCATGGCCACGATTCACAAGCCTCTCTGATCAAAAGGAATGGGAACCATCACCCCATCTCTACCTGACTCTGAGCTCTGGCCAAAACTTTAGGCATAGAATTTGAGTGTTAAGGATGTGCAATGGGAAGCTTAAATATCTCCAAGAGATCTCCTGCCAGGTCTCCCACATAGCCATGGGGTAGACAGCATCACCCATCTCTGTTGTTAATCATGGTTAGCCTGTGATGGCTGTTCTGATGAAGCATTGGTCATCCAAACATTCAGTTTCATCCAGTGGGAAATGAACCTTCAAGATAATGAACCTGCCTTCAGGCTGGTTTTCACTCTTCACTTTTGTTTAGGTTTTCTATAGAGATAAGGATGAGGAATTTCATCCTGATTTTAAAATCAGCCCCTATCCCTGGAAGACAACTTATATCTTTTTGTCCAGTTAGTTGCTGAAGTTTAACTCCCTTTAAGGAATATTTTTGTCATAACTCACTGCTTGCTGCTGTGTTGATCCAATTATTTAGAACAAGCAATCTGTCACTCCATTGCTCCCTTCCAATTGTTTGGCTTTGGTGGCAGTGCTAGAAAAGAATCTACTTTCACTTTTTTATACAGTGAGGGACAACCCAGAAAGACACCTTGGATGCATATTTCCTAGGTTGCTGGGGATCAGACATCTATGTAACCTGGGCACTTGAAGAGCAGAGAGTACCCTTTCAGATAATAAATGTTCTGGAATATGTGAATTCAGCCATGTGTTTTGGCCATTTTAGAAATAACACTTTTCCTCCTAGATTCTCTGCCAATGCACATATCCTGCTACCAAAACCCAGAAGCTTCCTGGGGCTGTTTGTGGGGGATGATCTGGTTAGTTCTATTAATTAAAATTGGTTTTTCCTTACTCTTAACTTGCTTGCTTTTGGCTGTTGTCATCTTGCAAACATTGTAAATCCTGAAATTCATTATGGATGTATGCATAGATTTTCTCAGAACCACAAAGAACATTCCTGACCAGGAAAATGTTTTTTTCATTTGTGAATTAATTTACTTAAAAGAATTAGAAAACTATAAGAATCCAATATAATCCAATGGCAAAGAGATCTTTTTAATATTAAAGGAGAGACCAAAGGCAGAACAAAAAAAGGTATGGAATAAGAAGTTTTTAAAAATTAAGTCTATGAAAAGTCATCTTATAACCTTGTTAAAGTTTGGAGTTTACTACAAAGATGACTCACAAGAGCTCTTTCCCACATGGACCCTGCATCAGTTGTCAGGACTGCAATAATGAAGTACCAGAGGCTGGGAAACTTAAACAGCATAAACTTATTTGCTCACAGTTTTGCAGCCTGGAAATTCAAGATCAAGGTGCCAGCAGGATTAGTTTTCTCTGAGGTCTCTGTCTTTTGCTTGCAGATGGCTGTCTTTTCAATACCTCTTCATGTCGTCTTCCCTTTGTACGCACACACCCCTGGCATCGCCATGTGTATCCAAATTTTCTCTTCTTACAAGGATGTCTTGTATGGGGTTACAACTGCCCATAAGACTTCATTTAACTTGAATCACCCCATTATAAAGGCGTTATCTCTAAACAGTCACATTCTGAGCTACTTAGGTGTTAGGAATTCAACATATGAATTTTGGATGCTTCAATTCAGCCCATAAACAGGTTTAACTTTAAGTGACTCTTAGCCACCTCTGCATCCTTCAGTGTTGGCTTCCAGTTACCATTGCTCTATGGAAAGTTCCTTGGAATTCATCCCTAATCTCATGGTCTTCTCTGATGTGTCATAACATTCTGATCTCCGTGCTCATAGACGTCAACTCAACTGTCCATGTGTATTTTTGCTTTCTTACATATGGCCTCTTCTAATTGCATACCTCCCACTCATTTGCCATTTCTCTTTTCTGCCTCAGTGCCCCCAGTGACTTCTCCTATCTCTTACATCTCACTTATTCTTTGGATCTATTGAGCTTGATTTTCTGGCTTCATTGAGGCCAAGAGATCAAAGCTTACGTTATACTTAAACCATGTACACAGAATCAAATACAATTAGATAATTCTGCAAAATAAGATGGGTTGGGGATTAATTTTAAAAATATGAATTAATTCTTAAGTGTTAACATTTACTCCAACCTGGTAGATGTAATTTCCAGTGTGGATAAAAATCAGAATGTACATTTTGGAAACTATACACTAGAAAGCAATTATGTGAGAGCAAAAGTAACTAACTAACATGTCTTAAAACTTCAGAGTGATTTTGACTATGCAGCAAACAAGGCTCAAAAGCTTCCCAGATAAATCAATAAACATCTGAGCACAGCCCAGGTTTTCTGGTTCCAGCATCTTCCATGACTCTACACCATTTGGACCCATATCTTTCTGACACTGTCTGCAGAGGTCACATTAATTGAGGTTAATGCACTAAGTCCAGTGGGGATGGAACCAACCCATCCTTAGACAGATGTTAGTAGAAGAAACAGTTCCTAAAGACTGAGGGTCAAGTCAGAGGGTACCACAGGATTCTTGTCCTAGACATGAGGGTGTTGAGGACTGAACAAATCCTTTGTGGGTTGCAGTGACTGGGAAAGGTTCAGAAGAAGGTACAGGTCAAACCTTCCAGGGAGACCAAAATGAACCAATGCTTAGAGCAAAAAACTAAATGCTGGTCATGTGTTTGCTGGGCCAAAAGAAAGGCAGATGTTCCATTTGTCCATGAAATCACCGGGGTTAAATTCCTGTTCTCAACCTGCTCTGGAGGGACTGTAAACGTTCATTTTATTTCTTTCAGACTTTTTACTAAAGTGGTTATTTTATTTATTTAAATTTATTTATTTGGTTGTTACCATTGAGGCACACTTCCAGTCCTTTTGCTTTTAGTTTGTTTTTCAGATAGGGTCTTGTTAATTTTGCCTAGGCTGTCCACCTCCAACCTTCAGCCTCTTACTTCTGCCTGGCAAAGAGCTGGGAAATACAGGGGAAGACTACCATCCCAGCCTCTGTTTTTATTACATATTAATTGTATGATGTGGAGATATCATTGTTATTTTTGTATACATTCCTGTAATGTACTTTGATCATATTCATCCCTTTTATTATTCTTTTTTATTCCCCTTTGCTTACTCCTCTTTTTTTTATCTTTCTTGCAACTATTAAAAAAAGAGTCTTATTGTGCACTTTTCATAAATGCATAGAGCATTATCTCATTTGTGATAGAGAATCAAATCTTCCTTCTAAGGTATTAAGTGACTTAGAGAAAAGTCCTGCAATGCGCCTCGTCCAGCACAGTTTTGGGCATACAATGACCACTTCAAAAGGCTCTTGTTAAGGTTTTCCTGCTATGGAAATCTGACAGAACACAAGGGAAGAGATAAGCTGAGAGAATCTATGAAAACATAGAGACAGATATACCCAAGAAAAAGATCTGGGAACTGACATTATCTACAACTCAGAGTATAAATCATGCATATCTGTAACTTATGTATGATACGCATGAAACAGTTCCATGGCAAAATTCCAGGACTTAGCAGCCAAGGAAATGCAGGGATATGATAGAGTCAACTGAGTCCTTGAAATCCAGAGGGGATTTTCCTGTTACACTTGAAGCTGAGACTCAGCTTCCTTGTAAGATGGATTATGTATCTACCTCAACTCCCTAATACAAGATGGAAGGGAAAGGGGCAGGAGCTGTGAGGAATGACCCTGAATATGACCTTTCCCAGGTATCAGCATGATGCAAGGACTCTTAGATCAGAATTGGAGGCAAGATACACTTTGCATTTAAAGTCCTAAGTAGCAAATGCTGTCCAAGACAGTACAGAATGATGGTGGTCACTCAGGAGATCTGAGTCATGACAGGAAAAATCCCAGTGGAGAAAAGCAGTGGATGTGGGCCAAGGTGGGGATACGAAAGAAAATGAGTGAATGACAGACTGACATCAATGAGGAGGCATATTTCCAGGATGTAGTGGAGAATTCCTTCAGTCCATAGGCAGAGTCACTCTATCATCGGACCATTATTTCTTGTGGTTTGCTTATATGGACTGCTTTAATTAACCACTTTGTGGCCATTGAACTTAGTGTATTCAGCTGTGTGGACTTACACCTTTTCAGCCACCTGAAAGATTTATACCTTTCTTTTGCTGTCACAAATCTTAAATTCAGGATTCCAGATAATTTTCACTACTGAGATGGGAAGAGGTGTCAGGAAGAGCCCTATTTTATATACCATCCTACACCACATAACAATGTTTTGGTCAACAGTATACTGCTTATAGGACAGTGCTTGCATAAGATTATAGCCAAGTGACATCAGATATAACTTAAGTTGTTTGCGCAACAAAATTGTGTAAGGATGAATTTCTTAGAGGGTATTCCCATAATTTCTTTACATTTTCATCATGGTCCTGAAATACATTGGTATGCCCATTTTATGGAGATAGCAGGGTTGAAACTGCCCCAGGCATAACAGATATTCTTCTCCAGTTACAGAATTCAAAGTAGCACTCATATTGCCAAGCTTGCTCTTGTATAACCTTGAAAGTACTAGCATCCTTAATTCCTAACATTACTGAGTTGGTTAATGTTTGGCCTTGAGTTCCCCCCAGGTGAAAGCAGGTCAAAACTCTGGTGGCCCATGGTGGTCTAGCCTAGTGAGACATCCCCATCAGGAATGGGCTCCAAACTATATAAATGAGAGCTTGATTTCCGATCAGGTGATTACACATTGCATAAAATCTAAGGCGAGCTGTAGCAGAGCTCTACTCAAACTTGGATGCCAGAAAGGAAGCGGGTAGGTTGCTCAAGGCTGCCTGAAAACCTACTCAAATGGAGAGAGGTGATTGGTCCCATGTAAATGACTTGCCTCAAGCAGGAATGCAAAAGGCAAAACAAGAAGTCCTTGCTGATCCTTGCAGTGGAATCCAGGGAGGCGGGGAGCAAGAATGGACAAGCAGGCCAGGGATGATGGAGATGGCAGAGGGTGGATCTGCACACTGAGCAACTCTCCACCTGGAGCAAAACTGTAATTATATCCTGGCGTGTGCAGAACATGGTGTTTGGTCAGGTCGGATTGCTGCCCAGCCTGTTCAGAACTGAAGCCCAGCAACCTCCACCCAAGAGTAAAGAGCATGTGCTGTGATTTGTTGTCTGGGAGGGACATCTGTGATCTCGATGCTCCAGGCACAGGCTCTGGCAGGACATTGAAGCCACCCAGACATTCGGCTTGTCCCTCCATCTGCTTGGGGTAGCCTGCAGCCCACGGGTCCAGCCACAGCCACCTGGGAGGCCACATGTTAGGGCACATGAGAACATTCGTGAATAAGACATTATTTGTCTATTTATTTTATAGCCAAATGACAGAAGGTAGACGTGGTAAAAGCTAGCAGGCTTCCAACTGGAAGTCTTCTCAGTGTTCATGAAGCCTGCTGCAACATGCCCTCGTGGTGTACAAGAGTAGGAAGCCCAGGTGACTTAAATGACTTACACAAGTCCTCAGACAAGAGCTCCCTACTCAGTTTCACACATTTCTACTAGATTCAAGGAAAGCATTCTTTTTGTGGAGGACCTGCTGAGTGCTCAGAGCCCAATAGGACTATCACATGTGTTTATAGAATGCCACAATTCATGTCCCTCTGTTTTATGTTAAACATGATTCTATTTTCACTTATTTATTGACCCTGGATGAAAGGTAACATGCATGTAGAAAATCTAGAGAGAAAGATCTTGCTAAGACATAAGTCTTTCATTTGCTAGAATGTCTCTTTTGGCTTAACCTGGAGTTTCTAGACACCAATCCTGATGTAGTGATCATTGGGTATTCCTCTTCCATGTATGCTTTACTACCATACTTTAGCAATTCTTTCTCAAAATGATATGTTTGGAATGACTGAATGCATCCTCTGCCATGAAAACCATGTTCTTTTTGCTATATGTTTAATTTATACACAGTATAAGTAACCAAATATTGAGACCTGCAATAAGAGTTGTGTCTTTGACAAAATATCATCAAAACAATTCTCTACATCTTGGGCAAATTTGGACTGTGTTTTTCTGCAATTCACTCATTTATTTCTCCATTCAATCATGAAACATTTTGCAGGCCCTTCATATGTATTGGGTGCACCCTGGTTCCCTTTCACTGGGTGCACCTGATTTTCCATTGTACACAACACCAGTCACTTTCAAAGCTATACAGAAGCAGAGCAGCTTCAGGGACTTCGGTGTTTTGGGGAATCTTTTATTTCCTGAGTGTTATAATTACAATTACAATTATAGTTACAATTATGTCTATAACACAAACCATCCCACAAATGCAGAGTCAAAATTGCTTGTATTTTAAAGCATTCTGTTCAATGCTCTCTGCAATTTTCCTTGTATTCTATGCTACTGCATCTAACCTCAGCTGAAAGGCAGAAGTGGAAGCCACTTTGTATTCCATTTGAAGCTTGGTTGGGGAAAGAGCAGTTTCCCTACCAAGTTTGATCTGAAAACAAAATTGTCATTATACAAATGTGACCTATGGATTATGTGAGACTTACTGGTTCACAGTCTAACAGTCTAAAACACTCCTTTCCCTGTCTAGTAGGGGAGCTGACAACTCTTTCAAGGAAATCATGTCTTATATCTTGTGCAGGGTGTGCAAGTTTCAGTAGAGAGTTTAGAAGTCTGTTGCTGCTCACTACTTGAGCAGTCTTCTAAGGCGTGATATATCTTAATGCTCTCAAGGGTTTTTTTTTTATAAAGAAAATTATGCATATGTACTGGAGAGCAATGGAAAGGAAAATTGTCACTATTTTTAGTTGTTGTTGATAAGAAATAGTTTCTCAGAGTAAATTGGCTAATCGACATCCATATTTAAAACATCATTAAGTAGTACAATACATCAAATGTCTAATCATCTTAGTTACTTTGTTTGCAAGTCATTTAATTTTTATTTCCTTAACAAGCAGTATTAAGATATACTATTAAAGTGTTTATAATTTTATCATATATTAAAAATATTGTATCTATTACTTCCACAAATATTTGTTGATTGATTGGGCTCTCTGGGATGGGATTTCTTCTAGGTAGTGAAGACAAAGGTAATGTCTTTGCTTTACTGCAGCCAATAATCTAATGGGAGAGGAAAGACAATACAGTTAATGAAATAAAGAAAAATTGCAATAACCACTACACAAAGACTTATAATAAGGGATGTGACATAGAATGTCTAGGTAGTGGCTTCAAGTTCTTTGTTCATGTAAGACCTCTCGGAAGAGGTGACATCTGAGTCTAACATACATGATTAAATGTGACAGCTATGCATATATTGGCAGGAGATTTCAGGCTAAGGAAACAGCCAGTTCAGAAGCTCAGGCTAAAGAAATGGCTAGTTCAGAAGCCACATGACACCACTGCAGGAATTAGATGGTGATATTCACAGATCATGAGCGCCTATAGCAGAGTAGACAAGGGACAGTCAGTGCACAAGGGCTTGAGTCAGTGCACAAGGGCTGATCTGAAGAGGAGTCTGGGTGTGTGTGAGCTGGGACCAGGAGTGTGGGTTTGTTGTGTGTGGTGAAAATTCATCAGTGTCTTGTGTAAGACATCAAGGGAATGTTACTTGCATTTCAATAAAATCACTCTTGAATAACCAATCAAGGACAATTGTTGTCCAACAGGTGAACCAAGTAGGAAGCAATCTGAGTTGTAAAGGAAGAGGGGTGATACGGTTACAAAAATAAAACAAGTTAGAATCTGGAATGCAGGTAGAAGGTAGTTCACAGAATTTGCTGATTGTCTGAGTCTCAGTACATGAGGAGGCATTTGAAAATGTTGGTAAAATTTTCAAATTATAAGATTTCAAAAAATACAGGACTCAGATGGAAGTAAGTCAGGTAGAAGCAAAATTGTAGTCAGAAAAGCTCCCTACCTCCATTGGATTTATCTTATTGCTTTGGAGGTTTCTGTGTAAACTTTAAGGTGTTAACTAATTCCAGGCTCTGTATTAAGGTCTCCTTTTATTGTGAACTTTCTCAATAGCTGGATATAAAGTCTTACATTTACCATGCACCTACAGTTCTTTTCTTCCAGGCTAGGTCCTAGGCTGGACCTGGAATAACAACAGGGCTAAGGGCCTAAGAACTTATCCCAGAAAGTCAGGTCAGTGGTCCCTGCTTGGCAGAATCCCGTGACCTGCCTCTCTGCAGATGCTACTATGGCCAGGAGGAAGGGAAGGGAAGGTGTCTTGAATGGGAAGTCTGTGCAGAGTTCTCAAAATGGCTTCATTTCCAAGGCATCATGGGAGAGAAAGAATACTGTTTGTTTCCTTGTTTTTTTTGTTTGCTTTTGTTTTTGAAACAGTCTTACTGTGTAGCTCAGGATAGCCTCAAACTCTATCCTCCTGCTTCAGCTTCCCAAGTGCTGGAATTGTACAGATGGGTGCCACCATACTCAGCTAAAATTAGTCTTGGCAATTCCTTCCTTCCTTCCTTCTTCCCTTTCCTCCCTCCCTTCCTTCCTTTCCTCCCTCCCTTCCTTCCTTTCCTCCCTCCCTTCCTTCCTTTCCTCCCTCCCTTCCTTCCTTCCCTCCCTCCCTTCCTTCCTTTCTTCCCTCCCTCCTTTCCCTCCCTTCCTTTCTTTCCTCACTCCCTTTCTTTCCTTTCCATTCCTTTTGTTCCTTCCTTCCTTCCCTCCTTCCTTTCTTCCTTCCTTCCTTCCTTCCTTCCTGTGCTGGAGATAAAGCCTAGGACTTAGTGGATGCTAAAAAAATGCTCTACCACTGAGCTACACTCCCCACCCAAAAAAGGGCATTTTTAATCAGAGGGATAGTAGAGAAGCAAGAAGAAACACAGGGCATTCTAAGTGAAGTCCTTGGAGAGGGAAGACTGGCAACATGAAAAGAATTTGCAAAGTTTTAAATAGAGGAGTAGCATAATCAGGGTGTATTTGTGGAAGTCCTCTGGTTGGGCTGTGTAGAAAAGATTGGAAGCTCAACAGAAGATGTGGTTGGGTTATTACACTATTCCACAGGAGGCAGAAAGACATTGTCTAGTGCAAGAGGGATGTCATTTTTTTAATGAAGTAACTGTTTCCTAACTTGCATGGAATTCTTGAGTTGATTTGTATAAAACAATGGCTGTCTTGTAGAAGTACAATGTGAACCACATGAGATTTTGAAACCTGAAGTGTATTTCACGTGCATATCAAAGTGGTTACTAGCCATATATGCCAATGCTTCCCACAGGGGACAACTTGGATCTACAATGTTCTACAATTTCCAGTACTTGTCAGAGATGTTGGACCTGAAGCCAGAAGAATTCAGCTACAGTCACAGCCCTTCTCTAAATTAACTGTGTTCTCTAGACATACAGTGATCAGTGGTCAGCATGTCAGGTGTCCTTTCTTTACTCAAAAAGGCTGGAAGCCATGATTTTTTTTGCTGTAAGTCTCAACGATTGAATAATTTTCCATCTGTGGTAGTGGGGGAAATTCCACAGGCTTTAGGAAGACCTGCAGTAGCCTGCCAGTTTCGGTCATAGACATTTTTTTCTGCATGTCCAGCCATTCTGCCCTGAGCACCCTCCAATCTGATACAAGAAAACTGGGCGGCTTAGTCAACCATTGGGTAGAAAACCTTCCAGCATCGTCCCAGGGCCGTGGGAAGTGGGCGGGGTGGCTCAGAGGTGGGGCCTGTTCCATGAGTCAGGCCTGAGCCAAATGCTGCCAGGGGCACCATTAGAGATAAGAAGTGGCTCGGACCAAATCATAGGGTTCACACTCCCTGTCCAAGTTACTTCTTGCAAAAGGAGAGGTGTTAACCTGTTTGGCCTGGCTGCATTTCAGCATGGGGAATTAGCCTTCTCACCTGAATTCCCGTCAAAGCTTCAGCTGGCCAGAACTTTCTTCACTTCCGCTCCTCCTCCTTGTATGGACTCACCCTGAGAAAGGTCAAATTCAGAAGAAGCTATGGAGGAGAGTTATGAAACTTTGTGTGGAGCAGAGTAAGCTTTCTTGGTGATGTCCTCTCTTGTGAGTTAAGAGACCAAATACTCACATAGATAAAAAAGATTGACAGATGGAAAGATGACACAAGAAAGACAGACTGAGCTTATGCATATAGATACACACTAACATCTCTGTCTTCAAAATTTATAATTGCACAGAAGATTCACATCTTTAGTACATTGCATAGATTTGAAAGATGAGTGAAAGTTTACCTGGAGAAGTCACCACAAATTTTACCATGTTCAATACTTAAAAAGCTTGTATTTTTCTCATTGGAAAAAAAAAAACTCATCAGACTTTAAACCAAGCTTTCTAAATGTCCCTCTCCATGCCTTTCTAGCAAATCTAACTAAAGAATTAATTATGAAGTGAATGGGTACTGACTCACATTGGAAATAGAGAGTTTTCCTCCCACTTGGTTGAGTCTGGGGGGAGCCTCACACTCTTCCCCAGCCTAGTGGATCTGTCCACACCACTGTGAATTCTGCAGGCGTGTGTGGGTCACTTACATGAAGAGCTTATCCTCAAGCCAAGCCTCCTTCTTTAGTCCCTACTCACAGACATGTCTCTGCCAATACCCCACCATTTCTTTATCTTTTTGTTATTCACTTTGTCAGCATAAAATTTTCTATGGCATCATGATTTAGGAAGAACAGGCATCATCTTTATCACAGGTGTTTAGGGTACCAGTTGAAAAGAATGTTTCAGGACCCGCCTCCCCTTTGTAATAAAACTAACCAGGTAATTCTAATGTTTATTTAATGTTGGGAATGTTCTAGAAGGTCTAGGAGTTTTCTCATTCTTTGCTGTACAGTGGAATCACCAGGGAAGTTTAAAAATAAAATACCCCCTGTGTTCTGCCCTCAGCTATTCTGATTTAATTGGTATGGGGTGTGGCCCGGGCTTTAGGATTTTAAGAGCCCTTCAGATGATCCTACTGTTTGGCTAAGGTTGAGACTGACTGTTTAGATTTAGACTGCCAATCTTTCTCAAGATACTTGGTGCCCCTCAACATTCACTCTTTCTGTCTCTCTGTCTCTCTCTCTCTCTCTCTCTCTCTCTCTCTCGCTCTCTCACACACACACACACCCCCCATCTGTACTTGTGTGGCTGTCCAAGCCTTGCCACATCTTCCCTCTTCCTAGTGGATGGCCCCAGGCATAATTCTGAATATCAACCACACCCCAAGCTTTAACGTCTTGAAGTTGAAGCTTCATATAATGAAGCAGTCAGGAGAATTTTGATCTGCATTATCCCGGTTATTCACTTTTCTGCAGCCTTTGCTCATTAGCAAAAATTCTGATGCCCAGTTCTCAATGGAGAGTACACATCCACACACATCCCTGCCTGCCTTTCTAAAAGCCCACCCAACCCTCCTTATTCCCTGCACATCTCCAACAGTTATTTATGTGATTATCATTTTGAGCATCTTATTCCACTCTTGGTTTCTTAGGAGCAAAATGGTCTGGAGCCTGGAGTAGAGGTGGACTGAGTCCTTCAATAGTCACTTCATGTTTACAGCTCAGAAATGAAATGCAGGGTTTTTTTTTTCCTCCCTAGTAAATACCTTCACCATTGACAGCCTAATTTATTTTCAACTAGGTTGGGGTTTCTTTTTAGGGGCTAGGAGATGAGTTTGTGGGTGACCAAGGCCAAGTGAAGGGTACAACTTTAGGACAGCACAGAGGTAGGGCTGCCTGGTGGTCCGGGGTCTCTTGTCACTGCTGGGTACCAGAATCAAAGCACAGCACACATTCCTTTCTCCTGCAATCGTCCCTACTGGATACTCTCCCGCTGCCCACATTTGCATGACGGGTGTAAATTTCCTTGGCCATTTTGCCAGGAATCTACATTTAGATAGAATATTTTATCAAATTGAAAATCTGACATTTTATTTGCATCTTTTCTCTCACCCTTTTTGGATAGGTAAAGAGTGACTTTGTAGAATCTTTGGTAAGAAAAGTCACAGCTCAAATCTTAACCTGCTATAAAATTTGAAAATGTTTTAATCCTATTTTTCACAAACCCCAAAAGTTAGCTGGCAGAACACCTGGGATGGATGGATCTGGTGAGCCAGTGCCAGCTCTCATGTGTCTCCATTGTCCTTTTCACTAAAGACAGCTCAGTACGTCCGTCTGTTGCAAAGCATTCTGAGATTGTTGAATGAATGATTTAAGCCTTTATTTTTTATAGTGCTCTCTTCTCCTTTGTGTCTAAGTACTAGTCTTCTTTCCTCATTAATAAACTATGAGTTCTTCCAGTTTTTATATGCAGAAATTTTTTTGAAAATGAACTTCATGTAGGATTGAAATGTGATGCAAGAGTTAGAGAATTAATGCACTGTTTAAGGCTTAACTTGAAATATTTATTTCCAAAAATAAAATTAAAGTTTTCAACTAACCAGTTTTCATACATGGATCATATATACATATATATATATATATATATGTATATATATATATCTCAATTATATATATATCAATGAATTGATCATTTTATTTTTATACTCTCCCTCAATGCTTTACTTTGTTTGATTAAGGATAAGAATTCAAATAAAAATGTTCCCCCAACTGTCTCCCTGGATCTACTTGTTTCAGGATCTGAGATGATTGCTGGCCAGATCTCAGTTGGAAACTTCAGGTGGCCTCTGCAGGGCCTCAGTGAACCACCCTCTAACATTGGCAGGCTTGTATAGCCTATTTTTCCATTGATTCAGCACTGCACCTAGCAGTGAGCAAAATGCACCAGATAACATGCAAGACTCATTAAGAACAGCTCTCTAGCACTCTTCTATGGTCTCTTGGACAGCTCATTCTGGGAGAAGTCACTTACTATATCATAATGGGCAGATAAATCAAATAAAATTTAGGTGCACAGATACATTTGATTTTTAGATACACCATGATCTTTTTCAGAGTTTAAGTCCAATGTAATAGCTGGAACATGTTGAAGAACTATAGTCTCAAGCAGCAGCTAGCACCTACCTGCCAGCCACGTGAGTGAGTCACCTTGGAAGCAATGGTCCAGCTCCAGTGAGTCTTTCCGTAGCCTCATGAGATACACTGAATCCAGAGGTGAATGGCTACACAACACACAAATTCCCAACCCACCAACACATGCAAACTAATAAATAACTCTTAGTATTTTAAATTTTGGGGTAGTGTCTTTTGAAGTCATACAGAGCCAATAGAGAAAGTTTGATTTTTAATGCTGTGTAAGCTTGTTTTGACTTCTATTTTTATAAAAATAGATGTCTAGCTAATGGGTTTTTTCAGACCCTCTCCTTTTCCATTGCTTCTGCTAAAGGGAGAGAGTTACCCATCTTGATTGAGATGCCTTCATGGGGAGTAGTGCAAGGTTTATCAGCTAAGGTGATTCCCTTGGGTCTGGACATGATCCTGAAGGACAGAAGGTTAAGTCTAATCCAGGTTCCTTTGAGTTTGCTTAAGTGTCAAATTGGGGAAAACAAGACCGGTTGGCAAGTATAGAAGGCAGGTCTTACCCTGAACATAGGAGCCAAAGAGCAGGTTAGGAGCTGGGACGATGTGATTCCACAAGGACTCAAGAATGAAGAGATTTTTGGCCAATTATCTAGAAGTCAGCTGGAGGTTCTTGGCTGCCATCACTGACCTTTGGTTTCCCGGGCTTCACAGTGCTCTGTTCTGAGTTAAGGGACATTGTGGGAAGAAAGTATTCAAAATCGCCATCACTCTCTTTTGTATTATTGCAATGTTTTGATGGGTGGTTTGACCTTTCTAAAGTCAATCAGTAACTAAAAAAGGATGTTGGTGGAAATCCGTTATTAGCAAAGCTGGTCAGGGTCATAGCTTCCTCATTGGGTGCTTGACTTGTGGGAAGACACAGCTACATTCTTTGGTATGTATATGCGCTCAGTAATCCATCTCAATGTGGCCACCCACCTAATGTGGCTGAAGAGACTGGGCATCTGAATGTCACTGCAACCTATAAATTCTGGACCAGAATGCCAATTACCATAGGAAAAGAACTCATCCTTGACCTTGGGGCATTGCTGTCCCATGGTGATGCCCTGCCCCACAATTCCTGAGTCTCACTGCTCAGTGTTACAATGAGAGTGCACCACTTTGGATGAAGTCTGTGACTGACTCAGGGAATGGAGCATCCTTAAGACAGAGATACTGGCAAGCATTCTAAGTTGGGCAGGTGGAAGCCTCCATGATTCATTAGAAAAACAATCTACATGAAAGAGGGCTGTATTTGTATCTGAAGTGAAGTCATCTGTGTCTGTTTCCTGTTCCATAAAGTAACCCTGGAGGGTCGTCTCGGCCTGGAATATGAGTTTATGATGCCAGATTAAGAAATGTGGGCTTCAGGCCATAGATCAGCAATTCTCAAACTTTAACAGGACTCAGAATCATCTAGGGAGAGTTGCCAGTTTGCACACTGAGGATCTTAATTCAGTAGGTCTGAGACGAGGTGAGAAGCAAGAGCTAGCATCTCTCGCCTATTCCTAAACCACTTGTCTCTGTTCCTAGCTCTGGGATCACACTCAGAATGACTGCTATACCCAGAAGTACCTGAGTGCTGATTTGTTTTGGTTTGAGGAGATAAACCATGCTAACTGGTAGAAAGCACTAGATTAGAATTCTGAAACTGCAGCTAAATTAACAAATAGTGACAGTCAAACCTAAATCCATTGGTTCTCCATACACAGATAGAAAACCATGGCGAGGTCACTAACATCTTGAATTTTCCTAAAACACCCAGCACTTGTTATTTGGTAGTAGCTCTTTCTCTCTGATTGATCTCTACCTTTCATATGTTTGTTTGTTGAGATAGGGTCTTGCTATGTAGCCCAGGTTGGCCTCAAACTCGCCATTCTCTTGCTTCAGCCTCCTGAGTTGCTGGGATTATAGACATGGGTCACCAGACCTTCCTAGATCCCTGCTTTTTAATGGTCTCTGTCAGGAAATATGGAGATGTTTAAGGTGGCATGTGAAGGAAACAGTCTTTTCAGTGCAAACGTGCTCATCATCCCACTTTGTTGGATTGGGTGGTGTTTTTGGTTCTGATATGTGTGGAACTAAGAATGGAGCAGAGGGTACTGATGCTCTCATTCCAGAAAAACCCACATGGCTTGCTTCCAGACTGACCTCTGAAGTCTTTCCTGCTCCACTAAGGAAAAGTTCCACTTGAGAGAAGGAGAATGTATTTTGTGCGTGTGGCAGTGTGTGGTTGGCAGGACCGGAGCTGATATTTTTCTACCTCCATGACCAGACTTCCAGCACAGCGCCTGCCAAATTCAGTCAGCAGTTGGCACCAAAGGCAGAAAGTAATGTTGAGTGGCTTTCTTTTTTCCCCCCTTTGGTTTTCTCAAAAGATTTAGACAGTTGAAATAATATCCCTGCTCCTCACCCCTGCCATAATGTAGTCCATTTGTCTAAATTACAAAGTTCAGCAATTATTTGTGTTTCTCTTTTTTTTTTTTTGCAGGCTGAAGGCCAATTATCTACTCAGGTGAAGGTGACAAAACAGCCAGAGGATCATCTTTGCTTTCTGTGCGAGGAGGAAGAATGTGTGGAGAGCTCGCCATGTGCCACTAATGTCCATGTCACCTCCTTTGCTCCTTACTTTACCCTATGGGTTACACATTGTTATTGGTCCCATTATTTTTATTGAAAAAAACGTATGCTTAAATAATTGCAGATTTGCAGACGAGTTGCAAAGAAAGGACAGAGAGTCTGGTCTGTCCCTTTTACTCAGCTTCCCTTACTGAGAGCATCTTACTTCACCAGACTGTATTTTTTAAAACTGAGAGGTGACCATTGATGCCACTATTAGGTGAACAATGAACTTTATCCAGATCACACCAGTTTTCCCACTAACACCCTTTTTCTGTTCCCGGATCTCATCCAGGCCACCACATTACATTTAGTCACCATCGTTTCTCCTCGGTCTTCTTCAATCTGTGACAGTTTCTCAAAATTCCCTTGCTTTTCGTGACTTGGACACATCTGAAGAGTGTTTTGCAAAAGGCAAAAAAAAAATCCTTCCATTTGGATTGGTCTGCTGTTTTCTCTTGATTAGACCCGAGGTTATAGATTTGGGGAAAGAAAAACCACAGAAATGACTTGATCAGCCCCACTTTGCAGATGAGAAAACCAATATTCAAAGCAATTTAATTAATTGACCAGGTCATCCAACACAGAAACATTACCTCAAATTGCTAAGCCAGCATTGTCCCTGTATCTCAGAACTCCTTCACAGGAAAGGGAAATAAAAGGTTAATCATAGACACAGCAGGAAAAGATTGGCTTAAGGAGAAAGGGCACCTTAGTGGGGAATGATTAAGAATTACCTTTATCCTTGCATGTCACTGGGGCCAGGGAAGGGACTGTATCTAGATAAACAACAGAGAAAACTAGATCGGTCCTGATCCACAGATGTGGAGAGAGTCTGGAGGCAAGTTGGGGTAGCTATCTTGAAGATGAAAACAGTGTCTGAGAAGACATTAATTTACCTGCATTTATCTTTTACCAGTTAGTCTGGGCTTTTTTCATTTTCAATGCAATCAGTTGTTTGAATGTCAGGAAGCTGTTGACCATTCACTTCCCATTGTATTTATGCACACCTCTTTTTCATTCATTACCAGCAAATGGGGCAAACAATAATACTTCTTAAATCATTTTTGTATTTTTACATCTTTTTTTTTAAACAACATGAGTCTCCTAATGAGCTAGTCCTAATCCTCCCTCACTTAATGAATTGGGAAACTGAACCCCAGGATGGGGCAGGGGCCTCTGTCGATAATTCTTATGTCTTTTATCTAACAAATATCAAATTTAATCTTTAAGCAGTACTGTGAATCAAGCACTACAATCTCCATTTGAAATGCAGCATGAGGACTAACTCAAGTGCATGGTTTGAAATGGTGGGACAAGGCATGAATGGAGCCAGATTTCCTAAGACCCAGCATAGAGCTTCCTCAGCTCTACCATTCTGTTAGATCAAGAAACAGACTATGTGTGAAGACAGGCAATGGCCTCACGTATTTAACAGGGACTGAACCGGTACCCGTGCTAACATGGCCCTCAGTGTTTCCAGCCCCTGGGCACAGTCACCCAGTGTACATTGTAAGAGCAGCAGGGTAGGACATAGAAGCTTGAATGAGGTACAGAAATGTTTGCTCTTTACTATTTTCCAAGGTGGTAGACTAGCATTCAGAAAGGGAGCCGTTTTCTCCCCAATGATTCAACTCACATTAAGAAGTATCTGTGCACAAAACCATTTTGGCAGCTGCTTTGAGAAATAAAGTAATTGAATAGGGTGAATCCAATAATTGTGTGAAGTTTGTAGCTCATTCCTTGAACCAGACAATGTATTTGTGGTTCCTGTATGTGTGTGTGTGTGTGTGTAAAGCTGTAAAATTTCTATACAGAATATTCTCACAGTATCACTCAGTGATAGACATTATAATTTCCATTTGGGGCACTACTGGGGTTTGAGTATTTGGTAGGCAGGTGCTCTGCCACTTGAGCCATCCCCCAGCACCCCATTTTTTTCCTTTAGCATCTCTTTGATGGAATCTTATGTTTTTCCCTGGGGCTGGCCTGGACCACAATTCTCCTACTTGTGCTGCCTCCTAGCTGAGATCACAGTAAGCACCAGCATGCCCAGTTTATTTATTGAGATGGGGCTCACAAACTTTTTGCCTGGGCTGGCTTTGAACTTCATTCCTTCTATTCTCCACCTCCCATGTAACTGGGATTACAGGCACGAACCAATGTCCCTGGCCTATGCTTTCCAATTTTTAGGTTAGGATTTTGGCATGTCAAGAATGGTTTCATACCTGTGGCCCTCAGTTAATAAAAAGAAGAATACACAGCCACCTTTGAGTGCCATGGAAGGAAGTGCTCCACTCCAAGTGGCCCTAACAAGGAAGAAAAGATGTATGTACTCCTGAAACCAGGTAATTCCCATTATATGGAGTGATCACCCCAAATTATAAAGGTGGTTAATAACAACCAACATTGGGGTGCTGTATTTTTATTTTGTTTGTGCCTAGCTAACACCTTATCCCCACACAGATCAGAAACAACCTAGCATCAGGAATGGGACCATGACATAAGCCTAGACATTCATATTTAAGGAAAGCCATGTGACCTAAGCCAGACTAATAAGAATTGGCCCTGGCAGTTTTGCTGGGAAGTGCCTCTCTTTCCTTACCATCACCTTTGCTGTGATGGTATAAAGCATGTTAAGACAGAATCCAGCATAAGACAAATTACAGGTAATGGTATGTATGGCTGAGGAGAGAGGACAAATAATTTCTGTGGGCTGAGAGGCCAAGCTTGTGAACGGTTGCTTGGGGAACCATTGTGAGTTGAAAAGCCAGACTTTAAATATTCCTAAGAATCCAGAGACTGGTGTTAAAATCTTATTCAAAACTCAACAAACTGAATGGGTTTTCAATTGAGCAAAATCAATTTTGTTCTTCCTAATTCAATTTGAGATAACTGTTAGAACCCACAGGAAAAAAAATAATAGTCATTGCAACCCTTTGAAAGCTGTAACTTCTTGTCTTTACACATCGTTCACTCAGTTCACATCTTTCTCTGAAGGGAGATGAGATAGAGGGAGTGTATGCGTGTATGCATATATGAGCATGTGTGTGTATAATGAGTATGTGTGTGCATGTGTGTCTTATGTGTGTGAGTGTGTATATGTGTGTGCATTTTCCTTTATAATTGAAATGTATAAGAGTTTCCAAACTGTGTGTGTTTTGGCTGCTGGATATAAATGTGTATGGATTTATAAAAGTCATACAAAGCTCAGTAGTGCAATTCCACACACAGTGCAGTTCAGGTGAGTTTTTGAATTTCAAGTTGCACCCTAGAGGCTGGCTATAGAACCTTCTCTGAGGGTGGTGGAATTAAAGTCTCCTACCAGACAGATGGGCCCTAATATCTGACAATAATAACAGTCTCTACCTAGCAGCTCCTACTCAAGACCAGGCCCACTTGGTCATCTGTTTAGTAACTACTTATTTCTCACCTTTATCCTCCCAGCAATCAAATGGGGGTGGTTATGAGGATTCATTGGGATGAAGTAACTTCCACACCTGGAATGGAATGGGATCAAAACAGAGCAGAGAGCAATCTAATAGAGGAAACCCCAAGCAAGACCCTGTCAACATCTAGAACACTGGCGCTTCCGGGTAGCTTCTTTGGAGACTGAGGAATAACTTGTTGAGCTTCCTCTGTCCCCAGCACACTGTGCTTTGCAACCTGATGTGGTTGTTCACATAGCCTGGTCTTCTCACATGAAAGGCTCTGGCTAATAAAACAGGGTACATAGGTATGATTTGATCTTTAAGACTTTCAAAGACAAAGAGTAGTCATAAATCTAGGTACAAATGAGAGAGAATAAGGTGATATTTGGTGGAAGGCTAATGACATAGTTTACACCCATGAAATCTGCGACAACAGAGTTTGTGACAGCTTCTTTATGATCTCTCCCATCCAAAAGACATTGGTTTAATGTCTAAGCAACCTTCAAAGCTGGAAGGTTTAGAAACATTAGACTTGGTTTTTCTTATTCACAACAGTTGAAACATTCTTATACACCCAGAGAATATGGTTCTGTTTGTGGCAAAGGTTTTCCTACATTACTTCCCTAATCCTAGATCACTTGATCAAGATGCAATTCTTTGTTTATGTGATTTCAGCACATAGCAGATTTTGGATGGCAACCCACAAGTCTACAAAACTGTGTATATTTGATCTTTATTTTTGTTGTGTGCATGAGGTTTTATTTCCCTCTTCTTCCCTCCCTTCCTGCTCTGGATAGATCATGCCAGGGCAAAAAAATGTCTGGGGAAGGGTTCGGCTTAGGTCTGTCAAGTCTAAGAACCTTTAATCCTCTCCTTCCCTGTAATGAGTTTGAGACGCCGACAATTTGGTTTCCCCCAAGCCTTTCTGGGCATGATCCAATCAATGTTTAATTTCCCAAACTGGCTTTGTAAGAAGATTTATTTCCTTGTGTTTGTCTTGCAAACAATATTTGTTCTAAACTTTGCACAAAACAAGGAGCAAATGCTGTTTTTAACTTTTTTTTTAAGAAAGAGGTTTTTACAAAGAGAAAAACATTTATGTGGGGAGGGCCAGGGGTGCGTGCTGGATGCTACTGGGCCTTCTGCAAAGTGAGCAAGATGAAAACACCTCTGTTGAACACTCTCTGCTCCCTCAGTTCACCTGGACCACTGTCCTGTCACCTACAGGCTACCTTTGCTCTGTGACACCTTCCCTCAAAGCAGAAAGTCTCACTCAGTCCTATCCAGTAGTGTGCCAAATTGCTCTTCTCTATCCATGTCTGCTTCTTTTACCAATCCCTCAAATGCCCACTGGGCTCATCCCTTCTCCTCCTCCTCTTCCTCTTTGTTCTTCTGTCTAGAGCCCTGTGGCTCAAGGCTTATGACTTCCAAGAAAATGTTCTCTCTCCCTTAAACTCAAGGGCCAGGCTGCTGTTTTCTGCTACATCCATAGACTTGGTCCTGCACTTTCTGTCTCTGTCCTTAATTACATGGGAACAGGGCCTGCCCATCAGGGCCAACCAGAGCACCTACCCAATAACTGATCACTTAATTGACAAAAGTACCCATTCTTGGATTTTAAAGTCATTTAAATATATAAAAATTTGTGCAACACAGAAAGTGTAAAGAAAAAATATAAAGTTACTGAAATCTTGTCATCTGAAAAATGACATTTCACAGTTGGTTAATATAGGACACACACATAGATGAAAGGCTAAGTGGTTAGATGGATGGATGGAAGTTACTTCTGGAAATAATGTGCCGCTTATCATAATATTTCTATTTAGGGATTCAAAAGTTATTTTGTTGTATACAGTCATCCTCGGGTACCTGGGGGATTGGGTCCAGGCATCCATAGATACCAACTAAGGATGCTCAAATCCCTTATGTACTCTACATCCATCGTCTGCTGTGCATTAGATCACAGCGTGATGGCTTGTAACACTTAAGACCACGTAAATGCTGTGTGAATAATTATTCTTCAGTACTGTTCAAGAAAAAATTTGCACATTTTCAAAAAAGCACATTTTTTTCTGAATATTTTTGATCCAGGGTTGTTAGAATACACAGATAAGTTACAGAAGGATGACTTATAAAAGGGTGAAACATGATGTCAAACCACAGTAAATGTTAAAGTTAAGTGTGTTTTTAAAACTCAGGGCAGTCATTAATAGCGAGGTTGACTTACAACATCAGTAAACAATTGGGACTCATTGGCATTTTATTGTTCAATTCTTTAAAAAATTAATAACCTTTACATGGTTATTAATTGATCCTTTGCCATGAAGCAAAGACATTAGTATCAATACATTCCCTTCAACTTCAGTTACCACCTTTGGGATTTTTTTAGTTATATTATTATTTTGGTATTACCAAGGTTTAAACCATGTATGTTTCATTATGCAATCATAAAACCCAAACTTGCTTATTCTAGTTCAGTGTCTTAATGGATTTAATTATCAGTGGCATTCCTTGTTATATTTTTCCGAATTTTGAAAAATTCTTTATTTTGATCTTTCATCATTTCCCATCAAAAGGGCTTATTTATTGCCATCTTGTGTTTTTGAGAATTTTGTGTATGACTCATACATGAAGGATATTAGGCAATATCACTAACAAGGGAACGTTTACTTTGTTGATGGAGAGAGATATTTTAAATCTAGGAATTAGAATGTGTCAAAATGCCTGTAATCCTAGCTGCTAAGGAGGCAGAGATGAGGATCACAGTTCAAAGCCAGCCTGGGCAAATAGTTCCTGAAACCTTATCTCGAAAAAACCCTTCACAATACAGGGCTGGTGGAGTGGCTAAAGGTTTGGGCCCTGAATTCAAACCCCAGTACCGTAAAAAAAAAAAACAAATACAAATTAAAAGAAAGAATGTGTCAAATCAACAAATTCAGGGAGAAACACTGAAAGAAGCAGAGGGGATGATGAGGAGGTGATCATAAAGCGTTGCAGTGTAGACACAATTGTGATTCAGTGAGGTGAAGAAAGAGGCCAGCCAAGGCTGTATTCTGAAGACCCCATTCTCACTGCCTGATTGTTTTTCTCTCATTTAAATTTCTTGACAGTGAAAACAGTTAGGACGACATAGGGTAAAAAGAAGTTAACAGGGAATGGAATAACAGTAATATGGGTTGTGGTGACAGAATTCTTTTGTCTAGTTGATGACACATAAAGAGTAACAGTAAGTTGATATGGCATGATTGATCAAGTTAACTCCATCCTGGAGGATAGTACAGAGAGGATTTTGACAAGGACAGAATTTGAAGTCTGGAAGAGATAGAGTTAGATTACATCAAGCCTGTGAAAGAGGAACTACCGGAGTACTCTAACTGGGCCATTGCTGAAGCAGGACTGAGAAACGGCAGAGTCTATCAATTGCTTTGCACATTATTAATTGTGATAGTTTCTTCATATATATATTTATATATATATAAATAAAACATATATATATAAACATATATATATATGTTTTTTGGCAGTACAAGGGTCTGAACTCAGGGTCTCACGGTTGCTAGGCAGGCACTCTATCCCCTGAACCACATCCTCAGCTTTTTTTTGCTTGCAGTTATTTTTTGCATAGGGTCTTGTTTACGCTAAGGCCAGTCTCAGACCACAGTCATCGTATCTATGCCTCCTACACAGCTAGGGATATAGGTAGGCATCGATCACCACAGCTGGGGTCTTGCTAACATTATGCTAGGCTGACATTGAGCCATGGTCCTATGGCTTTCCACCTTCCAAGTATCTGAGCTTACATGTTTGAGCCACTATCCAACTAGTTCCCTGATTGTTGACTAGATCCTCACCTTTGTTACCACGAGCTGGACTCTATCATCCAAGGGAATTAGAAAAAGTGCAATTCCTGATGTAAATCATTTCTCACAGGACTTGACTGACCTCTTTCTATTCTGAAATTGCCTTTTGTTGTGGAGAAATACGAAGCCAACTTGGTTATTTTCTTCAGTGTAGCAATTAGCTATTTTCCCCCTATCTTGATGCTCACAATTTTCAGTCCTCCTCCTTGATATATCTTGTATGGCTCACCTCTGAAAAATTCTCCTCTGGACTTAGTGCCTAGGAAATTCAAGTTTTTATATAAAACTCAAGTGTTCATAAGAAATCCAGTTTTCTTATATTATATCATTGGATATTTTTCAGTGTGCACTCAATCTTCCATATTGCTCAGCAAAGCTCATCAAACACATACTGAAAGGCCTTCCCCACATGTGTCACCATCTCTGTACTCATTCTAATTTTCTTTCCATTTAAGGAATGACAAAGTTCTCCAGGGCATCTTCTATACCTTGTCTCTGTTTTTGTTTTGCTTATGTCTTTATTTTCTGGGTGCTTCTAATATACCTTATATCTACTTTTGTTTTCCTCTTTTGTCCATTTTTTGAGCACTACCATCTCAATTTCTTTCTTAGCTTGTCACATATACATATTCTTTTCTTCTTCTTTTTCTTCTTTCTTTCTTTTTTTTGTGATAGGGTTTCACTATGTAGCCCAGGCTATCTGTGATCCTCCTCCCCTCAACTCCTGAGTGCTGGGATTACAGGTGTGAGGCACCACACCTATATTTCGCATCTATTTTTATTTCTTTCTTTAACTATTTTCCAAAGACATCACTTGTCCTTAATTTCCCAAAACCCTCATTTGTGTCTAGGGCTCAGGTATGCTTCAATATATATTCCTTACCTAAATTGTTCTCATTTTTTTCTTAATACCTTTGGAAATTCTGGTATTTTCTTCCTGGCATTGTTAATATTCAAATAGCAATAGTATCTTTGGGCTAGTTTTTTTTTTTAAAAAAGACTACTCTAGAAAGAGTATCATTTTAGCTTCTTTAGAATTAGGTTGAAGCTGTGGATGCTGATGTGTGTAGGGACATGTCTCTAGGTCATTTTCTGGCACTAGGATGACTTTCCACAAAACCTCATAGTATGCAATTGCCTGTGCTACGGTGTGTTGATTGTGGCTTCCTTTTCATTCAATGCCTTACCCCATCTCCATCTCCACCAGTCTTTCCTGGCTAGAGACAGGATCTCAGGAAATTGGGATGGCAAGTGCATATGGTTATTCTTGTTTCTATTCTACCAAACTATGCCTAGCTTTGTGCCTAATAGAGCAATTCTGAGAATAGTGTCTTCAAACAAGCTTTGACTAGCAAATCTCTGTGATTTTTAGCTGAATATATTTTTTTATCCCTGTCCTTGAAAATTCTCATAGGAAGTACTAGGTTAAAGTAGATGAAATGTTATTTCAAAATTTTAAATATGGTTTCTGTCCTTACTAGATATGTGATTTTGGTGACATCATTTAACTTTTTTTATTTTTTTTGTTTTCTGTTTGAGTTTTTGTTTCATTGGTTTTTTTGTTATTATTGTCATGATTATTACTATCATTATTATTGTTATTATTTGAGACAGGGTCTTACTATGTAGTCCATTCTGGTCGTGAACTCTCAATCCCTTTGCCTCAGCCTCCTAAGTGCTGGGATTAAAGGTATGTACCATCACATCCACAATAATTTTACTTTTTAAAAACTAAAGTTCACCTGTGAGATGGGAGTTTATATTGATCAAATTAGAATGCATGTGGGCTGGTGGAGTGGTTCAAGTGGTAGAGTGCCTGCCAGCAAGCGTGAAGCCCTGAGTTCAAACCCTAGTACCACAAAAAAAAAATTAGAATGCACTTACAAAAGCTCTTTGCAAAGTGTGGGATCATTTGGTTGAAAAAGGGATCCCAACAGTGGCAAGAGAAAGATGAGGAGTCAACAGTTATTGTCCTAAACAAAAGTTTCTCTTCCCTCCTTAGCTTCGAGATGTTCAATCTTTTTGATTCGCAATGTCTTCATTAACAAAAGAGACAATAACCTGGTGTGAGATTATTGAAAAGATTTGAGATGGTCACATGAGTGGAGTCTTTTGGAGCAAAGATTGGAAGTTGGTGAGACTCAGTTGATAGTGTTCCTTCTTTGCTTTCTTGCCAATGTTTTACCATGAGGATTCAGGAGATCTTTGTGGGGAATAACATCCAGAAGGACCTTTGTACATCCCTTACCCTGACTCACACCCAAACAGGGTCAATGGTCCTCTTACACTTTCAGAATACTATGTTCCATTCTCAAGGCAGCCACTGACACTAACAAAACAAAATAATATGTCTGCAAAGCAGATTCTACAGTTGGACGAGGACTGGTACATGTGACTATTCTCATCCTGAAATTTGTGACTGTCTGGTATCTTTTCTTCACCTAGGTAGTCTTTTCTGGAGTTGAGCCTGCTTCACTGAGGCAATACAACTCTCATGCACATATGCCTCCTTCTAAACCAGCTCTACCTGCTGCCTACCCTGGCAGTAAACTCTACACCTGCTTTTATCCCACCTGATACCTGCCATCACATAAATTCTACCAATGTCAATTGAGGGGACTGGACTAACTCATCTCTAGAAATATTCTAGAACCCAAAAGAACAGGTGCCGGGGAAGACCCTATTGCTTTCTGGGATGAGGAGGGATGTCTGTAATTCATAGCAGCATTCTTATACACTCAGCCCTAGAAGGGCCTCCAAATCTCGCTCTGCACAGGGTCCACACATGTCAGCATTAGCTTCAAGTGAGAGACAGCTCCTCTGCCCTCCATAGACCCTGAGATGCTGGAGGTAAGGCTTGTGGCTCCTGTTCCTTTGGACCTTAGCACCAAGCGCCACACCTAGCATGGACTGACGTTTTATGGCCGCAGTCCTTGCTTCTCCATGCTTAAAGCAAGTGAGAAAGTGACACCATTCTGACTGAGAATGCCCTTATGTGTCTGAGAATGACACTGCTTCTCTACATCTTGGTGATGATGTAAGTTGGGCAGAGCAGAGACCATTCTCCAAAGGGAACAGACTTCATTAGGAGCAGGAAGAGCTCCTGTCCAGTTGGCGGATACTCAGAAAGCAAAGAGCAGTTACTGTAAGGAAGCCGGCTGTCTGGGCCAGCAGCTCTATCAATGAATAATTTCCTGAAAGGAAAGGAATCTATGGAGACCGTGCACTATATTTGATCTCAGGGCGTGCACACAGTGAGCAGGACTATCTTTGATTCAAAGGAAGTGAGATAATTGTCTCCCAAACAGACCCTCACTGGAGAGCATGCTCCTGCTGCTCTGATGACCTGTGTACCAGCCGCCTCAGGTCTGCCCCAGACGATTATCCTGTTTTGCTAGGGAACAAATTGCTCTTTTGGGGTAATTCTGAGCCAGTTTACCAAGTTCACAGCCATCCCAGGGGAACCTCTGGGGGAAAAGCACTCTCTAAATCCCCTCTTCAGCCCTTGCAAAGGAAAGCAGGCGATTTTTTAAAGAATTCTGAAGAAAGAGGCTCATTTTGAGTGATCCATCCCACCTTCCTCGAAGCCTCGGGGGCCATGCGTTGGTTCCTGATGTGAGGGAACCAATTTCCCGTGCAAGTAATTATGCATGCAATTAAGTAATTGAGGATGGAAAGAAGAAAAGGCAAAAGAGGACGATGCCAAAGAAGTTGTACACATTTAACTTTCAAAAGAGAGACTGTAGGATACAGGAGTTGAATCCCGCTTGGGTTTAATTCCCACAAATGACTGAATAAAATCAGAAGCTTGGAAAGAGTGAAATGTCAATCCGATCATACGCAGGAACTAAGTAATGTACCCCCAAGCCACACCGCCTATGTGCAAAGCCAGAATGTGCTGTTTAGTCGCTGTGTGACCTTGAGCAGGTTCCTTCAAGTTTCTGTGCCTTCTGTCTAAAGCTATAAACCCAGACTAACATTATCAACTTGGCATGGCAGCCAAGGTGTGCTTGATGAATAAATGCGTGTATCTGTTTATCTGTCTGTTCTATCCAATTATTTGGCTATGTATGACTTCAAACAGCACCAGATAGTATCCAGTTATTAGCTATTATTATTTCTTAAGTGATGCTGTCTTGAGTAAGCTACAAGCAATCACTTTATAAGAGACCTAAGATATTTATTGCTATTGACAATTCTTTTCTTTTGACCTTCTTATGTTAGCATTAAAAAATCAACTGAGCAGAAAGGAGTAAAGAAATACCAGGTAGGGTCCGGTGTGGTGGTGCAGTTCAGGAGGCAGAGGTAGGAGGATTGAAGCCTGAGGCAAACAAGGGCAAAGTTAGTTGGGAGACCCTATCTGAAAAACAAACTAAAAAGAAATCAAAAAGGAGTGGGGGAATGGATAAAATAATAGAGCACTTGCCTAGCCAGTATGAGGCCCTGAATTCAATCACCACTAGTGCCAGTAAAATGAAAACGAAATAACCAAGTGCTTTGTTTAGGAACAGCACTAAGTACGAGGCTTTTGGTTGTGGCAGTGAAAGGGTCAAAACCCCGCCACCTCAGAACCCTCCAGAGAGCCAGTGTTGTTTACAGTATATGTTTAAAATAATATTCCTGTTTAGTTGGGCCTCCCCTTGGGACAGTGCAATTTCAACAGTAACAGAGGATTAATTAAAACTGGTCCCTCTGGTGAGGCTGGCAGTTCGGGATGGAGCACAGGGGTGCATCCGGCGCTGCCCCCACTCTGCACTGGAAGGGGCCAGGCCTGTTGGAAGTAATTAGTGTGGCCCAAGGGCAGGATGGCACTTTCCCTCATTTATATGATTTTGATTAATACTTTAATTTCACCTCCTTTGAATGCAGAAGTGAGAAATGAATAAGGAAGATAGAGCTTCCCACTGCCAAAATCAATAAAGAACAAATCTTTTCTCAGAGCACCTTGGGCAAGGCTACCTATTTTTCATACCTTGGTAGGGGCCTCTGGATTTATGAGTGTGCTGTTAGAGATGGGTGGCCAAGTGGTTTCATCAGTGAGAACACACCCTAGGGACCAGAGGGAGCCAGCTGGGGACTCAGTGGCTATAGCAGGGACAGACAGCAAGCTCCTTTATTCTCTAGGAAATGTCTTGGAGCTGCCCTCTGTCCTCCATCTACTGGGTGGGTGGAGCTCCACAGCTCCACCTCGTACTTAAAGCTTCCATGTTTTGGTCTCCAGTCTACAGATTTAAGGAGCGACTCACCAAATCAAATGTGACTGCTTCGCTTTCCTTATTCGAATCCTCTCAGAATCTACTTCGTGAAGTCCGTGATCCTGTGGGGAAATTGTTGGCAAGAGTCTGGGCAGAATCCAGAGCTCCATGGACCCTAAAAGGTTAGGAATCATGGCTCCAGAGTGGTGAAGCCCATGCTTCTCAGCAAAACATGCAAGGCTTAGGGACACTGCTTCCTGTCCCGCTCTCTGAGCTCAAGGTGTTTTCGTTGGCGACCCCATCCTATGCTCCCAAAGTGCTTTCCCAAGGGCCAACCTGCCCTCTCTGCCTGGGGCCTCCCTTCTGAGTCCTGGTTTAAGCTTTTCTGCCGCCCCTAGTCCACACCATGTGTGCCCCGTCTCTAGATGACAAGCATGAGGCAACGAACTTCTTAAACACAAGGACCTTGACTTGCATGATTTTTGTAATTTTAGTCAGAATGAGGGCCTGGCAGGAATTGAACTGAAGAGGATAATTACCCATGTGACCTTAGGCAAGGTGATTAGTCCATGACTCTGGACTTGGAAATGGTAAGAATCAAATAATACATGTGAAAGAAGGAGAAAATGTCCCAAGAGTTGGATTATTCAATAAGGGAGCCCCTGGTCACTGTAGCCAGCTAAATTTAAATAAATTTGTATGAAATAAAATCACTTCCTCAGCCACAGGCACTCCTTCGTGGATGCTCAGTGACCACATGAGGGTAGTGGTCACTACGCTTTGCTGTGTCCTCTGGAGTTGTCAAGTGAACAAATGTGTATTGTCCACAACATGGCACAGGGCCTTTCCACGATGACGAAAATTTCTGCTGAACAGCCCTGCTTGAGGAAATCTCTCAGTTGTACCTTGGTTGACATCTTGGGTTCTAGAAATCTGTACATTCCAGGACTGTTCACTCTCTCATCTGCAAATCCAAGCCATCCCAAGTGTACTTTTCTCACACCTGTATTGTTGGATCCCAGGTAGGCCCAGCAGGACAGAGGACAGGAGTATAAGGGATCTTACCCCTTCCCTTGGGATTCCAATCCCCTCCCATACTGTGTTGGGGGGCACTGGCTGGGAGACGAGGGTCCTCCCACCATGTGGTGTAGATGCAGTTCTGGGTGGGTCAGACCTCTGAATTAAACATACCTTCACAACAAACCTGTCAACCCTAAAAGCTCGGGCTTTGGAGATAGCTCAAGGGCAGAAAACTCAGGTGGGTGCAGGTAGGAATCAGTTCCTGAAGGAAAAATTGGTTAGATCTCTAAAACAAGGGCAAGATAGTGTTTTGTCAAACCAAGAAAATGTTGACCCTGAATTGCAGAGTTTCATTTCAGCACCAACTTGCCTGTGACTTTTGGCATGCTACTGACCTGAGCAATGACCTCTCTCTTGCCCCATTTGTCACCAGGGATGAACAGCATCTCTGATCCCCAAAATGAGATTCCAAGGCTGCTGGTGTGTTCCTTTTTGGAGGCTCTTAAAATGAAGCAATCCTGAAATCCAGGGTAGGTTTGTTAGTTCCACAGAAGTAGTCTGCTCTGTGGAGACTCCTCATGAAAACATCACCTGGCGCCAGACTCACACCCACCACTCAAGCCCTTTCTAGGTGATGGAAGAGAGCACAGGTTTCTGCAGTCCAAAACTGGTGGAGGAAAGAGCCAGAGGTTCAAATTGTCTCAAAATCATTCCAATACTGGTTGCTGACCTTTCTGTCTCCACACTTGGTGGAGGGATGGGTGAGTAACAACCCACAGCCTGTGATTTGCATAGGTGTTATGCTGACGCATCTCCCAGACATCATCCCCTTCATTATCTCGTCACCTCCTTCAGCTGGGCAAGGTGGAAAGTGTCACCATGCAGCAGTGAGGGCTTGCCAACAGTGCTCACCAAAGGTAGCAAAGCTGGGCCTCAACACAGGGCCTTTAGCTCATACCGGCCTCACTGGGCAGCACTGCATTGCCAAGACATGAATCAAGAGTCAGCTCTGTGAAGCCGCATGTCATTCTAGAGAGTGCTGTACTCCTTGCTTTTGCCAACTCCAGAAAGGGACAACAGGGAGGTGTTGAAAGAGAAGTTAAAACTAACATTTTTTGAAGCAAGAATTTGTTCAAGTTCACTGTTACAAACTCCCGTTTGCCACTGGGTAGGACATTGAGTTCCTCCCCACAAGCTTGTTGGAGAACAGAAACACTGGTCTGGAGCACTCACTAAACTGCAATGCACAGAAGAGCCCTTTCCTTTCTCTTCCCTCTCTTTCCTTACCTATACTCGTGGGGATGCCTAGAAAAAGGAAGAAAGATAAAAGAGCTTCTCAGTCCTATTCCAAGGCCAGTAAACTGATGCTTTCAAGATGTGCAAGACCACCTCTCCCCAGACTGCTCTAGGGGCAGACAGGAGACACATGTGAGAACCTACCTGTGCCAACGCCCAGGAACTGAGCCCTGGCCCTTGATCCCGAGCTCTGAAACTCTTATTGGCCCCATTCTGTTCATGGGAAGGCCACCCTACCCATGTTGCTCTCTCCAGCTGTCTCTGTATGTCCATGTGTCCCTTCATCCAGATCCCTGCACCCAGATAGAGGGGTGGAGGATTGGCTCCTGGCAACCTGGAGGAAAGAGGCAGTGGCAGTGTCAGGGTGGGGACCATCCCCTTTTATTATGTGGTGGGTGACACAGGGATTTTGGATAATTTAGCAAGAACTACATGAACTCATTCTTCCTCCCAGCTGGCAGCCCTGCTCACCTGTCTACGTGGGTTTCTATAGGGTGGTGATTCATCTCAGAGCTGGGTGAGGATGTAGAGGCCAAGTGCCTGGGGATAGGGCAAGGCCCAGGGTGAGCCATGCTTGGCCTCTCACTAGAGGATAAACAAGACCAGCTGCCAAGAGAATCTGCCCTCAAATGAACAACTGGCCTCCTGTCTCCTGCTTCTTTCATCCTCAAGGAGGAGCTGGGGCCATGAAATCTATCTGCAGACCCCCAACTCTGTGGATCCTCCAATAGGGTACACACCTGTGAACCTTAGGTAACTTGATTGTCCATTAGGAGTAACTGGGTTCTTAAATTTGACAGTGGTCTGGTATCAGGTATTGGAAACTCTGGAAATCCAAAGCAAGCTTGACACATGTTCTTTTGACCTTGCCATGGTTCTCACAACAGCTTCCATAGGAATCCATTTGTTTAGCCACATGAGAACAGTCTGTGACCCTCCAATGAAATGGGAAAAGTCAGGATTAGGGTCTGCGTATTGCTCTTTTCTCATTGTTCTCAGTCATATCTCTGTCCTGCCAATAATAATAACAACAATGACTAATGTGGCTTGAGTTCTTACAACGAGTCAAGCCCTGCCTAAACACCTTACCTGCCATCTTACCTAATCTTCCATGAATCCAAGAGGCAAGGCAATGGCTGTTGGCCATAGACAAATGAAGTGACTGTGGTTCAGACTATCCAAGCCCACGTCCTCCAGAAACACAGAACCCAGTGCTGGGGGAATCAAAATCCACAGACAGCCACTATAACCGGCAGGCCTTCCTCTACCCAGAGCATGGGGCAGCCTCAGATGGTGACCTCCTGCTTATGCCTCCCACATACCTGGAATGATAGTTCTGTACTACTATGCCCAGATTTTTAGTTGAGATGGGGGTCTCACAAACTTTTTGCCTTGGTTGGTCTAGAACTACAATCCTCCTATTCTCTGCCTCCCGAGGAGCTGGGATTACAGGTTGTAAGCTACCATGTCTGGTTCTAAAATGAGTTAATTTCTATACCCATGTGACTTGGCATATGCCTGAGGAGTCACAGTGTTCCTTACAGGGAAAAGAGAATGGATTATCACATGCAAATAATTAATATTATAAGGCTGTAGTTGTGCTAAGTGTCATTTTGCATTCTTAGAAGCTGAAGTGCTTTTTCTTCCACACTGCTATAGCACAGAACCAGCCCCTCTTTTCCATGCAAAGGTGTAGCAGCTGAGGCCCCACAGTGGCCAGGCAGGTACACCCAGGTAGGCAGGCCTGCTCAACAAGGTGGGCTTTTCTCCCAACTCTGAGTCTCTGCTTAATCTTGTCTGCGTTCTCTCACTTGGAATACAAATTACTTTTAAGAATTCTTGAATTTTTATGAAGATCCAATGCAGTAATATACCTGAAGTGCTGGATTTAGAGTCTGAAACATAAGGATTACTTAATACAAGTCAACTTTCTTCCCCTCCTCCCAGCCCCTTTCCTACTGAGAGTGAGGCTCTGGGCTAGAAGAATTTGAGCTTCTGGTCAAACCTACAAAGGAGAGGATGAAGCATGGCCCTGTGTAAACTCCAGACTGGCAGAAAAGCAGTGTCCACCAGATGGAGGGCCACACGAGTGCCTAAGAGCTCAGTCTCAGTGAGTGGGGCAGTGCAGTTGCCAGAGGCCAGAGGCCTTCCCATGTCCTGCCCATTTGTCCACCTTGGCTGTTTGTCACTGCTCCATGCCTCTTCTCTGAGGTAAAATCAAACTTCCGTGGACTGAGCCCTTTAGATGTTGTATGTGTACTTGCTATTTCTGTGTCTCTGTTTTACAGAAGCCTCTGATCTGGCAGGAAGGGGACTGTCCTTGAACACATTCTATCCAGCTCATAGCGCTGGTAGCCATGCAAGTGAAAACACTAACCATTTGGCTAGAGTGTGGTGATTTACACCTGTAATCCTAGCTACTCGGGAGGCAAGATAGGAGAATAATGATCTAAGACCAGCCTAGGCAAAAGTGTAAGACCCTATCTGAAAGACAAATTAAGACAAACAATGAAAAGGAGAGTGCTACATTCAAGCCACTTTTCTGTGGATGTCCACAGTCATATTCTGTTCTTCACTGAAGACAGATAAATCTTTGCAAGCCTAGCATCAAGCTCTGATCCAACATAGGAATTGCTAAAGCTCATTTGTGCACTTAGTCACTCAATAAACCCTTGGCTGGCACCTTCCAGCTCCCATGCAATGTGCAGTACCAGTGATTATGGTCCGTCCAGCAGCAGGGTGGGGAGTGCTAGGCATTAGATACATAAACACATATAGATATTTAAGTTCCAATCCAAGATCAGTGTAGCTGATTCTGTGGGGGGAATAAGGGGTGCGACAATAAATTTAGATAGATGATGAGAAGATGTGTTTCAGCCAGACTCTAGCAGTAGGCTTGATGGGAGAGCCTCTGAGAAGTGCCTGCACCTGCTGGTCCATAGAATTCAAATTTTCCCACAGAATTGTTTTAGAGAGAGAATTTTGTCCCCTATGAATCCAGCCCTGGATGGAAGGAAAATTGAAGGTCAGGAGGGGAGATCCTGCCTATCAGCCCAGCAGGGACTGTACTATTCAGTGCTGGCGTCTACTATTCTGAGTACAGGAAATGTTGAGTCAAAAATTTTAGCAGATATTTTTATTTTCCTTTCACACTAGAATCTGGGAGCTTGAACTGCCAGGACGTCAGTCAGGAGGGAATTGGACACCCTAAATGACACTCAGACTTGCTAAAGCTTGTCTCGCACATAACTGCATCTATCCGCTCTCCAGATTTTCCTTATCGCAGGCTGAGTCAGGAACTGAAATACCAAGGCTGTGTGAAGAGGATAGAGCAGAGTGAGCAGGGCCTCTGGAGCCAGCTAGCGAGGGGCTCAGCCCTCCTTCACCACCCAGGAGCATTAAGGAGAGGTCACCTCCTTCCTAAGCCTCTGTTTCCTCCTCCTACAATGGATTTGTAAACTGACCTCTGAGGGCTCTTAGGAGGGTTAAAATGATGAACGCCCCTATCTAATTAGGGTGTAGGAAGCATCTTAGAAACACATGTGCATTTATAAATGGCCTTAAAGTTTGTGCTTTCCATAGAGTAACTTCTAATGTGGGTCCCATGGGAACTAGCCTATGGAGTTAAACTGTCTCTCTCATCGAAACTTTTAAGACCAGGATTCCGTCATTCGTTTTCCATGGCACAGATGGAGAAGCCAGTCCGACAGCAACACACATCAAGCAAGTGAAGAGCCATGTTCAGAGTCACGGTGAACATTCTTGGCTCCCAAGGTGCCCCTAGAATCCCATCTAAAAGAGCCTGTCACTGACATGGAAAACTCCTAAGCCAAGCTCCCAGCAGCCAGGACTCATCCTCCATGTGGGCTCAAGTTCAACACATGAAAGAGAGAAATCTTCAGTTAGCCTTCTGAAATCCTTCTCATCTTAGACAATTCCTATTTTTTTTTTTTTTTTTTTTTTTGGTGATGGGACTGGAGTTTGAATTTAGGCTGCCAGGTGCTCTACTGCTTGAGCCACACCTCTAGTCCATTTTACTCTGGGTATTTTGGAGATGACATCTTGTGAATTATTTGCCCAGCTGGGCCCGAACTGTGATCCTTCCTGATCTCAACCTTCCAACTAGATAAGATTATAGACATGAGCCACTGGCAACCAGAAATTCCTCCATGAAACACAGGTTATCCTAAGGGGAGGTCACCAACAGGAGGAAGAAGGTAAAAAAAGGAAGTAAAAAAAGTGAAGATGGTTGATGTATTTTCTATGCAAGAATGAATATAGAATTTTTAAACCTGTTGAAATCACCATAGGAAGGGGACTAGGTTGAAAGGAGAAAAATGGAAGGGAGATACCAATTTGAGTTATAATACATATATACATGGTAATGCCATAATGAAACTCCCTGTATAGCTTTCTTAAGCAAGCAAAAATGTCTTTTTCCAAAATTGGAGGACAGGAGGTAAAGCAGGTCCTTTCTGGGGGTTGGTACCAGTGATGGGAGGGAGGATTTAAGGAAATGGATAAGATGGTGAAAATGGAAATATTCTGTATGCATGTATGAAAATGGGAAAATGAGACCTACTGAAACTATTCTGAGAATAGGAGGAGAGGAGATAAAGGACAATGGTGGAGGGGGTGACTTTAACTAAGATATTGACACACTTTTGTAAACATCACAATGTACCCCCAGTACAACAATATGATAAAAATAAAATTAAAATAAAATTAAAAAAAAAGAAAGGCAGCAAATGACCTGTAAGAAGTGGCAGTGACCAGGCTCTCCTTCACATGCCTGCACATGACTTCAGCAAGGCTCTCCCCTCTTGCTCCTTAGTTTTCTCATCTCAGAAATGAGAACCATGGGAGTCTCAATTTCAGAACCAAGTGATACCCACTGCACAGAACACTTCACATCTGCCCCTCCATACCTCTTTGCTGGGTGGTCATTTTTGACCCAGCCATGTGATCTGCATTTACAGCAGTCCTCACCCAATGTCAGTAGAACATCCTAAGCTTTACTTCGAGGGAACCCCTGGGTGGGGGCAGTCTTGCTAACATACAGATTCCATTTCTTTGGTCTTGGGAATCGCCCAAGATTGTATATCTAGCAAACTCAGGTAACATGGATTCTCCTGTCACCAACTCACATATGTTTACATAAGCAGAAACCCACCCACAGACATAAATGAAAGTGCACACACCCCATTCACATTCATCTACAAACAGGTAGGTTCACACTCTAACGTGTACACACAAGCACAAGCATGCACCTGCAGACTCACACAGGAATGTGCACCTGAGCCATGCACACACTCCACTTTATCCCTCCTACACGCAAGTGAAGGTTTCAGCCTGTCACAGACTTGTCACAAATGGAATCTACAGTGCAATTGCTAGTGTCACCCTTAGAGGAATTTTGGCACTGAGTCCATCCGCAGGTCACTGTCCCATCCCCTATTCCTCCTGAAGTGACTGCTGAATGTGTAAGCTCACTCCATAGCCAGTACGTTAGGTCTGCAAATTGATCAACCAAGAAACAGACTGCTGGGTGTGAAGGCTACCTTTGCTTCCACTTCCACACCTCTTCTCTGTTTCTCAATCTGCAACTTGAGCTCTTAGTTCTTTATGTCACAAGGCAGCCCTGTGCTCTTGGTCAAGCTCTCCCTGGCCTTTACTTCCTACCTTTGAGATAAACATAGACATTATTATAGCAGAAATTACAGGTTACAGAGTACTTATCGTGGGCACCCTGCTTACTGTTTTGCCTATTCATATCTCCAGTTCCATTCCTGGGTGAAGATAGTATTGCTGCCCTTATTTTGCAGATAAGAGAGGCTAAGGGCTGAGATGTCGAGGTCACCTGCCCAGGCTGCACAACTGGCAGCAGTGCTGGCAAAAGGCAGAGCTGGCTCCAGGATGCTTAGGTCTCAGGCTGGATGCTGGACAAGATTTCTTGTCTTTGTTCTTTCACTGCCATTTCTTTCTCTGCTTGTTCCTTCCTTTTCTTTGCCATCATTTTTCTTATCTTTTCTTTCTTCTTTGCACTGCCACCTTTGTTTCCTTCCACATGGGCCTGTGTCTGTTGCTACCTTCTTATTTCCATCCCCATGGTCCTGGATGTCCCACAGCCCAGAAGGATGAACCCTACATAATATGCGTTTCATGCTGTTGGTTTTGCAGGTGTGGGAGAGGAGGCCTGAGAGATGGAGAGAGCAGCTGACCATAGTGACTGACCAAGTGAGCAGGTGTCTGGTAGATGGGCCTGACTGGGTTGACCCACACAGTGCTAATGTATGCAGAGGAGTCAAAATCACAATGAATGGTATCTGCTGTAATTCATGAAGCATGGACTTGATGCCAGGAGTTTAGGTGACTTATTCGCTCTGGGCCTGCACATAGTCTCACTTGTGATGGTGACAATGCTCATCCTCCAGGGAGGAGGCTGAGTCTCAGGGAGATGACCCAAGGCGGTCCAGGGAGAAGAGGCAGGGAAGGAGCTGGCAGATTTCGTTCTGCTGTATCCCTTTGTCATCTGTCTTACACAGGAGCCAATAAAAACAAAAGTGAAAAAAAAGTTTATAAAAAGGATTCCAATGTGAAAATTGAGGATATTTATAGTTAAGAATAGTAGCCTGTGTCAAAGACAAGGAGACTGGGCTCTGTGAGGACAAAGAGCTGGATGGCCACTTGGTGGCTCCACCAGGAGTCTTGCCAGAGATCCTTGTAACTGCCACACCAGCAGATGGAATCTTCTTCAATCAGCATGGGAGTCAGAGAGGGGCTGCAAGACAGAACTCTTGCTGGTTGTCCTTGACCATGTTGCACACCCACGTCCATGCACACATCATGAAGAGTAGGAGGTGAGGGCTGGGCTTCACTTTGTTGCACCTAACCTTCATGATCCTGTTACCTTAGCATGAGCCCTCTGCTGTCCACAGCCCTTCCCAAGTTCATGACTGCAGAGCACAGGTTCCTTGCGGGTTTCACCACCACCTCACTCATTGGAGAAGCTAATGAAGCCCAGTATTTCTAGGGCACTGGCTTCACATCCCTCCCTCCCATTACATGTTTATTAGTGAACATTCATTTCTCAATATAGCCAGGCATGTTCTTCGGGCAAAGGAAGTACAGCAAAACCCAGACCTGTGAACAGATCTCTCACCCTCATCAAGGTCTCCAGCAGTGACCAAACCATGCTTTACCTCTCTCTACTGTGCTCTGGGCCTTATCTCCTTCATTTGCACCATCTTTTCTTGGGGAAGGATGGTTTTTCTTACAGTTCCCTGACAGAGCCACACTGTGTTTAGCATCTGTGCTTCTGTGCATTTGTTTGTTTGCCTTGGAATGTGTCATCCTCTCTCATTTGTAAGACCAGCTCAGGGATTCCCCAACATGTCTAATACCCCTTGGCAGCCTAGCTGTGACCCCATATTGCTCACCCACTGTCCTCTCCACTGCTGTGTGTGGACTTCTCTTCTACTGTTTGACTCCCTCCATCACCATGACTCTCGGAGCTACATCTCCTCCATGTGCTCAGGAACACCTGGCTATGATGGTGGTGCCTGGCTCATCCCTGTGGGAAGCATAAGGCCCAGTGCGGGGAAGGGAGTGAGAGCTAGTTGAACTAATGGACAAATGAATGATGGAGTCACCAGTTTCAGTTGTGGTCGAAAAAAAACCACAGTCTGCAAGGCCTTTGGTCTTTATCAGGTCTGGCCCCACAGGAGAGCTTGTGTTTGAGGTCTTACCATGGCCACTACCTCCTTCCCCTCCTCTCTGCTTCAAATGGATTCAGAGGTGAATCTGGTCAGTGATAGCCCTATGTCTCCTGACTCCACATCCTGGTTGTGTTATTGAAATCTTCTTTGCTTATAGAGGACATCCCCTGCCCTACGTTGCACTCAAGATGTGTTTCTACAGATTCTGTTTTGAGCACAGTGCATTTTGTCCAATGAGACGTGTTATGAGCATGGTGTTTTAAGTGTAAATCATGGAGTCTGACTTCTGTTCAGCTCAGACCTCATCTCAGCTGCATGACATTGAATATGTCACTTTTTCCAAAGCTCAGTTTTCTCATCTACAAAACAAGGAACAGCAACTGTTGTACAGCTTTGTCTAATTTCAGAACCATCCAATGAAATAAGTCATAGAATAGGTCTGGCACCCAGTGGTTGCCCAATATTTATGGTTTGTTGTTCATTTGAATCATGACCATGATTGGTTTAAGAGATCTCAGCACATTGACCTTTAATTTTCTGGGACTTTGAGCAGAGAACCCAGCTCAGACTTCTGACCTCCAGGAGAAGGAGCTAATAACTAACAGGGCATTGGTTTTGGGCGCTCAATTTGTGGTGATTTGTTATGGAGCGATGGAAAACTCATAAAAGCAGCATGAAAGATTGTGAGGGAGCTTTCATAGATGGAAGTAGAGATGGCCTTGGTCTTGGCTGGAGGAGGTGTACATGCTGTTCTTTGCTCTTGATTAGAATGATTGCAAAGACAATCTGGAGGCAGATTGATCATGGAGACCCCTGAAGGAGGCCAGCTATGGGGAGAACATTGTTGGGTTCAAGGTATGGTGGCCATTCCTAAGGATATTCTCCCATGAATATCAGCGAGGGGGAGCCAGACAGACCACAGTTATTAGGCTGCATTTCATGATCAGCAACCGGATCTGAGAGAAGAAATAGGCCTGGTTTTTCTGATATTTCTTGTGCCCATGATGTTTGAGAGAGGATGTACACACATGTGTGCATGTGTACATGCTGGGAGGACATGGCTGAGGAATAGAGATGCATTAACCTTTACCCCTTACAGACAATAAATGAGTTAAATGAGTGATCCAATTCTCAACTCACATGTACATTAGTTTCTTGCCTCTTCTTCCATAAATTGCTTCACTTTGGATTTAATTTTCCCACCTGTAACATGGAACACATAAGTGCTGGTTTCTAAGAGGGAGGGTAGTGGGGCGCCATGGACAGTCATGTTCAGGGAGAGCGAGAGCTGAGTTAGGTAGTGGGTGAGTTGGAATTGGTGTTCATCACGTGAGGCAGCCCTGTTCTCCTGCACCAAGTGATGGAGGCCAGTTGTCTCATTCCTGCTTCTGGAACAAGGTTGA
Source organism: Castor canadensis (assembly GCF_047511655.1). NCBI lineage: Eukaryota > Metazoa > Chordata > Mammalia > Rodentia > Castoridae > Castor > Castor canadensis. Next base: position 12,018,354 of record NC_133388.1, on the reverse strand, counting down.
CACTTTGTGCATGTCTGGGCCCAATCCTGAGCCAGAACAGAGCCTGGGAGCTGGACAGTACCTGGAGGACACCTGACACTCCTGCCATGAAGTCACATGAATTAATTCATCAGCAGTTCTTGACCCAGTGCATGGTCAAGAACCAAAGGAAAAGTGCATTACTCTTGTTATTACTATCATCATTCACTATTACTTTTACTCTGACAATGAACTCTACACACATCTCTGAGATATTTATAGACCAGCCACTCATCCCTTGGTGCATCCACTCAGCAAGTGCAGTGGTCAAAGTACCCCGGCAAGCCCAATTTCCTGGAAGACATCTTCAAGGTCGTAACGCACCACCAGTGTGTTCTACACAAGCTTTCTTTTTCTTTTTCTTTTTTTCCCACACATACTGACCATTGGCCTCTTATAGAAGTGGGAGTTTACATGTCTGACAATTTTATTTCTCTTATTTCAGTGAGCCTTTTCCCTGAACTCTGCATGGATTAAAGGACATCTCTCATCTGTCCTTTAATGAGGGATGAGAGGATCAGGAAGGTTCATTTCCTTAGCAATAGTGACAACTGCAGGGGCTCTTGGCTACAACTTTGAACACCTTTTTCTTATTGTACCTACAACAATTGGTTGATGGAACTGTGGCTCAGAGAAGCCGTGTGACTTTCCCAAAGTCACAGAGCTGAAAAGTGACTGAAAAAAGGATAAGCCTTGGTTGTGTCAATTAACATCCTTTGCTCTTTCAAATATTTTAAGGTACCTCTAACATTATAACTCTTCTAACCTACTAGTTGACTTTTATATCTATATGGATCTGAAATAAATTACCACAGATGTTAGATGTGATTGAAATGCACCATGGTGTGGCCCACAGAGTGTGTTGGGCACAGGGATGATGAGAGCCCTGGTCCAAGGTGAGGCTGTTGTGCCACAGGTCCAATGTCAACAGGAGCCCTGGGTTGGGTGACAGAAGGAGAAGGTGCTCAAAGTCTCTGCTGACAGGCTGTTGGCATTTTCCTGAAAAGACTCTCCTAGAGTCTGCTGGGGTTTTGCAAAGCCCAGATAGTGACTAGAGTTGCTGCACAACCCAGAGGAGAAAAATTAAGCGAAATAAATCCTTTCTTGGAGCGCACAGCTTCCATATAAAGATTGCCACTTCGTTGTTGGCACCACTCCGTGATGGCAGGTTTTCACGGAAGCCACCAGAGCCTGCCCCGCCCCTGGTCCCTGCACTAGCCCTGGAGGGGATCTTTAAAGGACATAAAGCATAGAGTCACTGTGCTCCCGGCCCACAGCCCCCAAAATAGTTCCATGTTCCGTGAATCTTGGAAATAGCTTGGTTTGCATGAAACGCTGGGCTGTGCTGGCCTGGGTGGCTGTGCTGTTGTTAGTTCCTTACTGAAAAGAGAAACTTAACATTTGTTCTTCCTCTCCATCTGGAACCAATGGGGGGCCCTCAGCAGATCACCCCTGAGGACTGGCTGCTGTTTATAAGATCTTAATCCTAGGGGACTGGGAGCTGGGAGTGGGATACAAAACCCTGCCTCTCCAGGGCACCAGCTGGAACCCAGCCCAGGCACTAATGATGGGAAGTCTCCTGTCACCGTGTCAGAGGCTTACTGTGGAATGAGTTGATGGCTGAGCCCAAGATGACTCCTGTGCTCCTTGCAGCCCCTCCCTATTTCAGGTTCACTGTCAAGTAGGTCTTGGGCCTCAGGCTGATCCAGCCATGACAGGGCTGCATGCAAAGAGCAGGAAAAATAAGAAATTCTCTTTGGCAGTACAAGGGAATGATTTTTTTTTTTTTGGTGGGACTGGGGTTTGAACTCTAAGCTTCCTGCTTACAAAACACGGACTCGCTTGAGCCACACCTCTAGTCCATTTTGCTCTGGTTACTTTGGAGCTAGTGTCTTGCAAACTATTTGCTCTGGTTGTCCTCAAGCCCTGATCCTCCTGATCTCTGCCTCCCAAGTAGGTAGGATTATAGGTGAGAGCCACCAGCACCTGGAGGGAATGACTGTTTTTGAATACCTACTGTGTGCACTGGGCTCCCATGCCAGGATAGGGAACATATTATGCCACCTACCCTCCCAAAGGTCCTTGGAAGCAGGCAGTGGTATCCTCACTGGTACAAGTGAAGAAGCTGGGAACAGGGAGGTTGAGAAATGTCCTTGAGGTTGCACAGTAAGTTGTCTTTCTGATGCTGGACCTTTCGTCTTCACTTATCCCCAGTGATATTGACCCCTCTAGTGCTGCACAGTGCAACCTGTAGAACAGGAGGGATGGGGACACACACACTGATTATCTCAATGGCAGTGATCAAACCACGCCATAACAATTACTCAAAAGTCACAAAATCATTTTATGTTAATGACTTGTGACAGGAGGCAGCATTTAGCCATGTCTTAGTTTCTGCTTTGCTAGGCAAGCAGCCTCTGTGACACTACCTAACTTTTCTTTTGTAGCAAGAAAATTGCTATAGACAACATATAGGCAAAAGGTCCTGGCCATGATCCCAAATAATTTTAATGACAAAAACACGTGGTGAGCTGGATTTAGCCCAGGTGCAGTAGCTTGTCAAAGCCTGACTTAGAGGAATCTTTCTTGCTTTGGGGTAAAATGGGAAAGGCTTCCCAGAGGAGGTGCCATTTAAGATAGGCCACAATGAACAGAGAATTAGGAGTGTGGAACTGGGGGAAGAGGTGGATGTTATAAAAAGAGACCAGGTGGGAAAGGACAGAGTGAACCCCAAGATGCAGGCTGTTTCAGGGTGGGAGGAGAATACCTGTAGGCAACAAGCAGGGGCAGTGAACCCCAGGGGAAGGGAGACCTGAACGAGAGAGACCCTGAACACCAGCTGGGGAGCAGAGCATGGTGGTCCACAGCTTCCCCAGCATCACCAATCCTTCACCTGGAAAAGGGGCTAGAACTTGGGTCAAACTTTGTTTGAAGTTGGTCATAATAGGAAAAATATCGTGTTATAGATCCACAGAGGAAGACACACGCTTGTGGAACTAACTGGGCCTGGAGGGCCAGGTTGCAGGAATGGGGATGGGGTCCAGTGGAGGAAGACAAGTCAAATAGAAGGCTATGAAAAATATGCCTCTAGCTGTGTAGCCTTAGTCCAGTTACCCAATCTCTGTGAACTGGAACCTTGTCTTATAACACATTGGACCCACATTGGGCACCATTCAAGATCATGGTAGAGATGAAAGGAAACGCTACCTGTGACACTTCAGAACCATGCTGGGGACAAATTAAGATCTGTAAAAAGGGGAGGGAAGCTGTTCTTGTTCAAGGTCAAGAAATGTGGTGCTGGCAGCACAAGTACTGTAACTCAGCTCTCTGGATTTCAAGGTCAGAGCACCCCTCCAACTGCAGTGTTCACAGGTGATGGGGTTGCCATGAGGGCCTCCTGGATTTTCCCCAGGAAACCAGAAAGGAAAGTGGCTGCATATCTGTACCCCTGGCTCCCCACACAGCTTCCGTGTAAGAAGCACCCACCCTGCTCTTCTTCTCATCTAATGCGCGGCCTTTCCCTTTGGGATGCCTCATTTCTCTTTTCCTTTTGCCATCTTCCCGGCCAGGCTGAGACCTGCCTTCTTGGGGAAACATCTGACCTCCCCTCTGCCTGGTTATAGCCCCCAGGCAAACCCAAGCACTCCAGAGCCATCTTCAGTCTTCTTTGTAACAATAGCCACCAGAACCTCTATTTTCCAACACATTAGGTGCAAAGACTGCAGGCTCAGAGGATGAACGAGAGAGGAGGTGGCAGCCTCATAGGAAGCACATTGTGCTGGGGTTTGATGTTATCACCTATTGTCTACAACACCTAGCTTGGTGGGAATCATTTTCCTCACTGGCAAGGTAGGTTAAGGTGACCAAGTATCCCAACCTGGCATCACGATCAGCCGGCCTTTGGAGCCATAAGTCTTCTGTCAGCGCCTCCTTTGTCAGGACTCTGTTTTAAAGACATGAGTGAACCTGCTTGTTGGCATTGTTCCCTTGTACAGAACTGGGCCCAGTCTGTGCCCATTTTGAGCTGTCCTTGGAGTTCATTGTGTCAGAAGACCAGGCCAGGCAACTCAAAGCACCAGGGGACTCAGGGACCCAGCCGAACTGAGTTCCTCCTGCCCTTGAGTGCCACGGTACCTGACAAGGCAGGTCTGAAAATGAGCACATCTTCCAAATGCACAAACCTGAATGGTGGGGAACAATAGTGGCATCCTTGAACCGCGGGCCAGGCTGAACGCTGGCTTTGAGCGTAAGCTTCTTATTCTGCTTTGAATCATCACAAAGAGCTCTGCATACAAAGCAGCAAGATGAGGCTTGCTGTACATTCTGTCCAGCTGCCCATTGAGGAGGAGACCAGGCGCCGCTGGCTCTGTGGGATGAAAGTCTGCTACAGGCGAGTCATGGCTCCCTCCAGATGTCCCTGTCCCACTTCCTGTCTTAGGCAGAAAACATAGACTTTGAGAATGTGATTGAGCTAAGGTCCCTGAGATGGAGGGCGAGCCTAGATTCCCTCAGTGGGCCCTAAATGTTGGTCCAACTGCCCTAAATTCCAGTGGATCTTTTGCTGTTGAACTCAGATCAAAAGGAAAGGGGACTAAGAAGAATCAGAGAGAAGCAATGTGGCTGACTTTGAAGAATGAGGAGGGGCCCAAGGAATGAGAGAAGCTTCTAGAAACTCATAAAGGCAAGGAACCATTTTTTCATCTGGAGCCTCATGAAAGGAATGTAACCTTGCTGTCATCTTCATTTTTAACCAAGTGAGAGGCCTGTTAAATTCTGACTTACAGAGCTACAAGGTACTAAATTTGTAATTTGTCACTACAATGGTATAAGACCATATACAAATATCCATTGGCTTCTGCCACCAACAAACTAACCCACATGTAAAGTAGGAGGAGGCCACCTTGGCACCATATTGGATGCAGCTGAGAATATCTTCACATCAACAAGAACTTTCCAGAGAGGAGCAATGAAGACAGGCCATCTGGAGACAGGGACTGGAGCTCACTGCATGGTGTTTGGCCCACGTAACATCCATGGCACACAGTTAGAGAACCAGCACTGGACTCTAAAGGCAGTGTAGTCCAAGGTTGTCTGGAGAGCTTAGCCAGACAACCAGAGTTCCCACGCTGCCTCACTTATGTGCTAGCTAGGGGGTCTTCACCAACCTTGCTTGGCTTATTTGTAGGTAACAGCATAGAACAGTTGGCTGATATGAGGACTGCTCAAAATAATAAATGTACCATCTACTATCTAACTTCCCAATTAGAGAGTAAATAAATGACATTTTTCATTTTGCTTTTCTGTTTACATTAAGTTTTCATTTTCTCAAGGATTACAAACAAGTCATTCAGTTACCTCATAGGAGTATTATAGTTAACAATAACTACATTGTTGAATCATGGTATTTCCTTATTTGAAGTTTTGACATTTTCCTTTAAAAAATATAGATGGTTATACCTGTAAAATCAAATGATAATACCCTAATTATAACAAAAACGAGTTCCCTCTTTGACCAATCTGTCCTTCAGATTCAAAATTTCCAGAAAGTAGAGTGTTACCTGTTTTTTAAAATACTTGCTTTCAATTTTCTTTCTTTTTTTTTTCTTTAAAGTTAACATGAGCTTTTTTTTTTTCATTTTTCTTTTATTATTCATATGTGCATACAAGGCTTGGTTCATTTCTCCCCCCTGCCCCCACCCCCTCCCTTACCACCCACTCCGCCCCCTCCCTCTCCCCCCACCCCCTCGATACCCAGCAGAAACTATTTTGCCCTTATTTCTAATTTTGTTGAAGAGAGAGTATAAGCAATAATAGGAAGGAACAAGGGGTTTTGCTGGTTGAGATAAGGATAGCTATACAGGGCATTGACTCACATTGATTTCCTGTGCGTGGGTGTTACCTTCTAGGTTAATTCTTTTTGATCTAACCTTTTCTCTAGTACCTGTTCCCCTTTTCCTATTGGCCTCAGTTGCTTTAAGGTATCTGCTTTAGTTTCTCTGCGTTAAGGGCAACAAATGCTAGCTAGTTTTTTAGGTGTCTTACCTATCCTCACCCCTCCCTTGTGTGCTCTCGCTTTTATCATGTGCTCATAGTCCAATCCCCTTGTTGTGTTTGCCCTTGATCTAATGTCCACATATGAGGGAGAACATACGATTTTTGGTTTTTTGAGCCAGGCTAACCTCACTCAGAATGATGTTCTCCAATTCCATCCATTTACCAGCGAATGATAACATTTCATTCTTCTTCATGGCTGCATAAAATTCCATTGTGTATAGATACCACATTTTCTTAATCCATTCATCAGTGCTGGGGCATCTTGGCTGTTTCCATAACTTGGCTATTGTGAATAGTGCCGCAATAAACATGGATGTGCAGGTGACTCTGGAGTAACAGTCTTTTGGGTATATCCCCAAGAGTGGCACTGCTGGATCAAATGGTAGATCGATGTCCAGCTTTTTAAGTAGCCTCCAAATTTTTTTCCAGAGTGGTTGTACTAGTCTACATTCCCACCAACAGTGTAAGAGGGTTCCTTTTTCCCCCGCATCCTCGCCAACACCAGTTGTTGGTGGTGTTGCTGATGATGGCTATACTAACAGGGGTGAGGTGGAATCTTAGCGTGGTTTTAATTTGCATTTCCTTTATTGCTAGAGATGGTGAGCATTTTTTCATGTGTTTTCTGGCCATTTGAATTTCTTCTTTTGAGAAAGTTCTGTTTAGTTCACTTGCCCATTTCTTTATTGGTTCATTAGTTTTGGGAGAATTTAGTTTTTTAAGTTCCCTGTATATTCTGGTTATCAGTCCTTTGTCTGATGTATAGTTGGCAAATATTTTCTCCCACTCTGTGGGTGTGCTCTTCAGTTTAGAGACCATTTCTTTTGATGAACGGAAGCTTTTTAGTTTTATGAGGTCCCATTTATCTATGCTATCTCTTAGTTGCTGTGCTGCTAGGGTTTCATTGAGAAAGTTCTTACCTATACCTACTAACTCCAGAGTATTTCCTACTCTTTCTTGTATCAACTTAAGAGTTTGGGGTCTGATATTAAGATCCTTGATCCATTTTGAGTTAATCTTGGTATAGGGTGATATACATGGATTCTAATACTATAGTATATTGGTTTTCTCTTTTAAACATTATTTATTTCTTGCTATGGAAGACACTGATTTAGCACACACTCTCTATATCTCTCTTTCTCTTTCTCTTTCTTTTTCATGGGACTAAGGTTTGAACTCAGGCCTTCACACTTGCAAAGCAGTCACTCTTTCAAAGCAAGTGCTCAACCACTTCAGCCACATCTTCCAGTCCATTTTATTCTGGTTATTTTGGAGATGGGGGGGGTCTCATGGACTATTTGCCTTGGCTGGCCTCAAACCTCCATCTTCCTGATCTCAGCCTCCCAAGTAGCTAGGATGACGGGTGTGAGCCACCGGTGCCTAGCATGACTTAGTTCTCCTTACACACACACACATGCACACAAACACGCACACATATCCCCTTCATGTAGTTTTGATATAATTTTTTTGGTAAGCTGGAAGTGTTGGGATAAATTAAATATTGAACTCCATAGTGCACTGAGCTGGGTAATACACTACAATTAACATTCTGGATGGTGAAGCTGTTTTCCCGGGAGTTAATAACTATTTATTATTCTTAATTGGTTTGCTTAATTTTTCTATATAGTTATTGCTTATTCATTTTTAACTTCAAATAATTGTAAGACAACTCATACTTTGCCTAAGTACTGTTAATTTGCCAGTATCTTGTAATACCCGCTCTTCATTCCTCAGTCCTGCTCAACCTGGATGGATTGTCACCTGGAATAGATTGCTCAAACTTAACATGGGAACTTTTATTCAATCTCAGATTGGGGTTGTTTTTTCTTTCCCTTCTTTGTTAATTCCTCTTTCATTCATTCTGTGTCTTTGTTATTAACATTAGGAACATACTCCAGAGACTTCCTGAGAAGGCAATCTATGGAAAATACGGATTTCCATCCCTGTATTTCTGAAAATATATTTTGTCTTTACATTTGATAAATGGTTTATGCTTTTAGGTTGAAAGTCACTTTCTCTCTCAATAAGAAAGACATTGCTAATCTGCTTTCTGACCTCCACTAGTACTGCTGAGAGACCCAGTGTTTTATAATTTCTTGGTATTTAAATCTCTGATATTGTTCTGTAAGTGCACAGGACACTGTACTTACGCTTGAGTTCTATGCTGGTGGGCCTTGGTTCAAACAGTTTTATATTAACTGTGTTGACCACTTTGGGGGAGGAGAACTAGCTTTCAAATGGAAACCTTAGTGTTTCATTTCTAAGTAATTTTCTTGTTTTATATCTTAATAAGTTATTTCTCTATTTTCTTTTTCTGCAGTGTCTGTAAACCAAGTACTTGGTTTCTGAAATTTATTCACTTAGCTTTTTATGGCACTCTTTATGTTACATAACTTTACATTCTTTTTCCAAGGACTTTTTCTTAACTACTTCTGTTAGTTTTCTGAAAGCACCTCCCACCCCCCCCCAAACCCTACATCCTCCCCTTATAGGTTTTCCTTCTACCAAACCCTCTAAAAACCAAGACTTTCTAATTCTACTATTCTTTTATGGCATTCTATTGTTTCTTAGATGTAGTATTTTCTTGTTTCCTTTAGGATCCTACTTCATTGTTTGCAGTTTTCTTCTCATCATTGCAGCCCTAGTTCTTTGATTTTGTTTTGTATTTGTTTGTCTTGAGGACTAAGTTTTTGTTTATTTGTTTGTTGGTTTTTTATTTTTATTAGGATATATTCACTGTACAGGGTGGGATTCATTGTGACAATTCCAAATAGGCTTACAGTGTACATTGGTTAGATCCCCCCCCCACCATCTCTGCACTCCCTTTCTGTGAGCCCCACTTAAAGCAATTGCAAAGGTTTTATTGTTCTGTTTCGTTTTGGTATATGAAGTCCATAAACCACATTCCCTCACCTTCATCTTCTCTACTCACCCCCCCTCACACAAGTACCTCTACTACACACTCTGTACCTATTTTACAGTCCTATCTTTTATTTTTAATTACAAATGAGGACTATGGTTTTATGCTAGAACTTTCATCAAGTGTGTGGACACACTTGGATAGCAATTCCTGCTTGAGGTTGAGTAACTAAATGTCTGGATAGAAATGTTGATTGTTGGGTGGAAAGCCCTCACATATTAGCACCTGCAGTCTTTCCTCTTGGTGCAGTTGGTTTCTCCTGTGAGGATGCTAAGGATGACATGTGGTGGCCACTGTACAGGAGTCAGGCAGCAGAGCAGAGCTGGAGGTCACTTACTTCCCCTGACCCCTGGCCTCACCTGGGCCTTGAGCTCTGAGTGAGTCACTTTGGATAGTCACCCTGTCTTCTGTTGCAAGTGGTGGTGGGCTTTGAATGTCTAAATCCTACTTACATAAAACGTCTGTCTTCTGCTCCATCCCTCACCCTGGTTCTCAGAATTGCTAAGCCTTGCTCAGGTCCTTTGGAGCAAATCAGATTGCTTCCTACTGGCACCTTCCGCAGGTCATTAGACAGAAGCAAAGCTCCTGCTAACATTGGTCAATTCGTTTTCCATCGTCCACACTTCTATGGCTGTCTCATCTGCTGGTGTTTCCTCTGACTCATTGAGCTTAGGGGCCAGGAAGGGTGCCATATGCAAACCAGCAAACTGCAGCGTCATATGAAAGAGATTCACTAATAAAATGGTGAAAAGCATGAATTGCTATTGAGGGGGAAGGTAATTAACATGTTCCATAAGCTTCCAGAATGTACTTTCTGGGTTAGGTGTTGAAGGGTAAATAGGAGTTTTCTAGATGGGTAAATAAAAGAAGTTTATCTAAGACCAATGGCCAGATTAAAGAAAAGCCTGAAACTAGAGTAGAAGGGTTTGGTTAAATAATTGCAAGTAGGAAGGTGTGCCATAAACCAGAGGGGTCAAGAGGAAAGCTGGGACATGGTTCAGCTGGAACATGTAATCTGGTAGCCAGGCTGGCAGGTTAATCTTATTCTGGGGGACACAGGGAGTCATTAAGGGTATTAGAGTAAGGGAATAACATTGTCATGGCTACATTTTAGAAAGATCATTTGTCTTTGTGGACATGATAGAATGGATATTATTCTCTTGAGGTAAGTCATTCATGGTAGGGAAGGGGATGTGAGAGGCAGACTAGTATTTTAGGCAAAATCAAGCAGACATTTGTATGAATGTTTGCTTACCACAAAGGAGTCATCATTGGCTTTGTTTATCAAAGTCTTCTGCTTGTTGGTGTTCCTAAGAGTGTTGCAGGATTCATACTGAGACAGCCAACCTAGCAGTTCTTTTTAGTCTTCTATCACAAGAACCCTTTCCCCAACACTTTACTTCTTTGGGACTCCAGGATGATATGCAACAATTGTGGCACCAAACTTTCTCAAGGGTCCAAGAGACCAACCATACTTCCTTGGCAGAAATCTCTGGCACCAAGGAAGAAGAGCTGTGATGTCCAGGCACTCAGATGCATCAGAATCATGCTGGAGGATGCAACTGTTCTGATATCACTGGTCCCTTCAACCAACTGTGGGAGTTCTCATCACCCCAGTTGAGGCCGAGGTCCATATGGGGTGATCACTTCCTCTGAGCTCAATGGTTAGTCATTGACCTAAGCAATGCCAAAGGAAGGTTGGGCTGGTCCCTGATCATATCCTCCCATGACTCTATGCTCCCCCCTTGTTGTGGCAGCTGGCTTGGTGACAACCTGCCTACTGCTTGACTATGTCAACACGTGAGCTGGGAATATCTTCACTATCATCCACATGCAGATGTTATGTGACTTGATTAAGACCACACCACTTATCAAAAATAGAATTAGAATTCAAAACTAGACAACCAGGTCTATGATGCATGCTTTCAATTTGGATTATCCATCATTCTGAGAAGGTGCTTAAAGAATGAAGTTCAAAATCCTCAGCAAGATGTGCACAGTGTTTCATCTTGCCCTGTTCATGTCGCACCCCCTGCCCTGCATACTGCAAACCCATCTGATTGGTGGCTGGTTCAGGAGCCCAGCACACTTTCTCCTTGTGTCAACTTTGGTAAAGCTGGAGCTCGAAGTGCCTTAGCATCACCATCAGGTCTTTTATGTATGACATTGAAGGAATGATATCAGAGGATCACTAGGGCCCTTTCTTCCTCCATTGCACACCTCCACTTTGGCCCCTCTCAACAAAGATACTGGCATTTAGAAAGTGTTTTAAAAATATTTGTACTAGAAAAGAAAGGAGAAGGGCAAGAGGAAAGGCAAAAAGGAAAAAAAATAAAACAGAGCCAAGAGTGTTGCTGTTGCTTGGCGAATGTGAGTCCTTTTTATATTTCTGTTAACACGCATATAAATACTGGGAATTCCCCTTGCTAAATTCAAGTTTGCAAAGCTTTGGTCTTTCATAAAATTACATCATTTAAGAGGAAATCACTACATCTTTTTTTAAAAAAAAGACAAGCCAGACTAAATAGTGAGAAGTGTATAATGGGAGCAAAAAAATAATAAAATCCAGAAAGCAATTGCCACAAATGTAATGCCCCCCCTCTCCACACATGCACACCAAGACAGGCTCTGGTTTTGCTGAATCTGCAGTAGCTGAGCCATTAATGAAAAACATTTCTGGGTCCACATTGGCCAGCGTGATGGAGTCAGATAGACTCCATCATGCTAATTGGTCTGTTATAAAAAAAAAATCTAAAACCAAAATAATTTGCATGAAGTGGGAAAATAAAATGAGGTGGGGATATCCTTCTCCTAACTTTAGACTAAACTTCTCTAGACTAATGGATTTTAACATGACAAAAAGGAAAGCAAGAAAACTTCTCAAGAGATGGAAACAATTCATTGCGGTGTGTTAAGAAAAATACTTTCCTTTCTTTTTGTGTCATGGTAGAAGCATTCTCTCCAAAACTCACTGTGCTGACAAGCATGCCCAGGCTTTAATTAACATGGGGCCTGTTTTCCTGCTCTAAAGGCTGACCCTGCCCTTCAGGATTCCAGCACCGGGGGCCCTTTTGCTCTGACATGGTCCTGCCCTTTCCAAGCCACGCTGGAGAAAGCAGGCTGTAATCAGCCACAGATGGGAAGGGTGACGGTGTAAAGGACACTGTCCACAAATTTAAACACAGAACAAATAATCCACAGAGGATTTTTCTACCACTCCTGAAGCATTGTCTGCTGTGTCCAGACTTAGGTCACCTGGAAGCCCTGAGACCATCACTGTTGGTCACCTCTGGTGAGGAATTTGCTCCCTCACTATGGTTTGCTACATATCCTCTCCTGGTCTCTGTACAAACTCTCTTCTTGAAAGGAAATGGAAAACCCAGGGAAGGGTTTCACTTTCATGTAAAGTCCTGCAGGAAATCTTTACTTTAGGTGCTTCTGGTTCCATGAGTGTTTGAAGTAGATTCCAGTAGTGCACATTTAAAACTAAATTAATTAATTCATTTTTTAAAGAGTCTGATTTTCGTTTGCATGGAGGAGGGAGAAGAGGATGACTGCTAGAGGCTGACTTTGTATCCACATGTCTAATATTATAAGAAATCTTGGAGTTTTGATAGACTTAATCCTGACCACAGGAGCATATAAAATAGCAGAGCTCAACTGCCAATGAAAACCAGGACCACACCAGAAAAGCCACTGGCTTTCAAGTGGCTACCTGCCAGGTCCCGTCTGGCAAAACTCCAGCTAATGAATCAATGTACTGTGTCCTCATCTATCAATCTGTACTTGGCTTCGTCACCCCCATCCCTGAATCTTCCCTGGCCAGGTGAAGTCTGAGGTGGCCATCCCTGGTCGACATGGTGCCTTTTGTGGCTAAGAAGCCGATGTTCTTCAGCAGACACGTGGGAGAGATTCCCAGGGGAGACATGCTTTGCAGCAGCCACTGGAGCATCCATGAGGGCCCTTCTGTGCCTCACCAGCTCTTCAATCTGTGCCTGTGTGAGTGTGAGTGCCAGTCCTTTTCCCTACCAAAATTTCTTTACGGGTTATGACAACTCACAGGTCTTTCTTTGTCTTTCCCTGGTTGCTGCCGTTCAAACCAATTTTCGTCCTGCATATGATTTTAATACAAGCACTTGTAATATGATTACATTAACTGTTGAGCAATATCGCCTCAGCAGAACCAAACCACAGGGTTCTTTTTTTAACTGCACCGGGAATACTTGAGCTCCATGTGCAGGGCTAATTCTCCAGTGCAGCCATTAAAGCACATTGGGCAAAGGACTGTGTTTGAAAACGGCTGTGCAAACGTGTATTTGGAGGAGGACTGGCTGCAAAGGCTCCAGAGAAGGGGCAAGAGGGAGAGAGACAGGCTATGCTTTTCTTGGCATGGAAGTAAAGTCTCCTTCCTTGGTTCGGAGAGTCTAGTCACTATCTGGAAAGGCGCTCTGTCAAGCTTGGCCTTTGGCAGTGTTGTTGGACTTGACTTCCAGGAGGGAATTCTGGGAGATCTATGATTTGTGGCTAGTGAACTGGGAAAAAGAATGTGTCTGCTGTGTTCTCCGTGAAGACAAACCATGGGATAAAAGTTCGGAAAGTAAAGGTATTATTAATGTTAATAATATTATTAGAAGAAGAAGAGAAAGAAGATGAAAAAAAGGAAGAAAAAGGAAGAAGGGAGGACAATAATTTGACTCAATTCCATTCATTCACTATATACATGGTGTTAGTCCATTCAGATTTCTATAACAAGTACAAACTTTGCAGGAGGTATAGGTAGGAGGATCACAGCCTGAGGCAGGACAAAAATGAGAGAACTTACCTGAAAAACAAGTTAAAAAAGGGATGGGGTCATGGCTCATGTGGTAGAGTGCCTACCCAGCAAGCACTGAAGCCCTGGGTTTAAACCCCAGCTCTGTCCAACAAAAAAAAAATAGCATATTCATGGTGGCTTATAAACAGCAGAAACATGTGTCTTACAGTTGTGAAGGGTGGGAATTTCAAGATCAGGACACTGGCAGATTTCACATCTGATAGGGGCTTGCACTCCAGGTCATAGGTCGCCTATCAATACATACTCACTTGGTAGACGTGCCGAGGACTCTTTGGTAAGGGTACTGATCCCATTCATGAGGGGGAAATCCCATCATTCAATACCCTCCCCAAACCCTGTCTCTAGTATCATCACCTTGGGGAATAGGATTCCAGCATATGAATTGCTGGGAGGAGGGATAAATATTTAGGCTTTATCAATGAATCTTAGGACTGAACTAGAAGCACAGAAACAATGGGGGTTAAGTGTGTTGTTTTTTATTTTCTAGAACCATTTGATGACAGAACTTCCATCCCATTGTCTCAATAAAGAAAAAAGATCCAACAATTCCACTAACCACTGGGTAATTAAAACTGTATCCTGTACACCACCTCTTGTTACAAAAATACTCTACAAATTATTTTCTAAAATTTTTCTTTTGGTTCAGAAAATGTGGTGATCCTGTCTTCTAGAGAAAGTGTGTGTGTGTGCGTGTAGAGGGGGTTCTACTCTGGAGGAGACAAGACAATTTATCTTCTGGGTCTTTTTTGTGATTCTTGTTAGATGAACAACAGACGCCACTCAAAGCTTCTGGTCCAGCTTCAAACACTCAAACCCAGATGGTTGGAATGCCCTTAGTTTTATTTTTGTTTCTTCTTAACATATTATGAAGATGCAATAGGAATATCTATGGTTTCTGTATATTTTACTCTAGATTTCCCTTCAATGTTCTTTGTTTGACTCAGAGACTACAGCAAAAACTCTGATACAGAAACACCCAATCTTATGACAGTGGAGCAGCTGCTGATGACTCTGGTGATTAGAAAAATGCCTTCTACGTTTTTCTATCTGCAATGATTTCATACTTCCCAATTTTCTATCTTCTCCTCCTTTGATTCGAGTGCAAAGGCCTCTTCTGCGTGACCAACTGATTTGATACAAAAGTCATCTGGGAAGAGCCTCTTCCTGTCATTCTCGAGGGTGTCGCCTGTCCCAGTAAGGAAACACATTCCCGAACACTTTCGCTAGGGACTTCTCTTGGCAATGTCCCTTGTCAGTCCAGCCCATGCCTTTGGCTCATGGGATTTGAAGATCAGTTTGTGCCAATGGCAGTCTTGTCACTGATATCCTGGAGCCCATAGTCTTGACTTGTTGAAGAGGCCAATGGTTTTGAAGTGACCTTTGGAGAAAAAACTCAAACCTCCTTACTTGGAAATGCCTGCTCAATCTTTCAAAGAGGGTCAAGAGTAAGTTGCCTTGAAGAACCAAACTCTAACAAGGACACTGATGAAGTGTTTTAATTTGAGAACACATGATGACTGACTGCAGAGGGGTGGTGACATGCAGAAGTGTTTAACAGCCAGCTCTCTGGGGGAAAACAACTCAAGATGTAGAATTCACCTCTTCCAATGATGTAAACACTTCATGAAGAACCAATGTCAAGACCCCAGTGTGACATCATTCCTGAACTTGGAATCTAGATAAGGTACTCCAGGACCAGCTAGCTCTATCTAGCACAGCATGACTAGACTGTGAGTAGTGGAGGGAGAGAACACAGATCCTGAGGACCAGTGATTTGAGCTGGATTTTCGAGATATGTTCTCTTTCAGCTTAGTTCCTGTTGGATCCTCTGTCAGAGCCTCTGACAAACAATAAAAAGAACATCTTTCCAGCAAGGTTCTGTTGCTGATCAAGTGAGAAAGCATATGGAGTCGTTTTCTCTGGCATCAACCATCACTTCACCACAACTAAGGTGAGAGGTATGTGCTCTCCATGAGCTTTACCAGCTCCTCCCATTTCATCCAACTGCACCTTCTCATGAGGAAGGCCTTATTTCCATCTTATATAAATAAAAGCTGAATATTAGAAGGGTGACCCCAACCCTTACTGCTCAAGTCAGCACATGTGCAAAGTCCATTTATTTCACCCCCATGATTTGCTAATAGTTGTAGCTTTTCAACTACAGAAGCATTTGTTATAGACAAGTGAATATTCCCCTGGAATACTGAAATTGTGATGGATCTTCTTAAGAGGAAGGTAACTAATATTCCCAATGCCCCACCATTTCAAATTCCATCTTTCCATCTTCTCCTAAAGATGAAAGATTGGTGGAGGGGACACAAGACACTCAGGATTGGCCTTTCCCTAACTTAAGACTGATGGAGAGTTTATTTATTTACATTTCATTCCTGGGGGGAGACCATATATGAAAATCATTTTGGAACACAGAATCCTGGCTTCTTCCCCATCTCTTTCATTAACTACCTAGGTGAACTTTGTTGGGTCCCTTCCCTTCTCAAGATACTAGAAGAACCTTATCTATAAACCAAAGATATTCATAAATCCCTCATTGAATCTGTATGTATGTGTGTGTGTGTGTGTGTGTGTGTGTGAGAGAGAGAGAGAGAGAGAGAGAGAGAGGAATGATGAGGGTTCAAACAATGCAGCCCCTTGAGAGCAGAGTCTGCCCACTATTAGGCTTAAGTCTTCTTCATTTATTAGCAACAATTTTGTCCCTAGTTGATGAATGAGTCAAGTGTCTAAAGCAAAGATTGCTAGCCAGAAGACACTTAAGAGGTGGCAGTGATTTTTTTTTTTCAATTCCAAAGATCCTGTTCAGACTTTTGGAAAATGACAGCTATAGCTTTAGAATTTCCAAATCAAGAATAGACACTCTTTAAAGAAATAAATGGAAATTTACTCTCAATGTAAAACAACCTTTCCAAAACAACAACAAACAGCTAATAAATTGGGAATAAATAATGTATGACACTGAAAATTGCATCCCCAATAATCTATCATACATACATCTGTTATGGATAAGGCGGGATAACAATAACCCTTGGATTTAATTGGGCTCATGAGCGGTAGCATATGCATTATAATGGTTCCATTGACATTGTTTTGCACCCAAGGAATCAAATTAATGCCTACTAGCATATTAAGCACTATGGGGTCCCCTCTCCCTTGGAAGTGCACATGTGTTGCTATTAACATTTACAGGAGTTAGACCCAGGCTTTGAGGGGTGCAAAGACACCCGGGGGTACAGTACAGAGGCCAGGCAATATTCTGCCGATTTCCGTGGGGCTGTGTGTTCTTTGAAAAACCTTGTAATGGTTCCAGAGGATATCTCTCCAGGTCTGGCTGCAATGTTAATAGAAGTGTCCGGTAATAACAGCTAATTGTATGTGTGAGTGTGCAATATTGACATACACGGTACATCTTCCCCATCTCTGCCTCCAAACCACGATGATGCACTGTACTAGGAACAATACAGGAGTTGCTCTATCAGGTGACCTTGGCCACACATTAGCAGTGCTCATAAATACTAATCTGGCCACTTCCATCTCCTTTGGCGCCAGAAGGGCCATTAAATTCTAGATGCTTTAAACCTGGTTCTCAGCAAGCTGAGGATTAAAGCAGTGCTGATAAGACTATCGGATCCAATGTGTGCTGCACCGTTTTTCTCTGGGATGGATGCAAGCCCTCATCTCTCCATCACAGCAGGACAGATCACAACATTGTACACAACATTGTTCTCCAGAGGGCACAATGTCTGTGTCAAGCAGGCCTATCTTGTGGGGTCACCCCTGCCCTACCACTGGCACTGTGCAAATCAACTTGGCAAACAAGGTCCTATTCATTGTCAAACTGGAAACCCAGCCTTCCCGAGCCCCAAGCCTGGAAGCTGAGCAGCACTAGGCAATTATCTGTTTTGAAGGAATACACTGATTTGACATTCTTAAGGAGTCACAGACGTCTGATTTCATAATATAATTTGTAGAAGTAAAAAAGGCAAGTTAAACATTTGCTTACACATATCATGTTTACATGTGTTCAAAGAACTTTCCAAAACTTTGCAGTCTCATCCAACTGCATCTTTTTTAAGCTCGCTTCGCTCTCGTAGGTTTGCAAACAAATTCCACAGCACATTCAACCGCAAATTGATTTACTTTTGGGGAAACTCCTTGAGTTTCACGACTTTCTTCTTGCTGTTTAACGTACACACAGATGCAAAAAAGAAAAAACAATCTCCTAACACAGGAACACAAATCTGGCATTCGGAGGAGTTGGTTTTTTCATTTATTCTCAAAGTGAGGGGAAAGAAGCAATGGATGCCATCCAGATTACCAAGGAGTGTGCAAATGACTTCTTGGGCCCCGCTGGCTGTGTGAGTGACAGCTGCAGCTCGGGGCAGAGCAGATGAGGGAGAGAGCATGATCCCACAGGAAGGAAGCCATGTTTCATCAAGCACGCATCATGGTGTGCATCCTTCCTCTGCTCTCTGGATGGCACTACTGCCCTCTTGGCTGTCAAGACAGGAGGTATCTTCAAGTTCCTTGCCCCACTTACCTCTAATAGGGTCAGGCTCTCAGGTCCCATTGACTGCGACTTTTATGCCCCTTTGCTTATCCATACTACACTGCCCAACACTCATCTCTGAGGCCCCTGCTTGTGGCCTCCTAGCTGGTCTTGCTGCTTCCATGCTCCTTTCTTTCTAAGTCATGCTCCTCACTTTATAAACTGAATTTCTGATCCTAGCTGCATCCTTGTTAAAATCACAGGGACTGTTCTTCCTTCAGGGCAAAGGACCATCTCCTCTGCACAACACTGAAGGTTGCCCATGATCAAGCCCTGATTGCTTTTCCGACATCTTGTCAATGAGAAGCTTTCACTTCCCAGCCATGTTGACCATAACCGTTCTGTCTATCCCATAGGACCTTGGCATATACTATATTTTCCTGACCAGAAGAACCTCCTTGCTATTTTTCTACCTGGAGAACTACTACTCAATCCTTTAAGATCAGCTCAGGAACCATTTCTTGATTCTTGGGAATCATCTCTGAGTTCCCAAGATGAGTTAAGATCTTCCTTCCTAGAGAACCCTTCACTTTTCTGCCATGGTACCTATCATCTTATGTGGCCATTTAATTAGTATTTGTTCGACAAGATTTAGTTTTCATGAGAGCTAAGCTGTGTCCGCTCTCATGAAAAAACTGTACCTCCTTTAGAATCATGTTGGGCAACACCAAATACAGTTCCTAGAAGGCAGTAGACACTGCACACCACTGCATACAAGTTTTCGAATAACTACGTGACTGAATTAGGTGATGCAAATGGACTGGGGGATAACTCAAAAGGTTATGGCTCACATAGTGATGTCAACTTATTGCAAAAATGTTAGATCACTGAAGGCTGTGGTCTCTCTCCATGGTGCCAAGGGAACCATTGACACCAGGGGCCTGAAGGAAGCAATTTCACTGCACTGGCCCCTCATCTGCAGACTTCCCCTGCCTAGGCCAAAACCTTCTGTGTTGAGTCCAATGGTCTGACCCCTGGAGATGCTAGATGCCACCATAGAGGAGGTGCTTATGGGAATGCTAACTCCTGCAGGGAGATTGGAGAGCCTGAGAGGCATGGCCCAGCACCTTTTCCTCTGGCAGTGCTGGCCAGAGCTCATCTGGCCAACAACCTCAAATATACTGAGCCAACTTCTCCTTGGCTAAAGTTTCATGGCAGTCCTTCCAACTGTACTTCCAGCTTCTTGGGAAGGAGCAGCAATCATTCTGTCCACCCCTGCTTTTTGGGGTGCAACTCCTTATTTATAGGACATCTCCAGCAGCCCGGTGAAGATATTGAAGGCGTGGGCTCCAGCCAATGGGCTCCACTGAAGGGAATGTGGAATTCATGACATGAAATTAAGGAGGCCGAAGTTTACCAACAAATGCATCTTCCAATCTGCCTGACTTCTGTCCCTGAATAAAGGAGCAGATGTCCAGCTTCATGCCTTCCCAGGGTTTCCATGTTGCTTTTGTTTATTTGTTTTCAAGGAGTTTGTAAATAATCCAGTGTCCAGACCATAAGGAGGGACTGCAAAGGATCCTGTTTGTTTGCAACCTGGTTGGCAGCCGACGGCCTGGGCAGCCCTCATCTGCAGCCAGAGCTCTGCCATTAAGGCTTGGAAACCCACAGCGTTAATAGGAACCAGGCAGGGAAAGTGAAGCTAAGACCAGGAATGTGTTTGCAGCAACTCCAGCTCTGTTAGGCTGTGCGGGGCCATGAACAGTGGCCCAGTGCACTGAACGATGCATGGAAGGTAGTGGCAGGGGCTCTGGACTTGGGCAACAGGGCATTCGGGGTTCCTTGGTCTAAAATGATGACCACCAGAAACTCTTGCTATGGTTACTGAGAGCAAACCTGGAGTTAAAACCCTCCCTTCCCATTACCCCAGACTCATGTACCTCCATCCCACCCCAGGCACCTGGCCTAGAATTCAAGCAGTAATTTGGAGGGCACCGGTGTTTTTTCTGGCCAGTGCTTGCAGAGCTGGAGGTGTGGGGGGGAGGGAGAGGATGTACAGTGGAGTGGTAACTTGGTTCTTAGGGGTAGTGACAGTGTGCAGAGAGACTAAGGGAGCAGACTTCATAGAACAGAAGGAAGAAACTGTGGATACTGATATCCAGAATAGTTACCTGATTGAACCAATGACAGAATATGAATCAGATGCTGTCCGTCTGCTGTGGTAAGCTTAGAAACCCATTTAGTGGCAGTTGGAGAAAAGGAGCTGAGTGGGTGGCTCTCAGCAAGAACACAGACCTCATGTCCCTCATCTGCTCCAACGTTTGCCCAGAGGCATGTCTAACATACTGCCCCTGTCAGTTCCACCTACAGCCAATTCACAAGCCACAGGGCCACATGTGGTCAGGGGGCTGGACATCTCTACCATTCAGAAATATATCCAGCAGCCACTGTGTGGCCACTGTGCTCCTTGTAGATCCAGGTGTCATAGCTGAGGCTGAGTACTTCGCAGCCAACAGTACTGCTCCACCAAGGGATGTCAAGGAAGGTACTGGGGTATGAGGGAACCCAACACCATGGACAATGCATGACCTAGGACATGACTAGCCATCAGAGGCAGAAGAGGCAGAGGCTAAGGACAGGGTCTTCTGAGCTTGGCAATATATGTGACACCCAATATCTATTAAATGAACGGCTAAGCAAGAGCTCTCTTAACTACTTTTCCTTGGTAGGTTTTTGTTTTCCCATAAAAGAGTGGCCTGATTGATAAGGAGCCTCAGCCAAAGGAACATCTATCACAGTGAGATGCCACCCAGTTATGTGTGTGTGTGTATGTGTGTGTGTGTGTGTGTGTGTGTGACAGAAATATGTATTTTTAATCATCCTAAAAGAGAATTCATTTTCATTGTAGAAAATTGGGAAAACACAGACTAGATAAGAAAATGTGAATCTGATTGATTGGATCAATCAGAGACAGAAACCATTAACATATTCCTAGGCCTCATTATTCACAAATTATTTTATGTATTTTTTACCCCACTGAATAAATTCTTCCTTACTTTGCTTCTTACATTTAATACTGTATTGTGAGTGGGGTCTACCTCCCTACTGCTCTTCAGGAACATAATTATGCTTACAGTTAATTTTCTTTTTTTTTTCAAATAAAGATACATTTTCATTTTATTTGAGAGAGCCAGAGCCAGCAGGATTCCTGATTTACTTTTAGACACATCAGCTATTGGTATCTGCCCATTCTCCGGATTTCTAGAGTCCATTGCTAGTTTGAACCAAGAAACAATAAAATCACCAACTTTCAATGTCCCAAATATTAGGCACCTCTGTAAGGAAATTTGTTCCTAAGCTAATAGATAGCTGGATCCTTCTTATAGGAGAGCCTCAGGAGAACCAGAAAGGCAAAGGAACAAGTTTAGTGCCACATAAAAGCCCATACCAGAGCGGGACAGGGGCTCCAATTGTCAGGCCAGCAGGCGGCTACCTGGGTAGCTCATCTTTGACTACCTGTTTCATTACCGTGCTTATTTGCCTACACAGGAAACTCATAGGTAGTGGATGCCCTTGCACCCCAACTGTGAGCAATCATGGTGTGTCTTAACCAAGGCCTCCATGGAAATTTGGTGAGATATTTTCAATTGGTCATGCAAAATGGAGAAGGGAATATAGTTTTCCTTTTCTTCCTTCAGTGGGAGTTTGAGGGAAGAGAACATGCAGATATGGAATAAAGGAAGAAAAGGAAAACTTAATCCTACTTTGGCATCATAATTTCCTTCATTTTGCTAGGATATAGTAAAAGAAGAAAATGCTTGGTTGAACACACAATTGGCCAATTTGTATATCTGTAGATATATATAAGGATTCACATTATCCATGAATTCTCCTTTGCACCCTACACCTAGCTAGACAAAGAAAATTCATAATCCAAAGACAAGACCTGTCCAATACCTGCATTCAGGATCTTTATTGCCATCAATCAGTAGAACAATGGGAGAAGCTGCTATTCTGAATACATATAAAAGCACAAATTACATAAGGGACAGACCACTAAAACAGAAATACAAGGGGAGGGGACACTATTTCTAATTGGGATTATTTCTTTCCTTGGGCAATAATTAGATCAAATAATTTTGGAAGTAGACATGGACTTTTCCACTTCTTAGCTGGGTAGCCTTGGACAAAGTTCTTGCTCTCTCAACACCTAAGGGTCACCGTCTGCACAATAAGGCCCATTTCTGCAGCTAGCCTCCTCATGGGCCAAGCACTCTGCATTGTACTTTTGTGTTAGGTACTCCACGAAGATCAGTCATACAGAAATCATCAATAAAGGATCCTAATTCATGATGGGTATAGCTAACCCCTCCCATAGGTAGCTGTCACAGCCCAAGTGGTGTGGCTAAACAGGAGGGAAGAATGGCTACACCTGCTAGCTGGTGCCTACCCTTTGTCAGCATAGATACAATGTGTTATCTCCCTAAGTGAATGAGGTGAATGAAGTTTAAAAAGATGACCTGTCCATGCTTATTCACAAAACAAGTAAATGAGCCAGAAGGAAAGCCATGCCCAGCTGGAGGCCAATGTCTGTGCTGTGCACACTGCTCTGTGCTGACCCTTACTAGTCTCTCATCAGACAAGCAAGAAGATTCATTGAGGTAATAATAATACATGCAAGGTGTCCAGCAGAACCAGATGCTTCATATGTGTGGCCACTCATTGATTTATTCTGCCATTTAGCAGAGGGCTCTGACTCATGGAGCTGTGTGAGTCGGGACATAAAGAGAATACTGGGGACACAAGATTAAATAAGTACCCATCTTATTTTAAAGGTTCCACGACCCAGAGGAGCCACTCTGCCATCTGTTTCATATTTTTTTGGCTTCTATTTTTGGTTATATTTAAGATAATAAAACCCTTAGATTCCATTTCTCTTACATAGTAGGTAGTTAACAGGTGTGTTTTGATTTGCCAACTTTGAAATTTGGTCAAGGTAAAAACGTAGAGGTAGTGCTGACCATGGAGAGAGAGATGCTGGGGTTGGGGTGCCCAGGGAAGTCAGAGTTCATTGGCCTTAGACAGCCTGTGTGCCCAAAGAGACCATGGAAATTTCTCTTGCACTTTCTTATTTTTAATTTATTAACGTATATTAGTTGTATAAGCGGGTTTCATTTTGATATTTACATATGTGCTTACAATATATCTTAAGTAGATTAAACACTTCCTTTATTCTCCCTCATTTGCCTTCACCCTCTTCTTAGAACAGTTTGAACAGGCTTCATTGTTGTATTTTCACACATGTATTCAAAGTACAGGAACATAAGTGCTCTTCTTCACCCTCTCAGTTTACCCTCCCTCCTCCCATTGGTACCCACTCTCAGACAAAGACCTGTTTTACCTTCCTGTCCATTTTTTAACTGTATATTGATTGTTCAAGGGGGTTTTGTCTTGGTATTTCACATATGTAGATATCATAGTTTACTAACCTCCTCAATTACTTACTCTTTCTCTATCTCCCTGCTCCCCTATAATTCAACAGCTTTCAGTACATTTCATTACGATATTTTCATACACAGGTAGGGCAACAGAAATCTAGTGGATAACTAAGTCCATCCAAGAAAGCTATCAGGACAATGAGTGACCCTTATTTAGTCTAGAGCAGGATGAGAGAGGCAAGGAAAAGATGTGATGTGTTGGAGATAATGTGTTCATTAGTGTGACGCCTTTATATTAACAGTTAAACCACAGGTGTTGGGATAGAACCTTTCTCAAACCAAGTCAGTCAGAAGATGAGTAGTCTAGATGGTCAAGTGAGGGGTAGTGTTTGCTATGTGATGAGATGGTGGCAGATCTGCTTAGCCCTGGGTTGACTGATGTGTTGTTGTTTTGACAGTCCACTGACCTCATGAGGTTTTCACCCTTACACTGGCTTCTTACGAATCTTAGTATGAATTTCAAGCAAGGAACCAGATTCCCATACCATTGAAATTGTCTCTTAAGTCAATCTATGAAACTGCTAATATCAGCCATGGCTCTGTGATTTCTTTTTTTAGTTTTGTTTTTTCTTTGTTTTTGGTTCAATTCAGATTCAATCTTTTATCCTCTAGGCATTGATTCATTTGACAGATGAGATTTGCAGATTTCTTCATCAGCCTAGCAAAGAGTTGCTATCCCAGCATCTTAGTTGGTTCTGTTTATACCCCAGTCAAAAGAAAGACCTAGATTAATTTTTCTGCTTGGACATCCTAGTGGCCATTCTGGAGTATGA
The DNA here is from genome assembly GCF_047511655.1 of Castor canadensis. Classification (NCBI taxonomy): domain Eukaryota; kingdom Metazoa; phylum Chordata; class Mammalia; order Rodentia; family Castoridae; genus Castor; species Castor canadensis. Next base: position 11,993,759 of record NC_133388.1, on the reverse strand, counting down.
ACTATGAGAATGTCACAGATCTGGATGACATGTGTAGATACCACCTTCATCACCACCACCACCACCACCACCACCACCATCACCATGATCACCACCACCATCACCCTCATCGTCATCACTCATCATCACCTTCATCGTCATCACCATCACCATCATAACCATTACCACCATCAATCATCATAACCACCACATGATCATTGTCACCCTTGTCATCACCATTCATCACAATCTTCATCATCACCATCACCATCCCATCATCATCACTATCACCACCATTGTCATTGCCATCATCACCATTATCCATCACCACCACCACCACCATCATTGCCATCACCAGCATCACCAGCACCATCACCATCATCATCACCACTATCACCAGTATGGTCATCACCATCAGAATCATCATCGCCACCACCATCACCATCTACACTTAGTGACAGAAGCCTTCATAGTAAATAAGAACAAGCAATGTTCGAATCTGACAGGTTACCCAGGTACCTGAAGATAGCAACACATCCCAGTTAGAAGAAATAGTTTGTGCAAGACTCAGAAGTGGTAATGAGCTGGGTTACTTTCAGGCATCAGCAATAGTTGAAATGATTGGATTTCCCCACTTACTTACGTGAAAAGTGTTGACATATTAATCTTTTCAAAGCACGTTATATTCATGTATGGATATATCACAATGAAACTCGTTGGTACTATTAATATATGCTGATGAAAATGAAGAGCTAAGTTGTAAAATAGAAGTAGGCAAGCCCTAAAGGTCTTGAGTAATATGATAAGGAGCATACATCAGTAGAAGCTGCTGAGCACACCGGACCAAAGCTCAGCATGGGGTCAGGGTGAAACCTTGGTTGGAGAGCAGCTTGGAGCTATCATGTCTAGAAAGATCAGAAAGAAAAGGTTCCTAAAGTAGTCTAGTATGTAAAACTATCATCAAAAATAAAATACAACGTGGCTGAAGTTTTTCTACAAAGGTGCTAATAAGATGGGTTTGTCCCTTTATACTACTAGTATAAAGGCCTTTTTCTACTTTAGTTCATAGAAAAATTGAGCAGTTGCAACTTAGATTTGTATTTGCAAAAGGTTTTATGGCTGTAGAATGGACTGGACTCTCAATGACTGGCAGATTCAAAACCTGGCAAGTGAATTCTCACTTCTGATGTCTCTGTAGGACATGAGTTGACTGCATCCCTGATAACTAGAAGCATATGCCTGCAGGATCTATCACCTTCCAATGAATGACAAAAAGGCAAGTGCAGAGCAAATTTTTCCAATGAACAATTTGGAGAAGGACAGGAGAAGAAAAGAGAGTGGGGATGAGGACAGGTGAGGGGAATGGAAGTGAGGGGAGATGAGAGGAGAGGAGGAGAAAATATGAGGAAAAAATAAATAAGTTAGAAAATTTTCTTTGGTTTTCTTTTAAAAAATTATAACTTTAAAATACTTAGCCAGGCACAGTGGCTCATGCCTGTCATCTTAGTTACTAAGGAGGTGAAGATAAAGAGGATTGTAGTTCAAGGTCAGCCTAGGCAAAAATTGGGACTCCATTCCATCAAATAAAAAGCTGGATGTAGTGGTGCATGCCTGTTATCCCAACAACACAGAAAGTGTAAATAAGAGGGCTGTAGTCCAGGCCAGCCTGAGCATAAATAAAATCCCCCATTTCAAAAATTAACTAAGGCAAAAAGGTCTGGGGGAATGGCTCAAGTAGTAGAGAACCTGCCTAGTATGCGAGAAGCCATGAATTTAATCCCCAAAATTGCAAAAAGGACAAAAAAGTCCCTAACTTTTCACGAAGACTTCTACTGCATAATTCCATTTAGTTTATTCAGAAGTGGTGCCAGGAACATAGAGATGAAATACATATTGCCCCATCCTAGGGAGCCCTGTGTCCAGCATAAGACACAGGGGTGGAAATAAGAGAATGCAGATTTTGTAGAGCCAGCATAGGACCCAGAGGAGAGGCACCTTGTCTGCCTGAGAGAGCATGCAGGGCTTTTACAGGAGGGTGAGACAAGCCCTTGAGGCTACAGTGCTGGAGATTCATTTGCCATATGGTGACCATATTTTCTAAATCAAAAATCAAGATACATGATCTGACACAGGTTTTGATGAAGGGACAGAATATTGAAAGCAAGGCTGTCCGAGGAAAGCTAGGACATATGGCCACCATAACTAATCATTGCCATGCATATGGGGCCATGGTTTGATCCCCAAAACTATCAAAGCCAGGATTCCAGCAGACAATACCAGCACTTTACTGCATATGTGTAAAAACTGAGTTTCCCGGCCTTATCTACCCACCAGGGCAAAGGCAAAGATGCTGTTGACTCAGAACTATTCAAAGTAGAAGTAGACACACCAGAATGTTAGAACCCAAGATTTGGGAAGACAATTAGAAGCCACATGGTCTAAACTTTGCCTTGCCATACCACTGGAGAAACTGAGGTTCAGAGAAGGGGAGTGGCTGACTCCCTCAAGAGCAGGCAGCTGTGGTAAGACAGGGCTGGGCTTGTGTTTCACCTTCCACCTCATTGGGGCTGGATTTAAGGACACACCAAAGAAACCCAAACATACCAGTAAATTGACATTAGATTCACTCCCACCAAACAACCGAAGTGCCATATTGGATAGCCTTGAGCTCAGATACTGAGCAGACTGTTGGAGATGCAGAAGAGGGGGAGTTGTAATGACAGGTGGTGATGCCAAAAAAGTCCCAAGGTCTCTGACAATACTCCATTGGTGGTGGAGCAGTAACAGATAAAGAAGGCTCATGGGAACAGGGTGGGGTGTCCACTTCTGAGCCCTCAAGAGAGGTCTCAGCTGGACAAGTAGGAAAATGTAGATCCTCACGCCTGTCTCCCCCATGGCACTCAAGCGGGTGCCCACCTGACAGCCAGGCCCACCAAGCTCTCACTTCTGCTCTCTGACTCAGGAAGAGGCTGAGCTCCAGGAATGCATGCTGCCAAGAATCATTTAGTGCCTTCACAGCCAAAAAAAAAAAAAAAAAGTAAGATGCCTGCCCGGCATGTGAGAAGGGCAGAAAAAAGAAGTGGCTTTTTCTCTAAGGCTGGCAAATATCAGCTCAGAACTTGGAGATTAAAAATGCATGACAGTCATTCTCCCCTGATGTGGGTGTGGGCTGCAGGAATGAAAATTGAAAAGAACCAATAGTGTGGCCTGTGTTTGGCTCTCTTGTCTCTTCTGCTGGAATTCCAGAACAATCCCACCCCTGGGATCCCGAACTATTTGTGGGTATGTGGTCCAGGCTGGAGGCCACCCACATGCTTCTTTTCCTCCCCTCCCTTCCTCTCCTCTTTTCTTCCCCTCTCCTCCTCTCCCCTCACTTCTCTCCTCTCCCTTGTTCTCTCCTCTTCTCTTTCTCCTCTTCTCTTTTCTTTTTTCCTCCCTTTCTGGGCTTATATACAAAAGTGACAGAAATTCAAAATAAAAAGGAACCTGGAAGACATCAAGAAGCCAAAAAATTAGATTTAGGGTGTTACCCTAGGCTAGCCAGATGGCTCTGCATCACCTCTGCTTTTCAAAAGGCACATATAAGAGGGGGTGCAGGGTGTGTTGCTGTCTTTTGATCACCACTGTTCCTAGTAGCAAGGGAGGCAGCATAGGGTAGACCCAGCATGTGGGAAGAGCAGTGAGTATACTGACTATCCCATTATGGCTGGAGGGGGGAGTGGGAACCTATATACTTCACAAGACATTGGGTTCTGCTCTTCCTTACTGTGAGCTTGGTCCACTTCCCTGGACTCTCTGGTTCTTATTAATCTCCAAGGTGAACTAAATGGCATAGATGTTTCAACACAAATCTACAAACATTTTTAACGTTCTTAAGTGATCACATAGTCCTCATGTAATTGTGACTGAGTAGAATTTTATGGGGAGGATGGTGGTTTTACCTCCAAAGTGGTTAAATTTGGTTCTTTGGGGGTAGGTCTTACTCTTTCTAGGCTTAAAGAACAAGTATGCAAACTGTACACAGACTGACATACAGTATATCCATCCAATCAAAGTTTCATGGGCTAATGAGTAGGGAAAAGACATCACCAAAGTCTCCTTCATGGTATGCTAGTGAAAAAGAAAAGTTTGTGATTCACTTGTCTAGGGCAGGCACACCGTGAGTTGTAAAAGTGTTCTAAATAGCACAGGCAAGATGATGGAGCAGGGCAATCTTGGGAAGTTTATAGATAGAAACTGCTAGAAATTTAACTATGCAGGAAGTGAGGACAAGGAAGATATTGACTGAAAGTGGAAAAAGCATTAGACCCTATCGGAAAAAAACCCTAAAATCAAAAGGATGTAGGGTGTGGCTTGAGTGCTAGGCCCTGAGTTTAATTCCAAATATGAAAGAAAGAAAGAGACAGAGAGAGAGAGAAAAAGAGAGAGATAGACAGAGAGAAATTTGATTCCACATAGCTATGTGTCCATTTCACTATGAGTTTGGCTCTTTCTGTGACAGAAAGGTAGAATCCACTTCAGGTTGTGCAGATATTTAATTAGATAAGATAGACAAATAGATAAATAGATAGATAAAAATGTAGAAACATACAGATATATAAGCACAGACATCCCTCAATATCTGTGGAAAGTGGTTCCAGGACCCCCCTTTGGACATCAAAATCTGCATATTGTCAAGTCCTTATGTAAAATGACATAACATTTGCATATAGCCTATACACACCGTCTTGTACAACTGAATCATCTCTAGATTATTTATAATACCTAATACTATGTAAATAGTATGTTAATGTTTGTTATACTGCATTGTTTAGGGAATAATGACAAGAAAATACATCTGTACATGTTCAGTACAGATGCAAGTTTTAAAAACCTGTTTTTGATCCCTGATAAGTTAAGTCCAGATGCAGAACCTGCCAATGTGGAGGACCCACTGTGTGTGTGCGCGCGCATGTGTGTGTGTGTGTGCATGTGTGTGCGTGCATGTGTGTGTATGTGTGTGTGTGTGCATATGTGTGTGCGTGCACATACAAAGGATCCGGACTTGGTCTTCAGTGACATGCCTCTCCTTTCCCTTCTAATATTTTGCTCATTACAAATTTCATCAATGGCTTGACTGTGTGGTGCATACTTGTAATTCTAGCACTTGGGAGACAGAGGCAGGAGAATTTAGAGTTCAAGGCTGGCCTGGGATGCACAGTGAAAAGCTATCTCAATAAAACCAAAAAGAATAAGGAAGAAGAAGAGAAGGAAGAAAGGAGAAAGGAGAGAAGAGAGAAGAGAGAAGAGAAGAGAAGAGAAGAGAAGAGAAGAGAAGAGAAGAGAAGAGAAGAGAAGAGAAGAGAAGAGAAGAGAAGAGAAGAGAAGAGAAGAGATGAGAAAAGGAAAGGAAACCCAAAATGTCATCAGGAACCATTCCTACCCTGCCTTCCCCACACCCCATGTCCCACCACCGCCACATATTTTATCATAAAGTGAGTCAACCTATGGATTTTTTTGGCTTATTTAATACACTGATTGGGTGAGCCCAAAATCATGTCTGTTTGATGATTCTAGACCCTGGGAAACAGATACCACTAGCATGGGTCCTCCCTTGCAGAGGCAGGGCAATCTGCCCAAGCTCCCCCTGCTGGCCATTATTGGTGCTACAATGTGGCCACATGGTTTCTGGCACTTGGCAGTAAGCTGCAGCCCCAAGGGAGCTAACTGAAGGTTCAGTTCTGGCCACACTTGCCTGATCTGCTTGCAGTGTTCTGTGTCTTCTCACAGGTAGTGCCAGTGCTTCCAAAGACAAGCAGGCAGTGCCATCCCACCTGCCTACAATAAAGAGTGATAACAAATGATGCTCCATGGCTTGCTGCTGTTGCAACAAGGGCACCATGTCATGATAATGTTGCCCACTGGGGAAAAACACAACTCCAGGCTCAACAGAAGGGAAAGCAAGACTTCTAATGTCAATTTTCTCCTTTAATCCGGTGATGATTGTGAGTCAGCATTCGTCCTGTTTCTGTCTTTGCTTGGGCTGTCAGGAAGCTTAGAGCAAATTTCTGTTCAATCCCTAATTTCTATAATTTTTTCCTCTTTTGTTTGCTTTATGTTTTAGTTTTCTCATTAACTATCTTTTCAGCTGCTCCTCTATCCTTTCCTGGTCCCTCATGGACTAACCTGCTTTCTAGTGGGCTAACCCACTCTTTGGATAGTAACAGCAATATTTATTTCTGGTAGATCAGTGCCTTCCTCCTCATTTTCCCTCCCCCACCTCTATTCTGAGCACTTGTCCCCTGTTCATACTTGAAGTTTAACTCCAAGGATTGCCTATTCAAAGGTACTGGAGAGAAAATGCTGGAGTGACTGACCAGCAGAGTGCCTAGCAAGCATGAGATCCTGAGTGTAAACATTGAGACTGCCAATAAATAAATAAATAAATAAATAATGCTGGTTTGAACTCTGGGAACTCTGGAAAGAAACCCCAGTTTGGACCAACACCTGTATTTTGACCATTTAATCTAGGCACTGGGGACCTCAAGATGAAAGGATTGTCTTCTAACATGGGTGGTTGGTGGGGACAGTCAGTGAAATGGAGTCATGTAAGGGCCATGGTGGTGGAGGTACACTGAGAACTTGGTATCTGCAGGGGGTCACTCCAGGTCCCCTACAGATGCCAAAGGTGGCAGATGTCAAGTCTCTTATATAAAGTGATATGGTATTGGAATATATGCACATTCTCTTGTATACTTCTGTCTCTAGACTACTTATGATACTTAGTACGATGTAGATGTCGTGTAAATTGACACTAGACTGTATTATGTAGGCATGATAAGAAACAAGTCTGTGTGTGTTCAATTTTGATGCAATTTTTTCCTAATGGTTTCAACCCAATTGTTTGACTACATAGATGGAAAACCAATGGATATGGAGTGCTGACTGTACAAAGTCAATGTTACAAGCACAAGGAAACCAGGGAATTCTTCCTGTAGGAAGGGACATTTGAACTGAATTTTAAGAAAGGCAGTTTGAAAATTATCTACATATAAACCTGCCCATATTTTTTAGAAAATTTATGGATAATTGCGAAAACTTAGAAGCAATCAAGGTGCCTTTCACTAGGTAAATTATTTTTAAAACCTGTTGTAGATCCATAGAATTATTCAGTAATAAAAAGAAATGAATTATCATGGTGTTAGACAACATGAGAAACCTTAAATTCCTATGGCTATGGGAAAAGATGACATACTGTATAACTCCAACAAAATGACATTCTGGGAAAGGCAACATCGTGGAGGCAGGAAAAAAAGAGCAGTGCTTACTAGGGATTGGTGACAGAAAGTCAAGGAGGCAAGAAAAAACAATATTCTAACTGGTGACAATAGGAGGAACAAAGTCACAGTACTGTGAAAGCGCGGAGTCCACTTCATACAAGATGGGTGATGTTGTATTGCTAAAAGTAATAGGAGTGAGGAGTGATGAGGGGTGAGCCCAATGTGCAGGTGGACCAGGCCATAGGAACCTGAATTTTGTCCTTAAGAGGACGGAAATGTTTAAGAGAATGTAAGTACCGATGTAGGATGGGCACATTGATCAGGAACGGCCAGTGGGAAGCTGAGGTTTTGCACAAGCCCTTCCCAGCAGAATCAGAACAGAGCAGCTGGAGGAAAGGCACTCTTCTGTGTACTCTGTGCATAGGTTCCACCAGAAATGTGGGAGTGACAGAGAAGCCTAAAGCCAGACAGTGTAAGAGTCAGGGAAGGAAAACCAAGTGTGGCCACTAAAATCAGAAGCATTTCACTGGGAGCCAACAACATGCAAGACAATTGCACACTCACATTACCCACAGCCCTGCCAAGTTACCACTGATCACATTTGAGTTTATTATCCCCAGGGTTACCAATGGCAAATCCAAGGCTGAGCACCAAGTGGCAAGTTGGCCTGGCGTCAAATGTGAGCCCAGGTTGTCTGATCCTGCATCTAATCCTCTTACCACTTCAGTTTGTACTGTGCTCAAACATGATGCTCTACCTCTGTCCATCAAATCTGAACTTGACCAGCCTTAGCTGAAGAGTTATCTTCTCAGTTTCCTCAGTATCTGTAGAGAGCAATGGAGTATGCAGTCTGATCTGTAGGCCACTGTCTTTGTGCAGTGTTTGCAACCATCATTTCATGGCCATGTAGATCACTGTTAGCCATTTGTTTTTGTTTTTTAAAGCTACCTAACTGGGCAGCTTAAAGCAATAGAAATTTGCTGGGTGCTGGTGGTCACTCCTGCATTCCTGGCTACTCAGGAGGCAGAGATCAGGAGGATCACAGTTTGAAGCCAGATCAGGCAAATAGTTTGCAAGACCCTCCTTCAAAAAAATCCATCACAAAAATAGGGCTGGTGGAGTGACTCAAGATATAGGCTTTGAGTTCAAACCCCAGAACTGCAAAAAAAAAAGAAATTTTCCCCCCACAATCCAACAGGCCAGAGTTCTGAAATCCAGATGCTAGCAGGGTTGCTCAAAGGGCAAATGCCTTCACGGTCTCTCCTAGATTTGGGTGGCCACTGGCCATCCTTGGCATGCCTTCAACTTGGAACTGCCTCCTCCCAATCTCAGCCTGTGTCTTTTTATGGACTTTTTTTTTTCCTGTCTCTTCTGTACTCTGTGTTTCAAATCTCCCCTTTCCTTCTCTTAAAAGGACACCAGTCATTGGACTTAGGGCCCACCCTAAATCCAGGATGATCTAATCTTGAGATCTTTAATTTAGTTACATCTGCAAAGACCCTATTTCCAAATAAGGTCACAGCCATAGACACTGGGGTTAAAACTAGGCCATAACTCTTTGGGGAAAGCAATCAGACCACTATTGTATGGATAAGCAAGATGAGGTTCAGAATGGTTAGATGTTGTCCCCAGCACACAGCTAGTGTGTAAAGAAAATTAATAGATGCCATGTCCCTTGATCACAAACCAAGACCCTTCTTAGATCTGCATCTCAAGAGGCTCAACTCTGAATGTGACCATTGGTTTCGAGAAGCACACACAGCACTCAGAGCCAATGAGAATGGAGCATATGTTGGCTGGAACTCCTGAGAAATAGAGGTGTCCTTTCCTTTCTTTGGGTATCAACTCATTAGCTTTGCTAATTGCCCCAAATCTGTTGGTTTAAAACACCTTTTCAGGTTCTCTGGATCAGCCTCCAAGCCTAGAAAGCTAGGATCCCTGGACCCCATTGCTAGCAAGCAGCCTCTAAGATGCCACCTAGGCCTGCAAGCATGGAATCTTGGCCAGGTAAGGGTGATGATGCCTCCATGATCAGTCTTGGGGCAGTTGCAGAACAGCTCCTCACAAGTTGCTGGACTGAGAGTCTCCAGTACTTGCTGGTTGATGGCCAAAGACCAGTCTTCAGGTCCCTGTCACATGGACTTCTCCCTGGGGCATCTTACATCACAGCAACTTCAGGGAAAATGAGGTGAACCAGAAAGTCACCATCATGACCTCATTTGGGGCATGAGATCTCCATTATTAAGTCACCAAACCTGGCCTGTACTCAAGAGGACAGGGACACCCAGAGGCAGGAATCACTGGAGGCTGGCTACCAGATGGGCCTTGACTTTTCCATGGAAAGGGCACTGGGAAGATGTCAGGAGCAGAAGTAGGACAATAGCTTTCCTGTAGTGAAAGGTGCACTGGGTTTTCTAGAAGTCACTGTCTAGAACACCAACATCAAAAGGTGAAGGAGGAAGAGACACAGGAGAACTAGTCACGGTGGCAAGATTGAGCCTCTTGATTCAGCTTCACGTGAAGCCAGGAACCTCAGAACTATTCGGATAACAGAGATCATCAGTTCCATTGGCAGAAAAGCCTATTAAAGGCAAGATCAAGGAATTAAAGGGATTGAAGAGAGGAAAGAATTCCCTTAGTGTATTTGCTTCTGGAAACAACCCCGTCTGTCATTCATTGTCATTTGTTTGTGGATGACCCACATTGGTTTTGTGAGCTGACTGGCTGCAGCCATACTCATGTGAATCGAAGAACCCCTCAAATTTTACCAGGAGCCCTGAAGTAAGCAACTGATTAGGATAAGGACCATCTACACCTGAGCACACAGCCAACCCCCCAAATCCCAGGGACTATTTCTTTCACTGTGTTCACAGGTGGGTTTTTAACAAAATTAGTAATGAGATCTCGCCTCCAAAATCCCTTTTCCCTGGTGAGTCACTGGGGAAAATCAGCTCATCTGAAGAGAGCTGTGTTTTTCGACTGACATTGAAATTCTACCACCTCCCTGCCTTGCTCCTCTACCTGAAGCCACCCACTCAGAGACAACTAGCCATTAACCTGTCTTTTCCCATTTCACTGAAGAATTGGGGGGACACAGGCTTCAATCCCCATGCTCTCTCTCACTTTCTCAGACACTAAACAGTGCTTACAAAAAGTCACGCTATAATCGGGCAGGTGTATTTGTGCTGTGACCTTTTCAACTTATTGAGAATCTTGCCTTGTGGGCTCTCTGCCCCACCTCTGCCCTTCCTTTTACTCATAAACAGTGGCCTTTGAGGTAATTTTCCAAAGGGAATTAGAGTTGATGGAGCCACACCTTCTGCTTTTGGGACCATAACCTTCTCCCAAGTAGACACTCCCGCCTCCACCTGCTCTGCCTTGCTCATAGAGATAAGAAATAACTATTCCCTGGAGACATCATTTCTGACTTGTAAGAAAAAAAAGTGTTTGGGGGTAGATAATAGGAAGGGTGAGGATTTTGTTTTGTCTCTTTTTCTTTTTGCATTTTATTTATAGAATATTTTTAATGACTGGATAGTAATGATCCCTTTTATTTATCTACTTTCAAATTTTAATGACTACTTCTGGCTATAATTACCTAATTTTTATATTTAACAGCCCTAGTTCCATGTAGTTTGCTGCAAATTGTGTTTGAATGGATGGTGTTATATGGCATGTATGGATTATCCATAACCAAATGCAATTTTTCTGAGCTTCAGCCACTTCTTTGAAATTGAAAAGGCATTGACAGCAGGAGGGACCAGAGCTTGTTGCTATTCTCCCAGCATAAACAATCTACCTTGAATCAGTCCATTTCTCCTTGCTTGTTGCTCATTCAAGAGGTAACTTGTTATTTTCTGTGAGCAGCCACTGTTGGGAGACTCATTCTTCCTTTTGAGCGGATTGCCTCATCTCTACACAGCATACTTTAACACTGAAAAGCTGGTTTTGAAGCCTCTCAAGCCATTCAGTTCGTAAGGCCTCCAGAACTTGAGAGTCAGGGCCACCACTTTCTAACAGGTATGGGAAACAGGATCTCTCTATCTCTGGAGGTGGATTCCAGATAGACTAGGGATCTCAGCCTCTAAAGTCACGTGTGCCATTTGACATAATGACAACAGCCATTTGGGTCCCGATGTTAGGTCCTGTGTGAGAGGCATGGGTGCTGCCCACATGTGTATTCACACTCCACTCTACATTTCTCAAGGAAACTTGAGTTCTATGGCCACAACCCATGATAAGGTCACATAGTTAGTCAAGGCCCTAGGTCTGATACTTAAGCTTTAACTTCCCCTCCATTATATTCCATGGCTTTATTGTTTTTCCTTTTGGAAAAAGGCCCACATTCAAGGCCCACTGGAGTAAGAAAATAGCCGTTTGGACTTCCCCCATCTCTTGCTGGCACTGAAAGAGGCAGGCATGGACCTTTGGAGACAAGAAGGCCCCAGAGCAGGTGACAAGGGCCCAAATGAGACCAGAAAGTTCAAGAGGTGAGGTAGCTAATATACTCCCACCATCCCTGCAAAGGAACCCTGGGGGCTTAGAGGCCAGTCTTGGTTAGTCAAGCTAAAAGAGCATTTCACTTGTCTCAGGGGAGATCCACTTATCCAGGACAATTAGGCCACTTTAACTGACCATATTTTGTGTTAAAACCAAGGGAATTCTTGCCTCAGGCAATCCAGGATTTCTTAGCTTCTCTGGGTGAAGAAGCTGGTAAGAGGACAGGGTGGATCCAGGGCCAAGAGACCAGAAGGGTTTTTCCCAGAACTCTGTGAAGGGTCCTCACTCATCAGGAGGGGGCATGCATGACACGGTGTGCGCAAGTAGATAATGAATCAAAATGAAAGAACAATTCATAAACAAAAACAATGGGGAAGGTTACAGAGTGGGAAGAAATCATCAACCATAGGATGTGTAAAGGTGGGTAGAAGAGGCAGGTCCAATCCACTTTGGGTGGGCCACCTGGAGGAGGATATGATGGGGTGAGGCTGGTGAGGGCAATGGTTCCTTAATGAAGCCAGAGGGTGCTAAGGAGTGAGCAGGTTAAAGACACAGGAGAGAGCTTCTAGAATGAGGAACTCTAAGTCCCAAGATCATGATATTTTTAATTGTAAATTTAACTAAAATTTAATTAGGCCATCAATCTGCTCACCAATTTCTCCATTGATACCCTTCTTCTTCCCCTTAAATTCTGCCAGTGGTCTCACACAGGAATGCCCTTTTCAATTCTCTCATCTGCTATGATCCTCTGCTTTCTTCCTGACAGAGATAGGAGCACACTCACTCCAGGAAGTCCACTGTATTACCCTCACATCCCTATCCTCAACTTCCATCCCTCTTTGGGCTCTCACAAAGTAGTCTTTGGTTTTTCTCCAGACCTTGTTGTAAGAGCAGATGACAGCCCAACTCTGTGACACATTCGCTGGGTTGTAGCCCTTCTAATTCCCTAGCAGATCCAGGACACAATGGGCATGCTTGTGGTGCTCTCCTATGGCCTGAGTCTAAAAATACTAGATTTTCTGCTATGAAAAGAGCAGACAAACAACAATCACAACAAAACTTTGCCATAACATGCAAAAATCTCACTTTCTCTTAACCACATTTCCTCTCCATTTCTTACACAGATTAGAAACTGACTATATCAATAGTTATAATTTATAAAATAGTTATAACCCTTGGGTATTAGGCTTTCTTTTCAGATTCCCAAGGTCACCATTTTTTATTTTTTTTTAGAGAAGTAGAGTTGACAAAAAACTTCGGGAGTCCTTAACACTTTCTCCTCCACACCAGACTGAAGGAGTGTTTTCTACCCACTTGACAGGTGAAGAAGCTGCCAAGTGGTACAGGAGGATGGGCAAGGCTAAGTCAAATAAGCCATAGAAGAAGAGGTGGCCCCAGAAGCCACCTGACATGAAATCTCCCGCACCTTTTAGTACTCAGGACCTTGTTTCATCAAATCATACTTAATAAGCAGACATTACTATATCTACCTGCCATCACCAAGTAGTCTGAATGCCGAGTGAGAGGCTGAGTTCAGGGTGAAGGAAGTGTGTTTTCTTGGTGGAGTCATCACAGGGCCCTTGTCCTCCTTTCTTTCCATTTAAGAAGTAACATTGTGTATCACAGCCTTGTGTTTCCCTCAAGTCCAGGTCTGGGGTGTTGGATACGAGCCATTCAAGAAGAACCAGGGAGAGCAGTTCCAGCTGTCATGTTTAAAATCAAATTTGTTGCCTAAAAAATGTTCATACATGATGTCCAAATTACCTTCCAAGACTATGATACAATCAAGTGGAAATTTGGAGAAAAGACTCTAGGTAAGAGTGACCAATAGTTGGCATTCAAGTTTCAATGTAATTTACCAGCCCAACAGCACAATTGCATTTGAGCTGATTGTGTCAAGTGATGTGAGGTGACAGCACTGTCAGGGTTATTGTGCCCTCTGTGGGAGGACGAAAGGATGAAAGATGATTTTGGCTAGCATTGTTGTTCTGTGGAGATTGCACCTGGACCAAGTCATGGAGACCCAGTTGTGTGGGATAAGATGGGTGCAGACTGGGTGGCATTCAGCCAAGGGATCCGAAAATAATTAGAAGAGTGAGATTACCTTTCATGGACAGACACAAAGACCAACTATACATATTTACACTAAATGACAACAGAAGGAGACCAGAGAGATAATTGAAGGATTGTGGAGATCAAAGGGCTGGAGGATTTGCTCTCTCTGGCACAGGGTCTAGGATTGCAAAAACCAGAACAAATGTATGATACTAAGATGCAGCTTGCCTAGCAGGAAAACTTTTTAAAAAAAAATAAGAAATTATCTTCCTCAAAAGAATTTGGATTAGGGGGCTGAATTAAAGTCTGTTCTTAGAAACTGTCAAAAATGCTTTTGGAAGAGAGGAACCATGTGTTGTGAAAGAATCACTTAGAAGATCTGGTATGATACACTCCATCATTGCTCACTAGGACAATGTGACAGAAAATAAAAAGCTCAGTTATCATGATCAATCATATTTGCATTCTTCAAGCAGAGCCTTGGGAATAGAAACAGGATGCCTATGTTTCTTACAGCCACAATAGGACACAGATCATTTCTTTGGAAGAACACCAGAATGCTACTCAAAGAGAAAATAAGTATATTTCTGAAGCTGTATACTCAGGGACATCTAAGGAGAGAGAATGAGAAAGTAGGTTGGTAGGTAGGAAAAAATGACTGTTGTGTGAATTTTTGAAGCAAATTTCTGCCAAGTTGAACTTGAACCTGTAGTTGATCTCAAGATGAAAAGAATGCTATTAATAATTTCTTCTAAAACACATATTTCTGTTTATTCCACATACTCTTTCATGACTTGGGGAATTTAATGGTGGATAAGAACAAATGCTCTAAGAAATATCCTACACATTGTCATCTCAAGATTGGCAAGGAATTAAGTAAGGTCGAGAGGAAAGCAATGTAGGTGAAGCCAAGACCCAGGGAGAGCAGAGCTTAGTGCAGGAAATAAGAGGATTCTGACATGGCCCCAAGGCCTGAAAGCAAGATCCAGAAACCTAGAGTTATTTAGAATCTATGCTGAGATCTTTGTGATCATGGAGAGGCTTTTAAATATTACTCTGAATTCAGCAAGAAAGTCATTGGGAAATCACAAATAGAAAAATGGCATGGAATTGGAGGACATTGTGTTAAGTGAAGTAAGCCAGGTTCAGAAAGACAAAGACCACATGTTGTCTCTCATATGTGGAAGACAGATCCAAAAGATAAACATGATCATATGCAAACTTACACGTAGAACATGTTTGTGATAGTGGAACTGCGCTATAGAACTTGAGGGAGGAGGGAAAGGAAAAAAGAATGATAGAGCATCAACAATATCGAAATACATAACATCTGTGAAGGTAGAGGATGTAACAATGCATATTGAAAGCTGTTGAATAATGCGGGGTGGGAGGGAAAGAGTAAGGGAGAGTAATGGAAGGGGTTGAACAGACCAAAGTAAAGTGTACTCAGTGTAGAGATACATTGAGAAACCCTTTTGAACATTGACTTTGGATTTATAGTGAAAACAGGACTATAAAATAGGTACAGTATGGGAGGGTACTTGTGAGGGGGGGAGGGTGAACAAAGGAGATGAATGTGAGGAAATATGGTGGATGGACTTCATATACTTATACAAAATACAATGATGAAACTTCTTGCAATTGCTTTAGGTTGGGGGAGTTGGTAGGGGCGATCTAACCAATGTACAATGCAAAGCTATTCAGAATTTTCACCATGAATACCCCCTGTACAAGAATACATCATAAGAAAAAAAGAAAAAAGAAAAGTGTCATGATAAAATTTGTGTTATACAAAGAACATCCTGGCTATTAGGAAGAGAATGGGTGGGAAGCATGAAATACTAGACACAGGGAGGTGAATAATGAATTTATTGCACAAGTCCAAAAAGAGATAATGTGGCTGGACTAAGAGAGTGGTAGAAAACAGTGACGGGTTGGAGAACTAGATCAAGATTGAAAAGATAGACTCCAGAGGCTGGGTTGCTTAATCAGATGGAAGCATTGATGCTGAAGAAGAAATCAGTAAAGGTGATTAGATTTCTCAACTGGGCATGAGGTATGCAGCAATGCCATTGATCAGAAGACATTGATACTAGAATGAGGATTCGGGGATGTATGGAGAGGTGATATAAAGCCAATTTACACATAGTAGTTTTGTTACATCTCATGACAGTCATGAAATCCACAGATGCAAGGTTTGGGATGTTAAGGGAAGCAGAGCTGAAGATACATCTCTAGGCCACACGTATGAATGGCTAGTGCAATCTGGGCAGCAGATGAATATCCAAGAAAGAATGTAAATAATTATCACACTGTTTTTCAATGTCCTGTGGAAAGCCTAGAGGAAGGTTAACATCTGATGGCTGGTAGAATAAGATAGTATTGGAAAGAAGAGGG
Organism: Castor canadensis; assembly: GCF_047511655.1. Lineage (NCBI taxonomy): Eukaryota > Metazoa > Chordata > Mammalia > Rodentia > Castoridae > Castor > Castor canadensis. The sequence goes on along the minus strand of NC_133388.1, from coordinate 11,977,569 downwards.
AGGGCCACAGCAGGACAAGAGAGTGTTTCACAAAGAGGATGAGGCAGGGCAGGGACTGAGACTCTGTCTCAATGTAAAGGCAGGATGAATAAAACCAAAGTAGCTGGTCAAACTGCCCAAAGTCAGGAAGACCTAGTCAAAGCAGCATTTGGATTTTGTACACAAGGTTAAGTAGACATTTGTTGGGAAAGGAGAAGTCATGTCAAGCAGGAAAGACTGGAGATAGAAAGTCAGAGTTATGGCCCATCATGGCAAGTTGCAGATAAGAAGCAACTCCACATTGTAGATCCAAAGGGATTGTGAGGGAGAAGTGCCAGAGAGGACATGGGGCACATGGGGACATGACTCAAGAGGCTGTGATACAGAGCTTGCGTTTCTGTTGCCGAAAGCAGGGACCCTTTGAGCTTGCCAAGAGGGTGCAATCATCCATTCAGATGTAGAACTTTGTTGTTTTGTAACTGCCCAGGACACTACAGAACTGGCAATAGAGGAGACATAGTTAGAATGGAGACTTAGTAAGCTTTAGGTATGAATGAGGGGGGTACACAAGTGGAGCTGCCTAAAGCTAAGAATCCCTGATGACATCATAATGCCTGCCCTGAATCCCTGATGACGTCATAATGCCTGCCCTGGGCATGTGAGTGGAAGACTCTGTTATCCAGGAAGACAAGAGAAGCACAGTTTTAGAGATGAGCAGAAGACAATTCAGTTAGGATGAACTTAATTCTGAAAATTGCCGGCAACTCATTCAGGTTCCCAAAGGGTTTTTTCCTCTTTATTCAATGATCATGCTTATAACTGGAGATTATTCTGTATGGCTCAAGACCTACTACTTCTTGACTTTTCATCTCGCTATGTTACTATGAGCCAAGAGAGACAGAGTAGAGCTCAGCAGAGTGAGGCAAGAGACTCACCATTGAACTACTGTGATGATGGTTTCTGCTGACAAAAACCATCAAAGTGCAGGGTGGCTGAGTTCAAACTGCCTTTTATTTTTATCAGTAGGTACCTTCCCTACAAGCCAGTGGAGATGTGTCAGTTGGGACAGGAACTCCAGTCACTTTTCACTGCCCCCACATTTGTCAAGTACTTCCTGGATAGCAGACCACATATGACATCTTTCTCTCAATTCTGAAGATGACAAAGTAATAAACTGTGGCTTGAAGAGTTTAAGGTTATACCTCAGTCTTGGTCTCCATAGAAGTAAGAGGATACTTCTGAGTAACTGTTGACACACGTCTTCTCCAAATGCCCTAAACAATTGGCAGGAAATGTCTAAGTCTTCCAACTCTCAGTCCCCAGTGCTCAGTCGTGTTAGCTCACACAGATGACTGACTGTGCGCTCAGAGCTATATAAGTGGCTAATGAGAGATAACAATTTGTCAGACAAATATTTGAATTTTGTCTTGAAGACAAAGCAGGAATTTGCTGGGAAAGGAGTTGTATGAAGCATGAAGGACCAAAGGGGCAAAGTCAGAGACATGGCCCATCACAACAAGTTTGCAGAGCAAGAAGCAATTTCACATGTAGATCCAAAGGGATTATTAAGGAAGGGTACCAGAGAGGACCTGGGATGTGTGGGGCCTTGGTTTAGGAGCCTGTGCTAAGCAGCCTAGGGACTGAGCAATGATGTCGGTCACTTTCGTATAGTCCCCCACCCTCCAATTCTGGGTCATACCCATTGTTTAATTTTCATCATCTCTTCTTTGGGAATAAACATGGGATTGTCAACTTCATGTTTACAAATGTGGAAGCTGGGAATCTAAGAATTTGACAGACTTGCCTCAGTTCACAGTACGCTAAGTGGTAGACAAGGAATTGCCCCTCAGGCTTTGGATTCTTCATTTCAAATGAGGAGCACATACACCAATGTGCCATCTACCATGACGAATAGGAACCGAGGTACACCCTTGAGGAGCTTCCAGTTTCAGAGGGGTGGTCCCTGAAATTCAGCTAGGGACCATCTCCTCCTTGTCTGTTGCTCTGGCTATACTTGTGGATCCCATCCTTGTCTACAGTGTAGAATGGAAATAACACCTTGCTTGGGAGAGGAAAAGTGAATAGTCAGGTTTGAGACATGGTTAAGCCATAGTCAAGTCCTAACTATTTATTTGATGGCTCATGATTTCTGGTTTCCTCATCTTTTTCCATGACAGCCATAAGAAAAGAGGCTTCCAACCCCAATCTAAGGGCATCTGGGAGATCATTGTGTGCTATTCTCTTGTGGTACAACTCCCGCTGTGGCGTGGGTTGGAATGAAGTGGTGAAAATGCAGGTATGGATTCTTGCCATAGTGGCTTTCTGGAAAATAACAAATCTAATTCCTAGTAAAATGTCATTAGAATTTGCCAGGTCCTCTGACAGGGAAAACAAAATGCTCTTCCTAGAAACGTTTCATGCTGTGTGGTTTCTAAGAGAAATTCCAAAAACTCTACAGAGAAAGATAATGTGGTGATAGATACAATTTGGGGACCCATGTTAATTTCCTTGCTGCATCAAATGTATGCTGGACTCTTCTTGAATAGATAAGCAACTGCAAAGCCCACGCTGATATTTTTTAATTTCTATGAGAATAAGAGCTCTAGAGTCACCAGCCTGAGTGCCATCCCATTATTTAATAGCTGTGCATTATTGGGCCCCTTGCTTAGGGTCAAAGAGCCGTGGTTTTGTTGTCTGTGCAGTGAGGCTACTGTCAGAGTTTTCCTGGGTTTGTTGGGAGATTTTGTAAGTTACTCCAAGTTAAGCTCTTAGCTTTGTGCAGGGCAAAATAAATGTTAGAAATGATCATAATACTTTTCCTGTTTATTTTCTTCTTCTGTAAGTGGATATGCTGTCGCCTAGCTGTTTTACTTAAATGTCCCTTCCTTTTGCGTCCTTACTCCTTTCTGAATTGACTGAATGGCTTGCAGTAGAGAATACGCTACAGGGTGGTTTTGTGTACCCAGAAAGCCCTACAATAGCTCTGGCGTCGTTTCTAGTGCCGGTTAAATGTCTATGGCCCTGAACTCTGTGTAGAGAGGATGGGTGAGTTGAACGATTAGGTGTTGAAGTGTACAGCAGGAAGACTCCAATCCTTTCTTGTGATAATTGAAATCATTTCAATTCATTTCCTTCTTGGCTGGACAGAAACATGTTTTCAATAGTGAGAAAATCTTGAGGGAATCCATTGACCTGAGCAGTCATATAATATGCGTACAGCTAACGGACAAAAAGTGATATTCATCTTCGGTTTATAATAGCATTTTCTTCGAGGCACCTAAATGTAGGGGTGGCAAGGGACGGTATTGGCACAACAGCCGCACCACTGGCAGATGCCTGACCCTTGTTGTATCTAACTATTATTGGATCTATGGTAAAATAAAATAAAACCCAACACAAGTTTTGACACTAAGATGATAAATTATAAATTATGGAAGTCTACGCCACTGAGGATCTTGTAAACAACAGGATGGTCTCTTAGCAACAGCCTGAGGAGAGAGCAGGTTGTTGGTAAGAAGGAGCAGGAAGGGTTGTTTTGCAGTGATAACTACCAAGGACCAGGGGCTGCATGTTAACCCCTGCCTGGGGCCCCTTCTCTGCCCAGCCCTTCTTCCAGTGGCCAGCTGTGGACCAAAAAGCATGTAGGCATTCAGGTTCCTCTTCCCCTCAACCCAGGTGACCAGGTCCCATGGAGAAGACAAAAGAGAAGTGAATACAAGGAGTCAAGAGATGATACGAGGATGCCCAAGTCTATGTGGGGAAATGAAACAGGGGCCAAAGGGGGAAAAACATTTTTATTTGATATTGGCTAAAATGACAACTCTACACTCGGTGGGAGGGGGAGAGGCTCCTTTCTCCCCCACCCCCAACTCCCTGTGGCTTTTAAAATCTCACTTAGGGTGGTTGTCATGAAAGAATTTACATGAGATTTTGACAATGTGCCAAAATGGTTTATTTTTAAATGTTGTTCCCAAAAGCACCAGAATATTAAGTTGGAGCAATGTTGCTTGGAAGAGTATAGAGAGTATAGGGGTTGTGGTCACACAGACATCCCAGAAAGGGTGACGGGCTTGAAGATCTGTAGACTTTTATTAATAGAGGCAGGCAACTTGTGGGTCAGTCACCTGGAAGCATTTTTAAAAGTACATGTAGGAGAGAATGTGAGAGTAGGCGCACATGCATACGAGTGTGTGGGTTTCTCAGGGGAAGGGTGTTTGCAGAGTTTGGGTGGGAGGGAGGTTTTCATTAATTAATTAGATGTTTACCTCTGACATCTCTCCTCACTGGTTTAGACAATGGCCTGCCCACATGTTTGGAAAGGGATTCTATACAGTTTCTTGGAGAGGAATTTTTCTAGAAAAATCCCAGGATCTTCCCTGCAAATGGCTTCCCTCTCTGTGACAGAAACAACCAACTCCCCATTATGTAACCCACAAAGTGGGGGCATGCCATACCAACTTAGGATATTAAGAAAATACCAGTCCCTAGTGGTCCAGGGGGCTACATGACATATGTTTCTCTCCCATGTACTGACTTCATGCATTTTATTGTTTCATAATAAAAGTGGTCAGCTAGATTATGACTATTTGTGATTTATTTGGCATGTCTTCTTAAACTTTTCATATGTATAAATTTGCCATTTGAAAAGAAAGAGAAAATTCCCTGCAATTCCCCTGGGCCTCATTTTTTTTTTTTTTAGGCTCCTCTGATATCATGAACAGAGGCTCATGACTTCCGAAGTGATTAGCTCCCAATGCAGAGGTTTTAGAATATATTTGTGCTCAGAAGCAGTCTGCTGGGATGAAATTTTATCTGGGATAATACCCTGGCCCTGTGGGAATGAGGCTCTGGATTTGTAAGACACCTGTCAAGACCCCCTGGGTAAAAGCCTTTCTCTACAAACACATGTCTAGTACCCCCAACACACAGCAGTGACGTCACCATTATCCCATTCTACAGAAGGAGCCATGGAGACCTAACAATACCACCTTACTTATTAATGCCAGAGACTGGATTCCATCCCAGAAGAGAATGACTTCAAAATCCATGCTATCCCACTATAGTTTACCTGCCCTGGAGAAGGTCATTGCCAGACTCCCTGTAGGGTCTGGTTTTACTCTCTCATAATAATTCTAATTCTAGTAACATTAACCACAATCCTCTTCCTCCTTTTTCATTTTTGTCTTCCAAAATTAGTGCATCATCCTATGCCATCATGAAAACCAATAATCCTCAAGAAATCAAGTTAAAAGGTAATGTTTCTCCACCCTCCTGATCATCTCCCAAAATGTACTACCCCTGAGTATCTTAGGATGTCATTTTACAGCTGAATTTTCACTCTCTGCAGGAAAGTCTTTCTGTATAGAAAAGTGCAACCCTTTCTTCCACTTGGGAATTTGTTTGTAGCTGGCTCACTTTGAGGAACTAAAAGGCCACCCATGTTTTAGATGCTTTTTAGTTTCATTTATCTTAACCACATGTAGTAGAGAAAGCCAAGCTATGAATTTCCCCCCATTATCTCTGATTGTAAGCTACCAAGGTGGACTTGTCAAGAGCCTAACTTCCTTGACTCAGGCCAAGTTCAAATCTGGAGTCCTCACTTAGAACATAAACAGTGCTAGTATGTTTGGAGCTTTGAAAGATGAATTTGCCCTTTTCCTGTTAGATCAGAATACTGCATTTCCTCAAGATTCCCAAGTGAATGGGTCACTTGGGCAGGATACGTGTAGGGAGCTCCCTCAGAGGAGGGAGACCCAGAACACTGGGCAAAGCATCAGGGAAGCTTAGACTCACAGTGGAAAGCCTGGAACGGAATAGAAATCCACCTTGGGATGGTTGTCACTCAGGCTTTGGTTGCTGGAATAAGGTTAAGATTGTTTCCCCCTGAAGATGGCTGGATTCAAATGCTAGCAAACAGTGTGGGGCAATTTTCCACCTGGTCCCCAAAAGCCCTAACTATCCACTAAATTGGCCTACCTGGACCTACCTGTATTTGGTAAGAGATGGGATGGGGCCCAGGCAGAGGGCAAGGCAGAGCAGCTTCCTTGCAGTCAGCTCCAGGTGACAGGAACCAGGTCCTACTCAGTGCCTCGCCCTGTGCAAGCACCCATCCACACAGCACCTCTGGCTCTCGCCCCACAATGCAGTGCTGCTTTGGCAGCCGTTCAGCTGAAGACTAAACAGTTGGCTCCGTTTCAACACGGCTGCCAAGATTTGGCAACCAGAGAGTTGCAGGAAAGCAGCAGGCTGCTAAACCCTTTCACATTTTTAATTAGATCCACACACCCATGTCTTTGAGCTTTCATAAATATACAGATGACATAGAGAGTATTATTCAGGGTTAATAAAAAAAGGCAGCAAACTCTACTAGGATATATCTTACCTTAGGAAAACGATTTATCTATCACTAGTTTAGGGGTTGAGAGGAAGGAGAAAGGGCAGGGATGTTTGCATAAGAAGAACCAGGCCCAAAGAGACTACCCAGGATCTGGAAACATCTATGACCGCTGACTGTTGGCCTGGGCTTCGAGAACATGACCAGAAGAGGGCATTCTTGGCAGGGTTCAGCCTTACAGCTGGGAACAAGAGTGCAATATGTGAGAAGTTGTCCTTGAAGCCACCTCTGCCTCAAATTCTTGGTGACAGCCTTAACATTGCCACAGAGCTACAGTGTTTGTACTTCTGCCCTAAAAAAGCAGCGACTTTTACATTCAGCATTGTAATGTTTCTGTCACTGTATCTCCTTCTCTGTTTTGTCCTGAGTGTCCTTCACTGTCAGACAATTCCCACTGCTTCTTATTCTTCTATATCTTGTTCTGTCACATGCTCAGCCGTGCCCACTTAGAGCCGGAGATGACCTCTCTGCCCTCAGGTCCTGGATGAGTTTACAAGGAGAAGGAAGAAGATTCTAGGTAAGCTCAGTGGTACTGGGCTCCAGTGCTGGTTCTCCTGAGACTTTGGACTCCTTATTTCAAAGCCGTTTATTTTGATTGCTTCTTCTGAAAGATTTGGGAACTATTCTGCTCTCATAGATTGGCTGTGGGGTTCACATCAGACCACAGGTGGGAGGCCCACCATGCAGTGAAACACCTAACTCATCACAGTAATGTTAGTGTTATTCTTGTCATTGTTATTAGGAAAACACAGGATAGCTTATGTGCCCCTTAGAAGGTCAGCTACCAAACACTACCATCAACAACAACAGTGCGGGTTCTTCCTTGAATTATTGTTTTTTTCTGAGGCCACCCAAACTTCTCAGATGTCTGCCTTTGGCCTGACTAATGTGTGTGGCAAGACAAGGGACGATAGGGTCTGATCCAGGACTATGCGTGGCTATGTACATCCTTGATTTAAAAGACATGTCAGGAAGGATGTGAAACATGTGAAATGGCAGGAGACAAGTTCTCTGGTTGTCCTGTCCCAGAATGTCAAGTTTTTCAACAGAACCGTTCAGGACTGGCAGATGCAGGCTGCTCTGAAGCATCAAACACGCATGCCGCTTGTGTCGTCCTTCACAGTGGCCTCTTCACCCCTGTGTACATCCTCTTTGAGAAGTCCACAGCCTGTTGTGGATGTTCAGTAGCATTTTGTGATCATGACCACAGATGCAGAGGACAGAGGCACTGGTCCCAGGCTGAGTGCCGGCTACTCTTTGAGTCTTCTCAGACTCCAAAGAGGACTGTCTTCTGATCATCACCACTTGTTTCTACAAAGAAGCAGAAGCTAATTGCTATGTGAGCAAAACAGTGTGGAATCAGCACAATGTCCTCTGGAGCAAAAGGCATCAGACTGTGCTTGGGCCCAATTCTTTGACATAACTGTCAGCTGCCTGAGTGTTTAGGATTCTTTGAAGACAATAGGCATTGCCCAACACTGGTCAGAGAGGGAGCAGATGGGGAAACAGCCAAGATGCCCCACTACTGACTAATGGATTAAGAAAATGTGGTATTTATACACAATGGAATTTTATGCAGCCATGAAGAAGAATGAAATGTTACCATTCGCTGGTAAATGGATAGAATTGGAGAACATCATTCTGAGTGAGGTTAGCCTGGCCCAAAAGATCAAAAATCGTATGTTCTCCCTCATATGCAGACATTAGATCAAGGGCAAACACAACAAGGGGATTGAACTTTGATCACAAGATAAAAGCAAGAGCCCACAAGGAGGTATGAGGATAGGTAAGACACCTAAAAAATTAGCTAGCATTTGTTACCCTCAATGCAGAGAAACTAAAGCAGATACCTTAAAAGCAACAGGCCAATAGGAAAAGGGGACCAGGAACTAGAGAAAAGTTTAGATCAAAAAGAATTAACCTAGAAGGTAACACACATGCACAGGTAATTAACGTGAGTCAACTCCCTGTATAGCTATCCTTATCTCAACCAGCAAAAACCCTTGTTCCTTCCTATTATTGCTTATACTCTCTCTACAACAAAATTAGAGATAAGGGCAAGATAGTTTCTGCTGGGTATTGAGAGGGTAGGGGGTGAGAAGGAGGGGGCAGGGGGGTAAGGGAGGGGGTGGGGGAACGGGGGAAAAATGACCCAAACACTGTATGCACATATGAATAAAATAAAAATTAAAAAAAAAGAGAGGGAGCAGGTGAATGAATAAATGCATGTGATGTAGTTAAGGCTGTATCAGACTGCTTGAGCTGCTATAACAAAATACCCTAGAGCAGAAATCTATTTTCTCATAGTTCTGGAGGCTGACAAGGTCAAGACTGGCTGATTTGTTTTCTGATGAGGCTCTCTTCCTAGTTTGGTCTTTCCCTACTATATATACAAGGGGGACATAGGGCACATCTTAGAGTGACACTAATACTATCAGGATTCTACCTGTATGACCACATTTAACCTTAATTGCTTCCATAGAGTCCCAGTTCAAATATGGGAGATAAAACTTCAGCATATGAATTTGTGAGGAATAGAAAATTTCAGTCCAAATCAATCATTTCATATACAATTAGAAGGAGATGGAGCCAAACTGGGATTTTATTCTCCCCCTGTTGCCTCTTAGCTATGTCATCTTCCCAAATTGACAGCGAGCATTCCTTCTGACTGGTTAAGTGTAAGTCCTGCCTATTCAGGGCCTAAGCCTTAGTGGGTTTAATATTTTGATTATCACTCTTGCTGATCAGTGTCCAAATGATACCAGAAAATATGAACCTCATAAAGCCGACAACATCCAACAATGTTCAACAACCTCTCTTCCAAAATCCCAGTCTTCCCTTCAGGCCTTGGGAAGCAGTTACAAGTTTCAGGGTAAAGGAGGTAGAGATGTAAGCTATGTCTCTGATGCTTCCTGAAAGTGTGACCTCAGGCAGCACAGTGACCTTCTTGAGGCTTAGGCCTCCTGCAGGACCCTCTTCAGACTGTTATGAAACAAGTTCCTTAATAAGTCAAAATCAACTGACACAGGGCCAATAATTTGGAATTCATTCCCTCTAAATGAGTACTCTCTCCCTCTTATCTTACCATGAGATTACCCTCATAGAATAGTCAGAAATAATGAAATGTTGGCAATTTCATACCATTTAATTGAACAGCTCATGCAACCCTATGGGCAAATGTGATGTTTTGTTTAACTCTGTCTTGTAATTCTGGCATGGAGAAGACCTGTAATGGTGTAGCAGAACAAACATTTCATTTGTGTGTCATTCCCAGGGACAGGGTGGATTTAGGGAGGTGGAGGTGGAGGGGGCCAAGGCAGTACACCTGGTGTCTCCCACCATAGTGAAAAGTGTGACAGGAGCAGAGGACTACCGAAGGGTGTCCTGAAGGGTAGGATGTGAGGAGAAACTCTGAGCCCATTTCACGGGATGACAAGAAGATTGTGTGGTGTGGAATCAAGCAGACATGGGGTTTCAATCGCAGGTCTTTCAAAAACAAATATGAAATCTTGGGTAAGTCACTAATTTTTTTCTGCTTCTTGCCTGTAAAAATAGCCTAGTCATGTCAGGTGCAGTGATGCATGCCTGTAGTCCCATAGAGGCAGAAATTGGCAGGGTGAAGGTTCAAGGCCAGCTAAGTCAAAATATTATTGAGACCTAATGTCACCAAACAAACTATGTTTGGCTGTATGGGCCTGACATCCCAGCTATGTAGGAGGCACAGGTAAGGAGGATCATGGCAAAAATGTGAGACCCTATCTGAAAGATAACTAGAGCAAAAAAGGGCTGGGGTATGGCTCAAGTGGTACAGCACCTGCCTAGCAAGTACAGGTTCCTAATTTCAAACCCCAGTTCCACTAAAAAAAAAAAAATGACGTAGTCCTCCCAGGATCATGGTGGACCTTCTAGAGATTTCTAGAGCCCACCTACCTATAGGAGAGTTTCAGCCTTCTAGGTGATCCATCACTATCTTATTTGTGATTCAAGCCAGCCTTGAAGCTGTAACCTAGGGAGGGAATAAATGAACACAGAGCAGCAGTATTCCAGGGGGCCTACATCCCCAGAGTCAATGTTAAAACCGCACCAAAGGGATTTTCCAGGAAGCTTGCTGGCATTCCCAGAGCAAGCCCTTCTAATTCCCTCCACTAGTGCTTTAGCAGCCAGAAAGTTTGCTACAGTCCAGCCCGTCAGGCACCATCTAAACAGCACAAGCAACTGGTAAGCCGGACAGCAACTGGGAACCTCCCCAGCAGACAGACAATGAGGAAAATGATTATGCCTAAAAGTTAATTTATTTTATCCCTTTAACTAAAGAATTAAAACACCCCAAACAAACTTCAAGATCACAATACAGATGCTCCTTGGCTCACTATAGCGTATGTCCTTATCAACCCATTGCAACTACAATATGATAAGTCAAAAACACATTTTAACATCATAGCTTAGCCTAGACACTTAGATTAACCCACAATTGAGCAAAATCAAAATCATCTGAAACAAAGACTGTTTTATAATTGAGCGTCAAATTTCTCACATAACTTATTGAACACACTATGAAAGCAAAACCAAAATGGTAGCATGACTCTTCTGTCACACCATGGTAAAGTTGAAAATGGTAAGTGGAATCAACATGAGTTGGGGACCGTTTGTGCATCCTTTCTAGTTCAGCAAGAAGGTGGCGGTGTCATCATTATCTTCACCTTCAGCCAGAACGAAGCATTCAACAAGGGTTTGTTGAGAGTCTATTCTGTAGCAAGTACTAACCCAGAACAAGGGCCAACAGAGCAAAACAGGCAAGCCTCATTGCCTGTGCCCAGAGGGGAAGGAGGACGGTTTCTACTGGGCATCTTTTTTCACCTGTGGAGGGAGGGCAGAGAAGGGGCGGTGTGAGGGTCATGAATACAAATGCCCCATGAAAACAATACCAAAGTGACCAGGCATGGTGGATCATGCTTGTAATCCTAGTGACTTGGGAGGCAGAGATCAATAGTATGGCAGTTTGAGCCGGCCTGGGCAAAAACTTAGTGAGAACCCATCTCAACCAATAAAAGCTGTGTGTGGTGGTATGTATCTGCCATTCCAGCTACATGAGAAGCATAAATAGCAGGATTGTGGTCCAGGACAGCCTGGGCATAAACACAAGACCCTATTAGAAAAATAATTAAGAGCAGAAAGGAAGGATTGGGAGCATGGTTCAAATGGTAAAGTACCTGCCTAGCAAGCATGGGCCCTGAGTTCAAAATTTCCAATACCACCAGAATCAAATATATAGATACAGATATAGATATAGATATAGACATATAAATATATAGATATATAGATATAGACCAAAGCATGATTCAGTAAATGAGATATCTGTTACTGCTCAGCGTTTATTACAGTCACTTCCATTAAACTCTCCTATAAGCTCAATACTGTTTTACAACTTGTAGGGAGTAGAAACAAAGTGTAAAGTCTTCCCTCATCCTGTCTTGAGGTTACAGTCAAAATCAAAATATTGGAGTGACACACATGCAAAAACTTCAAAGAAAACCTTTCTTCGTTTTCATTTTAAACATAGCTTGCCTCTTGGAATTTCCTTCAGGTGAGTGGGGTTTACTGAACTCAGAACACAATGTATTTAAATAAAGAATAGCTAGATATACAAATTAAATATCCTAAAATGGAGAAGGTGACCAATTACCAGCTAACCATTAGGACTTTTTGTGATCACAATTACACCACCTGAGTGCCAAGTTTTCTGAGTTTTCTGGTAGCCAAGGCAAAGGTAAAAATGTAAACAATTATAAACTTGCTTATATCATTGTTTTATTCATAAGAAAAGAGGACACAAAACAAATCCTCTGGAGAGATCTTGTTAGAGATGAACAAAATCCAAAATATTAGTTTTCAGAATGAATGCACAACTAATTTCCTATGACTGCTTTCCGTAATGATTCTCAACAAAGCTCAAAGATGTAACAAAACCCAACTAATTGGAGGTGATTTGGCAAGAGACTAGATAAAATGGTCCAAGTCAATAGCTTTCCAGGGATCTAACTTGATAAAAGAACTTTACTCAATGCAGCGACTTATGTGAGTAGATAAATAAAACCTGCTTCCCACAGTCCTCTTTGTCCTTTCTCCAACAATGGATGCTGGGTAGAGTAAGAGAAAGCATCTGAGGCTATGCTATCAGTGGAAGCCTAGAGGAATGGTAAGCTGTGTTGCTGACTGACAAAAAAATCCATGCAGTTTAGAATGCACACAAGTGGCTAGTATGTTTGAAAGTATATTTTAAACCAATCAATTCAACAATTAGTCCATTAATGAATCTCATAGCTATTCGTGGACCATATCTTTAGTAGGTACTCAATAAATGCTTTTAGGATTGAATTCCTAGGCTCAGTTGGAAAACCCTGAAGAGCTTGCCTGCCTTTGGGGATGTCTGGTGGTTGCCAGCATTTCCAGTCTTGTCTTCTAGGGGCTGTGCCTCACAACTCTTTCTAGATCTCGGCTTCCAGTTAAAGATTAGGGTGATAGGCTGGGAGCAAGGATTTGGCAAACAAAAGTTCAGGCTCACGGGAACCTGGAAGTTTGTTAGAAAAGCACTTAGCAAGGGAAGGTGAGTTCATCCCTAAGAAGTGGCTGTGCTTCCTGTAGCTCTCATTGTGCAAAGAGAAAGAAAGCCAGCCTTTTCGTTAACCCATGCCACCTTCAGGATCTTTCTCATGGCCACCTATCCTTTGTGAAGCTAAAGAGGCGACCCTTGTGACCTGCTCTGGTTCTGGCACTTTTGATGCTGTGATCCACAGTAGGTGATATACAGTGATTCCTCAAAGAATCAGTCCTCAAAAGCTTCTGGGAAACCCTACTACATCCTGTTAAGAATGCAAATGACCACGTCTGGGAGCAATTCTTTTCCTTTGGACATCTGGGGTTGACAAAAGGCATGTGCCCTTTGCTCTTTACCAAGCCAGACTCTCTTCTCATGCCCTGCCACACCTAGCTGCATCTTGCCATTCACCTTTCTCTGAGTGTTTGTGTTTGAAACTGATGCTTCCTACTTCCCTGACTCTAGGGGAGACATGGCAGCTCATTCTCTAAGGTGCAGCTTATGTCTGACCTGTTGCTTAGCTCTGTTTCAGGGTGCAGCATGACTGACCTGGTCACTGAAGAAGCTTCCCAGTGGCTCCTCCTTCCAGGCACCAGGCAGCCACCCCAGCCACCATTTGCACCATTCAAAATCTAATCTGCCATTGTACCTTATCACACCCATCCAAGTGGGTCATCCAAGCTACCCAGGATCATGCTCTTCTGTGGTATGCTCTACTCAGCTGCTTCCACTGTGCTCCAGAAATGTCTTTTGTTTTGAGTCATTATTTTAAATGTGAAGTGCTCTATAACAATTCATCTGCCAGAGGCCTTTTTCCTGACCACTTGTCTACCACAGCAAACCACACTCCATCCTCATCAGTCTGCTTATTTCTCTCCACAATGGTTATCCTTACCCCAAATCATGCAATTTCTTTTTTTTTTATGGTCTTCATCTTTACTAAGAGTGAATGCCCAGAAGTCAGGGGCTATCCAGTGTGTCCAGGGCCTAGGACTGCATCCTGGCTCACTGTGACCTTCCAGCGGCAGGTGTAGAATGGGTGATTTAGTGAAGAATAAATGATACTTCCCTACATAGCCGATTCTTGTTTTTGTTTTTGGTGATTAATGTTGATTCCCTGCTGTTGTTTGAGTCATTATTCTCTACATGTAAAAACTCCTTCCCCTATATTGTCTTCCCTTTCAAGTTTTAGTTGGCTCTCAAGTAGAAAGCTTCCCTAGCCACCTGTGCATAAGTCCCTTCACAGGGAGTCCTCAGTCCCCTGTGTCCATCTGTGTCAGGGCACCTGCTCTGTGAGTGATTGCTGCCTTTGTGTATTGCTGTTTGCCTTAGGAGATATCCACTCCTTAAGGCCCTAGACAATGGCTCACCCATCCCTGTGTCCTCCATGCAGAGCACAGTGCCACCTGTGCTGGTTAATGAGATGCCCCATAGATTATAGGGCTCCTGGTGATGCCTTAGACACCATTTACTCAAATCACCACTCCACAACACCAAAGCCCAGAAATGGGGAGAGGCTGGGTGCTGGTGGCTCTTGTAGTGGAACCCAGCTTGCACCCCTCTCAGCTAAACAGCTGCTGTCTCGTACCCTATGACCTGTCCACCCCTATCACCTATCATTTAAATCTGTCTGTCCTCTCAGGACTGTAAGCTTCTTGAGAACAGGTGTCATTACCTCCAACTTGCCTGTGTGCATATAGGAACAGAGCCCTGCTTACACACATTAAGCCACGAATAAATATGTGTTGGCTGAATTATTAATTAAATAACAAACTGCCAGAGAGTTTTCCACTTGAATGCATGAACATAAGCATACACTTGGGAATATTTTTAGCCATTTTCTTGCCATTGTAATTGTATACGTGTTACAACGTATGTATTCTACCAGCTATAGTTGGCCTCCTCGTAGAAGGAGAAAGGGTAAGAATGAATGAATCTCTCAATTAATCAGTCATGCTATATTAATAGCTATCCTTTAACATACAAACTCTTTCATTTGTTTTGGGGTTATTTTTTAGGTTATTTCATTTCTGCAGTAGAGCGAAATGGCTCTCTGGCTCTGTTGACAAAAGGCACAGTTAATTTGGGAAGTGCAGAGGTAGGCAGTCACCACGTGACCCCCGAGCAAAGACTTTTGGATGCTATATCTTAAATCTGAAATAATATTCAGGAGGATCTCAGTTAGACATCAGAAAACTTTATTTTGTAATGGACCAGAGAATAAATATTTAAAATTCTGTAGACCTTCCAGTCTTCATCATGGTAATGACTAAATCCCACTTCTGAGAGCTCAAACAGCCAGAGACAATATGCAAATGAGAGATCATGCCTGTGTTCCCATGAATTTCATTTGTTGATACTGAGATTTGAATTTTGTGTAATTTTCACCAAGTTGCATAGAATATTTTTCTTCTCTTGACTTCAAAAAACATTTAAAAATGCAAAAATGCAAAATGTGTTCTTAGCTCAAAGGCAAGAAGAAATAGGAGATGGACTGGAATTGCCCCACAGACTTCAGTCGTTAGACTGTTAATTGTTAATATTTCTCTCATGAAGACTCAGCACTCTATGTGGATCCTGTGCCTTGAAATAACTCATAACAAGAAAAAGCCAGTATTACTCCAATTGTAGTGGATCCTGTGCCTTGAAATAACTCATAACAAGAAAAAGCCAGTATTACTCCAATTGTAGGGACAATAGATCCTGTAGTAAGCTCTAGATCCCTGACTGCTACAGTGCTCAGTTCTCCCCAATGTACCCTCTAAGACTGGAATGTAACAAGTGATGCATTTCACCAAGAGCAATGCTTATCCTCTGTTTGCAAAACCTGGAGCTTTCTAAAATATTCCAGAACTAATTTTTCCTAAGAATATCCAAATACACTGGCAAAAAATGATACTTTTTCCCTCCCTGCCAATAGAAACTTCATTTACTTCTCAAAGTGTCTGACACAGAGGCTAGACATAATCAGAGAAATTCCTTAAAAAAATCTTCATTATACAATTAATTGTGTATTTTTAAAACAGCTAGTAGAGAGCTATTTTTGAATATTCTCAATGCAATGAAATGAAAAATGTCTAAGATGATGAATGGACAAGTCAATTACCCTGATTCTGCTTATTACATTTCATATACATATGTTTATAAATATCATATATATAAATATATATCATATATATCACATATATAAATATGTATATCATATATATATGATATATATGTAAATATCACACTGAATACCCAAAATAATCTTCATTCTAATCTAGAGTCACTAAGCATGAATCATTGAGACTGCCAATACCTCCTTTTCCATCTGGGCCCCTCTGTAATGTCTCCTTGGTCAAATATCTACCATGATGGATCTCTTAGCCTAGAGAAAAGAAGACATGAAAAGTATCAAGCTAGTCTTTTTTCCCAGACCAGTCACTGGCAGCTGCAAATCTCTCTTTGATGTCCATAGGCTGAGGAAGACAGAAGAAGGTATAGTTAATTAGTATTTTAATACATGTCATATTTGCCACTTTTTTCTAATTCTTTCCCAAGCTGAATTTTAGATTGTTCAGTCAAAGAAGCCTTTGACAGGAGGAGTGAATTTATGTTTCAGAGATCAGAAGATTGACCTTTTGCTGAGAAAGAGCCTGAAGGTGAAACTGAGCCAAGTTCAAAGGGAAGTCTAACTGGCTGCTCTTGGTCTAACTTCCCTGACAACTGGTGCCCTTGGGATATTGAGCCATTGCTACAGAATTTCCAGAGTGGCCCTCAATAGGGGGTCTTTGGGATCCACTGAATCTGGGAATGAAAAGGTTATGGGCACCACTTCCCCTCATCTCTGCTCACTCATTCAATAATAAATATTTATTGAGTATCTACCATGTGCCAAACACAGTTTCCTCTCTAGCAGACATGCTCAAAACTGATGTTAGAAAAGGCCACCTATTCTTCTTGACATGTCAATGCCACCCAAAGCCCTTGTCTCTGCAAAGACAACAGCAGATCAGACCTATAAGTCATTATCAAGGCTCCAGAGCCAATAGGATCCTCCCATTGAGACTTATTAAATGCCCCACCTCCAAATGCTAAAACATCCCTTTCCTCCCTTTTTATGCTTCTTTGGTGAGCATCTGCTCTGCCTGCTCTCTGCGGAGGGTTGGTCTCAGCCCTCGTCTTCACAAAGTAGATGCCTGGGAGAGGACACAGAATGTCCATTTCTTCCTCCCTTGCAAAAATCTTAAAAGCAGACCAAATAAACCACTATCTACTAAGACATATTTCTCACTGTAATTCTAGTGTTTTTCTCTCATTGTTTAAATGATCAGACCTCTGAACAAAACAAATTTGATTCGGTTTTATCTATTTGACTAATCAAGGTGAAGAGGCCATTACCCCAAGATGGGAAGTACCTTTTAAGTCTTTAGGATTCAGCTCCCATTTCAGGCAGACATACAAACACTTACATGGGAAAGGAAGATGGCTAATAACACTGAATGTTAATATTGCTCTTCTTTAAAACAACTGTAAGAAATTAAATAAATTCTTGGGAATATGGAGCCTGTGGACGCTTTGTGAAGGTATTTGTAAGGGATGTTGGAGTCTCCTTACCTCCACATGATGCTGTATGGAATACTTAGCCCCCACTATGGGGAGCTGTTACTTAGTTCCAAAGCTCCTCTCCAGGCTGTCCTGTACATGGCTGACCAAATTATCTTCCTGAACCACAGGTCAGAAGGACGTATCCCAACCTCAACCTTAGAGGCTTTCAGAAGTTTCCTGCTTTTGTCAAATGGAAGAACACAGGAATTAGCAAGATAGAAAACACTCTACCATCTACCTGCATGCCTGGAGAACATGGGCCAAAGAGAGGTGGGCTTTGGAGCCCCTGGGACTGAAGTTCCTATCTTAGTTCTGCCCATTTGTTGACTTTTTTGCATCATGATTGAGGCTCAGTTTCCTCGTGAAGATGAAAAGACGATTGGAAGCTTCTCATGTTCCAAAGTCATTATGAGTTGAGATGTGAAATGCTGGGATGATGTCCAGAGCACAACAGTTGCTCAATTCTCATTACGACCTAAAGTCTCAACTGCACTGAGAAGAGTTCTCTCCTCCCCCAGCTCCAGTGTCATTTGTCGCAGCCCTCCTCTCTAACAGGGTTCCATCCAAGATGATTCTTTCTGTATTCACAGAAGACACTGCTGAATACAGCCTCCATACAGCCCTGCTGGATTCACTCCTAACATTCCCCTCCACCCAACTCTGTCCATGTCTCTACCCAACTCTCAGTACCTGCTCTTTGAGGAAGTGTTTTTCGATGTAGGTATATTTTTGCTTGCAAATGGACTTAAGTTCCATGATACTCTTTTGAGGATCTTCAGTGGCAGATATGGCCTCCAGCTTACTTTTAATCATATCTTATTGGGTACCCTGCTGGATTACAGGCTCCTAGAGGTTTGGGATACTATCCTTTATATCTGTCTCCCCCAGGCTCTGATACAGCTTGTCAGTCTTGATAAGACAGTATTTTCAAATGCTCAACTCAGTTATGCTGGATAGCAAGGCACCTGACACTCAGGTGCTTACTGCAACAAAGGCCTCTCTGCTACATACATTGATGGTAATTGTGGATCAAGAGCAGCTCTCCTTCCTGAGTCTTCTCTGTATAGAGACATAGGCTGGTGTGGACCCTTTTAGGCACTTGATCTTGAGGCACAGGGAAAAGAGGGAAGGGGGAGTAGTACAAACTTACTCACAGCCCTTGTGAAAGGGGGCACATGACACTCACACTCATTTTATAGGCTAAATCATGTCCTATGGTCAAGCTGAATCAGTGGGTTGAGGGAGCACATGCTGGCCTGGGTGGGCACTGTGTACTCCAATGGCAATTGTCAGGGAGCTATGATTACCCATAGAGATGGACAGCAAATACTTAAACATAATCTATAAGCTATGTAATCACACACAAGTACACACATGTATGTCAGAGACACTCATCATTTTAACTAGTCCTCTGAAACCCATAGTCAGATAGGTGCCAGGGTGTTACTAAAGATCTTCTTCACCTAATTAGAAAACACACGCTTTATGCAAAACTACTATAAAGGGTGATTCCTCATAGATCTAAGTGTCAGATGTAAGTATTCTACTCTACCCTCTTCCTGTGAAGAGATTATCTCTTATTTCATTGGCTAGCAGGAAGCTCAAATGTAAGAAATGGCTCCCCTTGGTTAACTACACAGAAATGTATGCAACCTTTTTCAGAATTGACCTCATGCCTAGCATCCTCTTATTTTATTCCTATTCTTATTTACTCAAATGTGATTTTTATCACGCTGTATTGCTCATTGACTATTTTAAAAACATGGACTATAAACAATGGTGTTATATGAGATACACCATTTGAAAGAATTTGAAGCTTTTCTGCATACTGTCCTTCACCATATTCTTGCTTGGTGTTTTAGCTCTGCCTTGCAGGAATAAATGAAAACATATGTGGAAGACAAATCACTCCTTGTCCTTCCAAATATGCCATGAACTGCCTGATCAAAGAGAAATGAGAATAGCCATTTTCAGACAGGGCCCCAGGGTTCCTGAGCCACACCAGTCTCTCTGGGGCCAGGAAGAACAGACTCCCAAGTCTGCTTTGGTTCCCTAAGGCGCCTGCCGGACCCAGCACCTTTGCCCTCCTCATCAATGAGAAGAAACATAGACATAATCTTTTATGCTTGTTGGGGCTGTGGGAAACAGAATCCCAGACAAACACAGGACCTCAGAAGGTGCCCTCTTCAGACAGCAGGAAGGCAGATAGCACTGCAATTGTCTATTAGGTGTGAATTCTAAGGCAGGCTGGTTTGACTCATGGAACTAGTCTGTTCTCTATAAGAACAATTTCACAGCGCTATCCTGACTGCTCCATGCATCTGTAGGAGTCCATGTGTGACTCCTCTAGGATTAAGTCTGACTCCCTAAACCTAGTTTATGAGGCCTTCTTGAACTCGCTCAGGTCCTCTCATTCTCCGACTCTGGAGTTCCAGGTTCCCTGACTTTTGCACACTCTTGCTTAAGCTCTTGCCTTTGCATTACCTGTAAAATTGTGATCATGGCGGTGATGATGATGGTAGCAATTTCAGTAATGATAATAAAAAAGCTCTGGCTAAGCAGTCTTCCTCTACCCTGCTCAACTCAAGACATCTCTAGGAAGAGATCAACCTGCTGCTGGCCTCTTCTATGAGCCCAACTGAATTCTCCACCCATTGTAATACTGTGTGTGCAAGTCTGTTTTACTGAGTAGTCTTGGTTCCTTGAGACCACAGTCAAGCTCAGGCTAATCTTCCCATCCACCAGCTCAGTCATCAGGATTTAGGAGACGTGGAAGGAAGACTTGCAAAATGATTGAGTGATTGAGTGATGAAGTTCATCTGGGCCCCAGTCAGTTAAAATAATGGTTAAGTGATCCATGAGGCACAGTGTGGAGACAGTGGAGGGAGGTGAGCGGAAAGAAGGTGCACCACTGTGCACCTTTGGTGTTTGCACAACCTCAGGAATGAGGGGAGAGGGAGGCAGGACAGTTCCCGCTGCAAAGGGCTAAGGCAGCAGTGTGAATGTTCATCTGGGGATGACCACCATCCAGTCTAGGTGGAAAGCACACAGGCCAATGTAAGTCAGAGCAAGAAACTGTGGATGAGTTTTTGGAAGGCGAGAACCCAGGGTGAAGGCAGAGAGTTTCAAAAACAGCTTTGATTGCACTGAGACCTTAGTTATCAGTATTAATACAGGAAACTGCACAGTGCAGAAGCAAGGTGGGGGGCTGGCCCTACAGCCGGAGAACAAGGAGGGGAGCTTTGCTCTGATCCAAGGGGGAGGAAGAACAGGAAAACAAAGGAAACAGGTTACAGTGGCATCGCCCCTTAGAAACATAGCAGGGACTTTGTGCATAATTGTAAGTGTTCTGTTAGCCGCACTTTAAAAGAACATAAACTGAAACAGGTGAAATTAAGTTTAACGATGTATTTTACATAATTCAATTTAGGCAAAATATTGTTATTGCAATCTGAAAATGCTATAAAATTATGAATGAGATTTTTACTTTCTTCTTGTGTGTGTGTTAAATATTGGAATTCCAGTGTGTATTTTTGGCAGCCAGCCTGTCCCAATTCAGACTGGCCACATTGCAGATGCTCCATAGCCATGTGTGACTTGTAACTAATGTTCTAGAGACAGGACCAATGTCTTCACATAACCCTGTGTCTTATGTATGCCCGATTTTGAAGCACTCTTAATGACAAGACACAGACCTCAAGAAGAGCCCAGGTTATGGTGTGAGTCATATGTCCTTCTGGTCCTCGGCAATCTGACACCTGTGTGAACTCAGATAAGCTCCACCCCTCTCATTCATAGCCCAAATCAGCACCTGCAAAATAAAGAATTGGACCAGATGATGATGGTGGTGGTCTCAAACAGTCCCTCTACACACCATATCCAGGAAGTCTGGGTATGCTGCAAGGTCAGAGCACAGAGTACTACTTTCATGGAAATCCTGAAGTGTGATAATGAAGGCTATGCTTACAGCAAGCCTCAAAGCTGAGGTATGAGCCTAGGTCTGTGAGTAAATCCACTGGCTTTTAAACCTTTCACTTGTTCTTCTATGACAAGACACTGGACCTCTGCACTTTCATCTATGCATACTAGATTTCATTGCTGAATTGCTCTGAAAGGCTGCATGACCAAGTAGACGACCTGCCTTGTGCACTACTTCCTGCCTTCTCCATTTGTAGGTGGCCTTTCATCCTCTTTCAGTTGGAACCAAAAAAAATACTTCAAATATCACTCTTTTCATCACCCCTTTGTTTGACTGGGGCTGATTTGGATTCTTGGGCATTCACAGAGAAACTCTGTCATTTTCTCCATATTTTTCAAAAAATAGAAAACAAGGGGAAAAATATGAAAACCCCAGGCAGATTGTTATTGCAACAGGGGAAATCTCACCAGGAACCTTGTAAAGCCACTGTCCTCCATCAGGAAAGACAGCATCTTGAATGCATTCTGAAGTTGCCCAGCACTCAGCGGGGCCTCCTTCCCTTTGCACCATCCCTACCTAGCCCACAATCACTTTCTAGCCATCCTACAACTGCTGATGTGAAGAAAAGACCAGGTGCAGGGTCCCTGAACTGCAGCAGTGACTGACGTCCACTTGCAGTTTCCTCTTACACTAACAAGTTGCAAGTTTCAGTTTCCCATTCAGCCTGTGGGTTTGAGGACACCATTATCTTGCCTTCATCTTTGGTTCCTTCTCATCAGAAGTATAGTAATACCAGGACTGACGGATCAATGCAAGGAAGGTCTTGGCAATATAAGCATGTGGACCCTGGTCACTGAAGCAGAGCTGTGGCCATCATGGGAAGAGCAATACAGATGCTGTGGGCATCCCAAGGTGACCTTGAAATCATCTGAAAATACTCATGGCATCCTCCACAGGAAAGCCAGCTTCCAAAACATGAGAAAAAGGCAGACTTTTTTGCTAAAAATATCACAGGAAGGTACAGACATGTTTTTCATTAAGCAGAATGTGCCAAAATACAATAAACTTTTGTCTTCACCCTCAAATTCCTCTTCTGAGCATCAGCTTCTGTTTACCATTCTCTCCTGTGCAATGGTCATGTAGGCTCCATGTCTGTTCTGGCTGTCAACCTGATCTCTATTTGGGATAACAGAATGCCCCAAATCACCCCACCTTAGAATGCTACTGGACACCTTGCAGGGATACTTACATATGACACACTATGAAGCTTATCATTGTTGCATCGACTCCTGACCTCAAGTAGCTGAGAGCCTGGAGAGGAAGACACATGAGTGCAGAGGTAAGTACCAAGGACAGAAGCACAGAGCACTAACTCAAGTGAGTCATGACTTCCCAAGTTGAAAGATATCAAGGAGAGTTTGATGGAAGAGAAGACGATGCCTGAGCCACGAATGGAAGATATAAAGGAGTGTTCCCAATTGAAAAGGAATTGTACATTAAAGATCACTAACGAATTAAAGAATCGTATTAAGATGAGCATAGTGGTACACACATGTAATCTCAGCGAATCCAGAGTTAGTAGGATGGCAGAGATAGGAGGATGGTGAGTTTAAGGCCATCACTGAGGAAAGAGAGCAAGACTCCATCTCAGAAACAAAATATAAACAGGAGCGGAGAGTATGACTCAAGTGGTAGACCACTTGCCTAGCCTGCACAAGGCCCTGGGTTCAATTCCCAGTACTGAAAAAAAAATTTTGTCAAAATCCTAAAGAGCATTTAAAACACTTGTGAAAGAGTGTTTGGGAAATCATTCTATACCATATCTGAGCATCATATCCTTCCTGGGAGATGGAGCTGAAAGGAAGCTTTGATTGGGCACATTAATGAATTTGAACTTGATCTTGAAGGATTTCAGGCTGAAATGGCATCATGATCTCTATTTCAAAAAGATAAATCTGACTGCTGTGTCAGGGAAGAAAAGATGAGAAGAGAGGAAAAGGCATGAATTTGTAAGCTATTTTGGAAAATGATGACATGTAGTATTCATTCTGAATGCCCATCAATGAAAGTGAATGATCTATGAGGAAGATGATACGTGTACTTCATTGATAAGCAGGAGAAGAATTAGCCACAAGAAGTTTCCATCCAAGCCACCAAAGCTGTGTGACACTAAGTATCTGACCGAAGGTCATAACAAGACCTCACCCAAAAGGCCAGGGTTTCTGCAATGACTGGGTCATGACCATACACAGAGTTGGCATCCTTACAGGGTGACCAAGTGACATCTAAGGTTCTCCTGTGTCACCAAAGTCATCACCGTCACCTTTGTTACCCTTACTCCTATTTATCCCAGAGTTCTCAGTGTGATGCCGCCCTGTGGGTTGCCAGTCATCCCTGCTCTGGACTTGTTGCTCCCTTTCTTCCACTGCTTCATCTCTCTTTACTGGGGGGAGGAGGAAAACTAAACTTGACTTCATGTGTGATTAGCAGCACAGGGTTCAAATTTATTAGTCCCTGGAGCAGAAGGCTAATGAGTTAAATGCCCTGATTTAATTAAGCCACCTAATGGTTTCAGCTTACATAAATTCTCACCTGATCAGTCCAACATCTCTTAAATACATTATCACTGGCACTCGGCAGGAAGACAGCGGGCTAGAATCCCTGAGACACAAAGCAGGTCCTGGTCTCTGAGTATTCAGCTTACATGTACAGAAGAGAACAAAACTGTCTTCTCATGATGCCTGAAGCTTTGATCACCTCAAATGTGAAAGTCAGCCAAAGATAGTCACCGTCTGGGATGCTGGCTGCCCTCTGGGGCAGGTAGAGTAACACCTCATATCCATTCTTCTGTGTTCTGCCTGCTTGTCTTACTCCCAGAGAAAATGTCCAGTGCACTGACTTGATTCATGGCTTGAGCATCAGAAACATGGAATTGAGTTGCTTGCTGGCTATGTGATCTCAGAAAATTATTTCACCTCTGATCTTACCTACAAAGTAAGCATTACAATGTTCATATCACCGCATTGCTGTGAGGGTTAAGGAGGAAAGCCATCTAACATGTCCAGCCTCAGTAAGTCACCCCATCATTATTACTTTCTAAGGTTCAGAAGTCAGAGCAGGAGCCTGGACATTCATGTCAGATGCTACAAAATTTTCAAGAAAGGAGACATCCTGCAAACTCCAACAGTGATGACATTAGTCCACCAGGCAGGGCTTTGTAAACAATGTGGTTAATGATTCTACAAGCTACAATGAATGAATTTCACAATTTACACTGAAGACACTGAAGGTCAGAGAATGGAGGTTATTTGTTCAGTCTCAGAATGAGTAGGTACCCAAATAAGAAATCCAGATCTAGTCTGTTGATGTATCTGATTACATGTGACTCTTCCCTAGTTGCTTTGCTCATTCACAAGCCCAGGGGGGGAAAAACAAAAAATAGAGAAGGTAGGCACACAAACAGACAGGATCACAGGTGGTCTTAAGGATGGTCAGAAAGTAGAGAAGGTAGAGAGCTATGACAAGAAGATTTGTTTTAAAGGATGTCATCTGGTACAGCTATGGTTTGAGTGTGTCTTCCAAAGTTCATGTATTGGAAATTCAATCTCCAGCAGAATAGTGTTGAGAGGTGGATCCTTTAAGAAATAAAAATTCAGGGGGGGCTGTGCCTTTGTCAGCCTCAGAGATGAGGTGGATTCCCCCTCCTCTTTTTTTTGTGTGTGCTCTGTTGCCCATCCATCTCCTACCATGGCATGATGCAAACAAAAAGGCCCTTGCCAGATGTGCAGCTCTTCAACCTCAGCTTCCCAGCCTCTAGAACTGTGAGAAGTAAAGAACTATTCTTTATAAACCCAGCCTCATGCTTTCTGTAATCAAGAATAGACTCAGATGAGTACAATGCAGTAAGCAGGAAAACAAAGGATCCTCACTACATTCTGTCACATTAGATTTTACTGTGTTCCTAAGGCTGTGCCTTAACCATGGGTAGACGTGAGGTCATCTTTGGGGACCTGTCTTTCAAAAGACAGAAAACAAAGAGGGACAGACCTCACTTTTGATAGTTGTTCTTGTTTTCATTAAAAATGATGTAAAACATTTAGGGCTTCAAGGAAGAAAGCTCTGTGGCACGGTGTCTGGCATTATGCACACGCCCCAAAAGAGGATGATGACCAAGTCAATGGAGCAGCAAGAAACAATGACCAATATGGCAGGCAGAGACCCACATTTCAGAGAAAGCAGTTCTGGGTAGTTTTGACTCTAAGGAGGTCCTTGATTTGTCACTGCCACGTGAGTGACTAGGAGGCTGTATCTCCCTTAACTTATGTTGAGATTGACATATTAAATTTTCCAGAAAGCACAAGGTTCCAGAGAATGTTTTCTGAGCATTCTGGGGGAAAGGAGAGGGCTAAGATTTGAATGTTTGAGTCTCCCCAAAATTCATAGATTGAAACCCTATCCCCCAAGGAGAGGGTACTAGGAAGTGGGGGGTCTTTGAGATGGAAGGAAGTCATGAGATGGAGTTTTTGGAAGTAAAACCTCACCAGACTCCAAGTCCTTTCACCTTGACCTTGAATTTTCCAACCCCACCAGAACTGTGAGGAATACTTAATTATTGTTTTCAAGCTGCTCAGCAGTTACATTGTAGCATCCTGAACAACACACTAAGCCAGAGACAAAGCTTGGCTGAGGAGGGGGTCTCTTACTCACGAGTGTCTATGACAACCTCCAGAGATGATGTTGGGTTGGAAGCATTTGCTCTTCACACTAACTGCTTTTAGGAGATCTCCCCAGGAAGACTTTGGGATGTAGCCACAAGGAATGGGGCCCCCAACCTGGGGGAAGACTCTTTCCAGATTGCATGGCAGTAAATGTCAGTCTGTACATGGGGCTGAGAAAAAGAATACCTACCAATGGTATTCAACCAGCTCTCTAAGTACTCAAAACCTCCTCCTCCTCAGCCTGGTGTTTGCACGTGGGGACCAATGCAATCAAGATCTCAGAGAACTGTGGTGAACTGATGAGCAGGCCAGTAATGGAGGAAGAGCCTTTGAGAGGCAGGTACACACCTTGTATCACTTAATACCACACCTCTGCAAGAGAGGACACCAATCCCCCCTGAATAGAGAAAGAAGCTGAGGTTAAAAGAGGTTGCACATGCTCAACCAGCTGGGAAATGACTGATGATATTTCAATAATAATAGAAAAAAAAAAACCATACAGAGATGTATATCTTATATCCCTGAAAGAAATACCCAAAACAGTTAGGTGAGGTGGCTCACTGTAGTCCCAGCTACTTGGGAGGCTGAGATCTGGAGTATCGGTTCAAGGCCGGTCCCTGTGTGTGCCTGTCATTCCAACTAGACAAGAATCACCAATAGGAGGGTCATGGTCCAGGGCAGCCTGGGTAAAAATACAAGACCTATCTCAAAAAAAAAAAAGGACTGGAGCTGGAGGTGTAGCTCAACCGGTAGAGGGCTAGCTAACAAGCACAAGGCCCAGTGTTCAAACTCCAGCGCCTCCACCAAAACCAGAAAACAAATGCCCCATGCTTTATGGACATTATGTTCTGCTGGTATGCTCCCATCCCTGATGCTGCATGCTGTTCTACAATTCCTTTCTGAAAATAGAACCACTGTTTTTTTCTTTTTGCAAATGTATGTAGCCGCTCCAATTTGAGCCCACTCTCTAGGCAGACTGATTTGCGAGGCTGCGAAACCACCCCACTTCCCCTAAGGTCAAGATGTGTTCTCCTGCCCAAGTTCCTAGATACTTTGTCAAATACGATGCTTAAAACCCTAATAGACTTTTTCCCCCCTCTGGATACCATCTGTTCATTAACGTTCGTGTTACATCTTCCTTTTGTGGACAGCCCCAGGCAATTCTGCTGGACTAGAGAAAAAAACATGAATTTTGGGAGAGGATAGAAGGGGAGGGACAGGGAGGAGAGGGAAGAAGAGAGGAGGGGAGTAGAGGAGAAGGAAGGGGAGGGGAGGAGAGGAAAGGAGTAGAGAAGGGGGGGTAGAGGAGAGGAGAGGGGAGGGAAGGGGAGAGAAGTAGAGGAGAAGGCATAGAGGAGAGGGAAGGAGAGGAGAGGAGAGGGGAGGAGAGGAAAGGAGTAGAGGGAAGGGGAGGAGAGGAGAGAAAAGGAGGCAGACAGGGAAGAAAAGGCTGAAGCAAGAGATTGTTCAACTTCACAAGTACTACAAATTTGGGTTCAGGATGGATTCTGCAGACCCCAAGGAATTGGAAGGTAAGCTTGAAATATTTGACATTGTTGAGTCAGTTGCCATCTAAGTGCTGTGAGTCCATTGCTCTTCACATTCTCCACATGCTTTCCTGGAAGGAAATAATTACAGACCTTTCCATAGCGAGGTAGGAAAATCAGCACACGACAGACATACCTACACAGCCGAGTTAACAGCATTGCTATTACTCAAAATAGCTAAGAGACAGAATCAGCCTAGGTGCCCAACAACCAAGGAATGTATAAATATATATACGTACATGTGTGTGTCTGTGTGTATGTGTGGAGAGAGAGAGAGAGAGAGAGAGAAAGTGTTACTCATTCATAAAGAAGAATGACATTGCGCTGCTTGCAGGAAAATGGATGGATGGAACTGGAGATTATCAAAATGAGTGAAATAAGCCAAACTCAAAAAGCTAAGTATCTCATGTTTTCATTTGTGTGCAAAATGTAGGTCTAAAATGATACAATATAGCAATAATAATGAGATTTGAGTGCAAAAGGGACACTGCCAGGGAGGAGGGCTCAATGAGAGGAGGGGACATGGAGAGAGTGGGAGGGGAGGAAGGTTAAGGAGATCAAGTATGTTACTTACATATGTATGGAGATAGCATAAAGCAGCCCAATAAATAGTGCTTTTAAAAGGAAGTGAGGTAAGGGTTAAGGGAACATAATAGAGGGGGTGAACTCGCTCACAACACACTGTATGCACATATGGAATTATCACACAAAACACCCTTATGTTAGTAATTAATCCTAAATTAAAATTTTTTAAATACATAAAGACAATGGCTGGGCAGAATTTGTTTTATCAACCTCATATTTTAATAGTGACACAGTATATAATATTTAGGATACTAAAGTCTTTCTTCCCAGTCAAATACAAGCAATGTGATCACTCACAGAAATCCCAGCAAGGAGTCAACAGAGATAGCTTATTTATTTACTTAATCATTTATTTAGGCCAGAGAATATTAGCAATTTGAAGAAAGAGACACAGAATTCCTCCTGACAGGGAGCAGAAATCCTATAGGGTACAAAGGTAACACAGGTGAAGCCTTGCATCAGGTGGGAGGGACCTGGGCCAAAGTTATGAATCCATTCAAGGTCAGAAGAGGCCTTCAAGGGGGTTGGGGTGTAGCTCAAAAGTTGAAGTGTGCTTAGCGGCCCTGGGTTGAATCCCCAGCATCACGTATTTAATTAATTAATTAATTAATTCAAAACCTCTCACAGCTCTAAACACCATGGCTTTCACCACCATGGTCTTTTTTGGTTTTTTGTACAGTATCCTGTCAGTTATAACCCCTTTGACCCCAGTGATCCAAACAATTTCTCAAAGTAGATTTACTGTGAAAACACCACCCACATGAGGGATATTTTCACCTGGTAAAGTCATTTGTTTTCATCCAGCATCCTCATCTGTGCAGCCATCTTTTGTAAATCACTTCCCCTCTCTCCAAAAAACATAAAGGAAAAGCACCAGGTGAAGAAGGGTGAAGTGTGAGAAAATAAAACCCTAAAGCCTGCGAATGGCATTTCCGGTGGGAGGAGCCATATAGGGGCCCTGGATTTGTAATGAATGACTCAGTCTGTAGTCAAGCAGTATGCAGTTGCACAGTTGTATTGGCAGGTGTAATGTTCTCTCTCTCTCTCTCCCTCTCCCTCTCCCTCTCCCTCTCTCTCTCTCCTCCCAGTCCAAAGTACCAATGCCTTCTCTTCTAACTAACTTCCTGGCTGGTCTGACTAGCAGCTTTCTCCCACTCAGCACGATTTCCAATTTGCTTGGTAGGTTAGCAGAGAGCACCACACCGTGGTGTTCTTAAGGGGCGATGCTGGCTAAAGGATACAAAAGTTCGAGTCAGGACCAATCAGTTCTGAAGATTTGTTGCGCAGCGTGGGGATTATTGTGAATACTAACATCTTCCATACTTGAAAATTGTTAAAGGATGAGGACATCTCAAATATTCTCACCACCAAAATTGCTAGGTATATTGAGGGTACGTGGGTTAATTAGTTGATTTAATCACTTCCTAATGTATGCATGATCAAAGCATCACCATGACCCTGTAAGTATATGTAGTTGTTAGTTGTCAAAAAAGAGGAAGTAGTATGATATTATTTAAAGGCAATGATGCCATGGTTTGCATCATGACTGTCACTTCTGTGATCTCGGGTAAGGAGCCTAAGTAAACAGAGTTCTCATCAGGAAAGTGGGCGTGATAGCCCGCTTTCTAGAGGTCTTCTAGAGGTCTTGCTAGATTAAGTGTTCAAAATGTCCCACATATCCTAGCCTTCAAGTAAGATTTTAAACACATCGCCTTTCATGTAAGTTCCATTATTCTCGCCAAAGTATAGACTCTTTGATGCAGCTGTGTCATTTCACCTCTCATCACTATATCACTTTGTTGAGGAGAACAGGGAAATATTTCAAAAGTGTTTGTTGAATGAATGCATGACTATAGTGATATTCGTTTCTAATCCCATGTTCGCTACCTTTCAAATAAAATTGCGTTTTCAAGGTTCTAGCCACCAGCACTTGTGAGGTGGATTATAAAATAAATCGAATGGAAAAAGATGGAAAAATTACGAAGAAGGCCTTATGTTACTTGGGAATGAAATGAATCATATCAAATTTTCAAGACTCCATCCATGAATTATCTGTAATGTGGGTAGTAAAATAAATTGAATGTTAAATTATGGGAAATTAGGAAAAGGGTCTATATAACTTGGTAATAAAAATAGATCTTTTTGAATATAACCGTACAAATGATAGTGATGCCAGAACAGTAGCTGCTGCTGTTTGCTGGTTTCGTTCTGTTATTCTTAACCTCTCTCCCAATGTTTGATTGGATTCTGGAAAGCCGTTCTTTGTGCATTTACACTCTTTCAAAACATCTGCTGCTTTGGGGTTCAAGCTGTGCATTAGGGTTCTGAGAATTTGTAGAGAAGTTTCAAAGCTGATCTCCCATCTGAATAACTCAGTGGGAACTGCAGCAGAGGCCTGCTCTTTTATGAGACTGCTTGTAGCTATCCCGAAATGTTTGAAACCCAATTCCTTTGCAATTGCCTTGTTTTGTTATTTCCTCCCAAACTACATTTTTGCCATTTACATCTCTTTAGGGACACTACAGTCCAGCTGAGTCGAGGGACCTAACAGACAATTCATGTCTCCTGATTTCGAGGAGACATGAATCTTAGAGGATTTCTGTGTAGACACTGTCCGATCATCTTTAAAGCCCCTGTGTTCACCTCCAACTCACACTCCATCGTGCTTGAACCTAAGAACTAAGCGTCCTCATGACACTGACCTCTTGCCCCAACTCAGTCCACACTTTCTCGCTGGGATCCACTCAGCTTGTCCATCTGGCATGGGATCTCTGTATGTCCACTGATCTACAAGCATCCTGGTCAACCTCAATGCCACTTCAGCATCCTGCCTGGTAATTCCATGTCAATCCATGCTTCATTTATGGCTGTCCTGGCTGGCCTAGAAATCCTCCTCCCCCTTTCACCTGGCAAAGCTCTTCCAACTCCACAGAGAATCTCTTGACCATGACATCTTAGTTCATCCTGAGTTCTGACAGCATGAGCCAAGGAAGAGAATGGTACAGCTTCCTTTACGCATCACTACTAGTGATGAATATAAAATAATCGGAATTGAATTAAAATAATTCTCTGGGTTGAGATACTTTGTGTGGCATTAGTAAGTGCTAAAAAAGGGGGAACTTTCTCTCCTTGTATACAAAGTTCATGCTCCTGGGACAGACAGTGGTGTGGACAAGGTAGCCTCATGGAGAAAGGCACAGAACTAATGAATAAACACTGCTAACCAGATGAGGGACATGAGTCTTTCCTTTTAACCTGAGCCTTTGCCCTGTGGAATTCTACATCTGAACAATATTATTACTTAGACACTCTTGGCTGTAGTAGATGATTAAAACATATATACTTTCCCTTCCCAGCTAAATTCCCATCAAACCCGAGGATTTTCTTTAGTTTGGGTATTGAGACTTGAACTCAGAGCCTACACCTTAAGTCACTCCACCAGCCCTTTTTTTGTTATGGGTGTTTTTAAGATAGGGTCTCATGAACTATTTGCCCCGGCTGGCTTCCAACCATGATGCCCCAGATCTCTGCCTCCTGAGTAGCTAGGATTATAGGCGTGAGCCATGGTGCCCCGGCAAGCCTTTGGATTCTGAAGTATGATCCTCTTCTTGCTAATATTTGCAAATCAAAGCAGAGAAAGAAAACCCAGGAGATCCATGAAGACTCAGAAGGAAGCAGGTTTCATGATGGAATGTCACACCAGGGCCCAGGGCTTTGGTGGACAGGGGTGACCTCTCAGATGACATCCAGTCACTATCTGGGGTTGGGGTTGTCATGGGCTACTTTAGGACAGTAAGAATCTTTCTGTATTTTACCTTTGAATGTAGCTCAATACAGAAGCCCAATAAAGTTAACTGGATTATTATCAATCGTAGGTAATTTACATTCCCTGTGCTCCTACCTAAATTCAGCTAAACAGATTATAGACAGAGGATTAAAAGGACATATAACTGGTCACTCTATGATCAGAAGCCAATTATGGACCAGAGTTTCAACATCTGTTGAACAAGAACCCAATGTGTGCACACTCTCCTGGTGTGAAAGGGCTCACCCATTTGACCCTGTGATGCTCTGCAGAGTTGACACTCCAATTTTCTGTAGCTAACAGAAAGCTAGGCAAGTGCAAAAAGCATGGATGGATTATTTTTTTTTCAACAAGTAGATACACTTTTAAAAGTCCTTTGCATGCACTCTGACAGGGGCTGCCTGGTTTTACTGCATCCCTCCAAACCAACAGAAAAAGTCTCTCTATTGAAATGCTAATGGGAGAGCAAACTGTATAATAAGAGCACATCCCCTTTGGGTCTACATATAATTTACACATAAAATAAAATTGCACGTGGCCTTGTTGCATAGCATATTTGTTTAATTATCCACATTTTAGAACAAGCTTTTTTTTTCTCAATTAATTTTCAATATTTAAAAGAGGAGTAAAATTATCAGTTTATCTGCACACCTGATAATTAAATATAGTGTGGGGAATAATTACATTATCTAATAGTGGAAATTTATCTGGCCCTAATAACTAACATTGAACAAGGTTTTTGTTAATTTTCTTCTTTTAAAGGGTGGCCTTTGAATGCCCTCCAAGGAAGAGGATCAGGTGCTGTGTATGTCAAATTCTGTCACCATTTTCCTCCACACATACGACCTAGTTTTACCAAAAGACAGTGCCCCAGCACCCTCTGCTAAAGGAAAAGTACAGGTTTCTAATTTTTAATTTGATTAACACTACTTCCAAAAATTTAGAAGTTAGCTAATGTAAGAAACAATGAAAATAAAACAGCAATGCATTCTGAAACCAGGGTTCTGGACCCAAGGCCCAAACTCCTGGAATTCCAGATGTCAGATCCAGGTACTCACCCTGTACATCTGATAGAGACAAGGTGAAGGGCAGAGAAAACAGGCATTTTTACATGGTCTTGGACATGCTGTGGAAAGGCAAAGGAAGCCCTCAGCCTGTCTTCAGCCATCTTGGTGGTATGGACATGAGCTTTAAATTTTAAATTTAGTTTTAAATGGACAAAGAATTAGGGCAGAGGCAAAAAGGTGAGCAGAGTTAAATAGTCCAGTTACAGGTGTGACCTGGTGGTCAGGCAAGCCAGATAGGGCTTGGTTGACCATTATCCTCTCAAGGGTTTTGGGGAAGATATTATCACTGCCATCACTTGAGGGGAGTAATCTGGTTCCCATGAGATGATTATTCCCCTGCTCCAAGGTGCACCCTCATCATCACAGGTAATTGTCCTCAGTTGGGGGAAGATGGCCTATCCTGCAAGTTTCTACTGTTCCTTAGGGAGTAGTTTCAGTCCCTTGTCATACAAATGGTATTGATCAGTCCTGTCCTTCCTTGACTCCAAGGTGGCTGCAGGAGAGAATGGCTCAGAGCAAAAGACAGCATGTGCAAAATGGAGACGGAGATGCCAGGCTCTCTCCTGGTCTTAGTTAATTCATGGGCTCAATTAGAGTCTTTTTCAGCAAAAGCAACAATTTGCTGGTTAGCAATACTAGCAGTTATAAACAAGGGCAACAACAGATCAACACAGGCTGAGTGCTGACTGTGTGCAAGGTGCTGACATTGTCTTTGGATCGTGACCTTCAACCCAGCCTCATCATCATGCTTTTACTGGTATTTTCACATGGGAGACCTGGGGTAAGCCAGTACATTTGTCTGTTGCTCCTGGGAAGGGAAGGGGACAGGAGGGGAGGAGAGGGGAGTGTAAGGGGGTGGAGGGGAGGGAAGGGAAAATTCTTTCTAATAAAAATAACCAAAAAATAAAGGTTATAATGGGAAGAGGAAAAGAAAAACATCTGCTAAAGCTACTCCCTACTCTTTAGATCCTGGAGATGTGTCATTAGAATGCTGGAGACGGAACCCAGGGACTTGAGCATCCTAGGCAGGGGCTCTACCACTGAGCTGCACCCAGCCCCTGTCTCCTTAAACTTTAGCATGTATGGGCTCTTCTTTTCCTCTCATTTCCTAGGCATGGATAAGCTAACCCTGCACTGATAGGAGGCATTCTTTATTATTGCTACATTCTGAAATATTAATACCCTCAAATATTTAGGTGGTGATATTTTGCAATTCTGTCTGTCAATAGCACAAATGTCACAGGAAGTAGATTTTGGACAGACAAAATAAGCATGACAAGGTTTTTCTAGGAAGTAGGTAGATTCTTTAATGCCTTCTTAGAGAAGCCCCTTGTGACTATGAGGAAGGATGCGAGCAGCAAAGCTTAGAGACTCAGTGAAAGGTCTCCCATTGGTTCATTGTTTGTAATTGTTACAAACATTTTATATTAATGAGTTCATTTTATAAAGATTTTTGGTACACAGATTTTATTCTCAGAGAAATTCTATGAAATAGATTCTGTTTTCCTTAAGTTAAGGTATGTAGAAGTTGAAAATATTTTGAATTTTTTTCCATTCAAAAATGAAAGCCAAGTGCAGGGAGGGCCTCAGCCTAGGGACTCTGCTTCTATCACTCCCTGTCACCTCTATTCTACTGTTGTATATCTTGTTTTTCCTATTTTTACCTTTTGGGTGAATAAAATCAGAAAGGGCTTGTCACTATGAAAGAGATGACAGAGAAACACCAAGGGCTAAACTCGTATATCACCATGCAGCCCAGTTGGGATTGGAGTACACTCAGAAGATAGGTTCAAGTGTCCAGAAAAACAGTGATGTTCTCTGGAACTGTGCCCAGATTGGCTCTATGGGACAAGGCCATGGTCAGACTCCCGTAGCTTCCCTGGTGGGTGCTACAGAATTCTGTGCAGCAGCAACAGGGTTAATATCCCCGCTCATACTTTCTGTTCCACAGTCTGGGAAGCTAGGGGTGCACTGTCCTGTCCACACTACCGTTTAGGCTTCTTTTGCCTCTTATCTCTCTAGTATGACTTTTGCAACAG
Source organism: Castor canadensis (assembly GCF_047511655.1). Lineage (NCBI taxonomy): Eukaryota > Metazoa > Chordata > Mammalia > Rodentia > Castoridae > Castor > Castor canadensis. Next base: position 11,942,331 of record NC_133388.1, on the reverse strand, counting down.
ATAAGGAAGGGGGTCATGGAGAAATCAGTGCAAGAGGGCAAGGAGTCTGAGCTGCCGGAAGGTTATACAATAGAGATTTATTTCTGTCTTGCAACAAGAATCCTCATCAACAAGAAATCTGGATGCATTGGTTTAAATATGAAATCCCCTCCTCCTCTCACACAGATTCACATATTGGGTCTTGGTTGGCACTTGATGGGCTTTGGGGATGTGATTGGATTCTGAGAGCTCTGACCTACTCAATGGACAAATTCCTTGGTGAATTTGTCATAAGATAGCATTATTGTAATGTAAAGTAGAAGGTAGGGGCTCCTGGAAGGAAATAGACCACTGGGGGCATGTCCTCGTGGACTGCTTCTTACCTGGCCCCTTCCTGTATTTTCTTTTCTCTACTTCCTGTCCACCATCAGGTACGTAGCATCTGTTTACATGCTCCAGACACCATGACGTTCTACCTCATCATGGATCCAGAATCAGGGAGCCAAGGACTATGACTGAAATCTCTGAAACTGTGAGCAAAAATGAATCTGCCCCCTCCCATTAGTTGTTTCTGTCAGGTATTTTGTCATGGAGGTGCAATCTGACTAACACACTGGATGTAGTGATGCTAGGGCCAGTTGAACTGCTTATCAAGAATAAAAATCCCAGATGTTTTTACCTTTCTCCTCCATCATATGCACTGCATAGAATGGATGGCTCATACTCCCGAGGTGGCTACTGCAGCTCCTGGAAACGCTTACTCTTACAACAGAGGTTTGCAAAAGCACTAAAAAGCAAATATTGCTTTCTCTCTCTCCTTCTCTCTCTCTCTCTCTCTCCTCTCCTCTCCTCTTCTTTTTTCTTTTTTCCATTTACATGGCCTTGCTTAGAAAGAAAATATTTCCTAATGTTTCTTTATTCATTACCACCCAGAAAGGAGTCACGTGGCTACCTTCATCTTCAAGGAATTCGGGGTATGCATCTCCAAGAGTCTGAGACTTCCACCATATTTAGTGAGAGGCCATCTTTGTCAGGGCTTATAACCAGGAGGAGAACATTGTGGGGTAGCCATCCAACAGCATCTGCATGATGTTCTGATCAGACTCATCTCTGGATCCCTTGGAGAGCATTTGACCTCGGCCACTCCAACCAGAGCTCTGTTCCAGAGTTTTCTAATTAAAAATGGACAAAGTTTCGTGTTGATGAAGTAAAAAGCTGTGAGGCAAGAATTGCCAGCACCTATGGATCCAGCCTTTGGAGAAAGGCATTTTGTCAGAGCTGAAGCTGAAATGCTGAAGTGGCATGAGAAATGAGGACAGCTGTGGTGACTCTGATCCTGGCTCTTGTGATCCCTGCTCTTTCCTCTGTTACAATAAGCTGAGGTGTTTCCTTTCTAGCTGGGGATAAAGCATTGTCATGATCCATGCTCCAGTTAAACAGCAGATGATACATGATTTGCCCAAGTCTGCACATCTGTGATGCACATATAAACTTCCTACAGGTGAATCCCAGTGCTTTTTGCAAGATAGTGTCCAGGGGCGGAAGGAAAGGCAATGATGATGGAGGGAAGATTACAATGGCGGTGGAAGAGAAAAGCTCTACACTACCTTCCTGTGCTCACCAGCCTTGGACTCACCCCAATCAAGACCTCAGCCTTGGCATCTCTTTCCTTAAGACCATGTAATAATATTTTTCTTCCTTGGGACTAGTGGTCAAGTATGGGGTGGAGATTCCTGCAGAAACCAGTTTTTAGTTTCCTTCTATTTCCACAATTATTGGTCTCATGAATCTATTTGATGCATTTGTCATAGTCAATTGCTTTTTCTTTCTCCAGCTACGCTAACCCTCCCATAGTTTATTTTTCATTGGGGCACCAAAAGTTCCTTCTTATCTATTTGCCTAAAACGGTCCTTTTTTCCTATTTCCTGCCCAGTTCCCATTTATCCCAACACAAGTTCCACCTCTTATATTTGCATGGATTATTCCTTTCTGTGAATATATTTGGAGCAATTAATATGTACTTAGCATTTGATATTTGGATGTTTACCATGTTTATTGTTTTCTCTGTTAATTAATAAAAACTGATTTGATGAAAAAAATCTCAACTTAGCAGAAAGAAAATAAGAACCTCTATAAAGAGCTCAAGAGTATAGAGAAATCAGATTTTATGAGACTATGCACATTAATAAAATGTCAGTTCTTCAAAAGTATGTAGCACTTTACTGAATGTACAGAATTTTGTGGAATTCATGCATTCCTTTTGAGTCCCTGGAAATCAGCATTACTATCCCCATTCTTTAATGCTGTCAGTCAGAAATGTTCAGTGATTCATCAAAGACCCATAGTTGGTGAGGCAATACATGTTGGTTTGAATAAGTTGGTGATGGAGTTCTGACAGTAAAGAGTAGAAAATTAAAAAGAGAGCTAATTAATTTTCTTCCTTTCTCTCTCCTTTATTTCCCCTTCCTTCCTTCCTTCCTTCCTTCCTTCCATTTCTCAATCTGTGACTGATATTAATTTAAGAATGGTACCTACAGCATTTCATCAGTTCAGATAAACTTCAATCTAAGATTCATTCTCCTCACTTTACAAATGAAAACCTGAAGATTAGTAAAACTAAATGTACAGAGAAGTATATGCTCATGAATCAGATCACAAAGCCTATTTTTCTTTCCATTGTGCCTGTTTCTCCCCAGAGAAAAGATGAATGAATCCATCTACTCATCTAGCCATCCACCCTTTCATGAACCCTCCTCTACTAGGTTCTGATTAGACCCTAAGGATCCAGAGATGACCAACCAGGTTTCCTCTCATCCCCAGGACCACACTGTCTCTTGGTGAGACACATGGAAACTGATGATCTCATGCCATGTGACACCTGCTGTGATATGCCAATGTCTAATAGATAGGCAAATGCCAGAGGGAAAAGTGCCGGGTTTCCAAGGTCCAAGAGTAACCTTAATAAGATAGAGGGTGATTCCTTCCTGAAGCAGGGTGGTTTGCTGATCCAGCACTATTCTTAGTTTAGATTCAGTCTTGGGAAGCAAAGACTTTGGGCAAGCTTTGAATTCCCTTACAGACATCTAAGACTAATATTCAAATCCATATTTATCATGAACTAAAGACAGGAATTTGCCTTGGCCAGCCAGCCTTACCTTCAAAGATTTGTAATTTTCTCTGATTCAGAAGCCTTCTTTCTGATGACACACTCTAAAAACACAAGTGATGCTTTTGGACCAAAGAATGAAATATTTTCTTCCTAGCACTGGGTAGAGAAAGACAGTGGGCAGCGGTCAAAAAACCAAAGGGGGTGATTTTCTGGAGACACAGAAACAATTGAGCCTCCCTTCTTGAATCTGGACAGAGGCTCTGCTTTGGGGAAAGTTTTCACAGAAACCAATTCACCACTGTTATCAATTGTGTAACTACCTCTACTAGACTGCCTTCAACAAATTCAATTTAAAGAGTGAGTCCTTATACTTTCAGTTGATTAGGCCTTGGCAATCTATCAGCGAAAATTATATTTTAATTTGTGACTTTTGTTAAGAATAGTCAAGCGTGTGCTACCTCTTAGGCACTGCCATTAAAAGTCCATCTAAATGCAATCAGCTTTATTAGCTCACATGAAAATTAAATTTCCTCCAAAGGTGAGTTATCCTTGCATAATTCCATGGCTGAGCATTTGCTGTAGATTCAAAGCCTGTCCTAAAAGGTTTAGCTTAGAGATACTATCTCAGCAGTTCTAAGGCTGGCTCTGAATTCTAAAGATGTCACTGAAATGTCTTTTTTTCAAATGATCAAGCATCTTCTAATATGGTGTATGCCTTAATTTACTTACAAAGGCATTTTTCCATGCACTTATTCTGCATTCTACATACTAATCTATGGTATGTCCCTATCCACACTAGTGCACACACTTGAACAGAAAAGGCTCAGAGTGGAGGGGTTGGTAAGAATTTCCAGATAGAGGGTAGAATTTAAAAAGAGGTACTTTAAGTACACTTAACCTGTTGAATTTTGTCCACTCAAGAAATCCTTCATATCCATAAAAACCCAAAATTGAAAGACTACTAGAGCATAGGCAACACTAGAGAGTGAAGCCACCTGGGATTGGGAGAAGATTCCAGTATTGTGTGACTTTGGACAGCTTATGTGGCCTTTCAGACTCTTGTATTTTTCTGAAATATCAGAACCAGCTAGATCTGGGTCTGGATTTTCTCTAAAGTCCTCTTCTCACCTGGGCATCTATCCTCTAGGTAAATCTTGGTCCCATCTTCCAGGGCTGGAAGTTGCCAAAACACCTGGGAACACATCCTTTGCACACTGCACCATCAAGACCTCGTTCATTATTTCAAATTCCCAGCTTGCTTTGCTTCACATGCTTCTTTATTTAATTGCCTCCTTTCTTAACCCAGCTATCCTATGGACTAGTGAATTATTAAAATTCTCTGCTCCTGAGTACAGGAGAGAAGACAAATGGGAAAGGTTTGGTTCAGTCCTAGTCTCTGAGATCAGAGGCCAGGATGTGCGCTCCCTTCTGAAGCATCCTATGTGTTCAGAGGGCCCAGACACCTTGGGGCCCAGGGGCTTTGTTCAATGGTGGACAGCTTTAAGGCAAAGACCATTTTCTGGGTCTCCCTGGAAGTCTAGTGCTTGACTCATGCAGGTGAGTCATGCATATTAATTGAACTAATTAAATTAAAAGTTGGCATTTCATTAAAATAAGAACTCGGTTCTGACTTCTACTTGGATTTAGGAAGCCCATGGATGATTTGCCCCTCCCTCTCTTTTTTAAAATTGAAGAATAATTGGAAGGAGGAAGGATGTGCATAAAGAAGGAAGGAGAGGGTGAGGGTGAGATGAGAAGGGAGGAGTGGTTGGGACAGGGAAAAAGGTAGAGCTACAGAAAGACAACACAGCATAGCGGGGTTTGTCTATTTTACACTGTGATCACTGTGATGGAAATGTGCCCAGCTGCCCCTGGAGGGAAGAAGAGATGACAGGTGAAATGGCCAAACTATTAGAACAGCAGCCAGGACAGACCGCTCAACATAACTGCAACACAACTGCCCCAGTCCATTTTTCTGCTTTTGTAACAGATTGCCACAGATGGCATAAATTATAAACAACAGAGGTATATTTGACCTATGGTTCTGGAGTCAGGGAAGTCCAAGGTGAAAGAGAGGTGTCTGGTTAGGGTCTTCTTGCTGCACGACAAATGGCAGAGGTTGACCAGGCACACATAAGACAGAAAGAGGACAGTTGGGCTGAACAGATCCTTTTAACAGAATCCAATTCGTATGATAACTCCCCACTCTTGAGACAACAGAATCTGTCCACTCATGGGGCCAAAACCCTTATAGCTTAATCCCTTCTTAAAGGTCTCACCTCTTTGTACTTCTACAAGGGCAATAAACTCCAACAGGAGTTTCGGAGGAGACATTCTTTCCATCAGATCATAGCAACAGCCATTGAGAGGAGGAACGCTATTAAGCAAATGGGCTTTTCTGTTTTAATTTAAAGGTGATCATTGAAACTTAGACAAATGGAGGGAAGAATGTCTTTTAATGTGATTTCCCTACTGAAATATATTTTCCATCCAAGCAATAGCTATAGTTACTTTTAAATGAGTAATTACTGTGTGTCAGGTGAGAGCAAAGTGAGTAACACTGACTGTCTTTAGATAAAAATTTCCATTTTTCTTTATGCTGGAGGATTCTTTGTCACAGACTGGCACATGTTCTCAGGCTCATATTTGGGAACTAGTGAACTAGACACAAATATGTAGTATTTGATAAAGTAAATCAGACCTCCAGATGTGCCATCACCCAGACTCTTCTCAATCCACAAGTAGTAGAGCCACAACTGGAAGTCAGGATTTGGTGCCAAATCTCCAATTCTTCCTGTTCTACCAAAAGCACTGTGCTTCTGGCTGCAGCACCCTGCCAAATCACCTGGGTTGCTGTGGAATTATGGAGTGTCAGTCACGCTTGAAGGTCTTGGCATAGGTGATGCCAGCTGAAGGTAGGGAGACAGGTATTCCACAAACTCCCTGTTACTGCTCTGCAATTTAAGTTGTGAACACTCACCTGCTGTGAGCATGTGGCCCTGGCTTGACACGAACTGATGCTTACAGAGATGTGGACCCTGCCCTGCACCTCCCAGATGCTTTTCTTAAGACCGCTGGATGCTTTTGGAGGTGGCCAGCTGAGAGCCATAGTGTTCCTCTGTCTTATGAAACAGACTCCTTCATAAGGTAGCCCCATTAAACCCTGCTCCATGCAGGTAGCATAAGTGGCCACTCCTCCCCAGTTTGGCCATATGGAGAAGTCACCCAGGTTCAGAATTCCCCCATTGGCCAGCTGAGTCCTTGCTGTGAAAGCACCATGGTCCAGTCTATCTCTCTGCCCTCTCTTCTGTGGGTCCTGGGCTCAATGAGACAATCTTGCAGGTGAGTACCTGTCACTAGAGTGCTCTCCAAAGATTCTACCTTCACCCGGGTGTCTTCATTCCCTGTGGATAAGCTCCCCTCTGCCAAGTTTCACCATCAAGTCATTTCTTTGACCCAAACAGGCTTTTCATGGGCCTTCAATGGGATTGCATATCTGGTGTGTGGCTGACAGAGATATCATTGCAAACACAAACCCCACTTATGAAGGGGCTGCTCAATTACTGTCCTTTCTGAGCCACAGGAGGTCTTCCAAACATTAAAGGATGACTTTATAACCAGTTGGAGCTATAAGCCACAGTACTACAGCTTAGACAATTGCTCCTTTCTAGTGGAGGAAACTGAGGCCCATAGCAGGAAAGTGTCATTTGCCTAAGTTCTGGTCAGAGACATAACAAGGGCTCCTAACCTCTCCTTCCCGCCTGCCTGAGCACACCCTGCCCTGCCCCTCCCTACCACAAACACCTGTGCCTCTCCTGAGGAGGCTCATTCTCTTCCTTTTCCTCTCTCCCTGTTTTTTGCTCTTCCAGCTCCCAGAAACTGAGAACATTCACAATTAGCTTCATCTGGATTCAGCCTGGAATGTCCATATAATTTTTTTTGGTTTTGGAATCCCAAAAAATCATGTTACTTACACAAAATGGGGCAAGCCCACCCAGGCATGGTCCAGGCCATGACCCCCACGGGCTTTGCAGAGATGTGAGAAAGTAGTGTGCACACAGCTGGTCTCAGCCTGACCAGATGCAGTATAGGCCTGACGAGACAGAGAGAGAGAGAGAGAGAGAGAGAGAGAGAGAGAGAAAAGAAAGGAAAGAAAACAGGAAGGAGAGAGAGACAGAGAGAAAGAATGTGAAAGCCATAAGGCAGCTGCAGAATCCTGCTGTAGATCACCCAGACCTGCCTTTTACTCAGGAAGCCACACATTAGGGGGCTGCAGATTTTATAGGCAGATGAACAGGCTTGGACCTGTGCCACTTCTTGCTGATGCTGAGTCCTGGGAATGGCTGGTGCTCTGGCTTTGAGGGCCGCATGTCCCCTTCCTGATGCCCCACTCCCTGCCTTAAGTCCACAAGGCCTGGAGAGCACTCTGTGCTGTGATCTCTTCGTTTTCATCACAGGAATCCTGTCTAGGACTCAGCACTGGAGCATTGCTCCCAAGCCTTCTGTGCTTACCCGTCTTTCTTTCCCTCTTAATTTGCCTGGAGCCAGGCTTTTATCTCGACTTTTTAGCCAAGAGGCACCTGCTGAAATATTCATCGGTAGAAATTGTGCCATGGGTGTTTTTTCCTATTTGTCCAGTTCTGCGTCATTAGATAAAGGTGAGGTGAATGGAAACACAGTTTGACACCACAGAGCAAGAATTTGCTGGGAATGCCAGGTAAGCAGCAATTAACCCTTTTCAGCAAGAGGAGGTGAAGTCCCCAGAATAGGCTTCCACAGCAAACATCCACTCATCTGTGGACCAGGCACTCCTGGCATCCATTTGTTCTTTCGATACTTTAATGAATTCTTACTGTACGTGAAATCCAATGCTGGACCCAGTGCACCAGATGAATATGCCTGCCCACCGCATCCCATGACGCAATAGGGCAATGCAGAGGACACAGATAACTGCATAGTAGGGCAGGTGTGGTTACAAAGCAAGTTAAAAAGGATCTGAGAGCATAATGCAGATTTGAGAAATGAAGAGGCGAGAAGCAGGGTCCTGAAAGTGCAGATTCCTCTAGACTCATGAGTTTTTCTGTTAAAGAGAAACCAGGTGTCAAGGTGACGTTGGAGGTGGGTGCCAAAGGGAGCAGCTGGCCTCCAGATAGACTCCATAGCAACAGGAAAGGCTGCCATGTAAAGAGGATGGAGTTATACTTGCACCTATAGGAAAGTTAGGGGCATGGGGAACTGAGATTCTGGGATGTGACTTGGAGGCAGGAGAGCTAAAGAGGATAATGACTGAGGTCAGGTCACTGGCCTGGCCCTAGCATGCATGCTCTTTATGTCTTCGGGGGGTCAGATATGAAGAGTTGGGAGCAAAGCGGAGGGATGGACAGGGACCCTATGCTCTGTACATGTGATTCACACTCAAATTGGAGAAAACACCAGAAAGAGAAGTTGGTTGAAGGCATTGAAATAGGCCATGAGGAGGTAACAGAGGGAGCCACACAGAGGCAGACAGGACCCTTGGGTTTTGGGGACTTTATGCAGGGCCTATGAATTCAGTCCAAGACTGGTCACAGAGTGACTTCTCAGATACCACAGTTTATGGGCAGAACCAGTCCCATCCTTTTGCACAAATGAGCTTCTGAAGTAGATTTAGAATCAGGTGACCACCATCGGGTTAAATAAACAAGTTCAAGAAACTATATGGATATCTCACTGAAGAGGGCTGAAAAGGACCCTCTTTAGTTTCCATGGGCCTCATGCTTTTGGACAAGGACCCTGTCTGTACCTAGGCCTTGGATGGCGCTTCTGCGTAGGATTGGACTGGTGAGGACCACACACTGCACAAGCTTTTCAAGTGCCCTGTGAGGAGGGTGTGATCGATCAGCCTCACCTGGCTGCAGGAAAAGCTGGAGGATCCAGGCAGAGCTGGTGGTCTTTTCCACATTCCTGTTGGAGCAGGCCAGTGAGCATCCCAGACAGCACTGACAAGGCAATTCTCTGGGTGCCATCAGCTCAGCAATGTTGGTGTCTGCAGAGGAGTGTTCTGTTCTTGACATCTCTCTAGAGCGGGATGATATAAGGTCCAATTGCCAGTGTGCCCTGCAGGCAGTCCCCTGACTGTGCGGCTGCCCATGTAGACATAAGTGAACATTTGAATTTTGCTTGGAGTCAGTCCCTGTGATGGCTTGTGCCTGGGTGTAGCAGAAGAATGATACCATGCTGGGAAGATAGAGTGTGGAACTCAGGCCTGCAAAATTGGACAATATACATGTACACAAAATTGGACAGTGTATGCGTATGCATAGGTACAGGCACATATTTCTGTCTGTCTGTATGTGACTCCTGTGTACACATGGGGCTGAAAAGGGAAGGGAAACCATTTGCTGTTTGAAGCTGGATTTGCTTCTGTTGCTATTATCAATTCAAGTGTTCACATCTCTACGACCCTGTTTCCTCATCTATAAAATGTGGATCATTACATCCATGAATAAAACACGAGGAGCTCTTCGGGTGAGAAGGATGCAGAGTAGGAGGAAGTGATTCCATGACAAAGTAGAAAAACTGCATTTGCTGGGTACCCAAGCCTCACTGTCCCTGGAGCCAGACTATTTTGCTGGAAGCTGGCAGACTGAAAATATTGATATAAACTCTGAAGTCCTCCTAAAGTGCATTCGGAAGTCACTCTGTGCAAAAGGATTGACTTATGGCTGGTTGCTAGCAGCTGGTTCCCAACCAGAGACCTCATGCTACACAGTTGGTTGAAAACTTGTTCGTGAACACAGCCACTCATGTGTTGCCCACATTTTCTTCCCATGTGGTCACACAGGTGTCCTACCCACTTCGCCTGCAAGGTGGAGGCTACAGGTTTTCTAAAAAAAAACTTCTGGGACCAGCGCTGTGGTGGGAATCCCCACAAACTTCTTCCTTTTCCTTCAGTATTTCCTTCCTTTGTCATATTTGTTATCTTTTGCTGTGTAACAAATTATCTATCACAAACATAGTGGCCTGAAACCACACAAAATTGAATATCTCACAGTTTCTGAGGGTCAGGAGTGTGAACACAGCCTATGTGGGTTCTTTTCTCAGAGACCCAGCAGGTAGAACTTAAGGGGAATCTCTCTTCAATCTATACAATGTGGCCCGATCAAAAGAGGGACTGTCCTTTCATAATCACTGGCCTGGCCTGTGCACAGAGACATTATAGGGTTTGTTCACCTATAATGAACTCTTACTACCACAAAAGATGATTTTTGGCTTGGGTTTTGATGGATGAGCAAGAGTTCAGATAAAAAGGAGAAAGCAGACCCTCCTGGGATAAGGAAGTGATACAATTTGTTCCAGGTTTCAGGAGATCATAGATCCTGCTATTCTTCAGCTGGGGACTTAGAATGTGGTTCAAAGATTCTTCACTTTTCATGTCTCTAAAAAACCCCAAATCTTACCCCACAGACAGGAAAAGTCAGACTGACAACCAGCATTTTTAACAAGCCTGAAGAATAGGCTTGATTCAGATGATCCAAGCATGATGCTTAGTGGAACACCTTGTTTGGTGGTTTTGCAAGCCAGTCATGGAAATTCCACATTTTCCCTGGATGCACCATGCTGTTCGCTTTACCGATGAGTCAACAGAGCCTCAGAAAGGTGTTTGCCCAAATCACTAAGTCAGTGTGAGGTAGGGGACGAGTCACATCCGGGTATTCTCTTTCAACACTCAGGACCTCTTCTGTGTTACCATCTCTTAAGGCATAATTTATAGATGTGGGATTGACTGAATCTGCTTCCAACTGGCTTTTGGGCTTTTCTTTCTTTTTCTTTCTCCATCTCCTTAATATTCATACAACCTGGACCAAAAGGTCCTCCCGTGCTTCAATTCCTATAAAAAGCCCTGTGGAATTCACATTAGCACTTCCATAAAAGTCAAAAAGCCTCAGCAAAGTACTCTGAATTTAAATATGAGAGTCGAAACCCTAATCACAATTTAATATAACTAAATATGTACATACTTTATGGTCAATCACCCAGACCATTTACAGGGTCCCTTGGCTTTGAAATTACTAAATCTCAAATGGAGCTGGAGAAGAGACTTGCTAGACATGACAGATACTGAAATAGACTGTGGAGCAATCACTTAGGAATGAAAACCTCGCTACAGTCTTAGTGAACCAAAGCTAAGAGGCAAATTATTCAATTACAGTAAATTTACAGTAGCTTAATATTTGATAAAAGTGGTTCTTCCATCATCAGAGTACCTTATTGAAAACACTTGAGCAGCAAAATTGCGCCGGAAACTCTTAAGATGTTTTAACCACTTATTAAGAAAATTCATCTAGCTTGATCTTTTATGAGCAGTTTGGTTTGAATACTTTTTTTTTTTCCTTTTTGGTAATTGTCAGGTACTTTGTACATGCAACCTTGGCCTTGAAATTAACCAGCTGATTGTTCTACAGGGAGCAGGGCCAGGCGTGGTTGGAGCCTACAGCCACAACCACTGGAGCAAAGGCTGATGGGATGGAGAGAATGACCTTGGCCAGGAAAATGGAAGCTTTGCCATAGTTTGGAGGCTTAGCAATGGGCAGATGGCTTCATGAGATGAGATGCACAGCCCAGGTCAAGTTCAATGGGAAGCCATTTGTGTACTCCAGAAAATTTCAGAGCAGAACTTCTCACATTTCAATGAAGAGATGAATCATCTGGGAGTTTGCTGAAAGTGCAGCTTCACGTCCAGCATTTCTGACATGTCTGTCTTTCTGACAAACTCAGGTGATGGATGCCTCGGCGGCCTGTGTGCAGAGGCCTCTGGGCATCACAAGTGGATAGAGGCTGCCCCTGGCTTCCCCTGGACTGGACATATTTATAATGGTGGGATCTCTGATGTGATACCTGGTTTGCAGGAGTATGGAATAGGGCAGACACAGGCTTAGTGGGGTTGGAACCTAAACTCTCTCACTTTCTAGCTGTGAGCTATAGAAGAGCTGTTGAATTCATTTAAGTAAATTCTTGTGGACTGAATTTGAGGAAGGACCATGGCTGCTAGGCTGAGGGACACTAGGGGAAGGTGAGCCTCCTTGGATAGGGACGTTGATACACAAGCGTTGCACTGCTGCTTGCCTAGAATTGCCTTGCCAACATATAAATAAATATTCCCTCTGCCCCAAAGCCTTCCTGTCAAGCAGTGTCCGCAGGGAAGGTTGATTTCTCTAACTTCTAGAACCAGAGTGAGACTTCTTAATCTAGGCTTAGTTAAACTTCCCCTACTGCTCAGGCACTTGTCGTCAAATATAAAAGAAGCTAAGAGAGGGGGTGGAAATGCTAATTAGGCCTTGTCACAATTCCAGCTACTGTTGTGAGAATTCACAGTATGCAAATCAGATTAAACCTACCCTAGGCTTCCCAGGGCTGCCAGGGCAGGGGAGGGGGTCTGGATTGACAATCTCTGGGGGAAAAGGTACAAGCTGGTCCCCAGTCTCCTCGTCGTCCCCCCAGCTCCGATTTGTTTATCTTCTCTGCAATGTCTCTGAAGCCCCCAAGCTGAGAGACACAGACAGAAAGATGCCATGTGAGTGTGTGGTGTGTGTTAAATAAAACACATCCACTCCCTGGAGTTGCAGCTGTATTCAGAGTAGAAGTGAGCTAATGGCTTTAAACTCCTGCACACACACACACACACACACACACACACACACACACACACAACCACCATTCAGCTCAGTATAAATGTCACAGCATCAAATACCAAATACCAAGAATTATTAGCGTAAGTGGCCTTCTATAATAAAGCTCATTATTAATAGGCCTATTAGCTCAGTATTCATGTGAACTGACAGCAACTTCTTTCCAGGGCAGCTGTTTTGCTCCCTTTTTACATCCAAGACCCCTTCTGACATCTCAATGTATATTAAAAGGCAGAGAAGGGGGCGGGGCTGGCAGGAGGCTCTAGGAAAGTCATGTAAATTATCTTAAATGGGAACGAGAGATGGGCAATTCCTATTTATCAAGCATGCATTATAAAATAACAGAAAACGTTATTGCACATACACGTCTCATGTAAGCATGTTGCAATGTGACATGTATGAATTTATTTAATTCCCAGGAAATATAGGGCACTAGTTTAGTTCAAATTTCAGATAAATGACATATATATATGTACATATAGATATGAATGTGTATAGTATACATGACTTATACATATAGGATATACATACATATATACATTTCATACAAAAAACCATGCCCGAAATATTGCATGAGACATACTTTTATTAAAATTGTAATTTATCTGAAATTAAATTTTAATTTTTTTCATGGCACTGAGGTTTGAGCTCAGGGTCTCATGCTTGCTACTCAGGCGCTCTACTGCTTGAGCCATGCCTCTATCCCTGACATTCAATTTTAAATAGGCACCTTTACTTTTATTTGCTAAATGTAAAGCAAGTTCTATTATGTGCATTTTACAAGTAAGAGTATTAAGACATAAGAAGGTCATATACAAGGTCAGACCCTACAATGGTTAAATCTCTGACTGTGAACCCAGTTTTATCCGAAACTCATTTTCTTGCTGCTATTCCCAGGAGACTTTCTATCTGTGTGCCAATCATGATGCACAGAGGTCAGTGCAAGCCTTTTCTCATTCATTCCCCCAGCGTTTCATGCACTTGGTTTTCTTGTGCCCATTTTGCAGATGAAATTGAAGTCCTGAGCTATCAAGTGACAGGAGGAGTTATTCTAGTCATTTGTTGAGCATTTAATGAGCACCTGCTCTGCACCAGGTGGTCTGCTGACTCTGGGGAGAGGAACCTTTAGGAAGGCTGAGTCCTCAAACCTAGGGAATGCAAAAGCAAGTGCACAAGCCAGGTAAGCGAGACACACAGCAAACATCAGTTGTAATTACTCCCCAGGATGCTAAGTCCCTAGGTCAGTTTCCCTTTGGCGAAAGATTTCACCTGGTGAAGACCTTTCAGGGGATGGGTACCATAGATTGATTATTAAAAACAATCTTGAGGAAACCCCTGGATTTCTAGATGAAAAAAATTGTGTTCTATTTTCAACTTAAAAATACTGTAAAAGGCAAATGAATTGCTGAGCGACATACATAATGAGGATCCACAGAGACCAGTTTAATATCACAAGGAAATAGCCTAAAAGATGGTCACCCTGCATTCATCAGTCTCAGTTTAAGATCACACGATGGAGACTAAATTAGCTAATATTTGCTTCATGAAATGTATTAAACACCTCATGTGTCAAACACATAACAAGAAAGGGCAAACCTGCCCTTCTTGCAGGCTTATGTATCCTCTGCATAAACCTGTTATGCATAAACCTGCATTCAGCTGTTATGTATCCTCTCTGACCTTCACTTTCCTCATCTGCAGAATGGGAATGTAACATTTACATATGTTACAATTGTGAAGATATAATTAGTGAATGTATTCACACTCAAAAATAAAGCCTGGGCACATAGTAGGTGCTCATTAAATGTTAGCCCTTTGTTATTTGGGGGGAGCTAAGAGTGTCACAAGGAATACACCAGCATTATATACAACACTGTAGTGTGGCAAGAGATCACTTGGACAAGACAAGTAATGATTTGGGACTGTAAAGTCAGTCTCCCAACAAAGCCCTAGAGACTTGAGGAAGCCTTCATAGACCACAGGACAGGCTTCTCCCTAAGAATGGGAGGGAAGGGCATTCCAGGTTTAAAAAAAGCACACAGGCTTTGATTTGTGGGAGCAGACTGTCTCTGTGTATGGATGAAGAAGCAGGCTGTGTGTGGCAGATCTGAGATGGGGACTAGCACTCCTGATCAGACTGTCTTGACTGGAATAGCAAGTGGTCAGGAACAGCTGCTGCCCAGTGAGAGTGGAGGCGATATAAAGGCTGGGTGTGAGGAAGACGCCAGACCAGGGCAGCCTCAAAGCAAATGTAACCTGCCAACATTGTTCTAGATATAATGGAAGATGACATCCATCAGTCGATGACAGAATGACAGAGGAATTTCTTGGTCAAAGTTGAGTTGTAAAATGATTTGGAGAGAAAGATTCAGGGAGAAAGAGACAGAGAGAGAGAGAGAGACAGAGAGACAGAATGGAGGTATAGTTTTTAAGTTTTCCTTGTGCAGCTATAAACTCCAATGTTTTGCAAATATCTCTAAATTTTGCTAACAAAGTATCTGTAAGGTTATAGCTCAAAGGCAGATTTTCAAACATTTCTTCTATCTTCTAAAAGCAGTTGAAGCTCTATAAATCTTATCTTTTTACTTAATTGCTGAGGTTCTCTACTTTCTACTAGTAAATTACATTTATTAAGCTTTTTTATTTTTACTAAAGAGATCCTCTGGAAAGGTAAAGACTCCAAGAGTAATGAATTGAAAACCCTAGGCTCACTAATTGATTAATCATTTAGTCTATCATTCATTCACTAAACCAGTATGCCATCCATCGAGCTTTCCATTTTTGTTCAATTATTACTTTTCCTTCTACCATGATTCTGTTTCTATTTAGTCAGCCTCCCATCCATGCCTCCACTCCCTTATCCAGCCATCCAACCACTTATCCAACCACCCATCCATCTACCCATCATCCACCTATTCATCCACTCACCCATCTATTTACCCATCCATTTCATTTCATTCTCCAAAAGCTGACTGAACATTAGGGAGGTGCAAGCACAGTGCTGGGACTGACTAAACATAGTGCATTTCCCACTAACAGGAACACAGCAACAGACAGCCACAGTACAATATCTGGAAAGGTTATGGCCACAAAGCTGTTTTCAAAGTCCCAATACAGCACAAGGCGAGGAGGGATCAACTCTGGGCTGCAAAGAAGATTTGAGCCCCTCCAGGAAGTAATTAGGTTGCCTGACACATCTTAGAAGTACAACACAAATGAAAACATGGCAGAGATATGGGTTTTATTTGGCATCCACCCTCCTTCCCCAATCTCAGGTGTTTTCAGAAGGCAAATGCCTTTACTCTCTGAAACTACTCCTGAGGGTCATCAGCACAGCAAGTTCTCATGAAAAAGGAGTCATCTCACAGGCTCTTCTTGCTCTACCACTGTTTTTGAGAAAAAACCTTATTTCCCTCAAGGTTGCACTTACCAACTATCTACCTATTCATCACTGGGGTGCTTAAGGAATGGAATGGTTGACCTGATGCTTTTTCTCACACATATAGGGAAAGGAGGCTGGGGAAGGGATCTAGATAGAGGGCGATCTTTAACTGATGCAGGAAGTGTGATTAACAGTTTGGGTCAGAGCATTCTAACTGGAGTAAGGAGACTAGCTCACTGGCTTGTTGGTGAAAACTTTACGCCATGACTTGGAGCTGGAGCCAAAATGCTTAGAAATTAGTGCAGACCAGAACAAGAGATACTTATCAAGAATCTAAAATTAAACCCTTCCTTTTCAACTACTTTCCTTTTACTGTGTCTAATGAATTACACTCTTAGACAAGTGGCCTGACCCAGGAGGCAGAAAATGTCTCAGTTCTCTGGATCCTTAAAGGATTGAAAGAAAGACATACAGAGTCCCTCTCTGTTTGTCATTGCCTTGGCCTGAGAGCATCTCAGGCTTCCTGGACTAGGGAAAAAAGCTTTCATGCCTTGAAGGCATCTCAACATTATGTTTGACTAGTGACTAAAAAGCTAATTTTCTAAGTAGGAGGTGGGCATGGTACCCTTGCTGATGGTCTTATTTGGGAGTCTGTAGGATTTGATGCCCTGAACAGGGGACATGTAGAGCCATTCAAATCCAATAAAGAGATGAAAATAAAGTTAAAAAAAAAAAACAGGGAAATTAAGAAAGGAGTGGAAAATGACATGGTAAAATATTCTAGCTTCCCTGAGCCAGAATAAATGGCTCTCCCTCTGCCAGGACCCCTAAACTATGGCCAGGCTACAAGTCTGCCACTACCAGGTGATCTCCATCCTCATTCCCCATCCATCCACTTGACTGTGAAGTCAGTGAGGATCAAGTTATGATTTCAACCATCTTTGAATTCCTAGCACTTATCAGTACCTGGCAGGGAAAAAGCAGTCCACAAATGCTGTATGAACAGAAAACTATTAGAAGTGATTGATAATGCTACAAAGATCAGAATCACACAAGAACAATGAAAAGTGAAGGGGAATCTGTGTGATTAAGTAAAGTGCAAGAATTATCATAAAAGGAGTCATTAAGCCTATATATCAACTACTTGTTGGAAATGTAAACTCTCAGAGCCCATTCTAGGTCCACTGAAACAGAGTCTATAGATGTGAGGCAGTCTTTGTTCTAGCAGTTTCTCCAAAAGCTTCAGCATTCCCAAGTTTCAGAAGCTCTAGGGTAAAATACATTGATGTTAATAAGTAAAATATTTAAGAGATTCCACCTACCAATCACACATCAAATGTGTGTAAAGTGTCTTTATTCCTAGCCTGCTAGAATTGGTGCTGTCTACAGTTTTCCTAATAAACTTTTGGTGGATTTCGCAATGGAAGGAAGAGGAGGAAGAGGGACTAGAAGGTAAGATCTTATTTTGTGAATTGACAGTATGCTGTGATGACCCTTTCTTACTGGTAGAATGGAAGTTGACATGGGGGTTTCTCCAGCTCTGGATCCCACAGGCAGGGCTTCTCTGCAGTAGGGGGATCCTGGAGGGTTTAACCTTTGCTCATGAGATGCTCATGTTTAAGTTCATGGCCCAGCTGAAACCCAGAATAGAATGGAACGGCCTCTCATTGCAGTCTGATCTGATCTCCATAATGATTCCAAATTGTCTGTATGCTCTACATACTAGACAAGCAACACAGATAACTTAATTAACATTTCTGTGCCTTAGGTTTCTCAACTTCCAAGATAGAATAAGACACACATGATAAAGCTGTCCTAGGGATTAAATGAGTCAACAAATATATATGCCTCTGGGATTATGCCCAACACTTAGGAGAAACTCATGACGGCTAGATATGGATAAGTATAGAGTGGATTGTTCCATGAAGTCACTCAGGTATCCAGGCAGGTAAGTTTAACGTTATACGATTGATCCAACTGAAACGGGAGGCTGCGTAGTCACAGTGGTAACAGAAGAAGAAAGATGCTGAAAGCAGGCCCTTGCTCCATGGTGTTCATGTCAATTCCTTTCATGGACAATTGGACAGAATTTGGCACATGGCCATGTTGGTGGTTTGTGCACATCCTCTTGAAGTTCATCTGTGAGGACTCAATGCTGCTTGCTACACTACCCTCTGCTCTGCCATAGAGTTGGTTCTTTACATTATTCAGGGTAAGTGAGGAAATCCTGGGCATCTAGGCCTCAGAAAGCAGCCCTTAGTGAATGATGGAAGGCAGAATAGTGGAGAAATATCACAGATACCTTACCCCACCATCAGAGGAGTCCCATTCTTTTATGATCACCACAGTCCCCAGTACCTTTAAGCTGCAGTTGACCACAGTGAGTGTTGGCTGTATGTCACAGTGTTTGGTGCCTACTTTCTCTTCCCTTTGCTCACTATGTCACCCAAGATCACCTCCCTTACAGTCCATGGTGGAGAAACCACACATGAAGGCCATCCACTTACAATAAGGAATGGGAAATTACAAAGCACATGAACTATCTGGAACCCACTGTCTGCCACACTCAGCCTGTCCAACGATGTACTCCATTAACCAAACTCTTAGCCCAGTGAGAGGTCCCTGCCTGTTTGCAATCCTTAGAGAGGTTCCCAGAGCTGGAGGAAAATTGTAAAGCTTGTATTTACAATGAGTTGATTCTTAGTGCTGTATATCTGAATTGATCACATAACTAGGCTTTGAAATCACACTTACCCTCTTCACACTGATGCTCAACTTCCATTAATAAACTGACACCCATTGTACAGACAGAAAAAATGGCTTAGGGCTTATAACTTTCACCCGACTATACAGTTAGCATGATATTTGATACAACATTCCATCAATTTTCTATGCAGAGTCCAGTCCTTTTTTTTTCTTTTTCTTGTCTCTTTAAATAACAACTAAGTCCAAAGTTATTCATCCTTGTATTAGTCCCTTAATTCCTCTCTACTCATATAAAGGCAAGAAGAGCTATACTGCTTTGGGATTTAAACAGTTACTTAACCTTGAATCTTCTTGGCTCTTGATTTAAAGCCTTTCTAAGAGGGGAAGACATTTCTCATTCTCAAATTATTATCCTCACTCTCCATTCCCACCTGAAGAAAGCCACATGAGGCTTAGAACATGTACATGAGCCAGAATCCCCCAAGAAAGAGTTGGCATCACTCAGTCATTCATTTATTGAGTGATCATACATGCATTTGTGCTTCACACTCTGATGGCTAATGAGAGTTCTCTGTTCCAGGAGACATATATGGGATCCCAAAGACAAAGCAAAATGCACATGGAGGGAAGGGGTGTAGGAAAAGGATGTAGGAGGGTGAACATAGTGGAACTATTATGTACTCATATATGAAAAAGGAAAAATGAGACCTGTTAAAACTATTCCAGGAATGTGGTGAGAGGGAATTAAGGAGAATGATGGAGGAGGTAAATTAAACTATGATATATTATAAGTACGTTTATAAATGTCACAATGTCCTCTCAGTATAATAATAAATAAAAAAAAAATACACACACATAGCTAATGCAAATGAAGAGTGTTGTTACTGTTCTCAGTCCAAAGGAAGGAAAGGTTAAAGTTCATTGGGTATATGAGAGTGCATGAAATGTAACAGGAATATATTCATTTGTTCCTTTCAAACAATGTTGGTCATCTCCCATGTGCTCAGATATGTGCTCACTGTAGGAACAAATGGAAGGATAGTACTGCTCTCCCATGGTGTCTACAGCTTACTGGAAAGAAATCAATTATGTTGAAGTGGCTCAGACAGTTAAGCTGTGTGGATTTAAGGATCTGCCAGGCAAAAGGAATGATGGGAGCACAAAGTGGAGACAGGCAGAAGAGAAATGGGATGAAAGTTCATTTAGTGAGCCAGAAGGTCTTGGGTGAGGTAAGGAAGACTGAAATCAGGTCTTCCATCAGATATTGGGAGAATCGGATGCCAGTCCAAAGAGTCTCCCAAGTTGTTTCAACTACAAGCCATGTGATTATTGGGGCTCACCTGACAGGGAAAAGAAAGATGGAGGGAAGAGCCACTAAAGAAGAAGGGAGGAGTTCAAACAACGGAAGTGAAACATGCTAGGACCAGGGCCAGGGCAGGGGCAGAATGGTGAAGACAAGGAAAGAAGGGAGTGGTATTGTAGAGACAGTCATACCCATGTGAATTAATAGTAGGGTTGTGTTCCAAGAAAACTTTATTTATGAAAACAGGTGCCAAGCTGGATGGGGTTATGTGGATTGAGGTTTGTCAGCTCCTGGCCTGGAACAAAGAGCTTCTTCACATTGACCTCACTGGACCATGGCAAACAGAAGTGAGATGTGAGCCTCCATTTGTCAGGCATCTGAGGTATGGGATTGTTTTTTATAGCAGTTAGCTTTGACTTCCACAAGAAGAGAGAAAAAGGGCCATAAAACCATCCCATGTTCTTCAACAAAATTCAAAGACTTACAGGATTCAATATGTGAAATCCAGCCACAGGTTTTCAACAATCCTTTAAGAGTGACTGTAGCTGCAGAAGTGGTAGCGTGTCTGTAATCCCAGTTCTTGGGGGCTAAAGCAGTAATATCATGAGTTCACTGCTAGCCTTGACTACATAGCAAGACCCCATGTCAACAAACAAACAAACAAAAATGAGTGAGTAAGAATTTATAGTGGAATAGTCCTCAAATGCCTAGAAAATTCTCAGAGTACAGAGCCTATGAATCCCATAAGGATCCAACATTTCATTGCTTAAAAGTGGATGAATTGATGGTGAAGGGCCCCTTTTCATGACACAGCATGATAATTGGGGTTTAGACACATTCATTTATTGATAGAATATTCTGCTGTCTGCATTCCAGAATTCAAAAGAAAAGAAGGGAGAAAGGAAGCCTTGGATTTGTGCCAGGTGGAAGAGAACTGAAGAAGTCTGTCAGCAAGCCCTCAGGTAACAATATCATAATTTAAAGATTTTTCTAACAATGGGGGAGTAATTAACAATGAGACTTTTCCTTTCCCTATTTCCATTGAGCCTAACATGATTGTGTGTGTGAATGTGAGTATAAGTGTGTGTGTGAGTGTGAATGTGCACATGCTCCCTCACACCCCGAGTCCTGCAGGGCAGGAAAAGGAGGAGTTGATAGCAAGTTTTAAAAAGTGGATTTATTTACTTGAAAGCCTCCATTAAACAGGGGCTACATTTTTGCCCCTGTTGCAACTTGCATGTCTCTTGAGGTGGAGGTGTTTTGATCGGCTTGTGGACTAAGGCAAGCTGATAGGCCGCCGCAAACCACCTAGGGCAGAATTCCTGTAGGACAGGTTTGAAAGCCTTCCTAATTTATTTGGGTTTGAAAGCAGAGAAGACAAAAGTATCATTCTTGCTGGCAACCCCACTGCCTCCTCTTGGAGAGATGTCCCCCATGCTTTCGTGACAGGAGGATTTCAAGTACCCATCAAATGCCCAGTGGCAAACATTCCAGTCCAAGGTCTGGAATTTGGGGTCCAAGACCCCAAATGTCTGACTTTCTCTCTGAGGCTCTCTAAGTTTGTCTCTGAAGCACTCAAAGATCCATAACTCACACACTGGCTCATTTATGCTAACCTGATTGTAAAGCTGGTCTAGAAAGCATGCATGAGTGTGGTTAGAGCAAGGGACAAGTCCCAAGTTTCTGGAGCCAGAGTCCAGTTCTACAGCTTAGCAGCTATGTGTCCACTGACATGTCGCCTCCATTCTCCATGCCTTGGTTTCCCCCAAAAGATGTAGCTATTGAAAACTCAACCACATCCATGTTTTTTAGCATGTGTTGTAAGGCTTGTCGAACCAGGGTGTCAATGGTTAATCCAATCAGGATCAGTGTCTTAGGGCTAGAAAAAGAGCCAAGTGAGAAGAGCTTAAACATCATATCAATGTGTTTTTACTCAAGTAAAAACAGCACAGAGGGAAGCAGTCCTGGGAAGGTACCATGATGTGGTATAAGTGGACTATGTCCTTCATGGTTCATTTGCTGGAGGGAGCTTGTGTGGCAGTGCTCAGAGGTGGTGAGACCTGTAAAAGAAGGCCTTAGCGGGGCTATTCTGTCATGGGGGTACTACCTTTGGAAAGGATTAAGGAGCTGTCATGGGAACTCTGAGCTCTGGAAAGGGCAGTTGTTTTGAGAGCAAGCCCAGCCCCTGAATCCCACTTGGTCTTCCTGCTTGCTAAGAAGCTGTCCATCATAAAATGAAAAGGCCAAGGAGCCCACCTGACAGCCTACCTCATGCTATTTGAACTTTCAGCCTCCCAAACTATGAGCTAAAAAATTCCCTTTTCTTTATTAAATTTAGCCTGGCTCAAGTGTTTTGTTACAGTAACGCAAAACAGGTAATACCACTGGTGTGAAGAACCCGCTAATCCTTCACCTTTTGTCTCCACTACCCTTTGCAATGTCTCTCATCTTCGAAATCACTTTATATCTCAAAATGATTGCTAGAGCAACAGCCGTTGTCCCCAGTTTCCAAGAAGTAAGAGCGAGAAAGCATAAATCATGGTGGACAGATGAGAACTTCTTCTAGATAAATTAGCTCCATTTAAATAGTCTTTCCTGAAGTCCCTCATGAGACTCATTTTGATTTCACGACCAGAAGATAAACACATGACCACATCCAGCTGCAAAAGATACTGGGGAACAAATTATTTCAGTTGATGTATATAAAATCACAATTCTGTAATTAAGAAAGTGGAAGAGAATTGTTATTCATCAATACCTGCCAAGCTGCCAAGGAAGGGTGCGAGACCCCAGGTTGCAGGTGGAGGTCTCTCGTCACTATTTTTCATGGAGCTTTCTACATACAAACACACATTGTGATTCCCACTGTGGGGTGTGTCCCATGAGTATTTGATTATAAACCCACATGAAATTAATTATCTAGCAAATAACTCTGAGGAGCACTGTAAGATGATCCCCTGCTCTGCATTGTTAGCGAGGGGCTACAGTATCTAGATTAGTTTCCTTTTCCCTCACGGGATCCCTTCTGAGGCACCAGAGCCCCTCAGTCCTCTCCTTCTTGACAACCATCTAGAAGCTCCTGATCATCTCAAGCACAATTTTGGAGGCCTCTGTGGGCACCATCCTCCCTGCACTGAAGGGGACAGTGAGGATCTCCTCTCTGTCATTGTCACATTCAGTCTCACATTGGTGAAGTTTTACTGAGATGTGATCATGAGGTGCGAGGCAGCAGTCTTGATTTGATTCACATTCACTGAGGATATAATTGGAAGCAATCAGAACAAAATGGCCCATCTAAAGAAAAGGCCTTTCTATAGCAAACCTAGTGGCAGCATAATTGTGGTTTACAGGGGGAGGTTGTGGACTAAAGGACAAACTAAAGAAGAAAATGATTGCGCCATGCCTGCCCTCCATGCAAGACTCTGTGTTTGTCCCAAAGATAACATGATACCTGGCAACGTGCACATCCAATTCTAAGTCCCAAAGCTTTTCTAGGGCATCCCTGTTCTGTCCATATAAAGCAACCGAGTCCCCACTGTGTGCGAGAAGCTGTTCTTTGCCCTTTAGGAGCTCACAGTCAAGCAGGAAAGGAAAGTGCTTAATAAATGCATAGGGAAGGAGTTCTGGAGATCTTCATGGAGTTACAGATGGCTGGTGGAGGAGGTGCTTATGATGGGGAATCTGAAATTGTTCAGATGAGAATAAGACGTGTGTGATGAGTCTCGGCCACACTGTTTCATAGCCCTGAGCAAATTCTTTAACCTCTCTGTGCAATGGTTTCCGGATCTATAAAATGGAGTTGAGAAGAGTTTCCATGTCACAGGATGGCACTGGCTATGGCACAAAACAAGGTGCCCAGCATTTTACCTGGCATATGAGCGTTAATCAATGATACTGCTGTTGTTGGTGGTAATGTCAAGGTTACTTAATTTTCTTGTTATTTTCATGACAATCCAACATTGTTAATACACACAGGTTCAAGTTGGGACTGAATGAAAAACAGTTTATGTGGTTGCAGCACTAGTTGAGTTGCTAGAGGAAGACCATTCTAGGGGAGGAAGACATCTGTGTGCTCCTCTAAACCAGGTGGTTAAACAAAACATCCCACCTAATTTGTTGTCCAGTCTATGGTGTTTTCAAACTGGCTGCCTGCCACCAGTTTCAACCAGCTCCAACCAGTCCCAACCAGCTCCAACCAGTTCCAACCAGTTCCAACCAGCTCCAACCAGTTCCAACCAGCTCCAACCTGCTCCAAGCAACAGATATTTTCTTTATGGAGCAGGATCAACATATTTGACTTTGAATGACTCTCTTCCTTTTGATGACCTGCCCAGGTCCCTCTGAGATTTTTACCTGGTATGTTCTATTTGTCTACCTTCCTGACCCTCTTCTTGGGAAAGAGGTAGCTAAAAGACAGACAGCACTGACCCACATGAAAGGAGGGAAGGCTGGACCAAGAGGCTCACAAGGCCAGAAACTGGGAAAGTGGGAAATAGGGCCCAAAGTAGATGGGGTGGGTGGACCTGAGCAAGGTATGCAGAACTCACCTCCTATGCAGTGTGCTGGCATCATGAGCCATTCAAAGTTGGCCTTAATCATCCTTAATTGCTGAGTGACCCTGAGCAAGTGACTTCCTCTTTTCAGCAACCTCCAGCTGGAAGCTGAGGACAGGGGCTAATGACATCACTGCCATAGCCCCAGAGTTCTATTCCAACTGCATAGCTCTCTGAAGGCAGGTAGAAGGGTTTTGTCAGAGGAAAGAGTATTTCTTCATCTGCAGATCCACACATGCTGTCCAGAAACTTTTCTAGGCTTCTTGGAACCTCTTATAAGAAGTCCCACCATCCAAATAATAATTCCTAGCATAAGAGTTTCTTTTAATAAGCCATTACATCATCTTCTCAGACACTGCCACCCACAGCCTCACCACAAAAGGGCTGCTGGGGAAAAGGAAGTCTTTGGATGTCAAGGTTAGAGGAAAAGCAGTGGTCTAACTGAGCTGTCTGTTTTCAGAAGAGATGGCTCCATACTCAGCTGCATTTCCATGTTCCCACAACTGGGTGTCCAAACTCTCTTGTATACAAAATGCGAAAAAGAAAAAAAGTAAGGTGGAGATTTTGTAGTGGACTTCATCTTGAAGACT
Source organism: Castor canadensis (assembly GCF_047511655.1). Lineage (NCBI taxonomy): Eukaryota > Metazoa > Chordata > Mammalia > Rodentia > Castoridae > Castor > Castor canadensis. Next base: position 11,917,041 of record NC_133388.1, on the reverse strand, counting down.
TCTTGAGGATCGTTAGTTGATTTTTCCTACATCTTGGACCTTGTTATTCTCATTTCTCTAACAGGAGCATCAGTGAATCAGCCTCTTCAGCAAGGTCCAGGAACAGTACATAGAGAGAAAACATCTGTGAACTACAGGAGATATAAAATCTCCACTCACAAAGCCACAGAAGATCCTAACATGTACATTGAAAGTCACCCTAGTCAGAGGTCCTGAAATCAAATGCCACTGGTGTTGTGCTTTTATGTGTGGTGGATGGGAAGGGCTTCCTATCATTGGCTAAACTCTCAGTGCCACACTTTGTGACTGTAACTGTACAATGTAGCCAGCCTGTACTGAAGTCTAAATCAGCAATTTGAGGATTGCCATAATCTTTACGGGATTATCATAAGCACAAAATAAAATAACAGGTGCCTGGCTTCATCTCTCACATTGGCAGAATGGATTCATTCAGCAAAGTAGTTTTCCAAAATGTTATTGGTTCATTTGCTTGGGGCCTCAATACCTACTACTTGTTGATGGACTGATTTTTTTAAATTGACAAATCTATATCAAACATCTATTTAGCTTATAAACCTGCTATGTACCAGGGGAAACGTTGAGTTGGTCCCCTAATTCTGAAGGAGCTTAGTTGGAATGGCAAAGCAGAAACACATGCATAATTGAGTGACTGATTGTGACAGTCTGAAATGGGATATTAGGAGGGGTGCTTTGTGGTGATTTGGAATTCATGGATCAATAGCAGAAGTGAAACTCCAGGCCTTCTGGGCCGTCATTTCTTCCTGTCTGCATTCCTCATGCTGGCAGTGTAAGCTACACACCGAGATAATAGTGAATACATCCTAGTTGGGTGGATGAGTAGGAGGATGAATGAATGGATGAATGTTCTTCCTCCTCCTCCTCTTTTTTCTTCCCCTCTCTTTCTTTTCCTCCTTCTCCTTCTTCTTCTTTTCCCTGCCACCAGACTAGGCTCACAGAATCTGTGGGTCACCAACATAAGGCAAAGTGGGGATAGTTGTCTCTGTTCCAGGATGTCCGGGGCCCCACCTGAATGAGAGGTGGCTTCACAGATGGATGTCTGAGGGCTCACTCATTCATGATGGGGGCTTGGTATTGTCTGCAGGACATCAACAGTGGGAACACCTGCCACCTGCTTCTCCATGTGGCTGGGGCTTCCTTGCACATGGAGATTCCAGGGATGGCATCTCAAAAGAATGGCTAGCCAAGGGTAACCTCCCTGTCATCAGGGAGCATCATAGGTCAGGTAGTGCCACTCCCACTTTCTGTTGGTCAAGGCCGCAGTCACAAATATCCTGCCATTTCAAGGCAGAAAGATACTACCTCTTGATGGGAAGGGCCAGGGTGTTGAAAGAGCACACAGGACTAGGAGTACCAGGACATTTCAGAAAGTACTCCCCGAAAATGATATTCGAATCAGCACAGAGGCAGGAGATGAGAACAGGAGATGTGGGTAGGGACAGGGAAGCCTAGAAATAGAAATAGAAGGGATGTTGAAAATTTAGTCAAATTTAGTCAAAAGAGGTCAGGGTGAAGGACCTTTTAGTTACTTATATTGTACAGGAATGACCCAAGGATGGCCAAGGCCACATAAATTCAGCTGGATTGGCTAGAAAGCTGCCATCATACGGGAATGGTGTAGAGAGAGTTAGGACCAGAGGAACCCTCATAACTGGCCTTGTTATTTCCCATTGCCACACCCTATGGACAGTAGGGACACATGGACCTTATTCCAGGTTTACATGTAGTGAATCAGTACTATACAACGATCACTCTGGGGAACGAGGAAGAACCCAGAAAAAGAAAACTACTCAACTGCCTCCATTTAAAAGGCCACTGGCAGCCAGATATGGTGATACACAGCTGTAATTCCAGCATTCCAGAGGCTGAGGCAGGGAGATATCAAGTTCCAGGCCAAATTGGACTATATAAGGATACCCTGTCTCGACTCTCCAAAAGCACAAACAAACAAACAAAAACAAAAGGCCACTGGCATCTTTGTTTTCCTGAAAGAAACAGAAATGTCCTTTGACATTGGAGGCTAACCTAGACATGGAAATTTCCCTCCCCCCAAAGACTGCATAATGTCGCTGCATCTACCTAGAGTGTTCCCCAAGCTTAGGAAGCAAGCTGATGTGCGGAAATCTTTATTTTTCCCTCTGATGCTAACTGAATGAGCAGATAGAGAGGCACCAAAGTGATGTCACTGGTATTACCTCTGTCCCCAGAGTACCTGTGTCCATTCTTGATATTGGACTCTGTGTTCTCCACTCTGTAGTAGAGTAACCATTTTACTGGTCAACCCAGCCCATCTACAGTTATTATTTGTCTTTGTCCCTTCTCATATCTCCTGATGGAAACATTCCATTTATGTTGGTTAGAAATTCAGCCATCTGAGTTCTGATTATCTCCAATCTCTCTCTCTCTCTCTCTCCTCTCTCGCTCTCTCTTTTCTTTCCATGTCTCTCTCTTCCCATCAGATTAGTGAGAAATGCAACATTGAATCTCTTTCAAACTCTTCTCTCTCTGCAGCCTGGCTAACACATGGAAGGGGCTGAGATTAAACCTTAATTTAACTCTGTCTCTCACCCAGACGTCACCAGACTCCTGGCCCAGTTTAACTTTCAATCATTTCCAAAAATCTCGGGAGAAGTGCAGCCCCACACTGCCTGACTCTCCTAGGTGACCTTCCTCGCCTGGTCAGACGCCTCTGGTGAAATCCAACATGGCATTAGTGAGGAGAGGGAGGGTGAGAAGACATGAATATTTATTGAGTGTCTGGCATATGCCAGATACTTTAAATGCACTATCTCTTTTGATGGAATGCCCCCAAGGAAGAAATATGTGTGTTTCTATTTTTTTCCAAAGAGAGAAACTGAGGCTCACAGAATAACTACTTTGTCTAAGTTCACAGTAGAGCTACATGATAAAGTCACAATTTCCTAGATCTAACCACCAATGTCACCACTGTCCATGAGGCTGAACTAGTCCAGGAAAAGTTCAGTGACCAACATAATCCTAGTGGTCAGAACCCTCCCAGCACCTCTTGTGGTAGGTATTGACATCCCATGTTCACAGAGGAACTGAATCTCAAAGAGGACCCATCATGTTCTCCTTCATGCTCTTGGGAAGAAGAAAAGCTGAGACTGGAACTCAGCTCTGTGGTAGCTCAAAGATCGTGCCTGTGTGAGCTAAAATTGAACTTTTGACTCTGCAGCATGGCTAACCCACTTAACCCCAAATTCCACTCTAATTTCACCTGATATTTTTCCATTCAAAATAAAATTGAAGGAAATAGACTTAAAAGGGAGATTGTGACACTCAGAAATCTAGGAGAAAGGACAAGAACTCAAAATTAGGTCAGTTGTCAGAAACAACTCCCCAACTTTTGTGATTAATGACAGGTTCTTCACAGTGTCATTCTTCATATTAGCCAAATAGAGGTGTGTGTATATATATATAGATGTATGGGTAGATGAACCTAAAGAATCTTCATATATTCTTAAATGTATGTTTAAGCTCACCCCCAAAAGACTATTATGTAGCCATTAGAAAATGTTAGGAAAATGATCGACAAAGGGAAAGAACTTTTCACTCTTTTTTCTGTCCCCCAATAAATGAGAGGATGCAAAATTGTTATCTCTGAATAAATTCACTTGTGTAAAAATATGTAGAATAAACCAGGAGGAAATAGTGCCAAAATATTCACAGCACATGACTCTAAACACATAAGATATGAGGGAAATGTTTTTCCTTCTTTATACTTAAATTTGTCTGTATTTTTCTCCATATTAAATGTCTATTTAAAAATTTAGAATATATTGTAAGATTAGAGATGGCTAGGCCAGGAATGGAGTCAAAGCATCCCACCAATGTGCTTTTGGCAGGTTTAGGTACAAAAAGGCCATCCAGGCATGAAAGATAATCAAGAGGCAGGAGAAAGAGAAACTAAAGGGCTGTGTTCCAGGCCTGCATCACATGCTATCTTGCTCAATCCTCCCCATGGCCTTGCTAAGTATGAGTGATTATCCTCATTTTATAGCTGTAAACTTGGAAGGTAATGAAGATTATATATTATGTCCATTTCCAGTCAGCCCAAACAATGACAATAGGTAGCATTTTATTGACCACATGTGCATCATAAAACATGTTAAGAACATTCCACACCTGTATCATTTTGGTACTTGCTCCAAACCTACCTGGTAGGCCCCATACTTCCCTTAAATCTACAAATGAGGGAAGTGATACAGGAGTGAATAATATGGGTGGAGCCAGGACTCAGCAATGGACTCCAGCGCACCCCAGAATGCAGTCAGCCACACCTGCAGCTACCAAGATCAGCATTCAAAGGCAGACTTCTCAGTCTCAAAGGACAATGCTCCTTTTATTATGGTTCCCCTGTATGAACAAACAAAATCTGAAATAGTAAATGAACAAGTGACCAAGCTCGCTAGTTCCTTTAACTCATCATGATGCATTATGTGAGCCCAGTTAGTCCTGTCTGAGATTCTACTTTATTTCTGGCATAATGGAGAAGAGGTGTGATTTGAAGACCTTTGAAATCCCTTCCAGGTATAAGCTTATTAAGGAAAGTAATTCTGCTATGGAGTCCTCACTGACTCCCCAGAACCTTCATGCCTTAGGATCCTTTAAATAAATAAATTACACACACACATGCATATATATATATATATATATATATATATATATATTTTTTTTTTTTTTTTTTTTTTTTTTAGTTTGAGATTTTTTTCAGTACTGGGATTTGAACCCAGGCTCTCACACATGCTAGGCAAGTGTTCTACCACTTGAGCCATGTTCCCAGCTCTTGTTTGTAGTTTTTGATTTTGAGATAGGGTCTCCTAGCTCACTTTCTCTAGGCTGGTCTTGAACTGGAGAAACTCCTGCCTCCACTTCCTAAGAGGTTGGGATTCTAGGCATGAGCCACCACGACCAAGCTTGAGATATTTTAGACTCATTAAAAATTGGAGAAAAAAAAGAAAACCATGCAGAGAGTTCCTGTGAAGCCTCCAACCAGCTTCATCCAATTCTGCCCAGAAATCGACACTGCTACTAAACACTATTATCATGCTATTTATTATGCCAAAGTGCTTGCTCAGACTTCCCACAGTCACAGGCACAAATCTGGTTAGCCTCCTTTGGACTCCATGTGAGGCCCTCAAAATGTGGATCCCACTGTTCCATCATCCTCCACTCCTATCAGCTCCTCACATAGAACTCCCAGCAACCTTGATCTACTCCTGGTTCCCCAACACATCATAGTCTTTGCTTATGTTGCGCCCTTGACCCCAAATACCCTTTTTCAACATCATTGCCCGCAAATGTCTCAGACCAAAAGCTGACAGCACCGTGCTGTCTCCTCTACCTCTCTTCTCCCTTGGTCCCTGCTGCTGTGTGTGAATTAGTTTCAGGTTTTGTTACTATCATAAAATACCTGGGGCAGTTTCCTTTATGAAGAGAAGAGGTTGAAATAGCTCAGTGTCTTAGAGCTATGGTTCAGGGACATGGTGCTGGCATTGGCTCAGTTCTAGTGATGGTCATCCTGCTGGCAGACCCCTGAGGCAGCATATGTCATCAGATGGCATGCCTACCTGTGTCCCCGTGTCTGGTATATATAAAACCCTCAGGATTAAATTTCCATCCTCTTAATATCATTATTAAATAACTGCAGGGACTAAACTCACATGAGTCCAGGGAGGACAAACTATATTGGAACCACAGCCCTTTGTCATCGCCTTGCTGCAAGTCTTTGGTCAAAGATCTGCTCCCTTCGGGATCTTTGTGTCCACCTTGGGCTGTGATTTGCCTCGACTTCCTTGTAATTTCCCTGCTAACTCTGTGCCTGACACACAAGTTTTCAGGAGGAATCACATGCAGTTTGAGGTCCTGGGAGCTATTCTCTTCCTATTTTGAAGTGTCTTTTAAAAAGGAACCTCCTTCACCTTCAATCACTTTCCACTGAAGGGTAATTAATTTGGAAATGAAAAGCATATGTAGGATTCGATGTAAAAAGAAGGGACGATATATGCATACAGCACCCTTATGGCTCTCTAGGACCATTTTACCATTTAAGAGAGAGGCAAAACCACTGTGCGTATAATTGAATTTAAATGGTGAAGAGAATATTCATTCTCACTGTTTTAAAATAATTTCTAATATCAACACATTCTCTCCCGCCCTCATTTTCTCCCCTTGTTGGCTCCTGCTCTCAGGCACAAATTACTGTTAAGTTGGGCTGAATATTGAATGAAAAGAGTCAGGGTCGTTAATAACAAAGTGTAATATTCAGCTGATGTGCTGTCTTGTTTGCAAAAGCTTTTTATTTTCTCCATCCAAATATTCCTCGACATGGATCACCCGCAAGACGATTTATTTTCAACTGAGTATCTAATTGAAAGATTATAGACCCGTAGAAATATATACGAGCAGGTTTACCATCCCAGGGAAAAATAAATAAATAAAGCAATCTTCTCTTTGGATAATCACACTTACTGGTGTTTGGCGGCTTCTTACTTGGAAGAGGAGCTTGCGCAAGTCTCACAAAGATAAGCCCTTAGCTTATTTGTCTCCATCACTGCATTTGGGGAGGGCTGGCTTGCACAGAGGTTAATTTCACCCTATTACATTTGCTGGAGTGTGGTGTGCCTTGACATCAATTTCCTGTCAGACACATGTTCCTGGAGATGTGAGGTTCATATATATGAATGTTGTCTTGGAGAGCATCGTTGTCCTCCCAGGTGGAGATGATCTGGTTGCAGGTAGGGCAAGTCAGCCCATGGTTTGAAGAGTGAGGCTTCTTGGAGGGCTGGAGAGCTGTGGGAAGCCTGGGCAGGCTTGAATCCCATCTGCAGCATGGGTTGGCTTCATTTCACTACCTAGTCAGGTAGGTAGCATCACTGTTCCCGACACTGGGCATTTGTAGATACTATTAGGACTCCAGATGGCTGTATAACCTCTCTTGCAGTTCGATTAACAAGAGCCACATCAGAAATAGTAGAAGCTCCACTGGAAAGAGTGACCATTCCATTTTGGTTTTTTTTCCCCAAGTTATATTTTCATTTAACTCACCCTTAATTGACTAAGCACAACACGTAGTAGGACAGAGGATGGGCTCCAGGGACAGAGCAGTAGGAGGAAGCAACCAAAACGAGGTGAAGCTGCTGTGCTGTCCTTTTGAACAGCTGTTGTGGACACTGTGGAGGAGTAGATGCCTAAGTTCAGGGAAGCCGGAGTGGGTGCTGAGATTTTGTGCAGCCTTTGGGTTACACAAGCATAGAGTCTCTTGCTTCACTTATTCAGTCTTTTCTGGGTTCACAGAGAACACATAAAAGCATTCTAGGCAATCAGGTCAATAAATACAAGAATAGAAAGATCATGATAAAATAATCATACCCATCGTACGAACCATAACCAAAATGGCATTGCCTATAATAATAACATAACCAATATTCACTGAGTGTTACTGTATTCAGGAAGGAGCACAAGTGGTCTTGATAGCAATGACTGGGAAGTTTGAGACTGGCACCGAGGCCAGTGTGACTCTGCCAGATCACACCTGCCCCTTGTGCACTGCTCCTTACATGGTCAGGACCTAATTAGATGCTGGCAAGACACATTTCTCTAAACAAATAGATGCCCATTTCCTCCCATTATGTAGCAAGTGTGTGCTGTTATCATTGAAATAATATAAAATCTATCTGCCAGCTCTGGAATTAATTCACTGCTCAGTCATCACCTGTTTTCCCCCCAAAATAAAAGTGTTCTGTCCTTCTAAATGGATTTTAAATTTGTGGTACTGACATCATTGTCTGATAGTATATTTTAATGTAAGCCTTTATGGATCATTTGTGTGGCAAGATATGCAACTTGGAAGAATTTTCAAATATACTTGGCTAAAGGTAAGTTCTTGGATTGTCACCTTTATTTTATAGATGGAGAAACAAAAGAGGTTATGGGATTTGCCCAAGATAAATGAGCAATTCTGGGATGCATTGCTTTATACTTCTGCCTATGTCTCAGCCACTGACTGTTCCATCATACCATGTGAACTTTGCATGTGGGAGTGATATTTTATTCAACAAATTTAGCTGTATGCCATGTTCTGTACTTAAAGTTTCCTTTGCACTATTTTAAAGATTTGCCCAGCAACCTCAATGTATGGTGCTGTGCAATGGTTACTGCTGCAGAGCACTGAAATATTTTTCTCAAACCCTGATTGAAGTGTTGCTGTGAAGTTCAGGCAGCTCACCTTACCCATGGGGTCTACATCTTCTGAGCTAAGTGACCCTGGATGAAACATGTAGCCATGTGAGATGTTTATAGAAGATTAAGCTTCCAAATATGTGAAGGAAAAAAACTTGAGAAAATAAAAGAGAAAGAGACAATTATATTTGGAGAGTTCACTCACTACTTCCAATATTGGTAGAATAAAAATGAAAAAAAAATCAGTTGAAAAAAATTGAACATTTTAATCCAAATTGACCTGGTAGATATCTAAAATACAAAGCAAACAGAATTTTCATCAAGGTAGACAAAATCACGGGCAATAAACCAAGTCTAAACAATTTTGAAACGAAATTACATAAAAGAACAATTATAAAAGTAGTCTATAAAATCCCCACAGTAACCAACATTTTTAAAAAATAAGTCTTGGGTCAAAACTGAAACCATAATATGTAAAAGAAAATATTTTGAATGGATTAAAAATAAAAACACTGTGTGCAAAACTTTCAGAAAGCATAATTACACCAAGGAGGAAATATATTTAAATCACTGATCTGTGTTTCCACATTAAGAAGCTAGAAAAAAAAGAACAGATTACACTGAAATAGAGAAACTGAGTAGTAAAAATGAAAGCAGAGTGAGTGACATAAAAAGCAGAAGGGCAAGGGGAAAAGAATCAATGAACCCAAACATTGCTTCCTTAAAATGACCAATTATTTTTAAAACCTTTGATAAAGCTGATTAGGAAAAGAAGATATTAATTAGCATCATGAATAAAACAGGAAACACCATGAAGACTAACACAAGAAATGAAAGAGGACCCTTAGGAAATTAAAAGGATAATAAAGAATATAATAACTCAGAAAGTTGTGTCAATAAACTTAAAAACTCAGATTAAACGGACAAATTCCTTACATTATGCAAGGTAGAGAAATGAAATAAAAGTAAATAGAAATGTTAAACAATGCTTTACTCAAGAAATTAAATTTGTATTTAAAAGCCCTCTTGAAGAAGGACAATCCAGGCACAGATGGTATCACTGGTGAATTCTATATTCAAACATTTAAGGAATAAATAATAAGAATATCAGGAAAACTCTTCAGAAAAATATAGGAGTCAAAACTTTCCACTCTAGGTGGAAATTGCTCTAAAACCGACATAGAAAAGGACATCACAAGAAAAGAAAAACTACAGATCAATTTCATTCCTGATCATTTGTGCAAAAAGTCATTACAAAATAGTGAACAAATCAAATCCGACATCACATAAAAAATAAAGCATCATCCTAGGAGTGCAAAGTTGACTTGACATTGACAGAAAACAATCAATGTAGTTTGGTATGTTAACAGAACAAAGAATAAAACTCAGATGATCATTTCAACAAGTGAAATAAAAACAGTTCACAACATTTAGTACTCAATCATGTTACTAACTCTCAGCACATTGGGAGGGCACTTTCTCCAAAAGAAAGAAAGAAATGAGAAAGAAGAAGGAAGGAAGGGGAGGGGAGGGGAGGAAAGAGAAAGAAAAAAAGAAAGAGCATCTATGAAAAGTGTAAAGCTAGCATCTTACTATATATGCTGACATACTTAAGTGTCACTTTAGACTTAGAACAAAGCCAGGGCATCCACTCTTATCACTGATTCAACATTGCACTAGAGTGTACAGTCGAAGTAATAAGGCAAGAAAAATGAAGAAGTAAAATTATCTTTACTTTCAGGTAATGAAATTATGCACACACACCCTCCAAAGGCCACAAACAAAATAAAATACTAAAAATAGAATGTGAATTTGGCTAGATCACTGGGTATGAAGTTCAATATGCAGGAATTAATTTTACTTTATACACGAGGAGTGAACAATGAAAAATGGAAATTTAAAAACCCCACATACAAGAGCATATAACCCTGAAAAATCTTAGGGATAAATTAAATCAAATAGACATAAAACCTGTACCCTGAAATCTATGAAACATGGAGGAGATAAATCAAGTAAGACAAAAATATAAACAGATATACGATGCTCATGGATGGAAACAATATTTTTAAGGCTTACTGAGAAATACAAAAAAGGTCTTTGGAGGGGTGAAAATTGATAGGTTTGTGACATTAGTCAAAACTCACTGAAATATGCAATTAAGATTTCATTTCATCACATGTAAATTTTATCAAATGGGCACTGTTTTTCCCCTCTACCATCCCATGTACCTTAAAATCTGGTGGCTGGGTAACTGTACTTCTTATTATCTATGTGACTTCAAATCATGTCCTTGCCTTTTTTTCACATTAAAAAAAATTTGAAGTCAATATCATTTGATTTTGCTGTTATCCTCTTTGTTACTGCCATTTATTAATAACCTCCTCGTTATTTATTACTTTAGCCACTGCTCTAGACCTTTACTTAGTAGCTTCACCATCCATGATGCAGATCTATCCAACACCAAGGCATCTTATTCCTTGGACATCTGTACCTTTAGGACAGAGGTCATCAGAATTACCTGGAAACTTGTGAGAAATAAGAATCTTTTGGCTCCCTTTGAGTGAGAAGTCCTCAGGCAGTGAAATTCAGCAGTCTGTACTCTAATAAGCCTCCCATGTGATCCTGGGAGTCACTAAATTTGGAGAATGACTGTGGTATGGAACTTGTCCTTGGCTCTCTCTCTGGTAACTATGCATATGCTTCTGTATTTCCTTTGCTCTCCTCAATATCTTTGCCATCTCTGAAATTAACTTTAAGCCAATCAATGTACTCCATGTCTCTAAGCTTCAGTCTTTCCAGTCTAGAAATTTTGCAATCTTTTGGGGACTTTTGGGACATTGGTCCTAACCCTTTGTCAAACTCTATCATCTGTGGTAGTCACTAAAGCTATTTCAATTATTTCTGATGGTTCCTTTCTGAAACATGGTAGAATTAACTGGTACTTCAGTATTTCTCAAAATTAGATGACACCATGTGATTTGCTTAGGCAAATGAAACAGAAGTGACATGTGACATTTTAATTGCTGGTGCAAGTCACTGACCCCCCTCTCCTTCTTGTTGCAGTGACTATGGTGAGACAGAGCTTCATCAGCCAGGTTCCTGAATAGTCACAGTGAACAGAGGCCATTTCCAAATTTCATGGCAAATAAACTTTGCTCTTGATTAACCATTGAAGTGTGGGTAAGGCTTGGGATGAATCACAGAGTAACTTAGCCTCTTCTGATGCATATGGCACCCCCTTCCCCACCCATGCTAAGTTTCTCTGATTATGGCCCTATCCATCCCTTGAAAACAGCCTTCATCCATCCCACTCTCACCATCCTTCCTTAGTAATTCTGCCTCCCCTCCAAATCTGGTCCTTTAGACAGAACTCTGTAAAGAAACAGATCAATAGGAGGTGCACATGTCAAAAGACATTTATTTTAAGAGAGTGAATTATGCAGTTTGGAATGCTGGAAAATAGGGACCAAAAGTTAGGGACTTCAATCTTTTTTTTCAGTTAAGTCCTCAACTGATAGGGTAAGGCCTCCCCCATACAGGGAGGGTGTTCTGATTTACCAATCTATTCATTTAAATGTTAATTTCACTTAAAAATGCCTTCACTGAAACATATTGCATAGTATTTGATCAAGTCTCTGGGTGCCATGGCGCATCCAAATTAACACATAAAATTAACCATTATACCTAGGTATGCCTGACTCCTCACCTTCTCTGCCTCTGCTCACAAGATGCTGACTGTGGCTGAAGGATCTTATAAAACAGGTCGGGTAGTCCTATTTCAGTAAACCGCCATGCATCAGAAACAGGCATTTAACCCAGTGAGGTCATCCTACTACATTTCCTAAGTAAATTTAATTTCACAGTGCTGGAGATAATGACTTCACAGTTCTCTTTCCTCACATATCTACTGTCCTTCCACACCCCCTGATCACCTCGCCTTGTGTTTCAAAGGTAGATGCAATCTGGTATAGACTCTCCATCTTAGATTCACCAGCAACCCTCACCTGACTGTGTCTGTCCACAAACCCTGGGCTTCTCTCCTGTTGCTGTAATAGTCATCCCATCCCATTCCTTGACTTGTGCTCTGTGCCCTCAACTGTACTGGTCAGTTTTTAATGTTGTGACAAAAAGCCCCCAAAATATCATCTTAAAGGAGGAAAAATTTATTTTGGCTCATGGTTTCAGAGATTTCAATCTGTGGTTGGCCTGCTCCATTGCTTTGGGCCTGAGTAGAATTAGAATATTGAGGCAGAGGAAGCTGCTCACCTCATGGCAGCCAGGAAGCAGAAAGAGCAAGAGGTCAGGAATAAGATACACCCCTCAGGACATGTCCCCAGAGAACTATTTCCTCCAATTAGGCCTCACTCCTACAGTTTCCACCGCCTCTCAATCCATTCAAATATGAACCTTCAATTGACTAGTTCCTGTGGGTCCTCAGGATCTTGTCACTTCCTCAAAGTCCCACCTCTGAGCATTGCTGCATTAGGGACCAAGCCTTCAATACATGAGTCCTTGGAGGATATCCTAGATCCAAACCAAAGCACCTACCTTCCTGCTTTCTCAAGTGTTGTTTTCTCATTCTTTCTCATTTTACTAATACCATCAATCTCTTTTTTTTCCCTCTTCCTTATCTAGTATAAAGTACCATTCACATGTCACCTCCACTGAGGGGGCCTTGGAGATAGTGATTACTGAAGCAAACCACTCCTATTACCACCTTGTTATTATGTTTGTCCTCTTCCTAAACATTCATAGTACTATTTGCAATACGTATGTGTCTGTGTAATTATTTGCACGTACACCTGCTCGTATCTGTCTCAGTCTACTAGCTCAGAAGTGAAGCAAGGGTGGCTTCCTATGCTCTGTGACTGCTGTACCCTGCCCACCACCAGTCTACATACTGCATGGTTTAATGGCCACTCTTTCCAACAGAATTGCAACCAGCTTGAATCCTTCCCTGGAAGAGGAGCAGTGCTATAAAGTAGCATCTGAGTCTGCAGAAATGTAGTTCTGGCTAAAAACAGCACTTAACGATTTGCATAACAAAGCAGGGCACTTAACTTCTGAGTGTAACACACCTGCATCCTCAGATTTGCCTGGAACACTGGGGAGGATATTTGCTTAAAATCCTTCCCCAGGTAGAGGACCGCTTCCACACATAGGGAAGGGAAGCTACCTGCGGCTTTCAATGGAGACACCTTGTTGTGCTTTGTTTCTGTCACTGTCCTTGTTTGTCAGTTTTAAGTTTCGTTTTCGGCTATCCTTCCCATCAAGATTAACAAACAAACAAGCAGAAAATCTTGCATCCCATTTTGAGACATGTCCCGCCAAGGCTACATTTCCCACTTTATTTATGTTGTTTCCTTGGGACACATTTCCAGATGTGGATCCATGGGGTTCAAGGGCACGCATGCTTTTTAAAGGTTTTTAAACAGGAAGCCAAATTGCCCTCCAGAAAAGCAGAAACCGTTTATTCTTCCCCAGGCCTGGGCTGAGAGGCCTACCGCCCCATGGCCTCGGCTGCCTGCACACCATTCTTCTCTAGTTTTTCCATTTTAGTACCGGGGTGGGCTTCCTTTCCCACTGAGGGGGAGGGCAGAGCTGGCTGGCACTGGCTCTGCCCTTGCCACAGGTGCTAACCCCTTCCTAACACCCCATCAGACCGCCCACATGTGTGTGTGGTGGAAGGCGACCCCAGTCATCTCCAATCTGGCCTTGCCAGGAACTCCGTGTTGCAAAACCCTGACTCTTCCTCTCTTGGAATGCAGGACACTGCACCCTGGGATCCCTGCTCTGCCACCCTCTCTACCTCTAATACCATATCCTCCCAGCAGCCTCCACAATAATGGACACATTTTCAGCTTTCTCAGGTCGGGCAACTTATCAAAGAGAACTCAGTGGCCTCACGCAGAGCTGCAAGTGAGTCTTAGCGGCTGATGGCACAAGTACATCATGCAGGGACTTGTGCTCCATTTTCATGGATTATGGGCTCCGACCTGGGAAATGAAGTTTCCATCCAATACACGCAGGGCTCTGCTGAGCTGCAGAAACTTTCTCAGGCAAACAGCTTTTCTTCCTTTATTGCCCTCCAAATTTTATTATTGTTTAGGGGGATACAGGGATGGAATACACAAGTCATTGCTGCCAGAATTTATAGGGCTAAACCAATCTGCAACGTTGTCATTAGCTGTAAGATAAAAAAAGATGATGGAGCCGCATGTGTCTAGTTTATGCTACCTTGTTCCCATCAGGTGGTTAATGTCTGCACCGTTCTGGTGAGCACGTTAGTAATAATAATAGTAACAGTGTTCACCGATGGAGCACAGTATGTACCAGGTACTCAACTAAGGGTTTAGGAGCATTGTCTGAAATAATCCTCACAATATTATTAAACATGAGCCACCTACATAGTGCAGATGGAGAAACTGAGGCGCAGAAAGGCTGAATCAGAGTGTTAAAGTCTTCACTAGTCCATGCAGAGTCTGAGGAGCAGTTGAAGCATGGTGCATGGTGCAGTCTGTGAAAAATGCAGTTTCAGATTTCATCCCAGTGTTTGCATTTTCACAAGGCCCTTGAGTGATTTATGCTCACTTTACAGTTTGCAAAGTAGTGTGTAAGTTACATAGCTAGTTAAGAGAGGACCTGCGATTCAGACCACTGGCTCAATGATGCTCAAAGTGTAGCTCCCTTTTTCTCATTCAGTGGCAAAATGAAGAAATTCTCCGCATTTAGACAGGGCTAGTACTGTGTGACATACTACCATTCCCTTGCTGGGGTGTGTGTGTGTGTGTGTGTGTGTGTGTGTGTGTGTGAATTGTTTTCTATCAGTGTAGGAATATCCCTACTGAGGTAGTAATATCTCTGTTGTAATGGGGTATGAAAATAAAGGTGTTTTTCATGAATAGAGATGCCTGTTTGTCGCATGTTCATCTGTGACACTAAGGGATTACTTACCTATCATTAAGATACGAATGCTTTATCTGTACTATTTTGCCTGTAGCACAAATCGTATTAAACGCACAAACTATTATGCCATCTATCCATTGAGTTGTATTCCAGTCCTATGTAATATAGCATAAATGATGAAAATAGATCCAAGGCAATTTGTCAAACAGACTCCACGTTCTCACTCTCCTGCCTGTACTTGATTTTGATAGAAGGAACTAAATCCAGAGAGCTGTGAGCACTTGGATCTCTTTTGTGGCATGAAGTTACAGCAAGCATTTGTAAGCTTTTATTATTTATAAAAATCCATATTCTCCTAAATGGCACACTTGCACATAGCCTGTGAAGCATACTAGTTAGTCTATATCATTTTGCTTCTCCCAGGGCAAGAGTGCCCCACTTTTCAACAGCTCATCCCCTCCTTTCTTCCTAATGGCCACACTCCAGTGTTGCAAGGTCTACTAGAGGTGTTTCCACTCCTGGACTGTCTTGTCTTTTGTCTGCCTGTTTTATTTATTTTCAACATTTAATACATTAGTGTTCACTTACAGAGACACCAGAAAGCAATCTCTCTTCTTTAATAATGAATACACTCAGCAAGGAAATGCAGGGCTTTTGTCTCTAAAAACTACAAAAGAAGGCAGGAAAACAGATGCCCTTTTATTGATCACTTGCTAGGTTCTATCTATCTATCATCTATCTATCTATCTATCTATCATCTATCTATTTATCTATCGTCTGTCATCTATTTATCATCTATCTGTCTATCGTCTATCTATCATCTATCTATTTATCTATCGTCTGTCATCTATTTATCATCTATCTGTCTATTGTCTATCATCTATCTATCTATCATCTATCTATCCATCTATTTATCCATATATCCTAAAAAATATTCTGACACTGGCATTATGAATCCCACTTTGCAGTTAAGAAAACTGATGTTGGGCTGGTAGAGTGGCTCAAGTGGGTAAGCACCTGCCTAGCAAGCAAGCATGAGTCCCTGAGTTCAAACCCCAGTACCAGCAAAAAAAGAAAACTAATGTTGACAAACCACTGATAATACACAAGTTAAAAACTTCTAGCATGAAGTTTGAACGTATTTTTATCAGCAGAGGGAAATATTTTTCTTCTCCCCATGCCAGCAGTAACATTTCTCACAGAATCTAGACCACACGCTCCTTTATTTTATTCATTTGTTTGTTTGGCCAGGCTCTCCTTTGGCCACTGATTTCTTACCATGATAGGGCTAAATCACAGATTCCAGAGCATTTTTATTCATGTTGAATACAAATGGTTTCTTCAAGCCCTTGGAGATGTATAAACTGAAATAAAAAAACAAAAGAAAAGAAAAGTGAGGGAGAGAGAGAATTACATTCAAGGCATATGGCTTTGAATTTGGTTTATTGTAATTGTCTTCTTGCAGGTACATTTTCATATTGATTATAAAATTATAGAGTGGTGCTGGTGACTAGTGAATTTTAAGTACACAGGGATGACAGCAGCACTCAGATGACAAACTCCACCAGCAGCCAGGTGGGGCAACAGTTCCTGGGATGGACTTTAGGTATCTGAAGCAACAGGGGTTTTATGCGACATCGGAGAACAATCAATGGGAGATTGGCAAGCGGGGGTGGGCTGTAGCTTGATGATGGGAAGTAGCTCTTGTAGCCCCTAATTCCTAAGGATCCTGTCTCTGCAGCATGGGGAAAGTCGTTCTCTAGGAAATGGTTTTCTATTGGTGCTCCAGGGAGGGCAACAGGATTGGTGGCAGTCTTACCTGATTTCTGTGGTGTGAGCACAAGCCATCAATGGGACACCACTAAACATAGATTTATTTGGTAAAAGACTCACACACTGGCTCCATGTGAAGTGTGCACACCACTGGTTTAGGAGTCTCTTAAGTCCACTTTTCTGGGTGGCTTCCAGGAAGCAGACATGAAAACAGGACCAGGAGTGCAGGAGACTTGGGGGATGCCTGGTGGGACAAAGTGGAGGAAGAACCCACGTAGACAGGAGAGCTTCCTCAGGTGGGTAGCTCCTCCAGAGCAGGGACTATGCTTTTTTCCTCACTCTGCCTCCTGCACAGAGTTTGGCATAAAGGTGGCACTTAATGAACATTTGTTAAGGGAATAACTGAAGGCTGTCTGGCAGGCGAACACTATTTAAATTGCATGTGGCATCACTTCATAGCTGAGAGGTAACAAACACTGCGAATCGTCTTTTCCAGGGCTGTGTTCTTAGCTGCGGCATCCTGATACAAGGAGGCTGTTTATCCATTCTGTTGGGCTGAGCATGATTTTTAATGTGTCTATAAAGAGCGGTTTTCAAGTTTAATTGCAGCGGCATCCCTTTCACACGTGCCCTTATCTTTGACCGCACTTTCCTCCTGGAAACTCCGCCTGGTTTTTATGACCCTTCTACACATAATAAAGCATCCAAACAACTTTTTCATGTCAGCTTCAATGAGTTCTGAGAGTGCAACAGTTGTCACCCTCCTCTGAGTACAGTTTTATGGCTCCTGCTTTCATTCTACAAGGCTAAAGCAAGTCAGGTGATAAATATCAGTCCTAAGACCATGAGTGTGATAAACTATTTCCTTCCAAGATCAACTCATCCCTTATAACTTAGGAAGCCAGAAAAAAAGAACACTCAAAGACACTCTGGACTTTTATTTGCTTCTTAATTCTACTATATTTTCCAGTTTCAACATTTCCAACCCCCATATAATTAAGCTTCCAGTAAGAAACATGTTTCTTTTGTTGTAGAGAAATTATAGGATGCCCATATGCCATGTATTAATATTAATTTGAATATTAGTTTAAAGCAGAGCAAATAAATGTAAACAGGTAAATGCAAGTATAAAATTAATGCAAATGAAGAGACCTTCTAAAACAAGACACCTGGGAGGATCCACTTTCTAAAGTCAACAGTGCACTTAAAATGTGTGAACATTAGATTAGCAAGAGTCTGTTTGAAAAAGGACCGGACCCCAAATTGAGAACTTTCTTCATATCTCCAGAATAAATAGAGAATGTTAAGAAAGATTCAGACTTTAGGACTTAAGTCACTCTGAGAACCACTTCTCAGATGTGGTGGTCCACTTCTCCCATCCATTTAGCCAAGGGGCCTTCACAGACATTAGGACAGTGTCCCCTATATATGCAGGAATCTGAGGGTTAGCATTAGGCCCTATGCTCTAAATAGACCTCTTGAAAGCCCTCAATCCTGTCATCAAGGTGAGACCTCCTAAGGCCAAAGGGACAGGCCATCCAAGGCCCTCTTTCCCCTCCCCTTTCATATTTCCCAAATGCAAACCCCAGAATTCCTTGCCTAAAGCCATAACCCACTTCTGCCTTCCAAGGCCTCTTCCTTGTCTGAATTCTCCTGGGAGGGAGACTCTGCCAATGCGTAAAGACAAATGTCTCCAAGGGCTGTGTGGTCTATAGCCTTAAAGGAGGTTCTTGAGCAGGTTGGAGTCAGGGTATGAGTCTTGGGGAGAGGGCTTAGGGCTCCTTTTGCCCCCCTGTCCCTTCACTAGAAATACCAGGATCACTCTGACTGCAGAGGCAGAGTTAATGCTGTGGAAACACACACCTGCCCTCTTGAGCCAATGTTCAGGTAGGAAAGGAAGACAGTTTTTTTTAAAGCAAGTACTTTAAAATAGCAACGAACATGATAGCTAGTGAGAAATGCTGGAAGACTTGATTTAGGTAAATCAAATAGTTGAAATGGCTGCAGCATCATTAAATTTTCCTTTATACACACACACACGTCAATGAGTTCTGAGAGTGCAACAGTTGTCACCCTCCTCTGAGTATACACAGAGAGAGAGAGAGAGAAAGAGAGAGAGAGAGAGTGAGAGAGAGTGAGAGAGACCACAGATATCTCTTCTTATTTTATTTGTTTTTGGCTAACAGAAAAGTATATTCATTGGTGCAAATAACAAAGAACTATAAAGGATAAAAGTAACCTGAGACTTAATCTCATCACTCGGAAATATCCGCCATTGGTATGCTATTGACTACATTCCTTCTGAACTTTGCCATTCAGAAAGTCTGAATGAACTTGACCAACACTTCATGATCCTTGCTAGGTGAGATGGTTATATCCCTTTTGCAGATGGCTAGGCAGGTGGGGGGCACCCATGGACAGAGAAGGTCTTACTCTCCCCTAGATCAGATGGGAAAGTACTATTTAGACAGGGACCTCTCTCATTGTCATAATGGTACCAGAGTTCATGCACTGAAAGGGAATAGGTGCTCTTCCTGGGCTCCCTCTTCAACAGCCTCTGTTCCAGAAATCCCCAGTAGGCTCTTTCCTTCTGTCCTGTCCTCTGCTGACCTTTCTGGTTCAGAATTCCATTTCCCATGGCTTTTAGGAGTGGGCCGCTAGCATTCTCATCTCCATGGAGCAGGAGAGCGTTGAGTAGAATTTGCAAACAAGAAGAGTACACTGTATCAAACTGATGGGTGTGCAAGGCAGGTGAAGGCAGAGTTGAGAGCAGGCGGTGTTCATGGTGAGGGTGAAGTGAAAAGGGAGTTTCCAAGTGTGAATGTGATGGAGAATGGTTGATCAGGAATTGAACTTCCAGGCTCTGGCAGCCACATTGTAAGTAACCAGCAGTGTTAACCTGCTATGTTATTAACATGTTCCACTAACCTTCATCCTCCATCTCTCATTCAGCCCACAGATTACCTCCGTGAAAACCAATAGCACCTTTCCACATGCCTCCGATAGTTCACAGAATAAAATTAAGTCACTAAGTACCAGCTGCAAGCCAACATTTATAATTCCTGGTGTTCTGAATAACCACCTACCTTCAGAGAGGGAATAGCAATGGAATAAAATATTGATCCATGTGTATTTAATAACACTTTAATAGATCAGAAATCAAGTGTAGATTTTCCAAAAGATCTCAAATTAAGGACTTATTTTGTATATGCTGTTATAGATAGGGAAAACTAGCTTTCTCCTCCTCCCCTTCCTTCTGTGGG
Organism: Castor canadensis; assembly: GCF_047511655.1. Classification (NCBI taxonomy): domain Eukaryota; kingdom Metazoa; phylum Chordata; class Mammalia; order Rodentia; family Castoridae; genus Castor; species Castor canadensis. Next base: position 11,896,858 of record NC_133388.1, on the reverse strand, counting down.
TGGACTCTCTGCAGACAAGCAAGTGACTCTAATTCACATTTTAAAATTAAAGAACAAGGCAGGCAGGCATTCATGTTACATATACCTTAAGTATGGAAGGAGGAGATGGTACCCTATATCAGGGAGCTGTGTGACTTTAGGAAAAGCATAAGTTCTCTGTCCAGTGTGACTTGAGATTCAAAAACTTGTACCCACACACACAACTGGATCAGATCATCAAAGCCCCAAACATTCTCCTCTCACTAAATTTACTGTCCATATTCACATGACTTTGCTCTTCCACTTCCTTGGTCAGCTTGGCTTTGACATCCAGGGAAGTTATGACTGCTGCCTTGATAACTTGATTATTCACTTCCAGGACTTCCTAAATTAGCTATCAAGACTTCTTAAGCATAAAACACAAAACAGATGGTTTCATCCTGACCTTCTTCCATCCTCAGTCAACACTAGCTAAGCCCTGCACTGAAAGCCCAGCCTTAAAGAAAATTCCCATTGGAAATAAATTCTGATCTTACCTCCTCGCCCTGGATATACTGCTTTAAGTGTCTCCATCTCTTCAGTAAGCGATAAACTTGGCTTGTTCTCTTTATTGACAGGTTGTGATGCTGATGTTTGGAGAGCCAGCTTTCTATAAGATCCCTCACGGTAGGGTTTGTGTGGAGATGAAATGTGATGGTGTTTGGCAAAGACCTGGGAAACCTTAAACACAGAGAAGTGCTCTCAGTGGCTCCTGAAAATATTATAAGGATGGATGTAGAAAGGATCCGGTATTTGTAGCTTTTTAATTTATATATTGACCTAAGACATGTACCTTTTTAAATATAAAACTAATATTCAGCTAAAATCCAAAACACTAATAGTTCACTTTTTTCTTACTTTAATTAATTTACTTTGTTGCAAAATAAATATATACCTCCATCTTCAAGAGACAGATCCACTTAGGAATTTGCTTCTTTCATTCTTGCATCTCTTGACCATTGTAATAAATTCTTAATTTTAGAATTTGGTTTTACAAATCACATAATCTACAGAGCTTTAAGCCTTATAGTTTAATATGATTCCTTGACAATTAAAAATAAAAATGGCACGTAAGTAAATCATAAAGGGAATGTAGGTCTTGGTGGTGATCATCATTTATACATAGAGAAATCATTGCTTTAAAAGTAATGAATTATTTACCTTTGTACTCATTCAAAGAGTATGTTCTCAGGCTCTGCTAGATGTTAAATGCTTTTCTCATAGCCTAAAAACATTACATTAAACTAGACATAGACCCTGCTCTAAGAGTAGAAGAGAAATGTAAAGAAATGTATATAAAAGCAGCCATTAGCAAAGGCAACAGGTGTGAAAATTTTCAAAGTTGTAGAGTCTAAAAGCTGAGGCATTCCAAGTTGAAAGAGGTCTTTCCTACTTTCTCATTGCTATGAGGTGATGAGAAGACAAGAGAGGGGCATTAGATTCAGGAAGAATCCCTGAGTTGACCTTTCATTTGGCCCATGATGTCCATATGGGATTTCACTATGCTGAAAGCAAATGCCCTGAAAGGCTTTGTTTGACAAGTCCTATGGGAGAGGTTGAATCAAAGAGCCATGTGTTTAGGGACTCAGAGATGGTAATTGAGCACACAGTAAGTGTACCATGAATGTTTGTGGAATGGCTGAGCAGAATGGAGGAGACCTTGGGGACAAGCCTGGTTGGATCCACTGGATCTTATTCGGTGGAATTAGCAGACTGGGCACATCAGGAAGGGGAACCCTGTGAACGGGGATAATGGGACAGCTGAGGATGGTGAATCTGAGACTGGGGGCAGTGCAGGCAGAAGTGTACACAAGTTTGCTTTCTGCTGCACCTTGTCATTCATGGAGCCTTACAATGGAAGGTAGCTTCCTGGATGTCCACCTAAACTTCCAGGCTACTTGAGGTTAGCCTTGGTGATCCAGATAGTGGAGCCAAAAGTGGACTCGAGATTTGTGAGTCTCCTAACAAGATTTGTGCTTGATCATTCCCTGCCAGTCACAGCACTACTTGTCCTAGCTCCAGAAGGAGAGCAGGCCACTGATAAGCCACTTGCCATGTACTGGGGACATACTGAGAGTCCACTGCTTTGTGTACTTTGTCACAGTTGAATTCTCAATAGCACCATGAGTAAGGGGTTAATGTGCTCTTTGTACATATTGGGAAAGTCTCAAACAGTTTCTGAAGGGTGCTAACAGGGAACCCAGCTGGAGACATAGAACCAGACACTTGCATTGACAATGTCTGACCCCCAGACCACAGCTCATAGTCAAGACACACTGACATTTATTGTGATACCTGTTGTATTCCAGGTATACACTGGGTACATGAATACAATCCATCTCTGTCCACACTCAGTTTCTGTGATCTAGGTGTTAAGATGTCATCACTTACACATAAGGAAACTGATACTTCAAGGGAGGAAGAGCGAAGGAATGGGGCTCAGAATCCAGAGTCGTTTGGTCTGACCTCAGAGCCAGTGGCATCTCTCACCTTTCATCCTGGCCTTACTCAGCAACCAGGGCCTTGGGGACATGTCCTTTTTAAAGCCCCTAATTTTACAGAAGTGTCACTTGGAGAAACAAGAATGGAAATCTCACTCTAAAACATCTCCAGAATGTGGTAATCCTAGGAATAAGAATGACAATAACAATATAACATGGTTATATTACTAATTTATGTCATAAATAATAATTATAATAACATACTATGTCATACAATGTACAATGTGTCCATATTTACAATGCACTATATATTATCATATTTAACATGGCTATGATATATTAGCATAACAGATCATATCATAATCTACATTCATATACCATATTGATTGACTATGATATGATGTTACATGGTATTATATGAAACTATATTATTACATTAGCATACATTAGGATGTGGAGTGAATGAATTGAGCACATGGTATAAGGACAAATAACATATAATAATATCATAAGTTATATCATACTGTTAGTGCTATACTTTGTTTTGGTATTAATATAGAATGCCATATATAAGACAATAAACACAATACAATGTAGTCACTGTCATCATCAACATTGGTAAATGAGCTTCCCGAAGCCCAGGAGCACTGCCTAGCCTAATAGCACTCTCTAGGGTCAGGGTCTGTGTCTGAGGACAGACACTCAGTCCTCCATGCTTAGCCCCTCAGAGCCTGTTGGGTGCTGTGCCCTGCCCCAATCATGGGTCCCTGTAGAATTAATGAAAAAGCTCCTTTCAGCTCACATGCTGCCTGAGTCTGGCATGTTGTTTTCACTCACCAGTTTCCATCAGATTCCTACCCAATAGGTTGGTGCTGTATTGAGGACAAGGGGCCTATACTTGCCATCAGCATGGATGGGTGTCCTTCTAGTGCTGGGTGTGCTTGCCAGGGACCATCAAAGTTGACAGAATTTCAGAAACCAAGAACATAAATCACAAAAAAGTGACCTGAGTGTCTGGGTCAGGTTTCTGCACCAGAATGGTGAACTGAATGCCTTTGCAGGAATATGGCTTTGCCAAGAGGTGAAAGGCACCTCATGAGGCTGGCTGCATACTTGGGAAGTGCTTCTCCCTCTCATTTTCACTTAAGAAACATTGGCTAACTCACCAGCTCTCCTTGCTCTTTCCCTCTCCCTACTCTTCCTAGTTGAAAGTGAGGTACAGTGATAAGAACAGGAGCTTTGGGGTCTGATCCCCCACTTAGTGCTGTGTGAATGAGGCATGCTACTAGCTACCTGATGTTCACTTTCTGCCGCACAGGCTTTGCATGTCTAGTAAATAGTGCTATGGTCTGGGACTGGTACTTTGAACACCACTGGAATAGGACAGCACATTAAGATATAGGAAAAAGAAAGGGCAGGGGTGGATATAAAGTTTTTTTCAAGAGTTCATGCTCTCCCTGAATTTGAATTATACATTCACACTTTTGGCCATGTTGTTTTCAAGACCACCTACCAAACTGCTATTTTGCTGTCACACCAATGCAGTGTTTGACCAAATGACTTCCTGGGTCATGGGATAGGGTAGAAGGAACCGGTTTTGAGGCAAGGCCTTCAAAGGCATTGCTTTTTTTGGTAAGACTCTCAGATGCCTGCCATTTACCACAAGCTCAGTGGGTGTTAGGTGGCTACTGTCCAAGGGGAAGGAGGAAACACATGGCACAAACTTGAACCTCATTCGGTCTAGATGAAAGTCCAATTAACCATCACGCTGAATCAGAGCACTCAGCCAAGCTCCAGCCCAGCTCAGCCAAACTGCAGATGACCTGTAGAGTCATCAGTGTGAAAATGTTTATTATTGTTGCCACTGAATTCTGAGGTAATATGTTGTAATAGCACGAATGGGGCAATTGTTGACTGACACACAACAGTGTGTCCATATTATGCTGGGCTCCTCTTTCCAGAAAAGAAAGAAAAAAAAGCTTTATTTATTGTCTACCATGTGACCAGACTGTACTTGTCATCTTTTACCTAGGAATACTGTGTTTCAATAATTTTAGTATATGTCTCTCTAAACCCTTAAAAACGTGGTTCCCAGTAATTACAACTTTGATTTGTATGAGCTTCCCTCTTCCAGAAACTCCTAACCTTGATCCTGATGTATCCTAACCCCAGCAAGTATCTCTCTCTGCTGTGAGTCTCTACAGGCTTTAACAGTCACCAGAGGATCTGCTTAGGGTCCCCTAACTACCACTGTGCCTTTGCTTCATCCTAACTCATACCTGAAAAAAATACAAAGAAAAATAAAATATAAAATCTGAACTTTAGGATTTGAGGGAGAGGCATCTTGCTTTGTTGCTTCTCATTTTTCTTCTTATGAATAGGAAGGATTGACATAAAAAAGTACTTCAAGGGCTGAACTCTCCTACTGAACACAAATGCAGAGAAATTCTGTATATCTTTAAATGTTTTATATGTCCCTGTCATATATAATTTATTATGTTGTGAAGCTGAGTCCTTCTTTGAATGAAAATTTTACTGTCAGAGCCTGGGGTACTTTAGTGTGATGATTTAAAACTCCCAATGTACTCGTAGCAAATAGCACATTTTTATGACAGCGTGTTTGTCCAAGAGGTCAGCTTTCAGCACAGTAGGAAATGTCCCCAGTAAAACTATTTCAAAGAGAAATATGTCTCCCAGACTAATTCTTCTTGCAATTCCAGCCAGAACTGGGGTCCATCTTTCAGGAAGGTATGGGGTAGCGGGGCTGTTCATTTATTTTGAGACTTTGAGCTGGGTCTGCAGAGAATTGGGGTGAATCCCATCTTTGCAGTCTGCTGGCTGCACCTCATGCTTTGCAGCTGTAACATGAGGTTAATGAATCCAACTTCCAAGTGTGAGGATTAAATGAGACAGCCATTTGTCAAGGTGCCTGGTCCATAGTATTACTATTTCAGATTACGAAGACGACTACTTTGAATTAAAAGCAGTACTACTATGGGACATGACAACCTCCTATAGAAAGAAAGGGTCCAGTGAGCCCTTAGGCAAAGACTTGGGGAAAATCTAACCAAGACTCCCAAGATTCAAAAGCCAGGCATGGGCACCAAAGAAAATAAATAGAGACATGCTAGTAACAAATATTTGCTAAAGAATAGTGTGCATTGAGAAAATACACATTCCTGCCTCATTCTTACCCTCTTCCCTGTCCTCCGAAATTCTGGGAGCTCCAGACTAAGAAAGACGGTAGGCTTTCATTCATCCATCCATCCATCCACACATCTGTCCATCCACCCAAACATCTCTCTGTCCATCCACCCAAACATCTATCTGTCCATCCATCTATCTGTCTATCCATCCATCCATCCACCCATCCAATCACTCATCCAAACTTTATTTACATATCCATTTCATCCATCTTTCAGTTAATCTATTATACAAGCAGACTGTGGTACATACTAGCTAGGTTCTGCACATACCAAGAAGGAATTCTGAGTCCTTGGCCTCAAACACAGAGATTAGTTGAGAAGTTCAAGAAAAGCCACATTTTCAAGATGATACACTCAGTGCCAAAAGAAAAAGGGAATGGAGTCTTAACAAGCATGAAACAGGGATATACTTTCTGATCTAGGGAAATCCAAGGGGCCTGCTAGGTGCCTGAGCTGAGGGTCCTTTTGTTGTCAAGAGAGAGGCATGAGATAAGACATTCCAAACAGAAGGAGCAACTGGCCCAAGACCTGAACCTGAGGCTCTGTCGGCATAGGATGCCATAACAAAATGCCATACACAGGGAGTCTTAAATAAGATAAATGTACTTGCTTATATTTCTGGAGTCTAGAAGTCCAAGATCAAGGAGCCAGGAAGTTTGGCTTCTGGTGAGCCCCCTTTAAGCTGTCTTCTCATTACATCTTTCCATAGTCTTTCTTCTGTACAGACATGGAAAGAGAGAGCTCTGGTGTCTTTTGTTCTTCATATCAGACATCAATCCTATTGGTTCTGGGTTCTACACTAAAGACCTCACTGAACCTTAACTGCTTCCTTAACAACCCCATCTCCAAATATAGCCACACTGGGGATGAAGGTCTTTAGCATATGAATTTGTGGTGGGAGGTATAATTCAGTCCATACCAAATGGTGACTAAGAGTTCACAGAAGTGGCACTAGGAGATGGATGGACAGGAAAGTTAAGCAGGGCCTGGGTCCCAAAAGGTCACAAATAACCAGAGACCCAATACCTTAGTGTGAGAAGGTGCCTGCTTCTGGCTAAAAGAGTTCAAAGGCAGGAGACTGTAGCTCTATAGAGTTAGCATTCCATTCAAACACCCCTCCTCCAAAGCACCTTCACAGGAAACATAGCCAGACTTTTTATGATACCCAAATTCTGTTTCCCACTGCTTCTCCCTGAGCTAGAGGCTTCTGACCTCAGAAGCCTGCAGGCTTGATTGGGGAGTGACTCTCTTGAAATCCAGGTGTACACTGATGGGTTCTGATTTAAGATTTCATTCCCTTTGAGATGAACCTAAGTGGAAGCTGTCTCCAGAGGAGGCTAAACTCATTCCTGAGATCTGTGCAAACAGATTCAAACCATGTGCGTGATGCCCAGGAAATTTGCACGAGGCAAGGGGCCTCCAACAGAATGGAAAGCCATGTTCTCCAGGCACAGTACTTGACATCCTTCCTCCCAGGCAAGCAGGTGGATGCCCTCTGCACTCTAAGCCTCCTTCCATCCTGACCTCCATCCCTGCTGAACTTATTAAGTTGGTATCAGGTTGACGTGCCCCTTCCTGTTAGTACACAAATTGTCTGAGTGCTGCAGAATCCTGCGTCTGTCCTCCTGCCTGTCACTTCAGCCGCCTTTTAGTGATGTTAAAAGAAATCTCGACTGTCACTCACATCACCCATTCACTTTGTTCCCTGGCTGTGACACTCTTGTTGTGTTTCTCCCACTGCCACCACCGACTCTTGTGAATTAGCATTTGCCAAATTTATAAGCGCTCATTAGTCTGAATAAATTTAAAAGCTCCTGCTCCTGAGTTTTAAAAATGTAACCAGGCTTTTCCTTGGATATAATTGAGGCATCTGAGAAAAGTAAATTACAGTCTGACTCCCAAGTAGACATTTTATGAGTTTAAAGCCAAAGGGTCTCTTTGTAGCATCATGTGAGCTATAAATATCTGGGGATGGAGAAATCAAATAATAAAATCCCCCTAATCAATTATCCTTTCCCCTGTTTGTTGTGTACCCTACCTTCTCTCTCTCTCTCTCTCTCTCTCTCTCTCTCTTTCTTTCAAACACACACACATACACAGAATATCAATAAGTCCATTGGACTCACCAATAGAACTCAGTCAGCAGAGCATGTGGTTCCTCAAATCCAGACCCATGGCTATATGCATCAGAACCATGTTGGAATGCCTGAGAAAAATGTGATTCACTATACATCTCCTCAGATCTGTGGGCTCAGAACCCTCACAGCTGAGGCCTGAGAATTTCTGTCCACTAGATCAGGATGTCTAGCACACTTGAGACTTCCTTTTGCAATAGCTTAGACATGGACATTGGAGCCATTTAGACAAGAGATAATTCAAACTCCACTACAGTCTCACATGATGGTACAGAACAAGTTGTTAAGCCTCTCTGATGATACTCATCTCATAATACTGATGATGTGATAAAAAGAAATGTTAAGCATCTATCATTCTAGATAATTGACATGCAATCAAAGGAAGCTGTTATAATTATAGTTCAGTCAGGTCAATATCCTATCGATCAGGGTTAATCAGGTCGCTGGTTCTTGAAATCCTCTGAAAGCCAGACTTCCCTAGCAATACTTGCTCAAAGAATGTTGGTTTGAGGAGCATTATTTTAGTCCCCATTAAAAGAAAGTCCCAGTTGTGGCTGCTGGAGATGGGCAGTGAATACTTTCTTCTACAAACTCAAGAAGCCAACTCAGCCAACATAAAATACAAGAGTACAGTGCATAGAATTTTAGATGAAGAAAGGCCTCCAGAAGAAAATAAAGAAAGGTAGGAGGACAGAAAATGACAGGGTGGCATCTTAAACTCCACTATGATTCTCATTATTTTTGATTCTCTCCTCCATGACTCTGTTCTACATCCATCTTGGTTGCTATAACAGAGTATCTTTAACTCATCATATAGATAGCGGAGTTATTTTCGCAGTTCAGGATACTGTTCACAGAACAGGGAACCAGGATTAAGATACCAGCAGATTCAGTGTCCTCCAATGGTCTACTTCTTGATTTATAGATAATGACTTCTTGCTTGTCCGACAGGTCTACACAGTTTCCTGCTGTCTCTTTTATAAGACTCTGTGTTAGACTTTGGGTTGCTCTGACATAAACAACTTAAGTGGGAAAAGATTTACTTCGGCTCCGTTTCAGGGTGATCCATGGTCTATGGTCATTTGGTTCCATTGATTCAGGGAGGTGAGAGAATGTGGTCAAGGAGGTTCCTTACCTCATGGAAGGCAGGAGGGAGAGAAGCATTAACAGGAAAAGGAAAGATAACCCCCAAGGTCATACCCCCAGTGACCTTCCTCCAACCAAGCCCCACTTGCCAAAGTTTCACCACCTCCTGAGAGTCTATTCAGATCCTGAAGCCATGGACAGATTGATCCATTCATGAAAGCAAAGCCCTCATGAGCCAAAAGCCCATCAGCTGCCAATTAAACCTCCTTTACATGGGCCTATGAGGGACATTTCATCTTCAAACCATAACAGGCACTAACCCCATTACCAACCTAATCACCTCCCAAAGACCCCACCTCCTAAAACCACCACATCAAAGCATGGAATTTCAGCACAAGAATTTTAGGGGTCACACTCATTCAGATTGTAGCAACTCTGAACTCCTAGAGACTATGTTTTATTAAGATTTTCTGTGCAAGGCTTAGAGTAGAACCTAGAATACTGCCAAGACTTGTAAAATATTTATTGAATGAAATAGTCAATTTGAAAATTAGACATCATTCTGGATATGCTTGTCTCAACTGCACCAAGGACCTAACAAAACCCTGTCATCATCCTAAAGAATAGAATTTTAGAACTAGAAAGTCACTGGTCTAATTGTCATCATAACACCACTACTTGGTCAAACTTTCCAGAGCTATTTATGGTTTATTTGTTCTGGGAATTAGTCACTTTATCAGTCTAGTAAAGAGCAGGGCTTCTGCTCTGGGCTGAATTGGATATTCTCCCTCCACTGTTTCAAATTCAGAATATGAAAGAAGCTGAAGGTTGGCTTTGAACTCAAAACCTAAGTTTCTAGGTATTTATCTGTACAGGTCTTCCAAAGAGCTCTGACTTCTATGGCTGTAGCTGCTGGGTACCATACAGGGCCTGCCACCTGTCCTGTGGTCCTTCATCATATCCGGGTTAAGGGCAGGCTAAAATATGGACAGATGGAGCTAGCCACATGTTCCCCTACAGGAGTGCATGTCCCTGCTTATGGCTATTTAGGGTGTGGATAGCCATATTCATCACTTCCAACCATTTTTATTTTGAGTCCCTTGGAAAGTACTTCTCTGTAAGAGAACCCCAAAGGTCTCTAGGCATTAATATGGTAGTCTTAGTAAATAAAAAATCCCCACTATGAAAAAACAATGCTGAGCCCAGCATTGTTTGAAAGTGGACTGAAGGAGGGGCAAGTCAGCTTTAAAAGTACTTTCAAAGAAATTACTTGTCTTGGGGAATATACTGTCAATCCATGATATTATTCAGCTACAACAAAGAATGAAATTACACTGTTTGCAGGAAATGGATAGAACTGGAGATCATCAAGTTAAGTGAAATAATAATCCACAAATATCAAGCCAGGTGCCAGGGGCTCACGCCTGTAATCCTAGCTACTCAGAAGGCTGAGTTCAGGAGGATGGCATTTCAAGGACAGCATGGGCAAATAGTTTACAAGAACTTATCTCCAAAATAAGCAGGGCAAAATGGCCTGGAGATGCAATTGAAGTGGTAGAGTGCCTGGTTTGCAAGCACAAAACCCTGAGTTGTTACCCCAGCCCCACAAAAATAAGAAAGAAAGACAAACATCATGTTTTTCATGACATGTGAATTCTAGACCTAAAAAAATGAAAAGGAAAAGACATAAATGTAAAGGAAAAACTGTGTACTGGAAGGAGAGGAGGTGGTGATGGGGTAAATATGAACAAAGTATATTATAAGCATGAATGGATAGAAAAAGAAAAACATTCTTTTTTTAAATGGGAGGGTGAGAGAGTAATAGAGGGGAGTGAAAATTCAAAGTATAATATGCATGCATGGAAATGTCACAGTGAAACACCTTTGTACAATTAATACTTACTAGTAAAAATGTTTTTAAAAGAGAGATTCTGTTGCTTCTGGTTCACCTTATTTTCTCTTCTTCATTAGTGTATATTAATTATACAAAGGGACTTCATTGTGATATTTCTATACACTCATACAACATGGCTTGAACAAATTCAGCTCCGCTATGACTCTTATTCCTGCAGTTCACTTCAACAAAAAGTACATGCCCTGTAAAAACATATTTTATATCTTTATGAATATGTATATATGAATTTTATATGATGATTTTTAAATGTTTGAAATATGTGTTTTTAATGCATAGTAAACACACTTCGTTGAGGTTTTCTTGTTAAAATATCATTTTTTATGGAAAAATCACAGACTGGTTCTAAGTTATCCAGCTCACTGAAGGAACCCTGATATGGCGGAATGCATAGTTTGCTTGGGCTGCTATAACAAATCATCACAAACTGGGTGTCTGAAAATAGCAGAAGTTTATTTTCTAGGAGTTGCAGAAGGTGGAAGTCCATGCTTAAGATGTCAGCAGCGCTGCACTCCTTCTGAAGTCTTGGACATATGCCTATGGGGGACACCCTTCAGCTGACAGCATGGGACAATCAAGCATTTGGTACCAACTTTGTTAGGTGGTCACAGAACTGTGATTCCTGAGCCTCACGAGGTTGTTGTTTTTGCTGTTTCTTTTTTATTATTTTATTTTATTTGGTGGTACTGAGTTTAAACTCAAGGCTTTGCCCTTGCTAGGCAGGTGCTCTTCCTTTTGGGTAGAGCCTCCTGCCTTTTTGCTCTGGTTATCTTTAGAGATAAGGTTTTCTTTTTTGCCCAGGTCAGCCTAGACCATGGTCCTCCTATTTTAGGCTTCCCAGGGTCCTGATAGATGCAGGACACCACACCCAACTTATTTTTTTCCATTGAGATGTGATCTTACAAACTTTTTGCCTGGCTGGCCTGGAATAATTCTCCCCATCTCAGTCTCCCACAGAGCCCAGGATGACAGGCTTGAAACACTGCACCTAGCTTTTGGTTGGAATAGGGTCTCACAGACTTTTGCCCAGTCTGGCCTTGAATTATGATTCTGCTGATCACAGCCTCCCAAGTAGTTAGGATTACAGTGCGAGCCACCTATACTCAGCTATTGACTTCCTTTATGGAAGTTCTGACATACAAGGTGATTCAGTGGGATGAAGAGCTCCTTTAAATGTAAATTTAGAGCGCAAAGTAAAGTGATCTTTTTAATGTGTGTTAGAATTGACAGTGAATTCCCATCAAAGGTGTTTTTCCTTTTTCCTTCCCTAAATGTCTTGGTTTCAGATTCACTTCTAGCTATATTTGGCTCTCACACTACAACTCCCCCCACTCCAACACGCATCTAGTTCCATCTCTCCTTCTGTGTGGACTGTATGTGAGTGGTGAGGGTCAGAAAGTGGGTTAGTTCTGACTACCTGGCCTTAGCATGTGCAGTTTCCTTAGAGCTGGTCTGTGCACTATCTTGAGTTAGACTGAAATTAAGGGCCTAAGAACAAAGCAAAGAACACAAGAGTGGGAAGCTCAAGATTACTACCTCCCAAAAAGTAACTGCATGCGTTCACTGTCCTGGGAAGTGCTGGCTCCCAACCCAGGATTTGCCAAACAAATCTTCTAGAGCAGGAGGAGACTGCCTGGGTTCTAATAGCAATTGTACCACTTGTTTGTGAGCTTGGTAACATCATGCCTCATGTGTCATGTGGGGATAATAATAATAGTTACCTTGCAGAGACATACTGATTATGTAATATGAGGCAAATGGAATGCTTAGCATTGTGGTTAATGCACAGTATCCATCCATCCATCCATCCATCCACCATCCATCCATCCATCCATCCACCATCCATCCATGCCAGTCCAACCATCCATACATACATCCATCGATCCATGAACCCATTCTTCTTCCCATTCATTCACCCATCTAACCAACACATATTTACTGAACTAAGCAATGTTTGAAATGATTCAGGCAATTTAGACAGCAAACAAACAAAAAACAGTTTCAGAAAATTCCAAGTGCCAAGATTAAATGCAAATAAACAGAGACAGAACTGTGAATAATTGAGCCTGGAAAACCAGAAAGAAGGAGACCAGAAGAATTAAAAGCAGAAGCTGTATATGATTTTTACTGAGGAATAAAATGTAAGGACACTTGTGGCTTTGTCCTATTTATGTTAAATGTGAAGAGAGTCACTCCAGACTTGTTTTCTGGACTGCTGTTCCAGATTGCCTGTAGATGATGTAGACTCAGCCCTTACCCTGTTACCACCCTGCAATGTCCTCCAGTTGAGCCCCAGATGAAGACTGGGCTCTACTTGTCCCTGGAATTCTTTAGCCCTCTCAGTATGTGGTTAGCAGATTGATAGCCCCCACAGTATCCCAGGTGATTAAGTGAAGGATCTTCAGATGAGGAGATGACCCTGGATTATCTAGGTGGGATCAATGCAATCACTAGGGTCCCTATAAGAAGCAGGAAAGTCACAAAAAAGAAGATACGAAGATAGAAGCATAAAAGGTAAGATTTGAAAATGTTCCACTGCAGGCCACGAAGATGGAGGAAGAAGCCATGAGCTAAGGATACCCAGGCTCAGGAAGCTGAAAAGGAAATGAGTTCTCCCCTAGAGCTTCCAGAAGGAAAACAGTGCTAACAGCATTTTGATGTTAGCTCACTAAGACCCATTTCAGACTTTTGAGCTTCACAATTTTAAGATTAATTTCTGTTGTTTTAAGCTACCCAAGTTTGTGGTAATTTGTAATAGCAGTCACAGGAGACTTTAGAAGAACACATGTTCAGAGACTGAGAGCTTGCTGTGTACTGAACAATATACCGATCATTGCTCCATGTTACATTATTTAATCCTTGTAACACCTCCATGAGGTAACTGTGGCCCTCGCATTTCAGAAATGAGAAACCTGATGCACAGCGAGATTAGCAAGTGGGAAAGAAGCTGGGATTCTGGAGTGGTGTGGTAGGCCACTGACTGCCTGCCCACTCAACTCTTTTCCAGGCCCCCTACTTTGTTCATGAACCTGTTTAAAGCCTCATATGACAGCCTAAGAAGTGGAATTCTGAGCCTGAGATCCAGTCTGCCTTAATGCCAAGCTTCTAAGTCCCTCCCCCGCATCTCCACGTCTAGACCCCAATCTGCCTGGTCTCTCACTTCTGACAGTCCACAGGCAAGACTCTCTTCTCCCTTCCTGATCTCCACCTGCCTGTGTAGACTTCCTTTTGGCTGAGGCAGACTCTCCTGACCTGTTCCATTCTGAAGGAACTGTTGATGACTGGGGATGAAGGTCCTGAACTCCCCAGTGTAATCTCATCAGAACCACCATGGTTAGCAGCTGGACCTTCAAAAACCAAAGAGTGGCATCTTTTCTGCCGCTTACAGTCTGGGTCACTCTGAACAGTTTGCTTCATCTTTCTAGGCCTCAGTTTCTCCTTTTGTAAAATAGTCATTGTTTCATCTCACTAAGTTCTTATGAGTGTTGACTGAGATAAACTCTGGGAAGCATGAAGCCTAATTCTCAAAAGAGTTTAGAAGCCTCCTTTACCTGTAGTTTCTCTTTTCCTAGATTCAGTACCTGCAGTCAACCATGGTTCAAAGATATTAATTGGAAATTTCTAAAAATAAGTACTTCATAAGTTTTTAATTATTCACCATTCTGAGTAGAGTGATGTTTCATCCTGACCCATCCCACCTAGGACATGAATCATTCCTTTGTCCAGTGTTACAGATATTTTGAGACAGATATTTTATTGCAGTATAACATTATAATTACTTTTCTTTATTAGTTGTAATTGTTAGTATTATCTTTCTGTATGTAATTTATAAGTTAAACTTTACTATAGTTATGTATAGGGTTTTGGATCATCTGTGGCTTCAGGCATCCCCTGGGGGTCTTGGGTTCCCTTGAGACCAGGGAAATGTACTGTAGAAATAATTCATTATTTCTGAAATGTCACTTTCTATTCTGCTGTAAAGTTCCTGCATGCTCTGAAACGTGATCTTTGGATATATGAAAGTCATGGTTTCATGTTCTGTTTCCTTTGAAATAGATGATGTAGAATAAGAATTATAAACACATTAAAGATTACATTTCTAGACTTTGTAATCTACTTGATAATTAGTGAAAATCACCACTAAAACAACTAACCCTGGAACATGCTTGCCAAAACAACCTGTGTTTTCTTGGTCAGTTGACTCAATATCTCTGGTGCTTGGTTTCCTTGCATGTAAAGAGAAGAACATTGAACAACCTAATCTCACAAGTACTTTTCAAGCTCTCAATTCTTGGTTCCCAGGGAATATCCAACTTTCTTTACCTTGAATTATCCAATGCTCCATCTGAATTTAGAGCCTGCATTTAAATCTGAGAAAGGCAAGAAAGTCTAAAAGATAAATTCATTATAATAATAACTATTTAGGGCTTTTCTTCCACATGTGTTGAAGCAGAACCATCGAGCTTAGGATAGTATTTTTTAGAGAGAAGATGTGAATTTATTTGGCTGGAACAAGCCTTTTGGGTGGAAGAAAGGGCTCTTCTAAGTTAAGTATGTGGTAAGCAGTTACTAGGGAGACAGATTAAAAGCCCTTGTCATAAGCATTTGACATTGGAAATGAGGGAGAACCTGAATGGATGTTGAGGCCACTCAGGTCAGTACCTAAACCCTCTCCACAGTAATTAGAGATGCCAGATGAAACTTAAGGAATGTTAAAATTATTGAAATTTAAGGGGAACAAACAATAGATGATGATTCCTTCTTAATGGGATAAAAGTGTGGAATAGTGTGATAGAATTTTTGTTGCTGAGACAAAATACCTGAGCAAAACAACTTAACTGGAGGTATTATTATTTTAGCTTATAGTTTTAGAGATTTCATTCCATCGTGTGTTGGTTCCATAATTCTGGGTCCATGGTAAGGCAGATCAAAAGGGTGATGTGAGTGTGAGAAGGATGAGGCTACTGACATAATGGTGAACAGGCTACAGAGTGGAGCAGTAACAGGAAGGGACCAAGGCAAGATACAGTCCACAATGATAAGCTCTAATGACCCTACTTTCTTCAACCAGGCCCCACCTTCCATAGTTCTACCAGCTCCCATTTAGATAAACTTAAATCAATCAATGAATGAAAACATTCATAAGTCACAGCCCTCATGCTGAAATTGTCACAAATAAACCCAGATGTGACTTTACTAACCTCTAGGTGCTCTCAATGTAGTCAAATTGGCAATCAGGATTAACTGAAGTAGACAAACAAATATAAGACATTCCTCCCCCACCCTAGAGGGTTGAGAAAGAGGCAATGACAAGTATTCATTCTGAAAATATAGGAGCCAACAGGGAGAAAGAAGAGTTCCAGGTAAGTATGGTGGTCCTTCCTGGCTCTCCCATTTGCAAGCTTCCATAGTTAATTTGATGTGTTAACTTGGAGCCAGGATGCCCAGATTAAACATCATTTTGGGTGCTTCCAGATGAGATAATCACTTGAGTGAGTAGATTAAGCAAAACAGGTTATCTTCTCCAAATTGGAAGGGGCATTATCCAACTGCTAGAGGCCAAGAAGAACAAAAAGTCTCAGGAAGGGGACAGTAACCTACTTGAGCTGGGATGCTGGTCTTCTTCTGCCATGGGTGGGACTTATACTAACAACTCTTGAGCTCACAGACTGCATCAATGGTTCTTCACATCTTGAACGTGCACAGGACCAACATAACTCAGGATAGCCTCCATGATTACATGGGCCACAATAATTTATTCCTGTGACATTGGCAAGTCACAAAGCCTTGGTTCATCTGTTTCATCATCTCTATAACATGAACACACCACTGGACTCCAGAAAGATAGTTTCCATGCAAGAACAAATTGAAGGGAATAAATTGACAGTTCCTGGTGTTATGAGAATTGCATTTGATGCCATTGTTCTATTGTTGTCCCACTAGAAGGGGATTCTATAAAAATAAAACTAAAATATCACAAGATATGGACATTTGACCTATGAAAGCTAAAAGCAAAAAACTAATTTAAAACTTCTCTATAAGGGAATCTACAATGCTCAATGTTTATTACTTTAAACATTTATACATTTTTAAATAATGCAAAAATGTGTAATGAAAAATAATGTAATGAATGTATAATAAAACATACATAAAACTAGAATTTTATGACTAATGGGAAATATAAATAATGATAACCATACTTGACTAAGCTGACCTTCCAGTTTGTTCCAGAACTTTCTGGCTTCCCAGGAAAAGTAGTAGCATAATCAGTCATGAAATGTTCACTTTTGGAAAACAAGGGTCAAGTCAATCTCTTTGGGGGATATGAATGTATTGTTTAGATATATGTCTAATGTAAATGTTCATAATGGTTTATGTAATGTTATGTTTTTTAGAAGAAATATACCATGGCACAGTATTAAATGTGAAGAATATCATGCCACACCTTCTCAATTCCATCTCCCTTGTTAACTGGCTTCATGACAAGTGAATACCATATATGCTTGATCTTAGAAATGCAGCCTCTTCAGCATGTGGGGAAAACTACAGATATTATTTGTTAAATAGTGAGCACAGTCTCTGGGACCTTATAAATTCTCAGTATAAAGTTGTTATCATCACCATTTTCTGTTATCATTCTATAGAAATCCAGACAACACCAAAGGATGGAGCTGACAATGTCCCCCAAAAAAGGTTCCAACAATTGTGCTTGTGACAGTATAACAGGCAAAGTGACCAGAAGAATGTCTTGGCTTAAATACAACCAGATCTTGAGTTAATTGGAAATAAACAACAGAAACATAAGTAAACATGATTTTAATGTTTTTTCTGGGATTGATAGAACATAAGGGAAAGCTCCAAGAAACAAAAACAAACAGACAAGCATACAAGCAAAATGTTTGAACCGAAACTAGAAGAAGGAACTTGAGCAATAAGGAAGTCTATGATGAGAACGCCAAGCTCAGAACATGATCAGATCATGTGGGATTGTTCAACCTGAGACCTACACATTGCATCAGGAACTTGCAAGGAGCCAAAAATAGTAGTATGTTTGTGGCTTTCTCTGGCCCCAAGCAAAAACAAATGAAAATCCTTTTTAGAGATCACATATCAAATGCAGGCTAAATACACACACACACACACACACACACACACACACACACACATATACAGACTGATAGAGCTGATAAAAATGTATATATATATGAAATATTTAATGTAACAAAAGGTAGAATCAAGAATTAGAAAAGAATAGATGTTTACCAATCATGGCCAAGCAGATTTGAAAGATAACCGTGTAGTGCTTTTAAGAAATATAATTACTGAAATCCAATACCCAATGAATAGCCTAAATGTTAAATAAAACACAAACTAACAGAGAAACTGACAATCACAAAGATAAAATGCACAAAACAACCACAATGTTGTAAAGGGAGACAAGGAAATGAAAACAGTTATAGAATATTAAAAAACAATAGAAAAACTAAATTGTAATGCAGATCAAGCCATGTTAAATGAAATGAAGAACCTCACACCTAGACACACCTGTTGTAAAAGTGAAAAGGTCTTCAAATAAGACCTTAAAAGCAGCCAGAGCAAAAGAAGACCCACAAAGCTGACAGCAGACTTCTCAACAGAAACAACAGGAGCAGAAAGACAGTGGAGAACCCCCCTTTAGGAGTTTCAGGCGACAGTATCCCCAAGAAAGAACTGCATCCCTAGTAAAACTCTCATAAAAAATTAACTTATGAAGATATGTTCTAATAGCTCAAAACTTAGGAAATGATGTCCAACAGACTGTTGAAAAGGCTTATTTGAAGGGGATTCTTCAGGCAAAGATAAAAGCATTTTAGAAGAGAAATCTGAGAAAAATCTGAAAATCTGCATCATCCCAGCTGGTTCCATTACATCATTTTATTCTTTACACAGAAACACAAGGTGGCTACTGGTGTTCTCATTTAAGGGTGAGAAGATGCTGTGAACGACCAATCCAGCTAACATACAGCAATGCCATTTTTTCAACACACCTCTTGGTGTGCTACCAGCACTTGTATTTGACCATGTTGTAGCTTCAGAAGATAGGTTGTGGTTCATGATTGCCCTGATTCAGAAAGGGTTCTAATTCTGGCAGTTTCCCAGTCATTCAAGAACCATTGGCACAAACATGATTAGTTGAGAAAACACACACCAGGCTCGGGGAGCTGTGAAGCTGTGACCCATGTTTTGAAATCTTTGTCTAACTTTGAGGGAGAAGGCTTTCCATGTTCAATGGAATTAGTACTCATACAAAAAACAGACTTAATTTGTAAGACAAGTGAAAAATAAACAAACAAATGACTGAATAAGAAAGGAACCAAGAAAAAGAAGGGGCCTTTGTAAACCTATGTCTCCATGTCACTTTTGAGCCAGAATCATTCCTTCTGTTACTGGTATAATAGAAATCAGTGGCTTTGTTCTTTGGCACTTGAAAATTCAAATGCTATCAGATGTGGTCATTTTTCCATAGCTGTATTTCAAGGGCCTTAGAAATTTCAGTTTGATTAACACATTGATAAGACATATATTTTACTTAATACAGGGATGCCTGTGGGATTTTGGAAGAGGGATTCCAAAAATGAGGCCACACTGGAAATATTAAATACAGATATAGTAGTAAAACATTCAGCTAAAATAGCAATAAAATGAGCCTCCAATGGGCCTCTTGAGAGATTAAAAGAAGAAGCTTCATTCTGTGGGTATGTCCAGACAGAAATAAATCAACTCGGCACTGCAGAGAAGAAATAGAACCCCACAATGTCTTTATTTCAGATTTGTAGGATAACAAGTCTGAGGCAGAAGAGGAGAAATGCATATTGTTGTTAAAACTGAAACATGAATATGGCTTTATTTTAATGTTTCTTGCTGGAAACAAAGGTCATCTTAGGGAGGTCGGGTTTTCTTAAAGTCACTTCTCATTGAGGTATCTGCCTGCCTTTGACATTGCATCTAGCAGAGCCCAAGCCCTTGTGACACAAGAAATTGATTCTTTCTATTCCTTATGGCTATTTCTATCAACATTTGAGATTCTTACATAAAGTGGAATATGTTCTGATTGCAGAGAAAGATCCACTGCACCTCAGAGGCTGGGAATGAAGTTGAGAGAATAGACAGAAAGTTTCTATTACTATAGAAAAGGATTGTGATTATATTTCTAACATTAAAATATGGCTCTGAATCCCTGGGGGAGGTTGCATGAGGAGGATGTGAATATACAAAGCCTGGTGTTTACTGTGCCCTCCACCACAAAAAGCAGACTTTTAAGAAAAGACTCATTTTAATTCATTCTAAAACATTAACAGGCTTACTCTCCTCTCGGGAAAGGCAGACCAGATTTATATTATTATAGTTTTAAACGAGACTATCTGAAGCTACTCAGTAGAAAATTATGAGCATACACCTCAACTAAACTTCCCATAGGTGGAGATTTGAAATGACATCAAGCCTGGCTCTGAAAGAACGCAGTGTGAGCCCCAATTCTGTCACCTCTCATCTGTGTGACCCTGGCCAACCCCTTTGTCTCCTCTAAGCCCTGCTGTCCAAGTCTGGCAGGTAGTGGCAGTACCATCTCATGTTGATCATGGCCCACAGTCTGAGGGTAGTTTGCAAAACAGTGTAATGTGGGAAGAATCCTTAGGAGAGCTACCTTTCAGAAGTGACAGTGGAGAAGCTGGTTCTCACAGCTGCACAGATATAGCTAGCTCTCCTAAGTCATCTGGGACCTGTTGGTCAACAAGGAGCTTCATCTAAAGAAAAATGCAAGGAAAGAAAATTATTTTAAGCCATGAAGGACGAATTTTGGGGGAGTTGATACCTTTATATATATAAAAAAAGTACAAAATGAAGCCAAGCCCAGTTCTTACTTTCGTTCAACATTGTGCTTTTATACTTGGCAAGTACTTGAATTAGAGCAGAGGAAATGTCTTCCTTTTCTTACTTCCCACTTTCTACCTCACAGGACTCTTTCTTGTCTGAACATTTCATCAAACCCCACCTACTACGACTTGGGGCTGGGGTCACTCTGTGTTTTGGATGAATAGCAACCTTAGAATAAAAACTCATCTAGCAGGGAGGAGGACAGGTGTGAACACAGAGTTTCCGGAAGGTGGGGTGACTCATTTAAGATCTCTCTTCCCTCCCCACACTGCACCCTACCCAGATGTTGGGCTCTGACTGCATCTCACAGTGCTGGCTGTTCTGCTAGGTATTCAGCAGGAGCAAAGTTGTGTGGCAGCCATCCAGGCCGTAGGGGACTCAGGTGTTCCCCTTCTGGAAAGTATCCAGGTGCCCCAGGGCTCAAAACAGGAGAGTATCCAGGTGTAAATGCAATGTATGTGTCTTCTTGTGCCCCGACCCATGCCCTCCTGCCTGCACACAAATGGTCTAGAATGAGCCATGAGCCCATCCATTCACAGGCTGCCATGTGTGGGGGCCAGAGGTTGCCAGGGGAGACCCACAAGTGTGGTACTCATCCATTTAGGATGATTGGAAAAATAGGGCAGGAGAATTCTTCTTCTTTATCTCCCCTGGAAGGCCTCCCAGCACAGTTCTCTGAAGGCAGGCTTTGACTTTCTGCCTCATATGCCAGAATGTTCTACCACTCAGTCAAAAGGGGAAATGTCATGCAGAGCTCTAGGGGGGGCAGTCACAGATGGCACACCCAGTTCTCTCTCTCCCTCCTTTCATTGCTTCCCTCACTCACGAAAGTCTCTGCTTTTAGGGAGTTCACCACCTGCAGGCAGAGTGGGACATCCATCAGTGACTTAGAGTTAGCACAACAATGGTGTGGAGAGCTGCCAAGAAGTGTGTGGTGGAGGAAGCAGGCAGGAAAGGGCAGGCCCATCAGCTTGGAGTCTGGGAGAGAGTTTTTCTGAGGACACAAGAAAGGAGCAGGGTCTGGAGGTTGGGTGGGATTAATAGGATCTTGGGAGAAAAAGGGTGGAGCTTGGCACAGTGTGGCAGGAGAATTGGCATTTTTTTCAAGAACGAATACAGTTGTTTAAACAAAATGGTCTAGACAAATACAGTGACCCATGCGTGTAATCCAATCTGCTTGAGAGGTAGAGATAGGAGGATCGAGGTTTGAAAGTTAGAAGTAGGACAATCGTGGTCCAAAGGCAGTCTGTAATAGGTGCTCCAGTTGACGGTCCCAGCCGAGCCTAGCATTGGCCATCACAATCCAGATCTCAGGCTCAGGAAGGAAGACCTCATCTATGGCAGGTCATCTGCTCTTAGCTCTCCTCAGCCTAGTGCAGGGCCTCAGACATCAGGAGCAGAGGACAGCCATTGCCCTGGGGTTTTGTCTGAATTCCCCACACAGAATTTCTGATCTAAAATCACTGCTGCTCAGTGTTTCCAAGTGTGGAAAACTATGTGTCGTGGTAAATGGGGCACATGGTGTGGACAAAACATGATAAGCCACTCCAGTGTGTGGTGAGATAAGAATGGGGAGCCCCTGCTCTGGACCCCTCCAGGCTGCAGGGCCATCAGGAGAGTTTTGACCACAGTCCCCACAAATGGGAGGAGGCTATGGGATGTTTTAACCTGGGAGAAACAGAAACAGATTTGTTTTTGGTAAGATCACAGGGGCTCCAGCGAGGTCAATGCCAGATGTAAAGAACCTGGGGTTAAGAATTGGCATTAGAGGCCCTCCAGGTATCTGGGTGAAAGCTGATGGTGTCTTGAACTAACACCATGCTGGTGGTGGATGCTGGTAGAAGTAAGCTCTTGGAAGGGTAAAACCCCGGGTGATGCCTAGGAAGTGGTTCCAAAGCTGAGTCTGTGGGAGGGTCTTGTGGACTATTTGTTCCTTACAGATCCTTTTGCCACTTACTAAGATAAAGGGATGGGGAGGAGTGCAGATCAAGAAATTGGCCTTTGACATTTTAAATTTAATACAACTCAGCATTCAAAGTCAAGTAGATAAGTAGGTGGCTAGACACATGGGTCTGCCACTCAGGGGGAGAAGCTTGGCTTTGTCCACCAGTTTGGGAGTCATCAGCCTCCAAGTGAAATCACAGACTTGGACGAGTTGGCCAAGGGAAGAAGTTCAGAGTGAAACTGTGGAGTGGACGAAGGAGTGACAAAAAAGGAAGGCAGTAGTGCAAGATGGGCAGGGAGAAAGAAACCCAGAAGTAAAGCAGGGATTCTTATGTTCTGCAAGCTTGGGAAAGGTCACAAAGAGGACTGAGCAGATGGGGGACCAAGGGAGTGCACCTTGGAGGGAGACAAGGGTAGAGGGCAGATGAAAGGAAGGGGGGAAGTGAATGTTAATTAAACAGGCTTGAGACCTATGAAGTGTTTTTCTTTCTCTCCAAAAATAAGAAGATGATTAACATGTGATTCAGACCCAACATGAAGAATGTAGTGGCTGTACTGTAGAAAGACGAGGAATGCTTGAGACTTTAAGATTCCCAAGAGAACAGGGAAGTCAGTCTTAGAACGAGGGAACAGAAGTGATCTCAGATTAGAAGGAGATGCCCTCTTGAAGGTACCAAGACAGAAGAAGAGCATGTAGATGAGATGAAGGGGAAGGCGGGGAGATCTTCTCCTAGTGCTCCAATTTTCCTAAGAAGTGAATGCAGAGGTTTGAGAAGTTAAGACCTCGGTATCTGTTGTGAAAATAGGAACTCCATTGTCCAAGGAAACCCAAGCGTGCTTCCCAGTGGTGGTAAATCTGTCTTCTACAATGAATATGAATGCCTTCTGCCTTGCTGGGTGGTCTCCTACAGAAACATGTCCTTCTTGTGGGCTTTGGGTTTTATCCAGATGGACATGAAAGGCAGAGGATAAGAGATTTCAGGGGTTTGGCAAAAATACCCAGTACCCATCTAGGCTGTGCTTAGGGAGGGAAGTGAATATATGGAAGGCTGATGAACTAGGGAAAATCCCAGGTGATTAACTGGCTGCGGAATTCTGGTGCCATCTCCCATGTAAGCCTGGAAATGTTGCTCCAGACACTGTCACTGACAGAGAATGTTACCTGTGCACCCTCACTACCTGCTTCGTAGGCTAGAGGTGAATCTCATGCCACAAGATAACAGTGAACTTGGGCACGTCACTCCACCTTGGGGAAAATCCTCTCTATTTGCTTGTAAGAGGAAGAGAATGATCGTTATGGAGCCTGCCTCCTGCATTTGCTCTATGTAAGGTTACATGCACAGAGCACTTGGACTGAGTAGGGACATGCCAACAGTTCATATTATGTAGCATTGTCCTGAATGCTTATCAAATGTTTTGGTGAAGCTATAATTACCTTCATGTCACACTTGAGGGAACTGAGACCCAGATAGGGTAAGTCATTGGCCCAGGTTCCCAGATAACTGATATCTGAGATCAATTTTACAATCATCATCTTCACTATCATTGAGATTGCCTCCCTTCCATTATCTCATCTAGAAAGAGACAGAGTGGATAGCTGCAGGAAGAGCTCATTGGACTTTTAACTCTACCTTCACTATTCCAGTGTACCGCATAGAAAGACCCTTAGACGCCCTCTCCACCTGTACAACGTGGGTTATCTACTGGCTGTCTGTACCTTACGGGGAGATTACAAGTATGAAATGGAAGAAGAGAAAAAATTGTTGAGCTCTGATGTTTTCCTCTTCCTCAGTTTTGATTCCCATTGTCCCTATTTCCAGGGCATATCTGACCAGAGCATTCATCAGCCCATGGATGTACCTGTTTTGCTACAGAAGAACCCAGGAGTGCTGTGAAGGAAACTGTGGGACTCTAGCAAAACAGAATCCATTGGTTGGCAGCATCTTCTGTCCTTAAAACAAAGCCTCAGACACAAATAGGGGATTTTTATATGACTTTTTTTTTCTTTTACCAAAATGAAGCCAAAAAAAAAAAAGAGAAACACAAAATAACCTCTTTATTACAATAATCAGGACTGGATCCAGTCTTAGACATTTAGCCATTTAACTGGCAGTGTAGCAGACTTCTCTGGACTCAGAAGCCAGGTACAACTGTCTTACAAAGAAATCAGAGAGAAGACAATGCAGGGCAGGCACAGAGAAGCCTCACATCACCCAGAGATCGCTGTGCCATTTCTTCTTCTTAGGCCCATGTCCTTCTTGCAACCCAACAGCAAAGCTGGATGTCTGTTAGATTTCCATTCTGTCCACATCCTCTGGCAGAGTTGGGACCTCCAGGGTTGGAGAAGGAGCATTGCCCCAGTGTCTTGTTACACTCTGTGACCCCAGTCAGGCACCAAGCTGGCCCTGCCTGTGCAATGCATGATTGAACTATGATTCAAACTGTTCCCACGGCTCTCAGCCACTCACGGTCAAATGTCTAGCTCTTCCTCATGGCTTTCCCACAGTAGGGAGCCAATGAATAATACATAAAAAAGGGAAAGATATTTTAGAATATCTTCTAAAAACATGAAGAACTGCACAGGTAAGTGAAGTGCACGTGGTTGGCTCTGAGCGTCTGGATTGAGAGGGGTTCCACATGATCTCCTCACTAAATTATATGCCTAGATTAATTTGATGAGAATTTAAAAAAAGATTCTCTGAATCCTTCCATTTTACGGCAGGGAGGTAGAAAAAGTAACAACTTTGCTAAATGTTATTCTTTAAGAAAAAGTATTTCTCATTAATACTTTGATATAGTCTCTGTTTCTCAGTGGTGGTCTTTCTATTTCATCAGAAATATTTTATGGCAAGGGATAATAACTAGTAATAGAATATTTACAAAACTATAACTAAGGTTCAAGAACAACTGAACAATGCTACTACTTA
This sequence comes from Castor canadensis, assembly GCF_047511655.1. Lineage (NCBI taxonomy): Eukaryota > Metazoa > Chordata > Mammalia > Rodentia > Castoridae > Castor > Castor canadensis. The sequence continues at coordinate 11,871,277 of NC_133388.1, read as the reverse complement.
AATTGTTTTAAGTTGTTTGGCATTTGTTACATTATGTAAAGTATACAGGGGGTCACAGCTTGTTCCATATATTTCAGCAACAAAGACACTGAGACCACAGGAATTGCCTAACCCATGGACACATGTCATGAAAAGGTGGAGTCTAGCCTAGAACATCATGGCCAATAAGACTGCTAAACAAACAAACAAAATAGCAAACAAAGAAGCAAGCAGTTGTTTCATGTCTCAAGTCATTGTGTCCCTGTCTATGTGTCCCCAAAAGAGATTAGCTAATCTCAGCCCAAGTGCTCATTCCTGATGCAATCAGCTGAGGCCAGAGAGACAAAACATTGTGCTACTTTAGATAAACTCTTAAGCAGCCAAAAACTCTTAGAAACTCTTAAGAAGTGCCACAAGAAGGAGCATGGTCAGGAAGAGACTGATCACTGCCTCATCCCATGCCTTGGTCTTAGACACCACTGTCTACCTACTAGTCAAGCCAGTTTAGCACAGGACCTGGCAAATAATGATTGACATTCAGGTACTCATTCCTTGTTCTCAGTAAAGATTTGTTGAATGAGGACTTGGTTAACGATGAGGGGTAATTTACTTCCAAGTTCCCAAAGGTCACAGAGTTTTCTCTTAACAATGGATTGAAAAGATTTTACATATCTGAGTCACCCAACTGGATACGTGAAGACTTCAAGGAATTTCCTATTTGTGAATGTCACATCCACCTCCTAGGTGACCAGCCATCTGGTGGTGTTTTTTAAGACAGGGTCTTGCTATGTAGCCCCGGCTGGTCTCATTAGTTATCTTTTTGTGTCAGCCTCTTGAGTACTGGATTACAGGTGTGTGTAGCAAGCCCAACGATTTTTAAATACTTCAGTGTGTTGAATAGAGGTCCTTGAAAAGTCATGTCTATTTTGCACTTTTGAAAGCAAGCTTGTTTTGAAATAGGGTCCTTGAAGCCATATCCAAGTTAATGAATCTTGAGATGAGAAGATCCTGAATTTAGAGTGGGTTCTAAATCTGATACACATAGGGAGACCCACAGAAACTGGGAAGGGCCATACAAGGACAGAAACAGAGATGCTTCTAGTATCCAATAAATGTCTAGATATAAGGATTTGGAAGAGGCAAGGAAGGATATTCTTCTAGAGCCTTTGGAGGAAGTATAACCTTGCAAACATCTTGATTTTGAACTCTTCCTTCATGATTGTTAGAGAATAAATTTCTGCTGTTTGAAACCTCCTTCCAGGTTGTGGTAATTTATTACAACACTCCTACGAAGCTACTGGAAGTGCCCAGGAGTCAGAAGCTTAGTTCTGGAAACACTGTGAGAAGAACATTTCCATCTAATTTAGGTTTCCATTTACTGATAAGGGCTTGTCCTATATAAAGCCTGACTTTGGTAGGGTATTCCCTTAAGTGTGGAATTCAGTTCCACCCTTCAGAACGAAGAAGGGTAGAACAACATAGGGAGAGGTTTTGACCTTTGAAGAGTCTGAAGATTTGAAACACACATCCTTTGTGCTTCAAAACCACTGAAGACCAAACAGATGTCTAGGAAGAGGTCATGGGGCATAGGGAAATGGTTGACTTCAGGCCTCTTCTCACAATTCTGCAAGGTCTTGCTTTGTTTCCCAGACTCATAGATCATTTCTCAAGTTCACAAAGGCAGCAATTTTACCCATTGTTTTGCCCACTGTGTGTCCTACTAGATGATCAAAACCCTGAGTATTTCACTGGACATAAATAAACATAAAAAGAAACTGATATTTCACAGAAAAATCAGCTTTTCTTCGTTAAAGTATTCTAGTTGCCACTCTGAGCATTGTATATCTATTTCCATCTCTCATTTGCTTTCTTTCGTTAGGAAGCAGTAGGACCACTCTCACCCTTTGTGCCCTCCTCGTCTTCAGTCAAAAGGGAAATGAATGTGTCCTCGAGTGTGTCTTATGCTCTTGCATTCCAGCCTGGAGCATCCTCACCTTGTTTCCTTTCTTTTTTCACTTATGTGAACCAACCCTCCCCCTTTCCCAGACATTTTCTTTAAGGAAACAATAAAATGAAATCACTTTCCAAGCTTGTGATTTTCATGGTTATCTGCCAGGATGACAACCATTGTGGAAGTTATGCTGGCTGAGTGAGGCTGAAGGAAGGTGCTTTCTCTTCCATACTTCAGTGGAGAAAACAAAAGTGATGGTGGTATAAGTGGATTATATTTCATATGGTGCTCTCCAATACACTGCACTTGAACTATTTCTCCAGCTCCTTACCCCCCATTGCCCCTGGAGCACTGTCACTGAGGGAGGACTCATAAGCCACTGGCTGTAAGAAGAGTTGGCCTTAGCTGCTCTGATGGCAAACAGCTTCATTGTTAAGGAAGCATGGTTTTGATTGCCCATGAGCATTGATGTTGCTGCCATTTGACCTTTTCTTCAAATGTTCCCAAACTTCTCTTTGGGGCACATGAAGTCCCACATGTGTTAATATTAACTCACATTGGGTATGTCTGAGCCCACTTCAGACTCGTTGAATCTGAAGATGTAAATTCTATGTGTATTTTTTTAATTCCTCTGGGTAATTCTGATGAACCAAGAAGGCTGGACCACTAACATAATAAATTATAAAATAACACATCACCATTGCAGAGTAATGTATCCTCAATTGTGTTTGGACTAATAGTTATGGCTGTCACACTGTGCAAAATCGTGTGGCAGGTACTTCTGTAAATCCCCGGGAGGCATAGGCTCCTGCTACTAGTGGGCTTCTGCATTTGCTGTTATGGACAGCTCCCTACTCCTCATTAACTACATAAGTGAGTCTTACAAAAACACTCTTTAATTTGTGTTTACATTCTCATTTCTTCTATACTTCTCTGGTGCAGGCCTCTCACAGGACATTTTTCTTACAAGTCCTACTGAATCCAATAACTTACTTAATTGTCCTCATCATAATCACAACCATCATATACTCCCAGCCCAATACACATGCTCACTGACATACACTCCATCAATCTATCCATATACTCATCCATCCATCCATTCATCCATCCATCCACCTACACATTCCTCCATTCACCCACACATCAAGCCATTTACCCAAACATACACCCACACACCCATCCAACCATCCACAAACCCATCCATCCATCCATCTACTCACTCATTTCTCCATCTATCTATATCCTTCCTTCATTTATCATACATCCATCATCTATCTTTTATACTATAGGGAGAGGATTGGGTCTACAGTTAGGAATGAAAAGGATGAGGTAAGATTGATGGTTAAGGTTGAAAAAAGTGAGATGAAATTTAAGGTAGGGATAGACAAGATGAAATTTGGTTAGGCCTATGGATGGATTGGCTAAGATTAAATTTAGGATTAAGGGTGGGAGGTAAGGTCAGGGATGGATGTAATGTGGTATAAAGTTAGGGTTAGGAATGAGGAGATAGAAGGCCTGAGTCAGGAAGAACACGGAAGCCTTCTTTTAGAACTGACATATAGCTGACTTTGGTCATTACAAGTCTGGCCCCCTAGGCTTGTATTCATGATCACCATGGTCACTCCTTTAGAGGGAAAAGCAAGGCTCCACTTGAAACAGTGATCCATTCAGAGAACAGCTTTGCTGGTGTGTATCAAGTAGGGTTATCAGGAGACCCAAAGTCTGAAGTCTGAAGGAAGCTCTAGGGTCCAGCTGTAAAGAGTTCAAGTTTATAACAGAGCTTGTGGAGATGGCAGAAAGACTTGATAGGAGTGGGAGTGACCTGAGGCACACACCTCCTGCCATGAGGGTCTCACTCTCTGATTTTCCATTTTCTGTGGGTTGGTCCTCAGCTGGTTTGGGAGGTGACTTTTGTTAAGCAGTACTCATTCTGCTTGTGTTCTTTTTCTTTCACTTTCTTGCTCTTCTCTCATCTTTCAAGGAAGGATCCCGACATGCTTCATGATCAGAGGAGCTCTGAAAAGGCCAGAGATTGTTTATCCTTCAGGAGGAACAGGGGGCATGTGCAAAGGTCCAGAGGCATCAGATATCCTGCCCCTTGAGGTTCTTCTACTGAACAGCTGGTGGCAGAACAAGGTGGATGAGGTGACAGTAGTCACCGGGGGCCTAATAGGACCCTGGAATTTCAACTTTATTCTGAGGAGGAAGGTGGCAAGGACAATACAGAATTTTCAACTTAGAAGACAAATAATAAATTTTCATCTTAAAAGTTTTCATCACAAAAATAAAAATTGCTCTTTCCAATAAAGTTTATCTGTCTCTCATAAATTTTATCTAGTAATATAATAGCTATTGATCAGCAAATCAATAGATAAAGGTTTTGGAGTTTATCAGATCTTCCAAATAAGACACAAGAACTTCAGCCCAGAATGACTCAAGTTGTAGTTGAGTATATAAAACTATGAATCTTTTATCCATTGGATCTTCTGGAAGATACTATAGAAAAATGACAACAAATTGAAAGACCATATTTGCCATTTGTCCATAAGAACTATTAATTTTATTTATTTACTTAGGCTATATTGGTACATGAACTCAGGATCTAGAGCTTGCTGGGCAGGTGCTCTATAACTGGAGCCATACCCTAGACCTTTTTGCTTTAGTTATTTTTGAGATAGGTTCTCTCATTTATGCTCTTTATGTTCTGGACTGTTATCTTCTATTCATGCTTCCCACACACTAGAATGACAGGTGTGTTCCACCATGTTCAGTTTTAATTGATGGATAGGGAATCTCAAGAACATTTTCCTGGACTGGCCTTGAACTATGATCCTCCTAATCTCTGCTTCCTGAGTGGCTAGGATTACAGGTGTGAGCCAGTGCTCCTGGCCTCTTAATATTATTTTTAAAGGCAACACAACAGGAAGTTTAGCCAATGTATAGAAGGATGAAATATAAATTTGTGAAGAGAGAAGAACAAATAGCCAGGAAATGCAATTCAGAGCATTAGGATGGCTTTGTTTCCATCATCATAGTCATCATAGCAGTTTTCTTAAAAATGCTGGTTGACTTAGCAGTCTGCAAAAAACGGAAACTAGATCCAAGTATATCACTCTTCACCAATATTAACTCAAAATGGATCAAGGATCTTAATATCAGACCACAAACTCTAAAGTTGATACAGGAAAGAGTAGGAAATATTCTGGAGTTAGTAGGTAAAGGTAAGAACTTTCTCAATGAACCCCAGCAGCACAGCAACTAAGAGATAGCATAGATAAATGGGACCTCATAAAACTAAAAAGCTTCTGTTCATCAAAAGAAATGGTCTCTAAACTGAAGAGAACACCCACAGAGTGGGAGAAAATATTTGCCAGCTACACATCAGACAAAAGACTGATAACCAGAATATATAGGGAACTTAAAAAAACTAAATTCTCCCAAAACTAATGAACCAATAAAGAAATGGGCAAGTGAACTAAACAGAACTTTCCCAAAAGAAGAAATTCAAATGACCAAAAAACACATGAAAAAATGCTCACCATCTCTAGCAATAAAGGAAATGCAAATTAAAACCACGCTAAGATTCCACCTCACCCCCGTTAGAATAGCCATCATCAGCAACACCACCAACAACAGGTGTTGGCGAGGATGTGGGGAAAAAGGAACCCTCTTACACTGTTGGTGGGAATGTAAACTAGTACAACCACTCTGGAAAAAAATTTGGAGGCTACTTAAAAAGCTAAGCATTGATCTACCATTTGATCCAGCAGTGCCACTCTTGGGGATATACCCAAAAGACTGTGACACAGGTTACTCCAGAGGCACCTGCACACCCATGTTTATTGCGGCACTATTCATAATAACCAAATTATGAAAACAGCCAAGATGCCCCACCACTGACGAATGGATTGAGAAAATGTGGTATCTATACACAATGGAATTTTATGCAGCCATGAAGAAGAATGAAATGTTATCATTCGCTGGTAAATGGATGGAATTGGAGAACATCATTCTGAGTGAGGTTAGCCTGGCCCAAAAGACCAAAAATTGTACGTTCTCCCTCTTATGCAGACATTAGATCAAGGGCAAACACAACAAGGGGATTGGACTTTGAGCACATGATAAAAGCGAGAGCACACAAGGGAGGGGTGAGGATAGATAAGACACCTAAATATTAGCTAGCATTTGTTGCCCTCAACGCAGAGAAACTAAAGTAGACACCTTAAAAGCAACTGAGGCCAATAGGAAAAGGGGACCAGGAACTAGAGAAAAGATTAGATCAAAAAGAATTAACCTAGAAGGTAACACCCACGCACAGGAAATTAATGTGAGTCAACTCCCTGTATAGCTATCCTTATCTCAACCAGCAAAAACCCTTGTTCCTTCCTATTATTGCTTATACTCTCTCTACAACAAAATTAGAGACAAGGGCAAAATAGTTTCTGCTGGGTATCGAGGGGGTGGGGGGGGAGAGGGAGGGGGTGGTGTGGGTGGTAAGGGAGGGGGTGGGGGCAGGGGGGAGAAATGACCCAAGCCTTGTATGCACATATGAATAATAAAACAATTAAAAAAAAAAAACGCTGGTTGCCATCCTAAGCTCAGTAGAAGGGGGAGAGTCCACTCGTTCATAGACAGCTCCTCAGAACAATTTAGAATCTGTTGTGCAGTCCTTTCAGTGAGCCCCTTGGCAGTTTCAAAGATGTGCACTGTTAGTCAAGGGATGTTGTCTGCACAGATGCATCCACTGCCTCATCACTTGCAAGAGCCACAATACCATCAAAATACATCCCAGATGTCCTTCAGCTGGTGAAGAAATAAAGCAACTTACACCCCCAAGCTCCAGACCACCAAAAAGCCATTGTAAATAAGTTATGGCAGCTCTGCAAACTGATTTGGAATTATATCACACTGCTAAGTGAAAAGAAGCAGCCACAGAAATAGAGGTATGTGCCCATTCATAAACAAGCAACCAAAAAGGGCTATGCCTACAAAGTTCTCTTCATGAATAGAGGATGGCCAGGAAGCCTCGAGGGGTTGTGCCTGCAGGTACTGTATTTGGAGATGAGAGGACACTCCATAACTGGCTCTGTTTTGTGTGCTATTGCACAGTTTGCCATGAGAATGTATACCTTATCTATTTGTGCGTTTTCAAAGAAAACGAGAGAAGTGAATGTGACTTAAGGAATAATGAGCCTGCCATCAGTGCGCAGGGTGGACTGAAGGCTGGACGAGTGTGGGCAAGGAGCCTGCTGGTGAGGAGAATGGGGTAGGATCCTGGTAGCACCCAAGACCTCCACAGGAACCTGCACAGAACAAGATGAATTTGGAGAACAGGAGAGAAAGTCCTAGGATACGGAGAGAGCACAATGCAGAGGGTTTTCAAACTGTGTGAGGAGCTTGCCAATAGAGATGCTCCAAGGGTTTTTGGTAAGTTATAGGGCACTTATGGTGCTGGTAACAGTGGTAAGCCATGGAGAATGGGGAAACCAATGAAATTTGAAGTGAACCTGTCCTGGGCATTCTTTCTAGTGGTTAAACTTAAGACATAGAAAAAGACCACTGAGATCAAGACTAGGTAGATGTGTGAGCTGAAGTCTTTTATTTGGTCTCTAACTTAGGTGTAAGCAATGGGTAGAAAATATTACATGTTGGGGCCAAAATGGGCTCAGCCTTTGACCCCTGGACCTGACCTTCTACAATTGCTCAAAGACCCTTGTGTGACTCTTAACTGATTGCTGATGCATTAAAAATCTGGGAAGAAAGCCTAATTTTCTAGAATAGAATTGCTTCACTCACTGAGTCATTTGCTTTGCTTTGGCCTGAAATACCCACCCTCATTTTTCTCACCCTGGGCAGCAGGAAAGCTCTGATGGATTCACAGAATGGAAAGATCACCCTCCAACTACTGTGGAAGGCAACAATCTAGAAAGATCTTGTTTTACCTGGCATCTTCAAGGTCAGGTAACAATATTAAGATCAGCGTGGGGAAAATGGTCTTCAGGCTCGCTTTGACCCAGGTCAGCCAGCCAACCTTTTGGAGCCTCAAGTTTCCTCCTTTGTAAAATGGTTCATTTCAAGTTCATTTCCACTTCCACATGACAATGTGCTATCTGCCTCAGTGTTGCCCTCATCTCATCTCCTTACTACCCTTTTAGTATATATAATTTTTTCCTCTCTGGAAGGGTAGTTGATTGATGGTAGTGTAAAGGACATGGAAAGACAAGTAAATTGAATTTATGCAAGTGGGGAGGGAAGGGCCTCATTAACAGGATAATTGAGCTGTTAGTTAATTTTACTTGTTATCCACAAAAAAGGGCAAAAATCTTCTAAGCCATGACTCCTCTTCTTCCAAATGATTAAAAGAACAACAAAAAGATTTGTTTCTTGGATGTGTCTAGTAATTATGTGCCTGACACCTTTTTTTTCCTTTTTAAATATCATACAAGGCAGATGTATTTTTTTAAAATTCTGGCAATTTACACAACACTATGTAAGTGTCAGTTCTTCCTCATCAGAAATTTTCTGCACTTCCCCCAACCTTATTAGCAGCAATTCCTGCTAATTGATAATTATTACCTTTTCCTTAGTCAAAGCTAGTTGTTGATGTAACAACACTTCTTGCTTTGCTAAGATCAATATGTTTAACTATCACTGTAAATAATGCATAAAATTAATAATAAAACTGGGTTTCCTCAATAGAAAGCAACCTTCATCCATTTTCATATCAGCTCTTTAATTTACAGTCATTTTATTTTTTTTGCCACTGACTGGTAATAATAAGTAGCTCTTAAGCCCAAATAATGAAACTCTTCATATGTAAACGTCATTAAGACTTTCACTAAAGCCCCTTGGTTGACACAAATAAGACTGTCACCAGGCTCTGGAAGTCCCCATGGAGAAAAAAAAAAAAAAAAAAAGCCCACTTCTTCTTCAAGTTACTTGCAATGAATCTTAATTAATTTGTAAAGCAGAATTGTTCTTTACCTACTTGACCTGGACTGGACAGAGCCCTGAATGATGACTCGTGGGTTTGTGTAGCTAATTTCTGGAAAATTGATGATGTCTTTTATGGCAGAGGAGAAGAAAGCCAGCAGGCTTCTGGGTCCCAGCCTAAAATGATACCTAATAAAGCATCCCTGGCAAGTGGCCCTGGATGAGCTTCAGAGAAGGTAACACAATCATTGCATTACTGTAGCACATGTGCCCCCAAACCCAGACCTACCCAGGGCCATTCTTAATTAAATCAGAAATACTTTCTTATCTGAAACACAAAGACTGTGGCAGATATTAAAGACAGTTAGGGCTAAAATAAAAATTTTCAGAAAGATAAAAGCAAAATCAGTATATCTCTATAAACAGGTTGTCTCCAGATAAGTAGAAGCTATGCTAACCGAAACTTTTGTAGCCCACATTCAGTGCTTTGACTGTCACCTGAAGACCTTGCCAGGCAAACAGCAAGGCCTCTACCTGTGTTCTTGGTAATGTTTCCTTCCTTATAGGACGGCAGAGAAAGAAACACCAGCATCTGCTACAGTCTCTCAATCTCCTGAAAAAAACTGATTGGAAGGAAACCAAGTGTTCCAAAAGAGGAGTCCAGCATAAAGTACTCAAGGTAGAAAAAAAAAAAAAAAGAGATTCAGGTGACTTGGAAAGTACCCCTGTAATCAGATGCTGTTATAAAGCAGAATTGCTTTGTCCTTTGTCAGGCAAACCCTGAGTCAGAAATGTGCTGAGGTCATATGTTACCAGGTAGATATGGTACTAAAGAGTAAAGTTGTCCTTAAATGAGAAAACATGTTTTCTGGGGCACATCTCTCAATTCCCCACTTTGATGAGCTTTTCTATTACTCAGCTGTGCTGCAGTAACAAATGACCCCCGGATCTCAGTGGCAAAAAGCAGCCAAAAGTCTGCTCTGTGGACTGGCTAGGCTACTTTGCCTGCCGTTTTCATGCTGGGCTTTAGGCTGTAGGATCTCCTGTGGGGAAGTGCTATTTTTAAAGCAGAGAGAAAAGGGCAGGAGAGCTGAAGAAAACCCACTGTCCCCACTTCTGCTTAGATATGCCATGTGTCTGCTCATCTTCCATTGGCCATGTGAATTACAAGGCCCAGCTCTGTCAGTAAACCAGAAGGGGACCTCGCCTGCATCGGGGACTGCATATTATGTGGCAGTGGCCAGGTGTCTTAGTCTGTTTTCTGTTGCTACAACAAAATACCAGAGACTAGAAAATTTATCAGGAATAGAGATTTATTTAGTTCACGGTTTTGGAGGCTGAGAAGTCCAACAACATGGCAACCACATCTGCTCAGCATCTGATGAACCTTGTACTGCGTCATAGAATGGTGGAGAAAATAATATGGTAAGACAAAGCAAGCTGCCATCACTGGGCTCTTGCCTTTTCCTCCTCCTCCTTCTACATTTTTGGTGGTACTTGCTAGACAGATGCTCTACCACTTGAGCTATGCCCCCAGCCCTTTTTATTTTAGTAATTTTTCAGATAGGGTCTTGAGCTTTTACCAAGACTGCCTCAGACTGCAATTCTCATACCTGTGCCTCCAGCATAACTGGGATCATAGCCACCATGTCTGTCTTGTTTGTTGAGATGGGGTCTTGATAACTTTATGCTCTGGCTGGCCTTGAGCTGACATCCTCCTGATTTCTGCTTCCCAAGTAGCTGGATTGCAGACCTGAGACAGCTTCATTTTCTTCTTATAAAGCTACTAATGCCATTTTGGGACCTCCCACCCTCATGATCTCCTCCAATCCTAATATCCTTCCAGAGGTCCCCCTTCCAAGTTGCACAAATTTAGATTTGGGGATTAAGTTCCCAACTCATAAATTCTAGGGGACACACCCAAATGACAGCACCAGGAATTTATAATCTTCTTACAGGGAGAGGAAGTAGATAATTGAGAACCAACTGTGATTCAGTGTACCACGCAAGTCAAGGAATGACTGGGAATGGAACTGTGTGCTGGTGAGCTATTGGCCTGTCCAAGCTCACAGAAGCTCTGTATGTCATACCTCACTCTAATACCCCTGTCAGCTAGGTGTACCATGTCACCAGTGTACCTGTTCTCATGCTCCTAGAAACAGCAAAGTAATGGTCACATTTTATTATCAAAGGATTTACTTAATAACTTTCTACTTCTTTAAATTTTATGCTGAATGACTTTAGTTAATTTGAATGACTAATAAACTATTCAGTGACAGATATTACTGTTTTCATCAAGTCTAATTCATGATCAATCATAAGAAGTATCGTTGTTTTATGTACCACTAAGAAAAAAAATGCCAATTAAACCATGATATCCCATTAATTATAGGATGCGTCCCAATTTCAGAGACGTTAAAACGTGAAAAATATGTCTTAGAATCAATGAAATAATGGTATCTATTATTATGTTTCTTCGTATCTAATTATGTTTAAGATAAGACCTATGAATCTTCTCATATGACTCATTATTTAAAATCATCTTACCTCCCCTACAGCAGCAACCATGTAAAAACTGAAATATAAGATAGCACGAAATATTCTAGAACATTCATAATAAGAGTTGTATTAAAGTAATGAGACTGAATTTTAATTTGTTCAGTATATTTTCATAGTTTCTATTTTTAATAAAATAGTATTCATATTATAATCTGAAAATTCTGCTTTTTAAAATAATTGCATATACTTTTGTATATGCCATATGACAGAAAATTAAAATACACTGAAATGAGTAACAGGAAAGGCATCAAATATTAATGTCTTTTATTTCTGGTAGTGGACTTTGGCTGCTTTTTCCCCCCTTCTTCTCGGTATTTATTGTTTCTTTTTCTGAAATGTTAAAAAAAGAAGAGAACTTTTTTTTCCAGAAAAGCAGGGTAAGTCCTCTAACTGGGATTTGTACACACTAGTTGCAAGTCAAAAAGCCAACGACTACTTGCCATTCAGAGATCCATTATCTTTCTTAGGACAATCCCAGATTTATTCTAGATTGGCACAGGGCTGTGATGAAAGACTATGTCCCTGACAAACTCATTTCCACCCCAAGTATGGCCATGTGACAACGTTTCTGAAAATGAGATATCATTGGAAAAGATTCAGAGAGACGTCTAGTAAAGCTTTTAAACAAACAGAGCAAAGAGTTCCTGTGTCTTCCTTTCCATTATGAATACTGTCACAATGGCTGGCACTTTAACAGCTTTCTTGGGCCTTGGTCATCTTGAGGATGGAAGCCAATGCAAAGTAAAGTGAAACGGAACAATGGGGGAGGCTGGGTCTCTGAGGATATTGGAGCTACCACACCGTCCTTTGCTTGCTTACCTTGGACCTCTTGCTCAAGAAAAGGAAATAAACCTCTAACTAATGTAAGCTTTATAGTTAAGTCTCTGTTACTCAGAGCTCTTGGAACCTTCCTATTCATATGGACAAGGTGAATAAAGGCATAGCTCAGAGGCCCCTTCCGTCCTGAGCTCTACATATGAGGGTAGGTAATTCAGAAATCTGTGGTCAAGAATACAGACAAAATGCACATAAATCATTGTGTATTTCCTTGTCTTTTGAAATCAACAACTCTGCCCGGTCAAATTGCACCTTCAGTTTGGCCATGCTCCATACCAATGTCTAGGAGTAGAGGAAATCCTGAGCCTTTTCTGGAGTCAAGTGGGACTGGCTGCTCAGACAGCATGCTTTCTGTTACAGACACATCTTTCCCCAGCTATTCCTAGGATTACAAATGAACTCTGGACATACTTCCTAGTGAAGGCAAATCATTAATCTAATCAATATATTTAAATAAGGAATTGTCGTGGGTAAGCTAATACAAGCACACAGATCAGTTCATGTTTTTCTTGTTGGGTTGGTGGAACAAAAATTTGCAGACCTCTCATTCACATTAAAACCACATGGCTTGATGACTAAATGAAGCACGTGACTTACATTATAGGGAGACCAAAGCCATGGTCATTGGAAAGCGGGGACCTCGATGGATGTCAGTCTCTGGATTCAGACCAAAAGACAACTTTCCATTTTCTTTAGGATGCCAGGTGAGAGGTTATCCTACCCCCTTTCCCTATAAAGACCAAGAATTGACCTGTCCATACCCTTTCCTTGGGTACCATGGTCTTGGATGTCTTCAGATCTTTGTGTATACTTCCCTCCATCAAGAAGGTCTTCCCTACAGCTCTACTCATTTTGGGAACTCCTGCCTAGTCTTCAAGGTCCAACTCCACTGTTCCATCTTATGAGGAAAGACTCAGAGATCCAGAATAGAATTATTTGCCCAGGATCAGGCAGGTAGTGCTTATGTCAGAACTTAAAGTCTGGTTTCCTAGTCTGTGTCCATGTCTGTCTGTGGATGGAGAAAGAGGAGCTGTGTACACCAACTAAAACAGTGTTGTTCATTTAATGCTGTGTGGTTATATTTAATTTAGTTGTAACTTTATTTTTCCAGTTCCTTGAAATAGAAGCTGAGATAACTATACTTTTTCTAATGCAGATACATTCGTGCCACGATGTTCCCTCAAAATACTGCTTTAGCTATCCCCCACACATTTTTATATACTGTGTTCTAATTTTCATTGAGTTCACACTATCTTGTAATTTTTTATTCCTTCTGCTTGGAGTTCATTGACATTCTTTTACGTATGGAATATAGTTTTCATTAAATTTTGAAATTTTAGGCCTCCAAATATTTTTCTGCTCTCTCTTTTCTTTCGAGGATTCTAATCACTTTCATTTTAAGCCATGTAATATTGTACAACAGGTCATTGATGCTCCGTTCCTTTTTTCTTCAGTCTCTTATTTCTCAGTGTTTCATTTTTGCAGGTTCCTATTGAATTGAATTTTCAAATTCACTAATCTTTAGTTCTGTAGCAACACTTAATCTGCTGTTGATTCCTTGCAATGTACATTTCAACCCAGACATTTTGGCTTTCATTTCTAGAAGTTTGCTATGCATCTCTTTTTATATGTCCCATGGCTCAATATAGTCATTCTCAAGGTCATCAGACACATGAAATATGTGAAAAGCAGCTGTAGTATTTGCTTTATCAGCCTTGTCTACTGATTCCATTAGCTATGTCCTTTCCAAGTCAGTTTCAATGCATTGTTTTTTCTCTCATCATGACCCATATTTTCCTTCTCCTTTGAATACTTGGTTATTTTTTATTAGATGTTGAAGACAATGAATTTTACTTTGTTGAGATTTTGGATATTTTATATTCCCATAAATATTAAGTGTTATTCTGAGATGTGCTTAAGTTACTTGGAAACAGTTTGGCTCTTTCAGGATTTATTAGACATGACTGAAGCAGTATTTAGCTTGTTTCTAATTTTGCCCTACTGCTAAGGTAAATGACTTCTGAGTGCCCTGCCAGAGTTCCCATAAGTGATAACCTTCTTACTCTGGTTTGAGAGAACAGGACTTTTCCAAGTTCCGTGCAAGCTCTAGGGATTGTTTTCCTCTGATCATTATAGGTGGTTCCTTCCCACCACTTTGTAGATTCTTCACACGCATGTGCTGATGATCAGTAAGTAGTTGAAGAAATGAAAGGAACTCACAGCAAATCTCTGAGATTTCTGTAGGCAGCTTTCTCTTCTTGCTGATAGTCCACCAGGTGACATCTAGCCACCTTGGCCTCCCAGCAATATTCCCTCATCTCAAGAAGACACCAAGCTCTCTAGGTAATAACCTATGATGGTTTGGGGCTGTACATAATAACTTTCCATCTCTCAGGAAACTCCTTCATTGTCTCCCATGCCATAAAATGACTTTCTCATAAGAAATGTCTGGAAAACAGTTGTCTAATTAAAGACAACTAAAAATTGTAAACTCTAAAATGTTAGGGTTCATTCATTTTCCCAAAGTCAGTTATAGTTTGTTTTAAGATCTATCTTTTCTATCTATCATCTACCTACCCATCTATCATTCTACCTATCTTAACTTGCACCAAAGTAGACCTATAAAATGCTCTCCTTTAACAAGAAAACTCATCTTTTTCTTTTCATTTCTCTAATGATAACACTATCATAAAACATGCAGAAATAAAATATTTACTTGAAATTTATTGTGGTTGTCGCAGTGCATTTCATGGGTAAATGGAATTGACATTCACTTATAGGAAGGAAAACTTCCCCAGTTAATTCATTCAGCCCCATGAGAGGGGCATTTTTGTTTGAGTCCCTGCTGAGAGTTCTGAGGACACTTCTCACTGGCAGCACTCACAGCTCCTGTAACTGCCCCCTGGGTCCCATAGGCTCCAGGTACAAGAGTCCTCACACACCTCAGCATGAGGTCCTTTGCCATCTGTCTCACTGGAGACAGAGCATTACAGATGCAGCCAGGTAGAACGCTCCCACAATCTGCAACTGTGTACTCTTGTGTACAGGGAGCTGCCCCTGTACTAGCATTGGTGGTTAAGCTTCCAGAAGCTTCCAGTGGCTTCCAGATGAGGATCTCCGTAGGCTCAACCACAGGCCCCATTTCCCTCCATCCTAGACTGCCTGTTCCATAATGACCTGAAACAGGAACCAGGGTGATTTCTTCTTGTCCCATGATCACAAGTGAAGAAGGAGGTGGAATTCTTTTTTTTCCCATTTGTTTTCTTCAAAATAAAAGCAAAATCCTTTTTAAAATTTCCCATTGAAGTAGATATATCTTGTGGTATCTTTTAAACTCATAGCATCCACTTGACTTTCTCCCTTACCCAAACAGGGGACCTCAGAATTCATATAATGGCCCCAGGGGTTTGGGCTAGGTGTGAACACTGATATAATCTGGAAACAAACTTGGAGTTGAAGTTCATCAAATATACTTCATACCTGATTATCACCTACTCCTCCCCCCCACAACACTCAGCAAGTACATGTCAGGAGAATTATGGAATTTTCAGAGCTACAATTTTGAAATCTTCTACAAGGCAATAGCAATGTAGATTTGTAATTATCAGAGAAGGCATTTGGATTGAATAAAGAGAAGCAGAAGTTTAAGAAAAATGTCCACTTCCCAGTCTTTGTAGATTCTACTCCATGTCATGCTGTAGGACTAGCTATATTCCTTGCCTAGGGTTCTGGGAGACAAGACTGTGTAGTTAAATGAAATACAGCTGGCATTGGTTTCTTCTGCCCACATACAAGATACTGTAATAGGCATATAGTGAAGAACAGTTGACTATAACTAGGGAGGAAAAAAGGACACCTGGAAATAAGTGAGTACTTCCTGGAGGCCAACAACATTACCAGATGGAAATCGATTTCATCCTAAAACCAACCCATGGGATGTCAATTTATTACATCCATCATACAGAAAAATAAACTGAAGCTCAGCTAAGCGTGTGATTTGGCCAATATCATACAGTTAGTAGGTGTTGGTAAGTAAAATGAAGATAAAACCAGGTCATCTATCCTGAGGATGCTACAATACTCCTTCAAGAATGGCAAAGGTGATATGGACCAGGTGGTTTCCAAGTTTCCTGACCACATGTTGAGTTTGGTTTATAGACAG
Organism: Castor canadensis; assembly: GCF_047511655.1. NCBI lineage: Eukaryota > Metazoa > Chordata > Mammalia > Rodentia > Castoridae > Castor > Castor canadensis. Next base: position 11,854,856 of record NC_133388.1, on the reverse strand, counting down.
ATCATGGGGGTCTGCTCATCAAATTAACTTAAACAGGGCTTCCAATGTCATTCAAAAGGAGTCAGCCAAGGGTGCAGACCAGCAAGGACAACCTGTCTCCTGATGTAAATGAGCACTTAGGTAAATTTCTTGTTAATTCAATCAGAGAAGCACAGACATATTTCAGCTCCTTGGATTAAGCACCGAAATCAATTTTTTTACACGGTTGACCTTTGTCAGTTTCATGTAAGAGGAGCTGACGATGAGGCACTGAACTAGCAAATTAGCTTTGCAGAGCTGTTGACAGGGTCAGTAAGAAATGAAACCTATTTTCACAAGGATGAGCTGATTTCTTAGGTGTACCACTCATTTTTGGAGGCTTTCACCATGGAGATGTTCAGAGTCACTCTGGAAGCCGACTCTTAAACAGGATGTATTTTTTTTTAATCTTGAGATATTTAATTCTTATTCCAGAACTGGTACAAAGGAATAATGTGGTAGGGATTGCTGAACCCGGGTGGTACAGTACTTTTCAACTGCTCAAGAGCAAACATGATTGTTGAGCATCTAAATTACATCAGGTGCTGTTGCTGCATTGTCTGGTTCTTCCTCCCATCTGAGAGTTATCTCCAGTTTACAAGATAAAAAGGCAGTCTTCAGAAAGACTTCATAGTTTGCTATAAGCTCCCTTTTCTCCCCCATACCTATGTTCAAGCTTAAGCTTACTATGGAGAACATCATTGTGATTTGAACATGAAGTGTCCCTTATAGGCTCATGTGTTGAATGCTTGGTACCTAACTGGTAGGGCTATTATGGGAGGTGCTGGAAATTTTGGGAGATGGATCTAGTTGGAGGAGCTGTATCATTAGGTTATATCTAGTGTTCAGTCCCCTCCTTCTTCTCTGCTTCCCGTAAAGGAGTTCTTCTGCCACATATTCCAGCTGCCATGATGCTCTGACCAAGCCATGGAGTCAAGTAACCATGGAATGAACCCTCTGAAACCACAAGTAAAATAAATCTTCCTCTTTTAAGTTATTTATTTATCTATACAGTCACAGTGACCCAAAAGCAACTAATGCAAATTAAAGTTCAGAAATAAGGCAATGACATGTTTGAATGTCACCAGTCCTGTACTTTATACTTTCTGAATATGAGCTTGATAGCATTTCACAGACTCTTAGCATGTGGAGTTGGATATGTAACTGAAGTCTGGCCAAGGGCTGTTTGAAGAAGTGATATATAGCATTTCCTTTGTGGTTCATAAAATATTCTCACAACCAATTTTCCTGCTTTTCCTCCTACAAATGGCTTGATGGAGATAAGCAATTAAGGAGAGAACTTTTGGAGGCTCTATGTTAAAGGCTGGGAAGTCATAGGATAGATGGTCTGAGTCTCTGAGTCATGGCTTGAAGAAGGGGAGTTGCTCACCAATTGGGAACATTTATTTGAATTTTGTACAGCAAAGAAAAAATAAATTGTGGAGTACTTGAATTATTAGAGTACTTGAGAGGTTTTTTGTTTGTTTGGTTTTGCTTTGTTTTGTTTTGCCACCCCTATTTTTAACTGAGCTAGTATAAAGAATTAAGGACCAGGAGATATGAATTTGGTGGCAAAACTTTCAGCTAAAGCATGGTTCTGAAGTGTGACTGTTAATTTCATGTGCCAATATGGCTAGACCTTGGTGCCATTTCGAAGTAGTTGGAAAAAAACAGTCTAGATATTACTATACTGACTTTTTTAGACGCAATTAAAACAATCGGCTGACTTCCACTGAAGCAAATTACCCTCCTGTGTGGGTAGACCTCATCAGTGTGAGGTATTAAGAGAAGAGACTGAGGTCCCCAAGGAAAGAGAAATTGTCTTTAGACTGAAACATATGAAATTCTGTTTCCAACTTTTGGACTCAAAACCAACTCTGACTCAGTCCCCAGCCTGTTGGTTTGCCCTTGTGGATTTCACACTGGTCAGCTGGAGCCAATTTCTTAAAATAAATATGCAGAGATATACATAGTTGTGTGTGTGTGTGTGTGTGTGTGTGTGTGTGTGTGAAGAGAGAGGAGAGAGAGAGAGAAAGAAAGAGAGAGAGAAAGTTTGGTGCTTACTGTGGCTAAAGAAGTGAATAGATTCTGTGACTGACATCCTCTTCCTTCTGAAAAATCTTAAGGAAGGACATCAAGGGAAGATAAGGTGGCTATAGCCAATTTAGAGGATTTCTAGCCAAAGCTCCAGGGTTCCAGGACATTGGTGGGAGGCCTGTGTTATATCCAATGGCTGACTGTGCAACAGGATACAGGTATTCTTTGCTCCTCTCCAGTAAGGATGATGTTTTCCTGCTTCATGGACAGCAGACTTTGCCATTTGACCTATGGTGTCTGGTGGGCATCCAATCCTATGGGACTAATGTCACAACTCGCAAAATCTTTAGGGGTCAATGTGAAGATTCCTCTTTTCCCTGTGCTTCATGGCTGGTGAGCTCCAGAGGAGGCTGCTCTGTTACCCTGGATTCCAGAGACAAGGATAACTGGAGCAGAGTCACAGCCTACTGTAGATATACAGCACAAGCAAGAAATACACCTTGCTACACACAAAAGTCAGAGTGATTTGTTATTGTAGCACAGTAACTTATTCTGACTTACCTGTGTTTATAATCTGTAAGTACATAGCTTCAGTTTAAATCCGAGCTCCCATCACTTGTTAGGTCTGTATTTTGGTGAAGTTATTTTCTTCTCTGTTACTCAGCTTCCTCCCGTTAAAAGCAGGGGAAACAGGATATTTACCTAATGAGGTTGCTTTGAGGAGTCAGTTAATGAGCACACATAAAAATGATTAATTGTGCTCGCCTCATGCTTCTCAAGCCCTTCTCCACACGGTGACCCAGGAGCCCTGACCACTAGGGAAGACCATGTAGGACTGATAAGCAATTCCTAATCACTGATCTGAAGAGTATTAACCAATTTAGGGACTGAGGGTGTGGCAAGGAACTTTTTCTCTTAAGTGGCAGATAATACAGATTTTTTTTTTGCAGTACTTATTCAGTGTCTGTCCCATATTCTTCTCTCTGTTCCTGTCTCGCACTTTCTTTTTTATAGACTTTTAAGAATGTGAAAACAATTCTTAACTGGAAGGATATACAAAAAACATGGCCAAATTTGCCAAATCCCTGGTCTCACCAATGCTATGGTGTCTATTTCTTTTGGTTTTCCTTACATGAGATCTCCCTCCATCCTTCATTCTGGAAGGAGCACAAGACCATCCTCCACACAGCACCTGCACACCCCATGCACACCTCACCTGTGCACTCATCCATGCAGTGCATGCTCCCTGGAGCTGACCCTGAGTCAGCGCCTCTCTTAGCTTTCTCTTCAACAGCATGGGAGGTGAGAGATCCACTTGGCTCCTCCTTTGGCAGTGTGGCAGGCTTATTCATTACTAAACATTTTAAGTACAACTAATGGAACGGATCCTTGAAGGAAAAGCAAATTCTTTGTTTACATGAACAAATATTGATGAGCCATATTGCAAAATAACAAAGATTTCTGGTGTGGATGTTTAGTGAAGGCTTGTTTTATGGGGATATCACATCACTGACATGGATTCTACTCTGTTCTTGGGATGAACACCAGTGGTCCATAGAAGTTGTGAATGCCCTGGAGTAGAGTAATCAAGACCACTTGTACACAACAGATGCTTATAGTGGAAAGTCCCATTGCACGTTAATGTTCAACACTGGTCCCTTTTTCCCACACTTAGTTCAGGAATCCTGGTCTTCTGAATTCCACAACAAGATAATGTATATCAAGTGCAATTGCATCCATTTCCATAAGAAAGTTCATGCACAGCCCTGGGCTTTGCCTCTGCATAGGGGCTTTAGTAGTTCACGTTGGCTGAATCTCACTATTTTGCAATCTTTTCTGACAATGTTGTCCAACTCTGCTACTGCCTCTTCTCGTCCTTGGCATTTGCTCTCTCGTTCTGTTTGTCCATCTGTTATTTGTCTTTCTGGCATTGTTGTCTGCCCAATTTTTTATATTTCCCCCCTTTCATCTCAGTAATTTTTGCAATCCTAGTCTACCGTTTGATTTTTCTATATTGCTCCCTTTCTAAGGGCATGCTATGAGAAATTCTAGAAATGGAGAGAAACATGGGGTCTTATGTCTCTGAGGACTTTCATGTGTCTCTATTTGAAATTGAACCCATAGGTACACAGGGTACAAAACTGAATGCTTATGCAGCCACAAAGAGAATGGGGCCTGTTTTCCAGAGCAACTTTGGAATGTTACACCACAAGGACTGAGTTTTTATCATTTTAAGTATGGATCTAGAGTTACTATAGAAAAGTTCAACATTATTGTGGGGTGTTTTCTTTGTTTTTTTTTTATTGTTTTCAGGGGGTTGGTGGTACTGGGGTTTGGACTCAGGGCCTCACTCTTGCTAGGCAACAGATCTACCACTTGAGCCACCCTACCAGCCTTTATTCTTGTGGTTTTTAAGTATAAATACAAAATAGACCTTGCTGACTGCATCTTTAGATTTGCCTCAAGTTGGGGAACTTGGACAGAAAAAATCTGAGCAATGCTGATTAAGACAGTGAGTGGGGGAGGGGAAGCACAGTTCCTCAATGCTTTCTGTGTGTTTCTGTCTTATTTTTCTATCATTTTCCTTGAAGTATCTCTCACAAAATTGACTATGAACTCTAGCTTGGAATCCAAAGGCTTTGGTCTTGGATGTCCACTGTGCCCCTTTCATGGGACACTTCTTTATCCTAGGAAATGACCAAATGCCTAAGTGTCTGCCCAGTGACCAGGTGTCTCACAGGAAACTTATCTATACTAGCAGATGTCCTTCTGTCTCTTGTCTTACCTGTATTCAGTTATTCCTACCAAGATAACCATTCTGTGTAGAGCCCTCACTAGGAAAGAGGTGAGTTTCATGTGGATTGGTCAAGGGAAGGCACACAAAACACACTGAATAACAGAAGTAGTTTACCACATATAGACCTCAGAGAAGGCAGGCAGTCTGCCTTCTGCCTTGCAGGGCCAACAGGAAGATGGCAGCACCCCCAAGACAGGTATACACACATTCAGCTAGCATGTGGAAGCAAGGGTCCTATCCCTGAGGCCAAGACTTTAGTAGAGTCTGGGGTATAACCCAAGCAGATTTCTCCTGGGAGTTCTGATGAGTGATTTTGGAGCAGCAGACACAAGTTCCATAGAGTCACCCTGTAATACTCTATAAAGCCAACGAAGCCAACAAAGGGTGTAGGGGTCTTTGAGTAAGTCAAGTAGGTTGTATCCAGCTGTTTCATAGGGAGGTGGTCACCAGGGGGTGGCTATATAGGCGCATATCTGGATGGAACTCCTTGAGGGACTGGGAGGAAGAAGAGGACTGGATACTGTCAAAGGTGACAAATCTGTGCTGGCAAGAGAAAGTCAAACATGCTCAAAATGGATGCTGAGGCAACATAAAAGTGTAAGAATCTATACAGTTGGGCACTGCACTTGATCTTCTTCACAATCATCTTAGTTAACTTTCCTAATATGTGAAGTCACAGCCATATTTACCCTTTGACAAAATTAAGGTTGAAAGAGTCAAACTAAGGATAACAGTAATAATGTATGACTATTATATTAATTTTTATGGCTGCAATTTGGAAAGGGAAAAATTGCAACTTGAATGCTGCTTTTTCACTTAGAAGGAGATATTCTTGAGTGGTATTATGGGCTAAATACTTTACACAACCCACAAAAATTCATAAGCTGAAATTCCAAATCCCCAGTTCCTCAGAATGGGACCAGGTTTAGGGAAAGGGTCTTTAAAGAGATAATTGAATTAAAATGAGGTCAATAGACTGGACCCCAAATCATTATGATTAGGTATCCTTATCAGAAGAGGAAACCAGGACACAGATATGCACACAGGGAAGTCCACAGGAAGACAGCAGGGAGAAGACACCTTCAACCTTCCCAGGAGAGAGGCCTCAGCAGGAATCAGCCATGCTAGCATCTTGATCTGAGACTTTTTAACTCCAGGAATATGAAGAAACATATCTCTGATGTTTAAACCACCCAATCTGTGGCATTTTGTTGCAGTCACCAAGGGGCAGGAAATAGGCATATTTATTTCAAATACAAGACAGCCTAAAAGAGATTTAGTCCCATTCTCACTCCTCCAAATCAACATCAGTTTTAATCACAATATACTAGCTCAGTGTCTACCCATCTATGGGCTTGCAACATTTCTACACATTTGTAATCATAATGTACATATGCAATTATGTCCTAACATTTTTCCTTATCTTTAATTCTTGCATATGAAAATATATAAGTATAACGGGAATGGTTCCATTAAACTTCGTATTATTTCTTTGTGGTACTATATTGAAATACTATTACACATGTAGTTATACTCACATATTCATAATATTAACACAGAATAATTTCAGAAAATGCACACAGAGTAAAAATACAATCCACAGAGGAAATTTTTTAAATACTGATAATTTTACCATCCAGATGAATTTGATTTGGAACGTTTGGTATTAGAATTCTCATTCTATATTTGCATGAATACTCATATATACATACTTGTACGTGACAGTCAATATGCTCTTCTGTATTCTGATATACAAAAGATTCTACCTTTACCCGTCATCTCTGATACAAATATTTTCTCAAATTTATGGTGTTATTTCCCTGCAGGAACTTTTAATTTTTGTATATTCAACTCTACTGAATGGTATAAGAATTTTTTACCTCATTTTCCTGCTTCAAATAAATGCCTCCATCTTGAGACCAGAGAAACACTTGCGTAAATAGCACATGTGCTATGGCCAGCATGTTGTGCTCCCTAAAACTTCCTATTGAACCCTTACCCCTCAATAGGATGGTAGGTATTAGGAAGTGGGGCCTGTAGGGGTGCTTAGGTCTTGAGGGTGGAGCCACTATGGTGAGATTTGTGTCCTAATAACAATAAGGGGGATGGGAACCTCTTTCTTTCTCAGCCATGGGAGGACACAGCACAAAGGGATCTGTTTGCAAACCAAGAAGGCCCTCACCAGACCCCGACCATGCTGGCATCCCAATCTTGGACTTACAGCCTCCAGAACACTTATTGTAACTAAATTTCTATTTCTTATAGCCACCCAATCTATGGTAGCTTATTGTAGCAGCATGAATTAACTATGACAATGTGTATGCATTTTGCTATCTATTTTGTCACTCCGGAGTTTATTTGCAACAGAGCATGTTGTGACTGACAACCCATCGTTTCCTAGTAGTTTCTAAACTGCTCACAGTATGTGCTGAGCTGTCCTTCCTTTATCACTGTGTTTGTTTTTGATTTCTGCAAACTCAGCAGCTTAAACAGCAACCTCTGTGCAGCGCAAAGTGCTGCTCAGGGGTGGTGAGCTAAAGATTGCTCTTGGTTCCTAGAGCCTGTTCTTGGGTCCTTGCCATGAGATCCTCTCTATTAACCTCCTTATGTAGCACCAGGTCACTTTTAATGCTTCACCTGAACAGGTCAGGCACACCTAGAATAATATCCTTTCTTACTAACTCAAAGTCAACTGATAAGGAACCTTAATTACATTTGTAAAATCCCTTCACCTTTTTCATATAAGGTAAACTATGTAAGAAGGGAGAATCCACTGTATTCACCTGTTATAAAGATACTCAATGCAGCAGGAAGAAGTTACACAACTCATGTACACCAGAAAGCATGGATCTGGGTGGGGGAGCATCCCAGGATCTACCCTCTGCCTCATCACTCCTTTATTATATGTCTCTAGACTTCATTTTTGTTAGCTTCTTAATCATATATAATTTTACTTCACTTTTCTTCTATGTATTATGTCCTGCTAGTGAGTTCTGCTGTCTCAGTTATTATCTACCCTTGAACCCAGGCTCTACTATTCTCATTTTTATAGAAATAAAAAATATTTTGTGACATAGTTAGAGTAGTTGTCTCCTATTTTGTCGTATTCCAATAACAGTGATCTGTACAACAGTCCTCCGTATCCATAGTGTCCAAACACCCTTCCCACTTCCCCAAGAATGCCTGGAACTGTGGATTCTTCTAAACCCTACAATTTAATGTTGTTTGCAAATTAGCTGAGCACTGTGGCCATACCTTTTGCAATTTGAAGTGAAATAACAGAATGAAACAGAATTTCTTTTCTTCTTTTATAATTTCATGAACAGAAAATCCATTCTTACCTTAGATCTTAGCAACATCGGTATACAAATTTTCTTTTCTTTTTTAATGAGGTAAAGTAAGTTCCCACTTAAGGAGGCACTTTCCAGCTTCTCCTTGGCATTTCTGAATTGCCGGCATCACTGCCCTTGCACTTTGGAACCGTTATAAAGTAAAATAAGAGAGATTTGAACACGAGCAGTGCAATTCCACGACCTGATGAATGAGATGACTACTAAGTAACTAATGAGCAGGTAGCATATACTGTGCAGATAAGCAAGCAAAAGGATGACTCATGTTCTAAGTGGTTTGGAGCAGAACAGCACAAGATTTCATCATGATACTTAGAATGCCATGAAATTTAAAACTTAGGAATTGTAGGCTGGGGTTGCTGATACACACCTGTAATTCCAGCTATTCAGAAGAGAAAGGTAGGAGGATCACAGTACAATGCTCCCAGACACTGTTTGAAAACAAACTGAAAACAAATGGACCGGGGTGTAACTCAAGAGGTAGAGTTGCTTGTCTAGCAAGCAAAAAGTCCTGAGTTCAATACCTAGTACTGCCAAAAATAAAACCAAAACTTATGACTTGTTTATCTCTGGAATTTCCCATTTAACTTTTTCAGACTGCTGTTGACTTCAAGTAACTGAAAACCCAGAAAGTGGAACCACATATTTATTCCCCCAAGGTGAACTCTGAAATTATTTATCAAGTTCCCGTTGTCAATCTAGAGATTGTCTGATTCAAATTTTTACTATGATTATAATAAAATATAAAGTATATAATAAAATACAACATATTATATCAGCACAGAGTCTAACTCTATAACAATGTAGTCTGTCTGAATAGACCGTGCTATTTCTTTCAAACTTAATTAAACACACATATGTTGAGTGTCTGCTCTTCTGGATATACAGGTGAGCAAAAAGAATCATGCTGTGTAGAGATTTTGTCTAAGTGAAGGAGACAGATGATAAATAGGCAAATAAGTGAATGAAATCATTCAGATAATGCTAAGTGCTATGAGGAATAGGGTAAAGTGACAGAATGTGACTGTGGTGATGGTGGGTGAAGGAGACAGGAAAAGCCACGCTGTTGTTCCCACTCTCACACTCACATTTCCTTCCCTTCTGACACCAGCTATGTAGAGTTTTTCTCACCTATCTCTTCAGCAGATAAAATTGAGCATCTTACAATGGAGCTCAATTCTGATACTATCTCCCTTGAGTTGGCATCAGACCCCAGGGGTTAAGGAATTAACTTGAGATATCTATTGCAAGTATTCAGGACCCAGAACTTCTGTTCCTCTTGGCTACAAATCAGAGGCTCCCATGACTCCCTTATCAATTACTGTCCAAGAGAAGCTCACAAAACTCAAGGAAACATGACTCTGGTTTATTCTAAAGGATGTTACAAAGGACTCAGATGAGCATCCAGAGACAGACACAGGGCAAAGTATGGAGGAAAGTGTGCAGAGCTTTTATGCCCTCTCTATGCACACTGCCTTCCAAGACCTCAGCAATCTGGAAGCTCTCAGAATTCAGTCCTTTTGGGTTTGCATGGAAGCTTCATTACACAGGCATGGTTGATAATATCATCGGTCATTGATGATCAACCCACTCTTCATTCCTTCTAACCAATACTTTAATGATTTCCTTTAAGTATACTAAGAGGAGTAAGGTTTATATGTGAAAAAGAATCAGTGGAGGTCTGGTTGGGGTCACTGACTTTGGCCAATGTCCAAGAATTTCTTCATAAATAATACTCTGGTTGTTTTGGAGGAAAAGTGACACTTTTTCAAAAAGATGGGAAAAAAGAGGGAAATCTGCCCAGTCAACATCTTGAAAACATGGCTAGAAGTCTCTTCCACCCCAATTTTTGCTAAGTTGCTCCTGATAATTAAGACTTCACCCTTCCTATCCCTGTGGCAGTGGTTGTAATGTGTACTGACCCAAGTCCATATACTGCTGAGGTTCAGCTGCATGACTTGGGGAAAGCTGGTTAATGCCTCTGCATCTTTTCTTCATGGGGTCAGACCTTGTGCCTTGTAGGGGCTACTATTAGGATTAAATAAGGCACGCTATTTGTGGTGCCAAGCATCTTCCTGTGCATAGAGCAGGTCCTTGCAAATGTTATTTTCTTTCTTTTTTTTCCACCCTCTGAACCAAAGAGAACTTCATTATCCTACACTGTCCACATGGATCAGTGGCTACTTGGTAAATGGAAACAGCTCAGCTGCCTCTGCTTTGATATTACTGCTGTGGGAATCATTATTATCATCCTCACCATCACCATCATCACTACCATCATAATCACCACAACTATCACCACCATCACCATAATCACCACCACCACCATCACCACAATCATTATTACCACAACCATCATCTCCATGAAGACAAATCTAAGTATTTTGGAGTATTTTAGAGCAGAACTTTCTAATCTCTAGGCCAACCATGTATCTTCAGATAGGAAAACATGAAGGAAGTTCTATGCAAAAGAGGTGCTGGTCCTAACGAGCTGAGAATGCATGTATTAACACAGGAAGAAGCCGCACTGCCCATCTCTTCTACCCTCTGGATATTCTTTCCTTGCCTCTCCACTCCACACCCCTTTGCTCACCAGTTTCAGCTTTGCAGGGCAAATATGCTTTTTCTGATTGTGTATCATATACGCTGAGATTAGATTGCCAACACACTCCCTAGCCCCCCTCTATAACACACCAAATCTCACATGTAAATTGAATGAATTAATGTCCAAACTCTGCCATAAGTTTTAAGCATCTATTTGGATGACATTTCTGTAGAATTTATTATTTCTGCATCATTTCCTAAAGAATGGCCTATATACAAAGTGAAACGTAAAATTGAAGGAATGAGCAGGGAACTTTAAAGCATGAATGCCATTCAAATTCATATTCTGTCCAAGCAGCAAAACCCCACTGGCTTCCAGGATGTGGGGCAACAATTCCTGGGGCCATTCTTTGCCACATACATATTAAGTGCCTTAGGGCAAACAATTCCTTCTGTTAACATGTTGACCCTTGCTATGGAGTCCAATGAACGGTGGGCTTGGGATCTGACAGACCAAGGTTTAGTGCCCATCTCCAAGCATAGGCAGCACTTTTGGGCACTCAGTTTTCTACCTAGGGAACTGGGATGGTACTATTTAACATAATAGGCTTCTTCAAAGATGCCAGTGAAATAATGCCTATTCTCTACAGAGTGGTACTTTGTAAGCTGTTAATAAGTTAAAACTATCATTTTCTTGGACCTCCAAAATACAGTCACGGTTATAGTTGAAGTTTATTGCTTCTACTTTGATTTGTGGCTTCAGGGACCAACCCTCACTTCACTACCACCACTCATTCCCTCATTTGTCCTTGATTTGAAATCTATTTATCTCTTATCTTCAGTGAACCAAAACCAATTCCCTTTGCTCGGCCTCTGTCTGGCCCTCTTGGGCACAAGCTCTACCACTATTGCTGCTGCCACCAAGAGTCACCGGGAGCCCATGCCATGAACTTTCCAAACCAGGAACGCTCTCTAGATTATCTAGTATGGCCCAGAAACTGTCCATTTTCCTCTAGACCATTGTCTGAGGTGCAGTAGGGAGAGATTTATGTCCCAGCCACTACATAAGGACTGGGCAGGAGAGGAGGCATCATGTCCAAACCATTGTGTGGCCACCCTGCCCTATGGCATATCACTGAGCACAGTGGTCCCTAGAGCCTAGATGAACTATGTGCAAGTGAGTTAGTTAGTGAGAGAGAAACCTGAAAAGGAGAGCAGAAAATGGAGAAAGGAAAGGAGCTTCTTGTTATACCACCCAAGGCATTCACAGTGTGGAGGCAGGTTCATGGATGCTGATGAAAAGTGTATGAATGCAATCACATGGAAAGGGCTGAGGTGGAGTGTGGGTCAACTATGGATGGAGTTCAGGCCTGAAGAGGACAAAAAATCACTCCCAGGGAAGGTCTTGTGTGGTTCCCCATCCAGCCTGTGCACCTGATGGACAAAGATGGCTCTGCATCTGACCCATGCCTCCCTGCTCTTTGGCGACAGCTCCCCTCTGCCCATTGCTAGAAACATGGACTTGAGAGTCCACACTAAGTTTGAATTCTCTTCTCATACTTATTAAGCATGTGACTTTGGGTTATCACTTAACCCTTTTCTCTTCATGAGCTTTAGTTTTCTTATTTGTAAATGGGAAATACTAATATCTACCTCAGAGGATTTTGCACTGGGTGTAATACCTGACACATTATCAATAACACATGGTAATATTATCTGTATCCTTTTCATCATTACCACCACCATCACCATAATTATCATATCACTTTCATCATCATCATTACCACTGATCTTATCATTTCAGAGACCTTATGCTTCAAATGAAAAAAATCCCTCCTCAGACAATATCAAACAATACTAGGAATTCATCAACTCACGTAATTGTAAACTTTATAGTCATGTAGCTTCAGGGGAGAATTGATCCAACAACTCAAACAGTATCCCATGGGCCACTTCCTCTCTGTCTCTCTGTATTGACTATTGACTTTGGTGATGTTTGCATCACCTTCTAACTCCATGAAATAGCCCCAGAAGCTTGGGACTATTCCCCTATTAGTTTAAAAAATGGCTGCAGTAGTTGTAGACTCTACAACTTCATGCCACACTACCCGAAAAAGAGTTCTGAATGATCCTATTAAGGGAAAGGAGGCTTCTCTTTCCCAGAATCCCCAGGAAACACCTTATATTCCATTGTCTATGATTAGGTTATGTGTTCATTCCTGAACCAATCACAGTGGCCAGAGATGGGTATAACAATTGGTGAAGCCAATGAGAGTCCACCACTGAAACTGGAAGTGGGGGGGCATCAATTATTCTGAAATTACCTAGCTGAAAATAAAAAGGGGAGATTCCAATCCCCCCCAAACTAATTCCAAGTACTATCCTCTGAAGATGGTTGAACAAAGGAAAGAAAGCAAGTACTGCTGTACTCCTCTTCTTCATTATACCTTGATTTCCTCTGCTACCACTTCTGCCAATTCCCCTCCTTTATTTCTCATCTCAGACCAGTCATTCTATCCCAATTTTAGTAGGTGCGTTCTCTGGGGATGGATTCCTAAGTCCTCCATTCCTTGGCTAGGTTAGGTGCCTTAGCTATGAAATTCCTAAACCTCCCCTAAAGTGCCTGGTCCTCTAGAGCTATGATCACTATATTTAAATCCCCCATTTACTTGTTACCCCAATCCATTAGAATTTTAGTTTTTTAGCAGAAAACCTGAGGAGTTTTTCACAGTATTGCCAAGCAGAAACACATTAGCAATTGGGATAAAAATATTTGGAAGGTAAACACAGGAATGAATGAATGAATGAAGTGAGAAAATAAGTAGTGAATGAATGAAGTGATCTGGGATTTAATCTTAACCAAGTGAGAGAAAAAAATATCTCATTTCCTGAATTCCAGGCAAGCCAGGAGAGGTATGGTTTTTCTCACTACCAGTCAAAATTGATAAGACTCCTGTTTCAAAAGAAGAAACATGGAAACTAAGGAAGAAGCCAATTTAATTTGTAAGAAAGAAATCAGAATCAAAACCAGCAAATGAATGTAATTTATTCCCATTTAAGTATTGATCAGAAAGGACTCTTTCAGCCTGAATGAGGTAGTGAATGTCAAATCAAAGACCCTATAAAATCAGATCAAGATGGGCCATTGGCCATGGCACCGTGACAGATGACTAAGTCAGCTCTCACCCTCTTTCTTGGGAAACCTCCCCTAGGAATTGACATTCCAGATACAGGCAGGTTGGCGCAAATGCCACGTCTGCACAGATACAATCAGAGGTGGAGTGCTGGGCTGTCTTTGAAAGGGATTTCCCCAAAACCATGCAATGATGACCCATGGGGACCTTGGGCTTGGATCTTGCATTCATGGAGGACTGTGAGGAAAAACGCAGATTCATCTGGCAATAAAATCAGTGCATCAGCATCATAGTATATGTGGAAAGGACACAGCCTTAATTCCAAACTAACTAGGACATAGGCCTCTAACAGCTCTGCACCTTACTGAAGTCCTCATCTTACCTGAGCCTGACCAACCCAAAAGGAAGGTGTAGCTTTGTTGTCTTACAGAAGGGAAAACTGGGGCTCCATTGTTAACATGACTAGTGCAAAGCCACTAAGGATTAACCACCTAATGGTCTAAATTCAGTAGAGCTCCTTTATGCTCTTTGACCCAACTTCCTCCCTGTCTTCCTATGCCAAGTGTGAGCAGAATTAAAAGAAAAAAAAACAGCTTGGTACTATAAAGTGCAGAAGCACACAGAAAGCAAGACCTGTCACAAATGGCATTGCTTTGTATGTGCATGTGTGTGTGTGCACACATACATATGCAAATATATGTATTAGATGCATGCTAAAAACATAAAAATAAAACAACAACAGGAAGCACCCCTGGAAGTGAAAAAGGGGAGTGGTTTTCCAGCAGGTGCTAGTACAGCCCTGTCTCTATTCCTGAGAGGTTCAATTAAGGGATGCAAGTCATAAAACAGTGCATTTTCTCCCTGCTATGATGCATTGTTTTTAATCTCACTGCCTTGTATTATATCACATTCCTATAATTCTTCCGACAGGAAAAGGCTTGTTTCATAAAAATATAGTCCCCAGCATTTGAAATATAAGTTCACACGCAGGCAACATATATATCACCGAGCCAGCAAACTAACTCACTTACTTAATCCACTAAACTTCAGGTGCTTCCTATATTATGTGAAATGGCTTGAAACAGGCAGGAGCTGCCAGGGCCCATCACTGCTTCCTTGCTCAAGAGAGACAGGGGGAGCAGGGAGGAGGGGGAGTGGAAATTCCCTCCGTGGATGCCACAATAACATGTCTTTCATTATCACCCAGTGTCAGGACACTGGGTAATGCTCATTGTGCATGCACAATAAATTACTATTTACCTGGCAGTGCCTTTGATAAGACCGTCTCCTCTCTCTCTTTCTGTCCACGCAGCACGGAGCAGAGAAACCCCTTGCCTATAATTCTTATTAAGGTGATACCTTTTCTGAATAAGAAAGTACACACTTCCAAAGCCTGCACTCTCTGGGGTTTTTAAGGGACATTGTTTTTATTGGTTCTCTTTTATTTCTCCCACCCTGCTGTGTTTTAATGCAATAGTGACTTCTGTGTATACAACTCTCATATTGAAATGTCGGCTGCAGATATATGCAATATTAAAGAGTGCTTATGAATTTTTGACATCTAATTAGTCGCTACCCAGTTAACATGTCAGGACTCAGAGGCATTAGGGAAGCAGCCCTTTCTGAATAAGTTACAGCGAGGCCCTGTCCTTTTCATGTATTATTCTTTAATGGAGGTGGTGATTATTTGGCTGTGATTAATTGATGAGGCCCATTGGTCTGGCAAGTGGTACCGAATTCACCATTGCTCACTTTTATTTCTCTCAGTGGGGCTCTGACACCTTATCGGAAGGACCTGCTTTTTCCAGGCTGTCTCTCTGTGCAGAATCCCTGGGTGAAGGGACAGTTCCCAGGGGCCCATCTTGATCCCTTTGCAGCTCCTCCCTTTGCACAGATCAGTGGTGGGCTTTGCATCCACTTCTGTAAAGGGCCTGGGTCCCGCAGCCTTGTCCAGGCACAGCTGTACCCCAGGGGAGTCTCTGAAGTGAACTTCCGGCTGTCCCCTTTTCTCATATCTGATTGTTCAACCCTTGCTCCCCGCCCCCCAATCCTTTTAACACCTGTGGCACCAGCATGGCTCAGTTTACTCCCAGGTCCAGCTGCCTGCCAAAACACCAGGTGACATGCAGAGCTCTAGGGGCGCTCCTATCATTGTCTCCAGCTGGGGGGCCGCGAGAAACCACACATATGTGATGCACAGGTTGATAGTGTGCCCCTACCCCAGGCATGTGACACCAGGCTTTAAACCAGGCAACAATGAGAAGCGGATGTCACATCAGTGGAGAGGGATCTGCTAGCGACCTCCAAGGGCACCTCACTGGTGTCAGACTTCCTGTTGTGCTGCAGACACAAGTGTGTGGGGAGCCTGAGAGGAGGGTATAGCCCCTTCCCTCTATAACCTCAGCCTTTGTGGACCTCCCCAGAACCCCAGAATCCCAGTGGGCATCCCTGACTTCCACAGAGGGACCTTGGAAAACATGACTCTGATGGCCTTGGATTTGAAGCCCTCAAGGATTTGTGATATTTAAATAAGGCGAGCAGGGAAATGGTTTGCGAGGTGTGGCTCTGAGTTTGCACAGGGAACTACCAGACATGTTTTTACCTTTACTTCGTGACTTCCCCTAAGCACACCCCTGAATACACACAGATACACACATGTACACATGCACATGTACACACTCACTCCTGTGCACACACACTCAGGCACACAAGTGCACACACAGACACACACTTTCTCCTGCATGGTTTTGCAAACAAAGGTTCTGCCATCAGGCTTTCCTACCACAGCCTCCTGGTTTTATGAGCAAATAATTACTTTTTTTTTTATTTTGCAAAGCAGAATCATCCCCATTGCAAACTCCCACCATTCAAATCTATAATTGGGGCAGTAACAGAGCTGCGGCCGATTCGTCTTTTTAATGCACCCACTCTGGGCAAACCATCCTACAAATGTATAATTATAAGTAAACCTTCACCTTCATCAGCTGGTGAGGTTTTTAATTACGGCACTTCATGTCAATCAGGGCCGATGCTGGGTGTGCGTGTTAGGGTGCAATTTCAGAGGAAATGGGCAGACCTAAGCTGGTCACCTTGATTTATTATCTATATTTAAAAGGGTAGAGGAGGAGATAGAACCATAACTAGGAGGAAGAGGAAAAGACCAGCTGGCTCAGGGAAAGAAAATGGTGGGGGAGGAATTTTACCCACAGTGCACTGGTGCCAAGGAGTGAGCAGGAGCCAGGATGGTGGACAGAAATGGGACATTTCTCCTGATGAAGGTCCCCACCCCTTGGCCAGCCCTTTGTCTCCAAAGCCTTTCACACAAGATAGAAGGATGCAGGAGTGGGGTGGATTTGCTAGAAGAAGGGGTGGGGTCCATGGGACTCACTGGGGATTAGGCAGGTGAGGGTAGGACAAGGCAGGGAAGGGGAGATGAGGAAGAGCAAGTGGGAGAACTAACGAAAAAAATCAATCCCTACATATTCCTTTCTCCTCCACTGCAGATTCTATCCGAAGGAAACACTGAACTTTGGAGTGTTAGCAGCAGCTGAAATTTAGAATTATTGTTTCCTTCTAACAGAAGACTCATTTTCCACGGCCGCATTTGCAGCATAATAAGCTTTTTGTTATTTTTTCAATTAGAGTCAATTGACCTAACAAAATGCTTGGCAATTAAGTGATTTTTGTAATGGTCCGGGGGTAATTTAGTCGAGCTTGTCAGCTGTGTTTCATGAAGCCGAGCTGTCTTTTTTTTTTTCCTACCGCCTCTCTCTCTCTCCCTCTCTCTCTCTCCCTCTCTCTCTCTCTTGAGCATAATGGCTCATAATTTCGAAATCTTTTCCTTCTGTTTCCCTCACAATAATTCGCAATTACAGGAAGTTGTTGGAGGTGATTTTTTTTCTACCTTGCCTTTTGAGTCAGTAATTTTAAATAAAATGTACATACTTATAAAAAGGCAGCTATTACTGAAATCACTTTTTGTGTAAACTCAATTATTTCATGAATAGTGACACCAGCTTACACTGGGTCCCGCTCCTGAAGGCTGAGGCATTATTACCTTCAGGGTAAAAGGGTTGGTACATTCACAACACTCTTTCCAAATCAACCCAGCATCCTATAAGGTAAACACAACTTGAGAGGGGCAGGGGGTGTCCCGGTCACCTGGAGGTAGAAAATGTCCACAGTGTCCACCCCCAATCTCCTGCAGGAGCTCACCCCCCCTGCTTCTCCTCCCCTGGGCAATGATTGGACTGCAGCTTCTCACTCTCTGATTTATTGAGGGAATTCTTCATTTGCCTAATTGATTCGTTTTCTTAAGATAACATCTGGAGTTACATTTCCTTTTAAAAGGCTGTAGTTAGATCCTATGACTGGATCAGATGTTCCTTCATTGAATCTTTCTGTTTATACCTTTCTTAAAAGACAGTCCAATATTCAGTACATATCTGCATGAATTTATACATTCAGAAACAGCAGGGATGCCATGAGCCCGGTTCTTTCATACAAATTCACTCAGGAGGTTCACCTTTAACCTTTGCAAGGCTCATGCATGCATCTGCATTGCTATGTGTCTTTCACAGGGATTTCATTTCTACACCTGAATTACTTGGTGACTTCAGTTGTCCTCATTGTGCAAAACAGCCTAGAAGCAGCCCACTTCTTTCCTTGGTGAGAAGCTCCCCAGTAGGGGGCAGTAGAAGAGCAAGCCAGCCAAAGGCCATTTTGGCCAGCTTACACTGGGGCAAGGCCACCAGCTTTGGAACCCTTGTCCTCTACTGACTCATGTTTGAACCCAGGGTTAGAAATATCTATTACTCCAGAGCACTGCTTTTGGTTTGGTTTCCCACTTCTGTCTGGATTATATCTAACCAAATGTTCCTCCCTTTTACTTTTGGTTTTATATTTTTCCAAAGCGGTGCATTGAAAACTGTGGCTGTTTTCAGCTGGATGCTGGGAGTCCTAGGCACACTCCCTGCCATCTTCTTGTAGCAGTCTGGGGAATGGGAGACCACCCCAAATCCTAGAGATCTCACTAGGCTTTGTGAGACAAGTGCTTAGTGCCTTCAGACCTGTGCTGACTCATTCTCCTACCTTGAGATTTGGGCCATCATTTCCTGTTTCTGAATCTCAATTTCCCCAACTCTAAAGTGAGAAGGTCAGATCGATACCATCTCAGAATTCTTCCAGTTATTATAAATTGCATGGGAATGATGTATTAATTAATTCAGGCATTCATTTTTTTCTGTACATATGCTGCTCTGCAGAAGTCCTTCTGTGGATAACATCATAGTCTTGGGTTTGATTTTTCCTTTTCTAAAATATGGGATCTTGATTAAACTTCAAGTGATTTTCCTTATTTCTCTCTCTTTCTCTCTCTCTCTCTCTCTCTCTCTCTCTCTCTCTCTCTCTCTCTCTCTCCACACACACACTCTGATTTTACAATTTGCTCTTAACCAAAGCATAAAGATATTTTAGAGACAAGATATTTCACAGCTTTTAATGAAGTGTGTACCTTCCACTGTGACTGACACACCTGACATGTATTTTTGAGATAATGGAAATCTTGCCCCAGTGGTCCTGAGCTGCCATGAACTTGGCTTAAGATGAGCTTCTAAGTCATCATGGTTCAGCCTGGACTGGGGCTGGGCCCAGCCTCTCAAGTCTTTGATTAATCCACTGCACCTCTCATTTCCCTGACTATAAAAGAAAGCAGCTACAGTTCTGAATAAGCATCTTGCAGAAGAAAGAAGCCAAAGCAGAAAGTATTAAACTTTCATCCAGCACCATAGGAGAGATGTAGTTATTAAATTTCAGCTGCTTATCAAACTGATATGAAAGTCATTTTGCATGATTGCTTTGCATCCTCAAATCTTAGGCTTTTATTGGCCATGCATCTCTGTGCTTTCTTATTAGAAAAATACTCAAAGGATAAAAAAGCTGATAATATTATTCAGTTTTGACAATTAGGTAGAAAAAACATTCAAAGAAGTGCTTTTTTATTGCAGCTGGTAATAATATTGGAGGTCCTCCTCATAGCAGTCTACAGTGATGCTACCCAAGGTGACACTGGCCTCATCTTCTAATTGCCGCTACTGGTTTTACTGGTTCCTTGGTACTCATGACTGACTAATGTAACACTTGAAATCATGCTGACCCACTCGCATTTGTTCACTCTTGATTTTATGGCAAGCCCACTGTGCTTTTTGGTGTCAGATAAGGAGACCTTCAACCTTCACTCACTACATTTTCACTGAACATTGTGTCCCATGAAATGGACGATGCCCAGGGATGGAGCACTAGCCAGTGACTCCACCTGCACCTGCACCTGAACTTCACCTCCTCTTCTTTATTAAGTTATCAGAGCTTGCTTTTAAATTAGATACATATCTAACATTATAAATTATGCATATATTTGTTCATATTACCTATCTTTCCATGGTCCACAAAAATGTGAAAAAGAATTGTTTTAACTTATTAGCCAGTTTTATACACCTCATTATACATTAGCCCTTTAAATAGATTTTAAGATAGCGACTCATATTTACATTTGACCACAGAGGAAACTGAAATTCAGAGAGGTAATGGGACTTGCTCCAGATCACACAGCTGGTGCACAAGAACTATGTGATCAAGCCAGGACCGAAGGACTATAAGAGAGTGCTGCTTTGGTCTTAACTAACTGCCAGCTGCTCCAGCAGCATCATTCACCCCAAAGACTCTTTTGCCCTTAATCTGCAGGGGTCCAGATTCTAGATTTCAACACAAGTGGCATCGCCCTGTGACAACAGTGAACCCCAGAGCCTCAGGAGCAGCTGGAAGGGAATGGGAGTGTCCCTTGCCAAGGTCAGTGTGCCCCACATTTTCTTCTTTTAAGTAGGGAAAGCGGCATTGCTTTCCTCCTTAATGGGCAAGGACCATGATCTTGTGAACTTGGCTTCCTGGAGATTGGAAAGGGTCCCTGCCATGAAGAAGAGGAAAAGTGGTGGCTATGTCCAGTGGACGGGATTGTATTGTAAAGTCAAGAGAGATTATAATTAATTTAACAAGGATTTGTTGGGTTCCCACTGGGAGCTAGACATGGTTCTTAGTGCTAGTGGACATCAGTGAATCAAAGGAGACTGACAGACAGTGGGACTTGCAATATAGTTGAGGTATCAGAGACAGACGGTGGCTTGTTCAAAGGTGATAAGGGCCATGGGAAGATAAAAGGGGATTAGGGTCAGGAAGAAGTGGGGGATAGATACAGTCTTAGTATTAAATAGCCTAGTCAGGGATTGAGGACCAACTCTGCTCTATCTTGGTAAAGTCTGTGCATCTGGGGCTCGTGGCTCATGATTATAAAAAGAAGTTGAATTCAATTGAAGGTTTCCAAGCTGGTAGATCTTAGACATCATTAAAGAGTTTTTTGTTATTGTATTTGTCTATTTTCTATATAAAATACCAGGCTTACCTATAGATTCATACTATTCTGGACCTATGGCCTAGAAATCTGCATAGTTAGAAAAGAGCCCCAAGTAATACAGATGTGAAACAAGATTTATGAAGCCCTGGACTAAGTGGCCAAGTGTTCTCTGAGGACCCCAGGGTAAATCCTTTCAGCTATCACCTCTATGACCTTGGGAATATTCCAGGAAAAGGTGGTAAGAATAACCCAAAGGGGGTATTCTTTGGAGTTCTTAATAAGGGTTGACAGTCCAACAGTTGCCCCAAAATGCCTAGTTTAGGTCTTGGCACATCCCTGGAGCCCAATATTTATCTTCCTACTCCTCCATGTAGGTCTCATATCACATCATGCTTCTTTGACATTTTGAATACAAGACAGAAATTTAAAGAGAAACAATTGGATATATAAGGGCTGAGAAAAGAAGAGAATAAAGAATTGGTAAAGTGATTACCCAACAGAGACAGAAAAGACTAAGCCATAATTTAAGCAGAGCCAATTTTACCAATGGGGCTAGAAGTATACATGCGATTAGCTAAGACAGCTAAGATGACAAAGGGAGTTCAGACTTTAGTATTTTCCATAATGAATGTGTTCTATGTTGGATGGTGTCTGATATCTTCCAGGTCAGAGGCTGATGGAATCAGGGCCTCTGAGTCTAGCTTTCTTCATCCAAATGAGAACCATGGCTAGTCTGGTGTATTTGCACAAAGCCATGACATTCTTCCTTGGCCATGAAATTGTCTGTGGACCATGTAGAAACCTGTGTTTCATTCATCACCTCATCTTCTACAAAACTGAAATCCTATTTTTAAAAAAATGAAGTATAAATCAAAGTGTGAGAGATCACACATCACAGGTTCTTCCACACAACTGTGGGGTTGTCCCATCTAACTCTATCTCCCATCCCTGCCCCCAATCACTCCTCATCCTCTGTTCTTTTATAAGAGTCATTTCCACATGATTTAACATCCATCATTGTTGATTTTGTTGGGTTTGTTTAGGGTCTCTTCCATTCACTTCCTATGCAGTGTCTTCATTCACTGCCCTATCACCTTAACTATCACATAACAGGTGCTCAATAAACATTTTCTCCAAGCAATCAGTCTCAACCTCTCATTTCATATAGGTAGAATGTCACCATTCTTCTCATTCTCTCTCTTAAATTTCACTTATCCACTAAGCTAGTATGGTTATGGTATACCTTGCTGGTAGAAACAGTCAATTCAAAAAAGGGAGACAATAAAAATAACAGAATTAGAGGGCACTATTAGAAAATTGATCAAAACAGTATCCAATTTAGCACTGTCACCTTTATACATTGTATATTGTTGTCTGTAGAATCCACATATCTTATAACTTGAATTTTAATCTAGGGCACACTTTTGTAGATCCTAACATGATAAGGACAGAACTAGATTTTGATAGCCAAAGGCAATTTGCAGATTACTTTGCAAAATTTCCAATCTTCAATATTTTACAGGGAAACAGAGAAGGCTGAAATATATTTGCAATGAGTCAGATATAGATTTTATTTTTTATAAAAAACATACTTTGATTAATTTCAGGTACCTAATTATCTCCTCAATTTAACAACTATTTCTGTTTAAATGACAGCTTTTAAAATATTCGACTCTAATAAACCTTCCCTGAAAACTTGTTATGCTACTAATTTGATAATACTTTTTTCAATGGAATGTTCATTTGGTAAAACTAACTCAGTGTGTAGGTAAAAAAAAAAGTAAATCCGTTCAGAAATGTGGTCCAAGATAATATTCCACTATCTCACTACCAAGATTACTGAGCTATGTGTCCATTCCATCTGTTCAGATAGCCACCAATTATGTTTTTCTGAGTCCAAGGACTGGACAATGACCCCAGGTTAAAGCCTGCCCAAAGCCCCAAGTCCATATGGACTCTTGTTATGGGAAGGATTCTCATTGCAATTCAATATCACACCCAAATACATCTTTTAACACTCAGAACTCTTCCAGTCACCGTGTATTCCTGATTATGGAGATATAAATGTGTGCAGTATCTAGACCTGCTTTCCCTACACTGAACCATTGTTTGTTCACCAGCAACCAGAGCAGCTCAAGGAGAATCAGTGATGAATAGCAGGTGGACTTTCCTGTTCCTGGGAGGTGTAGTGCATGTTTTATTGGCTAGAAAGTCAGAAAGTCTAGATTCTGAGCCTAATTCTGCCAATGACTTGTGTTCAAGCTCCCAGATCTACATTTGTGTAATGAGAATCTGGGACTAGCATTAATATTTTATCAGTTTGAAAGGTAAAAAGCATGGCTGTTGACCAACTTTTAGATTTTCAGGACATTCAAGCCAGCAAACATTTATCCAATGGGCATTCTGTGCTAGGCCAGTGTTATAGTCCTCTCTGTGGAGTGTAATTAAAGCATGCACATACATGTGTGCATATAGGCATGTGGACACACACACACACACACACACACACACAAGGCAGTGGCTGCCTGCAGGAAGATTGCATTCTTGTGACACCATCAGATAGAAAGACAATATCATACAGAAGATGAGACAATGTCATGGGTTCAGGTCCAGCATCACCCTTCATCATCCTTGTCATTGTCAGCAGGATGCTCAACCTTCTTGGTTCACAGCAGCCTCACCTACAGAATGAATGGTGCTGAGGATAGATGTATGCTTCGTGGGATAGTTACAGACACCAAGATAGACCATAACATGGGCCCAGGCACCCAGCAGGTGCTCAGTGAAGAGTGGCTGTAATGACAGTGATAATGACTGTGACGGCAAGGGTGGTGATGGCAATAGAAGGCTCTAGGTTGTGTCATTCCATAAGTGGGTTTCCTAGGACAATAGGAAATTGCAGTTCAGAAGCTGTAAGTCAGGGACCTGAAGGCTATGAGTCACTACTTTGCTTCGTGCCTGTCAGTTCATTTTTGAGAATCCACAGAAATAGAAATGTTCTATCAGACCAACTTGGATTGCCATCTGGCCCACACATTTTCCTGGCACGGCCCGAAGGCCAGCTCTGCTATTCTCCCCTCCAAGCAAAACCTCAAGTTTAGCAGAACAAAATCTGCTTCTGAAATCCATCAAGCACAGCATCAGTTCATTATTGAAATTAGCATATTAGTAGTGGTTGTAAGGTGATTAATATTAATAATGACTGAGTCAGTGTGACAGCCATTAGTATAACTATTAGTTATGTTATTATAAATGGCTGCTACAATACATAATACAACCAACAGTAGTGATAGTGACCACTTCCCACTGCTGGCGTATGTTCAGATCCTTCGGTCTTCTTTGGATGGGTTACTGGCCTTATTTTCTCTTTGGGAAAGTTGAAGAGACTTATCTCAGATCATAAATTAACAGGTAGAAAATTTAGAACTAGAAACTTCATCTTCTGATTACTGTGGTAGCAAGCCCTAGAGACTGAGTGGAGAAAAGAGGAGAGAAATTCACCGTATGCATTGCTTTGTTCAGCCCTTGAGAATTCTGGGATCCCAGGGCCTGGAGAACCTTGGTGTCTATCAGACTCAACTCTTAATATATAAATGAGGACACTGACACTTGAAAAAGTACATGATATATTTCCGATGAACAGCACTGTGATGCGAATTCCAAATTGACTTTGATTTCAGAATTCCTTTACAGGGTCCCACTCTTGAGCCCTGCATGTGACCTTCTCAATAAATTTCCCGGGGGCTAAAAACTAGATAATGAAGTTTGTTCATAGTGCATATTAAGTTATCAATTTACCTCAAAGCTATAGTCTAGCTCTGCATTTCCCAAAGTGTGTCCCTAACTCTACAACATAGTATTAGCTATTATATTAAATATAGTATATTGATTATATATTCCTTGGTCAATTACATTTGAAATATAGTGGATTAAAACATGAGCTAAATGGATTTTTTTTTATTGCTGACCTTTTTTTTTTTTCTAGTTGTGCTCTTATGCATCTTTGACTGTGAAATTCTTTGCTCTCAGAAACCTCCCTGGAGACTCATATTTTATAGATCATAGGTGGGAGCATAGGTGCAGTGGTGTCTTCTCCAAGAGTTCAGTGCCTTTGCTTTGTAGTAGGTATGTCTGACACCTGAAAGACTGCAGGTTTTCCTTCTGAGCCTGTGACCAATTTATGAAAGACTGAAATCTCTAAAACTATAAACTGCAGATATGAGGGAAGACTTAGCCAGCTTGCTCTGTTTTAAGTTGCAATGACATTAGAAAGCCACTGACTTCATCCACACTGCATGAGTCCAAGCCTCTCTCTCAGCCCAATGTCCCATGAATGGCATTCATCTTCAGTTGCCATTCCTTAGGTGCCTACAAGATGCCATTTTTCGCATAATTTCTGGCTGTTTCATGCCTCTGCTCTGGAGCTGAAATTCCCGTGGTGAAATACCTAAGAAGAAGCACAACAGGGGACTATTATAGGTCTGGGAGCTGAGAAAGTAGGTAGTTGTACTTGAGCAAATAATTTCTACCCACCTCATAATTCCTGAATGTGATAATATGAAGATAGGAGCAAAAGAAGCCATTTCTTCTAGGTCCCTTGGATAATGTAGCTACTGGGAACAAAAGGAGGAGCTTTGATTTTAGATGAAGACAAAAATTCATGGGGAAGGAATGAGAAAGGCCAAAGCAAATTGGCCAAAATTGGGGCAACAGTTACTATTTTCCTTGGAGTGACATTTGCTTTACTGGTAGCCCAGTAAACTCACAGACTTTGAAGCTGAGAATTTAGTTCTTAAAGATTGAAAGTAACTGTTTGTTTCATAGAGTTTTAGAAAAAAAATATTGACTTTAACAATTTTATGAAAATAAAAAAACTCCAATGAACTGTAACTTTCTTCCTCAAAGACCTATATCCTTATGGGGTTTTTTGCTTTGCACAGAAGAAGAGCATTTTCAACTGCTCTTCCTCCCCAGCCATCCCTTTAAATATGTAAAACTCTGCATGCATCTAATTGTTCTCTTAGTTGTCCACTTGCACCTTCAAATTATGGGACAAGTGGCCGATTGGTTCTGCAATTGACTAATTGCACCCACAATTAGCCAATTGTAGACATAATTAGGTGCATGGAGAATTAATCACATGCACAGAGTGGGCGTCCACTCTTTGAAATTGTAGAACTGAATTCTGGATGTACATCTGGGCCCAGCACAAAGGCAAGAATTCTGGAAGAGTCACTTTTAAGAGAAACAAATCTGGTCCTTGCTTATAAAGACCATGTGACTAGACCTTGATATCAGGTCTCCTTGCTTTCTCTCCACAGGAATCAGCATGGACACTCTGAAGGCCTTCAGTATGTAAGGTGACATCCTGAGTCCTGTCTCCCCCCAAGATTTGTTTTTCAACCTATGTCTTTGGATTTATGGTACACTTGATGAGTTGTATCAGAAGGACCCCATAACTGTAGTCTTCAGTAACAGTCCACATTCAATTTGTGCCAAATATTTGTCATAGTGTGACAGGTTGCTATTTCAGTCACATCTCACTCACATGCTTCTCAAACTGGTGTCCGCAGATTCTTGGAGCCACCAGGGTTGAAATGGAAAAATTCAATCTCAGGACAGACATAGTACATATCTCCAAAGCAGCCATTTAATTAGAAGGTAACTAAGGTCAACTAATTTAAATCTTAAAGAAAAATTTGAACACAGTTAAAGTTGTGGTAGCTAAAGTCTGGCTAATGGATTCAAGTCTGTATTCACTATTTATTAATTCTACAATCTTGGCATTTAACTCAATTTTCTTGCAACAGAGTGTCCTCATTTATAAAAATAAACTAATACAAAATAATGCTAACTACTGACTGCTCAGGAGAGGTTCATAATTCATTACATAAGGTAATTTAAAATTACATAACAGAGAGGCAGAGATCTGGAGGGTTGTAGTTCAAAGCCAGCCTGAGAAAAAAGGTAGCAAGACCCCATATCAATCAACAAGTGAGGTGGGATGGTATATACCTGTGATCTCACTGAAGAAGGAGGCATAGATATAAGAATTGCAGTCAGAGACAGGCACTAGGCAAAACTGTGAAACCCTATCCAAAAAATAATTGAAGCCAAAAAGGCCTAGGAACACAGTATAAGTGGTAGAGTGCTTGCCTAGCAAGTGCAATGCCTTGAGTTCAAGCACCAGTCCTGCCAATCAATCAATCAATCAATCATAAATTATATAATAAAAATGAGATTGGGAAAGAAGGAACTCAAAACCTAATAAATCTAGACATTTTAAAATTTGGCATGTTTAAAGCTCTGATGTTTCCTCCTTTGAAGAAGGAGAAGGAGAATCCCAGAATTTTGCAAACAAAAGAGACCAAAGATGACATTTATTACTCCTTGCTAAAAAATACCACTCAAGATTAAAAATGGTTAGTATATGGTCCATGGCCACAGAGCAAAACCCAGATACTTCAGCTTATTCCATCCCTCATCACGAGCCCCAACTCTCCTTCTCCTTTCCGAAATCCTCCAACTGTGTAGGCAGTCCTGGTCACTGAACTTGACCACCCTGTACCATCCCCTATGTGTAAACAGGAATATCAATTTGGAATAGAACCCACATGAAATGAATGGGGATGTAGCCAAAGTTAGAGGTGTAGGAGAACAAAGAAGACAGCATCAAATGATGAAACATTTCCTGAAAATAAATACCTGTTTGTCTATTATGCAGTCATTTTTTTCCTGTGTTCCAAATTTTGGCTGGATTTTAAATGCAGATTTAACTAATTTTAAATCATGTATTCTGCACAAACATCATATGTACTTCAAGGAGGAAGGAAGGAGAGAAAGGAAGGCAGGAAGGAGGGACTGGAAGGGAAGAAGAGGAGAGAAAAGGGGAGGGGATGAGAGGGAATAGGAGGGGAAAGAAGGGGAAGGAAAAGGGAAGAGGGGAGGAAGAGAGGGGAAGGAGAAGGGTAAGGGAAGGGAAGGGAGGGACAGAGAGAGGTGGGAGGGGAGAAAGTACTCAGTTTTATGCTGGTGTTTTTTAGAGATGTTATCTCATTTTCTCTTCAAAGTAATGACACAAAATATGAATAATTGCCTCATTTGGGGACGAGATAACTGAGCCTCAGAACAGTCAAGTGTTTTCCATAGATGATATAACAGCAGGCAATAAAGGAGCAGAGTTCAAATTCTCATGAATCTATCTTAAAAACTTCTTTTGAATGAACTATAAACATAAACCATTATAAACATATACATATGAAGAAAAAATATAATTACATTTCATGTTCAAACAGCCCATTCCAAGAACAAACATCTGGACACAAAAATCTATAGCTTTGATATTTTAGATAGACACTACTCAGTATTAAGAAATCCACAATATGGATGATTTTGTTCTTTGCTTCATGTGTTTGTTTCCTATAATGCACATGTTAACTTAATAAAGGTTATTTTAAAAACCTGAAAAAAAAATCCACAAATGACCATGTTGATCCCGGGTGAAGTGTTTTCTTCTAATTGAATTAAGCCCCTGAACTTTGCATTTGCAGATCAGTGGCATTCTTTCCCCAAATAATTCAAAGTAAGTCAAGGCCAGACTGAGGTTCCCAATTTCTGTCATTTCAGAGCCCAAACTCAACCACAAAGCATGGGTGGGGACTCACTCATTGAACATGACCCTCTCCTTGGCCCTTTGTCCAAGCTGATTGAAACATCCAGTCATTGTTAACATTCTTGACATCTCATAAAATATGTTGTCAACATTTAAACAAACTTACCACCCTTCTTACCACAATGCTTGACCTACACTCACATATTACCTCTCTATGCAATTTTCTAGGATAGATCTAAATATTTTTCAGTGCTCTCATAATCTTTGCCTGTAAAATGTATCTGTTGCACTCTTATCTGTATCAGTCAGCTGGGCTGTCATATTGCTGTGTAACAGATAGCTCCTAAATTATTTGTTGCCTCATGTTACATGTTAAACCTTGAGTAGGCTAAAACTTTCCAGCTCTGTGCTCTGTCTTCTCATTCTGAGACCCAGATTAAGAGAAGATTCTGTTTCTGTTACACAGTATTTGCTGATGGCAGAGGACAGGAATAAGAAGGTTGGTTGAAACTCTCACTGCCTCTAAAAGGTCTCACTTAGATGTGGCAGAGTTATTTTATCCCCCACTGACCAAAGAAAGTCATACTGTTAACCCTCATTGTCTAAGAGATGGGGTATAACCTGTCTTCAGATTGGCAAGAGTGGAGAGAAAGTGAATATTCATGAGTAAATAACGTAATCTACTGTGTTATCTGGGTCTCCACTTCAAGGTTCAAACCTCCTTATCCAAGATTACTAGGTTCTCAACTATGCATAGCACAGCCAAGAAGCTTAAAGCATTGATCAACAGTGGAGACATTTAATCAAAGGAAAGACTGCAAGGTTTGATGTGGCTTGTCCCTTGAAAATCATGTTGAAATCCAATCCCCATTGTAAGTTATGATGAGGTGAGACCATGTGAGAGCTTTAAGAGGTGACTAGGGCTCTGCGCACATGAATGGACCAATCCGTTCACGTAATTAATGAGTTAATGGGAGATTGCTAATCGATTATTTTGAAAGTGGGTCTGTTATAAAAGCCATTTGGCTGGATTTCTTGCAAACTCCCTGACTCTTGCCAGGGGATGCCCTGAGCAGCCTCAAGACTTTGCAGGTTAGAAAGTCATCACTGGATGGCATTCCTCAACCTTGAACCACAACCATGAGCCAAAGTAACCACTTTTCGTTATAACTTACTCATTCTCTGGTACTGTGTCACAACAATAGAAAATAGACCGAGGCCCTAGTCCTTTACTGCAGATTCAATTCAGAATCAATAAATGATCGCAATCACCTGGCTGTGAGCTTGCTCAGAAAGATAAAAGACTGAAATACTGATACAGGTATCATTTCTCAGAGAATTGGCTATTATCTTGACAACCAGGAAGGGAAAGACAATAAAGAATTGTTCTAAAAATTTAGGAAGTGAAAGAACAAAGAAGCATGACATTCTGGGGATATGTGGTGTACGAGCTTCTCACAATCATGACAGCTCACCTAAGTAAAAACCACTACCCAAAATGAAGGTTGAAGAGTAGCCCAGTTCTAACAATATATTGCAAAGTTCTCCCACCATGTTGAAATAAAATAAACAAGTAAAAATAAGACAATAGGAATGAATTTGCCTTCAGAGGGAGAAAGGAAAGGAATTCACTCTTACTGAGGTCCCACCAGACATCTGACATTGTCTACGTGGTATTTCCTTTAGTTTCCAGAAGAAAACCTGCCAGGTCTGCATCTTCTCCACTTTATCAATGAGGAGATTAGATTTGGAAGATAATTGTTTCTCAAAACCACATCCTAAGTTTCAAACCCAGGGACTTTCTTTTCCAAATCCTGTGCTATGGGCTAGCTACATAAGTCTCCTATAGGATGTTTTATTCACATCGGAAGGAAGGTAAATTGAGGACCGACTATCAAAGACAATGACTGGAAGGGCAGGTAGTTGTTGGCCTCTTGTCTAAAGTCACCTGTAAAGCCAACTTCAGATGGAAGGTCATGCCCTTCACTGGGTAACTGCTTGCAAGCCTCTTCCCCTAAATAAACATAAGGAGGCAGTGCCTGGTCTCCACATGCAGACCACTGTGTTTGTAATCTGCAATGGGCAGACTTGGTGTTAACTAAATGTTGCCTTTTTTGAATTTATAAGTAATAACAGCAACGTGCCACAGATGCAGTGCAACTTCATTTAATGTCATCCAGTACTGAGTGACTTAATTCTTCTTTCAGTCATGGAGACACTCATCATAGTTTTTCAGTAGTTCCAAAAAAAGCCCACTTGCCTCTTGCAGCCATTATTATGGAGATGAATGAAGGAGCCAGCAGGCCTTCCCTTGGAAAATTTGCTCAGCTGGGAGTCTGAGAGAGAGTCTCTGTTACCTGTAAGAGTGAGATAACTGGTGATGTCAAACAGTTCCTGTTGACTAACCAGGG
Organism: Castor canadensis; assembly: GCF_047511655.1. Lineage (NCBI taxonomy): Eukaryota > Metazoa > Chordata > Mammalia > Rodentia > Castoridae > Castor > Castor canadensis. Next base: position 11,823,551 of record NC_133388.1, on the reverse strand, counting down.
GACCTTGCTGTGTACCAAGTTTCTCATTGGTCTATCTTGCTTAAATGTTCTCATGAGTTCATCATGGAAACCCAGCAAGGCAGATATTGTCACTCTCACTTTACAGGTGAGAAAACTAAGTCCCAGAGAGTTAAAGTTATGCCACCAAAGGCACACTTCCCACTGGGATGGGAACATGGGTCTGTACAAAATCCTTGCCAGGATCATAATATTTGTAGATGTTTACCACACTACTGGTGACAGCTACTAAGCAATGTATGCGAAGCATTTTACACACATGGTTTCTTTGAATAATCTAGCAAATTAGACTATCGCCATTATCAATAAGGAAAGAAACTCAGAGTAGTTAAGTGATGAACTAAAAACCACCCAGAAGATAAGTAGAACCAGATCTCATCTACACAGTATTTGCTGTACTTCCTGTACATTTGTCTTAACAATGTTCAAAGGCAGTTTACCCATTCTTGTAAAAGGGATTGATCCCTAGATTTTTTTGGGGGGGCGGGCTTTTGTGATTTTTAAAGTGAGATAGTTAATGGCACTTGCTGAGAATAGCATGAGGAGTATTTAACTATTTTAATGGGTCATTGGTGATATCTAGACCTCTGTGTTTATGAAGTTAGTGTGACAAAAAGTGGTCATATTTTTTCAAAGGGAGCAAGACATTTTAGTACCACCTTTCACCTGGATTTTATTTCATTCTAAAGCTACTAAATACAATATTTATCAACTTTTAAGAACAATTGTGTCCATGACAGTGAAATTGCATCTCAGGAATTTACCCTAAAAGCAAATAATTGGAGATATGCTACCTGTTACAAAAGGGTGCTCACTGCTGGATTATTATCACAAAAAATGTTAACATCCTGGAGATTGAGGTTGGATGTATAGATCATAGTGAATTCATGCAATTTCATACCAAGAAGTACTTAGAGATGATGCATGAGGTACATGTGCCCAGGTGCACACACGTCCATAGACGAAGAATGGAATAGTTACACACAAGCAGCTTCACCTTGGGTGAGGAGAGGTATTCTGGAAGTTTTTCTGGGGTGTGTTTGTGTGTGTGTATGTGTGTTGTGTTCCTTGCACTTCTGTCTGTTTGCCAGGTTTTTTGGTACTGAGTCTGACTCCTTTAGTAACTAGCAAATAAAGCCTCTTGCCTGAATACTCTGAGGTGTACTCCAGTCCTGCTCTTAGCCATAGCATTGCTGCCATTCCAACAAAACCTGGAACACTGTACATCTTCCCAGCCCAAGTGAACTGCACAGTCTCATTGGTACCACAGGACATCTGGTGAATGATGCCGTCTCTAAATGATGCCATAAGGCCAGTCCCCATAACACAACCCAAAGGTTTCTTGCCTTAAACATTTGTGAGAGGATAGAGGAATATCCCTACCATTTCCATGTGGGTTGTTAAGATGGTGGAAACAGATATTGCAATTAAACAGATTTTATGTAAGGACACTGGCAGTGAAGACAGAGCAACTTTGTTTATACATTCCTGGGCTGTTGGCTTCCCTCCAGTTCTTTCCAGAGCAGAGTTAATGTACTATGTGTGGGATAGGCACCCTCACTGATTTCAAATATCCAGACATCTTCGTGGCGTTAATATTACAACAAATGTCCACAGCATCTGATTGAACAATTTCTTTTACTAATTAAAACATTCCTGTGAATGAAAGGCTTTGAGGCATTCCTTCAGTAACGTTTTTAAATGATTTGTTATATTGTCCCAAAAGAATCTCTCTCTGTCTCTCTCTCTCTCTCTCTCTCTCTCTCTCTCTCTCTCTCTCTCTCTCTCCACATACATACAATTTAACACGTAATATACTTCTATGTAAAACCTAAACAGTTATTCAGGAGAACATTGAAAATCAGTGGTGAGCGCTTACTGTTTGCACTGGGCATCATGAACAGTGCTTTGTAATGGTTTTTGACAAACAGCAGTCACCTCTTTCACAGGTGGACACTGGTTTGAGAGGTTATTAACTTTGCATGTTCACAAAATGGACTGAACCCTGGCCTTTGAGCCCATAGTCCACACAGGGATGACTAGTTGTAGTCATGACCTGTTTGGCTCTGCAGAGAAGCAGCCCCCTCTCCCCCAAACACTCACACACATACTTCCATTTTTTTTGTTTTGTTTTGTTTTGCAATTTTGCATGCTAGGCATGGAAACTTCAGCGTAGAGCATGCTAGGCAAGTGCCCTACCACTGAGCAACACCCCCAATTGTTTGTCTAATTATGTCTGAAAAGTCTTTGGTGTAGACTCCCAGACCACTCACTTGCTGTAAACTGAGACAGATGTCATCCCAGACCTCGGTTGGATCTACAGTGCACTTATAATTGTATGATTGCCAGAATACTGAAAACATTCCATCACCTTGTAATGTCACCTCACAGCAGCTCGACCTGAGGGTCCTTGAAGCTCAGTGTGCCCTACTAGACATCGGTTGCCTCCCACACTCATGGGCTGGCATTCTTTCTGGTTTCTGTGCCTTTGACTGTGTACAGAGACCCTTGTTTCTCTCTAGCCTTCAGGTTCCACAGCAATAGCTGATGAACCAAGAGAGAGGTTTGGACCCTGAATGCCCAGCTCTTCTGCCCAAGGATCCTGCCACAATAAAACAATGAGTTCTCCCTGGCATCACTCCCCAGCCTCCCAACTTTCCAGTCTCCTAAATACCTCCATTCAATTCACGGTAAGAAGATTTTCAAAAGACTCAACAGCCTCTTTCTCATACAGGTTAAAATTTTCCAAGCTGTTGGTGTTTTTTGTTTGTTTGTTTGTTGTCATTTTGGGTGGGAGGAAGATGTTTGTTCTGTTTTGGTTTTTTCAGATTCAGCTAATGTAAGATGTCGAGCTCCATGCTCGTGGCCTGTCCTCCCTGGGCTACTCCACACTGACTTCCTCAGCACCAGCAGGTAGGCATCTTGTGTCCAGACACCTGTGAGACACCAGGGAGAAGGAGCCACAGATCTGGGTAAGCCAAGCTCCAGAAGGCAGCTGCCAAGTCGTGTTGGGGGAGGGGGTTGGGGTGGCATTCCTTGCTGTGGTTCCCAGGGGTGAATCTGTGTTGATCAATGCATTCCTTCAGCTCTTTCCCAGCCTCTCCCTCAGTTAACACCCCAGCACACACAATACCAACGAAGGTGATTATCTCTGCTAGCATAATTCCTCCTTAACATCTGCTTTCGCCCATAACACTCCACTAATTTTTCCCTCATTTCATTACACATAATTTTCTTTCAACACAATCTACATGTATTAAGTGGTAATGACTTTCCAGTTAAGAGCAAATCGACACCAAGGGACCCCCGTCCCCCCCACGGTTGCCTGCGGAGGCTGACTCTGGCTATTAGAGATAAATTCAGTACCTCAGGAAGCTGCAGCGAGGTAATCAATCAATTAAGCGGTTAGGACATACATTAGCAAACTTCCACAGCGCGGGGGGCAGGGGCCATGCTGATCTACTTGCCATGATTTTTTAGGAATTCACAAAAAGTAAATAAATAAGGTAGGGAGCTATTGTACAACCACACTATAATTTGCCACTCAAAGTCAGGGGCTGCTGGTGTCAGGCTTGGTGCTACAAAGGAAGGGAGGGCCCTTGGCCTAGGATGCACACCGTTGGGACTGGAATCCTCCCTCTGCAGTTTACAAACAGTGTGTCCTGTCCTTGCAAAAGCAGAAAGACTCCTGGCGCTAACGTGAGCATGGCGTTAGCTAAGGCCACACATGTGGAAACACTTGACCCACTGTGTGCCCTCAGGAAACCTTGCTCACCTCACTCTTCCCCCTGGACTTAGGACATGGAAAGTGACCAGAAGTTCATTGCCTTCATCATTTCACCTTCAGTCTCCTGGCCACCATCAGTTCTTTCAGGTTCTTGAAGAAAAAGTCCAAATGCATAGAATCTGGAAAATAAATTCAGAATTGATGTCCCAGACTTGCTCACCTGCTTACAGCTAACCTCCTCCAGGAGGTGGGTGTGGTAATGCTGTCCAGGTATCACAGCAAGGGTTATCAGGATGCCAAAAGAACCACATAGCACACCACCCCTTTGAAAATTGGAAATAACAAACAAAATTGACTTCTATTTAATAATATGATTTAGCCCACTGGTTTTTTTCCTAAACTCAATCCATCCTGTAACTATTGCATGAGTCTGAAATGTATGTTAAATGTTACCCGCAGCATTCAAAAGGCAAATTAACTACAAAAGCAGAAGCCAAAACACATTGTACAAAGAAATGATGGACAGATATGACAATATAAAAACAAAATATTTATCAAATAGACAAAATACTTTCAATATATGTGTCAGATAATAATATGTAAATATATGATACACAGATGTAATTCTTAAACATTAATTAAAAAGAAAGGAAAATAAAATATGAATTAAAAAGCTGAATAATTCTCTTTATCAAGTATGGCTCCAAAGGTTTTATGTACGTTAACTTAATCAATAAGAAAGAAAAGCAAATGAAAGTGAGCAAATGAAGAAATAAATATTGAAATCACATATAAAAATATTAAATTTCCTTATAGTCAAAGAAACATAAAATGATATCACAGAGATACAACTTTTCTTCCTTAAATTAATATGGGTTTTAAAAAGTGACATTTTTGGAACTAAGCTTGCAGAAAATAAGTATTATTTACACTGGTCTTGACAGTTGGGAAGAATGATGACGATAATGAAAAGAGGGGAAATTTTTGGTTTGTATTTTCTTTTTGAATACTGGGATTTGAATTCAGAGCCTCACATGCTCATGCTTGTGAGGCAGGAGCTATATCACTTGAGCCACTCCACCAACCCAGGAAAAAATATTTCTGGGGCAAATTTCTAATATGTATCAAAAGTTTTAACATAGACATACTCATGGACCTATAATTAATTCTATTTCCCTGGAATTTGTTTTTAATATTTAACTATGAAAATGTTCAGCACCTTGTTATTTATTATATTGTATTTAATATATGTTTATTATATACAGTGACAAAATATCAGAAGCAGCAGAGTTTTGTGCTGGGGTTGTGTACATTCACTTATTGTCACCTACCCAGTGTCAGGTGCTATTTCAATGTTGAGACAGAGCAGAGAACAAAAAGGACCAGGTTCCACTCTCACAGATGTCCAGCAAAAGTACAGGAAATATTTACTTAGAATCTATTGTATTCTAGACACTGTTCTCAATACAAAACATACAAGAGGGCAAATCCCTGCACTCACAGAGTTTAGAATCTAATTGGGAAAATGAGAAGTACACCAGAGAACAATACTTCATGATGTGTGGAAAAAAACGTTCTAAGAAGTAAGATGATTTTATGACAGTATAGAAAGTATGAAGTCATGTGTAAATAAGCAAAAATAGTGAGGGTCTGTATTTTTACTCTTAATATTAGAAGGATAGACCCAAACTCCTGGGCAGTAGCATCTCCAGACTTTTTCTTTTCTAAGTTTTCTTCTAAAATAAGAAAATCGAAGCAAAGCTAGATCATTAGTATACATGATGAGTAAATCCATTGATTTATACTTTGTGGCAGCTTTAAGATTTGATCTCTTAAGTCAAGAAAATGGAGTGAGTATTGGGTCATTCCCCAGATTTTGTTTGTATAATACAGAAGAGTGAAGTCCAAGTCTCTGAAAGAAGCAAAGGACTTTGGAAGTTATCAGCAGTCTAATACTTAGTTTGCCATGGAAGAAATTTAGACTTGCCAGTGGACAGAGAGGACTGAAGTCCCCTGTGTCCAAACTTGCTTTGATTCACATTATTTTCAATACACAGCACTAGCTGAATACAGTTTAATCCTCAATCAATTTCTATCTGCTCAGTATCTAAAATGATGAAGGGCATGGAACAGAGTAAAAATATCACCAAAAATGACTTGCCATTCTGCAGTACAGTCTGCCTCTAGACAAAAGCAGAACAAAGTTCAACCACTGGCAGAATTTCCTTTCTCTGTCCTGCACAGGCAAAGGAAAAACAAGAATTGGCATAATTTAAGATTTGTATTCATGAAGGAAATAAATTAATTTTTACTTTTGAGCCAAAATTGCTTAAGCCTATTTTGATGAAGAGATAGTTCTGGGAATTTGTAAATGCACTTGAGTGACCAGGAAAGCAGAAAGTGAGAGAATCCTCATAACCATAACCAGTGATATTAGGATAGTCATTTAGGGGCATTTTAGGATACAACTTTAGGGTGCTTCATGGTTTATCAGACCCCATTCACATCTACTGTGGGAGTGTCCTGGATATGATATTGCATCTATCTTGGACCTAGGTTATAGGTGAGCATCCTCAGGCTCTGATAACCCCGCTGGCTCAGTCACATCTGAGAAATGGAGCACAGCTGGAACATGTCTTCTGGCACCAGCCCATCGCTCTTTCTTTATTCTGCACATACACGTGAGTGTGTGTGTGCGTGTGCGTGTGTGTGTGTTGCTGGGGATTGAACCCATGGCCTCATGTTAGGCAAGCACCCTACCAATGAGCTACACCACCCCCAGCACCTACCCATTGTTCTTTCTTGTGGGAAATAAAGGGAAATGACATTTTACACTAGGTTTTGAATTTTTAAAGATCTTGTCAGAAATTTGGAACAATAGTCAAACACAAACCAAGAAGTTCTTGCAATGCCTTAAAATAAAGCAAAAACCCCACTGAATCCTATTGTGTATACTTCAAAATCCAGCTGCCTATTCGTCTGTCTTAACCTTGCACCTTATTTGGCTTTTGGACCAAAATGTCCTTACTCAGCTAGATTCTCAAGCAAAACAGTATCTTAATTTTTTACAAACAAGACAATATGGCAGCTCCAAACAACAGTATTCTTTAAAAACAAAATCATTTGTTTATTTGGTCATTTGTTTCAAGACAAAAGTAGAAATACTGGACTGAACAGACAAGAGAGTCTTTGGGCAATTTTCTCAGAGACTGTAAGGCTGGGCAGGATGAGACGTGAATGGAAACCACGCCAGATGCCCGACTCACAAACACAATGTCCCTCCACACGCTCGTCTTGTTGTTTCTTTTCTCCTCTGAGTTGAAGTCCCACCCCCCCCACACACACACACGCTGTATAGATTCAGAAAACAGAGTCACAGTCACATGCAAAGTGACTGCAAAGGGCCCTTGCACCAAGCCAATCCTGATGCACAAGCCCTATCCACACACACCCTGGGACTCACAGTGCCTGGTGTCTCATCCTGGACTTTTGTCTTGGCAAAAAACAGTACCAACCATGTGCCAGAGAAAAATGCTACCTGCACAGCTAGAACAGTGTTTTTGTTTTCATCTGTTCTCTCCTTCCATTTAACCATTATTTTTCTTCTTCTCCTTCCTCCCCCCACCCGTCCCCGTTGCAAGATGTCTGGCATCCAATGTCTGGCATGAAATCTCACGGATCTACTTTTTCTTCTGAGCTGTGACAACAGGTTTCAACTTGAGTTGCGGTCCCTCTGAAACGTGGGACTTCATTTCTTTGCTTCCAAGGACAATCAGGATTGCAGTTCGATGTGATGTTGAATTGGATTTTTCTCAAGAGCGGATGAATTGAACTGACATGGATTATTTAAGAAAAGTATCTTTATTGTACTTTGTGAAATTGTGCATTGTGAAAGCACATTCCAGGTTTGCATGTCATATCATTCATTGCTTTGTTGTTACTGTTTGCCTTCAGAATATCCGCTGGCAGAAGCCTGACTTAGCATCCTAAAATATTAGTTAAAAAAAATGAAAAAAAAAGAGAGAAAAGGATGTGGGCAATCGTGTCATCCAAGCACCTGAGTTTACAAGTTAGGGAAACTGAAGTCAGAAAAGAGGCAGGATGTGTTCATTGAAACGGTTTCTGATTCAGTGGGGATATGTGGGGACCTTATATCACTCACTTCATTGGTGAGGACTTTGTGACTCTTTAATTACATATTCCACTTTTTTTTTTGATTTATTAATTCTTATACTCTTTTGTACCCCAGGGACAAAAAAAACATGTGGCCCTTAAAGGTAATATTCTTGGACACACACATATTACTAATATGTAGTTACTTTGCAGAATTTTATAAAACTCGTTTCCATTCTACCTCTTTTAAATGTTATAGTGTGTGCTTTTGCAGATTTTTGAAGAAGAGGATACCATCATTTTTGACTGTTTCAAATATATTATGAGTTGTATACAGAAAACTTTTTTAAAAAGAAGGAAAAAGGATGGATGGATGGATGGGTGGTATAAATGAGGGAGTAAGTGGATAGGCAGATATATATTTATGCTTTCATGTAGATATATCTAGCATACTTAACTATGTTGTATTTTTTACAGGGCCATAATTAAGAAATTAAGACATGGTTATATGAAGCATCTCACTGAACAAAGGACAGAGCTGCCCTCCCCTCACTGTCTGTGGTGCCTGGTCCAAGCAGCACCAAGCCCCAAGCAGATCCTGGCCACGTTTGTGGAACAAAAGCCTCTGCACCTCAGGAGAACTTGAACTATAGAAAAATGCCCAAGTTCAAGGTACAATAGGACAGCATCAGCTTAAGCAGCCCTGATCTTGAATTCAGGACTCCTTATGTACAGAGGAGTCCTGGGTCTTCAGGGCCTCACACTGGGCTCCAGTTTGGGGTTCAAGGAAGCACCCAGCACTACCTTGAACGTCCCATATGGGATCTGGACAAGGCTGCCCTCCCTCCTTGGGGTGTCAGTCTTTCTGTCCCCATCCCCTGTTTGCTCCTACAGCAGAGCCCACCTTACGCCTGTCCTCTCCGTGGTTCAGCCACACCTCTCTCCTCCAATAAACCGTTTGCATTCCATCTGGTGAGCGTTTGCTCTGAAGACATTTCCCTGTCAATCTCTTCTGCCACATTAAAAATCTGTCATTACGATTGCATCGCCGCCTGGCTCCTGAGATTTCTGACTGCTTTATTGCTCTCCTCATTTTTTCTCTTGCCTGCTACAGCCGAGAAGCAGAAATAAAGGTTTGTTGTTGAGACATGGCCGGGAGGGAAGTAGGAGGCACACATCTGTCAAGGCATTACCTTTCTTCAACCAGGGATTAAGGTGTTTTATGGCGCTCGCTACCGAGCAGTCACACTGAATAAATTTTCTCAGTAGAACATAAAAATGAACTCATACATTTTGAACCAAGTTTCCTTCTTCTGAGCCAACCTGGATCATTATGCAGCAGCACCCCATGCAGGGGGGCCAGCAAGTCAGGAAGTTTCTGCGGCCCACCCAGCTCCCTCCCATCTCCCTCCAAAGCTGCATTATTTAAATGCCAGGTGAGGTGGGGGAAGCTTCAGATTAGGGAGATGGTGGCTGTGAAAGCCCAGGCTTCCTCACTTTGGGGGAAAGAATGGAAAACTCTAGAAGGGACCTGGCCCTGGTGACCACTGATTGCTGCCCATCTCATCCCATCTCTACCTGCATGTGACCCTGTCCTTTTATGGACACATTCCCCACTCTCTCCTCAACATTGAAATCCCAGAGTCAACTAGGGGCACAGCCTTTGTGCATGGGTTAACCTGCTTCGAGTTCCCCAAACCTGTTGAGATAGACCTTCTGCATCCTTGTTTTAGAGATAAGGAAGTGCTGTGGGAAGAAGGGTGCAATAAGACCCTCGCCTATCAGGCAGCAAGCTCAGAGCTGGGCTTGAGGCCAGCACCCAATGCTATTAAGCACTGATTCTGAGATTCCGATTCTGCATAGGACAAAGCACGGACAAGAGCCTGAAACACTGGCTTTCCTTGGTACCCTCTGTACCTGCACGCTACCATAGTCCCACCAAAGCAGCAGTGGCTCACAGCTAAGGCAGAGCTTCAGAGATGGTGCCCAGGGCTTGGGTGTCCTCTGATCTTCCCTTGGCCACCTGCTCCACCTTACCCTGTGTGGACACAAACATTCTGAGCTCTCCCTATGAACTTACCTCTCTGCTGGGATGGTTTCTCTACCTGGAATCTTGAAATTTCCTTTATTTATTTACTTTTTTAGGACAAACTCTTTTTCATCCTTCAAAACCTTTACATCTCTATGAAATCTCCCTCTACCCCCTGAAGAAGCTTTACAGACACCCCATCACCACAAACAAAGAACCTGGAAGCCCCTCCCTTATCTTTTGGTAATAATACTCACTGGATTCTATTTATACTACCTGTGTACAGATCAGTCTCCCAATAACAACCACTCCAGTCTATCACTGAGCGCTCTGTACCCACTGGGCCCTTGGTAATCCTCCAACCACAAAAGACAGCTCTGGCCTCATTCTAAAGGGAAGAGAAGAGCTGCCATTTCCCACCACTGCTCCTTCCCATTGTTTATAAAAGGAGGTCCTAACAGGCTTGCAGTGCACAGAAGATCTAGGCCTAGAATATGGGGTTGGTTTCCATGGTTTCCAAGAGCAACCCGTGAACCAACCACCCATACAGCTGTATGTCCCTTGTGAACCCAATGCAGGGCTCATAGAAGCCACCTTTTTATCCCAGACCCAAGTCTAAGACCTAGCACACCAGCATCCTAGAGACAGAAACTCTGCTCTGCCACTGGAAATTCACTTCAAAGGCCAGGCTAGGTTTCCTGGCCCTTGTGTAGCATATGAACAAGCGCCCACTCCTGCCATCTCCCAGGTCTCTATTTTTCTGTCTTCAAGAGCCCACCTTCTGCTGATGTCTAGAGCCATTTCAGTCACCCCAGGATGTTTCTGGTCAATCCCAGAGTCCATGTAGATTTTTTTCCACCTTGCATTATTTTTACCAAAACTCCATCTCAGGCCATTCCTAGGTCCTGCAGATGACTGATCTGTTCAGGGCTTGGCCAGAGTGACTGTTAGACTAAATGTGGATTAAAGAAATGTAAGTCTCAAGTGTAAAGATTCTCTAAAATGTCAGCCGTTGAGTTCTCCCAAAGAGAAGTTTTTGACAAACAGGGTGGAGAGATAGGGAGTGATGGGTTGGGGAAGGGAGATTCTGAAGGGAAGTGGGGTGGCTGGGCAATATTGCCGTAAGTGGGCTACGGGCTCCCTCCTGTTCTCTCCTTTATAATTGTCTCCATTGCTCCTGGGACAGCCTGCAAGGAGGGATGCTACTTTCCCACCAAACATTTCACTTAAGGAAGGGGACACAAGAACTTTTCTTGATTTCCCCTTAGCCCAGTTGGACCCAGGTACTGCAAATTTTTTGGTGAGAGGAAATTGTTATTAAAAAATAAAACCCAATTATATAAAATGCATAGAAATAAAATGTAAGGGAAAACATTAGAATGAATATGGAAAAACATATCTTGTTATAATTCTCAACATGGTGAAGGCCTTATGGCTAAAGGAAATGTAAAATGGAATAGCCACAGAGGAAGTATTTGATATATCTGAAAATAAAACAGTTTTAAATTTCTGCACCAAGAAATCACAAACCGGAAGAGATTCTTTGCAAAGTACATGAAAGGCTCATCTTGTTGTTGTATCAACTGTAGGTAAGTCCATAGTGCAAAGTTCTTCTGTGCAACAGGAGATGGATAGGAAGCTGATAGAAAGAGAAACTTGTTTGTTATGGACAGGAGAAGGTCCTAATTCTTACCAACAGAAGCTATTCAAATTAGATGACAATGAGATAGAAATCCACCTATCAGAATGGAGACCACCATAAAGATATAAATGGCCCCACCGAGGGCTTAGGAAGATGGACCTCACCATATATGACTTTACTTTGCCCAATCTTTCTGAAAGTCAATCAAGCAACTTATTATGAAAATTAAAACAGTACAGAGCTCTGGTCTTCAGTCTGTAGATATTTTCATACCTGTATGTAAAATATCTAAAAGCTTGTTTATTAGGATCAATGGGAAAAGTCTGGAAAAAACCAGAATGACACCTAAAAAGGAGTTGCTAAGTATGATAATCCACCCATGCAAAAGAACACTATGCAGTCAGGAAAAAAAACATGGTCACTGTAAAAGTACTGACAAAGAACAGTCGACCAACTATTGTCAACTGAATTAAAAAGCAAGGCGCAGACCAATGTACCATGAAAAGGGACAAGTGTGCACACTGGATAACATATAAGACTACTCCTGAAAGAGTGAATAAAAACCATTAACAGTGGTCACCCAGATGCCAAAGAGAACTTTCCTTAAACAGCCATTTTATTTGGTTTACAATTTTTATAATGTATATACAGTCTTTGCAACACAATATGATTTCTTTTGATTTTAAGTCATCTAATAAACCCAAGGAGCCTCCTAAAGTGCCAAAGACATCAATTGAGTGGGTGTGCCCAGCTAGGGGTCTGTGAGAAGTGGCAACTCCAGCCTAGCCAGGACCACAAGTCAGGACTAACCTTTCCAGTGGCACTAGCTCTGAACTAAGAAACACACATGGCTACTATCTTGTCTTCCTGGACCCCCCAAGCACTGAGCAAATGTCCCATACATATCCCTTTTTGCTGCTTTACTCAATATACTTTTGATCAGATAAATGGGCCAGTGGGCAGGACTGCTGTGACTGACCTTCATGTTCCCTGAGTGAATGACCTTCCAGGTTCAAGGCATTGCTCTTGTCCTGTTCGCCACAGTGTAAGGGTCTAAGGATCACTCATTGACCAGACAGCCACTAACAGGGAGTAATTATCCTAATGACCTGGATCGTTTCCTGATAGCTCTGGTGGTCTGTCCTCCATACCTCTGACAACTTCTATTGTGCCAAAGTAAATGTCTAGTCTTCAAATCAAGTGTGATTGGCTGGCTGCAAAGTCAAGTATAATTCAGTACACTTTCTACAGGAGGAAGAAAAGGAAAAAGAAGACATTGCCAGACCTTGAAAGTCTATTTCGTACTAACCACTGTGGTCGATCAATATTTTTACCAGATTAAATTGAATGTTAGCCTAAAGTGGTTTTGTCTAGTAAGTATTGTCGTGCCCTTTCTACAGACACTGACACGGAGGCCCAGCTGGGAGGGAGTTGAGACAATAGGATGTGGGTTCTTGGCTTTTATGGTGCAAACTCTGTCCAGCCCAAACTGGACAGCAGATGAGTGATGGGCTCAGGGGCCAACCTGCCTGGGGATGAGCCTCATTTCCAACAGTGGGGAGCTGATAAACCTGGCGCCATTTTATCACTTCTCTATGTTTTCATTGCCTCCTCTGTAATGTGATACCCACCCTGATGTGCTGTTGTGAGGATTAAAAATGATGCCCCTTAAATTCCTCAGCATCTCATATAGCATGTAGGAAATGCTAATCAAACCCTAGCTAACATTATAATCCACTCTCCCAGAAGGTCCTCTTTGTGTCTTTCATCCCTACCTGAAGTTCATACATGTAGAGACATAGACTTACAATTAACTTCTTTCTTCCTATCTCCACCCAATTTTTAGAAATTTGTTTTGTTTGTAGAAATTTTTTTCCTTGTGACCATTTCATAAAATTGGCTTGGGAATCCAAAATCCTGTCAACGTGAGCACATTAATCTGCAATCCCCATAAGGATGTGTAACGTGATTTATAGATGCATTTTCTTAGCTTAACAATATCACGTTCATATTTTGGCCTCAGCGGCCTTCATCGCCCTGCCAAACTCCGGAGTTTTATTGTTGCATCAAATAAACTGTGGTTATAAATCATCCCCAGATGTCAGCCTAATTATTTCGAAGGAGTGGGACCTGTTGGATGGAGAGGTTTGGATACGCTAGTGTGAGCTTCTGAAGGCTAGCTTGTTCCCCTATTCCCCCTGGGCACTTCCAGACTGGCTCTCGGGCACCAGCTCTCTACACCAACCCTTGACATTGCTAGAGGCAACCACTGTCTTTCTCAAAAAGGTCCTCACCAATTCTGTCATTAAGAGTTGGGGTATTTCAACAGGCTCTTGACTCTCTGCTACAGCAAAGCAGCTGGCTTCTTCAGATTTTCCACAGCAAACATTGACCAGCAAACCTGTCAACAATCAGGGCTACTTACTGGCATCCTCAATTCACAGAGGGTGGATGAGGTTGGGCCTCAGCACTTACAAATGACAGCCTTCATGGTTATCCTCTGGTCTTGGTGGCTCCACCACAAGGCAAGCCTGCAGAGGAAGCAGCACACAATCCTTATTTTGATGGTTCTTAAATGCACAAAACATTTTCCAGAAAGTTTAGCCATAATTCCACATCCCCCAGAACGTTAACCTTTGTTGCTGCTGTTCTCCTCCCTTCCTCTGTCTTCCTCACTCACTGCCTGCTCTACACCCATTGGCCACCATGGATGCCCCCCACTGTCTCTTCCCTCTTCACCCCTCATGTTGCCCCACTGGACAGGAGCTTTATTTGTGTTGAAGTGGTGGAGACTAAAGATCAGGCTGGCCAGACATGGGCCAAGGTCAGTGTGAGACACTGTGTGCTACTATTTCTCCCTGGAGGGAGTCTGTACATATGTTTTCTGTGTTAAGCCTGAATATTGTAAAATATGGACTTCTTTACCCAGATCCCTCCAAAGGAGCTATTTCAAGGGTGATTTATGTTTAAAATGCAAGCTCAGCATAATGACACAAGGCTGTGTTCCTCTGTCCTTCAGGCTCTACTGTGAGAAGGGGAATCCTTTCTGGAGAGACCCCAGCCCATGGAAAGCCCAGCAGTGGACGTTGGGCTGTCCTCCCTTCTGTTCCCAGGCCCTAGAGTCTTCCTGTTCAAACTTGGCCTCCTTGCTACCCTCTGACCCCTAGCAGGAAGAGATGTAGAGATGGCTGGCCTCAGCCTCCTCCCAGTCTCTTAGGTGGGTGTTCAGACAGTTGACACTGTGGTTTATGGTTTTCTCTTCCTAAGACTTGGTCAACACAGAGTGCTCTTGGGTAAGCCTTACAAACATGTCCTACCATGAGCTATGCAAAGGGCATAGCTAAGCGTCCTTAAAACTGTGTGTATCTCCAGGACAGGATAGAAAGTAATGGTGACATATTTTTCTATGGTTCCTTTGTGAAAATGTTTTAGCCTTACCTCTTTTGTTATTTTTTTTAAATAATTAAATCCAAGCAAAAGGAAGCAAAAGCTTGCTAGTGAAAAGTAGTTTAAGAGAAAGAAAATTTTATAAAAGAAAGAAATGACCCAGGTCTTAGAGGCTGTTTGCTGGTTTGTTAGTGGAAGAAACAGCTACTGCTCTGAAGCCTCCTGGAGAAGCTCAGATGTACAAGGTGTGAACTAAATTATAGTCACAGAAGGTGCTGGGGGTTGGTATTTAAAGTGTTAACAAAACAGACTATGAAGGGAGACCTTGAGAGAAGGGAAAAAGCTAATTCATCATAGTCGGTGTCAAACCAAGGCTCTAGGCCACATATTGTGCTCACCATATGGAGAGGAAGCTAAAGGTGCCTAGAATTGAGGCTCCGGAGTTCAGTGAGAGACACCAGAGTTCAATCAGAAACACCAGAGTTTAATCAGAAACATCAGATTTCATATAGAAACACCAGAGTTCAGTCAGAGACACCAAAGTTACAGTCAGAGATGCCAGAGTTCAATCACAGACAACAGGAGTTCACTCAGAGACACCAAGAAGTCAGTCAGAGACAGACAGTTTAGTCAGAGATGGACAGAGTTCAGTCAGAAATGGACAGAGTTCAGTCAGAGATGTGAAAGTTCAGTGCATAGACCAAGTTTTTAGCCAGGAAGGGACAGATTTCAGACATATATGCCAGAGTTTAACCATTGTAAAACATAGTAAGATACACCAAAGTTTACTCAGAGAGAACCAGAGTTCAATAAGAAACTTTCAAAGTTCAGTCAGAGACACCCAGATTTCAATCAGGTGCTCAGAGTTCAGTCAGAGACACCATAACTCTGTCAACGATGGCAGGCTCATTGTTCACCTTTTATAGGATAAGGAAGAATATGTGTATATATATATATATATATACACACATAAATATGTATGTGTGTGTGTACATATATTCCTCAAATATATAATTTGAGCAGAATAATTAATGGGTTTGGTCCTCCAGCTTCAAGTGACGCACCATGTCACCATGTGTACCACTCCCCACACAGGAAAGTCTTCAGAAGTTCCCTTCCATAATCCAGGAAAAATGCAAACCTTGAATCAAAGTTAACATTCATAATCCTCCCTGGATGCAGCTGATCCTGAGTGAACGGATCATCGTACAGCTACGCAGGTAGTGAATGCACATGTAGAGGACGGAGTGCTACTTTTGAAGTCAGTCTGTCCTGGGTCAAAACCCAGCTCTGAAACTTGCTGTTTGAACCTGGAAAAAAAAAATCAGAAAATTTGAAAGGACTACTTACGAGGGCGACATTCAATAACACATGAAGTTTCAATAAGAGGCGTTGGCATAAATTAGGTCCTTAACAAATAGAAATTCCTTCTGACTTAAAATGAGGCAGGCGGACTTCTGGTAGTGATTCACCTATCCATGGAATCAAAGAATGTATGCTGAGAACAAGTTAAAAGAGGTAAGGAAGGAAGGGATAGAGGAAAAAGGAAGGAAGTAAAGAACGGAGGAAGGAAAGGAGAAAGGGAGGGAGGGAACAGGGAAGGAAGCTTAATAAGTACATCTATATGTAGTTTCTAAATTCCCACAATGTTTTTCTCCACATTTTCCAGAATTGCTTTCTTTAGGTAAAGTCACATACTCGAAGTTAGATTTGTGACAAGCTATTTGTGTTCAAACCTCTCCCAAGCAAATACAAGTGAAACAGTTTTTGCTTCTATTAGTCTGTCTAGTCAAAGATCAGCTAGCTAACTGATTGGTTTACTGACCATATGAAAATAGCATGGATTCATGTCCCATTAGGGAACCAAAGCCCTTCTGGCTCCCTGATGTTCTTGCTCAGGGACGTGGTTTTACAATTGAACCAGGAAGTTCTTCTACCTTCCCTAAGATGGGATAGGTGTGGGGGAAAATAAGCTACTAACTAGGACACACAAGGGTCAGGAACTACCTCCCATGCCCACTGAGGTCTGCTCTCTGGCCAGCTGGGGCAGTGCAACTCCTCAGCAGGAGCCACAGCATCTAATTTGCCTCTAGTCCCTGGAGTTTCCCTCTGGGTCCCTCAGGAGTTCCAGATTAGCATTGAGAAGGAGCCCTAGAAAGTTCTTCTAATCACTTGTGTGTTCTTTACTTGACACATCTCAGCCAGAAAGAGCATGTGTTAGAAACATGGATGCAGGACACATCTGTGATAGGTTCTAGAGAGTCAAATACTTGGTCCATTCCAGGCTCAGGGTCCATGCACCATTGGCCTATTTGTGCATGAAGCTTTGAGGTGGCTCCTTTTATTCTCCCCTTCACTGCTGTGCTACTTTTGAGCAGAGAAAGAGTAACTTCACCACACAACAGTTTTGTGGGGCTAACATAAATTACAGAGCTCAACTCCTGTTCAGCCATCCCTAGAGGGTCATCCTGTGATGACCAATCACAGGATTGTTCTGGCAATTAGGCAGAACCTATGGCAGAATCTCAGGGGGTGAAACCAGAAGACAGAAACCTTCTGGGGAAGGCTATGACCCTTCTGGATGCAGAGAACAAAGGAGATACACACAGAGGCCATGGGGACTGAAGTAAGACACCCACACGTCCATCCAAGTAGTAAAGTAGTAAAGTTTTACAAAGGAGCTTTGGCAGGTGGTGACTGGTAGCCGTGAGGAAGGCTCCTATGGGATTGTCTCCTCATCCTCAGATTCCAACACAAGGAGTGACAGCGAGTTGAGCCATTCCAAGGCCAGGGTCATGTTCAGCTTGTTCCCGTGCCCGTCTGGGCCTGTCTGGGCCTCAGGTCTGCCTCTCTCTGTGTGACACAGGCAGGACCAGGGGGCTCTGGCCCTGGGAAAAGCAGTGTGTAATCAACATTTGTGGAATTGTCTGCCACATAAACCGAAGACATATGAACATCCAGAGGAGGTCAGATGGTGCTGAGAAGTTGTCAGGGACAGTCCTTAGGTGGTGGCTTTGGAGAAGTGACTAAGCCTCTTGCCTTCTCTTCTGGAGAAGATTAAGAAATATCATTTCCTGAGGTAAGACTCCTAAGATCATTTTTGTTAAGCCTTATAATGAGAATTGTCACAATTCGCGTGGTCAAGTATTTCTACATCTACTTCCTGTGGGAACAGTGAGAACTCCAAGGGCCTCAGCTAGCTTCCTGTGGTCCAGGGTAGTGTGGATTCAACCAGTAGGGTAGGAGCAGGATACAGAAGAAGGAAGTAGTGACTGTCTTGACCCTTATGAGATCCCAGATGCACCAGTGTTTTCGAGCTTTTCTTTCCCTCATAGAACATACAAGACTTCATGTATCCTGCAGGTATTTCTTAAGCACCGACTGAGTCCTAACCACTGCTGAGGAGACAGAGAGAATGGAACCACGGAGCTGTAGCCTTCTCTGGGAGCATCCTTTTTTACGTGATAAGGAGTACCTAGCAAGCTGCCCATGAAATTTCTAATTCACTTACAATTGAAACCCTCCCCAAGTTCCAGTACATTAACTGTGACTGTTAGCCATGTATGGCATTCAGAATGTGACCCGGTGATTTGCTAGGGTAGAGGTACATGGAGGGATACAAACCAATCTGCCCATGCCCCAGGTGGGAGAGCTGTGGTTACCAGGGTTCTGGCCATTCTGACAGGCTTCTGAACAGGTGTGACTTTAAGAGGGGAGTTGGAGGTCTTCAGTGAAGGAAATGAAAAGTGGGAAGGACTTCCCAAGGAAGGGAGGAAGAGGAGGAGGAGAAGGAGGCAAGCTCTGGGGTGGTGGGTGGCAGTGTGGAACACAAAAACCTCTGCCGAAGAATCCTTCAGGAGTCAGGTACATGGACTTGATTGGGCCACACTAGGGAAGCTATCATCTGCAGGCCACAGCTGCTCGGCTCCATGGCCCCGGTGACATTTTGACTAGATCCTTCTTTGCATGGAGCAGGCCTGTGCATGTAGGATTTTGAGCCAAGCCCAGCCTCTACCCACCAGATGCCAGGAGCAGCCCTCTCCCACTTGTGACAATGCAGAATATCTCTAGGCACTGTCAGATGTCTCCAGAGGGCAAAACTGCCCCAGGTTGAGAACACTGCTCTAGGCAAAAGGCCATGTGCACGAGGCAGTAGGTGGCTAGGGAGCCTCACCAGAGAACCAGCCTGCGGGGTTCTGTGCAGCACTTCTGGGCTCAGGAACCAATTCCTGGCACATAGTAGGTCCTCAGTAAGTGAATGCCAAGACTTAGCTTTAAGAAAAGGCAGTTCCAAGCTACATGGCTCTAGGTGGCTGTATGTTCAGCAAGGCCAACGCTCTGTCAGGCCCCAATCCCTTGAGCTGGGCAGTCACAGTGGGCAGTACCTCAGGGGCCAGGCCATGCTGGGTGGCTGTTTATCTGTATGCCCAGGGCTGCCTGCTGGGCGTATTAGAGGCCATGAAATAATGATGAGGCCTAGGAGGGGTAATTAAAAGCCACAGTGACATTGATCTGCTGAGATTTCTGAGAGAGCCCAGAGCACACGGGGTGACTCTCCTTCCTACCTCATACAGACCCAGCCTGATTGGCCCCCTGGGCATTGCTGGGGCCGCAGAACCTCACCTGTGGCCAGGAGACTCCCATGGCAGCAGCCAAGCTGGCTTCAGAGGTTGTGCAAAACAGGAGGCATGGGCCTGGGGCGCAGCCCAGCTGCTGTGCTCTGCCCTGGGAAATGAGGAGCAGGCGCTCCCGTTAAAGACACCCATCCCCATTCTCTGGATCTCAAGAGTTAACCTCTTCCCCTCCAGGCTCCAGAGCTCATCCACACAGAGAACTCAAGGTGCTCCAGGGCTGGCCATGCCACCTGTCTGGTGTAGGTTATGGCCATCTCTGCCCTTTGGGCTGCAGGGCCAACAAGACAGGTTGCCGTCTGAGAGCAAATTAAGCCCACACTTATTTCATGACCCTTTACTCTGGGCTGAAAACTGTGGTTCTATAAAAAATAAGAACATCTAATATTTTCTTATAGTAATAGTGTTTGCCAAGCTGGACACTTTGATTAGAACAATTGTTTTCTTGCTGTTATTGCTATTGATCAGTTCTTTGCATATTTATTGTCATTTTGGTGTCAGTTTTTAAATGAGTGGAATGAGTATAATCAGTCCTGGTTGAGTGTCAGATAAAATTGAATTTTCACCTTGGTTCTACCACTCGCTGTCTCTATGGTCCTGGTCAAATCATTTGAGTTCACTGCATCTTAGTGTCTCTTATGGTAAAAGAGATAAGAATAACTAGTGCCATAAGTTGGAAAGGATCAAATGAATCCATATTTGCAAAAGCATGGATTAGCTCATTAGTTCCAATGCTCTGTGTTTAGATTGCTTCTCATCCTCAACATCCTTAAGTCCTAGTGGTCCTGTGAAGTGGCCATCAGCAGCCTACTTTACAGATGAGAAAACCAAGGCAGCCAATCCTTTCTGAGTTGCGACTGCATGCCGAGACTCCAAATCACCCCATCTCAAAGGGTTACTGAATGCTCTCTCTGCAGGAACCCCAGATTATTTTCTGGCTTCCACCTGCTACAATCAGACAGTAGCAAGCAGGCGCCCTGCCCAGAAGCCCTGTGACTATCTTCCTTCCTGCCTACCCATGAACTGGCAGGCACTGTACTTCCTTACATAATTGCAGCCTCTGGTCTTCCTTTTTGACAACCTGGCCTGTTTTTTGCCCTCTGCGTTTGCCACATGGAGGGGGGATGGGAGCTGTACCTCTGATCTCTGCACTGTAAAGGAAGTCACAACCCTATCAGATGGGAGGAGGGAGTTTTCTTGGGGCCTTCAAAAACTAGCCATTTCTCCCACGCAGGTGGAGTGGGGCACCTGCGGTAAGGTCCCTGGTGTGAAGGTGACGAGACACTTCCTTCTTTCTTGGGAGCTGCCTCAAGTTGGGGAAAACCTAGCCTTTTGGAGAGGATGTGCTAAAATAAAGCGTTAGAAAGACCCCATGTCTTCATGGTCTCCCGGCACCCTGCCTCCCGCATGGCTCACCAGAGTGGTGTGTAAAGTTTGATGGAGAGCCTGGCATGACAAGATTGGACCAAAGCACATCTCAAAATTGCCCAAACTGAACACACAGCATGGCTAAGACCTGGCTAGGATTAGTTATGGAAGTAACTACTATTAAGTGCCCAAGGTGTACATGTCTACTTATTTAATGTAGGATTAATGTGATCACAATAATCCCAGGCAAGAGCTGGGGACATCAGACCCTGTGCTGTGTTTTCATTCAGTCCCAGGTGCTCGCCATGCCCATTGCAGCTAGAGGACCTCACCCCCAATTAGACCCATCCAGGCCGATTTGATGGCCATCTGCCACCAGTGCTCTATGGGAGGTTCTTCCTTGCCTTGCATGCTTGTTTTATGTGGAACATCTAGTTTATAAACCAAAATTGGGCAGAGTCCTTGGTTATGCTGTCTGTCTAGACAAACAGAAAGACCTTGTCTTGCGTCTTAGCTCCTGATTGGCCCCATAATCTTATAGTTGTGATTACAAAAAAGGTCTGCAAACCAAAATTTGTTCTCATCATTTCTCTGGAGACAACCTGACTAATAGAACTCATATTGAGGCTGTTGATGGTCCTTATTTCCCCGTTAGTGTGAACAGTCATGCATTTTACTGCAGAAATACAGTGTATTCTGGCCCTAGGTATTACCAAGAATCCCCTAGGTAATGTTACACAGTGTATAATAATGATATGAATTAACTTCCTAAAAGGTGCCCAGTTCTGATATCTCAAATAGACCCAGTCTCTGTTTCAAAAGAGAACTGAGGGTGCATGAATCAAATCTGTAGCCCATTTTGGAGCTGTGTCCTGTCGATGGCTTTAGGTAGTGACAGTTGTGGAGGTTGGAGACACCCATTACCCTCAACTCCAGTTCTGGTTCTTGCACCCATGGTCTGCAGTGTCCTCAGCCAACTGGGAACTCATCAGAGTCTCAGAGGACGGGAGCCACTGGCTGCACCTGGGAAGGCTGCCATGAAACTGATGGGGGATTCAGTGTGTGGGGTGTTTCAAGAGAAGGTGTACTTCGAGGTGGTCCCCATTTTCCTATGCCTTGCATGATGATTTCCAGACCCAAAGCAGAGATGTGACTTGTTCACCTCTTTAGAGCTTGCATCCCTGTGCTTGCAGAGGACATTGCCCCTGGGAGATTGGGCTAGGCAGGAGGTAGGAGTGCATTAAGACCTGCTGAGTCCACAGCAATTAGTCACCCAGACCTTTTCCTTAGTAATTGGCTGTCCCTGACCTGGTGCTACAGAGGATGCCCGGGCCTCTCAGGGAGCACTCAGGGACATCGCCACTCACAAAGGAGCTCAGCTTTGACCAGGAGAGCTGAGTAAATAGGATGACTCTCAGCTTCCAAAGGGCTCCAGGTGATGATGCAAGAAGGCTCTCCTGGTGCACAGGTGTGAGGCAGGCTCAGAAGGACAGACCACAGATGGTGGCAAGAGGGCGCTCAGCTCCCACAGCTCAGCCTCTGCCTCTGCTCTGCTGGTTGGACTTCCCCACTCCTGCCATGTTTCCGTCTCTCAGTCTGTCTCTGTTCTCATCTCTCTAGCTTTGGGCCTCTCTCTAGCTCTGTTTCCCTCTGTCTTTGTCTATGACCTTGCGGTTTGGTCCTCTTCCATGTCTTGCAAGGCAATTTCTCTGTGTCTCTGGTCAGTCTCTTCTCACAAGCACACTCAAGGGCACTGACCTGCCCTACATGCATAAACCTTAAGTAGACATGGCATTAATGGTTCCTGCTCTTTCACAAAGCCCAGGATTCTCTCCACAGACAAGACAATTCATAGAGTGCCGGATGGTTGGCACATTCTGGGTGATTTCACCATTCTCTTTCAAACACAGGCATTCATTCAATATATACCTATGAGGTGCCCAGACACTGCAGATACAGTGGTGCACAAGAAAGTTCTTGCTCTAGTGGTGGACTGGGGAAAGAATTAGAGAGATAAACAAGTAAAACCTGGTATTTGGGCAGGTGATAGGTGCTACGAAGAAAAACATAGGCACAAAATGAAAAAAAAAAATTCTGGGAGAATGACAGAAAGAACAGGGAAGGAATCCCTGACAAAGGGCCTTTGAGGTATTCTGAGTGAAGTGATAAGAAAAGTGTGTCACTAACCGGAGGAAGAACATTCCACGCAAAGGGGAATAGAAAGTGTGAAGTCCCTGTGGCAGAAACCTGCTGGGTATATTTAAAGTTTAGGATGATAAAATAAAGGGTCAGAGAAGTTTCATACTTTCTTATCTTTGAAAATAGGAAAACTGTGAATCAGAAATTTTAAATTGCTTGCCCAATTTTGCAGAAATTTTGAATTAGTTGTTAAGATAAAATTATAACCCCAAGAGCAAACTACTTTCTACAATGCCTGGATAGACAAGTTGCACAATTCTGACTGAAGCTAGAAGCACCAGCCAGTTATTAAGATGCTATTTAATAAGAGCTGTGTAGGGACACAGTCACACCCATTAAGTGGGCAACAGGTACCACAAGCAATGGTCAGGAAAATTCAGGCCTGTGTTACCAAGATGAGGAAAGAGACAGCATTAGGAAAGCTGGAAATCTGGTCACTCACAACAAGAAAACTCAGAGAGGTGAAGCATCCTATCCAAGGGCCACAATACATAAGCAATGAGACCTATGCCTAATCCTTTCCATTTTCCTGGTACTAGTGTGCAAGTGTAAAACTGAGATTGAGAAATAAAAGCAAAGGGAGACCAGAAAAAATATTGTTATCCTGGTATTTTAAACACTCCTTTGATTAGACTGATTCAATTTGTAAGCAATCAGCAACAACATTTACTGATACAGCCTATTTTCCACCAAGAACAAGGTTATTATTTTAACCTCCCACCTGATTCATTTTTTTGAAAAAATGTGAAACGTGATTTTGAAAGAGTAATTACATATATTTATATCACATGAGTGGGAAGTAAGACCAGTCAATGAATCATCTAAATACAACACTCACATCAACCCAGACGTACCTTAGCGGGGACGTCTATGGGTGGGGCCATGTCACCGAAGGGCAGTCACATGGGGAAGTTTGGGGTGAGGGAGGGAGAATAGTTTCCAGCACCTTTGTCCACACTTACCATGAACATCGGGATGAGGTCAGTGGTAGAAACAGTCAGTCACTGATTTATCCTTTTATTCCTTCCTTCTTTCTCTCTCTTCCTCATTGAAAAAAAAAAAGTTTCTGAGTACATATTGGGCTTCAAGCCCCTGCTAGCTGCTCAGCATCTAGTTACTTTCCCAAGCTAAGTTGACACGTGAGAACAAAAGTGGGCTCCATCCTGTGAGCCCATCACAACCTCCTACAATGAAGAACACCAGAATTCAGCCTGCAATGAGGGGAGATCAGGAGAAGGATGCAATGAGCCAGTCAGACTGGAAAATGCTAGTGGAGAGGAGGTTCTAGTTGTCCCCCAAACCTGGTGACTGTCTTGGAGTGGAAGGATGTTCAGGTGGGGCAGGGCAAGACAGAGGATCCAGGGACACAGCAGCAGCATTTGTCAGAGGGGAAATGAGAAAGGATACATGCATTGCTCATGACATGGAAATATTGATTATTTGAGACTCTGAAACCCAGAGTGAGTCACATCCTCTGGTAGGAAAGCCCCCACCCCAGTCCTTCTCTGGGGTTCAGCCAAAACACTGGAAACAGACCAGGGGCCCAGCATAATAGTCACAGGGTGAGGATTTCTGTTCTGACCAGGTATGCCCCTGATGGGCCCTTGGAGTTGTATTTTGACTCTCGGGGCTTTCTAAAGACTTGAAAATCAAAATTCCCTAAAGTTGAACCACTCAGAGGTATGGATGACAGTAACACACAGCACAGGAAGACCAGGACAATGGGTGGGTTACAGTACCCAGCTTCCCAATAAGCTACAAGACTTTGGGCAAATTATATCACCTTTGTCAACCCAATCTTATTATCCAAGAGTAAAGGACATACAAGAACTTCTCAATCTATCAAATGCATATATGAGAAATCAGCATTAGTTTGAGAGGTATGTATTGATATAATCACGCCTATATATGTGCTTGAGTACAGATAATAAGTGGATCACTATATGCAATATTATATACGCCAATATATGCAATTTGATTTCAAATAGGTCTTGAAGTATTATTTCAACTCTCTTAGGTTTCTGATGGCCCTAGAATCAAATTAGTCAGTGGCTATGATTGCCATGGGGAAAGATCATTTCAGGAATAAGAACTGCAATCTCAGTTAGTAGTGGCTTGTTAATGAAACTTCAAAGTTGAAACCAAAGTAGGAGTCTACAGATAGCTCCAGAGAAAAAGTCCCATGGTTCTGCAAATCTTCCTTCCGTCTTTAATGAATGCTTAACCTCCCTGTACTTGAACTTGGGGATCATGGCCAGTAGTCAATTTACATTCTAGTTCATGCATTTTTTTCCCTTTTAATCCTGAAAATCTGTAGCCATGTCATCAGCTCCTTCTTAATTATACCATATTCTTTACATCTGTCCTGCTAAATAACTCTAATTGAAATAGCACCGGCGTGAATTTTTGTAATGTTCCCCCCAAGACATCCCGAAAGTGACTCACGAGAAAACAGACTGAAGTCACAGCTGGAAGCACGTCAAGGATCATTTCCATTTTTACATGATTAATTTGAATTTAATATCTTAAATCAAAACCTGATTAATTTAAATAAAATTTTGATGGTGCCCTGCTTCTAATATACATTGCAGTAATTAGATTCGGCTTAATGTGATTTTTTTTTTACATAATTAAAAAAAAAGGAGGAAGTCAAGTGTAACAATGCAGCGTTGATACAAATCTGTCTAAATGTATATAAGGGACTGATGTCTGGACATCACTCAGGTGAGAAGAGTCTGGGTAATGAAGGGTACTTAGTGAGCTGAGGATAAATGTAACTGTTCTGTGTTATCCTGTATCTATAAGCAAAGTGGTTGGCTCTAAAATTGCTAATAGGAAAAGCTTTTATTGAAGCATAAGTAATACTCATAGTTTGACATGGCAATGAGAAGTGAATCATGGGTGTTATGCGACTTCACAAAATGCAAGGGTTCATTTCTCTACCATCAGACATTGGGGGAGCCCTCTGCTGGGGTCTGGGTGTGGTTTGAGTGTGTCCCCCAAAGGTCCATATGCTGGATGTTTGGTCCTCAGATGGAGCTATTGAGAGGTGGTGGATCTTTAAGAGGGGGAGCCCAAGAGAAGATGCCCAGGTCATGACACAGAGCCTTGGAAGGGATTGATGTTGCTGGTGAGGGACAGGTTAGTTCCTGCATGAAGGAGCTGTTGCAAAGAGAGTTTTGCTTCCTTGGCTGGCTCCCTTGTTTCCTGTTTGGCCATGAGACCTCTTCTGACTGTCCTCCCATTATTTTAATGTTGGCCTCCACAACATCCGTCTCACCAGAACTGAGCAGGTGTTGGTATCATGCTCTTGAAGCTCCAGAAATGTGAGCTAAATAAACCTCTTAGCTTTATACAGCACCCAGCTTCTGTTTTGCTTTTTCTTTTTTTATAACATCACAAAGCAAACTAAGACAGCCTCCTATGTCCATGTATCCAAGAAGGGCAGGGACCAGCACTGATGGGGATGGGAACTCCAGGCAGACAGAGACAATGCACTGTCTGTTTGCAGCCCCCCACGCACACACACCCCAACTTTGGAAACTTGGCCTCTGGGCCATTCTGGAGAAATCTGCTTTGCATGACTGCCCTCTTGGGAAAAGGAGATGGATCTGGAGAGGGTGGCCAGCCTTTCCCTCAGTCAAGACCTCCTTCAGCTCCAATTCCAGTTGGCCTAGTAGTATGTGCAAACAGCCTGACAGACTGGTCACATTCTAAAGAGATCTAACAAAACTTCTTGGTTCCTAAGAGCAAGGGACAACCTGATCAAACCCCCCAGCATGGTTCTAAAAATTTGCTTTCTAAGCCCAGTTTTTGTATGCCACTTGACTTCTCCAGCCAGACTGCTGCCATCTATAGAAAGGATCTGAGCATTGTGTGCCAGCTGCACAGGCCCTCACCTTGGCAAGACAGCCTCAGAGTCCCTCCCAGAACCAGAGGTCTGAGAGACAGAGTGAGTCCTTTGCCAGACTTCCCAGAGTTCATTTGCTGTGAGAGCTCCACAGCTGCTTACGCCAAAGTCCTGGTTCTAACACGAGTCCACAGCTGGTTCATCACCAGGCTGGGGTGCTCCTCACTAGGCCAAGATGCTATGGGCTTCTTCGAAACTTGGGACCAACCATGGTGAAGGAGATGCAGGGCTGGAAGGTGGAGCAGACATATAGGGAGAGCCCTTGCATTTCCATTTCACACCCCACATGCAAGTGAGGTCCCGCAGTATTTGCTTTTCTCTGTCCAGCTTATACCATTTAGTAAAACGTCCTCCAGGTTCACCCATGGTGTCTAAACACACACACACACACACACATACACGCACAGGTATCTGTACACACAAATCAGTAACTATGAGAAGTAATGGGTATGTTAATTAGCTCAATTGTGGTAATTATTTTACAATGCATATGTATATCAACTCACCAAGTTCTACACCTTAAATGGGTACAATACAATAAAAAAGCCCAGTGTGTCTTATTTCTACTCTTTATTAAATTTTAATTTGAAAACTTTTGAAGTTTGTCTGAGAAAAAGAATAGATAACACTGGGTATGTTGGTGTAGAATAAAGTTTGCTTATAGTGATAAAAAATTGCTATTCTTACCTAAACTGAAATTTAAAATTCCCTCCTAATCAATTGAATGTTTATTAGGTGACTTCTGTGTGTATAATACAGTATAAAGTGGTAAAAGTCCAGTGCTTCATGATTTAAAAACTGCAAAATAATGCTCTATATCTTTTAAATGTCTTGTATTGCAAAGGTTTCTTAAATCTCCCTCCTCACCCTCCCTTCCTCCCTCCCTGCCTTCCTCCCTGCTTCCCTTCTTCCTTCCCTTCCTTCCTTCGTCCTTCCTTTCTTCTTTCCCCTCAGTATTTATTTCTTCCAGAAACACAGTGCCATAAATGTTCTGCCCTGAAGTTTTGTCCAGGCACTCTGTCCAGGCACACTGGACTTCACAGAAGAGGAAACCTACCAGACTGCAGGTGTCTGAGGACAAGGACATAGACGCAGGGAGGAACATGACATGAAGACACTCCTCAGAAACGTTTGGCAAACTTCAAGTGACTGAAGCTTACACTTACTTTAGTTTCAATCACTTAATTGTCCCTCTGAGGGTTTGATTTCAGTCTCTCACTGTGTGTTTTAGCCATGATGTTTGCACCCTTGGATGGAGTGAAGTCTTGATCTTGGGTGGCATCGACACAGCTTATAATTAAAGGGGGAATTTAGTTATTAACCTAGAGCCAAAATGAACAGAATGCACTTGAAGGTCACTTTCAGGCTTCCCCGTGGATTTGCATTATCAGCTTACTGTAGCAGGTTACATTACTACTGATAGTTGTTATAATCATGGCAACTGTTCCCAGGTCCATACACCACATATGTTGCCCACAATTCCTGCACTTCAGCCCTAATGCTTTTATCATAGACATTATGCAAACCATTTTATAGACTTGAAAATTGAGGCTCATAGAAAAGCAGGCCATAACTGGATCTCTACCCTCACTGCAAGCAGAATTCAAACTCAGCATGTTTTGCCCCTCTTGTCCAGATGGTCCAGGCTGTCTTTATCAATTCAGGTGTACAGACTGGTCCCTCTGCTGGGGTCCTGCCAGGCAGAGGCCCCCACCCCCACCCCCACCCCCACCCCCTTTGCAAACTCGCACATCGAAAAGGCTGGTTGCACACCAGGCAGCTCGCTTCTTCCTAACCAAGGCATGTTCTGATGCTTCCAATCAGCAGAGGGAAAGAATTGAAAAAAAGTGTTTCGAGGAAATCACTGATTTATTATTCATCATGAAGGGTCTAAAAGGATGACTTTCAAATCTGACAGACAGGACTTTTGGTGACAATCAACAATTTAATTTCTTTCTAAATTTAAATTTTTTCCCTTTTCTGTATCAAACACCAAAGCCAGCTAAAAATAGCTGAGCAGTGAATGTTAGAGGGGAGAATTTTACCTCTTCAGTGTTTTCTTTTTCTAATGTCAAAGTTAAAGTCAAAACAAAATTAATCAGGAGGGGTTATCTATAATGAATCACCGTTCAGCTCAGGAGGAAAGGGCGGGGGGGCAAACATATCTTCACCAACAGCCGAAGGAATGTTCTTTCAAAGAGTAGCATTAGACTACAGGCTCAAAGGAGATTGTGGATCTTCCCTATTTAGCAGCGTGAATCAAAACTCTTCGGCTGTAGTAGAACTTTCTTTTTTATTATAAAGCAGCAGGGGTTGGTGTTCTTACGGGCTGTGATTTAAATGGTTAATTGAAAGGAAGCCGTGGTGAGCTGCTTCTGGCTCCAATATTACTGAGACAATCTTATCTGAGCTTACAGAGTTATTTCCAATTTGTAAAATGGTGCATGTATTTCTACCAGATAAAACACTTAAAAATTCCAGACCGGAGTAAAGAGTCCTTGCCCTTCTAGAGCCTTCCACCCTGCCCCTTCTGCCTCTTCACCTCCTCCTATTCTAGTGTTCCACTCTCCTCTTGCATGTCTCTGTTAGGAAATCTTGTCACTATCTAAAGCCTCAACCTCAGGCAAATCAACATAGTCATGAGGTGGTCGTCTGAGTTGGAGGCTTGCCCATAGGCCCCACTGGATAGAGGAAGATGCTGGGGGGCCAGAAAGAGCCAGTGATTCAACAAGGTCTTGCAATGATACAGTGACATTATTGGGACCAGAATCCTGGCTTTGCTCCCCCTATGCCCAATATCCTTGGGGTGGCATGTATTTGACCAGATGGGTTGCTCCCATGGGGTTTAATATGGGAAGATATGGATCCATGTTCAAGAACCCAAACCATCTTTATTGCAGAATTGAATGAAACACTAATGTAGCTTCACTTTCCAGAAAAATCTTTGTCCAGGGGGAACAAAAAGTAAATCTTATTTGTTCCAGGAACTTCCTGGGAGACCCATGAAAGGTAACAACAAGCTATTCTATTCCTTAATAGATAGCAGTAAACTTGGATTTCACTTACCAAGACTATTTGAAGATCCTTGTTTCAAAATCCTCGTCTACTACGTCCCCCAATCTTAAACAGTTATAAAACTGGTCCCTTTCCATTCCAACCAAGGCATCATATAATAAGATTCTCCTTAAATCAGACTCCCAAACCTCACAAATATCCCAACACCACTGAGACTCTGCCCTAGTAGAGAAGACTCATGCTGTCTTATCAGCAGGTTGTGTTTGGGGAGCCAGGCTTTGACATGGGGAGGACACAGCTCAGTGTATGGGTACAAGCAAGATGCTGGAAGATCCAGTTGACAGCTGGGAGAGCACTAGGAGATAAAACTAGGACAGGTCTTCTGGGCAGAAGTGGGCAAAGAATTTCACCTCGAGAGATACACCCTAGTCCCAACAAAGGACAGATGTGGTACCTCTGATAGAAAGCAGTGGCCTTCACCCTCCTGGGCTCACTGTTCAGTTGATCATCAACACTAAATACCACCTGCCCCATACCATGTGGAGGTTTTGTGACAAGCAAAATGACAGACCTACAGGGCAAACGATCTGACTTTCCTGTTGGATTGGTGAGATTCTGAGACAAGGTGGTTTGACCTTGGGAAGGAGCATATAGGTTGAGAAACTGAAAGTGGCCATCCAGGGGGCCTACTACTTCCACTACAGTGCCCGGGGGATGGTTTAGGCACTGCTATCTTTGGACTGCTTGATTTTGGGTAGGTATCATAACCTTACCAGGGTCAAGTTCTTTATCTGTGGATGAGAAAAATAATCATAACACCCAACACAGCAGAAGGGGTAGGTCACCTATGGGACGTTCCCCCAAAAAAGTGAGATTGGATAAAATACATTACTCCAGGAGTTTCAACTTGATCCTAACAGTCTTCTGATTTAAAAACAAAATCCAGTGGTTTGAAAATTAGGTGTCAATTTAAGAGAACTGAAGTCCTTCTACTCCTAGCTGGGTAGAGATGGCCCTGTCTCGCCCCTCTGTCTGTACCTGTCTTTGTCCATAAGGTAAGTGGAGGAATATGAAGACCTCCACAGGAATGAATGGTCTCTCAACACCAACCCCAGAGCCCCTTACCTCCACAGCCCATCACCCGCCTCATCCTCCTGGAGCATCACCTTTGCAAATTCATCTCTCGCCTAGGATGATAGGAATATCTCCGGCTTTGTTTCTCTATTATAATAGATGTAAATTAATGTTTTCCCTTTGTTTGCCATGGTAATCATAGAGGCAAGTGTATATTCCTAACAGCTATCTTATTTTCAATTTGCAAAGCATACTGTGCTTAATCCCACGAGACAGCCCGTGGCTCTAGATATGAATTTTAAAAGATAATTAGCCCAGTGCAGAAGGTGCTCTGTGTGACAGGGAGCACACACCGGAGCTTGGTCAGAGGGGTCCTCCAGGGACCCTGTTGGGTCACAGACCACCCCCCTGTGGTTTATGGCTTTTTTTCATCATCACTGCTGCCTTTGTGTGAACCAGGTGACTTGTCCATGAAAATTTAAATCATGTCCATACTAGAAGCTGGAATTTCTTTTGTGGAGTTATTATTTGAGGATTTCCACTCCTTCTCCCACCAACATTTCTTTTTATGATATTCATGGCAGGTGACAATTTTTTCCTTTTTCTTTTTAACACTGACTGAAAAAAGAATGAGGTTGTATGAGTTGTTTGTAATGTTTGGTGCCCATAGCTCATTACTGACCATCTCTTAGAAAGAGCCTCAGAATGCTCTGTGTCTAAAAGATGAAGCCCCTGACCAGCTTTACCCATGGTTTGTGCTACTGAGAACTTTACCCCATCAGGAAATCAGTTACAGAAACAAGCCTGTGATTTGATGGGCTGAAGGAGCGTGTTCCTTCATGACATGGGGAGGTATTGGCTGATTGTGGCAGGTGTCTGGGCAGGAAACTTCTATGTGCCTGGCATTGAACTGGGAGCTACGGTGGCACGTGCGGGTGACCAGGCATGGCTGATGCCCTCAGGAACACCCTGCCTGGAAAACACAGTCAGAACCCGAGAAAGGCAGATGGTGGAAGAGCAACTACAGAAGCACAAAGTAATGATCTGAGCCAATGAGGGCAAGCAGACTTCTTCCCACTGAGAGTCTGGAGGACTCCCTGGAGAAGGTGGCAACTGAGATGGCTTTGACCCAGTAACTTATATTGTAAGCAGATAATTTCTATTTTAATTGAGTAACTTACATTTTGATCAAGTCATATATACTTCAATTAGGTAACTTGTAATTTGATATTACAATCATCCCAGCATATGAAAACTGGGGCATTAAAAACAGTTAACATTTCTGGAAGGCAATAGCTTAATCATGGCCCGTCACCTCTCTTAACACCTCTCACATATACACACATTGGGTTCTGATCTGACTTGAGGACAGTGAGGCTAAGAAACACACCAAGCACATTCCATGACAGGGTGGCAGAGGCAAAGACACAACCAGAATCTGGGCAGTTCTGCCCCAGAGATGTTGTTCTACTGGTGAGGAGTGTCCTTCCTGGAAGGACAGTTGGTAGAGAAAGACAGAGCTGATTTCTGAGGATTTGAGCTCATCACCCATAGCAATTCAGAGTCAACTCTGGTTTGCTAAACACAATTTTGATTTTTTAACTTGAACCAAGTTAGAAAAAAAAAGCTTCATGGACTTTTTCACTTTTTTCACATAAGTTAGGGGAATTCCCTTCTAATGAGGAAAATGTCACTTTGTCTTTAATTCTTTTTTTTTAATGCCCTTGCCTTTAATTCTTGAAATTCACAGAACCTAGGGCTGCTGGAAATAGAGCATGTGTGTGTGTATGCAATATACATGTTTATATATATATATATATATAAAGAGAGAGAGAGAGACCTCATACATATAAAAGAAAAAAATTCAAGCAAACTGAGGCTTCAGACAGACTTCAGAAAGACTGAGGGGTTTGAGCTTTGTTCTGACATGTCTGTGGCACTTGTCGTATTACCATGTGCTTGTAGTCGTGCGTTTTTATCCACTGGGGCTGCACAGGGTGCTTGGTATTGCAACAGACATAATATTTAATGAAATGATTTTCCAAGGAGAGAAAGGACAGGTCTGGAGAACTTGGGAGCATCCCTCCTTCCAGTCAGGTCTAAAAAGACTAGCATCCCAGCAGGCACAATTCTTTAGAATAAATGTAATGGAATGAAGTTGGGACTATTTCCTATATAAAACTTGAAATAGTAATAGAAATGATCTTGCCCAGAGCCTTGTTCTTGTAGATTGAAGTATTTGTTTTATTTTGGGGAAAAACATTTAGGGCTGACATGAGGATATCTTCAGCACAAGCCAGGTGATAAAATGAAGAGCCAGCTTCCAAGAGGTAGGATCCTTTTCTTGGTGCTAGAAAATGTGAGGTTCCTCCATTTAGTGGTTTTATGAGGACTTACAGTGCAACCCTATAAGACAGAGACTTCCTTAATTACCATCTGATAAAACGCAGCCTTGCCACCAATCATTCATTTGTACCAGGTGTTAAATTCTCAACCATGTTTCCTCCCTTGAACGTAGGGTGTTTACAGGGAGGGATGAGCAATTCATTTAGAGGATATCTTTGAAAAGGGGCTCTATTCTGTGGAACATGGATGTAAAAAAATGGAATGTGGGCTATGAAGTAGTTTTGAGCCATCTCTCTTTAAGAACTGATGGATGTTGGATGGAGGTACTGAACTAGGACCTCTACTTCCTTCCATTTCTCCACATAGGAAGCACAGCTACTCCAAAAAAGTTCACTCAAAATACTTTCTAAAGGTCTTCCCTCACAATCAAAATTAAAATCCTATGGCAAATTGCAGAACTCCCCTCTGCCCCCAGTAAAGGATCTGGGTGGCTTTTAGAGCTATTTCTGTTGGAATCCTTCCATGCACACCCACAGCCCCCATAAGAGTATGCTGCAATTCTGTGTCTCCCCCACCCAACTCATAGGAATATAAACTCAGGTTTATGCCACATGTAATCACAATACCAGACCTGCTTCCGGCTCTGTTCTCCTCCTACACCTTGGATGAGTTTACACACAACTTTGATGAAAATAATAACAAAAAGGCCTAAAACTCCCAGTGGTATGATCCTCTTCAGGAAATCCAACACCTATGTATAGCCAAGGATCCCAGAATTCTTGGTGGACACACCTGCCACAAGTCCCATGTGATGAAAATGTGGATTGGTGGGCAGGTCATGAGGACTGAATG
This sequence comes from Castor canadensis, assembly GCF_047511655.1. Lineage (NCBI taxonomy): Eukaryota > Metazoa > Chordata > Mammalia > Rodentia > Castoridae > Castor > Castor canadensis. The sequence goes on along the minus strand of NC_133388.1, from coordinate 11,789,240 downwards.
AAGTCATGATGGGGATAGATTGGAAGGAAGAGTTCCAAGACCTGATATCGTGAGATAAACGTGACTAGTATGACTATTATTGTTTTTTGAAAGGAACTACAGATCAATTCTTTATCCCACTGCATTGGGTTGAACCCTGCTTTTATCATCTCCCTTACCACAAAAAGTGCTCTCTTCCTTCAAAAATACCTTTTGTTTTCTCTCATGCCTTGAAGTCAAGTCATAGCAAACCAACACAGTTGTTACTGAAGCATAACACACCAGTGCTACATAAACATGAAATTAACAGATCCTTCCCACTTTAAATTCCAAAAGGATGCTGGCTGCTGAAACCCAGCCCCTGGTATGTTTGATTATTTCATAAACAAGAGGGAAAATAAAAGTCTATTTCAACCCCCTTGTTTTTGTTTCTTTGGCCTTTGGCTTTGGTTCCCCAACCGTTCATAAAAGAATATACTGAATATTTTTAAAGTTCTTCTTAGAACCAAAGTAGCATCAAGCCAGCAGTCATCTTCCTCTATAAAGATAATGTAGGTGTCTGAGGAGTCCAGCACAGGCAAGACTGTCCTCTACTCTCTGGGCATCATGACAGTAAGGGATTTGTTTCTTCAACAACATGGTCCCAGTACTAAGTAGTGGGGAGTTTCTAGAGTTGACAAAAATACTCTCCCATGCCAGAAAGCATAAATGGTCATTCAAAAGTTAACATGATCTAAAAAGCAGGATCCAGTTCCCAGATTCATTTTAATTTTTGGCAGTTTTTCCTAAGGGCCAGGCAATTCTTTCCAGTCTTGATGAGGATGAACATAGATTCCGGGGAACTTTTCAGATTAAATTTACTAATTGCAAGAGTTGGCTTTCTTTCTGATATTATCTCTTTAGCACTGAATATTGCTGCATTGCCATCCCCTTGGTATTTTACCATCATAGAACTGGGTGCTTCTTATTTTATTGTCTGTTCATATTAATTCGTGTGTGTGTTATGGGGGATTGAATCCAGGGCCTTGCTCCACTTGAGCTATACTCCAGCCCTTCTCTTTTTTTTTTTTTTTTTTTTTGAGATGAGATCTCCCTAACTTTGCCTGGACTGGCTTCCAACTTGTGATCCTCCTCCTTCTCCCTCCCAAGTAGCTTAGTTTACAGATGTATATCACCGCATATGTTCATTCTTAACCATGGGTCATAATGGCAAGAAAACAGGTACACCTTACTCACATTGTAATTCTGGTACTTTGCTAAGCAAAGAGAAGGAGGGACCGAGGGAGGGAAGGAAAGAGAGAAGAATCTTATATTTGTGTCAGGAGAGAATTTCCAACAATTTCTCTGATGATGAGTTAGACATTTATGCTATGTGAGAACAGAGAAATTATCATTTATTAGAGTTTGGAGACATGAGTTTGACGCTAGGATTTTGACAATTCTAAGCAAGCTCTTCTATAAGTGCCTGCAACCTCAATTCCTGTGCCAAGTGCTAAAATAACAGAATAGGTTACCAGCCTTAACCTTGAGGATTCAGGTATCCTGAATACAGCTTCCCATGGTCCATGTCATCAAGGAATTCTCAGGGTGAGCAGACATTGGGGATATATATGAACAGAAAACAGAGGCACAGTTTCTGTTTCAAGGTCAAGACTGTTGAACTCTAAGGCCTCATAGGAACATGTAAAGTCTTTGCTGAAGTACTGACTGTCACACAATTGAGAGGAAGTTATTATCTAGAGTGTGTTACAATCACATATATTACAGGTTCTTCCATATTCATTTTCATCCACCCCAAGATCCTCTGTGGGAATGTAAGGGAGCAGGTTCCCTATCTTATCTCAATGTCATAGACATAGACAGCTTGCTACCTCTAAGAGTCATCTTTGGGAGTTATGGCCAACTTTAAAAGAAAGTCCTTTCTAGGACTAGGCTGGAAATGGTTTCCCTGTCATTCTCTTCCAGCTTTCCATGACCAGTGGAGCTGCACACTGCAGAACTTCGCATCTTCAGGGGATGGGGTCTCTCTGGGGGAACATGTCATCTTGCCCATTGAAGATACTGGGTGGGGACATGCCGAGGCTTTGGTAAGTTAAGAGTTAACAAATACAGGGTGCTCTCGGTGAAGGGAAGTAGTAATGTGACATTATTCCTGACTTTAGGTTCATAGGTACTACAGGCCATGGTGGTGTCCAGGAACTTGGCTATAGGTAGGAATTAATGTCCACTTCTGCCCGGCTCACATCCCCAGGGTCCTGTCTGAGAAGGTAGGGTAGTCTGGTCTTTGCAGTCAGAAAACTCTGTGGTCTCATCCTTCTTCTACTTGTTAGCACCTATGCCCACTTGTTAATGTCACCTCACCTACAAAATGAAGGGGTATGTGACATTCTGAGTTGATCATGAAGACAATGCAAATCAAATAAGGTGAGGGTGGAAAAGGCCACTGATGAAGGTTTTAGCACTTCTTTTTCTTCCACCATCAGACTGGAAGGATCTTGAGTCTCTTTGTCCCCTGGTAGGCACAGTAAAGGTAAATTATCCCCCAGCAGTAAGGGACCATAGCTCCTGCAGAAGAACAGCAGCCCAGAATTCATAGAACAACTTCACACCAATGATACTGTCATGCTGAAGACTCACTGTTGCTTGGGTAGTGAGCAGCAGGCACTGTGATTACCTTCATCTCCTTTTTTGTTTTGTTTCATTGTATTTTTTAAAGAAGGAAGCTAGTCTCAGTGAAATGGGATATTCTGAGGCTATACTGCTGGACAAAGGTGAATGGATCCTCAGCATCTCTGTTTTCCATTAGAAGAAATTCTTCTTGGAGCTGCACTAGCCAGTCTATCCTGGTACAGACAGGGCCCTCTTGCCTCATGCCTGTGGCACTCTCTGAATCTCTATCCACCTTTGACCATGCACTTGCATTCCCAGCTTTGCTCTGGTCACACATTGAGAGTGTCTGAAAGCCTGGTAGGCTGCAGAGAATTCGCACCACACTCCCAGGACCCTTCTTTCACTGAGCTCTGGGACTGGTCTGCATATCAGGCTAGTCTGTTCCTCACTCTCCTCTTTGTTGTAGTTCCTGGGTACTCAGCACTCCACTACCCAACCTCTTACCATATTTTCCTTCCTATAGTTATGTTGGCCCAGCAGCTCCTTGTAGTTTATTGTCACTTGAAGACACTTCTATAGACACTCATGGAAATGCTTACCTATCTATCAAGAACAGTGCCCAGGATCCAGATATATCCAGGCTTTGTAGCTCCCATCTTTCTCATGTGATTCTCTGCTACCCTGTAGCATTGTTACTTGTCTATTTTGTTCCCAAGCCTGCCATCCGTAATTCATTTCTTGTACGTCCAGCCAGGACTGAGCTTTCAACTTGGGTAGAATCCCAGGGCCCTGTGGCCTTGGGGATTAAGGACTGTCCAACTCAGTAATTCTACCATAGAGATCTTCCCTTTCCATGGGAAATCCCACTGTGTGCCACACCCTGGTACCCTGATCCATTGAGCCACTTCCAATGACCTCTCACCAACTGTGTTTCTTGATACCTCCTGATCTCAAAATCTCAACTCATGCCTCCTGAGAGCTGCATAAGACAGGGGCCTTGCTTTAGAGAGATAGGGGTGGGTGTTCCTTGGTGGCTTGAAATGTACCTTGCTAAAGGACCACAAGAGTATCCTCATCTTCTCCAATGGGGCAGACACCTGACACCTAAGAAGGGCCAGGCTTTGGAAAATTCAGGAAGGAATGTAATGAGGAAAAGTAACTCCAAAATTTCCTTGTAAGAATGCAGTAACAAAAATAGAGTCCTGCATAAAAGGAAGAAGAAAAATGAAAGCAAGCAGTGAAAGACAACATCCGCTCTCATTTCGGTTTCCTGGAAGCGGAATGTGGTTGGGCAGATGGTGCTCTTTCGTTTCACTAGAAGAACGATAAGATGTAAATATGCACGGCCATCTTCAGCAGGGCAGGGTGGAAAGGGTGCATCTGCCTGTGCCAGGTAGCTTCTAGGCTTGTGGCAAGCTTTCTTCTTAAGTTGGGAGGCCCTACCCGCTGAAGTCCACAGCCACTGCCTCAGACTTACAGCTCTCAGAGGCCCACAAGCTCTCTTCCATAAATAGACTGTCAGGAGGCCTATGAGTTCCCTTACACTTTAGTGCCTTTTCTAAGAGGGGCTTGTATATCTTTCAAGAGATTGGCTAAAGACCCAACGGCTTCTGCCTTCTTGGCCCTTCCTTCTATGCCTCATTTGGTTTGTTGTGTCAAATTAGTTCCAGGTAGCTCTAGGATGTTGTCCCACATTTGCAGTATAGTAGAGACTTTTTAAAGCTCTTTCACATGTAAATGTCTCCTTTGACTCAATGACAGAGGCAGTTACCAGAAGGCCCATTTCACAACCCAGAAAATGCATGACATGACAAAGGGAACAGTTGAGAATGAAAGTCAGTGCTTCTCACTTTAGTTATTTGGAGGGAAAAATAATATTTTACTTACCTCTGCATTCTCAGTGCTTGAACAATATCTTTGGAACACAGAGATGTTCAAATATTTGAAGTATGCATAAGTGATTGAAAGCATCAATTCAGAGGGAGAAGAACAAGGGAAACATTGCCTGCTGTTCAGATGCCTATACAGGATTCTTTCGGGGGAACTCAAGGTACTCAGATGGGTCTTTGCTTACATTCCAGAGAAGGCCATGTACAATTACAGGGTATGGTGAGGTTTGTCAGAACACCTTCTCTGTGAATAAATAATAAAGCCCATTGACTGAGAAATCCCATTCCCCACTTACATCAGAAGTGTCCACACTCTCCTGTCAAGATGCACCCATTGAATCAGTTCTCTGTGTTATTAAGAGTCCTAGTGAGCTGTATACTTAATTGAGCAAGTTATTCTTAAACAAGATATATACCTCTGGATGCAAGAGATAAGAGGATCTCTTCTCTCAAATAGAAGCCAGAAATCAACTATAACATTCCAAAAACCAAACAATGGATGGGATGGACAATAAACACTTGCCCAAGAGAGCTATTGAGCATAGCCCTGGGAGTCAGGATTGTACACCAAGGTTCCAAACAAAACAGGAGTCAGAGACAAGGCTAAGTAAGAGCTGAGGCAGTGATGGTTAGTACCAGTCTGGCCCCTGGATGCATCAGGAGTCACAATGGAACTTCTTGTTTTCACATGGATGGAAGGTCGATTTTGTATACTGAAGAAATATTTGTGACAAATACTCATTTTTATGATGAATCTGGGCATTATATGTAATGGAATAAACTTCTAGAAATGGGACTCCAAATGAGAACCTTGTATATTTGAGAGGTGAAAAGTACAATATTTGATTAGCATTTGATCAGCCTAGATCTTTCACCTAGTCACAATTAGTCATCCAGATCACCTGTATTAACTTTGAAGCAAGTCATTGTGGGGGTGAGACACCTCTTTAAATTTGCTAATGTGGGAAGTAAGCCAGAAGACACATGTAAGTAGAACTGAATTTTATTAGAGACTCTATGTCAAAGAAAGGAAGCACTTGGGGTCTTAGATCCACCATTCTTTGCCTCTGAGATGCTGGAATCTGAAGATGTGAGGCCAGTATGTACACATTGTCAGTCCCAGTAAGCACAGGCATTATTCCCATGTCACACATGCTCCAACTTTCTTCTCTTACTGAGGTAGCTTTTTCCTTGACAAACAGATTGCAACTATGATCCTACAGACCATCCTAATTCATCCTATCCACACTCTGTCCCTTAAACTTAAAATGACAGGGTCTGAGACCAGGTCAAGATGAACACCTTAAAATGGAATTCTCAAAGATATAATATTCTGGAAAAGTAGAGAAAATTGGACTGGAGGAATAGACTGGGACAAGTCCTCACTATGACTCAGAGTTAGGCATCAAAGTGCACCTTCAGGTAGATAAGTTCCTGTCATCTGAGACAGAGATGGTCCCCTAAAATCTTGCTACAGAAAACATTATGAAGTAGATATTGAAACGCATTGCCCCCTCTGCACAGAAAGGAAACTGAGGCTCTTGCATTCATCTTTGTTGATTGCATACATACATGGGGCTCTCCCAGGTGCCTAGATAGACAATGACTCTGGTTTTCTAAATTGATCCTTCATGACCACCTTGTCTTTATTCCGCAGATAATGAATACCAAATCATTTCCCTGGTCTTGACCAAGGGTATAGATAAAAATTTTTTTGGAAAATGTTGATGTGAGTTAGAAAATGGGTTCCCTTAATCTCAGTCACTAGCTCTAACCTATTTCCTCATCTTTACATTGATACAATAAGATACCTCTTGCATAACTTAAAAGGTCTTTATGGTCATTAAACAAAATATTGCACCTTATTTCCATTATAGAAATATTTATCAAATAATTACTCTGTGCCAGGAACTGAGCTAGGTGTGTAGAGGACAAGGATGAGCAAATCTCAGTCACTCACTCATCCTCCTGATAAAGCTTGTGGAGTAATAATAGAAAATGCAGACCTTAAGCCCACGTGCTTAAGAAATGCAATAGAAGGTTAGTGTGAGTCGGATGGGGTCATTAATGAAGCACAAAGGGAGCTAATGACTTAGAGACATGGAGACTGGGAAGAGTTCCATGAGGCATCTCAGAGCCATTAAAGTGAAGCTGAGATCCTTAAGTGCAGGAGAAGTAATCCGTGTTCTTGTATGTGCTGGTGTGAGCCATAGACAGCCTGGGCATTCTATGGCTATGAGGATCTGTGTGATCTGAGCTTTCTGCTCTGGCAGAGCTCCAAGTACTTTCCAATATGGGCAAGGGCACTGTCAGGCTGTCCTCCGACCTCCTTGCCCCACAGCAGAATGGCGTTTAAGATGTGGGAAAGTTAGAGTAGCTGGTTGTATGGCTGTGGTTGGAACCACCCACTCCTCATTGGAATCCTGCCCACTGCACTTCTGGAAGGAGGAAGAGAAGAAAATGTTGCAGGCACCCACACTTCCAAAAGGAAGAAACATGTCAGCTATACCCACTCATGTCATCTCTGCTTAGTGACAGGCAGAAGAACACCCACTCCTGGTGGCCCAAACTCCAGAAGGGAAGCCATGCTGGAGCTACCCACACTCAAGGATGGCATGGGAGATGGTCAGGAGGGGGCTTCAACATCTCACAGGGCTGAGAAAAGAGTGAGGACAGATGGGCCATGTCCATCTCTCCTTCTAGACCAAGAGAGCCTGGAGGTCAGAGTGACTAGGGCTTAGTTACCTTTATTTTGGCAGTGTGAAACACACAGCCTGGCACAAAGCAGTACTTGAATGCAGTGATGACATCAGCAAATGGTGTCATTATTGTTGTTGAACTGGACACATGGTGAATAGAGATGATCAGAAAGAGATCCAGAAGGGGTATATTGTAAATAACTTTGTTATTTCAATGAAATTGATTTATTATATTATCAAAGTGCTAACTAATATCAAAAATTCTTTGAAGAAGGCAAACAAACTAATAAAAGGAATTCCAAACCCAAGCATATGCCAGCCTGCCTGCTTAAAGAGTTCCATTATGGGCATGTGAGTGGGGTCTGAGGATCTGAGTACAGGCAGCAGACAAGAGGACAGACAGACATGGCTCAAACAGCAAACACTAGGCTAGCCTGTAAGTGGCCCCCGTCCCAGGCACCCAGAGCGAGCAAAGGCTTCTAAGTTCCCAAACTGCCTAAAGATATCTATGTCTATCATTTGGCTGCTTGGGACATGTTGAGGGTCAGGCTGTTTTCCTAATTAGATCTGGGTCAAAACCTACAGTGATATGGGATGTTGGCAAACTGATGAAGGACTGTGTGTTTGTATAAATCATAAGGAATAGTTAGGGAAGGTCGCTGTGTTAGAAGGGTGTCCTGTTACCATGCTCCCCCACCCCAGACTGTGAAGCTGGTATAAATACTGGAGCATTCAGCAGACAAGAGGGAGAGAGCCTCATTCTATAATTCCATTCAGCTCTGAGGCCTCCAGCTCATCTGAAAAGTCACAGAAAGTCTGTTCTCTCCATGGAAAGCCATAAAGAGTTCAACTCTTCAACTCCCTGAGATTTGACCATTAAGATCAACTCTCTGGAAAAACCTTTTGTGCCTCTCAAAATTCACCAAAAGAGCTTTGGAGATCTACTATATACCTACCATCACAGACTGACCCAAACTAGGGGAAGTTCTGAAAGCAAGAGAACCTGTTATTGACATCAGGTCTGTGTTTACAAGCATCTTTGGTACATCTCCAAAGCCTTGAACTTGTGATGAAAGACTTCATATCCGGGGTACTTGGTGCTTCTAAACAGAGAGAAGAGGAACCTTTTGAAGATTACATAATTAAAATGAGTTGGTAACTTGTTCTTTTTTCTATTTTTAACCCTTGTGAGCTGTGTAAGAAATACCCTAACACTTGGGCTATTCCCTGAGTGACTCCCAGGTTGTGAGTGAATAAAAGCATGGAACTGAATTGTAACCTGTGTGCTCCAGAGCTGAACTAACCTGGCTTTATATTTACATCCTACTGTGCTCCGTTTATTCAACAAAAATCTTAAAATTATGCATAGTCCATAATAGATAATAGTAATTTTAGTAGTGAAATGGAGATTAGTTTGCTACATAGAACAAAATAAGCCTCTAAGAATATTGAAGTTTTCAAGGCAATTAAAAGCCCCCAGAAGAGAAGTAGATGAGAGCTGAATGAGCAGAGAACACACAGGTTTGCTTCCACCCTGTGGGCCATCAGCAAGTCTTCTTTGGGAAATGACCTTTGATCTGGGAAAACTGTTCTATTTCCAAAAAGCTTTTGTTTAAAACATGAGGGTAGGTTGGTGAAGACGGAGAGACAGTGGGAACTGTAGAGTTTAGGGACCCACCATGATGTCATGTGGTTTAGTTGACCTGGGGAGGTATGCAGAGTTACAACATGCCAGGTCAAAGCATTCAACCTTAGTCTTACAGATCCAAAGGAGACCTAGAGTGTTTTAGGAGAGAAGTAATGTATTCAGACAAACAGATAAACCTAACCCTGGAGTGAAGGATGTTGAAGAGCCAATCTGGAGACCAGGCCAGCAGGCAAGAGGCTCTTTCCCAGGAACAGAAGAACAGGGAGGCAGGGACTCTGCACTTCTTGGAGGTGAATATTCCAGTATGGCTGGGCCCAGACTCTTGATTCCTTGACACCCAAGAGGAGAAATTGGTGTATCTATGAATTACTTGTTTTCTGATTTCCCTTGGGGAAACATTGTCCTCCCTTTTTGGCTGAAAGGAAGTGCAGGTAAAATTAGGAATGAGCTGCTTTCTTAGTCCCCATGAGCCCTTTGCTTCTCATACCACTTGCACAGCTCCCAGTTGATAGGCAGAGATATTGAAATGTCTCAGTTCAGAATGCAGGCCCTGGAATTAAGCAGGAACATTTCACCCTACTCCCAGCTTTCTCTCTAAGACTCAGCCTCTCTGTTCCAGCCTGAGGGGTGGAGGAACACCTGGGATGCACAGCCTGTGCATCCTGGGCACAGAGGCCTGGCTAGTGATAAACTTCTGGCCAGTGCCAGCTGTTATCACAGGCCCACCATCTCTTCTCTCCAATCCTGGAGATCCAACATTTGGAAAGCTTACATTTTATAACTTAGTTGGCTTTAACAACCATCCTGACCCAAACGTATGAGGCAGCAAAAATTGACCTGGACTGCCACTGGGCTATTTATAGTCTATATTTATCCCACTTTCTGTATATTCATACATTTTCCTGCAGAAATATTAATGCACTTGATTGCAAGACACTGCCCCAGGTCCCACTGGGGGTGTTAGATAATACTGATGCATGCATACGCCATTCTAAATCTGAAACAATGAGTGCCAAAGCGCATATGGCCCCAAAGTTTCCAATATGGGGCCATGGATTCATATGGGAAAGTTTGTTCCTTTCCAAGAAGTGGTGGGCGTCCTGCTTACTTAGATGAAAAGAAAAAGAAAGTATTGTCAAGTATCATTGTTTTAGTCTTTCAGATGCTTGGGAAGAGAAATTAGAAGTGTACTCCCAGAATGCCTATGGGATGCTGGAAGCCCAGGGTGTGGATCCAGTTCCCACCTCTGAGTTGCAGTCTCCAATACCTGCCTCTTCTGTATGTTCTGTCTTCTCAACCTCCTGTTGAGAAGGTACGAGTGGAGCGGAGGAATGAATTATCCCTCATCTCAAGATGAGACACTCCTATAAGCTGGAGAACATGGTACCAGGTTAATCCCACACCCAGATAGACACTCACGAGGCCAGAAATATCATGAGCTAGGTTCTGCTCCTAAGGCCTTCTTTCTTTACACAAAATGTTCAATAAATGCATATGGGAGGGGAGTGACTTTTTCTCACTGATGGCTTTCACTCCATTGCTCCTCCAAAAGCAGGAAGGGAGACGAGCAGCACAGAGCAGCTGAGCAGCTTCTGGAAGCCATAGCAGCAGTGTGCAGTGGGAGTGTAGGTCCAAAATCATCAGCACTGTTGCAGAGTTGGTGACATTACAGTGACTTTGGGGTATCTGTCATCAATCTGTGCTGCTTCATCCTGTCTCTGCATGATTGACCAAGATGAGGCTCTCTGGACATTACACCTTGCAAGATGAACACCTGACACTTGGGACTAGAGTCTGATTTGCAGGTTGTCATGTCATGAAAGACTGTCCTAAGTGAAACTGTCAAGGTGGAAATGACAGTGGTTTCTGGTCCATGTGGGGAGTGTGGAGAGGGTTTGATTGTGGGCCTGGTTTCATTTTGCCAAAGCACCAGGAAGGGCCCTTGAATTGGGGATTTTGGAAGCTCTGTGGGTTCTGCTCTTCCTAGAATCTCATTAGCTGTGTTTGAGAATCTCATTAGCTGTGTTTGAGAAAAGCATGTCACCATCATTTTCTTAAGTCCTAGCTTATTCTTAGAGCCTCAGGCCCTTTTTCATCTTCAGCATTTGGCCTCCCACCCACAATATGGCAGAGATACCATGTTCCTGTAGGAGGACACAGGCCAACTCTTGGAGTCATTGCCACATCGCCAGCTCTCCTCTATCATTTCACCTTGACACTCTGGTTCTACATTATTTTGGAGTCAAGCATCCCTTTGAGACTCTTTGAGACTCTGTGAGACTTGAGTGCCCTTCTCATTTCAAATCACACACAGGTAATAATAATATTTTTCTTGCCATTTCCAAGGGTCATCAGCCCTCAGAGTACCCTCCTTCCAGTGTAGGGTTTCCCAGGGTGACCTTTAGACAACAGGTTGCATAGCCCCCTAGGTTTGCTGATTTGCTGGTTTGTTTCAATTCAGATTCTCAGCCTCATACCTACTGAAGCAAAAGGGGCAGTCCTCATAGACCAAGAGGGTGGAGACTGCCTGAGTCACATAGCTAACCTGTAGTGAACTGAGGTTCAAGCCCAGAGTTTGTCTCCCAAGGCCAAGCTCTGATTAGCTGAGTGATCTGACCTGGTTTTCCAAGAAGGAAATAAACAGGATGATTGAGAATGTGTGCATTGACAGAGTTAGCGTCAGATTAAGGGTGTCCTAAGATTTAGGAAACAGGTGGTGTCGATATACGCCTCAGCACTGTCCCAATATGTCCAGGCCCGACAGTGGACAAGACCCTATTAAGATGTAACCACCAAGGGTTGTTTTTTCCCAGGGTGTGATTGTCTTGTCTTCCCTGTTGCCCAAGAAACACCAGCAATGGCTGCTATACTGAGTAAGGCCATCTCCTTTTCACCCAAGTCACTGGAACCAGAAAATGTCAAAGATTCAAGGTCCACAGTCCCTGGGTGAGCAGCCTTGGGTCCATAAAGAGAGGGAACAGAGCACCAGTGCCCTCACCCTGGTGGGACTTTCCAGCAGGCTGACCTGAACAGGTTTCTGGAGGAAGTGATAATCTGCCTGACTGCCCCATCCCCTTGCCTGCTGAGGACAGGGCCACAAAACGCTGCATCACGCCTTCTTCTGTGGGGCAGGAACACATTGCAGGGCCGGGCCGGCCGCCAGAGGAACTGTGGTTACTCTTGTGGTCGCCCAGCAGTTTTATGGAGGCCCTTGAAGTGCTTCAAGTACCAGGTGGCCCCAGTGTGGTTTAACTGTCTGGGGGCCAAGCTTTGTCAGTGGTCACCAGAGAAACAGAGTAACCTTGGTGTGAGAAATGATCAGTTTGCTGTGACATTACATCATACAGGACAGGTAAAAGGGTCCCCTGATTATGCACTAACATGTTACAAATTCACATAGGATACATTAACACACTTGCCAGCCCCTCTGGAGCACTCGATTGTCTAGGCAGTACTCAGGGTTCATCACCCTTTGAGAGGCACACCAATCCCATTGGCAGATGTGGAAACGAAGAGGATCATTAGGGTTGAGGGTCTGTGCTGTAGACCAGACAACTGGCAGAGCATTTGGTAGGTTATGTGAGATTATTCTTCAGTAATCCCACAAGGCCATGAGTTTCCTCGTTTCTCAGCAGTATGTCCAGTTTAGGAATTATCTCCTCTCTGAAAGCTGCAGCGTATAGCTCTCAAACAGGTGGGAACAAAATGGGTATATTTTCTCTTGATCTTGTTCCCAGAGAGCACTTCTTAGAGTAAATGCAAAATATGAAACAACTCAGATCACCTTTCAAAAGTCCTCAGGAAGCTTTGGGGTAACATTTTAACTGCCTCTTTTCTTAGTCTTGGCTCTTGTTTTCTTTCTTTCTTTCTTTCTTTCTTTCTTTCTTTCTTTCTTTCTTTCTTTCTTTCTTTCTTTCTTTTTCTTTCTTTCCTTCTCTTCTCTTCTTTCTCTCTCTCTCTCTCTCTCTCTCTCTCTCTCTCTCTCTCTCTCTCTCTCTCTTCTTTCTGCATTCATTATAATCCAGGTACCAACACAACCAGGCATGGACTAGCAGTCAGGAACGCAGATGATTAAAGATGTACAAGCATGGTGCACACATGAGTGCACGTAAACATGCAGACACAGACTCACATCCCATACTGAAGATGGCTTTTTGCATTTTTGCAAATGTGACTTCATTGATCCTTACAATTCCTTCTATGCTGTCCAAAACTTGCCATCCCAGGGTGGATGGATGTGTTTATAGTTTATTGTTTTCCTCATTAGGCTGTGCACAGGCTCAGAGCATCCCTGCCCTTTACCCATTGCATTCTTGTTGGCTGATTGTAGGCATATGCCAAGCAGAGCTCTGGCTTGAGGATGGGATTTTACATGATTGACTAAATGAATGAGCACACAGTGAGCAGACTAGCAAGAGACGAGTGGTGGTGACGCCAGGAGTGGGTGAGGATGCTATACCACTGTCCTCAGAGGTGATGGACAGCTTACGTGCCTGCTTAACAGAGGAGTGCAGTGGAGCCATTGAGGTGGTGTAGTGTGTATGAAGTTGGGAGCAGAGCTCAACTTTCCATAAGGAACTGTGTGATACGATTTGAGTGTATTGCTCAAAGCTTTATGTGTTAAAGAACCTTGATTCCTCACTGTGGCAGTATAGTAGGAAGTGAGGACTGGTGGGAGGAGTTGGGGTGTATCAATGCTTTTCTGTGGCCCTGGACTGACCATTGTGGGGTTAAGTAACCTGTTAGTCTTCCACACTTGCCTACTTGCTCTTCTGCTTTTCTCCATAAGTTGAAGCAAAATGAGGCCCTCACCAGATGTGGCTACTCAGTGTGGGACCACCAGTTTCCAGAAACATGAACCAAAATAAACCACTTTTCTTTATAAATTACTTATTCTTGGCTATTCTGTTATAGCAACAGAAACAGACTAAGGCACCATATGACAGCAAACAGGTCTTTCACCTGCTTTACCATCCGTTCACACCACTGCAAGCTGATGGCTGGCAGTCTCTACCCCACAGGGGCATTTGAGAAACATGTAAGCTCATGCAGAAGAAGAAACACTTAGCATAATGCTAGAAAGCCCCTCAATAACATCTAGCCATTATTAAGACTGCAAACAGACCCAGAAGCAGACTAAACAAGCATTTGGAAATGTGTGCATATGTAAAAAATTTTGGTAATTAAACCAATAAGCAAAAAGCAAAACAAAACAAAAACCTCTGAAGAAACGGAATTATGACCAACTCTCACCCTTCATGGTTGAAAGTCTTTCATCATCTAGAGAGAAATCCTTGCTAAATCCTACCTTAGAAAACTTCTTTGGAGGCTAATTAACTCTAACCTGCCCAGACCTTTGAAACATTTGGTGACCCTGGGTCCAGACCCTCCCCACCTCTACCTGCCCCATCCCCATGGGGCAGAGTCTCCTTTTCCTTCAAGGCTAACAGCCAGAGCTATATACTTCCAGGTCCCCTGAGCTGTAGGTAATCCAGCCCGCCAATTACGTGAAATTAAAGCCAGGTCATTTGAACCCATCTGCTGGATGCCTGACCACAAACCACCTCTTAGCTAACCCTGCTCAGATCTGATTACTCCCCAAGTGCCTGCTCCACCTCATTACCACGGCCATGGGAAGAGAGGAAACCAAGAGGTTACCAGGTCTTCAGTTAGCGCTTTGTCATTAGCGTGGTTATTACCCAAATCTTCCCTCCTGGGAGACCTCAAGACAGTGGGGACCAGAGGTTCCCAGGACTCACCAGATGGATGCAGGCTTCCTCTGACAGGCCTGCAAAGGGTAGGGGCTCACCTGGCAGGGCTGGACAGATTCCAGGAGGCCAGGCAGGGACTCAATGAGTCCACCTCAGACACTACTCAGGTAGCCCTCTGGAGCAACTGTGATAACTAAGCAAAGAATGGATGTTGGCATTAGGTGATCTTGGATGTGAAAAATGATTCACCATTTATTAGCTCATGGGATTTTTTTGAAATGTAGAAGCCCTAAATTCCCTGTCTATGTTCAACCCCTATCCTGGCAGGGTTTGGGGATTATTTGATTGGACTCTCTTTCTAGAACCAGAGTGGAATCAAACATCTCCACTGAGAGTGAGTGGATATGAGCAGAAGCCAAGACAAAGGATTCAGACCACAGATGCTGCAGGGCCTCCAGGGCCACCAAGCCCGTCTCTGGCCTTTCTGTACTCAGACATCCTCTCCTGAGGGTGGCAAGCATCTTTGACCCTATTGTATAGATCTCAAATGCTGCGCTCTGCTCACCAAAGGAGGGACGCAAGGAAAATCCAGTGTAGACACAGGTACACCCATGTCATGGATCAGAAGATGGGGAAGAAAAGCACACGGGTGTCTGGATTTGAGGACAAGAGTGGCACAGCCCAACTCATGTGTCCACTCTTCATTCTACTGGGTCAGAATTGTTCTCCAGTCTGTGACCCCTTCTTGATGGCAGAGTTTTCTTAGCAAGATCCTCAGTAACAAGTAACTATGAAGACTCTTTTCTCTCAAACACAATTGTATTTTCAATCACATGCTGCTTTTTTTTTTCCTCTAGAAGACTGAGCATCTTGTGGTGAAAATGATAAAAGTCCATTTGACTTCACTAGGGCAGAACTGAGAGAGTTTTTGAACCAAGATTAAATTGATATATCAGGATCCTCTGTCATTGTAATCTGACATCAGGAGAATAGTCAAGCAGTAGCTTTGACTGCCAGCACCTTACCAAAGTCCTCGTCTAGCAGGGAGGGCTTTTTGATATATCAAAGAGACTGTGCTGTCTTTCCAACTGCATTCATATTCTAACGTCCTATCATCAGTAAAAAATAATGGCAGTGTTAGCATGTGATCTCTTAGATTCATGCATTTATTTGTTTACTTAATCATTTCTGGTTTGCAATAGTTGGTGGGAAGAGGATCGTGACCACCATTCATGGCTAGCTCTAAGGAGCCAGGTCCATTGCTCTGTGTCCATCACACTGAATTTCTAGTTCCTACTTAGTTGGCATTAGCACTGCCACTCCTCCTCACGGCAATTGTTCCTCAACGTTGCAAAGTATCTCTAATTAGGGCTACCCTGGGTGAGACTTCATATGTCTCCAAGCCCAGGAGAGAGAAGAGTTTGTTATCAAGAGTGACAGGGCTTTAGGACATCTCACTTAATCCAAACCTAGCGGTCAAGTCCCTCCTGGGCCTCCCTGAGCAGTACACCTGCAGTCTCTCCTCATGCTCGTCTGTCAGTGGGTAGCTCACTCCATCACAGAAGCTCATTACATGTAGCTTTCTTAGGAGTTAAGTAGCTACAGAAATGTGCACCATTCATCCTCCTAACCTCATCTCTGTCCCCTCCATGGGCACCTTGCTCCCCAGTGACAGCAACCCAGCAGCTTTGAGCGATGCCAAACTCTGTCCTACCACTTCCTTCCTAATGGATGGCCCTCATCATGGCTGCTGTCCTGCCCTTTGATCTTAGTTCTGCTGGCATCTTTCAGGAACACTGTTCCTGACCTCCTTCTCTACATTGGACATTCACTCACTCCCTTTCCTATTAGCACATCTTTACTACCCAGGGCACTTCACTCCACCTTGAGAAATGCTGTAGCTGGTGTCTGGGTTGGCTGTGAGCTGTTTATGGATGTGTTCATCTATAAACTAACAGGCACTGTTTAGGTCCATGTTCACCTGAGTGTGACTGTAGACCGTGGAAGCACATGGTTAATCTGTGTGCTATTTTGCACTGGTTCTCCACTTGTCTTCCTTCTTTCTTACACCATTTGTACCCCTATAATAGAACAGAACAGACTGGGGGATTTACAAAGAATGAAATTAATTCTGTATACATCTGGAAGTTGGGAAGGCTAATGTCAAGGCACTGGTAAGTTTGGGTGCCTGGGGGGGGTCCCAGTCTCTATGTCTAAGCTAGCACCTTATTGTGCTCTCTGGAGAGGAGGAACACTGTGCACTCAAGTGACAGAAGAGCAGAAGGGAAAGCAACCCCACTCCCACAAGCTCTTTCTACAGGGGCATGAATACTTTGTGTTAGCCTCCCCCCACAGCACAGTTGCTTTGAGGATTAAACTTCAACATAAGTTTTAGAGAGGACAAAGTATTCAAACCATGGCACCTGTGAACTATTATGTCCTACTTATACATACATTTTCCCATGTGTCATTAGGTATGGTCTGTGTACATCTTGCTTGCTTGAGTACTATTTGTACTGCACATGCATGTGTTAATTTGTGTGTGACTGTGTATGCTTTATGCTCTTGTTCATCTATCTACCATCAGGAACTGTGTACGCACTTCTTTTCTTGTGTACTTGTGTATGCTTTTTGTGCACGTTTACCTATAGTGTGGCTTCTGTATGTGCTATTTGCCTGGGAACTATCACACGCTGTTCACGCATGCATTTGTTCGTGTACTAACAAGTGCTCTTGCTCTAAAATGCAGGATTGGAAGAGAAGGGTCCACCTGTCTTGGGCAGGATCCAGCAGAGTAGCTTCTCCAGGAACACACAACTGATGAAAGAACGTGGTCTAATATCCCTAACCAAGAGTGGCTGTCAGTCACCAGTAATGCCCACTAATCCACTGGCAATGATCTTGAGACCAAATTTGGTTCTTTGGGTCTCTGAGTGCCCATTTTATAATGAAGACTGGATCTGTGGCCTTTTCGGTCCTGAAAACAGAAGTCAAGTCCCTGGGCATCTTCCTTCCTGCTGCCCCTTAAATATCTCCATCTTCTCCTTAGGAAAAGCCTCCTTTCACATTTCTCCAGGGTCTCTTTTCTCTTGCAGTGAAATCCACTCACCTTTGGCTCATCAGTCCTGATTCTTGGTATCTTTGGGGCTGTGCTACCCCATCTGCCATTTTACTCTCTGACTGGGCTCTGGGTGGTCTGTGCTGTTGATAGAAACTTTGAATGTGTCCAAGGACTAATTCCTAAAGATCCCACCAGACTGGTTTTAAGAACCATTTTGGGATCCTGAACTTTTCTGAGGTCATTTGAAGAAAAGAAAGTCCAAATTGTCATCATTTAAAAAAATATAACACCAGGAGTCTTTGCAGACATATGCTTCAGCTGACCCACTTTCTAGAACAAAACCATGGTCCGGAGACCAGTTGGCTTCTCACCTGCAGAGAAGAAGGGCCTGGGACAGGTGTGTGGCAACTGAGAAGAAGAGAGGCATTGGTCCTGGGACCATAATCCTCTGCCAGAAAGGGCTGCTCCTGATTTTCTAGGCCCAAATTGGCCAGCATGAAAGGTGGGAACAGAATAGGACATCTGAATCAGCAGCTACATCCTGGCTCATTCAAGGGCCCCCTAAGGTTAGAGTCACAGCCACAGGGTCTCTGCCCTGGCCAGGTGAGGGATCATCACTAGTGGTGAAGAGCGGCTGTGTCTGGGGCTAGCACTATCCAGTACCAGCAGAGCCATCTGAGGTTCTGCATCAGAATTGCCAGTCAAAAAGCTGAATGTGATCCAGGTGGGGCTCAGGGGCTTCATGAAGAGGGCGCAGAAACACTCGTCCAGTGGAGGCTGAGATAGGAAAGGTATGGACAAGCATGAGTAGGGAGGCACACAGAAATGAGAATGCAAAGTGGAGGCCTGGGGTGTGGTGAGTTGTCCTCAGAGAAGCAGTGAGAAGCTTCCACTCTACCTGTGTCTTCTGACTCTTGAGTGCAGAAAACTAACTTAGAAACTCCACTCTTACTTTGAGACTTCAGCCAAGAATTGAAATAATCTAGGAGAAGAAGAAATAATTCATTCTGAAAGGCAGGCACACAGGGGACCATTGGTGGATTTCTTTCATCTTCTGAGGGCAACCTGGAAAAAGAAGTCATTGGTTGCCACCCCCAACACATCCCCATTACCTAAGTACATCCCGAACTGAACTGCACAGGGCAGGTTCTCAGTGGCCTTGGCTCTGAACCCATGAGGCTCCAGCAACAGGGTCGCTATAGGCATCATGGCAGGGCATTTAAGCAAGCTGGGCCTCAGTCTTTAGATTTGTGAACTGGGTGTGAGGATCAGACCTTTCCCAGAGGTTGTTATAAAAGTCACCAGAGGTTGTATTTGTTAAAGAGCTTCAAGGATGTGAATGTGTCCTATGGGAGTCAAGACCAATTTCCCACCTCTCACCTTTTCTCCTCCTCCTTCAGCATCATGTTGAGACATCTATTCTGAGAAGAATGAGTAAATACACATTTTAAAACCAACTTCTTTCTCCCTGATGTGCTAGCATGTGATATTCTCAGTAACTCATTTAATTCTGTCTATTCATACTGGAGATGAGGAACCAAAACTAGAATATTTTCCTTTGTGTCAATTAAAAGAAGTCCACGACTTCTATGCTGTGGATGAGTCACTGAAGAACTATGTTGCAAATAAGAAGCTATACACAAAAGTACACATCTGATATAAATATATTTGCATGAAATTGTAGGATAGACAAAATATAGTGGTAGGTGAGAAGCGTGAGTAGGAAGGGATGAAGTATGTAAACATGATAGCTGTTTACTTTAAGACTACCACATACCTATCCCGTTTATGGGTACAATGTGATATTTCAGCTCATGCACACAATGTGTACTGATCAGATCAGTGTAATTAGCATTTCCCTTTCTTCATCATTTCTTTATGTTTAGAGCCTTCAAGCTCATCTCTTCTAGAGCTACATAAAGTACATTACATTTCATGACTTATATTCTCACTGCACGGCAGAACACCAAACTTACTCCTTCTGTATAGCTGTGTTCATGTACCCATTACCCAACTTCCTTCTGTTCTATCCCACGCCCTTCCTAGCCTCTAGAAACCACTATTCCACATTCACATCAACCTTTTTCAAGCTTCTAGAATACTCTAAGCCTGGCCCTGATTCTTTTCCTCAGGCAGTTGATGTCACATCTGGCTATCCATGTTCCCATGTTCACATATCTCCAGTCTCCAGACTGGAGCATATTTGAGGAATGTCTTCCCTGGGCTTTGCACAGCAGAGTCAAGTTGGAGAGGCCTTAGGAGAGCCAGGACCTGGGTAGGCACCATTCACTTGCTATGTCTCAATTACCATGATGGAATTATGCGTGCCCACGGGCAATAGACAAAGCCAAGGGGCAAAAGGTTTTACTGATTTGTCTAGTGCCTCTTAGCTACAACATAGAGCTAAGAATTAGTCTTAACCCAAGCTTTGTCTTCTACCCAGGCTAAACCTGCTCCTCTAAAGCCTTTGATACAACTTGGTGGTAGTGACAGAAACCAGGACCTCTGGGCCAAAGGATGTAGCACCACTTACACTGAGAAGAATGGGTGCCCATGACCAGTGGATATACTTATTTGACAAGTGACCTATGATCATAACTAAGGATAACATGCTTCATAATCCAGCATCCTAGTGTGAATATGAGTGGCCCCAGACCTCAGCACACCTCACTAAAGAACATGGGCTAAAATAGCCAGGGGCTAGCCATACACCCTTGCTTTCCTTGTTATTAGCAGTGGTAATTATTATTAATGGTAATCAGATTAATATGAATATCTCAGTACAAATGCCAACATCATATGTTATTCATCTTAGTAAGAAATCTCTGAGTATATTTAGAGATGGCGAAGCATTTGGATACATTTCCTCTCCTATGACATGAGTTACTTCCTGGATGGTTGCATGGACCCTGGTTCCTCGTGCCCAAGTTCTGTACCAACTATTGTGTTACTTTCTTTGGGTTAATAAACCCCATGGAAGCTCAATTCTTTACATGTCCCCCAAAGCACATGAAGAACAGGAGATGGGAAAGCACTTAGCACAGTGCTTATGGTGGTAGTAAGCACTCACCAATGCGTGCCCCTCACTTTGCTTTTACCTTGTGGCCATTGCCTTGTACCCCCCTCCTCTGCTGTGTAATCACCTTCAGTGAGCCCCGCAGTCTTCAGTCTTCAGGTCTTCCTGTGCATGGGCTACCACCACAAGTTCCTCTGTCTTCCTTCTGGCCCTTCCAGCTGCTTTGAAGGTTGGGCCAAATCCAGCACCCACTGGAGGTACCCACACCAGTAACTACTGGAGGGGGGCAGCCAAGTGAGCTGCCCTCTCACCTTCATTGACAGTGATGGTGACTGGTGGTCGTGGTGGCCGTTTCAGACCTGGATTTTTTCGCCCACCAAGTGAATTCTGTGGGGTAAGTTTTCTAAAGTCCCCCTCTTTGTAACAACAGGAATGGACCCAAAGAACACTATGTTAAATTAAGTAAGCCAGGCACAAAAAGACAAGTGCACATGACATGACCTCACTCACATGGGAAGTCTAAGAGTTGATCTCATGGAAGTTGAGAGGGAACAGTGGTTGCCAGAAGCTGGGGACGGGGGGATGAGCGGGAAACATGGGGAAAGGTTGACCAGCATGTACTGTTATTGTTAGGTGGGAGTAAGAAGTTCTGGGGTGCTACTCTGTAGTAAGGTGACTATAGCTAACAAGGATATACTATATACTTTAAAAAGCTAAAAGAATTTTGAGTGTGTTCACAAAACACATCTCCATTTAAGGAGATGGTTATGTTTAACCTGGCTTTAAACCTTTCCTCATGTATATACACGTATGCCTCACATGGTAACTGATAAATATAGGCTATGTTTATGCTTTTAAGTATCCATTAAGATGATTTAATTTATATTCGAAAGTAGAAATAGGTTTATAAAATAGAGTAGATTCCCCTTCAGGAATCGAAAAGCTTGAGGTCCCAGGAGAAATGTTTCAAATGACAATCACTGACCACGTGAGGGTCAGGGTGTCAGCCCAAGTCTTAGGGCTCATTCTCAAGTCTCTCTCATTTTGTGCTTTTGCCACCAGCCTATCCCTTTGACGATGAGTGGGTGGAACACACCAGGCCTCAGTGGGACCATTCTGATGTCCATAGGCCCATTGTTAGCAAGTCTGTCCCTCCTCTGCAGGCCTTGCCAGGCCATGTGTGCACACATGTGACCTCTCACCCCCTGCCCCCCGCCGAGAAAGTCCAGTT
Organism: Castor canadensis; assembly: GCF_047511655.1. Lineage (NCBI taxonomy): Eukaryota > Metazoa > Chordata > Mammalia > Rodentia > Castoridae > Castor > Castor canadensis. Next base: position 11,767,396 of record NC_133388.1, on the reverse strand, counting down.
GTTCAGGTTCACTGCAGGAGCCATAGACATGGTCTCACTCCTCCTAGAACTTGTGGTTTCCCATTGTGCACAGGCATGCCACACCGCCTGACACAGTTATCAAGTGTGATGGGGCAGCCAGTGTCAAGCAGCGGGGTTGAGAACAAGCAGGAGCTGTGGCTTTGATTCGAACAAGATGCATTATAATGCCTAGGTGGCAGGAGAGAGGCTCAGTAAGAAGCAAGGATGAGAGAGAAACAGAGAGGGCGAGGAGTAGGGGAGCAAGGGACAGAGAAAGAAAGAAAGAGAGAGGAGGGAAGGGAAAGAAAGGAAGGGACAGGAGGGAGCTTCTGAATGAAGAGCAGATGTGGAGGGGAGTGGAGAGGAGAGTAGAGGAGCCGTCATTCCTCATTCTACCTTGCAGGCTTGAATTCATGGTGAGAATACAAGAACAAGGCCTGAGACAGAAGGAAACAGAGCCCAGGTCAACTCTAGCACATGCTGATACATTCCCCAAATCTACTTCCTCCTCTGGGCATGTTTGCCTGCTCGAGTGCACATGCATGTATGTCTGTCTGTGAGTGCGTTCATGTGCATCTGTGTGTGCACCTGCTTGTGAGTGTGTGAAATGATTTCCTGGTCACTCACACCCCCCTGAGCAGGTCTCTTCACCTTGCTTCTCTGCTCTCAGTAACAGCCTAAAGATGAATCCATCCTTTCTGCCTGCTGATAGGGTGGCCACCAAACTGCCTGACCTCTCTGTGGCCTGGAAGGAACCAAGTCACCTCCAGAGAGGCCACTTGTTGGGCATCAGTGCTTGCCATCCAGCTTCAGGCGCAAGGCTGTGGGACAGACCACCAATGCCATTCCAAGTAAGACCAGGGCAGAGGTGAAAACCCTCTCCGTGGCTAAAATTTCCTTTAGTGGTAACAAAAGAAGCAGGGCAGGGTACACCCTACTTCATCTGAGCCCTGTCCCGTGTCACATGTCACAAAACATTCCTCAAATGCTCTGAGTTCAATCAAACACCAAGTACATTACACCAGGACCTTTGTCCAGTCCCCTGATTTAAAAAGTTATGCATATTTTTATTGAAATTTGATCCACATGTTCCTGATTTATTTACAATTAAATCATCAAAATAATATTTTAAGGGCTGTTTGATGTCTAGGAAACCTTTTGAGGTCTTTTTAATATGATTTTAAAAGCCACTTTCCTTAAAAGCCGGAAACTTTGCTTTGGTGTAAATAAACCCAGTGGAAATGACTGACTGAAGTCTAGAAATGCCACGGCATTTGACAAGGGTTTGGAAACAGCTGAAGTTTCTTCACATTCAATAAGAACTACAATCAGACCTGCAGAACTGCTTTTTGTAATATTCCCAGTAGCCCTTCATCAAGAGGTCAAAGGTTGTCCTGTTTCCTAAATGCTGTATCCAAGTCAGAGGTTGTGTTCCAACAGGAAAAGCAGGGACTGGCATTTCATGCAGACTCTGGGCACCGTGTTTGGCATCTCAAAGACAGGACCTCCTATCATTCCTGTTGACAGCCTCGATGCCGGGAGCATCTGGATTCAGTAATCGAAGGGATGAACCACACTGTGGTATGTTATATGCATATATGGAAATGTTACAGTGAAACTCCCTGAACAACTAAAAACAAAAATGAAGAAGCAGAGGCTGAGAGGTGTGTCACCTCACCCTGCGTGGATCCATCTGATGATTTGGGATTAAAATTCAGATTGTTCAGATGCATAACTGCTCTCCTCCCATGTCACCAAGATATGTCTTCAGGTGTAGCACAAACAGTATATTACCATCCAGTAGCATCAATGATCCTTGCTTTTGTCTTGAGCTAGGCACCTGAGGGTTCCAGAGAAGAATGGTGCACATAGATCACACAGCAGGGTCCTGCCAAAGCAGACGTGCTTATGTTAAGGCTGTGACCTGGAAGCATCACTCATTTCGTCGGATTCTCCTAGCACATTCTGAAGGAGGAAGAAACCACAGGGACGCTGAACTAATGCAGTAAGAGCAAACAAGCAAAGGCTACTCTTAACTTTTGCAAGGGATCAGAAAAAAGCTAGCTTTTCAGCCCAAAGAGGTGTGCCTTCCATTTGGGTGTCTGGTAGCATGTTCTGAAACTGTTCTGTTTAATTGGTTCGCTACTGGCCACATGCAGTTATTTTCATTTAAATTTCAATTAATTAAAATAACATTAAAAATTCCATTCTCCATTCCGGCTACATCTCAGGTAGTGAGCAGTCTGCGTGACTAGAGGCTAGCTTATTGAATGCCTCAGACACAGGACATTTCTACACTGCAGAAGGTTCCCTTGGGCAGCACTGTTCTAAAGCACCTTGGCCACCTGCTCTAGGCATTTTAAATTAGTGATGTACTCAACCCCATCTCTCTTTTCCTTTGCATCCTTCAAGGTGCTGATATCCTGATTACCATTTGGGGTCCCTTCTGTCCTTTCCTAATCCATGGCCCAAGAGAAAGCAGTATGAGAACAGGTACTGGAAGACCCAGAAGGACATCATTCCTGGCAGCTCCAATACTCCAAGGGCAACAGGACAGACTTGTGCTCTACCCTGTTGTGTTTCCACTTATCTGCTTCAAAACGCAAGGGGCAGGGGCTGAGGGGAGGAGGAAGGAGACTTCTGGAAGGTAAGGCACAGCAGGGTGATGAAGAGGCTGCCAGGGAGGCAGACATCTGTGCCCAGACAGATAGAGTTTCACTGATACGATCTTTGTTACTATCCTTGCAAGAGATAAACAACTTGCCAGAGCAGCTAGCAGGGAGGAAGTGCCCCGCTGAGAAAGTGGTGCTCAGAGGCCAGCCACTCAGCCCCTGCGGTCAGAGACCCAGGGCGAGGAAGGCAAGGAAGGCGGGGGAAGGGAAGGAGGCCGCCCCAGCACCACACAGGTGATGGGAGTCACAGGCCCACACCACAGATGTCACTAGGGCCAAGTGTGTGAGCGTTGGTACACGAGGGAGTCAAGGTTCTGTGAGAAATGAAACAAGAAATGGCAGAGGAGAAGGCTGTAACAAGAGCCATCTCTTGTTACACATCATAACGGAGATTAGGAACTGAAATATAGGTCTGAACCTGTTCCTCTCCAAGTCCCTTCTCCAAGACTCAGTTTTATATTCCAAAAAATGGGATATCCATTTTCAAGACACATGGTAACAATGTGACAAGATTTCTCCTTGTACAAAATCAATGGATTGCTCTCTCATGAATCAGATTTTAGGTTAGGGAGGATGGGTGTACAGAAATTTTATTCAAGTGTTTCCATGGTCAATCAAACACAACCATCCTGAATCTACCTATATACTGCACACCGGCAGCAAATACTGTTGTAATTGAAGCCACATGTGCACAGAGACCCAACTGTATACATGTTTTCTCTTCCAGAAGACTGAGAACTTCTCCAGAACTGGCTGGGTCTGGCTCAGTTTATACCCTGTTTAGTAGGACAGATCCAGAAGTACCTATCTGCTAAGAAAACTGGAAAGAAGAAAGAGAAAGAGGGAGAGAGACAGGAAAGAAGAGAGAGAATGCAATGTACAGACATATTTTAAACCTCAAGTTATTTACGTGTAAGGCACTTTCATTAAGATTTTGTCCACTTGGAACAACTTCTCAGTATGGTGATGTCTTCGGATTTGAGTTTGGGTCACCAGTAAGGTTGCAAATGAAACATGTAAGATGCCTAGCTAAATTAGAATTTCAGAAAACCAAATAATATGTTATTCTTAATGTGTCTCGTGTAACATTTGGAACACACTGGTATTTACAAATATGTTGCTTGTGTGAAATTCAATGTCACTGGCTGACTTGTATTTTATAAGGCATTTCTTATTTAAGAGCAATTTAAAAATAATTGATCTTTGAGCTTGTTAATCATCTATATTTATGTAAGAACATTTTACCAAATTGCTACCCAATGGTATTTGGAGCAATAAAGGAATCTTAAATTTTGGAGCCTCTGGTTTGTAAAAGAATTTACCGAGATGGAGAATAGGACAAACCAAAGATTTATTGGAACACAAAGATAAAAAGGCAGACAGCCGGGCAATAGGGAATGTCACAACTGCTGTGTCCATATGGGGTTGGGGAGACAGGCTTTTATAGAATTAACTCTGGATTTCACTGATTGGTTGTTTCTTGTGGATTTTGTTGATTGGTTATCTTCTTTGGATAGTGATGATTTTGCTAGCTTGGCTAGGGATTCCATCTGGCCATTTCACATGCTTGCCTTATTTCTGCATTCCACCCAGCCCTTGGTAGTTTTCTGTCAATCATGTCTACTTAAAAGGGAGGTCTCCTCTACGAAAGGTGCATTGCTTCCTGTCCTTGACTACTCTATACAAAGGTATCTTCTCCAAAGACAGCCCAGTCACCAAGCCAAATACATATGACAGAATCCTAAAGATAGGAATGATTCCTAACACTGGGACTTGGAGCTTTTGGAGAAACTTGGAACTTTTAATGGGAATGGGAATATTTGAGTGAATTGAGAATGTGTAGCATGCAAGTAGAATGGACAGAAAGAATTGGATACCAAACCTTCAACCAATGATTCACCTCTAGCCTAACCTTGTTCAAATCTTCATCTGTGTTCACACCTAGAGGCAAAAGTGGCCCTTGGGACTTATCTGAAGCCCGTGCAGAACTCTAAAACCTTTTATTTTGATCAGGCACTAGTGTGCCTTCACCAAGTGACCCTCTGTTGTGCATTGGTATTTGGTGACACTACTTCATTCATCACATTTGTACCTACAATAAGCATTTCTCTACCACAGTCCCATATTGAGACAACCAGTTATTTCTGAATTGGTCTTTCCTTTCTGTTATTACTTATTAAACAGTTCCCTTTTGGTACCAAGTCCTGTCATTCACAATAATTTGGCCAATCTAAATACACCACTTACATCTACCTTCAGTGATTTTCTTTAGGTCCATAATCATGATGAGGTGTTTATCAGAGAATTAGTCCAATATAAGAAATGACATTTTTCTTCTGAAGAATTAGGAATACAAGAAGGCATACATTTTAAAAATACAATGCTTTTGTGCGGAGGTATTCTAACCCTTACCAACTCCCTTCTCTCACTTTTTCTGGCAATATTTGATTCCATAAAGCCCCATTTCCAAGACACCTCTCCTTCCCATTCTGAAATGATCTCTCTGGAGAGTGTCGGTGATGATACAATAGGTTGGAGTCTCTATTATTAAAAATTACTGCTTTTCTTGACTATGTTTCTTTTGTTACCCAGTGGGATTTTGATTCCAGACATTCTCCTCGCTTGACATCCACTGGGGAAGTGATGAAACCATTCATTATTTAAAAGTTTGGAAGCCACAAGAACTACTGTATCTAACCAGATTGGATTGACTTTTTAGCTCTTTTGATTAATAATTCATAAATCTGAGGATATGTGAATCGGGTGAGAGCTAACCTGCGAACAAAAGTAGAGAAGGAGATGAATGTTAACGTGGCCCCTGTGTTATTTTACTTAACACTTTGGACCAACAAAACAAACCCATGTGTCATGGAACCTGCTTCATAGTTTCAATCCACAATCAATATTTCATGATTAATGGGCCCATATGTTCACACAGGTCTCCTGCAGCCCTGAATTTGCACATGCATCTCCCACGTGATGATGTACAAAATGTTCTCTTTGAAAAGAAAAAGGCTTTCTGTTTTTTGAAGAATAACTCACATTCAACACACATTTTCAGATTACTTTGGTTTTTAATTTTTTCCTTTCTGGGTTTCATATAAGGTGTCCTTGTTGTACCAAATAAATGTTCAAACATCAAAGTGACAATTTGTTCTATAAAGCAGTGGGAAGTTTTTTGTAAATGGTGGAACCTACAAGAGTGAGTCATGTCATTTGCAAGTGACATATTTTTCTTAGCCTGGCTAAAATGATGCACTATAAAAATTATTTCAATTGTCACCTGGGGACCTGAGCTTGTACACTGCCTCATCATTTATTAAGTGTGTAACCTGAATCAAAATACTGTTTTTTTTCTCTGAACTTCATTTTGTTGATCTATTGCATGAAAACTAAAACCAGCCCTTAGGTATTGCTGCAAAGAATGGCGTAAGATTATATAAGGCACCTACATATTTTCTGATTTATTGTGAAACTCCTCTTTCATTCCTTGAATATGTGTGGCATGTTAAATATTATTAATGTTACTTAAGATATTTTATTAGTCAATAAAATAATATTAAGCCACCCTCTTGGTGTGATGTACAGTATATTTAAAACACTTTATAAGCAATAATATCTTAAAACAACTGGAAAGAGTCACAATCAGGTGTGGCTAGTCTTTAATGCGGTAGCTGTGTAGTTTTGCACTGAAATTGAAGTGATATAAATTTAAGTGCAACATAAGAGGAGGATTAGCTTAGTAACCACTAAATTGCAGGATATTACAAAATAAAGTATCTGAAAATTTATTCTACCAGTTTTCTTAGAAAGCTACCAATTTCTGATTGTTTGTGTGCAATTTTACCTCCACCGAGAAGATTTTTCCAGTAAAATCACTACTTAGCAGTGTTTGATAACATCAAGGTTCCACAGATTAAAAGCATCAAACAACAAAACGACCTGCAAAGCAGGTTGCATTAGGCTTCAAGTCTGAGAACTTATTCTAGATTGGTATAGCAACGCCCCCTGCCTTGCCATGTCTTCTGCGTAAGCACAGCTCCAAGGTGTCCTGCGAAGGGGCTCACTAGAAGATGACTGGCATTTTCTTTGGAGAACACAGTACAAGAAGGTAAGCTTGGTCTGAGGTTAATCGTAATTTTTTACAAGTGCAGAAGCGTTTGCTGCCCAGCTGCAGCCTGAGCACATTGACATTTTCTTCTTTATCTATCTAGAAAAAAACATAATTGACCTCCAATCCCTGTTCCTGGTATCCTCAGGATTAAAGATAAAAGAAAGTGTATGCTCTGGTCCCTTGACCAGTGAACAAAAAGGGGAAACAGGATTTCTAATAAACTCCCAATTTTCCAGAATCTCCTATTACCAGCCATTTCCAATCCTAAAACTCTGAGGTCTGGGATGGTTTTATGATGTTCTTTCACCTGTGTGATTACTTAGGGACCTTTAAACCACAAGCTTTATTTTTGGAGCGACAGGACCTTCCCAGATGTGCAACCTTTTCTTGTCCTATTGAACCTAAACTTGTGTGCTTTCCAGAAGATGAGAGAATGGCCCTGCAGAAGCAAGGGCAGTCCTCTCTACCTGTGCCACCTCCCTCACCCAGTACTAAGGATGGGGAGGAACAAGAATAGAAAGCTCTGACCCAGCTCCCAGTAGCGAGAGGGGCTCAGTCCCTCTCTGTCACATGTGCTGGCATTGGAAGTGCTCACTGTCAGCATCTGCATGCTGTCTTCCACCTCATTTTTCCAGGTGCGGACACAGAGGACTGGAGAGGAGCGGTGTGCCATTTGCCCAAGTCACGGTGTCATCTCCAATCATACTGGGTCCAACCTGGTCTTCCTCGCATGTTCGCAAGCTGCCTGTCCCCACCAGAGACAGAAAAAGGGAAAGAGAAACATTCCTGCCCCCAGTGATACTCCAGCCACATTCCCTGCATTGTTCAATCCACATTTTCCAAAGTGGCAACCAGTCTCAACTTCTGTGGAGTTAGGGACTTGCATCTTCTGGACCTATTTTGTGAATGACCCTCTGCCCTGGTGCTCCAGCATGGTGAGCTGCCTGCAGGAGCAGGAGGCCATCTGTGACTCTGAGCAAGTTTCTGCCACTGCAAATTCCAAACAGCATTTAACAGAAATTACCGACATTTGTCTTGGTGAGGTTTTTTTTTTTTTTCCATTAGGGATTAGGAAGAGCAATCATCCCCCGCCTCTCATCAATTACTTGCCCGTATCTTTTGCATTTTCCTGCAGAACCATTTTGCAGGTACAACACAGTGATCTTTAGAGATAATCTGGTGATTATTACAAATTCAGCCTCTCACGCTACAGGCATTAAGAGATGAAAATTGCCTCCGGTCCACCGTTGTACACTCAATCTGTACCTCTGGACTCCTGTCCCGAGGTGAAAATGCAAACAGAGCAGATATTTAGAATCATTTTGACAGTTCATAAAATTAAGCAGGGATTAGGGATTCACTTTTTTAAATAATGCCAGAGGGTGCACACAATGGTAATCATATCATCCTGCAACAGGTCCAGTCAAAGTTGAGCGGGCTAGCCAGGAAGAGAGAGAGAAAAAATGTCAGTTTATTAAATCTGCCATGTATCGGCTGTTGAAAATCCATTTTTTTAAACTTTAAATTAACTGCCTGCCTAATGGAGACACTATCCCCAGCTCCCAACACCAGCCCGTCCTTCCCTTGCATGTGTTTTGTTCAGACAATACGTGATTTAGCTCCAACGTCACTACACATGACTACATCTAGTCAGGAGGGATGATTGTATAAATATGCATGTCATACAAATGGTTTAATTTCAATTGGGATGGAGTAGCTGATGTTGAAACCATTTGCGTAATTTTGAATATTGAATGTGAAGTCAAGCATGTGACTGGGTCTATTAGATACTGAAAAAGAAAAAAAATCCCACTTGGAGTCTTGGAGTAGAAAGCAGGAGCCTGAGTCCTGGACCATATACTAATCCCTCTCCTAAATGCTCTAATCATGTCCAACAGATTCTCTTTCCAGGGAGCTACTCTCTCCTAATGTTACTAGAGAAATTTTAGACCAATATTTGGGCTCTGGGGGGTATACTGGGGATCGAACTCAGAGCCTCACTCTTGAGCTCCGCCATTTGAGTTATGCTCCAGCCCATTTGCTTTTCATTTGTTTTTCGGAAAGGGTCTCACACTTTTGCCAGGACCAGCCTGTAACTAGGATCCCTCTTCCTCTGCCTCTCCACTAACTGAAATTACAGGCTCACATTACTGTGTGCTCTTAAACAGCTAGTGAGAAAAAATGAATTCTTCTTCAGAGTGGAATGAAGAATGCTTGGCCTTCAGTGCATCAGTTGAAAAGTCCAAGCTAGTCTGCAGTAACAAACACTTCCAGATCTTGGTGGTTTAATTTAATAGCTATTGATGGCAAGATCAAGCCTCACTGCCCATGCAACTCAGGGTGACCTTGGGTCATAGACTTGAACTGACAGAGTCTCCACTCTCTTGAGCTGCTTTCTCTGCTCTGAGTATCTGCTCGTTTGTCATGTGGAGAAAGACATTGAAAGGGGCAGTGCCAGACGAGTCTTCTGCACTCTTTCTGCAAGTGTCAAAGGTCATCTGTGCTCACAGCCCATGTCCAGAAGTCATCACATGTCCCTGTCTAAACGCAAGGCGCTGGGATGGCTGGGGGAGCAAGCAGAATGCTTGCGATTGCTACCATGTATGCCACCACGATGTAAAATATTCCCCCTCTTTGACAAAAGATGAAATCAACAAATTGAAATTTTGAAATAGAGGCACAGGTCTGTGTGACTATGAAGTTTACACTTCTACATTTACAAATCAATGGGTCAGGGTTCTTTTGCTATTTAAAGTTGTGACTGAATTTCACACTCAGCCTCTAAGGAGGTCACTAAATTATTGTTGCATCTCTGTCATTGGCATGTGACCAGAAGCGTTGACAGAAATTGTCAGAATGTCCACATCCCTCGGGAGAGAATTCTAGCTGTGGGAAATATCATAAGAGAGGTGAGATCTGGTTGGTGACCTTCCTGCATAAGAGAGAAACTTAGCAGTTCAGGGAACCTGGCCCAGAATCTTACATGAGTAGCTCTTAGATTTGCCTCTCTTTCCAAACTTGGTCCATGTTCCCTTCACCCTCAATCTCCTTCAGTACCTTCTTGCAGTGCTTGGAGGGAACTCAGAAGTCATGCCAATATCCAAATGAAGGGCTTACACTTGTGTATAAATTTCAGTTTAATGTAGGTAGGAAGGCAACCCCTTGCTACATTCACAAAAATGACTAGTTGAGAGCAACCTGCGTAAAAATGGAATGCCATGTTCATTCTATGCCCCTAACACTACCTTGTCCCCTGAGATCTGTGGATAACCATGAGCTGAAAGCTCCCCCAGGGAGAAGACCCTGAGCCTAATCACATGCATCCCTCACTTCCCCTGAGTAGAGAATCCTCTGTATATGTGTCTGTTCAGGGGGAGCTCAGAATGGCTAAAAGCCCCTGAGAGAGCTGTGCGCTGTTTTCTCTTCCTGTCTTCAGTAGGAATCTCATTGCTTTCTTAGTGCTCCTTTCCCTGGGACAACTTTGCACATGGTGGGGGAAGATCACAGTAGCCTGATCTTTATTTCATGGGGTTACAGATCAGGTATTGCTGACTCCATACTTGGAATTCTGATAATTATGATATCTTGAATCTTGACATTGCATAGGGCTTTGAGATTGTCTTCAGTTGGGAAGGGGTGAATGCCCTTTGCACGAATATCAGGTGGATATTTGGAGCCAAATAGGCTGATGGTGATATGGATGATGATAGCCTATACCATTAAGTCCCTGTGTTGTGTGGCTGGTGCTTGGGATATTCCAAAGGGCAAAAGGGTCAGACTCTACCGATGGCATCTGTCCTGTAGGTTAATTGGTGTGACATTTTAAAGGCTTTGGTGAGACAGGGATTGTAGGAACATGGACAGAAAATGGGATAAGAAGCCACTACTCTCTTTGGCAGAGGATGGGGAAGGTACCCTGAATAGATTTTCACACTGACCAGGGTGCAGTTGGGCCTGAATACATGGCTCCAAGGTCTTTGGTTACTTCCATTTTTCAGAACAGAACAGAGAAGTTGTTAACTGGGTCCTGTCTGGAAAAGACAAGGACCTGAACAAAATGAACTCTAGCCACAAAATGGAGTCACTTAGGCCCATTTGTTAGCTTTACATATTTTTTTTGTGAGAATATCCTTTCTGACAGAGCAGTGCTTGTGGAAGTATAGATTTCCTGCCACAATAATGTCAGCCTTTGGAATGTGACTTGCTTTGGCTAATCACATGTTAGTGGAGGTGGTGTATGCTGCCTGAAGAATTCTAGAATCCTGGCTTTGTTCTGCTCTTACTTACTCCTCTTCTACAGACCAGCACAACCAGATGAAGACATGTTGCATGGACTCTGAGTTTCTGTGACTCATGTAGCTAGCAGAATTATAAGTCACAAATAAAGCTTGGTTGCTGTGACTTGGGGATTGCTTGGTTACCCTGGAACAGCCTGAGCTGACTAATACACTGAGTTGCTTCCTATGGAGATAAGTACAAATGGTCTTGTCATCAAATGTTTGCCCCTCCTCCAAATTCATGTTGCTTTGGTTATGGTCACCGCCATGTTTTCCCATGAGGTTTATAAAAATTGACTATGGGATTTCTCTTCCTCAGACCTTATTCCCCTCTTCTCCTCTCTTCATACTGTAGCCAGAGTAATCTCTACAAAACCCGAAATCTAACTGCTCCCCTTCCTCAGTAAAACACTTTGTTGGCTCCCTGCTGGCATCACAATAGAATACAGAGTGTTTATTGTTTCCTCCAAAACCCTTCATCCCCCCATGCCTGGCTCTGGGTCCCTGTCCTAGTCCTATCTCCCACCACACATTTTGTCCCAGCCCTCACCAGTGTGCCTCTGTTCTGCTCACCATTGAGGCTCTGCCTGTGTGGCTCCACCTCTCCCCAACATTCTTCCGATGGCTGACTATCTCACCTACACAGCATCAGCTCTGCTGAGCCTCCTCGCTGTGTCTTTTTCTCTGTCCTTCAAGGTCAAAGCTTGGTGTACCTTCTGTGGTTCTATGGTACCCAGTGCTTGCCTCTCTCTTGCCATATTCTCTTATTCTCTTCCTCAGCATCTACTGCAGAGTCCAGAGCATCAGAGCTTCTCACTAATGCAGATAGATACATGAATGAAGTAGAGGACTGTACCATTCACTGTTTTTCCTAATGCCAAAGGGACATGAAAAGAAGTAGCCACATAACCAAAGGGCTTAAGGAGGAAATCTTAGCTTATGCTTTGCTGTCCTGCCCAGTTCTCTGGAGTCACACTTTCCCATTGGCTCACCTAAGGATGTCAGGAGTACCTGAAAGGATCCTTTCCTTTCTTTTTCTCTGTTGGGAAATAGAGAGGGACTAGTTCCTGCTCTTGGGAAAATAGTTCACTGCCTTTTGTCTCTTGCACATTCTTCTAGGAGATAAGAAAAGAGGAGAAGGATCTAGGAGTGACAGACAAGATAAAAGATTGAAAAGGAGGTCTTCTGGGATTTTAACATGTTGAGATTTTATAGTTTGGAGAAGAGAACTCAGATAGGTGACTTGATAGCTACAAAGGCACATGGATATTAATCAGTAGCTGCTGTCTTCCCTCCTCAGCAAGGGCATGGCTGGAAGGGCTTATAACGTCACAGTTGAGAGCTACAGCCAGTCCACCACTGATGGAACATCATCCATCAAGGATCTACAATATGCTGCCAGATTGCCCCTAGACATGCCACTAACACATGCATCCCATCCATGCCCTAGAACAGGTAGGAGTCCAGTTAATGTGTCTGAACTCCAAACAGTAAACAAGAGACATGAAATGCTTGCAGATTTGGTTATTGTTGTTTATGGGTATATACTAGGTTCACAGGCAATGCTTCTAACTCAGGTGGATATCCTCTGCCCTCTGAGAATGTTGCACCACTTCTCTGGGTCTCAGTCTCCTCAAGAAGAATGTAGATATTATGGCTTGGATATGACTTATTCCCACACATTCTTGTGTTGAAGACTTGGTCCCCAGGGGGTGCTATTGAGGGAAGACTGGATAATGAAGGTGCTAAGCTTATCATTGGATTAAGGTCAGAGTTAATGGGCTATTAGGAAGTGGTGCCTAGCTGGAGGAAGTAGGTCACTGGTGGTGGGTCCTTGGGGATGGTGTCTTGTCCCTGACCCTTTCCTGTCTGTCTCCTTCTCTGCTTCCTGTCTGCCCAGAGAGGAGCAGTCTCTTCTGCCACCACTCACTCTGCACCCTTGATATTCAGCTTCCCTCAGCAGGCCCACAGCAATGAAGCTAGCTGACCATGGACTGAATCCTCTGAAGCTATGAGCCAAGATAAATCCTTCTTTCTGCAAGTTGCATAACTCAAGTATTTTGTCACAGCAATGAAAAGTTTACTGACAGCAACAGGATGTCAGTAACAATGAGTTAACACAGCTTTGAGCACTTACGTTTGTCAAGCATCATTCTCAACTAACTCTTCTTCTATGAGGAAGTGCTGTTTTTATCTTTATTTTATAGTTGAGGAAGCCCAGAGACATTAAGTCATATGTCTAAGACTAGAAAGTGCACCCAAAAAATAAACAAAAACTCCATGAGCACAGCTGTGCCCTAAGCCACCACGATGTGACTGTTTCTCTAAGTCTCCCTTGGATAACCCCTCACACCTACCCACGCACACCCAGAGACCCCATTGGTCAACACCATTTCTTCTATTTTTATTAGACCTTATCATAACTGAATTCAACATGATGCATCATATTATTTTATTTTTTAATAACCTCTTTCTTTACTAGAATGTAAACTCCTCAACAGGGACCTTTAGTTTCTTCACTAATGTTCTTGAATACTTAAGGGGAGACTGAGTTATAACAGGTGATGAATTGATGTCAAATGAGTGAGGAATTATGGTGAATCAGAAGCATAGTCCAAGGGTAGGAATTCCATCTAATAGAATCCTACTAAAGACTTAGAATGTCACCTGCCCCACAGTTAATAAGTAAGGCCAGAGCTCCTGCTATGGGGTCACAAGCTCATCTTTCACCTTCCATTTAATTGTTGTCTTAGTCTGTTTTGTTACTATAACAAAACACCTGAGACTGATATATTTAGAACAAAAAGAAGTTTATTTGGCTCACAGTTTGGGAGGCCAAAGAACATGGGGGCAGCATTTGCTTCATTTATGGTGAGGATGTGTTACTCCAAACATCACCAAAAAGCAGAAGGGAAGCTAGTGCATGTGGAAGAAATCACAGTGTGAGAAAGTTAAGGGAAAATAACTCACTTTATAAAAACCTGCTCTCGAGATAACTAACCCATTCTCCTGGGAACTACATTAATCTCTTCATAGGTGTGGAGCCCCATGATCCACTAATCTCTTAAAGATGCTGAGACCACTCAGTACTCCTTCATTAAGACCAAGACTTAGCGTGGGTTTTGGTGGGTACTAACAATATTCAAATCATAGCAGTCAACCTTCAGCAGCTCCCTCTAAGAGACAGTGTATGACAACGACTGAGGGTCAACATCAAACACAGCTCTTTTCCTTGCAGTATCCCTGGGGCTTCTTGGGGGCAGAAGAAACCTACTCTCCAGACGTGACCTTTTCTTGAGACTGGTGCTACTACTGACTCCAATGAAGCTGCAATAGGAAGATGCCTTCCACATTTAGAAAAATGACTCCCTTTGGCTCATATATGAAACTCAAGACCACCAATTATAAGGCACACACACACAGGCACCATCTTCTTGCTTGAGAACAGGTGGCAGAAGGTTCTCAAGCATTTGATGAGACCAAAGAGAGGAGGCGAGTGTAATTTCACTATGAATCAATAACACTTAGTCAGCCAGCTTCTAAAGCAAGGAGTTTGACGAGCCAAGGGAGTGTCATGGCCTAATTTCACATGGGGCCAGAAAGGCTTTTCCTGGAGGAGGAAACAGGGTCCTGGGCAGCTGCCAGAACCCTAGGAGACTGATTGTGGTCACGGACTTCTCTTCTGCAAAGGTGTCTCCTAAAATGGTTGGCTGTTGATGGAAGGTCCATGTTGAAGCTTAGAGGAGAAGCAATCCAAGGAGCATGTACTCTGTTTTACACATGAAAATAGAGATGACAACTCTCAACACTTACAGTAGTTGGGCAGCATAAAAAATAGCAACTGGCTGGCTGGGGACCTAGGCAATATGTACAGCCAGTGTTCTGTCTAAAAGGGGCAGGTGTCTCTCCATTCACCCCAGTCTTTGCCCTAAGAAGAAGGAAGGACTCCAGTTTTTTCTTTTTTATTTATCATCCTCATTCTAGTCATCATTATTATTTTATACAAAATTTGTCAGTCTATAAATGCAGGCCACTAGTGAAATTTCAACTCAAAGGGAAGTAAAGTCTGGAGAGGGCAAGTGCTATTTTATTGGATATCTGCTAAGCTTTACAGGTATTCCACATTCATCTTTTTCTCAGTTTTCCAATGGAAAAAAGAATAATGTATTTCTCTTCCCATTTTACAGTTGGGAAAGCTACAACCCAAGTTGGGTATGTTTATTGTCTAAGGGGACATGACCAGTTAAATGACCGAGACTAGTTAGCACACAGATCTTCTGGTAACAAAGTCACCTCTGTCCCTCTCATACCTGAACTCCTTCCAGCAGTGAGATTTGCCCAACATTGAACCCATCACCCTTACTACGTAAGGATCTCCCTGGCACTTTGACCAATCCAGCAGATCTTGGAAATTCTTGTAAGAAGATTATAAGAAGGCCCTATGTTGATAGTGAAATGAGAATCCCTTTCAGGACTATGACTCATTTTTTTTCCTAGAAACTCTGCAGCTTTGGGCATAGTAATTCTTACTCCACTTTGAGCAGAATTTAATATAAAAAGTCAACCTTGAACATAGAACTTTTATATCCAGGAACACAATGGAAGTTTTGGTGCAAAGATAGTATATTAACTCCTGATGATTTGTTTGTTAAATGTAGATTTTCTTGTGACTCTAAATTCCTTGAAGTATGAGACTGTGAACACATGGAGCTTAAAACTTACAGTTTTGCAGCCTTGTAAATTCATGTCATTGGTGGCAATTAAACCTACAAGTAGATGACAGCCTCTTAAAGGAAAGCAACAACACATGTATACTGTATTTCGCATTGAAACCACTGTAATTATTATTTCTAAAAAATAAGGGTTGACTAGAAAGTGAATCATAAAACAAGATACTAATATTAAATAGACCACATTAAATTATTTCTGGAGAGCGATCGAAGATAGATAAGTAGTTCCCTACATAGACAGATAGAAATAGCTTCGAAAAAATACACATAGCAATTTCTAATATGCATCTCATTTTTTTACATTTACCAGTTCAATTAATCAATGCAACGTATCTGAAATTTGCTTTTTCCTAATTCATAGAGTCTAGCAATGTGTTAAGGACTTTAACTTAGGGATCTCAGTCCTCAAGCAATTGTATGAGTAATTCATTATTATTATCATTACCTTTTAAAAATGACTGTCCAGGGGTGGGGGCAGGAGGGAGAAATGACCCAAGCATTGTATGCACATATGAATAATAAAACAATAAAAATTTTTAGAAAATGACTGTTCAGAGCCTCAGAAAGATGCAATGCCTTAAGTAAAGGCAGTAGGTTGGTTGGAAGTTGAGTCAACCTATGGACAGAATCTTAGAGTATGTCTGACATTGCTGTCTTTATTTTTTGACTGTATTGGGGTTTGAACTCATGGCCTTACATTTGCTAGGCAGGTGCTCTACCACTTGAGCAATTCATCCAGCCCTAACCTCTGTTCTTTTTGTGACATCAAACTTCCACAAGAAGAGAGGAAATATTTTTAAATGTTATTGCTAATGGTTCTACATAGATTTTCTAGCTAAACATACACAGAGAACAAGAGTCAGGCTTACAGTGATACCAAACTAACCACTATGAGAATCAGGAAAATCAACATGATTTTTTCTTAGGCAATGCCCCGTGCTACATATATAATCAAATGTCTCAGAGATGCAGAACTGATAAACATATCTAAAAACCCCTACTTAGTCATTTTGACTGATTCTACTATGCTCTAATTTTCAGATAGTAGCACTTGGTAAAAGAATTAAAAATTATAAATGTTTGGAATGATTAACATTTTAATTACTCTAATTTCCACACATGTATGGAAATATCATATTGAACCCCATAAATTGGTACAGTGACGATTTACAAAAGAAATTTATGCTGAGGGCAATGTCTCACTAATTTTTTGCCTGGGCAGGCAAAAAATTAGTGAGACAACATTTAAGCCCATAAGCCAGACATGGTAACATGCCTCCCAACTATGCAGGAGGCCTAGGTAGGAGGATGATGGTCTGAAATCAGTTTTGGGCAAAATTGTGAGATCCTATCTGAAAAATAAATGTAGGAAAGGGCTAGGAGCATGGTTCAAGTGATAGAGCACTTGCCTAGCAAGTAGAAGGTCCTGAGTTCAAACCCCAGCACTGCCAAAAGTATTGGAAATAAAATAAATAAATAATAAATTTAAAATAAATGGATACATTTTGAAAAGAAAAAGATCCACTAGTCACTGGAAATTTATGAAAGCCTGAAATCTGTTCATGCCAGGATTGCTATCATTGGGCCTTCAGTGCTTAATTTTCCTAAGAACTGTAGTTTACTTTTTACCCATGGTGAGCCCTTGGGAAGCATCTCCTAGCAATGAAATTCTGAATTGCCGTTGATGGCAGGAAAAGGGAACTCCGTGCCAGAAAGCACCAAAGACTGTAGACAAAATGAACTTCAGCACAAGTTAATTTCAGACTTGAACTTGACCAGTCACAAGCAGTGCCTTGCCCATTGTTCTTCCCTAAGAGTGCCGCTTTCCTTGTCTGGAAAACTGAGCGACAGCATCTTAAGTGTCTCTGGACACACTGCTGAAGATCCAACATGTATTTACTTTTCATTTTTAAAGTTTGCCCTTCCTCTTTCCATAAATGATTTGAAGTCCACGGGATGCAAAATAGGGATGTAGTATTGAAGACAAATGGCATAAACAAGCTTTATCCATGCAATTCACAGACAATGTCCGTTCTTCCCTCATTTGTCTGGTTTGAGGCTGGGATAGTGTTTGATCCTCACGCTAAAAATATGCCTGGAAGGATACAATAGGGAAGACAGTCATCTCTCTCTTGCTCCCCAGCCACCTGAAAAGGGCACAGGGAAAGGGAACAGAAAATGGGATTCTTTCCTTACGCTCTGACCCCACATCGTGGGGCCATTTAAGACTTTGTCTTCAATGGCTTGTGAGTCTTTCAGATTTCTTTCATTTATTGAGCTTTGAGTACCACCATTCCCCTGCTCCTCCCTTCTCCACCTCTGCCCTGTGGATTTTTAATAAAATGCTGCCATGGCTTCCTTAATGACACCTGCAATGTCATTAAATATCTATGGAGGTTGCTGTCACATGGGTGACAGATTGTTGCTCAGTTGTTTCCCTGATGAGAATCAAGCCAGGTCAGGGTTCATCAGCTCAGTGGGTCTCCAGCTCTCTGCTCCGTACTCATTCCTGGTTGATGAATAGTGGCTCTGGACTGGGGACCCTACCAAACAGAATACATATGTTATGTTTGGGAACTCCAAATTTCCCAAATTACATGTAGCTTCAAATCGTGCCTTGGGGATACTGTGGTTTCCTCACACAAATACTACACAAAGTTATGGCAAAGAAATATATCCTCTGGAAATATTAGCTTACAAATCAACTTTGTTACAAGTAGGGTGATGAGGCACAGTGCAAACTGTGAGTAAACTGTGGGAGATTGTGGTCTCAGGTGTAAACCACCATGGACAAACTAGGAAAACTTAGAGGCATAAAATACCTGAGAACACAGGGGGCAGGAAGAGGTCTCCTCACTGGGTCAGAAAAAAACCCAGTGTGCAGAGAAGGTGATACAGGGAGGCAGCCATCAGCCAGAGAGCTTATCTCATCCCCTAGTACTCTAGAACAGGTGGCCAGTAGGAAAGACACCATGCAAGGATTCTCCACTCATCAAGCAAGTATCCATGCATCCAGAAGACTGGATGTAAACCCAGGAACATAAAAGTAAGAAGAGAAATAGGGGGTATTTCTTAATTCTGGGGCAGGAGCAGATAAAGAAAAGTCTTCATGAGGCCTGTGGTGGTTTATTTGTTGGTGTGTGTGAAGCTTTGATTCCTGTGCCAGGCACATGTAGGGTAGCTACAAACACCAGGAGCAGGAGTTTCAAGGCATGCTATACCCACACCATTCTGCTTCATGTTAGCATTCATAATTGCAAAGACTTCAAGATCTCTCCTCCCACACAGAAGACTCTCTACCCAGCATTCTTATGAGCTGTGTCTTGTTATTTGCATTTGCCCAGTGCCCTTGAAGTTGGTGATTCAATTATATTTACCACTCAGTGAATGACAATAATTCTAACTCAGGGAGGAAGTAGTACTTGCTCAATTAACTTGAGCACATGGTTGATGGAGTATGTACTGGTCCTCAATTTTGTTGGACAACAAGAGGGAATAGAATATTAAAATAAATGAGAAAGGATCTTGAGGGATTCACAGCAAACTTTTTTATTGGGAAAGTTTACAAATTTATAGCAACATCTTTGTTCAAACTTCATCTAAACTCCAGCAGTGGCCAAGCTGCTCTTGTTAATAAGGTCCTAGAATCAAAAAAAAAATATATATATATATATACACATATTTGTGTGTGTGTGTGTATTTACAAAAATTTAATAAGATCAAATTTATTTCTTAAAAATGTTTACTTTGAGTCATTAATGCTCTCTCTACTGAAGATATCACACAGTAAGGAATACAATATTACATAACATAGTATTAAAAAATTGGTAAAAATCTATGAAGAAACATTACCACACACAATCTTTATAAATACTGTGAAAATATTCAGGATATTTTGAAATATTATCAGAAAACACTGGAGTTGGACAGCATCCCATTATAGTCATAAATATAATATTTATGACTCAATAGTCATAAATATAAGGAAAATACAATTAACTAAAAAAATTTAAAATTAGTAATTAAAATAATTAGCTTGAACAGTCAAGAGGATAATATGATATTATGAAGAATGACAGTTCTGGAAAATGCTTTTGAGTTCATACATGTATTTTGACATGCAATGGCCCATCCTCCCTCAGAATTAATCTTTGGGGTTGGGGTGTTTTGTTTCGGTGTCTCCAGATTTGAAATGGAGACCATGAATTTAAGTGATGTGCCAAGAGTTTTACAGTTCCATGTAGCAACGCTGAGCCTGTAAACATGCCTTCTGCAGTCAGGACTGAAACCTAGAGATGTCACTGCTGATGTCTGTCACTAAGCTACACAGAGTTTGATTGACACTTGGGAACCAGGGAAATCCTTGGTCTTCTTGGGGAGGTCTAGTTATGCCATTCTTACTAGGTTAGAAGTAAATTATTTCCCAGAATCCCACTGGTCAGACCACTGCAAAGGATGTTGGGAAAGTGATGCTGGCCATGGGAAATTAGAGCAAAGACGTATTGAACACTGTGGCGAGGGTTTTCTCTGCAGTTTGCCATTTCTCCACATTAACTCATGGATCTTGGTCTGGCCGACTACTCCCTTCCTACTGGCTGACTATTATCCTACATCAAGACTAAGTTCAGACATCCACTCTACCAGTGAGCCTTCTCTGGCCATCCTCACTGTCTCCCAGACTCTGTTAGGTGTTCCTTCTCTGTTCCCCATGTCCCCAAATTCTCCCACCCCTCCTGTCTTCCCTCTTCTTCGCTCCCTTCCCCTCTCTTTTCTTCTCTCTCTCTCACCCTCATTCCTGTATAAATATCAAACTATTTTTATGTCTATTTCCTCCTCTTCTTGCATAGTTAATGACAGGCCAGAAGAAAATGACACTTTTGTTCTGTATCTCAGCATCTAGCCCCAGGCAGAGCACACAGTGGGACATGGTGTTTGTCTCTTCATGAACTGAGTGACTTACCCAAGGGTAGTAAGAATCCACAAGCTGCACTGATTTGACTGCTTCAGAACATGTCATTGTTGCTAAGGGTGCCCCAGGTCAGAACAGGTCATGGAAATGAAAAGACAACATGGAGTGTCCAGACACAAGCCAGCCTGCTGACCCCAAGGATGGAAGGCTGTCCAGGAACCTTGGCTTATCTTATCCATAGAACAGTCACCCATCATGATCATACCCAAGGGCCCTGTGTGTTAAGCTCCATGGCTCACTCTGGAAGTCCCTGTCCCTGTCCTGGGCTGCCTTGTCACCAGGGGTTGACATGGCTCCTTGCTCTGTCATCTTCTTCCCATCTACCATGGTACTGTCCCTGTCCCCTGTTGACAATTTCCCATGCTCCACTGGCCTGGCACTGAGTAGCAGCTTGGCTCCAGAAAGCAGGTGTTGTGGAAGTGAAGCGAGCTTCACAGACAGCGTGTTAGGCAGCGTCCATCCCTGGGGACCCGAAGCGTCAGCCATCCCAACTGCTCCTCCGGGGGAGAGCGGGCCAGGCCTGCCCAGCCCTGACCAGATGTTTGGGAAGGTTGCCAGGCTGCAGCAAGGAAAACTGCCATTCATTCAGCTAAGGTGGTGTAAGTATTTCCAAAGCCCCTTCCTCAGGGTTCTGTTTACAAGAAAGGCTAGGATCACAGGTGACCTGGGCATTAGTGTAACCTGGGCACTGCACTGCAGTCTGCAGAACGGGGGTCCTAGTGCCAGTGTAGCCACTGATCTCCTGGGGACCTGGGACAGTCCTTTAGCCTCTTTGAGTTATGTTCCCACCCTTGTTTTACAAACTAGAAAATCTGTAATGACTATCTCAGCTCTTAAAAACGGGACAGAGTCAAAGCCAGAGGCTAAATGCTGCCGGTCCTGAAGATACAGGCTTTGACAGGCTTCACAGATTATTCCAGGTAAAGGAACTAAGAAGTGAGCTCTCGGTTTACAGAGGATAAACTGAAGCTTGGGGAGATGGTTATGCTTCACAAAGCCCCCAGGGCCCATGTGCTAGAACCCAGGCTGCTGGTGTCCAGATTTGGCCTGGCCAAGTCTCAGTTTCCAGGCTTGGGCAGTGCCTTACCCTGGACCCCTGTTCTCAGCTTCAGCATGCACTGCACAACCAAGCCAGCTCCCCAAGAGATGGGGAGGGCTGCGTGTGAACTCACTTCTCTGGAGCGAAACTTGAAAGGAGCTAAGCCGAAACTCGAAACAAGACAAGTTGAGTGAGTCCTGGCCCCAAGGAAGCTGTGGGCGACTGGCCTGAGACCCAAGGCTGGAAGCCCGGCCAGTGCCTTTGATGGGGCCAGGATCAGCAGTTTCTGACAGCCTCACCCCCAAACAAGCACAGATCAGGCTAGATTTCACGCGGGCGCCCAGCTCAAAGTGAAACACAGGGCAGTGAGAATTCACACAGCCTGAAACCAAATGAGGAGAACACAGAAGTCTAATGAGTGCCCTCCAGCTCACCAAAACTGCCTGTGAGACCCACAATTCATTTCCTCCTTTCAGCCTCACTCAACTCTGGAAGTCACAGAGACTTCAAAGACAGAGCAGTGCACAGGAAGGAGCATGGGGGTCTCAGAAACTTGGCTAGAATTCCAGGTCTACCATTTAATTCTGTGCAGCTTCAAGCTAGGGACAACTTCTCTAAGCCACAGTGCGAAGTAAAGACTGTTGCAGAAATCTCTCCATGCACCAATCTGCAATGTGATTTTTATTCAATGTCCCTTTTAACTTTTGCATGGTGCTACCAGGCCTGTACCATTGACACCTTCCTTTATTAGTTTTTATTTATTTCAGACAGGGTCTCCCTATGCAGCCCAGGTTGGCCTCAAACTCATAATCCTCCTGCCTCAGCCTCCCAAGTGCTGGGATTGTAGATATGAACCACTATGCCTAACTCAACATCTTTAATTATTTTTAAAGAAAACAGTGCTATTGAGATATAATTTACTTTTCATAAAATTCACCAGTTTCAAGTGTACTGACCTCAGTTTTTAGATAAGAAAGACAAGACTTAGGGAGGGTGAACTCCCCACAGACCCCAGGCTGGAGGACAGGGATGGGACAACTGTTTCTGTACAGAGCCAGATGGCAAACATTTTTGCCTTAGGGCCTATATGGTCTCTGTCATAGTTATTCAACTCAACTCTGCCCATGGAGCATGGCAGTAGTGCAGACTAGGTAGATACATGAGTGTGGCTATGAGCCAGTAAAACTTTATTTACAGAATGTGTGATGGGGTTGTCTTGCTGGGCCTCGATGTCTGACTTTCCCCTGCTTAACACACTCATTGTTGCTGAAGGCATTTGCAATTAAACCGGATCTCCCTCCCAGAGTTCATCCACCCCCCACCCCCACTCCGGCATGCCAGCCTTTGCTGGTGCCCAGACTTCCTGAGCCTCTTCCCTCCCCACCCAGGCCAGGCCCAGTTCTTTTCTGATCCCCATGCTCTGCCCTCTTCTTGCACAGCTGGTTCCTCTTTTCTTTCTGGTTGCTGATGCAATGCTGCTTCCTGAGAGAGCCCTTCCTGACCACGTTTCAGGCCACTGGTTGAGTGGCTCCACTGTCCCTTCTTGCCCCCTTTCAAAGCACTCAACAACTCCTGAAAACCATGATTAATTTGTGCCTTCTTGTTCCCCAGCCCCACTCACCAGAGCGCAAGTCCCCACTCCCACCCCCAAAAAGCAAGGATCACCTGTATCTTGTTGTATGTCCTCTATGACTGACCAAGAGGAGATGTGCCAAATGCATTTGTGGAATGATTGAAAGCAACGTACAGTCTCTCCCTCTTTTTTCTCAATCCGTGTTCTAGGACACTCTATGGTAACCTGGACATTGACCTTGTGGACCTCGAGGGGTAGTGCTGGTGGCCAGGGCATGTCTGAACGCCTCCCTCCTTCCTTCCCTTTGCAAGCTAGCGTACATCTTGCTGTACAGATGCAAGCTAGTATCAACAGGTGATTCGAAAAAAAAGGCTTCTTTTTTCAGACCTGTCCTCCTCCAAGTTTTTAAAGAGCCTGAGAGATGGTCTGAAACACAAGATTTCTGCTATCATGAGAGAAAACCTCTCCCACAGTTCCAGGCCAATGGAGACATGAGAGTTTTCTTACTGAGGGGTCAAGGAAGAAATTCCTCATCTCCAGCACAAGTTCTAGGCCCTTCTCTCATGGGTAGAAGTAAGGTAAGACTATCACTCTTGTCTTTTTATTAATTCCTTTCATGTTGTCTGAGCAACTGTTTTTGTCCTGGAAGCATTTAGATTTTTTTCACTCATGGAAACCTGCCTGAAAAAGTGAGGGCAGATTGCCAGTTTCTCTAACCCTGAAAGTAAAAAAATAAATAAATAAAACCTCAGGCAGGCTGGTGGGAGCACGCTTAAAATGCAGACAGTTGCTCCCTTCCCTTCCATTTTCCCTTTGAGCATGAACTGGAAGGTGAGGAGCAAGGGGCCGTGGGTATGGGTTTCAGGCTTGCTCTTGTTGTGCAGTTGTGACAGTCACTTTATTCAACCTCCAAAGACACTTGTGAGTCCTGCTCCAAGGATGAAAGGGTGTCTCTGGTCAGTAGAAAACAATTAACTAAATGAATGACCCCAGCTTGTCATGGATGGTTTGTTGCTTTCAAAATATGCCCTGTTGGTCAAAATTGGACTTGGCCTGGGAAACTGAAAGGGTCCTTGTTTGTAGTCATATTGTTGCATTTGATTCCTGGCTTCCTCACTTGGTCACTGTCAGGGTTCACTTAGTGTTTTCATCTCTTGCAAACTTAGCTTTTCTTTAAGCCGAGCAAAAATAATGCCTACCAACCCTGCAGGTCAGCTTTGGTCAGTAGAGATAGAGTACGTTAAGCGGTCAGCAAGTGTCAATCTCATAGAAAGCTGTCAAGTAAAGGAAGTCGGTGTTATTATTACAGTGTTTGCTCTCATCTGTGGCCTTGGTGGTGTAGGGTTTGCCTGCACATCGTGCATACAAAACACCCCATATGTTTGATGTGAGCTCCGGGGTCTGCGACCAACCGTGATTCCAAAAGCAGATGTTATTAATCTTCTAAATGCTGCACACCAGCCATGATATCATTTAGGACTGACAATGGATGAGCTGCCTCCTTCCTTTTTGGAGATAATTATTTTGAAGCACTAGGAGAGGCTGTTTGTTTTTTAAGAGAGTTCGGGCCAATTTGCCTTCTGGGAATCCAGTGGCAGCCTGTATTGAAAACCTGAAAATAGGCACAGGCCCCAAACTAAATGAACAGACTGTCAAGGTAGAGACATTGCAACTCCGAGCAGCGCTCAGTGTGGACCTCGTAGAGAAGAGTTGATGGGGAGCCAGGCCCGGGACAGTGCCACAGCCTGGGAACATGTTCAGAGGGACGGGTGACTCTGTCTGCCACATCCTGGCTTCAGAAGAGGGAGGGGCTGTTTTCAGGTTTGTCACACCAGGAAGCCAGTGGAGGATGAGCCTTCTCCCTAAGAAGCATAGAGCTCCATTCCTCTCAGCAGATGTTTCTTGTGCTTTGCTCTGTGCTAGACATTGGGAAAAGATAGACAGTCACCTTTTCATGACCCCCTGAGAGGGACTCAGCAAGTGCTAGTGACAATGACACTGTGCTGAGTGAGGATACTATGCACTCCAGTCATTGGAGCCTTCTCCTATAGCATTGGCAAATAGGGATCCACAAGGCCACAAAAACAAGAAAGAGAATCAGAGAGGCAGGGACTACAGACAGATGGGACCCACTACCTGAACTTTGGGAAACAGAAGGAAGAGCTGCAAATTTCTTGGTTCGCCCCAGTGTCTGTATGGAGGGGGAGCCTCAGGGAGCTTCAAGCTGTGTGCTGGGGAATCTGGGACACCACAAATCTCGGAAACTTGAGTTCAATGTCAGATTGTAAACCAGAGGCTGGCTAAATGCTTGTGTCCACTGTGGCCTGTCTCAACACATTCCTCCATCCCTGCCAACATCAAGAGACCAGGGCCTTAGTTTCTAGGAAAACCAAACAGGAAGGCTCTAGATGGAAAATGCCACATAGAAGCCAAAGCCACAGTAGTTCCATGAAAGTTTTCTCCACACCACTGCTTTGAGTCACTCTCCACCTGGCTACCAGAACCTGCTTAGGATGAGAGAAGCTGGGAGGGGATTGGAGACTTCATCATCATTGGGAACCCTGGCCATCACATCCATGACTTAAGGTTATAGGTATTGATACGGGGCTCTAAGCGATCATTTCCCTAAGTCAAGGAAAGCATCTGACAAACTCTGTCTGTTCCACCAAATCCCCACAGGCTTTGGCACTACACTGTTTTTTATCAATGGGAAGCAAAGGCCATAGGTGTTTGAGAAAAGCAAGAACCCCAGCATCTAAATCACAAAGAAAAGTGAAACAGTGCAAGGAAGAGAAGGCAATTATGTAATTTAGAGACAAAGAAGATACACACATATTGAAAAAGGATGGAATATTTTAAAAGAAAACATTTGGAGCAAAAGAAGAATGTCTTGGGAATTAAAAACAGGTTAGTACTTAACACTCCTGAACTGTACACTTTAACATAGTTAACATAAGGAATTTTATTATATATATTTTACCATAATTAAATCCTTTAAAAAAAATAGTATTATGGTATTATATATGTTCATATATACATATAATATCACTAATCTACAGGATCTAAAAGAAATAACTAATATGAAGACAAATAATGCAATAAAAATGGGCAAAAAATTCTTCATAAGAGAATATAGACAAGCAGTCAATAAGAACATGAAAAAAGTGTTCAACAGCATACCTATCAGGAAAATGCAAATAGAAACTGTTATGGTTTGAATCTAAAAGCATCCCCCAAATGCTCATGTGTTAGGGCTTGGTTACCAGCTGTTGGGCTGTTAACAGTTGATTAGATCAAGAGGGCTCTAACTTCATCTATGGATGAATACACTGATGAATTAGTAGGAGGTGGGCCTGGTTGGAAGGAGTGGGTCACTAGAGGCATGCTTTAGAAGGGTATACCTTGTCACCAGACCTTCTTGTCTGTCTCTCTGCTTCCTGGCTGCCATGAGGTGAGCAGTTTTCCTCTGCCACGCCCACCATCATGAAGTTGACTTCTCACCTCAGACGTAAAAGCAGTGGAGCCAACCAAACATGGAGTGAAATCACAGTGACAAAAATCATATACCCACCAAAATGGCTAGAAATAAAAAAACTGAAGATGCCAAATGTTCACAAGAAAGCAAGGCAGGCACCAGCTTCACGTACTGCTAAGGGGGTGAAGAATGTAGTTACAGCAGAAAAATTGCTAATAAAACAGTTCAGTTTCAAAACCTTTAAACTTTCATCACCCTGTGACCTAAAACTTCTACTCCTATGCATTTACCTAATAGAAATAAAAACAAATGTTTACAAAATAATTGCACAAAATATTCATAGCAGCTTTATTCTTAATATTCACAAAGTGGGAACAGTGCAGGGCTCCCATAAAAGGGCAGTTGGGTAAACCAATGGTGCTCTAATAACACAATGAAATATGACTCAAAAATAAAAGGTGCATACTATTGATACTTGCCACCTCATGAATAAGGCTCAGAAACATACTGAGGTAACAGAGCTGGGCACAAAGAACAGATTATTTTTGTTACACAGTTCCAGAACATGCTAAATAAGCCTACAGTGGGGAAAATGAGAACAGCAGTTTCATAGTGGGTAGGGGAGTATCTGGGAAGAGGCCTGAGGAACTCATCAGATGCTGGGAATATCAGATGCTCAGGTCTTGGGACCCGAGAACAAGGAGACCTGGGCACAACACAGAAGCCAAGTGAAGGGACTTCTCAGATCGGAAAGAAAGGAAAACAGGACCAGACCAAAGCAGAAGTACAGAATGTTCCAGAAAGGATGTTTTCCAGAACAAAACAGTGCCCACGGGTGATCTGATTCTCCAAATGCATTGGAAGAAGCATGGACAGGAGCAAGTTTGGGGAAGAATTTGTGGTAGATACACAATACAATGACAACAACTTAGAAGAGGCAGAGAGCAACTCAGTGAAACTCCTTGAAGAGGTAATGATAACCATTGTGTACTCGATGACTCAGAGAGGACAGCACTGACACAGCCCTTGTGCTGCCATTGTGAGGTCAATTTAAACAAAATGTGAAATTTGTGAATACACATGAGAGATAGCCTACAAAGTTTCAGTCTCCATTTCCTATCATAGGCAGTCAATGGATAATGTCTAAAGTAATTATTTACTATCTAGCTGAGTAAGCAGGTTATGATAAGCATATGGAGGCAAGTAAGACAAAACAGATAAACATTTGAGGGTATTGCTCCTAGGACGTAGCTATTGGGTATGGGCAAGGGTAGACAGAGGTTTGCTTTTCTCTGTTAAGATCCTACTAGTGGTATTTGAACTTTAAGCCTTTGGTTTTTCTTGACTGACTTCACCCGTCATAGGACCAGTCACTCTTTAAAGTATGCTCCAGCAAGTAAATGTCCATTCAGATTGTCAGGAACTCTGACAATCTAACATACCTGAAGGTTGAGATATCTTAAACAGGTAGCCAGCATGTAGAATCCCAGAGCTGAGAGCATCCATACACAACCATGGGTAGGATATATGGTGGAGAGGTTGTAATTTGCTAACATTTGATCACATGAATGCAGAACTAGCACTAATAAGTAATACATATATACCATAAAGCCATTCAACAATAACGGTGCCATGCATACATTAGCCCTCACCTTAAGAAGCCATTTCTATACAGTGCAAGTCCTGGAAGCTAAGAACTCATGGCAGAACACTGGAGCATCATGGGAAGGCACAGAGGGGCCAGAGTGGAGACACATGGCACAATTCTTTGAATCCTCAACTCCTAGACAGCTGTGTCTGCTGATACATTTCCACTCTTCAGTGATGCCATTGGCTGGTTTAAGTGTCTCAGTTAGGGAGAAAACACAGAAGACCACAGACTGCCTATGACACCAGTGCTGCAATGTAATTCTGACTACAAGGATGATCTTCTTCCCATGTGTCCCTTTTCCCTCTTCCACCCCAACCAAATTCTTAAATAGATTCAAGTAGAATCCAAAATGTCAAGAGTTCCTGCTGCGGTTGGGTCCTGTGACAGCACTTGCCAAGGTTAACTCTTTTTAGACTTCATGTGGTGCCACGACATCAGCATCACTATTATCCTTTTTTCTTACTGCAGGGACCTGAGGTCCATACAGGCTTGGTAGCTGGCCCAAGGTCATATAACCAGTTACTGACACAGTTTAGATCTGAACCCAAGAAGCCTGACTCCCAAAGAACTACACAGGAGTTCATCACATTGGAAACTGATAAAGCGCCTTTTCCATCCACTCCCCTCCTGGCAAGATCTCTTCATAGAGGACTGAACTGTACTGCACTTCACTCATGCTGTATCTTCCTAAACAATGCAGAGAGCATTGTATATTTTCTTCCTGGTGATAAGTGTAGCTGTATTAGTTTCATGTTCTATTGCTGTAATGAATTACCACTAACTTGGTGGCTTAAACAACTCAAATATATTTTCTTACAGACACTAACACAGGTTTTACTGGGCTAAAGCCAAAATGTCTGCCTGGAGGTTCTAGGATTGAATTCCTGTCTTGGTTTTTCCAGTTTCTGGAGGACATGAGCATTCATTGGCTTCTCCATTTTCCAAGCCAGCCATGTGGCATTGTTCTATCAATTTGTTTCCCCCCTTCAAAGCTGGGAGAGTTTGTCTTGTTTTAGAATATTACATGAAGGCCCTAAGTATCACAGGATAACCATAGCGTCTAAAGGCCCATATCCTTCATCACAACTATAAAGTTCCTTTGGCCATGTAAGGCAATATAGTCCTGGGTTAAGGGGATTTGAACAGGGACATCCTTAGGGGTCCATTAGTCTTTCCTTTTTGGAGGTATGGGATTTGAACTCAGGACCCTGTGCTTGTCAGGCAGGTGCTCTACCACATAAGCCATGTTCCCAGCCCTTCATGCTTTAGGTATTTTTTTAATAGGATGTTGCATTTATGCCCAAGCAAGCCTGAACTGTGATCATCCTATTTATGCTTCTCGGGAAGCTAGGATGACAGGCAGGTGTCAACAAGTCCATGTTACTGGTTAAGATGGGGGTCTCACTTACTTCTTCCCCCTGAGCGTGCTTTAAACCATGATCCTCCTGATCTCCACCTCCTGAGTAGGTAGGATTACAGATGTGAGTCACTGTGCCCGGCTAGGGGTCCATTATTCTGCTTATCATACTAGTCAAAGCATAACAGCAGGGATGGGCACAAGAGTCTCTGACTTTAACTTTGGGTTAAGGCAACTCTCACAGGATCTATGTATGGAGATCGACCCATCAATAATGAAATGTTTTACATTCATTAATTCAAAAGCATTTGAATATCTTTCCCATAGGGCTTATTACTATCTCTCCTATTGATGTGACAGTGTTATCAACATTAGTATAGTTACTGCATTGCCAGTGTCTGTACTCCAGTGCAAAATCCTTTGGCCTTTATTATTTAATTAGACAAAATGGAGCCATATGTATAAAAGGACTTTGCAAACTCCAAATTTCTTTGCAAATACAAATCACGTTTAGAGAATTGCTGATGGAGTGATAGGAGGGCATGCTGGGTGCTCACAGATGCCCATAAATAAATGTGTAAAGGAATGAAAAGCATCCCTTTTGCTATGACTCAAGTGGAACAGAAAGATCTGAACTTAATTTAAGCTTAAGAAAAGCTGATGACTTTATTGCTTTCCAGATTTACAAAGCTACCGGACTTTGTTGAAGAATGAGTTTCTTAGGATGAAGTTGCAGTCTAAGT
The DNA here is from genome assembly GCF_047511655.1 of Castor canadensis. NCBI lineage: Eukaryota > Metazoa > Chordata > Mammalia > Rodentia > Castoridae > Castor > Castor canadensis. The sequence goes on along the minus strand of NC_133388.1, from coordinate 11,736,796 downwards.
ACAGCTCTGCAGATGGGTACAATGTTGTGGTCAGAAAGATGCAGTGACTCTGGGCCAGTGGGATGATCTTGACCCTTCCTATATCCATCCACACATCTGGACACAGAGGACTAATGAGCAAGGAAAAAAAAAACGAGTGCACACAAGCCGGATTTTCTTTATGGCATGATAGAAGGAGGCCACTTGTCTGGGAATCACATGCAATTCATCTTGAGATCTTGAGATCTCATCTTGAGGCCTCATTCTTTTACCCTGGCCTCAGCATCCCATTTGTAAATGGGAAGGATGGATTCTAAACATCCTTGCATCCCCAATCCATACTGCTTTCTCTCCATAATGAGGCCCAAGAAAGAATCCGGATGTTTGCTCTTGGTCCACTGCTGAGGATGGCATGCTCACTCAATCATCAGGTGATTTTATTCTTGGGCTAAATGTGTCCCTAATTTTAATGCTGTGTGCATTTCTGAGGATATCGCAAAAATGAAAATTCTCTTTCAGAAGTTCTAGGGCTCCTTATTTCCTGTGGGTTCCCAGGTGTTGTTAATACTGCTGCCATACTTGGAGTCATGACAATTCTCCACTTTGCCAGGTCTCAGCTTTGTTCAGGACCCTGGCCCACTGCTCTGCCACTGTCACCTCAACATCAGCAAGGTGTTGGCTGACTTATACCCTTTGAACCTCTTCATCCTGCTTAGAATAGGAGCAGAGAGAGATTAAACTTGAGTGAGGGGAGGTTTGTACCACTTGTGCTTTGTACAGGCAAGGAAGGAGCCAAGGAAATCTGGAGCCAGGACATCCTGCCCAGCACTGTCCCTCTGCTGCCTCTGACCCTGCTGATTCCTCTTTGCTGGACAGCAAGCAGCTCCAGGCTTGCAGTGCTCTGGCCTCAGTAGAATGCTCAGAGAGAGTTGGGTCACAGGCCTGGAATGATCATTTGGGAAGTGTATGTGCTTAGGGAGAAAGGAGAGGGATGCTGGAACAATCCCCATGGCCAGCAGGCAGCTCCCATTCTTCTCATGATGTTTGAGCCAGAGAGGAGAAGGCTAACTTCTGAAGAAGAGCAGAGACAGAGTGGCCCGGGAGAATTCTGAACACAACCAGCCCATCTCCACATTGTGCACGCCACAACCTCTGAGAACCCACAGTCAGGAATGTTTCCATGTCCAGGATCATGGTCGCCATTCTGGGCAAAGGATCCTCAGGCACTTTCTTTTTCTCTAGAATACAGAGTGTGTCTGTCGCTCTGCAACTCTGGATTTCACACAGTTGTGGGGATGACACACAGGCTGTCTGCCGTATGCCTGCCTCGGTTCTGACTTAGCTCAGCTGTCCAGGTGTAATTATTTGTAGTACCACCATACACCTTCCCAAGGGCTTCCCTTTGAACTACAGATAACTTTCTGTCTTTCTGATGGTGGAAAAGCAACATGCAACCCTCAGTAAAAACTGCACTTGAGGTTTTGAATTTGCATCTTTTCCAGGACTAGTGATATGCTATGTTGTCCAGTCCTCTCTCAGATGCTAGACAGCACCCTGCCCACAGCTTCATGTCAATCTCATGACCACCAGGGAGATGCCATGTTGCTAAACTGGATGGGTGATAGAGTAGCTATATTCAATGTATTTTCCATGTGCAATATTTTCAACTTGCAATGGGCTAGCAAGATATAACTCATCCTAAGCCGAGAAGCATCTGTATAATTTACAAGGATGAGTTTTGAATTAAGCCATTGCTTGAGTTCACAGCCCACCTCTTTGCTTTGAGATCTGGCATGGCCATCCAAATCTCAGTCCTTCCTTCTGAGAAATGGACTGCTGAGAGAATCAGATGAGAGGGCTGAAGTGCCAGGTTGGGTCTGGCATCAGACACATATGGAGTTACTGTTCCTATATTGCAGGAATTTCAGTGTTGATCCACCCCTTGAATTCCCAATCTTGAATTCTGACAACCAGGGAGGCTTATTCTGATATGTATATATTTTATTATTTTTCTCTTACTCTTTACCAGCTCTATGCTCAAAGACTTCAGTTCTCAGGGCAACATCAAGTCAATGCCTTTCACAGGACTAACATTCCCATTTAAAATTGGAAACAATTTGACTATCTTTGTTGTTGCTGCTATAAATCCTATTGGAGTCACATCAAATGGGACAAATTTCAAATTTCACCCATGAGACCTTGATCGGGTTTGCATCCCATTCTGAGACCCATAGTGGAAAATGGATTTCAAAATTGTGTGCACTGCATTTTGAGGCTGAATATTTTAAAACCTGAATGCATAACCAAAAACTTGGCACAGGGCAAATAAACTGTACTGACCCATATCAACTAGTGATGTCAACTCCACTTCCACCACGGTGAGTGGAATTGCTTATCTGAGAGATCACTCCCTATATTCTCATAAATTACAACAGAGAGCCGAGATTGTGTCCTACCCCTGCTATTTCTTCTGTATCTCTTTTTTTCATGGCTCTCTCACACTGCAGCCTACAAAATAAGATTACAAGAATTTGTTAATCATTAGGAACTTACCAACTGTGCATGTGTAACTCAGAAATTGATACATTTAGAGAAAAGGGCATCTTTTTATATTTACGAAATTTGAAACGGACACCATCAGGTTATGTTTAAAATAGACAATAAAGCACACCTTCTGATTCACGTCTCCAGGTAATGTTATCACAGATGAAATGGTTCATCTAGCATTAGTGGCACCACAAAACACTGTATTTTAGCTTGTTGATTACTGTCATGCCTCTAATATTCTGCAACATTGCTGAATCCCATTTTTGTTAAAAGTGATCATGTTGTCAATTTTCTAATCTAATTCCTAATCTTGGAAATGTGCCCTGATTTCTATTTCACTCAAGCCAGTAATAAGACATTGTTTTCTTGCTTTATCATCGATTTTCCATGGTTATCATTGTGTCGTCATTTATTACCGTTTATGGTTCCTAATATACATCTTGACAGCCAGGGCACATCTTATAAAATTCAGGGAAAGCATGTTGAAAATTGATAAGGCCGGAGGGTGGTGGAGTTTCTCTCATGCATTGCTTCTTCAGAAAGCACTGACAGTATAAGATAATCTTCCAGATAGTTGTCATTTGACAGCTCTGTCCCAGGCAACAATGAAGAGTACCCTTAGAGGTCAAGGTCCAGTGTGCTGGCAGACCTGTGAACAGATAGGCAGAATCTTGAGTCACTAAGTCTGTTCTCTACAATTGTATGGATCTTTGGAGATGACAAAAGCTTTCATATTTGTCATCTGTCTGATCTGTACAGTAGCTCAGGGAGATAAGAAAGACATTATTAACCCTACTTACCAGCCCAAGGAGCAGTGAGGAATTAAGGTGGCATTTTGTGGAGTTTGATATTTGAACCAGGGATCTTAGAATGAAGGACAGGATCCATCACCCTCTGACTTATGTGAGAGAAGAATAAGAAGAAGGCAAGATTCCCTGCCAGGTAGATGGGGATTGTCCCAAAAGAGCTCTGGACAGGACTGATCGGAGCTTCCTCAAGTCTCCAGGCCTAGCCAGGGCATCTGATCACCCAGACATCTAAGGCTTGGGGATTCCTTCCCTGTCTAGGTCAAAAGAGGAAATAACATGCAAGAAAGAGGGAGCTCCTTAAGATGCCTTGAGATGAGGGCCTGACTGTACTTAATTACCCCTACTTTACAGACTAGCAATTTGATATTCAAGGACAAAAGATTATCTCCAGTTATATGACCAATGGATGTTATGGTAATAAAGAAAATATTCAAAAGTTTGGTAATGAGTTGTTCTCTCTATAGATATACATAAATATATAGATATGCATTGTGTATATTTATAATGCACATATAACTGTGTATGTACATCTCTATGTATGGATGCAGGTAGATATAGATAGAAGTGGCTCTGTTTTTAGCTCTTTCTGTGCTCTTATGGATGAAATCATTCAGAATGAACTCTGTCACCTGGCTTCTTTCACCCAATATGTTGCTGGTGAAATTCAACCTCATCACACATTTTGGCAGAACTCAATGGAACAGCCCCATAAGTGAACTTTTCACCTAAAAGGAGCTGCATACTTGGCTTCCTGATTTGTATTCATGGTATTATTGGTATCTCATGAAACCAAAACTGCCTGTGAATATGAAAAGGTTCATGGGTAAAATTTATTAAGTCAGGGTTTGTGTCTGTGGAAGATCAATAGCTATCTATATTGCCTTTGATAGATCACTTAACCTCTCTGTGTTAGGAATCTCTGGTCACTTAACAGGATTTCTCTCCATTATCCATTTGAAGTGGCACTTATGGACTTGTATATTTATTTTGTCAAGTTATCTCTTTAGACTAGAAAGAGGAGATTGCTCAACTCAGGCAAGTCACTTCCAAAAGCACCCGTTAATCTAAGGCTTTGTCCCAGCAATTTCCTTCCCTTGAATAGTTTGATCATGTCTTTGCTGATGGCTCAGTTACTTGCTTCTCTCCTTCCTGGCTCTTCTCCTCAGACTGGACAATCACCCAGGGATCTTTCTACAGCCAAACCTGACCATGACATTCCTCTGTAAAGCATTCTCCATTACCCTCCAGTTGTCTATTAGATAGACTCCAAATTACATACCATGGCCTTAAGAACTCTTTACAATGTAGCCTAGCCTATCTTTTGGATTTCACACCCAGTTGTTTCTTAAACAAGCTCTCCTGTCTTAGGCTGCTCTCTGTATCTGACCCAATCATATCTCTCCCCTTTGCTGGGGAAGACCTCTCCCAGCAAGAAAGGAGAGAGCTGTATCTCAGCTACAGCAAGGTAAGTAAACCAAGGTACTCAAGGGCCCAGCCTGGTCCTCTGCCTGCTTGTGTGGTCCATGCAGTAAGAATGACTTTTGAGTTTTTAAATGGTTGAAAAAAAGAGTATTTCATGAAACATTAAAATTACATGAAATTCCAACTTCAGTACCAAATAAGTAAGTTTTGTTAGAACACAGCTGTACCACTCATTTATGTGACAGAGACTCATTTATGTGACAGAGACTACAGAAAATACCTTCTAGTTGTCTCTTGACAAAACACCTGCAGACCTCTGATCTATGCTGTCATCCCTCAGTATCTGCAGGGGGATTGAACCCAATACCTCCCAAGGATGCTCACTTTCCTTATATAAAATGCTTTGATATTGCATATAACCTATGAATATTATAATACCTAACCCAAAGTAAATGCTAAGTAAATAGTCATTAAACCATGTTTTTCAGGGAATAATGACAAGGTAGAGGGGAGGCCTATACACGTTCAGTATAATCATTTTTGTTGAATATTTGAATCACTGGATGTAGAACCACTGGAAACAGAAAGCCAACTGGATTCACATAGGACACTAAGTAAAATTTACTTTCTTGTACAAAATTCTACTTTCCTCAGTGTTCACACTGATGTCGATGTGTGTGTGCTTATAGATAGACAGATAGATAGGTAGGTAGGTAGGTAGATAGATAGATAATAGATTTGATGGAAAGATTTAAATTTTTTTGCATTGAATTATTTTTGCCCTGGGTATCGTACTCTGTTCATCCTGTATCCCAGCTTCCAATGCCTTCACACATGTCAATTAAGTGAGTACTAAGTGACATTGGCTGGTTTGGTCCACAGCATAAGCCAGTGACTGAACTAAGTGATGGTTAATGCATCTGTGCAGAGGTTGTCAGCAGACTTATGATCCAGATGCAGCACTCCTGAGGGAGGAACAGAGTGCAGTAGGTATTTACGATTCTCTATTAGCAGGCACCTAGCTGGGAGTTCCATGCTCATGGTGGCAAACAATAGGTGAGGCATGAGCTCTTCCCTCCAGAAGCAAGTCCTTTAGGAGAGGGCAAATGCTAATGGATTATTTCATTATACTTTTAGTTAGGCCTGTGCTTTTGAAGAGGAACAGTGGTATTTTTAGCCAGGATAGATGTTGACTAGAATTTTAATAGTAGAAGGAAATTTTGAGACAAGAGAGTAAGGCCTCTTCTTTGGCCATTCTAACACAAACTGTTAGACCTCATGGTCCTCAATGTTCACATTTTAGAACATTCATGTTGAAACAGATCAAGCCTGGATCATTTTATTATTTCATCTGATCTTTTAATAGATATCTTTCAAACCACTGATCATTGGAGAAACATTTTTGCTTGTTCTAATGCAGATATATCTCTATTCTAAGAACATTATTCTGAGTCTCTCCATCATAACACCCGAAGGAGACCCTTCTATCTTAAAAAGTCCTAAAATACACAAAACACAGGATCTTCCAGATATATGAGAAGATAAATCTGTGTTTCAAAGTTTGCTTTTGAAATTACTAAATCACTTCAAATAGTTTCTAAACATAATAGAAACAATATGGTGTGACTCTTGATGTTGACTTCGACAATTAGTGTGTTATTAATTAAACTCTTGAGTAATATAATAACTTGACAGTTAAAGCCCTTCTTTGCATTTAAAGTGCATGCAAACTGTGGCTCCAATTGTAAATAAACTCTACTGCAATGGGCTTAAAACTGCAAATTTAATTATTCAAAGCAAATTGTTCAATTGATGCTCTGTTCTGGAGGGATGCTTCCTGAATATTCTAGTGGGTTCAGTGTGAATGAATGTCTAAAGTAGGGTTCCAGAGTAAGGGCTTCCTTGCATACCTCTCTGTCCCCATCTCCCCCGCCCCGCTACTGCTCCCCTCACCCATTTCTCACCTCCTGCTCCATATGCTGTCATAAACTTTCCTCACAAACATGACTCAACTATGCCCTTCAATACCTGAAACATGCCAAAGATTTCTATACCTCTCAGGATAAAGATTACTGCATTTCCTCATCATGTAAGAACAGGTTCCATCCCATGCCAGGCACCTCAGCTTTTTGTCCACATCTCCCTTCTGTTCCACCACCTTGAACTCTTCACACTCCTCAGTGAGCAAAACCACTTCATGACTCCAAGCTTCTGTACATGCACTTCTTTATGCTTAGAATGCTGTTCTTTCTGTGGTGAATTCCTATTTGTCTCACAGTGCCCGGCATTGTCACAGATCATTATGCAGGAAAGAGAACAATTGGTAGATGGAAGTCTAAGTCAAGCCTAGAGAACAGGAAGTCATTAGGACTTCTCAGGCCATTTCAGGAAAGGACCCAAATCCCAGGTTGGTCACTTCCTCCAGATAACAGTCTTGGTGGCTTCTATTTGTCCCTCACAGAGAAAGACTTGATTCCAGGGCCAATGAGGTGCAAGAATCTGTGGTAACACTGTCCCTTCCCTGGGGCCTGCAGAGGACCATCTCACTACACATGAGAACAGACCTGACTCAGCTCAAGAAAATACCAATGCCAAGGACAGGACTTCCCTCCAGGACACTGGCTGACAAAACACAGAAACACATGTAGATAACTTGAGAGGGGCAAAGCAGTCCCATTGCCCTAAGTGTTACAAATAAACAATTGTAGAGATTTACAAAAGAGCATGGCCTTCCCTAGTTGGGGAAATACCCAACCTCTTCGTGGAGCAGGTAGCATTGGTGCTAAGCTTATAAAGACCATTAACTTAACACCCAATAAATACCAGGAACTAATCCATACATTGGGGCAGAACCTACTCCCTGCTCCCACACTCTCTACCTTTCATCCATATCAAACAATGAGGGGTCTTTATGTTTTATTAGAGGAGATAGTTCAGTTTAAAAAAGCAGTAATTTCCACACCTCAGTCTCTAAGCTAGGTATTTTCACCACTTTTGCCCTGCCTAATCTATCCCTCATATTATTGTCTCATTATTGCTTCCTTTAACAGAATCACTTTTTTACTTGAATACAATTTTTTGCTCCCAGTCTACATTACGTGACAACACATCAGTTATGAGGTTAAAATAAAGACAATGAAAACATAGCATTGCTATGAAATTGTATGTAGATACTATTGCCTGTTGGAATCAGAAGTCTCATGGCTTGAGGCCAGCCAGGCAGAAAGTTAGGGAGACCAAATCTCAAACAATCAGCTAAGCAGAGTGATTCACACCAGTCATCCCAGCTACACAGAACATGTAGGTAGGAGTTCCCAGGCTGCCCTGGGCAAAAAGCAAGACCTTATCTGAAAAAAAAATACCTAAAGCAAATAAAAGGTTATAGGTGTGACTCAAGTGGTAGTGTTGCCTTGGTAGCTTGAACCTTGGTAATGCCAAAAAGAAAAGAAAAAAGAGAGTGAGATTAGAAGTCTGCATTACAAAGATGTTGAAAACATATGTGCACATGGGATCCAACCTGAAGTTTTCTCCTGAAGCAAGTGAAATGAAGTTGAAAAGATCAGTGCTACCCAAGGCCATTACTGTGTACTGCCCAACACTATCTTCGGGTGCATCTTTCAGGACTGCACACTTCGGGGTGCATCTTTGCAGGACTGCATTGATAGGAAGAAAACAGCACTGGGTCACATTCAGATCTGGTTCCACAGCCAGGTGACATCCATCAGCGAGCAATTGAACCACTGAGATAAACTTCCCACACATCTACTGGGAGAATATGGTACCATCCATCTTACTCATTTCCATGAAGTCATACAACCATTACATTGCAAATTCCCATTGTGCAACTACTAAGTGCTAAACCTTTTCCTGAGCTCAGGGCTGTTGTAAAAAAGCAAATGAGAAGGCCACTGGATAGGAAAGGACTGGGAATGGATAGACAGCCATTATCATTAACATGACAGTAAGCTTACAAATGTGTCCTCTGTCTCTCCTGGTACTCTTCCCAGCCTCCCCCATCATGCCTGGAGAGGAAATTTCTTGGCCCAGAAGTCCAGGAAAGCTTGAGTTAGACCTGCTGTGGATCCTGTGACTTGGTTTCTAAAGTCTGTTCCTGTCTTTGATACACTGGTCCATACATCAAGCAAGTATTGCTACTTTAAATCTGTGCCCACTGCAATTAAAATGCCTGGGAGACAAGATCAGAAGCTGACAAGAACAGCTGAAGGACAGTCAAAATACTTTACTATGTAACCATACTTCAAATCTTAATTTAGTTTTGCTTTGCCTGCTGTATTATTTAGCTGGGACAAGCAGAAATGCAGCAAACTTCAGAGGTTGAATACTTTGAGCTTTAAAATCTTAATAGCCAGTGAGGATGGCATCAGGGTGTATGCCTTTAAGAAAATCACCCCTTTGCACTCAGCTTGACTCCTGCCAACTGTGGACAGAGCTCTCTGGCCTGTCTGAGTCTCAGTGGTCCCAATTGGCTTCATTGAGTATGTCTCAGACCCCAGTGGTGTCCAAAGAGAACAATCCCAGCCCAGAATTCCAGGTATTCCAGAATCTTCCCTCAATTCCTCTTCACCTGATACAAAGATACAGAGCATCACCTATTACAAGAGTAGCAAGCTATTCCCCATATCCTGTGCATGCAGACAGAATGTGTTCCTAGAACCCTCTGCAGATCTGTGGGACCATGACTGAATTCTAGCTAATATGATGGAGTCAAGAACGATGTGCACATCTTCCAGAGCTTCCCCAGGAAAACCTCCCCAACTCCATCCCCAAGCTCTCGCCAAGCTGCTGGCTTAGGCCAGTTGTGCAGAGGGATCTTGGAGGCAATGACGTCATGACATGGGAATCAAAAGCCTGAATCATCCCTTGGAGTACACCTGCTGGCCAGTTGGAGCTGCTTTGTATTATTCCTGATTGAGAGTTACACTTCCTCAAACACACACTCCAGGGTGTGTTTGTTACAGCAGCTAGCATTGTCTTATGCATCAGGACTTCTGCTCAGAGCACTCTCCTACTGATACTGTTAATATGTGAGTTTGGGGTAGCATGTGATAACTGAAGGGCATAAACTCATTACTTTATTGTCATTTTGTGACAAATACATACCTTCTCCACTAAAATCTGGGTCTGCAGACACAAATTCAGAATTGCATTTAACATCTCACAACAAGAATTTAGAACTAATCCAAAAATCCGGATAAGGAAATCAGAGTGAATAATTTGTATTATGGAACACATAATAAACAAATACCCTGATGTTGTGGATAGTTGAAATGGATTTTCTCACTTACCTGCCTGTTTTCCTTTAAGTTATACAATAAATATGGGTTGAGAACCTACTATGTGCTGGACTTTGTCCTCAGCTTGGGAGATGTATGGGAATCTTTACTCTATTCTATTGTACACAATAAAAAACAAATGAGTGAATATGTGTGGCAACAAGTGGAAATTCTCTAGAGAAGCAAAAGGAGAAAGAAGCTTCATAGATAAAATAATATTGAAGCAGGGATCTGCAAGAGCTGAAGGTTGCGGAGGTGAGCAACATGAACTTTTGGGGGAAGAACACTCTAGGCAGGATTAGTAGCAGATCCAAACGTCCTGTAGGAGCAGGAGGTCTGTTTGCTATAGACAGAGTGAAATGAAGACTAGAATATGGTTAGGAGATAGAGGTGGGTTAATAGTGGGGGTAAGAGTAGCACCTTAGGCAGTCACGTACCACTGAACGGATGGTCTCTCTTACTCCACGGAAAATGGAAAGCCATCGGACAGGCTTGAACAGAGAACCAACATCATGGCCGTATTTTATGACCACGTCATTCTAGCAGTTGCACTGAAAACAGACTCCAGAGCAATAGAACTGTCTTCAGTGATGGAAGTGTTCTGTATCTATGCTGGCCAAGGCATTTGTCACTAACCCTGGGTGGTGAATGACCATTTGAAATATGTTGAGCACAACTGGGAAACTGAATATTGAATTGAACTGAATCAACTGAATGAACTGAAGTTAAAACTTTAGTTTATACATCGGGGTGCACCTACTGGGTGCCAGACTGGATGGTGCAGTTCTGTTGGGACAGAGGGTAACGAGCAGCCCCCTGGACTGTGGTAACATGAACAGTGAGAGGCGAGGATGACCTGGACTTGGTGGAAGCCATGGATTTATGGGAAATCAACATATTTTGGTTGTATTTCTGAAGCGCAAATAGGAGAGAGAAGACGAGGAAGCAGAATTCCTGCAAGATTTGTGGTCTAGCAGGGGAAAGAACAGAACTACAGTTTCTTGAGATAGGAAAGACAAAGGGGAGCAGATATGGGGGCAGATGCTTCATCAGGAGTTGAAGTCTGAACCTAGTAAATTAGGGCTTCCCCGTTGAGCATCTGCATGGAGCCCTTGGAAGGGCATTCACATATATGTGTCTGGGGAGATAGAAACTTGAGAGCTGATATTTAAAGACCTGGGACTAAGCTAAGTGTGGTGGTACACACCAATAATCCCAGATACCTGGGATGGGGAGGCAATCTTAGGCAAAGTTATCAGGAGACCCTATCTCAAAAAGAAAAGAAAAACAAAAGGAATTGAGGAGGTGTGGCTCAAGTGGTAGGACACTTGCCTAGCAAGTGCAAGGCCCTGAGTTCAATACTTAGTACCTCAAATAAAATTAAAAATAAAAAATAAAGACAAAAGACTAAGTGCAACTACCTGGTGAAATGGAAATGAAAGAGGAAATAAAATAGATGAATCTGGAAGCTGAGTACTAGGGCACTTGCGTGTCTATATGTCCCAGGATGCAGAGAAATCAGTGAGTGGATATGAAGCTTAGAAGAGCAGCTGAGACAGTGTCAAGAAGGTGGAAGAGGTCACTAGGTCATCTAGCTGCTGGGCCTCCTGGAAGAGATTATGGACAGGCCATGGCATCATCAAAATGGATTGTCTGTGACTGAGAAGTGCAGTTGAGCAGATGAAAACTTGTGTGTCCTGTGTTATCAGATGAAGCATGACCTTGCTTACAGCCATGTAGGGAAGAGTAGAGTGGGGACTGTAAACTGCTAGGTATAGCTCAGCCTGGGAGGGGCCCTGAGAAGCAGGACAAGAATACACCAGAAGTAGGGTAGTGAGTAGTGAAGCAGGGATACTGGAAAACATAATCATCCTAAGAGTGAGCCAGAATCCTCTGCATCGCTGGGGATGTCCTCCTTGACTGGCCCATTGGTGATGGCTGGGCAATGTGGTTTCTTATCTCATCCAGGACATGAGACGCCCAGACTCTCTTTGATGTAGGGACCAGCTTTTCCACCAGCCGTTAGCAGAACATTACATAGTCTTACTATGCATAACAGCCCACAACTCACACGGCGGGAGGCTCAGCATCTAGCTTCTATAGCCAAAATCATCTCGTAGGCCCATGCCTGGGCAGTCACTCTGGGCCTTGTGGCTTGATGCTTTGTGGTCACCATCTCATGTTTCTCACCACTTTTTGAACAAGGCAACTTGCTTGTCCATTTTGTACCAGTCCCACATATGATATACCCCATTCTTTCAGCCTTTATTCTGCTCAATGAGAAGAATCCATGGATATCTGAGTCAGATGAAATTGCTATAAAATTTGTCAGTGCTTTCTCTCAATTTCTGCTCTTATCTGTTCATGAATTAGAAGCAGTTGCAAAGGAGCATAGGACAGAAGCCCATATATGGAGTACACTGTCCTCAAGAACAATTGATAAGATTGGTCTGGGCAGAGAAAATAGGGTCATCAGCTCAACACAATCAAGTTCATTATATTTGCATATGAGAAGACATGTATACGAAAGCAAAAGTGAGAAAAAGGATTGAAAGGATTTTCATGGACCTAGCCATTTGAACCATGGGTACCAGATCCAAGTTCTGTTCCTTAAAGGTCAAAGGACACATCTTCCTTATGATGCTCAGGCCATTTATAACAACAGACTCATCTTCCTGGCAGTTCACAAACTCTGCAGTGATCCTTATAATCCTCCCAAAGATGCATGTAAGATATGGGTAAGCCTTGAACCCATTGCCTTGATAAGAAAACAGAGTCCAGAAAAGATGGCGAAGTCTTGCAATGAGTCCCCTGAAACCAGGGACTCTGAGTTCAATACATAGAACCCAGGCTGTATTTATTGGGTAAATTGATGTCTCTCTCTCTTTCTCTCTCTTTCTGCCTCTGTAAGAATGCTGTCATTTTAGCATGAGCCAGAAGGTGAGTAGTTTTTTGAAACTCTTTCTATAAAGAATTTGTGAAGATGGAGACTGAGGACCAAGTCTATCTATTCTGGCATCCACACCACAAGAATGCACAGTCAGCCCTGCTCCCCAGCTTGCTGTGTGTTTACCTTAAATTTCACCTCTGGCAATAAGCCTCACACGGAGAAAAGTAAAAGACACTTTCTCCTTCCTACCTTTAGTGTCACATCCCACTTTAAGCAAGCAGGCCCCACAGGGTCCAACGTGTTGCTCCTGTCTCTGAAGTCCAGACTGGCTGTGGGAGGCTTAGCTTACACGCAGAGCTCTTTCTGCCCAGAGGCGCCCTTGAACCCAGGCCTAATAGGGCAATGTGCACTCCACAACTCCTTGCTTTAATGAATCCATTTAGGCAATAAATGTCACTTCTCCCACACAGGTTTTGCACAGGAACTAAGTGCCAAAGGGAGTTTAATTAAAAGCTAACAATTCCCCAGCCTGGTGTTGACCAGTGAAGCTGAGTCTGATTCTGCAGTGAGAATTCCTGCTGTTGGCTATGTGTAAAACTTATGGGTCAGCAGCTCAGGCAACAAGGTGACCTCTACCCTGGCCACATAGTGCCTGATGTCACTTCCCAAGTACAGCAAGAAGGCATCTCCTGCCTTGAAGAGATTCTGGCTGTGTCGTGCTCAGCCAGGGATCAGACTTAATGCTGGCGTTTAGAAGACTGTAGTCACAATCTGTTTTGGTGGCTGGCTTGTATTCATTAGCCACTGTTGGCCAGTGGGTTTACCTGTCCCTGAATGACCAGTCTCCATTCTCCAGGGCCCAAGTGTGACACCACCAGCCTTGACCTGCTATGCCCTCATGGTACCTTGACAGATGGTTGCTGTATCTATTTGAACACTCACTTAAATACTTTGTTACACAATAACAATAACTAGTAATAGTAATCAAATGGGGAGTATGTGCCAGAAACTTTGCAAAGCATTTTGTACACATTCAGTTTTTAAAATACTATTTATTAATCAAATGTCCAGGCACTGGGCATGCATTGGTTAAGGGACCTGCCAGCCATGGCCAGTTCTTACTTAGTTCTCCTAACAAACTCCTCATTATCCTACTTTATGGATGAGAAAACTGAGGTTCAAATCACACACAGCTGAGACAGAAAGTCACCCTGCCAGCTCCCTGCCTGTGCTATCACCATGTGACACTTCTCCCTCCTCTAGGAAAACAGGCTGTCCACAGCCTGGTAGATGGATATTGTTGCTCAAGCTGGGCTGTACCCTCAGTGAACTAGCTGAGCTTCCAAAATTATTTAAATAAATAAATAAATAAAAAGGAGCCAGGAAGAGAGGAAGGGGACTGGGCGAAACCACTGTCACCAAGGAGGGGAGCATGCAAGCATGTTACCAAAGAAAGGAGTTAGGGAACTGTGAAATGGAGACTCTACACCAGGTACCCCTGTGACCCTCTACTCAGATGAACCAGGAATTATAGGGTAGAAAATCTCACACATCACACCAGCTAACATATAGCACTGGGGTTGATTCCATAAAACAGCTGCTTGAATAAACCCAGTGGACACAGTGCAGGAACCTTCTGTGTGTATCCAATTTCCACATCCTTGTGGATTTTGAGCAGTCCAAGTTGGCATCACAAAATCCAAGTTGTACCTCCTGCTTGCTATTTAATACTGCGTCATGTTCCCAGCTGTGTTCTGCAGACCTGCAAAAACACAGCAAAATCCCAATTAGGGAGGCAAGAGAAAGGCATCCAGCCCTGCCACACTATAGGTACTGCCTGCCTCTGTCCTGTGGTGCTATAACAGAATACCTGACACCAGGAAGTTTATAACAAACTGATTTGTTTTTCTCAAAGTTCTGGAGGCTGGGAAGTCCAAGATCAAAGGACTGGTGTGGAGAAGTTCTTCCTGATGTCTCATAACATGAGCTGGGAGTTTGGGGGGTGTGGCAAGAGACTATAAATAACTCCTATGATAATCATATTAATCCATTCATGAAGACCCAGCCTGCATGACCTACACACCTCTTGAAAGTCATGCCTCCCAAACCATCACATGAAATTTCCTGTTTTGAACAGGACAGGTCTTCAAACCACAGTAGGCATACATGTTAGAGCAATAAAATAAGAGCTGGGAGCCCATATTTGACCCTTGCCTCTTAGGAGCTCTCTGTGTGTCCTTAAGCAATTGACATCTTCCTTGAGCCTCAACTTCCTAACTACAGGGTTATCCTGTAGTTAGGAAGGGACCTTATGAGATCCATTGCCTATGACCTCATAAGGACTAAACAAGGCAATGTGCATATAGTCAGTGTCCCATACTTCAGTGGCACTACAACCACACTGCTAATCATGCTCGTTGATTTTCAATTTTATCTCATATACAGTCCTCAGGACTCTGTTCACTTCTTAAAGACCTGTTTGCCCTGACAATCTGTTCTTGTGATTAGCACTGTAGAGGCAAATAGGCATGTGTACCCAGAACAGCACCCAGTCTCAGTGAGAATCAGTGTTAAGTGGAGGTATTGTCAGTGCAAGGCTGATTGCTGTGATAGATGGGGAGACAGTGACTGGCAATTCCCTCTCCCTGAAAAAGTCAAAGAAGATGTCTGAGCCCTACTGGAGGTGATGCATGAGCTGAGCCTTGAGGAAAAGGGGAATATGCCAGGCTGAGATGTGAACAAATGGGCAAAAAGGTGGCACACAGAGAAAGGAATGACTGTCCTGAATTTGTCACAAGGAGATGCCGCAAGACTTGAAAAATGAAGAAGTTTCAGGTTAGGAGGCAGACACTGTACTTCTGGCAGAAGAATAAAAGTGAGTGGTCATAAGAGAGTCTGAGAATGATTGGAGATCCAGGTCACACAGAGCTGAAGGATGTGTGGAGAATCACTTTCTAAGGAAAATTCCTTCAAGAGAAACAAAGGGAAAGTAACCTGTATAGTATGTGACAACTTGGACACCTGTGGACGAAGCAATATAGACCTAAGATAGTAGTATCAGGAAGAACAGATAAATGCTGATGACATTCAACTCCACTGGCTATTCAGTAATAAAACAAATGATCTTCATTTGCAGAAACTTTGAACAGCCTGCTCCAAACCACCCTCCCTTTTCCCCTTTCTGCTTTGCTGCCTCATACCAATTTTTTTCAGGCAGATAGTTCTACACTATGACAATTATGAGCAAATCCAAATGAGTCATGGAAATTGCATCCTCCTTGCTTGGGACTGGTGACGTGGAGGCATGTGACCTGATATTGGCCAACGAGCTATAAGAAGAAATCCTCTTGGGTTCTGGAAAATACTGAAAGAAGAAATCCTGATATGTACTTGTCCTCTTGTTAAGAGATACACAAGAAGCGACATCCCTTGTTACAGATGAATTGCCTCTCCTGAAAGGTGTATTGTATTAGACTCCTAATCCCCAGGATGTCAGAATATAATCATAAACAGACAGACAGATAGATAGAAAGATAGATAGATAGATAGATAGATAGATAGATAGATGATAGATAGATAGATAGATAGATAGATAGATAGATAGATAGATATAGAGATAAATGTAACTGATAGATATAATTAGCTAAGATGGTATCATAGAGGAGTGGAGTGTCCCCTAGTTTAACATGACTATTGTTCTCCAAGAAGAGCAGAGAAGCGGAGATATGGGAACACCATTGGAAGACATAGAAACCCATGTGATGATGGAGACAGAGATGAAAGTGACACATACCAAGAAGTACCAAGGATTGCTGGTGAGTGCCAGGAGCTAGAGGTGGCTGGGGGGATTTCTCTCCCACAGAGTTCAGAGGGAAAATAGAGTGTGACATCTTGAGTTCCAACTTTCAGCCTCAAGAACTGTGAAACAATGTATTTCTGTTGTATGATAACCACTAAGCCTGTGGCATTTTGTTACAACAGCCCTAGGAGAGAGAGATACACCCCTCATTGCTGAGTCTTCCAAAGCAACCATGTGGAACTTGAAGGAAAAGTGATGGAGGCCCATTCTGTACGCCAAGCATGGTAGAGGGAGAGCAAAAGAACTTGCAATCTTACTTTCTGGACAAAGCTATGTTGTTACTATTATTTTTTGTGGTGGGACTGGAGTTTGAATGTAGGACTTCAAGCTTACAAAGCAGAAGCTCTGCTGCTTGAGCCACACCTCTAGTTCCAGGACTGTATTCTGCTGATGCAATTGCAACCTCCCCACCATTTGTCCTCTCCTAGTGTGATGCAATACATTGGCCAGTCCACTTGGTTTGGCTTCCTAATATTTGCTGCTGAGACCATCCTAATGGATATGGTCAGGATGAAACAGCCCAATATAATGAGCTCTGCATCCCACCATCCCAGAGAGGCTCTTAATTTGAAACTCTGCAAAGACAAAAGGTTTTAAGAATTTCTGTCCTCCCATTCTTTGTAAGAACTTTATGTGATTGCACAACACGTGTATACACAATATGTTCAAAGTCATTCTCCATTTTCTTTCCTAAAATAACACCCAAATATTTGTGTCTGTGCTGGGCCCCTCTGGCTCCTCTTTTGTCCTCTGAGTCCGAACTGTCTCCATACCTCTGGGTTGAACTGAAAAGGACACTCTTGCTTCAGTGCCTTCATTCATTAAGCCACATTCTCTACTCAACACTTCCTAAAAACACAGTTGTTAGTAAAATGTGTTTCTACAAATGGCTTTACTTCTTCCACTTCCTTTTTTATCTTGTGCACATCGTCGGCTCTTTGCTTGACCTGCTGACAACAAAAGTGCTGGAACAATGGACTGATATGCTGTCCAACTTCTGTGCCTTGTGTCTTCTTTGCTCTCTGCTTTCTGTTTAGAGACAGGGTCCTGAGGTGGCTTGGAATTAGAAAGACAGTATAAGCCTCTCTTGCAAGAAAGAAGCATCTCTTGCTTGGGGGCATCATGGAAAATGGATTCACCATTGAACAAATCAATAGTACTTTCTGGGTCTACCCAGGATGCTATCTTGATTGCCAGAATTAAACATCAAATGCATCCACACCTCTAAGCAATCACCAAACTCAAGAGCAACTCAGATACCTGGCTGTTTCATCAATTGGGCTCCACATAGCACAATAGAGTGAGAGCATTGGTACTCATGGCATGTGTCCATGGTACCATGCATCTGACTAGGGACTTTAACTTCCTACAACAGAAAAAAATGGGGGAAATGCTGTCATTATCCACAACTTACAGACAAACAGACTGAACTGAGGACAGGCTGACTGTCTTATCCAAAGTTACACAGTAGGCATGTAGCTGAGTTGTGGGTTGTATTTCCTGGGTACATGTTGTCATGAAAATTGGACCAGAGAGATTGAGAGACCAGCAAGCAGCAGAGCTGACAAAAGCAGGGAGGAAAAGAAACAATTGTGAGCAGATGCTGAGTTCTGAGTGCAAAGGAATGAGAAAGACCAGAGGAGGAAGAGAAAGCCTCAGGAGCGCTGACCTTAGTCACTGAGATTTCTGGGCTCTCAAGAAGTGGAAACTCATTTATTGATCCACTAAAGTGCAGAAATAAAAATAAGGAGTCAGAAGTCCTCGGTCTCTTTTCAGTTACATAGAACTGCAGAATATAAATGAGGTGGGAAAACTGACATATTATTATTATTATTATTATTATTATTATTATTATTATTACAGACTGGATCTGGAGTAGCCAGAGCTGACTTCAAACTCCAGATCTTCCTGCCTCAGTCTCCCAAGTGCTGGATTCCAAATATGCACCCCCACACTCAGCTAGAACTAATGTACTCAATGGCCATTGTGCATGCATGGTGCTGGATGCCTGAGGAACACAAGCTCATTTCCCTCCACATGCCTTGCTAGGTAAAGATCCTGGGGCATAGGAGGCAGAGCAAGTGTTCTCACCAGCCCAGCTGCCATGAAGAGGACATTGCCTACCACCCAGATCCCGTGCATGGCTGCTTGTGTACCTCGCATCCAGGGTTCCCCAGAATCTGTGGTGCTTGGGACAGACCCAGGCAAGCACAGCATCAAGCAGACCCAAAAAGATCTATAGTGTGGGATATGGGGAAAGCAAGCTCATCACACAATGTCACCACATGGCCAGGGCACATCTGCCATGGATGTGCATTGTCTCACTGTGTCCAAGTGTTGGACAGATAGATGACCACCCTTATAATCATATTCCCTCTGCTCTTCCTTTTGTACTTGACTTCTCTCTCTCTTATTCCTTCAACTTCTCTTTCTCTTTATCTTGGTGTCAGTAGGTCCGCAGTAAAGTATTGTTTCTCTCTTCCCATTTTCTCTCCTCTCTAGTTGCTCTCCATGTTTACAAAATATACTGTAGACATTGAGGGAGAAGAATACTATTTGAGCAGCTTCATGCTGACCTGTTTGGTACTTGGCTGACTCATAAATAGATAGATCTATAGATGTGAGAGAGAAAATATAGGTGTCTATCATCCATTTGTTGACTGATCTATCTATCATCTATCTATCTGTCTATTTACCTACCTACCTACCTGCCTATGGACCTATCTACATATCCATGTATTCATCCATCTGTCCATCTAGT
This sequence comes from Castor canadensis, assembly GCF_047511655.1. Lineage (NCBI taxonomy): Eukaryota > Metazoa > Chordata > Mammalia > Rodentia > Castoridae > Castor > Castor canadensis. The sequence continues at coordinate 11,717,235 of NC_133388.1, read as the reverse complement.
AGAAGTGAAAGATACATGTATCCTCCAGGTACCTGTGTGTGAAAGAGGACAGGTAGCACTGTCACATACCCCTTTCGCATCTCCTTGCACAGTTCAGCCAAATTTCATTCCATCTACCATTGCAAGGCTCTCCAGGGAGAACACCCTAATGGAATCATGAAAAGTACATCCACCAGGTCTTTTATTTTTACTTTTATTTTTGTAAGGCTGAGTTCAACACTGTTGGTGGCACCAAAAGCAACCACTGCCACTAGTTGAAAAGTTAATTATGGATTGCCCCTTGAAATAAAACATAAGTTTTATTGGAAGTTGAAGGATAAATCAAAACAGCTGGAGGGAGAATGTCACGAAACTGCTGTGATGAAGCCCATGATGTTCTACTTAGAGTCAACATTCCTTTTATTTCACTTTTCTAAGGCCCGAGTCTGCTGCGCAAAAGTCATCATCCCTTTCATGTGGGACAAAAGAGGATTTAGAAAGGGAGTTTTCTTAAATCCATGCATTGAAAATGCAGCTTATGGGAACCCAAAGAAAATACATTTTGCCTTTTCTTTCAGTGGGTTGCTCATAATTGTGACTTTCTATGAAGCCCTTCTGTAGCCATCCTAACCATCCAATTAGCTAACTTCATTTCTGTGTGATGAAAGAGCCTCTCTCGCTGAACATACGGCAATTATTAGGATGCCTCTGAAATCATTTTTTCTTTTTTTGGGTGATAGTGGAGTCCTCCAGATGAAATAGGTTTGATTTATAGAATCCTAGAAGATATCTATAAATAAACCCTATAGTAGATGCAAAATCTCATTACAAGGAACAGTTTTATTAGCATATCCATTGAGCAAAATGCTGCATGATGTTAATGTTAACAAAATTAAACTTCAGCCATTTCATCAACAAATAATTTCTGTACTCTGAGGAGAAGGCATCATCAAGGTAGGTACAGAGGCTGCATCTCTGTGTGTGTGTGTGTGTGTGTGTGTGTGTGTGTGTTGTTGTTGTTGTATGTTCGCATGTTCCTTTTACTTTCGGAATTGACATGATCACAGGAAACTACTTCATCACTAACTCAATACATAATAGAACTAAGATTGATGGAGAACTTTCTACATGCCAGGTTCTGTTCTAAGCAATTTACGGTTACAGGTTAAGTATTTCTTCTCTGAAGTGCTTGGGACTAGAAGTGTTTCAAAGTTTGGAATGTTTTTCAGATTTTGGAATATTTGCATATACACAATGTGGTATCAGAGGGACAGGAACCACGTTTAACACTAAATTCATTTATGCTTCACAGATCCATTCCACATGTAGCCCAAAGGCAATTTTATACAATATTTTTATATTCCTGCCATTCGATCATTCTGTCATATTAGGTCAGGTCAGAATTTTCCACTCATGGTGGCTTGTCAGTGCTCAAAACATTTCAGCTTTTGGATGTTAGATTTCTTTTGGATTAGTGATAGTCCCCTTATAGTCTCTCATTTAATCCTGACATCAACCCTTAGAGGTAAGCACTGTTTCCTTCTTAGAAGTAAGGAATTTGAGAGCAGAGCTGGTAGGCCAATTATTCCCATTCATCTAGATGGTAACTGGTTCAGTGGGAATAGATCATAAAGCACATAGGATGAAACATCCTTTATAAAACAACAGGCATCTGTTTACATATCAATGTCATAAAAAATTGATGCTATTTTGAAAGATTGAGAAAAGTTTCACTCAAGGGAAAAATTCCAAGAGACAGTGGAAAGGGATAAAGCTGGGCAGAAAAAAATATTGCAAGAAAAAGGAATAGAAAATACAAGATGTCGAAAGATAGAAGTTGCAGTATTTTTATAAAAACAACAAGCTAGGTGGGACAAAAATAAATCCTTACATAATGCACAGTGCACCAGTAAAACGTGGGTTCAGAATAATACACCTGCAAAAACGTGTATAATACAAAGCTGAGTAATAAAAAACTTTTTACTAAACAAATCACCATAATGTAAATAAACAGGAACATCCCTGACACATTCTAAGAGACTACAGGGCCTTTTCTTTGTTGTGAGATTATGGGTGATTTGTAGTTCCAGCTGTTCATTATTCTATAACCTAAGTATTTTTCACACTGGCTATGTATTTATAATGTAAAGGAGTCATACAAATGTGAAATTAGCAAGAGATGAAAGGACTTTGTTTTTTACCATCATTTTCTTTGCTTTGATGTTCAAGAGTCTTAATGCCCTCCAGCAAATACATATTATATCACCAAAGCACAAGTGAGGCAGGAAGGATTGGCCTGGTTTCACAGTTTGCCTTCCATCAAAGGCAAGGGCACAGTGGCCTGAGAATAAATGTAAATTCAGGATGCCTGCTGCCTGTGGGGTGTCAGTGGGTGTAGTCAATAGGTGAGGCATTGAATGTAACCATGACTGTAGTGCTACATTGACAGAACTAGCTATGGGGAATGCTGGAAGGGATGGAAATTCCATGAGTTCCATAGCTGTTGGGATGTTAGGATATGGGTTCCAGCCACCATTTTGAACCAAGCAGTTTTCCTGAAAGGCTTCCTCTCTGTTTCCCTTTCTCTCTCTTTCCCCTTTCCCTTCTCTCAATCTCTCTCTCTCTCTCTCTCTCTCTCTCTCTCTCTCTCTCTCTCTGTTTCCCTTCCTCTCTCTTTCCCCTTTCCCTTCTCTCAATCTCTCTCTCTCTCTCTCTCTCTCTCTGTTTCCCTTCCTCTCTCTTTCCCCTTTCCCTTCTCTCAATCTCTCTCTCTCTCTCTCTCTCTCTCTCTCTCTCTCTCTCTCTGTCCCCCAATCTCTCTCCTCCCTGACTTTCACATTTGCACTCCCTTTTGGGGGGATGTTTTCCTGTAATAGAGATTTTCCCAAAATCACACTACCACTTAGAGATAGCGCAGACTGTCCCGTCTTCTTTGCTCTTCCCTCATTCTATTACTGAAATCTGTTGACTTTCTCTATTCCACTGTGCACACCCTTTCCTTCTTTTCTTGCTTTTTCAAACCATTTCCCTTCCAGAGGTGAGGGCCAGACTCTGAGCCTGTTTCCTCTCTGTTCTGCCTCTTTCATGAAACACTTTCCCCACAAACATAAGGCATTCCTGAATAATGAGTAGAAAAACCTTTCCTGAGTCTGTTTTTCCAGTAAAATAGAAGTTAAGCCATGGGACAATAATGACTTATCTGAAACAAATTCCTGCCCACTTTGGGAACAATGAATGGGGAGTTACATCCACCACCTGGAAACACCCATTAGAACTAAATTTGGTTTTAAGACAAGCCTGCAGCACAGTTGGCATCCTAAAATCCAGCTTTGGAGTCAAAGGTCACTGGAGGGCTTTGCTGTTTTCACTGGTGTAATTTTGAACCAAAGCTAAGACTTTAGCAATGCACAAAAAGCAACTCAACCTGGCAAGAGAACATGCACTTTTCAGACTTTCTGTGAGAACAAATGCAGAAGCACAATGGTAACTCAATATTCCATTGCCTTTTATTTTGCAACAATTTTCAATTTGTATGAATTCCAAATTATGTGAATTGTAATAATAGTTTTGATGATAATGTTCAACTTCCTGGAAAATTTCACATAACAAAGGATGATCAAGGAGAAGAAGAACACAAACCTTGCAGAACTGAATTCAAGGAGACAGACTTTTAAACAATGAGAATGAGGTAGAACAGTTTGCCCAGCATGACTCTGGGACTGTCACTCCAGTGATTATTTGAATATCTCCCAGTGGACACCAGAGATCATAGCTGAGCAAGGAGAGACTCAGGGAAGGGTCTGTCCCCCTTAATGGTCTCCTGGGATGCCTGAGCAGGCTCCAGAGGAGCTGACCTCATTCATGGGCAGGGATCAGAGAGCAGAGTGTGGGTAGTGTGATGTGGACCCTCGAGATTTCATAAGGAGTCATACAAATAGCTTGGACTTTGGGTTTTGGACCAGCAAAGTTAAAAGTCAAGTCCTGTCTTTATCTGCTTGCTAGATGTGGGGACTTCATTGAAGATCCTGATTTCTCTGAGTCTTGAGCATAAGTGCGGGAAGACACTTACCTTGTCATGGTGACTATAAGGTTTGGAGATGACATGCGGCAACGCAGAGCTAGATGTCTAACAGGGAGCAGAAACTCATTAGACACAGTCTGTAGCACCTGCTTATTCATCAGCCAAAAGCCCCTGGCCTGAGCCAGCCTGTTCTTCAGCTTCTCCTCCCAGCCTAGACTCCCATGGCCTGTTTTCCTGCCTGTGACACTGACTCGTTCATCAAATCTACTGGTCTTTATGTAGCTTTCCTGTCCTTTTTAGATTCAATACAGGCCCAGTGGTAGAAGAGGCAGTGGGTTAAACCAACAAGCTGTGGGCAGCAGCCACAGAAGGAGAATCCAGCACATATTTACAGCAATAAGACATCAGCAAAATTAGCTTCACTCCTCTTTAATAGACAAGAAATGGAAGTTCAGCATTTACCTGCTTGGCCAAAAGACACACAGGTAGGAATGGCTGGAGTTTGCATTTTGCCCTGTCAATCAGTCTAATGCTTTGAAAAATACATAGATTTGCACATCAATGCATACAGAATGGACAGGGACCCTATCTAAACCATACACAATAATTTTAGCAAAAGAGATAGCTCTTTGCTCTAGGGAAATAATGATATCATCAAATGAACAGAGCATGAAGTCATGGAAGAGGAAACCAAGCTAAAGCAACATTCAAGAAATTCTCCAAATCCAGGGAAACCAAGGACAATGGTGGGTGTCAGGTTGGGAGTGGCAGGTATGAAGTGAGCATCTGGTCAGAATATATAAAAACTCAATTGATCATCTAGATTTGAACTGTAGTTCCTTCTCTGTTCTCCACCAGCCCTCCAACCCTCTCTACCAAAAACATATGAACAGCTGAAAATACCAGGTAGTTACTAGTTAAACTACCTGGTTGTTAAATACCAGGTGACTACTAGAATAATTCACTCTCCACCAGATCCTTGGTGGCTCACAGGCCCAGCTGGACACTGGACACAATCACAAGAACCAGTGACTCAGACCCCACCAGGTAGCCCTGCTGTCCTCCTCCCCATCAGCATATGGAAATGGACACTGCTCCTTCTGCTCTCCCCATCACTCCTGAATCTTTCATTTGCTCCTATCATTAACAGAAACAGAGTAATAATACAAGGACTGAAAATTTAGGATAGGTGACTGGGCTGGTGCTCAAACTGCAGACTCACAGAGTCAGTCTGGCAGAAGCCAACAGGGACCTTGGAGGCCTCTGGCCAAATCCTCTCGGCTGCCTGTAACCCAGAGCTAAGGCACATTGCAGTTAACAGATTAGATCATCCTTCCCCAGGTCACAGAGATTCATCCACCCTTAGGAGAAGTTAGAAAACTGAGGCTTCAGACTGTGTCAGATCTGTGTGACTCCAACAAATAAAGATTCCTGGAGCAGGAGGCTGCAGAGTCCAAACCCCTCTCTCTGTATGTTTGTGTAAATAATACTTCATGAGGAACAGAGCCATGTCCATTCATTGACATATTCTCTATGGCTGCTTTTCCAAGTGTAAGAGAGATGTGTAGTCTGGAAAGATGGAAATATTTACTATCTGCCTTTTACAGAAAATAAGTTTTCTAAACCCTGAAGAGGGACGATTACCCAGGTAGGTGTCTCAGTAGGTAGACACCTTTGTGTGACAAGTTCTGAAGGGACGCTAACCCTGGCTAGTCTGCCAAATAAATAAAATATTATAGACTTTCCCAGTCAAAGGCACAGGGTACAAGAAAGAAAGAAAAATAACAATAAAAGCGAATCCCATCGGATTTATTGTTTGAGCCCTGGAGCAAGCTCAGTGCATCTAAAGAAGTTTCCTCAGCCTGTTAGAGAGGGAACCGTGGGCAGAATGGGGGGCAGATGTAACACAGGGTGCTGAGGACCATTGGGGATGGATGCTGAAACCCAAGATCTCCATCCCTAGGATATCCGAAGACCTGCTTTCACCGGACTGGCGGTCTCTGGCATCTGAGTCCTACTTATACTGATGTGGGAGGGGAGGGCAGAGCAGGGGGTGTTGCTGTCGCAGTATAATTTGCAATTGAAATAAGATTGATGTATTATTGATGCCACGAGCCATTTGGGGCAATATTTATTTACTCCTGTTCAGGCTGAAAGGTCTCACAAGAAAAAAGAAAGAGAAAAGGAGAGAAGGACAGGGGACTGGTGAAAAGAAGAAAGCAAGAGAGAGAGCAGCCGACAGAGAGTAGGAAAGAAAAGGGGAAGGCGCGCTTTTCTTCCTCTTTTCTTTCTTTATTTGATGTGTTTGCCTTCACAATTTCGAAGTTCTCACTAATTCCATCTGTCCACAACAGAGCCATCGACGGCGAGAAAAAGCATTTCCATATGTGCAAATTAGCATCCAGCCTCCCTTAATCTGTGCCATGGTCCTCTGAAGTAGATGGCACGCTGCCTGCCAAAACCACTAATGGGATCCGAGTAGAGATGGGATTGGCTGCTCTCCCTCCAACTCCAATCGGTCCCTGTCACCCCCTTGTTTCCTCTCTGTACTCATGGTGTCACTTTGCACAACTTCCCACAAACACATGTCCCTCAGCATCCCTGCTCCCTTAATGAAGGCCCTCATCTTCATTAAGATGTCTGCCTCCCTTCTACCGTGAACAGATTTCTCAGAGGCACGTAAGGTCATCTGATCACCCCTAGCTTGCTCAGCCAGGCTAGCTTCACAGGGTGACAGACTTCAGTTCACTGTCTGCTCCAAGCGTGGCCCCTGGATCCAGGGAGCTTCAGATCCACCAGCAGCTGGAGCTCTTCCTCTTCCAGTTCCCGATCCTTGTCCAAATCTGAACCTGATCCCTTCCCTCTGCTTCTGTCTTGCTCTGGACATGGTGCTCATTCATTTATTGACTCAAAAAACATTTATGAAGTGGTTAGGAGTTCAAGAAAACCAGAGACAATGGACCCGAGTCCTCATCTATGAAATTTATGCTCTGTGGAAAGAGCAGACAGGCAAGGTGCAAGGAGAAGCTTGGGGCATGTGACAAAGCTTGGCCAGGTGGGGAGAAGCAACTTCCCTCGGCTGGTGTTTCTAGTCCGTTGACCTCTCCTTAGAATTTTGACTGATCCCATTTCTTTCACACACTCAACGTGACCCCCTTGAGTGCTTGGTCCCACTCTGAATGCATGGTGTCAACCTCCTTATCAGACCCCAGTGTGAAGCCTCCCAGCCTGGACTATATTTTTTCCTACAAACCCCTTTGAAAAACCTCTACTTGCCCACATCCTACAGAACACCATGGAAGGTAGAGGAACCAAGAGGGACAGGCTTCAAGGTCACTGAGCTCCGCAAAGCCTCCCCATGCCATGCTACCGCCCAGTGATTTTTCTCCATTCTTAGAAAGTTCCTTCCTGCTGCCCACAGCATTGCTGTGCTTGTTGTTTCGTTGTTACAAAAAGGAAATGCCAAGGGTATATTAGGAGAAAAAAACATCCCTCCTGCCTTTTTCTTTTCCTGTGTGCCCTTTGTACTCCATTTGGATATTGAAGTGTAAGAATCAAGCAAATAAGTACATCGATAAAGAGCTGACACTCCGAATGCCTCTTGAGGAAAAAGGCAGCCTCATACCATCTTGGGGCACATTGATTCACCAGGAGGTCAATGTCATTGGTAGTGAGGTCTCTTAGCTCACAATTTCTACACCTTGGTTTGCACTGTCTTCCTGATGCTCCTGCCTTCTCCCAATGCCATCTTCAGCCCACTTGAACCCTCAGCCAACACCTGAGACTAAGTGCCCTGATACATTTCTGAGATAGCTGCAGAGGACTGTGAGCCCTCACTCTGTGAGCTGTTGCATGATGATTTGACTTCACCCTTTACTTACAGCCCCACAGTCCTTACAGGGACTTCCACTCCAGTTGTGGAGAACTTCAGAGAATGATCTAGAAAGTGCCAGAATTTGTCGGCCAGAAGTGGGGAACCTCAGAGAGCACATTGCTTTCCTTTCTGACTCTCCATTTTACAAAAGAGAAGAGGAATTCCTGCGAGACAGATGAAGGAAACAAGTACTAAACCACAGCCAGGCTTTGGACAAACTCGTGTCACTCTTCAGGACATTAAATTCTGCTTTCAGAAGCCCAGATGACAGAGTTGGAAAAGCAGAAGAGCAGCCTCCAGAACCCATAAAGATGAGGGACATGTATGTATTCCAAGAGGATAAAGGGCAGCCCTAGTTACAGGGGTGGGAAGTCATGGGGAGAGATGACACAATATCAAAACTCCTCCCTTGAGCCTCAAAGCTGCCTAAATATGACACCAGTTGTCTCAAGGTGAACACCAAATCAGGAGAGTTGGACTAACAATAGAATGATATACTTGCGACCATCAGTAAAGCACTTTGCAGAGCACCAAGCCCTGACCCCATCTCCCTGAGGCAAGTGTCAGTTCTCACTCATCTTCTACAAATGAAGAAGCTAAGTCCTACAGAGTACAGCAGATGGTGTCCGCTCTCATGACTTATATTGAGCAAAACTCAAAGATAGGATGGACTTCCTACTTTTCTGGTCCAATAAATCATTATCATAAATCCTCTGTCACCAAAGGGACAGGAATGTTTTCACACATTTCAGCTCTATACAGGGCTCAGAGTAGAGCAGGAAAACATCCTTCAAAAAGGCTGAAAGTGCAGGGGTCCCTAGCCGTCAGTAAATATCCAGGTAGCTCACAGACACGCCAGAAAGACACACTTGTGATTCCCAGCTGGCTCTCTTGCATTGTGAATCCGCGCCTCTGCCTAACCTGCTCTTCTCCTCTTCCTCATAGATAGTAATGGAACAGTTGGACAAATAGATTTAAGAGAAGACCCTAAATGCAAACCAACTATCACCTTGTCTGTGAGCCCCTCAGCAGCTCATTGCCACTTCCAAGTGCTCCCCAAAACCTATGGTGCATAAATTTATTATCATGCCTACATCCTTGGTTAGGTTCTGAGTCTTTATATACCTTACACATCCCTGTCCCTGGCACACTGATGATGCTAAGCTAAATTTGAATGAATGAATGAGCAAGTGAAGTAGATGTACCATGTTTGTTAGAAACTGCTTGCCTGAGGCTATGCAAATTTGATCTCTCCCATTTGCTCCAGGACAGGACTTCAGCTCCTGGGCAAGGAGGTAGCCATACCTGGTGGTCGTGCCAGCTCTGAAGCTGAGAAGGCCCCCTGGTTGCTAATCCTGACTTGTCTGTGATGCCAGCAATAAAACCACAGTCTCTTGAGCATAGCAGGCTCCATATGCTAGCCCCCTAGTCTGCTAAATCACCAGCCAGCCTAAATTTGAAACATTTCTCAAGTGTTATACAATGTTGTAATAATGTTTTTACAAAACAAAGGCTGAGTTACTGGAAGCCATTTTCGACCAATCAGCATCTTATTGAAAGAGGAGCCTTGGTTGTACCATTGGTGACACAGTGTAAGCGTATGTATACATTTCATAGTGGAGGCTCAGCCAGGAAACATCTGCTTTGTAAATGGGGAAGGGGTGGTGAGGGATTGGGATTGAAGTAGGACTGCGGGGGAAGCCAAGGAATGTGAGCAGAACATGGTTTAAAGTTAAGAAGTAGAGAGCAAATCCAAGTTAAGCACTTGGATCCTAGGGCCACCTGTATTGTAAAAGGATGGTAGGTACAAAGGACGTTCTAGAGTTAGAAAAAAGACTTGGAATCTTAGCTCATACTCAGACTTCATCCACATGTAAGACCACGCACAGTGTTTGGTGCTCTTGGGGTGTATTTACAATGCTAGCATTCCAGGAAAGGGAGATGACTGTCTCGCTCTGTCTGTAACAGTCAGACCCTACTTAGCATTCTGTATTTAAGTCTGAGCATGGGGTCCTACAGAGTAAGTACAGGAAGAATACTCGGGGAGAAGTGAGTGAGATGCAGAGAGCATTAAAAAACCAGCATATTTTGTATGCAGGAGCATAAAAAATAATAAAATGTAAAAAAAATATAAAAAATACAAAGGTCAACTTGAAAAGAAAATATTGACTATTGAGGGTATGAACTATCATCAAATAGCTAAAGAACTATAGTGGGGCACCTGAATTTTGTTTTCCCAAAATTCCTAGCTCATTTTGGCCCTCACAGTAGTTTTCCCAAGGGTAGATGGATAGAAGACAGGAGGGAGAGCCCACAGGACAAGTGAGGGATGAATTCCTGGATCCTGGGGAAGAAGGATTGCAAAGAATGCTCATGCTTTGCTTTCCCCCTAAATTCACTGCCATCTTAAGTGGCCAAGAATGTGACCAAGACTCTTTCGCTCGTCTTTTAGATATTGAGTTAGTCTGGAAAGTATGTAAATGTAAGACAAGACACATCCCTTCTCTTTCCTGTGGACACAGGTTGCCACTCACAGGCACAGGTCAGGCACAGTGTCTGCTCTGTACCTCTGACTTGTACTATGATTTGATGGAACCATCGAGTATCTGAGCCATCATTTCCCCCTGGGAAGGGACACCATCAATAGGGCCAGGATACTCCCTCATCGTGGTTGTGAGCCTCAAACAGGGGGATAAGTGTGAGGGCCCTTTCTAGACTCCATAGCCCAAAGTGCTTCCAGCTGTAGCTTGCCCGCTGTAGGGTGGGACAGAAAGGGTATGCTTTGTGTATTTCCACTCTTCTGGGCTCCAGATGTTTAGCAAGGCACGTGGCCATGGCCTTGAATAAGGTATGCTAGCTGGACTGTTGCCCAGGCTGCCTATGTCCTTGAGGCCCATTTCTCAGACCTGGTGGCTTATGGTGGGGTCAGGAACCAAGCCCATTTGGTCTCGCAACCCCATCCCCCATCCCATGTGCCCTGCATCATTGACTCTGAAGCTCCTAGGACGTTGGTTCAAAATCACCACCTTGAAGCTGCAGGACGCTTTCATGTTTTTCAGCCAGTAGAGGTTTTTCTGCCAAGCAGAGTGACCACGGTGGCACAACTCAAAATCTTCATTCCAGCTCTCCTGCTTCAGGACTTATGAATTATTAACGAGCCCTCTGTTTGTAATGCTGGGCTCTCCACTTCCTCCAAATTAAATTACGGAGGATATATTTGATTATAAACATACTTAGTAAATGTTTTCATTGTTGCTTTCTGTAGCTTCTTTTGTACTAAAGTGTTATAATGTCAAAAAGTCAACCGCAAACATCTACAGCCTGCCGTGGAAAACCATTTAAAGCAAACACTGGGCAAATTAAGTAATCAGAAATGAAAACCACTTAAGGACAATAGTGAATATAATTTGTCATCTCTCTCAAAAAAAAAAAAAAAAAGGCAGTGGGTGGGGAGGGGCGGCACTTCTTTAGCAGGCAAGCACTTCTGGAAAGAGACCTGAAACTGACATGAGACATCTGGGCCAGGGTCCACATCTTCTCTTTCTACTGTTGTTACCTTAAATGTGGAGAGAGCTCTCTGTGCCTCTCTTTTCTCACCTGTAAAGTGGGACTAATAAGCTCTTCTGCCTCCTCATATGGACTCTAAGAAAGGCACTTGTAGAAACTGCAAATTATCTCCATATATGAATGCCAACTATTGTTTGAATAAAATTAAACAATAAAAAATCTGGAGTTTGTACATTTGGTGAGCACCTAGTATACCAAGCATGCCATAGTTCAGGAGATATTGAGGCAGGTGAGTTTCACACAGTTGCTAACTTCTGGGAATGGGCCATCTAACGGAAAAGAAATTACACAGAGCAACAGCTGGCATGCAATAAAAGAGCATAGAGACACTGACCCTGCTAACTGAGGAGGATGAGGCTATAGTGACTGTGCCAGGCATGGCTCAATGACAGAGGCCTATTTACAGACTTGATAAGGAAGAGAAGATGGAACGAAAAATGGGACCAGAAAGATGTCAAGGAAGCTTCTATATGGAGAAGAATGGGACCAGAGTTGCAGGAAGGGGGAACATGTTTGGGACAAGCCCAGGGAAGTTGAGTCTGAGAGTGGCAAGCTGAGGCCCAGCACACTAATGTTCATAGGTGAAATAGAGGAACAGAGCTGGATAAAACTAGCTGGGACCCCACAGTGAAGGCCTTGAATGCCAGCCTAAAGAGCCTGGATTCTCCTCCACTGCTGATGGGAACCATTGAGATATTGAAGTGAAAGATCATTGCCACAATTGTGTCTTTTAGAGAGAGAAATGAGAGACAACCAGGTTGAGCAAAGTGGAAAGGGAATGGGTTGGAGAGCCTTGGTCAACCACCCTGTGTCTCATGTTCCTCTTGTGCCATGGAGAAGTCTGCCCACTTCTCTGAATTGCTCTGAGGAAAGATTTCTTTGCCTGTGGCTCACATAAAAGTAAATAACAATTAGCTTTTGTCCTTTTTACCATGTGGAAAATCTGACCCTCTTGTTCTCTATTAAGAGAAAACATAAAAACCGGTAAGACAGTGTGATGCAAGCTCTTGTGACCTTGTACAAATCACATCTCCTTTATCTGCCTCAATTTCCTCAAATGCAAAATAAGGGGTTTGGAGGATCAAGTTGCTGGGCCCATCTAGCTTTAATTGACTCTCAAGATATCAAATGGACATGTGAGACACAGCTTTTTAATGGGACCAGGGTCCAGGGCCCCTTCTAAGACCACAGCATGACAAATGGCATTTAATACAAGCTACAAAGGCACCAGATGCAAACTTTAATGAAAAGAAAATGGCGTCTCCATAGCATTCCAAATTAGCTCCATCTATCTGCACGGCCTGTGGCTCTGAAGTCAGACTGGAGACTCAGCGACACTTATGGTGAGCACATGCTGGTTTGCTCATTTTGTGCTTCATCAAACATTTACTGAGCACCTACTAGTGCCAAGAACTGTCCTAATCCTTGGGGACACCAAGATGAAAGAGGTTATCCTTAATACCAGCTAACCACGCTCTGTCACCTCATCAGAACCCCAGAGAGTGGCTGGAGGATTTTATAAGCCTCTGCTGAAGTAGGAGCAGATTGGTGTCATTTGAACAAGAAAGCACTCGATGATGTTGTTGACAATGATGGAGGGAAGGAGCTGCGGCTGCCGCTGCTGTGGTCATGGTGCTGGGAAATGTGATATTGCTCTCGGGGGTAATGGAGGTTCTGGTGGTATTATTAATGGTAGTGGTGAGGACGGCAGTGGTTGTGGTTGTCATAGGAATGGTGCTAGGAAAGGAGATGCTGACTTTAGAGGTGATGGTGGTGCTGGCGGTATTACTGGTGGTTGTATTAATGGTGTTCTTGGTGGTGGTGATGGTTGTGGGAGAGGCAAGGCTGATTTGGGTGGTAATACTGGTGCTAGGGTGGTGATATTAATGGTGTTGCTGGTGATGGTGGTGTTGGTGATGGTGCTAGGAGAGCCGAAAATAGTTTTGGTGGTGGTGGTCGTACTGATAGTGGTACTGTTGATAGTGGGATTAATGGTGGTGGTGGTGGTGGTACTGGTCACCTCCTCTACCAGCACCAGTTTTGGAGGTGCTGATTGTGTGGTTGGTGATTTAATTTCTGACCAGAAAAATTACTCTATTGTCTTTTCATTGATGGTGTTGATATTTGATAGACAATTTTGTTTTTCCAAAGGAATGCACATTTATGGCAAAGATGAAAAACACTCATAATCACGCTACAAACATTTAATCATTGCTAAGCTTTTAATTCACGCTGTTAAAAGTGCACATGCACTTTATGTAGAACACACTCTTGCATAACCTGATTTGTTTTGGGGGCAGCACTGGGGTTTGAACTCAGGGCCTCACAGTTGCCAGGCAGGCACTCTACTGCTTGAGCCACTCATAACCTGAATTTTTTATTCAATAAAAAAAATCATCCCATTTCCAAAACAGCAAACCTCACACACATCATTCCTTTTTATTAACAGCTGTCATATGCTATAATTAAAGGCAGTAGCACTTCATTGTGTGGGTGGAGCTGTGATTCTATCTGGACCATTGCTTCCTGAGTTGGAGAGATGACTGCGGACTTCAGGAGGGTTCACAAAGTTCCACACCAGACTCCACTTCAAGCTGGCAACACTGGAGCCTGCTCCTTCACCTCCAGGTCTCCATGTACTTTGCTGTAACACAGGGGCATGCATGTCTCCATCCAAGGTTTTCTGAAGCTTGGTTCTCCATGTAAAGCTCAGGCATAGCTGATGTTTTATAGTCTCTTCCACAAATGGAAACCCCTGCCAGAAAACTGGGGGAGCCATTCATACAAAGAGGTTCATTTCCAACTTATGAGTAAGGAGAAACATGGATCAGCAAGATCCAGCCTGTCTGAGATTACCTTCTTCCCTTTCCCCAATTTCATGCCCTACAGGACTAGAACACTATCACTGTCACCAGTGATGGGATGCCCTGAGGAGGGGGGATAGCATGTCCATTACTGAGAACAGTGGAAAGGGGAGGTATGTTTCTACTTGCTTGATGGAGTAATTTGGGACCCAGAATTCATATGTCTTCCCTCTTCCCAGAAAAGCTATATTGTAAGTGTTAGCTAGGTTTCCAGGCTAGCTACCAAAACTGCTTCCATCCAGTAAGTTCCTGTAATACCAAGTAAAGTGAATGGTTTCAGTTTAATTTAACAAATGATGAATCCCATTTAATTATAAAATAATAAAACTTAAAGAAACAAAACTTCTTACAGCTGATTACAATGCTATGAAATACATCTTATAAGAGAAGCATGGCCAAGGTGAGAGAAAAATCTGGACATGATATTGAACGTGATAAGAACTTTAAGCAACAAGAGGATGGATTTGGGCATAATTTTCAGGAGCTCCAAGTATGGAAGGCATGAGTGTGCATGAAGGAAAAACTAAGTGAAGAAGAATCGTGGTTTGTATTGGGTGTAGGGGAAGGATGAGTCAATGTCAGAACAGGCCAGAGAAACTTTCTAGAAGCACGTTTCATGGAAATGGTCTTCAGAACATTTATAGCTACAAGGGTCATTAACGTGCTTCCCCTAACTTTCAAACCCTTCCTAATATGAGGACAGAAGGAGTGCATGTTTGGGCCACCATGATTTTCACTTATGCTGAAATGTGTACACTTGCCTTCTGAGCAATGGAGACCCATCACTGGCTCAAGGTAGTTGATAGCTATTCACGTAAGATGCATTTATGTGGCAGAGCAATATTCCAGAAGCTTTCCTGGACTATGGACAAGGGAGCATGGCCTTGGAACTTAGGTTTGAGTTCAGATATTGTTTAATCTTTATTCCAACCTAGTGAGGTAGGGATGGTGACAGGAGGAAGAGACCCAGGATCACACCCTCCAGCCAGTGTGTGCTTTTCTTCTCATGAACACTGGTTGAATGTCCAGTCCAGTACCATTCTGTGAATGGAAGAAACCGAGTCAGGTGGCACACAAAGGCTTCGCAGTGTGTAGGCACCAGACACAGGGCTGCACTCCGTGCCCTCTGGCCCTCTGCCTTGTACTCATCCACTCTCCGTGGCTGCTTCATTCTGGGTTCCAGTGCCAGGAGAGAGTCTGGAGTCTCTTGTGAGGAAGGGGAGACTTTGAAGTCTCCCTCCTACTCCTTTCTGGCTCTGTGGTAACATTCTTGGTGACAAACACAAACTACTCAGTTCTGGTCCCTCTTCATTCCAGACAGCAGAGAAATGAACCACAGCCCACACCCTCATCCCTTGGTGTGATGTCTTGGGTTTCAGGATGAAGATTCTTTGGCCTTATTTCTATCAATGGGTACGATTAACTGTAAGCTCCATGTATGCCCGTAAAAATGTGTCACTTAAAGATGCTTCAGGTTGGTATTTGGAAATACGAAGGCAAAATCCAACAACAGTTTGATTTGATTACAAGTAGGGAAAGTTTTAAAAAAAGATCTGATCTGTAGTTTGCTTATTCCAAACATCCAAATTCAAATGAAGAGGTCAAGAAGTGAAATGTTTCCTTGGCTTCCTGAAAGCACGGGGGAGTTTCACCCCAGCACCATCTAATGTCCATTTCTGATGTGTGAGATTCCACCTTTTAACCTAATAGGTAAGTCCTGCAAGTTTTCAAGTTGGTTAAATATATCCATTCAGCTCCTACAACCATCAGAGTGTCAGGAAACATGACGCATTTTAATAAACCTAATATTTAGCCAAATACAGCAACATCCCGTAATAACATTTTCCAAAGGGTGGGAAGTGAAAACACATTAAGCGGGAAATATGTGTGTGACCACCCGACCATGTCTCAAAAAGATAAATGTTACATGTGGGAACTGATTCTAAGGGAAATGCTTAAATGTGGTCATCTACATGGGAGAAGCCTTCTGAGGAGACGGGAAGAGGACTCTTCAAGTGGGCGTGGGAGTGGCACTGGGGCAGAGGGCAAGTCCATGACTGTTTGAATGCCTGTGGGTGCCTCAACTGTCATGTTGACTGTAGGGAAATTTGAGGCAGTTCCAGTGAATGAGCCCAGGAGCCCAGGAGATGGGGGCACCATGTCCAGCCTGCCTTTTCATGAGCCTTGTCACACTGGGTGCATTGCTAGATATTCCTGGACTCTTACATCATCTGCAGAGGAATTTAAAATACTCCAGTGTCCGGAAACAGGCACCACCAAGTGCTCTTCATCCCCCAACATTGTCCACTGTTGACTGAACATACCTGTGTGGGAACAATGAATTGTGTTGATGACAAGCTCCCTTTGTTATCTCTTCCAGAGGCAGTGAGTGTGTCCAAGATTATTTGCATTCCATGTAGTTTGTCAAGCAACAGCAGGAAGTTGCAGCTTCCAAGTTTATTGTTGAGAGGGAAGGTGTTCTCCAAGAGTACCTGTTGGAAGGGTCAACTGAGCCAGGCAAGCAGTGTCCAAAGCTGAGGCTCACTGTGCTTGCTGCTGCATTAAGAATCTTGGTCTAGGGGTCCTACAGTGCCTGTCCCCACGTCTCAGAGGAAACCACTGCCCATGCAGAGTGGGCTGAGTGGATCCAGCCACCAGAACACTTGTTGTCTCATGCATGCTGCCCTGCTATCTCTCAGAAACCAACTGTTTGTGTCCTTCCTGCTTCCTACTGAGGAGCATTGAGTAGGTTTCCCCTGACAGCCCCAGGATTCAGCCAACACCTGAAGAGGAATCAGCAGCTCCTATCTTCCTGGGATAATTGCAGGCCACTGTTTACCAGAAGAACCCGTCAGCTGTTAAGTGGCCAAAAAGGCTTCATATCTCCCCAAGCTCTCTCCTTCTCAGAAACTCATCTGCCATCCTCATCTTTCCCTCAGTGAAGTTCTGACTTCTTGTTTTGTCATTTGGGGATTTGGGACCCACAAGAAACTTCTGTTATGTCTTCCCACCATAAAGGATGCCTGTTGCTCTAGAAAGAATAATTTTTGAAATTCATTTTTAATTACTGACAATATTATTTTGCTTTCAAGTCTGTATTTGCAGTTCATTACCAATCATTTGTTCTTGGATAGGGGAGGTCTATTTGGGTATTTATACGGGGCAGCACATCCTGACATGGAGGGCCGCCAGTGAGGCAATGGTGTCCCAGTCATGGCCAGGCTCCCATGGGCCTGGTGGGCACTTTGACATAACCTGGTAGTTCTTAACTAGGGTGACTTTGCCCCCAGGGGACATTTCCCAATGTCTGGAAGCTTTTTTTCATTGTCAAAACTTGAGGAGGGATTCTACTGGTGATTTCTGACTAGGGACAGAGAGGTTTCTAGACATTATACAAAACACAGAAGTGACCCCCATGACAAGAAAATTACGTACTCCCAAACATCCATATCACAGAGAATGGGAACCTCTGCCTGTGTGGAAAATGACTTTTTTGAAAGCTGGAAAACTATTTTGCCAGGCAAACAAACACTTAGAATCCATACGAAATGGAATCAAAGTGATATTTTTCCTTATCTACCCTGTATATTCTACATTCTCTACTGTAGACTAAATACTTAATATAATTATGTTTCTATAGTATAAATGTGGGCTTTACATACTTATATACATAATAAGATTGTACACCCAGCAAGAGGGAGTGAGAAAGACAAGTGTGGAAACGGAGAGAGTTTGCAGAAATCTAAAGGGTGACCTGCAAATGTGACACCTGGGTCCAGGGGTAAGTGAATTTCTTGGCCAGTCGCCTACAGAAAACACCAGCTGTGTCCTAGCTCCTGCTGCCTCCCAAACCTGCTAGATTGGATCCCTGGGGGTTTTTGACTTTGCAAGCATCCTTCTAGTGATCACCACATACACCAGAATTTGAGGACCAGCATATTCACATCTTTAACTCCATCTGACGCCAGGCTCAGCTCTGAGCAATGAACAGTAAAGCCTCATGATTAGAAGCACAAAAATTGGAGTTGAGGCTTTAATCTACTCACAGAGTCCAGGTAGTATATTCTGAGTGCTACCACAAAGACTCAGTGTCTATGCCCTTGCTTCTTCTCTGACCTTGAGTCCCTCCTTCCTGAAGGGAAGCTAGGGACTGCAGATGTTCCTAGATTTATGATGAGGTCATGACCTGATAAACCCATGGTTTAAGTTGAAAATATTGAAAGTGGAGAAACCATTGGACATACCTCATCTACAGCACATCCCAGCTCAGGTCTGCAGCCAGCTGCAGAACAACTGTGGATTCCCCTGGTGATGGTGGGATGTCAGCTGCTGCTGAGCACCAAGAGAGAGGAAAGTGCCATTTCTCATCAGCCCAGGAAAAGACCCAAACACATGGACTGCAGGTGGGCACCACTGGGAAATTTTCTGGCTAGCTTATTATTGTAGAAATTCATAGGTGCATCAAATAAATTTTATACACATCAAAAAATTAGTTAGATACTCCTTTAGATATGTGCCCAAGAGTGGTATGATGGGGTCATAAGATAAGTTTACTTTTTTCCATAGTGCTTATACCAGTTTACATTCCCACCAACAGTGTTTGAGAGATGCCTGCATACCCATATTTAGTGTGGCTTTGTTCATAAAAACTAAACTGTGGAATCAGCTGAGATGCCCAGTGGATAAAGAAAATATGATATGATATGATATATATATATATAATATATATATCACAGAATATTATATATATATCACAGAATATTACGTAGCCATAAATAAAAATGAAATTCGGTTATTTGCAGGAAAATGGAAAATGGGTGGAACTGAAGGTCATGGTCTTGAGTGAGATAAGCCAAGCTCAAAAGTCCAAATAGCACGTTTTCACTCATTTGTGGACCCTAGACCTAAAATGATGACAATTGCTGCTGATGGAGGTGATGATGATGACGATAATGGGACATGAATGTGAAAGGGGGTACAGTCAAGGGGCATCAGTGGGAGGGAAAGGGATAAATTCTGAGGAAGGAAGAGAATTGAAATGCACTACATGGGTATGTTGGAAGACAGCATAATTAAACCTTCCAAACACTGTTTGAAAAAGGAGAGAGCAGGGGGAGATCAGAATACAATGGAGGGCATGAACTTGTTCAAAGTACACTTGACTCATATATGGAATTATCACAATGAAACCCCCCTGTATTATTAATGTATATTCATTCAAAATAAAAATGTATTAAAATATGAGATGCATGGTTTCTTCTGAATGCATATGGGTTTCTAGTTGTAAAGCTAGAAAATTTCTAGATTAATGTCAGGGACCTTCTGGATTCCATATCAAACTCCCCTGTGGTTTTAATGCTGTCTTCTGAGGAGGGGTGTGTAGTTGACTTTGACCTTGGTATTTACCTAGCAAAAAGCAATCATATTGGGGTCTGAGATTGAGAACAAACTGGGCAGTCTTAACTCTCTCACTTTTGACTAGAGTACAAGAAAAATCAAATCAATTACTCATAAATACTTGTGATATGATTAATTTAATTTTTTCTTAAGCAAAGAGGGTAAATTAAAAGAATCAGCTTGCTTCTTCCCACACTGTAGTGACAAGATTAAAAATTAAATTTATACATATTTCATTTCTCCATAATAAAGCCTTTTTTTAAAAGAAAAAAATACCACCGTTCATTTAATTAAATCAAAGAAAATCGCCTCCAGTGATGCTACAGTGTTACAATTAAGCCACTGCCAACACCAGCCCTCAGAATTTTTCAGCACAGCTCCGGGGTGAAAAACCCAATCATCTTTTGGTGGGTGTCAATTTTGGGGCTGACTTCAGGAGAACGTGGAGTCTTTTCCTATTCACTTCATAAGGGTAGGGACAAAAGATTTGGAACTCTTCTAGAGTCACAGATAAATTGATTTTTGTTAAAAAAAACAACAAGATCTAATTTTGTTGAAGAAAAAAAGTCAGCTGAAGCTTGGGGGATGTAAAAACGCAAGCCAAAGACTCCCCTCTTTTCATCTTTCAAATACTGAAATCATTACTATTTATGTATCTTAAATAAACTGTTTGAGATGAATGATTCCTTCCAGTCTGAACACTGCCCTACACTCCTGGATTCTGCTGCTGACACAGTCCCAGTCCCTGTGTGGTCTCAGCTTCCTGCGACGAAAATGTCCAGACACAACTGGAATGCCTGCTTCATAGCCACATTTGGACTCAGCCTGGGATTAAGTAAGGGTGCCCTTTGACTTCTCCTACGGGGCCTCCATCATTGACAAGTTGGGCAGGTTGGGGAGTGGTGCCATCATCCTACAGGGACAGAGGATCTTCATGTGGCCTCCACCTTCCTGCATACTATGTGGTCCTGTAAGTTCCTAAATTGGTTCTTGATGACATTTGGAAAGGATCGAATTTTGTTCTTGGAAATCAGACCCTGGAACTGGGAGAGGTTCACAAAAGCCTTGGCTTGGGTCCTGGTTTTAGTGAATCATTCTTGCCTTCTTTTAGCTCAAAACAATGAACCCTAACAGGTGTTGAGCAAATGTTGACTGCATAGAAATTTCTTCCAGCAGCCGCTTGGCAAGAGTGTCCTGGGCTCTGTGTAGCTGAGTGGACTTCTGCATTTATGGTGTCTTCTGCTGGGCGGAAGGATAACAGCCTGAGCAGAAGCAGCCTGGGCTCGCTCTGTACTGCCAGTTCACTGTCTGTCACAGCAATAACCAGAGTCAGCCTGTTGCATGGGTTCCCCCAATATATTCCCATCGCATCCTAGTGACATCCTTGCGGGATATGTGAGAAGTCCAACGCCATTTATCTGAAATCCAGAAAGCTCTGAAAACCAGATGTTCATTCATAAATCTGGCACAAACTCATGTGGCAGCAAAATGTGAACTGAGCAAGTGTGATGTTATTTATAATCTCCACTTATCCCACAGAATGGGGATACTCACAGATTTGGATGCCAAAATATTAATGAGTTTAATTTCGGGGTGTTTTTCCCAAGCTACACAGTACAGTGAATATGAATGTTGCACCTGTATTGGTCATTGATCACTGCATAACGAAGTACCTCAAACCTTTGAGACTCGAAACAGTATGATGCATTTATTGCATTATGGTTTTCATAGGTCAAGAATATCAGCCTGACTCATCTGAGTCCTCTGCCCAAGGGTCTCTTAAGGGGCTGAGGTCAAGGTTTGGACCCAGCGTCTCTTACGGGGTGGCAATAAAGGTGTAAGAAGAAGATAGAGTCATTTCAGTGTTTGACTGGGTCAGCATCCTCTACCAAGATCACCCCAGTAGTCATCTGCAAAGTTGAGCTCCAAGTGGGCTGTTGGCCAGAGGCCACTCTGAGTTTCTTCCCAGTGACCCTCTCCATCAGAGTGAGCATGTGCCAAGGACCAGAGAGAAACGCCAGCAAGATAGAAGCCACTGTCTTTTTAATTCAGTCCCCTGCTATCCCACCAGCCTTCCCTTATTCTTTATTAGATGGAGTTGTTAGGTTTTGCTCACACCCAAGGTGAACAGATTTCACAAGGACAGGAGCATCAGGGGAGAAGGACTTTGGGATCCGTGTCAGAAGCTGTTGATTACATTACAAATCAAAATGTGGACCTTTCCCATCCCTGGTAAGACCTATGTTATATCCCTCAGTTTGCAAGGGAAATAAATTCAGAGTCCTTCTTATTGTCATATTCCAGGTCTCAAGGCTGAGGGGGTTGAGTAAACACTTGAACCTGAGCCCTCCCATGCTTCCCTTCACCTCTACTGCTGTGACAGAACTGTAGCTCCATCCTCACAACGGTTACAGGCAGCCTAAGGGACAGAACAGGCTCAGAACTTTCCTAAACCTGGGTGTGACTCAGTTCTATCACTCACCAGCTGTGTGACCCTGGGCCAATCACTCAGACTCTCTGAGTCTCAGCTTCCTGTCACACTGCTGATGGTGCTGCCAGGGAGACTGGATGGCTGTTTGTGGAAGGGCACTTATTGCACCTGGTGGCTCTCTCACCTGTGAGCTTCCTCGACCTTTGGTCCCTTCTGCTTCCTGCAATAGTCTTGACACTCACAGAGGAAGCACAGCTGTGCCCATTTCACACATGAGGAGCTGGAGGGCTCAGAGGAGGTTATGTGATTTGCTGTAGATCACCAAGGAAAGTCATTGCCACTTCCTAACATGATTTTATGAGTTGGCTACAAGTGTATTTATTGTCTCCACAACAAGAATGCGGGCTCTATGGGAGAAGAAACCTCAAGTGTTTTGTGTACAACTTCACCCCAGCCCCCTGGTTGCACAGAGAGGCTGCTGTGCAGACAATCCTTTGAGAAATCAATGCATGAGTCCATTTTTTTCCATCCACCTGCTCCTCGGCTGAGTCCAGCTGGCTGAAGGCTTACTCAGAGGCTACAAGAACACAGGGCAGTGGATTTGAAAATTGCATTAATTCATTTACCCATTTTCTCTTTATTTTTAATTGCTGGTCCTGGGAGTTCTGATAAAAATATCAATGAATTTCCTCACAAATTGAGAAACTTTTTAAAAGGCTTTTAAAGACAACCTGAAACTCATTCATGGACTTCAGTTCTACGAACCCCAAGTAGAGAGAAGCATTTGGGTAAGAGATAGTTTTGTTCTTATCTAAATTCACCAACACCGAACCAATGCTGTTCCTTTCTTACATAGAAATTCACAGCACTTAAAAGAGAGAGAGTTTGAGGCCGGGCATGGAAGCATACACCTGTAATCTTAGCTATTCTGGAGGTGAGGATTGGAAAGACTGCAGTTTGAGGCCATTTAAACAAAGAAGGAGGGCATGGTGGCACACACCTGTGATGCCAGCTACAAAGAAGGTCAGCTAGAGGTAGGAGATTTGCAATCTGAGGACTGCCCCAAGCAAAAACTCAAGACCCTACCTGAAAGATAACTAGAGCAAAAAGGACTGGGGGTGTGACTCAAGTGGTAGAGCACCTCCCTAACAAGCAGGATTCCCAGAGTTCAAATCCTAGTACCGTCAAAAAAAATTTTTAAAAAGAGAGTTTGAGTTTCTCATTTGCTCATCTCTCTTGGTTGCTAGACTTGGTTTTTAAGAAACAACCATGAGGCAAGTATTCCCTCTGCCTCTGCTGGCCCAGGCCTGGGAAGAGTGCACAGTATGTCACAGTTGGTCTCACTTCCAGAAGACCTGAAGGGACATTCTTACCCTCCTGAGTTTCACCAGGGTGTCCCTCTTCCCAGCCTTTGCCACCCACCAGGACTTATTTCCTTCACACTGATTACCTCAGAGCCCTGGATCTGATTCCAAAGACAGGAGGGAGCACCACCAGGGGTTCCCAAACAACCAGCTCCAAGCCAGGAGCTCAGATGTGGGGGAGAGTTCTGGCCACCCTGAGACACATGATGCTGAGCTTAGCTTCATGGGCTCTACAAGTTCACATCTCTGAACAGCTCCTTTGAGCTGTGTGAATCTCAGAAATGATGTAACCTAGCTGAACCTCAGTTTCCTCCTCTGTGAAGTGAGATGACACCACACCAGCCTGTGAGGTGGTTGTGAGAATTCTCTGAGAACAGGGTGCACAGGTGTGGAAAGCATGTTGGACTGACATAAGCTGTGCACACGTTCTCAGTCACTGTCACATCTGCCTTTCAGTGCAGCTAAGCCAACCCCTAGCATGTGCCTGGTGTTTGTCAAGACAGTCCACACATCTGGACTACTTCCTTCATGCCCTGGACCAAATTGTTTATTATCTTAAGGCCTCCCTCCATGTTGCCGTGTAAACATGATAATGAGTGCACTGTCCTAAAGGGTGGTGTTCCGGGGCTAGGGGCACATGCCAGCCAGCATTTCCTGAACCCAGATGTAAACTCCACTTTCCAGCATCCTTTGCAACCAATGGAATCATTTGCCTGAGTCTTGCCTGGTAGGATGTGTGTGGAATTCACCTCCTGTCTCTGTCTCTGTCTCTCACTCACTCTGTCTTGTTTCCAGTGATCTCTCCCCCTCTTAAGGAGCTAGATGGTGCAGCCACTAGCAGGAAGCAATATGGGTCCCTGAGTGACCGCATGGAAGACAGCTGCCTGGGAAGGCCACCCAACTCACAAAGGCCTGGGATGTGTCCAAGAAGGAATTCTAGAAAGGAGTATTTCTAAGATGTTTATTGAGTGTTCCTACATATGGAGTGAAGTAATGAGCCTAGCATTAATTCATCTTAAAAATATTAACAGTTAATTTTACTTGTATGACCTCAATACTCTGTTTTTATAAACTTTGAATTTGATATGAATGTCATCCTAAATTTATAGGTTAAAAAATCAAAATTTAAAGAATTTAAAGAGACAGGCATAGTAGCATACACACGTGATCACAGCACTTTGAAGGCTCGGGTCTAAGGAACATATGAGCTCAGGAGTTCAAGGTCAACCTGGAAAGCACAGTGAGAACCTGTCTTAAAAAAAAAAAAAAAAAAAAAGGAGAATTTAAAGGACTTTCTTAAGGTCCCAAATGTACTAAGTAGAAGAATCTAAACTTAAACTTTTGAGGGGGCGGGGGTTGTTATTCCAAATGAGGTTTATCTTTAACTACATTGCTACCCCTTACGTGGGTCCAGAATCTGTTGGTGGAACAATTCAGTGACCACAGAAGACTGTCTTATGAAGAGAAAAATTCAATGACACAGGAAAGTGCAGATAAAACACAGTGAGGACTGAGCAGAGGGAAGAAGAGTGAATTCCAGCTGGGACTCAAGGAAAACTTCCTAGTGGATAGAGTACCAGCTCTATAAATCTGTTATATCACACCCTGGACTCTTGGACTCCAATGTCCTCCAACGTCACCTACTCTCTCCTCCATCAGTGTGGTGCTTCCACAATGTTCTCCTCTGAATACCATCCTGCTCATCCTGCTTATCCAATCATCTTCTGGAAAGTTCTCTTCAAAATCACGTGCATTTCCACACAGAGGCAGGAGCAGAAGCCACAGCTGTCCACCTGAAAGTGTTGTGGTCACAGCTCATGGAAGTATTTTGGAAAACAGCTGGGCATAAAGAGACAGTGGACTGGTCTCTCAGAGCCAGGGACACTGATGACGGCTACAACAGCTGGAGATGAGACCTGGTGAGAGCTGCCCTCAGCCCCATGGCCTACGATTACTCTAGTGAATAAGACCTCTATCCCTCTTCATGGTAAGTTACTTTGGCCACTCCTTACACTTCTACCAGGGTCACCTACTGTGTTCAGTCTTTGAGACAGCAGCCTGGATAATGTATTTTGCTAAAATCCTGCAGCTGAATCTGGGGCACACAGTTAAATAAAAGGTCTGTTCTGAATTAAGAGGGTTAGGCTCACTCTCTAGCTATGCTGAAAATCACAGGTATGAGACTACTGTGCAGCCCTGCTTGCAGGGTAGGAGGCACCTCAGGTTAACAGGCCCTGAGGTGGTGCAAGCAGAGCCCAGCTCTAGTGCACAATGCAGACCCACCTGCTTGGAGTTCTGTTTTTCTCCTCTGAAGTCTTCATCAAGCCATTTATTCACTTTCTTCTGAAATCGAGGAAGCATTTGGCAGTCATTGGCAAGAGAAGGAATTTGCCCTTGGAGATCAGAATTAGAAATAATTACCACTGCTCTCAGTAATGGAGAGAGGATGAGGAAAATGTGACCTTGGAGACATCCAGGCCTCTGCTCACACTGGAGTCTTTCTCACAGATTGGAGCAGAGAAAAAGAACAATGAACCCAACTCCCACCTGGGAAGTCTCCAGAGCAGCCTGCTCATGTCAAAGACAAGCTGTCTTCTCAGAACAAAAACGGAAACACCAATTCACAAAGTGGTTGGGGACAAAGGAAATTCCAACGGCTATTTGACTCTACCACCCAGCTATCAGAGGCAGAGCAATCAAACTCATCTATTTTTTTTTATATTATGCCACGAAAATAATACATCTTGGCCAGATTCATGAAGCAAATCAGAGCAGTGAGTTCCATGCTTCAGCTTTTCATAATGACCAGCTACAATCATGATAATTATGTCACTGGTTGAAGTAATTTCTAAAGAAATGGAATGATGAGACAATTTTGCCTAACAAAACACTTAAGCCCAGAAAGGGATGGGGCTTAACTGATGACACACAGCCAGTCAGTGGCTTGCATTCTCTAAATCACCTGTGCTGTGAGGTTTCCTAAAGAAGTGACTGACTGCAGAAGCTATTTCACCATCACAGTTGCTGAAGTGGCCCCTAGCCTAAGACCCTGAGATGGGCTGAGACTCAAAGGCCACCTGGAGCAAGCCACACAATTCATACAAGAGACTAAGACTCAGAGAAACAAAGGGCCCAAAACAAACTCTTCTGGGCTAAATTTAGCATGAGAAGGTATGTTAAACACAAGGGTATGTTGTATAAATTTAACTGTTATTGCTACATTCCATAACTTTCTGAAAAATGACCATTTGTGGAAATATGTACACTTAGGTGCATTTTTTGTGAACCTGGGGATCGAACCCAATATCTTATGCTTGATAAGCAAATGCTCTACTACTTGAACTCTGCCCTTGGCCCTAAGTTCATTTTCTTTACACACCAGTAAGTTATGAATTCTTGTCCCCACGTAGTGCTTGAGGAATTGGGTTCATATAGCCATTGAATTTGTCATATATAGGAGAAGGATTTAAACCCAGTGCTTTCTGAGTGGATGCAGCCTAATCTTCTCTACCTTTCATGTCCAGTCTGACACCTGCATACTCAGAGGTCATGGGAAAGCAAGTACAACACTTTGGGGAACTTTTAAGATCAGGACAACTTTGCTAGTTCAGAAAGTGATAGTTGTCTGGACATAAATGGAGAGTGAAAAATATTCAGCTAGTTTCCAGATTTGCCAAAGAGCAGGTTGTAAAAATGTTCATTCATTACTTAGACACCATCTAAGTACTTACTCAACATCAGACACTGTGCTACATCTTATGGACATTGGGGAACAGGGGGAGATAGTTCCCAGGCTCTGATTTCCAAGATCTTAAAGCCAAATAGGCAATGAACGGTGGATTTTATAGTTGTCCCCAGTGGTTCACCATTAACCCTGCTCATTGCCATCTGACTTGCTTCTGTTTCTGATAGAAGGTATAAGTCCATACCTCACTGAATTTGGACTTGGTCAGTAGGATTTAGGAAGCATAAATTATCCATGTCTAAGTCAAAGCTTTAAGAGACAGTGCAGATTTCTCCCACCCCTCTTCATGATAGTACTTTGTCCTAGAGTGGTTTTGTTCCATCAGCCTTGGTCCCAGAATATGAAGACATGGATCAATTGGAGCTCCATCTCATAGAGTTTCAATGTGGGACAGAACCATCCATCAGCCTACATAAAACATGAGTGAGAAATTAGTGTTGAGATCCATTGCTGAGACTCTGGAGTTTTTTGTGACAAAAGCAAGGCTGACAAAGAGGATATAAAAATTAGACAAACCAATTTAAACACAAAGTAGAAGGTGATGACTTCTGAGAGAAAAAGAGACACAATTTTTATAGGCATATGGAAAACAATAGATTGACTCTGTTAATAAAAGTCAAGATGCCTCTATGGTATATGAGGCAGGCACTACACACCATGGGTGACACTCATAGAAACCAGGTTTGGGGCAGGAGGTTGGGAAAGATGCAGCAGTCTCAGAATATTGGGGAAAAGTATGTTTCTTCTTTCTTACCTTGAAAATTCTTTAAGACTGTATTCATTTTGGTGAACTTTTATCTACGTGTAGAATTTTAAGAAAAATTTTAAGAATTTAAGAAAACAGACGATCTTCCACCCCAGAGGTGTTCTTAACAACTGGAGTGCAATGTGTGATAGACATTTGCTGGAGATCAGAAGGCCTGGCCTAGATTCACAAGTGAGGGGTAAAATGGCACACATCAGAGATGGACTTACTGCTGTTCTTGAGATTAAAGGACTTTGTGATTTTGGATTATGTCCCCATATCATCACCTGCTCTCAATTTGCATGCTCATAGACTGAGAGGAAGAAGTGCAAATCTCTAAGGACTCTTTCAATTCTGGAAAATCTGAGCTGCTGAGGATTCATTTTCATGAAAAAATTCAAAGCTAGATTTGACTTCGGCTGCCAATTAAGTGTCATGTCACACATGCATGTAAGGTTGCCATGTTGACCCAGACAATGGAAAGCATCAGCCCTGTCTGAGACAAAGGTCCTCACATTATTTGCCAGTCTCCTCACTCTCCTGGGTCTTGTACTTCCACATGCATGTTAACCTTTAATTTTCCTCTGTCATTTCTTAAAAACTGTATGTATTCTTCAGAGAGCTTTTCTGTCTCCCTCCCTCAAAATCATAACTGCTTATAAACAAACAGCAAGTGCCATACTAGACACCTTCCATTTCTATCTACTTTATTCCTTTCTCTTATTATGAAACAACCTTAAGTCTGAAACGACATGACTGTTTTCAAGCTCTGAAAGTAAGCTAAATACCTGAATTGTTCCTAACTTCTATCCCATACACAAAAACTACTTTAGAAAATTATATTGGCCTTGTGGGAAAAATATATTCAAATTCTGAGCTTTTATCACCAATTTGAACACTGTGACCACTCTTTCTTACTGGTAGCTGCTGACTTTCATCTCTGTTCTTTCCCAGGACAATGCACTGTCCACCCTGCTGCCAGGGTGGTACCTGACAGGTAAATCTGATAAGACAGCCATGGTAACATGCCAAACAAATGTCCTGATGTCCGGAATG
Organism: Castor canadensis; assembly: GCF_047511655.1. Lineage (NCBI taxonomy): Eukaryota > Metazoa > Chordata > Mammalia > Rodentia > Castoridae > Castor > Castor canadensis. The sequence continues at coordinate 11,688,192 of NC_133388.1, read as the reverse complement.
TAATCCATTGATGATTCCAATGGCTGAATCTCTGGATCCACCACCATCTTCATGCCAAGGTGATGCTTCTCAAAGGCCACTCCTACCCAGAGACCAAGCACAGTGGGGAAACTAATGTGGCCCGTTCTGTAAAATGTAAAACACTACCAATTGCTGGTTTGGCCAGACCTTTCTAGAACTTAGAAGAGAACAAAGCTTTTCCTATCCTAGCCTCCTTTCTCCTGCCTCTTTTTAGAGGTCAGATCTGCATTAAAGTCAGAATTATCTCTGCACCTGTTCTAGACTTCATGGATATTTCCATCTATGCATACCTAAAGGAAATCCAGATAGGATTAAATCAAACAAATCCTTTCTTAAGTACATAATATTTAAACTGCTTAAATGAACACTAAGAACAAGATTCTAAATGTAGCCAGAGAAAAATGACTAGAGATTTCTCAACTAAAACCATGGAAGCCAAAAAGAAGTGGGCAATATTTATAAAGTGCTAAAGAAAATAACTATCAACCTAGAACCCTAGCCAAAGAAAATAACCTTTTGGAATAAAGGTAAAATAAATACTTTTAATATAAAATAAAACTAAGAGAGAATTTCTCGCTGGATGTCTCTGAAAAAACAGGCTAAAGCATGTTTTTCAAATCCAAGGAAAATGATGCTAGAAGAAAACCTGGAATATGGAGAATGAAGGAAAAGCAATAAAAATAGTAAAACTATTGGAAAATATAACATATTTTTTTTCTCATAAGACCTTAAGATACTCCTGACAGTTAAACTCAAAAAAACCTCCTCTTGAGTGGAGTGTCTCAAGAGTTTCAGATATAATACACGTCAAGGAAAAAAGAAAAAAACAACGGGAAAGGAAAAATGTTAAAGAACCTGCATGGATGTAAAAGTTTCATATTACACTTGAAGTGGCAAATGCTAATTTGAACTAGAGTGTGAGATGTTAATTTTACATTGTAATTCCTTGGGCAACCACTAAAAAACCTATAAAAACTATACAGTCAAACTCAATAGATAGATTAAAATTATTTAAATATTCTAAAATAAGCATATAAGAGAAAATACAAGCATCAAAAAACTAATCAATAATAACATAAAATAGTAGCCCTTGCTGAAAAATCCCAATAACTATATTAAATGTGAATAATTTAATAAAGAGATTGTCAAAATGATAACAGAAGTAAGACCCAACATATGCAGCCTAGGAGCAACTCACTTGTTACATAAAAATATATTGCATAAATAAAATTATGTTGGTAGACCAAAAGTCAAAGAATAGGAGGTGTGGCTCAAGCAGTAGTGTCTTCTTTGTAAGCATGAAGCTCTGAGTTCAAACACAAGTCTCACCAAAAAAAGTAAAAGACTAGAAATATATGCCATAAAAACAATATTCAAAAAAAAGATGGAGTGGCTAAATTAATGTCAGACAAAGTTGACTTAAAAGCCAGGAAAAGTACCAACTATAAAGAGATACATACATAATGATAAAAGGGTCAATTTTCCAGAAGATATAAAAGTCTAAATATACATGAAGAAACTGAAAATGAAAAAACATCAGAGGAAGGCAAAGAAACTACCAAGGTGAATTCACTGAAAATAATCAATAACTGATATACTTGTAGCAAGACAAAGAAGATAGAAGACACATGTTAGTAATATCAGAAACAAAAGGAGAACATCATTACAGAACCCACAGACATTGTACAATAATAAGGACTTAGTACAAAAAGTTCTACACATGCAGAAATTTGGTAGCATAAGTATGTATGAAAGTACAAAGCATAAGTGGTCATCCAGGAAGAAATTGACAACTTACATAAACCTACATCAAATAAAACTAAAAACCTTTAGTAAAATTCCAGGAAGAGATGTTTTCTCTAGTAATTTACAGAAGAAATAAAAAGTTCTCTGAACCATCACTCAGAAAACAAGAGCAAGGCTGAGACTTCCCAATTCATTTTGTGAGGCCAGTATTTACTGGTACCAAAAAGAGACAAACGCACAACAGAGCAATGGATTTTTATCAGTGGTTTTAGATATTACATATATGAAGTTTAAAAAAAAACAGGAAAGGAAGTGTGCTGAAGAATCTGTATGGTGGTCAGGTTACACTTGACATGGTAAAATACTAATTGACTGTGGAGTATGAGGTGTTAAGTATACATATTTCGATTACTTGGTCAAGCACTATGAATGTATAAAGAGGATATAGTCAAAACCTGAGTAAATAGATTGAAATTATCCACAACAGAAGCCATCAACAAAATTCTAACAAATCAGTGGGGTGAGATTTAAAAAAATCAAGACATATGCACAAAAAGTAATGATCTCTGAGTGAGTCTACCATTTTTAAATAACAAGGAAGAAAAGACACATGAGTATGTCAATTTATATAGAAACAGAATTTGATAAAAATCCAACATTTATTCATGAAAAATCCAAACTAAACACTTAGCAAATTAAGAGTAAAATGGTACTTCCTGAATCTGAATAAAGAAGATGTTATAGAAAATCTTTCACCCAACATCATACTTAATGGTAAAAGACTTTATTTTTGTCCCAATTGACTGGGAACAAGGCAAGGAAGTCTAGTCACTGCTTTTGTTCAAAAGCACCATGGAGATCTAGGAAAAGACAATAAAAGTCATACAATATGGAAAGAAAGAATTACTTCTTTCAGAAAATCCAAAAGAATCTACAAATGTTGCTAGACTTATCAAAATAGCAAAGGCACGAATTCAGAAAAGTGGTTATGAAATATTGGCCATACATTTGCAAAAAATAAACATTGAACTAAACTTCACCCCTTATAATTTATACAAAAATTAACTCTAACTCGATCAAAGATCAAAATTTTAAGCTAAAAAAATATAAAAGCATCTGAAGAAATCATAGGGGAAAATTTCATATTACATATGTTGATAAAGTAATGAACTATATAAATAAAAAATGCTAAATTGGATTTCAACAAAATAAGAAAACTTTCAAGGACAATGTTAAGAGAATAAAAAGATAAATAAAAGACTGAAAAATATTTTAAAATGAAAAAACTAATAAAAAACATATTAAGTATATGCAGTGATTTTTCAAAACTCATGAAAAGGAAAATAAGCAATTCAATTTGAAAATGGGCAAAAGACTTACACATAATTTCTTTTGTAAAGGACATACCCATGACAATCACATGAGTGTACACTCAGTGTCATTAACTACTAGGGAAATGCAAAATGCAAAATGAAACCACGAAGAGGCATCACCTTGCACTTTCTAGAGTCAGAATAATACTAAGCAGCTGGAGCTCTTCTATATTATTGAAGGGATTGCAAAATGCTAAGTCTGCTCTAGAAAACACTAATGATTTTATATAGTTTTACCACCTGGCCCAGGAATCCTACTTCAAAGTATCAGTCATAAATGAAAAATTCTTATTCACACACAAACTATGTGTGAATGTATATGTGCCAAGTCTATCAATAATTGCCACAAGCTGGAAACCACCCAATGTCCTTTAGTGGATGAATGTACAAACAGACTGTGGTACATCCATCCATATGATGGGATAACCACTTCACAAGAAAAGACTGACATCTGTTACACACAGCAACATCTTAAACGTGTCTCAAAGACATTATGCTGAATGAAAATGCCATTCTTAAAAGATGTACAACATCCAGATAATAAAACTTAATACAATTCATTATTTTAAAAACCTGCTTTACAAACAAGGAATAGAAGGAAATTTCCTTAATGTGATGAAGTATATCTATCCAAATATATGGAAGATATTATTCTTTTGGTCAACCATTAGAAGTAGTGTTCTTAAAATTATGAATAAGATAAGAATACAAGCCCTCACAGTTTCTATTTCTGTATTGTTTTATAAACCCTAACCAATAAAGTAAGGGAAAAATTAACTTAGAAAAAGAACAAGTACTTTTTATGTAAAGTACTACAGATAATTAAAAGAAGAGGGTAGTAAAATAATAAATTTTTTAAAACTGCATTTCCACTTTTAAGCAAAAAAACTCTTTATTTACAGTGACAATAAAAATTTATGGTTCATGCAAATGGTCCTATTAAAGAATTACAACACCTAAATTAAAATAATAAAACTTCATTGAGTTTTTCCCAGTTAACATGTCAGATTAGAAGATTCCTGTGTGCAATTCTTGAACAAGAAGACTCCAGGTAACAAAGGTGAGGCTATACTCTGAGGAGAGAAAGAGATGAAGAGCATCAAGAATAAAGGAATAGGTATCAGGACAGCTACAAACCACAGAGCAACAGAAAAGTGACACAGAAAAAATAGGAAACAATTCTCAGCCCTATCCTGGCTTCCCAGTGGAAGGGAAGCCAAAGTCACAACAGCAAAGTGAGCCATCCAGTCCTGGTGATAATGGGCTATCTGCCCTAGCTGCAGGAAAAGCCCACAGTACTAGCAAGCCTTGAATCCATGAGGGGATCTACTGTGACAGTGACTCCTTTTGCATCGCAGGCCAGCATCAAGGAAAAAAGTATATTACCTTGCTCATTATATCTTGGGGTGCTATAGCCAGGTGCCATCTTGAGGGGCGGTCTATTGATTGAGACTGAGCTGCATTGGGGTCCTACAAACAATGAACACTCTTAAGTCAGAGAACCTGTGGATACTCTGCAACAGTGTCTGGGTGGGAGATGGCCATAAGTGGCAGTTGTGGACAGGGGGAGGAATTGGACATGAACTACTGAAAAGAATAGGAAGGAGGAAGCTAAGGCTGTAGGGAATTTGGTGGTCAGTGGTCCATCTTCTGTGGCAAGGAGTGAGTACCATCACATGAAGATTACTATGGAAACTGAGAACTCCATCCAAGCCTTTGGCCAGTGGATTTCTTGGCCTCCTTTCTACTTGTGGTTTGCTGGGATGAACTGAGAGCTCAGAGCCAAATTCTGTCAGATAGCTTGATTCCCTCAGCCTCCTCCCTCCCACAGGATGGTTCACTGCCAGATGGGGTCTGAAACTTGGTGACTAGGAGGCAGAATGCCTGGTTCCTTCAGCTCTCCCCTTTCAGTCAGAACTCAGTGCTCTTTTTGCTTCTTCCACACTCCAGAGCACTCAGGGATACCTCTCAGAAGTACAATAAGGTCCATGTATGATAAACCATATCCCCAAACCTAGCAGACTCTAATGTTGCAGGACTTGGGAATAAATTTCTCCAATTCTTTGCCTTTTTAAACTATTATTTTTACTTTAGTTTTGTTTTTCTTGTTGCTCCTCTTCTTGACTTTATTGAATTGTATTTACATATTTTTCTTTATTTTATAATCAGATTTTTTTATCACTTGCTCTTTTCCTTGCATTATTTTCCTTTTAAAAAAATTTAACCTTGCTTCTTCTTTCTTTTCCCTTTCCCTGAACACAACTTTATTTCATTATTTTATTGTTATTACTTTTAATTTATTGGTTTTTAACTTCAGAGTTTATTCTACATTATTTGTACCATTTTCTTTTCTATGGTGATTGATGGTACCATAGTCATCTTTAATTGATTTTTACTGTTTTTTCATATCTGGTTGCTTTTGATGTTGTTCCTGTTAGAGTGGTAATGCTTCCTTCTCTCTGAGTGATACGGCACATTGAGTCCTCAAAAGAAGGCTAATCACTAACAATACCCATGTATAAAACTGGAAATGATATTAACCCACCACATGCACTAATTGCAACATAGAAACAAGAAATTTGATAAAACAAAGCAACTCAACTCCAAAAGCTCATAAGTCTTCAATAGCTGAAGCCAAAAATATGGAAATGATTGAAATACCAGGCAATGTATTCAAAAGACTAGTTTTAAAAATGATCAATGACCTCTGAGAAGATTCAAATAATCAGATGAAGTTAAAGAAGTCAACTCAAGGCTGGGATGAGAAATTCAGCAAAGAGGTAGAGAATCTGAAGATAAAAACCAACAAATGGAAATCTTAGAAATGCAAAGCTCAATAAATTCCATAAACACTCAATGGAAAGCATCACCAATAGACTGGACTAGATGGAAGAAAGAATGTCAGAGACTAAAGACAGGCTGAGGAATTATTACATACAGAGAGCAATAAAGAAAAAACACAAACAGTCATGACCACAACGTCCAAGACCTCTGGGACACAATTAAGAGACCAAACTTATGAGTCTTTATTGCAGAAGAGAGAACTGAGATACAGACTACAGGTGAAAAAAAACCTAAAATTTATATGGAAGCATAAAGGACCCTGAATAGCCAAAATAATCCTGAGCAAAAAGGGAAATGATGGAGGTATCACAATACCTGATTTCAAATTATGCTACAGTCATAATAACAAAAACATCATGATACTGACACAAAAACAGACATATAGATCCATGGAATAAAATAGAAGGCCCAGAAATAAACCCATGAAGGTACAATTACCCAACTTTCAACAGAGGTGCCAAAAATGTACAAGGGAGAAAAGACAGCTTCTTTAACAAATGGGGGCTGGAAAAATTAGATATCTGAATATGAACGACTAAAACTAGGTCACTTACTAGGAAAATCAATTCCAAATGGATTAAAGACCTTAAAGTAAGACCTGAAACTTTGAAATTACTACAGAAAAACAGAGGAAATACTTGAAGATATAGGCAGAGGCAACAATTTTCTGAGCATAAATCCAATAACCCTGACAATAATAGCAAGAATTAACAAATGGGATTGCATCAAATTTAAAAGCTTCTGTACAACAAAAGAAACAAATGATTGAAGAGACAGCCTACAATATGGGAGAAGAGTTTTTGCCAGATATTCATCTTACAGGGGATTGATCTCTAGAATACATAAAAATCTCCAAAAATAAAACACCAAAAGAACAAATGATTTAATCAATCAATGGACAAATGAACTAAACAGATAAATCTGTAGCCATCAGAGAAATGAGAATCAAAACTATACTGAGAGTCCATCTCACCCAGTAAGAAAGCAAATCATCAAGAAAACAAGCAATGAGAAATGCTGCTGAGGATGTGAGTATCATGAGGGGAAAAGGAACCCTCACACACTCTTGGTAGGAAGATAAATTAGTGCAGCCAGTATGGAAATCAGTATGCAAGTTCCTTGAAACATGAAAAACAGAACTAACATATTATCCCAATACTCCACTCCTGGGTATACACTTGAAGGAATCAGAGTCAGATTACTGTAGCAAAACCAGGACACCATGTTTATCATGGCACCATTCATGCGAGCAAAGTTGTGTAATGAGCCTAGGTGGTACGTCTACACAATGGAGACTCTTGAGTTTACATAGAGAGTGAAATCATGTGGTCTGCAGGAAGATGGACAGAACTGAAGATCACCATGTTAAGTGAAATAAACTAGACCCAGAAAGACAAATATTGCATGTTTTCGCTCATTCACAGAATCTAGATTTTTAAAAATAGACATGAAAATAAAAGGGGAGTTTATTTGGGAAGAGGAAGGGGTCCTGTGGGGTAGGGGGAGCAATCACGTGAATATGATCAAAGTGCAGTATACAAATGTATGAAAATGTCATAATAAATGTGCAATTAATACATGAGAATAAAAATGTACACAAATAAAAAGAGGAAAAAAGTCTCTTTTAAGACTTAAAAGACTGAAGCAAATGGATAGACATTCTGTAGCTAGCAATACAAAGGCTTGATATTCAGATCAAGATAAACTTTCTCAAAGAGATGTACTGATTCAATGAGATTCCAATCTAATTCCCCAAAGATTGTTTGATAACTTGACAAGCTGATGCTGAAATCAACATGGAAGTACAAAGGCTTAAGAACATCCACGATGATCCAGAGGCAGAATGTTGTGGTTGGAGCTGATCCTCCAGACTCTTAGATCCTTAACAAAGTTGCAGTAATTGTAATTAAGTCTGCATGACATCAAAGCAAACATAGGTGAGCAGTAGAATAAAACAGAACCCAGACAGGGACCCAAATTTTGCCACATGAAATTTGATAGATATTTTGATAATTGGGTGGAATGGATGACCAACATAGAAATCCTGTTTATCATTTCATTATTCTTATGAATGAAAATGAAAATGCACCCTCATATTATATAAATCTCACACACATTAAAGTCCAAAACTACCAGCGTATTTTAATATCCAAACAAAGAAGGATTTTCTTATATAAATTTCCTCTGGCCTCTCCGAAGAAAGACATATCATTGATGAAAATTCAATTACATTAAAATCAAAACTCTGATCATTCAAAGGTACTTACAAATAGCTGACAAAAAGCTAAGCTGAAAGCCGGATGGAGAGTTGCAACATGAAAAGCAAATGAATGACTCATATCCAAAAATATATAATGATTTTAACCCAAACAAATAAGAAAATACAAAAATTCAAGGTTCAACAGGTTGTCAGGAGGAAATATAATCAAAAGAGTTGATCTGGGCCAACAGGAGAAGGACAAATATGAAGAGGGAGAAGTTGGTGGTAGAAAGATTGAAAGATGATGCCCCACCCAGCCAGACTGGTGTTAGAGGACGTAGGAGAGGCAATGGGAAATGCAAAGGAACAAAATCAAGGAAAAGGGGAAAGACGATGACATAGAACTGGCACGTAAGGTGCTGTGAGTAGTCAGCAGGTGCCAAAGCCACAAGGACTCAGGCAGGCTTCTTTATCCCTAAGTAGCATCTTCATGAGAAAGAAACCCTAAAACAGCAGACCATCAGTTCTCAAAACCACCTCATCAATCAGTAGGCACCTCTTCTGCAGAATGTGATGTCCTGTCAGAGGGGAACTGAATAATTTAGAATAATGTCGTCTATCAATATTTAATGATATGAAAAAAATGTTCATGAGACAACATGAAGTTTTAAAAAGGCAGATTGCAAAATAGTATAAATACACAGAAAGGAAAAAAGAAGCTGTTCACTAAAATATTATCAGAATTCATGTCCAGGTAGGGGGATTATTTACATTTCCTTTGTTTACTTTTTTGTAGGGGTAAATTTCCACAAGAAAAGTAATTAACTTTTTAATAAGTAACAGATAGAAATTGTTGTATTTTTAGAAAATATCTATCTTTATGCCAAACAAAGCCAGGGAGAACATGTATGAGATCTGTTCACTCAACTCTTTTCGAGGAAATTTTATTTCCTTTTAGGAGTTTCTTTTAAATAAAGTTGATTTTCCTTAGCTATTAAAACAAGCAGAAGTTCTCAAAGTGGGGCTCTTTCTGGATACAAAGAATGGCAAATTATTTTCATAGTAACACTCAGACATGGTTTCTCTTTGTCACTGTGGTGTTTGCAGCGAGGGTGCAAAAACTCTGCTGCTGGGCTGAGCCATAGGCTCCTTCCCTGAATCAAGATGGCAGCATCAATCTGTCCCGGTGGTTACTGTATGGAATTTAAACAAAGGAAAGAAAAAAGAAAAAGGTGCTAAGTAAGCTCTTGATGAAGCAGTAAAAAATATTCATGGTGCTGAATCCCCACTCTCAAGGGCACATCATTTCAATATTCTGTGTCACAAAATGGGACATACAATGCAAAGCTTCTGATGTCAAAGGATGTGAGAAAGTGAGTGTGTGATTATTCAAGTCACAGATTCAGCTGACTGCTTTTTTCCATAGGCCACTCTTTTGACATGAATGAACACCTGACAATGAATATTTGACAAACTAGTCTTTAAACTGGGTAAAGGGCAGACATTTTTGTGAAAATGAGAAAAATGAGTATCCTACTGCAGAGGAAAGCAATTGCCAGTTTTCACTAATGATAATATTTGAGCTTTCAAGAAAAAATAGAATTTTTGAAAATTTGCATATTCTACCCTGAGTTTCACTGCTGCTCAATAAAAACTTTTGTGGATGATGTGGTGAGTGATTTGTTTTTAATTATTATATAATGAAATGTGTCAACATTTGGAAGTTTTGCATAATTCATTCAAGTAATATTTTTCAACCAACCAATGCATGATGTTTATACAATTGTGCAGGGGCAAAATATGTATTCAAAGCATGAGTAATGGATACAAAAAATTTACCAATATGGTTTCAGTTCTAACATAGAAACTAACCTTTTAGAAACTGCTACTAGTCAAGTTTTTGTGTAGTTGAAAAGAAAAATGTAGAGTTAACTGCAAGATTACTAAAATATTCTTTCTTTCCTCACACAGTGTATCTCTTCAGCTTGCATGCAAAGGCTACCACGAGAATGTAGCTGTGTTCCATTGGGCCAGGAGACTGGCAAAAACAAAAGTCAATGCCACACCTCACTATTTTCTTTAATTGAAATTGTTTAGTTTAGAAAACAGTGTTTTTCATTAAAATATTCTTTCCTTAGAATGACATGGATTTACTGTTCATTTTCAAGAATTAATAAGCAAATATTTTAAGTTACCAGTTTTAATTTCTGTTACAGTAAATGTCCACATAAACGAATGTTACTTGGGTTTCTCAATAATCTTTGAGTCCGAAGGGGTTCTAACACCAAATTCTTGCAGGGCTCCACCCTTCTCTTACCCATAGTTTTGTTTTCTGTGGTTTTGCTATCCATGGCCAACAGTGGTCTGAAAATATTAAATGGAACATTCCAGAAATAACCAACTCATAAGTAGTAGTGTGATGAAATCTTGCACCATCCCACATTGTCCTGTCTGGGGTATGAATCATCCCTTTTTCCAACCTAGTCACAGGCATACGCCATGCACCCTTCCCCCATCATTGTGGAAAAGGCTCTGTGAGTCCCACTTCACAGACTCCATAATTGTGCACACCATGTTAATTATCCAAGGTCACACGGATAAAACTGGAACAAATATTCAAACCACAATTTTTTCTTCATTTTTTTATTATAACCTCCTCTGGGTTTAATATCTCCACGTCTGTATTTCCAATCATACCAAATACAAACATCTCTGAGAACTTCTCAAACACCGCGTAATCTTTCAAATTTAATAATCAAATGCAAATTGCACTTGGTTTGCTTTTCATTTTCAGTCTTACTTCATAACTACCCACATAATAAGATTTTTCTTGTTGCACTTGAAGAATTGTTTTCATGTTACAGACAACTTCTTTCATTCTGTGCTGAATTCTAGTGTGCTATGTCTGGATTCTTGGTGGGTCATGAATTCCAGAACAGGGAGAACCCATGACAGGAGTTTGTAAGAAGTGTGTTTCCTGATCATAACTGCATAGAAGCATTTGCTGTGGGTCAGGCACTTGATCCCTTTCTCCCTACCACTTATCACGACAGCAACTCTTTCCATTGGGTTGATGTACCCTTCTTACAGGTTCAGTAAAGGTGACCCATCCAAAGACTTACAGATAGTTCTTGTTAAACCATAATTCAAGCATACTTTCCCTCTTGGAACTCTAAGGAGCAAAAGGGGGAAATTCTTTAGCCAATTTCCATTTAATATCTCCAGCAATAAGAAAGTCACTCTTTACTAGAGAATCTATTTTTTATATTTACATTTAATTATAAACTTCTTCCTTGGGCGCTTTGTGAACTTCTGCTTATAATATTATGATGACAGGAATCTAGATATTTATTCCACTTACAACTAACTGAGACCTGAAGAGGCAGAGCAGGTGGGGTAAGGTAGGGGTGTGTGTGTGTGTAACAGAGAGAGAGAGAGACATAGATGAGGGGCCTCCCCTGAATAGTCATATCCCCACCAAAAATTTATGAGTTCTGCTTATAGCACATCTGCACCAATATTAGAAATTGTCAGTATTTTAATTTTAGTCATTTTAGTGGATGTGTCATGATAGCTCATTATGGTTTTAATGTATGCTCCTTGGATAACTAATATTGACAAACATGTCTTAATGTCTGCTTTATTCTTTTATGTATCTTCTTTGATTAAATACATGCTTATCTCTTGCCCACATTTATTGTAATATAATCTTCTTATTTTGATATCTGGAAGTTTTGTATATATTCTGGATAAGATCTTCTGTGAGATCTATGTATTGGAAATTCATTTTTCCTAATTTATGGCCTACTTTGTAATTGTCTTAATGATGTCTTTTGGTGCTTTGCAATTAACTAATTTTGATGAAGTCAAATTTGATAACTTTGTTCTCTGATATTTATTTTTGTGTGTCCTAAGACATAAAGTGAGAAAGGTGTTGTTTGTTTTCTTCTAGAATCAGTCCTTAGAGTTTATTTACATTTAGTTCTATAGTTTATCTCAAAATAATTTTTGATGCAGTATAAGGTAAGGTTCAAATATAAACATATTTGCTTCAGCATTGATTATTGAAAAGATTTCCCTTCCCTGTTGTGTTATGTTGTGACTTTGCCAAAAATTACTTTGTCATATGCTTTTGGGTCTATCTTCAGATTTAATATTCAGTGTTATAGATATGTTTGTCATTTCTTTCTCCAAATACCATGCTATTTAAGAGATGGTAGCTTATGAAGATTTGAAATCAAATAATTATAATTTTCCATCTTTATTACTTCAATTAGTGATCTTTTACATTTATTTATAAATTTTAGAATCAGATTTAGAAAATTTGTTAATTTTTATAATAAAGTCTTCTGAAATTGTGATTAGAATTTATAAGCTCTAAGATCTAATCCCAAAAACAATGACCAATTCAGTGGGTTTCCCCATTGATGAACATAGTATGTTTCTCCATTTATTTAGTTCTTAAAAAACATCTTTCAACAATGTTTGATAATTTTCAGGGTAGATATCCTTTTGTTTACAGTATTGAGATGATAAAATAAATTTTTATGCTAACCCTAATATAGTAAATTTTATTAATTGATTTTCAAATGTTAAACCAACCTTACATTCTTAAAATAAGTCCACCTGGTCATGTTGCATTGGTCTTTTCATATATTGTTGGGTTTGGTTTGTTAAACGTTACCATTTCTGTATCTATAGTCATGAAATTTATTTACCTTTCATTGACAAAGCCTTTCTTTTATTAGAAAAATTCTGAACTGATCAACTTGGAAATTTTTTTCTCTTTACTGAGTGTATGTAAATTTGCTGATTAATGTTAATTGAACATTTGGTAAATTCTCCACCACAGTAATCTAGACTGAAAATTTTTATTTTTAAAAAGTTGAGAATGGTAATTCCATTTATTTAATAGATATAAAGATACTCAAGTTAACTACTTCTTCTTTTGTAATTTTTGGTTTTTTGTGCTTTTCAAAAATTTGTCCATTTCTTCTAAGTTGTTAAATTTATTTCAATAAAGTTAATCATTGTATTTCCTTATTATCATACTGATATTAATAGGACTATAGAATTGCTAATAATATCTTCTGTTTCTTATATTAGTAATCTCTCTCTCTGTATCTCTTTTTCTCTCTCTTTCTCTAATATATATACATATATATATATATGTATATATACTCATTCTTCTTTATTCTTCTTTTATGGAAATCAACATTTTCACCTAGTATCTTTTCCTTCTACCTGAAGAACCACCTTTGAATCTCTTGTTATGTGACTTTTCTAGTTATGGATTTTCACATGAAAATACCTTAATCATATCCTCACTTTTGAAGGGCATTTTGGATGATAGAATTCTAAATTAACAGATTATTTCAGCACTGTAATGACTTCATTGACTTCTGAGCTCCATTACGTATAATGCAAAAGTTGTCACACACACATTACAGTCATTCATCAATATAGAGTGTGTCATTTTCTCTGACTTTTCAGTGTTTCTCTTTATTTGTTTTTCTTCTATTAGTTTAACTGTGGTACATCTAAAATGTAGTCTCTTAGTGATTTTCCTGGGCTTCTTGCAGCTGTGAATGAACATTTTCCTCCAAATTTGGACATTTGTGGCTATGACTTCTTTATGTTTCCACTCAGAGGCTGGGGCCGTAGCTCAGTAGTAGAGGACCTGAGCATGTAAAGGGCCTGTTTTGGGTTCTCTGTGCCAGAAAAACAAAAATCTTTTATCTTTCCACTCCATTTTCTCTCTTCTCTCCCCCTGGAATTTTAATTCATGTGTATTAGACCATTTCATACTCTTGCATATGTGGCTCTTTTAAATTTTTTCAGTATTTGCATTCTTCTCTCAGTTTTGGCTTGCGATGTGGCTCAAGTGATAGAGTGCCTGCTTAGCAAGTACAAGACCCTAAGTTCAATCCCCACTACCACCAAAAAACAGACTCAGTTTTGCCTTAGGTAATCCTAATCCTGTCTCCTGCTGTATCCTGTCTGCTTCAAAGCCTGTCATTCTACTGTTCATTTCGTGTATTGTGTTTTTCAGTTCTAAACATTCCATTCAGTTTTATTCTCAGAGTTTTCATATTTCTCCTGAAATATGAAATATTTCCTGAAATATCTCCTGAAATATTTCTCCATTCAACTGTTTAACAATTCTTTGTCTTTTCTCTAATTTTTAAAGAGAGTAACAATAGTTTTGTTAGGTTCCCTTTGTATAAATATGAACACCTGAGACATCTGCCAGTCTGCTTCTCTGAACTATATTTTCTCTTGATTATGAAACTCATTTTTCTGTTTCTTGGCAAACTGAGTGAATTTTTATGTTAAATTTGATGTTACAAACTTATGTAGATGCTCTGGGTTGTGTGATCTTCCTCAAAATAATGTTGAAACTTTTTTTTTGTTCTTTTCTTCTGACAGTCAATGAAGCTGCTAAGGGTCACCTTGATTCTGTGCTAGCTTGAATTTAGGCCATTCTAGGACCATTTCTACCTCTGTTCCCCTTACTTTTTGGGTTTAGTCTTTACTCTTATGACTCATCACTTCTGTGTTTCAGTAAGAAGCCTAAGTTTGTTTTTTGTTCTTTTTTTATTTAATATCCAAATATTTCTAATTTGTTGAGTCTTCAAATTATGAGTTACCCCAAATTATGGGCAACTGATAATACTACTAAATTCTTTAGCCCTGAAGTGCTAGTTTCTGATGGGCTTTTTGGTGGTTTTTTGTTGTCTTTCCCATTAATATGACTTTAACTATCAGCCAAAGATTTGGAAATAATAAGTATGAAGATTTTTTACTTTCTTTCCCTGTGGCTCTCTCCATTCTCCTTTATCTCCCATCAGCCTTGGGCCTCTGGCTCAGTTAATCTGTTCTTTTATGTTGGAGTTCTCTTCCACACATCTTCAACAAACTGGGGAGTGCCTTATCAGGAATAGATGGTTAGATGTACAGCTTGCCTAATTACCTCTCTTGTTTCAGGAATCAGACCTGCCATCTGCTTACTCTCCTACTGCTTCACTCTTTTACATTTTTTTCAGAACCATAATTATTATCATTAAGATGAGTCAAGTACATGACAGAACAAAATCAGAAGTTTCTTCAAAATATTGAACTAAGTTCAATATTTGGGGCTGGAACTGGGGACATGGCTCAAATGGTAGAGCACCTTCTTAGTAAGCAAAGGCCCTGGGTTCAATCCCAAGTATTGCAAAAACAAACCAAAACAAACAAATTAAAAAAACAACAGAAAAAGTTGTTTTGTGTGAACATGATTCTGTATGTTTAGTCTAGACATTTTCACTTAATTATTTCTCAGGAGCACAAACTTGGCCCACAGACAGAATAGAAGAGGCGCTTATGGTACAAAAGAACTTACATGTAATCAGATGCAACCTGGGCCAACAGTCTGATAAACAATATCACTTAAGACTAATTACCTCTATGAGGGAGCTATATTTTTCTTGCTCTCCCAGGAGATAAATGAGTCATAAAGAATTCCTTTGACTTACACAAAGCTGTAGAGTTAAGATATGGAGCTAGGTGTATAGCTCAGTGGTAGAGTGTTTGCTTAACACGTGCGAGGCCTGGGTTCAAGCACAAGCACCACAAAAAAGAAATACAGAATTTGGATGTGAGATAATAATGATTCAAATAATTTTAAAGCATTCAATCTTCCCACTGAGATTTTACTATTATCACAAATTTCTGGACTCTCTGAGACCTAACATATCAAAGATGTGAATATTTCCATCCTCCTGGCTCACACTACGAAAACATACCTCAAACACTGGTTTTATCTTGATTTGTAAATACTGATTGACAGCAGTTCAGTGGAACTCTATGCTTGAACAATGTTGAGACTTCTTTAGGATTCTGTGAAAAATATTTTTGTGAAATAATTTCAGATCTAGACAACAAGTGTCAGGTAACTGAAAGAAATGATAAAGGGGTCTTTTCTTCCTTAGAGAAAAGATTGCATCAATTTAAATAATAAGTAAATCAAAAAATAATAAATTAAATAAGTTAAATAAATTAGCAAAAGTCATGGGAATGCATGAAATCACATCCATAGGTGTCCCTTCCTTAGGGCCTGGCATAATGGCCTGGAAATTTCCCCTACTTCCTAGTTCCAACCTGTGCCCAACTCTGGCCTGTGATACTCAAGTATTGATGATATCACACTGGCATGGTTATCCCAGAAAAAAAAAAGAAAACTTTCCCCTCTCTTAAAATATTACTATTCCTAAGTAGTAGTAGGTGGTCCAACTTCAGAATGAAATGGCAAATCTGGAAACGTGTTTACAAGTCAGACATGGGGCTGTCTGTCACATCTGACTTAGTAGAATGGCTTCAGCTACATTCTCTCCTCTAGTATCTGGGGTTCAGCCAACCACAAGACCCTTGCTTTCTGTTCATTAGCAAATTGATCTATCTGGAAGCAAACACTGTCTCTGTAAAGAGCAGATTCACTTTTCTTCAAATGTAATGAAATTGTGTTTGGGGAAGACACCATTGATGTCCAAGAATCTTTATGAGCCTTTTAAAGTCATTGTTGACTTCTCCCAAATGAGAAGTTGCTGATGCCAATGAGTAATGAACTGGAAACCACATGGTGACAGTTGCTGCTTAGCTTGGCCCTCGTGTATTACAGAGCCAGCTGGGGAAGATGCTCACTATGCCCTTCTTTCCTGCTTTTCCTTTGTATCCTATTTTGCCTTCTTTTATTCACTTCCTGCTTCCTATTCCTATTCCCTAATGCAATAAGCATTGGAATAGACCACTGACATTGGAATACCCTGGGCAAAAATTTCAACATGCTACTTATTTGTGTGGTTAGGTTGTATAATTTAAACGTATTGTTTAATCTCACTGAATCTCAATTATACTGTCTGTGAAATGGTAGTGGTTTGTCCATTCTTGACTTACTTCTTCCCGAAAGAATCTATCTCCTCCATGAAGCTCTTATAACTCAGGGGGCAGGTAAACCTCTCAGATCCAAGAGTGACACTTGAAACGTCAAAGCAACAGTGCCTGCCCTACTGCTGTGGACAAAAAGGACATCGGGACTCAGGTTTGCCGTTATCAGAGATCTGGACCAGTTATGGGCTGTGATTTATTGGGGTGCAGCATTCTCACTCTGCCTCTCTATGAGTATGTTGCCTTGGGACATCTAGAATTTTTCATGGGACTATAGAAGAGGCCATCCCAAGCTTATGAGAGAAATGAGCCTTCATCCCTGAACATCTTATATAACTAAGCTTAGATTTTATTATTTTATTGTAGTTAATTTTACTGTTTGCAGTGCTAAAGATTGAGCCCAGGGTCTCACTCATGCTAGGCATGCATTCTTTTGAGCTACAATCTCGGTCCTTGTATGTGTGTATATGTTTTGACACTACTGGGTTGTGAACTCAGAACCTCATGCCTGCTAGACAGGCACCCTGCCACTTGAGCCATGCTCTCAGCCCTTTTTGCTTTAGCTATTTTTCAGATAGGGTCCTGTACTTTTTGTCCAGGTAGCCTCAGGCCACGATCCTCTAATCTTCTCCCACATAGTTGGAATTACAGATGTGAACCACCATAACTGGCTTATTTGTTGAGCTGGGATACCACTAAATTTTTGCCCACAGTCCTCTTTTTTATTGTTTTGTATCCAAAAATACCTGTTAGAAATGTGACAATCAAATATTATAAACAGCTACACAATTAGCATATGCTAAGTGTTCTAAAGATGTTTATTATTTTCCTTCCCTGTATTTTAATTTGGCTTGCCTGTTTTTATTGATAACTTTCTCTTCTGTCACTTGCACTTATGATGTCACCAGGTCTTAGAACTCACAGGAAGCATGTAGACATTATGAGGATTTCTTGATTTCTAAGAAAGAAGACTCCGACTCACTTGGAAAATACCCAGGCATGGAAAATACCCAGTAGAAAGGGAAAGCTGGATTCTCGGCCACTTGTCCATGCTCTAGAAGGTTTCAAAAGTACCTGGAAAGAGGGGAATCATACCATAGCTGAGCCACGTGACAGTGCTCCTCCAAACCCGACCCCTGCTTCAGAGGAAACTTGCATAGCCACTCAATGGGAGCCAACATTTGTCCCCAGCAAAGGTTCCCCTTGTGTTGGTTGTCTGTCCCAGATTCTCCCATTTCGATCTGAAATTGACCAGATATGATGGGCATATGACTGCAATTAGGCCAGAGGCCACCACATAGATTATCTGACTATGAGCCACTATTCCTCCTTCAGTTTATTCATCTTTAGCTAGAATTTCAGAATAAAATGCCATAGGACATGGGTCTTCTGGTCTCATTCAAATAATGATCACTTATCAAATGGGAAAGCATTTACCTTGTGTTATATATTGTTCTAAATTTAGACTAGTAAATTTAGAATGAAATGACCAAAGAAGCTGTCTTTGAGATGGGTAGGGAACATAAATCGACATAATCAAACTGCAATAAGAAAAATGCAGGAAGATGTGACACAGGAGGAGCTCTATCTAAGGCAAGCAGGGAAAGCTACCATGAACTGTGTTGAGTCCAGATCTAAAGCAGTGTGGAAATAATCTTCCTGAATATTGACAGAAGGCAGGTATTCCAGGTAACATGATCTTCTGGTACAAACATCCTGGGTTAAGAATGAACTTGGGGACTGGTGGAGTAGTTCAGTTAGTAGAGCATCTTTCTAGCAAGCATGAGCCCCTGAGGTCAAACCCCAGTACCACCACAAAAAAAAGAATGAACTTAGTTTGTTGGATGAACATCCCACAGGCCAATATGGTTACAGTAGCATAAGAACAGACCTTGTGGTTATACTAAAGTAGACCAATGAGAAGGCAGTAGATAAGAGAGAGAGCCACCTTTGACTGGAGAAGGTGACAAGTTTCCTCAGAGGGTAGTCAAGTTCATGTGAACATCTTGAGCCTTGCTCTGAGGTAGGGAGACTGAGATCCATGTCTTGGGTTCCAAATTTCTAAGAGTAGAGTTATTTGCCCAATTTCTTCCCTCTAGACCTTATTAGTGGATTAAATATTTCCTTCTCTAGCTCCTGGTACTTCCAGTGGCTCTTGTTACTCTCACTTGACCTTTCCTTCTGAGACACCTACCTCTGCAGCTTAAAGGAGACTCCTCAGGCCACATGGGCAGACAGCACGATTGTGCCATGCCTCCCACACCAGGGAGTTGCTGCTGGAGGACAGCACTCTATTTTGTTCTGGGTGTAATCTCACAGCTTTAGCGAATACCTGGCATACAGCAGGTGCTCAGGAGACTTCTATGCCTGGCAGTCTTTCTGTACTCAACACTGCTGTGCTTGACCTTTGGCTGGTTCCTTGTCAGGTCTTACTGTCCCAAGGTCCAGAAAACTGATGATATCTCACTCTACCTGATGACATAGGTCTCCCTTTGGGATCTTGGTTCAGTCAAATTCATCATGAGTTAAATTTTTTTTGGTTCCTTTTGTTTAATAGAAAATCAGAATAGATTTTTGCCCCAAGCTTCTGACAGTGGTTAGTCTTCAGAACAATCTGAGGAACAAGAGCGTCTTTTTAAGCTAATGAGAGAATTCCTGACTGTGGTGGCACTAGATAGCTTAGTGGAAGGGGGTTGGTGGCTAAAAGACCAAGTCACAATGGGAGGGCTGGAATTTCAGCTCCACCTTCTGGCCTCCTAGGGAGAACAGATAGATATTGAGCAACCATGTTTTAATGGACCCTGCTTGTCCACAGTAACCTCATACAAACCCCTAAGGATGAGGTTTCACCAGCTTCTGAGCTGATGATACACGGATGTGCTGGGAAGGTGGCATGTTAGAAAAGGACATAGAAGGTCCATGTCACATATTCTCTTCCATAATCATAAACACAGTGCTTTGCTAAGGCTGGGAGTGGTTCTAGCAAATGATCGGTCCTGAGGGAGAGTAGGAATACTCTGACTTTGTAGCTGACTGAGTAGAAATCGAGGCCAACTCCCCCACACACACATACCATGAGCTGGTATGTGCAGTGGGGGCATCTTATAACACTGACCTCTCACCCTGTGGAGTCTATGCTAACCCCTGGACACTTGTGTCAAGATCAGCTTGCTTTGTCATGCAGCCAATTAGTGTTAGAAAACTGGGTGTAGAACTGACTGTTGGTGTGTCAGCTCAACGTTCTTAATTTTCCCTTGTTGATGACTTAGAACGAATGAGTTAGTCTTCTCATAGAAGACAGAAGACAGGAAACAGATGTTACCTACAAATTCTGTCTCCCGGGATCAGAGGCAGAGCAAAGAGGGTCAAAGTCAGGGTTAAATTCTGAGACGCTCATCTTGGTTTAGAAGGTTGGTATTAGACTCAAAGCAGCCAGAAATGAAGGAAGCCCAAAACTGAGTTGGAACCAGAGGCCAAAGAGTAAAGCTTGTAAAAACAACAACAAACAGGCATGGTGATGTAGCCTTAAGTAGCGCCTTAACTCGAAGGCCAGAATCTCAGATGGGACCCAGTCAGAGGCACAGCCTGGGAACTAGGTTAGGAGCAGACAAGTGCAATGACTCTGATTAGCTCTGAGATTCCTCATCTCACTTGTATCTGTTAATCAAGGCGCATGGTAAGGAGCTTCACATAAGGAAATAGGGCTATCGGCTATGCCAACTGGTGTCCTACCCCATAGTAATGGGGAAAAATGCTGAAGTAAAATTAGATTACAGGGCAGTAGAGGATCATGGAGCCAGTCAAACAGCATAGGCTTCCTGTAGGACAAATGCAAACAAATATTCTTGTTCATGGAGTTAGGCAGACTGAACTGTGGATGCTATGTGTGCTCAGTGGCCATCTTAGTCTTTAAGTGGAACAAACAGCCCTGAGGCTGAGAAGACTGAGAGTTGGACATGCCAAGGTCAAATGCTGGCTCTGCTGCTTCCTATCTCCTTGATTATCATTATCAGTCTCATTATGGGAAGAGGCTGCCTCACTATTATTCATTAAGTCTTCATTGGTCACCTGTGAATGAAGCCAGACTATAATTTCTGAAGTCCATATCAGTCCTGTATGGGAATCCTATCCCTCTGTCCAGTTTACAGTGCCTGTCCTGGCCCTTAAATACCATGGTTAACTCATAATAGTCTGTTCCATCCAGAACTTCTCCCTGGGTATTTCCCAAAGCTCACAGGATATGGACCAGCAAGTTCTGTTCAGGACTCAAAAGACAAGGTCTAAGAAAGAGTCTAGCAGAATTTGTGTTAACAAATGAGAGTATGCATGCAGAGAGGGACATTTTGCTTCTCCAGAGTGTAAAAAGGAAACATAAGACAAAGGAAGTAACTTGCCCAAGGTCATGAAACTGGCCAGCTGGTTGGCAGAGTCAGGAAGCATAGCTCACTATCACTCCACTTTACCAAGCCTCCTTTTTCCCATCAGTGGTAAACAATTTTTATTTTCAAGGAAAAGGAGAAAAGTGAAGGCATTTTTGATAGTTTTCATTGCTATTCAATACTATGATTTTAGCACATAAGCACTCGATTCAGGGGGGAAAATGGAAAATCCCATGCACCTATCATTCACCCTCCTCTATGTGGTCCTTATACTCCCTCATCAGAGGCAAAAGGTGGCCTATTGAGTAAGAGTCAGAATAAAAACCTTGTCACCCTCTCACTCACTTGTTAAGGAGGGAACCTTGCTCCAAATGCAGGTTGCATTAGGCAAAAGTGGTTGTGTGTTTGAAATTAAATCACTCAAAAATGATTAAAAACAGGATGCGTGAGTTTCTGTTGGGGTCCTTGCTTGAATGGGGTGCCATACAAAATCAAGTAGCATTGTGCTGTGTGAAATGGCTTTATATTAACGTTCAGAATAACAAGGCCCCACTGAGAGCCCTTCACGTTCTGAATGGCGCTTGGAGATTGTCAAAATTTTTCAGGAAGGGATCTGTGCCACCCTGACTGTATGAACAATAGTTTAAAAAAATCAGATTGGTGAATTAAAATGACATCTTTTTCATTACTCTTAAGCTTTCTAGCTGCAGGTTAATAGGAGCCTAGGGAGTCTCGGGCCTAAGCATTTGCCTTCTCTGCATTCACATTCAAGTTTAACCTGATGCAATGCAGCAGGAAGCATTTGAGCTGTTGGAGGACAGCTGTCTTCATTTTAGGATTCTACAATAGAATACCGTGGACCAGGTAGCTTAGGGAAAGCAGAAACAAATCTCTCTCATTTCTGGAGGCTGAGAAGTCCAAGTTGAAGGTGCTGGCTGATGCAGTGCCTGCTGAGGGCTCTTTCCAACTTTATAGGCAGCTATGTTCATACATGGCAGAAGAGGCAGACAACCCTTTTTAAGGGTTACTAATCCCACTCATGAAGGCAGAGCCTTTGTTACCTGAAGCCCCCACTTTCTGATGCCACCACCTTGGGGGTTAGGATTTCAACACAGGAATTTTAAGGGGCCACAAATGTTTATCCTATAGCACCAGATAACTTCCTCTCCATTAGCTTAAACAGTTTCTTTATTTATAAAAATAGATGCAAAAGTACCAACTTAAGGGATTATTGCAGATGAAGAAGATAGGAATCTTCTAGACAACCACAGCACATAGAAAGGAATAGAAAATACCAAATGAAGGCAGAATAGACAATAGGGAAAGACAAGAATAAGTAGGGATGTCACCTTGTAGTAGTTTACTGGGGGGGGGAGGTCTATGTCAAAACACCAGAAATGGGGTGGCTTTAAGCAGCAACTAATGGTCTCCTAGTTCTGAAGGCCAGAAGTCCAAGGCCAGTGTGTCAGTAAATTTACTTTCTCCTGAGGCCTCTTTCCTTGGCTTGCAGGTGGCTGTCCCTGTTACCTGTTCACGTGGTCTCTCTTCCGTGCGTGTATCCATGGTGTCCAAACATCCTGAAAGAATAGAATGGGTATCATCTAAATAGAATCAATGCCTGCTCTAATGGTTTCATTTTAATTTAATTGTTTTAAACTGATAGATATTTAAAGGCCTTATATCCAAATATAGATGCAGTCACAGTCTGGAGTTCTGAGGGTAGGATTCAAAGTTGAGGAGGAGGCAATTCCACCTTCACAATCCTGTTTTGTAATTTTACTTGGGAGCCATATAAATACGAAGGAATCATATGAAGGTTTTATATACTCAGAAGCAAAATTAAATCTAAACTTTCGGGGGCAATTCTTAAACACATAACATCAATTTAAAAAATTCCAGTGTTGGCTAGGTGGAGTGGGTGAGCTATGGTGTGATTATGACTGACAGTTTTTCAGTAGAACACAGAAGAACCTCCCTGAGGATTCTGAAAACTATATGATAACAGAGATGTTGTAAACTGAAATAAAAATGTCGATAACTCTCCACTCCAAAGAGTAGTACTTACAGGGGTTTCTGTTTTGTTTCATGTTTTTCCTGCACTGTCTCTCAACTTTGATTCAAGAAAGGTTAAATTACCAAAGATACACAGGCGTGGAAAGAAAAATGAATAGGGAAGTTTTGTTCAGTCCAAAGAACTGGAAGGTAGACCTCTGCATGACACACAGCATGAGGTGGAATTCTCCATTTGAATGTTCCTCTCTTTCCCTCCCAGCCCTATTCTGAAGGCAGCCCCAGAGGCAGAACGGTCACCCACCACAGCAGCATCTCAGGCACCTGAAGCCCCTCCCCACTAAGGGGGCTCAGAAAACAGGCGCCTGTTGTTTCTCTCTCTCTCTCTCTCTCTCTCTCTCTCTCTCTCTCTCTGCCTGTGTGTGCAAGTGTGTCTTCCCTCACCAGCACAACCTCATGGAATTACACAAGAGTGTGGGAGGCTAAAATTCAAAGAGGATCCAGTTTTTGGCCAGAGGGATCAGCAAGTGACCTCTTGATTCTAGTGTTAAGAAAAATACAGAGAGAAAAGGCTGAAGAAGGGCTCCCCATTTTCTGTATGTAAGTCTAAGCTTTCCTACTGGGCTGCACATGGATGGAACAGAGCCAGACCAGATAGCAAAGGCCTTGTACCTAAACTGTTTAATAAACCTTACACTAGATCCCAGACTAGCCCCTGGGGTGGGGCAGGTGCAGACAGATCTAAACAGCACAGCAAAGGCTTTGAAAGCAGAACTGACATAGCAATTGCCAGCCACAGAAGCTGAGGCAAACCTTGCAGGCTCAGTCTAATACAATTGATTGCCTGTGACCACAAAAAAAAAAAAAAATCGACACTTTCCAGATTTTCACAGAATCAGAGTCCTGCAAAAATCGCCCGGAATGCAATCTGAAATGACTTGGTAAACACACACACACACACACACACACACACACACACACACACACACAAAACAGGGAAGGCTGACTGATGCAAATGGCTAGGAAGTTATCAGATGTAAACCTATGCTGAATCAGATGTTGGAATTACCAAAGCCCTTATAAAGTATCTCTCACAACTTTAATCCATGAGGTTAAGGTCAACACTCGGGAAATGAATGTAAAGGCAGACGGTCTCAGCAGAGAAACAAATACAATTTGTTTTTTAAATAGGCGTTATATAAATAACAAATGAGTGTTGAAAATAAGAGAATTCACTAGATACATTCAGAATTAGAATGGATGTGAAATAGGAAAGAGTCCATGCACCTGACTAGAAATGCAAACTGAAGAAAAGAAAAATGATTTGAAAAGTGAGCAGAGCCTCAGGGAACCCTGGGAAATTTGATCCATCTAACTCCATGCTTTTGGAAGTGAAGAAAAGGAAGACAAGAAAGTAGGTACAGAAAAACCTTGAAGAAGCAATTGATCAAGTGAAAGACATTTACAGAGTAAGGAAGTTCAGAAAAACCTCAACAAGATAGAAGAGAAATCCATGTATTTAAGCTGCTAAAGATGGAATATAAATTTTTCAAAATATTTAGAACAGCCAGAGTAAAATAATATTTGTACACAATGGAAAAGCAGTTCAAATGACTATGGATTTTTCATCAGAAACCATAAAAGACAGAAGACAGTACAAAAACATTCTTAAATTGTTAACAGAAAAAAACTATCCACCTAAAATACATCTAACAAAAATGTCTGTCAAGAATAAGGGCAAAACAGATTTATCCTCATATAAAGATAAACTAAGGAAATCTGTCACCTGTAGATACGCTTTTAAAGAATTACTAAACAAAGTTACATAAAATGAAGGAAAGTGATATCAGATGTAAACCTGGAACTACAGAAAGAAAGAACAAGAGAAATGATGACTATTCATAAAGTGCTTTCTTCATTAAATTCTTTAAAATATGAATAAATATTGAAAGCAAAGATCATAACATCGCCTTGGTCCTGTTCCAAGTAGAAACATGTAAGACAGAACAACTTTAAAATAAAATGAAGAGGGCTAACGGTTAAATATGGGTGTAAGTAAAGTCTTAAACTTCTAGTAATTGTATTGTTGATGATAGTGTAAGGCTTGTTCTGAGAGTACAGTGTATGTATGTGAGATCAAGTGAATGACTAATTAATCTGCTGTAATTGGGAAATGATATCTTTGTCATAGAACAGATGATAAGAATAAAGATGTGAAGTAAAAAAAATCAATTAAATAAACATTAAAATATGAGTTACCTAAGTGAAAAAACTAAACATTTGAAAATAAAGAAATCTAGGTACCCTGAAAAAAAAACATAAAAATGGAAGCAGAAACCAAATATAAAATTTAAAAGTACAAAATGTAAGTGTGAAATTAAAAACTGAAGCAATGAGCAGGATTGGATGGAGAGCATTTGACACCTGATTTCAGATGTAATGCTGCTCCTATAAACAAAATAGTGGCCAAAAATTACTGAGTCAGGCCAGGTGACAGGCGGTCATTTCTTCAGACGTCTGGAGAAAGGAAGAGCCCATCAAGAATTCTACAGCCAGCTAAACTATCTCCCTGGTGTGAATGTTGAGCAACAGCATTGTAAGACAAATTTACCGGAAACAGAACTTGCTGAAAAGTTAACTGAAAGGTATATATCAGGAAGGAAGGAAGGCAGGAAAGGAGAGAGGGAGGAGGGAGGGAGAAGGGAGGGAGGAGGGAAGGAGGAGGGAAGGAAGGAAGGGAAGGAGAGAGAGGAAGGAAGCAAGGAAGGGAGGATAAGAGAGAGGGAGGAAGGGGGAGGGGGAGTAAGGGAGGGTGGAAGGGGGAAGGAGGAAGGGAGGGAGGAGGGATAGAACGAGGGAGGGAAGGAAGAGAGGAGAAAGGAGGAGGAAGGGAGGGAGGAGGGAAAGAAGGAAGGGAAGGAAAGAGAGAGGAAGGAAGGAAGAAAGGAAGCAAGGAAGGGAGGGAAGAAGGGAGGGAGGGAGGGAGGAAGAAAGATGTGCACATACACATATATACACATACAAATCCAGATACATAGTGATATGGAAATTTTGAACAATAATATTTAAGTGAGCTTTCTTTTCAAAGTCAAGAAAAAATAGAGACTGTCATTTTTGACTGTGTTAAACTAAATTCAAAAGATAAAATTTCAAAGATAAACATATATTCATGGTAAAGGAGTGATTAAGTTATACTTTGTCAAAAAAGAAACAAAGGAATAAAAATGCTTAATAATCCAACAAAGATAGGAAGAAAAATGGAGATTTTAAATCCAAATACATCAATAGTCATCATAAATGAAAATAAACTTAATTTGCTACATAAAATGATAAATTTTCAACTGCATGAGAGAGAGGAATAGAGATAAAAAATCCAAATTAATTATTAAATCTGGAAGCAAAAGACTGGGCAAATATACATTAGTCAAAATCCAACCAAAAGAAAGACAGCTATTTTAATATTAGGGGAGGAGGGATTGGAGACCAAAATTACTACAGGGAACAAAAACACATCAAGTAGTTGTGGCAATTCAGAATTCCTATATATCCAATTATATATCCTCAAATTTTATGAAATAAATGACAGAACTGTGAAACAAAGTTGAAGAATCCACCATCATATTGGGAGATACCAACACAGCAACTATTGTCTGAAGAATAAAATAAGAAAAACCTAGAATATTTGATTGTTAATAATAAAGACGTAGAGTATTTGAATAAGATAATTACTCACTGTGAATGAATAAGATAACTAGAACACCATATCCTCCATGTTAGAGATTAAATATGCATTTCATGTAAGCCTACAGAATATATACAACTGTTGACCATTTCCTGGGGCACTCAACCCAGGTGTTTGCCAGGGTGTGGACAAAGGAATCTTTCATGTTCTAGCAATTCATGTTTGTGTTGGTACAGCTATTCTGGAGAGCAACTTGGCAATAGCTAATGGAATAAACAAACCTTATGCCCATGCACCAGCACTCCAACTTTTAGAAAATTCCTGTTCACTACATGATCATTCATGTTCTAGAATCAGATTGCAGCGTTACTTGAAATTATGAAAAATTGGAAATACCCTAAATGTCCATCAACCAGAGACTGAATAGGTGAATGGGGCTATGGCATACAAAGTAATATGATCAAGCTGGTAAACCTGCAGAACTTTAGAATTGATCTAAAAAACATCCCAGGACAAATTCCTTTTCTAAAACCCTCCAGGGCCAATTGTGTTTCAGAATTCAATCTTGTATTTTAAATTTCATATATATAGAGAGAGAGAGAAATACATTTCTAACACCCTCAGCAGAAGCTAGTTCAGCACTACAAAGCCAAGCATACCAATGTTTCTGTCCAAAAAACATAGGAAGATTAACATTAAGTGGAATAAATAAAGACCATCAATTGGCCCACACTGATCAGGGCATGCTTTGCCACCCTCCTGGCTTCAGGTTAGGTTAGATTGTGCTATCGTTTATGTTAAGGAAAGGACATTTGGTTTTCAGAACCTTTGGATATCAGAATTTTAGAAAACAGATTTTGGCCTTATTTCAATAAGAAAAAAAGCAATTAGCAAAAATTATGCACATGGTTTAATAGTATGTATAAATGAATATTAAGACATCATCAACAACACAGTATATTTTATGGTGACATGCATAGTGAGGCATTTCTAAAAGTCTCTCAAGGGATGCTTGCCAAGTTGAGTTCAGTGTTTATTTCCGGGGAGGGAAGGAAATGGGATTAATGAAGGGGACAAAGAGACTTCAACTGTGCTTGTAATGCACTCTTGTTGTTTAAGTAAAAAGAGGGAATCAATTTACAAACTATGACACTTAAAGGAACAAAAAAATGTAACTAGATGGAAAAAGTGAGAAAGGCTATCCCAGTAGAGAAAGGTCTACCAATATTTCTGAAGTCTTCAAGACGATGATAATGAAGACTGGAGGTGCTATGTGGCTGGTGAACAGGTTTCTTGTTGGGAGAGATGAGAAATGAGAATGGAGATAAGAAGTTGCCAGCACACCCTGAATGTGGTGAGGCACCAAGAACTGGGTGACTGAGTGTGTGACTTCTAACCAAACTGACAGCCAAATAGTGGATAAATGGTAGAGTTACATCTTGGTCAGCTACCATTACTCATGCCCATTTGGGTGGCAAACAGTTTGTATGCACATTATTTTGTTAGATCTCCCCAAAATTACTCTGCATCAGGCCAGCAAATGAGATTTCTGTACTTTGCAAGGAGGGAAGTCAAACCTTAAAGGCTACATTTGAGAGTTGTTGAGAGTTTTAAAGCAGAAATAAGTCAATAGAAATCTTTGGTGTGAACCATCTTAATAATTGTCTCCCAGCAGGATGGCAAGACAGTCATGATGACTGTCTTCGGGATACTTTTCTTAATAGCCAAGAAAGATGGTTTGTTCCCCTCCCCTGCTTCTGTTTCTAAGAATGGATGAAAAAGTTTCATTTGTTGAAACATTCATATAGGACATTATGAAATGAGCAAGTTTCTTTGCAGAGGTTTCCCAGGCAGAAACATCACAGGTGTATAACAGGATGGTGTGATGGGTGTGAGCTAATCTGACCTCCTCCTTCGTGCAGAGAGAGGAAGTGAGGGACCTGAGAAGGCACAGAGGCCAAGTGGTGCTAAGAATGTGAGCCTCTTTACTCCAAGTTCACAGCTCTTCATTTTCCTTCATTATGAATGGCAGGGGGGTTTAAGTAAAGGCCAAAAGGTGATGACAAAAAGCCTTAAATTAGAGAAGAAAATACCATGAGGGGAATCTGAAGAAATTCATTAGAGGGGATCCTACTTCAGTTCATAGGTTTAAGTTTAGGGATTTGTAAAACAGGTCACATGTATGCATTAAGAGAAACAGCTTTCATGGTTCGTGTGGAAAGGGGGCAGACTCAAATTGAACAGGATCCTGAAATGGATTCTTCTGGTAAGGCATCTTTAAAATCAAAATAAGTTGGAATATATCTCTCCATTTAAGAACTAGAAGTATCTGAAATATAGATTGTACAGGTTGGAGATAAAGTATATGTCTTTATAATTGACTACATTGAATAGATTTAGATCAATCATGAACAATTGATATTACACAGCTTTAATCTTGGATGATAGTTTCTTTTTAAGAGCTAAAAAGTCATGAGTTTAATTAATGCCCAAATGGTCACTTCAGTGCCTCTTATCAAAAGTGTCCAAATGCCATTTGATGCTTCTAATAAACACTATTTTGTGAACTTCCAGGCTTAGAAATGCACCCTCAAATCTGTAAGGAGAAGTAAGCTTTGTGCACATGAAATATGTCAATTAATAGCTAATATTTTAAACCTATTTTAGGTCAGACTATGAAATCAAATAAGGAAAGAAATTCGTCTTTCATTCATTCTGCTCCCTGGGGCCAAACTCACATTTGCCATATTGGAAGACTCCAGAGATTGACAATGTCTGCATGCCAATGAACATGTGTGGATGATGAGGGACATCCAAGGAAGATATAGTCAGGGAAGGCTCCAGGTCACAGGAAGGTCTAATGCCATGCATCATGTACTTCTTACTAAATTCCAGTTATCAGCTTCAGGTCAGCAGCCCCTTCTTACATTGCCTCACTTCTGGCAACAACTTTCCCTGACCAACTTTCTTAGATCCTTCCTCCTAAGCCTGCTCCAGTGCTGGAGAAAAGACACCAGGTCTCTCTTCTTTGTTCTGTTCAAGGAGAACATCATATTGCTTCTTGCTCACTCTGAAGACACTGTCAGTGAAAAAATATGACAAACAGAAGGATGTCACAAATTGGTCCAAATTTCCCTCACCACAAATGCAAGATTTTGGGAAAAACATCACTATCTTTCCACGAGCCAACCACAACTTCTCAAAGAATATTATCTAGTGTCACATTCTGACAGTCATGAGCCTCAAAAAGACCAGCAATCTTGTTCATTTGGAGGCTGGAGAGAATAATTTCAGTCACACATCCCTACGTCCCTAATAATGAAGAGATGTTAAGCTTTTCCTCTTGGGAGTATTATAAATAATATTCTTTTGTTTATTCAGTTGTACAAAAATACGTTCAAACCATGAAGTTTTAATATTGCATTGAGCAAAGGTTATTGCAATGGTATAATATTGAGTTTATATATGAAACAAACACACTTCGATGTGTACTCTATTCCAAGCATCCAAGATCTAAATAACTTTCCTGTTTCCCAGAAGACTTAGTGCTTCTTTTTTTCCCTGATTTGATTATCTTCTTTTGCATTGCTAAGGTATTAATTTGCTTTCTTTAGAAAAAAAGTGTTGCTTGAAAATCCAGGGTGATTGATATTCTGTATGTGTTTTGGGCCAGGTTGAGATATGAAAGTCTTGCATATACAATACTATGGAATTGTTGGTGTGGATTTCATACAATTGCATTTTAAGATTTTTGTGAAACCATCTGCTAAAAGCAACTGGGTTTAAGAAATCCATCTCTGTTGAAAGTGTTAACAAAATAGTATAAATAAGGAGGGGATGAAGAATGTGGGAATAGTTGAGTTTAAGGATCTCTCTGGTAACTATTCTCTTTTGTCCTATGGTGATATTGTGAGTAAGAGGAAATTTCCAGATGCCCAGGTGTGGTTATGAAAGAGTTCTTAGGCTTTTTGTTGTTGTTATTAGTGTTATGATTATTGCTAAGCTCATTCAGATTATTTGAACCAGACTGTGCCTACTGATACCACATTGTTAGTGACAGGGAGCATAGGAGAAATGGGAACTACTGTTGGGGGCAAAGTGGGTGACAGAAGAGAGAAGCTTGGGAGAAACCAAGGACACTGAACAAGCTACATCTAAAAACTTAAACAGCTGGCTGTTCCCAGTAAAAGATAAGGTGAGGTTGTGGCCTCCCAAGTCCTATCGTGCCATGTCTTGAGTTTCCATGGCCCAAGCTCAGGGTTAAAACTCAAGGATAGGGCATGACTTTGAAGAACCAAACATGTAACTCCATAGTGAAGACACCTGGCTGAATTGGGAGGGATCATGTGACTTTTCCAGCAATGTCACCATCTTGAGTCTTAGAATTCTGGAACTTACATTGGGCTCATAAGTGGGAATCAGCAAACCCTCATTGGTAGACCCCATCTTCAAGTTAAAATGCCTGAATCCTTGGAATTTGTGGGAATGTTACCTGTCAGAAAAGTCTTGGCAGAGATGATCAAGCTAAAAATCTTGAGAGGGGAAACTGATCCTGGATTTTCAAAGTGGTCAAATGAAATGACAAGAGTTCTTATAAGAAAGGGGCAGGACAGGCAGGGAAAAACATTTCACATCATGAAGGAAGCAGAGGATGGGAAGGAAATTGGAATGTGTGAACAGGACAGTCATGACACTTCTAGGAAGGGTCCCGAGTCAAGGAATGGATGACTTCTAGACCTGGAGAAGTCAAAGAACATATTCAAGATGTCTAGGTGTGGTTTGGAAACAGTTTCTAGTGCCAACATCAGATTTAAGAACGTCAGACCTCCAAAATTACAGAACAATAACTTTGTGCTGTATAAAGTCATTACATTTGTGGAAATCGTTACAGCAGTAACTCAAACACCCTTTCTCAGGATTTCCATTCTGAAGGGTTCCTCTTCCACACCTTTCTGTGAATGCAAAGGATCGCTCACTTTCCCTTGAACTTTCAGTCTCTCTTTCCTTAATTGACTGGTCTTTAGGTGGCGTATCTCACATTGAAACCACTATGTATTAACCATTCCTTTGTGGTTAATATATGCTTAGATAAAAATGACCAACATAACTCCCAAAATAGCTGATAACCAGGAAGGACCATACAAATTCTCCATTCTAACTAGTACAGTAGTTTTGCCTTTCCTACCCTAACGTATTCTGCTCTCCCAGATCTCAGAGCAGATGTACCAAATCTGGACAGCACAGGCATTTGCCCTCCCCCTGCCTTCAGCTAAAAGGGGGCAGAGCATGGAGCCAGCAGAAGAGAAAACACCCATTTTGGCTTCATGCTTGACTATCAGCACCTTGGCTCAAAGCCAAAGCATTCAGCTTATAATAACTGGCCACAATCCAGAGCCTTTTAGAAAACAAGAAAGAAAGGCAGAAATGGAATTAAGAAAGGAGAACAAGGAAAAAAAGAAATTCAAGTGGAAAGAGGACACCCAGGAAAAGAAGGCCAGCAAAGTCATATTGTTGATTTTTCTTTATGAAAAAAAAAAAAAAAAACACCAGAGGAAAAAGAAAACGCAACATATTTTCTCAAACCATCTGCTTTAATCATACTCCGTGGTCTGTAATTAAATTTAAGTGAACATCTTACCTTTCCTGCTTTCTGAAATCAGAATGTAAACATATTCAGCTTTATGGTGGATGTCATGAAAATGTAACAACAAAGAAAATAAAACCTACCAGGCACATGAGCTTTGTTGGTGGGACGCAGAGACCAGAGTGGTATTCCAACCCTGACATGCTCAACCAAGAGAAGCTAGGCAATAGGATCAGAGAAATAGTCTGAGCGATGACCAGTAGCTCAGGGCCGGGAAGAGGCACGTGTGCAGTGACAGTCACCTGGGATACAGTCAGCACCGCTGTCACCTGCTTCAGGAGTGAGACCTGAAGACAATGATGCTTCAAAGGAACAATGACTTTGGCATGTCACAGATTCAGGAGATGGTGCCACAGAGCTCATGCTCTGAAGAAATCTGACCATTGCACCTGCCCTTCAGAGACACCGTCAGTGCCTTCTAGTATCATTCTGCTTTTCTATCTTTTGAAGAAAACCCTTCCCAGACAACTAAGAAGTGGCACAGTAAGTGGTTGGGCTGTGTTGAGAGGAACTCAAAACTTGCTCACTCAAAATCTCCAGGACTTGTAGGACTAGACACAAAAATTCAGTATCCACCAGGGCTCCACTCTGGATCCCTAAAATTCTCCAAGGGAAGAACAGTTTCCTTAACTTGCTGTGTCACAGGGCAGTGTGACAGTTGCCAAGTGCATTCTGTGGAAATGAAGTGCAACAGGAAAATGAGGCTTGGGAGAAGAGAGAAGGAAGAGCAGGAGGACAAAAAGAGTGTAACTGGAAGCTATTTGTAATAACTGCAAAATGAATAACCAAGACTAACAGAATTTTGTCCAGGGAATGGTCATTTCTAATGTGAAATTGTCTTTAATTTTTTTTTTGAAACAGGATCTCACTATGTAGCCCAGGCTGGCCTCAAAATCACAATCCTCTTGCCTCAACTCACAAGTGTGTGCACCATTACACATGGCCGTCTTTAGGTTGCTTAAGGTGGACTTGGAGGACTGTAGCTCAGAATGTAGATTAATCATTGTAGTGAAGGTTTAGGGATTCTGTTTTGCTTCTGAGACAAGACAATAAGAGGAATTCTCCCTTCCTATTGATGACTCATAGAAGGACACTTATATCCTGAGATGGGAGCTGCCCCCAGAAATGGAAGGGGTAGGCAACCCATCATTCAACATGTATTCTCATGTGCAAGAGAGGTGTCCACTTCAAGCTAAGAGTGGCCAACCAGGAGCCCCAGCTTTGAGATGGGGAACAAGGTGAGATTGACTGTTGAGTACCAGCTCCTTGCTGGCGACTTTGACCATGTGTGTTGCAGGTTAATCGTCACAATTCCCCTAAGAATAAACACCAATCATTTTTCAAAGTGTCAACATTGAGGCACAAAGAGATTAGATGACCAGGCCAATTTCACAGAGATGATATGTTTCAGAAGTAAAATTCAAACCCAGAATTCTAAAGTGTTAACTGAAACTTTGCCTCTAATTGAAAAATTGGGTTATCTCCACCCTTGGGTATAGATATAAAAATGAAAACACATCAAGGAACAATGGGCTTCAAAGTGGAAATTGCTTACTGCTCCAACTCAGGCAAAGGCAGCAGGCCTCAAGAACGATTAAGGTCCTATTCTCCTGCCAGCAAACAGTGTCTGAGCCCATAGCACACTCTTCCCCTCCTAGGATCTGGTACCCTGCTCATTTGAAACAGACCTG
This sequence comes from Castor canadensis, assembly GCF_047511655.1. Taxonomy (NCBI): domain Eukaryota; kingdom Metazoa; phylum Chordata; class Mammalia; order Rodentia; family Castoridae; genus Castor; species Castor canadensis. The sequence continues at coordinate 11,653,677 of NC_133388.1, read as the reverse complement.
CTAGGAGCCTTGATGCTCAAAGTGTGCAGGACCCAGAACCCACAGCATTCACCTCACCCAGAAGCTTGTGAGAATCACAGTATCCCAGGCCGCAGCCACATCTCCCAAAGCAGAATCTGTACCTGCACAACATTTCTGAGTAATTCAGATCCCTGTTAAATTCTGAGAACCTCTGTGCTAAAGGTCCTTCCAGTTCAAGTATTCTGAATCTTGACTCTGTGCCTTAGGAGGCCAACCAAGGCTAACATTAGGTGAGAAAGAAAGGAACTATGGTTTGGATATTTTTGACTTCTTCAAAATTCATGTTGAAACTTAATCTTCTCCAAAATCCAGCTGGTGCCACTGTGATAATATTAAGAGGTCCACTTTTAAAGACTCATGAATACCACTTGAGGTAGCTTGCTGGCTTGCCCTTCTGCTTTCTGCCATGGGGAACAAAGAAACAAAGACTACTGAACCAGATGCCAACACCTTGATCTCAGACTTCCCAGCCCCCATACCTGTGAGAACGAATCTTTATAAGTCACTCAGTCTCAAAGAGCCTGTTATAGCAGCACAAAACTAAGACAGGACAAGAAAAAGAAGGGGAAGTGAGAAATACAGAGGAGAGAGACAAATGGGGAAATCAGAGAGGCTGGAAATGTAGACAAGGAACACAAAGCATAAGGAGAGAAAGGAGGAAAGAACAAGGCAGGAAAAGAGAGAGATAAGGAAAGATAGAAGGAAGAGAAGGAAGAATGATAGTGGCACTTACTGAGCTGAGCTGGCAACAGGATAGAAATCTGTCGGCTCTGACTACAGGGAGAGACTGATGGACATAAGTACCAGAGGTCAGCCTGGGCAGGTGCACAGGTGAGGCAACATCCAGCCTGAGTCCTGGTGTCCAGCATGATGACTCTGATGGTCCTCTGAATAACCGCTTTGTGTTGTCCATGAATCACTCAGGTTGGTTCTATTATTAATGAGAAAAATCTCCATGAGCCAATCCTTCCATACTCTCACTCCCTTTCCTGGGATGGGCCCAGTTATAAATTAGCCATTTTCATTATTAATTGTTCCTGGATGACTCATCCTGCAGGAACTCGGCACTGGCCCAGGTCTGGGAGAGTTCGATCTCTGTGGTCATCTGCTCTTGCATGTTCCTGTGAGCTAACCCTTCAGAAATGATTGAAGCAGCTGGGACAGGGATCGATGATGTCTGTTCCCACAAATCACCATGGAGAGGGGCTAGTGAGTGAAGTTCATCTTCATACAACAGGCCAAGATAAGAAGTTGTTCTGTTTTCCTTCCTGGTTTCAGAGGCCAGGTTCACAGGTGAGGAAATGTCTCTGTATTGGGTTATTGTAGTATACATGAAAAGGATGATTACACTTTTTGCTTATTCATTCTTGAACTAGGTTATTTAATTTTTCTTTCACCTTACATACTATGGGTTGGGGCTTGCAAGTTGGTCATCAGGATAAAAAAAAAATCAAGAAGGCTCTGCTCATTTCCTCTCCTTGATGCTTACAACCATGAACTTGCACAGATTTCTTTTCTTGGTTTTTTGTTTGTTTGTTTGCTTGCTTGGTTTTTTTGCGGTACTGGGGCTTGAACTCAGGACCTACACCTTGAGCCACTCCACCAGCCATTTTTTATGAAAGATTTTTTCAAGATAGGGTCTTGCAAACTGTTTGCCCAGGCTGGCTTCGAACCACGATCCTTCTGATCTCTGCCTCCTGAGTAGCTGGAATTACACGTGTGAGCCACCATCACTCGGCTAGATTTTTTTTTTTCTGACTCCTCAATTACTCAAGGGTCCAATGGTAAAAATAAATAAATAAAAGCTACTCATCAAAAATTGTATTGCAAGTAGGAATAATTTGAGTTTTTAACTACATTATAGGAAAAAATGTATGAGGAAAAACTTGCCAAGCTGAATTTTAAAGCTGAGTGAACAATGACTGGGAAATTAGAATATTCTAAGGGAGATTTTGTTTAAAATATTGGAAGCAGTTTTGCTATATAGGAAGTCAGAAACATCGTATGTCTTAATGCAGGATTCTGGGGTAGAGGATTAGTTTGATTAAAATATAAGCATGTTTAGAATATGAATAACTCAGAAAAACTTCAAAAAGCATTATGGCTTTAATTTTCAAAGTGAATAATCCAGAAAAGCTAAAGATCTGAGATGTGTCCATGCAGTGTCTGGTTTTGTATGGGGTCTAGTAACAGGAGGTAAGAAGACTTCAAGCCTGGACCTCAATCATTCACATGCAGGATATTTTAGGCAAGATAAAGACCCATTTATGATTCAGTTGCAAAGACAAATTACATTGAGAATGGATAACAATAAGACTAAGCAAATGTACCTCCACTCTTCCCTACTCACACCTTATAACCTGGGCAATTAGTTCTCCTGCCTGGAGTTCTTCACCTTTTCATGCTTGGCAAACTTCAATCTATCTTTCCAGATTCAGCACAACAACCTCCTTCTCTGAATGGTATTGGCACCTTATACTCAGACCATATGAATGTGACCTCCCCAGAACCAGGTACCCCTTCAGCAGGGTTCCAGGGCTTCTAAGGAGACATGTACCCCACAGTTCTCTCTGCTAGCTCAGGCTCCTTTGGAAAGAAAGCCTGTCCTTCTATTTTCTTCAGGGTCAGAATATTTCCTGGTGTGTGATCTGTACTTATTAATGTATGTGGAATTGATGAAGTATGTAAACTTATTTCAAATTCATTCTGCATCTTCCAATCAAGTTGGCTTTGCTTTTGTTTGTTTGTCTGTGCCCTTATCTGGTTTTGTGTGTATCACGATGGCTGACCCAGATATTGGTTACAGATATCGTGGGGAAAAGGACAACTCTAATTCCATCCCCCAACATCCTTAAAGCAGATACCATTGTGTGCATAGAATTCAAGAATGAATAATAATGAATTTCCCAGTTGCATATGTTTCCCAAGATAACACAAATTAAGTGATCTGGGGTGTGAGGAACCCTGCAGAAAATGCTCAATGCCCAATCTCTTAGCTATCCTGTCCATTCTGTTCCAAAAGTCAAATACTAATTTCAGTTCTTTGGCCAGAAATTGAGTGCTACCCCTTCAAAGGTTGGGATTCCAACCTTTGGTCTGTATGAGTTGCCTAGTGAGAGATCTCAGATAGATCACATTTTCACACTTGCCCATCTGCCACCACCTGCCTTCCAAAGAGTCATCGTACTCTGTGAATGTCCTGTCTGCCATGGAAATCTATTTTGAAAATGAAATAGGAACAAAAGACCAGCAATTCCCTTTCTTAGTCCCTTCAGGCAGAGTCAGAGGCATAAGCCCGCCCTAGTCTCATGGCTGGTCTTCCTCTGTACCCCACCCCATGCTCTCTGTCTGAAGCTAATTTTGGGATAACCTTTTGCTCCCACTCAGTTATGGTAGAAGCTGTTCAAATACTCTGAGAAGAAACCCTGAGTGACTTGGGTGCCTTGCATGACTTGCCATTTTTTGTTTCCATTTGATTTCAGTAATGATGACTTTGATATTGCCATATTCTCCCATGACACTGGACCTCCTTTGTTCTCCAAGATAGCTAAATGGTTCAGAGATGTTTGAAAAGAGAACCCAGATTTCCAGGGAAGAACAGGAGGAAAACCACAACTCACAGAGATAAGCAGGGAAATGCAGGGGAGTGGAAACCTTGACATTGTGCAAGGAATGAATCAGAAACTTCTGAGCTCTGAGCATCCTGTGAGCACATGAGGCAAGGTTCATGTGGACTTTTGCTGAAATTACCTTTTGTCCTAAACCAAAATCTGCAGCCTGGTTTGTTGTTGCCTGTGCTGTTTTTCTTTTTCTTCTTTTTTTTCCCACTTTTGCTTCAATTTTCTGCTAAAGCAGAGAGTACACAAGTGCATAAAGAACTGGCACAGATGGCTAGTCTCCTCTTTTGTTTGGACTTTAGACTCAGAAGTGAGTTCTGGCCCCTGTTGGATCTCTCCCTCCTCCAAGAAGCTATGTGACCAAGGACAAGTGCACTGTCCTTTCAGCATTTCATTTTATTTCCTCCTTGGTAAAATGGAGGTAAAAAGAATGGCATCCTAGGACCACTGAGCTGAAGAGTAAAAGCATTTACCAGGTACCTGTCATCAGACAATCATTTTGCTACATGTCACACAGAAGCAGATGATGAGTTTGCACAACCTCCCTACTCGCTATCATTCCCCTCCCAGGGCTTGGAGAGGACTTAACTGAAGAGGGGCCACATTTGCCCAGAGCCTAGTTTTCTATCAGGCATGATAGATGCTTAAATCGGTAGACAAACTCCTTCAGGGCAGGTGTAGCCCTGCCTATGTGACCTTACCTCTCCTTTCCAGCCCTGTATTGCCATGCTCCTTCATTCCTTTCTAGTCTAGCTTTTTGGCCAGTAGCCTACTGGGAGGCACATAGGAAAATGGGAGGGCCAAATGGGAGAAGTGAGAGCATGGTTCCCCTCCCTTTCCCTAATATCTCTAGCCATGGCTTGTCTCTTGCAGTAATGGCTCTCTCCTCATGGTCCCCACCCTTGGGCAGCCCCTTGGTGTAAATGTCTTTCTTTATCCTCCATCACTTATGTTTAAGTTCCATGTTAAATGTTATCCTTCTGAGATACTTAGAGTAGATGCTGATTTTTGATAAGTCTCTGAATTTTACCATAAAGAGACAGTAGGACATGGACTTGAAACTCTCAGGAGCCAAGGAAATGCTAGTTGGCCCTTTACGTGTAGCTCTGTCCTGGGCCCATGGTCAGTCTCTCTCTCTCTTAGGGCCACTCACTCTCCATCATCCATTTGGTTTGCATAGTTACTTTGCCCTCTGGGAAACCTCAGAATCCTAGAGGAACACGGGCTGTAATCAGAGGTGGGCACCTGATTCTCTTCATCCAATAAGAGTCTAGTCTGCTCTTATCATGAATCTAAAATGACAGGGTGCATTGAACTAATAAATTCTTTACTTGTGTGACCTGAGTCTCTAGCAGAGGCTGCTAGGTAAGCTCTGTTCTCAGAAATTCCATCACTTGGCATCACTTGAGCTCACAGTGAGGCTGAAGAATAGGACACAAAGCACCAACAGATCAAAATGCTGGTCACAGTCTGCTACAGCATGCTCTGTGGCCTTGGACAAGTCTTACCCAGCTTAGGTAGAGCCATCGCTGGAGCAAGAAGTAAGGAAAAGAATGTAGAACCCTAAGAAGTCTCATGAATTGCTTGGTGAGAATTGCTTTGTTCTTGATACGTAAGTTCAGGATTATGTGTGACTCAACTTTCATGTCTCACACTTTCTTGGGGTCACAGTTCCTTTCCAGCTTACCCTATTATAGGAATGAAATGCGATCTGTGATCAGAAAGTTGGCCTTATTGTTTCTCATAGTAAAGATGTAGTTGAAAGTATACAGAGGGATGAAAGGTGAGGGGAACAGAACAGTGTGAATTGAGCCACCCTAAGTCTGGGTTCAAGCCTTCTCCTGTATTCTTGACTCAGTAACAACCTGGGGCATTTTTGTACTACCAATGGATACTTGGCATTTGTAAAGGTAGGGCCTGTCCAAAAAGCCTCAGAGCAGTAGGGAAGGGATGATCCCAGGGCTGCCATCTCACCCCAGCACCCTCTTGCTTCTCATTGCTGCCCAATCTCAGACCACAAAGGAGGATATTGCCTGACCCTTAGAAAGCTTTTGGTAAATATTTGCAAAATGTAGATACAAACTCTTCCTTGGAAACCAACTGGAGGTCCCTTTCAGCTATGTTGCTTTCTAACTGAAGAACCAGGCTGGTTAAGTGTGCAGAATTTTTTTCAGGACCAGGTCAGGTGTTATTCCCTCAAAAGCCTGGGGGAAATTCTTTCCAAGTGAGAGAAAATGTACATTGTAAAGGCCAGAGATCTGAGAGAAGAAAGCATACAAAAAGCCACATGGCTAGACATGGTGGCTCATGCTTGTAATCCCAGCTACTGGGGATGCAGAGATCAGTGAGAACTGTGATTCAAGGACAGTCCAGGCAAAAATAAGTTAACACAACCCTATCTTAACAAATAACCTGAGCATGGTAACTCACATATATAATCCCAGTTATGTGGGAGGCCATCAATAAGAGGTTCACAGTCCAGGCTGACCCTGGCAAAAATGCATGACCCTATCTGAAAATTAACTAAAGCAAAAAGGGCTTGGCATGGTTCAACTTGTAGAGCACCTGCCTACCAAGTGGGAGGCCCTGAGTTCAAACCCCAGCACCACTAAAAATAAGAAAGAAAAGGAAAACAAAGAGCCACATAGACAGAGGGAGGGGACATGATATCTACTGCATGGAGATGTGGAGACGTGTAAGAAGGGTAGGATCCTATGAAAATCAAGGACCAAAGGAAATCAGAGACAAAGGGCACCCTGGCACATGGTGCTGTAGACTGTACTGCATCTGCTTTAATGGCATATAGTATTGAGCAGAGAGAGGGAATCCCTTCAATCATCTTTGAGTTTTTGACTTCTTGGGTACAGTAAGATCCCACGATGAAATATGTGAGCCCATTCCAAATATGAGTTGATAGTTATTACCCTATCTTGTACAATTATTGTACGTCCTGACTTTTGGGCCTAGGGATGGAAGACTCTTTACCAGAAGGCTAGCAATTTCTCCTTTGTCTTTGTCTAAACAGAGAACAGACAGATCAATGTACATCAAGAGGAATCTTTCCATGGTTGCAGATTAATAGTGTTTTACTCATTCGGCCTAGAACAACAAACATGCCATGGTGATTCCAGCCCCCTAAAGGTGTCCCTGCACTCACTCACTAAGTCGCCCTCAGCTGGCTAGGGCGCTGGTGGCTGGAGGACTTCAGGGATGAGATGGAAAAGTCGAATTTTGAGGAAACACATCTTAGTAAACAACATCTGGACGAAGTGAAAAAGAGACAGGAACGTAGCCGGGTATCATCCATGCACTGACAGATTGCATCTCTAATAAGCAGACAATTAATTAGAAAGTAATTTGTAAGAGACATTAACAGAATGTGAGTACTCAACTTTGACCAACACGCATACATAAAAGTTTAGGCCCTGTCATACATGAACAGGAGGTTTGTGTTTCAAAGCCGATGATGGTCCCTTTCCATGAGTTCTTCATGTGTACTCACAATAATAACTGTTGATTGAAGGACAATGCAGAAAATTTGCAAGTCCTTTACAGTTTGCATCTGCAACTGCCCCTCCCCCTGCAAGGAGCTGATCAGGAAGTGAAGGCAGAGCCTGGGATGAGGATGGAGATAGCACCTCACATTGAAGTCACAATATTATGTCGTCAGGGGACAAGTGTTTCTGAAAAAGGATGTGAAGATGGGTTGTTAATCGAGGGACAAGAAGAATTGCAGTCACCAAGGAAATGGAACCAAAATCCAGACTGGGGAGGAATAATAAGAAGTCTTGGCTCAGATATAGGAAACCAGCTGGTGGTCAGGATCTTCAGTGGGAATGTCAGTGTTCACACTCTGGAGGTGAGTCTTCTATGTTCAATGTCCCATGTCATTTAAACAGAACTTTGAGCCACTCTATATTGGACAGCACATAGCAGGTCCTCAATAAACCCTAGACCTCACTTACTCGTGAATGAGAGACATTATGACTTCACAGCTGAGAATAAAAAGGCACCTGTGCATAATGAAAGTTATATCAAACAAATACACCTAACTGTATACTCACAGAGAGAAAGAGAGACAGCAGCCCTAAAAAGAGAAGACAACGTCACGAAGTAAGAGCAGGGACTGGGGATGTAGCTCAGTGGTGAAGCACTTACCTTGCATGTGGGGAATCCTCCTGGGTTCCATCATTGGCACAGCTAAAAAATAAAGTAAATCATGCATTTACAAAAAGAAGGAATTAAAGTTCTTAAAAGTGAAAAGTTGACTAGTGCAAAAATATCCCCCATGGGTAAATTGAACAGCAACTTGGATAAAAATTGTGAAAAGTCACTGTCAGATTAAGCTGAGGGAAACATCTAGAATGCATTGGACACGGGTAAAAAAAGAGAAAATATGAAAGACCACATGAGGTGTACAACATACATCCAGAAATGCTCAATCTCATCTGAAAGAAATTCTAGACAGAAGGAACAGAGAGAAGCAAGAGAAAGATGGAGAGCAATGATCAGTGATGTTTCTTATAATTTAAAAAAATCAATCACCAAACAAAAGTCAAGGTTGAAAAGACTTGCTGAGTGATGAGAGGGATTTTAAATTTTTGTATGCATAGAAACATACAGTGAAGTTTCAGGCCACCATGAAAGAAGAAAAACTTGCAAAGATTTTAAGTTCAGGAAGATAAATCACTGAAAAATGAATGATAATTGAATTGACATCAGGTTTCTATTTGCAACTGGAGCCATAGGTTATGAAAATATTAATTTTCCCTGAAGGAAAAATATCTTTGGACCCAGAAATCCACACTTGACCATGTTATAGGCTGAGAATGAAAGTGATAGAAAGACATTTCTCTCACATAAAGGTCTTAAGAACTTACACCATCAGAATCTCACTTAAAAAGAACTTTAATAGATATAAACTAAAGAAAAGAAAGATGAAGTGAAATAGGGAAAGATAAGATAGAGCAAAAGAAAGGAAATAATGGGAAGAGAAAAAAATCTGTATGTAATCTTACTAAGAGTTGGAACAAAGCTAATAAAATGGAAGCTCTCCCTCTGGAAATTAAAAATTAAAATTTTTTCTCCAATAGGAGAAAAAAGGAATAGTGATGTGTCAACACCACAGGTTTTATTTGTATTTAGATAAGTTTACTTTTACATAAAATTTCTACTTAAAAATTGTTCATTTTTCACATATTTGAGGTAGGATGGAAGCTTCTTAATCCGGCTGTTTCTGGGCTGAGTAGAATTCTGTATAATTCTTGTACACCGTGACTATTTCATGTCAGTGTGTTTGTTTTTACTTTAATTTCATTTCATGAGAGTGAGAAACTAACTTGACAAGAAACCTGAGTGTAAGATCTTGGAAATATTTTCCTTCTTGCAAAGGGTTTTGTTCTTTTATGCTTGTCTTACCTCCATTGACCTGAACTGCATTTTTGTTACGCACCTTTCTCAGATCATTCAGTGCACTTGCTTTTCATAGCAAAGGCTGTCTTTGCCTTTACATTCATGTTGATGTGCATAATATTTAATTTAGCTACATAATTCACACCTGGCATAATCAGTCTTGAAGACCAACATACCTGACATTTCCTATGTGTCCGGTGTACTTGAGGGAGTAGGGGAGCAGAGCAGGGCATGGGCAGCTTCACCCCATGGCCATAGCTAGACACCTGTCTGTACACTTTGCAGAGACAATGGGGAACACTGGATAATTTCACAGGCAATCAACTGCAGACCAGCTGCAGACTTAGCATAGCAGTAGCAATATTAGATATGATTACTAACTTAAACTTTTATGTGTTTAATAGTAAATGTGATGCTCAATTTTAGAAAAATATAACACAGAGACCAAAAAAGAGGCAAAGGTCACAAGTAAAAGTCTGTGAAAGCCTTTTGGCTTCTTTACACGTGTGGGGAGAGTAATGCAGATTCTGGCTTTCCTAGAGTAAAAGTTAAATGTGGGTGTTAAGTTCCAAGGGTGCCCGTACACAACTTACAAAACAGATGTGTAACTTCTGTACCAAAAGAAGAGAAGGATGTCTCTCTAAGACCAGGGAAAAAAACTAATGGCAGCACAGTTAGACCAAAAACAATTAGAAAAAACCACTACAAACTCCATATGTCCAAAAGCATATTAAGTGTGACAAAAGGAACAGGTTAAATTCAGCCACTTATCAAGAGAGGCTGAGAGTTGATTTTATGTAATGCAACTCTGCCTACAGTGATGGATGGGTCAGGATGGCTTTTTGGTTATGTAGGAAAGTAGCCATATTTTGAGAAATACCTAATGGAGCAGTATAGAATTAAAATGAAATGTATGGAATTTGCTTTGAATGGTTTCAGTTAACATGAAGAAAGAAAATCTCGGTAACCACTGAATCTGGGTGGTGTGGATACAAAAAGTTCATTACAACATCACTTATGTGTAGTAGGTTTCACTATTTTCATCCAGATAAATTTTGAGGGATTCACCTAAAGCAGTTTTTGGAAGAAAATACATAGCTAATGCATTTATTAGGAAGCAAGACAGGTTGAAAATAAATGAGCTGAGTGTTCAACTCTACCAGCTCGTCTGGTCAGTTTTATAAAAGGTTGCCATCTAAAAGGGGAGGTCATGTGACCACCACCAGAATCACAGTAGTAAACAAGGAAAATTCAATATTGAAACGATGTTAATCATATCCCATTTAGCCTATGAATGACTAATACTGTACTGCAATCGAATTAAAATTTCAGTAGCATTCTTAAAGGTATATGACAAAGTGATTTAATATTCTACACAGATGAGTAGATGTGCAAAATAGACAACATAAATTCAAACAGATTTTAAGATGGGGGAATTGTGTCTAACAGACATAAGCATGTGTATATGCTATGGGAACGAAAATGACAAGAGTATTTTCTGATAAGTGATGACCTAATCACTGAGCCATAGTAATGAGTACAGATGCAGAGTTTTGCATCCAAAGCAACTCGACATGTGATAGAGGAAGGATGGGGGACCACAGGTGTGACAGAGACATGGCCAACACCAGATCATTTCAAGTTTGTCCGGGTATGCAGGAAGGCTCTATACTTTCCTTTCCCCAAGTCTAGAATGGAGACAATGAAATACAGATGGGAATGGTACATGACATTTTCAGATCTAGTAACTAAAATATTCTGAGTGATTATTCACGTTTTCTCTACCCTGCATGATTAGAAGTAAATCAGAAACATGGTAGAAGTTCAAAATGCAATGAGCCAGCTCTCTGTGACCTTGCATTCAGGAGAGCTGTCTAGGACAGCAAGGAGACTTACACTGAATTGTGATAGAAATTAAAGCATGGAAGGCAAAGAGGAACAATGATTGTTGCAATACTTAGCACCAAGCCCCTAATTAATACAGCCAGGGAAACAATGAATATTCCATTTATGATGTAGGGGAAATGGATATCCATAATAAAGAAAAAATGCAATATAATTAGTGTGCTGCCCCTTACAAGAGAACAAAACAAGTTCAAGAAGGAATAAATACCCAATCACTTAAAAACACACTTAAAGGTATAAGAAAGTAATATAAGAGAATTCTTTTTGGACTTTGGAATTAAGAGGGCTTTCTTAAAATGCACAACAGCATAAAAAATAATGTTAAGGAAAAATTTTTCAAATTTTATTCTACCAAAATCTTCAAAAGAAGTGTTATGCCAAAAAAAAGTCAGTGAACAGAATCTAAGAGATAATTTGCACTAGGAGAGAAAACACAATGTATACAGCAGTGTCGTGATTGATTCACATGTATAATGCTACCTGCAAATTAATGTTGAAAGTTCAAACCACGAAAAGGAAAATAAGTGAAGGTTAGAAGTAGAAGAGGAAATTCAAATGGTCCATAAACTGATGAAAAGATGCTAAACCTTTCTAATAATCAGGAGATACAAACTGAACAAGAATAAGATACCATTTATCATATGTTAGATGGGCAAAGATGACATAGTCTAATAATTCCAAGTGTTGGAGAGCTCACAATAAGGAATGCACAATGTTGGAGACATCTTGGAGAACAATTTAGCATTGTCTGGGAAAGACAAGCAGGAATCAAATCCCCAAGTGTGAGCATGTCCCTGGGGCAACCCCAGCTCATGTGCAGATAGACCCACACGAGACATCATTACTTCGTGGTTTGCAGAAACAAGGATTGGAGATAACCTTCAAAGTCTATCACTGTGGGAGTGAGTGACTAAAATGTGATATCTCAAAGGATAGAACAGCTTTTAAAGAAAGTAGATAAATATCAAGAATAAAATATCAGAAAAATAAGTATCAAAAAGTAAAATACTTGGGCAAAAAATCATGCTGTGGAATGTATACTGAACTCTTCCATTTGTACACAGGTTAAGAAGTATACAAGTCATTCATATCAACTTTCTACATGAATTGCATGTCAATGTAGACATATGAGAAGGAGAACCAGAAGAGGACACATAATTGTCAGAGTTCCAACAGAAAATAGATGTCACACTGAAACTGGCAGAGTATGAGGGGAGTTTAGCTCAGGGACAAATTCTGAGAGTGTGGTCAGCTTTGGGGACATCACTAAGGGATGTTACAGGAACAGTTTTAGGAGGAGCAGCAAACTTGGACCACCATAGACCAGAATGGAGTGCAGAGCTGCCAGGTTGTGGAGAGGAGGCTGCATGGAGGAAGATGCACTTGGTTGGAGGTGCCCCTCCTGAGACAGACAGAGCTGGGGAATAAATGTTCCACAGCTTCTTCCTGCAGATTTAATAGAATTCCCATACCCACTTCCTTTGTCTGTCCCTTCAGCTCCGGGCCTTTTTAATGTGGATAGTGGCTATTCTTTGTTCTAATTCATGATGACATTATTATTTTGGAATCTGAGAAATCAGTCCTTCCCATTGTTGCTCTGAGATCTTGCATCATACTCGACTGGAGGACCTGGGAGGGAGAAATGTGCCTGCTGCTTATTAGACAAGAGAAACTGACCACGTCATATTCCCTGTCTGGACCGCAGTTTTCTCATCTCTAAAACAGTGATGATAGCGCTGACTGCAAAAGGTCCTTGGCAAAAGCAAGTGGGTTAAACACTGGTCCAACTCAGTGCTTCTGGGCCTACAATGTACATCCGAATCACATTCTTAAAATCAGGATTCTGATTCATTGCATCTGGGGTAGGATCCGATTACATAATACCTATGATGCTGGATTCTGAGCACATCTGGCATAGCAAAATGTTAGCCATCAAGATGAAAGTGTTGTACCCCATGTGATCTTAGGAGAGTCTAAGGTCCAACAGGCTTCTTTGCTTCAAGACTCTCCAATAGCTCTTATGTACTCATTGATGTGGGACTCCTTGATGGTCTATAATGTGCGGGGCAGATCTGAGAAAGCTGATCAGCACGATAAATCCTGGCCTAGAACTCAGCAACATCCGTGATACAAAGTCTTCTTATCTGGTTAGACCTAAAACAGTCACAGCAGAGACATGTGTTAGCCAAGAAGTGAATAGATTTTATCTTTTAATGATCAGACTCTTAATTAAGAATAAGTAATTCATAAAAGTGATTAATATGAGGTGACTAAGTAGGTTTGTTCAACACTCATGGTATTTACACAGAGGATGGAAATCAGCATATCTTATTTCTCTCACAAAATATTTCTCCAAGAAATAGTTCTTAGAGGAGCAAAAGTGAATTTGACTTAGTTTGCAAAGAGTTTGCTCCCTACATTGGCTGCCCCCATTCTGCCAAACTGCTGATAAGCACATTCCTGGAGAGAAAAAATTTAAGGACTTACTTATTTGGTCAATAAATATTTATCTAGGGTCTGCTAGATCTCAGCCACTGTGTTGCACAGCAATATTACTGAGGCAAAGAACAGTCATGGAACATAACACCATCCTCAGGAGGAAGGCTAAGAGAGCAAGATCCCCAGGAAGGTCAGTAAGAAGAGACTTTCACAATAGGGGATGGATGGGGACATTGAATGATGTCAAAGGGAGAGTAAAGGGTCAGGAGAAAAGTGTCCCAACCCTCGCTGTGCTGAGTACCATATCTGAATGGGGCAAGACCTGATAGCCTCTGCCTCCAAGGACTAAAGGTCTAGAGGGGACAGAGGTGCCATTAGGTGAAGAACACCCGGGGCTTCTGGCCAGCTAGCCCATTTGTGCTTGCTCTCTTCTCATTACGTTGGCGTGTGTGCATGTGTGCGTATGTGTGTGTGAGTGTGTGTGTTTAATATCTCTAACACTAGATTTAAATTCCCCTGTGATATCTACAAGAATCCCAGCCAAGTGAGCAATGAATACTGAATAATAAACAAAATATGTGAAAACTCTCACAAAGCTCTTTTTAAATGCCATACACAGATTATTTTTATTATTGTTGTGAGTATTAACTTCTCAAGTGGATCTTGCACAACATTTGAGAAAATGTATGTTGGGAAGCAGGTGTCAAGCATTCCACCCCTTTATCTACCCTTCCCACTCCAAAAGCATAGGTAGGTACAACAGAACTTGAGGTGGGAGGAAAATGGCACACTGAATTTTACCCTCTTCCCCTACTCATTTTTTACTTTTTTAAAATTCCTCTCCTGTTCTCTTTCTTGCCACTCCAATAAAGGAAAGTAGAGAAGGATGAATTGGGAGGAGTGGTCAAGAAAGGAATGTGACAGAAATCACCTGGGTTGTCCAAAGTGCTGTGTGGCTGTAGAACGAGGAACAGGAACCTGCTCCTTCAGTTTGGCTTCCAGTTCAGACCTGCTCACTGGCCAGAGCTTTTGCCACCTCACCTTGGGCAGCATAAAGTGGCCTCCAGTGACCCTATGCTTTGAGCTGAAATGAGGTTTTTTTGGGTAGAAGTAACACTTGAGTGTAGAGGTTAAGCCATCTCTTCCTACAGTACATAACCTAAGAACACACATGTCTGCTCATTTCAGGATAATGGCAGCCCAAGTCATCACCAAAGAGGGTTGAGCCTGTGAGAAGATTGGGCACAGGTGATCAGGTAACTCAGTGCTTAAAAATCAAAGTGGTCTTGGGAGAAAATCAATGGCAGTCGCAGCAACCATGACTCTGCAGTAGGTTAAACCACTTTCTCACACACTACTCTGTGACACAGTTGGCTAAACTATCCTCATCTCCATTCTGTAAACTGAAAAATTCAGTCTGGATGAGGAAAGTGGGTGAAAAACTACTAAAGCTTCTCCTGACCTGGTCTGTGACCTGTCCCATCCCTGTGTCAGGCTTCCGGCACCAATGAGATCCTTGCTTCAGGATGGAGGTAGAGGAAGATGGATAGCTCAGTGTCTGGCACAGGATTCTGCTTTAATGAACATTTTTTTCACTAATTAATATGTGAATGATTTTAATAATCACTGACTTCACAGGCAGCTTATAGGTCTGAGCTACATCCTTCTATTCTTTATTATTTCGTTCACACCACAATATAGCCAAATCATTAAAAAGGTAATGCAGCAATGTCATTTTAAAAAAGTACTACTTCTGATAGCAAACACAGATTGAGTATGCCTTATTGGGAATAATTGGGACCAGAAGAGTTTCTGCTTTTAGATTTTTTTCCCAATTAAATTTCTCAGGGTTGAGACCCAAGTGTAAGCACAAATTCATTTATGTGTTTCATATACACCTTAGACATACCCCAAATGTAACTTCATACAGTATTTTTAGTGCACCTGAATTTTGACTGTGACCCATCACATGAGGTGAGCTGTGGAATTTTCTGCTTGTGGCACCATGTCAATGCTCGAAAGTATAGGATTTTAGACAAATTCAAATTTCAGATTTTCAAATTAAAGATGCTCAACCTGTACAACTGGTTTAAAACTCCTACTTCACCACTAACTAACTAAAACTTTCAGTTATTTAGCTAAGTCTCATCTACAAAACAGATTGTTATGGTAAACTAGGCTATGAGAGTTAGTCATGTGTTCCCAAGCTGTGCTGGTAGTGACAGTCCTCATCTTGGTATTAGTTGCCGTAGTAGAACCAGAAGCAAAGGCCATTGCCGTAATCTCAGTAGGAATAGTCATTGCTGTAGCACTCAAGGTAATAGCAACAGTCACAGAGGCCGTAACGGCAGTAGTAACTTCTAAGTTGGTTGTTCAGTAACCTCAGTGTCCATTAGCTAGGTTTCCTTAATTGGCAAATGAGGAAAGGAAAAATCTAAAACTATTGAATGTGTTCCATTAGTTATTGCAAACAAACAAATAAACAGACCTAAAATTGCAACACAATCATACAATTTTCTAGTCAAAAGTTCTAAGAAATACCAAGCCAGTGTGCCTGATACAAAAAGCCAAATTTCCTCTGGGCAGGAAGAGGTGGGACAGGGGAAGGAATGCTGGTTGGCTTGAGGCCGCTCAGGTCTTAGTACTTAGCAAATAAATGAGTCAATTGGCTCTCCTGTGGGGCCCTGCTTTATCCTCAAATCCTGACCCAAGAGCACTCAGGTGTCTGTGGTGTCCAAAAGCAGTGCCTCTCCCTCTGCCTCGCCAACGTGGCTCATGCCAACAAGTCCATTGATCCCCCGTCAAGTGCAAGCATGCAAACCTGATGAAAGAGGGTGAAAGGGGAATGAAAGAAAGGAAGGTCCTTGGATCAACAGAAGCATTAGGCTCTCCAAGCTGCCTCCCTTCCGCCTTAACAATAGCCACTCAGTGCCTGACAGAGCAGCCTGCCCTAGTGTGGCATTTGTGGTCATTGCTGTCTGTGTGTCCTCATTCCTACTGCCCAGCACTTGGGGCTTGGAAAGTGCCTCTGGCACACTGATCTGATGTCATTAAGAGACCTCTGCTTTCTAATGCAGAATGCTTTTGAAATTGTTTGTGACAGTGGGGCCTCCACCCTCACAATTATTTAATTCTTCTGGAATGTGGAGAATTGGCATAAGACACTGAGCTGGGAATCCCACAGCCAGTCAACCTTCTCCCCTAGTGCACAGGGCACCTTCCTACCTGGAGCTGCAAGAAAGGTCAAGTGTCCACAGTAGAAGAGCTAAGTTCTTCTGGTTGCTTCTGAAATCAGACCTGAGGTGCTAACTACTGAAATCTCTCATCTGGACTTGGGAGACAGTCAGTGCACAGCTACCAAACTAAGTAGATTTATGATCCTTTCTCTTTCTGCCTCTCTCACTCTCTTTAAAGAAACTACAAAACCAAATCCACTTAAAAAAAAAAAAACCTCTTACTGTGACTTGTAAACGCCAACAAATATTCTAAGAGCAAGCAAGCATGTCTTTTCTTGCATCTGGGTTCAGGAACACTGAGCCTTCCATTCAGGTCTTTCAAGGCACATCGAGCTGAAGGGTGATCTAATTGGTTTTCAAGGCAAACGGAGTGTTCATCATCCTCACAGTCCTATTCCATTACTTCTCCACTGAGGAACGCACAGAGGCTGAGCAGGTAGCCTTGATTCCTACGTCTGTCTGCAAGGCAAAGAAATAAAAACGCTATTCACAGGGGAGACCTGATGCTCTCAGCTCCGAACTTAGTCCTGGAGAAATGTTCCAAAGATATCTCTTAGAGGAAAGAGTAAGTTTTGCTAAATGAACAAAACACTGAGTTGTAGAAGTGAATGCAGAAAGGGTTGTAATAATCAATCCCAGTTTAGCACTCACACTTCACAAAGACCTGCAGCCCTATGGCTCATGACTGCCACATGGTCATGTGGCCATATCACGACAGAGAAACTGCTGGAGGTCCTTCCCTAAACACCTGGGCCACCGGCTTTCAACTACAGAGCAATAGATAAAGTTGCTGCTAAAAACAAGTGGAACTCTTCCTCTTGCTCTCATTTTTAGCAATGGTAGTAAGAAGAGCATCAAAAGAGAGACACTGGAACCAAGTGCTGGTGGCTTACGCCTGCAATCTTAGCTACTTGGGAGGCTGAGATCAGCAACTGGTTCATGAGACTCCATCTCCAAAATAACCAGAGCAAAAATGGACTGCAGTTGTGTCTCAAGCAGTAGAACATCTGCTTTGCAAGTATGAAGCCCCAAGTTCAAATCCCAATCCCACTAAAAATAATAAAAAGAGTAGCACTCAGGCCCCTCCCCATTTTCTTACCTTCCTTGAAAAATAACGACAGCCATGATACCAGCAACCAACAGTGCTGGTCCAGGGGCAGGTAGAGAGCATCCATGGATCAACCAGCAGCCTCAGCAGCCTCTCACACTTTTGGAGGTGGAATGCAAATCTGTGTTTTGACAAATTGTCTGGGTGCCTCTGATTCCTACTAAATTTCAGGCGTCACTGATCTTGACCATAGTAATCAGATGTGACTGGAGGCAGCAAAGGCATCCATGGCCCTCAGTGGTCTGCTGGGACTGTGGCAGGTGTTCTGCATTGACTACTTACTTCCTTTGCCCTTGTCTGGAGCCCAGTCCAGAGATATAAAGCACAGGACATTCTCACACCTTGGGGTAGCCATGAAATTGAGTTCTCACCAATGAGATGCACTGGAAGATTCACTGGGGAAATTTGGAATGATACTTTTCCTGATCAGAAAGAAAAAAGTGCATAAGGAAATACTCATTGTCTGTTCCTGGCATGGGGTATAGTGTCTGAGCATCTGACTCATGCTCTGCAGTAGCCATCTTGCCATCAAGAGGAAAAAGTCAAGAGAATCACAGAGATGCCAGCACAGAAAAGTAGCATCAATAAAAAGCCAAACTCTGACAGTATTTCCCTGATAGATAATAGGACAATGATTATGTTTGTAGTTGTGCATCTGCTATCAAAGCTATTATTTTAACAAGAAGTTTTGCTTCGCTACTAACTGCGAGTACCATTATATAGCAAAATGAAGTTTATTTCTGCATAATTTACATTAAAATTAAATAAAGTCAACTCAAAGAATGAATGCTGACTTGTAAAAAAGTGATGAGGGAAAGACCCACAGAACAGCAAGCCCAGCCTTGTGAAGGTGTGTATTTGAGTCCTGGGGGCCTGCTCTAAAATGTCACCACAGAGGAACTTAAAACAGCAGAAATTTACTTTCTGACAGTCCTAGAAGCCAAAATTCCTGAACTCAAGTTGTCAGATCCTTCTGAAGGCCCTAGGGAAGACTCTGTTCTATACCTCTTATTTTGGATTGAATCATGTCTTCCCCCAAAAATGTTCAAGTCCTAACCCTGGGGCTTGTACATATGACCTTGTTTAGAAACACATCTTTTGAAGATGACTGAATTAAAATATGGTCATTTGGGTAGACCCCAATCCAATATGACTGAATACTCAGATAAAAGAAAATTGGTGCTCAAAGACATAGATGCACCGGGAGAAGAGGACAGGAAGACATAGGGAAAAACTGGGCATGGTGGAACATGTCTTTAATTCCAACACGTGGGAAGATGAGGCAGAGGATTGTTAGTTCAAGGCCAGCCTGGGCTACAAGAGTGAGAACTTGTTTCCAAAAAACAAAATAAGAAAACAAAACTCCCTATCCCAACCTCCTTGCTAGCTTCAGGCCCTTGCAGAACATCTTTGGAGTTCCTTGGATTGTAGACCCATTGCTCCAGTTTCTGCAATGACCTTCCCATGACCTCCTCTTCTGTGTCTCCATCTCAGATCTCCCTCTCCTTTCTCTTAAAAAGGAAAATCACCATTGGGCTTAGGGCCCACTCTAATCTCAGCATGATCTGACCTCAAGATTTTTTTTTTTTATTCATATGTGCATACAAGGCTTGGGTCATTTCTCCCCCCTGCCCCCACCCCCTCCCTTACCACCCACACCACCCCCTCCCTCTCCCCCTGACCCCCTCAATACCCAGCAGAAACTATTTTGCCCTTATCTCTAATTTTGTTGAAGAGAGAGTATAAGCAATAATAAGAAGGAACAAGGGTTTTTGCTGGTTGAAATAAGGATAGCTATACAGGGAGTTTCACATTGATTTCCTGTGCATGTGTGTTACCTTCTAGGTTAATTCTTCTTGATCTAACCTATTCTCTAGTTCCTGGTCCCCTTCTCCTATTGGCCTTAGTTGCTTTTAAGGTATCTGCTATAGTTTCTCTGCGTTGAGGGCAACAAATGCTAGCTAATTTTTTAGGTGTCTTACCTATCCTCATATCTCTCTTGTGGGCTCTCGCTTTTATCTTGTGATCAAAGTTCAATCCCCTTGTTGTGTTTGCCCTTGATCTAAGGTCCACATCTAAGGGAGAACACACCCATGTTTATTGCAGTACTATTCACAATAGCCAAGTTATGGAAACAGCCAAGATGCCCCACTACTGATGAATGGATTAAGAAAATGTGGTATCTATACACAATGGAATTTTATGCAGCCACGAAGAAGAACGAAATGTTATCATTCACTGGTAAATGGATGGAATTGGAGAACATTATTCTGAGTGAGGTTAGCCAGGCCCAAAATGACCTCAAGATTTTTAACTTAAATTTATCTGCAAGATCTCCTTACAAGTGAGGATGGTCATATTCACAGGTACCAAGGTTTATGGCTTGCGCATGTATGGGTATACAATTCAGCTCACAATAATGTATTCATGTACTGGTAGAAAAATAAGATTTTGTGGCTTACAATATTTAAAAAAAATCTGCAAAAAAGCAAACTATTTTATACCATATTGTATGCATCAGAAAGAAAGGGAAAGAATGGGACAGAGCAAGAAGCCCTTGAACTCTGAGCATTTATTTTCACCTAGTTTGCCCACAGTATTTCCAAAGGAAAGGTTCAATTTCTACCCGGTTAGACTGCAGAGACATGTTCACACCCATCTCTTTCTTCCACCACACAGATTTACTTAAAGTAACCACTGGCCTGAGATTAGAACACAGCATATGAACTTGCTAGTTACTCTTCCTTGCTGTGGACACACTGTCAGGTTTGGGTCCCATCCAAAGTATGAATCTCAGTGAAAAATTCAATCGATTAAGTTGAGGGCCCCTAGAGGGTGAATAATAGACTGGGGTAAAGGACGCTCTTCTTCCTGTCAGCCTTGGGAACTGCACTCCTTCCTCAACAAAAAGCAGGGTTGGCCTGCCTCGTCTCTCTGGTTCCTTCCACGAAATTCCTTTACACGGAATTTGGACAGGAGTTGAGGGTTTTTTTTTTTTTCTTTTCTTTGCATATGATCAGTATGGAGATTTATGGAGATGCTTGCTTTTTATACAGCTAAAGAGAGAAACACACATACACACACTCCATACACAATAGCAGCAAATGAACCTTTGCCAGCCTCGCACACATTTATACAGCAACAGCAGACGCGGTGACACCAGACTGCAAGTACAGAAAGTAAGTCTGTCAATATTTACAAAGACAAAAATGGTAAGGCCTCCTGTTTTTCCTTCCTCCTCTCAACAAACTCGGGCAGAGGCCGGAGCCTCAGCACTGCAGTGAGAGCCAGGAATCAACACAGTCCTTGTCTGGAGGGGCTCAGGGTGAGTATGAGAGGTGGACAAGATGATACAGGCAACTGTCCTGTCTGTTTGATGCAAGAAGACACCAAATACTGTGAGAACGCCAGAGATGACAGTGCACACCCCAATCACAGAGCAGAAGTAAAAGCCTATGAGAGGTGCTTCCCAGCCCTTCTGACTGATGTGTGAGAAGGGAAGGCATAGGAAGTCACAAGGCCATTTAGGTTCTATGGCTTCTTGACTTGCAAGCAAACCACAGAGAAGCAGGAAGCTTTCTGAGCTTCCCTGTTGCCTGCATTAAGCCTCTCTGAGTCTTTCCCATGGGTATGGAATATGGTTATCCCTGAATCCCGCCAGTTACCTATCTCCTTAGGCCACAGTTCCTCACACAACCTGCTTCCTCCAAAGCATTCCATCTGTCCATCCCAGCCTGGACAGTAACATTGCAGTCTCAAGCCAGACTTTTGGTCAAGGCCTACTTGTCTTGATTGACCTTTTCCTGGTGGTCTTACACAACCAGACTCAACACCATGTAACACACCAAGCTTGGAGACAACTTCACCTGTTGTCAAGCCACAGATTCTGAAATACAGGCAAATCAACCTGATCAGGTGGTTATGAATGTCTATATCCAGGGAGTTCATATAGGAGTGAGCCCCAAGATGCCAAGGTCTAGGATTTTTGGATGAAGACCATCTCTGCCACCTGTAGCTTCAGGCAAACCTCCATTTTCCCCATCTGTGAACTGGGGGTAGTGAGTCAGGCTCTAGCTGCCTTCTGGGCACAGAAACAGGAGAGGGAACCTGGAGTGCTGAGCACACAGCCCCTCTGTCCAGGGCAAGAAGGGTTGTGCGGTCTGAGGTCTGCTCAAAGCTCTCTAGCTTATCTGCAATGCTTTGCTGCACCTTTCCAGGTCTCTTCTTGGCCTGGATCAGGCTCTGGATGATCTCGTGGGTTGTCCAGGCTTGGCGGAGAGTTCTGTGAGGCTATTTACCCCTTCCATCATAGAAGACTAAAAGTTCCTCAGCACAAGTGCCATGAATTCCTTTGGAAGTCCGTAGCCACTAAGGGCAGCGTGCATCTTCCTGCTGTTTGGTCGGTGCCTGTAGCTATTCCAGGACTGGCTGATTTCCCATGACCAATGCTGATGTCGTACTGAAAGGCCAGCCTGGATGTCTGCAGCCAGGACGGCCTTTGTTCACACTGAGGGTCATGTGTGTCAGTGTGTCACAGGCTACAAATATTTCCCACCTTCTCACTGGGGCAAGTGGACAGCCATTGTGGGAATTTCCTAACACCCATCTGAGATCAGGATACAGATCTGGAGCTTTGCAAAGCTAGGGCAGGACCTCTACCCTCTAGAACCAGATCCAGCTCTTCTCTGTGCCAATGTGTGGTAGCTCGTGGACGCTCTCCAGCCCCTGCCGTGGAAATTGAATTTCTCTCTGAACACAGGCATTCTCCTAGATCAAACAGTTTGAGCAGACTAAACATCTCTGACAATGAGCCCAAAGTTTCATAGCTAAGCAATTTCACTTGGTAATTTGCTCAGTACTAAATGCTTTTAGTTCCTCTAAGTTCATCTCTCACTAAATTATTTTCCCAAGACCATTCATTTTTAACATAATAAGGCTAGCGTGCGAGCACCATAATAGGACCTTCGCAAGACGAGTGCATATGTTACAATGCCTTATTTTCTGTCGCAGAGATTTAATCAAATTCACTAAGTTGGCAGACTGTAATAGAGATTTTCAATAATATATGTTAAAAGCGTTTTTATAAGATGTCTTGCACCTTGTGAGTAAAATCAGATGGAGTATGTGTTTGGTACTCCCACTGGATGATGAATTAACTGACCTAAAACAGCCCAGTAGTCCTCATTCCCAGTATCATTTCTTTGATAAAGTTATTAAACAGAGGTACATCTTGTCACAAAGCAAAAACACATCTTTCACTGGGTTCCCTAGATTCAAAAACGAGTAGGGAATGTACACTGACTGCAAAAGAGTCCCTGGCGCGGTCCACCTGGCCATTTGTGAGATCCAGTGGATTGTGGCTCTTTTGTTTGTTCTTATTTTTTTGGTAAGCTGTTATAATAACTCCTTTGGGTTCAAGACACCTATAATTTATTCCAAAGACACTCAGTGATTAAGTAGGGAAGGAAATGGCCTGGTTCCTCCCCTTCAATGGAAGTGATATCTGTGTTCATTTTCCATAACGGCCTGTTGGCTCTGGATATTTCATACCCCATCATTTTACCTTCACAACTCACTTATTCTTACCCTCTGCCTCTCTTTGCTGTTTCTGTCTCATCCTGCATCTCAGATATTACAGTGATGCAAAATTAGGAGGCACTTTTATCTCTTTAAGGAATAGAGGCAGGCAAGGGTCTCTGGAAAGAGCAACAGTGAACATGACCTATGAAGACAGTGGTGCCTCCTTCTCACATTTCTCTCCACCTTAGAAAATTAACTGGCACAAGCCATTTGCAACAGAACAGAGAAGAAAGGGTCAGGATTATTGGTACAATATGTTTTAAAGTTGAACAACACATATGCACCACCATTCCATTTAATAGGTGTGTTCTGTTTTGGTCTCATTGGAATGACCTGTATTGAAGTCTCTAGTACACTATATCACCTTTTGTTATTTACCCCAGCTCTGAAAATGCTGGTTTTCCACTCAGAGTGTCATTTTAGTGATTCACTGAATCATAGCAGACAACTTAGCATTCTGTTATTTTGTCTCTTAGTTTTTTGACATTTATTAAATATTTAGTAAATTTGTGACAAGTACCCTGTTCAATGACCAGCAAGTTAAAGCTCCATGTGAGGATGATTTTGCCTGTTCCTGGTGGTCTTGGTGTCCATAGGGTTGAAGCTAGAAGTGCCCATGGGGTTGAAGCAAGATGATGGCAAGCACAATATCTCTGCCTAAGAAGTGAGTTAAACTAGGTGAGCTCAGTGTTCTCATCTGTACATTGGGATAGCTAATAATACGCAAACCACCAAAACAAACTTGAAAAAGGATTGGAAGGATCCAATGACATTTAATGAGACCATGCAAAGCATAAAATGCTACTATAAATCTTATCAACTAGTCCAAAGACAGGGTTATGGACTCATAAAACAACAGTTTATAGACAGAACAATTGAGATAAAAGTTTTTATTCTATTAAAAAAATAAGAAAGGAGTCTCCAGTCCCAAAAGTCAGCTTCCAACACATGCACAAACTATGAATGAAGTCCTCAACTCAGCTACATTTTAATGGTGCATCATTGGCCATAGGAGGAAGCCCTTCTGCTCAGAGGGTTTGTCACTTAAGAAAAGAGTCAGATAAGACATTCATCCTAATCAACCCAAAGTGTTGATCCTCAGGATTTTCTTCAATCAACATTTATTAGATGCATACTGTGTGCTAAGGAATGTTCCAGGCCCCAGAGAAATAGTAAAAATAAAATGAAGTATCTGACTTTATGTAGCCAGAGACAGAAAGTCAACAAGCAAATATATAAGTAAGCCCCCAAATTAGCTAAAGGTCATGGCTAAAACGGCATAGGCCTGTGGATGACTGACAGAGATTGATAGCATTTGGGGACCACTTATGGAACTCTGCTCTGAGTGAAGTGAGGCTTTATTGTAGAAATGACATTAACCAGAAACTTACCCAATGAGAAGGAGCCAGGCATCTTAAAGAGGTGGGAAAAGGGTAGGAAATGCATGTGGAGAGGGAAGCAAATCCAAAACTCCTGTGCAGCAAAGAGATGGTCATGTTGGAAGAAATGAAAGAAGACCTGATTCATCAGAGCTTAGTTAATGAGTAGTAACCTGAGGAAGCCATGGGTGAGGAAGAAGAAAAGAACTGGATGAGTTAGGCCCCCTTCTATTAAGCTGTTATTATCAAACAAGAGTATAAATGTAATTTTGTTAGAATCGTTCAGACTCAGAGTGCACAGCCCCATGGATAATTAGAGCTGTGGACCAACTTCACTGGATTGGAAAACATGTACACGGAAAATACTTCATATTGCAAATCTGGTTACTCTGAATGAGGCAGATGTGTTTGAAAAACCATGCATGACTTTAGGTCAAAGTGATCAGCACCTCCTTCTTCAGTCTCCACTGTGACTCACTGGGGAATACCTTTCCATGCACACTCATAGAAAGTTACCAAGAACCCAAACCAATTGCACCTCCAACAAGGAGGGGAGATCCTTTATGGAAGGAAGATGGTACCTGTAGTAGAAAAGTAACAGACTTCAGATTTAGGCAGCCCCATGTTCAAATCCCAGGCTCTTCCTCTTGTAATGTAAATGTGCATAGCTTTGCCCAACTTCTCCCTACCACCATGTGCTCATTTGTGAAGCAAAGATACAACTTTCCTATGAAGGTACATCTTCAACTCTATCCCTCACTTGGTTAATTCTGATCCATCTCTTAAGACCTGCCCCAGACAAATGCCTCTTACCTCTCTACCCAGCCCCCCAAATAACTATTACTCCCAGGCTGGACTAAATCTGTTTCCAAGGCTCATATAGATTCTTAGCTACAGGAAAAGTTATTTCATAGTAAGGACATTATCCCTTTGAATTTTTGGTGGCAATAAAATATCTCCTGGCCGTAGAATAAGGACCTGATACATGCTTGCTCCAACAGAACTGAATTTACTCACAAAATCTTTACCTGTACATACTTTCAAAAACATCTATTTGTACTCCAATCAGTAGCATAGCATAAGCCAGGGAACATAAATATAATCATTTTGAATTGGCATCACACTTCTACTTCTTTTGAGTATTGTTATTTTAAATATATGTCAGTATTTTAATTACAAGGAATTTAATGTACATGAATATTTTAGCATGCTTCATTTCACTAATAAAAAAGCACTTAGGATTAAATTGTATAGCTTGTACTTTTATTTCTCTAGAATAGATTTATAGATAGCTGCTCTGGTTTTTCTATTGTTCAGAGTTTTAATTCATTATGTCTGTGTGTGCAAAAAAAAAAATCTGTAGTAAATATCTTGTTTGATTCTATCTCCTTAATTGCATGAGATAGTTCCTGCCTGGAACTCTAGGGATTTGTTGGAAAGAAGGCGGATCTTCAGCATCATTTAATGGATTTAATGTAGTGAGGGATTTCTCTGTCTGTGAGGGGGAAAAAAAGTGTTCAGAGTAAAGTCCAACAGCCTTTTTAATATGTGTGTGAGTCCCCTCAAAGCGAGCAGCATGGTCACCTCTCCAGTCCTCCCCAGCATGAGAAGGCACTTATGGCTCACTAGCAAGAAAAGGCACCAAGGATTAAATTATTTCAGGTAAGTATGGATCCTCAAAAAGTAAGACAGTACATTGGAACTCTCAGCACAGCCTTGCACAGGCCTTGGTCATGGTAAAAACTTGCAGAATATTTGTTAAACAAAGAATACCAAAACACTGGCCCTGAGCCATTCAGGGCAGAGGCAAAAGTGTCTCCCGTCCTCAAAGCTGCCTTTCATTCCAGTTATACCATGGTATATTTTTATAAAACATGACTCAGAAGGACTGTATCCGTTATCTGTTGCCATAATAATTTTGTAACAAATAACCACAAAGCCCAGTGGCATACAATAATAAGCAGTGAGTGTTTTTCAAGCGTCTGCAGGTGCTAGGCAGTTCTGGGCATGTGTGCTAGACTGGTTTTTCTCAGCTGGGCTTTGGCACAAATGTTCATTCATCTGGTGTGTTGGTCTTGGACTGGCTACTCTAGATGGCCTCAACTTAGGATGGCATGTCTATACTTCCAGTGGCTGCTCACACTCAAGCAAGCTTATGTGGGCTTGTTCTACTGGTGACAGTAGGGGCCTGAGAGAGCAAGAAGTCCACCAAGTCTGTTGGAGCCCAGGGTGGGAACTACAGCTTCTTCATTTCTGTCACATTCTAAGGGCAAGTCACAGACCTGTCCAGAATTCCTGGAATGAGAAGCAGACTCCACCCCATAAGGGGAGGAGATGTGAAGTCACGTGGCAGAGAACACCTGGAATCAGGAAGGGTGGAGAACTAGAGCAGTTTTGCAATCTCCCCAGTCACAAAGAAAAGCTTAGCTTATGTTTTTTCACCTAATCTTTCGAAGAAAGCTGGGAAGTATATAAACTATTTCAGAGAGCTTTTCATACACACGGATGTGAAAAAGTTCAAGATAAAGCATCAACTATCTAGAACAGTCAAGATGTGGACAAGAAAGTATACTTGTATCATAACCAGAGTAATGCACGTTTGCCATATCAAGTTGAAAAATTCCTAAAAGGCAAAAAAAAAAAAAAAAAGTAAAAGTCCCAATTCTTAATTCTGCTTTCATGTTTTTTTTTTTATCATGAAAAATTTTAAATGTGCAGAAAAGCACCCAATGGACCTTTGCCTAGTTTCAACACTTATGGAAAATTTGTCACTTGTGTGTCATTGTTTCTCCTCCCATGTCTTTCCTAAGTTGGAATTCCAAAGCAAATCTCAGATATCATACAATTTTACCTGACATACTTCTGCAGTATGCATTTCTAATAAGTAAGGACAATATGAGCTCACAAAAACTGTAGTGATGCAGTTAACCAAATTTACAAGGATTTCTTATTATCATGGACTAGCTTGTTTGTGCAGCATCTAATCCATGTTCAGTTTCCCTGTAGTCCCAAAATATGTCTTGGGTTGGAGGTGTGGCTCAAGGGGTAGCAAGCACAAAGCTTTGAATTCAAACACCAGTAATGCCAAAAAAGAAAGTTTAACAAATACGTCTTAAGGTTGTGTTGAGTTAGATGTCAAAATTCACACATTGAACTATATTATTATTACTAATTATTATTATTGTTACTATTTTGGCAGAAATAATTAAAGTTTATCCTCATGGACCTGCAGATTGCCTGAAATTTGACTGACTCACTGAATCCAGCAGGGGCTGTGTTCAGGCTTGGTGGCTGGGGCAACACTGCTTGTGCCTAAAGACCATGGCCAGCTGGGTTAGCTGAACAGCAAGAGGACAGGGTTTGAATCTTTTACCTGTAAATGAAGTCAAGCTCCAGAATCCACTAATAGAATGACATTAGAGAAAGGACTGTCATTCACTGGCTCTCAGTTGCTCTTTGGACAACTGGCTGGAGCAGTGCCCAAATGGTGGGGCTGTTGAGAGGACAGAATGGAACCACAGGTGTGACAGTGCCCTGACACCTAGGGCCTTTCCTGTTTTTGACACAGGTGTAGAAGATGGTAATGGAGGTCTGGGTTCCTAGAGGCTTTGTATCAGCATGCAGGTGGTCCTTTTGTGGGACACAGAGTACCTGGTGTCCTGGAGGCCCCAGCTTTCTTTACAACCTCTGTTATCTCAGAGATGAGTCGGCTAGGGAGCCTCCCCCAACACCACTCCCTTGGCAGGCTTTTCTCCAGGTTTCGAGCCCTGGAGGGTTGGATGCTTGTCTAAAAGGACTTTATTCCTCAGAACGGAGAACATTTATCACAGGGCAAGGTCCAAGCTCAAGCTGACACAAGGAATTTGCCCTGAAGGAACAACTCTTGGGTGGCTCCTAAAATTCCCCTTGCAGCCCAGAATCTCTGCTCTAGCTGGGGCCATGTGCCTGGGGATGTCTTTGTGCCCGGGCGCCGTTTATGATTCTAATGAGAAAAATCAAGCAAAGGCACCTCCTGCCTGCTCCATGCCTCCTGGCATCCTGAGGGTATAAACACCCGCTCCCCGGCAGGCACGTAGGCAGTGCCTCTCCATCCATACCTTTTGACGGTCCTAACGTTCTTTGTGGGGCTGCCAAAGAATGTTGCTGAACAATTAGTTCTCTTGGCAGGACCTGTGTCCCAGGCTTCTGTGCTTGCCCACTCTTGGCAGCTGGAGCCAGCCCAGGTTAGAAAGGAGCACCAGAAGACATGGCTCACAAAAGCTTAGAGATCTGGAGAGGGGAGTGGACCCATGGGTGGTACACGGGTTTGATCCTTCAGTGACAAGACCTGCTCCACAGTGTGGTAATCTCCTGCATTTCAGAGGCTCAAAAGATGGATTTCCTGTTCTATCTTATAATCTTCCTTGAATAGGCTCACAAGAGACACCACTAATCTATTTATTTACTACAAAATGTGTTGAATATTCTTTTGCAAGACATAGGACTAAGAGACTGATAATTTCTTACCCTCTCCATCCCCCATCTGGTGGCAAGTGGTAGAAGTCACAATTTCTACAGGTGCAGTAGCAGTGGGAAGACACATTTCTGAAAAGCATCCTGAGAGCTGCAAGGAGGCGCATTTCACCCAGAGTAAGAGAAAAAGAAGTGGCACAGGTGATGAGTCCTTCACATGAGTTTTAAGAATAAACGTAAGTTCTCCAAGCAAAGAGCGGAGGACACAGCAGGCTGCTCTGCGGAGGGAGCAGGACGTGTGAAGACAGCGAGGGATGGAAATGTTGTGCCTTCCTCCTTCTGAATTATTAGTAGTCCATTAATGGAGCGTACAGCCCACAAAGAGTTTCCAGGGATTAGGGTGATGATGTAGGTGAGGGTAACTCCGAAAGGACTTTTAGCTCAGACAAGTTGATCAGCCATAATCTGAAATTTGAAATGCTCCAAGATGAGAAACTTTTGGAGCAATGGCATGGTGTCATAAGTAGAAAATTCCATACCTGGCCTCATGAGATAGGTCAGTGAAAATGAAGGTGCACAAAAACCTTGTATAAAATCACCTTCCGGCGAGGTGTATAAGGCATACATAAAACAAAAATGATTTCTATGTTTAGACGTAGGTCCCATCCCAAGATAGTGTATTACATATATGCAAATATTACTAAACAAAAATATACAAATTTTGAAATACTTCTGGTCTCAAGTATTTGAGATAAAGAATACTCAACTACACCAAATTTGAACCCTTACACTATGGATAATGAATCTGTGCAATAGCGGGATAGAACCAGATTTTTCATTTTAAGTGGGTTCCCCCATTTAATAGATGAGAAAATGGAAAATCACAGAAATAAATAGCTTCTAATGTCAAGTTGATATTAAGTGCAAAAGCCAGGATTTAAGTATGGATTACCTCAAATGGGAAAGATTAGGTAGGCAGAACCTCCTAGAAAAGATTAAATACAACTGGGTAACCACCAAGCAATAGAGGAAAGAAAGATCAAATTCTTTCATCAGCAATAATACAGAAATTTAAACAATGAGCAACTATTTTTAGTCCGTGAAATTAACGTGTAAAATGATAGGGTTCAATGCAACAAACATTCTTGTACATCCATGGTGGCAATTACTAGGTGCCACTCTCCTGGAAAGCAATTTGGCAAACACACTGTGAGTCTTCAATACATTTGTTCTCTGACTCTCAAGGAAATCCTCTCAGGTAAGGAGAGGAAAAAGAAAATGACATTCTGTGTGGAGAAGGCTCATTTCAATGCAATTTAGAGTGTGAAGCTGGAATCTAAATATTTTTAAAAGAATAGTTTAAGAAAGCCTTTTGTAGCCACAAAATGGGATATTTTCCAGCTTATTTTGATCACAAAGAGTTTTAATAAAATAATATGGCAGTAGGTTTAAATACAGTATAGATAATAAAAGCTGGATATAAAATTAAACATAAAAGAAGGTTGCCCCAGAATGAATTGGTCCTAGAAATAAGCCATTTACAATAGTTTATTTGGAAAGAGGGACAACAATTACTTGATCAAAAGTGGAGCAAAATAAGTTCAATTGGAAATATATATCAAAAGATGACACTATCACTATGAAATGAATCTGTGCATTTAGTGTATTTATGTGTATATGGTTCGTAATTGTAAGTACATGTAAAATTTTAAGTGCGAAGTGTGAAACATGGCTTATTTGTTTTGCTATTTGGGATAAATTAATTAATACTATAGTACACCAAGCTTAATACGGAATTTAACATTTTAACAAGTTCATAAAGGAGTCATTTCTTGTAATAGTATTCAAGATATCTATTGATTTTTCCCAAGAGCCACTCTTAAGTTTTTTCTGTTCACATCTTGCTCATTGGAAGTGTTCATTATTATTTATTCATTCATCAGCTATCTTTTGAGTGCTTATTAGGAATCAGGCATTTTTGTATGATTTGGAGTGGGGAGAGTAAAGAGAAACAAAAACAACAACAAAGAGACCAGGCCCTTGTCCTCATTCATATTCTAGGCAGTGAAGAATGACATTAAGTTATTGAATAAATATTGTAGAATATCTACTATGTTCTAGACACAGTTCTGGGTGCCTAGAATCCATCAGAGAACAAAACAGACAAGAATCTCTGTGGCCATGGGCCATACATTCTAGCAGGACCTTCAAGGGAGAGGAGGTCCAAGTTACAACATGGCTTTCTTCTGTCCACCCTGGCGCAAAACATATCAACAAATACAGCACCATGTAAGTTGATAAGTACTGCAGGAAAAATAGAGCAGGGAAAGACCAAAGGCAGTATTGACTAGACTTCTCCTCCAAGACATCTGCCAGGAGAGTGAATTGAAAAATTAATGTGGTTTGAGGAATTCTGCATCACTCTCTTCAACCATATGAATGACTACAACTTTTGTAAGATTTGAAAATTCACTTCACAAGTGATATGCGTCTTTTTTTCTTTGAACTGATGGACTCCTCCAGAATTTCTCACTCTGTGAATCACTGTGAGACTCACCAACCAGCCCCGTGAATGGTCATTGTCACACTTGTAAATAAGAAGGTATGTTTGAGGAAAGTTATATTTTGCTAGGTAATCATTTCATTACTTAAATATTTTCATTTTAGTGATGATTTTGATCTCTCAGGACACTTACCAGGCATGAGAACTGACACTGTTTCTGTATGCAATCTTGTGTGTCTGCATGTGTGAGACCTAGGCATGATTGTGTTAACCACAGCTATGTCCCTCACAGATGGAAAGAGTAGGAAGAATTGTCCTCCAGTCAGCTTTGGTTTTCACCCCAAGTGCAGCACACACACGTGAGATAGTCAGTGACTACTCAGTGTTGAGGAGTTCTCATTATGTCCCTAGGGAAGCTCTCCAAAGTCCATTGGATTCCTTCAGAAAGTCTCAGTTTGAATGAAGACAGGCTAATTTTCTTACTTCTTGCAAGAAAATTTCAAAAAAGTAACAACAGGCCGTATATATTTCCAAAATACAGTGATGTCATAAGTTTCACCTTCAAAGGGCATTATGGTTTAGATAAGTGGCCCCAAAGTTCCATATGCTGAAGACTTGGCTCCCAGGGTGGCCTGACTGGGAGGTATTGGAGCCTTTAAGAGGTGAATCCCAGCAGAAAGTGCTTAGGTCAATGTGGGGTACACCCTTAAAGTGGAGTGTGGTGCTCCAGCCTCTTCATTTTCATTTGCTTCCTGGACATAAGGCGTGCAGTTCTACTTCACTGCATGCTCCTACTATGATGTGCTGTCTAGACACAGGCCCAAGAGGAACAGGGCCAATCAGTTACAGACTGGAACCTCCAAAACTATACATGTTCATTCTCTCCAGAAATCTTTTATTATCTTATTATTATAGTACTGGGGGTACGCTGTGACATTTATACAAGTTCTTACAGTATATTGTAGTTGAATTTACCCCCTCCAGCATTCTCCTTTATATCCCCCTCCCTCCATTCCTGGAATAATTTCAACAATTTTCCATTTTGCTGCATGGTACAAAATATTTCACATTCACCTTCCTACACCCTTTCCTTATATACTCCTCCTTCCCAATGGTACCAATCCCCAGACAGGGCCTGTATCACATTCCTGTTAAGCTATCACAAAAGATATTCACTTTAATTAATGGAGGTGGAGTAGAAAATCCAAAGACTTTCCTGGAGTTTAATGAGGCTCAACCTCTCCCATGCATATTGCACTTGGAGATGTGGAAATTTCCATTTTGTATGAATAAATTGTTTTGTAATATTCTATTATTTCTAAAGGTATGTGTTTCTATTTCAGTGATTGAGAGGGGAAAAATTTCACCTGCTTAATTAGAATCCTAAAATATTAAGGGAAATTGGAATATTTCAAAACTCCATTTAAATAAATTATAAAAGTAATATTTCAAAATTAACATTTTATTCAACTGCTAAGTATCTTTTCCTTTGTGTTCTTTTCTCATTTTTCTTTTCTTTTCTCTCCTTATCTCTTTGTCCTCTCCCTTCTCCTCCCTTCCCCTCTCTTCTCCTTTTCTTTCCTCTCTTCTTCCTCTCTCCCTTTTCCTCCTCCTTCTCCTTCAAATTTTTCGATGAGGTTCTGCTGCCCTGAGGAAGTCCTCTATGCCCTGCCTTATCAGTCAGTGCTTCCATTAGCAACCCTACTCCTTCACTCTGCCCTAGCTGCAGCTCTCTGCTGCTGTCTGCTTCCTGACATTTAAGCTCTTCCCTGTTCCCATCATTCTCTCCACCAGTTCTACTCTTTCTTTAAGGTCCCACTCAAAAGGCCACTTCCTTGAGGTCTCCTAGTTTTCCTAGTCTTTGCAGTCTAAAAATTCAGCTGAGTACCTCCTGTTTGCTCTGTGTGCTTTAAGAGCAGTGCTTGGTAGATCGATGGAGCTCCTAGACTCTGGGTCCAACTGCTGTATTCAAACTCGTCCCAACCTTGACTTGTGGTATGACCTTGAGGAAACATACTTAAATGTTCCCCACCTCACCTTCCTCACTGTAAAATGCAGACAATAATAGTTTATAACTCATAGGATTACTGGTGTGAATATAAAACACTGATACATATCTTGGCACAGAATACATGCCAAGTGAAAGTGATTCAAATAAGTAAGATGCTAACCTACAGAATCTCCAATGTCTTTTTTCCTCAGCGTACACATTAAGAATAAATCCAGAATTCCCAGTGGAAGTGCTACTTTCCAATATGGTGGCCATATAGGGGCAGGGATGATATTAACCTGTGTGTTTAGGTGCAGCCATGAGCAAGATGGCTCCTTCATGGTGTGTCCTAAGGCATGCATCTGTCCATTGAGATGGGGAAACTTTTTCCCAGCTTGAGCCCCATCAAGAAATGCTTCTTCTCTTCCAAGAGAACATGTTAGACCCATTCAACCCAGCCACGCAAAAGAGCAAAGAGAGCCCTTTGGCAGGCAGTGCCATTGCTGAAAGAGAAGGAGAGCTTCAAGCCATGGAGGGTGGGAATGAGGCAAAGTCTTCTGATTGTTTTCTCAGAATGCATCCTCAATGTCCAGCCAAGTAGGATTTCAACATGATGACTTCAGCAACTAAACACATCAACACCCTGAGACCACATAGGCAAAAAAAAGTGGTTCATAGCAATGCTTAATGTGGCAGGAGACAAGTAGGTAGCAATTTGGTAAGACTACTGTTAGGTAAGACAACCGTCATTACTTCATGTACATTTAAAAAGAAGTATACACGTGGCTGAACTGTGTATTGTGACAGCAACAACTGCCAAACAATGCCAGCAATGCAGAGCTGCAGGGAGGGAAGGCTGGTTGAGGGCAAGTAAGAAAGGGGTGAGCACAGTGATGGGGACAGAGGAGGCTCAGACATGGGAGCAGCGAGCACAGCCATGCAGTCAAGGCACTGATAAGAAAGACCTGGGCTTAGAGGCCCCGTGCTTCGGAGTCAGGGTGACTCCCGTGCCTGAGTCTTTTTCCTTCTTACATTCATATGCCATTTGTTGTCCAAAGAAAACAGTTTCACCTTCTTTGGCTTCTTCAGTCATCCTCACCAAGCCCTGGCCAAGCACTGTCTCAGCTTCTGCCTCTACTCCTGAAACCTGTATTTAATCATAGACTAAAGGTGATTCCCTCAGGAGTTCAATCATTACACTAACGATCGCACATGACAACCATCAGGGCATCTTTACAGTGAAATATATAAAAAAATAAATAAAAGGCATTAATATTTTACTAACAACCATTAAGATCTACTAGAATAGAGTATATTACACTAGTAATAAAAGGGATTATAACATTATTGCAACAACACTAAAAACAATTGCTCTCATATATTGCTTGATTTCTCGGAGTCAGGTACAGTGAGGGCCACCTACCGCACACTGTTTTGTGAGGGCCATGTGTACTGGACAGCCGCCCCCTTTCTGTCTGCTCTGTGCTATTTGGACACTCTGGCTCTTTGCTGAGGAATGCCTGACCTTTTCTCTGGTCAGAGCCCAGATCTACCATCTGTGACTCCAGGCTGCTAAGTGGGTAGCAGTTCTGACACAGAGAAAGCACTGCCCACTACGGGGCCCTTTATTGAGGCTGCCTGCTGACACAGACCTTCAGAGAAGAGGCTGGTCCAAGACCGGAAGCAGCAGGAGCTACCAGACCAGTTCTAAAAACACCAAGACCTTGGTTCTGCAGACCACCCTCCCACACCAGTTCTACAACATTCCCAATAGTCTTTGTGTTTATTTGTTTGCATTTTCAAAAGTTATGGTAAGAAACACATAAAGCTTACTATCTTCTGTTTTAAGTGACAAGTTCAGAAGTGTGAAGTACACACACATCACGGTGCCCCGTCCAGCCTTCTCCACAGCCTTTCATTTTCCCAAAATCACTCTCTGTACCAGACAATCAGCAACTCTCCCATTTCCTTTCCCCATCCCCTGGCAGCTACCATTCTACTTTCTCCCTCTCTGAATTTTACTGCTCTAGGGACCTCATATAAGGGGAATCCTATAGAGTTTATCTTCTGAGTGGCTTATTTCCGTTGTAGCAGAAAAGAAGACTCCCTTTCTTTTAAAGCCTTTCTTTTTAAGGCTGAATTATATTCCACTGTATGTATAGACCCCATTTTATTAATTCATCCCTCCACTGATGGACACTTGGTTTGCTTCTTCTTTGTAACTACTTGGGTACTACTGCTGTATTTGATTCTGGTGCTGGGGCAGTGCTTGGAGGGCTGTCTCTTCCTCTCCAGGATCCTCCTTTCATTCTACACAGGCCTCTGATTGTGCAAGGCTCTTCCTGAGTCTCTAGTCAGCTGGCTTTTGGATGGAAACCATGCCATTGACTCTCCTGATTCCTTACCATGCTCACTCACTCTGTGGTTCTTGGGACTTGCCTCTCCTCAGAGTCATATGGACCAATTCCTTATATTAAGCTTCTGTCTTTCTCCTTGTCTCTGTCTCTCTCTATGTGTCTCTCAGTCTCTGTCTCTCTCTACCCCTCCACATTCCCCCAACCTTACGCATATCTCCTGGAAAACTCTGGGTAGCATAGCATACTGATGAGTGTTCAGTCACAGCACTTTTTGTTGGCCTTGTAAAGTCATGAGGTAAAGAGCCAGTGGGGTAGAAGAATCAGGGACAAAATACCTGGAAGGCCCCTCCTTACAGACTTCTACTAAGACTCCAGTGAGTTACTCTCCTTGAAACTCAGGCCCTGGTGTATTAGTTTGCTACCACAAACTGGTGTTCATTTTAGCAGCATAAAGTTGTATCACACATATAGAGACCCGAAGAGAAAGTTCCAGGTTGGGGCAAGCCTGGCCCCTTGAGACTATGAGAGACACCTGCCCTAGCCTCTCCATGGGGTCTGTGTGTTTAGCCATCTTTGGTGTTCCTAGGTCTGTAGAACCATTATCCCTATCTTCACAAAGCAAGCTCTCTGTCCCTATCTCTCTTTTTTATAAGGACATCAGCCATGCTGTGTGAGGGACCTACCTGTGTCTTGTGTGGCTCACCCTAAACAATGACATCTGTAGTCACCTTATTTCTCAGTAAGGTGACATCATGAGGGACTGGCAGTAAATATTGCAATGAACAGATTTGGGGGGGACACAATTCAACCCAAAACACATTGGTTCCAAGCATGGGATATCTATAGTACCTGCACAAAACACCCACCTTCACACCTCTCAACCAGTCAGTCAGCCAGTCATAACCTCTAAGAGACTGAGAAGTAGCACAGTCCCTTCTCCCCATTCCCAGTCCCAGCCTGGGGGCTGGTGCAGTGCAGTGCATGCATTATTGATAGATCCACAAGCTTGTCAAGCTGCTGACCTTGAGGGTGTGTGTGTGTGTGTGTGCATGTGTGAGAGCCAGAAAAAGGAGCAGACAAAAGGCCTTTGCAAGATGTCACCTCTGTTCTCTAGGGGTCTGGCTTTTATTAGAACATTTCGCCCTGTTTTGCAAGGGTGCCCTCTGACAGTGCCTGTGGAGCTGTGGAGAATGAGTAAAGGCTTTTGTACACCAGTGAATAAATACAAACAAAAGGGCATTAGGAACTCAGTACCTCCTTTTAGGGGTCTAACACAGCAGTGTTCTTCACACTTGCTCATTTGGCCCTACATGACCTGGACACAGCATTGCCACTCCATGTCGTCACCTTCCTCCCTCACTGCCCCTGACCCCCTGCTTGTCCCCCCTGATGCTCTCAGGTACCCCTGGAAGACTCAACCACTTATAGTTGTTGAGTGATTAAATATTTATAATCAGGGCAATGAGTGAGGTGTTGAATAATAAATGCTAAGGTTGAAGCAGCCTTAGATAATTTCTGCAGATTTCTTCATCCATGGCACCTTTGCTTCCAAAGCAAAAAAAAAAAAAATAGCTTTAATTAACATTTTGGGGGGTGGATGCAGCTGTGACAGCTGATAGGCCTTTATCATTGTTCAGTTCATGAACCACTGCCCTGCCATTGGTCTCCTTTGGCTGCCAGCTCCCTTCCTCCACACCCACAGATATGTAGACAAAACACAGTAAGGTGGATCTATCTTTGTTTGTTTCTGAACACTCAAAAGGAAAGCATTAAAAAAAAAAAAACTCCAATAACCAGACAGGAATGTACTGTCACCATTTTGGATGTGGAGGAAAGTATTTAAGGTTCACCAAGAACAGAAATGGAGCTTCCATTTCATGGACACAGAGAAAACTATCCCTCAAAGATTTTGATGACTGTTGTGTTAACTCTCATCACAACTCCAATGGAAGCTCCTGGTATTACTCTTATTGTTCAGTTGAGGAAGCCAATACGTAAAGAAATTACAAAATTTTCTAAAAGCACAGCTAAGCAATGTTGGATCTTGGATTAGGATGCCACCTGTGGATCCCTTAGCACACTTCTCATTCCAGGGAGGAGGGATGAAGGACAAAGAGACAGGTCCCAATAGTCCTTGCTTTGGTAGAAAACTCAAAGCAGGAAGGAAGATAGGCCCAGGTACACAGCAAAAGGAGGATCACAGACAGAACATGGAGCCTCAAAACTCATATTTAAGACTAATGACCAATGTGATGTTATTTGGATGTGGAATGTTTGGGAAGTGATTAAGTCATGACTAGGATTAGCACCTTCATAAAAAAGACTCCAAAAACGTCCCTCACCCCTGCTGCCATGGGAAGCCACAGTGAGAAGCCTTGTATAAACCAGAAAAAGGTATGGGCACACCAGATGCCATGTCTGCTCGGACATCCCAGCCTCCAGATTTGTGAGCAAAAATTGCTGTTGTTTGTAATCCATACGGTTCATGGTATTTTGTTATAGCAGCCCAAATGTACTAAGAACTGTTGCTGAAAGGTGGGCGAGCTGTTATAACAAATTCATTAAATGGTGGAGGCAGCTTTGGATCTTATTAATAAGTTGGGGTTGGATGTCTGTAGTGCCATGAATGGATGCTCAAAGGTGATTCTGGTGAGACCTCAGAAAAGAGAGGAGGTGTAGCATAAACCTCAGTCCTCCAACACAGTGTGTCAGTGATTCTGTGCAGAATACTGGTAGAAACAGAGAAGATGAAGGTAATTCTGGTGATGTCTCTAACAGAAATACAACATGCCATCAGACAATGGAGGGCAGGCCATCTTTGTTAGGAAGAAACAAAGATGTTGGCTAACTTGTGTTTGAATTCTGGTGCTTTGTCAAAGGTAGATCTTGTGAGTGATGAAATTGGAAGAGTTGGAAGAAACTTCTAAGGAAAGTGTTGAAGGAGCTGCTTGCTTTGCTTATTTTAAAACATGAGAAGACAGAACTGATTTAAAGACAAGATTGTTAATCAAAAGGGAAGCAGGACTTTGAGACTTGGAAAATTCACATCTTTAACGTTTTAGGGGAAATGAGAGGGAATGTGCAGGAAAGAGCACCAAAGATGGAGCTGAAAGACCTGTGCTGAGATCAGTTGGGTATCTCAGAGCTAGCAAACAGAATCTAGCATTTGGCACAGTGAAAGAGAACACCCTCACAGCAATTCAGAAACTGCCAGGGTTTCTGCCGTTACCATGAGTTCAAAATCTAAGGACCCTGGAGGTAGAATAGCTCCAAAGGAGAGCTATCAGGACCTGTGCTCCTCAGGGCTGCAGGGGTAGATCTGATGTGTCTGTGTGTGTGGCTCTGGACAACCCTGGTGTGGTGTGGTCTGTGTCCAGCAGAGTTATGGGTTCATGGCTGCCTCTACATAGATTTTAAACAAGTTGGGTTTCCTGGCAGAGCTGCAAGATCACAGCCTCCACCCTGCACAGCTTCATGCCTAGATCCAAAGCCACCATTGGAGTGATGCCACCTGCCATGATTTAGATGTCTCCATTAAAACTCATGATGAAATCTAGTGGCCTCTGTAAGGTACTGAGAGGTAGGACCAGGTTTGAGCTTCAAGAGGTGATGAGGTCATGAGGCTTAATGAATTAATGGGTTACCTTATGTTATACAATCCAGTTTTCTCCTATCTCTTTTATGTACTTAGGTTACCATGGGATGTCCTTACAGCTTCAAGACCCTGCAGAGTCATCACGTACAAGATGTGGACACTCCATCTCTCAGCCTCATAACCTTAAGCTGAATAAACCTCTGTTCTTTATCAGTAGCCTAGTCTAAGGTATTCAGTTACAGCAACAAAAATGGATCAGACATAAAGCATAGCCACTCAGAACTCTAGGGACCCAACCCCTCCCTGGTAAAGTTTTGGAGCCAGGACTACCTGCCCAGTGGAGCCCCATGGT
Source organism: Castor canadensis (assembly GCF_047511655.1). Lineage (NCBI taxonomy): Eukaryota > Metazoa > Chordata > Mammalia > Rodentia > Castoridae > Castor > Castor canadensis. The sequence continues at coordinate 11,613,731 of NC_133388.1, read as the reverse complement.
AGAATTTTTGCTCCAGAGAGACTGGAGGGAAAAACATCTAAGCAAAAAGGATTCTTTTTAAACCTTAAGATCTAGTGAAATTTGCCCACTGAGTCTTGGGACTCGCTTTGTTATGGTAGACTGAACAGCTTATGTCCAGGGTGAGCTATCATAAAGATACATAGAAGAAAAACATCTAAGCAGAGTAGCAATGGGCACTTCTGTAGGGCAGGTCTGGTCAGGATTCATAGAAAGAGACCTGTGAGACAAAATGAAAGGCACAGGATTAGTTGTGGACTTCCTAGCTCTTACATTTTCTGAATGGCCTAATCTGACCATCTGTGACCTCTTTAGAGGGAATAGGACCAAGAATGCTATAGTCATTCTTCCCATCTTTTCCATTGATCTGTATTCTGAAACCACACAATGAAAGGATATTTGGATAGGGTCTCACACTAACTTTGCCTGGGCCAGCTTCCACCATGATCCTTCTGTCTTTGTCTCCCAAGTAGTTGAAATTACAGGTGTGGGACCACATGCCCAGCTCTCATCTCTTATCTAATGTAAAAAAAAAAAGGGTCAGCGACTGAGGTAGACATATTCACATACCTGTTTTGCATCCATTCTGTTTGAAAACAAATCACTGTTTGACAGCATAACATAACAAAATAGAGCCTGGTTTCACCATGTTCACAAATGGGTCCATAATCTACCATGCACCCTACTCTATCAGGTTGTCAACAATCCCATGTCTCTTCATTTTTCCACTTCTACCAGCTGACATTGGCACATCTTTTGAGATGCTTAGATGTTATCTCAGGTAATTGATAAGAAACAAAACTGCAGGGGTTTCCTAAAAATTGTACTTATCATTGGAACTAAGAAGTTATCCCTTTAAGCATTAATCAAAAACAACCTCACACACACACACACACACCATAAAAACTTCTGGCTGCCTGAGGTAGATCACTGCAAAGTGATATTTCTAAATGCCTTGAAAGCATTTGCAAAGAAGAAGGTGATCAGAAACTTGCATCCATATCATTTGTATTCAATGTGTCTCCATGCAGAGCACTCTCTAAGAAGCATCTCTATTCACTATAGCATTTAATGTCCCCACAAAATCTTGTAGGTGAGAAATCTGGGTCTCAGAGCTATGTGGTAAGCCTCAAGTCACAAAGTTTACAATGGTAAAGTCAAGAATTAACCTCAGATTTCAGAATCTAACTTCATCCCTCACTCTGAGATTCTCCCTAGGTCAATGATGTAATTATGTAAACTTAAGACATAGTAGTGTCAATAAGCACTTGACTATGTTTAAGCATGGAGACATCTACTTTTCCAGAGCGGCACTTTCTAGGGCTGATTTTTTGCAGAATGCTAGCTAGCTTCAGGACAAAATCATGGAAAAAGAGCTCTCACAAACAAGTTTGGAAAATGCTGGCTCTAACAAAATTTAGTCAGTTCTTTTGCTGTTCTCATTCAGAAAGTCTTTATTATAATATACATTGCGAGTTCCCAAGTGCATTTTCAAAGTTGAATTTGCTTAACAAATACCTGTTGTGTGTCAAACAGTGACAAAGCTGTTCCTGTCAGACACAAACTCTACAAAAGTTTCTAACAGAGCAAAGAAATGTTGAACAAGTAATTTCACACAGTTCATTTCTGATTGCAACTCTCACTGCCTTTTATCTCTGCTCCAGCCACGAATCTCTGTTCTAGAACATTTAGAGTCACTAAGGTTATTATTGTCACTTTATAATTGCTGAGATGTTGACATCTTGGTGGGCGGGTGACCACTTCTTATACTGTTCATCTCCCAAATACCAGTCACAGAAGCTAACAAGGAGTAGACTATATATTATAAATTTATCAGGTGGCAATTCTGATTGGTGTTTAAGAACGTAGGTTAGAATACTGGCTTGGCACTTGTTAGGTTGGGCCCATTACTGAATTCATTCAAGTATTAGTTTCTACCCCTGTAAACTGTGGATAAAAAAACATAGTAAATAGGGCTGTTAGAGAGCACTTAGCAGGTACCTGTAGTGCAGTAAGCATAGGTCTCTTAAATAAGGCCTCCTTGACCTCTCTGCTCAAAATCACAAAAATCCCACCTACCCCACTCCAATGCTGCTTTATTGTTTTTTTTCTGTTTGTTGGGACTGCAGTTCGAAGGCATTGCTTTGTGTTTACAAAGCAGATGCTCTACCACTGACCTACATCTCCAGTCCATTTTTCTCTGCTTGCTTTGGAGATGGGGCTCTCACAAAATATTTGTGTGGGCTGGCCTAAAACCCTGATCCTCCCAATCTGAGCCTAGCAAGTAGCTAGGATTATAGGAGGGACCCACTGGCACCCAGCTTACTCTATTGTTTTTAATCACAGCCCTTATCACTTTCTAATGTGCTATACATTTTATATAATTATTGTGCCTTCTCCTTGTTATCCATCTCCCCCAGCAACATGTCAGCTTTGAGAACAAAGACCTCTATTTGTTCAATGATGGATCCCATGGATCAAGACAAGAGCTGGTCAAAATAGGAGGTGCTCAATACAGAAGCTGAATTAACCTATGCAAAAAGCAATTGTTTGCCAGCCAAGTAGTGTATGAGGACCACACAGAAGAAGCATGGTGGGCATCTTGGATACTCAAGCAAGGGCCAGAATGGAGAAGAGCTGTTGTGTATTCTTCCAAGGCCCTCCAGGAACTTTATACATTCACCTCACCTGGTCACAGTCATCTGGCCCACTGCTGTTAGAAGTATGGCAAGGCTTACACTGTGGTTGAGAAAACTAAAAAACAGAAAGACTAAGCAACACATCCAAGTCTACCCAGTGAATCCTAACCTGAGCCCTGGACTCTCTATAAGGCATGCTGTGTTGTGCAGATGTGGAATGCAGAGCAGATGTGGAAAAGAAACATGAAAACAGAGGGTGAAAAGAGACCTGCCTATGCTTATGCTAGGGTGGGAAAATGCTGGTTTAAAGGTCCAGGTTGCAGCTAATGCAGGCGGCTTGCTCCCTTTTATCAGGGACTCTTTCTGCACAGCCACTTGGTATTTGGCTGTTAGTTAATCTGTGGGAGAGAATAAATCCAAGACATCACACATGAAAAATCAATACTCAGGTCAGAGCTCTGGCTTGCCAGGGAAGAGCTGTTCTTTTCAAGCACAGTTTGCTGGCAACAGAGTAGTAATTTCTAAAGCCCCACACTTGCCCTTGGGTGCCCAGAGAAATAGCCCACACTACCTGCTCACTGTGAGGCAAGGAACATGCTGGGGAAGGGCTCTGTGTTGTCATGTCTCTGTTTTATTCTCTTCCAAAGAGAGTAATTGCTAAGTTGAAGAAGGCTGCAAAGATTTATCACCAGTGGCCAAACCTTGCTGATAAGTTCGAGACATCCTGATCCTAACAGAGGTCACTGTGGAGCATTAAGCAGGAAGCCTGGGAAGGTAGGATGAGTGTGGGGCCGGAGCTGGCACCAGGTAAAGATGAAAAATGCCTCTCTGGGAGATTAATCCTTCCTGTAGTCCACTGTTCTAGTAATAAAAGGTTTATGATTCATTTCTTCCTTGATAATGGAGGAGACAATTAGTAATTACTGGATTTATGGTATTTGTTGTGTTAACTCAACCAATAAAGTATCCATCCAAATTGTGCTTTGAAGCACCCTTGTTAAAGAGTAACAGGATGGAAGCTTTAAAGAAGAATCAGCTGAAACATGCTTCTTAGAAGTTCACAGGCAGAGGAAGATTTGATGACATCAGAGACCAAAAGATGCTAAGTGATTTCACCCTGAGCTGCCCCATTTTATTCTTTCTAGAATTAATTAAAAGAAGTCGAATTCAACATCCAATGCTACAACCTTGCCTGAATTCGCTTTCCCAGGGGTGTATTTGCAGCCTGCCCTTCTAGTTCCTCTGGAACTTGGATCTTACCTGTCCTTTGGTATTGATTAGCACGTCCCCCACCTCATGTCCATTGGCTCAGAGAGAACAGGTTCCTCCCACCATCTTCAGATGGACTTAAACACAACAAGTCTAGGAAGGGTTGTAACCTAGGATAAACTCTCCACATATCTGACCATAGGGTTATTAAGATTCCAGTGAATATCAGGCCACACAGTCAAGTTCATATAAATGATATTGCATGATTAAAGTTAATAACAAAAATATATAGAGGCATCCCTAACCTACCATAGTTGGCTTGGCATTTTTCACCTATATGATGGTGCAAAACCATGTATTTTTACTTTCAATACAGTGTTCAACATACTACATGAGGGATCTATTAGTTCATTGTGAAATAGACTTTGTATTACATGGCTTTGCCCAACCATAAGGTAATGTAAGTTTTCTGAGCATGCATAAGGTAGGTTAGGCTAACCTACGATGCTTGGTAGGTTAGGTATCTTAAATGCATTTTTGATTTACAATATGGTCAATGTACGATATTTTCAAGTTCTGATTGATTTATTAACACATAACCCCATCATAAAGGTGAAGAGCATCTGTACTGGAATCCATTCACATGTGTATTAAAATCAAATGCTTACCCCAAGGGTTTGTAACACTGTAGATGTTTATCCTGGTCCACTTTATGCTACTATAAGACAATACATCTGAGTAATTTATGATGAACAGAAGTTTCTTTGGCTCACAGTTCCAAAAGATGGGAAATCCAAGATCAAGGGGCTACATCTAGTGAAGGGCTCCTTGCTGCATTTAATATGGCAGAAGATGACATGGGGCAAAAGACAGCAAGAGATGAGACCGGAGCCTCCAGCCCTTTTACAACCACCATCAATCCCCCAGGAAGACTCCATCTTCATGACCTAAAGACTCCTCAAAAGCTCCATTCCCAACCCTGTTGCATTGAAAAGCAAGTTTCAGTATATGCTTTTGAGGAGACACATTCAAACCACAGCAGGGTTTAGTAAGTATTTATGATGTAAATGTAAAAAATATACAGAAAAATGAAAATTGGCAGTAAGATGCTAGAATATATGTGTGTGAGAGTTTAACATTTACATTATTGTAAAGATACATAAATTAAAAACAAAATGCCTAAATGATTGGCTCTTCAGTTGAGTATGTCATTATCTGTCTCCCATTTTTATTTACAACTATATACATTAAACACACTATTTATCTAAAATAGGTCATAACTCTCAATGCATTGCCCAACTTTGTTGAAAGACAATTAGTGTATTTTCTATTTCTATAACAAAGTATCCATGACTGGGTATTGGTAAAGAATAGAAACTTATTTTTTAATGATTCTTGAGGCTGGGAAGTGCATGAACATGGCACCCAAACCTGCTTGGTTTGGCATCTGGTGAGGACCTCCTCACTGTTTCATACCATGGCAGAGTGCACCATGTGGAGAACAAGCTGCTAGCTAAGTTCTCTTCTTTTGAAGCTACCAATGCCATCATGACAACCTCACACTTATGACTTCATCTAATCCTAAGGATCCCCCAAGAGTTTCATCTACAAATATCATTAATATATGAATTGGGGGATAAAGTTTCCAACACTTGATTTTTCACAGGACACATCCAAACAACAGCCAACTCAAAATATCCCCATAGAGAAGAAGACTATGACCTGGCAAGAGAATATTTCTATTTCAGGGCTAGGGATGTAGCATGTTTGAGACTCTGGGTTCAAGCTCCAAAATTTCCATCTCAAATGAAAATCATAACTTCTATAATATCACAGCAAAAATGTCCTTTCTTTATTTAAATTGCCAAGTAGATCCTCAATAAAAATTGTTTGTTCATTTGTTTTGGTAGTATGGACTTTGAACTCAGGACTTTGAGCTTGCTACGAAAGTGCTCTCCCACTTGAACCAGTCTACCAACACAATCTTTTACAAGTCATTTAAAAATAGTTTTGAAACATTAGTAAGATGGCTTTATTGGGTCCCTAACTTGAGAAGGCTAACTTATGCAATTGATGGAAGGTAACCGACAATTCTTATTGCTGCTTGCTATGTACTTTGGTTCCTGTGACTTCCTACTTCAGTTGTTGCTCTGTTCCAGTCTGAAGGCCATCCCAGCACGTCATCACTCCTAATTTGTCTCCCAGTATTGTGGTGTGGCCTTGAGAGTCCATTAGGTTTTATTAATATAGCCCCATGTCCAAATTCAGGTTCCTCCACAAGACCCAATTTAGAAAAAAAAACTCAACATACTGTTGATTAATTTTCCCAAGGACATCAGTCTAGATGACCCCTTTTGGGTGTAATTTTCTTTTCTTTGTACCTGGAGATCCCAATATTTTGAAGAATTAGACCCAAGTCCTGATTTGATGGACTGTCTGTTCATTGATAAAACTTGTTACTTTTATTTTTCAAAACTCGCATGAGTAGAACAAAGGGAGATAAATAAGGAACTTAAGCTGGTTTACTGAATGTCAAACTGGCCCTTGATGGTGGTGATATATTCCCTGTTCTGATCTACTTGGCTAAAAATTGCTGGGGAGCTGTTTAAATAATCAACTCCTATTGGCCTTGGTTCAGGTCCTCTGAGGCCCACCAATTTGACTGTTAAAGTCATTACACAATACCGTGACCCATGGGCTAAGTTGTGTTGAGCAGCAAAAGAAAAACACATTAACAAATGTGTCTATCACATTTATTTATTAAGCTAGAGTCTGTTTAGAACTGGAGCACCAAAAATGTTGATCTCTTGGTAGCTTTTCATCCAAATGTAGATCCAAGAAAGTAGCACTGGACTGAAGTAAACTTAGACTTCAGATATAGAAGCTTTACTTCTTAGTAGCCATGTGGCTTTGGGACTCTAAGTCACAGTTCTCTCACCATTAAGTGAAGATAATAATGGTCTGTGTCCTGCCCGTGGTAAGAGGAGACCCCAAGAATTGTACTATGCAAAAGTAGTTGCTTTCATCACTTAATGCACATTAGTAGCAGCTAGAATGCTAAGTCTCATTTTTTAAAAAAGAAACAAAGATTACCAAGGATGCTAAAAGTTAAGTACCAGCTCAGCTAATGGAAAACAAAAATGAACAAGTGGAATGATGTCACGTTATAAAGTTTGGGATGGCAAAGAAACAATCCACAAAATGAGTTGGGAGAAATATTTGTAAGTTAATGTGCAAAATATATAAGGATCTCACACAAGTCCATGCTAAAATGAAAAAAGGTGACCCAATTACAATTGACAAAGGATTTTAACAGACATTTCTCCAAAGAAAACATAAAATGATCAACAGTGATTTGAAAAGGTGCATTAATCATTAGGTAAATTCAAATTAAAAGCACAATGAGATCTCACTTCACCCTGTCAGGATGGCTTCTGTCAAGAAGACAAGAAACACAGTGTTGATGAGATATGGAGCAATGGAACCCTTGCACACTTGATGGGAATGTAAATTGGTGCAGCCACTACACAGAACCACATGGCAGTTTCTATAGAAATTAATGTAGAACCACCATTCTACCCAGCAATATCTTTTCTGGGCATATAATCAAAAAAAATGAAATCAATACCTGGTAAAGACATCTGCACTTCCATGATTATTCAGTAATATTCACAATTGTCGAGATATGGAAATAACCAAACTGTCCAGCGATGAATGAACGGATAAAGAAATTATGATATATACATACAATGGAACATTATTGAGCCTTCAAAAGAAAGGGACCCTGGCATTTGCAATAACATGGATGAACTTGGGAGACATTGTGCTAAGTGAAGTAAGTTAAACACAAAAAGCAAATGCTGTGCAATCTTCTTACATGCTAGATCTAAAAGATATTGAGCACAGAGTAATAGAATAAAAATGGCAGCTAACACAGGTGGGAGTAGGCTGGAAAAATGGGAAGAAGTAGGTCAAAGAATACAAATTTGTAGATATGTAGGATGAATGAGAACAGAGATCAAATGTACAAAGTAAAGGCTATAGTTAACATTATATTATATATTGGAAATTTCCAAAAAGAGTAGACATTTAGGTACCCTTACCACAAGAAAGAAAAGAAGAAAGTAAAAATGAAGGGGAAGAAGTATATGAGATGATGTATAGGCTAGTTTGCTGATCTATAATAATCACTCACATATATATATATATATATACAGTATCATGTAAATAATATCATGTTGTACTCCTTAAATATACACAATAAAACCATAAAGGAGTGTTGCATTATCCTCAGATTAACTCCCGTAATGTGCTTAGTTATATGTGGCTATATTGAGCACTTGGTGTTTCATTGACGTTTGTTTAAATAAAGATGTTATTAAATATTTCTTGAATAAAGGAGGGTAGGAATGGACTTGCATTGATAGCTGGACATCAAGAAAGAGGGGCATTAGGGGAACCAAAGCTTGGTGCTTTCTCTTGAGAACGCATCTGATGGCTTTTTAGTCCTTGAAATAATGTTGGGAGTTGGATGTGACAAGATTCACAAAGGCAATCGGTTGAACTTTGCGAAGTCACACATCTTAAGCCAGTGACCAAAATGCATGTTGACCCAGTTCTATCTGTGTTAAACTTTGTGTCTTCCATCACCAAAAGTCTGGAGTTCATTTCAGGTGTCACAAGGATGCAATCTTTGTGATTCTGTGCCATCGGGGTTCTAGCAGAGTTGTGGACTTTCTAGTCTCTATCCAGATGTTAGAGAACTCCAGGATGGCTCAGTTTCCTGCCTCTCACCTGAGCTGGTATTCAGGTTCTATTTGGTATGACTGTCTCAAAGTCAAGTTTGACTATGATAGAAGATGTGAAAATGTTGTCCTTTTAAGTGAAAGTCATTTTGGAATCACTGTGAGATTTGAGGTTTGGAACACATGGTTAGAATGCCTGTTTAACCATTTTCCACAATTATTTGCCTGGGAAAGTTATTCAGTCCCCCACGAACTTCAATCACTCCATTAAGATAGAAATTAAAAGGCACGGGAAGTGACTTAAATGATTCCTGCCACATTCGGGGGATTCAAAATTTATGGCAATATATTTTTAATCTAATATTAGGTATTAGGCTACAAAAGCTTCACTTTTCTTCAGCCTCAGAAGCCTGGCTGGAATAAAACACTATGTCTTATACAAAAATAAAAGCAAGTTAATGTGTGAGAGTGTGTTTCTGTGTGTATGAGTGTATGTGTGTGTGTGTGTGTGTGTGTGTGTGTGTTGGTGTGAGTGTGAGTGTGCATTGTGTGAGTGTATGAATGTGTATGTGTGTTTGTGTGTATGTTTGTGAGTTAGCATGCATGTGTGTGGTTGTGTGGGTGTGGGTATATGTATGTGAGTGTGTATGTGTGTGTTTGTGTGTGTGTATCTTTAAAATTGTTCAGATGAGAAATCATGGCAGGGATTGTTTAGGTGGTTTTGCAAAGTAATAGCCATTTGTTTCATTATTTCATAATGGGTCACACATAAGACAGGGTCCCACAAGACGTGAGACTTAATGGCCTTGTCCTAAAACTCTTCATTTGTGTAAGTATACTCTACAATGTTAGCACACTGACAGTCCTGCCAAACAGAACATTTTTCAAAACCTATCTCTGTCGTTAAGTGATCCATGATATCATCTGAAACAGAAGTGGATCAGCACCAGGCTTCAGATATCCCAGAATCCTCTGGCTGCACTAAGTACACATGTAGCCCTGGAGACTCAAGGAGCCCCCTCTGGTCCAGCCGAGTGTGCACCCACCTATTAATCTTTGGTTTCTGACTCCAATCCCATAAACAATCATTTATGCTTTGCTGATGTAAATATGGCTCCCAGAAAGTAATAGTACAGACTGGAGGAAGAACAGAGGGGAAGAGTTAAAAGCTAATTTTTTTCCTCCTCTGAAATTTTTATGTGTTGAAACACTAAACTCATGCTCAAAAAAAGTAACACATTTACAGGGCCTCCAGTGTCAGAACATCCTAAAAATAGCCCAGGAGCAGGTAACTGTGAATGCCAACCCCGGGAAGGCTCTGGCAGCTTTTAACAGAAATCTACACATTTATTCACAGTGTTCACAAACACTCCTCCCCTTGGGAGAAGGTCATGGTGGCTTTGCTCTCAGTCAGTGTCAGAGACCAATGAATCCTCAATCACACAACAAGTTGGCCTAGGAAGTTAAGGATGGACTCCAGGAAGCCTCATGTCACGTTGTCTCCCCTAACACCGGAAGATCATCACCAGAGTGGGCATCGTTGGGGATGAGACATACCCACATCTTGAAACGGAAGACAGAAATCATTTCTGTGATGTCCCTTTGGGCTTTGAGCAATGCATGATTTGCATTTCATCATGAGGCAACAACAGACCAACTCAGATCGAGGGGTTCTCTACAAATCACTGGTCAATATTCTTCAAAGAGTCCGGGTGATGACAACAGGGAAAGAGTGAAGGGCTATTCCAGACTAAAGTTAAGGGAGAGCCGTTGGCAACCAAGTGCAGCCTGTGAGTTGGAATGTGATTCTAAATCTGAGCAGAGGGGTATGGGACAGAGCTAATGAGGTCTCCGTTTAGACATAAACATGACAATCAATGGACTGCTCCCATTTGGTGAAGCTGGGTGAAGGGTAGAAAGAATTTTGTGCTCTATACAACTCTTTCATAGTTCTAAATGACTTTAAAATTTTAAAGTTAAACATTTTCAATTAAATAAGAAGACAAGCTGGCTTAGTATCCGGCATATAAAAAGATGCTTGGAAAATATCATTTATTTGTTATTTCTCTTAACAGAAAGAATCCATGTCTGAGGGAGTTTTCAATTTAACCCATTGTCCCTGAGAAAGCACGCCTTGTCCTCGGGAAGGGCAAAGCGGAGGCAAAGTTGTTTTTATGACTGCCTCCAACTTCAAGGTTGCTGAGTGACTCTGTGGAGGAGACAAATGTGCTGGATTCTGGGAAGAATGGTCCTTATTCTTTTCACAGAAAAGAAAAAGTGCACAAAACAAAATTCAGAGAGCACAATAAGTCTTCAACAGCCTGTTGCTATAAGTCAAGCCATTGTGAAGGCCGGACGTTCAGGGCCACAGCCTGAAAAGACAGGCAGCTTCCTCATCTCCTGGGTGATTCATGTGGAATCACATTGTTTCTGTGAAAAGAGTAACCTGGGGTGGGACAGGAAAAGACAGTGCACACCTGTGTAGATGTCTGCTTGGCTCAGGTAGTCATATTGCAATAATAGGCATGTCTATCCTGGCAGTGACCTGCAATCCAGGCCAGTAAATGCAGAAATCCATCTCCCCTTTAACTTCTCTTCCCCTTCTTAAAAACAAACTGGGCTCTAACTTAGCACCCCAATGCCACCATTCAATTGATTCTTAGACTGTGTGCCAAAAAGGATGGGGGAGGTAGGGAAGGGTATGTTTCAGGAGCCATGTGGGATTTTCCTGCTTCCCTGCCCTGTCTCCAACAATCCATCCCCTCCTGGGAGCTCTCAAAACATATCCTGAAAGGCTTAGTGTGGCTTCCAGTCACTACTAATCCAGCCTCACCTCCCAGCTCTCCCTCCCTAAGTGTTACGATGCAGGAATAAGGAACTATTCGAAGTTTTATGTGCATATCTTAAAGTCCAATGCCTCTGCCACATTTCAGTTCAGAAACCACTTCTTCCTAGAAGTATCTCGCATACCTCATCTAGGTCACTCAGAAGAACATGAGTCACACCCTGTCTGTGGTCCTCCCCTCTTTCCTGTGCTGCATTCACTCAGCACCACAATTCATCTTCAGCATGGCTGTCTTCACTCCCAGACTGAGAGGCCCTGGACAGCAAGGAGCTGGACCAAATCCATCTCTGAGGTCACAGTATCAAGAATAGTACTGGGGCCAATAAACATTTTCCAGTTGGAAATGAGGAGCACTTGCTGATGGGGAGCATTGCGATTTAGTGTACAGTGGTTTTTGACTCATGCATAAGTAGTTAAAATTTATGTATTGATAACTATAAATTCATCTTTTCTCTATATTGCAAATGATGAATTATTTGCTGATAAAATGTTTATAAAAGTTAATGAAAATACAGCACATAATAAAGAAATGTCTATGAAAGAGGTGATATTTTATGTGTAAATGTATCATTTATTACCTTCCATAAACATATATCTGCTCAAAATGATTTTCTCACTCTCATCAAATGGCTTGGCAGAAGTAATATGAGCAGTTTGGTGGAGCAGCTTCTAAAATGGGCTGCAGTAGACGGATATTGACTTTATAGACGCCACCATAGATAAAGGACAGTGAATCAGAACTAAGCACCATGCAAAGCATGAGGACACGTGCAGCTGTATTTATGTATTTATCAATCAATTCAAATGATAGATCTTCCAATTACATGGGACATTAACACAGTTGGGAAAGCAGATTTTTTTTCTTTGCAATCCAAAACATGCACGTTTCATGAGATTCACGTGTCAAAATAATATTTTTCCCAAAGAATTTCCTATAGTCAACTTCATTTCATGTGTTAAACAAATAGGTATTTTGCTAGACAGATAAGGTCTCACAAAAAAAAGTTAGACCTCAACCTAATCAAAACCAAAAGAATTTCAGATTGTTATAAACTTGTCAATCAAACAATCTATTAAAACAGAAGCTTACAGGTAAATCCTTTAAAAGTACATAACTCACAAACACTTTATGACCAAAACAAGTACCTCAATCAACTGGTTTATTAATCTGGCTATGGAACTGAATGCATATATCAAAAATCATCCTGAAAACAATCATTATGTAATTTAAAACAATGCTCCATCTCATTACGTGATATATCCACATACCCTTTTTTCATGGCAGAATCATTCTTATCATCCATATCCAAATATCCATCCAAATGTTGCTTATATTGACTGTTAATTGTCTTATCAGTTACCTTCTTTCCATCCCACTGTCATCCCTTTGCCTGGTCACCATTGTGTCTTTGGTGGACTCTTACTACTGCTCCCCTAGTGGTTCCTCTGCATGGAGTCTCTCTCCATGCTCCTGTGGCCAGATCTTTCCAAGACAATCTGTCACTTCCACTCAGGGGTTTCACTTTGCTCTTAGAGAGAAGTCCATGTTTTTACTGAGTCAACTTTCTTGCCTTCCAGCCTTGCATTCATTCACCCATCTGTTCATCCCCTGATAAACTCAACCAATATGTACATGATATTACCTGTTCACCAGAAACTAAATCAGGCACTAAGGTTTACATGGAAAGAGACTGCATAAAGCTCCTGCCCTTGACAATGATGTAGCCTCATGAGGGGTCCAAACCTGCAGGGAAGTAAGAGGCAAATAATAAATGCCATAAATGTGCTTATGCATCTGGTCATGCAGTGTAGGGAGGGAGCAAGGATCCCTGCAGGTTTGGAGAATTGGGAGATGAGTGAAAGAGAGTTCCAGATTGAGTGAGATACCAAGTATCTTGCTAGAAGTCAGGATGTTTTCTTTAGGGCCAAAGTCACCAACAGAAGTGCATATTTAGGAAATCCGTCATCATCAATTTCCTTTTGAAGCAACCCATTAGCTCAACGTCTTTTAGTGTCACTCTCTTGCTAAAACCTGCTTGGTGAGACTGAAATTTATCTGGAATACTAAAATTATTTCATATTTAACGGGCAAAGACTTTTGATAGATTTTGAAGCTCCATGACACAAACATGGAAGGCTTGAATAGTCCAGGGGTAGTTAAAAGAAAGCTAGGAGAGGAGCTGTCCCAGAGTGACCTTTGTCATTAAAGCTGGTACAAGGTGATTGTGAAGGTCCAGTAGAAATCCAAGCACGAAATTAGACTTGAAAAGAGATGACAACGTTTACTTTTACAGGGACTATGACTGCATGCCTCAACTGACCTAACATGTCACAGGTTAGTGTCACTTCCTCGGTGAAGAGAGGACATGGCTGCAGTGTTTGATAACTGATCTAATATAGAGTCAGACATTGCTCTATTTCCCTGGGTTCATTTTTCCCTGGCACCTTAATAAATACCCTGGTCCTCTGCTTATTCAGCCATGGCCTGGTTCTCTGACTTGAATTGCTTGGGACAGCCAGGTTTCTCGTGAGTGACTTGTCAAGTTATATTATAGTACCTGACCTACTTTGTACAGGTCTCCGACTATGATGAAAGCAGCACGAACCCCACAAACATCTTCAGGATGTCTGGCTGGAGACAACACTGACTCAGAGTCTGGGAAGCGACCTTCAGAATCAGTTATCCCAACTCTACCCCTTTCCTGCTTACTGTGAACATCTCTAAACTGTTGTGTCATGGAGGGTGGTCAGCTGGCTGACACTCAAGCACCCCTGATAGTGGGCAACTTCTTCCTTCATTCATCTACTCAACGAAACATTCTGTGCCAAAATTTTCCCTAGGCATTGGCACATGGCAGGAACAAAGTAAACATTTTCTGTACTGGTCCAAGCCACTCTGGAGGTTGTTAATAAAAGTGTTGTATAATCACAAACAGTAATCATGCTTTAATGGATTGTATGAAATAATATGATGACAGCATGGACAGAGGGACCACCCCTGACCTGAGGTATTAGGTGCTGTTCTCTTGAAGAAGAAACTCAAAAGCTAAGAACAGATAGATGAGTTGGACTGAGGCAATGGGCTCCACAGAGTGAACAAGGGAAACTTAAAGGATGTAAGGTTGGTGAGGTTGGGTTAGCAGGAGAGGGAGCTGCAAGGTATGATCCTGTGAGCTCCTTCTACATTCTCAGGGCCACACTGATAGACAATTAGTCTTTACGCTCAGAACAACCACAAGCATTTTAAGCAAAAGGATGACTTGGTAAGAAAGGCTTTCAACAAGTATTTTGGCCAAATGAAGAAAAAGAAACATTAGTTCTTACTGTTAAGCTTTGCAGTTTTCATTCTCCCTTCTATTATTTGGAACTCTACCGTGTCTGGGTTAGGCACTGATATGTGGGAATCTTAACTCAGTCCCTTACTAGATGAATGGTGCAAAGAACACGTTTCCTATAATTTCAGAGTCTCTTTTTTCTTACTCATCAATGTACCATCTTACTTTCATCTGACTGAGCCAATAACCAACCATTCAGGGTGGATCAGAACTTGCACAGCTTAGGTTTCCAAAGCTCTGCTGAGAAACTTTATTTTGCAACAACCACAAACAATTCCTGGACACCTACTCTGTACCAAGCTCTGGCAACTGGAAAAGCAAATGATGCATCAGCTGGCCCTCAGGGACTTCTCAGAGGTCACAGTGGGAAGCTAGAGGGCCAGATCTACCAGAGTTGTTTGTTTGGCTGGCTCAGGGTTTTGGAAAAACAAAATTGTGAGTCTGAATTCCATTAACAGGATGTGTCCTGTCTAGAGGCTCCCAGGCCATTCCAGTCCTTATTGTCACAGCTCTCCCCTGATTGATGTCACCTATAGATGACTGTGCTTGTCCAGGGAGTTGTTTGAGTCTGGGACCCTGGATTGGTGAATAATCACATGGAAAGAAGAAAGGAATTGTTGTGCAAACAGAACAGAGAGGAAGGAAGCAGGGTGCCATGAGAAAACATAGGAGGAACATACCATACCAACAGTGTTTGCATCTGTGCATGAGTGACTGCCGTAAATTCAGTGAGAGCCCTCCACAGTGAGCTTGGGCTGATCTAATGAGTTTCACAAATGAGAACGTAAACAACCATGGTTGTTTTACAATTTAGGCCAGGAAACAAAAATAACATACGTAAAAGAGCAAAAGAGTAAGTCAAGGACAAATTATAACCATGCCTGAGTTCAACATGCAAATATATTTGCCCTTGATTTACCCTTACTCAGCACAACTTGGTCTCTGCCTGATTTTCCTAGATCTCTAGTTTCAGCTTAGTTGTCACTCCATCTCAGTAGCCCTCCAATACTCTCAACACAGAGTTTACAGTCTCCATCTTCTACCCTACCAGCATATCAACCTCACTCAGGCATTTCACTTTGCCTTCTTAGGCCTTTCTCAAATGCCAGAACTCACTGAAGACAGTGGCAAAGTTGTTTTGTTACCATTGTCTCCTTACTGCTCAGCAAGGTGAGGTTCACTGTAAAGAGTAGAGTTGATATGTGATAACACGGAGTGAATGAATGACTTAGCAGATAAATGCTTACAATGTCTGTCATAATATACAACTATCACTTTCTAGAATAAAAGCAGAAACTACTCTACTAACAAGATTGTCCTGAATGGGTTTAACAGGTATTAGGTAATTTGCTTGTTCAACAAATTATTAACTGATCAAGGGTTACAACCTATGACTATACCATGGGAATATAAAAATAAGCCAGGCCAATGGGACAGAGGGGAGATAGAGAATATAAAGGAGGGAAACAATATGACAAGATAGTGACCATTGAGGTGAGTCTGAATGCTGACAAAAACCACATATGATAGCTTTTTTTAAAAGAGGAAACTGGCAAAGGTCATACTGAAAAGAGGTAGTGAAGTAGTCACACATCTAAAGTAAGGTCTTTGCAAGACAAATACTCTGCAGGACTATCATCCTATAATATGCATGCAAACTAGAACATTAGAAAACAGCATGCATGCAAATTACTCTGGGTGCTTGTTAAAAGTGGGGATGCCTGGGCTCCACCCACAGAGCTTCTTACTCAGAATGCCAGAGGCACTTCCAGAATCTCCATCTAGGAGGTCATTGGAGCATGCTTCTAGAAACACAGCCTCAATGACTATGAAGTCAAGCTTCTCCATTGCATAAATGAGAAAACTGAAGTTTAGATATTCTGTAAATTCCTGAAGCTCATATTGTGCTTAATGTCATATACAGGACTTTCACCTAGAATTTCCAGCTCAAAGTTATAGTCACTGGGAAGTAGAGCAGTTTGCTCTGTGATCTAGTTCTCCTTTTTCTATGAAGCAGATGGAGGGGGGTATGCATTAGAAGAAAAGAACAAATAAGTATTTACAAAGTGTCGTATGGAAGAAACTTACCTAGCTTTCATAATCACTCCTCACCCCAAAATGCTCTTGAGATGTGACCTTACAATGCCACTATTCATGCATCTCTACCTATAGTAATAAATGTGGCTCCCTGTTCCCTTGGAGTACCCTTCTATGCACACTGGGGCATCGAGGGACTTGAGAGCAATTCAGTGAGGGAAGTTGAGAAGTAAACAGGCATCATGAAGTCCATACACACAGAATAGTAACAAAGCGTTCTTCCATAGGAGAAAAAACTGATGGTAGCATGAGCTTACAGTCACAGTGACAGGGACGGAATGCCTGCACATCAAAGAGATCAGGGGACATTGAAAATTTACATGAGACTCCTTGGATCAGGTAGTTTCAAAAGCAGAATGCAGTCTGTGGCATAAAGTCCACCAATGAAAAGGCGTTGGGGAAGAGTCAGCCCAGACACGGACCTCTGTGATCTTTTTGGTCATTGAGATGACAAATGAAATTTATTAGAGTTTCTGGATATGTCTGTGTGTCCCCAGCCCCTTCTGCATACCTTCTAATAGCCACAAGTGTCATTAAGTTTCACTGAGTCTAGTGTTTTAAATCAAGCCCTTTTTTATGGACTGCACTTCATGCTAAGAATTTATTTACATTATCTCATTTAGTGATTAAGATTGTTTTCCTAAAGTTTGGTTATGCTGTTTCACATGTTATAGACACTAAAACTAAACCAGAAAAAGACAGTGGCTGGCCTGATGTCACATGGCCACTGAAAATCAGAGTCAGAAATCCAATCCACATCTTGGAATTACCATACCACCCTGTTCAATATTTTTGCTGAGTTTCTCAACTTTCTTTGCTCTGTCCCAGTTACAAAGATGTGGGGCATGAAGACCCACTCACTGACTGTGCACATGTAGCTGTAAATACCAGGAAAAGACCCTCCTCAGGTAGAGAGCACACAGAACATGCATTCTCACCATGTGGATGTGGAGGAGGGTGCAACAGGCAAGAATAAATGCCACAGGACTTTGTATGTGTTGGGTTTACATGGAATATTCAGACCATCTTATGCAATATAATATTTCAAAATGTAACTTAGAGAATAGATACATACATTCCCCAAGTTACATTTTATATTTATATTCTGCAAGTTATATTTTTAGAGGGAAAATGTCATATATTTTGCTTCTGTTGTATTCCCAGAATATAACAAAATATAAAAATCCAGTATTAGTTATAAAATATAAATCTTAGTTATAGTAAAGTATGATACAGTAAGTATAACATAATGTTTGCGTGTGTGTGTGCAAATGTAATATTTCAAAGGATGTTACAAAATATTTCTCCTGTTTGAATAATGATAATAATAAAGGAAGTAGAGATGATGACTTGTGGGCCTCCAATGAGTCCAGCATTGTACATAGATATGTAGCCTCACATAGTCCTCCCAACCATGACAGAGAGATGTTAACCAAATTTCCTTCATTTGTCTCCTGGACACTCACTAAACTCCATTTCTCAGACTCCCTGTGGAAGGGTTAGGCCATTTCTAGCTGAAAATGATAGCTGCCACTTTCAGTCTTGTCCTCTAACCGAGCTTGGGAGCTCTGTATTCCTTGTTTTGCTGTCAGCTGGCCAGGTGGAGAGGCAGCAGTGGGGGGATGGAGGGAGCATCAGGCACAGCACAGCCCCAGAAGTACACAGCCTGGGTCACTAGGATCACTGAGCAGCTCCACAGAGCAGAACATCCATCCCACTCTATTTGCTCCTCTGTTAACCCCCACTGAGTTGGGAAAAGGCAAGACATAACACCTGTATGATGCCACTCAAAGGTGGCTTCCCTGGATAGCACATCACTAGCCTTCTGGTTTCCCAATAATGAACCTGATTTGTTTAGACCTGGAAGCTGGGAATACAGAACCCCAGCCTGACACACCAAGCTGCATGGCCAACACATGCACCACTTTCATGTTATAGATCACATGACCAAGTACTGTCATGAAGACAAGCTTTGTCATTCCATCTGGGGGTCCTGAAACTCTCAGGGCACTGAAGGGAGGAACTAAGGTCAGAGTTGCTGGATTCCCATTTGGCCAATGACTACTTAGAGCCACACCAGAATCTCTTTTCCCTCGGTCCTGGGCCAGGAGTGGATGGGTGTGTGCCAGCTGGACACCAGCCTCAAAGAATTCCAGTGGCATTGAATGTGGCTAAGGGAAAATCAGACGCCTGGCAAGGAGATGTCACTAGGAACCACACAGCCCAGTTTCTTGGAAGGACATTCTGTGTTGTGATTCCTGGGACAATGGTTATATATCAATTTACATGTGCAGACACACAGACACAATCAGCTTTGGCCATACGCATCATCATACATTTATATATGAATGAATGTATGTGTGTATGTGTGTATGGCCATCAGTTTATATAGCCAATGTGTGTATATATACACATATATAACACAGATATACTACCTAATATGCATATATTCAAGTACATAAAATGATGTTTATCCACTTATATATTCATATAGTTCAGTGTGCATATATAAATCTACACATTCAAGGTATAAAGACCCCCTCCCAACAAATGGAAATACAACTTGTTTCTCTCACAGCTTTGAGAGTCACCAAAAATCCACATGAAAGTAGAGATCGGAGACTTCAAATAAACACCAGTGTGCTGTCAATAGAGCTGCTGCTGTGAGAATTACTTAAAAAGCCAGTGACTCAACAGTATGTGCTGATATCCCCTTAATTTGGGGAAGTACTGGGCAGGGGGATCCATGCTGGCAGTGCGTTCCTGGCCAGCACTCCCTGACCACCCAGGTCTGGTCTCTGTACAGCTGATAGATATGTTTTGACAAGTTCTATTAAGTACAAAGACGGCCACAGGGGTAACATGTGGAGTTGATAGAGCGAGAGGCAGAGAGGCAGATCGCAGTGTGAGGCCTGCCGATGCTGACAGAATTGGCCACAAGAAGATGTGTGCGTGCCCCTCGACATCTCCTACCAAATTTCAGTGAGGGCTTTGGCACCCACAATGCTGAGGAGGGCAAGCCTCCCTTCTCTTTCTATTTCCATCTCCTGATTGCCAGCAAATCAAAGATTTTTTTCAGAACCCTAATTGGCCTTCTTTATTACACTGAGATGCCTCTGGATGCCAAGGAAGAAGATATGGAATTGCTGAGACCATCCCCTTCTATGTGGGTCTCTGTCCCTCTCCAGCTCCTCAAGCCCCTCCCTGTACCTGTCTTGGAAGCTGCCCAGGGAGCAGAGTTGGCAGGCACACCTGGGCTGATTATTCTCGCCTCTCTCACCATCTTGAGTACATCATCGTCACCCTCCAGAGCCCTTCTAAACAAGGTTTGGCAACAGCAAAAACAAACACTATTTTACAACGTCTTTGGATGCACTTCCAAAATGCAAAAGCAATTAATCAGTAGTCTCCCTGAGACCGTGCTCAATGTGGCTGCTGCCTTTGACACGGAGCTTGGCTTTGATGGGAGCCCAAGAAGCATGTGAAGAGAGCCCAGGAAGTGGTAATGGGCTTCAATTATTTATTTGTTTAGAAGACTGGGGAGTAGAACTTAAGCTGTAAGCACAGAGATAATCCATCTAAGGCCCTCCCAACAGTGAGCTCTTTAACTCCCTGCCTGAACATTCTGCTTCAAGAGGGATGGGTATGTTCACCAGGTCTGGCATAGATCCAAAGTGTGTGTGTGTGTGTGTGTGTGTCCTTGAGTAAGCTATAGTTGGGGGTATCTGAATATCTTTGAGCCTTTTTTAAAGACTGCTGTTTCTAATTACTCAATGTCCATGCTGCCCTGCTGGTTTCTAATGGATACAATTTCTGTGTGCTGGGTTTTTATGGAAAATCATAATCTCTGGGATATTCTGTCATTTAGCAATGCATTCTCAAGACATGGTATAATTTTAATAATTGATTGTAGGGAAGGAAGTCACCTGTAGCCCAAGTTATTCTCAACGGTGAACTTTGTCCCTGGTAGCTTATTACATATGTGGAAATATCTCGATGAATCTATAGTTCCAGGAAATGTACAGTAGCAGACACTATGCCCTTCAGAATCTACAAGTCAGCCAACAACGTGAGAAGTATTTAGGGACACTTGCTGTTTGGAATGTACTGCTGAGTGAAGGGAAATGTAAGTGTCCAATTGCATACAGGACTGTCTTAAGAAACAGACTTGGCTCAGATAAAGAGTAGGACATTTTTAACCGAAGTTTACATAGGCCTCTGTAATATGAGTTCTTTTCTCTCAAGTCCTTTTTTTCACATGCTTGAAAATCTCAAGATTCTGTTCAAAATTGTCTCTTCCACAGTCTTATTTAGTTATTTTGCTGTTCTGCTAGGTTGTGATCTCTTCATTCACCTGATCTGTGGTCATTGGTCATTGGTCATTCTCTCTCTCTCTCTTTCTCTCTTTCTCTCCCTCACTGAGGATGGAATGCTTGTTACACAGCACTCTACCACTGAGATACACCACCAACAGCGTAGCTATTTTCTTTTGAAGGACTTTTGCTTGCTTTCATTTTGTACCACTTGTTTGGTTTTATTGTTATAGCATTGTACTTAATTCATAATTATGTTTATATTTTTAGCAAATATTCATTGGATGGATGGATGAGTGGGTGATGGATGGTTGGATGGATGAGAGGATAAATAAAAACTTGCATCCATTGTTATCTTATATATATATATATATCAATATCCCAGAATAGTAACCTCATCTGGTACTAATTTTGGTAGTTGTCTGGTTTAGGTTGAAAAGTACCTGCTCAAAATTGATATCCATCTGGATCTTCACAATGTGAACTTATTTGGAAATAGGGTCTTTGTAGAGATAATTACTTATGTTAAAGTGAGGTCATGCTGGACTTAGGGTGTCCTTAGAAAAAGAGAAGAGATACACAGTGGGAGAACAACATGTGAAGACATGGGTAAAGGTTGAAGCCAAGGAACACCAAGGATTACTGGCAACCACAAAAAACAAGAAGAGGTTTTTTTAAAAAAAAAAAAAATCCTCCCCAGAGCCTTTAGAGACAGCATGGCTCTGCCAACACCTTGATTTTAGATCTTGCCCTCTAGAACTAGAAGAGAATTATTTATAGTCTTAAGACACAAAGCAATGGCAGCCCTAGTTGCTGAAAAAAACTTTCCAAGAACCCAGTTTGCTAAGGAGGTACAAAGCTAGATGTGACCTAGCTGGCCTTTCCCCAAGGATGTCAACCAGCAGTGAGTTCCCTCTGCAGGGGAGTCTGTGTGTTGTCCAGTTGAAAGAATCCAGAGCATTGCGGTAAACCCAAAGAACAGGTCTCCCAATGCCAGGAAGGAAGGAAAATCAGGGACAGGGCAGAAAACATAACAGAAAAGTCAGAGGAGACAGCCTTGGGATCCAAGTTCAGGTCCCAAGTCATAAGACAAGGACCACAGTGATGGGCTAAATCCAGACTGCTGTGATCCCACAGCAGGGAGAGCCCCACAAGGACTGTACAGAGCAGAGAGGGTCAGTCTCCTTGGCACTCTTGGCTACACATGAAACGTGGGTGGAGTAGCCTTGGTTGGCAGGCCAGCAATGAAGCAGTGAGAGCCCCAAAACTGTCTAAAACTCAAATTCCACCTTGGCTTTTACCTTTCTAAGTATTTGACCACCTCTTGTTTTTTCCCTGTTATATTTACTTTCAAATAAAACCTCAACCAAGGCTACAATTGAAGTTCTTCCCAATAATCCATAAGTGATGTACGATTTGGAGAAATGCCACAATAGACTCACATTTCTTCAATTTGTAAGTTCTGGGCAATGTGAGTAAAACATTAAAGCAAAATGACCACAAAACCTCACTAATTCAGATTAATTATCTGGAGAGCCTTCTGAGTGAATGGTGAGAAACTGGATCTAGAAAATATTTTTAAAAGAAATCCAATTTTATTTCCTTCAAGGACAGGCACTACCCAGAAGTAGGCAGGCACACAGTGAAGTAGCTGCCCTCCGCGGATGAGGATTAATGAATGGATAAGAACGGCTTGTAATTAGTCCATCATTTGTTTGTATGGCAAAGGGTGCTTGGAAGTGCTTAAGGATGCTTGAAAACAGTGTGTGCTCTTCAGGAGTTTGAATATTTCCCCAGAAATGTGTTTGTACAGCTAATTTGTGAGTGTAGCCATTGTGTCTCTGAGCCTCCCATATTCTTACCCAATGTTCACAAGACAGAATGTATGGTGATGAGGTCTTACTCAGTTTGTAAGTCACCATGACAAGACCCAGCAGAGAACACCATCCAATGGGGATGTAATCTCCATTAATGAGAGAGGTTAGGGAATGGACCGTTGGCCTTTAATGGATCCAGTGCCTCTCAGGGACCTGACCATCAAACCTTACATGCTGGACTGTGTCAATCATAGGCAGTACTTATTCAGTCTTCATGACTTATAAAATCAACATGGTCTCCAAAGGTGAACATGCTCTCAGCCTATAAAAAATGAATGTTGAATTGGAGTTAGAGGACTTGACCTTGGACTTTAACTCCACTGTCAGCTATATGTCTCTTGATATATCGCTTAACCCCCTCTCTCCATGTTTTCTCTCCAGCTATATGAAATTTGACAAGATACTATTTTCTCTGTAAAGCATACACCATATACACATTTTAGAAACTGTGCTCAATCACTGACAAGCAGACCCAATAGATACAGAGTTTCAGTGATTCAGACTTCAAAGAATTGTTTCATGCTCAGAAGTTCCAAGAGAATAGTGTTTATATCTGAATTAGACAGATCTGCTTTGAATACTAGCTTTATTTCTTGCTAATAGTGTTTTTTTTTTGCCATGATCTTAAACCTCTCAACCTCTTAATTATATACAAGTCAAGTGGAATTGGGGAAAAAGTGCTTAAAAGAGACATATAATGCTTTACACAGAGCCTACCATCTAACAAGTGATTAAAGAATGCTAGCTCAACATTATACAACTAAATGAACATTAGGGAACAGGCAAGTGGATGTTTGTTACAGCATTATTTGTGGTGGAAAAAGGTAGGAAGCAGCTTGGGTCCCATCGCTGGGATGTAGCATAGACCATGGAGTTCCATATAGCCATTGAGATCAACAGGTTAGAAGTGCACACAGAAGCACATCTTAAAACATTAGCAAAAAGGTAAGAAAACAGAATATAATTTAAAAGGAAACACTTATGTAAATTATAACACATGCAGAGAAAACAGTATTCATTTTGCCTGAACTCATCAAATACACACTGAAGATGAATAGGGAGAAATCAGAACAAAGTATGGGGATAAAGAGGAATGAATGAATACCTGAGCAGTGACAATAATATGTCAAAAACACGTTACAGACTGTGATTAGCTTAGCCTTCTTCCCTCAAAGTGCAGTCAAAAAAATGACACACGACACAATAAAAACATGATAGTTATTATTATAGTGCCTGGTGAGTCCGGCTTTCTGGTAATATTAAAAAAATAGTAAGTACCTCTCTCTATATTACTTTCCTGAGGCTGCTATAAGTGCCACAGATGGCTGGCTTAAAACAACAGAAATGGTTCCTTTCAAAGTTCTGGAAGCCAGAAATCAGAAGTCCAGTTGCCTACAGGACTGTGCTTCTTCCTAAGTCTCCAGGAGAGAACCCATCCCTTCCTTTTCTGGCTCTGGTGGCTACTGGCTGTCCTTGGCCAAGGCAGTGCCCCGAAGCCTCTGGTTCCATGGTCAGATAGCTCACTCTTCCGTGGTCTCAGGTCCCCTGCCTTGTTCTTGTCACTGAATTAAGGATTCACCCAGACAATACAAGGTAATCTGCTCATCTCAAAATCCTTAACTTAATCATGTCTCAAAGACCCAATTCCAAATAAGGTCACATTCCTAGGTTCAGAGAATTCAGCCTACCACACTAATCAATAGGTCCCCAAAAGGCCCTAATCAAGCACTCATTGTCCCCATGCAAAGGAAATCTACCCTCTCCCCACCTTGGGGTTGTCTTTGGGGTTGCTCAAGAAATTCATAGAAGGGCATAGGCAGCCCTCAGAGCCAATCCTTGTCCTCTCCTGAGGTAGGACAATTGAGCTATTCCTGACCCCCTTCAGTATGCTGCTTCTGTGCCCACAAACTTGTGCCCCAAGGAACCCAGTCCTCTAAGGCTCACGGTGGCTCCAGCCAAGGCCATCGCCCCTGTTGTTACCTCTGAGATGCAGATGACCTCAGCAGTCCCCAGGCTACTTTGGCTCCCACTTGAGGCTGCATCCAAGACCAATGCTACTTTCCCACAGGAATCTTCTTGAAGCCACTTTGTTGCATGCTCCTTCATGGTTACTAACACTATTGGAAACACACTCCAAATGCAGGACTATTTGGTATAAGCTCCATGAGGGCAAAGCAAGAAGCTCTGTCTTAGTCTAAACATCAGTCACAACAGTTCACACCAGGTCCACTTACCTGGGATCAAAGGGATTCCAAGAGGGCACCTAGTGTTGCAGGCTAATGTTTCATTCTGAGAATTAACCCAATTGGATTGAGAGACACCTAGGAGATTGGTACAGTACACCTCTGGAGGTATCTGAGAGCATTTGCAGAAATTATTAGAACACAATGGCTCTGACCTAATCAATAGATAAATAGGTCGATGGATTCAAAATCTATCTAAACTATTGATTGGGAGGTGGTGGAACTGTGGAAGGCCTCCCAAAGTCACTTTGTACTTTTGAAGGTTATATTATAACCCTGACCCCTTCCTAGTACTCCTCTCTGCTTCCTGGCTGTCATGAGGTGCGCTGCTTTCCTCTGCCATACCCTTCCTCCATGATGCCTGCTGTACCACAGGCCTAAAGCAATAGAGCCAACCATGGACTGAGATCTGTGAAACAACGAGCCCAAATAAATCTTTCCTTTTTTAAACTGTTTCTCTCAGGTATTTTTCACAACAGGGACAAAAACACTACCACATTCATCCAATGCAACATTTCTCACACATCCATCTCACCTATGGCGTGACCATACCTGGTGACCAGTGTCACCCACTTCTCTTCCCATTATATCTGTGTCAGGAAAATACAAAGCATCTGCTTTTTCTCTGCTTCCATCATAATGGTCCACACCAAAGACTGAGGACACCAGATGGGTGGAGATCTCTCCCGACCAGCAAGTAAGCACTTCTACAGCAGGGGACAGCAGCTGTTGGTGTCTCCTAAATCAATTCAGTTCTTATACCATCTACCTGGAGACAACATCAAATGCCAAGGGCAGTGGGCTAAGTCCTCTCCTACTTCAGTTGCCAGTCACAAGCCCCAATGTGCTTTACCTATACTTTTGACCATCCTGGTTGTGGAGTTTGCTCAGGCTTCTCCTATGGCTTATGTACTTGGGTAACTCACAAGTCTTTGGGAAATAGTCACTTGCATTTACTGGTTTATTATCAAGGATATTACAAAGGATGCATATGAAAAGATGTATAGGGCAGCTGTTAGAGAAAAAGTGAGGAGCTCCCACAAAACCCCAGGAACCCCCAAATCACGTCATTTTGGGGTTTTATGGAGACTTCATTGCATAGCATGATTGCTAATGGACTGAGTCAAATTCTCTCTCTGTGACCTCTCTGAGAAGCACCTTCTCTCCAGGGGACAGAGAAGGAGCAAGATCCCTGTGGAATGAGGAGGGTCTTAGGACCTACTGTCAGACAAGGTAGAAGAGAATTTCTCTATGGCCAGCTCCAAGACAGAAAGAAGGAAGAGATTAGAGTTTCTATGGCCTCCCCTGGAGAGGGAACTATGAACCAGGCGCTATGATCAAAAAAGTATACACACACACATATATATGTATGTATATGTATATGTATATATATGTATGTATACCATACTGTGTTATGGTATGATCTGATAAAGATTAGTAACAAGTCTCTCAACAGGGCTGGATTTGAATCGTGCTCAGCCTTCAACTAAGCTGTTAGCACAGGGCAAATTAGTTAAATCCTCTTCACCTATCATCTCAAACCAGAACCAGTTACCTTCTGGAGAACAAGGTTTACAATAACTACACATTAGGGCTTTTGAGAGGTGACTGAATAAAGCATTTAACACAATCAATATTAACTCTCACTGGCCATTCATTGGTCATTGTTTACATACTATGATTTAAGATATATTTTACCAAAAACAGCAGTGCATACATTAATACTAAGGTGCTCACTCATTTGAAACTTAGGCAATCTTGAACAAATCAAATCACTAAACTTTCTTGCCTGGAGAATGAAGGGATTTGACTAGATCAAACTCCAAGAGCAAATTAATGTATCATGCCTCCATTCAACTGTATATCTGGGTAGACCTTATCAGAATCTCATTTACTCTCCTCCTCCATCTTCTGTTGATCTCATTGACCCAATCCTTGAAGAAGACTGAAATTCCCAAGCATAAAGACATCTTGCACGAGAACAAGTGGTGACTCCCTTCTTCAGTGATTGTAGATCCTCCAGCGGCAATTGGTGTATCTCAATGAAGAATTCAGTAAGGCATCTCTGAGAGTAAGCAAATGAGCTTTGTAGAGAATGGACTACATGGGGCAAAAGGAGAAAATGACCAGTTAGGAGACTGTAGTTCTGAGTTACGTGATGGTGTTTCCATCTGAACTTCAAAGAAAAGATCAATATCCTTCCTCAGTAATTTGGTAATCACTACTGCATATTCATTCTGAACGTCTTTTGGGATGCCCAAATTTATATGCAATATCAAATCACCCACTTTTGGGAACTCTATCCAGAATGTGTTTAGGCATTGCATATTTCCAAAAAAGTGAGTAAAGGAATGAGTGGACAAATAGATTGTAGTGGTTATTTGTAATATTCATGCACACTTACAGAGCACACAGACTCTAAGGCCCGTGCATTACTTGATGGGGATTTTGCAGCAGCAATGCATGTGTGAGGCCAGGGCAGAAGATCAGAAAGCTGCCCAGGTTACATCCAGCACCACATGGAGCTGCAGTTCTGGGGGGTGGGGGAATCAGCTGAAGAGGTGGGGGAATCAGCTGAAGAGGTGGGATATCAGCTGTAGGCTCAGACTTTCACGTCTATTTACAACTGTGTTCTTTCTCCTAAAACATTACCATTGGAGGAAGCTAACTCAATTTTCTTTATCCAGTGTTTTGATCAAATTATCATGCACAGATGCTGCTTTTTTGTAGTACTGGGATTTGAACTAAGGCCCTCACAGTACCACAACCAGGGCTTTGTTGCGTTAATTATTTTTTTCTTTTTGGTTAGAGTGTCATATTTTTGCCAGGGCCAGCCTGGGACCACAATCCACTTACCTATGCCTTCCAAATAGATGGGATTACAAGTTATGTGTTATATCTCCAATTTATCTTGTTGAGGGGTGACCTTGAACTGTGATACTCCTGATCTCCTCCTCCCACGGAGCTGGGATTACAGGTATGAGCCACTGGCCTCGCCTATACATCAATTCATTTTAAAGGGAAATTATGCTCAAAACTTAGTAACAACAACACAGAAGTCCTTTCCCCACATCTTTTCCAATCCAAAATCAACTGAGAACATCCATTTCCAATTTTCTACCTGATCTTGCTGTTATATTTTTGAATAGCATGTTTACATTACCGCCATTTCTTAGGATGCTTTTCAATCTCTTGACATTATCTCTCCGACACCACCTCTTGGGTTAATTCTCATTTTTCCCATTATGACTATGATAGTAATGTTAGCAGATGAGTCACTTAGAACTGTAGGATTGTAGTTCTCATGCCGCCTTTGGTTCAATGTAATAACTAGTTCATAAAAGTATTAATTCATAGTTTTTCTATTTTCTTGGCTTTTAAAGTATCTACCAATAATTCAACTCCAAACATTTTGACAAAACTGTGAATCTCTCTGTGTACAGTCAAATGCAGAGGAAATCTATCAGTGCTATTTTTACTTTTGGAGGCCTTGATTCTTCTCTATAATATAGATTGCTTGCTTTGAAGAAATCTGTTCATGTCTTTCCACCTGTGACCTCTGTCACCATATTCTGTTCCTTTACCTATATTTTATGGTGGATGTCACATCTTGGGTTCTACATATTCATCTGTTATTATTTAATTATCTTTATTTATTATTATCATTTTTTGATGGGGTTGGGATTTGAACTCAGGGTTTTGTCCTTACATAGCAGGTGTTCTACTGCTTGAGCCACACCTCCAGTCTTTTTGCTCTGGTTATTTTAGAGATGGGGGTCTCATGAACTATTTGCCCAGACTGGCCTCAAACCACAATCTTCCCAATCTCAGCCTCCCAAGTAGCTAGGATTACAGGCATGGGCCTGTTTATTTATCTTCATGATAGAATAAATTCTCAAAATCACTTCTTCCGAAAGGTGACAATATTTATGTTACATTTGACAGTTTAGATGACTATAGAGTTTTCTTTAACTTTAAAATTATTTCTTCATTCCATTTTAGTCCAAATACTTCCATTAATTTTTTATTATTATTACTGTACTGGGGGTACAGTGTGACATTTACAAAATTTCTTATAGTATATAATAGTTAAATTAACCCCTCCTTCATTCTCCTTTATTGTCCTCTTCATTCTTGGAACAGTTTCAACAGGTCTCACTTTTCCATTTTCAGACATGAGAACATATATTTCCACCACATTCACCCTCCTTCACTGTTTCCTTACATCCTTCCCCTCCCATTGTTACCAACACCTAGACAGGACCTCTTTGACCTTTATTTTCTCTTTTTAAAGATTTTAATAATTGGATATTCAACCTCTTGGATTGAATCTCTAATTTTCTTATCCTTTCTCTGTGGTTATTCAGATCCTTACCTATTTTTCTGCCTTAGTTTCTCAAGAAACCTTTTTAGTGAACACTTTATTGAGACATAATTCACATACCATAAGACTTGGCATTTTAAAGTATTTATTCCTAGGTCTGCTACGAGCTCTCCATGTTCTCAATTCACCTCACAAAGAAATCCTACAAAAGAACACACACACACACACACACACACACACACATGCAAAAATATTTTAAAAAATTACAAGACAAAGAAATTACATCTGTCCCTGACCGCAGTCACTCCCCATTCCTGCCCCACGAAGCCCTTGCCAGAGACTCACTCCTCCTGTTTTTATAGATTTGACTTTTCCATACTTCTTGTATAAATGGATTCATGAAAAGTGTGTCTTTTTACAGCAGTTGTCTCTGAAATAGCATGATTCCAAGGTTCATCTACATTACAGTAATTCCTTTATTTTTTCTGACCAAGTAATATTCCATTTCATGGATCTTCCACACTATCTCATGAGTTGACAGATATAGGAGTTGTTTTCAATTTAGGGCTATTATGAGTGGAGCTGCTTTAAATATTCATGCACAAGTTTTTGTGTGAATATGTATTTTTAAGTTCTTTGGTGCATATATCTACAAGTTTGATTGGAAAGCCATATGATAACTCTCTGTTCAGCATTTAGGGTTCTTCTAACAATTTTCAAGGCAGTTGAACTACACTACGGCCCCATCAGCAAAGCAGGTGAGCCCCAATTTCTCCAAATTCTCACCAACACATTTTATTATCTTTCATTTAAAAAGAGTCATCCGAATTGCTGTAAACTAGCATCTCACTGTGACATTTGTTTGAGTTTTTAATGACTAATGAGGTTAAGCATTTTTCATGTACTCTATTGACAATTTATCTCTTCTTGCAAAAAATGTATTGATTTTTCTAGAAGAAACTTAACCTTTGTCTTCTAACCTTTCTATTGAACTAATAATATTTAATATTACATTTTTAATTTTAGGGGCTTTTTATTTCTGAAAAGTTTTAGAGAGACAATAGTTTCTCTTTGAAAGTCACTTATAATTTTATTCTGGTTTCTTCTATTCACTGCATTTTCTGTCTCCAGTATGCCCTTTTTTCCTTTTCTCTCTCTTTGACATACAAGAATCTCTTAAAATGTTTGCAGATTCTCAATTGGTTATTTCTATTTGGGAACAGGGCACTCAAAGTTGATGGAAATTTTGGTGTGTATAAGCAGAGCTTGCAAATTTTCGGTGTTCGCTGTGGGGCAGCTGGGAAGTACTCAAAGGGCATTAACTACAGTTCTAATCTCTTTTAGTCCCAGGAATAATTCTCCCTTTTGTTCCCAGGTAGTGACACAGGATTTCAGTGGTCTGGAGGCTCAGGGGGATGCTGTCATCTGGGGTCTCTTAGTTCTTAGGCAATCTGTCACTTATCTAACCTGTCCACTTTCTCGTGGCATTGCACCTCATCCCTGTGTCTGAAATGACGCAATCCTGGGCTCTGTCCATTCTGCCTTTTCACAAAATGACCTTGTCTCTGAGAGTGAAGGAGACAACGCTCTGCCAGTAGCAAAGGAGATGGCAGCATCTTAGGGATATTTACTCGTGCAATCTCATTCAGGTTTCCTGGGCACTCCACACTCTGGCCTTCAGAGGCACTGGTGTCCCTAGTCCTTCATATTTCATTTTACCTGAAGTGACAATGTGCTTCTATCTTGTTGTCCCCTCCTGGGAAAGTAAGGTTCCACTCCCTCCAGGTGTCTGCGGCTGTGGCCCCTTTCTATTTGAATACCGCCCTCTGCATGGCTGAATGTTTAATTCTCTCCATCCCTTGACATTATATGTATAATATTATTTTACTCTCACTTTCAGGACAGAAATAGAACAAGTGCATATTTGTTATTCCATCATGTCTAAACATCATCTTTATGCTCTTCAACTGCATGTCCTTTTTTTTCATTTTTTTTAACTTTTGGCAATTCTGGAAATTAAACTCAGGACTTCATTAGGCAAGTGGTCTGCTTCTTGAGCCACACTCTCAGACCTCTCTGTCTTTGATCACGAAAGGTACAAATCAACAGTCATTACAAAAAGAGTCTTCACAACAAACCACATAGTAGTTAACAAAGAACTTGACTATTTTTAAAAGTAGCAATCATTAAATATTTCTATACAAAATCAAAGGCACATGCTATCACTCCAGTATCTCAAATATAGGTGTCCTGTGTAATCAATTTAAGAAATGCCTTTTGCCTCTTTTATGACCTCGCGTGATTTTAGCTTGCTGCTCTGAGGCACAATGTATATGCCTGTATCCATGCATCCTACCCTTCCACCTAGCCATCAGAAGCATATATGAATATAGGTGAAAATAAGCAGATATGTATATGTGTGTAAAAGTATACATATGTGTGGATATAAAAGTGTGTATGTATGTTTGTTTATTTGTGCTTATTTATGCTTCTTTTAACAAAAGGAAATGTCAAAAACAGATGACTTTACGAAGTCTGTCTTCATGCTGTCCTTCCTCAAGATTTATTTGCAACATAGAATAGCTGAGTTCAAGTCTGATTCTCCCAGTTAGGTGTGCTGTTTCTTACGTCACCACCCATATTCAAGGTATTGCAGAAATGTGGCCAGTGGGTGTTGAGGGAGACACAGGCTCTCCTTCATTAACACTTAATTGGGGAGCTGGAGTCCTTGACAACTGTTTTGTTTTGACCACTGAAGGCTCCTGATGACAGAGAAGAGAAAACTTCTAGGCCTTTTTCTCTGCCTAGCCTCTTCTTGCTTCTTCGGGATGTTCACAGCAGCACGCACATTTCCAAATTCCAATTTGAGGTACTATTTTCCATCATTTTAGTGAAATTCTCATCAACTCTCCCAATTTATTTATTCACCCTTTCATGGAATCCTACAGAAGCTCTACTTAGCTCTGCCATTTTTCTAATGGGAAACCACCATTGTGATTTTAAGAGGTGGTAGATTCAAAACTTACACTTGATTAGAAATGAAGTATCCACACTAGCACCCTAATACCTAACCTGATATCAGTCTGATATCTTAAACTACATAACATTAACATGGTTAAGCTACATGTTAAGAAAAGATCTCTCTCTCCTCTCTTCATACTTGCACACATACACATATATACACAAATAATGCAAAATGTAAGTAGATAGATGCAAACAGTATATGAAATGAAAGAGATACATCGAATATAAAGTTTAAATGCATTAAAAAATAGAAAGTCTCTCTTTATTCTCTACTGGGAGAAAAATCTCTCTGCCCCAATTTCATCACGTGACTCTCTTTTGGTATATTAAAGGTCTATAGGTGCCCCGATTTCATTAGAAGATGGTGTTTCTGTGATCTTTTAATAAAAAGATTTGCTTTAGTATAATAACCACCTAGCATTTTATTTCAGTTGCTGAGTGGCATTGCCTCATGTGAACGGCAATAATGATCACATGTTCCTTTGAGGAAACACTGACAATTTCATCAGCCAGCAGGGATGGAGTGTGCTCCCCCCGGGCTTAACACCGGCTTTGAAATGCAGCCTTGGCTAAAGTGAAGGAGACATTCAACCTGCAGAGCTGCAACAAGTGACTTGGGCAGGACTGAGGAGGGGAGCACAGAGCTGGGCGAGGCCCAGGAAGGGGCAGAGTGGCCACTGACTGCATCAAGCTCCTGTCCCCTCTCTCCTTGCTCAACATCCTCGCCCACACCCATTGCAGATCCCAGCAGTCCAGCTTCTGGGAAACAGGCAGGTCCAACTTCATCTGTGGATGCAGTTTAATCCTCAGAAGGCACATGGAAACCTCATCTCTTTCCTCTTTCCTCCTAAAGACAGTTGCCAGGGCCCTTCCTACTGGGACTTTCTCAAAGAGAAATGCACATAACACAGAGGAAATTTACAGAGGCTTTAAAAATATGAGCACTCTGGGATAGCTTCTATACTTTGACATAAGGTGATTGTCTGAATATGTGTTGGAAGCTTTGGAAGAAACAAGTGTGGTATATCTATTCAAGGGACAAATACATAGTCATTAAAAGGGAAAGTAGAGTTCTTCAATGACAATGAACTTTTCGCAGGCATACAGTAGGTTATAAAACAGCATATTAAAATGCAGTATGGTTTCATTCATGTAATTATTTTTTATTATTGCTATAAACTGAGGATACGTTGTGACATTTACAAAAGTTCTGAAAATATATCATAGTTTAATTCACCCCTCCATCATTCTCCTTTATAGCCTTCATTTATATAACTATCTAATACATCCCTGAAAATATATTCTGAATGTGAGGAACATACTTTTGGTTTGTAGATTGTCAGACAAGTTTACTTTCTACTTTTCCACATACTTGATTTGTGAAATACATACATATTCAATTTGTTAACATAAAACAATGAAAAGAGAAGGGCTATATTTGGAGATAGGACTACAGAAAACAGCACTGATTTGAGTGACTGTTTGCTACACTTGAGTCTCAGAGATGACAATTTTATCAGTTCACATCCAACCATCAGCACCCCATGTGAAGACCCTCTCATTATGCTCATCGACAAAGGGGAGTCAATGGGAAAGGTACACAATGAGAAGGCATTTATGCAAACTATGAAGTGCAAAATAATGAAGTGAAAAGAACAGACTCCAGAGCCCAACTTGCTGGGAATGAACCCCAGTGCTATTGCATCCTACCTGTGTGACTTTTGGCACACTTCCATAATACTCAACAAGCATTATATGCATGCTTGGTAAATAAATGAAGTGCTATGTGGTATACTCAGAGGTTGCATTCAGGTCTTTACCTACCCAGGTGTGATCCATTTGAAAACACAATGTGCTGAAGTTATTTGCTTTAAAAAGCCTTTTTTGTCTTGTTTTGTATACATGTATAAACAATACACCAATTTTACCATGTGGCCAAGAATGTCAAAATTGTCACAGGAAAAAAAATGCAAGTGGAAAGTACTGATGGGAAGGAATTGCTTTGCTCTTTCTCTTTTCAGACTGTCTCCAGTAGATCTGCTCAAATCAATATTGTAGTGAAAAACTTTTCCTGAACAAGGACAGATTTATATACACAAAAGGGCCCGCTATGTTAATTGAAAGGTCTTTATTACTAGTTGTCCATTCCTGTTAGGGCCATCTTTTAAACAAGGATGGCTGCCACTTAAATCAAGAATCATCTAGAAACATTAATGAAACAACCCTGTCAACTCCCATTAGACCCAGAGCAGACCTTTTTCTTCTCTATTAAGCAAGCAATTGCTAATCACTATTTTTATCAATATCTCAGAAACATGATCTGTAATTTAGCTCTGCTAATGAATAGTACCAATTGGTTACTGAACTCTAAGTTGAAAGGAGTCTCTTGGGATGTCGGGGGAGAAGAAAAGTCCATATCCTATGTCATTTCCTATTGGTGAAGGGAAAGAAGCATGGGATTTGAAAATAATATCAAACTTTATTTTCCGAAGCATAGAATATGCAGGGTAGAATATGCTCTACAAAGTGAAAGAGAAAATGGTGGATGCGTTCAAGAGGAACACTTATGTAAAAAAACAAAACTTAGTTAAAACAGAGGCACTGTCACCTCAGCCCAAGGGACCCCCGTCTGTCCTTTGCATGGAGTGCTCAGGATACCAGGTGGATTAGAGGAAGGGCCTGCAATCTGATCCTGTAACTCAGTGAGAGAGAGAGAGAAAGACAGATAGACTAAGGCAAAGGATGGTAAAATGCTTCAGTAGAAAATGCAGAGGTTGGGGGTGGCACAGGAGGAGAGTAAGCGATTGGGCCTGGGATCAATTAAACAGATGCGTTCCTCTATTTCCTGTTCTCCTCCTTACTTGGGGTTGAGGGATTACGGAGGAGATACATAGTGCTTGGTCTTCCAGATCTTAGTTAGAAATGATATCGCATCATAGTTGGTCTAACCTACTCTTTACACGAATCTCTTTTTAACCATTTTCCAAGGTTTCTAATTAAAACCCTCCCAGGCTATAGAGCACCCCACTTCTAGAGACAGGAAATGCCACTTTGGCAGTTCTGATCCTTGCAAGATTCTTATAGGGATTCACACAGCATCTATTTTGCCAGGTCCTGTGTTCCTGATGCCCACATGTTGAGGTGAGGTCCATTTGTGAACATGAGGAAATGGAACCTGGTTTGGAGCTAGAAAAACCAGTGTATTGATCTTCGTTTTACTACATCTACATTCTGTGCCATTTGAAATTGCTTTCCTGTGGGAAAAATATCTTTGCCCACCAAGAAGTTAGAATAGTTATAAGGTGGTGAAAACAAGATTTGTAAGTTGCCAAGGTACTGTTTTCGTTCTTTTGTTATTAGTAGAGCAGTCTTGACATTCCTGAAGGACCCCTGTGTTTTATCTGGTTCTTCTCATTTCTGGTCTCAGACCTTGATTTTCTGCAACTGTTCTCACATTCCTGTGAAACACCTCACCAAGAGTTTAGAGTTGAGTTGAGTGGAACTTTGGTGGTGCTGGGGAGGGAACCCAGAACCTTGGGTGTTCTTGGTAAGCAAGCGTTTCTGAGCTACACTCCCAGCCCCCTAGAGTTCAGTTTTCTCTATAATTTTGTCTTCAGTGCATAGACCCAAATACAAATGCAGATCCTGCCTGTATAATTTGGTTTGATCATCTACCAGTTTGCTCTAGGAAGTAGAAATGCCTGAAGGTGATCTCAATCTTCAACTTTGTGCTTTTTATTTATACTTTCAAATCTTCAATGCATTTGGATTTTTTTTTTTTTTTTTGGTATATGGACTGAGGTACAGATTCAACTTTTTTCTTTTCCTGATCACTATTCAGAACTTCCAGCATCATTTACCAAAGAAAACTTGCTTTGCTCATTCATTTGAGACTCCAACTTTATCATATGCAAATTCCTAAATGTATCTGTACCTATTTGGGAATTTCATATCTTTTCCTTTAGATAATTTATCCACTGAGGGATTGAGTCCACACATTTAAGTTTTCTTTAAAATACAGTTTTATAGTCAGTGGGGAAAAATTGTCACTCATTCTCTTAATAATTTTTTCATATTTATTTTTAGAAAGATAATAGTTTTTGAAAATTTTATTAATTTTACAATTAGCTTTTCTGGTAACAAAAGCTAAACCAACAAAATACTTTTAGTATCTTTAAACTGGAATCTTATTAAATATACAAACAAAATAAGGGAGACTTGATATCCTTAATATGCTGAATTTTTCTTTCTCAATCAAGACACATGTGCTTGTCATTTGTTCAGTACTTATTTGTGTCCTTTAATGGTGTCTTAAAGGGTTTTTTTAAGGTTTTGCATATCTCTTACTAAATTTATTCCCAGGCATTTCATCTTTTTTGAGGTGCTGTTATTAATTGGACTTATTTCTTCTGTGATATTTTTTGACTATTTATTCTTTGTAGGTATTTATTTGTGTTTGTTATTTCAAAGCTCATTAGCTATGTGATTTCTTCATAAAATTGGTATCTGTTGCCATTTTTACTTGACTCTTAGATTTTCTGGTCATCAGTTCTATACCCTAACAGTAAATGAAGGAATTCTCATCCCTTCCTTTTTATTTTTTCATGCTTCTGATTCTTTTCTAGGTACAGTTAAACAACAGTGCTGACAGTGAGCATCTTTTGTCCTATTTCAGGACTTAATGATATGGCCTAGTGCTGCCACGTTAAGCAGATGTTGGCTTGTGAGTGGAAAAATAAATTTTCTTCTGTTATATCTGTGTCTGTGTATCTAACCTCTCTATGTGGTGATGTTTGTATCTTTACCCGTGTCCAAAGATACAGATCTATATCTTACATATACATTCAGTTATCTGTATCTATTTATAAAGCTCTCTATATAATATTTATGCTGGTATAATCATAGTGAAGAAAGGTCTAACTATTGCAATAGTATTGAGGGTTTCACATTTTCTTTTATAACTTTATGGAAGTCCTAGTGTACAACCAACCACATATTTAAAGTATATAGTTTGGTGAATTTAGATAGGTTTGTGTACTCCACATAGGTTACTTCAACAAGGCAATGAACATATCCACTGCTCCCAGATACTTCCTCAGCCCATTGGAATTCTTTCTTCTCTACCCTCTTCACCAACTAATCAAAGCTTCCCATCACCATGGAGTCACTCACTATGGAGGTTTATGTGAATAGAATCATACAGTATGTGCTCTCTTCTTTTGGGGGGAGGTGTTCAACTTAACACAATAACTTTGTGATCAATCCATGCTGCTGTGTTGTGTACATCAGGATTTCATTGCTTTGAATTGCTGAGAAATATTGTATTGTAAAGTTACATCACAATTTGTTTATCGAACCACCTCTTGAAGGAAAGTCAGATAGCTTCCAAGTTGGAATGATTACAATCTTGGATTATTCCAAGAAGTTAAGATGATTTTTGCAAAAGTCTTTTTTTCTGAGAGAAATACCTTGGAGTTCAATGACTGAGTCATCTAACAGGTGTGGATTAGTGTTTTATAAAATTATCTCACCATTTTCCATTCTCATCAACAATGAATAAAAGCTGCAGAAGAGCTGCAGTCTTGCCTCATCCTCAGCAACATGTGGATTGTCAGTCTTTCAGTTTTAACCTAGCTACTGTTACTTCAAATGTCCTCATGATTTGTAATAGTGCAATTTTCTCCTATGTGTATTTGCCAGTCATACAGATTCTCTTGTGAAGTTGTTTTTCAAAACCTTTGCACATTTTATTTGAGTTGTTAGTCTTCTCATTAAGTTTGCTGAGATTTTTAATATAAAGATATATTCTTTAGGCCAGATGTGGTAGCTCACATCTGTAATCCCAGATACTCAGAAGGTAGGGATAGGAGAATTATGGTTTTAAGACAGCCTGGGCAAAAAAGTTAGGGACAGCCTATCTCAAAAAAACAAGCTGGCCCTGGTGGCTCACATACATAAACCCAGCCAGTTGGGAGGCAGAGGTAGGAGGATCTCAGTCCAAGCTGGCCCCAGGGAAAAAGTACAAGACCCTATCAGGAAAATAAACTAAAGCAAAACGGGCTGGAGATATGGCTTAAGTGGTAAAGCACTTACCTAATAAGCATGAGGCCCTGGTTTCAATCCCCAGTACTGACAAAAGCACAAAAGATACATACTTTGAAATTTTTAAATTGCCTTTCACATTTACACTTATAGCCATTCAACATGGGTCTCTTAGATCTATAAATATGATGGATTTTTTTAAACAACAAAAGTTCTTCATTCCTGGAATGGAAGATTATTTTGCATCCTCTTAACTTGAGATTGGTACACCAAATTAGGTAAGAGTGTTAATTTATACTTTTGTGCAATGTGTGTCAGATTTCACCAATAATCTCATCCACTTATCAACAAAGGCTCTGTTTAGTTTTGAAAATAATTAGGATGTAATTCTTCTTTAAATTTAATCAGGAGCAGTTGAAGTAACAGGTAATCTATATAAAGTTATATTATACATTGCCCTACTCCTTGAGGAAAAAATGGGACTGGTGCAGAAGTATGCAAGATGAACCTGTGATAGCTTGTGGAAATGAGTTTTATAAAATCACACAGTGAAGGACTGTGAAAGTGACGTGAAGGCCAAGCAAAAATGCTCCAATGGCCAACTCTGGATTAATGTGAGCAACAAACTAAATAAGGCAGTACTGTATTATCCTGATGTAAATAAATGAATAAATAAGTAGATGGAGTAGAGAGGAGACAAATACACCATGCAAATAATTCTGAATAATTTCTATAAATATTGTATGCAGAAGTAAGAGGAACATAACGCCCTGCTCCTTCAGAATAGGTTATACATAGAGACTTTTCTTCCAAAAAACAGTTTATTAAAAAAAAAAAGGTGGGGGTTGGGGAGAGCAACTTTACAATGAAAAGTCTGGTGAGTACCCCACCCCCACCCAGCACCATCACCACATGAGGTCGATAGCCACAGTGATGGGTTGTGTAGATGGTGTGTTCCCATTAAAGGATGCCATGAAAATGGTTTTTACTTCTCTGACCTTTCACCTCAAATCACATAACTTCAGTCCATTCACAAGAAAGCATCAGACAAAAACCAATTGGGGACATTCTACAAAATACCTGACCAAAGCCAAAATCATTAGGGTCATCCAAAACAAGACGTCCTAAAAACTCACAGCCAAGAGGACTCTAAGAAGAAATGACAACTCAGTGTAATGTGGTGTCCTGGGTGGAACTCTGGAATGGGAAAAAAACGAGACTATCTGAATGAAGCCTGAATTTCAGTTAATAATTACATATCAATAATGATTTATTAATTATAATCAATGTACCCTACCCATGCAAGATGTTAATCTAGGGGAAATTAAGTGTGGGTTATGTAGGAATCTCTGTGCCATAGTTTTGTAAATCTCAAGCATATAAAATGAAGACTGTAGGGAATGAAAATTGTCCTCAGTGCACAATGTCAAAAGTCTTAAATCGAGAATTAGAAATGTAAAACGTGTTACTTAAAAATATAGAGAAAAATTTCAGAAGAAATAATTTTTAAAACTAATCATAAGTTAATAAATCAGCTATTTGACCTATCTCTTGGCAAAAGTAAAATGTTAACTCTAACCTTTCTTGGAGGCCTTGTGATAACTTCGTTTCTTCTCTAAAGTCAAGTCATTTATTTTCTCTTGTTCTTCTGCCAGGAAGTCACATTTTCTTAAGAAATTAACTATTTCACCCAAGTTTTCAAGTGTATTTGACAAGAGTCCAGAAATATCTACTTCATGAATGTTACCATGTCATTTCTGCCTAGATATTGATAGCTGTTATATCTTTATTAAGAATGATCATTTTAGTATTTATAAAAATTTTTTAAAAACATATTCTAAGTATTCTGGTTATCTGTAACTATCAAAAGTCACTCTAGATT
Source organism: Castor canadensis (assembly GCF_047511655.1). Lineage (NCBI taxonomy): Eukaryota > Metazoa > Chordata > Mammalia > Rodentia > Castoridae > Castor > Castor canadensis. The sequence goes on along the minus strand of NC_133388.1, from coordinate 11,573,138 downwards.
TGAGAATTGTAAACAACCATCCTCTGTTATTATTGCTATCACCGTCATCATCTCTTACAGGTCTGGGTCTAATGGGCTCTGTTGGGTGGTACTTACTCAGGGTCTCCCAGGACTGAAGCAAGATGGTGGTTTTGGTGGACATCATCTCAAGTTTTCTCCCTACTGATTGATGTAGAAAGAAAGAAACCCTCAATAAGACACCTGACCCCAGCCTTTACATGTAGCTTGGGCTTCTGCAGTGTGTGTGGTGAGTAAATGTTAGGATTAAGGTCACCAGAGACATCTGGGCAAGGCATATTTCTTCCATTAATTAGCTTCAATTGTCACAGAATCCCTTTTGCATATTTTTCCCATAGGAAGCAAGTTACTAAGAGAAACCTGCATTAAGGGTGTGCTATCGGGTTCTATGGCTTGATGGAACAAGTCCATGTTACGGAAACATTTTACATATATCACAGTAAACCCTGCTTTATTATATTTTTATATTACTCTGGCATGTTCTTGCCTAATCTTTTTTTGACCTTTCTGAATCACTTTTGGTGAAAAATTATAATTTAAAAATGGTATGAGACTCTGATGGCCATGGGAAGGTTGCAGAGAAGGGGCGTTGACATGGTCTGAGCATCCTAGGTCCTCGGTGGTGGAAGCACTTTCCAAAAAGTGACTTTAGGCTGCTAGGTTAGAGATGAAGAGCAATTCATTGAGGGAAGAGTTGGGAATGATGGTTACCAAGAGTTGAATGTGTTCCCTCCAAAATTCAGGTATTAAAAATTAATCTCCAATGTAATCATATTAATAGGTAGGGGTTTCAAGACATGATTAGATCGTAAAGGCTCCTCCCCTCATGGGTGGGACTAAGATCCTTATAAAAGAAGCTTTGACTAGTTTGCTCTTATACCTTCCACCATGAGGGGACACAGCATTCCTCCTCTGCAGAGGATGTGCCATGTGGCAATAAGGAGCCGTTGGAAGGACACAGCAGTCCTCACCAGACCACTGAAAATGCCAGTACCTTCACTTTAGATTTCTCAGCCTCCAGAAGTATAAACAATAAATTTCTGTTCTTTATAAGTTTCTCAGTGTCAAGTATTTTGTTATAGCAGCACACACTGGTCTAAGACGGAGGGCAAAGGAGAGGGATACTCTAAGGAGAATGAGTGCTCAGAGGGCCGTTGGAAAAACTGATGGCCACTCAGGTGACTTGGCAGAGTGTGTGTGTGAGGTGTGTGTGTATGTGGGGAGAAGTCTGTGTCCATGTGTGGGGTATATGTGGTATTTGTATGCATGGTGGGGTGTGTATGTATATGTATATGTGGGATGTGTGTGTAAGGTGTGTGTTGTGTGTGTGTGCACATGCTTAGAGGTGCATTCAAAGGTAAGAAGGACCAAACCCCATGATACATTATAACTACAATAGGCATGTGGATTTTCATCAATAAGGAGCTACATTTACCAATAAGGAGAAAAATTATCCTAAATATCAAGAAAATGGGTGCATGTTTCCTTGTGGCATCTCCTCCTGGTTGCACAAATTAAATTCATAATCATATATTCCATCTCATTCAGTAAGATTTATTGAGTAACTACCTACAGGTAGCAAGGGATGGTGATGAAATAAGACACAATTCATTGCAGCAAACAGATGCTCACTCATATAAACTGGGATACCCCACCAGTCTCTTTTTTAATTGGTGGTTCAATTAGAAATTTTTTCTGTCTCTATTACCATTAAGGCTGACAACATAATTTGATTACATTTCTGGACCCAGTGGTCCCTTTGATCACACACTTTTTATCCCTTGATCGGTTCCTCTGCTTCTGTGAGATTGAGGTGGTGGATAGAGAAGACAAAGGTAAATTGCTGGCATTAATTGAGTGCTTACAGTTCTTCAGTCACTGTTTATTATCATCAACATTGATTATCATATTAATCTTTGTAACCCTCATATAAGAAGGTGCTTGTTTTTGTCAGATCAGGTTCCTATAATGAAATAACAGAAATTTGTTTTTCACTCTTCTGGAGACCGTGGAGCTCAAGATCAAGATGCTAGAAGGTTCAGCATCTACAAAATGCTCATTTTCTGGTTCATTGATGGAACTGTCTCACTGTGTCCTCACGTAACAGAAGGACTAAGAATGCTTCTGGGATTTCTTTTATAAAGGCCTTAATCCCACACATAGGGGATCTGCTCTCACCTCTCCAAAGTCCCTCCTCCTAATACCATTTCATGGGGGTTAGGATTTCAGCATAAGAATTTTGAGCAGAGATAACCATCCTTCCAGTCTATAGCAGTGCTCTTGCTATTTTCCCACTTTATACAGAAGAAAACTTAGCTATATGATGAGTACGGTTGTTAAGAAGTATGATACTTTTTATGCAAGAATAAATATACAATTTTTAAACCTGTTGAAATCACAAAAGAAGGGGACTAAGGTAGAAAGGAGAAAAATGGAGGGGATGAACCAATTCAGGATATAATACATATATACATGGAAACAGCATAATAAAACTGCCTGCATAAATATCTTAAATGAACAATAATGTCCTTTTTCAAAAAATGAAGGATAGAAAGGTAAAACATGTCCTGTCTGGGGGTTGGCTGCAGTGGGAGGGGGAGGATATAAGGAAAGGGTGAAGGAGGGTGAATATGGTAGAAATGTTATGAACTTATGTGTGAAAAAGGAAAGATGAGACCCTTTAAAACTACTATAATATTGGGGAAAGGGGGGATAAAAGAGAATGTTGGAGGGATGAATATAATAAAGTATGTCATAAGCACCTTTGTAAGTGTCACAGTGTACAGTACAATAATAATATGAAAATAAAAATTTTTAAAAAGAAGTGTGGCACACTGAGATTTTGTTATCTACAAGCTAACAAGTGAGGGTGTCACAGTTGTATGGATACTGGTAGAAGACATGAGCATCATGGGTTGGAGATAAAGGACACATTTTAATCAGAGTTATAGCAGTAGCCAGACTACCAGCATCTCTTGTATCCACTCCCTGAACTCCAATTCCTACAGAATGACACAGAGAGGACCAGGAACACTTGCCATACAGTGGGCTGTATCACAAGAGAGAAACTCTTGAGTTTAGGGAACCTGGATCTTTGCTGATAGGCAGGGAGCCTCCTAGCCCTTTCATCCAGAGACAAGCACTCTCTCTATCTTTCACAGCTGCCAATACGCCTGGACACAGCAAAAGGCAGTATGCATCCCATTCATAAGTGCAGAAACACATGAAACTTATGGAAACTCTCTCTCAGCAGAAGGAGCTGACCCAAGGTCGTGGATGGCATATCTCAGAATCAGATGGAGCATATCAAACCTTCTATGTTAACTTGTAGGTCCTGTGTCCTCTTTGACCACCAGCACATCTGAAAGATATGGAGTGAAGGTGAGAGAGATAAACCCAAAGTAACAGTGGCCTCTAGGACCAGATGTGTCCTGGTCTGTACATCTACCCTGAGGCATAGAGGGTCTACTGATTGAGCAGGCCATAGGAGGCAAAATTCAAGTAAGCTAGAGAACTAGAAATTGAGAGCCAGAAGAGTGAAAGCAGACAGCAGGAATGAGGACAAGGCTGGGTAAATCCTTAAGCTGGAATTCTAACTCCCTGCTCAATGGGACCAGTGGAAGACCCTTGTGTTTCAAGGGTCAGGTCTGGATGGCCACTGTGGACTGCCAGCCAAACTGCTTAAAGACGAGAAAGCTTTCAGATAGTATGCCTCACAGTGGAATGTCCACAGGTTGGGATCTGCGGGCACAGGTGGCTCCTGTCTCACCATTCCCTCATGGACGAGAACTCGGCCACTGTGCACTGGGTGTGACCATGTCTCAGGAGACGGCTACAGTGGCAGAGGGCTCAGGCATCTGACAAAGTTACAATCTAGGTTAGGTCTCAGTGCCAAGAGCTCTTTGGAATAAGATCATGTCTTTATTAATGAGCTCCAACCCTATCTCTCTGATAGGAATGATGGGAAAAGGTGTCCCTTTGGTGCTATTCAAATGAACGGGTGAGAGCAGTGGGTGTTTTTAAAACTCTCTTCCCATCATAAGAGGATGGAGCTCATTAGTGAGGGGAATGATTTTGCTGGGGAAGGCCGTTACAATAAGAAAACACAACCTACTCAGGATGAACCAGATCCAAGTCAATTAGGCTGGAAAAAAAAAGGAGGGGGAGAGAGAGAGAGAGAGAAAGAGAGACAGCTTCAAAAACACCATCTCTTCCAATCATTTGACTAACAGCAAGGCGACATTTTTAGTTTTTTAATCATTTTTTTCCTTGAATCAGTCTGGATCTCATTAATATAGGAATAATCTTGCTTAAAAGACCTGGTGTTAAACTCCTGTTCAACCGAGATTAACCAAATCAAACATGATTTGACCAAAAAAGAGAAGTCTAAAGTACACTATCTATTGCTAATACATTCCAATCTGACTTTAAAAGTGAAAAAGGGTACACACTATATTTCTCATTCAGCTTCTTTTGATGTATCTGGAATACATTTTCCTAGGTAAACTGGTATTGAAATTACAGTGAAATGTGGTTAGCCACACAAAGTTACTGGGAAAAAAAAAAAGGGAGATTCAAATAATTTACATGTGTGTGAGAAGGAAGAGGGCCTGGCAGACAATGTAAAACTCTGCAGGAAATTCAGCTTCTACTCAGATATATTTTGCTAGGATCTGCCAGGAACCTTCATTCTCTTCATCTTGCTAGGCACAATCACTGTGTGTTTTCAAGTAAATACACTTAATTTGAAGGTTTTTTTTAAACCTCAGCATGTTTGACATTTGTGATTCAAATGTGCTCTGTCCTTTTTTGTGAAGATTACTGCACATTGCAAGGTGGTTATCAGTGTCCCTGGTCCACTATGCCAGTAGCACCTCCTACCCACTCATGACAACCAGAAACGCCTGTAGACATTGTCCAATGTTCCTTGCTGGGGCAAAACTGTCTCCTTCTACCTCCATGATGATCATTTAAGGTAATCTTGGCAAGAAGGCAAAAGGAAGGGCAATGGATATGTGCCTAAATGCACTTTGTCATCCTGGCTTTGTTCCACAAGTTTCTCTAGAGCATCTTGACCTTCAAGTTTGTCCTAAGATACATGCTGCACACTAGTTGGCCCTCTCTGCTCATTCCATGGTATTTTAACTAAAGAACTGTATTTACCCCACCTGGATCAGGTGCTCTGGAGAGGGAGGGAGGGGTGCAGCCTGGGGTCACTTCTTATCTAAAAGACAGCCAAGTATGGCAAAGTGCAGAGCCTTTGGAAATAGCTACAGCAACATTTGATTCTTTGCTTGGCTATTTCCTAGACTTGGCAGATGTTTAACCTATTTGAGAGTACAGACAATTCCTGACTTAACCATGCTTCAATTTATGATTCTTTGACTTTACAATGGTGAGAAAGTCATACACATCAACTAAAAACCACACTTTGAATTTTGAATCTGGATCATTTTCCAGGCTAGCAATATGCTCTCTCCTGATGCACAGCATAGGCAAAAGCCACAGCTCCCAGATCACAAAAGGAAACAACTGATAGCCTAGAGTATATGGTGTGGCTAAGCTATAGTAAGTTAGGTAAATGAAATGCACTTTTATTTTAAGGTATTTTCAACTTATAATGAGTTTATCTTGTAAGTCAAAGAGCATCGGTAATGAAAGTGGAGGGCAGAGATGTTCTCATGGTAGAGAGAGAGATTGTGGGGGGAGAAGAGAGGAAGAAGAAGGAGGAGGAGGAGGACAAATACTCTGGCATCTCACTTTTACCTCCCTCCAGGCCTTTGCCAGGGGTTCCAGTGACCAGACTCAAGAAAAAAACCAGTGCATGAAGAGAAACAACAGGACAGCCTCAAAGGTCAGCCCTCTGGGAGAGCATTCTCAAGGAGGCCAGAGTGAGCAGTGGAGCTGGGAAAAACAGCACAGGACCAGCCACAGCCCCAACAGTCAACAACATGGAGATATGCTCAGTGTCCTGCACCCTCTTTTGTGGTGGTTCTCTTGGTTTTTAAGTCAGAAATGGCTGTTGACAGCTGAGCAAAATTCAATGCCCAGAACCATCCTACTGGGGAAAGAGCCTTGCACAAAACATCTTCTGTCTCCATAGAGACAGAAATGATGGGAATAAGCTGCTGACATGAAGCTCTAAGGCCAGAGTTTGAAAACTCTGCACAAGTTTATCTAGAAATAGGGCAGACTCTGCAGGCCATACTATACCTGGTAGACAGTACCTAACTGAATGGATGTAGTTGTGTTTCAATAACAGTTTATTTACAATCAACTATACTCGATCCATGGATTGTAGTCCTTGCACCCCTGCTCTCTATGGTTGAACAAAACTCCTCTCTCTCTTTAAAAAGACAGAGAGAGAGAGAGAGAGAGAGATATTCCGTGGATTGCCTGGCGTGCGTGAACCAATCTGTAGCTATTCTTTATGGGTGTATGTATGGGGTAGGGAGAGTGTTCAAGTTTACAAAGCACTTCTTTTTATCTAATGTTTCACATTTAATGTAAACAGAAGGGTTATATTATTCACGCTTAAAAATATACCACTGATCAGGAGATTATTAAACATGATTTAAAAGGAGAGACAGACCTAATTGCACTGGAAGAAAATTGTTTTCCACAGGGTATATGCTTCTCTTGCAGAACAGCCCATCAGCTTCCTTGGCAAATTCACAGGCTGGCATTCCAGTGCTCTTAGTATTCATGCATGCCACTAATGGATTTACAATTGCAAATCAGTCCTGTACAGGAGCTGGTGATATTTTAGACTGTGTTTATTATGTCTCTTGTGTGCCTACACACTCGTGTGATGAGCACTGTTTCTTCTCCCAGAACAATTAGCGGCAGACCAACCTCCCATTGTTCAGATTAGCCTGGGCTCTGTGATGTGGGGAAGGAATGGCTTGCACACACTGTCCCTGTTTTACAGTCATAGAGCAGGTTGTTCTCGTCAGAAGACATGAATGCAGCAGCCCTTAGGTCTGTCTCCAACTCAGGATGGTTTAAGGAAATCTGACATGGTTTCACACTGTGTGCCCTTTGGTCTGACAAGGTCAAAGGGATCCACAGACAGTTCTCAGCTTCACTGCTCTGCCCATTCTGGGGCTCCTCCCACACCATCCCTGTTGGTCCCAGACCTCAGCCACCTTTTCTCCTGTGTCTGGACCTTCTCTGGGAACCATCTCAGCTTCCCTTCAAAGATGCAGGTCTTCAGGTTCACATGTTCACATGGATTTGCACTTTGCTTTGTTCAGATGACACACACAGGACAGCTGGGAGGGTAGGAGTGTACTCAAGCCCCATTCAGGTCCAGGTTTATAACCCAGGTTTGTACTTACTCAATGGGTGACCTTAGGCCAATTACTGTGTATAGCACATGGAAACAATGCCATCTGCTACAGGCTGAATCGTGTACCCTGCATTCATATGTTGAAGCCCTAGTCTCCAGGACTCAGAGTGCCTGCATTTGGATATAGGATCTTTAAAGTTATGAGTTAAAATGAACTTATTAGAGTGAACCCTAATTCATTGTGAGTGGTGTCCTTATAAAAAAGGAAACTTGATTACAGATAAACTCAGAGGGAGATTGCCTGCGTAGACAGAAAAAAGGAGGTCATCTACAGCTGAAGGAGACAGGCTTAGGAGGAGCTGACCTGTTGCCATGTTGATCTTGACTTCTGGCCTTAGAACAGTAAGACAATGCACTTTTGTTGTGTGCACCACTATTCATGGAGCCTTGCTATGCCAACATTGGAGGCATAGGACGGTCATAAAGATTCTAGGATTGATGGGCTCAGGACATACCACCGCCCAAAAGGCCAGAAGATGCCACCTCAAACTATGCTTCTTTGGCATGAGGATTATTTTGAGTGGGTTATTTTGAGAAAACTATAGGCACAGGGGTAGTTCCAAAAGTTTCTCTGTTGTAGGAGACATTTGTACCTCTAAATGACTTACATCATGAGAGAGTACCTCTCTGCACAGAGCGACAGGGCCAGAATCACTAGAGAATCTCACCCAAAGAGCAGACCCAACTTAGGCCTGCAGTATAAACCTTACCTTGTCTCACTGTGCTTTTCCTGGCCAGCTCATCTTAAGTGGATTTTTTCCCACAGTGTTTGTTTGTTTCAGAAAAATTAGGGTATTTAAGCACCAAATCTAAGCCAACATTTGAGATCTACTCTAGAGACTTACTCATTTCTCTGGATCATCTCCATCTGTACAGGAGGTACACATGTTATGAAACTGTTACTAGTTTTTGTCTTGATAACAAGCCTTTTGTTACAGGGGCCTGCCCCAACAAAGAACTTTGGAGGATAAAGTCCTCTCTAACAAATGTCACACAGGTGCAGTGAATACCTTTGGTTGCTTTGCATATGGAAGTTCTTGCAAAGGTTGAGAACACATGGTATACATGTGGCATGGTGGGAAGCAGGACCCAGAAAGGTAACCTGTTCACAAAGTAGTTAGGTCCTTTCTGTTTAAATGCCTCCAGAAGAGGTGTTTGGCATAAGGATTTATGGTAACTTAAGAGTTGCACAGATTCCACTATTAAAATGTTCTTTTAGTTTAAACAATGCTGATACCCTTACCCATCTTTTGGGGCTCCTGATTAACCTTTGGGGACTTATGAAACAAGTGAGATAGTTGAACATAATATATGTGTACTTAAGTCTACCTTCTTAAGGCTCAAATTCTGCAATTTCAATCCCCCCATCCCTTCGTCTTTGCCTCTGAAGGACACAGCTTTATCTATTTATATAGTCCACCTAGCTCAGGTCTCAGTGCCAGCTGGGGTCCCAGCTTCACTTCTCCCCTTCATGCTCAGGAAAACTATTTTGGTGGATTTTCACACTTATGCACCAGACCTCACAAGGTTCATCAAGATAGAAAAGATGTTCTTTAATTAGGTTAATATCTTATTTATGTTGCATTTAGCCTCTGGTCATGTCTAACAGAGGTTCTATTTACAACCTTGCCAAATACCACGGAATCAATCAACAGGACATAAATTTACTTTCTTAAGGATGGTGTTTGAAGGAGATGTACATTTGAAAGTTTGTGTTTGTCTTTCCTGAAAGCTTCCCTTCCTGGTTCAGTCTCTCCCTCTGACAATCTCTGTTGGAACAGAAGCTTACACAGGTTCTAAGATGTTACTTTTTCTGCCCCCTCTGTGCAGAATAAGCCTGGGAAGTGATTGAACTAGAAGCCAGACAACTCAATACAAAGTTACCTCTACAACTAAAATAACAACGTGTAAATGTCAGCCAGCATTTACAAAGGCCTTGCTCAGTGTCCAACACTGTTAAACCTCCTAAATGTCTTACATGTGATCCCAAAATCCACCTTTTTGTGATATCTGATGATCAGTTCTTTGGTAAAGCATGTTCTTGGAGTAGGGTTGCTCACAGTCAGTGAGTAGGGAAGCTGTGATATGAGATTTTATTTCCTTGTATATTAACTGGTGTACATTGAGTAACAAAAGCTAAACCTAAGCAGCAAGCTGGGGAAGAAAACAGTCCTGTACAGGGCTTCATCGTACATGTGGTTTCGCCACATGCTCTTCCTCAGAAGTGTTTATTTCTTGGTTCTCCCCAGTCTTGATACATTTTGACCTGAAATCAACACAGCAGTCTTAATCTTTCCTCACATCCTTTCTATCAGAAAGTTTCTTCATATGTTGTAAAAGAACTATGGTTATTAAAGCATGTTTTTATCTATTAAAGTTTACCACGTTTCAAAATGACACCATCATTTTTATCTGTACTCTTTAGGGGTCTGCTTGCAAAGTTCCACACCCTATGAGCTGTTGGCTCTGTGTGCTATTTCTGCCACAAGTCCTGTTATTTTTAGTGTGTGAGCTTGTTGCACACAAGCTTTGGCTTGCTTTAGAGCAGGAAGTGAGAAATGAGAGCCCGATGCTTACAGAGCTCAGTTAATTGCCACCGTCCCACACCTGGGAAGTTCCCTCGCAGCCATGGATGCCAGGTCCCTTTGTTTGATCCTGACACTAACTCCATGTCTGCAGTTTTTACGGCCAAGGTCACAGAGCACACAGAAGAGATGCTCAATAAAATGGCCACTAATATTTGAGTTTAAGAGACTCTATTGATACTCACTGCTTGGAAAACAAAGCAAATACAATTAGCCAGAGTTCCCCAGGTTCTGCCTTTCCCCACTCAATGAAAACGATCTCCCATGTTTTATACATGATCTAAAAACAGTCAGTGTAACACCCCCCCGGAATACTGTGACCTTGACTTGTGAAAGAAGCAAAATAAGCCTCACTTTTAGCATTGGGACCTCTTAAATTAAAGACCATTTTTCAATCGTAGAGGAGAGTGTTTTCTTAATATCATAGTTTGTCTGCTTTTGCATACAATATTATGTTTTCTCCTGAATTGCAGACCCCCAACCTCATTCATGAGGCTGTCAGTTATTTTCAGAGCCTTCCAAGATTATAGTTCTGTGAGGGGTCCAACTTCTGAACTTAAGGGCTCAGGACCAGCTGTTGGTTACTATGGCCAAATCCTAGCTTCAATTCTGCCAGCTCCCCCACTGGGCACATTCTATCCCACTCCTTCTCCAAACCTCAGTTTCCTTGTTTCTGTTCAGAGACTCCTTGTCTCTTCCCTGCAGCATTCTTTGTAGATGAAACAACAGCCATGATTGTGTTCATTAGCTATGAAGGGCTATTTGACCATGATGAGGCAAATAACATAAGCAGTCCTTCTCTGGAGTCACCTGTCCATGGCACAGGGACTGTGTTATGTGACTTGCAGGATCACCTCATGGCATCACTGGTTTGCTGTTTCTCCCCTGTTGGGTGGCATGTGTTGGAACAGAGTGCCATCACCTGTTTCTGTGCACAGATACGTGCTTGGTATGATGTCGCTCTTCACGAGTGACATGGACACATGTCCATGCAAAGAAATTAATGTTCTCGTCACACTGGCTCCTCTGGCAGGAATGAGTGGTTCACATGCCAGTGAGAACAGAAATGGCAGAGGGGTTGCATGGGGGGTGATGTGCCTTCTATGAAAGGAGCACAGTGAATCTCTCCCATTCCACAGTGATCAGAGAAGCAGGGGGAGCAACCCACCAACCACAAATGTAGCCCTGGCAGCAAGACCAATGACCCAGAGCAAAGGCATGCCCCTCCTCTAAGTACAGCAGTCCCTGGATGGGATGTTCATGGACGTCTAGCTCCAAGGAGGCAACCATTCAGGAAAAGTCATGAATGATCAGGATGCGTAGAATTCAGTACTCTCAAATTACTCAAATTTACCTACACTACATTATGTCACAAAAGTAGCTGTTGTACACATTGGTGCTGCTTTCCAAAACTAGACCTTATTGCATACTCTGTATCTCAAATACTCAGATGCTTGATTCATTTTTTTCCCCCATAACACCACTTCTGCTAAAGACAGCTCATATTTTCACTTTACCACTTCCATTAAGTTCATTAACTTTTACCTTACATTTTTCTCAAAATTGAGGAGGGAGAAACCCTCAGCAAATCACACATGATTTAAACATAACAGACTAGAACACACAGTGACTGAGCACCTCTCCACATCAACTGAGCTGTGGAATGCACACACAGCAATTTAAAATTTTTGTTTTAGAAATTTGTTTTGTTTTTTAAAACTTATTAGTATTAGTTTAGACCACTCTTTGTCAGAACTGCATTAATAAATCCAAGACTCAGCTGGGCTTACTACCAGATACTATACCAGTTACTATACAGAGCAACTTCCTCTGAGGACAGGAATGTTGAGATTAATAAACTCTTCTAGAGCAATGGGGAGAGTCTATGAGGTGTGTGGAGCACCTTGTGTCACAAATGGGGTACCTCTCAAAATGCCCACTGCTAAGCAAGCAGACCTGGTGGAGCTGTCTTTCCATTTATCCTTGAAGCTTTGCTCAGTCACCTGGGTTAACACCCTTTATCTCCCTTGTGTCATATTTGCTTTGACAGACACTGTTTGGACATCTAGGACATTCGTGGGGAGGAAAGACTCTAAAAATCTTAGATTTAATCCAAAGACTTCTGAAATTTCTGTTGGTGGATGGGGCCTCAGAAGTAATGGAATCCATTGTTTTGTTGTGCTTCTCACAAACCATCCTACTCTGAACTACCTTGGGTTTCTTGAAAGCTTGAGGCATCCAGGGTAAGTACGGGGGTGGTGCTACAAGGTGGGGGCTGGGTCAATGAGCAGCAACTGCTTCACAGCCCCTGACAAGCCTTGAGGCTTCTGCTTCAAGGATAGGAGTCCCATCTAATATGATTCCCATGTTAGAGTTCTGTCTCTTTTGAATCAGGCTTATAGTTTATTCCCTCCCCTGTCCCCAAAAGTCTAACCCCTCCAATCAAGCCTCATTCTTTCTTCCATCAGTCCTGCAGATGAGTTCTTATATGGCCTACCCTAAGCTGCAGAGTGGGTGAACAGCATATCTGGGAGCCATGACCTCCAGTAGTCATGTTTCTACTATGAAGCATGGGTTCATGTTGATGAAAGCTGATGTATAAATCGCCAACCTTCAAGACATGTCACAAAAGCCACAGTGGCCTTTCCCAGGCCCAGGGGGCCAGAACTTCTCATGTTATTAGCCACTTGGCTTATCACAAGAGTTCTTTAGCAGAGAGATCTGGAGAGAGCGATAGGCTCCATGAAATGGATGAGATGGAGACAGATTATATGAGTTGATAACTTTCCGCTCTTTGAGAAGAATAAAAATGCCAGAAAAGCTTGACCAGTGACTAAGAGGCTCAATGTTATGCACTGCAATTCATGTCCATTGACACTCTGGGCCATACCAAGTACAAGACCGGCCCCAGATGTGTTCAAGAAGGCAAGAAGGTTCTTATTTCCAAGGAGCAAGGTGTCTATGGGAAGAAGCAGTCTTGTCCACAGAAAATCCTGCAGAGGAGAGGCTAACTCTGTGGGGGAAGGGAGTGGTGCACTCTTTCCAGAAAGGAAACATCTCTGCTGGGTTTTATGAGAATAAAGGGAGGGTATAGTGAAACACACACACGCATATACTCACCCACACATGCACAAAATTTGTTGTTTATTTATAATCTGTGGAAGTGAGATTTGTCACTTCATTTTCAAAATTGATTTGGGATTTGAAAAGATGCAGGGACTGTTTATGCAACCTCACAATCAGTTCATGAGTTCAGTACACATAGATGAATCCACAAGTTTTGGTAGCAAGACGCAAAGCGCTTTCTTTTGTTGTGAGTCTGGCTCAGGCTGCCTGAGTGCCCCTGGAACCTTTGTCTTGCATGGACATGTTGCACTTGAAGATCTGAATGTCTCCTCTGAGCCTATGGTTCTTTAAGAGGATGAGTGAATCCCAGAGAACTAGCTAAATGTTCCAAGGAGACTTCTTGCCCACTCTATCATGCTCAGAGCTGCTGTCTTAAGTGAATTTTGATGACTAGATGCTCTATAAAATTTTGTTTTAAATAATGGTTCTAGCCTTTTAAAAAATATAAAGCATTGAAATTGCTAAATTTCTTCCTCAAAGTATTTGACCTTGCTCTCAACAATGTCTAAGCATTTGTTAATAATGGGCACTTCATTATGTCTTTCGTCTTTGTGCCGTATTTGGGGGACAGACAGAATCCATCCCATTAACAGAGATGGAGACCAAAGCTTCAAGAAGCAGTGGCTTCACAAGTGATTCCTGTCAGAGCTATGAGTAAAGCCCTCCTTAGCATCACCAGGGACAGACCCCAAATCCAAGACTGATTCAGAAGCTCTTAGTTGTGCCATGCTGCCATTTAAACAAAAAAAACCACAAAAGCATGAGGAAGCAGCATATGTCAAAAGAATCTGCAGCATCCCAAAGTCGATGTGTTGAAGGATGAAAGATACTGAAATGAGCAAGTATTCAATGAACAGTGCTCATTAGAGATAAATAGCAGTTGTATTAATGGACAGTCTTAGGGCATACTTATTTCTTGCTGCAAGTATTGGACCAAATGCAGAGGGACAGAATTGCACAGCTCTCTGGTTCACTAAAAAAATGAGGGAAAGAAAAAAAGAAGGGAAGGACAGAGGAGGGAAAGGAGAGGGAAGAAAGTAAAGAAGAAGGAAGAGAGGAAGGGAAGAAGGAAGGAAGAAAAGAAGGAAAGAAGTGAGGGAGGGAGGGAGGAAGGAAGAAACAAACAAAGGAAGGAGCAAAGGGAGGGAGGGAAGGAAAAAAGAAGAAAGTCAATCAAGGAAATTCTTCCTTAATTTTTCTTCCCTATCTAAGGAGTGTCCCCCTGATTTGGTAATGGACAATATTACTCTAAAGAACTATTGTTTCACTCCAGCTGAAGTGAATAGCCAACACTCTTCTAAAGAAGCTTCTATTGAAGAAGGGTGTTGCATGATACCAGTCTAAAGCAGTCTCTGGGAGGGACGGACAGTGCTTCTGGAGCTTTGCACATGTTCAAGTCCCTTACATGGATTACGACAACTTTCAGAGACAACATAGGCAAAAACACCAGTTGCCCAAGTTTCCTGCCTTAGGGAAGGTTTCATGTGTGCCTGTGTGTGTGTGAGTGTGTGTGTGTGTGTGTGTGTGTGTGTGTGTGTGTTCCAATCATATTTGACTTTGAACTTGTGTGTTTGTGTGCATATATACATACAAAACTTACAGAAAATGCTTCCCAATTTGTATTCTCTGCGTGTGTGTGTGTGTGTGTGTGTGTGTGTGTGTGTGTGTGTGTGTGTGTGAAGTCATACTACTCATACTACTTGTCTGGATCCAAGACTTTGGCAGGGCTACATCTGTTGTGGCCTCCATACTCTGCCCTGATTTACACAAATATGTCCAGTAAGTCAAAGTTTGGCCTCACTTCTACTGGGAATCTTCACTGGCCCTTGAAGAGGTTAGGCATCCTTATTACAGGCTCCTCCATCACTCTGCTGTCAGTGCAGTACAATACACTGCCTGGCTTCTGGTCTGCATACTACAGGATCCACCACCTACCATCAAATTATAAGCTCCCTGAGGACCAAAATCTTGTGCCATATTCAAGATGGAAGCCACAGCTATTGCAATAATATATATAGTAAATCTAATCAGCTAATAAAGCTAATCTAATTATTTTATTGAATGAATGATGACAGCTAGACACATACACTGGAATATTGGTATCCTAAGGAATAAATGGGGAAACAGGATATGACAAGTGACACATTCATTGCTCATACAGTATGTATATATTTATATTGTTTCCTTTCTGTAGGTAAAGAAGAGTGATGTGGGTGGAGTCCCAGTCTTTAACCTATTGGTACACATCACCCTTGTTTCAACTATCAGTACCCACAGTACCTAACCTTCTTTGCTAGAGGCCTCCTCTGACCATCAGAACCCACCTTGGCCATGTGGAAGGCAGGCCAGAAAGGCCTGGAAAAGCTCTGGGGTCAGAACTCAACCCATACTGACCATACATTAGTTTCATTACTACTTATGTGAATGGATGATGCTACTGCTGTCCCTTGGGGTAAGTTACTTGTTAACAAACTCAAAGTCACAATTCCATCACCTTACAGCTATTTCTTGGGATCACAACCCAACTGACCTCTTTTTGTAATATCAAAATGTTTTCCCATAAGGACAGAAGAAAGGGGAGTGGCCATGCTGGTTGTATGGAACCCCATGCTCTATGACTAATGGCCTGTATGGGGAGGTTCCCTTGGATGTGTTTTATGGAGTGAGGGAGATGAATTAGGGAGCTGGGGGAGTTGTCCACGGGTTGCACACCACTAGTCCCACACTTCTAAAGGAGTCTTTTTTTCCCATCCCCTTCTCAATAATGTACACACATGTGAGTGCATACACGCATACATTTAAATGTCATTGTGGGAAATGCAATCTGTTCACCTCATTGTGATTATGTCATACCCAGGGCTACAATCTAGCAGTCACTCCAGGACTTTATGAGTGATGTACTCCACACTCAGTTGCCTGAGAAAGCTGACCCTGTGTCATCCTGCCAGGGTAGTTAGTAAGTTCAGTTACTTTCTGCCTTCCCTGATCCACATTCTCAGTCCTTCATGGCAAAAAAAAAAAAGGGGGTGGGGAGGGACTTGAATATATGAATGACTAGGAAAAACACATCAAATCTTCCAAATTTGTCAAATGCTTCTCTTAAGGATCAGGGCAAAGTCACCTCCTTTACCCGTTTGAATCACAACCATGCAATGTCTACCCTTTCCTTTGTAGATCCCAAACACCATTAGTGAAGCAATGCAACACACAGGGGATGTGGATACAGACAAAATCCATGGGGATCTGATGAGCTTCTTCATGTGAACTTGCCCAACTCCCTTGTAAGGCATTTGAACTCAAAGGAGACAGCATGCTATGTCAATTCACTGCTCCTGTTTCTAAGCAAGCTTCCATTTCCAGGACTGAGCCACAGAGGGCTCTTCTAAGAATAGCTGAACATTGGACATGTATATTCCTCTGAGTAGTCACATGCCTGCTTGGCCACCTGCCCAAATTTGACACCAGATCTTTCTTTCAAGGGAGTTTCCTGCCCAGCAACAGTTCTGTCTTCCTTGGGCACCTGCTCATTGTAGGATAGAGAGGGGAAGAGAAGATCCACACTTATTAATAGTCTGCTTCACCCTAGTTTACTCTACTGGTGATGTTATCCTTCCAAATAGCCCAAGTATCAGCAAATTACCAATCTGAGAATTTGAAGAGTTAATGATGTGACTCAGACTCACTCAACCACTAAGACATTGGGACACTGTCCATATTCAGATCAGTTGCTCTGAGTAGTTTCAAGTGCTCTGTGATGATACGGAGAAATGAACTTGGAAGAACTCACCTTCTGCTCATTCAAATGTTCCTATTTCAACTGTGTTTCTTAAAATGAACTTGACAAGTTTCGACTATGGATGAAACAGGTCAGTTCATTCTAAGAGGAAAGCAGAAATTCTAAAAAACTGGACTTTTGGTGTGCCTGAATTTGAATTTCACATTTTGATGAGAACTCTTTTGGTTGCATACATAGAAAATGACTTCCCTGAATCTCTGGCCACACCCACACATGAAGGATAATGGTCTATCATATGGAAGCAAGGAAGAAAGTGTAGCATAGCCACGTAAAAGACTGGAAACAGAATTTGGAAAGTTGGGCTTCTTTCTAATTTGGACCCACTCAACAAATAGTCTCCATTGATCTGTATCTCTGCAGCTCAACCTCCAGATAAGTATGCAGCATACAAGGCAGTTCTAAGTACACCTTCCCAATCCAGGCACCCAGCCATAAGCAAGTAGTGTTTCCTCACAAATCTTACAAATCCTCCCTGCATGGAATCTAAGCTCTGATTTTAGGCAAGAAAACTTTCTTCATATCTTTCTTCAAGCACAGGGACGTTCACCGACATTCACTAACATATATAAACTCAAATGAGTATTTAGCTGAGTTCCAAAGCAAAAAAGCAAATATGCAGGAGCCAGTAACAAAGAAGAAACAGAGTTCTGAGTATATGGTCCCAACTGGGAAGATCTGGACCAGACAAACTGGGCCATGGAGCCCCCTTCTTCATCTCTTGGTATAAGAGTGTAGGCTATAAGCCTAAGAGTGACCAGAAAATAAGGACGATAAGCATAAATCCAAGTCAGTCACTTATTGTCTCCTCTGTGAAGTGAAGCTAGAATGTCTTAAGCCAATGTCCAGAAGTTAGCTGCCTACCCAAAGCCAGTGAGAAAGTGACAATTGAAAGAGGAGAACCCCAACAATGCACATCAACTGGTGTAGAATTCAAATACAGCACTATCCATGAACTACGGAAAATCTACCCATATTGGAACAAATTCAAAATTCCCCCCAAAATAGCTCCTTGTTGAAAGCCATGCAGGAAGAGAATGCCCACTGAAGATAATGTCAACTGCAAATGACCTCAAACATAAGAAGGGCATAACATGAGCACCACGAGAGTCCACAGACCAAAAAGTGGGAAAATTTAGACCCACAAAATTGTAGAAAGTAGCTAGTCTTTAAACTACATATAACAAGATTGTTTTACATATATTCAAAGACATAAAGGAAAATCATACATAAAGCAAGAAATGGAAAGGGAAAACATAGGGGAAGCAAGCAATTACAAAGCCTAGCTTTTAAAAAAAAAAGTAATCATTGAAAAAAATAGTTTTAATTTCAGTAGCAGGGTAAGATAGTTGGCTTGACACAGGAAATAAGAGAATTAGCACATTGGGAGGTAGAGGAGTGCTAAAGTACGTTTTCAGAAGGATTAAGAGATGGAAATATGAAAGATAAATTAAAGGTAGAGAAACTCAACCTTTTCAATTAAAAATCTAGGTGATGAGAACAAAGAAAGGTAGAAAGGTGATTTTTGAAATGTCAGTGGCTAACTAAAATATATTTAAAAATGAACACAAGAGCCAATAAACAAGATCTGTCTGAAAAGTTCTCAGCTACAACACGTAAGATTTGCTTCCTACCTTTCCCTTTGATTCTGCCTGGCACTGAATAGAGAAGGTTGGAACTCCAGCCACCAAATTGTGAGCACAAAGTGACCCGGAAGCCCCTGAAAAGGAATTGGTGGGAAGCCCATGGGTATTGTGGAGTAATCACACGAGCCAAGGTTGATGTGGGTCTGGTTTTGTTATTGAATGAAAAAAATAAACCCTGATGGTTAAGCCATTGTTTCAAAGAGCGTTCTACTATACATGGCTGACATAAGCTCTAACAGAATCAAAAAAAGGAGATTTTCAGGTATTTCAAAGCTAAGAATTCTACCCAAGGATCTTTACAGAAAGAGCCACTATAGGAGAACAATTAAGCCAAAAGAAATAAGTGGGATTAAGAAGCCATGATGGGTCTGAGGTATCTGTAGTTCATTGGTAGAGCACTTGCTTAGAATGTGCAAGGTCCTGGATTCCATCCCACCTTCTAAAAAGGAAGCAGGAAGGAGGGGGAGGGGAAAGGGGGTGACAGGGGAGGGGAGGAGAAAAGAGGGGAGGAGGGAGGGAAAGGGGAAAAGAGAGGGGAGGAGGGAAAGAGAAGCAATGATGAGTAAACATTAGTCATGCATGTTGGAAATGCTGAATCAGAATTGACTTTCTACAATAATAATTATTATTGGTTAATTGTTCATCATTTGTGCATAAAAATGAATTGAAACTACAATATTAAATGATAACCAAGAGTTTGGAGGAATGAGTGGAATTCAGAGTGAATTAAAGGACATTCAGCATTGTCTTATTTAGGAGGAGAGCAAAGACATTTTTTGGCTTTAGATTTTGGAAATGTAAATTTAGAAATGCTGGTAACTTCAGCAGAACTGTCAGAGGTTCTCTACTATTCCTACTGACACTTTTACCATTGTCCAGCACACCTGCAGAGAGTGTCCAGGTTTGGACACACCTGGGTCCTTCAGCACTGGCCAGAGAACAGGGCTTAGAGTAAAACTGCCAGTGAGGGACTGCTTCTGAGACCACTGAGACAGAAGATAGCTGCTAACTGTGTCTTTTTCCCTCTATGACCTTAGGTCAGTCATCTCTGTCTTGCAAAGTTGTGCATCTTCAGGATAAGGGATAAATAACTCTCTAAACCTCATTTCTTTCTTCATGCCATGGGGATCCTTACCACACATTTCTCTTTTATGGGGTTGCTTTGTTAAACTAAGCAGTGAATGCAAATGCTCCTTTCAGAGAACTGCTATGCTAATTTCACTTGCTGTTGTTATTTTTATCTCCTAATGCTTTTTCTGATGCTCTCAGAGAGCCTTTTCCATCCCAGAAATGAGACTTCCTTCCAGAGCATAGCCAACCACTTGCCTTTGCACCAACACTGGCTCTTTCCTTGAGCTGGCATAGACACTTCAATGAACCTTGAACAAATCACCCACATTTGTGATTTCGGAAATCATTGGCAGGGAATCCCTGGCTTCCTCTGAAGAAGGAAGAAGAACTAAAGTACTCCAGAGGACAGGAATAATCCACTGCAGGCCGAGAGGGATGGGGGTGAACCACAGAGTGGCCCAGAGAGAGCTGGGTGTGGCTGCCAGGGGTCTGCCTACTGGTTTGTTGTCTAGCTGACACCTCTTCACTTTTCCTTCTGACACATTTCTTATTTAAAGTGACACAAATTCCACTCACTGTATTTGAAGATGATTGTCTGAAAAAGAAAGCAGCTTGTTCTTTAAATTCTCCTGACCCACACTGTCTTGAATTGGAGTGCCTTCTCGAACACAGATGGTGCCAGGGCCAACTTCCTGCCAGCCACATGCCATCCCTGTTCTTGTTTCTGGGGAGGCGTTTGCACTCCTTCCTTGAACCCAGGGGAGCTTTCTGGTGATGGTAGCCATGTCAGCTCCCTGAATTCCTGGTTTCCATCTTCCATTATTTCCTGACGCAAAAACTCCCAAGCCTTTGCTCTCTGTGCCTATACAGGCTTGTACAAATGTCCCTTCTCCACCCACCTCAATTGTCCCTGTGCAAGTCTCTGGTGGGGATTTATAATTTCTTCCTTGGCCTGGGCTGCCCTCTCCTACATTGAACCAATGACCCAATTCTTAGCTCTTAGCTCCTCTGAGGGTGGGTTCTCATACCTCACTGGGCACCACGTTTCCTTCACAGGAAGCCAAGGAGAAAATCGCTCCCTCAGGCTGCACAGGTGGTCAGCAGCACCTCAGCTAGGGGATTGTTTTCAACATCCCAACCATTCTACCTGCTGAGCCACCACCTTCATAGATGGAGCAGATGAGGACTGCCATACCCTTCCCATGACAGGAGAGGATTTCCAACGAGGTGCTCCACTGACAGGCTTGCACTGTGTCTCTACAGCTGTCCTCTCTTTTGGATGGCAAGACCTTGGCTGATAGCTACTCTAAGCGTGAACTTCTCAGGCCAGCGTTGCTCCCATCACTCTGTATGCTAAATCCCTTAATCCTCATGCAATTGGAGACAATTAGCACTACCAGCAGCCCCATTGTAGAGATGGGGAAACTGAGACACAGAGAAATTAAGTTCTGATGGCCCCCAAGTCAAGGTGAACCCAAGTTGTCTGACTATTAAGGCCACTAGTTAACCACAGCTTCTCTCCACAGTGTAGGATTGTATGTGGGAGCCTGGGCCCAGAGCTTCCTGTGCACATGTGTGTTTTTCTATGTATCTATGCACACACACACACACACACACACACACACAGCTTTATCTCCATATCCATGGGTGTAGAACCCATGGATTCAGCCAATCATGGATCAAAAATGTTCCAAAAAATATCGCACCTGTACTGGACATTGACAGACTATCTTCTTATCATCATTCTAATAAATACAATAAAACACCTGGAGCATTTACATTGCACTAAGTATTGAGGATTTAAAGGATACAGAAGAGTGTAGGTTGTGTGCAAATCTATAAGCATTTTATGGAAGAGAACTGAGCATCTGGTATTTTGGTACCCACAGAAGTTGTGAAGGAAGACCCAGGAGACTGATGTCTGAGCTACTAGGCCTGGAGTCGGCACTCCCTACTCCTTCTCCATGGTCTGGAAGGCACAGGTTCTCCTTTCTCCAAAGGAGCAGTGATTCCTAGGATTTTATAGCATATAGACCTATTCTGGGGCAGCTAGGGAAAAGGGTAGAATCAAGAGGTCTTTCCCCATTAGAAAGGCTGTTGTGGATCTGGTGTCAACATCCTAGAGGATGTGGCCAATTCACAGGCCTCTGGGAAGATAAGACCAGGTGAGTTTTGCAGGTACCCTGGGAAATCCTGTTCGTGTGTGTGTGTGTGTATGTGTGTGTCTATCTATTGTCTATCTACCTATCTCTATCTTTCCTATTCTGTCTGAAACATGGGCAAGTCCTACACAACTATGTTCCTCCTCCTGTTTGAGGTTTTCAGTCTTCTACTGAAGTGCATTGATGAGCATCCAGAAAATGTTAGCATTAAGCAAGGGAGGGTGTTCTGCAGGGTGTGCTGAAGTAGATGGAAAATGCACATGCAAGGGTCTAAAGGGAAAAGGAAATAGAGATGCAGTTGAGAAATTCAATTTCAGAACAGCTGGCAGTTGGAGTGCTGAGGGAAGAGAAAAAGGGAAGGGAATGGAAAGGAAGGGAAGCCACTGAAGAGCTGTGACTGAGGACATAGACTTCATTGAAGCAGTGGGCTAAATGCACTGTGGGTGGAGGTGAGGGGAACTTCTAATATTTTGCACAGTAGGGCAGTTACAATCGACAGCACTTAATTATCTATTCCAAAATAACTAAAGGAGAGGAGTTGAAGGCTCCCAGCATATGCAAATGATGATATTTGAGGAGACAGAAGTGCTAACCACCTTGATTTGGTCATCACACATTATATACACATATCAAATTATAATATTGTGGCCAATAAATAAGTACAGATATTATGCCAATTAAAAATAAAAACGTTTTGAAAATTAAAAATAATAAAATAATAATTTTTTACATGTGGTGAGCAGCATGGGCTTGAAGAGAACAAGCTGGGGTGCCAGGAGCAGAAACGATTGATGCTACAAATGGTCAAGGCTGCAAATGAAGAACAAGACCACCAGTGCTGGGGGAAGAGATAGTGTGGCATTGAGAGATATGTCTCTTCATTACAGTTCCCTCTTGAGAGTGAGTTCTTGGAAGAGATGTATTCATATACATATAAAATGTATGACTTATTCTTATAAAAGATAACTCTTGATATCTTACAGGCTGAATGACAGTCTAATAAATTGCCTTTAATATAACCAGATGAAGTCTATGAAAATGTCAACAATTTATAAGCAAAGAGACCATGTAATTATCTCTGCCAACTAATAAAACTAATCCCAGTTTTATTTTCACATGGACTCTGATGGGGAAAATTATCACACGCTTAATGAACCTAATGGGATGTTCCTTCTCATACCAATTTTGTTCCTGCTTAGATTGTAACACTATCTCCCTGTTCATGCATCACGCCAGTTGTGGACATAGCCTGTCTCCCACAGCCCTTCTCGTTGAGGTGTTCCTGGAGACCTGAGAACCTCTTTGAGGAAGGGAGAGAGTGTGGGAAAGACACAAGCTATAGAAATAAACAGAACTGTTGAAACATCCTGTCTCAACCACTTAATACTGGTATGATCTTGGGCAAACCATTTATTTCACCAGGAACTCAGTTTCCCAATATATCAACAGGATAAACAGTGCCCAATTCAAAGGTATATGGTGAGGATTGAATGAAATAACATAAAAGGTACCCAGAATCATTTTGGTTTGAACTTGCATTGAAATATAGTTGGGTGTGAATTTAAATACACAGAGAAGAATGAAACTCAGTGACAGGTTAAATGTAATTAGCTTTATTTACCATAAAGATCTTTGGTAGGTTCTGAAACTTTTATGAACACTTTGAAATTACTGGCAACATATTAATCAGTGAGCATGTATGTGTGTGTATTCTATCTGGAGAGAGACCCATGGCTTCCATCATTTTGAAGGACAGTGGAGAGGGACATGTGAAGGAAAATGTGGTTGCCATAAAGTTAGATCGCTGCCAACTGGCCACCAGCTGCAGGGTCTTTGGTCTGTAAACAATGTCATAAACTCCTATGACTTCCCAGGGTGACTGCACTTCCAACTGACCAGGTGGCATAAAGACATGCACCTTTTGCCTTGACATGGGACAGTCTGGAAGTGTAATGCACCCAACACTCCCTCCTGAGAGCCTGATTACCTGATGTGCTGTTGTACATGTGGAAATCCAGCTTCTCCTTCTGTCCAACTGCCTCTTCTCTTCCCCTTCCATGAACAGCTACTGGTCTCTGAACCCTGGGCTCTACTTCAGCCTTTAATTCTGAAAAACCCCACCCATGAGAGAAAAGAAAAAGTTGGAAAAAATAGAATATATGTGAATTTGGAAGAGTTCAAGAAGGTAAGTGTGGTTATTAGGTCCAAGAAGAACAGAAAAGTACAGACCAGGGCAGAAACCATCCAGCAGAAGTAGCATCTAGCCCAGGGGCCCTCAGAAATCGCGGTTTCGTAGCATTGATAGGAAAGCTTTGGAGTTGATATTTGATAAGTCATTGGAGTGTGAAAAGGAAATAGCTAGTTACAACCCTTCTTTGGAGGCAAGAATGCTGGAGGAGAGGTCACAGGGTCACAGGGTCAAAGAGAGACCTGAATATGTTGATCATCTGTAGAGATAATTTTCCAAATTCCTTTCTTACAAACCACATCTTCTGTCTTAGGTGAATGCTGGAAAAAACCTTGGCAAAGGCAAGCCTTCAAATCTCCCCTAAATTATTGAATCAAGTGATGGGCTTTCAGAACATAGGAAGTTCAAAAGGCTGTCAGGTTGGAGCCAGACAGCTGAAGAATGTACATGTCCATAAGGGGAGGTGTGCATCCATTAAGATGTATCAGGTGGCCCTTATCAGAGAGCCCATCAGCCAGTCAGAAGACAGGTTATTGTGTGTGCCAGGTCGCTCAAAATCGGCCCCTCCAAAGTTAACTGAGAGCAGCGGGTCCAGCCCTCCTCTCAAACCTTGTTCAAACAAAGCACAGGACTCTGTGGTCAAGCAAGAAAACAGAACTAAAAGAAGATTCCACAATATAGCAAGGCTACGGGATTGCTGAGTCATAAGGAGCCAGAAACCTGTGCCTGTGATTTCTGCACTACTCTGGTTAGCAGGTATCATGAAGACAAGATTCTGTCCTAATAAGAGGAATCCTAGTTTGAACAGGTATGCTTTCTTACCTTGGTACCTTTCATGCAACTGAGACACACCAGAATTTTCTAATTAATTTTAGGTCAAAGGCAGAATGCAAAGATATGAATGATTTATGGAATAAATCTTACAGAAGTACCAAAACAGACAATTAGCCAATCTTATACTGCAAGAAAAACCTTCATTTAATTACACAGGGTATACATCATAGATGAGTACCATATTTGTGTTATGTCTCCCTCACCCTTCACTCAAGGTGGCCTTCAGCCACCATCTTTGTGTACTACTTCACAATTGCTGTACGAATGGTCATCTATTTTCTGCCCCTGAAATCACTTAAACACACATGTCACTATCAGACTCTTGTCATCCTACTTTTCCCATAGGCCCATCCCCTCAAGGTCTTTCTACTTTGTCTGTTTTTGGACCAATGACCTTTGGTATTGGACAAGTCCTCCCAGCTTTCAGACAGAAAGGGTAAAGGAAATGATCAGAGTTTTTAGGATTTGACAAATAGTAACAAGTCTATAATTCCTGATTCAAATGGAAGGTACTATGTTTCATTCAACTAATAACACCATGTTGACACCATCTGGACCCCTCTAAAACAACTATTTAATCTTCGTGGAATGTTCTGCAAAAGACAAGTCATCATTTTGTGTAACTTTAAGGATAAAAGTGGTTTTGGGATTTGCGTGGCCTTACAGTATTTGTACATTTGTTATTGTCTCATTCAACCCTCAAAGCAGAGCAGACCTCACATATACCTGATTATAGGTCAAGCCATCAAGGCTTCTGAAAGCCAAGAAAATCTCTTCTGCTTGAACCAGCTAGCCTGCAGTCAATCCTAGACTGTTCCAATTCCTACTTCTGGGCTCCCTGAGAAAATCCATGTCTTAAAAACATCATACAGAATTATCACCTAAGCAACCTTTGCAAACTGCTGTAACAGAACCACCACCAATGTACCTGTTTCCCCAAATAGAGATTTCCTCTTATGTTAGGCTCCTGGTTTAGAATTAGCCCAGAACTACTAAACTTTCATGGAAAGGAATAAAACTCAGGAAAAAATTAAAGTGCTCAAAAGGCTGTTTTATAAACAGACTCATAAATGAGCTGGGGACTTGGATTCCTGGTAGAATGATTGCTTTGGAATGGTTTCTCCCAAGAGTGCCCTGCTCTGATCTTGTGACCTGCAACAGTAAAGTCACACAGCTCAGAGGTTCTCAGGAGCACATAGTGGGTTGGGTTTGTAATTTGTATTGTGAGGCCAACCAACAAATTCTATTATTCAAACATGTGAAGCAAGCCCAAGAGAGGAGTACTTTAGACTAATCTTTTGCTCAGAAGCGACATTTGCAGCTCTTTTCACTTACTTTTCATTATTTCACCACTGGGGAACCATTTCCAGGAATTATTATGTTAAACAGTATATTAAAAATGAGTCTTAGTATTTTTTTGCAATAAATAACAATTCACATTTATTCTGACAAAGAAATGCTCACCAGAACCTCCTTCCATTGTCTGCCATAAAAAGCACAGGACTATTAGACATGATCAATAACCATATCCCAGGAACATGTGCATTTGCTATGTGCTAGTGCCTTGCAGGACACTGGGTAAAGACAGTAGAGGAAGACACAGGCCTTTCCTTCAACAAGCCAACAGTGGGGCTTGCAGAGATGTCCTGGAAAACAGAAAGAACAACAGTCTTGGAACAGACAGGTAGGAATTCAAACCCTGACTTTGTTCATTCAGTTGTAAGAACTTGCCCATTTTTTGTCTCAGTTTCCTTGTAAGTAAAATGAGAATATTAATGTAGATGCTTCAGGGTCTGGGTAATGTGGAAATGAAGACCACTCAAGTGAGCTGGCTACAGCAGCAGAGGCAGCCACCACCTCTTGTGTTTGACGTGCAGGAGGGAAAGCATCACAGTGATTATAAAGGATGACTTTAGGAGTGCCCTGGATAGACAGAAGATGTTGGGAATGCTGGCGAGATGCTATCCAGGAAGGGGCAACTTTATATGATTTGTTTAGGGACATATCTGGCTTTCTCAGGTTGGTCTTCAGTTGGAAGCTTGTGGATGGGGGATGGAGAGTAGAGAAACTGGCAGTCATGGGCCAAGTCCTATTCATTGTGGAATACTGGCTACAGAGATTGTGGATCAGAGTTCATCATTCCTCTGAGATGTCTCCAATGTCCATTTATGTATTCACTCTCACACAGTGAGTTCACAATCTCATATTAATTATTATATGACTCCATCAAGGAAGAAGGAAACACATGTTGAATTAAAGGCACCAAGTCTTTGGAAGCCATAAGAAAGGAGCTACTAACCATTCTGAAGAGTCTGAAGGTTTTAGCCTATTGTCAGGGCTGTAAATTACAAGTAGGATTTAAACAAGGGACAGAGGGAAAGTACAGTCTGAAGACACAGCAAGGCCATGGGCAAAAAGGTAGGAAGGAGGCAAGGAAGTATTCTAGTGATAGCTTTACCCTAGGAATGACATGAAATGTCCAAGTGGAAGGAAAGATAAATCAGCTTAATGGAAGGGGAAGAAAAGAGAAGAGTGAGTTTAGTGCAAGTGTGAATTTTATAAATAACAGGAATGAGTTGACCACTTTGGAATGACCCTGGCCTAAACCAAGAGATGCCATTATTTTCTTACAGCCTCGTCTGTCAATGGTCATTATTACAGCCCTGGCCTAATGCTCAATGAAGAGCAATGTCTGGGTCCTCACTTAGTATCCATGGGCCAGGACTCAGATGGACTGGTTCTAAGGTATCACAACTGCCCCATCCCTGGGCACTGCCAGAGAACAATGGCATTCACGATTCTTCTTTTCTCCCTACTGGGACAATTATGGATGTTGCAGAATTCAAGCCTTAAATTTGAAGTTTTGTTGGTTTACTGTGTAAGCAGGCAAAAGCTCACTTACAAAGAAGAGATGTTTTCAAGTTAACTTCAGTAGGAAGAGGACTATTGCCAAACTAGGCATGTGATGGGTTCACAGGAAGATGTGCATATTCATCTATACTCAAGGTGGAGGTCAAGGATGTATCTTGCATTTCATGGCTTCACATGGGAAGAGATTTCTCAATCTTTGTCTTATACATTATTGTGACCCTAAGTAATTTGCCTATACCTATTTGCACCCTACATATTAACTAGCTTTGATTTGCTTAATTTCATTAAAACTGTAAACTGATTACTAAACCCTATGTTCTGATTGAGTAATTTTCTGAGAATAAATGAGCTCCTAAGCAACCATTCTGGAGATTAAAAATGTACTGCTTCCAGGACCCTCTTATGTACTCCTGTTTATTTCTTATTTATAGTTCATGTGGTTGTACCCAGGCATAGAGGCCACTCTTATGAGCAAGTTCATTACTGAAACAGGAGACCTTGCCATCCTTATGAGTCAGATTCAGGAGGACAACATAGTGGAAATTTTCTCATGGATAATGTCACCTTAAGAGGACCCACCTTCTAATCTGCTAGCCTTGGACCAGAGGTTCTGTCTTTGTGTTCCCTCTCATGAATTCTGTCCTATCTTTTATCACTTAGCTGGTAGTGTTTTGGATTTCTGTCTCCTCCAATGGCCTGTGAACACCTGAAAGGGATTCATTCACTCCTCTAACAAATGTCTATTGACATCTGAGGGACCTAACACTTTTCTAGGTACTAGGAAAAGAACCAGAAGAAGTCAAGCACAGTAACATCTCTGAAGCTTCAATGTAGTGGGAGGGGTGGAGGCGATGGAGACAGAGATGATAAGCACAATTAATCTCAGACAGTGACCAGTGCTATTGAGGAAGACTGCTCCTAGAGCAGGTGAGCTGAGAAGACTTCTCTGAGAAGGCACTTTTAATGATGGGAGAAAAGGAAGCCACACATAGACCAGAAGGTCAGGTAGGAGAGCACACTAGCAGAAGAAATAGCCTTGGAGAGTACAAGGTTTTAAATGCCTGAGGGACAAGAAGAGAGCTGGAGGGGCTGATGACCAGTGTGCAAGGGTGGGCCTGGTTTAAAAGGACTTTAGAGACTGAGGGTGGCAGAAGAGTGGAGAGGGTGCAAACCAGAAAGGAGTTTGAATGTTATTCTAAATGCAGCAAAAGCCACAGGAGACATACAAGCAGGGGGACACTGTGATCTGGAATATGTTTCACTGTGATCAGTGAGTTTTTTTGAGGAGAATATGGACAGAGCACTCAGTACAGGAAGACCATTTGGTTAGCTAGATCCAAAGCTCAGGTAGTAATGGGGGCTGAATAGGAAAGGCAGAACAGATAGAAATGACTAAGGGCAGGACCCATTTGGAAGATATGGGTGGTTAGTAAGTCTTATTTATCTCTGTGCACCTGAGGATTTGAATTGCCCTACATATACAGTAAGTGATCAATAAGTGTGAATTGGAGATGCACTGGATTGAATTAGGTTGAAGAAAGATGCCTTGATTGAGAGAGTCAAAACTGAGCACATCTTTAATTTGTAATTTAAATATCAAGGACTTTGGATAAGAAAAAGCAACTCTTTTCACTCTGCAGGAAGTTCAGATCTAAATCATATTCAAACCCTTCAAATATGTTATATATATGTGTGTGTGCATATATATATGTATATTCATATATGTATATATACATTACATCACTTATCTGATCATAAGAAGGTCCTTTAAACAAAGCAATCTCAAAAGAAAGCTGCCAGTACTTTGTATAACTTCCATTTCCAGCTTTTTTATTTCAACTCTGGACAGAAACCAAGTGAGCAAAGAAAACTAAAAGAAAGCCCCAGGGTTGTATCATTGCCTGATCCTCATGCTGAGCAAGTTTCTGTGAAGGAAGAATCAGCCAACACTTTCCAAATCCTTTCTCTTCCTATTTCAGAAGCAGGAAACCCTAGAAATCAAGACATTGTTGGGGCATCCTTGTTCTTGGGCTTGCTATAAACTGACTAAATCTATTTGTCATTCTATTATGAATAGGAGGACAGTAGGAAGAATGCAGGTAAGAAATCCAGGAATATTTGGAGAGAAAGAAATCTACTAAGAGGAAGAAAGGACCACTATATTAATTACTGAGCTTGAAATCTATAGTACAGAGACTCAGATGGCAGCCATTTCTAGTCTGTTTTCTAAACTACATCAGGGACTATATGTTAGGTGACATTCACTTCTCCCTGAGTTGATTTCTATTTTGTAGATTAAGAGATCAATAAGAGGAAAAATGAAGGCAATTGTGTAGCATCTTGGAGCCAGTGAGTTCAGATTCAGGATTCAAACTCAAATCCCAAACCTGTGCTCTCTCCAATTTATCTTTCCCCTAAGCAAGTGTTGTTCTATCCCTAAATAGCACCCTGATGCCGTTCCAGTTAGCTCTCCTCTGGAAGCTGCCAGAGAGTGATTTTAAGTCTGAGAATCTTGAGATGAAAGTGAGAACTTGCCCAACAGCAACTAAGCAGCCAGGTCTGCTGAACTATTCTCTCTTGTCCTGACCACAATCCCCTCCAATGTTTCGAGGAGTATCAAGATGTTCTGAAGAAAACAAAAAGAGAAATTCACATCTAGTCTATGCTTTTTAAGAAAATAATGGCTAACCAATTTATGATTCATATTATCATTAAATGAAACCACTAAAGCATCAGCCTTAGGATTTCTCAATGTCCCAAGTAGAGTGTCCTGCTGCCCATGCACTTGTGTGAGATTGACCTCTTCCACCTCCCCAAAGTCTCCCACACCAGCTCTGCCATTTCTGCAAGTGACGCTGGGACTTCCGATTCATTTGTGTCTACATCACACATTCTTGGATGCATTTCTAAGATTGACTCATATCTGAATCTATCCTAGGTTATCCCCATTTTCTTGCTCAGAACAGGAACAAGGTTAAGGACTCCTGGGCAATTCTTGAAGCCAGATATTAAGACATTCCCATTGTTTTAGCTGGGGCCCCAGGAGAATATCTTCTGTAGGATAAATCTTTGGTGAATGTATATTCAATTGACTCTCTGAGTTCAAATGGCAGACAAGTGACTTTTTATTTGTAGAGACAGTGGTCATGTTTTTACACTTTCTCATAACTCACGCTAATACAGAAAAAACTAACACAGGCAGAAAGTAAAGAAGATGGAAAGCACAGAGGAAGGGAAAGAAGGGCATTCAAAAGAGAAGCACTTGAATTTGGTCTTTTTCAATAAGTATTAAAAATGGGGGGGGGAAGAGAGGGAGGTGGCCCAAACAATGTGTACCCATGTGTGTAAATGTAAAAATGATAACATAAAATAACAATAATAATTAAAAACTCATTTTACTCCCACTGATTGAGTGTCTAGCTGCCACCATGGGAAAGTATCAATGACTCCATCCCAGAAAAATCACACAAGAGGAGCTGGGGTAGGGGCACATGTATTTGGAAGAATGGACTTGAAATTGAGACTTACAGAATTCATACTCTTGTACTGTTGATCATTTTTCATAAATTCCCATTGTTTCCTTTGCTCAACTCTAAAAAAGTTATTGTTTTTTCCTCTACTCCCACCCCCTCCAATAAAATAAAACTAATATCATGGTGTCATTTGAAAATATATTTATGTTTGTTTTCCCTATAAAAAGAGATAATAATGTTATGTTCCAATAATATTAAGTTGCGATGTTATTTGCAAGATTGCAGAGCTTTTAATTTTCTGATTATTTCCACAGTGGGAGTTTCAGCCCAATTTCGACGAAGACACTTCTATCTGTATCTGTTATTTTTTTATTACAGCTAGAAGCAACAATAATTGCCTTTAGTGTAGGGAAACATCACAGAGGAGACAATTGTCATCCCCAAAGAGTAAGATTATCAGGGCGAATTTTAATGTAAAAATTTTGTAAATTAATTGCAGAGTCCTATAAATATTATATTTTACTAAAATTGCATTGGCTGCTGTGTTCAAAGAATTCATCTTTTGGGGGGTAATTCTTTTAAAGAAATATATTTCTTGAAAGCCACAGCAACAAAAAGTGAATGAAGCCAAGAAAGTACTAATAATTCACATGTAAACGATGTCTACAAGGATGGAGCTGATGCAGGCAGAGACTGTTGGGATTAAACACGGGCTCTCAAATTTAGCAGCTGTTTGTTTTTTAACTCTCTGTAACCTCTCTATATTTCAATTTATGCCACTCTAAAAAAGGTGACTCTGAGATTAAATTAAATAATGTGAGTGAAATGGCCTCTTACATACTTGGCATCAAGTAGGTAATAAATACTTTGCAGCTGTAATGACAAGGATGATGGTTATGTTGCATTGTTTCATTCACTCAGCACATATTGAGTGCCTCCTGTATGACTGGTCCAATGGTAATCCTAGGTATGATATTGATTATGCGATGATAATGATGATAAAGAGCTGTCTTTATGTTTCTGTGGTTGCACTTCCTGAGATAGTCAACCCTACTGCAAAAGAACTCAAGATAGACTCCTGCAGTGTTCTAGTTATGGCTATGAAAATACCATAATTATTCTTTGCTTGCCTGCAACTTGCCAAATGTTGCCTTCCTCAGCACACAATCACAAGCCCCTTTCATTCCTCTTTCCTTTGATTACTTGCCTTTAATATGAAAGTTTACAAATTTAAAACTTTAATGTCCCAGCCTCCCTTGCAGCTAAAATCTGTTAGGTCAACAAGTTCTGACCCTTGATATATAAGCAAATACCTAATGAAGATTTGTAGGGCTTTTTCTTAGGTTTTTTAGGGAAAACCCTATCTTAATATCCTCAGACTATACACTATTTATCTGAGAGGATCAAAGCAATTAGAAGATAGGCAAAAAGCGTTAGTGATCTACATGTTATCAGGATCTAGCACTGAACCTAATACCCAGTGAATACTAAGAAATAGGAGGGAAGGGAGAAGGGGGGAGAGGGATACAGGGAGGGAGGAGGGATGGAGGAAAAGAGGAACAGAAGGAGGGAGGGAGGAAGGGAAGCCTAGTAGATATGGGGTGTAGATATGATCTGGAACTGACCCAAAACAAACATGTCTCTATAGATTAACACCATCATCATTAGCAATCACCACAGCTACTCCCTGTGTCATTATGCATCTCTTCAAACAAGCATATGTGTGTTCAAGCTCCATGGGGTTTCCAGGAGATTTCTATTTGCACGTGCACAGGTGGATGATGATTGCTTGTATGAGCAACATAACTTATGAGAGTGAGCCAGGCGGGAAAATGATAGATAAACAAGAGAAATTTGGAGAATAAATAATACCTTTTGGACTAAGGGGATTAGTTTCCTTCAATTTTCTTACATACTCTGGTTATTTATAAATTATATTATATATTATATAATAACAGTTTCCAACAAAAGAATCAAGAAGTTTACATAAAGGTAAAGTCCTTCACAATGACTCTAGATCTGTCCCTAAGTTAACTGTTGCTGTATTTGAAATTTATCTCTCCAGACACTTTCTTATGTATTTTCTTACTTGTGGTATGACAGTTCTGGAAGCATCATATCACATATGAGCAGTGTGTGCATGTGTGTGGGTGTGCACATGTGTGTGGATCTGTGTGCATGTATGTGCATGTGCGTATGTATGTGTGCAGTGCTGTTGCAAGCTTCTATTTGGAGGCACACCCGAGTTTGAACAATCCCTTCCTTACAGGCACAGACGTGGCTCAACAACCATCCTAATACCCCATGAGCAATTTCATGATACCTGCTCATACTGTCATCAATGCTTAAAACTCTTAACTCCTAATTTTCTTCCCAATCTGAAGGAAAAATATGACATAATTGTTGTCTTGGTTTACATTTGCTCAGCGATATTTGATGGAGACTGTCTATTTCACATGCGTATTGGTCTTTTGAACTAGTCGTCATTGCTATCTCTCACATTTTTGTCTTTTTTATTGTTATTATTACTTTATTTATTGACAGGTGTTCTACATGTTTTCAGATATTTGATATCATTTCTTTACATTTTACATAGGTAAGGAAGTTTTATCTCTGGATTATCATTTGCCTTAAAACTTTTCTAAAGTATTTTTAAATGTTGATATTTTCAGGTAGATTAATTTTTCTTTAATAGCTTTTAATTGTGTCTTATTAAAAAACACATCAACATGAAGATCAAGAACATATTCCTCTAAACTTCTTCACAGTATTAGTAAAATAGCATAATAATTTATCTGAAAGGTACTTTTCAGGTCAGAACTGATAATTCCTTTTAAACCAATGACCTTAACCCAGTTCATGGGTTCCCAACCATTTGAAGTGCTACCATTCAGATATACTAAATTCTCTAAGCTATGTGAGTGTACTTCTGGCTTATTTATGGAATTTATAACATATTTTATCTTATAGATAATGTTTTTCAAATTTGTTCTGAACCCCCCATCACTCTTTCTTCTTTTTTAAAATTGCTTTTGGAATTTTTGTACAATTATTTTAACACATTTAAAACTAATTTGTTAAAGTTTCTGGGCAACCCCTGTTGAGGGTTGAGTGAATTGCACTAAAATAACAGATTGATTTTGGAGAAGGTTGATATTATTTCTTCCTACCCATAACCACAGTATTTTATCAATTTATTCTGATTTTCTTTGTCATTTATTAAAATGGCTATGAAAGTCTTCAAAAAGTGTGAGCACATTTTCATTTTAAATTTAATACTACATGTTATTGATATTACAGCTATTAGGGAATACTGTGATTAACTTTCCAAATTGGTCACTGATGTGACATTTGAGTGTTCACTGATTCAGGTCATTTTGCCCACGAGTACTAATAATAAGTCAGCTGATTCTTTACAACCATTACTTGCAAATTTTGGCAGAGTTGTTGCCTTTTAAAAGAGTGCAACTTGTTTCCTTTTGCTATTTAACTTCAAAGTCTGGGACTTCCTCGGCCCACCTATATCCCAGAACTATAACAGTATTTTTATGTTTCTGTAGGAGGTGACTGATACATATTTACTATACAAATGTAAAGAAATGCTACCATTGAATCATTTCATCCCTAAGTGTGTTATGAGGGAGGTTTCGGATCACTGTGATTGAGAAAGTTTTCTATTATTTTCAGCTCTGCTAGGAGTTTTTCTTGCTTCATGATTTTTGGTCATTTTATTGAATAATTTTCATTATTCTCTGGGATAGTAAGATGAATTTTATATCATAGAATATTTAATATAGTAACTATTGAGACAGATTTCCAATGCTAACTAATTTTTTCCATTCTTTAAATAAACTGCATCTGGTTAAGATATGTAATTTTAAAACACCCACTACTGAAGTAGCTCTTCCCTATCTCTTTCTTAAATAATTAGCTTAAGGGTAGAAATATGTAAGTATAAATATAGATAGATAACTAGATTATAAGCTCAAGCATTTTTAAAGCATAGAACAAAAGCTTGGAAGAAAATAAAGGAAAGATGATGATGCTTTTCTGGAGTAGTAGAATTATTGGGGCCTAACAGTCTTCCTTCCTCTTTTTCTAATTTTCTACAATTGAAAGATTTTAAACAATGGAACGAAGCATCTCACAGGTAATCCTCAGGAATCCTTATTGTGGGACTGGATGTCTCAGAGCATGATCACTTCTGACTTCATCCCCTCACTTGAGCAAGATTCCTTGTGAGATCATAAAGTTAGCCTTTTTATTCTTTTTTAGTGTTCTAAATGCATATCATGTTTTAGTTTCAAAAGCTTTTGAAATCCATTTGCCTTTGGTTGGCTCATATTTTAATGGAGATAAATTTTTCTTTGTCCCTAAAGAGTTCATAGTGTATAGGAAATGTCAACAGTAATTAGACCCAAAGATTAGGAAAAATGACGACACTGTATTGTTGGATAATGGAACCAACTCTGAGGTTGCAGCACAGAGGCACATCGGAGCTTCTGGAAGGTTCTTCATGTTGCCCATGCTGATTCCAGAGCCAGCTCATGTTCTCTAGAAAGACATGACGGAATTGGTGGACCCAGTGCTTAAAGACTTTGGATAAACTATAGAAAGACAGTTGCTTGGAAAAAACCCAAGCTTTACAAACCAGATAGACTAGGATTTTGTTTCTGCCTCCACCACCAGACATTAGACCTCATAGCAAGGTGGTGGGAAAATCTGCTGTCAGTGAAGGATGTTAGGACACAGTCTCATGGCTTGTCCTCCACAAATGGTCATCATTACCTGTGGTGATTAGTCAACCTAGTGGAAAAAACTAAACAATAGTATATATATGTATATATATATTCAAATCAAAGCTGTAGCTTGAATGACTGTTTTTAACCTTTCAGTCTTAAATCCTATCACAGCCTAAGAGATCTGAAAATCCTTCCTAGGTCAAACAACCTGAGACCGCGGTAAAAGTGGAATTTGAGGTCAACAGATCTTGTCTCAGTTTTAAGTGCTGAAATGTTTCTGGCAATGCTTTGAAAAGATCAGCTTAGCCTTTCAGAGTCAGTTCTTTTCTTCTGCAAAATAGTTTCAATCAAACGTATTTTATAAACTTTTTAGGAGAGGATAGCTCTCATCACTATTCATGTGCAATAATAAGCAGCCATTTTGAGTACTTACACTGTGCCAGGCATCGTGTTAAGAACACTTCATGGAAATATTCCTCAAGCAGCGCTGGAAAAGAGACACCATCCCCATCCTGCTTTATAGATGAGGAAGATAGGGAGCGGAGTTTTTGAGAATTTCCCACACTCCCAGGTGGTACAGCCTATCACTCAGAGCTCTGTAACAGAAGGGCAAGCATTGATCAGTGTGTGTGAAGTAAAACCAAGGCAGGTTAGATCAAAAAGAATTAACCTAGAAGGTAACACCCACGCACAGGAAATCAATGTGAGTCAATGCCCTGTATAGCTATCCTTATCTCAACCAGCAAAAACCCTTGTTCCTTCCTATTATTGCTTATACTCTCTCTACAACAAAATTAGAAATAAGGGCAAAATAGTTTCTGCTGGGTATTGAGTGAGGGGGAGGGAGGGGGTGGAGTGGGTGGTAAGGGAGGGGGTGGGGGCAGGGGGGAGAAATGAACCAAGCCTTGTATGCAAGTATGAATAATAAAAGAAAAATGAAAAAAAAAAAAAAAACAAGGCAGGTGCAGGAGGATAGGGTCTGTGGAATTGGCTTACAGACCAAGTTCTCTTACTTGTTAAAAACTTGAAGATACTTTTAAAATGGACATTTCTGCTTGGTTAGAACCATTCTTAGTGGTTGGCCAAGGTTGGTGGGTTTCCCAGTTCCCTCTCTCTCTCCCCAGTGACTGGTGCAGTAACATGAAGCACTTGGCTAGTTTTGGGTTGGCCTTCTCTTGCTCTTGTCGCTCTCCAATCCTGTCAAGGCTGATTGACCACCCCCTGCCATGGAGGGCAAGTCTGTGAGTCTGTGCATACAGAAATCATAGTCCTGTCACCTAAAGTAAGTCATACAAGGACTTGGTAATGTGGAATTTAACAGAAAGTCTTTGTAAATGCAAAGGTAAGCTTAAAATTTCTGTCTTTTATTTTTTTAAGATAGTTTGAGATGCCAAAACAAGGAAATGTGTTGACTTGAAGATGGACACTTTTATTTTTAAAATCTAAAAATGAATTCCTCTGCTTCCCATTGCCAAGTTTAAGATTCTGTTTCACAGTAGCTCTGATTGCTGAGACTTTTCCAATATCTGCTGGAAATGCTAGGGACCTCCTCAAACTTGTAGTCTGCGTGCTTTGGGGGAAGCTGCATTCTGACTTAGATGTTCAAACTAATAACTGTGGAAGGTTTAGAAATTCACCAAAGCAGGTTTTAGTTGGAAAATGGTAGAACTGTTACTAACAGGAAAAGTGGACCCTTTTAAAGGCAAAACAAGAGTTTGGGGCTTGGACTTTATTAACCTTATTCAGAATGCATCACCCTCAGAAGTCCTTCTTCCTTCCTTCCCTCCTTCCTTCCTTCTTTCCTTCCTTCCTTCCTTCCTTCCTTCCTCCCTCCCTCCCCTTCTCCACCCCTCAGTACTTGAAAAGGAATCCAGGACCTTTGCATTCTAAGCAAGTGCTCTACTACTAAGCTACACTCACATTCATACTTTTGAATGCACACTATTTCTGCCTTCTCTCTTTTTCCAGGATATGTCACACAGAGCTTCATCTTAGGCATGACTTTGTATTTGTTTTTTGGTTTTGTTTTATTTTGTTTGGAGGGTGATTGGCATGTTTCCCAATCATTTGGTCTCCCCATCAGACTCTGAATTCTGTCAAGAAGACACAGAATTGAATTATTTCTGTTTCCTCAGCAATTATCTTAGGCCCTGACACATTCTAATTGCACATAACATTTGTTAACTTTCCTGAGTTCAAAAAGTGACCTGTTGAGTCACAATGGCTTCTGGCCTCTCTCTTTCACACTCTGTTGAAACACATGGGACAACAAAGGCTGGGGATCTTTTGAGGATTTTGCACATTAACCCTCTAATCACCTGTTTTCATGCAGCACTGACTGGCTCTGTGTCACTTGTTATCTTTTCAGTGGCTCAAACACAAATAGGCATGACCAGTTGTTTCTAGAAGGCCCCTGGATCCTTCTAGAACTGCTTCAGCCTTTGGTGAGTGGTGGTGCCCCAAGGACAGCACATCATCTTCTGAAGTTTTGATTTCTTCCTGTTGAAAGTGGGTACCCTAATCATGGCCTTGTCTTCCCCAGAGACATACCACAGTCATCTGAGTCGTGTTTGAGAACGTGTATGATCGTGTGCAGAGGGCCTATCATCAGCCACAGTGAGAAGACCAGAGCCATTTTGCAGTCGGGTGTTCAGCATCCCATAGAGATAGGGAGAGGTAGGGATGGATAGAAGCAAATGATTACAAAAACCCAAATTCTCAAAATCACTCATGTTTAATAGATGAGGCACTGTCATTCAGGAAAGTGCTCTGTAATTACACATTTAGTAGAATTTCTTGGCCAAGGTGTGACCCACAGTTTCTGAGAGCCCTGTATTAATTCTTTCAGAAACACCAATGGATATTTCAAATGTTTATGGAGTCATACATGTTTTTAAAAAAATGCTCCTACGTGGACTCCACAGGGATGTTTTCAAAGGCGAGCAGGGACACCTCCGGTGGGGAGTGAAATGGTTTTAGGTGTTTATATTAATATTTTGAAAAAATTAACAAGTAGCTCTTTTTCCCACCATAAGGAGTTCTTTTACACGAAGGCAGGTCAGTTCTCCATAGACATTAGTGATACATTTCCTTCATAAATACATTTAAGTACTTTATCAAATAAAGAAATCAGTTTAGAAAAACAGTGTTAAGTAAATGATAAGATCTCAAAGGCATTAGATGAAGGATGAAAGTTTGGCAAACCTTGTTCAAATATATCTTCATTAAAACTTCAAGACAGAGGCATTATTAACCCTATCTTTTAATGAGGGGACCATACTCAGGCAAGAGATGGTACAAGATTCTTGGTGATTAAGACACAAAGTCAAGAGCAATCATAATTAGTTGCAACATTTCTAATTTTAAAACTGGTGTTGATGACCTTGCCCCTTGCTAGACTGCCTTCATTCACTTCTGCAATTACTAATTCACTAATTCATCTGATTGCTGTCTTCTCAGTTCTCAGTGGTTGTCATTTACCTTCAGTCACAGCAGAAATAACTCAGGGTGACCCAACTTGAATTGTCACCTTCTTTCACTTATCATTACCAAGGGTTCCTATTTAATATGACCACTTTGTCTTTTGCAAGAGCAGACAGAAAGTGTTTTCCCTGGTGAATCTATCTCTCAAACCTCACAAGTTGATGACTGAAAATGTCCTCTATACCGTGGAGAGTTAGCTTTCTATTTTGGGGAAAGTTGATCTCCTCAGTTCAAAGAAAAACATATTCAAAAAGGGACTAATACACACAGTACGGGCAGCATCTTGAACATCAGATACCCTAAAAAATGAAATGCTGATCTATGAGTAAAGAAATGAGAACCATATGGCTCTTCCTCCTTAATTGACATATGGGCTTTACAAAATAGGGAAAAACACACTTGGCAAAAAGCATTTCAAATTTTACTCAAACCACAAAACTTTAAAAATATCTTTAACATGTCTAATGAACCCAAAATGTGTCCTTGTTCACCCAGATTAATCTAACACCATTTGAATAAACATTTATACCTACTATGTGCCAGGCACGCACACACACAAATATGTAGGCGAAACCGTGGATGAAAGCAGATATATAACTCAATATAATGTGTTGATAGATGCTTGTGGGAAAGGCCCAAGGTCCCAGAGGAGAATGAAGCTAATTTTGCCCTTAGGATGAGGGCTGTTCTAAGAAGCTACTCAGAAGAGGTGACAGTTCATCAGGCCTTAATGGAAAAGTAAGAGCCTTCTAAGCAAGAAAGAAGGGGGAAAGCACTGTAGGCCAAGAGATCAGGAGGAACAAAGGTCCTGAAGACACAGGGAGGTCGTTAATTCAGGGGCTTCCCAGAAGACCATAGCCCAGAGAACTAGTGCTTGTGCAGACAGGAGGACGTGGGTGGAAGAGGAGAGTGACATGCTGACCTGGCAAGGTAACTCTGAGAATTTGAACTCAAACCTTTCAGTAATGGGAAAGTCATGAGAAAAAAAAAACACCCATGACATTTTTAAAGGGTTTCCCCAGTCTTTACCTCCAAGCCAAACTTGACTGAAGAAGAAACAAAAGAGTTCTTCGTTGCATTCTGGAACTTTCTACATGGATATTACAGAATGTGTGTGTGCATGTGCACACGCATACCATGCACCAGTGCTTTCAGATGTAAATCTTACTACATTTAGCATTGTTGGGAAGGTTTAAGCAAATGCATGACATCATCCGAGATAGACTTAAGAGCAATACCAAGGGCCTCACCAGACAACAAATAAAAACATGCAGGGCTTGAGTGACACCCACCTGGCAACACAGGAATGTCCGGCTCTGTTCAGCCCATCCCTGGACACTTCTGAGATCTTTCTCAAGCCCAGAGTTTTATGAAATGTTTCCTACTCATTTTTTTTCCTGCTGTGCTATTTACTTCCACTCATAGAGTAGCTTCGGTTCAATAAATGATGTGTTTGCCATCAGAACAATTTGATTCTCGTTCTAATTATAGCAACAAGCTGCTTCCCCTAAGCATATTATGGGTGTTTCATTATTTTAAATTGTTATCTTCCATATTAATTACAGAAACAGTTGATCTTTTCTGATAAGCAGGCAGCTGCAAATTCCCTTTTTATGTCTCATTGCAATAGGTGAGACATCAGGTAAAAATTAAATCAAGTCCTAATACAAGCCATGATGGAAGCACATTTAGGTTGCAATGTGGCATCTCCACTTGGCTGAGACTCACTATTTCCCGGAGCAATCTGGCTCAACCCGCAAGCAAGACACATCTTCCAGCTAGCTCCATGCCACTCACCATGACCCCAGAGTAGTCTCCTCTCAGAGGAAAGGGATCATTCCCACAAGAGTGAGTGGTCAGCCCCTGAATGGGGACAGCAGAGAGATGATGACACCCTGCACTGACCATGAGGTCAAGGTGGTGGGACATCAATGTTCTGGGAAAGCCACTCCCTACAAAGAGAGAAGCCAAGGGTTCAAGTGACTCACCTTAGAGGTTTCTGATTACCAAGAGCAGTGGGGACAGGTAGGGCCATCCCAGCACAGAGCTCAGAGCTCAAATATGCCCAGACAAGTCTCTTGCCCCCCGGGGGGGGGGGGGATGGGCATGTGAAAGGCTGACCTCAGGGGCAGAGGCCACATGATTCTGAAGTAGTGCTCTGCATTTGGTGTGACACTCAAACCATAGGAGGCAAGGTGAGCTATGGCCCAACCACACTTACAACTCTGCCTTAATTGTGTGTGTTCCATCTAACATGGAAAGAAAGGAAGAAAGAGAAGAATGAAAGCAGGAGGAAGGAGAGGAGACTGAGAGAGAGAGAGAAAGATTGTAAGAGAAGTTGTGTGATGAGGCATATGGTCAAAAGTCAAACTAAAAGAAGACAGAGAAGACCTTAATAAAATAGAAGGAAAATTAGTTCAGAACGTATACATTAGACAGTCCCTTGTAATTGTTAGTGTTGAGTAGAAAATTTAGCTCTGAGTTTCCCAACAACTAAAGTGAAGAAGGAAACACAATTAGTTATAAGATCCAGAGGAAAAATAGATGAAATGTCACTCAGAAGAACTCATGTCTAAACCAAATTTCTTCAAGGTGTCCTCACCAAAAGATGGAGGAGTTGTGAGTAGAATCAACAATATCCAATGGCAAATCTACCAGATAGCTCATGTCCGACATGCCTAGGTGGAGAATGGTCCTAACAGTAAGATCCACATCATTAAAGGTCCTCCATGGTGAAAGATGCTCTGCAACTCTAAATCTTCTACATGAGCTTGACCTTGAGTAAACGTGGAGTCCAGGAAGGGTTTGTAGACCGGGTGAGATACCTCCACTGCACAGAATCACCAGAATGGGCAAAAGATTCAAAGAAAAGCTGAAAGGCAGTGTATTTGGAGACAGTAGGACACATCTTCGTCCAACATTAGTATGTGAAAAGAAAATATATGAAAATATGCTTAATATTAGTAAGACCCCCCTCCCTGCAATGCTGTCCCATTGAACTTTGGGCGGGAGTGGGAGTGACTGTATCTGTACAGTCCAATCTGGCAGCCACATGTGTTAATCGAGCAATTGAAACGTGACTAGTGCAACAGTTTCTAATTTTGTTTCCTGTTAACTCATTGAAACATAAGTGTAAGGAGCCATATGTAGCTAGTGGCTCCTGTGCTGGATGTTAGGGGAGTCCACTCTCTCCCCTGCACCATGGCTCTGCATCCTCAGAGTAACCCAGTCCAGCATGCACCAACTGGCTTTCCTCCCCTCTCCATTCAAAGATGAACACACAATGGGAGCCAGCCCAGGATACTTGAAAGCACAGGGGACATGGGGCCACCAGAGCTGAGTTCAAATCTTGAGTCTGAAAGAGCATTGACTTAAAACATCACTTCTTTGAACTTCAGTTTCCCCATCTTGTCTCCTGATAGCTCCCAAAGACACTACTCTCAATACAACAAGTCACAAAAAGTCTCACTTACACATCCAGCCCTGCAAACAGAAAAACAGGTTTAAACAGATGGACCAGAGTAAGATCAGTGCTTCCAGATGGACCAGTGCTTCTGCAATGGAAACCATCAAAG
Organism: Castor canadensis; assembly: GCF_047511655.1. Lineage (NCBI taxonomy): Eukaryota > Metazoa > Chordata > Mammalia > Rodentia > Castoridae > Castor > Castor canadensis. The sequence continues at coordinate 11,530,220 of NC_133388.1, read as the reverse complement.
AAGTCTGTGCCCTTGTTATTACTTTCTTAACATCAGAAATGTTAATATTGGATTTGTAAAAATTATTTTAAAGCTAGTTTAAAAAACAATGTATCATACTTTTGTTTCAATTTTCTTTAACCACCACGTACTATGCATCTTTGAGACAGGGGTCATTCCTTCATCCATTAATCCAATGAGTACTTACCAAATGCCCACCCATCACCAGCTTTGGGGATCCCTCATTCTGGACAGGGTTCTCATGGGACCTGTACTTCTCTAACATGAAAGTCTCTTCTGACACTCAGCTCTCATCTTTAGGGAACATCCAATCCATGCCACCAAGTCCAAGTCCATACCTCTGGATGTTACTGAAGAAACACTTTCCACAGAGCATGGTGGACATCTGGGGAAAACTCCTTGATCAGCCTTGAAATGACAGCTGTACCTCCTTATGAAAATTCAAACAATGCTGAAAGGCAGGTGTGCAGTGTCAAATGCCTTAAAGATACTAAACAGATCTAAATAACCAGTGGGGAGTAAGGACCAGATTCCCTCCTGTGAGAAAACTGAACTTCCTGCTATCTGTTTTGTTCTCTCTTACAGGGGCAGCCACGCTGACCACCCAACCCTCACAGTATGGATGTTTAAGAACAGGATCTCAAGCCTCATCCAGTTATTCCTCTGTGTGAGTCATATGGCGGTCCCCAGTCACCCTCAGGAAATAAGAAAGCTCTTCAGTGGGTCACTTAGGAGGCCTCTTGCTCTGGCCCCTGTCTGCAATTACAGATCTGCCCTTCTTAGTCTGCTCTTTGCCTCTCCTGTCCTGTCTGTCTCTCAGGTGGACATGCTAGGCCACCTCCACCTGACTTGCTTTCTCATCTCTCTGTGCTTTCAGGCCTTGCCCTGGCCTCACATCAGCTTCTGCATTAGGATCTGAGTCATCAGCTGAGCTGGTCACGCTACCCTATGGATTCACATCACCCAGGATTAAGAACTCCACTGGATTCCAGTGATGGACTTCCATGACCATTGGAGGATAGGCACTTTGGAATTAGGGTCCAGCCTGAAAACACTACTCACCTGGCTTTGCTTCTTACTGTGCTGCTAGCATATTTCCAAAATTTTCTTACTTCATCCACAGCAACCCCAAATTCCCACAATGAAATAACGTAACCCCTGTTCAACATTCCATTTGTCAGATGTGGACACTGAGGTAGAAGCAAGGTTGTGCCCAGTCAACATGGTTTTAGGTGACAGAGCTGTGTTCTGACGTCAGGTGGAATAAACTCAGCACCTCAGTATACCGTCTCTCTGCTTCTAGGACATAGCCCAATGACTGGTGCAGAAAGATTAGCAAAGAACAGTGTGACTCTGACTAAAGAAAGAACCAAAGGGCTCCAGGACCAGGCCTGTGGAGACCTCCTCATCCCACCACATGTGTTGACTAAGCAGCACGGACTCAGCCCAGCAGGGTTCCATGTTCCCATCCCCATATCCAACCCACTGTGTACCATGTGGTTCACCATGGACTTCATCCTGCCCAACTTGATTTCTTATTCCTCTGAATAAGGGATTCCTCTGAGAAGGTCCAATGATGTCCCACTTTCTCAATGACATTGCAAGATCATTATTCAAGGCCTCAAACTTCCTTCCCCGTCCCTTAAAATTCACTTTAACTAGCATGGTTTGATTATCAGCCACAGGCTCCCACCACGAGCACTTTTCTATAAGCTCTTCATAGACTCCTCCCCCAGATCCTAGAAACTCAATATCATCTTCCTAATTTGGCAAAAGAAAAATTAGTTTTGGAAAGATCCATGTCATGCAACAAAATGTGGCAAAGAAGTCAATTCCATGCTTATGATTCTACACCCAGGTGCAGACAAGAGTCACCAGTGCCAGGGAACAAATGGAAACAAATGAACTAGGCAAGTATCGCCCTTCCCATCACTTTTTAGTGGTGCCCTTCTTTATGTGTTCACCCCTATTCCTGTTGTAATTCTTGCAATATTTTGTTTCATAATAAAAACTTACTTGCTTTCTTGCAATGCATAAATCTTTACTGGTTTCTGCATCATCATGAAAGAATGGTATCTTTTAGACCATGATACACTCCCTCCTATTGTTCTAGAAATACTTTCCTGGCTCTTAGCATAGTTCACTTTCCTCTTAGCTCACTATGGGGACAATGACAGAGCAGATAAAACTGTAAAGCCATAGGAGGTGAAAAGACAGTGAGAGGTAGTGGGGTCTAGGGCAAAGTAAAGAGAACAGGCTCTGTCTACATGGCACAACTGGGATTAAGATCCAGAGGACTGTTGTCTCAGGATTTGGGATTTCTTTGTCTTCCCACTTTTAAAGAGACTCAGGAAATAAAGATCTGAGGTGAAATCTAGGTGTGACTCTTACCAAGTTATTAGAATGCTTTTCCTTCTTTGTTTTTATATTTCATTTTTTTTATTTAAAAAAGGCCAAATAAAACACATCCATGAGCTTGTTTGATGTTACTATTAGTGACTGCTCACTCTCCACCTCATTGACGTGACCTGCCCTACCTGCCTTATGAATTGGCACTTATCTTGTTTATTTCCTACCTGAGACTCAACCATGAAGTCCTTGAGGACAGCCATGCTGCCTGACACAGTTCCACAGCCTGCACGGTCTCTTCCAAGGATTTCTGTCCTGATGTTCTCTGATTTATTGACACCGTTCCTCCACATGAGCTGTCAGAGTAGACAGACACCTATTTCCTAGTCATCTGTCAGGCAGGATGTCTATGCTAGAAATCTCATACACACTTTATCTTACTTGACCGCCCAGCATCACTACAAGGCAGTCATGTTCCCATTTTAAAGATAAGAACAATGAGGTGAAGAGAACTGGAGGGATGCCTGCGTCCCAAGTCAGCCTATTGATCCAAGTCTGTTTAACTCGAAAGAATGCCTCCCACAAACACACATAAACAACTTATGTCCATACAGAGGCTAGTATTCCACAAGGACTGTGTTTAAAAACATCTGTTCCTGTTAAGTGGCCCTTAGAAACACAGACATAGAAAGACTGAGCCAAGTCCTGCACTGTGATTAGAGTCTGTGTGGCTGCACCTTGCCACTAGGCAGCTTGCAGATACAGGGTTTGAACTGATTGCTTCAGTCCACAAGTGAGAACATCTTCATTTAAAATGCCAAGAGGCAGTTGGGCATGGTGGCACACATCTATAATCCTAGCACTAAGGAGGCTGAGGTAGCAGGATCTCAAGTTCAAGTCCAGCCTGGGATACATTGAGAGACCTTGCCTTAAAAAAACCTAACTGCTGGGCACCAGTCACTCATGCCTGTAATCCTAGCTACTTGGGAGGCTGAGATTGGGAGGATCATGGTTTGAGATCCCATTTCCAACATAATCAGAGCAAAATGGACTGGAGGTGTGTCTCAAGCAGTACAGCTTTGCAAGCATGAAGTCCTGAGTTTAAAAAAAACTAATAAACAAATAGCTGAAAGGTAAATTGACTCCTCCTCATATAATTCCACTCAGAAACTCTTTAAAGAGAATTTTTCTCCATCAGTCAGAGCACATTGAAGAAACAGGAAGAGAAGATATAGCAAGTGCCAAGTGGCTGGTTAACTGACTGACGTTTGACCTTCAAGAGGACAGGAGTCAGGATCACTGCAAATGACTGAACTTCCCAACCCTCCTGACTTCCATCCAACCCCCAGAACTCCCCAAGAATATCCACCATGAAATAGAACTTGTCCCAAAGAGCAACTGGAATCCCAGGTCCTGCCCTCAACAAGGCAGCCATAGTGGTGAGGCTTTGTACAAGTCCTTTGCCTCTCTGGACCTGCAAGCTACTACTGCTAAAAACCTATGCATGGCAGGAAGCGAGTGGTCATGCTGTCTAAAACGCACACCAACTCTTTTGGCTTAAGGTTCCATTGAAGTCTTCCCAGGCACAATTCTGTCGACAGACTCCTCATACTGATGGCCTCTTTTTGCATATTCTTCCTCTTGAATACCTGGGCATAGCAGCCCAGGTCTCATTTTTGTTTATAAATAACTGTTTTTATGAAATAATAATGGTAAATACTTCTGGGTGCTTTATTATTATTTTTGGTAGTAGTGGGGCTTGAACTCAGGGTCTCACACTTGCTAGGCTTGCTAGGCACGCACTCTACCATTTGTGTCACTCCATCAACCCTTCTAGGTGCTTAATATCTATTAATCTTCACAACAATCCCATGAAGCAATACCTACAGAAATAGACAATCATCAACCATCTTGCTCAAGGCCACATAACTAAAGAATCTCAATCTGTGTGACTTCAGAGAACTTGTTCTTTATCAATATGCTTGTGAGCCACAGCCTAGAGTGACAGTGGTAGAGAAGGCTTTTTCATAAATTTGAAAAATAAAAGTGTTTTCATTTTCTCGTTGCTGTAATAACCTTGCGAGAGATAGAAATGACAATCTATTTTCTAACTGAAATTGTTTTCCTCAATCACAGGCTCACTCTTAACACTTGTTGGCTATTATTGTAGGGTTGCTAATGAATGTTGACCTTCCACTGTGGCTTCCAATAAAGCATTCTCTTAAATACAGCAGTGATGTGTTGAATTAGTAGGAGGTTTCAAATAAGAGGATAATGTACGCTTTGCTTGGGCGGTCCCATTCATTAGAATTGTCTTGTTACCTATAGAGTTAATGGAATAATCCTCACTCAGGTTTAATATTTTATTACTGCAAGATGCCAGCATATTGTCACTCACTACAGTATGGCTCTTGGCCATATTATAGTTGAGTTGGTCACTTCATGCTGAAGTGTCAATTCTTTTAAAAATCTCTTGAATGTATCCCTCAACTCTAAATCACCAGCCCTGTAAGTGATCTTGTCTCTGTATGTTCTCTTGTCTTGGCTGTTGCCATGTCTGATTGTCACTCGATTTCTCTCTCACTTTACTAGCCCATCCTCCCACGGCCACCAGAATGATCTTCTCAAAGCACAGATCCAGTGTGGTCTTCCTGATGTAAGGCCCCTTCTGGTTCTCCACTATGCTCAAGAAGAAGTAGTGCACAAGGATCCCTCAGGGACCTGTTTCTCCTGCTGGTCTCCACCAGGCTCCCGCCCTGAGGGCACTGGGACCTGTCCATGAGGTCTAGAATCATCTGCTCTCTCTTGCTGGGATGCTTTTGACGCTCCAATCTACTTGCCTATGTTGGATCAGAACGACACACATCCTCATTTCTTGAACAGTTACTAGGCGCCATGAGCACACCACATATCCTTGTTTTCCTCCATTCCCACTCCAATGCATTCTTCACAGTGAAGACACCCTCATAGTACCACGCACATATACCCAAGACCCCTAGATGTCTGAAGAGTAGCGCTCACTTCCTCTTCCCACTATACCTTGAGCTCTATTTTAGCACTGGGATTGAAGTCAGACTTCCTAGCTGCAGAGTCTGAACTAGGATATTTTTTTGCAAGGCGCTTACAGAGGGAGAGCTCTCAGGTGAAAGAATAGGGGAACTGACTACAAGACAGTGCAGAGAAGAAGATGGGATTTCAGCTGGTCCCATGGGCAGCTCTGAAACATGAACTGACCCAGGCTTTCCTGCTCCCTCTCAATCAGCCCTTGGCAAACAGGTGAGGGCAGGTGTGTCATCTTGAGTGTCACAGGGCAGGGCAACTCCATTGGCTGTGATAAATTCCAGGAGAAGTATGAGCTGGGAGCCATTAGCAGCCTGCAGTCATGGCAGGTGAAAAATGGTTACCCCAGACTGGGAGAGGTGATCTGGGGTCTATTCCAAACTGTGCTTCAGGTTATAGCTCTGTGTTACACTGGTCCCTTCCATTTGCCTGTGACACTCTTAAGGTAATGAATGTGTCTACTTTGATGTTTAACACAAAGTAGGAGTTCTATATTAGCTATTTTGGCTTGAAGAAAAACTTATGCACACTAAAGGGTGGATCTATGTTCTAAGAATTTAATAAGATGTCAGTCATGCCCTAGACTTCCAGAATCTTGCAGTCCACTGGGGGAGATGGGGACCATTCCTGCTGCTGAGAACTGTGATTGCAACTCTCCACAAGACTGTGTTAAAAAAATGGCACTCACAGAGCTGCGTTCCAACTATGTGTGAGTCACTGGGATTGGCCTTTGTCATATGGAATATGTATACAAGTCAGTACTTTTTTTGTGATGGGACTGAGGTTTGAACTCAAGGATTTATGCATGTGAGCCATACCTCTAGTCCATTTTGTTTTGGTTAGTTTTGGACATGGGGTTTCATGAACTACTTGCCCGATTGGCCATGAACCTTGATCCTCACAATCTCAGCCGCCCAAGTAGCTAGGATTACAGATATGAGCCACTAGTGCCTGGCTGGTATTTTCTATAACCAAAATAGTTGCTGAATGAATGATCACAGTTTTATGCACTCTCTTGACTTATAAAAGAGAAAGTTTGGCTAGACAAGGTGGCTTATGCCTGTAATCCTAGCAAATGGGAGGCAGAGACCTAAAGGATCACATTTTGAGGCCAACCCAGACAAAAAGTTACGGAGACTCCACCTCAAAAAACGAGGTGGTGTGCAATCCCAGCTATGCATAAGGTATAGGTAGGAAGAGTGTGGTCGAAGGTCAGCCTCAGGTAAAAAGCATGAGCCACATCTGAAAAATAACTAAAGTGGGCTGGAACTGGGAGCATGGCTCAAGTGGTAGAGTGCTGCCTAGCAAGCATTAGGCAAAGTACTGCCAAGAGAGAGAGAAAGACAGACAGAGAGACAGGGAGACAGAGAGTCAGAGAGAGAAAGACAGAGAGAGATCCCTGAATGCTAGGTCAAGCCAAGGGCTCTCCTCTGTAGTAAAGTTTGTTAAAAAAAAAAATGAAAAAAGGTTGGAAAAGCCAAATGATCCACGTAATATTATATATACAGAGCTGTGAGGTGACGGTAAAAAGGAAGAAATGCACCAGCTGTGTGGGCTATGTTTGGAATTGCAAATGTGATAGTGAGAAGAAAAGGGGAATTTTGAGATATTTGATACATATTAATTATGTATTCTTCCTCTTTTTGATACTTCTTTAAGAGGACACCTGCAGCTTCATTTTCGGTGGCTGGAATCTTTTGTTGGAATGTTAACAGTGTGTGGAGACAGTGCCACAGAAGGCCCTGGAATTTTCTTGGGTCATGTCAAGAGTATCTCACAGCTGTGGCCTGAATGTTGGTGTCCCTGTAAAGTTCCTGTTGAAACAATCACCAGCATGATGGCATTGTCAGGTCATGAGGGTGGAGCCCTCAGAAGTGGGATTAGTGACTTTCCAAAGAGGCTCCAGAAACCTGCCTTGCTTCTTCCACCATGGGAGGACAAAGCTAGAAGGAAGTCTCTATAAACAAAGAAACAAGGCTTACCTGACACCATGTCTACCGGTGCCTTGACCTTGGGCTTCCAGAACTATGAGGGGTAAGTGTGTGTGGTTTATAAGCCATCCAATGCATGGTAACCATCAGTTTCAGAATTTAACTCCAAGTTCGTCAGACTCCAAATTCTTGTCTGAGGAAGAACCAAATTCACAACATGTCTGAGGAAGAACCAGTAGACATTTGGCTCCATAGATACTTCCTGGAGGAAAATGCAGGTAAACTTATAGGTACACAGTCTATAAACTCAGCTGTAGGTGGTCCTCAGCAGAGACAGGTCCCAGTGGCATAGGGTGAAAGCAGAGACTTTATCATAGGGAATGGAGCTGCAGAGTTTGGTCCTCATGGCTCATCGCAGTTCTCTGACTTTCAGAGGCCACCTTGGTAAGGAGTAAATTGAAGATAGACCATGAAGGAAAGGAAAAATTGGGTAAAACTATTTATGCACTTATTTACTTATTTACTTACTTACTTATTTTAACAGAATTAAAGGTCAAACTCAGGGCCTCACACTTGTTAGTCAGGCTTTCTGCCACTTGAGTCACTCTGACAGCCTTTTTTTGGTTTGGTTATTTTTGAGATAGTGTCTTAATTTATGCTCAAGCTTGTCTGGACCACGATCCTTCTATTTATGCTTCCCCACATACCTGGGGCGACATCACAACCAGCTATTAGTTTAGATGGGGTCTTGTGAACTTTTTACCTGAGCTGGCCTTGAACTGCAATCCTCCCGATCTCTGCTTCCCATGTAGCTAGGATTACAGGTATAAACCTATGTGTGCCTGGCAAAATTATTCTTCCTTTTATTTTTTGCAGTACAGTGGCTTGAACTCAGGGCCTTCACCTTGAGCCACTCCACCAGCCCTATTTGTTGTTGTTGTTGTTGTTGTGAAGGGTTTGTTGAGATAGGGTCTCTTGAACTACTTGCCTGGGCTAGTTTCATACCATGATCCTCCTGATCTCTGCCTCCTAAGTAGCTAGGATTATAGGCATGAGCCACTGGTGCCCAGCACAAAATTATTCTTAAAGGCTCAAACCAGATTAGTTGACTCCTATGTGGACAAATTATTTCACCTCAAGAATGACTGAAAATTGTTCTTTCTGACTCGCCTTGCTTGGGGGGTTCACTCTTCCCTGTTTGACTTTGGGGCTATGTTCACAGAGCCTTCAAGACTAGGAGCTGGAAGGATCAGTGTTTCTCCTTCCTTGACCTCTTCTTTGGTTGGCCATCCTACTCACCTGTTTCAACAGCTTAGCCTTACCTAGAGAGCTACATCCCATTTAGAAAATGGAATTTCTCCGTGAGAAAAGCCCAAAGTATGATAGAGTGGGAAGGCAGCTGAATTTGGAATTAGACTCTGAAAGTTACCAGCTGTGACACTGGGTGTGTCACACCATCTCTCACGCCTTTGGCTCCTCCTCTATGATGTGGGAGGATGGATGATCAGTCCTGGCCCTTACCTCTTCACAGTGTGGTTAAAAACGTGAAATTAAATAATGGACAGCAGCGCTATGTGGAACTGTCTTGCACATGCAAGTGTTTGTTATTAATTACAGTTTGGTTTCAAGCATAAAGTTGTTTCCCAAAGCTTAAATAATAAGCACCTAAAGAAGCAAGAGGAGAAATATATATAGAAGAGATGTTTGCTTTCCCTTGCATGAATTATCAATTTCTCTCATCTGGTGTTTCGATTAATAAGGTGTGTGATTTTTTAATTTAAATAAGGTTAAGTCTCTAGAAAGAATAATAGCAGAAGAACACGAATTATGTAATAAAAAAAAAAAAACACCCAACAAAGGTCGAGGTGAAGTGGTTATCTGGAAACAGAGATTCTTGATAAATTCTTGAAGGGGACACACTGATTACTGGTATTGTTAAGGTTTCAATTTTTCCCCACTTTAGATAATCTTCACCTATTTTCATATTCATTTTAGGACTTTATATCTTTTGCACATTGCCACAGATTTTTTTTTTTTGTCATTCTGTTATGTTCTCTGGCTTCATTGTGAAGCAAATGGCCCCTGCCAAGGGGCCAGGGAGGCTCTTCGTGTGTGCTAGGAAGAGGCTAGAGCCTACTTCAGAATCCTGAAGACCTGGAGCTGACCATGCAGTTTCCCAAGGGAGGACACAGGAAGTCAGGCCTTCTTCTCACTCACTGCTCACATTTGGCCCCAGGAAGATCTCCAGATCCCTCTCTCTCACCTATTCCTATTTCTCCAGGCCTGAAGCAAACAAACCTCACATCCCTGTGGGGACATTGTAACCATCGCCAGACCAATGCCCAGCCTCCAGCACAATCATTGCAGAACCTGCCCCATTTCCCAGCCCTAAAACCCTAAATATACAACACAAAAAGTCTTCCACTCTCTCCCAACTTGGAGAAACAGGAATCACATTCATTCTCTCGCCTGAAATAAATGGAGAAAAAATCAAAAATACTGGTTTTCTTTTCATTTTTATTACAATATACTCATTGTACAGGGAGGATTCATTGTGACAATTCCAAATAGACTTGCATTATACTTTGGTTAGATCATCCCCACCATCCTCCCTTCTCAAACCCCATCCCCTCCGCACTTAAAGCAATTGCAAGAGGTTTCATTGTTCTATTTCATATAGGTATATGAAGTCTATCAACCATATGCCATCACCTGCATCTCCTCCATTCACCCTCCCCCCTCCCCCAAATACCCTCCTACTATACTATTTTACAGTTCCGTTTTTCATTTTTTATTCCGGAGTCAATGTTCAAAGTGGTTTCTCCATATTTCCCCACTGTGGTACACTTTAGTCAGTTCAACCCCTTCTATTACTCTCCCTTACCCCTTCCCTCCCAACCCCCATTCGTCATCAGCTTTAAGTACCGTTAAGTCCTCTACCTGCCCTGATGTAATGTACTTTGATATTGTTGATGTTCTATCGTTCTCTTTTCCTTTTCCTCCTCCCCTGAGTTCCAAAGAGTAGTTCCACTATTACATGTTCTACAATAAATGTGTATTTGGTCTTGAAACAACAGTTGTAAATACATTTACACAAGCCAAAAAAGCAGGGGTCCTTGAAATATGGGCAGTACATAAAATGAACCCTATCATTTCCCCAGCTTACCGTTTTGAGAAAGCTTTTAGAACATGGAAATGTGGAGACAGGGTGCAGTGGTCTATCTTGAGACTATGCAGCTAAGAGGCCAGGGAGGGCGGGGTTGCAAGGGTTTACAGAGCAAAGCAGCCATATGAATTTTAGGGTTGATTTTTCTATTTCTTTGAAAACTGATATTGAATTTTATGGAAATTGCATTGAATCTCTAAATTGCTTTTAGTAGCATAGTCATTTTCACAATGTTAATTGTTATGATCCGTGACCATGGGAGGTCCTTACATCTTCTAGTATCTTCTTCGTTATTCAATATTTTGTGGTTGTCATTGTTAAGTCATTTTATTGCTCATTTTGTTCATTTTATTGCTAGGTATTTAATTTTTTAATGGTATTGTTTTATTATTTTCCTCATTTCTTTCTCAGCCTGTTCATTATTGACATCTAAAAACATTCCTAATTTTTTAATGTTGATTTCATGTACTGCAACTTTGCTAAAAGTGTTTATGAGATTGAGGAGTTTTTTTGGTGAATTTTTTAGAATTTTTAGGATTTTTATCATCCTCAAATAGGGATTGTTTGAATTCTTCCTTCCCTATCTGAATTTCTTTTATTTTTCTCTTTTATCTTATTTCTCTGGCTAGGAATTCCAATACTATGTTGAATAAGAATAAAGAGGGTACACTTTTGTCTCATTCCTGACTTTAGAGGAAATGGTTTCAGTTTTTCCCCAAGGAGGATAATGTTGGCTATTGGTTTGTCATATACAGACCTTATTATGTGGAGGTATGTTTCTTCTGTTCCTAGTTTCTTTGGACCTTTTATATGGCAGTGATATGGAATTTTGCCAAAGTCCTTTTCTGCATCTACTGAGATCATGTTATTACTATACTTGATTCTATTTATGTGCTGTATTACATTTATTGATTTGTGTTTGTCAAACCATCCTTACATTCCTGTAATGAAGCAACTTGATCATAGTGTAAGAATTTACTTTGCAAATATTTTATTGAGAATTTTTGTGTGTATGTTCATCAAGGAAATTGGTCTATAATTTCTTTTTTATTGTGTTGTGCCCTTATTTGGTTTTGATATCAGGATTTAGTTTCATAGAATGAGTTTGGTAGTGTCCCTTCCTTTTCTATGTTATATAATAGTTTGGGGAGCATTGGTGTTAGTCCTTTAGAGGTCTGGTAAAAGTCAGCAGTGAATCCATCAGGTCCTGGCCTTTTCTTTGGTGGGAGACTCTTTATTACTGCATCAATTTCACTGTTTGCTATAGATCTGTTTAGGTGGTCCAATTTTAGTAGGTCAAATGCATCTAGAAATTTATCCATTTATTCTAGATTTTCCAATTTATTAGAATACAAGATTTTGAGGCATTCCCTTATTACCCTCTGAATTTCATCAGTGTTTATTGTGATTGCCCATCTTTGTGTTTAATTATTAGTTTCGGTTTCTCCCTCTTTCTTCTGGTTAGTTTGGCTAAGGGTTTGTCAATTTTGTTCATCTTTTCAAAGTACCAATTTTTGTCTCATTGACTTTTTGTATTGTATTGTAGTTTTAGTTTGCATTTCACTAATTCCTGTCCTGATCTTTATTATATTTTTCCATCTACTGCTTTGTGTATTGGCTTGTTTCTTTTATTTTTTATATATGAGGTGCATTGTTAATTTATTTATTTGGGATCTCACTAATATTTTAATGAAGACACTTATACAGCTATAAATTTCCTTCCCATTACTACCTTTGCTGTGTCTGAAGGTTCTGGTACTTTCTGTTTTCATTTTCCTTTGATTCTAGGAATTTTATGATCTCCCCCCTTATTTCTTTGATGATCCACCAATCATTCAAGAGTAAACTTTTCAGTCTTCATGTGTTTATACATATTCATTAGTTTCTCTTGTTATTGATACCTAGTTTTATTCCATTCTAGTCTGATAAAATCCAGGAAGTGCTTTCAATGTTCTTGTATTTGTTAAGACTTGCTTTATGTCCCAAGGTAGGATCTATTTAGGAGAAAGTGTGAGGGGCTGCTGAGAAGAATGTGTGTTTTACAGCTATAGAATGCAATATTCTGCAGATGTCTTTTAAGTCCATTTGATCTATAGTGGCATTAATTCTGAAGTTTCCTTATTGATTTTTTGTCTAAATGGTCTATATATTAATGAAAGTGAAGTGTTAAATTCACTCACTATTATTGTGTTTGCTTTATGAAATTGGATGCACTGATGTTTGGTGTGTATATGTTTACAATTATTATTTCCTCCTGCTGGATTGTTCCCTTTATCAACATGAAATGACCATCTTTGTTTCTTCAACCTAATTTTGGTTTGGAGCATACTTTGTTAGATAAAAGTATAGCTACTACTGTGCTTGTGGGCTCCATTTTCTTGGAAAATCTTTTTCCATGCTTTCACCATGCTTGTCTTTGCTAGTGAAATCTGTTTCTTGTCGGTAACAAATGGTCAGGTCTGTTTTTTTTAATCCAATTTTTCCAGCTTGTATCTTTTGATTGGAGAATTGAGACCATTAACATTCAAACTTATTATTGAAAAGTGTGTAGTAATTCTTGCTATTTCATTGATTTTGTGGTGTTTGCTTCTTCCTTACTCCTCATTTGCTTATCTACTCATCTAGAGACATTTAATCTTTCCATATTTTCATGGTTGCATTTATTTTTCTCTTCTGCCTATAAGATTCCTTCAAGCAACTCCTAAAGCACTGGTTTAATGGTTTGTTTATCATGGAAAAGTTTTATTCTCCTTCAATTATGAAGGACACCTTTGCTGGTTGCAGTAATCTACATTGGCAGTTATTTTCTCCCAGGCTTGAAATGCATCATTCCATATACTCTTTTCTTTTAGAGTTTCTGTTGAGAAATCTGCAGTTATTCTGATGACTTTGCCTTCATAAGTGACTTGGCATTTCTCTCTTGCAGTTTTCAATATTCTTTCCTTATTTTTATATCTAATAATTTAACTGTAGTATAATGTGCAGAAATTCTTTCTGGTCTTGTCTGTTTGGAGTCCTAAAAGCCTCCTGTACATGGATGACCATCTCTTTTCCAAGATTCAGGAAATTTTCACTATTACTCTGTACGTGTTTTGATGCCTTTAGGTTTCCTCCCTCCTCGTCCTCCTCGTCCTCCTCCTTCCTTCTCCTCCTCATCCTCCTCTTCCTTCCTGATCTTCCTCTTCCTCCTTTTCCTCCTCTTCTTCATTCCTCTTCCTCCTCCTCCTCCTCCTTCTTCTTCATTGTTCATAACTTGTAAGTTTGGTCTTTTAATGGTGTCCCAGAGGTGTTGTATGCTTCATTCATACCTCTTTAGTTTTTTTCTCTATCTTCACCTGCATACTCTAACGTTTATCTTCAAGCACTGATATTTCATCTTCAGTTTCATCCAGTCTATGGGGAGACTTTCAATTGTGATTTTTATTTGACTAATTGAGATTTTCATTTCCAGAATTTCAATTTGATTTTCCCCAAGAATTTCTATATCTTTAATGAATTTCCTCTTTTGTATACTGAATAGTTTATTTTATTCAGAACTTTGAGTTTTTTTGGAATTCATTCAGGCATTTATTCATGTCCTCTTTAATTTCACTGAGGATTCTTACTATCATTTTTTAATTCTTTGTCCTCTGAGATTTCATATGATTAATTATGATTAGTGTCTGTTGCAGTGAAATTGAACTTTGGGAAGTCCATGTTGCCTGTTTTTTCTTTTATATTTATATGCTTCTGCATTGGGATTTGTGCATTTGAGGCTGTCATTAGTTAGAAATTTCAATCACCTGTAGTCTTTTGGTTGACTTATTCTCAGTTTGCTCAGAATGAGGCAAACTAGCTGGATTCTCCTGTAAAAATGCCAATTGTCCACTTCTGGGCTACTTTCACTACAGAAGCTTCTCTTCCTTATGTACTGGGGACGATGCTGGTTGCATGGAGCTATATAGCTTGTGGACTGGGCAGGTTCCCATTTGCTCAACAAGCCTCCCAATCTGTATCCCAAGGGGCAGCAAGCACTCAAGCTTCAGAGTGACCCCCAAATGCATCCATGAGTCAGGGGTGCAAACACAGCACTGATTTTTACACTGGCTAAGGGAGAACTGAGGGACCTAGACACTCTGCCTCCTGGTCTCAAAGCTTATAGACCCCTTCCATCAGGAACACCACAGAAGGTATTTCTGTGGGGAGGAGAAGGCTGTGGAAAGCTTGTGATTCAGAAGGTCTGGACTCAGGGCTGTTAGTCCTGCCTGGCAGCAACACATACTGGGATGCATTTCCCAGAGGCAGGTCTCAGTGATTTCAGGCTTCACTAGCAGTTTATCTCCATGTGGAGGGGAGGAGGCTGTGGAAGTATCTCAGTCTCAAATAATAGGCCCTCTCTCAAGATGGCATGTTGCTTAAAGGAAATGCAAGTTAAAACCACACTAAGATTCCACCTCACCCCTGTTAGAATAGCCATCATCAGCAACACCACCAACAACAGGTGATGGTGAGGATGTGGGAAAAAAGGAACCCTCTTTCACTGCTGGTGGGAATGTAAACTAGTACAACCACTCTGGAAAAAAAATCTGGAGGCTACTTAAAAATCTAAACATTGATCTACCATTTGATCCAGCAATACCACTCTTGGGGATATACCCAAAAGAACGTGACACAAGTTACTCCAGAGGCACCTGCACATCCATGTTTATTGCAGCACTATTCACAATAGCCAAGTTATGGAAACAGCCAAGATGCCCCACTACTCATGAATGGATTAAGAAAATGTGGTATTTTATGCAGCCATGAAGAAGAATAAAATGTTATCATTCGCAGGTAATGGATGGAACTGGAGAACATCATTCTGAGTGAGGTTAGCCTGGCCCAAAAGACCAAAAATCATATGTTCTCCCTCATATGCAGACATTAGATCAAGGGCAAACACAACAAGGGGATTGGACTTTGATCACATGATAAAGTGAGAGCACACAAGGAAGGTATGAGGATAGGTAAGACACCCAAAAACCTAGATAGCATTTGTTGCCCTCAATGCAGAGAAGCTAAAGCAGATACTTTAGAGCAACTGAGGCCAATAAGAGAAGGGGACCAGGAACTAAAGAAAAGATTAGTTCAAGAAGATTTAACTTAGAAGGTAGCACATATATACAGGAAAGCAATGCGAGTCAACTCCCTGTATATCTATCCTTATCTCAACTAGCAAAAACCCTTGGTCCTTCCTATTATTGCTTATACTCTCTCCTCAAAAAAATTAGAGATAAGGGCAGAATAGTTTCTGCCTGGTAGCGAGGGGTAAGGGGGGGTTAGGGAGGGAGTGGGGGAGTTGATAAGAAAGGGGGCAGGGGAAAAGTGGGAGAAAAGACCCAAACATTGTATGCACATATGAATAAAATAAAAATTGAAAAAAAAAAAAAGATGGCATGTTGCTATAACTCCCAGAGATAACAGGATCACCAGAATGACTTTCTTTACTGAGTCTACCCTTCCACAAAATAATTGTATCACCAAATCCCTGAGCTGAATTTAAGGCTTTCAGGAGGTATGGAATTATCTGTAGTAGAATTGCTAATCTGTCACCAGGGCCACCTAGTTTACCTTGTGATTGCACTTTAGCTTCCCCTCCCCTTCTTGGGGAGTAGGGGACAGGCTTGGAATTGTTTGTTACTTTTCTCTGTTGCCTCAGTTTCTCCCTGCTTTTCTGCTGTGCTGCTACCTCTTTCTTGATCCCTGATGTTCTTTCTGTCTTTAGAATATAGTCTCTCCTGTGTTACCTGACTCCTCTCGTTCTTGGAGTAAAAACAACAGACACTTCTAATCTGCCTTCTGCTCCCCAATTTCTTATTACACCTGGTTTTGACCAAACAGTAAAAAATCTTTCTGTATACTCATTGCACGGCTCAACTGATGTGGAGTTGTGAGTTGTGTTTCTATCGTTGTATGATCTGCTGAGTGTTTGCTTATCTTTAATTCTGAGAAAATATGCCTGAAAAAAAAAGATGACCCAAAATCAAGGTACAATTTAATGTGCTTAATTTAACTTATATTTGCTGAAAGTGTAGTATCATTAGCAGAAGTTGGATGGCGTTCTGAGAAAAATGAACCAAGAATCTAAAGTACAGCCTTGAACTCTGTGCACCTTGAGCATTTGCTGCTTTTCCTCAGGGGCAATCTCCTTGGAAACATGTAGACAAACTTTAAGTAGAAGAACACAAGACTTTTTTTAAAAAAAAAAATGTCCAACCCAAACTTAAAAAGATGAAAACTAAAATACCAATACTGAAAAATGCACTGAAATATTAGATATTACAGAAGAAAGCATTTATTACTAAGCTTGAAGTAAAAGCAACAGTCTTCAAAATGAAACAGAAAGAAGTGAGACTGGGAGAAATTAACCCATGAGTTATGGGTTAATGTCAGTCAGTCCAATGTGTATGTGAGTGTGGAAGGAAAGGAAGAGAGGCCATACTGTTCTCCATCACTTCATGAGCAAGGGTTCTAAACTTAGCCACTTAAAGCAACATTCAAGGTCTTGTACAAAATTTCTGAGAGTGAAGAATCCAGGCATACAGCCAATGACAAGTGGGTGTCCCAGGCTGTGGGAATCTGAAAACTCTACTGAGGAATAATCTGTTTAAAGCTAACTCATGTAATGTGGGCAGCCTTGGTCTCTCTGCATAGAGGCCTCTCCTCAGGGAGGCTTGAGTGTCTTTATAACATTACAACTGGCTGCTTCTAGGGCCAGCAAGGAGAGAGAGAAAGAGACAGACAGACAGACAGACAGAGACAGACAGAGAGAGAACAAAACAATCCACAGCCTAGTTTATAGTTGGAAACAAGTCATCACTTCTGCCATAATGCAGTGTCATATCAAGTGTTCCTTGGCAGAATAAGGAAAGAGGTGCTAAGAAAATGTGAACACCAAGAGTAGCAGTCATCAGGGGCCATGTGAGAGACTGCTTATTACAAAAAAAAAAAAGAAAAATAGTTGAAGAAATAATTGATGAAAAAATTCAAACTTGATAAAAACTATAAACCCTCTGATCCAAAGGCTCAATGAAACCCAAGAATAATAAATATGATGAAAATCATACCAAGTCCCATCACAAACACATTGCTTAAAACTAATTTTAGAGAAAAGAATCTAAAAACCACTAGAGATACTCTGCTCCACTCCACTAGTGTGACTAAAATTTAAAAGACTGATCCTACCAAGTTGTATAAAAAATTTGGAACTATTGGACCACCCATACACAGCTGATGGGATTACAAAATTTCGCAAATAATTTGGAAAACAATTTTACAGATTCTTACTAAGTTTAATATATGCTGTCTTAGTCCATTTTCTGTTGCTAAAAATACAATACCACCAACTGGGCAGGTTATAAAGAAAAGTGGTTTATTCTGGCTCCTGGTTGAGATTCAAGGCCAAGGGGTTGCCTCTAGTGATGGCCTTCTTGCTGAAGAGCCCTGGGGCAGTGCAGGGCTCATAGTGAGAGATGTGGAGAGCAAGAGACCTGGTCAGCCTGACTTTTAAAGCAGACTCATTCTGGAAATAACCCACTAATCCATTAATCCATTAATTCCATTCATGAAGACAGAGACCTAATCACCTCTTAAATGGTCCATCTGTTCCCACTTATTAATATTTCATAATGGGAATTAAATCCCAACTTGAATTTTGGAGGGAACAACCATAGTCAAACAATAACACATGCCTATCATATGACTCAGATGGGCAGTATTTACCCAGGAGAAAAATACTTATTTACAAGAAAGAAAAGCAGAGGAACACATAAAAACTTGTACTGATGTTCTTACACTTGATATTATTTGTTTAACTAAAATCAAGAAACAACTCTAGCAACCATCCACAGGTGAACAGAGACAAATCATGGTGTATCCACACAGTGACCCAGTACTCAAAAATGAAGAGGAATGAGTTACTCAGAAACACAGATAAATCTCAAAAGAAGTATGCTGAATGAAAAGAATACAGACACAAAGGAGCAAC
Organism: Castor canadensis; assembly: GCF_047511655.1. Classification (NCBI taxonomy): domain Eukaryota; kingdom Metazoa; phylum Chordata; class Mammalia; order Rodentia; family Castoridae; genus Castor; species Castor canadensis. The sequence goes on along the minus strand of NC_133388.1, from coordinate 11,511,709 downwards.
CTGATCTAATAGTATGAGAAAATGCATCAGTGGTGGCTTGGGTGTGGAGTTCAGGGAGAGATGGGAGAGAGATTGAAAAAGTTGGTAAGAAAACTTTTGAGCATCATGGGCATGCCTGTTATTTTTATTGTGGGGGTTGTTTGTGGATGACACTAAAACTCACCAAACCACGCACTGGAAAAATGCATGTCAATTACATCTCAATAAAGTGGTTTAAAAAAGAACAACACTATGGCCTCCTTGCTTTCATCTTTCAGTGGCTTTCTATAATTCTGAGAGTAAGGTCTGGGCTTTGGGTCATGATCAGATTCATTACTACCTCCTGTTCTGAGCTGCTTTCTCTGTACTTCCCCTTCCCCTCTTTGAAACTCATTCATTCGCCAAGTCCGGGACCCTGACTTTGCCTCTCACCCCACCTATTCTTTGTAGTTCCCTCTTAGAGTGCTCTTGTGTCCCCATCCTCCTACTTCCAGTTAACTCCCCTTCACCTGCAAACCCCACTTCTAGCTTTCCTCTGCAAAGTAGTCCCAGGTCCTCTTCCCACACACACCTCCTCCAACTCTTCCAGCCCCACCCCTGCTACCCCATCTAGTGTGAGTCCCTTGAGAACAAAGCCCGGAGTCAGCAGTAATGTAAACAGTGGTCTAGTAGTATTTCTTTTTCATCCTGCCATGCTTAGCCTGATGTTGGATAGTCAATAGGAACAATAGATATTTTTTAAATAATACGTAGAAAAGATAATTTGGAGAGTTCACAAAGAACTAGTTGTAGCCCAGAGACTCTCAAGTCCACAACGAAAAATTTTCATTCAGATTCTTGCAGAGGACCCATTCCAACGGCCTGTTTCAGTCCCACAGCTCTTCTCACTGGTAACACAGGTCAAGCCCATGTAAAGGGGTGGGTGGAAAGAGAGAGAAAGTGAAGTTTGCAGGCTCTGTCTTCCCAAATGCAGCTTAAAACAAACAATGCTTTCTAATCTTCCAAACAGCTGTCAGGTGAGAAAGATGTGGGTTGTATTCCAAGTGTCTATTTTTAGCACACTGGTGGAGATGAGGGTTATGTTTATGTGATTAATAGCAAAACTTTAATCTCATATGCCAAACCTCTGCTACAGCCAAAACCCATGACAGCAAAACTCCCTGTGGATTCACCCATTTCCAAAGGGCCCACACCCACGATTTGTATTCAAAATTTTCTCTCTTTTTAATTAAAAAAAAATAAAATTTTAATCATTGTCTACATTAAGTGATGAACGATAAGGAAAATCAAGAGATTTCTTGGGTCTCTTTTTCCAGGTAAATCACAGTGCTTGTTCCCTTACCTTTTCTTGGAAGGTAAATCTATACTGCATTTCAGGAGAGACACCCTTGTGAAATAGTCAGGACCTGGTTCTCCCCTTTTGCTCCCCCATGAATGTTTTTCTCAGAGTTTAAATAATGAGCAACAAGAAAGGCAACATCTCCAGGAGCACCCTTTGAAGCCTTCTCTTGCATTGTGTTGTTATCAGCACTGGTACAGCAGGCAACTCAGCCATTGAACTCACGACCCCAAACAAGCCCAAGGTTCCCCTCTAAGACTCAAACTGTTCTAGCAAAGAAAAGGAAACTTACAAGTTTGGATTCAAAATAAATGCCAAGCAACTGGAAAAATAGTATTGAATCACTTAGACTAAAATCAAACATGGGGTGAGTGATTTTCTATGGAAAGGTGAGAAGTAGAATTTTTAAAAAAAACTTTTATTATAATAATCTTCAAATATATACATAAGTAGAGACAGAGGCAAAAATCCTCATTCATTCATCATTTAATTTTGACAATGATCAAAAATTTTTTTAATTAGAGAGAAAGAAGAAAAATATAAGGATACAAAGTGGGGGCCCCAGGCCATTGGAGTTAAAACAGCATGGTTGAATCAATACGGATCTTTACCCTCATTGGCTGTGGCTTCAAATTTCCTTCCTGCTCTGGTGGGATACAACCAGAAGCCAGTTCCTCAGCTTCAGAGTCCACCCTCGCTCACTGTGGGACATGGATGAGGATATCTAGGGGACACAGTCCTATTCAAACCAAACTAGAAGTTCAGAACCAGTCACATAGCAAGGGTTCAGTAAATGGTTATCATCTTCAAATGCATCAGGTTATCACCTTGAGGGAATCACAGCCCAGAAGATAGGCAGGAAGGTGTAACTCAAGCCAGGGTTTGGGGTGGCCTTTATCCAAGAGATGGGGAATTTCCTGGTGTATTTTTTTAGGAACAAGTGATTAATGGCAAGATGCCTCCAGGTCATACACACTGCAAACAGAGCAGATGCATTCCAATGGCCAGAAAATGGGAGGGCAATATAGAATCAGGGTTATTATTATTATTATTATTTGGACTGATTTTATAATGATCACTCAACTCTTTGCAATCTTTGGAGTATCTGCAGTATTTTGGTGCTGAAACTCTAAAGCACAAATTGCCTAGCTCAAACAGTTCTCTACTACCCACAATTTTACCCTTCAGGACATATGTGGCAATGTTTGCAGACATTTTTGGTTGTTATGACAAGACTGGTGGCAGGGAAGAGATACTGGAATTCAGTGATAGAGGCCATAGATGTTGCTAAACATCGCACAGAACAGCCCAATCACCATCCCCAACAAAAATTACCAAGCCTCATATGTCATCAGTACTGATATAGAAAAAACCAGACTAGCCTAAAAGAGGTTAAGTTTTGGGTAAGACAGAATTGAAGGGAATCTCTGCTCTGTGGCTTATTACCTTGAACACCTTTCCCTCAGTCACTGTGTCTGTATTGGGATGATGTATTCCTCCCAGGTATGTCTGCTGAATCAAAGATAATTATGGAACAAGTGGAACTTTGTTCTGCATATAATCAGTAAGTGGTAACTATTATAATTGATCATTGATACAGTTTTGTATATCATCAAAATAAATGCTCAACTTATTTTTAGAAAATGTTGATGAGCCAAGTGAAGAGCACATCCTGTCAAAGCAGAAATCCTCTCCTGGAAGCCTGGTGGAAACTATAAGAGACTGGATGTGGAGTCAGGTAGCACAGGAGGATATGGAAAAAATAGATTTAAATCCTGGATTATCAGCCATGGGGTCATTGACATTTGGAGCCAAACACTTCTGTAATATTGTAAGGGGCTGCCCTGGACACTGGAGGATGTGCATCAGGACTTCTGGCCTCCACCCACTTAATGTCAGCAGTACCTGCTATACCCCCGAGGTGAGTTTTTTGACATTGCCTAATGTCCCCAAGGGGAAAGTGACAACGTTGTGCCCAGTTGAGAATCACTGATTTGGATCACCAATGACAAATATAGAGTCATATGCCAAGGATCCCCCACACGGTCACTTCACATCACACCTTACCCGTCTCTAAAGCAAAGGCCACTCATCAATCACAGTACTTATTATGGTTTGTTTAGGAAGTGTCCGCCAAAAGGCTCGTGTGTTCAAGACTTGGTGCCTAGCCGGTGGATCCAATCATCAAGATATGATTGGATGATGAGTGTACTAGCTTCATCAGTGAATTAACCCATTCTTGAGTTCATAGCTGAATGGATCATTAGGAAGTAGAGCCTGGCGGGAGGCAGTAGGTCACTGGGTATATCCTTTTGAAGGGCATGCCTTGTCCCTGGACCCTTCCTCCTTTCTTCTTTCTGCTTTGAGGTGAGTATCTTTGCCGAATGTTCCCTGCCATAGTGTTCTGACTCCCACTGCTCAGGAGCAACAGAGTCAAGTGACCATGGCCAGGAATCTCTGAAACTGTGAACCAAATCTTCCCTCCTTTAAATTTTTCTCTTGAATATTTCATTATGGGATAGAAATTGACTCATCCAAAATGGTGCCCAAGGTACCCAAATATGGTTTTTACCTGGCATGCCAGACAGCTACTGTGTATCTACAATTTTGAAACTTCTTACTATCCTAACTTAAACTCTTCCTGCCTCTGTATATATTTACTTTTCTGCAGCTTGTTAAGTAACTTCCACTTCTCAATAAAGTCTTTTTCCCCTGAATTCTTGATTCTCTTGGACACCATACCCATTGTTCTATTGGTTCACCCTCAACAATCTTTTCAATACACTGATATCATTAAGCTGCTTCCCAGACATTCTTGAATTTCCCTCCTGTTTATTAAAATGCAGGTTTCTCCAAGATGGAAGTGTTAGTCATTATTTTTCAATATTAATGTTATTGTTTTTCTGAAGCTTCTGTTGTTCTGTAATTCAAGGACCCCTTGTCGAATCCCATATGTAGCATGTTTATTAGATGTAATATTTTATCTCTCGGACTCAGCGCCTGACACTATCATTTCCTTCTTATTTCAATAAAAATGATCTCCCTCCTTGCGGTTCTGACAGGAGCTAATGGTTTTCTTTATCACAGGAGAAAGTAAGAGTGGGGCAGTGCTAAAAGACAAAATGAACTGTATATATTTGTGCCTTAATTCAATTTATAGCGTAAAATCCAATCCTAATAAAGTAACTTCCATAGCATTAGATCTAACAAAAGAAGCCACTGTAAAAGTCTAGAGGCCTCCATTCTTTTTGGATTTGCAGATGAGAAGCTTGAAAACCAGTATCCATGCATAACCTTGTGGAGAAAGAAAGCACCTGCTGCAAGAAGTTCAAATGCTCTCTAGTCCTTCTTTATGTCTCTTCTTTTAGTGTGTATGAGAAAGGGAGAGGATTTCTGCTGACATGGTTTAACCAAGTGCCAACAGAACCTGGTACAAAGTCACCAACAAAAACTCAGTGTTAGTTATTTGATAAAAAGTTCTCTCTGCATGTAAATTCCAGGAAAATTTGTAGATGCATTAGGGAAAAAATAGAACATTCAGTGCACAATTAGATCATGACCATTTCTGGAAGCAGCTAAGAGTTTCATAGCAAGTGCCAAACAATCGTGAGCATTTAAAAAGCTCATTGTACATGCGTATTGAATTATCACACTGTACCTTGTAAGTATGTACAAATATCGTCTGCCAATTAAAACAAAAAAGAACAAACATTTAAAAAAGTGCTACTTAGTTGTTATGTGCAGAAAGATATGGGAGGAATTTTGAAACCCTTATAAGTGCTGAGAATTGGATTTCGCTACTAGCAAAAGAGAGTGGATAATAGCAATTCATGCTCTGGTATGCCCATACTTGTGCAGGGGACCAGTGTTTCAGGGCACACAGCCTGAAATTAGACTGACTTGGTTTGGGATCATAGCTCTTCCACTACCCAGGTAAGAAACCCTACAAACTTATGTTAACCCAGGGAAGTGTCTGACCCTATGTAACAAAGACATGAGAATTTAGTCCTTGAATTGTTGTCTGGATTAAATGACATGGTCATACAAGGCTCATCTTGTGCCTGATACATAGTAAGAACTCAATAAATGACAACAGTAACCTGACTCTATTATCTTGTTGCTATCTTTGGTCAACCTTGTTACGAAATGCAGCTGTGGGGTTTCTGGCATGGAGTAACAGGAAGGCTCCATCCAAATGCTACATTTACCAGTCCTTCCAAGGTGCCTACATCCCAAGCTGGGTGTTGTAGGGAATTGTGACATGACTTTGCCAAGATCCTTGACTTCAACAGGCTCAATAGCTCTGGTGGAAACATTCACAAATATTATTGGTTACCTATTGATGGCACATCTCTCCATTGATAACATGCTATTGTTTAGGAAAAAAATGCTACTTCATACAGTGTGAGTCACTTGAGGGAAGGTGGGGGCTTCTGAATCATGTTTGCATCCCCAGTGACCAGCATAGTGACTGGGTCACTCATGCATCACATGTTCTTTCAGCAACACTTCCATCCAGGACCCAGTGTGTGGATGATGACGAGGACACAGTGATGATGAAGGCATATTTACTATCCCTGAGCCTGTAGACTTTGCATTCTATTCCAAACAAAGGCTCTAGCAACACACTTAGCACAAAGCACTGAAGCGGAGTGTTTGTTAAATGAAGGTAAATGAATTCATGCATAGAAAGCTGATTCAGGAAGACAGTAACATGAAAGAAGGGATGTTGTAAGAGCTCTTCACAAGAGGATGTGAATTTGCTGCAATGGAATCTTCTAGAGGAAAGAATGAAGCATTGGAGTTCTACAGAGTTGGTACATGAAGCGTCCAGTGAAGTCTCCTTCAGCCTTTCTAGTTCAGATTCTTTCTTTCTCACACTATAGGCTGTGTTGTTTGGGATGTCCACCATCTGGGTGTGCAGGCAGAAATGTGAAGACTACCTTTTGAGAAGGCAGGGATTAAGAATAGAGATATTACCCTTCTTTGGGGAGCCATCCAGCTTTCTCTCAAGGGAGCTCTTGAGAGAATATCCACTGGGAATTCTGCCAGTGAGGTCACACGTGGAGATGTTAACCTATTCAATGCCTCTGCTCCTGTACCACTGTTCTCACAAGCAATAATTGGATTCTCCTACATGTCAAGCTAGAGCCAAAAGAAACATGCAGGCATCCTCACTCTCCTTGGCCAATGTAGTTCAAAGCCACTCAATGCCTACCCTATCAGAAGACAGATACTGCAAGCACCAACACAATCCCTACCCATTGGAAAGTCTTGCCTAGTGATGAAGACTGAGGCCACAAGGGTCCAAACTCAAAACGAGATGGCTATGGTTTTTGCCACAATCCCTCATTTGTCTCTCACCAGGAGACATGGTCCTGTGAGCTAGTGAGACACAGAACTGGATGGTTTATTTTCCATCATTAACACAAACAGCAGTAGGGAGGAATGAGGGTTATTATTTTGTATCAGGTGAGTCTCTTGGTCAATGGAGCTGGGGGGCTGGGTAACACCTGATTTCCATTGCAGGAAATGCAGTTGCTTTGCCCCCTCTAAGCACAGCCTGACCATCCAGAAGAATCCTTGGAATTACAATGGGAGTTACATCAACAGATATCTACTGAGCTCTGCTGAGGTCTTCACAACCCCTCTCCAAAATACTGAGTACACACAGAGGAAACCAATCTAACTCCTGGACCTCAAGAAATCCCCCAGGATAGTTTGTCCACTGGTCAGAGGTAATTTTACTTGGGTTGCTTTTGAGCTTCTGTTTTCATTTTTCTATCAATAGTGCCTCAATACCAAGGCCCCAGAAATGAAAAGAGCAACAATGTTCTCAACAGTCCCCATTTGTTGATGTCTATGATGTGCCTTCCCTTTCCATTTCCTACTTATACTCCTTGTTCTGCATTGTCCTGGCTGAGTGACCATAGCAAGTTCCTGTTCTCTGTGAGCCTTCATTTGTTTACCTGCATAATGGAGAACACACTGGTTGCTACCATGGGGCATTGTGGTTAGAATGTGTGTGACCATGTAAATGAAGTTCATAGCACAGGGCCTGGTGTTATCACCAGGAGATCCCAATGGAGGAGAACATGGCCACTGTTAGTGATGTAACTGTTCACACTGAAAACTGTTTTTAAGGAGTACTTAATGGCATGACCTTATCAACAGAAGAGCACATTCCAAAGCACGTGTGTAAAAATCTAAATGGTGAATATCTAAAAGCTTACTATACCTAAATGGCTCCTCTTTATTTGAAAACTTTAGTTCCGTTTGTCTTTAAAATGTTGTTTTTTAAAAAGCTCTCCAAGCAGAACTAAAATATTAGGCCTGCTTTTCAAAAAGTAATTATTGAAAGCATGTTATATTTATCCTTGTGTCCCATTTGTCTGCACTGTCTATTTCAGAATGAAAACAAAAGAGAGAAGTAGAGAGAACGGTGGGGTAGTACAGACTTTATTTTTAAAAGAAAGAATTAAGTTCATGAAAAAACATTGCAGCCAATTCAATTAAACACTTTTCATTTTTAAAACCCTGATACACATAAGTTGACCTTTCATAACATTCCATCCACAGTGACCTTGGCTTTCTCCGGTCTTTGTCAGACATTTCATAATAATGTTGATGCTACATTCACAAGAACACAAAGTATGCTTTCCGTGCAACAGGTTTTCTAGGTATTTTTACAGAACTTTTCTGTCCATTAATTTTTCCATTAAATGGACTATGAAGGAAGAAAACTATTACTTCCTCAGATTATTTGCTTGCTTTCTTGTGTCCTAACTGTAAAAACAAAATCAATTAAAACATTCCTAGAAAATTCTCAACCCCATACCTTGATTACAGCCCTAAGTGCAAGTGATTCTTGCCTCTGTTTATTTATGGACTCTGGGTTATAGGAAAAGATGAATTGAATGCTCAGTGTCCAATTTTTCTCTATTTGCAAATTTATGTTCAATGCAAAGTATGAACTGATTTATGTTCACAACAATGTATAAATTGACGACCTCATTTCCTCCAGAGTGTTCATGTATAAATTTATTAAAGATACTCCCTTCCCCCCACCCCAATGATACTATTTGTTATGTAAAAAGGAGCTCTCTTCAGCAGAGTTCCCATCTCCTTTGACTCGGTTCTTCATCATTTTCCAAATGGCATGCGAGTTGAACAAGAAGGATAGAAATGATGTTTAAATCTATCTCTGTATATTTTCCTGACCCTGTAAACATAATTAAGCACAAACAGAGAAAGGATAAAGCAAGGCAAAGCATGCAAGAAAGCAAGGGGAAAAAGAGAGAAGAAAAAAGTGAGGGACCAGAGAGAGACCAAGGATAGAGCCTGCAAGCCAGCATGCCAGCAAATTTGCCCCACCACCATGGTGATGGAAAACTGAAGTGAAGGTGTCAGGAGGACATTATGCAAATCACCAAGACAGCCCAGCCATGCAGTGATGATTACGGAAGATGTGAACAGTGTACTGCTCCCCAGACACCACTGAGCCTTGTTATTTTCCTTCCCTCCAACTACCCTTGGGGTGGATTCTTCCTGACCCTGGTCTTTGGGAAAAAAAAAATCATCAAGAAATAACTTCTCCCTCACCAATGCACCAAGGGGAAAAAAGAGATGGAGGGATGTGACATGCATCTTCACAGATCCTCCCCTCCTTGGATGCCAACTAGACATCTTCAAACTGCATTTTGTTTAGATCAGTGAAGCATTTGACTGTATCAAACTCCTTGATTATTCCCAAGTTTCAAGACAGCACTTAAAGGAGAGAGAAAAGCAGAAGAGAGGTTGCTCTGAGCTTATAATATGAGGAATGGTATCTTCATGCATATATGTGTATAAATGTATATATATATATGCCCCCTTAGAAATGTACATTTTTAAATATGTTAATTTTATACCATCTGTGCTCTCATTGGGGGATGAGAGCTAAACTATGGAGTTTTGTTGATTGTAGGTGAGGGTTTAGCATCTCAGAAGTGCAGATAGTTGTGAAAGAATTTGCAATTTGTAGTTCCTCCCAAATTAAAAGTATATGCATAAAATGAACAAAGATACCTCAATTGTCAATCTTGGTGGTACATACTGATAATCCCAGCTGTTCAGGAGGCTAAGACATGAGGAACTCAAGTTTGAGGCAAGCCTGGGCAACTTTGAGAGTCTCTGCGTCAAATAAAATATTTGAAAGAGCTGAGGATATAACTCGGTGATAGAGTGCTTGCCTAACATCTGTGAGGCCCTTGGTTCAAACTCAAATGTCAACAAGAGAGAGAGAGAGAGAGAAGATACCCCAAGGACTGACTAACATGGTTTGCTTTTCAATCATTCATTTATTCATTCACTAGTGTATAAGACATTTATTGACTACTCATTGCATGCCAGGCCCTCTACAAGGTCTGGGGTGCATGAAGATTAATAGAAGATAGCAACCCTCAGCCTAATAGGGAAGAAAGATGGAGAACAACCCACTTCTTTCCCTAGTGGGGAAGCTGTGGTAACAGGGAAGAGCAACTGTCCTTCCCATGGACGACACCTGTGCCTATCCCTGTCCCCTTCCAGCCTGCCAAGCTCTGGAGGGAGCCAAAGGTGTCTGATCTCTGCACTTCCTCCCCAGATGCTGGTCTCATGCCAGGGGCCCAGTGTAGTCATAGACCAGCTGATTTTAGGAATGCCAACTTGTTTTATGACCATTTAAAAAAGTTGTGTCAGATTATGGTATAAGCTAAATATTTAATTTAAATATCAAAGTAGTTCAATTATATTCTCCTGATTCCTCAATCTACCTTCACAGAACAACTACTAGTGCCCCTATCTGTGCCATAAGGTGGAGTACTATGCTGAACAAAGCAGATATATCCCCAGCCACGAGAAAACTGAAATAAAGAGACATTGGTCAAATCGTCACATAAATTCTCAAGTACACTCTGTGACGAGAGACAGAAGGAAAATGTGGTACACTCAGCGAGTCTCCTGAGACCTTCTCCCATCTCACTTTCAAGGAGGCTTTGCAGAAATAGCAGTTCAGCAGGGACATCAGTGTGCATGGACAGCTATTCGATAAAGGAAGGAAGAACAACGGCTCCAACTCACCAGAGAGAGGAAACAGCTTGGACTAAGGCACTGAGATGGGCAACCACATGCTCAACTTGAGGACTTAAAAGAAAGTCAACTGGCCAGAGCAGAAAGAGGGGTAGGAGGGAAGACCAAGATGAGGCTGGAAAGGCAGAGGTAGCCAGGTCCACAAGGCTTCCCATCTCACTAAGAGGAAAGGTTTGAAATGGTGGAGCAATGTGATAACTCTTGAGTAGATCAATGGTGGTGTAGTGAGTGCCACATCACTGAGGAAGCTCAATGAGAAAGAGCGGAAACAAGACTGCTGGCTTTGTAGAAACAAAGGTCACTTGGTCTACCATGAAGTTGGTAGAAGAGAGAAAAATGAATGAATTCAGAATATTTTTAGTGTACAAAGTTGACAAGTTGGCAAGTGATTGAACTAAGAGAGTAACTAGGACAAAAGTGGCTTCAGTAGTGATTTCTATATGTTTTACTTGCCCAACTGGGTGAATGTTTCACTAGCACAGCACTTCATACATATATATTCAGACAACGGCTAAATATAAGCCTGTCTATTATATTCCAGATAAGTCTTAAATTAACCCCTTCAAGTCTAGCAAATATTTGCCACACTTCATCATTTTAGGCACATTAATATTTCTACATGGAGTACCTGCTTTATTTGGAGTGAAAGAAAGTGAGTCACCTGGGACTCTAAGACCATCCAATGATCTACAGATGCCAACATGTATCATCTCTCAAGGCACAAATGGAGAAGAGACTCCCTCATAGGACACCGATTAGAAACTCATGGACCAATTTAGGACATGGACTGTATGTGTTGTATTGGGGACTAGAAGATTCCAACAGTGCTGCAAAAGCACATAGCCAGCTGTAAAAGTAGGTTAGGAAATGTTCCAGGATTTTGTGGACATCAACATGGATCTCAAATACATCCATCCTCCTACCCTGCCCCACTAGTCCTGCTGGCTGTCCTCCTAGGGGTGAGGAGTCTTGAACTTTCAGAGTGAGAACAGAGTCCATATCACCAGCCAGTGCTTTCCAGTGTTGATTTGATGATTCTTTCAGATGAAGGGAAGAAACCCATAAGATATCACAACCAGCATCCCTCATCTAGTCTGAGGGACTAAAGAGCCAGTATCAAGTACCAAAAAGGCCACTTAGGGCTTCTTGATGGTATAACTTCTCTGAGCCTCTTGTGTATAGTCTGTCTTATGACTAGGCTGAAATTTGTGATTTGGGGACTCCCAGAAACCTAGCTCTATCCTTCACTCTCCTGATGGACCACATTCCTCACCAGCTCGCCTAGTGCCTGGATGTGTGCCTCATGAAGTGGTAAGTCCTTCATCTACTTCCCATTTGCACAAAGGTCAGCACATGAAGCATAATGCTTTAATGAAATCTAAAGTAGTAGAATTCTATCTACCCATTATAAGAAGGAGCTATTTTCATACTTAATCCAGAAAGTAATATTGAGCATAACATTTGGTTTCATTTATTTCCAAGTGTATCCCAAAGTTTAATGGGCTTCTACACAGCATTTTGTGCAAGACTGGGGTTAAAGTGTTCTTCTGGAAGTGCTTATTTTTTTAATTTGTATTTTCTTGTTTTGTTTGTATTAGAATGTCATCTCTAAACCCTCATCTGTGTCCAGGTTCCAATCATTTCTGAGTGCCATAGTAGTGTAGGAAGTTATGAGCAGTGTCACTAGTATAAGTGACACCATTTTCCATCACCAGAATAAAAAATCAAAAGCTTAAAAAGATGACTGTTATTGTGACTCCTATACCACACTCTCAAACTTACAAGCTTAATATCTTCTCTGAATATTGAACCCTAGGGAATGGGACAGTAATCCTATCCCATTTTTGTTGACTCCCTTATGTACGCTCTCAAATTCAGACATGCTCAAAAGATGGTCTTTAATTTTATGACAGCAATGGTTCTAATAAACGACCAAATAACTTTAACAAAATGCATTTAAAAATACTTAGTCATTGCCATTATTAGCCATTGTTTACACAGATTATCAGCTCATCTGAATCCCATGGCCTCCTAACCAAGCAGAATCTGTCATCAGACACATTTTTCAGTAGAAGTCTTTGAGGCTCAGAGAGGATAGGTTATTTGCCCAAGTTCATGCAGTCAGTTAAATGGCACAGCCAATATCAAAAACAAAAATCCTTGCCTCCAAAGTCCAGCATCTCAGTCATGATAATAGATCCAATCTTCTTTATTATTTCTTATTAATGCTATTTGCTAATTAGCATCCATGATTCTTATTAGTTACTATTAGCCATAGGCACAGTATAAAATATACTTCTCAAACATGAAGAGGCTTAGGGAGAAATCCCAGTCATAAGATCAGAGTGTGTTTCATGAAAAACTCAAGATGGAACCCAATGAAGAGAGAAAGGAATCCAAACAGCACACTCAAGAAAGGAGAAGCTTAAGTACCACAGCTGGGGGTGAGCCTTGCTTCCACTTAAATAAAGAACTCTGGCCCGACATCTCAGGGAATCATGATGGCAGAGCAGTGTGTGCATTGCCTAGAGCTTGATGGAGTACAGAGCACCCAACAAATTTGTAAAGAAAAGAGAAGGTGTGAGGGTTTTTAAGGTAATCAGTGCTGTCTTCTACCGAGAAAAATTGATCAATATTGTTTAAAATTGATGAGTCGTTAAAAAGAAAATATGACTCCAACATTTTATTACTTTGGGACATTTACTCAAAGGAAATAATCTAAAATCAAATAGATATGTTCACAGATATTTTCATTCATGTATTATTTGCAATAAAAAAGGGAATAAGGAAAACCTTAACAATCAACCGCAAAGCAAAACATACTCAAACTCTGGTAGAGTAAAATGATAATTATTGAAACCATGCTGCAACATAGACAATGTTGATGATGTTAATGTAAAATGAGCAAAATGGAATGCCTAAATTTGAGCCCACCATCTTTGGAAACATATATAAAGTTGTGTGCATAGAAACAAAAAGTTTGAAGAGCACATCCCCCCCAATACACACACACACACACACACACACACACACACACACACACACACACACACACACACACACCAGTTCCTAGTGGCAGCCTTGAATGTCACTGTTTTAAACTCTGTTTTCTAGATGCTCTGGGATGAGCCGGATGGCACAAGCATCCACAGCATGGGGTAGATTTTCAATAGCTATTTTTGAGGGAATGAATGAGTGTACTTACTTATGCTTTTCCCTTTAAGTCATTGTGCTCCTGCTATATTTGCCTGGTAAATTTGGAACCCAGTGGCTTTCTGATCTCCCTGTGGACATTTTTTTGAGCTTCTTGGTTCAGTGAGTACATGCTTTGCCTTCCAAGATAGTGACATAACTTCTCTGGCTTAAAAACAATTTCTTGTCAAGGTAATCATCTTATGATCTTAAAATCTCTACCCAAATATTGTATGCATAAATATTAAATTGTATAACCATAGATGTCAGATTCCAAAAAGATTGCTGTTTTAATTTTGTTTCTACTAACAAGAACATTTCTATCTTATAGAATTAGAAGTAGAGAATCAAGTTCTAGCATTTAATCCAGTCCATTTTCTAGGTGAATAAACAGACTAAACTAGTTAAGTGGCATAACTCAAGTGGCGTATTGTATTGATGGGTCATTCAAAAATTCACTTTTTAAAGGATTAAAGTTTTCTTGCCATATTCATTTGGAAAAAAATACAAATGGGATATATTTAGTCATTAGATACCTTAGGAACTGATGTGGATACCCCAGGTAGCCACAGATGACCCCAGAGGAGCCTACAAAGCCTTAGAATGAACTATTTCATGGTTGGGAAGAAATAAAGAATCCATTAATGGGAAAAGCCAGGATCCCCATCAGCAAGACAAGCCTGAAGTCGAGATGATCTCAGCAATGCTCCTGCACTGAGTGCTTTTTCTGCACCAGCCACAGCACTACTACTGGGAGAACAGAGAAAAGTCAGCCCAGCCATCCCACTGAGATGCTCATGAGCTACTTATCAGATCAGCTTGAGCTACTTATCAGATCAGCTTGGCCTTGACTGCGCTGAGAAACGTGGGTGAGAGATCTGAAGTCTGTAATGACCAGAATCAGAGTGTGAGGGTTCAGTTAGATTCTCAGATGGCCAAGATAAGATAAAATAGAGTCACAGGAACAGTGACAATGGACAAGCATCCTCCTGAAAATCCACCTGTCTACCCCAGCTGGTGTCTCAATTGCATTAAGGCTGTTGTACCAGGTCCTGGGGCTCAGCATCCAGACAGAACTCTGGATTCCTATGTATGTCAACCATTTTCTATAACCCCTTTCATTTCTTTAGAATTATAGTACATGCTACCTTTTAATCTTGAAATGTCCTGGGTGGATGTTTATATGCATATGTCAACATGTGCACTGTAAAATAAAAAATATCATAAATGAGAAGGATATGAAAAAATAAATCTATTTGTTAGGGCCCAAACATGCACTGTGGTTACACAGAATATAAAATATTAACCTTATTGCTGGCTTTTATTTTAATAAGAATCTCTTGGACTAAATAATAGAAACCAAGTACAGTAATATATTTTCCAACAGTGCTATGGGCATCCCTCTGGGACTATCAGGGGGGACTTGGTAAGTGACACTTGTACAGGTTTAAATTTGAAATTGCATTTAATTTGTATGTCCTATTACTTAGTTGAAAACATGTACCTCTAAGGCAAATGCAGACAGAAATGGGCATTGAGCTAAAAATATTTGAGAGGCAATAATTTGCCTTAATGGCATCCATACCTAGATGGGGAAAGTAATGAAGTATCTCAGGGGAGGTATTTCTTTGGCTTAATTTGTTTTCACACTGTTACCAAGTTGTCAACCTAAGAACTGTACTGAGCAACTGCTCATGAACTTATCTTTTGTTTCAGCTCCTGGTAAACCTACTCCATCTCCATGCACCTCTGTCCATATATTTATCCCACACTCTGAGCTTGTGGTTTGCACAGTATTGTTCAAAGATTAGAGTGACACAGCATCAGGAAAGACAAGCCTAGTAATGGATGGCCAAGCTGGTCTTGTATACACGGTCTTTATTGTTCTTTAGCCTCATGATGCTAGTGAGTTGAAATGAGAACAGGGGTCCCAAGCCTGTGACTGGTAATAGTATTATCCAAAGGCAATTAGAAATGGGAGAAAGTATGGCAAATGGCAAGGATTATCAAAGGAAACTTCCTTATGAAGTAACAAGGGTCAAAACCAGAGCAAGGGAATTCTGGAGTTGAAGTATAGGGGTGAGAGATTTGGAAGATGAAACTGAGGGCCTGAGTGGAAGAAAATAGAGTGAAGACAAAGGTGAGAGACTCAGGATTCCTACTGTGTAGTAGTCACACAGCTGTCTCTATGGCTGCCATGCAAAAGAAGTGAAGGAAGAAATCTAAATTCAATGAACAATTTGGCTTGAAAATTTTCTATGGTTATCAAATAGTCTGTTTTGTACTCCTAAAGTCAAAACCCAGGCCAAGTGTTCAATTCCCTTTTTGATACCCAAAAGCATCTCAGCATTCACTGACAGGTGTGGGCAGTTGTTTGTGGGTACATTCCAGCTGACCACATGAGACACTCACTTTCTAAGGATGAAGATTGGTACTCACCCTGCAAAAGTCCACCCAGAGCCCTTCAGGGTTACACTGTGTCTGGGCAGGAACTGGGCAAGCATAGAATCTCAAAAGCATCTAGCCACAGGCAGCAGAGACCCAACTGCAGACAGAAAGACCTCCACCACAGGAATCAACCCAGGGGCTGGGCAAAGAGGTAAGAGGCAGAGGATCCCAAGAATCAGATGATGGGCTATGCATTCTGTGATTGGCAGCATGTGGACTGAGCTGACCACACCCAAAGAAGAAGCTTGTCCACTGTGTATGACACACACTTCACAGTGCATTGTTCACAACCCATTATATACAGCACACAAGTACTGGATTCAAAAAATAACCTGCGCTGGGCTGTCTTCCTCATTTGAACTTGACACTAATTATCTATCTGCTGTTTTTTTGTAATAATATGAAGACATATTTTTCACTTACTAGGTGAAAAGACTACACCTAAGATATTTAGGAATATAGACATACCAAAACTATAAATTACAATGCCACACATCCTGCACAGAACAGAGGTTGTACATGACCAGTGGGGCCCAGCCACCTGGATTAGACTCTGGCCTTAGTTTAGGGTGGGTTTCTGTGGTCCCTGGTATTGTCTCTTTTAATTGCTTGGTCATTATCAGAAAGTGCAAGGCTCCTGGAAGATGGGAGGGGATATTCTGAACATCTGTTTGTACATCAAGTTTATAAATACTTGACCACAGTGACAGCCACACCATTGCATCCTACAGCAGTTCAAATCAGACATTAACTGCATTCTACAGTGGAGCTAAACTGGAAGATGTTTCCATTCTCAGGACCAAACCAAATCCTAAATCTCTTTTCCTCATGTTCCTTTTGTTAATTTCTACCAGTACAACTCCATTTTCAAGCATGAGCTCAAGAATTGAATCTTTGGTGATGTGTTTTCTGATGCTGTTGGGGTAAGAGGGCTAGCAGGGGGGTTGGGATATGGAAATACCTGAATAAAGTAACATACACTGGAACCTGAAGAATAAGAGGAGATTATCCTTACTACGAGCAAGGCTGTCCTCTTCTTGAGACAGCATCTCTACCCCTGCCTGTTCCCAGTCCTCTGGCGTGCTGCAGGTATACATTGCTATTAACCTAGCTAACCGACGTAGCTGCTGCCACTCAAAAAAGATTCATCGTAGACCACAGACAGGATAACATCACCAACATGCTGTTGGTGGACTGTAGTCCACTTCCATTCATTTTTCTCATATATGCTGTAAGAGGAGGCACCATATCTGCTACTCCACATGGTCCCTGAAGGTCAGTACAGAGTCTACATGGAGTGACCAGTGTAATTTAAAAAAATAAATAAATGCTTGCCTTCCACTTAATACTCCCAGATGGAATCAAACGCCTCAGCTCTGTGCAGACATGGAGGAGGAGGTAGAGTGGGTCCTGTTGAGAAGGCAGGACAGCATCCCAGTGTGATACAGCGCAGGCTTCTGTTGGGTTGGAAGCCTCAATTTTGAATCCATCTCCCATCACGCAGCAACTGTGTGGCCAGGAAGTTTCCTTTAGCAATGTGAGACTCAGTTTCTTCACTTGCAAATGAATATGGTATTTTCACCTCCAGTGATTTGATAAAACCTAAGTAAGATAATCTACTCAGCTCTTAATACAATGTATAGCACACAGTAACTGACAATAAATAGTAATTATGATCAAAAGTGGCTGTAGCATATAACATTTAAACACATGTTGTAAATTTTACTAATACTAGTTACTATACCAGATTAAATCCCCAATTCTTCTTAGGTGAACACAAGATAAATTCATTCTCCCTAGCATAATGTCCAGCCAGCAGTAGGTCCAAGGTAAAAGGAAACCCTGCTCCATGCAGTCACTCAGGGACTCAAGGCTTAACTTACAGCTCCCAGAGCTACCCTGGTAAGAGTCATGCTTGGAAGAGGGGCAGCTAAGGGCCATTCTTCACTTCAGCCCGCCTTGCTTTGGCCGAAAGTCAGCTACCCCTAACTAAGAAGGAGGTTGAGCAATGTGACACACTTACTGCCTGAGAAGAAAAGAAAAGGAATTTTGTAAACAACCTGAAAATCTCTGCCATGCTTAATCAGTTCACTACTCTATAAAAACCATGACTTGAGTCCAAAATCCAGGTCCTAAATTGTGAGCTTTTCTATAATCTCGCTCCTGGTGCACTGCATCCTTGTTGTGTGGACACAGGGTGGACAGCTCCTTAGGAGGCATCATGGAGAAAGAGGCATGGCACAGCCAACATCAGTCACTTGTGCAGTGCTGAGGATCTCAAGCCAAGGGGGGGTTAGTGATGTTGTCAACTATCAGGAAATTGCAAGAGAAATATTTATTAGAAGCAATTACTGGTCAGGAGAACTTAAGCAAATTACTTAATCTTGGATTCCTATTTTCCTCATATTTAAAACAGAATTGCTGTGAGAAAGGAGGATTGTAATATGTCTGGATGGAGCTGGTGGATAATAAGCACTCAAATAATGGAATCATTACTCTTGTGATTTTATTTATGCACCAGGAGAACAGAAAGGAAAATGTTCTCACCCATTTTCCCCTTGTTGGTAGGGTCAGACACTGAAGCGTGAGTGAACTCTGACTTGCTTAGTTAGACCTATTCTTTCTCTACCCACAGCGAGGCAGAAAACCAGGTTACATTATGTTCTAACTCCCACTTCTATTCATAAGAACTAAGTTACTTCCTTGTGCTAAATAAACCTTATTGATTTCAAGTCAAAACACACACACTGTGCACCCACCTCAACTGGTGTTTCCCTGAGGTTGTTGGTACCTGCCTTTTCCTTGCCATCTGTACTTCAGCTGTTCTTGGTTGCATAAACCAATTTTGAAACAGAAATCATAACTCTAGTCCTTGTTCTCAGAACGAAACCATTTGCACCAAAGGCATTCATGAGAACAATAGATTTTGCTGAAGCTTTCATACCCAATTATAAACTTTTTTAAAAAAATCCCAGCAAACACATTTATTTGCCCAAATCTCCTCTTCTATGCTGCATCATGAATTATTTCTCTTTCCTACCCTTTCTTCTTCCCCCCACCTCATATTACTCAGCTTCCCACTACCCACTGTGGATATATAGCACATTGTCTTGATACTTTCATACCCACAGGTTCCTCAGAGTCCTTTGGAAACAACCAGTTTTCTGGTGCTTACAATCTAACCACTTTACTACTCAAAACATTGAGCTGTTAGTAAAAATTCTATACATATTGAGAAGCCACAAGGAGAAAGACTTGGTATTTGGACGAAAGTAATAAGTTTCTCTGTGTATTCCCAAACTAAATTCTTTCTTTTTTTTTTTCAATGCAATCATTCAGTCCTTGCTTTAGAAATCAGAAGTAAGAACCTGTTTGTTTTGTGTAGCTCAAGACTATAGAGTTACTTTATTAGGGTGATGTGTGCCCTTTTAGATTTGGTCCCAGGGAAAGTCCAACCATCTTTATTGCTGTTAACTTTCAGCTATTGTTGAATTAGTTCACTAGAAGTTTTTTTTTTTTCTTGTTGAAAATCAATCAATCAAAAAGAACATGTCTCTTCACCAAAATACTTAAAAGTATTTTAAACACACACCCTCAGGTTCTGGAAGCCTACATTGTACATTTTTAGTTCCAGATATTCTGGTTAAGATGACTTAAATTTTCTCCCAAAAGAAGTTGGCCCACAAGGGAAAATGTCATCAGTTTTATTGTTTTTATTCTATGAAAGAAAAGCAAGTGAATAGCTTCATTGAAATGGATGGGGAAATATGAACTGAAATGGAAGGACAAACCCATTTACATCTTCATTTTAAATTGATAAATTCTGGGATATATTAGATACAGAGAAATCAAAATTAAGCCACTGCAAATGCTTATTACAGGACATTATTGATATGTTAAAATCCAAATTTGCATTGAAAAATTGCCAGCAACATTGTGTATTTATCTGAATTCTATGGAAGGAAATCTCAAAAAGTAAAATCCAAGATCCCGAAATTCCCTTCTCACCTTGGCTTGCTGATAGTGTTAACTTCAGAGTTTAATACTTGGGATTGTTTACAAATTGAATATGATAGACAGCTGTGGTGGCACATACCTGTAATCCCAGCTATCCAGGAGGCAGAAGGAGGAGGATTTCAAATTCAAGGCCACTAAGAGTAAAGTTAGTAAGACACTATCTCACAAACAAAACGAAAGGACTAGGGGCTTAACTCAAGTGGTAGAGCATTTACCTAGCAAGTGCAAGGCCATGGTTTCAATCATCAGTACCACCACCACCACCAAAAAAAAAAAATTGGACATGGTGGTGGGGCAGAAAGGACAAGGAAAGAAACAGATACAAATTCCCAGGATGCATAAGAAAAGGAGTGTACAAATAAGGTCAGTGATTCTCAAGTCTGGTTCACAGTCCCTGGAAATCCTTGAGACACGTTCATGGAATCAATGAGGTCACCATTGTGCTTGCAACCATACCCTAATATCACTTGCCTTCATCACAGATTTGCACAGAGAATGCAAAGCTCTAGTGAGTGAAGCTACTAGAGTCTTAACACTAGTCTAAGTAGAGGCACCAAACCACATGACCAGTCATTGTCCTCACTACCAGGTTTATTTAAGAATGTCCTCAATGAAACTCAAAATTGTTGATGTTATTATATCTGGACCTAAGAGTCCAGGACTTTGTTAGTTTTGTAACACTGTCAAGCAAATTGTTACAGTGGCTTAAAACAGCACATTTGCCTTAAAGCTCTGTAGATCAGAAATCTGACAGGGTCTCACCTCATGGTTTTAATCCAAGTGTCAGCAGAGGTGCACCTCCACCTGGAGCAATAGGTGAGGACTCATGCCCTTGTCTTTTCCAGCTGTAGAGGTTGCCTTTGTTCTTTGACTTGTAGCCTCCCTCTGCCACCTTCAAAGGAAGTACCATTGCATGTCTCTATGTCTTTCTTTCATATTCACAACTCCCTCTGTTCTGAATACAGCCATGAAAAATTCTCCACTTATAAGGAATATGAGATTAGACTAAACCCAATGAACTAATCCAGGATAATCTCCCATCTGAGAGTCCTTATTTAAGTCACTTCTGAAAAACCCCGTTCGCTACCTAAGGTGATATCCACAAGTTCTGAAGATCAGGATGTGGACGACCCTAGGGATTGTTATTCTACCAAGCACAAAGTTTTTATGGTCTTCATTTGGACTGACAAAAATGGACAGTGTCATAAGGCCCTTCAGTTGCATCCTGATGTGTGACAAAAGTCCCAAGAAAAGACACAAATGCAATAGTTTGAATTACAAGTGAATTACAGCCAAACGAGCACCTTCCTCAGGGAATACCATTTTGACTTGTACTAACAACTTAGAGAAGAGCTATAATTATTCCAATCTTAGGTTTTGGCAGATCCTCACCCCCTTTTTTTAAATGAACAAAGTGAAATTGTTTTCATTTAAACAAGATCAACCAATTGCATTTGTTGTCAGTAATAAAACCTTTTCATGTCAAAATTAGGACTTCGTTAAACTTGTATCTACTATCATGAGCATGATGGCTTTCCAGAATGTAAAGACTTCTCCAGTGAAATCCATTGTGACAGTAATAAAGGGTTTTTGGTTTTGTTTTGTTTTGTATTGTTTTGTTTGAGATGACCTGGAAGAATGGGTCAGTATTTACCAGATCTGAATAACTCAGGGAACTAATGTTTTCCAAATGAGAAATATATGCTACAAAATCACATAAGTCCATATTCAATTAAATTTAAAGTTCAAGACAGACCAATGAATTTTAATAGAACAGACCATGATAAGCTCATAGAAATGGTTTCAGATTTCACATTACAACTAGTCTTTAAGAAACTATCATTTGTTGTGTTTTGGTATAGTATCAAAGAAGAGTAATCCAAAGTATCTGAGAAAGATATTTTAATATTTCTCTCAGTTCCAAATAAACAGGATGTGAAACTGTGTTTTCTCATATACTTCAATCAGGATAACCTAGCACAACATGTAGAGTACAGAAAGAAGACAAGAGAACTTAGCTATCTTCTATTAAGGTAGTCACTGAGGAGGTTTGCAGAAACATAGACTAACATACCTCCCAGTGATTTTTGAGGGCAAATTTTATTCATTATCAAGAAATGTACTGGTTATTGTTTCAAAATGAATTAATGAAGAAGTGCCCTAAGCATTTGTTATAATTTCTAACTTGCTAAATTGATTGATATAATCCACATGAGCAAAGTTTTTGGTGTCTTCAATCATTTTGAAGACTGTGGAGTGAGACCCCAAAGTTTGAAAATCCCTGCATAAAATATCAGGGATAAAGTGGTTGAATAGAAAGTTCCCATGAGTTACTTCAGCCAGGTGGATGATGAGTGATTTGACCAGAGAAGTGGAGTTCTTATATCAGCTCAATAGAGAATCTATATGGCAAATCCATATCAGAAAGTGACACTTCCCGTCCTAGGCAGGGAAATGTCGCTGCTTCCAATGGCCAGCATAGACCTGGCCAGCAATGCTCCAGAGTTTTCTTCTCTCAGTCATGAGCCAAGCCACAGCTTCATGGAAAGAACAAGGCCTGACTTCTCTGCAGTGAATGACCCTTCGATCTTCCAGCACTTGTGACTCAGGACACAGTACATGAATTCCACACTGTGATGACACTGCACCATACTGCCATACTGAGGCAATGACCAGGGCCAGCCATCTTATCCTGTACCATGACTGGCCAATGGTTCCATGAGTTATCCCCGATGGATCTGCAAATGGTGCACCTTGTACATGTTTTCTGAGAACATTATCTATAGGTTCCATCAGTCTAAAATAGACCTATAAACTGCTTTTCATAGGAAGTTTCAGAACTGCTGGATTTATGTGTCATTTCACCAAGTATTTTCAGCTTGTTTTTCCACCTCAGGGCTCTGCTTGTCAGTCTGTCCATTGCTCACACACTGAAGAATGCACTGGACTGTAATTGGTGAGCCTGACTCCTGAGCCTGTGAGACCCAGTGAGGCCAGAGACTGCAATCCTACCCATCATTAACCTCCAATTTGTACAAAGTAGTTTAGATATAATAGGTTCTGTCAAATTAAATTAAGTCATGTGCATTCAAAATGTATCCTTTAAGTCATCCACAAATGACATCCACTCACAGAAATATGTATATACAAATCACTTTTATATACGTGAAGCAACTGGCCTGCTTTTATTCATTATCTACTAACTGAGCCTATGTATCAAGCCATGGATGAGTAATGAAAGGAGACATCCTTCCTCTCCTGGATAAACTCACCATAGAATAGAAGATACAGGTGTAGGATTTCATGAGCACAGTGCATTTCCATCCATGTGCTTTGGGGAAGTACAGACAAATCTGGGATCACAGAGTGGAAAGAAGTCATTCTCCCTAGGGAGGCAAGAAGCCATTGGAGGCTTCTAAAGGGGGAAAGGCCTAGGACTGAGGCTTACAGGGGAAGGAGAAAGCATAGGAAGAAAATAAATGGAGGTTGACTCTTAGGAGCAGAAAGGTCACAGACATGTTTACAGGAAATCTGGGTATACATACACCATTCTCTCTCTCTCTCTCTCTCTCTCTCTCTCTCTCTCTCTCTCTCTCTCACACACACACACACACACACACACAAACTCAACCCAAAAGCTCTGTTTCAGCAACACCCCCAATTTACAGTGAATCCTTGGACAAGCCCTTTCTGTTCTTGGAACCTCAGGTTCTTCATATGCAAAATTAAAGATGGCACTAGGTCAGTGGTTCTCAGACCTTCGTGAACATCAGATTCGTGTGGAACCCTTACAG
Organism: Castor canadensis; assembly: GCF_047511655.1. Taxonomy (NCBI): domain Eukaryota; kingdom Metazoa; phylum Chordata; class Mammalia; order Rodentia; family Castoridae; genus Castor; species Castor canadensis. Next base: position 11,487,832 of record NC_133388.1, on the reverse strand, counting down.
ATTCTCCTGCTGAAGCTCCATGCCCAGAGAGTCTGACTCTGTTGGTCTTTGGTGTGGCCAGGCACCTGAGTCTTTAACTCTCTCTCCAAGAGATTCTGCCATAATTGAGACCCATTAAACTCGTTGGAGTGGCTTCTCTTTGGGCTTTATGCATTTCTCCATCCACTCTTCCTGTTGCTTTTCTACCCATTAGTCACAGAATCTTAGTGCATACCAGGAATTCTACTGGATATTGTTTGAAATAACCAATGCCATGGTTCAGTTTCTGTGTTCACATAACTTCAAGTTATTGGATACTCACTTGCTATCTGTCACTTAGCTTTGTACCATTACTTGGCCTTTCCCCATACCCTCTCACTTCTGCCACCCCAGATTCACCTTATTCTAAACCCCTAAAAGCAGTTATTCAATCTTGCATACATGTATGACTCAAAGTGCAGCTTTGGCCAGTCTATTTTCTTATTAAATTGTTTCAAAACAGTACTTACTAGGGCTCAAACAATGTCACCAATCAATATTTTCATGGTTAATATTATCATGCCTGATTTTACTTGATCCTGGTCTGCTTGAGTCAGATGTAGTTCTGAGATTCCTATACCCATTTCATTGATGAGGAAATAGCATTTTGCAATGATGATGATACTACCCTTGTGACCACAAAAAGATCTGTAGTCCTGAGACATAAACAAGCTGAGCAGATTGTCCAGAGGTGGAAATAATCTAAATGTGAAACATAGCATGTTGCTAGACTTTAAGTCTTAGCTGTATGCCCCCATCTCATCCATATCCTAGGGTCCAGAGAAATACTCAGCTTTTTGTGAGTGGGGATGGGGACTGGCTACTGAAATGTCGAAGAGGTTCAGAGACAAGTAGAACCAAAGTCCTCAATAAAGGAGGAAGGCTTTGCTCTGCAGCATACCCTTGCACATAGGGCCCATTCTAATTGGCAGTGATGATTTCTGGGGGGAGGGGGGAGCAGGGAGGGACAACCTGATCATCTTGCCCACATGGGTTCCCAGGCTTGGAAACAACCCAGCCTTGACCCTGGCCCACGACCTATACTGAGAGAAGAGCCTGGCAATCCATGCCCTGCTGACACTGTGGCTAATTTGTTGTTGGGTGGTTTGCCAGTGGAGGGCTTGGAAGTCCACAAAGACTTAGGATGTCAGGACCTGGGTGCTAGCTCACCTAGCCCTAGTTTACTCTAATATAAGAAAAGAACAACCACTACCCCAAGGCAGGTAGTTTGTGCATAACTCTATGCTCTAATGATTAAAAACTATCCTTTTTATTGTATGCTGTTTTATAATCCTTCTTTTTTTTTTTCATTTTTCTTTTCTTTCTCTTTTTTTTTTTTGACACAAACTCTTGCTATGTAGCCCATACTGGACTCTCACTTCAGCCTCCCAAGAGCTGGAATTACAGGTATGTGCCACTATGCCAGGCTCATAGTCTTTTGTGAAGGTCCTGCTGTGACTGTAAAACTTTTGAGGTTTTAGGAAAAAATATGTTTCAAGTTCCTGCCATGTCCAATGCACCACCCTACCCTTCTCTCTACAACATTATCTTATTTAAACTTCAGGACCAACAAATTTATTGTATTATGATTATTTCTTATGCATGAGAAAGCTGAGGCCCAGGGATATTAAGTGGAATTTCCAAGGTCTCAGCACCAAAACTATCAGATTTATATCTGGAATCCACATCAGTATGAAACAAATGCCCATAGGCTTTCTATCATAGTTATTTCAATAACTTTGCCATCACTCAAAACAAGCTTGAAACTTCTTTGGAACGCCTTTAAGAGACAATTTCTAAGACTGCCATCATCTGTGGAGCATGCCTTACCTTTGATTAACAGCTGGATAATTAAGCCTCCATGTTTCAACCATGGCAACCTTATTGAAATGGGTGCCTGTCTTCCCTGGGTGGCTTCTTTGAAAGGCATAAACCCACAGAGATAAATGCAGCCTGAATCAGTCCTGGCTTTATGGACTTTTCAACAGTGTTGGAAATATCTATTCTGTCTAATATTACATAGGGGACTATTAAGCACTTGCAATTTGCCTATGGAGACCAAATGGTTGAATTTTAAATTTTTAATTAATTTTCATAAATTTGAAATGAACAGTCACCTTTGTTCACTACTATACTAGATTATATAATCAAAGCTGTCTATTAATAGCCACAGCAACAGCAAAAATAACTCATGCTATCATCGTTTTTGTTTTTATTCTACTTTGTTTTTATTTATTTAAAAAAATTTATATCATGGTAAAAACACTTGACACAAGATCAATCCTCTCAGCAGAGGTTTAAGTGTACAATATAATATTATTAATTCTAGACCCAATACAGTATGAAAGACTTCTGGAACCTCTTCATCTTGCTTAATTGAACTTTAATGCCTGTTAATTATGAATCCTCACTTTTTCCAAAGCCCCCTAACCCCCAGAAAACACCTTCCCACACTTCCAGTTTATGGATTTGACTATTTCAGGTTCCTTGGGTAAAAGGAGTCAGCCAATGTTTCTCTTTCTGTGACTGACTTATTTTACTTGCCACAATGGCCTTAAGACTCATTTATGTCATTCCATATGGAAGAAATTCCTTTTCTTTTAAGGCCACATAATACCCCATGGTATGGATAAGCCCCATTTTCTTCATGCACACATCCATCAACAGGCATTTAAGCTGTGTCTACATCTTGGCTATTGTAAATAGTACTAAGTTAAACATTTGAGTGTTAAGATTGTTTCCAGATCCTGATAAAGTACCTCTGTGCTATGAGAACACTGAGTTAGCCACTGGGCTCCTGGATCAGTTGTTCACGTATTCTGAGCAGGTCAAATCCTGGAGAGCATTAAAATGTACCTCTAGGGAAAAGGGACACCTTCAACACTCCCTTCCAACTGTTGGAGAGAATTCACAATTGTGACTGAGAAAGCTGGTCATGTGGGCAGTGAAGACCAGGAAAACAGCTCTGCTCTGGTCAGTCAGTGACTCAGCTCTGAGTCCTCTCCGAGCAAGTTTCTACCTCTTTTCTCTGTTGTTTTAATGCACTGTTCCTGGGGAAGATAAATCGATAGATCTGTTTTCATTTCAAGAGTGACCTACGATTCAACACTGGACCGGCTGGCATGTGGTCCCTCAGCTAAGCCTCCTGGAGCCAGAATGAGACACAGTGCTCCCTAGGCAGAAAGGTAGCTGAGATCCCACGCGAGTGTGAGGAAGGGTCAAGGCTGGGACAGCAATCACCTTTCCTCATAACCTGCTTGCACCCTTCCATGTTAACATACTGTGAACGGAGCAGAAGTGACAAAACCAATCCATCACCCCAGAGCCAACACAAAGAGGAATAGAGAGGTTAACAGAAATTGATGACATCCCCACTGGAATTTTACACTGATTCGGCCAGCCCTGCGATTGAAACAGACAAAGATTTATAGTCCGAGCGAGGACGCTGGCTCTTCTTGATTGCCTTGATTTTTTTTATGTGCTCCTGCATATTTATTCTCAAGCTCATCACGGGCTTGTAGCATTAGAATGCTGATTTGATTGTACATTCCGAGAGGAGCCAGCATTATGCATTCATTTGCATGATGTGAGAGAACCACCAGAACCGTTTCTGATATCAGCGGCCCAAATGAGCGCTAATGTTCACCTGCAAAAGTGGGATTGCGTAACACTTCTTTTTCTGAAATTCAGATTTCTTTTGCTTTTCTCACTATAAAAATAAAAAAGGGGAAATATTCCATATCCCGTGGATGAGAAATTGTATTTTGTCATGCCTCCGAGGGCTACAGCAGCATTGAGCTTTTATGAATTCGTTTGATTTCAGGGCTCTATGTTTCGAGTTCCAACACAAATTTTTCCCCCCCATGACATTATTACTGAGAGCTTTTATCAGTTCATTGTGACAGAAAATTGATTATTATCCTTGACATTTGATGGATAGCTTTCATAAAAGTACCATTTTTTTTTTTTTGGATTGCACGTTGGCCTATAAATTTCCCCCTCCCAAAAAAAAAAAAAAGAAAGAAAAGAAAAAGAAAGAAGAGAAAACTTTCTTAAGTCATGAAAAGAATTTCTCAGTTCTCTTGTAAACCTTCCTCTAAGCATCAGCAGTAGAGGACCACGCTCCTCAGAAAAGAAAGTTGAAGGAAACTACAGATCTGAACTCACTGTTTCCTCTCTTCTGCTCCCTCAGAAGAGAAGTCAGGGTGGGGCCAAGAGTCAGCCCATGGGACTCTCAGAAAAGACTTTGAGCTTCACGTATTCCACAACTTCATATTTTATCACCATGAGTGGTTCCACTTACAGCCATAGATAAAAAAACGTAACAGCACCTTAAAAATTCCAGTCTGTACCCAAAGGGTGCTTAGGAACCACGTTTTCTCCTGCTGTATCCGTGAGAGGAAGGGATGTCTATTATCTAGCATCTAAAGTCACAGCCATTGCTTCTGTGCAGTGAATATATCCTCTCTCAGTTCATCATGGTCACAACACTGTGACACTGATGGTCTCCATTCTCTCCAGGTAACAACACTTTGGAGGATCATTAACTTGACCCAGGTCACCCAGCCTGTGTAGGACAGAGACTGACTTTAAACCACATCACTCTCAACTGAGAGCCAGTGTGTTACTGTGACATGCCCCTTCTTGACAGACTACTCCTCTGGATACAATAATAGGAGACACCGCTTTTAGGAATATATTTTTCAACTCAATTATTTCTTAAATAGAAACACACACACACATGCACACATAAACTCACCCACAGAAAGAGCAATTGGACCACAATGAATCTCAGTCCCCAGTAATTGCTCCATCCTATGCTGGTTCTTGCCCTCACAGTCCTCTTGCACCTACCTCACTGCAGCCGCAGTCCTCCTGCCAACATGGAGTTTGAACACTTTGCACTTGGTTCAAATTCAAGCAAAGCAAGGTCAATTTTGATTGGAGAATTTGGGGGTAAAGCTTCCTAATAGAAGTCAGGATTCAGGAGCCACACTGGCATCAGGAGAGCATGGATTCAATTTCCAATGCACCTGTGCCAGTACAAAAAGGATGACAGATGCCCCACTGCACCTGCACAACTTAAAGAGGGAAACCTCCCCTCCCTTTTACAGACATGGCTGTTAAGTTTCCAGGATATTCACCATCTAGCTCAAATTTTATCAGTAAAGGGGGCAGAGAATCAAATCCACTTTTCCAGGAACCCTTCCTTAATTCCTAATACCAGAGAAATGCACTTGGGGTTCACCCCGTCTTTGGGGAGCCTTTAAGTTTTGCAAGGGATTTATATTCTTCCCTGTGGAACACACCGGCATTTTAACCTAAAGCAGGAAATCATTATTCCATAAAAGATCAGCTTCTTGGAGGACAGTTAGGATGTATACACGGCCACTCACAGGAGCCTCACTTACTTAGGGAGAAGCCACTGTGGTCACCGGGGAACTAGAAAGTCACCAATTTTCCTTACTTTCTTCATGACCTCACTTTATGGCTGTTGGAGAATGCACTCGTTCCTACAGTCCCTCAGGGGTGTTCTAATGAGAGCTGATAGTGTATTAGAATTAATAGGAACAGTAGGTGTCTAAGGAAAGAGGAAACTTAAAATAGTTCATTAAGTGTAGGTGGTAGAAAACTTTATTTGATGAATCAAATGGTCTTCATTAAAAGTGAACTTTTCCTGGGAACTAGAGATGCCACTTAAAAATACATTTTTTTCTTATTAAGGGAGAGAAATTAATATGTGATCATTATAGAAATTTTGAAACATAAGGAAAATGCACTTCATAAAAAAAATCACTTGTATCTTAGGACTCTAAAATAACACAATAACTGTGCTTCCTGGCAAGATTGTGTCATTCTTAAGTACTTTTGGGTGCCTCTGTGACTTACCAAATTAGGATCACTTAGTGTGTGTATTGGTTTTTTATATTGTGCTTTTTCAATTTACTTAAAATTGCTCTCAGGGTCTACACATTAGCTATTCCTTGAAAACTTGACTTTGAATGGCTATGTAATTTCTAACCATTTGTCCATAGCCACGCAACACTTTTTTTATTTTATTTACATTATCCCACTATTAATAAACAATTAAGGGATATCTAGTTTTCCTGGTTTTAATGAAGGCTGTGGCAGACTTGGAAGGGACATGATTCCATGTTGCGCTGGAGGAAATCAAAGTCAAATATGTCATTTCCCCAAAAACATAGACTGTGTGATAAGGGGGAAGGCAGGATTGAGACATCTTGACTTCCACTGCAGGTCACTTATTCCACAACAGATGAGAAGTTGTAATGCTATTCAAATCTATGAGTTTGGGAATCAGATACTTAAATGTGAATTAGAAGATATGTTTATATCTTTATCCCTTACCAGATCTGTGCACTTGAACACAGAACTTCATCTTAAGCCCATTTTGCCATCTATAAAACAAATATGTTTACCTCCTGCTATTGTTATGAGGATTAAGTAGTGGAGAGGTATGTTTCCAATAAAAGACAGCATTGACTAACATTGCTGATTTTTTTGGTTTAGATAGTTACTAACAAGCAGAGTAGTGTTTCCTCTGAAAAACTTAAATTCTATTGTTCATTTTTAAAATTTAAAGCTTGAAACCTTTGAGGGATGGCAGTATATCAAATTAAAAACCTTTGCTCTTCAAACCCCTTGGACCTCATCCTAGGGTGTGGCAGCAGAAAAAGAAGGAGCTTCATGAATTGTGAATACAGAGCAACTGAAGACCCCCCCTGCTCTGAGCCAGAGAGACAAGGGCAGAATCTGAGCCTTTAAGTGTCACCTGTGTGTGGAACAGAACTCCCCAAAGTAAATGTTTGCTCCCCCTATTCTCCCTTTAAAGATACGCACTCAATCACCTGACATATTTAACAGTTTTGTTCCTCTGGACAAAACAAAAATATTTATCTCTAGCTCTTTTATCTAGAACCAGTCAGTCCAATACATTTCCCTTGATGAGCTAGCTTTGAGATGTTTGTGTCAAGCCATGCTGAATTTTAATACTTACTGGGCAATAATGAATATGAAATATCTCATTGATGCGTCTCATGTTGATTGCATGTCATAATGACCATACATTGTGTTGAATCAATATTATTAAAATTACTTTCAGCTGTTTCTTTTTACCTTTTTAAAGTGCTGCTACCTAACTTAAAACTGTATGTATTTTAAGTTGACACCTATTGTATCTCCATGGGTAACCCACTCAGTAGAGGCAGGAGGTGGGGGAGTTGGGGGAGAATGGCCAAACAATTAGATCTACCTTGCTCCTGCCTTCCTCTGCACTGTCTTTAGTGCTTGAGAAAGTCAGAGGGATGAAAGATGTTCTAAAACAGCCCCTAGGCCAAGCCCTCTCCAACTAACCCATGACCATTCTGGGTAGAAAATCTTCTGGTCCCTCATGTACATTCCTGAATGAAAAAATGATGTCTTTCCCCTCAAAGTGTCCCTCAGAAACAAAGGAATTTCTCTATATGTAGGTTTTTGGTACTTAGAAAAATATCTCTGTTATTTAATACAAAAAATGAGTCTAAGGACATTTTTAAAGATATTTGCCAGTAGTCTAATCTGGCTTGACTGTCTCTAAGGGGCTCTTTTGCTTTTTGCAAAACAGCAAAAAGTGTGGCCAGTAATCTTTTAAAGTAATCATGGCAAATCTCCTGGAACTGAAGGAAGATTTTAACTACAATTATTACAACATCTGAAATTCTCTTTTTGACAATCATATTGATGCTATAAGTAGAAATCAGGATTTCTCCAGCTTTTAAATGATTGCTTTCATTATCTTTAAGGTTGTGTTTCTCAAAAGCAAAGGGAGTAGAGAAGAATTCTTAAGAAAGAAGATTTTGAAAACATTCACTTTCTTGAGAATTCTTGAGAACATAATTTTAGACCTGAATTGCTAAAGTAAGTACTATTGACATGATAGCTTTAAAAAAAAAAACTTTCTGATTTTATAAAATTGAAAACAAATCAAAATCCCCCTAAAACTCATGTAAATTGATAAATGCTTGGTAAATTTTAAGTAATCTGTGTTTGATATACTTATTTTTAAGATTTATTTCATTCATAGTTTTAAAGTAAGTGCTGTGTTTGTCAGGTATTTTAAATATGTATGTGTAAATACATTAATGAACTAAATATAAATAGACATTTAATTATTTCATCTTCATTCCTAAAGTTTATATTTTCAAGTTGACTGAAACCTTTTACCTGGGACTTTCATTTGAGCAATGTTCTGTGAGGTGTGGAGAGAGGAAGGGGGCAGGGAGAGAGGGGGAGAGAGAGAGATTCTGAAAGGATTGACACAAACAACTACAAGAGTTAGTGAATCCACAATGCAGGCCCCCAGCAGGTGACTATAGACCCAGCTTAGTTCACATTACTGAAGACAGTCTGGAAAAGAGAGCTTCCTCTTTTTCAGGAACCCTATCTGGCATTCAACTGATTGGATTAAGCCCACCCACATCTGCTTTATTCAGCGTAGACTGAATTTAAATGCCAATCCCATCTAAAAACTACTTTCATAACAATATCCAAACTGATACTTGGCAAAACAGCTGGGCCCCATAGTCCAATCAAGCTGATTCATAAAATTAATTATCACACTGGGTCACAGGAAGTTAATAGTTCTTAAGAGTGTTAATGGAAACATGCATCTCAACTAGTATTGAGATGGTCCTACCTGCTCCCACAGCCTCAGGGAGATCCTAGAAGATAAAACTTCATGCTTGGATGAGAGGAGGCCAGAGAAAGAAGTGGGAAAGGAAGGGTTCTCCCACGAAAAGAACCAATAAGATGTAGGTAGGTATAGATAAATCGAGAGAGAGAGAGAGAAGAGAAAGAGAAGAGAGAGACAGAGAGACAGAGATACTTATTTTATGGAACTGGTTGGTATGCTAAGGGAGGCTCCATTCTGTTGGAGATGGGATGCTGAGGGTTTAGATGAGCTCTGAAGGCCTCAGTTGCAGATTCCCTCTTATTTGATGAGTTCAGTCTTCCATTCTCTGCAGACCCTCAGCTGTTTGGAGGAAACCCAGCCACATCAGGGACAGCAGTTTACTTTGCTGAAAGTCCACTCACTTAAATGCTTATCAGAATGTTTCTTATTGAGAAACATCCAGCCCAGGATCTTTTGCATCTTTTGAGGCCTGTGTTATAGAGGCAATGCAACAGGTAGAACAGAGAAGTACAGAGTTACTCCTCAACTCCCTTGTTTTTATAAAACTTTGCAACAGTAATGTTTTGGATTATCAAAACAGTGTGCTTCTCGTTGCTGTAAAACTCATTCCTTCCCCTGTGCTTGCCATGGAATCATTGTGATTTCCATGGGGAAGGCTGATACCATGTAGAAAGAAGGACTTGCCTCAAGTCTTCTGATTAAAGAACTTTTTGGTATTTATAGAAAAAAATCATCTTGAAAGTATAAGTTTTTTAAGCTAGGAGTAGAATCTGTTTTAAAAAAAAAACTCTTGGATATATATCAAGGATAATATTCAAGGATAACAATCCCTGGCTAAGGGATTTATACCTTGCTTTATCTTACTTTGTTTTTAAGTTTTTAAAAATTTGTTTTTGTTTGCTTGTTTGTATGATATTGGGGATGGAACCTAGGCCCCATAGATGTTAGACAAGTGATCTCCCACTGAGCTACAACCTCAACCCTCTGTGCTGTTGGTAGAACATCATGCAGGATATGACTCCAGACCATCTTCTCAGTGACTGGTGACCTGTAAGTTTGTTCCCACACCCACCCCAAATTCATTTGTTGAAGACTAACTCCCAATGAAGTAGTACTAAGAGGCAAAGCTTTCGGGAAGTGATTAGATCATGAGAGTGGAGCCCTCATGAATCAGATTAGTGCCCTTATAATAGAGGCTTGAGGGAACCTGTTTGCTCCTTCCACCATGTGAGGACACAGCTGGAAAGTGCCATCTTTTGGAACAGAGAGCCCTCACCAGACACCAGATCTGCTAGTACTTTGATCTTGGACTTCCCAGTCTCCAGAATGATGAGAAATAAATTTCTGTTGTTTATAAGCCACTCAGTCTGCAACATTTTGCTCTAGTGTCAGGAATAAACTAAGACACTAAGGAAATGTTAATCTAGTGGCAGGAACCAAGACAGTGGAAGTTAATGAAGCCATGGGAAGAATACAAGAGCTATGCCTCCTATCCTCCAAACTTTTATCCAGAGAGTGGTGTGTGCAATGATAGAAATCCCAATAGAGATGTCAAAAAGTTTGAGAAGGAGTCTGAAACATTGAGGTTGTTCTCAGCTTCCCCTCTGTCTTGTCCAACACAGTGAGGCAGAATAAAGCACAATTTGCAAACAAACTGCAGAAGTGAAGTACAGTTTCCTTTGGGGAGTGTGGTATGTATTAATTTTACAGGGTTTCATTGTGATATTTCCATATACATATAATGTACGTTGATCAAATTCACCCTTTCTATCACTCTCTTATCTCTCCTCCCAGCTCCCCCTTTTTATTTTTATAGTTTTAATGGGTTTTGTGATGCCAGTTCCACAATGCTTATATGTATGCATGTACTTTGAAACTTACTCAATGCCCATTTCCCTATGGCTAGAGATTGCTCACCCACATGTTCACCCACTCATTTTATCCATTTTCTTTCTTAAATCAAGCACTGAGCCAGGGACATAGCAACATAATACTGGGGTACAGAGACCATTAAAAATACTCTCCTTATCCAGCCAGCTCAGACTGGAGAATAAACTTTGGAGGGGTGTTTGTAAAGTTCCCCAAAATGTTAAAATTCTTTCCCCTGACCTAGCTAGATTGGAAGTTTCCTTTTCTTTGTTTTTGCACTACTGGGGATTGAACCTAGGGCCTTCTGTATGCTGGGCAAGCACTCTACAACTTGAGCTACACCTCCAACTCTTATGTTTTCATTTTGTATTTGAGATAAAATATTGCTAACTTTGCCTGAACTGGCCTCAAACTTGAGATCTTCTTAACTACACCTTTTGAGTAGCTGGGATTATAGACATGCACCACCAGGACTAACCAGAAGTTAAGTAGACATTACCATTCATAGATTTGTTGAAGCCATAAGAAAGGAGGCACTCACATCCAAAAGCCTGGTGCTTCATCCAGGACCAGAATCTCTGGAACAAGATGTGGACCAAGTGCTCAGGACACAAAGAAGCACACTGAGCTACATGAGGGTACCTGTCTGGCAGGATGATGGGAAGGTGTGAGCACCCAACTGTGGCCTTAGAGATAAAGGAGGCTGGGGCAGGTGAGGGAGGAAGCTGGCTGCCTTCTGGTGCTTGAGCTGGAGACAAGGGGGAGTTAGGAAAGACACCCAAAAGTAAAGACAGGTTCCTTTCACCTCTGCCTCTCCAAGCTCATTCCACTTGCTCCTTCTAGAAACACAGAGGAAGCCTCCGCTCCACTCCCACCCATGCCTGGGAGTCCAGTTGTGCTTCACATACATAAATTGCTGGATCTTGTGGCCACCAGACCTTGAAATCGGTTATACAAAGTATTATCAAATGCTTGTTCAAATTCATGGGAAGACCCAGCTATCTCTCCCTTCTTATCCACAGTCCTTTGGGAATGAAAGGGAAACAATAGATTCATTTCGCAAAAAATCATCACATTTACATATTTTTATCATGAGCTCAACGAATGATTTTAATTAAACCATTTTTAAAGAGGGTAGAGAGGAAGAAAGGCAAGATGGTAAATATTTAACACCTAATCAAGGGGAGAGAAGCGTGAAGCCGAAACCCTCATTAAGCTGCCTGGTTAGAGGGTGGGCTCTGGAAGCAGCCTGGGTTTGAGCCCCACCCTCCCTTATCAGGGGAGTACCAGGGGCCCGCCATTTGCCCTCTTTGAACTTCATTTTCCTTTACTATGGGGAGGATGCCAACCTCATGGGAATACTGCCAGAAGAGCCTAATGATATCAGAAATAATAACGGCCAGCATTTTTGGATGGAAACCATGACCAGGCGCTTTATCCAGATGGCAACCTATAGTCCTCGCCTTGACCCTGTAAAGAAAATACTGTTAATTTCCTCAGCAACCTTAAAAGTAATTAGGTAATTTTGCCCAAGTTCTCCTAGCTAGCAACTAGCCAGGCTGGCCTTCAAAGCATGGCAGTTGGAGTCCAGCACACACACACTTTTAGCTATTATTTTGTCTTGCCTAACCTATAGCACATATGTGCATACTCCCCTGATTTCTGAAGTTTAGGCCAAGGAAGACCTATGTTCAAGCTCTAGCTATTTCTACTATGACTTCTGCTACTGTCTTGTATTTGTATAGGATTTCAAAAAGCCAGTTGGCCAATACTTTCTGTCAGGATCATCAAATAAATGGGCTCTGAAAAGTTAGACACTATAACCAAGTCTACACCTATGTGATGGCAGGCCGTGGGGTGTCATGTTTCCAGAGTCCAGCCATTGGATGCAGGATTTACTCTGCAAAGAGAAGGAGGCTATGAGAGACAAAAAGAGAGGATTTTAGAGCTTAGCCCGCGGGCATCCCCTGATCAGTGGTCATTTTTAGAAGGTAAGCTTTCGGTCTGTCTCATTCCCAGAGTGATTGGGTGTATGAAATGAAGCCATGCTGTCGGAGATGGGGCAACTCCGAGCTGTGTCAGTGCTCCATTGAGATAATTGTATGGCTGTTCCTGCAATCAGTTCAGAGAAAATTGCTCCTCCCAAATTAGCTTCCCCTTATGCAATAATTTTTAGTTGATGGCATTGAATTGCTGCAAAAAAAAAAAAACCAAAAAAAAACCCACTCCATCCATCTGTGTGTGTGTGTGTGTGTGTGTGTGTGAGAGATCAAATGCTGGACAAATAGCCTGAGGATATATAGTAACAGAAACAGACACTTTGAAATATGTTTTAAAAACATCTGAATTGTACTCCCAACAAAGTTTTTCTTTCTTTCTTTCTCTTTCTGTCTCTTTCTCTCTTCTTTTTTCCCCCTCTTTCCCTTTTTTCCTTTCCTCCCTCCCTCTCTCTCCTTCTTTCTCTCCTTCCTTTCTGTTTTCATTCTCCTCTTTTCTTCCACTGTCTCCCTACCCTTGTCTTCCTTTTAATTAATTTCAGTCACTGTCAGGCCTTGTCAGGTCTTCCCATTTTCTGAACTAGGAGGTGGATTTTATCTTCCAGGCAGAGTTCTACAAAGGACAGCTTCCATGAAACTTCCTGTTAAGTCATGATCAAGGTTACTGTTGTCATGGTTGTCTTTCTATGGGAAGTTTTTCTAGTGTCTATACCTCCTAAGGCAGCCTCCCCAGTCTTTTCTGCCCAGGGCAGAGAAAAATAGGAAGGAGAGAACAGACTCTGTTTCTCAAACTCTTCATTAACTCCCTTGTGACCGGGACACAGGGGGCCTCTGTGGAACCATGTAGTCCCCAAGGCCTAGGAAGACCTCTGTGGATACTCCCACTACAATAGATAGGGAACCAGAGCCCAGGAAGCAAGGACTTACCCATTGTCATGTACCTAAGATCATCAGAAACTAGCTCAGAGCTGATCTTCAGAGTCTGGGCTCTGTGCCCCCATGATGCCATGTGACATCATGCTATCAAATATTGGCTTTCACCTTGGACTCAAATTCTCAATGTCTGTAGCAGGGATCAACCAGCCAGTGAATGGGACAAGTTCAATAGCTGTGTGCCATGGGGATAGATAAAAGGGTGGAGCTTTGTTAAAAACAATTGTTCTTAAAAACCATTTGGTAGAACCAACTCTCTGTACTCCCCATGGCCTGGAATATGGCAAGCTCACATTTGCACTTTACCTGCTTGGCACCTGGACATTTTTGAATCTACTATTGATCTAGCTAGTGACCACCTTAGTGGTTTACTAAGACCATCAGGATAACCCATGCAGGTTTAACTAAGCCTAACATCATCTTCATCCTCAGCCTGCCCCTCAGTATTTTAACTTCAACTTCATTGAATCTACCACTTCTATTTATAGCTTAAAGGAGGCAATGAGAGATGTATCTCTTACTTAGCTATCTTGGGAAGGAACTAATTGGTGACTCCAAGTGTAAATAAGGTTTGAAACTGCAAAGTATGGATCATCTTGAAAGAGAGAATTCCAAAAGAGAGAGAAGGGGTTGACAGAGTTCTCAAAAGCTGCTGAATTTTTCAGTGAAAGAATTCTGTGTTACTTCCAACAATTCTGTCTAAACTGATTTATTCTCCATACATGAGGTATATATTAATTAATATATATTTCATCTTTACAAAGAGATAGAAAGGGAATTTTTGAGAGATCTTGAACAAGTCAATAAAATAAAAAATATCTATATCCACATCTTCCTCCTTATTCTTTTAATACCTATTTTTCTGGATTTCAGCCTAAAAAGCAATATGGACTTTGGATTTGTTTGTTTCTGGGTAATAGTACAGTGGATGGTCTTCAGGAGTTTCATTTCAATATTTCCATAATGTTCTCTATGAAACTTCTTCTTGACCAGAGTCCTAATTCATGACTGGATAGCAACATCTGTACCAGATGAAATTTGTCTTCATCAGCCACCCAATCTATTGGCTGTTGCCTAGCAACAGGTCAATCATACTGAGTACTTGCTGAAATATATTAGTAGCATTGTTGCCATAACAACTGCCTTTGTTAGTTAATGAAATTGATTTGACTCAGAGTTGGCTTTGGGGAGCTATGTATGTTGTAATGAAAGTCCCACTCAACTACTGATTTTCACTAAGGTGTTAAGATCATCCTCAAATTACTCTGTAGTTAGGGGCTGCTCATTCAGGCTATAACATCCCCAAATCAGCTCTTTCAACAGTCCAAGAAATGAGGAGTCATCTACCTATTAGTTCATTATTTTATTAATTCATTCAACAAATATTTATTAAGATAAAATAATCTTAAAAGTGCATGACTAATGGTAGGACACAAGTGAGTTTCAATTTCCAGCCTGATTGTGATAGCAGATACATGAATCCATAGATGGAATAAAATCTCATAGATCTAAGCACCAAAAATAAATGAATAAGGCCATGCCACACTTGCAAAATGCAAACAAGCTCCGAGGGTTAGTGTTCACCAATGTCAATGCTCTTGCTTTCGTCTTCAGACTTTGGTTCTGTGAGATGTCACCAGGAAGGATGACTGGGCAAAGATATCCACAAAGTCTATGGTGTTTTTGGCAACTTATATGTGAGTCTAAAATTATTTCATAATAAAACATTTGCTTAAAAAATAAGAGGAAATGAAGGAAGAAAAGAAGGGAGTGGGGGAAGGAAGAAAGACTTTGTTGATGTGTAAAATAGCTCCATTCTGGGTTCAGGACATGCAAAGTAGGTGACTGACCAGAATCTGCACCTAGGGGACATGGAAAGTCTGCAGATTGCAGGAGAATGTACTATTTGCTGGTCAGGATCACACTTCATTTGCAGGACATCTGGGCTCTTTCACCTTCATAAAGTGTACTCACTGCTAGTAGTAGTGTTCCTTGCCCCCAAACACTGGTTTGATCAGCAAAGGACACCTATGTTTCCAAAATGCCTGCTTTAATATCTAAAAGTTTCACAGAACAAACATTTTAAAACACTGATGTCATGTGTCCCTAAGGACAAGCAGTGAAATGGACAAAGCTGGTATGCTTCATTGCATTTGTTAAAAGAGAGAACGAAGGCCTAGAGGCTAAAAAGCCAAGACATGATTCTAGCCACAGTCTTCTGAGACTCCATTTGCTGCTTCTTCAACCCACCCAGATTTCCCACGTGACAGCTGATGATGCACTGACTACCCACAAATGACAACCATGCCACATGTATAGGCACTCTTTTCAGTGCTCCTTCATCTTTGTGATATCTGAGGAGAAAGTCCCCATTCTGTGCTCACTTCAACCATCTCTCACATTGCCAAACTCCTTTCTAATAAGGAGTAGCCTTAGGCTTCTGTCTGCCTTGCATTTATTTCTGCAATTACTTTTTTAATAGGGTTTATTTTAGAAATGAATAAACCTAAGTAAAAAAATCATAATAGGGATGAAATAATTCCAGTCATGTTATGACCAAGCTCTGTGCTACAGTGACCCAAAGAACAAGACATTCAAGTTGGGGTCTGGGAAGTCAAAGAGTGGCATTCCATATAGAAAGAAGAATATCAAGTGCACAGAACTGTGGCAACTACACGTGCATACATGCACATATGTGAGCACGTGTATGTGTGCACCATTGAGACAAACAACAGGAATGCCCCTTCAAATCAGTGAGGCAGTACAAGGACAGGAGTAGAAAGAAAGGATATGGAGGAAGGGTCTCTCCATCCCTGCAGAGAGGGATCCTGGGAATCAGACCCCAATTACTTCAATGAGGATGAGGAGCAGGAAGGGGATAGGTAGGTAGGTAGGTAGATAGATTAAAAAATGTTTAAGAAGGAAGGGGCCCACAAAAACAAAATTGTCACAAACACCATTCTCCTTATTCAACCAATGCCCTATTACTGTACATTTGGGCAATTTCTGAAATGTGGCTAAATAGACCATGGTTATTTTTTTAGGACTATGCTGTTTTTCCTATCTGCTCACTTTGTTTTCTAGCCTTGTCTTTTTCTCAGGTTCATTGCTGTTGTTGGTATGATTTATTTTTTGTCATCAGACTGCTTATTTCTTAAGAATATAAACTCTGCCCTTCTAAGGCACAGGGCTTATGCCCTACATGAAGTTTTACCTCAACACTGGGCATGAGTTTAACACCAAATTCAAATTTGCTCAGAATGCAAACTCTGATAACACTGTTTCATCCAGTTTCTTGTTCCATCTAT
Source organism: Castor canadensis (assembly GCF_047511655.1). Classification (NCBI taxonomy): domain Eukaryota; kingdom Metazoa; phylum Chordata; class Mammalia; order Rodentia; family Castoridae; genus Castor; species Castor canadensis. The sequence continues at coordinate 11,471,015 of NC_133388.1, read as the reverse complement.
CATACCCAACAACCTGCAATGCCTTACCTTTGACAAACCTTAAAATCCTAGTGCCTTCACCCACTAAAATACCTTTTTCTATTATCAAATCCAATGTGAATTTTTCCTCCCTGGAAACCCACCTTTTCCCACTTGGTTATTCCGCCTCTGGTTCTGAGTTCTTGGCATTCATCCAGGACAGGGGTTGGCAAACATTTCCTATGAAGATAGAACGTGTGTTTGTCTTTGGGGCCACAGAGCCTATGTTAAAACTACTCAGCTCTGCCCTTGTAGCCTGAAAGCAGCCATAGACAACACATAAGTGTGAGCTTGGCTGTATGCCAATATACCTTTATTTGTGGACACTAAAATTTGAATTTCAAATAATGTTCACAAGTCACAAAATATTCTTTTAAAAATCTTTCTTCAATCGCACCTTTAAAAATACAAAAACCATTCTGTGTTAGTCAGTTTTTCATGAATGTGAAAAATACCTAATGAAACAAATTAAAAGAAGAAAGGTTTAGTTTGGCTCACAGTTTCAGAGGTTTTGGTCCATGGTCATCTGCCTCCATTGCTTTGGGCCTGGGGCAAGGCAGGTCCAATATCATGGTGGTGGGAGGCTGGTAGAGCAGAGAGACTCATCTCATGGCAGCTGGGAAGCAGAGAAGGAAACAGAGGAAGGAAGAATACAAGGACAGGATATATCCTTCAAAGGAACACCCCCCCCCCCCCGTGACCTACTTCCTCCAGACTGGCCCCACCTACTAGTTCTACCACCACTCAATAATGCTATCAAATTATGATCCATCAATGGATTCATAATGAAGTCAGAGTCTTCATAGTCCAAAAATCAATCAGTTTCCAAAAGCCCCACCTCTGAACATTGCTGCATTGAAAGCCAAGCCTTCAACACATGAGCTTTCAGGGTGCATTTTATATTCCAAAACACATCCTTAGCCTAAGGGCCATACAAAAACTAGCAGTGAATTGGATGTGGTCCGGTCAGCTTGCCAACCTCTGGCACAGAGGATGAAGGATAAAGAAAGGAGGTACTTAGAAGCCAAAGCTACAAGTGATAGTCATCATTTCTGCTCCCATTCTATTGGCTAGAACAAGTCAAGTGGTCACCAAATGCAAAGGGGACAAGCACTGAGCTGAGGATGATTATGTGCCCAGAAAACCATTGGTATGGATCTTGATAAACTCATAATGAACTCCACCCCTAAACATATACACAAAGTGCACCATCTGACCTCTCATGAGAACTTGCACTTCACATTCTGAAAATGAAGTTTGCAGGACAGTTCTCCATCAGTCTTTCCCAGGTGCTACTCATTAGTATGACACCAACCTATATTCTCTCACTGCACACTTTGTCTTGATGTGACCCCTGCCTCTCCTTCCAGGATGTGCAGTGTTGAAGGGTAACTGTTTGCCACAATTACACTCATGTCTTTCAGTCTGGCCTCCACACAGCAAATTATATAGAGTCAGCCTCAAACTAAGATTGTTTTATAAATAGAATTTAATTAGAGCAGTGCTAGTGAAGCATGCATTTCTGCTCACTCTTTTTCCCATGTCAAGGGACCATGTTCTTCCTGCTGGTCAATAGAAGAGAGTCATAGAATTACACCATGAGGAAGATGTTTAAGATCCTGACCGAGCTGCCTGAGAAGTTCAAGTATATCTAGTCTTATTAATTGGTATAACTGTTTCCCCTGATTGTCTAGAAACTCATTTGGAGGAAATCCTAATTACATTTTCATGATAAAATATTAAATAAATTGTTTAAAATAATATGCAGTCTGTGATGAGTCCATGATTGATTTAAGACCCAAATATAGTGTGCTCCATGAATCTACTCCATGCTAGGAGCTGGGTACCTTATAAACAATGCAGACAAGACGATGAGTATGATGACTAATTTAGAATAAAAGGAAATCAGAAGTGGGGACCAAAAAAAAATGCTGGAAAATACAGAACTCTAAATTACAAGGTACTGCAAGATGGTCTGCTCAGTCCTCTGTAATTCAAGATGGCATTAGAAACATGTGAATCCTGCCCAGTTTAATGCCATTGAACCCATGGTTCAGGGGAAAAGCAGCTGTGCTTCTATTGATTTATTGTTGATTTTCCTATTTAAAAAGCTTTTGTTTCACAAATGGGTAGTCTATTAAACGTCTCGGGTATAAGTTATGTTTTTGAAATACAACATTTTGCAACTATGCATGTGGAAGGCAGTTGAAGCTATGGCATCTAGTCAGAGATTAAATGGAGTTTACCTAATAAGGGAAGCACAAGAATCCAGAGGTGTTGAGGTCAGGGTGCCAGCATCACTGAATCTCAGACCTGCACCATCCTTTGCCTCATGGGCCATCTTCCAGCATGGCTATCTGCTCCCAGTGGTTCCAACAGAAGCCTCCTGCATGTCTGTCTTTCCCAGTCTCCCACCCATGAGACTCCAAAGGTATGCATTTCCTTTTCACCTCATGAGAGAGGCTGCTGTTGTATCTCAATGCTCTCTGAGTGACAGTCTTCTTACTGCATTTATTCCTGCTGCCTTCCATTCCTGTGACTCAGCTGAACCAGAAAGATCATTTTCTAGTGCAAATCTAATCAGGCCACCCATGAGCTTAGAATGACTCGGTGGATTCATATTCCTCTTAACCTCTAGTAGGGTGCTCATACACCCTGCTGGACAGTCCCAGTCTATGCCTATTGCCCTGGTTCAGCTATTAACAGCACCTGCTCTCACTATCTTAAATGTCCTATGCAAATGTCCTGTTGGAATGACAGGCATTATGGTCATCCTAGGTTATAATGCTGTTAATGTATCGTAGCCCTTCAGCCTCCCCCTTGTTCTGGACCCTGCAGCCCCTCTGATCTTCTGCCAGTAATGTTGAAAGTGGTCTTCTTCCTCTTGACTCAGATGTGGTACTGCCATCTATAATACTCTCCAGCACCTCACTCACCCCATCCAGATGCTGATCTGACTCTCAGGCAACACCAGGATGACACCTCTTCACTCTCAATTATCTGCTGACATCAGGAACTCATTGCACTCATTCTTAGCACTTGCCACACTTGAACAGCTACACTAGTTTTATCAGTATCTAGCATCTACCTTTCTTATCTCTTAATAGAAGGATGATGAAGGCATCAATGCAGAAATCCTGCTTCTTGTTGATGTCACTAGTCCTGGCACATAGAAGATGCTCAGTAGACATCTGTCAACTGGGTGAATGAAGGCAGACGTGAATGAGTAGATCATTATAGGTGAAAAACTCTTATCTATATAACATCTATAAATGGGTATAATTTCAGTAGGACACAACTCGCCAGCTTCTGGAATGATATACACAAATAGATGTGTAGAAGGGGCTACCAGCAAAATAGAAAAATAGAAAAAGAAAGCAGAAAGGGGAGGTAAATGACTGAGGGAGAAAGATGGCAAATCAGAGAGAAAAAACAAAAACAAAACTGTGTCATGCAAAAGTGTTTTCCTTTCCTCTGCATGAAGCTGATGAAATTTGGCCAAATTTCCCAGGGACACAGATAAAGAAATAGAGGGAAGTGGTGTCCCAGCCAGCTGTGACAGATGCTGCTCATATTTAATCTCCACATCTCCCAGTGTCCCCAAGCCAATGCCCTCCAAAGTCAGTAATTTTGACTCAAATGTGACTTAGAAAGGTAGTCTGTAAACTAACATAAAAATTTCTGCTGTTCTGCTACAAAATTGAACTTTAACCTACAAATGTTCCTTACTGCTCTGAACTCCATTTGGAATCTCCCTACTGTGTGGAAAGAAGAAAGCTGTAAGTGGGATTGGGACAGCAGAATTCAACAGAATTTCCTGCAATGAGAAATATTCTGTTTTCCCAGTAGTCACTAACTACATGTGGCCATGGAGCCCTTGAAAAATGGCTGGTGCAACTGAGAAACTGAGTATTGAATTACAGTTTATTTTAGTTACTTTATAGTAATATAGTGGCTAACATATTGGGCAGTTCATGGTAGGAGTCAATAATAACCCAAGTAAGGATTGAAAAGGACTGGAACTAACACACTAATGCAACCCTAGCTCCTAAGAATTATAGAACTTGTCTAAAACACAAGTAGTTTGTTGGAAAGTGAAGGTAAAAAGAGAAAAGGAACACACACACACACACACACACACACACACAGAGCTAAGCTTAAAGACAATTTGGCAGCACAGGAAAGGAGGGGAGAGGCATATAGGAGAAGAAAGAAAGGAGGTAGGAAGATAAGGAAGGGGCTCTATTACTTTAATGTAGTTTCTTGAACTTGATAAATTAGCCCTGACGTCTGAAATCAGTGAAGTAGTAAAACTTGGACACCAGAGGCTCCTTTTGTCAGTGGGATGACCCACAGGCAGGGCATTAGGTCAAGGAAAGGGTGAGCCCTGTGGCCATCAACCAACATAAATCAGGAGATGGCCCATAAAGCTGGAAGGCCAAGACCTGGTGGGAAAGGCCAAGTGTTAGTTTATTGGTTTGTTAGAGAATGTGTTAAGCCAATTGCAAATGGCTTTAGGCCCAGCACACAGCCTCTGTGTAGCTGTGGGGATGCATTTCAAGTTGTGATACTGAGTGAAAGCTGGCTCTGTGAGAGCTCACAGAATCAGCAGACTTCTCTTATTGTCTTTTTTCTTTGACCTCTAACCCATTCCTCACTAAACCTCTGTGTCACTAACAGAATATAAATAATAATGGTATTGACCGTGTGGCATTGTTATGGCAATTAAATATAATGTTTATTTCATGCCTCATGCAGAGTAGCTGCTCACGAAGTATGCATGTTTTGGACTCTCCCTTCAGTGTCCACTCACGAGCTTTATCTCTTTTCATCACATTAGCTGTACTCTTCAAAGACATTACCAGTCTCCTTATACTACAGATGCAAAGACACAGAGCTTTCAGACTGTGAGAAAAAAGTCTTAGTCATAGTGCATGAGTCATTGGCCAAGTAATTACTTTACATGTGGTGGTAGGATTGCCAAAAATAACAGGACATGAAATAAATCACTAATACTCAGATTAATAGTAATTATTATTAATCTTATAATAATAACAAAATAAAAATAATGATTCAGCCCCTCTCTGAGTTATGCAGATTCTCAAGGTCATTCTTCCCTTTCCTATGTGAATTATTTTATTTTTCACTAATGCAAAATCTTCCTCTTTTTTGGTTTGAGCTAAAGGTATGCGGATAATACCCAACTTCTGCCTCTGCTCACTCCCTCTCTTCTCCCCAACCTCCTTCCCTCCTCCATTTTTAGCTTCTGGTCCTGAGTTCTTCTATAGGTTCCTTCTTCGTGGTTCCCAATACGGCAAACAACTCCCAGGGCTACACACTTTCCTCCACATTTCAAATGAAGAAAATGAGAGAATCTGCTTCCCATGAAGGTCAACTGGAATTGAGTCATCACTGCCACTGCTTGGCCTGAACAGTGTTGTGTGACCTTCTCTGGTCTGGATTAGTTAATATGGCCATGGGACACACCAGTTGTTCTAAGGGTCTGTGAGCCCACCACTAAAACCAAAGAGGAGGGTTCTCTGCTGACCAAGCCACATGACTAAGATATAGAGGTCTTAGACTGGGGAGGTAGGGGTACTGTGTCTAAATGGTGGACTCCCCAAAAATAGTCCACCCAGAAACTCCAAATGTGATCTTCTTTGGTATAAGAGTCTTTGTAAATGTAATTAAGATAAGTAATCAAGATCATTTTGGATGAAGGTAGGCCCTAAATCCAATGACAAGTTGTTCTTATAAGAGACAGGAAAGAAAAAGGTGACACACAAAACTGAAAGCATGTGAAGACAGAGACAGAGAGAGGAGTGATGCAGCCACAAGCCAAGGAGAGCCTTGAGTCACCAAAACATGGAAGGGACAAGGAAGGATTATCCTTTAGAGTCTTTGGTGAAATCATAGTCCTGGGGACACTTTGATTTCAGAAAAGTAACTTTCAGAAGTTTGAGAGAATGAATATGTGTTGGCTTCGGGCACCCACTATTGTCGTAGCAAGCCCAGGAAGTTAACCCGTAGGGCTGAGAGTGATGGAGGCTGGAGAAGTGTTCTGACAAGAGTTCATTAGTAGGACACAAACTGCTGAGACCCAGCTAAGGAAAAATTCACTCACCAAACAGGCACAAGCACCTGTGCCAATTATAGTGATAGGTACTGTCAATATAGCAACCAACAAACAAAGTCCCTGTCCTCCCCATGAAAATATTTAGTGGCTAAACAAACAAGAGAGGAAGAAAAACACAATAATGACTCAAATTAATAAGGAGAGGCACGTACAGAACCCAGCATAATTGTAGATTGTCTCCTAATCTAGCCACTTGTGGTGGGGGGGATGGGTGAGGTGGCAGAAAGAATGGGAAAGGACAGTAGTAAAAGCTGCGTTAATGAGAAAAGTCTAGTTCTGTATGTCATAGGATGAGAAAGAGTTAATCAGAAAATGAGGACACAGAGGGTTTCTCCTGGCTCTAAATACACTAGGGACCTTCCAGTTTCCAAAAGAGAAACATGCCCACCGTTTGGGCCCTCTGAGGGACCAGTCATTCCTCACTGATGCACTCCTTCTACAAGAACATCCACAGCTCATCCTGAGGCACCCTCTGTCCCTAGGGCCTCTCCCACTTGAAGGTAAACATTCGCCTAACACACCTTTCTTTTTCCAGTATTCTCTGTGCACCACCAAGCTGAGAGTCTCCTTTTCCCCTTAGTTCTGACAACCAGATCTGTTAAGGCTGGCTGCCTCCATTTGCCTTGCACACATCTTCTGCATATAGATTGATGAGTTTAATCAGCGAATCAGGAGAAACCCTTGGGCATCAATCACTGTCAGTGTGCCTTCTTTCTAATTTCTGATTTGCTGCTTCCAGTTATGAAGGCATTAACACGGTTTCTCTTAAAGGTGAAGCTGAGATGCACAAAGTTTGGGATTTGCATCTGGTAGGAAAGTTCTAATAACATCATTCAGTTTAATCAGTCAGAGAGAGAGAGTGAGAGGCCTCCTCCTCAAGAATCCTATTTTTCTGGAGTCTCCATGCTTCCTACCACATTACTCAAGATCCACATTAAAGGGGAAGATCATGTCAGTGGGTCATTTAGAATTTGAAGATACATCTTTCCCATCCTTTTCCTTCTCACACTGATGCCCTCTCATCTTTCATTCAGGTTTAGGAAACATTCTGGCAGGACATAGGAGAACATTCTCTCTCTCTTTTTTTTTGGTTCTGTTGAGATAAAAGCTTATATTTCGACACACCCTTTTCAAAGAGAAACCAACATGGTACCACCCAGGTCACAACAGCCCTGTGTTCTCCTGTCGACTTTACTATACACAGTGCTTCTAATGACCACCTGTCACACAGCCAGTTCTGCCCTGCAATGGTGATGGTGTCACTCTGCAATACCAAAAAGGGGTCAGATCTTGCAACAACAGCACAAAACCCCTGCACTGATATTCCATCAGCAATTCATTAAGCAATGCATTCAGTAAATAGGTGTTCAATGTCCTCCTTGCAGACCTGTTCTAGGCTATGAAGAAATGCAAATAAAACTATTCTGTGATCATGAAGGCTATCTTATGTGTGCAAGGCTGTCCTCAGTCTGGATTCTGTCGAATTTTGCATTCCTTTGTTGAGGGAAAATTGACATTTAAAAATGCATCTCTTTCAAACACAATTTGGTGAGGTCTGAGAAAGGAATAAACTCTTGAAACTAATACACTAATACAACCACAATAATAAGATCATTTTTATCACTTCCAAATTTCTTCAGGCATTTCTTCAATTTCCTGATCCAGCAGTGTAACCACTGCTCCAGTTTCGACAGTCAAGATCAGCTTTGTCTTTTTCATAATTTCAGAGTCTATGGCATATACTCTTTCAGTTTTGAGTCTTTTGAACTTCCTCTTGTGGCCCAAGTTATCAGTACTTTGACACTTGTTATTACTGAGTAGTATTCTATTTGTAAGAATATATCACAATTTATTTATACACTCACTTGTGGAAGGACACCTGGGTTGTTTTTTTTTTTTTTTTCTGTATTTTGACTAAGGATGAAGCTATTATGAATGCACTGAACAAGTCTTTGCCTGAAAAAAAAGTTTTCATTTCTTTTGGATTATTAAAATAAGATTTGCTGATAAATGGATGCTCAACCTCATGAGAAACTTGCACAGTGCTTCTGTTTCTCAATGTGTGAGAATTTGGGCTGTTGCATGTCACCACCAACACTCCATCAGTGTCTGTCTTTTCAGTTTTAACCATGCTAGAGCGTGTGTTCTGTGTCCCCAGATAGTTTCAATTTGTATTTTCATCATGACTAGTAATGTTGAGCTTCCTTTCATGAGCACCTTGGATGTTTACATATTTTCCTTTATTAATAGTTTTATTTTTGAATTTGCATACATAATGCAAAGGGATTTCATTGTGATGATTCCATGTGTACATACAGTGTACTTGAACAAGTTCACCCCCTCCATTATATTCCTGTTTTCCCTTCCAGCCTCCCCCCTTATCCAAACAATGGATGGTGGATTTGATTATGCTGTTTTCATATGGTTATATATAGTTTTGATGCTGTCCCCCACAGTGTCCCTTTCCCCTTCCTCTCTTACTGACATTATCCCCAGACATTACGCTTCCACTTTCACACCCCATTATTATTATTATTATTATTATGTTTCATGACATTTGTCCAAACTTTGTACACATTTTTAAGCAACTTGGTTATTATAATTTAATCATAAGTGGTCTTTGGATAGCCTAGAAACCAATCCTTTGTGAGATATCTATGTTGCTAATTTTTCCTCCCTGAGTGCATTGTCTTTCAAAAAAAAAACAGAGGTTTTAACGATAATCACTTTGTACAATATTATGGTTTGTCTTTTTGTATCTTATCAATGAAATCTTGATGCCACTGTTTGCAAATACTTTTTCTGTGTTCCTTGTATAAGTCTGTGATTTTGTAATTCACATTGATTTATTGTCTGCTGCAACTTAATTGTTGCTGGTGGCATGAGATAAGTATGAAGTCCCTGACTCCCACCCTAAATTCCAAAGTGATGTAAGCACCGTTTGTTAAAACAAATATCCTTACCCATTGGGACCATTGTTGAAAATCAATTGGTGAAATACACACGGGTTTATTTCTGACTTGTCTGTTCTGTCCCATTAATCTAGATGTCTCTCTCATGTCTATTTCACCTTCAGTTTGGAAGAGTATTATTTTCTATGACTATAGAATTTTGGGTTTTTTTTTCTCTTTAGCATTTAAATATGTCATTCAGTTGTCTTCTGGCTTGCATAATTTTTGACACCAGCTCCATGATTATTTTACATTTTGCTCCTTTGTATGAAATGTGTCTTTTATCTCCCACTGCTTTTATTAAAAAATAACTTTTTATTTTAAAACAGCTTGGAATTTACAGAAGTTTTGCAAACACAGTACAGAGGTTCTTGTCCACTCAGCATCTAGTCTTTTTTTATTATTAATATCTTACATTAATATGGTATATTTGTCAAGAGTAATGAACAAATGCTGGTATGTTATTGTCAATCAAAGTTCATATTCATTCATAGTTCCTCATTTTGCCTTATGTCCTTTTGATATTCCAAGATCCCATTGATGATGCCACATAGTACCTCGCCATCCTGACTTCTTTAGCACCTCTTGGCTGTGACAGTTTCTCAGACTTTTGTTTTTGATGATCTTGACTTTTTTGAAGAGCACTGGTCAAATGCTTAGGAGTATGTCCTTCCATTGGGAGTGACCCGATTTCTCTTGTGATTAGATGAATGTGATAGGATGAGGAGCCCACTGTCATTGCAGCTCCTCAAGGGCACACACTTCAGTGTGAGTAGTCACTGTTGGTGTTGACCTCAGTGGCCCAGCTGAGATAGTCAGTCAGAGGTTGCCCTGACAGTGCTGCAGTCTGCAATGTTGAGCCTGTCTGCACAGGTATTTGCAGATTGGCATCTTCAGGTACAGTGCTGGGGAGTATGTATGCTACTGCAGCTCTCTGTCTCCGGCATCCCACAGGCCTGTACCTCCAAGGGGACCTCATTTGTTCCAGTGCTGTGGTTCCAGAGAAGATTGTCATTCATCTTCTGTTTCAAGTCCAAATGCTGTAGTATCTTCTGTGACAAACCATCTGACTTTCTGAAGAAAATCAAATCAGGATACCAGTCTGCTTATAATGCCTCCATGTGTTTCTGTTTCATTTGGGAAAAGTGAAAAATAATTACCATAGCCAGTAAGTCCATACTTGGAAGATCCCTGTCTACCCAATCTCAAATCATCCCCCATTTTCCATAGCCTCTGCATCTCCAGCAAGCCGAGGGCTGCCATCAGATCAGGGGATGTGAATTGTTTGCTTGCTATTTTGAGTCTAACACAATCTACAACACAGTACATTATGTTAATTAGTGATGCCCTTGCCTGCAGGCAACAAACATTATCTAAAGCCAAATGAAATATATTCTTTATCAGACAGTTTGAAGGTAGGCTGCCCTGAGATTGGTTTATCAGCTCGGTGAGATCACCAGGAACCTGCTATTTTCCACTCCCCATCTTCACTGTGCTCAGTGCAGTGGCTTTCCATGACTAGGCTTATTGCATCATAGTTCCAAGATGGCTGCCATGGTTCCACATATCATATGCTCATATAAGCACAAAAGGTGAAAATCAAGATAATGAAAAATCGTTCTCCTCATGAGCTCCTCTTGTCTTATGAGTGAAGATTCCTGTTTCCCAGAAGTGATTCAGTTGACTTTCCCTTATGTCTTTTTACCTGTAACTGAGTAACTCAGTTCACCTGGTCATAAGGGAAGCCCCAGAAATGATTCACATGCTTTGCAGCCTCTATAGATGGATAATGACCAAAAGGTCTGGGAAGAAATTGGGGTAGTGTCAGACACAGTGCTCTGGAAACATGGTGAGTGGATAAGCAAAGCAAAGCATTCCTCTAAAACACACTAATGTTGAATATGATTTCATGAACCACTTTGTGTCCAATATTGAGTACAATGTTTTACCCTCATTTGACACCTGAAGCTCAGATCTGGGGAAACTTTGAGATCTGACCTGAGTATGCTGCTGTCAGAGTCAAAATTGAACTTAATTCTGAGTGCAGTATTCCACTAGGAGGCTCTGACAAACCCACAGCTGAGCTCTTACCTGTTGGTTAAAACTCAGGCTGCTCAGACCTTCCCAGAGCTTGCTGCCTCAGTCCAAGCACAAGGACATTTGTGGGGCAGAAACTCCAAACTCTGCAACTGCTCAGGCCTTTAGTTGAGAGCTGTTCTACTCACTACTATTACCCAACATTTGTAACATATTTCTGGCACCAGACATGGACTTATTAAATGCAACACACTGTGGTTGCTTGTGCAATTTATGTTTTTAATTTTATAAATGGTGCCTTGCTGTTATGGTCAAACGAGTGGTGTGGGTTTGTACACAAGCAAATATAGCATTCTGGTTACATCATGCCATAGCTGCAAAATATGGCTTTGTTCATCAAATAGCAGTGTTGACAGCTGCATTGCAGTGGCCATTGAATTATATCCACTCACATAAAGGGAGAGATAAAAGGGACGAGTAACGTGTGGCATATGACAATCACACATATGCACACACACACAGGAGGCAGGAATGTGAGCCCCGATGAGCTCAGAACGTCACATATCAACATACACTCATGCCCAGAGCTTTGGCTTTGCACACCACTTCATGGTGCCTCTGTTCTTCCTACTCTTTCTACTACTGACAAGATTTGGGCAACTATCACTCCAATTTGAAGACTGTCTTCCAAGCCACAGTGTAAAGAGTAAGAGAATAAAGATTTTTTTTTGTAATTTTAATAATCAGAAAGCCAGCAGTGCCTTACATGTCTCCATCCTGTTTCACATTATGCATTTTCAGTAGTGGACAGATGGGACTTGGCACACTGTCTCCAAAGTAAGGCAAGAGGAAATAATAGACTGGAGAAAAGAACTCCCTCACTCCATATGACTGTGGTAGATTGGTTGTGACCATAGACGCAGTCCTTCCTGGCCTCAAGAATCCTTGTGGTTTGCAATTACTTCGCTGGACCGTCTGCTCCTCTCTGGGATTTAGGCTTTTGGACTTACTGGTGCCTTGTTTTGAACAAAGGGATATTAGAAAAATCAGAAGCAAGCTAAGATTTCCAAATGATTTTGTCCTTCCTTCCTTCCTTCCTTCCTTCCTCCCCTGTGATCACAGGAGGGCAGACTGCAAGGATGCATGGGGTGGAGCCAGGAAGCCCAGTTGTCCTGGCTAAGACCATTGGAGAGCAGATAGCAGCTGGCTGACCCCAACCTGCAGCTGACAATCAATGTTCCAGTTAGCCCAGCTGAGACCAGAAGACCCACTCAGCTGTCTCACAGAATTGAGAACAATTTAACAAATATCACTTCAAGCCACCGAGTTCAGGGGTGATTTGTTGCAGTCAATGACAGAGACACTGCTAGTTACAGAGCTCCCCCAACTCCTAATTTTGAAGGGGTGATTTTTTTCCAATATTCCAATTTTACAGAAGGAAAACCTGAGGTGCAATGTGATTGAGTCATTTAATGTTATATAGGGAGGAGAAAACACTGCTACTGACTTTAAAAGCTGGGCTAATAATTACCTTTCAAAAATATATTCCAAGAATGGATATACCCAAAAGACTGTGACACAAGTTACTCCAGAGGCACCTGCACACCCATGTTTATTGCGGCACTATTCACAATAGCCAAGTTATGCCCCACCACTGATGAATGGATTAAGAAAATGTGGTATCTATACACAATGGAATTTTATGCAGCCATGACGAAGAACGAAATGTTATCATTCGCTGGTAAATGGATGGAATCGGAGAACATCATTGTGAGTGAGGTTAGCCTGGCCCCAAAGACCAAAAATCGTATGTTCTCCCTCATATGTGGACATTAGATCAAGGGCAAACACAACAAGGGGATTGGACTTTGAGCACATGATAAAAGCGAGAGCACACAAGGGAGGTATGAGGATAGGTAAGACACCTAAAAAACTAGCTAGCATTTGTTGCCCTTAACTCAGAGAAACTAAAGCAGATACCTTAAAAGCAACTGAGGCCAATAGGAAAAGGGGACCAGGAACTAGAGAAAAGGTTAGAGCAAAAAGAATTAACCTAGAAGGTAACACCCATGCTCAGGAAATCAATGTGAGTCAATGCCCTGTATAGCTATCCTTATCTCAACCAGCAAAAGCCCTTGTTCCTTCCTATTATGGCTTATACTCTCTCTTCAACAAAATTAGAAATAAGGGCAAAATAGTTTCTGCTGGGTATCGAGGGGGTGGGGGGGGAGAAGGAGGGGGTGGAGTGGGTGGTAAGGGAGGGTGTGGGGGCAGGGGGGTGAAATGACCCAAGCTTTGTATGCACATATGAATAATAAAAGAAAAAAAGAATGGCACCCACATTTCAGCATGGAATGAAGTGGACAAAAGCTCTTCCCATGGTGTTCAGGGCCCTAGAAGAATCCGATAAATCCATCTTTGGGTGGAGGGTGCTGTGATTTTGGCTCAGGATCCTCTTCCTGAGGACGGGGAGGACCCCTTCCCGAGCTCACTTTCTCCCACACTGCCTGCTCTCCGACGTACTCAGTGAGGGTCTCCAACAGGTCATCTTCCACCCCACTAGTCAAGCTGGCCTGGCTGCTTTCCACCTGTGACTCATCCCACTCGTCCCTACAGGGTCCAAGTGTGGATGCTCATCACTTTATGTGGCCCCAGTGTGGACCAGCCACCTGCTGGGCCCAGGGAAGGAAAGTGACACATAATGGCCCTAATTCTGCCAGAGGATTCTGGCCACCATCGGAGGCCACAATGACTCAGCCACTCAGGCTCATCTCTGTTAGCTCTCCTCTTCTCCTGGAACATCAGAAAAAAATGACTTCTGCATTTGAGACATTATCCAAATGCCAGACCTTGGTGTGGGTATTCTCCACCCCAGTTCTCCCCGCTTGCATCTATCTGCTTGTGCATCTCAATACCTGCCTTCAAACCAGTGATAAATCCAGGAAGTGTGCATTGGCTCAGAAAGTACTGCCCTCATGCTCCTGAATGTCCCTGCCATGGGTCACTGGGACCCTTAGGTGCGCAGTGCAGGCCTTAGGACCTAGCTCTTGTATCACATGGTGCTGTGCTCATGGATGTGTGTTACACTTGAGAAAAGCAAGACTCAGAGACTATGTCTCTGCCCCATGTTTGACTGGGGTGGGGGCTGGGATCTGAACCTTGAATGCTAGCATTTTATGCCAAGGTCCTTAACCCTACACCCTAGCAATCAACAGAAGACTCATGCTGTCTGCAAGTGGCATGACACAAGGCCACTTCTAGGGGTTGGAATGACAGTGGCTTTTACTGGAATAGAGGATGCCTTTTTAGCAAGGAAGACAGCTGTTGGTGCCACCTGAGGTGGAACCTTAGCAGTCACAACCTACATAGTCTTCATTTCACCTGCTCTGCTGCTCCTGGGATGGTGGGCTCCTCTCCCTGACTCTCAATCACCACCATTATTATCAGAAATCAAAATCAAAGCAAAACACAAATAACAAGTACTCCTCTCTGAAGCTCTTCCACCCTGTCTCACGCAAATCAAGCGGCCCCTCTCCTGGGATCCAAGAAGAAAGGGTCTGACTTTACCTGTGCTGCCCACGCTTGCTCCATTTCTTGAACATTTCTGAGCACACACAGACACACAGACATTTGCGGGTTCTGTAGTCATTCCAGCCTTGTGCATGCGGGTATGTGTGCAGTGCTCCAGGCAATTTATGTTGCCGTTTGATGAAATATATATTTAGAATGCTTAATATGCATATTAATTACTCCCTAAATGGCAGTGACTTTTTAAGAGCAATTTCACTCCATTGTATGAGGAATATTTTTGAGGATTCTGAAGAAAAGTAGCAGAACACATGCTTTCTTTTAATTCCATATGCCGGAAACAAATTCCAACATATCATGGAATGATGACTGTCCAGATTTCAGGTTTTGCACCACATCAGCCCTCCCACACGGCATCCTTTTTATCTCATGCCCTAACTCCCCAGGCACCCAAATACAGAGATATTTACATATTGAATTCAAGCTCACAGCAGATTTTAGGCCAGAGTAGGAAACAAAGTTCTTGAACACTAAATGCAATACTAATTATTTTGTATGCATTATGGTAAGTTCTCTTATTTAATCTAAAAGACTGCAGGAATGATAGTCTTATTTCCATCTTATTCATGCAGAAACTGGGTCTCAGGAAGTCTAAGTGTTTGTAGGTAGCCACATGGCTAGTTGATAGCGTGGTTAAGACTTAAGCCCAGCACAATACAACTTCAAAGACCAAGTTGGTGAACACCATGGAGTGCTATGATAAGAAATAGAACATAAAAAAGGTAAAAGCCAGGGTATCCTGTAGGTTATCTAAGGAACCAGAACAAATATTCACTCATACACACACACACACACACACACACACACACACACACACCCCAAATCCTACTGTATTGCTCATACATTTAAACATTTTAATAATGTTTATAAAGAAATTTTTGACCTTCTACTTAGAACTCTAGCATTGTTTGGGTCAAAAAAGAAAAATTATAAAGCATTCTTTTTCCTTAAACAAAGTTTAAGTAGGGAGACAAGAAATTACACTGGAGAGAAGCTGGCTGTATATTTTTAAGTTGAGCATCACAGTCATTCTGCTCAGTGAAAAAGATCTGTAATTTACCTGTTTTTCAAAAAAAATTGGAGATTTCCTTTAGCTCCCGTTACGTGTTCAAGTGCTAAGAAGATTCAATGAGTGTCTTAAAATAATTTATTTTGGTCTGTTGAATGTATATATTCATCTTATCTATACGTGTTTTTCTATGTGTATATATCTGTGTGTTCAGTGCTGCATCTTAATTGTGTTAATCCAATCTTCTATTTTTATATTTATTTCCCTTTATGTTTCTGAAAAAGTTACCATTCCACACTGTGACTACTTGTCAATTTTCTCCTTGCATTCTCTTATTAGCATGAAATATTTCACTTTGTCCTTTGAATACCTTCTATATTGACTTTTAGCCTATATTAATATTTTGATTCAAATACATTTTATTTTTATCTATCATATATTTTTCATACTTCTCAAATGCCTCATGCAATTGTTTCAGGTACATTAAATACTATCTGGAATCAAGCCTTTCTACATTTTCTTTTTAATTTCAATTCAGTCTGTCTTCATCTCTTTCTAAAGATGAATTTATTTTAATCATATTTTTGTTATTAAGGATAAATGTGGACTTATTACTCTGTTTTTTTTTTCTTTGTGCTATACTTTATTTCTTTTGGGTTTTCATTTCTTGCCTTCTATGATTTTTTTCTACATGTGAATTTTTACACCTATCTCCAAGGAATTAATTATTATTATTGTAACAGATAGATAGATTTCCTTTGTCCTGGTTCAATAAATTTTTCACAGACGATTAGAGGAGAGACCCTGGAGTCTGTTGGTGTCAGCAGCACTGAGTTCCCTGAATGGACTTAAGACTGCTGAGCTCTCTAACACTCAAGGAGACCATGTGCAAGAGATGGCCCAGCTCTTAACTCTCCCTGTGTCCATGTCCTCTGCAAAGGGATTTTTTTTTTGCAACATTAGGTTCTTGTACTTGCTAGTTAAAGTGCTCTGCCATTTGAACCATGCCCCAGATCTTTTCACTGCATTTATTTTTTCATATAAAGTCTTGCTTTTGCTGGGGCCAGTCTTAGACTGTGATCCTCCTATTTTTGCCTACCATGTACCTGGGGTTACAAATGTATACCATCTGCCCAGTTTGTTTTTTGAGATGGGATCTCTTTGGCCAGGACTGGTATAGAACCACAGTCCTCCTATCTCTACCTCCCTTGTAGCTGGGATTACAGGCATGAGCCACACATCCAACTTGCAATGAGCTGCTTCCATGAATGGCCAGGATTTTTTCTGCCATATGACTTACTGAAGTTATTAAGATGTCAGTTCCTGTGATGCAGCAGAGACCCAAATAGTGCTGTGTAGTCCTGGGTCTTTCCCTGTCCCAGCCTTTGTTACAAGAACAACTCAAGCGGACTGAGCTGTGCCCACTCTTGGAGGCGAGGCTGCAACTGAGCAACCCAAGGCAGTGATCCCAAACACATGAGCACAGCCCACAGCCAAGCCCAGCACAGCTACAAGTGGAACAACTGTTCCTAGACCAACTAGAAAAACTGCACACCATGTGCTAAGAAAGTGCTTCCTACATTGGACTTGTAGGTCTTACGGTGGCATCTTAGCGAGCATGTTTGTGACACTTTGTGCATGTCAGAATATGGACTTGTCATGAGCTTGCAAAAGGATCAGTGTCTCTAAAGATATTAGAGGGAGCCATTCTGAAGACTGAAGTTGAACTTAGATTCTGACATAATGGCATTAGGAGATCAATTCTAAGGGAAAGGCAAGACTGCCTTAAGTTAAAGCAATGGGACTATTACATCATGTCCTATGAAGTTAACTTTCATAACCTAACATTTCATTATGGATTATATAAGGTAGATATTGTAACTTGTCACAAAACAGCCTGAATTCTTGATTTTACTTATTTACTTACTTTTTGGTGGTACTGGGAATTGAACTCAGGGTCTTGAGGTTGCTAGGCATAGGCTCTACCACTTGAGTCATCATGTCCCCAGTCCTTTCGTCTTTTTATTGGATTGTGGTTTTTTTTTTTCAGATATGGTCTCCCACTTTAGCCTATACTAGCCTCAGACTATGATCCTCCTACCTCTACCTCCCAAGTAGCTGGGATTACATCATGCCTGATCTTGAAATTTCAGCTCATAAAATACTGTAGTTTTGGAAATTAAACTTTTGAGTTTAACTACATAAGTTACTCTGAAGTATTACAACTTGTGGGTATCCTCAGGACTCTTATACTTTAACAACACCATATCTGATTCACTAAGACTAAAGTAATCTCTGGTCATGAACTGTGTGTCTGTTTACTAAATGGGCACTGCTTGAACACCTACACTGGACTGATTCTAAGTTTCACCTGGAGGTCCCTGTCCTCTCTCCAAGTTCCTGGTACATTAAGAGGCACAGAGTCTTATGACTCGGGAACCACTGTACCTGAACCTTTCTTCCATTCTTACCTTGGTGTGTTGACCTATAAATTGTGGAAAGTCTAAGATGTTCCTTCCCTATAAACCTTCAAATCTGTTTTCTGTTCCCTTAAAACAATCACTAAGCCAGTTGTGGTAGCTCACACCTGTAATACCAGATACTTGGGAGGCAGACATCAGCAGAATCATGGTTTGAGGTGGACCCAGACAAAAGTTAGCAGGACCCCATTACAACCAACAAGCCAGATGTGATGACTATGTATGTCATCCCAACTACATAGGAGCATCACAATCCACCTATGGCCAGCCCCATGTAAAAGCAAGACCCTGAAAAATAAACAAAGCAAAAAAGGGCTGGGACATGACTCAAGTAGAAGAGTGCTTGCCTACCATAGCAAACATGAGGACCTGAGTTCAAACCCTGGAAAACCAAAAATAAATAAATAAATAAATAATCTTTTTATACGTGTATGAAAACAATACAGTGAAACCTGTTGAAATTGTTCAAAGGGCTGGGGATGAAGGATGAGGGGATGATAGAGGGGGTGAATCTAATTAAGAGATAAGCACATATGTAAATGTCACAATGTATCCCTGCTATACAACTCTTTTATACTAACAAAATTTTTAGAAACAACTTACTATAGCTGATCACATTTTCTTGACAAGACAGGATCATCAGAAAATATCATTACTATAATATTCGATGCAAGTTCAACAACTCAATAAAGATTGATGGTCAGGAAAAAAGCCAAATTTGAAGAGTGAATGTTAAGTCACTTTCTCTGATTCCACTTAACCCTAGCCTCATAGCAGCACCTACAGAAACAGCATTGGAGGAGCATGGTGTAGACAGACTCCACAGACTCCCTAGCTTGCAAGAGGCAGAGTTATTTTTGGAATTAGGGTAAAAGTTATATTCATATGCATACACATTTTGTCTTATATGTTACGATTCTACAACAGTGAATGACTTCAAGATCTTTTAAGTTATTAGAACAACACTAATAACACAATAAGACAATAAAATGGTTTATAGGAAGACATTGAACAGGAGTCCCCCAGTGTCCCACTGTTAGCAGAAAGTGAGCTGGGGTTTCAGCACCACGGACAGTAGCAGGCCAGCTCTGGTCTCCAGATGCTCCAGTCCTGGTAGTACTATGGCATCTGCAACTGAGCTAAGTTGGCTGCTGTAGGGGAGAATTGAAAGGAGTGTAGTGGGGACAGAAAGCAAAGGCAGCCTTGAGTCCAAAGCTATTGGACTCCCTATATCAAAGACTGGATACCTCAGAAGCAGGTATCTGCAGTAGACCCCAGGGTAGACCTGTATCTACACAAAAAAGGAAAACCCATCATTTGAAGAGTAGTGTTTTGTTACAGGGGCTAGTTAGCTCTAAAGCCTACACTTAGACTTTGAAATACATAACTAATTCCAGAAAATGTCAACACAATGAGTGGCACATTGAATGACATCTATGTGGGAAAAGCTGACTCAGCCAAACCAGAAGTCCTAAGGTGACAAAGGGAAAGTCTAGAGAAGGAAGAGGCAGCTGGAAGGAAGGGCAGCTAAAGGATGAACAAAGAAGGGAATTTCCACAGTGCAAGGACTACAGGGAAAGGCTTCCTCTCTTGTTGTCTCTTTTCCTTCACCTGTGGCTTAAGTTCTTAGATTCTTCTTAATACTCACCCTCAAATGCTTGAGTTTCCCAACCCCAAACATGGGCTTCATTTACCCTATCAACTTAATCATCTTCTTTACATGTTAACTGATTGATTGTCTTATTTATTTCTGCCCCAAATGTTTTTTGGATGCTACTGTATGCTAGAAGCCCCTCTCTTTCCTTAAAGACCTCCCAAACCATCAGAATGCCTTCCCATTCTTTATTTATTCATCTATGAATTCGGTTATTATTTGGTAAGTGTGTGATGGGCTTTATGCTGGGCCCTAGGCTTACAATGGTGAAGGCGACACTGCCTTGTCATTAAGAGATTAAGAGTCAAGATAGTGGGTGGGATGGATATAGAAAAATAGTTGGGGTAAATCACCTGGAAGAGAAGGGAAAAGAGATTGCCACATGTTGAGGACCTTGGAAAATGTTTTCACCGCAAACACACATTGATCATTTCACATATGCTCAAAATTATGCTAGAGATATTCACCCTGTAATCCTCATAACAACCCGATGAGGTTGTTTGCATGTGGCAAAGCTGGAACTCAACCCTGTTGCCAAAGAGTCAATCTTTTTTCGACTCAGCCTGGCTGCCTCCCCAAAGGCTCCAGAGGAGGCAACATCTGAGTTGAGGCTTGAAGGACAAGTAGGAGTTTGTCACACTGCCACCTGTGAAGTGGCAGGGACAAGAAGCAAACCAAGCCAGGTGAGAGGCCAAGGGACTCTCACCAGGTGATAAGCAGCCCCAGCTGCCACCCTCAGGGGGCATCTCAGTGTTTCTGTGATGAGGACCCTAGTACCCCCGGGCTGTTTTAGTGGTGGCGTGAAGCCCCTTGGTGCCCTGACCCAGCTCCGCCTGTCTCATTCTTCTTCATAATTGGACTGACTGCTGCTTACTGCTTACCTGATTAGTGGGTTCACTAACCCAGCAGAAATGGGATCTAAGAGGATTAAAATGTGAAAAAAAAGATAATACAAATTGAAAACAGCAGCTTCTCCAGCTGAGCTTTGGATTAAAAGTTGAGAAAGTGAATCAGAAAATTAAAAAACGTGAAAGACGAGGTTAAAATGGTGAGCGGGCCAAGGCCTCTGTTGGCCAAGCATCCTTGCACGCTATTGTTTCTCTCTTGTGCAGATCTCCAGTGAGACCTGCAGATGCCTTTGCCTGGCTTTCTGGGGCCTCCAAGGATTTAGGTGCAGCTTGGTTTCTGATCTCACTCCCCACAATCTCGCTTTCTGCTCACTCTTGCTTTCACCTTTTACATTCCCTTCTGGGACTTGGCTTCAACTTTTTTTCCCCAGAGTCCACATCTCTGCTTTCCTTCCTTCTCACACCCTGCTCCTTTCGCACTAAAATGCAGCCCCATTTCAAAGCTGCCACTGTCTCTCATCTGAATTCACCTCCCTCCCGCCTAAAACTGTTGAACTTTGTCTATCTTGTCAATTACTTGGCATTGTTCTACCTCTGAATAACTTGATTTATGTCTTTCCTCCCCTGGTGGATTGTGAACACAAAGGGTTGGAACAACCGTCCCCTCTAGGAAAATGACCGTCTGTGTTATCTACACATCTTTTCTGTATGAATGAGTGAGTGAAGGAACCACTGCAACCAGCACAGCGATGAACCATACATGCATTGCTCTGTTGTGTCGCTCTCAGCTCAAAGACTCCTGGGACATACCAGCCCCCAAAGATGCAACTGAAACCCAGCATCCCTGAGGGAGTAGCCCCGCCACTCTTGTCTCCTTCTCCAGGGACTCCACTAGACATTGTGTATGCAGGCCACAAGCACTTCTCGCACCTGGTTCTCCTGCCTGAAATCCCAACCCCAACTCTCCTACTCTTCTTCTTTTTGTGGAAAAAAAAAATACTTATTATTCCAGGCCCAGTTTATTTATCAGGCTCCTCTGAAACCTTTCCTGATTCCTCCAAAGCAAAAGAATTCCTTCCTCTTCTGTGACTGCTTGAATATCTGACTCATTACCATAATGCAGTGTCAGGAGCTTGGTTGCCTTGATGCGTGTGTGTGTGTGTGTGTGTGTGTGTGTGTGTGTGTGTGTGTGTATACATACACATCTATTGCTCCCACTGACATGGGCTGTCTGAAGTCAGAGACTCCGTGGAGCTGGGTGTTAACACTGGTTGAACTCCTGGTGTATGTAAAACCCTGGGTGAGCCCATGCAACCGTAACAGCCAGAATGCAAGGGTGTTGGCATGCGGTGCTCCCTCTTACTGCTCCAGTGATCAGAATGTGGAGTGACAAGGGCAGTGAGTACACACAAGTGCTTCTCCACCTCCAGGTGGTCACACAGCCTGTGCTTTTCATGGGTGCATTATACCACCTTCCTATGCCCCTTGCTCCAGCACAGGGCTGGTCTGCCCTCACTGCCTACCACACAGTTGTGGAGATGGACAAACAGTCATAATTGAACTCCTCTTGACATTGACCATGCATCTAGTAACTCTCATCTCATTACCTTCCTCCATCCCCACAACAAGGAAAGTGCTGTTCTTGCTCTCACATCACAGATGGGGCAACCAGGACCCAATGGAGACTGATTAATTTGATCACGATCACATGGCTGTCAGTGACAAAGACCAGAAGCAAGCATTGGTCTTCCTGGCTTCAAAACTGAACGTTTAATCATTCATCAGCCCAACTGAATGGTAGTTTGTTTTTGCCTAATTCATAGAGAATTCTAAATAAATACTCGGGAGGTTTCACAAAGGCAATTACAGCTTGACCTCAAAAGAGGCTCCCAGAGTTTCTGCTCAGGCCTCCCAGGCTGTCCATCAGAAGTAAGGCAGCCCCATCCCACCTGAACAATCAATGAGAGAGGCTTACTCACATCCATCTATCCCCAAATGAGGGCCAGTACTGCCCCTCTGCCTAATGCCACTGAGAAAATTCAAAGTGAGTCACAGGCCAGGGGATCCCTGTGGGTGTGCAGACCTTCCTGCGGGGTTATACGGACAATCAGTGGTCTTCAGCAGTGCAGAGGGTCACACTTGGGAGAAAAGCTAAAAAATCACTTTGCTTAGTCCCCCTTAAGTTCTCTCAACTTTGATATTCTCATCCGTATAATGGTGCTAATAAGAATTCCTTTATGAAGAGCTTGCTGACAATCAGACAATGTGTATAGAAATGTTTTCTGAATTACCAAATTCAGAGACATTGTTTCACTTACTGTTTCTCATAGTTCTTTTCCAGCTGCAAAAGAACAATTGTCCCAAATATTTCTCCTCTGGAAGCTACTGCCTTCCTATAATTTGTCTTTATGGTAAGATTTTTCAGCCCAAAAGGCCAATGAGCTCAAAATGCCTGATGTATGATAGACAGAAGGTCAACATGGCTGGGCACTAAATTGAGAGTTAAGAGTGTTCCGGGAATAGCTGGGACCAGAACAGAACAAGCTTCTTATGCCAAGTATGAAACTGGAGTGAAGCAGGCTTGCCTGGGAAGGCAGTAGAGGATTGAAAGCAATAGGTAGTATGATATAACTGGATGGTAGAGGACATTTTTGGAGGCAATGAAGAGAGGGTATTGGCAAGAGTAAAGATAGAGTGCTGACTGGGAGGCCAGAGCGCCATCCAGAGAGACAAGATGGTGGTCAGAGGGAGACTTAGCAGGGACTGGATAGGAAATTGGTAAGATTCTGGCTGAACACTGGAAGCAAGATTTTTCTTCTTTTCAGCACACCCAGCCTAATGAATTCTCTGTGGAAAACCAGAGATTAAAGGATTATTGCCATCTATAGTAGGGAAAAGTGAGGCCAAGGCCCCCTGTCCCCAGTGAACTCATTTGAGGGCACAAATAACTTCATTATATATTGTTAGATCTCAGAGTCATGCTGTCAAAGGGGCTTTAGAGATCACATGTCTAATGTCCTCATTTACTCCTTAGACATGTAAGGTCAAGTCCTCAGAGGAAACTTCCCGTGGGCAAGAGCAGAGACCAGCCTGAGTCAGGTATTCTCATTGCTGCCATATTTAACTGAAATCTGTGCATACTCATAGACGCTGTGTTCTCACTGTATTATGGATGTTGGTTAGTCATCCACTCAACATCTGTTGAGATCTTACAACACACACATACCAATCCTGTGGTCTGTGCTGGAACATCCCAGTGAGCAGAGCTGGGCCGGCCCCTGCCAGCACTGAGCTTTCAGGGAGTGTCTGCTGTTTGATCAGTGGGATCCTGCATGGGATTTTCAAGGCCTTAAATGTAATGGACAAGAAAGGACAGCACATTCAGAACATTACCCATTCCTATAGTGTGCAGCAGCCACCTCTGGGCTCTGAGACAGGCACCTCTCAGGGAAAACTGTGCAAAACATCTGGTCAACACCCCAGGGCTCTGTTGATATGAGAGCTAAAAAGGATTCCATCCTGTTCCCTGGGGTTGCAGATAGCAACAACTCCATCAAGCAGAGGTTCTGAGATCAGAATGGGAGAGATTACAAGGACCCCAGCTTTGTACTTGGAACCTTTAGGATGTCCAAGTACAGAAAGCAAAGTTCTGGGGTGGGAGTGGAGGAGAGAGGCCAGGAAAGAATGAGGAGGGGCAAAATATGGGAACACAAGAGAAAGAGAAAGCTGCATCCGTGCTCGGAGAATGTACTCCAAGTGAAAAAGGAAGAAAGGTAATTTGAGAGCCCGGGCCTCCATCTGCTCAGACTCACTCTGAGGATAAAAGCAAAGAAGGATTA
The DNA here is from genome assembly GCF_047511655.1 of Castor canadensis. Taxonomy (NCBI): domain Eukaryota; kingdom Metazoa; phylum Chordata; class Mammalia; order Rodentia; family Castoridae; genus Castor; species Castor canadensis. The sequence goes on along the minus strand of NC_133388.1, from coordinate 11,446,455 downwards.
GGTGACCTGAGGGGCTGGGCCGCCTCGGGGCCTCCTGCCCCCACAAGTGCATGTAAGATAAAAATGCCATTTATGAGCCCCATGCATGGTAATTATATTTAATACTGACCCTGACTCCTTTTGTCCCAGGGAGCCATGAAAGCCGCTCTGTCTGAGTTTGAGGGCCTCTAAGTGACCTGTGAGCTGCCCCTCCTTCGATCCTTCCATCCCAGGCTAGCAGCCAAAAGAGGGCAACAGAGAGCTGTGGGCACTAGTGTTCAGACCCTGCATGTGACACCCCTCAAAGAGAAGCTTCTGGAATCCCATCAGCTAATGTGGACAAAAGATGTGCATAGAGCTAAGAACAGGATTGGGACCTATACTCTGGCTCAGTCCTTCCATATCTGAGCAAACCTGGACGAAATAATTAACTTTGCCCATTTTCTCTCTGTTGTCTCTAGTACAGCATCCACCTCACTGGTGCTCAAGGGATTTAAGTGAGATGCTGCATGTGAAAGAAGCCAAAGACAAAATGTTCCTGGTACCCAGAAGGTCCCCCACAGTTCTGGATGTTTAGGATGCAGGATGTATTGGGTTTTAGAAAGGTGACATGATGTGACTATCCTATGTCATGTAACATCCTCTGTCAAGACTCTATAGAGCCCTCCTTTCCAACGCTCCTCCCATGTTTTGCATCTTTTTCTGGCTTTTTTTTTACCCAGTGAATATTATCACACATTTGTTATTGTGTCCACTGAGAATGGGAGGCTTTGGGGCAGGCGTTGTCATGTCCTCTTTTGTCTTCACCTTGTTCCTTACTCAGAATTGTGCTTAGTGCAAGGTGGGTTTTCCAAAAACACGTAAGGAACAAATCATCCTTCATCACATCCTAAGATGGCACAGTAGCCAAAGACCAATTAGACATAACTAGCTCAGTACAGCTTGTTAATAATGATAATAATAACAGTAATAATAATAATAATAGATTTCTTTTGAGTACTTATCAAGTTGCTGAAGCTGTGCTAAGCACATTCCAGGCATTAAAGTTTAGTTCAGTCCCAACGATGAAGCTTGAACGTTATTTCTGATGTTCATCCTCATTTTGCAAATGAGGAAACCAAGGGAAGAGTACAGAGGCAGCTTGCTCAAGGCCAAGGGCTACTGAGTGGTGTGTGAGCAGCACTCGTGAGCTCAGAACCACTGCATGACAACACGAGGAGGTGCTGAGACCACAAAGCAATTGATGGAGTCACAAGTGAGCAAGCAAAGCCAGCCAGCTGCCTGGGAAGGAGGGCAGGAGTGGAGAGGGCTTCATGAAAGAGGTTTTGCATCCTCCTTCACTAGAATTCATTCTTCCTCTGCTTTCGGGGACTTTCAGACTCTGCTTCCATCTCACAGATCTTCACTCTGCATACACGGGTTTTATTATTAGCCAATTCAGTCTTAATTTTGATATTCCTGCAGTAACTATGAACTATGCTAGGTAGGCTTACATACTGGTTCTGTGTTGGTCATTTTTTGTTGACTCATCAATATATTTGAAGTGAGAGTGTTGTCACCATCAGCTTGAGAGGAGACAGAAGCAAGAGAAGGCTAACATAGCTGTCTCTGAGTCTGTGGAGAGTGGCAAGAGGTGTCCTCATAGCTGGTGCCTATGTGTCTGCTGCAGACTTTCCATCAGTGGGACAGCCATCTCAGGGCAGGGCTAGTGTGTCCTGAACCAAGTCCACTTATTGGGTTCCTCGAAAGGGGCCACTGGCTCTTCTTTATGTCTAATTCTTTATGTCTCAGTTCTACACACTTGGGAACAGATTTTGTTGTGGATGTTTTAAGCACATTTTTCTTCCAATTGCAAAATTAATACCCACTATTGTAAAGCATGCATAAAATCAAAGAGTTGTAGATATAAGAACAAATATTCTGAGTTCCAGATACTGCCATTGCTCATTTTTTAGACTTTTCTCTCCCTTGAACACTGTTTTTGGACACAGAAAATGCTATGCCATCGATGAATGTGGATCCAGATTTTTTCCATCTAAGACAGGGTGCTGAGATATATCCAATACATTAAGAAAAATTTTCCATGTTTCACCTTTATTCATCATATATTGAATATATATGAATAATATTCATATATTACCAATATATGAACAAACATTTAAATTACTTTTAAAACTGAAAGTTTCCCTTAATTTTGGATAATTTATTGAGGGTAGATTTTTCAGGCTTCAAGTTGCCAGGAGCAAAAGAAAGACAATTATTTTAAGGTTTTGATTCATATTTTTGAAGTCATGTGTTAAAGCCTCATTCTGTACCAGCTACCACCATGCTGAGGGTTTATCCATATTATCTTATTTAATCAGCACATCAGCAGTCTGGAAGGCAGTGTCGTCATGCCTATCCTATATAAGTAGAATACCTAGGGCTCAGAGAGGTGGGTCACATGCCCATATTACACAGTTCAACTGGTAAGACTGGCTGGAACCCATCTCTTCTCAAGTTATAGCTCATTGCTGCTTTCCAAAAACAGTTATATCCAAGCACAGTCATTTCTTGTAGGTGAAAATATATGAGCTGTATAGACACTTTGAAGGCTATTTTCCTTAGATGTGTCTGGAGAAGGTGTCTTCTTGTGATAATGTATGTTATTGGACCATCTTTCTCTCAGACCAGAAGAAAATTACACTGGACACATTTACAAAGACAATAGTGATGCAAATATACATTTCCATAATCTTCTAAGTGAGAACATTTTCATGCACAAACTGTAATTCCTTCAACCAAACAAATTTGGAAGGATGGATGCTTAGCCTCATTTTTCAGACTTCCCTTTGACCACTCACCTGGTCAATGGCAGAGCTTGAACCATGTTCTCAGCTTTAATTCCTCTCCATTGAACATAACCCCAGACTGTGATGCAAATAAAATTAAGAATGAAAATGTATGCTCACACAAAAATCTGTATGCAAATCTTCTCTACAGCTTTATGCATAATTGTCCAAAACTCAAAACATTCCAGTTGTCCTTCAGTAAGTGAATGGTTAAACAATGTCAGATGCTTTCACACCATCAAATACTGCTTAGCAATGAAGAGAGACCAACCAATGATTCATGCAAACACTAGGAAGCATCTCAAGGGAATTGAGTAAAATAAGTCAAAAGATGAAAAGGTTACAGGCTGCATGGTTATATTTATATAGCATCCTTGAACAGCAAAATTACACAGGTGGAAAACCAATTAGTGAGTGCCAGGGTTTGATGAGGAGGAAGTGGAGCAGAAGAGAGGTGGTCCTAAGAGGTCAGCATGAGGCATCTTCTGGATGCTAAGACTCTTTGAGGTCCTGGCTGTAGAGGTGGATGTGTGAATTTACCATTAGAATATACACAAGAATGTGTATAAGTCAAACTGGGCAATTTTTAATGAGGCTGGCGGATGGCATCAATGCAATATCCTGGTTGTGAAATCATATGGTTTTTCAAAAATGTTCCCTTAGAGAGAAATTAGGTAAAGTCTTTACTTGATCCCTCTGTATTATTTTCACAACTGTTTATGACTTTCATATTCTCCCAATAAAATTTTAGCTAATTTTAAATACATTAGAAGAATGAAGGTTTATTAAGCATTTCTACCTTCAGTGAAATTGATTGAGGTCATTTATTATAATAATATGAACCTGCATGTCCCCAGGCATCTCCTGTCTGTTGCATCTCCCCAGGATAGGGGTCTAGGATGTATGTCCATCTGAGAGTAGGAATAAACCCAGCCACATGCAAAGCAGGATTGAAAGGCTGACATCATGATTTCCCTCTTTCTTACTACCTCACCCATCCCTACCACTCACAACCTTGAATTTGAAGAGGCTTAACTTTAAAAAAATGATTTTGCTTCAGTGCTTTCTAATTTTGCTGAAACTGCTGCCAGCTGTGGGTTAATGCAGAGCATATTCTAGGAGGCATCCTGAGTCCTCAAGCTGCCTGAGTGCCGCATGGTTAAGTGGAAAGAGGTATGAACCTGCCTGGCTTCACTGCTGCTTTTCAAAGCTGGGCTGTGTCTTGGTTCTCATTCCAGTGTCTCCAGGCACTGGAGGGAAGGTTTCTGGCTCTGTGTCCCAAGCACCACCCAGGACTTGGCAGGATCCTGGTTTCTGCTGCCTCTGCAGTCAGCTGTGAGCCATATCCAGATCTGAACTGGGGAATTTCCATCAGCCACTCTGTGAACAATTGATCAGTCTTCCTGGATCGCGTTGGAAATGTTATAAATGCACCAGTGCCCTAGGAGAAGAGAGAGAGAAACAGACAGATACCCTGTCCTATGTCAAAGAATCTCCAGGTGGGAACAGCTCACCTGCCCTGGAGGCATGCCTTTAGTTTTTTTCATCAAATTCTAGGAACCCACTCTACTCCCAGGAAGCTCTGAAGAGGAAGGGATCTGCTCCCAGTTACTTCTCCATTTCTAGGAGTCCGAGTACATTCTTAGGCCATCTAGAATTAAATCTCAGAATAACACTTGAGACCAGGCAGCATTTGCCTCCATATTGTCAGCAGATGAGGAAAGAGATCCAGAGTGTGACGTATTGCCTACGGCCACATGGTACCAAATAGCAAATGTGGGAACAATGTCCACAGGGCCTCCTGTACAAGCAGACCAAAATATGCCTTATTGGTAATTAAACATTAAGTCCTATGTGGGCAATCCCTGCCACATAGGAAGCTCGGGGAGGAGAAGCTGGGAGTGGTGGTCAGTAGGAAACAGCTAGCCAATGGAGAGCCCTCTCTGGTAAACAGTACACATTATCCCTGTCGCCACCTTGTGCCCATCATCGGCTGGAGATTCTGCAATACCCAGAGCAGGATTCTCCATTTAACGTTGATGACACTGGCCTGGTGGAGACTACAATGTCTCAGTCAAAGTCACAAAGAAAATTAGAACCCAAATCAATTGACATGAATCACAGGATATAATCCACTTAAATCAGGTCACCAGTGGGCTCTCTGGACACTCAATTATCTCTTTACTTCTTGGATTAACTGAACATGTCACCCTCCTCATATTTTAAACAGAGAGGCTAATACTAACCACAGGCCATTAGAGATGCCATGTGTAAAACACTAAGCAGGGTACTTCCCAAGCACATGGGGACCAAGGTTGTCCACTCCAAATTTCTCATGGCCAAGTGTGGGTGTAGAAGTGCACAAACAGCTTGTCCCTGGGGTTGGAGTACAAACATCAACCCAGCCTCCCAAGCCAGGTGTGATGCACTGTTCTCTGTGCGGGTATTGTGCGGGGTGCTGGCATTCCTCCCGTGTCCTCAGTTAACCTCCACTTAACCATCACATACCCACCATTTCTTCAGACTTCAAAGAGATCCCATTTCCATCTGATTCCTTGCCTCCTGTACCCATCCCCTCCCACCATCAGCAGGCAAGGAAGAGAGATGGTAGGTCCACCCTCCTGCTGTCCCCCCAGGGGTCCAGGTCACATACCCCAGACCTCTGACCACATAATAAGGTTCACTGTGGGAGCCAAGGGCTGGGAAGTTGGCACAGGTCCAGGGTGCCACAGTGGTGTGAGATGCCAGCAGAGTCACCCTACCCTCCTGTCAAGCTTCCATCCCCATCTCCTTCTCTCTCCAAAGCTTGCTGCCTCCTCCTCCCTTTTTATTCATGATGCCTCTCTTCCGCTGTGTTCTCACTGCCTGTTATCTCTCACTCTTCTTGGCCACCTTCTCTCTCCACCCTGGCACTCCTATGAGCTCCTCTACCTGGGCTGTGTTTTCTCTGTCCCCTAGTCTCTGTGTTTTGCCTCTCAGTTACTCCATCTTCTATGTGCCACCCCCATACCTCCCCTAGGGTTCTTTCCCACTGTGCACAGCAGGGCCTCTCATCCACAGTGGCCTGACCTTTGCACAATGTTTGCTTTGTCCTGAGGGTTCAGAGCCAAACAGAGACAGGGGCATGAGTGTTCTTCTCAGGCCTGACTCACCCCCCTCCAAGCCCCACATTGTTCTGTGTCTGTGAGTACAGCCCCAGCGGCAGCCTGGCTCAGCCAGCAACAAGCAGTGAGCACTTCCCAGGGAGAACAGAACCATAGATAGATCCGGGGATACCTGTGCCTCTGCACCTGTGATTACTGCTTTAAGGAACACCATGTCTTGCTGCAATGTCTCTGAGTGCAGAAATGGCCAGGCAATTCTCCCAAAGAAAGAATTTGGAATGTGCCCAATACTGAAACAGACTGTTAGGTGTGACACCAACCAAGCTACAATCCACCTGGTGGGTCACACTCTGTATCAGAGAAGGAGGTCACTATCTCTAGCCCAGTGTTGCATGGTCAGTAGTATTTAGGATGTTCACTGGGATGAAGTGAAGAAAATGATGCCTTAGAGGCAGGGACTGTGGATGAGAAAGCCGGCAGCACTGTGATTGTCAGAGAAGAATGGGCAAGATGGTGCCCAAGGTGTTAGCGGATGCTCTCCTTGCTCTGCTGAGATCACAGCTGGAGAAACAGAGTGGCCCAGGGCACCATACTTGAATAGGGACCCTGAAGCATAGTCAGGAAACTTGATAAGAGGGTGTTCTTCCATCCCTCTCCATGCCCACCCCAGGACAGTCATTGATTGAACTGAGGCTGGTCAACCAGCTCAGAGGAGCTAATGGCAAACCATCCTCACTCCTGACAGCACATGAGGAGATGGAACAGGCTTTCTCTAGGCAAGTCGAGGAAGGCAATTCAGCATCTCATTCGGCAAATACTGAGAATTCTTTCCACATCTTGCCCTGGGATTCAGTGGTGAATGGAATGCAGTCTTTATCCTCATTCAGGTTAACACACCCAGAGGAAGATCCCATTGAATCAAGGTCAGTGAAAGGGGTTGGGGCAGGATGCCTGGGCTCCCCATTGAGGAAGTGGCCATCAAAGGAGACAGATTCACTCAACCCAAGGAGGGATGTTCTGACTGACAGGCGTTAAGAGCTTCAGTGGGCTACCATGAGGTAGGGAGTTCCCATGTGTACAGTAACTACCTGACCCCAGGACTCACACTACTAAGGAGGGGCACGTCTGGGGCAATGAGATGAGCATTCTAATTCTAATATAATTTCTGAAAATCAAGATTGCTGTTGCTGATTGTGTAGGTTCTAATAAAACGTCTGCCTTCAATGGTGTTTCTCGATGGTGAAACACACCTAACATCAGACAAGTTGCACACCACCCACTACTAGCTCTTTGAGCCTTGGAAGATGACAAAATTTTCCTGTGTTGTGATTATGACAATTTTGTAGCACTTTGTAATCAAGGATGATACGGGTATATGGAAATACACCATGAGACATCATAGGTAGTATGCATTCGATAATGGGTTGTCATTGTGTTTTGTCATTAACAACACTATTATCCCAGTCACAGAACCACAGCATCACAAAAATTATAGGTTTAGAAATTAAATTTGATTTTACTATAGACTAAAACATAAGGTAATGGGAAAAAATTCCCTTTCAGGCTAGCAATAGCTACATTAAAAAAAATAGAGAATAAACAAGTCTTCCACGTGCAAAACTAGACAGTATGGATAGCATAAAAAAGAGATATGGATGAATGCTGGGACACACAATGCCCTGGATGAGACGACTGCATGGTGGGAAGATGCTGAGTGTCCCAATTTAGTCTACAAAAGTAATGCAACCTCAATCTAAAGCTCCAAAGTAATATTTTATGGAAATGGACCAGGCAGCACTGAAACCCATCAGAAAAGAAAATGTACATGAGCAGGCAAAAAAAATTAAGTGAAGAGTAGTGAGGTATAACTTGTTTTACAAATGTCATAAACATGGCTAGGAAGCTACCATCACTACACCAATGCCGTATTGCCCAGGAAGAGACGAATGGAGAATTTGTAAGAGGAGAGAGAGTTCAGAATTAGTCCCAAGTTTGCTCAGAAATAAAATATGTAGCAAAAAAGGCATTTAGAATCAACAGAGGAAAATGCATTATTCAAAGACTGAAGTTTATTTTGATTATCTAATTTGGAAAAATAATCAAATGCCTTCTGCAAAATATATGGAATCAATTAGATGAGTGGCTCACTTACTTCGGAAATACTCATTGGATATTTATGTACTAAGCCAAGGCCTTGATAGCACTTGAGAACATGGAAGAAGATGGAAGAGACATGGGCCTGACATGGGGAGCTGGACAACAAGGAGAGAAATAAAGTTATTATTACAATTGTGAGATTTGCTAAGAAGGAAAACCAACCTATTTCTGTGACACTGAAGAATGTGGGGCTTCATTAATAGATGGTTCTGAAGGCTTTGAAGCTGGCGAGCAGGGCAGAGGTTTTTTAGGGGGTTGGAGGGGTGAGACAGCACTTCCCTATGTAGTCCAGGCTGGCCTCCAAATCATGACCCTCTTGCTTCCCCCTCCCAAGAGCTGAGATTGCAGGAGTGGAGTTTTAGGCGGGTGGAAAGGCAAGTGAAATGACAAAATCAGGAAAGGGCCTGGTGTGTTCTAGAAATAACATCCCGTGGGCCTAAGCATGGTACCTTAAGGCAGGAATGCCAAAACACGATGATAAGTGGTATTAGAAATCAAAACGCCAGCCCATAACCTTAGCTACTCAGGAGACAAAGATCAGGAGGATCTCGATTGGAAGCCAGCCTGCATAAATAGTTTGCAAAACCCTATCACAAAAAAACAAAACAAAACAAAAAACCCATCACAAAAAAGGATTGGTGCAGTGGCTCAAGGTGTTGGCTGTGAGTTCAAACCCCAGTGCTGAAAAACAAAAAAAGAAGAAAAAAATCTACATGCCAAAGGAACAAGTTAGAAGAACAGGAAATCATACCCAACTCTCTCCCTCTGAGAGGTGGGAGTCTTTCTATGGATGCAAAACCCCAAAACCAGGATACAAGCTACTCTGGTTTGCAGGTGTCCCCTCCAAAACTCTGGGGTTAAAATTTAATGGCTAATGTGATACTATTAAAAGTGGACCTTTAGGAGGTGGTAAGGTCATGATAACAGCTCCCCTATAGGGATTAGAACCCTCATACAAGAGGCTTCATGCAGCATTGGATTCTTCCCACTCCTACCTTCTACCATGTAAGGACACAGTGCCCCTCCCCTCCAGAAGGTTTAGCATTTAAACACCATCCTGAAAGCACAGAGGAAGGTCTCACTGACAATAAGGCTGCTGGTACCTCCTTAGTTTTCCCAGTCTCTAGAAGGGTAAATTTTTTTTGGCAGTGCTGGAGGTCCAACCCGGGCCTCCCACATTATAGACAAGTGTTCTACCACTAAGCTAAATCACCAGCCTTAAAGTTTTGTTCTTTACAAATTATCCAGCCCCTGGTATTTTTGTTATCGCGGCACAAATAGACAAGACAGAGCCTGGAGCTGGCAGCTCACACCTATAATCCTAGCTAGTCAGAAGGCAGAGATTAGGAGGAAGCCAGTCCAGGCAAATAGTTCACAAGACTCTATCTCAAAAATATCTACCACAAAAAAAGTGCTGGTGGAGTGGTTCAAGTGTAGGTCCTTAGTTCAAATCCCAGTACTGAAAAAAAAAATAGGCAAGAAAGAAATTTTCCAGTTAAACAACTGCTGTTCTAGTTTTCAATGACAGGACTTATTATAAATGAAATTTTAAAATGAGAACAAATTTGTAGTGTGTTTTAGTGGTGATCGGACTAGTAAACAATTATGGAGCCCTTGATTTGCCTCACAGGAGTTAACAACACACAGTTCCATGAGGCAAGTCCTATCATTGACCCCACCATACAGATGAGAAACCTGAGAGGCAGACGGGAGAGGCAACATGCCCAAGACCCCACAAGTAGGTAGAGAAAGCCCAACCCCAGTTGCATGGCTGCAGGATCCAGGCTCATGTCCGCCATGCACTGATATCTTGCCATCATCACCTCTTTGTGCATTTAATTCAAAACAAAGATGGCTAAAGGACTTGTTCTCCAAGAGCACAGCATCACTGTTTCCTTGTATCCTCCATGCTGGGTTGATCACCCATGAACTTGTCCTGAGAAACAAGGGCCAGCTCTGAGTCTCCTTCCAGAGCCATGCTGCAGGCCAGTCCCAGAACCAGACCTGCAAAGTCCAGCCTCAGTGGAACAGGTGATTCTGACTGACTCCCTCTCTCTGTGCCAAGAGCTTCGGGGCATCAGCAGCACCCTGGGCTATGGTCTCCCAGGACCCATACCTTCCCAAGTCTCCTCTCATGAGAGGGACTGTTTTTTCTCCAGCTCAGATTCCCACCACAGAGGGGCCTATAACTCCTATCCCGGGAGAATTTTCCTTCCCCTTCTCAAGTTGAGCTTTTCTCTTCTTCAGTTATCAAAACATCAAACCTTTGATCCCTGCCCCATCAGACAAATCCAGCTTAATTGCCTCAGTGGGCCCAGGCATGGAAATCAAAGACCTGTTTAGGGAGGGGGCCAGCCACCTGGCATGTTCTCTCCCCGACCTGGAACACACAAAGTCTTACCGGCCATAAGATTAGGGACAGCCTCAGAGCCAAGAGCAAAACCTGGCACCCTGCCTGGTAGAAGAAAGGGGTATGTTTTGGGGGAATACCTTTCATTTCTTTAAGGAGCACCTATATAGAGATGAGAAAAATAAAAGTGTTACTTTCTAAATAGATTATTTTAACACGTTAACACCTAGGTAAATTATAAAAACTCTTCGTATGTACCTAGAATTAAGAAAGAGACAAATGAAGGAAAGGAAAACAATATTCAAAAGTTATAAATGGTCAATCAAAGAAAATAAACACACAAATAACCAATAAATCCATAAAGATACTCAGATTTACTATTAACCAGGGAAATGAGAATTTAAAATTGAGATAGAATTTTCATTCCCTTGATTACAAACCATTTTTAAAAAATTTAATTGGTAAAAGGAATAAGATGCAAGTATTTTCAAAGCTTGTTAGAATAAAAACTGACACCGTTTTAGAGGGGCCATTTATCTTTCCTATAACAATGAAACAATACACATGCCTTTGGCCAAGAAATTATATTTTTTACATTTGAAAAGTACAAATATAATGATATGCCATTTGCCATACAATGATAAGACATAAAATACATACTTTGATTCTAGTTTCAGTAATATTTGTAAAACAGCAAAAATTAGAAAGGAGGAAAAAATTAAATCTGAACCATGGAATCTTCTTCTGCCATTAAAAACTTTGGGGTTATGGTTACCAGCATAGGAGGACACCCATGTTTTATTATGAAATGAAATAAACAAGGCAAATGAAAATATATACCTATGATAAAAGCAATTTAGAGGAAAATGTAAAATATGCATGTTACTCTTTAAATGCATTAATATACTTTGACATATACACATCAATATGTACATTAATAACAACCACAAATGTGTATATTATAAATGATAAAAAATGTAGGCATATACCCATGCAATTAAAGCATGTGTATATATGTGCTTATGTGTTCATACACAAATACATAAATGTGCCAATTTGGATATCAAAGTGTTTTCCAGGTTGAAAGGGTTTAGAATTATGAGGTGGGTGAAGGAGACAAGAAAAGATTAATATAAGATTTTCATTCTGGATGTTTCTCTACTTTTTTTCATTTTTGCAATAATGTATTAGTTTTTAACTTTAATAAAGTTTTAAAAGTTGTCTTCATTTATCTCTGTGAAGAGCTGTGTACATTCATGACACACACAGGGAGGCTTCCTATTTTTATCTGAGCCTCTTGGAAGACCTCCAAGGGTGGAAGTCATGTTCTTTCAAGCAGCCTTTTCCCTATTCAACCAACTCAAGTCTCCAGAAAGCTCTTCCATTTCCACAGAGGTCCTTGGCCCTCTGCCCCTGGAAGGGCCTGCACATGGTCCCCTCCAGCCAGTAGCCAATGATGTATGGAATCGAAGCTGTTCCAGAAGTAGATATAGGAGTGTGACTTGTAGCAGGCGAATAAGGTCTTGAATAGAACAGATCCTCCATGTATATTTAAACCATACAAGGACACAGTTAATCTCAGATAAGCCCAAAGCCATGCTCTACTTGGGAAATACCCAGCAGAAGCCGGTGGTTTCTGCCTCTGGAACTCTGCTTGGAAATTCCTAACTCACTTCCTGTCTTGCCTTGGGCAAGTGTGTCCCAAACAGGTGCAGAATGTCCTGTTGTTGATACCTCTGGGAGCAATGTGGTTCCCTGCTCATCAGGCTGTCAGCTTCACAAGTTGCAAGTGGAAAGCATTTCTGCCTGAGCAGAACTGTTCATTATTTTGCAGAGAGCAGCTCTTCCTGCACCATGGGCCTTTCCCAAACACACGACTAGCTCAATGTGCCTGCTCCAATGTTCTTCCTGGTCCTTGGGCACATAGGCCAAAACTCCAGCCTCTCCTCCCTGAGTCCAGGCCTCTGCCTGGGGCTGGGTCTCTATCCTACTTGACATTGATGCTGTAGAGAGGCAGCTCCAAGTACAAGTGGACCCAGCCAAGGGCATAGTCCCAGCTCCCACCTCCTCCTGTGTGCTGTTCTTCCTCAGTGCCCTCCTCCCACAATATCTCCATTTGTCCCACACTCTGCTTGTCCTAGAGGACTCAGCTTAAATGTCATCTGTTCTGAAGCCTTCCCCAGGCTCCAGGCTCCCTAGGGTGATTAGAGGTCCTCATCTGTCCTCCAGGCACTCTGTCATGCCATCTGTCACCTTGTCAGTCTCAACCACAAGACTGTGAGCTCCATGAGGACTAGGCTCCATCTGCCTCTTCCCATCTCACCCATTCAGGCTGGCCACCGTGTCCAACACACCTTTGTTGCGTATGTGAACGAATGAATAAATAAAACAATGAGAAATAAACTTAGCCTTAAAAACACTCGGGGAGATCAGAAATGACTTATTCGAAGCACAGACTTCAAAAGGCACCTTTACAATGCCAAGTGACCCAAGCTATACACCATAGAGAAGAGCAAGTCACAGATGAAAACCTGTAGCTGCCAAAATTGATCAAATTTCTCTCTTTCCCTGACCCACACCTGTCACCTTCACTCTTTCCTAAGGGTAATCCTTGAACTTCCACTTCAGCCAAGTGCTGGTCCCACCCTATCTCAGCACACTCGAGGGCTTCCAGTATCAAGAGAATTGCAGTTCACATCACTCACCCTCATTCCTGCATCTTCCCATCCTGGGTTAAATTGGAGATACCAAGACACAGTGTTGACTCTGAAATCAGCCCCACTGGGTCCCAGCTACAACCCATGGTTCTGTGGTCACCTTACTACATCCCTGCATTGCTCAGAGTACCTGTGTGGATTCATGTTTTCACAAAGCTACCAGCCCATGGGGTTCAAAGACAAGTAAATAGAAGCAAGTCAGAAAGGTAAAAGTATGGAGGAGAAGGCAGAGTGAACACGATTCACCTGGTAGGGAAATCGGGGCTGACTTGTGGAAGAAGTGACACAAGCTAGACCTGTAGCTCAAGGGGAAGGAAAGGCAGTATAAGCTCTGGGAAGGTCTAAGCAGCCAGAACAGAAGCAGAGAACTAAGAGTCCACCAGCAGACTCTGAGTGGATCACAGGTGGGCTGGAGAAAGCTGAGTGTCAAAAACAAGTCTAGAAAGGACCAGATACGGGCATGGTCTTTTTAAAACAGTCCAAAGGAATTTATGTTAGCCACTGAATGTCATCAGTGCTGGCAATGCAGTGCCCAATAACCAGAGGTATCATAAAGAGACACCAAAATGGTGGCAAGTTGTTCAGTAGACAGAGGGTCAGAGCCACATGGAAGAACATTTATCATAAGCTGTGGGCTGGCTTGTATTCCCTGAAGACCCAAACATTCATGTTCATGATGCATTTCAAGAAGGAGAACTGTCTTTTGCAGTTCTACCCTTTGAGGTCCTATGGACTGTGACTCCAGGTTTACCCTATTACTAAATTCTCTACTATTATCCTCCATATAAATATACACAGAACACAAAATAACTTTCACATTGACATTGATTTTGAAAGGAAAATTTCAGGTAAAATGATGTAATCTTCACATTTTAAAGCCTCTGACCTTTTGTGTATTTGACTTTCCAACTCCAAACCAACCTCTTTTTTTAAAAGTAATTGCTAAATTGCCTCTATAAAGGGATTTTGAAAAGTGAAATTGGAGAAAGATGAGCTAAGTCATTCTAGTAACCATCTCTCTTACTTTCATCAACATGTATCTTTTTCTTGTTCCTAAATTCAAACTCTGCTTCAGTGCAGAATGCAGACTGGCTGGCCTGTTGTGTCCCTGCTAGAGTGAGGTGAGATATAGCGTGGACATGGATGATTACGTAAGGTAGAACTTCCAGCTGGTGACTTTTCTTAAGAAATAGTGACACTAGACGTGTAACAAGAAAAAGATTCACATAAATTATTCCAACATTCAAGATTCACCAGGAACAAAAATGCATTTCACTAAGCATTTTGAACTTTATGAACTTGGGTATCCATGCCAGAACATTCTATCCAATACAGGATTTAATTGAACCCAGCATGATTTTGAAGAATTACTTGATATCTAAAGGCAACATTACTAAATATCTGTTTGGCCAGCTACAAATTTGCTCCTAAAATTGATATCCATGGAGTTGAGATGTACCTTACTGCTTCCCAACCTTCCACCAGTCTTTCCAAGGGCAAGTCTTGCCTATCTCTGGGATTCTGTAAGTACTTACTTCTGAGATGACATCAGAGTATGCAAAAACAGGTTGAGTATCCCTTACCTGAAAGTAAGGACTAGGAGTGTTTAGATTTCAGATTCTTTTCAGATATTGGAATATTTGCACATGCATAATGAGCTATCTTGGCGATAGAACCCAAGTCTGCACATGAAATTCCTTTATGCTTCATATATACTTTATACACCTAGCCACATAGTGTATACAAGTGTGTGTGATGCTTATGCACTATTTTTAATCATTGTGTGTAAGAAACAGACTTTCTCCATGTAGAATTTTCCACTTGTGGTGTGATATCAATGCTAAAAAGTTTTGGATTTTGGAGGATTTTAGATTTGGGGTTCTTGAATTAGATATACTCAGCCTGCACTTGATCGTGTGATATTGGCGGCTGAATTATAGGCTTGGGCAGCAGGAGTTGAGGCAAGGACTTCACTAGGACCAGATTCTGAAACAGCCTAGACCCTAGTGCAATGACGATGCTGGGTAGAGGGGAACACCCGATGCTAAGGCACCCAGAAATTGAAAAGGAACAGTGAGCTGTTTGGGACACATTCTCCTGAGCAGAAACTGCACAGTTTAAGGGGCACTTAAAGAGTGTCTTTAAAGTATTAAAGAGCTGACTTCTGCGACAAACATCACAGGATGGCAAACACAGCACTGAACCTGGGAGAATCCCTAAAAAATCTCTCCCTTTTCTCTGCCCCACCCTCAGTTCTTAACTGCTTTTCTGAGGGAGATGACACCCACAACCAGAGCTATAAGTGTGACATACAAATCCCCTACACCCTAGAGTGGGCTGATGTGTGATGACTGAACTTCGTGGGCAATCCTAACATTTTTCTGAGCCTCAGTCTCCTTATCTGTAAAACAGGAACAGTAACTTTTGGGAAGAATTCTGATGAGAAATAGATGAGAAGAAATATAAGAACGTACACTACAAATTATAAAACATTACTGAGATGCAAAGTATCATGATTATTTATAAAGACCCAAGGGTTGTCCCAAGATGTATTTTTCTGCATCTCAATTCTTCCATCTCTTCTTTGGGACACCTCATCTCCCCCCTAAAAGCCTCCCTTTGCTGGGATAAAGCCTCCCCTGCTGGTCTCTGAATTAGTGCATCCTCCTCCCACTCCCCCCTGAGAATTCCAATTCCTTTAATCCAATGAAAGAAGAAGTTAAAGCCATCATCTTCAAAGAATAAGAATAAAATTTGGGGACCAAAATTATACCCATCGGGATTGCTTCTGCAGAAATACTTTGGAATTCCTTTTCATGCCCTATTAAATAATTAAAATGTTTCTTTTCTGCATTCAATGTTAGTTATTTAAACCCTAGTCCTAAACTCCATTAGCAACCTTATTAGCACAAAACTTCCTATGCCACTTGGATTAGTTTTATAGATTTTTGCACAGAAAGAATGCACACAGACAAGTACAAGTGCATAGCTATGGCTAATGTGCTACAACCCTAGGAAACAGGTTAAATTTAAGCTGACAAGATTAATCTTACTCCACTTAATAGCTTATTAGTGTAATCAATGTCTTCTATTTGAGTTAGGAGCTATTCGTACATCAAAATCATCTTGGTGGACTCAGGCAGATTAAAATGGTACCCTACCTTCCAACTCTATTCCAGAATGGATACTCAACATTAGTGACTTGGTATTTCATAGTAAGGCCTAAGAACAGAGTCACAAAACATTAGGACTGGAAGAAAATTGGGAACAACATATAGATAAAGTCACAAAGTCCTAGCAGCACACTTGAAATTTTTGGTCATTTTCTTCAATCTCTCTCCCAAAACCCTGCTTTCTGGGACAGTCCATCCAATGTTTTCCTTGGAAGATGAACCCAGAGAGGGAGGGAGCTGATAGCAAAAACCCAAAGTCAAGGAAAGTATGGGGAAGGTGGGTGAAGACAGGAGAAAGCTCATGAGGCCAGACTCTGGGGCCATTTAGAGGAGAAACATCAGGCTGTGATTCACTGTTGGGTCAGCAAAAACCACCCAACACAGGCAGGGTCTTGGAGCTGGCCTAAGCAAGGCCCTGTGCTGGCGGGGATTGTCTAGGGGCTGCTGCAGTGGGACCTGAAGGCAGAGAGACTCCAGGCTGATGTCAGAGGCAAGATAAAGGCGAGCCCATTTCAACCAGTACTGAAAAAAAAATGACCAAGCAAAACAAGTAACCAAAAACACTCAACACCAACTTGCACAGCCAGAAAGTTGTCTTGTAACTTGTCCCAAAGGGAGACCACAATTGTACAAAATCTCCAGCTCCTTCCAGGAAGAAGCCCAGGCTTTGTTTCCGACCTGAGGGAACCTGCCGAGGAGGTGCCTCTCCCCACCCCCTGCTGAGCCCTGTTCCCTGTCATGGGTGGAGTGTTGCTCCAGGGCATCATTGTAGGCGCAGCGCCCTAAATGCTCTTCATTTCAAGTAACATTAGCTTCCGTGTCTCTGTTTAGTGGATGCCCCATTCTTTCCGATTACACACATTTCCAAGGAGGCCGCCTGCACTGGAGGTTGAAACACATAATGCTCAGAAAAGAGGGGGTGTGTTCCCTCTATTCTGTGTATAAGCTGCCATTAGAGCTAAATCACTTTCCTGCACATTCTCCTATCCACACAGGCAACACCCTCAAGTCCCTGGGAGGACACCAGGACTCTTGAGACATGAGGTGATGAGGGTGAGACTAGGGATGCTGACCAGGCTGTAGGTGCCAGTGCAACACCAAGGGCTTCAGGAGCTTCAGGCCAGACATGCACTGAGTGAAGGAGGAACAGCTGGAAAGATGGCTTTGAAGTGCTATGATGCATCTCTTTCCCCCTGGGACCCAGAAAGCAAGGAGGTTGGACAAGAAGGCAAGAATTAAGCAATGTTTTGTGACCAAGAAGAAAGTAAGGGAATGAAGTCAGGTGAGCAAGCGGGGAGCAGAGAGGGGCTAGGTCAGGGGGGTAGTGACAGTGTGGCAAACCCTGGAATGCCCGTCCAGATGCTCTTCTAATGAAGTTCTCCTTGTGCCTGCTTCTGGGAGTACCATAGGCCCTTCCGGAACATCCTCTGCCACAAAGCTCTGCCTGGTATGAGGCCACAGCTTTATTGGCTCGACTGCCACCCAGGGATGGGTCACTAGTCAGGGCAGGGCAACTCAAGAGTCATCCAACTTTGACAGGCGAAGAGGAGACACGTTTCGATACAATTCCCTGAGGCCCACCAGGTACACTGCCTCAGGCACTTTTCCAACAACCCTGGACCAGGTAGCTTTGGACCCTGTTACTAAGCAGGGAGCCTATACTTTGCACCAGTGGTCAGACACCTGGCAAGGAGAAGGTCTTGGACAAGAGGCTCCTGAGAGGCTTCCAGAAGCCCACATGTGTGACCCAGGACCTCTTCAGGTAACAGAAAGATCTTCGCACTGCTCCTCAAGAGAATCTAATATCAGACACTAGGATGCTACCACTGGAGCCCTGGGTCTGAATTTTAACGTTGTCCTTGACTAGCTGGGTAGCCTGGGAGTTACTAAATCCTTCTGAGCCTTGGCTTTTCCACTGATGAAATGGGATTTAGACCTACTTCACAGTATTTTCGAAGGACTGAGTCTTTTGAAGTGTACTGAAATGTGCAGAACAAGAGTTAAAAACTTCTTAACAAGTCTGAATAAATGGCTGTTTTCCCTACTCTAAAATCAAACCCTCCTCTCCACCCAGGGTTTACCACTTGGCTGTTCTAGGCCTTGGAACCCATGTTTGCAGCTGGATAAGGCTAGCCTGTCCCTCGGAGCCCTGCCACCTGCCATGTGTGTCCTGTTTAAACTCATGAAGAACCTGGCACCAACCCCACCCACTCCAGAAGGGAGGAAGAAGGATCTCCAAGCAGCCTCACCTGGCTCCCACCAGCCCTGGGCACAGTGAGTCACACCAACACCCCTTACCCTAGATGGCCAGCAATTCTTGCCCAGAGACAAAAGTACCCATCTCTGTAGCTGCCATGTTTCCTCAGCCATGGCCCTGGCCTGGGCCATGGTCACAAGATGCTCTGTGAACCTGTCAAGTCTTATGTGCTATAAATTATTGCGCCTTGAAATAAACGTGTTTTCCTGCCCAGAGTATAGTAGGGAGGAGAGGGCAGATGCAGAGAAGCAGCTGTTCTCCTGTTTCCTCTCCCAGGACAAAAGTCACTCTCAGTACCACCTCTGGCCTCTCAAGAGACAGGCAGGTATGACTGATCACCATCCATCCAGAGTACAGGGACGCCAGGAATAACACTGCTCCATTTGTGTCTCTCCATCAGAGACACATGTCCTAGGTACCAGGACACCATGGAAAGGAAAAAGTGAATAGACAGCTGCAGCTGGCCTTTCTTTATCCTAGACTTTCTGTACCTGCATCTCCAGCAAAAAGATACTCAGCTCTCCTCAGCAGCTAGCCTGGCATCAAATAGATCTCTGAGCTTTCCCTTATGCTCTACCAGGGAAAGTGGACTGCCCCAGAGGCTGGGCAGGAAGGGTAAGAGGTCAGTGAGACTCTGGACCCTGTGTCCTCCCGAGCATGGGGTTTTGGGTCTTCCACTTCTTTCTCTCAGTCTCCACAGGCAAGTAACAAAGCCCTGATTCTAGAGCAGGGAAATGAGGCTCTGAAGGACGTGGGCCATCCAAGGTCACAAAACTGCCCAGTGTTGTCAGACTCTACACATCCACCCACTCTGCCACATCTCATTTCTCTTTGCAGCCTCCAAAGGGCTTTATTGATCCAGTGTCCAAATTACCTTGACCACATCCATTTGTACCCATTTTAGGGGAGGAAATGGAGCCCCCAAACTTCAGGAGACACCCTGACCTCTCACACGTGCTGCCTAGAGTTGCTGCACGTGCTCTGAATCGGGTGAAGTCCTGGATTTGCTTTCGACCCTGTGGGCCTTGGGCCACTGGCTCTGAACATGAAGGGGATTAGATGGAAGACTGGGCCTGACTATCCTGAAGCCAGTTGATTACCAATGGTAGCTAATATTCTTGCAGTTCTTGACTATGTCCCAGGTACTTTGCTAAGCATGTCGTGTGTCCTTTTTCATCTAATTCCCTCATTAACTCTGTAAGGTAAGTATTATGTTCTCACTTTGACAGAGAGGGATCTGGGACTTACAGAGGTAGAGTCATAGGTCAGGGTCCCTCAGCTAACCTGGCCAGGAGGCCTACTCCCCTTGGTCTGGCAAAGAGCTGGACATGGTAAGCACCAACTCGCAGCTCCGTTCTTTACCCGTCCAGCGGCCTTCCTCTGTCTCTCTCAACTTCCCCCCTTCCTCTCTTTCTTCCTCCTCTTTTCTCTCTTTTTTATAAAAAGGAACTAGTAGGCATAGGTGAAATGGGAACAGGGGTTGAATTGCTATCTCTTTCTATACCACAGGCTGTAACCTAAATGGGTCTTTCTTTAAAATAAGTGTGAAAAAATTACAGCATGAAGTTGTTTGCTGGGGTTTTTATATTAAAACAAAGACCAGAAGTCTCCTTTGTGCTTTCAGGGGTGCAAAATACATGATGATTTTGACACAATGAAGTATTAGTCACAGCTTAAATGATGTCCATAGGTTGTCAACAGGGTTTTCTCTGGGCTGTGAATGTCTGATTTTTTTTCTTGGAATTTTAAGGTTTTCTGATTTTTCCATGACACACATGCATTAATTTTATAGTCAGAAAAAAAAGAGAAAACCCAAAAATGAAGTTTATGTAGAAGCTCAGGAAAATAAGACACTCTTCCTGGGAGATGGAGCAGAAAATGTTGTCAAATAAGGTGAACTTCCAGCCTCCCACAGGCCGAGCTCCCAGGGGTTCAGTGGCAAGTGGATAGAAGTCAAGACTGAAGTCAGCCAGCTGGAGCAGGCACAGGGATGGCTGGAGAGTAACTAGTCAAAGAAGAGACTGGGACACAACCAGTAGCCTAAAGTGCCACTTTCAAACTTCATTCCAGGATGAGGGCACTGCTTCCAGAACATCCCAGTGGATGTTCCACCACTCTTATGGTGGCAGGCCTTCCCACACCACCAGCTATGTTGCTTTGGCAAGAGCAAGAGGTCATTGCATACACTCTGGAAAACGCCAGTTGATCCTGGTTGTTACAGTGTGTTGACTACAAGTACTTGTATGAAATACTTTTTTCCATGAATGGTCTCATGCCTGGCTTTCAGGAAGAGGCTGCCTCACGTAAGAGCAGGGAGCTGGTAGAATCTTTAGGGAGACCACAGAAGGTGTGCAAGGCACTCTCTTCCTCCATGTCCCCAGCTGTTCCCAGTGATTCAGTGCCAGCCATGGTCCTGAGTACCCTCACCATCCTTGATCCCAGTGCACTTACCTTCAGTGCTCATTCACCTTAGGAGCCCTTCCTGCAGGGTTCTCTTGGACTCTCCAGCCTTGGACATTTTGTGTGTACCCACACCATGTTCTTCCCCCAACCCCTATCAAAAACCCTTGCCACGTAGCACTACATCAGCTGGTGGCTCCCCCACCCACCGGTAGGATACAGTGCCTTGACTTTGAGCTCATGGGGGGGTTCTCTTTTTAGCACCCACCACAAGACTTGACCCAGAGTAACTGCCATGTAAATAAATAAGTGAATGAATGACTGACCGACTGAATGAATGAATGAGTGAATGTGCATTTTTTCCTGCAAAATAGTTCAGTATATCAAAATAGCATTCCCAAATCCAAGAACAAAAGCTTGTTTTTTGAAATATTTTAGAAAGGATGTCAGATGCACTTCACTTGAATATCTCATACTTTATTTTGCCCTTTTTCATAAGCCTTCAAGCTCGCGGAAGGAGGGTCCCTCTCCTGATAATATTCTATCATCCCAGTGTCTAAGGTCTCAAAGCATTTTTGTCTCATGAATAAATGAACCCATGAACTTGTGAATGTCACTTCTCAGGTTCTTTCCTGTGAAATGCCTGAGGTTCTAAGGACCTTCAAATTAAAGTATCACAAGAGAATGTCACCTTTCATCAAGCTGCGAACAACTTTTAAAAAAAATGTATAGCTATACAGGGACATAGAAGTATGCTCTCATAGGAGGAGGCATTATATGGATCTCAAGGCCATGTATGTGAACCAGAGTGAGCCAAAACTCTGGAATAAGAAGGCAACTGAGGCACATCAATGTCTCCAACCAATACCCTTGCATCCTCAGGAGAGTTGTCTGAATGCGGGACTCACATTTGGCAAGAATCCCTTTAAAGTGATGATCTCATGCCCATGGACACTGTGCAACCTTGGACCACTTGTTTAGAGCTCTGAGACTCTGTTTCCACATTCATAAAATTAGGATAATGGGAATAGCTGTGTCTGCCTGATAGGGCTGCATGTTAAATAAAACAATGATCTCAGAGCCAGCTCTGGGATTCACACTTAACAATAAGCCAAAAAATTCAAATATTTAAGCTAGTTTGTCTTTTTCATGGCAATAGCAATTCCAGGGGGCTGGAGTATGCTCAGTAGAACACTTGCTTAGCATGCCCAAGGTCCTGGGATCAATCCCCATCATTACAAAAAAAAAAAAATTATAATATCGGCACAGGCCAAACATTTGTGCCAGGTGCTTTATTCAATTTTTACTAATTTTTGCGCCAGTGGCATATGGTAAATATCATTATTCCCATTTTCCAAAGGAGAAAATCAAAGGGCAAGAGTACAAACATCCACCATGCAGTGGCCAAATTGGAATAAATTCAGGCTAAAGCCACCATTTTATGTTCAAATAACTTGTGGCAGAAGCAAGACGTGAAACAGAGTTTAGTTGAAGCAAGAGCTCAGAGACCATGTCTATTGCTTCAGAACTGGTTGTTCCACTGCAAAAACAATATTGTCATAAAATGATCAATAATTGTAGCTTGTAATGTATACACTCCACATCAGTCAATGAACTAGAATACAAAGAAATAAGCCTTTAAGGAACTTCCACCTTCCTAAGGCAGGCAAGGTATGATATTAAATAGCCACAAGGCAGAAGCTACAAAGATACAGTGTTAAGAGCATACCAGGGTGGGTGGGGAGACATGAGCTGGTTTTGGGATGGCTGGAGCTGATCAAGGAGCTAGAGCTAGAAGGACAAGTAGGGTTTCAAATGAAGACTGAAAGTGGATTCAGGAAATGGACTGCCCTGCCGGGGCCTGGCAGGTGATGCAGGCTGAGGGAGGGGGAGACAAGGTAGGAAAGGATGCTTCAGGAGTAAGGTGCAGTCAAGGGCAAAGGACTTTGAAATGACAGCTAAGGGTTCAGTAACATGTTAAAGTATGGGACCCCCCTCAGAACTAGGAAGTGGGCGGGCCATGGGGAGGGGAGGTGAGGTGGCAGGTCTGGGCACAACACACCTAGTTGCATGCAGTCTTCTCTGGCTAAGCCTCCTGCTGAGGTGAGACCCAGGGAGGGAGGAAGCCAAGGGCCTGTTGAAAGTCAGGAGCTGTAAGAGAAGGCAACATGTCATGCCAAGATCTGTTTGCTGATTATAATGGGCCTCTGAAGTGCTCCTCGATATATCTGGAGTGGGCTACACCACCCGGTGTCTCTGTGCTGTATGTTATCAGGAGCTATTTTGGGAAATTCGATTTGCAGCTCCAAGAGCTGGTAAGCAACCTGCAATGCAAACAGCAACAGCAGCAAAAGTGGTGGGGCCTGGTGGCCGAGGTTCCTTTCCCCGACCTTCTGCAGGCCGCTCAAGTGTGCCCAGTCCAACAGAAAATCTCCCTGCAGGGACTCAGGACACATTCAGCTATCTGGACATGGACTTGGCCATGCATTTGCCCACTCTTTTATTCCCCAGTGCATCCACATATTCCTCAGTCAGTGGCCAGTCACTCCATCCAACCATCCATTCATTCATTTGCTCCTGCAGTCAGGTGCTCTGCCAGTGACCATTCACTTCACTCACTCATTCATTTGCTCCTGCAATCATGTGCTCACTCACCTAAAGCTATCCAGTCCTCTCTAAACACCTCACTTGCTTATCCATGAACTTAGTCCATATCCTCTTGCCTGCCATGGGACAGTGTGGATTAGTGCTTACAAGCTTTGGCTCTGGAGGCCAGTAGGTTGATTTCAAACCCTGGCTTGATCACTTTTTACAGGCAACTTGATGATTTGACTGTGCTAGGGCTCCAGGTCTGTAAATGGGACGGTCCTACTTGAGTCACCATTGCTAAGCATGACACAGATACTACGTGTTCAGTTCATGGCAGGCCCTCGGTGAATGTCAGCCTCATGACTCACAGGTCCATTCATAGCTTCTCTCTCCCTCATCAGTGAGGAGGTGCACATTCCTCCCTGTGCTCCAGTGCTGCAAGGAAGAGAAGGATGCAACACAGGCCTTGCTTAGAAAGTGGACCCAAGCTGGTGGGGGAGATGAACCATGGAGTTAAATCATCACACAGAGAACAGGAGTGAGAGTCTTCTGGGGATGGAAGTGAAAAGGCAGTGATGGGAAGACACAAAGTGAGGACAAGCTAGCAGTCTTGGCAGAGGTCAGCGTACGTGCCTGGAGAAAAAATGGGAGTATCAGCTCCATCACTGAATAAAGTCCAGGAAGGAGGCTCAAGGAAGCTACTGGGAAGAGATGTGGAATCAGTTGGATAGGGCTGTGTAACAAACACCCTGCAACCTAATGTGGCTTAGAACAGCAACCACTCACTCCTCACAATGCTGCAAGTAGCTTTAATGAGCTGAGCCAGGCGTGGCTGATCCTTGCTGGATTTGCCCAAGCCTCAGTGGCCATCTGACAGTCTGGCTGGGATGTGGCTGGCACAGAGTAGTCCTGTATCATGTCTGCTGGCAATGTGACTATGGGCATGGGCTACGGTAGTGTGTGGGTCACCTGTTGTCATCTGGCTGGGTAGGTTGAGTTAGGTGCAAACAAACATGGAAATGTGCAAGGCCTTCTGAGGACACACTGGCACTTGAATAGAATCTCTCCTGCCACATCCTGGTGAGTAATGCAAGTCCTAGGCCAGCCCAGAACCAGGGGGCAGAGAAAAAGGCTGAAAAGTCACATTGCACAGGGACACAGATGCAAAAACAGGACCATGCTTTCCCCAATTTTTTATTGTGTTAAAATATATATCACATAAAATGCACCATCTGGGCCATTTTCAATGTACAGTTCCATAACGGTAACCAGCCAAGGCTTTGCAACCTCCTCCACATGTATCTCCATCACTCTTTTCATTAGTTGGAACCAGTTTTTCAAGCAATCTATCTCAGATGTGTTGGCGGCCTGCTTGCGACTCAAGGAGGGAAGAGAGTGAGTGAGCATGCTGGCTTCAGGCATGGCAAGCCCTCGAAAACAACCCATCTCAACCGTCTTCCTGGCACCCTGATGTGCCTTGGGGCAAAGTCTCTGTATGTGTCTATGAACTGAAAGAGCTAAATATGTGAGCCTACAGGAGAATGACATGCAGCTGGCCAGAATGTTCTTAATAAATCAGAACCACCATCATCTTCAGGACACCCTACAGATACCTTTTTAAACACAGGACATCCTGCAATGATATGTAAAAACATAAAGAGAAGGAGGGTAGGAATCACCATGGGCTAGGTGGCTTGAAGAAGGGTCCAGCTGATTTCACTCAAGGCCAAGGTGCTTAGAGTAGCAGAGCAGCAGCATGACATACTATGGTCAAAACAATACCTCTTACCACCTCAGGAACTGTGGATGGCCAAACACAGACTCCACAGTCTCCAGCCTACAGAATCTGGGTCCCACCTTGAAGGGGTCAGAGGTGGCTGGGCAAAGCTATAGGAGCCAGAAGCAGGCCCTCTGCCAGTCTCAGTGCTCTAGGAGGCCATAGATGAAGGGGAAGAGCAATAATTGCTTTATGGACACCTGTCAATATCACCAAGAAAGCCTGGAACTACTAGAGAGAAATCTGCTGAGCTGCCTGCCATCAGGAGTGGAGGTCACAGCCAGAGACATGCTACATAAATTTATAGATTCACAACTGTGCTCACAAGTCAATGAAGTCTGCAGCAGACAGCAGTCCAGACAACGCTAACATTTGAAATAGGTAATTTGGAGGAAATCTGTGTTGGATATGTATAGCTAATATTTTGAGAATAATTTTGTGGATGGCACAGTTCTTTGTCTGCCTATGCACCTCCTGTATGTACCATTTGTCTAAGCATTTTAATTTCATTTGTGGGATGGAAACAATATTCCTTAACTCATAGGGTCACCATATAAATTAAGTGAAGGAGTGGACTGGAAAGTGATGATTATTGTTAGTATGGACTTATCACCAAACATTTTTAGTTATTATTGCTATTATTAATATTATAATTTTAATTCATAATCTCTCTCTCTAGCTGCAATTTTCCTTTCAAAGATGCTTTTGATGATTCCAATAATTGAGAACACAATAAATATTCCAGCAATTAAAAGGTGCTTTGAGATCCTCTGGTAAAAAATCATCCCTTTAGTAACTGGAACTCAGGAAGACTTACATGGCTGAGATTATTAGAGCACATTAAATTCCATAACAGTTCTGTTGGTCTTATTTAACAATCTACACCTAGAGTCACAAAGCATTAAAACTTATGGCCATTAGAAGCAGCCACTCCTTCCCAGAACATCCATTGAAAATCTTCACTTCATCTTCATCGGCAAAGTTCCCTTATTTAAAGAGAACACACCAGCCTGCTGTGTCTCCTCTCTTGTTTCATCCGGATCAAATGGTAGTTCGTAGCACAAAGTAGCAAGGAATTTCCATCTACCCCCATTCCTTGCATACCTAGCTCGAAGTTGCCTCCCCCATAACAGTTACCTTCAACTAGCATAGTAGTAGCAGTTTTGTGGGATACAGGGGCCCACAGTGGTGTTCCATGGACTGCAGGACAAGCATGTGGACAACAGTGGGGGTAGAGGAGGGCCAAATTGGAGTTGTGATCCCCATGCTGGCACATGCCCTTGGGTGGTACAAACTATGTTCTAATTTCTTCTCATCTCAGTGCTCTTTGGTTTTTAATCATTTCTTGGAGTATGCCGAGCCTCTGCTAAAGTCCAGGTTGTCTCTGGAGTGATGGTGAGACACAGCTCTGGCCTCTGAGGAGCTCAGGGTAAGAGAAGTGGGGCAGAGAAACCTCACTTGCCAGGTGTTGTCTTGTTCACAGGTGTGTTTAAGTGAGCTGCCTAGAAATAGGAAAATGAAAAATGAATCCCTCTGGGTCTGGCTACCCAGTGGTGCAGCCACTGGAAGGGCCCAGGGAGGAGGACTTGTGGTCAAGGCCCGTTATTCTCTGATAAGCAGAATGTTCTATCTGGACATTTGAAGGTATTTGCAAATGGGCTGCAGGCATGGGCTGACACGTGCCTTACCACTGTGATTTTGTGGTTGCCAGAGGACTGAGCTCCTTCCCATCCTACCCTGCTCCAAACCCCATGAAGGACCCACTCCAGAATTGCTACCTGCCCATCAAAAAACCTGCAGGGCTATTACTGCCTAGGTCACTTGAAAATACTGGATAGTACAGCACATTTTTAAGAGGTCCCAAGAGACATTGTGGTCCAAGAGGACCACCCAGAAGGCAGGACAGCTGTAGGAATCTGGTGGTATGTGGCACATAGACGCCCTGTGAACAGAAGTTTCTGGAAGTTGTGAGCTCCTTTTGTTGCTTTCCCTGTGATGACAACCAGCTCTAATTTCACAGAGAAACTCCATATTGTTGTTTCCTGTCACCAGAGAAAAGGCCAAATATTGACTCCACTGCCCTCAGGTCTTTGAAGATATTCTTCTTGGTTTACAGACATCCATCCTTACCTACATCTGATCCACAGTTTAGCCATATCATTTCCTCACTGTTGAGAGAACATTTCAGAGTCACCAGGATCTGTATGTTGCTGCTTCAGCCCAATGCCTGTGGGTTCTCACCTTAAAAATGATCCAGCCATAACTGGTCAGTCTCCTTCATCCACGCCCCACTTAGTATTCAGGGCAGACACTCCTGCCCCCATCCCCATCATCTCATTCTGTGCCTCACCTATCATGATCTGGTGCAGTCTATCAAATGATCCTTAGTTTCTTTATATTATAAATCTGTAACTGCTTACAAATAAAAAACACAAATTCTAATACCCTAGAGGGAAACAGTAGACTGAAGAATATTAAACCAATATAATAAAATTTAGAAATGAAAACAAGAGATTGCAGGGTAAATGGAAATTAAGAGCATTGATAAGTGTAGCAATATCAGTAATTACAATAAATGTGAATGGGTCAAATCCCCCTATGAAAAGATAATGATTATCTGCTTGAGTACTTTTAAAAAAAGAAAAATCCAATTATGTTATGTTGATGAGGCATGCCCCTAAAACAAAATGACAGAGAAAGCCTGAAAACAGACAGATGGAAAAAGAGAAACAAGCAAATGCTTAAATAAAAGAGGTGAAGAAAAATATATATCAGACAACATAGAATTCAAGTCAAAAATATTAAATAGAACAAAAAGGGATTTCAATATTATTAAATATTACACTCCATCAAGATGAGTATTCACACTTCTAGTAACAAAATTACCAACTACACAAAACAAAACCTGTTGGTGATGCAAATAAAAACTAATAAATCCACAATCATAATAGAAGATTTTAACACATTCCTCTCAGATCAAATGTCACATCAAGTAAACCAAAAACTAAGTAAAAATGTAGAAAAAAATGAACACACCATTAACATTAGTTCCAAGTGGAAAATACAAATCTTTTCAAGTTTCTCTGACACAGAAACCAAATTGACCATGGATGAGGTGTCAAAAAATACTGATATATTTGCAAAAGCAGAAAACAGAGAAAAATATCTATAGTACTTCTAAAGTAATAGCTTTAAAATAAGCTAAAAGTTTTCACATTGAAATGAACAATTATCCTTCTAGATATTTCTTGAGTGAAAGTAGACAGTAAAACAGAAAATAAAAACATTGTACATATAAATAAAATAAAAGGAATACATAATAAATCCTTAAACATATGACCAAAGATATACATTAAAAAGGAAAAAAAATCCCAGCCACAACTGCATTTATTAGAAAATAAAGATTGGAAAAAGATGAATAGAGATTCTAACTTAAATGCTAAAATTGCAATATTTAATCTAATTAAATTAGAAGGAAATAATTCATCAATTTGAGAAAAGAAATATCTTATACAGGAAATAAACAAAAAAAGAAGGCATAATCACTAGCACCCTGAGCAGATTATTTTAAAATATCAGTGAACTAGCTAAACAACTTGTCACAAAATCCAAAATGAAGGAAAAAAGTGACAGCAATTAGCAATATCAGGATGAGGACAGTACATGAAATTCTAGATTCAGGGAAGCACTTTTAAATGACTTTATGTGCTTATTATGTGCCAATAAATTTGAAAAGCTTCTGCCATGGATGATTAATAAGAAGAATACAAGCCAGGTGATGGTGGCTCCTGCCTGGAATCCTAGCTACTTAGGAGGCAGCAATCAGGAGAATCAAGATTTGAAGCCAGCCCAGGCAAATAGTTCTTGAGACCCTATCTCAAAAATCCTTCACAAAAAAGGGTTGGTGGAGAGGCTCAAATGGTAGAGCACCTGCCTAGCAAGTGCAGTGCCCTGAATTTGAACCCCAGTACCACAAGAAAAAAAAAACAGGATATAAAATTGCAAAATTAATTAAGGAAGTGAAAGATATTATCAAAAGCATTAAAAATGGTAAAAATAAAATTCAGGTCCCAAAAAGTACTTTTCCTTCATTTAAAATCTTTTGCTCTTTGGAAGACACAGTTAAGGAAATAGGAGACACAGTTAAGCAAACCTGGAGAAAATGACCTCATTGTATACACCTGACGAAAGGCTGACGACAAAGTGCACAAAACCCATCTCCACTAAATATGAAGACGAACAGCAAAGGAAAGCAAAAGATTTAAAGCCAGAGTCAACAAAAGACTCACAGTGCCTCTAACATGAAATTTGCTCAAGTCATCAAGGAAATGTAAATAAAACCCAAAATGATATGCTCCTACATTCGGAAGTGAATGGCTACCGTGAAAAAGACCGACAATAACAACTGTTGGCAAGAGTGCAGAGCACCTGAAACCAACACGCATGCATTCATGATGCAAATGCAAAGTGTGGAAACTGACATGGCAACTTCAAATAAAGGTAAGCATTCTCTTACCAGAGGACCTAGCAATCTGACTCTTGGGTTTTTGCCCAAAAGAAATGAAAACATATGTGCACATAAAAACTTGGATACAAATATTTATAGCAGCTTTCTTCATAATAACCTGGGGCTGGCAACAGCCCAAATGCCTATCAATAGGTAAATAAACAAAGGGTTACATATGAATGTAATGAAATAATATTCAGCAATGAAAAGAAACATATTACTGATACAAGTAATAGCACTGATGCATTTCAAAAACACACTGAGTGAAAAAGATGGACGGAAAGGATATGCCATTTATGAATTCATTTCTGTGAATTTTTTAAATGTAAAGTTAAGCAGTAGTGAATAAAAGCAGATGAAACTAACTACAAAGATACGGATATAAGAAAAACATTTGGGAGTCTAAGAAAGCTTCTTTATTTTATCTTGATTGTGAAGTATCTTAAGACTTATCAAATGAGACACTTAAAATGGGCTCACTATATTGTATGTCAATTTCATCTTAATAAAGTTTATGAAGAGGTAATTCCTACATTTTATTAACTATTCCAAAGCAGAGAACAAAAAGCAAACGTCCCAACTCATTTTATGAAGCCCACATTGAAGGCTGCATCAAAATCAAATATGAATGATAATGGCACACAGAATCATAAACTACAGACTGACATCACTCACGGACTAGATTGTGACTACTCATGACAACACCTGCTGTGGACAAGTTGTATATGTGATAAAACTGGTGTCTCTGACTGATAGTAAAAGGATGAAATAGATATCTCAGGGATGAACACCACCCATTGGATAAATGTTATTAGATAACTGTCCCCCTCATTTATACTACAAGTAATAAATGACTTACAGAGCCAACTGTCTGCAAATAAAGTACTCAAGCATTAGTCAGAAATAAATAATATTTTTGCACCATTGGGATATGGAGAAGCTTCTTAAGTAAGACTCCCGAATTAGAGGCCATCATATAAAATATCTACATTAAAATGAAGTTTTGTGTAAAATATAACTCAACATTTACAAAAGCAAAAGACAAGTTTAAGACTAAGAAAATTATTTGAAAATAATTAACAGTTGCCAATTCCCACAATATATAAAGGCTCTTACAAATCAATAAGAAAAGCATTCATTTCCATCTTAAAGAAGTTATAATTATTCACATTTCCAGTAATATCAGAGGACAGAAACCACTTGACCACATGTTCTCCAACAATGGATTGCCCAAGTCTTTCTTTAATAGCACTAATCATATGGGGGGGCACTACAGCTCATTATCCTTTCTATTTTTCATTTCCAGCCAGTTGATTACATCTATGTAATCTGTTTATGATTACATCTATGATCTGTTTATGAACAATGTCAGGTTTTCCACTGTTAACCGCTTGTTTATATCCTATGTGTATTTTTCTATTTGTATAGTTTACAGTTTACTATTGAATAATAATGAACAAAAAATTAAAAAGGATATGTCCACCAAAAGAAGGTATAAATGAATTATGGTATACTCATATGAAATATTTTGCAGTTCATAAAAATCATGAGGTCATTATTCATGTAGAAATATTTGCAAGATAAGTGGAAAAAATATAGTGCTATAATTGGAAGGTGACCCAGTTTATGTAAAAAATAATTATATTTTTATTTACAAATGCATGTGCAAAAGAACAGAAAATATAAAAAAATTCAGTATGAGAACTTACACTTATTGAAGACTTACTATGTGTCAGATAGCCTTCTGAGATCTATAACATATATTTCATCCTCCTGTAAAGTAGGATGTAGAATCATCCCCATTGTCAGCAAAGGAAACTGAAGCTGAGGGTTAAGCATGGCCCCATGGCAGGTTTCAGGGAGCAAGCTGAAACTCAGGCAGTGAGTGCTAGACTGTCTTCCTTACCCACTCTTGGGAGCTCACTTTGGGACATCTGTAGTATTGGTTTATCTAAGTTATTTGAATTTTTAAAAACCAGATATATCTTTATGAAATGGACATTTCAGTCTCTTTTGTACTGAAAATTAGTGCATTACAAAGATAATGTGTGATTTTGAGAATACATAAAAGAATACATAAAAATGCAAAAGGCAAAAGAGGGGGTACCTCGTAGAGGGAGAGGCCTGAGCATTTCAGAAGCCCAGAGAGAGGGTCACATAAGGTGAATGGGAATGACTGAGCATGGCCAAGATTTTAGGCTGAGGAAAGGAGAGACATTACAGGCTATGACAGGTATCTTAAAACACAAAAGGATGGAGTGGTTGTTTAGCTTTGTTTTGCAGTGTTGGGATAGAACCCATGGCCTCACACATGCTAGGCAAGTGCTGTATCACTGAGCTGTAACACCAGCTCTGGAGTGGCTCTTTGCAATCCTAGAAGGTGATCACTTCACTCACCTTCATAAGTAGTAAATTTGATTCAGAAGTAAAATTCAACATGGTCTTCCTAAGAGGAGCTCCATCGAGGAGGGAGATTCACCATAATTATGACTCCTCAGAAGAGCAGCTAAATGAAACTGACATGGCCCCTGTCCCACAAGCTCCGAGAATATACACAGGGCCTGGAAGACCTGTCTTCAAGCCAAGCCGATTTCCCCTCAGAGCTCCAGCACTAACAATCCCATCATCACCCCTGCCCTGCCATCATCCCTCCAGTATGCCGGGAGATCATCGGGGTTCCTAGCATATCTGATCATCAGTCAGTTATGGTGACATGACATTTGTTCAGATCCTTGCCCCCTAGTCAAAGCGCAGCACCAAACCTGTCTTCATTTAAAAAGATAAAACTGCAGCTAACTTATTAAGTCCTTGTAATCACTCTGATGCTTGAAAGAGGCACCAACAATATCCATTCCCAATCTAGTGAAACCAGACATCACCATTTGCTCCCCAAATGTGCAAAGTCAGACAAAGGAGTAACTGGGTTGACAACAAAAATGTCAACATGATGCGATCAAGCTTTATTTGTGGTAGGTGTTGCTCATGGCATTGTACCGTGGTTGAAAATATTTTCAGTTGAGAATTATTAGCAAAAATGTAAAATGCCCTTGAGATCAAATCCTGTTCCTTCAACAAATGTTCACAAATGAATTACATGGAATCTCATGTTTTAATCAAGTCTTCCCTATCCCCATCAGGTTTCTTGTGTGCTTCTATAATGCATTCACTCACACATTCACATATGTCACCTTCCACACGCTTCCCAGGTGCTAGGCAAGAGTGTCCTACTTCCTGCCCATAGGGTCCAGGAGGAGGGAATATCTTATTCCACTCCACATTTACCCAGTTCCTTGCCTATAGTAGGTATTTACTAAACTTGTATTAGAACTTCCATTTTTTAAATTTTTAATTGACAAATAATAATTTCATATATTTAAAGAATACAATGTGATGTTTGAATATAATTACATACTGGGGAATGAGCACATCAGGCTAATTAACATATCAATCACCTTGTGGTTACTGTTCTTTTAATACAATTGATGGGGGGAAGAACAGATCAAGAACAAATGTAGGTGTGTGGGATTCTGTAGTTGTTTTTATAACAAGACTTAATTTATAGCAAAACCACAAACTCCCTCAAATACATACTGTGATTCCATCAGCTCAAGGTGGAAATTCATACCAAATCATTCAAACTGGGGCAACAGTAACCAACCAGCTATTTGTCCAGTGCTCTTAATTAGCATCATTTAATTATCAGGCTCTGGTAAACACTGCCACCACTCCAAGTCCTGAGCTTTGCAGCCATTCTCCTTGGGAGTGCCACGTAGCAATAGTGTCTGCTATGGAGTCAAAAATCTTCTTTACACATTATCTGTGTGAGCATAGAAGAATTGCTATGCTAGTTAGTTCCTGTGTTTAAAAAAAAATGGTTGACAAAAACATCCCTGATGTCTCCAAAGGAATTTTCAATAATGGTCTCCAAGTAACTAATATCTACATAAAAATAAGAATAAACCTCAATCACTATATCGTACACAAAAATTAATCAATATTAATCATAGATTGAAGCAGACATAAAAGCTGAAATTACACAGCTTGTAGAAGAAAACAAGAATATCTCTGAGGCTTTAGGATAGCATATAGAAAGTACTAACAAAAAAAAAAAAGCAAAAAATTTGAACCCATTGACATGATTCATTTTGTTTCCCCTTCTCTCTTACTATATTAGACAGACTTTTTTGTCACTGTGACAAATCCTCATGGTTTCAGAGGTTTCAGTCTGTGGTCGGATAACTCCATTGCTATGGGCCTCAGCCCAGGCTAAACATCATGGCAGGGAGAGGTGATGGAGCAAAGCAGCTCACCTCATGGTACATGGGAGGTAAAGAGAGAGGAAGCGACTGGGGACCAGTTAGACCCTTCAAAGGGCCACCCCTAGTGACCTACTTCCTTCCGCAAGATCCCACCTCCAAAAGTTTCCACCACCTCCCTAAATAGCACCTCCAGCTGGGTACCAAGCTTTCAATACATGAGCCTGTCAGGAACATTTTGGATTCAAATTATGACACCTACCCTACAGCCTCTGGTAACACCTATTCTACTGTCAACTTCACAAGACCAACTTGTTTGATTTCACTGTGATTGAGCTCCTGTGACCTAAATATATATACAGCTATTATGTGTCAATCAAAAATAAAATAAAACTTTACAATTGGAAAACTTGAGCATCAACATAATTAAAAATTTCTGCTCACCAAATGACATCCTTAAGGAAATGAAGAGGCAAGCCATGGACTGGGAGAGCATCTCTCATGGTTCATATGCCTGCCATACCTGTATCTGACAAGGGATCTGTATCCAGAATACACAGATATAAATAAATACTACAACTCAGTAACAGAAAATAGATGAAAGACTCGAATATACATTTCACAAAAAAAAAAAGACATTTAGTCAATAGGTACGTTAAGCATCCAACATAACTATCATCCCAGTGATACAACTATAAAACATGGGAAGGTACAACTACATCCCATTACAATAAAAAAATTGTCAGCACCTAATGTTGCTGAGGATGTGAAACAAACAGGACACTCATGCAGAGCAGGTGGAAGTAAGAAGTGGAGCACACCATTGAAAAGCTGATGGGCAATTTCTTACGTTAATCTTATACTACCTGGGTTGTTCAGCTCAAGCTGCTAAACCAAATTAGCATAGATTGGGTGGCTTAAACTGCAGACATTTATTTCTCACAGTTCTGGAGTTTGGGAAGTCCAAGATCAAGGTGTCTATTATGTGTCTGGTGAGGACCCAACTCCTGGTTTGCAGGTAACCAACATCTTGCTGTAGCCTCAGGGAGAGGAGAGAAAGATATCACCTCTCTCACGTCTTTTCATGTGCAGCCACTAGTCCTACTAATGAGGGCTCCATCCTCAGGACCTAACTACTTGTACTTCTAACTACTATCACTTTGGCCATTGCAGCTTCAATACATGAACTTTGGGAAGGCATAAACATTTGATTCATGGAACTACCCAATAGCTAAGCAACTCTACTCCTAGCTATTTACCCAACAGAAACGTGCAAAACAACTTGGGTTCTTCTTTCTTAGCCAAAAACTGTAAACAACTTTCTTTAGAACTGTCCATCAACAGAACAACAAATAAACAGATTGTGCTCCACTCACCTAATGACTTAAGACTCTGCAAAACACACCAGCTATTGGCATTCAGCAATCTAATGAATCCTGAAATTATTATAGCGAATGAAGGAATTCAGGCAGAAAAGAGTATAGTATAATTCCATTCATTTGACAATCTCTATCACGCAAAGATAACCAATGGTGGGAGAAATCAACACAGTGGTTGCTAGCATGGAGGAGGCTGGCAGAATTTGACTGTAAAGAAAGTTTTCTGGGGTAAGAGAAATACTCACAATTTTGATAGTGACATGAGTTACACAGGTGTGTCAATGCATCAGAATTTGTGGAACTTTACACTTAATATTTGTGCATTTTTCTGCATGTAATTAGCAAATTTTAAAAAATCTTTAATGCTCTACTTCTCAGTATCATGGAGAAACTAAAAGTAGACTCTGCCTGCAAATTAGTGACTAGTTTCGTATACAGCACAGGCTTAATGAATTAGGTCTTTCCTATACCAGAATGCTGAATAAAGAAATAGAAACATAAAAAGTCAGAATACAACATCTTCAAAAATCTACATTCAGCTACCAGGCTAGGCCTCTTGTACTCCCTCCTACTACTCCCAAGTGGAGGCCAGGTGAGCAGCCTATGAGACTGACTTAATCCAGTTTTCCAAATTACTAACTTTGTTTCTGGAAGGATTTGTGCAATTCAAGTCCTGATTTATCACTACTGGTTCCTCTCTTTTTTTGTTTGGATCTGGTTGATAGTGTATACCTGATATTTCTCCATTTTGCAATGATAGAGGAGCAGTGAGATTTTAATTAATCCTGCTCTGCTTTCATGTCTAAAATCTAAAAGACATTTTAATGAGAAGGCAGTAGCAGGAAAAAAAAAAGCCAGTAATAAAATAAATAAAAAAATAAAATTGGTGGGCTCATAAGCAGCCTCACAGATGGAAGCATTCAGCCCAATGAAATACAAGATGAATTTATTTGACTAACATAAATAGAGAGAAAACGAGGCACTTCTACAGAGCTCATACCGACCATGAATAGATGAGTAATGTCACAGTGTCAGACCCACGGTCGTAATCTTCCAGGAGCCAACAATGGTCATGCCCGATTTAATGAAAAAACAAATGAAATGCTACATATTACTGTTTGCTTCCACTGTCAAGTGAGGTGTCTGAATATTTTATTCAGTAAGGAGTGTTGTATATATGAGAGATAATTAAATAGTGTATAAAGGAAGTGTGTTACATGATGTTGGGTTGGCGGATAGTGAGTGTATGATGGGGCTGAGGCAAACCTGGTAAGCCACAGTGCTTTCTACAATTCTCTGACATAGAACAAGAGCTTCTCACATGCCCACAGTTGGGTCTGGTTAAGCCACCAGGATGGACTCAATTGCAGGCCTCTGACAAGATGCCTAAAATTTGTCAGATACAAGCACTTGAAGACAGTGCAGTATCAATGGGAAAGTAACACAATAAGGAGCCTTGTACATTGCCTGTGCTCAAAATGCATATTGGAAAAGGAGGAGGAGGGAAAAGAGGAAGAAGAGAAAGAATGAATAAATGATTGAACATAAATAAGTCACATATTAAATATACCAAGCACCAAAATGAGAGCACAGATTTTTCAGAGCTATAGGATCATTCTCTGTACTTGGGTCAGACTAAGTCATTTCTCTCTACATGGGAGAGGTACATGGGTGGAAAAGAAAGAGGATATATAGGTTTCCCAACCCGTTGACATTTGGGGCTGGATAACTCACTATCACAGGGATTGACCTGTGAATTGTAGGGGTCTTGCATCATGCTTGACCTCTATTCACTCCATTCCCCAACCCTGCACCAATGGTCTGACCAAAACAATGTCTGCAGAACATTGACCAGTGTTCCTTGGGGGTGAGGACCACTGTGTGAGGACCACTAAGTTAGACTGATTTAGACCTTAGTCCAAGTTCTACCACGTACTGGCTTTTTATGTGGGGCAAGTCATTTCACTCTCTTCCGACATTGATTTTCTCAACCATGTAATGGATCCAATTATGTTTTTATGAGCGTGATAAATTGAATGATTAGTTTCCATTTCCTGCGTCCCCAATCCATGACTTTGGCCATGATCATGTGACTGTCATTGGTCAAGTCAACAAGGCATCTTTCCTTACTGTTTCCACTGGTTCTTTTATTTTTCTGCCATCCCCTGGCCCAAACAAGCCCCAACAAGCTTGCTTATCTAAGGAAGATGAAAAATGTGTGGTGGAGAACCAAACCCACAGAGCTGTACTGTAGCCTAAAGAAGCACTACCCAAGTCTACCTGCAGAGAGATGGGAATCATTGTTCCGCACCACTGAGAATCAGACTAGCTTGTTATACAGTATTATCCTGGCAAAGGCTAACTGATAGACTGAAAGTAACTCTATACAAATCCAGCCAGATACCAGATGATCAACACATGTTATTAAATCTTCTTCTCTCCTCCCTTCCACTACCTTCAGATATGAATGCTTCTAGTTTTTCTCTGGCTACAAATACGGTCCAGTGTTACAGTAGGAACACTTCTCCATCATTGGGAGAAGGATTAAAGTAACAATAAAAATAACAATATCTGGCACAGTACAAATAAAGCCAGAAATTGATTTTGTACATCAGACAAGGCAATTGCACCTTGGCATGCAGTGTTTTCCAAAAACAAGATTTAATTTTCAATGTGCTCAATCACTTAAACTAAATGTTTACAAGAAGAACACTTTTGCATTTCTGTCATTGATTAAATGTCTTATGTCCATGTTTGGGATTCCAGTTGGAAACCAAGAGCAAATAAAATGTATAGAGTTAGTCTCACAGGAGGTAGTCCAAGATGGTTTTCCAGTAGAAGAGACTGCTGTATGTGACAGTGACTTCATTTATCCATCAAACATTTATGACGACTTTGTATATGATGACAACCCTGATAGACTCTGAGTTACTGTGCTGAATCACCTAGGTTCTTCCTTTAGGATCTTATGGTTCAATGGAAAGGAAGTCTAAGAAAATTACAACACAATATAATAAAGTTAAAAGATGCCCACGGTATAATTCCTGGAACCTGTGAATATAGTATCTTATATGCAAAAGCTCTTTGCAGATATCATCGTGTTAAAGATCCTGAAGTGGGGAGACTGCCAGAGATTATCTGCGTGGGCTCAATGTAATTGCAAGAGTCCTTATAAAATGGACATGGGAAAGTCAGAGTCAGAGACGTGACTACAAAACCAGAGGTGAGAGCAATGCAGCCATGAGCCAGGGATTGCACAAAGATTCTTAACAGCAAAAGCAAAGAACATGTCCTGCATAGGGAAATGCAGTTCTTCTGCTCCCTTGATTTTAGTCCCAGAAAACCTATTTCTCTAGAACTAAGAATA
The DNA here is from genome assembly GCF_047511655.1 of Castor canadensis. NCBI lineage: Eukaryota > Metazoa > Chordata > Mammalia > Rodentia > Castoridae > Castor > Castor canadensis. The sequence goes on along the minus strand of NC_133388.1, from coordinate 11,407,612 downwards.
GACTGGAGCTGTTCAAAGCCACAACTAGGTGGTAATTTGTTACAGTATCAATAAGAAACTAATATGGAGGTTAGGGAGGAGGGTCCATAGTGAGATCCCAACATGTACTAGGGATTAAGGCGCACTTCCAGGAGGAGTTAATGAGAAAACTGTAGGACAGGATAGACTGAGCCAAAGACAGAGAGGGGGAAAGGGCACTCCATGCATAGGGATCAGTATGAAGGAAAGCCTGAGGGAGGAGAAAATATTTTGAGAACCTGATTTGTTATGACTGTTTGGGATTTGCCTCATGGCAGACATTCAGCACTGACTGAATGACTTTATTTAAACATGCACAGACACATGTAACTCATAGTTATATAAGAGAGACTGCACACAGAAGACAGCAACACCAAATCCAAATAAAGAGACCAGGAAAGTCCCTATGGGGATCAGTGCTGGACATGAACAATGGAGAATGGAAAGGAATTTTAAAAGCCGAACATATAGACCACAAGCAATGGAGAAATATGAGTTTTTGACGGGTCATGGTCATTTTAAAGGGTGGTCATGGAGCAGTCACTATGACATGGAGCCCACAGGGAAGCAATGCCCACAGCAGACTTGGTGTTGGTGACTTTTGTGATAATCTAAATAACAAATTCTAAGCTTCTCACTCCTAGCAAGGACAGACGTGTACACACCACTGTATGTTGAAGGGTTCCTTTGTTCATATGTAGCTGGGCGCAAAGTGGCCTTTATGGTGTCACCTCCTTCCACCACCCACCCTTCCACACCCTCATACCATACATTCCATGCCTGGGAGAGTTAAAGACTCTCCACTCTGTGCCAAACATAACCATTTTACATGTAGTCAATCAAGTATCATGCTAGCATATATTTGTGTTTCCTTTTCTTTCTCCTCAGCTATTCAGTGAGGTTTCCAAGAGAGGAAAGCTTTATTCATCTGGATCTGGTTATCTAAAATATCATGTATATAATAGCTCCCACTTATTGAATATTTTCTACTTGCTAGATCTTGAAGGTCAGAGCAGTGTCTACTTTGTCAAGTACTTCATCCCCAGACTCTGGCATGGTGCTGCCATCAACCAACTATTTGTGTTAGAGGGACTGGGTCGGACCACACTTTGATTACAAGTGAACCTACTATTTCTTACATAAAATAGTAGGTGCTACAGGTTGCAGGTTGAATTGGGGCTCACGTAAAAAGACATATCAGAACTCTTATCACCAGGACCTGAGCATATGGCTTTGTTGAGGAATAGTGTCTTTGCAGGTGTGACCAACTTAAGATGAAATCATTAAGGTGGGAACCAACCCAGTGTTGCTGGTGTTCTTATAAAAGGAGAATTCCCAGTAATGGCAGAGATTGGAGTGAGGTAGCTACAAGCCAAGAAATACCCAAGATGGGCAGCCATCATGAAAAGGGAAAGGAAGCTATAGGGTCCCAAAGGGCATAGCCCTTCTGATTTCTAGTTTCCAGAGCCATGAAAGAAGAAATTCCTTTGGCTTTGTTTTAAGCTAACCAGTTTGTGGTACTTTTTTCTTTTTTTCACTTTGATTTAATATTTATTTGCAAGGTGTCAAGCCCCACACCCAGTATTTTACTTTCTTTTCCTCCCTCAGTGCTGCCATAACCCTATGAGGTGATCATTATTCCCCACAGCTTAGGCAGGAGAACTGGGATTTGAGTCCATGTGTGCCTGACCCCAAGGCCTGTGTTCTGTTGTGGTGGTGGTGGTACTCCAGTTTTAGCACACATATAAATACCCTGGGATGTGTGTTAAAATGCAGGTCCCCAGGGCCCCAGTGATCTGGAATCAGTGGGTCTTAGCTAGAACCCAGGAACTTGCATTTCAATAGGCATGTTGGTGACTTCTGCTGATGCTAATTTCTTTTTTTTTAATTTTTATTTTATTCATATGTGCATACAATGTTTGGGTCATTTCTCCCCCCTTCCCCTTGCCCCCTCTCTTGCCCCCTGCCCCCCGTGGTACTTTCTTACGGAAACTAATACACCAGAGGAAACTAATAGAGCTGGCTACACACAGTGACTCGGGGACCCAGACTAACCAGATTCTGCCCCACTGTAGCCATACCACCTGGACCAGCTCACTATCCAGGTCTCTACTGATAGGCATTCAGAGAATAACAGGCCTTGCTTGCTTCCACATTCCCATTTGCCAGAGCTCAGGTATTTGTCCTTAACCCAATAGCAAGAGAGGCTGGGCATGTGGAAACCTGATGCACATTCATGGCCTCAGCCATGGTGTTCAGCAAAGACTTGTAGAATAATTAAATGTATCCCCATTCTATTTAGGTCTCACAATGACCCTCACGCCTTTGAACTCTATCATCTTCCACGTCATCAAAGAGGGAACTAAGGTCCAGAGAGATGAAGAAACTTCTCTATAGTCACACAGCTAATTCAGACTCAGCATGGTTACCTCACAAGTCTGTGTTCTGGCTTCTCAAACAGTCCTGAAGGAATGAACATAGAAGCCTTTATGGCAAGTCACCATGTACATCACTTAAAGGTGTTCCCCAGGCAAATGGCTTACATGCTTCCAAGTGCAGAAAGTTTACCTTCCAATTAAGATGCACCTTGTGTAGGAAGCTCTCTCCTACATGCTCAGCGATGCTGTGCTCTCCCCATCTGACTTAAAGCAGGCCATTTGGCACATCTCCATTTTATTGCCATTAATCGAGTTATAGTGAGGGGGAAAAAACCTCTAGCCTTCGAGAAGAGCTGCATTTAGGACTGAAAAAGCGATGAGGCTTGCAGGTCAGTGCCTGCAGTTCAGCCTCATACTGCAGCTCAAGAAAGTACCTGTCATGTCTGATGTCGATCAACTGGTGAGCTATTTTAATTCAAATTGTGCCAGCTGATTTGGATGTCTCCAGGTTGGCGAAGGCCTGTCGTCGGAATCTGGCACAGTTACTACACTGCCACGCTTTTTTGGACTTGACAAAAGAATGCTGGTCTGATGGACGCTGCAGAAACCAGGTTTTGCAACTTAATGCTGATTTTGCCCAGAAGTAATTAGTTCATTAACTGTGAGCACAAAGCTCATTAAAGGGGGAGGTGGATGATACAAGTCAGTGGTCTATATAAGTCCATCATGAATGAGAAGGAGCTGGAAATTCTGTGCCTCAAACCTCCTGGCCAACACCTTCATTAAAGCAATGAAGTTTCTGCAAACCCAAGAGTCCTTGGAAGTCAGCCTTGTGCAAGAGCCCTTTCTGCACTGCTAGAAGGCAGGGGTAGTGGGAGGGGAGAGGGTACAAGATCTACCCTTCTTGGAGTACTTTTTAGGAAGAAGACCACACCAAGGCATTTCTTCTTTCTGATCTAATAGAAAACACAGAGTAGGGGCCTGTGTATTTTTTATATGGGAAGACAGGTTCAGAGAGTATCTATCAATGCTTTTATAAAATTATTTTAATTATACAAATACAGGTGGCCCTGTGATCATTTCATATATGAAATGTATACAATGTGTGATGATCAAATCAGGCTAGTTAACATTAATCTCTCCTTAAGCACTTTTTTAAATTTTTGATTAACAGGTAGTAAGTAATTGCACATTTATGGGCTGTGCAAAATTTCAGTGCATGTATACAATATGTGCTGGTTGAGTTAAGATAATTGGCACTCCCATTTCCTTACCATTGTTTTGTATTTGGAGCCTTCAAGCTCCTTTCTTCTAGTCATTCATAAAATGTATAATTGGTTGTAGTGAACTATGATCACCCTACTTGGCTGAGCTTATTGCTTCTACCTGAGTGTGTTTGGGAACCCCTTATCCAACCTCCCACTCATTGCTCTCCACCTCCCATCCTCCCCAACCCCCAGTAATCACTAATGGGCCCAACTTGCAGATTTGTAGTCACATGATCAGCCTGGTCCCTTTCTCATCTAATCGCAGAATACATTTGGAAGCATTCCTGGACAGTGCTATACTGAGCTGCAGTTTGCAAATGTTTATTTACAGGGGATTAATTAACTTTGCTATTTGCAAGTACTGAACTAAGGGAAAATTGGCTTTCACTCAGAGTAGGTGCATTGACATTCCAAGCCCTCATCCCCACATTCAAAATGTCAAAATCCTTCCAGGCCAAATCCTGAAGAAAAAAATGGCACACATTAGGATGAGAAAAAAGAATGGCCTGAAAGGCTCAGAATACTTGGACAGGCACTGTGATTTCAAGTACCGGCCTGGCCCTAAAGGGTCAGGGAACCTTAAGCATGACTCTTTACCTCTCTGAGCTCTATGTCTTTCAATCTGAGAAACAAAATGGGCCCCTGGAGGCCCATCTGGTTCTGAGACTCTCTGAAGAAAGGCAGAGAGTCTGACCTGATTCACCATCCACAGCATGAGTCTAAGCAAGGTCTGGGTTCCATCAGTCCAGGTGTTAGCTAAACAGCTGCAGACAGATGCTGTACAGAGAGACGTACAGACCAAACCTGCAGAGGGAGTCCCTCTAGCCATTGGAGAAAAGCAAGGGCACACAACAGATCCCAAGGCACAGGAAAGGACCAGCTACAATGTCTGGGCAGAGGGCCAGGAACTGACTATCCCAGGAACAGGTAAGAAAGCACAGTTCCATGTGGGGAAATGTGGTAAGGGCCCACAGACTGCTATGGACAATTTAGAATGCTCCATGGAGGCTATACTGCTTATGAGTTGGAGGTATGTTTCAAGCTAGACTAGTGGCTTTGCAGTCCCAGGTCTAGGTCAGGAGCCATAGGATTCTAACTGCATGCATGGACTACTTATCCAATGCCTGCATGGTCAATGAGCTGTTTCTTGGTAAAGTCATGTTAGTAAGGACAGCAATTGGACAATCCCAGCCATTGGGGTCCACTTTCCCAGATTCTGGATGCAAACTAAAGCTAAGTCAATAGTGATGCTCTCTGATCAGTCCATGTAAAGCCCAGGTTGTTTGTAAGAAGAGGATTATATGCCCACAAGTGAGGCAACCCATAAGAGTCATCTAGGTGAGCATCTTTGTGAAGCTCTGCAGACAAAACTCAGAATGACATATTCCTGGGAAGCAGGACCTTCCAGGGAAGGCTTAGCCTCACTAACATTTTCCCAGGCATTGCTTCTGCTGTCCTCCTTCGAGCTGGCCTGTGGTGGTGGCTCTCGACCTCAAGACATGGAAACAAAGGTCTGTTGGCTATTCCTCCCCCATTCAATTCCCTCCCAGGATTCAGAGGAGTGATCTGTCTTTTCTTTGCAGCCATGGTCAGAGCAAAAGGGAAGAAGTAAAGAATAGATGATCCAACATTTGGGGTGGCGGGGTGAATTATTTACAAAACATGGATAGAGCCTCCGGTTGAGGGTAGGGCTGGGCAAAGTGTGAGCGATTCTTTTGTTCTCGCAGCTGGCCTTTGGAATTGCACAGAGCCAGTGCAGTAAATAATACCGCTATTGTCTGCTGGTGTCAGAGACAGACAGAAGGTACATTTGGCCCACATCCAAACACCGCAAGGGCCACTCATAGTCACAGTGTCCAATTACTGCTGGCTTGACTATAAAATACACTTCTTTTTTTGCTGAGCTAATTTAAGAATGGGTAGTCTTAATGGCCCCTGCACAAAGAGGGGTTTTGCTGCATCCTTCAATGGGGAGAAATAAAGTTATGTTCAGAATAGAAACCAAACTGGCATGGTGAAGCTACTGTCCAAACAGCAATCCATTGATGAAAGGGCAAACGGTGTCCTGGCTTCCCTTTAGGAAGTAGAAAAAATAAAATCTGCTCAGCTCTGAGTTTCCTCATGGGCTAAATACAGAGTGTCAAAGAAGATTTAATAAGGAGCAATGAGAAATCCAAGAATCAGACATCCCTGACCGTGGCTTAGACAGTCACAGCAAATAAGGTAAAATGCTGTCTCCATCCTCAGGTGACTAGAAGAACATGAGGAGGACGATAGTGATAACAAGAAGCAGCAACCAATGTGCTCTCATCATTTAATCAGATGCTGTGATGGGTACATTGTCTTCTAGAAAATTCCCAGCCATTTGTTAACAAGGGTTAACAAATATTTCACCCATGAAGAGAAGCTGAGGTTTCTATAGTTTGGATGACTCGCTGAGCATCACACAGTTGGTAGCAGGTTAGCAGATGTGCAGTTTGTCTTTAGAAGTTTTGGGAGTATCCAAGGGCATGTTGACATCAGCACTGGTTCGGAGTCCTCTAATGTTCCCTGGCAACCTGGTGATGGTCTGCAAACAGGAATGTCCCTTCTGATGAAACTGCAAAGAATCTACATAGCATCTCACAGTGTAGCAACTTTCAAAATCAGTAAGGTTCACCCCGTTCTTTGTAGACTCAGTCATCTGAGGCCTCTGTCTCTGCCAGGATTTGCTTCTTTCTCCCTGAAAATCCTCAGGTTTAGTGTAATCCACTTATGGTGCATCCAAGGTCAGTAATTTTTCAATAATCTTCCTTTGTTTCCCCCTTCTCCAAGCAGGACACATTAATTTGTGCTTTGGATACAGAAAGGGTGGGGAAAGGGTTTTATTGAATTAAAGAGAAGGAAAAACTAGAGCTTCAAAACCTCTCTCTTTTGCACCAAACCTGCCACTTGCACACTGAAAGGTCAGAAAAATAAATCCCAGGTTGACATTCAAGAATGTCACCAGGCAGCCCTTGACCTTGGTCTTTCTTTTCTTCCAATAGGAAAATCAGATGCATCCTTCAGATATATTTGCCCCAAATTTCACAGAGTTTTAAATACACATGTCCCTTACATTGATAAGCAGAGTACTCAATCAAAGTGTTAAATCCTTCATAGGCTCAGTGACAGCAAGTTTGACCACTGTCCCTTTCATCTTACATGTCTCATGGAGGCCTTCATTGGGAGAAAGACCAAAAAACCACATCAGGGTAACGAGGATGGATAAAAAGGAAAAACCTTCTGTTATGATTTGCTGATCAGCAACCTAGAGAACTCAGCACTTAGTCTGTCAAGGAAAATAAGGACACTTTTTCAGGCCTCTTTGAATCCAGAAAAGATATACCTTCTTTGGGGAGAGAAAAGTGGTATCTCAATTCTTAAGGCAAACTTTTCAAAGAGCCAAAAGTTAGATGGAGCCAGCACTGATCCTTGAGAATTACAGACCTGTGGGCTGTTTGATAACTTAGAACCTGGGGGAAGTGGAAGACCTTGATCTTCCAAATGATGGCGGTGGCTTTTGGGTCTTGGCAGAGCAGAGGTGTGGCACTGGGTGATGTGCTCAGTTGCTTGGGAGGCTGACCTAACTCACAGGTACCTTCCTACCTGTCACCATTTCCCTACAAAACACCAGGAATGATCTTCCTCCCCTCCAGCTCTTTCTAAGCCCAGAGGTTTCACCATAAGTCCCCAGTGGCTATATTTGAAATTTACTCTGTTTATTTCAATTAATAATTCTTATTTGCAGACAGCTAGACAGGTCACTTAACACCATGCACAAATAGGTCACTTGACTCTTGGTTGTCCTCAAATACCCCTGGATTTATCCATTAATTCATCCCTCAACTAAAGTACTTGGGACCCAATATTCCTTATTGGAATTCATTCCTCAACTAAAGTACTTGGGACCCAATATGCTTATTCCTGTGGGAATCTAGACAGATGATAAGGTGTGATCTCCACCCTGGCACAGAATGAAAAATTAAAGAGGCATCTTTTGAATAAGTGTTACTAATATTTAAGAAGGGACAAAGATGGGATCCCCAATCCAGTTTTCAGGGGACAGAGCTGTACCTGAGCAGAGATGTAAAAGGTGATTGGAAGCAATCCAGGAAAATGAACGATGCTACGGGGACTAGGTCGTACCTGTGTATGTAAGGACAGAGAGCTGTGCAAACACAGCTTTGCTGGTGTTACAGCTTGCACAGCAGGCCCATCGTGCCTCGAATATGACAATTCAGACTCAAATTGGTAATTCAAGGCCCAGCCAAGCTCTGCCCTTTGCACTATATCTCCAATACCTGCCCAAGGATACTATGGCACACTCTGCTCATACAGAATGCCTTACCAAACACATAGCCTGCCAGCAGCCAGCTGCTCTTACACATTTCATATTGTCACTTCAGTCTGGGATATGTGGATACTTTCCCTCCTGGTCTACATTCTTTTGAAATCTTCCTCAAGTGCTGGTTGCAAAATAAATTCCTTGCAAATGTGGGGTATGTATGTGCATAGATTTACAGCAAAGTTGAAAAGACAGCACAGAGAGTTCCTATAGATGCTTCACCCAGATGTCCCTCCTGGCGATATCTTACCTTATTATTGTGATGCATTTTCCCTAGGAAACTGACATTGGCATATTCCTATTCATTAAACTCTATACTCTATGCAGATCATTCATTTTTCCACCAATGCCTTTCTTCCCTCCCAGGATCCAATGCAAGATGTATCATTGCTTTTAGCTCTCCTTCTGTTTGCATTGCACTTTTCTTATTCCTCTGTTTTAGCACTGGTACAGCCTGTTCTGTGTTAAAGTTTAGCAGAGGGAGTTCCAGAATTTCCCAATGTGGAATTCTAGCACTAGGGATGTCATCTCATGTAAGAAGAGGCATCTCTATCAATAACAGGTTCCAACTGATCTTCTGAAAGATATTCTTCGGAGGTGCCAGTTGGTCCTGTGACCAAGGCTTTCAGGAGCATGACACACTGCCAACAATTCTGTGAGCCACCCCACGTGGGCATGGAGATAGCAGTGGAGCTGAAAGAGGCCAGGCTTAGTTCTAGAGGCTAGTTAGCTAAGGTGGACCTATTTGGCTATGGCCCTGAATGGGATCATCGCAAATAATGGTCTACAACTGACTCTTGGAGTTTACGGTGATAAGCAAGATGGACACAAGAAAAGTTGAAAGCATGTCAAATAAAACTTAAAAGAATTGCAAGCTTCACTCCTATTCATCAGTCTTTACAAAGTAGTTTGTAACTCTGGCAGAGAGAACTCTTTTCCATGCTGTAGGGCAGGTAGCAATGAACCATGGGAGTCTCCAAGACAGTGTGATTAGGTTAAAGGTTGTGTAAGGTTAAGTGTCTAGACTAGTCCGCATGGCCTTCAAGAAGGGCAGCGCAGTGCTGAGGAGAAGGCTGGTATCTGGGTGTGTAGGAAGAACTTCACAACCATCTCAATACATTGCCCAAGAAATCAATGATTTTACAGAAGGAGGTGTCAGGAGCAAGAGAAAATTGTTACTATCTCTTTACTGTACTGGTTAATCCTCCCACATACCCATTACTTCTTGATGCAAAACAGTGACTCCAAGCTTAGTGACTTAAAACAACCTGCCCTTATTGTCTCACAGTTTCTGTGAGTCAGGAATGTGAGTGGATAGGTTGAGAGATTGTGACTAAGGATCTCTCATGGAGTTACAGCTAACTCATCTGTAAACTGTAGGTATATCAAGGTCTAAATGAGATTGGATTCACTTCCAAACAAACTCACTCAGCCATGGGCAGGCTGCAGAAAGTCCACTTCCAAGTCCACCTATGTGGTCTGGAAGGCTTCTGTTTTTCTCACCATGTAGACATCTTCATAGGCTGCCTGAATGTCCCCAGGACACGGCATCTGACTTCCCTGAACTCTGTAGCAGATGGCTTCCCAAGAATGACTAAAGATGGAAGAAAGACTCCATGATGGAAGCCATGATCTTTTTATAACTTAGTCTCAAAGATGACATCCCTCACATCTGAGGTATTCTATTTGATAGAATTGAGTCACAGACACATTGGAGAAAGAAAATATTCACTTCTTAAGGCAAGAAGTATCAAAGAATTTGAGGACATATCTTAAAACCTGTCACATTCTCCTTCATAGTGTAAACAAATTGATTCAGGTTGTATAAACATTGATCAAGCGTCTTCTATACTTGAGCAACTGTACCAACAGCCCATCTCAGGACTCGATGCAGAGGAGGTACTGAGTAAAGTTTGAGAGAATTAGCTGTAATATTTCATTTTTTATTAAGACAGAAGAATATAAAATTATGAGAAAATAGGGCAAACTCTTGGAATTATACCAAAGCTGTGTGAACCAAAAATGCTAATTTGTATGTACTTAGACTTTACTAAAGTGACTCCAAGACTTTGAAACTGTAGGCCAAGGATTGATAATATTTGTCTTAAAGGCCCAGACAGTAAATATTCTCAGCTATGCAGTTCCAATGGCCCCCATCACAGTTATGCAACCCCACTGATAAGGTGTAAGAGCAACTGTGGACAAAATATAAATGAATGTTCAACTGTATTCCAATAAAACTTTATTTCAAAACAGACAGCCACACTGTGGCCATAGTCTTCTAAGCATTGTTCTAGCCTATAAGCTTCTTAAGACCTTTGGAAACTGAACTCTTTAAGGGCAGGAACTCTGTTTTATTTTCCTCTTCACATCCCTACAGCAAGCACAGCACAATGTAGGCACATAGGTTGTTCACAAATGCATGAATGAATGAATGAACTGGTGCCCAAGCTACCATTAAAAGATGGACTCAATGTAGTGGAGAAAAAAGCTTTATTTGAAACTTTTCAGTCACAGGTTTGATGTATTAAGTGCCTTTTGAACAACTATAATTCACTACTTAACTTAGCTGTGCCAGTCTTATCTGCACAACCTAGGGCTACCCTGTATCCCAAAGCCTGCCTCCAACAAAGCCCTGTCAGGTCTAAATTATCGACACAATAGACCATTGTGACTCCTTTGGACTCATTAGGCTTAATTATGTCAAGGTCTCATTGAGGACTCTTTAAATCTGAAGATTCGTGAGGTAATAAAGTATAATAGCTCCTTTGGAGCCATAAAGGTCTCTTTATGTCATGGGCTATTTGGAGATTCAGTATTCCCTAAGATTAATATCACAATATTGTAAAAATGACAACAATTACCACACCCTCAATGTCTACCGAGTGTGAGTTAATAATCAGAATTTAGATAGGCCCACCCCTCACTCACTCCAGGGATCTCTGTCAAGGAGGAAAGGTGAAGGATTGTGTAAGTTCACTGTTAGACACTCATGTGATACCTGCTTCCTGGAGCACAGTCCTATCCTCCTCACCTGAGGAACCTGACCAGGTGAAACCACCATTTTTGTCATCCCTGATTTTCTGTGTGTTCAGCTACCAGGCATGAAGCAGGTTTCACACAGGTTCAAAGAGATTGCAAAAGAACTGACAACCTTAGAAAATAAATTAAAAATAGCAATCGTGTTCTGAAGCCTTCTCAGAAAATGCCAATGGTGAGCTGTGCTGAGGTGATGTTGATTTCTCAATGAAGGAAGCACAAAAGAAAAGAACTGCTGTGTGAGATAGGAGACATAATAGAACAATAGTAAAATTCAAGGATAAATTGGCATTTTAAAACCATTGCAATATATATATATATATACTAACAAGTAAATTGAAGAGTAGGTGGCTAATTATTGAATTTAAAAATTGAAATATGTTCAATTATAAAGGGTGCAGCAACTTTGTAATAAATGTAAAACAATAGAGACTATCAGTTTATCTGTTATGCTCCCACCACACAAAATTATGGTTATTTGGTATGGCAAGTAAATTTTAAGGTGGCCCAAGGACCCCTGCCTTCTGGATCCTGCCTTCTATACTTCCCTTCAATTGCTCAGTGTGGGCTTGTGAAGCAAAGACCATAACAAGATATCATTCCCATGACCATGTCACATTTCATGGCAAAGGTGGTGAGACATCATGGCCATTCTGACATTTCAGTGACAAGTCTGATTTCCCAGTAGACTTACTCTAAGGTCTTGTTCTCTTTGCAAATTTTGGAAATGTAAGCTCCCATGAGTTCTGCTGCAGCTAGGAAATGAATTCTGCTGATAGCCTGAGTGAGTATAGAGCGAACTCTTCCCCAACTGAGCCTCCAGCTGAGAACTCAGCCCCTGAGAACTCAATGCCAATGTTGCAAAGATGAAGCTAAGCCTGAACTCTTGAGCCACAGACTCTCAGAGTAATAACCATGTGTGAAGTTTTCAGATACTAAGTTTATGGTAATCTGTTGCATGACATGGAAGAAAAATTACACTGGAATATTCTAATTTCAACAGTTCTAATATGAAAATTAGAATCATAGCGTAGGACTCTGTTTTATATAATCCTTTCTAATCCTGTTCAATCTCATGAATTCTGTCTTCAGAATGCTATCCCCCACAAATGGAAGAACTTTTTCTGTCTTGTGTAACATTGTACCTGTAACATCTAGTACAATGCCAGACAACTGCTGAGTGATAAATGCACATCTATCTAGTTAACAAAAGAATAAAAATTATTTCACTGTATTGGTAATATTTTTCAAAATGTTGATGTAATATAGGTCACTTAGCTAATGAGTAAATGATGGATTTCTAATTAATTTGGTCATTATAGGTGACATGATAAATATCTTCACTCATACAATATAAAACACTTGAAAATTATTTTCAAATAATATTTTTCCAGATAATATGTATTTCCATATATACCAAAGGCATGACTAAATCTCATGAGAATAGAATTTTTTCCCTCTAATAAGAGTTCTGTCCCCATCACTTAACACTGAGCCTAAAATGTGATCAGTACCCAAAAATATGCTGAATGAATGAGACTCTTTTATTCTTTAATTAACATTGTTCAATTGCTCTCAAACTGCATTTATTTATACATTATTAAGATCACCTAATATCAGTATTACAACTTGAGAGTATAACTATATGCACATTTTTACAGCATTGACATTAAAATTTAAAAAATATATTACTTGATTCATAGACAAAAATTGCATAATTGCTTGATTTTATATTTCTTTGTTACTAGAAAGTTTTAGCAAACATCTATTAGTTGAATTCCCTCTTTGGTGAATGGCTCTTTTTAGGTCCTTTGAGCATTTATGTACTAGAATTTCAAATTTTTTAGTTATTTATTAAATTTCTTGACCCCTTTAGATACTACTGACATTTATCGTGGACTGACCTGCCATGATTGTCACAAATATGCTAGCATGCATTGCTTAACGATGGGGATATGATCTGAGAAATCTATCCCTGGTGATTTTGACATGGTGCCAACCTAAGGCAGTATATTTACATAAACTAGAATAACCACTCCCTTACTAGATGATACATTCTGATGGGTCAACCACCACGGCCAAAATGTGGCTATGTGGTACATGACTGTCATTTGATTCTAGGCACTTCCAAGGTATTCATAATAGCATAGGTTCTTACTAAGTTTAATTTCACTTAAAATGTATGGTTTTTTTATTTCCTAAATTGTATGTACACTTGTTAAAACATCAACCAAATTTTCACAGAATTGAATGTAGAAATAGATCCATGATCACAGTTGGAATCTTTAACATTTATTTACCCTTCAGTAATAAACACAATAAATAAAGAAAAAGAAGAAATATAGAAGACCTGAAAATCACTACAAAGTAATTTGACTTCATTACCAATTACAAAGCATTTCACTCAACAACAGTGGGATACATCTTTTATTCAAGTACACATAAAACTTTCACTAAGATACACCATTTGTTGGTCCATAAATAAGGTCCTTATAAATTTACAATTTACTCTGTAATAGCAATGAAATTAAATTAGAAATGTTATATGTTAAAACAACCCAAATAATTTAAGGTTCAGCTTTAAAAAAAAGCATGTGTAATAATAATTTTAAAAGGGTTATTTTCATTTTAAAATTAGCAAAAATATAAATACAAAGTATCAAAAATTTGAGGATGCAGCTAAAAGAGTTCTTAGAGGAAATTGTATAGCACTAAATACCTAACTTAGAAAAGGAGGATGTCCAAACTAATATTAAATAAGGATGAAAAGAAGGAAGACATTAGGAAAGAAATGAGGTTAAGAAAGAATAGGAGAACAAAAGTCAATGAATTGGAATATGGGCAAACCATAAAGTAATTAAATTAGTTTGTAAAAATCAATAAAAATTGATAAAGTGTAATTAGTTGGAACAAGGATAAAGAGAAGACAGAAATGGGAAATGTCAGGAATGAAAAGAACTTATTATAGATCCAACAAAAGTGAAAAGTATAAAAAATGAATATTATGCACAAAATTATGTTGACAAATTTGACCACTGAGATTAAAAGGACAGATTTCCTGAGTAATACAAGCTACTAAAATTGACCCAAGATGAAACAGAAAATACAAATAGCTTGAAGGCTGTTAAAAGAAATTCAATTTTTAGTAAGAAGCTCTTCCACATGCAAAATTTTGTGGCCCAAGTGACTTATCTGGTTAATTCTATCACACATTTAAAGAAGCAATTAATTGTACTAATAATGCTTAAATTCTTCATAATTAAAAATGCCATTAAATTAATGAAGCTCAGTTAACTTTGTTACCACAACCAGATGTAAACAAAGACATTACAACAAAGTAAAACTGCGGACCATCATTCTTGACTGTGAGTGAAAACAATTCTTAAAGAAATATTAACACATTGGTTCACACAAACATGCACACACACACACAGCACGTTTAACATTAAAATACTGCATAGCATACATACATCTAACATATGTAAACATCTAACCTAAAGAGTGCAATGTTGGTTTTACATTAAAATCAAACAGTGAAATTCACAACAATCTCGACTTGGTTAAAAAGACTCTACAATGCTAAGATCACACAAAGTCATGAAAGACTTTGTGATTTTCCTCTGTGACTGAAAATGAAGCAAAGATACCTTCTCACATCACCTTTTTAAACCAGTATGTTAGATGTGCAATAAGAGAGGAAAAATAAATAAAAGGCATTCAAATAGGAAAAAAAAGTTTGCCTTTGTTTGCAGACAACATTAGAGTGTACATACAAAACTCTCAAGGATCTACAAAAATAATTGCTTAAATTAATAAAGAAGTTTGATAATATTTATATACAAAATCAATTAATTTCTCTATATCAGCATAAAATAATTAGAAATTAAAATAAAAATAATTGCATTTTTAAATATGGAATATAACAAGATCAATTTAGCAAAATACATGTGAGATCTGTATACTAAAACTGTAAAATACAACTCAGCAGAAAATAGTAAAGACATAAACAATCAGAAAATTACAGTATGCTTGTAGCAATGTAACTTCTTACCAAATTGATTTATATATTAAACACAATTCCAAACAAAATCACACAACCTTGTCTTTTAGAAATTGACAAGCTGCCACTACAAATGTATGAAAAGCAAAGGACCTAGAATAGCCAATAAAGTAAAAAAAATTAAGATTGCTATTATCTAATTTTTAAGACTTTCTACAAAGTTACAGCATTCAAGATAGTGTGTTATTGAAAAGAGACATACAGAACGAGGGAGCTTTGTAGTGGCTGTTTGAGAAATATACCAAAACAATTCAGTGGGAGAGAATTCTATTCAACAAAGGGAAGATATATAAACGATTTCCACCTGGATACAAACACATTCATGCACAAATATGAACTTAAGATGGATGTACACCTAAATATTAAACTTAAAATTATAAATGACCTAGAAGAAATTTTTATGACCTTCTGATAGGCAAAGATTTCCTAGAGGAAAATTGTTAAATAAATAGATGTGAAAGGATTTCTGTGAAAAAAAAGAGAGAGAGAGAAAGCAAGAAGCAACTCAGTTTTAAAAACAGGCAGAAGATTTGAATAGACAGACACAACACTAAAGGAGATAAACAAATGGCAAATAAAACATGCAGAGGACCATTTGGCTGGGCAGGGTGGCTTAAACCTGTAATCTCAGCTACTTGGGAAGAAAATTGTGGTTCAAAGCCAGTCCAGGGAAAATATTAGCAAGACCCTATCCTAAATAATAAGCCAGGCCAATCCAGCTACACAGGAAGCAGAGGTAAAATGATCAAACTCCAACGTAAACCCCAGGCAAAAAAATGAGACCTTATCTAAAAAGTAACTAAAGCCAAAAAAAGACTGGCAACTGTGGCTTAAGTATTAGAGCTCTGACCTAGGAAGGCTAAGGCCCTTAGTTCCAACCCCCAAACCATGAAAAAAAAAAAAAGACAAAGATACTCAACATTATTAGTTGCAATTTGAAACTGTGAGATGCGTTACATACCCACTTGGATGCTAAGATTAAGATGGTGCTCAACACTAAGCGTTGGAGAGGATGTGGTACAGTTGGTAAGACTATAAAATGATGCTTTGGAAAAACATTCTGGTCATTTGATATAAATTTCAAGTTGCCCTTATTACAAAACACATTAATGCCTGCTTTTGCTATTGGCCCAAATGAAAGGAAGCCATGTTCACACAACGTTCATAGCAGGAGTGTGCTTACATAGATTATTATAACCACACAATGAGGAAGTGCTCAGCAGTACAAAGGAACAAAATACAAAGACAGGCACCAACATAGGTGCATCTTAAAATCATTTTGCTGAGCAAAGAAAACTAAATGTTTGATGACCTAGGCTTTGCTCTCAAAAAGCTTCGGTTCCACTAGAAAAGGTGGTGAAAATAGTGGGCACTAAACCTGTGTGGGTTAGAAGCACATCGTGTGAAAGCTACTGATTTGGAATCTTAGCATGGTTTTAATTTGCACCACTGACGAATGGATTAAGAAAATGTGGTATCTATACACAATGGAATTTTATGCAGCCATGAAGAAGAACGAAATGTTATCATTCGCTGGTAAATGGATGGAATTGGAGAACATAATTCTGAGTGAGGTTAGCCTGGCTCAAAAAACCAAAAATCATATGTTTTCCCTCATATGTGGACATTAGATCAAGGGCAAACACAACAAGGGGATTGGACTATGAGCACATGATAAAAGCGAGAGCACACAAGGGAGGGGTGAGGATAGGTAAGACACCTAAAAAACTAGCTAGCATTTGTTGCCCTTAACGCAGAGAAGCAACTGAGGCCAATAGGAAAAGGGGAACAGGTACTAGAGAAAAGGTTAGATCAAAAAGAATTAACCTAGAAGGTAACACCCACGCACAGAAATCAATGTGAGTCAATGCCCTGTATAGCTACCCTTATCTCAACCAGCAAAAACCCTTGTTCCTTCCTATTATTGCTTATACTCTCTCTACAACAAAATTAGAGATAAGGGCAAAATAGTTTCTGCTGGGTATTGAGGGGGGGGAGAGGGAGGGGGCGGAGTGGGTGGTAAGGGAGGGGGTGGGGGCAGGGGGGAGAAATGAACCAAGCCTTGTATGCACATATGAATAAAAAAAAAAAAAAAAAGCTACTGATTTGACCTGGTGTTAAGTTGGGTGTTGAGGAGTGGAAGGTTAGTCTTCTCTGCATAGATGTAAAAGTAATGATGCCTGCCTCCTCATTGCTTGCAAGGCTGTAGCCTGCTTCCTACGTACCCACAACTCACTCACTGTTCAACAAACACACAGAGTTTACTGGGAACTAGGTGCTCTGAACTCCATCTGCAATCCAACAGTCAGTAGAACTTCCTGGTCTCACAAAGCTCACATTTTGGTGGAGGGAGATGGAGAAAAATAAATAAGTAAAGAAATAGGCAAGATAATTTCAAATAACCATAAATGCTATGAAACAAATAAGGTTAGAGATACACGATCCACTGTGGTAGCTACCTGGGGTTGTTGTGCACTCAAAAGTGGCCAGTGTAAAGTGCACACCAGATTCAGAAGTCTCAGACTGGAAAAGAAGGATGCAAGACATTTCAGTAATAATTCTTATAATATCACATGCTGAAATGATTGCCATTTTGAATGTGCTGGGTTAAATAAAATATGTTATTAAAATTAATTCCAGCTGTTCCTTTCTACTTTTTAAAAAATGGCTGCTGGAATAATTTAAATCACCTATGTAGCTTACCTTATAGTAGTGCTGTTCTAGAAGAATGATTAGGAAAAAAATCATCCTAGAGCCTGTACCTAGACAATGGATTCCCCGGGCTTATTCTGGTAGCTCCTACCCATCCTTGCAATTTCACAGTCAAAGGACTAATTAATGCACTTTCAGTGTCATCCATTATCAGCAATCTCTGTGGCCATAGGGACTGTTGGAGGTTGAGGGACTCTTTGGAAGTTCAGTAGCTTGGAGGGGACATGGCAGGAAATTGGCGTTTAAGACCAAGAGAAGGTGAAACTGGATGAAGATGGGCAGAAGTGGTATGGTCGTTTGCAAGGGAGCAGATCCACCAGGCACTATCACAGGATGCTGTTACACTGTACATGAGCCATAACCAAAATAACTTCCAGGAAACCATCATTATTACCCTTACTACCTGCAGTGTGCTTTCTGGGCACAGCCACCACTGGAAGAGAGGAGGAATGGAACCTTAAGCCCTTGTGGGTTCTAATGAGATCTGTTGGATAAAGACCTGCAACTGCTCTGCATCCTGGCTTGGAAAGTAGGTGCCAGTCAGGGAATTCACCTCCAGTATTTCACCATGTCCACACCACATCTGAGAGTCTACCTAGTGCTCACCCTCCATGAATGTTGCCTTGTCTAGAAGAAAATGGCAGAACATTCTGGAAGAAAATGTTACAATACTTTCTGTATCTCTGTTGTTGTGGATGTTTCAAATATTCCACAATAAAGGTAGTATCTAGATAGATAGGCAATACTAGTAGATAGAGAAATGGAAGATAGATGGATAGATAGGTAGGTATATAGATGATAGATAGACAGATAGATAGATATAATAACTGCAAAAACTCTCTGAGAATAATTCTCTCCTGTGTGAGATGATCACCCCATATTATCATAAGCTCTTCCACTTGATGCATTAGGTCCTCATTGATTTTTCATGCACACTTTTCCTGGGGCCGTTTGCAAATGTAGAAATAATGCAATAGCTCTTAAAATATGTAAAATTATGTTCAGGTGCCATGCTCCCGCTATCACTCCAACACTGGGGCAGTTGAATCAATTATCTGTTATTCTTTTATGTTCATCTCTCCAACTGGGAAACATCTGTATCCAATTGCTGATGGGTTGACCCATTTTTTCTGATCAAATTTATCTTACTTATGGCACCATTAAGTAGAAAAAAATCAGCATCAAGGGTTTCACTTCTTCACCATCTCCCTCTCACATATCGTGGGGTATTTATACACCGTGCTTCAAGAATGGCACACCCCATGTTGACTGGCTCTTTGATGCACATAGGAATTTCCTGAGTGACATGATTGCTTGGTTTTCCTAAATTGGTTTAAAACCTTTCATTCCCAGTGTCAAACAGAAAGAGTTTGGAAGCCACTGAGTCAAAGCACCATCCCTAACCTGTTTAGACTCACGACCTGCTGCTTCCCTTTGTATAGCCAAGGGACGCTTACATATGCAATGACTGAAAAGCCACTATGTCATTTACCACCCTTATGCCTTTATAGACACTGCCCATGGGTACACCTGGAAAGGCAGAGATCAGCTTCAATGTGGCAGGCACTTAGAATTCCCTTTTCATAGGAGAATTAGTTGGCCTTACCTGTGTGTTCATAAAATGTCAGGCAATCTGATCTCCTGGGATGCTGTTGGGATTCAAGGTAACATGATGGTTACAGGTAGTGTGGAGGTAGCCTGGATTCAGGAGCTGGACTGCACAGAGTCAAACCTGGCTTATCTCACTCCAACTGGGAAGTCTCAAGAAGCTACCTAATAGTTCTCTGTGTTTCAACAACTGGCAATGAGCCACTATAGAGATTAAATTAGCTGGTAATTTAATATTGAAAATGCTTACTACAGGATCTGGCACCTGGTGTTTATTAAATGTCAAAGAATTTATAAGTTACTGTTCACCACTACCCTAAATGACCTTAAAGTGTAGCAATGGCCATTTGAGCATTTCTTTCTCCCATATATCTAGCTTTGGGTCAGAAATACAGCTGAAGCTCAAAAGCAAGAGAGAATAATTTTTAAAAATAAAGCAAAGCAAGATCCTGCCTTGTCATTCTCCACGATTGCTATACCACCAAGTCAAGGGGAAAAATGACTACTTTTTAAAAAGCACACTTGTGGATTGGAGCTTACCTTCGCTCCTGTCCATGCTGCACTCATCACGAATAAGTCTAAGCTGGGCTGCTGTAGGATGAGACCACACTGAGGGGAACCAAGGCACTCTACCAGGACGTGAGTGTACTCTTATGTGACTACTCACCAACATCCTGACATGTAAAGTGAGGCTCTCCTGGGTCATCTAGCCACCAACCATCCTGCCAGCACTCCATGGATGCATGAGAAAATTAGCAAGTCATACCAGACTGAAAACCATTCAAGTGGTCCATGGAATTGTGAATACATAATACAGCATTGTTTAAGCCACTGCAGTTTAGTTGATTTTGTTACACAGCAATAGCAAACAGATACAGGCACAAACTCTTTCTTCTCATGAAAATCCTAATTAACTGGAACAGTATTTAGGACTGGTAAGTACTCAGTACATATTTGTATCAAGAAAGTGCTACTTAGTACTTAAGTGACTTCTTGGCTATGAAACTCCCTCAGTCTCCTTATGTTCTACTAAATACTATCTCATAAAATCATTCTGAGAGTTAACTGAGTTAATTGGAGCAACCCAATGGTTGACACAATGCCTAGCACACAGGAAGTACTCAGCACTCTATTTCATGATTCTTAGATTTTTATTACCAAGGAACTTATATTTTGAAGTTGGTGACATAAGTAAAGATAAAAAAAGTAAAGTTTAATTCTTAAACTTTTGTCCTGGATATTTTTATTTTCTTATCATACTTAGAATACTCTTCTGAGATATTATTTCTCCCCTTTTGCAATTTATAACTGCTGGGAAAACAAAGCCACATTTTAGTTACCGTAATTAAGAATAGGAAAGGTCACTTGCATTATCTGTGCTGTGTACAGTTCACTTTTATGTTATCTACAGAAAGATTATTTAGTATCTACCTGTTGATTTAAAATATTCATTTCAGTTTTTTTCTGCAGATATTTGATCCTAGTGACTGACCTACAATATCTTTTCCAATAGCATATTTGAATTCCAACTGGGTTATAACATATCTTTTTTTCTTTAATCATCCCTGCATATTTGGTTTTTTTCTTATAAAAATAAAAATTTCTAAGCTCATTTGTTTGTGACATGCGTGAAAAGGAGTTATCCAAATTTCTTCCTCAAAAGTAGCAGGGCAGACTTTTGACTTGTCAGACCAACAGTCTGGTTGTGAATGTGTGAGTAAATTTGTTTTATTTTTGGAAGACACAATTCTAGGAAAAAAAACCTTTTGTTTCTTTCTATCCAGACCTGATGTTTCCTGACCTGATGTTTCTGAGCAATCCCAAGGGAAGTGAACTAGGAATGTAGAACTTGGTTTTTTAATGTATACCTTGTAAAGCTGAGATTTGAGTCTTAATAATAATGATACAGCAGGTATTATTTTCTCTATGCAAATATATGCAAATTAATGCAAATTCCCATTGGCCCATAGGCCAAGGTCTCAAAGCATTCATGCCATGGGCAAGTGGAGCTATATGCATAATAATGGAAATGTAACTGAGTTACACAGTAAGCTACCTTGTAACTCAAGAAACTCCCCTTTCCCCATACCTTCCTTTCCCAAACACTGAGCGCCAGACTGAGTTACATTTGATGGCATCCAAACTTCATAGCAAATCGCCACGAAGTTATTTCCTGCTTTCAAACCATGGAAACTGAGACCTGGAGAGTTTAAGTCATGTGATCAAGATCACACAGCTGTGAACAACACATCTACTCCTTCTCTGTAGAATGTTTTCTCCACTCCAGACAGACTTGATCTTTATTTTAATCTATATCCATAGGACCCAAAGAAGTGTTTTTGCCAGAATAGAAATTTGTTAATGAGCTCATTCAATAAATACTTATTGACAATTCACTATACACCAGGTAAATCACCATGAATGAGAAAATCAAGCATGCAAACACATTTGCATCTAGGAAGTAATCACAATGTTATTTATAATAAATAAAAAGAAAAGCTAACTCGATCCACAACAACAGGGAATTGGTAAAATAAATTGTGAACTATTCCCAGCCTGGATTATCCTACAGCTGTTTTTGAAGAAGTCCTAATGCACAGAGCAGCAGCCCACTCTCTCAGCCCACCACATTTTGTGTAAGTTTTTTGCTGGCATAGCCAAGCTTATTCACTTATGGCTACTTTCCACTGCAGTGGTAAGTCTGAATATTTGGGATATAGCCCAAACCACCCACAAAGACTGAAGTGTTTATTATCTGACCTTTTACAGGAAAAGTTTGTTAACCTCTGATACAGAGCAATGTTTATCAAAGGATAGGTGAGAAGGGGGCAGAACACAGAGAACGCTGCTTGCAGATATTTTGACTACAGTTCCAGTCCAGCTGGTTTGAATCAGCTTACTGTGCCTTCCAGTAGAGAAATGACCACTAAGCTAGGTTGTGTCCTGGGCACCAGCACCTGCAGTGGGGGACGTAGGGATGCTGCAGACAGCTTGCCTCTGTGAAGTCCTTGGTCTATACAGCTGGGAGAAAGAATCAGCAGAGAGTAAATGGAATTTATTCACACCAGATTTTCTCAAAAAGAAAGTAAGCAGAAACTAGGAAATTATGAAAAGCACACTATCATAAAGAGCTATAAAAATGAATTCTAGTGACAGAATTATAGAGAAATTATCATATCCAAATTAAAGGAGAATGTTTTATGAACCCCTATCAGAAAATAATAACCAAAAAGAAAAAAAAGATAATAATAAGATAATTAAAACAAAGTACTGTCTGCTTAAATGAAACATGTATGTGTATGTCTAGTGTGTACCCAACAACAAACAACCTGATACACAGAGTAAGAAAACATGTATTCTTTTCTGAATTATACCAAATGATAATATATTAGGACACACAGGGCATTACAATATATTTAGAAAAATTAATGTAACATAGCCCATGTTCTCTGACCATAATGCATTAAATGTCAATGAAATACTTAAAAGAAAACCTAAATAAAACATAGGTGGGTTCTTAGATCAGAAGAACATCAAAAAGATGTCAATTTTCCCTCAAATTATTGATAGTGGATAAATTTAATCCTATTGCCATCCAGTTGTTTGGTTTGTCAGGAATCTGCCTTGTCATAAAATTAACGTGAAAAAACAAGAAGTCAATAAAAGTTGAGATAACTTTAAAGAAAATTTAAGATCAGGTGCATATCATATGTGGTATTAAGATGTGTAGCATCTGGTAGTTAAAACCATAGAGTTTTAGTTAATTTTAGAGTATAGAATATAGACCATTAAATATAAAACCCAGAGATTGACCTATGCTAATATAGAAAACTGGGATGGTAAGGAGGAGGCATTAAATAGTAGTAATGGGGGAAGGGGTCACACAAAAAAATGCTTATCCATGTCAGAAAATAAATCAGAATAAGTCAGAAAATAAAATGTCAGAAACCTACATTATCACATCCTCAAAAAGAAGTTCTAGACATTGAAGACAGAAAAGGAAAACTCAAATACTTTAGGAGAATACATAAGAAAATTCTTGATATTATAACACAGTGAAGAATTTCATAGATAAGAAATCTCACCTAAGAAGAAAGTTTACATAATGAGAAACCAAATCTTATGGGACTGATTGAAAATTTGACTCCATTATAAGTAAGAATTTCTGCATAAGAAAAGAAACTTTAACCATAAAAAATATAGGGCTGGGGGGCGGATAAGAGAAAGTAATGGAAAGGGTGAATTTGATCAGAGTATATGCATGTATGGAAATAGCATAATGAAACTACTTTGAATAATTAACATATACTAACAAAGATACAGAGCTAACTTGAAAAAAGACATTTTTCAAGCATGCACCTAAGAGAAAAAATATACATAGTACATATTAAACTTACACACATTTAGAATATAAAAAAGAAAGAAAGGAACCTGACAGGACAATTTTGGCAAAAGATTTGAAAGGATTTTATAATGATCAATATATATGCAGAGAAAATATGTTTGGCCTTATTAACAATCTGAAATATACAAATAAAAACAGCAATAAGATGTCACTTCACACCCATGGGACTGTTAAGCACACAAATGTCTGAAGATGCCTAGTTACGGTGAATCTCTAGAGAAAGAGAAACTATGCTGTTGGTAGAATGCAAAGTTGGTGCAATAAATTTGGAGAACAATCTGGCACTGTCTAGGAAAGTTCAGCAAATCAATGCCCTTCAACCCAGAAATTTCACTTCTAAGCATATGTCTAAAAGAAGCTTGCCTCCATGGAAGAAAAATAAATAAGTGTAAAAAAACATGTTTATTTCAGCACTTTCTGTAGGAAAGAAAAAATGGCAAATTCAATACACATCAAGTGATCAAATGGAACACTGACTTTAAGCATTTATATCCCTTTAGTGAAGACACTAGACAGCAATGAAAAGGAAGTGTAACCACGCAAGTCAATATGGGTGATGTCATAGGCTCATACTTTTTTGTGTGAAAAGCAAGTTGTGAGAACTGCTGATTAAGGAAGTCAGATGCTGTTGGACAGAGACCCCAAAGGAAACAGCTAAGGGATGTGTACGTGATTTCAAGAGCAGCTATCTGAAGGGAACGACTAGTGAGCATGGATAGACTCTGAGGATACACAGGCACAGTGAAGAGGAAGGTGTAGAGTGAGTTTCAGTTGTTACAGTTTTAGCTGCTTTGTAGGTACAAATTAGGGGCATGCTTTTATGGGGGGAAAACCTTCTGACCCTTGAAATGATGTTTACCCTTTTCTCAGATTGTTTTTTTGTTTCAGATAAGATCCTCCAGTGGGAACCACTGGAACCAGTTTGAAGCAACCAAAGCCATCCAGCCTCTCTTCTAGGTGACTGAGGGTAAACTTTGCTAATTATATTACTATAATGCTAAATTCTGCACCCAGAGGTGCAGAATTGCCATCACATTTGCCATTTCTGAAATGTGATACAAGAAGGACAATTAGAAGTGTGCCACCTGTACACATGACAAATGTTTCCCTATGTGACTATGTGTAAGTTTCCCCAATAAAAGCCCCTTGCGTTCTTCCCCCCCCAGGTGGCTTATTTTATTTATGTTTTAATTATTTATAAATTTATTCATATGTGTATACATTGTTTGGACCTTCTCCCCTTCACCCCTCCTTCCAGGCAGAACCTGTTCTGCCCTCTTCTCCAATTTTGTTGAAGAGAAAACATAAGAGATAATAAGAAAGATATAGCATTTTTGCTAGCTTGAGACAGAGATAGCTATACAGAGAGATTCCTAGCATTGCTTCCATGCACATGTGTATTGCAACCCACATTGGTTCATCTCCACCAGACCTCTTCACTACTGCCCAGTCACCTTCCCATAGTGGCCTCTGTCAGTTTAAGATTACTACATTTGCCCCTCTACAGTGAGTACATCAACCACATTCAAGTTTTAGATTTCCTTCCCTTTCCCTGTTCCTCCCATGAGCATTCTCCCTTAGTGTGTGACCCATGTCCAATAATATTACTGCATTTGTTTTGGGTCTATAATCCACATATGAAGGAGAACATGCAATTTTTGGCCTTCTGAGCCTGGCTAACTTTGCATAAGATGATCTCCAGTTCCAGCCATTTACTTGCAAATGACAAAATTTTATTCTTCTTCGAGGCTGAGTAAAATTCCATTGTGTATAAATACCACATTTTCTCAATCCATTCATTGGTGGTGGCTCTTGCTTTCTTTGCTCCCATTTGTTATTTGCAGCAAGTATAAACCTCTCTTCACTCTTATCTCACAGCTGGGCTTATCAGCTTGGCCCTCAGCAAAGGGGTTTAGTTACAAAATTGGCACCCCAGATGGGACTTCTTTCTTGAAGGCTTGTGGGCCTTTGCTACTTGGATTCCCATAGGAGAAGCAGTGGGTAATGACAGCTCGGCCTAGGATAGCTATCCTATATTGCTGGAGGTAGTTCCTGAGCAGAGAGGGGATACATTGTTTTAGTGCCTGACTTGCTGGCCTTGCACTGTCATCAGTTCAAGCAAACTGAGTGGTTGCTCTGAACCTTTCATTTGGAAGTTTCTCTGGACCAGTAAGTAGTGTTGGACCCTTTAGAAAGTGAGCCATAGCTTTTAGTTCAAGAAAGTGCAAGCACCAGAGCATTCAGGGAAGCAGCGGGGAGGGAGGAGGTCAGTGAAAAAAAACACTATCTTTCTGGCTTGGAGAACCAGAAAATTAAATGCAGGGAAGCTGTTGTTGCTGAATAGAGTGGGGGATCCTAGAAGCAAAAGAGTCAGGGAGGACATTAAATTCTGCCTCCCACATGTGCACAGCTTAAGCACAGACTCAGCACTCCAGCTAAAGACCAAGGTCTGAAGTAAGATAGAGATATCAACCAAGAAACAGTTTGTAAATCAAACCCAAGCCACTAAAACAAAGGAAACCACATTCACCAGAGAGAAGTGAATCTTCTCAGAAGACTCTCCATCACTTGATATTCATATTGTCCCTGCTACCATCCAAAAACAAGATACATAGGAAATAATGAATAAAGAACATGTTAAAAACAGAGAAGAAAATAAACTGAGAGCCACCCTAAAATTATCTGCAGAAGGAGAAGGAGGGAGAGGAGGAACAGGAGGAGAAAAAGGAAAAGAAAGAAGAAAGAAAATTTCACCAGAGTAAGAAATATTTTTAAAGAAGAGGCAAGCAGAATGCAAGGACTGAGAAGTGCAAGCCATGAAAGAAATGTCATGTTAAAGATAAGCAGGGTCTCAGGAACACCACAGCTACACTGTTGGAAGCTGGAAATATGGAGCGAGTGTTGAAATCTTCAAGAGAAAAATGGCATATTATACACAGAAGAGCAAAGAGTGAATGAACAAATATCAGAAACTAGAAACCAGATGCCTGGAAAATTTTTAATTGATTTTTAAAACCCTATTTACACAGAATTATGTTCAACAAAAATATTCTTTAGATGTGAAGGTAGAAGGTTAGAGGTGTAGCTCGGTGGTGGGGCACTTGCTTAGCATGCAAAAGGCCCTGAGTCCCATCCCCAGCACTGCAAAAAAAGTAAAATCAAGGCATTTTTCAGATGAAATCGCTCAGAAAGTGGCTAGTCACCAGCAGATCTGCTCTACAAAAAAAATACTGAAGGAACTTCTTTAAGTTGAAGGAACAATAACAGGGTGAAAACAGAACCAGAAATGATATACAAATGTGCAACTTTACAAATGATATACATCTGTGCAAATCCAAAACTCCATTTTTTGTGTCATTCCACCTAATTTTTAATAAAAACACTTTAACCAAAATTTGTAATATTTCTAGTGAGTTTAAAAATGTGTGTTGGTGTCATATAGCATCTGTACATTATAAAGCACAAAGGTAGGAACACGAGTCAAGATGATGCCACATCTTTTACACAAAGTCAGATATTATTAACTATAAATAATCTGAAAATTCAAATAGATAAGTTATAATTTTAGAGCAACCACTAAAATATGTAATTAATGAATTAATATACAATAAATGTAATTAAGTATAGCTGAAGAAAACCAATAGGAAGATTAGAATCCAATTCTAAAAACATTCATGTTCTTTTTTAAAAGCAGGAAGGGAGGAATTGATGAACTAAAAACAAGGGAGGCAAGTAGAAGACAAAATAAAATGGGAATCTCAAATCCAATATTAAAATGATTGCAGTAAGTATTAATGGACCAACTACTCCAATTAAAAAGAAGATATTAAACAAGAGGAGGGAACATTTGAAATTCAATGTAATAGATTACTTCATTGTAAGATGTAACATTATCTTGATGAGCTCTGTAGTAGACTATTAGTAGAATGAAGGACAAAGAACACTTGATATTCTCAGTAGACCGAGAACGTGTCTGACAAAATCCAATACATGTTTATGATGGAAACACTCCACAAACTAGAAAAAGAATTGCAACTTCATAAAGGTCATCTATAGAAGGCTACAAACATCGTGGAGAAAGATTGAATACCTCCCAAGATCAGGAACAAGGCAGAATGTCTGTTCTTGCTACTGTTATGCAGGTGTGTAGTGAATATTGACCCAGGGAAATTAGGCAAGGAAAAGTAAAGCCATTCAGAATGAAATGAAGAAGAAAAATTATCTCTTGTTACAAATGACATAATTTGTATGCATGTACTCCTTAGCAATCTACTATAAAAAATTAGAACGTTAAAACATACGTCAGTATAAAGATTTAACGTACAAATGTTCATAACACCTTTGCATGTAGTAGTGATCACTGGAAACCAATCAATGCCGGTTAATACATGAATGTATCAACAAATTGTAATTATGTCTTCTATCTACATCTCTAGATAGATACAGTAGTGATCACTGGAAACCAATCAATGCCTGTTAATACATGAATGTATCAACAAATTGTAATTATGTCTTCTATCTACATCTCTAGATAGATACAAATATCACATACGTACTTGGACAGGTTATGAAATTCTATGTAACAACAGAAAGGCGTGAACTTCTGATGCCCTCGATGACATGGATAAATCTCAAAATAACTATGACAATTGAAAAAGTAAAAAAAAAAAAAAAAAAGAGCTCATACAGTATGATTCCATTTGTTGATTGATTAGTCTGTTTCTGAAGCACTGTGGGTTTAATTCACCACCTGAGCCATGCCCCACCCTCTTGCTTTTAGTTCATTATTCAAGTAGGATCCTCTGCTTTTGCCCAGGCCAGGATTGCACTGCCATTCTCCTACCTTTGCCTCCTGTGTAGCTGGGATTCAAGACAAGTAACACCTCAGGGTTTTTTAAACATAGAGTCCTGAAATTGTTTTGCTTGAGCTGGCCTCAAAACACCATCTTCCTATCTCTGCCTCCTGAATAGCTGAGATTGCAGGCATGAGCTGCCACACCCAATTAGTTTCATTTATTATTATTTTTAAGCCCAGAAAATACATGAGGGAGATGAATAAGAAAGAGGAATTGCTGGGTACTGGTGGCTCACACCTGTAATCCTAGCTACTCAGGAGGCAGAAATCAGGAGGATTGTAGCTCAAAGCCAGCCTGGGCAAGTAGTTCTGTGAGACCCTATCTAAAAAACAACTCTTTACAAAAACCTTTACCTGGTGGAGTGGTTCAGGATGTAGGCCCTGAGTTCAAGCCCAAGTACCACACCCACAAAAAAAAGGAATTACAAAGGATTATAATGAAACCTTTGGAAATAAAGGATACGTTCCATGTCTTTGTTGTGATGATAGATTTTCTGCAATGCATACATGTCAAAAATTATCAAATTGTGCATTATAAACCCATGCAACATACAGAATGTTAATTGCACATGTAAAAACATTATAATGTAAACAATAAAATAAGTAAGGAAACTTACTGATTTGAAAATTGTTCATCACCTCTCTAAAGAATCC
Source organism: Castor canadensis (assembly GCF_047511655.1). Taxonomy (NCBI): domain Eukaryota; kingdom Metazoa; phylum Chordata; class Mammalia; order Rodentia; family Castoridae; genus Castor; species Castor canadensis. Next base: position 11,378,249 of record NC_133388.1, on the reverse strand, counting down.
ACAGCCAAAAAAAAAAAAGTAAAGGAAAATTTAAAACTATTTTAACTGAGCATTGATGAAAATACAATTTCTCAAAATTTGTGAGAAGATGCAGCTAAAATCATGCTTAAATTTCACACTTATAGATGTTATATTTAAAAGAAGACCTATAATCTGAGTTCCCACATTACAGAGGAGGTGAAGACATAATTGTACAAAAACTATGTGTAAACAGGAGAAAAATGATAACAGCAAGAGTAAATGAAATAGAAAATTTATAGTAAAGTTTGACTTTTGAAAAGATTGAGAACATAGATAAGCTTCTAGTTAGACTATTGAAGGAACAAAGGAGAAGCCATCAAATCGTAATGCTAAGGAAGAAAGAGGGACATCACTACAGATCCTACAGCCTTGAAGAGGAAATTATGGACCACACCGTGCTAAAAACCTAGATGAAATGATCAAAATCCTTGCTAGACAAAAGTAACTAAAATTGACCCAATAAGAAACAGAAAAATTGAATAGTCCAATATAAATGAAATTGTTGAGAAGAAAACTATTCCAAAAGAAAAACTAAATGATAGATTGTGTTCTTGGTCAATTTAAGCAAACATATAGCAGACAAATAATATCAACTCTATACAAGTTCATTCAGAACATAGAAGAGGAGGGAAATCTCAACTCATCTTACAAATCAAGAATTACTAAACCAAGAGCAAATAAAGACATCACAAGAAAAGAAACTATAGTCATATATTTACGTTTCCTGAATCTAGATGTAAAATCCTTTTCAACACTAAAAAACTGAATCAGTATGTACAATCAACAATATGTCATGACAAACTGGATTTTGGCCCAGTAATGCCAGGTTGAACTAAACATCAAATATTAATCAATGTAATTTATCAGAAAAAGAATATAAGAGAAAAACTTTTTGAAAACTTTAACAGATACAAAATTAAATAATAAAAGCCTTCAGCAAACAAAGAATTGAAGGAAACTCCCTCAATCTAAGTAAGGGTATCAATAAAACTCCTGCAGTTAGGAACATTCACAATGGTGAAGGCTCAATATTTTATATCAATGATAGAAACAAGATAGGAATATCTCCTTGCTTATGTTCAGCACTGTACTGTAGGACCTAAATAGTACAGTTAGCCATAAAAACAAAAAAAAAGCAATTCATATAAATTGGAAAGGACGAAATAAAAACTTCAATTGCTATGATAAAATCCTGTACTTAGGAAATCCTAAGGAATGTACAAAACAAACAAAATCCCAGACCTTAGCAATGTAACAGAATATTCAGTCAATATAAAAATAAGTCTAGTAAATTTCTACTTGCTAGGAAGAAAACACAGAGAATTACAAAATTTTGTAAGGAGAAATGAAAAATGACCTAAATAAATACAGAGATACCCAGTGCTACTACAATACAAATATTCTCAGGTTCATTTCTCTTAAAAAAAAGATTTCCAAGCCAATTTTATAATTTCTATGAAAAAGCAGAAGATTTAGAATGGCCAAAATAATTTTCAAGTGTAGAGCCTGGTTGACATTTACACTTGCTGAGCCCAGTGCACACCATAAAAGTGCAGTAAGAAGTCAGCTTAGTTTGGGTATAAGAACAGGCATATGTGGATAAAGAATCCAAAAACAGAGCCACACTTGAAAAGCTAACTTTTTTTTTAACCAAAGATGCTTCCATGGCTTTTTAATGAGGAAATGGGTTGGTTTTTAGCAATAAGAGCAACTAGATTGTCAGCATAAAAATGAACGTTGATATTTACCTCACACCATGCAAGAATTTAACTTCACATGAATTATAGACTTAAATATGTACGCTGAAACCATTAAGGATCTGGAAGAAAATCTCTGTGACAATAGGTTCAACCTTAATTTCTAAAACAAGAACAAAAGCACGTGCCATGGAGAAAAAAGTGCTAGGGGAGACTTAATCAAAATTAATAAAATTTCATCTTTAAGGACACATTTAAGAAAATGAAAACCTGTGCCAGAAACCAGATCTTTGAAAATCATGTATTGGACAAAAACTTACATGGAAATTGTGTAATTATTCTTATCCTTTGACAAGGAAATGAACAAACCAATTGAAAAACTGCCAAACTGTTTGAGCAGATACTTCATGAAGGAAGGTATATGAATGACCCATAAGCACATGAGAAAAAGGTTAACATCAATAATTACCAATAAAAGTAAAAGTAATTACAGAAATATTCTATTCCTATCACTTAAAACACATAATGAATACTTTACATAAAGTAGTATGTGTGAAGTATAGCAAAATATAAATGTTTGCAAATACATAGACTTGTGCATATAGTACACATTATTACATGTTATCTGGCAATGGTAATAGAACATGTGTGGGTATTAAAATTAATATATATCATATAGATAAAAACTTGCATGAAAACTATGGACACCAATATTCAAAATCAAGATTTTTGAGGAGTAAAGCAGTAGATCGATCACTAGGATAGTGTCCTATTTTTCTAATAGTTAATTCTTTAAAGCCTGTTAGAATAGGGTGTACTCAAATGAATATGTATATTATTATACAAATCCATAATCCTTTGCCTGGAAACTTTGGGGCAGATGGTTTCATATTTTAGAAGGTTTTTTTTATATTTTAGAAGAGTAACATGATCCATGTACTGGATCTGACTTAACAGCCCCAGCAGGATCTACAGCAGCAACCTGTAGTTAAACATAGGAATATTTCTGCTGCAGGAGATAGGAATATTCACACAACGAGGGCTCCGAGAACCACTATAAATAGTCCCGTTTCAGCTCAGGTCAAGGTCTGCTGCCAAATGAGTTTGCCACAAACTTTTTCAAAACTGTGGTTTGCAAAACTTCTCAGATTTGGTGTTGCTGATAGGGAGCTGCCTGCAGTAGTTTAGGGTAAGTTTAATATGCTACATGATGTAATTAGATGAAACGGATAGACCTCTAGACTGTGTTCTCTAGTTTCCTACACAAATGGCTTAGACATAAAAATAAACAGTTCTCAAGAGCTCGAGCCCTCTCTCTTAGACATCTTCCCTTAATCGCTGCAGAGAACCCTCTCCCGACACACCTAGCACTGCATCTTCTTGACTGGGCTCAGGTTCAAGTTCAAGTTCCAGTGGGCTCTCTGCAGCCCACACCACCATTCTCACCCCACAGCATGATGGGCCCTGGCATCGCTTTCTCCTTTCACAACCCGCTCTTCTGAGTTTTTAGTCTTTACATCTGCAAGTGTTCAAGGCTAAATTTAAACTTTGCTTGTTCTGCTTCCTCCCAATATGCTCGGCAAAATACTGCCTGGCTGTTTAAGTCTTTGACTTAGAAGTGGCTTTTATCTGATGTCTGATCTGGCCAGTTTCCCTATAACCTGCCTGTGCTGCTCTGGTGATCATCTTGGGTTGTCATCAACATACTCTGGTTGCTGTGGTGATAACGAGGTCATTGAAAACCCCTTTCAGAGTAAGAGTCCCTTTCTTGTGTGTGTCCAGCTTGATGACATATTCCACCATTCCTTCACGGGATGATACTGCCTATGTAACATCCTCAGATGTCCCCCAGGCAGCAGCAATGGCATAGAAGGCAATTTACTTTTTCTTGCCCATACTACAAGCATCACTTGTTCCTAGATCTGGGAACTCACAGGCCTGTGAAGTTTCAAGAAGAGTTTTTAGATGACCACAGAATTGACAGTTTTGATTTTTAGCTAAGTTGAGCATTAGCATACAACTTCCTATCTGCAGCATTCCCAAAGGAGAACACATTTCAGTCCTTTGGAATAAACTCTGGGTTGGCTTCATGTTTTCCTTTTATCATAGATCAGCAGAAAATTTCTTTCACAGTGTGTGGCACATGACTGTGTTTATGGACCACTGGACAAACACCCAGTTAGTGATGAGCGTATGCCCATCCACACACTCTGAAATTGCCACTAGATTTTCTTCGGCTAGTTAGCAAGTTGTTGACAAGTTAGAAAGTGTATAGCTAAAGACAAACATTTATAGAACATTCAACACCTTTTCCCTTGAGGTGAAAAGAAGAAACAGCATTCACACCAAAGATCCAAGTTTTTAAATAGCTCTGATTTCATTCCTGTAAGCCTCCTTTTAGCCATCTGAAATCACCTTCCAGTAACGTGAAATGATCAGATATGCAAGAAAGAGTTATGTATATGGGGTTTCTTTGCAATGTTATACACACACACACACACACACACACAGGCAACTTCCTAAACTGTCAGTTTTGCAGAAATAGGTAAATAAATTTTGAGACATTTTATCTGTATTTTATACATATAAATGTATATTATATGTATACATTAGTATAGATTTGTGTATATTTGTGTATATAGTTTGGATCTGCAATGTCCCTATAGGCCCATGTATTAAAGGTTTAGTCCCTAGCTTTGGGCTACTGGAAGGTGGTGGAACCTGTAAGAGGCATGGCCATGGGAGGTTTTAGGTCACTGGAGTCATGACCCTCAAGGGGCTGTGTGATGCCAGTCTCTTCTTTCTTTCAGTTTCCAGCCATGAGGTAATGGGCCTCACCATCACGTGTTCCTGCCAGGAGGAGCCATGCAACCTCAGACTCAAGGCCTGTGGATCAATCAGTCGTGGAGCTGAAACCTCCAAAATTTTGAGTGAAAATAAACCTCTCCTCTTTTTTTTATTTGAGCAATTAGATTTTTGTTACTATAACAGAAAACTGAATAACAAAATAAGATATGGTAAGCATGCATATGAAATGGTGTCAATGAGGTCTCTACAAACATATATGCTGTTGACAGTGCTCTCCACTAAACTACAGTTCTCATCTACAAACTTTTGGGGTGTCCAAGTTCTCAGAAATTTACATGTATTACTGTTATAAATAGAAAAATATACTCACCTTCATTTTCATCAAAGACTATCATGATCTGAAGCTACTTTAGCTACCCTTGGAATTGAGACATCTTCCCCTACATTTTTCTCTGTCTGCTATATCTAGTCCACTCATTTTACAGTCTCACTATCTTATAAAAAGCTAAAACTTGTGGTGAGTCTTAAAGTCCTGATGTAAGAACAAATCTGCTAAAACTTCATTAATTCAAAGCTACCTATTAAAATTTTGAAAGAGTTCAGGTAGTTTTTCACCTACATTTCCTCTATATCTTGGTTGGGTAGGAAATGAATAGAATAAGACTTAATGAAGAGGCATCCTATAACACTTTCTTCAAGCCCTGGCAGCATAGATTAATGTTTTAATTGTGTGCGGTTCTTCCCTATTCATTTTATAATTGGTCTCCCATGTAGGTCTCATGGGATGTACTTCTTCACCAATTCAAGACAAAATATGGCAAAGTTATTCAGTTCATGAACTGAAATCAGTCTGTTTGAGTCTTGGTCCCATGTCTCAGTGACTGTATAATTTTGGCAATGTTGCTGAATGTCCTTATCACTTGGTTTTTCATTTGTGAAATACAGGTAATAAGAAAAAGCTCTGGAGTAGAGATTTTGTGAGGACGTTCATTGATTTAGTCATAATTTAGAACAAACGTGTCCTGGACACGATGCCTGTCACTGGAGGTAGAACTGTGAACATGACTGATCAAGGTCCTGCCTTCGTGGGACTTCAATCTGTGTGGAGAGAAAGACAGAAAAGCAATGAGCAAAAGACCACATGGTATGAAGTGCTATAAAAAGTCATAAAAAATAAAGCAGGAGAAGGTAATAAAGAATGGTGGGGTTGTATGCATATTTTAGATGAGATGGTTAATGCAAGCTTCTTCAAAATGAACTGAGAGAAGGTTCTAGAATGCACTCCATGAGGAGGTATCATAGAAAGAGTGGTTTCATGTAGTTTTTATAGGAAGAATTCACTTGTGGTGAGGCGTTTACAGCATTCAGTGCACTGCCTGTACATTTAAGTGTTATACAATTATTAAATAATGATAGAAAACCAGAAAGAAATTTTCTTTCAAAATTGCATGAGACATTATCTTCAAAGACTGCCACTCACCTGTCTTTGAAGAATCCTCCAGAAGTTACTCACCACTCTGTCTTTTTTTCTTCCTTCCCTCCCTCCTGCCCCTCACTTTCTACCCTTCTTTTTATTGACCTCGGTTGCACAGACCAAGAACCGTTGGTTCATGACATGCTCTCATGCATCTAGTTAGCTATATAGATATTTTTAATCACTTGCGACCATAATCCCACCTTTTGAAGTGAAATTCAGACCTGGGAATCACTACATCTAACCAAATGTCCCCACAAATTCTCGAACCCCTAGTTCCTCTAAGGGAGACATCATCTTCCAGCCTCTGCAGTTCTTTCACTGTCTTTTGTATAGGTTTGGTGCTCTTTTTACTTTACTGATTTTTAAACCTTACAAAAAAAGTTAAAAGTATTTAGGAATTTTTTTCATGTACTATATAGACATGAGTCACAGCAGTTAATTGATTTTAATGGGTGTCTAATCTACCATTTTGTGAAAATACCTCAGTTTATTCTTCTACTTTCTCACTGACAAGGAACATTTATGCTCCTAGATTTTTGCAATTTTTAGTAGTGAGGCTATGATACATCTATATATCTCTGCAACTGTATATGAGCAAGAATTTCTTTAAAGAATATTCCTAAAATCGAATTACTGAAGCTTTTGGTTTATGAAAAACTCAGCTTTAGGAAGTAATGATGAAATGGTTTTCTAAGTATTTGCGCCAATTTTCCCTCTCACCAGTGGTATACAGAAGATCCTGTGGTTAACTCTACGTCTGTCCCTTTAAATTTTCAGGATTTTAATGTATTGTCAATTCCAAACACACAGAAGATGACTTTGTAGTCTTGGTTTTAATTTCCCTATAACCAAGTACATTGAACATCTTTGTATCAGACAGGTTTCCATCACTGTGGCAGAATACCTGAGGATGACCAACTTACAGGGAGGACAGATTTATTTTGACTCACAGTTTCAGAACTTTCAGGCATGGTCACCTGGCTCCACCATTTTGGCCTGTGGAAAGGCAGAATATTATGGCAGGGAGTGTATCGTAGTTCAAAACTATGCACCTCACACCAGAAGCAAAGAGAAAGGAGGGGCCAAGGTCCCAATATTCCTTTTAAGGGCACACTCTTAAGTGACCTAACTTCTTTCCACTAAATCCCGCCTCCTAAAGCTCCTGCCACCTCCACACAGTTCCACGAAACGTTCCAGACGAGATCAGGCATGTTCAGAGTAGTATGGCTGGAGACTTGGGAAGCATTCCACATCCGAACCATCCAAGCACTTTACATGCTCATCGGCATTATTATTCATGTGTGTTTTGCCCATTTTTCCAAAATGCTTCTTTGATTTTTACGCAGATTTTTTGTTTGATGTTTATTGTAAATATATCCTCTTACTTTATAACTTAGCTTTCTACTTTCTCTAAGGTGGGTTTTGATTAATTTTAATAAAAGGAATTTTTACCTTGTTTCATACTTCTGTGTCTAGTTTAAAGGTCTATCCAATTCTTGAGATCCAAGGCATATTTACATCTATTTTAAGGAAGTTAATGTTTTGTCTTACACATGAGCCCATAATTCACCTAGAATTAATTTTGTACATGGTGTGAGGTAGGGGTTCAGTTTTCCATATTTACAAATAGATAACCATTCCCAACGTGACTTTTAAGTATGTTTTCTAATCCTCAGTCTCATATGCTTCTCTGATGTACACCAAAGTTGACTGCACACATGGATGGACTTTCTTATAGCCCATTGGCTAATGTGTTTACCTGTGCTCTATTTTCATACTCCTGTGGTGTCATAATAGCTGATACTATCTGTTATCACTCCTTTCCACTTGTCTCCTTCAAAAGTGCCTGGATAAACTCAAATTCAACCTTATTCATTCATATATATTTTGGAAATCACTTTCAAATTCCATTACTGGAACTACATCAAGTGGATAGGTTGATTTGGAATGAATTGCTATCTTTACAATTTCAAGGTTTCACACTTATTAACATGACATATTTGTCTCTTTATTCAAGTATTAGTTACTATCTCTTATTAAATTTTCTCTAGAGTATTTCTTATAGTTTTCTCTTCTTTGCTTCCTGTAGTTGCTCTAGACTCTTCTTGTGGAAAGAATTCAGCAGATTCATTCCTTCTGAAGCTTGGTCACAATCAAACCAAAAGTTCTCCTGCCTCCACTTTGTCATTTTTCCTCGAGTGATGATTGCTGTCAATGTCAGCATACATTGTGACATGTCACATTCTGTTTTTAATATCCCGTATTCATTTGCTACCGTTTAGATCATGAATCATATGTTCCATGAGAGCTTTTCTGATTGTCTAGCCTCAGTGAGTTTCCCATGATTCCTTGTGCTTAGAGCTTTCACAAAGCCTTCCAAAATTCAATTACACTGACCTAACTACATAGTCATCTCACCATTAGGCTATAAACATGGAAGCAGATTTTGCCACTGGTTTTGAAGCACCTAATATAGTCTTTCATATACAAAATGTTCCTTAAATATTTTTTCAATTAAGCCACCAATGATCTTAGTAATCTAGAGGTCACAGATCTGAGTCTGGGCTAAGTTAACATCATTAAGTGAAAAACTATTCAAACAGAATAGCCAAAGGAGCTAATTCAAGTCTTTCTTTTTCCCTAAAGCAGTGTGAGAACTTGAGTGGACATTTCTCTGTGAGCATCAGTCTTTCCACCTGAGTATAATGGGCATATTTCTAGTTCCTTACCTACTGGAAGATTTTTGAATTTTAAAAGAGGAAAAATATTTGAGAAGAAGTATTTTAGAGATATGAGGATGAGCAGTATAAAGGGTTTTGCTCTCTCTAATCCCACCAACAGTAGCTTCAAAAGCATTTCATAGTATTAACATTCATGCAAGGTCATGAGAAGAGTTTTATATATTGCACAATACGTCTCAAAAAGAATCATAGGTAAGATACGTATATATCTATATCTATCTATATTGAGAGAGAGAGAGTTAGACTTTGGTTGACAAGTAGTCTTGGCTAAGAAACACTAAAAATAAGGCACAAAAACTGTTTTATTTCAAGAATGTAACAACTATTTAAACAACACATTGAAGATTCATTGCAGTCTATTAATTAATAACACTTACAAACACTTCCTTATATTGATTCAATGAAACAACAATCTATACATTAAAGATCCAATTCTATTTTATTTTGCTCCTAATCCCACTTGGGGAGTAAATTTCCTGTCATTAAGCATCAGCTTTCATTTCTACGAAATCCTCAGTTACTTCATCAACAAAGGAAGTCATGGCACCAGCCACAGTGACCACTTTTTCCAAAGAGGGAGAGAGACAGTCCTTCACTAGGTCAGTGGGTTCAAAACTCAGCTCTGAAAAGCCAGCAGATCCTGAGGTCATGGCTCACTTAGGGAATGAGGGCAGCTGGCAGGCAGGAAAAATAATAATTTTAACCAAATTTAATATTACTTTATAATTATGAACTATTACCATTCTGAAATAGGAAAGTGTCAGTGATGTTTCAAGTATGCATGGAAGTAAACATAATAAGCTTACAACTGCCCATGTCCACACCCCCAAACTAGAAAATGAACCAGGTGTGTCTGCTTCTGATTTCAACTCACATAGCAGAGGCGAAGTTGAATTCCCTCTGTTTTCCCCCGCCTCGTCGCCTTTTTCCCAGAAGTCATTAGCATTTTGAAGTTGACATATGTCCTTCCCATCCATATTTTTAACTTGTGCTACATATCTTTTTACTTAACATCAGTTTTTTTCCATACATTTAAAATCTACATGAATGGTCTTACAATCCATCTGTCATTCTTCAACTTGCTTTTATTCCCTCAAAGTTGTTTGAAGATGCATCCGTGTCAATGCACACAGATCCGGTTCATTCTCTTTAACAGCTGTGTCTATAGTCACCAGGGGTCTTGGTTGCAAACAACAGAAACAGAATCTCATTCAATTAGGCAGAAAAGGCTTTAATTAGAAGGATGTTGGGGCTGACAAAGGGACACAGACAGAAAGTCTTAAGAAATATTCTCAGATCAGGGAGGGAGGGATAGAAGCCAAGGAGCTGAAACCATTGGAAGTGTGGCTGCTGAATTGCTTGGCATCTCCTCTGCCTTGTGCTGGTCACTAGCGTGGCAGGGAACCAGCGCCACTGAGCTGTGCATGTCACCTGTCACATCACCTTGGTGCACACACTGACCCTCCTACCACCATCATCATTCCAATGTCCCATTGGTTCTCTTCCTCCTCAGGGGCCTTTCTCACCCTAAGGACAGGAGACTGACTGTTCACCTTGGGATCATATCTGTCCTATTGCTGCCAGGAAGCCAGAGGAAGGGGCAAAAGTATATATGCACATCTACTTTCTACCTGCAGCTTGGAATAATGAGATACTGGCTATCAAAAGAGGTGGTTGGCTCTTGGGATTATCATTTCTTTCAGTTTTGTCTCTCTAACAGGAGTCAGATGGTGTCTGGTGTTTGTGTTTGCCTTTCCCATTGGGAAAGGAATCTACCATTCTGTAGGATTTTCTCTTCCCTGATGTGCTGGTCTTAATCCTAGTCTCCCTTGTTCCTGTTCTGCTGAGTCTTATTACATTGCAGGGTGAGTGCACTTTCTCAGGCCAAGATATAATCCTGATGGGGTAAATAGTTGCAGTTATATCTCCCAGACTTTCTCTCCCAACTGTGTTTCTGGGTTTTTTTTTTTTTATTTTTAAACAGCTTTATGGAGATAATATTTACATGAAATAAAACTCACCAGTTTGAAGTATATTATTTGATAAACTTTGACCAAGATCCATAGTTAAAATTATAGCATAGTCTATTTCCATTGCCCCAACAGTTCCAGGATGCTCCTTTGAAATTTCTCCTTTCTCAACCCTTAGCAAACACTGATCTCATTCTTGTCTTATTTTTGGACAATTTTATGTAATGAAATCATAGAGTATACTCTTCAGCACCCCACTGCTTTTCATTGCTGAGTAGTGTTCTACTGTGTGCCTGTACTGCAACTTGTTTAATCCACTCACTGGCTGATGGTTATTTGGGTTTTTTCCACTTTTTTCTGATTATGAATAAGCTACTATAAGTAACAGTCAAGTATAAGTTATGGGAGAGACAAAAATCCCACCCCCATCCTTTTAGGACCCCAATGATCTGAAGATTAAATTGACTTAAGATAGATTAAAAGGAACAAAACATGCAAGTCCATTTAACACACATTTTACATGGCACAGGAACCTTCCCAAAGAAATGAAGAGCCAAAGAAGCAGCCTGCATCATTATACAAAGAACTGAACAAGGAATAGTAAGCAGTAAAGAACCAAGTGAATTGTGTGCCAACACTCAAAACACAAGCTGGTTTGTTTTGTTTTGTTTTGTTTTGTGGTGGTACTGGTATTTGAATCCAGGATCTCACACTCACTAGGCAACCACTCGGCAACTGAGCCACATCCCAGGTCTTTGTTGCTTTGGTTTGATTTTCAAGTAGAGTCATGTACTTTTGCCCAGAGCTGGCCTCAGAACTTGATCCTCCTACCTCTGCTTCCTGAGTAGATGGGATTATAGACATGTATCACTATGCCTGGTTTACACTACCAATTTTAATAAAGTCTGCATAGGATTACCTTGGGCTCTACTCCTTGAGGATGAAGGTGCTGCAGATTTTACAAGGGAATTTCATCTTCAGCTTTTAGAAACAGCACTATGTGTCAGAGGGATCTTTTTGCACCTGCTCTTCTCCAATAAACTTAAGTAGCCATGTGCTAGAAAGGAATACTTCTAACGGCTTTGGGGTCCTGTGTGGACATGTTTTCATTGTTCTTCTGTCTCTGACACTTGGTATTTTGACACATTTTAAATGGAGCATTTCTTTTTTTTCTTTCTGGTGGGACTGTAGTTGGAACTCAGGGCTTCATACTCACAAAGCAGACGCTCTTCTTGAGCCACACCTCCAGTCCATATTGCACTGGTTATTTTGGAGATGGGATCTTGCAAACTTTTTGCCCATGCTAGCCTTGAACCATTATCCTCCCAATCTCAGCATCCCAAGTAGCTACAATTACAAGCATGAGCCACCAGAGCCCAGCTTGACTCATTTGAAACAGAACCTTTCTAATAAGTGTGTGCTGTCTTTTTAATTATAGTTTCAACTTAGTTTTTCCTAAAGATAAATGATTTTGAATGCTATTGTATGTATTTATTTACGACTGCTGTGTCTTCTTTGGCGAAATGTCTGCTCAACTCTTACAGCCGCAGTTTTCAAAACCAGTTTATTTTTCTTCTTATTATTAAGTCATGGGGGTCCTTTACATATTCTGTAGGCTAGCTTTTTGTCAAACATCTGTTTTGCAAATATCTCTCTGATTCTGTGCCTTAACACTGACTTCTGAAGAGCAAAAGTTTTTAATTTTTATAAAGTTCCATTTATGACTTTTTCCTTTTAATGCTTATTTTGTATGTTCTTAGACATTTTTGCCTACCTCAAGGTCATAATTTTTTTCTCATAGAAGCTTTACAGCTTCAGATTCTCTTTCTTAGGTGCATGACTCACCCCAAATTCATTGTTTGAAGGGTGTGAGGGAAGGGTCGGGCTTGGTTGTTTTCAATCTGGACATCCCATTTTTCAAGGACCACTTGTTGAAGAGAGACTGTTTCCCTTTTCAATTACTTTGGCAGCTTTGTTGAAATTCAATTGACTGCATATGTGAAGGTCTATTTTCCCACTCACTATTATTTCCCATTCATCTATTATGTCTGTCTTTACGCCAATAACACAATGGCTCAGTGACGGTTGCCTTATTATAGTAAGGCAGGATAAGTCTCAGGTAGGATAAGTCTCCAACAGTTGTTCTAAAGTACTTCATATTTCCATAGAAATTTTAGAATCAGTTTGCCAACTACAAAAATTCTCCTCTGATTTCAATTACTCTATAGTTGGATTTAGGAATATAAGATCAAGTGACACTCTTGCAACCCACTGTGTTTTATAGCTCCATTTATTTAGGTTTCTTCGAGATAACTCAACAGTGTTCTGTTAAATTTCTCCCAATGCATTTTGTGTTCTTGATGGTCTATCAAATGGTATTGGTTATTTAACTTTTGATTTTTAACTGTTCATGACTAGTTTGGGAAATACATTGGGTTCTCCTATAATGACTTTGTCTTCTGTGACCTTGTTAAATTCACTCATGATGGATCTTAAAATATTTCATAGAATTCTCCACATAGAAAACCATGTTTACACAAATAGAGACAAGTTTACTTCTTTCTTTCAATCTGGGCTCTTTCATCCTCTTACCTGATTGCACAAGCAAGGACTTCCAGTTTAGCACTACATAAGAATGATGAGCACGGACATTGTCCCTTGTTCTGGTGTCGCCATCAGCATGAGGTTAATGTTGTTTTTGCTAGAGTCCCCTTAGCAGAATGAGAAAGCTCCCTCCAATAGCTAGTTTGCAAAGATGTTTTATCAAGGGTAGGTATTAAATGTATGCTCAGTGCATGTATTGAAATAATTTATTTTCTTTTAAGCCTACTTTTGAAATGAATTGATTGATTTTAGAATGTTAAATCAAGCTTGTATTGCTGGCTTAACCCCCCTTGGCTATGATGCACTAACCTTCTGTGTCTTATTAGTCCATTTTTGTTTTAATGATGAAATACGTAAAGCAGGCTGCTTTAGAAAAAAAAGAAGTTTATTTTGGCTCAAGATCCTGGAAGTGCAAGGTCTAAGGGGCTCACCTGGTGGTAGCCTTCTGATGGCAGGGTCCTGACGGAGTGCAGAGAAGTATGTGGAAAAAGACAGGGAGCACACGTGTGGATGTGGATGTTCCCACTCTCCCTCTTTTATGGCAACGAGGATTCAATCTGGAGCTCCCATCAAATGATCTTATCTAATTCTAATCACTACCAAAGGCCCATCTATAAACACTGTGGTCAGATTAGGCTTCCACTCCCTTGATGTCCATGGGACTAAGTTTCAACACAGGAAATTTCGAAAGACAAACTGTACCCAAACCATAGCTGTGTGTGTTGTTGGATTTGATTTGCAAAAAATATTTTTCTTCTGAATTTTCATATGCATGTTCTTGAGGGATTTGTTCTTTACTGTTCTTTGAGTGTGATACCTTTGGTTATAGTTTCATGATAATGTGAAAATAAAGACAGAGACTGGAGCCATGCTTTTATAAGACAAGGAATAGCAAAGATGCCAGCAAGCCACAGAAGCCAGGGGACAAGCAGGCATGGAGCAGATTTCTCCTGCACAGTGATACTTATTGACACCTTGAAAGAATAAATTTCTTCTGTTGCTTAGGCTCCTGTCACTGTGGACATAGAAAACTCATGCAGAATCTTCATCTTATAGCTGGGAGCCTTCATGCTGAGTGTTCATGCTTGGCTTCAGGAAACACACACATGCTCACACACATATATGTGTTCATACATACATGCATACACAGTGGAGAAGTGCTGCCTTATATATGGAATTTTTAAAAAGCCCTCACCCCTGTGGAAGATCTTCCCAGTTAGTGGATTTTAAAGAGAAAGATCTGGCTGGGTCAGGAAACTTGAGTTTGGTATTAATTTTGACTGAAGTCTTAGAAGCTGGCTTTTTGTTTCCTCCTCCTGATCTTACTATTTTGATCAGGTCTCAGTTGACTGGCCTTCACATCTTCAAAATATTTTGTCAAACCAATCTGTATGTACATGGACATAATTAATTTGATTGCCCAATGCTTATTAATCAAAGACATATATAACAGGATATGCAACAAAATCACTTTCCCTAAATTCCTATGATGTCACCAGCAGCCAATCAAAGAAGAAAAGGACATTCTTGCGGATTAGTTCTAAAGCTTATAAACAGCTGGACCAGATGAGCAGGGGCCCAGCAGGGTGGACTCATGTGGCCGGGGGCCAACGTCTGCCTGGAACACCCCCTGTGGCCTTCTGAGTGGAGTCTGGTGGCAGGGAGTCCCTTTCGTTTGGCCTGAGTGTCAAGGGGCTGCAAAATCCAGGAATAAGGTGTAATCCTGCCTCTCTGCAGTCCTGCTGCAGCTGGGTGGGTTTTCCCAGGTTGGCCAGTATGGGTGGAGGGACTGGAAAGGAACAGAGCAGGTCCCAAGAGACCAGTGACTGGCTTGGCTAGATAGCTGCATGAAACTCCAGGTCCCATGATAGTCACTGAATAGCAGAAGGGATGCAAAGTGGGGCTGCATTAGTGGCTCATTTTGTGATTACCTACAGTATGGGACCCCCACCCCTTCCTTAATCTTTGCACAAGCTCTCAACACTTCCTCCATCTTTGCACAAGCAGTGGGCCACCTCAAGCATGCTATCATTTTGTCCTTGGGTAAGTCACCTAAAAACTCTGCTCCTTGTTCAATGGAGATGATTGGTGCCTACGTTCCTGACTCATGGGGTATTTATAAAAGTCAAGTTAGGAGAATAGGCATGAAAACTTCAGTGTTCTGAAATTCAGCACGTATGCGCTGGGCACTCCTAGTCCTTGTTAATTTATTCACTCTACAATGACGCTGAAAGTTCAGAGAGGTGCCAGGCCACAAACCAGATGCCAGAAACAGAGAGACAGGAGTCCACAGTCCAAGGAAGAACAGAGAAAACTGCACCACTTTGTCACATGTGTCCTGTACTCCCATGGCACAACACAGCAGGGGGAGTCTGTACCACACCTTGCAGAGGAGATGTCTACAGCAGCACCAGCCTTGCTCTGAACAGGAAGGGATACCCTCTCTGGGACATGGCCAGTTACCTTTCTTCAAGTCTCCATCTTAGCCTGTCAACAGCATCCTGGTCAGGAACAAAAAGACAGGGCTGTGCTTCACGATGCTATCAGTGACAGGGAGAGAAAACTGTGACCAGTCAGCCATGTTCCTAAAGAAAAAAAACAGGTAGCCTCTACCCCAAAAAATCCTAATCTTTCATTGCTATTTTTGTTAACTTTCCTTGGAGCTGTTTGCCATTCAGTTTTGAGAATTTTTCTAGAAAGACAGGAGGGGCATAAAAGTGAGAGCACTGTTTGCTAGGCCTGAGCTTTCAAGTTCCTTTTCCTTTTCCCCTCAGTTCTGCAGTACAGATTTACCAGGCCCTCATCATGTACCTCACCGCTGCTCAATTTCCTCACCCACCCTACACCTGTGTGGAAAAGAGGCTGGGAAGAGCACAGCCACATTCACTCCTGCATCTGGATGAGCAACTGGATGTTTTTAATCCACTGTGAACAGGATTTTGAGCTGATCAAGTAGCTGAGCCCTACTAGTTCAGCCCTTGCCGAGTGAGTGGGTTTCCAACAAGTCACATGATGGGCACTCTGTCTATGATCTTCATGGGAGCCCCAGGGAGAAATGTGAAGGCACAGCGATCCCAAGGAGAAAGAGAAAACAAACCATAGGAATGACTTTGAGGCACCATCCTCCAGTGTCGAAAACGTCTCCCATGGGCAGAAGAAGATGCTGTAGTTCTCCAACATTCTCTTTCACCCTGAGACTTCACTCACACATCAGCACTGTAGCTGGGGACCAGGTGTTGGCTCCAATGGACAGGTGAGGAAAGATAAGCTGCTGATGGAGGAAAGGAGACTAGAAAGCAGACTGAGTTCTGTCCGGCTGGCCAGGCTGCTGGCAGAGCCTTGCCTGGAAAGATCAGACGTAGCTCACAATGCAGGAAGCTGCTCCCCTCCCAGGGGCTGGGTGGCTTGGCAGGGAGGCGGCCAACTGCTCAGTTGGCTGAGGAGATAATAATGCTTAGAGCTGTTTATCAACCATCTTTGAATGGCACGCTCTGAATTCCTAATTAACTAACATCCGTGCTCTGTAGCTCCTCTAAGAGGCCGATGGTATCAGGTCACCAACACTCCACATGGGCCTATCTCTCCCCAAAACCTGTGCTCAGTGCTTGATAAATAGAACTTCCTGACGACAATAATTAATGAATGGAAGGAGAGGAAGGGGTAGGCTTTGTGAACTGCCCTAAATCCTCAGAGCTCCCAAGAATGAAACTTGAGTTTTCTGCCAAAGGGAGGTCTGTGTGGACAATGTGCCTCGAAGAAAGTGCCAGGGATGCTCAGCTGCTCTGAATTTACCCAGGAACGCAGGGGCCTGCGGTCCTGGGCCACCTGGCACCCAGCTGTTCATAGCATCATGGTCCTAGAATCCAGCCCTGGAAGGGCCACAGAGACCCTCCAGTGTAACCCTTCATTGTACATACTATGCCAGGTCCATCCTACTCCAGAGTAGCAAATGCAGGATGGGGACCCAGGGTATCCCAGAGGACCTGTCTCTCAGTCACATTCCCTGTCTCTTTTGCCTCAGCTACAGCTCACTACTGTCCCCATCCTTCTGTGCAGGCTACTGTGCATATACATACTGCCCTGTACCCAAACACCGTCACTTCCTTTTCCTGTAGGAGAATCCCAAGTCATTAATCAGGATTAGCCCCAGCTCACCTGCGCAGGGAGGCCTTCCTGTACTGTCCCCCACCTCCAGTGCCAAGTTCGTCCCCTCCCTCTATGCAGCTTGCCTGGTTGCATGGCCTCCACCACAACACACCCCACACTGCATAAAGTTCATGTCTATGTTTGAGCCAAATGCTAGAATAGGAACTTCTCAAAGCTTTGGGTGGACTATACCTACCTCTGTCACCCACAAGCCAGGACAAAGCCTAGCAGAAGAGAATTGGTGCCCAAATAATTCCTAGCAAATGAAAGAATTGGTGAATATACAAAGTAATAAATGGTTTGCTTTCTAAATAAAAATGTTTTTATTGTTAATTAATTGGATGTGGCTCTTATTAAAGAGAGGAAGATCTGAGAGCTATCAGGGAGGGGAGAGGTATGCAGGGTACATTCCTTATCCATCTCAGGACACTGAAGAATGGCAAGGATGGCCCAGGGAGCAGCCAGGCTGCCTGAGTAGTGGCTTGGTCTTAAGCAGGGACACTGACCTCTGAGAACTCAGAAACCCAGCAAATGAGGGGGGCAGCTGACCCCTGTCTGCATTGGGACAAGCCTACAGAGTCAGGCCCATACTGAAATGGGATTGGCCACCATGATGTGTCTTCTCCATCAGTGGTTTGCTTCTGGGTCTGCTTCCACTGAAACATGGAGTGATACTGATCTGGTATCAACCAGCCCCAGAGGACTGGTTGGACCAGATGTTTCCATCTCATGGGGGAAATGGTCATCGTGCTTGCTTGAGTCCAGAGATGTACAAGTTTGGAGTCAAATGTTATGGGACTTTTGTATAGTGGTGGCATTTAACTATGCCATGTGGTGAGTGGCTCAGACCACAGGAGTCTCAGCTTCTTTTTTTAAAATATTATAAAAGTGATGGGTTTAATTATGACATCTTCATGCACGTATACACTGTATTTCAATCATATTTACCCTATCATTCTCTCTTGTCCTCCTCCCTCCTCACCCTGTTCCCCCAATCATTCCCTTTTATTTATTTTTTAATGGGGGCACACTGTGACATTTACAAAAGTTCTGACAATATATCACAGTTGAATTCACCCCTCCATCATTCTCCTTTTTCCCCCTCCCCATATTCCTGGAATAGTGTCAGCAGGTCTCACTTTTCCATTTACATACATGTGTATGCAATATTTCCACCGCAGTCACCCTCGTTCACCCTTTCCTTATATCTCCCCCCTCCACTGGTGCAGACACCCCCCTGAGACAGGACCTATTTTGCCCTCCTGTTTTCTGTTTTTGAAAAACAAAATGACATTCTTCTTTTGTTTAAGATAACAATACAGGGAGTTTTACTGTGGCATTTCCATGTATATATGTATTATCACCTGAATTACTTGATCCCCTCTTTTTTTCTTTTTCCTACCTTATTCCCCTTCTTATGGTGATTTCAACACATTTTACATTCATGTCTTCTTGTTTGTTTTTAAATCAGATTTCACATATGAAAGAAAACATATTATATTTATCTTTCTGAGTCTGGCTTATTTTGCTTAATATCATGGTCTCCAGTTCCATCCATTTTCCTACAAATGATACAACTTCATTATCATTTATGGCTGAATAATATTCCACTGTTTCTTTATCCATTCATCAGTTGTTGGGCACCTAGTCTGATTCTACCACTTGGCTATTGTGCCATGGCAAACACAGGTGTGCTGGTGTCTCTGCTCTATGCCGACTTTGATTCCTTTGGGTATGTCTATCCAGGAGTGGTCTGGCTGGATCACATAATAGTTCTATTTTTAGTTTTTTTAGAAATGTCCATATGATTTCTATAGTGACAGCACTAGTTTACACTGTCACCAACAGTGTATAATGATTCATTTTCTCCAGCATCCATGCCAGCATTTGTTGTTGTTTTCTTACTGATTGCCATTCTGACTAAGGAGAGATGTAATCTCAGTGTAATTTTGATTTGCATTTCCCTTATGGGAAATGTTAAACATTTCTTCATGTATACATTGGCCATTTGTACTTCTTCTGAGAACTGTTTGCTCAATTCATTTGTCCACTTACTGATTATTGATTGGATTGTTCTCTTGAGTTCTTTATATATTCTGGATATTAAATCACTTATCAGATTAAAAAAAATAGCTGTCCCCTCACTCTGGTAATTCTTTTCTTAGCTGTACTGAAGCTTTTTAGTTTGATGCAATCCCATTTATCAATTGTTGCTCTTATTTCCTCAGCTATTGGAGTCCGATTCAGAAAGAGGTTGCCTATGCCTATCTACAAGTGTTTTCCTAGAGTACTTCAAAGTTTCAGGGCTTATTCTAAGGCCTTTGATTTATTTTGAATTGATTTTTGTACAAGATGATACACGAGGATCTAGTTTCTGTCTTCTACATGTGGGTAATCTAGTTTCCCAATACCATTTGTTGAAAAAGATATCTTTTCTCCAATATATGTCACATGACACATGATGATGGCACCCTACTGCAGGGGACAGGAGGCTCATCACTGGGATAGTGTCTTTCAGGAATGCAGTGACAACCACTGCTTCACCCAGGCCAAGTGTGCAAGAAAAGCACAGAACATACTTCTCAGATGCATGCCTCCTCCAACTTTCTACCCTGAGTCATTAACTCCAGCCTGCCTTGGCTTCTAGACAGTATTAAAGGCTGCTTTTTCCTTGATGGCTCACAAGAAAGACAACAGAACATCAGTCTCCATCAGCTCATAGCCTGTCTAAAAGATTAAGCAACAAATGTTTGAATTGGAGAAGTCTTCCTTATGTGAAATCTGATACCTATATACACCTACAACTCAATGAGGCAAGTTCATTAACTGCCTGTTGTTTCCTTATAGGTATTTCTAGAATTCAATTCATGAAATGTCATGATGTCCCAAATATATTTCAGTCAAGAGGACCTTTCTGAAATTACAAATATATTTGGGAACCCATAGAATGGTCACTAATGAGATGGGAATTTCTCTATGAAGAAACCTAACAGAAAATTCCATAGATTAGATTCTTGCTGTGGCTATGTAGCAATGAAGTCCCTCCTCCTTGCTTTGGCTTTTGTGTTGTTTGGGGACAGGAGTCTCATCTTAGCTCATGACTGCCTCTCTGAGGTCCCTCACAATGCCTGGTGACACAGTGAGCACCCAGTGGTTGTGTTGTGAAGCCAGGCAGGAAGGATGAAGGAGAGTGGAGAGCCAGGCATCCTCTGAACAGTGATGTCTTTCCTGCTCCTCTTCCTGTTCAGCTCAAACTGGCTGCATTCTGTGACCTTCAGGTGTCACCAGGAACCTCGCTGGTATCTTCTTCTGTACACCCTGCATCTTGCACATCCCCTATCTCTATACAGTAAGCACGGCCCCAGAGTGGCTTCTAAGACATTTGCACATACTCTCCATCCCTCACTTCTTGCCACACCCCCGCACCTGCCTTGGAGGGGTCCACACTCCCTACTGCCTGTATCTAACATGGGCTGCTGCTCACCTGTCCCTGTCCCTTTTGCATGCATGTAGTCTACACACCACCTTCACCTTTCTCCACTTGAGGAATCTCCTCGGATGGATGGGTCCCCTGTGGCGCCACGATCTGTGCCTCACTGTGGAGTGGAGGTTGTCTAAGTCTTGAGAGCTTTGGCAAGGACATGCTTAGCAACAAAGGGGTTGAGTTGAGATTGGAGCCCAGCCTCCAAAAGTATTTATTGAGCCCCTCTGAAAAGTGCTGCCTCCCTGGTTTGACAGTAACCAGGGGACAATTGGGACTTGTTGACAACAAGAAGACTGAGTACTCTTTTCACAGGAGAAGCCTTGTTACACTGTAGCCAGACTCGAAAGTCTTTCTTGGGTTACTCATCTGTCCCCTAGAGGAGCATCTCTGAGCATCTGTCATGTTGTGCAGGCAGTCTTCTGGGTATAGAACCCTTTGGCAGGCAACACAAACAAGGTCCTACTTTCAGAGAATGAGCTGGATGGTCAACCAGCAAAATCTAATGTCACCTCATGAAGTCAGGGAGTGAAGAATGCAGTGCACAGAGAGAGGGCACAGGAGCATGGACTTCAGTACGTCCAGCTGGCCAGGCTTCTCTAAAGAGCCGACATTTGAGCAGCAACTGAGGAAGGATATGGGGGAGCTGTGGGGCCAGGCATCTCGGAAGAACTACAGCAAATGCAACAAACCAGTGGTGAGGCCATGCTCCTCGCTATGCTTGAATAATAAGGAAACTGGACCAGATGGAGGCGGGAGCAGGGTGGTGAAAGGGCCTGAGTGATTAGCAAAGGCACAGAGTGGTCTGAGCAGCAGGCCTGGGAACTGCCGAGATGAGGGCTTTGCATTTACTCTAAGGTGGGCATTATAAGCAAGATGTGACTTAACTTGTATTTTTAAAGTATGGCTTGGAAAGCAGACATGACTAATCTTGAAATCCCAGCTGCCTCACTGTTTCATTGTGTCCAAAAGACAGGTGGTTAGGGGCAGTTGTGAGGATTTTAAAAAACATTTTTATTAGTATATAATAGTTGTACAGGGGGTTTCATTGTGACATTCCCATACATCCCCTCCAGTATTCTCCCTTTTCACCCTCCCCTCCTTAAAATGACTTGACAGGTTTAATTGTCCCATATTCTTACATGTGTAGAAAATGCATCAATTATATTCACCCTCCTTTACCCTTTCCCTTAACATGACCTGTTGTACATTCCTGTTCTTCATTGTTTACACTTCTATTCATTGTTCAGTGGGATTTTGCCTTGGTATTTTACCTGTGAATATATTGTATATACTTTTTTACACCTGATATCTTATGGGGATCTGTCCTGGTAGAAGAGAATAGGCACTGGATTGCCCTCCAATACACTCTCACAAGTCTCTGTGCCTACTCATATGTGTGGGTAGTGTGATAGGAAACCCCTCTTCCTGAAGGACAGCCCTCCTGGTAGCTACTGAGCCTCCATCTTCAGTGTGCAGTATGTACTCACTTGTGTTCCACATACAGCTGTGACAAGAGCCATTCAAACTCTCGCTCCTGCTGCACCCATCCATCTGGACATCCTGAGATGGCCAGTTTCATTTTCTTGGATGCAGCTCACAGGGCCCAGGCCGTCTATCAGTGGAAGGGTAACCTGGCAGCCACCAGGGCTCTTCCACATCTTACTCCTTTCTAACATGATGACAATGCAGTTGTCTTTTCCTGTTGCTGCTTCTCAGAGTCATGGTTTTGCAGCAGACAGAATCTGGTGCCCTGGGACAGTGTCTGGTCCACTTTCATCAAACACTGACAAGTCACACCCTTCTTCTTACACTGGGCACTGTTCCTGACATTGCCTTTGCAAGGCAACATATTTAACGGAGACAGTAGATATCATGGAGGAAGGTGGGCTGGTGTGCAATCAGCTCAGATTCCAGAGCATCTGCTGTATCTCTGCAGGAAAGCCAGGCCTGGAGCTTGGCATTTGCCTCTGGGCATCCTCAAGGTCAAATACCTTTTGTTTAGACCTGTTGTCTTTGGAGCAAAACTGCCTTCCACCGACCGTTCTCAAACTGGAGATTCAGGAACCTCACTGTTTCTTAAAGAAAGGATGCGAGGCTTCTCCTCCTCCTTTGTCCTTCACCAGGGATGCCCACCATCCACTGCAGACCATGGCTAGCTAGACTAGCCTAACTCCACTTGGGGGTCTGGCTCAGGCCACACAGGTGCACAGACTGCCCTCCTGAAGGGGGTCACCAATAGATCACCTTCCTCTCTTGTCCCCACTTATAAAAGGTTTTGACTTCTTGGCAAGTTGGAGCCTGAGCCCTAGCACCTTCCACTAACCATTTCTATAGCTGCTCTTGGTGGAGTCCCCACTGCATATCAGGTGCTGTCTGAATTTTGTCCAAGCACAGAGATGATCCTGCAAGGATTCTTATCCACAAGAGTAAAGGGAGGTACTCATGGATGTGAACCTGTGTAGGATCACAGCTAGCACATGCCCACACTGAAACTGGAGCCCAAGACACCTGTGTGTTTTCTACTCACATCATGCTGCCTGTCCCAAGAAGCACTTTCTGGGAATCTCCTCTTGCCAGGCCAACCTCTAGAACATCCAAGATCAACCAGACAAGTCAGAATGCTCTGGAATCTCAGGCTCTGTTCTACTTGCCCCCAGAACAGAACTTGAGATGCGGACTAGGGAGCAGGGAGCTTACTGGAGAGTTGACTCCAGAAAGCACAGGAAGTGATCTAGGACACAAGACAGGGACAGGAAGTCAACAACAAAGGGGTGCACCACCCTGCAAGTTGCCGCAGAGAACAACTGAGCTAGATCCTACTATGGAACTCTGAAAGATAATACACAACCTGGAAATCACCCACCCCAAAACCAGGAACAAAGAAGGGAGCAACTTGCTATCTACCACTGTTGAGGATTTTTTTCCAAGTGCATTAACTATCATGCATTTTTGGTTCTCCCCTATACACAGGCCAAGTGTGCACTTCCTGGCAGGATAAAGGGTTCTAAGACACAGTAACTGCAAATGAACAAGGAAAGATGAGGAGCTGTTTTGTTTTTTGGGGGCAGTGCAGGAGATGGAACCCAGGGCCTCACCCATGCTAGGTATGTGCTCTGCCACTGAGCTACACCCCAGCACTAAGGAGTTGGCATTTTTGAGCATGACGTATCTGCCAGGCACATAGCAGCTACTCACCTGTGTGCTGGAGATAGAGAAACTCCAGGTATTGAGTGAGCACAGATATCTGGAGTCCAAGTTTATAAGCTGTATGATCTTGAATAGATTATTAAACCTAATGTCCCCCACAAGATGGGAATGGTTCAACTGCTCACCACGTAAAACAAAGCCTGGACTGAATGGGGTGGTGTGTGTACAGCAGTCAGTGTAGACCTACAATCAAGTGAGTTTGTAAGTGTCAGACACTTGGCTAATTAAGTCCTCATAATGACCCACAATGAACCCTAGTCTCAAGGAGGTTCCACATGTCCACTGTCCCCCAGAACAGAACGAGAACATGATCCAAGTCTCTGCAATACCAGCTCCCAGAGGGACATGATATTGTGCCAAGGATGTGTGTCCTGATGGACCTCTGTCCTGCCACTCCAAGGAGCAAATAGCACAAAGCAGGAATGAGTGTGCTCCTTTCTGGCTGCCTGGCATCTGTCTTGGAAACAGTGAACTTGGTGGCTGCCTGCCTTTCCAGATTACAATGCATTGCTCCCCCAAGTGCCTGACAGGGACGCGTTGAAGATGTGAAGGTACTCTCAAAAGCTCTATATTTCTGTGATTAATGTTTTATTGGATGGTGGGCAACAGAGTTTCTATCCCAGCTCAAAAGAAATAATTCAAATAAGAGACATTGTCTATTGTTTAAAACCTCATTTAAAGATTTAAAAAAAAATTTCAAGTGACTTTGGAAGGAAGCTTCAACCTGAGGAGAGGGATCTAAAGTAAAATTGATGGCTTCAGGGTAGAATTTTTTTCCTGCAGTAACTTCACTGTCCTGATAGAGATAATGATGTCCACCTGTCAAGGCAGGCATCCTACAGAGAAAGATAGCAAGAACTTCACAGAGCCTGGCAGGTCCAGCTTTGTGAAGGGGTTGAGAGGTAACGAGCAATTGTCTACCTCCTATCCTTCCCTGCCCTCCTCCTCCAAGCCTGAGAAAGGACTGTGAAGCCATCATGACCCCAGGAAGCTGATAAGGATGTAGGGCTCATGGTTCTACTTGTCTAATTAAGCATGCCAGCTAGCACTTGTCCTTCTGTGTGCCAGCCACTGTGCAAGGTGCTGAACTGGAAGTAACTAACGACACTTCCCCATGGTTCAAGGAGGTTACTGTCAACACTCCTACTCACCAGATGAGGAAACTGAGGCATAAACGCTCGGGGTTGCTTACCCACACTCACTTAATGAAGACATGGCAGAGCCTCAGACAGACCGAACTCCCAGCCACTACATCGCATTGCTCCACATCCCCTCTGTCCTGCGGCCCTCAGCACACAGCTGCTAAGGTCAGGATGCAGAAAGGGGCAATGATTTATTCAAGGTCACACAGCCCATGCATAGCACAGCTAGACCTTGAACAAGACTGGCCATGTTACACACAACTGGTGGACGTGTGGAAGAACATTTAGCTAGTTGGTTTTCCAAATAGTCATTTCAGTTACTAAATCTGGTATTTGACAGCTTTTGCTATAACTAGTGATTTAGATTTTATGCTACTGTATTAATAATTTGTGTTGTCTTTTTTCTTAAAACTGAGCTGAAAAATAAGTCACCTTGAGAGACAGTGTTATCATACCTCTTACCAGTAACAGAAGTGTAAACAAAGCTTCATGTGTGTCTAAACTTACATGCAATACTGCTGCAGACATGCTTTAAATATACTATACATATACATTAACACATGTTCGTACACCTCTTCACATCCTCTGGAAATATTTACCATCCCTGAATGACTTGACACCGTGGTCCTCCTCCTGAGCACAGTGGATCACATACATAAGAAACATCTGGATACAAAGCAAGAGCTGACTTCAAAGTTTTGTCCTGGACCTTTCAATTTGGAGTTCTTCTAAGCCAAGATGAACCTGCTCTTCATCTTCTTTGCCAAAAGTATCATTATACTATAGTCTATCTGTCCTAAGAAACCGGCACATAGACCTCTCACCATGCAAGGCCAACTGGGGCTGATTGTATGTCTCTCTCTTGGAAAGGCCATCAGTGTCCCCAAGTTGACTGTCACAGATATCATGGAGCCTGAGTTTTATAACTGGCCATCCCAAACCCAGTGCATGTGGAAATCCATATGACCATTTTTGTTTGATGTGATAACAGACAGAGAAAATGTTAAATTTATTATATAACCTTATTAATACCTCCATTATTTCTACTGGGTATTAACATTGTGTAAGTAAGATGTAGATCTAGTTTGCTAATCTATCAACTCCAAGCAAAGGGTTTCATGTTTCATTCTCTTCAAAACTGAACACGACCAGGTCATTGTGTGACTAACAAAATGTGATGGGTAACTTCTCTGAAGAATAACTAATAAGTTTTATGTGATCATTTTGGTATTGATAAATTTATAGAATAAACACTTACCTTGCTACAAACACCACATGTTAACAACTGGTCTTAAAATGTAAGTCCTCCAGAAAAAGTGGCAGACCTGAGCTCTCCTAATCTGCCCAACTCTGGAGACACTAAGAACAGGCTGTCTGCCTCAGGCCACTGTTCTTTTCCAAGTAGCAAGTTCACTGCCTGCCATTCTTATTAACTCAATGTAATTCTCTTTGAAACCTAAGCTGACATCGCACCAGCCATAAGCAAGTTCGATTACATTCTTCAGTTGCATTTCATATCCATGCTGAAAAAGGCCACACCCCTTTGTTTTTATTAGCACTCAGAGCTATAAGTACATTGAAAGTAATTTTAAGTAGATTCATTGTAAATACTTTTTCTTAATGTTTTTTTCTTTATAGTACATATGGGAAGAATGGCTAATTTGAGTGTTCAGTTTCCACTTCTTTCTCAAAGTCATCAGTTCAATCAGTGATTTGTCTTAAGGCCACTTGCTTCACTCATTCCCTTCAAATCCACAGATTCAGAGCAGTTTCACTGTGTAAGCAATATGATCACGTTGTTATATCTCTTTGCTTTTATAGAAAGTCTATCTGAGGACCACAGAGAGAAAGTGAAGGAGCCAAGGTCAACAGCAAGTTCATAAAGGAGCTGGCACTAAATCCAACTGATCTGAACTTGAGATGATCTCCACCCTGCCACCCTCCTCCACCCTCACTCAGAAGTATTCCCACCTTGTGAAGGAGCCTCTGTCCCCGCTGCAAACACTGCTCAGACATCCCATTGCCCCTCATTTCCACAATGCCCCATGTCTAGAAGGCTGCCAAACCTAGATCTCCCCTTGGAGAAAAGTTTAGACTTTGCATCAGGGTCTTTTACCAAAGAACAGACCAACCTGAGTGTGGCTCAGATAAGAGGTATTAAAATAAGTACAAATGGAAAGTAGGTCTTACTGAGTCCTGACTTCAAATAACTACAGTGAAGGTGGTGGTATACACAATGAATTTAAATTAAATTATGTCCATGGGGTAAAGATGAAGCCACTCAAGTGGTCAGTCCATTTATATATTAATCAAAGAACTTTCTGTCAATTATAGTTGGCCAAGAAAATGGATCTTGTAAAAGAAAGAGTTGCCTAACTCAAATCCAAGGTAGTCCTCCACAATAGGCAAGGCCAAGCTGGATTCCAAACTGACCTCTGACTTACAAATGAGGGGACTTTTTAGTTATGCAAAGTGTTGAACATAGTGAAGATGATGGTGGTGTTCGGGACCATGACGATGGTGAGAAAACCAGTGATGAGGAGGACAAGTGTACGATAAGAATGAAAATAAAAACTGCTTCTGTCAAAAATGCAGGGTACGCGATCTTCACATTGGCTCTAAACTGGAGGAGCCAGGTGGCTTCTAAGATTTTCCACTTCCTGCAATTCTGTAACTTGTACGTAGTTAAATAAAACAACAAAGCTTTAGCCTCACACCACCAGCAGGTCACACTCAGTAGATAGGAACTACATAATCTTACTGGGATTATTTATGTTCTTTGGGCCGTATTTTAAACTCTAGAATATGGTGATAAAATATCTATCATACAGAGTGGTAAACAGAATTAATGTTTTTTAATTTTGTAAAGTACCTTGTCATGACTCCAGGCATTGAAAGCCACTCAACAAATATTAATCCATCTTTGAATGAAAGATGAAAGAACATGGTGGGTGCTGGCTTACAGTATCAATAGCAAAAATCAAAATCACTTAAATGACATTTACCAAGGACTTTTTGCTTTGCCTTGAACCATTAGAAAGCCAGGTAATTGGAAATATTCCTGTGTTGTCCTGGTGAGCTACCAGGTGGACTTTTGTCCACAACTACCACCTGTTATCAATTGGACAAGCTTTGTCCAATTTTGTTCAAAGCTGAATTCCAACCAAGCTGCTTACTCATTTATTCATTCAACAAGCCATGAGCTAAACTCTGTTAAGCATGGAAGATTCATGAGTGAATGTAACCAAACACTGACCTCGCAGGATGGAGGAGACAGAAATGTGTGTGTGCTGGCACAACATGGGGCATCAGGAGCTGAAATCAGGATGAACACAGAATGCAAGGTTGGGGTGGCATCTGCCTGCTGTGATCTGTCAGACGCAGCGAGTGAGGTTCAGGTGCTTCAGGGAGGAGGTGATATGTAGATTTAGGAGAATTTGGTGTAAACTCTGCAGCAGAAGAGTAAGAGATACAGGAGTTGTGGGTTCTTTGCGCATTCAATAAAATATTAACAAAGGCCTTCTGCAGGGCAGGCTGGGTGGGAGCAAGAGAGATGCTACGCCTACTTTCCCTTAGTTCCTGTGGAGGAAGCAGAATCAAGGTGGGAGGTCAAGTTTAGACAGGTGAGAGCTGGAGGTGGAGCACAGTGGGGATTAAGAGGTCTTGCAGGCCAAGTTGAGATTATTATCTGCAACAGGCCTTTCTCGGAGCCGTGTTGTGTTTCTAAGTAAGAAGCCATCTCAATCACTCCACTCCCCAATATTAAAGAAAGGCAAATGAACAAAAAACAAAAAAATATTTTTAAGAACTCTAAGCAAATATGTTTTGTGTATATAGGACAATAGTTGAAGTGTCATTTGCCACGTTCTTTGAGTGGCTTCAGCCTTTCCAGAAAATCTTTGCCCATTCCCCCACTTCCCAGTGGGACTGGGTCCCATGACTCTGTGACAACTATGCCTGGGCTCTGAGTGTCACACTTTGGCACTCGTCAAATCATTCCAAAGTACCTGTCGCATTTCTGTAGGATCACTGGGCTGTGGGGTTCTTGGGCTCAGTCTGTCTTCCCCAGCATTAACTACTTGATACCACTGTCAATGCTGACAAAGCATTCAACGAAGATGTAATTCATTCATTCCCTCTGTCAAGAGCAGAGCTGCACTAATAACAGCTGGAGATTCCCTCCTCATAGAGTCTCAAATCTGGAGAAAAATTTCCCCTACCCCCATTTCACAGATGTGGAAACTGAGGGCTAGAGAGAGGGAAGCTTTGGTGCCTGGCCTGGCCACACCCAGGCTTCCAATGCTGGTCCAGGATGCCTTTCTGACTCCCCTGTCTACCTCTTTCTGCCAACACTGACCCCTGGACCAGCCTGAAGCAGCCTCAACTTGCTATGAATTAGCTTCATGTGTGCTAAGAATAGACCACAGAAAAAGGCAGAGATGGGCTTATCAGACTTGAAATTGCAGTCAGGGAATAGATCCTCCACATCCCAAGGCTCATGAATAAGATTTCTTAAGGCCAAGACGGAGACACTAATTTGCAGTCTGGCTCAACTCTGACCTCCCATTCCAAATTCCAATTCTGCTTCCTGTGTACTTTGACTTTTCCATTCTAGGATCCTGGAGGGCACCCTGGAGTCCCATTTATCTCTCTGTCACTGCTTCCTCCACCTTCAGTCAAAAGCTGAGCACACAGTAAGTGCAGATGATAAAGAGTTTCACTCTCTCAGAACAGGTCATCATTCCCCATTGTCCTAGGCAGATCGGTGCCTCAAGCAGCTAACAGCCCCCTGTGTGCTTGGTGCCTGGTACCTGGTGCTTGCCTCCGGGCTCTGCCTTTATGGTCCCTGTCTCACTTGATCCTCACCCCATTGCAGGAACGAGTCAATGTGACTGTTCCATTCCAGAGACCTGAATCTGCTTGGCCCTTAAGCCTGAATTCCTCCCCATACTGTGTTAAAGTCCCACAGTTTGTCATTATCTAGAATTGTGCTGGGGGATGCAGCCACACCATCTTCAAGCTCATAGGCTTCTTTTTCTCAATCTGTGATTAAAAACCTGGAAGGCAAGAAAGAGACACACCTGGAACCAATGCAAGAGTCACCCAGGAGGGCAAGAGAGCTGGAAGCCAAGGGGCAGGGGCCTAAGACCCACTTGGATTACATTTAATTAAGATAAGTTCTTGGTTTTTTTTAATCCTTTCCCCCTCGTTTTGTCATGGCTGAACTATTGGCTTGTGCTGTCTAAAGAGAAAATGGTTAATTGGTTTATTTAGCCAACTATAGATGTATTCAGTATTATTCTTCATCCTGTGAATTAAATTAAATAAACTATTTACCCCTGTGCAATTCATTCTGTTCATTTAATTTAATTTCATACTTATAATATGGAGAACAAGTTAGCTAGATTTCTCCCTTTGGGATGGAAATGGGCAAATATTTTGGTTCTGAATTAACAAGCAGCAAAGCTGATATTTATAATAAATCACCCATTGTTAGCCATCCTGATAATTATTCTGTGAATGGTCTAAAACAGACAAGGGCATCTAATAGACACATGTTGGCTTTTACTGCAGCTTAGTTCTTTGTGTTAGTGAGCAATCTAAACCCAGAACTCTGAGATGATGTACAAGCAAGGAGATTTGCTTCACAGATGTGAATTGAGCACCTATGTGTCATGCACCTTGTATCATGACATCTCTGCTAACCCATCATGCTGACATGTGCCTAAAACATTCCTGGGTCTTCTCTCAGCCTGTATGAGACACACACACCCCCCAAAAGAATTGTGGGTTCTGCTGTGACCTAGCCCCACCCACCTTCAACACTTGCCTTGCTCTTTGCCTCATACTTGCCCTACAAATTCGCCAACCCTTTAGCAATGCTGAATGGCTCGCAGTTGCACGGTGTGCTAAGCTTCACCACAATTGCAGGTGAACACTGGTGTATCTTACAGCATAACTTCAGGTTAGTGTGCTGTAGACAGACTGTCCTAAAATGTCACCAGCATAGTTGATCCCATTGGCCTTCACAGGAGACTGTATCATCAAGGTTTGGTAAACATAGCAAGCCTAATGCAAATGGCCTTATGGCCCGCTGTGAGAGTGTGGCTTTGGCCTGTCCCTGGACCAGGGATGGACCCTGCCTCTACCTCCTACTCTCTCACCTGCAGCTCCCACATCCCTAAAATGGGACTGACATAACTCCTACAGGCAGCTGCTTGTTTTGAAGATTAATGGAGGTTACCATGTGTAAAAGATTAAATAACAGCATACGTAAGAGGAAGCCTCTGATAAATATTAATTATCACTTTCTGTTTATGTATCATCACACTTCCTCCAGATTATGAGTTGCTGGAGACGCAAGACTTTGTCTTTTTTTTTTTTTTAATCTCAGGATTCCCAGTGACTAGCACAGTGCTTTGCAAAGAATTAATTTTTCTCCCATAAATGTGCATCTCATGATTCATGAGCATCATTGGAGAATTTCAAATGACAATTTCTGAGCATCTGGGCAATGGGAAGGGAGAGGAAAGAAGAAATCACAACTTTGTCATTTGAAGAGCACCAAAAGCTATGACAAATCCCCCTTCGATGATTTCTGGAACTGCGGAGGGTCTGGCTGGATCCTAGGGTAAAGGGCTGAACTGGGAAACATGCAGAGAGCTGCTGCCTGAAACTTACATCCACTGGGAAGCTTGTGAGTCAAAGTGCAAATTCCCACTGAAAAGATGCCAACTCAATCCCTTGTCACCTAGCTAGGACAAGCTCCTGAGAGCCATGGGCTGGAACAGAAGAGAGTTCTAAGGAAGAGTATGGATGTTTTCTTTGGATGAGAGCTGAAGTTCAACAAAGGGCTTCTCTCCACCTACCAGACTGGTCTCCCATTTTTCTTGCTGCTGCTTTAAACAAAGCACTCAGACATTCGCCTACAAATTTGACCCCAACCCTATTTCTTTATATATGCTACTAGTTACCATCTCTCTCTCTCTCTCTCTCTCCCTGACTATGCATTCCTTTCTCTTGTGAATCAGGGATGGAAGACTACCTTCCCAATTCATTGCACACTTACTGCCCAAGATCTGTAAATAATAAACCTTTGAACATATTTTCTATTGTGGCAGTGTGTTGAATTTGGACCTTGCATCTGAGGGGTCAGGGGCTAGCCCATGTCTGGTGCTCCCTGGGATGTTGGGGAAAACATACAGTTGAAGTCCAAGTGCCAGAGTGGTGTTCAGGCAGACATAAACTGGACATAGGTCAGACAAGAGCCACAAGAGCTCCCTGTGTGAGGGACCCCTTGGTCATGGATCAGCTAGGCACAAGGCTGGCCACCAGGTAAAAGAAAGATCCCATGAAAGGCATTTTCTAAGCATCTGACTTCATCATTTGCCTTTAGGGCAGTGTGCTAGCTATTCTGTACTGGAACTCTAACTTAACTGGAGCTCTCAGGTCAGGACAGCGAATTTCTCCCTCAAACAATGCAGAGGTTCTGTTAATAAGAAAGAACTGAGGATTGGCTTCCAAGAGGGAACATATTTTGTTCTCCAGAATGACTCTTGAACTACAAAACACAAAAACAAAGACAAGGAATTTGACAGAACCAATAGTGAACACAAGAGAATGACTTTTCACTGTGATGGTGTCCCAAAGCTGTCAACTTGATTTGATTGACAAGCACCTAGGAGATCAATGAGGTATACCTCTGGTGTGTCTGTGAGGGTGTTACTAGAGCAACTAAATAAAAGAAGACTCACTCCAAACGTGAGTGGCCCAGATGGAATAAAGAGGGGGAAGGAGAAAGCTCACTTGCCCCAGCATTCTCTCTTTCCTTCCTGATCGTCATGATATGAGTTTCTCTGGTCCACTACTCCCTCCCTACTGCGATGGACTGAACCCTCTGAAACCAAAATATGTGAGCCAAAATAAGTCTTTCTTCCCTTCAGTTGTCTTTCTCCAGTATTTGGTCACAGCAAATAATAGCTGATGAACACATACCAGCTCATAAAATAATAAATATACATAACACAAGCAAAAAAGGGGTTAGCATCACAATGGAGACAGTGGTGTACAGCACAAGAATTGTGTGGCATCCAACTGATGGATTCATGAGAGTGTGCACACTGCAGACAGGGGCTATGTCTTCTTGTCAGCTATTCAGAGAAGACATAAAAATTGATCAAATAGTTAATCCTCCTCTTCACAAAACAGACATCATACAAACCAGGGTGGGGAGAAGCTGGAACCCTGCACACACCCCACTCCCACCACCCAACACCTACCACCCCAGACCATCCTCCTCAACTCAAGTTTCATTCCTTGATCACCTCTATTTTGGCTTAGTTCTTGTTTTCATAAATGACTTGCTGGGTAAACCTTTGTCCTGGGAATTATCAAGTAGAGTTTCACTGGGCCATGGCTCCTCCCTCTGGACATTGATAAAGGAATCATGGGGTTAGTGAGTTGAAAATGATCATGGCCCCCAAACTGAACTCAGAAGACATGCCTGTGCTCAGGAGATCTGCCTCCCCCCTTCCTGAAGACCTTCTCACTTAATCCCATTTTCCTCTTTCTTTCTAGACAATGATGATTCTATGACTGAAGCAGCTGCCACCTTGCAGCTCCCAGGCATCCTTAAGCAGGAGCTGAACAAACCCGACCACCTGACTGTCCCTTTAAAGACTGCAAGCTGACCCAAACTTTGCATTTTTAAATGTTCCTACAAGTTCACAATTACTTCTTTTGTCACCCTTTTTCTGATGTTGATATTGACATAATGACATTCTTTAGGAGAGAACTTTGCCCAGGTGTCTTTTTCCACTCTTTTCAATCCTTAGGATCATTTGTTTACCGGCATGTCTTGTACACTGCATTTTGTTATAGTTTAGCAGTCTGCTTTTGGTTTCTTGAACTTGTTTTATATTGAAATTGTTAAAGCTTTGGATTTATTTCTGCCATCTTATTTTTATTTGCTGCTTACTATCCTTGCTCTTGGTTTTGCCATTTTTTTCTTCTGTTACATGATTGGGGTTTTATTGAAACATTTTTTTTCATCATTTTTAATGTCATTTTAAAAATGTTTTTAAAATATTTAACACAAACTAAATGTTTAGTTTTTTTAAGGCATAAGTGTCAGCAGAACCTTCATAGAATTTTCCTCATTTTAAATAATCCTCTACCCTATTTCATTGTTGTCTGAAATTTAGCAAGGGCTTGTTTTTGCATGTTTTAATTTTTATGAAGTATTAATTATTGTACCATAACTATTACTTAATAGTATTTATATTCTTCAATATAATTATTGATAATATTGTTTACTTTCACTTTTTACATCTTGCCAGTTCTCTTCTCCTGTGTTCATATTTCATTTTGCTAAAGTACATCCATCAGGATTAGCAAAATTTTATATGAACAGACAGATAGTAAATGGTGTCACTTTTGTAGGCCATTTGCCTCTGAGTAGGACAGCTACTCAGCTTTGTCCTTAGTTGGAAAGTAGCCAGGGACAAAAGGTAACAGGTATGTGCGTGTCCCAATAAAACTTTACTTCTAGACACTAAAATTTGAATTTCACATAATTTTCATGCATCCCATAGCTTTACTATTATTTTGATTCTTTTCAATCATTCAAAAATGTAAAATCCATTCTTAGCCAACAAGCCATACAAAAACAGTTGGTAGCTAGATTTGACCCACGAGCCACAGTCTACTGACCACCATGCTAGCGGTCTCATTCTTCCAGAGCATCTGTGGTCAGCTTGTGATTCAAGTGTGACTTTATGTTTCTCTATTTCCTGTTATCCTTGCTATCTTTGTTGTCTTTCATGACAAGAAAGTTTTTTTCTCCCTGATTATATTATCTTATCATTTTTCTGTTATCCAGTCCTGCTGACAAGAAGTCTGATGTCAATGTGATGATGTTCATTACTTTGTGGGAAATCTGGTTTTTGTGTGTTTTTGTTTTCAATTTCCTCTGACAGCTGTGGGATTTTTCTTTTCAGCTGTTACATGCAGGATTTTTCTAGATGACGTAGACCAGTGCTTGGAATATCCACACAGTGCATCGTCAGATATCCCTCATCCATTGCCTGTGCTCTGCTCCATTCAGTCACTTCCCCAGGAACACAATGAACATGTGTGGTAGCTTCTGGGTGAGCACCAACTCTGTCTGTTCACTTTTCCAGCTTATTCTCTCTTTGTGGGGCTATGGTCTGTGTTTCCACTGCTCAGCATACCTCTTAAGGTACTTTTTATTTTCAAGAAATGTATTTCTATAGAAAATGTCATTGCCTTTGCTAACTCTCTATTATTCTTTAAAAAATATTTTTCCTCTGGAGCCTTCCTTTTTTCCTTTCATTGCTGCTCTTCCTCCCTATCTCTTCTGAGAAACCAAAAATATTTCAAATTTCTTTTTGTGTCCTACAATGTCTTCTTCTTTTACTGGGTGCATTTCCCTTCACATTGTGTTTTTATTTATCTCCCATGGGCTCAATTTGCTCCACTGTTTTGTGATCCTTGGATGTGAAGTCACTATTGGCCTGGGAGATTTCTCTTCTCTGCATCCCAGCTCCCAGGATGTGTGGTCACTACTTCCAACCACAGGTTCTGTCCCATCCCATGGGGTGGATTTATTTCAAGACAACCCCTACCTTATGACGGCTGTATATGCTGGCATGTGCAGAGGGCACTGCTCAAATCCCAGGACGAGGACTTCAGCCACACCACTGGGCAGACAGGTACAGACGCTGAGTGGTGGGGGAGATTCCCAGATCCCGCTGCAGACTCCCAGTTTCAATGTAGTTCTCATCCCCAGACCCCCAGCTGTGGCCCCAAGCCTTTCCTAGGACCTGAAGCCCTTGTATCAGGCTTGTGCATTGGGCTTCAATAACTCAGCCTCTCTTAATCACAGGTGCCCATTTTTCAGGAAGTATTTCCATTTCTGACATCTGGAAATTGGAAATTTTTGTTTTATAGTATTGCCATGTGTTTGGTAGTCTTTACTAATATTTCTCTGACTTCCACACATGCTCAGAGAAATGACAGAGGAAGGCTGCAGTATTTATTCAGGACACCATATCGGATGGAAATTCTCTTTGCTTTGTGAATACAATGGAATAACCCTATCTATCTCTCCAGATTGTTTTAAAAATCAGGGGAGATAAATGTTTTGGAAACCATAAAATGTCTAAAATATAGAAAATAGTAATTATTATTTTATGCATTGGAACACCCTACAGCCTTAGCATCAATGAGAGATGAAGATTAATTGGGGAAACATTTCTGTGGACACCAGTGCTGTGCTCTGCTATAAGATGCTCCATTTTGAGAGACTTAGGATAAAATGACTTTAGAAAAAGCAGCAAGTTGTGGCACCCTCTTGGGGTTCCATGTATTACTGGCTGCAAGAAACTTTCTAAAAAAGACACTGACCTAACTTTTTTTAGTCTCATATTTACAAAACACTTATCATGGAAGCCTCTTTAATATAGTAACTAACGATGTGCAAAAATGAGCAAATTGGGCACTCATTAAGAAATCTTGATTTTCTAAAAAGACTGAATTACCCTAAGTGGGTCTTTACTAATCCCAGACACTGTACAAGGAATGAACTTCAGTTTAAGAGAGTTCCAAAATATCATATGAAGTGCCTTATTGAAGTAATTGCATCCCCAAATAGCCTTACCTTACCTAATAGCAAAAGTAAGACCATCTTTCATACTTCAGAATTGTCAGGATCAATATTTGAAGGCTTATTATGGGAATGCTTAATGAGCCTTTTAAGTAGAATGGATTTTTGTGATAGGTAAGAGTTTAAATATTAGTTCCAACTTCACTTCTCCTCAGTCTAGCTTCTGTAAAATGGGAACAAAACCAACAATAACATTAGATTATGGCTATTCATGCTCCTTTTTTGTGTTAGCCATAGCACCCATTCCAGTGATACAGTCTACTTAGTGAAAACTGTATTCATCACCTTCCAAAGAAGTAATGATTGATGATGGAAGAAATTCTTTATAGATCCATATCACATCTTAAATATTACAATTTCAGCTGACAGTTCCCAGACTTTTAGAGCTAGAAAAGCTCTAATAGACTATTTAATTAGAGCTTTTCCACTTTGGGGAAAAGAGACAGGTTCATAGACAACCCATGACTTGTCAGAGGTCAGAGGCAGGTAGCAATTAAGGCCTCATCTCCCTGGCTCTTCACTCCGTGATTTTGCAGGACACCACGGTGCCCTCTCTTTGGATGGAAAAAAAGTTAATCAGAATTCAGGCAAGAAAAAGAGGCAAGAGTTTCAAAATTTATTATTTTCTTGTGAAGATTTTAAAACACAAAAGAAACAGAGGTATTGCACTCTACTTTCTTAAATGTCCCATTGTTTTTTCCAGTCTCTTTCTATGAACAGGAGGGCTGCAGGATTTGGAATGGCCTGCAAAGAAGTGAACATTTGCTCCATATCAAATGCCACCGTCATTTAACTAGTTTCTCATCTGAAAGGCTGGGACAGGGGTTTCCAGTACTGGTTCTGCAGAGGAGCACATGTTTAGGGTTTGTTTCCATCACCTGGAAGGCAATCGTCAAAGTCCACATGTGAGATGCTTCTGTGTATTTTTAGAACGTCTTTAAGAGGGAGACAGCCAAAATATTTTTACTGCACAGCAGGCCTTGTTTCATGTTGGAATGTTGGAAAGAAAACGAGAGAGAGGAGAAGATTTAAGACCAGCTCACAGATTGAAATGGTTAATGCCTTCCTGGGTCTGGAGAGCAAGAGTTCTGGGCTCAGAAGATCCCCCCAATCTCCATGCAGACTCTGGATCTGCACAACAGAGGAGCACCCCACTGGGCTGGGTGAGAACCCTGAAGATCAGGTAGAGCTCAAATGTAAGAAATTTCAATAAGAGCAGGATAAGAGACAAGCCACATGGGGTGGGAGGTCATATGGAGGATCCCAGCTGGAGACTGCCTTCAAAGCAGGCTCTGAGGCATGGATTCTTCTCAATGGACAAAAGAGCTCTAAGTTAGTTTCACACTCTGAATGGTTATTGCAGTCATTGTGCCCCAAACATTCCCATAGAGTTGGCACAATCATGCTTTCCACTGAACAGAGAGGGTAACTGAGGCTCAGGAGAGTCACGTAGCTCATGAATAATGGAGTTGAGGTTTGAATCCAGATCTTCTCATACCACCTCCAGGGTGCCCTCCTTACATGCAGGGTAGAGACATAATGTGCGCCCTTGGGTAAGGTAGAGTGGGTCTCTTGGGTCAGGATGGGAAGATGGAAGTGAACATGGTCCAGAGTAAAGATCCAGAGAGTAAATAGTTCAGGCTTGTGGGCTTTGTGGTTTCCATTATTTGGTTGGTTGGTTGGTTGGTTGGTTGGTTAGTTGGTTCCAACAATCCTTTTCAGATGTAGATATAGTCTCAGCCTAAAGGCTACAAAACCAGGCCAATGGCTGGACTTCAGTACTAACTGTAGTTACTGACCTCTGGTCCAAACCTGGTTATAAGTAGCCATTCAATAGACTGCCAGACTATCCCAGGTCAATGCTACCAGCAGCCTACAAGAAGCAGGACTGAGCACAGAAGTCAGACAGCTGCTGGATAGGTAGCTGGAGGAGCTGGCTCCCTCTCCAGGCTTGCAGTGTGGAAGGACCCAAGACTCTAGACTTCTTATCAGGGCATGGAGGTAAGGGGGAAGGGTGTGACCATCAGCAGGAGCAGGAACATAACCACTGGGACTAGTGCATCAGAAAAAGCATGTGACAAGTCTAGAGGACACAAAAAGAGTCAGCCAGGAAATGCAAACGAGGACAAAACTGATGTTGACACCCCATCTATGACCCACTGTGGTGAAGAGAAACTCTCCATGTCCAGTGGTACCTGACAGCTTCCATGCACTGCCTTGCTTGCTGTTCCACTGGATCCCACATGGAACTGAGTCTAAGTCTGAGTCTAACTACAGCTGAGAAAACAGGAACTAGGGTTTCAGAGAGAGGCAATCAGATGCCCAGCTCTGCTACCCCACAGCCATTTTGCAGCAGTGAGTCCTCAGGTGTTAGGCTTACTTCTCTCAGCTTCAATTTCCTAATGGTGACGTGAGAGGAAAGGGAGGTGCCAAACAAACCCTGGATCAGTGCTTGGCACCAGGATCCGTGTTTGTGGCTGTGTCATTGCGTAGAGCCAAGGGCTGAATCCTGATAGATCATAGGAAAAAAGTGACAATTTCTTTCTACATTTCCTCCTATGAAAAATGAAGTTATGTGTTCTTTTGATCTTTAAAAAAGGATAAAATGAAATAAATATTTGTTGCACTTTACCAAAGAAAGAGTATCCCTTGCTGGTTAAAGGATGACAACATTTTGAGAGGAGCTAGCCCCTTTGGATGTTCAAAGATAATGTACACTGGGTGAAGAGACAGACTCCCTCTCTGTCCAGAACCTTCATATATTTTGACCTCCTCCAGGTAGCATTCTACTTTTTTTTTTTTAATAGGAAAGAACTTCTGAATTTCATAAAATTGAAGGAAAACCTCCAGGATTACCAAGTGGTATCTAATGTTACAATCCTCCCTGCTCTGTGTGCTAGACCAGATTATAAGCAATTCTTCAAAGGGGCAGAAGAATTCTTCTTTTCAGGTGAAAAGACCCTTGAAAGGAAGTCAGACTCCTTGGATAAACACTAGCCTCGTCCATGTGCCTCTTCCATCCCGTAACTTTGAATAAGGGATTATTACTGCCAGTGAGGCATATGCATGTGACAGAAGAGTACCCAAGCAGAGTAATCTGTGTGGCAGAGCCCCTGGCTTGGAAGGAGAAAGGCAACTCATGCTGACAGTTAGAGAAAATTCTCCACTTTGGATGAAATATGTGCTTGTCAAGTGATCATGAGATAGCCAGAAATCCAAGCCATGCAGTGATAGCAGAGAATCTGATGAGGAAGAAGCACCCTGGGACATCCTGAGAGCCAGAGCCACATCCATGCCTTCCTCCTACCGTCTCTCCATCTTTATTACCCTCCTCTACTCCACAGGCAGCACAGCGCCTCATTTCATGGCAGCAGTGCTCCAGCCGAGCTGTACTTAAGATTCATCTGTGAAACTCCTTGTGAATCCAGCAGTCACTCCTTATGCATGGAGGTACATTCCAAGCCCCTCAGTGGATGCTGAAAACACAAATAGTACCAAACCACATACATGCTATTTTCTCCTATACATACATACCTATGAAAAGTTTAGTTTATGAACGAGGCACAGTAAGAGATTAATAACAGTAACTAACAGTTACAGTTATAACATGAACAGTTATAACAAAATACTGTAATAAACACAATTCTTTCACATTTTCAATTGATTGAAGCACTTTCTGGCTTCTTTTTGGCATACCCAAATCACCAGGATCACTATGCTAGCATTCAAGTAGGCCATTATTAAGTAAATAAAAGTGACTTAAATACAAGCAATGTGATACCAAAACAGTCAAACTGATAACAAGGGTAGCTACTAAGTGACTAAGGAGCAGGTAGTGTATACAACATGTA
This sequence comes from Castor canadensis, assembly GCF_047511655.1. NCBI lineage: Eukaryota > Metazoa > Chordata > Mammalia > Rodentia > Castoridae > Castor > Castor canadensis. The sequence continues at coordinate 11,337,415 of NC_133388.1, read as the reverse complement.
TACGCTGCATAGAAGATGATTCATCTTGACCAGGATGGAGCAAGATGGTCATGACTTCATCATGATACTCAGGAAAATGTGCAATTTAAAGCGTATGAATTGTTTATTTCTGGAATTTCTCATTTAATACTTCTGAGTTTGAGACACCTGTGAGATGTCATAGTGGAAATGTCAGGGGGAAAGTCTAGCTAGATGTGGATTCCTGAAATTCAGAAGACAGGGGTGGAAGAGAAATGCATGTGCTTTGAAGTCATTAGGATGCACAATTGAGATAGTGACTTAAACCATGGAAGCATTTGAGATACTAAGGAGAGTAGAGAGACAAAGGAAAGGAGAGAGGAGAGAAAGGAAGAGGAGCCAGAGGAAAGGCAGGAGAGGGAAGGGTTCAAAAGGAGGCCATGATGAAACAGAAGGGAAAGGGATAGGGAAGCAAAGAATTGGGGTTGACAGACTCAGAGATGGAGGGGCAAACTTGAGACAGACATGCGCTGAGTGATAGATGGAAATAGACAGTAAAGAAACAGTAATTGAGGTGAAGCTGCATCTAGAAGCCAAAAGAATTTCACAAATCAGAAGTAATTCCAACTGGGTGCCAGTGGTTCATGCTTGTAATCTTAGCTACTAAGGAGACTGAGATTGGGAGGATCACGGTTCAAGGCCAGTTAAGGCAAATAGTTTGAGAGACCCTGTCTCCAAAATAACCACAGAAAAATGAATCAGAGGTGTGACTCAAGTAGTAGAGTGCCTGCTTTGCAAGTGCAAAGCATTGAATTCAAACTCCAGTCCCACCAAAAAAAAAAAGAAAAAGAAAAAGAAGTGGACTCCAGATCACGATAACGCCACAAAAGCTTCAGTCAAGCTTTGCATCTAGAGGAAGCTCTTACTGATTATGGAGCATCGTCTATATTTGCCCTTATATTAGCACAGTTGAACAGGCCAACAGTAACACAGATGACTTTAGTGGGTGCCAGGCATCTTATAAATGATACTGTATCAATTGCCTCCCATTGGCAAGGCAAAGAGCTAACCATATCATATATTTATTTAATCCTAACAACAGTCCTAACTGGTAGACATTATTATCCATACTTCTCAGATGAAAATGCGTAATGCCAGAGAATTTAAGAGATTTAAGCAAATTCACACAGTCAGCTGGTATACCTCTACTGAACACTCAGGTCTTTAGCTCCCTAGCATTTGTTGCCCTTAACGCAGAGAAACTAAAGCAGATGCCTTAAAGCAACTGAGGCCAATAGGAAAAGGGGACCAGGAACTAGAGAAAAGGTTAGATCAAAAAGAATTAACCTAGAAGGTAACACCCACGCACAGGAAATCAATGTGAGTCAATGCCCTGTATAGCTATCCTTATCTCAACCAGCAAAAATCCTTGTTCCTTCCTATTATTGCTTATACTCTCTCTACAACAAAATTAGAAATAAGGGCAAAATAGTTTCTGCTGGGTATTGAGGGGGGGGAGAGGGAGGGGGCGGAGTGGGTGGTAAGGGAGGGGGTGGGGGCAGGGGGGAAAAATGAACCAAGCCTTGTATGCACATATGAATAATAAAAGAAAAAAAAATTTGTATAATGAAAAAAAAAAAAAAGAGATTTAAGCAAATTCACACAGTCAACTGGTATACCTCTACTGAACACTCAGGTCTTTAGCTCCCTCAAGATGTGCCTCTTTTTATCAAGGTCTCTGAGCAAGAGAAAAGTGAAAATTCCCAGTGAATCTCAATTAAAGGTAGACATAGTCAGCTCTGCAAAGATGAAAGTTTTCTTTCTTTTGTGGCTGAGTAAGTGGAGCCTTTAGTAGTTATCCCTTCCTTCTGCAGGTTTGTCTGAGCCCAGCTCTGCCGGGACCCCCACAGGCTTCCTGGGCCTCTGCTGAGGCCTGCATCATGCCAGGTCACCTGCTCGAGAGCTTTCCCATCTGATTTATGGATGTGTTTGTTGCATTTAGATCATAAATCTCCACCCCTCAGGACATTTAAGCTGTGGTATTTATTGACCAAAGACAACTTGTGATAAAAAGTGTTTTGAGGTTTTGCCAGATAATCTCTATAGAATATTTGAGAATACACCATGTCCTCGGCTAAATGAAATTCTATAAGTAGTTGATTTTGCTACTGGAGGAAATGACTTCCCTGTCTAGTATTTTATAGCCCCTTTTGTTTTGTTTTGCTTTAACAGAACAGGCAGATTCTTCATCTGTGTCTCTTTACGACCTCACAAGTTCATCAAGGGAAAACTGAGAAGAGGAATTGTCAAAAGACAGTTTCCCTCAGGGTGCAGAGAAGTTTTCATTCCTTTGAACCAGAACTTTTGGCCAAGTGCATCCCAGAAGCAGTCAGGTGGCAAAACACCTGGAGAGAGTAGTGAACTATAAATGCTTTCAACATAGAAAACCAAAATTATGACTGTGTTCTAAATATGACACTGATGTCAGATTCTAGTATAGACAAGCTAAGATGTTAAAGAACATTGTTAAAGAAAAAGTGAAAAACCCAGCAGTTCACTTGTTTGGTACCCTGTGTGCGTCTGTGTGCTGTCTATGATAAATATTAACCATGGACCATTGCTACGGGGAAGTGTGTTCCCCGAAGGATCTGTGTTAGAACATTGGTTCCCAGTGCGGTGATACTGAAAGTGGTATGCCCTCTCAGGGTGGTGGGGTAGGGGTGTGTTGGGAAGTCATTAGCTCACTGGGGGCACCACCATTGGAAGGGATTGACATAGTTCTCGAAGGATGGCTCTCATGTTCTGCTTCCTGTTCTTATCATGTGATCTCTCTCTCATGGGCATTCCCACCATTGTGACACCATCTACCATGAGATCCTCATTATAGAGCCAAATTGAGGCTGGCTCTTATCCTTGGACCTCCAGAACTGTGAGTTAAATAAACCTCTTTTCTTTATAAAGTTGCCTATCCTCAGGGATTTTGTTAAATTAACTAATACCACCACCTCATCCATTATAAAGAAAATTGGTTTCCTAGTTAAAAAATTTCAGAAAATGTTTCAAAACTTACTAAATGGACAGAGTGCAGGGAAGTCAGTGGGGATGGATATGGCATTAGAAAGGAAAGCAACCATCGGTCACTCTTGGACTCTGTGGACTTGAAAATCATTGTAGCTGTGTTGGTTTGTGGACCCTAGGTTTGTCAATTTTCTGTTACCTAGGTAGAAGCTTATTTTAATGTGGTGAATCTAAGTTTTAAATGTTTGTTTTGTTTTAAATAAAACAGCATAACAGCCGGGCACCAGTGGCTCACATCTGTAATCCTAGCTACTCGGGAAGCAGAGATCAGGAGGATCGCGGTTAGAAGCCAGCCTGGGCAAATAGTTCGGCAAGACCCTATCTCAAAAAACCCTTCCCAAAAAGGGCTGGTGGAGTGGCTCAAGGTGTAGGCCCTGAGTTCAAGCCCAGTACCACAAAAAAAACAAAACAACATAACAAACAAAACACATTTGTGAGCCAGGCCAGACAAGGGCTGCTGGCTTGGCCATGGCCAAGGTCAAACTATTGCTCAGAACAGTGGAACATTTTTAACAATTACAGTTTCATGTGTTAAGATGTTGGTCTGTGACTTGAGCTGGGCTCAGAAATCCAAGGCTTTGAGAAAGCAAAAGAGTCTGTAGGAGCTAAGCCTCAGCTTCTGCCAGCTGCTGACCTTCTGCAAAGCCCTGGCCCACCCCTTTTGTGGATGCTCTTTGAGCCTAGACTACACCATGTGTGCTGCCCCTGACTTGGGTTTGATATGTACCGGACATGCCAATAGGAATGACAGCAGCAGTCTTACTGAATACCCACCACCTCTAAGTTCGGTTATTTGCCCCCCTCTTTTCCCAGTCTTCACTTGTGGAGGCTCAAAAAGGTTGAGACATATGCCAGAGCCTCTCAACTAGTAAGTGACAGATGGGAGATTAGAGCCCACTTTGTGGTTCTGCAGAGCCTGTATTTGTATCTGGTCACACCTCCATGTGCTGCTCGTGACCAGCTTCCTTCTGTGCCTGCCTGGGCCTGATGGTTCTCCTGCAGCCACCTGGCCTCTATGCACCCCTGGTCCTTAGTTCTGAGTTTTTAGCCCCAGCCTAGGTGGTTTGCATTGGCTCTGTCCTTGATGGGCCTGAAGGGTCCTCCATGCATTGTGTCCCCACGTAAAGGACAAAGGGAACATTCCTTCAATTGTGTTTCAGAGTTCACAGAATGAGGTCCTCAAAGTAGTTGCATGAAATTTTCTACCAACTGTCTCTGCAACTGCACTCCCATTGAGCCCATTTGAGAGGCTAATAAACCCAAGGAACCAGGTATAGACCATGTTCTGTCCCGTACCTCTACCCCATCCAGTCACCCTCCAAACTCTGTGGATTTGTACTGGAACATCTCTGACACTGGTCTTGGGGATCCCCAGTGCCACTATCATATCGCAGCCCAGTTCACACTGTCCTTCATCTATCATCCAGAGCTTCAGAATGAGTGTCTATTCACCCAATCTTAACCAAATCCAACAAATTCTGTGCACTAGAACGAGAGTGGCTCTGAAGTGGGATCACGACACTGATCTGTCTTAAATAGTGCTGTGCATCATTCAATGACTGGGATGCACCTGGAGAAACACACTGTTTGGCAATATCATCGTTGTGCAAGCATGGTTCTCATGTGGTACTGTATTTCCGTGGCGCCCTACTTGCTATTAGGGCCACAGCTCCACTCCTCACATTGCTGACTCCTGCCTACCCCCTTGACTTGATTAGATTTCAGCTCAAGGGACACTCTTGTCCCCACCTCCTGCCTCCACAGACATACACGCTAGCTCAGGACCTCTTGAAGTTCTGGACTTAAACTTCATTGCATTTGTCACCCTAACTAAGTGCATAAATTGGATAATGGCCACCAGCCTGGCAAGAATACAATGTTCACAAGGAAAAGGACTGAGGTGTTCACGTCTGGGTCCTCGGTGCCTACCCAGCATCTGCTACAAAGAAGAACAAAGGGGGAGAAAAAGGAAGAAAGGATTCCTCCCTTCAGACTCACACAAGAAGTGAAGTTTTTCACGTCCTAGTGACTTTCTTTGGCTAGAAATTCAACGTTGCACCCAAGAGACACATGGCTCTTTCCTTTGAGATTGTGGCTGTCTCCATGAGACATTACATCCATGAGCCTGTGTCTAGGATCAGCTTACCACCAGCCAAATGCTAGTGTCTTTTTGAGATATGGAATCCTAGTCTTCCTTGGTTTGGGAACTTTTTTAATTTGGTTTTCGCTTGCTGGTATCATCAAATTCATTACCGCTGGAGATGGGGACAGTGTCCACTGAGCACAACATACCTATGCTGCTCATAACTTGTCCATTAGTGTTGCCAGAAAGAATCACTGGACAGTGCATGTCATATTAACCAGCCTTCTGGATTGACACATGCTTCTCCTTGCTGCACTTGTTTCAAATTAATAAACTAACCTTGATGCCATCCCTAAAATCTGTTCTTACAAAAAATTAGAACATTTACCCCCAGATGAAGTATGCCCAGAAACTCGGAGTTCAATGACATAACAGCAGTTTGCCTGAGGATTACAAAGAAAGAGACGCAAACCCACCTGAGTACATGTGATCGCAGGTACATGTACCTGCGATCATTTGATAAACAGCACCTTCCATTTCAGCTCTGTAGATGTTGCAGCTCTCAGCTTGTTCAGGAGGAGAATTAGGAAAGAGGCTTCCTAATGCCAAGGGGTGGGAGCCCAGGGAGAATGAGGAGGGCAAAGAACAAAGATGCTCATCACCCAGAAAGTTCACGCACACACAGGCTCTGTACAGGCTCTGTACAGGCTCTGCCATTACCAGGAGATTTGTGTAATTAGCAAGCAGCCGGGGAGAGGTCTCTGACTGAAACCTTCAAACAGAAGTCTCCGGTTCCTGGTGAAGCCTGCTCCGTCCCTTTCCAGAGGATGCAGGGCTTCTGAATAACCTTCCAATGCATCTCTTTCTCTCGCTGATACACTGGATAATTATTTATTTTGTTGTCTAATTAGTTAATTAGGCTGACGTGTTTTAAGTCGAAAATCCTGTTGTTTAGGTACTAGGAAATGGGTTTTTGTTTGTTTGGGGGTTTTTTTGCAGGGTAATGGGGACTTATTAATTGAGTGGCTGGCTCTGGGTGAGGCTGATCAGGCACGCAGTGTAGATTTTCTAGGAGTAAATTGCAGTGGAAGGTTGTGTTCAAAATAAAAGCACCTGGGTGCAGGCAAAGTCTTAGTGAACAGTTTTCATTGTCATTTCATTTCCTCATGTTTATATGGCAATTTACAGTTTGCAAGGCCCATTCACTTAAAATAGCTCATTTAGTCCTAACTAAAGAGCCTTTGAAATGTGTTTTATTACTGCTAATTTACAGGTGGGAAAGCTGGGGGTCTAGACAGGCTGCAACTGACTCTTGTTCCTCGTTGTCCTGTTGTATGAGCTGTCTTAAATAGGGAAGTTAAAGAGGGTGGGCTCTGGAGAAGAAGGTGCTGGGTGTGAATTTGAGTTCGTCAACATTTTTATTCCATCCAACAAACATTAGCCAAGCATCTGTCTAGTCCTGGGAACTGTGCAGTGCTTTGTTGTTGCAAATGTGAATTCCATGGACCTCTGTGCATGGATTTGAATGATTGCCACCCATTCCCTCTGGACTTTAGCAAACTTCTCAGTGAACTGGAGACAATGCTATTCACCTGGAAATACTGTGACCAGGTTGAGAGAGCTCATGTAAAGCGCCTGACACAGCTCGAGGGGCATGGAAGGTGCCCTATCCTTAAGGATAGAACTACTCTGTTTTGACACCACACCCACTGCCCATGTCATTAAGACAGAGACAGAGGCTCAGCCCACCATGTGGACGGTCTTTCCTCAGGACCCTGCTCTGGCTCCCCTGCACTGCTCTTTCTATTTTCTCCCCTCCCTGCCCACTGGGCTCTAGTGACACTCATACCCTCCTTCCAGAACCTTCTGCCTTTCTCTGCTGGTAATTTAAACTCAGGTGGCAGGCCCTGAGCCAGGTGCTAAGTGACCTGCCTTCTAGCATTCAAATTTTCCTGCCTTATTTTTCACACAACTCTATAAAGTTGAGTGCATTTTTTTTTAAGGACTACCGTACAACGTACCACAGACTGGGAGCCTTAAAAACAGAAATTTATTCTGTCACAGTGCTGAAGGCTGGGAGCCTGAGAGCAAGGTGTGAACGGGGTTGGCTCCCTCGGAGGCTGAGGAGGAACCTGCTCCAAGCCTCCCTGCCAGCTTCTGGGGGTCGCCAGCACTACCTTCCTTGACTTGGAGATCCAACACTCTGGTGCCCCTTTCCCTGCTGTGTTCATGGCTCTGAGTCCAAATATCCCCAGTCATGTTGAACTATGACCTCATCAGAACTAATTACAACTGCAAGCACACGATTTCCCAAAACAGCTTCATTATGAGATCCTGGGGGCCAGGGCTTCAACATTTAAATTTAGAGTGGACACAATTCAACCATCTTGGTGGTATTGAGGTATTAGTGCTTTTCCTGTGCCAAATAAAGAAGTAACATGTGTGGGGTCTCAGAGTTGCTGTTCAGCACAGCCGTTCTCTTTCTTCTTTGACATATGGCCTTGAACCAGAGCCACAGAACACCTGAAGCAGGTTTCCACGTGGCTGAAATGTGCTATCTGGTCACAGACTGTCACCATGAAAGTTTGAGGATCTATTCTCATGTTTCAGGAAAGCACGGGCCGTGTCTTGTGAATAGCCAGGAGGTTTCCATCACTTCTGTGTTTATCAGGACTCTGAAGTTTATGGGCAAGCCGCCTCCCTGGATCCAGGGCATCTCACTCAGACATGTGCTCACTTGGTGTTGAAACTCTGGGCACTTGCTGAACCTCCCTCTCACTCTTCCTTAAATATGTGCACAGGCTACGAGTGGGCTCTTCCTCAGCCTGGCACCTGCCCTCTCTGCTGTCCAGGCAGCGGAATGGCATCTCTCTCCTCACTTTGCCCGCCTCATATACCTGTAGACAGGAATAATGTCTCCTTCAGCTCTCATTTTTGCTAAAATGCTACTTTGTGTCACTGTCTCCACATGGTGCATTGGCAATTTTTTCCCTCCTCTTCTTGGGTCCCCCTTTAAACTATCTTCTGCTCACACAAATAGATTGACTTTCAATTCAAGTTTTAGGTCCCCTCTAGAAGGTTGAGCTGCCTTTGTAGTCCCATTGCCAGGCATTGGTAGACTTTGCAAACAACACTTTGAAAATGTCACTTGAGAATGGTTTTATCCATATCTGGGCACTGGACCTCAGAGAGGTCTGATTTATACGGGTATTATCAGAACTGCAAGAGAAAGAATTGCAACTCAGCTCCGAGGAAGGACAGTTCAGAAAATGATGGAAGTTTTGTCCGAAAAAGAGGTAATTCAAGGCCCTAAGATCACAGTAGCCAAATCAAAAGGTCTGCGCTGGGGCAGAGGGAGAGGATACAGCCCATCAGTAGGGGGGACAGTAGAATCCATACCCAGAGCCCAGAGGGAGTCAGGTGTTAGTTAAACAGAGAATTTCCTCATGAAGCTGCTAAAGTAAAAAAGAGTAAAGCATAATATAGAACAAGTAATAAGGAAAAAATCACAAGGCAACCCCTCCCCACAAGCCCACCCCTGTCTAGAATGAGCAATGAAGCTGAGGAAGAGGTTCTCGGCAAGGGGTGATTTTGCCCCACGGGGACTTTTGTCCATGTCTGGAAACATTTTTGGTTGTCTCCCTGAGGGATAGGAGTGCTACTGGCAACAGTGCATAGGACAACCCTCCACAACACAAAACTCTCCACCCCAAATGCCAACAGTGCTAAAGTAGTGATACTTAAATGTCCTCCACAGCAAACTTTAAGCCCAAGCCAGATGATTGATCAGAAATTATAGCAAAAGGTGGCAAAGTTTACCAGGTGAGCTGCCCAAAGTGCATGCTCCTTGCCCAGGTAGTTCTGTGAGCCGGAGGTGGGCTTGGGAACTGGTTTCATTTTCACAAGCATCTCTAGTAGCCCCAAGTAGGAATGGAGACCCACACTCTGAGAAACGGCGTGCCAGATGATCTTGGAACTTGCGCTATTCTGCAATCTCCTGACTCTGAGAGAGAAGCTGCAGAGAGGTCAAAGGCATTTACCCCATCACCCACCTTCAGAAAATGCTGGTTGAAGGGCCCAATTAATTAGTATTTTTAAAGAACTTGGAGGTCTAGGCTTTTTTTTAATAAGAAAATGAACATAAGTGCAAAGCATCATGACTACTCATTATTTAATTTAATGATTTGTGAAGATCCTGTTGCTATAGCGACTGAGCACTATTTATAAAAATTAAGAACATAAATTATAAATAATAATATTATTACAAGCAGAAGGGACTCGAACCTCTCAATCAGAAAGGAATAATTTCCAGATGGAAAAAAAAACATTGTTTGCATCACATATGGGGAAGGGTGATGGCGAATTTGCATTAGCAGAGTGTGCTAGAGGGAGAAATCAGGTCAAGATGATGTTTTTATGTCATTTGCATGACAGTCTGTGTCTTTGCATTCCACAGAGTGTATGAGATCCACTTGTGAGTCAGAGTGAGGGTGGGGCTGATAATGGTGTCACAGAGAGCAGAGAGGCAGGCTGAAATGACACTTCTGAGATTAGAGTCGCCCCCACCTGCCCCACACCCACTCAATGGTGACACAAAGCCACCTCCCTCATGTGGTTCCTAGACTCAAAAAGGGCAACCCAGAAAGCCTTCATTTACTGATGGAGATCTATCCCTGGACTCACTGTAACTTAATCAGCATAATTGAGCATCCTGCCTGCTATGGCTTCAATATTTTTGTCTCCTCCAAAATTCATGTTGAAATTAAATCCCCAAAACAACCATGTTGGGAGGTGGGGGTTTTAGAAAGTGGTTGAGTCAAGAAGACTCTGCCTTCCTGAGTAGGATTAGGTGCCTTTAAAAGAGGGATCAGTGGAGAGAGCTCATCCTTTTTCTGCTCTTCGACCTTCTGCCATGCCAGGCATTCAAGGCAGCATTGTGGAAGCAGAGAACAGCCCTTACCAGCTGGTGACTTGACCTTAGACTTCCCGGCCTCCAGAACTGTGAGAAATATTTATTCTTTATAGGCTAAGGTATTTTGTTATAACAGCACAAATAGACTGAGACAGTGTCCTAAGACAGTCGAGGCCAAGGAAGGTGGAGCAGCCAAGGAAACAGACAGAGATCAGTGGGACAAAATTCCCACTCCCAGAGTTCTCAGCCAAACTCTACTGCCATGTGATTAAGGGTCACACTAGCATGTGTGGGATCCCCAAGTTAAGGGCCATCAGTTCTACACAGGAAATGCAGGAGTGGAAAGGAGGCCATTTGTTCAATTACCATCTCACACATAGCAAGCTGGAGGGAGAGCTGGTGTCAGAAGACAAACATCATCATCCCCATCAAACACCTTTGAGAGGTTGCCCTGGCATCTCTCCCAGGATCCCCTGCAGAGTACCCCTGCCCTCATCCTGGTCCTGCCTGTCAATCACCTACATATTCTAGCTAGACTGTCCTGGATTACCCTAAGAGGTTGCTCTGGTGGGTGACCACATGGCAGCTCTAGTTAGACTCTTGTTTCCTAACAGAGTCAATTGCTGATGACTAATTGCATTTATAACAGGGATTTCCACTTAAATGCCATTCTCCTTACCCCATTGCCTGTTCAAATCCTGCCTAACTCACAAGGCTTAAAATAAGTTGCTACTGAGTCCGGATATTCTTCCCTGATTCTCCTGAGTGTCCTATGTATTTCAAGGCAATGAGTCAGAAAGCTAAGGATGGAAGTGTGTTGCTAACACAAAGCTATTGTTAAGGAAAGGATGCACTGGCTTCTAGGCTTGCACTCAAGTTAATTCCAGACTGGCCTTGGCACTTGGGCTGCCTCTGGGCAGAGATGTGGACAGCAAGCTCTGACGGCTGTCAGCATGAATCCTGAAAGAGTGGACCCCAGTATAATCTTCTCTCTCACTGAATTACTTCAAATTAAGGTGACTTTGAAGATGTAGGGTTAACCAAAACATACTCTAGGCACTGATAGCAAATGGAATGTTTACAGAATATAATTGCCTTTGCTCGCCATGACAAAAAGAATTAGGTCTCCACAGAGCCAGGGCTAAAATGAAGAGCAGAATCAGCTGACATGGGCTAATGCACAGCAAGGCAAGTGTAAGGGAAGGGGAAATTGCTTAAGCAACAGAACTCTTACACTCCATAACTTCCCCTCTAAAAGTTGCCTTGTTGTCTTACAGCTTAGTTTGCTAAGCAGTGACAATGTAGTCTATGCAGTCTAATTAAAAAAGAGCTAGCAAAGATGTTTTAGTGTTACCACCACAATTGAACTCAATGGGAACAGAAGAGAAAGGTGAAGAGGCCTCCAGAATTGGAGAAAGGGTCTTTCTTCCCGAGGGTCATCTGGTCAATCACATGACACAAATGTGCTGACTCTTCTTGTATGAGCGCTAAAGATGGGGGTTGCCAGGCAGAGAATTTATGAGTGCACATCTGCCCAGCTGTCTTCCTTCTTTTTACCCTCCTGTTGGTTAGGTCATAAATCACACCAGTTTGGATCCAAAGAATCTCCTTACAGCTTTGATGATTATTTTCTTTCATGTCTCATTCGGAAACTTTATTTTGAGGAGGAAAAAAAATGGGGTTCATCTATACCATGTTACAAATGGACAACTTGGCACCTGTTCTTGGTCAGAATTATATAGAAAACTGTGAGAATATTATTGTGTCCACCAAGACCCAGAACTTCCAACTAGCAATTCTTCTCTTACCATCAGACCTGCCTCCACTCCCAAAGTGGAGGAGCCTTCAACAAAATCATATTACAAACCTGTCACCTCACTCCTGCTTTGCCATCTGCTTCCCAACCTTCTTTTTGTATCTCCTTTCCTCTAGCCAAGTCAGTCCCCAGATGATGTCCTTCCTCTCCTTCCTGAGGCTAATGAGAAATAGAACTCTCCCTGCCTGTGCAGTTCTTGGGCTCCGGGGGCTACGATCTACATTCACCTCTGAAAATGCATCTCTCTGTGTTCTCACTCAGGTATCCCCAATCAAGACTTGTCCAATTGAAACCACCTGCATCCCAACCAGATCAGACCACGAGATGCCACAACCAGAGTGTTTGTTCCAGGTCTGCTTATACCTATGTGAGGAACAGGTCTTCTCACAGTCACCACACCAATGTGTACCCTGGAGACTCAGTTTACTCAAACAAACTCATTCTGTACCTTTTCTTTTCATAAACCTCTCTGCTCTCACACAGCTGAGTTACCCATGCTCAGTGATCAGATATTGTTCATGACACTTACTAGTTCTTCTAATAAGAGACAGTGGAGGTAAAAAAAAAATCAAAGAACTTGATATCTGGTTAGTATTAGGACAGATTCCTTTCAGAACAAACAAGAGGCTCCAATACCTATGCAGCAACTTGATAATGTGGACTCCAAGAAGAAGTACAAACTTTGTTGATATTCTTCCTAGGTTTGTTCTGAGTTCTTTTCCTCCACAAGATTTTGTTGATGATAACCAAAGCAATCTCTTTGTGAGCTCTTGATTGTTGGGATCTGCCTTGGGTAGACACTGGGAGATTTGTTTTTATTCTTCGTAAAGGGAGAAGGAGGGGCAGTGGGAGGTGTAAAAGATGGTGGATTTGTTGGCTTGTTTGAGTCCCATAAATAATAATTCATCAAAGGTTAAAGAATGATTCATTTTCCATGGAGATACTGCAGGCTCCTTGCCTGGCCTTCAGATAAACATTTATTTAGGCAGATAGTTTATGAATTATACAGTGCTTTCTAAAATGGGATGGTGGGAGAAATAGAGCATACGGAGTGAAGAGCTTCCCTTGTTTCCATCAGAACCAAGTGAGGAATTCCTAGTAGAGGAGCAAGTGCCTCTAAGTTTGAGGTGCTATGACCTCACTTTTGGCCACCATCTTCACATCCTCCAGGTTTAACCCCTTGTCTGCTTTTATCATTTGTGTAATATTAGTTGAACTAACTCAACACAATAAGCTATCTTCTACAGTAAGCCAAAAGTTAGGGACATAATGATGAATATGTCACGGTCTGTAGAGGAAGTCAGAAGAAAGAAGGAGAGATGGGAGGTGAAAGAGGGAGGGAAGTAGGCATCCGGTCATAGCAACAGAAGGCACTCTAGATGTTTCAACTGGGGGGAGTCCAGTGCTGATTTAAAAGTCACAGAATTGCTAAGGAGCCAAATAAGAGACTAGTGAGAGTTGGGTAACAGTTAGAAGCCACTGCTATAGAAAGGAGATGGTATTCTCAAAGCCCAGAAGCTGAGGCCATTTGGGGAAAGCTGGACAGTCCAGTGGACACTTCCCAGTGGAAGGTGGAATCACAAACGTGAATAACCAGTGTTGGAGAATAAGGAAGGAGCCAGAAACCTTACCCACCCGAATTTTCTGGCAGTGCCCACTATTGGTCAGTGGACTGAGAAGCTGGATGACCCACTGGGTGAGGGAAGCAAACTCAGGGTGGATCAGTTCTCACAAGAACCCAGGGTGGTAGCTTGTGGTCCTCTCCCCATTTTGCAGTCAAAGAATATGAAATTTGGAGCTTTAAGTCACTCTCCTCAAATAATTTCAACCAATTCATAAAACTGTCCCCTACTATGTAACCTTCACTAACTACTTTGCTTATTCAACTTCCAAAGTGCTTTCACATAATTCCTATTTTTAAAATTGAGTTTATTTCTCAAACAAAATCAGGGTTTTTGTTCTAATCCCACATTCTGTCAGAAATATGGGAAAATTTAATCTTTTTATGAAACATTAAGAACAACTATTATTTATGATGCCTTTGCTAGATAATTGACTTGAAAATAGTTTTTATCTTAAATAACAATTATCTTACTACAGCAATTACATTCCTAGCACTAAAAGAAGAGGTCTTATTAAATGATAAGATTAGTGATCTTTGGGAAATATTTAAAAGATTGTGAGCCCAGCTTGAAAATGTAGACCCTCATGCTAATCTCGGATATATTCCATTGACAAGAGTTTAGCCATTGCCAGCACCCAAATCCAGATTCTTCCAAGCCCCTTTGGCAAAATAGGTGCCTGTGTTACAGGCAATTTGTGCTTGAAAGTTTTATCTTGGTCATTACTGCTGCTGCAGCTGATTTAAATATTTTAATGAATGATGTTATTGTCTCTATGCCTGGGGGTCTTTTCAGTAGAGGTCGCAATTTGAAGGAGGAAAAATATACAGAAAAATAGCTCTAAGTAAGTCAGTGACGATGGATGACTCATTTTGGCTGTGTAACAAAGACCAGACTAGCATGTCACCAGCATGAGACTTATATGCTAATGAAGAATGCCCCTGTCTTGGAAAGGAGGGATCAAGAGGTGAGTCATTAAAGGAATTTCCAAGAGTGTTTCGCCAGCTTTGGCCAAAACCAAAGGAATGTGTGGAGGTAAAGCGCTAAGAGTTAAATGGTGGCATAGCACTGTGTACAAACTCCCTGTGATCATGGACAGGGTTGGGAGGGAGGCAGGAGAAAATGAATCACATATATAGTGTGGAGAATTCTGTCTATTGTTTCACTCAAAGAGAATATGTGTCAAAGTGACCTGGACTTGGGAATTGTGACTTTTCTAATCCTTTCACTAAATAGGCCACAACATGTATGTCCATCTCACCATGGAGTATGTGATTCTGATGTTTAGAGATGGGCGTGTTTCATACAACATGGACTTGAAACTCGGGCCCAGTTCTGCCTCTGATTTTCTGCCAAAGAAACAAGATCTTTCACCACTAGAGGAAAAACTAGAGGTGATGGGGTTATTGATACATGATCCATCAGCCTAAACATGGCAGCTTCCAAAGGGATCTCAAGAGATTGTGGCTTTATGCAATCTTCACTTGCCATGGTGGCTTTGGACCCTGCCCCTATAAAGTGGCATGCACTATGGCCAACATTTGCAGGGGCTTCTATGGTCACTACCCCCATTCATTCAATTTATCTTGCACTTAGAGGTATTAAGCACTGTTCTAGGCAGTGATCAGGGAATACTATGGTGCCTGTGCAGTCAGGGGCTCTGTCTGCTCTAAGCCCCTTACATTTTTACAAGGGAGACAGGCAGTAAGAAGGAACACAGATCAATAGCATAACTTAAGGTCATGGCTGGAGTTATGGAGAACAATGAAGCACACTAAAGCAACGGGAAGGGGCTGTAATTTTGGATGTTGAGGACAGGGGCCAGTAAGGGTAAGCAGGCACCTGAATGACATGGAAGGAAGGGTCGTGCACACCCCCAAGGAATTAGACATCCAGAGAAATGGGTCTGAAATGGAAAGAGCTGGCCATTTTGGAGGAATTACTCACACCCTACTCAGTGTGAGCCCCTCTCCCCGCCAACACACAGTGAGGTTGGGGGACATTGTGATTAACTCCATTTTATGCTTAAGAATCTGGGACTTGTCAAGTCTCTGCTCAGGGTATGGTCAAACCCAGACAGATGTGAATGTGGCCAGGGAAAGCAGTTCTGGTTGGAGCTGACAAAAGTGCAATGGAACAGAGATGAGGTCAAAGACCTGGAATCCATAGTAAGCCAAGGGTCAGGCTGAAGGCTGAAGGCCACCTGTCAGCAATTGGTCAGTGCCAGGTTGTCACTGTGAGGCAATGCCGATTCTGGAGCCAGGGGTTGGTAAAAGCACCAGGAAGGAGTGCAAGCTCTTGTTCAAGAACCTTGTAGGAGCCTAGCTTCATCTGGCCTGCTTCTAAACCCACACGCAACAGCTGGTGACATTGAGAGGCATCTGGAATGAAATTGTTCCCACAATGCTTTAAAAGAATTATCAGGTCCATTGGACAGAGGAGAGAGATAAGTTCTTTGGAGCTCTTGGATGAAGTCTCTCTGGTTAAACCTCAGAGTGGAATGTCCAATTCATGGCAGCCAAGGCCAGGGAATTGCCAGATGAGAAAAAACAAAATGCCCTCCCTGGGGTTAATTGTTTGGATCCTCACATAAGAGATGGCTTTCTCAACAGCAATTTCACGGCCACTGCTTAGGTCAGCTTCTAGTGGGAGGTATGATCTACGTGCTATGGAGTTTTCAACTACCAGCCTGGGTAATCCCGGCCTGTGGGAAGGATGCTGGCCAGCTTTAGGGCTTCACCTGTGTCAGCAGAATTCTGCCTATTTGTTGGCCTTCAGTTCTCTCCTGGGCAATTCCCAGAGCCTAGCCAGACAGGGCGGCAACCTCCCCTTGCTGTAGAGCCCTTGGGCTTGCTGTGGCCGGTGTAGACTTGGAGCAGCCAATAGCTGACAAAAGAGGTATCACCCACTGTCCACACCCTCAAAATTGCCAGAGATTCCCTGCCTTGAGGATCTGGTCTTGAACAAAGCAAACTATACAAGCCCATTATAATTAAAGTTTTTTAAGATTTCTGCTTCAGTTATTTTACTCAAAAAGCATAATCTCTAGAAGACTGCAATGACGTAACTAGTTAGTGTTTACAAAGAACAAATGGCCCCAATCCCTGGGCCTTACAGGGGCAGCTAAGGGAGAGTACAGGAGTAGGGAGAAGCCAGGGGAAGGGCAGGAAATGCTCTCTGCTCTAAGAAAGTTCTGGCAGGCAGCCTTCGCAGCTCACACAAGCTTCAAAAGATTAACTCCACTACCCTCCACCCCAGCCACTCTGCCGCCATGTTCCCTTCTAGGCTAATCCAGAACGTGATCCATTGAAAAGGCTGAGAAATCTCACTTCCATTTGCAGGCATTCCAGGCACTCAAGGAACACTATTCTTTTGAGGCCTCTCACGAGGAATATGTCTGTTTACAGTCAGATTTCTTCCTCAAAACTAGGTGCAGCCTGTTTCCTGGGCCCATTGAGGTGGATATGGTCCCATTACAATGAATAGGGACTATGGTTAGGAAAGTCATAGAGCTAAACCACAATGACTGATAGGGAGGGATACTCAGAACTTTCAATACAATTTAATAAATGTTTTTGGATTGAGTGCCTTCATGTGACAATCCCTTTACTGGGCAGTATGCTAAGTTCTAATGACAATAATATCCATTAACTTCTAGGAAGTTATAATTCAATAAACCTTTCACTGTCATTCTTTCTTTGATTTATGACACAAGCCTGTCAGGTTGTAGTGTATTTGATAGAGACCAGTGAGCGTCAGAGACATCAAGTAGCATTCTCAGAGTCACACAGGTATTAAAGTTGTAGAAACTGTGCTTGAGGGACGGAGGCATGGCTCATGTGGTAGAGTGCTTGCCTAGCAAGCTCAAGGTCCTGAGTTCAAGTCCCAGCACCAACACAAGAAAAAAAGAAAGAAGGAAGGAAGGAAGGAAGATACTTCAATGAAAAAAAGGTCAATACCTTGCTGAAGAAGGCTAGAAGTCATTTTTACTAATTCAGACCAGCCTGAACTGATTCCATACAGTACGTGCCATCAGAACCATAGCCTTTAACACTGCAAACAAAATGAGCCATGTGTGTTGATGGAATTCCATGTATATGCATGTATAATAAATACTTTATATACATCATTTGCTCAACCTGTTCACAATCAAAGGAGGTAAATAATATCTTCATCCCCTAACAGAAGCTCTCAGAAACCAAGTAACTTTTCAGTCACTTAACTTATATAACAGTCCTAAAAGTGATGAAGTTTCACATGCAATGTATTTTGTGATTAACAGAGCTGTCTTCCATTATAAACATTATTGTTTTTCTCGTCGAGATTACATTGGTTAACATCATCATATGGAAAGCCAGTATCATCATACAAATGTTGAGGAAAGCATTTACTTCATCACTTTCAAGGCTATTTAAGTATCTAGCAGTGATAAGGTTGCATGAAATCTCAACAAGCGCACACCTCAAATGACACTAACATTCAGAAAAGTCTGAGCATCAAGTTACTCAAAATCTACACTGCCCAGGCAGAAGCCTATATTTCCAAAACAAATTACTTGGAAAATGCAATGTCTCGATGAAATAGTCAAGTTTAAACCCATTTTACATTCCCAATTTTAAATACAGACACAAATGTGCACTGCAGTTTCTCCGGCCATATCTGAAAGTGAGCAGGCGCATTGAATCAATCAACTAAAGTTGGCAGAGAGAAAAATAATCCCCCGTCAAAGTAAACTGCAGAAATCCACAAATAAAAAACAGAGCTACAGAAAATCTTGGCCTTACAGGAAAGTTTGTGCATGTGCATTTAAAGACTTAACTTATTTTTCCCCCAGCTTGGAGATTTAAGCGTCCTGTTTTAATAGACAAATATGTATGAACTTGACTTTTACCAAAAACCTGTCCACAGTTGCACCCAAATGTCTGTAGTTTTTAACCAGAGTTACACTTGGAAGCAGAAAATTGTTTGCAGGGTAATGAAAACAGAATTAAATTCTTTTTTGTTGAATTAGGATTAGCTGTGTGCCTGAGCAAGAAGGAAGAGGAAAAGGAAGAAGGCAGGAAGAGGAGAAGGGGGAGGAGACATGTTTCCATAAGCTCTTTGCCCCCTTCTTCCAGGCAGCCTGTCATCTCCCTGTACCTTGGGTAGTGCACAAACCAAACAGAAAAGGCAGAAAACCCTTGTAACAAAAACAACTTCCCATACATGTGGGAGCTCTAAGTAACTCAGTCACCTGGTGACCTGTTTCACAACTAGAAAAATGGGAGATGAGAGAGTCTTCCCAAGACGGTAGGTGCCAGAGCTCCACCAAGTCATGGTCAGCTTCTTCAGAAATTCTTTTCTCTCAGGCACTCCTCCGACTGAAGCTGATTGTCCCAGGGCCACTCGGCCTTTTCTTCCAAAATGAACCTGGCTCATTGCTGAGCCTCTGAGCTTTGATTTATTTTCAAACCATTTCCCCTGCCCGCACAACAACAAAGCCATATGCAAGTAGAAACAGTGATTTTTATAAATTGCTATAATAAGAACCATTTTCATGCAGCCAGAACAAGTTATATTACTGGGTTCACATTCTCCCTGGATTTGCCAACTAGTGGCAAAGGCTGCCTCACACAGGGAGGCACTCTGAGAGACACACAGTGAGGTGATTGCCTCACTGTTCAAACCTCGTAGAGTGCACTTACTAGAGGGCTTAGGTCATCCACTCAGTGTGGTCCCTCAATGCATTCAAGGGATGTGGTAAGTGAGATGCAGGAGACAGCTCCCAGCATAACAGAACATAGTTAGTTCTGCATTAACAGTATAAAAATAAGTACAAGGCGTACACTCTGAAATGTTACAAAAAGTACCGTGAATACATAGACCAGGAACATTGCCACTACTTATCATTGTCAAGTGTATGTCCTGTGTACGACTATATGTGGCATGCTTTCATGTTACTGGCGTCCTAGTTTACACCAGCATGGGTATAAACACGTGAGCATTGCATTGTACATTGTGCTGTGGCATTACTAGGTGGTAGGAGCTTTTCAGCTCCATTATGATGGTTTAGCTTCATTACATGGACCACCACCACACCTTGTTCTGTCAATCAAAATTGTCATTATGTGGACCTGATTGGTTCAGTATATTATGCCTCTGCTCTTTTTTCTTGGTTTTGTGGGATTTTCCTTTTGATTTTCTTTCTCTTTCCTGGTTTCTTGCCTTCTTGTCTTCCTGCTTTCATGCTGGACTCAATGGTTCCCTATTTCCAGCTCAGGTCTAGAAGCCTTGGGTTTCTACTCACAGATGTTCTGACCCAAGCAGCAGTTTATGCAGAAGCTTGGCAAGAGTGGGATCTCAGGCTAGGGACAGGATATGATGGATGTCTTAGGGGTGGTGAGTGAGGAGCAGAAGGAAGGAGGATGAGGTGTTTGCCAAGTCAGCACTTGGCCATGGCCCTTCCACCACCATCTACTGGTCTCAATCCCACCCCTCCTGATAATCTAGGGTAAGTCAACAGGTCACAGGTCACTATCCTGTATAGCCTTTGCTGTGAATGTTACCCAAGCTGAGGTTTTGGGATCATTCAGCCCCCTGGAAAGCCCTCCCCCTTGTCAACTCCTTTGTAATTTCTTTAAGGAGGGCCAAACTGTTTGGGCTACTGTATCAACACTCAGGGAGGCAAGGACAATGAAATTGAGCACAAAACAAGGAAAACACCCAGAACATCATTCCAACTCAGGGATCAGGCGTGACCACATGCCTGCCACTGTGAGAGCCTCCACAGCCCCAGTCACAGACCTCAGCAACCTATGCACTGCCTTCAGCCTCTGAGCCTCAGATTCAGCAAATCACACTGGGTCCTCCACCAAGCAGCATCTTGAGACAAGGACAGTTCTGGACCCACATCTCTTCTTCATTAAATACCACTTGACCACCCATCAGCCAAGATGGCACAACTCCTGAAAAGCTCTCTAGCCTCTGATAGACTCACACACACATACACACTACCCTTTCTACATCTTGTGCATGTGTGTCTATGAATGTGCCCGTTTGTGTCTATGTGTATGTCCACATGTATATGTCATTTGAGGGACAGGTGGACATGGGGAGAAAGAGAGGGAACTTGTGGTTTAGTGTGATCTTGATCCCAAAGAACTGCCATGTCTGTTTAACACCTCACATTCCACTGAACTCTGATAAATGTTAGTAGAGAACTGAGTGAGGGACTGGCCCTAGCCCCCACCCCCACCCTGGCTCAGCTGCCTCATCTGAGTAACCTCTTTCCACGCCACCAGAGGGGCAACTAGATGTGTCCGGCTGTTTATTTCCTTCTTTGTCTCCCCTCTCGTTGCAGTTCACGATGACAAGTACCCAGTCTGCTTCTCAATCTCTAGCACCCAGCCCAGAGCCAAGCACCTGACATAGCTCAGTGTGTACTGATGAATGAGTCTCAATACACGCAAAGCTCCAACAGTGCTCTTTTCTCCCTAAGGGCATGAGAGCCTTCTTCCAGGACCCTCCCTTCCCCATTGCATCCGTATTCTGGGGGGTGGTCTCGCCAGATTCTGGGCTGCAGGATTTTGAGACTGCAGGACCTCTGGAGCACCTAAGAGAGGTGGGTAGCAGAGTCCAGCCACTGCCCTTGGCCAGCAATTTTTTTATTCCCAAATGAAATGTCACCGATGGATAGTAACACATCACACAGGGAGACATCATTCCTTCTCCCCACAGCTCTCTTGCTGGCACTGGTTGCTATCAAAGCAGATACAAATGCAACCTTTTCAAGCAAACCACATTTTAAAGCTAATACTAGAAAATTCTCAAAGTAGTCAACAGCAGCTGTTTAATAGTCTTCAGGTAGATTTTTTTAAAAAAAGAGAAAGAAAAAATAATAAAAACAGAATGATGGCAAAAGCTTAGTGGTCCTAAGAAAGTCCTATTTTAAGTCCATCCCTAGGTCGGAACTGCACTATTTTGCTTTCAATTTTATGAAAATTAAAGAAAAGTTAGACTGGTTCTCATCTTTCTTTTTCTCTGAAGGCCCTCATGTGTCTTTTAGGCCAAGTATACAAGATAACAGGTCCTAGCAGTTTTTGCAAATACAGTCCAATTAGCACCAAATTGTGGGAGGGAATGAGACAAAAGTAGGGGGGACAGGAAAGCAAACAGCACGACCACCACCCAAGGATATTGGCATTATCTACTTAACCACAGCACTCCCACTGAGAAGACTCCATTTCAAACCCCTTCTTACAAGCAGGTTCCAATTTCTTTTGGCAAATATTATCATAAAATGGTCCTATCTCTTTTAGCCTTCCCTTAGCTGAAACTGAAACACAACTTCACCATTCCTTGTCTCCTATTGTAAAGGGAACACAAAAAACATCCCAACCCTGGGGAGATAGGGAAGCAGTGACTGTTTATGATGACACCAAGTCAAATGTCTTCACCACCATAGCAGTTTGTGCTCCTGTCATTTACAAATGAAGTTTGCCTTTATTCTAGAGTGTCAATGGGGTCAAAATGGTATCACCAAGACTGGGACTCAGGGTCCACAGAGGCATTTCCTACCCAAATGCAATGTACAACTCAGCTTTGAGAGCAAAACAGCACTCAAGGTCAAAGGGACTAATCCCAAACTTCCACATACCACAGCTTATCAAAGGCAATGTGAGTTTACCTCAAGAAAGCCACTGCCTCTCTGTTAAATTTAGACATTAAATTACAGTTGTCATTTTCAGGTTAGGTGTAACTATATCCATGAGTGCACACTCAGGTTTGTTTCTTGGTGAACCTAATGATGGCACCATGTGCATCACTCATAGTCCAGGTGGCTCTCCAGTCATGTCCCCAACATCTACATAGCCATGAGGCGGACTACAGACTCCCAAGGATCTGATGAAAATCTCAGTCTTGGTTCCTTGCTTCAATGTCACCAGGTGTCCGTGTGTATGGTCCAGGTCCTACTGCCTCTCTTCTGGAGGTGTCATGTTCTTGTTCTATGACTTCTACACTTGGCTCACTGGTAGGCTCTCCTTGGGTTGTGCTCCTCAATCCATCCACTGAAGCATCTAGAATCATTTGTATGTGACCATGTTGAAAGCTTCCTTTCAGCGCTCTGTCCTCTGTTGCTTTCTGGGGAGTCATTTTCTATCATAGCATCCAAGTTACTTAATTGCTATTAGCCAAGGGATGGCTCTGCTGGGGTCTCAGCGATACCCTTCGCCATGCTTCCCTCCCTCAGATTGCTTCTAGGAGAAATGTCTTTAATCCTCCTTGCACAGAAAGGCAATAGGGGTGCAGTCTGGGAACTGTGGGAGAGCCTGGCTCTAATACCCCTCACCCCATGCCCACTGAATATGATACTGGGAGCCTGACTCCCACAGCCTGAAGACCACAGTGGCACCCCTGGTCTACTTAGTGTCCTCAAGGCCCCACTCTGTATATGTCACACATTCCAAAATTCAGACAGGGCTCAGAAGAACAAGATGGCTCTTCCATATCTGTTTTGTCTTGCCTTCCTCTAGAAGTGTCATGGGGACCATGCCTGGAAAGGTGAAGAGATAAAGAAGACAGAAGGTACCCTTGAGCCATGGGGAAGCTGATGTCATGCACTCTTGTTCCTCAGAGGCTACAGCACCCTGGAAAAGCTCTAAGCCCACGTCTCCAGGCTACAGTCAAACCCAAAATCTCAGCTAGCTTTAACACACTCCCTTTTCTGTGCTACACAAACACCTAGTACTGTCGGCTCCACGATAGGATCGACCTCCTGTGGCCTCCCCATTCAGGTGTCCTTCTACACTGCAATCTTTGCCAAGGTCATTGTCTCAGCTACCTGCACCTGTCTGCCTGCCTGCTTCCACCACAACTTGGACATGCCCTGAGTGCTCTGTTTACCAGCTGTCCTGTCCTCTTCCACCATACCAGTATGTGATTCCTCCTTCCCCTCTCTCTCTCTCTCTCTTTCTCCTTCCTTCCCTCCTTTCTCTCTTCCTTTCAATTATTCTTTAAATAAAAGTAGACTGCTCTCTTATACCATACCAGGCATAAAAGTATTAGGACTCGAAAGTGGGGTGTTGAGAAGGAAGGGCAGAGGGGCCTTGCCTCATACCTTAGTAAGGAGAAAGTAGGAAATGGCAAAAGGAGAATGAACTGTGGGCTCGAAATAAATAAATACATGTAAACACAATTCTTAATTCTGCAATTCGCTAAAAGCAACATTACGGCAAATTGGTAACATCCCTCATTCCTGGATTCCTGATAAATTAGAAAGGATTATGCTTACTCTGAAGGGTTATCATGAGAATTAAATTGATTAGTACTTGTAAAACACCTAGTGCATCATAGGTGATCAATAGCTATAACTATTTCATATTACCAAGCTCATTATCTTCAACAACACTCTTTTTCAGCGGGGCCAGCTTGTGTGTGCCTGTAATCCCAGCTACTCAGAAAGCGGAGGCAAAAAGATTGTAGTCTCAGACCAGCCTTGGCAAAGTTAGTGAGAGACCCTATCTAAAAAACAAATTAAAACCAAGAGGGCTGGGGGTGTGGCTCAAGTGATAGGGTGCTTGTTCGATTCCTCAGTCCTGAAAAGAAAAGAAAAACACATTTGTGGGGGAAATAAGCATGTTCTTCCAATGAGGAGTGCATATTGCATGTTATAGATTGCACATATATGTAAATATTCACCATTACAGGTACTAAGTTTTAATAAAGTTTAATTTTGTCTTGTTTTAAGATAAAAGCAAATAGAACTAGAAGTTCTAATATGTTTGTATACACCAAAATACATTGTTTGGGGTACCAATATGAGCAATCACTCTACTTTGAAGATCATGGGTAGAAAATATGGGTCCAAGGTAATCAAGGAGTCCAATTTCACAGGAAAAAAACATTTCCCCAAATCCCATGTTTTCCTGTCTCTCTCTGGAGGGTTGTGGAGTGCAAAGGTGGTTCCCAATTCACAGAAGAAAACTGAAATGGCTAAAAAGAAAACCATTTGAAACAGAGTTCAATCATATTAGGAACTAGGGAAACACAAGTTAAAACCATGAGACAATCTTCCTCAAATAGGGGACTGAAAATATGAAAAAGCCTTCAAACACCAAGCACTGGCGAGGGAATAAGGTGGGAGTTCCCAGACACCTCTGGTGATGTGTCCGAAGACTGCTAACCTGTTTTATTAGAACAATTGTCCATTTCTATTAAAGCTGGAAATGTGACCACCACCTGCTGTAGAAGTGGGCCTTAGAGAAGGGTTTTTTCTTCCATTTTTGTCATGAGAGTCTGGGTTGCTGATAAATATATGTATGTGTAAATACATGGATGCGTATGTATACAAATATAAATACAAATGATAAATACACTGGATGGCAACGCACAGCCAGTTATATTTAAAACAGCCATAAATGTTTAAGGAACAAATCTTTGATATGGCAATAGATGTCTTCTCTCCAAACCCATGAAAATAGAAATCTAGTAACGTTCTCACAATTACTGTAATTTTGAAGTGCCGAAGCTCATAAGCAATATTTTGAGATACCTTCGTCAACTGGAATGAGATTTGAAACAGTGATTCCCCTTGGTGTCAAGGCCCTGCTACAGCTATTGCTAATATGCGTTGTTGTCTGCATTTAAAGTCAGCAAATGCTAAGTTTCAGATAAAGGTTTGTCAAAATAATCATTGATTTTTTTCACTTCCAAGTCCCGAGCCCCTAAGATTCTGTAACCCTGCCCTAAGACATTCTATTCACATTAACAAGAAGACACACGCAAGGATGTCCACAACACTGTTTGTGATAGCTGAAGATGTTAAGCTGAGCGTGTACCGCTCCCGACACTGCTGCATGTACAAAGCAGGGCATGAGTCTCGTGAAACCACGGTGTTCTTTTACTTGTGTATTTTTTTCAAAAATGGCACACAATGATGATGTTTACTATTTACTGCAAAAATATATGCAGCCTATGGATTTATACATAATAACACGTTAAAATACAGACTAAAAGTATTCACAGAAAATGCCTGATAATTATGACCTTTGGGAAGGAGGGAGGACAATCATAGCCATACAGGAGAAAAAAAAAGCCCTCAACTCACATATTTATATATATTCCAGACAGATTAAGTGGATGATAGAAGATAGATAAATAGATAAGTAGATGATTGATAGATAGATAGATAGATAGATAGATAGATAGGCAAACCTATAGGTTTACAATTTTTAAAATTTGAGTGTGTGTATGTGTATATTTCTGTTTATTAAGAGTTTCAGGAAGATTGATCTATGGCACTATTTTCTCCGTTTTAAGACTATTTTAAAACAAATACCTAAGGCATATTAAGCTCCAAAAACCTAAAGAAGAGAAAATGAAAATAAATGTTCAACATTTGTTGCTGTTCCGTACAGTTTCTCAATAATCCTAACACAATTTTTTAGAAGAATATTAAAAGCCAAAACTATTGTCAACAATTTTGAGTAAGTGTCCTCTTTACAGCTCTATGATAAGTGAGCTGTGCCTTTAATAAACATTGTCACTCTGTACTGGGATGTGAAAACAGAAGTCAGGAAGAGAATAGAAGACATCAGTATATAGCCATGCATCAAAAAAGGGCTGGTTGAGGTTTTATTAAGGATATATTTGTAATTTTGAAGATGCATCAACCTTAGGAAATGGCCCAGGGAGTCCCCTGATCTGTCATGGCCACCGTGCAAGGTAGTGCCTGTCTTTGAATTGTTCTCATTACTTTGCTTCAAAGTAGAATTTGGCACCTGCTGTTGTAAAGGTTGATCACAAATATCTCAGAAACCACACAAAATAATGCAGGTGAAGGATAAATCTTTGGAACGAAAGAACGTGGGGAAGAGTATGTAAAAGCTATTTCTAGCCATAAAAAGAAAAAGTCAATCCGAATTCAGAGTGCAGGCTCTGGGGGCCACACCACTGGTTTCCAGACAGCCCACAGAGCTTTCAAATTGTGACCATCCCCAGCTGTGCCAGTCTTTTGCAATGACAGGTTCACAAAACCCTATTTTCAGAGGGGATTTCAATATCACATGATCACACACCTCTAACAGTTGAATTGAGTCAGGATGATGGTGGAGATAATGATTATGACGATCATGATAGCTAAAAGTATCCATGTATCAGGCACTGCTTAAGCACCTTCCAATCCTTCAATGGCCTAGGCCAGTGGCTAAAAGTCTCATCTTGCACATCTCCAATGACAGGGAGTTTATCACCTCCTGTCATAGTCCCTTTTATCTTGGGATAACTCTTGCTGGATAGCGTTAGGCCAAGCTGAAAACTGTAACTGTCAGCACTGTGCTTCTATCACAAAATTCCTGAGGTAGTCAACTTATAATGAGAAAAGATTTAGCTCATGGTTCTGGAAGCTCCAGTCCAATTTTAGGTGGCCCCCATGCTTTGGGCATCTGGTAGGGAATTAGATGTCATTGGCGGACAGCACATGGCAGAAGAGACAGCTCACACGGTGAGTCAGAAATCAGAGAGACAGGCCCTTCCAGGTCACAGTGTCTTTCAGAGGTACACCCTCAGTGACCTAAGGACCTACCACTAGGCCCCACTTCTTAAAGGGCCACAGCACTTCCCCATACTGCCTGATGGAGACCAAACCTTTCCATGTGGACCTTTAGGGAAAACTCATCTGAACCATAGCAACTGTCTCTTGCTTTCTTCCTGCTGGTCCTGCTTCTATTTAAGAACCCTTCTTTCTGACATCACTTTTGATATTTGAAGTCAATGTGCATGTTTTTCCCTGACTTGTTTTGCACTGTATCCCCAGTGATGGTGTACCCCAACTTTCCATGAGGTCACACCTCATTTAAAGTACTCCCCATACTGAATGTAGTAACCTAGGTGTGTCTTGGTGTCAGCGGAACAAATCACCTCCCTGGTCTAGATGTTCTACTGACATCCATGCCACCTGACCTAGTGTTGTACTCTTGGGTCACCATGTGCTGTATCTGTAAGAAGAGGGTACACGACTCCCCTGTAGCAAAGGAACACATCACTAAATCATGGGAAGAGTGCAGAGAAGCCAGGATAAAGTAAGGGTGGGAAAAGAAATCCAGGTGGATCCTTGGAAAAATAAAACCAGAAGCAAGGGCCACCTGGACGAGGTGAATGAGAGGGAGACATGAGCGATTTCTCACTCTGGGATGCAGCAGAATAACCTCGGAAGTGTGCTCAAAACACAGTCTCCAACTGAAGGAGGGCCTCCAGATGAAGTGAGGATAGTTGCCTGGTTATTTTATTTATTTATTATTTATTTATTTTGGATTTTTTGAGACAAGATCTCACTATGGCCTTGAACTCACAATATAGCCTAAGGTGGTCTGGAACACAGGATTCTCTTGCCTCAGCCTGTTGAGTGCTGGGATTATAGTCATGAACCACCATGCCCATCTTTGCACCTGCCTCTTCACAAAGCCCTCAGTGAGTCGTTGGCTCCTGAGACACACATCAGACGAGGGCTTGATGGTGAAGACATGCGACTGATGAAAGACAGAGATTGCAAATGGAGGCAGCGCATGATACCCTGGAAACTGGATGGGAGAGTGTGCTAATGCAGGTGGTACATCCTTTATCTGAAATGCTTGGAACAGAAGTGCTGCAGGTTTTGGATTAGTTACACAAACATAATGAGATATTCTGGGGGAAGAAGAGCGCCAGATCAAAGCACAAAATTCATTCATTTACCAAATGTTACCTTTTAGACAGCCTGAAGGTAATTTTATACAAAATTTTTAGCGTGCTGGCATTTTGACTATGACCTGTCCTATGAGAACAGGTGGGGAATTTTCCACTCCTAGCATCACATAAGTGCTCATAAAGTTTCAGATTTTGAAGCATTTTGGATTTTGGATCTTCAGATTAGGGATGCTCAACCTGTACAAAGACACCAGTGACACAGGAGGAGAGCCAGGATTGGGGAAAAGAGAATTACTTTTCTTTTTTGCATGCTGAGTTTGCATGGTCAGTGGAACTTCTAGACAGAAATATCCAGCAGAGGCTTAGAAAACAAAGCTGGGACCCTACTAGGTGAGATCTATTTTGGGTGAATTTTTTTTCAGTCTATAGAATCCAGACTCTGTGTCTTTAATTTAAATTCAAAATAACACCTTTGAACTATTTAAATCCAAATTCTCTATATGGATGAAGGAGGTTTTTTGCTTTTTTTTTTTAATAAAAATTGCTTAAGTCAGAGACCAGCAAGACTAATATAAACTCACTTTTTACTTTAAACTTCTAAATAACTTTCTATTTTTTTTTAAATATTGCCTTCAAGGAGCAAAAGTGCTTACACACAACAGGCAGCTGATGATAGTGGGTATTGAAATATCAATGTGTTTTTTCACAGGTGCTGCAAAATAAATACAAGTCATGAGAAAAAGTAATGAATCAACTTGAAAACCCACTGGGGTGTTAACCTCCTGGAGTAATAATAGCTTGCTCTCTGTCAGGGCAGACTGCACATTAGAAAGGCATCTGCACCCAACTTTGTTCCCGTGAAAAGTCTCGAAGGACTCAGGAATAAAAGCTGCGGGCAGGATCCTGATGATCTTTAAAAACATCTACCCTCTGAAAGAGCTTGTCATGCCAGAATAATCTCCTCTACAGACAGCCACTGAAAGCACCAATGGGCAAGGGTTGTACAGAAGAAAAATCCAGAGCAATCCAGAGGAACGTGATGTTGGAGAGGATTTTATCATGGCTGAAGCAACCTCTGCAGTGAGAGGCCAGCAAGGCCAATATAGAGACAGGAGTGCTTTGAAGAAAGGTGCAAAGGGATGTTGCTTGATGGCACAGAAGGCGGTACATTCCTGACATCCATTGTGGAGGTCATCTGAATGCATTGTCTTCCTCCAAGGAAGCACCTCAATGCACGTGCCCCTACACAGGAACTGTGGGATGGTGCCCTGACACGATGGCAGAAGCTAGTTAATCTGTATCATCATGCAGCACGAAGCCTGGTACACAGCAGCTGCTCAGCAAATGTCTGTTGGATGAATGGGTGAAATGAGATGTCATGGACATCGGGTCCAGAATGGTCAAAGTGCTGAAGTTGAACTTGGTGAAGACAAAACCTGTGATAAATGAGGGGCGTAAGACAAGGAGTGGTGCCAGGGACCATCTGAGCCAGAAAGGTAAGAAGTAGGACCTGGGAACTACAACAGCAAAGGCCTTGGCATTGCTCTTGCCTGCCATTTGGCACCCCTGCCTGGCTTTCCTGACAACAGGCACTAATCTAGAGTCAGTGTGAACTGAACACACAAACCTACATACATTTTAAAATCAGACTGTATTGTTTTGGCCTTTAAAAGCAGTCTCACATGGAATTTCTTTCAATTTCTGGCCATAGGTATTCTGAATGAAGAATGCCAATGGCAAGGCTCATACACACTTGTGAGTCTGGACACTTTTGAGCCAATCGATATAGTACAGGATTGGCACAATTTTTACTTGATGCTGACAACAACCCTCAGACACACCACACTGAAATGACTAGTTTACTGAAGGGGAGTCAGAGGCTCCAGAAAAAATAAAGAAGAGAAGCTCCCCAAACAATCTCTTACAAGTAGGATTTGTGGTCAGGCTCAGACAAACATGGCCAGAGGGTGCCCAGATATGTAAATCAGGGATAGACCCTAAGATGGCTGTCCACTGGCTGCCTTACTCCACCACAGATGATAGGGAGCACACCTACTTGAAGTTAAGGGAAAAGACCCAAGATCCCCCCTCCACAGTCCACTGAACAGACATATAAGACCCACCCAAAACAGGAAGCAAGGCAGCACTCTTGTTAGAATACTACAAAACTCGGGGTAGCAACGCCTTTGCTGCTTCCTGATCTCTCCTCCATCAGCAGTCCATGTGCACTAAGGAGAGGTATCAAGAGAGTAGGCTCTGACTCGGTGTTTTTAGATGTTGTATGGGAACACAGTCATTACCTTCCTGCAGGGCTTAGGTGAACATTTGTAGAGTTAGTACAGGTAAAGTACTCACACAGTTCACAGCACACCAGAGACCCAAAAGAGGCCAGCTGTGCCAATTGTTACTGTTTGTCTCACTATTTGCTCATCATTAAGGGGCTGTAAGTTTCAGCAAACACATTGAAAGTTGAAAGTCAAGGCACCTAAGAGTTATACAAGAAATCCAGGTGGATGTGGTCTCTGTGGTTTAGACACATCAAGCACATTGAGAAATGCCAGAGGCTGGCAGCTCTGGTGTCAGTGCCTGTTGGACGACAGCTCCCCACACAGTCTGGGTGGCTCAGGCAGGCTGGGAGGCAGGGGATCTGGGTGCAGTATCTCCCTCAATGGCCCTACCACACCACCGCATATGAAGTGGTAGGCTGCAAAGCGAGATTCTGTGGTCTTGGCCAGCTAGTCAACTTTGGTCAAGGTATACATTTTCTCCCCCAGTAACATCTACAAAATTCCCTAGGATGGCCCATGCTGACCTGGAGGAGGTCTGGGGAATAAAAGGAGTTCATGCAATGAAAGCATCTGGCACAGAGACATACTGTGTGTCTATGGTGTTCTCTCATGTCATCAGTGTAGAACATGCTTAGAATTGAGGGGCTCTAATTGTCCACACTATAAACTGGCAGGGTGCACACATGTTGGAACGCAGAGTACATGTCGTGTTGTTGGTCAACACGGGGTCAAGTGTCTCTGCCTGATCTGAAGATAAGCCCACAGGTAAGGAGATGACCAAAAGAACAACATCACTACAGAAGAAAGGGAACATTTGCCTAAACAACCAATAAGAATAGCATACAGAGTGATTTTTTTTAAGAGGAAAATTGATATTATTGGGCATCTCATGCAAGAGGTAGTCAGAAGTGATGAACAGTCACTAGACAAAGTCAAGGTCAAGCAACAACAAATGGAGAAAGGGAAGGAGAGGAATGTGACTAGAATGGACCATGTGGGCCCTGGTTGCCTAAGATCACGTAGGAGACATCAAGACCATGGGCACTGCAGGAGACATTACTCCCATTTCCTGCAAGAAAATGTTTCTCCTTTTTTCCCTATTTCTTCTCACTTTTATGCTGCTATACTAAATTCCTTTCTTAATAAACTTGCACTGCAAAAAAAAAAAACTAGGATAAGTGACACATAGGACAAGCTTGACTGGACCTTTTAGAATTGAGTCAAAAAGACAAAGAATTGAACCAATCTGAGACAAGATAAGAGAAGGTAATAAAAGCAAGAAAAATGCCAACCATCTCAAGATGAAGGTGATAGTGTGTATGAAATTGCAACAGATGTGATAGAAGTAACCACTGGATTTGGAAGAGGCCAGAGCATTTCAGTAAGAAAGGCTGATCATGTTAAGGGGGGGAAATATTCAAAGAAAAGAGAAGAAAATGCTAGCAAAATTTGTGAATTATAAGGAGAAAACTAAGAAGTCCTACAAGTATCCAAGTATATGCCATAGATCACTTACAGAGGAATAAAACTCAGGATACACCGTGCCCTTTCTGAAAGGGTCAGGAAGCAGCATCCACTGAAGTTTGCAGAGCAAATACTCGTGACTCACGAGCACTATACCAAGCAAGACTGTCTTTAGCGTGTGAATGAAACAAAAGGCCATCTATTCTCAGCCTGATAAGAGGTCAGGGCATAGAACAATGCAAACGTGACTCTGAAGATACAGGTGGATATGTGTGCAAAACTGCAGAGATCAAAGCTAGGAACTGAATGATGACATTTAAGAACCAGCGATATGTGTTGGGCACTTTTCGTTCATGCCTGTAATCGTAGCTACTTGGGATGCTGAGATTGGGAGGATAGAGGTTCCAGCACAGCATAAGCAAAAAAGTTCACAAGACTCCATCTGAATGGAAAAGAGCTTGGTGTGGTGGCATGCACCTGTCATGTCAGTGTTGGCCAGACGCTTGATATAGGAGGATCTACATCCAGGCTGGCCTGGGAAACAAAGCAAGATCCTATCTCCAAAATAACCAGAACAAAAAGAAAAAAGGGCTGGAGGTGTGGCTTGAGTGGTAGAGCACCTGCCTTGCAATCGCAAAGCACTAAGTACAAACCCCAATACAGCAAAAACAACAACAAAAAACAGTGATGTGTGTTAAAGCCAGTGAAAATTAAAGTTAAATCCAAACCACTTGAAATTTGGTCAAAGACCTATGAAGACTGTGTGAGATACGTACTCTCACTGCTGACAATTATGTAAATGGAGACATTCTTCCAGAAAAACCATTTGGCAACTTACAATTGTGTAAGATAGCTGCATGCATTGGCGTGATTAGCCCAATCTAAAGCTCTATACTTAGAAGATAAGCAAAATTGTCCTCAAAGATTCAGTTGGCTAGATATTTATTTCTTCTTTGACAATCATATTGAAGGGTAATTAGCATTTAAAAAAGTTTAACAAAATAAGAGTGATTTGAAAAATTATGTGGTTACACAACAAAACTCTAAGTTTCTTTCTAAAAAATGTTTCATAGCTTATGGTCATGATACAATGCTTGGTAGAAAATGAGGAACAAATCTTATAAACATTGCTATTTTGACTTTTTAGATATTCTGATAGATATATTCTTGATTGGTAATAACTATTCAGATAAATGTATGGGAAAATATTTTTAAATTATCAAATCATTAACTGATCATCCCCTGGCTGTTACTCCTCTTAGTCAGTCCCCTAACTAGTGGACTAGGACGAATTTTTCGTACATGTCAATTTAAAAATTCTTATATCTAAATGAGGCTGGGGAGAAATTTCTACATCTCTATAACGAAGTTCCAAACTAAGCATAGGAAACATAGTGATGAAAATTTCTCTGATTAAATTTAAGAACGACAGGAAGTAAAAGAGAAAACAAAACAAAGAAAAGAAAGAAAAATATTTTTAGAGGAAGCATAGCACAGTGATCACATCTTCAAAAGCTATAGGAGAAATAAAGAGCCAGGTGAACTCAACTTTCTCCCCACATTCGTCCAAGCTTCCCTCCTTCTACCCATTCTCTCATCCATTCCCCACAAACCCATAGGACCCCAACTCCTACTAGGGTCTAAGGTAGGCCTGGAAAACAGAGGTGAAAATTACAGATAAGAGCTTGCACTTCATGGAGTCTACAAACATGCAGCCCAATCTACATTCCACGAAGAAAAATGGCCACATATGCAAATGGTGGCCATTGGAATGATGAAGATCAGAGTTCATGAGTTTGTGGAGGAAAACAGAGCTGCTACACCCGGACTTGATGGGAGCAGGGAGGGGGCGGAGCTTGGGAAGAGAACATCCCAGGCACCACTTCCTTACCAGGCCTTGGGTTTGTAGGCAGCTGGCGAGCACCTGGAAGATCTTTCAAGTCTGTTGCAACATCATATCCTCTTTCTAAGATGAGGTCAGGGCACAGGTTGGCTATAGAAAGTGGGGTATGGGTCTACTCATTGCAGATTGGAAAACTAATAGTAAAGAGGCTACATTTTTTTGTCCCATGCACTCAACACAAGTCTGCAGGGCACATGGATTTAGAAATTAAGTCTCCATCTTTGGAGTCTTGCTCATGCTTGTCATGGCAGTGTCCTCTCTCCCTTCCCCAAAGATGCAACTCAAAGGCCTCTGGAGCAGTGACATCTGCCTCTGCTGCCCCATGCTTTTACTCCTCTGTGCTTGCTGAGCAACAATTCTAATTTTACTTTCTTGACATTCAACTATGTAATCTTTTAGTTAACAAATATTTGGGCAGGAGACTTTTAGGATTTATCTCCAGCTACATGGGAGAGCCTTGGGTCAGGTGCAGGAAGTTCATTTTTATCTCACTGTGTATAGACCCTGAATAGATCTAGTTCTGTTGGACTGACTGGAGTTAGTGAGAAGAATGACATGTGATTATGCAGCTTATACTTACACATCAATTATCCATAATTGCCCCCAGTAACACAGAGAACAGATTCTGGATGTCATAATCCTGAAACCAACCAGAAGGACTCACATATAAATCACCACTGTCAAGGCAGATGACGGGAGAGATAGAAGAGCTCAAATATCCCTGCCTCCCAGGTCAACCTAAATCCAAATCCCTCTTTCTCCACATCACCTGGCCCAGGTGCTGCCTTCTCATAGCAGTCCTAATGCTGTGCTCATCACCTGGACCCTGTGTCAACAGCCTGTCTTCCTTTGGTGCAATTAGGAACCTCTACCTGGGGTCTCCTCCAGAATTCAACTATGTTCACATTGGGGTGGTGCTGAGAGGTCCCTGAGGGTTCTTCTTTCTGTTGGTGGCCCTTCTGGGCTCCCACATGCATGTCTTGAGTCCTAAAAGCCTGGCTTGTGGTCCTCTGTCCACTTGTGCACCTCTCCTCCCTTCTTCATGCTGACTCTCCTCCCACTCAGGTGAGCAGGGTTCCAGGGTGCATCCGGTGTCCTTACCTGCTCCCTTTCTGAAAGTCTAGTTCCCTGGTCTTCCTTCTAGAACCTTCTTGGATCCTTAGGTACAAAAATGCTTCCCAAGATGGGGGAGGACCTGAAGGAATATTTGTTAAATGTTCCTAAATGCTAAATGTTTCTGGCCTTACAGCTATGCTGTGACTGAAAATAATTTTTCTTTATTTAAGAACTAAAAAATAGAGTTAAAAAAATGCCAAGAGATTTGGAATAGTGCATTGCTACATCACTGACTAAGAAGAGGAAGCAAAACTGGGACTAAAAATCCAGGTGGTCTGTTAGCAAACCTGTGTTCTCTCCATGGTATGAGGACTTCCCAAGGAAAAGGCAGTCCAGTTCCGCACAGCATGGCTTACGGTGGTTAATGAAAAGGAGAAAGAATTTTTGTAAGACACTCACTCTTTCCTCCCCAAGGCACCCTGCACCCTGCCACCAAACACAGAGAGCCAGCCTGGGAGAACGATGACCCCTCTGTGCCCTGGGAGAGACACAACTCCTTACCCTCCAGTTTTCCCATTTCTGTGGGGTTTCTCATGCCAGGGCACTCCCTGAGAGCATGGTGGGTGGCAGTGCTGAGAAAGACAGGGTGTGGAGCCACCAGGATTGCCTGGGGGAGTCCTTCCTGCCTGACACCCTGCAGCTTCCTCCTGGTGACAGATGCCTTAGACCTTCAACTCACCCCAAAGCCTATTTCTGCTGAGCTTGCATTAAACAAAGACCTGGAAATATGGGTCAACAAATGCAAGCATTTAGCTCCTTTATGAAGTTGTCTAAGAAGGCTCAACCCGTCTGTTATGACAGCAGTAACAAGCATCTGCCAAGATAACCATGGCTCACTCTGGATACAACTCCTCAGCAAGTCCTCTAGACCTCAGATGAAGCTAGTCACCATACATGAATCTTGCTGGGCCTGTGACCTTCCCTTGTGATTGTCCAGCAGGGTTGCCCCTTCATTCTACTTAGGCTCTTATTCTGTTGTTATCCTTCCTCCTGCCCATTTCCCTTTTTCCCTTTCTCTCCTTTTTCCCTTCCAATTAATATTGAGTATCAATTTATTCCTAGATGCTGAGACAAGGTGCCATTAGACATGTTCACCAGTCTTTGTGTCCTCTTCACATGGATGTCAGTGCTCAAGCTATCTGAGTAAAACCTGCATGCCTTTTAAACCTCAAAACAAATCTTAAGGTTTTTAGGTTTTTGATTGTTGTTGTTTGTGTTGGAATCCTTCTCTATTTCCCATCTTCCCTCTTGAGTTGGGGTTGGATGCCCCTCCAACTGTGCCTTTCCTAGCCTTTCCATTTTACTCTTAGCCTTCATCATGACGATCTGCCCCTCACCTGTGCTCTCAACTGAACTGTCAGCGACTTGAAGGCAGGACACTTGGTGTCTCTCAGTTCTGTGTCTCCCCACCCACTTCCAAGATTCCCAGGCTCATATCCAGCAGGAGCTTATTCTTCTCAGAGAAAATAGAAGTCATATGATAAGGAGACCTTCAATGCCAGCTATACATGCTGGGATATGCTCCCACTTTTTCTCCAGAGCCCCACATCACAGTCCCTTCAAATTCAAATTCTCCAAGACAAACTCATCACTGCCTCCTTCACATGGTCTTCCCTGCTTTTCTGTAGGTCCCATAAACAGTCAATCTCCATTGAAACAAAGGTTGGATAGGACAGGTTCTCCATCCATTCCTCACACTTGCAGAGTCACTGGATAACAACGTTGGCGATAAAACCCAGCTGTGCACACCCTCCTCCTCTCTCCCCCATGTCTCCACCATTTCTTCCAGGATTTCTGAAATCACCTCCTGACTTGCCTCTGCCTTGGGCTCACCTCCTGCCACTCCATCTCTACGTGGCCAGAGTAATTTTCTTAAAATATAAACTAGATGATGTCACTGCCAGCTTAAAACCCACAAATGCCTTCCCCTTGCCCCACAACAGCATGTAAATTGCTGAACAGAGTCTGCAAGTCACTGTGATCACAACTGGTCCTTCCGATCCTCTCAGCTCCACACATGCTCCAACTTTGCTGAACCTGCAATTAATGGAACTCGCCTTGCTCTATGTGGCCTCCAGCCTGTTGTAGAAGTGGCTTTCTCTGTCTGGAATATTCTTCCCCTACTCCTTGCCTGACTGGGTGTGCATATCACCTCATTATCACACACCAGTCAAACGTGCCAGGTGACGCAGTGGCGGGGATACCTCCTCACATCCCTGTGGCCCCATGGAAGCCTTGAGTGCCATGAAAAGGCCTCCATGGGCCCACCACAGCCCAGATGTTCCCAGGATCCCCAGCAGGGCTCCTGCTGCACCTCATTATCACTGTCCCAGTAAATAACAGCAGCACTGACACCAGTCTGCAAAACCAACACATGCATATTTGATCTGTATAAACAGTGCATATAATATGACATTGCCTTTCAAAACTCCTGCACTGCTCAGAAATTCAAATGAGATCCTGTTTTACCCTTGGACTGGAGATTAATGAGGGCGTCATAAATATTTGATTAAAGCCAGGCCAAATTCTTGGGATTTTGCCTCACAAAATTTCAGAAGAGACTGCTCAAAGATTTCTTGAATATCATCAGTACTTTGGGGGGGGCAGCAAAAGGTGGCTTCCTTCTCAAAGATTTTTCCAATGCTTGCACTATGGCGTGGAATTGCAGCTGATCGTTTTCTGACTATTAAAGGCATTTGGATCCTCTTAGCTTTATAAATTACCTCCCACTGGGGGGCTCTTGGTCCATGTGCTTTGTGTTCACTGTTAAGAGGTAGTGAGACAGAGAAGGGATATTGGGTTAATCAAGAAACAAGACTCTCAACCTGGCTGACCCACTTTCTGGCTCTGTCAACTTGGGAGAAGTGTTGAGTATCATTCAACTCCATGTTTTCCTCTATAGACAATAAGAACACAAATGGTTGACAAAGCAAGAGTGGTTTTGGCATACTGGAAATTGTTGAAGACAATGGAGTGGATTGGGGTTTTTAGTAAACAAGTCAGCTACCTGCAGGTCACCTGAGAGTCCTCCTGGATGAGGTCCTCCAAACACCTGATCAGATTACAAAGTAGGAGAATCCATTCACAAACTCGTCTGTACCAAAAGATTTATTGAGGTTTATACCTTTGGCCCTACTGACCACACTTTTTATGGGAATGAAGTAATGCAAACTATGGAAAAATACTTATTTGGAAGATTGCTTTCATTGTAGCACATTCTGAGATTGCATCACCCCAGAAGCCATTTAGACCACCAACAATAGGCTCAAATAAAGAATGATGTGTCCCCAAACAGATTATTATGTAGAAAAATAAATCATATGACAATGTCTTCAATAACATTACATGCACAGATAGTGTTAAGAGAATGTAGAGGGCACAATTAAATCAACAGAAAAGGTCCAAGTGAAATGACAAAAAATTTAAGTCAAATAAAAGCTAAAAGAAATCACTGGCCATTTACACAGTCGCTGAATACAAAAGTGATTCCTCAGATCAAAAGCAAAGAATGACCAAATCTTTTTCAAATTAATTTTAATACATAACAATTTTAGATTCTAAAGATACCATAAGAGAAGTTAAAGTTTAAAGGAAATGGCATTATTTTAACAATTGTGATGAATATATCATGCTTTTTACTTAAAAAACTCAATATCAAGTCCAATGGATAACTGAGTGAAGAACATGGACAAAGAGTTCAAATACACTAAAGAAAGAAGCATTTATAGTTTAAATAATCAAACCTAAAGTAAATAAATAATTAAAATAAAATTAACTGTATTTGTGAAATGACCAGGACCCTTGCTTTGATTTGTTAATTAGTTGGTCACATTTGGGAATGGGAGTTGTGGAGAAGAGAGCATTCTGATACATGTGGATACATTTTGGTGCAGAAATACAAAGAAAAACCTATAAGTAGCAGTTCTTATATGTAAAAACCCTTAAATATGTTTGTGTCCTTTACCCTATAATTTCAACTATGGACGTCTGCCCCAGAGAAATAACCACATATATAGATGAAATTTAATACCCTAAGAATTATATAAACTACAAAATTTGAAGCAATATGAAGTGTAACAAGAATTGCTAAATGTGGATAGGGAATAGTACATTTTCTATGCTTTGATCCATGATATTTCTGAAACAAACCTAAAATAAGGAGTCTGAGAAAGAAAAATATTCTATATTCCATAAAACCAGGAAAGATGTTTTGAAGAGAAATAGAACTAGCCCATATGAGGGTGTCAGGATATCACATGATCTTCAAAAAACAAGGAGCCAATGGAAGAGAGTAGCAAGTAAGCAAGGCAATGATAGGGAAAGCATCGTTAGGCAACAGGGCAGCATTTACACTTCCCTCCCACCCTCAGACTGCCCTCTTCTCCACCTCCCTCCCTTGCCTTTTTATCACACACATCCTAGCAGCACTTAGCTCAGCCAAAAGGAAACTCACTCATTCCACCAAACATAAAGACTCCACAGTCTCTCCTTCCAAATCCTAGGACAGAAGTAACAGAAACATGTGAAACAAAAGTAGACAATGAGCAAAGCTCGGAAAAACATTGGTGTACAGTAAGGAAATCCTGCACCCTAACATTGTCTCATTAGAAGGAATAATAGTCTCTGTGAAATCAAATGTCAAAGCAGAAATATAAGGACCCCAATGTTGGGAGAAAAGATGACACAGTAAAATTACATTGGCAAAGATCAACACAAAGTAGAAGAGAAAAATTAAATTATCACACAAATAAAGGTCATTTTTCAGCAGTAGATAGGAAATGGAGTCTGTCGCAGTAACCCAGAAGAGCATGAAGGACAGGCTTGAAGAAACTGGAGAAAATAAAGTAGGAAAAATAACAAAAAGTATAAAAGTATTGAAGAGAAAATAATGACTATGAAAAAAAAAAGAAATTTGACAAAATAAGCAATATTGGTGGCCAAAATTAATTTAACCAAACAAAAAGACATTAGGATATCTTCTATAAGACAGAAGATAAGCAGAATGTTTTTGAAATAAAGACTTGAATCTACATATTGAAAGGATCAACAATTCTCAGACAAAGTTGAAGCAGATCCATGTGCAGAAAAGTAGATTTTAATAGTTATTTTGCTTTTAATATTAAAAAATATTTATGGGTAGGGGAAAAAGCAAACTCATCTACAAGAAAAAAAAATCAATCAACCTTTAGACTTCTCTGTGAATCAAACATTGCTAGAAAATAATGGGGTGATGTCATAGAGTCCTCAGGGAATGTGTGAGCAATAATTTTATACCCAACCAAAGTATCCTTCTACAAAAAGGTAACACACAGTTGTTTATAAACATCAGCAATGCAAGAAGTTTCCATGTTTCAATTTTTTAAATTTATTTATTTATTTTCAGTGCTGGGGATAGAACTCAGAGCCTCATGCATGCTAGGCAAGTGCTTTACCACTGAGCTACACTCCCAGCCCACCATGAGCTCTTCTTAAAGGAATTATTAAAAGTTACACTGACCAATCCAGGAATCAAGGGAGAAGACACTATAAAGGAATTGATAGTTCTTATGTTAATTTAAATTAAAAATATTATACAACTATGGAAGAATTTTCTATCAAATAGAATGTATATTCTTTCAACCATGACATTGAACCTGTCAAAAATTGAAGGTAGAAGGAAAAAGGAGAGAGAGATTGCATGGGTACTCATTTCATCAACTTTTATTATGAAAACATTTAAAAATTAAATATATATATTACAATTGTGACAAAAAGTATAAATTATATTAAAATATAAAGCATGTAGCTTAGGGAAATAGAAATAATAGAGTAA
Organism: Castor canadensis; assembly: GCF_047511655.1. Classification (NCBI taxonomy): domain Eukaryota; kingdom Metazoa; phylum Chordata; class Mammalia; order Rodentia; family Castoridae; genus Castor; species Castor canadensis. The sequence goes on along the minus strand of NC_133388.1, from coordinate 11,296,702 downwards.
CTAACCCAAATCTGGGGGTACACAGAGCATGGAAGGAGCAGAAATGCCAGTGGAAGAAGTCAAGAGCAGTACAGTGTGTGCATTTTGTGGTTGGGAGTCAATAAATGCTGCCTGAAGTAAAGATTCTGCATACTTACACATTTACAGCTACTAGAAGAGGTGGAAACACACAGTAGCCTATTAGAAGAACACACACACACACACCCCAACACCCCAACACACCAAAGCAGATATAAATTATAAACTTTAAAATATCAGACCTGGATAAATTCAAGGCACAGACTTTTAAAGGAGCTAATGTAAGACCATTTTAGCAAGTAAAAAAGCCACAATATAGTGTGTTATTCTGGGATATTTATGCACCAATTAATACAGCAACAAAATTAATGAACAAAGAGAGTGGACATAAGAAGAAGTAGAAAAAATGAATACCAAATGTTAGAAGACTTCGATTAATCTCTTTCAGACCATAAGAGTAAAAATTTTTATGAAATAAACTAAAATAAATGAAAGGATAAATCTAAGATCATTTCAAATTAAAAGAGCTTCAAAAAGCTAAAAAATAAATCAGAACGCAGACAACCTAAACGATGTCAGATATCAATTTATGGATATTTAGTGTTTATATAAAGTAATGCATAGAATTGATTTATTTGCCTATAGAACAGCCAGGTTCAAAGTCACGACAGAAGTTGTTTCTGGCTGTTGAGGCACAGAAAGGAATTCGTGTCATAAGTCAGTTCACAGGTCTGCAAGCAAGTCTGAGGAGCCTTGCTAGTTGACATGCATACAAGAAAGATCTTCAAACCATGACTACAAAGTGGCCTGATAAGGGAATTTAATTCCCTGTCACTTCACATTTCACAAGCAACGAAACCCCTTCTACCCCAGAAACACGATCCTGCTCCACACAGTCAGGCTAAATCCCTCAAAGAGCTATTTCTGCATCCATTTCCCTTCTGATTTCTTTGATTTGAAGAATACTTGCTTCCAAATGGAAGCAAGCACAGGTGCCTCAGTTGGAGCTGCAGAGCTCGGAATATCTTTATAATGTGAAATTATAATTAGACAAACACTAAGCAGTAAACACATGTGCTATTGTGAAAAGGCCACTTTCAGAACAAAATGTGATCAAGTTCCATGTTTGTATGATTAAGATAAATGAATAAAAGCACAGGGAACATCTAACCAAAGAAGAGGGAGAGGATCAATGCAAGAAATCTAGAAGAAGAATAAGCAGATAAAAGGAATGCCAATGATGAAAACAGAAAGCCAAACGAATTTGAAAGTAAATAGTAAAGAGTGTAAGTATGACCCAACAAGAAAGAATTGAAAACAGAAAGAAAAATTTAAAAACCTTTGATAAGCTAATCAAGAATAGAAACTTTTGTAAAAAGTAAAAGTAAAATTGTTAATATCCAAAAAAGTTTTTTAAATAATCAAAGTAAAGGAAAACCAGAAAACCAATTGAAGTGTTTTTAAGTAATTTGCTTGATGCTGTGAAAATACACTTGAAATTCTTGATGAAGTGGATGATGTTCCAAGAAATCATAAGTGAAATTGATCGCAGACGGAAAGCCTGTCTGAAGGGAAACAGAGACACTCCAGAAGACTGTTTTAAAAGCTGTGCTTCCAAAGAGCCTGGCAGGGATGGTTTGCGATGCTGCCCTTCAGCTCTCTAAGTAATGGATCTTTGCACATCCTTTGCCTCTTTGGAAAACTAGGGGAAGAAGAGAAGCTTCTAAAGCCCTTTTGTGAAGCCAGCTGAGCATTGTTTTAAGACCTGACAGAGAGGATATAATGAAACCCTGAACCAATCTCATACATGAATACTGATGAAAAATCCTAAATAAAACATTAGCAAATAGAGTCAGGCAGCACATTAAACTGGTTTGAAGATGGAGATCTAAGTGCAAACGATGTCTCTCCCACCCTACTCCCAATCCATGAAAATGATAGTAAAGCTATTTTAAAAACAAACAAATAAATTCACATGCTCAAAAATAAAATGGGGAGCTCTCAGAGCAGTGAGAGAAAGCAAACAGGAGGAATGCTACTTAAACATGGTGGCGTTAACATGTTCAATCCTGAAACGCCATTCCAGTAGCATGAGCCCACAAGGACACAGAACAAATGCAGGCATTAGTTTTAGTGCTGTATAGCTAAGCCTGCAAGTCACAGTGACTCAACACAAAAGAAGTCAATTTCTCAACACACAAAGGGCTGTTAGTGAGTGGGTTGGGGGACTTGCCTCCCAGACCTGCAGGGACCAGGTCTGTTGGGGGCTTAGCTATCTCAACACATGACTCCCAAGTTGGCCCCAGGGATCAATATCCAGGAAGCAGAAGAGGGAAGAGAGGAAGAAAAGTCACATGGGAAATTTTACAAGTCAGCCACGGGTCTTTCCTGACTATACTCTGTGGACCACTACTCCACTACAGGGATGCTGGTACCTGTAAGGATGATGCTAGGAAATAGTCCCACTGTATGCTCAAGGGAAGAATGTGGGGAGCACCCACCTGTCTCAGCATCCTCCACCTTTCTGGTCAGCAAATACCCTTTCACTTGCTTTGCATTCAGCCACAGCCCTGGAACAGTCCCAAACCCAGCATGCTCAATTTAGCCAAGGCATTCAGCCCAGCGTTCAGGATCTACTGCTCAGCTTTAGTATTTCTCATCAGCAGCTTTGGAGGTGAGATACTTGCGAGAGCCAAGAAGCATGCCAGCTCATGCCATAGAGGCCCCAGAAAGGTGAGGGGCCATCTGAAAACAGTGACTCAAACAGGAATTTAAAGTCTCCACTCAAAAAGAGTGCACAGATTAAAATTGCAAGGCTGATGGGAAAACATTGAAAAGTTATCCAAGTACAACTAAGGAAATGGAAATAATTATGCAACAGGGAAAAGTCTGCATGTGAGACTGAAGCTCCCAAAGTGACATAAGAATGAACACTATACATAAAGCAAGGAAGGAAACTTTAAAAACCCACAGGCAGATGTTAATTATAAATATTAAGCAATTAGAAATGCCACAACTGTAAAATGCAGAATTTTTATAAAAATCCAATGTATATGTATATTCCATATACAATCCAATTTTATATGGAATACAATCAAAGGTGGAATCTGTAAGAGTGAGAATTACCAGAATGTACTACTAAAAGATGAAGAGGTGAAAAACGTGAATGAGAAACTAAAATACTCAGAGAAAGTTGAGACATTCCAACATATGTACAATTGGAGTTCAGAAGAAAAGAAAAGATGGTGAGGAATGTTTAAAGAAATAACAGACGAATGTTTTGCAACCAGAAGTAAATAAATAAGTCCTGGAAGAGAAGGTGTAAAAACAAAGTCCAGAGCAATATAAATACATGCCTGCATTTGAAAACATGGGAGAGAAATGGCAGGATATCATGGATGAAAAGAATCTTACAAGCATGCAGAGAAGAAGCAGACAATGTTTAGATTGATAGTGGACTTCTCCATTGAAGCAACTGATGTCAGAAAACTGAGTTAACTGGTTCATCACAGACATTTCTTGAAAGAGTACATTGTGCTGTTTCTATGCATTGAAATAACATAGTTACATGAGAGTTAAATAAATCTGAATGTCTTATTCAGGAATGTCTCAAATACTAAAGGATAGAAAAAGTTATTTGTGCATAACATGTACACAAATGCATATAAACCAAAAAAAGCATGATATTTATGAGTTATGTGGGTTGTGCACTTGAGTTTGCAGATACTGCTGAAAATTCAGAGACCAATTGGAGCCAAGGTCACCACTGATAAATGACCAGTATGAAGTTTAGAGACAGCGAGACCCATTTTCAACATATACTCTGTGCACCGTCTAAACTTTGAAAATATGTTTATATAATGACTTTTCAAAAATAATTTTTAAAACATTATAAAATTGCATGATGAATAAAATAACAGTGAAATCATCTAATGACATAATGTTGAGGGATTATGGATGATATTTAATTCTCTTTGTACTTTGCATTCTAAATTTCCTACAAAGATTAGATAATGATTCTATAATTAGGGAAAATAAACTAAAATAGAAACAACTTTAATGTGAATGGAAGTGTAATTTTCAGTTAAGTACCCTTTCATGTAAATATAGGAAACTAAGAACCTTAGCCTCAGGAAGGAAAAAAAAAATCACCATGGTATAGCTTGACCAAACACAGCCACATAGAGAAATGCTTGAGGTAGACAGTTAAGTGGAAGGGAGGAGCATTTAAAATATGGGACATAGTCCATTTTTTAGCATCAGTTTAGTCACCATTGTCCCTCTGGGCAAGAAGTGGTTGTTGACATAGCAGCAAAATAGCAGGTCAATTACAAGGAAGAACACACATTAAGTATATCATTTGGCTTTATGTGCAGGGAAGGATATGCTGGTTTCTGTCTTGTTTTCTTTTTGTTTTTTATAGGTACACAGAGGCCCTTGTAAAGAAGCACATATATATGCATATAAATATATATGTAATTTTTTTGCACAAACAATATCTCAGACAACCTATTTGTTCATAGATACCACAATGGTTTGCACCATTCATTTGGTGGAATCTCGGTTTTCAGTGTGGTGTTGTTGGGAGGTGTTCGAATCTTTAAGAGATGAAGCCCAGTGGGAAGTAGTGAAGTCATTATTGGGGGTGCCACCCTCAGAAGGAATTGAAGTAATTCTTATGGGGTCATCCTTAGTTCCTATGAGTTGTTACAAAAAACTGAGGCTTAATCCTCCCTGTTCTCTAGCTTGCTGTCTCCCCATGAGATCTCTCCCTCTCACACATGCTTCTTCCATGATGCCATCCTTAATTGTAACACAGCCAAAGGGACCTCCAGAGATGAGTACATGTCAGCACCAAGCTCTTGGGCAGCCCAAACTAGGAGCTAAATAAATCTCTTTGCTTTCTGGAGTATCCAGTCTCAGGTATTTTGTTATAATGATAAAAGATGGACTGATACAGATGATGTTCAAATACTAATAGTATTGAGCATGCAATAAATCTTTACAAAATACTTCCCCATATGGTCTTCATCTGTAAATTTTATACCTAGATAATGAGAAGAGGTCAGTGTCACTCCCAGGGAGCCTAACTTTAGCCTTTGACTACATTCCTCATACATTCTGGACACAGGCTATCAGCTGGTCTGGTTGCCTCTCATTTAAGAAGTATTTTTGGCCCTTGAGTCCACCAATGAAGAACCCTAACCTGGTCTTATTGCCGAGGGATTTAACTCCATCCCATCCCTTATCACTTTCCATAATGGTCAATCTTATTTGTTGTCATTTTAAATTCTTTTGGTTTTTTAAGACACCAGGCTGGCCTCAAACTCATGATCCTCCTGCCTCAGCCTCCCAAGTGCTGGGATTACAGGTTCACACAACCATGCCCAGATTGTGATTGTCAAACTTGACTGACAACTTGATTAGATTGAGATATACATAGAACATTAGTAAAGCACACTTCTGGGTGTGCCTGTGAGGGGGTTTCCAGAGACAACTGGCATATGGCACAACAACTGAAAAGGAAAGACCCACCCTGAATGTGGGCAGCACCATCCAATAAGCTGGGAGCCCAGCTGGAATACAAGTGGAAGGAGGAGAAAGCCATCCAGCCACATGCAGGCTCAGTTTTCCTGAGTACGCAAGTCTATCAGTGCCACCATCATGCTGGTGGACTTCAGACTCCAGCTCTTCAGCTTTCAGCATGGGCTTATCCCAGTGACTCTCCAGGGAGCTCCCAGGCCTTCAACTTCTGACTGGGGCTGCATCGTTGGCCTCTTTGTTCTGAGGCTTCCAGCTTCTTGGAGTGAGCAGCTATGGGGTTCCCTTACTTTCCAGCCTTCAGGCAGCCATTGGAGAACTCTCTGTACTCCGGCCCTGTAACCCAACCCTACAAACCCTTTGCAATCACTTATATAATATATAAGATTATAAAGAAGGTTTAAATAAATGTGTAATAGAATATATTGTATTTGTTCTGTTCCTCTAAAGAACCCTGACTGATGCACCTTCTTTAAATACCCCCTATATTCTTAGCAAACTAAAATCTGACTACTTCCAAAATAACACACTTGGCCTGATTAGATACCTAATATGCACACTGAACTTAACCAAAGAGCCCACATAGACCCCAGCCTTACCCATCCCGTGTTGCTCTTCCTTGGCTCCCTCATGTCCATAAATGGCACCATTCCCACTGCTCCAGCGACAATCACAAGCATCATCAGAATTCGGTCTCCCCTTCTCTCACTACTCACATCTGATTCATAAGCAAGGTATGGTGACTCCAAACATATTTGGAAGAAGTTTACTTACTTGCCACTTCCATGATAGTCTCTGACACCTGTTCACTTGTCCCCATCCTGAACAGTCCACATTGTTGGTTGACATTATCTGCCTGGAAACTTCCCTTGTAGTGTTACATGCCAGAGTCTTCATTACTGATTTTGTACCATAAACCCTGGCTTAACAGAGAGGTTTTTACAGGCTATTCAACCTCCAGCACCTTCCCCTCCATTGATGTTTTCTATGTAACACTTAACCCTTCTTGATTGATAGATTTGTGTCATTGTCATTAAATCGATTGATTAGTCGCCATTAGAATTTAAGCACAGTAAGAACAGATTTCTTGGCTTTTCTTATTTACCAGTAAATTCCCAGAGGTGAAGATAGGGTTTGCACATGTAAGTCTTTAATAAATTCTGGGTAAATAAATAAATAGATTGCAATGTTCTGCTTACATTCTGGTCATCATTGGTGGACTATGAACACACTGAGAAGTGACATTGTGTGTACACCATATTCTTGTGCATCAATAAAGTGCATTGGATTAATAAGAAATAGGTATATATTTCTCAAGATTTAATTATATAAAGAAGTAGAATGGGTAAAGAAATAGCCTACCTCCCAGTCTCCCACCTCCATTCTCAGCATCTCGCCTCCATAAATAATGACCCAATTTATATATGGCATTTACAAGTGTCTTCCATGTGCCATATCCTAATTAGTTCAATTGATTACTTGAACAATGCCACACCAGCAGGACCATCCCCTCTTTAGCGATAAGAACATTAAGGTATGGAGAAGTTGACATCACAATTGGAGGAGGTAGATTCCAGCTGACCTTGAATTCAGACTCCTCCTTGCCAGGTCTCTGAGACATCACTCACTTTGCCATGCTGGCCCAACCATATTTCAGTCCTTTTCTAAATTCTGTTTCTTTAGAACTATTTTATCCAATGCCAGTAACCACATGTGGTATCCAAATGTAAATGAACAACAATTGAAAACATTTTAAAAACCAGTTCAATAGTGTGATTAACCACATTTCTTCTCAATAATCACACATGGCTTGTGGCTGCAATGCCAGAGATCACAGCTATAAAGGAACAGAAAGCTGTCTTGGACAGTGATGGCCAAAAATACAGCTTGAGTGAGAGTACATTTATCATTTATTTTAATGATGGGGAAGGGTCAGCTCCAATACATAGCATAGCAAAATCTTTAACAAATATTAGTCATCCATTTCTGAGGTATATATTTGCTCCCAGTTACAAATGGGATATCTTATGGCCAGTAAGGGGGCATTTTGTAGAAATAAATTCTCCATCACTGAGAGGGATGAGGCTGAAGTGTTCACTTCCCCAGTGTTGTTAAAGATGTCACACAAAAGAACCAGCGTTCTTTGTCTCTTCTCTTCCTAATTCAGGCTATTTATTGTGCTCTTTGTCCATATGGATTTTTTTCTTCAACTAATGTATTTGACTATGTAGCAGTTCTGAACTTTTGATGCCCTTGGGAAAAAGCTTGAAATCAGAATCTATAAGGGATGCATGTGACACTCAAAGAAAAGTTTTCCAAGACTGAGTTTATTTCCTTTCCTTTCATTCTTTTCTAGTAGCTGTTTTCAAGCCCATAACATTCTGATGGATTTCTAGGTACATGCCAATCAAGACCATTTGTTCCATTGCCAAGATTGACACATTCAACAGTTTGACACCAGAACCACCCTATAAGTTCCCATCAGGTGCATGGGGGATTTGGAAAGGTACTACTATGTGTGTGGTCTTGTGCTAGAAACTGGGGGTTGAAAGGAGGACCGTGGACACCCAGAGTCTTCTCATCTTCTGGAAAAGAAGGACCACGGACTCATCAACAAATCCCTGTATTTGTTCAATTGGAATTTATTAAATACATATTCAAGCCTCTCTGAACAAAAGAATGTAGAACACAAAACTGCTCACATTCCTGCTTCAATGGAACTTGTATAAGGAAGACAGTCCGCGAGCTGCTAATGCCCACGCCATAGCATGTCAAGTGGCAGTAAGTAATATTAAGAACAGAGAGCACTCTGGAGAGACAGAAGGTAGTGGGTAAAAGCAGTATTTTAGATGGAGCAGCAGAGAAGACTCTTGTTCAAGGTGGTACATGGTGAGAGAGGGGCAGGAGGACACATGCTTTCAGGGCAGAAGGCACAGGAAATGCAAAAGCCATGCAGTAGGAGGTGCTCCTCATGTCTGCAAGAGGACCCAGGAAGAAGAGGAAGGAAGGACAGTGGGATGAAGTCAGAAATGGAGGCGGGACAAAGTGAGAAAGGCCTCACAGGTGTTGAAAGGATTTGGATCTTATTCTGAGGTCTCTGAGCTGAGTTGTGACATCATGGAACTTAAAGGAAACCTCTCTGTGCAAGAAATAGACACAGGGAGGCAAAGAGGAGAAGGACAGCAGTGGCGAGACAGCGACAACAGCCCAAGGGAGAAGTCATTCTGTGGGCTCAGATGGTGGGAACCTAGCGCACAGCACTATGATGCCTGAAAAGAGACAGGCTGTATAGTAAAGGCACAGTGTAGGGATGCTTTGAGAGTGGTGAGCACAGGTGTGAGGAAGGCACAGGGGAGGGACACCTGACCCGGGTGGCCAGACATCACAGATGAAATATAAGAGGCTTGGTTAAATAGGAATTTCAGATAAACACCATTCTTAGCAAAAATGTGTCCAGTGCCATATTTGGGACATACTTACACTAAAAAGGCATTTGTTGTTTATCTGACTGTCACATTTAACAGGTTGTGCTGTGTTTTATCTGCAATCTGGCCATCAGGCCTCAGAGAAGCCCTCCTCATCTTACCTAAGCGAGATGTTGAAGAACAATCAAAACGTGACCACGTGAGCCAGGAGGAACAGAGTCCTCAGCAGAGGGAATTTGTCTCTCCCTTCTCTGAATTTCTGACACTTCCAGCAAGCAGGCTTCAAATGCCTGGGGAAAGGGATGGTAACACACAGCCCACAACTTCCAGCATCCCTGTGGTCAAAAGTCAGATCAATGACCAAACTCCTAGCTTAGTTCTGAGAAGGTTTTCTCCAGTCCCATGGTGTGTGAGGTTCTTGTGTCTCATGAGGATGAGAGGCCAAGACAGCTATCATATTTTCCTCTGTCTGCCTCATGGGATGTAGCAGGATCTTGAGTGGATTGGGTTTGGACGGCCATCAATGGCACAACCATTCCCACACAGGCTTTTTTATAACTAAAGATGAATGTCTCTTTTTAATTTAATTTTTACTATATTATTGCTGTGCTGGGGGTACAGTGTGACATTTACAAAAGTGGTTACAATGTATGTCAGTTGAATTCACCACCTCCTTCATTCTCTTTTATCTTCCCTCCTCTCCTCTTCTTAGAACAGTTTCATCAGGTCTCATTTTTCCATTTTCATAAATGAGTACAGAATATTTCCACCACATTCACCATTTCCTTATACCTCCCCCTCCCACTGGCACAGCCCCAGACAGGTCCTGCTTTATCTTCCTTCGTTCATTTTTGAACAAAAGACATTTTTGTTTAAGATAGTTATACAGAGTTTCATTATGACATTTCCATGTATAAATGTATTATAACCAGAATTGATGCATACCCTCCATTTTTCTCCTTTCTCCTTTAGTCCCCTTCTTATGGTGATTTCAACAGTCAAGAATTTTATATTCATCCTTGTATAGGAAGTACATCAACCATATTCACCTTCTTAACTTCCTTCTTTTGTCTTCCCTCTGTCAGTGACCTTCCTTTAGTGTGACCTGTTTATCATTCTTGGCCTTCATTGTTTAGGTGTCTGTTCATTGCACAGTGGGATTTTCACTTTGGTATTTTACCTGTACATGCATTGTGCTTAAATCAATGTAACCTCTCCTCCACTGCACTTTCTCACCCATTTCCCCTTATCTTGTTTTGTTCAGCAGTTTTCAGTGTGTTTTGTTGTGTCTTGTTCCTACACAGATGTGATGTACTTCATTATTATTCTCTATCTTTTTTTCTTTCTTTTCCTCCTCCCTTCATCTCCTCTACCAGTCACACTTTTCAATGCATGTTCTGTACATATTATTTTTATGTATATACAATATTGCTTGTGTTTATGTTGGGCCTATACTGCACATGTGAGAGAAAACATGTGGCCTTAGGCTTTCTGAGCCTGGCTAACTTAACTTAAAATGATGTTCTCCAGTTCAGTCCATTTACCTGCAATACAATGGAATTGTATTCACCTACACAGGCTTTTAGTGAGGGCCTGCCAGTTTCAAAGGCAGCATCAAATGTCTTGCTCAAGCCCCTGGGGAGACAAATGATAGAGCCAGATTCACATCCACGCATGTTGAGCTCATTTCTATATTGCTTTTTCTATATTGCTTGCCCATCATCCCAAAAGCCCCCCAAATGGCACCAACGTAGTGAGAAGGGGACAACCCCTTTAGACAACAGTGCAGGGGTAGAACTGTGTGTTCTGATCCAGGGAATGCAGAGGAAGTCAGTGTGATTTGAAGAGAATGCAGGAGAGAATTGTAGCTTCTGCCAGCCAATGAATGCTGGGCTCCCACATGTCCACTAAGATGAGAAGTTTGGAAGACCTTGGAATGGAGAGAGATGAGGAACAGCAGGGAGTAAAGACAGAGAAATATTGTGCTTTCCAGAGTCTATTCACAGAAGGAGCCATGAGTGAGAATGAGAAAACACCTGCCTTCATGGGATTTTTATTAAGAAGCAGAATAAGACATTAAGTAATGGCTTATTGGAACGCACATCCTCAGCAGGGAAACAACCAATGATTTCAAAGAGCTATATTATTACTTTGTGTTTGCTTATCTTTTTCTCTCCTTACCTGATAATCATCTGTAGCTCTATCTGTCTTTTTAAGGACATGTGAGAAAATAGAAAAGGTTACAGAGGACAGTCAAAGAATTGCATATTATTACCTGTCTTTTCCAAGCTGACTGTGCAATTGTTTGTTTTTGATGAGATAACAATGAAGATAGAATTGTTCAAAGCAAATGCTGTTCAAATTTCATCAAGCTGTACCACACTCCCCCATGCTTGTGGATGCCCCCTCCCACCTCTGATGGTCTCGGGGACACCTGAGCCATCGCCAGTGGAATGACTGGTGAGAAGCACAGTCCTTTCTCTTTGACCTTCCTGTGCACTGAAACCAAGGGACTTTCTGCATTAATGAGATGATGTCAATTTCTGGTGGCAGTATCAGGTTCTCACATACTTTCCTAAATAAGCCTTTTGCTGCACCCCTTCACCTCAGTTATGCTGACCCTTCCTGCTCTGACACCCTCCTGCCCTTCCCCAATCCACCTACTTGCCTTAAAGACATCTTCTTGTCTGTCTCTTTCACCATCACCCCACATGTACTTCCTCACAGGAGCTTCCTTTTGCTCCAGGATGCAGTCTGTGTCACCCATTAAGGAGCTGTCTCTCCTTCCTCATTCCTAGGTCTACCTTCCAATTGGTCCGTGAACTCCTGGGATGGGATCATAATCTGTGAATTTCTAGGGCCCTGTGCCTGGCATGGCATTACCTTTCCTTGCATTTTGTCCAATAAATGAACAAGTAACAAAAAGTATGAGTTTCCCAGGAATGAAGGAAGAGTCCTCTACATGTTGTGTGGCAGACTCTCCATCTCACTTTGCTATTCAACTAGATTCCATTGTATTTCAAAAGAGACTCACCTTCTTGATTCTTCATGAGCAGAATTGCAGGTAAGACACCTGTGCCATTGATGTGCTGGAAGGAACAGCTCTGCAGGAGACCAGCTGTACTGTTTCTCAATCTCACCTGGAAGGTAGATCAGCCAAATGTTACAAACCATGGGCTTTGGAGTTCAAGCACTCTCAATTTGAACTCAAGTTCTTTCACTAAAATCCTGGGCAAACTTGGGCAAGTAAATTTTCACCCCTTACCCACCTCAGTTTCCACCACTGTAAAAAGAAAAAAATTTAAACTATTGACCTCATAAAGATGCTGTAAGAATGAGTGGTAGTGGAAAGCTTAGCACGGAGCCTGTTCTACAAGGGCCGAGAGAGAAGGTAACACTAACATTATAGGCAGTATCTTTCCTTTTTCATTCATGCCTTCATTTGTTTGTTAGTTTATCTCTTCTGCAAGCCAGTGAGTCTAGCATGATACTGTCTAGTAGTTGCCACTCACAGAAAGCTCTCAATAACCCATGGAAAGTTCTTATGTTCACCCTACACCTTCTGCACCTCACAGCCCAGACCACCTTCCTGTCTTCTGAACTCCTGATCACACCTCTCACCTTCCCCTATACACCTCCCCCATCCACCTAGGAATTGTTTCTAATCTTGATTGTAATATTGACTCAGCTGTATCGTCTACATGCTCTAATGCCCCCAAATGGTTTATCTGAACTAGTGCAGCCCTTGAGAACTCGCACCATGGTGCGGGCTGTCAACTGGAGGCACCCACCAGAGGACCTTCATTCACACCATGAGAGAAGTCTGAACCACTCCTTTCAGATGGCAAGGAGTCACTGAGATGGAGGATTCCACAGCTCCTGAGTTCTCCATAGGTAAGGCCAATCTAGATATTGTCAGGAGCTATCTGCTATAGCTTATTGATAGCTGAGTTCATGGGGAAGGATGGCAAGTGTGATATGGAACAGACTCTGGCTGGATGCACACCATCCCAGTTTTTTTTCTGTTATAAACAAACAACTCCAAAACTTAGTGGCTTAAAAGAATTTATTGTTTCTATAATTCATAGTTCAGTTGGTTAAGAATTTGGAATATACATATGGGATGTATATAGAATGCATATGATATTATCAAATTATACAACATCTGTAATATTATCGTTACAGCTGAAATCTACCAAAATCTTACCTTCAGAAGCAATAATTAAATTAGAAATCTTTAATGCAAATAAATTAACTAACCCTAGCACATGAAAATGAATTCTATATTTTACCAGCTTGCAGATTCTCCAGGTAAGTCTACTGACCACCAAATGTGTACCTCGGAGTATGTAGCGTTGCTCCACAAACCAGCCCTGCATTATTCAAGGACTCCAGAAAGAATAGGCAGAGGAATTATGCTGATTTTTAAATATAATTTTCCAGTAGTTTAAAAAGAATAAGTTTTTCATTTAAAAAGTCAGCAGGATCAGCAGGCAACTAAGTTCTGTTTTAGTTGGAAGTCAGTGGGTGGGATGGAAAGCCACATTTTTTTTCCTAAATGGAACTGGAGAAGCAGCACATCTAACAAGTTGGAATCAGCCAAATTTCTTTTTTTATAAATATATGAGTGAAGAGTTGGAGTTCTCTTTATACATTACATTTTTTAATCCAACATAGCAGTAGTAAATCACCTTTCCTAATCTCAGTTTCTTTTGGCTGTATAAAAATTTCATTTAGAGGAGGTCAAAAGAAAGTCCTCTATAGAAAAATCAGAGATTCAGGAGGTCAGAATATCCCAGTGCCTAAGTTGAAGGGAATGATTGTCTAATGGTGGCTCTCCTGGTCCCACACCAAAGGGTCCTAAATGTGCAGCTTAAGGTCACCAGTCCCTGGATTGAAGCCAGGGAAACCACTAAGCAAGGTTGACTGTGATGTGGTCATTTAGAGTGGACTGAGCCAGGGGTCAAGTCAACCAGGGATCTGAAACAGGGAACTTGGGGTCAGAGCTGAGGAGTAAGATTAGAACAGGCATGTGAACCTATGCCTTGTATTCAACCTCCCTGGACCAGTTTCCTCATCTACAAAGCAGGGCTGACAATGTCTTCATACTGCCTTCTTGAACAGTAAGTGACAAAAATGCGCATAGAAAGGCTGTGATCTACTTCTTGGCACACAGATGATTCCAAGACAAGATCCACAAGGAGACAGCAGGTATGAAACTGCTCAATGGACTCATAACTGGAGACCCAGCTAAGAGCTCTGCGTGGCATGAAGTAAAAATCAAACTGGGGCCCCTCTAGAGGACCACAGATTTCATTTGGGAGTGCTCCTAATAGTGTGGGGATGGGGTAGTTAGCTACCTGCCTTCAGAGTCACTGATTTTGGACAGGCAAATGGTGTCACTTCTAAAAACACAAAGGGACTGCTTTCTTAAGGACCTTCTTGATGCAGCAGATTGCTTCCTCAATAGCTATATGATGTGCCTTTTTGTATGTATGATGTATGTGTGTGAGCATGTATATGTGTGCACTGCACACGTGTGTGCAGCAGGGGTGCTATTTAATCCTGCGTATGGTGAGTTCACTAAGGTAGTTTGTGATAGAAACTTGAACCCTTTTGGGAAAGAGAGAAGCTTTGGATCCAGTAATTACTCAGCATTTGCATTTTCTGTGCTGAATATTTCAGTGTGTCCAAATTTTAGTACAAGGCAGTTTTAAGGATGTAGACATTTGTGTCAGATTATCAGGGTGAAAATTCTCTTAAACTCACTTAGGTGAGTGACTCCCCCGCGCCATGCTTCAGTTTCCTCACTTTCAAGTGGGGATAATGCCAGCTCCTGTGTCTCCCTGTTTTCCTTAGGATTAAATGAGTTTATGAACCTAATGCTCCCACAATAATGCTTGGCACATAGCTTAAGTGTACAATAAACAATGAACGTTAGCTACTCTATTCTCTTCCTCTATTCTCATTGTTCTAGCTCTGCCATCATCACCTTTCTCACCCTAGAAATCTTGACCTTCCCCTCGACCTCTCTCCCCTTTCGACTGCCTTTCATAAAATTTGTCACCAGGTCCTGTAGGCTCTATAGCCATGTGTTAGACAGATATTCCTCCTCTTCTCTTCTTCCTGCCTCTACTAATGCAGGTGGTCATGCCTGCATTTCTGTGGCAGCCCCACATGGTCTTCCACCCCCAGCACCATCTGTAGAGAGCCCCCAAAGCCACCCAGAGCTGGTCTGTCAGTCTTACAAATCTCCCCAAGTCCAATTCTGACCTGTTGTCTTCTTGCCTATTCATTTTGATGTCCCTCTCAGGGCCCCTAAAGTCATCTCTAGTCGCCTCACTATCCAAAGGGCCCAAACTCTTTCTTTTGAATTTGCCTTGCATTTAAAACATGAGTTACTTACATCTATTGTACCAACCAAACTGAGGCTATATGAGGGCTGACATCTTTTCTGACTCAGTATTGCAAGGTACCTAGCTAAGTTTTGCATTTAGTGGGTGTTTAATAAATCCATGTTAAGTGAAAAAGAAGAAAATCCTGGTCAGTCTTTAAAAGAAAGTGGTTTGAATTCTGACAGGCCTGGAGTCCAAAGTTCCCAAGACTCTCCCAGGTAGAAATAAGACAACTCCCACTCCTGAAGTTGTCTACAATTAGACTGTGACACACAGGTTCAGATCATGTCATGTGGAGCAGATCATGTCCTCTTTGTGAGAAGAAGCTCTCTTGTCCTTGGGAGACCTTCTGTGTCACTCTCATTTTCTATTCTAAGATCTTAGCTACATTTCTGTCAAATGTAGGCAACTCTTAACTCCCTTAGCTATGGGTGAACAATAGAGATTTGAGCAATCAGGAAAACCCACAATTAGCTGTACTCAGCAATAATTCAGTTGTACTGCATGATCCATGCACTCTTATTGAGCATCTAATGTATACAAAGCACAAAACTAGAGAGTAAAAAGAAGCGTTGCATACATACAAATGCATTTTTATTCTGTTTGACCAGACTATATGGTGCTAGTGGGAGCCTAAATTAAGGCCGATTGTGCCAAACTGAAGAGTGAGTTCAACCAGCATAGAGGAGGCTGGGATAAATCTCTAGGCAAGGAAAGCACAACAGGTAGAGGATGAGAGGGCATTTATGGTGACCCACCATTTGGTCTAAAGTGTGTTTGGAAGGATGACAATCCTTTTGCTCAGCCCCTGTCTCTTTCACCATGTACAATAAATTGAGGTCCACGTGAAACTGTTATTAAAGGGTTCTGTGAATTTTAAATGAGCTCACAGAACTGATGGCCATGCAAATGTTTTGTAATCTATAAAGTCCTATGCACTGCAAATTATTGATCATTATTGGTATTATTGTTGTTGTTATAGTAACAAGAGTTCAGTTCTACAGGTGCACATTCCTGTAATGTTTTCACCTGTGTATTTACCTATGTCTATTTACCTGTACCCTGTACATTGCAGGAGAGGATGTAAGGCAGTTTATAACAAGTATTACAATGGTATGTTAGGAAAGTACAATGAAATTGAAAATTGGAGCATGACAAAGGAAGAATGCTGCTATGGCAAGCAGGAAAGTTCACATATTTTCTGGGCTTCACACTCCCAGCAACCAACAGGAGGAATCTGAGCAATAGCCCAGAGCAGAAGCTACCCGTGGCTGGTTTGGGGTCCAAAGACAGGAAAGTTTTCTGGAGAGGGGAGGGCTCAGGAAAGACTTGAAGATGACTGGAAGTGGGTAGGAGCAATGGGCACCCTAGGCAGGAAGCAGTGTGCCTTAACCATGTGTAGGAAGAAATCACCCTGGAGCCAGCTGGGAAGCCCACTGTGCTCACTGGCACATGCAGACACCCAATAAATATTTGTCCAGTGGGAAAATCCAAAGAGGATATGAATAAACCCATCAGGAACATAAAACCAAAGGACTCCACAGCTCAGAAATCCAACCAAGCCAAACATGGCTGCTGCTTCAGTGAATCCCTGGATTATTTTAGAAATATGATGTTCACAGGCTTCAAGCTGAAGCCCTCTTTATTTTTTCCCCTGCTGCAATCTTTCTGGAATATTCTAGCACTTCAGTGCTTCCCTGCAAGGGCCGATATGAGTAAACTTAGTGAAACATGACTCCCTTCTCCCACCCCAGACAACAATTCCAGGCTGACCTTGTGAATAAGAAAATTTAAAAGTCCCCAAACACCTTGGTGATTAGCTGATCCTGAATCTCAATAAATGAACTTGTTTGGCTTATTTTTAGCAATGTGATTGTGCATTGGATCCATCCTGGAGTAACAGAATTAAATAAGTAATAGTTAAGAACTCAGTAGTGTTTATTTAACAAAATGGGAAACCTGGCTTCTTCTGAGTGCCAGGCCATGTGGACACTAGGATGTGGAAACCAATAAACCTTTGTCTCCTTCTTCCAAGGCCCATCTGCCCACTGCACCCCACCTCCACTCCTCCAGGTACCCCTTCCTGTTTGCTCTGTCCTTCCCCACTTTTTTCTCTTTTCTCTTTTCCTCTTTTTCTCTTCCTATCTCTCCTCCTCCTTTCTTTCAGTCTTTCTGTCTCTGTCTTGACTGTTCAGGATATGTGCTTTGTCCTTTGTATTTTGGATGTCACATTAGCATATCTAGAAACTAGCCACTTGTCACTTGTTTTGCTACCCACTAGGAGAGCGCTTTTGATCCAAGTACTCATGTACATTTTCAGCCCTAAACAGAAACTCTCTTATTATGTCTTCATTAATTTCTTACCCAGAATTTGCCATTCTTTTCTTGTTTTACTAATTCAATATCATCTCAGAGAACTCCAAACCTGGAAGTAACTGACCCTGTATTTTCTCTGCTTTGTTTCCATATACTATATGTTTTTCTTGCTCTCCTTCTCTTGTGATGCTGGCTTACTTCAAATGGTTAGTGATGTTTGATTCTCTTTCTGTGCTCAAACATGCAGAACAGGTTCATTTTCTGAGGTAGACAGATCCCTCCAAAGGAAAGTTGGACTGTCCTCCTCTGATCTGTGGTCTCCTTCTATGTTGGTGTCTCACTCCTCATAGTCACATAAGGAAACCTAATCCCCAGTGCAATAATATTAAGAGGTGGGACCTAGTATGGAGGGCTTACATCACTGGGGTACCGCACTGGAAGGGATTAAGGTAGCTCTTGTGGGACCTTGAGTTAGTTCTCTCACGTGTGAACTGACTCCTTGAATCACTCCCTGGCTTCTCACCTCAAGATGTGGTCTCTGCCATCTGTCGTGTTCTGCTATTGTCCAAATGTTGGTCCTACATACACACATAAAATCACCCCAGGGGAGTTTGTGCAGCTCTTCCACCATCTGAGGACTCAACAAGAAGGCACTGCCTATGAAGCAGAAAACAGCCTTCACTAGACACCAGATCTGCTGGTGCCTTGATCTTTGACTTCCCAGCCTCCAGAGTTATAAGCAATATATTGCTCTTGCTTCTTTATAAACTACCTGGTCTAAGGTATTTTGTTACGGCATCATAAATGAACTAAGATATCTGCCCATTGGGTGACTGTTGACTCTTTTTGCATGGGATGCTGGTGGGATAAACAGCAGAAGACAGGAGATGGCCCTTCCCCCTCCTAGGAATGTCCATACTTGGCATTTCACAGAGCTTCATGAAGGAAGAAGAATCTTGGAGTTGACACTATCTTGGAAACTTACAAGAGTATAGATAAGAAAAAAAAAGCTGTCTTCATTATGACGAAGACAACTTGAAGCAGTAAGAAGCCCCATCTCACAAAACACTGGACTGGGACAAATAGGTCATTGACCTTAGTGAGTAGAAGGAAAGACTTGGAGCTTTTATAGATGATATGGCAGTAGTATATATCAACAGCTACTCACTATCATCCCAGCCCTAGTACAAAGTCTGGCAGAGCACTGGTGCTCAAAGAAGTATTTGTTAAATAAACAATTCCAGTGGCAGGTGTGGTCACATTATTTAGTATATAAAAATACTATTAATTACAAGAGGCATATCCGAATTCTACCTCCACCACTTCCTAGGCAAACACTTTCTCTGAGCTTCAGGATTGTATGGGTAGCAATGCTTTCCTGTAGGGCTGTTGTAGGATGAAATTGAGTGTGAAGCATCTAGATCAGCATTGGATGTTAACAGCAGTGGGTGTTCAGCAGTGGTGGTTGGAACTCACTTCTGTACCATTCAAAGGAAAAATTTCCATGATTTAGTTATACATAGGTAGGACAATCCAGTACAGATTGTCTGATTCAGGCTCCTGGAGAAAGCAAGGCCAGAACAATTTCCCTCACAGAGACTTGTTATAATAGATCCATCATTTCCATCTGAATGTGTGCCACATGGGTTTAGTGCACACATGGGGACTCAGGAATGCCTATCCTATTGCAAATAGAGTTGGCTGCTGCAAAGGTTTTTCTAGGCCCTATGACCCCCCCTAGCAAACATCTGGGACCCATAGCTACCAGAACAAGAAAGGAGCACTGCAGAGGGCTTCTCAAAAAAAGGAACTGGCAAGGAAATGAGTATTTCTTGAGCAACTACTAGCCCCTCACCAAACCTTTCAGCTGTATCTGGACTCTGCAGCACAGAGCGACAAATTGTTGAAGCTCTAGGAGCCAGAGCTCTGAATTTCATTTAGCATTTAATTAACTGGAATAGACCTAGAACTCCATGGCACCCCTGATTGCAATCTGTGGATGGATGGGCATTTTTATCTGAAAATGATGACCAGCTTATCTTCTGCCGTGCAGCCATCACACATGATATGTATCTCTCGTTATCCCAACCAATCAAACACAGAAAGTTTATTAAGATTCTATCATTCGAAGTTATCACCAACGATAGCATTTTTCATCTGAATGTGCTTATATGCAGTACCGTACTTTGTCTAAGAGACCCTCAGGAGAATGAGGGAGTGAAGGTTATCATTCAAGACATGCCGTGAGTCTACAGACCATGACCTATCAGTTTAAGAAGGAGGCCACCGAGAGCACCTAAAAAGCTCATAACTCCTTTTCTTAAAAAAATGAATTGACATGGCTACAGAAAGACATAAGCAGAGGAAGACTCTGTGTGATCCTATAGTATGAAGGAGAAAAAGACTATCAGTTAGGCGAGTAACTAGAAATGCAAGCCCCCTGATGGCTCTATATTTCCCTCACAGTGGGCTCTGATCTTCCTAGTAAAAAGAGAAATGTAATTAATTCTGAAATTTGGGGGCCTCATGAAGTTATTACTGTCCATTATTTATAAGAAGTCAGCTTTCAGTTGGGCTGATTTGGGATGGGGAATTTGTAAAAAGAGAATCCACTCACCTATAAACACTCAGATAATAATTGAAGGGCTCAACAAATATTTCTTGAATTCTGTTTATGCTGACCACCCTTCATACTGGTGTTGGATCATCAGTGCTACATCAGAATTGCCTGCCCTCTTTGTGTGGACAGGCCAATGTGACAAGTGGGCAGTGGAGACCACCACAGGATGTGGATGTTTCCATCCACATGTGACAGCCTAATCTCCCCCACTTTGTGCAATGGAGGACATTTCCATAGGTGCAACAGGGCTTAGAAAGAGAGACATTTGTGGAAGAGATGAGGAGGACAATGTATTTGAAGGCGCCAAGATGAGAAATGGCTATGTGTCATGACTGACATCCAATGAAGCATTGCTGGTAAACATCAGCCTCATTCTCAGGCTGAAAGTCCCTCAAATCATGCCCAGCTTCTCTTAAATGTGGTCCTCCAAAGTTATAAATGAAGGGCTGAAGCAAACAGGAGAAGTGCTGAGGTCAGCAACAGCAATCTGGACATGTGGCAGGTGTTAGTGATATTCGGACAACCCAGATTGCTGGTTGCCTTAAGAGTTCATCCAAATAAATTGGGCAGCGTTTTCCCAAGGCCTTGAGAAATACACAGAGGGTTCTTGCAAGTTTCCCAGAGACCTTGGAGTTTACAAAACCATTTCACATCTTTGATGGAGCTGATGCTCACAGCATGGAGTAGAACTATCAGCCTAGTAGGATAAAGACTACAGATTGATGTGAGCTAATTCTACCCTAGCTCATCATGACATGTTGTTGTTGGGGTGCTAGTCCCCCACCTACTTGTGCTATGAGCTCTCTGAACCCAGGACAGCATCTGCATTTTTACAGCAAATTCCAGAAACTTTGGTCAGCAGCAGAGTTGTACCATCCAGGAGCTGTGTAAGCCTTGGGCAAATAATTAAGCCTCTCTTGAGTTTTAAATCCTTCCTCTGTCAAAGGCAGAAACAATAATAAATGAATTAAAAACATTGTTGCAAATCACCTAGTCCAAATCCAACACAGTAACTTTCACTTCCCTCTGTTCATCAATCACCCCTCTATGTTTGAGACAGTTCTTGCTGATTTGGGAGCAGTCTTTCAAGTCTTTCCAGTTTACATCCCTTTCTCTCCATTTCTATAAAAATGAGGATTCATGATCTTCCTGAGAGCTCTCTGTCATCAGTTTTAGTATCTCCAGAGCTCTAGGCTTCCCATTTTTCTTTGCCCCACCATCTTTGTCTTCCCGAGTCTTTACTAAGATTAGGGACATAGTTCTTTAACTTTCCGCCTTCCCTTTCCGGAGCCATCAGCGCCACTTGGAATGTGGCTCTGCCTCCTGGCTCCATCACTCCTCACTATTACCTCAAAACTTCTGACAACAGCTCCTCCTCGGAACTCATTAACTCAGCTTCCCCATTAATTCATTAGCACTCAGGAGCCCCGGTGATGGTCTTTCTCTTCCTCCAGCAGTGTCTGCCCTTACAAATTTCGTTTCTGAGGTTTCTCTCACATCCCGTTTATTTTGACATCATTTATGAAGTTCTCCCTCGACAGGAGAGGAGTCAAAAATAACTATATATCATTTTAAATTGCTCTGGTTGGTAACTCTACATTTTAAGGATATCAAGGAAAAAAAGTGTCTAATGACAGGACTACAAGTGGATAAAGAGCTGACAGGGTAATTGCATTAGCAGATGCTTCCTATGCGAGCTAGCTGCTTCTTGGGCCTTTTTGAAGCAACGGGTGTCAGGTCAGTAATTAGGCTCTTGCAGACAAACTGGAAGTGCCATCTGATCTCCTATGAACACGGCGATCACTCCCATGTATGCCAAGTTCAATATGAAGCACACCGTCATCATCCTTTCCCCACAAGACTGCCAGAAGTTCCCAGGGACATCTCCCCCCTGGCTCCCACACAAGCTAATGAAGTCAGTGCTTCCCCCGCATGTCAAAGAACTTGCTGCCAGGATGGCAGTACGTTGGTGCCCCTCGATAACAACACCCAATAGCAGCCTTGATTCTGCTTTTTCTTCTGCTTGTAGGCTGGCTGACATATTCACACTTGGAGTTTCTTTGTGTTGATTTCTTTGTTTGATTTCCTAATGTGGTTGGTTCCTTGGAATAGTGCAAAGGACGTAAGATCCAGGAGAACTGGCTTCAAGTCTCAGATGAACCCTTAACTTGCTGGGGGGCATTGGTTGCAATCTGACACCAATTGGATGTATTCCCATTCATTGACCCAGATTGGGGACTATGCGGAAGAAATGGGACATGAGTCAGACTCTTCTATGGGATAGATCACAGAACTGCATGCAGGAAGAGTTTGCTACTTGGGGGTCACAGACACAGGTACAGCCATAGCAGGTGGTGGTCTAGGTGAACTGTCTCTGATAGATGGAGGATGAACTCTGACCCAAAGGAGCAAAAGTGAACAGTTGGGTTCTGCAAACCTTTGAGAACAGTCATCCTCGGAGAGGCCATCAGCAGGTCTCATGCTGGCCTCCTGACCAAGGTCATTCAGGGATAGGACTCCAAAGTAGAATGAGAGACGGCAGGGGAGCATCTGGACATCCGCTACTTGCCCACTTGGTCCCATCTCCTTTTGTTCTTTAATGCACATCCTGGTGTTTGCTTGTTTATTGTTTAGGAAAATTTGCTCCCCACTCTCAATCCATATGGTTCAAGTGTTCAAATGAGTTCTACTCTCCCCACTTCCATACACCTGGGGATAGGCCTGGTCCCTGCTTTAGTGCAACAGGGAAAACTCTAGAATTATTAGGGCAAGTCAAAAAGACATCAACTTGTAGGGTCTGGTTGAAACACTGTTAGCTAAAAATTTGGAATTTTTAAAAACTCTTTTCAATGTCCTTATATATATATCTCTATATATATTTTTAGCAGTACTGAAATTTGAACTCAGAGCTTCACACTTTCTAAGCAGGAGCTCTACCATGTGAGCCACCCCTCCAAGTCCTTTTTTGCTCTGGTTATTTCTGAGATAGGGTCTCACTTTTTGCCCAGGCTGGCCTGGATTTCAATCCTCTTATTTTATACTTCCAGAAGTTGCTGGAATGACAGGTGCGCACCACCACAGCCAGCTTTTTTCCCCTTGCAGTCGAGGTCTCACAAAATTTTTTTTTTCTTTTTTGTCCCAATGGAACTGTGATTCTACTGATCTCAGCCTCCCTTATAGCTTGGAATGACAGGAGCACACCACTATGCCCAGCTATTGGTTGAGAAGGGGTCACATGACCTATTTGCCCAGTCTGGCCTCAAACTATAATCCTCCTGATCTCAACCTCAGAAGTAGCTAGGATTATAGGCATGAGTCACCAGTGCCAGGCTGTCTTTTGATATTTTTTTAAAACAAAGACAATAAGTGGCATCTATAAATGATACATAATGTGATTTCTAGGAATTTTTGGAAACATGGGGTGGGTATGTGACAGGATATGGGTATAGATGTACAATGTCCTCTCACTTTACAGGGAACTGTCATTGCCTCTGACTAGTCCTGTACTGAACATGCTATGCTGGCTCAAGTATTTAATGAGAGAGAGAGAGACAGAGAGAGGGAGAGGGAGAGAGAGAGAGGGAAGTTGTTTGACTTTTTGAACATTGGAAAGTCAAGTCAAGGTTCACAAGTAGAAAGCAGCCTTTTATGTCTGTAACCACTGGTCATGAACTTGGCCTCCCAAAGAACTGCTTCTTGAATGGAACCTTAGAGCCATGGTCAAGTCCTGTGTGGAGCAGCCTCAAGTCAGGCTCAGGGGTCACCAAGAAGACAGTTTCCCTTCCCCACTGCTCCACTGCTCTTTAATCATGGGGACATTTTTTCAAAGAGTGTTCTATAAACATCAGCTTTTTTCATGATTTAGAGTGATTTCATGATTTAGTGTTATATAAACATCAGCTTTTTTATGTTTTCTGCAGGAAATATTCTCGAGGCAATTCAATTTTTGCTACTCTCTGAGCTGGATGATGAGGATATGAGGAGAAGCTTTTCAGAGCAGATGCAAACCCAAAAAAATACCTTAGAGGAACAGAACCACGCAGATGATTTCAATATGATACAGCAAACACAGGGACCAAGAGTATCAGAGGAGGTCAAGTTGAAAATACAATTTCAGATATTGTACAGAGTAGATGTTACTGGTGAAAGAGTGAAGAAACCAAATTTTTGAAAAATGGTCAATTGCAGCATGCCCTGTCGAATCTCAGCAGATTTTCTCAATTGTCTGCCATTCGTTTCCATGTAGAGATTATTAGTCACCCATGAAAATGAGTCCAATGATCCTGTGGAAATAGTCACTCTAGTCTCATCTAAAAAATAAGAACTTAAATCTGTTTAAGCAAACACAAATGATTACAAGAGTGTTTGACAATACGCATCACACCAAGGAGTAAGGCAGAGAGAGACAGCTGGAGTGTCACACAGTAGGGACAGGAAGGTATCTACTTTGCTTCTCCTGATTGGCTAATGGATTGTCTCCTCAGCCAAAGCCAGGCACAGAAAGAAGAGGAACAGGGTCAAAAGAGGTACTATGAGCCACCGGCTTCCAGGCTCCACTGCAGTTCTCTAACTGTAGCTTTTCCTTTCTCTCTAATAAATCCTACTTAAAAAAACAAGAAGAAGAAGAGGTACTATAAGAAACGAAGAAAATTTGAAGACTAAGAGCACATAAGGAATCTCAGGAGAAGCCCCTCTGTTTTGTTTTGAATGACTAGCAGGTGTGAGTTAAAGGACATCATGGTCAGATGCACAGCTTTCACACATGCTGGGCAAATCTTCTGCCACTTGAGCTATGTCCTTAATCTTTTTGCTTGTATATTGTTTTTTGAGATAGGGTCTCTTTAATTTTGCTCTTACTGGCTTCAAAGTTGCCTTCTTCCTGCCTCTGTTTAATGAGTAGGTAGGATTCTAGGCATGTGCCACTATGGCCAGCTGAATTTACAAAGTTTTTGAAGTTGGTTCTCTTCAGACAGCATAGAACATGTTGATGGGAGGATAGACAATAGCTGTCATTTGAGGGGGAGTCCCTTTCTTTTCCAAGACCCTCCTAACAATCCCCATTAAAAACTGATTAATGAACAGATGCTGGTAACCAGTGGAAGAATAGCCAGGAGAAGGGAGTTGGTATTTAAAGAGGCCACCAGTTGTTTTTAAATAGTCAGTGAGAATGAAAAGGGCATGGAGAAAAAAAAGTTATGTGGGTTTTCTGCAATTTCTCCTAATTCTTAATTATGATTTTAGACCTACATATAGCACATAGAGGAAAAAAATGGAAGGAGGCATGCATGGGGTTAAACTCACTCAAGTTTTTTGGTCAGTATTGGGGTTTGAACTCTGGGCCACAAGCTTACTGGCAGGTGCTCTATTGCTTGGGTCATGATTTTTATTCTGCTTATTTTGGAGTTTTGGAGATATGGTCTCACTTTTTGCATGGGCTATCCTGAACCATGACCCTCCTGTTTATGGTTCCCGCCATCTTTGGGACGATAGGCACACATCACTATGCCCAGCTATTGGTTGTGTTGGGTCTTGAGAACTATTTGCCCAGGATGGCCTTGAACCATGATCCTCCCATTCTCAGCCTCACAAGTAACTAGGGTTACAAGTATGAAGCACTGGTGCCTGGCAAACTCCCTCAATTTTGAATGCTAGCTCAGTCATTTATCACTGCAATCTGACCTTTAGGATTCTCAGTTTCCTTTTTCCTCTTTGGTTAAATTGGGTTAAGAAGCCTCACTTAGCACTGTTGTTTTGATTAGAACTGAAATAAGCAAAGCACAGGTCAAGTGCCTGCACAACAGTGGACATTCAGTCAGCTATAGCAATTGTTGTGCTAAGGTTATTCTTGTCAAAACTTATTTGAGCAACAGAAAGTTGCCCAAATCTCTTGTTTTTTAATCCAAATTCTTCAGCTAAATTGTCATCTCTTTTATCAATTAAAATGGAGTTCATGGGCCTTGGATTATCATCTCTCTCAATCTGAAAGTCACAGGAACTGTTCACTGGAAGATGGCAGAGAAAATGCATTTTTGTTATACCCTCAATTCTTTTTTTTTAAGTTTTTTTAACTTATTTTTTTCAGTATTTATAATTGACAAAGTTTATTATCAAGAAACTTTAGTAGTAGGTTTTTAAAAACAATGTTTGAGTTTTAGAACACTAAAAGATGACAATCCATGACAGGACATATACAAAGATAATTAAAATATTAAATACTATCTAAAATAAAAGACCATAATTCAAATCACTAATTATAATCTTTGTTTCTTAATAGAAGCAGTTGTAGTTCTCATTAATGACTACCCTCAATTCTTAAGCCCTACTGAAAACAGCAATCTTTTTTAAAAAGATGAAGACAAGAGAGAAATGGTCTGGTGGCAGCATCACCTCCTCAAATAAAAACCATGGCATCCACCTGCCAAGTAACACCTAGTTTAAACCTAGGAGGTGTAGGATTCTAAGCAAAGACACACCTACCTTGGATCTCAAGCAGTGTATGTTGTCTTGGAAATGTTTGCTTTTCGGGGGATGTAGCAAATGATTCTGTGTTATGACTCTAGGGTTTTGTATCAAATGTAGGGCAAGTGAGCAAGGCTCTTCCAGAATTCATGCAAGAACACAGGTGATCTGAAGAAGTGTCTCAGTTGGGTGGAACTCTGAGAGGGACAGGAGACAGAACTTTTAAGATCGTAGCCCTTGCTGTTGACCTCAGTAATATCTCAAGTGATAAAAACTAAGGCAAAGCATCCCATAGGATAAAAAGAAATAATAGATCTTGTGAAGAGGATGAAAGATTCTGTTTGTCCAGAGTTGAGGCTTCTGTCTGTCCCAGCTTACTCCTTCCTACCTTTTCTTCACACCATCTATCTGTAAGTAGACTGAAAAAAAATGCTAGCATTGAAAAATTGTAATAATACCAAGAAAGACAGTAGAAAAGAGACATCAGCAAGAGGCCGTGAACATATATATTTACTGTAGAAGGGATTGCTCGTGTTGGTGGAAAACAAGATCAGAAAAATAGTTGTATATAGCTTTGAGGGGATTTTTCTGCATATAAATGAATTCCAGGAAATCATACAATCATCGCAGATAAAAAGGGCTTGTAATCTAGAAAATGAAGAAATGATATTAGAGATAAAAGCCATTTTAGAAGAAGGAAAAACAGATAAAATTGAGAACAAAGTAAACTTAGAGAAGAAACATGAAAAAACAAAATAAAATGGGAAAGAAAATCAATGAAGAGTGATTATTCTGAGGATCATTCATATAGAAGAATTAAGCAAGAACCAATACACGTATAATTGGTGCTCCTGAAGGGGAAATTAAAATTATTCAGTGACATCTTAAAAGAAAATTTTCCAAGATAAATACTAAAATGTACAGAGGAAATAATACATATATCTCAGGGAAAAAATAAAATATCAACATACAAGCAAATTTTCATGAAACAACTGGCCATCGAAGAGGACGAAAAAAATCATACAGCTTTCATGCATGCTAGGCAAATGCAAAAGCAGCAAGTTACCTAGAAATGAACCTCAGATTTCAATGACAGAAGAGAGCTGACACTTGTCAGATGTGAATAACACACTTTGGAAGGAAAATCTGTGTCTCCCAAAGCACGTACAGAGTCTAGTTGGCCTTCAACCATCAAAGTAACAGATACTATCAATGACTTAGCAACTGTCACAGCCATGAGTCATTCCTTAACAATCTACTGGACCATAACCCCAGTCAACAATGCTGAGAATAAGAATCCTCAAAGATACAGAAGCTATGTTAAGAAGACAAGCCAAAAACACTGAATTGTTTAAATATAGAAGTGAGAATAAACAACTATAAAAATATAAACATATAAATGCAAAAAAGTATGAGCTATAAAACTTACAAAAGGTGAAATTCAAATGTAAAAGTAATAAAACCAACAAAAATCAGTGAGTGGAGGAAGAGATGACAGCAAGTATGGACATGATAATTTCTTCCTCTTTCACAGTAAGATTCAGTCTTTGAAGTTGTGATGTTCTTGTAAAAATCAAGCCTTTCCATAACTTTTATCTTATTTTTAATGAAGAAATATTTGTTCTTCAGTTTCTTGTTCCCGTTGCAGTGAAAAAATGCATTTGCTTTTTAGTGAAATCAGAATTACAATTTTTTTCTAGATCTACATCTTCTTTATAACTACTCATTAATATGTTTCCCATTATATACATAAGGTACTCAAAATAATGTCTACCAAAATTTGACGATCATTACTTCTGAGTGATTTTAAATGATTTTTAATTGTTTTAGTTAATAATTAGCACTTTTCATATTTATCAGAAATTTCAATAAAAGAAAATTTATTTATCCTTGTAACAAAATGCCATCAAAATTTGCTCATGTTTCTTGGGCATGAGTTACAAGACAATTGCATTAGTGTTCATCTAATGTTCTTTGACTTGTCAGTCAAATACAATCTTCCTACATCATCCCTTATGAGCTATGTTACCAACCAGACATCTGCTCCTTCAGGGCCCCAGGTCACTGGGGAGAGAGGTTGCTGAATATCATCTTGGAACAGCAGCCTTCCTGCTTCTGTGGGAGCACCTTCCTCCACATCTTCCACATCTTTGCATCCAGTCTTCAGGGCCCCAGGAGACTCAGCCTTGACAACATCATTGCTCCTGTAGCCACTTCAGATTATTACCTCTTTCTGAATGTTCCTGGTTTAAGTATAACCATCCCCCTTATCCACTGGGGATTTGTTCCAGGACCCATAATAGATGCCTGAAACTGTAGATCCTATCAACCCCCAAATATGTATATATGTGAAAAAACGGTATAATATATATAATATTATATATATATATATATATATATATATATATATATATATATATATATTTACCTATAATAACAATTTATAAGTTTGGCACAGTAAGAGATTAACAGCAATAAGTCATAATAAAATGGAACAATTATAACAATATTCTACATGAGTGAGTGCTAGGGCTCTCTATCTATCTCCATCCTGTTCAATATCTTTTGTTCTGTACTCACCCTTCTAATGATGGGAGATGATTCAATGCCTGTGTAATGAGATGAGGCGACATAGCACTGGCTACTCCTTAAGGGTTGACACAAGCACAGCTATACTTTGACAGTTCATCTGATAGCAGGATGGCTACTAAGTGGTTAATGGGAAAGTAGCATATACAGTGTGGCCACACTGGACAAACAGCTGGTTCACGTCTGGGACATAATGGAGCAGGAGGACTGGAGGTTTCATCAGGCTATTCACAATGGTGTACAATTTAAAATTATGAGTTGTTTATTTCTGACATTTTCCACCTAATATTCCCAGGCCATGGTTAAATGAAGACCACGGATAAATGAAGACAGGAAAGGCAAAACCATGGATGGGGAGAAGAGGGTGAACTACTGTACTTGGCTTTTCCTTTGCTTGGTGTGCTGTTCCCTCAGATCTTTGTAACACCTCATTATCCAGGTAGGGGCTCACCATCCTAGCAATTCCTGACATCTATTCCACTCCATCCCTGAAACCCTTTATTTCCTGAGTACTCATCATGATCCAGAGCCATGGTGCTCACTTACTGCTTTGCTTGTTTGTGATGAACCACCCCCACCTCCACTGCATCACAGTGTAGGAGAAGAAAGAGCCTTCTACCTTGTTCACTGCTGTATCTCTGGTGCCTGGAACCCATCCTGGCATACCTAAGACACCCAATAAACAAACATCTATGGAACCAAAGCTGGCTTCCTGAGCATGGGACCTGAACAGATGCACTTGGCTTCAAGTTCAGGAGGGTCCTACACTTGAATTAATGTTCTTCCATTGCTATCTTGAAATTCTTTTTGGAGAAAGGGTTCCATATTTTCAATGTGACCATAAACTACATAGTTTCCTAGAAAGCTCTCCTGTGTCTAATCACAGGGCCTCATAGGATCACAACAGAGAATGCATGGAAAGCACATGGGATTCTTCAAGCTATCACCCTGCCAGAGCATGGTGTACCCACAACCAATCTTGCCCTACCTACACTATGGTAGCACCAAGAAAGGCTGTTTTTGAATTGCAAGTGGTCATCCCTCATACTGTTGCCTCTGTTCGGAATGCTACTTTTCTCTGGCTGGCTACTCAGTACTACCAGGACAAAAAGAAGGTATTTCATGCTCTAGAAAGATTTCCCATACCCAGAGGAGCAAAGGCCCACCTCTAAACTCTTCTAAAATCCTTTGTTTGCTTGACCATATTGTTGTTCCCCTCTTAGGCAGGAACTGTTATTCCATGGTTTCACAAATGTCTCTGCTTTTCTACTTCATACCAGGTCCCATGATTGACACCTGAGATCTAGAGACCTCCAGAGCTCCATCTGGCAGGGAAAACAAGTCTTCCATCTCTACTGAGTCCACAGAAGTGCACTGTAACTACCTGTGGAATGAATGAATGACTCAATGTCAGGATGGAAAACCGGGTTTCTCACCAAGACTTTGCCACTACTTTGCAGCACATCCTTGAACATATACACCTCTTCCCCTCCTAAAAATGGGGAGAACACAGAGCCAGACTATAGCCTCTTCTTGTCTTCCCTTTTATCTGGACTCAAGAGTCTATAAATAGTCAATCAGAATAGCCAACGAAGTCAGCGTTGATCAGATACTCATTACCTGAATAGCGTCCCTGCTGGTCCTCTCAACAACCTTGTACAATAGATGATTGTCCTGATTTTTCAGAGGAGGTAAACACAGCTTAGAGAATGTAAACACATTTTATTTACTGTTTCCCAATTTCAAATGACCATTTCAGGATTAGAACTCACCCCGTGTCTTCAGAAGGCATCACCACACTGTTGCACACCACCAATCTATCTTGTCATCAGAGCTCAGGCTCCTGGCCAAACTGAATTAAGACTAGGGACAGAAGGCTCTAGATTGTGCATGAGGTTTTCCTCTGGCCACCTCTTGGTGAGCCAGGGTTAGAAACCTGGCATTCCCCTCCTAATGGCTGACATGACACCCCTCAAGCTATGGAAGTCAGTCTCCATGGGGTTCTCAAAACCACACCATAATGTAGAAATGTCACACCCATCCAGGTCAAACAGAAGAGGTGGCCTGTCCCCAAGAAGCTGAATCCCAGGTTCTTCCTTGCATCCATTCAGGTCTCTACTCCAGTGCTCGGGTTGGGACAAGAGCTCCCCCCAGAGCTGTCAGGAAGCCAGTGGTGTGATGGATCCTCTGTGCAGCTCCAGCCTTTCGCCATCCTCACCCTCTGACAGTTATTACTGCTGCAATAAATTCTTCCGTAAAACAAACAGGCGTGCTGTAAATTTATTAGTCTGGGCACTCTCTGTTACTTAACGTAACGGCTAGTCTTAAACAGGTAACAAGTGCCGTAAATAAACCGGTTTATTTAGGCACTGTCAGCACTAAGTGTTCACAGGGGCCTGGAGAAGTGGCACTGGCCTTTGGAAGCATGATGTATGCCTGCATAAATTACATTTGCCCACTCTGCGATTTGATGGCAACACACCTCCTGGGAAGAATATGCACCTCAGAACGTCTCTGCAAACTTCTTAAGTCTATTTGCAAGCAATGTGCTACTTTATAAAGAACTATATATGTAAGTAGAGTTTGCATACATTGGTCTCAGTGTAAAATAAACCTGTCCTGGATTTGTGTGTCATGGGAATACATATAAAGGCAATTGAGATTTTTCTGCTGGGCTGTCTGCAGAGGACTAAATGAAGGACAGAAGAAGAGAGAAGGGAGCTCACATTGCTGGACTGGGCCATTTGAGGTCAGGCTGCCTGCCTTGGCCATCGTCAAATCATCCAGTTACCTAGCCTTGTCCAGACACCACACATGGGCAAGTAATAAATGCTGGGCCTCTCTGCCAGGTTCTGTACTGGGTGCTTTATAAAAATATTCATTGGGTAATAGATTACTTTCCTAGGTTGGCCATAACAAAGTCACCACATGCTGAGTAGCTTACATATATTGTCTCACAGTTCTGGAGCTGTAAGTCAGAAATCAAGGTATCAGCAGGATTCCCTCTCTCTGAGACTCAGGCGGAATTCTTCTTTGCCTTGTCCTAGTTTCTGATGGGAGCCTTTGACTCTCCATGCTCTGTGGCTTGCAGCTATATCTCTCCTACCTTTGCTGTCTTCATGTGGCCTTCATCCTGCTGTAGAGACTGCACATGATAATTTAATTAAGACACCATTCTGTGCGATTAAGGGCCCACCTTCATCAGTGTGACCTCAAATGAACTTATTGCATCTGCCATGACCCCATTACAGACTGAAGTTCTAGAAAGAACATGAATCTGGAGACTCACTCTCCAACCCAACACAAACTACCTGCTGTACATCAAGGTGCTTGGAAGCTTATCATCTCATTTCACCCTGCAGCCTCCCTG
This sequence comes from Castor canadensis, assembly GCF_047511655.1. NCBI lineage: Eukaryota > Metazoa > Chordata > Mammalia > Rodentia > Castoridae > Castor > Castor canadensis. Next base: position 11,263,969 of record NC_133388.1, on the reverse strand, counting down.
GTGGGAAGGAATCCTTGCATCTATTTTACAGATGAGGACACTGAGACATGGAGAAGTCAAATAGCTTCTTGAACAACACCCCAGACCCAGTCATTGATGAAGCCAGTGTTTCACTCAACTCTAACTACAACGTCCCCATGGCACTTACAGGCAATTCTTTGCTCAGTGCTCAACCATGTCAAGGTTCCTTTAGAATGCTAAAAAAAAAAAAAAAAGTAGTGAGTATGTGGGCATGCATGTGTGTCTATGTGTTTAATGAGGTTAACTCATTAGAGAAAAGCAGCAGGAATTATTTCAAGGCTAATTGTAACAGCTAGAAGAGTCAGGGCCAAGAAGAGAAGACAAAATACAATGGAACCAAAGTTTTCTTCAACCATATTTGGACTCAGTTGCCTGTTACTCAGAGCCCTGAAAATAAATGTACCGATAAATAATTATTTCCTGCTCTACACATAACCAAATATGACTGTGCCCAGTCTGGTGGCTAAGGAGAAGACCCATTGTTCAAATGCCTCTCCCCACCCCCCTTGGCTGCAAAAAATGTGGCTTTACTTTCCTGTGAATCTCAACTCAAAAAATAGAATGGTACACAGTCAGCAAATGCCTTGTGTTGGCTCGCCACTGCCCAGCCCTGGGATCAATTAGATAAATAGAGAGCGAGCACTGGGGCTTCCTCCAAATATGGTCAGGAAAATAACCTCCTTGGGATCTGGTGACTCTGGCACCTTCTATTGGCAAAATGATGTACAGTGCCCTATAATTAAAGAGGACCCACTCAGACTCACCATTATCTAATGGAATGGCCATTAGAGGACATCCTATAAAAATGCACTATATTTTGCCTTAAGATAAATTCCGGGTGAAAATCAGGACATTGGCTATCAGTTAGTTCCACCCAGAGAGGCAAGTGCAATAACAACAAAATCCATGGGTTTTTTGGACACAAACAGGTCTAGATCTGGAACCTACTCTACTTCGCACTGGCTACGTGGCCTCGGCAAGTCACTTCACCTCCTTTCTGGGAAATGAATCTTATCTACCTCTCCAGATCAAATGAGCTAATGCAGATAAAATCCCTAGCCGGAGGTAGAGTTCAGCCTCCTCATTGGATCTCCTCACTTCATATTTGATAACCAGGAAAGCCAAGGGGTTGACCATTATAACACTAGTAGAATCAAGATTCAAACCTGATTCAACATTATAGTCAAGGCTGTGATGTCCAGAGTGGAGGCAAATGAAACCTCCCTATGGAATGTTGTTTTTAAAAAGCATGTTTTTGTACAGTGCCCATACTGTAGAAGCGTCTTAATTTACAACACTGGAGCTACCTGCTTACCTGTCCATCTACCTCACTAGACCACGAGCCACGTGACAGCATGGAAGATAAATCATCCATGGAAGTACATCATGATGTGCTGGATGGTCTGGCACATCACAGGCTTCTCAAGAATATTTATTAGACAATGAAAAGGATACCCTTTGCATGTACCCATAACTCTCCATTTCCCCTGCACAGGCACATGCCATTCTGGGGATGCTTGCTCATCTACATGGTTTCCTTCCTCCATAGGCTGCAAGATCCATGATACCAATATCCAAGTGCCTTCAATCATATTCCCATGACTTAATGTGATGCTGGGCACACAGTAGGTGCTTAATAACTAGTTTCTGAAAAGAAGTTGAGAATCATTTAATGGAAGAGAGAGTGAATTCAATTTTATGGGACTCCTACCATTTACAAGATATTGTACCTTCTTCTCTATTCTCTCTCTCTCACACACACACACACACACACACACACACATTGAGAGAGAGAGAGAGAGAAAGACAGAGAGGGAGAGAGAGAGAGAGAGCAATCATCATCCCCAGTTTTACAAGAAAAACTCAGTTTGGAAAAGTGACACAATATATCCAAGCCCACACAGCTAGTGCATGTCAGAGCTCATGTGAAAACACTGCCTATGTCACCATTTTGCCTGAACCAGCTGGAGACTCCAGCTTTATCACCTTCCACTCCTGATGGGAAGGCCCCTGGGAGGCACCAGGACAAGAAGTGAAGACTAGGGTCTCTGAACAGCACACCTTCAACACTCCAAAGGTTTATTTTGCACAGACCTGGGCCACTTCGACTTCAGTTGGGTAGCAGGCAATGTAAGGAGAGGGACATTCCTCTCCCAGAGCCCTGCAGGAGACCGGCTCATGTGCCAACATGTGTGGAGCCCAGTGTATGTCCCTATGGCCAGCCGCCATGGACCAGGGAATGGAATGCTGCTTGTGGTGGCCATGGTTTCCCAGGCATGTGGGAGGCCACTTCACAATGTGAAATTGAGCCTTCCATGTCTGCCCTTCTTGCCCAGATGCCCCATGGCAAGAGCAGGGGGGTTGCTGGACAGAAGTACTGGGGACTTGTGTACAGAAACTACAACTCCAGATGCATTGACAGCTTATATAGCTAGGAGGAGGACCAGCCGCCAAAGGACTGAATGGTGACTAAGCATGTGTTAGACCCTATACCAGCTTCTTTCTCTGATCGTCCCGTCCAAGCCTCAAGGCAGTGTCTTGCTGGCCATTTTGCAGAAGAGAAGACTGAGGCTCATTACACATTTGGAGAAGTCAGAAGATAGAGCAAAGTGCTTCTATCCCACCCTCATTGTTAAACTTGGGAGCAAGATGCTAACATATGGAGAGTTCTTCACTAAATCAAGAATAACCTGAGTGTAAACCAAGGAGGGCAGAGAACCCACTGCCTGTCTCTTCCTCCGTGGGGCAAGTTCTCACAGATAGATATTGCCAACTTAACTTCCCTTCCCTACACACTTTGCAGGGGACTAGCAAACTTCATCCCATGCTGTCCTGTTCCTTTGGAGAATAAACAAGAGGTTCTAAAAGTTGTATGCATTTGTTCACCTGCGGATTGTGTCCCAGGTTTTCAGAGAGACTGATTCTGTGCATTGCACATTGGCAATTACAAAGGACATGACCAGCACTGGCAACTACCTTGTGAAGCAGAACCACACCTGTCTAACCGTGAGGAAAGAAGTTTCAAGAGCCAGGGAAACTGCCTTGCTCAGCAGGAGAGTGTCAGAGAGCAGCCTGTGTGGCCTCCTCCAACTGCCTAGCACCAAATGGCTTGGATCATGTGGTCCATAGAAGCCCCTAGAGAACCGCCTGCCTGCTCCCCACCCCCCGGTGTCTATGGTGTCCATCCTCCTCTGAGTCCTCTGCCAGACTTCTCTACAGATGTAAGATGAATCAACTGGCCTTCTTCCCCCTCCTTTTCCCTTTTCTCCTCCCTCTCCTCTTTCCCCCTCCTCCTTTTAGTCTTCCACATCTATTTTTCTCCTTCTGCTTCTCATCTCCAGCCTGCTGGACACACCAGTCTGACATGTCTTTCCAATTAAGCTGGTCCTGAGATGCAGAGAAACAGGAAACCACTTGCAACCTCAGAGTCATCCAGACTCAGGAAACTGGGCAGAGACAGTGGCGGCCCGGCTGTGGCGTCAGTCCCAAGACACCACCACACAACACAGGCAGCCTCCGCCTGCCTCCTCCTACCAGACATTGCCCATTCTCTCATTGCAGGCCAGGGGCCTGGCCCAGAAATAGAGAGAGGAGAACGTGCCTTTAGATCACTCTGAAGCTACACCAAGCAGGAGGGGTCTAGAGGCTGATGCATGGGAATCCACGAAGGCAACCGGCCGAGTGTTCAGAGTCCCACAGGCATCAGATTGTATTCAGCGCCCCATCCCACTTTGTAACTGATGGTTCCTTCTCTCTAAGACTCCCTTGGCTCCTGTAAGGTGACGTGCTGGAGACACATGCCATGAGATTATGTTTGCACAACCCTAGCCCAGCAGCTAACACATGGCAAGTGTTCACTCACGACAAGGACAGAGCAAGCACTTGCCATCAACTGCCCTATTTGTTCCTCACAGCTGCTCTGAAAGGAGATAGTTTGGAGTTCCCTTTTCCAGATAAGAAGACTGAGTCCAAGTCTAAATAAATTGCAGTGGAAGACGGACATACTTTGGAAGCAGAGGATAGAAATCTGTCTTGTCATTGTCTGGTTCGAGATTGATGAATGCAACTGTTTAGTCCATGTCTAGCAAGGTGAGTGAGCACATCACCTGTAATTGCAAATCTCACTCTTTGGGATGGTATCCCCAGCTCTGCTCTACAAAGGAAGCATTAGAGGCCCAGAGAGCTTGCCTCTATACCCATAGTCTCACCCTAAGAGGGAGACAACTGGCAGTGGACTTGGGCATCCGGACCAAGTCTCTGTAGCCTTGCAAGCCAGGTCTCCTCTCTGTAATATGTCTGATAACCTCTGTGTGTGGAGCTCTGGGAGAGAACTTGCAGTAAAGTACCTCATGCTCCAGAAAATTTATACAGAACAGAAATGAAAAGTTGAAAGAGTCAGGTGTGCCATGGTGTGGTGCTCAGTTAGCCATGTCCATGACAGGTGGCATAACCCCTCAAAGGCTCTTGAGGCCCCCTTGCCACTAAAGGACTGACTGTTTTCTTAAAGATCCCCAGTCAGTCATCTGTGCACCCCAGGCCGAGACAAGACTCCAAAGTCAGCTATCATTCTTGTCAATCTTCAAAGAGTTAAACAGGAATCGCTATGGGATCTAGCAAGTTCCTCTGGTTCACACCCAAAAGCACTGACAAGAGGAAGTGGAGTACACATTGCTACACCTGCATTTGTAGGTACAAACCAAAGTGTGCAATATCCATAGGTCAGAATACTAGTCAGCCTTAGAAGGGAAGGAAATACTGACATAACCTATGGCACAAGCATACCTTGAGGTGATATAAGCCAGTCACAAAAGGACAAATACTGTAGGACTCCGCTTACATCAGGCACCCAGACTGCTCCAAGTCATACACATAGAGAAAACAATGGTTGCCAGGGCTGGGCAGAGGGGAACTGGGGATTCACTTCAAATGGGAACAGAGTTCATCTTTGGAGTGGACAGTGATGATGGTTGCACAATTGTCTGATATTTATACTTAAAGATGATTTAAATGGTAAGTTTTATGCAATGTGTGATTCACCACAGTGAAAGAAAAAAGTCAACTAAATGAATTTACAAAGAACCCTCCTCTCAAAAGTTCAGTTTGGTGTCTGTATGACCAAGCTTCTCCATGGTGGAGTCGGAAACACTTTATGTCCAAGTGTGGTGGCTGGAAGAGATTCCCCCCGAATCTCTTCACAAGCCATGGGAGGGAGGTGACTTCATTCCTGTGGCTCCTGTGGATCCCACCTTCCCCTATCCCCAGCAACCTCTCCCTCCAGGGTACTTCCCCTGTCCCTTTGGATGGATATGAGGAGGATCCCCAGGGATGGATCTGTGTTTGCCTGGAAAAATTAACTCTAGAACAGAGGTGGACAGAGTGTTTCAGATTTTCTCAGAGCATGGGGGAAGTTAATAAGCAAAAGGAAGATCAATGTTTACCCCTGAAATTTTACAGTCCAGATTTTAATGCAAAGAAGCTGTCATGTGCAAACTGTGAATCTTTGATGAAAACTAATACAGCAAGTCAAATGACTTGCACATTGTGCTCCCACCAGCACCCAACCCACTCACAGAAGGAACAAGGGACATGGGCTCCTCTACTCCCTCTATTTTAAAAGAATACATTTTTGTGTTGTTTAGAAGAACAGGGGGAAAAAACTTGGCAAAAATAAAGTAAAATAAAAAGATACCCAAAGCTAGAGGTCTCAGTCCCCCATGTGTTTAACCCCAAGAATAGCAAACTCTTCCAAACTATGAATAGCACTAAAAGCAAATGAGAGCACAAAGCTCTCTCTGCACCCCACCTTGGCTCTCAGGTGGTCTTTGCAATCCGTGTTTGTGTGCGTGCACACGTACACACACACTTGTCATCAGTTCTTGCAGCCAGCTGGACTCTGGCTTCATTTCAAGTTGTTAGAAAATGCATTTGATTAAATTTAGAGCTTCAGTATTTGATTTAGTAGGTCATTGTGTGTGTATGTGCACATGTGTGAACATGCGGGCATATGCATGTGTGACTACCTCACCAGCACACAGCAGAGCATTTGCACATTGGCACTTGCAGATCCAAAGCTGCAAGTCCTTCAGAGCTGGAAGGACCCAAGGCTTCCTATTCCAGGATATATTTATTTCTGGAGAGAAACAACCCCAGAGAGTCCCTGAACTTGTCCAAGATCGCTTCTGGAGCTTTCCTTTCTCCTTGACTGCTCGATGACATACACCAGCCGCTGCTCAAAGTGTGACTTGAACCTGGGTTAGGTCCAGTGAGCTACCTGAAAATCCAGGCAGGCTTTTTAACATTTGTCTAAAATGTCATACTGCTTTAGTGAGTACAATTGTCAACAGTGATTGTGTCCCCCAGACCCTGTCTTCTAGAAATAAGTCAAAACTTCAATAAGACATTTGTTACAAAACAAGGAGTTCCCTTCACTGACTAACCCATTCATAATAATTTTGTAGTCATCTATTAATTTTTAATCATAATATTCCCTTATCTGTTTTTAACCAGAGTTGTGCTCCGTGTCTTAAATCCCCTATCATCATGGTATAATATTTATGCTCTTATTTTCTTTTTTAAAGAAATCAATAAATTGTTTCTAATTCCTCTAACTGCGTCTATATGGCTATACAGTAGAAGCTCAACATTTACCTTAAACAGTAATTCTCTTCTGTCAGACACTAGGATGTGAGAATTGTTAGGAAAAGACAAAAATCTCACTATAGTCATACTCAGCAGTGAAAACTGAAGTTTCCAGAAAGAAGACATCTCATGTGTTTCAGGGTCTTTCTAGCACCCAGCAAGATGCTATATGAAGCTCCACACAGCCCTTATAGGGGACTTCCCACAGAACCCAGCCACTCTCTGAGCCTGAGCTCTCCATAGAGAAGCTTGTTGAGTGGACATTGATATGGTGGGAAGAGGACTTATGTATTTCCCAGATCCCCAACAGCCCCCGTTTATAGGGGAAGGACCTGAACTCAGAGTTGGTGCCCAAGGTACCTATATGGACCATACTGGTACCAGCCCACTCCAATTCCCAAGCCTCTTCCACTGTATCCCTTGATAGCAGCTGACCTTAGGGAATTCTTTTAGCCTCTCTGATAGTCAGTTTCTTCATTTGTAAATTAGGAGGGTCTGGTTGAAAACAATTTTAAGTCTTTTCCAGCTAAAACTGTGATGTGCTGCTTCAAGTCATAGCATCCTTTCCTGCAGGAGTCACATTGCAGTCATTCTGCATCACAATGCACCTTTGTGAGCAGGATCTAGGATGCTCAGCCCATAGATAGCATCAATGTACCACAGAAATTCCCCTCCCAGTGTCCATCTTTCATAATGGCCTTGCAACACCTCCCATCAGGAGACCATGAGTCGATTTTTCACCCTTGCCCATAGAGGAAGGAGTAGGGCGACAGTTCTCAGGGAAGGCTTGAGAGACACGGCATGCTTCTGCTTTTGCAGAGATTGCAAAAATCCCAGGAATAAGCCCAGGCTGCTGATGGAGAAAATCCAAGTCATATGGAAGAGAGGTAACCCCAATGAGACTGTCTCCTCTCTACCTACCTGTTGCCATATAACCATCAGTTTTGGATGGCAAACTATATGGCAGTTTGTCATTGACTCTTCTGGTCCTATGGGTCTCTCCTGTGTTTGCAGACATGTGACCTGGCTGGAGTCCATGACTAGGCTGGACATCCAAGATGCCTTCCAGTTATGTGCCTGGTGCCTCTCCAGAACAAGTCAGTCATCTCTGTCCAGTTATGCTCTATTCTCTCTTCCCTCCCTCACTCTTTTCTGTTCCTGCTTTATCCTCTCCACACAGGCAACTGTGGATCCTCCACAGTGAGTCTAAGGATTTGAGAATTATTACCTTCTTCACCTCTGACTGCCCCAACCCTATGTCCAGTCCTTGGCATCTGGAGTAGACCATTGTGTCCCTCTCATGTTGAGCTTTCTCCCTGAGATGATTTCTCCCTCATCTGGTATCTGGTTTGAGTCAGAAAACCACAAGTAGGACCCTAAAGTGGGAAGAGAAGATGATCCTGGTTTCAGAAAGCCCATATTCAGCAAACCCAAGCGCTCCTTAAACTGTCCTCATGCAGCAGCTTCAAGTGCTGTTACCACTCCCTCAGGCCTCTTCTCACCCTTCAGGAAGTCTAGAGTGCTCCTAAAAGGGGCCACCAGTGCCAAGCACAACCCTTAGGAAACACCTGACATGTGCAAGCCGCATCCAGACCATCATTCCTCTCATTCCAAGAATCATACTTAGGTTCAGGCAGCCAAAATCGGCATGATCCTTCTTGACACCCATACTGGTAGCCTGGAATTTTGTAAAAAGTCAATGAATTGCACATCTAGGACCTTCAAGTTCCCAAGGAAAATTCTAACTGGGCCATTTCTCCATCTTCCTCAACTAGGAAAGTTGGACCCCTGGTCCAACTTGCCTCTACTCTTGTCAAAGGAAATATAGTCACATTTTATAAAATAAGCACATTTGGGATGACGGAGCCAGACTCAAGTCAGGATTCCAACCCTCCACACTGTGTCTGGGCTCGGGATCTCTTGTCCATCTGTTTCCTAATCTTGAGAGGAAGGGCAGCATGACACTCTCTTTCCAGTAGTGCATTTCAAGTGTCCAGCTCAGTGTCTGGTCCATAGTTCACAGAAAAGACAAGTTTTGTTATTATCCATACTATCATTAGTAAGCATGAAAATAGTAGCAATTAAATTACCATACATTTCATGGTGTCTCTGATCAAAAGGGATCTTTTAGGTCCTTGTCCTACCACCCAGTATAGCTTCCCCTCTTCACAAATTTGCAAACATGGTCCACATTTCAACTTATTAGGAGAAGCCATTGGCGCTCTATTGTGTCTACTAACTAGCATCTGTCATGGGCAGTTTTTAAAATAGATTTTTTATGCCCCTAATTTTATCATCAGTCTGCCCATATTTCTCTATCATGGCTACATAATTAAAAATCAAAGTAAAATACTTAGTTCTTAAATTCCTTTAAGGCTGTCATCTGATTTTCTTCCTCTTCCCTCCCTGGAGCGTCCTTCACCTTTGTATCCAGCTCCCCCACCAGCAACTTCAAACGAGTGCCATCTTTCCATCCCTCCTCTTCCCCAAATCACAACTTGACACCCCCTGCTCGGCCTGCCCTCTTGGTTGGAATATGTTCAACTCCTATTGTCTGGAAGATGGGGAATTTTTAAAGTTGCTTTGTTAATCAAATGCTTCCGTTTAAAAAGTTTGCTCAGCAGCGTGTGACTCTTAATATGTGTCAACTTCTGTTTGGATCAATGAACATGGGATGCAGTATTAATTATTCATTTTTGCAGAATGGAAATTAATTATTGTGCATGGGATTCTAAACACATATGGCAACAGTGCTGGCTGGACTGGCCCCCCTGCCAGGATTTCAGAAATTCAGATTCAGAGGTAATATGTTGTTTTGCAAAGCCAAGACCTCCTAAGGGTTCCAAGATAGAAGAATTGAAAAACTGACATGTTTCTGTACGTGGTCCAACTCCTGGGCCTCCTTGAGTGCACCCCTGACTTTCTCGCTATCTCTTCCCAAATCCATGCTGAGGCTACCACAATCACTTCAGCCACCTGAAACCTTCCAAGTTGTTATCCTTGTCCCCCAACCAGCCTTCCTGCACAGGTGGGTGGTCCACCTTTGGTGATTCCTGTGATGGTAGGAATGATCCCTCATTCCTTCTCCCCTGCCTGCATGCCACTGAAGATAGAGAGTTTATTAAACTAAGTTGAACTATTCCTTTCATGGGGGGAACCTCAAGGAAGTGCCTGTTCCCTTCTGGGAAAATGAAGAAGGCAATCCATAGTAGGAAAGAAGTTACATTTTAAAACAGGGAGGAGCTATTGAGAAAATTTGCAATTACAAGAGATACCCATGGAGACTTTCGGCATGGAAGAAGATATTTCAGAAGCAAGTGTGGTCACTGTTTACTTTCCTAACTCCTTTATCTCCATCCTCTTTCTCCTTTGTTACCTAGTACAATGTTCAGCAGAAAATGGCAGCTGGATGAAGATTTGCTAAATGAGTTAAAACCTGAAAGAATGCATAAAGTTAAGATTGTTTGGATTGTAAGTGACCAAAAACAAAAAGTGGAAAAAGCTAGTGATGCTTCATCTTGATTGTCAACTTGATTGGATTGAGAGACACCTAACAGATTAGTAAAGCCCACCCATGGGTGTGTCTATTAGGGAGTTTCCAGAGAGGATTAGATCATGATGGCTCTGACGTGGTGAATGGTTTAATTCATTGATGGTTTCAAAATTTGTATAGATGGTGGAACTGTGGAAGGCGTGACCTGGTTGGAGGAAGTAGGTCACTGAGTGTGTCCTAGGAGGCTGTATCTTGCCCTGGACCCTTCCACCATGAGGTGAACAGCCTCCTCCACGTACTGGTGCCACTATAATGTCCTACTTTACCATAGACCTGGAATCAACAGAGTCAAAGATTATGGACTGAAATCTCTGAAACTGTGACCCAACATAAATAATTCCTCCGTTTAAGTTGTTTCTATCAAAAAATTTGGTCACAGCTACACAGAAGTAACTAGTATAAAACCCAACCCTAAATAGCATAGACTTAGAGGAGCAACTTGATCCCTATAAAGAATGCAAGTGAAGATTTGGCTCCAGGCTCAGTGTGTTGCAGGATATTACGTGATACCACCAGGGCCTGTGCCTTCTCACTCTTCAGTCTTACTTCCCTGGCTTGGACCTATTTCAGTCATGCTCTTACCTCTTGGTGGAAAAATATCTCCAAACATTGCATCTTCTCAAGTTCAAGTCTACACAGGAAAAAGACCTCTCCTTGATGCCTGAAGCAAGAGCCCCAGAGTTGAGGCTCCCTGGCTCTAGTCAGCATGGTTTGCAGCAGGAGTGTCTTCCTGATCAACCACTGTGGTCCTAGTTGGAACTGAACTGTTGAATTAGAACCAAGTGAAATGCACAACTCTGGGTCCAGCAGTGGACTGAGCACTTTGCTCAAAGGAACCCCATAAATAAATAATGGAATACCTACAAATCAGTCTAAGGCTTGGGGCTGTTTATCCACCTCAGCCTCAGCTTCCTTGTCCCCCTACATCCCCATTGCCTGCCTCTCCCACTTTGGAGTCCCCAGTGAGATGCCCTGTCTATCCTGGTCTCCTAGTCCTTATAGACATTTTTCCAAAATGCAACTGACCTCATCCTAGAAGGCCACCCTTCCATCCATCTGAAAGCCCCACTCCACCTCATATTCTTTACTTTCCCCCTGAATGTCAACTTGCATCTTTGCATCTAAGAAGAAGGTTTCTGTAAGACTTTAGTTTCGTCATTCTGAGCTCAGATTGCTGGCAGGCCATTGTCTACCTTTGTAAATGGAAGCAAAGTCTGATACCACCACTTGCAGCTGGGTGACATTACTCTTCCATAATTCCCTAATGTAAATAATAGTCATATTTCTCCAGGGGGTGTTGTGAGGGTACTTGCCTAGCAAATAGAAGCAAGTAGATAGTGAATAAGTGTTTCCTGTGACTGCTATTAGCTTTGTTTAGTGGAAAATTATGAGTTAAGAAGAGGCAAAGCTGCTGCAGGTCCTGGGAACTAACAGGTACTTGGTGTTGATGAAGGGTGGTGCTGGAGGCAGGGAATGAGAGGAACTGGAGCAAGAGAGAGATGTGGGGAAGATCTCAGACATCCCTGACTCCAGGATGAAGAGAAGGAGGACACAGAGAAGCTTTGGAAGGTATGCAGCAAGCAGCAGTCGGGTACACTCTGAACCTGCAGTATTGAACCTCATGGACACATGGCTTTGTTCTTGAAAGACATGTTTCCTTATAATTCCCAAACTCAACTTTTGACCTGAAGACTTTGGACACAGAGACAGACCCTAAACCTCTTTATTTACCATGCTGTCAGATCCTGCTTGGCTGTACTCTGGAAGCTGGCCATCTTCAAGATAAACCAGACATGGCCCTCACTCCTCAAAGAACATGATGTTCAGGCTTCTCTCTCTCTCTCTCTCTCTCTCTCTCTCTCTCTCTTCAGTTTTTCCTCACTCTCTCTTTTCATCTATCTATCTATTTATCTATCTATCTCTACTACTTTGCCTCCTCTTCTTTTTTTTGCAATAATTATAGATTTACAGAAAAATCACCAAGGTCATGAAGACAGTCCTCACACACCTTCAGCCAGTTTCTCCTACTGTTAACATCTTACATTGCTGTAATATATTTGTGAAAACTAAGAAAGTGACATTGGCACATTATTATTTACAAAACATACTTACCTAGATTTCACAAATTTTCATTAAGGTTCTCTTATTTTGTCTTTCTTTATATTTGCTGGTTTTGACATTCTTGAGGTATAGGTACCCTGTACAATTTTTCCCAATCTGTGTTCATCTGATGATGTTTTCCTTCTGTGTGAACTGGGGTAATGGGTTTTTGGGAATAATGCTACAGAGATCAAGTGCCTTCCTCATGTAACAAGGGTTATGTGATATCCACATAACATAATTTTATTACAAAAGCAGAAAGTTATCTTCCAATTTCTCCTTTCATTAAATGCAAATTTCTCTTAAAACAACCAAAATTCACTTTTTATTTCATTTCTGTTTTATCAGACATGTCCCAATATTGAATATGATCAATCTTACAGTCAACTAAAAATCTTTCCATCTTTCTCTTATTAAACATATTAAACCACAACACCCCCATCCAATTTTTCTGCCCTTGTTTTGGGGTTTTGGTATGTTTGTTTTTAATAAATATAGAAATGTACCTTTACCTGTTTAATTCACTTCCTTCTTAGTTAGATCCACCATGATGCCCTTGTCTAGTACACCCTCCTAGATTTGGTCGGCCAGCATTCAGTCTTCTACCTAACCACTGTTTCCATCCCAAATTATCTCCCATTGTTCACACTGGCAATAAAATTATGGAACAAGGCAGAGCTGAGGACTAAGTCCCAAGTTCACATATCTGGAGCTTTGAACTTCTATTTGGATCAGTTGATGGCCAGAGGACACCCAACCCATGCAGCATCTTTTGTTTTGCTTGACTTCATTTCCTTGGCTGCCAAAGATGGCATAATCGAACTCCAGCCATTAGCAATAAGGGTTAGAGGCAGAACTGCATAATTACCATGAATTCACATTCCTTAGCATGAATGTTCTGCGAGGATTTGTCTCTGAGTCTCTAGTTTTGAAGAATTCCTTTCATCCCACAAACATTTACTAAATAACCACTGTAGGTCAAATAATTTTCTTCATTTTTCCTCTTTAATTTATTGTCAATTTAAAATCAGAAATATCAAAGTGGTAAAAAGAGAAATAATCTTCAGCCTCGTGGAGATGGATGAAGAAGATGACTTCTAGGTGGGGGGATCAAGGTGTAGGCCCCGCCCCCCAAGCTGCCTTCTCTCACTGAGAAACCTCCTGCAACTGTTCTCCACTCACTTGACCTTGGGTAACTGCATTTGTAAATCACAGGGAGGGCAGGTCTAGATGGTATCTAAAGTATTTCTCAGCTCTGGCATTCTAACTGGGAAGGACTTGGGGAAGGAGAGACAGAGCAAAAGCATGCAGTGCTAGCAGCCTTCCAGGTCCTTCAGATGTCATCCTCTGACATTGCCTGCTGAGTTAGGGGCTGCAGATCCCCAATCATAGAAGAGAAGACAGAGGCTCTGGGTTATGAGGTGTGCTGGGATGGTTCTCCCACCTTGGACAGGATAGAATCTAACTTTAAATGTGGATTTACAACTTCAGTGTTTGCTTTGTTCCTCCTACTGCATAAGTATTTTTTCTTGCTGATTTAAATGTGTTCTCCTTCAATAGATTTCATTTAAAGGAAATTTATCCAACTCAAGCCTTGGATAGCTGGTATCCTTTTTGAAAACTGGTTATGTCAGGAAATTACTGGAAAGGCTGTCGTATCTCCCCTTCTGAAAATCTAACATTCCCTAGCACTTTCCTCCTCGATGGGTTAATGTGAAGGTCAGGTGTGCTTTGGCAGTTCTAGTCCCATGGACTGGCAGGGCTTAAAGACCACTGCACAGGTACGGTCAGTGCCCTAGATGGGTTCTCCTTAGAGACAGTTGGCACTAAGTAAACCAATGACAGACCTGCCACAAGTCTGAGCTTGGCACTGAGTTATACCCTGTGTTAGACAGTGTCTACATGCCATGAAGCATGTGGATACATGCAAAACATGAATGCACATATTCATGCACACACATGCATATGCAGTCATACACACATTCACTATTTGAAATTCCAAGATATATATGATAAAAATTTAATAACATTGTCAAAATTATTCATTAAAAATAAAGGTGAGGGTTTACCCCCAACATACTTCACCAAAGAAATTCATCACTGATGTACTTGATAGAAAAAGAAAAAGATACAACTATGGGGTCTGAGGTACAAGAAGGAATGGCAACAAGTTTGAAAAACACACCAAGTCAATCCCAGCAAACACTGATTGCACTCAACAACAATGAGGCTAATGTATATAATTAAATATGTAAGACGAACTTTTTGGAAAACCACCAACTACAGTGGCTGCTCCCCATGTGAGGATGTCACCTTTCTGAACATCCTCTTGGTAGGAAAACTCAAAATGAAGTGGTGGGTTAAAGATTTTAACAGGGAAAAGCAACAGTGAACGGGCTCAAAAGTAACACAAGAACGGTGGAAAGCTTTCTGTGTGTTTTCATGTTTACTGAAGTATAATGCATTTTATAGGTGCAGAATAATCAAATACTGAAAATGGTCATTTTTGTTTCTTAAGTCAGTACTAATTCAGACTGATTGGAAACTTTTCGTACAATATAAATCCCATGAGGACAGCAGCAACTTTGTCTTGTTCATAAATATGTCCCATTTCCTGATAGAAGCTGTCAAAGTCAGTGCTAAAAGGTAATTGGGAATTAATATGCACAATCCTTACTGCCTTCTGATTGTCCTCCCAGGGAGATGCACACCTCTCTTAGAGCTTTCTCCATGGACGTCTATGCTGGCCCAATGCACAGGCACCACCATTGGCACACTAACTTAAATAACTATTTCCATTTCAACTGATTCACCTGGAAATCATTCAGGTGCTCATGCAAGAGCTGGAGGATTCATGGCTTCTCCACCGAAAAATAGAAGAACCTTTATGTCTTCCATCCGACAAACACTGAAGGATCATCATGTGCCTTCTTTCTCTTGGTTTTCCATGTTAATACCTGTTTCTCTGCCCCCTGGCAGTCAGAATAGGGCTTGTGCAAAGGAGAAAGGCCAAGGGCCAGTGGGATTGCTATTTCATTATCTGATTCTGTTGAAACACACTGCCCGATACTTTCACCAAAGGAGCCATGGATTCTGTGCATGACATTGAATACTTTTAACATGCCAGTCAGAGATGCTTTCTTGGGGTTCCACATGTGGGATTGAACAGGGTCCTGTGTTTAGAAGGCCCTCAGGCTTTGTTCAATGTTCTGCCATCACTCTCTTGAAATTCTTAACCTTTGAGCAAAGATCCAAGCATTTTCATTTTGCACCATGTCCCACAAATTAATTAGTAAGTCCTGTACCTGTACCATGCTTAGCCTTCATTTCCCAAAGACAGGTCAGGCATAGTGGCTTTCCTCCAAGACCCCACAGTCTAGTTCATGACTCAGACATGTGAACAAAGAGTACAGATCCCTCAATAAAACCCTCCCCTCCTTTATCCACCTCCACTGGCCTTGCAGACACTGCTTGCTTGACACACCCCATCCTGTGGCCACTGTGACCCTCCTCAGGGCAGGCAGAACTTGCTCAGCTGTACAAGCTGCCATCTTATTTCCTTGGCCACTATTTACAGTCACTCCAGTCAAGCATGTGCTCTTGCCCTTCCTGGCCTTACACATGCTGTTCCCACTGCTTGGACTAGCCTCCCCTATGCACATTCTTCTCTGTTCCTCTCTCTCTTCACCTAACTAGCCTTTCTGGACTTGCAGGAGTTAGCTCAAGGGTGAGTGTTTCAAGGACACCTTCCCTGACTACCACGTTGGGTAAAATTATCTCTCCTGTCTCCCCAATAGCCCTCCTCTGGTCTTGTGCTTCTGCAGAGCAACTATCTCCTGCTGTAATGCCTGGTGCACGGGTCGATCTCCCACCCAACTCTGAACTCTTGTCCAAAGGGACTGAGTCTTTTCTTGCTTGACTGGCAGGAGGACTGACAGGTGAAGGAAACACCATCATGGTTGGTGGAGTGAAGGGGGGGCAGCAGGACTCTTAGCCAGCCTCACATGCATGCCAAAACAGGAGAAAGAGGCACCCAAGCATGTTCTTTGCTTTGGTGCCCAAATTGAGGTCTAGTCAGGGGTGACCTTTACTTGGCCTCCTTTCCCAGAAGGGAGCCATCTTTGCAGACCGTCCTGTATGACCTAGCAAAGGAAGTTCCCCTCCAGTGTCCCCTACCTTACGGTCCACTTCTCAACATGCCTGGTCTCCTGCTGAATTGAGGCCCCCCTCACTGCCTTCCTGGCCACACACAAGCTCCTTCCCCTTGTTTTCTCCAAGAGGCAGCCAACTCGTGAGCAGGGATCTCGTCTGTCTTCTGTATAACCCAACATGCACTTGGAAAGCTTCAGAAATGCCATTAATTATGGTAATAGTGACACTTTGTACTTTTATAGCCTCTTTCATCAGAAGATCTCTAAGTACTTAAAAAATATTATCTCATTAATCCTCACAACACCCTCGTCAGACAGTTGGCAGGTAAACTTATCCCAGTTTATCAAGGAAGGGAAGGAATGAGACAGAAAGATACTGCTTGGAGAAGGGGCCAGGTCCAGACAAAAAGGTGGAAGATCTCTGTCCTGGCATTAGAGTAGTTGGCTCAAATTCCCATCAGAGCATGAGTCTGGCGTGCACATTTGTAAAATGTGTCTGAATGGCATGAGTGAGCAACGGATGTGCTTGATGTTGAATCGGCATCCAGGAAATGATTTCAAATCACTGACGTCTTTCAACAGTCACCTTTTTGTTTCTCAGAAATACTTTCTGCTCCCACTGGCAATCCAAAGAAGGGCAGCCAGCATATCAATAATGGTTGTGGATCCTTCTTCCCCAATGTTTCTGACAGCTAACGAAGCTTCCAGCAAAGAGGAAAGAGGATAATTGTGCATGAATCCAAGCCCCTTTCAACCTCAAGCACACAAAACAAGCACCTGAGAAAAAACATATGAATTATGTCTTTCAATGAGGAGTCAGGGCTCTCATTCCACTGAGCCTTTGTTTACATTCCTAACTCCAAGCTGAATGGAATTTTGAGGGATCTGGTCCAAACTTCTCATTTTGCAGATGGGAAAAAGGAGCTTCAAAGATCCTGGGGGTCGCTCCTGGGGTTACATAGTAAGAGGAGGGTAAAGGCAATGAAAGTGGTCTGTGCCCCAGGATTTCAGGGCCCCCTGATTTCTCAACACAGACACCCAGGCATTTGTTTAAGGGCATTAGAGAAAGTTCTAGAAAGCACATATCCTTTCATTTTTGCTTCCAGAGAGAGCTGTGGGTGCCAAGAAACACAGGGGGGCGTGGGTGGGGAAGAAAGCTTCCTTCGAGGACAAGTCAGCCCTGGGCAGGGGGACCTCCTGGGACCCGGGGGGGTGGGAATGAGGGGGCTCTCTGAGTGAACCAGTCAGGAGCCTGTGATGCATGCATGATGTATAATAGATACCTGTCTGATATAATTAATTGTATTTTTCCTAAATTTAACATTGCCCGAAGGGGAAAATCGTTTCGCTTGGTAAAACCCCTCCCGCCACACAGCTTCTCTGAGCCGGCCAAATTTAATTGCTGTGATAAAAACCACAAGAAAGACCAGGTTCCCACTCAATCTATAACCACATCTACTGGCGAATAGCTTTAATCACCTTTGAAAGGGCGACCACAAGATAATTAGAGGGGAAGGGTGCTCACTGGGAATTATCCAGAAATATCAAATCTCCGTTTATCACAGAGTCCGACTTAAAATGTCCTGGCATGGTTTGACTCTCCCAACCCCCACCCTATTCTAAGCTAAGCCCTGGATTTTCCATTATTTAGTGGTGGAGACAATTGGCCTGTTTCACAAGTCTATGTCCATGAATTGCTTGAATGGTGGAAGGAGCCTGTTGTTGGCCAAGCATGGAATTCTCTTTCCTCTGCTACCTGCCTGTGTGACCTTGGGCATCTGGGTTAACTTTCTGAGCTTCCTCCCAAAAGTGAGGGGTCCATAATGATTATGCCCCAGGTATATTGTAACTGAATTCTTCATTTCCATATTCTAGAAAATAAGCAAAAATGAACAAAGGCTTGAAACTGGTGGAGAAGATTATGTTTGCGGTGGGTGGGGGTTGAGGGGAGGGTCTTTTTCCATTGATGCCCTTCCACATTGCCCAAGGCAGAAATCTGAGGTGCAGGCCGAGAACCAGTGGAGTGACATTCTTGGCAGCCTGTCTGTGCTCAGAGCAGAGAGGCTTTGTTCCAAGACCCAGATCCCCAGGCATGAATGTCTGGGAACTTGCCCGGGAAGTGAAAGTCGCCTGCTCCTCACCTCCCTGTCATGTCAATGTGCTTTAGAAAATCCAGGGGACAGAAGAGAAGCCTACCAGTCCCCATCCCCATGTGACTTTCTTCACCACAAGGTGAATAAGGACTAGGGAGACAACTGACCTACTCTCACCAAGAAGGAGATGGGTGGAACTGATCTGCCCATTCATTTCTTCATTTCTCCATCCGTGGTAATCAGAGGTCAATGTGGCCCTGCTCCCCCAGTGTCACTGAAACTCAGTTAAATTTAACTTGACCCAAACGACCATTCCAGGCTTTTGAGAGTCACAGCCCTGGACCTATGGCCTTCTCTTGCTTCTGCAGCTCATCTTCTGCCTTCCTCTACCTCTGAGCATCATGTGTGTCACCGAACCTTGGCCCCCACCCCAGCCCTGACATGCAGCCCCTATTGCTAAGAACTTCCACTCATGTCTCCTGTGACAGGCTGAGCAACACCCCTTCCAAAGGTGTCCCTGCCCTGGTCCCCAGAGCTCATGAAGTTGTCTTGACATGAGGGGATAATACTGACTGCCAGGAGAGGCCCAGGTTAAGCATGAGTGTGCCTATCTTTGGGACACCGTAGGAGACATGAGACAGAAGAAAGTGATTTGAGTGATTCTGAACTGGGGCTGTGAACCAAGGAAACACAGACAGCCTGAAGAAGTAGGAAAAGGCAGGAAAATGATTCTCCCCTGAAACCCCAGAAGGAGCCAGTCCTGCTGAGTCCTTGATGTTACACTTACAATCTGCAGAGCTACAAGAGAACATGTTTGTGTGGTTTTAAGCCATGGAGTTTCTGGTAATTTGTTACAACAGTGACCAAAAAGTCAGTCTCCAAAACTTGGGAGCTGTACTCTAGAATCACATCCTGGTCCTCAGTAAACTACTCACCCACCATACCTTCTACTGCTTTCTACCAGAGAGCAGCTGGAAGTGCTTTGGTGGCAGTCACATGACCTCTCAACCATCACAGGCACCTGATGTGGTATTTCCCCACATAACCAGAGTGATGGTCAGTGTGGACACTTCAACAAGGCAATTCTGAAAACCCTTCACTCGAGGTGCCAAAGAGGCTGATGTGAATCTACAAACCATATTTACACCCAATCCTAAAAGGAGGATTTGGGCATGTGGCCAGATAGGTCGGAACTTTTTATCAGAAAAGAGAATTTTCTCTAAGCCCCTTTTTGGTCTTATTAGGTAGAATTCGGTCCCATAAGCACCCCTTATCACCAAGGGAACTGAAAAACAATGGCATCCTGCTTAGGGCAGGTATGATGCATGGCCTTCATACACTGGTGTTGCAAACAGAACCAGTTTCCATTAACAAGGAGAACAGTATTGAGTGGGTTTGTGGATCTGATGCTTTGGTGCCTTGTGACCACCATGCCCCTCTCCAGTTGCCAACAGCTGTAATCCTCAGCTGAAGGAGGAAGACCTGGAGTGTGAGAAACAAGCCCTGGTGAGCCTCCACCAGTCATCAACTGGAGATGGCAAGTAAGTTCCTGAGCCCTGCCCTTCCCAGGTGAGCTTGCACTGAAGCATGTTGTGCACTGTCTCAGAGGCCTTGGCACGGTTAGTCTCCCATCATCCACAGCCATAACTTGCTCACTAAGGAGGTCTATCGGCTTCTTCCCACGCTGATTCAACTTCCCAACCCTCTAGAATATCTCCTTGGATCAGTAGATCACAGCCCAGTCTACCTGCTTACAGTTCCCAGTCTCAGGGACAGACAGACAGCTGGCATGAGAATCTCTTCCTTTTCCTCCAGTCCCACCCTCAGTAGGAACAGGGGTACCTACCTCAGGTAACCTATCCAAATTAGTTCCTCAACAAAGGTGGAGTTTTGCTACAAGATGAGACACTCACACTCTTACCTGAAGGTCAGCGCCTTCTCTATGTCATCAGGATGCATTTATTTATCAGGTAATTGCTGAGGCTCAACTGGATCAGACTCAGAGCTGAGTGCGGGGTTCACTGAGGTAAATCTCACACTGCCTTCACCTTCAAGGGGCAGTGTGAGGTAAGTGGAGAGAGGAAAAGCCCAGAAAGAGAGGGTAAGCTTGGCAGAAGAGGTCTCACTTCGTGATGATCTGAAAAGATGAGTAGAAAGTGAAAATCAGGGATGGGAGTTGCTGAAGTTAAGGGAACGACAGAGAGAAAAAGAAGAGTAATGGCTGAGAGAATATAGGGGAGACCTGGGAAGTGGGGAGACGTCTTGGGTAGAGTGGAGCACAGAATGAGGAGGGAGGCTGAGCTGAGGAAGGAGCGTCCCTTGAAGACACAATCTGCCTCAGAAGATGTCTTCCTTCTGTGCAGTCCTAGTGTCCATGAACAAGCCAGACATCACCAAAGTCTTTCATTTGTACAACTATTTGTGAGGTGTTGATATGGCAAATGGCTACCACAAACTGTCCCTTCCATTTCTCAAGGAGGAGGTGAGCTTCAAAGTACAAAGGGTTTTCCTAAAGCCTCGCAGGTAACAGGTATAACACCGAAGAGTGGAACAGAAGCTTCATAGTCTGTTTAAGGGGCTCTGACCACTGTCTTACAACTAGAAAGACAAAGGGTCAGAAGAGAAAGAATCAGCTTGCTTGTACACCTAGTTCCATGAATGGCAAGGTTCCACCTCCCGGAGAAATCACTCCCCTGTCATATAGAAGTAGAATGTAAGTCACCTGTATGTTTTCTTCATTTTCTAGTGCCCCATTTTTAAAAGATAAAAGGAAACAAGTAAATTATTTTTTAAATATATTGTATTTAACCCAACATATACAAAATACAATCACTTCAACATATAATCAATGTAAAAAAATCAGTCATATTAATGAGACAACACTTTTGTTTCTACTGAGTCATCAGAGTCCAGTGTATTGGATGTTCGCAGAGTATCTCAGTTTGAATAGCCCTATTTCAAGTGTCCCTGCATTTGAGGGCTTGGTCTAGTTGTGATTTTGGGTAGAAGTTCCTTCCTCAGAACTTTGTCGTCTTTGGACTATGTTGGCTGTGTGACAGCTCTTTCCACTGTCTTCTGCTCCTCTTTTGAGTTTCTGGGTTTTGACTTAGAGCATCATTTCTTTCCAAAGTCTCCCAGGATGCAATTGGCCAATTTGTTTTGTATTGCAGAATATCTGTCTGGTGCATTTGTATATGAAACAGAACCTATCTAGAATTCCTTTCTTTTCTTTTTTTGACCAGGATTTGAACTCAAAGCTTCCCATTTGCTAGGCAGGCGCTGGCCTGCTTGAACCATACCTTTAGCTATTTTCGCCTTATTTTTCAGATAAGAGTGTAGCACTTTTGTCTGAGGCTGACCTCAGATCATGATGCTCCTACTTGTGCCCCCAATAGCTAAGATTAGCCACCATGCATGGCCTGGGTTCAGGATTCTTGATTCATGCCTCTTACCATTTAGAATCCCAAAGTCTTGGTGGGGTGAAATGTCTTTTTTTTGAGGGACTGAGGTTTGAACTCCAGGCTTCATGCTTGCTAGGCAGGCACTCCACCACTTAAGCCACTCCACCAGCCCTTTTTTGCTGTAGCTATTTTTTAAATAGGGTCTTGTGTTTTTGCCTGAGGATTGCCTCAGACCTAGATCCTCCTACCTACAGCTTTCCCTATAGCTGAGATCACAGGTGCATGCCACCATGCCTGGCTTTTTGATTGAGATGGGATATTGCTGACTTTTTGCCTGGGCTGGCCTCCAACTGCAATTCCCCTAATTCCCACCTCCCAAGTAGCTAGAATTACAGGTGTGAGCCACCGTGCCCAGCACAAACAGGTAATGTCTTGATGTCTTTAATCAACTTTTTCTAACACAATGTGCTCTTCTAAGACAATGAAACTCTTCCATAATTTTAGGGAGAGTTTTCCTTTAGTGGTACCTATGAACAGCTGTTTCATTTGGTTCCATCTCTTTACCTTTGTCCTCTGCATTCCCTTAAACTATTTCAGGTATTTCTCCAATGTCAGAAACTCAGCATTTCAGTCATATTATTCTGTCCTTTGTTGTTTGTAATTGACCGAATGATTCTAGCATGCTGTTGTTTCAGTCCTCAAGCTGTTTGCTTAACTCTCTCTTATCATTTTCTTCTCATCTTGTGATTTGGTTGATAACTTACTAAATTCCTTATGGTAAACTTATGATTATATTACATTCTCCTATAGCACAAAGCAGCTACTGGGGCTTTTCTTCAGTTCCTCGTGTTATATCTTCTTCAGGAATGTGTTCTTCAACTGCATGTTATACATAATGATCGGTAATTTGTTACACTTAGCATTTGATACAGTATATTCGTGTAGTTGTGGTATATGGTGTATTTTTGGAGTGCCTACATTGTTTCTTTTCATCTAAACATGTATACAGTGGCACTCTGTGCGATACAGAGCTTGCTGCAAAAGCTGGGATGTGCGCCTTCCTCCTCCCAGATGCAGGTGTGAGTGGTCCTTCCATATGTAAGGGTTGCACTACATTTTTTTTTGGCAGCACTAGAGTTTGAACTCAGGGCCCCACACTTGCTAGGCAGGCACTCTTACTGCTTAAGCCACTCCACCAGCCCTTTTTGGTGATGGGTTTTTTTGAAATAAGATCAGGCTGGCTTCAAGTCACGATACTCCTGATCTCTGCTTATCTTGTAGCTAAGATTACAGTCATGAGTCAATGGCAAGGCTAGATGCCTCAGGTGGAGGCAGCACCAAAAAGAGCTCAGGGCACAGCTCCAACCCCCTCTCATAGCAACCTTGACTGATATAGGCTGGAGAGACTTAAAAACTTTTCCTTAGCTTTTCCTAAGGGTGCTCCTTCGTCTTCTCAATCTGTACATGCAGGCAATCATGACGGAATCCTATGTTCCTTTCTCCAGCAGCCAGTTCTGCATGTACACAGCATGACATTGTGTTTGGCTTATGGCTTTGTTACATCTCTGCATTCTTGCCTGGATTTTGTATTTTTTATTCATTTTATTAGCTATTACAGGAGGAAGATTCTGTGATCCATCTTTATCCCACCATATTTATTAAAAAGTCCCCTGTCTTTCTGACTCCCAAATTTCAGTGAGTTGGAATCCACTCCTCCTTCCCTCAACACATCATCTCAAGTGGTCCTTCAGCCAGAACCACCCTTCTTTTATAGCCAACTTCCCAATTCTAATCCCCTGTTAACACCCAAATCAAGGGACTCTGCAGAAACGCTCCATCAGTCCCTCTCCTCCCTCCACTCTCTGCTCCATTCCTCTTGCTCACTACTTTCCAACGGGCTCTCAGCTTCCCTGTGTCCAGGCTGATCTTTCATCACCATGATGCTGATATCTGTATGGATCTCTACCTCTACCCTTTTCAGGTGGGGAGACAGAGAACAGAGTACACAGTCAGTCAATGTCTGTCAGACGAGTTAAAGTTAGGCCCAGCAGGAAATACTTAGCCTCCTGTCCCTGTGTATGTACAGAAAGCTGAAAGGGTGTGAAGCAGAGCTCTAATAGCAGACTTAAAGTTGGGGGCAAAACCACTGGGATGGGTACAAGGGCCTCAGGTTGACCATGCCATTTCTAGTTGGACCAGACAGCACTTCTGTTTATATCATAAACAGAATTCTGTTTATATTATAACACAGGGGACAACAGCAGTATGAACTAATAGCTATGTTTGAATATCAGTCTATCAGAGTATCTTCACACTTACTATCCCATCTCACCCTGAACAACCTGGGCAAGTCAGTCACAGGGGTTCTGTTTTCCAGATGCAGTAAATGAGGTGTAGAGATGTCAAGTATCCATCCTGAGTCATTTATTAGTAAGCAGCAGACCCAGTTCAGGCCAAGTCTGTTTCTTCCACAATATCTGAGTTAACCTCTAATCAATACCCCTCTGCTCCTTGATAGCAGACAGGATTGCCCAATAAGTTACACAGATTGTTGACTACATGAGGGCATTTGGATGAGAGGTCAAGCAAAGGAGAAAACCCAACTCATGCTTCTCTTGCCAAGCTGTGGGTTCTGGAACAAGGCTATGTATGCTTAGAAAGAGCCCTGTTCCTAGGGTGCTAAAGAGAGATAGTGTTTGACCAAGATCACCTCCCCAACCACCTGTTCTGAACCAGGCACACAGTACGCATTCATAAATCATTTATTATTAACCATGTCCACATTTACAAAGTTCGTCTTCATAAAATATTTCTTCAATCCCCATGAAATTCCAACACAGACCAAAGCCTGAGAAACATGGAGTTTTGACAACCTTCAACCCTTTTCATGGTAGACTTTGTCCAGAATGCTCCCTGTGTAGTACAAGATCACTGCAAAGTGAAGCAGGAAGAGTGTGGTCTTCCTTGGCCCTAGAGGAAGACAAAAGAAGGAACTCATCCTATATCTCATCCAGACTCAGATGTGCATCTATGATCCTTTAGGGCTAACTTTTCTAAAGTCTTCCAACCATCTGCACCAGTGGAAACCAAGAAGTGAATGGGCCAGTGTCTCCAGGTAATTAGGTGGGCATAAATGTTCTCAAAATGCTGCAAATGTGTGAATCCCAGCTATGGGAAACCCAGGTCAGCAGGAGACCCTACGTGAATGACACCAGTGTGAGGGATTTAGGACAGGGAGGGAGAAAACAGGGGACATAGGTTGAGAGGACTCAAGGCTTTCTGGAACACAAGTGGGGGAGAGGGGTTGACATGGGTCCAGGAAGGGCTGAGGAATGGCAGTGGAGTTACTGGAGAGGGAAAGAGCAAAGAAGTATAAATAGGAAGAATCCATGTCTATGGAATGAGTCTTGATTCCCAGGGGAAAGAGAATCTGCTCACTGGGTCACAGTTTGACAATCTGGAAAAACATCTCCTCTTTCAAGGCATCAGACTCTTCTGCTGGAAGTGAAGAGGCTGCTTCAGTCCTCCATCCATCCAGCCATCCATCTATCTATCCATCCATTCATCCATCTATCCATTTATCCACTGACTTCATCCATCCACTCATCCATCCATCCATCTATCCATTTATCCATCTATACATTTATCCATTGACTTCATCCATCCATCCATCCACCCATCCATCTATCCATCTATTCATCCATTAATCCATTTATCCATCCATCCACCCATTCACCTATCCATCCATTCATCCATTCATCCATCCATCTATCCACCTCCCCATCCATCCATCCATCCATCCTCCATCCACTGAACACTTTCACTGTCACCTCAGCCCTTGTTCCTGTGCTGGGTACTATGACACAGGTCAAACAGGATCCTGGCCTCAAGGAGCTCCCATTCTGGTGGGGCAGGTAGGGCTGCTCCAGGCATCTCTATGAGAGTTAACAGAGAGTAGAAGACAAAGACCTGTGGAGGTGGGAAGCAGGGTGGTGTGGGAAGGATAGAGGAACACAGCCAGAAGACATCTTCTCATGAGTCTGAAGGTGAGACAGGACTAGTGGGGTCCACATAGCATGGAGAGGTTCACATCCTGCACTTGGCTCCCCTGATCTCCTGCTGGCACAGCACATCACAAACACAAAGTCTCTGGTGACAAAGGGAAGCAGGAACAGGTTGGGGCAACCAGCCCTCCACGGCCCTTTTGTCCTATGGCAGGATAAGCCTCCAGGCGGCAACAGCACCACCTGAGGCTGAGTGCCAGGTCTGCACCAAGTGCTTTCCTTGCATGCTCTCATGAATGTACTCAAGCAGAGGGTGGCCCTGGCTGGACCACGGGAATGGAATCTGGATAAAACCACAGAGCAGTTCCTGTGAGCATAGGGAGAAGCTCTGGAATGACAGATATTTGGAGAGTCTGAGGCCACATAGAGATGGGAGGGGACCAGCCATGGGCAAAGGCTCCACCCTCATAGTGGAACCTGCTGGTCACAAGGGGCCTTGGCAATGACTTTGAGATGGAAATTTGACAAGAGGATGATATGATTTTACCTCACAGCACTTTTCTTGAAAGGGTTGCTTCAGCTATCATGTTATAAAATAAACTTGGGGCTAGAGAGTGAAGGTGAGGACAGAGAAGACAGTTAGGGACTACCTAGAAAGTAGAAAGCTTTGTGAAGGGCAGAAAGAGTGTGATCCTCAGAAGAAGAGATATTATTATGACTATTCAGCCTTTCTGGGCATAGAATGCACAGGAAACTGGGATCAAGTTTCAGACAAGACCTCCATACAATAAAGTGCATCATTTTTTTCTATGAGTACTTGTTGAATGAATAAATTAGCCACCCTTTGTGTAGCAGCAGGTCTGGTGGAGAGAGCAACAGGACAACTGAGCCAGGTGACACAGATACCTTAAAGACACAGGAAGTGTCCCAGGGTAGGGGCAACTGACTTTTTCTAGGAAAACCAATGGCATGTGAGCAGTTGCTTCACAAAGACTGTGGCCTTAAAGGGAGTATTGAAGAGTTCATATTTTTCCAGGTGGATGGGAAGAGCAAGGACCCAAAGGGAGAGGCAACTAATGAATACCTGGAGACAGGAAGCATGTGAAATGATGATAGTGTCCTGTACCTGAGATGTGGTCAGTTCTCAGCCCTCACCCTCGGTGTGAATGGACAATGGGAGATTTGCCCTAGAAATGCGGGAGGCACCAGAGTGGGCCAAAGTGTTTTGTCCGTTAAACAAGCACCCGCAGGGAAGATTGCACGCTTCTCCCCTCCATCTTCAGAACGCAGATTTGGGAACTGAAGTAGAGAAAAGTCATCAGTAACAACTGCACCCCCACGTCCAGCCCCAGACTCTGTCCGAGTCCAGGCTATGACTCAGCCCATGTCTGCCTTTGCACAGTCAATATTTAACACATACAAGGCAAGCTCTCCCTCTCTCTCTCTCTCTCTCTCTCTCTCTCTCTCTCTCTCTCTCTCTCGTACTGAGGTTTGAACTCAGGATCTTGCACCTCGTAGTTAGTCAAGCGCTCTACCACTTGAGCCGCACCTCCAGTCCTTTTTGCTTTAGTTATTTTTCAGATAGGGTCACACAATTTTTGCCCTGCCAGCCTTGGATCTCGATCCTTCTATCTACAGCCTCCTGCAGAGCTGGGCTTACAGTTATGAACCACCGTGTCTAGCCAAGGCAAAAACTCTTGATCACCAGCCCAGGCACACTCCTCTCCGGCAGTAGCAACAGCGCAGGACTCACTGCACCTGGCTTGCCTCCCCTTCTGGGCACACAGTTTGTCTCCCCCTCATCCCCACTGCAGTGAGGCAGTGAGAGGACTAGCAAGTGCTCTGAGAGCAGACGCAAGACATGTCTCTCCATGGCTGAACAGGGAAGAAAGGAAAAAGGTCTCCACGTTCTCATTCTTTTCCCCGCAGAGGTCGTGAGCTCCAGAAGGTACAGCTACAAAATGGCAATGGCAGCTCTGCCTACACTTACGCTGGATGCAGACCATTAACACAAAAGCAAACCCTGGCCGTATGAAACGCTGAGATGAGAGGGCTTTTTTGTTACTGGTACACAACCTTCTCCATGCTGACAAAGACACTATGTCTCTGATCTTAGTTAAGAGCACTGCTTTATTCCCTCTGGTCCAAAATCCAGGGATGCTTCATTTTGTCTCCATTTGACCTATTGCTAAGTCCTTCCAGACCTGCATCCACAGTACTTCAAGACCAGGTCACTTTTCATTGTCTCCATTCCACCCTGTTCCAAGCCCAGCAACCCTTCATGGGAGGCCACAGCACTCCCTAGGTCATCTTTCTGCTTCTCCTTTTGCCTTCTCCACCCAGAAGCAAGAGGAACTTTTTAAAACCTTCATCATTTCTACTACGTCCTTGCCTGCATGACCCACTGTCTAAGAGCAAATCCAGATTCCATTTAGCGGCCTCCCAGGAGGATCCTTTATGTCTTGGCTCGATATTATTTGTCCTGTCCCTTCTTGGCAAGGATCTGTGCCCTTTTAACTCTATCCCTCGCCTCCATGATGTCTCCCCTACCCTGGGGATCTCTACTCCTCTGTTCCTGCTATCTGCAGGGTTCTATGTCCCAGCTCTGCCCACAGTTGACCACTTCTGACCATCTCTTCTGGGATCCTTTGCCAACTCTAAACAGTCCTTCCCTGACACCCTCCACTAGGCCACCCATCCTCTCCCTTGTCATGCTTTGTCACATCATCTGGGTTCATTGTCTTCACCACACTTGCCTCCTGTGGAAGTCACCTTTTGTTTTTGGACTATGCATCTCCACCAACATGTGTCCACCAGACAGCTAATAGGAAACATCTTGGCACACAGCAATCTCACAAAAAACATTGGAGGAGCCATTGTGAGCAAGCGTTGGAAAGCTGTTGATAGAAAAAGGTGGATAGCTGTTGATAGAGTAAGGTGAGATTGGAGAAGACTTTATGGAAGATGGTGACTTCCCAGACCTGGCATTGTGTTTCAATGCTATTCCTTCATCCAAAATGAAGAAGGAAAGGAAAGAAAGAGAGAACAAGAAGGAGAAGAAAAAGGCTGTTCGGTTGCCTCTCATGCCTGACAAATAATGAATTAGAGAGAGATCAGAACATCCAAGACCAAAACAGTCATTAAGTGCCACTCCCCCCAAGAGCACGCTGGCTGCCAGCAGCCAGCCCAGACAGTCCAGCAAGGAGACAAAACGACGGAGCAGAAAGGCCCTTTGAGGAGCCTGGTTATTAAGAGCTGTAGACAGAGAGAGGGAGAGTGTGTGCAGCTTAACTCAAACATTCGTGCTGAAATGTACAAAACAATTATGACATTCAATTATTCCATTAAGTGAAATTAACCATTCTTCTTGTTCTTTGAAAAGACCAAAAGAAAGCATAGATCTGAATAATTAGGTCAGTGAAGAATTGTGAAGAAAGGATGTCTAGACTTTTATTTTCATTTGGAAGGAGGAGGAGGGCTTTGTGTTGGGGCTGTGTGTGTGTGTGTGTGTGTGTGTGTGTCCGCTGTTCCAAGAGCGCCTTTGAATTCCTGGGGTGGTCATATCCGAGGCTCTGCCCTGGCAGGTATGGCCAAGTTCGGATCAAGGAGTGACATTCCCACTTTGATGTTGACTGTCACGCTCCGCTGCTTGACGCTGTCTTTGGCTGCCTGCAAGTCTGTTGTCCTGGGAGACCAGGTAAACTGGCCAGGAGTGCAGACCCTGCCTCCCAGCCTCCTTGGCCTCCCCTACACAGCAGAGCTTTGTAGTGGAAACTTTACCCTCATCTTTCAAATTCCCGGGATGGATTTGGACCCTTGATAATCATCTCTGAAGCTCACTGACTGGTGGCAGATCCACAGACAGCATTCAGGTATCTGGCTGTGTGCTCACCTGTATGTGTGAACACACTCACACACGGTCCTCCGAGAAGAGAGTGAGTGAGGGAGACATGAAAGATGGGGGCCCTCTTGGGTTGGTTTCCTGTGAGCCCTATGTTCAGGGGAACATGGGTCTAGAAAGGAAGGTCCTAGTACCCGCCTAACTGGGGTGTGGGCAGGATGTCCCCCAACCCGCAGCTGACTTCCCTCGCCATGACTTCTCCAGAGAACCAGAGAACCATTACTTCTCTTTGCATAAAGGAACTCACAACACTGCAAGTACCAAGTATCAGCACCTGGGTCTTTGTTTGGTTGTGTTGGATCTTTAAGTCATCTGTTGACAGTTCTCTAAGGATGTTCGATGTTTGACATCTAAGGATGTCAAACCTGCACTTTATAAGAAAAATCTCTGAGGTTTTCTCTAAAAGCTTGTCCTGTGAATAGGTCTGGAAGCATATAGAATTAAACTACATCCTGGCATTTCCTTTAAAACATCTTTTTTTTTTAATTCTGGTAAAAATATACAATATATGTTTTACCTTTTTAATATCCCTCTCTCTTTCTCTCTCTCTCTCTCTCTCTGTTTCTGAGGGATTAAAATCAGGGCCTTGTACTTGCTAGGCAAGTACTCTTCTACCCCAGTCACATCTCCAGACCTTTTTTTCTAGTTTGTTTTTCAGATAAGGTCTTAGCACTTTTGCCTGGGCTAGCCTGAACAGGTATTCTCCTATCTCTGCCACCTGAATAGCTAGAATTATAGGCATGCACCACCACACCTGACCCCATTTTAAACATTTTTAAGTGTACAATTCAGCAGTATAAAGGTGATGTAAAACCATCACCACCATCCATCTCCAGCACTTTTTCATCTTCCCAAGGTGAAACTCTATATCCATTAAACACTAATTCTCTACTTTTCCTTGTCTCGGTCCCTAGAAAACCCCAATTCTACTTTCTGTCTCTGTGAATTTAACTATTCTAGGTGCTTTATGTAAATGAACTCACATAAAATTTTTCCTTTTGTTAGGGTTATTTCACTTAGCATGTTTTCAGAGTTTATCCATAATTGAACACACACTAGAACTTCCTTACTTTTCACAGTCAAATGATACTCCATTCTACGTGAATACCATATTTTTTATCCATTCGTATATCAGTAGACTCTTAGGTTGCCTCTACTCTTGGCTATTGATGACAAAGCTGCTATAAACATAGGTGCACAGCATTTAAGAGCTTCTTTTCCTCCACATCCTCATCACCATTTGTTATTTTTGTGGCTTTTTCGGTAATAGCCATTCTAGATTTGCCACAATCAAAGCCTTTTTTTGTGACTTCAATTTGCATTTCTTTGAGAGCTAGCAATGGTGGGCATTGTTTCATTTACTTATTGGTCATTTGTGTTTCTTCTTTTGAGAAGTGGTTATCCAAATCATTTTCCCATTTTAATGCATTTCTGTGGTTAGTTTTTGCCGTCTTTGTAACTTCTTCACATTAATCCCTTTCCAGATGAATACTTTGCAGGTATTTTCTCCCATTATGGCATGGCCTCTTCACTCTGACTGTGTCCTCCGCTCTGCAGGATGTCCTGAGTTTGATATAATCCCATTTGTCTATTTTTGCTTTAGCAAAAGCCTATGCTTTGGTGGGGGGGAGTGTTTTCCAAAAAAGTCATTACCTATGCTAATTTCCTGATGTGTTCTCCCTGTTTCCTCCTAGTCATTTCATAGTTCCAGCTCTTACATTTAGGTTTTTGAGTAGGTTTTTGAGAGATAGGGGTCAAGTTTCATTCTTCTGCATATGAATATCCAGTTTTCCTAGACCCATCTTTTGAAGAAGGCTCTCCTTTCTCCAATGCATGTTTGTGTTTCTGGTGTCTTGTTGGGAATCATTTGACTAAAAGAATCATCAACTCAAATACACTATTTAAATTTTCCAAGATTAACTTTCTTGACAAGAAAAATGGAAAAATACACCCTTTCTATATGAGAAAGGTCATTGTAATGGTCACATGGATGCATATCAGTGCCAAGGAGGCAGGAGAGGTATCTGCCTCTCATCATCCCTGGCTGAGTAAGTCCTTAATAAGTACTTCCATGTGTATGTAAGCAGGTAAGGTTCACCTTGCAAGGTGCAGGTTACATAAGAGGTCCTTGGCTGTTGGTGTTATTTCTATTGTAATTTCAACAGACTGAGTTGGAATGATCACCAGTGTTCCCAGGCTCAGCAGGAAGACTGGAGAGCAACAGGAGGGCAAGAACTTGACCAAGGTTGCAAAGCCAATTAGGGCACAGCCAACAATTAAACTCTGCCCCTAAGTCCCAGCCTATGCTCCATCCTATCTAGAAATTGTTACCATGGAATAGATTGCCATAGCTCAACAAAAGCCTACTGCACAGCCCACTGCTGCCCTGTGCACCTTCCCCGACATACCTCCATCTCCCTGTTCTGTCATGCCCCAGAGGTCCCCTCACCCTCCAACCTCAAATTCATTTGAAAAGGCTACTGCCATATGGGTAGGCCAGGGGGGAATTCCCTGCTCAGGATCCTGGCTATGCTTTGGTCTGACCTCCTTCTTCAGTCATCCTCCTCCCCATAGCCAAGTCTCCCTCCAACCCTTCTACAAGGACACTGGTAACTACACTGAGGGTTTACATATGCTACTGAGGTTACCTTTCTACTTCTGACCTGAATCACGCCTGCAGAGTCCCTGCTTCCTCTAAGATGACAGTCACAGGTTCTTGGAATGAGGGCTTAAAAATTTAGGGCCATTACTCAGCCTAAGAATATATCTCCAAGAGAGATATGTGGGAATAAGTTGTCTTCAATTAGTGAGCCTAGAATATATCAAAGTTGTTGCAAATAACAGGACTTTCTTCTTTCCTTAAAGCCAAATAATATCCTGTTGTATGTATATCATCCATATATACACAAAAAAATAGTAAAGAAAAATATCAAGAATGATGGAGGAAGACCAGTCAGGGGACTCTTGACTAAAGATGTGCCTCAATCTTCACCCCTCTGCCCTGCCCTCTATCCCAGTGCTGAACCCCTCCCAGGCTGTCTCTGATGTGACTCTCCTTTCTACCCCTGACCCTGCTCAAGGTCAGGCCCTCACACTCCATCTCTGGATCTGGGTCCTTCTTGGCCTCCATCCTCCAAGTAGCCAAATACCCCATTGTCCAGGTGCTTTCTGGCTTAGAGAAGTTCCAGCCACTACCTCTTCTGTCGACTCTCCAGAAATTTGTGTTCCATGTCTCCCACACAGTGATGATTCCAGAAGCCTAGGGAGAGGATGAGGGGTTCCTAGAAGAGGTTGGAGTTCAAATCTGTAGAAGCAGAATCTTCAGTGATCTGCCTTGCATTCGGTGGGAATTTGAGATCCTGTGAGTTGGATGGACAGGACTTAAGAAAGAAAAATGGTTAGAAGCGTGAGTTAATGCTGGGGTGACAGCTGCAAGAGAGTCACCTGTTCCCATTACCAGGTAAAGGGACTGAAGAGGTTCATGGGGAATGGATGGCCTTTGAAAGCCCAGTGGTGGTCAGGGGCATTACTTGAGCCTAGAAAGTTCTAACCACCATACAAGGGGCCAAGAATGACTATCACACCAAAGGCCTATTTCATGCCTTTGCTGGCTATGGAGCTCTATGGTGTGAGTCCGTGTGGCTCAGTTGGTAATCTAGTTACTGGCATGCCCATTGTAAAATGGGCATGCTGAGGCTCAGAGATGCTGAGTGGGCCCAAAGTAAGGTTTGTCTTCTCGGCAGCCCAACCTGCCTGCTGACTGAGATTCAGCCATGTCATGGCAATCTGATGTAATGTCCAACATACTTGACCGAGGGGAGACACCCAGCTCATCAGAGCAAGCAAAAGCCATAGGACAGGGTCCCAGAAATGTCTGAGGTGTTCCACCCTGGGCCTTTAGTTGCTGGGGAAGGCAAGATAGCACTTGGGAACCTCAGACACTGGCTATTTACTAACTAATTTTGTTAAGAAGTTTTATGATATTTTAACAGCTAGTAGAGAAGTAAGATACCTGTGCATACAAACTAAACATGAGCCCTCTTATGAGATAGGTATTAGGCAGTCCCTTGAGTGTCAACCACTACTTGGTCCCAGTCTAGTGGTATAAGAGCAATAAAACCCTACAATCTTGTGCACCAGAAGGTTCCTCCAACTCTGGTATTGCACTGACCAGGGAATTGTGGGCACCCTTGTCTTCTGGATCAGTGGCAAACCAAGGTCCAAGAGCCTTCAACTGGTTCCCAGACTAGACAGCCCTCTGGGGCCTGGGCCAGCTCACAAGTCTCAGAAAGCTCCAGACTAATCCTCAGGAGCCCAGATGTCTAGGAGCATAGGATCCTGGGATTCCAGAGTGCAGGGAGCCAGCTACCAGCCAACAGAGTGCATAGACTCTGAGAAGCACAACCCAGGTCTTCCCAGGCCCAGGTTCCAGCCAGGAAGTGCCACTATGTGACAGCAGGAAGTAGTCAGGAGAGTGCAGAACCACTGCAAAGCCAGCATGGCCATTGAAGCGATCTCAGCAGGCAATATTGTGATGGCCGAAGGATGAATGAATCAGACACATGCCAATGGTGTTTCCTTCAAATGAACATGCAGGCCAAATGCTCACACACTTCTTCACACTCCCCCACACATAGGGGTTCACACATATGTACCATGCACACTCACTCACTCACAGACCTCATAGACTATGAAGTTCCTACCACTGCTGTAACAAGCAAGACTACATTGTTATCCTGCAGCCTAAATATCAGAGATCTAACAAGGGTCTCACTGGACCAAAATGCAAGGTTAGTAGGGCTGCATCCCTGTGTACACTATAGCACAAAACCCATTTCTTGACTTTTCTAACTTCTAAAGGTGCCATGTTCCTCTACATAACACCTTCCCCTAGCTTCCAAGCCATCAATGGCAAGACAGTTTATTTCATGTCACTCTACTATGTCTACCTGTCCAATTTCCCTCTTCCACTTTTAAAGACCCTTGTGAAAACCTAGGTCAACAGGGTGGTCTCTTTAGTTTAAAGTCAGTTGATTATAAATCTTTAGTCTTAACTCCCTTTTGCACGTAACACATAGTGTAGTCACAGGCTCCAGGGATTAAAATCTGGACCTCTTTAAGAGGCCATTATTCTGCTAACCACACACATACCACACTAATTGCCACGCACACCTTTTTGAAAAATTAAAAGCAAGAACTTGAATGAGTCTACCTTGGATCTTGCTAGCAAATAAATAATGACTTCAAACTCACCCACCACCACACAAGTCTGTGTCCTCAATCACTTCTCTTTCTTTACAGGGACTCAAGTAGTAATAACCAGGAAAAATGTCCTTGTCACCTTCACTCTCTGGACAGTCCCTCAAATCTGGTTTCAGAAAGCTGGGCAGGAAACCCCAACACATGCATCTGAGCCAGCCAGAAGGGTATCTGGAATAGCCTGCATCTCACTAGAGTTATCAAGAAGCCAGACTGTAACCTAACAGGGAGTACACCTGCTTCTTCATGGACACAGGCTCAGAGAAAAACAGGAAAAACATAAAATCCAGCCAGTGTAGGAGGACCTTGCACCCACCCAGCACCCCACGTAAAGGCAGTCTCCAAATGCATGGGTTACCAGGCCAGGTACTCTTCCCATTGGGAATGGCTGTGCTGAGAGACTCTGCAGGCAGAAATGGGCAGTGGCTGAAAGGGTAGGATTTGCCAAGAGCACTGGTGTGTGTCAGTTTATTAGGACTAACAGGCTCTGAGCAATCAGATTTTCAAAGCCTATCCCATTTTATAGATGAGAAAACTGGAGAGAAAGGCCTGTGGGAGTCCACCCAGCAGAGACAGAGGCAGAACGAGAGCCTCCCCAGACTCTACCCTGACCAAATGAACACGTCCATCTGCACCCAGTGCATATCCACAGACAGCCTGCCCTGCCACACATCTCAGCTGGGTGCTGAGGTCTCAAAGATGAACAAGGGATGGCAGTGGCCAGCCACCTGCAGCCTCACAGGCCCAGCTGAGAGGCAAAAGGGCCAGAGGTGGGATGAAGTGACTCCCACCCAGAAAGAGTGCTGTGGGGGCCATAGAGATGGGGGCAGCAGTGAGAATGAAGACACAGCTAAAAAGTCAAAGGACTTCCAAGTTCAGTAAACTGGAGCTGAAATCTGAAGACACCACAATGTCATGTGCCAGCTGTGTATGCCAGTGAGTGATTTCACCTCTCTGAGTACCAGCTAGTTGCCTCGTAGTGTGCCTGATTCATACTGTTGTCATGAATTTCATATGTTTTAACAATTCAAGGCACAACTGACTCTCACACATCTAAGAGACCCATGTCCACACTGCTGAGAGAGGCCTGACCAACCATACCCAGCAAGAGCCAAGGAGCCAGAAGAGAGACTGAGAGGTTGGCCAGTTATTGCACCATCCAATGTTACCTCTACAAATGCCATCTCAGTGGAAAGAGCTTAGCTCTGCTGACTCTGCTATTCCAACTGTCTGAAAGTTACACACAGAACTACCAGTTGATCCAGAGATTCCATGCCTGGGTATGTGCAGGCAGGGACTCACAAACACATGTTCACACTCCACATTCATTGTCCCATTATTCACAATAGCTAAAAGGCAAAAACCACCAACAGATGAGTGGATACACACAATGAGGTATCTTCATCCAACGGGATCATTATTCAGCCTTAAAACGGAAGGGAATTCTAATATATCATAATAATTATGCAAAGTGAAATAAGGTTAAATTCGGCACAATTTCACTTATATGAGATCTCTAGAACAGGCAAATCTATAGAGACAGAAAGTTGGATGGTGATACCCGGGGCCTGGGGAAGGAAAGGAAAGGAAGTTATTGTTTAATGAATGAGTACATTGCTTCTCTTTGGATGATGAGAAAGTTCTAGAATTTAATAATGCTGATGGGTTCCTAACACTGTGAATGTACCAAATGTCACTGAATTGCACACCCGAAAATGGTTGCAGTAACAAATTTAATGCAATGTATTAAATGTATTTTGCCATGTACCTTAAATGTGACACATTGTCTTCCTGGTCCATACTCCCAGGGGTGGCTTTTTCCAAGAGCTCTGTCTCTTCTTTTCCTTCAAGGAGTGATTTCTCCCAGATAGTGCCAAGCATTCTGTCTTCCAGGAAGGTTTCCCTGACCTCCCAGGGAAGTCAAGTCCACCCCTGCTCCCATCATGGCCAATTCTCATTTCATCCTGTCACTCACCACAGTCAAATACAAGTAGCTGCTTCTTCATTAGGTGAGAATTTCCTAAGGTTGAGGACCCCATGATCCCTGGCACATGGGAGGTAATCAATAATGGTGAGGTGAATGAATGAATGAACGAATACACTGTAGTAGCAACAGCTGTCCCAGGGCTGCCTCCTCTAGGCAGAAGGAACACTCCTTGCCTCACATGTATCTGTTCACTTAATGTTCACAGCAACTCAGTGAAAGGAGCCCATTGTCATTGTCAATTTACCAACAAAAAAGGTGACATTCAGAGAAGTTAAATAACTCATCCAAGGTCACCCAGCCAGAGCTGGAGGCACATTCTGGGTGGACAAAAAACATGTGACTACCTACAAATTGGTCCAGCTTTATTTTCTAGCTTTAATTTTTAACATTGAAGTTTTGAGACATTACCACATCTACCACCAGGTTCTGGCTCCCGCCAGAAAGTGCCTTTGTGTTTATCCAAGTCAAATGATGGTAAAGACCTTGAGATTTGGAGTCACACAGATCTGAATTACAGCTGTCTTCTCGTTCATTTGGGCAAGTCAAACTCTCACCTTCCCCATCTGTAAGATAGGAATGAGAAGGATTCAAAGACATCACAGACATGAAGTCTTTGGCACATGGACCACTGGCACGGATGACCATGTTTGCCAGAAGTGGGGTGGGTCAGGCTCCTGGGTAGAGAGCAGAAAGAATAATCTGACCATCCATTTCCAAGAGATCAATCAAAAGGAGAACAATGTCCAGTGTGGGATGGAAGAGATGAGAATCCCATTCCCAGATGTGAAATCAAAGGGAACAAGAAAGTGAGGAGAAAGCAGAAAGGAGTTCATGAATGAAGAGAGCACTGCAGGCTCCAGAGACAGGAGGCCATGCCTAGGCTGCACTTACTCTTTCTAAACTTTTTCTTTTCTGAGCTTCAGCACACAAGTGCATGGGTGGGCTGGTCCCACTTAGAGGAGCCTGTGACAGGAAAGACAATTTCCCCCCAGCTGGAGCCTCTTGGCATGGTGGAATTCAATCCCCTGACGAATGGGTGGTCTGCCCACCCCTCCCACTGGCCTGCCTCTGTCGGGCTCCATCCTTCCAGCTCTGCACCCAGCCACCACAGAATGTTTTCTCTGCTGCTTAAATTAGCACACGAGAAATAACTCGAGATAGAATCACAGTTCACTTAGCACTAATTATTTCCCTGGAAATGAAGATTAATATTGAACTTGTTACTTGCAGTGAAGAGTAAACATGCACAGGCACCACCCCTCCACTGAGCACAAAGCCAACCCTTCCATAGCTTCAGACCCAACACACCATGCAGCCCTGGTGGCCAAATGTTTCCAAGTCCTTCCTTAGGGACAAACCCAGGAATCTGGGATGCTCAAGGATGGCCCTAAGGGTAGAGACACACTGCAGAAGACAGGAGACTTCCAGGGTGACTGGGTGAGTTCTAGGGTTCCAATCTCCCACGGTATGTTTAGCCCTCCCCCAGGGACAAATGGTGTTGAAACCTTCCTGCCCCTGTGTCCTCAGCAGCCCTGTGAGAAGCTCTGCTCATAGACCTGGGGCAGGTGTGAAGGGGCAGAGGGGTGAATGCATAGGTGAGTAAACACATGAGTGATGGAGGAACTGAGCCAAGAACAAGTCTCCCAGAACCACAGGAAGAGTCAAAGCAGAACCAAAAGATGGGGTCCTGGTGCCCAGTGCAACCCTGGAGTCACACTTTCACAGCTTCTCCCTTGAGCAGCTGGCAACCCAGCCAGGCTCCATGGAGGAAGCAACTTTGGAAAGTAGGCAGCGTGTAAGGAGAGAAGATGATTTCCACAAAAAATCAGTGAGCGCTCAAGTCTGGACACAGGAGAATCAGAGGCATGAAGGTGGATGTGTACACGTGTGCGTGTGCATGTGTGAATGTGTGTATGTGTTTGTGTGTGTATGTGAGTGTATATGTGCTTATGTGTGAATGTCAGTGTTCATCTGTGAGTGTGTATATGTGTGTGTTTTTGTGAGTGTGTGCGTGTTTGAGTTTATGTTTGTGTACACATGCTTATGTGTGAATGAGTGTATTATGTGTGTGCATATGTATCTGCATGTGTGTGCCTTACTGTGAGTGGGTATGTGTCTGTGAGTTTGTGTGAGTATATGTGGGCATGTGTGTGCTTGCATTGTGAGTGTATTTGTGTGTGCACACATGTGTGTGAATGCGAGTTTGTGTTTGAGTGTGTATGTGTTTATGTGTGAGTCCGTGTATTTTTCATCTGGCAGGAACACAAAGGAGCAAGAGGGATGATATTAACCACATTTCTGCACTAAGCTCTGGGGCTTGCAGCACACTTTGTGCCCCTATGGTGGGGAATCTCTCAGCAGTTTTGCCTGATGGGTATTTCCCCATTGCTGTTCAAGAAGCTGCCATGTGAGGAGGTAAAATAAATTGCCCAGAGCCACAGAGAGGGAAAGTCATGAAGCAGGAATGTGAGCTCTGCCCCCTGAGTCCACAGCAAGAGCTTGCCCCACCCCCAACGCACAGACAGAGAAGTGCTTTCTGCCCTGTCCAAGGAGCCAGTGTCTGGGCAGCAGCCCCTCCACCATGGGTGAGTCCCAACGGAATGCCAGTGATGATGAGAAGAGTCAGCCTCAGCTGCCAGGAGCTGCCCTCCTGGCGAAAGATGGCCAGAAATTCAGTGGCCAGGGCAGAAAGATGAGGCTGGAACTGTGTCTTTAGTCATTCACTGTGCATTAAGAACCCAGTCCCCACAGCAGCCATGACACATTCCCGTTCCCCAAGCCTTAGCTGTTTGTGCGCCAAAGTCATTCTGCCAAACCGCCAAGTCATTGTGTTACCAGTGCAGTAAATATGATTCAAATTCAAGGGTAGACTAAAAACATCTTATATCCATCTCTCCCTGCCCACCAAACCCAAGCAGACCTAAAGTCTGCCTCCTGTCTTCCTGCCTGTCACTGACTCCCAAGAAGCTGAAGGTCCTGAAGGTTGCTGATCTTCTCCTGGGAGTCAAGTTGAAAGACAAGGCTATGGTCCAACCCCTCCATGTAGGGCCATATGGACAAGGGAGCCTGGGAGATTGGAACGAAGAGTTCATTCTGTCCCAGCTCAGTTTGCACTGGCTCAGAGACCACTTGATAGAGTCAAAGGAGATCAGGCTCCAGAACTGCACAGAGGCAGGTTCAAATCCCTGCTCTATCAGGCAATTCTGGACTTGGCCTTTAACCTTTCAGCCTCAGTCACTTCACCTGTCACAGGGGCTCCTTCACCTTGCACAGGAACCATGGGAATGGAGTGATCAGATGAAAGATGCCAGCACACAGCACATACCCTTCAGGGACACTTACTCTGTCATGGAGATACCAAGTGTGGGTGGCAGGGCATCACTTGGTGGGATTTAGTGCATGCAAATATGCGATCAGGGCTTGGATGTTTGGGTTAGGGTGCGCCATTCTAAGAAGGCTGGGTGTGCATGTGTCTTTGGACACTGTGCAGTCTCCATCTTTGTGTCCCACCAGATTCTTCCTTTGCCCTTAAGAAATGGGAGATTGATTCTTATTTCTCATGGGCAAGACCCAGGAAGATGTGGGGATAGGGGAATGGAGACAAGGGTCAGGTGAATCTTTGGGGCCACCCTGGACAGAAGAGCATGTACCAAGTCTGGCTCCAGCCTCCCTCCACTGCACAAATCCCCTCTGTGCCCATGTCTCGACCTCTGTTTGCACACTGAGTCACTGGGGACCCACAGTTTCTCAGGGAGTTCACTCTGCCCTGGTAGCCATTATAAAGCTGTCACTTTATTAGGAAAGATGAGAGCAAATGCTTGAGACAGAATGGGATGCTAGCAGGATTGGCACATATGGGTCTATGGGCATAGACCCATAGCAAAAAAAAAAACTTCACGGATACATGGTGAATTTTTAATCAATGGATGGCAAGATGAGAGATGATTATACATCTTTTAATCTTTGTTGCATTTTCCAAATTGTCCATTGTGAACATGTTTATTTTATAATCAAGGAAAAACATACACATTAATCAAAAGAAGCTATTCCTCACACGAGGCAGATAAATGCCTTTCTAAGACTCAGGAACCTTGATTACCAACCCCACAATCTTATCAATAAGAGAAATGCTGCAGATGGGAGGGGTGTGAGCTCCGCTGCCCTGACAGGCTGACTCCCTACACAATGAGCTTGTAAACATCTACAAGTGTCATTAAGGGTGACTCTTCTTGTCAGAGAGTCTGTCTACAAGGACTGTAAGTTAAGTGGGTACAATCACAGGGAGTCATGCATCAATAAAAGGAGAAAGAAAGGACTCCATGGGACCTGAAAAGTGCTAAAGTTTTTGGGTTCAGAGACTGGACACTGCACCTCTTGGTGCCTCAATTTATCTATCTAAAAAGAGAAGAACTAATGATTTCTATGAGACCTAGCAGTTCTTCAAAGATGGTTGGAGGGAAGGAATCAAAACAAATGGCACCAGACATTGAAACAATGAAAGCAAGTGATGACTAGACACCTACACTAAGAATCTCCAGCTACAGAGACACTCCCAAAAACCTGGGCCAAGCAGATGCAAAACCAAGAACTAAACCAAATTAATATGTACAAACATTGAAGCTAATGAGCACACACCAACAATTAGCAGCCATTGCCCAGAAGCTCAGTTAAGAACAAAGAGAAATCCACTCTGAAATGTTCCTAGGAAAAGCAGAAAAATAAGACTTTCTGTTGTAACCATCCCCCAACCTCACCCCACACACATATCAAATTTAATATAAGAATCTTTGTCTCTCAACACAGAACACTGACTTATCCGTAGACCCTCACAGCACTGCATACCTTTGGCGGTCAGTATGCATCATTTTTCCTTATTTCTTTCAGTCCACAAGACTCCATCTCCCAATGAAACCTTACATAGAACCGTTCGTGGCAGAGCCGCTCTGATTGAAGCGTATGCACAGACAGACAAATCCTCCAGGCCATGTGGTCATGTGCCATGTGCCAAGGGATGCCACCAAGGCCCACCACAGCATCTCTGGGGCTCCACAGGGCATATGGTGAAAGCCATTGGTCTCATCCAGTTTAAAAGCCAGGGCCCACGGAGGAAATAGGACTTACCAGCTTGCCAGAGCTTGCCGGTAAGAGACCAAGGATTGTCCCAGCTCCTTCCGTGGCTGCATATCTCCTCTAAATCCCAAGGGGTGATGATCACACAAGAAGTCAACTCTTCTGGCTCACCTACTCCCGCAGCAATGTCAGACATCCCATTCAGCCCTGAAAGAGGTAGCTTTGGGTCAGGTGCACCTGGAAGCCATCCTGGATCCATCCTATTCCTCCAACCCACTCTAGTTAGTAAGTTCATGCTTTTGAATCTATCTCCATAATCAATATTATGTAGGGTGAAGCCAGGTCTTAATCTCATTCCTCAGGACAATGCAGTTTCCTTGCTCTCCCCACCACCAAGATCAACCCAAGACATTTTCATTCAGAGCCACAACAGGGTGGCCTGTCAGAGTCCCAGCCACGTGACTACCCATGCCTCTAGATCCATCACTCAGGTCCAGTCCCAAGGCCAACAGCAGGTTCAGGTTCTCTAAAGCATGCTCACAATGGCCATAACTGCCTTGAAAATCATGTCATTTCTTTTTTATTCTTCTTTTAAAATTATCAAGGTGTTTTGTTTTTTTGTTAAAGGATGAACGATAGCTCCTGGTAAAACCAG
Organism: Castor canadensis; assembly: GCF_047511655.1. NCBI lineage: Eukaryota > Metazoa > Chordata > Mammalia > Rodentia > Castoridae > Castor > Castor canadensis. Next base: position 11,221,135 of record NC_133388.1, on the reverse strand, counting down.
TGACCCTTGGATTTGTCTCCATATCTTAGCAATCTGCTCCTTAGTCCATCAAAGAAGTGGAGAGGCAATAATGATGCTTTTATTAGCAACCTTTACTCTTTGTCAAAATTAAAATGAAAACCCAACATTCATATGTAAATCCAGTTACCTTCTAGGTCCCTCTTATCCTTTATCCCTTCTATGAAATTACAGATTATTAAGAAATGTCTGAAGAGAGGGAGACAGGCTTCAGGAGAGTGTGAAGGAGGCAGATTGAGACAAAAGGGGTAGACAAGGCAAGGTTCTTTGACCTTGACCTTGTCTTTCAGAAGCGTCTCAGCTTCTAGTTTCATGGTTTTTCCATTGTCCAAGACATCCCAGCCCTGGCAGAGGCTAACGCCAGATGAGTCGTGTATGCAGGCTTCCCAGAGACCAAGACCTTGGGAAAGACAGCAGGAAGGTGCGGTGGGCAGGCACTCTTGCTCACAAATATTTCCCTTTGATGGTGAATTATGTATAGCTAAACATGACCATGGTCCCTGTTGGGCACAAGTCCTTACTTTAAATTATGCAGCCAAATTTGAGATGTAAAAATTGGATAGGAAGAAAAAGAAAGAAACTATCCAAAAGGTGAAACTGTGTGAACTGCTTCTGCCGATCTCTTTCAGATGTGAGCTGAGGGAGACCAGTTCACACCATGAGCACCATGTTGCCATGGAAATCCTGAAGGATGGGGAGCCCAGTCTCCCTAAGGTTGTCTGGGAAAGTTTTGGTGAGGAGGTAGATGATTTGAACAGAACTGTGACAGAAAGGCTTTAACATGTCCCTGATGATCCCCACATCTGGTATTCACACCCTTGAGTGATCCTCTTCCTCTGAGTGCCAGTAGACTTGTGACTTCCCTCAACCATGGAACCCAGAGAGGATGACGGACCCAATGTGACTGTGATAAGATTGTGACTAGTTTGCAGTCCCCACCGCGCTGCAATCTCTCCTCCCTCACTGGCCTGGAGAAAGCAAACAACCAGACTGGAGAGCCCAGTATACAAAGAACTATGTGAAGTCTCCAGAAACTAAAGAGGGTCAGCCAAAACCCACACTCTTAGTCCAGCAACTGCAAGGAATCTGGTGATAAATGGATATAGGAAAGAGAGATGTAGGAGGAAGAAGGGAGGAAGGGAAAGATAGAAGAATAGGGAAGAAAGAAAGGGAGGGAGCGAGGGTAGGAAGAAGGAAGGAAGGAAGGTCTGCAGGTCAGGGGTGGTGGTAAACAGTTCTTTTCTTTTTTTTTTTTTTTTTGGTGGGACTGGGGTTTGAACTCAGAGCTTCACACTTGCAAAGCAGGTGCTCTACAGCTTGAGCCACACCTCTAGTCCTAATCAGCTGTTTTCAAGGATTGAGTTTCTCAGCTCGGTCTTCACTGACCCGACATCCTGCTAACTGGGCCTCTGGAGCCTCATGTGTTGACTTTGTTTCTCTACACTGTACCAGTCTTCACCACAAGAGGCCATTCACAAGGAAACTACTAAACCTCACTAAGCCCTGCCAGGAAATGATGGCTGATTGGCCACTTCAGAATGACAACTGCCGATGCATTCAACACCAGAGACAGTGGCGCCATGACAATTCAGGGAACAGTGGTTGGAGTGGCCCTCCTCCCATGAGCTGCTGGTGTAAAGACTGACACTGGGCCTCACTCTAAGGACTATTTTAGACGCAAGGCTTACAACTCAGGAGTATATCCCTTTACTCACTACTCACCAAATGCATACTGAGTGCCTAGTGTCATCCCAGACTAGGGGGTTCAGCACAGGGCAGACAAAGATGTCCTCACCTGATGGAGCATCCTACCTTTCTCTCCTGTGACAAGCTCGAGAGGTCATAGAGTTTAGAGTCTCTGGGGTTGATGGAGTCTGTAGGAGGTAAAGCTACTGCCCTCCAGGCCCTCACACAGTCTCAGTTCTGTCAAATGCATCCCAAGCCTTTCCTGCTTGGGATGTGTTTTCCAAAGTGGGTTCTGTGAAACCCTGTTTTCGGGGGGTCAGGGGTAATAGATGAAGGTCAGGCCTTCAAAAGAAAGCCCAGCATAGAAGACTCTGCATGTAGCACTCAGTGCATGCCAGTTGCTGTGCTGAGCACAGGAAGGATGTAAACCCAGACCACCCCCTACCTTCTGTGATCTTCATGTTAGACACAGGGAGATCAGCATTTTGAAGGATTAAGTTGCTTCTAGAGCCCACGGAGTTCATTCGTTTCAGAGCTAATATTGAAACCCCTGCTGCCCTGCTCCAGCCTTGGCACCCTCACCATTTTGGGCCACCAATTCTACCAAAGCTGAATGAGCAGAAAAGATTCTGGGTTTAAAAGGAAAAATGTCAAGCAGGACCCTGCTGAGCACATCTTTGTGTGCTTCCTGGCCATTCAATAGACTTTTATGAAGTGACTACTCAAATATTTTGTGCCTTTTTATTGAGTCGTTTGCCTTTTAACTATTGATTTGTAGGAAATTTTTATATATCCTGGAAGCTAGTCTTTGTCGACACCATATGTGTTGCAAATATTTCCCCCAGTGTGTGGCTTGCCCTTTCATTTCCTTGATGAGAAGAAGTATTTGATGAAGCCCAACTTAGCATCGTTTTCTGTTGAAAATATATTTCCCTGTCTTAAGGTGGCAAAAATATCCTTCTGAATTTTTATAGCTTTACCTTTTATGTTTAGAGCTATGATCCATCTTGAATTCTTTTTCATTTATGATATAAGATGAGGGTCAAGTTCTGTTCTTTTCCAGATGGCTATCCAGTTGTTCTAGTACTAGTTTTTGAGAAGAATGTTCTCTGTTCAGTTGTTCTGGCACTTCTGTTGAAAATCACCTGACCATAAAAGTACACATCTATTTCTGCACTCACCATTCAACTTCTTCAATATAGTCCTCTATCTTTCATTCCACACCACACACTTTTTTATTACTGTAGTTTTATTATTCAACAAAGAAATGACAATTAAAAGTATAGCAAGATATAACTACACATCCTTCAAAGTGGCTAAAATTTAAAAGATTGGTAAGACCAAATGCCAGCAAGGATATTGAGTAGCAGAAGCCATGTTTGTTTTCAGTGGGAATAGAAGACAGCACAACCATTTTGGAAAACTGGCAGTTTCATATGTAGTAAAAGTTACACCCTCTCCACGACCCGTAATTCTACTCCTAGGTGTAGAAATGAACACATGTGTTCACATATAAACACTTGCATAGAAGTGCTCCTGACTGTTTTTTCTTGCAATAATCAGGCCTGGTGACAGACAAATATCTCTCAACAGGTGAATGGACAACAGATGAACTGCAATAAATCCAAACAGCAGAATTCTATCCAACAACAAAAAGCAACAGGTGATAGATCAGGGCAACAACACAAGTCAATCCCTAAAACATTATGCTGACAAAAAGGAAACAGACACCAAAGAGTACCTACCATGTAATTCCATGTATAGAATGTTCTGGAAAGTACAAAGTTAATCCATGATCAAAAGAATCTTATTAAGTGTGGATGATTTTTGGGCAGGATGTTTTGGGAGAGGCACAAAGAACTCTCTAAGATGGTAGAAACTTCTGTGTGTGAGCTGTGTGTTACCCAGGTGTGTAAAAGTTTGTCAAACTCCACATTTGACTGACCTCAATAAAATGAGTTTAGATGGAAGATAAAAAACATTTAAATGGCTTTTAAGAAGTGTGAAACAGGTTTCTTTCTTCTTCCATGTTGTTGCATGGTATTTATGTGAGCTAAGTCATACTGTGAGTTTCTAAGAGAAGGGTCAGGGGTGCAGGGCTGTCCATGTCTCTTTTGGCCATTGTTAAGGTTGAATTTGTCCTTCTTAAAGTTCATATGTTGAAGTCTTAATCCTCTGTACCTCCAAAAGTATAATCAACTAAGATGTCACTCTGGAGCAAAAAGGGTCCAAAATCCAGTAGGACTGGTGGGTGTCCTTATAAACAAGGGAGATGATAGATAGATAGATGATAGATAGATAGATAGATAGATAGATAGATAGATAGATAGATAGATAGATAGATAGAAAGAAAGAAAGAAGGAGGAGGAGAAGGAGGAAGAGGAGGAGGAGGAGAATAGAAAAGAGGAGAGAATGCAATAGGAAAACTGAGTCCTATTGTCAAATCCAAGGCCTGGAACAGATCTTTTTCTGGCCCCTCCAGAGAGGGTGTAGCCCTGACACACCTGGACCATGGACTGTGGCCATCAGTCCTGTGAGCCAGACCTTTCTGCTGTGTGAACCACTGAGTGTGTTAACACTTCATTTGCCCTGGCAAACTAACATAGCAGCAGAACCATGTTTCTCTTGGTGTGACTTCTAATAGCACTCTGGACAATGCCCCTTGTTTTAGGGGATAGTTTGTGTTTCTTTTTCAGAGAGAGGATAATCCCTATTGTAATAGAGCCAGGCTGTGCTCACATAAATGAAGAATTATAAAAATGACAATGTTCCCTGACCTGAGTTACATACAGTGTTCCAAAGACCTTCAGCATTTGGTCTCCAAAGTCTACAAGGCAAACGCCACTGCTCCCATTGTAGATGAAGCCACAAAACTCTCATCAGACAGAAGTGACTCTTGGCAAACACAGGTAACTGGATGTCAGATCCCTTCCGGGCGGGCTTCCAGTGACCCCTCCCTCCTGAGGATGTGGGTCTCTTCCAAGTAGGAAGGAGGAAGACTGGAGAGTCACAGTCCCAAGCGCCTGGCTGGGCTGGTCTCCACACAGACTCCTGGCACTAGGAATGTGTCAAGCATGACAGCATGAGAATTCCAAACAGATCGTCACCACCACCCCAGATAGGCCACGGCACCTCCTGCAGCCCCCCTCTTCCCATGAAAATCAACCCAACCCTGAGGCACAGGGGGTACCCATGGAAAGAGCTCCCCTGAAATCTTGTTATACACCATGGCAGCTTCTTCTTCACTCCTGGTCACCTGAGCATCTCCTCATGCCACATGTCCAGCCACGGGTGGATGCTGAGCAGCCTCTCTGCATAGGAGTGGCCCAGAGCTGGGCTTGGAAAATGAAAGGCCATTTCATAATCCTTTCCAAAACAGCATGATCTCTCATTACACATCGACAGAAATGGGAGATGCAGAATCATAGGCAATAACCAGTTTGAGCTGATTCTGATTTGAGATATCCATCCTTTTTAACTGAGATAATAACAGAGAAGATGCATTCACGAGGTTAGTAAAGAAAGTGCAGATTAACAGCATAGCTAGATGACTTTTGAAGCAAAGCTTCTATTAAAGTTGCTGCCAAAAAGTCACTTTATCTTCCCTCTGATGCATCTCAGATTTTATCTACCCTTTTATTCTTTTTGTCCTTAATTTTAAATCCTTTTTATTATTATTTTTTCCATGTAAGCACCAAAGGGGTTGTTTGGTACTCATTCTTTGGGAAGCAATTATCCACAAGAGAGGTATTCACTTCATTTGGGTTGCATTTTATATCCAAACCATGATTTTAAAAAAATGCACAAAACTGACTTTGCCTGTGCAGTGCAGACACTGCAGATCCTTTCCCTGTGAATTTTGATCCAGCCGCCCATGGAACAAGCTCTCTTTGGAAGACAAGGTGAAGAGCAATTGCTTATACCATATCCTCTCCTGTAGCCCTGAGATTATCTCTTTGCTGCCTAATAGCACAAATAAAAAAATTTCATTTCATTGCACATTAATTCAGACTCCAAGCTATCTGCAAATTTAAAAAGAAAGTTATTCTTGCTTGGTCAAAAAAAGAAGTCCAGGATTAAAAACTCCTCTAACCTGGGAGCCTTTGTGTGCTTTCATAGATGAGCCACTCACTCCTAGGATGGAGGTGAAAAGGTGTAACTTGGGGCCTCAGTGCTGTGATATCCAATACAAGGATAGCACTTTTGTATGGAATTTTGTATATCTCCTGTGTTATATAAGCACTGTTGTTGCATCCTATGATACAATATGTCTGCGTCTCATTTTAATATACTAGTGGTATCTTAAATTAATTTCCATAAGTAACAAATAACAAAAGTTTCATACCTGTATTGCAGTTACTCAGCAAGAGAAAATTGCATCTTCTTTATCCATTTTGCAAAATGTGACTGAACTAAAAAGAATTTACATCAAACAGTACAACCAAATTGGCATCTATGCAATTCTACTTTTCTCTGCTTCCTTCTCACACTATTTAAAACCCTAACGCATGTGCAAGGGTTCTGCCCAGGCACTAACCAAGGAGAGCAAATGCATTCATGCCCAAAGAGGCACCAGGTCATTTCTGCAGGTGGCTGTTTGGGACAAGCAGCCTATCTTCATGCTGAATGGCTAAGGTGCTTGTGTTTAACGCACTAGCCAAAATCTATTACAGCCTCAAGGAGTACCTGTCAACAGACATTTTCCATTGAACATGAACTTCATTTTGCCATCAGTGCTTGTTTTCTTTCATAAAAATCAGCTCACCTGGGGGACTCATCAGCAACCCTGTTCCTCTCTCCACCAGCCCTTGCAAGTCATCTGTGGAAGCTTACTGCACCCTTTTCAACATCAAAAGAAATAGATTTTGACTTAGTATGGATGGCTAAGAACACTCAGACCTTTTTTTTTGGGGGGGGCAATATTGGGGTCTGAACTCAGGGCCTCACACTTGCTAGGAAGATGCTCTACTATTTGAGCTACTCTGCCAGCCCTTTTGTGTGTTGGATATTTTCAAGATAGGGTCTCAAGAACTATTTTCCCAGGCTGGCTTCCAACCAAGATCCTCCTGATCTCAGCCTCCAGAATAGCTAGAATTACAAGCGTGAGCCGCCAACGCCTGACAAACATTCAGACTTTGAAGAAAATAGCTCCTAAATAAATGAAGTCTACGAGCTCTGTTTATGATTAAATGGAACGATTCCTCATTTGTTACACTGGGATTAATACGTACTGTCCCAAAGTCATTGTATTTTCTCTGCATGGGGAGAAGCAACCACACAGCCCACCTAGCAAACCCTCGCCACACCTTCTGCTCAAGGAGGCCACCACGTTAATGGGTGTGAGCTTTCAAAAGCACTTTCCACTATATTCCAGACAGAGACGGACAATGGACACTCAGGTCCCCTGGCTCACCCTGCTACCGTAGCCATCTCTGAGGGAGTGGCAATTGATTTGGTGAGAGGGAGCCCAGGATGCTGCACCTTCAGGGTGAACAGGTAGAACCTTTCTGGAAACCCTACCACTCAGCTATATCTGCCCCCTCTGCCTTCCAAAGTGACACATGCCATGGCCACTCATGGCCTCTGACAGGCCCTATCTGTGTCCCTCATTCATCATCCTCTCTTCCTGAGTAGCTTCCATTCTCCCACTGAATCCAAACATATCCATCACTAGACACAAAATGAATAGGGGAGCATCCTGGTCCCCTCACAGCCCTCCCTCCTTAGACTTCACAATTGTCCTCTCTTAGGCACCAACCTACTGTGCCTTAAATTATCTGACATCTGCCCCCAACTGCCATGACTCCATGAAGACGTCTGCGTGCGCCTGTCCTGTGTGAGCTCTCTGAGTCTAAGTCTGGTTTGTATCCACCAGACAGAAGGAAGAACACGTGGTTTGCTACAAGAAGCCTCCATTTATAGGCTAGGGCTTAACACTAAGCGTTAATTTCTCCACTTTTCACAAGAACATGCTCCTGTCTTGTACATAAAGAGCAGCATTGTGCTGCACACAGGTGACCAAATGTCAAAACGTTTTCTAAACCAAGTCTACTCCTGCAAAGAGTCTAGGGCTTCCTTGGGCACCAGAAGGAGGATGGAGGGGGTGAGCTGTGCCAGTGGTTTGTTTTGACATTGGCTGCTTGATCAGATTATTGTATTTTTCTTGCATCAGTCTGCTCTATCTCAAGACACAAGATCCAAGGAGACATAGTCTAAATGGCATGTCCTAAGTCTCTTACCCACCCCTTGGCTACATTTAATTGGTTAGAGGGGACATTTAATTCACACACCTTCCGATACTTCACTCAACGCGTCTTTCCCCAAAAAGGATCAGAGTACTGGTGCCAAAGCAGAAAGAAATTAGCAACCGATAAGCTGTGCAGGAAGGAGAGACAGACCCTGCAAGCCGTGGCTGTTGGAGGATGAGGAAGTTGCAGTCTCCTCTGTCCCCACAATGCTGTGATTCAAAGCCCAGCCCTTGCTGGGAAGTATGGCAGGTGAGCAGTTCTTTAACTCAGGAGGTTCGTCAAAGAGCTTGACAGGTCCTTGCTTATAAAGACGGGGAATGTGGACCACGTGTGGAGTTCTCCATGTTTGCCCTTGGTAGGAAATATCTGTTTACTTCTTGCGCAAAATTGGTGAGGTTCTCCAGTGCTCAGTCTTCTCCTTCAACCAAGCTTCCTTCCAGCACTATGCCCAAACCAGGAAGAAGCCAAAGGAAAAACAGGAAGCGTGAGAGTCTCAGTGTGATTGGAAAGTTTGGTTGTCAACCAGACAGAACCAACATCGAAACCCAGTGCCACCATCTACTGCTCACATGATATTGGACCATTCACCTACGCCTGCATTTCTCTATGTGTAACGTGGGAATGGGGACAATGTCCACACTGGAGTATTGTTACACTCCATGCAATAACCCTCCATGGCCGCCACTTGTCATCCCTCACCTCTACGGGACTAAGTACAGGCTATATTTTAGCAGCATTATATGTGATATTTCTATGTCTCATAACAACTTCACAAGTTTGTTTCATGCTCATTTTACAGATACACAAACTAAGGTTCAGAGACATGTATTTTAAAGCTGCTTTCTCTCAGAAACTTTGGGCTACCCAAGCAAATGGAAATGGCGTTAGCTTATGGGAACATCCCAATGGTGCCCACAATGCACCCTAAACCATAGGAGGTGTTGCTTCCTGTAGCTGCAGCACCAAGAGCCCCAGGGCTGATAGAACCTCCAGCCGGTCACTCCTCGTTTATCCCACAGCAACATAAAACTGTTATCACGTTCATATTCTGTGTGTCAAGACATTTTAACAGGTTGGAAGGCAGAGTCAAAGAGCCAAGAAAATCCCAAATGGGTAAAATGGATAAAGTGTTTAGAAGCTCCATTCACTAAGTCATCAAACAACCCTCCCCTCCCCCTTACTCACAATAGCTTCCTGGAGATGTCCCCACAGCCATTCGGGCATGGCTTTTCAAGAAAGCAAATGTCCAAGCAGTCAATGCCTATTTGCCTGGCCATGGGTTCCCTTGGTGATTACAGTCCTTGTATCAAGACTTGGAAAATGAAAGAGACAAGAACAAGGGACGAAGGTTCACCGGGGTGGAGAAGGTGGGAGGATTTCAATATCACATCTCGTTCCTTATTCAGGCCAAATGAAAAGTCCTCATTATTAAATCACAAAGCAATTAAAAAATTAAAAATTTCATAAGACCCTACATAAAAGAAATACAAGCGTTTAATGATGGATTAGAAAGTAGAAGTAGGGGGAGCAAAAGAAGTAAGAGCACCTTGTCTCGGGAGGCTCCCTCTCCGGCGGCGATGGCTTCTGTCTTCACCCTCAAGCCAGCAGCAAGAACTAATAAATTCCGGGCTCCCCTGCCTAGAAGCCAAGGCCGATTAATATCTGCCTACCTTGTTACCTAATTCATTATGGAATAGCAGTTAATTTGATTTGATATTATTTTAATAAAATTCTGTAATATATTAGATTGTTTCAGGCTATCAAAATAATTTTCCAATTATTACGGTTACTCAAGCAAGTCTTTTTTTTTTCCCCCCTTCATGAGCGGCAGTTGGTCTAACTCAGAATACATTAGTTCCTACAGCTTCATTCTGGCCAGGGAGCAGAGGAGCCATGCATGGTTACCCCGAGGAGCTCCTGCCAAGAACCGGTACTGTGGTTCACAGCCAACAGCACCAACTGGTATGGATTCACAGCCCCATGACTCTCTGGCCATGGGGACTGGCGTGCCCTCAGACACTGAATTAAATTTTAAGAGAACATTGAGATGGATTTGTGTTTTTAAATAACTAGCTATAGAAAACAGTTAGTGGAGCATTGGCAATGACTTGGGGTGATCAATATTGCCTGCTGGAAAGAGGGGGTGGTTTACAAGGTCAAGTTCAAGAGCTGGCTCACCACTGTTGGCATCTCACTGACCTCCAGCCCATTGTATATGAAACTAGGCAACTTTCCTGACTTATAGCATTTTATGAAATGCCGATTTCCATCTTTTTTGTAAAAGGGGTGAGAACATGTCACATGGGAGCAGAAACATAGACTGAGGGCTATAGGCTACTGGGGTCCCTGAGACTCAGTGAGTATTTCTGTCCCCTCTGCAGTCCTCTGCAGACCTCAGTGAACCCAAGCCACCTACCCCTAGCTATGTTGAGGCTGGGTGGAGGGGCCACTGGGCCACACCTGGCCTGAGAGTCTAAATGGAGTGAGGAGAAAGTAGCAACACAGTTCAGGCTCCAGTAGTCAACTCGGGGAAGCTCAGAGACCAGGGAGCAGGCACATTCCACTCACCGAGCAAACATTTGCAGAGCACCTACTATGTGCCCAGTCCCAGCTCCAACCAGTGTCCCTGCCTGGGGCGAGAGAAGATGGGCCCATGGAGGTGTGGGAGGGACAGAGGAGAAAGATTCTGGAATGAGGCTGCACTGCCCAGGGAGGCCCCCCAGGAGAGGGGGCATAAAGGAGTGTTAGAGAAGATGACAGAGGCTGGTGACTCCCAGGAAAGGCCTGAGCTAGAGCCTTGACACATGGTCAAACAAAAGCTCCTCAGACAGAGGTGGTGTTGCAGAATGGGCCAGACTCTCTGTGGATGGGTGAGAGACACAGAGGGAGACTGGGGCTTGATGTCTGGTGAATAAGACACAACATGGTTGCCCCATGGAAACTACAGAAGGACCAAGCAATGGAGCCAGGAGACAGCTGTGAGTCCCTGGAAAATCAGCCTTGGATTTGACTAAAGGCATGTTTGGAGAGCCCCCCAGGACAGCTGCAGCATCCAAGAGGCTTCCAGGAACTTGGGCAATGAAAAAAGCCAGAAGTTCTTCCAGATTTGCACGGCCACTGACAGCCTGCATCCCAGCCTGCATCCCAGTCTGCATCTCAGTCTGCATCCCAGCCTGCATCCCTGAGCCCAGCTATGCATGGACTTCACTTCTCGTTTCCTTGAGAGACTCCAGGAGATGCACAGGTAGCTCACAACCACTCTCCCTTTCAGAGACAGACCCTGGATTTGGTCCTTGTTAGTGATTGCCTCTACCTACCTGGTCTCAGGTGAACAGGGAGCACCAAGGGCCACACACTCATGTTCCAAGTTGGTGACCATAAGAAATGATTTACTATGCTACAAAGCACAGAGGAGGAGGAGCATTTTTGTGTGCATGAGACCTTGCTTTGGTTAAATTCCCACTGTGGTGGGCTTATCGTGGAAGAGAAAGGTCTGTGGTGAGATTTAATGAGGAAGATAAATGAGTGCTTCAGGCCAGCTTGCACGCCCTAAAAGTACTCCAGCGTGGTTATTTGGAGGCCATCCTTCAGAGTGAAGCTACCTTTGCCCAAGGGAAAGTCTCAATTCTTCATAGGTACCTAATGCAATGGGTCAGATGGTGACCCCTCCAAAAAAAATGTCCATCCAGAATCTGTGGGTGTGACATTATTTGGGAAAATGGCTTTATCTGAGGATAAGATTAATCTAAGGACTATGAGATGAGGATCCTGGCTTATCTGGGAAAGCTCTAATCAGATACAAGTGTCCTTCTAGGAGAATGATAGAGGGAGCTTTGAGACACACAATAAGAAACAGGTAGAGAATGGAGGGATGCTGCAACAAGCCAAGGGACACCTGGAGCCACCAGATGCTGGAAGAGATGAGGAAGGCTTCTCCTTCAGAGCACTTAGAGGGAGCACATGATGTAATTTGATCTTAGATTTGTGGCTACCACAACTGTGAACAGTTAAATGTCTTTTTTTTTAAGCCACTAAGTTTGTTGGGCTTTGTTCCTAGACTAATCCACCTAGGTTGTGTAGATCAGAAAGCCAAAAAAGTGAGGGTTCAAATAAACAATGACTACCCACCTACCCAGCAGAAAGTCTTATGGCATGTAATTCACGAATGCTTTTTAAATAATACGAACTGAAGTTAATATTAACTAAAACCCAATTGGGCCTATAAAAATGACAAAGCTATGGCGTGTACTTCATACTTGACCCCTATTTAGAACGACCTGTGAAGATAGCATCATCCACTTGTCATGTGTGGAAACTGAGGCTCAGAAAACTCATGTTTCTAAAACCTCACAGCTTGGGAGCAACCAATTCACCATGGAATCCCAGGGTCTCTGCTACACAACCCATTTCCCATTCCAGGAGCCCTTCCTACCAGTAGCAATTTTTACAGTGGTTGTAAATAGCTCGTATTTCTGAAGGATAAGATGTCTGAGAGGGGCAGCCTGTGACCCAGAGGAAATCAGCTACTCAACCAAGGTAAATGTCCACATCTGAGAAAACCCATTCTACATCCAGGCTTTGAAACATGCACACACACACACACACACACACACACACACACACACAGAAGCTTGGTTTTTCCTTTCTGTCTTGTCCATATGAGACCAAAGGTTAGTGTTTCTTTCAAAGACTCCTTTAATGCATAATCTGGTAAAATGATGCAGAGCCTTGAAATTGTTACAAGATGGTTATAAAGCCTTTGTGTGGACAACTTTTCCATTCGGTGGTAAAACTGGAAGGCCTTATCACTCTTTTATAACTTTCCATATAATTTTTATGAAACCAAACAGCCAGCATCAAAGACTATGGGCTGAAATTGCTCCTATGATCCAAACCAAGTGACAAAACTGAATTCAGAACATGTTAAGGCTCACATGTGCTGTATGGCCTGCCCAGATGACTTGGCCAGAGCACAGGGCCCTGGAGTAGACAGATTCAGGAGGAGACTCAAGTTTAAAAATCATGCTCAGTTACTGAATACAGCCATAAAGAGAGAGGTGACGAAATGTGGGCCCCCAATATCCTAACCCATTGCTTTCCAAAAGACTTACCAGCAGGTGAAATGAAAACCTGGAGCCAGCCGGGATGTGAATACCTTGCCAAGCACCAGGGCACCAGTTCAACACCTAATGCTCTTTGTACCACACTGGAGAAATGCTCAAAGAGTCTAAAGTTGAGAGTTTGTTGATGCTGGTCCAATGTATGCTTGACCTCTTACCCACTGTGTGACACCAGGCAAGATACTTCACGCTTTCTAGCCATAGTCATCTCGGCCACACAAGGGAGATGGTCACACCATTGTACAAGAGTGGCCTGAAGATTAGAAAAACTGTGGAAAGTAAGGGATGCCATGAAAGATGGCTGTTATTATTGGCATCATGGAACAGGGGAAGCAATCATTTTGAGAGCTAAAAGCATAGTTTTGAATTCAGACCCAAATTTAAGCTCTATCTTTGTTGGTCACCAAGGGTTAAGTCTAGAAGGACTCGTTTTACTTTTCTTGACCTTGGGTGAGAGGATATAACAAAACCTACTTGTGGTGGGCTAAATGGTAGCCCTCCAAAACAAGTGTCTGCTCAGAGCCTGTAAACACCATTCTCAAGGCCTTCAATGGTGTGATGGAGTTAAGGATCTCAGATGAGATCCTCCTGGGTCATTAGAGGAGGTCCTAAATCCACTGTCAAGTGTCCTTATAGGAGAAAAGGAAGAGGGGCAGCACACAGACCTAGAAAATGCCCTGTGGTGATGGAGGCTCAAAATGGTGATGTGTCTACAAGGAAAAGAACGTTGACTGGCAAAACCATGAGAAACTAAAAGAGGCACAGACCTCAGTCCCTCCCAGAACCCCTATAGGACAACAGATATCCTGACTTTAGACTTCTGGCTTCTGGAAGTGCAAGACAATGAATTTCTGTGGTTTTAAGTCACCTGATGTGTTATTTTATGACAGCATCCCTAGGAAACAATTAGAGACCCTTAGCATGCATCTAAAATATGGGGACCCCATGGGAAGTGGTTATCTCAGCCTTCATTCAAAGAATAACAAGACTCATGCTGTCGCCTCCATCTCATACCACCTCCTACCCAGCGATGGGTGGCACTCTATACCTAGAGAGGATTTCCTGGTCTAGCACCTCATGTGAGCCTCACCTGTCAGGTAGAGCCTGTAGAAGATGCTATGGCAGCATGATGAAGGTCACATAAATGGTGAAAGTAGGGCACAGTCTCCCTTCTCCTGGTCATCAATCTGGTAGGGCTGTCCTCTTTTGGCTTTGTTTTCTTGGCTTGTGGGGGACCGTTTCTTTGTAAATTGTTGGAATTTTTCATTTGTTTAGCTTCATACAAAAACACTTTGCCTTTTGCACAACTCCCAAGGCAGCTGTCTCACATGGTCCTGGTTCTGCAAGAAGACTGGAGTTTTCTGGAGATGGTTCCAAGGATGCAAATATGACAGTCTCAAAATACCCTTGACCTAAAGATAACAGTAATTTGTCTTAATGGAAAAAGGTGACATTTATACCCACCCTTCTTCAGCTGTTGAGAGAGGAATCAGAGGAACTACATACGGACACACACACACACACACACACACACACACACACACAATGCCACCCTGAAGTTGAGGAAAGGCTAGCTGACACACATCTTTGGACTGTAAATTTAAAAATGCAAGTGGATTGAGCCAACTTGTTCTATCCTCACTATCAATAGCTAAAACCACCATGTCTGCTGTATGAGTGACTGAGTGACAGCAGAGACTCCCAGCCTCTCTGGAAGGAATTTGAACAGCTGTTGAGATTTCAAGGCTGTTTTAAGAAGGAACACAAATCCTCCACAATTCTGGTGGCCCCCTGCACGGGCACAGATCAGACCCTCCTACATCCCATGCATCCCCAACTATAGGGCAGGAGGCCAGAAACACTGGGCCTCCCTGTACCCTTGTGGAAAACAACCAGAGCCACACAGATAAACACAGAGTTCCTCACACACCAGGAGGCAAGAGAGAGACCAGGAGAACTGGAACAGTGGATAAGAAGTCTGTGGCCATGCTGGGTGAAGCATAGCCACCACTCTGGTGTCTCTCCACACACTAAGGCAAGCTGGGAGGACAGTTCTTCACATTCTGGAAGAGAAGGGCATCTCTCTGATTTGCCCACCTTGGAGTTTTCACCATATCCACTGAAATTAACTCATCCCCTAGAAGTGCAAGGTGTCCATTGTCCAAGAGGCCCCCTTCAGCACACAGCTGAGAGTTGGTGGCCAAGTGGCCCAGTATCCCATCCCTCATGAGGCAATCTAGGCACATTCTCCTGGGTCCCTCAGAGGCCACCCAGAGGAAACCTGCCCCAGTTGCCCACAGCAACCCCCATCTCAATTATGCACCATCTTTTGGCTTTCTCCTTTCCTTGACTCACTTTTCAGATGGATATGTCCAGAGGAGACACTGAGAAATGACTGAGGACGTGAAGGAAATTGCTACCATCTCCCCAAGAGCACACCCCAGGAGGCTCTGAGAGCGGCCTGCTCTTCTAAACCAAAACAAAATCAAGGACAAGTTTGAGAGTCTGAAACACTTACTTACATTCAAACCCTCATCAATGTCTCCTGCATGTGTGGTCATTGGAAAAGTCAGTTACCCTCGCTCTGCCCCAGTATCCTCATCTGTAAATTGATGGGAAAAAGAGCCAACTTGCAAGTTTGTTGTGGGATTCAAGCAAGAAAGAATTTTTTAAGAGTGTAACACAAGACCTCACTGCCCAACACAAAGCTATAAAGCTTCTGAGAGACACGGGAGAAAGTCTACGTGACCTTGACTTAGGCAATAATTTCTTAGCTAAGATACAAGCACATGCCATAAAAGAAAAAATATCATCAGACTCCGGTGCCTCATGGCATAATCCTAGCTACTCAGAAGGCAGAGATGAGGAACACCAGGGCAAATAGTTCCTGAGACTCTATCTGGAAAATACTCAACCCAAAATAGGGCTGGTGGAATGGCTCAAGTGATAGAGTGCCTACCTAGCAAGCACGAGTCTCTGAGTTCAAACCACAGTACTGCCAAAAAATTTAACACTTTCCTTTCTTTAAGAAGAAAAAAAAATTGATAAGTTGTATTCCTGTGCAATTAAATATTTTTCCTCTTTGAAAGACACTGAGATTTAAAAGATAAGCTATAGTTTAGGAGAAAAATTGTAAATTATTTGTCTAATAAAGGACTCAAATCCAGACTTTGAACAGAAGTCTTACCAAAGAAGGAATGACAAACAAATAAGCAGAAAGATGTTCAAAATCTTCAGTCACTAAAGAAATACAAACTTAAAAATAAAAATGAGGAAACAGCTATATACCTGTTAAGAATAGTTTTTATTTGGGCTAGGGGCATGGTTCAAGTGATAGAACCCTTGCCTAGCAAGTGTGAGGTTCTGAATTCAAACTCCAGTCTCACACAACCCCACCAAAAAAAATACATTTTGTTTTTTTCTCCAAAAAGCTTGGCAACTTCCAAAATGTAGGCAAAGTGGAACTTTCACACATTTGTCAGTAAGTGTGTAAAATGGAACCACTACTTTGGAAAATAACCCAGGCAATTTCCAACAAACTATTAACACCCATTTACATCTGACCCAGCCAGACATTCCTAGGTATGTACCTAAGAGTAATGAAAAGATGTACACATAAAAACCTGTGCACACAAATGCTTAGAGCAGCTCTGTTCCTGATCACCAGTGGATACACAGCCTGTGGTACAACCATACAATGGAATACTACACCATCATAAAAAGGAATGACCTGATACATGTTGAGTGAATCTCAAATACCTTCCACGCAGCAAAAGGAGGTAAGGGCAAAGCTACATATTTTTTGATTCCAAAGATAAAGATCTTACAGACATAGGGAGCTTAACTCAAATTCTAAGAACATGAGTTATGAAGTAAGACAGTGTGAGTTTGAAGCCCACTTGGGTCTTGTCTGACCTAAATGACCTGGAATGATTTATTCAGTCTTTCTGTGTCTCTGTTTATTCAACTGAAAAATGGCAGTCAGCTTGTGATAAAGGGAGTGAAAGGCACTGCCAAGAGCAGGAGCTGAGGCCAGAGGGAGAAAGTTGAGATATGAGCTGTGGCCACATCAGTTTTCCATCCTCCTGGGTGTTCATCATGAGTCCTGCACTTCCACCCCTGGGACAAGGTGGAAACTAGCATGGCAGAAGCCAGCCTCCCAGGAAGCCACCCATAAAGCTTGTTGAGCTGCTGTTGTTAGCTCATTTTGTAGCCATGAACATGTAGCTAAGAGAGTCTAAAGTGTAAGCAGGTATTGAGCCGCAGCTTTCTGTCTCCTAAGCCATACTGTCTCCTACAAATTTCTCATTGAGTTAAATTCCAGACGCCATGTTGTCTAGAGGTGGAGAGAGCCTTGGGAAGCAGAGAGAAATATCAGAAATATCAGGGAGACTTTACAGGTTGTATGTCACTGGGAGATTTTTCCCACCACCAAACAACAGCCCAGGATGTGTGCTGGGTCCCAGGACACAGAGGCGAAGAAAACGAATGAGTCCCAGGCTTTGCCCATGGGGACCTCAAGTTTAAAGAGGATCCACTCAGTAGCCACACATGGCAAGGCAGGATAGTGGGCATTAGGGTGCATACCTCACGGAGGTGACAGAAATAGAGACAGCAGGGCTTGCCCAGAGAGGTCACTTGACAGAGACATTGAAGTAGGAGCCGGTTTCCTGGGAACAAATAGTACAGAAGACTTCAGGACACACCCATCTCACAGATATGCCATATCTGATCAGCAGAGAATTAAAAGTGCTTAGAAGCCCGACTTTTAAAAATCTTACAAAAGTAATATCCAGCACTCTAGAATCTGATTAGCTGTGTGACTGCATTCATCTGGCGCTAAATATCAGCCACCATACTTTAGACAGGACATGTTGCATCCATTTGCTGGGGTCCCTACCCCACCTGGTCAGGTCTACTGCTACTGGAGACATTTGAGTTTACAGCCCCTAAGAACACAGACTCCCACCCCACTCTGATGGTCTTGTAAAGAAAGTTGTTTTATTAAATACATCCCAGCATGAGCATTCAGCTGGAAAGCACCCCAAAATTCCCTTAGACCCATTTCCCATAACCCAGAAGGAAATGCAGAGGCCAGGCAGATCAAGGGAATTGTCTTGATTTTCATACCATTTTGCTCTAGTGAATTACGCAACTCCGCTATGGGAATGCTGGGTTCTGTGTTTTACAACAGCCAGAGCAAGGTTTTGAGAAGTTGGGAGACTTGCCCAAGGTCTCCCAGCCAGGAAGAGTCAGAGCTTGGATGGGACCCAGGAGTTCTGACTCCATATCCAGTGCCTTTCCCACCACACCACAAGGGCCTCCCATGTAGAAAGGGCTATGGAGTCAAAAGGGAGCCGAGACCCAGGGAGGCCTGAAACCACAGAGGGTCCGATGTCACCCCACTGCCAACATAGGTCAGCTGGCGCTCACATGGTTTCCAGCTGCTCCATAGCAGAAACTCTAAGAGCTCACAGCATGTAGTGAAATGTTCTCTTCACACACACATGTGCACACATGTACATGCAACACACATGCACACACTAACATAGTCACAGGCTTATTCTTTGGGGCACACTTGAGCTTCATCCACCACTGTAACTGGAGTCGGCCTGGCAAGCATCAGCCCTGGACCACCAAGGGACTTTTGTTTCACATTAAGTCAATCTGGTCTAGATCAGAGATAAGCAGGAATAATTTCTTCAAATGAAAAATCTTTGGGCAGAATCTCTCAGTCAGCAGTGATGAGGAGCCAGAGCCTACGGGTCTGCGGCCACGACATGTGCAGGCATTCTGTCCACAGCAGGGGAAGGGAAAATATCAGAGAGGGGAATAAGACCCTCTGTGGTGACCTCAGATCTCAATAATAGTAGTTCTATCTCACATGATCAGTCGTAGGATGAGTGAATCAGCACTGTACCATGGCCTTTAGGGCATGCAAGAGGACAGAGGCCCAGGCCTGGCCTGCAGGAACTCTCACTCTGCTGAGGTAGAAAAACATACAAATGAAGGATCCCAGAAGACCACTGGAGGTGTTGGAATAATTACCGCCCACAGCATCTCTCCTCAGCCATGCCATCCGGTCGATGGATGTCTCATTAATTGAGCTATCCACCCAGGAGGCTACAGCCAACATGGGAGTTCCTCCTGCACCTTCTACTTCAAAGGCAGAAGAACTTACAGTGCCACCCCTCCCTACTCCACCTCCTAGTCTGCCCCTCTTCTCACCTAGATGGATCCATGGCCCTCTTACTGGTCTCACTGCTCCCATCTTCCAACCCCCCTCAAAGACCGAAGTCACATCACTTCCCAGATTCAGATCCTTTGGTGACTTCCCGTTGCTCTTAGAGTAAAATCCAAATTTGCTGGCATTTGTGATCCGGCCCCTGCCTCCTCCTACTCCACTTTGTGCTCCCCACCTCATGTATAAGACTCGCTCATCTATGTGCCTCGACTCTACCATACATTTACAAAGGCTTTGTTTGATTCATGAAGATGCCAAATTCCCATGTGTCCTTGAAGAAACATTACCTTTCAGCACTTGGCCCTAGCAGGTCCAAGTTCAGTTACACAAGAGGAGCAGAAGCCAGGACCAGAACACACACAAAGGAATCAGTACAGGATTGACTGACCCTGCACTATCTGTAAGACAATGATGTGACTTACTCCAGTGTTTTTGAGGAAGTGTGACAGAGGACCTAGAGACCGTGGGAAAGAGGGGCTCTCTCCAAGGCAGAATGTCCTCTAGAAGGCTGAGATGCTGAGAAGTGTCTGGCCATTTGCTGTCTTCCAGCCTTGGTTTTTCTATCCATGCCATGACGACCTGTTACTCAAGCCTATTCCAAAGGGCTGTCCTGAGGATTAGATTGAAGGAGACAATTGTTTTGAAACACTCTGAAATGATCAGGGTGAACAAGGGGTGGTCACAGATGTTTAGTTGGAGTTCCTAGTTCTGTTAGTACCTCAAGCTTCCTTCTCCTTTTTAAAATTTTTTTTTTTGGTGGTGCTTGGGATCGAGCCCAGGGCCTCATGCATGCTAAGCAATTGCTCTACCACCGTGTTACATCCCCTTGTCTTGCTCTAATTTTTTAAATTCTTTCTTGAAGCTACCTTTTTTTAAAATGTCACCTTAATAATTAGGTAAGAGATCATATAAGAGAAAGAAACAAGTGGAAAAAGTAGACAAAAAAGATAGTCCGACTATGGATTACAGTCATCCAAATTATCAAGCAAATCCTGTATGATAGAGCCTAACAGACTTCCTGTTGATTTTTAAGGTCAAGGTTGAAAACAACAACTTTCTACTCTGGTTTAAAACAAGCAATAATTGTTTAGGCAATTAAATGAACATCATGTGTGCTTTCCCTCATCTGAATTTGTCATTTTCAACATTTCTTCATAATGGTGCAGGAACACTGTTGGACCCAGTGATATTTTCCCCTAATTGAATGATATCTAAAAAGTCATAGGACCATAGGATTCTCAGCACCAGAAGGACAGAAGTTGCCATTAAGTCTGAATCTCTTATTTTAAGATGGAGCAGCTCAGATGTAGGGAGGGCAAGAGAAAGGCCTCAGTCAGTGGCAGAGGCAAGACTCTGCTCAATGACCATGGCAAAATCAGGCCCATGCCCTGGTCCCATATTTCTATAAAGGACCAGGTAGTAAATACCTTTGACTTTGAGGTCATAAGATCTCTGTTGCAAACACATAAATCCACCATCATAGTGAAAAGGAGGCTATGTACAATACATAAGCCAATGGGCATGACTGCGATCCATTAAAACCTTGTTTGTAAAAACAAGCAATAACTGCTGCACCCATGTTCACAGTAGCATCATTCACCATAACCAAAGGTGGGAGAAAGTGTCCATCAAAGCCTGAATGAATAAACACAGTGTGCTCTATGCAAATGCAGAATATAGTTCAGCCTTCAAAACGAAGGGAATTTCTGACACTTGATACACCCTGGATGAGCCTCAGGGGCTGAGTTAAACTATGCTCTGTGTGATAAGCCAGACACAAAAGAACAAATGTGGCAGGATTCCACTTCTGTGAGGTTCCTGGAATAGTCAAATGCCTAGAGAAGGAAACAGTAGAGTTTGCCAGTGGCTGGGGACAGAGGAGAGCGGGCAGTTGTATACTTGTTTACTGGGTACACAGGTACAGCCTGGAAGGATGAAAAAGTCCTGGAGATGGATGGTAGTGATGGTTTCACAAGGTGAACACCTGATTGTCACTGAACCATGCACTTAAAAATGGTTAAGATGGCAAATTTTATGTTAGGTGTATTTTACCACAATAATAATAATAATAATAATATTTTTGGTGATGGACCAAATTTGACCTATGGGCTGTGGCTGGCCAGCCCCTGTGACAGTTCTAGCCCCTCACCTTAGGCAAAAAAGAAGATCAGATAGTAGACTATGCAGGGGGATCTCAGGGACTCCAGGGGAGTATGGGGCCAGTGGCTATTGACCTGTAAAGAATCTGTGATCCACCAAATAAAGAAGTGACCATGGCTCAAGGATGGTTACAAGGTAACATGTCACCAGCCTGAAGCCATCTACTTTCAGTCACTTTGGCCACAGCTAGACTGAATTTGGCAGTTTTCATGGTGGGGCGGCATGGTTTAGGCACAGGCTCGCCGTCGGACTACTGAATTCACATCTCAGAACTACTATTCCATGGCCACAAGCATTTGGCATTCATAGCCTCAGTTTCCCCACCTATAGAAAATCAGTATTTTGTGTCATATGATCTCTTAAATTAAGTAATTAAAAATGACTGTGGCAGATTATGCTAATATTTATTTTATAAAAATACATGCAAATAACCAACCACATAGTAGAATCTCAATGGGTTATATGATTTCTTTTTGTTTCTGGGTCTTAAATTGACAGTGCTAAAAAGCAAGAATCTTAAAGGTAAGGAGAAAAAGCATTTTTAAAAAATTAACAACAGCAACAACAACAAAAAAAAACCTCAGGAGATTCACCAGGATGCTGCTTCAGAGACCAGAAAAAGCCCGTTCTGGGCTTGTAGGGAGCTCCCAACGCCATGCAAAGAAACTGGTTGTCATGGTAGGCAAAAGTTCAGGCACCAGTTTCTCCCTGAGAACAAAAAAAAATTTCAGCTCAGAATAGAGGGTCAGTGAACAGACAGACATTTCTGCTTCAGGATCTGCCTGCTTCCTTTCGGTTATGGTCTAGATGTTTGTATTTCCCCTGTATCTATATGTTGAAATCTAACCTCCAAGGTGAGGGGGAGGCAGGGGCTTTGGGAGGTGATGAGGGTTAGATTAGATCTTAAGGGTCTGTCCCTCATGATGGGTTTGGTGGCCTTATAAGAAAAAGAAGAGAAAGAGAGAAAGATGGTTTTTTGTCCATTGTGTGAGGACATGGTCAGAAGGTGGTCATCTGCAAGCCAGGAAGAGAGCTGTCCCAAGAACCCAACCTGATCCCAGACTTCCAGGCTCCAGAACTGTGACAAGATGTGATTCTGTTTAAGCCACACGGGATGTGGTACTTTATGGCATCCTGAGCTGACTAGTACATCTTTCTATTTTATAGCCAGTTCTAGGGCCCTTGAAGGCTCCTTAAATTCCCCTTCAGCTGTGAGAATGGGAAAGGCTGGAATATGGGAAGCTTCAGTGACTGCTGTGAGGTAGGCTGCTGATGAGATGGAATCTTCTAGAATGTGCTATCTCTGGTTGGGTTGATCCAGGATCAGACCAGAGGAGAAGTGAGCCATAGTGATGACTGACTTAGTAACACCCTTTTGGGACAAGTCAATCACCACCATGGACAGCTAAAGTCCAACCCTGCTGGGGAACTCTGATTCACCATGGAGTATGCATCCTGGAGTCACCCCTGAGATGAGGTGGCTGGGTCTACACTCCACCTTGTGTCATCATGGGGAGGGGGCACCAGCACTTCTACAGCTGGTCTGCTGTCTCCTGTTTGAATTTTTATCCCTTTTTAATCACTTAAGAGAAGACCTCTTCAAACTTACAGAAATAAAGATTCTCAAGGACAAGACAAAAAAAATGTAGCAATGTAATCATTCATTCAAGTGACAGCTTACAGAACCCAACTACAGATCCAAGACTGGGGACCTGGCCCTCCAGGTCCAGCTGGCTCCCAGGCTGCTTCTCTTGTTCATCCTTTGCTCTTCCCTCTCCATCCTCACAGCCCTACGTGACTTCCTACACCATCTCCCTGCCTCTCGTCTTCCCTTTCTCCACCCTGTGATCACCAGGCATTGATGGACTTGAGGGAACCTGTGGAACCTCCTGATCACTCACCAGCCTCTGCAGCTCACCTGTTAACTACCTCCATCCTGGCCACCCTGCCAGGTGACCTCCATCCTGACTGCCTGCCCATGCTCTTGCTCTGCTGCAGGCTGTCCTCTCATTCCCCTCCTACTCCTCCTCACCTCAGAAGAGCCTCCTCAGGCATTCACCTCAGGGCTATGGTTGTTCTTACACATGACAAGCTGGAATGGATCCCAGTCTCTGGCCCAAGAAAACCCACTGCAAGGGACCTGTCCCCATGTCAATGAAAGAAGGGGGCAGCCAGTCCGTTGCTGGGACCCAGAAAGGTGCACATATTTTCTGGTCATTTCTTTGCATGCAATGGGGTTCTCTGAGAGGAAATTATTCTGTCCTTTGCTAAACAGAAGACTGAGAATCTTTGCCAACTCCCAGGGACTGTGAGAGCCAGCTGACCAAACCAGACCCAGCCAGGCATGTCCAGCCTGTGGGTGGGTAGTGTGGTGACTGCCTGTCCACCACACTACCCACCCACAGGACAGCCACAGGCTGCAGGGCCAGCTGCAGGCATGCAGGTGTCAAGAACAACAGCCACAGAGGAAGTGGTCCTTGGTCATGCTGGAGCTCCAACCTCCTAAACTAGGGACACCACAGCACAAAATGCCAAGCCAGAGGGTGGCCTGATCTGCCCGAGCTGAGGGGGATGGAGAAGCCAGGTGCATGACTTCTTTCTTTCTTCTTTCCTCCCTCCTTCCCTTACAGGATAGAGGAGTCAGGAGAATGGGCAGAAAGAGAAAGGGTAAGAAGGATGAACAATCGCAAAAGCTCCAGAATACTCCAGAAAGCCAGAGGAGTCAGCAGGCTGGGCAATGCCTCTGCTCCTAAAAGACCCTCCATGTGCACAGGAAGCCACAGGTGTGTCCTGTGCAATGCAGGCATTCAGCTGTGTCTCCCTGGCCAGGCACCCAAGGCAGGAGGGTGCTTGAACTCAAGGCATGATAGCTCATGGCTACTATCCTAACTACTCAGGAGGCAGAGATGAGGAGGATCAAGGTTAGAATCACGGCCAACCTGGGCAAAAAGTTAGCAAGACGCCATCTCAACCATCAAGCTAGACATAGTGCCTGTAACTCCAGCAATACAGCAGGTACAGGTAGAAAGATCACAGTCTGAGGGTGGTCTTGGGAAAAATACAAGACCCTACCTAGAAAATAACTGACGTATAAAAGGGGTGGGGTATGACTCACATGGTAAAGCACCTGCCTAGCAAGTGCGAGGTAGACGTAGAGAGGAGAAGGAATCATGAGGCATGGGTACTAGATATCTGAGTTATGCCATCCTGGACATCCCAGCTGGCCAGCTCTCAGACAAGTATGGTTGCAGTGGCAACCACAGGCGACACCCAGAGGAACTGCCCAGTGCCCCATGGGATCAAAGGAAACATCAGATCATATGACTGGAAGCGACAAGGCTGTGGGGTGATTTGTTACACAGCAAGGCTGACTGAAGCACTATCTCATACATTTCTCCCCTCTGTGCTCTACCCCCCACATTCCGCCCCCTCCGTTGCCTCCAGCCTGAGGGCATTTAGTCTAACAGCTCTCTGTACTCATCTGCTCTCACCAGCTTCCTGTTACTCAGGTTGTAGCTTAAGCATTAGGAGGTCAGGTCAGATTCCAGTCTCCACCAGGAGGAACAGGGACAGTACCTCAAGTAGGGGCAGCTTTCCTGCATGGGAAGAACTCAGGGGCCTTTCAGCCATGTCTGGAAAGCAGTGAGCAGACCTATACTTTAAGGCTGGTCACCTCAGCCCTATCCAAAAGTTGGGCGTGGGCCTCAGGGAGTATCCACTTGCCACTCTCCTGGGCCTGAAGTGCCTCCAGGGAAGACTGAAGGTCAATGCATCATTGTAAGGAATTCTAGGAACTTAGGGGCAGCCCTTCAGCCTAGCCCTCTACCCGGCTCAACCCTTCAGCTAAAACCCATGCATGCTAGAATGAAGCAGACTTTGCAGCAGAGCTTCCATGGCTAAGTCAGGACAGATCACCATCCCAGGAGGGCAGGCTAGCTGAAGCCTTCCTCCCCCAGGTGCAGAGCTGCTAGAGAAGGCTCCCACTGACACCTACCTGGCTGCCCTCCTGTTTCCTGTCCCTGGGACTGGCCCCACTTAACAGAAATTTGAGACCAGCCTGTGGAGGCTGTTCATAGTAGGACAGAAGAGACAGGATGCAACAGCGTTTAAAAGATGCAGAATGAGTCCAGAACTCCAATATGGCCTCATTTGTGGCCCTTCACCAACCCTCATGCTTTTCTTCTAGAATATGGGACAACAAACCAAAGGAGGTGGGCATGTTGATATACCTTAAAGAATCACGTGGAGATGAAGCATCCTTTTCTCCTGACCTGTGAAGACAGGCTGCTCTTTACTCCACAGGTAGAGTCACCAAGGTCAGAGCCACCCAACTGCAAGGCAAAAACTTAAGTCTGAGCCATGTAAGAAGGAAAAATTACCAAGTGTCTAAGGAACAAGAGGCTGTAGTTGCAGCCCTAAGCCCTCAGTCTATTTGTGCTGTTGGGGAAAGGGGTGAACTTGAAAAACCCAGAGCAAATGTCTTGATAGCCCTGCACCCTGGAATCTCACAAAAGCGCTCGTGGAACACTCTGTACAAAGTAACCTCTTCTGTTGTCTGAGTGGCCCTGATCCTTCTTACTGATGTCATAAAGTGAGCATTTATGAGCTGAGGTGATTAAGATCAGTAGAATAAGTGGAACACCTAATTCTGCCCTTTTCAAAGCAGCTCAAAGCATCCTCCTGGCACAGTCCCAATGAAGGAAAGGACCAGACCCTGTCACTTAGCCTAATCCCAAAGCAAAGAGATCAGTATTAATGGTGACTCATTTCTACATGCTTCTGAGAGTCAAAAATTCTCTTGGCCCTAAGTAGCTTTATTGAAAAAAAAATTTTTTTAACTAAAGAGCACAGATTGGAATTCATCGTGAAACAGGACTCAACACATTTGTAACCGGGCTGGTCACATGACTTCCCATTCCTTCAGAAGAAAAAAGCAAGACAGAGGAAAGAGCCTTCCGTTTTAAAGTCACTTGGAAATGTGTGACTGATATACACAATGCTTCTTTTGAGAGAAAATGTCCCAGTGCAACTGGAAAAACCTTTTCCAGAACCGACACCAGTGGATAAGGGAAGTGGGTTGCTCTGCTGAGGCCCTTACGAAGCTAACGTCCAGAAGGCCACCGGCCCTCTCCTGCCCACTTCCAGAGCAGGACAAGCAGCAAAGCAGGAATACTGTTGAACTGTTCTGCACCACAGCAAATGCTTCTAGAGGCAATTACCGAATGTCTGTGTTTAGATGAACTCTGCCCATTCTGAGATAACAGCACAAGCTCCTGTTTACCAAGCATGATTTCCAAGGAAGCACGCAATCCTGCAATCTCTGCTTGTCCTATTTGTTCAAATTAAAGCAGCCAGATAAACAGGGAGCAGTCGCCATGCTCTCTGCAGCAGCTTCTGGAACCCATCCTATTGGATGTGGACAGAACCAAGAACATGGCTCATGCCTTCCACGCTGTTCTGAGGCCCACTGGCTGGGCCTTGTTTCCATAGTTATCCTAGCCTGGGTGACTGTCCATATCACATGCCAGCTCACCTTCTCAGCCTTCTCTCCACTCTCTTCTGTGCATCCAGGTAAAGGAAAGAGCCCTGTGTCTCCTCTCTGTCCCTGTGGCTACCGACCCCTGGCCTTGGTGCATGGTGTCCCTCCTTCCTAAGTCCCTTGATCTTGACACGAATGCCCGCTTTCTTGTCCCTGGATTCATCACCCCCCTCACAATGAAGGAATAAGGACAAAATGCAAAGCCAAGGTCCTCTCCAAGCCTTTGTATCAATGATGGGCAGAAGGGTCCTAGCTAGAGCCAGGGCGAGCCACCCAGATCCAAGCCCAGTCCCTCCCCAAAGACAAGCTAGAGACAAATGCAGACAGAGGACAGTAGCGAGGAAAGAGGACAGAGATCAAGGAGCATGCAGGGAATTCAGAACAAGAGGAGGGACAAGCCCACTCTGCCTAGCTCAGCTGATGACAAGGCACTTCCGTACCCATGGCCCTCCGCTTCCTCCCGTCAGCCAGGAAAGTGGTAGACACCAATTCCTAGCTCTGGAATCACAAAACCCAGGGCCCAATGACTTGCCACAAACCAAGAAGGAAGAGAGTGATTGAACCCGTTTTTCTGTCTCTTTTCCCCAAGTCCAGGGAGCAACCTGGGGTACCTGGCTGGGCTGTTCTGAGAGTCCATCTGCTAGGGTTTAGGTACTGGGCCTACCACATGTACGCTATGAGGTTTTCAGCAGTCACCTTGTTCATCATCTTTTTCTCATCTGGGACACAGAAGTGACAATGGCAGAGAACAGATGACAATGACAATGACCAATGGGACCATGTGGAGGATTAAATGATATGGAGCAGGGAAGCTTTGACATGGCATGTGGCCTACGGACAGCATCCAGTGAATGCTAGTCTAGTCTATTCTACTTGATTCTTCAGATCTAGAACTTTATAGAGGTGGAAATGAGGCTCAGAGAGGTGTGACTACTTCCCCTACATACCATTGCATGAGGCAAGCCAATGCAATGACCACAGAAACTCAGATGCACAAAAATGACTAGCTCTGTCTTAGTGTGATGCACAAAATGACAAGTGTGGCCCTGTTTAGGCCATTAGCAAGTGGTGGTCAGTCCAGGATGAAACTAGGTCCTCAACTCCTAACCCATTGCCCCTTCTCAGCCCATAACACAGCCCTTTCTTTTGGCCCTAATGGAGTCACCAGTGGGTCACAAGGGGCCATGGGCCAGGATCCCAGCACTGTGAGCTCAGCCTTGCAGGTGACCATGTCGTATTTTCTAGGCAGCATGCCTGCTCACTTCTATCTACAGGGCTTCCCAGCAACACAGCATGGCCTTTACTATTTTCCTTCCTGGGTGGGTATTTTTTTTCACAGGAGAGACCTGTGTCCCAGAAGTAGCAGAACTATAACTGAGCAAGGAAAAGATGGCTCTAGATCATCCCAGAAGCACGGCCTTTTCAGTGTCAGTTACACATCCTTTATGCAGACATCAACAATGGGAGGCTGGCCAGGGCAGTTTCAAGTCTAAATCACCAAATGGCTGGAGCACTTGGTCACTTCCTAAGGACATGACTGGCTCCTGTGGCAGGTGCTTTCCCTCAGTGTGGGTCAGGAGGTGGCTGAGCTCCAAGCTCATAGGGAAACAGAAGCTCCTCATGGACCATGGGTGTCAGACCTAAGATGGGCAGAGGTCATTGGATTCTTGCTTCTATTTATTTTACAGCTGAAGATAAAGAAACCCAAAGGAAAGCAACTCAGCCATGTCCAAGGACAGTCCAGAGGTGGAGTACAGTCACTTATTCAGTACACTTCTCTGGAGTGTGTCCTCTGTGCCAGGCCACCTGTTGGACACCAGGATTGTACATATGTACTCCTGTCCTGAGAGGATTGACCATCCGGTGCTGCGTGGAATATTCCTCAGTGGACTAAATTGGGACAGGAGCTACCAACCATCAAATCCAGAGTGCCCGAACACAAATATCCAAACTCAAAGGTGGGAGGAATTGAGGAGGGAAGCAGACAGATGTGTCAAGAAGACACCATGTCTGTCATGGTCACACGGGTTAAGCTGCAGGCATAAACACCAGTGTGGCCAGACATCACATCCTCAGGTTCAACATCACATCTTGAGTCTGACCAAGCTGCTGCTACCTTGCAACTGCACCTTCTAGAACACACCATGGGAGGGAAAGAGGGCTGGGCAGTCCTGAACCAGCAGCTAAATGCTTTGACCATAAGTAACACACTTCACCTCCATTAACCATCACAACCAATTCATAGATTGCCCTCTGACCAATCAAATTATCTCCATGTCTCCACCTAATGACAGAGGGCAGGACATTGCAATCATCCATGAAGCATGGAAAGAAAAGCAAAAGGATGTGGGTGAGCTCCAGAATTCCACAGACACACTTTACCCACTAAATGCTTGGTTGTTTCTCTGCCAGCAAGAAAGTTAGCCCATCATCTTTTTCTGAATATTGCCTCTGTAGTCCACATTTCATTTTCCCACTCTGACAAAGACATGAGCATTAAAAATCTTTCCCCTCTCTTAACTCTTCCATAAATGACACCAGACTATAGCTTCAGCGTGGGAACACAATAGGACAATAGGGATGAGTGGAGACTGTGGAATAATGGGGCTGGATGCTTCCTTTTCTGTGTCATTGTGGCCATGGGAAAATGCAAGCCCAGTGGGGCCAGATCTCCTGATTTTTTTTCAAAGAGGAGCCAAAAATATGAGTTTTCAGTAAAATTTCTAGAGGTTTATACATACATCTATAACTTTCTTTTAAATAGTGCTGCCCAAACTATAGACATCAAAAGAAAAGAAGAAAAACAGAGAAAAGATAAAAGCTCCAGGAAGTTGCCTGTGGTAAGCAACAGCTCAGGGGACAGGGAAATATGTAACGAGTAGTTCTGCTGCTCTGGGTCCCTGTATGCGTGGCCTCCTCTCAAGATTTCCATCAACACCAGCCAACACACCGTTCCTGGGACTCACCGAAGCTTAGACACACCCCAGGCCTCCCCCTGCGTCCCTGCTGTGCTCAGTTCTACAGATCCCAGTGATTGACAAGACTTTAGACAACAGTAAGCTACCAGCCTCACAAGATGAGAACCCTCAGTGTGGTGTAGCTCCCCCTGGGCCTCTGCCCATGCAGGCCTCCTGGAGAGAGCTGGCTGTGTCGGCTCCCCTGTCATTCAGGACAGCCCCATCTCAGAGGGTCCCCAACTCAATGTACAGCCCAGGGAACATTAGGGGGCCCTGCTAGACGTCCTGGCAGCTACTGTCACAAGCCCTGTCATAGGAGTGTGCACCATGGCACCTGAGCCAAGAACAGTGACCACACCACTTGGCACCTCCACAGATGGTACAGGGTTTCATAACTGGACCCTGACAGGTGGGACTGTTACTCAGGATGCCTGGTTACCATGAAGACTCAGCGGGAAAGTCACACAGCTGGTTAGCAGCAAAGCTGGGAGTCCAGCTTTGGTCTTTGACCTTTAAGCACAATATTCCTTCTGTTCTCCAAACTTCCAAAATAAAATTATGAACAAAAAGTCCAGATTTGTGTTAGCTAGGAAAAATTATGCAGTGTCATACCCACTGTATTCACTTGTTCATCTGGGAAACTTCTAGTTATTTTATAGCACACACTGCATAGATTTTCTGTGTCTTAGTCCAAGCTGCCATAACAAAATGCCTTAGGCTGGGTGGCTTACACAACAGACGGCTGTTTCTTGCAATTCTGGAGGCTGGATGTCCAAGTCCAAAGTGGAAGCATGGTTGGGTTCTTGGGGAGGGCATGCCTCTTAGTTTATAGGCAGAAGTTTCCCTTCCATGTCCTTACATGGTAGAGAGAGAAAGCTCTGGTCTTTGCATCACTTATGCATTAGTCAGGTTTTCCATCTGTGTAAAACACCTGAGAAAAACATCTTGAAAGAAGATGGATTTATTTTGGCTCATGGTTTCAGCGGTTTCAGTCCATGGTTGGCCCCAATGTTTCCAGCCTGTCGTGAGACAGACATCCTGGTGGAAAGCATGTGGAGGTACAAAGCTGCTCACTTCATGGCAACAAGGAAATAGAGAAGGGGACCAGAACAAGAGGGACACTTCAAAGACACACACCCAGTCACCTACTTCTTCCAACCAGGCCCCACCTCTTCATTTCCACAACCCCCAGTAACTCATCAAATCATGACTCCATCAAAGGATTGGTCAGTTGGTGAACTCAGAGCCCTTGTGACCCTATCACTTCCCAAAGCCCCATCAGCTGGCAACGAAGTTCTCTTTAACACAGGAGACTTTGGGGGCATTTCATACCTTGCAAGGGCACCAAATCCCCAAACCTCCAAACCCAATCACCTCCCAAAGGCTCCAATCCAGATTCCATCACATTGAAGATTAGGACTTCAATGTAAAATCTAGGAACAGGGGAGGCAAAACATTCAGTCCATAACAATATATAAACAAACAATGTCATAGATCCAGGAATGCCACAATTCCCAATTCACAGAGATGGCTTTAAGTCACACAGGTGAGACTTGCATAATATTCTGCAATTGAAGTTACAGAGCTAGAGCCACATTTCACTCAACATGAGCCAGAGGGAATATGAGCAGTTAACACCATCGACAGCCACCATTCCTGACTTTGTACAATGCCAAGAGTTAACTTCTCCTTTAACAATTTATTTACCATCAAATCCACTCAGTTTAAGTATGCAGTTCAATGACACTTGATAAAGGTCACAAACAATCTGTTTTTATAATGCTTGCATCACCCCCAAAAGACTCCTCACTTCCATTCCCCTTCCCCAATCCCTGATAACCACAAATCTATTTTCTCTCTCCATAGACCCTCCTAATCTGCTCATTTCCTATGATGGAATCACACCAGATGTGGTCTTTGGTGCCTGGCTTCTTTCACTTAGCATAATGTCTTTGATGCACCTTGTTGGGAGCATTTTTATACTGTTTTCTTTTAGTACCTGTCTCTTTTATCCCCAGGTAATATTCCACTGATGGATATCAGATACTTTTTGCATTTATTGACCAGTTGTTGGGCATTTGGGGTGCTTCCATCGCTGTAACAAATGCCTGTGTAATCAACTTTTAGAGAGGAAAGGTTTATTTTGACTGACAACTTAGGAGGTGTCAATCCATACTGGTTGGCCCGATTGCTTTTGGACCTGTCGTGAGGCAGGACATCAAGGCAGGGAGCAATGCTAAGCAAAGCAGTTCACCTTACAGTCAGAACACACACACAAAAGGCAGGAAGAAACCTGCGTCCCACATGTCTGAATAGACACCCCCAATGTTCTAGTGGGGGTGTCTAGTGGTGAGCTAGGACTCACCTCTTAAAGATTTCCACCATTTCTTGCTGATGCTACTATCTGGAGACCAACTAACGGGTCTTTGGGGGACATCCCACAGCAAAGCTCTTAAGAATGATGCTCCTGTAAACATTCAAGTGCAAGTATTTCTGTAGACACGCCTGCATTTTATTTCTCCTGGACAGGTGTCTACAGGTTGGATTGATAGTGTGTAAATTTATGTGTGAATCTAACTTGTTAATAAACTGCCAAAATGTTTTCCAAAATGTCTGTAGTAGTGTATTTCCACCACAATGGACCAAAGTTTCATTCTCTCCACACCCTTGTCAACACTTACGATTGTCTATCATTTCTTTTACTCTTGCCAAGGTAATTCATTACTATTATGAATTAACTTACAGAATCCTGGAAGATCACCCAAATACATAATTATTAACAGCAGAGATGAAAGATGAAACTGCTTGCCCAGGGTATAAAGCTAGTAAGAACAGAATTCAGGCTTTCCCCCCTCCCCAGCTACCTCTCCCTGAAGCTGGTCTGCCCCACCCACTCTTCCATCCTGTCTCCTGGGACACAAGGTCTTCCACCAGCCTTTTCTTTGCAACCACTCACTAGGCAACACTCACTCTGAGCAGTGCCACAGGGGCTCAGAGAATTCATACCCCTTCTATCATTGTATAGGCCAGACAGTCTCTGTCCTAACTACTCAGTTCTGCCCTTGTAGGACAAAAGTAGCCATCAACAAAGCCTCAGTGAATGGGTATGGCTCCCCAATACAACTTGGTTGACTTAAATATACAGCAGACCAGGTGTGGCCTGAAGGCCCCCATTTGCCACACCCTGATTGGAGCCGTTGTTACACGGCTAGGATGAGTCTGAAGTCAGGTCAACCTGATATTTTGGGGTATGTGGTATTCTCACTCCTGGATGCCTGGAACACATCCACCACCCACATTGATTTCAGAATACTCTTTACATAAGGTTGTACATGGCTCCTTCTCCTCCATTATTATGTATGATTAGCTGTGGGCATTAATTCATGTACTTGGCACAGTTTAACCAAGACCAAATTCCAAATGCCTCTGGCACATGGAGGGTAACCCTGGCACAATCTCTGATTCGTGTTCCAGCTCTACCCTGGATCTCTCTGGGCCTCAGTGTTCTCATCTGTAAAGTGGGTGTGGTCACAGGGACTGGCCACAGGTTAGTTGCGATCACTAAATGAATGCCTACAGGAGCATCCCTTCCCACAGGACCTGGCATGAAGGAAGCTCTGGGTAGCCTCCACAGTCTAAGAATGGAATTAGCTGCCCATCTGCATGAGGTTTTAACATCTCACTGGGGAGAACCAGAATGCACTGTGGTTACAAGTTCCTGTATAATTATTGCTGGCTGCTGGGTGTTGCCATATAGTTTTGCAGAAAGTGGAACAGCCCCGAGGACAAAATTGTAACATGGTAGTAGAAATAATAATGGTAATAATAACAGTAATAATGGTTCACATTTATTAGGCACTTAGTAGAGCAACACGCTAAGTGCTTTGCAAACACCTCTCAGAAGAGCTAGCATCAGGACAGCCTTTGGAGCTGACGAAGCATTTCCCAGGTTGCATCTCCATTACACCTCCCGGCAGCTGGGAGGGGGCCTCTGTGTCCTCTCTCACTTACAGATGAGGAAACCAGCCAGGGCTCGGACAGGTGAGGTGATTTATGCGGGTGGCTGTCTACAAAGTGGAAAGGCTGGGCTCTCACCCAGGACCTTGGTTTCCAGAGCCAGTTCCCTCCCCACCCCACCCCACCCTTTCCCTTCACCCTGCTCACACAAGGCTCCATCCTGGTCTCTTCTTTATGCCTCTGCCCACAGCAGCTAAGTCACTAGGCACATGGCCCTCCGCGGAAGGTCTGCTTTAGAAGACCATGAGGGGGGCTGGGGTATAGCTCAGTGGTAGAGCACTTGCCTAGTATGAACAAATCCCTGGCTTCCATCCCCAGCACTGCAATAAAATGAGCTATAATAAAAGACTCTGGCAGTAGGGTGTCATGGCAAGGTGCCTAGGGTGCCAGAGGACCCTCCCGTGTCTCCAGGATCCACTCAGCCTGTGACTGTCAGCACTCCTCCATGCCATGGAGCAGAATCTACATGTGGTACTTAAAGTGTAGGAGAAGCCCGTGGGACCACCCAGGTGGCCTCCCCCCCATGCTAGATTGTTCTCTCAAGGTCAGGCTCTGGAGAAAATTCCTCCAAGGATGGTTAATTCATGCTTCTCTGAGCAGTCTCTGCTTAGTGTGGGGAAGCATCAACCACAGGGGCCTGGCCCCTCTGCCCCTGAGCACCACTCAGCAGCAGCCAGGGCTCAGCTCCCTTTCAATTCAGCCCTCTCTGCCACTGCAGGCCCCTCAGCCATGACATTCCCAGCATCCCTCAGGAGCTTGCTCAACCTTCTCAGCCATACCTGTTGGCTGCTGGTTTGAAGGACGCAGACCTGAGCACTTCTTGCCTCCAAAGACTGATGTCCTCACCTGTCAAACAGGAAAACACATTTTGCAGAGCAGCTGTGAAAAGCAGAGTATAGGCCAGCGGTCTCTGGAATGACACGACACATAAGCTTTTCGGGAATGGCAGATCCTACCGTTCCATCTGACAGGGTCACGAACCCTAGACTAAGTGCCACAAAGCCTTCCTCATTGCACATCTGATAAGTACCTCCTCATGCCTGGAATGAGATGGAGTTAGAGGAAATTACAGCTTAAAATTATTTATTTACAATTTTAATTCACAAAGAAAAATTGTACCTGTTTATGGTGTACGCTATCTTGTTTTGATATACATATGCATGACAGAGAGCTAAATCAAGCTAACTAGCATATCCATGATGTCACACACATTCCTGTCTCACGTTTTTATTTAAACGTGCCAAACGCCATGGCCATCAGAGCTGGCTTTTATCTGCCACTGGATCCAGGCTCCAGTAGGTAGGTATTGGGTAGCAACGAGCCTGTTCTTGGAGGCAGATGTTTGAGGAGACACTTCACAGTACAGTGCTCCTCCTCTATCTGGAAGATTCTAGAAGGATTCTGGCTTCATATTCTAGAGTGGCTATGGTCACATCTCTGAGGCTGATCCTGGCTCTCCCAGAGTATCACTGCTCTCTGAGTTCCTCCACCGCTCTTCCCCTCTCATGGACCTCTCAAGATGGTGCCAGGCAAGTGTCAGGTCAGGACAGTCTCCTGGACTGTCCTGACCTCAGCCATCGGGGACACTTATGCACACCAGGCACTGTGGGAGCCGATTACACACACCCTCTCCTGTCCATTTAAATCCACCTCAAAAGCCCGTCCTTTGGCTCCATTTGCTTAGAAGGGAGCACAGTCTGTCGATTTCCCCGAAGTTACAGGGCATAGTTAGGGCAGAGCTGGACTTAACTGGAAGTCCTTGCTCCCCTCAGGATCTCAGCCACCTGCCTATCCCAGCCCCACCAGTACCTGGCCCTGCCTGCAGGCTCAGGGAGCTGTTGGAGGCTCTGCTACCTGGGTGAAGGAGGGATAAAGTGAATAAGCGAAGGAAGCCTGCAGACCTGGGTCTCTCCCAGGCGGGTGAAGCCACAGAGCAGGGGCGTATGCTTCAGCCCAGAGAATTGCAGCCCTCTCAGGAGAACAAAGATGATCAGTTGTTGTTTTGCAATAATAGGGCGTTCTGTACAGCTCGCTTATTAGCAAACCAGATGGTAGCTGGGGCCAGTGGCACCAGCTTCACCTGCACCTGAGAAAGTGCCCTCCACCGCCCCAGGGACAGGACCTTACCTCAGCTTGCATCAGCTTGCACTGCAGAGGAGCCATCTAATGACCTTGGCTCTGGCCAATAGCAGTCCCCTGGACCCTACTCTCCCACTTTACCTGCCTCTTTACTCCTTCCTTCCTTCCTTTTAAAAATTCAATTATTATTGCACTGGGGATACATTGTGGCATTTACAAAAGTGCTTGCGATATATTGAGTTAAACTCACCCCCTCCATCATTCTTCTTTATCCCCTCTCCCCACATTCCTTGAAGTTTCAACAGGTCTCATTTTTCCATTTTCGTACATGAGTTTCTACCACATTCACCCTCCTTCACCCTTTCCTTATATTTTGTTCCTTCTCTCCCTTCCTGCTTCTCTCCCTCCTACCCACCTTCTTTCCTTCCTTCCTTCCCTCCTCCCCTTCCTCCCTTCATTCCTATAGTCCTCCCTCCTGTCTGCCTTTCTTTCCTGCCTCACTC
The DNA here is from genome assembly GCF_047511655.1 of Castor canadensis. Taxonomy (NCBI): domain Eukaryota; kingdom Metazoa; phylum Chordata; class Mammalia; order Rodentia; family Castoridae; genus Castor; species Castor canadensis. Next base: position 11,184,564 of record NC_133388.1, on the reverse strand, counting down.
CTTCCTTCCCACCTCCTTCCCACCTTCTTGCTCTCCTTCTCTGCCTTCCTCCTTCCCTTCCTTATTTCCTTCCTTCCTTTTCTTCCTTCTTTTTCCTTCCCTCCCTCCCTTCCTCTCCCTCCTGCCTTACCTTCTTACCTTCCTGCACCCTCTTCCTTCCCTCCCTCCTTCCTGCTTCCCCCCTACCCCCAACCAAGCCAGAAAACGTGTCCTGTCCTCAGGATTCTCAAAGCTGCAGAGGGCTGTGGGAGCTGTGAACACACATGTGTCCAGGACATGGAGCAGGCACAGAGCAGGGAAGAGTTGGACCCCAGAGGACCAAGGGCTCCAGGAAGTCTTCTCAGCATCTTGATGACCTGCACTCTGAGGGGCTCACCAGAGTGAGACAGAGGCTTGTCCCCATGGTCTCACTAAGAGGTCTTCATCCTCCTTGCCAAGTTGGGTCCCTTCTGGCATGACCAGCATTCCCCTGGATCCCTGACTCAGCAAGTCAATGTCAGCATTGACTCCCTCCCCCTGGGTTGCCAGTGACCCCTCAGATACCATGTCCTCAAATCCAGCCACCTGGGCCTTACTCTTCTCCCTAAGCAGTCTTGCTCAGATAGCAAAACTGCTGCGGTCCCCTGCCAACTGTCATAGTATGCAATCTGGTCTCCCTTCCTCCTACCCCTGCCTATCCCCCTGTCCTGCACAGCACATGGTGGTTACCTGAATAACCCACCCTTAGTCCCATCCCTTAGTCCCCCCCACCCCAGTCTCAGTCCCCTGAGCCTGCAGGCTCCTCTCCACCGCACAAAGGTCCTCCATACCTATGTGCCCACCATTGTCCCTTCCTAGTAATTGCAATATTCCTGGATGGGCTAGGTGCTGAGGGGACAATAACAGCAGTCACAGTATTAGCAGCAAGCGAAAACTAAGCAGGCGATTGGCACAATGCTTAATACTTCACACAGGTCCACCCTCCAGTCCCCAAACCACCCACAAGGGAGGCCCCATCACACCAGTTGCGGGGAGGAAAGGAGGCTGACCCACTGCCCTCTGGCCTGTTGTCTTCCAGCTCTGACAGGGTCTTCCCACCACCCAAGAGCTTCATACCTCTCTCGTCAGATCACCTCACAGGGCCACAGGCCTCAGGAGACATTCTTCTTTCACTCTTGGTCTTATCTCCCTCCTCACATCTCCCCATCCTACCTACTCTTCTCTCTCTCTCTCTCTCTTTCTCTCTCTCTCTCTCCTCTACCTTTTGCTTTTTTTCTCCTGTGACTCCCAAACCCAGAAGCATTCTGTTGGGCTGAAACTTGGCACTGGAGTCCTGAGCCTTAAGGCAAACATTTGTCCTAGAATTTGTGGGAAGTCACTTGGCTCCTCTCAGCCAGGTGATGGTGAAAGCCATCCAGCCCCCTCTGCACTGGTTCTGTACCACGCAGGTTGGCTCGCTGGAGGCCATGGAATCGCCCAGCCGGCCTGGAGTTGCTCCAGGCCTCCAGGCACACAGCTCAGCACCTCCTAGAAAGCTTCTAGAAGGCTTTGGGACTCTGAGTTATTGGCCCGCACCACAGCTATGCCAGGCCTGTAGATCTACTCTTGTTCCTTCCTCCGAGGGGATGCTACTTGTCTGCCAAGGTCCCCTCAATTCAGGGGATTCTGATGCCATCACAGAAAGAGACCCCGGGGTGTGCAGGCCTAGACACAGCTTGGTTCCGGAGGACCTCGCAAGCACCCCTGAAGCCAGACGTTATTCTCACGCGTCAACTCATCCATTCATCCTTTCAATGTTTCTTTCTTACTCTGTTTCACTAGATTTCCTGTCACTCGTCCATTCACTCAGCTGTGGGAGTTTACAGAGACACAGATACAGATATAGGTTTCCTGTTTACTCACTCATTTAATTAATCCATCCATCATTCACTCACCAGCTTATCCAGTCATCTATCCCTTCGCTTCCCCTGCTATTGATACACTGGCCCACATTATTTAAGGGTCCTAGTGGACCCCTTATCCACTAGGAGTCCATTCTAAGACATTCCTGGGTACCAGATACCACAGACAGTACTGAACCCTGTATATGCTATGTTTTTACCAATACATACATCCTATGACAAAGTTTATTCTATAAATTAGGCATAGCAAGAGATTAACAATAACTAACCATAATAATGTAGCAATTACAATAATTGAATTAGACAATTACAATATCCTATAATAAAAGTTATTTAATACTTACACATTGCTTATTTCTGGAATTTCCATTTTAGATTTTTGGGCCAAGGTTTTTCTTCAGTACCTGGAACCATGGGAAGCAAAACCATGGAGAAGAGGACACTACTGTAGAAATGTGTTTATTAATACACTCCTCCAACACCACTGCCATTGACCCCTTCACCTTATCACTTCCTTCACTCACTAACACGCTCACATCCACAGGAGAAACAGCTCCCTTCCCTTTGTGTACAGACGCTGTACCTCGCTTGAGAATGGGCCTCATCCAGCACCGCTCATCTCACACAGGAGATAAGATGTGAGCTGGAGCAAGCCCCACACAAGAAGAAAGGGATAAGTGGCAGGAGAGACAAAGGATGCCCAAGGCTCTTTGGGCCCAGATGCAGAAGCTAATTAGGGACTGTCTCCCAGGAAGCTCTACCTCAAGTACAGTGTCTTGAGGATGCACCTCTCTCCCAGAGGCAAAGCTAGTGGGGAAGATGGTTCACCCAAGTGCAGAGAAGACCCCCAGGCCAAGGAGGGAACTTAGCTGCCCAGCAAGACAGTAAAGATGGGGTGCTGGAGACCTGGTTGGGCTGGCGGGATCTGAAGCTACAAGATCCTGGACTCGTGTCATGTGACCATGAGTAGCTTACCTAACCTGAGTGTACCCCACATGTGAGGTGCGTGATGACTCCCCACCCCAGGTTGTGCTGAGGACTCTGTGGAATCCAGGAAGGCCAAGGAAGAGAGAGGCCGTTATCTATTCCTCACTGGTCCCCTAAGGGCCTGGATAGGAGCTTGACCGGCCTTGTTCCCTGCTGTCTGTCCAGAGCCAGTACAGGACCGGCACACAGTGGACACTCAGAAAATATCTGTTGAATTTGTGAATGAGTGAACTGGCGTGGGACCTTAAAATGACCTGGCCTACTCATTTGCAAATGCTGCTTCTTTGAAGGGGTCACAGGGTCCCAGAGGAGCTTTGGGGCCATACCCCACTGTAACTAAACACCTCTGTTTTTATCCATTTACACACTTGGCTTTTCTTTCAAAATTTCACTTGCCAAGTAGAATTGTATCAAACCAAAATGCTTCTGCATGGCAAAAGAACTAATCTTCAGAGTGAACAAACACCCCTCAGCATTGGGGAAAATACTGGCAAAATATCCATGATATGCAAGGAACTCCAGAAACTCAATAGCAAAAAACAATAACATATGGACAAAAGACCTAGATGGACATTTCTTATAGAAGATGCATGAGTGGCCAACAGGTATATGAAAAAAATGCTCAGTGTCACTAACCACCAAGGGAAATGCAAATCAAAACCTCCATGACACATCACCTCAGAACTGTTAAATCACTGTCAGGAAAAAGACAAAAGAAAAAAAAATGCCAGACAAGACATGAGAAAAGGGAACACTTTTCATTATAGAAAATGTTCAGTACTCAATTGTTAAAAAAATCAGTTACGAAGGATCCAGCAATCCCACTAGCCCAAAGGAAATGAAGTCAAAATGTCAAAGAGACACGTTCATTGCAGCACTATTCACAGTGGCCAAGAAATGTAAGCCACTGACACGGCCATCAGCTGATGAATGAATAAAGAAAAATGGCATACACACAAGGTGGAATACTATTCAACTATAAAAAGAATGGCCTCCTGCCATTTGTGACAACATGGTTGGAACTAGAGATCATTATATTAAAAATAACCCAGGTGCAGAAAGACAAGTACCACATGATCTCATTTGTGCGTGGAATATTTCAAAAGTTGATGTGGTAGTGAGCAGCACATTTGTTAGTGGAGACCAGGGAGGATAAGGAGAGGGAGAGATCGATGAGCAAAGGTGCACGTAGACTTGGAGAGGAACAAGAAGTTCTGGTGTGCTATTGCACAATAAGTAACCAGACAAGGACAAGGTTCCACTTATTTCAAAAAATCTAGAAGGCAGGAATCTGAACATTCTTCATGCCCTCACCATAAAGAAGTGACCAGTAAGAGACAGGTGTGACTCACATCACACAACGTGTACATGTATCTAATGAGACATCACGCTACTCCATTAATATAGACAGATTTTGGTTTGCAGATGTTAAATAAAGAAAAAAGTTGGATAAGTACAAAAATACAAAACAAAAACGGCTCCTTCTCCCCCCAAAATAAATTTTGATAAAAGGTTAATTTCTAGTTTTAATTAATGCATTAATCTAATTAATTAAAAATTAATTCTCTAGCTTTAAACATATGCATCTGAAGCCCAGAGAGAGGACACAGCCTGCCTAAGATCACCCAACAAGCTGCTGACAGGGCAGAAAGAGACCCAGGCCTCCAGACTCCTGTCTGGGTCTCTTCTCACTTGCCCACTGTCACCTGGCCTTTCGCCCTCCAGCGCTAACCCTCCAGGCTGGCCCCGGCCTCTGGCCCCCTCCTGTTGGCTTTTTAGCAGCTGCCCATGGACTCGAAGTTTCCAGATAGAGGTGGAAAGAATGGTGAAAAGGAGGGAATTAGGCCAAGTCGTGGAGGGCGGGAGGGCTTGGGCAGGTATGTAGTGTCTGCTCAGGTGGAGAATTCAGCTGGAAATCCCACAGGGAGAAAAGCTAACTCCACATGGCCATGTGTTGGGTTTTGAAACCCCATACATTTTTTTAAATCTATAATTATGTGGTACGCACCTAATTAAAATGGACTATAATTGTTGAAATATTTTATTGAAGTCATTTTTGTTTCCAAACGACAGGTTTAACAGATGATAAAACTTGTCTTGTGGTTGACTTGGTCTGCCAAGAACCCCAGGCAGAGAACAGAGGGTGGGGCTGTCGGACAGTCACCCTGTCGGCATGCCAGCATTCTTTGCTAAGCACACCTTCCAAGGCTCCTCTCGGCCCGGTGCCAAGCCCTCCTCGCTCACTCAGGACGGACACAAATAGCCTGGTGGGTGTTCTGTGCATGAGGATGAGGGAGGTCTCCTCTAGGGCTCTAGGGAAACCCTTTGAAATTGTGTTCCCTGGGAACCAGGGCAGCTAGGATCAAAGGAGCTGTTTATGCAAAGGCACAAGGAGAGGACAGTGATCCTCCCTTCCCACCAAACCCACACTTAGATGACCACAGCACCTGGCCTGCACAACACCAGAGCCTGTCCTCACTTCCTTCAGGGACAGAGGGACATCTCTCTAGCAAATCTGAGATGGCAGTTGTGCTTATAGCAGGCTCCTAGTTGATGAGTGCTGTATATACCTCTTGCTAGTATTTACTGCCCACTTTGCAGATGGGAAACTGAGTCACAGATGAAGCCAAAGGTCTAAGAACTTACAGGAGGCAGCATTTTCATGACAGCATCCTGACTTAATTGCTACTCAAACCAAGCGTCTCACCACTCATCACTGAGTAGATTGTCTTGGTTTGGTCCTTGGTTTTTGTCCTTCCTTGGAAGGAAGGACAGGAGGACTCACTCCAGGAGCTGGGGATCTCCTTAGCGTCCATGTGTCTGTCTGTGCATCCTCCTTGCCCTGCCTACCAAGCAGCATGGTGACCTCGACATGCACAGCCCCAGAAGAGCTGGGGACACCGAGAGATTCATCCTGTCTCCTGCCCAAGAATGGGGATGAGCATTCACCCAAGTTCTAACCTTGGTGAGAAGAGAGGGGAGGCAAGCAGGACCCAGCAGGGGGCTACCACTGGTCCCCAGATTGTGCCATCTGCCTTGTCTCAAGTTATTGTCCCAGCCCCTGGTGAGGCAGCCACTGTTCTCCCCAGTGACAGGTGACCAGCAAGGTGAAAAGGCTATGTGACACAGCTAAAAAAAAGCTCCAAAGCTGCAGAAAAAAGAAACATCCCCAGACTCTCCACTTTGTGGTGGCTATGGTTTAAAAGAAAAAAAAAATCCTCTTCTTTCCTTTCTTTGAATTTTCTTTGTCTGCTCCCCTTCTCATCTTCATCCTCCAGCTTTATGTGCTAGTTTTTATTGAGCACTTACTATACACGAGACCCCACTTGTCTTCTCTCCCAAGAAGCAAGGCCATAGAGGGAACAGGAGTCCAGATGCAAAGGCTGGCCAGGTCCAAGCATCCAGGGCGTTGGCACTCTCTTTCTTTCTTTCTTTCTCTCTCCTGTCTCTCTCTCTCTCTTTCTCCACACCCTGCCTCTGCAGGACAGGGTGGCTCCCAAGGTCAACCTGAGAGTGCTGCACAGAAGGGGGAACGTGTGTGCAGAGCCTGGCTGGGGGCCAAGCCCCAGCCCTGCCCTCTCAGAACAGGGACAAGACTTCTCCAGGACTCTCTCTCCCTGACAGCTGTCCAGGAAGGAGATTGTTTGCACAAAGCAGGATGACAGTCTAAATCCCTCCCTGGGGCACTGGTTCCAAATTAAAATGTGGCAGGTCTGATCCCTGCCACCCCACCCACCCTGCCCTGTGAGCACCCTGGTGAGCACTTCCATCTGCTCCCACACCTCCTTCTGCTCAGCTCTCCTCCTCCTCTCCCTCCTGCGTGCTGGAGCTGTCTGTCTGTCTGTCCGCATAGCGTGAGGAGGAATGGAGGTGCCTGCTCTCCAGCTTCATCCCAGGACAGTGGCCTAGGGACAATTACACCTTGCAACTCGTTAAGCACTGAGCAGTCCCCTACCAGCTGTCTCATAGCATTGCATCATTAATCCCAAAGCAAGCCCTCTCCCTGTGCCCATTTAAAAGATGAGGAGATTGCAGGTTGAGCAGATCATGGCCCAAGGTGACAAATGGCCCGGCCACAAGAGAGATGGAATTCCCACTTGTGGCCTCTCACTCTATTTATGGTAAGAACGGCTGCTATTTGGAATGTGTCTCCAGTCCCTGGAGGCTCCCAGGAACAGGAATTTCGAAGACCAGCAGGTAGGAACTACCCAGCACCCCCTACACGTGGGTGAGCCGCAGTCAGAGGTTAGAGAACTGACCAAGGCCCCAGCAGAGCCCTTAGGGAGGTGGGGCCCAGTAGCTTCACCACCCCATCTTTCCTTCCCTTTGGAGGCCCAGGTAAGGAAGAAAGCCAGGTGACCTCTAGCATGGCCCCTTGCCTCAGCACTGTGGTCATTTGGAACATTCGATCTGTCACCAGGGGCCATGGCATTGTAGGATGTTTCACAGAACCGCTGGTCTCCTCTACCCACTACTAGCAGAGATAACTAAAAATGTCTTCCCCACAACTAGCAGAGATAACTAAAAACGTCTCTAGACACTGACAAATGTCCCCGGGAGACAAAATTACCCCCTTCCCAGGTGTTAGTTCTCTGGATGGCATATAGAAATTCAGAAAGAAAATGCCCCAAAGAAAGTCACACAGCACGGCAGGACACGGGCCACACATAGTGTTATTTTTACGAACCACCCCAGCAGCCGGGGGGAGTGTAATGCACCATGAGCTACGGGTCCTGCACGTGGACAGTGAGGCTGCAGAAGTCCTTACTTGGTGTAAGCCTATTTGCCGTCTGCGGACTCAATATTCCCATCTCTAAAGTGGGAAGCCTGAAGCATGTGACCTTAAGACCATCCTGAATCTAGTGTCTCTGATCTCCTCAGGCCCACCATTCTGGGACCAGGGTGATCCCTAGCATGGAAGCTCTGTGCTTTGGGCTCTGCCACCTGAGTTCAGAACCCAGTCCAAGTACTTACTGGCTGGACCACCTTGGGCAGCTCACCTCTCCATGGGCCTGTCTCCTCCTCTGTGAAACCCATGGATTGTAATAGCACTGCTTTACCTAATTGTGCAGCATCACCCAAGAGAATCTATAAAACAGAACAACTGGCACTGACAAAAGCCCTGTAAGAATTTGTTGTCAGCAGAAACCCTGGAAGTGTTTAAACCCACGTGACCCTCTGACCTGACCACAGCCACTGAATCAGATCCGCCAGTGTGTATCTTCTTAATTTCTCCCCCAAATTATCCTGAAGCAGCAGGTCCTCAACCTACATTTAAGGACCCACTGTAAGTTATATGAGCTTCTCTGATGATAGGAATAGTCCACTAATGTTTAAAGGACATGCAGTAGGGAACCCTGAAGGGTACAAAGATGAAAAAGTACTCTTTGCTCTGCTCTCCATCCATCTAACTGGGTGAGAAAAACTCATAAACCCAGTATATAAAAGTGGCACTATACACTTGAACTTTGTGTTCAGAGCCACAAAGAAGTTTGGGACATGTGCACAGTGATATGAGGAGAGAGAATGACCTGCAAGACCATCAAGTGGTGTTGTGAAGGTTGCTGACTACACACAAGTGCCCAGAGAAAAGAGACTTTTGAATTAAAAAAGCTCCATATAGGGCCAGTGGCAGGCCTGGAGATCACTGTTCACCCAGGCTGCCCTGGGAGCACCTCCTCATCCACCAGGGTTAGTTCACCTGCCCTTCTCTGGGGGCTTCCCCCAAGAACCCACAAATAGGGTCAACCAGTCCTCTATTAAAGTCCTACATTTCCCAGACTCTAAATGCTTATTTGGGTCAATGTTCCCCCAACAGAAATGAGTGCTATTATTGTTGTTGTTTTTGTGTTCTCAGCACCAAACATAAGGTCTGGAACAAAGCTTATGCTGAGCAGATACTTGTTGGATGAATGGGTGGATAGATGGATAGATGGATGGGTGGACAGATGGATAAGTGGGTGAGTGAATGGGTGGGTAGATGGATAGGTGGATGAATGGTTAGGTAGATGGATGGGTAGATGGGTGAGTGAATGGTTAGATGGGTGAATAGGTAGGTAAATGGGTGGGTGGGTAGATGGATGGATGGTTGAATGGGTGGGTAGATGGATAGGGTGGATGGATGAATGAGTGAATGGATGATGGGTGGATGGACAGACAAACAAATGAATCCCAATAACCTAAAAAGTTTTTACATGCAGTGGTGGGAAGGACACTACATATCCAATCAAGGGAGCAGGGCACAATCTGGGGTGACTTCTTAGAGCAGGAGGAAATAGATTCTGAAGGATGGATTTGGTTCTGCCAGGTGGGGATGATGATACAGTGTGGAGGGATGAAGGGCACATTCTCCAGCCAATCTCGTGCTAGGAAAATTAGATCAAAAGCCAGTAATGACATGTTGATAGTTGCCATGACAATGTGCTCTTCATTTGGTATGGGATCACAATGTAAATATTCTCATAGAATCAATAGGAAGGCAAGAAGACTCATCCTGCTGTGTCTGGAGAAGCCGTCCTCTGCATTCTGATACATTTGTTCTTGTCCACCAAGATATTCTTCCCACATCTTCCCTGAATGTTGAGCTACTGGAGGACCAGACGCTTGGCAGAAGAGCTCTGAGGGCCAGTGGGTCCTGAGATTCATTGACTCACAGGTGTGTTCACACCACAACCTGGAGTCAGGAACAACCCCATTTAAGGCCTGACATACCTGAACTATGACCTCATCATTTAGGGACTCTCCTTTGAACCAGCAGATTCCATCAAGGGAATCCACCTTTCCATCAGCCCAAAGACAAAGTCTTATGCCTCACAATTACCACGGAGATAGTGGTAAAATATGAACTACATCATCAGTGGGATGCTACATACACAGAGAAACACCCAGGCTGTGGGGAATATTATGCAGAGTGGAAAAGGATGAGGATGAGACAAAGGGTTTTGTCTGTTTTTAGTTTTGTTTGACAGTATTAAGGGTTGAACTCAGGGCCTTGTGCTTACCAGACAGAAGCTCTACCACTTGAGCCATGCCCCCAGGCCTTTTTTGACTTGGTTATTTTTGAGATAAGGTCTTGCTTTCTTATGCCCAGGCCATCACAGACTGTAGTTCTCCTATTTGTGCTTCTCTGGGTAGCTAGGATGACAAGTGCAGCCACCACACTCAGCCATTGGTTGAGATGGGGTCTCGTCGTGAACTTTTTCCCAGGGCTGTCCTTAAAACTCAATCCTCCCAATCTCTGCCTCTATGTCCTATTTTGATGCATGTGGACACTGCACAATGTTTAAATCAAGGTAAATATATCTACCTCCTCACATTTACCATTTCTTTAAGGTGAAAACTGTCAAAATCCCTTCCTCTAACTTTTTGAGCTATATAGTGCAGTATGGTTATCTGCAGTTCCCCTCTGGGAAATAGCACACAGAACTTCTTGCTCCTGTCTAATCATAGAACCCATTGGTCACCTTCTCCCTATTTCCCTCTCCCTGCCATCCCCAACCTCTGGAAACCACCATTCACCATTCTATGCAATCAACTCTTAGATTCCACACGTGAGATCATGGGGTACTTGTCTCTCTCTGCCTGGTTTCTTTAATCTCCAGTTCCATCCATGTTGTTCCAGATGACAGGATTTCATTTCTTTTCCTAGCCGAATAGTATTCCATGGTGTATATGTGCCAGGCAAAGGGTTTTTCACAACATGGGGCAGTTATGCCATCTATTCAACTGGGAAGCTACAAACAAAATCCCTCATCAGTTCTGCCTGGGGTTCTTTCCATTTGCTGATTTGTTTTACTGAGATAGCAATTATTAAAGTAGAACGCTTTGGAGTCTTGTAGGAGATTTCATGTGACTTTGCATGGAGAATTGATACAAATACAGGGACGGCCGGGTCAAAATCAAGTGCGTGATCCACATCCACAAACCAGACTAGAAAGAGGGAGGCCTGTGGCAAGCTGGCTCTGCTTTGAATGGGAACATTATGCCTCTTTTTCTTTTTTTCTCTTTTTGCATTTTTATACTGACATTCTTTTTATATTTTATATTTTATACTGTACATTCTTACAGAGCATGGTGTGAAAATTCAGTACATTCAACACACGTCTACAATGTGGAATGACCACATCAGGGTGACAGATGTACCTATCACCGCAAATGTTTATCATTTGCATTGGGACATTCACAATCCTCCCTCTTTTTTTTTTTTTCCCTTGGCAGTACTAGGGGTTGATCTCAGCACCTTGCACTTGCTAGGCAGATAGTCTACCACTTAGGCCATGCCTCCAGCCCTTTTATTCTGTAGTTATTTCTCAGGTAGGGTCTCAAGTTGCCCTTGGTTGGCCTCAGACCTCAATCCTCCTATCTATGGCCTCCCACATAGTTGGGAAGACAGGCACTCATCACCACGATTCCACTGTTCATGAACGATGGAACCTTTGGCCTGGCACATCTGCACCTTGATCTCTTGTCATAGCATGGGGATAGCTTCCTTCTGCCCACTCAGGGAACTGTTTCCAGCAGCAGGAGTCAGGCACCATGATGCGTGAGGGGTTGAGAGTGACTGTATGTGTGACACCTGCACAGTCCAGGTGCCCACTCAGTGGGCAGAGCGGAGTTTCTCAGCTGTGGGAGACAAAGGCAGCAGCTTAGGCGGCTTCTGAAGAAGCAAGGATTTGAAGGTCATTGAAGGATCTTGGATGGTCAGAAGCCCCCCATGCCCGGGAGAACCAGAAGTGGTCAGATTTCTAAGACACCCAGCAGGGGTCTGGAACCCAGCAGATGGTGAAAGAAAAGAAAAAAAAGGAAAGGGGGGAGGAAGGAAGGGAGAGAAGAACAAGAGAAATATTAGCGTCCAGATCTGCCTCAAAGCCCCTGCCTTGGCCAAAGCAAAGCTGACACCACTTCTTCACCACCTGCCCCCCTCACCCCCAGGAGACCCCTTGTCCTCTGCCCACTCTGTGTGGTCTCAGGGGAATGTGATCACAAACCTCGCTTCCCCACTCACCTCCCGAGGGGCCTTGTTCCTCTGGACGGCTGGCTGCTCCCCTCTGGTGTGTGACGCCCTGCTCACTGAAGAGACACACTGGCATTCCCTAGCTTCATATTTAAATTCCTATTCATGCCATTTTACAGTGGCCCCTTTCATTCCCACCCGCGGTATGATTTTGTTTCTAATTTATGGAACACATTTGTAATGGATGAATTAGAGAAAGGAAGTGTTGTTAGAAAGGTCCCAAGGAGCAAGCTGCTTTTGTCTGAAGACAGAGAGAGTAAGTATAAAGGAAGGAGAGCGCTTGGGGCAAAGAGAACTGGGTCTAGCCAGAACTGACTCTTAAAATGCTGTGTGACCTTGGTCAGGGGACTTAACCTCTCTGGGTCTCGTGACTCTTTCAGGGGTGGTTTCGCAGTCTCATCCAATAGTTCCTCTTGTGAATTAGGTATGGCTGTTACTGTAACAGGAGAAGCACCCCTGTAGGGACTTGGCCCCATACCCACCCCATCTCACTGGGGCTTCAGCTGCCAGGCCCCTTGTTCCAAAAGCTGCAGAAGGCCAGTCTGTTCCAAAACAGCTGGCCACAGCTGCCCAGAGCTGAGATCTGCAGTTGCTTGGCCCAATGCCCTGGAAACTGAGAGACTGGGCACAGGGGCAGGAGTCAGGAACAGAGAGGAAGCTGAAGACACTCCTGAAGGAATGGAAGGCGGCTCACTGCCCTCTCCAGCCTCAGTTTCCCAGCTGTGAAGAGCAGACAGTCCTCCCCCTGCCCCACCCCGCCCCACACTACACATGGATAGTGAGGAAGAGTCAGGATGATAGGGGGGTAGTCCAGAGGCAGCCTGATGGAGAGGCATCTGTAGAAGGGCGCCCTCAAAAGTTCAGCCCACACAGCCCCTCCCAGCTTCTACTAATGCATGGGCCTCCTCCCTTCACCTTAGTGCCAAGCTCAGCAACATCTACACCTCTCACTTTTCTTATCCAGAATAAAATGCAAGTGCTGGTCTTCTAGGCAGGCTGTGCCCAGCTAGATCAATGCCCATAGAAATGGCCATTTAAAAAGGGCTTCCTAGTACCTCAACATTATAAACGCTATATATGACAAACCTACAGCCAGCATTATACTTAACGGAGAAAAACTGAAACCGTTCCCTCTAAAATCAGGAACTAGACAAGGATGCCCACTATCTCCACTCCTATTCAACATAGTACTGGAATTCCTAGCCAGAGCAATTAGGCAAGAAGAAGGAATAAAAGGAATACAAATAGGTAAAGAAACTGTCAAAATATCCCTATTTGCAGACGACATGATCTATACCTTAAAGACCCAAAAAACTCTACTCAGAAGCTTCTAGACATCATCAGTAGCTATAGCAAGGTAGCAGGATATAAAATCAACATAGAAAAATCATTAGCATTTCTATACATTAACAATGAGCAAACTGAAAACGAATGTATGAAAACAATTCCATTTACAATAGCCTCAAAAAAAAAATCAAATACCTAGGTGTAAACCTAACAAAGGATGTGAATGACCTCTACAAGGAAAACTATAAACTTCTAAAGAAAGAGATTGAGGAAGACTATAGAAAGTGGAGAGATCTCCCATGCTCATGGATTGGTAGAATCAACATAATAAAACTGTCGATACTCCCAAAAGTAATCTACATGTTTAATGCAATTCCCATCAAAATCCCAATGACATTCATTAAAGAGATTGAAAAATCTACCGTGAAATTTATATGGAAACACAAGAGGCCACGAATAGCCAAGGCAATACTCAGTCAAAAGAACAATGCTGGAGGTATCACAATACCTGACTTCAAACTATATTACAAAGCAATAACAATAAAAACAGAATGGTACCGGCAAAAAAACAGACATGAAGACCAGTGGAACAGAATAGAGGATCCAGATATGAAGCCACACAACTATAAGCAACTTGTCTTTGACAAAGGCGCTAAAAATATACGATGGAGAAATAGCAGCCCCTTCAACAAAAACTGCTGGGAAAACTGGTTAGCAGTCTGCAAAAAACTGAAACTAGATCCATGTATATCACCCTATACCAAGATTAACTCAAAATGGATCAAGGATCTTAATATCAGACCACACACTCTAAAGTTGATACAGGAAAGAGTAGGAAATACTCTGGAGTTAGTAGGTATAGGTAAGAACTTTCTCAACGAAACCCCAGCAGCACAGCAACTAAGAGATAGCATAGATAAACGGGACCTCATAAAGCTAAAAAGCTTCTGTTCATCAAAAGAAATGGTCTCTAAACTGAAGAGAACACCCACAGAGTGGGAGAAAATATTTGCCAGCTATACATCAGACAAAGAACTGATAACCAGAATATATAGGGAACTTAAAAAACTAAATTCTCCCAAAACTAATGAACCAATAAAGAAATGGGCAAGTGAACTAAACAGAACTTTCTCAAAAGAAGAAATTCAAATGGCCAAAAAACACATGAAAAAATGCTCACCATCTCTAGCAATAAAGGAAATGCAAATTAAAACCACGATAAGATTCCACCTCACCCCTGTTAGACTAGCCATCATCAGCAACACCACCAACAACAGGTGTTGGCGAGGATGCGGGGGAAAAAGGAACTCTCTTACACTGTTGGTGGGAATGTAAACTAGTACAACCACTCTGGAAAAAAATTTGGAGGCTACTTAAAAAGCTAGACATTGATCTACCATTTGATCCAGCAATACCACTCTTGGGGATATACCAAAAGACTGTGACACAGGTTACTCCAGAGGCACCTGCACACCCATGTTTATTGCAGCACTATTCACAATAGCCAAATTATGGAAACAGCCAAGATGCCCCACCACCGATGAATGGATTAAGAAAAAGTGGTATCTATACACAATGGAATTTTATGCAGCCATGAAGAAGAACGAAATGTTATCATTCACTGGTAAATGGATGGAATTGGAGAACATCATTCTGAGTGAGGTTAGCCTGGCCCAAAAGACCAAAAATCGTATGTTCTCCCTCATATGTGGACATTAGATCAAGGGCAAACTCAACAATGGGATTGGACTTTGAGCACATGATAAAAGCAAGTGCACACAAGGGAGGGGTGAGGATAGGTAAGACACCTCAAAAACTAGCTAGCATTTGTTGCCCTTAACACAGAGAAACTAAAGCAGATACCTTAAAAGCAACTGAGGCCAATAAGAAAAGTGGACCAGGAACTAGAGAAAAGGTGAGATCAAAAAGAATTAACCTAGAAGGTAACACACAGGCACAGGAAATTAATGTGAGTCAACTCCCTGTATAGCTATACTTATCTTAACCAGCAAAAACCCTTGTTCCTTCCTATTATTGCCTATACTCTCTCTTCAACAAAATTAGAAATAAGGGCAAAACAGTTTCTGCTGGGTATTGAGGGGGTGGGGGGGAGAGGTAGGGGGCGGAGTGGGTGGTAAGGGAGGGGATGGGGGCATGGAGGAGAAATGACCCAAGCCTTGTATGCAGATATGAATAATAAAATAAAATAAAAATAAAAAATAAATAAAAATAAAAAGGGGCTTCCTGTTTGCCACAGGTGGGTTTGGGTGTGACTACATGTACCAAAATGTCTCCAGCAGATTGCCACAGAGGATCCGCATGGGTACAAAAGGCCAATGTGTGCTCCTAGGCCATGTCCCAGAGCACAGAGGGAGCCCAGTTGGTCTCCAGCCTTCTTTCCACAGATGGGAGAGACCCACCACCCATGAGAACTCAGGCCTTTCTACCTGCAGGCTCCTTCAGGGAAATGCCCAGTCCCTTTGGGGTTTCCCCTTCTCCACCCCAGGGAGGGTCTGAGCCACCAGGAGGGAGGGGATCGAGCTTATCCTGGCTTCAGGGAAGGATGGGTACTGCCCACATTGATTCCACTGGCCTTACCATTGACCCCTGAGTCCCTCCTTATTTCCAATTGAGGTATCTGTGGACCATGGTTGCCTTCCTCCTGTCCTTTTCGTTCACAAGATCAGTCCTGGCCTGGGGTCCCCCAACCCTCTCCACCGTAGCCCCTGCACCTCTGGGCACACAGGGCGTCCTGGAGCTTCCAAGACAGGAGCCATATGGGGTCTGCTAGACTATGAGGTCCAAAGACCTCTGGTGAGCTGCTCCTTGCTCTGTAGCCAGCCATGGTCTCGCCTCCCCTCCAGCACCCTGGAGAGAAGCAGTGTCCAGATTCTCTCGCTTGCCCCTCACACTGACCTGGGCTTGCATTTTCTGCTGCCACCAAAAGTCACTCAGAAGAGGGGCAAGCACATTATCTGGGCAGACACAGGCTCAGCTACAGAACCATTATTACAGACCTTATAATAATACTGTGCATGAATATATCACCTATAATATGATAGTGTGTGATAGAATGTGATAGTCTGCCTCAGTGGCCTGCTGGACTGGAGGCATAATGAGACCTTGCAATGGAGACATTTGTCCAGGCTCACAGAGTCACAACTTAGAAAACAAGGCCTCTTCCAATCTCCTGCCCTAGTCATTGGCCCTTGCATGCTCATCCTGGGATCCCCAGCAAACAGCAATGACAAACACCCCAAGCCCTCTCTGTGCACTGGGAAGTTCCCCCTTCCTCCACTCACACGGGGGTCTGTGCAAATCCTCCACCACCATCACAGTTAGCAGAAGTGACCGAAATGGATCTGTGAACAGCCTACAGGCAGAAAATGAGACATAAGATCATATCGGCCCTTCTGACACTTAAAGTAAAATTTTATATGAGCAATATAGTCTCGCCCTGATTGCCATGCAGTATAATTTTATTCTGGCTTTTCTGGGCCTGCTGAACCCCTGCTCTTTCAAGTGTTCAAACGCTCTGCTTGCCAAGATAAATGATTGTAATTGACAGGGCATTGTCAATCTATAGCGAAGCTGATTTCATTAAGCATGCCAAGGACCAGCTCTGGGGGCAGGTAACAGTGTGGAGAGGGGTTTGATCTCCTCCTCTCCCTGTAGTACAGTCCACACTGGCACCAGAGGCTGGAGGGCACGAGAACAAAGGGAGCGTGATGTCTCTGAATTCCGATCTTTCCCTTTGAAATGAGGCATCCGGGATGGCCAATGAAACCGTGCAAACGGATTTCTGGCTGCATTTGATGTTAAGCCTCTAGTGTCAAGCGCCAGGTCTATCAGTTGTCTCGCCGCCCCCCCCCCCACTCCACCTTATTTTCTTTCTTCCTCCTGCTCCCCTTGTCTTTCCCCCTTCTCTGGATGGCCTGGTGGGGAATTTGTCCTTTCATAACTAATTTCTCAAGTTGGTGAATAGTTGTGGGCTTGCCTTGACATAAGAAGAGCCAATTAAGTCTGTAGGAGTGAGAGCTGCTCTTGGGTCTGTAACGGAATTAGTCTTATGCAGATTAAGACCCAGACTTGCCGCGCTTCAGTCTCTGATCCTCTGTTGATTAAGGCATCTCTGTACATGAAGTCTCCTTTCTATCCCTTTTTACCTACAGAGGGAGTTGGACAGAAAGTTCAAGGTCTGGAGCCTTGTCCTGAGTCACCTTGGCCACACATCCCTGACATGGAGCTAAACTTTCATCTCGAGCTGTTAGCCCAGCCCTCCCTTAGGACAGAAGTATATGCCATTCTTGCTGGTGTCCTGAGCTGTTCTCAGGCAAAGGGATCACCATTAGTTTGTGGAACCCCAGGGGAATTGGTGTGGCCATTGCCTCGTCCTGTGGCTCAGCGTTGTGGCTGATTCAAACTCCACGGCGTTCTGGTAAGACAAGACTATGGAGATGGTGAAGAGCTCAGCAGTTGCCAAGACTGAGTGGGGAGACGGAAGGGATGAATAGGCAGAGTGGGGGGAAGTTTTAGAGCAAGAGATCCGTGCAGGATGCTCTGTTGGTGAACACATGTCACTGTACATGTGACACATCCATAGAATGTATCTCAAAAGTGAACCCTGCTGTGAATTGAGGGTTCCAGGAGACAACAATGCATCCCCAGAGGCTCACCAAAGGGGGACAGACATGCTGCTTTTGTGGGATGTGGGTAGTGGGGAAGACACATAGGAAATCTCTATGCCTGCTGCTCAGTTTTGCTGTGAACCTAAAACTGCACCAAAAAATCAAGTCTATTACACAGGTGATTTTGGAGAATGGATGGGACATTCCTGGGAGTGGAATTCTCCCAGGGAAAATGAGCTTCTCATTCTCATCCACATTGGGAAGAAATCAGACAACAAGGAAAGAAGGACCAGGACAGCCTGAGGCTGGAGAGGAAAGTGACAGTTTGGTTCTCTGAGCCTCAGGGAGGTGGGTGCAGTCTGATTCATGGGGGCTGAGAGGAGGCATCTCCTTTTGGGGGTATGAAGGGACCCCAGGATCCATAGCAAGAGGGGAGACTTTACTGACAACTGAAGGATGGCGTCACCCGGGAATGCCATCCCTAGTGCCTGCTCATTAGTCTCCATGTTATTCCTCCCTCCTCAG
The DNA here is from genome assembly GCF_047511655.1 of Castor canadensis. Taxonomy (NCBI): domain Eukaryota; kingdom Metazoa; phylum Chordata; class Mammalia; order Rodentia; family Castoridae; genus Castor; species Castor canadensis. Next base: position 11,166,244 of record NC_133388.1, on the reverse strand, counting down.
GCCTCTGCACTGGGGAAGGCTCAACCTAACCCAGGAGTCCTCTTCCAGGGCTGGGCATAGGGGGGGCTCACAGCGAATAAAAGGGTTGTTCCAGACAAGTTGCGATGCCAGAGAGTACAAGGCCATGGGAGCCCTTTGCACAGATGTTAGGGAAATTCAGATGAATGACAGGAGCCCTTTCAGCAGCATGGAAAGAGGCAGGTGCCACTGGACCCTGAAAATTAAAAGTTAACATAACTGCTGGGAGTGGTGACTCATGTCTAGAATCCCAGCTACTCAAAAGGTAGAGATTAGAAGGATCACAGTTCAAGGACAACCTAAGCAAAAAGTAGCAAAACTTCATCTCAATGTGCAAGTCAGGCATGTTGGTGTGGGCCTGTCATCCCAGCTACTCAGGAGGCTATGGATAGGAGGATTGCAGTCTGAGGTCCTCCAGAGTCACAAACATAAATTCTACCTGAAAAATAATTAAAGCAAAAAAGGTCTGGGGGTGTAGTTCAAGTGGTAGAGCACCTGCATAGCAAGTGCCAGGCCCGTTCAAACCCAAGTATCACAATAAAAAAGTTAAAATGACCAGACACATGCAACACCTCCCCATTCTGAGGTTGAAGGTAAAATACCGAAAAAGGTATAAACTCACCTGGGCTGGAGACAAACCTGAGAAGATGAGAGAGTTCAGCAAGCCCTGCACAAAGAAAGCGAGACAGCAGGACCTAGCAAAGCCCAACAGAAGAGATCCCAGAGCAGAGCTCCACAAGGCCATTTGCAAGGAGGATCACCTGAGGGACCCAGAAAGGCTCAGGCACAGGTTCTCATGCAGGCAAAGTCAGGAGCAGGAAGTGCAAGTAAAAACAAAAGATAAAGTGAACTCCCCCTATAAACAGAATAAAAAAATGAATATCAACATAGAATTCTATACCCTGCTAAGCTATCCCTGCAGGGTGGGAGTAGAATAAATGGTGAGAGAAGAAAGTCATTTTATATATATATATATATATAGGGAAGTTTATGTTTGTACAATGAAAGCAGTAAATAAATAAGAAGGATGGGTAAGCGATACTACTCAACCCAGGACAGCCCCAGAAAGCCACAACGCTCAATGGAACCCGCAGTAATTTGTCTAGATGATAGCAGAATGGAGGATTTGAGAGGTAAGATGATCTGGGGAAAGGAAGTGAGAGTCCATGGATTTTCACTTATTCTTTTTGTTTTTAATTTATTCTTGAGAATTTGAAATACCTTACAGTAGTCATTACAGTGCCCTACTTGGCTGTGAAATGCAGTATTTACAGAGTATTTACAGAGCCATAATAAAGCCAACATGATATGTTTCATGACATTTTCATCTTCTAGGACCATTTTATGGACAAAACATGATAGGCTTATGTTTACAAAATAAAAAACTGTTACCAATCTTCACAGTAGAAAAACAAATTACAGTTGTTAGAAATGAGAAATAGAAGAGAGAAAAGAGGCCAGGAGAGGGCTGGAGTGAGAATGTGACCACCTTATAACTAGGAACTCAAACATGATCATAAATAGTTTCCATAAGGGATTTTGATTTGCAAATACAGCTAACAGAGAAAATAAAAAGTGTGTGTGTGTGTTTGTGTCTCTGTGTGTGTATTGTACAAAATGAGTTGGGAACAGGAAGAGATGAAGGTGATGGTCCATGGTCCAAATGAACAAATTCTTGATTCTTCATCAGTCAAAAGTAACATTATTAGGGCTGGAGATGTGGCTCTAGCAGTAGGGCGTCTGCTTTGCAAGTGTGAATCCCTGAGTTCAAACCCCAGCCCCACCCCTCAAAAAAAGTAACATTACTGGCATGTGTATGAGCAGTTGAAGTTAATCATCAGAAGGAAAACAAGCAAGCAATAATAGCTAATGGAATTAAAAGTGATTTACTCAGAAAAAAGGACTATAGAGATTTCATCAGAAATCTATCTCTACGATATGATATTTTATTCACATGTAGATCTTCAATAAATATTTTAGACATCATTTTTTGCTAAGTTTGATCTCCTATTGCAGTTATAGAAAAGTACTTTTTGAGATATGAACACCCACCCAAAGCCTGCCTTCGGGGTTCAGTCACTTGCTGACATTTTTTATTAAGTTCTTACTAAGATCAAGGACATTTGTGATACTGATCACAAAGGCTCACTAGACTCCACTTCTGTCCTGAAGGTACATGTGGGGCTATTCCCCACAAGAAGGCACAGAACCCTTTGCAGACACTGGTACCCTTTGGCACACCTGGGTCTTAATCCATGAGTTATGGAATGCTCAAACAACAGAAGTTTGGAAATGTTACAGCCCGTATCTTTCACTTTCTCTGCCTCTGTCACCTAAGTAAGCCATCTCTCTTATCTGGGCCTCACTGTTTCCAAAGCTGAAATAGTAGGTTTTAAATAGTTGGGGTGTAAGGGACCAGCCTTGGTTGCTGGGGCTAACTGGTCAGCCACTCTCCCTTCTCCCCCCAAGCAATGGGGAGGAAGGCAGAAGAGGCAAGTGAGTGATTGACAGTAAAGAAAACTGTTCAGGCATCAGAGTGCAATCCACAGCGCACACCTGAGGAGTCATGCAGCAGCCTGTGAAGCAATCCAATGTGGTAGAAAGATCCTGGGCCTGGGGGTCTGGAGACCCAGGGTACAGTTCCAGCTCTGCCAAAGCTGTTCTGGGTGATCCTGAACAAGTTACTACAGCTCCATGGCCTTCAGTGTCCTCAGTTGGAAGATTAAAGGGTTCAACTAGACAATGCCCGAAGTCCCTTCCAGCTCTGACATGCTCTTGTTCCATGATTGCATGACCACCAAATCAAATTAAAATCAGAGCTTTGCGTCACCCTGTATGCTGGCGAAGAAAAGTCACACACCCAAGTGTACATGAAAAAGCCTCCGACAGTGGGTCGCTCAGCTTTCTCTGGTTGTTGTTGTTGGGTTTTTTCTTCTTTCCTGAGCTTATCAGCCATGATCAAGGGCTCCTTCTCCAATACAGGTGCTTATCTGCCCGCTGAGGCCAAGGGCGCATCTTAGCAACTTGCAGCTTGTGAGGCAATGCAGGCGTTTCTACCACTGTTAAGCCACCACCTCTGGCTACAGCAAGGCGTTGTCTGATAAACAAACTTGCTCCACACACGTCTGCCTGGGAAACAGAAACTGCCTCCAGCCCACTCCTGCCTGCCTGCTGAGGTCTGCACCCAGCCATCTGCAGGTGGGCTCAGAACAAGGAGGGACAATGGAGCCTTCCAAGATGCTGTCAGGCTTAGTTACAACATGGATGGCAAATGTGGCTTCTGTGGGTGGGTTTCCTGAGCACCTGGACTCAGGGTCCAAGTGTCTCAGAAGTCAGAACAGAACCCTGCTACTTGGTCAGTGTGGGGATCCCCTGAGAAACAAAGGCTGGACTTGTTATCAATGTGTCAGGGAGAAAGGAGCCCACAACTCTGACTGCTTCTAAAGACTAGGGTGACTCAGTCTTTCAAGGAATTGTTCCTGAGACCTGACATTCACTGGGCATTGGGGAATCAAAGGAATGAATGAGTCTCCCATCTATGAGTTCCCAGTCTGGTGGTGACAGAGAATGGGCACAGAAAGGACATCATTGTGACACCTTATTCTTTAACTTAGCTCACGATATGAAATTGAATATCCATTGTGCCTAGGCACCATTCCTGATACAAGAAAAAAATCAGGAGGACAAGATAGGAAAAATGTCCAATAGCTCAAAGCTTAAACAACTATCCCCTGACCATCTTCCAAGAATAATGGCCATTATTTGACATGCCTCCCAGGGTACTGGGCAATTTGCTCCATGTCTTGTGTGTGTTAGCTCAATTCACCCTGATGGTCCAATGAGGAAATGGCCTCAATTCTGCCCTCTCTGCAGATGAGTGAATCAAGGGAACCTTGCCATCAACCTCTCAGACAGTGTGTGAAGTGACATTGGATAAACTTGCTGGTCTCCAAAGCCTGGTTTCCTTTGCTATAATGTCCAGCCTTGGCCCAGTCTTTCCTAATCCAGGAAGGCCATTTTCCACTCTTGCTTTCAACCTGCTCCTCTGCCTTTGTTCCCTCACTGGAGGAATCACATCAGCCACATCAGCCAGTAGCAGGAGGGCTTGCTGTAGTAACAAGCAAGTCCAGAAACTCACAGGCTGACACAAGGACTTCCTTCTCACTAATCTCCATAGCAACATGGCAAGGCAGGCATGTTTTGCTTCTAGTCACTGGAGCAACCAAGCTGGTAAAGTCTCAACATGTGCTTCCTTGGTCACCAAAACAAGAGACTCATAGAGCTGGAAACTCTCACTTCTGCTCTTCAATCCCCCAGCCCAGCAGTAGCTTAGTAGTTCAACTTGCAGCCCATTGGCCAGAGGAGACCACATGGCCACACCTGACCACAGGAGAGAAGCCTGGATCTCCATCATAAGCAGGAGGGATGTGACTTTTCACCCAGGTCTCCAAAGGTAAAATCCTTGTCCTCACAGATTGCTAAATACTCTTCACCTTTGCTGGAAATTAGGAGAAACAGACTGACTCTGAAGTCCCACAGATGTGTAGGGTTTGTGACACTGTTCCTTAACTTCTTTGTGTCTTTTCTGTAAAACGAAGACAGTAATGATTGTGTCACAGGGCTATGGAGCATGTAACACATGCTTGTCACTAACTTGGGTCCTTCCCCTTCCGTCCCACCCCATGTCTTATCAACCCTATGGCTAGTGTCTGTCACTGACACTACCACAACAACCTCGGGTCCTTGTCCCTCCAGTCTATTCTGGTCGTCTTCCTGAGCCACATATCTCAGTTTTGTGCTCCCGTGCTCTTAATAAGCCTACAATTCTTGGTGACATTTTTCTCTCATCCTCCTCATCCTCCGTACACATAGAACAATTTCCCATTCCCTGACGCTTCCCTGACTTGATACCTGTGCATCTTTGACTATATATTCCTTTAGGTTGAAAGGGTACTTTCCTACTTCACCTGGGTAACTCATACTCATACTTCAAAACTCAGTTCACATGTCACCTCTCCTGTGGAGGTTTACCCAGCTATTCCAGCTATGCTGATTACCCTTCAGCAGCTGCTAAACGCTTTCTGTTCCTGGAATTCTGGCATCAGCAGTGCAACCCATTGACACAATGAAAGCTTCCTCCCCCAGTCCTCATTACCAAGGGGCAGAATGGGAAGCTCCCACAGACAGCTGGCCAAGCCTTTGACGTTGACCTCAGTTTTCCACAAGCTTGCTTTGTACTCTTGGATAAGTCCTGCCCCTACTGTAGCTATCCATTGGAGGGACTCGCCCCTTTTAGAACTGCCATAGAAATATTTCTGCTTCTTCATCTTGCCATCCACCCAGGGCCTTGCATACCTAAGAATCCACTGGCCCCAAGGTGACAGACTTTGAACCCTCCTTCCCACTCTTCCCCACTGCAAACCCTTCACGCACTGATACCTTATAGAAAACACTGGTGTCTCATGGCAGAAGTCACACACATGAATGGAGCAGCACAGCTGGGGAAAATCATTCCATCCCCAGTGCACCCCATGGTGGGAGCAAAGGCTTTTATACTTGTGCCCTTATGTTGTGGCACCTGGCTCTGCAATGGCACTTCATGTCAATCTGCACAATTCCTTTCAAGTTGTATTCAGTAGATGAGGACACCCAGGTATGTAACGGGGAAGCAACTTAGCTTGAGGTCCCCTCATAATTTTAGGTCGGGGCAGAAGTCCTTCTAGTTTCCAAGTTCTTTTGTGCAGAATCGCATAGGAACACATGTCACGCAGCGTGGTGGGAATCCACGGGGTTGGGGGTAACTAGGAAGTGGGGGGCATGCAACAGAGTCAGCTCAACCGCCCAGGGAAATGAACCTGATCCTTATCTAGCAGCAAAAACAGATGTCCAAAAACACACCACTATCACTGGGGTGGGGGGCAGTGCTGATAGAGCTGAGCAATACAGTGCATGACACTGTTTATGAAAATGCTCAAACACAAAAACAATGTATTTTACGTATCTATTATATATACATAGGCACTTATACGTAAAATACTTTATGCAGCTTGTAAGGAAGGACATTAAATTCAAATGATGGCTACATCTGTAGGAAACAAAATGGACCAGTGTAAGAATAGTGGTCACTGGAGGATGCTGTAGGAAGCTGGAGGCTGTACCGTCTATAAGCTCTGGTCACTTCTAAAGTATCTCGTGACTTGCAGAACAGTGACTATATATATATATATATATACACACACACACACACATACATATATGAAAATATGAGAAAAAAACCACTGGTTAATTCTGAAGGAATAAAAGTGATGGTAAATTGTTTTTGTATATTTTTCTTTTGCAGGCAAATATCCCCCAAAACACTACGAAAAAATTCTGCTTTCAATTAACCAATGAATGGATAAAGAAAATGTGATTTAAAAAAAACACAGTGGAGTCTTATTCAGTCATGAAGAAGAATGAAATTATGCCATTTGCAGGAAAAATGAATGGAGCTAGACATCATCCAGTTAGGCAAAATAAGCCAGACAGAAAAAGACAAGTATGGCATTTTCTCTCTCATATTCTGAATCTAAAAATGAATGAACGCAGGTTGTTTGGGAGTGGGTACCAGCAGGAGGCGGGGTGGGTGAAAGAAGAGACTGAAGCAGGGATAAACATGGTCAAAGTATGTCACACACACATGTATGAAAGAATAATAGAGGGGGTGAAAATATTTTTTAATTCTTGTTTCATATCCCATCTCTACTGCTAACAAATGGGAACTCTTGAGAATGTCCTTTCCTCCACCTGCCTCAGTTTCCCTCTTAGTGACCAGAAGGGCTGAGATGGTCAGGCACTCAGGTTGGCTTCCAGTTCTCAGCCCTATGAACACTGCACACAGGAAAGCAGGGCTTTCCCTAGCCTGGTAATCTCCCTTTCCAGCCAGATTGAAAATAAACCAAATACTTTCACATGGAAGAGGAATCAACTGATGAAGGAAGGAAAAGGGAGAGGAAAGGAGAGGAGTGAGGGGAGAGGGAAAAAAAGAGGAAAGGAAGGGAGGGAAGGGGAGAGGAAAAGGAAAGGAAGAGGAGCAGAGGGGAGGGGAGGAGAGGAGAAGGGAGAGGAAGAGCTAAGGAAAGGAAAGGGTAGGGAAGCAAAGCAAAGGAAAGGGACAGAAAGGGAAGGGAAGGGAAATGGACAAAAAACAATCAATTTGGTGTCCACGTGGAGAAGTAGCCACAGGGTTTGATGCACCTAACACAAGCGTCTCCACGTGATGCTCCTCCTCTGGTCTGTGCACACATGTGCACACACATCTCATGGCGTGACTTAACTCAAGCTTGTGTCCACTGGATGGCCCCTGGTGAATTCTGCTGTAGTGTCGCAATCGGGGAGGTCAAACCAGTTCAGCCCTTGGCAATCACCTTTCTCTGGACTGCTACTTTCAGTGTCTTTAACCCTTCTTCCAAGGGCACAAAGGCAGAGTCAGCAGGCTTCCCCAGCTCATAAGTCCAGATCTCTTCCCACGCTGCCATTCTGTGAGGTCAGACTAAAAGCCCTCCCATAAAACACCACAAGGCAGCTATAGTCTAGTGGGATCCAAGTTGGCACTAGCTGAGTGTCAGGCAGGGAACAGACTGGACTCTTGCCCCCATAATAAGGGAAACCCATGCCCCATGCTGCTGATTGACATGTGCTAAGCACACCAGCTGCTTTGTATCAAGGTGTTGTGACAACTGGATGTCACAGGCTCAGAGTGGGCTCCCCAGTCCAAACGCTGCCAGGCCAGGAACCAGGTCCAAAATCAAGGCTTTCTTTCTGAGCAAAGTTGCACAGCAAAATGGGAAGTTATGTGAGGACAGTACTCTTTCCATCCAAAGCATGCTTAGTGCTCCTCCCAGGCAAGGGGAAGCAAGCAACCCATCATTTGCGTTTGTAGGAGCAAGAATGGGCCTTTGGAGTCCCCAGGCAAGCCTGTGCCATCTTTTGCCTTCTCCATCTGTAAAGAGGTACACAGATGCCCATGTCACAGTGCTCTTCCTCAGAGGATGAAGGAAACGGGCAGGTGTAAGAGCTTCCACAGCCCAGAAGGACGCAGCAAGTCCTCCCCCTGCAGGTCAGCCTGCCATCGCTCACTGCTGCTCCTGGCCTGTCCTCTCCTGAGGGCTAAGACAGACAGGCACGTCCCAGTGAGAAGCAAACTTGATGCTCTGTGCCTTGGGTTGAGCTCTGCCCGTGGAGTCTGTTGCAGGATGTGGTTGGCCAGAGTGGCGAGGCACCTAGAAGAAGGCTTTCCCAGAGGCCTTTGCAGCAAAGCCACAAGTTAGAGAGACAATTAACTGTCTTTGCTCTCTTTTCATCATGCAGACTCAGAGAAACCAAAAGAGAAAAAGCCATTCTCTTCCAAAAGCACTCTTCCTTCTCATGAAAGGTTAAGCATGGAAATTATTAGGCCTGGAAGAGAGTCCTTCTGTGCCAACCTTGAGATCTCACCAGGACATTGGACAGTTTGCTTTGAGAAAAGAATCTGACCTCCTTTACCAGTGTGCCAGACAGTCCTCTCGGTATTAGTAAAGCATAAATCCTCGGGTCAAGGAGGAAAAACAAAATAGCATAGAAGGGCTGCTTGGACATCAAACCCATCTTAGAAAATAGCACTTGGATGAGCTGCATGTGAGTCCGAAACATGCAGCTTAAGATCCCCCAACGCACAGGAGCTTGGCAAACTAGCAGAGAAATAGCCAAAGGGTGGGGGGGGAGGAACACTTGGGGTTTTGCCAAACCCCAGCACTAGAAAAGATTTTGAACTGTGGCCTGGCTTCCCAGCCACCAACTCTGCAACTCAAAGCAGACTCTGAGTGCCTATGAGAAAAGTTAGCAGGAAGGACTGGCAAAGCTCCCCTGAGTGATCCACCCATCTACCCACTCATCTTTAGAAAGGGAAGAGACACAGCAGTCTCCCACTTCAGCGCTCCTCTTTCTCTTTCTTGTTATCCCCATAGCAGTATGGTTTTGGGGAGCAAATGACTCCTAAGTGACAGAGAAGACAAGCTCCACACACTTGGACTTGATTGAGCTCTTCTCTGTGTGTTTCTCCACCAGCAAGTTCATGTCTCCTTTCCTGTTCTCCGTGCAAGACTGGACAGTTTGGCAGTTGGATGGGCCATGCTTGAAGAGGCTGGCTCTTGAAAAGTAGCAGAGGTAGGTGGTGGGAACAAATCCACCCAGAGCAGGCACAGAATCACAGCAGCATCCTTAGGGACACTGTTCACTGGGGACAGTGAACAGACTCTCTTTTTTGGAGATTAACTCAAAAGAGATGTAGGAGACAAGAGTCCCAGATCTTACTGTGTGCCGAGGCAGGTTCCCTGGGAAACAGACAGTGAGTGCAGGCTTATGGAGGTGTACCCTTGGGAATAGTCCCCCTGTTTGGGGAGGGAGCGGGAGAGAGAAGGACTAAACAGAGAAGAATTGGAAATTTTGAACTTATAAGTCAGATGTAAGCAGAGAGAAGTCGATCTCACAGAAAGCTGGAGCCGAAAGCAACTTTTGAGGATTCCCTAAATCAAGGCAAAGTTGCTTTGCATTTAGACTCTGGCATGAACTTGCAATTGTATACAGGTTGCCTCTGGAGAAGGTGTCTAAATTTGAGCAAAGGAGCTTCTTTTGTTGGTCCAGAAAGTGACGCTGTAGACAATCCTCCAAGCACCTGAGGTGTTGGGTGCCCCATCCTTCGGTGGGCTCTGATCAGCCCACACTGCATCTACTACAGTCCACCCCATGCCACCTGCAGGTGCTTCATGTGTGAAGCTTACTCCAGGTAGGCCCAGCTGTTCCAGGATTCTGGCTGGTCTCTTCCCTGGGATAACTTACAAGAAGAAGGTCCAAAAGACATACCATGGTCACTGCTACTTCCCTGGTGTCATAGCCATGTTGGGTACTCCTTATCCCTCCCTTGTTCTCTACTCAGCACTCTTCTTGGGGATCCGCATCTCTATCACTCGGGTTCTTACATGAGGGGATGGCTCTCTTTTTTCACCACTAGGAAAACTTTAATTTGAAGGTGAAAGGGAAATAGAACTGGGCAAAGGGAGGCACTGACTGTGATGGGTCCCCTCCTTCCTCAAGCTTGGTTTAAGAGATCTGCAGGGTTTGGGAATTCAGCTTCTTCTAGAACCACTCTGCTGCTCTTATAATTACATCCTGATCCTCAATTCTTCTTCCCTCCAGGGAAAGGAGTCTCTTTATACACTGCTTTCTGGCTCTCACACTCAGCCCTTAATTAGTGATTGATCATTCTTAGCCTTGCATTGTCTCTCTGTAATTCACTGGCTGCCCCCAGCACCAATCCCATAATATCTAATTACCATCCCGTCCTTCCTCACCTGGTAAATTGCACCTGTAGCAGACCCCTTTCTCCAAAATCCCATCCCATTTCACCAAGAACCAAAAATAGAATCATTATACTATCCATCCAGTACCTGCTACTGGTGATTGGGATCTTCCTTGCCACTGGGCCAGCAGGTGACCGGTTGCAAAGTTTCACTCCAGACTCTGCATCCTCGGACCACTCCAGCATTGTTGGTGTTTAATGGGCACCCAGGTAATAGACTAGGGAATGAAGCTTATATACAGATTTACTACTAAAAAGAGTTCTTGTGAACAATCCCTGGTAAGGAGCAAGGAAGGACTGGGCAGAGAGACAACAGAACTGTGATGCAGTCACAATAAAAACCTCAGCTAACCAATGAGGAAGGCTGAATCTGGGATTATCCACAAGAGGTGTTCTGAATGGAGGCTTTGAGCCCCAACCCCTCCATGGTCCAGTCACTGAATATAGGATTCCCCTGTGGAAGAAATACGCTCTGGACTGGGCAGCTTCCTCCAGTCAAGAGCAGTTCCCAGAAAAGGGCACAGCTCTGAGCCAACTTTGGCCAATGTTCCCAGAAGCTGAGACGTGAGTGCCTTGACCCTAGAGGGGAGACCTATCATGAATCATGGCATTCACCATGGTGTCTGTCTTCTCTGGGAGAGAAGCTAAGGTTCACCCTGGAGCCACACAAGTGAGTGCACAAATACAGCATCTGGAGAGGGTTAGGGAGGGGGTGTGCATGAAACACCCACCAGTGAGGGTCTCTGACTTTCTCTGGAGGGTCAGGGAAGGCTTCCCCAGAAGAGGGTCTGAGCTGACTGACCCCCAGGAGATAAGTGATTGAGAGCTGGATGGACACAGGAGGGGACAAAGCCATCTAGCAGAAGACTGTGCAAGCATGAACAAAAGCCAGGAAGCAGGAGAAAATGGGGTGCTCTTGAGAAATCTCAAGAAGGCTGGGCAGGAAGCAAACGAGACTCTGAGCTGAGATAAGGCTGGACAGAAACAGAACTGAGAACCAAAGCATGTGGGGCCTGGAGGGCCACTGGCAGTGATGTGGATCTTTAGCTAAAGAGCTATTGGGCATTGTTTAAGACAGAGAGGAGCCCAGCTGAAGGGCACAGTGCACAGACCACTTACAAGGGGTCTCCAGAGCAACAGCCCCCACTGACTGCAGCCGCTGGACATACAAAGCCTTCGTGCAGCCACCACTGAGGGGTCAGGCGTGAGGTGTGCCAGGATGGGAGCAATGCCACGAAACCAGAGCTGCTTTTTGGGGGAAGAGGCTGTCGGGGGACAGGCACAGGGCATGCAGGGGAAGCCATGTGCCATGAACTTTGTAGAGGAAAGAAAATAAGGCTGGCTCACAGGCAGGGACCAAATTCCAGGACATGCTGCACATCAGGCCTCCATCAGGTAGAATGTAGGAGCTGCCGGCCTCAGGATGAGCTGGTGTGCAATGGAAGATGCTGACTTTGCGGACAGCCAAGGTTTGTGGTCAGCTGAATCATGGCCCCAAAAGTGTCCACATCCTCTTCAGGGAACCTGTGAAAATGTCACTTTAGATGGCAAGAAGGACTTTACTGATGTCATTAAATTAAGGACCTGGAACTAAACAGATGATCCTAGATGATCAGGTGGCCCAACGTATCACAGGAGTCCTTATAGGAGGGAGGCAGGAGGGAAAACTGAGTAAGGTTCTGAAGATAAGGGAAGGGCTGGGCATAGTGGTTCACATCTGGGATCCAGCTATGCTGGAGGCAGAATTGGGAGGATCACATTCCAAGCCTGGTCCTGGGGAAAATCACATGACCCCATCTCAAGAACAAACTAAAAGCAAAAGGACTAGAGGGGTGTCTCTTGTGGTAGTGTGCTTGTTTGGCAAGTGTGAGGCCCTGAGTTCAGGATGGGACTGTCAATAAGAATAATAATAATAATATAAGAGAGGACAACCACCAGCCAAAAATTGTAAGCAGCTTCTACAGGAAGATGGAAGTATCAAAGAAATAGATTCCCCCAGAGTCTCCAAAGAGAAGGAGCCTTGCTGCTACACTGAAGACTTATTTGGTGGCAGATCAGTGGACATTAAGAGCTGGCCAGTGGAGAAGGGAGGAGGGAGTAAGATACAAGAGCAGATCTGGGGTGTAGAATCCAGAAGAATGGGGGGACCACCGATCATGGCTGATGAGAGAGTGGGAGCCAGCCTGAGTCCTGAGTTTCAGAGGAAACAACAGAGACAGAGCGAGAGAAGGGTTCTTGCCAGAGCTGACATTTGAACTTTGCCTAATCTTCCTGGAAGGTCAAGTCACATTTGGTTCAGGGCAGTGTTTCCATTGGATTAGGATGTACATAACATCAATGGTTTGACCATTTGTCCTGAACCCCGCCCTTATTAATACATCCCCTTCCATAGCAGAGCCCAAAACAGGAGTGTGGAATCCGAAGTATTCTACTGACATCTTCCTCCATCTTCTTCTTCCTCTCCATGGAACTTTCCAGCTCCATCTTCCCTAAGGCAGGACAGCCAGTCTCTGACTAGAGAAAGAACCATGTTAGCCAGGCCGGCTGCAGGCCAAGGGTCTCGCCTAGGCAGAGACAAGGTTCTGGGCTGGGGCAGCAGTGGGCATCAATCCACAGAGCATGAAAAGATGTAGAAGTATCTCAGCCAAATCAGTTACATGATGTTTAAAAGGCAGCTCTCAGATAAGAAGAGCATTTACCTGTTACAAGCATTTTTCATTGTGAGTGGTAATTGAAGTTTTTCACTGGCGGTTCACACTGAAAGCACCAGTGTACTGTCAGCCCCACTGCCCCTCCAAATGCAATTAGACAGGTTAATCAAACTCCATAGCAAGAGCAGTGCAAGCCAGGCTATTTTTTTGCAATTTTTTCAATCTAGAATCATTCTGGGGACTTTTTAATTGTTAGTTGGGCTTATTTATTGAACTTGGGTTTAAAAGAGCAAGGAGGTATAAGGTAACTGAAGAGCGAGAGGAAGCTGATCCGTGCGATCTAATAAAGTCTGTCCTTGTTAGCTCTGGCAGTTGCAAAAGTCCAATGAATTCAAATTTCAGCCGGGTCTCTAAACATCACATTATTTACATCTTTCATCTATTATGGTATTTCAAATAAAATTGTTATAAAATTTCCCCAACTTTGGGCAACTGTAGATCATAAAGTAGGAATATTATTGCATTACAGGAGAGAGGCCATATCTCATTTAAAACACATAAACACATAATTTCATAGATGTAGATCTGTAGCCAGATATATAGCTATGAACAATGAAATTGCCCCAAAATTAAAAGCCTCTGGCTATATATTTGTAAACACAATCAGATCACAATCCAATAAAGGGGCCTTTTGAATTAATGTGTGTCACGTGATCTTACCATCATTACATTTATAACTTTCCTTTTGAACAGCTCGCTGCTCCCCTTTTTGTCTATGAAAACATGGGGGGGGGTGTGTTCTCTGGTTTCCTTCGGCTAGCAGTACATATCTAACCATTCTTGCTTTTAAGCTAAGACAATTGGGTCAGAACTGCAGAAAATGACCAATGAAAAGAAAGAAGTTGCCCTTTTACAGATTCATAGAGGGTCGGCCTCCATCTAATTTCTCATAACTGGCATAAAACACTCTGCGTTTAAAAAAGAAGCCGCCACCTCACTCATTTTTATGATTCTGATCACGAGAATGGAAGCTACATTGTTAACCAGAAGAGGGGAGTGATTTTATACGCACATTAAAGGACAAAGACCACTCCCGTCACTTAGCTCATTTAAAACACAGCTCTTCAAGTGACAACCTTGCCATTGTAATTCATTCACCCATTGCCGTATAGATGCCATGAAGAAAGCCATGCCCAAGATAGAAGGGCACAGGGAGTGAGGAAGGCTTCATCTTCCACAAACACAGCTGCAACCCAGGGAACTACAACGGTCAGTGAGTTTACTGAGATGTACCCTAGGGTAGAAAGAGTTCATGTACAGTCCAGAGAACTAGTGATCACTCAGCTCTGCCTAGAGTGGTGTTTCAAATGCATTGGAACCTCTCAGCCTCAAGTGACCAAAACTCAACTGGATAAAGTAGAAAGAAGAGTGGTTGTCTTGTGCATCCCCTGAATCTGTGGTGTGTGGGATTCAGGTCTGGCTGGATCCAGGAGCCTGTCTCTACCCTGCTGGCTCTGTTGCATCTGTGCTGGCTTCATTCTCAGGACCCTGGTGATGGTCCTTAACAGGTATGTACATGCATCATCTCTACCACTATTGTGCTCACAGAAAACTGAGTATATGTGGATTGATCACATGGGGGAATTGTTCCAGAGTTGGCACAAATGAACTCCTGGAACCACTGACCTCCCTGAACTAAGCACAGTGCCCTGGACCATGGGGCCAGGCCACCTGCACATGCTTGGGTTTATAGAACGATGTAAGTGAGAATGACTACCACAAAGCCTCAGCAGTGCTGGGGCTTCCTAAAGTAACACCCCATCTGCTTGGGAAATACATACAGTCCATTCCTGACAGCCTTGTTCCCACACCATTATCTGCAACTCAAGATCTTGCTTCAAAGTTCTGGCTCGAAAGTTAAACTCATGGGACAAGTCACTTAAACTTCTGTGAACTTCTGATTCTTTTTTTTTTGGTTTTTATTTTATTCATATGTGCATACAATGTTTGGGTCATTTCTCCCCACTTCCCCCACTCCCTCCCTTACCGCCCACTCCGCCCCCTCCCTCCCCTCCCCACCCCCTCAATACCCAGCAGAAACTATTTTGCCCTTATTTCTAATTTTGTTGTAGAGAGAGTATAAGCAATAATAGGAAGGAACAAGGGTTTTTGCTGGTTGAGATAAGGATAGCTATACAGGGAATTGACTCACATTGATTTCCTGTGCATGTGTGTTACCTTCTAGGTTAATTCTTTTTGATCTAACCTTTTCTCTAGTTCCTGGTCCCCTTTTCCTATTGGCCTCAGTTGCTTTAAGGTATCTGCTTTAGTTTCTCTGCGTTGAGGGCAACAAATGCTATCTAGTTTTTGAGGTGTCTTACCTATCCTCACCCCTCCCTTGTGTGCTCTCACTTTATCATGTGATCAAAGTCCAATTCCCTTGTTGTGTTTGCCCTTGATCTAATGTCCACATATGAGGGAGAACATACAATTTTTGGTCTTTTGGGCCAGGCTAACCTCACTCAGAATGATGTTCTCCAATTCCATCCATTTACCAGTGAATGATAACTATAGAAAGTGGAGAGATCTTCCACGCTCATGGATTGGTAGAATCAACATAGTAAAAATGTCGATACTCCCAAAAGTAATCTACATGTTTAATGCAATTCCCATCAAAATTCCAATGACATTCATTAAAGAGATTGAAAAATCTACCGTTAAATTTATATGGAAACACAAGAGGCCACGAATAGCCAAGGCAATACTCAGTCAAAAGAACAATGCTGGAGGTATCACAATACTGGACTTCAAACTATATTACAAAGCAATAACAATAAAAACAGCATGGTACTGGCACAAAAACAGACATGAAGACCAGTGGAACAGAATAGAGGACCCAGATATGAAGCCACACAACTATAACCAACTTGTCTTTGACAAAGGAGCTAAAAATATACGATGGAGAAAAGGCAGCCTCTTCAACAAAAACTGCTGGGAAAACTGGTTAGCAGTCTGCAAAAAACTGAAACCAGATCCATGTATATCACCCTATGCCAAGATTAACTCAAAATGGATCAAGGATCTTAATATCAGACCCGAAACTCTAAAGTTAGTACAGGAAAGAGTAGGAAATACTCTGGAATTAATAGGTATAGGCAAGAACTTTCTCAATGGAACCCCAGCAGCAGCTAAGCAACTAAGAGATAGCATAGATAAATGGGACCTCATAAAACTAAAAAGCTTCTGTTCATCAAAAGAAATGGTCTCTAAACTGAAGAGAACACCCACAGAGTGGGAGAAAATATTTGCCAGCTACACATCAGACAAAGGACTGATAACCAGAATATATAGGGAACTTAAAAAACTAAATTCTCCCAAAATTAATGAACCAATAAAGAAATGGGCAAGTGAACTAAACAGAACTTTCTCAAAAGAAGAAATTCAAATGGCCAAAAAACACATGAAAAAATGCTCACCATCTCTAGCAATAAAGGAAATGCAAATTAAAACCACACTGAGATTCCACCTCACCCCTGTTAGAATAGCCATCATCAGCAACACCAACAACAACAGGTGTTGGCGAGGATGTGGGGAAAAAGGAACCCTCTTACACTGTTGGTGGGAATGTAAACTAGTACAACCACTCTGGAAAAAAATTTGGAGGCTACTTAAAAAGCTAGACATTGATCTACCATTTGATCCAGCAATACCACTCTTGGGGATATACCCAAAAGACTGTGACACAGGTTACTCCAGAGGCATCTGCACACCCATGTTTATTGCGGCACTATTCACAATAGCCAAGTTATGGAAATAGCCAAGATGCCCCACCACTGATGAATGGATTAAGAAAATGTGGTATCTATACACAATGGAATTTTATGCAGCCATGAAGAAGAGCGAAATGTTATCATTCACTGGTAAATGGATGGAATTGGAGAACATCATTCTGAGTGAGGTTAGCCTGTCCCAAAGGACCAAAAATCATATGTTCTCCCTCACATGCAGACATTAGATCAAGGGCAAACTTCTGACTCTTAATGTGTAAAGCAGAGGCAATACTGCCCCTCAGCTTGTCAGAAACCACAAGAATGCATTTCGTGGAGCTCTTCCACACTGCTAGATATAACAGATTTCAACTGTGCATTATTGTTACAGGATATTATGGGAAGTGAATTATTCTCGGGTACTAAGGGATGTGTGTCAGCCGACAACCTGTGCTCACTTCAGTCATTTGTCTCTGTGGCTGACAGCTCCCAAGGGAAGGGGCACCAGAGCCATAGCACAACCTCACTGTGCACACTACATACGGGCACTTCTTACTCCACTGTGTGTATCCTTGGTTAGGTATTTTTAGACTTAGTTGTAGCCCAAGTTTTAAAACACACTGGAATTCTTGAGAAAAGATTGGAAATGAGGGGTCAGGTTATAGCACCATTCGACTTTGAGTGCCCAAAATGCACAGAGAGAGCCGTCCTCCCACTGTAGCCTCTATAAAACAAAATTGCCTGTGCCTTTTCCGCCCATGTGATTATTTCAGGATAATAATTTATTTGTTTTGTAAATATGGTTGTTGATCATTATGAAACTACTCTGGCAAAAAAATAAATAATAAAGAACCAGTTTTAAAAAATACTATCCAAAATTCTACCACATGGTCATCAAGATTTGGTGCACATTATTCCAGATGTTATTCTCTGGGTTAAAATAAAAAAATTGAAATGACCAAATGAAAGAAGATAAAAGGAGAAAACTAGAAATATGTGCATACTATTTTTAATTCTTCAAAACACTAAATTCTACTTGACTTGAATTTAACTGAGTAAAGAAGAAACTGAAGTAAAACTGGAAGAATTCTTTGTAATGACTTTTCTGCAGTATACGGAACATGATTTCCTCCGTAAAAGCTCCCTCTAAATTAAGGGAAAGTGATGATACATTGACTTGGAGTCATCTTTAGATTACATTTGGATTTCAGACAGGAACTCCCTGCTATGAGGGAGGAGGAAGTCAGCACTGTATATGTTTCCTTTCCTACCTCTCTACTGTTTTTAGTTTTGTTACTAGTATCTAATGCCCTGATATTTACATTTCGTTAAGTGAACAAAGTTTGGCTTAGTCAGTTTTAATAATGGTGAAGTTACCATCTGATCAAGATGCATCAGTATCATACTATTCATTGTAGTCCAATCTTCCCTGAATCGTCTATATTAAAGACAAATTAGGAGGCTCTGGTTGAGGGGAGCAGTGTTTTCCTCAGAAGGCTCATGGGTATTGTAATCTGCAAATGTGTGTATGCTTGTCAATATTCTTAAGGCCTTTATCTCCAAAGTGCAGTGTAACTTGGTTTAATGTTCTTGGAGCATGCCTTTTGTTCCCTACCTTCACCACTTTGCAAACATTAATCCTCTGGCATTGAAAGATTGTAAGGTAACCCTGACATTTTTTTTCACTTTTATACCTTGAAAGATAAGATGATAGATACAAGATAATGGAATTCATGCCTTACTCTTGAAATTCAGCTTTTTCACAAGAACATACATGGATGTTGCTATTCCTGAATCTCATTTTCCTTTTGATCAGCCCATATTTCAGTCAACTTTTCTTAAGTTATATCATTTAATATTTTTGTGTCATTTTGGGGGGGCTCTTCCTAAATAATATCAGCAGTTTATCTTATTTCTCCTGTCTGCCCATTATTATAAAGACATGTTATCTTTATAATCATTTATGTCTATATCTGTTGAGGGCTGGCAGAGTGACCCAAGTGGTAGCGTGCCTGCCTAGCAGGGATAAGCCCCAGAGTTCAAACCCAAGTGCCACCAGAACAAACAAACAAAAAAAAGAAATATATGTACATATGTTGAAAAATGGGGAATGGTTTTGGTTGGCATAATAACAAGAGGGGTATAACTGACACTTTAGAGATGGTATTAAGGACCCTAAATATCTGTGATGTGCAGGAGTCTTGTCCTGTCCTGTGGTCCTGTTCCAAGTGCCAACAAGACCTCCTAGAGTGAGTCAGGACAGCACATCCTTGACCATGTGGTCTATTGTATTGACTCTAAATTTGAAAGATTCTAATGAGGCGTTTGTTTATGTGACATTTTTTCTTTTCACATTAGTTTTTTTCCTAAAGTTCTGCCGATTTCTCTTTCCTCTGACTTCGCTTCATAGCTGCTTACAAATATGTTTACAGTTTCTTTAAAAGATCATACCTTCTATAATATTTTTCAGATTTATGAAGAAGATATTCATCTGAATTTTCCCACTCTTTCATCAGGCAATGTGTACTACACTTACCCTCTATGTGCCTTTTGATGAGATTTTCCTCCCTCTGTGCTTACAGTTGCTTTAGTTTTGTGACAGGTCACAGGCTGGTTCCTCTATGCGATCTTTTGCATTGAATGGTGCCAGCCTAACCTCACTCAGAATGATGTTCTCCAATTCCATCCATTTACCAGCGAATGATAACATTTCGTTCTTCTTCGTGGCTGCATAAAATTCCATTGTGTATAGATACCACATTTTCTTAATCCATTCGTCAGTGGTGGGGCATCTTGGCTGTTTCCATAATTTGGCTAGTTCTCCCTCATATGCGGACATTAGACCAAGGGCAAACACAACAAGGGGTTTGGACTTTGAGCACATGATAAAAGCGAGAGCACACAAGGGAGGGGTGAGGATAGGTAAGACACCTAAAAAATTAGTTAGCATTTGTTGCCCTTAACGCAGAGAAACTAAAGCAGATACCTTAAAAGCAACTGAGGCCAATAGGAAAAGGGGACCAGGAACTAGAGAAAAGTTTAGATCAGAAAGAATTAACCTAGAAGGTAACACACATGCACAGGAAATCAATGTGAGTCAACTCCCTGTATAGCTATCCTTATCTCAACCAGCAAAAACCCTTGTTCCTTCCTATTATTGCTTATACTCTCTCTTCAACAAAATTAGAGATAAGGGCAAAATAGTTTCTGCTGGGTATTAGGGGGGTGGGGGGGGAGAGAGAGGGGGCGGAGTGAGTGGTAAGGGAGGGGGTGGGGGCAGGGAGGAGAAATGACCCAAGCCTTGTATGCACATATGAATAAAAAAAAAAAAAGAATGGTGCCAGCCATGTGTTGACTGAAGACGGAAGGAAGAAGATGACGAATAAGACGTCATAACCTTGGTCTCCACCCGTGTCTGGAGATGCCCCTCAAAGGGAATCTGTGTGGTTTTCTTTGCTCTGAGGCCTTGTTCTCCCCTGCTCAGCCTCCAAAGGGCTTTTCCTTTGCCATAGGCTTTTTCTTGGCTGGATCCAGCAGGCTCTGTCTCTCTTCTCCTCCACAATGCCTCACATAAGGGCCTTCCCACATCAGGAGCCTCAGTTCTAGGGTCTAGGAATGGAGTGTTTGCTCATCTCTCCTGTGCCTCCACCACCCCATCATTGCATGATGTCAAACTGGACCTCCACAGGGACATTACTCACCCGTGACCTAGGTGGCCTTGTCACAATCGTTGGCTCATTGGAGATGTCTTTCCCTGAGCCCACTTACTCTCAGGGAAAGTTACTTTGTGCTCAAAGTCTAAGGAGTTGGGCTTCAGTGCTGGGTGTACCTTGTTGCCTTGTGTAGGGTAGAAAGATGGGATAGCTTTCCTAACCCTTTGGTGGACATGCCTATAAAGAAGACAGGATAATAAGAGACAAGCAAAATAACTTTTGTTAATCAAAGTCTTACATGCCACAGAAATCAAGGCTCAGAGGCTCGTGGGAAGCTGTCTGGTTTTATGCTTGGACTTAATGGAGAGTAGACAGCTGTGTGGAAACACATGAGACAGACACGTCTGAGCTGATGGTGATAGAGCAAGGAGGAGCATAGCAAGCCTGTCTGCAGATTCTTCTCAGCCTCTCTCTATGGTGTCCCTTCCTCCCAGGAGAGGGGCCAAGACCTCTGGAATGAGGAGCTTCCAGAAGTAAGGTTTCATGGCTAGCTGTGAAGAGGAAAAAGTGTTCTTACCTTCTTTGACTCGACTTAGGGAAGAGGAATTAGTTCTGGTTTCTACGGCTCGCTTTGGGGGAGAAAGAAACAAAAGATAGAAGGACAAGGGAAAGTCAAAGAGACCTTGCTGGAGAGGCTTTTCCATGTCTTTCAGTTCAAAGTGCTAGACTTTGGGGTATTGTGCTCTGACCCCAGCATCAGCATTTCACAGGTTTTTTTCCATAGTTTGGAATTATCGTCTTTTCCTTGTGGCAAGAAAAGTGAAAAATTGTTTCACTTTCATTATTTGTTGACTGGGACTCTAAGGAACAGGGAGGGATAGAAAAAATACCCTGACTGCCTTTGTTTACCAGAAGCCTGGCTTGAGTCTTATATAGGAAAAAGGGCTTCCAGTTTCAAAGGGCCTTCACTGGTCTCAGATCCATTTTCCTAGTTATGAAACTTCAATCCTCAATTCCTTACCTCTGACTCAGTTTCTCCCTCCGAAAAACGGGGTTGGTAAGCATGCCTAATCCTCAAGAAGCTATGTGAAGACCAGATCAATGAATGCATGAGAACACAGCACAATCCACAGCCCAGAACAAGTACTCAACAAACCCTTCCTGTTATCAGGGTGTTGAACCACAGATCCACACAGCACCCCCAGGAGGCAGAGACCATTTGTCTCTTTCTGTGCATGCAAAACACAAGATACAAGTGAAACAGTGTTCCCCCATTTCATAGGAAAGAAGTGATCAAGTTAGGCTTCAAAATCCAGGCCTGGGCTTCGCCATGGTCTCCAACTGGGAGACACAATCTGTAGAGAACATGCCACCAGACACAAGCAGATTTCTGGAGTTTTGAACCAAAGTGAATCCCCTTCATGGGTGAGGAGAACCCAAATCAGAGTTGCCCCGGGTCACACAGCCAGTAAGTCACAGAGTCAAGACTGGAACACTAGCCTTCAGCAATGTGATGTCCCTGGAAAACTTCAAGAGGACTAGTTGATCTGTGCCCACAGTGGTACCTGCACCTGGAGATGGGGCCAGAGAGAGAGAAGACAAGGGGGTGGCAGGAAAGAAAGCTGACCAGATCCCCCTGTGTGAGTGTAGACGTGGCACTTCACTCTCAGCCTCAAATGCCCTCTGCAGAAAATGTGATGACGACATTGTCAATGAAAAGTGATCGAATCATCTCCAAAAATGGAACCTGCTCTACAGCTCAGTTTTGGGGGTTTTTTTGTTTTTTTTAAATGTTTACTCATCAGCCCATGTGTCTAGCGGGTCACCTCTTTATCTGTTCATCTATCTCTCTAAACACAGGAAGAATGTAAACAAAACATACTCTTGGAGATTTTTCTGGGTGGCAAGGATGCAGGTGATTTCAATTTTCTTTATGCATTTCTAAATTTTCGAACTTTCCTGAAAAGAAAAGGACATGTGTTATTTATATTGCCAAAGGAAAACACAAGCCTTATAAAAACACTGGTCTTGTAGGGTTGTTGTAGGATGAACGAGACAGTGAGAGAGGTGAAAGGGCGAGCATCGTGCAGGCCAACAGCCAGTAATCTCCAGCTCAGGCTCCTTGCTGTCTCTGGGTCTCCACTCCTCTGGGAAGAGGAACCACCCTGATTCTGAGGTTTAATTATCCCAGAATAATCAATTTAAATGTCTCCTGCACATGGTAGTCACTCCCCAAACATCAGATTATTTGCCTCTGTAGAAAATTCCAGCTGGATTGTCTACAAACCTTTGAAAGGTATGGGCCAAAACTGCAGCTAAGGAGGAGTTCTGAGCAGTCCTGTTCTCTTATACAGTGGGGAGACTGACCTCACTCGCTTTGACTAGCAGGAGCTATTTATAGGGTTCTCCCAGCTACCACAGGGATCAGGGCTCTCCAACAAACTTACCAACTCTTCAGCCTGGCCATCCACTCTACAGGCACATGAAAGCAAACTCCCTCCTATTAATCTAAAACCACTCACTGCAGTAAACAGGCACGAGAAAGGCGAGGCCAGAGAAAACTGTCCAAAAAAGGACAGGGTAGAGCGTGGCAGCCACAGCAGGTGCCTGCATGGCCCCGCACAGCTCTTGGTGCTGACTCTAAGAACAGCAATTGATGGCTTGCATCTGAGGCCTGCTGCTGCTACAAAGGCTCATCTCTCTGAAGTGCTTCACTCCCAAATGTTGATGCCACACAGACTCTGCACAGAGCCATGGCGGGCCCATGGAAGGGGTGACTGATACGATTCAGTTGGATGTAGGTTGAAAGGGCACGGAGGTAGGGAGGCCCCACAGCCAAAGGCGGAGGATAGAACACTACAGAACTCAACTGACTAAGAAGGGAGCAGCAGTTGGAGCTTAACAGAGAACCTGCCAAGAGTGGCTCTCAGAAGACACCCAATAGATATGGACTGGCTGGCTTGGCTATCTTGGAGCAAGAGTAGAATGAAGGGGGGCTCTCTAGAAGAAAGGATGTTGAGATTATTTTTTCTCCTCAAACCTTAGCCCTCTCCCGGTGTCCAGAACAACCCATTCTGGTGATGGGGAACAATCAGAACTGCCACCCTGGCATGTGTCCCTTCTGCCTCCTGGCCAACCTAAGACATTTCTGGAGGCCTTGGAGAGCCCATTTGGAGCGTGTTGCCCATAAATACTTTAAGCCAAGTTTCCCAAGTCAGAGCATTAAGTGAAACCCAGCCTGGTTCTCTGAATCCTTTTTTTTTTTTTTTAACTTTCCTTTAAGTTCAATGTGCATTTGACTTCAGGGGAAACACGGACCACATGTTTTTAATCCATCGACACTTAAATCATCAAAATGTTGGAGGCTGATGGTTTGGAGGCCAACAGGAATGCTAGAGCCTTTTATAGACTCTCTTCTATTTCTGCAGCAATCAGGAAGCAGCTTTTCTCCAAGAGGAAACCGAATTTCAGCTCCAAAGGGGCTTCTGCACTCTGCTCCAAGTCAAGCACCCTCACAGGCCAGCCAGACTTGGTGAGAGCCAGGACACAGAAAGTCCTTACAAGTCTTGGAAGCTCCACAATCTTCAGCTGCCCCATGCTGCTGAAGCCTCAAGGATGAAGTTGGCAAAGCAAGAGAGCACAAGGGGCCCCTCACTGAAGAGCGAGGACCCTGCTCACCAGTGATGGGCACGGTACCACTCACAAAAGCCAGAGGGAAACACAAGACCCCAGCTACTCACACAGGCTGTGACCTCAGGTGTGCCACAGCCACTCTGCTTTGAATGGTCTTTGAGAGAGTGAATGTGAGAATAGATATGAGTGTGTGTGGGGGGAAGGTAAGAAAGTTCACTAAAAAGGAAATAAGTGGAACCAAACAAGATACACGCCAATGAACTTCAGGGAAACACCCACAGCCAGGAAGAGGCCAGGAAGACAAAGTCCCAGCAAATCTTGTCCAAACCCTGCCCCTGAGAGTTGCACACCTGTCTTCCAGGAAGCCACCCACCCATGCTGGCTCCCTGGCTGGGGTAACACCAGCAGGAATTCTGCAATTCAGACAAACTAAGGGTGAATTCGTAAAAGCTGAACGCTGCCTGTGGAGCAAGGAAGACAGAGGCTGAAGGGTTTACTTAGGGTAAACGTCTATTTTTAACAGACTCTGCTATTAGACACTGTAACCTCCTCACTAAGAAATGACAGCACTAACAGCAAGTATACTGACAGTGGCCTGTCCCCACCCACTGAGATGTATTTTGAGGACTACATGCTGTGTGCCCCATGCTGTTGTTTACTCAGAGCAGGGTGGGCACAGAGATACTCCACCCCCACCATCCCGGGTCTGGAAATGGTGGGTCTCAGCACTGACCCAAAGAGGTGTGAGGAGAGCACCATGTTTCTACTGGTGCTAGAATTGAGGCTCAAACCCCCCACCACCCACCACCCCCAAGTCAATACCTCCTCACTCCAGCAGCTCCAACAGCCTGGAAGGGGCCAACTCAATATCTAACTGCCATCTGGCAAAATGGATGACGGTATAGTTGCACGGGAGCCATTCCTGGCTTCATTGCCTCTGAGCTGTGTGAACATCGTCAGGTTGCTTAATATCTCTGTGCCTCAAAATCCTGTAAAATCAGTATAACAACGGTTCTCACTTTATAAGGAAGCTATGAAAATTAAATTAGTCAGGGCCTGCAGGGCACCGAGAGCACTGTTCAGCACACAGTGCCTCCTCTGTGCTTGCTATTCTTACTATTGGCCCAAAGAGTGACAAAATTATGTGGGCACAAGAAAACCCAGGTGGCTCAGAGTCAGCTCCCTGTGAGCAGTGGTTATCTCGCCTCCTCCCTTGCAGGCCCCTCCTGCTCACCACCGTTTGCACTAGGAGGAACTCTGCTGGTGCACTGAAGCCTGAGATCACTGACTCTAGGGAAGAGCACAGCAGGGTGCAGACTGGAATGTCAGATACTCTCCTAAAACTTTGGAATATTTTGGCTCCCTATTTTTTCTTTTTAATTCACCATCAAAATTTTTGTCTTCAGTGATTTGAAATCTCTTGTGAAGGTTTTCTTCCTATCTCTCCTGGGCTGCAGACCTCCCACAATGGCACCCTTGACCAAGCAGCCCCTCCTGTCTGCTCCAGGCTTGAAGAAGAGGCCAAAGGAAGGTGGAAGGAGAAGACAGGAAGAGAGGAAAGGAGCCAGGAAGGTGAGTGGGGCGTTCAGTCAGGAGAAAGTCCAGCCCTTAAGCTATTACTTCTGCTGGTCAGTCCACAGTGAAGCATTACTACTTGGTTAGAAGATGTCTTAAGATGCTGGAAGAGAGGTTATATAAAGCAACCCGTCTTGTGGTCAGAGACAAAGGTGAGCAGCATTGGATCTTGGAGACAAGAAATTGTCCTTTATCAGCAGAGTGAACGACAGGTGTCTAAGAGAGCTGGAAAATTCCCTGCATTCAAAATCTTAGGGAGAAAAGGTGGTTACTGTGTGTGGGAGTGATCTGTCACACTGACAGTTCAGCTGGGACAGACAGAAGGTGTAAGGACAGCCACCTCCAATCCCCTCTTTCCAGCACTGAGGGGGGAACAGCTGCAAGCGTCACCTGCCCAGCTGGGCTGTGCAGAGGAGCTGAATCCCAGAGTAGCATCAGCCTTCTCCTCCTGCCTGGGTCCTTGAGCAGCAGGACAGGTCTCAACATTGGCATGAGTGGAAGTTGAGCAAGAGAGCCAGGCACCCCTGTGGTCAGCCAGAAGAGGAGAGGCAAAACTAGCCATACCCCAACTTCAACCTGCCACACTGAGAGTGCCTGTGGCCACACGAGGGGTAGGAAGGATGGGTGGTGCTGGGCTGTGTGCCACCAACTATTATGTGTGCATGTCCTGGGCCTTGGCTCACTGTGGAACGAGGACTACAATGGCCTTGGCACTAGGCCCATGGTGGGACAAAGAGGTGTTCAGACTGCATCCATCACCACTTTCTCCACAGCATCTTCCAGAGATCTCCCAAAGTCCACAGGGAGAGACAGAGAGACATAGAAAGGGGAGAGACATAGAAAGGGGAGCGACAGAAAGAGGGAGAAAGAGCGAGGAGGACCCACACACAGAGAGAGGGAGAGAGAAAGAGGTAGAGATAGACACAAAGTGGGGAGAGATGGAGAGAGAGACAGACAGATAGACAGACAGACAAGGAAGGGGAGGGAGAAAGGTGTTCTGTGGTCCTGTGGTCAGGGAGATTGACAAAACCGAATCTGCCTGTCCACAACAGATGGGCTCTGAGTCCTGCAAATACTGTGTGTTCTTCTCAACCTCCAAAAGGAGATGGCATCTGTACTGCTCATGCTCCCAGCCAGTCATGAAGCCTTTCCCTGCACATTCTGAAAAGCCCTGTCACTTGGCCCCCTGGACCCCCAGCAGAGCCCCTATCACATGACAAGTAGGTGATACTCTGGGAGCTTAAGCACAGGTCACAGTCTTGGTTCAGCCACTCTGAGCAAGATGGTGCCAAACATCAGGCTGGGCTGTAGTGAACAAGATGCCTTAATTCTCTCTGTGCTTCACCTTACCCATCTGAAAAGGCGAAATAATAAAACCAAGCTCATGGATGTGAATACTGAGTGTGGTGTCCACAGCCTAGAGGGTCTTCCCTCTGGGCCATGCCCCTGTGACCTCTGGGCAGTGAAAGCAGGTAAATGATGGCACTTGGTGCACAATAAAAGCCAACACATTGTCACAATAACAGAAAGGCCATAGCAACCAAAACCTGCTGTCTTGCCTTGCTTGGGTGAAAAAGTTACTTTGCCTTTCCAAGCCTGGGCTTCCCATCTGTGAAACTGATCTATTAAATGCTTCCTCCCAGAGAAGAAGAATTTGGTTGTCAGCCTCAGGCAGCCAAAGTGGCAGGAAAGAAATGGACATTCTCTAAGCTAGGGACAGTTCCAGCCATCATCCATCACACCCTGGACAGGCATTTGGTCAGGATACCCAGCTGCCTCCCAGTGGTCATTCTAGGGTCAGGGCATTGTGTTTCAGAAGTTAAATGAGATGGAAAGATGGTCTCACCAACACAACTGAATGGTCAACCAGTCAATCCAGGGGTGAGGCCAGGATTTATGACAAAGTCCTTTCTCCTCACCTGGAAAACTTCCCTATTTTATAACTTGGTCTATCCTCAATTCCTTCAGATGGAACGGGAACCAAGTTCACTCCCCCGTAGTGTGGACATGGTTCACACTAAGTGAGGGCCAACTTCTTCAGTCCAGTGGGATCCCATCACAGTTACCTTGTGCCCTGCAAGTAACTTGATCAAGGCCCCCAGAGAGCAATGGGACTGAAAAAGTTTAAGGCTCAAAGTCAGGAAACACTAAGCTCAAGTCCACATTCCACTGCTCCAAGGCCAAGGCCTCAGTTTCCTCGCAGTCCTGTAGGAGATGTGAAAGCCAGCTTCTCCTGGTTGTTGGAGGTTGACGTGAGAGGCAGGTGCAGGAGCTCCAGCTGAGGCAGCCACATGGGGTTGGAGACCAAGTGGTCACATCCCCACACACATACACACAATTTGGAAGCAGGAAGCTTAACCCTGGCTGAGCCTCCCAGGGAAGGTGGACGCACCCATGGGGAGGTTTGGCAACCAGTTTAGGCGTTTCCAGGAATAAAGGGGAGCCCAGCTTGAGGCCATGGAAAGCTCCAACCGGAGCATTGAGTCAGCCTTGACTCATGAGCTCAAAAACATGCCTTTGCCAAGTTCAGCTCTCCACAGCCATAATTAATACGGGACTGCTGAAAACTGTTTTTCACTCAGTGGAGGAGGGTATCTCAGGTAATTAGGCATAACCTCATGTATCAGTAATTTGCCTTTTTGCAGGAACTCTGGCCTCCATGGCCAGGCCCTGCCTCCAAGAAAAACTTACACCAATATTAACCAAGATGTGTTGGATTTCAAAGGTTTACCCTTCTCCCTTCCCCCATAAACATTTTGAGTGCGAAATGCTAAATACACAAGTGCCCTTAATCGGTTTGCTCAATCCATCCGCTGATTTGTGCCTGGCTGCTACGTTTGCTGATGATTCTGCTGTGTCCTCATCACTGTGACTTGCACTCGCACTCTGCAGGCTAGAAGGAAGGGAAGGAAGTTGTTTTGATCTCATTTGTTCATTCATTCATTTCTTCACATGGCAGCTGCTGGGCCCTAGACTCAGGGCCTGATAAAGAGCTGAGAATGTGACCTGGAGAGGCATAAGTGAGGCAGAAGGTAGGGCACACATTAGATTACTTCCTTCTCCACACAGGAGCCCCAAGTCCACCCGGTAATGTGATGGAGCAACGAGGAAGAGAAGCTGGCTCTCTGTCTTCTGGCTTGTTCGGGAGCCACAGGAGTTCTCACTGTGCCTTGTGCCCCTCTGGAGGCAAGTGCAGCCCTTCCCACTTCCCCGAGGCACCCCAAGATCTCCCTGAGATCTCTGTGTCTGCACAGAGGCCAGGGGCACTTCGGCCACATGGCTGCTTGCACAACAAGGTCTGTCCAGGCCAAGCCCTGACTTACCATGGTCCTGCTGTCTAGACCCCACCCAACAGCATAACACTCCTGGGAGACATTCCCTAGGTTCCCAGGACTGGGGTGGCTCTCCTAGGACAGCCCCATTTCCCACACCATGTTGGTGTTGAAATGTCAGGGCAGATGAAGCAAGAGGGACATAAGGGGCTAGCCCAGCATGTCCAAGGAAGCTCAGGTAAAACCACCGAAAGCTGGAATTCCTAGGGGCTCCCTGAATCCTCACACCCCCTCCCCTTTTTCTTCAGCATTAAAGCCTCCTTTCTTTTTCTTTCAAATCTAGCCACCTCTCAGAGAAGCAGAAATAAAAATAGCTGTTTGGACTGGCTGAGTGACAACCAGGGCCAGGCAGGATGCTAGACTCTTAGCATCTTGGGGTACAGCTAGAAGGGTGAGGCCAAGTCCATTTTTACATAAGGAATCTGAGGCTCCAAGACCTTTCCAAGGTCACCCAAGGACTGACTGGCAGCCTTGGCTCTGGAACCAAAGGTTTCTGGAGAAACAACAATAATGGCACCAGCTAACTGACTGCTAACCTATGTGGCACTGGTCTGGCCTTGCTGGGTACAGCACATTTAATCCTCATAACCAGTTTATGAGGCAGGAGGAATCATGAAACCCATTCTAAGCAAATTTAGATGCAGCAAGGAAAAATGCCCTGTCCAGACCAGAGGTGAGGGGCCGAGCTCAGCCCACCCCCCGGTTCTCCAACCCCACACAGGAAGGCTTCCTCGCTGGTAGCGCCACCTTGTCTCCTCCCCTCCAGCTTCAATTTTGGCTCAGCCTAGAATGCTGTTGGGCAGCAACTTGGTCTTGCTAAGCTTCAGCTTGCCATCTGATAAATGGGACCAAAAGCCTGCCTCTCAATAATGAGAGCACACAGACCTCCAAAGGACTCTGGCATCCTCCCTTCTCCTTTCCACCTCCAGGACCATACCTCACCCAGTTACACTTGTTCTCAAAACACAGATTAATCGCATCCACCCTGCAGACATTAGGAAGAGTGGTTATTTGGAGGAAATAAAACACTGTGTTGGAAACCAGATGCCAGGGGCAAGTTCAGGCTTGGTCCAGGGCTGGGGTGCCCCTCAAGCAACAGCCTTCCCTGAACTGGGCCACGTAACATGAGGTCACTGCATAAAAATAAATCACTCATGTCCCTCTCAGTTTTACCAGGTTATGGCTCCAAAATTCAACATTTGCTTTAAGGTACTTGTCTTCTTATTTAACAGACCAGTGGTATCAGTGCATTCGTTTCCCCTGCCCTCCAACAATGACGGCAGAAAATCTTGTATTGAGTACCCTTGTTGTTTCTGACACATGAGCAGTACTCCATATTACTTGAATGAAGTCACTCATTCATTTCACTGATTCATGCATTCCTCACAGATAGTGAATTTATGAGGGAATGAATGTCCCATATCTCAAGCTTGGTGTGTCAGCAGGTGTGGACACTGAGTCAGTTCCACAGACCCCAACATGGGTGTTTCACATGGAGGGTGCTGCCTCTTGCTCTGGACTACACATGTCTCAGCTTCCTGGGGCCAGCAGCTGAGCATTCCTGTTCCATTGGAGGATAGTGGGAAGGAGGGCTGCACAGGAAGAAATGTGGCCATGGTAGGAGAGGGGCTCCCCCACTCCCTCTCAGGAGCACTGGTGAGGGGGACCTCAGAACCACCAGCCTCAGAGGCCCCACACTGACCCAGCAGGACATGCTGTGTTTCACTAATTTCTCAATCCCGGGGGACACATAAACAGTGCAGCCAGCGAAGGCACCCCATACCAGAGACCTACAGTGTTGAACCTAAACTTCTTACCAACAGGAGCCAGGACAGACTTAGAAAAATAGAGCAGCACTAGTGAAAACCAGCTTTGCAAAGACAAAGTTCACAGTCATCTAACCAGAAAAGGTGACCCCAGAGAAGCCCAAAGAGACAAGGTATTAGGACAGTTAGTGCTGGGTCCAGGTCAGAGACAGAAGGAGCTGAGAAGCCATGACACAGGGAGAAAAGACACATGAAAAGTGACGGTGGCCATGAATCAATTAGAACAAGGTGTGAAACGGCAGGAAGGGGGCCCACAAGGCAGGGGATAAGGACTGGAGAAGGCCCATGAGGCAGGAGATGGGACCTGGGCACTCAGGCTTCTGGGGAGGAGCTGGTGGGTAGGCAGATGCTGGGCTCAGGTTGGGACACGTTCATTTTGAGCTGTGGGTGAGACAGCCAAATGCTGTTCCTCATCAGCAGTGGAAACATGGGACAATAGCCCCAGATAGACATCAGGGCTGAAGATCAAGAACAGGGTGACACCCTGCACAGGAGGTGGGTTGGCATCATCAGGTCCCTTGGGCAGGAAGAGAGGCTTGGGGAAGCCACTGGACTGCACTTGACCTTGACATGGGACTGGGTAACTGCTGTGTGGGGCCATCCTGTCCTCTATACCCTACAGTGTCTCCAGACATTGCCATATAGATCCAAGGGGAAGCAAGCAACATCACCTCCACTGTCCTGTAATAAAAGACACTGTCAAGTTCAGACCTTCCACTTTCTCACTAATATATTCATAAGAGTTTTAAGAAATAACAAGAATAACAAAAGGGCGCTGCTGCTCCACTGGTCCCCAACCCCTCCCAGTGTCCATCAGTAGAACTGGAATGCAGAAGCAGAATACCCTGCAAGACAAGAGGCTCCCACCCACATTGCTGGTGGAGAAGGGGCCAGGCCCTGGCTCCCCAGGGTTCAGGGCTACCCTTTCCAGCTGGAGTCCTGGATCTGGTGACTCAACTGGCAGGGACACTCCTGCTTGCAAAAGAGGGTGGGGATGGGTGAAGCAAGAGCAAGAGCAAGAGCCTGGACAAAAGGCTGGGAGCTGATGGGAGCCCTGTGACTGACAGAGGGAGGAACGCACCCTTTCTAGAAATCCACATTCACCAGCAACAATTGCATCATGAGCTAATAGGAGGCAGGGGAGATTCCTTGGGTGGTTTGTCTGGTGGCAGCCAAAAGGGACAGAACAGCAGCAGGTGAGTGTCCACATTTGTCATGTGGTGCTCTGCCTCAGCCCTCTCTCTGAGGCCTCAGGTGGGCGGCCATGGTGCCATCAAAGCCAGTCTTGCAAAACTGCTTGGCCAATTCTACATTGTCCAAGGTCAAGTGTGTCTCAGGTGGGTGAGAATGGGTGTTGACAGGAGGAGCTGGCCGGGGGAGAGTCACAGGATTACCACACTGGGAGGCACCTGAGAAATCCTCCATTATGCTGAAGGCTAAGCTCAGCCCTGGAGAAGGTGAGGGTTCCTGGAAGGAAGAACTCCTTGTCATGCCCATTTCTCGGATGGGAGAATAGAGGCCAGACAGGCAAAGCCAGTTTCCTGAGAGCTCAACTAGTCAACTGAGGCTCGACCTGGAGGCTGGAACCATTTATCTCCAGCACTTTTCTCTACCCAGCCTTAGCGAGGAGCACAGCTGGCATGAGGCCTGTGTGGTACTGAGCCAGGCAGGATCCTTGTGCAATTGATACCAAGTACCTGTGGACTGAAGAAGAGGCAGACGGCACTCCTATTGTGTCCTCCTGGAGGGGGACCTTGCACTGTGCAAAACCATGTCTGCAAACAAAGTTGGGTCAAAGATTCCAAACTTAACCAACCCCGTGTGGACCATGCCCTGCAGGACCTGGCCTGAGCCCAGACCCATTGCGACAGGGGCCTCTGTCTCTCTGAGCACATGCAGAGTCCTGGGCTAAGAGTCCAGGCATGCAACACGGGCCATCCCACCTGGCATTTGGACCAACTTGCACTGGGCAATGCACGTGGGAAAGAGGCTATTTGGTAAGCGTGGCCAAGGGGTCCAGTCAAGACGTGAGACGTATTACAGTTGTTAAAAATCATTAGGATGGTTGGGCTCTGAGGTCAGATAAGCAGCATAAACAAACTCTGGAGGAACTAGTTCTATGTTTTCCTACAACCGTTCCCACTGGTCCAAGCCAAGCACCCAGCCAGCCAGGCTCCCAAGGGCTAGCCAGGCTGAGGACACACGCACAGTCCAGGAGCCACCAGCCCCTGCCCGCTCCATCATGACTCTAAGCAACACCTTCAAAAGCCTTGTGGAGGCTGGGTTCATTTTCAGGAGTCTTTTCAAATGGACAGGATAAAAAGACCACTCAAAGAAAGGTCCTGGGGTCTCTTGGTTTTGAGAAATCCCTGGCCTGTGTTGCACACAGATGGAGATGGAGAGATTCGGTCTTTCTTGGGACAAATCTCTCTGGGCTGTATCTGCACGTCTGCCTGTCACCACCCGCAGACCATCAGCCACCAAAGGGCAGGATCCATGTGCTCCTCACCCCGGGCATTCTACAGGTGCTATCTAATCCTCACAAACAGCCCTGCAAGGGAAAAATGACTATCCTGATTATACCAGTGAGAAAACCGAGGGCTACAGAGTTTAAGTGACTTGCCTGAGGTCTCAGTGAGTAATTGTGGGGACCCATTGGGTCAGCAGTTCTCTTTTTCCCACCGCTGCAAGCCTACTGTGAACTGTCTGCATCGCTGGGCACAGCCCCAAACCTCACACACAGAAGGCGTTGAATCCTGGTCTGCAGAATAAATGAATGGGTGAGCAAATGAATGGAATGAATTAAAAAACTTAAATTGTTTTATTTGAATTTTCAAACATAAGTCCATTGTAAGGCAAAGGGAGGGAGAAAACAAATTAGACTCAATAATCTCCTGGACTTTTAACTCAATGAAAACAATCTCTAAATGATTTTATGACTTTTGACCATTTGATTTGAGCTGAAGTTTATTCTTAAGCCAAGTTTCCTTTCTAAATGGACAGGCAGCTAAATTAATTGAGTATCGAGCACGCATACACAAATCACTCTGTGTGTGTCAGTGCACCTGACCTTTACAGCACCCTGACAAATGGGCATTACCACCAGTTATTATTCCTAAAAGAAGAGCCTGAGGTTCAGAGTACTTATATGGACTCACCTAAGGGCACACAACTAGATGAAGCCTAGTTGTTCAAAAGCCAGGACTGTGTGATTCCACACTAGCTGGCCTCTCTCACCAAATGGGCCTCACTCCCAAACAGCCTCCACAGGAAGAAAGGCAACTATATCCATCTGGGGGCTTCAGGGCCAGGCTGACGGCCTGCCCTGCCAGGCCCAAGGTTTCTGTCCGTCTTGGATCTGTGCACACAGGCACAATGGCCCCCTACACCCCTGATCCAAGCCATCCCTACCCCCACCCCACACCCACTTCTGCCCAGGACCTGCAAAGGCAGGCAGAGGAGCCTGCGAGGCCAGCCCCGCAGCCCATCAGGGGAGACCTTGGCAAGCCGCCATCCCAACGACTTGAACCTGACTGCTCCCGTGTGTGTAGTCTGCCTCCCTGAGCCAATGCCCGGCCCTGGTACTGGGCAGACAATCCCCTTGTGTTTTCCCACCTTCCCACCCTGGCTGCCAGGAGCTGGCCCAGCTTTGGCGATGCTGAATAGGCCATTTGTTGGGAGATCAAAGGGCCACCTGCGGGAAGCGCCCACCACCTGGAGCAGGCCCAGGCCGCATCCTCCCTGCCTGCCAGATCCCGGGCTTTTCCAAACAGCCCACCTTGGCTAGGGCATCCCTCCACCCCCACCTCCTCTTCATGCTTCCCTTCGTAACAGTACCTACCTGCCTGTCTCGCTGCCATGCTCTGGAGAGCCTCTGCTCTGCCGTCTTTGCTGTTCCCTTGATCTGCATGCCTTTCCTTGCCTCATGCAAAGAGAAGGATTGAAAAGACTCCATTATCAGGTGCAAATCCTCCTTAGCTCCTCAGGGTTGGGAGCTCCCAGAGCACAGAACATGTTTCCTGGGCAGCAGGGGCTGATGCCAGGCCTGTTGTGCAGCCACTGAGCCAAGCAGGGTCCTTGTGCAATTGACACCAAGTGTCAGTGAACTAAAGGGGAGGCAGAGGACATTCCCATTGTGTCCTCCTGGAGAGGGACTGACTGTGCACTGAGCAAAACCATGTATGCAAACTAAGTTAGGGAAAGATCCCCAATTTAACCCCAGGTAGACCACACCCTGTGGGGCCTCGCCTGAGCCAGGCCCATGTGCTGGAAGCACTTCCCATTGCTACAGTAGGTCATTTCTTGCCTGCCCCCCAATCAGTGCACCCCAAAACCAGTACCACCTTTTCACAACACCATCTGATCCTGTCCCACTGTGCTCTGGGAGACAGAAGACCTCCTCCCTGCCCAGCGAGCCTGAATCCAGCAACCCAGATTCCTATCTCTTTGGCTTTTCCCACCTCTCTGTCATTTACCTCCTTCTCACTTCATCCCAGAGTTCACCCATGTCACATAACAGGCCTAGCCTGGACCTTTCGTGGCAATCAATTATAAATGGGCATTACTGCTTGGGGAGACCAGTGTGCTAAATAACTTCCTATCTTGCCCTTCTGTTGCATCTGGTGCCACTTTCCCCCCACCCCCTACTCCTTCCACTCCAGCCATAACAGCCCTCTTTCAGTCCCTCCTACCACAGGCCCTTTGCACATGCTGTTCTCACTTCTTGGGACAATCCTGCCCAACTGTATCTTCTTACTTTCAAATCTCTGCTTGTGACCTTCCCAGCTAGGAAAGACCTCATTGCTGCCAGCATCCTTGGCTCTTACTAGTGAAGCTTGGATAAGTGACTGGCTCCTTTATTAGGATGAAAACCAAGTGTCCTATACACAGTGCTGACTACACATGTTTTTAATGGCATCTCCCTCACTGACTGTCTTTGTGGTATCCTCTCCTGGAGATTCTTGAAGGTTTCAAGGCTCTTGATCATCTCTGCCTCTGTCTGTCTCTTTCACCTATGCTCCCCTCTCCCAGGAGAAGTGTGACTTGTTCACCCTCCACCTAGCCCAGAACCCAAAGCCCAGCTCATGAAGGTGCCCAAGTGTCAGCTTTGAACAACTGAAGAACAATGTCTGCTGCACTGGAAGAACCCAACCCCCCCCCCCCCAGCCAACACATTCCATACTGCCCCTTCTCAGACCTCCATGGGGAGGCGGGCCTTGTGGAAAGACCTGGCTCCTTCTGCCTCACTTCGTTCTCCGTGCTGGCAGTGTGCTGTGGCCATGTCCATGGAGAGAAGGACCATGTCCTTCCCTGCCTATGCCTGGACTCTTGGTAGGGGTGGAGACGGGGAGAGCAGCCCCGAGTTGAGTCTTATACTGTGAGCTCCCTCCCCTCCCCAAGGACGGAAAAGAACAGACAGAGGAACCAATCCCCTTGTCTTACAAATCCCATCTCAAGGACTACCTGTCCCTGGACATCCTTTGCGTCTCCTGAGGAAAACTGCTAACTGCTCTGGGCTCCTCCCAGTGGGTCACTTATCCCTGCCCTTGTGACTTTTGACACTGAGCTTTTAGATCAATGACCTCACATCACACTTGTTCCCTCAGGCAGAGGCCAGGGTCCTTTTCCTTCTGTCCATTCATGCATGTAACAAACTAGTGCCACATCCTGACTGGGAACCAGGACACAGAGGTAGATAACACTTGTACCCTCCAGCAGCTAAGGACTGAGTGTGTCAGACAGTCACACCTCACTACATGATATAACAGGAGTTTTAATAGGGCAAGCACCTGGCTGTGAACAGAGAAGGTACTGCCCAGCCCAGGTTGGGACAGGCAGCTCAAGAAACAATTCTCAGACAAAGGAACATCTGAGTAGGGTTTTAGAGATGATAAAGGAGTCCCAGGAGTCATTAAAAAGGGAAATCACAGCCAAATAGTTCAGTAGCTGACTTTAAGCAGCCTGCGCTGTCCCCGGGGAGGGAGTCCATAAAGTGTGCTCCTT
The DNA here is from genome assembly GCF_047511655.1 of Castor canadensis. Lineage (NCBI taxonomy): Eukaryota > Metazoa > Chordata > Mammalia > Rodentia > Castoridae > Castor > Castor canadensis. Next base: position 11,129,411 of record NC_133388.1, on the reverse strand, counting down.
TCTCTGGTTTCCACTACCAAGCTCCAGTGCTCAAGACACAATGGGGGTTCAAGAAGCAGATGTGTGCTGTCCACTTTCTGGAGTTTTCTCCATCCCCCTGCTAGATGATAAGTTTCTGGTCACCAAGTTCCAGATATATCCCTATGTCCACATGCACTGAGTCACACTGGACAAATACTTGCTTGCTAAATAATTCCCTTCGCTAACAAATGGCCTGCACGTTGGACCTTGTGCCTTGTGGTCACAGCAGCACTCTGGCTTTCTTGTGACCAGGGCTCAGCTGTGCCGTTATCTGATACTTACAATGGGGCGAAGGAGGCATTGTGACCTCTCTGGCAGGTGAGGAATGTGGGCGTCAGAGCCAACCTGTCCCAGGGCACTGTCTGCAATGTGAAATAAGATCTGTCTAACTGTGTAACACTAAGCTTTCAAGTCAGTCCCCACCTTACAGGGTGGACAATCTGAGGCCACATGTTTTATCCCAGTGAAACACAGGAAATTCAGAACCCTTCTCCATCCCCCAGGTAGGAAGTCTTGCTGTTTCTTTGCACCATGTTCGGTGAGAGAGAAGGGTGTGTGCTCATTTCAGCATTCAAGATCTTTTCAAAACGAACCTCTAGGAAGGACTCAGGCAGAGAGACTCCCCCACCACCACCCCTGGCCCAGCTCCCTCTGCAGGGGTTGCTGAGGCTGAGCAGATTCCACCAGTTCTGTCTGCCCTGCCTAGGTCCTGGCCACCAGGAAGGGCCTGGCACCCATGCACCTACTTGCTGTGCGGCCCTACAGGAGCCAACCTCCCAGTGAGCTGCCTATAACCAGCGAGGAGAGAGTAAAAGAATCAAAGTCGATTCCCATCCTCCACCTCCTCTCAACCTTGGCTCTGTGAACCCACAGGACACAAGCTCTGTCCAGACCCAAGCCTGGGTTTCAACCACACAAAGCCGAGCGAGCCATTCACCTCCCATGCCTCAGTTTCCACACCCACTACCTCCCCAAGGAGTGCAGGACTGGGGGAATGTAACAGTGTCAACCATCCCAGCTGGATCACACTCCTGTGTCACTGAGAAACGCAGTCTGGGGCCAGTTCAGCTGATCTGAGCCTGGGGTTCAGGAAGCTGCAATTCTAGCCAACTCTGGGGACTCTGATGGAAAGTCAGGCTGGGGAGGCACTGAAATGGCAGGTCTAGAAAACCCTGAGCACTGCCAACTCCCTGAGAACCAGGTATCATAGATCAGCCTTTGCCCTCACTGATGGAACTGCCAGCCAGGGACCGGACACCTCAATCTCACTTCCTTTTCTCCTCCCCAAGAGCCCACCAGGAAATCCCATCTTTTCTATGGCAAGACTTTGGGACCTTCTCCCTCCATTCTCCTCCTCACCGCTGAGACTTGCAGAAACTCCCACCCCCAGCCCAGGCCTCCTGCCCTGGCCCTCTTTCCAGAACACAGTCCTACTCAAATCCTGAGTCCTTCAACTTTGCATGTGCCAGGGAGTTAGAGATCCTTTGCCATAGTGGACTCAGAACCAATCTCCCCTGCCCAGCTATCCAATCTGAGCAGGGCTCTGGGCACACTAACACCTGCTCCTCTCCCACCCACTGCACTCTTAGCCTGTGAGCTCCCTCTGCCTCAGCAGCTTCCCCTTCAGACCTGACCTACTGCTACCCAATGCCCACCTGTCCTGAGACCATGCCCTCTGCCAAGATGCTGCCCCTTGGGCCAGGTGAGCACTCTGTAGGCACCAGAGCCCATCTTCATCACCAAGCCTAGTGCATAAGTGTGAATTTGTTTCTGCTGCTCATTTCTTTCTGCCTCCTGAACCTTCTGGTCTCCTCTTGGGTCCAGGCAGCTGCCCAGTCCTGCCCACAGGTCCTAAGGCTTCCATTTGAACTGGCCAGCCCAGGGTCAGAGGGAAGGAGAGCCATGTGGCTGATGTGTCTCCTCCCCTGTGCCCTCCTGGCTCACCAAGGCATAGAACCCCATCTTGTCCAGCTCTCTCTGCATCCCGGTCCCCTCACCACCCCACACCACTCCTACCCCCAGAATCTCTCCTTCTTGCTCCAGGCCCCTGTCCCAAGCACCACAAAATCTCCAGACTTCCTTTTTCAGCTCACACTTTGCAGGTGGCATAGCTGTTGGGTTCGTTTCGAATGTCCCCATCTGAGGAGGCCCTGTTTCCTGTAGGGTCTGAGTAATAAGCAAACTGCATCAAAACAGCCACCCCAAATGGCCTTGGCAAATGGTCCTGTGAGCTGTCTTACTTCACTCACGTGGGTAATGCCATTTTTCTATCTCACTCCTAAGACACCGTGCTCTCCTGGAGAAACCATTTCTAGGCCTCTGAGAAGTGCTGACACCAGCTTGGCTTTCAGAAGCTGGAAATTAGGCCTGGTTGGATACCACCAGATGGCTGGAGCTGACCCACCTGCAGAGGGCAGAGCTGTATGTGCGACCTGGCCAGATCTCATCAATGCCACTCTCTAAAGGCCACCTTCCCAGTCCCCTGGAATGGATGGGGGGAAACAGCCGAGGGAGATGGGGGGATTGGAACAAAGGGTAAAACTACAGACCTTCTCCCCATGCATCCCCAGACAAATGGAAACTCTGGGCGGGCCAGAGTTTCCTGATCTACCTGATCTACCCCATTGGAGGCTCAGGGAGCAGCAGAAAGTCCAAGTGTTCTCAAAGGTGATTCAATAAGGAGCCATGGTGAGTAAATGACCTGAAATTTACCTGCTCTGTGTGCAGGTTCTCTGGTCTAATATTAATCAAATTCCAAGTTTTAATTCTCCTCCAGTCCTTGGAAGAACCTAGAAGGGATTTAAGCATGCCCAAATCACCCCACACCTCCTCTTTGGTTTCCCCACCACTCTGTACCCCAAACTCAGACTTCATAAAGATCAAAAGATTTCTGCACTGAAGCTCCAAAGAATCATAGCACTATTGCAACACTCCAACCCAACTTTGGCAGAAATTCCATTTCAGTTTCATGAATTGATAAGTACATGTTTGAATTAATACCAATATTTATTGGGGTTTAACAAGAAGCCACACTGATGTGTATCTCTGGGCTTTATCTACATGTCCCTTATAGAGTTATTAAAACACCAAAATATAATTTTAATAATCAGTGGGATTTTAATTAACACACAATAATGATTCCCATTCAATGGAATGCCTCACATTCAGAAAGTAATTACTCATTCACGACACTTAATTTGAAGCCTTACCACAGATTTATATCTCCTGAAGCCACAAGAAGTTGGATCATAATAATTCCTGTTAGAACTTACAGAGCAAGTTCACTTCGGAGAAAGGATGGAGACCAGGTTCCAAAGGAGGAGGGAAGAGCTGGAGCCAGTTGGGTGGCCTCTGAGGAAAGAAGTTGAGGGTGGCCTCCAGGGAGGAGCACTGCCAGGCTGTCATTCAACAGCTGGCCCAGGACTCTCCCCTGCACAGGGCAGTGTTGGACCCCTTCAGGATGCAAAGCTCAGTACCACAAAAGAAAGGTACCAGGGTCGTTTGGAAAGTCACTTCTCTCTGAACCTCTACTTCATGGGAAAGATGAAGTCTGGCCTGCCTGCTGCCTCTGATGCTTCAAGTGAGAACTAACAGGTGTCCAGGATTGGCCTTGAAAATGTCCTGAAACCACAAGTCTGGAAGACATCAACAAAGATCCCAGCGCACAGGATTGGAAACAAGTGGGGGCCAGGGTAAGTCCCTGGGCTGCCTCCCACCCTCAGACCTTACCTGACTGCAGAGCCATCTCAGCACACTCACCCTTCCAATCATACCAAGTCTCGGGAAAGGCTGAAGCTTAGTGGCTGTCAGTGCAGCCCTGGCTGAGAGCTGTGCCTAGTAGGCAGACAGGGGTGTCACATTGAGTCTAAGGAGAGAGCCTCTTTCTCTCTCCACATGTCCTTTAAGAACTTGTGGCAAGTGTGCAAAGGAGACCCATCTAAGGCTGGCCAGAACCACAAGACCCACAAGAGCAGACACCCAAGTGAACCTACATGGTCCACAATCAATTTAAGTATGCTGTCCTCATCACCAGGAAGATAATTATTTAAAACAAATTAGATATCCCACAAAGCTTTTCCACTTGCCCCAAAATCATCTCCATACTGACAGCTCACTGTCAAGTTTGAAAGTACTACCTAGCCCACTTCAGAACAGTGTATCCCAAGTAGGGACAATTTTGCTTCCCAGGGCACATTTGATGAAGTCTGCATGTTCTAGCATCTAATGGATAGATGGAAGTTATGCTAGGCCAGGTGTGATGGCTTACACTTGCAATCCCAGCTACTTGGGAGGCAGAGATTGACAGAGTGAGGCAAAAGCAAGAGACCCTGTCTGAAGAAAAAAAACTGACTAAAAGAAAAAGTACTTGGACATGGTGCAAGTGACAGAGTACTTCCCTAGCAAGCCCAAGGCCCTGAGTGCAATCCTTAACACCACATGAAGAAGAAGAAGGAGAAGGAGGAGGAGGAAGAGGAGGAGGAGAAATGCTCGTAAACATCCTACAATATTCTGGACAGTCATTGGACTGTTCTACATCAGTTTCTGGCCCCAATTTCATTAACGAAAACAATAGGGGTGATAGGAATGGCAGGCATTGCTCAACTCCATTCTGATTTGATCTTTGCCTTACCTGGAGGAGGAATGAGTATTTCCTGTTCCACGAGTGAGGAAACTGAGGCTGAATGGTTAAACATCTTGTCCATGGTTACACAGAAAGTTGCAGAGCTCAGCTGATCCATGAAGTGTCATCTCTGAGACCTTTGTTCCTTGATGTGTGCTGGGGTTCTCTCTCACGGGTAGACCCTCTGACCCAGTGTATACTAAGGCCATGAAAGCTGCTTGGAACTGCCATGGTTTGAATGACAGTGTTCTCTCAAAATTCATGCTGAAACCAAGTCCCCAATGCTACAAGATTAAGAGATGTGGCCTTTAATATTGATTAAATCCTAAGAGCACTACCCTCATGAATAGACTAATGCCCTCGTATAAGAGCTGAGGTTGAAGGGAGCACTCTCCCATCACGTCTGACCTTTCAGCCATGTGTGGACAGAGGTCCTTCTCCAGGGACGCAGCAGTAAGACACCACTTTAGAAGCACAGAGTGGCCATTACCAGACTCCAATTCTTCTGGAGCCTTGACCTTGGACTGCCTAGCAAAACCATGATAAAATACACTTCTGCTCTTAATAAATTACCCAGCTTTGGGTATTTTATTATAGCAGCACAGAAACCAAATCAATATCAACAATTTCTTATATGACCTCAGGTGTCACTAGAAGAGAACTCAGGTCTCTGGGGGTCAAAGCAACACTTGAGATTTGACAGGTGGAACCCATTTGCAGTGCAAACTATGGTTTCTTCTAGCTTTGATTCCCAATGAAGGTGACCAACTATGGGTGTTTTGAGATTCAGACTGAACGTACATGAACAGTCCAACTCCTGGGAGAATTGAACTTGACAAGCTGTCAAGTCGAACATGCACTTGACCACAAGGCACAAAATAATTCTATGCTGTTTCTTTTCCAGGTTGGTCCAGAACCAGGTGCCTCACAGCACACACTTTTCTTCTATTGATAATGGCTTTGAAGGATACAAGGAAAGAAGACAACCATACTTATTAAGGACTGATCTTGTTCCATTCATTAAAAAGCTGCACCCCCATCCACAGCAGACCCATGGAGTCACCGGGAAAGGTTTGTCCATCAAGGCTTGGTCTCTGGTGTGGTGGTGTTGAGAGGATAGGACCTTTAAGAGGTGTGACCTAGAGGAGGGTTATTAGGTCATGTGGGCCACTGCTCTTTAACGGAAGGGATTAATTTGGATATCTAGGGACAAGAATAATTCCCTTGAGAATTGGTTGCTATATGGGAGCCTGACACTTCTCCTGAATCTCTCTCTCTTACAAGGGCTCCTACTACTGTGATGTTATCCACTATGAGACCTTTGCCAGACCTGAGCCGATGCCAGCACCATGCTTCTAATAGACCTCCAAAACACTGTGCAAATGAGCCTCTTTCTGAATGAAGTACCCAGTCTCAGATACTTTATTGTAGCAATAAAAGACAAAGATCAGGGTACCGAGTCCAACTCCCACCTGCCCATCCTGCAGTGGGAAACTCTTGAGGTGAAAGTAATAGTCACATAAACACAAATAAGAACCATTCGGAAAAGAAGAGCTCAATTGACAGCACATAAAACCAACTCAGTGATATCTAGCATGGGTTGGGGAGTGAGGTCCTCCTGAAACCACAAGAAAGTTTAGACAAACAGCAGGATGATTGAAATGACGTAAGACAAGAAGACTCTATTATAGCCATTCAATATTCATTCATAAAACAGGGGGTCCAGAGAGACCAGGTCAGACAGAAAGAAGGCAAAAGAAAAGCATCTAAGGACCAAGAGAAAAACATTTGCCCATAATCTAGAAAGCTCTCCTTGTGCTAATTTTCATGTTCTAAGCACTATGCAAGATTAGAGAGACTAATGCTTTTGTGATTTTTTTTTAATCTAAAGTATAATTTTTGATTCCTCTGGCAATCATGCCAGTGGAGAAAATGATTTGTCTTCAGACTTTTCCTCAACATTATCAAAAGACGGAACAAGTGAGGGAGGAGAGTTAGAAACCCAAGAATTTACCCCTGCCCAGAAAGGGATCAAAGATGAAACTAAGAAACGAAATTATAAAACAACATGAATAATATGGATATTAAAGGAATGGAATACACATTGAAACTCACTAGTAAAAAATATAAATATAAATTGAAATAAGTGACTTATCATTTGCCTAGTAAGTTTGTATTAATCATTTTATACAAGCTTATGTTATTTATCTAAAACACAACTGGGGCCAGATGTGTTTCCAAACTTAGAAATGTTCAGATTTTGGAAGGCATTTTGCATATGCTGCACATTAGCACAGTCTTCTCCACCCCAAAACATCTGGCACACTCCCCAAAATCCAACACTAGACTGTTTCTAAAAGCCAAACATCAATATCCACACTTACCATGATAACTGGAAGCTGTACTTTCATGTCCGCTGAGGTCAGGTCTTGACACCAAATGAATGATGAAAACATTTTTGGTCTTCAGAGTTTTTTTGGTTTTTAGTATTTCAGACAAAGGATCAGAAACCTACACATCATACCTAGGAATGATGAAGTGGCTGGAAATCACATCACGAAAGGATGCTTATACTCATAAAAATCTTTTCTGGAATTTAATTTGGAATGTGTTTCAAAAATTGAAAAAATAAGTGAATATGCTTTGTCACTGAAATTCTGCTGCTAGAAACTGGCCCTAAAGAAGTCATTGTAGATGTGCACAGTCTCACTTTAAGAGGGTTGGGCCAGAATTACCCAAGATATTGAAAGCCTGCAAACCACTCCAATGTCCAAAAATAGGAGATGGTTAAATTGTGGCACATCTAAAAAGGAATGCTTTGTATGCATTAAAAATACCACATGGTGGGCCAGGCCCAGTGGCTCACACCAGCAATCCTAGATAATCAGGAAGAAGAGATTGTTCGAGGCCTGCCCAAAAGTTTGAGAGCTCCCAAGTCAACCAATAAAAGCTGGGTGTGGTGAAGCAGGCCTGTCATCCCCACTCTTCAGGAAGTGTAAACAGAAGGATAGCAGTCAAAGCCTTCCCAGGTATAAATGCAAGACCATTTAAAAAAAAAAAAAAGCTAAAGCAAAAGGGGCTGAGGACATGGCTCAAGAAGTAGAGCACCTGCCTAGCAAGCACAAGACCTTGAGTTCAAAACTCAGTAGTGTATGTTTGTATTACTAATTAATTAATGAAAATGATATGATGGAAGAATAATTATCTAGAAATCTGATTACAGAAAACATTAAGTAAAAAGGTAAAAAACTATCCTGCATCATGCCATTTTATAAAGAAAAGAAACAGAAATACCTGCATAACTATAAACAAAGAAGAAAAACTGGGAGGATACATAACCAAAAATTTAAAATAGTGGTCATCCCTGGGTCATGTGATTTTTTTAATGATTATCATTTTATATTTTGCAGCTAGGCATTTTCTAAAAGTTCTTTAATTCACATACCTATTTTTTGTAATTGAAAAAATAATTAAGTTAAACAAATGGCTTCTTTTACAAAAATTAAATAATCTTAACAAAACATAGAAATGGACTTTGTCACATGCTGAACACAGAATATCCAATGTGGAGCCATGCAAGGAAATTAATAGAGTCTAGAACAGTAGGCCATTTACAGTTGAAAAGGAAGTCAGGAAGGCTCCACTGACAGCTGGGAGACAGGCCTAGAGAAGACACTGGCTCAGAAGAAGCAGCCAGCATTAACCTTGAAGCAGTCTGATCTAGACTTTCCAAAGACCCAGATGCTATGCTTTGAACATGGTTTGCCCCCACAAAGTGTTAGAGGCTTTGTGCTCAATATAACAATATTGAGTTGGTAGAAGCTTTAAGATGCAAGACTTCTTATAAATGATAAACCAACAAAGCAAGCAAATTGAAATAAAAAAAAGAGATGGAGAGAGAAAAAGGACAAACAACAGATGAGAAAAATAGAAAGCTAATGTCAAGATGGTAGATCTCAATCTAATCACAGAAATATTGGCATTAAAAATTAATGATCTAGAACTAGAGGTTTGGCTCAAGTGGTAAAGTGATTTCTTGGCAAGCAAAAGCCGTGAATTCAATCCCCAGTATGACCAAAAAAAGATTTAATGATTTGAGCACCCCAACTAAAAGGCAGATATTGTCAGATTGGGCTTATAAACAAAGCAAAGTAAGATTCAACTATACACTGCCTACAAGAAACACACTTTAAATAGAAATGTTTCAATAGGTTAAAAGTAAAAGAATAAGGAAAATATCATGTTGACACTAAACAAAATATAATAGGAGTGACTCATTAATAATGCCAAGGTATATTTTCAAGCAAAGGTCATTTAGAGGTCATCAAGAGGCATAATAATACTCAATGTTCATGTATGTTACAACAGAGTTTCAAAATCTATGGGGAACAGATTAGGGCTGCATGGATACATACACAGACTTAAATTTTTACTTGTCAATTGTAGTATCATCTTTTCAATTTTAAGAGAACAAGTAGTCAGAGAGTCATTGGTAGTATTTTAAAAACCACGATCAACCAACTTGACATCATTGACATTTACAGAGCACTTAACTCAAGAAGAGCAGAACACACATTATTTTTCAAGTGCATCTGAAACATTCATCAAAATAGGACATCCTGTGGACCATAAAACTAGTCTCAAGAATCCATGTTGTACAAAACATTTTCACTGACCACATGAAATTAAATTGAACATGAACACTACAAAGGTAACTGGGAAAATACTAAGTATTTGGAAACTCAATAACATTTTTAGTAATCCATGGGTCAAAGAAAAAAATCAAAAGGAAGTGTGTTTAACATTTTGAACTGGATGAAAAGGCAGATGCATCAAAATTTATGGAATGCCGGTAGGGTAGCTCTGGGAAGAAATTATAGCTTTAAGTTTATATAATAGAAAAAGAAGCACAGTCTCAATTCAATCATTTCAGCTTCCAATTCTAAAAACTAGCTAAAAGGAAACAGACGTATCCAAAATTCAGAAGAAAAAAGAAAACAAAACCATCAGAGTGGAAATGAATAGGAAAAAAATCAATAAAGTAAAAAACTAGTTCTTTTATAAGATCAATTAATCAAACTCTAGCCAGATTGTTCAGGAAAACAAGAAAGAAGAAAAAAAATCACCAATATCAGAAATAAGAGAGGTGACATCACCATAGATTCTACAGATATTGAAAGGATAACTAGGAACCATCATTCAAAGTTTTATGTCAACAAAGTCAACAAATTAGATGAAATGGACACTGCCAAAATGGACTAAAAAATAAATAAATAACCCAAATAGCACCTTAACTATTAAATAAATTGAAATTATAGTTTAAAACTTTCCCAGTAGACAATACCAGGCTCAAATAGCTTCACTAATAAATCTTACCCAAGTATTTTAGAAAGAGATAACACCAAACTCTTTGAGAAAATAGAAGAGAACATTTCTCAATATATTCTGTAAACCACCACTATCCTGAAGCCCAAACTACTTCAAGATATTACAAGAGAAGAAAACTATACAACAGTATGGAATACACAAACATAAATGCAAAAATTCCTTAATTTATTTTAGCAAATCAAGTCCAATAACATATATAAAGTATATCATGACCAAATGGTTTTTCACATTTGAAACCCATAATATTATATTACATAATAATTATTTAACATAATAATCAGTTAATATTTGGAAACCAGTGTAATTCATTATAGTAACAGAATATATGTGTGTGTATCCACATGTATAAAAGCAAAAATAAAACATCCATTTCTGATTTTTTATAAAAGTGAGAAAGAAAAGCATTCAACAAATTAGAAATAGAAAGGACCTTCTTTAACCTGATAAGGAAATCCAAAAAACCTGTACTAATATCATATTTAATGGTGAAAGACTAAATTCCTTCATCCTAAGATCAGGAAGAAGTCACAGAAGTTCACCCTTACTACTTCTATTTGCTATTATACTGGAAGATTAATATAAAAATTAGTTAGATTTCTGTATGCTGGCAACAATCACAGATTTAAATAAAAATATTTGTAACAGTATTATATAATAAGAAACACTTAGAGATAATGCCAACAAAAGGCTTGGGCACAGAAAACTATAAAATGTTTCTGAGAAAAATTAAGGAAAACCTAAATAAATGCAAAAGTTTATTGTAATTATGAACCAAAAGATTCACAGTTTTAAGATTTGATTTTCCCTAATTGATTTATAGACTCATTGTAATCCCAACAGGAAACCCAGCAATCTTTTGTAGAAACTGACTCACTGACTCTAAAATTCATATGGAAATGCAAAGGACGTAGCATAGCCAAAACAACCTGAGAAGGAAGGACATAGTGGGAACACTAACACTACCTGAGTTCAAGGCTTATTCCCGAGCTACTGTAATCAAGACTGTGGCACTAACATCAAATTGACGGACAGACTTTAATCCAGAAATAACCCACATATGCATGTTCAACTGGTTTTCAACAAAGACGTGAAGGTGACTCAGTGGAGAGAGGACAGTCTTTTCGGTGGTACTGGAACAACTAAATAATGATACGAAGATATATGAATTTCAATCCCTACCTCGCACCTTTATAAAAAATTAATATAAAAACATATGAACTTCGACCTGTACCTTATACCATATACAAAAAAATTAACTTAAAATAAATAATAAACCTAAATGTAGAATATTAAACTTTAGAATTTCTTGAAGAAGACATAGAAGAAAATCTTTGTCACCAGGTATGAGACAAATAATTCTTAGCACAATTCTTAAAGGGGAAAAAGTGAGAGTTGACCTCATCAAAACTAAGAACTTCTGCTATCCAAATGACACTGTTAAGAGCTTAAAAGACAAGTCACAAAATGAGAGAATGTACTTGCACATTACATAGCTAATAAAGAACTAGAATCAGAATATATAAAGAATAATCAAAACTCAGGGTTTTTTTAAAGAATCAGCCTAAGTTTAAAATAGGCAAAATATTGGAATAGACACCTTACCAAAGAAAATTCAAGTCTGCAAAGTAAATATCTGAAAAGGTGTTTACCGTCATTGGTCATGAGAGACTGAGCTAATGCACACTTATCTGAATATCTAAAACAAAGGACAACATGCCCAATGTCGGAGAGCAAGTGGAACACCTGGAATTCTCCTACATTACTGGTACAAATGTAAGGTGGATAGTCACTTTGGAAAACAGTATGGGTGCTCTTAAAAAGGTAAACACATGCCCAACATTAAACCCAACTATTCCTAGGTATTTAGCCAGCAGAAAATGAAATCTATTTTTCTACGAATGTACAGAATGTTCATGGAGACTTTATTTGTAACAGCCCCCAACTGGACACAGAAGAATAGACAAATGAGCTGTGGCATACCCACACTATGGGATATGCTATTCAGTGGTTTAAAAAAAATGAACTAACACTATTCACAACCATATCAATGAATCCCAAAATAATTATGTGGAATGAGAGAAGCCAGATGTAGAAAAATATAAGATGTGCAACTCCATTTAAAGAAAACACCAGAATTAATATCTAGGATCAAATAGCAAATGCCTGAGGCTGGCCGGGAGGGAGTAAAGCAGAGAGCAGAGGAGCATGAAGAAATTCTTGGGGATGATGGAAGTGTTTGTTCTGTGGATTTAGGGATGACATCATGGAGGCATATATCTACATATGTCAAGACTTATGAATTGTATAATCTAAATCTGAAATGCATATTGCATGCCAATTATACATCAATAAAGTTGAAAAAAATTATGATGAGTAGTGCCTTCTGGATCTACAGCCCCAGCCCTTTACCTCAATCTTGTACCCAGGTCTGAGACCTGGTTGTTCTGAGAGAATGAACTTGTCAGTTAGTAGCATTCCCTCTACATCCCAAGTTGAACAGAGATGCTCACCACAGACAGGTATCCTTGACAACGGCTCTGACATTTTACATGTGGTCCTGCACCTTTATTCTGACTATGAATCATGTTCTTCCCTACTTGGCCCAAATGGCTCTAGGAGCCACACAATAGGGACCTGGGACTCCATCCCAACTGTGGCTCCAGGCTGATAGCCAGCATTTGAACTGCACAGCTCCCATCCACAAAGAACAATTCCTCTCCCATGTCCAAGGTTAGACTTCCCTCCCTGTCAACAGACAAGACAGACATGTGCAAAGTTGACACAAAAATGCAGGCATTTAAGAAACAAAAGAAAAAACTGACAACTTAGACTTAATGAAAAAATGTGAATTTTGTGCATCGAAAGGTATCAACAGAGTTAAAGGGCAGCACACAGCACAGGAGAAAACACTTGCAAATTATGTATCTGATAATGTGCAGAATGGAGAACTCCTAAAGCTCAGCAATGACTGAAAACCTGATCCAAAAATGGGCAAAGGTTGTGAGTGAAGACTTGTCCCAAGAAGAAATACAAATGTCTACCAAGCCCATGAAAAATTCTCAGCTTCACTTATGTCTAAGAAAATACACATCAAAACTATGAAGAGATACCACCTACACCATAAGGATGGTTATACAAACACAACGCACGCGCGCACAATAACACGTGTTGGTAAGGATGTGGTAAAATTGGAACACGACGGTTGATGGGAACATAAAATGGCACAGCCACTGTAGAAAACAGTCACAGCTTCACAAAAAAATTAAAAATAGTTCCCATATGATTCAGCAATCCCCCTCTGAGTGCGTTATCTTCTGAATACACGTGGCGCCTCAGAACCTAACCCTCCATGTGGGAATACTAAGAAATGGGGCTTTTGGCAGGTGCTTAGGTCAAGAGGGCTCTGTCGAAACTAAAGCAGATACCTTAAAGCAACTGAGGCCAATAGGAAAAGGGGACCAGGAACTAGAGAAAAGGTTAGATCAAAAAGAATTAACCTAGAAGGTAACACCCACGCACAGGAAATCAATGTGAGTCAATGCCCTGTATAGCTATCCTTATCTCAACCAGCAAAAACCCTTGTTCCTTCCTATTATTGCTTATACTCTCTCTACAACAAAATTAGAGATAAGGGCAAAATAGTTTCTGCTGGGTATTGGGGGGGGAGAGGGAGGGGGGAGTGGGTGGTAAGGGAGGGGGTGGGGGCAGTGGGGAGAAATGAACCAAGCCTTGTATGCACATATCAATAATAAAAGAAAAATGAAAAAAAATAAATAAATAAAATAAAATAAAATAAAATAAAAACAAACAGACCATGATAACAACAAAAAAGCCTTTTTAAAAAATCTTACTCAGACTATGTATTCAGAAATATAAAGACTTTACAAATTAAAAAAAAAAAAAGAGGGCTCTGTCCTTGTGGATGGAATTAGTGCTCTGATAGAAGAGGCCTCACGAGCTTGTTCACCTCACATCCACCATGTGGGGACACAGGTAAGAGGTGCTCTCCACGCAGCATGAACCCTCATCCGATGCTGAATTTGCGGGTGCCTTAATCTTGGACTTTCCAGCCTCCAGAGTTGAGGGCAACAAATTTCCACTATATATAAATTCTTCAGTCTAAGATATTTTGTTATCACAAGCCAAATGGACTAAGACACAGTACACATCTAAAAGAATTGAAAACAGACTCTCAAAGAGAGATTTGTATACCCATGTTCATGACAGCAACATTCATAAGAGCTAAAATGTAGAAGCTTCCCAAATGTCCATTCACATAAAAGAATATTATTCAGCCCTAAAGAGGAAGGGAATTCTGACATGCTACAACACGGATGAATCTTGAGAACTTTGTGTGTGTGTGTGTGTGTGGTACTGGGGTTTGAACTCGGGGCCTTCACCTTGAGCCACCCCACCAGCCCTATTTTTGTAAAGGGCTTTTCGAGATAGGGTCTTGTGAACTATTTGCCTGAGCTGGCTTCGAACCGTGATCCTCCTGATCTCTGCCTCCTAAGTAGCTAGGATTACAGGCATGAGCCACGGTGCCTGGGTTGAGAACATTTTGATAAGTGAAATCAGACAGCTTACAGAAGGACAGATATGATTCCATTCCTGTGAGGTGCCTGGAATACCTCAAATTCTTAAGGACAGAAAGTAAAATGGAGGTTTTGGGGGAGCAAGGGGAGAGAAGAATGAGACAATATTATTTAATGGTATAAAGGTTCCATTTTGCAAGATGAAAAAGCTCATGGAATGGCTGGTGGTGAAGTTGCACAATGCTGTGAATATATTTACTCCCACTGAACTGTACACTTAAAAGTGACTAATATGGTAAAATTTGCTCTGTGTATTTTAATACAAAAAAAAAAAAACTAAGTAAAGCAAACAAAATACATGCATGAAACTTCATGTACTTATCCCAGGGTGGGGCCCTCCAACTCCCTGCTACATCTTACTTTTGGCTCTGTTGTAATAATCTTGATTATTATTTACTTTTTGTTAATGCATGAAGACCTAAGGCAAGTTCTTATAAGAGTAGTTTTTTCCTATCCACAGTAGATTTTAAAGTGCAAGAGGCAGGAAGGATATAGGAAAGCTTGCCAACTAGAAGGGTGACAGCAATATCGGGCTGGCAGGGATTTGACACTAACCCAGACCAATCCTTTCATTTTTACAAACAAGGAACCCAAAAACCAGGGACCAGAAGGGACAGCCCAAGGTCATCAAGTAGGTTAGAGGCCACCCTTGAACTTGAATGCCAAATCTTTACAGTCTCCTATCAGGCTCCTGCTCATATGAGGCAGCCTGAGAGAGCTACAGCAACTACGAAAAGCAGACAAAAGGCTGGAAAGGGGCGGAGGTGTTCTGGGGTCATTGAACATCCATGAAGACAACGATTTCTTCATGAGTTTGTGTCAATGCTTGTGTGAACAACCCTACTCCATATGAAAGTGTAGCACAGGTAATTACTTACAGTGAATCATACTTGATACTGGTAATAAACAGTCATGTGTTCACTGCACTACTTTTTATTAACTATAAACTTAAAAAAAAGTTTCCTGAAAACTTAAAGATAGAACTACCATATGCTCCTCCAATGCCACTCTTGGACATTTATCCTAAGGAAGTGAAATCAGTCTGTCAAAAGAGACATCTGAACACCCTTGCTTATTACAGCACTATTTACAATGGTCAAAAGACAGAATCAACCTATGTGTCCAGTGATGGATGAACAGACGAAGAAATCATGATCTACATACACAATGGAATGTTTTTTAGCCATACAAAGGATGAAATCCTATCACCTTCAACAGCCTGGATGGAACCGAAGACCATCATGTTGAGTGAAATAAGCCAGGCACGGAAAGACAAGCACAGTATGATCTCACCTGTGGAATCCTAAAGACTAGACTGGTGGCTCCCAGAGGCAGGGGGAGGCAGGGAGTGGTTGTCCAGTAGGAGATAAGCTATAGCTAGATAGTAGAGAGGTTTTACTATGCTGTTGCACAGAAACGTGACTGTAGATATACATCATGCACTAAAAATTTCAAAAAGTTAGGATTTTAAATGTTTTCACCATAAAGAAATGATAAAGGAAAAAGTAGATATGTTTAATCAGATTTTTAAATACTATGTAATGCATACATGTATAGAAATATCACATTGCACCCCCATTAATATGTATAATTTTATGTTTTGTGTACCAATTAAATTTAAATTAAATAATATATTTAGCCCATACAATAATAAATGTACTGTAGAGCAGTATGCGTGTGAACCAGCAGTGGCCTCATGCATCTGTTGCATCCAGAGGTTGCCGTTTCAGATGTACCTGTCCCCCCCACCAGTGCTCTCTATGGTGTTCACACAGGACAAAATTGCCTAACAACACATCTCCCAGTACATACCCATCCTTAAGGGAGGCATGTGTGACTTCTTTATAGATTAGCATGTGTTGCTATGCATACTGAGATGATTTAAATACAAGTCAGAATTCTGGTGCCTTCCCCTTGCTCTCAATGACAACTCCCTGCAGGCATTCCCTCCAACTTCCAGAAGCCACCATGAAAATATTCAACTGTGTGGAACAGGGTGCTGGCCCGGGGTCAGGAAACTGACCTCACTACAGAAACTGCCACCCAATCTCATCCAATTCTGGCCTCCCCTGTGCAGCTTAAGAACTTGACATGTGGAGACAAGGAATGACTTGCCCAAGGCCACACTGATCATGACCAGGTGGTAAAATGTACACTTATACTGAGGTTGGACCTCAGCTGTGTTTGTTTGGAGGCCAGAGCTACGATATTACAGGACAGACATGCAGACAGCATTTAGTAAGGCAGAAGACCTCATGGTTCAAGGTAGAGCCACCACTGGACCCCCTAGAAAGCCCCAGCCAAAACACTGGAGTCTACATCTGAGCCAGGGAGACAGACCCCATGCAAAATAAACACATGCTTAAAATTTGCAGGAAGTGCTACAGAGGAGGAAGGCTGGGTAGTAAGAGAGAGCAAGGAATGAGAAGTCAAGGACCCAGAAGTAGCATCCAGAGCTGCTTCAGGGCTTCACAAGGTGAGGTGGTAGATACCAGGGGAGGGAGGATGGTTTTGCACACCATGCATTCCCTAACACCGTTAGAATTTTCCACTCAGTCAACCCAAAATGCCAGCTTCCCTCACTGTCTGTAAAGAGGCTAACAGCCAATTTGTGTTAGTAGAAAATCTGTTGCGAACGCATCCAATTTGCTGCCACTGTATGTATGTTTAATGTTTCCTGTTCAAATCATCTGTGTTACTGTTATGTCCCCGTCATTTCAAGCTTTCCTCCCGTCTTCCTTTTATGAACATGGCACCGACAATTAATATTCTGGCAGTTTTTATCATTGTTCCCAAACCATGTGCAAAAAAATACCACTCCCCATCTCATTGCATGTCAATTTCCGAAGAGTTTGCAGCATAGATTGAAGGGCCCATGGCCAGGGCTTGGAACTGCTGCTTAGTAAATGAGTACAAATCCACCCTTTAAACCCTCTTGAAGGCATGGTCCTCAAGTGGTGGCTCTTCCTAAAGAAGATGGAGAAAGAGAGACCCAGAGCAGAGCTTGTGTTACTCCAGAAGCTTCCAGGGAGCAAAGTGACTTTCCCAGCCCACACAGAGGATGCTGGCATGCTAGTGCCTCAAGACACCTGCAGACAGAGAAACAAAGTTTCATTTGGGAAGAGCATCAAAAGGAGGAGTAAGTACTACTTATGAGGAGTAAGTAAAGATCCCAGCATTTGGACAAACTAACCAGGAGAGAGGTGACTGGGTACCCTTGTCTATTTTAAGGCCTGAATCCAAAGGACTGTGGTGACCCCAAATAAGACTAGGATCATTTCCAAGTGCACAGTGACCTCATGCATAGTACCAAAGAGTACTGCACCCTCAGAATCAAGATCTGTGACACTCGCATCCATGTCTCTTGCAGGGATGAGAGATTCAGGCAGAAGCTCTTGGGCCTGGTCTGGGTTAGACCCCAGGCTGTCTTTAGCTCCCTCTGCCCCCGCATTTCTTTCACAGAGGTCACCCCCATTCATGGCATAAAGCTTTAATTCATTGTGACTAGTCTTCCTTCCTAAGCTGGAGGCCAGGGGGACACCATGGCTGTAACTGGGTCCCCAGGGCCTGGCACATGGCTCCAGAGATACAGAAAGCCAGGGATGGATGCCTGTCTAAGCAGAAGCTACAGTCAGACCGGGATGATGCGTGTCATGATGGTGATGGTGATGATGGTGGTGAGGAGGATGATGATGATGATGATAATGATAACAAAAAGTTAGCCACCTTCTATGGAGCTTCTCCTCTCCACCAGCTGCCTGGAACTTCCGGCCCATCACTGGCAGCAGTGCTCTGAAGTAGGAACTATGAAGGAAAGAAAGGAAACACAAGTGGTGAAATGACTTCCCCACAGCTGACTAATAGCAGAGCCAGGGCTGAAATCCAGCTCTGAAGACCCCTGACTGTCTCAAAAGGACAGGTGTCTCAGAGATGGAGGGCAGGGCAAGGAGTGCAGCCTCAGCCCTGCACTGACCAAGGCCACAGCCACAGCTTCAGAGCCACCTGATCAGCCAATCAGCTTTCGGCAGGAAGTCCTTTCTGCAGCTCTTCTGCCCTTATCTCCAGCTGGGCTGCTCTGCAAGGTCACAATCAGCACTATTTATCAGGACATCTGCATCTTCTGGGGACACAGCCCAGCAGTCTCAGAAGAGCAATTTCCTTTAGAATTGTCTCCCAGAATCCCCCATCTAGAACACCACAAATTAAGATGAGAAGCCTCTGGCTGAGGCTTGATAAAGGTCCTGTATGTAGGATGTGGCCTGGAGCAAAGGCCATTGGGAATGATAAGGTGGTGCTCCTCTACCTGGAGGGCTCCTGGCTATCTTACAGAGCCACACCTCTAATGTCTTTCTCCCTGGAAGATGTCCCAGTGTCTCTCCTACCCTCTAATATTCAGTGCTCTGACAGTACTGTGTTCACTTGTCTTACTCAGTTATAATTATTTGGCTTTGTGTCTGTCTCCCTCATCAGACTGTAAACTGGAAGATATAAACCCCCTTGTGGTACAAGTACAGTTTAGTCACTTAAAATGAATGGAGACCTTCATCACAGTAGATCACTAAGATGAATGGAGACCTTCATCATGGTAGATCACTAGGTAGACCTAGTGATCTTGGACAAGACTACCTTTGTGAACCAGTTCACTCATCTGTACAAAGGGAGAAAATATGAGTCTCTATCACTGTGAGAATTAAATAAACATGACATTAGTGCCACCCTTCACACCTCTCTCTTCCCATGCCAAGCACTGTACCCAATATTTTATGATTCTAACCAAGCATTGTTTGAAGGAATCACAATGGATGGGATTAAATAACATGCTGAGGTTTTACTCAATACACAATCCTTAGAAGAGTAAGGAGAAATCTAAATTAAGGTAGAGCCCCCCCAGAGCAGATCTACTTAGACCTTCACATCCCTGTTTCCCCTCTCTTCTTGGATCCACAGACATACTACATTTCCCAGTTACTTTTGCATTCCATAAAACCCTGGGGCATGAACACAATTCAGCTAAATTCTGTCACTCCCTAACTAAGGTGGTTTTTACACCAGTTTCCAGTACCTTATTCCTCATTTCTGTCTGAGACCTTATCAAAGTTACCCTTACCATCTGTACTTTCAACCAACATTCTGATCAAAACCACTTAAGTAATCTCTCAGAAGTTTCAGACTTTCCCTACAGCCCTCTTCTGAGCCCTCACCAGGATCACCCGTCATGCTCCATTAATGGCAATACAAGCTGTTTCCAGCATTCCATATTTTCAGGGATTTGCTATAGCAACAGCCTCATTTCTCAGTACCAATCTTTGTCTTAGTCCATTTTGTGCTGTTAAAACAGAACACCACAGGCTACGAAATTTATAATGAATGGAAATGTATTGACTCACAGCTCTGGAGTCTGGGAAGTCTGAGATTGAGTTGAGGGACTGGATCTATTGGGGGTCCTTGCTACATCAAACATGGCAGAGGGCTGGTGATGTGGCTAAAGTGGTAGAGTGCCTTCTTAACAAGTGCAAGACCCTGAATTCAAACCCCAGTACCACCAAACAAAGTGGCAGAAAGCACAGCATGGGTGAGATATAGCAAGAGGGGGCCACTTGCATCTTTATAAGGCCTCTACCTTCATGATAATGACTCCAGTCTCACAATAATGACATTAATCCACTCATGACGAATCTTCTTAAAGTTCTCACCTCTCAGCACTGCTGCACTGAGGATTCAATATCCAACATGAACTTTGGAGGACATACAGTATTCAAAACCTAAAAGGCCATCTGATTAGGTGTTGTTCAATGGAATTGAGTGAACGTAATGCGTACGTTGTTAAGCCTTGCCCTAATCTACACCACATGACTCTATCCTCATGGATGGAGGGGAGGGACTTGGGAAGAATAAAGCCATGTGATGGAAGGACCCTGGTTTCCTGAGTCAACTCTTAGGAATCTAACCATATTTTGAGACTGTTGTCTGAGATGATTTGGAGGGCAGGACCAGGAGCTGCTATTGTCTCATGTTCACCTGTTTCCTCAAGGAAGCATTGTGTCATAACTTCCCAGCTCTGCTCCACACCTCTGTTGGGTGTATGGAGACATGTAGGTTCTTTTTTAAGTCATGGGTCACCAGGCCATGAGGATCCACATCTGAACATAGATCTCTAGAGAAGGGGTTGGAAAACATGGCATTAATGATCTATATGTTTCACCGACAACTAGACATATGTGGAGAAAATACTGTAAAGAAAGACATAAGCTGAGAAAAGACCTGACCAGAGTGCAAGCAGAAAAGAAGAGGAATAGAGAGTCCAGAAATCTGAGGGCCTTTTTAACTTGGAAAACCCAACTGCTTCCAGTCCCAAAAGGTGTGAGGGACAAAGGCTCCATTCCAAGTTGAGAAAAACGGCTTAAAGCCAAGATCAGAACAAGAATATGGCCATACTCTTCAAATTCTTTAACTTCAAGGGAACCTCAGTAAATTGAAAGGACTGATAGAAAGCCGAGGAGAGAAAGCCAAGAAATGAAACCCACTGAGAAGGACACAGGGGACTAGGGAGGGACTTTGGGCCTGGCTACTGGTACAGAATGGGGTACAGCCAATTGATCACAAGCTTACAAAATCCTTAAAAGAGAGGCATTGCTACATAAACTAAGTCTGAACTATAAAAGCCTTTCACTACTCAAAGTTTAAGATACATTTCGTTCTGGAAGAAAACATAGTAGAAAAACTTTGTGACCTTGGCTTAGGTAAAGATGTGTTAATACACATCTGCCAAAAGTAACCACTCTTAGAAGAAAGAAAAGCATGATAAATTAGACTTTACAATTTCTGTTCTTCAAAAGACTCTATTAAGAAACTTTAAAAGACAAGTAAAAGAGTGGGAGAAAATCACATATCTGAGAAAGGACTTCTATTCAAAATACATAAAGAACTCTTGTACATCAAAACAAGCAAACAACTCAGTGACAAGATGGGCAAAAGATTTGATATCACCAAAGAAGAGAGATGGCTGGCAAAGAAACACATGAAAAGATCTCGCTATCATTAGTCATCAGGGAAATGCAAATGAAGGCCACAATGAAATACCATGTCACTGCTATTGGAGCACCAAAATCAGAACGATGCACCAGGGGCTGAAAGGAAAGAGAGGGAACTGTCTCCTTTCATTTCTGATAGGAAGGAAAATGGGACCATTGCTTTGGAAAACAGTTTGGCAGACTCTCAAACTTAAAACGCACATTTACCATGTAACTCAGTCATTTCACACCGAGGTATTTATCCAAAAGAAATGACAATGCATGCCCACACAAAAACCTGTACTCAGATGTCAACAGTACCTTTATCCATGTTTCCAGACCAAAAATTTAAACAATGCAAGTGCTCTTCAAGGGGTAGTATCCATAGAGTGAAATACTACTTGACACTAAAAAGGAATAACTGCTTTCATTCATAATGAAACAGCAGGGATGAATCCCAAATGTGTTATGCTAAGAGAGAAAAGTCAGACTCAAAAGGCTGCTTACTGTACGATCTCAACACGGATGAGGGGTTGCCAGGGACTAAAGGTTGGGGAAGGGTTGATTGCAAAGAAAAATGAGGGGTTTTTTTAATATAAAAAAAGATCATCAAAAACATTCAATAATTGATTGGCATTAAAAACACATGTGTGAAGCTAGGCACAGAGACATGGGTTTGTAGCCTCAGCATTTGGGAAGCTGAGGCAGGAAGATTTCTGAGCACAGGAGTTTGAGACAGCCTAGTTAACTAGCAAGACCCCATCTAAACACTACACACTCACACACACATGCACACACACACCACAAACATAGATATCCTGAAAAATACACATGTGCTCATTTCAGCCCCCAGACTCTGACAAGCACTTCAAAGCCTGCATAGACCCAAAGACGGTATGCCCACACCCTGCCTGACTACAACTTTAGAGGTGGCCAAGAGGAGAAATAGACAAGGGGGAGCCCCTTACAGGATGGAACCAGGAGCCACAGAGAGCGCAAACCACTGAGTTTTCCTGGAGACCAGGATCAGGACCTAACCAAAGACAGTACCCAGTCCTCAGGTGCAGAGTGCCTCCATGATATCTGCCGAGACTAAGGATTTCAGATTTGCTTCATATCAGAGCTGTCAAGGTCTTCCCTTCAGCCATTTAAGTTTGTCTATGGAATGATCAAGCCTCTATTCCATTAGATGAGCGTATGTAGCTCATCTTTTTAGTTCATGGGTTACCAGATCATGAGGGACCACTGTTGGAAGAGATAGAGAGGATTCTGTATCACACAGAAATCCTGGTCTTGAAGCTGGATGTAGGGACTGGATGGCTTTTGAGGCTGTTCCCTGTGGGGGCAGTGAATGGGGTCTATGTATAGGAGGAAGACAGTCAGAAAGGTGGACAGTGGCCAAGACTTTTGGAAATTCATGGGAAGATTATAGTTCCCAGCCCAGTTGCTGCCAGATTGGGTCATGGGACTGAATTTTTTTGCCAATTGAATGTGCACATAAGTTATATATGATAGTTCTTTGCCTGGTCCTGAAAGTGTCTCATAGGACCTTCAGTTATCTCTATCCCTCCAACCCACATGGATGGGAAAAAAGTAATACAAAGTATTGGAGCCACACAATAGAAGGAGCCTGTATCCCTGAGTCCCCACTTGGAGAAGTATTTCCTGGGAGAACATCTGCTCTTATCAGATGATGATATGAGCAAGAAATCAACTTTGTTTGATTTCTGGTTTGAGAACTGGTTTGAGGGCTAGCTGTTTCAGCAACCAGTATTACTTATACTGACTGATGCACAGGGGGAATACTTAAGCAGGCATGTGTGAGTATCAGCACCAAGGCAAAGTCTGGGTGACATCCAAGAGGCTTACATAACTTGTACAGGGCACAGATGGAGACTGGAAGCTGAGCTAACAGAGAGAGCTCCTTGGTGCTGGCCCCAACACAGGCAATGCTTTTCTAGAGTGAAAAAATGGACTCCAGCCTGCACAAGGAGGTAAAATTGTCCCAGCTGGAGTGAGATGAGCCCAGGAGAGGTGGGAGCCAGGCAGGGCCTGCTATGTAAAGTTCTTTATAGGACCACATCAAATTTCTCTATTTAGTAACAAGGAGTGTGCGAGTGCTAGCTGAAGTTCTTCAGAAAGTGAGAAGTCTAAGGGTTCAAATGAGCCAAAAGAAATTTGCACTCAAGAACAACTGAGGGCCAAGCATGAGTGGAGCATGCCTACAATCCCAACTACTTGGGAAGCAGAGGTAGGAGAATCAGAGGCCAGCTGGCCTAAGCACAAGACCCTATCTGAAAATCAAACTAAAGCAAAAAAGGGCTGGGGATGTTGTTCAAATGATAGAGTGCTTGCTCTGAGTTCAAACCCCAGTGCTGGGGAAAAAATTATAGGCCAAGCTATAAATGGATAGTGAACAGATTCCAAGTTCTGTAGAAGGGGAGACCAGCGTTCTCCATGTGTCTTGCACATCGCCTGGCACCCAAGGTATGTAGACAGATAAGTGTTTACTGTGAAACAAGGGTTGTAGGAATCATACCTTTTTTTTTTTTTTTGAGTAACGGAGCAGTCTTTCATGGTTCTATAGAACAGGAGGGTGAAAACGATGCATCACATGATCCACAGAACCCTTGGAGGCAGAAGTTCATTCTCTCCCATTGGCCGATGAAGAAAGGGGAGCTCAGAATGGTGAGATAAGAGTAGAGCTGGTATCTTCACAGTTCTGTGGAACAGAGTTCCTCTCAACCTAGAGATATCTGGGAGCAGACAATGCTGAATGTTAAACAGCACCCCTGATGTTTGCCTTGGAGGTGCCAGTAGCAGTCACTCATGCAAGTTGCGATCATCAGAAATGTCTGTGGACACTGGCAGATGTCCCCTGCAGAGGTAAAATTCCACAGCTGAAAATTAACTCACATCCGTGAGGAAGGCACTTGTCACAATCCTTATCACAAATGCTTGGGGCCCAGAGTGGTTTAGAATCCAGACGTATTGGGTTTCAGAAAGACAAATGCATAGATCCCAGGGGAATCTGCCAGAGCCCCCACCACCCCAAACATGACTATTCTCAGAGCAACATGTGGGAACAGCCACAATACATGGGGTAAAGAAAGATTAAAAGAGTGTCTTGTCAGTTCAGGTCAGGCTTTGCTGCCAGATAGAACTGCTATAAACCTATCAAAGAGTCCACTTTTGGAGTTTTTGGATTTCAGACTTGCAGAGGAGTCCATGTGTAAATTTCCATGCAGAGGAGCTGAGGAATCAAAGAAAGAAAAACTTCATCAGACAGGATATCATGACTGCTATCATGGCCAGGAGGGTTTGGTGAGAACTGGGGCTCTTCCCATCACTCCACTCTCCCTCTCCTATCTGCTTGGAAAGGAAGACCCAGACTCAGGCCCTGTCCCCTGACCATGTCCCCGTTGCTCCCTTGCACTGGCCAGCTCCCTTCAGGACAATCCCTCCTTGATTTCACTGGTCATTCTTATCCCTTTTCAAATTGCCTCAACATGTGCCCAATCTTTGCATGCAGTCAACCCTAGGTGATAACCAGTGACATTGGAGACCTAAGGATTTGGAAAGCACATAGGTCCTGTCACCTCACAGACAGGATCTCATTTGGATGAGCAAAGGGTGCACTCTGACAAGGGATGTGCAGGCTCAGCTTCTGCCCCTCAATCAGCTCTTGACACACCCGTTCTGTCCTGATGGTGAGATCCCATTCTAAAACAAACTCCACGGGGTCAGGTCTGTTTACTCAAATATTTTGTCCCCAAAAACCGAGCTGTGAAATCCATCAACCTCACCAGCACCGGGGACATGGTTTGCCTCCAGCACGTGACGTGAGTCCTCTGCTTTTGCGATGCAGACCAATGGGAGGACGAGACGATCCATGGGGTGCAGGCGCCCATGGTACCCGGCCATCTGGGGGCCCTGCTTCCCTCGGCTGGCTGCGGAGGCAGGAGAGATTTTTTTTCCAGAGCTTGGTGGAGCTCCATATGGCCGAGATCAAAGGTGTTGCTGGGTGCATGGTTCTGCTTTATTTCCAAGCACTGCTGTTAATTAGAAAACAAGATCAGAGGCAGTATTAAAATCCAATTAAATTGATATGAACAGATTGCCAAGTGATGTTCACTAATGTATAATTGAGCACCATGCAAATTTCGGTGGCTGGCTTTTGTTTTATCCCCCCACACTCTGGAATGAGTGATGAGGCTATGAAGTTTTCCTTCATTGTAAAAAACAAACAAGTTAATGCATTGATCCAGGGGGTTTTGCCCTGGTGATTGATGAAAATGAGAGAGGAATAGCAAAGGGTGACTTTGGGAAGGGAGGAGCAGGGTTCTTCCATTCCCACTCTTTTCTTCTCTCTGGTCCACATCCATTTCTTACGCCTCGTGGCAGACCTGGTTTTCT
Source organism: Castor canadensis (assembly GCF_047511655.1). Classification (NCBI taxonomy): domain Eukaryota; kingdom Metazoa; phylum Chordata; class Mammalia; order Rodentia; family Castoridae; genus Castor; species Castor canadensis. The sequence goes on along the minus strand of NC_133388.1, from coordinate 11,103,360 downwards.
GTTGACATTCCATCAGTAATGATGCAGAAAAGGATCCTCTGAATTTCAAGGATGGATCGAAAAGAAATTTTGGAAGTTTGAGGACCAACACCTCAGATAAAAAAGGCTCTGTGGACAGATCAGTTTTGTTGTAACGCTAATTTCTTGTTTGTTTCTTTTTGTATTAAAAAAAAAGGAATTTGCCCTGATTCAGGCTTATGAGCAACAACCCCCCAACCCTGCCCGCAAGATATCAAATCTGGAAGAAGATATCAGGAAGGTGAGGATATTGGTCCATTCCACCAATAGAGGTGAGACTGTCACATCCCAAAAAGAAACTGTGAGTGTAAACATGCATCAGGAGTTGCCTGTTATTGTCGCAAAATCAAATTGTTTGCGCACTGTGGATACAGCAGGTTTGTGAACATGCTGTCAGTACTAAGGTTTTTAATAAAAAAAAAAAAAAAAGCAGTACCACCAAGGAATCAAAAAAAGACAACGGCGGATGGCAGTGTCTACATATTCATGATATGCTTGTAGATTTGAGGTTTTGTTTTAACTCCCTTTGAAAAAGAAAAGGAGATATATCCAGCTAACTCCCAGAATTGCAGCTGGTATGCCAAGCAATGAGGAAGAATCAAACAGAAGCACCATCCCGGCCTTGACCTTAAGGCATCCAAAAAGGGGGTCAGGAAATGTAGCTAAACAAGCAATCTGGAGACACAGAGAGAAGGGGAGGCAGGGGAGACATCCCAGCATCTATGCCCTTGGTTTTCCTTCCCATCTGGAGCCTGATTCTGTTCAGATAAGTCACCTGCTCACCATGCAGTTCTGGCCCCAGTGACCCCAGCTCCAGGGGAGATCCTGATTGGTTTAAGCCAGTTGGGGCAAACTCATTCCCTGTGCCAGTGCTGGACAGGTGACCCAGTTCTGGCCAGTGAGCTGTAACATGAGGAGAATCAGAGGCCAGCTGGCCTAAGCACAAGACCCTATCTGAAAATCAAACTAAAGCAAAAAAGGGCTGGGGATGTTGTTCAAATGATAGAGTGCTTGCCTAGCAAGCACAAGGCTCTCAGTTCAAACCCCAGTGCTGGGAAAAAAATTATAGGCCAAGCTATAAATGGGAAGTAAGAGTGCAGTGGCCACATCTTACTGCCAGGCTGAGGGTGAGACTCCACATCACGCACGACCCAGAGAATCACAAAGAATCAGAACCACGCTCTCCATATTCAGCCCCTGAAGCCACACACCTCTAGACTTATTCTTATGCACCATGACAAATTCCCATCTTACAAGTGTTAGTTTTACATGGCTGTGAACAAATCCCTGAGAAAATCATCTTAAAGGAATACTCACTTTGGCTCACGGTTTTAGAAGGTTACAGTCCACAGTTGGCTGGCCCCATGGTTTCTGGGCTTGTGGTGAGGTAGAACATCATGGTGGAAGGGTTTGGTGGAGCAGAGCTGCTCACCTCATGGCAACCAGGAAATAGAAAGAGAGAGAAGAAGGGGCCAGGGTCAAGATACCCTTCAAAGAGACAACCTGGCCCCACCTCCTACAACTTCCTATAATGCCATCAAATTATGAGTCCATCAATGGATTAATCCCTGATGGAGCCAGAGCCCTTGTGATTCAACCACTTCTCAATGACTGGATCCACCAGCTGGGTTCCAAGCCTTCAACACATGAATCTGTTGGAGAATACCCTTTATCTATACCATAACATCATACAAGCCTCTCTGGGCCAGACTTTCTGCTTAATGTTGTCAAAAGCAACCCAGCTGGTCTAGGATGAAACAGCAGAGTGGATGGCAAATTTCATTCCACCTGTGACATCAGGGGATGCTTCCTGAAAACATTAGGCTCACACTTCCTTGTTCATGGCAATTGCCGAAGATGGGCTTAGGTTTGGCTGTTCGGTTGTTCATCTGAGTTCCCTGAGTCTCACGGAAGTGACTCAACAGCAAGCCAGAAGACAGGGCATGGACATTATCAGCCCCTCTGCTCATTTGCACAGAAAGAGAGGGTGATGTTCTTTTTCTCTGGAGAGTTTTTTTGGTTTTGTTGTAGTGCAGCTTTAGTGAGGTGCAATTCACATACGATACAGTTCATCCATTTCATTTGATGATTTTCAGACTATTCCCAGGGCTGTGCAAACATCTTTATCAAAATTTTTGAATATTACTTTAAATGTTACCTGAAAAACATAAATTCTATATTGCAACAGAAAAGAGAGGAAATGTTCCTTTGGAACCCTTTTAAGTGATATTTTAGAAATTATTATATTTCCACATTCTATGTTTGATTTTTGAATATTTGTTTTCAGTTAAGTTCCATGTGGTTCTGATTTTATTCCCTAAATAATAACTGGGTTTTCCTCATCATTTTCTCAACTTCTAACTACCAAAACCCTGGTGAGAACAAACACTCAAGTATACAGCCCTTGGAAGGAAAATATTGCTGTAAACATCAGATAAAGCATTCATACGACAACTGTAAATGCTGACGTTTTACATTGTTTCATCTCATATATTTATTGTAGCTCTCGCATTAGCGTTGGTCATAACATCACATCTCAGACACTAGCCCTGTCTCCAGCCTTGAATAAGGTCAACTGTAGGTGACATTGCTCATAGTGAGATCTTTCACATAGGGGCCTCGATGATGCTATTAAATTGAAATAACATTTAATTAGTAAATTCTCCAAGTAAATATCACCACGCGGCACTTGGGAGAAATTTAGATTTGGAGGCCAAGTGTTTTATGAACTGCTGGGGTTTTCCCAGATTCCTTTAAACTCAAACTCTGTTTATAATAAACATGTGTAAACATAATTGCCCACATTTGAACGGGAACTGTTTATTGGAACACAGTTGACTTTTCTTTCCACAGATAAAGTGTGGGCATAGAGCTCTTAAGGCAAGAGAATAACATTTGTTCAAATGGCCCAACTTGATAGTTCACAAATAATAACTTGCTACAATAATGGACATGACACAGGAAGCATCTCTCTTAATCCTCCCCTTAAGATCCTGAGATGGTTTTTTGAATTCCCATTTTACAGATAGAAAAACTAAGGCTTAAACTCCAGTAATTTTCTCTGTTGCAATATTTCACCACACCCTGCATATTTCCATCATAGCATTTACCACGTTTTGGTCATCCTCTCTGGAGTTGTCTGATCTGCACAGAGGCAGTGGGTCCTCCTGCTCAACCCAGCCTCCTCCCCACTCCAATCCCAAGTCTTATGCATGGCAGGCCTTCTGTCAATGCTCTGTAAATGTGGCCCGTGTCACCTGGCTCCTGAAGGGAGGGCTACTATCTGACGCAATCCTGTCTGTTTCCAGAAAGCAAGCGCAAAACCTGAGTCCATACTCCTTCCTAGCACAACCATCATCCCTGTGCCAAGCCTGTGACCCAGCATGAGCTGTGCCTCACTGAATGTTCAGTGGATGAGTGCCCCATTACACAAGCAAAAAGGCAGAGCGAGGGTGCTAAGATGACTTACAGGTGTGGATGAGAGTGAGCAGAAGGATGACTCTGGCTTCTAGGACACAGCACACCTGGGTATGGATCCTAAGCCTACCACCAATAAGCTGTGTGAACTTGGGCAGGTCACTGCGCTTCTCTGGAATTAGTCCTAAGGAAAGAGATTCCTTCTCACCAAATGGTTATTCCCATGGAGTCCTGGCAGAGCCAACCCAGCTCTAATTATACACACTTTATTGGGTGAGATTCTACCAGTTCTTATCCTGCTAGGTCACGGCTTAATGCTTCTGTGTCTCAGTCCCATCAAGAGGCTTGGTCAGGGCAGCTGCACAATTTGTGGGGCCCAGGATAAAATGTGAAAGCAGAGGTACTTGTACAAAAAGCAAGAAAAACGGGCCCTGCAAGGTACTAAAATATGCGCTCTCTCTCTCTCTCTCTCTCTTTCATTCCAGCTCACTAGGTATTATCATTATAAGTACAGAAAAATTAAATGTGTGTTTCAATTATTAGCACTCAATTTTACCACCTATCTTTATATTCCTGTTGGAATGCAAATATAAGAACATTTGACAAAAATGACACAATTACACAATTTCTATTTTGCAGCCTGTACATGCATTCAGTGCTTAACAACTGGGACACAGCCAGAGAAATGCATGATTAGGTGACTTTGTCATTGTGTGAGCATCAGAAAGTGTACTGACACAAACCCAGATGGAACAGCCTACTATGCACTGGGGCTACATGTACACCACACACACACACACACACACACAGTCACAGCGAACAAAACAACACGAGATTAAATCAAGCAGAAGAGAAAATGATTCAGTCAAGAGAGGCCACAAACCTGGGTTGCACAAGGCTTCTGCTGGCGTACTGCACACTGCTTTACCGCCAGCTTTTTCTTGTAAGTAGGAGTTCACGCCAACATAAAGCTTAAAAAGACAGCACAGTAAATCCATGAACCAGCAACGTGGTGGTTTACGGCCAGTATGAAGCATTACACACCGTACGTGTGCCACGGTCTGCACTTGGATGCAACTAGTAACACAAACCAGTGTCACTTCACACGCATGAGAACGGCATTGCTCTATGATGTCACCGGGTGACATTATAATCTTAAGGGACCACTTTGGCATGCATGGTCCATCACTGACAAAGTGTGACTATGGTACATGACTACATAGTTCACTCCGATGAAGAAACTGCAGAATTTCCCAGCTGTTCCATCTCACTTCCCAAAACACGCACCTTCCACCAACACTGGGGCCCAGTAGTTCCTCCACCCTCACCTCGTACTTGCTGTGAGTCTTTCTACACTGCTCGGCCCATGGGTCCACTGACATTCCGTGCTCAGGAATGAGGAGAAGGCTACACACAAACAAGGCTTCGGGGAATGGGGTCCTGCACATGGCCTCGTTTCCTCTGCCCACATGCAGGCTCCAGAATCCCATCAGATTTCACTTACTAAACACATGTTCAAAGACAAAATTATTAAGACTTCCAAGCCAGCCAGAGTGGAGCCTTAAGCCAAGTGCAGGCCCTTTTGGGCACAAGGCCTTGTGTGACTGCCCAGGCTGTTTGCCCATGAAGCCAGCCCTGGACTTAGCACTGCTGTCCCAGCTATCTTAAAAGCTTCCATGTTGGACATCCAGAAGTCCGATACTGCATGGCTGAGAAACTGCCTGCTTGTGGGAGTCCACTGCATGTCAAATAAGTAGATTTTTGAAAATCTGTATTTCTTACACTGTTCTTTATTTCAAACACTAGAGTTAAATTCTTTTTTATTCAACCTTACAGGTTTTTAATTGACTTACCAAAATGCATTCAGTAAAGTGCATATAAAGAAATAGCTCTGGGTAAAAGGTCATTTCTGTTGTCAGTGTCAGGTTCTCCTTCCCCTAATAGATGCTATGATTGTGTCTTCAGCCAGCTGATTTTCAACAGAAAACATAACACTTCATTGATAATCGATGGTGCCCAATAATTGCAGGATGACTAAACAAAATATGCAGAGTCACTCTTTGGACATAACAAGACAGCTTCCAGTGGGCAGCATGGTTTGAACTATTTAACTAGAAGTACTTGCAAGCACTTAGGGTTTACAGTCTGTTCTGAAATCTGCAAAGCTCTCTTATGTGCTTATCTGATGCTCAAAGTAAGTTTGCTATGTAAGCTCTTTCAGCACCTCTTGGCATAGGGAACCCTGAGAAGGGAAATGATTTACCTGTCACAACATGTAAGACATAGGACAGGTTTCAAACCCAGTTCTTCCTGTCCCTCACTTGAGAGAATCAAGTGGGGTCCTGTTCCTGGCAGCCATCATGCCCTGGAAAAACCAAGCCTGTGTCTCTACTTTATGGTTGCAAAAACCGAGGTTCAGTGGCAGCCACACAAATAGCCAGGTGGGTGTCAGGGTCATTTCTAATGACACTGAATGACACCTGAGCACCTGCCAGCCTTTCACACCCTGGAGCTGCCTCACTTAAATTAAGTTTGTTTCAAAGACCCTTATGGTAGACTTTCCAGGGATTAGCCTTCAAGTGACTACTTTGGGCCACCGGCACATTGAAGAAAATTATCTGGAGGCAACAAGAAAGGGATTCCTCAAGAATGTGATTAATATGCTCCCTTAACCAGAGCCCCTCACAGAGGAAGAGGACAATTCGAACACCCAAGTGAAGTATCTCATGGGCCCACGGTGAGCACCGCTGAGCATCCCAGCCCAGCTCTTAGGTAAGGATGATGGCAGCTCATCCATAAACAGGACCTATGCTTTAATTACATCAAGATGCATTTTTCACACTTGGAAGAAAAAAGAATTGACAATCAGAATTGGCCATAGAAGATGATGGATGAGGTTTCTAGACCAGCCATCTTATAAACACAGGCTGCCTTGCTTATCAACTCTAGGCAATAGAATCTGGGAACAAATGCCCCTTGGCTGGCTTATTGGACTGGCCTGCTGGGCTCTGGATGCCTGCAGACATCTTTGTACCCCTAGCATGGCTGGAATGAGTGCTTCTTGGGTGAAGGAAGTACTTGAGGAGAGAGGAGATTAGGGGCTTCTGGGGCCTCCTAGTTGTCCTTGGGTATCCACTGGAGATTGCTCCAAATACCATCCCCCCAGACTATCAAATTCCTTACATAGTAGGGTGTAGTGTTTGCACAGAATCTACACACATACTCCTAAATATTTTAAATTACCTCTAGATTATTAATAATACCTAATACATAGAAAGTATAATGATAACAAGGAAAAAGTCTACACGTTCAATATGAGCACAACTTTTTCAAATATTTTCTATGAGCAACTGGTTGAATTTTGGGGTTCAGAACCCACAAATATGGAAGACCAACTGTATAGACCTTGAGATACCCATTTGAGATACTTTACAGTCAACTCTTTGCTGAGTAAGTAAGTCTGGTGGGTCCAGACCACAGGGAGAGTCGAAGGCAAAACTCACCAGACCCTTCCCTGTCCACATGTCAGATTTCACCAGGAGGACCCAGGAGCCCCTAAACTCCTCTCCCCTCAAGTACTTCCTTTACCCAAGAAGCACTCATTCCAGCCTGCTCTGGGGTACAAAGATGTCTGCAGGCATCCAGAGCCCAGCAAGGTAAAAATCAAAGCTAAGAGGCTGCACTGGGGTCTGTCCAGAGGGCCAAGAGACAGAGGGGTAGGCGGATGGCTGTAGCAGATGCCAAGAGAGGTCATGGCCCTTCTTCTGCCCATCCTCTCCTGTGTCTTCAGTCCTTGTCTCCCTCTGAGGCCTGCTCTTAGTCCACCCTGGGAGGAACACTTGAGAGGAGCAGAGGGGAACAGTACTGGACCCTGGACTCCACAGACTTGGAGGAGCCCCCATGTCCTTGCTTAACTCAGAGAAGATCACTATGGAACTAGATACTCACTACCGTGTTTGTGTTTCCAAACAGCCCTCCTGAAGCCAGGGCATGGCCAGCTGGGGTGAGCTCATCTGTTAGGCCCCACCTCCTAGGGGACAGAAGAGCCTGCCCTCTGTTGTCCCTCCTCCTGAGATACTGCAAGCTGAGGTCTTTGAATAGGGGCACTGGCATGATGGCTGCCAGGAGTAGAACTCCAGCAAATTTGCTCAAACACACGGGGACAAAGAGTAAGGGGAGGAGTAGGGGAGGGGAAAGAGCACACTGGAAGCAAGAAATCAAAGTGCTGGGGTGTGGGGAAGGGGAGACTTGACCCACAAAAACACGTTCACTCCCATCCCTCTTTCAAATGGCCATCGTTGTTTCTTCCCTCTCTCTTCTCCAGAGGTGGACTTCCTCTGTCTGCTATACCCAGCCACCAAAGGAACCTTTCCATGGCTGTTGGCTGCTTGCAAGCCAAGCACCCATAGCTACTCACTATGGCAAGAGAAAATGTCAGGAGAACAAACCAAACGAAGCCCCCACTGGGGGCCCCAGGACCTGACTTACCAGCTGTGGCCAGAGGACCATGGCCACACATACAAAGGGCCACCCTTTGGCTCTGTGGGCAAGTCAAGCTGGTCCCCTAAGCTGGGGGTAGAGAATGGCACCTCTGATACTCCCTGTGCTTCCAGAAGGGCTGCTCTGGGTGGAACACGTGCACAAGCTTTCCATGTGACATGGCACTGAGATCCTGCCAGCCATCAAGGGTATGATGGACCCCTTCAGATCCGTTGCCTCCTGAACTCTTCTTTACTTCCCAGTGAGCTGCCCGAAACTCTGCACATGAACCTGAGCTAAAATCCCCACACACACCAGGGTTCGTGGCTAATGAAGTCTGGACTCCACACTGCACAGCGCCATTTTGCCTTTGATCATCCCTCTCACTCTGTGTCACAGCTAAGGAAACTGAAGCCAGTCCACCACGCCAGTTCACAGGGCCACAAATAAGGGAACCCAGACTTAGTACACTTCCTGCCACACCCTGCTTTCTATAACCCTGTCCTATTCCCAGAGCACATCTCATATCCACAGTCCCACCTGAGCCCCTGCAACCTGTGGGCCAGTGTGCACCCTCCCACCTTACAGGTGAGCAAATCAGCCCCAGGGAGGCACCTAACTCACCCAACATCACACAGCTGCGAAGGCTTCAAACCCACATCTGTCTGACTCCAAAAGCCCTTTTGTGTTTCCTCCACACAAACACCACTTCCACAGAGACACAAAAGAACCACTAAGTTGTAGATTATTTTTGTGGCCTGAGAAATCAATAACCTACCTTTCCAAAGATCCATTTAATCCCACATCACTGGGGGTGGAGAAGTCTGGTGGTATGTGGAAAAGATTAGTAGCAAATGTGTGCATGGTGCCTTGAAGCTTATATGGTGCTTTCTCCTATGACATCTGAGAACTTACATAGTCATTGCCTCAGCTTGACTTGTGAAAATAAATGTGGTGTACAGAGCTTACAACACCGTTAAAAGGGAGAGAAAAAGCATCTGCCTCCACCTAGCTCTGGAAGACATTGCTCACATAGGAATTTACTCTCTTCTGCCCCCACTGAAATATGTTCACCTGCAGAAAAAGGGGATGGACAAGCTCACACTGTCACTGAGTGCCAGGGCAAAAAGGTCCCCAGTGCCCCAAATGGAGCCCCCTTAAGGCATTAAAAGGTTTCAATTCCCTTATGTACTCCAGAGCACTGGACTAAAAGGATAGACTTTAGGAGGGTTGGGGAGGAAGATAATAGCAGAGAAGCTACTTAAGTTGGGGTCAAAAGAAAACAGGTCTCTGGCTGCCGTGTAGACAGAGAAGGTTAAGTTCACCAGCAGTTGATGAAGTTTAAAGGGAGAAAGGAGACAAGAGAGTCCCTGTAGCCAGCTCAGCTCCCGTTGCCCGTGGGAACCACAGACAGCCACACGGCCATCAGGCAATTCTCTGAGCACACACGAAGGCCACTCGGCTCTGCTCTCAGTCCAGTGTCCACACGTTACTGCTCATCCTGGCTTTAAGAAGGTGCAATTTGCTCCATCCTTGTAAATCCAGGACTTTTGACCTTCAGAGCTTTCTCGAGTCACTGAAGTGAGAGAGCCAAGTGGAGGACCCAGGCAGGATCAAGGAAAGACATGGGGCTCAGTGGTGGGGCCCTGTGTCCCTTCTAGGAGTTTCAGCAAGTTGAATGAAGACAGGAAAGCATAATGGGTGGAAGAGCAGGAAAGTGAGAGACCTCTGGAACATGGTGAGAGGGACCCTGACAGCCAGAAGAAGCCATCACCTCATGTAGCTGTGAGAAGCCAGGGAACCAGCAAGGCATCCCAGGAGCTTGGGAAGGTGAGAGGAGGCATAAACGGATACCCAAGGCCAAGGAGCCACCATGAAGACAGTTCCAACAAACAATGTGCAGTCCACTCCGAGGTCTACACCTCAGACTGAGGCTTCACCAAGTGTGTTCCTCAGAAGCTGCTCAGCTGATGCCTAATAATTAATAAGTTAATCAGGGGAAGTAAAGCTGAGTTGAACAAAGTGGACCATGCTTCTCGGTTGCAGGACTTCTCAGGGCCTCTACTGTGTGCATTTCCATTATGATTGTCCAAGAGGGGATAGAACAGCCACGGTTCCCCACACTTACTTGGCCACCAAAATCTTCTTTCTTGATCTTGTTCCTTGGTCTGTTTTGGGAAATGTCATGAGTGAGACCACACAACAGAGTAGCAGGGAGCCCAGGAAGACTGCTCAGCTAGGGTCATGTTATCTCTTTTCTTAGGGTCTCCAGCTGACGGTGGTGGTTACTGGGAGAAAGAATGGACAGAGGCACTATTGTGTGTGACAAAGTAGGTGCCTTGCTTTGGCGCCTCTCCCCTAGTGGTGCTCATGCACCTCCGTGTGAGGGCGGCTCTGCTGGCCACCTCTGTGGTCTTCACCGAGACTCCTGTTTCTCTGCCTCAGAGCCTTGGAGCCACAGAAGCTGAAGCTCGGAGCATGGAATGCGACATCCTGGAAGAAAACAGTCAGTCCCAGGGTCAGGGTTCTCTGCTCCCTTCCCTCAAGGGGAAACACTGGGGTGGGCTCCTCATTCTTCCTCACAGAGGCCCCGGGAGGATGGAGCCCCAGCTCCCCATGGTACTGAGCAGATGAAGAATGCCCCTTGTTGGCTTCTTCTCTTCTCTACCTCATGCTCCTGCCTCATTCTGGGTCCTGCTGTTGCCTCACGTCTGTTCCCAAGTCATCGATCCAGTCTTGGTGCCCAGGAGAACCTAGCAAGGCAGCGAGTGCATTCTGTGTCACTGCCTGCAGGCTCCAGAGGAGCAGACTGGTCTGAAAAGCAGCCATCAGCCTACAAGGCCTCAAGAAATACAGAGGCATCAGTAGCCTGTGGTTGTAAATGGAGTCTCAGCTAGGGGTTAGGAGGCTGACACCAGAGACACTGAAATGTCTGTCTATGCTTAGGAGTCAAAGCTGGGACTCCCTGCAGTACCCAGGGCCTAACTCCTGCACAAGAGGCTAGAGCAAGTCATCAAGGGTGGGGCACAGACTGAGTGCACAGGAGAGAACCCAAGACCCCAAGGCCCTGGGAAGGCTGCACAGAGCTGGACTAGACCTGCACCCAACACCCACTTGCATGGCAGCAAGGTGTCTTCTCATCTGCTCCAGGCCCAGCCCTGCCCCACATCACTGAGACAGCAGCTCTCCTGCTCACATCACCCTCCTTCCTCCCCGAAGCCTCCCCAGAGCACAGCCTTCGAGATCTGATGATGACCTTCACCTTCCATGTCACCTGTCATCCAGAGCTTGCAATGTTCCATTTCTATTTCTATTTACACAGCAGCTGGGGGGGGGCGGTTGAGCCTCGTTCTCATCTATAAAATGGGGCAGCACTATTGCCTTCTGGGAGACTTCATGAAAGTCTCAATTATACCTGGCACATTGCCTGAGCACCATTGAAGTTCTGTCAGTTTCTCCTGTCCCTTCTTGGCCAGTGTCCACACTTCGAGAGTCAAAAATCAAACCAAACCACTCAGAGAGCAAAAGCAATTGATGGAGGGTTCTCCGAGCCAAGATGCATCTGTCGTAACAATGAATCCCACTCACAGACTACTCAGACCTGGGGGACCTCAGAGAGGATGTGGTTTACCCTCCCCACACTTAACAGCTTACCTTCCAACCATAGCGCCACCATCATGCAGTGACTGAGAGATTTGTACACAATTTACAATGACAAAAAAAAATTACTGCAATCTAAGTATCCATCAGTGTGAAGCTGGCAGTGGAACACTAGGTAGCCATATAAAGGAACCTCGCACTGGTGCCTGGCACAAAGTGGGTGAGCTGCACAGGTGTCATGCTGACGCAAGCAGCCAGGTAAAGAACATACAGTATGAATCCACCTGTATGCAGCTCTAGAAGGGGGAAACTCAACCATGAAGACACAAAATAATAGCGGCCTCCTCTTGCTGGAACTGGGAGGGAGGATAGGCCAGTAAGAGACACAGGGAAGCTTCATGGAGCGTGGCAATGCTTTTAGTCTTTACTAGAATATTAGTGAAAGGAACATACACACTTGTCAAAACTCATCAATCTAGACACTTAGGACCTCAAGAATCTTAAATATGTAATTACACCTCCACTGAAAAGTAGCATTGGCTCAAGCACATGGAAAGCAGTCTGTAAAGACATTATACTCATCATGGTGAGTGTTCCACTCCATGGACCCACAGGCTTCAGAGTTGCAGGAACCCTTGGAAATCCCCAGCCCAGATGACCTCAACCATCTTCCAGCCATGAACCCTTCTGACAGGTGTGCAAAGCCTAGGGCCCCCTTCTCAGAATGAAGTTTTTTCTGCCTAAAATAAAAGAAAATCCATATGATGACAAAGAAAGCCCATTATTTTGAAAGTTATCAAATATTAAAAACAGATTTGTGACCTAGAAATTCACATCCTTGTTTATTAGCACATTAAATAACAAGCCCCACTGGAGGTTCTAATAACGATCATAATTTCCAAGTAGTGATGAGTGCAAGTGGTGTTTTGGAATTTCTGCAGAGGAAAAGAAAAGCATACAATATTTCTATGGAAGCCAAGTCACATGCGGGTAACACTGAGGACATCACTCAGGCTGAGAGTTGCACCCCATTTGCCCCATGTCAGCTGGATGGCAGGGAAAGCAAAGGAAACTTCCATTTTCCCAACCAGGCTGTTAGACTGGGCCACAGACCCCTGGCCTCAGGGTGGAAATCCCTGCCCTGGCCCAATCCTCTCTATCTGCAGAGGAGGATACAGATACCAGGAGGGGTGGTATCACTCCAGATCTATGCAAAGCTCTAATTCAGACCAGTTGTCCTGTGTTCCCCACCCCGCAGACCAGCCTCTTTCCTCCAGATATAAAATACATGAATCCCATAGCACAGAGCCTGCCTAGTGTGCCAGGAGACATGTTGGCTGTGATGTGGTGTGCAGGGGCAGGGTGCATGTGCACACGTGCCCACGTGCACACACCACAACCACACATCCATGCATTCCAGCCTTGCCAGCTTCTGCTGGAAGCATGCCCCTGGACCCCTCTGCCCCTGCTGGACCCCAGCCCAGAATGTGGGTGACCCCCCAGCAGCGGTCAGTAGGCCCTGTTCACCAGGCTGGCAGGCTGGCAGGCTGGCAGGCAGGGACGCCCACTGAGCTGAGGGTCTCTGCCTGCATTAACTCCCCGCTGGGATAATTCTTCTCCAGCCTCTTTTTTCCGGCCACCAAGTGGGCTGCCAACACACTGCTGTTTTTCATCTTGTTAATTGAGTCATTTATTTCGTTAAAAGGTGAAACTTTACCAGGGTTTATGTGCCAAGTGTGAGAAGGTGTATTTAATGATAGATCAAATAGCCTCAGCTTCGAGGGGCTCTCTATTTGGATATGGTGCAGCTGCGGGGCAGAAGGGTAGGGACCGGATAGAGCCCTGCCCCAGCAATTAGATTATGCTCATTAAAAGGAATAGCCAAGCGTTCATCTCAGAGCAACAATAGCATCGCGGTGTGCACAGGAACATGTTCCTCCCTCCAGAAAGGCACCTGACAGTCAGGGACTCAAGGGCAGGCACTGGACCCTGTTCACATCTGCTGCTGTGACACCCTAATGACTCTTGGGCCTGAATCCTGGGTGTCCCCCTTAGCTGAAAGGCTCCTGGTTACCCCACCTCACCTGTCCCAGGCCTCTCAGGTGAACATGCACGAGATCAGTCCAGTCAGCCCTGCCCCTTCCCTCCCTGACCCCTCCCTTCCCACTCGAAGTAACCAGAATCCATCCTGCACCCCAAGGCCAGCAGAGGACCCTCCAAAACCCAGAACTCCACCCGTCCCTCTGCTGTCAAGAGCTGCAGGGCTCCCCCAACCCCCTCTGACAAAGCCCAAGTCCCCAGGCAAAAGTCCTCCGGCCACTCTCCACCTCTGCTCTGTGCTGTCCTGTGGGGACTAGTGGTATCTGTGGCTAATGTCAGCTGTCTGTCCTCAGATTGGGAACGTGGTGGTGGTGAGGGTGTGACTCCATCAACTGGGCTTGCACAGGGACTCTATTCCCAGCATGCAGTGGGAGTGGGGAGGCACAGTCACCACAGATCCTGATACTTCTGTGGAGCACATGAGACCAGGCACAGAGCACTTTTTCTGGGTTTTAGCAAGGAACTGAAGAGGCCAAGGCTGTCTGCAGCCTCCATTTCAGAATGATGCACTACAGGTCAAAGAATATGGGTCGTGCAGTTTAGCTAGCAGGGCCTTCTCCCAGCACCAGCCAAAGGGACAGTCAGGGTCTTCAGAGATGTCCATCTCCCACCCACCCCACACGTGGCTGTGTTCTCTGTGATTTCTGAGACATTCCTGCTCAGTGAGAGCTTTACTTTCTAAGGGTGTCTAGAACTCCGCTAGTGGAGGTTTCAAACAGGCCTGACCACAGCAGCCACTGCTGCATGTGGCCAAGCACTGTGGACTAGCCCTGCTCGTCCCTCCTTGGCCTAACTAGGAGGGGCCTTTCCCTCCACTAACACCCACCACTGTGCCGGAGGGGTTCTTTGTCCCTCAGTCCTGCTTTCAGCCCTCCACCCTGTCCCAAGTGAGGACTGATCTGGAGTCAAACATAGGATCTCTTAGCTCTGCCTCTGGCTGGGCCCCCAAAGGAGGTACCAGGACCAGGAGGAAGCAGGAGGGAGGAGGACACTGACCTCAGCGTACCTTTCCACCAACAAACAAGGCCCAGCCCAACCCCAGCTCCCAGCTACTCCCTCCACCTTCAGACTTGGGGTTGCTGCTCTTGTGATGCGGCCCCAGGGGACTGCCCATCCTTTTTAAAGACTCCAGAGTCCCTCCATCAGGCCATCCTCTGTCACCAGCTCCAATGAGCCATTTGTTTCTGTGGTCCTCACTTTCCAAACTAAAGGAGTCTGTGATCCGGGATCCAGGCCATCCTCCCCGGGATCAAAGCCCCTGCCCTGTAATTGGCCTGTAGTAGCCCCAGGTCCAGTCTCGGGGCCAGCCATAGGGATGATGAAGAAATCAGCACTGTGGCCATCTCTCTCCCCTCTCTCCCTCATGCACAAACACACCCCTCCATTTTTGGAGCTGGCCTGTCCACTTCAGCCTTAACTCCCAAATAGAAGCTGTGATGGAGGGAAGGGGTTGAGGGCCTTCTGGAGTAGGAGGACAGCAAGTCCTGCCCCATCCCTGAATGACCACATGGCCCCCAAAACAAGGTATTTCACCTCTCTCTGTCTCAGTTTCCTCATTTTGGGATGTAGTATTCACCTCACCAGTTTGTAGTAAGATTAATAACAGCAAGAGACACAGCCCTTAAAATGGTGCCTAGTACCTAGGCCACAGCCATTAAGAGTGAGTAAATAGAAGGTTAATTGATATCCCATCTACAGCTTCTTCCCCGCCTGTGTACAGAATGCCACATTCCTATGGGGTACAGGCTCCCTCCATCCTGGGCTGCAATTGCCTCCTGGTTTGTCCCCTTTTTCCCTTCCTCTCTCCACCAAGCCTGGCCCTAGTCTTGGTCTAAAAGGCCTCATACATTTGCTAAGGAAGGAGGGGGGCCCAGTCTGCACTTGGCCATGTGACCTCACTACACCTTAAACATCACACCCTTGCATCAAGCTTTGTCCTGGTACCAATGAGTAGCATGCCACAGTCCTTGGCAGATGGCTTCCAGAGCTGCTCACAAGATCCCAACTCCTGTAGACCCCCAAGCAGGGGTGTGTGTGGTTCTCCCAGAAGTCCACCACAAGTCTCACTTCCTGGCTACATAACACATGTAGGGGAAGCAGGAAGGTGCCTGCTGTTTGTTGAAAACCCATCATGTGACATTCATTAGATCATTAAATCTCTCCAAACCAAGTAGGTAGCTATGTCAGTTAGTTTTCTGTCCCTGCAACAAGTACATGAACTAAATCAATTTAAAAAGAGAAGAAGCTTATTTTAGCTCATGGTTTCAGTCCATGGTCACTTGGTCCCATCATTTGGGGCCTGTGGTGGCACAGTACATCTTAGTAGAAGGAGAGCTGTTCATTTCATGGCAGCTGGAAAGCAAAAAGAGACAGGGTAAGGGGCTTTGTCTTGATATCCCTGTCAAGGGCACATTCCCAATAACATAACTTCTTTCCACTAGGCCCACCTCCTGAAGCTCCACTTTCTTCCTGGAGAGTAGGCTTGGCCAAGGACCAAGGCTTCAACACATGGGCCTTTACAGAACATTCTAGATCTAAACCATCACACGGCATTTACTAGTTGTAAAAATGAAGACAGGACTTTGTGGAGGGTCAGGTGGCTCATTGGGCTACACAGCTGGCCAATGGCACAGCTAGGATTCATAACCAGCAAGCATACCATCTCCTGGGTATGTGGGAGACATTTGGTTGCTGCTGACAGAAGTGCTGGGATTAGGGAAATGACCACATTCCCTCTTATCCTATGTCCCACTACTACTATAAAGACACTTGTCATTACACTTAGGGCCCACCTTAATCCGGGGGGGGGTCTCATTTCAAGATCCTTATCTTAATTATATCTGCAAAAGCCCTTATTTCAAATTATGTCACATTCTGAGGTTCTAGGTAGACATCTTCCAGAAGGGGTTACCACTCAACCCACTACCCAGGCCTTAATTCTTTCTCCACACTCCAAGGACTGTGAGAAGATGACAACAAAGTCTGATAGCAACATTTTTGGGTCTTTTGGCAATACTGGGGTTTGAACTCAGGGCCTCATACTTACTAGACAGATACTCTACCACTTGAGCCCAATGTCACCATGGAACCTAATGCCCTGTCTTAAGAAAGTACCTTCCCCAGTATTTCCCAGGACCCCGGACCTCTCATGGAAATGCACCTCAGCCTTGACAGTGATACAGTTCTTCTGCCCTCAGCATCCCGTCAACCCACGTGGAGAGGCTCTTGGAATGCCCTTTCTACCTGACATTCCTGTTGTTCCTCCAGGGTCAACGTGAAGTCCCCCTCTCGTGGCTCTCCAGTGGGCTTCCACACCATCCACCTTGCCTGCCATGTTAGGCCCTTGTCCCCAGTGCTGCTCCTGGTGGCTATTCATGTGCTCATCTTGCTCAGAACCCTGCAGGCACCCTGTGGGCAAGGCCTCTGTAACTCTACCTACCATCTCACTCACACAGGGCCTCGTTACACTATAAGGCTACACCAACAACCAAGATGCAAGCTCCCTTGTCATTTGCAACATGATTGATGCTCAACAGGAAAGGCAAAATAAAAGGGGACATTTGTGGTCACATTGGTAGGAACCACTAAACAAGCTGAAACCCCTCATTTTCCACAGAAGCAACCAGAGGCCCTGATGGGAAGCATCTTGCCCAAGATCATAAAAGAAGGTGGTGACATAGCAAGAAATGTGACCCAGAATTATAGTCATAGCTCCCACTCTACTTTCTTCCTTGAGAGTAGAAGGTGGGAAACCAAAGAAGAAAGGGAAGATGGGTGCAAGCTAGAGGCAATGCTTCTTTCTGGAAACACTGGTTTTGCATTTAATGCAGGGTCCTGGGGCCACAATCCTTTCTGGCATCAAGCCCATCTTTAAAGCATCCACCAACATGGAGTAAGACAGACTTCCCAGTGCTCACTGGGCCAGATTCTGCCAAGAGCTGGGTTCTCTCAGCCTCTGAGGACATAGTGTGATTTCATGGTCTGTCTTCTCTCTTCAGGGTGGAGTGTACCTTCATTAGGAATTAGGAGAATTCAAGAACCATTTGGGGAGTAGGGTAAACCTGCTCTGTAGAGGGGAGGTACAGACTAGGCCAAGAGGGCTGGTCTCTAAATGCCACATTGGGCTAACTAGAAAAAAAGGGCAAGAAAGATCACAGAAGAAACAGTAAAAAGAAGGCAGTAAGTGGGTGGAGGCAGAGAGCAGACAAGGAAGGCAGACTATGGGTTTCAGGCTCTTGGGTGCCACAAGAGTTTGCTCTGTGTCCCAAATTACCAAATTCCAAGGGGCTTAAATGAGGAAGGGGATGACCAGATTTCTTTTTTTAAAATTTGATCTGGGATGTAGCTCAGTGGTAGGTCACTTGCCTTGCCTTCTCAAGCCCTGGCTTCAATCCCCAGCACAATGAGGAAAAAAAATTCAAGCAAATAGCATTAAATAGAATGCTATCATTGAAATGGGAGCCCAAGACACTGTCCTCACTTCTGACACCAAATAAAAGTTCCAGAGACTTCCCCCCCCCCCCCCCCCCGTTTAGTTTCAGTAATGAGGTAATTAACTAGAGTAGCTCCCAGAGCCCACTGAAAACTGCTGTGCTCATGGTTAAAGTTTATTGCAACTAAAGCATACCTTAAAAATCAGCCCAGGGAAGGAGCCCATGGGGCAGAGTCTGGGAAAGTTCAGACTCAAGCTTCCAACTTTCCTCTTCCAGCGGAGTCACGGACAGCATTGCTTTCCCATCACTAAGGCGTGACAATATGCATGGAGTACTGCCAACCAATGAAGCTCACCCAAATCTTGACATTCAGAATCTTTACTGGAGCTAGATCTTCTAAACTCGGTTGGCCATGTACATGGCTGACCTCAATCCTCAGCCCCACCCCCACCCATGGGGTGGTCAAGTTGAGTCAAGTTGATACTGTGTTACTCAATTTCCTCATCCTAAATCACATCCTTACTATGGCCCAAAGCCCCCAGACAAGAAGACAGTCCTATGAGGTATACCCCAAGGACTTAATGACTTAAAATGGATTCAAGGGTGGAGGGAGTTGGAAGGGAACAGGAAACTAGTAGAGCCCAGATAGCAAAGAGCAAGGGACCCATGTGCCAGACCTCAGCATTTGGGCTTTACCTTCAAGGCAATGAGGATTGATGAGAAGTTCAAATACACAGGAGAGGGCCTCTGATTGGCTGCCCTAAGTGGGAGGAGCTTAGAGGACTCTGCATAGATCTGCAGAGCCTATCAGCCATCAGACAGGGACCTAAGAGCTGAGTGCTCATATGAGAAATAAGAAAGTCTTCTGGGCACTGGGAACAGTCTGGAAAACCCACAGCACTTTATACCTAGCTCCTCTCTAGTATTCATTGGTTCGGAAAAAAAAATCATGTACTTGGTTTCCCAACTAAATCTCACACTCCTTCAGTCCAGGGACTGGGATACTGGAGTTTAGCGGGGTATTTCTTTCATCACTGGTTTCTTCCTATCGCCTGGCACATAGTAGGTTACCCAATGGGTAGGGACATTCCTATTAATAGACTGTTCCAGAGTCCCTAATCCTCAGCACTATTGGCATTTGGGGATGGATGCTTCCTTGTTGTAGGAACTGTCCTGTATACAGTAGGATGTTTAGCAGTATCTCTTGTTTTGCCTATTCGATGCCAGTAATTTACACACAACACACACAAGTGTGACAATCAAAAATGTCTCCAGTCATCAATACATGTCTCCTGAAGGGGAAACTGGATTGGTATAGTCCAAGCTTTTTCTTTGCCAAGCAGGGAAGTGGAGGAACAGAGATTCCCTGGTGGCCAGGCTTGTTCTCTTCTCCGTGGAGAACTTGAATAGGCAAGTAAACAATTATCAGAGAGTGCAAGTCAAGCAAGGAAAGGAAATGACCCTCCAAAAACAAATTTTCTTATCTTCACTCTTCTGCCAACACCAACCCTTTAACCACGGGAGTAGATTCTCATTTTGTAAACAAAGGAAGTAGTTCACCAGTGATATTCTGCCTCCCAGGCAGTGAGAAAGTCCTCCCCCACCACATGGTGGCAACTCGGAATTGTCCTCAGTGCCTTTGAGGAGCAAACAGGAGGCCCCACCACACTGTCGAAGGAGAAAGAAGGTAGCCATGGCCCAGCCCCAGAAGCCTTAGCCATGCTGCAAGCAAACTGAGGATCATTTGCTGTGAGGCCGTCTCACCCTGGAGTTTTCCAGACTAGTAGTGAAGCCATAGTTTGATGGCTCAGCTTTGGGTACATATCTTCCTTAGGTTTGGATTCTGGCTCTGCCTGCTGCTAGCAGTGTAACATTGACTAAATTATACAGTTTCTCCAAGACTCAGTTTCCTCACCTATAAAGTGGGCATTTTAAAAAATGATTTTTAGCTGGGCACCAGTGGCTCACACCTATAATCCTAGCTACTTGGGAGGCTAAGATCAGGAGATAGTGGTTCAAAGCCAGACTAAGCAAGGAGTTTGCAAGACTCCAAGGGCTGCTCAAGGTGGCACGTGCCTGCCACCCCAAGCTATGGGGAGGAGGGGGTGTTGGGATTGGGAGGATCATGATTCCAGGCCAGTCCAGCAAAATGTTTGAGAAACTCCATCTCAATGGAAAAACGCTGGGTGTGGCAGTGTGTGCCTGTCATCCCAGCAACTTCAGGAAGCTTAGAACAAGAGCATTGCAGCCCAGGCTGGCCTGGGCAAAAAGTGAGACCGTATTTCCAAAATAACCAGAGCAAAAACAGGCTAGAAGCATGGCTCAAGTGGTAGCATACCTACTTAGCAAGCGTGAAGCCCTTAATTCAAACCCCAGTGCCACCAAAAAATAAAAAAAGATGTTTTTAAGGTAGGCATGAATATGGCACCTCCTCCCACTTCCCCTACCCCCCGCCGACTAATAGTGCAGAGTCCTTATCTCAGAGAGAGCCAAACATACAGCAAGCATACGTCTGCCGCCTACTGTCACCGGTACCTAGACACACACACTGGAGAAGAAAGTGCCTCTTCCCTGAGACACCTAAAATGGTTTAGAATGGTCAGCAGGCAGTGTGCCATGCTGGATTTTGGGAGACAAAGGGTGAGGACAAGCCCGGATCTGCCATATCACCTGCTTTTTAAGTTTGGTTTCCTGGGAAGTCCTCCTGTAGTGGACTACTTATGATACCCCAAAATTCATGTGTTGAAATTGAAATCTTAACCTCAATATCATGTTATCAGGAAGACTCTGCCCTCATGAGTGGGATTAGTGCCCTTATAAAAGGGACCCCAGAGAGAACTCCACTCATCTACCATGTGAAGACATGGAGAGAAAGCAGCTGTCTCTAAACCAGGAAGCAAGCCCTCTCTAGACAACTACCTGCAAATCCCATGATCTTGAACCTTTCGTTCTCCAAAACCATGGGAAATAAAATTCTGTTGTTCTTAAGGCACCAGTCTGTGGCATTTTGTTACAGCAGCTGGATCAGACTAAGACACCGCCACTGTCTGTCACAGCTGTAGTAAGGGTCAAATTAGATCAACATGTTGTTAACATTCTTTACTATGACCTGCAATAAGAAATTATTTTATGGTGTAGCACATCAAGTACACACACACGCACACAGCACAATTGAACTAAAAACTTAATAAAACAATTCTTACCCTTATTATGTACACGGCACTCTAATACATTAATCCCTCTTTCAACCCACTAAAATGATCTTATGATCCACTCATGAGTCAAGACCTGCTGTTAGAAAAATACTGAATTTTAGAATAAGTGGGAGAGTAGTTGGTAAAAGCATAGAGTAATATTCAAGCATGATTTTTCCTATTAACCTGATGAGTAATGTTCCAAGTAAATGTGACAAGTAACCCTAAAACTTGGTGGCTTTTAAACCAACCATTAACTCTCACAGCTCAGAGGACTGATTGAGCTCAGCTTCTCTTTTGGATTCAGCAGAGGCCACAGCCTTCTGAAAGTTTAGCTGGCTGGACATCCAAGATGGCACACTCAGATGGCAGAAAGTCAGTGCTGGCTATAAACTGGATTGTCTACACATGGCTTCTCCATGTGGCTTGGCTTTCTCTCAGTGCGGCAGCTGGGTACAGAGCCAAAGTGAACCAACTATAAATGTCCCAAGACACCAGAAGCGAAAGCTGCATGGCCGTTATGGGCCAAGCCTAGAACTGGCATAGCGTCACTTCTGCCATAGCCTATTGGTCAAAGCAGTCACAACACCATCCCAAGGGGGGGCAGAGAAAGACTATACCTCTTGGTGGAAGGATGGCAAGGTCACAGTTATGGCTGAATATGAAATGTCCCCCACAGGCTCTTGTGTTGAACACGTGGTGCTGTTTTGAGAGGTGGTGGACATGAGGAAGTAGAACATTGCTGGAGGAAGCAGGTCACTAGAGGCGAGCCTTGCAGATAATATGTGGTCTCCACGTGCTTCTTCCCTCTCCACTTCTTGCCCTCCGTGAGGTGAACAGCTTCTTTTACCACACACTCCTTCTGCCCTGATGTTCTAACCAAATGTATGGGACCAAGCAGCCACTGCCCAAAGCCTCTGAAGCTGTGAATTAAAATAAATCTTTCCTCCCTCAAGTTTGCTTTCCTCAGGTGTTTGGTCACAGTGCCAGAAAGCTTATTTACTGTGGAAGAGCTGGTGGAACAGTAAACATTCATCTTTGGTAAAAAAAAAAAAAAAATCTCATAACTGAGTGTGGTAGTACATGCCTGTAATCACAGCTACTTGGGAAGCAGAGATAGGAAGGATAGCACTTAAGGTCAGCTCTGGGGAAAAGTTAGCAAGACCCTATCTCAATCAATAGGCCAGGTGGTACATGCTTGTCATCCCAGTTATTGGGGAGGCTGTAGTTAGCAGGATTGCAATCCAAGGCTAGCCCTGAGCAAAAATAAATAAAAAAATAGAAATGCGAAGACTCAACGTGAAAAAGAACTGAAGCAAAAGGGCTGGAGGCATGGCTCAAGTGGTGGAGTGCTGCCTAGTGTGAGAGCTTGAATTCAAATCCCAGTACCACCAAAAAGAAAAGAGAGAGAGAGAGAAAGAAAACACAATCTGATTCAAGTAGTGAAAGGAAAAGACTCTCTAAGTCCCGCCCCACTCTGTGGCAACAGGTTGGCCACTTCTGCCCTAATCTCAGTTTTGTCACCAATAGAACAAAGAAATGGATTAAATAGGTCAGAACAACTTCCAACTCAACTCTGTATTCAGAGTGAAGTTTAGAAGCACAGGTAGATCCTTATGCACTTGACATAAGCTAAAATCCACCCCTCTAACTCGCTTGAATACTTGCTTTGTATTCATGGTAAGTTCTAAAAATTTCCCATCAGTTTTAGAATTTAAAAAAGGTGTCTCTTTCCTTTCTACCAGCCTGGCAAAGCCCTGCTGACAAGATCCTTGTCAACTGTACTCGCTTTTCGCTCCTCAGAGCTACAGAGACATGAACACGATTCTTCTTGGAGGTCTCCATTTGGCAAAACCAGATAGTCACACAATGAATATTTGTGTCAGGCAGAGTAACTCGTTCTCCCATCAGTCTTGCACCAGTCACACAGGAAGGAAGCAACACCCACTAGGGTTTTCATGAAGCATCATTTTGTCAGGTTTAGGAAAGGTGGAAGAGAAATGCAGCAACAACAACTGGAAAAGGACATATCTGCCAGACTTCAAGATCAATTCCAAATAGAAAACAGAATGACTGCTTGCAAAGTGAATCATATTTCGTGGCCACTGTATCAAGAAGCTATAGGCCTTTAAAGTATTTGAATCTGTTCTCTTTCTCCTTGGATACAATCGCTAATCTTTCTTTCTTGCCTTCTTTTTTTTTTTTCCTCAGGATACAACCTACTTACCTGGCACATAAAATACTCATATGATGACACCTAGGCTTTAGAGATTTACACGAGAATCAGCAAACCTTATTTTAGCCCAATATAGAGAATGTGCAAAGCATAGAAGGAACTCTGGGTTTATTCCCCAGATAAGTCATTTATTTCTTTCCTCAAAGAAAAATCCAATATCCTGAGATCAGATGCATATTGAAGCTTTGGTGAAAAAGAACCAGACGGGGGCTGGATTAACATGTTCAAATTGGCCTCTGCCCCGCAGGGTGATCTGTGAGGCTAAAAGGAGCCTTTGTGGATGGATGCTCCAAGTTGGGCTACAACAGTGCCTCTGACGCACTCATCTTCACCATCCTGGAATGGAATTGGGGTGTCCCTTCTTGCCTTAGCCTAGTGTCCCTAAGAAATACAACAGTCCATCAGAGAACTGAGCCCCCTTCTCCTCCTGGGCCCCTTCAGACCTAGCTGTACGGGCCTACAGGCAGAGAAAGGACAGTGGGTTCCACAGCTGCTAGTGCAGGGCAAGAGCCAACAGGCAGCAGAACATCTGGGCTGATGTTTTCTTATTACACAACAAATATGCCTAGTGTGACCTTTTTTACAGTGGTAGGAAGATGCCAAATACAATTGACACTTCTCCCCTTCTTTTTAGGAAATGGATGTTTACATCCAGCAAGGATCCTGACATGCTGTGGGAAGTGCTGTTCCATCTGACCAGTGATCTAATACTGCCCAGGAGAGTCAGTCTCTCGCTTCTCCCCTAGACTGTGTCCCCACTGCCAGCCAGGTTCCCCTGGTAAAAGAACAGCCACCCCATCAGTGTCCATATTCCAGAGAAAACCCATCTCTGGAGCCATCTCTCTGCTGGGGGAGTTCCCTTTCTCTTCTTTTTCATACTTGACAACAGGGTGGGTTTAATGAAGAAAGAACAAACGAAGCAAGAGGAAAAGTCAGCTCTGGCCTCACTTGTCCTTTGCCTTTGCTCTGCTTGCTACACAGGGTTGCTGGAAGGATCAACTCTAACCCCATACCAGAAAACAAACAAATCCATACCTGTCCCCTCTGCCTAGGCCCACTGAGTCAGACCCTAGTAAAACCTGGACAAAGTGTCGTGGATATTTCCCCCAGATGATTCTAGTTAAGAACCATAGTTTAGGGCTGGCATTGTGGCTCAAGTGACAGAGTGCCTACCTAGCAAGTGTAAGGCTCTGAATTCAAACCCCAGAACTGCCAAAAAAAAAAAAAGAATCTTATCAAGAACCATAGTTTAATCCAACTATCACCTTTCTAGAAAACCAAATAGCTTTTAAAACTGCAAAGCCCCCAGTAGCCTTCCCATTGTCACCACCCTGAGGTATGGAGTGGTCCCTGCAGTGTCCCACTACCTCCATCCATAGCACTTTCTAAACTGTGCTCCAGGGAGTACTGGGGCTCCAGAAGACTGCCTGGTGGAATGCAGAGGTAGGCTGTTCCTTGGGACTCTGCCCAAGGAAAGACACATTGCCCCAGCTCTCAACAGCTTTTGAGTAGCTCCTGCAGCCAGTGCTACCTTGCAAAGGGCACGTCCCTCCCAGGCCAGTCCCAGTCAGTGACCGATGGAGCAGGAGTGTAGAGGCCTGACCATTGCAAGCCAACATGGGACAACCCAGATGAGCAATATGAACTTGTGTGCCTCTGTGTTTGGTCTTGCCTGCATTGTGTTCAGAAGCTGTGCCTGCATTTGTCTACTTCTGCTTCCTTGGCATCCTTGCCCCAGGTGTGACTCCCTAATGGACACCAAATATGCTGAACTCTGTCTCAGCATCTACTTCTGGAGAGAAGGATTGGTCCAAGACAACAGGTGGTAGGAAAGGAAGGGTTTGGGGAGTTGACTGGCAATAAGAACCTGTAACTAGCAATAGATGACAGTCCCTGGTAGAAGGTAGCGATTTGATTGTTAAAACTCTCACTGGGAGTGATTGGCTCATGGCAGATTCATACCATGCAATTAGTACACTGGGTGGTATGATTTTTCAGGTGTTTTGTAAATACAGCCAAACAGGACAGGATGGCTGAACAGCTCTGCTAAGCATCACTGACACCTGAGAAAAACAATTTATAAACTGGCTACTGAAAGCCAAGGGTAAAGCCACGGTTCTCCCTGGAACCTGGTAAGCGCTCTTGCCTCCTGTGGCAGGAGGACAGGGAAAGCTGATATATTAATCAGAATGGCCACTCCAAAGAAGACTGATCCCAGCTGAGGCAGGTCTGCAGTCCCAGGAGAGGATGCTGCCTTGTAATCAACAGCAGCCTGAGGCTCAGAGCACTGTGACCAAGAGTCTATGACCCCCAAAGCTGTACACATGGCCACCTGCCCTGCCCACACCGTCTTGCTTGGAGATAACGCAGATTTCTTTTTTACAGGACAACATGTGTGCCTCACAATCATCCTGACCTCCCCTCCTAACCACCAGGCCTATAACCAGGTTTGGGCTGCCATAGAACACAGCTGGGGATATGCATCAACCAGGCTGCAATGCAAGTGACCCTGCCACGTAGGCCATATGAACCAGAAGAGACTATGGCTGTAGACCTGTGGGCAATAGGGAAATATCCAGAGCCTGCAGCAAGCCCCAGTGAGAGAAATGCAGGGGACCCCTGGGTTCTGCAGCAAGGTCATGCCATCCTTAGGAGAGGATTCACACCTTTTGTAACTGCTGCAAGGCACAGGACACAGGCTGGTTTGTAACCATGTGTCCAGAACTTGTGTCAACCTCAACAAAAAAAAAAGTAAATCTGAGAGGTTATGAAGGAAGGGTTTTTACACATGATTACCTGATTGGAATCATCACAAAGACTTTACCAGAGCCACCAGCATGCACAGAGGCCACCATAGCCTTATAAAAAAGTAATTCTGTGAGGACATCTTCCCAGCAACTGTCTGTTCAAATTTGGGCTGTTGTCACCCACCAAGATGCAGGGTTTGGCAGGTGCGACATATATTATAAAACAAGAGGCTTATTTGGGGTCAGTCATGAGCAGGGCCAGAGGGCATAAGCCAGCTGCACCAGCAGGTAGCCTGAGCCCTCCTGTCATTAGCATGGCTGTGTCAGCTCACCTGTGGGGCCATGGAAGTCTGCATGGTGAATCCTTTACAAACCTCCCATGGGGCAGACCTTTGGGTAGCACAGTTGGGCATCTGTGTCATGTGGGAAGGGCAGAGGTGTCAAGGTAGACTACCTATGGACTCGTGGGGAGAGCAGAAAGGCCTGGCTGGCAGCATGGAGCTTGCAAATAAAAATCAGGTACAAAGAATTGGAGACAAGGTTTGGGGTAGAGGAAAGGAGGTGGCACATGGGAAAGGCACAAAGTATGGAGGTCTTAAAAAAATAGGAGAGAGAGAGAGAGAGAGACTCTCCAAAGAACAATGGCATTTCTCAGGGAAGCCAGAGCTCTGCAGTAAGACCACGCACGCACAGTAAGCTATGGACGTGTTCCAAGAGGCTAAGGCAAGGGGCAGAGCCAAAAAGCAAAAATGAGGAGGATTACAGCAGATATTTTGGCCTCAGTAATTAATAACATGGGTGACATCAGCCCAAGGCTGAACAAACAATTGCTGAACAAATGTCCTCGCAGAATTACTTTTTTATAAGGCTGTGGTGGCCTCTGTGCATGCTGGTGGCTCTGGCAGTCTTTCTGATGGTTACGATCAAGCAATTGTGTCTAAGACCCCTTCCATCAGTACCTCCCAGATTTCTTTGCTTTCTTGTTGAGGTTGACACAGGTGACTCCATTTTGATTCTGACAACTTCTCCATTTCTGTCACACTTGCTGATGGATGCCCACCCTACAGCACCCATCACTCACAGCTCCAAGCGGAGCATCGACGGTGGAGAAGCAGAGGCTATGCTAGGGTCCCTGGGGTCCTCCTTGTGATGTCTGTCCCAGGCATGGTGATCAAAGGATAAACATAAGCCCAACCTGAGAAAGTCACACTGACTGGGGTCTCAGCCCCCTCACACCAGCAGGTGAACCACTGAGATGCACAGAGTTTCCTGCTGACAGCAGGATGAATCTGAAGAAGATGGCCGAGGACCCTGACCAGGAGCCTCGGTCACAGCCATGGGGCCAACCACAGTAGCAGAGGCTGCCAGTCATCCCTTTAACCTTGCTCTCCTAATTCCTCCCAGGAAAACAATGTCTGGAACCCTAAGGGTCTTCTCCCAACATGTCCACAGAGAGGTGGGATGGCACAGTAGTGTGGACTTTGGGCTGGACACAGAAAGGCACCCCTGAGCCCGCACTTAAACGGGGGATATGTTGCCCCAGCTGCCAGAAT
Organism: Castor canadensis; assembly: GCF_047511655.1. Taxonomy (NCBI): domain Eukaryota; kingdom Metazoa; phylum Chordata; class Mammalia; order Rodentia; family Castoridae; genus Castor; species Castor canadensis. Next base: position 11,075,583 of record NC_133388.1, on the reverse strand, counting down.
ACAACTTCCAGCTATCGCCCCTCAGCCTCACAGCCGCGCTTCAACCACAAAACACGCCCTTCCCTAAGCAGCCCCAGCCAGCAGCTGATGGAGACAGGAGTGTGGGCCTGGCCATGCAGCCCCAAAACGACAGGACTGATGGACAGATACACTCCCTCCCCACTGAGCTGGCTAAGATGTCATCAGTCAGCATCACATCTGGACTTCTTCTTCTGTCCCATCTGCTTCCTCCCCTGCCTCCTCAAGGTGTCCACCCCTAACAAACACCTGCCAGACTCCATGCAGAGTCTGCTTCCAGAGAGTCTGACGTGCATCAGGTGGGAGCAGGGCTAAGGGTCCACCTGTCGCAGTCAGCTTTCCATCACTGTAACAAATACTTCAGAGCCCACTTATACAGAGGAAAGGTTTACTTTGGCTCAGCTCTAGAGGTTTTGTTCTGTGAATAACTAGCCCGTGTCTCTGGACCTGTGGCGTCCGCAGGCCATGGCAGACAGCTTCCTGGTGGCCAGGAAGCAAAAGAGAGGATGAAAAGGGGCTGGGATCCCACAATCCCCTTCAAGGGCACTTCCCCATTGACAAGAAGACCTCCCTAGGCCCACCTCTTAAAGTTTCTACCTCCTCCCAATGGTGCCACACTGGGACCAAGCCTCTCAGACATTCCAGATCCCAACTATAGCTCCACCCCAGGCTGCTGTGCTTTTCCCAGTGTCAGACATCGAAGTGCCAAGTTAAGTTGCATTTCAAAAAGGCTCCATGCTGAAAATCCCAAAGGCTATTGCATTGCAAGGCCTTCCCCCAACTACAGTATTCCCAAAGACTGATAAGAAGCAAGAGGAAAAGGAAGAGAACAAAAAATAAGGAAAGAAAAGAAAGATGATATCCAGCCTTTCCACACAGCACAATGCCCTGTGGGAGGCTTGGACTCCCTGCTGCCCTTTCTCCCACCACTATATGTGAGTGTACACGCATGCTGTCACACATGTGCACAGGTATGCACACAGACACGCATGTACACACACATACACTCACGCACACATGTACACATGCACGATACATTCAGCTTATGTCCTCACCAAACTCAAGCCCCTCAAGGTCAGGGGTCCTTGCAGGTGTGGACAGCACTCACAACTGTGCTCAGTCGATGTTTGCTGAATGACACTGCGTGATGAGCTTTTGGGAGGTTGGCGGATAAGCATTTTAGAGTGAATACAGTTACTTTTATTTTGATTATTAGAGCTATATAAGAAGTCTTGAAGTCATGCATTCTGAGTCATCTAACTTTATTATTCTTTTCCAGAATTATTTTAGCTATTCTAATTCCTTTGCCTTTTCACACAAATTGTAGAAGATGAAATCTAGTTGAAAATTTGACAGGAATTGTGCTCAAGTTCATTAGCAATTTGGGGAGAATTTATATCTTCGTGTATTCATACAGCCCCCCAACATATGACTCCAATACATCTCCATTTATTTATGCTGTTTTCTTTCTTTCATCGCTATGCTGTAGTTTTCAGCATACAGAGTCTATACAAGTTTTATTTTTATGTCTGAATATTTTGGATGTTTAAAAATGGTATTGAATTTATAATTTATGATATAATAAATAGTATCGCATTTTCCATTTATAGTAATAGTATAGTATGATATTTCCATTTTCAAACAAATTTATGAAGGGAAATGTGAATTGATTGAAATAAAAATACTGAATAAAAAGTAGCAGACTCAGATGGGACAAAACAATTGTGACATAATTGGAGATGCCCTGCACCAGGTCATGTATGCCCCTACTAACCCAGCCAGGTGGCCCTGTTTTGGACAGGAGGAAGTCAAGTTTCTGAAAGAGGAAGCAACTCACATAGATTGCACAGGAAGTAAGAGTCAGAGCCAGGACACAAACCTAAAGTCCCCCTGCATCCCAACTCTCCCCAACACCACAGAAGAAAATGATAGGCCAGCTGCATGAAAGTATGTGATACAGAGACACCAGGAATGCTGGGAGGGAATGGAAGGAAAACAGGTGCCACTGTCACCGTCCTCAGTCAGTGGGTTGTTGGCATCACCTCAATGTTACTACTCACTGCTCCTTAGAAACAGCGATTGGCCAGGTAAGTCAGCTGTAGACCAAGACCAGGAATGAAGGCGTCTAGCATGGTGTCACATGACTCAGAGGGTCCTGCAGGTGCATCTGTACACAGGAGCCTCTTCCCACCATCACCCAGCTCCTCTCTGCTTGGCTCTCCTAGTTGGCTGTTATGCAAACAGCTTCACCTGGTTTAATAAAAATCTCTCCCTCTCAGCAAGATGTCTCAAGATATCACCTCTCTCAGGGAAGCTGGGAAAACAACCTTGCATCTCATGAAAGGAGGATTACGTTTAGGGCTGTCCTGGCTAATGTGTGTTTGTTTGCACAGAGTGGGGTGACCAATAGCCAGTGGAGGGTGCAGCTCTCACTCACCAGAGTTGAGAAGGGGCCTGCTTCCCCATCCATTCTTGTCAGTCATGTGAAAGGCCTATTAGCCAACCTTCCACTGGCCCTACAGGGCACCAACCCTGCGGGCAGCAGCATGGCACACCTCATAACCCTTTCTGAAAGCCCCCTCCATCAGGACCCACAGGCTCATCACCCGCCATGGCTGATGCCCCTCCCAGGGCTGAATCAATTCACCAAGAGTGCTTCTAAGACATATGGGAAGGGAGGAAGTGCCTCATGCCCCTACACACACACACACACACACACACACACACACACACACACACACACGCATGCGCACACACAGACCCACATAAAATCCACTCTAAGGTAAACACAGGCATGACACTCTAGAACCAGAACAGTCTATAAACCACGCCTTAGCACCAAGTCAAATGGCATCCAGTGTCTCCCTCCCCTGTGCGACAGTCCCCTGTCCACAAGGCATAAATTCCAAAGCCCTCAGTGGGTACCTTAAACCACAGATAGTAGCAAACCCTATATGCCATCATTCCTTTAGATTCATTGATTCAAACAACTGTGAATCAAAAGTATTAAGGGGAGGAGAGGAATTGCATCCATACTGAACAGGTACGGGCTTTTTCCCCCTTGTGATCATTCCCTAAGCAATACAGTCTGACATCTATTTGCATAAAGTTTTCATTGTATCCAGCCTTATAGACAGTCTACAGATGATTCAAAGGCTACGAGACAGTGTGTAGGTTACATGCAATCATTACGTCGTTTTACACAGGGAACTGACTTCAGATTTTAGTGTAGGGGGTTCCTAGAACCAACCCCCCATAGATTCCAGGAGATGACTGTATGCTATGCTTTTTCCAATATATACATACCTCTGATAAAGTTAATTTATAACTTAGGAATAGGAAGAGATTAACAATAATAACCAATGATAAAATTAAAAATTATAACAATATACTATAATACAAGTTATGTAAATGTTCTTCCTCTCCCTCTGCTTTTCTCTCTCTCAAAATATTTTATTGTATTTTCACTTTTTCAACAGGAAAAAGCACTTTATAGCTTTTCTTTGGCCTGACTTGGCAGCCTCACTATTCCTGCATTTGGGGCCATTTGTATACAAAATAAAGGTCATCGAACACCAGCGTTGAGGTGCTATGAAGTCAATCTGATAACTGAAGTGGCAAGTGGGTAGTGTATACAGTGTGGATACACTGGGCCAAGGACTGAGTCACCTCTCAGTGGACTGGAGCAGGACAGCACAAGATTTCATCATGCTATTCAGAATGGCATGCAATTTAAAACTTATGGGTTGTTTATTTCTGGAATATTCCATTTAATATTTTCAGACCACAAGTAATTACAGGTCACTGAAACTAAAGAAAGCAAAAGCACCGAAAAGGGGACCACTGGAATTATTTTCACCATATTTCACCATTTGAGAAAGTGGAACAAAAGTACGTAACGGGGTTTGCCATGCAAATTTCAAGGACATCCCTTCCCATTTCAATGTCCCAAGTTGTCACTAAGAATAATGGTTTGAAAGTGGGCTTTGGAATATTCTTAGAATTTAGGGTGGAGGTAGTTCTGGAGTAGCACTGTAATTCAGGATTTCATTCTGGCTTGCTTTGTTTGGAAATTGCTCACCTCCACAGCCTGACATATGCCTGCCACAGCCACTCCTGGAGCTCACTCTTCATCATCAAGGGAACTGTGTGGCCTAATAGCATCACTGGGCTTAGGATCTGCCCAGGACCACAGAGGGATGGGCTCTGGCTGGCTGCTAGGAGCTTGTGTGGGCTCAGGGCACAGGTGAGTAGAGGTGTGGATCACAGTGAGGGATTTCTAGAGGAGTGCCTACTGTCCTCAGTGATGAGCCAGCCTTGGGTGGCCTCTGGGGGGACATCTGTTGGCCCAGTCCAGGATCCAGTGGACGCCTCAGGGTAGGGGTGGAGGGGACAGCCCTCCTGAGAAGAGGAGGAGGTACACAGTGGGGAGGGGGACTGCTCTACTCCAGCCCTCACCTTGATGGCACTCTTTCTGCATCAGTTCCATCCCTCCTATGGGACTAAACCTGAAACACCCAATGGGCATGGAATTGGCTACTGTGATTTCATTCTGAAAGGAGAAGGGAGGAGATAGAGGGAAGGAGAGGAGAGGGAGGGCTTCTCTGGCCAGAAGCCTCTCCATTCCTCAGCCTCCCAACCTTCCTGCTGTTCCAACTCTTATCTTGGCCCCAGGAAACTTCTCCCCACAGCACCATACTTCCCACGGTCAATCACTCTGCTCAGACGTCCCAGCTTGCTCAGTATTCCATGTGGGACCCTCCATACCCCTTCTCATTTATTGGTGCTCATGTATTCTGACTCCCAACTTCAGGTGGAGAAACCGAAGTCAAGGACATTGAGTTGCTTGTTCCAGGTCTCTCACTCCTAAACAGACAAGCCTCACCCTCCCCTAGGGATAGGGTCAGATGGGGTTATTTTTTTCTGCCCTTTTGCAGCTCTAATGATGCAGCACACCTCAAGGTCCACCAGAAGCCCTGGTCTGAATCCTAGCTCCCCAGCCTTGACCTTTGGTGGATAATTGAGCATCTCAATTATCTCAGCATCTCAGGCCTCTTAGGAACACGGCCTGGCCGGACAGGAAGGATGACTGAGAGGAAGAGATGCTGTTTTCCTGAGTCTTTCACTAAGGTAGGGACCGACCACCACTAGCCATATCACTGACCCCATCACTCCAGAAGCTGGAGAGCAAGTGGGCAGGGAACCACTCCTAATCTCAGGAATAATGGGGACATGGAAACCCAGAAGACAGCCTTGACTTTCCTCCCCTCGGATTAGAAAATATCAGGAAGACCACTGGAAACCAGGATGCTCTGGCAGATACAATCGGTGCCCAGGCTGGGGAGGGGACAAAGAAAAAGAACTCAAGCTGCAGGGGACAGAAAACACTCCTGTGTGCCAGAATCTACCAGAGAAAGTGACTTGGAAAATCATTTCTCATAGAACAATCTGCTGTGTGACTCTGAGTACATTCCTGAATTTCTCTGAATCTCAGTTCTCACAGGTATAAAACCAAGATATTGGGCCAGTCTCTGAGACCTTTGCAGGAAGTAAAAGTCTATGAAGTATCATCAATGTTCTAAGCCTCTGTGCTAAGATTGAATGCTCCCATTTTCAACAGGAGCAAACCCAGGCTCCAGGAACCATGTTCCCAGGAGCAGATCCTATTCTATCTGCCTCCAGGGTGTTGCTCTGCCCAGGCCCCAGAGAGCACTGCCCTCCCCCAAGCAGACCCTGGCCCTACCCAGCTGGCCCCCAGCCTCCCATGATGGTAAGAAGGCTGCCTGCACAGCCAGTGTGTCCTCCCTGGTAGTCGTGCCAAGTGGCCCTGCCCAGACCGCACGAGGAGCTGGCCATGGCCTGCCAGGTCCTCTAAGCTCTGCCCGCCTGTTTCTCATTTAGAGCAAGCCCCTGCTGCAGCCCAGACATTCCAGAAGGGACAGTCAGACGCCAACCCACCCAGGGCTTGGGAAACCAGGCTGCAGGCCGCCCATGGTCAGAGATCTCACACTGCTCCCCAACCCTGTTGCCATCTGCAAAGTCACTTAACCCTGGAGGAGCTTGCTTGGCTCTTTGGGGGGCCTGATGAATGAAATAGTGCTTGACCCCAGTGGTGTGGAGGGGGGCCTCCATTGCCAGGAATAAAAATGGCTCTGTACCCCACAGGCTGGACACTTCTTGGTATTCAGCCTCACCTTGCTCAGGCTGGCCTCCACCTCTGCCATAGTCCTGTTCCCAGCTGCAAGCCCAAGGCTTCCTGGTGGAGGAGGCTTTAGAACAATACAATTGCCACTAATTAGGTTTCAGCTGCTGACTGAAGCGAGGTCCTCCTCACCCTCCCGGAAAGTGCAGGTGGAGTCCCTCTAGCTGCCCTGGAAGAATTCTGCCCTTCACACAGCTTGAGTGAGCTAATTATAGATTGCTGCCTAATGACACAAGTAGCGTCCCTGAATTTCACCAAAGTGACAATTTGCCATCCACATAAAGCCGGCTGCCCATGCTGCTAGCTGGCTGGGCATCCGGGCGCAAAGCTCCTTGTTCTCCCAGCCCCTCCGGCCGCCTCCTGCCCAGCACCTGGATTATGCTCGCTTCACTTGCTAGTCAAAATACATCCTTTCTCCTGTCAGGTCTGCCATTTCAGCCCCAAAGGTAGAGCACTTTCCTTTTCCTTTATCTCTCCCCTCCCTGATTTATGAGTTCCTGATAATGGCACCAAGGGGCTTTAAAAAATACTTTCACAGGATGGTGGTTCGTTGAAAATAGTATTATGGCATGCTGCAGAAACTCTGCTACTGGGTATATGTCTGAAAGCAGGGTCTTGAACAGATACCCGTAAACCAGTGTTCACAGCAACATTTGTTATTTACAATAGCCAAGGGGTAGAAATAACCAAGTGTCCATCCACAGAGGAATGGGTAAAAAAAAAAATGTGGTCAATATGTTCAGTGGAATATTATTCAGCCTTAAAAAGGAGGGGAATTCTGACACATTCTAACACATGAGTGAACCGTGAGGATGTTAGGCTAAGTGAAATAAGCCAGTTCCAAAAGGACATGTGCTGTATGACTCCACTTATGAGAGGTCCCTGGAGTAGTCAAAATCATAGGGACAAAAAGTAGAATGGTGGTTGTGGGGGCGCTGAGGGAAGTTGGCGTTAGATGGGTACAGAGCTTGAGTTTGGGAAGATGGTGAATCCTGGAGATGGATGATGCAGTGATTGCACAACAAAGTGAGTGTACTTAATGTACACTCGCTTGAAGTGGTTACTACTGTCAATTTCAGGTTATGGACTGGAGGTGTGGCTCAAGCAGTACAGTAACTGCTTTGCAAGCACAAAGTCCAGAGTTCAAATCCCAGTCCCACCAAGAAGAAAACAATGTTGTTTCAATGATTCCCACACTATAAAGGCTATTATTTGGGGGCTGGCAAAGTGGCTCAAGCAGTAAGAGCACCTACCTAGCAAACATGAGACCCTGAGTTCAAACCCCAGTGCTGCCAAAAATAAATTGTTACGGGTAATTTTCCCAATAAAGAGGATGAAGGATATGTGAGAGAGAGGATAGAGAGATAGATAGACAGATGATAGATAAATAGATAGATGATATTGATATATATATATATATATATATCTAGAGAGAGAGAGATCAAGACACCATAATGAACCCACTGAACACTGTAAAAGTGAAGGGGAGAAAGGGGGACATGGAAATACAATGGAGAGTTGAATTTGTTCAAGGTCCACTGTACTCATGTATGGAATTATCACAATGAAGTCCCACTGAATTATTAATGCATGCTAATTCAAAAATAAATTTTTTCTTTAAAGATGAACAAACTCTAAAAAGAAAACAGCAGTTCTCCCCGAGCTCCTGATGGTCACCCCAAGCCTCAAGCTTGTATCCATGGGAAGCTCACATATCGTGAGCATCTTCCACATCCCAGGCCCTTACATGAGCCTCACGAGGACCCTGCAGGAGTTTGAAGGAAGGGACTGGGTCAGTACAGACCCTCCAGGAAGCAGAGTAAGGATGGCAATCCAAGCCTGATGCCCCAGAGGGCTCTCTCTGCAGGACAGAAAAATCACGATCAGTAAAGGAGGCCCCTGACCCTGCCTCCAACCCCCCTGGCCTTCCAGACTGCCCTTTGTGGAATGCAGCATGGAAAAAAACAAGTCTGTCTCTCCTCTACTCAAACCACACAGACACACACAGGACAGGAGGCTGGCTGTGAATCCTGTCCCTCCTGACCAGGCCACTTAATGCCAGGCAGTGATCTGCGGACCCAGGTTCCTACTATCAAAGAGACCTATCACCCATGTGGCTCCCAGGGTCTCAGAGTACACTGGGGTTGTCTGCATCCACCCCTGAGAAAGAAGGCTCAAGACACAGCCCATTCCTCAGACCCAGCCCTTCCTGTCCTTCAACACGCCCTGTCCCCAAACCCAAACTGCTTGCCTAACAACTAGCCCACAGGTATTTGCCTCCCACTGACCTTCACATCCTCCTGACTCAACTGCAGTTTCAATCTGATGATCCAGGAAGTCTTGACCCTCCCTAAGGTCTGGCATGATTTATCTCTGGCTGGCACCACCTGCCCTTGGGAAAGGCTTGTTTTGTAGAAGACACTAGAGGCTGTGGAAAGACCAGAAGGACGAGAAGTGAAACCCATAGTACCCAAAATGGTCATTCTGGTGCTTCTAGCCTTTGAGTCCTCCCCTTTTCCTCCTCCTACCACTCTTTCTCCTCTGTCTACCCCCTTTCTACCTATTCTCCCTCTTCTCTACTCCTTCTCCTTCTTCTCCTTCTCTGCCATCTCCTTCTCCCTCTTCTCCTTCTCCTTCTCTCTGTTCTTCCTTCACAGCCCAGCCAGAGCTCATCAGTGGAGACTAGAAGGGACTTAAGAATGTGTCATCAGCCCAGCCCACTTTGCTCCTGGGGACCAATGCAGAAAAGTGTCCTCCAGACTCCTGAGGGACTGAGTTACAGACTGGCCCTGCACTCAGGTCCCTTCCTCCCTGTCCAGGCTTGGTCCTCTGGGCCAGCTTCCAAGCTCTGATGCTGGGGAAAACAAACTAGAAGAAACTTGTATTCAAGGATCACTGACTGAGTGCCCAAGACTGGAGATGTCACTTTTTGATCATTTCACTTCACTGGTTCACAGTTCTACACAGTCAGTAACATGGCTGATCCCTGTGAAGAGAGGGCAAGGTGAGGCTCTGGGAGGTCTGAATGCAGCCTGGCCAGCCTCAGGACCAGGGGCAGAGCGAGAGCCTGGACTCCAACCACCCACCCACACCTTCTTCCCCACACTGGCACAGACAGGACAGAGGTGCTCAGCGGGCCTGTCACTTACTTCTCAGCCCCTGCCCGGATCCCACACTCAGCTCCAGAGGGTGTATGAGCTGGTCTCATGTTGAGAAAAATGGGGAGAGGCCACAGATCCATTGCACAAAGGGCCCCACAGACATGGAAAGGAAAGGAAACGCCAAGAAAGAAAACAACGTGGTAAAAATGATGGCTCTGAGAAATAAAAGCCAGGAACAAAGCCTGCTAATATTACCAGTTAAAAACCCATTTCACTGTAAACTTTAATTTATCTGCAAAATGTCAAGCGCTGTTGGCTGTAGCCGCTGCGTCTGTACCTCTCCTTATTAATACGTACTTAGCGGCACTGGGAATTAGAAGCTCCCTAATAATACCCTTCCCAAAACACTTTGGACGAACATTTCTATGTGAGATTTCAGGAGAATTCTACTAAGGCTGCAGCACACTTTCCAAAAGGCTCATGGGAGGAGCGAAGGCCTTGATCACTGCCCACTTGGTGGCTGTCATTCTTGTGCCAGGACAGTAGCCTGTGGACTTGGCCATGTGTGGTCAGAGGCAAAGGAACACCAGGCCAGTGTGGCCTGGATAGGAAAGCAGTCTGGTTCTGTTGGCCTCCAAGGCCTCTGCCAGCCTTGATCTTCACATCCACACCCAGCAGGGAGAGCCCAGACGTGTGTCTAGGGGCCTCCCCACAGGCAGATGGGCACAGGGGTGTGCCCAGGTCCTGACCACAACCCCAACCACCTCAGTGACAGGAGAAGGATCCAAGCCAGGAAGCATGGAGTGTGAAAAACAAAGTCGACCCTTTGTGCCCAACTGGTTTCTTCCCCCAAGACTGGAGTGTCCTCCTGCAGTTTCTTCCTTTCCCTCTAAAACTGTGAAGGAAGGTGACATAATAAAATCCATCACACTTCACAGAGGCCTTGTCACCACCCACTGTAACCCCCACAGTTTGCTTGCCTGCAGCCTCCACTCTCATGGAAGTCAGTTCTGGCTAACAGACAACATCCTAGATCCCATATCTGACCATTGAACTCACTTCCATACCTTCTCAGTCATGCCCCTTAGCTGAGAGCCCAAAATCCGGCAGCTCTAGCCAAGCTGCCCTCCCCTGCCTCACACTGCACCAGAGTCACCCAAGGCTTTTCACCCTCCCAGTGTGTTAGGCCCAGTGCCCCCATGCTCCTGCAATGCTTCCCTGTCCCCAGGCCTCTGCACTTGCTAACTCCAGGAAGGAGTCCCTCACTGCCTTCTCTAACTGATCCATTCCTGCCCCATCTCCCAGGCATCCTTCCTTCAGGAAACTTCCACAGCTCTCCCTCTTCCCCTCACCTCAGTAAGCCCAGTTCATGCATCTCTGCAATAACCACTGCACTACTGTTCCCTCATTTGGGGCCTGTCCCTCCCACCATCCTGGCAAATCAGAGATTGCATCCAAGTCATCTCTGGCACAGGGCCTCGCACAGAGTAGGTGCCTGACAAGAAATAAGTAAATGAAACGTGTTGAACTAGACCCCATCCCTCCATCTGAACAGCTAAGGCTAACAGACATGAGGTGGTTTTGTGAGCCTTCTGCGTGACATGGCTGGACCCTTTTTTCTGGGATTCCACTCCCCAGAGGTTTCCAGTGAGGGTGGCTCATGAGGGACAGATCACATGCACTTGGGAGGGTGGAGGTGAAGTGGCACACTCAGTGGTGTTTTGAGATCCATGGTTCAGAGGCCAGCCTTCTGGAGCTGGCCGCTGTCTAGCTGCAGCTAGCTGGAACCACTCAGCCTGCCCTGGGTGCTCCTCCAGCTTTGGACTTCCGGGCCAGAAGTGTTTGGTGCCTGGTTCAGATCACCAGCTTCTCCAGGCAGGACCCCTAGAAAAGCGAACATCAGCCTGGCAGGAGGCAGCCAGAACTGCCCCTCATATTCCCGCTCAGCTGCAGTCCCTTCCTGACTGTACCAATGCCTCCACCGGAGGCATTCTGCTTTCTGGCTGAACCCTGATGGCTAAAAGAAGGCTGTGCCACTGACTCAAACCCAGTGGATGCTCAGTGTCCGTGATGCCAAAGCCCTGTGGAACAGGAACCAAAGTAACAGCTAGAGGGGGTGCCCCTGAGCTCAGCCTGGTGGAGCAGGACTGCCACACAGAGGGAGGGCAGCCCCAAGCTGAGGGTGGAGGCTCAAGAGAAGCTGGCAGTTCCACCAGGCCGGGCAGGAGCCACCTCTACCATATGAGAGGAGCCCACCCCAGGGTCCTGGCTCCCACTCAGGCCAGAGTGGCAAAGCAAATCCAGCCACGCATTTGCCTCACACATAGTCCCCAACCTGGGAAAAGAAAAGTCAATCAAGGGTGAAGATGGCCTCAGCCTAACTAAAACAGGAGTCAGGTGTAGCAATTTTTACTGAGAGAGGCTGAGTCCTGGGTGGCAGGTAAAGGCAAGGTCTGCCCCTCTGGATGCAGAAAAAACCCTGTCTTGCTTCAGGAGAGATCAGGGGTGTTCCTCCCACCCCAGGGTTGCCCAGGTCAACAGCATGACCACAGCTGCATGAGGGCCTTAAGTGACCACATCCAGCTTCCATTGGCCTGGGATGGTGGCTTTAGGCCTACTAGCTGGCCTAAAAGTAGTTAGCTGAGAGAGGAGCACCAGATATACAGGAAATATGCCCAGGACCTCCTGAGAATGAGGTCAAGTGAAGTCTCCTGGTGCCAATGTGCACAGGTGAGGCCCTGCACACTCTCCTCGGAAGCCCCTCCAATGTAGATTTCCAGGATAGGAGTGACCATAAATCAACTGTCATTTGGAGCTAAGTGCAATCTTCCAACCTTCAAGAAGGCCCATGGTTCACCCCCCAAGGAATGGCCTGAGATTTGCACAAAACACAGATCACGCTATGCATGCAGCAAATGGCCCCATGAGTTCACCTCTGGAGGGACCGTCAGCCATGGGGGAAGAAGGGCTTCCAGCAGTGGTGAACAAAGCCAAGGCCACATGTCAAACTATCCAGCAAAACCAATTGGAAACAGCAGGAGAATTTGCTGTGAAATTTGGGTTCGTGCACACCCCATCCACAATTACTCATTTCAAAAGTGTCATGATTCTCCTGCCAAAATTATGGCTCCCCTCCACTTGTTAAACCCCTTTCACACCACTCCTTCTCTGCTCTGCAAAAATGGATTTCACTCAAAAAAGAAATTAGAAAAATAATTGCTGTAATAACCATAACCTTGAAAATTCTTCTGCCAGAATTTCAGAGCAGAAGAGAAAGGAGGCTCAAAATAAAGGCTTTGTCTGTGGAAATCAGAACCAAAATGGGCTGCGCCCACTTCTCCACCAACTCCCAGAGGTGCCCACGGGTGATCTCTGTTCCCACAGGAGGAAGCAAGTTGGGTACAGCTTCTGATGCATGGAACCCAGACCTCTGGCACCCAACCAGAGGGACAGCCAGCAGGGCCCCTTCCCATTGTTACAGATAGGGAAACAGGCTCCCAGGCTTGCCTAGTCTTCTTCCAGGTTTGCACTAAAATTGCACATCCCCACCATGCAACTTTCTCCATCCAACAAAATGTGCTGGAACTTAAAAGAGTGGCACATGTGACAGAACCTCTAGAAGGCAGTGTGCAGCTCACACACTCCCTTCCCACTGCTGCAGTGACCCTGAAGGGCCATGCTGAAGTGACAGTGTCAGCCTGAGTTTCTGAGTGTCTATGACAAAGCCTTCCTGCAGCAGTGCCAGACTGCTGCAAAAGCAAAAATTAAGGATTTGCTGGGTGTCAGCCACAAAATGTGGAGCTGTTTGTTACTGTGGCATAATCCCTATCACCTACACAGATGCACATTTTTGTCATGGTGGCAGTAAGGATTTGTTGCTTAGGAAGGTTTATAATGTCAGGATTCATATTTTGTTTTGGCTTATGTCCATCTAGTACTGAGTGGTACTTGGGTGTTTGTTGAGTGAATAAATGAGTCAAAAATGAGGTGATACAAACTTTCATTTCCTGAATTGTGGAGACAAGCTTGACATGTGTAGCTCACAATAGGCCACAGTCTAGGTATGGATGGCCACAGCCTGTAGGCTTTTCACTCTAACCAAAAACTCCCAGCTGGTAACCAGAACTTAAAGCCAGACACCTCAAGTGCTAAGTGGGTATCACCCAAGGTCACGCAGCCAGCAAAAGAGCAGCCAGTTCAGTTCTAGAGCCAGGAGGCCCCTGCCTGCCCCAGTGAGGGCTTGCTGCAGGCAGAAGCCAGGAAAGAAGCCCATACTCTCGTGGTTCACCTGCCCCCCACACAAGTGAAGACTCAAAACGAGGTGTGCACACATGCATCCAATGCCCGTCCAGTGTCCGTCTGCAGACGCCTTCCTGAGCACAGAGCTCACAGAGCAGATAGCCACAGAGTTGAACAGGTATCAGGAGTCCTGCCCTCAAGCCCTGGTCATCACAGCTGCTGTGGCATCACCTCCTTGTGCCTCAGTTTCCCCTGCTGGTAGAGCAGAGACAGGCTGACGATGTTACCCCAGGATCAATTCCAGCTCTAGAGTCCTGCAGTTCCTGTGAACAAGCCTCTGGCTGACGCAGGAAAGAAATCAACTCCTTTTAAGAAAATCACTAAAGCCCTAAAATTATGCGAAAGCCTTTGAGATCCCTGAGAGAAAGGCATTTGCTAAATCCCCGCTATTATTTCCAAAGGATATTCTCTATTATTATCATTTACCAAAGGAATTTCTGGACAGAGTTTAAGTGCCCTCGAGCCTTACAAAATAATCATCTCTTCGACACACAACAAAAGAATCAAAATATTCTTGGCTCATGACTTTTGCTTTGAAACTTGTTCTCCACTGAACAAAGGATTTTATTTTCCCCCCAATTGCTCTAAGCTTAACTGAAACACTGCCCCACCCCCAACACACACACACACACACACACACACACACACACACACACACAAACCTCATCACGATTACCAACCTAGAAAAGTTTTTAAGTTAGCCAGATGGCTTAAGAACTCATTCCCCAAATCTGTGATTCTTGGTATCGTGTGTTATGCTGGGGATTGGTTATTAGGAACAAGACAAAAGTGACACATCTTTATTGAGACCAGTGAGCTTGGCATTGTGTCAAGACTGTGATATGCATTATCTCACTTAAACCTCTCCCGAACCCAATGGGACAGGTAGGGGACTAAGACCACACAGACGGTAGGAACTAGACAGGACTCGAATTTGTGTCTCACCAACTATCAGGTCCATGTGCTCAATCACCATATTACATTCTCTTCCGCGCACTGCTGCATTTAGTCTTCATGCTCAGCCTACCCGGCAAGATTCAAAGTCCCGTTATACAGATGAAGAAACTGAGCCTGCTAAGTCATTGGCCCAAAGTCACACAGTAACTAAAGTGACTGTCAAGCCGGAAACCCCTCTGCCTGGCTCCATGCTGTCTCTGGACACTGCTGCATCAAGATGCGTGCTCCTCTCACTTGGGGCTAGCTTGTGGCATCACCCATTGCTAGTGCCAACACCCCAGATATCCAAGTGAGTGAAAGAGCAAGGCGATTCTATGAGGAGCCAGTGAGCAGTGCAGCTGGAGTCCCTGGAGCTGGGATGGAAGCCTGTGTGTTCTGCAGGCATTTCCACCATCTCTCCCCTAGCCTAGGACCGGGGCCGGGCCGGGTCACTAATTCCCTGCAGGCAGCTGTCTGCAAAGGTTAGTAACTCGCTCTGTAAAAATGTGTGACGAGTTGCAACTTGGCACTGGCTGCCCCAGAGTGGGAGAGAAGCTAGCGTTTGCAAAATATGGTTCAAATAATCTAGCCCCCTCCACTCTCCTCCTCCTCCTCCTCTTCTTCTTCTTCTTCTTCTTCCTCCTCCTCCTCCTCCTCCTCCTCCTCCTCCTCCTCCTCCTCCTCCTCCTCCTCCTCCTCCTTCTTCTTCTTCTTCTTTTCCTTTAGTTTTAAGAGTGCAAGAAACACAGAAGTTTTGTGGTTTCACACTGGTCTTTTTATGGTTCAAAAAACTCCAAAACAGAGTTGATTTAAAAAACATCTCTGCATAACGCCAACCATTGTGTGGGCATTTACAAGGAGGCATGCCATCCAGCTGGGACTTTGGGGACCTGGTTGTTCTTCGTTGGCTTGAAGTGAAGGTTTTGTTCTCAAAGAAAAGAGACATCTTGACCCAGCAACTGTTCATGTCTTGACCTTGGTGCCCAAACCCCAGATCCGCTCACAGGAGGGAACTTGGTAAGAGAGTTAAGCGTGGACCTCGGATGGAGCCTGGCTCTACCTCTTCCCTGGGGGTCTTGCTTCTTGGAGCAACACCTTCCTTATTTCCATAATGAGCACAGGAATTTTTACTTTGCTGCGTTGCTGCATCACGGAGACAAGGAGACAAGTATAAAGCAAAATGTCAACTTCCCTTTTCTTTCGGAAAAAAGTTGTGAAGAGTTCACAGTGTGGCCAGTGGTGTTCTCAGTACTGGAAATCCTCAGTGAACAAAGAAGACCCAGTCCCCGCCTGAGTGCAGGTCACATTTGTGCCACAGAAGCAGACCTAAACCAACTGGAGGAAAAAAAATTGAGAATAGCAAAGCAATGCAATGGCAGAGACAATGACAGAGGAGGGGCTGTGCAAGGTAGCAAGGGAAATCAGAGAAGGCCTCCTTGAAGAGGTGGCAGTTGAACAGAGGCTGAATGATGTAAAAGAAGTAGCCATGGAAAAATCAGGTGGAGGAAAGTATTCCAGGCAGAAAGATCAGCAAATGCAAAGGCTGTGGGGTAGAAGAAGGCCAGGCCAGAATATCTGAATCATCAGGATGTAAAAGAGGTGAAGCTACAAAGGAAGGTGAGGCTGGACCAGGCAGTGCCCTGAAGTCATGAGAAGGTTGTATTGTGCTTTATTCTGGAAAGCCTCCAGTGGGTCTTAACCCTTGGAGTTACAGCCTCTAACACACGCTCTGGCTAAACTCTGTTGGTGGGGAAGGGATAACGGTAAGATCAGAAGGAAAACAAGACCAGTTCAGGAGTTTCTCCATCCAGGCGAAGATGATGGGCCAGTGTGGCAGCAATGGGCTGAAGAGAAACACATTAATTTGGGGATATGGCTTGGGCCATGGACCCAATGGCACTGGGAGAAGAGAAGAGAGCCAAGGGCACACAGCCTTCACAAGCCAAATGAGGAAACAGGACCCAGCAAGGCGGGAGGAAATCAGGAGGATTTGTGTCCTGGAGGCATCGGTCAGCCGAGCCAAGGCAGCGAGGGAATGGAGAGTTGCCTGTTGGATTTGGCTGGACAGAGGTCACATCGGTAAACAGGATGCTCATTTCAATATATAGAAGGTCTTTTTTAAATTTCTGTTAGAATACCTTCCACTAAAAGGGAATTTTAAAGTTTACAAAGTAAACTTTGACTATGATAATAAAAATACTGATAACAACATGGATGTGGTAGCTCCTTCCTGTAATCCCAGCTACTCAGGGTGGAAATCAGGAAGATTGCAGTTTGAAGCCAGCCCAGACAAAAGCATTAGCACAAACCCATCTCAACACAAGCATGATGGTTTACACCTGAAATCCCAGCTATATGGGGATGCATAAGTAGGAGGATTGTGGGTTCCAGGCCAGCCTGGGCAAAAAACATGAGACCCTATCTTCAAAAAAAATAGCTAAGCAAAAAGAGCTGGAGGTATGGCTCAAGTTGCAAAGTGCTTGCCTAGCAAGCAAAGTCCCTGAGTTCAAACCCCAGTAACACCAGAAAGAATCCATAAAAACCCTGATTCTCAGATGTGCAGTCAATATAGTGGACTAAGCTGGCACGAAAGGACTGCCCACTGAACCAGTCCCCAACACAAACAAATGCTTTTAATTTAACAATGAATTTATTAAAATACAAAGCAGAGCTCAAGAGCAAAGAAGGTAAGGAAGATCTCTAGAACCTCAGAGTAAAGACAAAACTGAAAGCAGAGTAACTGATAAAATTAAAGACAAAAACTCCCAGAATATTGGGATGGATTCTAGGATCCAGAGCCCTGAGAAAGGAGGCTTCAGGCTTAAGTGAGATGAAGCAATGGCTCTGAGCCCTTGCATAAAACCAGAACTAGTAACCACGGCCCATTCGCAAATCCCCAGCTAAAGCATGACTATGAAGTTATGCAGGCCTAATAAAAATGACAGGGCCCAGCAGAGGCAAATGTGAAAGTGCCCAGAGGGACAGCTGCAAAGCCCAGGGAGAGAAGCCCAGTGGGCAGCTTCCACTGACCACGAGCTCACAACACAAACTGCAGTTCACACAGTGACAAAATCACTCTGAGGCACAGTCCAATCAAAAGACCCAAAAATGAAAGCAATGCATCTTAAGGACTAGCGATTAACAATTTGAAACTTTTAAATAAGCAAGCTTAAAATCTTCCAAGAAAAAAAAAAAGGAAAGAACACAGAGCAAAACCTGCAGACAAGAACAAAATTATATCAAAAAGATTTAAAAAGACTATCTAGAAATGGATAATACAATAAATGAAATAGAGAATTCAATAAACAGAGCAAGCAGGAGAATAGATACACTGAAGCAAAAAGGATGAACTTGAAGACACTTGAAAACCAAATAGAATATAGAAAAAAGAAAGCTAAATAAACAGAAAAAGGAAAGAGTAACTTAAGATCTGTGTGACAAAAGAAAAAGAGAAGCGCCAATCAATCAGGACGCTGGATCATTATTGTAGGACAGGAACATCCGACTTACGGTAATTTCATCCAGTTTGACCCACTATGTAGGTTTTCATGTGGGAAAATGAGGCCTGTTGAAACTATTCCAGGAATGGGGGGATAAAGGAGAATGATGGAGGGGTGAATTCAACTATGATATATTGTAAGAACTTTTGTAAATGTCACAGTGTATGTCCAGTACAAGAATAATTTTTTTAAAAAGGAAAGAAAAAAATTTAAAAAACAGATATTTGAAGAACTAAGAGCTGACAACTTTTCAAAATTGAACAGAAAGAGGCAAAGGACAAGGCTGAGGGGTAGAGAATTTGCCTCATAAGCCTGATGTCCTGAACTCAATCCCCAGGACTGCAATCATAATAATAATTGAAAAACAGATGTCATATTGACCCAAACAATATAAAATACAGTGAAACCATCCAACATCCAGGGCAAAGAGAAACACTTTGAAATCACCAGAGAGAAGAAACAGGAAGGACTGAGTGATGGCAGACCTCTTCCTGGCACCAGTCAAGTCTAAGAGAATGACACAGTCTGTTGAAAGCTTCCAGAATATTCTGTCAGCCCACCATTCCAGAGCAGGACCTGTACAGCCATGTTTAAATATACAAGAACACATCACCCACAGATTCTCACGAAATAACTAACCTGTTCCACGAAGGAAAATCAAGTCAGAAAGAGGTTCTCGACGCCATTTATCATCACAGAAATGAAAGCCCAAACCACAAAGAGATGTCACCTCACCCCGTTAGGATAGCTCTTACCAAAAAGATGAAAAATAACAAATATTGGTGAAGATGTGAAGAAAATAGGCCCCTTGAGCTCTGTCGGGAATGAAGACAAGTTCAGCCACTATGGAAAACAACATGGACGTTCCCTTGAAAAATTAAGAATAGAACCACTATGTGATCCAGCAATTCACTTCTGGGTTTATATTCAAAGGAAATGAAATTGCTATCTCATCAAGATATCTGTACCCCCCATGTTTACTGCAGCATTATTCACAGTCATCGAGATACGGAAATAAGACAAACATCCATTAACAGATGAATGGATAAAGAAAATATCATATATATATATATAATATATATATATATATATATATAATGAAATATTATTCAGTAATGAAAAAAGACGGGAATCCTGCCAGTTGTGACACAAACTGGAAGACTAAGCTAAGTGAAATAGGCCAGGCACAGAAAGACAAATACTGTGTAATCTCATTTACATTTTTAACCTAAAAAGATCAAACTCAGAGAAGCAGAGAGTCATGGTTCAAGGGCTGGGAGAGGGTGGGTGAGAAAATGAGGAGGTGCTGGTCAAAAAGTACAAACTTTAAGTTACAATGTGGAAAAGTTCTGAGGATGTGATTATAGAATGGGTGGTGATGGATTGTTAGTTTAAATACAGCAACCATTGCAATGTATATTTCTATCACAGCATCATGTTATACTCCTAGAATATATGTGATATTTACTTGTCAAATATTTTAAAATTATTTAAAAAAAGAAAAAATCAAAAAGAAGGATGAGACTAAAGAAGCAATGTGAGTCTGTAAATTGGTAAACGTGTTGGAAGGCTAAATATTGACTGCAAAACAAAAACTAACGGGTTGAGACAAGGTAGAGCTGAAATATTAAGCACATTTTTTTAAAGAGAGGAAGAGCTCAGAATTGAAGAGCTCTGAGATAAATTGTTAGCAAAAAGAACAGAAATCGCTTTGGGTTTTGCTGAACAGTCAGTTTAAAACTGAGAGCTGCTGCTTAAAAAGAAAAAAGAAGTAGAATGTATTACTCTCAAGCAGGAGTGATAACGTTAAAATCTACCCTATAGACTAAGATGAACCAGCTTTTTCTGTAGCCTTATAGTGTTTGTCGAAACTACCCAACTTGGTCACTACAGTGAGTATACAAAGCAGGAAACTATGTAAATAAATGAGCATGGCTATGTTCAAAAAAACGTATTTATAAAAATAGGCAGCTGTTTGGATTTGGCCTACAGGCTGTAGTTTGTGACCTCTTGCAATAGAAGATTAAAAACAAGAATAAGAAAGGGGTATAAAAGAACAAAAAGCATGGAGGATGAACAGACCCTTTGTATCCATGTGTTCTGCATTCACGGATTCAGCCAACCTTGGTTGAGATGTTATATTTGAAAAAACATAACATCTTTACTGAACAAGTACAGACTTCTTTTTCTTGTCATTGTTCCTTAAATTGTACAGTATAACAACTGTTTACATAGCTTTTATATTGTGCTAGTTCTTGTAAGACATCTAAAAGTGACTTAATACAGAAAGATGTGCATATATGCAAATACTATGCCATTTTATGTAAGGGACTTGGGCATCACCAGGTTTTGGTTAACACAGGGGTCCTGGAATCGATACACCATTGATACCAAGGAATGGCTGTATGTAGAAAACAAAAAAATAAGCACTAGGAATCACAATAAATGTAAATGGAATAAACTCATCTCTTAGAAGGTCTAAGTTGCACAATAATACAGCTGGATGTCATGTATCTGCAAGTTTAAAATGCACAAACAGTTGCATATATATAGATATTCTCACA
This sequence comes from Castor canadensis, assembly GCF_047511655.1. NCBI lineage: Eukaryota > Metazoa > Chordata > Mammalia > Rodentia > Castoridae > Castor > Castor canadensis. The sequence continues at coordinate 11,054,963 of NC_133388.1, read as the reverse complement.
CTTAGTAAAAGTATAAAAGGGGTCACATTGAATTCCTGATAGTAGTGCCTTAGGAAGAGAGTGATAAGAACAGTTTTGGACAGGGATATAAACAGAATACCAACATACTTTGTTTTCAAAGCAAACAAAAACCCAAAACCAAGCTGGCAAAATATTAATATCTATTTATTCTAGGTAGTGGGTATGTGGGTGTTATAGTATTCTCTTTTTTTTCTTAACTTTGAAAATAATTTATTTTAAGCACTTGCCTCTAACTTGGATTTTATAACAGCCATTGGGGGAATTGTCATAATTCAGTTCCCTAGATGAGAAACTTGGGAAAATGGGACCATAATCTTCTAATTCAATTAAATGTGTTTTTGATACATTATGTATTCATGGGAACTTGAAAACCTATGTTTAGCAGACACTTCCCCTCTCCATAACCTGTGGGACTCCTACCTTTTCCTAAACACTTGTTCTTTTCTAACCATCTTCCTGCCTCAATCCCCTCCCATCCAGCCTCTGCTCTCTGGACATTCATGATGTGAAGAGATAGTCTGAGTCACACCACACCCATGGGATCCCAGGTGTGGGCCTGAGAATGTAGAAGCTAATAAGAAACAATTCTCTCAATGTGGTTTAATTTCCAACTCAACCATCCTCTACCTGCACGAGCAGGACTGGTCTAGCCTCAACTTCCCCTACCCTAAATGTTTCCTAGGGTTTTTGGAAGAACAAAATTTGTTCTTACAGAGGTCCAAACTCTTGAGCATGCCACTCGGAGGGTCTTAAATGTCACCCTTCCTGCCTTTTAGCTTTAACTCCTACTCCCCTCTGTATCTGTATATGTCCACTCTGTTCATTCTGCTTACTCTACCCCTGTAAGGCATGTCCTCTCTTTCTGGATGGCTTTCTTGCCCCATCCCTCCATTATTGGTACAAATTAAACTTTACCAGAAATGGTATGAGTTTCAAGGTTCCTTAAATCCTCAGTGAGGAGTAGAGGCTCCTCTGGTGGAGCATTCAGTCTTTGCACATCAGATATTAGCACCTACATTCTTTCTTGTATCTACACTGTCTATTTCAATGACTAAAGCATGAGGAAGCAACTTGCAGACTGCCTACGCTTGGTGCTCAATAAATGCCTCTGTAATTGTGGAATGATTCTGTGCCAGTTGAGCTCAATCAGGTTTAGTGGAGTATAGCTGAGTATGCTAAATACAGCTGAGTTGGGCTGAATTGAGCCAGACTGGGTAGAGTTGAGGGGGGTGAATTGAGCTGAGTTAAGTTTGAGTTGAGCTAATCTGAGTTGAGCTGAGTTGAGTTGAACTGAGCTAAGCTGAGTTGAGTTGAGGTGACTTGAGTTGCAGTGAGCTGAGCTGAATTGTGTTAAGCTAAGCTGAGTCAAAACTGAGCTCAGTTAAGTTCAGTTGTGTTGAGTTGAGTTGCATTGAGCTGAGCTGAGTTGAGCTGAGCTGAGTTGAGTTGAGCTGAGCTGATTTGCTTTGCATTGAGTTGAGCTGAGTTAAGCTGACTTGCACTGAGCTGAGTTAAGCTGAGTTAAGTTGAGCTGAGCTGAGTTGAGTTGAGTTGCATTGAGCTGAGATGAGTTCAGTTGAGTTGCATTGAGATGAGTTCAGTTGAGCTGGGTTGAGTTGAGTTGAGTTGAATTGAGCTGAGTTGAGCTGAGCTGAGCTGAGTTGTGTTGGGTTGAGTTGAGCTGAGCTGAGCTGAGTTGAATAGAGCTGAGTTGAGATGGGTTGAGTTGAGTTGCATTAAGCTGAGTTGAGTTGAGCTAAGCTGAGTTGATTGAGTTGAGCTGAGTTGAGTTGAGCTAAGCTGAGTTGAGGTGAGTTGAGTTGAGCTGAGTTGAAATGAGTTGAGTTGCATTAAGCTGAGTTGAGTTGAGTTGAGCTGAGTTGAGTCGAGCTAAGCTGAGTTGAGTTGAGTTGAGATGAGTTGAGCTGCATTAAGCTGAGTTGAGTTGAGCTGAGTTGAGCTGAGCTAAACTGAGCTGAGTTGAGTTGAGCTGAGCTGAGCTGAGCTGAGCTGAGCTGAGTCAAGGTGAAATGAACTGAGCTCACTGATCTGGTCCCAGAAATAGAAGCCCTCACAGCAATTTCAGACACTTTAGATAAAACCCTCTGCCCTCAAGTCCCAGTACTCACTGATAGTTTATCCCTGAGTGAGATTTTCTGGACCTGTTTCCACCTGAACCACAAGGCTGAGCTCCACTAGGCGGGCACAGGTCAGTCAGGTTGCTCAGCGAACTATTCACATTCACTAGGCCATGGAGCCTCAGAAGTCACCTGGAATAGATTCCAGAATTTTTGTGTAATGGGTGTCTTCTATGTGGTTTCCCCATGGCTTGAGCAGAACCCATGTGGGAAGAAGAGTTTGTGAGAACAGACTGTTTGCAATGTCAAATTCCTCCAAAGGGAAGACCATGGTTAAGAGCCAATTAGCCAAAAAATAATAAATATTTGCTCCATCAGATATCCCTCACCATCAACAAAAATCAAGCAACTCCATCAGAAAAGAATCTGGTTTATAGAGATAGCATGTCAGGATGGAGAAAGCAAGGACTTTGAAATCAAGGGAAGAATGGTACTTGCTAGCTCTGGGGACTTAAGTTATCTAATCCTTCTGAATTTCAGTTTCCTTATGTATTGAATGAATAAAATAAAATAAAAATAGAACCACCTACTTCAGGGAGTTGCTAAGAGAATTAAAGACCTGCATTAGACCTCGTGCACCACCTTTGACATGTGGTAGGTTTTAAGCAGTGCTTGTCCCTCTTCTCTGTATTGGTGTCACTTGCTGGGATGTTTTTTGAAACTATGCATCAAGTCAGCTAGACCTCAGAGATCCACCCAGGTCTATGGGATGTTAGAATAAAAGTAGTCAGCGTGTTTTCACCTGGTCCTCTTCAAATACCTTAGGCTGGGTGCATTTCCTCTGCAGGCCTCTGCTTCGCAGCCACAAAAGGTCAGGTTGGACCAGACAATCTCTAAGAGTCCTTTCAGTTCTGACATTCCAGGGTCACCCACTTATTCCCCCTGGGACCCAAGAAAACGGAGCTCCCCTCACCCCCCCGAGGCCTGTCTTATGAAAACATGGTACAGAATGTGGCATCATTCCTATTGTTCACGTGAAGCAGGATATGAAGGGCTCTAGAAATGAAAAGACCTATTTATAGAGACCAGGGAAGGAGACCAAACACTCCTACCGCTACCACCCACCACCCTGGAAAGGGCCATGTTCCTCCCCCCACAGAGCATTTGCACTATCCCTCCGCCAGCATACTCTCCACACCCCTTCACTTGGTGAAAACCTACTCTGCTCTTCCACCAGATCTCAGTTCAGGTTTTGTTTGCACAGAGAAACCCTACTTGACCTCCCGGACTAGTCAGATTCTCTGATTACACATTCTCCTGATGTATGGAATTCCCTGTATCAGTCATGTATCACCATGATAGTTCTTCATAACAAAATCACCCCAAAACTTAACATGACAACATTGTGTTATTTCTATTTATTTTTGAGACAACTAGACAGTTCTGCTAATCAGGGCCAGGCTCAACTGATCTCGGCTGAACTGGCTCTTGCATCCACAGTCAGCTGGAGAGGCTGCCTGGAGGCTGGCTGGTATACGGTGGCTCAACTGGCATAACTGCTGTGTTCCACATGGTCTCTGATGCAGCAGGCTTTCATGACCTCATTTTCATGGTGGTGCCAATGGTATGCAAGGTCTCCTGAGGACAACACTCAGACTTGGCACAATGTCACACTCTCTGTACTCTGTCTACCCCCTATCAAAAAGGTAGAAAAACAGCATCACCTTTTAGTAGGAGGAGCCATAGGGGCCCATGGCCAAGGATTTAGACACCGGGCAGGGTGGGAGGATGGAGTCACTTCTGCAATCAATGGACCACACTCCCTTTCAAAGCACATATCAAAATCATTATTTCCCTTTAATTTGTGTGACTGTTAACCTTATCCACTGTATAAGTCCCAGACTGCTGTCACTGAGCCCTACTTTTTCTCACTGCTCTCTTCCCAGTATTCATCCATTAATTAATTTACAAATGACCTATAAGGAAATGATCACTTACCGAGTATTTTAAGTGTATTATCTCATTTTAATCCTTCCATTAACCTGTCAAGTAAACATTATGTTCCTCCTGGACTCATTAGGATTCTGAGACTCAGGATGGAATCAACTCCCTTGAGTTAATAAAAGAAGCTTCAGAAGGAGTATGGCAGTCACTAGTGTATACTATGCCCATATTCTAAGTTCTTCTGAAAACAGGGGACAGTTCATATTTCTGGAGCCTTGCATTTGGGTATCACCATATAATGCTATGTCCAATGAAATACAAGAAATGATATGTGTCACTTCCTGATGGGATCTTGAAGAGCCAGAGTGTAATTCACTCTTTTGTAGCAATATGTGACATCCCACATGGTGGCTGTTCTATTGGTTTGAGCTCCAACAAAGATCTGAACCTTTGGCTGTGCTTGTTGAACATGTCATATAAGTAAAAAATATGCTTGTGTTGTACTATGCCATTGAGATGTTAGAATTGTTTGTTACTGCAGCCTAACCTACCTTATCCTGACTGATGCAAGTGCCTATACCTGTCCACAAGCCTAAAATCACCATCTCTAGTCCCAGTCTTAATGTCACTGGAAATGCATATCAGTATATTTCTTTGGAGGTTAGCACTCTGACCCTATTTGAACTCGTGGTGTCTTGAATGGATTAGGAGTACCATCTACCTATGGTGTCATTTTATTTCTTCACCCCCAGAAGATTCTGTGATCACAAACAAAGGGGTTGCTGTAATGGGAAGCAGGGATTGCAATGAAAGAATCTTTCATTCAATGATTTAAGCTCCATGCCCTGGAGATGCTCACTGAGTGGAGGATAATCAGGCTCAACTCCCTGATTAAGCAGGTGCCGAATACAAGATCCCAAACTGGCTGCTGGAACACAACCATGGATCAGTGATGGTGCTCTTAAAATATAACCCAGTTAGGGATAAATCCTCCCATAAACAATGGACCCATCCATCCATTCATCCATCCATCCGGCATTTGAGTGTCAGGTGCTATGCTATGCTCTTCTCTATAGCACCCATTCTGTGGGGAGGACAGAGTCACCATAGGAAGAGTGAGTCAGAATCACCAGGGAACTTTAGGGCACACCCTTCTCTGTGTGCATCTATCTTTGTAGGAGGTTCTCCAGAAGCTGGGTCCAGCAGAGTCTGGAAACAGTGAAGCACTGAAAACAGTGATGGCCAAGAAGGGAGGAATCCTAGTCACCCTTCCCTGAGGAGGCGGTCAGTCTTTAGGCCAATGTCAAGTGTGGGCCCCTGTACAAACCTCAGATGAGCTCCAAGGGGGGGCTTCATGGCTCAGCAAGTGACAAAGATGTACACAGAAACCCAGAGGCATTCACTGTCTTGCCACATGCTGACTGAGGGGACAGGCAAAAGGCTACAAATGGAAGGAAGCCAGATTCAGGACCCCACCACATGTGGGGGCTACCCCTGAGCATCCACACAGACCACAGCTTCTAATACCAGGAGCTTCTAATAGCAGGTTGTAGCTGGCACACTCAACTAGCTACTTGGCTTGGAAAATCAATCAACAGCTTTCCTTGCCAGAAAAGTCGCAGCTGCCAAAGCCCCTTTGAGGTTTGAGGGCCACACATGTTTGACATGTCCAGTCAAACACATTGGAAAACCAGTGTGTTTGCATTTCCAGAGGGAGGGCCCTCAAGGAGCTGTTGGCAAAACCCAGGGTGTGGTTGGTTGGCACAAGGCCTCAGATTACCCACCTGAACTTCTGGAAGTCCAAAGGTCCAGTCTGACTCCATGCCTCCTTCCAGGTTCAGCACGCCATCTGCCCTTGGCTACTCCCAGCAGCCTTGAACCTGGGCTCAGGTGGGTGGGGCAGAGAAGATACCGGCATATTTAGCAAACTCCCTTCCTTGGGCTTTACTTGACTACACATTCCCCTCCCGAAGCCTTGGTTTCCTTATTTACAAAATAAAGTTGACAGTAACTACCCCTCTCAAGTTATCATGATTTTTAAGGCGAGATAACATAGGCAAGGTTCCCACCATACCATGGGGCCACCAACGTGTGACTTGAATACCTTCATAGCACAACAATCCAGGTTCTCACCAGGAGCAGGAACTGAGCACAGCCATTTTCATACACCATGCCATTTAATCATTTAACTGCATGGGTGGATATTTTTATTATTCCTGTTTTATAAACACTGAGGCTCAGAGAGATTAACCATAACCATGGCTAGAAGGAGGATAAACCCAAGCACTCAACTGCATGGGAGCCTCGATGATGTTGGAGGCTACGGAAAGAAGAAAATGGACACACAGTGATGGCAGGACTCTGACCTTGCCCTCGACTCTGACTTTTCTATTTTTTAATTTTTTTTTACAGCAGCAAGTATCACCTCAGTGACCCCTGCTACTTACCTGGACAGTCCTCAAATACCTTCCATTCCCAAGCAAACCAGAAACATGGGCACCAAAGTGGTGAGACCCCCCAAATCTAACACACCCAGGCTTGTCAAGGGAGAAACATGAAAATGTATTAAGCAGGGGGAAATGGATTTTTATGATTCCACCAAATGTCTGATAGTGGGAACATCGCCCACGACAAGTATGTATCAGCGTCGACAGAGGCAGAGAGAGCATTTCAGGACACCGTGTGCTCAGGGCCTGGTGTGTCAGCTTTGGGGGTGGATTACAAAATGGCCCAGAGCTTCTCCCAGGAGGTGAGAGGCACCCGCTGGAAAGTTGCTGGTAACGTGGTCATGCATGAGAATGGTCTCGTGCCCCACGTACTCATGCCCTCCCCGTTTGTCTGCTCATTCTGGCTCTTCTGCAGGAGTCAGCTATCCTATATCCCCACTCTATAGATAAGCAAACCGAGGGTCAAGGGGTGCTGTGACCTTAATCACACAGTCATTAAGTGGTAAAACAAAGATACAACCCGGGTCAATCTGGCTCCAAATCTATGTCCTTAACCTCAACCACCCTCAACTGCCCCTTGTGAGGCTTACACTGAACTCAACTGCCCCTTGTGAGGCAGCACATGGGGAGGAATTGATACCAAGGTGGTGGGGCTGGGATGGGCTCTTTCAAATTGGGTTGCGTGAAGCTGTGGTCACTCTGCTACACACACGGCTATGTGACCTTGGGGCAGACATTCATTCACCTTGGCAATCGTCAGTTCCCACATCTGTAAAGATGGCCCATAGGTGCCCCTGGGAGGGTCAAGCTGGCCTTGGTGATGAGAAACCCTGTGACCTGTGGGAACTTCAGTTCGGCTGCAGAGCGTTTACCCCACACCAGAGCTACATTAAGCCTCCACACGCACTGAGTTATCTCCTGCTCCTTGTCTGTATGAGCTGATTCTTCATCTCACCCACACAGCAGCAAAGAGTTCTGGAGGGTCTCCAGGCAAGCAGAGCTACCTCAGAGGAGCAAACTCTTTCCTTGAAATAGTTACTGCTTCTGAATCCCAGAGACTGAGGCTCTGAATTACTCATTTGTTAAATTCTCCATGTATGACCTCACCAGCCTCCAAACACAATGCGAAGTGTCTTGCTTTCTTGCTCACTCACGTGCTAGGATGTTCAACAAAATTTAACATACCAACCAGAATGCAGCCTTCTTAGGAGGAGCGATGTCACCTCCCTATTGGCGTCTTTGTCAGCAGGGTTGACTGGGGTCTGGCACACAGTAAGTGCTGAACAAGTATTTCTTGAAGGAATTAATGATTGGAGTAATACTGATAATGAGGGTTTGTATAAGACACTCTGATTTACGAGGCTGTCTGTTTCCATCTTGATGACAGGCATGGACATGGCCCCTCCTTGCAGATGAAGTAGTGGAGGCTCCAAGAGGAAGAAAAAGAGCTATGTCATCTTCACAGCAAACCAAGCCTCTGTGTATCAGGCTTCTTTTCCTTCTCTGAGGCCTACATTGCAGGCCAGCACCCCCATGAAGCCATCCCAGCCTTTCCCGTGGTGGATCTTTTCCAAAGGAAGACCTTCACCAAAAGTCGATTATTTTTTGTCTGTGCTTTGTATACTATTAGGACGGGTTTTACACTTGCCCATCTTCTCCCTAAGGCCACAGTTGGCACAGGGTCCAACACATAGTAGATCCTCAGCTGGTGCATGCTGATTTCAATGCATCCTTAGTAAGCTGCTAACATGTCAGAGCTGGGAAGGACTTTAAAACTTGTCAATCATCCCTCATTTGATGAAGTCTGATCCAGAGAGCTAGTAGCATGTACATCTGCCAACTTCTTACTGGGGGAACCTTCCTAATGCCCAGGCCCAAGTAGCCCCTGGATTTGCTCTCTTGTGCCAGCTCCCATGAATGGCAATGGAAAGGGAGCTGTGATTGATTACTGATGTCTGCCACTGACAAGGGATGGGAATGAGATAGAGGACTGTCTCACCCTGACCTTAGACTGTGTGGCATGCTTCTATTAGAATTACTGCTTATTTTGTTGATAGACTCTACAACCAGGATGGGACTTGAAAGTGACCATTCTACACCCTACCTAACCTCCCCCTACCCAGCCTTTCTCCTTCTCCAGTCTCTTAGGTTATGTGTTCCTCTAGGGCAAAGACTACATTAGGCTCCTTTCTGGACTCCCACCAGCTACACACAGTCCAAGGTTCTTGATGAGGGCCCATGGAGAAAATTAATTTAATTATGCTTGGTTCACAATGATGGGACCATAAGTTGAGTGGGTAGACATGCCAATGGACACTAATCTCAGAGAACATCTCCCCCCACCTGTCCCCAAGTGAAGAGGAGTGAGCTGACTCCCCCAGGTTTCTGGAAGCAAGATTCCCACAAACACTGTGTGCACGAGCTCTCATTTCAGGGGTGTAGAGGAAGTAGTACCCATCTTTCCAGCTGTGGGTTGGCACATTAGCCAAATATCCACAAAATATAGGTTTGGGGAAATCATCCTATAAAATAGAGTGGACCATTTTCCAAAAGAAAATTGCCCAATCATTAAAAGGATCTTTTTTAACCATTCGAGTATCCATGGTCTTTTTCCTGGCAAGCCCATGCCCACTGTGTTACAGAGGGAAGAAAATGCAGATTTATTTGCATTTTATAATATCCCTATTCTCTGTAAGAGGCTCACATGTCAATGATGTGTGAAGAGATATAAATATTCCAATTCAGTTAGAAAAGGATGTAAATTTGGAATTCTGAACCTCCTGATTTCAATTGCTTCCAAGTTCTCTGCGCTGTGATTTGCCCAAGGTATTTAACAAGCAGATGAGTCTATAAAAAGGAAGAGGCTATTGTTTTTCATTAAAAATAACCCTAGAGGCTTATTTCCTTTAAAATGTATTGTGTTTTTTGCCTTTCCTGGAAGAATGGAAAACTCTAGGTTTTTTTTTTAAGAAAAAGAAGGAAGGGAAGATGAAGTTCATAAACTATAAACAAATAATTCCACTCCAATGAAACATTGTCCAATTAAATATAAGTGACAGTTTGAGAAGCTCCTAAAAGAATGTTTCACAGACCCGTTCGTTCGTGTATCTGAGAACCACAGAGTCTGTGTCTTCCCTGGAATGCAAAGTCTCATGTTAATAGGATATGATGCTTATATCAGAACTGGGTGTCTCTGGGACCCCATGCCTAGGTGCTGGCTTTAGGTCTGGTCCCCAAGACACTGACAACAGGAGCACACATGTCACTGAGTGTGTTGCTTGAGGTCCAAGGTTAAACTGGAGCCTCCACAGGATCGATGGGTCCGAAGGCCTGGGTGACACATGCATGGGAGATGTTTTCTTTCCCAGAGACCTTCAAAGACTTCTTGGATACCTGAATGTGACTTTTTTCCTAGACTCAGTGTCTACCATGTGACAGGCAGCAGGCTGGGTCATCAGATGTCAGCTCAGGGGCACTCAGGCACATACTCAGGACTGAAGTCCAAAGACATGGGTAAATTTCTCAAGACACAGGACTCATACATGGCTGGCTCCAAACAGAGGGATGGTCGCTTTCTGAACCATGTACTGACTAGTAGATGACTCTGGGGAAAATATGCATGCCAGCTGAAGCTGACTCCCAGACTTGAGATAACTGAACACGATGTAGAGTGTGTGTTGGGGAGGGTATGGGGATCCTACAAAAGAGGAAACTGGAACCCAGAGAGGGGAAGTGACCTGCCCAGAGCCACAGAGTACAGAGCTCAGCCTAGGACCCACTGCACCGTGCAGAGCTCTGCATCACCTGTACACGCTCCCTCGCCTTGCTCCCCCATCTTTCGCATGACACACAGGTAGCAAGTCAAAAACCATTTCAATGGAGTAGCTGGAAATATTTTCCACTTGACTTGCGGGTTAGCAAGACTCCTTTTCTGCCTTGCAGTTTTAGACAATTTACGCTTCCATTCTCAAAACAGATTTTTATCCTAATAAAGGCTTTTATTATTATTATCCACCTGTCATTACACAGCATTAGACAATTACAGAGCACAGACTGATTCCCCCACCACGAACCTTCCCTTCCGCTCTCTGCAGGGGGAAGGGGGCGCACACAAACAGAACATTTCATTAAAAAAATACAGACGAATCTCTAATTTTTTTTAAAGCACTGCCAAGAATGCTACCTACGCTTTTGAAAACTTTGTTGTGAAAAGTCACAGGCATGACGAGAGGGGGATAAAAAAGTGTGGGCTAGAATCGTCTCCAGCCCCATTTTGATTGCCAGACGATTGACAAAATAATTTGTACCCGTCGATGCTCATGAAGGGAATTTTTACAATGGATTTGCCAAGCAGATTTTTAATTTTAATCAGTAATGAAAAAATGACAACACGGATCACAACAAGACATCAGTTGCCGCCCGGGCTTTGCAGTCCCTGTCAGGCGGCCTCCATCAGGGAGCCGCACCTCTGTGAGCATCAATCACTCGCTTCAAACTCCTGTACATCTTCGGGGTTTAATTAGACATTTAAGTTCTTTACCCGCAATTTGCAAAACTGTCACTTACCAAAAAATGCAAGACACTAAAAAATGCTAGTGTGAGTCCAGGAAGAGACTGTTTATTGCCTTCCTGGGAGCAGATCAGAAGTTAATGTCTCGACATCAACTCTCCCACCCCAACACACACACACACACACACACACACACACACTCCAACACATATGCTCACTCACTCCCTACTGTCCCTAACCCATGGGTACCAAGATTTTCAAAAAGCAAAATATTCAGGGTCAGAGATTATAGTTAAAACCAACCCCAAACTCTACAATGGAAAGACACAGGAAGAAGTGGGTTGGGGAGAGGTTCTTTCTTTTTGTGGTGGGCTTCTTCTGAGACATTCTTGGTGTGGCCAACTCAGTGCATTATGGAAAGCAGAAGAACCTTAGAGGCAAGTCCATGTCCTGCTTCACCACATACCAGCCAGCTATGTGACCTTGAGACAACAGCTTTGCCTCTCTGAGTCTTTGTTTCCTAATAAACCTAGAATATAAATTGCAGCAATGTATATAAAACCCTATAGTGCAAGATTCATTCCACTTGATTAGTGGTAGTTTCTCTCCAACACCACACACAGAAATTCAGGGAAGATTCCATCCATCCAAAAAGGGATACAGAAAGACAGCCAAAAAACCACAAGGATCATGAGATCCAGGGATAGGTGGCATCTCAACCTGCAGTGGTAAAAACAAGGTTCCCTCCAGTTAGCCAGCCTAGTCGACACTGTGACCACATATCCCAGGATGCCTAGCCAGTAACTGTCACCAAAGACAAGCATGATACATTCTGTCTGGGGCTTTCATTTTTCACCCTTCAAAGCCTCCAAAGCTGTGTTTTCTTTGAAGTCTGTGGGACTTGGTGTTTCTGACTCAGTTTGGTTTCTGATCTAGATGAAGGGGGCATGTCCTCGGTTTAAGGATTCAAGGGCAGGAAGGTTTTGTTGGAGTCTTGAGAGGTTTGCTTGGGTCCTTAGCTCAGGTGCACACTTTCCAAAACAGACTGGGAAAGAAATAGGACCTTCTCCTTTAAGAGAACTTGGCTACCCAAAGCACATTATTGAATGGACATAAAAGGTGGATTGTGACAAAGCTATTACTCACAGATAAGCAATGCACCCCGGGCAAAGCTACGGCTCACAGGCTTATTCTGCAGTGATATTTCCTCCTCAAATGGGATGGGGGGACAAGGGAATTAAGGGGCCTGGTGAGGATGTTCTCACCTTTCAGGCAAGTCTCGGGGTCCAGCGGACAAGCATCCCAAATTACAGCATCAAACCAATTTACTAGTCAAAATTGACAACATATACTTTGCAATTTCTCCTGGACTGAGATTACCTGTTCTCACCTGGGTGAATCCCCACTGCTTTGCTGCAGGAGGCAGATGAGGAACTGTTGCATTTTCCCACTGGCTGCCTAAAATTCTCTGACCCCCAGACCCTTTGCAAGAAGAATGCAGCCTGGGCCGCAGCCCCTCAGAGCCCAAGCTTCCTGATGTAAGGGTTACAGGAGCTGGGTCCCTGCAAGGCTGCAACTGCACTCTGAGCCAGATGAGAATGCCATCCCTGTTTGGTCAGCAAGCTGCTGTGTGACACTGGCAAGCCATTGCCCCTCTCTGGGCTTCAGCTCCCTCACCTGCAAACCAAAGGAGCTGATTAGGAGGACCACTAAAACTCCTTCCAGCCCCTAAGGAGCTCTGAGTCTATGAAGACTTGACCTTGGGTGATAAAGTAGTAATGAAGAAAAATAAAATGAACATAAGTTTTAGAATTAGCAGACCTCAGTTCAAATCCTAGCCTGCCACCAGTTGTGTGTGTGTGTGTGTGTGTGTGTGTGTGTGTGTGTGTGTGTGCCAACCCTCTTGCACCCACTGCACCCAGGAGGTCACCTCCTCTGCGAAATCTCTCTGATGCCTCTGTCCCTGGGCTCTAGGTGGGTCACCGCTCTACACAGCTTTCCTACAGCATCGGTCATAGCAGTTCTGGGGGCCTTCTCCACTTGATGCTTTTCTGGGTGAACCCTTGCCTGGGAGCCCACACTGGCTCCCTTGGGAGGAGGACAGGCCTATCCTACCTGAGCTGCCTTACCTACATTCAGGGATCCCAGACACCTGGGAGTGTAAGACCGTCTTTACCAGTGACTGACCCAGGAACATGGACGCCGCACGCCTTGCCTCAAGTCAGGACAAGGTCAAGGACACTACACAGATTCCAGGGCTCCCAAGGGGATCAGGCTTGTGCTGTTTCTCTGAAATTGTACTGTTTGACAGCTTCTTCCCCTTCCCCCACCCTGCCCAGTTCTTCCGGAAGTGCATCCTCAATACATCACCAGACACACAAGTCCCTGACTCCAAATTTATTTCTGGGCAACCAAAGCTAAGACATTCTGATGGTCAATAAAGGTCACAACTCACAGTAGGTGTAACTCAATGAATATTTAAGAAAGAAAAGAGAGGGGGAGAGACCCCTGGCTTTAGCAAGTGTAGGATGGATAAGTGAATCTTTCCACACAGTGGAAAGCCAAGAAAAGACTGAACAGGTCTTCCAGATGTCCACCATGGAAGACAGACTCCATAAGAGGAGAGACTTTCATCTCTTCTTGCTACATCCATAGCATCCGACCCTTCGCAGGCTCTCAACAAATACTGACAGACTACATGAAGACTTGGTCCACTCTCCGCTGCCTGACAAGTACACTGTCTTCCAATTAAATGCCAACTCCCTGTTTAAACAAGGCCGGGACCTGGCATCCTACCCTGCCACTGGCCTCCGCAGGGGCTTCATTACTGCCAGATCTATTCCCTGGGCCAGAGCCCATCACCACTCCCTCCTCGGGACCCCAACGGGGATGGAGAGCAGCTAGTCCTCGCTCAACAAGAGCGTGTTCACCATCCACACGTACAAACACTGTCTCCAGACAGCATCACCCCGGGTGACCTCCCTCACACCGTGGGAACAATGGAGGGCAGAGCAACTCTAGCCTCCGTGGGCCGGGGCGGGCCAGGTCGGCAGGTTCACACACCACACACTGAGTGTGAGTGCCTTCACAATGGGGCTTTGTCCTGGCTCCTCTGAGCCAGCATCTGCAAGGCCCTGGGCAGCCAGGGCTGCGGCCCACGTACATGGCGCCACCTTCCAGCTCAGCTCCGGGAGGCTATTCCACAGGGGCTTCCTGGGAGAGGCCCAGCCTAGGGGCTCCTGCCAGTGCCTCTCCTTGTGGCTAGAGGAGCACAAGGAATGACATGAAGCACTCTCAGTCCCTGGCCATTTACAAAGAGTGACATGAAGGTGAGCAAAATCATCATCCACTAAGCACTTACTGTACACCAAGCTGTGTCCTGCACTTTCTGTTCATTCCCTCACCTGCCACCCCTTACGAGGGGTGTACTATCACACCTGCTATACAAACGGATAGACCAAGCAGCAAAGTGACTTGTCCACAGCCACCAGGATTCCAGGTGTCTACCTCCAAAGCCTTTGCTATGTCCCCTTCCCACACACAGGCCCTCCCACCCCTCCCTGCCTCCCTAAAGAGCCACCCAGCAGCAACCCTCTCCAGCCCATCCCATCTTTTCCCAGCCCACCCAGCCCTTCCCAACACCCAAGCCCTCCCCAGCCCCAGCTGCTTCAACCTCCTCCAGCCTCTTACTCTACCAGTCCTCCAGAACATGGGGAACTTTCTTCTTCCACTGGCCACCTGCCAGCTCTCACTGTCTTTCTCTTCAGAGACGAGGGGCAGAAGGCACCAATCCCAGCCTAGCCAAGGCTCCAGCCACTAGGCACTGGCTCTGTAAAGGGGGAAAATAGGGCCACTCCCCTGCAGCATGGAGCATATAAGGACAGGGCTAAGCCCCCAGTAGAGCCCGTGGTTCAGCAGCAGCCCCCTTTTCTCTGAGCAGTGTCTACTGAGGAAAAGAGAGGCTAAGAAGACCTGACCCCACCATTGGCACTGTCACCAGTGCAACACCAGGCAGCCCAGTGTCACCTGCCCTTCTGCAGCAGGCATTTCATCTCACTCACATGAGCTTGGCAAGAGTTCCAAAGTGGGACTTATTTTTTATCAAGATCCAGGGACTAAAAACAGATTCTTTACCAAGAGAAGATGTTGGATGGAAGGCATGAGGGGATTGCTGTAGAATGAGTGTGCTGGTGCCCTGTGTATTAGAAGCAGAAAGACCTGGGCTCAAGTGACAGCTGTACCACTTTCTAGCTGTGTGTCTTAGGGAGGCTGCTCAACTTCTCTGAGCCTCTGGTGCATCATCTTTAAAGTAATATGACTGCCTGTTGAGAGCATGTGAAGGAACGCTTATGGCACTGGACAATTACTCAATGGTGGTTTTCTGTCAATATGACTGTTGATCATGATTTTCCTTTGTGGTTCCAGGTCACTTCTTGGCTGGGGAACTTATTCAAGGTGTTTAACCTCTCTGAGCCTCAGTGTAACTACAAATTGAGAACAAAACCTTGCAATGGAAGAATGTGAAGATTAAATGACATACATACGCTAATGTCCTTGGTTCAGCACCAGTGGGAACAGGGATCAGCAAATCCTACTACATCTTTCTGATATGTTTGCTTCATTTTTTTTCACTTGACAGATTTACATATTTTCTGACAACAATGAAAATTGACTACCACCAAGCGCATGCTGTGTGCACCCCTATACGCTGGAATGGTGTGTGTTCATCTCTTCCCAATTCAGTGTTCAGTGACATCTTTTGGTCACTTAAAATTAGCCATGGTGAAAGTATTTACACCACAGAAATTGGAAAATGCTACAGATCACATTTTTTCCAGAAAACTAATTTCAGATTGTACCAGCACACCACTGACGAAGCCGCCATTTCATTTCCTCTCTTAGCAATCTCGACATGCGTGAAACAGTCAGAACAGCACCAGTACCAACCTGTGTTTGGACCCCAGCCTTGGACCAACAAGGCCTCATTTCACAGGTGAGCAAATGTGGGCTGTAGGGAGCTCAGCTTTTGAAGAGCCGGACCTCACTCTCTCCTGTAAAGGAACACAAGACAAGTCAAGTCACAGGGACCACAGGCAGGCCCAAGCAAGTGTACACTGACTGCCACATGAAATATCCCAACTCCTAAGGTAAGAGAGGCAGAGTTGCTCCCAGCCCCAGAGGAGAACAGCAGAGGCCCAGTCCCTCCAATGGAGAGCAGGGAGGGGACCGGTCAGCTTTCCAGGATATGTCATCTGCAGGCACACCTGTGTGTGGATGAAAGGCAAGGATAGCCGGCATTCCGCCTCTGGTGTCTGTCCCACAGGTAGAGAGCCCCTCGCAAGAGAAGTGAAAATGTTGAAGGTGTCACTCAAGCCACTGGAGACACCAGGCTCTTCCTGGCCCCAATCCCTCAGGCTGTCTTAGAGCAGGGGGTTGGGCTTTATGGGCTCTAGAACTTCTGGGATCTTCTGATCTATCCTGCCAGCAGGATGTGGTTCTTGGCTCCAAATTAACCAATTTCTCTCTCTCTTTCTCTCTCTCTCTCTCTCTCTCTCTCTCTCTCTCTCTCTCTCTCTCTTTCTCTCTTTCTTCTTCTTCCTCTTCTTTTTCTTTCCCTTCTTCCTCTTCTCCTTCTCCTCCCTCTTCTCCTCCTCCTTCTTCTCCTTCTTCTTCTCCTCCCTTTTCTCCTCCATCACAGGAGCTGGGATTCATTGACCCGTATGGCACTTCACCCTCCCTATACTCTAGAAGGTATGCATGGCCCCATTCCATGGCTGAGAAACCAAGTCTCAGCGAGGTTCAAATCATGGTCAAGCTCTCTGAGCTTGTCCACCATAAAATGACTCCTGAGCCCAAGCTCCCCCAATAAAGAGCCCCCAGTACCTATGTGACAAGCGAGTGGATGAATGGCCAAAGGTATGAATGAACTTTGCAAAGCCTAGCTTGTTCCTGCCTTCTATGCTACATGGCCTTCAGGCTGAATCCCCAGCTCCCTGCCCTGAATACAAACCCCTTAAGTTAGTCTTGCCTACCAAGCAACCTTGAGTTCCCATGGCCAGCACAGCACTGTGGCCCCATTTGGTGCTATAACAACCTTCTTGGGCAACCATGACTGGCCATGCTTCCTGAGCTCAGCATGGGGTGGCCCAGGGCGTGCCCTCCACCCACACACCTTGGCAATCCAGCAAGCTCTTGCCCAGCCCTGCCCTCCACCTACCTGCCATCTCTTGGGAAGCATCCAGACGTGCCCGAGCAGACTCAGTCACCGAGGCACTGCAGCTCCTACCTCCTTTCTGGTCCTTGGGTTCCTAGTGTTATGGCCTAAATGTGTCCTTTCCAAATTTCTATACTGAACTCCAAAGCCCTCAGAATGTGACTGTGTTTGGAAACAGGGACATTACAGAGGTGATCATCTTAAAACAACATCATCAGGGTGAGCCCTAATCTTATGTGACTGGTTTCCTTCTATGGGAAACTGTGGACACAAACACTTGGAGGAGAAGAACACTGTGTGAAGATGAAGAAAGCCTTCTACAAGCCAAGGAGAGAGGCCTGAGACAATTCTCCCTCACAGCCCCAGAAGAAGCCAACCCTGCCCAAGGGCTTGATCTTGAACTTCCAGCCCCCAGAACCATGAGAAAATAAATACCTGTTGTTTCAGCTGCCTTTTGTGGTGCTCAGTTGTGGCAAAGATAGACACATAGAAAGCCAAACTGTCCCCTCTTATTGTTCCAAGGACACACATCAGGGAAATGGACGCTCTGTGAGCACAACCAAGAGTGAATGACAGATGGATACAATGCATTGGGGTCAAAACCTTGATGGGGTTTTGAACCAAATCAACCTGATAACTGAGGTGGGTTTTTTTTTTTTTTCTTCTTCTCTCTGCAGCTGAGATCATGAGGAGGAGACTGAAATGAGAAATCCCAATCAGGGTGTCCTCAGTTCCCAGGAAGCCTCCCTGGGTCCCTCCCTTGACCTGTGGGAGGCAAGAAGAAGGAATCACCATCTCAACCCCATGCTTTACGAAGCCTCCACCTGCCTCACCTCTGAGACTTCCAGGACACCTCTCCAAAATCCTGTCATTATCCCATTTTTCAGATCAGGAAACTGAGCTCCAAGTATTAAAATAGCTCAGTCAAGGTCACAATCATGAAAAAAAAAAAAAGAAAGAAACATTTTAGGACTGGAGGAGTTGCTCGAGTGCCTGCCTAGCAAGCATGAGGCCCTGAGTTCACACCCCAGTGTTGTCAAAATAAATAAATAAATGAAATAAAAATCACAACCACAGAAATGCCAGGATCTGAATCCAGTGCTGCAGAACCCCACCACCCTGCCACACCCTGGAAGCATGCATGCACCCCACCACGCAAGCTCACGGGGATTCGTGGGGTGCACACACCAGTGCTGAAAATGAGACGTGCTCCTCGGCTGGAAGCAGGCAAGAGCGAGTGAGCTGTGCCAATCATCCAGCAGAGCATATGCGTGTCAAGGATGGAACAGTTGTATGCTCTTTTTACCCAAACTTAATATTTTGCATGTTCCTCTCTGAAACACTACAAGCTTGCCTGTCGCCATGTTGCTCAAGTTCCAGAGATATTTTCTGTCTTATGTTTTACCCCACACAGCGGCTGTCTTCTGAGAAAGAAAACCGACCAAGGGACAAAATCTTGTAAATATTCCAGCCATCCACTTATCCAGCATAATTACTCTGCACAGAGCAACATTTGGGCCTCAACTCACTAGTCAGATAACCGCATTGTGCAATTAGCTAGCATACAATTAGCTAGCACAGTTTGCACATACACAAGCTGATAGGGACACCTCAGGCTTCTGGAAGACTCGGTGTCCTGGAAGGAAGTGCAGCTAAGAAAGGGACTGGAGGAAGCCCACAGAGAAAAGTACAGGAGGGGGCCTAACATTTGTAATCCACCTTCTCTGTACACCCGATCTGCTTTCACTCAAGCCCAGCATCTATATGTCCCCCTAGATGATTGTAGCTTCCTACCTGGCCTCCCTGACTCTGTCCTCCACCCAGCAGATACAAACACCTAAACTGACTTTGTCACTTCTCTGGTTCATTGTCACCCCATCACCATCAAGGGAAGACCCAGCATGGCACAGAGGGCCTTCATGATGTGTGGTCCCCCTAGTCTCTTGCTTTGACATGCTCAACTCCCACACCTGCTCTCTCACTCCCCTACAGACACAAGCACACATGTGCACACATACACACATTTTGGAACACCTTGTCCTACCCCCGTCCACCTTCCCACTTGTTGGGCAAGCAGTTACTGACCCTGCAAGTCCAAGATTGACAATCCCACATCAGCGGAAGCTGATCTTATCCCTCCCTCCCTACCAGTCTGGAGTCCCTGTTCAGTGCTGCCCTCGAATCCTGCAAAAGCTGCTTTCAGTACAAGGAAGAGAACTTTGTATCACAAAGGAGTAACCATTACTAAACATGTGGGAGGCATGGCTCAAGAGGTAGCGTGCCTGCCTTTCAAACATGAAGTTTTGAGTTCAAACCCCAGAACTGCCAAAAAAAAAAAAAAAAAGCAGACATGTGCTTTCTTCCAATATGCACAAGAAATCTCTTCTTTAAAATAGTATTCCAAGGGATAGGAGTTTCTAGGCAGGCACGCTACCACTTGAGTAACCCACCAGCCAGAGATTTCTAATCTTTAATCTCATTGCCAAATTGTGCAAATTTCTACTGCCAAAGACATTAAGTGCATCTAATTTATTATGTCATCACTAGTGCTCCAAATTGACATTCTTTGTAATTCCACTAATTTAGTGGGTAAAAAGGTCAGGCATCATTTCGTTTTGCATTTTCTAGCCAGAAGTTGACCATTATCTATGTGTTTGCAGAGGACACCCCACCTTGCTGGAACTATCTACTAAAATTTTTTTGCTATTGAGGCTTGATGGCTTTCTTGTTACTCTGCAAGAGCTCATTGCACAAATCAGGGACACAAAGAGACATTAGCTTCAGCATTATTTATAATGACAAAAGGTAAAATCCAGCAATAGTTTAGACTTGATAGTGTAACATCTCTATAGACTATTAGTCATGAAAATGGTACCTATGAAGACTGGATCACGGAAAAACGTTTGTTGTCTGATGGGAAGCCAAAAGGGCAACAACCAAACTGCTTCAACATTCCAATCACAACACAAAAAAACGGTTTTTTGTGCCGAGGCTTGGAGATGCAAGGATGAGTAAGACTGCCCCTTCCACTGAAGGGCTCACGTGCAGTGCAGAGAAAAGAAGATACAAAGGGACTGCCTCAGCATGATGTGAGAAGTGTTTCCATAGAGGAGAGTGCAGAGGTACTGGAAACTCAAAGCAAAAGACATAAAGACGGCTTTGTAAGAGGAGCTGATGTTTGAGCTGAATCTTGAAGGAATGACTTATTAGTGCTGCTGATGGAGTGTGTTAGACTTTTTGTCACTGTGACAAATATCTAGGAGAAACACTTGAAAGGAGTAAAGATTTATTTTAGCCCATGGTTGCAGAGATTTCAGTCCATGGTTGGCTGACTTCATTACTTTGGGACTGAAGTAAGGTAAAATATCATGGTGGCAAGAGCACGTTGCAGAGAAGGCTGCTCACCTCGTGATAGTCAGGAGGCAAAGAGAAACAGACAGGAAGGGGACAAAGAAAGATATACCCTTCAAAGATATGCCCCCTGTGCCTTACTTCTTCCAACCCAGCCGCACCTAACAGCCCATTCAATATAAACTCAGTGGATTAATCTACTCACTGAGATGATGACACTCCACATTCCTGGTATCTCTAACTTCCTGAAGTCTCTATTGGATCTTCCCCCTCACTCTCACAGTTTTGTACAGTACCCTGTAAGGGCTGCCTACAAGGATTCTGACCTTGCCTGGCCTCTTAGTCTTCCCTTTGAAATCTGGGGGTAAACCTCCATGACCTCAGAGCAGCTGCAACATTCTTGCATGCGTGGAAAATCAGCATCACATAGATGATGCTAAGGTCTGACACCAACCCAAGCAGTAGCCAGACCCCATTGGACCAAAGCTGCAGCAGCCTCTGAATGCCTGGAAAGCTGAATATGGTGAAACGAATCCTGGGGCATGACTTCCTTGACAGCCCTGTGCAAAAAATATGCATTGGTGGTGTTTTCTTCTCAGGAAAAAGTCTTTCAAATTACTTTACTCCTTTACACCCTTCATGCTGCAATGAATGGGATCTTGCACTCCTGAGATGTCCTCAGGCATCTTTCCTATTGTCCTGGTGCAAAGCACTTGACTTTTTCCTGATAGCACTAATGTCCACAACACTCACACCTTGTTGTCCCCAACTCTAAACATGCTCCTTTTCTGATCACACTACAAGTTTTTCAAATCTTTCTACTCTGCTTTTTTGCAACCAATTTTCGTTATAAACCTAGCTAAAAGCAGCTAGCAATAACCATGCCACACGCTGAATGCTGGGCTGCCTTGAGATTTCTAATTAATTAGTCCAGTCACCTTTGGGTTCAGCCTCCCACAAAGTCTCAGGGCATGGAAAAAGTGTAGATAAGTTCTTTGCTACAACGTAACATGAAGGACCTCTAGCCTAATTCTCAAGAGTCTTGAATTCTATCTGACATCTCATAAGGACAGTTGTTAAGTTTGCATTCCTACTGGCATCTTGTTCTTCTGAGCTCCCATCAAAATTGCTCATTAATCTCCACTTACAGCATTCTAAACTTTATAGCTTACTCCTCCAAATTCTTCCCACAAACCAGTTCCAAAGGCTTCTGAACCTCATGGTCAAGATTAGTCACAACAACCCCACTTCTCAGGTGTAATTTTCTATGTTAGTCAGATTTTTCATTGCTGAGAGAAACAATATAAAGAGGAAAGATTTATTTTGGCTCATGGTTTCAGAGTTTTTGGTTCATGGTTGGCTGGTCTCATTGCTTTGGTCTGAAGTGAAGGATAGCATCATGGTGACAGGAACATGTGTCAGAGGCTGCTGCTCATCTCAGGGCAGCCATGAAGCAGAGAGGGATAGATGGGAAGGGGCCAAGGAAGGATATACCCTCCAAAGGCATGCCACCAGTGACCTTCTTCCTCCAGTTAAGCCCCACTGATGAAGTGCATTCGATATGAGCTCATCCATGGATTAACCCACTGAAGTTA
This sequence comes from Castor canadensis, assembly GCF_047511655.1. Taxonomy (NCBI): domain Eukaryota; kingdom Metazoa; phylum Chordata; class Mammalia; order Rodentia; family Castoridae; genus Castor; species Castor canadensis. The sequence continues at coordinate 11,032,803 of NC_133388.1, read as the reverse complement.
GTGCTCTTATGATACAATCCTCTCTCAATAGTGTCACAAACTGGGGACCAAGCCTTTAACACATGAGCCCTTTGGAGGGATACTTCATAGAGTTTGTGTCTGCCAGACCTACTTCCTTAAGCCCCTGATGCTCAAGTTTCACTAACTAGCCCTCCACTTGGAGGTTGAGTCTATCTCTTTACAACTTATAAATGCAGAACTAAAGCAGTTTAGGTGCAAGAGCCTATATGTTCCCCCAAACCCTCAGAAATGGATATTACTACAACCTATTTCACACCTGGAGAGTGAAGACTGCTTGTGTTGGATTGTATCAGCCTCAAACCCACAATGAAGAATTCCCTGATCAGAAGGCCTACACCCACCTTTTTAAACACCCCTGAATCAAAGCCATTAGGAATGACTGCTTAACACAAACCCACCCTGAGCAGACAGACTCAGAGCCTCTGAAGGTGTGGCCAGGAATCTGGATTTCTGTAGGCATACCTTCTAGATGGCTGCATGGTCCTGCACGGTCCTGAATTTTGAGAAGCAGTGAATGGCATGTCACATGATGCCTTGTTCTAAGAATATTTGCACCTGTGTAGGGCCCAATCCCCCATGTCTATTGTCCTTCTTGCTGGGGTTTTGCTCGTTGTTTAGGACATATGCTTTCGAGACATTTCTAAGGGCCCATCAGACCCCTAGTATGGTTCATCCTTCTTCCAAGAATACTTTACCAGGTATGCAAACTGTCTTCCCTCCTAACTTTTTTTTGACACCAGCAGCAATGAGGCATTTTGTCTTCTAAATTAATCATGCCCATCATCATTAAAAAAATTCACTTAACCCCATCAAGGCTACCAAGTGATGGAAAAGCCTGTCTTGCACCAGATGGACTTTGAGACATAACTGACACTCAGGGGACAGAAAGGAGGACAAGGCTGTCAGGTGGAAAAGGCTCCAGGACTTTACTTCCTTAGCCAGGTTTAAGAGAATAGCCTGACTAGGGTACCAGTGACTCATGCCTGTAATCCTAACTACTCAAGAGGCAGAGATCAGGAGTATCATGTTACAAAGCCAGCCCAGGCAAATAGTTCACAAGGCCCTATCTCAAAAAAAAAAAAAAAAAACCATCACAAGACAGGGGCTGGTGGAGTGGCTCAAGGTGTAGGCCCTGAGTTCAAACCCCAGTTTGAAAAAAAAAAAAAACAAAGAGAACCATCTGAATTCAGGTAAGCCCAGGCTCATGTCTTGTTTGCCCTTTGCAAGCCATGTGACCTTGGCCAGGCCAAGGTCTTCATTTACTCATCTTCCCAAAGGACATAGGAATACTGGTTCATAGAGTCGCTGTGAGAGACATTGGAGCTGATGTGTAAAGCATGAAACTAGAAACACGCACAGCTTCTGAACATGCAACTACCTGTAGTTGCAAAATCATGAATTCACTTTGCCCTTGAGCTGGTTTTCTGTGTTCTGAGAAGTGGGAAACTGCAGAGCTGTTTTATAAAGGTTGCTTGCAAATAATAGACATTATTCCAAGGTATATTAAAAAGCAATAAAACAGTAAGAAAAAGGAAGAGACAGGGAATATCCTGACACTCCCATACATATTGTGGCCTCCCACTTCTTCCAGGCTGAAACACATCCCAAGTAAAATACCCACCTGTTCTTCCTATAAACAACCACAGGATTACTCCTTCCCCCAGGCTTTGCTCAAAACCCCCTGCCCTTGACCCTGGACAGGTCTCAAGAGTGTTAACAATGGAGGACAGCAGAAGTGAAGTCACTGACTTCTGAGGCTAGGTCATGGAACCCACTGTAAAAAAGCCCAGAGCACACAAAAGACATTCCTACCAACAGTCCCTTCTGAAATTCCAGCCAACAGCCAGCAGCAACCACAAGACACAAGAATGAGAAAACCTTCCGAAGGCTCCAGCCCAGCCTCCTGCTGACCAAGACCTCCTGAAAGCCTGCCTGGGAACTGTTCTGAGCCCAGAATGAGGAAGGCTATTACTCAGTGACTGGTGTTGGTTTCCACCAACAATGGGGGGCTGGCTATGCTGTAGTAGATAAGCAGTGTGTCCCCTTATGGTTGAATGACTGCAGCTCAGAGCCATGAAGTAACTTGTCCAGGAGGACACTGCACAGCTCCCTAGGAGTAGGAGGGAAGAAGTGGAGGGCTCTGTTTTGTCCCCGTCTTCATTTCATGGCCAGGAAAACCACAGCTCTTCTTTCTGCACACTGGGATGAATACAATATAACCATATTCTATAATGACTACTCAGATAAAAATTGTGTTTTCTTCACAAAAAGCCCCCCTCCCTTTGCCTCTCTCCCAAATCAATCCAAACCACAAGAACTATGAAAAGTACAGGCTCCAAGATGATACTCAATCTGTCAGATCTGCAGTCCTTCATCATAAGCATAATCACAAGAAATAAAAGATAAGGCTTAGTGTGGTCAGGTCCATCAGCAAAGATACAGACTGCCCAGTCTGTCAGCCCAGGAGAACTGCCTGGCCCCATGGGGAAGCTAAGGGCTATCAAACCTGGAGGAAGTGGTTAAATGCCCCATCAGAAGGAGACACTGAGACTTGAAGTCCATCAGGACCTGTGTGGCAGCTCAGGATAAGTGAATTCCTGCCCACTCACTTTCTGCTTTCCTCCCAAACTTCTCCAAGGCAACAGATTTTTCACTTCCTTTTAAGATTTCTTTTTGTCCATAGTCAGAAAGAAGTCACTCTATCTCCCTGAGTTCTTAAATGCCAGGCGCTGTGTTGGCCATGCTACAGACAGTTTTGCCACACTTCATAACTCCCTCCCCCAGATGGGGGGTGGGCATCATTACTGGTAACAGGAACATAGGCTAAGACTCCGGACAGACCCAAGTCAGAATCTCCTCTTGGACTCTAGGTAGCTGTGCAAACTTGGTGCTCAGTAAATGAATGCTTGTTGAATGAGAAGGTAAAATACAGGCCTCACTCTTGTTCTTTCCCAAACCTCTTCCCTCTCACCATCACAAACCTATATCTATAAATGCACAGACATAGTCTAATCCTGCTTGAAGACTCACAGTTCTCAAAGAGAAGCTGATAGACCCTTACCCCACAAAGCAGGCTTACCATCATGTCAGCAGGACACAACCAGACTTGAGTCTTATTTTCCTGACCTGGGGAACCTAAAAGAGGGGCCCTACTCCCAGTGAGATATTCAGGTCTCCTCCTGAGAAGACTTTGGGACCCAAGGATGGGCTAGGGTGGTGTCCCAGCAGCCTACAGGCCCCCAGAAGAGATAAGTGTAGTGAAGAGTAGTAGGAGACTCCAGAAGGTGCTGAGCAGTAACCAGAATGCAGCAAACTTTCTCCTGGCCAAGCAGCTCTAGAGAGAAATTGAGGACCCAGTGACACCCAGTCTGCTCCCACCAACAGCAGCAGATAGTTGTGGGCAGGCTGTCCGTGTCCAGGTACACCTTCTAATGACATCACAACTACTAAATACCGAGGCACCTGGTGAGTCACACACACATCTTCACCTGAACTCAAACAGCAGCACAAAAACAAAGCCCCACACTCCAGTTAATTTACAGGACCTTATTTGTTACTAAGGGCCATTCTCTGAGATGACCTACACCCCAAGTTGACAGTGTTATCCAGGACCCAACTAAGACAAGCACATATGCCATGTCACCACAGTGTCAGGCATAAAGGTACTCAATAAGAATTTGTTTAAAAAATGAAAGAATAAATGAATGAATGAGCCAAATGATCCATTAGGCACTGTCACACACTTCAGGTCATTTAATAAAGAGTAATGTTCATGACCCTCTCTGAGCCAGAGAGGGATGACAGCCAGAAAGCATTCAGTTGTGCCTTCGAAGTGTGGAGACACAATAATTGCCAGCCGAGAATTGTGTAGTTCATGAAACTGTGTAGCCAACAAGAACAAAAATGGAACAGTGATATACTCAGATATATATGGTAGGTGGACATCCAGCTGAACTTCCTAAGGAAATAAAGAAAATGGTCACAAAAAATACCATGTGAGATGCAGCAAGGAATGATACACAAATGAACTAATAAACATATATGTAAAACCAGGAAAATCATTAATGTATAAAGTAATAATAAAGTGTTATTTATAAAGTTACAAACAATAGCAAAAAATAAAACATTAGACCATAAAAACACATAAGGATGGAGGGCAATTAATTTGATTTTGGGTACTCCAAGGTCCTTGTATTTTTCAGAGGGGATTGATTAGATATTTTTTAATTTAATTTGTTTGTTTGTTTGAGATGGGATCTCATTCTATAACTCAGGTTGGCCTCAAACTCATGATCCTCCAGCCACGACTTCCTGAGTGCTGAGATTATAAACAGGAACCACTAAGATGTTCTTAAATTAAATGTGCAAAGTAAAGCATTTATGAAAATTTTTTAAATAGAAAAAAAGAGTACTTCAAAGAGTAGAGGGAGAATAAAAGTAAAATAAGAAAAAAACTTCAACAAAATATAAGCTATAAGAAAATAGTCACAGAAAAATGGGAAAGAGAAATCACAAAGTAAGATAATATGAACAATGAAAATAAATCAATACTAAATAAATATAAATTGACCAGGCTAGCCAATTCAAGAAAAGACTGTCCAAAAGATTTTTTGTTCTATAAGAAACACTAACATAGAACTACCATCTAATTTAAGAAATAAAACATATTGGCAAAATTCAAGCATCTATATAACCCTCCTTGATCACAAATCCTTCCCTTTCACTCTGAAAAAAAAAGACTGTATTCAGCTCAGTGTCAGTCAGAACCATGCATTGCCATATATTTTACTACAAATGCATGTATTACTTTACATACAAAATTTTTCCTGTACATCATATTTTTATTCAATATGGTATTCATGAGATTTGTGCATATATATGTATATATGCATATATATAAATAACTTTGTCTATTAATTTTCACTACTGCATTATTTTTACAAAACTACAACACATCTGATTTATCCATTGCTCTGTTGGTTGGCATTGCTATTATAAAAACTCCTGGTAAGAATGTTCTCATATGGTTCCTTGTTTACATTTGCAAAAGTGTCTCCCTAAGGTAAATGATCTCAGGAATGGAATTTATAGTTCAAGAGATGCAAATATCTTAAATTTTCCTATACATTGACAAGCTGAAAAACAGTTGTACAGATTACCACATTTCTGGCAACGGCACACTGGGTAACAAGGACCAACACCCCCATTTTAAAGCCTATAAAAACTAGATAAACTTTTAGATTAAAAACTAAATGTTTAAAGGCATTGAAGAGTTATCAAAACATGGAAGAATTACAGGGTCAAGACCCAGAAAAAATAAAGGAACTCAATGTGATAAACCCAGATGTCTTCTGATTCCAGAAGGGATGACTGAGAAGATCAGATTGTGATAAACTCATAAAAATACAGGAACAATAGTTAAAATTCAGGGACCATCAATAAAGTGGACTTAGTAAACCACTACCACAGAAAAGTGGTCCACTTTTAGTATGATTCTCTTTTCTCCATTTTTGCCTCTCATGGAGAGATTGACTGGATTTTACTTTTTAACTGACCTTATGAGGATATACCATAGGAGTAAAGGCAAACCAGAAATATGCTGTTCTTCAAAAGGATTGAAACCCAATTCAAAACATTGCCATCCCTAACTGGATTAAAGAGATCTGGTATTTCTGAGTACCCTGTCAGAATAAAATACTCAACCTCTCTGGAGAAAGATATGATCATCCTAATCTTCAATTTATCTCTGTAATTTTCCCAATATTCAATCAAAACCAGGCATACAAGGAAACAAAATAAGATGGCAGAAAACAGAGAAACAGCATAGTATGGAAACCTCCCACAGGATATCCAGATAAGGAAGGTATCAGGCCCAGACTTTAAAAACAAATAGTTTAATATGTCCAAGGAAATAAAAGATAGATAACTACAACAGAGAATCCAAAACTACTAAGATGAATCAAATGTAAATTCTAGGACTGAAAAATAGAACAATTTAGATTAAAAAATCAGTAGAAAGGCTGAATAACAAATAGGATACAGCTGGAGAAATAATCAGTGAAGTGAAAGATATGTCAGAAGAAAATATCTGGAGTGATACATGGAGAAACCTAAGGACAGAAAAAAGGGGCGAGGGAAGAAAAGTGTTAGAAACACTGAGACATGTGAAAAGGTCTAACATATGTGCAATTGGAGTCCCTGAAGAACAAGATGATGAATAAGGCAGAGGCAATAACTAAGGAGATATTGGCCAAGAATTTTCAAAAGGTGAGAAATGATATTTAGAAAGATATAAGAAGTATTATGAAGCTCCAAGCCAGATAACTTCAAAGATCACCACACCTGGGCACTGGGCACATCATACAAAAACCATTGACATCCAGAGACAAAAGTTAAACCTTAAAACCAGAGCGAGAAAAAAGAAACACAGCCTTCAAAAGAGCAAGAATAATACACCTGGCTTCTCGACAGAAACAAACAAATAATTTTTAAAAGAAAGCAACAGAATGTGAACCAGAAAGTATTCAAGAAATTTTTTCCAATCTAGAATCCTCAGCAAGAATATCTTTTCACAATAGAAATCAAGTGGAGACACTTCCAGTCTGGGAGAAATTTATTCTCAGACTGGGAAATTCACACCAGCACATTCACAGTGAAGATAATACTAAAAGATGTTCTTTAGAGAGAAGCTTGGAAATGTAGAAAGAAAATGACAGAAAGGTGATTGTGAGGATAAATGTATCAGTATATAAGAAAGTGATCATGACTTGTGGCGTATGGAGCTACACAGGGAGATAAAATCTATGAAAATCACAGCATGTTATAAGCAGGAAAAGGGGTAAATGAAGTTAATGTACTCTAGGGCCCATGGACTGTCCAAGAAGTGAGGAATGTACTTAAAAAATCAGCCAGACATGCTGAGTGGCACACACCTGAATCCCAGCTACTCAGGAGGTGGAGGTAGGAAGATGTAGGTGTTGCCCAGGCAAAGTTCACAGGAGACAATAGCTAAAAACTCTACTAAAAGCAAAATGAGTTCAGGTGTGGTTCAAGTGATAGAGCATTTCCTTAACAAATATGAGGTACTGAGTTCAATCCCCAGTATCACACACACACACACACACACACACACACAAAGCTCTTGGCCTCTTTTACTCTATCAACATTTGCACTGATGGTGCAAAAGCTACAGTGAATAAAACCACCTGAAGCACACATCCTGGCAGTGACAGGAAGCTGTACTGCTAGTCACTGAGGTCCTCACCACCAGGCACTTGCAGGAAAAAGAGAGAGGCAAGTGCACTTGACAATCCTCTGTGAGACTGAAAATAAAGAATAAATTTTTATTAAATCATGACCTTGCGCTACACATCTTCCAATATTCTATGTGATGAAATGGGACATAGGTGCAAAATATGGCTACTACATACTGAAATAAATTTTTACTTGAAAAATGAAGACAGATAAAACATGGCTATTCCCCCTTGGATATTTGGAGATACCCCATCAAAGATGAAAGAAATAAATGTGTCATTTTAAGGAAAAGAATTGGTGTGTGTATTACCAATCACATAATTTGAGCTTCTGAATAAAAATTGGAATTTTGGAAAACTTGTCTCGGCCATCATGGGCTTGAAAGCACCCCAAAATTTAAGGAATTTTTAGTTAAAATCAATGGTGACATATGCAAGTGTAATTGTTGATATTATATAATCAAATGTGCCCACAGTTGGAAGACCTGCATAAGTCTGTGAAGCAATGTTTTCCAAATGACTAATACATTGTGTCACAAAATTATGCAAAAGTAAAAAACAACTATTCAAAGTGTTAAGGTTTTCTTGAAATAGAATATACAATGTTCTTTGATCTTCTCTCAGATTCCACCTTGTAGCTAATGTTTAAGAAATTATTACTTATGAAGTTTGGCATAAGATTGATGTTTGGTGTAGTTTGGTTTCATAACACTCTAACAGGCTATTACAATATGCCTCCTTTTCCAAACACATAGTTGAGCAAGGCCAGATTTTCTTCATATATTTCATCCAAAACACTATATCACAACGAATTGAATACAGAAGCAAATATGAGGCTATAGCTGTCTTCTACTATGCTATACATTAAATAAGAAACTATTTTTGTTTTACAAAATGTATTTTTCACCAAAAAAAAGTTATTTCCAATAACCTGTATTTAATATGGCTGCCTTTATATGAAATCTTTTTGACTTTCTAAAGATTTTTAAGTATAAAGATGTACTGAGACCAAATAGTTTGAGAAGCAAAAAAATAATAAAAGAAGCATTAATACTGCGGAGAAAAAAGATTCAATGACACCAAATGAAGTTAAAAAAGCAAAAAAAAAAAAAAAAGTAATAATAACATAGATCACACAGAAGAAATAGATAGTTAGCAGACAATATAGAGTTCCAGGGAGAAAATATAACTCAAGTAAAGAGGGGGATTTTAGAAAATACAAAGTCCAATTTGCCAGAAAGATATAATACTTCTAAATGTGCATGCACCTAGTAACATAGGCTCAAAATATATGAAGCAAAAATCAACAGAACTAAAAGGAAAAATAGACAAAGCCACTATCAAACTAGCAAAATTTAACCCATTTTGCATTGGGTATTTTCAAGATAGAGTCTCACAGACTATTTGCCCAAGCTGACTTCAAACTGTGATCCTCCTGATTACAGGCATGAGCCAGGCACCTGGCTTAACCCATTATTTGTAACTGAAAACTTCAGCAAGGTTACAGGACTTTGAATAGCATATTTAACCAAGTTAACGTAATTGACATTTATAGGACACTGCACTGAACAACTGCAGAGCATACCTTCTCTTCAAGTACACACAAATATTAGCCAAAATTGACTGTACACTGAGCCATAAACCAACTTTCCATACATTTGAAAGGATTAAAATCACAGATCAGGGTGGAATTCAGGTGGGCCTTGCTAACAGAGAAAGCAGAATATTTTTAAAGATTGGTAACTTACACTTCTAAGAAATGGCCTGGGTCTAACAAAAAATTCATATTGAAAAGTAGGAAATATTTAACTAAATGATAACACTGCATTGTATGGTAATTTGTGGGATACACAAAAGCCAAGCTTAGGGGAATTGGTTTATCCTTAAATGTATGTATGAAAGGAGAAAAGTAGACTTCAAGATAATGACCCAAACTTCCATCTCAAGAACTAGGAAGAAAAATAGCAAATTAAGCCCAAAGTCAGCAGCAGAAGAAGAAGCAGATGAAGAATTTGGGGTCTGTCTTCTCCTGAAGTCTGCAGAGGGACACTGGTTTTGGGACATGTCAGAGGTTGCCCAGGGACAGGTGGTTAGTCAGGGAGGCAACTCCCTCAATTGTCAGCAGCCGCCGTTCTGTCTCCTGGTCATCATCTTTCTATACCAGATACTTTTGCTCATCTAGTACAGATGGTTTTAATTTATGTTTCCTTGATTACCAAGAAGGAGCCTCATGTGTCTCCTCCCCTATGGATTATCCACGCGGATATCTTGTCAACTTTCTCTGCATTTGCTTTTTCTTTCTTATTTTGGTTGTACAATACCTCTTATATCCTGCATTCACATCCTTTATTTGTTATGTATATGGAATATCTTCTCCCAGTTTACAGCCTGCCTTAGCATTTCTTTTAGGATAGCTTTTATAAAGCAGAAATTTCAATTTAATGTGGTCAAATGATACATTTTCTCTTCTCACATTTAGGCCCTTAATCTACCTGGCAAGAACTTTGGGGGTCACATGGACTGATTCCATTTTTATAGTAGATGAAATTAAGGCTCAGACTGGTGAGTGGGCTTTTCTAGCTGAAAATGGCAAAGCTTAAAATCAAACCCTGATCCAATCTGGTCCCCTTCCTACCCTTCCAGAAACCTCCTGGCCATGTGGTAGGTTCTGGGGACACAAAGATCAATAGGACCCAGGCCTTCTGTGCAGGAGCACCAAGTCGGACAGGGGCCTGGCTAGGCGACACCTGGACAGTGTCTGGAAGCTAAGAGCATGGGAAGCAGGCACACAGGACTACTGCGAGGACCAGAGCAGGGCCAAGGAAACCCTTCCGCAAAAGCCAATGGTGCAAAGGGAAAGTGCTTCTTCCCTAGCCTCTCTCTCTCTCCTTCTGCCTCTGGCGATACTGGGGAGGGCCCCTTGAGGCAAGCACTGTCCCACGGAGCTACATCCGCAGCCCCTTATTCCCTCATTCTAATTTCAAGAGTGAAGCAACACTGATGTGCTGAAGCCTTCTCCAACCTAAGATTACATGGAGAAAAGTGGTAGGAGTGAAGCTGGAAGCTAGGCCTGGTGCTCTCTCAACATTTCCACGCAGAGAGAAAGGGGAAGGTGGCAGGTGAGACTGGGCAGTGGCTATGGGCAGCCTGTCCATCTCAGCCGGCTGACCCATCCTCAGCAGTCCACAGCAACTAGGGGCCTCTGCAAGCTAGAGTGTCCTGGTTTCACAGAGCCCTGTAGCCATGTGTGGGTTCTCATGTTTCCCAGAAGTGCCCAGCCTCACCAGCTGTGGCCAGGTGTTCCTAGCATCACCTCCAACAGGATCACTCACATGCATGTATACACATACATGAATGCACACATGCATGTATGTATACACTCACATGCCTGCAGATACCCATACATGCATAGTCACCTGTGTGCACACATACATGCATGCACACACCCATTCATGCATACAGCCACCTGTGTGCATATATACATGCATACAATCACTTATGTGCAAACACACATATGCAGTCACAAGTGTAATGCACAGACATGCATGCAGTCACCTGTGTACATATGCACACACATGCATATCCATACCTGCACAAATAAATCCATGTGCAATGACACCCTGTACCAGAGCCATGCTCCTGAAGCAGGGTTTCAGCTCTGGAGCCCTGCAAACCACGATCAAATTTCTGAATCAGCACCCATCAGCTCACCTGCTGTCCAACCATCTAAGCTGCTCTGTAGCCAGTGCTGAGTGACCCAGTGGCAGACCACATGCCTAGAACTCCACACTCAAGATTCAGCATCAGAAGAGTTACCAGAATTTCACAATCAGAAAACCTAAAAAAGTTGCTGCACAGTTTACTGCACATGGAAGTTTTGTGTTGATATAAAAAGTAGAATTTGAATCAGCATCACACAGACTGCAGGCACGACTGTCTCTTCTTGGCCAAATTTTTCCCTAAAATTTGGGCAGCTTAGCCCAAGGGTAGATTTTTCCAACTCAAGTCAGATTGCTCTTTCTCTTTTTTTCCCTCTCCTTCCTTTCTCTGTCTTCTTCCCCCACCCTTCACTGTCCTACACATAATCAGTTCCAACCCTAGCATACTTCACATTTAGTGAAAAGCACTTCAGTTTCAAAGTGATTAGAGGTTGAAGATCCGTCGTTTAAAATTTAAATTAAACCAACTAAAATTACAGGAGCACTTCACATGTTTTAAGCAAATAATTATTTTTTACAAACAGATCCAGGGCTGGGGCAAGCCAGGTCCTAAGCAGGAGAGAGAAGGCAGAGCAGCCCCTGAGCCCAAGGGAGGCAGCCTTGAGGCATGTGGCAGATACCCCCAATTGGGGAAGGAGACAGACTAAGCTTTCCTTCCAACGTCACCCAAACGGTAAGACTCTAAGTGTCTAGTTGGGGCTTTTCCTGCAAATGGAGGTGGGCCTCACTCATGGGAGGAGGAGAGATTCCATCTCAGAGCCCGTGGTCCCTGCCCAGGACTACACACACCATGCAAAGACCTCAGGGTCACAAGGATGCAAAGGGGACCTCACATTTATCAAGCACCTTTTGTGTGTCCTGTACCTAGTAATGAATCCATAGAGGACTGAAACATAAGTTACAGAACAGAGTTGTGAGTGTGTCAACGGAACAGGATTAAGTTCTGAAATGATGGAAATGATTATCTTCTGTGGTCCTTTGTGTTATCCTCAAAGAAGAGGGTCTATGACACTAGCTGGGATTTGCAGGATGAATAGGAGTTTTCAGATGAATGAAAATGCAAAGACATTCAAAGACCAATGCTGCAGAAACCTCTGATGTTGTGTTTCTACTGCAGAGGAAAAAGTATATGGCAACCTTCCCTTTCCAAGTTGTAAACTGAGCTCCAAAAATTTGAAGCTCCTCTCAGAGGTGACAGCCAAAAAACTGTAGGCTCAGATCCAGGTCTGATGCTAACGTCCTAAGTGTTTTTCACTCCCTTTTCTTGATATTTGGGGCCAGAGATTGGTGATGTAAGTCTCCTCTTTCTTTAGATGAATTATATCTTACGATCAAAACCAACAAACCAACCAGCCCACCTTCCCTACCCTGCCTTAAGAAGAGCCTCAGTTGGAGGGAAGCTGGCTGGTTGGGGGTGTGGGGGTGGTCAGCTGGCTCATGGTCTGTGAGGCAAAAGGAGACAGCAGCCCAGCTGTGGGACATCCAAAAGGGCAGGAAAGCCAGGCCCAATCCACAGTCTATCCATCTCCCCACCCACAGGAAGAAGAAGGTAACTATAAGCCACCAGGTTATTCTTCCTTCTCTCCTTCCTTCCAGCGCTTGCATGTGTACTGTGGAGTATATTGGAAAATATTCTCAAGGAGGGAGAGTGGTGGAGGGGAGGGAGGCATTTCCTAAATAAGAATTAGCAGGGGGTGGGGGGATTGGGGGGACCTGTTATTAATGGGTACAGAATTTCTGTTGGGGTTGACAGAGTTTTTAGGTAGAGATGGCAATGATTGTTACACAACCTTGAAAGTATATCTAAGGCCACTGATGGTCTACTTCAGCATGATTAAAGTGACAAATATTATGTCACAGGTATTCTGCCATAATAAAAATTAAGAGTGGCTACTAACACCCTTGTGGCATCTCCTGCACAGACGAGAAATCATGAAGTCTTCACTGATGGTTATTTCACGGTGGCAACAGGTGCAACACTTGCTTGGGAAGAAGATTCTTCAGTGGCTCATCAGGAGTAGAAGAGACCAGCTCTGCAGACCACCACCTGGCTGCTGAGCAGAGCCATCCTGGACACCCCTGCTCCCTGGAGAGACACCTTCAACTTGGGGGTCAGGAGAGTTGTTTCTTTTCTTTCAAGGAACAAACCCATATTTGTGTCCACTGGGCAGGACCATGGCTTCTGGGCCCTTCCTGAGAGCCAGGTCCCACCTGCAGAGTGAGGGGGGAGGGCAGCAGGCAGAGTTTTGGCAGACAGAAAAGCTGACTCCTATCCTAGCACATCCAGGTATGACAGACTGGACAGAAACCCTAGTATTTGTGTTTGTGGCCAGCAAGGCCCACTGTCACTTTTAAGAATGACACACTTCATCTTGAGGACCAAGAGCGAGCCTCACTATGTCCATGGTTGGCGGGAGTCTCTCCTTCCTCCTTCCATTGGTCTGCATGATTCTCTGACCCGGGCTGGAGAGAGGCAGGAGCCAAGGGAGACATTAGGAGCAAAACCACAGCTGGCTTGCCCCACATCCTGACAGGGAGGGGCTGGAACAAGAGAGGCTTGGGAAAAGTGGAGTCATGGAGGCCCCAACAGCTCTGTTCTTGAATGGGAGTGAGAGGACAGTGGATCAGCAGCCACTGGAACCATTCCCTGACCCCTTCCTTTCCAGTAGAGGGGACACAGGTCCAGAAGCCACACCAGAGCTGTCTCGTCCTCCAGGTTGGGGTGTGCCAAGTGGGACTCACTTTCCCCCAGCCCCAAGCTCCTTCTTGGCTAAGACCACATCTCCTCCCTCAAGGTGGAAGCCTGGGGCCTCTTTGCTAAATGGCCCTCCAGCAGCCTTCCCAAACACTTGTCACCTGCTGCTCTCCTACACAGCAGTGTCCCTGGGAGGTTTTGAGTGAGCCCCAGCCCTCATCTACTGCCCCAGGGTTCTTCAATTCATTCTTCACTAGAGTCTGTTCCCTGTTGTGTCTTCCTTGTAGAACTCAAATTTTGAGAACATATTTTAGGAAATGTAACCTTCATTCTTCTTAACTATGGCTAAATTTGGCATGAATTTTTCTAAACTCTTCTTGTAGATGTGTGCAGCCTGGGCAGCTGAGGTTCTTGGAGCCTCAGCCTTCACCTCTATCAAATGGGTATGGTATATGGTATTCACATAGATGGCTGCTGTGGGAATAAAGAAAATATTTTGTGGAACACAGGCAGGTGGCCTCAGTTCCCTGGGGAACAGTTGACCTGTCGTTACCCACTACCTGTTACTCTTATCTATTCACAGGTTCTACATCTTTCTCTGACTGTCTCCCATACTCTCATTTCAGAGAATGAGCTGAACTTGTGATAAATGGCAGTATCAGAATCAGACTCCTGGCTGGTTTGTGTTGAGACCAACTGACGCAGGCATTCTCCACCACATCCACCCACCATGGCTCCTGCAACACCTGTGCAGGCGCGACAAGGGATAAAGCAGGAGTGTCACCACGGGAGTGCTTCTAGAGGGACCAGCCAGGTGGACAGATGGGTGTGGAGAGCCCCCAGAAGTGGAGGGAACCCTCCTTCAGGGAGAAAGATGTGAATAATGAAGGCCAGCCATGGAAAAAGTCCCTGAAGGAAGAAGGGGAGGTGAGGCTGGAGCTCCAGTGCTGCCCTGGCTATCCAGGAGCAAGCGATAGGGCTGGTGCCGTGGGCACGTTTCTGCTTGGGGTTGAACGCTATATGGTGCACTGTGAGAAGGAGCAGCTGCCTTGGAAACCAGCCTGATACTCCTCAGACGATTCTACCTAGAGAGGCTACTCATCCCAGCAATTCCACTTTTAGGAATGCACCAGAGAGAAATGAAAACTTACCTCCACAAGACATGTGCGTGAATGTTCGCAGCACCACTACTCATAATAGCCAAAAGGTGCAAGCAACCCAAATGTCCATGAACTAATAATTGGGACAAATCAAACAGGCTACATTCATGGATTAGAACATTATTCAGCCATAAAAAGGAATGGGGTACCATAACACAGATGCTAAGTGAAGAAGCTCAACTATAAAAACCCACATACTATGACTCCATTCAACTGAGAATTCCAGAATAGGGAAATCTAGAACTATAAAAAAGTAGATTACTGATTGTCCAGGGCTAGAGGGCCTGGAGAGATAGAATGGAGGTGGTGCTCGAAGGCTTCTTTCCGAGGCGATGAAAATGTTTCAGAATTGGCTTGGGAGGCTCGTACATATCTGTGAATATACTAAAAGCCATTAAATTGCAAACCTTTAATGGGTGATTTGTATGGCATTTGAATCACATCTCAATAAAGCTGTTTAAAAAAACATATGGAGGCATCAGTTACTTTATAGGGCAACTTAGTTAAACTTGACCTCTGTGTGGGGAGGCATATTCTGTTTCCCATATTGCAAAGGAAGATAAGGAAGGTTCAGAGAGGTCAAGTGACTTGTCCAGGGTCAGAGCTAGTGAATGACCACTGCAAGAGTCCAGCCCCAACTCCAAAGCCAAAATGTTTCCCAGGACTGCGGGGTCGATGACATGTGACAGACAGATCCAGCCTCCTTCCCCAACCAATAAAGAATCCATTTAGTCCCTATGTCCCTCACCCTCCAGCCTCTGCTCTCCTGCTCCTCACCCCCTCCCATCATTGGTCCCCACCCAGGCAAGTCGGCCAGTCACATTTGTCTCCAACCCAACCATTTAGCTTCAAAGCTGATCTCCACTGAAAATATTTATGTCAAAATACAGTGTGCTTTCTTTCCTCTGGACCCATGTTGGAGACAGTTTTCCCTCCAAATACACATCGGAGGCATGTCGTTGACCTTCAAATCCTCTGGTTAAGCCCCAACATTGGGCAAGCAGGGACTCTTCCATGAGTTTCCAAGAGCCTGTGTGCTTTGGCTCCAATTGTGCCCTGGGTCCCATGCACCAAAAATGGAACTAGGTAAGATGTCCTCTCCTGTGAAGGATGCCACAGTCACCCAGATTTGTCCTGCTGTGCCCTAGCTCTATGACCTCCAGTGCACCATCTTGAATAGCCCTCTCTGCTATCTGGAAAGAAGGGGCTATGACAGCAACTTTCGGCTTTACAAGGTCGTTTGTAAAGGGCTGAACAGTCAAACCAGTGCATAATCAGAACTCAAGAAATGGCAGCCACTTTTAACTTCTTCCCTTCCTCCTTCTCTTCCTTCACCTTCTTTTCTGTTACCAAACACAAATTCTGCAAACACACTTTCACTCTGTACCCAACCATTCCTCCACTTAAATATCTACTCTTTGGACAACCCAGCAGCCTAGAAACCAAGGCTCTGACGGGGCAACTGATTGCCCAGGGTCTCACAGATCAGTGTGGGTCACTGACTCGAGCTCGTCCACTAAAACCCCTGCCAGCCCTCTTTCTTCCCACATGCAATCAGACAGAGTCCCACTCAGAAGTACCCATGGGACACACGAATCCTCAGTCGTTCCTCTGATCTCAGAATATTTCAAAATTGTAACTTGCTGATGAAGCTTTGGGGACGCTGAAATCAGCACAGTCAGCACATTCCTGGGGTGGGAGAAGCCAGCCCTCCCCCTAACCTGGGCCCCCGCAGGTGACTCAGCTAATCACAGCCTCACCCTGCCCCCACTACACCAAGGTGGCCAGATCAGGACAGGGGATCCAGGCCAGTGTCTCAGAGGCCCCCAGAAGAATGTCCAAACCCCAAGGAGCCCTGGTCCAAGGAATTGATCACATGCCCTTCCTGGCCTCCTCCCCTCCAAGACTGCATTTTGAGCACTGGTCAGGACCAGAAGGAGTGGAGCCTGTTCCCACTTGGGCTTCATGCAGGCAATGGAAAGAAAGTTCTCAGGCCCTGGAGGGCAGGGGTGGGGACCTCCGGGTGTGGAGAAACTTCCCAACAGAAGGCAGGCTATGTGCTCTGCAGGTGTGCTGCTCAGGCAGGGAGCCAGCCCAGCCTTCCACAGGGCCACACCTTGGGGACAAGGTCTCCAAAAGGGACAGTGGAACATCCCAGTAGAGAGAAGCAATCACACAACTCAGAATCTGAGACACTTTGTTTTGCACTTGGCTGTGCCGCCCAGGAGCTCTATAGAGACTTGACCTCTAAGACTCAAAGGGACCAGCGATCACCCTTCTGCACTGGTTATGGGCAAATGAGAAAATGAGACCCCACACCCATGCAGTCACCATCCCACATGCTCCATAGCTGGTCTCACACTCACTCAATTACTCAGGACATGTTTGAAGGGCCCCCCTATGTTTGGCTCACCTTCCACTCTGTCAGAGATCCACCCCCTCACCATTCACTCTCTTTCATTTCCAAGCCTAACTCTCACCTTCACTGAGGGTGGATGTCACTCAGTCACTCATTCACCTATAATTTATCCAGCTATTCATTCACTCACAGACATATTAAATACCCCAAAATCTTAGGCAACAGCATCCCTTAGCCTGGATTTTAATAAGCGGGGTAAATTCCCAAGCTAAAAGAAAATTAGCAATAGAGTGTTTTTAGTTTAGTTTTGTTTTTCTACCCATGTATCTGCCGATCATATAGTTAGGACCCTGAGGCGGGTGAATTGAATGCTCATAAATCCTGGCTTCAGGTGGGCTTGGTACAGCCAACCATCTGCCACAATGACGCCATGTGCAGTGGTGACCCAGGATTGTCACTGGGTTGTCCCAGACAGGGGCCACATAGGAGATTCTGCTGGAACTGGACACCAGCTTCAAAGCTTGCCTGTACAGGTACAGTCTGAAGACACACAGAGGGTGGTCCGTTTGAAAAAGGAGAGAGGTCCTTGGAGAAGCTGATTGACTACAATGAGAGGAAGAAAGCAAGAGCTTCACATCTTAGACACAAATTAAAAAACAAAAACCATAAACAATGCCATCACCACCTGTGTCTGAGTGTGAAAATCAGACCCAAGCCTGCAGACCCAAGCATCCCATCTCCAAACACAGACAGACTCTGCAAGGCAAGAGGCCAGCCCCACCCGGTCTTCCAGCCCTTCTGCATTGATGAATTATGTACACCCTCTGGATGGAGATGCCTGGAGGCCCGAGGTCCTGTCTGAGCAACTCAGTCCCCTGAGGTCCTACTCTCCCTGCCATCCGCACACCCCTTCCTGCTGGTTGTCTCCCTTGGGCAGACCAGGTGTGCTCCTGATGGATTGCCCGGCTGGCCCCCTCCATCCTGGGGGCAGCTGAGACTTGGTGGTGGGAAGCATTCCCTGGGCTTTTGACAGACAGCAGGCACGTCAAAACTGGAGCCCAAGGAGCCTGTCTCCAGGGGACACGCATTTTATTTGACTTGTAGGGGCTCCCTCCTGGCTTCTTTCCTGGGAGGCTGATCCAACCACACCCTCTCATTCCTCCTGCATGAATATGGCTCAAGGTGTGAGAACCAAGTTTAAGCCAAAGAACAACAGAAAAGAACCAAGTTTGCTTGATCTTCTGTGATCTTCAGAGAAAGTCAGAAGGGTGCCATGTCACCAAGGAGCTCCTTAAAATTCCAAAAGACGATTGCCACTCATTTAAAAAGAGACACGGCATCTTTATTAAATTTAAGCCATGTCTGATTACAGAGGAAGAAAGCATTCTTTATCCCTCACTCTCTCTTTTCATCTTATAGGACTGGAATATTGCAATAACTGTTCCATCTGATTTTTTTAAAAAAATAAGATTTGCTAAAAGGTCACTATGTCTCCTGGCCACATATGCAGCAACATTCAAACTTTCCTGCCCAGGAATAAAAAGATTCTATCATTAAAAATAAAAGCATAAGGACATCTCTGGAGCCCATGGGGGATTTTAGAAAGGAGACATTTTGTTATCAACGTGCAATCATGAGATTTTTTAAGCAGTATCTCTAATCTGCTTCCCCCTCCTGCCCCCCGCAACCCATCCCCCCACTCCCCTCACATCTCCCCCTCCCCCTTCTTTTCACATCAAGGTCTTTTTATCTTCCAATTTTTGCATCTAAAGATGAGGTGAATACCATTAGCTCAATTCAACCTCAAGTGTAGTCAGATGGGCCTGTGATTTGTGAAAAGCGCTGTCTAAGGTCACATTAAAATGTATAAGAGCATTTTGATGCCTGAGAAGGGGCTTATTATCCACCCGTGGTGTAAAAGAGGAGTGTCCGTGGCCACAGACTTGGGTGAAAACAAAAGAGATACCAGGATTTCAGGCTTCTGTCGACAAGCTTCTCTGCTTTGTATGCAGGGCTCTCCAGCCAGCCCCTAGATAAGCTCTTACAGGCTGCAAACTTGGGCCTCTTGCAAAAAAAAAAAAAAAAAAAAAGAAGAAGATACGGCTTAAAAAAAATAAAACAAGTTTAACTGGCTTCCCTGCTCCTCCTAACTCTCTTTATTTTATTTAATTAATTTTTTTTTTATTTTTTACTTAACCCTTTCATCTGCAGTCAGCTATCCCACTCAATTTTAAATTATAAATGGCTATCGCCTTGAGAGAGAGAATTGGGTTTTTGTTCTGTCCTTATTGCCAGGATTTGTTTAGTTTGGTTTGGTTTGGGTCTTTCCTTTTAGTAGACAGGAGTCAGCATGCAGTTAGAAAACAGTGGACTTTAGGTCAAACCTACCTGTGTAGGCAGCCCAGTTTTGTCACTTCCGTGGGATGTGACACATTCATTCACTTGGTACACAAATAAGTTAAATATCTGCACAAGGACTCGTGGTTGAAAGAGCTAAATGGGACAGAGCTCCTAAGGGTTTGCCCTCACAGGGGAGGGCTTTGCTGTACAGAGGGCAAGAAGACAGCAGGAAGCCCTAATTATTTCTGGGAAATAAACAGTGCTATAAAAGAAGGAATTTGAAGAAGACCAACTTCAGGTAGAGTGATTGAGTCCTTTGACTTCCTGAGGAAATAGCATTTGGAATAAGTCCTGAAATTTGAGACTAAGCCAGAAATTCAAAGGGCTTGAGGAGGAATGAGCCAGGCATCCTATGCAGCAAGTGACAGCGTGTGTCACAAGTATCTGCTCTTTGCCCACCACGCATGAGCTCCATGGCATAGTCTTTGAGGGGAATCGGTCAGGGTACCCTGAACTCACTCAGCAAAAGAAAGGGAACCTGACCCCAGACAGAGCCATGTGCTCACCTCGGATGGGATGTGCATGTGGAGTGGAGGAAGAGAAAGACGGGGAAAGGTAGAGGTGGCTTATCTTATTGATGGTGTGCGCATGAGACCCCTAAAATTTCTCTCCTTCTTGTTCCCAGTTTCAACCTTGGCTTGTCAGAGTCTATGATCCACCACTGAGGTTTCCAATAAATGCCTTTTCTGCTGGTTAGTCAGAACTCAATTTGTGATTTGAAAACAAACTCCCATCAATAACATAGAAATCAATACAGAGAGTGAATGTTCATATATTTTTATAAAAGAAAAAAGCCTCAGGAAAATGTGGGGTATTTTGAAGTGGCTTTTCACCGAGAAAAGGAACAGATAATGAGGCTCTGATTTGTACTCAGGATGAGGATCTAACAGCCAGAGACACATCAAGGAGAAAGGGCTAATTCACTTGTCACCTGTGGTGACTTCAGAAAGAGCTTTGAGGTCAAGGTCTGGCATGGAGCAGGTCTGACTGGAATTGAAGGTGTGGGTGTGAACTTGTGGTTTCTAATACATATAGATAGGTGGGACAATAGATGTGAAGGTGTGTGTGAGTGTCCACACATGCACATATGCATATGCTTATTTCCTTGCTCTGTCCACAGAAAGGACCTGAAGAGCCCCAAAAGCACTGAGCACACTGAACACCCAGGTTTTGGTTTCTACATACTACCCTCTACTTACAGAAACAAAGAAGGGTTCCTCCAGGAAAAATGTGATTCCAGGTGTAGGGCAGAGAAAGGGCAAGATGCACGGGACTATTTTGTGGCAGAAAATAAAGAAGTGCTCAAGGAATGATGGGAACATAGAAGAACAGAAGTCAACTTTAATTAACACACATTAGCAAAATTGAGAAATTAAAAAAAAAAAAAAAAAACACTTATTAGGGCCAGACATGATGGACCATGCTTGTAATCCCAGCTTCTCAGGAAGCAGAGGTAGAAAGATTGTGGTTTAAGACCAGCCCAGGCAAATGTTAACAAGACCCTGTCTCAAAAACAAGCTGGAAGTTGTGTCACACACCCAGTGTCCCAGCAACTTCGGAAACAGAGAAAGTACAAGCCTCTATCTGAAAAACAAACTAACAGCTAAAGGACTGGGAGTATGGCTCAAGTGGTAGAGCATGTGCTTCGGAATGGATTGAATTCAATCCCCATTACCAAGCTTGTAACCAACGTCATATACAGTAATATGCACCTATTTTAATTACAGCTCAATGAATTTTGACAAAAATACATAATTAAATGATCACAGCTCTAATTGTGGCTCAAAATACTCTGATTACTCCCAAAATTCTTCCAGGCCTTTTCATAATCAGTCACCCTCCTCAGAGGCAACCACAGTAGGTTACTTTTACTTTTTTCTACAACTTAACATAGACGGAATCTTACAGTAAGTGTTCTTTGGGATCTGCCTTCTTCGGCTAACACAGTTTATGGATTCATCCATTTGACTATGCTGCACACCAGTGATTTGTTGATCTTTAGTTCTGAGCAATTTTCCAATATTAAAAAAAAATTGGTTTATCCATTTCCCGACTGATGGACACTCAAGTTATTTCTAGTCTGTGGATGTTATGAGTAATGGTTGCTTGAATATTTATATACAATTCTTTGTGTGGCTATTTGTATTCATTTCCCTAAGGCAACACTTGGGAGTGGAACCTCTGGGTTTTATAACAAGGCTATGTTTTAAGACACTTTTGCACTATTTTTCCCAAATGGCTGAAGCATTCGCATCCTCTCTGCAATGTCCGAGCATTCCAGTTGCTCCACACCCTTGGCAACATTTGCTGTCTTCCCTTTTTAATTTTAGCCATTCTAGAAGGTATATAGTTGCAGCTCATTGTAGTTTTAACTTGGGTTTCCTGATGGCCACCGATGCTGAGAATCTCTCCTCTCACCAATGGTGCTGGAGCACTGTTTCGTCAAAGGAGGAAAAAATTCCTCTGACACCTCCACAGCTTTCAGTCCTATGTACATCTCCCCATCATATGTTACCTTTCTCCCCGTATATAAATGTGTGAGTACCTAAATGTAGTCTTTCGTTTCTTTCAGAAGTGTTTTTGCAGTTTTCACTGTAAATTTTGCCTAAATACTTTATGTTGCCAATCATTCTTGCTAGTACTGCTGACCATCTTCACCCATAGATTTGAGCAGCCATAGATCAAAAACGTGTGGAAAAAAGATATCACACCTGTACTGAACATATATAGACTTTTTTCTTATCATTATTCCCTAAACAATACAGTATAACAACTATTTATATTGTATTGGTATCTTAAGTAACCTAAGAGTAACTTCAGGTATATAGAAGGAGCACATCGGTTATATGCAAACATTAAATCATTTTATGTAAGACACGTGAGCACACAAGGTTCAGCATCCAGTATGGATCCCAGAACCTGCCCCCCACAGACACTGAGGGACAACTGCATAGAGATGTACAATAGATTTTGAGTATTGACATTCTATCAATAAACGTGCAAAATTACTCACCTTTTAGTGTATTTATAGGATTTTTCTCTGCACAACATTGTGTCATCTGCAAATAAAAATGGTTTTACTTCTTCCTCTCCAATGTTGGTGCTTTTTACTTCTTTTTCTTGCTTTACGACACTGGCTAGGAGCTCTAATCAGTGAAAAGAAGTGGTGAGTGTGGTCATTCCTGCCTGTTACTGATCTCAAGGGGAAAATATTTAGTCCTTTACTGCCAATGGTATTGCTATATGTTTGTCATAAAAACCTTTCATTGTGTTAAGAAAACTTCTTTCTACTCCTAGTTTTCTGATAGTTCTTACAATCTATGAATGTCAAATATTGTTAAGTGGCTTCTTATGCATCTATTAAGATAATCATATGAATTTCTTTCTTTTCACTGGAAATATTGTGAATGACATTGTTTTTGGAGTGTCAAAACAACACTGCATATTAGCTGAATCCTGTTAGTGTTTCCAGATTTGATTTGACAGAGGATTTTCCCCACTGTATTCGTGAAGCAAATTAGTCTTTATTTTCATGTATTTTTTTATTGCTTTGTATTACACCGCCACAACAGCAATTGAGAAGTGTTCCGTTTTCCTCTGCTTTCCTGATAAAATTTACACAATATTGGTATTATTATTACTTCCTTAGACGTTTGATAGAATTTGCCAGTTGACCCATCAGGGAATGAAATTATAGGATTATCGATAACTTCAAGTTTTGGCAAATTGTATCTTTCAAAGAACTTGTCCATTTTATCTGAGTGTTGAAATCACTGGCACAAAGATTGTGAAAAGAGTTCCTAAGTATCTTTTCACTGTCTGCAGACTCTGCAGTGATGGCCTCCATTGTATGCTGCTGTTAGTAAACAGCCACAGATGCCCTTTTTAGACTCGTTGATCAATCGAGAGATTTATTAATTCATCAGAACTTTTTAAGAACAAACTTTGGGTTTCATTGATTGGTTTTCCTTTATTTTTGCGTTTGCTATTTCATTCACTTCATTCACTGCTACCTTCATCTTTATTTCCTTCTTGTTACTTATTTGGGAATTTAATTGCTTTTCTTCTCCTAATTTCTTTCTTTTTTTCTGTTTTTGAGATAGGGTTTTGTTACGTAGCCTCGGCTGGCCTTCAACTCACGATTCTGCCTCAGCTTCCCAAGAGCTAAGATTACAGGTTTGCACCACTATGCCTGGCTTCTCCTAGTTCCTTAAGATAGATTCCTAGATTGTTGATATTAACTTTTGTCTCTTTTCTAATATAAGCATTTAAAAACATTTTCCTCTTAAAAAACTCACAATTTGTGTTTTGTTTTTATTTCCATTCAAAATATTGTCAAGTTTCCTTTATGTTTCTTCTTTGGCCCATTAATTATTTTAAGGTATTTTAAGTGTATTGTTTAATTTCCAAATAGCTGCAAATTTTCCATATTTATTTTATAATTGTTTTCTCATTTCATTTCAGTGTGGTCACTTTTTCTTCATGTACTTGGAACTTCTGTTCTTAGGTGATGCACCTTTTTCTTTTCTTTTTCTTTTTTTTTTTTTTTTTTTTTTCAGTACTAGGGTTTGAACTTGGGGCCTTCACCTGGAGCCACTCCACAAGTCCTATTTTTGTGAAGGATTTTCCAAGATAGGATCTCATGAATTATTTTCCAGGCAGGAGCCATGGTGCCCAGCTGTTCATGAACATTTAGAACTGTTGTGTCTTCTTGATGGATTGACCATCCATACCTCACAAATGCCCTACTTATCTTGGGCAATATCCCTTTACTAGAAGTCTGCTTGACCTTATCTTAATACTCCTACTCCAGCTTCCTTGTTATTGATCTGTTTAACCTCTCTATCTATCTATCTATCTCATTTTATCAGAATTTATTGATTGCATTGAAGGATTTCATTGTGATATTTCCATCCATGCATCTAATGTACTTTGATCAAATTCAACCCCATTGTTCTTTCGTATCCCCTACCCCTCCCCTTTCTTGAACATTTTTTCTCCCCCTCTCCCCATCTTAAACAATTTTAACAGCTCTCGTTATTCTATTTTCATACATGCAGTGAAGTACTTCGATCATATTCACCCCACCACACCCTCTCTTTTCGCTCTCCCCCTCCCACTGGTTCCTACCCTGTAACAGTTCCCCATTTCATACCATGCCATTCGTTTTTTAAGGTCTACATTCCTCATGTGAGAGAGAACATGCAATATTTGTCTTTCTCAGTCTGGCTTATTTCACTTAACATGATGATCTCCAGTTCTACCTATTTTCCTACAAGAAACATAACTTTCATTCTTCTTTATGGCTAAATAATATTCCATTGTGTCTACATATACCATAATTTCTTTATCCATTCATCAGTTGATGGACATCTAGGCTGATTTCACAGATTGACTATTGTAAACGTGCTGCTATAAACATAGGGGTCCAGGTGTCTCTATTGTATGCTGACTTACGTTCCTATCCAGGAGTGTTATAGCAGGATCATAGGACAGGCTTATTTTTACTTTTTTGAGAAACCTCCACACTGATTTCCATAGTGGCTGCACTAAGTTACATTGCCCCCACAGTGTTTAAAGGTTCCCCCCCACACACATGCTTGACAACATTTGTTGTCTCTTTTCTTGATTGTCATTCTGACTGGGGTGATGTGGAATCCCAATGCAGCTTTTATTTGATTCCCTGTTGTGTTTTTACACATTTTTTTAAAATTTGAAGTGTATTTCTTGTACACAGCAAACAGTTGGATGCTATAAAATAGTTGCCTATTCATTGGAGTGCTTGGTCTGTTTAAAATGTATAAATGTATAAATGGTGCAGTTGAATTCACATCTATGCTATTGCAATTTCTTTCAAATTTATCCCATCTTCTCTTTGTTCCTTTCTCCCTCTTTCATGCCTTCTTTTGGGTTATTTGAGCACTTTTTAGTACAGGTTGAATATCCCTAATCCAAAAAATCAAAACTGCTCCAAAATCTGAAACTTTTGAGAACTGGCCTGATGCCACAAGTGAAAAATTCCATAGTATGAAACTGTTTCCTGCACAAAAATTTGTATAAAACATTGTACAAATGTACCTTCAGGCTATGTATATAAGGTATGAGATAGAATGAATTTCATGTTTACACTTTGGTCCCATCTCCAAGATAGCTCTTTATATATGTACTAATACTCCAAAATCTAAAGAAATCTGAAATCTAAATCACTTCTGACTCCCAGCACATCAAATAATGGATACTCAATTTCATCAACTTGGTGGGCTTACTAGCTATGCCTGTACAATTTGTTTTTTCTTGGTTTCTCTCGAATTTACAATGTAATTCTTTCAACTTCAAATAATATCATGTATCTTCACATGCTAAAGTAAGAAGCTTACAACAGCACACTTTGATTTTCTCTCTACATCTTTTTGTTACTTTCCACACATTTCATTTCTACAAATGTGATAAATCTCTCCATATATTGTTATTTGTCAGTCAATTACCTTTCTAAATATTTAAATGAGAACAAATGCCTGCCTGCATATCTACATATTTGCCATTTCTGGCACTATTCTTCCTTTCTGCACATGAATTCCCACGTGGAAAGGTTTCCTTCAACCTGAAAACCTTGGTTTGACATTTATCGTAGTTAGCATAGGCCTGCCACTGACAAATTTTCTCAGTTTTTGTCTTTCTTGAAATGTCTTTATTTCACTTGCACTTTTTGAAAGAGTCCTTGCTGGTTATAAAATTCTAGGTGGCCAAGGTCAGGCATTTCCCCTCCTCCCACAGTTTAAAGATGTCATTTATAGTATCACCTGACTTGCATTGTTTCTGAGTAGCCAGGGACTTTTTTTTTTTATCTCCCTTGTCCTGTAAGTGATGTGTCCTTTTCCCCAGAAAGCTTTTAGGATTTTTCTCTGTCATTGGTTTTAAAGATACTATAGTGTGCATTCACTTAATTTAAATATGCCTGCTGTTTTCTTTTTATTAATCTTACTTGGGGTTCTTTGAAACTTGTAATATGTGATTTCATGTTTTTCACCAAATTTGAGGAATTTTATCTATTTCCTTTAATTTTTTAGAGGTGCCAAGGGTCACCATGGAACTTTCCCTTCTTAGAACTTTTTCTTTTCTTTAATTTGGGTGGGTTTTATGACTGTGTCTTCAAGTTTGCTCTTTTCTTCTGCACTTTCTAAAATAGTAAGCAGACTAGTGATTATCTTTTAATGCATAAATTTTATTTTTTAGCTCACATAACCATTGTTTATTTTTTACCGAACATATTTCTAGTTGCTCCTTACCTAATCCTTGCCTGGTAATTCCATCACTACTGTCATGTTTTTCTCCTGCTTTGACCACATTTTTCCCCTCTCTTCCACATGTTGAATAGTTTTTACTGGATGCTAGACATTGTTATGGTGTGGAATGGTTCAAGTTTGCTTTCTTTCTTTGTTATGGCTGGCAGTGGATTTATGTACAGGTTAGCATTGTACTTTTGAGGAGATGCTCCTTCTAGCATCTCCACTGAACATTGCCAGTATTGAGCAAGACCCCTCTGCCCTCACTGGTGGGAATTTCAACAATTTACAGCTCCATGTGGGCTGTGGTCAATGTCTGCCTTCTCATTCCACAGCCTTTGCTTTTTCTCCCACATTGTTCTTTGCCCAGCCTCATGGGTCACCCACATTTGAGTGTAAATCACTCTTCACCCCCTAAAGATTCTGAAGCATTCTTTCCATGCAGCTGCCTAATCTCCAGTGCTCAATTCCACAAATTCTAACCACCTCAGTCCCCTGAGACTCTAAGTTGTGTCACTTTAGCTGACATGATCTTGCTGGCTTGCTTACATTTCCCCTTCTCTGCATCAGGGTCACAAAATTCCTGTAGGAAGAAAACTGGGCGGATCATGGAGTTCATATTGTTACTTTTTCAAGTAACCACAGCCCCGCTCTTCATGTTGTCAAATGACTGAAAATGCCGTTCTGTGTGTATTTGTCTAGTGCTTCAGTTGTTTATGGTCTGAGAGCTAATTCAGTACCATTTACACCTTCATGGAAGGGCCAAATCAGGAACAAGAAAGAACCAATATAGATAGTGATACTAACAGGTCATAACCACTGAATAAAATAGAATCTATAAGTCTATTGTGGTGCAAGTAACAGAAATAAATGGGGAGGAAAAGTTTTCCCCTAAGTACCATGCTAACAAATAGATACGCAAAGGATGATAGAAAATCTAGCAACAATTCAGTTAAGAAACATCATTAATTGATAAAACTTATAATAAATATCTTAGAAGGAATGGGATCTTTGCATAGTTACCAAGTACCTTCCCCACAAAATACCTATTAATGACAAAAGAAGAACAAAGAATTTTACAGTGGAGAAACTTGACAGACACCAATAATGGGACAAATCAAAATTTTCTACCACCTGATAAGGTATGTTAAAGACTGAATTCTTGTGTCTTCCCAAATTCATATTGAAATGTTTACCCCCAATGTGGGGGCCAGTGAGGAGATGCTCAAGTCTAAATTAAGTCACAGTGTGAAGCCTTACCCCACAAGGGCTAATGACCTTACGAGAGAAAGAAGAGACTGTGGAGATCTTTCTGTCTTCCCAAGCTTGCCCAGAAAAGATGCCATGTGTGAGCCTAGTGAAGAAGTGACTACCCATAAGCTGGAAAGGGTGCCCTTTCCAGAAACTGAATGGCTGGCTCCTTGGTCATTTGGGGTCAGACCTTTGTGTTTCCTAACAAATGCACACGAGGCTATTAGTTTTCCTCTGAGCACAAATTTACCTGCATCTCCCAAGATTTGATATGTAATGTTTTCATTAAAATTTTATTTTACATATTTTTCATTTTCCCTTATGATTTTTCTCACTAACCCATAAATTATTTAGAAGTTTTTCTTTATACTTAATATGTCCAAATGCATAGGGAATAGCTGTCTTTTGTCGTTGATATTCCAATTTCATTCATTTTGGTCAGAGGATGTGGTTGGTATAATGGCTATTGTTCGGGATGTGCTACAACCTGCCTTAATGATCCAACACGTTAATATTTATGATTGCTCTGAAATAATGTGTGCTCTCTGAGGAGCACATTTCTTCAGTAAGCCCACCTTATTTGAGGATCTGTTACATGCTGTTCTAACCAAGCACGGTCAGAAAAAATAAATAAAATAAAAAGAAATTTCAAAAACAAAAAATTTAAACACACACACACATCCCACTGCTCAGCGGATGCTGATCAGCTCTTGGTCAGTTCCAAGTGATGGCCAGTTGTGTTTAAGTCATTGTGTGATCTGCTAAGTGTTTTCCTGTCCTTAATTTTGTGAAACATTACCTCCCAAGAGCAAATGGTGCCCCAAAAGCAAGGTAAAAGTAAATGTGTTTAATCGAAGAGATCAAGTGGAAATTTTAGGTTTGTTGAAAGGTGGCATGTCATTAGCAGAAATTGGGCAGCATTGTGGGAAAATGGATCCAGCATCCGCAGTGCACCAGTGGGCACTATGCATCCTAAGCGTATGTGGTGTTTTTCAATGAAGGTCTTTGTTAGACCATAAACACATGGATTCCAAGGGTCTACTGTATATATTCTCTGCCAGATCAGACTTTTTTTCTATATTCTTACTTACTCTTTGTTTGATCAATCCATTTCTGGGAAATCATAGAATATTAAAACACACTATTATTGCAGATTTAATCAATTACATCTTATCATGTTGGTAGTTACTGCTTTTGATAGTTGGAGTCTGTATAGTTATATATGCACAGGTTGAGTTTTTGTATGTCATCTTAATAGATTATTGTTTTTAGTCAATGTAAAATGGTGTCTAAGATCAGCATCTAATTGTGGAATTTAAAAAGTCTTTTGAAAACTCTCAACTATTATTACTTTAAACCCCAGCTTTACCTCCTTTTCCCGTCTCTTCACATATGTGGGAGCTTCATTTTCTTCTTCTGTATTTGTTAAGTTCTCTTGCATATTTTCTACTCCACTAACTTTCATCTTGTTAGACATATGTTGAAGCTACTCATTCCACAATTTGTACCTACTTCTCTCATCATTGCTCTTCATTTCACATTTGACATAAACTCCAGGTTTTCCATCCTGTTGGCAATGTGCAGAAACACCTCATTTGGACTGTGAGGTTTTCTAAGCTCCCCTGTATGTTTTTTCCATGCCTGTGTATCTCCCATTCTATGTGCTAGAGTGTAGTAGACTCTCGTCTTTCTGTTCATGCTTCCAATCCATTTGTTCTTTTTTTTGTGTCTGGCTGATCACTTATACATTCACTAAGAAGTTTTCTTTTTCATTTCAGTAACTTTCTTTTTCATTTCAATTCCTATTGTTTTGTTAGCTTTTTTTTTTTTTTTTTACCTTGGACACAGGAACTATGTCAATTGATTCTCGTTTGAAAGCATTTGTGTTTATACAAGGCTTTGATTTTGTTTAACTTTCTTCCTTTATTCTTGATCTTGACTGCATTCCTTTCTTACCCTTTGGTAGTCATTCCATAGTATAAAATATACAATATGTAAGGTGTCATTTGGGTGGCTTATCGCTAGGGACAAATCAGTAGTGGCAGAGGCTGGCTAGATGCTCTTTGATCTCATTTCTGCATCCTGAGCACTTCATTCTCTGACCTCCTTTGCAGCTAAGTTAAGGTCTGATGACTGTTTTTGACCAAGGAAACTTGGGTGAAAGGAAATCAAGGTGAAACTGTATGCATGGAGAAAGGATATGTAGGGGTGCTGGCTGATATGGGAAGGACTGAAGAGAGCAGCCAAGTGTCAATCAAAGTGCCTTGCAGTACCCTGACCAAAGCAGGACTGGCAAGTAATTTGTGGGACCCAGAACAAAATGAAAACATGGGGCCCTTTCAAAATTATTAAGAATTTCAATATGGCAACAGCAAGCATTAAACCAAGACTGGGGGTGGAGGGATATAGCTCAGTGGCAAAGCATTCAGCCCAGCATGCAAAAGACCCTGGATTCTATCCCCAACACCAGAAAAACATGAAGGAAGGACGGATAGAAGGGAGGAAGCGAGACAGAAAGAAAAAGAAAGGCAGTGGAGATGCCTTTAAGGGCAGGGCTGTGTGAAACTGTCCAGAAAGTCATTCACCTTCCCAAAACTATAATCTTGACCGCAGTGACATGGGATTGGGGGAATCATGGAACTATTGTTTCCTCAAAGGCACCATTGGCTCCTGCTATTCAGATCCCCACTGTGGTTCCTGTCTTTTCCACACCTGATTCTTTTTTCTCTGCCTTGCAATTCACCAGCCCTGCTCCACTGTCTTCCAGTTAGACCTCCAACTTAATTTAAGTAGAGCCACTGTCCAGTGGTTACATCAAAAACCCTAAATGAAGCCATGAGTAATTCCACTTGAGTCCTATAGGACAAGTGACAGGCACCTCCAAGGACTTTCACGACCATTTGAAAGAGATGACTGCAAAGTGCACAGTACAGACTTCCACCTGCACTAAAGCTTATTAATTAAATTTTTCTTTCCTCCCCCTACCCCATCTCTTCAGCAGAAAAACTCCAGGCTCTTATTGTTCTAGACAAAAGCATTTCCATCCTAGAAATAGGTCTAGAAGTCAAGTTTCTCAAACCTGCCAGGTTTTGTGAGAACCTCCCTCGGCCGGGGAAGGTGAGGGGGAGTTTGGTGCACTTTCAGCCAATCCCCCTCTCTGAGCAGATCAGACTTCCTGAGGGAATTCACTCCCTACAATGTGGTCCCTGACAGTCAGTCCAGCACAGCCTTCTAATTGGGAAGTCAAGAGGACCAGAGTATAACTGCAGAGTCTATGGTGGAAGCCAGCCCCAGCCACTCAGTGCCCGCCTCTCAGGATTTGGATCTTGAGCAATCCCATGTGGGGACCTAGAGGGCTTTCAGTGCAGAGCAGCAGCAGAAGAGAGGACCCTGGAGCAGTGCTTCCCCTGCATGACTGCTCTGTGCTGCCTGCTCCAGGCATGGCCCCTCCTTGGGTTCTTAGCTTCTGCCATTCCTTGTTTGTTCTCAAGGCTTCTGTCCATTGTAGGAGTCCCCATGTAACATCCTCCCACCACATCCCCCTGGGTTGATGTTAATCACGTTAGGTTTTTTCTTGCAAGCAAGACCTCAAATTACTATGGGGAGTTCTTCTTCCAGAAGAACCAAACATCAGGAGCCAAAACTGAGCAGTGCCTGCAAAAGGATTGCCTGTTCCCCAGGAACGGGGAGCAGAGCCCAGAGTCAGCTGCTATGTGGGACCAGGGCAGGCCCCAAGAAGAAGAATCCCACAGCCCAAACCAGGCAAGCTCATTGGACCCCGCTGGAATAGGCTTTATGGTCTTCAGAAAAGGAAAGGACACCTCCCGGAGTTATGTGACATGCCAGCCAGTGGGAAAGCTGGGAATTGAAACAACAACCTTCTAAGACATTATACTTGTTTTTACAGCCAAAGGGCACAGGTTACCAGGTGAAAAGAAACTCACCTAGAACACAGCAACCAAGTGCCGGGTGCTGCCCTTGGGCTAGTGTGGCCTCTGCCCTGAGTCACTTAATCCAAACTTTCTCTCTAATCACTGTGCTGTTATTGTTATGCTTCAAATCTAATAACAAGACACAGAAATCTACAGCACTACAGTGGCCGAGCACACTGGGACCATTCCAAGCCGTTAGGAGCTCCCACACATGGAGCTGATCCCATGGAAGTCAGGGGCAGGCCATAAAACTTCCAGATTGTAACAAAATTGAAGGATCGGTTTTAAAAAACACAACAGGTGAACTTGAAGCGGAAAAAGACAGGATTTCGACTCCCTATTAAATGCAGCAATCATTTTAAAAGTCAGAAGAACAAAAGAGTATGTGAGGAAGGGGCAGAGTCCAGGCATTTAAAGTCACCAGTGCACAAGGAAACTAAAGAGCCGGCGCACGGTGAGTCACGTCTGATTTTCTAAATTCCCTGCAGGCAATGCCTGTCCCCTCACACACAGCACCCCTCGTCCCGCTCTTGGGACATGCCTTCCATTTTACAGAATAAGATCTAGGCTTTAGATTCAGCGAGGCAAAGTCACCAGCACAGAGTTCTGAAGACAGAACTCAAAGTCAAGGATGCCAAGCCGGCCAGGCTGCCTGCAGGCCAGAAGGTGCGATGGATCACATCGCCCACACTTCTTCCGGTGGGCGATGACGGCCTCCGCTTCCCCCAGCCTCCTGGCAGCCTTTGAGGGGGCGCTCGGTCGACTCTTCCCGAGAATGAATGCTTTTCCTGGAAGGAAGCCTCAAGCCCACAGCCAGAAGAGCTGGGTTCGAGTCTGTTAGACACGTGACATCATTGCCAGGTTCCCTCACCTGTCTGTGCAGGTGTGCATCCCTCCCTTTGGGGTCCTGGGGCCAGGCCACAGGTGGGACAGAAAGCTGTAAGGGCTAGGAGGACTGCCCTGAGTGTCAGCATCTTCACACCCTGTCTTGAAAGATTCTGATGGCCGCCATCTGGAGGGAGAGAGCCGGACCCAGGGCGGCAGGCCAAGAAACGCGCTGTTGCCGGAGCCTCCCGGGAGCCAGGCGACACCATGTGTCTGGGCATTATCATTTACACTGAGGAGTCGGGTAGTTAGAAAACAGGGCTGGTACCAAACATACCATCTGTGGCCAAGCTTTCCCTGCCCACTGCACCATATTGTGGAAGGCGCCGGCTGAAGGAAACAGCGTCCCGTGTCGCGCAGTGTTTGTTTGGTTTGGGGCTTTTGTTATTTTTTGTTTTTTGTTTTTTTTTAACAAATTCAAATGTGGTTTCCTCACTTCGCAAAGCAAGCTGAGTGGCCTCGCAGAGTCGCTGGAGGAAGAGAAGGATGGAGGCGACGTGGGATTCGTACACTGGCTCTGGCAGAGGAAACACCGGCCCCCCAGACACACGAGGGGTAATTTCCGTCAGGCACTTGGCTGAGCGCTGCATATCTCATATGTATCATATGTGTGGTTTCCGTGATTTGCACAACAACCTTAGGTACTAGATACTATTACTGTTCCATTACACAGACGTGGAAACGGCAGCACAGAGAGGTGGAGTAACTTGTCCATGACCACACAGCAAGCAAACGGTCGAGAGGCAAAGTAGGGAGCCGGGTTTAGTCCACTACCACCTGGCTTTTATCACCTTCTTAGCCTTGTCATTCAGCCACTCCCTTCACATGGCCCTGCTGAACTTTCTTCTGTGTGTACGCTGCATTGGAAACCATCCTCCTTATTAGCTGGTTCGTGTTCTGTCTCCCTAACCCAGTGTCATTTCCCAGGGTTCCTGCCTTGTTCACTGCTGAGCCCCAGCGTCCAGCGTCAGGCTGTGGGGACTCAGTGCTATCGTCTATAAGATGAGCCTCGGCGCTACGTCCATGTGGACTCTGTCCCCACCCCCAGAATTTAGCCCTGCCTTAGAAAAGTCAGTGTCCCTGGCTGTACCCACCCCCAGGTCACGGAGGAGCTACGCCCGACTCTGCTGCTGCTTGGCACATGACAGGTGTTTAATAAGTAGAAAGTTCTCATTCCCATTTCCGTCTCTCAGCCTCAGTTTCCCCATCTGGACTATGGCCCACTGTTCTTGAAAGTCCTGGCCAGCTCTCACACCCATGGCCCAACTCTTCCAGCTCTGAGACAGCCCTGGGCCAACCTGGGTCCCTGGCACCTGCAAAGGTGGTGAGAAAACATGTGACACTGTGACACTGCTGGGTAAGATAGGACTGAGGTGCCATTCCTGCTGCTTTGTCAGACAGAGTTGGGGTCTCCCCGGCGGTCACCGGAGGAGGAGTGACCCACGGAGGAGGCGCGATTATCTCACCCTGTGAAGTGGCTGCAGGAGGGGTTTGGAGAGTGAGCAGCAGGCAGGCTGTGCTTCGGGAGCACATGGTAAAATTTGGTGCAATTAGCAGCAAGGGAACACATATTACTACTATTATTATGTTTGCTTGGCACTCCAGTCCTGTCGCGGGCTGCCTTCTTTCTCTAATTTTTTTTTTAAAGAAGGAAAAAAAATTATTCTTTGGAAACTGAAGCAAAATAAAAATGCCAAGAATTAAAAATGCAAATTCATCCAAGATGTTTTCTGCCCAAGACAGCAATGGCCACATGGCTCGATAACATTTTAAATGTTAAAAAATGGGTAATTTTCAGTAAAAAAAAATCAAACTTGCCAGAGCCCCAGTTTAAACGAATCCCATATAGCAATTGGACACCCAGCCAATATTAGTGAACAGCAAGTCCTTTCTGAAGGTTATGTACCATTAAAATGAGAGAAAACACAGACTTCACATAGGCAGTCCTGGTCCTCGGGAATCCAGAAAATGGATTGGCTTAGCTGTGTGTGCATCCAGCTCAGCGATGGCTTTGAGCAGGGCCATTGACCACTTCACCTGGGCTGTCTCATCTGTACATTGACCACAAATCTAATCTACCTTTGGGCTTTTACTGAGATTAGCAATAAGGTTATAAAACAGTGTCTTCATCTGTTTCCATTGCTATAGCAGAACACCTGAGGCTGGATAATCTAGAAAAACAGGTTTGCTTTGGCTCATGCTCTGGAAGTGCAAGAGCATGGTACTAGCACCTGCTTGACTTCTGGTGATAGTCTCACGCTGCTTCAACTCTTCCATGACAGGAATCGGAAGAGCAAGTGGATGTCTGTGGAGGAGGTCTTGAGAGAAAAACCTATTAGCCCCTCTTAAAGGGGCTGATTGGCAACCAAAGTTGTTGTTGTTGTTGTTGTTGTTCTTCTTCTTCTTCTTCTTCTTCTTCTTCTTCTTCTTCTTCTTCTCCTCTTCCTCCTCCTCCTCCTCTTCTTCCTCCTTCCTCCTCTTCCTTCCTCCTCCCTCCTCTTCCTTCCTCCTCCTCCTTCCTCCTCCTTCTCCTCCTTCCTCCTTCTCCTCCTTCCTCCTCCTCTATTTTCTCTTCCCCCTTCTCCTTTTTGTGAGACAAGGTCTCACTCCATAGCCCAGGCTGGCCTAGAACTCCAGATCCTCCTGCCTCAGGAACTCAACGATCTTTCTGCCTCAGCATCCCAAGCACTAAGACTATAGACGTGTACCACAGCACCCAAATTCCAACATGAGTTTTAGTAAGGACGAACCAAATCCCAACCAGAGCCTCCTCTTCCTCCTCCAATAAATGTTTTCTCAATAAATGCTAAACAAATGTCTTGCTCACCAAAAACATCTTGCTACACAGAAACTTTTAAGGATAGGGATTAAATCTTTACTGTATTTCCCACCCCATCCCCAGTTATCCACAATGCCTCAAACAAAGGTCTGGCTCTTCACAGATGCTCAACAAGGACTTTGGTTATGACCACCTCCAGAGAGCTGGTAAATTCCAGTACGCTCTGGGCACCCATTGTGCTCAGCCCCCAACCATCTGAGAGGTCCAGGATCCAAGGACAAAACCCAGCACCTGCTTCTCCTGTCATTCCTGCCATTCAGTTTATTCTGCCAAGTGGTAGGTGGGGAGGCACACAGGACTTACCAGCAAGCTACCTGCACTCAGCTCCCTCTGCCTCTAACTAACCATGGGACCTTGGGAAAGACACTAAACCACCCCATGCCTCAGTCTAACCATCTGTAAAATGGGAGTGGCATAGGTGCTACCAGCAGGGCATCAGTAAGGATGATTCACAGGAAGCTGTCAACACTGCCTGACCCACATTCAGTGCTCAGAAAAGGAGACTGCTGTAGACCTTGTCTTCATGAGTTCCTCAGTGTGCCACTGCCCTGGTGTCCCCTGATCCAAACTGCATCTTGCATCCAGTCAAGATGCTCTCCCTAGACCACTAGGAGGACACGAGCCAGAATGCTTGTGGGATCAGCCCTTGCATGCTCCATGCAGGTCAGGGCACCACCAGAGGCTCAACCAGTGCCTTCTCACCTCAGTGTGGCCTCCCAACCCCTTAGGTCAGACCTGCCCACTCCTGTGCCTGGAACTCTCTACCCTGCCCGTCCACCTACCTAGAACCCAAACTGGCCCTTCCCTTGCCCTGCAAGGCCCTCTGTGTTCTGGGCCTGTGACCTCCTGACCCCATTTTCCACCAACCTCTACTTCAGGTCCCTCCCCACCCTTTTACAGCACGCCCTTTAAACCCCAATGCCAGCCCTACTCGTAGACCTGTACTCTAGCCCTTTCCAGACACCCCAAGGGCCCCTGATCACCCCCTGGAGGCTTTCCCTGACCACCACCTCAGGGGGCACTGCAACAGCATCTGTGCCACTTTCCTTTTAGTGTCTCTTTTCCTTCTCTCCTCACTGACGTGGAACTCTGTGACGGCCAGGTCTATATGACCTGAGTTTCTTCAAAGACCACAGGTCTTGGGAGGTCTAGAAAACTGATCAACCCTGACACCAGGGTGCAGGCTCTCAGATGAGGGGGACTAGCCCTCATCCCACCAACACAAAATCCATCTCACCTGGGGAGTCAGAAGTGAACCTGCCTCCCTTCCTTCACCTTGTCCATGGTGTGTGGTCGGTACACGAAGGAAGCCAGACACACCAGGCAGAATCACAGGCCCCTTTGTCTTTCCTCCTCTGCCCCTACAAAATGTCCCCACTGGGAAGAACTATCTCATCCCTGACCTGGGCTACCTCAGACCACCCTGATGCCTCATGGCTTAGATGACATGAAGTCACCAAACACTGTCACCTCAGCAATGGAAAGTGCCTTGGGCCTTTCCTGCCTCCTCCAGGGTCTGCCATCAGAACCCAGGAGCTTAGAGGAGAGAGAGATGGGATGAGGAGGGGACATTGTTACCTGCATGGTGCTGCCAGAGCCTGTGCAAAGCCAAGTCTGCTACTCCCTTCCTGTAGAGGGTCACTCCCTGGAGGTCTCCCTGATGGGTTGGCGCATCCCTCAGCAGGCCGGTCACTCCCTCCAGGGATCCAGGAATCCTGATGCTCCAGCTTCTCCCTGACACTCTCTCAGGCAGGAGCTGGCCACCAGGACAGGCCTCTGTCTGTGTAGGACCCACTATGGTTTCCTGGGACACACATGCGTGTCCTTGGCCCTGGTCTCTGGAGGGAGTGCAGGCTAGCTCCACACAGCCAGCATGGCTTTGGCTCCTCCAAAAGCTATCACACAGTTTTTGCTTCTTGCAGATGGGAGCTAGACAGCAGGTCCCACGGGTCTACTCTGCCAGGGACAGGCATGAAGTGTCTATCACTGACCTTGAGATGGGGGGGCGTCTCATCATGCCCTCATGTGGTAGGGGAAAGGCTGAATATGGCTTTTCCTAAGGAATCTGCCCCCACCATTTTTCCCTTGGTCCCCCCACAAACATTACTTTTCACACTGTCATTGTGTCTTTTATAAAACCTGGGCCAATGTGAAACATGCATCTCATTCTGGGACTTCACATGGAGGGTGAGATCGTTTAGATCCTAATGCTTTCTCTCAAACCTCTGATGTCACAACCCGTGTCCAGCTTTTTATCAGGTGGCATATTTCTTTGGAAAAGAAGGAAGGGAGGGGAGGGGAAGGAAGGGAAGGGAAGAAAAAAGGAAAAGGAAGGAAAGGGAAGAGAAAGGAAGAAAAGGGAAAAAGAAGGAAGGGAAAGGAAAGAAAAGAAAAGGAAAAAGGAGGGAGGGAGGAAGAAAGGAGAGGGAGTGAGAGGATAAGAACTTTATGACACAAATGAGAGAAAATTTTTGCAAATTTTGTGAAGTTAAAATAAGATATTTTGGAGAAGTGGAACAATGACAAAGGCCCATTGGTCCCCACTTGGAAACTTGTCTTCAATGAGTGGGAACTGGAACTACCATAAAGCCCACTTTGCAGTCCCCTCCTGCTGTCCCCCCCACCCTGTTAGCTACAGAGTTCCCATGGAAACAGCCACCATTCCTGGGTCCCTCTGGTGGGCACTGATTTGTTGTGCGTGATCCCTTTATAATCGCTGTGATGATTCCCACATTACAGATGAAGAAGTTAAAGAGTGGGAATGGTTTTCCCAAAGCCACACAGCTATTAAGAGAGGGGCAGAGACTCAAACCCATAGTGGCAGAGTCCAAGACTGGTGCTCTTGCCCCTCCTCTATCCTTGCCTCTGGGGACAGGGCCAACAGGCCTAGGGTACCTGCAGTGAGGCTCCTATTTTCTAGCAGATGTATCTTGGATAGTGCTTTGTTAGGAGCCCATGGTGAGAAGGAGCCAACGAACTTCACCCTGTGCCCTCCTGTTCCTCCCGCCGCCCCCCCCCCACCTGCCCCAGACCCCACTATGAGCATCTCCCACTGATGGACCTGCCCGCCAGACTCCTTGTCAGGCTAGGCCACAGGGAGGAATAAGAGGGCCCACAGTGAAGTTTAGTAGCTGGTGGACTGGTTAGTTGGTTCATCGGTAAGTTGGTTGATTGATCGGTTTGTTAGTTGGTAAGTTGGTTGGTAATTTGGCTGGTGTGTTGTTTGGTTGGAAACCATGTTGGTTAAGTAGGTTTATTGGTTGGTTAGTTTGTAAGTTGATTGGTTGGTTGGTAAGATAGTGGGTATGTTGGTTGGGTGGCTCCTAGGTTGGTTGGTCGGTTTGTTAGTTAGTAAGGTGATTTTAGATTGGTTGGTTGATTGCTTGGTTAGTTATTTGGTCAGTCTGGTAGGTAGTAGAATGGTTGGTTAGTAGGTTGGCTGGTTGTTTTGCTTTGAATCACTGCCATTGAGTACAGTGTCATGTATGCAGTATCCTACAATAAACATCTCACATGCACATTACTTGATTTGATTCTTCAACATCTCAGTGCCCCAGGGAAGGAGAGAAATCATACCTTCCAAGTTGTAGAAAAGGAAACCCAGATCCAGAGAAGGATAGAAACTCATCCTCAGTTCCTAAATCAAGAAGGGGAGCAGACACCCTAGCCTCAGCCCCTGTGCCCAACCTGGTGTTCCACCTACTTCTGTGTATTAAATTCTGATGCCCCACAGGACCCAGATAGCTAGCCAGGAAAAAGGGACAGAGACACACTACAGGGACTGTCCACTTCATGATCAACTACAAATTCCAAGGTCCAAGGATCTGCCAGGCCAGGCTACCCTCTGAGCTATGTCTCTTGTTTTGTGGTCCAGGACCCCCAAGACCCATTTGTAAGAACTGCCTGGCAGGTATACAAATCATCAGCAACCAGAGCAGAGGAAAAGCAAACAGGGCAAGGAAAATTCAGGAAGGGCTGCCAAGCCTGCACCACACAGGAGGCAGGCACAGTCCACACAACCAGCAGAGCCTGCCACAGGGGGCCACACATGCGGCCTGACAGGCCAGGGCAGAGGGCGGCCAGAAGGGAAGCACACAGCAAGCCCCAGCAGATCCCAGAGCTCTACGCCCACCATGCTGAATAGCCCTGACTCCTCCCAGAACATTCTAGGGCATAACTGGAGGTGCACACTGCTTTGAATTATTTGTACAGGTTGTGGATTCAGCCAGACCAGCCAGGGTTCAAATCCAGTAAGTCAGGGGCAGAGCCAGGCCTAGAACTCAGGAGTCCCTGGGCCTCTGCTGCTGCCCCCAGTCTGCACTCAGGCTGACTATCACAGAGCTCTTACTTCTGATGAATAAGAGGAAACCCTTTATGGCCAAGACAAGAAAAAAAAAAATAAAAAGAAGAAGAGGGAAAATAGCATGTTTGCTCCTATTACTAATTGTGCGGCCTTTGGGTTTTCTTAGTCTGTATTTTTGGTCCACTGGTTTTACATAAGTATATTACGTAAGTATATTACACTCACACCACTC
This sequence comes from Castor canadensis, assembly GCF_047511655.1. Lineage (NCBI taxonomy): Eukaryota > Metazoa > Chordata > Mammalia > Rodentia > Castoridae > Castor > Castor canadensis. The sequence continues at coordinate 10,992,471 of NC_133388.1, read as the reverse complement.
TACAAATTCAGTTAGCAGTGTCCTCACACACTGCTGTGCTGCACAGTGCCAGTGGCACTGAAAGACTTCACGTTTAAATGAGCCTGAGCCTCTGAGTTGATTACCTCCTGTCACCAGGAGGTCCCTCCAACACTACCACCCAGAAGCACGCTGTTTAGCCCCACCTCCTCTCACATGAAGCTGAGTGAGCTTCAAAGGCCACTGGCCTCCTGTCTTCCCCCTGCCCCTGCCTGCAATGTGTTCCCAGGGATGTCACTCCTTGACCCCACTGGGGAGCTCTTGCCTCCGGTCAGTTCTGGTCTCTGTTCTTCCAACCAACTGGTTAGAGGGCCTTGAGCACACCATTCAACACATGGAACTTCGTGGGAACAGTTGCACAGGGCCCTTTGTAGCTCCCCCAGCTTCTAGGGATGTTTTAGCTCACAACTGGGCCCTAGGGCAATAATGAAAGGTAACACTTTTTAGGGTTCACGGTGAACCAGTCACTTTTTCACATACTTTCCATTTGTTACCTCATACAGTCCTGGCAGCCTTCTTCCATGGTTAGCTCTGTATTACCATCCCTGGAGAAACTGAGGCTCAGGATTGCACAGCTGGTAGAAGGAGGATTGGGGTGTTAGCCCAGGTAGTCTGGTGGTGACATCCATGTCCTTGGTCACTTCACTGCATACCTAAAGGGAGAGATGGTGTACGTGACCAGTGTTGTTGCTACTGCTAAAGCGGGAGGTGCTGACATGGTAGCTCTCGGTCACGTTTTGATATTCTACCTCTGATTGTAATGAAGGAGGCCAGGCTGTTTATCCTTAAGTGCATGGGACAATCTGGCACACTGCCTCTGAAGCTTGATGGACAAGTAAAAGGAAGAGAAACCTGAGCTCACAAAATCAACTTTTAAGAAGCCGTTTCTCAACGTGAAAACGATCAACAAGACCTCCAGTGATGGATTGCTCCCACTGCCGGGCCCTTGCCAAGCCCAGCCACCCAGCTAGCAGGACACACACGTGCGCACACACACGCGCACTGTTGCAACTTGCCCTCCTCTTTCACTCTCCACTGCCCTCATCCCAGGATAGGAAACTAATCCTTTGCCCCTTTCTTCCCAGCACGCCAGCTAGGAATGCCAGGGCTGCTCCAAGGAGGGGAGAATTCACTAACTCCAGTCCGTTCCAAGACAAACAGAGAGCTCACATTGCCTGTCTCCAATGGCCTGTGAAAGCAAGATGTGTGTTCTCTCACACCCTGTGTTTGCATGTGTGTGTATGCACGCACTGGTGTATGTGCGCCCATGTGTATGCCAGTATGTGTGTGTAGTGTGTGTGAGTGTGAGTGTGATGTGACCTACCAGGGATATTCCACACAGAACATCAGTGCAAAGAACTCGAGGCCAAGCCAGGCACTGGTGGCTCACACCTGTAATCCTAGCTACTTGGGAGGCTGAGATCAGGAGGGATGGCGGTTCAAGACTCCATCTACAAAATAACCAGAGCAAAATGGACTGGAGCTGTGGCTCAAGCTGTAGAGCACCTGCTTTGCAAGCAAAAAGCCTTAAGTTCAAACCCCAGTCCCACCAAAAAAAAAAAAAAAACTGAAGACCAGGTTTAAACATGCTGAAAAAAAAAATGCTTTTTGAGTGAATTCCCAGGGAAATTCCCTGTCCTCTCATTTCTTCCTGTTCATTCCAAAACTTAGAAAGTGCTGAGTCCCTCCCAGCTGTTTGTGACTAAGGAGGAAAATTTTAATGGGAAGAGATGCCAAAGATTAAATGGCTATGACGACAGCCCTAGTCCTGGCTGCATCAGTCCTGTCAACCACTTGGTATTGATAAGATCACTGGATTTCAGAGCTGGAAGAAGCAAAGAGACCATGAGGTCAAGCCCACTCATCCCACAGATGAGGACACCTGGGGGAGAGAAAGGTTGGGAACTTTCAGCCTTTCAAATGCCTTCCTATTGCTGTCCTTCCAAACCCCGTGACAGTCCTGTGACACTGATGAGCATCTCTGCTCCCCATGACCTTGGCAGCCCATGCAGGTGCAGGGGGAGCCCCAGCCCAGGCCCACTGACTCCTGGTCCAGTGCTCTTCCAACTCAGCTCCTGCCGGGGACTTGGCCGTGCCTCCCTGCGCGGCACAGCACCGGTGTTGATTTTGGCCTTGTGGGCCTTGGGAGGGAGAAGAGAGGATGTTTTGGACTGGGTGGCTTCTATGGCTGATTGGCTGTTGGATTCAGCCTGTGAGCTGAGGACCTGCCTGAAAACTGCAATCAGTGTCCTGTTGAACCCTTCTTTCCAAGTGGTTCTGTGGCTAAATCTGTGGTCAGATGAGGCTGAATGGTCCTGCTTCGTGCCCATCCCCAGCTCTGTCTCTGGCCTTCTCCACTCCCACACCTTGTCATCCCTACTCTCTGCCTCACACAGCTTTCTCTGTGGACCTCCCCCTGCCTCTGAGGCAGCCTCCATTCCTGCTACAGATTTTCTGCTCTCTGAGACTCTCTTCACTCTGTCTCTGCTGCTGGCTTTCCTCTTTATCTTTCCAGGTCTCTCTTCCCTGGATCATTTCTCCTCTGCATGTTTCTTTGTTCTACCAACAGAGGTCAAGAGGTCAGCAGCCTCAGCTTCAGAGCCAGGCTCCACCTGTCCTCACCTCGGGCTGCAGGTAAATAATTTACCTTCCCAGTCCAGGTTTCCTGCTCTGTAAACTCAGGCTAATAAGACCTATCTCACTGGATTCTGAAGAAGGTCAATGAGGTAACAGACACCAAAGAAGCAAGACGCAATGATGGGCGCAACTGTAGAGGGTAGGGGCTCTGAGGACAGAAATGAGCAAACCAGGCCTTTGGCTGGAAACTGTGCTCCACCCAGGGACCTCCAGTCTCTTCCTTCTCCTGCTGTCCTTGTCTCTTTGTTAGAGTCAGGATAAGTGCCAAGTTCTCTCCCTTTGCTCCTTATCCCTCTTCCCAAGACAGAGTCATCTTAGAGCCCATTCAGCAAAAAGATAAACCAGCAGAGAATTCTAGAAATAAATCCTTTACCAAGGGAAAGAAGAGGCCTTCTTTGCCTACAAAATTGGCAAAGTTAAAGAAGACATGGCAGCACCAGCCTAGGAATCAGTGCAGTGGTATGCAGACCCCAGGTTGCTGATGGGATGAAACAGCAAGGATAGGCACCACAGGGTGCCTAATCCAGGCATATTCAAATAAGTGAATGTGACAATGACAACAAAATGAGTATTACAACAATATTTTCATAAACATCATAATATTTTTTATTGAAATCAAAACAAATATTACAAAATTATTTTTTTCAATGGTTATTAAAGAAAATTTATGTGGCACTGTTAGACTTTGTCCTGAGCACAGAAAGGTTAAGTAGTCCATCCAGGGACACATAGCTAATAAGGAACAGAGCTGGAATTCAAGCACATAAAATTATAAAAGTATATAAAATATATATTATATTAACATAGCATATGTAAGAACGTGTAGCACATATAACATATCTAATATTTTATATAACATGATAGTTAATAATTTTATATAATGTATATAAATTTATATGTGAGAATACATAGTTGATAAACTTCATATAGTTTATATCACTTATACATGAAATATTTAAAGCCCATAGAAATTTACAGATGAGAACATTGTAACAATATGAACATCCCAGAGATGTCCCTTATGACCTTCAGAAGTAGTGAGTGTCCCATTGTGGGAAGTGTGCAGGCAGAGGCTGCAGGGCTGTGCTGAAGCAGCTAAGAAGGAGAGGCTTGCCCAGAGAGAGACAAAGTGCAAAGAACTGTGCTCTGAGGTCGTGGTTCTCATGCTCTCTGGCTGTCCAGCTGGGGTGAGCTGGGAGGAAGCCAGCTCACTTGTCCCCTTGCAAGGTGGGTGGTCTGGGCACTTCGGATGCCTTGTCTCTCTCTTATCACCTTTGGCATTCCCACTCCAAACTCCCTGCTCAGCTGGGACAACAGCCAGGCACAAGTTCATCCCCACGGAATTGGTAGACAGTAACGGGAATGGGGCTGAAGGCAAGGAAGCTGACAGGAGTGGTGAAGATGCTGAGGACTGCCCCTTCCTCTTGTCTGCCTCTGTCCCTGGTTGCAAATCTAGGGAGATGTTCAAATCAGAACTTTACCTTCCTCACAGAGCCCCTTAGACCATATCCCTTAGCCTCTCTGGGCCTCACTTGCTCTGTGAGAAATGCAAGCTTAGACCAGAGATTGGCCACAGACCACCCATGTCAGAACAAGCCCACAACAAAACAGATGCTCTGGACTTTGGGATCGGTGTCTTAGACACAGTAGACTAATACTGGAGAGCTGCTGCTCCAGATAGTGGCCCTAGAAATGCCCAATTTCTCTTTCATCCTTTAGGAACCATAAAAGACTAGGGCCCTGGACTTGTTCCCATTAAAGATGGAGAAACAAAGGTCCAGGGAGGCTGTATCACTTGGTGGCTGGTTACCTACTTCTCTTTGATTCCAGCTCAGTACATTCCCCACCCCCACTTTTTCTTTTCCGTACAAAAATAATTCTAATAAGGTCGTGACTCAGAAGCTCTCTTCTCCAGCCACAGGGCAGGCCCCCAGCTCCGCTCAGATCTGTTAGCTTTTTAACCCCATCCTAGAGGATTTGTGGTCACAGTTCTTCCTCTATTCTTAGTGTTCTGAAGGTGACAGAGGAAGACAGAGCCCCTGGTGCATGTGTGTCCTCCTCCCTTGCTCCCATCAGAGATCAGAGTCCCCATTTGTTCCTGTAAGAAAGAGCCAGCATGGGGTCACAGTGTTGAGCTGGGGAGGGTGGGCAGTGGCAATGCTTTTTGAGAAAGGCCATCAAAGAGTGAAGCCACCCTCTATTTCCTCCCAAAGCACTTCCTTATTTGGGAGCACCTGACATGATCATGGCTCCATGTGCATGAGGAGTTCTTGGGGGGGAAAAGGGACTTGTCACATTTCTGCCACAAGACTGTGTTCACACCGAGAACAAGGGAGATGCCAGCACTGGCCTTGGCCGTCACCAGAAGTGGCAGCTGAGTTGAAGAATTTCTTCCCCTCAGCACATTTTCCCTACGTCCTCGGAACTACTCTCTAGGGAAAGCGGATCTCCCTGTCACCAGCTCGGCCTCCTGGCCCGCCCTCTGTGCGAAGGACTTCAGTTAAAAACAGGTCCTGTTCCTGCTGCAGGTTTCAAGGATGACAGTCTCCTCTCCGGGTGAGAACAGGGGAGCCAGGGCCAACTATTACAAAACAGGCTTCTTGGAAGGAGGCCTGTAAGGGTGGGAGGGAGACCCACAGTCAAGCTAGGACAGTGTTTCCCAGGAGGAGCCAACCAAGACTCCATCTGATTCCAATCAAGGAAGGACACCCGGCTGTCAGCCACCCCACCTCCCAACCAGAGCCAGCGACATCCACATGTCTGTGAAACATCCTCTGTTCTCAGGTATCCTGAATCTTCCCACTGGAACCTTTTCTTGTCCTTGGCGCACACCTGAAGTGAGCACCCACCCTCGCTATTCTCCAAGGCCAGTTATGATTGCTCAAGCCACTCACACATGGAATTAGTTTGCAGAGTATTTGGTAGTGCTGGTGGTTTTGAATGTGGAGTGATAAAACAGCGTAGGCCCTAAGCTACTCCTGGGCTGTTGTTCCTGAGGGGACATTTCACGGTGTTACACAGGAAGTGGTATGGCCCTGTCTATACTCAGTATAGGGTTTGGTGGCCAACGTGAACTCCTAGCAGGAAGTCAAATGCCTCATTCTGTCAAGAGGAGAGTTTAAACACCACTGACCTGAGGCAGCAGAAGGAAAGTCTCCAGGTTTAGGGAATAAGGCCTTCAGGAACAAGAGGCAGGGAGCTGCAGCAACACTCAGCCGCATAGCCTGACCCGAAATACTATGTGCACAAGGGCAAAAAGCAAAGAGGACTCAGTAAGGGAGCTTTAGGGCACAAAGTCCTAAAAATGCAGACCCAGGCAAGCTGCTCAGGTCAAAGCCACCAGAGCTGATCTGTCGGACCTGTAGCTGTTTCTGTAGGCCACACCTGCTCCTCAGAGGGACAGACAGGGCTCTAAATGGAGTCCCCTAGTCCCCTGGAGAGCCCTTTGTAACTGCAGGGCATTCTTGTTAAGCATGGGGTTTGGTCAAATTCTACCTATCCGCACACCACATTTGCCAAGTCCAAGTCCCCCATACATGGAGCTAGCAGGTCCCACCTGACAAGTCATGATTCACACCACATCAGGCAAAGCCAAATAAGCAAGCCTTTAGAGAGCTCCAGATGAATGGCCTGCATGGCATACCTCTGTGCCCACTCCATCTGATCACCTGAACACTGCTGCTCACAGAACACTCTCCACTGGAGTGGGGACCTCAGACTGTGTCCTTTCTCTGCCTCACAGTCTGCCCCATGTGGGTCCACCCCATTTGTATGGCATGGCCCAGTTAAAGCAAAGCCCTGGCTAAGGGAAGATCAGGGTAACAAGGACTCAGCCCTACATCACCTGGCCAAGAGGTGACCCAAATCTTCCAGACAAGCTTCTGTGTGGCATGTTCTTCCACCACTAAAGACGCCTAGGTCCTAGGCTTTATCTGCTCCCTGCTGATGACCCTTCTCGCTTTGGTGCACCATCCTCAGCAGGGCTCCCTTCTGCTCTGAAGTAAGCTGGCCTTGAAGGTCAAGAGGATGTCAGTGGGGACAAATGGAGCCTGGGGTTTTAGGCCACAACCCTTGACATCCTGGGGATCTCCAAAGGCTTCAGAAGTGAAGAGGAGCCCTGTGTGTGAATGTGCCTATGTCCATTTTCCTGGAGAACACTCTCAAAGTGTTCTGTCCCCCAAAAGGCTCAAGCAGAAGCTAGATTTAAGGACAAGGGAGGAGTTGGAGGTCTTTGTTGACTGGCTCAATAATTCAGCGTTATTTGTGGAAGGTAGACTTGTACCAGGCCCCACACAGTGTGCTGACACACAGTGGTGATTAAAAACTGTCCTGTGTCCTTACAGTCTCTGGAGGGGGGGGGGGCGTGAAATATTATTGCCTTATATTGATAAATGTAAGACAGTGGCTGTGCCAGAGATGGGTACAGGAGGGAGTTCACAGAGTGAGCTCCAAGCAGCCCGCTAGGGTGAGGCGGGCAGAGGTGCCAGGACCTGAGTGTAGACGTGTGACAGACTGTTGCTACAGCCAAGAACCTGGAGTGGTGGCTTGGAGTGCGGCCTTCAGAGGGTTTGGTGTAAGGAGAGAGTGGACAGAGAGGCCAGCAGGAAGGCCAGGACAGAGCTATGGAGAAAGAAGAACATCTGCCATGGTGGCATGGAGAATTCACCTCATGAGGTCCTGCTCCTGTTTCACAGGGGCCTCCATCTCCTGAGTATCCCTGAGGGGAACCCCCACTGTAAATGAGGAACTCATCACCAGCCCTGGAAGCCTGCTCCGTCCTCCAGCATCTGATGATCTGTGAGCTCTTGGGTGGGGGCTCCATTAGCAGGATGCCAAGCGTATGAGGCCCATCTTTGGGGGAAGGTGGCTGTGGCCCCATCAGTGACACTATAGGACCCTTCCTTACCTGGTGCCTGGAGGGTGACAGACTCTGTATTTTGCACCAAACCTTGCCTTAAAACCACAGAATGGAAGATCAGTACAGAGTTCGAGAAGTTGACAGTTCCAGGTAGAGGGCTGTGAACCATAGTTGAGCACGTGTAGCTGTTTCCAATGGACACAGCCCGGAGGTGGAAGCAGGACTTTTAGTTCAAAAACACAGCCCCCATCGGTTACCCAGGAATAATTTCCCATTAGAACAACTAAATGCCAGTGTGCTGCTCTCGCCACATGAAACGAGCAAACTTTTATGATTCAGAGGGAGGAATAAATCGCTTTAAGTATGACGTGTAACAAACAGCTGTGCTCTGCCAGAGTGCCCTCAAAAACCCATTTTAAATAAACACCTATAGGGTATTAGAATGGTTTCCCTGGAAAGGCTCTGAGGGATTAAAACCCAGTGAATGGGGCTGGGTGTAGTTCAGGGGTAAAGTGCATGCATGAGGTCCCGGGTTCAATGCCCAGCACCAAAAATAAATTGATTAATGAAAAGCTGAGTCTGTGTACAATAAAGTCCCTTCCCCATCCTCACTCCTTCCCTCCTCCCCCAGCCAACAAAGCCAGGTCTCAAGTGTGGCTGTTCCCTTCTCCATTCTGCTCACTCCCATCCCTTCTTCCCAGCCCAAGGCCAAATCCCCATCTCTCTCCTGGACTGTGGCAGGCTCAGCCTTCTGCTCCAGGATTTCCTGGTTAGCAGAACCAACTTTACAACACACAGGGCCATTGCAGCATGGGTTCCCACTGCAGCATGGGTTCCCAGCTTGAGACCTACCAGGCCTCCTTGATGCCTTGGAGATCAAGTCCTGGGGAGCACCAGGGCCCAGGAGGAGCAGGAACTGGCTGAGGAGATGCATGTCTAAACAGCCCAAATAGCAATACCAAAAGATATGGCCTAGTGAATGGAGCAGGCCCACATGCAGGGGTGATTTCAAGGATCAACACATGGCTTCTGGGTGGCCCAGCCAGCTGGGATCCAGGTTCTCCCTCCCAGGCAGCCACAGGGCCCTGGGGCAGTGAAGGTCCACTGTCATATTCCCACTGCGTCCTCTGCCTGCACCCTAAAATTCTGTAGACTTGGACTGCATCCAATCTTCAGACAGCAGCCACCATCTTCAGGTGGCCTGGGGAGCATCAGGGGGCTTCACAGAGTCATGAAGTGGTAGACTTCACCAAAAGCTGAAGGACAGCTAGAATAAGCTGAAGAGACAAACAGGAAAGGTGTTCTAGACAGAAGGATCAAACCCAGAAAGACTGACGATGTGGTGCTGTGAGGGAGCAAAGAATGCTGGGTACTGCAAGGCTGGAGTGCAGAGCAGGGAGGTGGGGGCTGTACACAGTGGAGATGTCTGCTGCCTTGCTCAAGAAGGACCCTTCTCTGGCCATGGTCACACTGAGTCTGTGAGAGAAAGCAAGCTAGGGTGCATGGCCCCAGAGCTCCCAGCCTGAGTGGCGCCAATCAATTCCCAAGCCCTTCCCCCTCAGGAAGCCAGCCTGGCCTCGCTTGGAACAATCCCAAATCAATAATACATCTTAATCAAATAGTAGCAAATCTTTAATTGAAACCAATCACGAAATTGCCTTCTCCTCCCTTCCACAGAGCGTGCTTTTGATTAAGCAGACAGAAAACGGCATAATTTCCCACCCAGGGACTCGGGGTCCTACCCAGGCCCCCTTCTCTGCTCCACAGCTGGGGAAGATAAGCCCCATGTGGGGGCCTGTGGGCTCCCAGACAAGCCTGAGGTCCAAGGCTGGGCTGTGGGTGTGGGTTTCCCTGTGTGGTCCCTAGAACATGGAATGTACTTGAGGACACCTGAGATGAAGAAGAGGCTCCAGATGAGGCCTGGCTGGGATGGCCACCTGCAGGGAGGAGCTGTCCTTGGGCACCTGCCGGGCTAGTTGGATGCATGAGGAATGGCATGGCTGGAGGTGACTGTGGGTATCTGGGAGCGGGAGACTTTGGCCCTGGCTCTGCAACATAACTCACCCTAGAGACCTGAGCCTCTGCCACTGCCCAGCCTCAACATGCCTCCAGGAGCCTCACCCCCCTGACATCCTCTGGGGCCTGACCACAAGAGGATCCATCATGCCACCTCACAGAAAGAGGTCTCGCCAAGCCAACAAGCATTCTTTCCAGCATCTTGTCACCCGCAAGTCTGCTGGGGACCCCCTGAATCTTGTCTCTGATGGTCAGTGCCCCTTCCAATCCTTGGAGTAAATCATGTTAGTTGTCCACATGACACTCTCTCCCCAACTCCTCCTCCAGGTTGGAGAACTCTCCAACTTCATGTGTTACTTGTAGGTCAGTCATTGAACCTGTCCCTCATCCATCACAGAGCCACACTGACAGTCGAGTACCCCAATCTCTTGCCACAGTATTCTGTCAGGGATAAACATATGAACCAGGCAAGGACAGTCAGAGGCACCTGCCAAGCTGGCTAAGCTGCAAGGATATCTCCAGGGGCTGCCAACACTAGCTCACCCACTGGATAAAGCCAAGAGGACGCCCACAGAACAACAAGACTTGGGGGTAATAGGACATTTGACAATATTCTCCAGACCCTGGATCTAGCTGCACTTGAAGGCTTGATAGAGACAATAAAGTCCCTTTTAGTTAACTCATTTGAGTTGGTTCTGTCATTTCTCACTAAACAACTCCTAACCAACATGCCATCGAGGAAAAATGTCACAAAGATGTGTGAGTAGGAATGGCCCAATATCGTCACGCTTACAGGAAACTCCAGGGCCACTGTGAAGATGGGGACTCCTTTATAATACCAAAAAAAGGTCACAAAGCCCCACAAAAGAATTCCCACAACTTTGGTATCTCTTGACTGAGAAAAGACAGAGCAATTCATAAGCTTTTTAAAGGAATTTGGTTGTTTACACATCAATACTGTCTGAACATCGGAAAAGGGGGTCCTTCAAACTCCTCCAATGATCAGTCCTGAGGGGGTGTGGTAACACGCAGATGAGTGAGAAAACTCCCAGTATGTCCCAATGTGCGAGTTAGCTTTCGTCCCTGTGACAAACACCTGAGAAAACAACTCAAGGGAGAAAGATGTATTTTATCTCTCACTTTCAGAGGTTCCAGTCCCTAATCACTTGACTGAGCTAGTGGATGATGAGGCAGATTGTCACGGCAGGAAGCACGTGACCGAGCAAAGTGTGTCCCCTCTTGGTGGACAGGACACAGAGAGCAAAAGAGCAGAAAAGGGGCAAGGGACAAGCTATCACCCCCAAGGGCATGTCCCTAGTGACCTATTCCTCCACCTATGCCTACTACTGACAGATTCTACCTCCTTCCAAAAGGCAACCGGTGACCAAGATGGCTCTTACAACTTCGGCTGCTTACCACAGGCGCCTGGCCTGTGGGAGGGACTCAGTGTCCTTGATTTGGAGAGAACTGAGTAACAAATCCCTAAGCCAGGGAGTCAGCTATACAGTTTAAAAAAGAGAAAAGGAAAAATCCAATCCCCTGTCATAGAGATGAGGGCACAGAAGTGCAGAGAAGTGAGTGGACTTGTCTACAGCCACCCAGAAAGAAAGTGTCACAACCAGGATTCAGACTCAAGCCTGAGTCCAGAGAGCTGTGACTTTTCTTGCTGCCCTGACTCCTGAAATAGCAACATTTCCAACCTTAGATTTTAATCTTGAGGACATTTTAAAATGAGGGTGGTTGTTTTCCTCTTTACTTTGGGAGCTAGGAAGCTCAGAGTCAAATTTCTAGTAAGGATTAAAAAACAATATGGCAGTATCTCATGGCCTAACCTCACCCCTGCTTTCATTTTCTTTCTCCTTTCCTTTTTTTCTTCCCCAGTCACCTCACGTATCACTTTTGTCTTGCAGTGCTGATTGCATGTTTTAGGTGCGGGGCCTAAGAACGAAACACCTAACTAGCAAGCATGGCAGCACTGGAGAACAGAGGCTGCCCCTCCAGACCCCCACTCCAGCTCTTTCCCCAGTGCCCCTCAGCACCTCCTACAGCCCTGCCCTCAAGGAACTTGCCATCATGGGGGAAGAGGGTCTTCTAGACCAAGCCCAGGAGGTCTTTTAAAGGTGGTCTCAGCATCCTTATTTCATTTTTCTCAAACTTTGGAAACTTCTCTGAAGACCTGATTAAACCTTTTCCCAGCATACAGCATACAAAAAACAAAACCTCCATCTCCCATTTGCCAATCATTCTTGAGCAAACAAGAAGAGTTCAACAGGAAAAGAAAAGAAGAGTATGTCATTACCATAAGAAGACACTGAGAACGGAGCACGGCTGGCAGAGGTCACTGTGCTCTGACATGCACAGCTCGCTAAACAATTACCTGTTTTGTGCACTGTTGTAAAAGACAGTACCTTCCATAAAATGCCCAAATGTTACCGAGGGTGGAATTAGACCTTGGAGCCCTGTTTTCTGTTACATTACAAGGCGGTAATTAACTCAGCAAAGAGATCCTATTTGTCCCTTGCATCTAGTCTTACCTTTTCCAGTCTTGCCAGTCTTCCTTGCTCATGGCTCAGGAGGTCACAGAGGGAGACCCTCAGGACCTCAGAAAAGGCTGACGTACCTTAATTCCCTTCCATCTGGTGGGTAGGGTCATCAAGGGTGCCACACAGCAACATACACAGGGATTCCTAAGGAAATCCTGTTTCCATGGCAATGCTGGTACACCCAACCCTAGTTCTTGTGCCTCTGAGACCCAGGTGATGGCTTCTGACCAAAGAATTGACCCCAGTCCCAGGTGGGGTGCTCTGACAACTGCCTCACTTCCATCCTTTTCCACTTTCACTCATTCTCCAGCCTCACATAGGCTCAGGGAACGTCTCCAAAGGTGACCTGCAGTCCACAGACTTTATGCTGGTCCCCTCTGCCTATTTCCTCCACTCCCATCTTCTCCTGACGTAGTCCCACCATCCTTCAAAAAGCCACTCCATCATTTGCTCCTCCAAGAGCCAAACTTGAACTGCCTTCATCAGAATTAACCAGGTCTCCTCCTCCTGGCTCCATTGGCCATGAGAGCAGTGCCGGCCAGTGAGTCCTAGCTGATGGTGGTCAAGGTCAGTTGCAATCTCAAGCCTGAGAAGGAAGCCCTGGGGCACAGTTGTGAGACCCAGTCATGCCCACTCAAGCTAGTATTGTGACAGGCAACGGCCATCGACACACACTTACAAAACAAATATCCTCAAATAAATCACATTTTCATCTGTCTGAGCTATTTGGGTTCCAGATCAGATTTTATTTTTTTAAATGTGCTTTCTGATCTCATCTTTCTTTTCCAGGAGGTATGGCCCATTTGCCCAAAAGCTACTGGAAGATCAGTCATATGGGTATGGATAGTGCCACTGCACTTGGTGACATGGGGTCACCAAGGATGCTGAGAGGCCTTAAGGGGAGCAAGAACAGAGTAGATCAAGAAGGGGGTGGGAGGAGCAATCCAGGGATACTTGTAACCATGATAAAGTTCAGTGTCTAGTAAAACACATGCTCCTCCAGAGGAGGGACTTATCCACCAAAGCCCCAAGACCCCAACCCTTTCTGGGCCTCAGTTTCCTTGTCTATAACAAGGGAAGCAGGCCTAGGGGGGTCCCTAAGTCCCACAGGTCTTGCTCCAGCCACCCCCCCCAACTCTGTTAGACACCATGTCCTGTTGGTTGTACACCCCACTGACTTGTACCTTGACTCATCCACAAGCAACCAGATGTAAAATTTTGGTACCTCACCTTCCTATCCTTTTCTCTAAGTGTCTGTGTGTATCTGCGTATACACGTGTACACACATGTATTTTTAGTCCTGGTGGCCCAGGGAAGGTGTTGATTTCCTTGGCAGGAAGAGACTGAGAAGATCCAGAAGTGGCAGTAAAGGCCACTTAAGAGCTTCCAAGAGCAGCCTGAAGTCACTACCAGCAGCAAACAGTGCACCTCCCAGTGCCTCTCTGCTCTATGCCCATTCCAAGTAGTCAAGAAAGAGAAACCTGTTCCCCCTTTCTCTTCCTCTGGGCTTTGGTCCCAATTTCTGAGCACTGAGCCTACTCCAGACCCAGTTACTGGTTACTGGAGACACAGAGACAGAAAAGGCCCAGTCCCCACTCTCAAGGGTACAATAATTCTAGAGAAGGAAACACGCTTGGTAGTCCACATTGAGCCTAACCTTGGATTCAGACAGCCTGGCATTCTCTGGGAATCCTGGTGCAAGGGTCAGTTAAATGCAGGAGAAAGGGTGCGGGGATGGCCTCACCTCTGCTCCACAAAAAGGAGCAGGCAGAGATACCAGATGTTCTCTACAATCTCCTTGGGTTTTTGAAGGAATACACCTGCAGGGACCTTTGTTAGCTTCAGAAGGAAGGTATGCTTCCAAGGTGGGCCAGAGAGCTGCACTCAGCAAGAGCAGAGAAGGGGAGAAATAAGGGGGTAAGCCAATAGACAGAGTGTCACTAAAAAGCATAATGGCTCCAAATTCTGAAAAAAAAAAGTCCTTTTTTTTTTTAACTCTTAGAAAGATCTCTTCTCAAGTCGTGAAACAATCTGACTACCCATCATTCCATCTAATTTGTGTCTGAGGACATTCTTGAATGATGACCATTTTTGTTAAGAATCCTTGTGGTGGTTGAGATATTTTTGCTTTGCTTTTTATCCTTTTATGTTTATATGTTGTTCAAAAATTTTAAATAATGAACACCCATCGTTTTACAAAAACAATAGTCATTATTCTAAAAACCAATGGACTCTTTTCAGCACATAGAAAAGAGTGCAGGAAGAGAATTTTATACATTTCACCATCATGACTGCAGACTTGGAAATGAAGGTGCTGTCTCCATCATCACCTGAGTATCAACACTATCCCAGCTGTCAGCCTGTCATGTCCACCCTATACATTAAAATGGGTAAGTAGGCTGGAAGTGTTGTCTTCTCCCTACTCAAATGCAACCTCATGAAAGATATTTATGAATTAATAATTATGTGGGTAAAGACTTCCTTGTGTTATATACTAGGATCACTTGTCTTCCTAGTGAAAGTATTTCTGGTCCATAGCAGGAATTGAGAGAATCTGTATTTCCTGGTGAGTGACAAAGAGCCCTGTGGCACCAGGTGAGAATCCTTATGTCCAAAATATATTTGAGACCTTTGGGGGAGGACCGGTACAAAGTCCATCTCTTGAGAAATGTTAGGCTTCTATGTGTTTGCCAATGGATAGCATCTACAGATGATCTCAGCCCCATGGCTATGTCCAATAAAATGGGTGTGGCCACAGGAAATAAACTGGGAAAACTTTTGAAATTACAAAGGATTCTTGGGGAAAAGGTTAATGGCCGATTAGGGAGGACAACCATGGTTGGGAGGCAGTAAGAAAGCTAGGAATTTCTCATCTGGTTCAAAGTTCTGCCATTCCGTAATTAATTCAAACATTTGTGATATTAATTCTAGAGATGTTTAAAATCACCTGGAAGATTACAGAGTGGCATACTTCTCTCGGCTTTCCTGGAAACATCTGAAATGCAGTTTTGGCATTGCTTTTTGTCAATCACCTTCAGGGAAATAAAATTTGTCTGCAGTAAAACTCACCGATTTTATTTTTTTTAATTGTTATTTTATTCATATGTGCATACAATGTTTGGGTCATTTCTCCCCCCTGCCCCCACCCCCTCCATTACCCTCCCACCTCCTCCCTCTCCCTCCCTACCCCCTCGATACCAAGCAGAAACTATTTTGCCCTTATCTCTAATTTTGTTGAAGAGAGAGTATAAGCAATAATAGGAAGGAACAAGGATTTTTGCTGGCTGAGATAAGGATAGCTATACAGGGCATTGACTCACATTGATTTCCTGTGTGTGGGTGTTACCTTCTAGGTTAATTCTTCTTGATCTCACCTTTTCTCTAGTTCCTGGTCCCTTCTCCTATTGGCCTCAGTCACTTCAAAGTATCTGCTTTAAAAATGCACCGCCGATTTTAAATAGACAATGTTATACTGAAAAGTAGGCACGGTCCTATGCCCGCCACGATACCCATAATATGAAACACTTCCATCACCCACAGCAAAAGCTCCCTGGTGTTCTTTTGAAGTCAATACCTCAGCCCCTCCCATCTACTCACTTGGTTTTCCATCACTGAAGCTTTGCATTTTTCAGAATTTTGCATAAATGGAATAAGGTGAATGGTCTTTAGTTTCTCTCATTTACCTTCTTTCATGTAACGTAATGCACACAAGATTCCTCCATGTTCCTGTGTGAATGAGAAGTGCCTTACTTTTTATTTCTGAGTAGTATTCAACTGTGTTTATTCATTAATGAACAGTTGGAGTGTTTCCAAGGGTTTGGGCTACTATGAATAAAAGTAATGCAAAGGCTTTGTTTGGACATATGCTTCATTTCCCTTGGTAAAGACCTAGGGGTGTAATTGCTGGGTCATATGTAAGGGTGTTCAACTTTGTAAAAAGTGAACACATTGTTTTCCAAAGCTGTGTACAATTTTGCATTCCCACAGCAATACCTGAGAGTTTCAGTGGCTCCTCAGCCTTCTCAACACTTGCTATTGTCAGTCTTTCTGAATGTTGGTGATTACAGTCTGCTTTTAATTTGCATTTCCCTAATGACTGATGATATTGACCATTTTTCCATGTGTTTATTTGACATTTGTGTGTTTTCTGGTACACGGTGGTTTTACAAATTATTTGCCTTTTTTATTGTGTTGTCTTTTATTATTGAGTGGCAAAAGTCCTTTACCTTCTGAATATCAGCTCTTTATTAGACATGTCTTTTCTCCTAATCTGTGACTGCCTTGTCATTCTCTTAATGACATCTCTTGAAGAACGAATGTTTTAAACTTGAAGTCCACTGATCTACTTTTTCTTTTACTGTATGTATTTTGTTTTACCTTGCAACTATTTGCTAATACAAGATCATGAAAATATTTTCCTACATTTCTTTAGAAGATTTATAATTTCAGCTTTCACATTTAAGCCTGTGACCCATTTTGACTTAATTTTATTGACTAGTTAATTCACTGTTTTACATCCAGATATCCAGTTCATTGAATTGCATTGACACTTATGTAAAAAATCAAGTGAGCAAATATGTGTAGTCCTATATAGTCATTTATCTATAAATCTAAATTTTTGCCAGTGCTGTCTTGATTATCATAACTGTACAGTGAGTCTTGAAATCAGTTCATGTGATTACTCCATTTTTTAAATTTTTTAAAGGTTATTATAAGTTTTAAGTATTTCCGTATAAAGTTTAGAGTCTGCTTGTCAATTTACATTTTTTAAATTCTGCTGGGATTTCAATTATAATTGGTTCAAATACATAGTTAAACATAGAGACTTAAAATGGTGTCTCCTAATCTATGAACATAGTATATCTCTCTATTTTGTAGTGTTCAGTGTAGAAACTTGTCAACATTTTGACAGTGTTTGAATTCAGGGCCTTACACTTGCTAAGCAGGTGCTCTACCACTTGAGCCACACTCCCAGACCTTTTTGCTTTCATTATTTTCCTAATAGGGTCCCGTGTTTCTCCCAGGCTGACCTGGACCTCTATCCTCCTATTTATGCTTCCTGTGTAGCTGGGATGACAGATGTATGTGACCACGTCCAGCTTTTTATTGGCAAAGACAGGATCTCACAAACTTTTTGCTGGGGCTGGCTTCAAACAATCTTCTTGATTTCTGCCTCCCAGGTAGCTGGGATTATAGGCATGAGCCACTTTACCTGTCTCTTTTTTAGTTTAATCAGCCTTTGCTGCATGTGGCTTGAAGTTCTGTTTGGGGGTAGAGGGACATTTAGGACTGCTATGTTCTTTTCGTGAATTTCATTACTATGAGGAAGCTGTTACGACTTAGCCTGGTCAATTTTGTAAGTGATTCAGTCTTGCAGCTCTTTAACTGTCCCCATTTTCCAAAGCAAATTACTAAAAAAAATTAAAAACTAGCAAAATTAAAGCCTAAAAGCTACTCTACCAACATATCTGCCAATACGACACTAGAAACCATTGAAAGCTACATGAATTCAAGACCGTATTAATAAATGGGTAAGAACAAAGTGTGATTTCTGAAAGTTAAGGGAATTTCAACTCTTTGCCTATGTACTAGACAAAAAAAGTTCTTCCCTAAGAAATATTGCCAGGACTTTTACAATATTTTTACCAGGAAGTCAGACTTCCTGATAGAATGCTAAAATAGAGAACTTAATAAACTCTAGTAACACATAATTTAACTAATGAGAACTTTATTCCATAACCTTTAATGACACAGTGAATCACTGTAAGCAGATCTAAGTAACACATAGCAAGAATAAATGGGGCTGTGCCCCATTCACCACAGCAACTGAATTCTGAATCCACCTGTGACTGTGCAGGGGCTCTCACTTCTCACCTGTGGGCCATGGACCACACACTGAGAAACACAGCTTTGTCTGAGGGCCGCCCCCAAGAGACACTGCTTTTGGATTAAAGAACCAGGAAGCACTTGGCATCTCCTGAAGAACAACTGTGGTCCTTTCCATACTGTTGACTGTACCCATCGTACTTCCTTTCCCACTGACAGCAAGGAAGCTCCAAGCCAAATTAGTGAATCAAGCTTTAGAATCCTGTTCCTTGTGTGCTTTTATCTCACTTCTATTTCAAACCGGCATTTTCCCTACTCTTATTATTCGCATTATTCTAATTTATTTAAGATATTTTATCAGTCATTTCTTTTTTTCCCCTTATTTGTGTGTGGTTGTCGAATGAGTCACTAGCATGACTAAATAAATGCATGTCTCTGTTTGAGGGTCCTACACATATTTCTATAATCCATGAATGCTCAATTCCTGAGCACAATTTTGCATCCTATTAGTCCACTCGGACCCCTTCCAAGTTGCTAAAAATACCATTGAGTATTACAAGCTTTAATACCTTTTATGTAAGAGAAAAAGCAGACCCTACCTCCTGCCAGCCTTCCCGGCATAACCACACCTGCAGGTTACAGACTCAGCCAGGCTGCTAGGTACAAGATGACTGAGGATGAGCAGCCATCCTGGCCATGCTGCATCCCTGGGAGCCCAGCTGCACGGGATGCTTTGTGCATCCTACTGGAGCGGCTACCAGGGTCTGGAGTCCCGGTAAACATGACATTGTAATCTCAGTTATGTTTTATTTATGGGGAGTGGTGCCACAGCTAGGGTGTGTTAACAAACAAAGATGATTGCTTCTGAGCCACTCTCCCTTCCTGAGGTAATTAACACAAAGTAATGCACCAGTTGGGACATTCAAAGAGTCGACAGCCTCTTCCATAGGAAAATGATGCACAGCACCCGGGCCAAAAGGGTGGGATCGAGGCAAGCAAGGACGCGTTTTATCTTTGGTTAAAGGTGCATCATTAAAAGGCAACGGCATAAATTATTCTTCCTTTTAAAAAAAATCCATACAACATTAAGAAAACTACAGAGTATAAAATGTCAGGGGCAGAGACGTGTGGATTTGCAGCTGTTAGCGAAGTGGGCCGGGGGCTCCCTGTGTATCTCAAATGGCATAAATTAAAAATATTGACTGCAACCCGAACAGCATTTGCAATCAGCTCAACGTTGCAAAGTGTTATACAGACCATTTGCTTTTAAAAAAATTAAAATATGAATCAAACTCGGATGACAAAGAAGTTCCACTTCTCAGGAAAAATCAAATATATCATCAAAAGGTCACAATTCATAGACAAATTGCTGTTAAAATTTATTACTTGTTTGCAAAATGTACTGTTGATCATTGGTAACTGCTCCATGCTTGGGTGCCTCCGACAAAATAAATAAATAAAGCACTCTGCATTCATTAGGAAGAAACTATGAAAAGGTACCTGGAATGCTACAAGCCTGCCAGAAGAGACCAGAAGATGCAGGTCTGCCAGGTGGGGCAGAGGCAGCAGGACCAAGGAGCTCTGAATGAACAAGAAAGGAGAAATCACCACTGGCAAAGCAAACCCCTTCTTGCTCCTTTGGACAATCGGAGGTGACCAATAACCGAAAAAGCACAAAACACGAGCATGCTGACCTTAAGCAACAAGGCTCATGAGACCCCATGTGAGAGTCTTGGAAATTCTATGCAATTCAGTTAACTGCCTCAAGGACCCTGTCCAGATCCACGTGTGTGCCAGGTACTTGTGCCTATTCAGTTTGCTGGTAGGATTCCCTTCAAGGTTGTGAATTCCCTGTGGGGCAGAGACCATGCCCAGGTCAGATAGGCACCTCCAATGCTCAGCAGAGTACAGGACCCTAGCAGGTCATTGTGCTGGGGGTACTGAGGCAGTTGATCCCACATTCCTCCCACCCATCCCACCTTGGGCAGTAGCCATAGCCAGTCACACATGGCACTCTTCTGGTCAAGAGACTGTTCAGGAATGGCCATGGGGTCCATTTCAGGCCAGTGAGACATGGAGGGAAGAAACTCCAGAAAGAAGATTCCAGGGCATCCAGAGGCCAGCGCCCTGCCTCCGACAGGACCGTGTGGGATGAAGGGGTAAGGGTGAGCTGGGACACAGATAGAGTACCAGGAAAGGCACTGCACACATTGAATCCAGGTAACAAGAATGTGTAGGCCATGCCAAAGCACTCTGCAGCTTCCCTCAATTCAGTTGGGGCCATGTCACCGCCTCCCGGCCCAGCAAGTACAGAAGAGGTATTCACGCCCCCAGGCCTGGCCCATGACAGCCTCGGCTTGAGACCCTCCTTGGCCTCCTCCATGCAGAGCACTCAGCAGAGACGCCCCTCCTTCCCCCAAGAGATCCACGATCAGCACTATCCAGCAGAGCTTGCTGTGATAACGGAAGTGTCCTGTGTCCCTGCTGTCATAGGACAGCCAGCAGCTGTGTGCGGCTATGGAGCACTCAAAGTGAGAGTGAGGGCAACTGAGAAACTAAATTTTAATTTTATTGATTTTTAATTGAGTTAAATGTAAATCGTTGCTGGCTACTACCATAATTGGACCACACAGCTCTAGAAGACACAGCTCTAGAAGACAGCAGCAGAGAGAAGGAACTAGAATCTCTGACCAACCACATAAAAAACTGCCCACCGTCCACTTTCTGGGACTATGATATTAACAAGAAACAAACCATTATTCAGCCAAACCACTGGGATTTGGGGATTATTGGTTACAACAGGTACTCTGACCAACACACTCGCATTTATTGAGTGCTTGCTCTGCGCACTCAGAGATTTAGCTTACCAGATCTTATTTAGTTATCTCACTGATGAAGCAGATACGTACTGTTACTCATATTTTACAGGTGAGGAAACTGAGGCACAGAGTGGTCACACTGAAAGAAGCTGAATGGGGGTCTAATACAGGTCAGAAGGCCTCCAGGACCCAGGAGGGAAGTTCTTGATGGAACCCAAAATAGAGGCCATGGGTACATTGGAGATGAACCCCAAAGAGCTCTACAAAGGTGAGTTCCTCAGCAAAAGAGAGGTCAGGCCAGGAGCAGCCCCTGGAGCTCTTGTTTCCTGGTGTTGAAGCCCTTCCTGCCATGCTGAGCTAGCAGGGCATGTGAGAGAGGACAGCTAATTAACCAGGGCTCTGTGGCCCTGAGGGTGGGTGTTACCTCCACAGGGTCCAGCAAGTACCTCCTCCTTTCTCAGACTCACAAGCTCTCCAGGACCTGTCGTGCTGAAAATCACAGGTCACTGTGTGAGGCATGTGTGTCAAAGATAAGGAAGCACTGCCCAGCCTGGTTTGTGGGAGGTATGGGATACAAGGCAGATGCCATCAACCTTGACCAACAGATGCCACAGGGCTTGAATAGAAAGGAATGGACATTCCGAAGGACATCCAGAAGGATGAGCAAAGAAAAGCCAAACCATCTGAGAAAGAGCCTAGGGTTCATCTGAGGGACAATCTGCCTGGCAGATGGGGGGATGGGAACTGCCATCATTTGGGGGTTTATTTAATGTAGCCGTCATTTTCTGCTTGGAACATAAGCTCTTCAGAGCCTTTCCTTGTGCCGGAGAAACAGAGAAGCTGTATTTTCTCAAGCTTCGTGGGCGAATGTCCTGACAGTTAAAGAATGCAAACTGTCGGATTAATCCAGTGTTCTGGTGTTCAGGGTGCCTGTATGCTTTCTCCTGGAGGCAGCTGGCCCTCTGATTAGGGCCATATCCTTCCCTAGAGCCCCAGAAATGACCCAGGGTGGGATGCAAGGTATAGAGGAGCAGGGCCCTGCCAAGAGATGTGCTCACATTGGTGAGCAGAGGTGGAGGGGCACTTGGAGAGGGACTGCCAGGCTAAGTGAGAGTGAGGAGAGAGAATCAAGAGGCATGATGGAGATCACTACACAGGAGGCCACCTGCCAGGTCTTCCAGCCTCTCTAGAGAAGGCAGAGTAGGCAGAGCAGATTGGCAGCCACCTCTGGAGCTGCCCCCTCCCATGCGTATCCATGTGTGTACTGTGTATTCAAACACAAGAGAAGGAAAATCCCTGAAAGCCAGAGAGAGGAAAACCAGAGCTGACTCCACAGCTCATGAGTCAGACCTAAAAATGGAAGTCAGAATGAGAGTTCTGATGTCCATGTGGAGATCTGTCCATGCATGGAAACCCTGCATGAAAACCAGAAGAAGAGAAGCCATGCTGGTCAAGAAGCAGTACAGGAAGAGTGTTGCTTACCGGGTCCCTTGCAGGAACTAAAAGCTTGAGGACCAAGCCTGTGTGGGATCTAGACTGACACTCCCTTCAGATTAGCCAAAGGTCCTTGGTGCCCACAGATGCAGCCATGAAAGCTCTGGTGGACATTTTCATAACCAGAATCCATCAGCTACACCCAGGGGGAATCCACAAAGATGAGCTCACAATCTTAAATCACAAACTACCAAGGGATCAGATCCATGAGTCCTCAGAAAAAACAACAAGAGAAGGTGAGCGATGGAGCAAGCTGAACAAGACTATAAAACTGCTGTGTTCGATTGATGGCCAACAATTCAATGAAGGATGTCTTTAGCAACTTGTCTGTTTCTTCTCATGACAATAATTCTTTTTGTAACCACTCCTAGAAAGTGGTTACAAAATGGCATCAATGGCAGATAAAAAATACATATATAACATTACAATGAACCCTGTTCTAGATCTGGACACGGGGAAAGGAAAGGTAATACCAAGAAGGTTGAAAGTGGCAATTAACTGAATCCTCCTCATATCCCTACAAGGTAGGCACCATTGTTATCCCTGATTTTACAGATGAGGAAATTGAGACACAAGCACATTACATAATTGGATTGAGATGCCACAGCCTGTAAGAGGCAGGGCCAAGCTATAACCAAGGCAGACTGCACCCAGAGTGTCTGCTGTTAGGTGACCACACTGTGCTACTGCTTTGCAGACAAGAATTCTTGAATTTTCTCAATGGCCTGCTGAGGATGATGCTGTCAATATTTAACTAATTGCCATCACTAGCTTTCTGTGCCACAGAGAACTCTTGATCCTCTCTCTTCTCACCCTCCATTCCCCCCCACCTCATCATACCTAGTCTTCCACTAAGATGGTACATGGCCATCCATCCTGCACCCCATCATGGGCCTTCTATACGTCTCTCTCCTTCACACCTATACCCAGTCCATCACAAATTATAGACACTCTCTATTACTTCCCAAAGAGATCTTGAATCAAAGCTCTTTTTACCATCTCCACTGCTTTCAATTTAAATCCAAGTTACTGTCCTCTCTCCTTGCATGGCCCCTGCTTTACTCCTGCCTGTGACATCCATCCTCCTCTTGCAGCCAGAGGACTCCCACTATGATGCAATCCAGAGACAGTCACCATATTCTCCCCATCCATATCCTCTGGGCACCCTCCACTTCATGCATCTTCATGAGATCCCATGTATGTAATGCCCCCTGGCACATGCTTATTTTAAAACATAGCTCTCCATCATGAATATTTCTTCTTGCCACTCTACTTGTCCCAACAACATTAGTTCTGATAACTGCTGCATGTTCCATTGTCTGACTATCTGATCGATAGCTCATCAAATTTCATGTTATTGGGCACGATCTCTATCTCCAGTTTTTGCCATTATAAAGATAGCTACAGCAACCATCCTCATGGCTATATCATTGGCTGAATTACAGATTTCTTAGGATAATTTTCTAGAAGAGGAAGTATTTCAGAGATTAAACAAACAAAAAAGCCCAAGACTTCTATTTGATCAGTGCTAGGTTATAGGATAGGGAAGGTGATCCACACCACCCAAGGGTGATTCTGCTCAGACACACATGTCCTATGAAGTTACCATTAGCTACAACAAATGGCCCCAAGAGATGGGAACAGTCAATGAAATATTTTCAAGAGCCTGTCCAGTACATGATTCACTTGAGTATTTTCAGTTGCAAAGGCAAGAGGACAAACTCCCTGCAAATATGTAGAAGATGGGAGAACCCCTTCTTGGCCAGGCTTCTCCCCCTCCAGTGTCTCCACCTGGTTCACATTTAGCTAGGTAATTTGTGTGTGACCATTTTCTATCCTTTTGAAAATTAACATTATCTCATGTACAGTTTTCCTGTTATTACCAAAATCTCCAGTCCCTTCCTTTCAGGTGGATGTAAATATTCTGTAATAAACAAGCTCTTCCTTCGCCATTCACTCTCTTATTGAATGGGAGACTGCTTCTGAAACTATACTCTCATGGATGTCATCTACCTCATGAGTAATAAGCAGTGTGCCTACCTTTCTTTTTTCCCATTGGCTTAGATTCAAATTTACAGTTTAAGGATTAGCGATATTTAAGAGCCTTCTTCTCTAGGCTCTATTTTTACATGAGTGTATGCATTTCCCATATCTGTTAGTCTCTTTGGTCCTAATGTTTTGCTGCTTATTTATATTTTATTGTTTTCTATTGGCCCACTCAATGGAATGAGGAAGAATGCCAATTACTGAATAAAGTATTTAATGAAATGCTGGTGACCATGTTCAGAAACCGAGCTTTCCCTCTCTCTCAAATCACTGGTTAGCACACTTCATATGCAATTAGCACAAAAATGACATCATCAGGTCAAATACTCAGAACGTCACTGGGGTCTTCATAAACACTAACCCAGAGCCTTCCAAATGGAAGAGGGAAATTGCAGTGAAACCTGATACAGGGGAGAAAACTGAGCCCTCGATTATACTCCAAACTCAGGCAAAGGGCCAGGCCGTGCCAAGTGTGGAAGGTGGTTGGAGTCTGGAGCGTCACTTGTGGACTACCTTTCAATTTCCTTTGTTCACTTCCCACAGGCCCACAGTCACCTCTGTGCTGCACCATAGGACACAAAGTAGGTGCTTTGTACAATCTTGCTGACGGAAAGGAGGAAGAAGGGCTGGGAGAAGAGAAGGAAAGAGAGGTACCTCTGTCCCCACCCCAGTGGCTCCTTGCTTTGCTGAGATAATGGCCTTGCCGTTGTAAACTGCAGCCTACAGTTCAGTGTGAGACACACACACACACACACACACACACACACACAATACCTTATTAATGACAAACCGGCATCAGTATTGTGTCTTGGGATTTGGACAGGTAAGTAACCACCACCTAGATCTTCTAAGCTCACGTCCTGGGACGTGTCTTAAAGTGGACATTTTTTACTTTAAAATTTTTTATTATAAAAGTTTACAGAATTTCACTTTCATTGTAGCCTATGAGGAATAAACCACAGTGAAAGGAGATGAGGGTGGCGCAGGGTACAGAGGGATGGTTTCCTCCTCTGAAATGAAGTGCTTAAATGTTTCCTTCAGCGTCCTGCTGGACCCTACGCCCCCATCCAAAGACCTGATTGCCTGCCCCCTTGCTGCCTTCCCAGCTCAGAGGGACTTACTCCAATGCGGGAATTGCACCACCAGGTCTGAAAGTTTGGGGCACCCAGTGATAATTCCAGAGGGTAAAGTGAAACACATAACTGAATGGATGGCTGGAGGTCCCGTCCTTCAACGGAAAGCAGAGGAATCTTACTTACCTCTAGTTCCCATCAGAGTCTGACAAAGCATGGACATTGGATATATGTTTTTTAAATGAATAAACTTGTGAACGGGTGACTGGACAGATGAATGGATGGATAGATGAGATGACGGGTGGATAAAATGGGTGGTTGATGGATGGATGGAGAGATGAGAGGATGGATGGATAGATGGAGGGAACCACGATTAAGTGGTTGCATGTACTGTACTTTAGGGTTTGGGAGAAGATTCTTATGTGAGATGGGTTATACCAAATGACTTTTAAGGATCCCAGTCAATTCTTGGATTCTGCTTCCCTGTGGGCTGCTTCTCTGTTGTGTGCTCCAACCTCTGAGCATTTTTCCCAATGCACCATTTCTCCCTCACCTGCCTCATCTTCCTGGTGAATCCTTACTCATCTTTCCAGGAACTACCCAATTTCCCTAATCCTCCTTCTCCCTAATTTATTTCCCCCCTCTTCCTTTAGCTGCCTATGTTACCCTTGCCCCAAAGTCCTGCTTCATATCATGTCTTTCTCCTTGAGGGTAAAGATGAGGCCAGAGACCTTTTCTTGTGCCCAGTTCTGACATTCAATTCAGCTTTTGCTTTGGGAATTAAATTGACTTCCAAGTTCAACCTGTTTTGACTTCTTTCAATCATCCTAGATGGTCTGGAATCAGAATCCTATAAAGCTGTTTTGAGAAGTACACAGGTCAGTCAATTAGTGACTAAGGCTTCACCTGCACCAGAAAGTCAGAATTTTCATCCTCCCTGGCTTGAAAGTTACAAGAGATTCATTGCATATTTCCATTACATTAACATAAAAAGTTCTACTCATCAAGTTTTATCTCCAAAGCAGACAAGATTTTCCAGTTTTAATTGCTGGACCTAGAGCTCAGAGTGAGCTGTCCAGCAGTTTACAGACTACTGGGACTACTTGGAGAAAATGCAGAAATCCTGTGACACAAGTGTGGCAGAGGACCCCCAACTCACAACCAGCTACAACATGGGATTTTCTCTTCTTGATACTCACTCACACTCTGACTTCCATAACCTAAACAAGAGACCTTCCTTAAGGGAACCATACAATCAAAGCTTGTTAGTCAGCACACAGTCTTCTCATCAGGGCCTTCTCAGAGGGCAGAATGGTTCCTTCCAGGTCATCATAACTCTTCATTTTACAGATGGGGTAACAGAAGCTCAGAAAAGGGAAGGGACTGACCCGAGGTCACAAAACTAGTTACCAATGATTGGTGACAACTGAATTGAGCCTTTCCTTTGCCCTACTGGTAATTTCCAAATTTGGCCAGGGTATAAGTGTGAGTACCAAGTAGTTAAGGGCCTTAATCATTCATCCAAGCAATTTCTGACCCTTGGTGCAGGTGTTTGTTCTCCCACCTCCAGATGGAGATTCTTCCACCGCCCCCCCCCCGCCCCCTTGCCCCAAAAAGAACATCCCTGTGAGTTCTAATCAGAAAAAACCTGAGCATTTGGTTCTGCTATTTGCCCAGCTTTCTGGGCAGGAAACTCAAAGCCTCGAATGCCTGTATGTTTAAGCCACCAGAAGAAAAGAAGTTTTCTCTCTTGTTCCTTAAGACCACAGAAGGCGGGGCAGGTCTTCTCCTTCTCAACCTTCAGTTGAGTGCAACAGTTCAAACCCCTTTTCAGCCAGTGATGAGACATCGCCCTGGGAGAAGGGTGACTTGTTTGCAATGATGATGGGACACAGAGGAATGAACATGCTACCTTTGTTTCTCTTATTGTCTCTGAGGATAGAACCCACAGAGCACCCTAGCAAGCATGGCTCGGTGTGTTCAAAGACTTTGGCTGCTACCTTGGTACCCGGTTCATGGTTAGTACAGGAGTGGTCTGAGCGGAAAGTTCATTGTCCCTTTAAGAGTGAGAAACTTAGAAAAGACTAGTGAACATCCCAGCGGGTCCTCAATCCCTTCACACTCAGGAAGGCTCTGGCTCTCACTCACAAGGAGACAACCAAAGGTACCTTAGTGCCTTCTTCCATCCCCATCTTGCTAGC
Source organism: Castor canadensis (assembly GCF_047511655.1). NCBI lineage: Eukaryota > Metazoa > Chordata > Mammalia > Rodentia > Castoridae > Castor > Castor canadensis. Next base: position 10,964,940 of record NC_133388.1, on the reverse strand, counting down.
TCTGGAAGAGCCAAGTTTAAGGCTATTTCATTCTGCAAGGTCAGACTTTTTTTGATAATCCCCCAAAGAAAGTTTCTCTGACTTTGTTTACATTCAGCACAGGCAGGGGAGGGGAAGGGCGTCCTCCTGTGTAGTTTAAAAAGGCTGTCTTGTCCCTCTTTTCCATGGGGAAAGTCAAGGGCACCTGCCCAAGTGCACAGTACCACTGAGACCCTTGGGGCAGGTCCTTCTCGCTGATTTCTAGTTCCCCAACAGTCACTAGGTGTTCAGGAAACATCAGCCAGACCTGAGTCTTGTAATTCCTGCCAGGTGCCTTTTCTTTGAAACCGTTTGCTCTCAAACGTATTGGTGTGGATCACTTTCCAAAATGCCAGGACCCACCTGGGATTCTGATAGAACTGGTCTCTGTGCTGCCTGGATACTGAGATTTTTTAAAGCTCCTAGTAGACTCCAGTGTACAAGCCAGGCTGAGAACATGTTATAAATCACACGCTCCAGGCCAGTCCTTATTTCATCTCTTGGACGTAGGCTTAAGGGTTTGGGTCAACATAAAAATGGAGAAAGACCTTCAGTTCACCCTTGGAAATAAGCCGTCCACTTCCCACCTTTAAAAGACACAGAAAAGGACAAGGTTTGGAGATCAAGTTAAATGTCCAATTTATTTTTATAACTTGAAACCAGAACAAACTTGGTTTTGAACAAGCGTACAAATGAAATGGCAGACACATGCTAAACGCAACATTGTGACATTAAGGGAAAAAAGAGGCCCAAAATCTTGTACAGAGAATAAAAGGAACAATAAATATTTTTACTAAGCCATATTGAAATGACCTCCTGTCATCTCAACATTTTATCCATAATTAAAAAAAAAGTGCCTGTTTTTCAAACAGAGCACAAATACCAAGCAATAATAAATAGTTCCAAACTTGTAGTAAAAGACAAAATCTCCAAGTAAACAACAAAAGCTCATACAATAAGTAATAGAAAGGTAATAAAAATATTTCGCCTTGCCAGTACAAATGCAAACAACTGAAATCAATGGGAACGTTGCTTTGCAGGGCTGAGATAACGAAGAGCACCAAAATCACGGGTTTGCCTGTGTTCAACAAAACCTTCAGCTGAAAGGCCAGATGAAAGGCTGGTTTCCTCACTTTTCACATTTTGCTTAGAGAAATCCAGTCTCCTCTCCCTAGGAAAGACCCTCCAATGGCAAGTGGCAGGTTCCAATTGGGGGCAACTTTGGGCACAGTTGTGGCAGTATGGAACCCAGCCTGAGGTGGGCCGGGTCACCCAGGCTAGAGCCCTTTCACTGGGTCACCTGCTTCGGGTGGGTTTTTTTAAACACAGAAGAGAAGCAAAATTCTCTTCTCTCTGCAGCTGACAGAGACACACAATCCTTGTGCTTTAGGATGGCTTAGTCCTGGCATTCTGGTGACTTTGTGTGAGCTGGTGAGAGGCTCCCGAGCAGCTAACAGGGCAGAGGAAAGGCAGGGCAGCTCTGGGCCTTGGGGCAAGAATGGGACACTGGAACCTCAGAGCTTTGTCTCCACTCCCCCTCTCCCCTTGTAATTTTGCAAATGGAAGTGGCCAGGGGAAAGTGGCTAGAACAAGCTCCCAGAACAACTGGGAAGAAAGATCTCTGCATTTGGTAAGGAACTGCCCAGACAATGCATTGTTACACTTTCATAACCTGAAATGATGGTTTCTTACATTTCCTGAAATAAAAAATTGGCTTCCTGATATAGGTATTTGTTAAAAATGTATTATTCCCTCTTCCAAAAAACCACTTTATTATCTTAAAGCTACTTGGCTTTACAAAAAAAAAAAAAAAAAAAAAGGGAGGGGGGGTGTTAGGAGGGACAAAGAGGGAAAGAGAAATTAAATAAAGATGAAATGAACAGATAAAGGACAGACAGAGGCTACAGGATGGAAGAGGAATGCAGAGGAAGGAGATACGAAAAGGCACCGAATTCATTCATCCCAGGCCCTTGCCATTCAGAAACTGACAGGATGGAGGTTTCAGAGCAAGAAGCAGCAACATAGGGAAGAAAAAACAGGCCAACCCTCTCCATGGATCGGAAGGTCCTGGTTTTGAGGGTTTCCATCCTCACATCCCACTCATACTGGCCTCGCTCCCCTGGACCCAGCTTCAACTAGGCTTTGCTTCCTGGTTTCACAAGGACTAACGCAGCTCCCTCCACTGCATTTCTCTCTGTTCTCAAGGGCTGGACAGGAGGTGAAGGTGGTGACCGCCACAGTAGCCACAGCAGAAAAGGAAGGTAACTTGCTCACTCTCCACTATACCTGCCACCCTACAGATGGCCTCTTACAGGAAGGGGGGAGGATTCTGGAATGTTACCGACATCTTTACAAAAACTGATTTTTCCCACTAACATAAATAAAGCATTTCCTATGCAGTCTGTGACGGCCACCCTAAGGAGCCCAGGTGTAAGGTTCGGAGAGTTCTGATCGAAGCCCAACGCAAACAGTTCTTTATGTAGGCCAATTCCGACAAAAATATATACAACTAAAATGATTTGTGAACCAAAGCATTGAACTACCTCCTTTTGTTTCTTTTTCTCAAGGATTGTCAAACAACCCTTCTTCTCCTGTACAATAGGACTTAACATACAAATTTTTTTTGCAATATTTTATCCTGCCAAATTAAAAAAATATATTATGGCAGCCTGTTTGTTTTTGTTTTTTTTTTTTCTTTTTATTTCCAAATTCACTAACAAAAAGGTACAGTAAATCCCTTTAAAAGGACAAGCTTACAGTTAAAAAATTACAAGCTCCAGTAAAAATACAGCAAGTGCCCACATCATATGAACCAACCAATATATCCATTCCAGAGGGAGGTGGGGAGAGAAAAATAAGTACAGGTCAGAAATGTGATTTTTTTTTCTGCAAAGCGATAACAATATTAAGCACTTTTTTTCTACATACTTTTTCTACATGGTGTAGCAACCCCCTTTTAATCCCCAAATACAAGTTTCTGTACATTTTTTTTTTCGAAATAAAAATTCAACACCCAAGGCAGAAAAAAATTTACTAAAACTCCGACTTTACAGTTACTGTGACAAGAACAAATTTATAGACCCACCATTTAAATTTTACTGCAACATTTTCAAGAAAAAGAAAAGGGTTTTTTTTTTTTTTTTCTTGTTTTGTAAAATGCCCAGGCATTCTCAATTATTACAAATACTGGTCCACTTTTACAGTAATCAAGAAATTTTAATATATATAATATATACTAAAACCCCGTCACCAAAAGAAAACAATATACACGCAGCCATTGTGGCAATTTTGTATAACCTATTAAGCAAACTTTGAAAAAAAAAAAGTGATCGCTCCAACACACATACACACAATTTTTTTACCCTTGTATGTATCCAATACTGTAAACGTATTTTTAAGACAGAGTGCACTAAATTTAACTTTAGAAAAAAATTAGTCGTTGTTCCTGAATTGTTTTTGTTTTGTTTTTCATTCAAAGATAGCGACTTGTGTCACTTGAGTTTTAATTCAGCAGTAAATCACCTCCACTCCATATCTAAGCAGCGTTGTCCCAAAAACAAAAGGGGCAGAGGATAATTCAGCTAACGAATGTCCAAGGTTGTGCTGGGTTTATTTCTTCATTTGATTGGGTCTTATGGCATTTTCATGTCCTCTCTCTTCAATCAGGATTTTTTTTAATTTAAAGTAAATGTGGCTTTGTTTCTAAACAATGTATTTTTCTTGTTTTACTTTTTTAAAAAGTCTTTTCACTTCAAAAAAAAAAAGTTTTGCATTTGTCTCAAGAGACTCAAATAGGAAGATCTGTTTTCAAGGCACTCACATCAAATTGAATGGCAGTAGAAAAACCGTCCAATAAATTACTATTTTATTTTGTTCTTTATAGTGCCAGTATTGTGAATGCCACGCTTACCAACACCGACACTCAGTCTCAGCTGTCCCTTACAGTTTAACCCACCTTTGGGCCAAAGACTAGAATATGCTGCAATTTCTTGTTTAGAAGCCATTTAATTTAAATGCAAACAAAAGCTTTAAAGTGCGGGTCAACAGAAGTCAAATGCCTAATCGGAGCAGTCCAATGTTTAGTACCTTGCAACCTAATCTGCGAGAAAAACAAAAACAAAACAAAAGGCCTGGGCAGCAGCGCTGGCACCTGCGGTTGGAACTCTTTCCTTGCTCCTCCAGGAAAACGGACGCCCACAGGACCCCACAGGACCCTCCCAGCTCATCAGCGCAGTGAGTAGGAAAACTAACTTCCCCACCCGCCATCAGGGCCTTTGCTCGAGAAGTGACGGATTATCACTCCTAGCAACACACACCTGGGGCTTATAGGGTGGAAGTGGGAAAAAGAGAGAAGCCAGAAAAGAACACTGCTGGTTCCTTCCGTTCTGTGTCACTGCAGGCCACCACCACTGACCCAGTTAGGAAGCCTCGGCCCATTTATGCAGCCACGCCTACAGCCAAGAGCAGAGGACACAGCAACATGCCCGGGAAAGGGCAGCATCTGCAGGCAATGCAGAATTGGGGAATGTTCTCTGTTCTTCCCAGAGGAGCCCTGGAAAACAGTTTCTCTGGGTACTGAGTGGGTGGGGTGCCCCCATCCCCCTCAAAGTTTTCCTCATAGTACCTGAAAGTTGTAATCAACACAGAAAAGGCCTCTGTGACTCAGGACGTCATCAGTGCTACATCTCCATTCCAATTCTGAAACAAAGTGCTACAATTTTAAAGATTGTTATCGCTGTACATCCACCCACCCACCCTCCCAAAAAATAAAATTAAAAAAAGCCCCAAAACCACATGCCACTTTTTATTTCAGGACAGAAAAAAAAAAAAAAAGGAAGGAATAAAAAAAGTAAACAACTTTAAAAGTCATTTAAGTGTTGGCTTCTTCACAAGAAATTACACATGCTTAGCTTAAAATTTCAAAAAAGCAGCGCCCCCCCAAATTATAATTTAAAAGATATGCTTCCCGTCTACATTGCTTGCGAGTCATTTCTCAGACTACCACTGTTTTTTTTTTATTAAAAAAAAAAAAAAGGGGGATGGATACCCAACAAAATCTTTCAAAGGAATTTAAACAGAAAGAATAATAATAAAAAGTACCTGCACATGCCAAAAAATTACAAAACCCAATAAATACAGAAATTATTGCACAGTTAAAAGGCTCCACAATTTTTACTGCCTTAATCAACCCTCGGGTTTCCATAGGACTTCTCAGACACAGGTTAGGTTGGAGTGTCGCCTCCCCTGGGCCCCGGGGACGTGCGGGGTGCTAAATGGCGGTGACACTGAGGCAAGTCAGGTCAGCATTCTCTCGCTTGGCAACGGTTCCACTGTACAGGTGCGGGGCGCCTGGCCCACGTGCGCTTAGCTCCTCTCGGCCTGCTCGATTTTGACGTCGTTAGTCAGCAAGTGCTCGCCGTGCCACTTTTTCATGTGTTTCTCCAGGGTGCTGTAGACGCTGAAGGGCATCTGGCAGATGTCGCAGCGGTACACCTCTTTGCCGATCTGCCCGTGCGTCTTCATGTGGCGCGTGAGCTTGCTGCTCTGCGCGCACGCATAGTTGCACAGCTCGCACTTGTAAGGCCGCTCGCCGGTGTGGCTCCGTCGGTGCACCGTCAGGTTGCTGCAGTTCTTGAACACCTTGCCGCAGTACTCGCACGTGTCGCTGCGCCGGCCCTCCTTGGAGCTGGGCCGCCCGGGGCCCGGGCCACCCAGATGTGGTGTGCTGCCACCGCTGGCCGTGCCGCTGCGGCCCGAGAGGCCACCGTCCAGCAGATCCCCGGGTGGCGTGGAGAAGCGCAGGCTGCCGTTCTCAGACGAGTGCTCGGACGACGTGGCGAAGGGCGACTGGCGCGCGTCCGTGAAGCCCAGGAAGGGGTCCTTCATGAAGTGCCGCGATGCCGCGTAGCCCACGAGCCACTGCGAGTACACATTCTCCGACGGGATGAGCGCCGCGGGTGGCAGCTCCAGGTCCTTCTCCACCTTGATGCGCTTGGCCGCGCTGTTGAGCCCAGGGCTGGGCAACGGCGCGGGCTTGCGCGGGAAGAGCCCAGGAAAAGGCTCAGCGCCTGGTGCGAAGCCCCCGCCACGCCCGTTCACCGTGCCGCCGGCTCCTGCGTCACCGCAGCCGCCCGCATCGTCGTCGTCACCTGGGTCGCCACCTCCGGCCGCGCGCTTTAGAAAGGCGCCACGCTTCTGCTTGTCGGCCAGCAGGTCGCCATACTGCGGCAGCGCGCCCAGGCCCACGTTCTCCATGACCTTGCCCAGCACCAGCGCCTTCTCATCCGCCAGCGCCTTAGCCGCACCACCCACGCCACCGCCAGCTCCCGGCACCACGGCCACGCCACCACCGTTCTCCCGGTTGCGGCTCAGCTCCGAGTCCATGCTGAAGCTCGACTCGGGCCGGCTCTCGTTCTCCAGCAGCAACTCCTCCTCTTCCTCTTCCTCCTCCTCATCCTCCTCCTCGGGCTCGTGGCCCAGCGATGGGTCGCTCTCGTGGTGGCGGAAGTCACCATCGGCCGCCTTGAGGCCCTCGCCGGCCAGCTCGCTGGTGCCAGGCTCCGGGGAGCTGGCAGCCGAGAGCCCGTCGTCGGAGCGGCCGGCCAGCGAGCCGGCCTTGTGCATGTGCGTCTTCATGTGGCGCTTGAGCTTGCTCGCCTGCGAGCACGCGTGGTCGCACAGCTGGCACTTGTAGGGCTTCTCGCCCGTGTGGCTGCGCCGGTGCACGATGAGATTGCTCTGGAATTTGAAGGTTTTGCCGCAGAACTCGCACGACTTGCTCTTGGCCGGTGGCTGCGGTGGTGGCGTGCCGCCGGGGGGCATTGGGGGTAGTGGCGGCGTGCTCAGGAAAGGGGACTTGGGGCTGGGCTGGAAGGGGTTCAGGAGCCGGTGCATAGGGTTGCCACGGCCCGGCGACACGGGCGGCGGCGTGGAGCTGTTGCCCGCCAGCTCGCGGAGCCGCCGCGAGAAATCCATGGCGGGTGAGTCAATGGCCATGGGGTTCAGGCGCATGACTCGGTCAAAGGCACTGGGGTGCTGGGCGACAAGCCCCATCTCCTCGGCACTGAGGCGGTGCGGGTCCAGGTGGTGGCGTGGTGGTGGGCTGAAGAGCGGCGGTGTGCCGGGCAGGCGGCCCTCTCCAAAGCCCGGGTGGTCCCGCAGGATGGGACCTGTCATGCGCAACAGGTTGAAGGGGTTGCTGTCGCCCAGGAAATTCATGAGAGGGGACTGCGCCACGGCCTCGGGCCCGAGCGGCGGTGGGATGGTGAGCCGCGGCGTGAGCGAGCTGCTTGCCGGCCCAGGCTCCAGGTAGATGCGGAAGCCGTGTGTGTTCTGCGCGTGCTGCAGCAGGAACCACGCGCTGTTGAAGGGCTGCTTGCATGTTGTGCAAATGTAGCTGGAAGGCTCATCTTTACCTGGGGACACAGACGGACAGAAAGAAAGAAAAAGCGTGAGAAGTGGCAGGGGGCGCCGGATGGCAGGGCCACTGAGCTGGAGGCCCATGGCAGAGGTGGGCAGGCCTCGGTCTTTGGCCACCAGGCTGGGCAGGAAGATGTGTGTGCAGGTGGCGCTGGCGACTGGACCCCAGCGAGTCACTTCTATTTCTAGGCCTGACTTTGTTCTTACCTTCATCTGAGAGGTCAGATGAGAGGTGCAGGTGACAATGCCTAGTTCCAATAACACACACAAGTTACATTAAGGTGAACTATGTGAAGACAGTCGGTGGAAACCTCACCCAGATAGGACTCTTTTTTCACACCCAAACCACCCAGACCAGGACTTCTCAACCAAGCACTGTCCACATTTAAAGCCCAGTAATTCTTTGCTAGGATGAGGACTGTTCTGGGCATTACAGGGCCTCCTCCATCCTCCAACAGTGAAGGCCAAAACATCCGAAGACATTATCAAGTGCCCCCTCCTCCCCTTGGGGACCACTGACTCAGACAACGCTTAATTGACTCAAGGAAGTTCTACAAAAACAAAAATCATACTTATTGTCAGGCCCACACTTTTTCTTTAAGAGAAATGGCTGTGATACTCCTACTACGTTTGGGATTTTAGCCACAGGAAATCACTGTTTCGTGCACTGTAGACACCTTCTACTGTGTGACAACTGTCCCACCCTGTGTCCTCACACACATACACCCCAGTGTGGAAATCAGCGTTCACAGACCCCTGGCAAAGTGGCAGACACTGGGAAATTTTGAAGTCCTTTGCCAGAATTCTAAGAAATGAAAGTCAGTGGCCAAATCCCACAGGGCAGTCAGGATGAACAGCTGCAAATGCCGATTTGTTAGACTCTGGCTCTGGCAACAGCACCAGCAAATTGCAGTGGACACTGGTGGCACTGAGCCAACATGTCACGGTCTTTGTCCATCATTTAGGCAGTCACAAAATGGAGGCTGAACCTTTCATCTGGCACTGTCTGGTGGCTGCCCTCCTCAACCTCAGAGTGAAGCTGCTGCCCTGCCAGCCAGAACTCTCCTAATGCTTTACAAGAGAGAGACAGGTGCGGACAGACCCTGTCTTCCATCGTTAGATGCACAAACCAGGAAGGAAAAAGGAACAAGAATCCCATCCCAGACCCAGCACAAGACAAGGAAGCTGCAATCTTGGAAAGCCCATTTTATTTTTTTCAAACTTCCCTGTATCTGGAAGATTTTAATACCAATATTAAAGTTAATAGCTGCAAACTCCCGGGTTAGTAGCTACAAATTCCACTACTAACTATTAAAGTTAGTAACGTGTAACGTGCACATTGTTACAACACCCCATATCAGTAAGGTGACGGACAGCAAGCCCCCATCCTAGACACTCCACCAGCCTGTTTAAGGACTTCTGCAATCCCATGCAGTCAGCGTCTCATTTTCCACCCACTAATTATGTTTCTGGAAGGCTGTGCCCTTCACCGTGTTTGCAGCCACATAACTGTTCTTTGGAAACTGTCTTTTAAAACCACGTGACTCAGGGACCAAGGACCCTGAATTTCCATCCCAGAGCTTCAGTCTCCAATGCACAACCTTTCTCTTGAATTAGGTCTGCCAGCCTCAGGGCCAGGCCCTCCCAGACAACCCATGTATATGATGTCACAAAATAGCTTTGTACTGACCATACAACTAATGGGACAGAGCACCCAGCAAGAGAAACCAAGCATGAATTATTTTAGTCTCCACTTTCACTGTGTGTCTGTTTGGTGGCGGGAAGACAGTAAGAAGACAGGACAGAACAACTGAAAGAGAACTTTTGGGGGCTAGTCTCTTTCTCCAGTATACCAGGGCCTTTCCCTCTGCCAGCAAATCTAGGTGTTTCAGCCCCCCAAGCACGAATGGGGAACTTAGCCCATGAGGCCTCACAAGGTCCTAGGAGGCCATGGGGCTCACCTTCAGGCTCAGTGAACAGAGGAGAAGTAGGGCCTCTCGGTGGCACCACCTCCTATCCTCAACTTACTTAAAGTCGTGTTTGGGGGGACAGGAAGCTTTACTTCAGACAGCTCACAGGAGAGCTGGCCAGAAGCCATGTTTAGACTCCTCACATTTTTGTGTGTGTGTGCAAGACAGAATAAATAAATAACAAATAAGAAAAGAAAGAAAAGTCCCTTTCAGACACAGGAGCTAATAACACAAATGAAGTGTCATGTCCTGCGAGGTCACAGATCTTCAAATTAAAGAGCATTTCTGTACCCTTCACTGGGCTCTAGCCACTCCAATTAATCAATTTACAGCACATAGCTGCTCTTCATATGTTTAAGCCAGAACCCACCCCGAACCTCCCATCTCGTTTCCTTGGGCAGCTCCAAGCATTCCCTATTTCTTGACTTGGTGATCACACGTTTTCTAGAAAGTGGCTAGTGAGGAAAGTGGCTGTCAAAGGAAAATGCAGAAGACCAAGATAGGCGGGGAATAAAGACTGCCCTGTGGCTGAAATGGCTGATTACATTTTTTTTTTTTAAACTCAAAATGGCAGCTGCTGGGAAGCGTGTACCTACATGTTCTAGAGCTCAGATGTTTCCACTTCTTGTTTAAAAAAAAAAAAAAATTCTAAAACTCTAGCTTGGAGGAGCGCAGGGAGGAAGTCACCGTGAGGTGTTTATTCATCGAGTGAAGTATCAAGGCCACATGTCATGCCAGGTAATCACTTTCCTTACCTGAGCCCCTGAATTGCTTTGGTTGGAAGACCTCCTTCCACAGAGTGGGAATATTCACAGCAGACAATGGACTCCCAGGAGCTGACAGCTCCTTGGTTTTTAAAATCCTCCTGGTTCTCAAAGGCCCTCCCAAGACAACTCTTTCCACCTCATTGTCTTCTTCTAATAAATGTTCACTTCCATATTATGATTTCATGGTTCTCTTGCTTAGAAGTAGCCCAAAGCATAGGGCTGCTCACTTTTAAGACCAGAACAACATGTGAAAGTCTTTAAAGAACCACTTGGAACAAATTTTTATTCAAAAACACGATAAATATTTTTTTAAAATGCTGCAGTCACAGAGAGCTCACTTTTAAATACGGCAGATCTTTAGATCGTGGGCGGTTTCTGACTTAGGGCTGGGCCCACTACCCTTCCTGGACCGAAGGTTTCCTTGTCATCATCCTCTCCTCCTACCCGGGGCCCCCTGCCCACAGGTATGTGCACACAGCACAGGGTGACTGCCCTGCTAGTGGCCCAGGCAGGATGGACTTGTGCCCATGGCCACTTCATCTGCTGCTGGGATTCCAACTGATAGATGAAGGCCTAAGACTATTTAGAAGCAATTTACCCACAAGCATCAAACCTGGCCTACAGACCTGAAGTGTCACCTGCATTCTGCTTGCTAAAACATGCATCGTTCCTTGTTTGCTTGATTCCTTCTTCCTTCCTTTCTCAGATCTTTTGTGTCAGTGGGCAGAAACCCACCCTGGATTTTCTTTGCTCTGTTGGCTCTCAAAACATCTCCATGCTGTCATATGTAACCCTCACCCCTACCCCACCCCGAATCTCTGGGATACCTCTGCCTCCTTTCCAGAAGGGTGAAGCCAATCCAGCCCTGTAAACTCTGACACTCGATCTCATCTGTAGAGCAGGAATAACACACGAGCCTCCCAAGAGGCTGGGGAACTTCATGAGACCCTGTCCCTATAAATTGCACGTGGCTAAGCAGGTGCACAATGGGTTTTGTACATTTCACTTTTTGCTATTATTCATCCTTGTACCTGGCCCATGAGTGTTTCAGGGATGCCTTTCGGTGTAACTCTGGCAGTAATAAAACCATCATGAACTACAAGTTCCAGGAAGTAGAAACTTGCAGATGTTGAGGAAAAATGATTTTTTTTTTTTACTGTGACGCTTGGGAACGGACAGGAAACTGGACTCCACAATGAAATGTTACTTTCCCTCTGCTATTTGGCTTTTTTAATGAGTGATAAATAATTATTCTTCCTTACAACACCAACTACTGTAGTAATACTAATAAATTTCAATTCAACAAAAGCACACCCTTTGCTGGGTGCAGTGATGCACACCTGTAATCCTAGCTACTTGGGAAGCATATTTAGGAAGATCACAGTCCAGACCAGCCTGGGCATAAACACAAGACCCCATTTGAAAAATAACTAAAGTAAAAAGGGCTGGGAGCACAGCTCAAGTGGTAAAGCACCTGCTCAGAAAGCTCAAGACCCTGAGCTTTCAAACACCAATACCACCAAAACCAAATTTTTTTAAAATCACAACTTTGAGTTATTATTCAATGAAAAGGACATAATTGAGATGGAAGGGCATTCCAGAGAGTGAGGGATTTCGTGGCTCACTCTGCGTAGGCAGGGAACTGGGTCTTGGGTTTGGGTTTGGGTTTGCAGGCCCCTCCGCACTGGCTCATTTCATGTTTTCCTACCATGATGCCTGAGGGAAGCCAAGTAAGGCTACACCCCTGCCGGCACGTGAGAGCATGAAACTTAGAGAAACAAAGTCACACAGCCAAAACATGGTAGGTCCACTCCCACCTGTAGAGTCCCAACCCTCTCCAGGACCCCAGTCATGTCTTGGCACCCACCACCCACCACCCAAAGGATTTATCACCCACTCTGCACTTGTCAGGGTCTGTTTCATGATGACAGTGCCCAAGACAGAGGGAGTCTCCTGCTACACTGTGTGTCCTCTGATGAAAGGACAGTGATTATCCTTAGATGAACCCCAAAAGGTCTACCATGGGCCTTGACCCTGGAGAGGAGAAAAGGCTGTTTCACAGAGCCAGAGAGCCTGTTAGGGGGGCTCAGTGAAGAAGCAATGAGATGCTAAGGTGATGAACTCAAGGGCAGGAAGCCAGATCCCAGGGTGCCCTGGGGCAGATCCGTTCTCTTCTCTGGACTTTGGGATACCCACTCCAAAGCAGAGGACTGGTTTTGCTGGACTACCACTTAATCTTGTCCACAATCTCCAGCAACAAAAACATAAATAATAAATAAAAACGGTCTCCCCTTTCATGATATCCGAAAGAAAATGTCCACTGGGCACCTTGGAGGTCTATGGAAGTTTCAAGTTTATATTATTCTTAAATCACCTACAAGGTCAATCAGTATCCTTGCTTGTTCTAAATGCATTCCGCCAACCTCCCTCTCCAAAGCATCAGGTGGAGCTGGGGGTACAACAGTGAAAAGGATAACCCCTGGGAAAGCCATGTCGTGAGCTGGGCCCCAAGTTAAGTACACCCAGAGCCTGGCACAATGCTCCCAACAACCACTAAAGTGCCAACTGTCACCATTGCCATTTTACAGATTGGGAAACTGAGGTCTGGAAGAGATGAGGGGATCTGCCCAAGGTCACATGCTGGCAAGTGGCAGTGTCTGTGCTCTTGTGCCCATACTGTTAAGACAGAAGCCAGAAATCAAGAGAGACCTGTGCAGATTCAGGTCTCTCTCAGGTTTTTTACCTTTCAATACAGCCAGGTGCTAACAAAAAGACCGAGATGTGTCACTTTGAGCTAGAATTGCAATAATTTGGTGAAATCATGGTGATTAAGTCGTGGGAATGGAATAGGTACAGTTTTGTTTAAAAGAAGAAACCTTCTGCAAGTGGTTGGCAGAGGGATGGTATGGTGGTGGTTTCACGACAGGTGCCTGTGGCACTTGGAATCTTCTTGAACCCCACGCTCCAGAAAGCCTTGACCAAATGGGGTGTGCCTGAGCCTTGTTGCTGTCCGTGGATCCTGGAACACGGAAGCCCAGGTGGTGGAGGACCAGAATGGACAGCGCTGAATACACGTGGTAGCACTGCACGGCCTGCTGAGAACAACGATGACATCTGTCTTTCATGATTCATTGATCAAACAAAGGCTAGACACCTTCAGTATGCTTGGCACTCTGCTGGTAACTAGGGATACAGCTCACCACTGGGAGGTGGGGGTGGGGAAACGGCACCTCATAACCTGCTCAGTTATTTCATGAAAATCACAAATGGTGTCAGAGGGAAATTTAGGGTGCTGCGAGAGAGAAGATCCAAGAGGTTGGTTGAATTTGGGGGGCTTAAGACCTGTATTATGCCTGGCTTCTTATCTGTATCACCTCATCCATCCTTGCAATAACTGTACACCATGACCAATTATGAAGAAATAAAGGAACAAGACACATTTTGACTGTGGATTATTTCATTAAAATCCATCTTCTGGCTGGATTCTAAGCTCTCTGAAGGCAGGACAGAGCTGATCTCATTGCCTGGTGGTGAGTAATGCAGATGCGCCCCACCATCATCTGTGGCCTGTGGTCACGAGATGTCCTACAGTCAGGGACACTTTCTCAGCCTTTGATGGCCACAGCCCATATTCCTTCCTGGCTCACTCTGGAGCTAGGACACTTCAGCCAAGTCACTAGACATCAAGGGCATCAGGTGTCTCATTTGTACGTGCAGGTAATAATCCTGAGATGAAGGATCATCTAGGTAAAGTGCCAAAATGGAGGCACTGGGCACATGGGAAGTGACATAGGGACACAGCAAATGTATACCCTTCAACTGTCATTTTTTTGTTCCAGTGTTTCCCATGGTCAGTGTCTCAGAAGACATCTCCACTAGGACAAGGGCACCTGTCCAGCCCTGGGGGAGCCCCCTAACTCCACAGTCTGGTCTCTGCCTCGTGCACCAGGCCGCCTCCTGCACTAAGCCACCTCCTGAGGAGGGCTCAGCTCAACAGCCTCAGCAAATGGCCTCTTCTCAGGCAGAGAACACACCCAGCACGGCCCATGCCCCTCAGCAGCTGTGTGCCAACCACCAAAGCACTGCCAGGAACCCAGGGGGCACCAAACAGAACCACCACTATCTACGGCAGAATGAGCGAGCGGTTGTCGCGGAGCTGACAACAGGCCCTGCTGCCCCATCCTTTGGGACCCACTGCCTGCTGCGCATACCACGCCTTGGCCACCCGCCCTCTCAGTCCCCTCTTTTTGGGTCACTGTTGTCCCAGTTGCCTGGAATAACACCTGTCTTTTATTCTCACTGCAAAAACAGATCCAGGCAGAGTACAATCTTCTGTGCTCCCACAGCGTTTTGCTCATACCTGCCATGCAGCACCATTGTTCTTTGTCCTTGACCTTCCTGTATTCAACTTGCCTACAGCCTCCCTGTGCCCATGCTGGACTTTTGCAATGTTCCAAAGATGCCTCAGGCCACTTTGGAAAGTGAGTTTTATTCCAGACCTCCCAGGAAAAGGAAACTAAGTCTTATCACACTTGAGTGGAGCCCAAGGTCTCATGGCTTGTGAAGTGGCAGAACCAGGATTCATGCTCCAATCTGTCTGACCTGGGGCTGGTGCTGTATCCAGACATAAAGCTGGCTGCCCCCCTCGCACTGGGTCACTGGCCCTGAGAAGAACTTGAACTAGCCATGCCCATTCCACCTGCACCCATGAGTGCCAGAGCACTTGACAGAGAGGCCAACCTGCAGGATTTCTAGGGAAGGAAATGGCCAAAAAAGAAAGAGGCCTTACACACTGAGAAAAACCTCGATCGGCCTCATAGTGTTCTGAAATGTCCATGTATCTGAGTGGGATCCACACAGCAGAGGTAAACTACCTGCCTCTACCTGCCTGGAGTTAACTCAGGCTGGGAGAAAAAGCCCTGGGCTTACAACCTTCACTACAGCCTCAAACAAAGAGCCCTGTATTCCCCTAGACAGCCAGGTTTGCCCAGAAACGCCAGCTAGTCTTCTTCCCTCCTTCCAGGAGGCCGCAGGTGGGGGGTCCAGATATGAGGCCTGTTAAGTAGTGGACACAAAGAATTCCAAGGCAGAGCCAAAGCTCCAACTCCAGAGAGCCAAGGAAGGAGGCAGGCAGGCAGAGGGGCATGGAGGTGATGTTCAAACTGGACCCAAGAACCAGACGTGCCCAGGCAAAGGAAGGAAAGGCCTGCAAGGTAGACACTGTGTGAGCACACGTGACGCAGGACACACAGCTGCACGGAGGAGGGAGCAGCCCTGCTGTCTGCAGGATGAGAGGGGAACAGGAGCTGCAGGAGCCACCCACTGAATTCCCCCAGGGTTCCAGGCAGCACAGCCCTGTGTGTTCTGGGTTGTCTCTCCCCACCCACTCACCCTCCTAACTCAGGCAAATGATGAATGTCCAGTGTGTCCTGTTCCCAGGGAAGAATAGGAGGACAGCCCAAGGCCACCCTACGTCGGTGTCTCCGCACCACTTACCTATGTGTTCCTCTCTCCCTCTATCAATGCATGGGGTGTCACTCTGTGCCAGGCCCTCCGAGCAGTGGGACCCAGATGTGAAGAGCTGCCCTCATGGACCCGCGGTCTAGTGCAAGAGACTCACGATCACGGGGATATCTAGGAAGGGGTCAAGCCAATGGTCACTAATGACGGGTGTGTCACCAGCTGGTCCCAAGCCAGGGAGATAGCCTGAGACCAGTGAAGAAGTCACCAGGGAAAAGACCCTGGCGCAGAGTTCTCATGTTACAAAGAAGGAAGAGAAAGGGTGTGCCTGGCAGAGGAAACCTCATGGGTGAAGACATAGAGAGGGGAACCTAAAGTCAAAGAGGGGAAGAGTTGGAGATGGAACTGAGAAGGGGGTTTGGAACCCATCTGAGGAGAGTCTGCAAACATGCTAAGAAACTTAGCTGGTATAGAGCAAATCCAAACTATTGTAAATTCCATCCCCATGAGAACCTTCACTTTAAAGAAAGAAAGGTGGAAAGCTGGGTATGGTGGCTCATGCCTATAATCCCAGCTACTTGGGAGATGGAGATCCAAAAGATTGAGATTCAACCCAGGCAAAAATTAGAAAGACTCCATCCCAACTAGTATGCCAGGTATGGTGACATGTTCCTACTACCCCAGCTTGTTACCTGAGGATCAAGGTCCAAGCTGGCCCAGCAAAAATGTGAGACCCTATTCAAAAACTAACTGAAGCAAAGAGGCTGGTGACATGGCTCAAGAGGCAGAGCAGCTGCCTAGCCAGGTACCACCAAAAAAAAAAAAAAAAGAAGAAGAAGGAGAAAGAGAAGAAAAATAAAAGACAAAACTGAATATTTTTCAAGCCCACACTGAAGACCTACTCAAGTCAAGAACTACTCAGTATAACAAAAATCTCAGCACAACGAAAGAATGCAAGTGAACCCCTTAGAGAGCTTTGTTTTCAATCACACCCACTTTTCTAACCCATGAAACCATGAGACACAAACAAATCAAACATAAAATTTAAGCCACAAAGATCCACGATGTCTGTAGGAGGTGGAAGCAATTATTCCAGCAAACCTCTCAAATGAATGCTCTAGGACTGAGTCCACCTTCAGGAACAGGATGATCTAGGTGCTTAGTAGAACAGAGAAGTCTTAAAGCTGGGCTGAGGCTGCAGGCACCATGCACCCCAGATTTCCCAAAAGTCTTTCTTTCAACCGTTCAATTTTGTGGTCAGACCAGGTGTGCAGTTTCAGGCTCAGGAAGCAGCCACCCAGCCCCAAAACAAAGTGAAATCGCTGACCGCGGGGCATCTCAGTATGGGGTAAAAAACGGTGCTGTTTGTCAGTGAAATGCATAGGCACAGGGTGATTTTACATGTGGCAACTCCCATGCAGCGCTTGCAAGAAACTACCACCCATTCCTCAAGGTCGTCTTTGAGAGTCAGTTGCCCCTCTGCCTAAAGGTGCTCAAATTCGCGAGAAACTACTAGTCT
Organism: Castor canadensis; assembly: GCF_047511655.1. Lineage (NCBI taxonomy): Eukaryota > Metazoa > Chordata > Mammalia > Rodentia > Castoridae > Castor > Castor canadensis. The sequence goes on along the minus strand of NC_133388.1, from coordinate 10,947,787 downwards.
TCCGAGAAAAAGATGAATGCGTGTTCAGACTCCCTTGAAATCTGCTTTCTGTAGGCTTCCCCGAAAGGGGCCTATGCTTTTGCAGTGGCTTTGGGGCATGGGGGACTAACTCATTTTGGTGGTTTTGTTCCCTCACCCCACTCCTCCCAATATGGAATTGTTAGAAAGGAGTCAGCAACAGGAAGTTGCCCAGAGACTGGTGACAGAGAAACACGGAGCAAAACACCCTTACCACTTAAAGAACAAAAAGGAGAGAATCAGAAAATAAACAGAGTCTTCCTAGGTGTTCATGACATCCGCATGTTCCAGTCTCTCACTCTGACCAGGGATCTGAGCATCTCTCCAGTGCACTGTGCTGATGGCCCTTTCCTCCCTCCTGGGTGACACAGGAAGCCTTCCTGATAAGTCACAACTTCTTTCACAGGCAAGTCCCGTCCACCCTTCCCTTAAATCCACAAAAATCTCCACGTTCCACCCAAGGAGTATGGCAGGGACAGTAAATCTGGTTTTAATGGAGTGTACGTTTAGCTGTGAGCAGATAATTGACTTATGGAGAGTCTCTCCGCCAATGCATAGGTTAGCCAATGCAGCGGGGACTCATTACCGACACACTACAAACAAGTAGTAATATATGTATATTGTTCTGAATGGTGTTAGAGCAAAAGTGTGGCAGTCCACGGGGATTGATAAAATCCAGGAAAACAGCAGATATGCACTTGTAAATTTGTCTCATTTGTCTCTGAAGTTAAAGGTTATTCCCTTGTTCTGAATTTGTAATAAAAACATGCTAGTCCAGGGTTTATGCAGAATGTTTGAATATTTAAATTGTGTATAATGATAGGCAATTATAGAGTAGAAACTGGACCTTATGAATGGGGGGAGGGCCGTGTGGATCGCCAAGTGTTTGCCCCCTGACGACTCTTTTATCTTTAATGCATTTTGCAAGCACCTTCCCCCCCACCCCCACGGGATTCATGGAGCGACACCCCCATGCATGGGTCCTACTAAGCACAGATAGGCCAAACTTGGGTTTGCCTGGGTGGATGGCTTCTTTCCCTTTCTTTTCTTTTCCCTTTGGTTTTTTTGGTGTGTTTTTTTTTTTTCTAACTCTCTTTTTAGTTTTGTTTCCGTAAATATGCACGGTGCAAGCATGGACGCGGAGGCCCTGGCCCCTCTCTTCCGAGCTGGTCAGTGCTTCTGTGCTGCTGGGGAGAAGAGACCAGGTTCAGAGAGGGGCCTGCAGGGTACGGTGTGAATTTCCTCTGCCCCTAAATGGAGGGGGGGGACCCTTCCTCCACCCTCCTGTCTCCCAGGAGGGCAGGGGGCTGGCAGGGAGTCCCAGCTGTGCCAGCAGCCCAGGGCAGGGACAGGGGCTTGCGCTGCAGCTCCCGCACTGCAGCCCAGGTGCCAACCCAGTCTCAGTCACCCGTCTGCCCAGGTTAACCAATTGCAGCGTTAGAGAAACTCCAGCCAGCTTGTCACCGAGCACAAAAGTCATCAGCCAGTGAATGTTCTTTTCTGCACCACAATTAAGACGAATCAATACGACGTGCCACAAATGGTATTTTACTCTCAATAAGAACTCGAGCTGAGTTTATTCAGAATATTTTAGCGCTTCCCCGGGGGATTTTGGGCCGACGCAGATGGCAAATAAAGTACTCAGCCTAAGGCTACAGCACATTATGGTAATTCTAATGTCAGATGTACTTTAATATACAGCTCTATTTAATCACCCCATTATTTCACATTTCCATATGAAAAACCTGCGGCTCTTCTGCGGCGCTTTGCCTCTGCCACGGTGCCAAGCTTCCTCCAGCCCGCTGCCGGCAGCCGGGACGTGGTCATCCTCGCCAGGCACAGCCTGACAGTGTCGGAGCTTCCGGGTGCCCGGATGCACGATTAGAAATCAAGGATTCGGAGAGGGGCCAATAGCACCGCCATGGAAGAGAGATGCCGCGCATGGGTTCACACAAAAACGCAGTGGTCTCGCGCGCTCTCTCTCTCTGTCACACACACACACACACACACACACACACACACACACACACAGGAATGGAAGAGGAACTAATGTCAGCGAGCAATTACAGTCATGCCTACAACACACCCCTCTCCAACACCAGCATGATGGCTGGGTGGCCTAGCAGCTAGATCCAGCTGTGGCTCTGAACAAGCCGGTGACCCTCAGTGGTTGTGCCAGCTGGTCCTTCCCAGCACCCTGTAAGGACAACACGAAAGCACCACAGGCAGGTGCCAAGAGGCAGGAGGAAGTGTGCACGGGTGGTGAAGGCTGGCTGATGACAAAGGAGATGGAAGGCGGATAGGGTGGGGCTGGGGAACCACAGCCCAGTGCTGTACAATCTGTAGCCAGAAGGCTCGCTGGACAGTGCTGCCAGGCTGTATCAGAGAACCTGAAGCTGAGAAGCCCAGGCCCCAGGGGAGGTAGAGTCCAGTGAATTCCAAATGTCTGCAGTATCTCCAAGCAGGCTGAGCCGGCCAACTGGCTAAGAGCAGCCAGCGGAAGCCTGGGTTTTGGTGGAGCCCAGGAAATCATTCTCACACAGTCTCGGGACGTTCTGAGGAAGCCCGGCACAAAACCCACTGACCACCTGATTCTAGTTTCTCAAAGACAGGTCTGCTGATGGAGGCAGTGACACCTGGCACCTGACTGAACTAGGAGCTCCAGCAATGAGTCAACATTTAAAGCCACAGAACATGATTCTTGTAAATGGTTATGGTGTGTGTCATTAGAATGAGGCACCTGCCTGGGAGCAGGCCGGGTCTAATTCCTAACACTGAGCAAAACAATCTTTAAGGAAGGAAATGGACAGGGAGGTCTCACAGCACCTTCCAGAAATGCTGGTGAACTCCTCCAAAGTGTCCATTCACCAAGAAGACTGTCAGTTAACTAATCCCAGCAGGGTTTCCCTAAAGGATTAGCACAGAGACAATTTAGAGAACAAATGTTCGATTACTCGCACGTGTAGATGCACGGCCTACCCGGCCAGCTGGGGACAGCTTGCCACCCGATCCCAGCTGCCCTCGCAGGGCACGTCAAGGTCACCCTCAAACCAGGGTCATCCTGGAACATGTTAAGATATGCTTTTGGGGTAAAATTCAACAAAGGAACTCATTGTTCATTTCCAATGCCTTAAATTCCACCCTGTTATTACTGCTTATTCTTGAACATAAAAATGGATTTCGATATTCACCGGGCTAGACCTGTGGCTCTATTTCTCCCCCTCTAGGGGACTTTGGGCAAGGTCAGGTGACATTTTTGATGGTCATGACTAAGGGGAATTGGCAGGGGGGTGTGCTCCTGGCATCTAGTGTAGTGGCTGCAAAACACCCTACAATGCACAGGACAGCCTCCCACAAAGAGGACCAGGCACCAAGTGTCTGCAGCCCTGGGCTGGTCCTTTACCTTCAATGCTGACCTCCTATGGTCACTGGCCCTGAGCCTAGCCGAACAGACTGCAGGAAAAAAGTGAGAACAGGGAGTGAGGGAGAGTGAGTAAGGGAGGAGAGAGGAGGGAGAAGAACAAGAAGATCCAACAGAACAGTGCAGAGGAAGGCCGGCTCATCTCCTTTTGGCAATGAACGAACTGTGGAATCCCAGTCAGTTTCATCATTGCAGAAGGCATCGGAATTCCAGAGTTGCCTGAAGCCTTGAATCTGGAGCTCAGAGGAAGCCCCATGCCTTGGAAAGGGGACTACAGCCTGACCTGGCGGGGGGAGCCAGGCCTCCCATTCTCAACAGCCTGTCTCTGGCCGGCCACCAAGAAACGCTCTGTGTGAGGGCCACCTCCCTCCAGAGCTCAGCTCGGCCACTCAGGCAGGCAGGGACATCAAGGGCTGCCCTAGATTCAGCTGCTCAGCTGTGGGCCTTGCAAAGGCGGCTGCAAGAGATGAAAACCCAAATATACTTCCTGAAGTCAACGAGATAAAAATACAATTTCTGCTGCGTACGCCACTCTCACGCTGCAGCAGACGTTGGGGGGGGAGGGGGATGACCACGCAAGCCTAAGTGATTTAAAAAAAAAAAAAAAACATGATCCAGAGAGATTACATAAAAAATACAATTAAGGGATGCTGAACATCCTGAGGCCTTTGAGAACATGCTGCCTCTGGAATATTTTTAGAACAATCACTGGAATGATTCTTCTTAGTTGTAGAAACGCTCCAAATCAGAAAGTCAATTTTTCCTCTATTTGCAGAAGTGAGCTGGCTGCTCTGGACGGAATGCGCGTGTTTTGCTTGGCGGCTGTTCCTAACACTGTCTTGGCAGCGTTTCCTTGGAGCGCGCACCGTGAACCTGGCTCGCGCATACAGTAGCACTTTCATTTCAAGCGCCCCAGCCACGCTTCCCTAATAACAGCCTGGGAACTGCAAAAACCCGTGTAAGCCCAGCCCTTTAAATGGGGAACAGAACAGGGCTTTCGGGCTCGCTCACCACAATAGGGACTGTAACCCCAGGCTGGGGCTTTCAATCCTGAAAAGGTGGCTCTCGTTAAAGGCAGAAAATGAAACAATGCCAGAACATTCTGGGGACAGCAACATGCCACCTCTCCCCTCACCCCTGCCCCCCCCCACACACACACACGCACATTGCACACACACGCAGAGGCCCAGCCCTGCTGGTTCCTTCTCTCCTTCCTGCCACCGCCCGGACAGGTACCAGGTATCTGCAATCTGCTGACGTTGAAGGGAAAAAGACATAGTAGTTTCAGAACCACACTGGGCTGAGGCTACAGGCCTGACATCGGGCTCTTCTACTTCCTAGCCTTCGATGAACTTGAATGAGTGGATTGCACTCAGCTCCACTTTCGTTACTCACAGATGGGGATAAAACCTTATTGAGGATGGAAGACAGAGTAGGCACATAAAAGTAAAAGGGCCTTGCATCTGTCTGGTCAGCACTCAGTAGAGAAAGCTATCTAATGGCAAGTCTGTGAGTGACTGAGTGAGTGAGTGAGTGAGTCAACACAAACAAGCAGGATGGAGCTATGAGGGTCCTGTCTTAGGACCACTCATGAGCAAAGCCCTCTGCATCCCCTGTCAGTAGCCTAGCTCAGCCCTGCCACGAGGGACTCACCACTTTTAAAAAGGGGACTTCCAGGTACAATTTCTGCCCCTCCCTGGCATCAAGAAATGTAGCTATTTTGGCCTCTTAAAACTGGCTCGTCACTACTGTCTCTGTTTCACACATTCCCTTTTCTTTCTCTCTGTGTTGTTTACAAAGGTTTCATTATGTTTTCAACTAATCAGAAAGGCCCCGCTAAAACACAATTAACATGTGATTATAAAAAAAAATTAAAATAGCTTCCAGAAGAAGGAAATGTAATTAAGTAGAGAATGCTTTTCAGTAAGTGCTTGCTTTAACCCATTGTCAGAACACAGTCTCCGTTCGTCCACAATGCCTGGAACAGATGCCAAGGGCAGAATGTTAAAAGCAAGTGAAAAAAGGACATTATTTTCTGGGGGAATAATAACCATCACTTGGCACAGTGTGCCAGAGAACTCAGATTCCGGCTGCAGAGGGTGACCTCCCCCGTCCTCTTACCACTCTGTTCTGTGAAAACCTTTCCCTTCCACACACACACAATGAACGATTATACCCAAACCAAAAACAATAATATAAGTGTAAGTAGCTGAAGGAACAACAGCCAGACCACACATCTCCCAGGTCCACAGTTAACAGAAGTTCTAGTCTAAATATGAAGGCTTGATAACACCATTTTTAAAATGTTAGTGACTTTTCTTTTAAAGCCAGTTTCAGAAGGGATCGGTCTCTAAAAACTCCCAATCCATTGGAAGGCTGAGATCGGGAAGATGCCTGGGCAAACAGTTAGTGAGACCCCCATCTCAACCCGCAGCTGGATGCAGTGATGCATACCTATCATTCCAAGCTACAAGAGAAGCTGAGATCTAGAGGACTGTGGTTCCTGACCAAGGCAGACAAAAAAAAGTTTGCAAGATCCCATCTCAACAGAAAAAAAGTTGGTCGTGGTTGTATGCACCTGTCATCCTAACTATGGCAGGATGTGTAAAATAGGAGGACTGCTGTCCAGGTTGGCCTGGGCAAAAAGTGAGACCTATCTAAAAAGTAAACAGAGCAAAAAAAGGCTGGAGGCATGGCTCAAGGATAGAGCACCTACCTAGCAAGTGTGAAGCCCTGTATTCAAAACCCCAGTACCACCAAAAAAGAAAAAATAACAAACCTCTCAATCCAAAATGGATTATCCAAGAAGCAACTGGCCAAACCAGAGGGACTTTTGTCCTTTCCCTTTTCCCGAAGTCACCTCAGTGGCCAGGGGATCCAGCTGTCTTATATTGGCCCAAATGCTGGTCAATGTGACCTCACTTGGGTTTGGTCTCTGTCAATGAATATGGCCCCAAAGCCAACTGCAAATTCAACCTTTTCCTGAAGATACGGGAATCCTGTGAGCAATGTGCATGCACCCGACCGTGCAGTATCTGGTCCCAATCACGATGGAGAAGCCAAGTGTGGAAACTCCCAGAGACCTATCCTCCTCTGAGGAGGCTCAGCACAGAGCAAACTCAGGACCCACACCCTCCAGCATCGCTGGACTGGTCGGGCAGGAGAGGCTTCCCCAGAACTGCAGGTCTGGGACAAACTTGCTTCATGGTGATAGCAGTGCCAAGAGGAAGTCTATGGGCTTGGCTGGAGCTCTTTCTTCCCACTCCCACCCTCTGGGCCTCTCAGAACCCCTGTCCAGTGTTGCTCCACGTACCTCAGGCAAAGGATTTGACATTACAAGTTTTGGTAGTTATTAGGTAGGTGACTTTGGGCAAGGGTCTTTCATGAATCTGTCCCTCTGGGTGAATTTCCTTGTCTATGGAGTGGTCTCCTGTCACACGGGGGAGAAAAGTGAGCATCGGTGTCCAAGGCTGGTCCTACAGGAAGTGAAGGATCTGAGGTCCAGACCTGGGTGATGTGGTTTGATACTTTCCTTCTTAACCAGACACCACCACCCCCAAGGAGGCCAATGGCCAGATACATGGGCCCCTCACTAAGCCCTCTCGGCAATCCCATCTTACCACAGCCCCTAAAAGAGAAGCCAAGGCATGGGAGTTCAGTCCCTTTGCCTGCTGCTCCCTAATGCTGAAGTAGAGGCAGCCAGCTGGGCTGGGCTGGCCAGCGGGCCTTGCTCTTCCTACCAGGAGGTAGCCTTAGCTCACAAAGCCCTTTCCCCAGAACACATGGAATGGGACAGGGAGGCTGCCCAGTGAAAGGACTTCTAAGGTCTCACTAGTCAAGGACTCTGGTCTTCAGGTGAAAGAACAGAAATTGCCTGAAGCAAAGCCAGGCAGGGCTCTCAGGAAGCATGCTGAGTGAGCAATCCCGGCTCCGTGACCCAGTCATCGGACTTCTGAGTCCCAGTCGTCACCCACCACAGGCACAAACAGTGGTCCACTCTGACTCCAGGCTCCTTGGGGGATGAGGGGTAAGGTTATCAGGGACTCCCCAACATTTCCTAGACCTCCTCTGTGGGGCTCCCCTAGTTATTCCTGTTTCATGGAGGAGACCAGACCACAAAAGACAAATGGCACTGCCAGTGAGAAACCCCACTCCACCCCACTATCAAGACACTTCTCTGGACTCAGCACCCCAAAACCAGTGACCCACCCTCCTGAGTATTTGCTGAGTGTTTCAGTATGTCTTTACTAATTCCTATGAGGCTCCCCAACTTTGGATTCCTGATAGAGGATCCCAAGCTCAAAGGAGTAAGGCAACCTGCCTGGAGCCACACAGCTCATATCTAGCCCAAGACCCATGGCACACAGCGACACTCAAAATCCAACAAAAATAAGGTTTCCTGAGACAGCACCATACCCCAGAAAGATAGGTCTCTCTCTCTCTCTCTCTGGTATGAGAGCAGTCCCATTCATCCCTATATGCCTTCACCATGCAGCACTGGCTGACGCATAGTAGGTGCTCAGCCAACGCCTGCTGGACTCAACTGAGTTACCCTCCCACCTGCTGCCCAGAAGAGCCGTTAAAATTCTGCAGTAGGCGCCTGCCCCGCGTGTCTGCACTGCACAGCCAGCACTGACAATTCTTCCTAGATAAATATCTGGAAAGAAGTCGGGAAACAATTAAAACTAGAAGCTAATAAATGATGAAGAAGCCCAGGAGCCAAGTCCTGGCCCACTTCCCAGTCTTCATTCATGCATCAAAAAAGCCCCAGCGGTCGGAGGCTTCCAGAGGGCAGCTGGGCAGTGGGGCTGTCCGGCATAATATAAATGGGAATTTGATATGATCAAATGTACTCATGGCGTTCCCACCGCAGACACTATCTCCTGGCCCCCCACCCCTCCCACATCTCCCCAGCCAAGTCCCCTTCTCAGGGAACACGTGACAGATGGTCTTGTAACCAGGCAACCAGAAGGAAAGGTTCCGAAAGGTCCTCCACACAGGGGAGGACGACCACTCTGCTCATGGTGGCGACTGGCTGTGACAGCCTCTCCTGGACCTTAAAGAGTGGAGGCAAGGCTTGCACTAGCCAGATCTCCAGTACCATCACCTAAATCTGGTCTTCTCCCTTTCCCGGTCTGTTCCAGGAAGACCAGCCTGTTTTGCAGGGGGATAGTCCATGTCCTCTCCAACAGCCACCATGGCCAAAGCTGGCTCCCAGCAGGCTTCCAACGAAAGGCCCAGGCCACAGCCTTTGCAGGATGGCCCTGGCTTTGCAGCAGTTCACACTGCCTGACCATGCCAGGCCCCAGCTGTACCGACAGACAAGTACTCTTGAGATCCACAGCCAGCAGCCCAGGAAATAATGCCTGGCCAGAGGGCATGCCTGTGTCCAGGGACAGAGCAGGTGGCAAAGAGGTCTGGAGGTTCTGACAGATGAAACAGGAGCCCCATGTGCAGTAAACATGTGCACCTGTCCACTCAGAAAAAAAAATCACAAGGCCTTCCAAGGCCACACAAGTCATCTTAAAAGCTGAGCATAGGACTCTGGGACATCTCCCAGGCCAGGTGTCTTCTCATGGAGGCTGCGTGGGATTATCGTGCTAATTGTGGTAACACTGAGGCTTGCTGGAAGGCACAGAAGGACCTACCAAGAACCTACTATGTGCTAGCAACTTGGGCTGAGGGTTTTGCACACATAATCTCAGGCATTTATTCTCACGCCCGGGAGCTCTTTTCTTTACAGGTGAAAAAACTGAGGTCCAGATGAGAACCAGAAACCACAGACCTGTCATCTGCCTCCCTGGCCTGTGCTCTTCCCAGTGCAAGACAGAGCCTTTTGTTCACAGCCACCTTGCTTTGGGGCACTGTCTAGGGGGGCAGTTGGTGGCAGAGGGTCAGAAGGAGCAGGTGAGTGAGAAGAGAGAGGTCCATAGGCAGAAGGATACATCTGCAGGGGCCCAGAGAGTGCCAGCCACCACTTGGGGGACCCCCATCACCCCTCTCTTGCCAATCAGCTGAAGCCCGTATGCAAAGCAGGGTTCCAAGCTCTGAATTCAGCACAGAACTGTCACTTTCCTTCTTTCTCTCCAATATCCATGGCATACTTAATAAAGAAAAGGAGTGAAGATGAAAAATTGAAAATTGGAAAAAGAATAATTTTTGTTTTATCCCACGAGGCAAGCCTCCAGCCCCTCTGGGTGTCAGAAGGTGGTGAGGGGCACTCCAGGGAGGAAATGAAGACCTTGCTGGGAGGTGAGGGGGAGAATTACCCACGAATCTAATGAGGTTCTTCTGGCAACCCAAGATGCCGCCCCACTCTTGCTCCTCCTAGCCGCATGAACAGAATGTGATTATTCTAACGTCTCTATCTGAATGGAAATGACCGTGGCCGGAGGCTGGCAGACAGCTGGAATAGAGGAGACTCAGGGAAGGGCCATCGATTTGACAGTGGGCATGAGGGGACGCACGGACCACACACCTCCAGCCTCAGGAGTGGAGGGTCTGGGCCCCTGACCCCCCATTTGGAGGCCCCAGCAGGGCAGGGAAATAGTATCAATAAACAGAAGGCGCCTCCCAATGCACAGGGGTGCCGAGTTGGGAAGCCATCCATCACAGCCGCTGACACAAGTGTCTTCAGTGCACATCCCCTGTTACAGCTAAGGGCTGAATGGGTTTCTGGGAAGAGGAAGGCGGAGCTAAAGAAACCACAGGCTTGGCAGAGGCTCCTGGCACAGGGTGCCCAGCTAGAAACTTCTTTCCAATCAGCAAAAGTCACTGAAACTTTTGAGGTCAATATCACAGAGTTTTCTAGTTTGAAAGGATCACTTTCATCTTATAGGAAACTTGAAAGATAGAGAAAAGGATCTGAAAGAGGGGCTAGTGGCAGTGGTTCACATCTATTGTAGCTACTTAGGAGGACTGGGATTCAAGGCAAAAGGTTCGTGAGACCCCAACTCAACCAATAAAAGTGGGTGCCATGATGCATGCCTGTCATCCCAGCTAAGCAGGCAATATAAATAAGAGGAAAGCAGTCCAGACCAGCCTGGGTATAAAGTGAGACCCTCTCTGAAAAGTAACCAAGGCAAAAAGGGTTGGGGGTGTGGCCTAAGTGTTACAGCACCTGCCTAGTAAGCACAAAGCCCTGAGTTCAAACTCCAGTACCATCAAAAATAGCAGTAAGAATAAAAGGGAGATGGAAGAAAATGTAAACCACCAACATGACTTGTGTTAAAATGCTGAGGTTTCCTTCTCATCCCTTTCCTCTACAGTCAGACAGGCACACCCCACCCTCTTCCAAGTAAGCTCTTACTGTATATAGTTTTGATGTTTGCTTTTCTCTCTTGACCTTCTTCCGCCCTCACTGCACCCCATCACTAGAAATGCCAAGACATTACTTTTACCTGCTGTGTAATGCTCCCTGCTGAGGCTGGCACGTCATTCACATCACCACTCTCTTCCTATCAGAATCAACTTGCTCCCCGCTTTTCACTATTATAAGGACGTCGAAGGTGTATACATCTTCTTATACATATTCCTGCTTGATCCTCAGGAGTCTTGAAGTAGCATTCCTGAGTCAAGGGCATTCCTGGGTCCCCAGCCATGCTCCCAGACCTCCTAACACAGCAGTGGTGCACACTCACCCTAGCATGAGGACACCGGCCTCGCCCACCCCAGCCGGGATCGGCGCACCAGGAAAGCTTCCATGAGCTCAACCATTGTGGACAAACCTTTCCTGGCTGGGGCTGGCAGGATGTCAACTCTCCTTGACCATGACACCATCTCTTGGGTGCAACCCAGAAGCACACCCACCCCGGCGACACACAGTGACACGCAATATACCTCACTCAGCTCCCAAGTCACAGAACGATGCTTTATCCGCAAACAATCATTGTTTTAAAAAACAAACAGAAAGAGAGCACCACTGATACTTTTGTGATACTTGTCCGCTTCCTGAAAATGTGAGATAATGAATAAAAATGTTCATTACTGAATTATTCACTTTTCCTCCCCAATTCACATCCTGGTAATTACCGTGACCAGCCTAATAAAAACTGCTACAAACCGAAGGTCAACTGGCAGTTATAAGTGTTCATTTTCATTTCAATGTATTCATCTCTGGCTCCTAATGGCCTCATTTTCTCCCATGCTCCTTAATAAATACCACTGAATTACAGGTTAAATAGCTAAATTAAATTATTGCAATTATAGCGTGCAGAGCCCTGAATCTGGGTTTACCTTTCCCAGTTCAATTAGAGGCGAAGTTTCAACAGCCGCAGAATTCTGATTGCTGTCAATATTCTCAGTGGCTCAGAATCTCACCCAGATATTTGGTGAGGGTTTTTTTTTCCCCCTTCTTGTGTCTGAAGGGCTGATTGGAGCGCTCTCCAGTGAAACAAAAATCACACAATCAAAAGTGGTTTTTGGACCACAAGGCATAATTGATTCTTTTCCACTGAAAAGAGAGAAGACTTAGCAGGGTTCTGGCTAAATACTGTATGTGTGGAATGTGCGGTGTGCATGTGTGTGAATGTGTGTGTGTGTGCGTGTGTGTACACAAAAGAAAAAAACCCCATTTTCTGAAGAGGAAAAGTGCATTTCAATAAATACAGATATTCTCTTTCTCATGCCACCAGCCCACAATTATTTTATGGGTCCACATTAAAGAACTTCCTCATTATTTGAATATATTCGAACGCTTGTTGCTTTTGCCTCACCACAGGATTAATTATCCAACATCCCTTATAAGACAGAGTGTCTTAATAATACAGAGTGCATGGGAAGGGAAAAAAAAACCTCACCAGTGCTGTTTCCCCAAATCCCAAGATATGAGAGTCTATTTCTTGTGGAAGAGCTCCCCCTGACTTTCTTCATCCTTGACTTAGAAAGGCACCAAATTCCACCACGGACAGGGACTCTGGTTTAAACAGTGTTATTAACACATGGCACGGGTGAGCAGTGAACCTCCGCAAGCTCACCACCCATGAGTGGAAATCCAGGATGCTTTGGGGTCTGAGGCAGGAAGCTGAACCCTCAGGCCTGGCAGCAGAGATCAGACTGAGTCAGCCCACAATGCAGAGTAGATTCTACCTGGTAGGCAGAGGAAAGGGACCCAGCTGAAACCTCATTCTGAGCTTGGTCATCTTTGCTCAGAAGGCCGACATCTGAGTCACTGCCCAGTGCTGAAAGGCCAGGATTCACAGAGCCAGAGGACAAAGGCAAAATCCAAGATCCCAGGCACAGACCTGGCCAGCCATGCAGGGTAAGGAATCTACCTGCTTGCTTGGAAACTGACATTGAAACCCTTCCAATCCAGACAAGCCTCATTTTTCAGGGCCTGGGTGCCTATCCCCCAAAGAGAAGGGGTAATCTCCACCCACGGAAGCTGAGGCAATGAGTCAGGGGTATCTGTACTCACCTCACGTGGCCAGAGTCACACCAGAGCCCTGGACGCTGCACACATCTGTTCCAAGATATGCACTACAGGCCCCGTGGCTATATGTCCTTGGTCTGAAGGAGGCTGGCACAGATGCTGCTGGGGCTAACCGAAAACAGACCAGGACCAGCAAGTCTTGTTTAAGACAGGGAGCTTCCAGAGGGCAGGATCTGCCATGGCTCACCTCCAGAGCCAGGGCCACCCTGGGGCCTGCCAGGCAGTATAGGCTGGCCCCAACTGACTGTGAGGCAGCATCCTGTATTCCACAGGACCCTGGCCTCCTGTCCTGTGCTCCTGGACCACACATGGCTGCACAGGGATATAGGGAGAAGGCAGAGCGCTGGAACAGACCCCATGGCCACATGCCACCCTGACTTTCCTGGCCCCCAGCATTTTCCTAAGCACAGGGTAAATCAGAGAGCACCCAAGACCCCCTGGTGCTAGTATTTCTATGAAGAAAAAAGCAATTCTAGCCAGGGATTTCTACCCTAAAGCAAAACCAAGAATGCCTGGGGAAGCCACTTGCAACTGACCAGGAGCTAAAATGCCCTCACACACAAGGACCACCACAAATACTACTGGAAAACAGGGAAGGATGCAAATGGTAACAGAGCAGCCACCCACACACCAGGTTCACATCTCACAGCAACCATCTTTGTCAACTTTGTTATCCCCGTGGGGTGCTTCTCCCCCATTTTTAGATAAGGAACCCAAAGCTCAGAGAGGTGATATCACTAATGCAGGATCACACAGCAGGAAAGCCCTGGGCTCTCATTATCAGGCTGCTCCCTAGGGAAATAGCAGACCTCCCCAATCCTGGTCCCACCCCTGTATTCACCTTGATCTGCTGCCAGTGTCCACCTCAGCCTTCTTTCTTCACCCTGTCCTAAGCCCCCTGAAATTGAGCATCACTGGCTGCTCACAGGTCCCAGAAGGGTCACCTGCCTCTGCACCAGTGTCTCCTCAGACTTACAGGACCTCCTATCCACCGTGTCTCTAGGGATGTCTGCTTCCCATATGAACACAGACTCCCCTCCAGAGCTCCTGACCTCCCTTGACTGCCCCTGAGTGATCCCACGCTGCTGCCTGGCTCCTCACCCAGCTAGTCTCCCACAGCTGCACCTCTGGTCTTTACTCCAGATGCCTAGAACAGTTCCAGGGCCTCCTGAGGGAGGTCCTCAAGCAAGGAGGGGCCAACAGCCTTAACCACATACACTGGCCTCTGCACACCAGTGTCCCTTGCTTTATCATGTGACACCTGTGAATACAGTGGATGCCTCAGAGGCTCTTCTCTCTTCCTTTGCAATAGATCCACCCTAGAGAAGCAACAGCCATATCCCCCTCTCTGCTGGCCACCCACAGGAGTTTCCATCAGAGAAGGTGCCACGTGACAACGTGGCAATCCACTGAGAATATATACTGGGGCAAAATCCCAGGCCCAGGCAAGGAAGTGACCATGCAATGGTTCTTCCTGAAACCTATGGCAGTGGGGGAGGGGCAGGTTCAGGGCTTCAGGGAAGGAGAGAAAGAGGCAGCCCTTACCACCCCATGCCCTTCTAGAGTCCTGGGGAAGGAGAAGAGGTCACCTCTTGGCTACTGGAGCCCAAGTCCAACAGCACTACTCATGGTTGCAGGACAATTGGACCTCCTCATCCCAGCTCAAGACATGGGACAGTAAAAGAGGCCTGAGCTAGGAGAACCAAGTCTAGGGTCTCATACAGTTCCCCTCTACTGAGTGACCTGAGAAGGTAAATCCCTTCCCCTCTCTGGGCCTGGTGTGGGGTTCTGGTCAGGGAGGGAGGCAGGTGACTCTATGTAGAAGCCAGGGCTTCCTGACCCAAGTGCTCTGGGGAAGGGGCAGCCATTGAAAAGCTGTTTTCAAGAAGAACTGCCCAGGTTCCACTCATCCCAGTCCTCACCCTGTAACCTGCTGCTGCTACTGCAGAATCAATGGCAGCCGTCTATCCCAAGCCTGCACTGTGCGAGGCATGAGGCTGGGTCCTTCCACACATTATGTCAATTAATCCCCCCTTCCTGGAAGAGGAAACTGAGGTTGGAGACAGGAAGGAGTTTCTAGCCACACAGCAAGATAGCAGTGGCCACTCCACGACCTTACCCAGCCCGGTTCTCATCCCCTGTGGCCTCAGTACATTGGAACAGCCCTCAACAGCCACATGAGCCAGCATCAAATAGAGGGTCCTTCCTGGCTAAATTCCACATTGGTAAATCCCACCATCAAGGACAGAAAGGGCATGAACACTGCCAGGACAGAGAAGCTTCTGAGACAAGAAGATTCTCAACCACTCAGACCTCAAAGCAGCAGATGCTGTCGGCGGGGTGGGGGAGGTCTGGGACCAGCAGACCGCTGAATGAGGTCTCTCATTCCTTAAAGCCATGGGTTCAAAGCAGTTGAGGAAAGAACATGTGCACACATTCTATCAGTAAGCAGGAAAAGGAGAAATGGATTCTTCATGGGTTCATTCATTGAACAAGAGTTTCCTAATTACCTACTGTGTGCAGGGCACAGCAGTGATCCTGGGAAAGCGTTGGTCCTCAAGGAGCTCCCTCCCTCACTCCTTCCTTCATTCATTATTCATGGCTTTCACAGTACAAATGGGTCAGGCTCTGCGCTAGGCAGGAGAGGACACCATTAGGAAGGGGACTCCTCCCTCAGGGTAACTGCAGGATCATGTCAGCCCAGCAGGGCCTTTAACACAGGGAGGGAAAGAGTGGAGTTTGGAGTTTGCCTCTGGGGAACTAATGAACTCCATCACAGTGCCTGAATCCCTGGCCCCTCCCCACCTTGGAGCTGGAGGGTGTCACAAAGTGGTCAGCAAGGTCCATGAGTTGTATTGTCCCTAGACTCAGGTCACTGCAGACAGAAAGGCTTCCTCCCCATGGTCATCTAGTCACTGTCCCTGTCCAGCCCCAATGCACAGATGTTCTGCAACCTACCTTGGACTGGAGAAGGCTGTGTCTGTAGTAATGAGTGGGGTGCCAGCCAAAGAGCACAGTCTGCAGGCAGGCTGCTGTGGAAAGGACCCACACATGAGCTGCCTAGTGAGTGTCTGTGACCTCTGCCATGGCCTTTCCCAAAGGTCTGGAATGAAGGTATCTCTCTCAGTGGGGCAGGGAAGTTGAGGTACCTACAACCCTCTCTTCTCCTGCCCAGCTGGCCTCTGCTTGAGCTCTTCCCATCTGTTCTTCCTAGGCTGGCCTGGGGTAAGGGGGCAGCCAGGGTAACTCAGAATTCTGCTGCCTATACCAAACATTTTGCCCTTACGTGCACAGCCGGGCAATAACGGACCTCACCAACAACCCCTGTCCCCCCAGTCATTGCTCCAGTAATATCTTAATAATGTCCAATAATGACTCCCCCAGCTGCTCAGCCCACAGGCCAGGGCCAGATCTGGACAGCTGGGAGCCTGACAAGGATCCAGAACTTTCTCGCTTCCCCCCAACCCCAACTCAGGCAGAATGGAAGCTCAAATGGTGGAAGGCAGGATTTAGACAGAACCAGGCCCCAGAATCCTTATTCTAGGCTTTGGTCCTTGACAGTTGTCATGACTGGCTGCCTGCAGTCCTTCTCAAAAACATGTAAAACCTAGAGACACTCCTGAACTTACCACAGTAAGGCCACATGAGCAAATTTTGGATATTCCCAGAGATTGCATCTCCCACTTCCAACAAGTATCAGTTAAATCCACCAACAACCAGGCACTGGCCACATCAGTATCCAGGGAATGGGGACAAACAATTTGGAGCTCCTCCTGCCTATGCAACCCACCTTGGGGTGCCTCATGAACCTGTGGCCACAAGAGACCAGATCTGCTCTCCCCAGGAGAAAAGACAGCCCAACTCCAGAGCAGCCTCCTCTTCCCCAGCCCTGTGGAAGTGGTCAGGAATGAGTAAACACACAAACTAGGAGTGAGTTGTAAGGAGCAGAATTCCCAGCAATTTCCAGTCTCCTATTTTGCCTCTACCAATTGTAAGATCTGTACTCTGAATAGTTCAGTGCTCAACCACCATGGAGCCATGTTGTGGACAGTCTTAACTAGCGTCACCCACACCTTCCTGCAACCCGGGCAAGGAAGCCGTCCAAGGAAGCTTAACCCCAAAAGAGCAACCCCATAAAATGAGGGGGTCCTGTAGAAAAGAAGCCAGGGGGACTCTCCTGATTCCCCAGAGAGGACTAGGACTTGAGGAAGGGGACACCTGAGCCCAGAGCCATTGGTCACCTTGACCATCAGAACCACTGTCTCTGGCACCAAGGTGCCAAGGAGCTGCAGTCATCCACCAGTGTGATAGTCACTACAGGCCACAGCCCGGCTGCTTGTTTTCATAAATAAAGTTTTACTGAAATAAAACCATCATGGATGATCTCAAGTTGAGATCACTTGGCAAGAGACCACTTGGCCCACAGAGCCTGAAGTATTTACCAGCTGGCCCTATAAGGCCCTGCTTGTCTAAAAACCATAGGATGAATTCTCCCACACTTCAGGCGGATCCAAAGGTTGATCTGTCTTAAACTATTACTCTGCCATAAGCTGATCAGAACTCACAATGTTCCCCTTTTGGCCAAGGCTGCCAGGAAGCTCAAGAGTAAATTCCATGCCCTCTACAGTGAAATTACTGAACAACTTTCCTGGACCTTGATCGTGTGGTCTCCATTCTTTCACCATCAGGGCAATGCTGTGCAACTGGTTTACTTAAAGCAAGAGACTGCAATTTCTTTCATTATGGGGCAGCTGGGGTACAAATGCTAGACAGGGAGCATAAGGAGGGCTGCATGGCTGCTCCGGCTTGGGTCCCTCTGCCCCAGAATATGCCTTTGCAGACCCACCCTCAGAATTCATCTGGCCAACCAAGGGCCCCTTGCACCCCCACCTCCACCCAGCTGAGTCCTTTGCACTATGAATTCCCTCACAGAGCTGAAGGTGCTTCAGGCCTTCACTTGGACATCCCTCATTCACCCAGACCCTCACTGACCCCTTCTGGGCACCAAGGTCTGTCCTGGATCTGGGGCCTGGAGACAGACACAACAGACAGATCATGCCCTGGAGGCCCTCACATTCCAAGAGAAAATATAAGATCAACTCAGACCACCCATGTGTGCCAGCTAAGTGCCTTCTGGGAAAGTTTTCCCCAGAGATGTGGCTTCCACTGGCTCTTGGAGAGAATCAGGTACAACTGGTTATCTGAAGGACCAGGGCTTGCTGGGCGGAGTCTGGCAGAGCCACAGAGCAGAGGTACTTGGGGATCTGGCCAGGTGCCCTGTGAATCAGATCTCAATAGCCCAACAACAGCCCACCTGTCCCATAGCTCCACCTGGAAATAAGCCTCCTGCCAGCTGAGTGACCCGGACACATGGCAGAGTTTGCCTAAACCCCAGTTCCCACACCAGAGCTGCAGCACATAGGATAACAGCTCCACGCCTAGCAGAGCAGGTGCTTCACACACGGAAGCTGTGACCAGCAATCTGGCTGGGGTAGTGGGACCCAGGACAGTGCAGAAGGTCCCAGAGGCTGTGCACGCCCCAGTGAGGAGCTGACTTCCCCCAGGGGTACCTGAAAGCCCTGACGTTTTAGATCAAGAGGAGACAGGTTCAGGCCCTCACCCTCTAGACAGTCCAGTTTGAACCGAGCTGGGCTCAGGAACGCCTGCAACCCTTATCCCGGAGCGTTTAGCTGGGGCACCGTCACAGAGCCCCAGACTTTACGGACCCTCCATTCCAGGAGTGGACAGCGGACCTTCCTTGGTAGCAGCCCAGGCCTCAGAACTGCGATCCCCACTGGTCACCTTGTTACTGATGTGGAGCTGGTTAAGTGGTTACTGCCACTGGCCATGGCAGCCTCTCATCTAGCTTTCTGGAGACCTCCTGAAGCACAGAGGTAATAAGAAGGTCCCTCCCTCTCTTCACAACTGGGACGGATAACCCACATGAGACCAGGAACAGAGCTGCACTTAACAAGAGGAAAGGAATGTTCGGGTTCCCTATGAGGCAACACTCCAGCCACCCCTGTCCTATCCTGGGAGGCTGGGGGCCAGGTCAGCACTTTGGTTACCCATTCTATGGGTAACGATGAGACTAGCAAGTACTGTCAGGCCTTCTGTGAGCTACACACAATGCTGATGTCAGGGATACAGAGGTGAAGAGTCACAGCCTCTGCCCTCACCCAGGGTTGGGTCTAGAAGTCAGACTTACAGACTGCCACACACACACACTGCAGCTAGGCCAAGACCAGCATGAATGTGGGAACCTGGAGCCCCAAAAGGAGGGAGAAGCAGCTCCATGCAAGGCCAGGGTACCCAGGGGGCAGGGCATGATGAAGACAGGTGAGGTTCTGATCTGCCACAGTGGGGTAAGGGGACAGGAATAGTATCCTGCAAAGCAGATCTAGGAGAGGGAGGGGCTGGAATCTGAGCCTGGCCACAGCCTGCTGTCTCACAGCCCTGGGCTAGGAGGTTCTTGGTTTCCACATCTGTAAGATGGGAGTGACCACCTGGCTCCGAGAGCCCAGCTAAGGATTCAGGAGGAAAGGGAAAGACTGGGTCCCTGGTGGCAGTGGGACCTTCCACCTCTCTCTCAGCTCACATTCCTACCAGACCCCAAAACTCCAGTTCTTGTTGATCAAAACAACAAAGCCTCTGCTGACATCAGCAGGGAATTCTTGGGCAAGCAGAGAGCTGGCCATGGCCCTGGGGTGGAAACCCATGGAGACCACGGAGGCCATGTGACAGAACAAACCAAGGCCAGGAGAAGGTCAGAGCGAAGGCCAACCCTGCCTGGAGCTATGAGTACAGCAGAGCACCAGTGACCCGTGGAATCCCCAGGAAAGGGAAGCGAGTGCCAGGCCATAGTCTCACCAAGATACCAACAAGGAACAGGTCCTGGCCCCTGGACAGTCTGGCCCCAGCCAATGGGAAGCAGGGGCAGAACCCCAAAGAGCATAGTCCAGACGAAAATGACACCCCGGGGTCAGACTGGCCCATCATCTGCCCCTGCCTCTTCCTAATTTGGGACCTCAGGCCAAAGTCTTCCCTTCTCTACACCCTTCTTAAGATAATGGGGCTAACCTTGGCACACCGTCAGCTCTCAACAGGAAAGCCATTAATCTCTACAAGTACAATGCTTAAGCCATGCCCTCACAGGTCCAAGGACCAGCAAAGACCCCTGAGTGCCCAGAGGCCCTCCCCAAGGGCCGAGGAAATGTGGGAGCTAACTGTCCTCTCCCACCATTCCCCCAGAGGAAAGTCACCCAAGGAGGGAAATGAAATTTCAACTCTTGGCCAGCATGATCGATTAGTAGTGTCTGCCTGCCTACCACTTTGGAGCATCCATCCAGGCCAGGGCCCAGGGGAAAGAGGGCTGTAATCACCAAGTGATGTCTGCTATGGTGCAGAAGGGAGCCACAAAGGTGCTCGTGCTATGTGCATGTGACCCGAACACACCACTGGACAGCAGCACCTGTTCCTTCCAGGAAAAACAAACAAAAACAGAAGAGGAGCTGTAGAAAGCAGGATATTGGAAGAGCTGGCCCAAAAAGAACTGCCAAAACCAGGGTGGGGAAGGAAAGGAACTGCCTGATTTCCCTGAATCCCTGGGCTCTCCCAGCCAGCTTGCTGCAGAAGTGTTTACCGAACAAGGTTTCTCCAGGGAGAACCACTGCAAACAGACCTCTCTTCTCAGCTAGCCACCTAGTGCCAGCCCCTTTGTCTGGGTTGAACAGCTCTCAAAGGAGCCCAAGAAGCTCACACCTGAGGAAAAACAAATGGTCTGCCTGAGGTCTGCCATGGCAAGGCCTTTCCCCGCTCAGGTATGGAAGGTCTCTCACGGACAGAGAAATAGCCCAGCAAAATTGGGAGGCCACTTTAGGGTGGAGGCTCCCCCTGGGCTAGATGGAGAAAGGCTGGACAGAGCTTCCCCCTGGGAAGACAGATGTCCCCAAAGCCAGATCCGGGCAAGCACTGCAGCCCACAGAGCAGCTCACACTGGCCTCAGTAGAGTGGCTTATATATTTAGGGTCTCTGCACCTACAGCGAGCCCAGAATCCCAAGGCGAGACCCAGACTATCTCATCACCCCTCAATTTAGGATAAGAGGTGCTGCAGAACCCCAGAAGACCCTTTCCCTCTACCCACAATGACAGTTGCCATAATAAGATCAGCAGTACCTACCTCGCCAAAGCCTACCACGTGCCAGCCAGACCCTGAGCACTGTACCCACTTAGACCCAGGCAGTGCCAAAGGAAGAAACTGAGGCTGGAAGATGGACGTGAAGACAACCAGCTACTTAAGAATGGGCAGAGCTGGGTCAAGTCCAGGCCTAGCCTACACCCTAGCAAGGCTCTCTGCTCCCCCTGCTCTACCTCAGAAAGCACCACAGGGCAGCAGAGGTGCCAGCTCCCATGGAGCCTGAAGCCGGATTCCACTGTGCTCAGAGCAGGCGTGCACTCTCTCGCTCCTAACCCTGTGCCTTTGGCTACTCTGTCCCCTTCTCAAAGCATCACAGCAGCTGGCCAGAGAGCACAGTCCTCAGCGTGGAGGATAAAAACACCTTTCACACACCTGCATGCATACATGCATATTCACATGTGCACACATGTATACTCACCTGCTGCGTGTGAGTGCATGCATGCACCTGCATCTGCATGTCCTGAACACATGTGCTCAGGCACACACTTGCACACACAGGCACACACTTGCATAGCCATATGTCTACCCACATATATAAAACATGCATGCGTGCATAATCGTGTGTCCCTGTCTACATGCATGCACATGTGTATACGTGAACATGAATGTGCATGCACACAAACACATCTGAGTGTACTAATGTCCATACTGTGGACACGTGCACACCAGGCACATGTACCTACTTATATGTGTATATGTGTGTGCACACACACACATGCCTCTTGGTCACTGGAGTCCATCATCCTAACTTCCCAAGGCTACACATGACCTCTTTAACATAAATGTGTGGCCCTTTTCCCACCCAGAGGTTCATAGCAAACTCTTCCCCGGACCTCTGGAGTCCCCCACCATGGGGTCCTCACTACTAAATCTTTGTTTATTTTATGGGAAATTTAATGTGTAAACAAATGGCTTTTCCAGCCTGTGTTTCTCATCATATTCACGGGCTTTTTCTTCTTACTCATAAAAAGAGGAAACTTCAACTTAATACGAGTAAATGAACTTGAACCCCTGCCCATCCCTACTCCCCACACATCCCAAAAGAGAAGTGTCAATTCCAAACTCAGAAACCACACTTTGTACCCCATTCCAAACCCAAAGCCTTCCCTCATCCTGGTCATGACTTCCACTCATTCTCATCCTCCCCGTACACCGCCTGTCTCCCAAGAGGGGCCACCAACCCCTGGAACCACTCCTCCTACCCAACGGCTCACCTAAACAGCAGGTGGGCTGCAGTAACTTGCTGAATAAAGAGAAGCAAAAGCGAAATGCCCCTCCTCCACCTCCAAAAATCAAAGAACGCACCCAAAGCCACAAGGACACAATTCAGATTTAGTCTGACCACTGCATTCAGAGCTCCAGTCCTGTGTTTCTCAAATGTGCAAACCTGCAGTTTTCCCTGGGACCCAGGCAGGCAGCAGATGCTGCAGGACACAGCCTTCAAATGCATCTGCCCTGGGGATCTCCGACACACCTGGCTTCTACTTTCTCCTGGGCTCCAGCAACCCAGGAACAAAGACAGCATCTGAGGGCCAGACCTTGGCCTGGATATATGGAGGCAAGCCCACTGCCTGGTGTCTTGGGGCAGGTATGGAAGACCCACAACTGCCATGAAAGGTGTCACCAATCCCAGCTGCAAGGTCTGTGTGACCTCCCAGAGGCCACCCCACCCCTGGGGCTGAGTATGAAACAGGAGCTCAGCTTTCCCCATGAACTTTGGCAGTCCATGGCGAGAGCCACAGGAGACTGGCCTGCCTAAGAAAGCTGACCCCAGGGCCACGATGCTCCCAAACTCCTCTGCTGGCCTGATGACTTTTCTCCAAAGCAGGAAGTCTCTCTAAGCTCTCCCCCTGCCTCCATCCCTGTCCTTATGCTTAAAGGCTTCTGGAAAGGCAAATGCCAAATCTATAGAGCAACTCACCGAGGAACCAACCTGGGCCTTTTTCCAAGGTCACCTGTCACCTGAACAGAAAACACACTGAGAGGGTGGGGCCCCAGACTCATGCCAGAGGCATAGGCTCAGAGTGGGAGATCCACTCCCATCAGCTTAGAATTCAATAAGCAGGCACACAAAGATTCTTTTCAACCTGACTTTAATCATTCTCAGCAATTAGATACCCAGGACCATGCAGAGGGACTCCAATGAGCCCCAGAATGAAAGAAGCCCACAGTGCTACGAAAAAAGGCTTGGTGGCCTGGACATGTGACAGCAAAGGAAATGAAGGCCCACAGCACGCGCCCTCTCAGGTGCCGTGTGCAAAGCCCCGACCATAATCAGATGACAGAGGGCTGCAATACCAAACACCCGGTGGATTATTCAGCAATGAGGTATAATTGAAAGGATTAACATGAAGGCGACGTTTCCCTTCCAAAAATTCGAGGAACGCCAAAACGACTCTCATTTGGGCTGGTATGACTCATGTTTTTAATAGAAGAACTTAATTTTCTCTTGTGAGGAATTTGGGCTCCGGGAAACATTGTCTACGAAGCACTCATTTTACTCCACGGACAACAGGAAGTGCCACCACCCCGAAAGTAAAAATAAAAGTCCCCAGCCAGTGAGTTCTCTCTCACAGCACACCGGGAGCCACAGGGTGTGTTCCCTCATCGGCTGAGACAGAGCGCAGGATTCAAAGGGAAATGCAGGAATCAAAAGTCAGCCAGACAGGTCCCAGCTCAGCGTGGTGGCCTAGACAAGTCCTGTCCCCTCTCTGGGGCACGCTTGGGCACTGCCCTTGGAGGAAACCTGGCAATAAGGGACAGGGGCCCCTGGCAGGGCCTCCACCCCACCCCAGGGATTGCCAGCAGGATCAGTCACCATTGAGGTGGCCCTTTCTCCTGACCCAAAAGGCCCTGATGACACACCCTCTGTGCAGCAGTTGGACACAGACAAGATCAGCATCCTGGCCCTCCAGTACTGCCCCACCCAAGTGGGCCAGCTGGACACCTGGACAAGGAACAGGACAGAACAGCCAAGCCCAATCCTGAAACCCGGAACAGGGCAGAGGGAGCCTGAGGCTCAGGAGTCACCACTCACCAGCTGCCTGGTTGGCAGAGACAACATCACCTACCTACTCCTGCCTAGTTCTAGCTCAGGTTCCACAGAGACCCCATCCCCAGGGACTTCCAGCCCACCTCCCGTCACTCAGTATTCTGTCTGTGAGGTTCACAAAACCCTAACCCAGCATGAGCATCTGGCTGCAGGCCTCCCACAACCCTCAGACCTGGCAAGGTGCTAGTTTCCTGCCTCTGCCTGCCTGGGGTCCTGGTGCTGCTGTGATCCTAGCCATCCTGAAGTGGGGAGGGGGTCAAGGGAGACAAGCAGCAAGGGTCTGGCTGGAGCCTGCAGGATGAGGCTCTCCTCAAACACCTGAACAGCTCCACAGGTAAGCTTCCCATTGAGCCCACTAGGAAGGAGGCTGTCCCAGACACCCGCTTCCTACAAGTGGGACGTCCCTTCTGAGCGCTGCCCACCTTTCACCAGGGGCCTCCATCCAACCCCCCTCAGTCCCTGTTATAGTTCCTACCACCCCCCTCGACCCCCCACCCTGCAATTAAGAACAGATATCCAAAATCCCCCTCCCCAACTCTTTCCCCCACCCCTGTCCGGGCCAAGGGAGAGGCACTAATTTACAAGTGGCAGATAATGTCACCCCACCATTCATCCAAATGTGTCACTAACATCCCATTAGACTATAATTATTTTTTAATTAAAACTAAGAAAACTGGCATGCCTGAGCCGACTTTATGCATCTGTTATGGGTTAAAATAGCTTTTAAAAAATGTTTCAGAGACCGCAGTCTATTGTGGCCACGGTCTCTGCCAAAAAAAACGCAAGCTTGCTTATTTTCTCCATGGGGCGCAACAGTGCCTATGTGTACCGGCCCAGAATCGGCTGGCCGTGAAAAGAATTCTAAATAAAACACAAACATGGAATCTGGCACCGCCACAGAAGCAAGCTTAAGACTACTTCCAGCATGTGGACGACTCTCACATAGTAAGTCTGGCTCCAGCATAAATGAAACCAGGCACTGTAAAATACCAGGGCAAGTCAGAGCTTCGACTTAAAGAGACAGGACGCTGATTCCAGGTATCAAAGCTTATCAAGGCAGCTCGCGCAGGCTCCATAAATCCATAGGTCATTAGCTGTTTGCTTTCAGCCAATCCCTTCCTAAGGAGATGTAGATGAAGAGAAAGAGAAAGAGAAGAACAAATGAAAACCATCACTTTGCACTTGACTTTTAGTGGGGCAGTTATGGAAAAAAAAAAAACTGTGTTCATTATCTCAGTTAGACGAGAAAGACTCTCTGAGACCTCGGATCCACACAAACCCAAAATGGAGGAGAGAAGACAAGTGTGCAAGCGAGCAGAGCTGGGAGATGGAAGGTAAGAACAAGGGAAGGAGGAAGGAATACAGCTGCAGAAGCCAGGAATGTCAGGAGGCAGGGGGTTGCAAAGAGAGAAAAACCACGTGGGGGGCTGGAATGCCTCCACCCCGAAAACGGCAATACTAAATGATAATGATTGTGACAATAAATAATTACAGTTACGACCACAATAAAACGTAATAGTAATACCTGCTGCTATTCACAAACCAGCTGCTGCTTAAAGCAGTATAATGTAGCAGGGAAAGGGTCTCAGAGAGAACAAAGCAGTTAATTAATTAAGAGCTCTGAAATCAACTGCCGCAGTTTCCTCATCTGTAAACTGGGAATAAATAACACTGCCTTCCTCACAGAACTGAAGTGGGGGAAGACGAAGATGAAACCCACAACAGGCATTTAATAAAGTAACCACTACCATCGCTAGCCATCCCCATCTTACAGACGAAGAAACTGAGAGTCCAAAAAGCCAGGTCACCCACTCAAAGTCAAAGAACTCATAAGTGCCCCAGCTGGGGTGAGAGCCCATCCATCAATCTCCAAAACCCTCACTCTCCTGCATGCATTCCTGAGTGAGTCACACACTGGACTGTCATTTCTGGACTGGCAACTCTGGGTTCCCCCTGAGATGGGGTTCCGTCTTCCCCAGGAGGTACTGAGCAGGGAATTCATCTCCAGAGAGAGATGCACTCCAAAGCCCTCAGCAAGCCAAGGTGTAGAAACCTGTCAGCACACACCGCAGAAAGAATTAAGGAAGAATTACCAAGTTCAGGGGAAAATAACCCAAAGTGCCTTTGCCATAAACACCTCACGCCAGGCAGGCGTGACACTGCACACACTCACATATACACTCACGACGCACATATAAACACCAAATCAGAAATACACATATACACACACTCACATATACACTCGCATACAAACATCCACCTACATACGGACACTCAGCACACACACAAATGTGTATTCACACGTACACAAACATCCACTCACATGTATCCTCACACATAAACACACGCCTACACACCAACATGCATATTCACACCACTCACACAACACCCAAACATACCACTGACATACAAACACACACACACACACACACAAGGCCTTTTATTACAGGGTCTGTGCCAGGCCCAAGGACCCTGGCAGAGGCAATGGGAAAACCCAAGGAGAAAATGACATGAAAGGCACGATTCTGTCATGCTCCAGGCTACCTGACCAGGTGTAGCCAGAACATCCCAGGCCACCAGCACCTACAGAGGCCACAGTCAGGCCGCTCATGAACTGTGCTCTCACCAAACACATGCTCTGAAAAATGGGATCAAAGACGGGGCTGCTTAATCTTGGACCCCATCTGCAGGCCTCGGGTGGGCTCTGTTGCCTGACATGGTGACATCATCCCACTCCCCACTCCGGTGGGCTCTGGGCTGCTCTTTCTGTGATGATGCTCAAAGTCTTAGAAGATGCCTGCTAAAAATACTCCTGGCTTTGCAGAGCCAGTTACAAAAATAATTATGTTTTCTTTTTAAAAAAAAAATAGATTATAGGCAAAGTATGTGTTCGGCTATTTTTAGCTTCTATTCAGCTCTGTCAATTTTCTCATAATAATCATTACAGTCTTTTTTTTAAAAATCCTCTCGTTAGTAACTAGTAACTGTGCTGACTTGGTTTGTGGGGTGGGGGGCAGACGTGACCACACAGTCTTCCATAAACCATGGAGTTTGAGGGCTGGCCAGAGGTGCCAGGCATTTGAGAATCTCCACGTTCCTGAGGGAAAAAGACCATGTGGCCATCTCTTGGAGGCCAACTCCGGTTCCACGCAGGAAACATTTGGGGAATACTTCACAAGTGCCTGAGCCTGCCCCAGACCTCAGGAGTCCCCCTTACTCCTGCAAGATACCAACTTGGGGGTTCCTCCCCTGGGTGGGGTCTATAATTCCAGAAGGGGGCATGTGTGGGGCTGTCTGGTAACCCCAAAATATGTCCACAACTAAATCAATGGAATCTGAGAATGTGACCTTATTTGTCAAAAGGGTCTTTGCAGATATATTTAAGGATCTTAAGATGGCATCCTCTTGAACTATCTAGGAGGGTCCCAAACCCCGTGACAGTTCTTTTCATTTTAATTGTCCAGAAAATGAGGAGATAGGTCCTGCTAAGGAGGCTATGTGTGACCATGGAGGCAGGGATTAAAGTAATGTGGCTGCAAGTCAAGAACACCTACAGACACCAGATGCTGAAAGAAGCAAGGAAGCCTCTTGGCTAGAGCCTCTGGAAGGGGCCAACACCTCAATTTTGAACTTGAGGCTCCTGAACTGTGCAAGGATATAAGCCACGTTAGTTTGTGGTCATTTGCTATGGAGAGGCCTGGGACACTCACACAGAGCAAGAGAGAAATCACAGCCCCAAGTAATAATCCCCACAGTAGCCTCTCGATGACTATCCCCAATCTATAAAGGACCGTAGGCCAGTCACTGGAGAGTCCCCTCTCCAATCCGTCACAACCCAGCTGAGAAAGCATGTGACGATCCTGAGACAGGGAGACCCCGTGAGGCTCAGAGTGGGGCAGAATACCCCAGGATAATCAGGGAGCCCTCTCTGCTCCTAGGAGCTCTGGTTCTAAACACAGAGCTCTTTCTGCTAAGTCACTCTTAAACCAATGCCCTGAGGACACAGTGAAAACTATCCATCTGCAGAATTTTCTTCCCCAAACTCGCAAGCTAGTTAAATGTTTAGCTGACTGCTAAAACCAGATTCCTTGGGAAAACAAGGCTGTCATGGGGAAACACTTACAGGAGAACTGGTGGTTGAGACCCTCAAAACATACTGAAGGAGGCTGCCAAGACAGCAGCTCCAGGCACCAAGCCTGGGGTCAAATCCACACTGTCAGGTTTACGGATCCCATCTCTCAGGACAAGTGTTCCGATATCCAACACACAGTTTCCTTCACTCTAAACTCCAATCATCAAAACTCTTCTGCACTGTGGGTAGAAATGTGAAATGCTACAGCTTGGCTACTCCCCCCAAATTAAACCTAGAACCCCCCATATGATCCAGCAATCCCTATACCCAAGAGAACTGAAAGTGGGGCCTGGAAGAGGTATTTGTACATCAGTGTTGAGAGCACCACTGTTCACAGCAGTCCAAAGGGCAAAGTGGCCCAGGTGAACAGATGGATGAAAAAGCAAAGTGAGGTCCGTCCATATGATGGAATAGTATTCAGTCTTAAAAAGGAAAGAAATTCTGACACCTGCTATGACACAGATGAACGTGGAAGACACTAGGCTAAGTGAAATATGGCAGACACAAAAAGACAAATATAGTATGATTCCCTAGAGTAGTGAAATTCATAGAACTAGGAAGCACAATGGTGGGCCTGGGGGAAGGAAATGGGGAATCAGGAGTTTTTGCTTAGTGAGGACAGAGTTTTCTGTGGGAAAACGAAAAAGTTCTGGAGATGGATGATGGAGAGGGTGGCACC
Organism: Castor canadensis; assembly: GCF_047511655.1. Classification (NCBI taxonomy): domain Eukaryota; kingdom Metazoa; phylum Chordata; class Mammalia; order Rodentia; family Castoridae; genus Castor; species Castor canadensis. The sequence goes on along the minus strand of NC_133388.1, from coordinate 10,918,857 downwards.
ATAACTGCGATGTAATTGTTGCCACTGAACTGAACACTTAAAAATGATCAAAATTGCAAATCCTGTGTATATTTTATCACAATAAGAAAACCTCCCATGATCACATATTTGAACTGTATAAGACTCAACGAAGACTCACTGAAGGTGCTGTAAGCCCTCAATCCATGGCTACTCTCACAATTAAAAATAAATAAATAAATGCTGACAAGACAACACAGGAAAATTAGAGCAAAGGGACCCAAGTCAGAATAAGCTGGCTAACTATAGCACCAAGAGCAGACTCATGCACCCGGCAGGGCAGACCTCACCCCATTAACCACTCCTCACCTCTTATTAACAAAGGCAATAATTAAAAATGTTCAGTTTTATGGAAAGATTCCAAATGCTCATTTCTGCAGATAGTAACTCTGTTTTTGCATTAACCTCCTTAAAGAAGTCCCAAGCCCTCTGAACCCTTCTGCTGAAATCATAAAATACAGGCTGGCTCGGGCCAGCCCTGTGGCAGCTCCATGATACATTAGCTTGAATCTTTCCCTCAGCTGCCCCTGTTCGTACCAGCCAAGTAGAGGAGCAGTGGGAGGAACAGCTGGCTCACACTCAGAAGGCCTGGGTTCAAATCCCAGCTCTGTCACCTACCAGACACACAATTTTGAGCAAGTCATATTATCTCTGGGATGCTAATCTCCTCACCTGTGATGTATGGGAGAGGCTGCCCCCAGAAAAAAGGGGTCACCTGGAAGCCTAAATTCAGAGCTGAGAAGGCTCCTGCCAAGGGCTTGACACACAGGAGGGTTGTAGAAAAGGTGGTCTGACTGTCACCTGGCAGTCCTTTTGCTAAGTATAACAAGGACCCTGATGGGAAGGAAATTGAGGTTGCTGCTTCCACTGCTTCTGACCACACACTAAGGTCACACACCACGCCCTGGCTCCTGATTATCACTAAATAATATTCAAGAAGGGGTTGCAGTGACAGGCTACAATTCCTTTGAGGTCTGATGCAAACTACAGAACCCCAGAGAGAGGGACCCCTGCTACCAAGGTTTCTTCCCACCACTTTTTTGGATTAAACTAGCCAGCTTTGATTGATTATGTTTGGATAAACTGTATTTCATGGCTTAGACTATTTGGGTTTGATTGTGAAATATGTACAGTACACAACCCCTCCACCTTCACCCTGCCATGGGTTTGTACATCTTGTTCACCCCACAAAAAAACACACAAAGAGCACACACCTCAAGCTTTTCCTAAAGAAACAAACCCAGGTCCCCCAAGTATGGACAGACTGGTTCTCCAGGACCATGTGCGATGACAGTGGATAACTGCAGGAATTTCCCATGTCTCCTCTCCTTTCCCTCACAGATGTGGGTGCACCCTCCACCAGGTGTCCACCACTACTCACTAGCTCGCCCTGGGGACCTACAGTTTCAGGCCCTGCCTTGGGCACTAGAGACTGATAACATAGAGCTGAGCTGAGACAGGCTAGACTCCAACTCAGACCCAGAAACTCACTTTGAGTGCAATTTTCCAGGACAATCTTGGGCCAGCTCTAGCAATTCTCAGTGTTCCACCTCCCTCCTGGTGGTCTGAAATCAGTCACTCTTGTGCCCATAAGTCCAGTCAGGGATAGGGGCAGCTTGTTGAGCTAGAAGAAACTTTTCTGAAAGATGTCCACATCAACCTGCCACTGACCCAGAGGGACCTGAAGGAATCCCTCCCCGCCCCTGCCCACCTTCCAAGCTGTAAAACCCAGGAGTCTCCTGGACCCTCTGAGCTCCCAGTTTTGTCCCCTTATTTTTTTTTAACAGAGAAAGGTACTCTGAAGCATGTATCTCACATCTGCTGTGTAAGGCCTCCCGTGGGTAGGTGCCTCACCGACTGTGGTTCCCCTAAGGCAAGGACCCCATCTGGCTCATTTCTCCCCCTACCCCACTTCTAGCCCAGGGTCTGGCACAAGCAGTGAAATGAAGGATGATCTAGGTGATCCTCCCAGGGATGATGTCTGAGTGTGCAGTTGTTTCCCACCATCTCTGTTGCCTGTGTCCAAGTAGCCACTGCAGTCCAACAGGAGTGAAAGGTGACAGCTTCGAGGCCAAGGAAACCTGGGTCCAACTCTTCAGCTCTGAGGTGACCCTGGGTGGGCCCACTACCCTGATGGGCCAAGGGTGAGGGTTGCCTCTTCTTATGCCCAACATGAGGATAGGATTCTGTGCCCAAGGCAGTGTTGGCACATAGTAGGTTCTTTAGTAGACAGCAACAACACTGGTGATAAAGGCTCCTCCTCCCTGTATATTCATGCTAAGAAACTCCCAGGCAAAGGACTATCACAGAGATGGCAGAGCAGTCAGCATCAGGCTCAGTGCCCAAGGCCACAGCATCACAGTGCTTTTCAATAGCTCAGACTACCTCCATTCCTAACCCTCTCGATTGCCTTCTTTCTCTGTTTCTCCACGTGCATGGGTGAGATCCACAGAGAACACGCTCCAATGGCAGTTGTTCAGTGGACCTGGATCCACTAAATGGATGGGTGGTGAATAGGTACTGATGCTACCTCCATTTTCCAAGTGAAGAAACTGAGGCCTGGAGGGAAGAAATGGCCAACCTGAGGTCACACATTCACATCCATTTGCTCTGAGAACAGGAACAAAGATAGCTGCCCCCTCTTACGGCTTCCCACTGTCTGTGGCACTCCAGCTAACACATGTGGATCATGACATTTAATTCAAATACAAATCCATGCATGGAGCCTAAGGGCAGCCAGTGATCAAGGTGCAGCCACAGAAGTTCTCAAAAGTAGGGAATGTGCCACTGCAGATGGCAAAACAGGATTCTAGGGGATCTCCTCATTGTCAAAACTCTATCTAAGCCTCAGGGTAACTCAGAAATCAGTTTTTTCCAGCTAGTTTTTGCTAGATAATGGGTTGTCTTTTTCTTCTTTTCAGTGTGAACTCAAGAAGGGCGGTACTGACTAGTGGGCAGAACCCGCGGGACACAAGTCCAAGTCAGCTCTCCCACCTATGTCTTGTAACATCTTTCCCACTGTCTGCTTCAGTTTCCCCATCTAGATAATGAAGGTGGCCATATGAGATGACCTAATACCCTGGATCATGAGAGACTGACTTGAGCCTCAGGTCACCCAGTGTGAACTACTTCTGTACTGGTCGGCTCCTCCTGGAGGGCAGAGCCCAGCCTCCTCTTCCACTCTCAAATTCCCTAGAAAGGACAACGTGGCTGCCTTGCTCTGAGGTCTCTGATGTCGGTGGCCAGTGCTGGTTCTTCACATCCACTAACTGCTTGAAAGCGCTGCATCCAGCGCTGCATTAAAAATTAATTACACATGCTATTTTATAGCCAGTGCATAATGTAATGAGCACCAGCTGTGCTAAACAGCCAAACTCCTTTTTAAGACAGCTATAAAAAAAAAAAAAAAAGGAAGAAAGAAACTGCACTTCCAAATGCTTCTCCTGTCAGAGCAGAAAAACAGCAACATCTTGTACGGATTTGAACAGAATTCTTTGATTTAGCTCTGCCTTCAGAAGGTCTTAAGGGCCGGCTCGGACGGTGAAATGGTATCTGGTGAGGCTGCAGTGGCGTCCACGCCAGCACACTGGGACCGCCTTCATCTGAGGACAGTCATTCTGATGGTGTCCTGCCCCTACTGGGCAGCAACGCAGTTCTTCCTCTGGCCTCTGTTGCTGCTGAAGAAGAGGCGATTTTCCAGCTTCGTGGACAGAGGACTGTTTTAGAGTCCCCCAAAGCCCTGCCACCCTCGGCTACCTCCACCACCCTGGAGATTGGCTTGCAGCACTCTGGGGACCTTGCAGCTCTCCACAGCTCCTCCTGGCACTTCCTCCAGCCACAGAAGGTGGCGTCTGGGTCCCAGGCAGGTGGTGGAGGGCAGCCTTTGCAGCGGTGCCATCCCGAGACACAACAGACACCAGCATAAAGTTCAGAAGCTGGCACGCAGGAGCTGCAGACAGCACCGTACATGCTGGCGGTGAGAGTGGGGGCCACCAGCCCCTTTGGCAATGTAGTCATTGCAAGGCACACAGATGACTCTCTAAATTTTTAATAACTTCCCTGAAAGCCCTTTTTCCACAGTGAGCCACCCCATTGACACTGGTGAGCCCGGAAAGACCCCAACAACAAAACATTCCTCAGCTAAAGGAATCCCCTGAGCCAAGTCCCCACCTTCCCCAGCAGGAGGTCTTCTGCCCCCACACCTCCCTCTCTCTCACCCATCTTTTCTTCCTCACTCCCACACCCTCTCCTCCCTCCAAGTCTCAGTGGAGGATCCAAACACCCCTCTGAGGTGCCTCTGGCACCCCCTGCACCAGAACTGAGGGAGCGCACCGGCAGGGCCACAGCTCAGCACCGCAAGTGGCTGAACTCTGATTCTCGGCTGCTAATCAAACCCAGTCCAGAAAGAAACTCCAGCTCGCTTCTCGTTCTGGTATGAAATGCGCGGAGTGCAGACCATATCATTAACATAAAACTTCCAGAAATAAGGCCGCCTTCCAGACAGACTGTATTAATTGCCCCTACAGCTAGGGTGGTCTAATCCACAGCATCCCATTGGACGGCTCCATTATAAAACCAACACAAAATGAACACTGGGATATAATTGAAGGAGGAGAAAACGATAGATTCTACTGTTAAACCCTACTATTTACTTACAGGTATTCTTTTATCTTTATTGTCCCTTCAACCCATGCCAAGAAACCCCAGACTAGTTAAATAACACAGCAAGCACAATTTCAGTAGAAAAGTAAATTGAATTTAACTTTACAAGATTGCCCTGTGATTTCAGCATATACTAATGACTGCAACTGACTCCCTCTATTAAACCCAAACACTTCCACTTCCCGAGCCGGGATCCTGTGTGTTCTTGCGTGAGACCTTGAATTTCACCAAGCGCATATATTAATCACTCTAGCTGATGACCATTTTCAGCTTTTAAATATGCAATGGAGTGTCTCCGTTCCTTTTCCACCCATGAGCCAGCTGAGAGGCTAGATGCCTTTAAGCATGGAAACTGGGGATGCAGCTTAAAGGAAGATCCTACACGGTGCCAGACACGTAATGCTGTCATGTTGTGAAACCCAGTCTGCTCGTGCGTGAATCATAACTTCTATGGAGCTCGCTTAGTACAGGGCAATGTTCCCAGCACCTGGCCAGTATGACCTCATGCAAAATCTTCAGAACAGCCCTCAAATCATGTACGGTCATGGTACCCATTTTATAGATGGGGAAATAGAGGAACAAAGAGGGAAAATGACTTGTCTGAGGCCACATAGCTAACACACTTCACCCCCTAGCAGTCTGATACATTCTGATGACCACCTTTCAATTATGAAAGGCTCACAACAGGGAAGGGTTGGGAGCAGGAAGAAAGCCCAGTGGTTTTCAGTTGTCTCCTGAGCACCCCAGCCCCTGCCCTGGAACACTAGCCAAGATCCATTCCCAGTTCCTCCACAGCAGCCCCACACTCATCTGTTCTGGGGGATCACTATGAGGAGCCTGGGTTTTAAAGGTTTTTCATATATATATATATAATGTGGGGGGGGGTTCCCAAAAAGGGAAGCTGAGACTCAAAAAGGAGAATGACAAGTTGAAGGCCACTGGCCAGATGGACTGGGTACCAGGACCACAGGCTGGGACGCCTGACTCCACAGCCACCTTGGCCAGTCCCCTAGGTGGAACTTCTCAGGGAAGACCATTCAGTTTCTGGAAGTGCCTTGACTCAAAGCCCCTCATGATTTCAGCAGAGTCCAAAAGAGACAGGCCACATGTCCCTTTCTCCCACTGTGACCATCACAGGGAGGACTGGGGTAGAGGGCCCAAAAGGAGGGGCTGTTTGGGATACCGCTGGCCTGGGATGTGCACACACAAACAGGCAAACCTGTGCGGTTTTCTCTCCCATAAAATCACACCCTTCTATAAATACCCCAGGATGCGTTCACGGGCATGCAATTAACCTGTGTGAAACACGTTTACACTGGGGTTTTCCGTATTAATTTGAAGAGATAGGTTCAATGCATACTGATCTGAAAGGGGCAAAACAAAGTAAGGACGGCAGCCCCGTTCCACCTTTCCGGCGGACCGCTTCTTCCTAACGGGTTACTGGGAATTTAATGACTCCAATCCCACTACTAATTAAACAAGCACTAAAAACACTTAAGCAAACAGCCCAGTGCCAGGGACAGAAACCACAAAGGGACAAAAACCACTGGAATTGGGTATTTTCAGGTATTGAAACTGATCAGAAAATATGGTGGCACAACCTGCTGCAGGCTAATTAAGGGGGTCTAACAATGCAGAATGGTCCTGGGTATGAGAATGAGAGACAGGAATAAGAACTAGCCCCTCGGGAGGGGCTCCTGGAGAAGTTCTCCGCAGTCCCCACCCCAGGAATGGGACATCGTCCTGCCCCACTGCGTTGCAATCAATTGTGAGCTGCTGTTCTCAAGCCCTAAAATCCAAGACGGCCTCTAAGCCAGAAGAGTCAAAGCCAGCACTGAAGCAGGTACCAGAGGAGAGCCACTTCCCCTCCACCTGCTCGTGCTCCCCTCAAATTACCCTCACTACACATGCCCTCTTTTCCCCACCAGACTGCAAGTTGTAGGTTGGTAGGGACGCACATGCAGTCCTCTGCCTGTGTTTGTGTGTGTGCACAGGCCTATAAACTAGGTGCCCAAGAAATGGATTCCAGCTGAAGGATGGGCAAATGAATGAGTGAGTGAGGCCTCAGTGTCTCTGAAGCTATCCTTAAAGTAGGGAAAGTGAAGCCTTGGGCTGCTGTGAGGATTACAGCCAGGAATGTATCCCCACTGCTATGACAGGTGGTGTCCTATGCAAAAAAGAGCATCATGGGCCCTCAAAATGCAATCATTCTAGGAAACTGGGTAGAGTGTGTGAGGACAGTCTGCCGGCAGGGTTCCCCAGAAGCCGAAGCAATGCAAACCTTGTTTGTCCTCTGCTGGACATAGGAAGACACAGTGGCCTTGTCTGTCTGGAGACCCCCGCAGGACTAATCCCAGTTCTGTAATCTGGGCCCGGCCATCCCCCTCCCTGAGCCTTCCTCACTCCCCGTGTTTGCACAATGGGGACAGAAATGGCTCCTGCTCGGTGCTACACAATACTATGATGCCAGGAGGGTCAAGCCACATTACAGAAGTGCTCAGTCCCCTGCTAGTTCTCCTCAACTTTGACAGTTTCAAGGGAGGGTCAGAGCCAACAGAGGGTTAAGCAAGCCCCAGCGGTGTGCCTCTGGCAAGAAGCTCGTGTTTCTACACGCAGAACTTGACTGAGTCCAGTCATAAACACTCAGAGTGATCTTTGATAGCGTGGCTCCCCGAGTGGCTGCAGGCTGCAGCATTAATTACAGGAAGCCATGAGAGCAGGGCAGCCACCCAGAAGAGAAGACATCCCTCACTCTGCAAGCAGGGTCTTCCACAGATGCCCAGAACAGATCTATCAGGCCAGGATTCAAGTCCTAATTGCCCTGAGACCAGGTGACTCAGGACAGGAAGCTGCTCCTTTGCAAGTTATCCCAACTCCTTCCAGAGTGAGTTTTGGTTCTGCTTTGTGCATTTAAGACATAAGCCCAGTAAGAAACAAGAAAAACCTCCTTAGAAGCCAGACCCTATGACATTACCACCTGTCATAGGAGTGGGGGGTACTGAGGACTGCAGGCCACTCTACTAGCAGGAAGACCCAGGGAGCTCTTCCCCTAGAGCAGAGGCTACCTGAGGCCTTTTGCAGAATTGTCCCTTGGGACAGTGTCAATGAAAAGCAAAACCTACCCAATAAAAATCGTTTTCCTTTAACAACTCAAGTCAAGAGAAAGCCTACAACATGCCTGGTGACAAAGCGGGGACAAACTGAATCTGCCCCAGCTCTGCAACCAGCCTCTCCTTTCCTGGCCCCTACCACGGAAACCAGGCCACAGCTGCTCACCACGTGAGTCTGTGTCAGCGTCCCTGGCTCCAGTGGCCACAGCACTTGCACACCAGGCCCTGCTGTCAGGCTGCAATGAGGGCCTCTGCCCACGAACCCAGGCCATAGCAGTTTGGGTTTTGTCTGGGAAAGAGAGCAAGGAGATGGCGCTGACTGTGCCACCACCTGGCCCTGCCTGTCTCTCTGTATAATGGGCAGTCACACAGCCCTCCCAGGGGAGCCAAAGGAGTGGTGTGGGCACAGATGTGCAGGTCTGAGGTCATCCCAGAGCCAGACATGCACACAGTGGGTGCTAGGCACCCTGGCATCAATGCACACCCCCTACTCCACCTCCCCCACCCCCGCACACCCACAGTGTTTTACTCCCGCCCATGGCCACAAGTTTTTAAAAGGCTCCTTTGGAGCAATTTTTTTTCCTCTAAGTTAATGGGCAACACATTGTCCCAAAAAGAAACTCAGCATTTTGGATGGCTCCGGCGATGTACACAGACAACTGAGGAATCCTCTCTAGCCTTGTCTGGGGGTAGGGGCGGGGGGGAGAGGGGCAGAGGCAAGGGCAGAAGAAAACCTCAGATGTTAAACGTTATCCAATTAAGCTTTAGCTAAACAGCCCAAAGAGATGAAATTTGCAGGCTGGGCAGTGCATTCTGGGAGTGAGACTCTCAGGATGGGTGGGAGGTGATGAGTCCCCCCCTCCAACCCCTGGGGACCTGGCACTGGTTTACAGTTTGATTGACATCCTTTGCCACTTCCCCTGGTACCCCCAAAAATGCCTTTTGGGTGGGGGTCGCACTTCCTCCCTGGGTCCCCACCTCAGTCCCCAGCTCTGCCCGGGGCACACCCCTCCATCCCGGGAGCCCACCCCCCCCAACCACCGCGGCGGCTGTGTTACCTGACAACTGACACTGGCATCCAAAGGGAGCCTCCGTCTGACCCTCACCCTGAGTCCTGTCGCCCGACAGGGGGCGCGCGCTGCAGCAGGGCAGCGGGAAGCAGGGCGGGAGAGCGCCCAGGGCACGCAGAGGTGAAGTAATCACGGATGTGTGAGGGTGGGAGGAGGAGGCAGCTATGGGGGCCATCGCTGGCAGCTGGGCAGGCCTGCACGGCCCTGGAGAAAAAACAATAGAAAAGACTGGTCAGTCGGGCTCTGGACTGCACAAGGGGCTCAGGGTGCAGGAGGGGCCCGGGGTACAGGGCTGCGGGCCAGCTTTCAAGGGTGGGAGGCCCCCAGGGTGCGGCCCTACAGGGAGGGCGGCCAGGACACAAGCCGGGACAAAGGGTTCAAGGAAGTGGGCAGGGGACACTGAGGAGAGTCCTACATCCACAGCTGCCAGGTGGGGCTGTCTGGGGACCAGAACCCCTGCATCCGGAAGCCTAGTGCAGGGGGCGAGGACACAGAGCAACTGTCAGGACCCCATTCCCAGGAAATATCCCTCCCATGAGAGGTCTTCTGGAGTGAACTGGAACAGGTTCCAATTGAGATTTTTTTTTTCCCAAAAAAAATCAGTGCCACCCCTCTCTGAAAGAGCCAGGAAACTCAGAGTCACCACAGTTTGCTACATCAGGATGAGCTCTTTGAACAGGCCTGGGCCACTTCAAGGCCACCTCTGAGGGTCTGGGCTCTGTTTAGCCTCCTGCCCAGTTGACCACCAGCTGGGGCCTCTCCCCAGCTCCCAGCAAGCAGCACCTAAACCCTAGCAACAGTCAGAAGGCTTTGACCCCCTCCTCCCTCCATCACCCCAAGAAAGCCAACCTGGCACTGCCCAAACCCTGCTCCCTCCCACTTGACAACAACAGTGGCAGCAATGACCAGACCAGGGCCTTGGCTGGGCCACCTCGCCTCCGCCCAGCACCACAGTTTGCCTCGGCTGCCGGCAAGGCCTGCGTTTGATTTGGCCGTTTATCTTACATGGCTAAGAGACCACCAGGGCAAAACATTTGTGTGAAGCGCTTGCCAAAACCACAAGTGAAGAAGCCCAAATTCCCTGGGTAAATAATTGAGCAGGGAAGCATCAGAGAGACAAAAAGAAAACATCAACAAGATGACGGGCAGTTGAGCCCGGCTGGCTCCACCAGGGAGACCACAGCGCCTCACCTCCTGGTGCAGGTCTACACAGGTGGAGATCTGCCCACTCCGCTATCCTAGGTGAGCCACAGGGTCCTGCAAGTCCACTGTAGGCCAGGAGCCTATCAGTCTTCTGCAACTGAGCTTCCTAACACACCCAAGAGGACAGGGACTTAGAACACCCATTACACAGATGGGGAAACAGAGGCAGAGACTGCAGAAAACTGTATTTACCAGCAGCCCACCCCATTAAAATCCCACTGCCTGAGTCCCAAACCAAGGCTTTCTCTGTACCTCATGCTTCTCTGAAACATGAATACGGGCTCAGGGGCATCAGAGCATCTGAGAAAACCCTCAACTCGGAGCTTAGGGACAGTTGATGTCCTGCCAAGAGGCAAACAAAGCTAACACCAACACTTCTCAGGGCCCTGGACCAGTGAAGCCTTTGTACTCAGCTAGCCCAGAGGCCCGGATGTTTGTGAGCTAGCAACAGCCTCGGAAGGGTGTGGTAGAGGAACCCCGGAGCAGTTCCAGCCCAAGAGGCTGAGTGGACACCATGCCCTAGGCTTACTGAGAGCCCCAAGAAATGTCAGCATCTGAGGCCAGTGTCACCTGCCTCCTCTGGAAGCCTTGCCTGAAAGCCCCCAGCACTAGACACTATACACTTGGCCCTGTCCACTACTGGCCTTGATTTCCTATGGGGGCCCTCCTTCCAGACCACAGAGGGCCCAGGATCATCTGTAGCCATGACAGTGGCCTAGCTCAGCAGTGAGAACACCCCACTCCACAAGGGTCTATAGACTGACTCCCAGCACCACTCCTCATGGCTGAGAAGTCAACTTGGTGACCGTTGTCCCAAGAACAACAGGAGCCAACTCTGTCCCTCTGATGGGAAGAGGGCCAGGACCAGGAAGGAAATAGCCCTCTAGTCACAGACTTCACCTTCTGGAAAGGAAAAAGATGGGGCTAGGCCAAGGTCTGCCAGGGTAAAGTCATGCACATAGGGTAGTGGATGGGTGGACCCGACAGGTCACAGGGCCTCGTTAGGAAGGCTGACCTCACTGATGCCCGCCTGCTCGGGGCAGAGGAGGGGCTGCAGGGTCAGGCCTCTCTGGGACTCAGAGCATCCTCTGCCCTATGGGAGGGTCCCCAGTGGACAGCTTATACCAGAGCTTTGCCTACAGGTGGAACTCAAGGAATATAGCTACTGCAAAAGTCGAAAGTGAGGAAGGAAGCCACCATGGATGGAATCCTGAGCAGGCAAATCCACAGAGACAGAGAATAGTGATTGTCACTCCTGGCAGAAGTAGGGAGTGAGGCTGATGGGACAGAATTATCTTTAGGGGGTGATGGATTAGATTATCTGGACTTAGTGGTGATAACTTCACAAAATTTTGAGTATATGCACAACCACTGATGGGACAAATTTAAATGAATTTTATGTTATGTGAATCTTAATTTTAAAAGAAATCAGGCCAGGCTCCGTGGCTCCTGCCTGTAATTCCAGCTACTCAGGAGGCAGAGATTAGGAGAATAAAGGTTCAAGGCCAGCCCAGCCAAAAAGTTAGCAAGACCCCATCTCAATGAATAAGCCCAGTGTGATGGTGCATGCCTGTGATCCCAGCTACTCAGGAGGCCTAAGTAGGAGGATCTAAGTCTGAGGCCAGGCAAAAACTCAAGAGTCTATCTGAAAAATAAAGGCAAAAAAGGCCTGGAGGCATGGCTTCAAGGGGTAGAGCATCTGCTTAGCAAGTGTGAGGTCCCGAGTTCAAGCCCAGTACTGCCAAAAGAAAAAAAAAAGTCAAAAGATGAGGACTTTGTCTCTGGCCCTCAGTACACATCCCAGGCCACCTTCTCTGTATATGCCCTAATATGGTTACTTCCTCAGAGCTTCAGTTCCCTCCTTTTTAAAGGGAGGATCAGGGCAATAAACAGCCAGGCATCTAGTAAACATGGTTACTATCCTTCATGACCAAAAAAAAAAAAAAAAATTAAAAAATGGTCACTCTCCATTAATTTCCAATTCTGGAGCTCTTCCTAACCCCTATGGATCCTTCTTTTTTTTTTTTTTTGGCAGCACTGGGGTTTGAACTCAGGACCTCACACTTGCTAGGCAGGTGCTCTTACCACCAGCCCCCTGTGGTGGGCTTCTTACTATCTCACCATTGCTTTCTGAGGAGGAGGGTACCATACAAAGCCCAGCAAGGCACTCTTTAAAACAAGCTTTCTGGGCTGGGGATGCAGCTCAGTGGTAGAGCACTTGCTTAGCATGTGTAAGGCCCTGGTTTCAATCCTCAGCACCTCAAAAAAAAAATTTTTTTTTAAATCGTTTAAAACGCTTTCTTTTGAGGTCTGTGACAGTCCAAACAACCCACGTGCACGGAGGTGTGTGGCAGAAGGACACCAAGTCCTGTTTGATGTGGGATCCAGATGGCTTAAAAATAAAACCCTGGCTGGCTCGATTTCTTGTCATGAAAGTTCGTTTTAATTAGAAAAAAAAGAAATAAGCAATTACTACCTGCATCATCTCATGGAAGCCCACAGCCTTCAGGGGTAGGGGTGTGAGTCGTCCTGATCCCCCTCTCACAAGTGAGGATTCTGAGGCTCAGGAGTCTCAAGAAGGCGCCCAGGTCCACTGGGCTCATTTGGGTCAGACTCTGCCTTCTTGCTCTTTGCATCACCTACAAGAGGGTTCCAAAAAGTCTCCAAATAAGGCCATGAAGTTCTTAGGGTCCAAAGCAAGGGATAACATCACTGCTAATGCCCTCCTGGGCACGGGGCATTCCCAAGGGCTCGCGAGCCCACCTCGCTCCAGCCTGGCCTAGCAGAGGCTGTGCTCCACGCTTCGCACATGCGCACTGCGGCGACACGCCCACCGGCGGGAGCGTGAAGACACAAAAACGCCTGGAAACGGCCGCGCCGGTCCGCGCGGGACGCGAGCCTGGCTTCCCCGCACCCGCCCCTCCCGGGTGGTGGGGGGCCTGCACACTGCGTGTTCCCCGCTAGAGGTGGCCTGGAAGACGCTGTGCGGAGAGCTCTATTTTTCTCCCTACTGGTGCCTTTTAACGGATACGTTTTTTTAAGGCGAGAACTCCTACTGATAGTGCAGAAATGAGTCATAGATCAAGGAAGGAGACAGACAGGAGAGCCAGCGCACGTGAGCGAGGGACACTGGCAAGGGAACCTGACAGTCCCCGCGCCCCCTCCCCCCATGCCAAGACATTAATTCTCACAAGTCGGAGAAAATTACTATGCATGAATGCAAAAAGCATGATCAGGAGTAATTAACATGGCTTCATATGCAAATTTTATTAATGCAGAAGTACAAAGTCATTATGCAAATGAAACTTACGTCAACTCTCTTGACAAATATTCATCTCTGAGGCTCAAGTTTCTCCCTTTTCATTTATTTATTTAATTCTCTCGCGCGCCCTTCCCCCCGTGTCTTTTTTTTCCGTGAGTCTTTTTGGGGGGGTGTGGGAGAGGCCGGAGAACGTGGGTAGGGAGGTGGTTCTGGTGGCCGCTAAAGCGGCAGCAAGCCACAGGGACTGTTTGACAAGTTTGCAAAGTTGTTTTTCAACCAGAGAAATTTATTCTTGCATTGTTGTTTGTTTTTTTTTTTTTTTTTTGGTTGTTGGCAGGTACAAGACAGCTTATAGGAGAAAGGGGAAATTTAAAAAAAAAAAGCTCTGGGCAGCAGGCAGCCAATCAAAACGCCAGAGCCTGTAATGAGGGCGATTGATGGCTGTTTGGCTTTTACTGCAGGGTAATGAACTAGAATCCAGTCTGAGGAGGGGGAAAAATATGAATATTCATGAGACTGTTCTCCTGCCTTTGATGATTAAAGAAATTTTTAATATTCAAATAAGCGCTTGCCAAGTGATTAACAAAGAACAAGCACGCAGAAATATGGAAATGGGAGCGGGGAAAGATTTGAGAGGCGAACACACTACGAGGGAAAGGCAGCCCCAAATTTCATAAACAAGATAGGCAGATAACCCAATTCACAAGCAGACAAATAAAAACATTTCTTTCTGATCACTTAAATATTTTGCCAGTTACTTTGTCTTAAGGATGATAAAAATACTGTGTATTAAGGCGGGGAGGGAGGAGTAACATGAAGCCAAATGCATTGCTCATATTTAAGAATCATTATCTGATCCCAGCTAGCCTGCCTCCTCCCACCATGACGGGGAAATTGGGATTCTTTTTCCGGTTTGCTACAGAGAGAAGATGGAGGCAAAGCCAGCTCAGACTTGAAAAACCAACATTTGAGATGCAGACATACCTGCCTATTTGGGGCACAATGTCCTGGTGGCGAGACTTCAATCAGTGTGGCCACAATAAATCAGTGTTGCTCCTGGGCTGGCCCACAGGCCTAGAGACTGGGGGACCTTGACATCTAAGTGGGTGGGGGGAGCAGGGCATGTGACCACTGGTGCCCACAGTCTGGAGATCTCAGGGTCTGGTCTACACACAGGCAGAAACTGGGAACAGGTAAAACCAGGGTGCTCATTGTCTTATAAGTTGGAAGGACTTAGACCTTTAGCACAGGGCCTAGCCTGGGCACCTTCAGGGCCAAAAAGACCATGTGGTCAGCTGTCACCAAGGGGAAGTACCACCACCAACTACCACCATCAACCTCACAGTCTACACTAGTTGTCTGCTAAGGCCAGGCACTCAGATGGTAACAGCTCCACCACGGGTTCACGCTGAAGCACATAATAACAGTATTAGCTGGTAAAATGATCCTGCAGTTAAAATACATCTAATTAGCAGCTGATGACATCCATTTTGGCAATTTCCTATTTCAAAGGAGTGGAGTGCCACCTTAAATGAGACAGGCATGGGTACTCACTCCACCAGGCCTGGTCTTCCTCGCTATGTCTTTTCTACTTCTCCCCCCAACCTCGCCCCTCAGAAGGGAAGAAGGGGAGTAACTGAGATAGCAGGAATACAGAATAATTCTAAGAAAATTGCTCTGTTGCTACCCAAGTCTGGGAGATACTACTCAAAAAATAAATCCTTCGTTCCACAGATACAATTCCATTTCTTTTTCTTAATTTTTAATTACCAAGGTGTGGAAACCAGCAAAGACTGGAATTTGTTTTCCATTTTATTGCGAGAAATATTAATAATAGTTAATAACAATAATAAAATAGAAAGCAGAAAGAGAAATCAAAGCATTTAAGTGATCAGTTACCATGAAAACCTCCAAGTACAGGAGAAGGCACAGAGTGAGTAGGTATGCATATGGCCTAGCTCGCTGCCCCACAGTCACTGTAGGACCTCAAAAATCTATGCAGGGAGCTGAGACTCTCCAAGTCCCACCTCCCACTTCTGGATTCTCGTTCTAAGTGAGGTGCTACTATTTTGTCTGAGCACGTGGTGTCCATCACAGTCGCCAATCCCTTGCTGCCAGGGACTGGGGTGGGGCAGGGAGGAGGAGGAGATGTGTAAAGTGTCCTTTAGAACAAGAGTAACAAGAGGGAAAATGAGGTCTTACAAGGGTGTGCACAGCTGTGTTTAAAGAGATCCTTCAGGGTCATTACACAGAAGACATAAAAACAGAGTTCAAATCCATGCTTGGCCTTTCTGCAGGCTGCCTGCTAAAAGTCCTGCAGATGCTGGGGAGGGAGGGAGTTGGGAATTCGGATGCAAGTGAAAGGGCCTGCCTCACTTTCTCACCAACCCCTGGGCCTGCTTGACAGTGAGGGCCACTATAGGGTGCCCTACAGCAGGGAGGGAGGTGGACTGGCTAGCCAAGGGGAATATGGGGCAACAGTTCACCTCTGGGCTTGAGGCTGCTTCAATTGACCACCCAGAGACCCCACTCACTGCTTATAGCTCTGTGTGGACCCTGGACATTTCCCTCACCTATCAAGAAAAGGCTTGGCCACTTCGGGAAGGCAAGAGACTCATCTCTTGGACCCTGAGTCACATAGCTTCTCCCTCCTCTGGCACTCCTGAAATTGGTCACAGCATCACCACCCCAACTCTTTTCACTCCCCGACATGCTGTGCATTTAATGCATCCCAGAGAAGGGAATGAAGAAAGGCTCATGAATGCTACCAAACATGAATGCTACCAAAACCTGTTCACCATCTTGTTCCAGGGCTTGGAAAGGAAATGTCCACCCCTCCCTGTTGGGGGTCTTGCAATTAGAAACAGGCAGCAGTCACACCCCTTTCTGGGCCCAGAATCACTTGTTCCAATGGCTGCCAACCCCAATTTCCCCAAGATGCAAGCTGCAGAAGCCCTCACAGACAGCTGATTCCCGCACAGACCCTTTCTGTGTCCTGAGCCAAGGATATGGTAAGGCCACATCACCTATCCCAGCATCTCTGATGGTCCTCCCAAAAGGCATCCCAGGGAGAAAGCAGAGAAAATTTCAGGTGTTGCTGGGAAGGACGGGTGTCCTTGAACCATCTCCTGTGAACCATTCAGGGTAAGATTAAAGAGGATGACCAACTGCTTGGGGCTCCCCATTCCAACTGCCAGGCAGGCATCTGCAAGGGGATAACAGCCTGGGCTCTTTTACTTCTCTCTTGGGGAAACCCCTGGAGCTTTCAGAACTGCAGGAATGCAAATCAGCTACGACCACTTGATGATGAGGCCTGTGCATCCCAGCCTGAGAATGTACACAGGAAAGCAAACAGGGCTCTTCTACGATGACCTCGGCAGGCAGGGTCCACCAAACTGGGGCCCATGATTCTGGCAGCACAGGCAAGCCTAGGGACATGTGTTTGACTACTTGGAAAGATGTGTGCATACACATCTATACTATATAGAGATTACATATATATACAAACACACAGCCACACACATGTCATATCAGCAAAGAGGACGGGTTACACTCTGTCTGCATGCACAGCCTAGAGTCCGTAGAGGCCAAGGACAAAACTGGTGCTGACAGATTCCCAATGTCCCCTAAAACTGCTAGCCAATAAGAAGCAGCTGTACTCCCCCAACATCCTCGCTTTTTTTTTTTTTTTTTTTTTTTTAACTGATTTAGGCCATTGATTTAGGCTGGGTAGTTGCTTCAATCTTTAGCAGCTTCTGCCTTCACATACAACTTCAAGATCCTTTAGGAATTTTATCTTCTGTTGCATCCAGAGCAACAAGCAGTGTATTACACATACCCACAGAAAGCACCAGTAGATGAAAAGTGCAGTCTACATACTGAAGTAAACGGCTGGCTAAATCTTTTGCATTCTGAATATAAAGAATTTGGGACATAGGGTCAGGACCTGGCACCCTTTCCCAGATAGAACTTAGGGACCACACTCCAATGACAAGCTTGGCCAGACATCCCTTAGACATGTGCCCATATTTCCACTAATTTACAGCTGGAGGGAAAAAATCCATAGTGAAGACAGCAGTCACATGTCACGTGAGGTAAATAAACCAGGAAACAAATCTTCAGATTTGGTGCCTACAGTGAGTTTTAAACTACACCTTTTTCTCCCCAGCATCTCCTCCCACCAGCATCCTCTGGGCCTCATATGAATAAACCGGGAAACACTGAACCTGACTCTTGTCAAAAATCTGGTCCTCCATAAAACATGTTTAAAAACTGGTGAGCTCAGGAAGTCGTTGTGGTTCGAAGGCCCCACAAACTCCAACCCTGGCTTTTGCTCAAACACCATGTACAGAGAGTGCAGGAGAATAAACAGAAGGAGGAAGGAAGTCTAAACTGAGAATCCCAGGGAATTAAGAATGAAAATAACACAGTACGGCCAATAAAAAGAACATAAAGAAAATGGAGTGCCCAGCAAGGAGGTTTTGGCGATAAGTCCAATGGGCAGCAGGCAGGAGAGGACTGAAATTTCAGGTACAGATGGGCCCCACTGACCTTCTTAAGATCAGACCATAAAATTCTACCTGGACAGGTAAGGGAACTCACAACCACAGGGCCAGCAGGGTTTCTTGTTTTAGATGGAATAGAAATAAGCTTGGTTAATAGAACATTTCTTAAAAGAGAGGGAAATAAAAAATAAATTTTAAAAAAATTGTTAAAATAGGGCTTGTGCTACAATTCAAATGCATATTTTGTTTTCACTTGCATTTATTAGAGCTATAAGCAATTGATCACTGCTATTATAATAAAACAAATCCAGACCTCCCCTGGATTTTGGTGATGAGTGAGTCGTTTTTTTCCCCTCCTTTTCACTTCCTTTTACCTTTTTCTAATGGACACACAGAATACTGAGGTTCAATGCCACATAAGAACAAAATCTTTCTATGGCCTCTTTATGTTTTTAGGCGAAATCTGAAATGTCACTCACTAAAAAATTGAACAGGCCTGTAATTACTTTCAACCAAGTAGTTCCTTTAACTGAGTTTTCTGCATGTAGATGGTATTTAATATACATATTAGGAGCCTTCTTTTCAGCCCGGTAGCATTTGACTGCAAAACTCACAAATTTCCTTCTACAGGAGCAGTCTGACAGCCACCTTCTTACTTATTTTTTGACGTGAAATCCATTTTCATCTCCTAACACACCAGAGGTGACATGCAGTGTGTGCACAACAAAATTTGTAAAAATTAACACTTCGCTGGATTAATTTAATAAAGATCGTTAGCACATTAACACTAGTAACATTCCTCCTTACGATTCAATCTAGCCTGCTCCGACGCGGCTGCAGCACAGGTTTCCGTTCAGCTGAGGCTTACACCGCTATCTAATGTAATTAATGAACGGAGAGCACGTTCTCAATGGAAATATCATTTCTATTGCACAGAATTCCCATTAGAAATTAGGGGGAAATCATAGCACGCCGACTTTGATTTTGTTGTAATTTTTTCCCCCGGCTGTTCTTGGAACAGGACTGTACTGGACCTCAGACAGAACCGCTACAGAAATTCGGCAAAGAGTCCATGATAAGGCAAGTTTCACCTCTTTACAGTGCTGTGCAGTGTTTAATTACCACTTGCTTGTTTTTGAAATTGTTTATAATTTTTTTTTAATCTGAAAGCCTATATTTGGCTGTAATTACCCAGGAAGTTCTCTGCCCAGCAAACAGCACCCATCACGAAAATGACTTTTCAGATGCCCCCAAACCAATGTTGCGGATAAAACCCAGAGGAAGGGAGGCCTCCCCAGCTGATCTTCTGTATAAACAATGACAATGTGGCTAAGATCCCAAAAAGCTCCCAAACCAGACCAGGACGAGATTCTTAACTGCAACCTCAGAGGAAGAATGTGGCAAGCACTGCTCAGGAGACCTCAGAAGCTAAACAGACACGAAACCAAACAGAAAAAGAGAGAAAGAGAGAGGAAAAAAAAACCTTGCACCACATCACCAAAACGGCAGAAAAAAATGAAGTCTTGGGACGCAGGGAACCTGACTCAGCTCTCTGGGTCCAGAGCAGCCTCTCCGCCTCCAATGGCTGCCTGCTGCCCTGGGAGCGGCCAAGTGCAAACAAAAATGAGACCTTTCTTCTCTAAGCCTGCTAACTCCATGCCCCTGAGCAGTAGGGGTGAACGAGGGAGCTTTTTTTTCCCCCTTCCTAAGTGCATTTTAATTCCCTTATTCTACATCCTAATTTCTTTGGAAAAAAAAAAATCAGTGTCACTGAAAAAAAACGTCACTCTGTTTTGCAAAATCCAGCAGCTTCCTTGGCAGCAGGAGAGGCTGGCTGGCATTATCCCCTCATTTGACAAAACTACTATTTCTGGGCATGGGCTCAAAAACAGGTAGGAAGCAAATGCTGAGAAATAAGGAAGTAGAAGCAGCCAGCAGATTTTTCACTACCAAGAACGGCAAGCGTAAACATGATTTATTTAGCTGTGTTTAATGTGCCTGTCCTCCACTCAGCTACAAGCCCACTTGGGTTTAAGGGAAGGGTGGGTAGGAGGGGGCAGGAAGGGGGGAGCAGGGAGGACAACCAGGAGAGAAGAGGAGGTAGCTCAGTAGGGAGACTTTCTGAAAGGTTCCGGTTGGAGTTTGGGGACAAAGAGAATCTTCTACCCCAAAATGTATGTCTGTGTCAAAAGAAGGCAGTGCTAATCTGCTGGTTAGTTAACGAGCCACCATCAAGAAAAGATGGAAGAGGCAGTTCACAGAAACAGTATTTTACATGGGCTTTCCATGATCTTGTCTGCTTCCTACCTTTTTTGCAAACCCAGTGATGTGGCCTTAGGGACAGGGGAAGGCTTGTGGAACTGGAAGGTTAGAAGCTTCCAGGTCCAGCCCCCAGCCACGGGGAGAAACAAAACATCATGGCAGCCCCTGCTCATCCTTTAGGGCCCACATGGAAATTATTGAGATCTGTGTTCAATTATGGAGCCACACACCTCCTGGCTTCAAGCCTGCAGCAAGGTAGACTCTGGGTATCTGCCGTCTCCACCCCACTTCAGCCCAGATGCTGAAACAGGGGCTCTGCCAAGGCCCCTTGGGGAAGGGAGAGTGCACACTCACCCAGCCCCACCCCAAACTCAGGCCCCAAGCAGGGTGAACAAGCCAAATATGTAACAACAGCATCCATATTTCTAAAGAAAGAGACTGACCCAAAGGTTGGGGACCCTGCCAGAGGTTATTCTTATTAAAAATCAAATTCAGGTCATCCAGCATTTGCTAGAAAAAAGAAACCAAGCCTCTGAAAGAAAAATAACAACAAAAAAGTAAAGCATAGCCCCCAACAGGCCACCGGAGGCCTGCATCTCCCTAGCGAGGTACCATTTCGTGGCAGCCAGCTGTGTACTCTGTGGGTATAAATGCCAATTTTTGTTAAGTTTGAGAGGTGGCAGTGAAAAGAAAACACAAATTTCCTCAATAGTGTGCACCGAGATGTTTCCTCACCTGCACCTCGCAAGACTGTGCACTTAAAGGCTGCTTGCTGTATGCCTTCTTCCCAACCCAGGTCTACACTGCCTGTTCCTGCTCCTCCCCTTCTTCTGGGGCCTGAAACCAAGTATCAAGAAAAATACCTTGTCTGGGATATTCAGGTCAAGGGCAACAGCAATGCTACTACTGTATGTTAGGATTCTGAATCATGTGACAGTCCCCAACAATAATAAGGAGCTAGGAAGAGTCGGAAGCCTGCAGGGACAGTCCTCTAAAATGAATGGGGATGGGGGTAGGGTGTTTCCTAGTGGTATTGGGTTACCACATTGAAAATCCAAGTCCTGCCTTCCTGAACCCCCACCAAAGCCCCAAATGCTTCCTCTTTGCATTAAAAATGACACTCTATGCAACCAGCTATTTGACTCCTTTTCCATTTACAAATGAGTCACCCCGCCCCCACACACTGAACAATAAGTCTCCACTTCTATGACATCTTCACAATCAGCCATTGCTTCACTCTGCCGACTGGCTTGTGTTCCTATCTGGATGGTGACAGAACCATAAACAAGGGCACATCCCCATTTTATGGATGCAGACACTGGCAGAGGAGCTGGTCCACCCTGGGCGGCGGAGGAAGCAAACACATGAGGCTGTGCAAGGCTGCATGCCAACCTCTCCACTCTGGTGCCTTCACCCTGAGGTGGCCCCTGACATTCCAGCAAAAACAAGTATTTATCAAATGCCTAGGCAGGACTCAGGTGCCATGAAGGGAAGCCACACTTGTAAGAAGATGTGTGTTTCTCAAAGCAGTAAGATGGAAGGTGCCTCGGAAGCAGGTTTTCTCAGATCCCTTTGGCTACCCAATCCCACTGGTTGAATTTCAACAGGATCCAGATGACAAAATGTCTCATTTCCAGGCACATCTCCCACACAGTGCTCCTGCACAAAGCCAAGCAAAGCCACCTGTGCCCTGTCTACACAGCCCAGGATTCAGAGCCTCCTGCAACTCAAACACTGAAAGTAAGTGTACCAACACCATCCATCCCCAGCAAGGAAGGAGAGCATCCAGGGGGGCTCAAGCAGACCTGGAGGAAGATTCTAGATGAGACTCTTCACTACTCTTCTCCCAGCCTTAACCCAAACCTACAAGAGAAATCATGTCTAATTGTTAATCACTGTTGAGTTGTCAAAATAAAGGAAACATGGGTGATAAGTTGGTCTCCTCCTTGGTGTGATACCCACTAACTCAGGCAACCCCGGGGTACCTGTCTCTCAAGCAAAAGATGAACAATCACCCCTCAAATACACCTGGCCTCCAAAAATCTGAAAATATGCATCGCTCCAAATGAACTGCAGAGACCTAGGCCGAGGCCCCTCAAACACACACACACACACACACACACACACACACACACACACACAATTAGTGTTTCATCTTGCTTTCTGTAAAGGAATCCAGTAACATAAATATTAATCAAACAAGAGAATCTGCCTTTTCGTCTTGCCCATTATGAGTAGTGAATTGTGATCTTTACCCATATTTACAGATATTCAGAGGCAGATTCTATCTTGTTGGAACTGTCATAAATGGACGTCTGAGAAATCATCGAGCAAGTTCAGACAGATATGAAAACCTTCCTGTCCAGGACTGGCAGTAGCTTTGAGTTCCCAAGCATTGAATTGGTTGCCTTTCAGCAAGTAAATTGACAAATACCTCCACCAGAAAAACTAGCTGCTCAAAGTTCGGATCAGCTGAATCAGAGTTTTTTTTTTTTTTAAGATCACCTCTTAACTCAAAATGTCAGGAAGATATGGTTTATGCAGCACGTGGAAAAGGGCAGGAGTGAGATACTGTGTCTGACCAAATCACAAATAGATTAGCATACACATATTTTTAAAACTACCTTGCTACTGCTATAGCGGATCTATTCTGTCTAGTTCGGACTTATTTCTAAATAATAGAGAATAGAGACATGAATTCAATTCTAGGCTAGAAAAGCTGCCACGGTGAAGGTAAACTTTTTATCTTCCATAGGCAAACAGCGTACATTTTTATTTCCAGAATAACAGCTTTGGGTGCCTGAGCATTTTCTTAAGAGCTCTGTGGTAGATACACTGGGTTCAACCGCTGCTTTTCCTGATTTTTATGGGCCTATTGGAGTGCTTCAAACAATTGAGAAGCCAATTTTTAAGAAGCAAAAATAAAGAGAGACGCCTAGCAAGGTGACCATTTACATACAAATTCTCTTTGGGCGCTATGACAAGAGAAGCCTGGGCTAGAGGCAAGAGTGACATTAATTCCTAGTAATTCCAGGAGGCTCCGTACGCCTAACTCTAGTGAAAGACTCCATTCTCACACAATTGGGAAAATACTTTAAAGTCCCAGCCCTTAGGATTTCCCTCTAAAAAAGCTGGTTCCCTTTCTTCCCCCGAGGGGAAAAAAAGGTTCCAAAGAAAATCACTTTGGGATAGGACTGTTTGCCCTGCCCGAGCACAAACTACACAAGGAAATTCTCTGAGGCTCCTTCCTTCCGGGCCTCACCTGGATTTGTCCCGCTAAAGTGGGCTGAAGACCTCGCGACCCTTTCCCAGCAATGGAGGCGGGCTGAAAGGGGATCACCCGGAGCCCCAGGGATCCAGGACAAATGACACCCACACGAAGAGGCCTTCCCTTCATGCGCAGCGGTTTCAGGGAAGGGGCCACTGGCGGCTTCCAGAGGTCCTGAAAAGCAATTCCCCAGGCCTGGGAAGGTCATGCGCCTGGGCGCGCACCCCACCGGCAGTGAAGGGGCTACTGGTGGAGGAGGGGCGACCCAGTGCGCACAAAAGGGCTCCTGGCAGGAGACCTCTCCGCCCTTGACCTTGGGTCTCCGCCTCCATCCATCTCCTCCATGCAGTCTGGAAGGGGGGGCTGGCCCGGGGCCAGGGGCGTGCTCACAGGGCTGTGGCTGGGCCGGGGGCCGCCAGGGGGCCACCAGGGGGCGGGGGAGGGAATAGAAAAAAAAGGCTGGGGCTGCCGAGTGCTTGGAAGAAACCAGCATTCCAACTCCAACGGTAGCCAAGTTCACTACACGCCTCCCAAAACAAAAGTTGCACGGATGCACGAAGGACGCCCTTCCCCTCCCCGAGGCTAGCCTTTAGACTCGCCCACCCTCCCGCCTAACTCGCACCCGGGCTGGGAGCGGGGGAGGGGAGCTATCAGGGGAGGAAGAAAGGAGCGCGCCTTCCCTGCAAGGCCAGACGCGGGCAGGGTCAGCTGCGCCTCCGCCCGCCCCGCTACGGCAGCTGGCCCATTAAGCCCCCGAATTATGCATGGGCCTGCAGTCCCCTCGGCCCTCCCGCCCTTCCAGGCACAATCAACGTTCGCCGCAGGCCCGAGTCAGGGAGAGCAGGAAGGCGGTGGCCCACGGCGTACAGCGCGCGCCCTAGGCGCAAGATGGAGAGGCCTGAGCAAGTCTGCGACGCTGGCCGCCAGGCGGAAACCAGGCGCTCCCAAGGACCAGGAGCAGTGTTGCGGAGCCCCCCAGCAGGACCTAGGCCGGCTGGGGGCGGGGCGCTGCCCCCAGAGGAGGTCCCGGGCGCGACTTGTCAGAGTATCTGCACAGCGCCGTCCGAGAGTGCCGGGCACTCCCCGCGCCCCGAGTCAGAGCTCGGCGCCGCCAGCACTGGAGAAAGTCATTGTGTGCTCTGGCCTGGCAGTGAACGGGCGCTAATGGACCCCAACTTCGAAGCCTCCCCCCAACCGGGAGGGCGGGATTCAAAGCCCCACGCCGACTGGGCGGGAGGATCTCGGACTCTGCCCCAGCTCGGGGCGACAAGAGTGGGCACAGAAGCGTGAAGCGCACCGGGCAGGAGAGGAAGAGGGGTTGGTTACTGGAGGTCCGAAGCGCAAGTCTGGAAAAGAGTCTTGCAAGTTGCCTGGTCTAGGCACACGGGAAATTGCATCGGTGGCGCCTGGTGTCATGGGAGCAGGACAGGAGGCTCAGCTGCAGAGCCCGAGGACTTTTGAGTTCCACCCCCAAACTGCGGAGCGTCCCGCCTCCCCACCGCAAGCCGCTTTTGCGTTCCAGACCGCACAAAGCGGTCCACAGGCCCCTGGCACCCAAGTCCCGTCTGTTTATTAAAATCTATCTCAATCTCAATTTCTTTCTCTCTCTTTTTCTCTCTCTTTCCTTTCCTTCCCTTCTCCCCCACCCCCCTTCGTCTTTCTCTTTCCCTCCCCACCTTCTCCTCAAAGCAAAAGGGGCAGGTCAGGAAAATTACATTCTTCTTCTGCCCGGCGAATAAAGTCGCCTCGTTTGCAGGGAAAGTTTTACAAGCCAATGATGCAGGGAAAAGACCGCACTGTTTAGGTTTCTTAATTGGCCAGCTTTGAACTCAAGATGGGAGGGGGAAAGGACCCGCGCAGGCCCCAGGGGAGAACTGTTTTGTGGGTCTACAACCCCAACCGTTTTTCAACCAGTTGCTGGAGGTGGGAAGGGGTCATGGAAGGGTTGTCCTAGTTCCTCCTTAAGGAATAAGAATCAGACCCTCGCTGTCACACAAATCCCAGGACAGTCAGTCCCTGGTTCTCAGCCATAAGAGAGGACCCCTGGAGCCCCTGGCTAGGTTGTCCTGAAAAGGCTGGAACATGCCACTCCACTACTTTCAAGAGTTGCTTTGGCTTCTGAAGCCAGGAGATGGGTTTGGGTTTTTCTAGACACAATGTGGGAATGGACAGACATCCCCCCTGGGTCACTTGGAGCACCAACATTGGCACTGGGGCTGCTGGCTAGAGGGGCTCTGTGCATGAGGCTATCTGAGGTGGGCACTGACGCACACACCTGTTTGCCTGCACCTTTGACACTGCAGAGACTGTGTCCACACCTACAACCTGAAGGCCATGGAAACTACCAGGGCTCAAACCTCGCCAACAGCTTTAACCAAACATCCTTGGCTTAGAGAAGAGGCAGGCTAGGCTGGGCTGGGGCCAGGGCTGGTACATCCCTACAGCTGCTGTCTCTACACTAGGACCTTTCACCTCCAACAAAAGGCCATTTTGGTGCTACCTTTCCAACCAAAGGAACCTGGGTCCCAGCTTCCATATTGTCTGCCAAGTCCAGCTCAGGCAGACTGTTCTCCCTGACCTGTAGCACAGCCCAGGCTCTGACCTCTCTCCTTCCCAGCACCCCCTATGTTCCTCCCACCCTCAGCTGACTCCTCCTTCCAGGTCCCTCCAGACTCAAGAGGGGCACCTGCAGGAGAGCCAAGGAAACCCACTAGAAACAATGAACCCATGAAGGCTGCTTTCTATAGCTAGGCCTCCTCTACCAGGGGCCCAGCCACCTGCCCTCCCACAGGTCAGGGCCACACCTAGCCATGTCTGGAATGGGCTGGGTCCAGATTTTGTGGGGCCTGAGTTTGTACAATTAGGGAATCCTTTTCACACACACACTTCAAATACCAAACTACATAGCCACACCTGGGCCCAGCAGGGAACCTTAGCTGCAGAAATCTTCCTAGGGGATCCTCAGCTCTTGGAGCAGGTTTGATCTTTCAATATCATTGTCCCCATTGTCAGTTTTCTTCAGAGAAAACACACTGCCCAATTCCCATATGTAAAAGACTCAGGGCAGGATGCTGGATGGACAGGAGGGGTTAGTGGGAAGCTGGAGTCTCCCCACCCCACCACTGGCTGGGCCCTTGGAGTTGCTGGAAACCACTGTTGGATCCTCCTCAAATTTCAGCTCAAAAGCCCCAGGGCCAGAGAGGGCAAGGGCCTGCACAAGATCACACAGCATGTTGGCAGCAGGATGAGGGTGCCATGCTGGTCTCAGGCCAGAGTCCACTATACCTGTTCCTCTTCTCCCAGGACACAGGAGGCCTGTTACTACCACTGGACAGGGGCAGCTCCTCACAAAATGCACAACCAGCAGTGGGCGAGTAACTGCAGACATATCTTAGGTCTCTCTCTCACTCCAGACCCCCACATCCTCACAGAGTCACCCTCCGAGCAGACAGCACTAGTTGCCCAGGTGGGAGCAGAAGGGACCTCACAAAGCCTCAAGGCCCGGGCTGCTGGGAGATGGCGCAAATGAAGACCTGGTATCTCCCGGGAATTCAGGATCTGAGCCTCCAAGTCACCGGCTACTATGCAAGTCACTTAACCTCCCTATGACTCAGTTGCCTCCTACAAAATGAAAGCAACATTTGATTTACGGCCTCCATATAGGGTGGAGACTGTGTTGGGAACAGGATGAAATGTGACCACCAGCAGGCAGGGGTTGCCACAGTGGTCCCCACCTCACCACCATTGTGTGACCTTGGGCAAATAACTTGACAGCTCTGTGCTTGTTTCCCTTCCTATAAAGTGGGGCTCATACCAGCACCTACCACATAAGGCTGAGAGAGAATGAAATTAATTTTTGCCAGGCCCTGAGAACACTGACTGACACATGCTAAGCTCTATAAGTATGCGTTATATTAAAAATCCAAGTACAAAAACTTCAAACTCTTCGTTTCCCCAGTGAAAAGGTGATCCCGAGAGCACAGGGATAACAACCAGACTGCCTTGTTTTCATAGATTATCCACATAGAGTCCACTCCAGACTAGTTCTAGAGCAAATGACTGTGCATTGATCAGACAGAAAAATTAGCACACACACACACACACACAAAGACAACTGTCAAATTCCTAGTAAAAAACTTAAGTTAACTGCTATTTACTGTCAAATTAAAAAGCTAACAATAGTAACTAAAGCTGCATGTTGCTTAAGGTCTCTTTCTCTCTCTCTCTCTCTCTCTTTCTTCTCTTACTCTCTCACTCTCCCCTACTCTCTTTCCTCTTTCTTGAGTTGCTACTGGAAGTATGGAGCCACCTGTGTAAAACGGTAAATAAGAAAAAAAAAAAAGATCCTTCCAGCCCAACAGTATTTTTTGAAAAGTTCAACGACAGCAAGTCCTCCTGGTGCTCTGCTCTACTCTGTTCCGTTCCCACAGGGGCATCGGTCTCCTGACTCGTGGGAGACCAGCAGGACAGCCATTGCTCACCCTAGTTACAGGTGAGGAAACAGGAAAAAGTGAGAAAGCCAGTGCCACACCCCAGGGCTGGGCAGCTGGAGCTGGCAAGGGGCCATCTGTCCTGACTCAGGATCATCGTAACAGGTTATATAAGCTCAGACAAGTCACTGAGAGGGTGAGAATAGGTTGGCAGAGACCACTGCAGTTTAGGGAAGGAGGCAGGCCTTCCTTTTGACACCCCCCCACTTCCAAGTGGTACCCTGTTACTCATGACAGCTAAGATGCAGGGCCCTGGTATAGAGACCCATGGTCTAAATCAAACCCACAGCGAGCCTGCAAGGCAAGAAATATCATCTCCATTGTACAGGAAGCTGAGACTTGGGGAGCTGAACAGCTGGCGAAAGTCATGAGCAAGTCACTGGCAAAGCCAAACTGCACAAAATAAAACAAATTTTTTGCATTTATTGAGAAAAAAAAACTGCAACCATGAATATAAAATAAAACAAATCATTTGTATGTAGGAAAAAAACTCCCAGCCCAAGCCCATCTGAATTCACCTTTTATTGCTTTCTTTGCTGCAACCTGCCTCTTGAAACCCTTCACCCACAACAAGGATGCCATAGACCATGGGCCAAGGTTTCCGGGGGCCTGAAGATTCCTGGCTGTATCCACAAGGGTCATATCTGTGATGGGTACCAAAGACCACCCGAAATGGGGCCCAGAAGTAGTACCTGCCACCAATGGTTCTGCCAGCCAAACAAGACAAAGAT
Source organism: Castor canadensis (assembly GCF_047511655.1). Lineage (NCBI taxonomy): Eukaryota > Metazoa > Chordata > Mammalia > Rodentia > Castoridae > Castor > Castor canadensis. The sequence continues at coordinate 10,890,276 of NC_133388.1, read as the reverse complement.
CCTCTCCCTAAAAGCTAACCCAAGGAAACCAGGCAAATACAGATCTAACCTTTTGCTGTATGACCTTGGACAAGTCCCTTAATTCTCTGAGCCCAAATTTACAATGGGGTTAGAAATTTCTACTTCAAAATTGAAAAATTAAGTGAGATAACCCAAGAAATATACCTGGCACAGTGAGGAGTACCAGATAGGACTCCTCTTCTGGACCCTGCACCAGCCGTGCCTGAGCCCAGAGGTCAGCCCACCAACACCCAGTCCCCAGCCTGTGCCCGGGCCACATGTCTCAGACAGAACATTCCAGTCTTCCTCAGTGCAGCCAGAACTAATAATTAGTTGTCACAAATTAATAATAAAAGGAAATAATCCATACCACAACACACATGGATTTAACTAATCTTAATTTGAGGAAAAATAACAACTCCAAACAGATCAAATGCAAGGGGATTTTTTTTGTTGGTTTTTTTTGTGTTTTTTTTTTTTTTTAAGACAACCTGCAAGTGGGGTTTATCTCCAGTTTCCGGCAAAGCAAATTATTTAGTTTCTCTTACCGGACAAGCTAATTTTTTTTCCCACACTTACTTTATTTTTCAATGTCTGAAGCAAACATTCTGAGAGCAGCCTGTAAATTCTAGGGCTCCTCAGAAACCTCTTCCTCCAACATATAGTGCTTAGCAGTGGTCAGTGGGATCCCAGACCAAGCCCCAACTGTTCCCTGCTCCCAAGGCTCGTCCCTGGCCTTTGTAAGTTCCAGATGATGACATAAGAAACAGACAGGACTTCCAGGCAGGGACTGCCCACCACCTCCTGTCACTCGCTGTCACTCGCTGCCTGTCTCTGCACTTCAGAAAATTGACACGGGGGATTGAAGTGGGGAGGAGAAAAAAAGGTAAACTGGTGAGTGGCAGCTGAGAGTTAATTCCTCCCCATTATAGCTCTTTCTGATAATGGAAGGGGTGGTAACATGCAAAACCAAATTACCAGTGACCAGGCACCTCCCCCTTCCAAGGCTGATAGATGTAGATGCTAAGGAGGAATCTGGAAGAAACTACTCAGAGAGATCCCAGGTACCATTTTAAAGTTTTAACTGAGAAAAGCAAGCTCCCCAACGCTGCCAAGCAGTGGCCACACTTTCAGTTTGGCTTTCTAGAAGCTTCCACATCTCGGTTGTTTACTTCCGGCTCGAGCCTGTGCTCAGCCGGAACATGGTATCTTCCATGTCTCATTTTATTTAGCCCTCAGCACGACGCAGAAAAGTGGGTGCAGACAAGGAAACTGAGGCCAGAAAAGAGAAGTAACTCATCCAGGTGGCCAGCAGGAGTAGGGCTAAGGGCACAAATAGGATCCAGGCCCCAGGATGCCTAGGAAGGTCACCCTGTGATGCTGATCTGACAAAATACAGAAGGAAGACAGGGACCATCCCCTGCCTTGAGCTGGTATTATTTGAGAACCTGATGAAAGATTCTCCCCCATCCTAGCACAGACCATCAGGAGGGGAAAAGTCGCTCTGTGAAGCTGTTGGTGCCCATCATGCCAGGCACACGTCGCAAACTTCCCTGTCTTCAGTAAGTACATGCCCAGATGAGGAAACTAATGCTCTGAGGGTCAAGTCCAGTCCCAGGCTGGCAAGGAGCAAGGTGGGCTTAGGCTCTAGTTGTATTCACTCCCATACAGTTGCATGAGGCCTTCAAACACCAAAGACCCCAGGCCTTTCCTCCTCACCCATCCCCTACACTCCCCGAATAACTACTCAGTGACTCTGCTCTTTGCAGACCCTGGAACTCCTATCCCACCTCCTGCCCAGAAAGGAGGGGGCTCAAGCCTGCCACAGATGGATGGAGAGATGGATGGATGGATTGTCCAGGGCCTTGGTTCTCCAGCATAGCCCCCAAAGAGGTAGAGAGAAGCACACAGGGTTTCAATGTGGCAGATGTTAGCAAAGGCAGCTGACTGCACCCAAGTCAGACCCCTAGGCCATAAAGGCCTGACCTCTGACCAACTCTACCCCAAAGACCTTCCCTGCCACAGTAGGGAGCAAGCCTGGGACCAACATCACCCAGGTCAACAAGGCTGCTACCTTCTCACACTCAGGCTGCTACCCCACAAGCACCCTCCCCTGCAGTGCTTTATCTAGAGCCTGGATGCCCAGGGTGGGGAAGGTTCTCAGTTACTAAATGAAGGAAGGAAGGAAGGAAGGAATGAGTGAGTGAATGAATGAATGCCTGCCAGAAGACAGTGCTTCAGAAACTTCCTCTCTCTACCTTCCCATTTCTCTATCACTAAAATAAAATAAAAATCAAAGGAATAGTAATTGCCTTAATACCCATCTCCAGGACGACAGCCACAAGGAGAAGACTGACACACAACCCAAACCTTGGCACAGTGATTGAAAATTCCAGCCCAGTCCTTGCCCTGAGGACACCTGGAATGATTCTGCCTACTTACAGGCCAGCCTTTCCATCCATCTCTGGAGCCCAGCTTCTAGAAGCCCCTGGTAGAGAGGACAGTCTAGGACCTCTCTGGGTAAAGCAAAGTCTGCTGGCTCCAGGACAGGTAGGTCCTCACAGCCACCTCACCTTGGACTCAACCAAACTGGACACCTAAACCAGCGGCACAGTCCCAGAATTACCAGCCACCCGCCTGCCTGCTACAGGTCAGGGCCAGCAAGGCCATGAGGACAGAAGCAGGGCATGAAGAGGCTGAAGAATCCCCTGGAAGTCATGGCCAAAAGACAGGAGCCCAGGGCCCAGCAAGGCCAGCGTGCCAGGGGCATGGGCGAGCTGTGAGGATTTCCAGAAGCCTGGGCAGAGAAACACCAGCAATTCCTAGTTCCCCTCTTAAAATATAAAGACTCAATTATCTTTGAGCAGCTTGCTTTACACATGAATTGACACATTTATTTTACAATAAATAACTGAAAGTTATCTGTGTTTCCTTTACTGTTAATCTACACAGAGAAATAATAAACAGGGCTTGTCTGCAAAAATGCAAAGACGGCAGTCCTCAGAATTCAATTAAGCTAAAATAATTAATGCTCCCACCATATTAAATTACTTTATACATTTGAGCCACTGAAGTTCTATTCTTTAATCTTCCCTTTTTAGTAAATAAAAAAAAAAGAAAAGAAAAGTTGGTACAAAAGTAGGGAGGGAGATAGGAGAGCAGGGATGCTGTTAGAACAGAATGGTGGTCTACAGCTGACACAGCAGCATGTAGACTGTTTTGTGCCTTTGATTAAAATAGCATTTTTAAATGCTCTGAACAAACATATCTTTTTAGCCTTTTAAGGGATTATTTTACATATTTCTTCTAGAATGAAGAAATCCATTCGCCCTGTTCCGACCAGAAGGACCAAGATCTTTCGTCACACATAAAATAGAAGTATTGTAGGCTGCTGCAATATTACTGCCCAAAAAGAAGAAAAAAAAAAAAAAACGGGGCAGGAGGGACTAGAGGATGAGAACAAAGCTGCTTGGAGATTAATCCTGCCTTTTATGAAATCACATTTAGTTGCTTTCTTAAACAAACTTCCCCCAACCCAGCGATCCACAGTCTTCACTGGGAAATTGCTGTGATGCAAATTCAGGATTTGTTTTGGGGGTAAAAGCTACAAGTCTGCGCACTGAAACAGAAATAGGAGCTGAGTCTCCCTGGCAGAGGTCACCCCTAAGGGTCTGTGTGCACTGACACCAGGTGTTTATCCATTCTGAAATCTATCCTTCCAGTGTTAGACAACACAGACAAGGGACCCAGCAGCCTTCCTGCCTGATTGCTTGGCCCTAACAAAGGAAGTGTCGCAGGGGGCTGTGCGGTGCTGGGAGAAGGCAGTTTGCAGATCTGTGGCCTGGACGTATTGAGGTTGCTCTCCATACCTTTGCATCTCAGAAGTGAGAGGTTTCGCACTGGGGCACTCATCACAAAGCAAGGAGCAGAGGCTGGCCTGGTTCACAGGGCCTCCCCAATACCCAGCAGGTCATTAATCCCAGTGGCAGGTGTGCAAAGAGAGACCCAAAGTTACAAAGCTGCCGCATGGTACCAATGGTTTTGCTGCTTGACCCTGACAGCTCCCAGGTGATGGGAGGTCCCTGCACACACCCTTCTGTCACCTCCTAGGAGCAGCCAAAGTCTCAGTACTTCCAATGCCTTTGAGAGTTCCATGACCAGAGCACTGAGGTCACCAAGCCGCACATGACCCCCCAGTCGGCCACCTATTTGTCCCCTGCAGAGCCACAGAAGACTCCTGAGAGAGAAGTCCCACTGGCAAAGCATTCAAGGAGTCCCTACTCATTTAATCATCAGGCCTGCTAGGACTATTACTCTCTGTTGACAGGTAGGGAAACTGAGGTCAGGCAAAGTCCACCCCAAGTGTCAGGCATAGTCAACCAGCAAAATTTGAACCCTCATCCACACGAACTCTGATGCCCGTCTTGCTCCAGAACAGACTGCCACTTTTCAAGATCACAGGCAGGCCAAGACCCCTAGTCTCCCTGAGGCCTCCCGGACTCAGAAACATAAACCAGAAAAAAACGCTCTGGCCTGCAGGCAGAGCTGTAACTCCCAGAGGGAACACTCCAGCATGCCATGGTGTGGTTGGAAGGCAGGACTTAGCACAGAGTCACCAAGGTGAACACACCCTGCTGGAGGACACAGGCCATGCCTGGCATAGAGGCCCCATACCTGTTCTTCAGGTAGTGAGACCAGCTGTCCAGGTCAGCCAAGTGGGTGTGCCAAAAGGCATGTCCGATCTTCCCCAAGGGCACAGAGCTCTGACAAATTCTCACAACCCCTCCCAGACCACCCCTGGGGTCAGGGAACATGAGAAGCAGACTCAGAGATCGGGAGGCCTAACCCCCCTTTTCACAGCTGGGAAACTGAGTCCAGAAAGAAGAGAGGAGATGTGTGCTCCTGGGTGTAAGTGCTTGCCAGGTACTACCACACGCAGCATCTCCCTAATCCTCATGACAATCCTCACGAGGTAGATTTCCTTAGCTCCATTTTACAGATAGGAAAGTGATGTGTCCAAGTTGTAGAGAACAGATTCCAAACCAACACTGTCCGGCTCCAAAGCCAGGGACTAAGCCAAGATCACCAGCAAAGAGGGAGCCAGGCAGACTTCTGAATGTCCATGCTGTGCTCCAGACCACCTCTGGATTAGGTCCCAAGATAGAACCCCTTGCCGAAAGCAAAGCACCCAGCACAGGCCAGTCAGGCCTCCCTGAGCCCCAGGTCCACCTCCTTGGAAGGCCACTTAGTTGGTGTGCCCTCACAAAGGGGAAGCCCCAGCTGGTGGCACAGAGGCCATCCTGGAAGCCCCCAGACCTCCCCAGCACCGATGCACATAGACCGTGGGGCAGCCCACAGTGGCTTCAGCAAGTGACCAGGTGAGCGCAATGTTCCATACCTGCAATGTTCTCCTGCTTGGGGCAGATGCCTTTCGTGGGTGAGAGTAGGTGGTCATCTTCATCAGGGGTGACCTGGATCCCAATTTCTACCGGCTCGGATACTTTCCTGAGCTCAGAGCGTGACGAGGGCGGGGGGCTGCCCTTGTCCAGGCCTTTATCATAGCAGGCACTCAGGCTGCCGCCACACTGTTTCTTCTTGTGCTCTATAAAAACCAAGATGTCCCCCAGGGGGAAGTTCATCTGACACTGGCCACAGGTGAGCAGGTCAGGGTCGGGGCCACCCACCATCAGCCCCAAGCTGCTGGGTTCCTCTATCTCCAGACCCTCGTCTTCCTCGAGGATGGCAGCCTCCACATGGTCAGCCTCTGCTGGAGACAGAAAGGAGACAGGGAGGGGCAGAGAAGACAGAGATGGACTTAGGTGATCAAAGCAGCAGGGCTCCTGCTACCCCTTCCCCACCAAGAAGAGCAGCCCCCCACTCCCCTGCGGCTGACTGCTGGAACTCAGCAGGTCCTCCCAGGATTGGAGTTCAACAAACCCCTGCCCCAACAGATGGTCACACTGAGGCCCTGGGAGCAGTGTCATGATGCCCAGAGGTTATCACACAAGCAGGTCTTAGTTCATGTTCTGCCCATTCTTCCCCACATAGCATGAGAACACAGGCACAGTACACACATCCTGGCTGCCAGCAGCATCAGCCAAGATGTGTCTCTCAAACTTGGGGTATCTGAGCATCACCGGAACCAGGCAACAGTGCCCTGGAGCAATCACTTTGGAAACCAGACATCAGCATTTTTGAAGCCATCCCAGGTGATTCCACCGGGCAGCAAGGCTGAGAAGCAGAAAGCTAGCACCCAGTGCCCCTGCTCAGACTGGAGCTGCAGTCCTCCCTTCCCGGGTGCTTTCATTCATGTTCTTTGCTCCTCATTCATGCCGTCCTACTCACATTCCTCTACCTGAGCCCTGGCCACACACCAAACTGGAAAACAGAAACCCAGACAGGCGTCAGAGGGTCAGTCCTTCCCAGAGAAAGCAGCCCACATCTCAGAGAGCAACAAGTTGAGTGTCGGGTTCCAAAAAAATATGAAAGGCAAAAACAAAGCTGCCAAAGTGAGCTGGCTTCTCTGCAAACAGTCTACCCCCGGTCAGACCCTATCCTGTTGTACATTTCCCAGCGCTCAGCAACTCTCCACCATCCTTTTTCTTTGTTTGTTGGTTTTATTTTCACTCCCAGAAAAACAAAAGAAAAAAAAAATTCTTCAGAATCCAAAAGCATTTCTTGGCAGATATCAAACCCCACTTTCAATGGGCTGAATGTTTTTATATTTCTTTAAGCAGTCAGTATATTTCCTTTTGTTGTGGTTGTCATCGTAAAGGACACAGGACCCAAGTATTTTGAAGTTAAAATACCTGACAAATCAGCCATTCCCCTCAAGGGGAAATTAAAAAACTGGGCAGAGAAAGTGTCATGAATAAAAGGCAAATGACCAGTGTTGAGGTTTCCATTCCCCTCGGGGTCTGAGCAAACTCAGGCTGGAATTTTTCAAGAGCAAATGTCAGTCATCACAAGTGGCAGGGTCTTCAGGGAAGCCAGGGGCAGCCAAAGGTCTGATACCCCGAGGACGCAGGTAAACTTTAGGCTGTATGGTATTCGGGAAAGGATAATGAAAACCACAGAAGAACAGGGAGAAGGCATGGAAGGGAGGCAAATACATTCCGTGGCAGTGAAGTTACTGACGGGCCAGAGCCAAAGAACAGATAATTTAAGGAAAAAATTCTGTGGCATCTTCCATCCTACATATAAATCACTGTTCTGTGTTTTCTGAACACAAACTCGGTTGGGGCCTGCCGGAGTCCAACGTGAGGCTCGTGACATAGGCTGAGCATGGATGGGGGGTCAGGCCCAGGTATACCTGAGAAAGGGGAATTACAATTTGCGATCCTGTCTGTGATTACAGAAAAGTAGACAGGGCCTTCAAGGAATTAAAGGTAGAAATCGTTCAGAAATGTGGCAGTAGAAAAACACCCCGCAGACAAGGAAATCCTAAATCTGTTGTCTGCAGATCTCTCACAAAAAGAACCGACAAGGTAAAGAAACAGTCCTCACAAAGCCAGTCCCAGAAACCATTAATTACACTTTTAAAAGAAATCGGAGTTTACTTAAAAAGGAGTTTGAAGACAATGCTACATAATTAATTTACCAATTCATTTTATGAAAAGATGCTTTGCTATGGTTAAAATGTAATCACAACCTTCAAGCTGAACAGTGGTTCGAGGGAGAGCCTGGATTCCTGTGAACGGTTTGTCAGAACGTAAAAGGTAATTATTCGGTGCCTCTTTTCCCTTTAATGATCTAACATTGAGCAATACTGTTTATATTGAAAAGCTCGCACCTTTAATTACCAATTACATATACATAATTTCAGAGCCAAAGGAGAGGGCTGTGAAAACAGTTCTTTAGAAATATAAGGATGTATTGTGCGCCATTTCCAGAGACGGAGCGCTAGCTAATAAATGGGAGGAGGATGTCAAAATATTGTTTTGTTAAAAAAAAAAAAAAAGGCATGAAGGAAATGAACTGAAAAGCAAAAAAGGACAAAATGAAATTGAGAATTCAATCGAAGCTGGGGTGAGGCGCGGTACCTGGTACCTTTTTAAATACCAGTCGAGAGCAGGCCTGGCGAAGCACCCAGTCCACAGAGCATTCGCTCAAAACAACAAATCCACATTCCCAACCTGCACATCCCTTCTAAGGTCTTTTTCCTCTTTGTATTGAATCTTTTATTGCTTTTTACTAACTTTTTCAGCTACATCTGCCCTCCCCGGCAAGAGTTGGAGCAAGCATGAGTATCCCCAATCTGCTTAGGAAGTTTGCAGCTACAAAATTTCAAATTCATCTTCTAATTCAAAAGAAACATGGGCTAATTTAAAAATTAGCAAAGGTCACAGACGCCTGTTCGAAAGCATCCCTCCCTCTCCGCTCCCTTCTTTGCCAAGACTGCGAACCAGCACTTTTTCCTTTTCTCCCTCAGCCCCCCCCCCCTTTTTTTTTAACATCTGGTATTCTTTCCTGTCTTTGGCAGTCTCTGCCTTTTCACTTTCCTCATGCAGCAAGCCCTGTGAGCACCAGTAATTGAGTAAGATCTCCAACGCTGTTTACTGTGCAGCAGTTCTGATTCTGCGTGAAGTCCCTGGCAGCCAGGCTGTCCCCCGGACTATCCAAGCTCAGCTGTGAACTCCCAGACCAGGTCTCCACCTCCCAGACCTGGAGCCAACCACTGCCTCTAAGCAAGTTGGGAGAAAAAAAGAACCAGAAAAAGAAGAAGGGGGAAAAAAAAAAAAAAGTCTCTTCCCCTCACATTTTCAGCATTGAAAGTAAAACTCCCTGAGCTGACAGCGTGTTCTTCACCCTGTCAACTCCAAAGAATGGGGTTTCCTCTCCCCACCCCCAGGCTGTGGGGTTCTGAACTCTGAGCTCTGGACTCATGCATGTGACACTCCTGAGGACCATCACAAGGTCATCCCCAGCATTCAAGTAGCAGAGTCCCCCTGAAATCCAAAGTCACCCAACTTCTGGGTCAGAATGGGCCAACCAAGGCAGCTCACTGGGCCTCAAAGCTGAGCTTAAGGCCTTGAGAGACACCCCAAAGACCGTGGTTTCATTTCCGCTGGCAGGCGGATACTGGGCTGGGCGTGTAGGGTGTGTGTGTGTGTGCGTGCGTGTGTGTGTGCTCCTTCTTAGAACTGTATTGGTAATGAAAGAAATAAAAGGAGAAGAAACCACTTGGCCAACCCTGAGAAGTCACAGTAGGAAGGGGTCTGGTCCTCCAAGCCTCTCCTCTCTGCCTGCTCTGGAGAGAGACCCTTGCATCTCTGTATAGCCTCAGAGGACCAGGCCTCTCCCCTGACAGGCAGACGGCCCCAACTGCCACCCAGAGAGGAGAAAGCACCAGGAGAAAGAAGAGACAAAATCAGCCTTTCAAATCCCCAACCCTACGAATCCAGCCCTGCCTGCAGCCTCAGCCAGCAAACTCTGGCCTTAAAAAATAAGGCAAAAACAAGGTCTTCCTCTGAGATGATATGTGAATTCTTGAAAAGCTCCCCAAATGCCAGGCAGCCCTGAAAAATATTACTGTTCTCAATATACTAAGAGTCGAATAAAGTCGAGCGATTGCTAAAACACTTGACTCATTAAGAGGAAAAATGAATGGATGCAGCAGGCGACTTGTTCAAATGTCAGATATCAGAGCACTGGGAGAGTTCTGAAATGCTAAATCCTAAAGTGCCTGAACAAATATATATTTACACACACACATACACACACACAGAGTTAGATTTTCTTTTACAACAAAACCACATTTTATTTACAAGGCTGGCCTCCTCCCAGCTGGTAAGCGCATTTAGAAGCAATGAAATCAGGCTTCACAAATAATAATGGTCGTCGTTGTTAAGTGAAGGGGAGGCACTTGATCCTAAGACAAACTTCCCCCCGTGGCTCGGCTACACTCGGTCAGGAGGAATTTGGGGCAGAAGACAGAAATGGAAGGATGCAGTTAACACTGGCCCAGCCAAACTGTCATCAAGCCCCAGTGGCTGCAAGGGCTTAGAAGGCCTTACCTGGCCAGCAAGTCCCCTACCTTGCAGGGCTCCAGAGCCCCTCCCACCCTGGTCCATCTCCTACAACTGCCCTGCACCTGCCCTTTGGGGGAATTCCAGTCAAGAGATCGGCTACCTGCTGTCCTCATGGTTGAGGGTGTGTGCACGGCTGCATACACGCCATGAGCACACACATATGCGCTGCTGAGAACACAGTTCGTGCCCCCTTTACCGTGTGCCCCTTCAATTCTAAATCTCAATCTGTAATGGCTAACCCACAGTCCAGGAGAAACCTATGCAGAATTATTGTTTCAGTGACGGGGGGAGGGGAAAGAAGGGGAGGGATGCCAGCTCTTAAAATCGTGTGCCACCAACGTCACAGCCTCCATCATGATGTGTATGTGTGTTTACAGGAAACGTTAGCATCCATCCGCCGAGCTCTGCCTCCGACTGGAGACTTTACACCTGCTTCCTACGAAGACAGCGCCTTTGCCAGCAAGTCCAAGCTTAACCAACGATCTACAAAGGAATCTTTTCCTTCTCCCCCCTGAGAACATTCGGGGAGGGTCCGACATTCAAGGCGACACGGAAACACCACCAACCCGCGCACTCGACAGAGCACAACACTTTCTGAACTGCCATTAATTTTTAATTTATTGGATCCAAGGGAAAATAACAACCATGGGGTGGGAGTGGAGGGGGGTGAGAACGGGAATCAATTCTTGGAGAAACTAATCTATGACTAGATGATGCTTAAAGGCACGATGAGGGATTTTATGAAGTTCTCCTCACTGAGGGAATAACAAAGTGCCCGGCAGAGGAGGAGCTACAGATAAGAGCAAGGTATGTGTTAGGAGGCACGTCCACCCAGAACCACCAAGGTTAGGACATGAGGAGGGACCATGGAGGGGCACAGCCAGCAGCAGATCTAAAGCAGGAAGTCTCATCGCACAGATGAGAGTCTGTGGAGTCCAGTCTATTCCAAGTGTCACAACCCTGCACCTCCCTGAGGCCCTCTTGCAAAGGCCACCTCCGTGGAGGGACAAGTGCATACCCTGCCTGCTCCATCCAAGAACACACACTTCAAAACTAAATTTTCACCATTTCTGACCTTTGGGAAGAAGACAGAGAGAAAGCAGCCAGTGCCAAACATGAGAACCACTGTGGATTTGTTCTCTGAGGAAAATAGCCATGTTCCTGGCTGACGTGGCCAGCTGGGGGGACGTTTGGACTTGGCCTGCATTCCAGGCTCTGGCTACAAGGGGAACCGCACTTGTACAGACCTTGTCAATACTCTGGGTGGGAACATCAGATGGCATGGGGGGCACCAAGATATGTACAGACTGTCCTGCACAACTCCAGCCAGTTTGGGGTAACTTGGGCAGATCAAGAATAGCAGCCTGCAAAATATCCTAAATTGCTCTACAAGCTTAGTCCAACCTCCTCCCTTCCCCCCACTGCACATACCTCTCCAGAACCCCAAAAATGGAGTTGGGCTCCACCAACCCAAGGGCAGAAAAAAAGAACGAATGAATAAGAAAAAAAAAAAAAAACCCACACATATTCAGGTATAGGCACAGAACCTAGCCATTCCTAAAAAGTTACAAATAAAAAGCTAAGTCCACAACCCCAGAGAATGAAATAACCTATGTTAAGATAAATAAAATACCTGCCTTAAAGAAGAAAAAGAAAAAGATATACCTCTACAGAAAACCTTCTAAACCCATTCTTCTACAACACTGAGATTGCCTTAAATCCCCACAGCCACAACGGGGCTCCTGGTGATGTGATGTAAAAGCATTCTTTGTGGCCAAATGAAGAGGTTTGCTATATTTAACGTAATGTTTTTCAAAGGTGCAAGCAGGAAGAACTTCCATAGAGTACACAGAACCCTAGCAAGAGAATCCAGGTTCTCAGAGCCCAGCAGCAAGCCCAGGAGGGCAGGAGCTACTTCCCACAGCTCCTTTCCAAGGTAGAAATTTAAACATTATTATTTATTATTATTATTATTATTATGCATCCATGAGACACATGTTAATCACAATAGCACTGACATTCAACTTTGAGTCATTTCTGCATCCTGTTTTAGAGGACTCATTAGAATGGTTCACAAATATATCTGAATTTCAGCAGTTCCATGGAAAGGGATCATAAAAAAGTTATGTAAAAATAGAGGATTTTTTTTCCTCTTTTGACTTTGAAGTTACTTAATTTTGTGTGGTCTGGGATTTCATTACAGTAAAATAGCTCAGGCTGGTTAATTCGACACCCAAGCAAATTATTAGCTGCCGAGAGAAAGAAAAAGGAATGAATTTGGTGAATCTCAACAGCTACACAAAAGACTTACATGTGTCAAAATGCCTGACGAAAGCCCCCGCCAGTGCAGCACCACTCACCAAACCTGGACCTAGGGACACTTTTGCCAGTGAAAACGAGGCTCACTGGCTCGTGAAGAGGACACCAGAATTGTGTCCCCCTGCCTTCGGTGTGTCTCCAAATAGCCTGCTCTCGGCATTTTTTCATAAATATCCTGGGAAAACCAACCACTCAGGGTAGACCATCAACAGCTGGAGAAAGGGGGAATAAAATAGGAGCAGATCTCACCATGTTTGGCTCCCTGGGACTGAAAGGCAGATTTGTGGGATCAGGGAGCAGGGAGAGGACAGAACACAGAAGACCCCAGGCCAGACCACAGAAGACCCCAGGCCAGACCACGTGAGTAAATGAAGAGTGCTGTGAAGTGACAAAGCCATACTCAGAGCAGCTAGATGACATGGACGGTCAACCCTGGCGTTCTGTGCTTCTCCCCACCCCCCCAACCCCTAGTCACACAGACACGAGTGTGTCTACAGTTCAGCACTGTCTTTTGAGCAGGACTTTCAGCCTGCATCAAACAACTGACAATGGGTGCAGGGCGTTTATTTTTCCCCTTGTCCTCTCCAGATGTGACACCAGCATTAACCTGAAAGCCAAAGTCCCTGGAGAGTTTGAGGTGAAGCTGAGGCCTACCCAGGCAGGCAAAAGGTCCTTCCTTCAGCCACCAAAGGACAAGACTGAGACTCCCATCCTTCCCCACACACACACACACACACACACACACATCCCACCATGAATTTTTCAAGCATTGTCATTCTGTGGTCTGCATCTTGTCAGAGCTTGCGAACTCCCCAAGTTCCAAGGCAAAAGACAGGGGATTTCTAAACTGAATTTTTTTAATGGTTTTCTACAGATGAGAGGCCACTTCTCAGCCCAAGCCATTGAAGTGACCAGGCCTCTTCATCTCTCAGTTGTCCCACGGGCTGGCTGCCCCATGATTACAACTGGCTCAATTCAAACATTAAATGAAGTAGAGAAATCATCAAATAAAAGCCTGGCCCTCTTTCTACAGCTGATGACAGCGTAAGCTTTTGTCTGACCTAATTTATTTCTCTTTCAGGTTAGAATAAAGCACCCTTTCCTGTTGCAGGGCAACCTTGTCTGCTCATAGACTGAGCATAAGACTCGGGCTTACTGTGCTGTCTGCAGATCTTTTCAGCTCGGAAAAGAAGACATTATAGATGTAGAAAACTTGCGATCAAAGTGTACATATTCCCCAGCACTAAATTACATGTTTAGGGGAGAAACAGTCTCATTAAAAGCCATCCACCCACAAGGGCACTGTGTGAGGTGAAAGGTATGACCAGTGCTGGTTCTGGTGAACACACACTCCTTCCAAACAAAGTTTTACATGTTATTTAAGTTGGCATTTTATATCTTTAGGGGATAATGCCATTTCCCTAATAGATACAATTGAGAATATAAACACTATAAAATCTGACCTAAAAGGATTTCCATTCATCAAGCTTTTTAGGTCCACGGCTTCTACAAGCAGCAATTCTCGGTGATCCCTGCGTCTGTGACATGCACAGAAAGGGATGGCATGTCTTACCAAAACCATGTCCACTCTTCCTGGCTGGATCACAAATGCCTTCATCGGAACCGAATTTTCAGAACATTGAGACTACAGGCAAATCAAGGAAACACACTCAGTCAAAACTAACAATTTTTTTTTAATTGCCTAAGAAAAAGAGAAAGAGAAGAAAAAGAAAAAGAAAATGCCCTCATCTGCCAAAGTGAGGGATTGTAAATCAATGACGATGGCTTGAAAATAGATTTCTCAAACTTATATTCTCATTTTGTCCTGCACGAATCTCTGCAGGAAAATCAATATTACAACTTCACACTTAAGACATTTTGCTGCAACGTAAACTGCCCGGGCTGCTGATGGACGCGGCTCCCAGCCATTGTAGCAGAGGCTCAGCAGCCATGACACGGGCACCGAGCGCCCCCTAGCGCCGAGTGGCTCCAGGAGCGGACTCCACGGTTCAGGTTTGCCATGAACCAAAAGTCAATTCCCCTTAAAGTTTATTTTGGAAAGTATTTTATCACAACATGCAACAGAGAATGCAAAGCAATCGAGATAGGAGATGCAAAAAAGATAAGGGAAGGCGGGTACAAAGCCGTGTTCTAAGCTATGTCAGTGCCAGGAGTCAAATTCTGATAAGGTATAGGAACTGGGATCTGTAATCGATCAGACTTTTGTATGAGCTTCCACTTTACCTGAGAGTCATTCTAATTATTGTCAAATGCACCCAAAAGTGGCCTTCCTCTGGTCAGGGAAGACCAACTGAGTCCTTCAGTGATAAGAGAGCATCTCAACCCAGCCTCCCTCCATGTACCTAAGGCTGGCTTCCCAGAAGCAACTGCATTCACCCTAGGACTGGAGAAATGACTTATCGCTTACCAAATATGTTGAAGGCTAGACAAAACTCACCAAGGCCAACACATCGGCAGACAGCAACTTCTCCCCCACCCTGACCTCCAAAACAGAAATATGCATATGTACAAAATCTCCAGGTAGGGAAAAAATACCCTTTAAAAATATTAGGGGTTGTTAAAATATGCTCACGGCTGTTTTCTCTCAGGTGTGAATTACAGATGAATAAAATCAGCCTGGCATAACACCTTTGATGAACACATTTTTATTCTCCCGTGGAATCGGACCAGCTGACATATCACACTTCTAATGATATGGGGTTCCCTTCTGTGCAGAAGGGAGACAAACTTCACTGTCCCCACCAACTATCAAAGAAAAAAAAAAAAGAGGGCCCATGTATCATGAAATTTATTGGAAGCCCAGTTTTAAAAGATAAGTGGACCATTGGAGATATATACTATACCCTGGGGAATTAAGATAATTGTGAGCACAGCCACCTTCAAAACATACAGCTCCAGCAAAGCCCAATTTAAAAGGCAAGTGCATGGAAGTAACAGCCTAACTTCCCTGTCAAATCTCGGGTCCCTGGTTGTTTTGCAAAATAGTGAATTCATACAGAAAATTACTAATCTTCCAAAGAAACCTGTTGGTGGGCTGTTGGAAAATCACCTTAATTGGGGTTCTGTAATTTACCATGGACAACTATGTCCTTACATTTCGTTGGAAAGCCTCACACTCCTCCATGGATTTCAGTACATTTCTTCTCTCTGGCCCATCTGGCATCACCGGCTTGTGGCCCTTCCCTCCTCTGCCTGGTCAGCCTCTGTCCCTTACCTCCCCTTTCACTATTGTCCCTGTGTTGTTTTGTTTGTTTTTATCAATAGCTGTGTCTGTCCTCTGGTTTGAAAAGCCATATCCATCTGGGTCAAACATTTTGAAACAAACCAGAAGCCCAGGGTTTCCTCTCCAGCTGTCTCCCACTCTCTTTTCTACCTCACTCTTCTTCTCACCGGCCCTGCCTGTAAATGTAACTAGCTCATTATGGAGTCCTTCTTCTTACCCCTGGCCAAGATCGACCAAGATCAAGGATGCTGTTTGTGTGCTCTTCTGGTTTCCGAAGTCATCAGTTATTCTAAGTTGCATCATCCCTAAAGAACCTGAGCCTGCTGCCCCAAAGGCCCCGCAGGCTGACACCCAGCTGATAACGATGCGCCACGCTTTAGGTGGTTTCTTTCACATTTGAAATCTCAAATGTGGGCCCCGGGTGGAGGCTGTGACAGCACCTGCTTTGCTAGCCAGGGCTGCAGAGTGCCCTAATCCAGGACTCCTGCATCTTTTGTGGAGAGGTACGTCCCCCAGGCTAGGCAGCCTCAAGTATATCCCATTCTTGCCTTTTCCCTGCTTGCTCTCACCTCCTGGGTGACACAGGACAGACAGAAAAGCCAGCTGCTTTTCTGTCAAAAGCCAGCAGCTTTTGGATAATAAGTAGCCTTGTCTGAGAACTGGTTGGACCACTCTCTCTGCTTAAACCCATGCACAAAGCCAGGCTCCCAGTGCCCCTAGAAGCAGGCAGTATCGCTTTGCCCCCTGGTCGCCTTTCCCTCTTTTCTCCCCACCACTCTTCTTTTCCCTCCCTACCACTGCTCCAGTGTCAGCTGGCTTTCCCTGGTTGTTCTGAGCAAGGCAGAAACAGGGAACAAATACAGAATGGAAGAATGTTGCACCAGGCATCTCTCGCCCCCATGCCCAGCTGCCACCAGTCCTTCTGACCAGGGCTTGCTCCTGGTGTCCCAGAGAAGCCAGGAGAAAGAAGGCAAAAGCACAGCATACCTACCTGCCTCTTTCCCCTTACACACAACTGCAAATGCTCCTGGTTCCTCGTCAAAGCTACCAGCTTGTCTGTGCACCCCCAACATCTCCCCCTTTCCAGACCCCCCCACCTCCCCCTCCTCAAAAACAACCCTTGCAATTAGAGGGGCTCCATGGGACAAACTGCCTCCTGGAGAAATTAGGCATCTCCAAGCATAGCTGTTTTAACAACCACCCATCTAAAGTGGGGGGGGGGTTAGTGGAATAAGAGATTGCTAAGGCTTGGTAAAGGAATAAAATGTCAACTGTCGAAAGAGACCTTGATCAAACCAGGCTCAAATCTGGTTGTAAAACATTTTGTTTTAAATGCAATCAGCAAGTCTTCTTTGATGTTATAATAGCGAAAAATAAAGGAGAAGTCCTCTTCCCTTCCCCTCGAAAAAGGTATCCCTCTTCCAAGAATCCCACTTTAATATCTATTCTCCCCCCCCCCTCGGAAAAATGTAAAAATAAAAACACAAATTCTTACTAATGTATCTGCTGTAACAAAGGAGACAGGCGACAGCAATTGCTCCGAGCAGATGGCTCCTATGCTGGGTTTTCAGGGGAGGGGAGAACCCCTTTATATATTTATTTATTTATTTAAATTTTTTAAAATATAACATAAATATTCGGTTCTCGGCCGCCGGGCAGCCAGTCCTCGGCAGCGGCTGGGCGCGCATCCCTCTCCAGCTCCGCGCGGGGAGCCCGGCCCCAACGCGGCGAGGTGCGCGGAGGATTGCAGAAATACAACCTGCCTGAGGTCTCGATGGCACCCAGAGGATGTTTTATTTCTATTGCAATAAAAAAATAAATAAATAAAAGGCAACGGCGACCCAGCCACCGCGACAGAAAGAACGGCGGAGAAATGCTCACGCGCGGCGAGGAAGCGGCCCCGCGGGCTGCAGCGGGCGGGCGGGCCGGCCGGGAGCGCTGAGAGCCGACCTTCCCGGTGCCACAGCGCGGGGACCCGGGCGGACTCCCCAGCACACCCCGTACCTGGGCCGCTCGCGCTCGCTTTTTCTCTTTTCTAAATAAACCCAGCTGGGGCGTTGGAAGCTGCCGCGTGTCTGCCCCGCTGCCTGACTTTGCACGCCCCGCCACTTGCTTGCAATCCACACGATTTCATCCGGTGGATTTCCACTCCGACCTGCCTTGTTTATTTAGATAGGGAAGATGAAAGATACTAAGATAGAAAGATGGATAAGAGATTGATAGGTCGTTTTTTCTTCTTCCTTTTTTTTTTTTAATTACTATTTTACAAGCGCATCCCTCTCTTCCCACTCCTGATAACATTTTTTTTTACCCGTGGCGGGGATTTTTCACCAACTCAACCCCCCCCACACACACACACTTTTTTTGGAGTGGGGGGAAAGAAGACAAGCTCGTCCCAGGAGACGGAGGTGGGGAAATGGGGAGGGGGGTGCCTGAGCCCGGCAAACAGCCGCGCAGCTGGATTCTTTTGAAAATAGCAAGAGGAGGGGAGGGAAAGGCGGCTTCGGAATCCTAAGACCAGCGTGGCCGGCGCCCTGCCGGGCGGGGCGCAGCAACCGGGAACCCGGAGCCTGCGGTCACCCCTCGCCCTGCGCTTCCCCGAGTCCGGAGCGCACCCCGATCTCCTCAGCTCGCGCAGTCAGCGCGGACCCACGCGCTCGCCAACTTTTCCCCACTTCCCGGCTCCCCCCTCCCCCTCCGCTCCCTCAAGCCCCCTCCCCCTCCTCTCCAAACCCCGCCACCAGCGCCGCCGCCGCCACACACGCCGCTCGGAGGGGCGAGAGTCCAGCCGGGCTCGGCGCGCACACACACCTCCTCCAGCCTGCGCGCCCCCTTCCCCGGCCCGGAGCCGGCTCCGCAGGCCCCCGAGGCCGAGGCGCGTCTGGCTGCGCAGCGCCCCGACTCCCCCGGCTGCAAAGAAACTTTCCTATGGCCCCCCGCCCCCCACCACGCTCCAGGCCGACACTGCTGCTTCTACCAGCCGCCCGGCGGCCCCGGCGCCCGGCCCGGCCTGGCTGCGCCCGGCCCGGTATCCCCAGCCCCGGGAACCCCATCCTCCGGCCCCTCGCGCGCACGCCGCAGACACTTACGGGTGATGAGCTCCCTCTGGGACAAGTGTTGCGGGTTGCCCTGTTTGCGGCGGGACATTGCCCCGGCATCTATTCTGGCATCGCCCGGAGAGCTGCACTGATGGGGGCCGGGGAGGGGGTCCGAGCCGCCGCCGCGCCGCCGCCGCCGCCGCCGCGCCTCCTCCTCTGCCCGGGTTGGTGTTTTGTTTTTTTTTTTTTTCCCCCTTCCTCTCGTGCCCTCTCTTCCTCCTCCTCTTCTTCTTTATTTTGCTCTTTCTTCTATGCTGTTTTTTGTTTTGTTTGCAAAAAGAAAAGGAAAAAAAAAAAAAGAAAGAAAGACCTCTCGGTCTAAAATAGAGAAAGAGGCAGAAAAAAATAAATAAAACTGCTGTTGCTTGCCGCGGACTGGTTGGTTTCTTTAAAAATATATTCTTTTGAAGGAAAAATATCTCTTACACTTCTTCAAACTGCTTGGCCTCTTGGACTTCTAAATGTCTTCTCGAACTTAAACCGGATTTTGCACCGGCCCCTCACACTTTTCTTTCGGGGTCTGGTAGGTGGAAAAGCGCAACTTCCACCAAGGGGGGAGGGAGGAGGAAAAATGCAAACAATTTTAAAAAAAAGAAAGAAAGAAAGAAAGAAAAAGCAATGGGGAAAAAAAAGCAAAGAAAACTTGGGGACTTGTCTCGTACCCCCTCACCCCGCCCCCTCAAAAAACCCAAAGCAATGTAAAACTGCCGCGGTTCGGTTGTTTCTGGGTTTTCTGCGGGCTGCCTGTTTTTTTCTCGGAGGCTGACCCTTCCGAGGCTCTGGGGGGACTCCAAGAGCGGCTCCTTCCCAGTTCACCTGGCAGGCTGGCGCCGGCCGGAGGGGCTGCCGAGTCCCCGCGAGCGCTCCCCAGCGCTCCCCCGGCGCCGCGGGCCCAGGGGGAGCGGGGCTGAGGGGCGGCTCACCCAGTGCGCCTGGGTCGGTGCGGGCGCGGACTGGGAGCTATAGATTGCAACGTGAAGATGGCGGAGTCCGGGTTCTCTGGGAGCTCTCGGTCTCTCTATGGCTGGGGCTGCCTCTGTACAATGGGATAAAATTCAAGTTCAAGTGCGGACGTGACGTTTAATCTGCACTAGAGACAAAAAGACCCAGAGAGTCGGAGCACTGGGGGCGACTAGCGGTGGCTTTTTAACATTGTACCCTGTAAGAGAACAAGAAAGCACACAGAGACACACGCGCGCGCGCGCGCGCACACACACACACACACACACACACACACACACTCGCCAGTGCGCACACCCGCAGCCCAAACCGGCCACACGTGCAAACCGCGTTTTTTGTGCGCTTGTCTAATCCCTGAGCACTGGCTGTACAAAAGCACGGGGGCGGGGGGTACGGTGGGCAGGATATTTTTAAATAAAAGAAAATCCTCCTCATCCCTCCTTCCCTCCGGGGAGAAGGACCCCCTGACAAGGGGGGCGGGGTACTGTGTGAGTAAAGTAAATTGAATGTACGCAAGTTCGCACCCACCCACCCAAAAGCTCTTTCGGACCTGAGGGGAGGGGGGCACTATGGAAAAGAATTGAGGAGGTCGACCTGGGAACTGGGAAATATGATCAATTGCTTTACTTCCCCGGAAAAGTAGCTTAGTTGCTTTTACTTTTTGTTTTATTGAGAGGTTGGGGCTAAACTTCCAAAAAAAAAAAAAAAGTGTCTCCATATAAACCCTGGCGTAACAGATCCAGAGAAAGGTGGAAAAAGTAAAGGACACTAAGAGGTAACAATCAAGAACACGCGGGGGCCTCTGGAGGGGGCAGGTATCTGAGACCTTGTTTGAGTCCTATTCCAGAAGGAATTTTTTCACCCAAATATTTGCCTTCCCCTTCCCCAATTAACTCCTAGGAATCAAACACAGCCGCACCCAGGGACCATTCACTCCAGGGGTCAGCCACGCTGACCACACCAGGGTCCACAGGAAACATGAGGTAAAGGGGCGGGGGCGCTCCACGTGGGAGAGGGATTTGGACTTGCTGATCCAGGAGTAGGTGCGGCTAGAGCTCTGCAGGACAGTGACTCCCTAGAGGCCCCCCAGATCCTTCCCTGACAATCACTGGAACCTGGAAATCACCTCCCCCTTGCTCTACAGCCCAGGATAGGACTTGAAATTGCCTGTCAGACTGGGAAGGACACAGCTGCCTTGTCAGCCGTTTGATCTCCAGCCGGCGAGGACAAGAGGAGCTGTGGGGGCCTGCCCGTGGCCCGGGGACAAGGCCAGGCCGCAGTCCCCGTGGACACCGCCCCCTCCCGCCGCCCTACTCCCAGCCACGGCCAGCTCCCTCTATTTGATGACTTGGCCTGCGCGGCTGGGCGCGCCAAGTGGCTGGACCCCTCGCCCTTCTCAGGGTTTCCTCTGGTCTGGCCGGCAAGTGGCCAGCGTGGGTCGGGGCCTGGCTGGGGCTGGGCTTCTCGGGTGAGCCTAGCTGCGCCCAGCCCACCCTGCCCCAGCCTGGGCGAGTGAGGAGGCGCGCCGCCTCTCCCGGGGCCTTTTCCTCGGGGGCACCTGGGCTTTTTGTTTACCCTAAAGGCCATGGGTGGGGTCACAACACCAACAACTTAGAGCTTTGTGCCCATGAAACAAGGACAGAAAGAGCTCTCTTCCCGTCCCACCTCCCCGAAAATAATAAAATGTGCCCTAGCTTGCAGTTTCGTGGACTGTGGGCTGCAGGGTCGGCGGGCGCAAGACTGAGCTGGTGGAGACGCGGGTTCAGCGCGGGTTGCGCCTCCTCTCCTCCGCCGGGCAGAGCGCGTAGCTGCCCACTGCCACCAGACACACACCTCCACGTGGTCCAAAGTTTGGAGGCGCCTCCTCTCTTCCCATCCCGTCCCACCAAGAATATATTTCCAGGAAAGTAGCCAAAATAAGAAAGAAAAAAAAAAAGCCAGTGCCCACACCCACCTTTGATAAACTTCTTAAGAAATTCATAAACTGGCCCATCTCGACACACCTGAACTTAAATTTGAAAGGTCAATTAGACCTCTCTGAGACCTGGCGATGTGAAGCCCAGAAAAGGTTAGCACTGTGCCCAACGACACACAGCTCATCAGGGACAGGTCTGGACTTAAAACGCCGCCACGTGCCAGCTGCCCGGCGCCTCCTGCAGCCCTGGGCGCGAAATCCCGACATGTGACCCTCATCCTCCCGGGGTTGATTACAGGAAAGGGGAGCCCAGTCAGTGGCTGGGGGCGGAAGGGGGGGCGGACCCGGAGGCTCCCTTGGGAAAGAGGGTACGATGGCGCAGGAGAGCTCAGGGGGTCTTAGCTGCAGCTGCCAAGTAGCTCGCTGTGGGGCGACTGGAACTGGGGAGGGGGCACGCCTGCTCCACCCCCAGCAGGAAGCGGCGGGCAGGGGGCGGCGCGGGCCGGGACTGACCCAAAGAGCACTTCCTCATTGGCCCCACGCTGCCCCGACGGCGGGAAGAGGGACAAGCGGGCGGGTAGGCACAGGGCCCGACACGCCACTGCCCGCCAGCGCGCTCCACCTCGCGGCAGCCGGGGAAAGGCTGCCCTGCCCAGCCCTGCGCTGGCCCCTTCGCCCTCCGCCTTCTCCTTGCCCTCCTCCTTCTCCTCCTCCTCCTCCTCCTCCTTTTCGTCGTCCTCCTCCTCTCCCGGGAGGCGGCCTGGCTCAGGCAGCCGAGCGATCCCAGCTGCCACTCCAGTCTCCTCTTTTTCCCTCTGCCCGTCTGGCACGGGCATCATTAGCGCTGAAAGCTGTTAATGTCTGGTCTCACAGCTCCCCCTTTAGTCTTGCCGCGCTCCCTGTCTAGCGTTCCAAGCCGGATCAATAGCTGCCTCTCGGCTGACCTTGACCTCTCCCTCGACCCCGCCCTGCTCAGGCAGCTGGCCCACAACAATGTTTTCTGCTGTCTAGATGCCCAACAGGGGAGGGAAGAGCGAGAGGGGTCCACAGCCCCATCCCCACACTTTCCTCAGGACCTGGGAGGAGGGAGGTGTGTAGGTGGGATCCACACCCTTCTGAGGAGGTCACAGCAACATCCCACCCCTTGCTCTACCCGGCCTTTGCTTAGAATAAAAGTCCCAAAAAGGGGTGCAGGTGGCTAACCTAGGAAATTTAAGAGGAAAATGTGCGGGTACCAACGTGGACCTCAACTAATGTCATGAAACTTCAGATTCCTTTCTCCAGGAACTGCTGCAGGCCTACTATGTGCTCTGCCCAAAGCTGGGATTTTGTACGTACTGGAATTTCTACACTATTTTCACACCATCACCACCACCCCACCCCACCCACACACACAGAGCAGATGTCAAAAAAGCCTTTTGAACTCCCAAATATTTCCCTGCCTTTTTTTTTTTTTCTAGTTTAACAAACAGTGCATTCTGGTAGATAGTCCTCCACAGACTTTAAGAAGGTTAGAGAAATTGTTTCTTTATACAGTAATAGTTTTGAAATTTTTTTTAATCATGTCATCATATCCATGATATGATGGACCCTACCTAGTGTAGGGTTTTCATTCCCTGCATGATGCTTGGAGCACGCAGTGGGGGGCTGGCTGAACACACC
The DNA here is from genome assembly GCF_047511655.1 of Castor canadensis. Taxonomy (NCBI): domain Eukaryota; kingdom Metazoa; phylum Chordata; class Mammalia; order Rodentia; family Castoridae; genus Castor; species Castor canadensis. The sequence goes on along the minus strand of NC_133388.1, from coordinate 10,867,047 downwards.
CATCACCCCCAAATTAGGCTTTTTGTTTAAAATGCCGATTCTCAATACTTTGCTTGTCTGCAGGTTGGGCCCTGTTCGAGAGTCTACAATGTTATCTTTGCCTTCTGAGCTGTTATATTTTATCTTATGTCTTTACAAAAATTTGGAAAGAATCAAGATAAGAAGTGTCAGTAGAAATGGGAGCCACTCTTGTCTCTGCAGGAAGAAAACTGACATTTCATTTGTTTTCCTTGTTTTCTTCTTTTACAAGAATCCTCCCTCTGAAATGTAGTCAGATAACTTGGTAAAAATATAAAGACCCAACAACACATCTTACCAAATTACTTTGGGTTTCATTTCTGGTGCTTAAAAAAAAAAATCCATGCAAAAGAAGGCAAATCTTTTCGTTTTCACAAGTGTAGGGCAAACTCAGAAGTAAATTTGTGTCTGCTATCTCTGTTCCTCTAGATATCTAAACACTGTTGGCTGTGGGCATGGGATAATAGGATGTGCTGATCTGATCAGTGAATTGATGTATTCTAACTTCCAGTGGAGAACACTGAGTGAACCATTTTTATCTTCATACTAATAAGGTCCCAAGATGGTCTTATCTCCTTCCTTACAGTTCTAGAACCTTTAGGAGCTAGCAAATCCAGAAGCATAAAGAGACAAGAGAGGCCTTTTGATCTTCCTGTCATATCTTCTAAAATTATTTCATGTCATTTTGAAAATTACCAGAAATTTTTGGGTGCCATAAGCACCAAATTAAGTCTTTTCTGAACACCTAGAGGTTTTTGGCCGTTATCATCTAATAACAAAGCAAGGCCATAAAAGTTGCCCTTTGACAATTCTTTGGTTGATTCTCTCCACTGAGTTTAAGAGCCAGGCTTTTGTTAAAACGTGAATCATTTGCATCTTATTTTTTTTTTCTGTGAGTAATACTTGAGCTTGATATAGCAGTCAATTTTTAACTATTATTTAATTACATGAATTGTAAATAGGCCCTAGGAAAACCAAGAAACATCATTGTCTACTGTCTGTAAATCTGCGGCTTGCAAGAGGTTAAATCCAATCCACTGTTCCTGATTCATGTATTATTTTCCTTAAAAAAAAAAAAAAAAAACCCAGCTCCCCGTATATGAAAAAGACTCACACCCACATTGAATGTTCCTAGCTCTGCCCCTGTCATCAGAAATGATATTGAATGGCTCGGTACTAGGGGATCTGGAACTATTTCTACAGTTTTCTCACCTCATTTGGAATTTTCTTGCCTTGCTAATTTTAATTCTTTAGTTGAGTCATCAATTCAAATTTGGTAGGGACTGGCATCACCCAGTTGGTCGACTTGGGAAAAATATTGTTCATGAAGACAATCAGACCCTACCAAATCCCACTTCATCCCTCACGTACCCAGAGATCGGAGTGGCAGTGGTGTGCATGTGCACATGTGTGCGAAAGGGTCTCTCTGCTGCATCCCCTCATGTCACTGTGTCTCCAAATTGTGTAACTGAAAGTGCAAAAGGAACCATTTTCCCAACAATGATGAAAGCTCTATTTCAAACACATGCACACATGCACGCACATGAATTTGAGTTCAGTGGCCTGATGACTGTCCACCTGCCCTACTTAGAGCACAGATGAGGAAAAGAAAAGAGAGTTAAAAATGGCTCATTTGGGGAAAGCCTGGGATTCAGAAGGGAATTTTCAGTTCTGATTCTGGCTGTCAGCCTCTGTCGCTGAGAACTGGAGCGACAATGAGGTGTCTGGTGATAGCAAAAGGGGAGGGGCTGAGGATGGAAGCAATAATGATCACCTTCCTAACAAGGGTTTTATGAGGCTGTGAGGATTAATTAGTTTGTATCCTTAAGCAGTTTGAGAAAGAGGAAGTTTCTAGGCAAATGCTAAGCTGGAGTTGTAGACAAGTCTGACTCAGTTGAGAGCTCTCCCCCACCCCACCCCCAACCCCAGACTCTGAAAACTCCTATCTGTGCTGGGATGCACCACAAAGGAAGTGAGGGGGAAGTACCAGCTTATGGAGAACAGGGAAGGAGAGAAAAGCATGAGTCAGGCTAGCATCCCTCTGAAAGGCACAGCTAATGAGAGTGCTGCAAGGGGGCGCTTACCAAAAAATAAAAATAAAAGCCAGCTAACACCTTGTTTCAGATATGCCTTCCAGAGCTGGAAAAGCAAAGGGCTCAGGGAGATCTCATCTGTTGTTTTGTAGTTGTAACAAGAGCTTTCGAGTGAATTCAACAAGGTAGCTTGTATCCTAGAAAACACATAAGTAGCATCTCCCCTGTTCCAAAGAGAAGGGTTAAGGCTGCAATCCGACACACAGCTTTCAGTGCCGGCAAATTATTGAAGAAGGAAAAATATTTCTATAGTAAATAGAAGTTTAAGAAGTTGTTCCATTATATTCGTATTAAAACATGCATCAGCTTGAAGATGCACTTTTGGCTTGAGCTTGATTTATAAGGCAGACAATTTGCTACAACAAAAGATAATTAATGCCACCCAGGGAAAACCGAGACACTGAATTGCTGTGCATTCTCATATTAGTTTAATCTGGGTCTTCAAAAAAATGATTTCACTGTGATTTTAAGCCTTTGGGATCTTTGAAACAACAATGGCTTCTAAAATATGGATGTGACAATTACATCCCCCACTTGAACTTGCAACAAAGGCGCTCTCTCTCTCTCTCTCTCTCTCTCTCTCTCCCACAAGTATCACGAAATGAAATACTGAACGGAAGCAAAGAAGCAAATCTCTGACCTGTGTCCAGACCACCCTGAGGTCTAGATTCTAACTAGGACAGATTTATGGTCAATTGCTGAAAATCTGCATTTGGACCTTCAGATCCAAATGGTGGATTCATCAGCTGCTGGGATTTAGCACAGGCATCTGCAGTTTCATTATTTGTATCTGCTTAACAGGAACAATTAGAGAACTGAGGAGTGAGGACGCCCGTTTGGGGACCGGTTCGGTATTGTACCCAGACCACACATTCCGGCTGGGAAGGAACACAGTGATGTATAAAGCATTAGTGGATTTAACACTCTGCATTGTGCTTGGGGAATCGAATTGTTGATGTTTCTGGCAAGAACTCATACTCCAATTGAAATCTATCAAACACCGTAATTAGCTCCGGGTACCTAAATGTACCCAACCCAGAGGCAAGTCAGAAAGTATAAGAGAAGGAGAGAAGCTGGAGCAGAGGCAGCACAGGCCTCCCTCCTGTGGTCTCTGTGGTCCCAGTTTCTAGGCCAGAGTGCACGGGCCACAGTGTGGAGGAGACAGAGGTGGCTTTCATCCTGGCAGCCCCAGAAAGTGATTGAGGGTGTTGGGATGGTTTGGCCAGTTTTAGCTGAGGGGATGAGAAGAGGCCACAGTGACACAAAGCTGTTGCTGACAGTAACTGGAGTCTTTTTCTGAGCCAACCGTTCCACCTGGACCTCAGTACAAATTATTGTTTTCAATTACCACCTGTGTATTCCTTCCCATGCAACTTATTGATGTAAAATTACAGCTACACCGGTATAAATAAGTTATGCCGCAGTTGTAAAATGGAAGAAATTTTGTTGTAGCAATTATGTTCAGCAAGATGACAAAATAAATTTCCAGAGCTGTGCCTGCAGTAACCTAGGGAATTTAAACCTCATAATTTCCATTCATTTCAGATAATTTGGAGTAATTTCTATATGTAATAACTTTGTAATGAAAAACACAGCGGTACTGAAGTGATTTCACTCCGTTTTTTCCTCCTATGGTATACATGGCACAAAATAAATGATAAAAATAATATTTCCTTTTTATATGTGTGTGTGTTGAGTAATTCCTTCAGTAAAAAGTCATAAACTAATACCCGGACTAAATCTCTGTCCACAAAATGAAAAATAAATTGAGTTAAAGAAAGTGAAAAAGTATGAAAGGCTTTGGATGTTTTATTGTGACTTTATTGAGTTGTTAGATTCTCAAGCTCTTCCTGATCTCTGAGGGTTACAGTTCCCAAGTAAGGGGCAAATGCAGAGGCGCCCCCACATTACTAGAGGGGGCTGTAGGGAGACCCCCCCAAAGCTGGAAGTCTTTCTCCTCCAGAGATGAGCCAGCTCTACTGAGTTGCCGATTCCCATCAAAGTCTAACAGCAACTTTCAAAGTCTAACAGCCACTGGGAAGGATGTGAAGCTAGACATCGGTCATGTAGGCTGTGACATATTTCCTCCTTTAATTAAAGGCTTGGGGAGGTGGCCCTGTGTTCCCCAATGCGCGGGTGCCCTGCCTGACCTCTGCTGATGACACTTGCGACTGATGTACACGGCCTCTGCACGCTACGCGTTATTCATCGGAAGCTCCCACTGAGCTGTTAGAAGGTGACAGGAATTATAGCAGCTGCATTAGCTCCCGGATCTGCACAATTAGTCTCCACCACCACTGCGTCCATCACCCTTTCTCACAAAATGAAAAATGGAGGCTGGATCCAAAGCCCGCCTTCAGGAGGGATGGTCAGGCTGGTTGTCAATCCCTTCCCACCAGTCCTGCAAAGCACCTGCCTGGGTCTCTGCCACGCAGCACCCCATGATAGGCCCCATTTGAACACACATTGAAAGGAGGCAGGTTATATGCCTCATACATTATATGAGGCCCAAAGATGGCAACTTTGTATACTGTTAGTATCCAGGTTCCTACTTCAGATAAGCTTGACACATCACTCCAGTGAGGGAAAGGAAAAAGTCAATGACATCATTGGTTATAGTAATGACACTACAGCCCTCTCGGCTGTGCATCCCAAGTGGCATGGGAGGGATGGGTGAGGGGCAGTGGGCTGATCACAGATTACAGAGATCTTCAAAGACCCTCAAGCACTACTGGGTCAAAGAGAAACTGTCTACAGTGCTAGGGGTTTATCTTATCCAGTCCTAGGAAGAGAAAGACATTCCATTCCTATTATAAAGGAAGCCTGAGGCCACTTGCCCAGAGACAAAGCCACAATCACCCCAACTGTCTCTGTGCTGCAACCATGATGCTGTGATCCACCCAGATCTCATTCCAACAGTCCTGTAAACAAGAAGTAGCCAGAGACAGCACTAGACGTGGAACTAGATAGACAAAGCCAAAGTCAATACCAGATCAGGACACAGAGGAAGGAACAGAAAATTACAGAAGAGCAGGTCTGGACTGAGCTGAGATACCTGCTTAGAAGAGAATTTTTTTAAGGCAGAGTGGTGGGGGATAGCAGAGGCAGGGGCCAGCAAAATCCAAGAAGCACGACCAAGGTTGTGAAACCAAATAAGGAAGGAAAGATTAAAAAAAAGGATGCAAAGACATAATGGAACAGAAGAAATGGGTTCAAAGTACAGGGAGAGGGGTGGGGTCAGACAGTTCTGCTGGTAAAATTTTGAAGCATAGAAACCACTGCTATTGATACAGTCTTAAGTGTACAAAGTCTTTTGGCCTCCCTGACTTGAGTTTGTCCTCCCCATTACCTGCGAGATATGCAGGACAAGCATAACAGTTTGATGTCCACCTCGTCAAGACCCAGGGTTCAAGTTCCCACTGTGTCTGCTGTAAGCCAGGTTTGCTTGCCCTCTCAGCATCCTAGGCCCTCCTATTGGTATCTCATCCTTGGGGCAGATTACATCAGATAATCTATCAGAAAGCCCCCAGCACAGGGCACGACATGGGTTGAGTTGAATATGAGTCTCTTTTTAAACCACAGGTCTTCATAATAAGATCTATAATGTATTAAATGCCATGCCCTGTGCTGGGGGCTTTTTGTGTGTGTGAGGATGGAGTCCCAAGACTGAGTCGCATCCACCTATTAATATTGCTATAATGGGGCTAAGATTCCAAGTGAATTTTGGAGAGGATGCATGCAAGCCATAAATAGCACATCTGCTTTGTGCCAGAGACCAGGCTAATAATGCTCAGAGGGAAATGTCTTTACCTGTGGTGGCATGTCTGTCACTAGGTTCTGAGTTTCTTCAAGCTGACAGCCCAGACTCAACCTGTGTCCTCTGCCCATGATGGGGACATAATAGGATATTAGCCTGTGCCAGCTAGATCTTATTGTGAAGTAGAAAAGCCAGGTCATGGGACAATGACTAGAAGAAGCTCCTTGGCAAGTCATCAGGGGTCCTCTCAGAGACAAAGAGCCAGAGGGATCACCATCAGTCATTTTCCTCTTTGGCCCGCAGTTGTGGTTTTATACTCAGCCCCCCAAATTAAGAATTTAAATTTGCACGAGCTGTACCATTTGATTAGTTATGGGGGGGGATTAAACAGACTATGTTGAGGGAAAAGACTAGGAGATTCAGAAATGATAACGACTATTGGGATTTAATTTTTTTTTTTTTTGTGGTACTGGGGTTTGAACTCAGGGCCTCACACTTACTAGGCATGCACTCTACCATCTGAGCTACTCCACCAGCCTTTTTTTCGCTGGGTATTTTTCAAGTTAGAGTCTTACAAACTGTTTGTCTGGGCTGGCTTTGAACTGCAATCCTCCTGATCTCTGCCTCCTGAGTAGCTAGGATTACAGGCACGAGCTAACCATGCCCAGTGATTTGGGCTTTTAAAAGAACTTTATTTCCCAAACCTCCTATCATGGCATTAAAGACATGCCACACTTTTTGGGGGGGATGGGGTGGAGGTGGTACCAAGGTTTGAACTCAGGGCTTCACACTTTCCAGGCAGATGCTCTCCCACTTGAGCTCCTTTTATTTTTTCTCTGGTTGTTTTAGAGATAGGATCTCACTTTTTGTCTAGGCCCGAATCCTCCCATCATGGCTGGGATGCCAGGCAGGGACCACTGCATTCAGCTGTTGGTCGAAATGAAGTCTTGTGAACTTTTGCATAGAGTGGCCTCAAACTGAGATCCTCCCAATCTTAGCCTCCCAAGTAGCTAGGATTACAGGCACGAGCCACTGGCCGTTTGTTTTTACAGATAGTTTTGTACAATCGTTTTTTCGTCAAAGAATCAGGGACCCAATGGCTGCACTATGAAGCAGAGTCCTGCAGGGTATCTGATCTAAGGAAGCCACTCTCCTGCTATGTGACCGTCCTGGATGCAGAAAGGACTGGGGGATGTGGTTGAATGGGACCCTTTTTAAGAAACGGTCTCATTGTTTTTCCTTCCTTCCTTTCTGTATAGAGACCTTCATTAGTGAAGATTGCAAGGGTCCCCAAGGCTGCCTAACAGAGTCCAGGCAGGCTGGCTTAAATGTCACCTTCCCTTGCTGTGCTGGGGACACTGAACACAGCCCGGTGGTGGGCTCTCTGCTGGGTCTGTGCTAAGTGTGGGGTACTTGCTGACAATGAAGAATGTCCTCTGGAAGCTTCCTCCTCCTTCCCACCTTCTGTCATCCGGGGAGATAATTCATTTATGCAGCTTTCACAGAAGACTGACATTTTCGACTTTTTTAGCAGAATAAATTTATAAGGTAAATTAGGGGGTGGGAGCCCCAGTGTCCTAGGCAGACTCAAACTGGTAATTACAGAGGGCCTAATTATGCATTCACCACGGAGCCTTCTGGAACAGGGAAGGCTACAGGATAGCTCCTATTCTTCCTGCAGAGGAGGATCCCCGGAACCCCCTGGAAACTTCACACCACGCCTTTGAGGCGCCCTTGCTTCCAGGCCTGAGCCGTCTGGGGAATTGCTCTTCTTGTCAGCTCTAATGCCCTACGATTAGAGAGAATCCTGACTGCACTAAGGGAACCCAGATTCCCCCAATAGCCAAGAGGTCAAATATTCTTCAGACTAGGTGTCTTGACTTGAATAATATAAACGCCAAAAATGCAAAGCAGGTTTTTTTTTTTTTTAATTTTTTTCATTTTTCTTTTATTATTCATATGTGCATACAAGGCTTGGTTCATTTCTCCCCCCTGCCCCCTCCCCCTCCCTTACCACCCACTCCGCCCCCTCCCGCTCCCCCCCTCAATACCCAGCAGAAACTATTTTGCCCTTATCTCTAATTTTGTTGTAGAGAGAGTATAAGCAATAATAGGAAGGAACAAGGGGTTTTGCTGGTTGAGATAAGGATAGCTATACAGGGCATTGACTCACATTGATTTCCTGTGTGTGGGTGTTACCTTCTAGGTTAATTCTTTTTGATCTAACCTTTTCTCTAGTTCCTGGTCCCCTTTTCCTATTGGCCTCAGTTGCTTTAAGGTATCACAAAGCAGGTTTTTGAAAACCTTGCTCTACCCCATTTTCCCCCTAACTTATAGATCTCTATGTGCCAGCTTTCAGTATCAACATAGCCTATTAATGGCCTTCTCTTCTCTAGGCTGGGAAGTCCTTGGGGACAGGTCTGTGTCTTTATTTCTCCATCTCATCAGAACCTGGCGTGGGATGTGGTCACAAAGGAAGGGATGAGTGAGTGGCCCTGGGAGGAAGGAAGGAAGGATGGAAGGGAGGGAGGGAGGGAAGGAGGGAGGAAGGAAGGAAAGGAGGAGAAGAAGGGCAAAAGTACACAGAGACCCTCAGAAGAGAAAGACCTTGGGCCTCAGCAAAGTGGGGAACTGGGTTAGTGCTGGGCCTTTCTGACAAGCATAGTGCACCCCAACTTTGGGAGGAATAAACAGGTTTAAAGCCATCCTCCTGGCCGATTCTCCTTCCTGTCCCATGCCCCTCTGCTCCCAGGCCTCTCATCATCCACTTGGTAACTACGTATCATGCCCTGCCATGGGTTGAATTGTGCCCCTCCCTGCTAAAATATGTCCTGCACCCTGTAACTGTGAATGTGACCTTATACAGAAATAAGGTTTTGCATCATTAGTTAAGATGAGTTCAGACTGGATTAGGGTGGACCTAAAAGCCAATGATTGGTGCCCTTACAAAAAGATAGCCATGTGAACACAAAGATATACAAAGAGAATGTCATGTGACAATGAAGGCAAAAATTGGACCCACACAGCTGCCAGAAACTCCAAGGAATTCCAGCAACCCTCAAAAGCTAGGAAGAAGCAAGGAACGATCCTCCCTATGCCTTCAGAGCTGGTGTCACCCTGCTGACACTTTGATTGTAGACCTCTGACCTCCAGAACTGTGAGACAGTCAATGTCTGTGGTTTGAATCCACCCAGGTTGCAGAACTTTGGCATGACATCTGTGGAAAACTGGTAGGTACAAGATCTTGCTCTGTGCTGGACAATGAGTGAGGTACACCAGAGCTGAGCTGAAAGACCACACTGATCATCTCCAGGCTCAGAGGCCACAGACCTTCACTAGGAAGCAGTCAGACGTTGAGAGAGTTTTCTCCCATGTTGTGTAGTTGCAAACAGAATGTAGGTAAGAGCTCTTGGCTTCAGGAGAGCAAGAATGGCTGGACTAGAGGCACCTGAGGCCAAGGCTGCACAGGCACACCGAGATCCCATCCTGTCCTATGACAGTCTGTTGTCCTAGGTCAGCCCTTTGCACCTAGTTCAAGCTTGTAATAATGGCAGGATTTGGTTTTAAGTAACACTTCTATGAAGGAAATATTTGAGGGCTGAAGGACACTCGCACTGGCCCTCAAATCACACCCTGCCAGTAACCACATAACCAGCATCTATGTAAGATCAGCCTAAACTAGGACTGCCCCCCTCGGAAGCCATGAAACCACTCGAGGTGTGGGCTTGGTGTGTGGATGGGTTTCATTTTCATTATTGTGTTTCATAAACAAAGACTAAGAATCAACAGGCAACAAGGAATTCACTACTTCATAGCAGTAGTAAATTACCACATGAACTAAGGCAAATGGACAAAATACATAGGTCTGGTTTTTACTGAGAACGATTTTAGATATGATAGGGTGAAGAAGTATTGTTCTTTCTCACCCTGCACCCCTGAAATCATCCTGGCATACATCCATCCCTCCAACTCTGTTCCTGCATGCAGAAAGTCAGAAAGAAAGCTCTTTGTCTTTCTGTCCTATGAAGTCCCTTCAGAGAGCTCAGACCTGGGCAGGACAGACTCATGGCTGGCTCTGCCACCACTGCTCCTGAATATAGCCATGGGGGGAAAGAATGGAGACTTCACACTTCTGAGAAGTGCTGGGTTCACACCCAGGCATGGCCTTCCTTCCGCAACTTTGACTAAATGCACATAAGCAGGTTGATGAAACCTGGCTGTCAGACTGAGCCTGTCCAGGAAGCAGATCATGGGGCTGAGGTCAGAGGCAAGAATAGACATGGACTGCTCCCCAACTGTGCACGAGACCATGCTGGATGTTTGACATTGCTTCTCCAACATACCCACACTGTCAGACATTGGTATCCCAACTTGCCCGGGCTACATGGCCAGCAGAGGCAGAGGTGGGAATCAAAGTCAGGTGTTCTAGGGACTTGGGTCTTCCTCATGTCTATGTCCTTATGTTTGTCAGGATAAACCAGGAGGCTGTGCCGCTGGAACAAATCAATCTCTGTATCTAATAGGATTACACAAGAAAAGTTTACAGTTTTTGCTTACGCTTGTTCGAAGCCCTTCTGCCCCACTAAGCATATCTGGTGACCTCCAGAACCACCATGCCCAGTAAAGGAGATAAGTCAACCGCCTCAGTCTAGAAGTGACACCCAGCTATTCTACTAACAGTCTATTGGCTAGAGCTAGTCACATGATCCAACCTAGCTGCAATGGAAGCTGGGAAATGTAGTTGGCCCCTGAGATTGCATATGGCAGCAGACAGTGTGCTGGGTTCCAAGGTGTTGACTGAAGGGCAAATGAGCCTCTACCAGCCAATCAGAAAACAGGACCATGGCTGAAAGAAAGTGGTGGATCTACCCCTGAGTATACTTAGGATTCACATTCTGAGCTAGTTGCATTTTTTTCCCTTTCCATCCTCTTATTGTTTACTAACATCACAATTTGTTTATCCCTCAGTCACTGTGCTGGCCCTCATCACATGGAGAAAAGTCTGAGGCCTTCTCAGCAATAGAGATGCCTTGATCTAGGAATCTCCACTCTTCCTTGTGCCATCTGCTATCAGGTGCAAACTTACCTTTGGGATTTAAGAGGTGATCAGTTAGGTCCTTGGGAAAAGAAGCTCACAGATGGGGCCACTGCAGTCCAGAAATGAGTCCATTTGACATGCCAGTCAAGAGACTCAAGAACTTTGGAAAGTGTGAGATACGTGTGTGGGATAATGTGAAAACACCCAGGTTTCCCTTCAAAGCCTTCAAAATTGTGTTTGATGGATGGATTCAGAACATAAGATTTTTAAGCTGGAAGGAACCAAGAGATAATGCAATCCACCTACCCCAGGAGAGTGTCTGAGGCTGAGAGGAGGAGGGGCAGCACGTGCCCATTGGCAGTGCCTGAGCCCTGGGGGCGGCCTGCTGTGACTTCCAGGCCTGTAACAGGGCCTCCGACCCCTCTCCCACTCCTTCTCAAGCTGTCAAGCAACAAAAGAGAAACACATGGTTGGAAAACCATAGAAATTTGTCAGCAATCGGCCTGACAGAAGCTTGGGAAAGGCTCATGAATACTAGTCACCCAGAATGACACTGGGTATGAGAAAATGGTGGGCTTGGGGATTCTTCAATCATCAGAGAAGGGAAGTGGAGCAATCTCCTGTCTTGGTTTGGGCTGCTAACAGAACACCAGGAATTGTGTAGCTTAAACAGCATACGTTTACACAGCCACTTATTGCCCACAATTCTGGAGGCTGAGAAGTCCAATGTCAAGGTGCTAATGATTCAGGATCTGATGAGCGTCCACTTTCTAGCTTACAGACTGTCTTCTTGCTGTGTGGACAGAAATCATCTCTCTTGTATGTCTTCTTATAAGAGCACTAACCCACCCCTGTGACCTAATCACCTCCTGAAGGCCCCACCTCTTACTTAATACCGTCATATTGGGGCTCAGGCTTCAGCATACGAATGGAGAGTGGAGAGACACATTCAGTCCATAGCATCTTGCATGAGTTGCTGCTCAAAGCCTGAGAGGCCAGACCCCACCCCAGACAAGATGTCTCTCTATAGGGGACTACCACCTTCTTAAAGAACCCAGGGACTGATTCATGAGATAGAAAAGAGTGTGTGCAATTCCATGTGGGCACTGCATTGATGAGTGATGGGTTCTCAGTGAGGGGAGATGCAAATGCTGGCCACATGGATGGCTCTTGGCTGCTCTACTAAGCTCTTACACACTGTAGGTTTCCACCTGATGCCAAGTACAGGAGAATAGAAACCCTCCAAACTGCCAGGGACATAGGGACTCTTTCCAAGGATGAGCATTGTCAAATGAGCCGGGATGGATATCACTCCACAGTGCACACTTAGAGTTGAAGGGCCCCTGGGGATTGGTGTTTCCCCTCAGGTTGTGAATGGAAAAAATGAAGGTTGCCAGGGGCAGCTCTGGCCCAGGTGCTGCAGGGGGGAGTCAGGGCAAGCCAGGCAGGGAGGCAGCATGTCACTCACTTGGCTGTAACTTCCTTTGGGTCCATTACTCTATCATTGAGAGATGAAGGGGAGCTATGAAAAAGATTGCTAAGCAGGGAGCAGGGAGAGAAAGCCTGGGGCAGGTGTCCACACTGAAGCCCAGTGAGGAGGAGGGAATGGTCAGCCATACCACAGGCTACTGATGGGACTGGTAAAGTAGGACTATCAAATGACCATTGGATGGAGGTCCCTGGGGCTTGGAGAACCCTAGGGTGGGTTTGATAGCAAAGGTTCTCTAAACATCAGAATTCATCAGTTGGACCTCTTCCCAATTTATGCTCACCCCATTGGCAAGGCCAATATTTCACATGGCTTTAAATGCTATCTACATTTCAATAGCACCCACGCTAACACCCCCACCCCAAAATTGCTTCCATATATCCATCCACCTGACCAATTTCCTCACGCATCTCTCTCTTAGCCTCTCCAGGACTAATTTCTGAACTTCCTTTCCCAAACCTGTTCCCCCCATGGTATCCTCTTATTCACTCATTGGTCATTGCTCAGGCCAAAACTCTGAGCCTCCTCCGCATCCTTTTGCTTTCCCCACACTCAATCTATGGTTCCTTTGATTCTATCTTTAAAGTCTTTCCAGGATATGACCAATTCTCATGACCTCCATGGCCACTGCCCTAGATCAGGAGCCTCCTATATGGTCTTTCTGTTTCTATCCTTGAGGCTGTTCTCAATAGCAAGTCTAATCTTTTGAAACATAAGTCAGACCACACACTCTTCTGCTAAACCTCTATCACCCAGAGTCAAAGACAAACCGTACAGTGTTTTACATGGGCCTACGTAATCCAGTCTCCTTTACCTTGCTGATTTTATCTCTGTAACTCTCTCTCTCTCTCTTTCTCCCTTCACCCGTCCTCAATCATCGCTACCAGCCTGCTTATTGTTCTACAATAAACCAGGCATATGCATGCCTCAGGGCCTTTGTACTTGCTATATCTGGTCCCTGCTACACTCTTCTCCCCAGATATTACATGACCCACTTCCTCTCTCTCCTCCTTTAGGTCTCTTCTCATTTATTGCCTTCTCAGTAAGGTTTTCCTTACCCAGCTTATTGTTCATTGAAACACTGACAACTTAGGTGAAATGGACTAATTCCTTGAAAAAAAAAATCACTTATCAAAACTGACATAAGAAGAAACAGGAATTTTTAAGAGTCATTTCTGTAATTTAAAACCTTCCTCTCCTCCCATTTCTTTCTCTGCCTGTACACTGCTCCCTCCAAAAAAAAAAAAAAAAATTAGGCCCAGAAGTCTTCACTGGTGAATTCTTCCAAACATCAGGAAGAAATACCAACTTTATATACTCTTCCAGAAAATTCAAAAAGAGGAAACACTTCTCATTTTATTAGGATAGTAAATAACTATAATACCAAAATTTTAACAAAAAAATTACAAGAAAAGAAAATTCAGACCTTTATCCCTCATGGACAGGGATATGATGTGAAAATCCTAGACAAACTAGAAAAATCTAATCCCACAATGGACTAAAGGGATAACACATTATGACCAACTGGGGCTTATTCTAGGGAGATACATTATCTAATTACTCAGCAGTTGATGACTATGTGAACTGGTTCTGGAAAAAGTGTTAAGTGAAAAAGTCTGAGAATGTCCATTGTATACTACAGTTGATTTAAAAGAAAAGGAGAAAAATATATTTATACCTGCTCTTCTGAACAAAGGGAAACAGGAAGATAAACCAGGGCTGGTTGCTGTGCGAGTTTGCTCAGGCATCAGAAAGCCCTGCAGGCTTGTGGCCTGAACAGGGGAACACATTTCCTCGCAGTGCTGGGCTGACATCAAGGTGTCACAGGGTTGGCTACTCTGAGGCATCTCTCCTCGGCTTCTAGATGGTGTCTTCTCTGTGTCCTCCCATGGGTTTCCTGTGTGTCTATCTGTGACCTAACACCATCAGGGTATCAGTCATATTGGCCTAGCCCACCCACATGATCTCATTGTAATTTAATCACCTCTTCAAAAGCTATGTCTCCAAATGCAGTCACATTCTGAGGTACTGAAGGTGGTACTTCAGCATATGAATTTGAAGGGGACCCAACTCTGTCCCTAAGACACCTCCAGGGCTTGGTAAGAAAGAAGAAGAAAGGTAGGAGGGGAGATGAGGCCTTGGAATGAACACTTCTCTGACTATGTTTTGTGTGATCCCAACCTCTTCATGTTCCACATACCTCAAAAAATAAAACAAAATAAAATATAAGCAGGGAGAAGGAGCAATCTTAGAATACAAACGTAATAATACAAAGCCAAGTTTCAATTAGAAAGCATAACTATACTACACAGAAAGAACTAAGTAACTTTTGAACACAGTATTTGGATTATACACCCTCAGACAATAGACCAAAAAAAAAAAAACTCTAAACAATGTTAACTCTGACTACTAAGCTTCCTTTTTTCCTTTTAAGTAAGCTTAATTCTGAAACTACTCAATACACACTCTAAGACGGAACAAATGCACAAATATAATGTTGACAATGAAAGCCAGCTTTTGCTTATTGAGAAGGGAATTACAAATATGAAAAAGGAAAAATGAATCATGAGGTACTGTTTGGAATTGGAAACACCAGTGTGAGTGTAAAGCTTTCAGTGCAGAGAGTTGACGGATGGATGGATGGATGGATGGATAGATAGGCAGATAATAGCTATACGCTAGATAGACAGGAAGGTAGGTAGGTAGATAGATGATAGATAGATAGATAGATAATAGACGATGTATAGGTGATAGATTGATAGATGATGGGTGGATAGATGGATAGATGATTGATTGATAGATGGACAGCTAATAGATATATGATAGACAGGTAGGTAGATAGGTAGATAGATAATAGTGATGGACAGATAGGTGATTGATAGATGATAGATGGATAGATAGATGATTGATAATGATAGATTGGTAATAGATGATAGATGGATATATACATACATATATGCACACACACATACATAGACAGACAGACAGACAGATGATGGATACGTAGATAAGCAGACAACAGGTAGATGTGTGCAGAGATGCTCACATATGTACATGCATGTGAATGTGTAAAATTTCCCAGTTCATCTCCTAAGCGCCTAGTAGCAAACACCCACATGGAAACAACACCTTGGTTCTTTTTCCCTTTTTTAAATAGATGTATATTAAATTGCACAAATTAAGGGATTTTTATCATAACATTTCCATACATGAATATAGTGTATTTTGATCACATTCAGCTTCTCTCTTACTCTTGGTTTATAAACACCACTGGCAACTCC
This sequence comes from Castor canadensis, assembly GCF_047511655.1. NCBI lineage: Eukaryota > Metazoa > Chordata > Mammalia > Rodentia > Castoridae > Castor > Castor canadensis. Next base: position 10,851,371 of record NC_133388.1, on the reverse strand, counting down.
AAGGAATCCAGGACGGGGGCAAGGAACATCTAAGTCTATACTGATATAGGTAAATGAGAAGAAAAACTCTCCCTCACAGTACAAAGTCAATTAATAAAAGTAGAACGAATGATCAAATTAGGAAATCACCACTGGGTAACCATAATAGTAATGATAATTAATTCAGGCCAGAGTCATCAACAGAGACTGAAATTGGTGGATAGAATTTTGAGGAATAACTGAGGTATTTCTGAAAGTACACCCTCACATGGTACCGGCAAATTACAAAGGATGAAATAGTAAGACCACTGGCGAAATTTGGCATATGCCTAACCATGCAGCCAAAGCAACGAAACAGATGAATGGGCAGTGTGTGCCTCCTGACACAACGCCCCGAGGAGGACACAGCGCCACTCCTGTGGTACTCACCTAGCCTGGATCCAAACACAAGGAGTCCCCAACAAGCTCATCCCACTGTTCTCTTCCACAGTGTCAGTGTCAACAAACAGAACTCAAAAAAGGTATGGCAAAGGAGCACAGAGGTGACTCGGACTTTCTTGGAGTGCAAAGGATATTGTTGGGGCAATTGGTGAAATCTAAACTAGAGTTTAGATAATAGTTTTGTATCGGCATTGGTTTTCATCACTGCAGTGTGGTTATATAAGAGAAATCCTTGTTTTTAGGAAGTGTACACACTGAAATACTTAAGAAGTATCTTTCTCTTAAATAGTTTGGGCAGAGAAATGAGAGAAGGATACCACAAACAGCAAAATATTAGCATTTTGAGGGGGTTGGGTGAAGGGAGAATGATTTGTCCTACTCCTGCAACTTCTCTGTAACTCTGAAATTCTATCTGAAAAGTAATCCATTGATGCTATCGCTGTGGTAAAATTGTGATACCATTCCTGGCACCTCCTCCTTTACTTTTTCTCTGTAGCAATTACTACTGTATCAAATAGTATATAATACTTATTTTACTAACTCTGTCTTCACCCACCCAAATGTTAGCTCCAAGATGGCAGAAAATTATATCTAGTTTGTCCATTGCTATCTCCCCATCAATAAAAGAGTTATCAACACAGAATTTTAACATTTGCCAAATAAGTGAATTGCACAGTTGTACTCAATATGTATTTGCTGAATGAATGAGTGAACTAATAGAAAAATACAAACGTTAAACCAGGCCTGAAAGATGAGGTCCTCTCTAGCCAAAGACATCTTTGGGTAAAGGGCAGCCCTTAGGGCCTCAAGGCCAGTATTAGAAGGCAAACCTGTATGAGGAGAGTCCAATAGAGCATACTTGCAGCCTGTCGCTGGGACTTGCTTTGTGGCCTTGTTAGCCCAACCTGACTTTGACAGTCTTCTTCTATCCCCAGCAGGAGTGAGAGTGCTGTTGGCATGGCACAAGAGCAATTCCCAACACCTGGTTCTCCTTAGCCCCCAGGGCCAAGAGGAAATGAGTTCTCTAGCAGCCAAATCTGGTCACAACCCCAGCACTGTGAGTCAAGTGTCTTCAAGCATTAGCTCCAAAGCCAGTGGCTGTTCTTCCTCATGGACAAGACTAGGGGCAGAGGAAGACACAAGTTTGGGAACAGCTTGGTTCAGCCAAAGGGGTCTTAGTTAATTAAGGCAGATAGGAAAGGTCTGCTGCGTTCTCTTCCTCTTCCCGTAGTACCAGCGTTTCGTAATAACTCCTGCTGGCTGCTTTAGGGCAGTGATGCTCCAGCTTACAGGATCACGAAACCTACCTGGGAAACCAATTCAATAAATGTGGAGGAAAGTCCAGGAAAAAGTATTTCTAACAAAATAAAGAATCAGAATTTAACCCAGAAATCCTGCCATTGTGCCAAATATTCAGGAGGCTGAGGCAGGAGGATTGCTTGAGGCCAGGCAATATGCTCTCAACTCTGGGAGAATGTACAAGCATTCAAGTAGTAGTTACAAGGCCGTGCACTGTGGCACTTCTCAATAACAGGGCTGCAATAGTATGACCAGGGCTCAGAAGCAGAAGAATGATTGGCTAGCAATGCCATGGAACGCCTGCCTCCAACTGTGAGCAAGTAGCTTATGTCGACCAACATGCCTGTTAGAACAACCTGAGTGCTGGCAGAGGGGCTCGAGAGGTAGAGCACCACCCTAGTCAGTGTGAGACCCTGGGTTCAAATTCCAGTACCACCAAAATATGACTTGAACATCTAGATAAAGTTTTTAAAATATTTTTTAAAAAATCAAGACCATAGACAGGACTCTAAAGTAGCTCTCACTAAATTTCAAAAGATTGAAATAATTCTGAGTCTATTTGGGGACCATGGTGGGAGTGAGCCAGAAATCAATAATTAAAAAAAAAGGAAAAGAAAATCACTAAATGCTTGGAAATGAGCCAAAACACTTCTACATAATTGGTCAAGAAGTAAATCAAAATAAAAACGAGAAAATATCTTGAATGAAATGAGGCTAAAAATACAAGATATAAAAAGCAGGATGGAGAACTAAAGCTATGATTTCAGGAAATGTGCAAACTTAAAAGCAGAGATTACTGAAGAAGAAAGTCAGAAACTTAACGAGATGGGTGAACTGCCATGTCAAGTTAGAAGCAAATAAAAGGACAAAATTAGGAAATATTAAAGAAGAGAGAAAAAATAACTGAAGTGAGCAGAAAACAAACCCAGAGTAGAGAAAAAATTAGCAAAGTTGAAAATTATTCCTTGGAAAAAGATAATCAAATTGATAAACATTCAGAAAAACCAATCAAGACACAGAGAAACAAATTGCCAATATTAGAAATGAAATGTGTACACCACTACAGACCCACACACACTGTGAATAGTTATTTTCTGAAACACTCAAACATTTAGATGGCATGTTCAAGGTCCCAGAAAATCTTTACAAAATGGATATAAGATGATATAGAAAATCTGACTGGTGTATAAATTCAAATTTTTGAAGTTGTTTTGTAATTTAACATCTTCCTCAAAAGGCACATTTTCCCTAGTGAATGCTTTCAAACATTTGAGAAAGTAGTAATGTCAACATTAAACAAAATTCCAGAGACTTAAAATAGAGGTTATAATTAAATACTCATTTTACAATCTTGAAATCAAAATCCTGATGAAAACATTATAAAAATGTAAAATTACAGGTTAATCTCACAAACATACATGTGCTAAAATAATAATCAAAATATAAGCAAATTGAATCTAGTGATTATTGTGGAAATGATAAATCTGTGACCACATTTGATTAATTTTATTAATGCAATTCTCTCTTAATATTTGAAAATCAACCAATGTGATTCCCCAAATCCTCAGAAAATGAAGGAAAATAGGGAATCTTCTCAGCAAATGCAGAAGAAACAGTTGATAAACTTTAACATTCATCCTTAATTAGAACAGAAATTGAATCAAACAACATAAAAATTCATTACCAAACCCTTGTAAGGAGTGTTTTTTAAAAATAAAAAATTCACAGTGATCTTAATTCTTGTATTTTGCAGGTGACGTAGAAGAAAAGATAAGGATTCCGACTACCACCACTTACACAATCATCATTGTTCTAAATATCCTAGACAGTGCAAAAACGAAAAATAATAATAAGTGTCAGAATAAAAAACAGCTGAATGCAATTGTCATTTTTCTCAAATGTAAAAAAAATCCATGAATTGTTAGAATTAAGTGAAGTTAGCAAGACCACTAGACAACAAATCAACATAGAAGTGTCATTCTTATTTTTATACAACAGCAGCAATCAGAAAATGAAATTTAAAAAATGTATCATTAAGAAGTCTGACTTATGTAATGGCAGAATTGGTGAAACAAATTCTCTCAAAGAGGACAATTGTAAAACGTAGGCAACACTTATTAAAAGCAAAGGTATTTGAAGGCATTGTAAAGCAATCAAAAGAAGAAAGAAACCAAAGGAGATGTTTGTCATAAGATATTTGTTGTGATGAAAAGGAATTGTGACTTGTAGCTTTTTCTTTGAAGTGATAGAATATGGTCTCAGATTCTCAAAAATCATAAGGTTGAAAACCTCATTCTTGGGTCGGGGGTGTAGTTTGAGTGGTAGAAGTGCCTAGCAAGCACTAGGACCTGAGTTCTGGTACTGGAAAAAAAAAACAGTACTGAAAAAGAAAAGAAAACCTCATTCTTACAGATTTGAGGAGATACAACAGATAGTTCAAGGTTAGCAGAATACCTAGAAGTTTGTTGGGCAATGGCATTCCTGGAAGCAAGAGAGCAACAGAAGGAACAAAAATTCAAACACCTGAGTGGCAGTGAAGCAGTGTCAGTAAAAGGGAAAAAAAACAAAACCTGAGAGTGAGCTCTCCCCAAATCACTGTCCGATTGCTAATCTGCTCTGCTCCTGTGTAGGAAAAAGTCCAAGAAACCCAGTGAAAAAAACACAGGAGCCAGAGAAGGGTCTATCCTTGATGGTCACTGGGGGAGATTTACAAGATTAAGTTTGCTGCATTTCTTATTAAGGGCACCATCCTTAGGCAGCAGAAAGTTGAGTCCTACTTGTTTGAGGCACTAAAGATCAGAGCTCAGGCTTAGCCGCACAGCTATAAATTTGAGGTAAACTATAGGAGCAAGAAAACCACCAAGTGAATGCCAAAATATGAGTATAAATTCTGTCCAAATCCTTGGCTGATCACCAAACTCTGCTGTTGTGGGGGAGACCCCAAGGAGTCAAGGTGAAAAGATAGCAGGTGGAAGCTGAAATAAACGAAAAGACAGCAGCACTTGAAGATTGAGTACTGGAGCTAATTAACTGCCTGCTAGAAAAAAACAATCCTTAGAAGAACATAACAGAATCCAGAGTCACTACAATCTATTGTTCACAGTGTCTGGTTTTCAACAAAAATTACTAGACATGTAAACATATAGGAAAATGTAACACATACTCAAGGAAAAGAGCAGTCAATAGAAACTGATTCCAAGTGACACAGCTATGATAAATATCTAAAATAAATAAAGGAAAAATGTGATGTTTTAAATTTAGTAGTCTTAGCTGGGCACTCGTGGCTCACACCTGTAATCCTCACTGCTTGGGAAGCTGAGATTAGGAGGATCACAGTTGGAGGCCACCCTGGGCAAATAGCTTGCAAGACCCCCAACTTCAAAATAACCAGAGCAAAATAGACTGGAAGTGTGGCTCAAGTGGTAGAGCACCTGCTTTGTAAGAGTGAAGCCCTGAGCTCAAATGAGTTCAAACCCCAGTCACATCAAGAAAGAAAAAAAAATGTAGTCTTAATGAGTGAACAAATAGGAAATTTTAACAGAGGAAATGCAACTTTAAAAAAAAAAAACTATTGCTGAAAGTACACAATTTTTTTTAATTTGCATTAGGAAATTTACTAGATGTGCTTCAAAAAAAATTAGAACCGACTCAAGGAACTTGAAGATACACAAAGCATCAGTAAATTTGATGATAAATGAATAGAAACTATCCAACCCAACACAGAAAGAAAAGAAGGCTGAAGGAAAATGAAGAGTAGGGAATTATGGGGAAATGTCAAGAAGACCAACACAGACGCAATTGGAGTTCAAGAACGAGAGCAGACAGAGAAAGAGATTGGAAAAATATTTAAAGAAAAGTTTCCATTTCGGTGAAAAATGTTAAGTTGCAGTTTAAGAAAGTAAAAACTCCAAAATAGGATAAATAAAAGAAAATGATTCATCCTCACACTATAGTCAAAAGGCTGAAACCAAGATAGAGAAAAATCCTTAATAGTAGTCAAGAAAAATGAAAGAACCCTGAATAATATTAACCACTGACTTCTATCAGAAACAGTGAAGACCAGAATGTTCTGAAATTGTATATTCAAAATACTCAAATCAAAATAAAGCTGTCAACCAAGAGTTTCATAATCTAACAAAAATAGGTTGATGAAGGCAAGCCAGGCACAGTGGTTCACACCTATAATCCTAGCTTCTGGGGAGGCAGAGATAGGGAGTATATGGCTCAAGTGTAGAGCACCTGCCCAGCAAGCACGAGGCCCTGTCAAACCCCAGTACCACCACACCAAAAATTTGTAAAAAGGTTAAAGCAAAACAGGACGAAAAAATGAGATAACTAGTCCTACATTATGAGAAATGTTAAAGATGTAGCTGATGGGAAATGACACCAAATAATAATTTGGATCAGTAAGGAAAAAATAAAATGGCAAATATGCAGGTAAATATTATATAGATATAGTTTTCTTCTCTTAATGCATTTGAAAAGCATGTGAATGTTTAAAGCAAAACTAAGTTTACTGTGGGATCATAAGAATATATATATATATATTATATATATATATATTGATAGCATTACATAAAACCACTGTCTAAGATTCTTGTATTTCAATATAAATGCTGAGTGGATGCCTATTAGTCTTTTATTTAAAATAATAGGAAAAGACACAGCCAATCAAGTGATTGAAATAAAACAATAAAAATATGATGAACACAGAATACGTAAGATGAAAAACAGAATAGCAAAAAAAAAAGGATGTGTATTGAAAACGAATAGCAAAATATCAGATCTATATCCTAATAAATCAATAATTAGGTTAAAATCAAAAAGGTGGAGTGTCAGACTAGATAAAAATGCAAAATCCAGCTAAATGTAACCTGCAAGAGATACACCTTGAATGCAGACATACGCATAGTTTGGAAGCAAAATGATACAGAAGGATGTACCATGTCAACAGTGAGCAGAAGAAAGGGGAGTGGAGTGACTGTAAATTCGGAGTGTCAGCTTGATAGGATTGAAGGATGCTAGACAATGCGTGTGTCTGAGAGGCTGTTTCCAGAGAAGACTGGTGTGGGGGTCAGTGAAGTGAGCAGGGAAGACCTGCCTTCCAGGCAGGCAGCATCACCAGTGGGCAGGACTCTGAGGGAACAGAACACTGCTGTGCCTCTCCTGCCTGAGCAGCCTGCGTTTTCTCCTGCTGCAGCCCTTGAGCATCAGATTCTGGGTTCTCTGGCCTTTGGACTCTGAAATTTGCACCAATGCCCCTTAGAGACCCAGGACATCAGCCTTGGACTGGAGGCTATACAATATGTCTCTCCCTGGTTTGAGGATTCTTTTCTTTTTTGGTGGGACCGGGGTTTGAACTTGGGGCTTTGCACTTGCAAAGCAGGTGTTCTACCACTTGAGCCATGCCTCCTGTCCAGTTTGCGCTGGTTATTTTGGAGATGGTGGGAGGAGCCTTATGTAGTATTTGCCCAGACTGACCTCCAATTGAGATTCTCCCAATCTCAGCCTCCAAGGATTACAAGCATGAGCCACTGCACCCTGGCTGAAGTTTCCATTTTGTCTGGCTCTCCAGCTTGCAGATGGCTATCCTTGTACTTACCCTTCTGTGACCATGTGAAACACACACACACTCCTACACCCACTCACACACATCCTGATGGTTCTGTTCTCTGCAAAACTCTGACTGATACTAATGACTATACTAATATTAGATAAAATAACCAGGTGCCAGTGACTCACACCTGTCATCCTAGCTACTCGGGAGGCTGAGATCAGGAGGATCATAGTTCAAGGCCAGCCCAAGCAAATAGTTCATACAATCTCCAGAATAATCAGAGCAAAATGGAATGGAGGTGTGGCTCAAGTGGTAGAGCACCTGCTTCACAAACATGAAGCCCTGGGTTCAAACCCCAGTCCCACCAAAAAAAAAAAAAAAAAAAAAGAATAGTTCCACAATAAGAAGGATTAGTAAAGAGAATGGGTTGTTTCATAATGATAAAAGAGTCGACAGAAGACATAAGAATTACAAATTCATGTGCACTTAAAAACAGAGATGGAAAATATATAAAGCCAAAGCTGGAAGCACTAACGGGAAAAGGAGACAAGTCAAACAATCATAGCTGGAGATTTGAGGATGTATTTTTTAATCATTAATAGAACAATTAGGGAAAATCAATAAAGGAGGTATTAGGTGCATTAATTGCTATTTGTAGGATAAATACACCCAACATCTGTAGAATGCAAGTTCCTTTCAAGTGCATGTTGAATGTCTTTGACTAAAATGGAGTTAAATTAGTTATCAACAAGAAGGAGCTGTCTAGAGAAGCCCCAAGTATTTGGAAATTAGATAGCATGCTTCTAAATAACCCATAGGCTCAAAGTAATTGCAATCAAAATAGAAAAGATTCCTAACCAAATATGATATGCAAAAGCATATCGTATGAAAATGGGTGAGATTGTATTAAGGTGATGATAAGAGGGAAAGTTTTAGGTTTAAAAGCACATAGCAGAAATAAAAAGAAAAAGCCTAAAGTCTCTGTTGTAAGCTACTATATTGAGACTAAAAAAAAAAAATCAAAATAAAACAAAAGTAAGCAGAAGCAAAGAAATACTAAAGAATGGAAACAAGTGAAACAAGCAACAGAGAAAATAAGTAACACTAAAAGCTGATCCTTTGGGGGAAAAAACCCAAACAGTTGATAAGCCTATAGCTACAGTAATTAAGAAAAAATGATCGATTCCAAGAATAGAAGCGGAGGCAGAACTACAGATCCTGTGGACATTAAAAGGAAAATAAGTTTGGGTAAGGTGGTTCACACCTGTAATCCTAGTTCCTCAAAAGGCAGATGTCAGAAGGATTGTGGTTCAAGGCCAGCCCAGGCAAAAAGTTTGAGAGACCCATCTCAACCAATAAAAAGCTGAGCATGGTGGTACACCTATTGTTCCAGCTATAAGGAAAGTGTAAATAGGAAGATCAAGATCCAGGCTGGCTCAGGGAAAAACTCAAGACTCTACTGGAAAAATAACTAGAGCAAAAATGGCTGGGCTGGGACTCAAGTGGTAGAGTGGCTGCCTAGCAAGTGCAAGAACTGAGTTCAAATCCCAGTACCACCACAAGAAAGAAAAGGATTACAAGGAGCTTTGTGTTGACAAACCAGGTCTCTGAGGCAGTGGGGAAAGGTCTGATTTGTGGGGTTTGCCTTTGGCGCTCTGAAGACCTTCTAGAGAGTTGATGGTTTTCTATATATTGATATATGAGATGGTCACACACACAAGTGGGCCGATGTTCAAGAAATTTTGCTAAGTTTCATGATATGGATTGTATGCTTTTCTGTATATTGCATTTCAATTTTTTAAATTGCAATTATGTGTTGCATAACAGCATTGTGGTCATCTTCAGGTCACACAGTAGAGTCCCTTAAGATGATTTCACCTGGTGGCATTGCAGCCGTCTTGGCTTCTGCAAGCACACCCAGCAACGCTTGCACAATCACAGGGCGACGATGTCTGAGAACACCTCCCTGTCGTTACACAACACTCGACTGGATCTGCGTGGCTCACCTAGGCTATGAATGCCACGCAACGATCTTTTTAATGAGATAAATGCTTCCCTTATGCTCCATTTTGGGAAACTCTAAGTCACTTTAAGGGAAGATGAAAGAATATCTAGCACAAAACGAAATTTTTTAATAGCATATTCATTTTACATTTTAAAGAGTATAATGTATATTTTAAATAGATGGATGATAGATTAAGTAGATAGATAGATAATAAGTTGATAGCCTGGAATGAAGCACCAAGATGTAAAAATTTGACATTAACGGGGGCATTCTCACCAGGATGAAAATTTCCAACAGAGCTCTAAGCCAGTGGCAAATGACAGGACACCAATCCTACATAAGCCTGTGGGAGAGGACTGCGTACAATTGCCTATGGATAATTCTAAAACAATAATAAGACTGACTAAAAGTTGATTTGCTTTTTATTAACACCATGCACTGGTGATTCTAAATAATGCCAGTGACAAAATGTTCTTCCTGGGGGGGGAAAAAACCCTTTAGTCAGTCTAAGTTCTAAATAACCACCACTATCATAGTTGAGTTTTAATAAGATGCACATAAGCTTCACGTGAGCTCCTTTTTAATATTTACCCTTGGTTAAATACTGAATCCTGTGTGAAAGTAAATTCAAAGGACTGCTGATTAAAAGGTCTGCACCCAGCACACACGAACTTGGTTATACATGTTTGTTTAGAAAGTAAGTTCACAGCAAGCTCAAGAAACTGTTCCCACTTGTAAACTTGAGAGGTAGAATATTTTTGTTGACAAGTGCAAATTTTAGCTTATAAATAAATTAATTTATTGAATGTAAACATCTTTTGTTAGCATATATTAATTGTACAAAACAATAGATTTCATTATGTCATTTTCGTACATGAATAACAATGTACTTTGATCAAATGAACTAAAAGCAAAAGGACTGGGGGCGTGGCTCAAGTGGTGGAGCGCTTGCCTGGTAAGTCAAGGCCCTGAGTTCAAATCCAAGCACCATGAAAAGAAAAGAAAAGGATGAAAGAGAGAGAGGAAAGGAGAAAGGAAGGAAGAAAGGAAAGGAGGGAGAAAGAGAGAGGGAGAGAAAGATTTCTAGTAAGAGAAGAAAGAAAGAGAGAAGGAAGGAAGGAAGGAGGAAGGGAGGAGGGGAGGGAGGAAGGGGGAGAAGGAGGGAGGAAAGGAAAGGCACATACATTTCATGGCAGAGTGCCTGGAGCGCAGTGTAGGCTCAATGCACAGTGAAATTTGTTATTAGCATCTGGAAGCATTGGGCCCGAAGCCATCTTCCCCAGCATTTGTGCCTCTGTTCCCAGGCTTTATCTGACAAGTAGAACTTCACAGTGAGATTCAAAGTCCCAACTATGTGTCCAGCCCATGCTTACTGTTTAATACACCTTATCTAATTTATTTCATAAAAATTCTATGAACACTACCTTTTTCCCACCTGATATATTACAAATCTGTGCTCAGAGAGTTCAATTAATTTTTTCAGATCCATTCAGCAAATAGCTAGAAGTTTTATGATCAACCCTAGTTTGGTGTGGTATGAACCCGGCACTTTTCCTGCAGAACCATCCTGCTGAGTGCTATGTTCACCTTTGTCGTGGCCTTTACCAGTCATGAGCTCTACTGGCTGTGCACAGGCTCCCTCTCTGTGTTTTATAAGGTCAATACACAGCGATGTTTGACACCTATTTAACCCTTTCTTAGTTCTTCCTTTGCTCCTACACTTCAGACTTTCCACCTGGCACCAGCTCCCATCTGCTTAAACTACATTCATTAGAACTCCTTTAGTGAGGGTCTATTGGTGGCAAGATTTCTAGCTCAGTTAATCCAAAAATGAGTAATTAATCCTCCTTGTTGAAAGATATTTTCTCTGGCATAGAATTCCAGGTTGACAATTTTTTTTCCTTAGCATATTTAAGATATCACTGTTTCTGTTGGAAAGTCAATGGTCAGGAGGGAAACTGACCCTCCTCTGTATAATCTATCTGTTTGCTGCTGCTTATGAAATCTGTGCTTTTGGTGTTTTTAGTTTCATTGCATTATGCTTTTCTGTTTTTTTTTTTCTTTTTTGGCAGCACTGGGGTTTGAATTCAGGACCTTAAGCTTTCTATGCAGGTGCTTTACCACTAGAGCTACCCCACCAGCCCATGTTTTAATTTTAATTTAACTTGCTTGGAATTTATTGCACTTCTCAGGATTGTCCCTCCTTGGTTCTGAAAAGTTCTCAGCATTCTCTCTTCACAGTATTGGCTTTGCCCATCACCCCCAACACTTTCTCTCTTCCTTCTAACCACTCTGGCTTCTCTTTTTTTACTTCTCCTCTCCTTTTGGATTTTAGATTAAAAATCATTTGAACTTCTCACTCTGTCCTTCAAGTCTTCTTGAAGATATTTTTGTATCTCTGGGCTGATTTTCATTAGTCCCTTTTTTTTTTTTGCTTTCAAAATCACTAAATCTCTCTTAAGCTTTGTCAAAACTTCTATGAAATCTGTCTGCTGAATTTTTTAATTATTGCTTTCTTTTCATTTCTAGTTCATTTTTTAATCTATTTACTTCTTACCCATCTTGAAGCTCCTCTTACATCTTAAATATACTAATCATAAATTTTTCCACAAGTGGGGTAGTAATCCTAATATCTGATGTGTACTACCTCATCTCCACTTCTTTGTCTAGTGATTTTTTGCATAGGAAGTGTTCATTTTCCATGGAATTTAACTGTGAAAAGCTTTCACAGCCTGTAAGGACAATGGCTTCCTCCAGAGAAAAGTCATGTTCTCTTCTGGCGGTGCCTGAGATCCCCTCCAGTATGTAGCTGCTTTAAGCTAAAGTCTTGCCTAGAAGGCTCCAAACTGGCCTTAGTTATGGATTCTCAGAGGAGTATAATTTTGCCTTTCACCCAGCCTCAAGCTTCAGGACAGTTATTCTCCTTGTACCCTCAGGATGGGGACATTGGTTTCCAGCTGTCTTGTACACCAGGGCTGCCTCTTTGTGCTTCTAGCTCCATACTGACCTTCCCACCTTGAGGAAGTTCTGAGTATGTCTTCTTCCTCCCTCTCTAGCCTCAGGGTAGCTCCAACCAATGCTCAAGTTTACCTGGGTTGACACATGTTCCCAGTCAAAAGTCAGCTTCAGTCTTCTGTTGACCTGAGTCTCCATCTTCACTTCTTTTCTGGCCTGAATGGCCTCAGCAGTTTATGGTCACACTTAAGACTTGCTTTTCTCTTGTTTTCAGAAATATGGTCATCTCTTTGGTCCATGATGTTGTTAGGAACAGAAGTTCCTGTGCTTTGATTTTTCAGCCTTCAAATGGACTTCTTTCCCTGTTCCCATGGTTGTTAGGGGGACCAAATGTGCTGACAGGTTTTAAGATAAGCAGAAAACTTCTGATTCTGTCATGAGAAATAGGGTTTACATGCAGTGGAGACAGACGCAAGGATCCATGATCCAGGGCTCCAAAAAAGGCAGTCACTCTTCAGGAGCCACACGGGCCCTTGGTAGCATCTGCCTGACTCTCAATCTCTCCTGCCATAACACTGCAAGCCCCTACCAGCAGCTAGTTGAGGGAGCACAGTCTTCTGAGACTATGAGCCAGACCTTGAGGGTATCCAGATGGAGTTGGAGAAAAATTGGGGGACAGCATTCTAGGCACAGGGGATGGCATGACTAAAAGCACAGAGGCCTGCAGAGGCAGGATGAGCTTGGGGACAATGAGTCGCCCCAGCAGATGGAGAGCCTAGAAGGAAGTGTGGTGGTAGAAAGCAGCTGCTAGATGCCCAGCTGCAGGTCTGTGAGTGGGAGTGACATGAGCAGGCAAACTGAGGCAGAAACTATGTCCACTTCCCTCATCGATGTATCTCCAAGTCTCAGCCTGTTGCAAGCGCTCAACAAACATTTGATGAATGGGTGAATGAAGGCTATTGGCCTGGCCTCTTTAAATTGAGGAATCCAGAGAACATATCCTTTTTTTTTTTAGTTTAATGTAGATTCATAACTGCATATTTGGACAGGATATTAAATAATTTTAGTAAAAATTTCCAAGCATGCATTTGGTGAGTCCCTGAGTCACTCATGCTGCTGTCAGCTGCTCACTGGCAGTCCCAGAATTCCCTCTTTGTTTTTAAAGAGCCTCGCAGGACCTTCCTGGGCCATTCCCAAGACATCCAGCCACCTTCCTAACAAGTCTTGTTTTGTCACTGTCTTTTCAGCCCAACACAGCTTTCCCCAACATAACTGTCTTCAAGGAACAGATCCCACCTTCTACCCAAGGGAGGAGCTCAGATCCAGACTGAGCCTTCAAATCATGGTGATTGGTCCAGGCATGGCCATGGATGCAAGCTGGCTGGCTGGGTCCCACCCAGCAGGTCTTCTGGGTGGATCTGGAGAGAAGTCACAAAGCTGCCGAGATGGAAGTGTGTGACTCCCAAGCTGCCTCTGGCCCTGTGTTCCTTCCCAGCCTGCTCTACACGTGAAGGTGGCATGAAGAGAGACTCAGAGATAAAAAGATGGAGAGAGAGAGAGAAAGAGAGAATGCTGTATTATCCAAGGCCTCATGTCTAGGTCAGCTAAAGGCTTACCCTGGAGGATGTCTTGTGACATGAACCAATAACTCACACTCTTCACCCCCACTGAAGTCAACTCAGTTTCAGATTCTGTTCCTTACAATCAAAAAGATTTCAGCTAACCCAGAAAACTGCATGGTGTTCCTTCAAAGATATTTATTCACTCCTACTTTTATTTATTCAGTCAATTATAGACGAAATATTAACTGCTTCTCACCAGTTTCCCCAGCACCTGGTAGCACAGAATTTTCCCGGGTATCATCCCCACCTGCCCTTCTCCCAGTCGCCTGTCACTGCTGGGACTTCTGGCCAGGTAGGTGCTCTGGCTCCCAGGTGACATGAGATGATGAGGAAGCAAGGCTTACCTTGCTGCCAACCATCACCGGAGGGTCTGCGAGGTGCTTCCAGCTTTCCCAGGCCACCATGGACCCACTCTGCCCCACACTGGGCAGTGCCAGCTCACCCCAAGGAGGCACCTGGACCTCTCCCAAAGGCATGAGGCTGCCCTCTCCCAAATCCACCTGGCTCATGTCTTCATCAAGATGGATTTATGACATTACCCCTTTCCTCAGGGACACCTACATGTTACAGGTGCCCACACCAGGGCTTAGAGAGACTCGAGATGCATTCCAAATCCATCACACAGCTAACCAGATGGTGTGACAGAAAATGAGCCCAAGACGCCCGATTCAAACCTGGGATTATTAGTTCATAGGTGAACCTGGATGCATGTGACATCCACTCTGCAGGGTGGGTGACCTCAGGAAATCACCCAACTTCTCTGAGCTAGGTTTCTGCCTCTTCAGTGCATGAGAAAGTTCTTGGTCTGTGTGTGTCACATGGTAGCTGTGATTATTTGTACAGGGTGGAGAACAGATTAGTGGGATCAGAGAGGCTGCTGAGGAAAGGCAGTGGGTGCCACTACAGCTAACAGGAGGCTCCTTCACACTACATCTTGACTGTGGAAGGGGTGCTGTGAACCACATGGAACGCATGGATACACAAAGACATACCAAACAGAAGTACATGCGAAGGAGTGACGTCTGAGCTGGCCTCTTTTGTCTAACGCACAGTGTCACACCAGGCAGTGCCCTGCTTTTGATAACATACCTAATTATGTAAAATATCACCGATGGAGGAAGCTAATGGTAGATAAATGGGACCTCTCTACTTTTTTGTGTGTGTGTGTGTGTCACTGAATTCCAGTGGCATGCTTGCTGGGCAGGCACTCTAACACTTGAGCCACTCTGCCAGCCTCTCTCTACCATTTTTATAACTTCAGTGGTTATTTCAAATTAAAACCTTTAAAAGCAACAGGCACAAGATAATAAAAGCCCTCAGAAGTACAAGTAGTACCTGTGACTTTGTGAGCGGATTTTCACACTTCAGCTACTTTGAGATTACAGTAGTTGGTAGACTACTTGTTGGTAGTTCTAGGCAGACTTGTGCCTGGAGCCTGTCATTTATCGCATTCACCGAGAAGCTCATGTATTATCTTACATTTGTTTTAAAATGTTTTGATGACTCTACTTCAGCGACAGTAATTTCCTTCATATTGTCTGGGTCTATCATCGATGTTAAGAAAGCATAGTTCTGCTGGAAGTGGCTCAAATGATCAGAGTGCCTGCCTAGCAAGCATGAGGCCCTGAGTTCAAACCCCAGTGCTACCGGAAAAAAAAAAAAAGAATGAAAGCACAGTTCTGGGAAGGAGGGCCTCCAGCTTCCTGGTGTCCAGAGCACGGAGATGAGGAAGATGCAGCCTTGGAGCTCAGACCATCGGTGAGCCACCTGACCAGGTGGGAAACTGAGAACACAGGGGGCACGGTTGACATCACAAGACCACTGGCTCCCAACTCACTTCAGAAAAACCTCTCTTCCCGGAGAAAGAGAACTCTCCTGTCCCCGTGGCCAGTGGCCACCTCGGGTGTGTGTTTACTCTACCAGGTGGAGTCCATCCTGGGTCCGCTCTGGGGCCATGTGGTGGCCTTTGAGACAGAGAACAATGCCACATTGTGGCCCTGCTGCAGATAACAGAGAAACTTGGCCCAATTGCCAAGCGAGAGCAACTGTCCCTCAATATTAATGCCCCAGGTGAGGTGCGCCCGCCCACACCCGCCACTTTCACTGTTGTGGCAGTTGTGGGGAAGGACATCGCACTGCCGCCAATGGGCGGTCAAAGGCCAGTGTGCCGGGCACTTTATTGTCAGCTACCTCAGTAATCTTTAACCTCCACTGGCCAAAGGGCTGACACCCAGAAAGACAAAAACAAACATGGGTTGGGCTCCTGAGAGGAGTGACGCAAGTGAACCAGAGCTGAAGGGAGCCAGTTCGTACCCCCTTGGCTTCATGCCCTCTCAGAGGCCCCGAAAAGGGGTCTGAACACTGGGGATAAATTCCCAGGGCCCTCCATGAAGATGCCATCAGCATCTCTTGTTGTTGGTGGCACACAGCATCCCTAGTAATGGCTGTTAGCATGTCACCGAGGATTCAAGGAAAGAGGGCAGATGCCACACTGGCCATTCCCACTTCTCAATGTGGCTGAAGGTGAGCCTACTCTGTGAGCAGACACTTCTGCATAGGTCAGTCAAGGACACCCATGCATCTAACGGCTGAGGTTGACCCAGCCCCTCTGTCCATCTGACTGCCCTTCTAGAGTCTTTCCTCACCTGTGAAATTGGGGACACTGGTGTCCCCTCTCAGTGCCTTGCCAGCCACTACTATGTGCTGAGCCATTTTCTACTAGCATGGACATGCCTAGGTAGGGTCTTTATAGTCCCCACTCCACAAGCAGGAAACAGAGAGGTGGACTTGCCTAGTGGCAACACTGAGATCTGATCTCAGGTCTCCATGACTGCCAAAGCTGCCCTCTTCCCCGACAGCTACATAGGGAAGCCCTTTCAGCAGTGATGGCTGCGAAGTAGGGATCTTTGCTCCATTTGGCCAAATGAGGACACTGAGGTCCAACCCCCATGCAAGGAAAGGGTGAGTTCATGACCCATGAAATTTGCAGCATGTCTTACTTCAGCTCAAACAGAGGAGGGCTGTCACACATTTATGGGTGACACCATCATCAGAAGGATGAAACACAGCACCAGGATTTAAATCCAAGGTGCAAAGACAAGGAATCTAGAAATCCCTAAGTGAATTTTGTCCCTGGTGACTTGGGAGTGCCTGTCCCCATCAGCTGCCTTTCTCTCTGATCAGAACAGTTGTTACTATGCAGAAGAAGAAAAGACAAGAAGAAATGGGTTAAATTCAACCCATTCCCACTCCCCGTGGTACAGGGGATCAAGGGGAAAATACATCAGAGATTGACAAGAATTTTTTAGTCTGGATCTGTGCCTTATAACACCTTGTCTCCAGGTCTCTGCAATGCTGGCAGAATGTCCCCCCTCTCTGACCACCCAGGGCTGGGCCTGCCAAGCCTCCCAGCCCTAGTGATAAAGTTTCCTTCCGCGCCTGGGGCAGAAGGTCAGGAAAAGCGAGCAGCAGTTGAAGAAGGTTATGGTCTTAGGATCTGCACAGGGTGGGGCGTGGGGAGGGAGAAAGATAAGAGTGGACAATAAAAGATAGGCAGAAAGACAGTGGGGAAGGCTGGCATGGGAGGGCAGCCCCCACAGTGCCATCTCTTTACAACCCATAAAGGACACACAAACTGGCAGGGACAAGAGCCTTATCTCCCCCTCTGGATCTGTAAATGATCAGCCAGAGCCCACCACTGGCCTCAGAAACGACAGCTGCACTTGGTCACACAGCGGGCACCGAGCCATAGGGCATAGGAAAGCCTGAGATGGAGAGTCAGGGAGGCTAGCTTTCAGGCCAGCTCCTGTCAGCTCTGCCCACCTGTTGGGAGGACTGTGGATGTCTCCTGTGTAAGGTGGCAGCCCCTGTGCAAGTCGTGGGCAAGAAGAGTGCTCACTCCTGTGCAGGTGACAGAAGAGCAGGCTGTCAGGGTTCATACTTTATAGTGTAAAAAATGTCACTATTCTGCAAGGATCACCCTGGAATGTGGCACTGACACGTGCCATGGGGCAGAAGCTGTATGTATCTCTGGGATTAGCTTAGCAGCATCCAAAATAGTCCATGGCACACAGTAGGCATACAATAAGTGATAAATGTTGGGATTATTCATTGCAATCCTTGCCACAGGCCTGTGAGGT
Source organism: Castor canadensis (assembly GCF_047511655.1). NCBI lineage: Eukaryota > Metazoa > Chordata > Mammalia > Rodentia > Castoridae > Castor > Castor canadensis. Next base: position 10,833,374 of record NC_133388.1, on the reverse strand, counting down.
ATGTCTACTGTCTGGGGCACTGTGAGAATGCACTCAAAAGTGTCCAACCTCAAGGGGCTCACTGAACGCATAGTTCCAAACCCCTGTTGTGCTCTGAAATCCATCCCCCATTTTTGACAGTCAAGGGCTAAGCCAGGCAGGTCTTCACCCCATCTCAGGGCCTCTCTTCAGGATCTTTTGGAAATTTGTGGAGATGTCATAGATATGATGGGGACCTCTCTTGACACCCAGGAATCAGCAGCCAGGGCCAAAACCACCTGCAGCAATCTCCACATGCCCCTGCGTCCCTACCCCACAGTCAGTCCTCCACCATCTGTCCTGCTCTCCAGCCCAGGGCGAGCTTCTGACCTGGCTGCACTGCCCAAGTTGCTTTCCCTCTGACTTCCTGCTGGGTCCTGCCAGTGGGACACCTCCAGCTCTCACCTGGGCTCAGGCAACAACACTGTCCCCCTCCACGGAGGACTCAGAACCCTAGCAACTGCGTAACCGTGGGCCCTCGTTGCAGCCACATTCCTGGCACTTCCTTTAACCCTGCTTACACCTCTGTAAAAGTCCTGAGAGAACTCCCACACGCTGTTGGTGGGGATGTAAATTAGCAGAGCCATTATGGAAAACAGTATGATGGTTCCTCAAAAAACTAGAAATAGAACCGCCATATGATCCAGCCATCCCACTACTAGGTTCATGTCCAAAGGAGATGAAATCAGTGTGTGGAAGAGACATTTGTACCCATGTTTACTGAAGCACTGATCACAGTGACCCAGAAAAAGAATCAACCTCGGTGTCCATGGTCAGGCAATGGGTAAAGAAAATGGGGTACACGTACACAATGAAATATTATTCAGCCATAAAAAAATGAAATCCTGTCATTTGCAGCGACATGGATGGAAATGAAGGACTTATGTTAAGAGAAGTAAGCCAGGCACAGAAAGACACATACTCTCGCTTATACGTGGAAGCTAATACCTTGATGTCATAGAAGCAGGGAATAGAATAGCGTTTACAGAGCCCAGGAAAGGCAGGGGGCAGGGAGGACAGGGGCAGGATGGTTGGTAGGTATATATGTAATAAGGAGGATCACTTCTATTGTTCTAAGCTATGGTGGACAACAATTAATTATTTCAAAATGGCTACTAGGATTTTGAGTGTTCTCAACACAAGATAACTGAGGTGATAGGTAAGCCAGTTACCCTTATCTGATCACTACACATTGTGTACATGCACTGAAGTGTCACAATGTACCTCAGAGATATGTACAAGTACTTTGTGTCAATTGAAAACAAGAAATGTATTTTTTAAGGGCTCTGCACTCCGCTGTTTTTTGTTTGGTTGTTGGTGTTTGTAGACTGAGCATGGACCCAGGGCCTTGCACATCTAGGCAAGTGCTCTACCACTGAGCCACACTCTAGTCCTCTGCACTTCGCTCTTCCATGGAGTTTTGCTCACTGCAGAGCCCTGACTAGAAACACTCAGGAGGACCAGAGCCCTTCCTCAGGGAGGTGGTGAGGCTGGGGGCGGCCTGGTTCCCTTGAGCGAGGTGGGGGGCAGCCCCCGCCTCCTTCCCAGGCAACAGCAGGAAGAAGAAGTGCTGTAAGAAGAGGTGATGTCCCCTCCCACCTGTCCCCAGCCCTGCTGGCAGGGAGGGAGCTGTTCTCCTGCCTGGTCATCTCCAGCAGCTGATCTGGCCCAGCTGGGCCTCTCTGGGGAGGGGTAAGAGAACAAAGAGGGCCACAGACAGTGGTAGAGAGAAGTCACACACCAAGATTATGGGGTCTGAGCACTTTTGCTGCCTCCATACTTGAACTGGTCACCTGGCAAGAGAGGGAACTCTGACAGGCAGCCAACGGTGGGACGACCTGCTGCTGAGACCTGAGCTGCTGGGCTAGAAAGATTGAATAGAGCCAGCTGTCGCTGTCCCATGCCAGGAAACTCTGTCACCAGGCAGTTCCTGCACTCACACACCCCAGGAAAGCCATGGATAGTGCCTGCCACTCGGGGGCATGAAGTCCTCAGTGAAGGGGAGCCAGGACACACCGTACTGTGTGAGACTGGAATTGTCAGCTGCCCTGGATTTTGCCCAGGGCGTTAAAGGAGCTGTGATTCACAGGGAAGGGGGAAAGTGACACAGACCAGACAGGGGCAAGACCATTCACATTTGGGCCCAGCTGGGAGAACCAGCAAACCCATCCCAGCCACAGTAGTCTCAGTCCCCAGGCTTATGGAGCAGGGTTTGAAAAGCAGGAGGAACTGTATCACCTAATGACCCTAGAGATATAACAAGGACCCGCAGACTCTGCCTGTCCACACCTCCCTCCTACTGTCTACCTTTGGACGTGTGTTTTGCAGCTACTGTCTGGTGCTGATGCATACTGTAATCCTAGAATAATATACTTGATCACGCGTGCCACTAGAAAAGGAACACAGTGTAGTGATGTGCTGTCTCCTCTGCAGCAGTCATAGTGATGGGGTGCAGGCATAGGTCCATGGACATCTGAAGACTGGTGTGGGGTAGCTCTGTGTCTAGCCTCATCTCCAATTTAAACACTGAGTGCACACCTACTGTGTGCTACCCCTGCCCAGAACTTCCACCTGCATTAACTCCATTCATCCTCACGTCCCACCCCTTGCTGCAGGACTCTGCTTCTCTGAACCTCAGTTTCCTCATCTGTAAAGTGAGGGGGTGTCATAGCATCTCCTGACTGTCTCAGACTGAGGCCCTAGTCAATCAGCAGCCAGAATGTTTCATAAAAGAAATGTCTAGGAACACATCACCCCCACAAAGAACTGGCTCTGAGGGCCCCCAGCTCCACAAACAGAGCCTGGCATAGGAGGGGACCCCTGGGAAGTATTTTCTGCACAAAGACAATTATTTTGCTTTGTTTTTATAATTTGGGGGCTGAGGTTTTTAAATAAAAGATTGAAACAACATACAGGTGAGTTGCATTTTGTGGAACCCAGATTACAAGGACTTACTGAAGCGCCACATGGCAACACAAGTGAAGATCTTACTAACACACAAAATCAGATTTAAAAATCACTATCTCCCTCCCCTTCCTGGTTGTAAAGTTCATTTTTCCCATCCGGATGAGGCAAAGCACCAGCAGCTGCCTCTAAGCTCTGGCCACAAGGGGGCGCCACCTTAGCTGTTAACCCCTAGTCCCCTGCAGGTCCCTTCTGCAGTGACTAGCACTCCTATGCCCCCAGGTCACTGTGCAGAAAGCAGTGAGCAGTGCCAGGATGCTGGGGAGAGTTTGGAGGCCCCAAGAAGGCTCAAGGTGGGCTTGCCTGATCAGATGAATTGCTCAAGATGGCAAATGGATCTATATTGGCCCCGGGGGCAGGGGGGGGGGGCGGGATCGGGGGTGGAGGGCGGGGAGCAGGGCAGAGACCCTGGAACAGTTAGGAAGTGGCCTGAGGACCTGTGAACACACCCTGCAGAAGACTGCCCCTCCCCCAGGCCCAGGGGACTGTAGAGAGGTCAGCAGGCTGACCACATGGTCCTGCTGCCCAGAGCAGGGCTTCTGTGGAGGAGGTGAGAAAAACACCCTGAGCTAAGCTTCTCACCTCCTCCCATCTACATGACCTCTGCCTCTACTTCCTCCCTGCCCTGTCCTTATCCTCCAGGCCCTGACCTCTCACTTGGTTGGGGGAGGGGGTGATGGAAAGGAAGGACACCATTGGCCTCTGCCACACTAGATGGCTGATAAGTGATTCTTTCAGAGACCCAGAGTGCCTCATTAGAGGTTCACCTCCCCCACGAGCCCCTCCCTGCTAGGATTCAACAAGAGATCATGCTCCTCATCCCCAAAACTCAGGGCTCTGAGCCCCTGAACTGCCCTCAGTAGAGGAAACTGTCCTTCTTTCCAGGCCCCTCCTCTACGGGAATCCTGGTCTTCCTGTTCAGGTGTGCCTGACCTGCCCCTGCCCCCTTCCTCTTAGGAGAGAGGCCGGAGGAATCCATGGTCACTCAGTCAATGACACTTGATCCTTCTCAGCTGGTATGTATGGTTACAGTCATGTGGCACTGACACCAAATCCTGTATGTCCAGTTGGGGACCCACCTGCAGGGGACCCCAGCCTTAAGTCCACTATCAAGTCCTTGGCATGTGCTGGCCACTTGGACAGCACCTGCAGACTCAGAGTTGGTGCCAAATAGGGCCTATGTCCCTGGCTTCCAGCTTCAGGACCTCAGCCTCAGGCTTCCTTCACCACTGTTGGTTTCTTAAGCTGGACTTGCTCACCTGCACCCACACACACCTGTGCACGCACACACGAGCACCTCCTCTGCAGGTGCACTCAGAGGCTGGGAAGGAGGCCTGTGGCTCTGCTGTGGAAGAGTCTGGAACCTACTTCTCTGTCTCTCTAGCCCATCCCATAACCATGGAGGACATTGCCTGCCTCCCTCAATCCAAGACCCCTGCCTGGTTCACATCCCAGAATGAGCAAACCATTTGTCACATGTCCTGGGTACTGAGGAAGCCCCCTCAGGAATCTAAGTGATTCTGTGTTTCTGGACCTGGACTCTGACCACCAGCAGGTTACCTGATTCAAGATCCTGTCTTACCTGACGATCACCCCGTGAGATCTTGGGCCAAATTCACTTACAGCTTCCGAGTTTCAGTTGCTTTGTGTTTAAGCACCTCAAATGCATGCAGAAGTGGAAGCACATCTCCGTCACCTCTTCTACACCCACCTAATTCAGCTCACTCAACTGCCACTGTGTCCAGGGAACCTCCTTGATTTCCCCCAGATGTCAGTGCCCTGCCCCTCTGACCAAATCACCATCACCATTTCTCTCTCCCTCCTCATTGGGACTCCCTGAGGGTGGGGGCTGATGGGACGCCAGTGCCCATCGCTGGGGCACACGGAGCCAGACCATAGAGAGTTGTCACTGGAAGGCACCCAGGGAACAGGAAGGAAGCGGTAAGGGCAGGCCGCCTCCGGGAGCTTCCGCAGTGCACGCTGCCTCTCCCGGCAACATGGAGGCTGCTGACTCCTCCATATGTTTTGCTCTCTCTTCGCCTCCCCAGCAGTTGCCTGAGGAGCGAACTCTGGGTTTGGCAGCGACCCCAGGACTCCGTGGTTCTGTATTCCTTCCAAGGCTGCAAGCAGCATCTTCTTGCTCAAAGGAATTTGGATCCTGATGGGGGCTTCCTGGGGACTGTAGGGAGGAGGTGCCCCTTTCATAAGGCCATCCTTAGGTGTGCCTCCATGGTACCCCTATTTCCTGCCTCCAGTCATCTGGGGAGAAAAGAGCATTTGAAAGGTCTGGGAGGGGCCAGCCAGCCTGGGTGGGTCCCACAGCAGTGGCCTTGCCTGGGAATTGGCCCATCACTGGCACGGCTGCCCCCAGCTTTGTTGTCCCCCTGCTTTATGGCTGGTCCTGGGCTCTGGCCACCCCACGCAGTGTCTGTGCCCTTCAGAGCCCCTGTTGTTACAGCTCTAGCCCCAGCTCTGGGCGCTGTGGACAGTGTGGTCCACCTGTGTGAGACATGCCTCAGCCTGATCCAGACCAAACGTGTCCAGACGTGTTCCTCCTGGCCAAGGTTGACATGTGTCATTTGGGGAAAATCTTTTGGGCCAAGGCTGGCTTCCAGCCCTGCACCACAAATAGAGACACAGAGGTGGGAACACGGCCTCCCTGTTTCATCACCACAGAACCTGGGATTCACAGGGTCAGTAGCTCCAACCCAGCAAGGGCCACGGAATTGCAAAGAGTAGTGATCCCATTCCTCCTGATGACCTCCTGACCCTGCCTGGGGAGACACTGGCTATGAATGGTATCCCAGTCTGTCTACTTCCACCGTGCTCTCCCTAGCATTAACACATTTCCAGGGTTGGCCAGAGCTTAATTTGGGTCCAAGCTTCCCATGTTTTAGCTCTGTGACCCAAGACAAGTGACGGAACTTCTTTGAGCCTCAGTTTCATCTTCTGTAAAATGAGGTTAATAGTGAGGGTTAAATAAAATCATGTCTGTAAAGTGCTTAGCACAAACACTAGATGTTAGCTACTATCACTGTTACTGTTACTATTATCTGTCTGGAAACTTGGAACTCAGGCTCCCCAGGCTGTATTTTTCTGAGGGACAGAAAAGCCTCCTGGGAAGGAACTCACCTCAAGAAAACGGCAATCAGGACCCAGGTGAAGCACAGGAACGGCAAGCACCAGAGAGGGAGTCTGAACCCAGGATGGTAGAGGACGGTGGGGCTCCTGACTGCACACAAGCAGGAGTAAAGCCTGACCAATCCTTCCACTCATCTCTGTGGGATACCCAGGCAGTGGTGCTACTGGCTCAGGCTCTGCTGGCCTTGGGAGTCCAAGGGGCCCCTGCTAGGAGCCAAAGCCAGAGAGGAGCTGGGCAGGCACCAGGAGCCCCCTGGAGCCCTCTTAGGGGGTCTTTGCATCCTGCTGCAGAAGGTAGAGCTGAGATGTCGCCCACTGGCCACAATCATAACCTGTTGTGCCACTGGGTTTTGCAAGAATGGGACACATGATTCTGTCCCTTTATTGCAAAAAAAAGTCAGCTGGGACTTTGATGTCAGCTCCTGTAAGGACCATCCAGCCCCCTTCTTACCTGTCGGCTTCCAAACACCGTCACTACACACTCCTTTTCTTCAAGCATTTTTTAATGTTTAATAACAACTGTATAGATCTATGGCGTGCACATGATTTTTTTGATGTAAATATACATTGTGGGATGATTTTACTCAACAGATCTTTGCCGGGGATGATCAGTGCATGTGACCCTGGTGCTTCAGGGTTGAAAGAGGCAGGTCTAGCCCTGCCCAGACCTCACAGATGCTAGCTCAGTCATTCACTGTGCTGGCCTCTGTGTGCTTCTCTGCAAAATGGGCCCTAAAATATCTGATCCACTTAGTTCCAGGGAAGGCCAAAAGAGACATCTTTCTCATAAGTTATAAAGGAAAAGTGAACAGCATGCCTTTTGTAATACTTATATGCAAAAAATGGTATAATTTTCTTTTTTATTCAATACAAGATGTAGGAGTATGGTCACCTGGGTGAGGAGGAGCAGAGTCCCCAGGCAGAAGCAAGTCATCAACACTGCTCTGGAACTGCATGTCAGGTCCCTGGGGAATTCAGGGAGGGTTATTATGTGCACACAGTAGCCTCCCAGCACCTGAGGTTTCAATTTCCACAGATTTGGTTCTTCAAGGTCAACCCTGGTTTAAAAACACTAAACAGAAAATTTCAGAAATAAACAATTCATAACTTTAAAATAACTTTTGTTACATGTTATTATAATTTTAATCTCCTAATGTGCCTAATTTATAAATCAAACTTTGGAATAGGAAGTGTTATCTTGGATAAAACATAGTACATATAGTGTCTGGTGCCACCCTTGGCTGCAGGCATCTAAGGACCATCTGGGAACACATCCCCCAAAGATAAGGGGGGGCTACCATATGTGAAAATAAATGCATTGAGCCAGTCATGAGCATGACGCAAAAACACAGGGCCATCATCCGACTCCACAGGCCTGAGATCCTCCCAAGAATTAAAGAACGAAGGGGAATGATGCATAGAAGGAGTGTGGTTCAGAGAAGGCACTTATTGCCCCTTGTGGTCTCCCTTCCTGGAGTATGACATATCCCTTGCTTTTAAAAAGCAAGTCTGTGCCATCCCAGTGAAGTTGAGAAGAAACAAAGACCATGTGTCCCTCCTGAAAACGCAGCCTGCTCCCTTCTTCACGCAGTTCCAAGAGCCCCTTGGTCACTCACAGATAAGCAACCACCTGAGGGTCAAGCTGGCACCTCTACTGACCAGAGGGAGGCCACCTGTGCCCAAGCCCTGAAGCTGTGATACTGGCCATAGAGAACAGCTTGCAGAGAATGGAGGTGTTGGGGACAGGAACTTCGATCTCCCTGTGACTGTTGTGTTAGTCAGGGATCTCACAGAACGCACCAGGACACTGGCCATCCCATTATATGTAGGGGCTGAGCAGGCCAGAACCCAGCAGCAATTCTATGCAGGTCTGATATCAGCAAAAAGCCACTGTCCAGTGCAAAGACAATTGGGCAGGAGTAATTCTCTTACTTGGAGGAGGGTCAGCTTTTTGTTCTATTCAGGCTTTCAACTGATTGGAGGAGTCCCACTCACATTGGAAAGGACAATTTGCTTTCTTCAGTCTACCCATTCCAATGTTAATCTCATCTAGAAACATGCAGGGTAATGTCTGACCAAACATCTGGGTACCCCATGACCCAGTCAAGTGGATTCAAAATGAACCATCATAACCAGAGGCTCAGAAGAAAGCTTAGCATCAAAACACCTGCTGGCCAGAACCCACACACCGGGATCCGCTGAACTGCTTTGGAATACTATGCCCAGCCACATTGAGGTTTCTGGGTGTAAGTTGCCAGTCTTAGCAAATACAGGTAAAAGGACACCCAGACAGATTTGAACTTCAGAAAAATGATGAACGAGGTTTTAGTTTAAGTATACCAGGTGATCATTGTGTACGTTCCTTATACTTACCCCATGCATGGCTTCCTCTTGTCTTACCACTGTTTTTCCTTCCTACTCCCGTGTCTCCTTCAATTTGGAAGGATGGATAGACAGACAGACAAGGAATGCAGCCAGACTTCCTGTCCTGTTCTCCTCTCTGCATGAATCACCTCCATGTGGTCCACTGGGAGTGCTGGCCCAAGGTGGCATCCCACCTTAACTTCCCCACCACAGAACCCTCTCTCTCTCTGCTCCTGTCCATGGACCATTACACTCCATTCTCTTCCGTCAGCCCATGTTAGCCAAGCACAATCTATGCCTGACGACAGCACCATGCTTGTGGCCAGTTACCCTACTCACTGCTTTTGCTGCCCTGGGCCACTTCTCCCAGGTGTCTTATGTGGTCCCTGAGGCCCCAATGTCTTGAGTCAAAGGCACAAAGAGCCCTCAGTGGATATGCTAATGTCACAGCCACCCAGTAGGCAAGATACTTCCAAATGGGGGAACCTACTAACCACAAACCTCAGCAGCTACCCATACCTAATCTGTGACTGGTCAGACTAAACAGAGAGTAGGGAACACTGGGCTGTGTCCGATCTTCTGCAAGAAGTTGTCATGTGACCTTGAGCGATTCAAGTCAGCTCCCAGAATTGTTTCCCGAACACCACACTCTTGCCTGTCAGTCTCAAGTTTGGACTCCTGAATTCAGAGATTGTGTTTTACGGACACAGTAGATAATCTGGTGAGTGTCGTGATGAGCAGGGGAGAGGCTCCACTAGGATTCAATCTGCCCCAGAAAAAAACATTTGTCCGTTTGTTCAACTGCAGCCAACGTTTGTTGGAGGGTGCTTTGAACAAAATCACCCACACATTTGAAATGTTCACGAGCACTGACTTTCAGGGGTGCCAACTTAGTGGTGATCACATCGGGAAGAGTGGCTTGGTCTTCCAAGATTAAATGTTAGCATGCCTCTCTGGCTAATGCCAAAAGGAGCTGGTTGAACTTGACATTGGCCAGAGTCCAAACATTGCCTCTTTATTTGTTATGTTGAGAGAGGATGGAAAGAATGAGGGATGGAGACGAGGAACCATGTGATCCGCCCTGTCTCCTGCCTCTACCACACAGGAGACAAAATGAATCCTTTGGGAATAGCACAGAATCGGTGTGCGATGATTTTCTTGCACTTCCAATTCATTATCACCTCAGTGCCAAATGACAGATTATGACCAGGTTTTCCATAAGAACATCTTATGAGGTCTTCAGAGCCTCCACAATAGCAATTAACTTCATCTAAGCCCTCGACTTCAAATTGGGATAGTTCTAAGTTATCGCCTGAATGAAGATCTGAGCCCATGGTGCAAACGGTTTGTCAGAATGCCCTGCTGGGCAGAGGTGTGCTCTAGCCTCAGGGACCCCTGACTTGGAACACCTTCAAGATCCCAGCTACAACAGAGTACTACATGGGGCAGCCCCTGCAGGAAGAAGACAGGAGCAGGTCTGCAGCCCAGCAAAGCCACCGGTGACCTGCTCTGGGCCACGTGGAAGTTTTATGTGCCCGGGGTGATGACTCTGCACAACAATAGCTATCAATCAAATGACTCCAGAAAACCAGACATCAGTTTCTAAAGAAGCGTCGGCCCCTCCAGTTTTGAGACAAGGACAATGGATGATGAAAAGATTCTGCACCAGGGTCAAACATATGTCAAGCTGGCTTGGGTGGCTTCTGGAATCCAGGTTGCAAGTGGAACCCAGCTAACCCCTTGGCCAGGCCCCAGCATGCTGCCAGCCTCTCTGGGGTCTCTGAGCTGATGGGGAGGGGGCCAGGCCACATAGAGGAGATGAATTCCAGGAATGTGACCTTTCACCACCCAAAGAGCTGGAGCTCCAGGGTGAAATTCCTTCCTGTCTCTTTAAGTGGCTTCAATGCTTCTCCTACAGGGCTAAGAAGGACACCCAAAGCCTTCTTGTAATTAATTCTTATCCTCCATCCACAAGCAAAGAGGCTGTGAGCACCAACTGTGTTGCCAGACGAGCAGCCACTAAGGCCCACAGCTATTTTCTGCCTGTCCTGTGCTGGGGACCCTGCACTTCTGTCTGGGGACACACCTGGCCCTGCCTCACACTTGCTGTCATCCTCCACCTCACCCCCATCCCCAGACCTGAATGCTCCAGTGCAAAGAGTAACTCAAAATAGGATCCTAACAGGTAAGCAGGTTAAGAGGAAGGTCCCTAAACTGACCGTGTCCTTATAAAAGGGGAAATTCGGACACAAGACAGCTTAAATGAAGAACTCTACATGGAGCTAAAAGCAGAAATCAGAACAACACATATACAAGCCAAGCAAGATCAAAGATGGCCAGCATCCGCCAGCAGCCAGGAGCGAGGCCCAGGTCAAGTCTCTCTTGCAGCCTCAGAAGGAATCAACACGGCCAACAGCTTGATGGCAACAGTGAGACAATAAGTGTCTGCTGTGTAAACTGCCCAGTGGGTGGTATTTTGTTATGGCATCCTTAGCACATGCATAGAATCTGGGGTAGGAATTTGATAGGAACAAATGCTTGTTGGGCGTTCACAACAGTGAGCGGGGCCTGCATCGTGCCCCGGAGGTGGGAGGACCTTGGCGTCAGATACTGTTGGCAACAGCCGTACTTTCCAGGCCCTTAAGTAGCAGACTGTCCAGGCTCACCCACCTGCCCCTGCAAAGCCAGTCTGAGAACTGCTCTCTACCGAGAGATGAGGAGACAAAAAGGCTGGGTGGCTCACTGGGAGGGAAACCAGGGTCAGGCTCCAGAGCTTGCACTCCTAACTTGTAAGTTCTGTGTCTTCAAGGCAGTGTGTGTTGGCCCCAACTCTGCCTCTTACCAGCTGTGCTGTTTAAACAAATGACTCACCTCTCTGGGCCTCAGTTTCCCCATCTGCAAAATGGAGCTGACAGTACCATCCTCAAAAAGTGTGAGGAATGGAGTGGGATAGGGGTGGGGGGGCTGTGGATGCTCAAGACAGTCATAGGGTGACTTCCTTGGAAAGAGACACAGGACCAGGGCATGTGTACTGCTGATTCTCAGACAAGGCCAAGTGTGTCTGACGGGGCACTGGGAGTAGAAGTGTCCAACTGCCACACCAGGTGGTAAGGCCGGGTTTGCACAGCAGCTCTCACCCGTGCTCTGGCTCTGAAATACAGCAGGCCTCTTTGCAGACCTGTAGCAAGGGGCTCCTCACCCGATCATCACCTTCCGGGGAATTAGGTGCTTGGACCCGTGCCTCTGACCTCCGTATGCTGCACCTCTAGCCCCCGGGCCTCTCCCCATCTCACCCCTGGCCTTTGCAAGAAGGGGTCAGAGCCTCTGCAGCTGGTCATCTCTGGTCCCACTGACCTGTCCAAAGAGCCTTGAGTGGGGATGGGAGCAAGTACCCACAGGCTTACCTCAAGAGCACCGTCCACCCCTTACCCTCACATCAGGAGTGTCACTGACTCATCTCACAGCTTGTCATAGCCTTAACTCCAGTGACAAGGGCCACCCTGGGGCAATGGGGCTCTCCTGCTCAGTGCCCTGGGCAGTCCGCCCCCCCTACAGCTTCAAGGTCATCCTTCCTGAGAACACACCCCTTTTAGACACCTGCTCTAGGCTGCAATGTGGCAGACCTGTGGCAATCAGGTCTCTCCATTCTGGGGCTGGCCTGGCTTCTCACTGCTGCCGTGTTGACAAGGACCCTCCTGTCACCTTGGAGAGAATGGGTACATTCAGGCTTCCCCACCACCTCTGCCATTCTGGAGGCTGTCCCTGCCCCTTCCCCTGCCTCCAAAGCCTGACTTTCCATCCTGCATTGCAAGTGGAGCTGCTTCACCTCCCACCCAGGGCTCTGCTCATGCCTCAGAGGTCAGACTCAGTTCCCTAAAACCTGCCCCAGGACATTGCCTTCTCCTGCCCCAAACCCATCCCAGGCCCCCACTGCCTATGGAGATAGCCTTTCTCCCGTCCCCTGCCTTCTGCCTCCCAGACTGCCTCGCCAGGTCACCTGCTCAGTGTTTTCTCCACTTTGGGGCAAGTTTAAATTTGTGATCCTTTCTCACCTTGAGCATGTCACTCTCACGCACTGAATGAAAATCCACTTCCCCCACTGGCCATGGGAAGGGAAGTTCTTGGATGTGATTTTTCTATGGCTCTTTACATGGCAGGAGATACAAAGCTGAGAACAGCTTGTCACAGGGCCACCAGACCACTTCAAAAAAGTCATGCCTCCCGCACTGGTCCCCCCACCCCTACAAAAAGCACCCCAGAGAGAGCATGTGGGCAGGACTCATGTGTGACCCTGTTGTTTGGTCTACACGACCCACTAAACCTCGGAGTCTCCGAGAGGATGAAAGTCAGAAGCTGTCTCCATCTTCCACGCGGGGTTTTCATAGCTCACACGGCACTCTGCCTCAGAGAACCCTGCTGCCACGCCAGCTTTTCAGACACGACAATCGAAAGCTCAGCTGAGTAAGATAGGAAAGGTGATGTCTGATGAGCAAGACCTTCTTCTTCCCAACAGGCCGGAGGTGGGACCTGCGCTCACGCACACACACATGCCGGCACGCAGACATGACCCACGCAAACATCTTCTCACAGGTAGGTTTTCTGTGAGGCCGATGGAGTTCAGGCCTTGAGGCTCCTTGCTTGTGTGACCCCAGAAGGTCTGAAAGGAACAGTGGGAAAGGAACAGGGGACAGCCAAAGTCAAGGCCAGGAAGTTAAAGAAGTCGAATCCAAAAGGAGTCTGAATGGGCCACAGCAAGGCTTTCTCCAATAACAACCTCAAGGGCCAGGGGGTATTCAGATGCCTCTACATTTGGGCACAGGGCTGGTCCTAGAAGGGACCCTAGTGGCCATCCCTGCTCGCCATCCTGTGGATGGAGCACTGCAGCCTGTGAGGCAGTGTGACTGGGGAGCAGTGTGCCTGCTTCCTACATCTCTGGTCCTTGTGTCCCATTCCTGGACGCAGTGGCTGTCAGCAGGCGGTAGGACATGCAGGCTTGGCCTCTGTTCAATGGGCAAGTACTGATGGAGCCAACTCCTCTCTGCCGGGTCCCCAGCAGGTTCAAACGCAAGGGGCACGCTCCACCCTGGAGGACCTCGAGGTCTGCAGGATATAGGGAAACAGGCAGCTGCCTGACAAAGGAAGGGTGGGAGGACATTTAGAAGGAACACTGGAGGTGAGGGCGAGAGCTTCCAGGAGCCACAAGTGGTTTGGCAAGGCTGGATGCCGAGTGTGTGGAGTGGGGTGGAGGGAAGGGAGCCTCCTGGCACTTGATGCCAGCTTGCCTGAGAGTCAGGTGGGCTCCTGGCATGGCAACCCTTTCTTCAGGAGCTCCTGGCTCAGAGCACCCAGACAAGGAACCTCCCTCGCTCCTATCTGACAGTTTGCTTTCTGGGCAACCGTTACCAGCTCTGCTCGCAGGAGATCTCAGGGAGTCGCACTGACATTTCCACTTCTGCAAGCTGCTTGTCACCTCCTTGTTTTATTTCCATGCAGCATGTAGAGGGTGGTATCTGGCCAGCAGCAGAGCCTAGTGATCAGGTCTGGCCTTTTCTTGGGGAACATTTGAAAGGTTCCTGGCAGAGGTCCCCAAATGCAAACCAGAGGAGGCTGCTGGGCTCACTGGAAACACTCCAGGGGGGGAGAGAAGAATTCCAGAAAGCAAAGGGATTTTCTGAGCCTCCTATCTAAGGAAAGCGCCTACTGGTAGGCTCCACCAACCACGATTACCCCGAACAGTGTGATTCAGAGGAAGTGACAGGACCAGGAGCTGGAGGGTCTGCTTCAATCCCAGCTCCACCCGCTTTGAGCCTCGGGTAATGCTTGTCTGACGCTGAACTCCTTGAGCGTCCACCATGTCCCCTACTAACGCCAGGTACAGCTCATGGAGACCCTGTAAGCTGGAAACACCAACTGGACAGGAGAAACTGTCTTTTTTTTTCTGGTGGCACTGGGGTTTGAACTCATGGCCTCACACTTGCTAGGCAGATGCTCTACCACTTGAGCCACACCTCCAGCCCGAGACTGTTGTCTTTACTAAGAGACACAGGACAGAGGGGCGCATCATTTTGCGTGGGATGTGACTGATAAATGACAGGCAGTCATTTATCACTTCTAGGGGCCTTGGAGGAGAAAAAGGAGGGGTTATTTTTAAATTCGTAAAAACCAGATGTGGAGGAGAGGGAGGAAGGTGAGTGCGTAGGAGGGGGTTACCGATTGAGAAATTCTGAGGAGAGCAGGAGCTAGAATTTAACATCCAGGTGAAGAGAGTGCCACGTGTTGGGGACCCATCTTAAAAATACAAAACCATGGCAAGTGTCTAGCGTAACGGCCACACCACAGCTGAAACCGCCTCGTGTTTCAAAGATATCACTTAAGGACGGGAAAAAACATTCGTTTTGATGTAAGGCTGATAGATATCTATTGAGATCATCACGTTTTGTTTTGTTTTTTCTTATGTAACCTGTCAGTGTGATTTCTCATTTAAGCAGATTTTCCTTAAAATAAACCATCCTTCCATTTCTAAGTCCACTGGGCTTTAACGAACTGTTAACGTGCTTTTGAATTTGGCTTGAATTGCATTTGGAATTTTTACATCTGTGTTCCTAAAGAAACTGGGGCAATCATTTTATTTGGGATTAGATTTGATAGATTTTGTAGGTGACAAAACTTTTAAGTTTGCAAGACTATTTGGGTAGCTTTTGGTCTTTTCTGTGCCTTGGAAGAATTATACGTTATATAACCAAATAGATTCTGATATTCTAAATCACAGCTGGGCATGGTGGCTTATACCTGTAATCCCAGCTACTCAGGAGGCTGAGATCAGGATTGTGATTCCAGGTCAATCTGGGCAAAAAGTTCCTGAGACCCCCTCTCAACCAATTAAAAAGCCATGTATAGTGGCTTTCACTTGTCATCCCAGCTACATGGGAAGTATAACTAGCAGGAACGTGGTCAGGGCCAGCCCAGGGAAAAACTCAAGAACCTATGTGAGAAATAATTAAAGCCAAAAGGGCTGGGGGTGTGGCTCAAGTGGTAGAGGGTCTGCTTAGCAAGCACAAGGCTCTGAGTTCAAACCCCAGTGCAGCAAGAGACTGCAATATACTTAAGACTGTAACTGTTTTTGAAAGTACTTTTATGAAAATTGCAATGGATTCCAAAACTACTGGATCATTCTATAGCTTGTCAAGACTTTTTGATAATGTATAGTGGTTTAGACAATTGCCTATTTCAATGAGATTTTCCGGTATTAGCACAACTCTCTCTATTCACACATAATTCTTTTGATAAACCAGCTCTCAGCGGTTACATTCCCTCGTTACGTCGTTGCTATTCGTAGCTCTTTTTTTTTTTTTAACCAGGAGTCACAGAACATTGAAGTTTCTTGCTTTTTCACTTCAATTCACATTTGTCAGCTGTTTTCCCCGCGTGGAGGTGGTCCTTGTTGTCTTCATTTTCTTGGGGTTGCTTCCTCCTCCTTTTCTAGCAGCTTGGGCTGGGCTGGAGATGTGGCTTAGCGGTACAGTGCTCGCCTAGCGTGCACACGGTCCTGGGTTCAATCTCCAGCACCGGAAAAGCAAAATGGAATGCTCTCACTGGGTTGATTGCTTTAATAGTACGTATTTTTAGCTTTCTTTGTTTATAAATGATGCATTTAATACTATGAATTCACCCTGGAGAATAGCATTACCCTGATAACGTACAGAATTGTTATTTTCATTAATTCCCAACTATCCTATAAATTGCATTTTGTTCCTCTATGCTCCAATAGTTATTAAGAAGATTTTTTAAAAATAAATTTAGTTACTTAGGTTTTAATTTTCTATTGGTTAGCAAATATGATCTGTAAAATTTATATTTTTTGGAACCCAATAGAATTTTTTTTTTCTTGCGAAACTAGGGATTGAATCCAGGGCCTCCTGCTTGCTAGATAAGCCCTCTACCACTTGAGCCAGGTCCCCAGCCTCCCAAATGGATTTTTAGGATTCAGTGTGTCCTCAGCTCTGGTCAGTGTCCCATGGATATTTGAAAATAGGTGCATTCTTTACTTGCATGTGCAAAGGAAGACACCATACTGATTATTGTATTAAAATCTTCATTATTTTATTTGATTTTCATCAAGTGATTTCTCTCTCTCTCTCTCTCTCTCTCTCTCTCAGTACTGGGCACTGAACCTAGAGCCTCACACATGCTAGGCAAGTGCTCTGTTACTTGAGCCACGATCCAAAGCCCTGTTGTTTGTATTTTGTTTTTGAAACAAGATCTCACTAACTTTTGCCTCAATCTTGAGATCCTCCTGCCTCCACCTTCTGGTATTACAGGTGTGCACCACTACACCTGGCTGAACTGATTTCTTACTGCTTAAAAATGATGCTTTCAAACTTGCCTTACAGTGAATTTCTATCACTCCAGATGTTTCTAATAGTTTTGCTTTATAAAGTCTGAAGTTATAGATTACAATCTAATCTTTTATTCCATTCAAATGATCTTTTGCCTTGGGTTGGAATCTACTTAATGCATATTGCATTTCTTGCTTGTTTTTTTTTTTTCATTTGAATTAGCTTGAGATCTATTTACCTCGTATGCATATATTAGGTACACACATGCACTCACACCGGAGTACACCCAAACCTCATGCCTGCTTGTGCTGTTTCCTCTCCCCAAAGTGATCTTACCTCCCACCCCGCCTCTCAATACAAGCACCCTAAGTAACTCGAGATAATCTTGCTCCGCCTTCTGTGCTTTAACCTAGGGCCACCTCTTTCAGGAAGCCTTGGCTTCCTCCTCCCTCTGGACTCTCCAGTGTTTTCTCCGTTCTTCTTGGACCCCTTGCTCCTTTGGAGGATGATAAGCTCACAGACATTTTCCCAATGACCAATATATTTTCCAAACTTAAACTCCGTACATGGCTCTGTCCACAACAAGTGGCCTTCCGGAAGGGATACAACTCGAAGAACTTGGACTTTCTCTGGAAAGTCTTGGATATGGGTTGCTGGGTGGCCCTCCTCCCACGTGACCAGCCAGACTCCTCTGAAGCCTCACTTTTCCGCCTGTTGTCTAGGGTCCTGGTGTCGTCATCTTCGTGAGAAGAGCTTGGAGCAGAGGGAGGAGCAGGCAGCACTGTGGCTGCAGTGAGTGACGATGGCTCTTCAGATGGCAAACCCCACTGTGCCAGATGACAAGTTCCTGGGTAATATTTGGGCAGGTGTCTCTTCTGTGTCCTCTCTGTCCCCAGTGCTCCTGTTGTCGAGATGCTGGGAAAATCCCATCCACTCAGCCTGGAATTTCTGTTCCTACTATGCAACTGTTTTTCTCTCTTATGAACAACAGTTGGATGAACAGATTGTAACCATTGTCTCTTATTCGTAAGCAAGGTACACAAGGATCTGAGTGTCCCTTACCAAGCATAGGCTCTATAGCTACCATGGGAAGGGAGTCCATAAGACCTGAAAACACCCTCATAGTTTTTCTTTGTTTACAAATCAACCTGCTTGGTAAATCAGATACCAAGTAGGTATCTGATAGGGTTGCTTCCAGTCCCAATGGCATGGGACTGGAAACCTAAAATAATAGCAATTCACACACAGAGAAATGTTTCTACTTCACATTAAAGAGATCTGGAAGTAGAAAATGTAGGACTGATATGAGAGATGCAGGGCCATCATGATTAATGTGTAACACTCCTGACCTAAAATGGTTGCTAGAGTACCAGCCATCACATCCATGCTCCAAATAACAGAAGAGAGTAAGGATTAAAGAAGATGACTTCCCAGAATTTTCAAGGGCATTTCAGCTTATACTTTCTTGGCCAGAAATTATTCAGTTAGCTGCAAATACAGTTCTTTTTTCTCTTTAAATCAATGCATGAGCTAAAAATCAATGTGCTAAGATAGTCCCATCTATGGTCAGCTGGCAGGAGATGACACAGTGAGGAACAAGAGATATTGGGTTTCTTCAGGGGGTTTGTTTCTGGAACACCATGTGGCTCAGCCCCCCTGTTTAAAAAAAAGTGATAATCTAAAAAGTTGTACCTGGGAGCCCCAGCCAAAGTCCTTGAGGGTCCTTCCTTCTCTGGCGGCTGCTCTGAAGACCTCCAGCCTCAAGGGGTCGAGCGTGAGTCAGATACAGTGGGAACACAGCAGAGGCGTGGCTGAGTCCTGGCCTGAAGCTCGTGGACTGTGACCAGGGGACTTTAGGGAGGGAAGACTATTGTCACTCCAGACCCATCAGGAGGAGGAGCTTCGATAAATTTAAGTGCTGAAAGAGACGTGTGTCCCCATTTTGTATCTGCGCCTCTGAGAGAGAAAGCAGCAGATGTGCGTGCAAATGCTAAACTTGGTCTCAGTGTGGATGGGAGCTGAGCTCCTTTTCTGCTGGGGAATCCTGATGGGTGCACTGGGTGTGATTCCTTCCCTGGGAGCCTCGCTCGCACTTTCATCCTAAATGTGGGTGAGGGCAGAGGGACTTGGCCATGGTGACCCGCCATGGAATTCACTGGAACATGCTGAGAGGCGATGGCTGGGAGAGAGCCCAAGGTTACAAGTGGAGGAATGAGCTTCTGCCTCTGTTTAGCCAGGAAGACGGCAAGCCATCACCTGTCGTAAAGATAGGCGAGCCAGTCCCCTAGAAGCAAGGCCCATAGAGGGCTCTTGAGGACTGCCACACCGTGAGGCTTGACCCGCCCTGAGCCCAGCTCCTTAATTCAGCAACGGGGGGTAATGGCAGAGGCACAAACATGACCATCCAGCTTCCCAAGCACAGAGGCGCGGCGCAGTCAGGCCAGGTGTGACTTCAGACAAGTCCACTTGTCCTGAGAAACGGGCTCCACCATGTGTTCCATGTCTGTGGTGGGGCCCAGCAGGAGAGCCAGACCTGTGGATTGATAGAAAGGATCCAACTCCACCAGACACTGGACACCTAAGGAGTCTTGGGCAGGTTATGTGAGGTTCCCAAGAGTTTGTCCCTCTTTGCCCCTGCACTGGCCGATCTCACAGGGCCATCCAGCCATGTGGGTCCTGCTTTCTGACAGCCACAGCCTAGTGGGGAAGGAGGGGTGGCACAGGGAAGGAAGGATGGGGGAAGCGCCTAGGATGCCTGTGTGTCTGAACCAAAATTTCAGTCTCCAAGAAGCCGTCTTCTCTCTGCACCTCTGTTTCCTCCCTAGCAAAAGGAAATTGAAAGCCAGCCCTGACTTCTGCCTAGCGTTCCTGAAAGCATCCAAGAGAGTGCTCTGCCACCTGTCAAGCACAAAGCACCGTGCACAGGTGAGTATTTTTTTAAGTAGAATTTTTAGCTAATTGGATGGAGAATCCAAAGACACAGACTCCGGTCTTGGGATCTGGCAAGCCATTTCTCTGTGGCTTGGGTTTCTCATTGACCCAGGGGAAGGTGACCCACTGTGTGGCTGTGGGAGCTCCTTGCAGCTTGTGTGCTGTCATTCCTATGAACAGGTGTGATGCCACCTGGGCCTCAGTGGCCCTAGGAGGTAGGAAGTGAGGGCCCTGGGTTGCTAAGTCCCCTGAATCTAGAGCTAGTGCACAGGTCATGCCAACGACTCCAAGCCTCCCTGTTCAACTCCGCCATGGCAGCCGAGGAGGGAGGGTTTGCTTGTATTGTAGTATTTTGGATTGCCCACTAAACGATTGCATCTGTTTTATTTGACTCTGAGTGCCATGTTGGTGAATAAATGTTCCCAGAGGAGGCATCTGTCTTGCTCATCTTGGCTTTAGTTCATTTGTGTGTCCATCTTGGCTTGCTTGAATTGCAAACTGTTTTAGGTAGGTGGAAAGACGTGTGTCCTAAGCCATCTGTCCACTTTGACTCCATCACCCTATTTAAGCAGTGTTATTTTTAGCCCTGAGGAGTGGTCTCTGGAGGTAGAATACAGAACAAGTAAGACAGGAAGGAGTTTTGAAGTATCCTGGCATTTGGGATTGTCACATGGAGTTTGATGGGAACTCCGTGATGTTCTGGGTAACACTGGTGGGGCTCCCAAAAAGCCTAGCAGAGTTCTGAGAAGGTAAGCAAGGGATCGCCATGTTTCACAAGCCAGGGAGAGATTCATCTAGGTCCCAGAGGGGAGGGATGAGCAAGCCATGGAAGGTAGGTGGAATGTGGTAGGTCAGAACTGGAGAAACAAGACCCGTTACATCAGGGACAGCAGTCAGGAGGTAGCTGCAGAGGTCAGAAAGGGTCAGGGAGGGTAACCACACTGATGAGGGACCAGACCAGAGCATTTCAAAAAGAATGGGGTCCTGCAGTGAAGGGAGGAGCCCTGAAGTGAAAAGAGGGGTCCTGCAGTGAGAGAGGAATCCTGCAGTGAAGGGAGGAGTCCTGCAGTGAGGGAGGGGTCCTGCAGTGAGAGAGGGGTCCTGCAGTGAAGGGAGGAGTCCTGCAGTGAGGGAGGGGTCCTGCAGTGAAGGGAGGGGCCCTGAAGTGAAAAGAGGGGTCCTGCAGTGAGAGAGGGGTCCTGCAGTGAAGGGAGGGGTCCTGCAGTGAGAGAGGGATCCTGCAGTGAGAGAGGGGTCCTGCAGTGAGGGAGGGGTCCTGCAGTGAAAGGAGGGGCCCTGCAGTGAAGGGAGGGGTCCTGCAGTGAAGGGAGGGGCCCTGCAGTGAAGGGAGGGGTCCTGCAGTGAAGGGAGGGGCCCTGTGGTGAAGGATGGGCTCTTACAGGCCCGGAAGGAACAGAGGCAATGAAACCGGGTCCCTGTATCAGCTGGCACAGCACACACAGGGTGGAGTGTCTCAGTGACAGCAAAGGGAGGCACATTTCAAGAATGGAGTTGGATCTTGATAGTTAGCTACTTAAAGGGAAAGAGATGTTTTATATATCGCTGACACCTCCACCTCAAACACTTTTCTCCATTCTGATTCTTTCAATCCCTAATTCTCATCAAAAGCCACATGCCAGCCCCTTCCCTCACCACTTCCTCTCCCACCCGGGGAGCTTGACCCTTTCACTAGCGGCCTCCCATGTCAGGCTGGCTGGCAACACCAGGATGACATGAACATAACAGTAGGACCAGAAATGATCCCACACCTCAGGGGACTTGAATGGAGACTGATTTTAACCCACGTTCCAGCCTCACACACCAACTGAAGCAGCATGTAACTTTGCCTAAGTGATCCTTCATCCACCTGGTGCTACTGGTGACATCAGCCCCTGCTAGCAGCTGCCATATCTTTGACTAAAAATCCCAGACAACAAATCAAATATTACCTTAAAAATTTATTAGGTGTAATAAACTTGTCCCCCAAACATGGGGCTCCTTGTGGAGCTGGGAATGGATTAAGCCAAAAGGAGACTGCTGGCCTGAGGCCTACTGAACACTGGGGTGAGGAAAGTAGTGTAGCCTCGCCCGTCTCACTGCACCCCACGATGCCTTGTGCAAGACCTCAAGGCTGTTGCAAGCACCACTGACACATTTATTCAATGAAGGAGCATGGGTTGCAATTTCACAGTTTCCTGCTCCCAGATACTAATGGGAGACCACAGCTCCCTGAAAAGTCACACACACACACACACTCCCCAGCTCAAGTATTTTGGGAACCCCACCCCCCACAGAGAGGTTTCACAGAGGCTTACACACAAAAACAGCAGCCATGGGGTGTTCCCACTATCCCCTCCTTGCTCTGAGCCCTTCCACCACATACAGCCCACCTACCTGGCATTGCCCCAGCTGAGAGGCGCCCTGTGTGCCCGGCTGCTGACACCGCCTTGTAGATCACCCTTGCATTCCTGGGCACACTGACAGCTGACTCTAAGGGCCAGGAGTGTGTGATATCCTCAAGGTGTTTCAGAGGGCTCAGGATGGAAGTGGAAGGGAACTCACAGTCACATCTGTCCTCAGTGTGGGGGGAGTTTGAGGACCAGCCCTCTTCTAGATGTCAGCCATCCTGAGCTCAGCAGAGCTGAATGAAGGACATTTATGTTCTTACTAGGTTCCTCACCACCAGATACCCAGTCAGCTGCACGGTATCTGTGACCTGACCTCTCCTGATCCCATCAAGCCAGGGGTTTTTGGTAGGTGAATTAGATGGACTCGCAGAGGCTAGAGTTCCATCAGGCAGAGGAATCAAACCCAACAATAAATTCATCAGAAAAGTACATGCATTTAAAGTGTTGGTCAGTAATCTTTTTTCTGTCACAGGTCAGAGAGTGAATATTTTCTGCTTTGCAGGTCACACCTTCTCTGTCAGAGCCATTCAGTTGTGTCGTTGCAGTGTGATGGCAGCCACAGACCACATGTCGATGTATAGACATGTGTTCCAATAAAACGTGACCTATAGCCAGGCACTGGTGGCTCACACCCGTAACCCTAGCAATACAGGAGGCAGAGATCAGGAGGATCGCAGTTTGCCAGCCCGGGCAAATAGTTCATGAGACCCTAGCTTGAAAAACCCTTCACAAAAATAAGGTTGGTGGAGTGGCACAAGGTGAAGGCCCTGAGTTCAAGCTCCAGTACCACCAAAAAAATAAAAGTGACCGATGAAAGCAGGTGCAGGCTGGATTTAGGTCATCGGCCATGGTATGCTAACCCTTGGTTTAGGGTCACATCAGCTGGTGCCATAAATGAGGAAGAAAATGTACAGCTAGAGTTCTCCTTAGAAAAAGCATTTCAGGCCAGGGGGCAGCTCACCTTTAAGTTTGGATTGAGACCCTGAGGCTCCTCCCACCATGGGGCTCCAGCATCACGGAGGTGGGTTGCTACATGTGTCAACATGGAGTCCTTGGAATTGCAAAAAAGAAGGGGGACCTGCCATTGGCTGTTCACCTGGAAGTGTCCTTGTCACTCCCCTCAGATGCAAAGAGCACTGGGAAGAACTCTTTCCAGCCACAACACCAAGCAGGGGCTGGGGAGCACAACCTTTGACGAACACCTGGCTTACAGGTGGTAGGTAAGTTACAGTTGTCCCTTCCTATCCTGGGGGTACATTCCAACACTCCCTGGTGGATCTCTGAACCTGCAGGCAGTGCCACACCCTACATATAATATGTTTTTGCCTATAGATACATACTTGTGATAAACTTTTCCTTACAAGTTAGATACAGTAAGGGATGAACAATAACTAATAATAAAAGAGCAATTATAACAACACACTGTAATAAAGGTTATGTGAATATGTTCCCACTCAAAATAGCTAATTTACTCGCCCTTCTTGTGATGACGTAAGATGACGCAGGCCTATGTGATGAGATGAAGTGAAGTGAACAGTGCAGGCCATGAGGCTAAAGCAGAAGGAAGATGGTCAGCTTCAGGAGGTCCTGGACTATTGTGCCATGATGATGTCAAGTGGGTAGCATATACAACATGGACACAATGGACAAAGGGATTATTCATGTTCCAGCAGGTTGAAACAGGATGACACAAGATTGCTTTTCTCTGTAATTTTCCAATTAATATTTTGAGAAACTTGAGAAAGCAAAACTTGGGATAAGGGAGGGCTACTGAGGCAGACACACTGACAAGACACAGGAGAAATGCTCCAGTCTGGAAAGAACTGAGATTTTGAGGGAGTTGCTGATGTCCCTTGGACACAAGAAATTGGAAAGGGCATTCCTACCCGGAGCCTAATGAGGGGGGAGTGTGGCTTGTAGAGGGTGAAATGAAGGAAGCAGGAAGCAGGTGGAACAGGGGGCTGGAGCAGAGGACTTTGTGGGAGCAAAGGCCTCATCTCTAGGACAAAGGAAAGCCAGAAGGGAGGGACATTATTAGATTTGCACCACAGAAAGATGATTTTTTTCTGTGGCTGTCTGGAAGGTGGCAGAGAGGAACAAGATTAGAAGCAGGGAACTCAAAGAGTTGTTCCAATATTTACAAGTAGTGGGAGGGGGAGAAACACAAGGGAAGGAAGATTCTGGTTGGCTTTAGGAGGTAAGTGCATGTAGCTAATAGGAGTTGTACGAATGCAGTTTTCTGTGTTGAATGACTAGGTGGACGTGGGGGACCATCAAAAACCAGAAAGCTGAGAGGGATAGATTTGGGAGCTAGATGTGTTTTCTGGATATACTGAACTGTAGGTGTCTGTGGGGGTGGGTGACTTTTTGGGACGTGCTGAATGGAAGGTGTCTGTGGGACACTCTGGTGATGGGTGATTGCTGGGAAACCAAGGGGAGGCCAGTAAAGATCCGGAAATCATTTTTCAGCTTGAGACAGCAGGACCTGAGCCTGCCTGCCCAGCCCCTGGCCAAGGCTTGCACTGGGGAACCGTCTGGAGAAGAGCGGGCCCATGGCACAGCAAGGGGATATGTCACAATTTACACCACGGATATTGATTTCAAACAGGTGGAAAATAGGAGAAGGGCGGGGGCGGGGGGGTTAGACAGGAAGAAGACCTTGACACCCATTCATCAGGGGCTGCAGATCAACGAGACCAGATGTGGCTGCACTAAAAATGCAAAGAATTTCCTAATACATCCCAAAGCTGAGAAGAGCCTGTGAAGGTCAGGACAGGCAGCCTGGTGTTTCAGGTCAGACGGGAACTCTCAGGCAGGGATGTTGAATGCCACTTGCCGTTTCCAATTGATGACAGGCAGTGTCAGACATGCTTACAATGCTTGCATGGAGGGCAGGAAAGTGGCCATGGAGAAGCAGCAACATCTGCACCCACGGGTCCCGCTGTTGGGCCCCGGGAGGAAGGCTGGTGATCCAGACACTCTTACCACCCCGCTGGGGTACTTGAGATCTGGAAGCCCAGGGTTCAGGTCAGGCCAGCACACGTGCTCCAGGCCAGCCATCCAGAGACCAGGTTTCCAGGGATCCCCACCTGGCCTATCTCATCGTCCCCACGCCCATGCATAGGGGCTGCTCCCATGGTGGCCTGGAGACAGCTAAAGAATGTACCTGGCCCCTACTCTGGGTACAGTAGGGTCTCAGCCCAAGCATTGGCACAAGAACCAGTATTAAACAAATCATTTTTTTCTCCACTACTTCAAGAATGAGGGTATGCTGGATTAGAGCCCTGTTGGGACCCCAAAGCCCATGATGTATCTCTCTCGAACTGGACTGTCCTCAGGGTCCGTGCCATGGCTGGTAAGAAGGGATGGGATTTCGTTCTGAATCCAGCAGAAACTAGAGTTATGACATTTGCTGTTGTCACAGTGAAGCCTGGTGTCTTGTTAAAAATGCAGCCCCTTGGCTTGTTGGCCTGGGATCCAGCTGAGTCTGCGACACACCTGAGGACAGACAAGGGAATGTGGGCCGAGAATCCCTTGAAAGGGGCCTCAAAGTCAGCAGCCCGTTATGGTGTTCCCCTTCTCCTCCGCCCCTTTCCCACAAGAATCCAGGAGACACTGTAGCAGGGACACTGCTCTATGGCAGGTGTCAGCCAGCTGGAGTTTTAGCTTACTGGCCACAGGAAAAAAAGGGTCTCAATAGTGGGGTCTGTATTCAAGTCCCCAAAGCACCAACGAAGACAGTCAGTAGATGAGGGTGAGTGAGTGACTAAGTGACCATCTCCAGGCCACAAAAAGCACTGCAGCTGCTGGACCATAGCCCCCAGAGGGAAGGGACTCTGCCGACCTGGGCCTACAGGTCACAGGTGCCCAGCAAGCATATGTACGAGAGGAGGGATGGAGGAAGGGCTGATGGAAGAATACTGCAGCAGGATGGAGGGAGAGGGAGCAGGCAGCCCCAAGAGCAGGCCTTTGGTAGAAAGGCGTAGATTCCAGGCTGGGAGACCCATCCTTTTCCAGGGTGGCCTGTGTCAGTGGTCCATAGAGGAATCCCCATCTCAAGTGCTGTGTGGAGCCTGGTTCTTCCCCCCTCAAGCTCTGGGAGTCCTTTTCCGTAATCATGACTTCATGGCACCATGTTCTTGCCTCTTTTCCCACTCCCTGGCCAGGCTGGGGCCTCCATGGGCGGAGCAGTTGTAGCCCCCCAGTCCAGTCCTGGGCAGGGTCTGTAGGGTGCTCAGGACCATTCCTTGAGTGAACAATAAAAGATGTGAGTGGGCTTTGCAGATCTTTGGAGCTGGGGTGGTGGGAGGAGTGGGATGGGGCTGGGTGAAAGAGGATAGAGGCTCAGCTTCCTCTTCCTTTGCCCCCCACAGGCCCCCTCATCCTGAGCGACTGGGCCCCAGCAAGGGAGCCGGCAAACCAGCAGCGTCCTGACTGCCGGGACCAGTGACTCAGCCGCCATCTGTTATTTAATGAGAAGATGACAAGCCAATTGGCGTGTTCCCCCCCTTCTCTTTAATATGGCAAATCGAAAAATGTGACTTTCTTGATCTCTATTTTAATGATTCTGACTTGCTCACTCTCACTTCTTTTCGTTCTGCAGTAAATAAAGCTGGGATTTGCCCAGGAATCCCTCCTGGAGACTCTTCTGACTTGTTTGGAAAGTTTGGGCCTCTTGTTAACAGCAAGGAAGGCTTTGCCAGGGTTTTGTCCTTCTGGCTCTGCAATGGAAGGGGTCAGTTCCAGCTCAGGGCTGCTCTTTGAATTACAAAGCAATAGAGCCAGGCACCCGGGCACTGGTGGCTCACACCTATAATACGAGCTACTCAGGAGGCAGAGAGCAGGAGGATCACAGTTCAAAACTAGGCTAGGCAAATAATTTGCGAGACCCTATCTTGAAAAACCCATCACAAAAAAATGACTGGTGAAGTGGCGCAAGGTGCAGGCCCTGAGTTCAAACCCCAGTACTGAAAAAAAAGCAATGGGGCCCCAGGGAAGTCATAAAACCATGGCCTACTTCAGAGGGGACAGGCCATAGTGGTGAGTGACAAGATGGACAAGATGGCTTTGCAGGACAAACAAAGCCAGAGGCTGCACTATCCGGGTGGGAAGACCTGGGACCCTGCAGCCAACCCTGTGTGACCGGGGCAGGCCTCTCTGTTCTCAGTCCCCACGTCTCAGTCTGCAGGGAGGTCTGGCTGGTCCTGGAATTCCTGAGGTCAGTGCTACAGTTTAGGGCTCATCTGGACAGGTTCTTTAAAGGGCTGGCTGATCAGCACATGCCTCTGCGCAGAGGGATCATTGTTTAAGAGGGACCCTGCCCACCTCACGGGCCTGTATTACACAGCCTTGGTCAAGTTCCTGTGTGTGTTGAGTGAGCCCTGAGCTTACATCCATGCACTGGGAAGGGTAGTTGCACCTACCTACCCTACCGAGTCCTGAGGACCACATGTGTCATCATGGAGGTGCCTTGCCCCTGCCCAGGATGTGACAGCCTTGAGGTGTGATGGCTGTCTCTTCTCATGCAGAGAAGCCAGCAAGACAAAGAGCTGAGCTGTGGTGTAGCTCAGCCAGAGAACAGAACATATCCCTGTGACTGGGGCTGGGTGGGTGACCCCTTCACCTTCCTAGATCCCACCTCTCTTGATCTTCAAGTTCTAATGTACAGGGAAGCCCAGGTCCCAGGAATTTTTTTTTGTCACAGTTTCAAGCTCCGGGGGGCCACACAGTATGGCAAGAACATGTGTTTGGAAGTGGAACAAACCAGGGTCTGAAACTATTTGTCAGCTTAGGTGATAGACCCTTCTGAGACTCAGTTTCCCCTGCTGTTCAGTGGGGGCTGAAATGCCCACTCGTTGCATGAAGTGAGATAAGTAAATGAGAAGTGTCTAGGCTACTGGATCTGAGAGACTGCCTGATTTTCCTGGTTAATGGCAAGTCCATTCCGTGCCTGCCTCGTTGCTGTGCCCCTCTGCTCCCACACAGAGCCCTCTGCCCCTAGAGCTGTCCACCAGCCCCTCCCCCATCTGGACAGAGGGCCTGGGGAGGGGAAGCTGAAATGCAGCCACGCGCTCTGCCTCAGTCCAAAAGCCATGCTCACGTGACCATCGTCAGTGGATTGCTGAAATTAAGCACAGATGGCTACTTTGTTGTTGTTCTTTGAACTGACAGCTGCTGGTATAAAAATAAATTAAATTAAATTTCACATAAGTCAGACTTTTTGTATTTTTTTTTTAAATAATCTAAGTTTCTCTGTGTTGTTGTCGTTAAATTGTTTTCTTTCTTTTTAACATACGGAGGCAGAGAAAACTCCAGGGCAGTAGAAACAAGAATTATAAGGAGATACTCCACCGTGACCCCAGGATTTGAAGAAAAGTCTCATCCTTCCTTCTGACACCCACCCTCCTCGACATTCTGAAAGGCCACAGAGCGATGAAGTGAAAACCTTGGCTGTTCTGTCTTTAGAGCTGAGGGTCAGGAAGCCAAACAGTCCTGGGTTTGAGTCCAGGGTTGGCCACCCACTAACCACGTGATCACAGGCAAGTCCTTTTGGTTTACTGCACCTCATTTTCCTTAATAGGGGAGATGTGTTCCCCCTCAGGATGGGGCGGAGACCTTGTGCCTGGCTCCTAAGTACTCAGAAGACTTGGCTGAGTAGTATTAGATGAACTTGAGTGAAGAAAGCATCTTTACGACATGGATGGATAGTCATGAAGAGTTGATAAAAGTGTATGGGAAATAGACTGGAGGTGTGGCTCAAGCAGTAGAGTGCAAACCCCTGTACTCTACTCAGAGCCCTGAGTTCAAACCCCAGTGCAAGCACCACCCCCCACACACAAAAGAGAGAAGTCTCTAGGCCTACCTGTCTCATAACAGGTTCTTAAAATTCACTCCCCCATAGCTGGTCTCACCCACCCACTCCCGTCCCCCTTCCTCCTCCCTACGTCACACCCTGGCTCCTGGCCAGTACTGGGCATAGCCATTTGCGCATAGGAGAAGGGGGAGGCTTAACTGAGGTGCTGAATGGGCATCTCAGTTCGTTTTTGTCCAGTCCTCCTCTAGACATTCCCTTCTCCTCCCCCACGGCCATGCCAGGAGTAGCCTGTTATTGAACAAGCTGCCTCTGACTACAGCTGACTGGTCCACCGGGAGCACCGGGAGCACGGGGAGCAACGGCCCTGGGAAGCTACGCTGCCCCATTTCCTGCCATGTGGAAGAAGGTATTCTGGAGAGATGGCATACGGCCAGCCAGTGCACAGGATGCACCCCCACAGCACCCTCACCCTTCCAGAAGTTTAGATGTTCACCGGGTCTGTCACCTCTCTTTTGCCTACCCTGGCTCCACTTTAGTGGCTGCCACTACAACTGAATTGCTGTTAGTTGCTCGCTGACCAGTGGAGATGCAAGAGTACACTGTGACCACAACAGTTTGCAGAGTGCCAAGGACAGGACAAGGAAGGGGTCAGATCACATGCTCTGGGCCCTCCCAAGAGAGAAGCAGTGCCAGCAGGGAGCATGGGAGTTGCCTGAAGGAGGCAGCACTGGAACTGAGATGGAAGGGGCAGGGTGGCTGCGGCCATGAGGAGAAGGGAGGCTTCCATGCAGAAGAAGCAGGGTGAGCAAGGGAGCAGAGAGCTCGGAAGCCATCCGTGTGTATGAAGGCTAGGGAGGCGAGCAGGCTAGACCATGGAAGCCGAGGTGCCCCATAAGGAAAAACTGCTGGTCTGCGGTCAGGGATGGCCAGAGCACCTGCAGCCGCTGCTGTTCCTCCTCAGGCTTCTAACTGGCCCAAGCATTATTTCCCACTGGGGTGGGATGCCTGGGCTTCAGAGTCCTTAAGGATGAATGCTCCAGGCTGCATTTCCAAGTAGCCAGGCTAACTGGTGGGATGCCAGGCTCTCTGGTATCCCTGTCGCTTTACTTGAAGCTCCTTCTTCTGTCCCCAGGGAGGCAGGACCGTGTGGGAGTCAGGACCACTTCTGGCTTCCAGGTGAAACCAGGCAGGAAGCTGTGTGGCCATCAGCCAAAAGGCGACCTAGAAGTAAAGAGGCCAGGATGGAGGGGAGAGAAACAGGAGAGGATAGAGGGCTTAGTACCTGGATGGGTGTGGGGAAGAGGGAAGGAAAGAGGAAGGTGAGTCCAGGTTGACACCTGTGGCTGGGGGCAGAACCTGACTGGGTAGAAAACTGCTTCCTGGTTGATTGCCTATGCCCCTCTACCAGGCTGGAACTCTGCATCTCCCACGGAGGCCTCTTCCCACACTTCTGGGTCAGAGGATGTCAGGGCAGCCCGGTGGATGCATGGAATTATTCACAGAGGGTCTTAGGCTGGGAAGGAAGGTAAATTTCCCAGAAAGACCTTCCCGAGAACCTAAGGTAGGTCCAGGGCAGTCACGTGGCCTTGGATAAGTCCCCCACCCTTCACTGGGCTTCTGGTTGACATCTGTCCTATTATGTTCAGGCTGATAAAGCAAACACATGGGTGGCTTAGCACACAGTTCCTGAGGCTGGCACATCCAAGATCAAGGCACCTGCAGGTTCAGTGTCTGGTGAGGGCTGCTTTCTGGATGGCTGCTCATCCTTTCTTTCTCTGTATAAAATTATCTCTGGCCTCTCTTATATGGATGTCAATCTCATTCATGAAGGCCGTGGTCTCAGGATTTGTCACCTACCAAAAGCCCCTCCCCATGCTATCACCTTAGGGATCACACTTCAATACACTCAGTGCACAGCAGCGTCCATGAAGCAATGTAGATCGCTAAGAGCAATGGCTTTCAAGTTTATTTTTTTTAAGTAATTGAACCCTCGGTCAAATTCCACAGCACCCTCTGTGTGTGTGGAAGTTACTGTCCCTCACTGTGCTAGTGAGAGGGGATGAGGGTTGTTAAGCATTCCTGTACTGAGTAGCAGCACTGTGTCTGGCCCCTCCTCCTCCACCTCGCCAACCTTTAGGGAGTACAAAGGGGGAAAATCAGGGTCCCTGAATCCCAAGGGTGGGAAAGAGATGGAAGACACTTGAAAGAGAGAGAGATCCTGGGAGGGAAGTGGGCTAGGAAAGGCACAGGCCCAGCCAATCCTGAAAATGAGTACCCAAGGCCACAAATTCACTGAATGATGGTCACCATGAGACTGATGTGTTGAGACCCAAATCTGTGGGGTTTGCTGTCAGCTGAGCTTGGCCTGGGGAAGAGGGACACAGGCCTCCTCCCTTGAGGTTCCTGGACCAGTCCAGGGTCTGAGCCACAGTGGCCCTGCATCCTCCACCAGATAGACAGTAGGTTATGGAAACTGGGTCCCCCCCCACCTCCATCAGGAGTGCAGGGCTCAGAACAGATCCTTCCTGGAGCACAGAGGAGGAGAAGGATGGACTGGTGGCCTTTCAGAGTTTGGGCCTCTAGGCTCAGTCAATTCTGGGGAAGGTGGAACAGGGCCCAAGCTGGGGACATACACAGGCTATGACGAAGGAACTGAGGCTACTTCAAAGGAAATGACAAGACACAACAGTTTCATTCAGATGGAGGAGCACTTCTTAGTTTTATACTAAATACAAGAAACTGTAGCAGCTTTTGTTGAAGAAAGACAGAAACCTATCCCTGCACCCACACCGCCCACTGCCCCCAGCAAGGTGGTCCCCGTGAGTCCCAGGCCTAGTAAGTTCTGATCCTCCCCCACCTTCCATGCCCCACCTCAAATTCCACTTTCTCCAAATTTCCCCTGCAAAGGGCTCTGGACTAGCAGACAGAACTCTATGGTGCCTAGTCCCTACTCTGCCACTTGGTGACCAGGCAGCCTTCCAACAGTCACTTTTTACCAGCATCACCTGATAGAACAGGGCCTTCTCTCACCCTATGACATTAGCCCTAGCCCAGAGTCCCCGGCAGTGGAGCCACTGGGGCCCACCTTGGGGGACCGCTGCTGCTATCAGGCCTTTTGGTAGTCTTGGTGTCAGACCCACCTCCTCTTACCTCTCAAGATTCACACTGATAGAGCCTTTCCCAAGGAGGGCTGATATGTCCATCCAGTTGTTTACAGACGTGGTGTTTATGCTTTTCAATAAAGAATGGAGGGGAAGCCCGGCATCAGTGTTCACGCCTGTATACTAGCTACTTGGAAGGCTGAGATTGGGAGGATCACAGTTCGAGACCAGCCCCAGAAAACAGTCCGAGAAACCCAATGGCCAAAATAACCATTCTGAAATGGATTGGAGGTGTGGCTCAAGCAGTAGAGTACCTGTTTTGCAAGCGTGCAGCCCTGAGTTCAAACTCCAATCCCACCAATAATAATAATAATAAAATGTAAGGGAGAGGAAGGAGAGAGGTAAAACCACAAAAACCTGGGTGTCCCAGGTTCTAGTTTCAGCTCTGCAAGTTTTCTGTAGGACTGAGGTTGAACACATCATTTCCATTCTCTTCACCCTAGACTCTCAATTCATCTTTTTAAAAATAGAAGTTGGATCGGGTGACCTTTCTGATCTATAACAGCTGTGACTTTCTCCAATCCTAAAAAACCTGTATGACAACAAGGATGATGACAAGTAGCAGTTGCAACTACCATTTTAGGAATGTCCACCTGGAGCCAGACCCCAGAATAATAGCTTGCCACTTAAATGTGACAGCTCCATACCACTTTACTACCCATACCCACAGGTCCAGGGCTGTCAGTCTGGTTCTGTCTATAACACTGCATTAAGTGTCCATTCTAGCCAGGTGTGGTGGGGCACATCTGTAATCCCAGCTACTCAGGAGGCAGAAATTGAGAGGATTATGGTTTAAGGGCAGCTTGGGCAAAGAGGTCAAGAGACCTCATCTTAACCAATAAAGCTAGGCATGATGTACAAGCCTGTCATCCAAGCTACTCGGGAGGCATAAATATGAGAATGGTGGTCCAGGCTGGCCCAGGCAAAAAATGTGAGACCTGATCTGATAAATAACTAAAAGAAAAAATGGCTGAGGGCATGGCTCAGGTGGTAGAGTATCTGCCTAGCAAGCTCAAGTTCAAATCCCAGTACTACCAAAATAAAAAGTCTCCTGCTACCTCACAGGACTCAAAAACCCATGAACACAGTGCCTGGAACCCCAAATATCAGGCCATAGGCATCCTGCAATCCCATCAGTCAGAAGGGAAGAACCAAGCCCTCGAGAGGCTTGGTAAGACTGGCTAAGTCTGTGGGAAATCTAAGGGAAAAGGTATATTCTAACATATGGTAATGGCCTTTTTGCTGGCAGTCTCCAGGCAGTGCAGAGTGTCACAGGATGTCAGACAGAAAGTGCACTTGTATACTGATCTCTCTCCCTCTTCTTATAAAGCCACCAGAATTAATCACTGGGCTCCATCCTGATGACTTTATCTAATCCTAGTCACCTCCCAAAGCCCCCCCATCTAAACCTCATGGTTGGATTTAAATTTCCACCCCTTCATAGGTCGTAATGGGGGTTAAACTCCATTGTGAGAGTCAGGAACACAAAGTACATTCACACCACAGTGTGTGACCAATGATTACAGGTACATCTGACAGAAACCCGGCTCAGAGAATAGGAAAAGGTTTCTGTCACTTGGGACAAGCTCCTCACCGTCTGAGCAGATCTCTGGCCAAGACAAGGCAGACAGACCTAGCTCTGCCACTGCACCTATGGCCAAGGTACTTCAGTTCTCTGAGTCTGTTTCCCCACCTAAAAATGGGGGGCAGGGGACAATGGCTACCTCCCACTGCAGAGACAGCAGATGCCCAACTGGCACAGTTGAACAGTCCCAGGCACAGGGTGCACACTGTTGAACAATCAAGGGTCACCAAGGACTCAAGACCATGGTATCTCTCAGGCTTACTGTGCCCAGGTACCCTACAGACTCAGAAGTCCTGGCCAGGACAGGGCCACCCTACTATCATAAAGTCAGGCCCTGGGGAAGGGCACGAAGACCAGGACCAGGACCAAGCCCCTCCCACACAGGGCTAGTCCTCAGGACTGACACCCCAGTCATGTGACCAGAAGAGCCTGGCAGCTGCCCGTCCCAGTAGCACCAAGAAAAGAGGATTTCAAGTAAATTAAAAACAAGCATGTGTGTTTCTCTTTGGCCCATCTGTGGCAGTTTCTCGAAGCACCAGCTACTGGGAAGGGGGGAGAGCGGAAGTAGAATGACTCTTGGAGAAGCTGGAAAAATTAGCAATTAGGAAGGAAAATTGTAATGAGAAAATGAGCCTTAATAAGGCAAACACAATACTGCTGTGGCTTTTTTTCTTGCTCTCTCGCCGCAAACAAGTGGTGACTTCATGTCTGGGTTTCTTTGCTTTTCTGTGGCAGAGCCAACTGGGAAAGAGCTGGAGAAAAATGTCTCCATTGTCCCTAAAAAAGAAGACTCCTATAACTGTGATGAGCAGGGGGTTCTTACCAATTGCCATGTATGGAACACCTAGGCTGCTCTTGGCTCCAGAGATGACACCTGGACCCTTCGTTAGACAGTAACAACCCCATACTCTGAGGGGCTTAACAGAACAGGAGCATCTCACTCAGCCCGGGTTGGCAGGTGATCTCAGCTCATCATGGAGCAGGCAGAGTCCATGCTGATCCATGTCCCCATGGTTGTCATCATGGGGTGGGGTGGGGGTGGGTATAACAGTGAATTTCACTACTGTTTAAAGTTCTCACCCAGAAGAGACACTCACCACTTAGATTCGCAATTTCAATTACCAAGGAAGTCACTTGGTCATGCATAACTTCAAGATGGCACAGAATTGTGTTCCAAAAGTGTGCACCCAGAAATGCGTGAGCAGTCCTGGTGAGTTCACATCTGTGCTATCTTACCCTCCCCATAGTCCCATAGTAGATAGAGAGCAGCAACTAATGGTACCATCCCCACCTTATCAAGAGAAGACCAAGCCTCCAATTCATCCATTCATTTACTCATACATTCATTCATTCACGTGTTCATCCAGCCTTGGTCACTTTTACATTCATTCAACAATGAAAGATGTCTTCCTGTATTTTGTTCAACATTCAGTCAACCTGCAGGGCTGGGCACTGGGGTAGTGCAGTGAGTGAACACATACAGTCCTGCCCTTGTGAAACTCACGTTCCAGAGTGAAACAGACAAATAAAGAAGCAAGTGAAAAACAAAAGAAATATGAGGATTATGAAGACTAAGGAGGAAATTATTAAACTGTGAGATAAACTCGAATGAATGAATGAATAGACATATGAGCTAGGAACATCTTCTAGCCTTCTCCTTCAAGACTGAGTGGCTCAAGAGGTAGAACACCTGTCCAGCAAGCATGAGGCCCTAAATTCAAACCCCAGTACCACCAAAAAACAAAGACCCAACTTGAAAGGCCAGAGCTGGGGGCAGTGGGGAGACAGAGAAGCACATTGTAGTCAGAAGTAGGCAACAGAGTTATGTTCTTGGGTGAGTTACTTCACCTGTCTTGGCCTCAGTTTCTCCATCTTTCTCAAGAGGATGTGAAAGCTTACCACTGAGGGTATTACACACTTTAGAGACAGTTTACATAAAATGTCCAGCATACACCAGGAACCCAGCACACCCTCGATAGACAAGTGATCGCACAGTGATTGTGGCCAGCCACAGAAATATGATAAGGTGAAAGGAAGGGGGCCTAGGAGCCCACTCCCATGCAAGGAAAACTGAGCACACGACCGGATGGGGGTAGGAACCCACTCCTGCTGGGCTGGCTTTCCAGATCCTGCATTGGGGAGTCTGGGTTTCCAGAACCCTCAGCTCTGGGATCCCAAGCCCATGAATTAATGCCTTTAGGGACCAGCAGATAGACACTCTCAATACAGATGCAGCTGCCTCTTTATAAATATTAAAGCTGATCAATATCTCTGGGCCTTGCAATATATAACTTCCGCAGTCTGTCTATGAAGGCGTGAAACTCACCAGGAGTGACAACTGCTGAAAGTCTATACCTGGCCCGCTGTCACTGCACAGCTTCTAGTCACCTCCAGAGATCTGATATTGGTCCTGGTCCAGGGATCTCCTGAGGTTCTCATGTGGGGTGAGGGCATGATCTGGAAATTCATTCCCAGGGCACTGGCAGGGTGCCAGAAGCTGCTGGGAAAGGTAGAGAGCTGTGCCCATTCATGGTGGGGACACACAAACAGTGGCCACCCAAAGGAAATATCTTGGATGCCCTAGCAAATAGCCATCTCTGAGCATTTGTAGCTCTCCCATGAGGGGTTCTGATTGGCTCAGGTGGTTGTGCCTGTATGGGTCATTCCTATTGGGCAGAGCTCACACCCTATGAGCATCTTTGACTCTGCCCACAACTCTGATCCAATTAGCAGATGTCTGCCTGTTGGTGTGGCTGCCCTGCCAGGAATGAGGAGTGGCACTGTCCAAGACTCTGAGTCTCCACCACCTATGTACTGGCAAGAGCCCGGGGCAGGGGCACTGGGTTGGATGCCTCCACCACTTACTTCCTGGTGATCTTGGATGAGTCAATTCCCTTCTCACCTGCAAAAATGGGGCAAGTAGATGAGAAAGTTGCTCCTGGGCCTTCTCTGACTTCCTCACACACAGGCCCAGAGACTGCTTCTGGCCGGTTCTGGCACATCAGAAAAGGACAGCCACCGCCTTCATGGAACTCAAGGGCACCAGTGGAGGGAAGAGCAGAGGGGAGTGGAAGGGGGAGGCCAGGGGGAAAGCCCAGACCTCTGACTGACCCCCACCTCATGCCTATCTGGTCTCCATCTGGCTTTTCAAGCTTTGCACCAGCTAGCAGGGCCTCAGCATCATACTGGCTGTGGACAGCTGGCCTCTCTCTGCCAGTACTTGCGTTAAAGTCCAGACATGCGGCTGCTGCACAGCCCTCCCACCATTGAGCCCATCCTTCTGCCCCTAGCCAGGCTGCCTGCACAGTTAATGGGAGTTGTAACCTCTCCAGTGCCTCCACGTAGAAAGCAGTGGTGTGCATAATTCATGGTGGTCCGGGTCTGCACAGCTAGGCTGGGCATCCGCCCACAGTTGGATGAATGTGACGCAACGGAAACGCGCCCCAGGAGTGGCCTGCCTGG
Organism: Castor canadensis; assembly: GCF_047511655.1. NCBI lineage: Eukaryota > Metazoa > Chordata > Mammalia > Rodentia > Castoridae > Castor > Castor canadensis. Next base: position 10,796,190 of record NC_133388.1, on the reverse strand, counting down.
AACTGTGGAGCTGCAAGCCCCCCGTTGAGCACCCAGGGGCTAGAGGAGAGGCCAGGAGCCACACTTCTCTGTGTCCGAGCTACTTGGGGTGATAGGGTAAATGGAGATCAGTCGGCTTTATTATTGGCAGTAGCTTTGCTGGCTCTAAGTCACCAGCCCAGCTTAGGAAGGAGGCTGAGCAACCATGAGGTTCTCTTATTACCTCCAACCATGCCCAGCTGGTTGGGCACACGCGCACACGCACACACACGTACGCGCGCATGCGCGCGCATATACACCAAGTACCAGCTCCATAAGGGCAGGGATCTTCGTGCTTCATTGACTACTCTTTACTCCATTCTCTCTGTGTCTAGACTAGGGCTAAGTGGGTACTGTAGCATGTACTTGATCAATTCTGTATTGTTGATTGGCTGAAAGGGTCCAGGACCTCAGCAGGAATTAAAGAGATGGTGTGGTAGAGTGGAAAGAGAGAAGGGCGTGAATCCTAATTCTACCATTGACTAGCAATTTAAGCCTCCCTCTTTTAAAATTCGAGCCTTTATCTCTTTCTCTGTAAAATGGGGCTAACTAGATTTTTTTTTTTTTTACAGATCCTAATGGAGAACCAATGGGTTGGGAAGAGAGGCCAGTCAAGCAGCCGGCAGGGTTGGCAGGGCACCATACGGCCACCTCAAGAACCAACAGGAGGCTCAGGAACCCGTGGGTCACAGCTGGAGGAAATTTTTGTCGCACTCCCACTCCCGCCCCAGCCAGGGGACATTTAGCAAGGTCTGGAGACATTTCTAGTTGTCACACTGGAGGGATGTTAAATGGTACGTATTGAGTAAAAACCAGGCCGGGGATGCTGCTACATGTCCTGCAGTGCACAGGACCCCATGACAAGGGATTACCCAGCTCAAAATGCAAGTAGGGCTGAGGTGGAGAAAGCCTGATCTAGACCAACATGGGCATTCCAAGCCTCACATTCTCCATCCATGCGGTGAGAGGAAGACATGGAAATCACACAGGCGGACTTGAACTCAAGCCAGAGCCTGCCAGTCCCCACACCTCCTGGAGTTCAAGGGGAAGCTGGAAAAGAGGGGACTGGAAGCAGGGGTTGCCTCCCAGTTCAGAAAGTGTTGTTCACAGTTCAAAGAACTTTCCACTCTCTCTCTCTCTCTCTCTCTCTCTCTCTCTCTCTCTCTCTCTCTCATACTGGGGATTAAACTCAAGCCTTGCACTTGCTAACTTGAGCCAAACTCCCAGTGTTTTGCCTTTACTTTGTTTTTCAGAAAGGGTCTCACTAACTTTGCCCAGGCCTGCCTTGAGCTCCATCCTTCTACTTCCTGCGTAGCTGGGATTATAGACATGTACCACCACACCCAGCTCTGTTTCTTTTTTAATTGTACCTTTAAGGACAAAGCAAAAAACCTGGCATGTTTTTCTAGACAGGCCCTGTCCCAGAAGGGGCAGAGTGAGTTCTGCACAAGTGTGACACCTCATGTTTTCTAACTGGTAATGCCAGGCTCCAGAACTACCTCTATGGGTATAGCTATCCTCAACTCAACTAGCAAAAACACTTTGTCTTCCTTCAAAAAAAAAAGAACTATCTCTATGATTCTAGAACATCAACTCTGAGGTTCCAGAACTGCTTATCAGAATTCTGGGGCCAATGACTCTCTGATTCCAGTATATTCTGGAATTATGGCACTTGAGAGCCATCCCAAGGGTGTAAGAATGCCCAGGTTCAAGAGTGAAGTATGGACTATTGTATGCGACATCTTGCTTAAAGAGTCAGTTTACACTGACCTTGTGGGAGCTGACCTGTACAGAGAACCAGGCTTGTCACCTGACAGATGTGGCATGTTTGAAGTCACATGGCTGACCACAATGCTGAAAACAGGCTGTTCCAAAATCCAGGCTTTCCTACTGGAGGTCAGCTCCTTGCAGGGATTGTTCCCTGCTCCAAAAGGCCCTTCCAGGCCTTGTGTACTGGGACAGAATTCTTTAGCACTTGGGGTTTCCACCAGTGGGACACAGCTGAGCCATTTTGTCCAGGAGTCTGGTTGGATCGAGCCCTCATGCTCAATAATGCATCCCCCCAAATGAGGACATCCATCAGGTGGCAGAGACAGCCTGCGCCCCCTCCTGGGTCAGGCCAGGACGACACATCTGTCCGCCTCTCAGAGTCCTGCAGCTTCCCAGCCCACAGGGGCCTTTAGTGAGAGAACAGCTCCGCCAGCCCTGACAGGCTCATTCCTCTGCCTTACAGCCTGAATATTCCATGGGCCTGAATAATGCAGCTCTCCCCACCGAAGCAAACCAACTGGTGCTGCTGAGAAATGGGAGAGAGAAGGGGTGGTGGGTCCTGATTGTTTTTTTCCCAAAACTGTGACTTCTTTGAATGACAGCTGCAGACTCCGGGGAGGCTAGGAGGAGGCTTGCTAGACAGCACAAGTGGGGTCAAGACAGCATGACCTCCCCCCCACCAACCTCTGTGATGTTTGAAGCCCATGCATATTGGAAACAAAAGGAAGGCTAGAGCTAGACTAATCCAGGTTCAGATCTCAGCCCCCACAACTTCCTAGTGTGGCCCTGACACGAGTCACTTACCCTTGCTGAGCCCAAGTTTCCAAATTTGTAAACTGAAAATACTGACGCACCAAACGAGGCTGAATGGGGAAAGAGTGAAAACTAGAAATTTCAACATTCATTCGCTCCTTCCCCACAACCCCTACTCTCCCTCCTTCTCTCCCTCCACCATCTCCAACTCCCCACCCCACCATCCTCACCCTGGCCATCAGCCTTTACTGCCCAGGTGGGAAGAACAAGAACACTTTCTTCCCTTCTTTTCTGCACAATTCTCCTGACAGCTTCAGAGAATATATTCAGCCAACAAATTTGGGGATTAGAAGCCAGGCATGTAGCTCATACCTGTAATCCCAGTACTCAGGAGGCTCATGAGCCCAGGCCAGCCTGGGCCACATAGCAAGTTCAAGGCCAGCCTGAGCTATGTAGAGAGATCTTGTCTTAAGACAAACAAAATGGGAGAGTGGAAAGAAAGACCTTCCCGAAAAACAATTGAAATAACTGACCTTGGAAGGTAAGGATAAAATGGAGATTCTAAACCTTGCATCCAACTTCTGTCTTTAAAATCTTTAGTTTTTTAAATGTAAGAAAATAGAACATGCTTCTGATAATTATTCAAACAATAAAAGCAGATTTACACACCTAATGGCCTCTCCCACCCCTGCCTATAGCCACTGTCAACAGTGTGAAGGGATGGAGGGATCTTTCCTTACCATTCCTTCCTCAGTCACGTGCAGAAACAAGTTAGTGCTGATGTACAGTTGTTCAGTGCATCATTTGCCAGGGCTACAGAGCAAACACCACATATTGAGTTATTTAAATGATATGACTTTGTCATCTCATAATTGTCTGATCACAGAGGTCCCAGATACCAGGTGTGGCAGGGCCACGCTCCTCCCTCGGAGGGTGCTAGAGAAGGATGTGTTCCAGGCCTCTCTCTGAGCTTCTGATAGCTCCATCAGTGTTTATCTGTCTGCAAATGCAGAAGCCTGGCCCACTCCAGTATGACCTCATCCACAACCCCATTTCCCAGGACTCTTGGAGGCCCTGGGGGTTCAGACTTAAACAGATGAATGGGGCAGGGGCACAATCCAGCCCATAATACTCTGCACCTTTATTTTTTCACTTAAGCATTTAGCATGCAAATCTCACCAGGCCAATATATTGTTCCAACTCATTCTTTACAAAAGTACAGAAACTAAAACCAGATTCATTGAGATACAATTCACATACTATACAATGATATAATTCAAATTCTTTTTAACATATTCATACATATATGTGCAATCATCATCACAGTCAATTTTAGAAAATTTCCATTACCTCAAAAAGAATTCCCAGGCTAGATGTGCTGGCTCACAACTGTAATCTCAGCAATTAAGAGGATGAGAAAGGAAGATCTTGAATTCAAGGCCATCCTGAAATACCCAGAGAAAGAAAGAAAGAAGGAGAGAGAGAGAGAGAGAGAGAGAGAGAGAGAGAGAGAGAGAGAGAGAGAGAGAGAGAAAGGAGAGGAAAAAGAAGGCAAGGCAAGGAAAAAGGAAAAAGAAAGAACCCTATACCATTTAGCTATGGTTCATCCCCTTAACTCCTTACCTCCCACCACCCCCCTAGCCCTAAGCAACCACTAGTCTTTTCCTTTCTATCCCTATAGATTTGCCTGCTCTGGAGATTGGATATATGTGGTCTTTTGTGGCTAGCTTCTTTTACTTAGCATAACCTCTTCAAGATTCATCCAAATTGCAGTACATACCAGTATTTCATTCCTTTTTATGGCTAGAAAGTATTCCATTGTGTAGGTATACCACATTTTGTTTAACCATTCATTGGTTGGTCATTTGGACTGTTTCATCCTTTTACCTGTTATGAATGATGCTATGAAAAAATCCATGTACACGTTTTTGTGTGGTTGTATGGTTTTATCTCTTGGGTAGATACCTAGGAGAAGAATTGCTGAGTCACATGATAACTCTAAGTCCAATCATTGGACAGTTTTTAAAAGTAACCTTCCTGCCAGCAATGCATGATGGTTCCAATTCCTCTATACCCTAGTTACCACTTGACTTTTAATGTAGCCATCCTGTTGGATGTAAGTGTATCACCTGTGGTTTTGATTTGCATTCCCCTGATGACTAATGACATTGACCATCCTTTCAAGTGCTTGTTGGTCATTTGTGTATCTTCTGTAGAGAAATATCTATTCAGATCCTTTGCCCATTTTTAATTGGGTTATTTGGCTTTTATTATTAAGTTCTATGAGTTTTTGTATAGTCTACATACAAATTCCATATCAGAATATGACTTGCAAATATTTTCTCCCATTCTGTGAGTTGCCTTTTCACTTTATTGATAGTGTTCTTTGAAATCTAATTTTTAAAAATTTTTTGATGAAGTTCAATTAATCATTTCTTTCTTTTGTTGCTTATACTCTTGGTGCCATACCAACTGAAGTCATAAAGATTTACATTTTCTTCCAAGAATTTTAGAAGTTCAGTTCAGTTTGTTGCTTGGTTTAGTTTGGTTTGGTTTAGGTCTTTGGTTCATTTTGTGTTAGCACTGGTGAGGGAAAGGCCAACTTCATTCTTTTGCACGTGACTATTCAAGTTATCCTGGTGCTATACACTGAGAAGCCCATTCTTTCCTCATTGAATGTATATTCCTGGCACCTTTGTTGAAAATCAGTCCATCATAGACAGCTTTCTTTATGCTCTATCAATTCTGTCGTGATACCACTACCACACAGTCATTGCTGTTGCTTTGCTTTGAAATCAGGAAGTATTGGTACTCCTACTTTATTTCTCTTTCAAGGTCCCTTGCACTTCCATATGAATTTTAGGATCATCTTGACAATTTTTACAAAGAGATCTGTTGGCGTCCTAATAGGGATTACACTGAATCTGAAGGTAATTTGGAGAATCTTGCCACTTTAACAATATTAAATCTTCTGATCCATGAACATGAGATGTTCATTTAGATTGTCTTTAATTGCTAAGAGTTTTATTCTGTTTGATACTGTTATAAATGGGATCACTTTCTTAATTTCATTTTCAGATTGTTCTGAACCTGTGTGGTGTCAGCTGTTAGCCTCATGGGATGCCCTTGTAACTGACATGTGTTTTTTCTCTCTGCTTTCAAGAATTTCTCCTTGTAAGTGAGAGTAATGGAAAGGATTGAATGGACCAAAGTAAAGGACACTCACAGTGGGGGTACATTGAGAAGCTCTTTTGAACATCAACTTAAATATTAGTAATGAAAAATAGGACTGTAAAATAGTTACAGTGTGAGTGAGGGGTAGTAGTGGGAGTGAAGGAGATTGAGATGATGGTATATGGTTGATGGACTTCATATACATATATGAAATAGAATGAAGAAACCTCTTTTAATTGCTTTAAATGGGGCTGGGAGGGGCAGAAGGGAGAGACGATGAGGGTGATGTAACTAATACACAATATAAGTCTAATCAGAATTGTCACTATGAATCCCCCCATATAATAAATATATGCTAATAAAAAATTTATTTTAAAAAAAGAGTTTCTCCTTGTCTTTGGCCTTCACTACTTTTACTATGGGTCTCTTTTCAGTTTCCCTAGTTAGAGTTTGTTGAGCTTACTGGATATTTAGATATGTTTTCCAATAAACCATCACTGTTTCTTTGAAGTTTTTCACTGCCTTTTCTCCTCTCCTTCCGTACTCCCACTACACTTAACGCTGGTGTTCTCAGAGATGCTCCCAGATTGCAGGTTGCATTTGCTTCTCCCTCTTTGGATTGCATAATTTCTATTATTCCATCTTTTTCAAGCTTGCTAGCTTGCTAATTTTTTTTTTTTGAGTTCAAATCCACTGTTGAGGTCCTCTAGTACATTTTTAATTTAATTATTTTAGCTTTTTTTTTTCTTGTGGTACTGGAGCTTGTATTCAGGGCCTTCACCTTGAGCCATTCCACCAGCCATTTTTTCGAGATAGGGTCTCATGAATTATTTTCCCAGGCTGGCTTTGAACCACGATCCTCCTGATATCTGCCTCCTGAGTAGCTAGGATGACACCAATTCCTGGCTAATTGCTTTAGCTTTAACATTTAGTATTACTCCATCTGGAATTTTTTATATGGCATGAGGCAAGTATATAGCTTTTTCCTCCAAGATGACAGCAACTGTGTCAAAACCATTTGTTAAACTAACTATTCTTTTTTCTTCTGATTGAAATAACGCTTTCATCAAAACTAGGTCCCTAGATATATTTGCATCTGTTTAGAACTTTCTTTCTTACTCCTGTGATCAGTTTTCATTGATTTCTGTGCCAGTTTCCTATTTATTTTATCAGAAAGAATTTATAGGAAGTTTTATTGTCTAGTTGGGCAGCTTTCCTTTACTGACCTTTAAACTTTTTCTTATTTATCCACATGAACTTTGAAATTACTTTGTCTGATTTGCCATCCATAAAATCTGTAGCAATTCTCATTGTCATTGAATTAAATAGAATATGGATTAATTTCAGAATTGCTGCCCTTTTAAATGATACTTATCTTCCCATTCAGAAACACTGTCTCTTTTCATTTATCCATGTTTCATGTTCTATGTTTCAAATACATGGCTTTCTTCTCATTGTGAATGTGATGACTTCTCTTTCCATTTCTGATTATTTCTAATATAAAGAAAGCTATTTTGCTGGTGTTTATTTAGTTAGTATCTAGCCACCTTGGTTTTTTGTTGTGAGTTGCTTGAAAGTTTTAGCTACACAATTATATCATCTATAAATAAAAACAGTTTCTTTACTTCTTCATATACTTAGATAATCTTTGTTTACTTTATATTCCTATTGTATTGTTTGGAATTGTGTTAAACACAGTGCTGGTAACAGGCATCCCGCTGTTGGGCCTAGCTTTAATAACAGTAGCTTCAGATTTTCCGTTTGTTCATTCATTTGGGTAAAAGGGTTTTGCATCTTTAAGTAGTTTTCTGATATTCAGATCTTAGGGGAATATAGTATTTAAAAGGGTGTGCTCTAGGTCAGGCAGTGTAAGTCTGAATCATAAGTTACTTACGAGATTGTAACGCTAGAGAACTCTTGTCTTCTTATTTCCTCATCTCTAAGGAGGGGTACTAGTATAGGCCCTACAATTATTGCAATGGTTACTCTGCTCCTCTGTCTCCTGACTTCCAGAGTAGCAAATGAAAAGTGTGATTTTTAACTCATAGTCTCATAATAAAGGAACTTTTTTTTTTTTTGTCCAGAGTCTTGAAATACTTTTTAAAGTTTCCTCTGGAGTTTCACCAGGTAAATCCTTCCTGGAAATATCATGTGCCCTTTTTGACCTGGAAATGTTTGAAATTCCACTGAGAGGGAAAAAGCAGTGACCCCAGAATCCCATGTCCAGTTGTGACATTATTCATGTACCAGTGCCAACAATTACATTTTTAAATAATTCTAGCCCCTATCCAGATCAGTTATTGATGATAACATGGAATCATGGGAATTTCATACTGGTGGAAGTCTAAAATTACATATAATAAAATTGAAGAAATGAACACCCTGTGATATACCAGTTCCACCCTAGTTATCTATCATAATGGGTGCTGGTTCATGAGCACCAGATCACTGGCCTTTGAAAGGAAGCACTACTAGGATGGCAAAAAAAAAAAAAAAAAAATCAAAACTGGAACCATTCAAACTTCATCAGCAGAACAAATCTATAAATTGTAGTGTAGTCTTAGGACAGAGGCTACATGTCAGTGAAAAAGAATGAGCTGCTATGCAGACAACAGAGATAGTCCTAAAAAATACCATACTTAGAAAAAGAAAAGCAAACATACAAAGTTGCTCAAGTACATGAGATTCAAAACCCTGCAAAATTAAACAGTGTAATCACTCTTAAGGCCAAAAAACAAGCAAGAGAATGTCAGTGGACAAAAACTAGGGTGAAGGAAAATTGCCTGTGAAGGAAGGCAGGAAGAGGTCTTCAAAGTTGATGCAGTGTCAGTGTCCTCAACTGGAAGGTGGAGTTGTAGGGTTTATAGATTGTCACTCTTTATGTATTTATGCATTTCCACAGATTCTTTTTTGTACAGTCTCACTATTTAAGCAAGTATTTCATAAAGAATAGGCAGAGTGAAAGTGGAGATGGGTTTGCTGTGAAAAGGAGCAGAGAAAAGAGGCAGGGGTAGGGGTGTGGTTGGGATACGGGTGTGCCAAGTGTGGAGTAGAGGCTATCCACCCACAGGGCACTGTCCAGAATATTTCAAACATAATAAAACTGATTCAAGTAGGTCTTTTTTATTTTTCATACCCCATGTCTCCCCATTCATAATACAGAGCAGGCACAGGGCATGGGATGAGGTGTAACAGGGTAGATTGACTTTTCTTTGCCTCCTCTTTCTATGTAGTCAGTATAAGAACAGCCTGTGGGAAGCACCAGGAGGCCTGGTCTACTTTTTATTATCTCATGAACTAGGAATTTTGTACAATGTTGGTGATAATCTGCAATCTGAGCTCTAAATCACTGCCTCAATTAATGTTGAGTTTTAACAATAATAGCATAATTATATATTTATGCATATGTGTGAGCTTCAAGTAAGCACATTTTATTACTTATCCTTTAATAAGCATTGAAGTCTACATGGAAATAAATCCATTGGCCCTTGAAACACCAGACTCAGCTATACTTAGGGGCTGGTCCACTTGTCTGCTCTCTGTCCCTACCCAAAGACAGTCTGAGACTTTCTGAATCCAGTCCAGGGCCTTCCACAGGACACTTGCCCTTGGTACCCCTGCCCTCCTCCAACACCAATGACACAAGGCCACAGTTAGACAAACCTCAAGCAGACCCAAATAGGACTTTTTCCTCCAAGCAGAGTTCACAGCTCCTTTCTTGGGTCTCTCTTGCTCTGCTCCACACTTCCTGTGGGACCTAGAAGGAGATCCTTCAGAGAGAAAGCAGTTTCTTGCCTCCCCCAGGTGGGTGTCCTGGCACCCAGTACCATCACACACTGGTGATAAGACTAACCGAGAGTGATCAAATCAGATTTTTGTTGTTTGTTTGAACTCAGGGCCTCACGCTTGCTAGGCAGGCACTCTACCACTTGAGCCACTCCATCAGCCCCCTCAAATCAGTTTTTCTAGTCTAGGGTTTCACATTGCATGGAGGCCCTTACAGACCCCCTAGAAGAAGCTCTGGTGGTGTTACGTGACTCACGCAAGAAATACAATGACACCAAGGCAGCCCCGCCATGCAGAGAGCATGGTGACACCTTCTACTGAAAGCCTGCTGGTGACTCAGCATTTACCACATATCTTCCCTGTGCATGTCTCAATGCTAAGATGGATATTTTGTTCCATTTTAATTCCCCAATAAATCTATAAATTCCACACAACCCCAATCAAAACCTGATCAAGATTTTAATGGGACTTGACAGGCTGATTCCAATATTCAGAAGGGAAACTAAATGCTCAGGAATAGCCAAGACAGCTTGAAAAGAGAAAAAACAAAGAAGGGAATTTTGCCCGACAAGATGTCAAAGCATATTATAAAGTAATTTTAATAAATATAATGTGATATTAGCACATGAATAGATAAATAGATCTTGGAGCAAAAATAGATCAAAAACCAGACACATACATACTGGAATTTAGTGTATGACTAAAGATGGCACATCGAATCAGCAGGAAAAAGCATTGGAACACTTTGTTACCTAGAAAAAAGTAAATTAAAATCCTCTTCACATCACTAACAAAAATTAATAGACTAAGGAAAATTTTTATAACCAGAAGAGTAGTAGAAGAAAACATAGAAAAACGTGTTTATAACCTTAAAGAGTTTTAAATAAGATTTATTGAAAAGAAAAATTCATAAATTTAACTACGGAATTAAAAAATCTGTATTTTTGCATGGAGATTTCAGGGTAGTAGTATACATCTGTAATCCCAGCACTCAGGAGGCTAAGGGAGGAGGATCTCAAATTCAAGCCAGCCTGGTTCACTTCCTGAGTTCCAGGCTAGCCTATGCTACATAGCAAGACCCTGTCTCAAGAAAAAAAGTCTGTATGAAAAAGTTCAAGAAGAAGTGTCAGATATGAGGAAATATATACAATACATACATACATTACATGTACATATGAAATATGTATGTTCACATGTATAACAAATATATGAATAAATAAGGATTAGTATTCAAAATATATAAAGAATTCCTTCAATAAGAAAACAGGAAAAGGATATGAACAGGAATTATAAAGGGTTAATACACAAACTAAAAGATGTTTAACTTATTAGTAAAAAAAAAAAGGGAGTATATTAATTTGACACTTTTTCCATCAAACAGGCAAAAATTTCAATGTGCCAACATCAAATATTGGAGGAAATAGGTTCTCTCCTACACTGCTGATGAGATTATGAATGGATAACAATCCTTTGGAAACTAATTTGGCAATCTCTGCTAAGTTTTAATACACAGCCTGCCTGCCTTTATTTCTTCCTGATTATCAAGTCCAAAATCTGTTGAGTAAGGCTGAGCAAGGTGGTGCTGACACCAGAGCCAGAAGGCATGGCTGCCCAGTGGGGATGTGGGAGGCTGAGTGGGATGAGATTTTCCACATGGAGAGCCAATGACATGCAGTATCCAAAGCCCGAGCAGGGTGAGAGGGTGTCTGTGCCACCCAGTGTGGGGTGTCAGAGATGCAGCAGAGAGGTGGGTGAACAGAGTGCCTACACACAGGGGCCCAAGTAGGGTGAGGAGGCCTCCACAGGAGGATGGTAGTGGCAACTGGAGATTGGTCATACACAGGGGGATTGATAAATAACTGTATATTTTGGGTTCTTACTATTGGAGGAATGAATTACAAATGTGGAAGGAGAAAAAAACTAGTATGGCCTCTGTGGTACCAGAATGGAATTGGAGGATGAATTCATGGCTTCTGATCTATGTAGGTAATTAGAGAAACACAGATGTAAATGGGGGTATGGAAGCATGTGTGGGTTCCACTCTGGCCACAGGGAGAGCCTGGATGTGGCTGTGCCAACAGTAATGAGTACAGCTAGAGTGCAGGTCATGGTTACTAACCCAGTTACTACAGTTCCACTCCCACAGTTTCAGCTACCCATGGTCAACCATGGTCCAAACATATGAAATGGAAAACTCCAGAAATAAATAATTCACGAATTTTAAATTCGGTTTCATTCTGGGTAGCATGATGCAATCTCACCCTGTCCTGCTCTGTCCCTCCCAGCACAGAAATCATCTCTTTACCAGTGTTTCCATACTGTGTATGCTACCCACCGTAGTCACCAAGCCGTTCTGGTTTTCAGATCTGCTGCCAAAGAATTACGGTGCCTGTGTTCAGGTCATCCTTATGTTACGTAATAATGGCCCCAAAGTGCTGCCTTTAAGTGAAAAGTGAAAGTTCTCAATAAAAAAGGAAGCAAATGGATGCTCAAGTCACCAAGATCTATAGGACAATAAGCTATTAGAGAGAGAGAACACATTCACACAACTTTTACTATGTCATTATTACTGACTGTTCATCTCTTTCTGTGCCTAATTTATAAATGAAACTTTGTTATAAATAGTTCTGTATAGGAGAAAGCATAGTATACCTAGGGTTCGGTACTGGAAGGTCTAGAAATGGGTAGTCCCCCAAGGACAAAGTAGGGGGACTACTGTACTGTGCTCCACTGAAAGGAAATGCCACTCCTTGGAGAAATGGTTGACCCAGGGCTGGGGCAGAAAGAGGACAAGGTAGATCTGGGGCATCTTGCTGTGCAAGAAGATAAGGAAATGCTGGAGAAAGGATGGGGACACACAGGGCAGCCACCAGCCAAGTCAGAAACAATGTGACCACCTGAAGAAACAATGGTAGTAACAGACCAGGCAGGGGTTATTTACATATCACTACACACACACACACACACACACACACACTCACACATACACACACACTCTAATACACACTCATACACACACATACACACGTACACTTACACACACACACGCTAATTACAAAGGGAAAAAGAGTAACTTAACCTTGGCTAATCTGTAGAAGCTACCATAATCAAATGATCAAAGTCAGTGTCTCTGACTAAGGGACAAATCAAAGTTTTCTACCACCTGATGGAACACAAGGAGCAGAGCACAGAATCTCTTCTGTGCTCTGAATCTTCCTGATTCAAAGCCTGAATTGCATCATGAGGACTGAGAGACACACCCCATTGGAGGGGCATTCCACAAAATAATAGACCCTTAGTTCTCGGAAGTGTCAAGGTCATGGACATCTAAGAATGGCTTGCAAACTGGTAGTCTGAAGCTTGACACCATGACGGCTCAATGCAGGGCCTGTTCCTGAATCCTTTTACTCTAAGGAGCATCACTGGGACAACTGGTGAAACCTAGAAGCGGTCTGAGGATTGGATGGTTAGTAGTATGTCTGTGTTCATTTCCTGCTTTGGATGGTTGGCTGTGGTTGTGGCTGAGTAAGAGTGCCCTTGTTTATAGGAAATGCACACTTTGAGTTTTGTTTTGTTTTTGTTATTGTTGAAGGATGAGCATTGTGTCATTTTTGTTGAGGACTCAACTGACTGTGCCAGAATGATCTGTCACTCTATGCATTCCTGGTGTGCCCAAACCCTATGCTAGGCATCATGAGTACACAACTGAACCTGACAGATGGGCCTGCCTTGATGTCCACCTCAATGTTTAGTGCTTTGACCGCAGGGCAGCTGCCTCTCTCCTTTCCCTCTTGGGGTCCCCAAGGCACATACCTCACTATGTCATGGCTGTTTGTCCATCTGCCTCCAGCATGGTCTCTGGGAAACAGGAGTCGGCACTGGGACTGGAAGTTCACAGAGAAGGTGGGTGTGGCTGGGCCTGGGATGAGACAGCAAGTCACTGGACCAGGAACTAGGACTTCTGCTCCTCTCCATGCAGCTACAAAAGACCATCAGTCCAATTCCCTCCTTCCTATTGCCAGTTTCAAATGAGAGCAGTGAAGTGGAGGCTGGTGCAAGATTTTGTCCCAAGTCACAGAGCCATTTGCAATCAAGCCACACACACATTCTTAGGGACAAGCCTTCTCTGATAGCAGGTGAGCGCTGTGATTCCCTGAATCCACTTTCACAGACCATCCATGGCAGGCTTTCTATGTACCAGCACCTTAGAAACAAGTGAGACAGACCCAGATGTCCCTTCTGGTAGCTGTTCTTTTCTCATGGCATCCACAAGCCCAGCAAGAATGGCAGAGAGAGCCAGGTGTTGTAGGGCAAGCCTGTTATCCCATCACTCAGGAACAGAGGCAGGAAGATCACAAGTTCAAGGCCAGACCGGGCTACAAAGTGAGACCCTGTCTCAAAACCCATAGGCTGAGGAGTGCAACTCTTTCTTGCCTAGCATGTGCAAGGTCCTGGGTTCAGACCTTAGCACCACAAAAAAAAAAAAGAAAAAAAGCCACAGTCATTTGAGTCCTCTGTGCTAAGTATTTGGCGTGACTTGCAAAACAGTCTTGTGAAATAGGTGACATTCCTGCTCCATTTTCTGGATGAAGACAGGGTGCAGGGAAGTAAGACACCTTGCCCATGTAGCTAGGTTTTGAACATAGGTAATTCTGTTCTTCCAAGATGCATTCCCAGTGAATGATGAGTGAATGAATGAGTGACTGAATGAGTGAGTGAACGAGTGAGTGAATGAATGAATGAGTGAATGAGTGAATGAATGAGTAGATGAATGAATGAGTGAGTGAATGAGTGAATGAATGAATGAGTGTATGAGTGAATGGCTGAATGAATGAATGAATGAATGAGTGAGTGAATGAATGTGTGAATGAATGAGTGAATAAATGAATGAATGAGTGAACGAGTGAGTGAATGTGTGAATGAATGAATGAGTGAGTGAATGAATGAGTGAACGAGTGAATGAGTAGATGAATGAATGAATGAATGAGTGGATGAATGAGTGAGTGAATGAATGAATGAGTGAATGAGTGAATGAGTAGATGAATGAATGAATGAGTGAGTGAATGAATGAATGGGTGAATGAGTGAGTGAATGAATGAATGAGTGAACAAGTGAATGAACAAATGAGTGAGTGAATGAATGAGTGAAACAGCACGGAAGCCAGGGTCCTTGCTCTGGCATGTCCTGGATCCTGTCTGCACTCAGCCAGCATCTGTCTGCCACGAAGGCTCCCACACAATGGAGGAGGCACTGATAAGCACCCAGAGCCTCATGTTAGCCCAGGAGGATTTACAATTTTTTTATTAAAAATGTCACAGGAAGTCCACTTGAACATTTGAAGCCACTGCCAAGAGTGTACACTTTTGATATTAATTAAAGCAAAAGATGACAGCCCCCAGGAAAAGGAATAATTTTCATCTCTTGGATAAATGACCTTTTAGGAGAGCTTGTTCTGCAGTTCTGCTTGGTCATTACCAGAAATTACTGAATATTTTCAATAAAGCTGGATTGCCAGCTCTATTTGAAGCATTTGGCCTCTGGTAAAGGGAGGGGCTTCATTCTCTGGGGACCCCTCAGTGTTGGCATCACCCCACAAGCCCAGAATGATGTCACTGGTAACTGTGAGCCCTGTCAAAAAGGCCTTTCAAAGAGAGCTCTGCCCCTCAGTGGCTCCCTGTGGCATGCGACCTCATTCCCTCTGCTCTCTTTCACCCCATCTCTGGCCTCTGGCCCATGGCTGCACCCTGATCATGACTTTGCCCCTCTAAGCAGCAACCTCAGCTTACCCCTCCCTGGCCATCCCCTGTTGGCCTCCAGTGACCCTCCCCCCCAGCACCCTCACCTCAAAGACCCCGGTCTGGAGACCCTGCCTCTTTCAGTTCCCCTCGCGTGTTCCAAGTTCCTAGTCCACCTCCTCTCCAGCTGAGAGCCCTGGCTCCAACAGTATGTCCTATAGGTTTCTCACTGCCCTTGCCTCTCTGTCTTCAAATTCCAAATGGGAGCTGGGATCTGCCAAGCAATTCAACTTCATTCTCTCTGCTGGCACCTCAGCAGCCAACAGTGACAGAGAGAAGCCATTTGGTGTCAGTTCACAATTACTAAGAAGCCCTGGCACCCCACATACCTTCCCCTCCCTGGTATGGTGGCCATTCCATCAGCCAGTGTCCCTATTCCTTTCCCTTTCCCCCTGTCTCAGACAGTTTGTCCTGCTTCCCATCCCCAATGAGGAGTCTAAGAAATCAGGGATCAGATGGGAACGCTGTTCCCTCCCTCGAATCCACCCACCTCCCCAGCTGTGCCCATACTCTGCCCTCCCTGGAGACTTCTGGTGGGCAATCCAGTGGTCACTTCTGTGGTGGAAAAGCTGCCACTGTACCCACACTGACTGCCTTTCTTGAGCTGCCTCCCTTCCCATGACTGTGGACAGCGCCCTCTTGGGCTTCCTCCCACCCCTCAGCCCTGAATGGCTCCAGAGTCTCTGCCCTCTTTCCCCATTGATCCCTGTACCAGGGTGATCCCAGGCACACCTTCTGTCCTCTGGGCCAGCGTTGATTGGATGCTGAACTCCTTGAGGACATAGGAAAAATCATCAGTGGAGCAAATTCTAGACCCTAGTGGCCCTTACCTGGAGGGCCCCCCACTGCAGATGACTCTCTCCGAGGGAGGAAGGGTCACAGTGGGCCTTCAGGAAGCTTAAAGGCCCCCTCTCTGGGAAGTCAGCCAAGGCTGGAGCCCTCTGTGTGTGTGGTCATCCTGGCTCTCGCAGCCTGTGCACAGCACACTAGAGATGAGCCTGCCCCGCCTACCACCCTTGGCCCCTCCAGGCTCTGCGGCCTGGTCCAGGAACTGTGCCCAACTGTGCTGCAAAGTAGTATGGTGGGCCTCTCACAGGCTCACCCTCAGGTCTGGATCTCCAGCCCACTACTGACCACTCATGACTATCACCTACACTCTGCTTGGGTGCCTGCCAGATGTCTTGAAAGGAATTTGACACAGAGTCAGACACCAGTCCTCCTCCCCAGGAACTGACTTCAACACACCCAGCCAACAGCTTAACTCAGCTTGCCCCAGGCTGATTCTTCACCAAGCTCTAGCTGGCGTGGCCTTTCAGTGCTTTAACTCCCTAACCAATCCCAGGCTATATCCCACCCTGGGGAACTTGCCAGGGGAACTTGTGACTCCCGGCACAGCTCACAGCTCTGCCACCACATCACCTCCCAGAGTGACCTCCATGGATACCCCATATAAGACCTTCCCTGTTCAGCCACCTGGGGGAGAGCCAGGTAGCTCCCATCAACCTGCTTTCTCTCCTTTTCCCTTCCCTCCCCTCTCCTCCCCTCCCCTCCTTTCCTCCCCTCCCCTTCCTTTCCTGTGGCCCCCACTAGGCTGAGAAAGCCAATGTGAACAAGCCCAATGTGGACATGCTCCCTGGGACCTCAGCTCCCTGAAAGACGTTTCTTGAGACTTTGCCCTGAAGAGTGAAGGACACTGCCATAGCTGAGCAGTGCCTGGGTGGAAGGCAGGCTGCCTAGCGGGATGAGCACGCTCTCCAACAGCTGTGTGTCCTTGGGGGAATCACAGCCTTTCTGGGCCCAGTTCCTCCTCTGGCTAAAGATCATTGCAGCATGCAGAGTCACTGTGGGAGTGAATAAGCAGGGGGCCAGGGCCTGCAGGGTTCTGTTACACTCACACTCAAGTATTCACTTCTTCACATACATCCACACACTCGTGCACTTCCACTTCCACATTCACACACTAACTTCATTGGGCCTCAGTTTCCTTACCTGCCAAGCAGAGACCTTAACAGTGCCTCTGAGGATGGTGAATGGTAAACATCCAACACATGGGACAGCACTTGGAAATTTGTCTTATTATTCCTTCTTCCTGTCTCCACATGTCACAGAGGATAGCATCAAAGGGAGACCATAAACCAGCACCTGTGCTACTTGATAGTGGGGGCACCATGAGCCCGCATGGGGAGGGGCTCAGACCCATGGTGCAGGGGGGTGTGGCAAAGGGGAGACTCCCCAGACCAGTGGGGCAGGAGGGTGACCAGGGCATGGCAGGTCAGGGATGCAGGGATGGGCACTGAGCTGCCACCCACAGCCCTCAGTGGCCGGCACCCACAGGCTGTGCACAGGGCAACTGTCAGCACGGGAGAGTCTTCCCTTTTGGGTGATGTAGCACCAGTCTGCGTTGCCATTGGCTGGGTTTTGCCAATTGCCTGAAAAGCCCTGTCCGCTTTCCTTTGTGTGGTCTACCAGCCTCTGAGCATTTCATTAGAAAGACAAAAAAGCAACACTTGGACCCTTATGTACTATAGATTTGTCTGCAGTTCTTGCTGTACTTTTGAAAAAGAAAACTGAAAACTCCCTGTGCAGGCTAGCAGCGGATTTTCCTATGCCCACAGAATTCATGCCCCGGGCCTGGGTTGCTGTCTCCAGAGCTCGGTGTAAGTCCTGCTATCTTCCAGTGTGTGTCACAGGGACGCTGAAACAGCAGAAGTGACAGGGCAAGGATTCAAAACTAGGCAGGCTTGTCAGGACACAGAACAGTGGTGGGGTTTGGGTTCTGAGCTGTTTATACTCACAGAAGAGATGTAGAATCAGGACAGGGTCCCCTCACCACCTCCTCTCGGTCAATAGCCTTCTAAAACCTCAGTCAGGAGCACATGTGGGAGGTCCTATTCACACGCCGGTTTTTCCACTAACACTTTCTTACGTCTCAGGATCACTGCAGGATCCAAGATGGCTTCAGTTGTCTCACTTCAGTCCCCTCTAATCTGAGACATTCTTTTCAAGTCCAGTTCATCTGATGTCTTGTTAGGACTAGACTCGGGTTGTGACCTTTGGCCAGAATCCCCCAGAGGTGACACTGTGTCTTCATGTCAGGGCTCATGGGGTCAATGTCTCCTCACTGTGACATTGATCTTGGTCCCTTGGCTAAGGGGATGTCTGCTTGGTTTCTCCACTGTTAAGTGACCGTCTTTCTTTTGTAACATGTAACTCTCCTGGGGGAGATCCTGGGACCTTACAAACCCTTTGCCCACAAATATTAGCGGCTACCAGTGGATCTTGTCTGTAGCAATTTACGGTGGTTTTTCCCAACAATGACTACTTTCTTCTGTTTACACTAACACAGAAATTCTACTGTAAGGAAGAACTGACCCTTCTCCCCACCCATTGCATTATTTGTCTCAGTACTGACTCATGGGTGTTTATCCTATGCACAAGAACCTATGTTATCCTTATTTATTTTGCTGGGAATTATTTCACTTTGGCCATTGGGAAGATCTTCATTTCCACTCCTGTGTCCTTCTGACAAGCCCCATCCTTTTCCAG
Organism: Castor canadensis; assembly: GCF_047511655.1. Classification (NCBI taxonomy): domain Eukaryota; kingdom Metazoa; phylum Chordata; class Mammalia; order Rodentia; family Castoridae; genus Castor; species Castor canadensis. Next base: position 10,777,348 of record NC_133388.1, on the reverse strand, counting down.
TCCTTCTTCACTGTCTGCCAGATGTCCCAGCCCATGTTATACTCTTACTGCTACAGTCTTGAAAGCATTTCTCCGGGGAGCCTGTGTTAGAGGGTGGTATTCAAAAGCCAAGATAGGTGCTCAGTTCTCTCGGTGTCCCTGGCCATCAGGACTGCCTCGCCTACTCAGCGGACAGGGCTGGGAGGCACAGGCAGAACAACCATGCTGAGTCCCCGGTGCCTCAAGTTTATACTGACCCTGGGGCTTCAGATCCAACTCTGCAGCTTTCATCCTACCTTTCCCCTTTTTCTTCTTAGTAACTGTTTCCTGCAACAGTGAGAAGCTGGCTCTTGCTATCTGCAATATGACTTAGGTGTTAGCTCCAGGGGCACTTTCAGAATGACTGAACCCTCTCTGGTGAGAAATGTGTCCTCTGTGTTAGCCTCTGAGGACGATCTCAGACTGCAGCCTAACAGGGAAGACAGGGCTTTTCCACGTCTCTTAGGTTCATTCTTTCCTCCCAAGCCCTTCAGTGTGGATATGTTATTCATTTGTAATACTTTTCAGTTCACTGTCGGGAGGGTTGATCTATTTGGGGCTCCCCCGCCCCCTATCCTAGTGTGTCTTGTTTGTTTGGGGTACCTTGAAGAGCTTGGGAAGTATTACAGAACCTCAGAGAGTCAGAACCACAAAAAAGATACACCCAGAGCCTGGCTGGCCCTCCCTCCCCAGACTCCCATTCCTTATCCACCTTCCCACACAATCTCTGTAATTAATGTCTTTAGTGTCTTTTATTCTACCTATATTTCTTACAGTATGTCACATCACCTTAGTTCATAATGGTCTTCCCTGCCCTTTCTTTATGGCCGCATGGTATTCCATTGCACAGATGTGCTATGTTTTATTTACTCCTGTTTGCACACATTTGAGTGGTTTCCAGTATCTTGCAATTGCAAACGATATTGAGATGAACAACCTGGGCATATCTGTTTTGTTGCAGTTCACCTTCAGTACAGGTTCCTAAAAGCAAGATGGCTGCCCTGAAAGGTAAGTACGCATGTTGTTTGGTTTGGTGTGACCAATCTCCCTTCTAAAGATTTTTTAGTTTTAGTTTTGTTTTTGCTGACTTGTATTCCCACCAGCAGTGCAAGAGACTTCCTGATGCCCTGCAGTCCTGCCAGGAAGCAGGCTGGGTGGTCCCAGCCAACTTTTGCTAATCTGATAGGTGAGAAACTGTAAGTACCTCAGTGTTTCTCAACAGCATCTCTCAACAAAGTGAGAGATGAATTGCCTGCTCATGTCTTTTCCTTTCAAGTTGTTTTGGTCCTTTGCCCCTCCATCTGTAAGAGTTCTTCATTTAATAGAGTTAGCAGTTCTTTTCTGTATTTGGTATAAATATTTTTTCCTAGTTTACTGGGGGAAAAGTCTCTGACCTTATTTATAGTGGGGTATTTTGTCATGAAATTTAATTTTTTAAAATGTAGTCAAAGTTATCCATCTTCTTCTGCCTCTGTGTTTTAAGAAATAGTGAGGAAGCCAGTGAGGATGAAGGCGTGGCCAGGGGACCGACAGGACCCTACTGTAAATATGTCAGGCCAGGTCTTCTGTCTAGTGAGAGGATCATGAAGGGCCTCACCTGCCCAGGTAGCTTCCTGAATACTTTAAATTTGGCAAGAATTGTCCAAATTGAGCTAAATAGCCACAATTCCAAAAGATGTGGTATCATTTCATGATGAGACACGGTGGCACCCCAGGGCACCAGGCCCTCCCACATAACCTGAGGGAGAAGGGGGGAGAGGTCTTGTTCAATACAGAGATTCAGATCTGGTGTGCCACCATGTCCCTGTGTCCCTTCACTGTGCCCCATTCCATAGCTAGAGAAAGTGAAGTTCAGTCAAACAACCCCGCAGTGGAGGAAGAACAGCATCATGAAGTTCTCTTCTCCAGGGCTCACCGTGTCACACTGCAAGGTGGTGGTGAACACTATTTCTTCCCCAGGAAATGTGCTTCTGCCCTCCAGCCCTTTGGGGTCATGGTATCCCAGCTCAGAGCTGTGGCCTGGTGGTCCTCAGCCTCCACACCTCCACCCATCATTGGGTTCACTCCTCTCCCACATGCACTTCTCCTCCTCATGCTGTCAGGAGGCCAGGCATCCCACTCAGAATCCACAGCTACAGACACCTGAGCACCCCACTCCAGCCTGGCACCTCCAGTGCACTGTGTGGGGCTCCGGGGGAATCTTGGGGGGAATTCTAAGAGACACACCCTAGAGAAAAGCTGAGCTGCTTCTGCCTGTTAAGGGAGACTCTTGGCACAGGGCTCGGTCCCCTGCAAGGGGGTCCTCCTGTACTTCACCAAGCCCCAGAGTGTCCTGGTACCACCACACCTCCCTGCTTGCTTGGAAAACTGCCTGATCCCACACCTCCTCCTCTGGGTGCACACTCTGGTGTACACTGGCCAGCCCTAATCCTATCCATCTGGGGCAGTATACCCTCATGTAGGTACAGAGAAAACTGCTGAGAAAATGGAAGACAGAGATGGGGCAATGCAGAAGAGCACTGGGAGGATGGGAGAGAACAGCAGACTGGAGCTGGAGGAAGACTAACATGCAGCAGGAGAGAGAACCAAGACAAGGAGGCTGGAAGGTGGCCACTTACAGATGGTGGGTCAGATCCCAGGTGACCAGTGGAAGTCAAAAGGAAGGAAAACCCAAGGCCAAAGTTACCTTTTCCAACTGTCTCTTAGCTAGGACGCAATAGCCTATTTTAACACCGATCCCCACAAAGGGTTCCAAGCATCAGGTGCAACCAGATTTAACACAGGTTTGCAGCCTGCGGGGATATTTCGGGCCCAGCAGATGCCGCTCCACTCTCTTGCTGTTCCTCTCCCATGGTGTCTATGCAGGTGGCTTTCACTGCACGTGGCACAGGTTCCTGAGGACTTGCTGCTAATGGGTTCTATAAACCAAATCGTGTTTGTATCACCCAACTACAAATTTTTGGTAAGTGATTTATCCTTCTTAAAAGTAAGTAACCACCCTGTGTTTCCATCCTCCAAGGCCTCTGCCCATACTTCTGCACAGGCAGAAATTGATGAAATTGTCAAGAATAAAGCATTACAGTCAAAGTCATCATTCTAGCTTCCAAATGGTGTATTTTAAAGGCTATTTGAAAGGGTGGGTGAGGAGTCAATAGTCTTAAGCCCTCTTGGCTGAGCTAAATGACTTTCTTCAGGATTTTCTAGGCATCTGCTATGTATATGGAAAGGTGAGGACACAAAGCTGGGCTAGTTGGCCTCAGATGTCAACTGCAAGGTGACACGGGCACAACATGGGTGCAAGGCAGCAGCAGCACGGGGCCGTGTAGTGGAGCGTAGGCCTGGAGAAGCTGTGCAGGAAGACACGGAGGGCACATCATCTTTGGCGTTGGCTGGATGAACAAATGTAGTGCAAACCAGGTTTTCTACTGGCTACTCAGCATGGAGCACAATGATACTGAGAAGACTGTTATCTAATATGATAGTAGCAACAGTCCCAAAGGCACCCAATGCAAACCAAGAGCCACCTCTTGTGTCAGGTTTCAGCTGGCATCTCTGGAAGATACTTGCTCTCAGGAAATGGAATGCAAGATTTCTAGTCCCAGCTGGCACTGCCACAAGGGGTGCAAATGGAGCAGGGTGAATAAGACTGTCCAACGGGAACACAAACAGAGCTGCAGGGAGGGCATTGGGCTGAAGGGAGGGCATTGGGCTGAAGGGAGGGCATTGGGCATCGGTTTTGACAGGAATGGAAAGAGGTTTGGCTCATCCTGCTCAAGTGGCAGAAGAGAGTTTTGTGGACTTTGCATCTCCCATGCCATGCACAGGCTCCTAGATCTCCTCCTTCCCCACCCCCCTGCCAAGGCCCAGCCTGGGGCCACTCATGGTGGGTGTGTAGAGGAAGAGCCATCTAGCATTCAGACTTTGTCCTTGGCCTCTGGTCACGGTGACTTGGCCACATAGTTTGGTTGGACCATCTATCTGTGGATTCATGCCAGAGCTGCAGCATGGTAGTGACATTTTGGTTCTTAACCCAAGTTGTACTTTGTTGTAAGTTTGCAGAAATTACTTATTTAAAAATGTGCAAATTCGAGAGTTGAAGCCTGAAGTCTACATAATTGAATGACTAGGATCCTGAGATGATTTAACAAGTGCACGTATTCACATTATCCTACTCACGGCACACATTATTTGGGCTTAATTTTTCTATTTCCTTGGCTTGTAATCTACTTTCCTTCCCATCAGATACACAGCAATTCTATTCTTCCAGGATCAGCTGTTTCATAGTCATCACCGTGACAGCAGAACTACATCCTTGTACTCATTTAATAACTATTTATCATCCACTATCTTCCCATTTTCAAAAAGGAGTAAGTTAAATGCTCCAGAAATTGGAAAAAATTGAAATTTGACCTTTATTAACTGGGTTAATTGTCAAAATCTGCTTGTAAAAAAAAATTAATGACCAAAAAGTGTAACTTTTGGAGTTTCAAAGATTAGGTTAATGTCCAAGGAAGTATAAACTTTGACCTTTTTGACACATGTCACAAGTAACATCTATCCTAATAAATTGCTACCTGTGGGCAATTATAAAGTTTCCGCTGCATCCAATCATGCAGTTTAATTGCTGCAGGAAATTCTGGCTTCCTTAGAGCTAGCCTGGAGAATTATTTCATATTTGTTTCAGGGAGGTACACTTGTTCGTTTGGAGTTCCAGACTTTGAAATGCTCATGGAGAGATTTGAGCTGCTTTGGCCATGGGCAGCTCAGGCAGTAAACAACCAATCTGTCACAGGTACAAAGTAGAAAGGGAACATGAGATCCTGTGCTCAGTATGGTCTGTTGCTGAATATGCACCTTCTCGTTTCCCTGTTTTGCCTAAGGAACAGTGAAGTAGATGCAGCTGCTGTGAGTGGGAACAGTCCACTGAGACCCCAAATGTGATGCAGTAGTGGCATCATTTTAGGAATGGCTATTTGGGAACCAGTATGGGGTGTGGGGAGACTGATCCTGCGCACCAGTCTTATAACAGGTTTCAAGTTAGGGAAAGGAAACAGAGACTTCACTGTGCTTATCAGGTCTCCCCAAAGCTAGGATGCCCAGGTGTCCTTACTGTGATATACCCACTCACTTGGAAGATCTCAGAATGTCAGAGAACTTGGCAATGTGCTGTCTAAAACTATGACCACCATCCTAAGCCTTCCCAAGCAGTAGCATCCTTTCACTTAAGTTGTGTGGGGGTGAAAAAAAGCAGAGATTCTCTAATCTTTGGTAATAGAAATGAACCTTTGTGAAGGAAAAAAAGCAAAGTTAGGCTAAGAGAGAATATACAGATATCCATGATTTTATACACTGTGGAGTTAGTGGCCCTGGACAGACTATTTTCCATTAGAACAGAAAACTGGAGAGGACACTGAGACCTGCCCCAATCAGCCTTTTCCAGCCTCCTGGATGGGCATGGTGTCATCCTCTTCCTCCATCAGCTCCTTGTTCACAGGTATCCTGTGTCACTCCCGGGTTGCAGCCCAGAGACTAGCACATACAAGTTACTGGAGTATCCAGTTGGATATTGGGTGGATCTATGGTTGTCACTGACCCAAAACATATTAAGGGTGAAAAACCTGGAACGAGACCATGTGGACATTGAGCCTCACTTTCCCATTGGCCAGGACAATGACTGGAGCTACATTTGTCATCTGGAAAACACGGCCTTTGCCATTTGCTTTAGTACCTGTGTGTGGGCAGGTGCTCACAGCTGTCTGATGCCCACTTGGATTTTGGTATTCTAAACTCCAGAGAAGACCAACTTGGTAGCCCCACCATAGCAAGAAGCACATTTCCTTTGGATGCCCCTTGCTCAGCTCCCTCCCCAGCCCTGCCAACTTCAGCTCAAAGGCGTACAGCTCCAGAAGGAGGCAACCTCTCTCGCCATCACAAAGTGAAGGTGGAGAACTGAGTTGCTTGGCTTTTGGCACTTTGAGAGCTCAACCTAGTTAACTTATGCAAAGTAGGCAGAACCCTCCCAGGTTCTGAGTCGAGTTGGTAGCTCTTGTTAATGCTGGTGGTGTGTCAGTCGCCAGCTCCCACAGCATCTCAACATGTGCTGGAGTGCATGGGCCCAGGTTGTACTCCACACTCCTCTCCACTCAGAGAGGAGCCCAGCCTGCAAACTAACACTATAGGCCTTAATGTAAAGCACCTTTGCTATTGCAGTCGAGAGCTGCAGCAGGCCAGGGCTTCGATTCCAGCACCTGCTTTTAAAGAGGAGGGGGCGAGGGGATACAGGCCATCTCTGTGCCCTTAATTTGATCCAGGCTGCTATTCAGCACAGGTCAGGCAATAAAATGCCATTTCCCTGTTTTCCTGATACAACCTTTCAAAAGCACTTATTCTGGTCCCTTTAAAATCCAAGCAGTATTGGGACTGAATTCCTGACTGTAATTATGAGTGACAGTGGCAGTCAGCATGGTATCAACACTTAAGTCATTAGATGACATAAGCCCAAAGCTACTTATTTTGACAAGTGCCAATGACCAGAATAAAACAAACTTTGTTTTTCACATTTTGTAAAATGAAATAGCAGGTTTCTCTAGCTACATTTTAGGATTCACTTGACAACATGTTCTGGTGCCAGTTAGAGTATTATTCCAAAATTAGGCCAGCTGAGGTGCACATGGTTCTAACTGGTATCTCTTGCTGTGACTTCAGTCGGTTGTCATTTGCATCGACATTTGAGGAGGATTTGTTTTGAGTTGCCTTGTAAAATTTACTTGAAAAACTCAGCCAAGACATTCAGAGGTGCCTGTTGGATGGTTGTTCACACAGAAATATATATAACATATATATACGAAATAAATTATTTTCAGACTTTACCTGTCAAGTCTGGATAGTGAACAGTGGATATGACAGTGGCATCCTGAACTGAGGCCACATGCTGAAGTCACAGGGCTGATGGGAATGTCACTGTCCCCAAAAACCCTGCCCTGTCACAGAATGTGATAAGTGCCTTTAGCTGAGCCAGTGCTTTGGTTCTTCAGTTTACAGACCTTACTCATTCAATATCCAAGGGAGCCAGTGCTGAATACCTACTAAGTTTCTGGTATCACTATCTATTTTTCAGATATAAAATCCATGGCTTTCACCAAGTGTGGTAGCACAAAATCTGCAATCCTAGCACTTGGGAGGCTGGGGCAGGAGGATTAAGAGTTCAAGGCCAGCCTGGGCTACATAATGAAACAAACTCCATCTTAAAAAAAAAAAAAAAAAAAAGGTTTGAGAAAGTTTTATATGTATGTATATACATGTCTGCAGAAACAAAACATCATTCATACACACAAGATATATTCACACACACACATATTGAATCTGGGCTCAGAACAGTGGCCCAAATGAGTAAGAGGAATTAAGAGATTACATTAAACATGTCCTCTCCAGAACAGAGTATGTTTGTAGTTCACCTGACTTTGGAGACTTTTGAAAGCTACCTGTTGTGCACCATGAGGTCCTGAACCCTAAAATGACTTTGCAGCATGTCTACAGCAAGCAATGGTTGCAAGCAATGGTGAGACCACAGGAATATTCCTTAGTTCAATACCGACTCTACCCGGGGGTACAGATTGGATCAAACTGCTCAAGTCCAAACAATGTGGAGGAAACTAACACCTCAACAAATGATAAATGTACTCAGGCATCCTACAAGCTACATCTGCCTAACTCCTTCACAGAGCTGGTCAGCAGGTCAGAGCTCCCAGCCCTGACTCTGCCTTTCCTAGGAAGAAGACCAAACTCCCACCAGCCGCCCTGTATGCAAGGCCCACCCAACGGAGACCTCAAAACTGATACTCTCCTGAAGCATCTGGTGTCTGTTGCTAGAAAAGCCTGCCTTGGGCAATCCCTGGGCTCTGAGAAACTCTGCTCCAGAGAAGACCTTCTATGAGGAAGGCCTGCTCTGCCTGTTATGCTCCGACCCTTAAGCACACAAGACTTGCACACTGTCCCACAAGCCCTGCTGAGCAGTGCCGGGAGAAGTTATGGAAGCAAAGGAGATCTCTATGGGAAAAGATCCAAGAAAATCAGAGAAATCTGAGTGAGAGATCAGGATGACTAGCTGATGGATGTGGCATGAGCATCAACAGGAAAAGATGGTCAGGCTGAGAGAAGGAAGCTGTGCCCTGCTATCTATATGGAGGAACAACATTTGGAGATACTGCAAAAGCCCAAAACAGTTTACAGTAAATCAAGAGAAGTAAAGCCAAAATGGTTCAAAATAATACCTAAAACACCGAAAAGAAATGTGTGTAAAACTGAGAAGACCTATTGACAGGAGGGGTACAATATATACAACAAAGCCTGAGAAACCAGAACTTAATATGAGACCCATCACTGAACTGATAGACAGGCTCAATGCTTCTGAGTGGAGAGTTCCTTCAATAATAAAATAACCAACTACATTATCATTCTAGCTGATAGTGTGAGGTTGATACTTAGACATGACCATCAGGTGTGACCTTGGATTCTGACAGATCCAACTCTTGCTGCAAGGGGAACTTAGAGCTCCCATTAGTGGGAGCTGGACAAAGACAACTCTTGAGACTGGGTTCAGAATTCCTGGATATGCAATATTGGCACAATGCTTGCCTCTGAGGAAGCATTTCTTCCTGTATGTGTGAAGAAGGATAACCATTACCGCCCCTTGACCATCTCCCCAGTGATTTGCCAATACACAGAGAAGCCTCTGGGTTGGGTAGGAGTGTTTCTTGCCTTTGAGATAGGAAATATGAGTTTTTTAATGTTGCCAAGAGTTTCTTTACAATGAGGTACTCTGCTAGATCCTTGAATATCCATCCCTGTCAGGTTTTTTTCCACACTGGCCACAGAGGAACAGGGTAAGTCGGGAACCTGACTGTGTGCCTAGGAGCTCCACATTGGAAGGAGCCCTTCTTGGTTGAAGAAATCAGTAATACAGTACTATCTTTTTCTTTTTCTTTTTCCCCTACTTTTTGTAATCACATTTTATTGCTAGGTAGAAAGATAATGTGAAATGAAAACATTTTATTTTATATAAATTAAAAGCATCTCTTCTGGCCCATGACCTAAAACATTCTGTGCTTGAAGAAAGAAAAGGAAGGAAGGAAGAGAGGAAGGTAAGGAGGAAGATGGGGGGAGGATGGAGGGAGAGAGAAGGAGGAGACTGTTAATATACTAGGAGTGGAGTTGGCGCAAGTGTGACTGAATTAAGGATCCCAACTCCATAATCCATGCTAAGGAGTCCTCAAACTCAGGCCTCCATGCATGTTTACTTTGGTTCTAAGGGACCCATAGTAATGGTGTTGAAGACAGCTAGTGATCACTAGCTCCCTTTTTCCCGCCTGGAGTTCCTTCACTATAGGATGGGACAATTCCACACTCTCCTCTTAGGGACCAGGGCTCCAGCAGGGCACTCAGGTACCAGTCTCTAGTGAGATTAACCTGGTGACCTGAACTCAACCCCTCCCTTGCTCCTCACTGCCCTCTCCCACCTTCTTTGCTTCGGAGCAAACCCCTCAAAGCCCAGCTACACCTCTCCACTGCTTTTGCCCTAAGTGCTGAAGCCTTCAGACACACTGCCAGATACGGTTATTTGTTCAATGTCTGCCTTAGCACCCCGAGAGCAGAAGGGCCTCTTGTGAGTTTCTAAATTACCCATGGAATCTAGCATCACACCAAGAACACAGTATTGCTAAGTTAAGGCCTGAAGATCCTGCAGCAATAGGCAGATGCTGCCTGCTCCTGCTGGCATAGCAGGGATGACTTTACTATCCCTAGTCCCACTAACATTTTCTGCCTCCAGGAGAGGCTCAGCTTTGGAAGACAGTAATGATGGCATTTACTGAATGCCTGCCACACACAGACCAGGTCGCATGTGCACTCTCCTTGGTCCTGCTAGTGCTCTCCAGACATAGGCAGGCACAAACGAGGCTCCCATCCTCAGCCCCGGGTGAGGGGTGAAGCAGGGCCAAGACAGAAGCAGTCCTGTGTGATCCACAATCTTTACTCTTAGCCTCCCCAATACTCAAATGGCAGTGACTTTTCCTATCCTGTCCAGAGCAACTGAGTGCCGCCTTCTGACAACAACCAGCAGAGTGGAGCATGCAGCTCAGAAGCTGCAATGCTGCCTGACCCTGGGCAGCTAACTCTGGGGCCTAGCTATGCCTTGGTGGAGACAAGAGTGAGTGGCTCTCTCCTTCCGGTGACAGTGCCTCAAATACATGAAGACTAAGAGTAAGGCTTCCTCTTCCCAGCCCAAGCATACCCAGATCCAGCAGGGCAGCTCCATTTAAATAACAAATTTGCTGGTGCATTTAAATACAACCTGAGTTACTCAAATTCAATTTACACACAGAACTTTAGGAATACATTACATAAGGTGCTGCTGATTAAAATAGTAGGGTGACCCTTAATGAGGTTACTGGATTCTACTCTATACTCATGTCAAACTGACATTTAAATAAAAGTGAGTCAAATTCTTGGGTCAGGTTATCAGTTATAGACTACTAAGCACACTCACTTTCTATATCATTAATAGCAGAAACACAGCACAACAAAAAGCTTCTCACCATAGCTCTGGTGACAGTCAGACACCTGGGCTTTCTGAAACTTACCCTGATCTCACCATGATTCTTTAGTCAGGACTATTCAGCTCTGTGCCCCAGTCACAGGCACTTCTTTGGTTAGGGGTTCTTATGCATCATGTGCATATTAACTACTATAAAAACATAAGTGAGTGATGATGTACAGAAAACCAAGTTCCTTGTTTTTAAGTGAAGACCTAATTCAACAAGACCTGTATACTGGGAACCTGGGGATATTTTTAATGTTTTAATGCATCTCTCAAAAAAAAATTAAATATGCTTAGTGGGCCTATTCTTGAAACCACTGGGGGGAGGGAGAAACTATCAACTGCAAGTGTGCATGACAAACTGGCTAGATTCTTAGGCTGGTGAAATCTAATGCTGACTATTTACACAATGACATACGGAGCTTAGGAAGCAGGCGTGGCACTTTCCCAGCAACTAGTCTCAACAGCCTCTTATCCAAAAGCATTAGAAAGAAAGTAAACTTTAAAATGATTTGAAAGAAAAGCCTATTTTCATGACAGATGGCAATAAGTGTCCTTCAATGCCAATTTAATCACTTTGCCTCAATTTTCAAATGCTTAAGTCCTAGTTCTCAGTGTCTGTGCAAGCAACACTATAGCTGCTGAATGGGATGGGGCAAAGAGGGCAACTAACACACACGTGGGTTCACCACCTTGAAGAGCAATTCTACCAACTCAGGGAAGTAGTACTCCTCAGCAGATACTCGTCTTACAGCATCAAGAAAGTTCTAGTCTTATGAAAGCCATTTTTATGTTACAAACATAGAGCTGTTTCACCTGGAAGCAAAACTTATATAATAATTTTTATAAATATAACTTGCATAGTCACTTTGTACTCCAGTGACTTACAGACAGGAGAAACAGTCTCTGATACTTTATTTAAGCAGAGGCTTTTGATAACTTACGAGGAATGGATGTCCTGATCCTCATCAAAGGAGACTTCAGGACTGGGTTGGAACCCTGACTTTCTCAGCTCCATCTCAACTTGAACCTTTTCCAGGCAACCATTTGAAAACTATCCCACCTTATGGTACTGTTTTACACTGGAACTATATATATGTTTTCAAAAATCATTTTTAATATTAGACTTAAAAACTTTAATCTAATGAGAAAATGTGTCTACAGGTAAAGTAGTGTGAAAACACTAATCTCCGAGGCTTCAACACCAGACTAGAAAACTACTCAAGGACCACGGGCTTTTTGCCTTTTGGAGACTAACATGCAAGTTGTGCCTGCTACTTCACATTTTTGGTAAAGCACCCCAGGTATAAGGCTGACATGAGAGCTAGCATCATACTGTCCTCCCACAGTAAGTTCAAAGTGCACATGCAGCAGCACATAGGAAGTCACGGTGCCAACACCAACAGACATCCCCAGCCTCACAGAGATGAAACTTGTCCTGGCATCCAAAGTGGCAGCTGAGTATAACATGCTAAGCCAGAGAAAGCCATGTCTTGCAGAGTTCCTTGTCCAAACCCTGAGTGGAGAACTCAGACATTTGTCTGGCACCTTCTCCAAGGGACCAGAAAGCATCAAAGGACACCTGTATCGCAGCAACGTTAACCAAATTGATGAGGGAGTAAATTACACAGCCTTTTTCAAATTAAGCAACATATTTAATAGAACATTAGAGAATATGTAGAAATTTGTGGTTAATGAAGACTGGCAATCACTAGCCTGAAAACTGGAAGTTTTCTGGGGATAGGTACTACTCTCTCCACTCCTCTCCCTGTGGGCCTGCTGCCTGCGCCCTCCCTGGAGCTCCCCTGGTGGCTAATGAGGGGCCCACTGCAGGCCTCTGGGCACCCTGGCAGCACTCATCAGCCTCTGTGCCTGGGGTAAACAAGGCCCATGACACAAGGTCAACATTCACAAAGTGCTCAGGAAGTAAGATGGTTTGCATAAAAGCTTCACTCAAAGGGCCTGTCCCACTCCAAAGAAAAGGAACAGACAAAAACATTAATCATATTTTCCTTTTAATAAGGGTTTTTACTCAAAAGAGTAGTTTTGAAAATCTCTAGCTTGTTGTGAAAACCAGAAAAGCCAGGGAGCTGCCTCACCTTGAACACCACTACGTAAAGCGTGGGCTGCTGTGTCTGCAAACTCTCCTTTGCCAATACTGGAAATCAAATGTGCCACTTTGAAATCAGAGCCAACATTAAAATTAGGAGAAGGACGCATGTCCTACTTGGATTTAAGGAAAAGGACAAGTTCTTAATACAGCGAAACAAAAACACAAAAAGTAAACAAATCTTTAGAAATCATTAGATACGTGTGTATATATATATATTTATATAATCAGGATTATTATCAACATTTAAAACTATTAAAAATAAGGTTGCCACCTTACCTTTTTGTTTGGTACTGGGGTATTATTTTTTTTTTTTAAGGAGGAAAGAAAGATTTCACCCAGACTCTAAATGCAGTTTCCTAACTTTAACCCTGCTTTCTGCTGTGCCATCTCCCACCTTCCACTGAACACTCAGAGTTCCACCATCAACTCTGCTGGCGGGAGGCAGAGCCAGCTTTCATTCTGCCGTCAAGAAGACTGCCTCACGAGAGCACAGCTGAGCGAGGAGCTGAATTCTTCCCCAGGAAGAAAACACAAGTGCCCACTACGGGTGTGCAGGATCTTCCACAGGCACCTCTTCCCCTTTGTTGCTATTAACTTGTTTGTTTTGCCTAGAAGCAAGCTGGCAATCTTAATCAAAAAGGGAAACTAGATCTTTAAAATAACTTAAAAAATCATTTTTATAGAAAGCAGCAAAAACATATTTTCCTCTCTGCAGAAAGAAAAATGTTAACAAGGAACACAGCGATGTAAGTGGACTGTTCAAAACTTCAGCTAAACTGGATTTCCCAACGGAGCGCGAGGCATCTCAGAGCTGCTCTTTCACTTTGTCAGTGCTATCTGAAGATTCTTTGGCATCTTCAATCACTCTTTTCCTTTCTTCTGGATTTAAGTTTTCGTTTTCGGACCTGGTCCCATTGGGGATAGAGTTTTCGCCATTGATGAGCCCGTTTTCGGCAACCTTAGCTTTACTGACAGCCTCCTTGAGGCTTAAGGCCTCCTGCCCACCCGTCTCCTCCTCGAGGTTTCTCAAGACCAGTGGGAGCCTTGAGTCCCCCACACCGCCCTCCAATAGCCCAAGGTCACTCTCCTCGTATTTGGGGAGCGGAACCCTCTCCTCCATGTGTTTGCGGTAATATTCCCGGCTGGCAGCTGCACTCTTCACTGCTTTTTCCAAAATCTCCTTTTCACCTAAGCGCAATTTAATGGCCATTGTTGCACGAACAGAAAGGTCATGGTTTTTCAAAACAGCCTTATCTTCCTGGAAAACAAAACAGAGCAGAATTAATAAGAAGTCTAAATCAACAAAGCTACAGTGATAGGCAGGTTAGCTGCAGGGACATGATGAGACTTAGGCTTCTAGAAGGTTCTAGAATTGACTGTGCAGGTGCTCGCATGACTGAACATTTGCATGGAAACTACACTTTGGGCTGTGAATCTTATTTTAGTAAGCTATACCCCATAAAACTATTGTAAAATGAAAAGATAACCTAAGTCAGAGGGGCCAACACAGGACAGCAAATCTCATTGGATTTAGTAGTCATCTTGACCCATTCCTGACACGGCCCCACATGGTACCTGGGTGAAAGGCACCAATGAATGAATGAAAAAGAAGTCTTTGAGCTAGTGGCTCAAAGTCAAACTTTGAAAGCAAAAATGTAAACTTAAGTGAAAACATATGAATTAGAAATTATAAAAAACATACATTTAAAAAAAATTTAATCTTTTCATCAGTAACTCTCCAATATGAATTTTTGGTAAGTATAAGTATGTTAAATAAAAAATATTAATATTGAATGAAAGATGTCAAATACACATTTTGATAAAAAATTAGAGTAAGTTACACTTAGGAAGGAATCACTCATTAAACATCTTTAAAAACATACAAATCCTCATTTATCAATCTAATTACCTCAATCGTTGTTTTATATGTTTTTAAAAGAAGCGAGGCTCTATCTTCAAGAAACGTCCAAAGTTTGACCTCATTGTCCCAGCTGACAGGAAATTCAGAGTTACCCAAGGTGAAGATTCTATCGATAGCGTTGTCTCCTAGCAAATGTTCTTTCAGCTCTTCTATAATAAATACAAACAGTAATCTGTTAGGAGGGAAAACAGCACTGCTTCTCACTTTAACAAGCAATCCACAGGAGAAAATCTCTCTTCCAACAATGCCATCTTTCAGCAGCTAAAAGCTCTCCCTGATCAATCAGCCAGGCCATTTCCAGACTCTCAAGACAAAGTTAGAGCTGAGTTTTAGCGAAGGAAAGAGGGAGATCTCCTTTGTTTGGAGGACAGCCTTGACTAAGCACTCTGTATATCACTGTTTTTCTGAGAGACACTGAGAGCCTTTAGATAGTTTCATAAGACACTGTCTGAAGACATTCCATGGCCACACACCCCTTTCTTTGATAACACCTTTCTGCTAGCCAAGGGCTCAGTCATGCCAACTGGGTCAAAAAAGACACTAAGATGTATGATGTAAATAGTAAAAATAAGCAAGAGTCACAACAACCCAGGGACCTTTCTGAACTTAAGGCTGATCTGTAGTTATTTATGGCATCTTATAGCAACTAAGCCACAGATGGAAAGAAACAAGAAAATGTAGGATAAAAATCTTAATGAAAAATGAGCCTCTCTCTCTCACTTGTCAAGAATTTAAGCAGGAATTACAAGTAAATGCAAGTGAACATCTCAATTACCTTCAAATATATTTAAGAAGAGGAAAGAACTCAGCAACTGCTCTGAGCATTTTATCTCCTGGGCACATTATCTCCAAAAGACCAAACATGCCCATCCTATTCATGCTCAAGAAATACATCCATGCTTCTTATGTAACTGTGAGACAGTATCTCTTTCAGAGCAAAATGCCCTACAGCTGTCACTATTTACAATTCAAATTGAGGAACTGTCACTGCCAGCAAACCAACTTTTATTAGTATTAGTTGGAGTAATTCAAAGAATACATCAATTGTCTTGACATGACAAATTGTCTTCCAGTGACTTGAGAGAAACTAAAGAGCATTAACAGACCTAAAATGATTCTTTTTTCTTTTTTAATTTTAAGGAAATAGATGTAATCTAATGCTCAAAAGAAGAGATTTACCCAGTTATATTTGCTAGCAAAAGAACATGATAAAATTCAGAACTTTTAGATTCTTGATTCTTCAGTTTAAATTTTTTGTATAAAGAGATGAAGGTCTTTTAAAAAGCCTCCTTGGATGTAGAAATTTCTTTTCAGAAGCCCAAAATGCTAAGTTATTACTGTCCCTCCTTCCTCAATCAGCTCCAGTTCTCTCCTTAAGAAGGGAAGTGGAAGGGCCAGGGCAGATCTTTCTCCTGCTTCTGCCCATGGTGAGGCTGGACTCAGTTCACATTACTGGAGAGATAAAACCTGCAAAATGGGAATAAGACTATGGAATTTTGTTTGCAATGTTATTTGCTCTAATAGGATGCCTGGTATTAAACATCTCCAAGGTAAAACAGATCAATTTTTTCTTTCTCCAAAACTACCACCTTTCCACTCTCCAAAATGCTTCAAGTAATTTTATCTTTAATCCAAACACCTTGCTTTAATTCTTTCATGAATTAAAAAAAAATCAACATCTCTTCTTTCTTGATACAATTTTTACCTTCGGTCATGCAGAATACTCGGAGAAAAGCCAGAAGTTGGGCAGAAATCGGCGGCTCCGTAAAATGCAAAGCGAAAACACTGGAACTGACAAGAGCAAGAAACAAGATCAGTCACCCTGACTTCCTCCAGAGTCATCTTCAAGGAAAGTTGAGCTGGTCCTATTGTAATACAGAAGGGCAAGTTTTGGTCCTTGTGACATGTGGGACCAGAGGGTCCTGCCAGGACACTAGCCACCTGTACTGGTATGCCTGCATCTAAGGGCCTTAATCTCAGGCAGCAAATTCACATTAAGAGAATTAAACATACCCATGGTTCTTAAAAAATGTGAACAATAATTTATGTTGAGTTCACATTTAAATCATTAATCAAATATTGACAAGCTCAATAAAAAAAAGGTCTGGATAATCCATTTTCATTAAGAATGGTTCCTCCATTCCCTGGAGGACTAATAAATCATAATTCTTGTCTTCTTTATCATTTTACACCTCAAATGCAAGAAAATCTTAAAGAATTTAACCAGAAATTTTTGAAATCACTGAGGATCATGACTTCATTATAGAAACTAATGGTGGCAAAGAATTAAATGAAACAAATTGATCCAGGTCATTAACCTTTTCAAGGTGAAAGACATTAATGACACCGAAGCACTTATTTAACTTAATGAGGACTGCAGGCCACATCCCCTGGAACTGTGAGTGTGCCCAGTCACATGATTCTGTCTATCTGGAAACACTGCTAAACCACCATGCATTAAAATGGTCCAAATGTGCTGTGTAACAGGGATAAAAGGATTAAGACAAACTACTATAGAGAAGTTTTATTAACACACCAATTAAACACTATGCAACTGGAAATACTGCAAATACCATAGGAAAGAGTCGACCAATTTATTTCTACGTACGTTGGGATGCCAGCGCGAGCCAAGACCTCAGCCTTCATGGCATAGAGCCTGTCACTTTTACTCACTCCAAGCTTTATTTTCACTCTGTCATGTGAATTATTGTCAAAGAAAAAGCCACTGTGGATCACAAACTCTGCATTTGACCGAGTGCCATAGAAAATGTAAATCTGAGATGCAATAAAGAAAAAATAAAGGAACATAAAACAAACTTAGCATGCATTCTTTATACAGAGCACAATACAGGATCAATTCTCATATATTTAATGCCACTTTACATCAATGAAACAGAACAGCTTTAAAATCACTACACACCTGTTTGGCACAGCAAGTGTAGCAAGGGTGAAGGTATGCAATTTTCCCAACTTTTCAAACTGTCTGAAAGGGGGAGAGGGCCATGTCAACTACCACTGGGCAGAAGGAGGCCCCAAGGGGCACTGACTAAGGTCTGATTAGGCCCTCCCAGGATGCCAAGACCCTGGGGTCCCTAGGAGTCTCTTCAAACCTTTTGCTCCTGCCCAGGACAGCCAAGCTACTCCTGTAGGACTGCATTGAGAATGCACCACACTTTCTCTCCTTTCAATACAGGAGAGTCCTTTCTGGAACAGAAGTTCAAAGCAACACCTGTCCAAAATCCATTCCTACCTCCTGTGTAATTCTGTACCTAACAGGAGGGTTTAGGAACTTTCCTGAAGAAAGAATAGATCAGCACTTTGTTAGACTGATTTGTTTCATTTTGTCTCAACTGGAACATCAGTGATGTACATGAGTTCCAGTTTTGTATGATCTGCTGGGTTTTGAAACTGTTAAAGAATGCAGGGATTTATAAATATGTATTTTAAAACTGATGGAAAATTTAACCCTGTCTACACCCAAACTATTAGATTAAAAATCACAGATTAAAGAAGACAGATGTTACGGTTCTTGGCTCCCTTATGTTTTTGTTACTTCAATTCTACTTCTTTTAAATACTGCCTCTTTATTAAGAATCAACATTTGACAGAAAGCAATGCCACAGAAAATAAAAAATTATTTTGCTGGGCGCTGGTGGCTCACACCTATAACCCTAGCTACTTGGGAGAGATCAGTAGGATTATAGTACAAGGCCAGTCAAGGCAAACAGTTACAAGACCCTATCTCGAAAAAACCCATCACACACACACACAAAAAAAATGGCTGGCAGAGTGGCTCAAGTGGTAGAGTGCCTGACTAGCAAGCCTGAGGCCCTGAGTTCAAACCCCAGTATTGCTCCCCTCCACAAAAAAACTGTTTTAGTGTAACAGTGTTACAAATATTAAGCCAACTGTGCAAATAACTACACTGAAATCTTGTTTCTATGTGAACCCAAATAACAATTCAAAGCACAGTGTGTGTATCAGAGCTTTAGGTCTTGAGATGTGCTTCAGAAAATAATCCTAAAGGTAAATGCCATATTTTCTTCCTAAATTCAATACCTTTTTTAAATGACTGGCACATTGATTCAGCACCCACTGGCTGGTCACATTCTGAGGTATACTGCATGAAACCTACCTGCTCTCCTGCCCGAAAATCCTGCAGAGCTACACATTCGCAGCGGTCGTCTTCCAGGTTATAGCCAGTCGTGATCTAGCCACGGGAGAGAGGAACAAAATAATAATGAAACAAACGCACCTCTACTTCACTCTATCATGAGGTTCTCTTTGCAACACAATGATAAAGGTTATCTAGAGGTACTTAAAAGGGTGCATCTGGAGGTTTTCTAAAACTGAGCAAAGAACTGTTGAGTATGTCAACCAATTCTAGTTACACCAGAGATCTGTATGGGAACTTACATACCTGAAACAAAGGAGGTACTCATGGAGAAAGACATTCACTTCTTGTTTTTAACCAAACACAATCCCTTATTACAAAATTGCTTCCTTTGAGTCCCATCTCCATGGCAATGAGTCCGAAGGTAAGAGCACCACAGGTGACAGGAGGCATGCGCCCACACCAGTCCTTATGCCTGTTCACTGGTGATGTGAGGGAGGAACGGTGTCTGGAGGACTCTCACTTACTTGCAAGTATTAATTTTATCTAATATTTAGTCATGAAGAAATCAAAGTGGGACCTGGGGATGGCAGTGGTCTAGCACGCACAATACAAATACTCTCTCTCTCTCTCTAAGTGGGTCTTCCATTGGACACAAAAATCAGGGAACAAGAAAAACTTTCTGAATTATGCTTATATTTATTCTGAAATAAGAGAAATTAAAACTTTCAGGTAAGCAAATGCAAAATAAAATAACATAGTTGTTTCTTATTCCGTCTTTCTGCTGAAATATGTGACAATTTCTAAGCCTGTACGACACAGAAAATCCTCTAATCAAATTATGTCTCCCTCAACCTCTTATTGTCTTGATGAGAGCCCAGATATCATGGTCTGTGCATATCAGTTACAGAAAGGGCTGCACTTTTGGCATGTATGGCTATGGTTCTTATTCTTTCTTGTCCAGCTTATTATTTGCAAGACCCTTCCAATTGGTCCCAGCTCCAATACTCCTGGTTCTTCTGCATCACTAATGGGACAGGGTTGACCCCTGGATCGCTTCACTCTGCCTTCAGAAAAAAAATCCTGAGCAAAGCCAAATTCCCAGGAGACCCACACCTTCCCTCAGCCTTAGGACATGCCACGCCAGGCCACCCCGGCCACTGTCCTGGTTCCCTCCAGCCTAAAGCTACCTTCCTTGCACTCCTGCTTTGCCTTGGAAGTTCAGCAGAGACCTGGCTTCTTTAGAAAGGCCTCCCCTCATCCCGTTTCCTTTATACCTCTAAGACCTCATCCTACCTCTTCCCTGGTATATCTGTATACTCGTCTCCCTGCCAGCCAGGAGGGCAGGATTTCCCTTTAAATCAGGTTCCCCAGTGCTTGGCACATAGTACCTACTACCTGACACTACCTTCAAGAAGATTCACTTGGGGCATGAACCCCCAGGGGATGAAGCAGGGCCCCAATTCACAGTAAATGCTCTTTCTCAAGTGTCCCATCCCTCTGAGCAGTCTTCACCCTCCTAGAACTATGTGAATACTCACTGACTTCTTTGGAAACACTCATTTTATCCTGGAGAATCAAAGACTGAAGACAGTTACTTGTTAATATAGGTATTAACCTGTGTCCAAAACAGCATGACTTTTGACCCTTGCACATATTATTTTGGACAGAAGACCAGATAACACTTATATCTCAACCTAGCATGGTTTGTAAGCCATATGTCTAGAAGCCCTTCATGCTTCTGGTCTACAAAGACTAATGAGAAACAAGTGATGAAAAACAAAGCAACCCAAGGGGTTTAGAACATTTTCACTCATAACACTTGACTCAGATTCAAATCAGTTCCATGAAGCTCCTGCCCAATGGCTGATTCACTGCTCTGACCCCAAAACATCGCCTCGATAGCAAATGTAGGATGAGGAATTGCCCTGTGTTGTGAACTCCCAGCAGGAAAAGCTGGATGCTCCCTGGCTGTTAGGAAGGGACCTGCCAATAGCACAAACAGGAGGGAGGGACATTAGGGAACAAGGGAAGCCAGAAAGGAATGCAGTTCTCTCTGTGGAGGAGAACAGGCATTGCCCACTCTTGGTAATGTCAGAAACCATCAGAGCTTAAGACCTATCTTAATGTGTCCACACCAACACTCATATAAATGTGACAGGCCTTGTCCGTTCTGTCACCTTTCTCAGCAAGGATCACAGTTGGAGGTTGAGTATGTCAATTTTCTATGTGGCACTGCCAAACACATTCTCAAGGTTCTATCAAAAATTCATCTCATAGCCTACAGAATGGGAAGAAATCTTTGCCACCTACTCATCTGTTGGGGACTAATATCCAAAATATATAATGAATTCAAAATATTTAAACACCCAAAGAATAAATAATCCAATCAATAAACGGGCAAATGAATTGAACAGACAATTCTCAATAAACTTCCCATAAATACATGAAAAAATGATCAACACTGTTAGCCATCAGGGAAAGGCAAATCAAAACTACACTGAGATTTCATCTCACCCCAGTCAGAACAGCGGTCATCAAGAAAACAAACAACAACAAACCTGGTAGGGAGGTAGGGAAGAATGAACTCTTACGTGCTGCTGGTGGAAATTTAAGTTAGTGCAGCCACTGTGGAAATCGTTATGGAGGTTCTTCAAAAAAACTAGAGTGGTAGAGCTATACCACTCTTGGGTATAGATTCAAAGTAACCCAAGCCAACATACAATAGAGATTATCGGCACACCCATGTTTACTGCAGCACTAGTCACAATAGCCAAGATATGGAATCAGCCTAGGTGCCCATCAACAGATGAATGAATAAAGAAAATGTGGTAGATATACACAGTGGAGTATTATTTTGAGCCATAAAGAAGAAAAAAATTATGTCATTTTTATGCATATTATGTATGGAACTGGAGATTATCATGTTAAGTAAAATGAGCCAGACTCAGAAAGACAAATCTTGCATGTTTTTTTCATATGCAAAATCTAGATTTAAAAAAAAAAGATATAAAAGTACAAGGGAGACTATTTGGGAAGAGGAAGGGGACCCGTAAGAGATGGGGTAAGAGAATACAAAAAGGGTAGTGTTGGATAAATATGATTGATGTACATTATATACATGAATGAAAATGCCATAATGAAACCCATTGTTTTATACAATAAAAGAAGAGTAACTATCTCAGTGCAAGAAGCTCCAGGCCAAAGCCAGGGAAAGCCCCCATTTCACTCAAGGCAGGTTTCTAAGACTGGCAGAGCAGCACACTACCAGGGTGTGCATTCTTAGCTCTACTCTCCTTGGGAACACCGTCTGCAATTTATGAGAGCAGCAGAGGCAACCAGAAGACTTTCTTAGGACCCTACTCAGCAAAGGCCTTCTACAGAAGCCCTGGAAATCTGGAACACACAGCCAACAAGCATCCCTAACTCCATGGTCACAGAAAGAGATGCTGAATGGTCAGGGAGCTGGTCCAGGTGCCTCCAGGCTCTGTTACCATCTCCTCACCCAGCTCTGTGTGATATGTGACACATAATATACTTGCCCAGCTAACTCCATTCTACAAATATTTAAGTGCCCACTCCACGCCAGGCCCTACACTGGGCCCTGGGAAAATAGTATGAAAAAGCCTCTGTCCCTGCCCATGGGGAAAGTCTAGCAGGGGACATGGGTGTGCTCTTGCATGGCTCCCTGGGTGCCTTGAGTTCCTGGTGGAAGAGAGGGGTATACAGGACATTGCAGTACACAGGTGATTTTGGAGAAGAGGGCACACTCAGCAGGGCACCAGTGCACACCAGGGAGGGTGGCATATGACTGTTATCTGCACTTGGCTTTGTAACTCATGTAGACATGAGAACCAGGCCTGCAGCTGTATTCCAGGTTAGTTTACCTGCTAAACAGTAATATAGGAAAAAGAGCATGATACCCAACCCCCTCAAGGTATAAACAGAAGAGTGTAGACCATTTTGATTTTCTTCTTTTCTGTTTTTCAAATTTCTTCATGTGTGCATCATATTATTTTCATTATTGTAGGGAATAAGGAATGAGGTAATACATGCTCATTAAATAAAAGTTGAGAAATAAAGAGGAAAAACAGAAAGAAGAAAAAGATCATAATCTTGCCAACATTTCAGTTTTTTTCTTTCTGGTCTTTTTTCCTAAGCATGGGAATGTATGTTTGACATCCACTTATTCACCACTCATGAACTCATTCGAAATACAGCAGGTGTTGGGATGTGCCGAGGCACTGGGACATGCGTAAGACAAAAGACATCATCCTGCCTTCACAGACTTTCCATCCTAACTGGGGGGAGGTGGTAAACCAACAACAAACAAAATAATAGGCGGGAACATAACATAGAGACAATGTAGGAATACACTAGGACAGGAGGGAGCACTCATAGGACAGGAAATGTGCCTAGTTTACAAAGGGTACTCAGGGTAGCTTCATTTGAGGGCAACTGTTAAGTTCCACATACAGCTGAAAAATGAGTGTCACATGTAGAAGCAATAGTAGGGGCCAAGGCCCTAGGATAAGTGGCTCTGGTATCCAATGAGAAAAGGAAGCCAGAGGTGGGTCAGACCTGTACATGTTGACGGTACAGTGGGGACAGACTGTGCAGGGGACCTCACCCATTATTGTAAAAACTGGGCTTTTACTTTGAGACTAGGATCTAAGTGTTTTAGATTTCTCAATGCACAAAGACCTGTTCAATTCTGCTTAATTTGGAGATATCCTTCCACCCTGACTGGTAGAACACACACCTGTTATACTGGAACCACAACGGTGGCCTGTAAACCATGTAGTCGCATCCTTCTCATGTAAACCGAACAACTGCAAGGAAGGAGAGCTGCTGCATATATGAATTTTGAACAGCTAATGCAAGCTTTAAAGGCATTTTACTTCCTACAGCCTACTGCTGTGCCTTACAGCCTTTTCTAAACCTGTCTCTCCAAGTGTCTAGGACTTTGCTCCCATTCACTAGCATCCCTGGTCTGGGTTGCTGGCCTCATCCTATTGTGCTCTGGAATTACTGATACAGATGGGACTACTCCATTCTGCCATAGCCAGGGTTTGGGGACACTTTTCAAAGAAGACAGTGTTTCTGGATTATAACTTTCTAGACTCCCTCAGTGAGAGTCAGGACAAGCTGGCAAGATGATTGTCGGCACAGACGCACACAAAAAAGAGAAGCTCTTGCTTGAAAAGCCAAGCCTCAATTTCAAGTACTTTATTTTTAAAGAAAGATTAACTGTTAATATGCTAGTATGATATACAACTTTATAGTGTTGAAATAGAATTTCTCATGAAGTCTCAGGACAGCAACGGGAAACAGTTCAACAAAGGTGTAGCAGAATGTTGGGAGAATGACCACTGCAGGAAAACGTGATGGCTTCCTGAAGAAACCTTCTGAAAGCCTGCAGCATTTTGGCCAGGTCTGCAGTAAGTTACAGACTACACAAAATGAAATTAGGGAAAAAAACAGCAAGAGTTGTTATCTGTCCATTATTTTAGTTTGAGATAAACCAAGAAAGAGAATAGCTTTATCCCACTGGCAGGGAAACAAAACCAAAACTGCCTGCCTCCGAATGTGTGAGGTGCCATCAGCAGCCAAAGGACAGGAGCAGACAGAGCTGAGCCAGGCCACAGCACTGGCACCAGGTTGCAGGAGGCCGGATGGGAAGGGCAGGGAGCTTCTTGGTTCACTAGAAACTTGTATGTTCTCTAATTTTTTTGTTTGTTTATGATAAAGCATGTATTCTCTTTTTAACTTTAGAAATAAAAACATAAACTTTAATGACCAGTAGAGTTTGGGAACCAACAATCTAGTCCAAAAAGAAAAGAAAAATACTAGAGCCACATATTAAAATCTTTTTGAAAAAAAAAAATTAAACTTTAGGCTTATGATTAGTTAAGAAAATCTCCAAAGGAAAAAAAACGAACAAAGAATGTAAAATTATACTCATTAATGAAAACATAAAACACGTTACTATTTCTTAATACTGCTAATTAAATTAAGCATATCTAAATTAAGGACAAAAGGTAATTATAAAGTAGAACTATTCTTTCTTGCTATAATTTAAATACTTTTAAGATTCCAGAGAATAATTGTCACTAGACCTCCCCAAATTAGCACAGAGATATTCTATTTTAAGTGTTTGGCGCACCATACGTGTGTTCTGGTCATTTTATGGGATTAGATGTGAAATAATCATTTACGGCACTTCTTTAATCTATTTATAATGCTGCTAATGATAACAAAGAATACTGACATCAAAATGACAACAAAGAAGAGGAGAACAAAAACCAACCAAGCCAGTAGACTAGTATGATGCTTAAAATTTCAAAATTATCTGTAATTTATCACCTCTCTATCTACAACTATCAGGAAATCTTTCTCAGCACAGAGATAGCTTCAATCTAGGCTGTTACTTGGAACCCACACTGTGCTGAGAAACAGAGGGAATGCATCCTCCTCTCCTGGAGGAATTAACAATTATAAGACTTCCTATTTGTTCACATCAACCCAGTGATACCAACTCCTGCATTCAACACCAGGCTCCTGAACAAAGCAGGTGAATCCACACAGCAAAGTGCTGTGAGCAGCAAGCAAAAGTGTCTAACTAGAAAGGAGTTGGCAAAGAAAAAGAAAAGGATCATAAAAGAGAAACAAGAAAGAAAAAATATTTTCTTCAATAAATCAGACCTTTAAAAGAATAAGAAACAAAAACTTTCTTTTTACCTGTGATCCAATAAGATTAAGAAATTAATGTCTTAGTACACAAATACTATTCACTGTGGTTTTTGAAAGTGGTATAATATTCAAGTTCTCAGTACAGAGTTAACACAGTGGAAGATAAAAACCAGCTTCTACTTGAGGGAGTCAGGAGGGGGAGGGGCAGCATTTTGTTTGCCCCTCTTGGCAGAAGGAAGGTGAGTGGAATGCCCACTGGGGAGCTCGGCCCCAGCTTCCCAGACTCAACCCAGGCAAGATTATTACCAGGCCATTGGTGTGATTACACATATCCCATAAAGGAATCAGGGCCAGAGTCACCCGGGAACCATCCTCTGTGGGAATCTGGTTTTGCCGTGTCATGACAGAAGAGACTGCCCACCTGTAATAAGAAGAAAAAAAAAAAAAATGAGTTAAGATTGAAACACTTAAAAGTCAACTAGTAAGAAATAACTCAACCAGAAATTAGGTTCCTCTGATCACTAACAAATTTTCAAACCCTTTTTCGTCATTTAAGACAAACCTGAGGGCTGCAGAGAGGCAAGGCAATGACAGAAAAGGAGAGCTGAGAAAAGCAGAGTGAATGACTAGGAAGGACAGGGGAGAGAGCCAGGAGCCAGCGGAGGGCTCAGGCTCTTCAATGGGTCTGGGTTGTCAAAATGACAAAACCTCCCTCCCCCCAAACTGGCTCCCTCTTTTACTAAAAATGCTGACTCTGCACCTACTTTAAGCCTCAGTGAAAAGCAGATGATGTAACTCCTTTTAATCAGACACTCTCTAAGAATTGTATAAAATGTGGACATCATTTTTAATTATATTGAATTAACTCTTTTTGTTCAAAAGGAATCAGTAGCTCACACGCACATAATCTATTTCAAAGTGGGGAAAAAACCCTCTAGCACCAGCCAGCAGTGATGTTAACACCAAGTTCCCTTTGGCCACCTCAGTCAATCCCCTACCATTCCAGGGTGACAGCACTGTCTTGATAGCCATGAATGCTGAGGCTTATCCAAACTGCCTGCTCTCACTCTGAGACCACCTCTGTTTCCATGCTTCCGATGGTCACAGCAGGTCACTTACTGAAGCCCTGCCCCACTCCCAGGACCCCCCATTCTCTTAGAAACTACCCACCTACTGCCCATCCACACACCAACCTGTAGTCCTCGTAAGTGAAAGAATCCTTCAAGGGCAGTTTGCTGGCATGAGGATGGGTCTGGGAGTGAGAAATTTTAGAAAGCAGAGGTGAAAAGAGAAAAAGGGAAAACAGAAATCAGTCAGCAGAATTTCATTATTTAGCTGCCTAACAGATCCTAACAAGAGCCAAATGAAGCAGGAGGCGTCCAGCCGAGCTACTGAGGGATCATCATGCTATTATGCCCTCATACATCACTGTCAACTTAATTTGTTGTGCCCAGCAACTGCCATAAATCTGCTCCTTCACATTTCGATCCTAGAACCCACAGATACCGCACAAAATACAATTTAAGGAGGACCAACTTCACCAAGGCAGGCACGCCCACGCTCTGAGCATCTGCTCCAAGCAGAAACACAGTTTGCCAAGTGAAGAGCCCATTCCAGCCTCTCTCAGGGTCTGAGGCCATGATATCTGCATGGGCCTTGGGAATACATTTCAGCCCTCTCCCTGTATTGATAAAAGGCACAATTACAGGAACTCTAATAACTCAAAGTTCTCTCTCTGATCTCTGACTTCCATCATTTATTTGATGGGAATCAACCATGTATAAATAAATCATATATAGGACAAATGTGGATCAAGTACAGAAAATTAAGAAAAGTACAGTTAATGAGATTACAAAATAAATCTTACAAACAAGTAAGATAAAGATAAAACAGAAATCAGTATATTTTAAAATGTACTACTTTTTCTGGACAAAAGAACATTTGGTAAAAATATCCAAAACTTCACACTTGGAAGAAAATTTTTTATGTTTCATATTCTCTCTTCACAATGCCGCCCTCCCCAACCTTTTAAGCACTTAGAAACTTTGTCTCAATTAAGAAATTAAAAGATGTAACAGTATAATTTTAATCTTCAGTTTCAATTACAGCCTGATAGACAGATTGCAGTAAGTGATCAAATGAACAAATGGTTATTTCTGAGATACACATGAAATTCTGTGCAGCCATGTCTTTGCACCACTGTTAATGCACGCGTTCCGTGCAGCCTGCAGTTTTTACTCTTGACGCATTGGCATCACAAGTGCACTGTAATTTATCATCGCTCACTGTAATGTACTCGCTGGCACCATATGCAGGACAGTAGGGGATGAGGTAAAAGTGGCTCAAACCGTAAATCAATTAGAAAACAAAAGCTTGTGCTCAGTACGCAATTTTAGGCAAATTATATATTACAAAAGGCTGCCAATTGGGTGTTAGCTCCCAGGTGCCTGCTTCTCCCCTCTTCTTAGGCCAGTTTTAACCCTTTGAAAGAAAAATTAAAATGTGAAAATAATCTTTAATCTTTAAAATGCATTACAAGCATGCTGGTACATGCCTGTAATCCTAGTACTCCAGAGACTGAGAGGATCAAGAGTTTGAAGCCACCCTGGGCTGCATACTGAGATCCTGTCTCAAAAAATAAAATAAAATTCATGTTTGTACAAGCAAAGTAAAATTAAAGAAGATACATTTTCAGGCAACATATAAAATAGTATCTTGCAAGCCCAGGGGCATTTTCTATCTGACATAGGAAGATGAGGAAACCGTAGCTCTGGGGAGGGAAAAAAATCAGTTAATAAGGTTAGCTATAGCAAAGATTTGAGAGCCAGAGGACTGACACTCCTCCCGTCTTTCCTCTGTGACAAGTGAAGTGTGAGGCTGTGCTCTCAGAGTCCTAGGCATGTTTTCCATTTAATGATTACAGTCTAGTAAGACAGGGTTCAGGCTTTTCCTTCAAAAGTACAAATCAGCAAACAAGGACCTCGTCTCCTTATGATGCTAGTCTGATCACAAATTACCACCCAAAAACTTCAACTGTAAAGAAAAGGAACTCCATTCCTTTTGTTTAAAACAAAATGAAATTTCACATTATCTGATCTACTGGGAATTTTGCACATCCCAGATGTCTCTTTCCAACATCTAAGAGGTGGTCAATGTTGTTATTTTTAAATATTTTAACCCATTTCAACTATGGAATTTACTATGGTATTTTGAAAGTTGGTAAATTCCTATGTTGAATCCCATAAATACTAAGAATTTAACACCCTCCCCCTCAAAGAATGATTTATTAAATAGGAAAAGAGATGACAATTTAAGATTAGAAAGCTAAATCTCAAAATGCCTCAGGAAAAATCTTCCAACACTGTTTATCTTTAAACAGTGTTGGACTCTACAAAATTACGAAGCATGGGGGACCTCCTGAGAGACCAGAGATGGAAGACTGGTTGTCACAATGTGCCCTTTGCTATGATCTGCATCCCTCCCTCCCTCCCTTCCTTCCTTTCTCCTTTTTGGTAATACTGGGGTTTGAACTTACAGCCTCATGCTTGCTAGGCATGATCACTTGACCCATGACTCCAGCCCTTTTCACTTTAGTTACTTTTCAGATAGTCTTTAGACTGGACTCAGATCCACCTTCCTATGCTTCCCAGTTACCACACCCAGCTGTTTATTGAGATGGGGTCTCACTAGCCTCCCTCCCAAACCACCCCCACCTCAAACTTCAATCTGGATTTCCACCTCCCAAGTAGCTGGAATTACAAACATGTACCATCACACAGGTCCCAAATTTACATACATTTCTAACTCAACCTCTAAGTTCATGTTCACAGTCTTGATGCGGTCATTAAAAAAAAAAAAAAAAACTCAAGGAAAAAATGGGTAAATACATTTTTCAGATTGAATTTGGCTATTATTTTGGCTATTTGGTTATACAATATTGGCAAAAGCTGTTAGAAATAGTTGTTCTTTAAAAAACAGGGTGTGCCTACTGCACGAAATTCTGGTAGAAAAGCTATTCTGCCTCTGACACATGCACTTAACAGTTACATTGAAGCAAAATGTGACAGTGAAAGTAACTTCCACTGCAGCAGGGCTCTCACCACTATGACACCAGCGCCACCTCCTGGCAGTACTGGGAGACTGGGTGCCAGCCAGGAGTTTTAGAGTTGCTCCCAGAGCAAAGCTTCTAACAGCAACTTACTGTAAACCAAAACTGGGTTTATCTAAAATGGCCACTGTTTCAGCTTAGACCTATCCTACACCTAAAATTATTAAAAAATGATCTTTAAACATTCAAATATCATCTAGGGCTAGTGGAGTCGCTCAAGCGGCAGAATGCCTGCCTCTCAAGCATGAGGCCCAGAGTTCAAACCCCAGTACTGCCAAAAAAAAAAAAAAAATTCATCTATGAAAAATATTTTAATGTTGAAAATAAATGCTTCTGCTTATTCTGAAAAAATGAAAAAGGATAAGATGAATGTCCATTCCAAATAATTCTCACTTAAAATCTGGACAGAATGATTTAAAAAACCAAAACAAGCATTTCCCCTATTTCCAAGTTAAGGTTTAAGAACATATTCCAAAAATTAGATAAATTTGAAACTACTTGAAAGTTTTCAAAATGTCTTGGATGAAAGTATTTAACCTCTTGCCAAACAGAAAGGTACAACATCACAGCCTTTTGTCAACACAAGACACTGCTAACCTGTGCTTAGAAAGTAAAAATGTAACATTAAAACAGAAACCTTACTCTTGGTGACCAGCTGATTTTAGCTGGGACTGTAGCTCCCAAGACATAGATATATATGGGATGGCTGAGAATCATCCCCAAATAGCTTCATCTAGCCACTGTCAGAAAGATGACAGTGATGGTGCCACTACGGCACTGGGGCCCAAAAGGAACAGAGGAGGCCAAATTACTAACTGACCCCTCCAAGCCCTACTTAACACAGGTTCAAAAACTAGGCACAGTATTTGTTCTGCATTTTTAAGTGGTTGATGTTTCTGCCCTCATGAGAGTAATAAATGTTTGCAGCTGGGGAAGTGAACGCCTGCTGGAGCTCAAGATCAGACTGCAAGCAGTGAAAAGCTTGCTTTTAAAAGTGGTTCTGGACCCTTATGCAAAGCCAGTGGGCCAGTAGCATGCTTTTCCCACCCAGGAGGCCTTCCTTGTGAGATACAATAATATTGTGCCTACTATAAAATAATCACTATGCTTGGGAAAGATTAATATCTAAAATTGTTTGTTTGGCTTCAATAAAAAGAAGCAATATTGCTAAATATGTAAGTATGACATTTTGAAGAATTTACCATATTGCATGGGTCTGGTAGCGATGCTTAAGGAAATTAAAAAGCACTACAGTCAGCATATTTGATCCTTATTAAAGTTCTATCTTAAACTATCACTCACATAAAACAAAAATAAACCAAGAAGAAATTTAAATAAAACCTATGGATTGTAAGTGTTTGAAGATGAAAAAATGAACGATATTCTGGATTTAAAAAATTGATTTAGCATGCAGCTTCTCTTTATAGTCCCTTGATAAAAATGAAATCTCTCTAACAAACACTTAATAAAACCTGTCAATATCTCTGGAAAGAAAAATGACACAAATGCATTAAGTATTAAATACCCTTGGAAAAAGTCACATATTCCATGAATTTTTGATGTACTATCTTGACATTAATGTAAAACCTTGATATTTATAATTGACAGATATTTAATAAAGTATAAAAGAAGATGGCTGCTGCGCAGCATGCAAATTTTCCAGGCTGATCAGCGACGAGAGATACAGGCGTGCACTTACACTAAACAAACAGCTAATATGTGTCACACAAATCAGCTGTAGTCTTATTTTAAGCTCATACAACAAACCTTTGTGGAGAACCAAAATAAGCAGAATTTATTATTATGTGAATTCCTAATCCAGAAACACCTAGAATGTGAAGCAGCTTTGAAACATTAACAGCTTTGCACGGAAACAAAATACATTTAAGTCAAGGGTGTTTTTGTTTTTACCAATGAGAAATAAGCATTTAAAAATAAAGAAAAGTACTTTCATGAATACATGGAGAGGTATTTCCTAACCTAATTCTTATAGAGAACAACTTTGACCTAAAGAAGGAGCCAAGGCTCTGAAGAAAAGGAGGAGTAGAACACACAGGGCTTGTAAGACACAAGCACTTGCAACACTGGACCCTCGCTTTTCTAAAGAATGCCTCTCTATCTATACCGATGAATGTGAGGAAATCAAGTTGAACATATAAAACAGTCACCTTCAACGAGCCATTCCAATATGCTAAAGGTTTGTTCAGTTTATAAAATGACTCCTAAATATTATATTTTAAAGAATTCATGTTCTGCTATAATACATAATCAATTATTAATTTTCAAAATACATATGATAGTTCACTGCTCAACATGAATGACAAAACAGATCTTAAAAGCTGTACCTAATTGTTCTGATTTTTTTTAAAAATTAAAGCTATAGTATAATTTTTCTAACTAAAATACATGATGCAAGCACTCTTACCACTTGAACCACACCCTGTCTTTTTTTTTTTTTTTTTTTTTTTTTTGTCTTTTGCTTTAGTTATTTTTCAGGTAAGCCAGGCCAACCTGGATTGTGACCCTCCCATCCTCTTATCTATGCCTCTCTAGCTGGGTCCACAGGCATGTATCACCACACCCCGCTTGTTAGTTGACATGTGGTTTTTGAAATCTTCCCAATCTCCACCTCCCAAGTAGCTAGGATTACAAGTGAACCACAGTGCCAGGCCCTAAAGTACATGTATTTGTATTGTATTACTTCTTTTTTCTTTCTTTTTTTTTTTGTTGTTGTTTTTGTTGTTGTGCTAGGTGGCGGTACATTGTGGCATTCACAAAAGTTCTTACAATGTATCAAATGTATCAACCCCTCCGTTGCTCTCCTTTATCCCCCTTACCTCCTGCATTACTTCTTAAGCATATAGTAAAAGGGACAGTTGGGTTGATTTGCTATGAACAGATACAACTGGCTCCAGTGATTGTCCCATTTTGCTTACTTCTGTGAGGATGAAATCAGCCACAGAATGTCACACATGGACTCTGGGGAGGATACAGTCATAGACACTTCAGAACTGCCACCCTTTCACATGGCTGAGAGACCTCCGAGGGCTTCCTGTGTAGGCTGCCTGTGGCATCTTCCCCAAGCTCACTGTGGATACTGCTGCCTCAGCAAATGCTATGTTCTTGCAACCTGAGGAGAAAGAACCCCATGGACCCATCCTGTAGGCCTGAGAGATCCCTCTTCCTCTTCAGCAAGAAAAAGGGCTAGAGCAAAGCGAACAAGGGATTTACCCTGAGGGAAACAGAATGAAGGAAAAATGCAAGGAGGGAAACAGAAGGAAGGAAGATGAATACTGGAAAGAGAGCAGGGAGGAAAGAAAGAGTCTGCTCTTCTCTATCCCCAAATGCAGGCTAACTGGAAGCCAATTTCTAGGAGGGCAACTGACCCTTTTGCCTGTATTTTATTTCCTAAGTGAATATAGCACAGTTTAACACAAAGACAAATTATAAACTATCCATGAATGTAAAACTCAGTGGTATGACCATAAATCAGAATCAAAGCATGATTCATATATTTAGCTCTTGAGGGGGAAAAAATCAATTTTTAAGACTTTTATTTTTAAACACAGATTATATCCAATTCTTTGGGGAATTTTTCATCATAAAGTTCTTTGAATTCACTCAATATAATCAAATAAAAATTTAACTGCATCAATACACATTTCATTAGGACCTTCTGCTTTTCACACACACACACACACACACAATTCTTCTGTAGCAAACATGTATTACCTTATAATAAAAGTGAGATTAGTAGAGAAATAGTACTATTATTACATTTGTGAAATTACTTTTAATATGACTGAATTTATAATCTACATGGTTTAAATTTAATTGTAATTTGTTGAAACACTGCAAAAAATATGCTTCTGTAATATTTTTATTAGTTACCATTTGTATACACCTGAAGAATGCCAATCGACTATGAGCCAAATTCAGTGGTAATCAGTTAACATTTTTGACTATCAATCATTTATTCACTCAACAAATATTTACTGACTCGAAAGAAAAAAGTTGAAAGTAGGTTAACAGTAGAAATTCGCTCATCACAGCAAATACTTTTATTCGTTGAGTGCCTCTGACTGGTACAGCAAGAGACAGAACATCCTCAGGGGGTTACTGCCCAGTGGCAAAGTCAGAGGATTAACTAAAAAAAAAAGAAAGAAAGAAAAGTTCCAATCCTCCTTCTGCAGGGTACCTTCTCCAACTAACCAGGTTCCTCTTCTCCGAGCCCTCCCACCCCATTCAGTCTATCACCTGTGAAGCGTGTGTGTTCTAGGCACTTAATGACATTTCTTTCTCCAATAGGTGAGCTCAGCAAGGCAGGGACATGTCTTTGGCCACTAGCGAGTCCCCAGCACCTCATATGGTGCCTCATTGAAAGACATCCTCTCTCAGAAAGGAAAGACTTCTGCCTCTTCCTGTACAGTGGAGGACAGCTGCAACCTGGTGAACCTGAGAAACTACCTACCAGGTGATTGTAAGTGCCTAAGTAACAGGTAAGAACATGGGAGGTGGCAGCTTCCTAAAGCATGACTTCAAGGATGACAAGGGGCAGCCACAGAGAACCTAGTGTCATATCCCTCTCAAAGCATCACCTCACACGGGTACCCTGCCCCACCAGCAGTTATCACAGCTCCATAAACACCAGTTTTCCTTTCCTTCTCTTTTGCCCTGCATCTCTTATGAATAGAATGTGTTTCTGCCATATAGGGGTCAGATAACCTTCTCAACTTTTTCAAAACTGTTTTTGAACACATCCAAGAAAGCCCTACTCTATTTTAATAATCTATTGAGGAGCAAACAGACCAAGCGCGCGCGCGCGCGCGCACACACACACACACACACACACACACACACATACACATACACACATACACACACACACACACATACACACACACTCAGCAACAAGCATGCAGTGGGAAAGGCTGGCCTAGGAACCTGCTGGGCCATCTCAGCAAGTCACCCAACCCTGCTGCTGGTAGACATAGCCTTCTTTTAGGACCTCCAATCCTTTGGGCTTCCCTTCACCCAGACACCTCAATCTTCTGGCTAACAAAAGGACTCTAAACCATGACCAAACCACATTCTCTGGTCTGCAAAAAGTCAACTCCACCAAGGGATCGATGCTTGCTCATTCAGAAGGTACATATGCTTGCAATCCTCAATCTTACCATTCAAGAAACTAGACACAAACAGATGGGCAAGAATAAATTTGCATCAAAAAAGTAGCATAGAACTACTTATCTTCTGTTTCAGTATGTATCACTTTAGCTTTCATTTCAGTTGTTTTAGATATCAGTGATTTAGGATAAATACTTCACAGCTAAATTGGTGGAGCTGTGTGACTAAAATCACCAGCCATTTATGAGAGGAGAGCATTACGACCAGCTTCTTTTACAAGGTAGCTCACACTCAGAGCAAACCCTGAATGACCTGGCTTTATGTGGGAAAGCTTTCACTCCAGGAGTGAAAGATAAGGAATATAACAATTGCTTTGGCATGGAGCTCCATGCTTTCCAGGTGCTCTTGAGAATTTTATGTGTATATAATTTATCATCATAATGCCTCTGAAATAAGTACTATCATTCACTCCATTCTATTGATGAGGAAACTGAGGAACAGAGAAGATAACAGCATGGCCAAAGCTAACCAGTTAATAACTGATGAGGCTGGAGTAATGATCCAAAGAGCAGGGTTCTGCAAAGGCCAGTGAGTTGTCCTATTGACATGTTCCTTTCCTTGCTTATATTTTAAAACACAGAGACCATGTGTAGAATTCATGTTCTGGTTCCTTCTTCACCAGAATTAGGCCAACCTGGTATCCCAACCACTTCCATTATCTCATTATCTGGAATTCCTATCAGTTTCATGATAACTTTCAATGCCTCTAAGACACCCTACCATTTTATAAGTCATTAAGCCAGTCTATCTCCAAGCCTCTTACACTGGCACTATCTTTGTGGCTACTTTCAACTCTCCTAGTTGTCATGTGGATAAGTTGTCATGTAGATAGGGAAATGAACTTTGGTCCCTTAAATGGTCTGCCTTTAAACCTAAAGGAAGTCAGAGAAGTCTGTGAGTAAACAGTAAGAAGTGAACTCTACGGGTACACCAGAGAATACAAGAACCTGTAGATATCAGACTGTTAAGAGTTCTGCAAAGGATCACATTCTGGTGTAATCCTTTGACTCTACTGGCTTAGGAGGACTGCCACACTGAGAGTGCCTCTGAGATACCCACATTCTCCAGAGCACATTACTTTGTCACCAGATGCCATGAGTTTACTACTTTGGTAAATCCTGCTGGTAACAAAAGCTAGGATCAAGCTGTGTCTGTCTGCTGGCCACAGAGGAGGTGAGTGAGGGCACAGGGCTGAGCACACAGCTCAGCCTCTACCTCTAGAAAGGGCTGTGTGTAGCACTACTGAATGCTATGGTACACTAGGCACCTGGGCTCACAGAGGTCTGTGGACACCAGCAAATCACAGCTGGCCGGCCCAGTTTCTCCATCTCAGGAAGTTCTGTAACTTGAGAAGAGAGTTTCTGGTTATCTATATTCCCTCCCTTTGTTTTCCACGCTTAAAGAGTATTCAAAAGGTATCAAGCAAAGAGAAAATTCCTAATACTACTTCTCCAGCTCATTCTAGGTAAAATAAAGTGACAATTGCTCTTATCCAGAGAAGAGAGATGCACAGGCCTCTAAATAAGACATCACAGAACTTTTCTTTTTGGTAATAGCAAGTCACTTATGATAAAGGCACAGTTCTGGAAGGTCTAAATGACTGTGCATCTTCTGAAAAGGGAACTTTCAAATACATTACCTTGAGATTTGACAAATGACACAAAAATTTTAGCATTACTGGTAAAATGCTCCCATTAAAACTGCAATGAACTGAATCATCAAGGTATAATTCACAAGTCAAAATTGAATGTTACTTAAGTGAGAGATAAGACTCTCACTTGAATAACCAAATATAATCTAAAATGTCCTTGCCACTGGGGATAGTGGCTAAGAGGGTTTTTTGGGGTTTTTTGTTTTTAATTTTTTGGATTAATTTTCAATTATGCTGTGGGTTGGATGAATGTCTCCTAAAGGTCCTAGTGTGGTAGTGCCACTGGGAGTACAACTGACCTTTAGAGGAGGGGCTTTGTGGGAGATCCTTAGGTTAACAGGGGCAAGTCCTCCAAAGGCATGTTGAGACTCCAGCCCTTTCCTCTTCTTTTTCTGGTCAATGAGGTGAACAGTCTGCTGTGCCACATGCTCCCGCCATTATGTGTTGCCTCATTAGGAGCCCCTGATCTTAGAACAGAACCTCCAGAACTGTGAGACAAAATACACCTTTTCCCTTATAGGCTAATTAGCTCAAGCATTTCATTATGGTGGTGGAAAGCTGACTAACAGTTGATTTTAAAAAATTCCCCCTCTCATTTCAGTAAGAGTCCAAAATAGGCACCAGAGCTGTGTCAAACATTGTTCTACTTAAAAGATTTAAAAAAAAAAAAAAAAAAAAAAGGAGACAGAGATGTCAGCAGTACTTACTTGCTGGCTGTTCCCCATTAGCATTAAAGTTTTTTAGGAAAAAAGTCATAAAGAAAAATTCTTCTGTAAAGGATTATTAAACTCTGCTTTTGAGCTGAACAGGGTATAAAATACCGAAGAAGGAGCAAGGCCAAACTTGGCAGGGACTATACCATGCCTTACCTGGCTTCTATCCTTTGAGGACAAGATGAGAAGCTGAGGAACACGCAGGAAAATACAAGTCTGACTACTTTCTTTTCCAAAGTATACTTTGCTTTCTCTTTTCTTAATTAAATGCTTTACTGATCAATTACTTTGTAGTGGATTTCACTCTTGTTTTTCCAGAGAAAAAACTACCTAGCATTCTAAGAGTAATACCATTTTGTTGGAGCAGTCAATTTCTAGAAACAAATTTTTCATGAAAGAAAAGTTTAATCAGTGCCTATCTTTTAAGTACTACCTAGAAAACAGATAATTGTTAAATTGTTCACTTGGAACAGAAAGCCAGAAATCCAATGTATTGATTCACACTGTGACAGAAGATGATATCTGACCACAGTCAGAGATGAGAAAGGATTTCAGAACCGTGTTTTGAAAAGCAGGCCAGCTGGCTCCTAATTAAGAGCCCAGAAACTATGGGAACACTTGTATTTATGGGACAAGAGTGGCAGGACCAGAGAAGTCTTGGGAAGAAGGAACATGGAAGGGAAGCATATAAGGAAGGATGAAGACACTAGTGGTTCCTGGAGACTTCCTACAGGCACTGCACTGGCTAAGCATCAGGGAGAGCCTAGGCTTTAGGGCTGGATAACTGTTGTGATTAAAGACAGTAGATAGACATTATCTTAAAGGCACAGGGACGAAGAAGATGAAGCCAGGACAGAAATAAAGAAGGGAAATGACAGGGAGTGCACAAGTTCCTGATCCAGTCTTCAGGGCCTGCCTTAGCCAGGAGGGAAAGAAGGAGATGAAGACACAAACATAGAGATGGAAACAATAGGAGTCAGAAAAGTTCTTGTCACATGGTCTTAGCTTGGCCAGGGGAATGAGAGAGGTCAGGAAACACAACAGGAATGTCTACAGCAGTGGTAAGACTCACCAGCCAGGCTAAGATCAGCATCACCTTGGAGCCAATGGTCACAGCACCAGATGCTCAGAGCCTCAGAGCAGGAGCTAAAGAAGGATGGTGAGGAGCACATAGAGTTGTTGGTGGTTGTACACATAGCAAAGTCAGATGCGAGACACTTGGGAGTTGCAAGGGTGTCTCCACAGACCCAGAAGGAGAAAGCTAGCCCAAGGGTGGTTCAGGGACCCTATTCCAGCAAGCCCAGTTTTGCTTGAAATACTCCCTACTTCAACTAAATGGCACCAGACAAAAGAGGACTGGAAATAATTTCCATGTGGATGGTTAATTGCTGCATTACCACGATATAACACTCCACCAGGTTTGTGGAACTAACAAGTCCTACTCTCTGCAAAATGAAAAGGTTAGCAGACTGTCTTTCCAAGATAAGCAGCGGCAAGTGGCATACACACCTTGGTATTTAGCTCTCTAGGGCAAGAGCCACAGGGGCTGGAGGCATGCAAGGACAAGACCTGCAAGTGAAAGCAAGGGGCTGCAGTCTATCCCAGCAGAGCCTGAGGGCCCGCGTCCAGGCAGCCTCAGTGTAAAGTGGGCACCAGCTCTGAAGATGGACAACCTAGAGCAAGTACCTAGGATCTGCACTTAAATTAATACTCTTAGCAAACAGTAAGCACTCAGCTGTTACAATCCTTCAATCTCAGCCACACTCACTGTGTGTGTGTCAGTGGCACAGGGATCATCCAGTGCTGGACAGAGCACAGAGCAGGTGCTGAGTCTCGGACATGGAGATGGACCTCAGTCTCAGTGCTAGTATAGAGCAATCCAGCACAGACAATGTGGTGTTTAGACCCAGCCTCAAATTACTTAGGCTGTGAAAGATGGTGCAAAAGTGAATCTCTTCCTAAACACTTAATGAATCTACTGCAAAAAGAAAAAGAATCTGTTTTCCCATCTGCACTTCCAGACGCATATAATAAAGTGACATTTTCCAACATAGGTTTTTCTAGCTCATTAGCTTTGTCAATTAAGACTCTACTCAGCAAAATGACCATTATTCTTTCTCATCACCTTTTAATTCAAAAAAACAAAATTGCAAAATCTGGAAATAATCTTAAATTACTTATCCCTGAAAAATCTGATGTGGGAAATAGTTTCTCCCAATTTTCACAACTTTCCAGATTGGAATAATTTCCCCCTCCCACTGATTCACTTTGCCAAATCCTAAGACAAAGTTTAAGATTCCTCTTCCTTTAAACTTTCATGTGACCTCCAGTAACCTCTGAATTCCTAACACATACGGTCTGTAAAATACCACTGAGCCTCTGATTTTATTCCATATTAATTGCCATTTAGTTGCTTTGAGGCATGTATTCAAATTGTTCACTCATTTAGCAAATATTTAAGAGTGCTTACTCTGAATAAGACAGAAAGCTTCTGCCCTCATGAAGCATCCTGTCTGTAAATGGCAGATGGTAGCCAAGTCACAAATAAGGAAAGGAAGTAAAATCAAGGAAGTGGTACAACTCTGTTCTAGATGTCCTGGAGTGTAATTCTGTATGTTTGGTGCCACTTCTACCCCACTGAAATGCTCTGAAGCAAAGCTTAATCAATTCACCAAACCCACACTGTCTGCTATGCCAGGATTTATAGGGGACAAAAAAGTAAGACGGGCTGCCTTCTTTCACCAAGTGAATGACACCAAAGCCCAGAGTGTAAATGGGCAAAATACCACACCAGGACACACAGCACATGTTGGAATTACAGAGTGCAGGCTACAGACATTGTCAGCAAAAGCCTATCTGCTAATGACACATGGGGCAGGTGGCAAGGGAGTCAGGTCTCTAGAGTATGCTTTGTCCAGGTAGGAAAGCAGAGAACCAGATACAGCAGCAGCAGAAGGAAGGACTTGATCAAAGTCATCAGTTTTCATGCAGGGGAACAGCGGGTACAGAGTGCAAGGCTGGTAGGGTCCAAGCACATGAGGTCCTGTCCACAGCAGGAGCACTGTGGACAGTCCCAGATGTGAAGCCCTGAGCAGTTCCACCTTTCTGGTCTCAGTTTCTCCACATATAAAATGAAGGCAGTGCTTACCACCTTGAGAGCTGCCAATGATTTCATGTCCTTCCAGAAAAAAAGGCTTAGTAAACACTGACAAATTAATGGAAATGAGAAAGAGGGTCTTCTTCAGGGAAGGTCATCTACTAAAGGATGAATAAAACCTGGGAGAGTTAGGAGAAAGGGTTCAATGAGATTTGAGACTATGTTAAAAGCTAAGGGCCTGATGTGGCAAGACACTAAGGGTGTTCTTTAGCCACCAGTCAGCAAGAAACTGAGCCCTGAGGATCTACATCCTGTGGCCAGTCATGGAACAAGCTTGGAAGCAGATCTGCCCCAGCTGAGCATTCAGATGAGACTGCACTTGAATGGCAGCCCCTGAAGCAGGCACCCAAAGAGACCAGGCCTGAATGCCTGGCCTGGAACTGTGAGGTAATAAATGTGCTGTTTTAAGCCTCTAAAAAAAATAAAACTTCTAAAACTTATGAACTTATGGGTCTCAAAGAAAACTCAGCCAAGCACATCACACTTCACTGGTCAAGATGGCCTAGTATTTGCCAAAATCTCAGTTGCTTCCAATAGCTACATGTTAGCTCTCACTGCATGTCTGCTGCAGGTCGGCAGTGCCTATGGTAGATGACATCTTCACTCCAGCTCCCAGGCACTCATAATTGTTACTGTCTTTCTGCCTTTTAGGAAAGAGGAACTGAACATGCTTGCAGGAAAAAAAGAGAAACAAAAGGAAGAAGAAAGGAGATTAAGCTGACAGTATATGACAGATGGACTTCATATACTTATATGAAACAGAATCTAAGAAACCTCTTGCAATTGCTTTAAGTGGGCTGGGAAGGTGGTTGAGGGGGAGAAAATGTAAATAATGTACAATGTAAGTCTAATTGGAGTTGTCACTACAAATCCCCCCCTATAATGAATATATCCTAATAAAAATTTATTTTCAAAAAAAGAAAGAAATTCAGCATAACAAAAAAAAGGAAGAAGATGCAGGGAAGGGAGAGTAAGAGACAAAAAAGACAGGTAAAGTGTTACACTATTAGGAACACAGGTAAAAGAAAGAAGGTGAGGGTGAGTGAAGGTGAGAGAAAAGAAGCCAAGGAAATTAAGGATGGATACAATACCTCACTTTAAACCAGAGGAAAAGCCTGTGTTCAGCGTGAGGGGCATTTGGTTTGTTTTATGTTTCTCATTAATGCTGTGATACAGTTTCTTGTCCCTCCTGTCCCCATTTATGCTCAGCCTTCACTCACTCACATCAGAATATTCTACTTTAGTTTCAAAAATGTGGCTTTTAGCCATATCCAAGTTCTTTGAAACCCATACTATGTATTCTGGCCAGCTACAGTGTAACACACTGGTGCTTCTACACTGGCATCTTAAACCACCAAATCCAATACAGGAACCCATCTGAACCACTTCCACTTCCAAAGGTACTTATGAAAATCAGGTAATTTGAAGGCCTCCACAAGGCCTACCTTACATGCTTAAGGATTTATTTTGGTCTCTTCAGTTCCACACACCTGCTTTCATACTTTGAAACAGATGAAAACTGTGAAGCAGAAAGGAAATGTCATGACACCCTGGAGTGGCTCCAACAGCAAGTGCAGCTGTCCAGACCCAGAGCCCACAATGCAGTCTCAAGGGGTGTGGCAATCTGGCCTTTTGTCCAGAATGCAGGCCCAGGGAATGAGCACAGGAAACACTATTTTTAATAACTTTCCCAGGTGATCTGTGCTCACTCATCCTGAACATCTAGGGGCTCAGTTCACTGATGGCTGCCACCAAAGGGAACAGTGGCTGATCTGTCCCACCCACAGTCCATGTGCACACACATGACTGAGGATGTGGGGTAAATTGTCACACTACAGTGGGACATTCTGCCTCTGTCCAGATCTAATCCCTGAGGTTCTTGGCCACTGAAACTCTGTCAAATAGAGTAAGTGAGACTTCAATTTTTCCACCTATTTGTGGTTTGTATTTTCTAGTATCTGTAACTATTTATGACTTATAATTTTATAAAAGCTTCATCTAAGGCCAATGCTGTGACAGAGCAGTTACCTACTATGCACAAGGCCTAGGTTGAATCCCCATAACATTTCCTCCACCCTCCAGAAAAGTCTCATTTAAAAACAGGGGTGTGGGGAGTCAAACAGTCTCTAACACCAATGCCAAAGACTAGCCATGTTACAGTTTCTTCAGGTTATCTAACACACCTTCTATCTGACCTGCAAATGATGAAAACTTATTCAACAGACATTTATGAAGTGTCAAACATTAGGTTAGGAATTGGAAGCAAGAATGAAGAGAGTGGTCTCTGCCTTCTAGGGGCACCAAATGGGCTTGCTAGAGGAATCTGAGCAATGGAGCAGGTGGTCTTTGAGCAGAGTGGAGGCTCACCACCACTTTCTTTTCCCACAGCAGCTCCTCCATGACCCAATGCCTATTTCACTACCTCGTGCTGATAACCAAAACTTAACTGTTTCAAAAACTAATCACACCTGGTCAGTGCATGTGGAAAGGGTCTGACTCAGGACATTCTGAATTTCACTGTTAATGCAAATCAGCTCTAATAGTAACAATTTAAAAAGACAACTAAAATTTATTCAGGGCCTCCTGGATACCAGACACATACATACGCTAAGCATTTTATGAGTTTAACAAACTTAACGTATGGCACCCCTGTAAGACAGGTACTACCATCATCCCTATCTTAATAAGATAAACTAAGGCCAAGAAAAACCTTGTCCCAGGTCACTCAGCTAGTAAGTGGAAGAGATCCCAAACTCCACCTAACCACCACAGTGCTATGACTATACCAATATAAGACACATTACAAAAGGAAAAAATGAGTCTACCTTTTGTAAAGATTTATACATTACAAAGTGCTCTAATATTTCTAATCTAATCTTCTGAATACCAACATAAGGCAGTTATTAGCATCCCCATTATCAGATGAAGAAATGAGGCTGAGTGACCCAACATCTCTTCAGTGATTTAGAGGCAGAGCTGTGACCCAAACCCAGGAGCTCAGACCCTAAATCTTATGCTCTTTCTAGTCACATTACTGACACAATGCAGAAAAGTA
Source organism: Castor canadensis (assembly GCF_047511655.1). Lineage (NCBI taxonomy): Eukaryota > Metazoa > Chordata > Mammalia > Rodentia > Castoridae > Castor > Castor canadensis. The sequence goes on along the minus strand of NC_133388.1, from coordinate 10,734,024 downwards.
CAAGAAGGAACCAGCAATACCCCAAAATAGCAGCATTGTGTTTAAGGATTTTTAAAACAAAACCTTCAAAGTCTTAGATCAGTTGATTCCCTTCCTAAGGTCAGTTTCAATAGCAGAGCAGTTACCATTCCACAGTACATAATGGACAAGGTTATTTTCCCTCTCTGACCATACTACAGCCATAAATTCTGATGTAAAGGTGGATCTTAACATAAGAACATTATTAATGTACTCAAAATGGTCCCTAACCCACAGAAAATTTTTTAATCACACTGTGACTTTTCCATCACTACCCATGAGCAACAACTGCCTGTGTTTCTAAAGATCACCACTTCTCAAAGTATTTCAGCTTTCTCCCAGTTCTCCTAAAATATTACAGCCAGTTTACTAAGACTTGTGTATCTAAATGGCCAGTTTTATGAGACCTGACAAGTGGAAATATAACTAAACTATAATGATAAAAATTAAAGGACAAATTGCTTCACACCTGGCAAATGTTCAGTTAATCATGATGATTATATGCAAAGAACCAGATAATAGTCCTGATAAAATCAGAGTATTTTAGAGTTAATTTATTTTCTAAATTTAATATTTTATGCAGAAAAAAGTCAGTATATAAGTTTTCATTATAGTTGTAATTTGAAAGTTAAAAAGCAACAAGAAGGAAACTAGCTAAAGTTCTTAATGATCAGATTGGAGGGGAAAAAGTCTCTAGCTTTTGCAAAAGACAGGACATTTACGTTCATGTTCAAATATGCTTTAAACCACCAAATGCCAAACTTTAGTTCCATGTTAATATGACTCATATAAAGCTTCTGATCACTAATGTACTGAGTTATGTTTTAAATAAATACAGGTTAGGGGCACACATGTGGAAAGAACAAGATTACTCTCAAATTCTCATCACATCCACAAGGCAAATGAATAAAGCATTTAGAAGCAAACATACAAAAACATCTTCCCATCTTATGCTAGGACAGGGTCCCTAAACTTTGGCCTATTGACATTTTAGACAAAATAATTCTTTGTTGAAAGGCTGTCCTGTGCATTGTAGGATGTTTACAACATCCCTGGGCATGTTTTAACGGCCAAAAATTTCTCTGCCTCCGAAGGGACAAATCTTTCACAGTTGAGAATCACTGGGCTAGACAGAGTTTTTTTAAAAGGACACAAAAAAGACAGGTGCCAGTGGCTCACGCCAGTAATCTTACTCCAGAAGCAGAGATCAGGAGGATCAAAGCCAGCCTGGGCAACTAGTTCCTAAGACCCTATCTCAAAAAAAGAAAACATCACAAAAAATGGCTGGTGAAGTGGCCCAAGGTGTGGGCCCTGAGTTCAAATTCCAGTACCAGAAAAAAAAGGACACAAAAAAGCACTGTCTTTTAAAAATGAAACTGAAAGATTAGACTACATTAAAATTAAGAACTTCTACTCATCAAATAATGCCATTTGGAAAGTAACTAGGCCACAAACTAGAAGATGGTCACAAAACCTACATTTTATAAAGGATATACAACCAGAAGAAAATGCCAAACTAAAAGCAGGCAAAGGTAGGGAGGAGAACTGGGAAGTTATTATTTAATGTATAGGCCTTCTGTTTGGGGTAGCAAAAAAGTCTTGGGAATACACAGTAGTGATGGTTATATAACACTGTGAAAGTAATTAAAATAGCAAAAAATTTCGTTATGTGTATTTTACCACAATCTTTAAAATAATGTCATATAACTCTCCAAAAAATATATACTGAATCTTGAGGATTATAAGAAATTATGTAAAATATGTCATTAATAATTTTATATTGGTTACATGCTGTATTTCACCTATACTGGATTAAATAAAATATATTACTTAAAAAAACTTAATGAGAGCAACCCACTCGGGACCCCCTTCCTTCCCACAGGAGCTTTCATTCTCTTAATAAACTTTCCTACCTTTAAAAAAAGAAATTCACGAGGATAAATTTCTAAAAAGACAATGTCCAAGTAGATAATAAGCAAACAAAAATATACTCAACACTGTCAGTCATCAGGAAATGGAAATTAAAATTACAATGAATTTGCACTTTAAAAAAATGAATGACAGGAATGTCAAACAGGTCCTGTTCGGGGTTGGGTACTAGCGGGAAGTAGGGGGGTGAAAAGAGAAGGCAAAGGAGGCCGAATATGGTCAATGTTCATTATATACTTGTATGGAAACAGAATAATGAAACTTGTTGAAGTTGTTTTAAGAAGGGGAGCAGGAGATGAGGGAGAATGATGGAAGGGGTGAATCTAACCAAAGTACATTGTAAGCATATATGGAAATGTCACAATGGAATTCCCCTGTACAACTAATATATGCTAATAATAATGTTAAAAAAAAACATTTTTAATGGGGGAAAATTACAACGAGCCAAGACTATATATCCATCAGAATATTCCAAAAGACCAAATATTGGTAAGGAAGTAGAAAAACTAGAAATTATTATTGGTGAAAATGTAAATTGGTTAAACCACTTTGGAAAAACAGTTCACCAATATCTACTGAAACTAAATAAATGACTGCCAAATACCCTAGTAGTGCTTCCCAAGAGAATGTCCCAAAGAAATGAATACGTATGTTCACATGAAAACATATATAAGATTTTTATAGCAGTTTCATTTAGGATAGCCCAAAACCAGAAATAACCAAAATATCTATCACCAGAATGGATGAAAGAATGGTATGTTCATATAATAAAACACTATACAGCAATAAAAAGGTACTAAAGTGCTGCTATAGCTAGCAACAAGGATGGACCTCACAGACATCTAGGCAAGAGCAGCAAGATACAGAGGAGCCGTGTGCACCATGGGAGGTTTCCAAAGGCAAGGCTTAGCTGCAGTGACAGGATCAGAACACGGTTATCCCCTAAAAAAGGGTAGGTGGATACAATATTGACTGGGAAAGAACACTAGGGAGCTTCCTAGGGTGCTAGAAATGTTCCATGTTATAATCTTTGTTGTAGTTACTTGAGTATAAAGCTAATCTGTATTTAATACACATGAACTTTATGGAATATACATTAAATCTCAATTTTAAAAAAAAATTAGGACCGCAGAGTGGCTGAAGTGGTAGTACCTGCCTAGCAAGTGTGAGATCCTGAGTTCAAACCCAAGACCCACAAAATAAAAGCTAAAAGTAAAATCAACAGAAAATCACCCACATTATTCATCTTTGCTACACCTCTTTTTAATTTTAAATTATACATCTGTTCTATAGGTATTGACCATTTTAAAGAATCAATGAAGTATTATTCATTATTAATATGCCATTCATCAACAGGCACATTTTTTTAACTTTCTCTATTATTTGCCATGTATGTTGTCTGGATACACTATAGTTAAATCTTATTTAAAAGTTTATACTGTTTAATATATGGAGGCTATTATTGATTTTTACTGCCTTTAAAGCACAACTATATTTTTTGATGTGGTAAGCTCTTACATCACTTGAATCTTTCCTGTCTCTAAGTTCTCTTAGCAATTTTTGCCTAGAATTTTAGTAATTAATCCTATGCCAACTGGAACGTATTTCTACTGTGATAAGCTGCTATTCCACTGCTTTATCACCATTTCGCTTTTCCCCATTTGTCTTATACCCCCAACTAGCTGGTGAGTAGGGTCTGAAAACAGAATAGAGCTGATGTGTGTACTTTCACACCCCAGTACCTGGGATATTTTATTCTCTAGTTCGTGAACTGGGAGAACCATCACAGGCCATCCCCAGAATTTCACAGATTCCCAGAACTGCCTCATCACAGTCCTGAAGGCAGTGGCAGGGAGCTTATTTTGAAAAACCAAAACATGCATCTGTAAAACTATACCCACTAGAAACATCTTTCCTTCCATTTCTCACACCCAGAAATAGAGGAAATAGAGCAGGTTTCTCTTTTTTAAAAAATAATTAAGTGTAGAAACTGAGGCTGGGAGAGTTTGAGTGACTTATCAGTGATCACAAAACAAATCATTGACAGAGAAAGATAAGACTCCAGAACTCTCATGTGGAGCCATCAGTCCTCCATCTCCCTTCCTGCAGCCACACGATTCCTGGTCAAGTTCATCCTCCTCACACTAAGTTGAGACCAGCTTTGTATGCAGGTGAGTCACCTTCTCAGTTCTGCATCATCCAGAATTTTATTGGCATGCCCTTTATCTCTTCATCTGCATCTCCAACAAAAGCATTAAGCCCGACAGAATAGACCAGAGTTTGCAAACAAGCCACCAGAGACAGCCCTGCAGCCTCCAATCATCCATTATCTCTAACCACTTCAAATAGCAATTCCTTAACACAGCACTGAGAAAAATGTCATGCCAAGATAAAGTACCCCCTTAAATTCAAAAGGAAAAGGAGTCCCTGAAGTTTGCTTGCAATGGTTTTTCTGTATGTGAACTTGCTTCAATCCACTGTCACGTTCTTGGGCAGTAGTCTTTTGGGGAGCTGTGCCTGCACATGCACCAGAGGGGAAGCCTGGCAGCATGCTGAGAAGTACTGACCCTGCCAACAGTATTCCCGCTCTTGTCCAACATGGGATCTGCCCTCTGAGTTCTCCCTATGTGCCAGTCTTTGAACAATCCAGGTAAATCCTGCCATTGTGGGACTTCCATTTTAGCAGGAATCCTGAGCACCTCCTCCACTACTTCCAATATCTCCTGCTGAAACATAAACTGGACTTACTGAGCAGTGGCTACTCAACAAATGCTTATGGTTCCCATGGTTCAGGATGAAGTGAACATGACATGGTGAGCATAGAAAGTAGTTCAGGTAGAAACTCATTTAAGTGCCTACACACTACCAGCTATGAGGAACCGAAGTCCTGAAACGAACCAGGAAACAGTCTCAAGTTCCTCATCTGTCAAATGGGACAAGTAATAACTAGATCTTGTAGGACTCACAGGACAATTCAGTGGAATTGTGCATAATGCAGCTCTTGGCACTGAGTAAAGTTCCTCCCGCCCTTCCATGTCCCCCCAATCTCCATGACATCATACTCCAGCCATGCAGTGGCCAGACTGCATCTTTTGCCTCCACTTGGAAAACTCCAAGACCTGCCTCAGAGGGTCAATAATGAGCCACACCTCTGTAACATCTTTCCTGACTCCCTATGTCCTCTGTGGTTTTCCTTGCCTCTAGGCAAGGTTCCCACTTCTTCACATTGCTGGGCTGGATTTGGGTTTCTGCTAGAATGAAAGCTCCTTGCATACAGAGGCACAGTGGTACCTGCAGAGTCCAACACCTAACAATGCTCCTCACATACTAGTAGTGCTTATAGCGATGTTAAGTGATTAACAGCTAAAACAGAAAAGGCACTAGACACAGTGGGTTTCTGTGAGATGTGGTATGCATGTGAGTCAGAGAAAGACAGACAGATACTCACTGATTCTTCCCAATGTGTTTTTCCAGTGTGAAAACCCCTTTCCTAAAGTCCTCAAGGTAACCTGGTTCAACACCACTTCAATAACACAAAGACCCCTGTTCTACTTCTACATTAACTGAAATACTTTGTCACATCACCTACATTTAGTTGATTAAGTATCCACCTTTAGATGCCAGCACCATGCCTCTGCAGTCCCTCAGGTTAAACCACATTCTGGACCATTAATGGGGTCCAGAAGCCACAGCCTCAAATTCACTTTAAGCTGATGAGAATACCACATAAGAGCAAGGACTTCAAGGCTGATGGAGTATTTCTGATGTAAACACTATCAAATAAAAACTGGCTTATTAATTTTAAATGACTCCTCAGCATTTAAGGAAAATACATGAAACTGACACAAAGATTTTAAAACTCATTAGAGTCAGTCTTGAAATGCCTGGCATGTTTAAATTGAAATCTGCTCACTCTGACAGCTCTTCCTCCAGACAGACTCCTGTATGTGTCACCATGACAAAGGGTGGGTGAACGCCTCCACTAAAACCTCACTTTTACACGCTTAGAATTTAACAATAAAAAATCTGCTCCAGATTTGACTTTGGCATGCGAAGGCTTCTACTTGAAATATATATTCTGAAGTACAAAATAAGCCTGTCTGCACTGAAACTCAAGAGGCAAAGCCCTATAGATTACTTCTGGTGCATCTCTGGTTTTGACAGGTTAGAATAAGTTAGGACAGTAGTACCAAAGGTGTCCTCTGCAGACCATAAAGGTTTGACATGGAGAAAGGTCAGTAGACTCACTTTATAAGCAAGAAGATAAACTTAAAATCAGTATAGTCCAGAAGCCCCCGAATGTCTCCCCACCTCATCATTTCTACTTTGTCACCAGAAACTGTCAATTCTACTTGTAAACACCTTTCAGATTATCAGGACTATTTGGTTTTCTGGCTTCCAAACAATTCATCTCCTGCCACTAAGGTTATCTTTCAGCAACTAAACAAGCTCCTGCCAATGTAGGCATATGGCTCCCCATTGCTCCCTCTCCCCTAAAAGACCAAGCAAGGTCTCCTGAAGGCTCTTCATGGTTGGCCCCACCCACCACTCCCTCACTGACATTCCAACTCCTGTGCACAAATACTCTGTTTCAACTTCTTGTTTCTTACATCTGTCCAGGAACTTTCCTTCAGGACCTACTTCTGTAGGTTGCTCAAATCCAACTTCTAGTTGATGACATTAACAAATGCTTGCATTTTAAAAACATACCGATAATCACTACAGCTCAGCTGCATTTCCAAGCCTGTCAGTGAGAAAGGATAGGCTACACATGTGGACTGAAGTTCAGGGTGTAACTCGAGCAGACGCCACAGAAGCAGACCTGCTAAAGCAGCAGCCATTTCATCCCAAATGAACCTAGGGAGCTACAGACATTCTGGGGAGATTTGTTTCAGCCTTCAAGGAGCGGGGGCCCACTGCAGACATGCAGCTGGTTTCTCTGAACCCAGGCCAGGCTCTCTGCTAGGCTTAGGCTACAGCTGCTATTTTACACTACTCGGTACATGCCTGCTCATCTTCAACTCCAGACACTGCTGACACTGTTTCCCAACCTGATATTGGTACTTCTGTACCCCTCTCAGATACCACCTGCCTGCCCCAGGCTTTATGAAACTCAGACAACACAGTCATTGCCTTGTTTACCAGTTAGCTCTTTGACATTTCCTACTTGTTGTTTTCCTTCCATCTCCACAATAAACTTCTAGAAGGCAAGGACTTCATGTAATTTTTCTATCTCCTTATAATACCTTGTACTTAACTGGAGGAAAGCTACTAAGTACAACTTCATTATTACAGGTAGTTTTTTGCTTCTATCAAAAGAAATCAATACTATTACTATTTTTCCTGATAAGACTGAATATAAATAAAAATGAACATCGTATCCATTCTATGCTTTCTATGGTTAGTTTTTAGAACTGTTTTTCTGTTAAGCCAAAAGAATAGTTGATCAATGAAAAGATAAAATTACCCAAATCATAATGTGTGACCAAGCTAAAAGACTAAAGAACAAAGATGGGGTCTAAGAGTAAAAGCTTGCCAAAAAATTAATTCAGGTTTGAATTGCTAGTAACTGGAGGTCACTTTGCCACAGTCATTTGTGAAATGGAGCTGCCCAGTAATTTCCAGGAGGAACTGTGGGGGAGAGGGAAAGGGTCAGGGCAGCTGACCTGATGTCACCTGCACAAGATGTCACCTGTATAAGAACGGAACACTTCACACCAGTAGAGAAAATGGAGGTCTCTTTCCAGTTAGAAAAAAATACCTGGAGAAGCCCCATGAGGGACTATGGACACGTGAGCATGTGCATCATTCTAGAAGAAATCTGGCAATGGCACAGGGCACATGGGTAGAGGACTCTAATGTGAGTGTAAGAGACCCAGCAGGGAACACTGGGTGAGAATAAAATGAAACCAGGAGCTGTGTTGTGGAAGTGTATTTCACATCACCCCATCTTTAGGAGAATGGAGAAGGTACTTTTCATCAAAGAGAAAAACACCATAGCCTAAGAGAACAAAACTAGGTATTGTGCAGAACTGCTAGACTGAATCTGTTGAAAGCTGAGGAGCCGATTCTTCCCTTACTGCAAGTTTCATCTCTCAGGAAAGAGAACAAAAACAGGACACCCATAAAACAGCCATCAAAGCCTCTAAGCAGAGTGACACTATGTTCTATTCAGTGTAACCCTCAGTTATACTGGCTCCTCCAAAGTCCCATCAGGTTTAGCATTTCTCCCAGTGGGGTTAAAAGTGTTTCCCTTAGGGACCTTTGTGTAACTGGGAAAGCTTCCTGTCTGTGGATGCATCCCTGCTGGGCATGGTTTGGGGTGGAGATGGGCTGGACCATGCATGCCAATTCACCCTTCTAACCAAGTACTTCTGTGGTATGCAGGGGTTCACCAATGCTGCAAGGCCCTAGGCCACACCTGACTGATGTCTGGGGAACTAGAGGGAAAATGTCCTGCCTGAGCCATCCATATGACAGGCACTATGTCAGGCAGTGGTACCACATTGGTGCCTAGGACAGAAAAGTCCCGTCTATGAAGCACAAAAGCCAGAGGGAACAGATAACAAAGACAAAGGCAATTTTACATAGTGGGATATCTGTAAAAAAAACATGTTAACATAGAGGTCAGGGATCCCCTCTACAATCAGGAAAAGACTTGCTCAGGAAGACCCCAAGTGAAACCAAAAGATAGAAGAGCTGATAGTCACAGACCTTGGTGGAGGCTGCCACAGGCAGAAAGGAGCACACAGAAATTGAGATGGAAGAGGTTCAGTAAGTTAATACAAGTGCTGTGGGAGAGGTCAGAGGGAGGGGACTGTGGTGAGAAGGGAAGGAAGCAGCAGTCAGGTTGTGGCCACTGGGCAGCCCTCCCTTTTAAGTTTACTTCAAGTGTTATCCATGTTCCAAAAAGATCCCTTTAGTTCTGGGAGGAATAAGAACTCTCATGTAGAAGAAGATGAAATCAGGGAGAAACCAGGAGGGCTCCCATGCTGCCACCAGACGCCAGCACCCAGACCACTTGGGAAGACACAGACCACAAGGTAAGCTAAGCGGCACGCGGTTCTCCCACAGACAACCCTGGGCCAGATCAACATAGCCCCCGGACAGACCGACCCCCCACCCAGGGAAAAAAGAAATAAAAACTGAATAATAAGCAATAACAACAAAAAAAGACAAGTAGCAAAGAGGGCAGGGCACCCTGAGCACCGAAGAGGGGGATAGGGAAAATCTCTCAGGGAACTGTAAATAAACAAGCTGGCTGGAGAAGGCAGGAGCAGCGGCACACACCCAGCAACCAGAAGCGGGAAAGCTTGTAAAAGTGGCAGTGGGAGGAAAACTCCAAAGGAGAGGGGGGACGACCCACTTCCCACATGAACTGTAAATAAACATGCCGGCCTGAGAAGCAGGTGCAGTGCCACCTCCCCCAGTGTGCTTGGAAAGGGGAAAGCTTGTAGCAGCGGCTCGCGCACAGGAGAACTCTGAGTAAACAAAGCCTGAGGGGCCAGGTGAGTGCTAAGCTCACTCCTGAGATCTGCATAAATAACGCCTCCAGCAACAGCAGGCTGACAGCAGCGGGGCAGGTGAGCTGCAGCTTCAGATAGCCATTCACAGAACTGTCTCCAGACTCTTTTTTTTTCTTTCCCTACCATTGATGAGACAACAACTGAACTACACCTGCATGCTGAAAAACTTACTGAAACTGTATTGCATTTGACCTTGGGACACTTTGTGGTGTTTTTTTTGTTTTGTTTTTTTGGTTTTTTTTCTCCTTTGATGAGACAACTACAGAACTACTTCTGAGACACCATCTCCAGGATTGGAGCCTGAGGGACTAACACCAAAATTATTAAGACTGAAACTTTATTGCATTTGAACTTGGAGATTTTTTTTCAATCCTCTCTCTGTCTCTCCAATGCCTATTTAGTTTACTATTTATTAGTACACTATCTCTCCCTGTTTATATCTTTGAAACTTTTTTGTTTTTGTTTTTTTTTTACTTGTTTATTTGTTTTTCCCTTTTTCTTTAACTTCTTTGCTTTCCCTCTCCTCTCACCCTTCCATCATAAATACCACCACTGTTAATATTACAAGCTAGGAAATACTTAATTGCACACAGTACAGGGACAATAACAACACCAAGGGCAATGACAGGAAGACAAAAAACATGGAAACCAGTTTCCCCACAGCAAAAAAATTAGTACAGGAACCAGAGGGAAATGAGGAAAACAGATACTCAGATCAGGACTCCAACAAAATGAAGAAAAACTATGCCAAAGAACCCAATGAAGCCCACAAGAATAATCTAAAAGAAGAAATCTTACAGGTAATCAGTGAGAATTTTATAGAGATGATACTGGATATGGTCAACCAAAATGTACAGGAGACAATGAAGAAATTCCAAGACAACAAAAATAGACAATTTCAGAAAGCACAAGAAGAAATAAAAGAAACCATAGAAGCACTGTATAAACACCAAAGTGAAACAAAGAAGAAAATTCATAAACAGAAATGAACTCAGGACAAAAATAGACAACATTAAAGAGGAAACGACCCAGGATATGGAAAACCTCAGAAAAAGAACAAAACAGAACTGCAAAACAAAATGGAAGGTCAATCCAGCAGAACAGAACAAACAGAAGACAGAATCTCAGAACTCGAAGATGAAATTGTAATTAGAGGAAAAATCAAAGAACTATTAAACAACTCAAGACCTGTGAAAAGAAAATGCAAGAACTCACTGACTCCATCAAAAGACCAAACCTGAGAATCATGGGCATTGAAGAAGGAGAAGAGGTACAAGGGAATGCGTAATATATTCAACAAAATAATAACAGAAAATTTCCCAAATCGAGAGAAATCTATTCCCATACAGATGCAAGAGGCCTCCAGAACACCAAACAGACGAGACCAAAGTAGAACTACCCCACGCCATATTATCATTAAAACAACACACACAGAGACCCAAGAAAGAATATTGAAGGCTGTAAGAGAGAAAAAACAAATAACATACAAAGGTAAACCCATCAAAATCACAGCAGATTTCTCAACAGAAACATTAAAAGCAAGAAGAGCTTGGAGTGAGATCTTCCAGGCACTGAACGAAAATACCTTCAACCCTAGGATACTCTATCCAGCAAAACTATCATTCAAAATAGATGGAGCAATAAAAGTCTTCCATGATAAGCAGAAACTAAAACAGTATGTGACCACAAAGCCACCACTACAAAAGATTCTTTAAGGGATTCTGTACACAGAAAGTGAAACCCAACATAACCATGAAAGAGCAGGCAGCACCAAACTACAGGAAAAGAAAAAGCAAGAAAGTAGAGAGTAACCTCAACTTAGGTATACACAATCAAACCCTCAAACAACTAAGACAACTAAATGACAGGAATCACCACATACCTATCAGTACTAACACTTAATGTTAATGGACTTAATTCCCTCATCAAAAGGCATTGTTTGACAAAATGGATTAAAAAGGAAGATCCAACAATTTGTTGCTTACAGGAGACCCATCTCACTGACAGAAATAAGCATAGGCTTAGGATGAAAGGCTGGAAGAAGATTTACCAAGCCAATGGCCCCCGAAATCAGGCAGGAGTAGCAATACTTATCTCTGACAAAGCAGACTTCAAACCTACATTGATCAAACGAGATAAAGAAGGACATTCCATACTAATAAAAGGGGAAATAGACCAAAAGGAAATAACAATTATCAACCCATATGCACCCAATGTCAATGCACCCAATTTCATCAAACATACCCTGAAGGACCTAAAAGCATATATTAACTCCAACACAGTGGTCGTGGGAGACTTTAACACCCCATTATCATCAATAGATAGCTTATCCAAACAAAAAAATCAATAAAGAAATCCTAGATCTAAAATATACCATAGATCAAATGGACCTAGTTGATATCTACAGAACATTTCATCCAACTTCTACACAATATACATTCTTCCCAGCAGCCCATGGAACCTTCTCCAAAACAGATATCCTATGGCACAAAGCAAGCCTCAACAAATATAAGAAAATAGAAATTATACCATGCATTCTATCTGATCACAATGCAATAAAACTAGAACTCAACAAAAGTAGAGACAAAAAACATGCAAACACCTAGAAACTGAATAACTCATTCCTTAATGAACAATGGGTCACTGATGAAATAAAAGAGGAAATTAAAAAGTTCCTGGAAGTCAATGAAAATAAAAACACAACCTACCAGAACCTATGGGACACAGCAAAGGTCCTGACAGGAAAGTTTATAGCTATGAGCGCATATATTAAAAAGACTGAAAGATCCCAAATCAATGACCTAATGATACATCTCAAACTCCTAGAAAAACAAGAACAAGCAAATCTCAAAACAAATAGAAGGAGAGAAATAATAAAAATAAGAGCTAAATCAATGAAATAGAAACCAAGAAAACCATACAAAGAATTAATGAAACAAAAAGTTGGTTTTTTGAGAAAATAAACAAGATCGACAGACCCCTGGCAAACCTGACTAAAATGAGGAGAGAAAAAACCCAAATTAGTAGAATCAGGAATGCAAAAGGGGAGATAACAACCATGGAAGTCCAGGAAATCATCAGAGACTACTTTGAGAACCTATATGCAAATAAATTTGAAAATCTTAAAGAAATGGACAGATTTCTAGATGCATATGATCATCCAAAACTGAACCGAGAGGATACTAATCACCTGAATAGATCTGTAACACAAAATGAAATTGAAGCAGCAATCAAGAGTCTCCCCAAAAAGAAAAGTCCAGGACCTGATAGATTCTCTGCTGAATTCTATCAGACCTTTAAAGAAGAACGGATACCAATCCTCCTTAAACTGTTCCACGGAATAGAAAGGGAAAGAAACTGCCTAACACATTTTATGAAGCCAGTATTACACTTATCCCAAAACCAGGCAAAGACACCTCCAAAAAGGAGAACTATAGGCCAATCTCCTTAATGAACACCGATGCAAAAATCCTCAATAAAATAATGGCAAACCGAATTCAACAACACATCAAAAAGATCATTCACCACAACCAAGCAGGCTCCATTCCAGGAATGCAGAGCATTCCTGGGGTGGTTCAACATACGAAAATCAATAAACATAATAAACCACATTTACAGAAGCAAAGACAAAAACCATTTGATCATTTCAATAGATGCAGAAAAAGCCTTTGATAAGATCCAACACCATTTCATGACAAAACCTCTAAGAAAACTAGGTATAGAAGGAAAGTACCTCACCGCTATAAAAGCTATATATGACAAACCTACAGCCAGCATTATACTTAACGAAGAAAAACTGAAACCATTCCCTCTAAAATCAGGAACCAGACAAGGATGCCCACTATCGCCACTCCTATTCAACATAGTACTGGAATTCCTAGCCAGAGCAATTAGGCAAGAAGAAGGAATAAAAGGAATACAAATAGGTAAAGAAACTGTCAAAATATCCCTATTTGCAGATGATATGATCCTATACCTTAAAGACCCAAAAAACTACACTCAAAAGCTCCTAGACACCATCAATAGCTATAGCAAGGTAGCAGGATATAAAATCAACATCGAAAAATCCTTAGCATTTCTATACACTAATAATGAACAAACTGCTGGGAAAACTGGTTAGCAGTCTGCAAAAAACTGAAACTAGATCCATGTATATCACCCTATACCAATATTAACTCAAAATGGATCAAGGATCTTAATATCAGACCCCAAACTCTGAAGATGGTACAGCAAACAGTAGGAAATATTCTGGAATTAATAGGTATAGACAAGAACTTTCTCAATGGAACCCCAGCAGCACAGCAACTAAGAGATAGCATAGATAAATGGGACTTCATAAAACTAAAAAGCTTCTGCTCAACAAAAGAAATGGTCTCTAAACTGAAAAGACCACCCACAGAGTGGGAGAAAATATTTGCCAGCTACACATCAGACAAAGGACTGATAAACAGAATATATAGGGAACTTAAAAAACTAAATTCTCCCAAAATTAATGAACCAATAAAGAAATGGGCAAAGGGAACTAAACAGAACTTTCCCAAAAGAAGAAATTCAAATGGCCAAAAAACACATGAAAAAATGCTCACCATCTCTAGCAATAAAGGAAATGCAAATTAAAACCACACTAAGATTCCACCTCACCCCTGTTAGAATAGCCATCATTAGCAACACCACTAATAACAGGTGTTAGTGTGGATGTGGAGAAAAAGGAACCCTCTTACACTGCTGGTGGGAATGCAAACTAGTACAACCACTCTGGAAAAAAATTTGGAGGCTACTTAAAAATCTAAACATTGATCTACCATATGATCCAGCAATACCACTCTTGGGGATATACCCAAAAGAATGTGACACAGGTTACTCCAGAGGCACATACACACCCATGTTTATTGCAGCACTATTCACAATAGTCAAGTTATGGAAACAGCCAAGATGCCCCACTACTGATGAATAGATTAAGAAAATGTGGTATTTATACACAATGGAATTTTATGAGGCCGCGAAGAACGAAATGTTATCATTCACTGGTAAATGGATGGAATTGGAGAACATCATTCTGAGTGAGGTTAGCCTGGCCCAAAAGACCAAAAATCATATGTTCTCCCTCATATGCGGACATTAGATCAAGGGCAAACACAACAAGGGGATTCGACTTCGATCACTTGATAAAGCGAGAGCACACAAGGGAAGTATGAGGATAGGTAAAACACCCAAAAAAATAGATAGCATTTGTTGCCCTCAAAGCAGAGAAACTAAAGCAGATACTTTTGTTGAGCTATTTACAATAGCCTCAAAAAAATCAAATACCTAGGTGTAAACCTAACAAAGGATGTGAATGACTTTGTTATTCTATTCTATGTTATTCTATTCTATGGATTGGTAGAATCAATAAAGTAAAAATGTCTATACTCCCAAAAGTAATCTACATGTTTAATGCAATTCCCATGAAAATTCCAATGACATTCATTAAAGAGATCGAAAAATCTACCGTGAAATTTATATGGAAACACAAGAGGCCATGAATAAGCCAAGGCAATACTCAGTCAAAAGAACAATGCTGGAGGTATTGGCACAAAAACAGACATGAAGACCAGTGGAACAGAACAGAGGACCCAGATATGAAGCCACACAGCTATAACCAATTTGTCTTTGACAAAGGCGTTAAAAATATACAATGAAGAAAAGACACACATGCACAGGAAATTAATGTGAGTCAACTCCCTGTATAGCTATCCTTATCTCAACTAGCAAAAACCCTTGGTTCTTCCTATTATTGCTGATACTCTCTCTTCAACAAAATTAGAGATAAGGGCAAAATAGTTTCTGCCGGGTAGTGAGGGGGTAAGGGGGAGAGGGAGGGAGTCGTGGGTGGGGGATGGAGGTAAGGGAGGGGGTGGGGGGAAGGGGGGAGAAATGACCCAATCATTGTATGCACATATGAATAATATAAAAATTTTTTTAAAAAGACGAAATCCCTTCTTTTGCTCTAAAAGTCAGAAACAAACTATCAGGTGAAGGCTATAGGAAGGCCTGTTTTGCTTCTATATAAAGAATGTTTTTGTTTTTGTTTTTTTTAAGACAGGTCTCCCTCTGTAGCTTAGGCTGGTCTCAAACTCACAATCATCCTGCTTCAAACTTCCAAGCACTGGAATTGGCTTTCGCTTTCTAACTACCGTCTTTTAACATGGAAAAGGCTGCCTTGCAAAGTCTGACTCTGAGTAGTAATCATGGTGCACCAGAACAGACTCTGGTCCCTCTGATCCTAGAACAAGGTTAGGCCCACACAACTAGGAGCACATAGCTCCTTGCCTCAGTGCAGGCTTGGAGTCCATATACAGGACCCTTCTATATATCACCTGTGTTCCTGTACAGCCTTGCAGTAACACTCACAGACCCTTTTTACAGATGGGGAACTTAGACTCCAAGTTAATCTGACTAGATTTAGCTAACAGGTAATAAGATCAGACTCTGAGGTCTATCTTCCACAGAACACTACATCCTATCAAAATATCAATGAAAGCTAGGTGCACAATGGATGGCAGGGGCAGACTCAGAAGGAATCTGCCATTAATAAGGCTATTTTTTAAACTAGTATATTACACGATACTTCTTTGGAATGATCTGCTCAGAAGAAACTTGCTGCTAAAATGATTTTCCACAACAGTAAAAGATAAGGCCCACCTGGAATGGACTGTAAACCTATAAGGATTCAAAGAAACAAATAATCCAAACAGAGCTTTCAGTCTGCCTCAATCCTAGACAGAGGTAATGTGTAATGAATGCAGAAAGTTGTTAATCCTCCTTTGCAAATATTCCACAATAAACACCAATAAGCCAGTCCTTTCCGACACGCAGGCTCTCAACTTCAAAGAAAGAAGGAAGACAGGACCTGTGTCTGTACCTAATCAATGGTACCCTATAAACTAATGGCAGAGAATATGTCATTCTCCTTGTCCACAGAGATTCATTAGCCCTACAATTTCAACTAGTCATCATTTTGCAAGCTCACTAATAATTCAATTCTCAGGTTAACTTCAAGTTAAGTTCAATTCACTATTCTTCTTGGTATTAAACTGCAGCAGTGGTGACTGACACATCAGACCTGTGCTTCCACATGAAGCTGCCAAAGAGATTGAGGATTATATATTAACAATATCTGATGCTATGGAGGTTCCTCTACCATCTCTATTTTTGTGTTTATATCATTGCTTTTCTTCCTTGAGAGTAGAGGATGAATACAAAGGGTGACTATAGGATGGTCACAGCCTAAACCACTTAGGTCACAAGAAGTGACAACAGCACAGTTCTGCAGGGATGGAACAATATGGGCACGCTAATACCAACCAACATAGGTGATTACAAACATGACATTAAGTTGGACAGCATTTTCACAAGGGGGCTAACCGGGACTCTCCTAAAAATATAAGCACATTCCTTCTTCCATCCTACATCATTAAAAACAGAACAAAAATGTCTAAGTGGGGCGGCTAAAGGGAGATTTTCTTGAAATTTCTTCTGTTTGTCGACTTCTGAGGACTCAAAGTTCTACTGGTCAGACTTATGGTAGAGACCCAGCTTGAGCAAGGCTGGGCAGAGAGGAGGCAAAGAGGAAAAACCATCTATGGAGTCAGATGGATCTGGGCTCCAGCCTTAGCTGGGCTGCTCCGTAGCTCTGGCAAGCTTTCTCAATCCACCCTGATTCCTCACTGTAAAACTGAAACAATGCCCAGCTTGGGTAACAGTGAAGATCAGAAGGCCTCAGCAAACACTGGCAGGTGAAGGTGCTCAGTAGCACTGTCTCAGAGGGAGGCACTGTCTTTCTGACTTCTGCTTGAACTTCTTGGTACAAAAATTAAACTGTCAGCACTCTCAACCTGGTGTTGGAGGTTTCTTCTGATCTAATTTGGTTAACTGTGTTATAGATCTTCCCAGGCAGGCAGTAGTTTCTGACTCCTCTTTACTATGAGAATAAAAGATAAGAAAGTGCCAAGTGTGGTAGTGCACAGCTGTAATTCCAGTACATGGGAGGCTGAGGTAGGAGGATCTCAAGTCGGAGGCCAGACTGAACTACATTGTGTCAGCCTATCTCACCAAAAAAAAGTAAGAAAGGACTTGGCACACAACAGGAATTGTCATAGATCTTCATTTCTCTCCTTCCTTGGATAGGCTGCCAACCCTAAGTCCTATCACCAGGACTTCATGTGTTTGCCACACCCAGGTAGGTGCTTCTGGCAACACATAAACATCTGGTAATCTGCAAAGTAGACTGGGGACAATGTGTGTGTAGTGCTTTGTTAGGTGCCTATTCCTAAACTGATTAGCAAAGTCAGAGATGGTTCTGAAGGGCCAAGAATCACAGTCAGGCTGGGGCTGAAGAAGGGAAAGATGAATAAGGTTTAGCGGGAGGGATACAGTCAGAGGGACTGTCAGGGCAGTGAGCAGGACAGGCTGCAGGCACTCAAGTCTGGCTCTGAGGACTTTCCACAGGACACAGAGTGTTGACTGCCAATCTTCCCATCTCTCATGGACATGCCACTCAGTGTCCTCCAGCAGTGCCTGCCTGCCTGCCCTCAGTCATCACCAACAGGATTCCAGGTACGGCATTCTCCAAGTAGAACCATAAATACAGAGAAAAAAATCCCCCAAAAGTCACTGAAACTAAAGCTGGGGTGGGGACAGAGGGAACAGAGAAAACAAAGAACATTAAATTCCCAGAAGATGAAGACTATTTAAATTGCTGCAACATCATATCAAACAAGTGAGTATAGTGAAAAACACAAATTAGATTTTTTTAAATGACACATCTACAACCTTTATTTATGAAAATGATGAAAATCAGATACATGTTTAGAATGAATAATTTACAAATTTGGAAACCTTACATAGGACACAAAGAAAACACTCTTATACATTTAACACAAATTAACAGTGATCAAGTTCAGCTACCAGGAACAAGCAAAGACACAGGTCAGGGCATTTCAGCAAGACAACCAATGGTTCCAACCAAGATGTTAAAGGCTCTAACAACTCTATAGAGACTACATAAGCCTGGGCTCACTCCTAAGTTCTAGTTTATTCAAACTTTTTATACCATGAAAAGTCAAACTGGTAAATGCAGCACCAGTTTCTGCATAGCTTGGGATAAGCAAAGGGCTTTATCATGTCCTCCAAGGATGTGCATCTTCCATCTCTGGCACAGTGAGTCTGTAAAGATGAACATTTCCTTGGATAGCTAAGAGAACTGGCCTGCAGGTTCACATATGGCCATCCCAATCAGCAGAATACACCCTACTTTCTATAAAAATAGTAACTCTAGAGAAAAGATTTTAAGCCAGACTACTCTGCCCTTAAAACTGATCCCAAAATTAAGACCAGAAACAACTTAAAGACAATTACTTCTGCTCAGCAAGCCTCCATGATTAGGAGCTCCAGGCAGCTCTGGATCCAACAGAGCTACCCATTCCATGATGTAAATGCCAGAAGCATCTAGAAGGTTGCTTCACATCTCCCATGTGTACAATGGGGCCTCACCCTTCCCTCACTAGGTCACTGTAAGAATCAAAAGTGCTCAGAAGAGAGCCAGGGAAAGTCGTTCTTACTAAAATAATCATCGGCATTCCAGCAGCCATGGCAGTGTGAGCACGGTCTGCAGTCTGTCACACAGGGTCTTCCATCTGTAGTCACAGAGTTCCTACCATGTACACAGGAGCCATCCCAACCCACCCTCAGCCCTGCACTTCCTGTTCAGGACAACCTCACAGGTATACTGCAAACAACATCACTTACCTGAATGGAAAAGATTTTTAGCCAGGTCACAGCAACACCTAGAGAGCAGAAATCATTCTTGCCCTTCTATATCCCATAATTTCCACCTGGTTCCCATTACCACAGAATGCCAAGACCCAGTGTTCATTCATCTCAGCACTTAAAGCCCATCAAACTGGCCACCTCATCCTTACCATCAACACTGACTTTGTTCCTGTGCCCTCACTTTTGCTTCTCGTAACCCCTCAGTCAGTAGCTGTGGTGTTACCATGAAATTGACTGAGAACAAAATGTAACATAGAGAACACCTTTGTCTCCAAGGAAATATTTAGGTAGGAATAGGTCAGGAGAGTGGTACCAGGAAGCAGTGTCCACAGCTACTTTCTACTCTCAGCCTAAGTGAGCTAAAAATAAGTGATGTAAGTGCTATATAAAATAAATTGTTATTTTATATACCTCAGCACACTTAGATTTATGGTAAATACTGCATAAGACAGATACTCTCAAAATAGTTAAACAGGAGGAATCCAAATATCTTCATATGAAAAGTCATTTTAAATAATTTTTTCATCAAATAAATAACAAGAGGATTGGATTACATAACCCATCAACTAAATATCCATGAGTCTAAATGACATGAATAGCTGAACAAATTAACAATAAGGAACTGGGGACAGCTGCTCCTTAAAGTAAAATTCCAGTTACTACATGTAGAAAGAAAAACAGAAATAGAAAATTATTACTTGGCATATACCACAGTAATAACATAGGCAAGAATCAATGTATGGATGCAGTATATGAAAGTAGGATGAGAAACACTGTATTTACATAGTCACAAAGCATCCATCTATAAGGTACTCATTAATTATAAAGGGAAGGAAAGTAACTACTCGTGGAAAAACAAGTAATAAGCATACTGACTCATGTCCCAAGAAGGACACAACTTCACTTCTGTGGTTTTCTTGCCAAAAATGCATAAGCTCAGTCTAAGTGTGAGAAAATATCAGACAAATGCAAAAGAAAGACTTCTACAAAGTGGCTGGCCAATTGTACTCTACAAAAGTGCCAGAATCATGGAAGACAAGGAGGGGCTGAGGAACTGTCTTAGATTGGAGGAGACTGAGATATGACAACTATATGCGAGACTGGAAAAGAAACAAAGGACATTAGTGGGACAATTGGAGAAATTCAAATAGGGTTTGCGGACTAGTTAGTTGTACTGTTCCAAAGTTAACTTGTTGGCTTACATATTTATATTGTGGCAATGTAAAATGTTAGCTTTAAACCGAACTAGGTGAAGTGAATACAAAAGCACTATTTTTGTAACTTTTCTGTAAGTCTAAAATTACTTCAAAATAAAAGTTAAACAAAAAAACTTTGGGGGCTGGAGGTATAGCTCAGTGGTATAACTTAGAATGCATGAGGCCCTGGTTTTGATCTTTAACAACACACACACACACACACACACACACCCCTTTGCATCCCCAGAAATACAAGGTCCCTATCTCTAAGTATGATACTTCACACTTGAGAGATCCTTAATAAATGGCATTTATATTAATTAAATAATTAAGAAGATGTAATGAGTTAAAAACAAAGACGGGGTAAATAACCATAGGAAGAGTCAAGCTGGCTGGTTTAAGATGGAGAACTCTTATACAGTTTGCAGGAAGAGAGAAAGGAACCAATCAAGCAGAGGAAGCTGAAAAAGGAGAATTACCCCAAGTAGACTTCAAGTGACAATCTGGAGTACAACCTGTTGCATAAAATGGGAAGCTCCTGTACATAACTTCTGCCACCAGGGAAGGAAAGTGATATAAAAGCATATGTACACATGTATCTATAAACAGCTTTAGATTTTGGCTTTATTTTCCCATGAGTTATAGGGCTATGGAAGCTCTAAAGTAGACTAACCCCCTCCTCATCCAAAGTTTTGCTTTCCACTATTTCAGCAGTTCATGGTCAACTAGAGTTCAAAAATATTAAATGGAAAATTCCACAAATAATTCCTAAGTTTTAACTTGCACACACACATCTCAGTAGTATGATGAAGTTTGGTGCTGTTCCATTCTATCTGCCAGGGACATAAAGATCCCTTTGTTTACAGAGTATCTACAACATATATGCTACCCACTCATTAGTCACTTGCTAGCTGTCTAAGTTATCAGATCAACTATCACAGAACTCCAGTGCTTATGTTCAATTAACATGTATTTTACTTAAAATGACCCCACAGTACAAAATAATGATGCTGCCAAATTTATTATAGTGTAATTACTGCTCTATTTTATTATTGCTATTATTATTAATCTTTTATTGCACCTAATTTACAAGTTAAGCTTTATCATAGGTATGTATACACAAGGGGGGGAAACATAGTATATATAAGGTTGGGTACTATCTATAGTTTCAGACATTTGATCTTAAAAAGTATCCCCTGAGGATATGGGAGAACATGGTAAGCTAATACCTAAGAGTTTTTAATGTAATCTGGTGTACATTCCTGAAGGTCTTACATATTATCAGATTTCTATATGTAGATGAGAGCTTTACGAAAACACAGGCTAAACAGATCTCTGGAAGTTCACTTCTTACCCTATTGTGTGGCTCTGTCAGATGGAAATGGAGTTGATGGAAATGGGAGAAGCAACTATTTTGTATGTAGCCACAACTTCCATAGGATGTCAGGAACCAAAAGTAGCATCTTCTTCTGCCTTTTAGCAAGGCCCCATTTTCAGAGGTGGGCTGTAGCAGTAGCAACAACAACTGCGAATATGGCTGCTGTCTCTTCTGCCACTATAGTAGAAGTTGCCTATTTAAGAAGGATAGCCAATTCAAGATTGCCTTACTCCACCCTAAAGTATAAAGGCAAGATAAGTAGTAGCTTTCTACACTATGCTTGCCTTGAACTAAAATGCATGGTAGTTGCCTGGCACTGGTGGCTCACGCCTATAATCCTAGCTACTTGGGAGACAGAGATCAAGAGGATCATGGTTTGAAGCCAGCCCAGGCGAAACAGTTCTAAGACCCTCCCTCTCTTGAAAATACCAAACACAAAAAACAGCTGGTGGAGTGGCTCAAGTGGTAGAGCACCTGTCTAGCAAGCATGAGGCCCTGAGTTTAAACCCTGGTACTGGTTAAAAAAAAAAAATATATATATATATATATATAATGTATATATATATATATATATATATATATATGTATATATATACACACACACATATATATATACATGGCAGTTAATGCACAAATGATTTTCTCCACTGCATACAATGAGTACCATCAGACTGTACAATCAACACAAAAAAGGGAATCCAAGTAAGATGTGATGAATCAATGGGAAAACAGTAATTAATTTTATACATGCACCTTCATTCTGTTGAATTTGTGTACTTGCATCTATTTAAAAAGCATCATATTCAATCTCAACAGTGAAATAAAATGTGAATGTCCCTAAAATAATCTTAATCTTAGGACAAGCTAACACCCCATGTCACAGCACCTGACCTGTTAGATGGGGCTTATTAGAAATTAAACAAACAGTTCATTCTTAAGATCTAGTAATTTCTTTTTCTTTCACATGAGTAAAAAATATTTGGACTATTACTCAACTGATTTGCTTGACTTTCACATAATTACACTTTTTCAAAGCTGCATTTAAGTCAAGTCCTACTTTTCCACTGATTTCTAGCGCAAATGGTCATATATTGCCATGCAAAGTCTCAACCTGACCTTTGCTGTGTTCTGATCTACAAGGAGCATTTTCACAGGCTTAAGATAGTAACTGTTTAAAATGTATGTTCTGCCTTCCACCATCAATCTTTTCTTCTTCCATGGCCCCTGTTTCACAAACTGATGGAAATTTTACTACTACTTAGGGTTCTCAATCCATACAAGTCTTTTCCAGCACCTGGTTTAGACACCATTTCTAAACTTAGCTCTTGGAGCTCTGGTGTTGACATTCCTCAACCACCAAACTGCAGTACAGTGTTTGGCCAGCAGGTGCTGCAACTTAACAGCAGGTATATTCAGTTCCTCGGGTCTGAGGCTCCTGTTTGTTACACACTATAACCTAAAGGGTACAATGCATGCTGAGGTCTCAAGAATACAATGTAAAGCCTAGAAGGACTGCTGGAAGATCTTTTGGTCCAAGACTGTACTATAGAGGTGAGGAGGAGCAGAGGCCTCACAAGACTTTGTTTTAAATGAACTCTGTCAAACCAGATAAAGATAGGAGGTAACCTGATCTATAAAAGTATCTACATAAAGGTCCTTGAGCAAGGAAAAATGCAGGGAAAAGAAAGCACAGGAATTTTTTTTTTCTAATTTTTAAGCAAAGAGAGAAGACAAAAAGAAAAACATTAAAATACAAATACAATACAAAGAAATCAACCTAAAGGAATTTATAATTATTAGAAGTTAGTAATAGTGCTTTTAGAATAAAAATAACTGAAGTATGAAGCACAATGTAAGGCTAAATGTACTAATACCACTAGGATAGATCCTCCCAAGGACTAGAATCACTGCCATGGACATACAAAATTGAGTGGTGGTTGCTATCACCCCTAGACACACCAGAAGCCCAGGGCTGACTGCCATGGGGCAGACCCTCAAGTCAGCAGTCAGGTGAGAACAGGCTTCAGTTCAGTTCGGGCGAAGGGCCCCCAGGGAAATGATTCTAACTAGGAAATCATTACTAACAACTGCAAATAGGGTTCTGGAATTTGGACACCGGCCCCCCTCACCCTGCAATGATTTGAAAATGTTTGTTACATAATACACATGTGCATTTTTCTCTGGAGAAAGGGTCCTCAAGTCCCTGGAAAGGACTAAGAACCATGGGGGAGGGGCAGAGACCCTGAGAGCAGACCATTATAATGAAACTGTTAAATCTGAATGTAAACATGATACAATAATGTTCTTTCCCTGCATGATAAAGCCCTGATGAAGTGACCTACTAAAAAGGAGCAGAAACCTAACATCTGATCCCAGAAAAGCATGAGAAAGATATCTGGTTTGCTATTGAGATGGGAAATAATAATAATAGCAGTATAATGTTAACATCTCCATTTATTCTAATTTACCACTGAAGACTTTCGGAAGTGGTAAGAATATTCTAAAACTAGAAAAACAGCTAGATTCAAGAGATGGTTTTCAACAAGATAACTTTTGCTTAAATCTCTTTGTCAGGAATCCTAATGGACAAACCTTCTTCTTACCCTCTAGCCTCCACCTGAGCTGTTGGAGCTGACCTCATTCCTTTTTGTCCACCTCATTCTAGACTGCCTGGAACTCCTACTCCAACAGGCGCTTTTGAATTTTTATTCCTGGTTAAGAAATGTTCTAAAAAGCTCATTATTATGTATTTTTAACTTACAACGATCCCTTCTGCTGCTTATTTTTTGACCACAGTAATGATGGTCATATTTTCTTTATCTGAAAAAGAATTACAGCTAACTGACTGCACTGACAGGTTAGCACCCTGCATCTCACACAACACCATGAGACACCCTGAGTTCTTACAAGGGGAGTTGTTTTCCCACAGTGCCATCTGACTTGATGTAAGTCACTTAACACAATTTTAAAACTACAGCAAACATTAACATTTGTATGAACTTTTAAGATCTTAAAACACAAATCTAAAAATCAACAGAAACATGAGACTTGGAAGCAATTCTGAACTTGTAATGAGTCACTATGGGCGAAGACCCTAATCTTGCAGAAGGCTCTTCCTTATTCTTGGCCATACAAGGTTTTTAGGAGAAAAGGTTAAGAAATACTGACACAAAGTATTGCAGGGGGAGGGGAGAAGCATCTTAACAGTAAAAAATGAAACGGACTGAAGGATTCAAACAGAAACTGATAAGTAAAATGAGTGGAGAATTTCTGCAGGTGCTACACTAAGGGAACACAGATCAACTCATTCTGTCCACTCAGCAGTTCTGGGAGTCAGGCCCAGGAAAGAGAAGCCCAGAGACTTACGCAATGTAGCAGAGTGCCAAGCACTGCCACAGTGGGTAGAGCTCTAGTAGGCCTGCCCCAGAATCCTCCCTCTCAGTTACCACACTGCACTGGTAAAGGTGGCTTCATGCTTTGTGTCCATCGAGTTTCCCAAAGGAAACTGTAATCCTACCAACTATAGGCAATGGGGCTTGATATTGTACTTGGTAGTTTAACAAGCAATCCAACTGGGGCTCACAGCATGTTTTTGGTCAAGCTAAAAACTGGATCTTAATATTTTTATCTCACATATCAGGAAACAAACTCAGAAATAAAGCAACTAATTCCAAATTCCACTTGCCTAACAACTGAGATATGGATCAGGATTTCCACTCAGGTTTGTCTTACTGCAAGGCTTGTCCTCTTTCCAACAGACATCGAGCCTTTACCCAGAAGGCTGTCCTCTACTGCTTTGAATCTTTCTGAACCACATTCAGACAGGACCACCCAGTTCAAAGACAATGGTTCCTTTTCTCCAACACTCAAATGCCGCTTCCTGATGAGACCACCACCCCCCCCCCGCCCCCCAACTACCTGGGAAAGTGATCACACCCCACAACACACACATTTCACTTTCCCTGCCCAATGCATAGGGTCTGGTCTCAACTGGACTCCACCAAATCTGCATGGAGTAACTTGAATCTTACATTTACATTTTTTCATTGTTCCCCTATATTTTATCCTTACTAACTTAAACATCTCTGAACCTAGTCTTGTATTTGTAGATTTTTAATAAGTAAAGATATTTGTTACATGACAGTAAGAAAAAGGGGCTCTAAATACATTCTTCTAGCCTCAGCATGCACCTAGAGCCAGGGAGGAGCCTGCAGTTAGTTAACAGGAAGACTCTCACAGAATAGGCAAAGTACCTCACAACTACTGTCAGTCAGGTCTAGGCCTCCAATCATTAGAAGGGAATTATGGTAATTTTTTAAATCATCTAGGTTTCTGAAGCACTTTCTTCTGTATACATATACAAATACAAAGCAGGGCCTCTCAACCTTAGCACTAATGGCATTTTGGGCAGTAAAAGTCCTTATTATGGGAGCTGTCCTGTCTGTCATAGTAAGTTTAGCAGTGTCCCCAGACTAGAGACCAGGAGCATCCCCTACTCCTGTAACAGAGCGTTGGTGGCTCATGTCTGTAATCTTAGCTACTCAAGAAGCAGAGATCAGAAGGATCACAGTTTGAAACCAGCCCCAGCCCTAGTCAAATAGTTCCTGAAACCCTATCTTGAGAAACCCTGAGTTCACACTCCAGTACCACAAAAAATAAAAAAAATTTAAAAAATGTCTCCCAGGCCAAGTATGGTGGTACACACCTGTGAGCCTGGCACTCAGGATCTAGAGGCAGAAAAACCATAAGTTTCGGATATGTAGTGAGATGCGAGGATGTAGTTCAGTGGTAGAAAACTTGCCTAGCATGTGCAAGGCCCTGAGTACAATCCAGTCTCCCAATATTATCAAATGCCCTCTGACTAAGAACCATGGCTATAAAACAAAAGAATTGGTCTGGGGACATGGCTCAAGAAGTAGAGCATCTGCCTAGGAAGCACGAGGCTCTGAGTTCAAACCCCAGTACATCCTAAATAAATAAATAAATAAATAACAAAATAACTTATTTATGTGACCACAGAAGCATTTTGCTTCTTTTCAGTTTAATACTTCTGACAGAAAAAGATGTAGTCTGATTTCTAAATCATAAGTTTTTTTTAAATCCCCATATTGGCTTAATTGTGGGGAAAAAAAAAAGCTAGTATTTGATGACCTAATAATTTTGCATCTGTATATACCTTATTCAACATTTGTTGTTTAAATTTTTTAATAAAAAGGAATAATTGACTTAAAAACACTAGCTAATCAAGAATGTGGTTATTTGTAAGGATTTGAGACCAGTCTGGGCAACATAGTGAGATTCCCCAACTCAAAAAAAAAAAAAAAGATATTTTTATATTTGTGTTTATTATAAATTAAACAGGTTGTTCTTATTAGTCACGTGAAAATTTTAGTACTTTTGGAAAAACTACTCTAATTCCAGAGAGGCTACCAATACTACTACTTACTACATAGAATGCAGTATAATTCAGTCGCCTTTACCTCTTCTAAGGTTTATTTCAGGGAGTTAAGAGACTTGGCTCTTAAACTGACAGAAAATGATTCCATCTATTTTAGTGACTCACATCTATGCAAAATCTCCTTAAATTTTGAAGCAAAGCTGTACTAGTTAGTTAACATGAAATAAACAGACCAGTGAGTGCAACAAAATATCCAAAGATCACTCATGCCTGGCCAGCTGTCAGAAGTCTTGTCATTGTTCTAGAATTCCTAGCCTGACAAGAGAACCTACTGCTCACAGAAGAGGATACCAGCAATTGTCAACCAATCATAGCCTAGATTTGGAAAACATGTTAGTGAGAAGAGCCAATTTGCAGTTAATTGTTCAACTATAGGAAATGAACTGCACTCATAAAATTTAATTTTAGTTATTCAAAATACACAATTGAGAACTAGGAATAAAAGCACAACCATTTCAGATGATAAAGAGCCACAGCAACCTTTACAGTACAGGACTGTAGTGCTTACTAAATGAAGGGGCAAAATTTTGATTTGACCTCATCACTAGTTTTTAAATAAAGAAAACTTGAAATAAAATCTGTATACATACTGTATGATCATATTTAATGAATTCCTAGCATTTAAGGATTAGAAAAGCAAAGTGATTTTTACTTGAGGATATGTCATGTAACTTTTGACCTAATCAAAGTATTTGGTAGGGGAAATACAACTCTGAGCGTAATATTATTGTTCAGTAAACATGCTGTAAAGTAAAAATAATGAATGGAAAATAGTATTACACAGCATGAAGTAAGATCACCACTTCTTGCAATAAAACACAGCAGGGACAGGCCATTTAAGAAACAACAAAATGAACCTGATTCAGATTGTCAAGTTGCCCAAGAAAAGGGAAAGGGGACATGTAGTTTCATTCCCACCGCCCAGGGTCCATTCCTAGCATTGAGAGAGTAGGAGACAGAGACACACCACTCCTCAGCTCAGTGGGGCACCCTGCAGCACTCACCCTGAACCTTTCAACTGCTGTGCAACTGGAAATATAAGATAAGGGAGCCGAGCCACCAAAATACAGAAAGGTATAATCAGGTATAATTTAAGATCACAACCTTCTAGAGATTTTTATATGACAATTTACTTAGAACTAATTAAAATGTAATACACAATACACCCTGAAAAAACATAAGCAAACTATATTACAATTTACTAAATTGTCAATATTTTACTACTAACATATATACGAGAAATCCAGAAATGGGTTTGCATTTTCTTGGAAACTTTACACACAGAGCCCCTGTTTGTGTCAGATACACTTTATAGCTTTGAAAATCTCATCATAGGTTTTTGTTTTCAAAAAGATTAGTGACTTTAGTAACTCACAACTTGCTTATATTAACACTTGATACTGATGAAGTCAGATACATTCAAAACTATACTGCAGTGGTATTTCTATAAAAATGGAAACACTGAATTTACTGGAATATTTTTAATTTAAAAAGCAAAATGTTCAAGTAACCTTCACAAGATGTCAAATGGAACATACATGCAGTCAATTCCCCTTTCTTGCCCACTCTGCTCACCTGAATGACTTTATAGAAATAGGCATACTGTCGAGCTGTGTTTTTGTACTGGCTGAAGACATCATGTATAGCTTGTGTCGACTGAAGACACCGAACTTCCTCTTCTTCAAAGTACAGAGGAGTGTCATATTCACTGGGGAGGGTCTGAATGTAGGGCTGCCAGAAAGAGTTGGGGCTAGCTCGCTCACACAACAGATGAAAAGCCAGCGCGATATTTCCCATGGCTTGAAGAATTCGGTCTTGAGAATATAAGGGCCCTGAATTAACCCAGAAGTTAGCAGCATAAGTTCCATAGACTTCTTTAAAAGCAGGCATTCAAAATATATATTGAAATTATGGAAAAAAGTAAAAGGTTTTGTAACATTTAAATTCATGTGCATCTTTCTCTGGACATAAAATGGGAAATATTTAATGAGGATTTGAAGGATATTTTACCAGTTAAGAAAACAACGAAATACACTCCTTATTGTCAAAAATGGAATTTTATATACTTTTGTCATTTGTACTTTGCCTTAAACAAACAGAAATTATTCTCACCCAATACTGAATTTTTAGCTGATTCAACAGTCATTAGTAATTTTCGTGGAACCCATAAAAATAATTCTTCTGCCTAGGGGAAAAAAATAAAAAACAGTAGAATCATCAAAACATGTCAATCTTCAATCCAACTATGTCTATGGTCAGAAATCCAATCACACATGAAATATGACTTAAGGCTGCACATCAGTGCTTTTTTTCCAAATATCAGATGTTTTTAAATGTAAGCATTTATATTATAAAGTAGAACATAGTATAAAATCTTATTTCTAGTAGAAAAGCTGAAAACTCTATACACTGTATAGTTATACTGAGAATGCAAATAATCAAAAAAATGAACATTCAACTTTAATTTGAAGCAAATATAATACTTGGAGTAAGGCACAAAGGGTGCTTATTTTATTGTTTACTGTATTTAAATTTTTAAGTTCTAAAAACAAAACAAAACAATCTCTGCCTCCAATAAAAACCCTAGTTTGTCAATGCAAATTGCTCCTACCACTGAGATCCTGAAGTCAGAGGGACATTCCTTCCTCTACATACTTATCTTCAAAGCATAACACTTAGAGGGCAAAGGCACAAACTTGTAAGACAGACTTTGGCTTACTAATTTTTTTCCTAAAGTACTGTGTCATTTTTTGGAAACATGAAATACTGCTTTTTTGGAGGGTATGTTCTGAGTGTTTATCTATACTGTGTAAAACATGCACACAGCTCTCAGCCACGTGGGAATATGGCAAGAAGGATGCTGTTTGCAACAGAAAGAAGGCCCTCACCAGATCCAAACCATGCTGCCACCTTAATCTTGTACTTTCCAGCCTCCAGAACTCTGAGAAATAAATGTCTCCCAAAAAAACACATACATAAGATATTCTGGACTGTATCAACACTAATGAGGCTTCTCACCTGATACAAAAGAAGGGCACATGACATCTTGCCTTTGCCAATGTCTACTATTTGAATCATTTTCTGTACCTTGCCCCTTACTAAAGAATATAAGCAGCACAAAGGAAGAAACCCAGGTATTTTTTTTTTAATCTGGTATAATAATAAACAAGATACCGCTCAGGTAGTAGATATTTAACAGATACCTAATATGCCAGTAGATGCTTTATCAGTGTATCAATGAAAGATTAACCACAGTTTGACCAGAAATGCTGCTGGAGGTTTGAAGGGGCCCAAATTAATAATACTCATTTCTTCTACCTACGTTCTGAACTGACTGAGAGAGATGCAAGAATACAACAGATGGTCACCCAAAATACCACCTACTGAGTTTTAGAAGTAGACAAACTCCCCCACCTAGTTACAAGCATACCCCCTTACGTGGGCCTGCCCCTGCGAAGCTTAGGGGTGGAAAGCACAGAACAGAATGAATGCCCAGGCAACCAGCTCCCACCAAGAAAATGGCCAATCCAAGTCCCTTCTCTCAAACTCGGACTGTTATCCCTCCCCTTTAGGAAAAGCAGGTGCAAGGACAAGAGAGAGGCCAGGAATGCTGAGTTACTACTGCGTTACTAGAAGGGCTGAACACAGAGAAAAGCATTTTCCCCTAAACAAATTGTCTATTTCTCCTCTCCTCTCCCTATCACCTCTGGTGCTGCCATTCCCGAGAGTGGCACTTTCAGCTACTCAGTTATCCAGAACAAGAGTTAACACCCTCAACATGGTCCATCCTCTACCGTATTCCTCTGATCCATCATTAAGATCTTGTGTGCTTTCCCTCCAATCATGAGTCCGCATCCTTTTCTTTAGTTAAATCTCAAAATCCTATGAGACATGTTCCATGGTCTATTAACAAAGGTGTGGAAATGTGAACTGACTACCCCAAGGTGTTGTGAAAAGCACAACTCCCCAGTACAGCTAGTGGGGCTGCCTAAAACTCTGGGCTGACGCTCTTCCACTCCTATATGGACAGGCAAAGGGACCACTGCCCACAAGGAGGGGGGATGCTGACTATTTGTCCACACAGCTCTGGACAAGCCCCAGGCATCTGCCCCATGCCCTTTGCCCTGACACCACAACACCTGGATCTTTCAGACCAACAGTTTTTAAACTCACCTTGATGTCTCTTGTTGCTCTCAAACCAAAGCCCTCTTCTTTGAAGTTAACCATTTCAAAACCATCGACAGAAGCCCCATTTTCAGATGCCCATTTCATTAGATCAGGAAAGTATTCTTCTCTTTTTCCATCAAAGGTTACAGACAGACCTATATTATTCATGTTTAGAAAATAAGAACTGCTTTTAGGACATGTATTATTCACATGGCTCTCAGAAAATAAAAACAGAGCACAACTCACACTGGGTCTAGTCTTAACACCACCTTGAAATAGTCAAAACCAATCACTACGTAGTCATGGTACATATCTCAACAAGCTCAAAGAGAGGCAAATAAAATCCTACACTCCCTGTCAATTAAGCCAAATATGTCCTGGTACTAGGTGATAGGAATATTGAAAACAAGGTACTATTAGTTAATATGATGGCAATGGGAGAAAAGCCTTGGTTACCACCACAGAGCAGCTTTCCTTTCAAAAGTCCAACATGCTGAGCTAGTAGAGTGCCTGCTTAGCAAGTGTGAGGGCTGAGTTCAACCAACAGTATAGCAAATTAAAAAAAAAAAAGTCAAAATAATGTAACACACCATCTCTCATACTCACATTGGACTTAACAAAAATAAAAACAAAAATCAGTAATATGTAGTTACCGGGGAAGCTAGAAAGGATGAGACCTAGGAGAGGATGAGAAAGCTCCGCAGTCCTGACATTAAGAACATAAAACTACAGTTATAACACAGAACACTGTAGAGCAACTTAAATGAGTCATATTTGTAAGTGTCAATGCAAATAAAACACAAAATATAATGCTATGTCTTTTTAAAAATGAAGTAAGACACCACTTATACAAATTCTTAAAAGACCAATTACAACTGTATATGGCTGTATTTGTAGCTTTATGGGATTGTACATGGAGCAGAAAAGCATTAACAGTAAAGATAAATACCTCTGAAAGAGGAAGGGAATGGAATAGGTAGCAGTGTGGGGCTACAACTCTTATCAGTAATGTTTTAGTTATTAAAAACAAATACAAATACAAAAGCAAAACAAAGGATAGAGGGAAAGGGAAGCAGATGAGCAGGTGGGAAAGAAAAGAAAGAAGGAAGGGAGGAAGGGAAGGAAGAGAACAAGAACCAATAAACTTTGACATGTGCTCAATTTGGGGCTATATTATTTTCTGGGCTTTCAGCATGTTTGAATAACTCAAAGAGATGAAAAGTCATGCATTAGAAAAACCCACTAACACTTATCCATCATGTTTTGGAAACAAGCACTCTAGTAATATAAGAAGCCAAGCATGTAACCTAGTTCATACCTGTGGCAATGTTGCCACCCTATACAGTTGCCTGGCACACTGCAGTGCCATGCCATATATGCAAAGATACTGCTGAAGAAGTCTAATGATTTGAACTGGAGATATTCTAGGGCAGAATTTACTCCTCCCTCATTAAGACTGGTGAATGCTCTAACTTCAGTGTCAGCCATGATGAACAGTATCTACTCAAAAGAAAAACGGGATATACAAAGATTTTTTTGGCTGCCTATTTGGTGAGAGAGCATTAGCACTATCCACCATTTAGTGCAAGTCAACACATTAGATAGGAACCTGTTCACCAACTGGGAGTCTGAGCCCTTCTAAGCTAAAGACTATAATATGTTTATAGATGTAGAGCAAACAGAAAATAACCCTCTCTTTCATGATGATAAGAAAAGGAGTATAAGGTTTTGCTCCTCCTCCAATGCATGCTCCTTCTTATGTTTTCTCCTTCTACCTTCCATGGGCTCTGCATACCAATATTTACTTTTCATGCTTTATAAAACAAAAACAATAGCTATATTAAATAAGCTTTTTCAAACTGACACTTAGCCCCTTTGCCAGCTTCACCGAGAATCATTAAGATGGCTACTAAATACACCCCATAAAAACACAGCTTAAGGGTAGGAGATATTGATCACTAACACTTATCCAACAGGTGCAAGGCTCTGGATTTGATCCCCAGCACTGAAAAAAACAACAAAAACCCATACAACTTAAGAACTATAACTCTATCTCTTAATCAAAATATGTTGGAGTTAATCATAAACACCTGATAAGACTTTATAATCAATCAGCATGTATTTGTGTTGGTCATATAGTATCATGCACTATTCTAAATCACCAAAGAAAAATTCATAATGTAAAAAAATAAATAAAAGCTGCATCATTCTACCCCTCATATGCAAACATTTTCCCTCCTAAAGTTCAGTATTTTACCCTTTGCTCTCAAAAGCAGGAGCAATCCTAACAGTCTCCCGGTGAGTGCTCTTTCTCCTGGCCTAGGAGCCTTTCTATAGCTAGGCTATGGTAACCTGAGACCTTTACTACTCTCAAAACCCTCTGACCCAAGCCAAACTTCCACATGACATTGTTAAAGTATGATTATCATTGTAACAATTCTACCTTTTTGCTTTTTTCGTATTTTCTCAACCAGAGACCGGATTTGCAAGTACTCTTCCCATTCTTTTCCTGGGCCAGGTGCAGGACTGCTGCATTCTGTAACGTAAGGCCACAGCATGAAATACTGTTCTTCAACTTAACCCACTAGTCCGCAGAAGGAAGAGTTGTTGGCTTATGTTTAAAGGGCAGAGCTAAGGCAACCATGATGATATGTATAAAGTGGGTACATAAAGCATGCAAACCCTCTGAAACCTACGTATGTCCCTCACTAAACTGTGACCCAGAGCCCCATGTGAGCGCCCAGCTCCCATCCAAAAGTATTCCTGCTACTCTAATACCTTTCCTTAGAATATCCCAATAAACAGGTAAAATCTAAAAGCTAAACTA
The DNA here is from genome assembly GCF_047511655.1 of Castor canadensis. NCBI lineage: Eukaryota > Metazoa > Chordata > Mammalia > Rodentia > Castoridae > Castor > Castor canadensis. Next base: position 10,699,715 of record NC_133388.1, on the reverse strand, counting down.
AAATGTAAACTAGTTCCCCTGAACTCTTCTAAGTGGTAAGAAGAAAATAATACTAAAAGTCAATATATCTTTCTAGCTAACAATGGCTCTCTAGGGAAACCAGTTAAATTGGATATAAAGACAATTAGTCAACAAATATTTCATATGCATGTGTACATCAGTATATTAAGCTTTCTGGGGGAGTTACTAAAGAGATGGCATAGTCACTGCTAAACAAGAAGCTAAGATTCTACTCTCAGTCCTGAACCGCAAGACCAGCACCCCAGGCTGGGGCTGTCAGAAGGGCTGCACGCTGGCACTCTGCCTATTGGCAGCACTTCCTTCTTAAATATTAAAAGTTTAAAAAGAGAACCCTTTTCCATGCTCCTGCTAAACTTATTGCTCACTTTGCTAAGAAAAAGAGTATATATGGCAAATAATTAACATGAACTGGTTATGTGCTGACTCCTAATTATTAAGGTTAACCAGTCTGACTTCATTCTTCTCTCACCAAGCACTGACTGAAGCCCTGGAATTCAATGGTGAAGAAAACAGGAGCCTAGATAAAAGCTGCCTACTGGCCAGGGGGAAAAAAACAGATGATGGGTGGTAAGATGGCTCATACGGGTCATGAAAGTTATCAGGGAGGGACTTCACTCTAACTTTGCCGCTGCCTGCTTTCTGGCAGGGAGAAAAGCCTAAATTATTGAGATTGAACTGTCACATAATCTAAACATAAGGGGCAAAGGTTAATGAAGTGATAATAACTAACTCTGAGGTATCTGTAGCACCAATTTAAAAGTTATCAAATTATACTAGCTTACAAAAGCAAGTATGGGTACTTAAGATATTTTACTTCCTTGAATCAAGAACTTTCAGGCTCCAGCATGTGAAAACCAGAAGCACTGTTATGTAATCTGAAAATAAAGGTGAGCCACTCTAGGAGGGCTGACTCCCTGGAAGGCATGCTAGGATTGCCTGGGGCTGACAGCCATGATATATCTTCACATGCCAAATCTCATGAGGTCCTCGTCATACTCCCAGAAACAGTGATCTATGTTTACTGATAAGAACACTGAGCCTCAGTAGCTTGCATGAGGCCATGCTGCTAAAAAAGCAGTGGAGCTTGCTCCTGTTCCTGGGACTCCTGGGAGGACCATGTTCTGTGGCTCTGAAACAGAAGGTCTATATTCAACAGTTATATGCCCTTACAGGAACCTGTATCTCCATCTTTACAGAAGAGACTATAAGTTAGGGAATATGGCTAGGAAGCTAGGAGTGGAACACAAGCTGGTCTGATACACGCTCATGTTCCAGGGAGCCCCACACTCAGCACTGGATGTACAGAGGAAAGTACTGCCACTACATGTGGCAGGGACAGCCAAGGCGCACTTACTCTGCAAGAGCTCACTGGTCAGATTCAGGATTTCCTTCGGTGACACAGTGGCTGTAGCCCCAGTGCCTGATTTCTGAGTTTTCACTCGACTCTTCTTACCCATTTTCTGGCTACAAAGTGAAAAAAAAAAAAAAAAAAAAGACAAAAAAGAAAATATATTATCAAAGCACAAAAATCAAGTAATAAAGCAGACATAGTAGTGTCTTGTCTCGCTAGGATCTTACCTCACATACACAATGTCCTGAAGTTTCCTTCCAGAAAAAATGTATAGTATTAGGATTTGAAGGTTCACAAACAACAAAAATAATCTATGTGGCAATCTCAGAAAGAAAAACTCATTCCTTTTCACCTACAAAAACTGAACTAGAAGCAATTTTTACTCTAGAATTTTTTATATAGACCTCATAATGCACACAAAAATGTTTACTCCATGACACTATGGAGACAACACTGATGTGCACACCAGAGACACACACAGTGGGATAAGGGGAGAAATACTAAAATAGCCTCTGCCATTTTTCTTTAGAAGAATCATTTCCCAGTAGCACTAACTATAGACAGATTTGACTTTACAAAAAACAATAAAGACATTTTAGAGCTCAATGAAAATTCAGATAATTAGTTCAATTCCTATATTTTGTTCCATGGAAAATCCAAATGCCTTGTGCAGGGCATCACAGGAAGTCCATGGCAGACTCTAGACTTGCACAGGGTCTTCCCATCACCTTCCAGTCTGGCACTTCAACCACCTATGAATCTTGTGTTATGGGACAAATAAGAAATGACTAGAGTATTTATAGGTAAATGACATAGGAATACCAGTAGCATTCTGAGTAAAGATCTATATAAGCTGATATTTGCCTGAAAATATTTCATAATGTTGAGTCTCAGAAAGTAGGAGTTGGACAATTTGAAGGCATGGACAAGACTAGAAGCAAGGCAAGCACAGGCTGGAAGAGGCCTGGTGTAGCAGGCAAATCAACAGTAAAGAGGGTTGAAAAATCATATGTTCTCCCTCATATGCGGACATTAGATCAAGGGCAAACACAACAAGGGGATTGGACTTTGAGCACATGATAAAGCGAGAACACACAAGGAAGGTATGAGGATAGGTAAAACACCCAAAAAACTAGATAGCATTTGTTGCCCTCAAAGCAGAGAAACTAAAGCAGATACTTTAAAGCAACTGAGGCCAATAAGAGAAGGGGACCAGGAACTAGAGAAAAGGTTAGTTTAAGAAGAATTAATTTAGAAGGTAACACACATGTACAGGAAAGCAATGCGAATCAACTCCCTGTATATCTATCCTTATCTCAACAGCAAAAACCCTTGGTCCTTCCTATTATTGCTTATACTCTCTTCAACAAAATTAAAGATAAGGGCAAAATAGCTTCTGCCGGGTAGCGAGGGGTTGGGGGGGAAGGGGGGAGAAATGACCCAAACATTGTATGCACATATGAACATAATAAAAAAAAGAAAGGAAACTGCACTTTAATAAACTCCTTAACTGATTCTAAAAAAAAAAAAAAAAAAGTTAAGAGGGTTGGAACTGCTGCCTGGGAGTCTGGATCTGATCCTCTGGAGAGAAGTGTATTAGGATGGCAGCCCAGGAAGGTATTTTCAGCCAAGGGCTGGCAGAGCAGTGAATAGCAGGCCACCCCAGTGATGTTCTCCACAGAGCCCTTGTCCAGTGACTTGCAAGTAATCTCAAGGGAAAACCAAAAAATGCAATTTGTTTGTTACAAAAAGAAATGACTAGATGAGGTATAGCCTGGTGTTAGAACACATGTTTAGCATGCATAAGGCTCAATATCCAGCACCAAAAAAGAAAAAAACAATTAGTGTGGTGGTATGGAGAATTACGATAGGACTAAAAGTTCAGACTGCGTATTTTCCCACTATATAAACCATTGACTCCATTGTCACTGAGTCCATGCAAATAAGGCATGTGCTAAAATGACAGGAAAAAATAATCTTTATTAAAATGGGCACCTCTCTTACATATCTAATGTAAAAAGAATAACATTTAATTATTATTAAGTATTCTACAAAATATACTGTGAAATAGAGTCAGTTATCCTGGGACAAAAGGGCACCAGTAAAAATATGCAAAATTAAAAGGAATTAGTCATTTCATGATCAAAAGCAGAAATAAGTGGGGAAGTGGCAGGAGGAGGAACAGCCAAAGCACCTTTTTCTGCCCTGGAGGACTGTCTTAAAAGGAGAAAAGCCCCTTGCCCACGGCCCAGAACAAGGGCACAGCCTGGACACAGCACCTCCACCCTCCTCTGGTCTTCTAGGCCTTGTAGGGCATCTCTGTGGAGGACCACTGAACTCTGCCTGAAAGTAACAAAAGTCATTGTGGAGTCTGGGAATAAGGACTTTAGTCACACTTCCAAATCCAGCAGATCCACTGGCCTCACAGGAAGAAATGCAGAACACACCACCAGTAATGGCTCAACTGTCATCTTGCTTTAGCATTACTGGCAAGACCTTCTATTGTGTGAGCCCCTAAACAACTCAAGATGGGCACTTAAGATGAGAAGCTCCAAGATCCTTTCTCTTCTCCCAAAAGGAAGGGCCTGTGAGCATGCTGCTCTGTACCAGGTGGTGAAGTGCTGGCTCATGGCTACAAAATTGGCTATACTGGCTCTCTTTTCGTTCCTTACCTCCCCAGTCTTCCCTCTTGTTGGCCCAACTTCAATGGCTCATTAAAGCAGCCAAGGCAGCTTCCCTGTATTCAGTACTCGCCCTCTGCTAGACACCAGGTGAAGATACATCTTCTCATGTGGTTCAGCCAGACACTGAGCAGTCACCATTATCCTCATCTTTTAGATGACATTCTCAGGAAGGTTATGTACTTTCTCTGTCCAAGGTCATGCATCAGGTAAGCAACAGAACTAGAATTTGAGCTTAGCACAACCACTCCACTGCTTCTCTTTACACAGATGGAAACCACATGGCATTTCACGAGTCAAGAGGGCTGAAAGGTCTTGACATGGTTAGATTCTGAGCACACCCTACCGTATCCCCACATGTGGCTACTTAGCTCAAGTACCTCCAGCCACCTCCTGAATTCACACTCTTGCTTAGGCCCTGACATCAGTCTCTTGTGTATCACTTGCCCACACCCCACCCTGATAATCAAACCTACTCTTATTCTGCCACCTCATCCCCTGGCACCTAATGCTCCAGTAATACCAAAGTCTCCCAACCCCAGTAGACACTGGCATATGCCTCCCTGCACCTGTCCCTTGAACTCCCCCATCCCATCTCTCACCTACAACACTTTATTCAATTGTTCACAAACTTGTTTTTCTCTAAAAAACCCTATCCAGGCATTCTCTAAAGAATCCTCTCTGTAATCCTGCAATTATTTGTACATACTTCAATTAATGCTGAATCGCACTATACTAAAACACTTACACACAAGTCCTGTGTGTCCCCCCACCACAGACAATAGGTTCCTTGAGGGTAACCTCTCTTACTTATATCCTTGTGCCTAATTTGTAGCCCAGACCTAAATGCACAGCAGGTGCTCCATGAAGGATGCTACCCTGAGCTCCCAAGGAAAAACATCAGTTCCTAGGTCAGGTCAAAATCTATATTCCTGGGCTGGAGCTAGTGCTCAATGGAAAAGCACTTTTCTAGCATGCACAAGGCCCTGAGTTCAAACCCCACACAAGAAAACTCCCCAAAACACAATGACAAAACTATATTCCTGAAGTTCCTACCCAAGTTTCTATTTCCTTGGAACATACAGAATATGTCAAATTCCTGCTCCAGGCAAAGCTATTAAATATATGGTCACAATGATTTGAAAAGCATAACATCTCCTTCAATCCCTTCCCACTAGTTTCCCTGTCTCCAATCTCCTCACCACCACACTGGTCAGTTAGCCTTCATAAACTGATGTATAAACTACAATAACACAGTGCACAGCTTCAAGGGTTTATCCATACACCCACACAGCCACCACCTCCAATAGTAAGATTACAAGCACACTCAACACACAATACTCCTTCAAGCCCTTCCTGGTCCACATTCATCTCTCAGAAGTAACCTTTATTTTGATTTCTATTACCATTGATCAGTTTTCCTGTTCTTGAATTTCATATAAATGAAATTATATACTGTAAGATCTCTTGTTCACCTTCATGTCTATCCACAGCTTACAGAATAGCATCTCATCTCCCAAGCACAACCTTGGTGGGTGAGCTGCCTTGCCCCTTTCACCTGCCCGGCTTTTTTCTGTCTGTCCTGGAATGCAGCCATGTCTTGTCTATGCCCAGCAATTTTCCACATACTCTGAGGCCCTTCCAAAATGTCTCCAATGGCCTTAAGGGAAATTCTAAACTCTTCCTTGCAGCCTTCACTTCTATGAAAGTCAATGAGATAGTCAAATTTAAGGTCATGAACAGATGCTGAAGTTTGGCTTATTTTGGGATTAGGTCTTTTGGAATTGTTTGGATTTCTCCCCTTTCAGAGTGATGTAGGCCCAAAGGGAGAGAAAGTGATGGCTGGCCCTAGTTTAGTAGGAACAATCATCTTAATTCAGGAAGTGGTGTTGTGACTGTTCTGTTCCCAAAGAATGCATATCCCTAGGGCACAGGATTTTAGATTGGGCCATCTCTTTAATCTGTTCCACCCAGAGACTAGTTTCCAGGGCTCTTTGGCCTCAGGGGCTCAGTCCCCTTCACACTAAATACAGGCAACCAAGGGCATGTGTGTCTCTGGTGAGCAGAAGTTTGCACTGGTTCAAAAGCTGGGCAGATGCTCCTCTAAACTCAGAGCCTCTGGGTTCAATAGTTTGGCACTAATCCTAGTATTTGTAGGACATCTCGTACTCAAAGCACCTGAAGGCAGAAGTCCTACATTTACTTCTTTTTACTCCACAAAGCATCTGGCTTTCTGTTGCAGTTTGCTGGGTCTGCAACGCTTTATTTTCCCTCTTGGCCAGGTTGTAGTTCCCTGATCCATTCTTTTCTCTGTTTCTTTGACCGGGATGTCCTTATCTCTTGGTGACAGCATTAAGAGTCCTTGGTCTCAATGACAGGGTCTCTGTCCCCACACTTCCACAACACAGCCGCTCATCTTGCCACCACAGTCTAAATGATTTATGTGCCTATTTTACCCACTGTCTTGTGGCAGAAAGAAACCAAAGCATCTATCTCTGTATTCTCTGTAGGGTCCAGTATAGTGACATGGACACAACAGAAGGTTAAATACCTGTTGAATGAACTTTAGGGGCTTGAGGGTATAGCTCAGTGGTGGAGTGCCTGTTTAGCATGTGCAAAGCCTTGGGTTCCATCCCCAGCAAAAGAGGGCAAGGTGGAGAGGAGAAAAAGAAATCTTTATATATCACGTTTGAACATATCAGTGTTACTAATTTTGACATTTCTCCCACCAGTAATTAGATAGAAGTTAGAAAGCTTTCTATCTCTGTGACAAAATACCTGAGAAAAACAGTTAAAGGAGGAAAGATTTATTTTGGCTCACAAATTCAGCAGTTTCAGTCCATGTTCAGCTGGCTCAATTGCTGTGGGCCCAAGAATAGGCAGAAAACCATGATGGGAAAGTTACTCACCTCATGGCAGCCAGGAAGGCAGCCGTGGCAAGTGTAGGGGTGGTGGTGGGGGTCCACGGATAAGTTATACCCTATAGCTATGAACTCATTAATGGATTAATCCATTGATGAGATTAGCACTCTCATGATCTGGGGACCAAGAGTTCAACACTTTTGGGGGAAGACTTCATTTTCAAACCAGAACAAGTAGTTAAAATGAGGCACTGACTAACGTCAAAATAAGGCACTGACTAAATAGTTAACTAGTTCTACTAAAGAAATAGGACAACTATTCAAGGTAGAAATACAAATTTATACAGAGACAGGGAGTAGGTAGATTGGTCACCTAGAGGTGGATAGGTAGGCAGGTCAAGGTTAAACTTATACAGCATCACACTTAAGTGGGTTTCAATTTGGAAACCCACAGTTTACGGAAGCAAACTATGGGATATTAAATTTAGTAACAGAATTTCTGAAAACACAAATTTTTCAAGTGTTTTTAGTCTCTTTAAAGGAAGAAAAGCAGAAATTAATTAGTCAGGTTTTTGGGGGGAGACGGGGGTAGGATCAGGGTTTGAACTCAGGGCTCCATGCTTGCAAAGACTGTGCTCTACTAGTTGTACCATAGCTTCAGTCCTAATTAGTTGGTTTCTGATTAAAAAAAAAAAAAAAAAGGGAAGACCAAGCACAACTTGAAGCTATGTAGACACTTGTGACCAAGGAAACAAGTATTTGTCTATATCTCCCCATGTTCCCACCACAGCCTACTGAGGCCAGTTGTCAGCAGGCTTACAGAGGGCTATAAACTGGCCAAGAGACTGAATCTGCCAAGCAACAGACTCACAATTTCAACTTGAAATCCTGGATTAGATGCAACATATAGATGAACTCTTTAAATATAGTTGCCCTTAATTAAGCAAGCTCTCTAGAGTGGAGTCTTGGCTAAGTGGTAGAGTAATTGCCTAGCAAGCACCTGAGTTCAATACCTCCCTACCACAATAAACAAACAAACAAGTATTCCAGTATCTCTGTGACTAGGACAATGCTAGTCAATTCAGAAAACAAAATTAGGAAACGTTAGCCCTTGTGGGTCTCAGAAACGAGGCTAGGGAACCAAGACTCACTTCCAAAACAAAACAGCATGGATAATTCCTAAAATATCTAAGTAACTAATCATAAAAGGGTAAGAAATAAAGGTTGACTAAATTTTCAGTTTGAAAAATATTAGTATCCCCTTTGCCATTTTTCGCTAACAACAAAAAAAGATCTATGTTGCATGATTTCCCCAACTTTATGAATTTGAAATAATTATCTAGTCTACATTTGTGATTCAAGAATTTACAATATACAGTGAGTAATTTTCATTGCGATTTCTGCTGAATTGGGGGCTAGATTCCAAGTTTCAACAAATGGAACAAACAGTTATCATGAATATTCTTAATGTTCCTGGTGAATAAAAAGGATATCTATTAGACAGCCATCAAGTTCCTACACAACCAATTATTTATCATCACTATTATTCCAAATATTTATGTAAACATATGCTACATTAAATACATGTATTCTCTTGTCTCTCATACTTATTACCTTGGGGGGAAACAGAAGTACAAAGCAAAAAAAGGGAGCTCTAAATAACAGTTCAAACAAAAGGAAAGCATGACAAAAAGCCATACAAGATAGACAGGCAAATGGACGGGACAATTAAGAGTTACAGCCACTCTTCTCAGGAAGGTCACCTGAAAGAAGAGATGCTAAAAACTTCACATACTTCAGGTTGGAAGCATGGCTCAAGTGGTAGAGTGTCTGTCTAGCAAGTGCAAAGCCCTGAGTTAAAACGCCAGTACAAAAAAAAAAAGGTTCCACGTATCTCCAGTTCATCACCACCTTGGTATCTTAAAAAGCTACAGGATTCTCACATTCCGGCCCTTTAAAACACTATAGACTACTTATCAAGTCCATCAACAACATCCCTACCTAACGGAAAAGCTTTAAAGACAGGAAGACAAACAATATATTCAATTATTAAATTTCTGATATGCTTCTATAATCAACAACCAATTTTGACCAATGAACGAATTCTTTCCCATACAGCTGTTCAGTGGAATAAGTAGGTCAAGAGCAGTAAGAGAAAGCACCTTTGGAGACCTGGCTAATGAAAGGGTGGTGATGAGCTATATACTTAGCTCATCTTTACACAGTATAGTTCACACATACTGAAAGATGAGGGAATTCAGTTGCAGAGTTTTAGTTTGGGGTTTGTTTTTTGTTTTGTTTTGTTTTGTTTCAAAAATTCTGAATAGGAAGGATATAAATTTGCTTGAGTTCTTCCTGAAAATGCTGCTTTCAACTAAATGCAACTGGAATTAACATTTTTTATTGTACTTATTTGGCAATTTGCCCAGGAAACCCAAGCTCAGGCACAGCATCTGTTTTTTTCAATGTGGCTTGCAATGACCCAACTTTACAGCTGGACTGATGAGGGAACAATCATATGCTTCCTCCTACCTCAGGCTCTCAGCTGTAAAATGCTCTTGAGGGAGTACAAGTCTGCCCAATCTTTGTGTAGGAAGAAAAGGAAACATGCTTTTCTCCATCTCTCACTAAAATGCTCTGTAGGACATTAGGATCATTACGACTTTCAGATTTAAATACACAAATTGCAGGATGCTGGGTTAGGAAACTGAAAGGTATTTGAGCAATGTTTTTCTCTCCTGTAGACACTGATAAGGAATGTATGATCTTGGCTTCACATGGAATACGTGAACTCGAACTGGGAGTATAGGAAACAAGTTCTAGTTTTGCCCAGGAGTGAGGTACAAGCAGCCCATGCCATCCTAACTTACACAAGTTTAAGTGGTTAATTAGCACTCTCTAATCAAAGGAGGCATCATGTGTCATAGACTCAAACATATCGAAAAGCCAAGTAAGTGGGCAAAAGATTAATTTTAATGCAGTAGCAACTTAAGTACCAAGATAAATACAAATCTATAAATTACATGTAAATAAAATATTAATCTTTATACAGAATAACTTGGGCTGTCATATATATGTATCATAACTTGAGACTTTAAAAAAGAATTACTTTCCACAATGATTTTTGCTGTTTTTCCAGAAATTTACACAATAATTTTAGAGATGCTTAAACCAGTCAGGGCTGGAGGTGTGGCTCGAGTGGTAAAGTACCTGCCTAGAAAGCATGAGGCCCTAGTTGAATTAAATTGTAAATACACTTAAATAAACATGAAGTCCCTTGGTTTTCTGCTTCCATAGTGCTTGGATGGACTGGCACTTGACCCTCACCCTGGCCAGCGCAGAGCCAACACCATGCAGCCACCAACTGTAATGACCATGTCCCCACTGCAGTGTCACAGGTGTGCCAGCAGGACTAGAGGCTGCCATCAACTGCCAGATCAAACTGGAGTTCCATACCTTCTATGTCTGCCTGCCTGTCTACTTAGAGTTCAACTACACATGCAACAGTGCAATTTAGAACATCAGCAAATATTTTCTTCACCAACCTTGTGAGGAAAAGGAACACAACACTGAGAAACTGATGAAGCTGCAAACCAATGAGATAGACAAATCTTCCTTCAGGACATCAAGAAACCAGATTGTGACAACCGGGAAAGCAGGCCAAATGCAATGTGTTTAGAAATGCTTAAGCCATTCTGATTTTTCAATACAAGTAAGTTTTAGTTTTAGTGTTACACAAGTAAGTTTTAATTTTAGTGTTACATAAGTAAGTTTTAATTTTAGTGTTACATACAGGAAAAAAGATCAAATCAGTCTGTTAGAACTATACAAAGTGGCCACTGACAAAGATCACCCCCACCTGTGTGACTTCACTCAAACTCACAATAAGCTGGTGAAATCCATCAAAGAACTGGGTGACTATGTGACCAACTAGCAAAAGATAGGAGCCCATGAACCTTACATGACAGGATCTCCCTTTGATAAGCATGTCTGAGGAGACAGTAACAATGAAAGCCAAGCCTTAGGCTGACTTCCACATCACCAGAGTAATGCATGTATGCTGGGATACATTTACCTTTTCTGTAAATTGTACCAAACACAAACATAAGTTCTTTGATTTGTACCATTTCCTCAAATAAAGAAATTTGACACATCCCCCAAAATGAGGCTGTTATTTAAAGGAAACTGCCACACACACACACAAAACAAACTGTAAAGCAAGGAACCATTGGTATTGTGAATAATCATTTCTATTATAAAGAAGTGTTTAGTGGGAAGGAACAGTTGCAATCTGCTAAGAAATTACCTTCACACTACTTATACTCCCAAAATCAGGATTCTGCAATTGAAAGATTAACTTTGGGGTTGTCCACATTAACCTTCAAGTCCATACTTTTCAAATAATGTCATTCAATGCTGTGGTTGTCAATATGTTTTCTATCAGTGGGCAAAAATGGTACATGCCAGTAATCTCAGCTACTAGGGAAGATGGAGGTAGAAATATCAAGGTCCAAGGCCAGCTGGGGCAAAAAATGTTGAGACCCTGTCTGAAAAACATACTAAAAGCAAAAGGACTGGGGGTATGACTCAAGTGGTAGAGAGCCTGTCCAGCAAGCTCAAGACCCTGAGTTCAATCCCCAATAATGGGGAAGGAAGAAGTAAGGAAGGGAGGGAGGGAGGGAGAGAGGCAAAGAGGGAAGGAGGGAAGGAAGGAGAGAGGAAGCTAGGCATGGTAGCACATGCCTGCCACCTCAGCTGCTCAGGGGCTGGGGCAAGAGGATTCCAAGTTTGAGGTTAACCTGGGCCCACTCAGTGAGACAGTCTCAAATTAAGAAAAAGTAAAACAAGTACTGACAATGCAGTTCACTGATAGAGCACTTGTCCAGCATATGTGAGATTCAGTCCCACAAAGGAGGGGAGAAAAGGAAAATGAAATTCAAGATCATAGATAGTAATAAATCTAAAAAACTACATACTAAGAATTCTATTATATGCAACTTTTGTCAAATTAAAATTTTTAAAGACTGCACTTAGACATTGATTGTACTCTCCAGAAAACTTGTAGGTCTTAAAGACTATGAAAACATTTGTTTCTACTCTGTCCCTCTGCCCTCCTCCCCCTGCCCACCCCATTACTGAGGCAAGGTTTATAAAAAGTTAAAATTTTACTTTGGCCTGGTAATCAGAATCACTCAGATCCTTTTCAAGATGTTGACTTCAGAATTACCCTTGTCTTCAATTGTCAGCCAGGAGTGTTGGAACTGACTTTAATTGACAGTTCACTCCTAGGAAAGTACTCAAAATAAAGGGGGGAAAAAATAAAAGAATTTCAGTCTTACTTTAGTCTTTGAATTTTACATATAATTGTTGGATCCATTTTTTCATTCAAAATTTTTTCAGCTGAAAATGGTCAATACCTGAGTCAGTTAGTAAAGGCCAGCCCAGAAAAAAAGTTAGCAAGGCCCCACTTCAACCAATAAGCTGAGTATGGTGATTACCTGTGCTCCCAGCTATGCAGGAAGCATAGGCAGAAGGATGTTGTCTAAAGCTGGTTCTGGGCAAAAATGTAAGACCCTATCTGAAAAATAACTAAAAGCAAAAAAGGGCTTGGGGTGTGTGGCTCATGTGGTAAAATGCCTGCCTAGCAAGAATATGGCTTTGAGTTCAAACCCTAGTACCACCAAATAAATGAATTAAAACTCATCTCAACTTCTCTGTAATAGACAAATACAATATGTGAATTAATACTTCATTAGAATTTTTTTACCTTGAGAGTAATTACAAGACTAATTAATTATATTTTAATTTCAAAATAATGAACATTTCCAATTTTATGAACAGGAAAAAATATGGAATAAAATGAAATCAAATGTACAGAAATTCATTTTGCCAAGTAAGGTAAACCTGAAAACACAGCAGAAGTGAAAAGTATAGAAAAATGTGAAAAACATGAAATCCTTAGTCTAATACTCTTAACTGGCTAAATACGAATCAGAATGAACTGATATTAAAGATAAACATTTCTGTGGCTGTAGCAGGAGAAAAAGGATGCACAGCAAATCAAAATATTCTTCACTAATAAAAAATGAGGCCAAATATAATGATGAAAATTATGGGCTAATTGAGAAAGCAAATAACTGGCCACAAGCAACTTTCAAAGTAACCTCTTTTAGAATAAAGATATATCGCTGCTATGTCAAAAAAATTTGATGTCATAGTCATAAATCCCTCCTATTCCTCTTTGGGGCAACACAATCATTGCTCAACTCCCAGGATTTTGGCCCAAGGGGAGGAAACACACTTACTAGGAACTTGCCTCCTACCCCACAACAGAAGCAGCAGTACTGCAGCCAGGATCAAGCAACCAGTTTCTAAAGATACAAAACCTCCTAGTGGAAGACATTCATCAAATTGTATACAAAAAAGATACAGTGTTATTAGTTACATTTATAACAGCTACTTCATTTGGTGAAAGTGAAAAGGAGACTATGTAATTACAACATTTAAGACACTAGGAAAGCCTCAAACTAAACTGACATCTAGACAAAAAGCATTGCAACCCTGACTTAGAGGCAGTATTTTTACTAAAATTCCACAGGGCTCAAACTATGTACAGTTAGCCATCTCCCCTTATCTAAGGTTCTATATCCAATTCAACTAACTGTAGATCAAAAATATTTGGGGGGTGGGAAGGGCGACTCATTTGTACTAAAGTGTACAGACTTTTTTTTTTTTTTTTGGTCATTATTCCCTAAACAATATATGACAACAATTTACTTAACAAAGATACTGTATTAGGCACTGTAATTCACACCCAACTTAAAAGTTTAAAGGAGGATGCGTGTAGATTATATGCAAATACTGTTCCATTTTATATTAAGGACTTGAACATCTGAAGATGGAGGGGCAGTATGGAACTAATCCCCATGGACACACAGCAGCTGTACCTGGTTTTCATTGAATTCCAAGATTATCTACTAATCTCACTACAAGCAAGCCTCCCTTGTGAATGGTTTGATACTTTGTCTAATACTGTTGCCTTTGTCATTCTCTTCTGGGTATGATCATGGAGATTTCAGGAGGCAGTTGTGACTGTTCATCAGAGTTCTAAAAACAAAAACAATTTTCCAGTGGTTGAACTTTAGAACAGAAAAATATTTGAGTACAACTTCACATTTTCCTCATTACCCAGTGGCTTTTAAAGCAAAGGTTTAATAATCATTAAAATTTGGTGTAAATGTACATGGCATGGAAAGTAGTGCTCAATAGCATTATTTTCTTACTGGCAATTTTGCTGGGCTCTTAGGACAGAGAATGAACAGAAACTTTCATTCCTACAGCACATACAAGCATAGATGTTTTAATCTTCAAGTCTGACATTACTCCTATTCCAGGAAAACAGCATGGAGGTGTTAGCATGCTGGAGAAGGGATGAGAAGCAGCAACCATTTCCCTCCAATTGGACTAGAGTTCCACTGCAGATATGAAGGGACAATCTTAAATACACAGAGAGTAAAGAAGGCAGACAGGAAAGGGGGAGTAGAAACCTAAAAACCAAGGTTGTTTGGAATCCCAGTAAAGAGGTTCTTCTGTAGCTGTTTAAGAGCTTGGCTTTGCAAACTATTTTCTTAAGTCAGAGAAAAACGCATCCCTAAATAGTGGGAGTTTCACCAAAATATCAATCACAGCAGCCCCTGAGACTAATTTGGTAAGTGGGGACTCCTTACATAGTAGACCAGAGACACTTTATCATGGTTCAAGTGAATCTTGGCAAATTTTAATAGAGAGAAAAATGGCTTCTATTTTGCTGTAATCTTAAGGTATATTAAACATTTCCCCAAGACTATTACTATTTAGTTCAGATTTAAAATTCCCTTGGGGTCACTTATGAGACTTTGAAGAATGGGAGAGGAAGAAGTATCTTTTGCGTAAGATAGAATTCACACTTTTTTCAGTGTCCAGTTCTTTTAAGTTTCGACAATCGTCACCAGGATCCATCGCTAAAAGGTTAATTCTTCTGAGGTTCTGAAAGGCAAGATTAATCTGTCAACAATAAAAGTATCTTTGCTTTTGAAACACCACCTCTCTCTTTTAAAAATGGAAAACAATATGCCCCGAGTTCTGAACCCGTGAATACTTCTGAAACATTTAAACGTCCTCCTCTACCGACTTGATGGGGGTGAGGTCCCCCCACCCCGCCCCAGTAAGTGGCGCCCATCACCGATCCGCTTCTTTTCCCACCCTGAGTGGAAACAGGGAAAGAGGCAAAGTTGCATCGCCAGGCTGGAGCCACGAGGAGAAAGAGTTTAAAACCAGAATGGCAAACTCTAAAGCACTGAATTCTTCTCCCTAGTAGGGCGCTGCGCGTGGACCATGGCCAGGGGCGCGTGGGAAGAAAGATGACCTATTTTCTACGACTGTCTTTCTTACTGGGCAGTGAAGGGAGAGGAGCCGGGACTAGTCTCCGGGCACCCCGGTGGACACCTGGGGCTTGGAGCGAGGAACATATAAACCACGCAGCCCTCCCCCAGGCAGCGGAGCAACGGGAGGGGAGGAAGGAAATGAGAGCGCGACCCGGCCGCACGCAGAGCCCGGCGACCTGCGCGCCAGAGGGGCCCTGGCCCCACCCGAGGGCGGCGCCCGGGCGGGGGACAGAGAGGGCGGGCGCGGGGGGACGCTCCCTGCACCTGCCACCACCCTGGGACCCGGCAGGCGCCAACGGGAGAGTCGGCGAGCGCGCACCCTGGTCCCAACAGAGCCGTCAGGGCAGAGGCCGAGCGGGCCCTCCAACCAGCGGGCCCTCTGCACCCAAACCCCGCGCGCACACCCGCCCACCGCGGCCCGGGCTCGGAGCCGGCAGCCGGACCTTGGCGCCGACCGGACAGGAGGTGGCCTGGCAGCACTGGGGGCGGCTGCACGACTGGTTCCCCCAGCCCACGGGCCGCGCGCGGGAGGCCGCTGCTGGCACTCACCTGCCCACTTCTCCTTCGCGCAGCTGCGGCGCCACACTCCGGCCCGGACTCCACCGTCCGCCTCAACCAACCCCCAGGCGGTGGTGGCGGCGGCAGCGGCGGCGGAGGAGGCCGGACGGGAGGGGCGGGACGGCGGCCTGAGTCGGCCCCGCCGCCACGGCCCAACCCGGTTCCGCCCGCCCCCCGGACCCGCCCCCGGGCCACCGCCGCCACCGCTCATTGGCCCGTGCCTCGCACGCCTGGGCGCAGCCCCGCCCCACCACCCAGCAGCCGTTCCGCTCGGGTCCTGTTCAGCTATTGGACGGATAGCTCCGGGAGCAAGAGAGGCTTGGTCGGCCGCTGCCAGGCCTGAGTACTCAATTGGCTGAATTGCGCCCACGTCCGAGCTGTGATTGGACAAACAGAGCCTCCGGCCCCGCCCCCGCACCCAAGTTCCGTTAACAGGTTCGGTTGTTCCCGAACTCCTTTTCGTCGCTGGGGGCGGGGCAGATGGGAGGGGCACATTGGCTTGCTCCACCCCCTTTACGAAGCAGCCACTGACCAGCGAGACGGACAGGGAGGAGACAGCCGACTAGTTCCTTTTTTTGAGAGCTCGACTTTCTTCTGATTGGCTAACAGGCACCTGACGCTAGCCGCTCCTCTGGTCGCTTGTTTTTCACCATGAGACGCAGCGCTATGACGTAGTTCTCCGACATTCCACATCCAAGATGGCCGCCGTCAGCAAGGAGAGACGTCGCTAAGGGGCTTGTCTGAGGGGCGAGGGTAAGTGACCCACCGACTGCCGGTAGCGTCGCCCACCTCCCGCGTGCCTGGAGGTCGGAATAGGGAATGGCCAAGTGCCGCCCTTCTCCAGCGGAGTCTTGCTTCCCGGAATCCGCCTCCCTCCTCTAGCTTCCGATGCACGTTGAAGTTAGCAAGCGACGCGAGGCTGCTGGGGGGTTTTCAGAAGAAGGTCTGAGGCGCAGGGATACGTTCTGGAGGCTCGGGGAACCCTAGGACTGGTAGCAGCACTCGCAAGAAGGTGGGGTTTGGGCTTGGGGTTTCAAGCAGGTGGAAGAAAAGAGCATGGAGCTCAATCCCAGTGTTAGATAGGGCTGAGACTGTGGAGATTGTTTCATGTATGGGGTATTTTGGAATTCCAAGGACCACGTAACAACGGCGGGACTAGGAATGAGGAAAAGACTTAAAGCGATTAGACTTCCACTTGCCCAGACGTTATCCTTACCCTCCTCCTGGGTGGTTGCTTTGGCTTGCTATTAGAGAAATTGTCTTTAGAAAGTTAAAGCATGCGTCTAGAGGTTATCTAAAACCTCGTAAACTAGCTGCACGATGTGTGCTCGGAAACATTCCCTAAACTTGAACTGCCAGTTAAATGAAACTTTACCTAAGTCTTCTGAGACAAGGAATGGCTTCTAAGAACAGTTACTTGAGGCTGGCCTTTCATGTTTTTAAGGAAAACTTGATGTTTATGTGTTTTTCTATGTGTTATTTTTTACAAATAACTAGGACCTTGCAAGTGCGGGCAGACATAGGTTTTAGAAATGATGTTGCTAGAATGAAAGCACCAAGCTTTCAATCTCCAGCACCTAGAACACTGTGGTTTGGGAAACTGAATTGCTTAATGAAGAATGGATGGGTGGGTGATGGTATTAGTAGTATTGATAGGCATTTTGGTTAAAATTGTTAGTGTTACTAAGTTGCTTATTTGCTAAATTTTCTGCACTATAAATGTGATAATTATCAAAGACTTATATTTTCCAGAGTGAGTACCAATGATGTCTAATTTTAAGGTTTTCCCCCGTTTGTCTCATGTTTATTATATTATGATATATTATTCAAGCATGTCAGTTGATTGTTGCACAAATCCCACTTAACATTTGTTCCATTTTGGAAAGTGTGGTGTATGTGCGCCCACCAGAAAGAAATAAAGACACATTCTGATTATTGGTGAGGTTCTTAAATTTTAAATGTCATTTCTAAATTGAATGTCATGAAGAAAAAAAATGGGTCATAGTTTGACCCGTAAAGTGAGCAAGTTCATTTCAGGAAATGATATCTGAAAGCAGTGAGTTCATTGAGTGTATGAAAAGAAGGAAATGGTTTTCTGCTTGTCTTCTCTAAAATTGGGTAAGAACAAACAAAATCAAAAGGAATTAAATTCAAGATAATTGAGGAAATTAAAAAGAATATCTAATTGGGTTAAAACTAATTCATATTCTTAAGATTAGATAAATACCAGAGTAATTGGATGTAGAATTGTTGGTTCCTTGTTTATGACTTGTGAAGAATTCGAAAAGTGCAGTTAATAATAGAAGACTGAAGTAGGCTATGGTAAATGTCTCTTGTTTTCACAGACAGCAATTAGATGACTCTTGGGTATAAAGACTTATTAATGATTTCTCTTAGAATATTTTGGGGAGGGCAAAAAACAAGTGTTTGTAAGTACTTAAGAAGGAAGAGCCCTTAAGCCAGCAGAACTTCAAGAAGAAAAAGCTAAATTACACAGATACTTCCTTTTGTTACAAGTTTATTCCACTGGTGGTGAATGGGAGCGTGCAGGACATAAGTCCATTCAGGTTTCTTCAGGAAATGGTAAACATAATCTCTTACCTAGTAGACACAAGAAGTAAATATACATTGGATAAGATGTAGCTAGGTGGATTTGTATCCGTTCAAATTACTAAACTGAACTTTTGACTAATGGGTTGATGTTAGCCTAGTCTTTAGAGATACACCGCAGGGATCTTGTCTTGCCCCTACTCTGGTTAACACTTTTTTTAAAAAATCACTACATAAACATAAAAACTATCTTCTCAAGTTAATAAACTCAATCAAATCATGTAGTAATAATTAGGCAGCATGTTAGATGACACTCAGGAAAGTGTGTATGTGTGTACGTGAACCCAGGTCCCTGCACTGAACCGCATCCACAGCCCCAGAGAGGTTTTTTTTTTCCCCCCAGCCCCAGACGGTTTTTGAAATGTGAAATACAATAAACTAAGGTCCCATGAATGAAAGTTGCTGAATGACGGTTAGTAACAATTAATACTGTAATTAAGAGGGAATTTCTGGCCAGGCACTGGTGGTTCCCGCCTAGCTACTCAGGAGACAGAGATCAAGAGGATCAAGGTTTGAAGCCAGCCCAGGCAAATGGTTCCACAAGACCCTTCACAAAAAAGAGTTGGTGGAGTGGCTCAAGGTGTAGGCCCTGAGTTCAAGCCCCGTAACACAAAAAAAGGGTGGGGGGTGGATTTCTATACTGGGTAAGAGAATTATGTAGTGGCCTTTAGTATTGCTTGATTATACTGTTGTATGATTCTAGGTGTGCATTTCATCTTTCATTGTGTAAAATATGCCTAAAGCACATTACTGAAAGATGTCACTACAGTGCCTTTATGTGCCTCTTGTTTAAGAAGAGATTTTCATTGTGAAGCTCAAATCTCTCCATTTCACAGTGATCGAAAGCTGCTAATGACATTGAGAACTTCAGGCTCTTGTGAAAAATTAATTGAAGAGTATTAATTTAAGGAACAGGGTTATAGAACTGAGGCGAGCACTTTTTCGAAGACTGATTTAGATTTTGTGTGCACTTCCTTTCATTTTGTACTGCTCATTCCAGAATTTAAAGGGACCTACACTGAATTATTAGCAGGAGTGTGGCCAATGACAGCAAGTTAAGACAGACACAAATATATGTATGATTTATCCACTTGCACACTGCAATTCTTTTCATCCCTAATGGGTTATTCCTAGCCGTTTTCCCCACTCTTCATTTCAGCAGATATCCTGCACTCTACTTCTAGGGCAATTCCTCCCTCCTGTCTTTTGCTTTTTCATGACAGTGACTTTTTTGAAGAGACCAAGTCAGTTTTCTTATAAAGTGTCCAACCTTCTTGGGGTGATTAATAGTTCCTTGTTCTGTCTCCAGAGTATTTACTGTGAACTGGAAGTTTGGTCTAAGGGCTTGGTGAGATAGATGGCAAGCCTTAGAAGGGCAAGAGTACTGTCTAGATAGACAGGTGATGTTTATTTCATGCTGCATCACATCAGCAGGCACATAATGGCAAGTTCTTGCCCTATCCCTGATACTACGTTTGGGCATTTTAAGGTAGTTACCTTTTTTTTTTTTTTAAATAGTAATTTTTACCAGCGCTAGCAAAGTAGGCTTATTTTCTGTATACAACTGTGGGCTCATGGGTTGTTCATTTTTTTACAATCAACCACAGCCATTTTTCTTTTTAATGTTCAAATTATGTTGTGTCCAGTGGGTGCCATCATTCTAACTCCTATGACTTGTGATAAGCTTCCATTAAACTGAATATATGTGAGGCAGGCCACTACCCCATACTGGAAAGAATGCTTCCTTTTAGAGGGTAGTGGTGTTGGAAAACTAAAATTGGGGTCCAAAACTGTTCTTCATTATGGAAGTGTCCCTGCTTCTAGGTAAAAGAAATGACAGAGCTGGGACTTGTATATATTTTTAGCATGATTTATTTTGATATTTTCAACTAAAATTTAACATTAGTCTTTTTTAACTTTGTGTGTGTGTATTGCACTGAAAATCTTGGTTACTAATGTTAGTATTTACATATTTGCTCTACCGTACAAAATTATAATAGTAATACTACTACTAAAAATGAAGTTTAAGATTTCTTTGCAGCTTTTTCTGTCCTTAGAGTACATCTCATTAAGGATGAAACAAGATCAGAATTATTTGAAATAATTTTCTCTGTGGTTATGTTGTCCATTTGGCATACAGTGGATTTATTTTGCAGTAAAATTTGCTTTTTATAGTTTTAGTTTTATTTATCAATTTGTTAAATATTGACATGAATCAAAAGTCAATCAAAAGAACTCCAAAGTCAACCTCAAAGATCTCCCAATGGCCATGGGGAAGCAATTTGAGCAACAAAACAAATAATAATAGTATTTCATTATAATCCAAAGAATAAACTAAATACCCATGAGTCTATTACTAATGCAAAAAGATAAGAAAAAAGCCTTTCTTTTATAAAAGAAATGTAAATAATAAGTGTTGAAGGAGTGAAGGAAATGGAAATCACCATTAGAACAACTGGGAAGGTGTAATCCCAGCTGCATGGGCTGCTGAGGCCAACCTAGATAACATAGACTATGCCTCAAAAAACCTACCACCACAATAATAATTGTTGCAGACAAGATGCTCAGATGAATGTTCAAGTCAGTAAGTGAAACTTTAATAACAAGCTGGTATTTGCATAATATTTTGCATTACAAAATATTTCCCAAAAATATTTACTAACTTAACATACCTCCACAAATTCTTTCTGCTCCCTCTAGAAGGTGGAGCTTAAATCCTTTATCCTCCAGTAAGGACCTCAGGCTGAACCTAGTAACTGGTATCTGAGAAATAGAAAATGGAAAGGGGAGCCAGGTGCAGTAAATCACACCTGTAATCCTAGCGGAGATCAGGGCCAGCTCAGGGAAAAGTTTTTCGAGACCCTGTCTCAGCCAGTGACTGGACACATTGACATTTGCCTGTCATCCCAGCTACACAGAGAAGTACAAATAGGAAGATTGCAGTCCCGGCTGGCACAGACAAAAACTCAAAACCCTACCTGAAAGATAAATAAAGCCAAAAGGAGCTTGTGGCATGGCTCAAGTGCTGGAGTGCCTGCCTAACAAGTACAAGGCCCTGAGTTCAATCCACAGTAGTGCAGGAAAAAAAGAAGGTGAAAGGGAAAATGGTAACCTGCAGTGAGAAACCCTGCAGACTTCATCTTAATCAAGAGGTCATGATTTACATCAGCCATAAAAAGTCATTACATCCTATGCCCTGCCTATGATATAATGAGAGGGACATTTAACCTCTGTGGCATTTTTCCCTACAACTCCATTTATGGGAAAGCATCACATAAACCCAAAACAGAAGAAAGTTTATGAAAGACTGAAAAACTGCTGCTTATTAGAAGAGGCAGTACTAAGAAAAAATGACACGTACATGCAGTTAGTATCCTGGATTAAATCCTGGAACAGAAAAGGGGATTTTGGAAAAAATCAAAATCCAAGTAAAGGTTGTGGTTTATTTAGTTAATGTTATAACAAAGTTAATTTGTTAGTACCATGTATATGTAACATGTTAACTGGGGGGAAGGGGGCATTGAGGTAAAGGGCAACAACAAAAACTCTCAGTATTGTCTTTATAACTCTTTTGTAAATCTACAACCATTTAAAACATTTCCTGAAAGGTTAAAACTACATAAAAAGTTAGATAAAGTGAAATCCTCTTCCCATGCCCGTACTTTCTGTCTTCCCTGTTCCTTGTTGGTATCCATTTTTCTATTACTAGTTTTTAAAAACTAGGGGGCAAGAAAATAGCAGTTCTTTCCTCTCCTTTCTTACCTAGGTGCTAGCATACTATCCTAGCCTTTGTGATCGTAGAAATTTCTCCATGCAGTCATTAAGATATCTTTTCTTGTTCTTTTTAGTGGCTACTTGGTATGCTGTTGTATTCATGTACCATATTTCATTCCTCTAGCTTCCCATTGCCGGAGAATTGGTCGTTGGTAGATTTCCCATTACAGATAACATGATAGTGAATATTCTTGTGCATTTGTTGCATAACTGTTTTGGTGTTTTCAGAGAAGATTCCTAGCAATGGGATTGCTGGATCAAACAAATGCATGTGTCATTTCGTTGGATATTGCCAACTTCCCTCTGTGACAGTTATGCCATTTTGTGCTCCCACCTGCAACATCTGAGACCACCTGCTTCTACCTAGCCTTGCCTACAGTAAATGGTCAAGTTTTTGTGGTTCAATAGGTAAGAAATGGTATCTCACTATGATAGTATCTGAGGCTTTGGTTAATTGATCCCACATAGCATTGCCCAATATAATCAGTCACATACAGAAGTGTAAATTGTTAGCGCAAACAGATTGCTTTTCTCTAGATACTTAATTCTTCTCTTGGAGGAAAGATCAGATTCCCTTTTAGAGGTACCAGGTGCAAGGAGGTTCAGAACACTCAGCCCTGCCATGTCACCTTTCCCACCAGACACGAGGCAAGTACATAGAAAAAAATTAGGCTTTCAGATGAACTGGTGGGGCTCTGGCTAGAACCTGGCCATAGAACTGCCATTTTCTCTCTCGCTAAGCTAACCTTTTCTTTTGGAGCCCTGCTGCTTCCCTCTTTGAAATTGTCCATTGTCCCTGAGTAGTCACTTTACAAAGGACTTATATGCTACAGTGGTCTGAAGGTGAACTCCTTGTTTTTGTTTTCTCTTTTTTCCACTTGGAACTTTTAGAAGATCTGTGTATTCTGAATGAATGAAAGGGAAGAGACTGAGAAAAACAAGATAAATTTAAAGGATCTCCTTCCCATGGACCACCTCCTTCCACTCTCTCCCCCAAATTACTACAAGTACACACCCAGTTTATATTGTGTTCAGTGGTTTGTGCAGGTATATGTTAACCCAATCCTATGGCTCCCCTGCTCCTCCCCCCACAAAGGGTCTCGCAAATGCTAGGCAAATCCTCTGCCACTTGAGCCACGTTCCCAGCTCTCCTGTGGCTTTTATAAGTGTAATCAATTAAACTGAAAGGGGAGGGGATTTAGATGCTAGATAAAGGAATGGATAATTTGGGAGCATAAATCTTTGTAGGGGATTAAGAATTCACAGGTTTTATGCAGAGTGGAGTCTAGACCAGCATGAGAAAAACCTATCTCCAGTGAATAAAGGCAGAAAAGAAGTAATACAAACTTAGTTTCTTCTACAGTTTTGTTAGGGCTTAAGCCTTTAGACTGAAGAGGAGGAAGAAATGCTCTGCTTCTAAACTACCATAAAATGTGGAGTTTATTAGTGCTAGAGTCACTTAGGGTATTGGCTTTGGAGGTTAGCTGGGGCTTCTGTTTTTCTGAGACAAGGTCTCACTATATAGCCCAGGCCAGCCTTGAATTCATGAACCTCCTGCCTCAGATTTCCAAGTGCTGATGCTACAGGTATGTGCCATCACATCCAGCATAGACTGAGCTTCTAACTGTCAAATTTGTCAGTTTTATTTATTTTTGGGGGAAATCTGTCAGGTATATTCTGTGGTAGTACATTGCTTATAATAATTACAATTACTTATAGTGTGTGGCAACCCTTTCCAACTTTATGTCTTTTTCTCTTTCTCTTAGGATTATAACATTTTCAGAGAACCTTTTGGAAAGAACAAGTCTACTTCAATAAATGAAGGAGAATAAAGAAAATTCAAGCCCTTCTATAACGTCAGCAAACCTGGACCACACAAAACCATGTTGGTACTGGGATAAGAAAGACTTGGCTCACACACCCTCACAACTTGAAGGACTTGATCCAGCCACTGAGGCCCGGTACCGCCGAGAGGGGGCTCGGTTTATCTTTGATGTGGGCACACGTTTGGGGCTGTATCCTCATTCTCTGTGGGATCTGTTACAGATAAGCACACACACACACCCCACCACCAAGAATTAAAAGCCAGGTGCTAGTGGCTCATGTCTATAAACCTAAGTTCTTGGGAGGGTGAGATTGGGAGAATCATGGTTCCAGGCCAGACCGGGAGGAGGGTGGAGTTAGTGAGACCTTATCTCATTGGAAAAAAGATAGGCATCTTGCTGTACACTTGTCATCCCATCAACAGCAGGAAATATAAAATAGGGGGATTGCAGTCCAGGCCAGCCTAGGCAAAAAGCAAGACTCTATCTCCAAAATGACCAGAGCAGAAAGGGCTGGAAGCATGACTTAAGCAGTAGAACACCTGCCTAGCAAGCAAGAAGCCCTGAATTCAAACCACAGTACCACCAGAAGTGGGGTGGGGGGAGGGGCAGAATTATACACAAATACATAGTCATCTGTACTAGGACAGTTCTTACATGTTTTTGGTGTTCAAATGTTCTGTTTATCTGGCTCTTCAGGGTTGTTGTTTTTTTTTCCCCGAAGCATTTTTATTAGCATACATTAGTTGTACAGGGGAGATTCATTGTGACATTTCTGAAAATGCTTACATTATACATTGGTTAGGTTCTCCTCTTCTGTCTCTTCCCCTCACCTCCCCCCACCTAAAACAATTGCAGAAGGTTTCATTGTTCTGTTTCATATATGTATACAAAGCACATCACTATATTCACTCTCCTCCATCCCTTCCATTCATCCTCCCTCATTCTATAAGTACCCACCTATTTTATAGTCCTGACCATTTTTAATTCCAAAGTCAGTGTTCACAGAAGTTTCTCCATGTATCTCAGCTCAGCTGTGAATATACTGTACTTTGGTCAGTTCAACCCTCTCTGTTACTCTTCCTTACCCTTTCCTTCCTATCCCTATTATTCAACAGCTTTCAGTACGTGTCATTAGGTCATCTACCTGCACAGATGCAATGTAAATTTAGATATTGTTGACTCCTTATCATTCTCTTTTCCTCTTCCTTCTCCCCCAAGTGCCATATCCAGGGATATTTTTGTTTCTGGTTTATCATTTAAATGTGTTGACTCAGCCACTGAGCAAGTGACCACACAGGAGGAAAACCAGCATCCATTAAGATCACAGCTAAAGTGTTTTCTTAGGCCTGCTAGGTACATAAATCTTCAAAGTGCTAATTCTTATACCAGAATTCTGACACCCTGAAATTATCATCTGCCTGCTTTTCCACAGATATTTTTTACTTGGCCACTGACTTTGTTGTTGTTGTCTTTATTATTTTTCTGCATTTAACTAAGAACATAAACTATAAACTTTATTGGCTGAATTCCTTAACCAGAACAACAGACACTATGATACCCTGGCAACTGGAATAATTTATTTTCATCGCTTCTATATGTTTCATTCCTTCAAGCAATTCCCAAGATATGTAAGTGGTGAATTTTATAACTCTCTGCCATATGCTATTATTTCCACACAGTTTGGTGGGCTGGTTGTATTGTCTGTTTTTTATCATATTTTCCAGCAGTGTTTATTCTTGTTCAAACTTTGTTTTTTCCAGTTAACCATGTTAAAATCTTTTTTTATTTGGGTCAGTATGGACCATAGTTATATTACACTTTGTATGGAAGTCCACTTCCCTGTTACTTTTCCCAAGGTAAATTTAGCCTTAAGTGAGGCCGTAGAAGAGCTATAGATAGGGCCGTGGCATTCAGTGGTGGCGTTAACTGTGTCTTTGAGGGATGAGGGAACATGAAAGGGAGGGAGTGGCAGCAGCACTCCCTCCCTTGGACACACAGAGGGCTGAGGTGGGGTAGGGCAGCAATCTTAGGGATACTAGCTTAAGCAGATGCAGGGGGAAGCTGCAGCATGTTGACAGCCTAGACAGGAGCTTGTTTGGCAGGAAAAGAATGATAAGGCCCACGGTGGGAAGGCAAACTGAGTCAGACCATGGTACACCTTGAATTCCAAACTAGGGACGTTTGACTTCAGTAGGTAAGCAGTGAAGTGATTAAAATGAAGATGACAGAGTTAGACTTAACAGGAAGGTCATTTTGTTGGGGTTTTTTCTTTTTGCTAGAATTTTACCTAGATTTGCATACTCATCTTCCTCACAGGTTTGTGAAGTTCTTGAAGAAGGAGACAGTGTCAGAATCAGCTTTGTCCCCTGGCAGAGTGTCTCACATCCACTACAATCAGAATTGTGTGACAAGTGTGGCGTGTACAGGAGTTGGGGGTGGAGGAGAGGAGAAGTTGAAGGGAGCAGTTCAGACCTCAGTGATGCAGGATTAAGGCAACTAGAAGAGAGGGGCAGTATCTTAGTCCATTTGAGCTAATTGAAATACCTTAGACTGTTATAAATAACAATCTTACTCCTCTCAGTTCTGGAGGCTAAGAAATCCAAGATCAAAGTGCTAGCAGAGTCAATGTCTGGTGAAAGCTCGTTCCTCACTGAGGGCACCTTTTTTTTTTATTGGGCCCTCACAGAGTGGAAGGAAGGAATAGGCTCCCTCAGGCCTCTTATAAAGACAGCCCATGCAGGAGGGGATCACCTCCCAAAAAAGCATAGGTTCCTCCACGCTGAATTTCAATGTGTAAATTGGGATGGGGAGCACATTGAGACCGTAGCTGGGGGGGAGAATAAGTGTGGGCTGTGTGGTTCAGAGAAGGGTTCCACAGGATATACATGGAGTTGTGCTTGTTCTTTCTCCAGAGCAAAGCAAAGCTTACTGTACACGGAGTTGTTATCTTACAGATTGGAATATGAAAAGGAAATTCGTTTCTGTGGCTTTTTTATTTTTGACATTTCTTTAAGAAAACTAACTTTATCTTTTTATAATTTCAAATATCTGTGAATGAGAAAGAAGAAAATAGGAGAATGAGAGGGACTGGTGTGTTGTAAAGGTCAAAAATCCTGTGTTTGTTCCTATATGATCTTTGTCAACAGAAGTTAAGAGCTTTTGTCTCCCTTTTAGGTGACAGGCGCTTGTTGTCTCTTTCTGGCTGGGAAAGTAGAAGAAACACCAAAAAAATGTAAAGATATCATCAAAACAGCTCGTAGTTTATTAAATGATGTACAATTCGGCCAGTTTGGAGATGACCCAAAGGTAAGAACTGTAACTTCTTGCCTTCAAATCGTATTTTTTGGTGATGGCATTATGATATACAGGTCTTTACATTGACAGTGGCTGTGCCCCTGTATCTGCCAGTCCTTGAGTTCCTTAGAAGGCTTTATGTAGCAGGTGCTCCTCACCTTGTAAGAGAGGAAGAAATAGTATGTAGCCTACACTAATACACTTCTTCATAATGTGCCTAGCAGTGTCCTGAGCACTTTAAGGATGACAGCACATGTAATGGGTATGAGCAAAACTCATCTTGTTGCCAGCACTCCACTTAGGTACGGTACAGAGGTGAGGGCAGCATCACAACTCCAGCCAGCTTCTAGATCAGACACAAGTACAAGAGCTTTTTTGTGTGTTTTGCTTTTCAAGAAGGTGAAAAGGTGCCAACATTTGCAACAATTTCAGATACCCAGAGATTGATACTTACCAATGCTATCCATCGTTTCATCTTTTTTTTTTTTTGGTGGTACTGGAGTTTGAACTTTTTGATCTTGTCTTTGTGCTTGCTAAGCGGACACTGTACCACTTAAGCCATGCCTCAAGCCCAGTGCTGTCCATCTTATCTCGTTCCACAACCCCTGCCAATATCAGCAAGTGGTATTGAAATAATTGCACATTTTTTTGTGTGTTCTAAAAATACCATTTTCAGGGACCAATAACAGTGTTCCTCCATCCCCATTTTGTTAAACTCCCCCTACTGTAACCCTTACAGCACTTGTTAATTACCCTTCATAACATTTTAGGTGCACAACAAAATCAAAAGGAAGGTACAAGAGTTCTTTTGTACCCCTTGCCCCATAATACACTGTCTATCTGATTATCAGCATTCACCACTAGAGTGGTATATTTGTTACAATTGATGAACCTGTCTTGATGCATTATCACGCTATTTCCTTAGTTTACATTAGTTACATTAAGTTTACATTCTTTTAAACATTTGTATGGGTTTGAATAAATGTATGATATTTATCCACTGTCTATTACAGTATAGAACAGCATAATACAGTATAGTACAGCACAGTGTAGTATAGTGTATTTTCAAGGCCCTAAAAACCCTCTGTGGTCTCTGCCTCCTCATCTTTTTCTCCTGCTTAACAGCTACACAGTTGGAATCACACAGTATATAGTCTTGCATTTAAGTTTCTGTTACATAGGTTTTTTTCATCAAATAATCATATAGATATAACTCTTTCCTCTTCTCAGCTGTAAGATTCAAGAGAGCAAAGACTGGGTGCCTAGCTCTGTGGCTAGACAAGTGCATTCAAAATACATTGTGAATAAATGACAAGCTAATGTTATGCGGGAAACTCAAAATCCCAGGTAAACCAAAGCTAAGGTGATGAGGCTCAGCACTATTCATGTCTTGTGTTTCCTAACTAGCTCATATTATCTCACAACAGTTTTCCTTCTCTCTGCCAAACAGTGTTATGTGTGTGTGTATAAAATGTGTAGTCATTTTCCTCATTGCTTTCCAGAGTTAACAGGGACCCAGAATACTTTTTATGTTGTGGTTACGATTAACACTAATGCTTCGTAAGTATTGTCTGGGTAATTCTGCCTCTGAACGTAATTATAAAGCCATTGCCCTGTTTATGAAAATTCAAACTTATTAGAAACTCATTGACAATAATCAGAAATGATGTTTCATAATCTTTTCCACGCCCACTGGTGTTTACTTTTTATAGAAAATAGGAAGCACGGAGTGGTCCTCTAATACAACCTCAGTGAGCAAGGGAATGCTGCTCCCTGTCTCTTCTGTGCGCAGTCTCTCAGACATCTGGGGAGTAGGGGTGAAGGAAAGCACCCTGGGAAGTAGGAAGAAGGGAAGTAGGAAGAAGGTTGCATGTTTGTCCTTCACAGAGAAGAAAGCAATTGTTTGGGGGAAAGCAGAATAAGTATTTAGGAAAAATAAAATTGTGACTTGCATGGAACATTTTTTGTGTTAATTAGCTTTGTTTTAGCTGAGTAGTTTCCCCAGTGATACTAATTTCTCATTTATTCAGCAGAACTTGTTTCAGCTACTACGTTAAGCACTAGATGTAAAACACTTGGCAAAACAGGCACGTTCTTTGCTATTGTGGATCTTACAGTTAAGTGCCAGGATAGATCTTAATCAAAAATCATATAACTCTGATCATGAGCTGTAGTAAATTATATAAAAGCTCATTTAAAGGTGCTGTGAGAGCATTCTACCCAGAGACCCAGATAAGTAGAGGGCTGAGGGAAGGCTCCCCTAAAGAATGATGTTTACAGGGAGTTAATGTATTTGTGCAGTTGTTAACGATGATATTTTCAGCCCTCTACAAAACCTTTCTTTTCTGATGCCAGTCAAGCAATTCTTTCTAGTCATTCTTCCTGCGCAGTGTCTTGGCTGTGTTACACTGTCTTTAAGTGCTAGGTATAGTCAGGTTGTACAGTGGCTTTAGGAAGGACCTGTTTTGGAACATTAACTGGGTAGATATTATGAGAAAAGAGGAAAATCCATTTATAATAGCAACAGTAAAATAAAATATCCAAGGAGATAAGCCTTGTAGAAACTTTGTGGAGGGCAGAGAGGACTTTAAAATTATTAAATGACTGAAAAGACTTCAATAAATTTTCATAATCTCCATTTTCCATAATCATTCTGTAAATTCAGTGAGTTCCCACTCAGAATATTAATAGTATTATTTATTTGTTTAGGAATGATAAGTAAAATTATTCTAAAATTTGATTCATGAAGTACATGTAAAACAAAACATTTTAAAAACAGGAGTAATACTGGAACTCTCCCTTTCAAATCCCTTTGATCATGATACAGGAGTAGAAAAATGAATCACCAAACAAAAGATTTTACATGTGTCTAAATTCATGCATGCATAATATAATTTAGGTGCCATTTTAAATAAAGAAAAAAAAAACATACTTGGTAAATTATGTTGGGACAGCTTATTTCAGATACATAAAAGATTTAAACATAGAAACACACATGCACACACACAAAAAGGATTTAAACACAAAAATGGTATCCCTCCATTCATTCATACACACTGTGTGCCTGTGTTTATACGTGCATATGTGTACACGTACACTCACTGGTGCAACTTACTGTTTTATCTTTGTTGTGAAGTTGACTGTCATAGTTCTTCCTTGCTTAAAGTTTTTAATGAGAATTTCTGAGGAATTCATTTTTTTATGGGGATCTTTCTCTTTTTTTTTTTTTTTTGGTGGTACAGGGGCTTGAACTCAGGGCCTGTACCTTGAGCCACTCCACCAGGGTTTTTTCAAGATAGGGTCTCATGCCCAGGCTGATTTCAAAGCGCAGTCTTCCTGATCTCTGCCTCCTGAGTAGCTAGGATTACAGACATGAGCCACCAGCACCCAGCTTTTTATGGGAATCCTGAAACCACAATTCAGTTAAATGATCTTAGAAGTAGAGTTCTGTTTTGTAAAGGGAGACTCTTGTGTGATCAAAGTAATAACATTTCTAAGGATCTTTATTTTGTCTCCAGTTTTTCTTTTTTTGTTTTTTGTTTTTTAGATTAACTCTCTGATTGGTGTTTCTTCCTGTTCCTGAGTTCTTTTCAGAATTTAGCCTTATCTGACCATACTAAAAACTGGAGTGGAGAAAGGATAAAAAGAACAAAGAACAGTTACTAAAATATAACTTGAAAAGAGAAACAGACAGGAAAGCTCAATTTTTTAATCCTGTTTGAGACTTGTGATTATAATTACAACCCCAATATTTGTTATTTGTAGGAAGAAGTAATGGTTCTAGAAAGAATCTTACTACAGACCATAAAGTTTGATTTACAAGTAGAACATCCATACCAGTTCCTACTCAAATATGCAAAACAACTCAAAGGTAAGAATATATAAGGTTGTTTTATTTGGTTTTGTTTTGTTTTACTTTGCTTTGTTTTTGCAGTGCTAGGGATGGAACCCAGAACTTTCACACATACTTGGCAAGCGCTCTACCACTAAGCTACATCCCCAGCTCCCAAGAATAAGATCATTTTTAAAAGAACTCTTTCATTCTAAAATCAAGTCTTTTTAATTTGTTGATACTCAGATTATGCTACTCAAAAGAGAAAAACAGAAATTCTGTGTATAAAGTACCTAGGACATAACTCCCTCAGAGGATTCAGTAACAAAACTGTTAATGCTATTTCCTTTTATGCATAAACAGACACTGTCATTCAGTTGCCAAGTGATAGGAGGCAGGAAAATGAGTCAGAATTTTTTTAAATAGACTAAAAAAATTAGTCCTGAAGCTAGGTTTCCCATAAATGGTAGTTCAGTGTAAGTCATGTGGAAAAGACCAAGAGGCAGGACGTGAGCCCACGTCACTCATTTTCATCTCCACCACAGAACCTCTGTGTGACACATGGCAGACTTTAATAAATACTACTTATTGTGAATACTTTTTCCCCCATTTTTTAGTTATTATTTGCATATTATAGTTGAACAGGGGATACATTGTGACATTTACATAAGTGTTTAAAATACCCCCTATTCATATTAATTTTCCTTTTTTTTTCTCTTTTTGTAGGTGATAAAAACAAAATTCAAAAGTTGGTTCAAATGGCATGGACATTTGTAAATGACAGGTACATGTGGTCAAATGTTGACTTATAGTATTTTTAAATAGTCAGATTTTATGGGTTATTTAATTCAAACCCCTCATTTTGAAGAAACTAACTTTACCAGTTAATGGCAGAGCTAGGGCTAAAGTCCAGGACATCTACTTTCCTGAAGAGGGCTTTCTGTCTGCTCTGCCATGTCAAGGTGGTATGAGAGGCTAAAATCCTATCACCAGTTTGAAGCATAAGTTGTAAGAATCTGGAAAATTGAATTCTGTTTAGTGTCTTGTAATAATTTTAGAGCGTTAGTTTCTCAGAATACAGAATGCCAGAGATGCTGGCATTTCACCCCACTGCAAGCAAAGAAATTTCTCTTGCATTTGATTTACAGAATGTTTGACCAAAAGATTTCATTTGAAGAACAGTACAGTGCCTTGGATTCCAACAGCAAAAGAACACAAAGCATTTTCACTTATATTTCATTCTGTAGCAACTTTCGAATGTGCTAGAAATTCTTATTCTTTAAAGAATAGACAAATTAGCAACTATGGTTAAAGTAACCTAATTTAGTACTAGAAAATTTGCTTTCTTATACTTTCATCACACTTAGATGATTAAATAAGCACAGTGACGTGTAGATAGAGATGACATCTAATCTATGGGTTGGTTTAATCATTAATGTTAGATCACACAATTAAAATAGTTGTTTTTTTGTTGTTGTTGTTTGTTTTTTTTCCCTTGTTGAACTAGTCTCTGCACCACCTTGTCACTGCAGTGGGAACCAGAGATCATAGCAGTAGCAGTGATGTACCTTGCAGGACGTTTGTGCAAATTTGAAATACAAGAATGGACCTCCAAACCCATGTATAGGAGATGGTGGGAGCAGTTTGTTCAGGATGTTCCTGTTGATGTTTTGGAAGGTACCTGACATGCTGAATGTTTTTGCAAGAGTATCCCATGTTTAGATTATTCTCTCCTGTGACCCGAGTCATAAGAATGGACTTTGTCAAAAGCAAGATACCATTTACAGCTATCTATAAGTGGTTTTTCAGAAGCATCTTTAACTCTGTAATATAATTATCACTTTGTCTGAGCACATAGTTTTAGTGAACTAAAAATGCAACCCACTATTGTACACAACAAACATGGGGTGAGTTGCAAATGTGATCCTTACTTATTAGTCCTTGTAAGGAATAATAACTGGTTTTTTTCTAGGTAAAGTTTGATTTAAAATGTCAGTTTGTGGTGAATATAATTGTTGCTGTCATTTAGACATCTGCCACCAGATCCTGGATCTTTACTCACAAGGGAAACAACAGATGCCTCATCACACCCCCCATCAGCTGCAGCAGCCCCCATCTCTTCAGCCTACACCACAAGTGCCACAAGTACAGCAGTCACAACCGTCTCAAGGCTCTGAACCAGCCCAGCCCCAGCAGAAGGACTCCCAGCAGTCAAGTCAGCAGCAGCAACAAGCACAGCAGCCTAAGAAACCTTCTCCACAGCCTAGTCCTCCCCGACAGGCTAAGCGCACCGTGGTGAGCACTATTCCCATTTCTAAGGGATCACATGAACACTAGAAGCAGGGGTGACCCACCCAAACCACACATCCAGGGAGAACCTGAAATTAACAGCCTCTGAGAGCCATGAGGGTCCTGTCCTACTCCAGCTTATATAATCCCCAATAGGCCCTGAAACCTGTCGGGGATATAGTTCATTAGCGTTAGTTCTATAAATGACACAAGGTATCTGTAAGAGGTTCTGGTCGTGGAGCACAAGTCTTTTCCCACGGTAGCAACCTGACCACTTTAGGAAACTGTTTGTTTTCACAGCGCCTCCAAAGAAAGCCATGAGTGATAAGTGCACATCATCAAACCCCAAGATCAAATATATCAAGGGCCCGAAACTCAGTATTATGAAAGAGGTCATTATTCTACCTGATTTGAAAAAGGGAAGAGGAGGGGGGAACAAATGACCTGTTAGGTGCTACAGTACACCCTGCAAGTTCAGATTATAAATAATTTTGATTTGAGACCAGGGTTGGTTACTATGACTCTTTTTTCCTCACCAAAACTAGGATCTAGGTTAACTGTTGTATATTTTCTTTTTTAATAGGTTGTTTCTCCCAAAGAAGAGAACAAAGCAGCAGGTAATTTCCTGTCCTAATCTTTTGGTTTTTGGTTTTATATCAGTGCAAAACTTCAATTTCAAGTTCTTAGTGAACATTGTTCCCTTTCAAATGTACATTAGCCTTATAGACTTTTAAAGTTAATGCCCATCAGAATCTTTGCTAGAAAGTCTCTTCTTCTTACCAGTCCCTATATAGCTTATGCTTCGACAAAAGGTGTCAATGCAGGTGCCAATGTTTATTGGCAGTAAAAATGTTTATTAACATATATAAAAGTATCATTTGAATTTAGAACTATTGCAGTGATGTTTGTTTTGAGAGGTGAGTTTTAAACCCATTACAGTAGACAAGAGTGAAGGGTCAGGGGAGGTACTGGGTCTGTGTTCCCAAAGAGCCACAACGCTTCCAGCTCTGCTAGGAAGCCAGGCCTCTATCAAACATTGATGGTTTTTTTTGTTTGTTTTATTTTATTTTTCACATTTTTAGAGCCCCAAGCTGCTCAGTTTGCTTCTAATGGAAATAAGGGAAAGAGAAAGCAAAATCTATAGGATTCCACAACAGAAAAGTAGCAGTGTTTGTCTCTGTGTTAATCTGCCCCATTGTACTGAACTCTTGAAAGGCACAGACTATATTTACTCATTGCTATTTCTTTGTTGCTTAGTTCTTGGTTCCAGTGAATCATTCATAAAACTGTTATGAGATCTTCAAGTTATAAGCTATATTTTTCTCAGCATCTTTGGGAGAATGGTGAGTTCAGTACAGGTGAATGTTTTAGCTCCAAATTGACAGGCATTAAGTATAAGATACAATAGTGGGCATGGAGTATGCAGTCAAGATGAGCTGACATGTGGTTCAGTGAGAGAGGCATGAAACAGCTCTGTGGTGACCTTAGAGGACTTGCCTTTGAGCATCCAGAGCACTATGTGGGAGGATACAAGTGAGCAACAGAATTGAAAGTTTGGGGCCAGATGGAGAGAGGAGTTTTACCAAAATGTAAAGAGTCAAGAGGAACCACTTTTCATGGGTTTTCAATCCTACATTGGGTCGCAGGCCCAATGAGAGGCCTACCTGGAGAAATCTGGGTTTTGCATCGGCACTGGGAACCACTGGAGAATTTTGAGCAAGAGAATAGCAGACTCAGTTTATTCAAGATCAGATTCCTGATGGTAGTAAGTACGGCAAATGGTTGGAAATGGAGAGAAAGTTGCAGACACCTAAGTGGGACGTGGTGGCCATGCAGCCAGGAAGGGAGGTCCAGGTGACAGTATTAATGTAAGAGTTCCACTTCACTGCACTCCAGCCTCTAAGAGCAGGTTGTCACACACTGAAGCACAAAATATACACATTACTTCCAAGGATTTGTAAGAAATGAGAACATAAAAATCTCATGAAGTTGGCATGGCAGTCTGTAATCCTGGCTACTTGAGAGGCTGAGATTGGGAAGATGACATTTCAAGGTCAGCCTGGGCAAAAAGTTTGCAAGACCCCATCTCAACCAATAGCTAGGAGTGGTGGCATATCCCTATGGGAAGCCTAAAATAGGAAGATTGTGATCCAAGCCTCCCTGGGCAAAGAGCAAGACCTAGTTCCAGCAATATGGTGCCTGCCTAGCAAGCACAAGAACCTGAGTTCAACTCCCAGTACTGAGTCCCAAAAAAAAATCATGAATAAAGTTTTATATAATTACACATTAAAATAATTTTTGTATGTCAGGTTAAATAAGATATTGTTAGTTTCAACTTTGTACATTTTCTCACAGCTGTTGGAAAGTTACAGTTGTATGTAGTGACTCTCATACTACTGTAACTTCACTGCTTGTGAAAAGAGGAAGATGGAGAGTGATAGTAATTATCTAGTCAGAGGGAAGAGTTCAAACATGAGGTGCTGGCTGGGGGTCCAGGAATGGTGCGTGGAAGTGAGGGCTATGGTTTTGGAGGAATGGTAGACACTAAAAATAGAGTTGTATAAGCGAGGTGTAGTAGTGCATACCTATAATTCCAGCACTCAGGATCAGAGGCACGAGGATAACAAGCTCCAGAGAGAGACCGTCTCAAAAACCAAAAAGGAAGGAAGGAGGAGAAGAGTTACATCATAGAGGAGACTTGCTCTCTGAGGAAGGAGGGTAAAGAGCACAGAGGTCCCTGAACCTTGAATTTAGCCTGTAACTGAGAGAAAGTAGTCAGCAGTACCAGGAGAGACTCCTGTTAAGAGTAGTGGATTAAGCCAGAATGAAGCAGGTGTAAAGTTTCAGGGTGAAAGCCACAACAGAAAAACAGAAAGATGGAGTTCTTTGTCAATTATGTTGCATGCTCTCTGCCTTCTTAAGCAGGAGGATTTGGTCTTTCTGTAAACTATTCTGGCTCCCTGGCATTGTCATTGTTGGAGCTGGTGACACACAGTTCCTGACCTGATGGTGGGCTTCCTTCACCCAGGTGTTACTGGCTGCCAGTGCTTTGAAGTGGGCACACTGTCCTTCCAGCCCCTGCACCTTTGTCTAGGTCTCTACTGTTGCCACTTACTGTGCCGCTTCTGACAGGCCACCAGTGGAAATCAGTATTTGAGAGAGGAAATAAACTTCATATATATCTGAGTAAGAATTAAAAGGTAGAGAATTGTCTTGTAAGCACACAGCAGGCCCAGTGACATGACATTGCTGCTCAGGGCCTGTCTTGTGTTCTGAGATGGTTGTGGGCTAGCACGTGGTTGTGGGCTGGCTAGAAGTGGTTAGCAAGCTTTGCCCTTTGAAAGATGGAGGTGTTTTGGAGAAGGAGTTGTGCTGTTATTTTGACAGGATTGGTGAGCTCAGTGGTTTAGCTGAAGCCTTCCTATAGCTCCCTTAAAGCCTTGGTCAGATCTGTTCTTTTTCTCCCAAAGAAATTTTTGAGAGCACATTTTCTTCTTCTCTTTATGACATGTTTATTTACATGAAGAGGTGTGAATGGCTTTTTAATCTGTTTTTTCGTTTTAGAACCACCACCACCTAAAATCCCCAAACTTGAGAGCACTCACCCACCATTGCCTCCAGCCCACCCTCCTCCAGGTAAGTGCCGCTGGTGCGCTGGCAGTGTTGTTGTGGCCACCTGAGGGAGAGACAGCCTGGGAGAGGTCCTGAGGAAGCCTGCAGAAGCAAGCAAGGAGCTTTTCAAACTTGCAGGTCTCACAAACTAGAGCTGTTGTAGATGTTTCAACTTGAATGGATCTGAATATTCCCTGAACTACACAGAATAAACATGTTTTAGAGAGAGAAGGAAAACCCCACCAGTTACTGAGCATTTATCTAGATCCAGACAGGATTCCTGTCAATATTAGACTCCAGTCTCTTACGCTTGCTTCCTGTTGGCTGGATGTCTTCCTAGTACATTTTGAAGAATAAGCCGTTGTTCACAGGCAGTGAAGAATAAGGGGGTAGAAAGTTATCGGCAGGTACACAGGGAACTGAGAGGCTTCTCGGACGGCTTTCTTTACCTGTGCACCATTTCACAGGCTGAAGCATGTAAGCTAGAGCAGAAGGGATGTGTGCTTCCTGAAGACTGGTAGATATTCCAGAGAGTTCTCTGAACTTCTGTCAGTCTGCTGTGCTGAGTGGTGGTTAGTGCTCATGGCAGGCCCTGGCCAGCTGAGTGCCTACAGCAGGTGGGCTGTCAACTAGCCTTCTCTGTCCACCTGCAGTTGCAGTAACGTGTGCACTGAGCAGACAGAGGTATCATGTTCTGTGTGGGACAGAATCTCACACTCCCCAGTTAAGTGGAAACCTTGCTTGAAAAGGCACAGCAACTTCTGAGCGAGTATAGTCCCCAGCTTTGTGCTGGGAGTTGGAGAGTGATATGGCACACACGGGAGGTGCTGCTGCCCATGCCTAAGGCCCAGACAGCAGATTTATGGGGGCCTCAGCCCCACAAGGAAGTGTACTTCCCTTGTAGCTGGGGTGTCAGGCACGTACCACCATACCAAGCTTTTATTGGTTGAGATGTGGTCTTGTGAACTTTTTACCTGGGCTGTCCTCCAACTTTGGACCTCCCAATCTCAGCCTCCTGAGTAGCTAGGATTACAGGTATGAGCCATCTCCCCAGCCAAGGGTTTTTTTTTTTTTTTTTTTTTTCCATCTTATTCATTTGGCCAATTTATTTCTGCTAAATGCCAGTGCTGCAGACAGGACTGCAATGTCCCCTGGCTCCCAGACTCAGGCTCTGGGGACAGAGACAGACAAAAAGAGCTCCCACTACTCTGTGCTAAGAGGAAAAAGCTGGACCAAGCCTGCCCATGGCTGGTGTGCCAGAAATGAGGGGACTCACCAGTTGTTATAGATGGGATAGAGGGCCTGTGTGACAGACCTTATGGCCTCAACACTGGGACACTGGCCTGCATGTTGGATCACAAAGGTGGCAGCTGCCCCATTACTCTATAAAGATGGCCCTGGGGGAATAGCGGCCACCTGACTTAGCCTGTCACAGGGTGCCATTGGGGTGGCCCTGAGATCTGCTGCAGAGCTCCTGGCCCAGGGCTTCCCGATTCTGAAGGAGTCAGGTCCACAACTCTGCACTGAGTGGTACAGACCCCTCAGGCTGGGTACCAGCTTATCTTTCTTCTGCAGACCGGAAGCCTCCCCTTGCCGCTGCCTTAGGCGAGACCGAGCCACCTGGCCCAGTGGATGCCAGTGACCTCCCCAAAGTCCAGATTCCTCCTCCGGCCCACCCAGCCCCTGTGCACCAGCCGCCACCGCTGCCACACCGGCCCCCGCCACCACCCCCCTCCAGCTACATGACTGGCATGTCCACCACCAGCTCGTACATGTCTGGTGAGGGTTACCAGAGCCTGCAGTCCATGATGAAGACTGAGGGCCCTTCGTATGGTGCCCTGCCCCCAGCGTATGGCCCACCCACTCACCTCCCCTACCATCCCCATGTCTACCCCCCCAACCCACCTCCACCACCTGTGCCCCCTCCCCCAGCCTCTTTCCCCCCACCTGCCATTCCTCCCCCTACTCCTGGCTACCCCCCACCCCCACCCACCTACAACCCCAACTTCCCACCCCCACCCCCACGCATGCCCCCCACCCACGCAGTCCCACCTCACCCTCCTCCAGGTTTGGGTCTACCACCAGCTAGCTACCCACCTCCTGCTGTCCCCCCTGGAGGGCAGCCACCTGTGCCCCCACCAATCCCCCCACCCGGCATGCCGCCCGTTGGGGGGCTAGGGCGGGCAGCCTGGATGAGATAACACGCCTTCCTTGTTCCCTTGTTTCTTAACAAGAGTTTTTCTAATCAACCTGAAGAGCAGTTTAAGTGGGTAAGCAGCAGGGTACCTTGTATAATGCTAGACAGTTGCAGAAAGAAGAGACTGGGGCCCTGGGATAAAATTAGGGTGGTCCTCACACCAGGAAGATGGGGCAGCGGCTTCAGTGTGGCCTGATGTACATGGCTTCAGCTAATGTCTG
The DNA here is from genome assembly GCF_047511655.1 of Castor canadensis. Taxonomy (NCBI): domain Eukaryota; kingdom Metazoa; phylum Chordata; class Mammalia; order Rodentia; family Castoridae; genus Castor; species Castor canadensis. Next base: position 10,660,165 of record NC_133388.1, on the reverse strand, counting down.
AGAGTCCTGCACTGGGCTACTTTATACTAGTGAAAATGTTAACCAGCCACATTGGCTCAATAAATAGCTTCAGTAAGGAGAGACTTTCCTTCTAGAAATCAGTGCCTATTTTTCCTGGAAACACAATTTTCAGTAGTTCAATTCCATCTGAAGTCAAGCTGTTGTCATTGTTTTCATTCAGTGATGTTCTCTTCCATGACACCCAGTAGGTCAGATGAACCACTTTTTGATTTATAGGTATTTGCATCCTTTGTACTAAAATGACTTTGAAGGGGTTGCCTTGTTGGATGGCTTTTTTCTTTTTTCTCCAGGGAGAAGGGGAGAAATGTATTGGAAAATAATGTATGTTTACATCTATTTGCAAATTCCTGTACATAGAGATATATTTTTTAAGTGTGAATGTAACAACATACTGTGAATCCCATCTTGGTTACAAATGAGACTCCTTCAGTCAGTTATTCAAATAAAATCAGTTCTGAAACTACCCTTTGAGTCTTTGAGGTGGGAGGTTGAGCCCAGGTGGGCCTGGGCTGTGGAGTCATCTGCTGCAGAAGTGGGCCCTCTTCCCGCTGGGCTCCTTTGGGGATGGAGGAATTTGTGCACAAGATCTCACCCCACCCATTTGCAGGCATCTCTGGGGAACCTGGCTAAGGCCTTGTGGACTGATTCTTCCTGTGCCTGCTTTGGTTTTCTTTGGGAAACCCGTTGAGTTCCAGTCTGAAGCTTTCCAGCACTGAATATACATCACAGGCTCCTAAGCTCAGACCAGGCTTGGATTGGAAATTGTTCCCATTCTAGCCTGGAAGTAGACAATGGCCTCCACTGTCTACCATGAGGGACTACCTGTCTAGAGGAAGGACTGAGTGCCAAGTGAACTCCCATCTAGGTACTTCAGGGACCATGGCATGCCTGGCCGCGTCTGCCCCACTGCCCCTTGGCCCTCCCCTCCACAGAGACAAGCAGGGATCAGCCAGTCAGGAGGCTGCAAAGAGGCCTTTATTTATCTAGTTCAAAGTATACACTGTCACAATCTTATTTGTTACTCCTTTTACTAAAATAGTTCAAATCAATGTTTTTACCACACTATCAAAAAGTTCTTTTTTGACTCTCCACAAATCAAAGTGGTTCAATAGAAGGTAGAAACAGGCTGGAAGTCCACAGGCTCCGGCTCTACAAGCAGCTGGGGCCGGAGCAGATGACTGCGGGTCTTGCCACAGTCACCTACAGAAAATAGCATAGCTGCCAGCCCAGGACAGGAACCAGACGTTCCAGTCCCTTCCCACAGAGCAGCACAAATACTTTTCCCCCAGAGTATGAAAAATATACACCTCTACTGCTCTGCAGCCTTGCACTTAGTTTGTTTCTTTTTAAAAAAAAAAAAAATCAGTAGTATGTATTTTGTTTCCTCTCAAGTTTCAAGAAAAAAAAATGAAAGGTCACTTTTTTCTCTTTAAACACTGGTGTGTAGCTAGTAACTTCTGGATAAAAATGTGCCACTCTAAAAAATGTGCTCAGCAGATTCTGACTCCAGGCTAGGCTAGGCGAGGCCCCCTGGGCTAGGGCTAGAAGGGTGGCCTCTGTCACAGTGGCAGTGGAGCCAGTGCAAAGGACTCTTGGGCTTCAAGATCTAGAATCAGCCCTGGGAATGAAAGGGGCCTCTGTGAAAGGCCACTCCCACGGCCTCTGGGGACTTTTAGAGCTAAGACTCCAGAGGGAGGGTGTCACCCTGAGCTGTGGCCTCCAGGCTCCTGGCTATGGGAGCCCATGGCTCTGCGACTGCCAACTGCACCTGGGCTCCAGGATGCTGCTAATTCTTATAGCTGTTGTGTTTGAGAGGTGTCTGTGACACAGCCCTGTCCTAGAGAGCCATTCCAGCACTACTGGCTCAGGGACTCAGCTGATGCCACCCATGTGGCAGGCAGGACAGCCCTCCAAGAAGTGCCTGTCAGATCTCTGGATCCTTCTGCAGCACTGGGACAGGGCAACTCTCCTCAGAGAAGAAGGTTCTTTCTTAGGCTGGTCTGCAGGTACCAGGAGCCCTGACTTATTGCTTATTTCAGTGGTGGCCACGCCATCCTGATTCAAACATGACCAACAAGGGCTCCCAAACCTGCCTCCCACCGCATGTGAACCCACACACCCAGGAATGCCACCGCTCCCAGGCCTCCAACCCAGAAGGAGCCCATGCCTCGCCCACCTAGCTGTCCACTCACAGGAGTGATCCAGTGCCATGACCAGCAGGTGGGGAGACAGGAAGCTCAACACCTGGTAACGCCCACAGCAGGAGCAGAACACATGCCCCCTGCAGCCCCTTGCAGCCCTCCCTGGGCCTTTCCCCTTAGAGCTTGGGGCAGAGGTCCTGGCTGGAGAGAGGAACAGGGTAGCCATATACCCTTCCCCTTCCCTGCCCCTGCCCTTCACATGGGCCTGAACGAGACCTGCCTGATACAAAGACAATGACCCCTTTGAGCTCTTCAAGTGCTTGCTGTGTGAAGCTCTTAAGTACCACGGGAAGCCGATGGAGGGAGGACCTGACTGCAAGAGAATGGTGGCATGGGTTGGTGACAGTGTGAGTGGCCTGGGCCTCATTTTCCTCACTTCCCTATCATACTTTACAGTTTGATGACCATTTACACAGAAGGTCTCATTTGATCCCCAGGCCCTGTAAGGAAGCACCTGATGCTATCCATTTTATAGCTGAGGACACTGAGGCTCAGAGATGAGCTTTGTTGAGACAAGCAACGCAGCAAAACAGCTCCACCCACCGAGCCACCTCTACACCACCACTCTTAACAGTTCTACCCCATTAGGTCCCAAGCTCTGAATGAGGACAGAGGCCATCTAAAGTTGGGTGGCCTCAAATGGTGAGCAAGGCTAAAAGCCTCGGGAAACCCCATTTTTCTAACGGGCACATAGAGGCTGGGTGACTTGCCGAAGGTCACACAGCAAATTAAAACCAGAACTAGGTCAGACTCCTTCCTGCCCAAGGAGAACAAGACTCTCGTCACAGGCAGCCCCTGAAGCTCTGTCTATAGTGGCCCAGGGTGCAGCAAGCCTGGGGGAGGCCACAACTGACCAGAGACCCAGCCATGGCCCTATTGTGCCCATCCAGATATTCTCCAGGACCTTCCTGTGTTACTGTAAGCACAAATGGGGGGTCTGGCAGGAGGGACCTGGAACAGGTTCCTCAGCCTGGAACAGGGAGGGGACGTTACAGAAGGGATGTGTCTAGGGGCTCGAGGTTGATGAGCACTGAAGACAAGCAATAGCTGGCACAGTGTGGCTAGGCACCAAGCCCCCAGACAGCAGGGGACCCAGAGCTGCCTCCAGCCAGCCATGGACACAGTGAGTTTCCTTGTCCATGACACAGGGGACCCAATACTCAGTGAGTCACAGTCCTGGCCACAGCACAGGAACATAAAGGGTGCCCACATGTCAGAATTTGGGTCCTAGTGGCCTCTGTCCAGAGTGGGGGCAGGAAGGGGTAGAAGGCTTGAGGGGGTGCCCTCAACTGAGGGCTGAACACAGTCCCTGGGTGTGTCCTAGAAGCAGCCTTCAGCCTCTTCCTAATGGAACCCGGGGCCCAGAGGGAACTAGGCTGCCCAGGCCACTCTGCCAGAGGAACCAGGTAGTAGCTTCTCGTCTTCATGGTTTGCTGGTGTGGGGGGCAGAAGATGGTGGCCTGGCCATCAATGTCACACCACAGCAGCCAGGACAGGCCATGTCCTATGTACAATTCACCACAGAGAAGGACAGGCTAGACCTGGGGCCCCAGGGAGGTCAGTCACATCCACAGAAGAATGGCCCTACAAAGGCCCCTTGAACTGGTTACCAGACAAGTGCTGCCGGATGGAGGGCTTGGAGCTGGCAGCATCTCCCAGTTTCCTCCAGACCACCTGTGGGGAGGTGTGAACGATGAGTGGAAGGCTCACCCCAGCCTACCCGCTGGCCTCACTCACCTACTGCCTGACCAGTCTGCAAAATCACCTGTGTCCTTGGTGCCATGGAGCCAGGAAGGCAAACTGAGGGCAGAAATGCTAAGACCTAGTCTCTGCCTACCCTCACGGGCATGCCTGTCCTCAAGCAGGCTCACTGCTAAGTGTAAACTCAGCCTCCAGGAGGCAGCATGGAGGTGCAGTTCAGGACACCCCACCCCACCTAAGCCCCGGGATCAGATCCTAGGAAATTCCTTCCCGCTGGCTCCATCCAGCAAAGATCCAAACAGATGACAAAGGATGATCAGGGTGAGGCTCTCCTGGCAGCCCCACCCTCGCAGTCCCACCTGTATCTCCAGCTCAGAGCATTAAATGCAAGCCTGGCAGCCACCGGGGGGCACCAGCGAGCTGGGAGACTAAGGGGCCAGACACCCAGGGAAACCAAGAGCCAAAAGGCAGGGACCCTGGGATGAAAAGGCTCTGGCATTCCAAGGGAGGGACAAATGGGGTGGGAGGCAGTGGGTGATGACAAGTCAGGGCTCCCAAGCGCACATTCATTCTCTCTCCTCTCTCTCTCTCCCCCAGCACCAGCCTCCCCCCCTCAGCCCCGGGAAGCGCCTCACGTTGCACATCTCTCGGACGATGGCCTTCTCCTTCTCACTGAGGTCCTCCTCACAACTGTCCTGGAGCTGCCGGTCCAGGTTCTCATGTACCTCCAGGACCTGAAGTGAAGGGAACAAGGCCCAAGATCAGAGCAGAGGCCAGCCATAGGCCTCAGGCAGTCACTGGACCCCTGAGCCACTGGGCCACTGGGGTGAGGAGCAGGCAGGGCAGGGACAATGTTCAGGCAGGTGGACTCCATGAGTGGCAAGAGGACTCTGAAGACAGCATGGCAGTCACTACCAGCACCCCTACAAGGGTGGGCCATGTCCACGCACATGTGTGCGACATCCACAGGGCACATACAAAGGAAGAAAGGAGAGGCCAGGGAGCAAGTCTGTGCTCAAGTGTTCAAGCCCACACAAGAGATACCAGAGTCACATGGGACCTGGCCTCCTGCACCCAGAGGCCCAGGACTGGCCTGGAAGACCTGGGGTTTCAGTTCCAGCAACCACTTCTCCGGACTTAGGGAGTGCCTGTCCTCCCCTGCACAGGCCTCAGTTTCCCCAGCTTCAGTGGTTCAGGAAGGGCAGACAGGTGACACACTTCTGACTACACCCAGCACCTGAGTCCCTCACAGTGCTCTGACAGTCATGCAGAGATGCACCCCCACCCCCACCACCATGCTGCTCAGGTACCCTCGGCTAACACTGCTTGTGAGTCCAGAGGTCTCAGAGTCCTGCATAGCACTCGGCAGCTGGGGCAGAGAGTCAGGTAGTAGTCCTTACCTTCATGGCGTGTACAACAGCCTCGGGCTTCTGTCCTGCAGAGCTGTAGCCGGTGGATGGGGGTGAGGGCAGCTCAGGGGCTGAGCGGGCGGGGCCCTGCAGGAGAAATCACACATCCATTTCAGCTCCCCTGCTGGCTCCCAATGGTGGCTACACATATGACAAAGCAGGAGGGGCTGGGGGCTGGAGAAGAGGAAGCAGCTGAAGGGCCTAGGCACCCAGGGAGCTGGTCCCTGACTGGCCAGTCCACTTGCCTGCCCACCACACCAGCTCCTCTGCAAATAACCTGCCGCCCTGCAGGACACAGACAATGGGAGCATATCACGGGGCCACCATCCCAGTCCAGAGCCTTCTCCCGGCTTGGTAGTCAAGCCCTCTGTGCTCTCTAGGCCCACCTGGCCTACACCTGGCCCAGTCATTTTTTCACCCAGTGGGCACCAGCCTGCAGGCATTGGGACCTCCACTACCTCTGGAGGCCCCACAGTCTTGGGATCCAGGAAAGATAGTTGTGGGCAAGGGTTCCCTGGCTGAGATTTGAGGCACAAACCTGCTCTGAATCTCTTTCCTCACCTGAATAACAAAGGATCCTATGTCCCGGGACGTATGCAGAGGCCTGGGGAATGCCCAAGGGGTGTCTCTCTGACTCCAGTCCAGGCTGCCTGGTCTCTGGTACTCAGACCAGGCCTGTCAGGTGGGGAAACCAGATGAGTGGAGGGCAGTGGCAGGAAGCAGCCTGGACTTGAACAGAAGGCTGCACTCCCCCCACCAACCAGCAGGGGGTGACGCACACACTCACACTCTCTCTCTCTCTCTCTCTCTCTCTCTCTCTCTCTCACACACACACACTCACACTCACACTCTCTCTCTCTCTCTCTTTCTCTTTTACCTGGCCCTGGTACCTCACCCTGGACAACCTCACCCTTCCCTGGGGCACAGACATCCACCTTGTCCCAGGGAAGACCCTGTGCCAGCTGGCCCTGGCACCTCTAGCCTATGTTCCCATCTGCACTAGCTCCTAACTGCCTGCTCTGTGGCGCCAGGGACTCTCAAGCCTGATTCCTGGAGGAGTGGCAGAAGGGACTCAGGGGCATGGGGAAACTGTGCAACTCAGCCCTTCTTGCCCACCTCACCACAGCAGCAGGCATCCATGAAAGCTGGGCCTGGGGTCCTGGAAGGACAATGGCCTCTGCACAAACATGCATAATGAGTGATTAACACATCAGGATTCCTGTCCTCTTGGACCACCATGGAAGAGCATAGAGCATTCACCAAGCACCTGCCATGGCTGAGTTACCCCACTTAGTGCCTGTGACAAGCATCCAGTAAATGCTGCTTTCACTTGTCCATTTCACAGACTAGAGGAGGGAGGCTTGCTCAAGTCCAGCTTATACAAAAAAGAGGCTGGAAACCCAGGTGTGTAGGATACCAGAGCTGACACCAAAAGCAGGGACAGCAATACACACCAGAGAGAACCAAAACCAAGCGTCCACAACATACTCGTGCTGGAGTGCCCGTGCAACACCATCCATAAGAACCTCAGAATGGGAACACCCTAAATACCTAGTAGCTGCAGGTAAAATACTCAGCCACAGAAAGCAACGAGAGCTGGTGCAGCCCACATGTGGATGAACCTTGAAAACCACACCAGGAGAAGCCAGACACAAAAGACTCCGAACCACATATCTCCAGTTATATGAAATGTCCATGACAGGCCAATCCAGAGACAGAAAGCAGACAGGTGGGTGCCAGGCCTGGGAGGAGGTACAGGAGTGACTGCCAATAGGTACAGCGTTTCTTTTGAGCATAGTGAAGATATTCTATTGTGATCATTATTCAACAGAATTTACTAAGAACTGCAGAATTGGTCTAAACGCACAACTGACCCAAAAAATTTTTTAGAAGGCATAGAGACCAGCTTCCAAGAAGGGCGTGTGTAAGCCTTGATTCTCCAGTTGGGAGGCTGGAATACAAGCCACCTCAGCCCTGGTGGGGTAGGAGAGGGTTGTACATACCCAGTCACCTGTTTTAGCTTGGTACACTCTCCTGCTTGAACTGGCTGCCCTCACTGGGGCCCTATGGGTGGCCTAAGAGGAGACTGGCCCAGGTGTGAAGGAGCCAGTGTCCCAGGCAGTCCCAACCAATCCTCCCTTAGGGTCAAAGTGCCACACCTGGGCTCTCCAGGGCCCAGCGAGGCCCAGAGTTCTGAGCACACTCCACAAGGCCTAGTTTATGGAACACACCCACCCCAGGGCCTGCCTGCCACCACCTCTGCCCCTCAGTTCACTGCCCCAACCAGCCCTGCTTTGTGGAGCAGAAATCTCTCCACAGCTCCCAGCTAAGCACTGACCTCCAACCCCATGTGAATTCTGGCAGGCCTCACTTCCTCCTCTCCAAAGTGGGGTGGCGGCCCCTCGTGTGAGGTGAGGCACAACCCCCTACCAAGGCCCCCTCTGAGGAGCCTCCCGAAACACCTCCTCTCTCTGTTAGCACTGTTAAGGACTGCGGTGTGCTTTCTAGAAACTGCAGGGAACAAGCCTATATCCGGCAGGCTGGTCCAGCACCAGAGCCAGCACCACACTTTGCAGTTTACAGATCACTTGGAAGACTCCGATAAATGCTGGCTGTTATTAGTCCCCTAGGGGACCAGCATGGAGGAAGGAAGACTGGGGGAGGGGCAGAGGGAAGGAAGGCCTGAGGAGCCAGCCCCTGGGCAGCATCACTTCCCTTCTCAGAGCCCTTCATCACCAAGCAATTAGGGCCTTGTTGGGCCATGGGGCTCCTGGATAAATATTTGGATTATCTGCAGTCAGTGGGCTTGGCTGCCTGCACAGCGTCAACAGCTGCATTCCGGGAGAAGGTGGCCAGGCCTCAAAAGCAAAATAGCAAGGGTGGCCACCAGTGGTGGCACAAGCCCTCTTCTGCCAGCACTGAGGCCACAGAGGTCAGGTTTGCTGTCTGGGGGTGGAGGGGAGAGAGCAGGAGGCACACACACTGCCTAAAAAAACCGCTCCACACAGATGATCATGCTGACAATAGCCAACAGGTGTGTGTAGCCTACCACTCAGGGACTCCCCACAGGGCTCCTCGGGGTGGGGGGGGGAACCCCCAGCAAGGTGGGGACCCTTACTGTTCCTGTGAAGCAGATGAGGATGTGAGCTGGCCTAAGGTCACTTCAAAGAGTGAAGTGGGCCTGGACTCCCATGACCACACCTCTCACTGTCTCTACTGTCACACAGGGGTGATGGGCACACCCACCCAGAAGAGGCAGCCACTTCTCAGGGAGCTGGCTCCAAGTGGCCACCCATTTCCCCTCCAAGGCAGGTCAGAGCCCAGGTGAGAGTGCCAAGGATGACCCTTGATGCCTTGTGAACCATCTCAGTACAGAACCACCAATACAAGCTCTTCCACCCAGCAGAACCTGGTAGCAACCACCACCCCAAACTCCAGGTCAGCCAAGCATCCTCTCCCTGCTGTGCCTAAGAAGTGACAAAGGCTAACAAGGTGCACAGAGGATGGTGCTCACCCTGGACAGCCAGATCCTGTGGCTTTCAGACATCTCCCTGCATGTCCAGCAACACCACCCATCTGAGGCTTCACCTGTAATCTGCAAACAGGGCCCTCACAGGACTCCAAGGGTCTGGGAGCCCAGGGCCCCTTCGGGGGTGGGGGCGGTGAGGAAGGACACCACTGGCTGAAGCCCAAGCTTCACCCACTCAAGCTCAAGCCCTAGACACAGAGGCAGAGCTGGAGAACCCAAATCTTGGCCACGGGCCAACCATGGCAGGTAGGTCCTGGATAGGTCACCAACCCATCTAAGCCTCATCCATCTCCTGTGGAGCTCAGAGCAAAAATTCTTCAGATGCTGGACCAGGAACACTGCGGGGTATGGGAAACACTTACATTCTGCAGGGCATCCTGGTAGGAAGGTGGCAGGGTGGCAAGCTGGGACTCCGAGTGGTATGGCGACAAGCCTTTCCGCAGCGTCCGGAACTCTCCAGAGCCTGTCTGCTGCAGGGGAGAGGGAGAGAGGGGTCAGATCAAGGTGCCAGCTGGGGGACCAAGGGCCTCCACAGCAGGACTTCATTGAGCTGCTCCCTGGCTCAGACACTAGGGTCCTGGGTGTGGCACCTCCTTCAGGAAGCAGGCCTGCTCAAAGGCACTTCCCTGAGGCTTCACCCTGTCCCCCATTCCTCCCCTCACTCTTTATCTGTCCTCACGGCATACCAACAGCTCTTGATTTGTCTACTGCTCTTATGTCAGAGCACCCACCAGTGAGCACCTCTCATTCACTCCCTCTGGGTGCTTTATAAACTGGTTGAAGGAATGAGTGAGCGACTGACCCACTGGCTCTCCCACCCTCCAACCTCATTCCTCTGTTCTAGCATCCCACTCTGGGGGCCCCCACAGTCCCACAACCCTCACCAAGGTCTGGGAGAGATCCTCTCCAGCTCTTGGGTGGTGTCTGCCAGCAAGGCCTCTGCTTCCCTTGGCTCTGTGGCTCCCTGAAGGATGAGCCTAGCACAGTGCTCAGGCTGCCTCTGCATCAAACAGGGAGCTCCCCACAGCAATTCCTGGGTATTGCCCCTCTGAATCCTCAAGAACCAGTGGCAGTCAGGCTCCTGACTGACGCCAGTGTGTGGGAGGGCAGCAGGCGGGAGGATGGCAGGTCTCATGCTGGCCTTAGGTGTTCCTAAGGACCAAGCTAAAGTCCTAGGAGCTGACCCCTAGGTGCCAGTGAGCCTAAGTGCCCACTGACCTCCCTGCAGGTCCAGCCTTGAAGAAGACAGTCTTTCCTTCTGTGCCACTGAGACTTTTCTGGCCCAAACACTTTTTTCTACTTCAAAGGAACTGAGAGAGAGCCCTGGGGCTGATAAAATGCAGCAGAATGCCCATAAATCAGCAGGCAGTGGAGTTTCCCAACAAGCTGGGCAGGGGAGGGGGCCAGCTGGGCTGGGCAGCAGCCCTGTGTGTGGGTCCCTCCTCACACTCAGCAGCCCCTTGTCCAGCCTGGAAGGGACTCCCCCGCCACCCCACACACACACACCCTGCTGGCCTCCTTCCAACTGATAGGTAGGCCCGGCCCCCCACTTCTTACAATTCTTCACTGACTCCCTGGTTCTGTTCTTCTACCCCATCAGATCCTTCAGTCCTCCCACCACCCCTGTAGGCTGCCAGGTCTCTACAGACTCCAGCCTGGGGTGCTATTGAGGAGTGAAAGCTCAGGTGACAAGGCACCCCAGCAGGCCACCAGCAGCAGGTGAGACAACACAGAGGTGAGCACTCTCCTCATTTATGCCCACCATCAAGTGCTGGCCACAAAGCCCAGCCCAACAGGGAAGCTGGAAGCCGTCAAAAGCAGGGGTGCACAGGGATCAGGCCAGGGGCCAGGTATGTGGAACTAGGAGCTGTTTCCTGTGCCTCAGGGAGGACCCAGATGGGATCCAAGGTCACAGGGGTACACAGAGAGGTGAACAGTGGGGATCCACCCTCCTGAGGTAACAACTCCAAAGTGTGGTGGGCCTTAAAGGGCCCCAGTGAGCACTGTGTGGAAGGAGGCCTCTCCCAGGGGCCTTGAGCACAGCCTCAGCCATCAAATAGGACCACGGTGCCCTGCCAGTGTCACCCAGAGGGGTTAAAGACCACAGAATATCAATTCTTTCTGACCCAGCAAAGGGTAAGGTCAATCAAGTATGAAAAGAAAAAGAGGCACCCATCCCCATTTGGGCCCAGAACTCCTCAACCCCACCATGGGTGACCCCCTACCCCAACCACCTATGCCTCCTTGAGGGAGGACCCCCCAGCCCTACGCAAAGGCATAAATCCCAAACCAAATCATTTTCCCGGTCAGCTCTCTGCAACGGTTACAAAACAGTCCCCAACAGAAATGTCCACAATGGAACACACACAGAAGGCCCTGTGGGAGATCGACCTTGCCTGTCAATGTTGTTCTATGGGAGTAGCCCTCCCGTCATGTTGCCGAGTGTGGTGGGAAAAGTGAAGAGGTCAGGTTCAGGGCACTCAGGCTGGCCCCACAGGTACACAGTGATGACCATTTGGCCACAGGGCCAGGTGAGGCAACCCAGATTGAAGCCATGACTCTCCCTCCTGCCAGCCCAGAGACCAGGATGACTGGACCTGTCCTGCCCTCACCTGCACACTTGATTATGTCTGGACCCAAACCTCCCTTGTCCGGGTCTTCCCTGGCCCTCTACCAAGTGTGCTCCTGAACAGCCTCACGCTGTTATGGTAAATACCAAGGCACCCTCGGCTCCCCTCCCCTCCCCTCCCCTCTCCCAGATAATACCCTTTCCTTTTTAATTAGCAGCATGCAACTCCCATCCTGCCTTCGGTGGTCATCTATAAGTATTTGCATGTTCACAGAACTTTATTAGCAAGCCACAAAGCCAGGCAGGAAAAATGCACAATCTCTCATTAAGGGGCAATGTGACTAATGACACATCAAATGAGTAACCATTATTGTACTTAAGTCTAAATTAAAAATCCTGCTATCTGCCATGTTGATTCCTTAGCTGAATGGGATCCCTAGGTTTTCCTAATGGAGCTGAAATCACCTTCCAGGCTAGGTGAAGCAAGTGGACTTCAGGGAGGCACATTTCCAGTCCCCCTAAGAGCACCCCAGCTCTGAGTCTCGCAGCTGTCAGTCTGCTTGAGGCTGGAGGACCTTACCACTGTGGTCCCCAGCCCTGTAACACTCAGCAGAGCCACCCAGCACCTCTGGACTCTTGCTCAGCCTGTGGGCCTCACAGGCATGAGGCACCTGCAAGGTCCTCCTGACAGATGCACAGGGCCCTTGCCGCCCAGCAAGGCTTGGAGGATCCCCTGAGGGGCCAGGTCTCCTTGCATCAGGGACCAAGCCACTTCTAACATGGGGGGATGGAGGAATGTAAGAACTCAGGCAGGAAGCACCCAAGGAAGCCCAGGTCCTGTGCAGCTACCACAAGCACTAGCACTGCCCTTGCCATGGCCGTGTGCAAGACTGTGTCCAGCAACACATGGTCACCTTGGGGTTCCCAGATGGGGCTGAAGAAAGCTCAGGCCCCATTTTCTGTTAATTCCATTCCCATCTATAGACAAACCTCCCAGGCCTGCTGGAGGGTGAGGAGCAGAAAACAGACAAAGGACCCAGTGCCCACCCATCCCCAGGTCTGCTGACCTTTCTCCTGTCCCCTGTCCCTGGCCATGAAGAGGAAGTGCTGTGGGAGTTCCCAGGGCTGGTCAGTGAAGCATAATTAATGGTCTAGTACTGAATAATACACCTAGGGACTCAGCAGTGTGATGCGTCACTCCACCCAGGAAATGCCGGGAAACAAACAACTCAGCATCCCGCTGGCCAGGCTGGTCTCACCTGGAAGCAGAGGGCTGGCCTGAAGGACTTAGGGACGCTGTACCCCCATCAGGGGTGACTGGGACCACACACTGGACCTGATCTAGACCAAAGCCCACTGGAATTCAAGCTGTCACCTATCTTAGGTCCCCAAAAGGGAAGAAGCTTGCAGGAGAAAGGGGAGAAGGAACTAAACAAAGCAGTGGACTGCACAGAAGACTGGCCTCTGCCCGAACCCATGTGGTGTTCTGGGGCGAGACCTGCACCAGTGGGCCCCACTTAGGCCACATGAGGTGAGGTAGAGGGTTTGAGGGCTAGATCTACACACTAGTCATAGCTGTGAGGTAATGAGGGGAGTGGAACCTCACTCCCTGTAATGACCTTGGCTTCTCCAGCAGGCAGCCCAAGCCGAGGGCCTGGCACCCAGTTGTGTTGCTGCAGATCAGCAGCTCTCAACTGGGACAGATTTTGTCCCTGAGGGGAAACCTGGAAATGTCTAAGACATATTTGGTTGTCACAACTAGGGTGGTGAATACAAGCTGGGAAGGCTGCTAAACTTCCACTGATGCACAGAACTGTCCCCACAACAACTAATTAACTGACCCCATGTGTTCACAATGATGAAGCCTGGACCAGGGTGGAGGCAGACCTCCAGGAGGGTAATGAGAGGGTGCAGGGATTCGGAGGCAAGCATCTCATGACTGGGAGAAGGGGACGGAGTGGCTCAAGTGGCAGAGCACCTGCCTAGCAAGCTCAAAGTCCTGAATTCAGCCACCAGTATCACAAAAAAAAAGAAGAAGAAAGAAAGTGACAAAGATGAGGCCACTGGAGGCCTGAGGGCTGGCAGGAAAACAGCCAGTGCCCAAAGGTCTCTCTTCCCTGGGTCTTAGGGCTGTGCCATGGTGGAGTGAAGTTGGCCTAACACATCCCAGTGCAGGCCTTGCCCAGGTGGATTCAGATGACAGCCCAGGGAGCATCCCACACAGCCACTCATGCAGGCCCTCAGGACCACACAATCCATGCAGAACCCCGGCCCAGTGCCCATTGCCTCAGCAGTCCCAGAGACCTCGCTCACCCAAGCCTGGGCTACTTCCCCTGCAAGACACACTGGGTCGGCCAGGCCTTGGCTCTACCACTCACTGATGTGCCCTTAGCAAAGCCCTCCTGTGCCCTGCAATGCAACTTAGGACATCCAATGAGAGGTGGGCAACAAAGGGCTGGTCACTAAAGGACTCTCTTGCTGGTATTTCACAAAGCACGGAAAGCCCAACTCAGAAAGGGCAGATCCCAAAAAGAGTCTAAATGACGGGGTCAGTACACCCTGGTAGGTGGTCAGCTGCCAAGAAGCCTCGGGGCTTGCAGGGAGGGGGACACAGCAGACACATGGCACAGCACTCAGGGAAACACTCCACCACTCAGCACCACTGCAAACCCCTCTCCCTCCAGCAGCTCTACCTGCAGCCAGCTTCTTGGGCAGCCATAGGGGCGGGGCAGCTGGAAAAAAGAGAACAGCGTCACCCAGCATATGCCAACACGGCCAGACCCTCTGCCCATTTCCTTCCCTGGATCCCTACTGGCCCAAAGCGTGGAACTTCAGCTGGACTGGGGTGATTTTCCCACACTGAGGGCCCGGGTAGAGGGTTCCATAGCCACTCACAGGAGCTCTGTATTTTAGAAGCTCCAGATGCAACAAGGACTAGTAAGTACCCGCTACATGCTAAGGTACTTGAGCCTCCTCCTTCACAGTGCATCCCAAAGCTCAAGTACCCCCACACCCTTCTAGGGAAAGCAGCTCTCTGAAGGTGCCCTAGTGTGAGGTGCATACCTAAAGGCACCACAAAATTTCAGCCAGCTCAGAGAAACCAGTGAGGGACATACCTAGGCAGTGCAGGTAGCCTGCAAGTCCTCTCACAAGAGCTACCCAGAGATGCCAACTGAATTTGTCATCTTTATTTTTTGTTTAATCTTAACAGAACTCACTTGCAGGCCATTAGGAACCAAAGGGCTGCCTCTGGTTCAGGGACCCAGCGATTTCTTCCTCATTAGCACTCAGATTAAGCAGTGGGGATTAAACGTGTGGTTAGTGTATCTCTGCTAATGTCACTTCCGTGCAGTTAGCGCTGCCTCCTGTACTCCTTCGCCAGGCAATTTCATGCCCCAAATCCCACTGTCAAACCTGGAGTAGGTAGCACCAGGACCATGTGACTTGTGACACAGCAGGTAACACAGAGCCAGGCCCCACCAGCACAGAGACCATTGCCTTTCCCAGTTTCCCTTGCAAGCCCATTAAGTGTACTAGTGCAGTGGCAAGGGGCAGACAAGTAGGGGGATTTGGAGGGATGCAGACTGGCAACATCCACTGTGGCTGGGCGTATCAGAGCAACTTGCCAGTTTCCTGGACCTCTGCTAGCACATGCACAGGAATCAAGCAGGGGCTTGTGAGGGCTGCTGGGGTGGTTCACTCATAACACTCCTGTGTGACTCCAAGGGTAAGCCATATCCCCTCCTGCCAGCCAGCCCCAGTGGTTTTCATGATCACCCTTTAACCTTCTGAGTGATGTACATGCCAGAGACCATCAGTGGCCCTGTTTTACTCATGGGGAAACTGAGACACAGAGCAGTTATGCCAGTTGCCAATGCCATCCAGCTGTAGGTGGAACTAGTGAGATTCTCAATTCTCCAGCCATGTGAGAGGCTGGAGCATGGAACACATTGTTTCCCTGTGAGAGTTGAACCTGCTGGTTCTAGAGTTCAAGCCTGGCTGGCTCCTACCCAGTGTCTGGCCCTCAGTGGACACTCAGGAGGCCTCAGTGCTTTGGCCTAGGACAGAGTTCCTAATCTCTCACCTGCCACCTTGCTAGACTGTCTGCTGGGAGGCTGGGAGACAGGCATTCTGTCGGGGGGGAGAGGCCAAACTCTCAGGTTGCTGCTAAGAAAGCATCTCAAATTTTCTGGAGCCCAGAGACTATATTTCCCAGGACAGATGGTAGGGGGACAAGACAGCCAACCCTAGGTACCAAGTGGGTAAAACAAGGTGCCCAAAGCTGGTTAATAAGGCACCATATCCTAGAAGATGCCAATCAGCCAAACTGCAACCATAGAGACACAGTAAGGCCAGCGTCTCTGGAGGGGTACCCAGGGATCAGGATGGCCCTGCCCTCCTCAGGGAAACAAGTCGCAAAACTGAGGTGTCAGAAGGGCTTTAGACAACAGCAGATTGTCCCAGGTCCTGTAGTCTGTTGAAAACTCAGACAAAAGACAATACACAGTGCTTCATCCAGACACAGGCTAGGCCCTAGCCAGCTAGTAGACAGGGTCCAGTCATCATGTGACTAATATGGAGATGGGATCTTTACAGAGGTCATTAAAGTAAAGTCATTAGGATGGCCCTTATCCAATGTGAGTGATATCTTCACGAAAAAGAGCAATAAGGACAGAGGGAAGAGACGGGAAGACATGGGGAGAAACGCCACCTGCGAGCCAGGAGAGAGGTCTCTGGATCAAACCCTGACACTTTGATCTTGGACTTCAGGCCTTCAGAACTGAGAGATTAAGTTTTGGTTGTTTGCACACCCCAGTTTGTAAGACTCAGTTATGGCAGCTGAGGAAACAAATGCAGCAGCCAAGTCAGGAAGTCCTCATCCATCCAGCCCTCAGTTTCCCCACCTGTGCCTGGTGTCACTCCAAGTCATTCTCAGGCACCCTGTGGTACCTGGCAGGATGGGGGAAAGGTGGGCACAAGGGCAAGGAGCAGGGTAGGAGTAGGGCCCTTCACAGCCACTAGCCTGGACCACAGCCTCCCTCCAGCTGCTCTTTTGTGAAGCTAGCTGACTTCTTGGGAGAATCCTGGAGGCTTCATTTATCAGCACAGCAGGGGGCTAACCACAGGTCCCAGCATCAATTACAGCCTCCCCCCACCGCCCCGCTACGACACACATACACACACACACACACACACACACACACACACTTGCGCTGGGCACAGAGAATCTGCAGGAAAAATAATAACGTGTGAGGAATCTTGAGATGAATCATCTTGGAGGAAGCAGCTGTGTTGATGAAATTTTCAAGCCGACATGAGAAAGAAAATACGAACCGCAATACAATGATTTAGCCTGTGAACTCTCTGGCACATTTTTAATTAAAGCTATTTTGGAGTTAAATAGAGGCCATAGGGGAGGGGGTGGGACAATGGGGGATGGGAAGCTGAACCCCAAGGCCATGTCACCTTAGGCTGTCTCAAAGAATAACATTCCTTGCTCCTGCTTTTCGCCAATGGGTAGGTCCCCCGCTTTGCATGGAGTTGGGGCCTGCCGTACAATTTGACTTCACTGCCAGCATCTTGAAATTTTACAGACCAGACTCATGAACTGAGGACTGCAGCCCTCTCATGGCTGAGATCTTGTTCCTCGAGATGCCCGAACAGTCTTCCAGTAGCTGTAGCAATGGAACCCTCACTACCTGACGAAGCAGCCCCCTTACTGAGGAAGACCATCTTGATTCTGGACAAGAACCAGCCTCCGCTGTGGGCCTGGAAGACTGGTTGGGAATCAGCCATGGGCTCCCCAAGCCGATGTGACCACTGAGACGCTGTAGCCAAAGGTCCAGCAGGTCCTTCCAAAGGCAGACAGGACAGCCTTGGGCCAAGAAAGCTCAAAGCAAGCACAGAAGCACCCGAGGGGGGTCAGGGAGGACTGCTAGCAGTGAGTCTATCTGGGCTGGTTGCACAGGACAGTACAAGAAGGAGGCTCAGTATCCTTTAGAATGAGGCCTGACTCTCACTGTAGGCAGAAATGAAAGGGCTCTATCTCTCTCTCTGCCTCACTTGTGAGCCTGGAGATTTGTCTGGCTCTGTGATACCATGGCTCCTAGTGCCTTTGTTGATGGTGAACCTCAGTGCCACCCAACAGTGGCAGCATAGGGACAGGGGCACCACATGGCTGCCTCTACTCAGGGTTCTGGGTGTGGTACTGACACCCACCTGCCAGGAGACCCTCAGCAAGACTCCTGCCCTTGGCAGAGTCCATGGTGAAGAATAAACTAGAGCTAGGACCTGAAAGGCTCACTGCCACAGGCCAGCTTGCCATCTGCTACCACAGCAGCTTGGCTTCTTAGCCTTTGCTTGGATAGAGAGCAAAGTTGTTCAACAGAAATCAACCTCACACATATAACCCTACCTTCTCCAGGGGCAGAGATCCAGAGGATGGCAGTTCGAGGCCAGCACAGGCAAAAATTTCACAAGATCCCATCTCAACCAACACCTGAGTGTGGTGGTGTGCCTCTCATCCCAGCTACACTGGAAGCATAAATAGGAGGACTGTGGTCCAGGCTGCCCCACTCATAAACATGAGACCCTATCTCAAATATAACCAAAGCAAAAAGGGCTGGGGCATGACTCAAGTGAAAGGAGAGAGGGAGGAAGGAGAAGTTTTGCACCGGACCATCTGAGCTACCTGAACTTGAACCTGGAAACAAGCCAGGGAGAGGCAGGCTTCAGTCCTTAAATCCCATTCTGACTGCTGCAGCCAGCAGGCCTGGGGCTGGGCAAGGGCCAACATCTCCCTGGCAGTTGGGAGGTTAAGGTCTGCACCAGGTGGGGCATGGGCACAGGTGTGTGAGCAAATGTCCACTGCTGCCTCCAGGATGCAGCTCAGAGCAGGCCTGGGAAGGGACAGGGTAGCCAAAGTCACCCCCCACTCAGGTCTCAAGGATCAGGCTCCTGTCAACCTCCACCTCTGCGCAGAGGCACGTGGGGCAAGTGGACATGCTGCGGGTGGGGAGGGCCTCCTTGTGAGGCCAGGGGCTGTTCCAGGAAGTAAGACAGAAGGGCTTCTATGCCATGGCTTTCATGTACACACACTTTACAAGTCCATGGTCAGGTTCACCATTTGGAACTAGGGTATAGGTTCCCCTATGGAAACAGGACTGACGACTGTAAGTGTGCTTCCCATGAAAATAACAAGGCAAGCAGCATACCAAATTTGGAGTTCGGGCTGTCGACCTGTTTCTCCCCAGGAACAAAGAAGGGCAGACTCTGGCCACATGACTCAGGGGTCCCAAGTGTAAGCCACCAGAACATGGCTCCAGCCTTTACTACACAAAAGTGGCCCATCCCCCAGGAGCCAACCTTCTGTTCCCAGAAGGGAGTGACTCCTTTCCCTACTCTCAGGATGGGAACCTTCTCCAAAGCAAAAGGCCCTGAGCTCTGATACTGCTGTTCCACCCACCAGTACTCCTGGAATCTCTTCTGCCTGCAGCCTCCGCAGCCTATCCACACCCCGCCATTAGCTTCCACATGCAGGTCAGGCCTATGGGGAATTTTAAGGCCTAGAAGTCCTACCCCCACCAATGAAACCTCATCCCTACCTCCCTTCCCCGGCCCCAAGAAGTCAGTACATCCTCTGGCCCGGGCCCTCAAATTACAAAACCCAGCCTGGACACTGACCGGGCCCTAGAGTTCATTGTGCTGGTTGTGGGATATGGAGAGAGTGGGGAAAAGAAGTCCTGCCAATGGCCCCAGCAGAGTGGGCTGTGGGGATGACATGGTGAGGCTACCCTCTCCACTCAGGGTCATGAGCCTCCTAGCAGCCACCAGTAGGCAGAGGAGGCTATAGGCTTCCTGAGCCCTGCAGGTGGCATCAAGCCCAAACGGTGGCCTGGCAACAGAGTCAGGCATCTGAGCTATCTCTAGGGTTGGTTCCCAGAGAAACACTTCGGGCATCCAGGGCCAGCTACTTATGGGCCAGTGGGTATAGCAGGGGAGGAGGAGGCTGAAACTAAGCCAGGGTTGGGTACAAGGAAGACAGAGTTAGAGAGATTGGCCAAGCCAGCTGGGCCCCAGGTACCCCAACCCAGGGCTAACCACAACCTCCCATCACCAGCCCCCAGGCCTTCCCCCACCCTCAGCAGGGAAGGTTCCTTGTCCCGTTCAAGTTCCAGCCACAGTCCACAACAGGCACAGAACCAGATATGCCTCCTTCCCACTCTCTGCCCTGACCACCAAGTCTGTCATCCACCACCCCAACACTACCTGCTCCACACAGACTCACAGCCTCAGCTGTCTATGGGAGCAGGGCCAGGCCCAGGAGGCAGGAGAGTGAACCCAGACCCGAGAGGAATTGGCCAGCAAGTGCAGTGTGGTAGCTTGGGGAGAGGGCAGGGTTCTACGTGGGTCTGCCTGCCTGTCCTTCCTCCATCTGCCTGTCCACCAAAGGGACAAA
Source organism: Castor canadensis (assembly GCF_047511655.1). Lineage (NCBI taxonomy): Eukaryota > Metazoa > Chordata > Mammalia > Rodentia > Castoridae > Castor > Castor canadensis. Next base: position 10,640,277 of record NC_133388.1, on the reverse strand, counting down.
GTGACTCAGTTTTTCACCAATTATGTGACCAACCCCCCTGGCTGAGGCCCAGTGCCAGTCCTCTGGAGGTCACAGACCACTGAGGGGAGGGGCAGTTGGCATGGTCGGGAAGACCCAGGGGCCCTGGAGCCAGGATTACAGTGAGGATTAGGCCTGGGATCTGGGTTTTACAGGAGCAGGTGGTAGGTGGGAGGCTATGGGCACCCAGGCAAAAGGAGCCCTGGATAAGCTGAGGTTGGGGTGAGTGCTGGGGAGGTGGTCCTTGGGGTACAGTGGCCACCACCCTTTCAGTCAGCCTACCTGTGGGAGGAGCTTGTCACCTTCTAACAGCTTCACCTTGGTCTCCAGCTGCCTGATGTAGGTGGACGAGGGATCTGGAAGGACAGAGAAGAAGTGGAGGGCATATTAACCACCAGCAGACTCATCCTAAGGGCAGAACCAGCCCCATCCCAAAAGCCTCTCATTGTGGGCCTCTGAGCCTGGTTTCTAGGACTGTAGGAAGCTGATGTGAGCTTCCCTCACCCACCTGTCCCTGTCCTGGGAGTGATTCCTTCTGTTTCCAAGAAGTTTCAGGCCCAAAAAGAGTTCATATAAACACCTACAGCCAAGGTAGAACCCATCCCAGGGCCCAGAGCAGTGGGAAAAGATCCCTGAGTGTGGGCAGCACCATCCAATAGGCTGGGAGCCTGGGTGGAGTAAAAATGGAAGAGAAAACCCACTAGCAAAGGTGCTCTCTCCCCTCCCCTCCTTTTCTCTCCTCTTTCTTCTATCTCCCTCTCCTTCTCTTTCCCTCCTCCCCCACCCCACCTCCTGCTTCCTGGCTATCATGACTATGGCTTCTTCCTCTGCCACAGTCCCACCACTACGATATCCTGTATCACCTGAGGCCCAAAGCAATTAATCCAGGGACCTTGGACTGACACCTTTGAAGTCATAAACCAAGATAAATCTTTCCTCCTTTACTTGTTTCAGTCAGATATTTTTGTCACAGCAACAAAAGTTGCCTAACACACCAAGTTAGCCCCTTGGATCTCTACCCAACCCGACCTTATTCACAGGCAAACTGACTGTGACCCAAGAGCATCCTATAGCATCTATTCCAGTTGGCACCAACAGCAGGTGAGCATAAGCCTTTCCTACTCAACTCTCAATGCTTAAAGCAACAGGAGCCAAGGGCTGGGCCAGGGGCCCGGCACGATGCTGAGGAACCCCCCAACCTCAGGGTCCCAGTGTCTGAATGAGAACAGGGGAGGCCAAGCAGACAACCCCATGCAAACCACTTCTGAGGGGGGGAGATCCACACTGACCTTGCTTTTTTATCCCATCAGAAAAAGAGACAAAAATTTCACACACCCCGCTACCTTGACCCCACCCCTGACCACCCCGTAGCCCTGGTCTCCTCAGCCAGCCCAGACCACTCAGGCTGTGATGGAGGGAGCCTGCCTTAGTGGAGGGAGAAGGAAGGAAGAGGACAAGCATGGCAGGGTGATCAAGGGGACTGCAGGACCTGTCCCAAGCAACTCTGAGAGTAGACAGCATGAAATACCTCACCAACAGTCACATGGCCACCTGGTTAAGGACAGACTATTAATGCCTCATGCCAGAAATCGCAGGGCCCAGCCACTAGCCAGGACTCTGTCCACCTCACAGCTGGTCACTCCTGGTGCTATACCCATCTGTAAGAAGGCAGATCTTTCCATGTTCACACCTCTCAGCACTTGACTTCAGAAGTAATTGGGCATCAAACCCCTTGACCGAAGCTAGCTGCTGAATTCCACCTCTGACACTCGGAGTTGTGGTCAGACTTCTACAATTCCTAGGTGGGCAGAAAGGGTTTGGGTGCTGCTGGGAACATACCAGGAATGTCACAACCATGGGAGCAATGAAGCATCTGTCCACCACAAGGCCAGTGCAACTCCACAAACTCCACTCCTTAGTGTTCTCCGTCCTCTGCCCCTCTGAGCCCACAGGTTCAAACGAAGGGCAGGTATAGAATCCACCAGTGCCTCGTGAGGACCAAAGATCCCAGGAATACCTCCCCAAGAATGCCTGTGCCCATAGAGGTGCCCTCGACCTGTCTACTGTGGGACACTGTATTCCCTGAGCACACCTGACGGACCCTCAGGAGCCCCCACCCACTCCGCCCAGGTCCACAGGGCCCAGCTGAGCACCTGGTCCAGTCCTAGGCAAGAACAGTGGTGCCTGGAGCATGGCCCAGCCCACTTAGTGTCGGGGAGTTGACAAACCAGACCTTCCCTCCTCCTCTATTCCCAACAGTCACCTCTCAGGAATGCAGAGCCTTCTAGAGAGGAGAGAAGGATGGCTCCCTGGCAAACGCCTGGTCCACCCCACCCTCGGGAATGATGACAGTACCTGGCACAGGGCAGCTTGAGTTGGGGAGCCCTACCACGTACCCCAGCCTCACCACACCAGCACACATGGCTCCACATGACATCTAAAGAGAAGCAAGGTTCCAAGACAAAGGGATACAACCCCGGCACGTTTCGCGGGATTTGACTGGAGGCACCAGACTGCAATGTTCACTCAGGCCCTGCCAGCATAACGCTGGCAGGGGCCCTGACCAGTCCCACAGGCCACAGCTGCATGATAGCCTCAGTTTATTCACTGGCCATCTAATGCCAACTAGCAGTTCCCACACTTATACTTCACCACAGGCATGATGAGAAAAGGCCTCAGTGTTCAGAGTATGCTGGGCAACTCTGAGCATGGGGAGGGAAACAGGGCAGACCTTAGTGCCTGCATCCCCTCAACAGTGGGGTCCAAAGACCCCACTGAGTTAAGATAAGAAGACCACAATTACTACGTGACCCCTTATGGCCTCTCTGAGTAGAACAGTGAAGAGGGAAGGGCCCAATGCCTGGGATATGGTACCTCATTGAAGCTTTATGAGGAACAAGCAACCATTGTTCTCCTTTTCCAGATGAGACTACAAGGTCTCCAGATGAGACCCTCTCCCCACCATCCAGACCCACCCTGGGCAAAGCCTCGGAGAAGAGCCGCAAGGCTCATGCAGGGTGGAGGTGTCCCTGTACCGCCACTCTCCCACATTCTCTGCTGCTGTAAACTGTCTGGACACAGCCGCAAGCCCCCCAGCACACTGCAACACCCCCACTAAACCCACCTGCTCAGGTTTCCCCAGAAAACAGAGGGGCTATACAGAACAAGTTACACATCAGGTTTTGTTTTTGTAATTTCAAAAGAACAACGCAGCAATCTTTAAAAGATATTTCACATCATCCAGTATTCCAATGGAATTGATCCTAAAGAATTAATTCTAATTCTGAAGACAGAGTTAAACTGGAAATAACTATTTGTCCACCAATAGCTGAGAGTGCTACCTTGTCATCATTAAAATGGAGTTTAGAAAGAGTTTCCCAAACAATATGGAAAGGTACTTAAAATGCCAGGGGAAAGAATTGGATACAAAATTATAGGTATGATAGCTGCTATATTTAAAAATATCTAATGCACTAAAATAAACTTAGGAAGGAAGTGCATAGAAATATTGACAGTGGTGTTGGTCAGATGAGAGAATGCGTGATTTTTTAGTTATTCACACCACCTCTTGTCAATTTTCAAATAATCTACTTCTAGAGTGGGAAGAAATCTTATTTTGACAAGGAAGAAGAATGGATTAAATCATTACAGCTTCCCTTCTCATTGCCCCCCACTGAAGTCACTGACAACTTACATCCTTCATGCCTGACCCTGTCCCCACCCCACTCCCCAAACCAGGCTTTCCACATTGCCGGAGCCAGGAAGCTGGTGCTCTGGTCCCCCTTCAGTTAGGAGCAGAGAGAAAGAATGAGAGCAAGGGGAGTCTCCCGAGTGAGGGCTGAAGGCTGGGAGACCCCAGGAGGGCTGGCTCCTTGGGAGGACCACCCTTCCAGTGGTCTCAAAACTTGTGATCTCACAGGGCTCCTCCCAGCCTCTCTCAGATGAGCATGTAATTAAATTAATCCCTGGGCTTGCAGTTATGAGAGCTGGAGCCACAAAGAAGAGAAACATCATTTCCTGGCTTGCCTGCTATGGGCAAAATAAGAACAGTGTCCACAGGAGACTCTGGGCTGAGCTGGCCAACGTACCCCCTCAGACACACCTCTGACCTCTCTGAGGTCAATCCTAGAGTTCATAATCTAGCTTCTGTCCATTTCTCTCCCAAGAGCCAAACGTCAGCCCTGCTCCCTGGGGTGGCTTTGGTAGAAGGGAGTCACAGCGCCTACAAGGTCTGTCAGACGTCTCCCCCAATGGCCACTCCTCTCTGGCTGTCTAAGAAGCCCTGTGCTGGGTCCTGCCAGTGACCACAGGCTCCCCTGTCTTACCAGAAGCTATGAGTCGAGGGCTGGGAACACATTGTCTCCCATTCTGGCTCTGAACCTCACAAGACGATGTCAACCCCAGTGTCTCTCCAGCCTCTGCAGCATCCGGGAGATAGGAACGAGGGGTCAGGAGCTAGGTCCCAATCCTTCCAATGCCCTTCCTCACCTCACTCAGGCCTCGGCACAGAGTAGGCTCACAGAAAAAGCCTGAAGCCCTATCAGAAACACAACCTGCCATGAAGGAGCTTGTCCTCAGGCAGCTCCTAACTCCCAGCAGCAGCAGCAGCTACAGTGAGCCGCTCAGGAATGCCAGCAGCCCACACACACCCTGGGCAGGACTCAGACAGGAACTGCAGAGGCCACAGGTGGGAGCATGCTCGGGCTCCAAAGATATGATGCATGGCACTTCACACTGTCACTTCAGGTCACCTCCTGTGACCTGAAGGTATGTAAATCTTAGACCACATACCTTCGAAGTGGACCCTGAGATAAGGAATCAAGTCCAGAAAGTCCATCCAGGTAGGGGGGTGAAAAATGAGGCAGGGAAAGGAAGAAGCCAATGGAGGAGGCACATGCTGCCCATGTGCTCAGTGGTGACAGCACTGATGCCCCAGCACTGATGTCCCTAGAGGGTGGACAGGAAAAGCTTCTAGGCAGAAAACCTCAGGTGGGGCAGCAGCAGCAAGTGCCAGTGTCTTACTACAGATGAAGAGAAAGTGTGACTGACCCCCTTCACAGGAAGAAGCAGGTCACAGTGACAAATAGTGACACCCAAGGGCAACTGTCTAGCTGCCACTCCATCCCAGGGTCCCTACCAGCCCTGCCTCCCTGCCAGCCCCTCCTCCTGAGTAAGATCTTACATCAATGCTTCCCTGCCCTTGTCACATTCTCCAAAGGTCTGAGGACAGCTGGGCTTTGTGGTAGATAATTAGCAGGAAACCTGGCCACACCAAACCTCTGGCCTCCTCCATGGGGGCTCAAGCCCAGAGGCTGCAAGGGCTCCGCACAAAATGGCTGACATTTCCACTAAGCGCTCGCTCTGATTAAATTCTCCTTTCACTTCATTAGGAGTGGGCAGTGCCCTGGGCTGGCGCTCTGTAGGACTGAAGGGCCTCATTAAAGGAAGCGCCCTCGTAATTCACAGACCCCTTCTCTTCTGCCGTGGAGAAGAAACACAGCTCCTGAGAGCCCCTCCTTCCCATCAGGTGGGCTTGCACTTTCCTCCTCTCCTCCTCCCACCCCTAGGACTTACCTGGATGGGGGCCCCCCACACACACTAGAATAAAGTAAGGGTATGATGGAAAGCCTACAGAAGGAAAGCTGGAGACTTCTTGCTCAGGGACAAACCCCATTGCGAGCAAAGCAGCTTGTGGAAATCGAGCAGGACAGGCTTGCGGGATATCCCCCTCTGCCACCTTGAAGCCACCTCAGTCCCCACTTTTGCTTTCCACTTCCTTTGCATAGTGTGGCAGAACTGTCCCCAGTATGCTCAGATCCATTCGCAGGTAACCTCAGACTTTCCCCACTACCGGGAGGCATGTCACCTCCCACAGAGTGCAGAAACAAGGCACAGAGATGCACAGGGTGACACAGGCAAGACAGAGCCAGCAAGAATGGCTAGCTCCAGACTCCCGAGCACCAGGGACCCTGAGCAAGATGCAGCCATTCTAACAGCCATCAGTGACCATGCACACTTATGGAAGGCCAGCTGTGCGTCTCACACATTAGTCATCATTTTTCACCAGGAAAACAGGAGGCAGACGATGAGACTCCCCAGTTTACAAAGCATAAACTGAGGCTCAGGGAGGTAAAGCAGTGACCACAGGTGCAGCTGCCAACCTCCTTTTCCCAGGCCTTTCCCACCACTGTCCAGCACCCCCCTCACCCTGGGCTCCACAGGGCAACAAAGTCCACACTGGCCACACTTCCTGCAGTGCCCATCTTGCTCAAAAGCAGCTGGTGCTCCATTCTCAGCAGTTGCTGACAGCACACCAGGTCTGGCAGGTCTGGGATCAGTACATTCCTGGTCACCCTGCCCCTGTGATGCAGGAGCCTGTCAACACCCCCCACCCCGGGTGCTCTGAGCAATGATATGGGCTGATCTGCAGAGCCTGCAGATGGGACTGTCTTCTCCAAGCACTTGCAGCATCCAGGCCTACCTACTCCCTGGACCAGGGCATCTCTAAATGTCCCCCATGGATCAGAGCAAAGTAGAAAGTCCCCAAATCTTGGTCTCCCAAAAGGAGAGTTACTAAGTTTTACAATTCAGGCCACCAAAGGGGTAGTGAGGTCCCCATCACAAGGGTACAACCAGGGTTGGGATGTAGCTCAGTGGTACAGCACTTGCCTAGCATGCGTGAGGCCCTGGGTTCGATCCCAGCACCAAAAAAGAAAAGACAAAAAAAAAAAAAAAAAAAAAAAAACAAGGGTACAACCAGCAGAAATTGAACAGCCTCTGCTGGACAGAAGCCTCTGGGACACTGAAGGCTCCTAACATGGCCATTAAGGAGAGCACAGGAAGCTCCTTCCCTAGCTCAGTGCCGGATGGGCTCACTCTGTCTTCTCTGACCCTCACAGGGATCTGCCAGGGGATGTCAAACCCTGCCTTCCAGAGGAGATAAGGGATGCTCTGAGCAGATGGTCTGCACAGGGTTGCAGATCCAGACACCTGCAGGACTGGGAGTGTAGTGGATTCCTTCTGTTAGGGACCCTACCCTAAGGAAGGAGCCACAAGGACAACAACCACATCTACTGAAGGACAAAGATGAAAAGGTGCAGACCAGGTAGAGGGGGCAGAGTGGGGTGTACTGACCCAGAAACCAGGGACTTCTTCTGACAAGAGGCAGGCTCTGAGTTGACCACTGGAGATTGAGCAGGACTGTGACAGACAGACAAGGGGAGGGGGAGACTGGTGCACAGCAAAGGCACGCCCTGAGGAAAGGAGGGGGATGTGGGACCTGGCAGGTACAGGTACACCTGTGCAGTGTCCCAAGCATCAGGGCTATGCCAATTCCTGCTTCCTTCTGGCCCACATGGCAGCCCCAGGAAGAACAAGCATTATTTATGAAAGAGATGAGGAGGCTGAGGGGTGTATCCAGGGAGTGATGGACTTCCTGAGAATGCAGGTGCAGCACCAAGCCAGGCAGGTTGGGAGGACTGGACACTTCTATCTGAGCTGCCCACAGTCCAGCGTGGGTGCATGGCAGCCAACTGCACCTCAGTGATAACTTCCAGTGCCCAGCGTGGGAAAGAGTGGAAGGAGAAATTGTGTTTCCCACTCACATACAGAAATGTCAGTGAGCATCCACTGTGTGCAGAGTGAAACCCATTACACAGTAATCCCCACATGAAGCTAACGAGGTCCATCCTGCACCTGCAATCCCTCTTTTATTCATGAGGCATCCAAGTCTCAGTGAGGTTAAGTAGCAAGCCAAAGGTCACACAGTGACAGACGTAAACCCCAATCTGTCGAGAGTCAAGGCTTTTTCTGCCCCACCATGCAGTTTTCCCACCATTCCTTGAGATTGTCATGATAAAAAACACTGTGCCCATCAGAAAGCTCTGGCCCTGTCAGGGAGGCACAGCAGCTCATCAATTCTAATGAAGAAATCAAGATTCAGAAGGGTTTTATGACCACATAGTCACAGAGCTCTTAAAAGTAGAGATGAGATTTCAAGGGTGTGTTCCTAAGCCTGGGGCTCTTCTAGACCACTCACTGAATCAGGAGAGGGGCTTCTGGGCCACCTTTCCCTCCAGGCTCCTCTCCTACAGCAGAAGTCTCTCCACAATGCTTGGGGGACATTCAGGCTCTCACAGGGGCCCAGGCACCAGCAGTTGATTCTGGACGACAATAACCTTGGTCCCATCTCTCCTCCAAGACTTTTGCTCCAAGGCACCAGGCAAGCCCCAGTCTTCAGGTGTGGAAAGATTTGGAGTGAGGAAGGCTTTCAAGTCAGAGCCAAAGACCCTGCAGCCTGAGGAGCTAAGAGAGGTCACTCCAGCCCTTCTGTCATTCAGCTCCTGCCAGGAGATGGAAGATGGTGGAAACCTACAGACATGCCTCACCAACTCTAGTGCAGATGGGAACAGCCATGCCCCAGGTCCAGCCTCTCCATCTCACTTCCCATGGTCCCATTAGAAATCAGAAACCAAACTCCCCAGAGACAATGCCCTGTGGAGCAAAGAACGGGGTCTGGTGACAAGGAAACAGGAGTCTGCAGTGACCACTCAGCCTTTCCCAATGAGGCCATGCCTGGCAAGTTGTCATCTGCCCCTAAGTGCAGAGCACTACACTGCTCTTACTGGGAACTCCCACATACCAGTGTACCTCTGCCAGCTTTGGGGGCCACCAGGGCACCCAGTGTTTCATTCCAGGAAAAGTTATAAGCCCCAAAGTCAGCACTGAAATCTTCCAAACAGGAAGTCCACCTCCAGCTCCATTCATCTAGCCTGTGCCCCAACTGGGTCTGCCTGGGAGCCTGGGGGGGAGGGGGGTCCTCAAACCAAAAACATAAACTCATATCTCCACCAGCCTCCTGGGAAGCCTGACAACCAAATCATAACTGTGTAACTGTCTCAAGGGGAAAAAAGGATTCCTTCCCTATGCCTTCTATTGCTGCATCTAGAAATTAACCTGTATGGGGGACAGGGCAGGTGACAACATTGTCAACAGTGAGCAAGGACAGTAGTGCCTGTCATGAAACACCCTGCCAACCCCAATTTCACTCGTAAGAATAGGGAATTACTGAGAGAGACTGACTGTGTGCAGGCTGGACACCTCACCATACAGGGCTCATACCACTCGGCCTGTGACTCTCAGCACCCAGCCACACAATACACCCCTAGCTTGCTGGAGAGTTTTAAAAACCTGATCCCTTTCCCAGACCAATTGAATTGGACCTGTGGTGGAAATGAGGTGGGGGTGAGGGGTGGAGGGGGTGGAGCCAGGCATCAGTATACATTTTAAAGGCCCTCTAGGTGAACTTAACATATCCCTGGGGCTGGGAGTCCCAACCTACACTAGGTAGGGAACATTCAAATCACCCACCTCTCAGTCTCCTTCCCTAAGCAGCCCACACTCCCCTGAGCCTGAGCACTAGTCATCAGGGCTGAGCTCCATCCCAATGCAACTGAGGCCGCAGCACTTTATGAGACCAAAGCATAGAGGAGGGGAGAACAAACAGCAGTCACAGAACCTGGGAATGCCAGTCCCTCATGACATAAGGGGAGACCAGAGAAAGATGGGGGAGCACGTTATTGCTAGGTGGAAACCAAGTCCCTACCGAGTGCTTGTGAGGGGCTGACAGGTCCTGTAGGTGAGCAGCAGAGAGGGGATTCGAAGACCCTGAGCAAGAGACAGGGTTGGGGTGGGGGTGGGGGGCTCTGAGTGGATGCTTCTGGCAGCAGCAAAACATCTGGACAGGGCTTCACTGAAGCAGAGCAAACAAGAGCACATTGTCCCAGCCAGGTGATAGGCTTCCTAAGGCAACAGGAGTCCAGAGCAGTGGGCTCTGTGTGCACTAGACTCCAGGGCAAAAAAAGCAAGGCCGTGTGGAGGGTGGACCTGAGCCCAGGCATGGCCCATACAGGGAGTGACCATGTGGTGCTCTGCTCGGGCAGGGTGTTTTGCAAATGTGACACAGCTACTGGTTATCCATCTAGAAAGGATCAGGAGCCAACCCCAACCTCACAGGGAAAGCAGTTCCAGGAAGGTCAGAAAGCTCCATATGAAAAACAATTGTCAGACGTGGGCTTTTCTAATACCACGTGGTGAGCCTGACAACTCTATGCTGTGAGAAGGAAGCCAGACGCCCAAGACCACGTATCTTATGGTTCCATTTAGACAAACTGTCCAGGAGAAATGGCTCCAAAGGCAGCATAATGAGCAGCTTCCTGGGGCTGGGGAGGGGAGGGAAGTGAGGGCTTGCTGATTGCTTTCTGGTGTGATGATGGTGATCCGGTGTTGGATGGTGGCAATGGTCATGCAGCTCTGTGACTAAATCAAGAAGCAACAACCAAAAAAAAAGCCCCAACTGTGTGCATATTAAAAACCCTGCTTCTTGAAACCCTCCTAGTACCTTAAAAAAACAAAAACAAAAACAGAAACAAACCTGCCTGACAATAGATACGTGAGCAAAGTTGAAAGACAAGTTGGAAGAAGTTCTGTGCAAGCAAGCTTAGCCCAAAATAGATGAAGGACACGTGGAATACACACAGAATTCCTGCAAGTTCACAAGAAAACACAAACAAGAAAAAGGCTACACAAAGAGGTGAGTCAATTACTAAAGAGGAAACCCATGAGCATCATCAAGGAAACTCAGGAGGTGCCATTTCAATGGCAGGTGTGCCCATGAAGCATGGGAGCCACAGGGGGACCCCAGAAGGGATGCTGGCTGCACAGCAGGTGACAGAGCACTTGGCTGGGTACCTGCAGCTGACAGGCTCCTCCCTTAGAGAAACTACAGCACAGGTACACAACGTGTTCACCAGCGCTGGCTTTATTTGTGAAAAAGTGAAAGCTGCCTACATGTCCTCCCTAGGAGACCATTGTTTGGTTAACCAAAAACGAAATACTACACTGAGAGAAAATGAACAAACTAGAGCCACATAGGTAACAGGGGTCCTTCTCAGAAACATGATGGAGGTGGAGAGCAAGTTCCCAAAGGACACTTTTGACACCATTTATATAAAGTCTGAGAACCTGCACAGTATAGTAATATGTTGTTTATAGACACCTGCCAGGCACGAGGAATAAACACTGCATGAGAATAACCGACATCAAACTAGAGCTGCGGCTCTCTCTGGGAGGGAAGGAAAGAGGAGGGGAGAGGAACGGACAGCTGGTGAGGCTGGTGAGGAAGGTGACAGTATTCACAGCTCTACCTGGCAAGCTTGACTTCTTGAAAGGCAGACATCTGAGGCCAACATGCTTCCTTGCTGACAATGTGACAAATGAGGCTGAGGGATAAACTTCTGTCTCATTCTCCAAGCTCACAACTTTTTATATCTTTCTTAACAAAATCAAGTTAAAGAAAGTGAGTCTGGGCAGCCCAACAGACCTTCCAGAAAAGACCCTGGGGATTCCTGATGCCCTAATGCCCCCTCTTAGGCCCAATTTCCAGGCTGCATGTGGGCAAACTCACAAATATCCCTATCAGACCCACCCAGCCCCAGAGGGAGCCACCCACATGCAGCAGGTGGAGAGCCCTGAGAGAAAGGGGATCCACAGGGATCAGCCTTAAGGGGGTAGGGGCAGGAAGTTGTCTCACAGTAGAAAGCCATCCACTACCAGTCAGAGACCACAGTGGGTCCCTTCTCTGTTCAAACCTGCTCTGTGACCTTGAACAAGCCCTGGAGAAACAAGGGCAGGCAGCCCAGACAGTCTGAGGGCAGGACAGGGACACAACTCAGTCTCCTGTGAGACTGCGTCCCTGCAATTAGGCAGGGCAAAAAGACCTGCCCAGAGACATGACACAGACACCACATAGAGACAGCAAATTGGCCTTCCCCTTTCATGTAAAACCAACAACAAGGTGACTGTGGAGGGAAAAGATGACCGATGAACCCGGCCTGGGGAAGCACAGAGTCCTTTCACCCCAGGGCTTCTTACAAGAGGAGCCCAGCAAACTCGAGAAAGTGGCTGGGGCTTCCATTCACAAAGGGTAGCATGGTGGCAGTCACCTCAAAGAGGCCCAAACCCAAGCCCCCGGAACAGGTGAATGTCCCTCAAGTGGAAAAGAGGATTTGCAGGTAAAATTAAGACTACAGAACTCAAGACAGGCACTGGTGGCTCATGCCTGTAATCCCAGCTACTTGGGAAGCTGAAAATAGGAGGATGGAGGTTCAAGGACAGCCTGGGCAAATACCACTCGAGACCCCCCTCTCTAAAATAACCAGAGCAAAAAGGACTGGAGGTGTGGCTCAAGCAGTATAATGCCTGTTTTGCAAGAGCAAAGCCCTGAGTTCGAATCCCAGTCTCACTGAAAAAAAAAGGGAAATGAGCCTGGATTATCAGGTGGACCCATCCCCACAACATGAATTATTAAAAACAGACAGCCATGCCCAGTTGAGGTGAGAGAAATGAAAGCATATGGCTTCAAGGATGGGGAAGGGGCCACCAGCAGGACTGCAGAAGCTGGGAAAGGCAGGAAAACAATTCTCCACTTTAACCCCCAAGGGAACAAGCTCTGATGACATCTTTTTAGCACTTCTGATCTCGAGAACTGTAAAATAATACACTTTGTTTTTTGGGTCACCAGGTTGTGGTAAATTATGACAGCGGCCATAGAAAACTAACACATAAAAAGTTGTGGCTGTGTGACTTTAAGTTTTCTAGCCACTCTGAGCCTCAGTTTTCTTTACTGGTGAGGCAACCCATCTACCTTGGAAGGCTACAGTGAGGACAAAGAGGTAGGGGCTCTGATGTCCCTGAAGCAGGTGCTCCTCATGAACAGCCCCTCCTCCAACCACTCATACTCTGGCTTCAGGGACCTGGTGGAAAGGTGGGGCAAGGGTGAGGTGAAGGTGGGGAGAGTGGGTTCTCCCAGACTGATATCAAACACACCTGTCTCTGATCAGGCCACTAGTTCAGCTCAATCCTGCTCCAAGAAGGCTAACTTCTGATGCCGGCTACAGAGAGGCCTGAACTGCAGGAGCTGGGAGTAGGCCTTGGTGCACAGTCAGCCAGCAGATCCAGGCTGGCTACACATGCTAGGTAGAAGCTCCCCGCCCAAGCTTCTCTGTCCCCTAAGCATAATGGGGATGCTCCAGGCATCCTGACCTTCCAAGGCAGGGCTGGCACCTACACAAGCCACTGGCCCAACTCCCATCTTGTCCCATCCCTGTCCTGCCATCTCTTCATCGGCTCAGCTCACCCAGTAACCCTTAGGCCCACTGCTGCCACCCACATATGTAGCCAGAGCCACTGCCCTTTGGACCCAAGGTTCTCTCCACAGTAAGAGCAGGGTGGGGTTGGAGGATGAGTTTTGGGGCTCAAAGGTCACCTGATGGCCTTGGGCAGGCCTGGAACAACCTTCCATTTCCTGTGTGGCTCCTGGCACTTTGCCATGAGTAGGTGACCCAGGACAGAACTGACTGTCAGGAGGGAGCCTACTGTTAACACAGACTGCTGGGCATGGTCCAGGGAAGTGATCTGCAATGGGAGAGGGACTCCAGGCATGGCCATCAGAGTCAGAGTACACAGTCAGGAGAGGCCTGTGGTCTATATGGTCTCTCTGTAGTCACAGAAACACTCGTCCTACTTCACAGCTGTGTGAACTTGTGCCAGTGACTAACCATCTCTGAGCCCCCTCATCAGTAAATGGGAAGGATGAAGCCTCCTCACAGGGCTGCTGAAGGATGCAGGACAAACTCTGGAACACCAGGATCATGTCCCCAGGACTCAGGACAGGGTGAGAGGGGTTACCATCTTCTCCAGGTCCTTCTGAAGTCTCTGCCAACACAGTGCTGGGCGAAATCTCAAATGGGGCCCTTATTCCCTGCATGGCACCTGAGTGGCTTCCCTTAGGTCTCACCAGAGCCTCCTTAAAAGGACAGCTCTTCTCAGAGACATTCTTTGTAGAAAATGAGGACCTGAATCTGGACCTGGGAAAGGGCACATCCATGGCTGCCCCAAGACTGCAACCAGCTCCATGAGTGAGAGCAAGAAGGTAAAGGTCCAGCTGGGCTGTGTGTCCCTGTGGTCCAGTCAGAGTCAGAGAGAGGCCCCGGTCTGGGCACAGTCCACCCAGGAGAGCAGCTCCCCAGGGCTGGGGTGGGAACTGTCCCCTCTGTTCATCTCCTCCTAGAAGTTGACCTAGTCTTGGAGAGCTGAGGGAGCACATCCTTTCCTCTTCCAGTTCTGCACTCAATGAGAAGGTGGGTGACTGGAGGAGCAGGACAAGGTCTTTACTTCAGAGCTACAGCATCAGGCACCAAGCCTGCAGACACTCCTCCTGTGCCACCTACCCTAGCCACAGAGGTCACTCCCCTGCCTCCTCAAATCTATCCACTTGAGCTCCTCATTGGCACCCACCCGTCCCTATATCATCTCCTGGAACCCCACTCTCACCCCCACCCATCAGCTCCAGTGACTGGAGATGGTTATAGTGGTCCTAACACACAAGCTCCTCCCTGACCCTGCATCTCTGGCCACTACCTCCACTTCTAGGTAGCCTCTATCCCCTGGTCCACCCCAGCAGGAGAGGCCCTCGGCCTCTGCATGGATTATTCTTGGATAAGGGAGCTTGTGTGCCCTTGGCAAGCTCCAGGGTTGCACAGTGTGTTTATCTCCAGCTCCAAGTCCTGGAGCCTGTGGCAGGTGGGCAGAGAATGAAGAAAGCTGGCACCCCTGCTTCTCGACATGCTGTAAGCTTCCCTCATGCTGGAAGCCACACACAAGGACACAGCAGGGACATAAGCCCTGCTGTCAACAGGAGGCATGGCTACCCACCAGGGGCTGTCATGACCCCCAGACACGAGCTCCTCTTCTCAGGGAGCTGCTTTCCTTGATCAAACATCTGCCACCTCACTCTCAAGAGAGGTGAAGGGCACACCTAGGTCCACAAAATGCATCACTGTGAGGGGTTGTCCAGGCACCTGCAGTAACAGGGAGAAGTCCATGTGCTAAAGGCCTAGACTCAAGTCCTGGCCCGGCCACCACCAAGCTATGTACCTCTAGACAGGTTCCCTCTCCTTTCTGTGCCCCAAAGCACTTCTCTGTCAACAATGGAGTTGACAGCTTCCAAGGATCCTTCAGCACAGGTGGCTGTCCACGGGTGGGTACAGGTGGGCATGTCTCATCAAGGCAGCGGGCCACGATACCTGCCCATAAAGGCTGTTTCTTTACAAAAGATATGAACCAGAACTGACTGAAAGGTCAGAGGAGAGATGGTGCCAGGATGAGGTCAGTGTTTGATTCCTGCCCAAAACAAGCAGGCCTGGGTCCTGCAGGAGGCCCTGCTGGAGTGAGGCAGGAGAGTGTCACCACTCCACAGGGAATGGCCACCTCCTGGTCCCACCAGGGAGGACAGTGCAGAGCCCTAGAAGGGACACTCAAGGCCTGGGACCACAGAATAAAAGGCCTTCTAGGGCAGCCCATCCCAACCTCTCCTACAAAAGGGTCAACCAGGAACCTTGTGGGGGCTGCCAACTTGTCCCAGGTCTCAGGGCAAGTCAGTGGCACAGCCAGGACAAGAACAGGTACCCTGACCTCATGGCGACCCCATGAGAATACACAAACGGTGCCATAAATTCCCTCCTCCTCCCCAGCCATAGCCAGGTGTTTGTCCTGGGCCAGATGACATCGACACTGATGATGAGAGCCAGATTTTACCATTCCTTTGAGTAAAATAAAATCTCTATTTTACAAGCGTCCACACTGACTTAAAAAGGCAAAGCACCCACACTCAGGTCACTGAGGGAGCAGGGGAGCCACCCTCCCAGGAGAAGATCAACTCTTTATTCAGTGTGCAAGGCAAGGGCAGATGCAGTCAGAAAATCCCCATCATCTGACCAGTGGGCTGTCAGTGGGCACCGAAACCCAAGGATGACTGTTGGACAGGGACGAAGACAAGCTACACAGGGCTCGGGTGGGGCTCAGTGTGCCCATATAGCACTTGCCTAGGAAGGGGTTCCATCCCTAGCGCTGGGGAAGAAAAAAAAAAAAACAACAAAAAACAACTGCACAGGCTCAAAGTGCCTCCCAGGAGTTAGCTGTTATTTACAAACACCACAGAGTAAGCTTTCCATGAGGGAATGCCTGCCGGGAGACCAAGACCACTCATCAATATCCAAGCACACCAGGTGTCCCTGACACAACACACTATGGACACCGAATCACAAGGGCCCAAAAGGCACAGCCTGAACCCAATGGTGAAGAAACAGCAGACCCGATCAGTGGATCCTTTACCAAAGCACAGGCCTATTCTCTTCCAAAATGTCAGTGACATGTTAACCAAAGATGGATGGTAAGGAGAGAACGTACCACACGTGGTCATGGATCAGAACAGAATCCATCTACACCATCATATTAGGACAAGTAGAAGGTCAACACCCAATTTCCTGCTATTGATCATTGTAGGGTCACTATGTATATGAAAGTCTTTGTTCTTAAGAAATGTACACCAAAGTATTTAGACATCAGGGATATGTTAATTCCTACCTCTCTTAAATGGGTCAGGAAAAAGGAAATTCATGGACAGAATGATAAAGCAATGAGGCCAAAGCAACTGGCAAATCTGAGGGAACTCATACCTGGCCATTTCTCCTATTCTTGTCACTTGTCTGGAAGTTTGAACTTAACTTCAAGAGAAAGAACCAAGGGAAAAAAGCTCCAGCCCCATTTACTAAGCCCCTGAGAACTGTGGGCCCTGCCCTGACCTCTATTACCTCATCTGATCCTATGGTGGCCTTGGGGGAGATGAGTTATTTCCATTTATAAGCAGAGAAACTGAGGCCCAGTGAGGTGAGGTGACTCACCTACGATGACAAAGGGGCAAGTGGCAGAACCAGGACTTGAACCCAAGGCCCTTCGCTGTTCATGTGGTTGGTGGTCTTGGTGATCGTCCGCCAGCACAGACTGGACTGGAGCCAGAGGAAAGAAAGGGCTGAAATAACAAGGCCATGCTGGCCACCTGAGGGGGTGCTATCCCTCGACCGCAGCCTGGCTTGTTCTGTGATGCCAGACAGGTCCCTCTTCCTGCCTGTGCTCAGTTTCCCTGGAGGTAATACAGAGTTCATTTAGGGTCTACTTTAAACATCTGCCCTGAAGGAAATAAGTGAACCCCAAGGAAGAGTCTGTGTGCAGCTCTTTACCATGTCCCTCTGGGGCCCAGCATAGAGGCTGAGAGGGGGAGGGACGTCTTGTGTGCTGACCAGTCAAGCATGCTTTTCTCTCACCACCACGCTCAGGACAGAATGATGGCACTCTTGCCCACAACCTGCCAAACATAATGCAAAGCAGCCAAAAGGATAAAGTATCAAGGAAGAAAGTGCATTTTCAGCCTAAACTGGAAGAAAAAAACACCCTGCATCCATCTCAGCCATCTACTTCAACAGGTATCGGAACAGTCAGGGCAAACCTCCACGGTTTCTCAGGGACCCCCCTCCCCCGAAACCAAGGAGTCTGCAGTGTTGTCTAACTGCAGAGAATCTGGCTGGGCCACTGACCAAACACAGCAGAGATCAAAGTCAGCTAGCTCCCCATCAGGAAGTAGTCACCACGTGTCCAGCAGCAAGGAGCTGCTAAGCAAATTCTGGTTAACCACTTGAAGGGATGTCAGGTAGCCCCAACAAGGTATGCACAGAAGGAGGAAACCTGCATCTGGTGCCACGCTGACTGAGAAACTCCAGAGTGCACGCTGAACATGTAGCCATAACCAGCAGCCAATACCGTGAATAGGGAGAAGACAAACTTTCATCTCGGGGAGAATCCTCAGAACAGGCTCTGGGGACTTGGCTGTGTTGGACTGGGTTTTTCTTCTACTTTTCTGTAACTTCCCAAGTTTTCCTAATGAACATCTTCCCCTTCAAATCTTAACCTGTTGCCACTCCTCCACTGCACACTGCCATGTGTTCCTCACCTCCTCGTTGGCACCGACTCAGCCAACTTCCCCTGAGCACACAGGACCTGGACACCACACATGGGGAACCGAGGCTTCTCAGCCCAAAGTGGCCTCCCAGAGAACACACCTGGGAGAGCCTAGCATGATCCGTAAACCTTCTGATCTCATGAAATGGTTATAACCACACTTATCTCAAGAACACTACAAAAACGACTATTGTCAAGACCATCTTGAGCAAAACCTCAGAAGTAGAAGGATAACAAATACCTCATACAACAACTCATCTGTGCCAGGTGCCAGATGAGGCTCTACACTACACATTGCACTCTCAAAGCAGGCCCTGACAATGGGTGTCAGGTCCACCATAAAGAGGAGGCTCAGAGCTGGGTACCAGTGGCACATGCCTGTAATCCTAGCTACCCAGGAGGCAAAAATCAGGAGGATGGCAGTTTGAAGCCAGCCCGAAGCAAACAGTTCCCAAAACCCTATCTCAAAAATACCCAACACAACACAGGGCTGGCAGAGTAGCAAGTGGTACAGCACCTGCCTAGCAAGCATGAAGCCCTGAGTTCAAACCCCAGTACCGTTAAAAAAAAAAAGTCTCTGCGCCTCAGAGATGCTTCACAGGTGCTGTCCAGGCACTTCCCATATGGACATGGACATCCCAATGCCATGAACAAAGATGCAAAGGGTAGCAATACGCTCTCAGAAGGCCTAACATGAGGGCAGTGTGCGCAAAGCAGCTCATCCCACAGCCACTGGAGAAAGGCCTCAAGGGCAGGGAAACTAAGCAGAGAAAGTCACTGAGCTCTAGTCACAAAACACCCCCAAGCATGAAACCTGGTTAATTGACAGCCACAGCCCAGTTCCCCCAACAGCAGAGCCCACAGGAATCTGAAAAGCAAACTGAGGTCCAGAGAGCAATGGCCTCCCCAGGCAACACAGGTTATCCCAGACCAAGATAAGGAGTCAGGCTCTGTCCCCTGAGCCTGCCCACTGCCCACCCTGGTGCAATGGGGAATCCAGCTGTGCTTAGTAAGTCAAAGGGCACCCCAGGCCTCAGCGCTATGTCCCACAGAGCCCCTGTCCATTTGTCCAGGACCCCATCCTACCAAGACAATGCACCCAGAGCCCTCCATCCAGCCCAGAACCTGCCAAGGACAACTCACTCCTGTCAGCTGACATTGACTCCCACAGGCACATATAGGGCAGGAGCAGCTTTCTATGCTAGGCAGACTGACCCTGGGCTGCCATCCCTGGCTATATAGTTGCAGCCCATACAGGGGATTGGACCAATGACCTCAGACCTGGTCCTCAGCTTCCTGCAAGGTCCTCCTATCCTGAGGCCCCAACACAGCCTCACCAGGGTGGGGACAAAAGCCTGGGTCAGGCGATGGGATAGCATTCCCTGAGTCAGCTGTGGAAGGCTATATTTGCAAAGGAGGTTCTGCTATCTTCTCCAACAAAGTCTAACAGCCACTGAGGCGCCCTCTGCTCATGCCAAGTCTCTGCTCTGTGCAATGAATGACATGGATGACCTCAACCAAGACCCCCAAGGCGCAAGCCAGAGACAGGTCCTGTTGGCACTCCTCCCTCAACAGACTACAGATCCCTGGTGCTCTTGGACCCTAGACGGAAGAGCATCTGGAGGGGCAGATATGAAAAATACCTCAAGTTGGGCAAGAAGACCCAGTCTGCAGAGCCCCAGGCCTTGGAGGCCAGTTGGTACCTCACCCTACAGGCACTCAGATTGCCCCATGAGGAGTTGGTACTCCTAGTGTTACTCAGCAGTAGTCAGGGCCTAGTCATCCAAAGTGGCAGCACAGCACGCAGTCCACACCTGGTTTCCCTCCAGGAGGCACTGGCAAGGCAGCCAACTTGTTCCTACTAGAAAATCAGGACATCACTCTACAACTGATGAATGGATTAAGGAAATGTGATATATCTCTATAGATATATAGACACACACAATGGAATATTTTTCAGCCATAAAGCATGAAATTATGTCATTTGCAGGTATATGGAACTAGAAATCATCATGTTAAGCAAAGTCAGGTTCAGAAAGACAAAGGTCACATGTTTTCTCTTAAGTGGAAAACAGATTCAAAAGATAAATGTTTACACAAATACAAACAAGCAAGATCATATATGTGTATGTGTGTGTGTGTGTGTATATATATATATATATATATATATATATATATATATATATGAATGAATGACAGGTTTCCAATAGCAGGACTGAGGGGACGAGGAGGAGGAGGGAGAGGAAGAGAGAATACAGAATGAATGATATTGAAATACAATGTATCTGTGTAGGAAGACAGCATAGGAAGCACTGAAAGCTGTTGAACAACATGGGGTAGGGGAAAGGGTAAGGAAGAGGAATAGAAGGGGTTAAATCTAATTAAAGTACAATATATTCACTGGTGAAATACTGTGGTGAAACCCTTTTGAACAATGAACAGACATGTAAATAATGAAGGACAGGAGTGTAAAACAGGTCCTGTTGGGGGAGGGGACAAGGGAGAGGGGGAGGGGGAGCAGAGAGGGTAAAGGAGGATGAATACAGTCAGTGCCTTTTATGTACTTGTACAAAGGTAGAACATTGAAACCTGTCAAAATCATGTTAAATTGTGGGGCGGGGAGGGAGAATGATGGTGGGGATTAAAACTAAGTAATGTAAGCATATGGAAATGTCACAATAAAACCTCTGACAACTAATATATGTTTTTTAAAAAGAAAAGAAAAGCAGGGCACCAGTTAAGCTTTGCTATTCTTCCCTGGGCACCAAGGCAGGGCACTGTGTTGCCCCTCACTTGGCCATCCCCCATCAACTCTTTGCTACAAGTAGCGGACCCTCAATTCTCCAGTTTGCAGCTGAGGACACAATAGAGGCCCGGGAGCCAATCCACAGCTGCAGGGCCTATAGACTTAGCTGGCCACCCCAGTCAACTGTGTATGGGGGAAGGCCACCTCCTCAGCTGCAGGGAGCTCTGGGGCTCACTCTCACCCTCCTCCTGAAAGCCTCTGGATCTGACCCCATTATGTCTTTCTCAATTGGTCACTGCAAGATATGCCCATCTTGCTCTACACAGGAGCCAGTGAGCACTATGTGGGATAGTGTGGTTCCTGGTTCCTCTTTGATTCCTGGTGTCCTCAGGCTGAGGAAGCTCACAGAGGAGGAACTGGGAGAAACTCCAAAATGACAGTCTGCCCAGCCTCCCCAGGTCCAGAACCAACAAGCTCTAAGGGCCCAACCCTCCTCATTTCAGGCCCACCCAAGAGCTCTGGGAATTCTCAAGTCCATCCCAATCTGCCCCCCCACCCCACCCCACCCCCCGCCCCGCCAATCCCAGCCAACAGTCAGCTTATCACCAAGCTCTGCCTGGGCCTGAGTCCTACCTAACCACAGGAGAGCAGTTCAGGTGGCACCACCCCCTTGTCAGGTTTCAAGGGCAGTGGGGAGGGGGCAGTCAGGAAGACAGATCTCACACCTCCCTTCCAGTGCCAGGCCCATCTGTTGGACCAAGCCTCCACTGCCGCCCCAGCCTGCAAAATTCAGCGATTCCACAGGATAGGGGTACCACAGTGGAGGCAGACTCCAGCCAGGTCAGCCTCAAGCCCTGGACTCCCTGGGCCAGGGGTGCCTCCCTTCCATCCATGGGAGGCAGAGCTAAGGCCTGGTGCTTCATAGAGGAAGGATATACATGGACAGCATGAGGAGCTGTGCCTGTGCCCTGCCCAGTGACCACTCCAAGCCCTGAAGTTGTTCACAAAGCAAGATGACCCAAGGGCAACCTTCCCGCTGTTGCTGCTGCCATCACTACTGTGATGGACAAAATTAAATGTGTCTGGATCTGAGCGTTGGGAACAGTGAGAGCTTGGGCAAGTTACCCTGACAACCAAATAACTCTGGCAGTACTCCATTTAGGTGGCTTAAAAAGACGCTCGGGGAAGACTTGCCAGGCTGGCAGGGTCAGCAAGAAGAGACATCAAATCACAAAACTCCAAGACCCACAGCTGTCTCTCAGTGGGTGGACCCAGGCACCCACACTTCTCAGGTGCCTCCATGCTGGGGCTTAGAATCACAGACACCAAAAACAAGAGCCTGCCAGGTGCTCCAGTAGTTAGAAGAGAGAAGCTAGGGTGATATCCCACAAGCCTCAGGAAAGGTGACCCATGCTTTCTAAAGCCCAGCTGTACCAGGTTGGGCAAGACATGCCATGCATGGCCCAGTCATGACCCTTGTCTCTGGGACTCCCTCTGCCCCACAGGCACAGTGAAGGCAGGAGAAACCGCCTCAGACCTCCCTGTTTTTCAGAAGAACAACTAAGGCCCACAATGGCGAAAGTGCTTGGATGGTCACACAGGCACAGCACAGAGACACCCAGGCTGCAAGCTCAACACTGGAGCTTTGAGCTTGACTGGGCAGATGCTGAGAAGTGGTGTGGAGTTGGCCCAGACTGGAGAACCCACAAGCTCCAGGCACCACTGCTCAGCCCCCAGGGAGACAAAGCTGGGGTTTGAATCTGGGCTGCCTCACACAGGAACAATATCCAAAACCTGCCAGGGGTCAGCCTGGTCTAAGGGGTGAAAGAAAAACTTATCCATAACAGGCACATCTGCCTGCAGGACATGTGCTCTGAGAGTTCTGATGGAAGGAAGGGGTCACAGAAGAGCATCTCTAGCTGTCCCCCTGCACACCTCACACTCACACACATGCATGCAAGCATGCACACAGGCATGGCCACACACACGTGTACAAGCATAAGCACAGAAATACACAGCATATGCACACTCACACTTGCACATATGCACATATACACCTCCAGATGTACACACATATATGCATCTGCATACACAGGTATGTGGACACTCACACACTCACTCTGTCCCTCTAGGGTCTTGACACTGAGGGAAAACAGTATAGAGCTGGGAAGCTGTCAAGGGGTCATTTATTTCAATTATTAAAACAGCAGCCACTTACTCTCAAGCCGTCTATAATGCCACTTAATTACCTAGTACATAAAACTGCCTTTGCATCTTAGCAGAGCAATAAATCAGCTCAGAACCAAGAGTGGTGTAAAGCATTTGAGATGGAGAGTCGGTGATAGGGGGAGGTGGAGAGCCATCCTCCAACTTCCCCCCCCACACACACACACACAATCCAAAAAGCCATAAGACAGACCTAAAGTCTCAACTGTAGCAGGGACGAATGGGTGGCTCCAACAGCAGGGTGTGCTGGGAGACCAGGCATCACCTCCCCCAACCCCCACTTCTCCGTCCACTCCTCAGGCCTGGGCCCCTGCCCTGCTGCGTTCCATCCTTTGTGTGGTCAACAATAGTCCTGCCAGATGGCGCAGCATGGCTAGCATCCCCTGCAAGCCAATCACTCATGCTGTCGGCCCCTGCAGGCCTGTGGGCAAGAGACTTTGGAACTGGCCCAAGCCACACACACACACACACACACACACACACACACACACACACCCCACCCCTGCCCTGTGGCCCCTGTCCCCAAACTCATGGGCACTGGCTGGGCCAACTGGAGTACCTGAGACAGTACATTCCCCCAAGGGGAGCAGGCAGAACTACAAGGTGGGTGTGAGACCCCAGGAGGAAATAGGGAGGGTGAGAGCAGGCAGGAAGACGCCAGGCACTATGCTTCCCACGATGCTGGCAGAAGGCAGGGGTGGGGGGCTTGCCAGCCGCAGACATAAATCACCCCCCTCCTGTGGGCTGTGCTGGTCTCCATGTGCCAGCATGTGCCTCCGTGGACAAGGGAACATGCAGGAGCTGGTGACTTGGGCCGATCCTGGGCCCCCAGGGCCTGTGTGATATGCACAGGTCCTCTGGCGTGGACCCTGAGCTATCTCCAGGCTAGCCCACTTCAAGCCCCACTTCGCAGGAGTGGTCTACATATGTGCCGCTTTACAAGCGTGTTGGTCAACTAGCAGTGGGCTCACTGGGTTGAAGGGTTCGTGCCTTTCCAACTGTCCAAAAATTACCAAGCCACCCTGTATAGAGGCTGGCCTATTCACACTCCCACTGGCCACGTAAGACGGAACCTGTCTCCCCACTAAAACTTTTTGTTTTGTTCTTTACCTGAAGGACTTAGACAGGTAGAGACCTCTTGGCACACTGTACTGCCTCACACTGGTCCATTCGTTTACACGATGGAAGGTTGGAGAAGCCAGCAGCAGCAGGACCTGGCTGACCCCAGGACACACCCCACAGGCCTGGGCCCACTCTGCAGTTGAAAATGTATGCACAGGGCTGGGCTCAGCAAGAACACGTTTCCCAAAACCCCTCCTGTGCAGAGCCTTCCAGCACTGGGCTGCACAGCACAGCAGTCTGCCCTCTGCACCAGTGCCCACCAGCAGGACTCTCATCCTTTCCCCACATCAGCCTGCACTAACTGACCTACACCTGAGGGCAGAACCCATCTGATGTATACATTCCCCAGGGCCTGGCACAGGGTCTTGGTAGTAGGAAGGGTCTGGTTAAGTAAGGCAGGAAGCTGAGGCATGGCTGCTTTGCCCAGGGTCCAATACCAGGAATGAAGTCCAGCTTTTTAAGTCCCCTCAGCACCCATCCAAATTAAATTTTTCTTACAGAAAAAGAGGAATAAAAAAAGAAAGAGCGAGAGAAAGGAGAAAGATAGGAATCTAGCCCATCTGAGACCTTCAAGGCAGACTAATTTCAGCTTAGAGAGACACTAGAGAGGATGGGGAGGCACTCAGGAACAAATGCAGGAGGACCACTCAGTGAGGAACACTTAGGAACCTGTACAGTGGCAGCTACCCCGGGGGACTACCAGCCACCTTCAACAGAAAAGGGAAACTAGCCGCTGGCTTCAAACCACACAGCCAAGCTGTACTTGGGATTTAGTCATGGGACACTGAACTCACTGTCCCCCAACTGGTTTTTACCAACAAGGACTGGGTGAAACAAAAACACAAGGCACTTGGGAGATTACGAGGTCTCACCCTGTCCTCAGGATCCCTGGTTCCCATACCCCCTGCATTAACTCCAGCCTCCTCCACACACACACACACACACACACACACACACACACACACACACAGCCCCCGTCCATCAAGTACACAGTCCTCTCGAGATTCATGGGAGGAGACCTTTCCTCCATCACAACCTAGGGTTCAGCTCTGAGCAAAACTGCCCAGGTCACGGAGATCTGGCCCTGAAGGACGGCCATCAGGCCTGGTTCATATCCAGTGCTATGCCAAAGGAGAGGGACCTAGGATAGGGGAGGGGCTTCAATTCCACTCATAAAAATTAGACACTCTAGGACTCTCTGTAAAAGATCAAGAAAAATCTGAGTGGCCAGCCTGGAACAAATTTGAGCTCTAGTATAAATGGAGGCCTAAAAATGCACCTGGTAACATATCCCAAGTGCATTAACTCCAGAGTGATAAATGTCCCTATGATATATGCAGACAGGAGAGGCTGGGAAGAGGTAGGCTGCAGGACAGCCAGAAAGAGTGACCTCCTTGTTCCCGGGGCTAGACTTGGAAGCTTGGCAGCCCCAGCAGGACACCAGCCTCAAACCCTCCAGCCCCACTGCTGAATACCCCATTGTCTGGTTGTTCTGTTGGTTGAGGAGTCTATACTGGACATCTCAACTCAAGCAGAAAAGAGCCAGAGGAGCAGCAAACACCGACAGACATCTAGCAGGCCAGGCCAGGGCCAGGAGGACCCTGAAGAACAGCCATAATGACAAATGAGGTCAGGCTGGTACAACCTGCTGTGTCCCCCTCCTTGCCCAAGGCAGTTGTAGCCACATGGCTGCTGTGCCAGCTGCTTAGCCCTGAGCCTAGAGGCACAGTGAGCTGTGGGAATGTAGCCCCAAATGACCTGGGTGCTACTGACCACCAGTCAGTAGCTACTGATGGGGACAATGCACTTGCAGGGAAAGCCATGAAGCATCAGGAAGGAACTGTGGGAGTGAGGTGGGGGCAGGGAAAGCTTCTGTGTTCTTTCAGTTGTAGATTCTGGAATTGTACAGAATACCAACTGGCAGAGTGGCTCGAGTGATAGCAAGCATGAAGCCCTGAGTTCAAACCCCAGTACTGTCAAAAAAAAAAAAAATTAACCAAATACCAAATGCTACCTTAGAAAGAAACTGGTCTTTTCTGAGCACCAAAGGCTCACTCCTGATGGTACGCATCACTGTCAATATCACTCCCCATGTGCCAGACACTGGGGTATTCAGCAATGGGGCTTGTTTGCACTGGCCAGGAGAAAGAGCAAGCATGCCAAGGTCCCTGAAACTCAAATGTCCCTCCTCTCTGCCTGGCTGTGAACTCTGGACTCAACTACAGCAGGGGAGCTTCACAAAACCAGGGTCGACTGTTTCCCAAAGTCCTCTGGGCAGCCAGGTGCCGGCAGCTCATCCCTGTAATCCTTGCTATTTGGGAAGCTGAGATTGGGAAGATCACAGTTCAAGGCCAGCCCAAGCAAATAGTTTGCAAGACTCCATCTCCAAAATAACCAGAGCAAAAATGGACTTGGAGGCATGGCTCACACAGTAGAACACCTGCTTTGCAAGCACGAAGCCCTGAGTTCAAAGCCCAGTCCCACCAAAAAAAACAAAAAGTCTCGGAACAAACCCTAGCACCTGGACAGGCATCCAGTCCAACAATTGTCCCATCCTGCTGCCACTCCCAGTGAGGGTGCCTGCCTCCTGCATGCAGTATGGAATGCTCAGGAGGATTGAGGCCCTGGTTCACTCAGCCTTCACTAAAAGGACAAGGACCAGGATGTCTCCAGTCCCAGAAGTGGCAGAGGCAGAGATGGGTGAGGACAATTTCAGGGTGATCTGAGATACCCAGGGAGGTACCTAGGTCACCTGCCCTAAGGCAGAGCTTGGGCCCTGAAAGACTCTGATTCTCTCTGCTCTTTTGCAGCCAAGCTCAGAGTCCCCACGCTGACTTCCCTCCAGCTCAGCCTGTCTGGGCCTCGCTCACCTCTGTGAAATGGGCAAGGCAGCTGCATTCCAATCTGAAATGACACATGCAGGCCCACAGCACTTGGGAAAGCAGACTCTTACCCTACACACCCACGGGGCACTACACGGCCTACTGTAGCCCAGCACTAGGACACGATCTATATCGATGTGGCAACTTCTGAGACGGGTCACACGCAGGTGGGACCAAGAGAACACAGCAGAGGGGTCCTCAGTTCACCCAGGGTTCGGAAGGAGAGACAAGTTTCTCAGATCCATTAGGGTGGGAAAGCCGGGGGAAGGCAGCTGGAGCTCTGGAGTTTCATAAGGGGCTCAGTAAAGGCTGAGTTCTTATCAGCAGAAGGGACCCCAGCTCAAGACAGGGCAGGTGCGGTGGGTACAAACCCACTTTAAGATGGGAGTGGTGGCTCAGGGCTGGTGTCTATGACCTCCCTGGGGTTTTCCCTTCCCCACTGCCCACAATGTACTCCCCAGCACTTTGGCTTTGCCTGGCCCATTTAAATTGGGGCAGCTGTGCCACCCTCAGGCCCAACAGCTACTGCCTGGGACCAGGGTCCCAGAGGTCACCCATCCTCTGCTGGCAGGGGGGAGGGGGGACCCTGGCTGCTCAAAAGAGCAGCAAGAAAGAGCCTATTGCTTCTTTGCTGAGCTGTAGCAAGCAGCCTGTATATCCAGATCCTTACCCAGCCCCAAGGCACATTTGTGAAGGGGTCCTCACATCCCTCCTACCTACTCCCGGCTCTTTGGCCCTCCTCTGCTGGAGCCTCGGCCTGAATCAACTCCAGGTATTGGCTTCCTTCCTACAGTGGGAAAGGAGCCCTAAGTGCTCCTCTCTCTGTGAACCCCTTGGGTAGACCCTATACCAAAGCCAGGGCTACAGAGGAGCTGGCAAAGGGCAGGGGGAGGTGGATAAGGGGTAGGGTTCCTTAGGAAGGAGAAAGCTAGGCCTTCCTCGACCAGAGGGAAAGGGCAGACCAGGCCACATATCCCACAAATATAAGGATTACTCTGAGTTGCGTTATTATTAGCGGTTTGGCCAGAAGCCAGACATAGACTCTGAGAAAAGAGCAGATAAAACGTGACTCCAGTCAGGCTATCAGCCAGGCTGCTGACAAGGGGGACATGGGGGGGGAGAGGGGGGGTTAGCACAAGACCTGGAATGAGCGGAGGGGCGGGGAGGGAGCTCCTAATCGACCTGTACAGGGTCCGCACCCTCCCTCACCTTGAATGTGGATCCATGAGGTAGAGAGGCCGTCTCTCACCCGAGAAGACTGGCACCCTGCACAGACAGAGGCAGGCACATGAGTCTCAGAAATGCAGGTGAGCTGAGGGCTCCTAAGGACCTCGGGAACATCCCAAGCTTTAGATGTGGGGGCAAAGAGGGAAGGTGAGACCCCAACTTTAGCCTGACTCTCTTCACTGTCTGCCTAGCCCCTGCCCCAAACCAAGCCCTCGCAGCAACATTTTTGTTTTGTTTTGTTTTTTGGAAGGGGAAGGGGAGGGAAATGGGCTCTGGCCTCAAACTCCAGTGGAGTAGCTGGGACTAGAGGTAGGAAGTACCATGCCTGCCAACACCCTTCACAAAAGAATATAAGGCCCAAATCAATCCCTCTTCCTTATTCGTGGAGGAAGATCCAAATTCTCATTTCCAGGGATGGCCCTACAGTAGGGAGCCTAAAACCAGGAACTAGGAAATGGGAACCACATCAAAAGACTCTGGTCTCAGAAGCACTGATGTCCCTGGAACACCACACTGGGCCAGGGAGGGGTGTTTGCTGAGCTATACCAGTCGGTATTACAACATGTTTTCTGGGAGCTGGAGCCTGAGCCTGTGACCCAGGGTGCTGTGAGGAGAGCACATGCAAGTGGACACACACACACACACACCCCTGCAGTACCCTACTACTGCCTGGGGGACCTAAGCAAGTACAGCCTGGCCCCTGGCGCTGAGACAAAAAGACAACTGTGAAAATCAATGCCACCTCCTAGGGCTGCAGTGACAAGAGACAGTGACTCAACTGCTCCAGGTCACAGAACCAAGACACTCCAAAGCCAAGAGTTGGTCCAGGCTTGTCCAGCTCATACCATCTCAGGGACTTGAGACATCCACCAGAGGTGGGACATGCATTGCTTCTCCACCTTCCCTTCTATCTTAATACATTATATACCTCGCTAAAGAATGGTCAGGACAGTGGGGAAGATGCCATGACATCCTGCAGGCCAGACCCCTTGCTGTTGCTGACCCTCCAATAGGTCCCTTATCAACCACTCTAGGAATAAAGAGCCATTCCAGGGTCTAAGAGTGACCCTCAGGCAGACCGTAGGGCAGCAGGGGCTGGGGCCCAGGTTTATGTACTCCTTTTGGAGTGTGGGGGAGATGCTACATCAGGCTGAGGTTTCTTGGGTAGAGACAGGCCAGTAAGGGAGGGTCAGAGGCCACAAGGCCAGGCTATAATCCACCAGGCCAGACAGAGAAATGAAAAACACACTCCAGGACAGGAGACAATCTGCAGGCCCCGGGGGATAGGGGTCCTCCAGGCGCCAGAGTCACCTTATCTAGATGCTAACCTTTCCGGCCACTGGCCAATACAGAACCTGCAGCCCTTATCAGCACCTGGGGTTTTGGAGGAGGGGCAGAAAGCCCCAGAACCTGAACATAAATGCAGCGACATGAACAAAACGTAGAAGGACAGCTGAGCCCCAGCTGGGCATGACTTCTTTCCCCACTGAGGGAGGGCCACCCACCTCTTACCTCCAGATCCCATCAACTTCTTCTCCACCTCAGGGCCTCTCCAGGCTCTATCTTCACCTACTGTACACCCGGCCCTGCCTTCCCTGTGCACAAGTGGCCCATCTGCCAGGCACTCTCCTTCTAGTAAACCAGCTCATCCAGACAGGAAGCAGGAATGAAGGGAGGAGGAAGACAAAGGAATCCCCATCAGGAGGCCACCAGGCTGCCTCCTCACAAATGCAGGGGTCAGAGAGAGGAGCTGAGAGTCACCAAAGACCAGCCTTTCCAGCACCAATCCTCAGATCTGGCCTGGCCAGATCTCCTCCCAAGCCACATCATCTACCAGTCACAAGACAACAGCAACAATAATAATGATAATGTCCTCCGATTTCTAATGAACATCCAGCTCCAACTGCTATGATGACCTGTGTATGCCAAATTTACACAACAGAGTTGTACTGTGGGTCCCATTGGAAATATGAGAAACAGCTCAGAAAAGTAACGTAACAGGCAGTGGTAACTGGAGTCCCCAACCTGGAGACTAGGCTGCCATCTGCAAAAGGGAGTGGGCAGAACCCTTCACCCGTGGAAGATCCACATGACCAGAGATGTTAAAAGTGCTTCATAGTACCTTGATTACTTTTCTCCCACACCCTTTGCAGGGAGATTTATGATGCCAGGAACTCCTAGCAGGAAGAGGTAGATCGGACATTGAATCACACACACAGGGTAATTTGCGACCTGTCCGGGGGCTCACAATATGAATATTTCCAGGGGTCAGGTGGCTGGCTTGAGATCCTGTGACTGTCTTATGCGTGTGGCTCAGCAGCTCCCCAGCTGAGTCCTGTAACCCTAACCCAAACCCTAACCCCAACCTAGCTAGCCCTAGAAGTCTCTGGAACTCAGTGGCAGAGGTAGGGTTCTCCACATACCCTTGCAAGCCCAAGGGCTCACATTCACAGGGAAGTAGCCCTTCGAGGCACCTCCAAGGTGGACTCCTGTTGTTAACAGCGCTAATGCAGCCTGTGATCAGAAGATCCTGCTTTTTGTGCTCCAAATGGAAAAATCCAAGCAGAGCACGTGGATGGGGTGAGGTAGGATAGTTTTATTGAGAAAAGAGGAGTCACCCATATCGCCAGAGGAGGAAAGGGAAGAAGAAGAAGGCACGGTGGGCGCAGATAGAGTCTGCTGGCAGACAGAGAGAGCTTTTCTTTTTCAGGTGCCTTTAAAACCTACACTACCCTATGAGAGGGCAGAACCAGGAGGTTCCCACCTAGTAATGAACGAGTGGGGAGGGGCATGGATGGTTCCCAGCCAGGTGAGGGTGGTCTGGGCCATCCCCAGACAACCTATATGAGCCCAACTTTTCCTGCTTCTAGCTTGCCTTACTGTGACCCTAGCCACATCAGCCTGAAAACAAGTGCCCCGGAATGCTTGTGAGAGGCCAAGCTGCTCCTCCATTCCCAGGGAACATCGAGGCCTCCTTCAAAAATGTGCTGTTTTTTTCCAAGAAACAGCACACTGTGAGTCCTCAGGCCAGGAAGTCAGGGTTGTCACACCATCGCTGCCATCTCCTCCCCTCAACTTTTCACAAGGACAGAGTGCAGTGGCATATGGCCTTGGTCACCAGGACACTGAAAGAACTCCTGACTGCTATCTGAGCCTCCACTCTAACAGGCAACCCCATGGCAAGCCCACCACACAGAGCTGCACCTAAGAAGGTCCCACCTCTGCTAGCTTTGGAGAAAGTCCTAATCCGACAGCTCCCCCGCCCCATTTGTGGCCCAAGTCCAGCTCCTGGAGAGCCCTACTGCCTCCCCTGACCAGAAAACTTCCAAGGACAGCTCCTTATCTTCCAAGCCCAGTTCACCTGACCCCTCTTTCTAAATGCCAAGACTGCTGCCATCTGTTTCCATTCTTCACAACACTCACCAGCATATGAACCTCTTGTCAATGGTTCCTTTGCTAGTCTGTCTTTCCGAGAAATCTCTGTATGTCCTGCTCATGGAAGTTTCCCAGGAGCATGGAAATGGGCCTGATAAGCAACAGGTGCTCAACAAACACCCTGAGCACTATGGAGGCTGAAGGGCCTAGATGTAGGGTCAGGAGATCTGGGCTCCAACCCTTCCCCTCAGATGTTGAGATGATTGTGACCAGGCTGCCCAGCCCCTTAGTCATGCCTCTGCCATGTATAAGATGGGATGACAGGGGAGTCCTGGTGACCATGGGAGATAGCATGAATAAAGGCCTAGGACAGAGCCTGGTGTCCAAAACAAGAAGGTGTGAGTAAAGCTTCAGGCATGACTGGGAGCATTCAGAAATGAGGCAAAGATGACACAACATGCACACCACCAATTTCTCCTTGAGCCAGGGGAGTCCCCAGTGGGCCCTGCTGCTGCCACTGTCCAACCCACCCTTGGCTCAGCCTCCACCTAGATAGAGGGAGCTCCTGGAAGGCTGTTAGACCCACTGCACTGTTGGGTGACCCTGCACAAGCCCTAAAACTTCTCTGTGCCTCAGATTTCCGGAAATATTAATGCCTGCTGCAAACCTGCATCGTGAGCTCTGGTCTCTCCAAGCACAGCAGACTGCCTTCAGATGAAGGAAGGGCAGTTCAGGGGGCTGTCTGGACCCCGCTTTGATGGAATTGTCCTCTGAGTCATCCTGGGATAAGGACAGATGGAGATGCCTGCATTCAGGAGCTGCCATGTGGAACTGGTGATCCTGACCGGACATCCTCTTTGACAGAAGGGCTTGGCTGCCAGGTCTGTGCAGGAGTGACAATGCTGGGACACAAGCACCCTCCCTCCCGTTCTACTTCAGCCATGACCACCTTGCCTCCAGATCACCCAGCTGTGTACTCTGACCTGCCACCTGCCCCCTCAAGGGCTAGCAAGCCCTGGCCCTTGGGAAAGCTCAATTAGGAAGCAGAAGTTGCTTGGGGGATTTCTTTGTAGGCTCAGTGCCAGAAGCAGTGAGGTGTGACCTCGGATGAATCTTTCCCGCATCTCAGGAACAGAGCAGCTCCAGCTCTCCTGGCCTGGGACCCTGGGACCAACTGACATACTCCCCACTCCACCACAGGTTGAGGCCCAGGGAACCCTGCTGTCTACCCCAGGCAATAGGCAAAAAGGAAACTCTTTTTGTTCAGAAGCAAGTGAGGTGGGGAATGATGGAATGCAGGGAATGCAGGAGATAAGGGGGAAGGAAAAGTGATCTGATCCATGCTGGAGACAGGCACATCATCAACATGGTCCCATGTGGTCGGTCCCTATGCCTACCCTGACCAGACTGGGGTCTACATGCTGACCCCACTGCTCCTGGCTCCATGACTTGGGCACATTCCTGAACCCATTTTCACATCAAAAAAAAAAAAAAAGAACAGGACCAGTTGAGAGCCTGCAGGGGGTGGGATAAGGATGTAAAAAGGATGTTCCAGGCCAAATCAGGGAGAGGCTCTGGAAGGCTCTCAGTGGGACACAGACCATCCCATGGTCATCCTCACTTTTAAATCCAGAGACTCTGAGAAGCAAGCGACTCACCAAGGTAGTAGAGCAGACACCCTCATTGGGAGAAAAAGTTTCCTGAAGGGTCAAGACTGTAACTAGAGGGTGGCCTTTAAATCTCATCTGGAATGTAGGTTGTCCTGACCTCCCAGGACATCAGTACCATCCTTCTTCCTGTTTAACCGGCACCAGCCCTCAGATTCAGCCTGTTCTGTTCTAACTCCCTTGCACAGGAACCTTCTGTGGGTGGGGCCTCATCCAACCCTCAGCCAGCACACAGATTAGGATGCTCAGGAGGCATTAGTCAGCCGAGACTGTGCCAGGGGAGTGGCGGAGATTTGGGGGGAATCAAAGAGGCCCCGTGATTCATAAGCATGAGTCCTAGGCTCTCAGCCACCAAGACCCTGCAGCACACCCTCACCCCAAAGAGCCCACAGCCTCCTGGGTAACATCCAGGGCTCAGCCGGCACCAACACCCAGACATCACCTAGTGAACCTCATTCCCAAGGAGAAAGGACAAAATTTTCCCACATGCTCAAAGCTGTGCAAAAATGCAAGCTGCCAACACGGGGAGAAACTGTTCACAAGCACTGTGACCACAAAGTGGCACTCCACCTGCCCCTCCTGCTGCAGGGTCTCTGGGTTCTGCTCAGTGCTCAACGAGCCCTGTAACTGGACATTAGGGACTACAGACCATGAGATCACCCCACTTCAGGCTTCCCAGCCCTGCCCTGAGTCCATCATAGGCTACCAGATCAAACAAGACAAATGGGAGCCACTCTCAGACAGACTGACCCTCACAGATGGTCTGTGTTTCACAGCTGCTGGCCAGGGAAAGGGACACACTGAGACTCTGAATCAACTCCTAGGCCAAACCAGGCACCCGTGGGCAGAAGCGAACCCTTTATTCCTCTCTCTTCCAGAATTCCAGCTTCAATGCAAGATCCTGGGGAGAACTATCTGCATCCTCCCCACTGTCCACAGACCTCACAGGTCCACACACCACCAGTGGGAATGGCACACATCTCCCTCCGTCCCCATACAGTAACCTCAGTCCCACAAAGGAGGTTCCGGATATATCCCAAGTAAACAGATCACAGTCAAACTGTGACATTTGATGGGGATTTCTTGATATTCTTAGTCAAATTCAGAGCATGGCTGCCAGACTCCCCAGAGCCAGGCACACAGGTCCAGGACCCAGAGGCAGCAAGCTTGGCACCAAGATTGACTGCGAAGAGGCAAGCAGGCCATCCAGCTCAAGGCTCCCTTTCCTCCTGCGACATTTAGGATTGGGCTGGCCCACAAGAAGCGCCGGGTTCAGATGAGTAGCAGCTTCCACAAGGCTCACCCCACCTCCACCTGGTGACACACTGACCTGTCAACACCTGGGACCCATGAACCACACCTGCAGACCTGCTGCTCTGGTCTGGCAACCTCACTCTACCACAGGGAGCCAAGCCACATATCACCTCTGCATGGGGATGCTGGGAGTGGGGTACTAATGAGAGCCCTGCATGTCTCCCCACATCTCAAGTTCACCCCTCGTATTTTCCCACCCAATCTCCTTGGGGAACAGGCTCCCTATCAGGATGCCTGGATAGCAGCAAATACATGTGTGGCCCCTTTTCTAGTTTATAATTTTTTTATCCACAGTATCTTAGGGAACTGGAGGGAGGGAGGGAGGAAAATTGGGGCTCAGGGAGCCTGAGGAGGCACAGCAAGACAACAATTCTCTTCATGCCACTCCACCACTGTGGATGGCTTCATCATAGCCAATTCACTCTCCCTCTCCCCACTGGTTTCCTGGGCACACAAGGATGCCAATTAGCACCAATGCCCCAGGAAGCCTCTGTTATCCCTCCCTGATTGGCCCTGCATCTGGATGAAGTCCTTGAGAGTCAGAGCAGGCATCTGCTGGGACAGGGCTGTACCGAGCTAGGCTAGTTCCAAACCCAGACAGCACTATCCCTGGGCTCTCACTCCTCCCACAGGCAGCCCTGTTCAAGGTACTCAATAAACATACACTAGATGAACAACTGCATCACTACATAGCACTGAAAAGCTGGTATGTGTTTCCCTTCAGCATGGCACTGCAGGAGGGTCTCTGAGCCCACTTTACAGCTAAGCAGACTGAGGCTCAGATACCACAGACAGCAGGAGTCAAAGTCACATGGCGTCTCTCTGGCGCATCCCCAGGGCTGCACTTCCTCCTCTACTGCATTTCCTCCTCTACAGGAGCTAGACCACCACAGGGATACCACATCAGGAACCCTGTCAGGGGAGGTAACCATGGGCTCAGGACCACCTGGGTCTTGGAGCCTCCTTCCCAGGGCCTGGGCAGCCCCTGAGCCCCATGCCTCAGTTTTCTCACCTGCAATAAGGGCTTCATAAGCAATGGAGAGGGGCTTTAATTCCTAAGCACTGATCCCTACCAGGCACACTGTGGGGGCACACGGGCAGTGAGTAGCCTCCTCCAAGCACTCAGTGGGCAGTCAATGGCAGGAGAGCTCAAGGAGTAGGTAAGTAGCAACAGACTCACACAGCAGCCACCTGTCACCTCGAACCTTCCACGGGCTCAGCCACCCCTCCCCAAGGATTATTAAGGAAAGAGCATGGAGAAGTCAGTCCTGTTCTTGGAAGGAGCGGGGCAGCATTTGTGTTAAAGGAAATATAGTTGTCCTCTCTCCCCATTACATGTGATAAACTCATAGCCACACCAATGGCTCAGCAGTGGCGAGCATTTAACAAAATGTCAAAAGCAAAAATAGACGTGGCAGACAGGGACGTGGCATGTTAGACTACTGAATATGGCCAAGTAGAGTGTGCTGTGTGGGCTGTGGGGCCTCATGGGCCATCATACACAAGTGTGGGAACTTAGGTACACACACACAGCAATCAGATGTGTGCTCATGGGAACACATGCATTCTAGCATGCGTGCACACCTCACCCCTTCTTCATTGCCTTGCATCTCCTCAACTCAAGTTCCTCACCCCTAAGAGCCCACAGCCCCACTCCTGCCTTTGCTTGGCAGTAGCCCAGACAGGGATAAAGGAAGCCCTGAGTGAGAGGAGACACACACACACACACACACACACACACACACACACAGGGATAAAGGAAGCCCTGAGTGAGAGGACACACACACACACACACACACACACACACGCACGCTTGCCACATCCTTCCCTCTGCAGAGACCCTGGATCTGACTGGAGTTAAGAGAACTGGAGCTTGGGGGCAGGGCAGGGGGAGCCTCAACCCCAGAATCCTGGTGGCTCACTCCACAAGACTGAGGAACACACCCAGGTCCCAGGGAATTCCCTGCTGCCCCCAACCCACAACTCATTCAAGCTCCACTCTCCTCTCAGACTTCCCCAGAACCCAGCCCTGAAATGCCCAGGCAAGAAGCCTAGAAGGTGGCAGGGCAGGGAGGCAAGGACTCAATTGGGGATGGATGCAGGCAAGCCAAAGGATCTGGCTACCTAGGGGGGTAGCACCTGGCTACCCTGGACAGGCCTGGGGACTCCAGTGGCTAAGACCAAGGGACCTGTGGAGTAGCCAAGGAGAGCCCCACACACAGCTGCTCCTCCTGCCTCACTTTCTGGTCCTCTTACTAATGAGGAAACTGAGACACACAGGCTAGTTAGGCCGCTGATGAGGTGGTCTGAGGATGGACTACCTGCCCACACCCATCATCCTCCTGCCTTAGTCCCTCAACTCTTGTGTCAGTTGGGGAGGGAAGGGCTGGCCCCTTGGTCTCAGCCTCACATTCCTGGATTGGCTGCTAGAGAGCAGACATCTTCCAGGAACTCAGTCAATAAGACGGCTGGAGTCCTGTGACAGGAAGCAGCAGGCCCCAGAGGGTCCCTGAAGGAAGGAGAGCCAGACAGCTCAGATTTGGCATCAAAGATTGGCAGGTCCAACCCTCAATGTCAGGCCCCACCTGCACTGTTGAGGGTACCCCAGCGCCCACTGGGTATTACAGAATCATGCCCCAAGTGGACAGCTGGTGCCAGGGCAATGACAGTTAGGCTGTGTAATCATCCTAGGAGATCAAAGCAGGGGCTGACAAGAACATAGGCATAGTCCTGACAGACACTTGGCCTCAAAGAGGTTTACACTGAGCAACGAGGGGAGAAGGCAAGTGGGAATCTTCAGACACTGATACATGGCGGGGGGGTGGGGGGGCGCCTCAAAAAGTGACAAAAGATGGGGGTGGCATGTCAGCCATAGCTTGAAAACAAGTGGGACTCTCCAAGCAAAGGAGGGCAGGAAGGGAACAAGAGGTGAAGAAGACAGGGAGACCTGGCATGGAGGCAGGGGAATGCTGAGACAGTGTTCAGGAATTGCTAAGCTGGGGTTGCAGAAGCTTCTGCAAAAGGTGAGAGAAGAGAGTGTAAAAGGGGTCAGAGGCAGATGGCAGAGGGCCTCCAACATTACTCTTAAGTCCCTGAACTTGATGCTGAGGGCTCCTGCAGGGTATTTCAGGAAGAACACTCTGGAAGGGCAACCCCGGAAGCAGGGAGGCAGCGGAGACCAGGAGCAGAAGGTGAGTGCCAGAGGGTAGAACTCCACTGTCGGCCCTGGAGAAGGAACCCAGGTGCATCAATGCTCAGGATGGGACCCATGGGCAGCCGGGCACAGGTCACCACAGACCACTGGTGCGGCAGGGTATAGATGCAGGCACAGCAGGACAGATGGAGCCAGGTCAACTTGGAGCCCCAGCTACACATCAAGCTGGCCAGACCCCACGGGTATCTGGGCCCTGCCTATATGGACCCAGTCCCTGAAAACAAATGTTGAAGTTTTGCCTCCTGGGAGCCAGCAGCCAGACAGGTCAGAGTATGGTGCCTCTCTCGCTCCTCTTCCCCCTCTCCATGGGGCTCATGGCCAGTCCCCTGGTAGGCAGAAACTCATGGCCTGCACATAGCCTGTCTGCTCTGGCCAGGCATCCACTGACCCCTGCCTAGGCAGCCTGAACAATGGCACCTTTTGTTCCCTGACTCCCAATTGTCTTCAATTCTCTCGCCTGCCTGCACCAGGGCCAAAGGAGGATTTCCACAGGGATTTCTCAATGGGCTTGCAGAGAAACATCCTGTCAGCCAGACCTGCAGCTAGTGACCTTCCTTAAAAGGCCACAAAGGGGGAGAGGGGGACAACGACCCCTTGGAAATAGCCACAGATGCAAGCAGCTATTTAAAACTAACCAAGCTTTGGGCTGCTTGGTCAAGCTGGTCAAAAAAAGGTTGTTCAGGGTCTGGGGTGTAGCTCAGTGGTAGAGCATGTGCTTAGCATGTGCAAGACCCCGAGTTTCATCCCCAGCACCAAAAAAAAAAAACGCTGTTCAGTCCTGAACATTAAACCAGCCACCGTCTGTCGCTGCATTGTAAGTCCTTGCTCACTTCCCCAACAAATCCAGGCAGAACATCTGAGTGCGCCTGACTTCTCCAGAAAGAAATTGAGGACCCTGCAGGTGGTGGAACTGATCCAAGATTGCAAAGCCAGCATGGGCAGAGTCAAGCCAGCCTCTTCCTCCACCAGAGACCACACTCTGTCCCCTTGGTGGCCTTGTACAGGCTGCTTCAGACATAGTTCATGTTCACCCATTTCAAGTGATATGCCCAGTGGTGGTAAAGCTGTGCCCATACACGAAGGGGGACACCAGAAGTACCCTCTGACCACTCTGTCAGATCAAGATAGCCAGGATCCAAGAAGCCAAGAGCCAACCCAAATATTCCTTCTGCATAATCTTGAGGCTCCCGGGGGTTGTCCGTCCATGTGATGGAACAATCAAAGGACCACTTTAAATAATGTGTAAAAGAACAGTTGTGCTGGGTGTAGGTGGCTTACACCTGTAATCCTACCTACTCGGAAGGCAGAGATTAGGAGGATTGGGGTTTGAGGCCAGCCTGGGCAAATAGTTTACAAGACTCTATCTCGAAAATACCCACCACAAAGAATGGCTGGCGGAGTGACTCAAGTGGTAGAGTACCTGCATAGCAAGCATAAGGCCCTGAGTTCAAACCCCAGTACCATCGAAAAAAGATAGAAAAAAAAACAGTCAATGATGAGATGAGATAGTCTCATCCAGGTGTGCTGGCTCAAGCCTGTCATCATAGCTGATGAGGAAGATCACAGTTCAAAGCCAGTCCCGGCAAAAATTCTCGAGACCCCATCTCAACCACTAAAAACAGAGCATGGTGGTGATGCACGTATCATCCCAGCTATGCAAGAAGCATAAGTAGGAGGATCACAGTCCCGGCCAGCCTGGGCATAAAGAACCTATCTGTAAAATAATTAAAACAAAAAGGGCTGGAGGTGTGGTTCAAGTGATAGAGTACCTGCCCAGCAAGCACAAGGCCCCAATTTGACCACCCACCCCCCTCCAACAAAAAAAAAAAAAAAAAACAGTGCTATGTGGAAATGTTTGCTTTTTCAAAGGAGTATCTTGGATAAGATCCAACATAAAAAGAACATTAAGTAAAAACTACGGAAATGTGAATAGAGTTGGGACTCTGGTTGAAACTAATGCATCTTTATTGGCTCATTTGTTGTAACAAATGTACAATGCTGCTGTAAGAAGCTAATAATGGGGAAACTGGGTACAGAGCTTATGGGAACTCTTCATACTATCTTCTCAATTTCTCTACAAATCTAAAAACTGCTCTAAGAAATAGTTTATGTTTAAAAACGTGTATAACAAATTTATACATGTGATAAAATCTCATAGAGCACTAGAGAGAGAAACGAGTGGCTGTAAGAAAAAGGTGGAATCAGTTCGGGTCTGTAGTCTGGTTCTCTGCAGTGTTGATGTGCTGACTTGGTAACGCACTAGCTTACAGGAGATGTCACCACTGGGGGGGATCTGGGAAGATACAGAATAATCCTACAGGAGGGCAGAAATATCAATGACTTAAATTTCAATTACGAAAATTTCAGTGTCTTCCAAGCTTTTCCACGATGAGCAACGGATTATGGAGGAGCAGGTGACACACTGCATCTCCACAGGTGATAAATCACAGGGCAGGAGGCTTGTGGGACCAGGTGAGATGGCAGCTGGTGGGAGACCCCTCTACACCCTGCCCAGGCAGGATTCTTGTTCAGAATGACACCCCGAGCACAAGAGCCCCTGTACCATATCCCTGCGTGTATTGTCCCTCACAGAACCCACGCATAGCAGCCCTGAGCCATCACTCTGCAGAGGTTCTGGCCCCTCTGAGCTCTTGACAGGAACCCCCAGTATAAATTAAGAAAGCTGCCTCAGGCTGGGAGTGGGGTGAGGGGGGCTGCCTTCCTCTGATCAAAACAAAGGCAGAGCCAACAACAGGGGCATAAGAGGCACCAGGAGACATCTGCCACGTGGGGCTTGCTGAGTAAGTAAATCCTGTGTGGCTTTATGTAGCCAAGAAATTCCCAAGTGAGTTTCCTACCAGTGCCCAAATTTCAAGTTCTCCCCACTGCTGCAGGGAAGAAATCACTCTCTTAGCCAAAAAATTGACTCCGTACATGCCCAGTACAACAGCCCATCTCCCAGGGGAAGTGAGGACATATGCTAATTGGTAGTCACGGTGTCATCAGGGCCACACATCACAGTGGTACAAAGAGACAGACTGGGTGCTGGGGTTGAAGGTAGTTGTTTTTCTAAATTTTCTACAATGAACCATAGTAGCTTGGAGATAAGAAAAGTCACGAGTGGGAAAAGGTGCTTTTATGGGCACAGTCAGTTCACTGGGGCACAGAAGGTAGGGACGCCTGCCTAAGTACCACACCCAGGAATTGCTAGAGCACACTGGGATGAAGTGAAGTGCCATCAGCCTGGGGCTTCTATGTCCTCATTTGTACACTCACAAGACCAAGGCAGCCCAAGGGACCCTTCTCTCAAAGCCCTTTCCTGACAAACACATGCATTTCTAGAAAGAAGGCTCTTTCAGACACAAGCATCTCGATCTGTGTCACTGGGGCTAAAGAGAGCAGAGACGTGCTGAGGAAGGGTGTCCGCGAGCACCGTCCCCCACCATCTCACCCCGCTCCCACCAGCTGCTCCTTCCACTGCCCCTACTGCTACCAAGGGCAGCTATATCTTTAGCACAGCCCAAAACATGCCGGGCAGTCCAGGGGTGTCCTGTCCTTCTGATCCAGGGTCGGTCTTGTTCCTGTGGGTGGGGATGGGACAGTCCTAACAGGGCAATAATATGGAGAGCAACAGCCAAAATCTACTTCCCTTTCCCACAAATTCCCTCTGTGGGCTGGCTGCTGACCTCAGGTCTCAAGGAGCATTAAAAGAGTAAAATGTAAGATCAGCCATAAGGGCACTGGGGCGTACAGTCCTACACAGTCCTACCTCAGGAGAGCCTAGGGCTCTGAGCAGGACTCCTTCGATGACACTGCCGCTGCCCCTGGTCACTCCGGCTTCCTCCTCCCTCCAAGGCCTCAGCCATCCTTTTGCATGGCAATTAGCTGCCTGCTGAAGCCCTCAGAGCCTCCTGACAAAAGAACAGCTTGGGCTTAGTGCTGATGGTCAGAACTAAGTCTCCTTCAAAGCCCTGAGGAAGGTCTTATTTGTTAGTTTCCTTAGTTTTTGGTTTTTTTTTTTTTTTTTTTTTTTTTAGAAAGGGAAAAAAAGAAAAGAAAAGAAACAGCACACATGGATTTATCCTACGGTCCTTAAGCCTTAACAGGTGACAAAGCTGAGCCACAAAAGAGGGACTCCCCCAGCACTCCCAGTGGCCCTACCCCTCCCACCTCCTCAAAAAGGTCAGGCTGCCTGCCAGCAGACTTCCCAGCCAGCAGAGCTATATCCTTCAGGTTCCACAGGAACCTGGGAAAGGCATAATGGGGTGGAGACCACAGATCCAGTGTCCTGGACACCTATGGGCAGTCACACTTCTCAGGACCTGGCTACAGGCAAATGGGATGATGGTGCCTTTGGATCTCTGTGCAGGTCTGCTTTCCCCAACATAGCAGGGGGTCTTATTCCAGCTCATTCCCACATACAGAAGTAGGACACCATGGCAGGCACATGGCCAATCTAGCCTGGTGTCCCCCACACTCCACAGTTGGCCTCAGAAACTGCTATATAAATAAACAAAGCCACATCATCCTTCCAGAGGGCCCCAGTCCAGCACCCTGCTGGACTCCTTGTGCTCTCCCAGCTTGCCTCTGCTAGCACCCCACACAAACCTAAGGCTACATGGGCCTCCCAGGCAGGATGTTCCATTTGTACTCTTCCAACTGCCAATCAAAACACCTTGAGAACTGAATGAGTATGAAGCTGGGGCCAGGGGCATCAGGGCTGAAGGCACTGGAAGGGAAGCGCTGCCTTCCTCCTACATTAGGATGGCCCAAACAGCAGGTGGCCTGCAGGTGCAATAATTCCCCTTAGTTTCAGTTATCCACAGTCAAATAGAACCCAAAGCTATTACATAGAAAATTCCAGAAACAATTCCTAAGTTTTAAGTTGCACATGGTTCTGAGCAGGGTGAAAAAGCCAGTGCCATTCTGCTGTTTCCCCTGGGATGTAACTCACCCCTTTGTCCAGAGTATCTGCATTGTATACATCATCCACCCATTAGTCACTTACTAGCCATCTCATTAACATTCAGTACTATCTGAGGTTTCAGGTGTACACTGAGGATTTTGTACCCCCCACACATAGATAAGGGGGACT
This sequence comes from Castor canadensis, assembly GCF_047511655.1. NCBI lineage: Eukaryota > Metazoa > Chordata > Mammalia > Rodentia > Castoridae > Castor > Castor canadensis. The sequence continues at coordinate 10,597,481 of NC_133388.1, read as the reverse complement.
GCAATACATTAGCACCTTTTAGAGTCAAAAGTCCAATAGGTACTGGCAAGGGTAGCGTCAGCCTCAGCCCCATAAAGTACACAGAGCACTTTCTCCTTGCCCCCAGGCCTCCACTGTTGTTCCCAAACCTGCCGTTTTCATTGAAGTGAACAACACCCAATGCTTTACATTTAGCCAGAATAGGGAGCCCAAAGACATATATTCAAAATTCACCAGAGACCTGGTCTGTGGGAATGAGGTGGGAGAGGCCAAGGTTGCCATTCAAAAGAAGAAAATTAGTATCTCCATCTCATTTCTGTCCTTTCCTGCTATGGCTATGTGGCAGTGAGGCCTGCAGGGTGTGGCTGTAAAATGTGGGGTAAAGGTGGGATCCCCCTGGCTGCTGCTTTCTGATTCTGGATCAGACCATCCCCCACCCCCCCAACCAGGCTAAGTGCTTGGAAGGTGACAGCCTGAGGCCAGAAACCCAGCCATTGCCATTGTCCATCCTGAAAGACCCAAACAACAGGAATTTTAAAACAGAAACAAAAACCAAGAGGCACTGGATTGGCTAGACATGGAGAGAGAGAGGATGGGCTGGGCCCAGCCACTTAGGTAATGTTGACAACCAGGAAGGGCCTAGGCTTCTACAACTTTCCCAAGTTCCTCAGGAGTCTCTGAGTACCATGGATCTGATCCAGCCACCTCATCTCACAGAGCCCAAGGCAGAAACAAAACCATCAAGAGAAAGAAGTCAGGAACAGCTTTGCATTAAAACACCTTCCCGGGACTGGAGGTATGGCTCAAGTGGTAGAGTGACTGTTTTACAAGTCCCACTAAAAAATAAATAAATAAAAATACCTACTCTCATATATAAAAAAAAAAGCAACTTCAGGAAAGAGACACCTGTGGATCACCAGGGTCTGAGACAGAAGGGGGAGGAGAACACAGAGCTCATGGGACCACAGGCAGGCCCCTCTGGGATGTCCAAGATTCAGGGCCACCTCGGAAGACCTGTACACCTCACTCCACTTGATACCTTGTATTCTGTGTGGTTTCCTGATCGTGAGCATCCACTAAGCTTATTTACTACTATTTTTTAAGACCTCAGGCAGGACCCTCACTAACCCTACCGTAACTGCAGTTCTTCGTCTTTCCTGAGCTATGGCCACTTTCAGCCTCAGATGAAAGTTGTAGGTGGTGTCCCAGGAAAAATGCAGGAGTACAAGGTCCTTTCAGGGAAACCTGTTGTGACCCTCAGGGCACCAGCTGACGGGCTGCAGAGCTGCTGAACATGTGGTCAGTGCAGAGAGGACAAAAACAAGGGGTCTTTTCATCCCCGGTTCCCACAATGTTCAGCTTCATACACTTTGCAGGAGATCAGGTTGCCTACAACCAGGCCAGCACTTGAGGGTACAAGCCCTTAGCTCAGTGGAAAGGGATTAGGAGTTCTGCAGATCAAAGAAGAGCCAGGCTCAGGGACCACCTTCCAGGATAGGGACACCAGCAGCAGGGCAGAGAGCATCCCCAGGGCCTCCTGACCACACTCCTGGCTGCTCCACATGATCCTGTCAGCAGGAGGAATTCCCGACAGCTGAGGCTGCAGCTTGATGCCTACTCACAGGAAACCCTGGCAAAGGGGACCAGCTGAGCTGGGAAATGCCCTCAGGAGAGGAGGAGCAGCAGGAGAATGGGGAAGGGGGGGACAGACAGGTGTCAGAGAGCACTGGAGGTCTCCTGGGCCACTGACATTGGGATCCTCCAGCCCACCACGGCTGCCCCCACCATCAATACTGCCATTGCCCTTCCAGACTGAAAAACGTGGGCCTAGAAGGAACCTTTATGTGAGGCGGGGAAGGTGGCTCAAGCCTGTAATCCTATCTACTTGGGAGGAGGAGATCAGGAAGATGGTGATTCGAGGCTAACCCAGGGAAAAAGTTTTCGAGACCACATCTCAACCAATGAGATGCCACACACCTAACTATGCAGGGAAGCAAAACAGAAGGAACAAAGTCCACATCAGCCCAGGCATAAAGCAACATCCTATCCCAAAAATAAGCCAGGTGTTGGTGGCTCACGCCTGTAATCCTAGCTACTCAGGAGGCAGAGATTCAAAACCAGCCCCAGCAAATAGTTTACAAGACCCTATCTTGAAAAAAATCCTTCACAAAAAAGGGCTGTGGAGAGGCTCATGGTGATGGACCTGAGTTCAAACTCCAATACTGGGAAAAAAAAAAAAAGGGATACTGAACTTGTTTGGGCTGGCAGAATGGCTCAAGTGGTAGAGTACCTGTGTAGCAAGTGTGAGACCCTGAGTTCAACTGCCAGTACCAAGCAAAAAAAAAAAAAAGGAACTTTCATGTGACCTTCCCAAATCACAAGGTCAGGGAAGCCCGGGCTATTAGCACCTTTCCCTAAGTGAACCTAGCATCCCACCGCCCTTGCAGGGGGGCAAGGGTGGGAGTGGGGAGTGGAGCCTGAGTCTGTGGGACCCCAGATCCAGTCTCCCTCAGGACTATGCCTCTGGGATCAGAGTAATGTCACCCTGACCACACACCACCCCCAGCAGGCTCAGCACAAGGAGGCTGCATTGAGCAGGGGGGCCAGGCCCAGGGCCAGAGCCCCAGGTGTGGCATGTAATGGACTCATCGCCAGAGATCGCTGGTGTAATGGCCCACAGCTGGACCCAAGCAGCTCATTTAACTCAGAGGGGCGCCTGCCCGCTTGCCAGTCACAGCCACAGCTGTCAGGGAGAATCAACAACACAGAGGGCAGGAGACGGCCATGCTTAAAGCTTGCAATGATGTGGTCAGGCCAGGACTGCAGCCTCTCCAGGCGTGGAGGGATGGAAGGGCATGTGGCACTGGCCTGTGTCCATTCTCCCCCCAACCTTGCTCTACCCCCACTGCTTTATAAGCCATTTTCTTTGTTTTCCAATCCTGTAGCCTTCTTGGCCTCATTTGGGGAGTAAAGAGCTGGCAGCTGGGAACCAGTTGGCTGGGTCCTGCAGGGTGACCCCTGGGAGCAGGGCTACCCCTGGGAGCAGGGCTGCCCTCTCCATGCTTGGGTCTCCTGTACAGACACATGGACCGACACACACCCTGTGGCTCATGGCCACCAGCCATCTCCTGCACGTGGGCAGGCCTGTCACTCACTGCTGCAGGACATCTGCCAAGAGCCCACTCAGGCTACAAAGGATACTGATGAAGGCCACAAGTCACATATTCTGTGGCCTGTCCACCACAGGGCCACCTAAGGCTCAGAGAAAGAGTGGGATTTCTGAGGACACAAAAGGCAGGAAAGGATCTTCATGGAAGGACTGCGGTGTACTTGTACAGCAAGTAGGTTCAGGGCCCAGGGCGAGAAGTCACTGAAGTGGAAAGGAGGTGGCCAGAATCCCTGACACCAAGCTCATATGTCAAGACTTCCTTCTATGGACAAGAGGGAGCCGAACAACCCTGGGAAGAACTGCCTACACCAGTGCTGGCCCACACAGCTCTCTCAATGATGGAATGTCCTTATCTCACTGTCAACAAGGCCTCAAACATAGGTGCCTAATGCAGCTGAGAAGCTGCAATGTTTCATGTCACCTAATTGTAATTAAACTGAAATGAAGTAGCCACATGGGGCTACTGGGCAGCTCTGGGCCAGAGTCAGAAGACCTTGCTGGCCATGGGAAAAGGAGCACAAGTTAGAAAGGCAGAGGCCCAAACCCACAGAGCACAGGAGGACAAGATGGTGACCAGCAGCAACTGGAAACCTGAGCTCCAAGACCAGAAGATAAAGGCAGAGACTAGGCTGATGTTTCCTGCCAGGCACAGAGGCTGGAGAGAAGAGGGCTATATGCTGCTATCAAAGAGGTCAGAGGTGACAAGCACACCCCTGTTCCAAGAAGACCAGGGGGACATCAAATGCTACTGAGAAGAAGCAGCTGGATTGAGCCTGAGCCCCCTTTCCCAGGGTCTGAGGTTGCCCAGGGAGAGAAGCGACAGCAAGTCCGGTCCTGGTAAAAGGAGGGAGGGGGATGGGGGGTGAGGATGGTAGAAGGGAGGGGTTCTGATTTATTGCTTTGGACAAGGAAACATGAGCCTGTTTGCAGGAAAGGAGCCAGGAGACAGACCCAAAAGGAACAAGAGAAAGGATACAATGAAAGGAGGTATCCCACAGGAGGAGCTGGGCAAGGGCTGGGGCGAGGAGGGGGGGGTGCGGGGTTGGTAACCCAGGTCTAGGGAAGAGAAGTCCTCCTCTGCCAGCCAGTACAGAAGGCATCAAAAGAGGGAGAAATTCACTTCTGAATTTTCTGTCCCAACATAAAAGTAGTGTGTGCACATTCTAGAAAATAAGGAAAGCAGGAGAAAAAGGAGAAAGGGAGGGCATGGGGGGAGCTTCCTATTGTCCCACCAGCTACTGAGAGCTGTTAAACAGCCAAGCAGCAGGGAAATGGAGCCTTGGCGCAGGCATCATGGCCGGAACCTGCCACAAAGGGCCACTCCCAGAGCGGGCTCATTAGGGAGGTGCGCCAGTGCTGTGCGCACGGTGACAGGCGGGTGCATTCAGGGCACACACAATAAGGCCCTTGTGGTGGGAGGGGGAGCAGGGCATTCTCTGGAGCCTCTGATTCCTAGACAAGAGCAGGCCTCCTTCTTGCCTTACAACCTGGGAGCTGACAGAAAGACAGATTTGGGGAGAAAAAGAGATGCATCCCCTGACAGTGATGGCCTATTTTTGGAAATGGGTCGAGTCTTCTCCATAACTACCATCTCAGTGCCACCAGCCCTGCCTATATCTGTCCCAGTGAATACAGCCTTAAAAGAGTTCCCACCCTTCAGGGCAGCCTTTGTAGTATACAGGGGAAGTCAAAAGCAGCCACCTCCACGGTGTGGCATGGCAGTCACTTAATGCTGCAGGGGCAGCAAGGTGCAAGCCAGACTATGTCCAATGCTAGGCCTGGACCAGAGTCCAGGCTTTCTGCTACAACCTGAAAGTCCCCAGCTGGACACACCACAGCCATGTCCCTAGGTGACCACTCAGCATATGTCAGTGAGGGGACAAACCTACAGGCCATTTCTCCCTCACTGCTAACATGAACTGACACCAGCCTCAGAGAGATATCCCACTATAGGACAGCATCCTCCCCAGCTGACCTGCTGACTGGACCCTGGAGCCCTACTGATGCAACCCAGCGTGATGGCCCCCACAGACCCCTCAATTTTTCTCTTGGATCTTCTTAGAAGGGCTCTGGCTGCCCAGCAGGACCCCAAGGGCCTTGGCAACCACTAGTGCCACTGCAACCAACTGAGTCACCTCTGAGGCCCAGCCCAGCGTGGGTATTTTATTCAGTTCAAAAGTGAAACCAGCGATGGTTTCAAGTGGTAGAGTACCCTGCCTAGGAAACATGAGGCACTGAGTTCAAGTCTCAGTGTGAAAAAAAAAAGCGAAACCAATATGCACCCAGGTGAGGAACCACTGATAAAAGCAACAATACGTATGTTTTAGTAATGATTAAGAGGAAAGGGGAAGGTAGGTTTGTGTGAGTTATACTACTATGGAGGTTTCCTTTTTCAGAAGTAGCTAAAGGCCATTTGGTGTCACATGTAGCAAATGAAAAAAGAAAGTGGCTTGACCATTACCCAGTTTAGAAAGCAATAGAGGGAACTCCCAGTCCTTGCCTTCCCTCATCCTCAACTCCAGCACTGGCTGCACAGTTACTACCTGCTGAAAGACTGGGATCTGCCCTCAGGTGCACTGCAGACTGAGAGAGGGACCTCAAGGCCAGGAATAGCAGCCTTGTCCCCAGCAAACCCACACCAAGAATGGGAGCTCAGTGTTCTCTGGTCCTAAACCCAGTGCCTGGCGCTTGAAGCAAAAGCAATCAGATAGGGGAGTCAGGTAATGCCATCAGGCCTTCAAGAGGAAAGACGGCCCACAGGGCTTCAGCCAGCCTTGGACAGGTCACAATCTCAATGCCCCAGTGAGGTACCTGTGTAGTCACAGGCAGCCACTCCACCCCAGCACCCAGTTGTCCTGCCCCAACCACCAGACAAGAGATAAAATGCTGGCCTTGAGGTGTAGGGAGACAACCGCCAGGAATACAAAGAGAGCTAGCCTAAAGAACCACCAAGGTGACCACATGATAGGCAGGGATGCAGCCCTGTCCTGTGGTGAGGTCTATAAGAAGTTGGAGTTGAGGGGCCAGAAGAATGAAAGGTCTCCAGGACCCACTAGACCACACCAGCCTCTCACCTTACAGATGAGAAAATGAGAGCCAGAGAAAGGAAGGGGCTGCACCCAGTCAGGTCACCAGTGGACTGAAGCTGCGGGCTCTGTCTGCATTGTCCAATCCACACGATAGCACTGGGCCTCTAAGACCCCCAAATGTGGGAAAACATTCGCTGGGGGTTTATTCTCAGGTTAGCAAATGATTCATCATGGTATTTACTGAGCAGAGAGCAGTCAGGCTATCTAAAGTTTCCACTTCTAGGTGGGCTCCTCACAGGTCATGCTGGATCCCCTCAGAAAAGCCCATCAGGTACAATTAGGGCCAGGATTGGCAACAGCCCAAGTCAAAGCCTGGCTCAGGGACTTCAGGAGCAGCAGTAGGAACTTCACAGACTTTCCTGCCCACCTGCTGCCTGGCCCCTAGTCCTGTGCCATCACCCCAACTGCAGCTGATGGACCAGGCACGCATGCCTTGGCTACAGCTGCTCTTACCATCATGCTTGCCCTCTTCTCACCTGCCTTCTTCTGCTTTACTCACCTGCTCCACCTTCAAGGCTCATCTTGGCCACCCCTTCACTGAGCTCCCAACACACCTAAAGAGCCTGAGAGCCACTCAGAGCACTTCTAAGAGGGACTCAGGTCCTGGTGAAGTCACACTAAGGGGCAAGGTAATTGGGCACTGCAGGCCAGAACAGGCTTCAGGGAAAGAGAACAGCAGCTCCTAAGCCATCCCCATCATTCATCTCTGGCCCTGTTCAACCTGATGTGGTTCACCTCTCTGCTGAGACTGCTCCTCAGTTGAAATGGGCATCCCCCTGATGCCCACTATTATGGGGGGGTGGGCCAGTGGGGATAAAACATAGCATCTCTTAGCACAGTACAGGCATGCATTTTGGTCCACCCAAAGGATAATTTTGGAGGCTGGCCCTCCGTGCCAAGGCTGGGAGTCAACAGTACCAAGGCCCAACCTCACAGGCTCACAGATAGACAGACAGGAATGACAGAGGGCTCAGGTAGGGCAGAGCAGGGTGGGGTAGCTCCAGCACCCATGAGGCCAACCCTGGGGGTGGTCCCTTTCCCACCCAGGCCTGGGTTTAAAGCTGGAGGACTCCATGCAGCTTGCTCAGAGCTTCCGGCTCTCCCAGGCCTAGCATTTCCTCCATTCTAAGATGCTGTCAGTCATGGCTGTGCTGTCTACTCTAGAAGAGCATTTCCCAACAGAGGGAGGGAGGAAGACCTGTAGCAACGCGCACATGGGGACTCCCGGACACGCCCCAGTACAAGGCAGAAGGGAAACTGGCCGACTTTGAACTGAGGAAATAGCAGCATGCCTGGACTTTGTAGAATCGGGAAGAAGGATCAGGAAACAGACCTCACTGTGCATTAGTGAACTGATGATGCTATACACCTCTGTTTACCAGAGAACATCTCCAGGAGAATGACAGCACTCCTGACCTTGTGCCCTCCTCATCAGAGGGCTAGAGATCAGTGGAGACTCACTAAGAGCAGGCATCTATCCCTGGGTGACTCAGCTCCAGACCTGCCCAGAACCCTCCCACCAGTGGGAACAGGGAACAGTGGCAGAGGACATGTATCAGTGGCTAGTTCTGAGTGACCAAGTCTAGGACCATCCCCAACTTGTAATGATCAAAGGAGCATCATATCCCTTTACCAGAGGACCTTGTTCCTCTGTTCCCAAGCCTGAGGGGAAGCCAGTGGGTCCCCTCATCCTCACATACCGGGGAGATGGGAATTAGCTGTTACCTCCCAATCTGAAACCCAGGGTGGTCCCTACACAGGTCCCTGACACTGACCCTGACTGTAGGAGTGAAAGAGTGACCATGGGCTATAACTGCCATAACTGTTCTGTGAGCATGGCAGGGTGAGGACTGGAAATGCAGATGGAGTGAGCAGGTCAGGCACAGGGTGTGAGGGTGCCAAGGTCTCCCACAGGTGCTGTCTGACCTGAGCCCCCTCAACAGTTAACCCAAGGAGGTAGGCAGACAAGTGCTGGGGGCAGAGCTTTGAAGCAGATCTGTCATAGCCATGGCCACCCCTGGAGAGCCAAGCTTCCTCACCTGTCCCCAGCCCAACCTTCACTGTGACAGTCACCAGACTGATGCCCTTGAACTGTCACTGGATGACATGAATCACTGAGTAGGAAGCAGAGAACTTGGTTGTAGTAAATGCTCACTAAATGCAGCTCGTGTTTCCCTTTCTGTTTGAAGGGCAAGCTCTCTCAGAACCTATGAACCCAGCTGCCCTTGAAACCTGTCCCACCCTCCCACCTCTAACAATTCAATTTAGCACACCCCAAAATTCCACAGAGAACCCAGGAGCTTGCACACCAATCCCTAATGAGGGGCTCCCTGCTCCAGAGCCAGCACTCCACCGAGACCACTAATCATCGGTAGGCACTGGAGTCTAAACTGGTGGCACGTTGGCGCTGCACCTGAAGGGATGCCCACAGTAGTTACCCATCCACCTCACCCACCCCACCCATCCCCCGCTGCAAGGTGATTTCCCCATGCTCACCCTCAGTGTAACTTGCAGGCCTCAGGCTCTCAACACCATGGTCTAGACCCCAACTCCAGAACTTAGCCGTTCAGCTCATTCCTGCCTGGAATGTTGTCTTCCTTCTATTCAACCTCTTGTCTCTCTGGCTCTGAGACAAGGCTGAACACAAGGCTCCACTCACAAGTGTGTGTCAGGCGTTCCTCACCCACACTCCAAGCGACATATTCATAGGGGTCCAGGTGAAAATGGAAGGTCACAGATCTCTTCCTTGAAGACCCAGTTCTAACCAGGCACTGGTGGCTCATGCCTGTAATCCTAGCTACTCACAAGGAAGAGATCAGGAGGATCTCGGTTCAAGGCCAGCCCAGGCAAATAGTTCCAAGTCCCTGTTTTGAAAAAGCCCATCAAAATAAAAGGCTGGTGGAGTGGCTCAAGGTGTAGGCCCTGAGTTCAAACCCCAGTTCCACAGGAAAAAAAAAAAAAAAAAAAAAAAGACCCAGTTCTAGGACCAAGGGTACAGAATTGGCAACTGAGGAGTACAGGCTCAGTGCCAAGGTCACAAAGCAGGTAACAAGGCCAAGAGTCACCCTGGGCATTCTGACCATAGAACACAGCCCTGGCCAGCAGGCTGCACTGCCCTGTGCAGGCCCAGTGCATACACCTTTCAGATGAGAGTAAAGACTCCTCACCTCCTCCTCAGAGGTTCAGGACTTTGCCTAAAGCTTTCAATTCACTGTGCAAACGAGCATGACAGGCACGGTACAGAAAATCCCCATGGGTGGAAAGCAGATCATGAGCAGTAGCTAGTTTCCTTGTTGGCCCTGGGGCAATATTCAACCAACTTTGTGTTTCAGGAACTCAGAGGCCCAGCATGGATGTGGGTGTTGGTGGGTAACTGTTCCAGTGAGAGAATGAAAGAACAAGAAGAGAGGAGGACCAGCCCTACGTGGAAGGGGGCTTCACACAAGGGAGCAGGAAAGCAGGCATCAGGCTCAGGGTCCAGCTTCCTGGAAAGAGGAGTGACACCTTTGCTACACAAAGCCTACTGAGCCAGCTGGACGGCAGGCACAGATGATGGGCTGGGGCTGACCGCAGGCCCCCAGCCAGCCCCTGGGGACCTAAACAAGACATTCTCCCAATACTAAGGCCTCCCTTTTGGGACCATCTGGAATCTGTGCACAACTGGGCAGCACTTCATGATGAAGTGTTGTGCCTGTGAGCTCCTCAGAGCCACCCTCTTCTGTGCATGGTGATGGGGACCTAGCACCCCAAAGCCATAGATATCCCTCAGAGTCAGGCTGGGAGGAAAGGAAAAGCTTATGTAACCCGCCCTTTATCTCCAGTGACCTTTGCTCTCAGAGCACCAGCTCAGGAAAGGCAGCCTTATTAGCTGAGCTGGGAGGCTACAGAGAAAAAGACCTATTCAGGGCCAGCGTGCTCTGTCTTTTTTTAAAAAGTTCAGACCACCCCCACTCCACCCTCCCTTTTAAACTAACAAAAAATACAAGTGGGAGAAGAAGCCCAACTAATTTTGAGATGCTCAAAAATTTAATTCAAACTTTAAAAAGTAAATGGCACCCATTCCTGGTCTCCCTGGTGGTTCTGGTTTCTCTGGGTTAGCCACAGAGGGGAGAGGGGCAAGAAGGTGGAGGAGGGGAGGACACACCCAAGGGCAAGGGTGTGCTGTGGGGCTGGCAGGATCGTGGGGGGGGGGTGCAAAGGAGAAAGAGCTGTAAGAAAATTCTGCATGTGTGGTAATGGGAATGGAACCCATGCTAAGCAATTGCTCTACCACTGAGCTCCACTCCCAGTCCTGAAAATTACTTGATTTGAAAATCACATTGGTTCCAGGGGGAAACCTGAATTTCTGATGTTTAAACTGACTCAATGTGCAAAACCAGATTAGAACGAAAAGCACTCTAGCCCCGACTTCAGTCAGCCCAAACCAGACTCCTGAAAAAGAGAGAGCTATTTGCATATGCATTCACAAGCCCGCCAAGCCCAGCCTACACCAAGGACTGCCTCGAATACAGATGTCCACCTCCATCACTGCCACTCAGAAGCCTTTCAGGGCACCCAGAAGCGCTGTGAGCACAGCATGGCTCCTGGGAGAGGACTGTGTGGTTCCCAGCTCAGAGGCAGGTACTGCCTCTGCAAGGAGTTTGGATGCGAATATTCAAGCAAGCTGTCTAAACAGCAAGCAGGGCTTGAAAGAGAAGCACAGGTATGCCCAGCAAGCCCAGAAGGGCTCCAGCAACTGCTGAGACCCACTGTGTGCAGGTGCCCACTTCTCTGATCTTATGTGGGTAAAGGCTTCTGCTTTGCCTTACAGAAGAAGGGTGTCAAAGTTGACTAATTTGCCCAAGATTCATGAAGGAGCTGAGATTCAAACTCAAGATGACCTGACCCTCTGAGTAATGGGGTTATCAACCATCTGCTCAGTGGTCACTGATAAGGAAATAACACTTTCCAGCATGGGAAAAAGAAGGCAAACCCAGGTCAGAAATCAAGAGAAGGGAGTCACCAGGGTCCCCTGATTAAACACAACAGCCAGGGATGTAAGCCAGCCCCTTGCCTAGGCAGCAGATGACCCTGGTGGAGACCCCACCCAGGCAAGGGCCCGAACCTCCCCTTGCAAGTCTGTAAAATGGGAATAACACAACCTGGTCAGGGTTCCTGTGAGGATGAACCAGGCACAAGCACAATGACTCCACTTTTGCCACCACCTGAGCAGTCTCATCAATATAAAGTTATGGTCCCAAAGAAGGGTAGGAGATAGAGGGATAAGGGAGAGTATTCAAAGGGATTCAGCTTCTATACAAGGCCTTTTCCTTGTTTTCAGGAATTCTGTACAGATTTGAGGAGGGCATCTCAAGGCCACCCATTGACTTTATGAGTCAAAAACAAAATAAGAACAACCCTGTCTGTAACTGAAATTTATAATACTGAGCTTACATTTCACCCCAAAGCAAAGCTTTGCTCAGACAAAATCTACAGCAGACCCGTCTTGTTCCAGTGGATTTGGGGAATTCTGCAGGAAACCCAACATGGTAAACCCCTATGCACCTCAAGATGGGTGGCGTCTGGCCTGGTGCTCCACTCCTGCATTATTCACTGCTGCAACTGGACCTCTGGGCCAGGCCCAGCTGTGTCTCCTTACACAAAACACTGCAAATAGGCGAGGACACTCAAGCACTCCAGTGTCCTGCAGAGCATCACTCTCGCCAAGTGTCATTGATGACGCAGCTGAAAACCAGAAACATTTCATTTCCCGGCCACAGGACTGCTGCAATCCTCTTTCATGTTGCCCTTGGGGAAACTGAGGCCCAGAAAACCCATCCCCAAAGCCCCCAGAAAGGGGAGACCAAAGAGGCCCAGGTTCTCTAAGCAGCAGGGTGCATCCTCAACAAATTAAACCACCCAAAGTTGCTGGGCTAGTCTGAAGGAGCCGGGGATGGATGCAGAGTTACAAAAAGAAACCTGAGTTGCAGAGGTAGATGGCTAACCTGTAACAAAATATCCCTCCAGACTCAGTCCTGCTCTGAACTCACAGGCTAGGAATGGTAAATAAGGAGGAAGCTGCTACACTGCCCCACCTCTGTGGATATAGTGCCCTCCTGCCCCCTCCCTTACTGAGCCTGCAAAGACCACTTGGCCACCAAACCAAACAGGAAGCATCCCTCAAGTCTTGAGCGGTCACTCTGGGGAAGGGCAGTTCTTTAAAGCCCTAGATACATTGTCTCTGTCAGGCAAACCCTGTAAGCAGTGGCTATTGCCACTAGAACTGGGAACCAAGCCTCCAAAAATGTGGAAGAACAGGGAGGCCCTGTACCCATGGTGCAGGAGAGGAGGGAAGTAACAGGCAATAGAGTCACTGATCAGAGGGCTGGGACAGGGACAGACTGCTTGGCTCCCCACAGACCCCAGGTGGGGACACCCTCTGTACAGTACCAACAGTAACAGGGACAGGCAAGAAAACCAATGCTGACCTTCTAGAGACCAAAGGCTCCTGCCACCCACACCCTGGCCACAGAAGACCACAGCACTTCCTGTAAGGCGGACCAACAGTTTACAAATCCCTTCTGGGGCGTTACCTCCACTTCAAACCCATGAGGCAAGGATCATCCTCGCCAATTTACAAATAAGGAAACTGAGGCACTCAGAAAAGTCAGAATCCATTCCAAGTACATATCCCTTGGGAAAATCTTAAACTTGGTCGAGAAAGGTCCCCCCTACGAGAAGTGCAGAACGTACAAGAAACCAGGAACCCTTTTATATTAGCTTAAGGACCTCTCACCGAGCTGTCTCCGGGTCTCAATACAGCTGCCTGTGCTCCTGCCCAGCCCACTATAAGCAAAGGAGGAATTCCAGCCATAGCACACACGTGAAAGCTGCTTGGGTTTAGGGAGCGCCTGTTGCTCCAAGTATGGGGTAAATTCAGTTGCACTTATAGGGCCTTTCATTTTTTTTCCATGAAGAACTTCCCGCCGCCTGGCAAGAATTTTCAGGCAGGATGAAGCACTCCCAGCCCAAGTCCTGCAGTCCCAGTCCAAGCCCGCAGGGCTGGACGCTAATACTGACAACTCCACAACCTAGAAACTTTCCTGGGGCCGCGCTGGGCTGTGGATTCTAAGCTGTACAGGGACACAAATCATCACTTAACCAGATCACCACCAACCCAAAGCCGCCAACGGGTGAGTGCGGGATCCCACTGCTGCCACAACAGCTGGAGGAGGGGTCTGGGGTGGCGGCCGCCCCCCACCCCCGGCACAAGAGGGATAGGCGGGGATTACCGCCTCTCACCACCCCTGGGCCCCCGCAAGGACCCCAGACTGGGGGAGGGGCTGCAGTCGGACCGACACGCGCCGCTCCGCCTGCGTTGTTCTTACCGTGCAGGCCGTTGGGGATGCTGCGGTGGTGCGAAGGCGCAGACAGGTCGTCCAGGGACCGGCGAGTGGCTCCGGCCTTGCCGTCGATGGCCTTGTGCGGACCGGAGGGCAACAGCGCGGGTGGCATATGGTGGTGGTGGTCGGGGCTGCCTCCGCTACCCGCGCTCGACGTGCTGCTGCCATCGCCCACGTCTCGGGCCCCGGAGCCCACAGCGCCGCCAGCCAGCGGCCCGCTCAGGCTAGCCTGGCTGTCGATGGAGCTGCGGGAACCCGCTCCGCCGCCGGCGCTGCCCGCGCCCCCCGCCGCCGCCAGCGCCGCGCGCTCCTCGTCCAGCAGCAGCACCAGCTCCTTCAGCTCCAGGTTCTCCCGGAGCAGGGCCTCCTGGCGTGCCTCGAGCTCCCGCAGCTTCTGCTGAGAGCGGGCCACCTCGTGCCACACGGCGCCGGCCGCGTGGCGCCCGAAGCGCTGCCACTCGCGCGCCAGCTTGCGCCCCTTCTGCCGGTCGTCGTCGAGGAAGCAACAGAGCTCGCGCAGCTCCTGGTTGTCGTCCTGCAGTCGCTGGTTCACGTCCTTGAGGCCGCGGATCTCCAGCAGGTGCTGCTGCAGCCGCCGGTTCACGTCGCGCATCAGGCCGCCGTGCTCCAACATGAGGCCCACCTTCTCGCCCTCGGCGCGCCGCAGCCGCCGCGCCAGCTCCTCCTTACTCCAACGCAGCAGCTCTTCGTCCGGCACCTGGCTAAGCTCCTCCGACGCCGCTGCCGCCGCCGCCGCCGCCGCCGGGGGCTTCGCCATGGCGAGGCCGTCACCGCAGCATCGCCCTAGCTCTCACCGTGCCGGCGCTCCCCGCGCCGGGGTTTCGCTGGGCCGGTCCGCGCGCGGGCGGGGGGCGGCCGGGGGCGCGTGCGGCCCGCACGGCACCGCCTCGCACGCCCTCACGCAGCTCTCGCCTGGGCCGCCCGGGAGCCCGCGCGTCTCCGGGCTCGGGAGCGGAGACCGCTGCTGCGTCGGCGGCTGCTGTGCCCGGGCTCTCCGGGCTCGGGCGAAACAGGAGGAGGCCCGCCCCCAGCCCAGCTCGCGGAGCCCCAACCGCCCCGCCCACCCCGGGCGGGGAAGAGGCGGGGCGGCGAGCCCTGGGCCCACCTCCGAGGGAAATGCGGGGGGCTGGCAGAGGCACGGTCTGCCCCTAAGGTGCCCTAGGTCTGTGCGCCCGCCCGCCCGGCGCTCTGCCAGAGGCGCTTTCGAGCCGCGGTCCCGCCCTCCGGCCCGTCCGATTGGGCCTTTCCGGGGGTGTGTGGGAGGGGCGGGGCGCACACGGGGGGAGCTGCGAAGATGGTACCGTCCATCTGCTGGGCTTCCAACTCCCCCTGCACACTCCGGGCGGTTCAAGTTTCTGCTCCGAGAGCACGCGGCCTTGGCCAATCCCAGGGCTACAGGGCGCTTTTAAAATGCAGGTACGACTAGGGAGAGGAGGGGGGCGACGACGGTGGGAAAGGTAGGGCAGGGCTTCCCTTAAAGGCGACGAGCGGAAATGTGAGCCTAGCCCCCCTCCCGGGCCCGCGTCCCCCGCCCTCTCTTTCTCACCCCTAATAAACAAATGCCCACGGTCCTGGCGGCAGCTCTCTTTCTCCCTCCCGGAGGCACCAGAGTTCATTACAGTCTGAGATTAGATGAACAATAGGACTCTGACGTGGGGGGTCGGGCAGGGCCGCTCTTTGTCCCTTTCCCTGCCCCTGAGCTCCTCCGCCCCATCTCAACCTTCGTTCCCTGCCAAAGTGGGCAGTACAGCGGCGTTTTCACTCCTAGTCCAGGGCTGTAGATCCAGCGTCAGCGACCAGAAGAACCCAGGGCCTTTCCAGCATAGTCCCGGAGCGAGATCCGTACCCTCTCCTCTATCCTGATGAGGCCAGGGCGCCAGGGAATTGCCCCTTGCGTGAAGCAGCGCTCGGAGCCCTCCTGCTGCGCGCACTCCACCGCTAAATCCCTGGGATTGGAGGAGAATCTGCGATTTGCGAAGTGGAAACCACTGAGAAAGACGAGGGAAAGTCTCCCACCGGGGCCTTAATGCCAGGGTCCAGCCCAGCCGGCCACAGAACCCTCTCCCCACCCGCGGGCCACAAGGGTCTTTCCACACACAGCCAGTAAGTCTCGTTATCCTCTGGTCCCCAAAGCGCGTTTACAACGCTTCTGCAGCAAGCGGGCCAAAGGGGAGTTTCTCTCCTGGGACCCGCAAGAAGATAAAAATCTCGCGCGCGACCGGGAGCAGCCCACTGCCTGGAGCGCGCGCCGGGGCTGCAGCTGATGTCCCCATTTACAGTTGCTCAACCGTTCTATGAACAACTGTGTGCCCTCTCTGCCAGATCTGTTCTAGCTCCCACCCCCTCCCCAGCCCGAGGGATTCTGCAGGGGACAAGACGGCAGAAACCATTGCCCTCTGGGGGTATTTGGCATTCTGGGAAGAGTGGAAAGAAGATAATAAACAAGCTAACTATGAGATTATTCTAAGCACTATGCAGGGAATTAAGTTGCCTTTAGATCTCTGTAATCAGGGAGAGACTAGGGTATAGAAACTGAGATCTGAGTGACAAGGACAAAGGTAAGGGTGAAGGACATTTCAAGTGTGGGGAACAGATAGTGCAGAGGCCTTAGGGTTTCCCTGTTAGTGGCCTGTTCAAGAAAGCTCAGTGGGACGGGATGGGCCAGGGAAAGGGTGAGAGATGAGGTCAGTGGCTGGCTCAAGTGAGATCTAAACTTACTAGAAAAGGGGGGAGGGGGTGGCAGAGAAGCAGTATGACCTGAGGCCAATTTGTAGAGAAGGGATGGGAACTGCACAGAGAGATCCAGGTCAAGTGCCTCGCCCCTTACCTACCCAACCCTCTCTCCAGGTAGTTGGTCAGCAGAGGGCTGTGGGGAGAAGATGAGGCAGGAGCAGAGCTTCCAGGGTTAAACCCAGGGGGTGCTGAGGGTTACACACACACACACACACACACAGCACACAGGAGTCAGCTCGGAGTGGAGGGGACACCATCCTTTTGGGGCATGTGCTTTCAGATCAAGTCCAGCCTCGTTTGGGTTTAGAGAGGGAGTGGCTTCACTTATGTGTTGTGGGGGCTGGGGAGGGGCCCCACAAATCTGTTTTTACCCCCAGGAAGTCAGATTAAACTAGCACTGGGAGACTCCCCACAGAGCAGAGCCTGTGTAGAGGGAGTCACTCCCCAGAGACTGAGAAGTGAACTGCAGGACACACCAGGGGACACCCGGGCTCACCCGGGAAGTTGCTGAGACAATTTAATTTGCATGCACAGTATGCAAACCCCTCTCCCCATGCTGCATGGCCCCCAGTGGTTCCCGGGGCCTGCATCTTAGTTGCAGCTGAGAAAAATGAAGCTCCTGTCCAGAGAGGTGGGTTTCCATCATGCACAGACTGCACAGGGGATTCCCTTCTCCCAGATCCTTGCTGTGGTGTTACTGGGTGGCTCAAAGAGGGTCTCTCCCTCCCCACTCCTAGACAGCAGGAGGTAAGAGAGTCCAGGACTGAACCAGTGTCCTGAAGCAAGAGGAGCCTTCAATCCAGAGCACCCTCCCTGAAGGCCCCCAGACCCCAAGGTTCAGCCAGAGGCACTATGCCCCCTAAAACACAGTCTAGCAGAGCCAGAATCCTAAAAGGTCAAGCGACACTGCATTTTTAGCCCTTTTGTCATGACAAGCTGTGCTTTGTCATGAAGACAGTAAAAGCAGGTAAGTCATGAAGCTCTAACACTGCAGTTCTCAAGATGTCCAGTATATGAAGTTGTGAGTCTTCTAAAAATTAGAGATGCTCCTGGCACCAGTGGCTTATGCCTATAATCCTAGTTACTTGGGAGGCTGAGATTGGGAGGATCACCATTCCAGTAGTTCGGGAGACTCCCATCTCCAAAATAACCAGAGCAAAATGGATTGCAGGTGTGGCTCAAGCAATAGCACACCTGCTTTGAGAGTGAAGCCCTGAGCTCAAACCCCAGAATCTTGGAGGGGCTCCATTTACAGCCACACAAATGTTTTTGAGAGTGGGCTGGGATTGAGAACCAGTATGCTAGCTCATGACAGACATAATATTCCAAAACCCAGGGTCAGCAGGGAGAAATGATCACACAAGCACACTCAGGGGCAGGCAAACTTGCACCCCTTCCCCTCACCCCCACCCGGCACTTCGAGGGGAAGGGGCTCTCTTATTCCTCTCTGTAGCTGGGGCCCTGAGCTTAGTCCCCTGGACTGGGCATCTCATTTTAGAGGTGAGGAAACTGAGCCCCAAAAAGGTAAAACCTTGCCCAAGATTTCTTTCATTCACTGGTTCACTGAACACACAACCATACTATGGACTGTACTACATCGTGGTAGGCACCACAAAAGAACTGAGCAGAACACATCGTTATGGGAGCTTCCTGAAGGCCTGGGAGTAGCTTCCCAGGAGAGCTGAATCATGAAGTGGGAGCCTGTGAGACTGCAGAGTTGGGAGGAGGCTCCAGGTGGAGGACACCACCCAAGCAACAGTGAGGGTGGTGTAGACGCACAGAAAAGTGCATGAAGAGTCCAGAATAAGTCAGGCAATGGAGCTGGGTGGAGGACACAGTAAGTTTGTTAGCATTGTCCTTTCCCTGGGACTCTAAGAGCTACCAACTACAATAATAATAAGCCACCACCTCCCACATAGCCAGCACCCAATATAATATATGCCAGGGATTCCAAGCCAGCCCTCAGTTGAGGTCATGACAGCCCTAAGAAAAGGTGTCATTAGTCCTGCTAGGATGGAATATGGATTCCTGTCAGCCTGGCTGTTTTTTTCTCCACTGCTAAGATTGCTAAGTGTAAACACAGGCTGAGGTCAGAGGCTATGGATGCTGAGGACTCTGGTGTGGTGAGTGACGGTTTGTGTGGTAGCAGCATCTTTCTTCAGGTCAGATTGGTGATGGCATTTGGGGCTGGGCTATGGGGTCTCTTCCTGAAAGGTTAGGATGCAGCAAGAGATCAGGGCCCACAAAACAGTGCCCATAGGTAGTGTAAATATAGGAGAGAACTGGGGGACTGGGCTCAGTGGTAGATCACCTGCCTAGCACATAACAGGCTGTGAGTTCAATCCCCAGCACCAACAAAACAAAGAAAGAAAAGAATAAAGGAGAGTTGACTGAGCACTTGACATGTGCATAGCTTTGTACAGGGGTGAATTGTCTCATCACATCTCCTCCCCCACTCCTGCATGTTCTCTCACTCTGCAGTAGGATGGTCTGACAATAAGGATATTTGAGCCCATGTTCTGGAGGTCCAGTGAAATGAGGGCTGACAAAGAAGACCGGGGCTTCCCCTTGCCTGCAAAGAATGGTGGGTATAGCACTGGGCTGCCATCTCCTTCCTGTTGGGATAGGGCCTGCACAGAACATGCAGAACCTCCAGAATCGAGTCCAGTGATCAAGTGTCTTGCGCCCACATTTGTAAGTGGGGCACTGAGCTGAAGCTGGGACCAGTTTGCCTGGATGTTGACCCCCTGCAGGGCAGTAGCTGGAGTTGGGGGGCAATGGGCTCATTCACTCTTCTGATAACCAGTGATCCGGCAGCCATGCACAGGACAGCTGCCCACGACTGCTGCTGCTGTAGGAAGATGGTGGAGCTGCAGTCCAGAGGACCTCCTGTGCTGACACAATGCCTTAAGTTTACCCTGAGGGCAGTGGGGAGCCACAAAAGAACTGAGGGCCGAGGAGATCTGGCCAGACTGGTTTGATTAGAGAGCCCAAGGGACAGATATAAGGGGAAGGGCAGCTGAGACTGGGAGACAGCAAGGAGACCTCCTCCAGGTCAGAGGGGCTGGAGTAATAAAGTTAAAAGGAATTGATTGGGAGACTGGTGCCTCACTCTGTAATCCTAGCTTCAGGAGGCAGAGATCAGGAGGATCACAGTTCAGAGCCAGCCCAGACAAATAGTTCTTAAGACCGTATCTCAAAAAAATCCATGGCAAAAAAGGGCTGGTAGAGAGGCTCAAGCAGTAAGAGCACCTGTTGCCATAAGTTCAAATCGCAGTGCTGCAAAGAAAAAAAAGGATTGACTGGGGGTGTCAGACTGTGCACCCCTCACTTCACAGATGCAGCCACTGAAAGTCCCAAGTACTCTTCAGCGGACACACAGGGAAACCGATTCCAGTAAGCTCTTTGCAGGACTGGCTCTCACCTCGAGGCCCTAAAACCAAAGTATAGTGACAAAGCAACTGGTGGGGAACTGCCCACCCAATTGAAGGACCCATCCCATCAGCTCCTGGGGCCCTAACACCTCCTGGAACATGCCCCAGCCCTCCCCGACCTGGGGCAGCCAGGTTCTACATGTTCTGTGGAAAACCCCTCCCCCCCACCCCCTGCTTTCAGCTCACTGTTTCCCCTTATAATACATTGTTTGATTTTTATTTCTAAAATAAATTTAAGTGGTATTATACTTCATATGTTCATTTGTACCATATTTCTTCACTCATTACTGTTGGCATATGTTGCTATAGTTCACATTTACAGCTGTATACAAAGATTCTTAACCTCAGCACCATTGACATTTTGGATCTGATGTCTTTGTTTTGGAGGGGAGGCTGGGCTGTCCTGTGCATTTTACGATATTTACCAGCAACCTGACCTCTACACATTGCATAGAATTGGCACCCCTTCCCTCAGTTTGGTTTTTTTTTTTTTTTTTTTTTTGGCAGGGGTGGTTTTGTTTTGTTTCAGGGCTGTGAATCAAACCCAGGGCTTCATGCATACTAAGCATCCCCCAGTTTTAAAATCCAAAAGTAGGGAGGGAGACAAAGAAGAATGATGGAAGGGGTGAATTCAACTATGATATATTGTAAAAACTTTTGTAAATGTCACAATCTACTCTCAATACAGCAATAATTTAAAAAAATAAAAATTTTAAAACACTAATTTTAAAAATACAAGGAAAAAAAAATAGCTGGCTGCCAGTGGCTCATGCTTATAGTCCTATCTACTTGGGAGGCTGAGATAGAGAGGATCAGAGTTTGATGCCACCCCCTGCAAATAGTTTGTGAGACCCAATCTCCAAAATAACAAGAGCAAAATAGACTCTATTGCTTGTGGCTCAAGCAATAGAGTGCATAGAGTGCCTGCTTTGCAAGCATGAAGCCCCTAGTTCAAACCCCAGTCCCACCATAAAAAAAAAATCACTCCAGGTATTGCCAAGTAGCCCCTGATTGAGAACAACTGCTGTCTAAAATCTACTGTGTGCATATATTGTGTTTACTTTTCTCCTATCCCACTGATGATCACCTATTTCCAGTTTTGTTTGCTATAACCAGCAGTGCTACTGTGGACATATTGGACATGCATCCTGATGCACGGGATCATGAACTCACTCGGGCCTGTACCCAGACACAGAATGGCTCAGTCTGTCTGCAGTACACACAGCTTCAGCTGGACCAGATGAAGTCCAGCTGCTTTCCAAAGAAACGCTAATTCATACTCCCCAAGAGCAGGACCTGGGGTGTGCCTTGCCCATTCTTGCTAATTGGCCACTTGATATTGTCAAAGGTGATGAACTTCCTGCTCCTTCTGCCCTGCCCCAACCTGCCCCCACAGCCACCACTGCCAAACTGCATATTTGACTGGAGGTGTGGCTCAAGCAGTAGAGCACCTGCCTAGCAAGCTGAAGGCCCTGAGTTCAAACCCCAGTAGTGCCAAAAATAAATAAGTAAACAAACTGCCTATTTAGGGGTCCCAGTGCTTTAGGAAACAAAGGAGGATAGGAGAGCATAAGTTTGCTCACTTGTGACTTATTTGGAATGTTTGTGTTTATCAGATCAATTCTGTTACAGACGCTCAAATGCCATGCAACATGATCCATGCTGCTTATAAAAGTTACAGCATTTGCTTGGGTGATAAGTTCCAGGCCCCAGACACATGAACTTTGAGCCTGGCTGTTTCTCTGTGAGTATCAGCAGCTGCACCTTCTGCACTGGGCACCTATAGGCCACACCTATCCAGCCCCACAGCCTCTGGACACCCTGCATGTCAGGTCCTAGGCCCAAGGACTACAACCAGCAGTCTGCTCCACACCCACCACCCTGCCTGCTGCAGTGATCTGAGACCAAGCTCCTCTGGCACCTAAATATTTCATGCAGAGTGGAATGATAGTCGCAAAGACCTTAATTGTTAATGTGACTTCTGCTGGCTGCAGGTCCAGCCGCCCAGCCCCCTCCTGTGTGATATAGCAACAGTGATAACAGCAATTCCTCATGTACCCTCCAGGTCTTGTCGTGGCCTGCGCTAGATGAGGCTGGGCTGAAATGAAGTTGTCCCCTGACCCCAGCTGACCAGACAGAAGTGGTGACATAAGTAACATTAACAACCAGACTGTGAGGTCTGTTTTGCTCACCACCTTTCCCCAGTGCACACTTGGCAGAAAGCTTGGAAACTTAGTGTTTGTTGAATGAACAAATGATGGAGCAGGAAGCTGGGTTAAGTAGAAAAGCCCTGGACTTAGAGTCTGTGTCTCTGGCCTGACACCAGCAAAGTGACCCTAGGTAGTCACAGTCATACCTCCTCCCTGTGCCTGTAGATCTGCACCTGAACATGGAATCATTTCATCCTGCCTACAGGATGGGAGATACTCAAAGCATATGAAAAGGCAGGCTCAAACCCTAGGCCACACAGTGAAACAAATGGGTGTTGCCCTCCTGGGGAAGGGGCTGAGAGACCTGTGGATGCTCCAGAGCCTGTATTCCTGAGACCCCAGAAATCTAGGCAACAAGCGAGGCCTTCTCTCAAGAGCAGACTCATTCCATCTAGGCCTCGGCACCAGAACCACACCTGCAATGAAGCATCTTCATCTTAGCATCCTGATCACTCAGAGCCCCTGAGAACAAACCAGGGTCCCAAGAAGGCGCCTGGCCAGCCTCTCAAAACAAGGGCGAGGGGTCAGCCTGAAGGTTTCAGCCCTGGTCACTCCTTAGGATCAGCTGATTGTAAATGCTCAGGCTCCATCCAGACAATTCCTACAGAATATCTGGAACTGGAGATTCCAGCAGTTGGGGCTGGGAAGCTCTTGTTCGCTGGTACCAAGCTGAGCTGGAAGGAGGCACTGCCATTTCTATGGTGCATACTCCTCCCTGAGTTTCTGCATTTAGAGATCTTTCTCTAATGTTATCTAAATCCCCCTCCCCAACTCAAAATAATCCTCAAATGTGCTTCCTGTTGATAGGGAAGGGGACTAGGATTTGTGGAGTTTGCTGAAATGCTCACTTAAATTTTTGTCCCATTTCTAATAGAATAAAGTGAAAAGAAGTAATAAAGATATAACACCAAAAAAACTATCCAGAACTCGTGAATGCGAGGATCCCAATGAGAAGAATCATTACAGAGATGAAAAAAAGAACACCTTGGGCTCATTATTGTAAAATTTTAGGACACCAGGACTGAGGAGATTCTAAAAACGCTGAGTGAGAGAGACAGAGAGTTATATTCAAAGGATCAGGAATCAGAACACAGATTCTCAGGCAGCTCCAGAGGATGAAAGACCCTGAATATGATCCTCAGCACGCCGAGGAAAGTTATTTCAGTACCTGTGCAATCAGTGTGAGGGAGGAGTAAGACACTTTCATATTTTAAAAAATAGGCAAAAATTATCTCCCAGACATCCTTTCTCTAAAATTAGGAATTTGGCTGGGATGTAGTTCGTGGTAGAATGCTTACCTAGCATGAACAAGACCCTGGGTTTGATCCCCAACACACACATATACATAAAGAAATTAATTCAAGAGACAAGAAGACCTGAGATTCAGGAAGTGGGGATCCAGAGTGAGGGCTCTGCAGCCAGAAGCAACCAGGGCCAATGAACGAATGAAGGGACTGAGGTTCCAGGAAGACCTGCCTGGAAAGAGCACACTGATGGATACCCTGGGGCCTTGGCTGTCTGGAGAAAAATACCCCAGCTCTGTCAGAGAGTTTGGTGACAGGTCCAAAGAAAACAAAGCAACTCTAAACAAGGAGGCAATTAATTATTAATCACCAGGGTAAACCCAAAAGTCACCCAAGGAATGAAATCAGTCATAGGACAGACAGATCACGGCTCAGGAGGCCATGAAGTTTATATAGTACAACCTGTGAACAACACTGATTTAACTAACAATTGTGCTCTAGCAGCACTTAGAGGATAGGGGAGGGGATAGTGTGTGTGTGTTGGGGGGGACATACAAGCTGAAACCCCCCTCTTCCATAAGAGGAAGGCAGTCAGCAGGCACAAAAGGAAGAGTGTATTGTTTTCAAATGCAGATTCAAGTGCGGAAGAATGGAAAGTAGCTCTCTAGGAAGGAAACAGAATGCAGGGTGGAGGGAGAAGACACAGGGGACTTCTCTGTTGTTTTTTAAACAAATCTTATAGTTCATTTTTGAAACTCTGAGAACATCGTTTTAAATTAAAAAAACAAACAAAACCTGGCACTGGACTTCTCATTATTGACACTGGAAGCTAGAAGGCCACAGAGCAGTTGCCTTAAAAACATGAGGTGACTGTCAGTGACTCACACCCATAATCCTAACTACCCAAGAGGCAGAGATCAGGAGGATCACATTTCAAAGCCAGCTCCAGCAAATAGTGTGAGAGACCCTATCTTGAAAAAACCCATCACACACACAAAAAAAGAGCTGGTGGAGTGGTTCAAGGTGTAGGCCCTGAATTCAAATCCTAGGACCGAAAAAAAAAGAACAGGGAAAAAGATTTTCTGCCTGGTCTCTATGCCCCTAGAAAGGATCAGTCAAGTATGAGACTGAAATATAAGCGTTTTCAGAAATACAAGAACTTAATCTGGGTGCCAGTGGCTCACACCTGTAATCCTAGCTACTCAGGAGGCAGAGATCAGGAGGATCGCAGTTCAAAGCCAGCCTGGGAGAATAGTTTGACAAGACCCTATCTCGAAAAAGCCTTCACATAAAAGGGCTGGTGGAGTGGCTCAAGGTGAAGGCCCTGAGTTCAAGCCCCAGTACTGCAAAAAAAAAACCTCAAATAAATAGCTATGGCACCCCTTCCAGGAACCCATGCTGTCCCAAGGGTTGAGTTGAAAGCCACCAGGGAGCAGGGGACATCCAGGGGGAAGTCCTTCCTGGAGCACCAGCGAAGTGGTCCCAGAGGGTGAAAGGGGCAGTCTGGAAAAGCCCAGGTGAAAAAGGGGCTAAGATCAGATATGACAGTGTCAGAACATTTGACAAGACCATCACTAGGTTTAGAGTAGATCAGATAAAAAATCAAGAGACAAATTCCTTGCAAATAAAAAAAAAAAAGCATTAACTCGAGAGCATAAATGAACAAACAAAATTGTACAGGAAACTGACACCGAGCACTTCGTGACTTTCATAGACTAGCACACACCTCATCATGATAAACGCCCCTTGACCAGCTGCTAACTAAGAGAGAAAAAGCCCTCCATGGAGCCCATGGGTAGGGGTGCAGAGAGCTGAGTCTCATCTGCAGGTAGAGAAGGCCATAGAAATGCCTGGAATCAAAACATGAAGAAATAACTATGTAAACATCTTACTCAGAAATGTGGAGGCCAAAACCAGCAAGAACAAGCAAATGTGGAAATCAGTTGTCCATAGCAGTAGGAAAAGGGAAGAATTCCCTTGTAGAAATGTAGCATTATTTGATTTTTTTTTAATCATTTTTTTTATTTTGTTTTGTTTTGTTTTTTGTGGTGGTGGTACTGGGGTTTGAACCCAGGGCTTTACAACTGCTAGGCAGATGCTCCACCACTTAAGCCACTCCACCAGCCTTTCATGCATTATTTTGTTTACCTTAAAAATGTAAGTTATTGCCAGGTGCCAGTGCCTCCTGTAATCCTAACTACTTGAGAGGCTGAGATCAGGAGGATTACAGTTTGAGGCCAGTCTGGGCAAATAGTTTTCAAGACCTACCTAGCAAGTGTGAGGCCCTGAGTTCAAATCCTAATCCCAACCAAAAACAAACAAACAAAAAAAATAGTTTGCAAGACCCCATCTCTAAATAACCCAAGCAAAATGAATTGAAGTCCTGGTTCAAGCAGTAGAGTACCTGTTTTGCAAGCATGAAGCCCTGAGTCCAAGCCCTAGTCTCACAAATAAAAAGCATACACACACACACACTCACCTAGCATGTGTAGGCCCTGGGTTTGGTTCCCAACATCCCACAGCACCCAAAAAAATGTAGCTAACTAGTCATCTAATTTATTTAAATAATAATAAAAAACACGAAAACCTAACTCTGGACCACAGTACGTGAACAAATGAGGAAGACCAGGGATGTACCCCAATGGAAATTTCTAGACCTGACCCTCATCAGGACTCCAGGCCTCCCTACTGGAGGGGGCACCCACCTGGTCAGCTCCTGGTTTTCCCAGCCATTTCCTTAGCAAAGCACTCTGAGCTGTTTCTTCCTCCCATTCTCCCACCAAGCGTGAGGGGGTAGGAATTATGACCCTGTTGCCTACAGAAGCTGAGGCTCAGGTGTGTATTTGAGGAACTGTGGCATGTCCCTCTCCTGGCTGGTAAGACAGATGGAGGACCCACCCCGAGAGCAAGGCCACAGCGGGGCCAGAGCTGGAATCACTCCTCCTGGTCCAGAGGCAGGACTCCCACCCGTTCATTTGACTGTACAGTTTATTTTTAATAATATTTTATCTCAATCCTGCCCTCGGTGTCTTGTCAGAAGCATCTTGACAAGCAGATGGAGTGCCCAGTGGATGAGGTACCACTATTACTGAAGAGGAAGGGCTGGCACCAGCTGGGGCTACTCAAGGATGTGACGTCCTAGGGTCCCCAGACTGCCTGATAAACACACAGAAGGTCTACCAGGGCTGAGAAGCAGTTCCTTGGGTCACTTCCTCAGGTAACACTCAAGAGACGCTGAGTCCCAGTAGGAAGGGACCTGTCCCAGGAGGGAAAGGCCCAGCTTCTCCATGGATGCTACATTTCCATCTACTCTTTACCTCATGGTAACCAGGAGAGGTACATGGGTCTGGCTTTGAAATCCCTTCTGTAGCTTGGTGTCCACACCTCCAGCCCATTGTATACAACTATCCATTCAATGAACCCTTCAGCATCACTGAAGGGAAGGGGAAAGAGGGGACCTAATGGCTCTAGCAGGCCTTTGCCTAACCTTTCCTTCTTTCTGGAAGATTCACTGAAACTCAATTCAGCTGCTTCCTTGAGGTGCCTTCTGTCCAAGGTTCCCTTCTAACACTGGGACCAGTATGAACAAAGGAGCAGGGGCCCAGACACTCCAAAAAACCTGGTCTTGGAGACCCAGATAGGACAGGAAAGGAAGGCTCCCCTCCAACACTCTCCCAACCCCCAGCAGCAGACTGGCTGAGCAGGGGATGTGGTGGCAAAGATCTAGAAGAAACATCATATCCAGCTTTGCACAGCTCCTGGGTAATGGAATGTCCTCAAGGCTGCTTGTGTTGCTTGGGGATAGGGAGGGAGACCAGGACCATGTAATTGATGGCAATGTCTCACCCCCCAGCATGAGGACAAGCTCATTTCCGTGACCTCACTGTCCCTCCCGACTCAGGTGTCAGGTTGATTTTATAGTACTAAGACTCAGGGTTTAAATACACAGTTCCTGGAAGTTGCCTAGGGTTCCTCACAACTGTAGATGATAAGAATCAGGTGGGCACTTGTTAGCCAGGTCCCCTATGTACCAGTGCCAGGGTGGGGGGAGGCTAGGATCATGGTGTGAAGAAGCCAGGACCCAGGATCCTAACCCACATCTTCTTCCTGGGTCCTACTTCCCTACCCCTGCTGCTGGGCACGGGATTGTTTCTAGGGCTGAACGATTATAAGCAGCTCCTATGGGGACATGTTTGTGCACAGCTTTGTTTTCCTGTTGGACTGTTTCCTTGGGACTGCTTCCCAGAAGAGGGATTCCTGAGTAGCCCTGCTGTCTTCCCACTCTTGATTGCACCCCAGGATCCGGTCTTTCCACAGCCTCAAGGAGGAACAGCAGCTGACAAATCCCACCTGGCACTTCCGGAGGAAAATGACAGACCTGACCCTTCCTGTAAGAGCTAATTACTGTCCACAGCTATCAATGAGGACCCAGGTGACTCAGTGCCGTCTTCCTGGGGCCTGCCTGGATTGCTCAGCCAACTGGTGAAGGATTTTCCTCTATGGCGGTCATAGGAAATAAGAATTCTACCCTCAGCTTCCTAGGGGGAAAGGGCTGTTAGCAGCTTTGGGGAAGCCCACAAAGGAGGCCTTAGACCCAGGAGCAGAAACCCCTCCATCCTACCAGACAGCAAAGGGTTTCTGGCTTCTGCCCCTGACCTGCTGGACAGGAATGGCTGGCTGGGAATCAGTGAGCCCCCTGCTTGAACTGAGCTTCCTGCAGGGAGGGCTCCCCACCCTTTCCCCGGGTCAGGGTCCCTAGTTAGATCCCTGGACTGGGAGGCATGGGGGAGGGGTGCTCAGGCTCCTCTCCAAAATAACCACCTCCTCTACTCCATGGGTGGGACAGAAGTCAACTCCTCCAGCTACCCCTAAAATCTGCCTTTGGATGTCTTCCCCAGGAAGCAGTAAGGGAAGTCACCTTGGCAGGTACTGACCCCAGATCTTCAAAAGAAGGCAGGGGGACTCAGTGTTCCTGGGCCCTGGGCAGCACTGCCTGAGCACAAGTGTCTCCTTCTGCCTGCTGGGGTGGCTGGGCCAGGCCTCTGGGCAAAATCCAATATGGGAGCCATCTCTCCAGGTCCCATCTATAGAGCACTGTGGACCTGCCCCTCTGGGAACACCATCTAATAGGAACCACCAAGAGACAGAGTATAAGGCTAGCCTCTGGGGTTCAGCGGGTCCCACAGAGTCAGCCCCAGCATGCTTTCCCCATGAGACTGGATTTTTTTTTTTTTTTTTTTTTTGTGGTACTGAGCCTTGAACTAGGGCCTTCACCTTAAGCCACAGCACCAGTTCTAGTTTTGTGAAGGGTGTTTCAAGATAGGGTCTTACTGAACTATTTGCCCAGTCAGGCTTTGAACCATGATCCTCCTGATTTCTGCCTCCTGAGTAGCTAGAATTACAGGTGTCAGTCAGCAGTGCCCGGCAAGACTGTTTTTTTTGAAGGTAGACCCAGTGTCTGCTCAGCCAAGGGCCCAAGGTGTGAGTCCGCTGTCCCCATAAGTGAACAAGCAAAGGCAATGTGGCCATCTCACAAGGGATAAGGGAGGGCTCACTGTGAAGGGTGTTCCACGGGGAAAAGTGTCCACCTTAGGCCACTACTTAATATTTACCCTGCTCTGTGGGTTCTGCTCACTTTGCAGCTGAGGAAACAGGCATGGGGGCTAATACAGCTTGCCTGGAGATCTGAAGGTAGCTGACTCCATGAGGCATCATTATTTATTAAGTGCCTGCTGTAAGCCAGGCCTCTTTCCTTCCTGAGTCTGCCCTTGACCAGTTCTACCAGCCACTGATTGTGATCCATTCTAGGCACAGATGGCTGCCTTTATCCCCTGTGGAAGGAGACAACCTTCACACCCCACCCAAAGCTACAGTCCACCTGGAGATGGTCCTGCCTGGTCTCAAGGTAGCTGCAATTACATAGGGCAGGATAGGGGGAGTCTTTTATGTGGGAGAGGCCAGTCTAGCTGCTGTGAGCCCTCAGAAGCCTTCCAGGCATTGCTGGGCTCTGTCCTGGTGCAAGGACACTGGTTGTCTCTTCAAAGGACTCTCTTTGCCATGACACTCAATGATCTTTGGGCATCTATCCAGGGCCCACTGATCACAGATTTTTAGAGAACTTTCTGTGGCAGGCCTCTTCCCTCAGTGTCTCAGGAGATTCACTTTTTAAAGACAATATGGAAGGGGAAAAAAAAAAAAAAACTTTCAAATAACTTGTCAGTTTGTGTAACTGACCTTTGGCACCTGAATGCAGGTTATTCTTGCTCTCCCTGTTCAGTTCCCTTTCTGTTTGTTTCAGTCTCTTGTTCCATCTGCCAAGGTTCCTGGAAATGTAATTGTTTATGGGGTGTTGCCATTGGCACATGTGATAAGCAGGCTGCAGTGACTTCATCCAGACTCGTGACTGAAATGGGCAGGGACCTGTGGCCCACCCTTGGAGCCTCTCCTACCTAGTCTACCTGATCTGCAAAGAATATCCTCTGGATTACTATGTCCAGGGAGTTGTGGCCTCCCCGAATTGTCCACATTTTCCATTTTGTCCAAAGAACAGTGTGAAGAGCCTATTAGATAACTGCTATCTGTCACGTCTCTGTGCCTTTGCCGATGGTGCATACACTCTGTCCTTCTTCCACACCTGGTAGACTCCATTGCCAGATCACAGATTGGCAAAGTCCTTCTCTGTACCCCTTTCCAATCTGTCAGCTCCCACAGGTTCCTACCTGTGGGAAAGAAACAAAGCCAGCGGCTCAAGCCTGGAATCCTCAAGAGGAAGAGATCAGGAGGATTGTGTTCAAAGCCAGCCCAGGCAAATAGTTCGGGAGAATCTATCTTGAAAAAAACCCATGACAAAAAGGGCTGGTGGAGTGGTTCAAGCTGTATGCCCTGAGTTCAAACAAACCCCAGTACTGCAAAAAAAAAAAAGAAGAAGAAGAAAAGAAATGATGAGCTGGAGGCATAGTCACGGCTCAAGCATAGGGTGCCTGGCTAGCCAGCGAATCCCTGAGTTCAAACCCCAGTACCACCAGGGAAAAAAAGATGCATTAAGAAGCAATGATTTGTCTGGGGGTGTAGTTCAGCTATAGAGCATTTGCCTAGCAGGTGCAAGGCCCTGGGTTCAATCCCCAGCACTGCAAGCAAGCAAAACAAAACAAAAAGTGAAAGAAAATGATTCTATGACACTTGTGAGGAAGGTTTGTTTTGCACAATGAGGGAGGCTTTGTTCAGGACCATGACGATAGTATAGGGACCACGGCAACAAGGTCTTACAGTGGGGGGAGAGATGCTATAACTCCAAACACAGCATAGGCAAGTGGAAGTGTATATCCCGGAAGAAAGATGGTGGTCAATGGATAGAAAATTACCAAGAGGCAATATGGTGGGGTGGGGCAGTGGGGCGGTGGGGGGGGGGGTTCTGGCTAAACTGACCCAACAGGATTGTTGCTGAAGACAGGTATTGTGGAGGATGAGCAGCCAATCAGATGGGGAGGGCAGTTGGGCATGGAGGATGGGGGTGATTGTTCTTGCTAAGCTGAAAAAGCAGGTTCTTTGCTAAGACTGGATTTCATAAGGACATGCCCAGATGAGCCTAGCAAAAGATTAAAGGCTGATTAAAATTTGGCCAAGCAAAGAATCTTCATCAATGAGATTGGTCCCTGTCCTCAAATTTTCAGTCTAGCCAGGAGTGAAGGAGGAGAAAGCAAGAGTGCCACAAACAAGGCCAATGTGCCAAGGGAACTACTGGGGTCTGGGGGGTGCAGGAAATGATTCCAACTGGGAGTTTGGAGGGTTTCCCTATGGATAGCTGAGCCTGAAGGGGGTGGGGAGCTGAGGAAAGGCATGAAGAAGAGAGCCCAGCTTGGGTATGCTCTGTCAGCACTGGCTTTTATCATTTTAATGATGGTGTGATTTAATAGGGGTGTAATGACCACAACCATGGAGCAGCCTTACTCTGCATTTCTTTGAATGTCCATTACCCTTTAAGGTTGGCTCTAAGGGAACCACAATTCCTCAGGGCAAGAGTCCAGGGAAATTATTGCCCTTCAAATTGAGATTATGAAATGAGCTCAGCCCAGAAGAATTTGGGTGATCTTGGGGAAGCGTGCATTTGAGGTGATGGAAGTGGGAGGGACACAAAGCTTGGAGGGGAAGGAGGGCAGAAAATCCAGGCACACAACAGGAGGTGTCCACTTCCCTGGGGCAACTGCTTCTAAGATCTACCTACAGAGAGAGAGCTTTTCCAATTGCTCTGTCTGGCCCAACGTGCTCCTAGAATTCCGATACCCATGACCCTTCTAGAGACAGGACCCTCTATTAAAATGTAAGATTTCATGTGGGAGAAAGAACACTTTGCTTTACACTGAGGGAAAAGAAGGGGAAATGTACTTGAATGGAGGACCTACTTCATGCCAGACCTCTCATGAGGTCTTCAAATGCACAGGCAGCCTGACCTGGGCAGGAGCTTCCAGTCCTGCAGGTGACAGAGTGTAAACTCAGCAGGCCAGAGATTGCCAAGAGCTGGACAGAGCCAGGACTGGAACCAGAGCTGACACCGTCCCCTCACTGTGCCCTGGCACATGGTCACTCCTCGACTTGTGGCTGCCTGGAACCTGACATGAGATAATGCCAGGGTTCTGGGGGCACTGGGACCCTCCTCCAGCTAGCTGTGTGGCCTCTCATCACAGATGAGCACCTGCTCCAGAGGCGGGGAGGAACAGCTAGAAATACGCAAACTCAGTTACCTAGTATCCAGACCTGGGCTCAGGAAAGGACAAGTTTGTATATTCTTGTCCATGCCAGCTCAGTCATGTTTTAGAATTTATAACCCCAGCTCCCTTCTGAGGGACACTCCTGCCCCTTAAGCAGGAGTGGGAACTAGCTCGCCTTCCCCATACTACCATCCTGGAATCTGAAGGAAGAAGGCATTTGGTAGCCAGAGCAGTGGGCCTAGCCTGTGAGTTTGTTCATGGGAACTGGTGGTCTCTACAGACCACTACTACTGACTCCCTCAATCTCTTCCTGCCCTGACCGCCTCATCCCCCACCCCAGTTCATCCCACTCAGCAGTCAAATTCAGAATCCCTGGTTGAATCTATGCCCCTCTCGCAGTCCAGAGGTAGACTTCTTGCCTGTGTGCCCCTCAGCCACCCCATCTGTAATGGGGGCATGCATCAGGTCCCATCTTGACAGAGGGCTGACTAGAGAAATAACTAGTGCCCGACCTGGTGAAAATTGCAGGGTGCCACGAGGAGGAAGCAGGTCAGCTACCAGTCAGGTGCTATCATCACAGGAAATGAAAATGCTTGCCTGCTATGATGGGCAAGTGGTGTGGCCACAGGAACTTGTAATTGTAGGTTCCCTCAGTTGCTGCCTTCCCGGGCAGCAGCTCCATCTGCCCCAGGCTCTGTCCGAGGCTCTGCTCCAGGCTGGCTGGTCAGGACTCTGCCTGGGTTCTGCCTCCTGCCTCTCAGCTACCTCATCCCACTCTGCAGAGGAGGAAACGGAGGGACAGGAAGGTCAAGTCACTAGCCTAAGATCCCACAATCCAAGGGACATGAAGTCGGGATTGTCTGACATAGGGTCTTGTCCCTTGCCAGCCATGGTCACTGCAGTCATCACTCTAGAATGTCAAGAATAGTTATCGTAACTAGTATTATTGAGGGTTGTTCTCACAGTAGGCGGGTCTGGGTATTTGTGGCTTTGGGGCCTGGTACCTAGCTGTGCCAGAAAATAGACAGGGTCTTGTCCCAACCTACACCAGGCCCATGCTGATGACATGAGTCTGCAGCCTTGGTCAGTAGTATGGGGGCTTCACCCACACTCCATCAGATACTGGGCACTGTGGCCTGTCCAGTACCCATCACCCTACATGTGTTTGCTGATAAATACATTGGTAATTTGTGAATGTGACCATCTAGCTAGAGATACTCAGTGCTTTTAGAAAACAACCCCATTCCATGCAAGCCATGCATCCCAGCTCCAAAAGGCAGCGATCCTGCTGGTTAAGAGCAGAGACCTTGGACCAAAGCCCAGGGCTGCTGCCCACTCCTTGTGTGATTTGGGCAAGTGACTTTTCCTGTTGCTTGGCTTTCTCATCTGCACAACTCTGCAGAATTCGTGAGCTGGGCTGCTGAGGAGTCCACATCTGTGCTCAACACTGTCTACACCATTATCCCTCCAGGTGCGGACAGCCTCACCTGAACAGTCTGTCCTGATACTGGAGGAAAATGGACTTACTGAGAAGTAATTATAGACTGACTGTTTAAGTGCTTTGCCATGGGAATGTTTACCTGCCAACTGGGACCACAGGAAAGAGATGGAAACTACTCAAGACCCATTCCCAGCTTCTGGGATTCTGTCCTCTAGCTACCCCTCAATGCACTTGGAACTCAAGGCTGCAGCCTCAAGATCAGGAATTTCAGTGCCCAGGCCTTGTGCCCTGGGCTCCCAGTAGGATGGGCATCTGACATACAGGCTGCCCAAAAGGTACGGCTCTGTGGGCATAAGGCAGAAAAGGACCAGTCCCTCTCCCTCTTCTCTGAGGCAGAATTCTGGGTATTGGGCCAGGACTCTCTTTCTCTCCCATGCCTCTGCCTTGCATGTTCCTGGGCCTAAGTAACACAAAGCTGGAAATTGTTTGGAAATACTTCTCTTGACCCATCTTTGAGTCTCAGGTGCAAACGGTGCCCAGCTCAGGCCTGCCTTCTGGAACCAGGTGGGTTTTTATTTGTTTATTTGTTTTGGTAGCCCTGGGGTTTGAACTCAGGGCCTCACGCTTCCTAAGCAGGTGCTCTTACTGTTTGAACAACTCTGCCCATCCCTCCCCCGCTCTGTATGTGTGTGTGTATGTGTGTGTGTGATGGGTTTTTTTCAAGATAGGGTCTTGTGAACTACTTGCCCAGGGCTGGCTTTGAACTGTGATCCTCCTGATCTCTGCCTCCTGAGTACCTAGGATTACAGGCATGAGCCACTGTGCCAGACTCAGGGTCTGTTCTTGTGAGAATATTGAGGCACTGAGGGAGACAGTGATCTGTCACTAGCTCAGGATAGAAAGAGTACAGGGACTGTGAGGGGCTTGGAGCAAGCATATAACAGGATAATTGGGCCTCAGTGTGTCAGAGCCCAGAGTCAGAACTCTTAGTCGTGATGCTATACCAAATCATTTCATCCACCCATCCATCCATCCATCTACCCACTCATCCACCTATCCCTCCATCCATCCATCCTTCTTCCATTCATCCAGTCATTCAGACATGGGATGGTGTAATCAGTAAGAGCATGGAATGCAGGCTGGGCCGGATTCAAATCCAGGCTCCACCATTTACTCCTAGCCATGCAATGGGAAGCCTGCTACTTCACCTCTCTGCCCTCCTTCCCTAACTACAAAGTGAGGCTCACAACATCTGTGACTCCAGGTTGAATGGGGGTTAAATGAGATATTGCAGGGTAGGAAGGAAAGGCATCTGTCTGAAAGTGAGGGCACGATAGATGGATGGTGTTTGCATTCTGCCATTCAGTACCCATCCTTATGGATGCCAACTTCCGTGCCAGGCACCAAGGTAGCAGAGCTGAGTGAGGAGAGGTCCCAGACCTTACTTGAGTTAGAGAGACAGGACTGGAGAATCACTCATCAGGGTATGGTAGAATACATGCTGAAGAGGAGCAGTCCAGGGAGCTGGATGTCTGCAAGAGATGGGGAGGTGTTATAGGGTGAGCTGGGCCTGTCAGAGAACACACTGAGTAGGGGGACATTGGCATTGGAACTGGCCTTCAGAGCTGGAAAGGAAGTCACAGGCCAAGAAGGAGCCACCAAGGGAACCCAAGCAGAGGCAGCAATCTGATGCCTGGAAGAAGAGTAACATAATTGGAGACAGGTGAGTGGCAGAGTGGGGGGTCCTTAAGGTCAGGATGGGCTGTGGGGAGGAGGCAGGAAAGGCCCCAGGCTGCCTATGCAGCCTGGCAGCCCCTGGTTGATTCAGTGGGCAACAGGAGGGGAGGCTGAATGCAGATTTGGGAGTCCTAGAAGAGTTTGGGTTGGGATATAGCAAGGCATCAAGGAGGATTTGTGATTGGCCAAGTAACCAGTGCTGGGGCAAGGACTGAGGCCCAGAGAGAGCCCAGAGGTCCTTCAGAGAGTGTTGCCGAAGCAGATGGAGCCCAAGTCTCCAGGTGGAGCAGTGAAGGGCCCCAGGCCTGAGGTACAGGACCAGATGGGGAGGTGGGCCATGGCCTGTGGGGGACATAGTGTCCTCTGAATGAGACAACAAAGATTGAGGAGAACAACTTTTTAGGAGATGTAAGTAGAGTACAGAGGACTCCAGATTCTTGCCCCTAAACTCCTGGACCCCCTTCCTCTTGCTTGCTGCTCCTGAAATTGCACTGTCTAGTGGGTCTCTTCTAACTTCCTATGTGGCCTCAGCTAGCTCGGTCCCTCTCTCTGGGCTCAGTTCCTCTGTGGGTTCATGAGTTAGCATGCTGGCCCTGCCACTGTGGAAAATGGTGAGAGGATAAAGGATCAGCAAGTGTTTCTGGACCTGGAGTCCTAGCCCAGGAGCTTCCCTCTTCCCCTCCCTCCCTCAGAGAAGCCCCTCTCATGTTCTGGTCAGCTCAGAGCTGCGGGGTGGCCACTAGCAAGACCAGATGGTGCCAAGGCGCCCTCTGGTGGCTTGAGGAGTTGCTGCAGCCACAGGAGCCCAGGCCTGTTCCCTCCCTAGCATCCCAGGACACAGGGCCTTTCTTGGGCACTTTGCTGGGTGCCAGCTCAGGAAAGCACTGTCTCCCAGCAGCCTTCCGGGGACATTGCTCCACTTTATATATGTGGCCACCTGGAGGGGACTGTGCCACTCATTGTTCTGTGAGATAAGCCAGGAACAGACAAAAATAAAAAATAATACAAATATGGATTTATTTTTTAAAAATAGAGTGATTATGTTGGAGCATGCACGGACTCTCTGGAAGATTACACAAGAGACTGGCATCACCCAGGGTTTTTCCAGGAGGGTTGCTGATAGTGGGGAAGAGGTAGGGCACAGGGAGGGAAAAACCCACTTTTCCTGGATTTGGTTTTAAGCTTTTTGATTTTGAACTATATATAAGTATTACCTGTATGTAAAAGTATCTTAAAGATTTCAAATACTCACAGACTCAGTGACCAAAGGAACTTGGAAGTGTCTGAATTTCCAATTATAGCAGAGCTAACAGGAGACTGCTCAGTGACCTTCCTGCCTCCAGTGACCAGTGCTTACTCCTTAACCAACCAGTCCCAGCCTGGACAGTCCCTCTCTCCATGGGCTGCAGAACATCTCCCTGCTTCCCACTCTCTTTCTTGGGAATCTGTAGGATATCAAGTGTTAACTGACTGCCCGCTAGGCTCCGCGTCTCAGCATTGGGCTGGATTCTGAGGCCACTTGGTACAGTCCTTCAAAAGTGCAGGGATCACCCCCATGGCATAGCAAGCAGGCCATTGTTTGTGACAACACAGAGGAAACCCTATAGCCCAAAGCCCCTGGTCCTTTCATGGTACCCATATGTCTATCAGGTGGTATCATCTTGCTCCACTTCCTTCTGTTCAGCTTTGCAGAAATGCCATGGCAACAGGGAGCTTGAGCCCCTGGGCTGGGATGTTCTGCATCCAGTGCTCTGCCTGGGTATCAGCCAGCCGAGATTCCAGCTCCATCTCCCTAAGCCTCAGTTTCCTCCTTATAAAACTGGCCTTTCTGTGAGGCCAAGCAAGATGCTGGTGAAGGGTACCGAGAGGCGTGGAAAAGAGAAGGGAGGAAATCGAGAAGGGTCCATATCCCTGGATCTCTGCCTCCATGCTCACACAGTGTTTTTCCCGTTCCAGTGCAGACAAGGGTTTGAAACTAAATGTAACCCTTTAAATCTCTGTTGTGGAATATTAGCTTGTCTCTGCAGCCCAGTACAGTCCTTTGGAAGCCTGACTCAGACACAACTCCTCTCCCTCCAGCCTTAATGTAGGTCTTCCAAAATTCACATTATGAACACATTTTTGTGACTTTTGGTTTAGGTATGGGAGGCAAGGAAGAAGTGGAGAGAAGCTGGCTGGGATTTGGACCTGTCTGGAGTGGGCAGACCTGATGGACATCATGAGGGACTCAGCAGTCTCCCAGGGGTTGGAGGGGCACACTGAAGGGACAGAAGCCCAGCAATGGCCGAGTGCACAGCGTTCAAGATGCTTCTTCACCAGCCCCCACTGAGCTGTGGTTAAGTCCAGGCTGGGGATAAGGAAGACTTGCGACATGTCACAGCCTGGTGTGGCACCACCCCAAACCTTCCTTGTCTCAGAGGCAGCCAGGGGAAACCTGCTGGCAGACATGGTAGGGACACCCAAGGGAGAGTGTGTGATATCTGGCAGATCTACAAAGGATCTGAGTCGTCCTGTTTGTATAACACCCTGCTCTGGGAACTCCAGAGCCATGTCACAGCCAATAGAGTGTAAGTTGTGTGACTTGGAAGGGATGAGCCAGGTCTGGGGTAAGTCAGGAGCTCCCTGAAGCCTAGATAGGGTGCAGATAACATTTGGGGACTACACAGGGATGGGTCCCCATCCCTGGAGAAGAGCAGGCAAACTTGCCCAGCTGGGTTAACTGTCTGACTTACCACATCTGGGGTTATCAGTGGGGGAAGGCCGTCTCCATGGACCCCATCTCCTATCCTCCCCTCCAGGCCTCCATCCTTGCTGGAGGAGGAGGAGGAGGGGAGCAGTGGCTCTGAAGCAGGCTAAAATTAGGGAAAGTTCGGGACTTATAGAAAAATATTACATCTCAGATTGACCATGCTTTGACTCAGGGACCACCCTCACCTAGTGGGAACCACCCACGCCCCTCCCCACTCATTGATTATTGGATGGGAATCACCTGGTTCCTCCTTTCCCATAGATTAGCGTAAATTTTAAAAGTACCTGGAGAAGAGATGCATGCTCTCTGCTTCCAGATTCCACCTGCGCCCACCAGGCTCCCTTTGTAATTCCCTCCCTAACTTTTAATAAGCTCCCTTTACACCCACGTGTCCTGCCATGGATTCTTCCCGGAGGGACACAAAGAATTTGGAAGTGTTCTAATCACAGACTCCACCCTGCCGCCAACAGCTCCACATTCCCATCCGTAAAATGGCAGCCTACTTTCCAGCACTGATGCCCATGTGCTAGGATTTTCTCCAAAACTTTGGTTTTGAAACAAGCACTCTGCTATTTAGTTTGGAATTTTCCACAACTCCCAGACGGGGTTGGAAAACCCCGGGTGTGTGAGAAGACCGCTGGGGCTGGAGTCAGGGCTGATTCTGGTGCAGGTCTGTGGTTCAGGGACACAGAGGATTCTGGCAAGACAAGAGCAATGCTGGCACTTCCTTTTCTTGGGACCCAGGGTGAAGAAAGGAGCCTCTGGTGGCCCTTCCCTGAAGTCAGGCGTTCTCCGAGGCCCCAGGGGGACTGAGCTCAGTGCGCAAACACATCTCCTCCAGGGCTCTGAGCAGGGAGAGCACTTGTATATGCAAAAGCCTCTAGGGGTCTGGGGGTAGAGGTGCTGGTGGTGTGAGAGCATAGCTCATCCTCACCCATCAGGGTGACACTGCTGTTCCTTAATACAAAGAAGAAGTAGTGATGTGAAGGCTCTAACTTAGACATAGGCCAGAACAGTGTTACTAGGTGAGCTGGGGGAAAAAAAGTCCTACTGCAGCAAATCGATGAACTTGGGGTAAAATGGCTGCAGGACTCTTCAGGGCCTTTAAACAGGCACAGCTTTGTTTTAAATCTCCAGGAAAGCTTGGCATGTGGTGTTTCCTCACTTATCTGACCATGCAGCCCCAGCTCCTGTGGAGAACACTGAGAAATTATATTCTACAAAACAAAGAGTGGGAAATGTTGGAAGAGACAATTTGAAGTCTAGTCTCCCAGACATCTGTGGTGCAGATAAAGAAACTGAAGCTCGGGAGGGACTTCTTGGTGTTGAGCCTTAAATTTAAAACATCGTGCAGTGTAGAACCCAAGACTGTGTGGCTATCCCAGAGTGAAGCCAGTCCTGTCTTCATGGTCTCCCTCTTCACATGCCCCTAGTAGCACCAGCTTACCAGCCACCATGCAAATAGGGCTCCCAGTTCCAGCTGGCTGGTGTTAATATTCTGCCACTGTCACTCTGTGGGCCAGTTCCCAGCACTGCAAGCTGGGGAAGCAGCTGGAGGGAGTCCAAGCCCCGGAGTCCACCCATCTCCGGGAGACAGGAGGGAGCCAAGGCCAGTTGTGTGCTCCTGGTTAGACTGACTGTCTCTCCAAAGCCAGGGGACCATGTGCACACAGCGGTTGCTGCTCAGCTGGAATCATCCTCCTGGCCACAGGATGATGCCTGGGAGAGGCCAGCCTGCTGGAAGCACGTTGAAGGAGAAGACAGGAAAGGTGACAGGCCAGCTTTCCACCATAGGGCTGCTTTTCATTAGTTTCTTTTTATTGATTGATTTTCAAATTTTCTCTAACAGGGAACTTGTGACATAAACAGAATAGAAGGGCCATCATGGACCCCAGTTTCCTAGTACCTGTTTCACCTGTTATCAACTCCACACCAATCTTGTATCCCTACCATCATCCAGGGTTAATTTGGAAGCAGGTCCCCATTGGGGTCTTCAGATGGTGACACAGAAGGATCTAGTGGCTTGGGGGTGGGATGATCACTGTGCTAAAGGTAGAGTTAGGGCTGGGGGATTGGGAGAAGGTTTGGTGTAAGGTGAAAGCATCCCAAAGGTCCAGATAGGATAGCCCCATGGAAAACCAGCTGAAAGGGTAGGGGAGGCTCCCAGGAAAGGGTAGGGGAGGCTCCCAGGAAAGGAAACTGTTCCTGAGCTGGGCTTCTCTTTGTCTGAGCCTCAGTTTCCCTGCCTAGGCCATCAGAGGATGAACCTGGTCTCTGTGGCTCCCCCTCTCAGAACACCTTTTGTTCTGTAATTAATTGGCAGAAGGCTTCCCCATCTCCCCTCAACTCTCCTGCTGGGATGTCCATGTCATTTATTCATTTATTTCCTCTACTGCAAGGGGCCACACACAACCCATAGAAACAAGGCAGCCCAGGCTCTGCAACCTAGAAGGGACTCTGGGAGCCAGCAAGAGCACATGTGCCCTGCTGGGGGGAGCCTACGTAACTCTGACCTCTGGAGGCAAGGTCGGCTGGACCATAGCCTAGGGTTTCTCTTTCAAATTAATCACCCATAGATACATGCATTTTCATGCAAAGGTGCTTTTGATAAGGCTGACAGTGAAGTAGCCCTACTGTGTGTGGGTGTGTGTTGGTCACAAAGTCTAGCCAGAGCACAGTCCTGGAAGTCAGGAGTCCACCCCTGCCACCGGCTCCACTGGGCCCTGGATTCAAAGTCTGACTCCATCTTTTGACCCCATTATGACTTACTGCTGTTAACTCTGTATGCCTCAGTTTCTCTTTCTGCATATAATGGGGAAACATTGGCAACACAGGCTGCCTCTATGGAGCAGGGGAAGGGACATCATGGGGGCTGCAGAATATCAGTGAGACCCCTGGAGAGTCAGAAAGAACTGGGGATCCCCCAAAAGTCCTGCAGGCACACAGATGGTGATGGGGCAGCCTCTGCAGAGAGGACAATTTCCTGGTCCTTGTGGCTCCACTGAGACCTGGCACAAGCCAGCTCCTGTGAGCAGTTGTGATGGTGTGAATCCTGGCCCAGGTGACCCAGGCAAAGTCCTGGCATCACTTTGGGAGACACTCACCTCTGCTTTCCATCTTTATTTTTGTTTTTTTCCAAGATTGAAATAAAAAAATATATAGTTATTTTGAAGAAACCAGTAGATTGGCAGGCAGGCAGATCCTCAAGGGAGGTCTGGACTGATTTTCCATGATTTGTTAGCCAGATCTAAAGCAAGTGTCCCTGTGTGTACAGTGGTGTTCCAGGCAGCAGGGAGGTCCAGGGTCCTCACCTGCACAGAGGTGTTTGTCTCTCAAACACCACTGGATAGAGGGGCTGGAAGCAAGCTCCCAAAAGAAAAGTTCATCAGGAGAACATTAATCAAACCTTTTTTGTTTTGTTTTGTTTTTTTGTTTTTTGAACTCAGGCCTCACACTTGCTAGACATATGCTCTACTACTTGAACTATGCTCCCAGCTAAGTGAAGTTTAAGAACACCCCAGGTGTGGTCTGGGAGCATGGCTCAAGTGGTGGTAGAGCACCTGCCTTGCAAGCACAAGGCCCTGAGTTCAAAACCCAGTACTACCAAAAAAAAAAAAAAACCATGCCGGGGGGCATTCTGTGTTCTTGTGGCACTTGGAAGATTCCAGAGACTCCCCTTGGGTCAGAAGAAAGGGTCATGAGGCTTATGAGCAGGCAACAGGGCTGCAGCCAGCTGCATCTGACAGCTCCCATTTATTGGGTCTATTCTATGTGCCAAGCATTCTTCTAATGCCTCATTTACTATTCCCACTGCAGATGAGCAAACCAAGGCTCAGAGAGGTTAAGTGACCTGTGTAAAGCTGCACAGTTAGTAAGATGCAGAACCAGGACTCAAACCCAGGGCTCTTAAATATTAAAACATTACCTCTCACTGTGTGGCGCAAGGTACCTCATGTTTTTAATACCAATTTGGACGTCTGACGTGAGTGTGGTTGACTGTTACCATTGGTGAAGTCTGGAGATGTGTACTTGGGAGTTCCTTCCTCTGTTCTTGGTAATTTTCCGTAGGTGTGAAATGTTTACGAAAGCCCTTGAGTTCTGGTCTGAGGTCTCTGCTGGCCGCAGGCCCCTGGCTGGCCTGGATCCACCTGGCACAGGAAGTCTGCTGCCAGGTAGTGGAGTAATTGTCACCTCACCCCCTAGCTGGCTCTCAGCACATTCTCCTACTGGGGCCCAGAGTGGCCAGAGGAGGCCTGGCTGGGGAGGAAAGAATAAATAGCACCTGGCCACCACTCCTGTCGGTGAGGCAGCAAGCTAAGTGCGTGAGCAGGCTTCCCTGATGCCATCCTCTGTCTTTTGGAGGAGTATCTACCTGCCTGAGATTCCTGGCTGGTGGGCATGAGCCAGGAGAGTCCAGGCGTTACTGCCCACACTGACCCGTCTGGCTACAGAAGTGCTGGGTGTCCCACTGGCCTGTGCCGCCTGACTCTGGTAGTCAAGGTGCCTGCTGAGTCCTGGAAATGTGGGCAGTGTACCTGGGCCCTCATGACCTCACATGGCCCTCATGACTAGGGCCGTGTCCAGGAGGGCCAGCAGTGGCCTCATCTCACCTCTTCCTCACTGGTGTGCAAGAGACAGGGAAACTGAGGCTGAGATGTGAGAGTCCTGCACAGGGTCACCTGGAGGATTTTTTTTTTTTTCTCTTTTTTTTTTTCTTTTATTATTCATATGTGCATACAAGGCTTGGTTCATTTCTCCCCCCTGCCCCCACCCCCTCCCTTACCACCCACTCCACCCCCTCCCGCTCCCCCCCCCTCAATACCCAGCAGAAACTATTTTCCCCTTATCTCTAATTTTGTTGTAGAGACAGTATAAGCATTAATCGGAAGGAACAAGGGGTTTTGCTGGTTGAGATAAGGATAGCTATACAGGGCATTGACTCACATTGATTTCCTGTGCGTGGGTGTTACCTTCTAGGTTAATTCTTTTTGATCTAACCTTTTCTCTAGTACCTGTTCCCCTTTTCCTATTGGCCTCAGTTGCTTTTAAGGTATCTGCTTTAGTTTCTCTGCATTAAGGGCAACAAATGCTACCTAGTTTTTTAGGTGTCTTACCTATCCTCCCCCCTCCCTTGTGTGCTCTCGCGTTTATCATGTGCTCATAGTCCAATCCACTTGTTGTGTTTGCCCTTGATCTAATGTCCACATATGAGGGAGAACATACGATTTTTGGTCTTTTGGGCCAGGCTAACCTCACTCAGAATGATGTTCTCCAGTTCCATCCATTTACCAGCGAATGATAACATTTTGTTCTTCTTCATGGCTGCATAGAATTC
This sequence comes from Castor canadensis, assembly GCF_047511655.1. NCBI lineage: Eukaryota > Metazoa > Chordata > Mammalia > Rodentia > Castoridae > Castor > Castor canadensis. The sequence goes on along the minus strand of NC_133388.1, from coordinate 10,554,253 downwards.
CATTGTGTATAGATACCACATTTTCTTAATCCATTCGTCTGTGCTGGGGCATCTTGGCTGTTTCCATAACTTCGCTATTGTGAATAGTGCCGCAATAAACATGGATGTGCAGGTGCCTCTGGAGTAACAGTCTTTTGGGTATATCCCCAAGAGTGGTATTACTGGATCAAATGGTAGATCGATGTCCAGCTTTTTAAGTAGCCTCCAAATTTTTTTCCAGAGTGGTTGTACTAGTTTACATTCCCACCAACAGTGTAAGAGGGTTCCTTTTTCCCCGCATCCTCGCCAACACCTGTTGTTGGCGGTGTTGCTGATGATGGCTATTCTAACAGGGGTGAGGTGGAATCTTAGTGTAGTTTTAATTTGCATTTCCTTTATTGCTAGAGATGGTGAGCATTTTTTCATGTGTTTTCTGGCCATTTGAATTTCTTGTTTTGAGAAAGTTCTGTTTAGTTCACTTGCCCATTTCTTTATTGGTTCATTAGTTTTGGGAGAATTTAGTTTTTTAAGTTCCCTGTATATTCTGGTTATCAGTCCTTTGTCTGATGTATAATTGGCAAATATTTTCTCCCACTCTGTGGGTGTTCTCTTCAGTTTAGAGACCATTTCTTTTGATGAACAGAAGCTTTTTAGTTTTATGAGGTCCCATTTATCTATGCTATCTCTTAGTTGCTGTGCTGCTGGGGTTTCATTGAGAAAGTTCTTACCTATACCTACTAACTCCAGAGTATTTCCTACTCTTTCTTGTATCAACTTAAGAGTTTGGGGTCTGATATTAAGATCCTTGATCCATTTTGAGTTAATCTTGGTATAGGGTGATATACATGGATCTAGTTTCAGTTTTTTGCAGACTGCTAACCAGTTTTCCCAGCAGTTTTTGTTGAAGAGGCTGCTATTTCTCCATTGTATATTTTTAGCTCCTTTGTCAAAGATAAGTTGCTCATAGTTGTGTGGCTTCATATCTGGATCCTCTATTCTGTTCCACTGGTCTTCATGTCTGTTTTTGTGCCAGTACCATGCTGTTTTTATTGTTATTGCTTTGTAATATAGTTTGAAGTCAGGTATTGTGATACCTCCTGCATTGTTCTTTTGACTGAGTATTGCCTTGGCTATTCGTGGCCTCTTGTGTTTCCATATAAATTTAACAGTAGATTTTTCAATCTCTTTAATGAATGTCATTGGAATTTTGATGGGAATTGCATTAAACATGTAGATTACTTTGGGGAGTATCGACATTTTTACTATGTTGATTCTACCAATCCATGAGCATGGGAGATCTCTCCACTTTCTATAGTCTTCCTCAATCTCTTTCTTCAGAAGTGTATAGTTTTCCTTGTAGAGGTCTTTCACATCTTTTGTTAGGTTTACACCTATCACCTGGAGGATTTGAAGTAGGGTTGGTGTCCCCCTTGTGTCAGACCTAGACGAGTGGGAAGGCCAACTTCGTAGATCCTGAGAGATTCCCTGAAGAAAACCAGGAGGTTTCCTCAGCCTTGGGCTGACTTCTGAGGCTGTGTTTCCAGCAGACAGGGTCCGAGTCACCTTCTACCCAAAGACCCAGCTTCATCCTTATTGTCACACCACATTCCTGGCTCCAAATGGTATTGGGTGAAATTGATCAGGCCAGCTAGCCTTTTGCTGCCCTACTGCGGTAGAAACTAGGGCCTGGAAATAGCCAAGTCAGTATTTGATTGTCCACTCATTTGCTCACCCTTGGTTCATTCATTCAGTTGTGTGAACGAACGAGCACAAAAATCTCCAGCAGCAGCCAGACGCTGAACCCTGGGGGCTCCATGGCCGGGACGCTGCCCTCAGGGAACTGATGTCCTGTAGGAGCTAGAGGACCTAGCTCTGGCTTCTACATCACTGCAGTTTGCTTTAACTGAAACTAACGTAGCTACTCCAGCTTTTGATTGCTTAGTGTTAGCATAGCCTATTTTTCTTTTTTTTCCACCTATGTGAGTCTTTAATACTTAAAGTGGGTTTTTTTATAGACAGCATAGCATTGGGCCTTGCTTTTAATACACTTGAACAATTTGTGTCTTTTAGTCTTTTAATTGGTCTATTTTAATTATTTTTTTTCTTGGCTGTACTAGAGTTTGAACTCAGGTCTCATGCTTGCTAGGCAAGCACTCTACTACTACTTAAGCCCTCAATCATTCATATTTAATGTGATTATTGATAGGATTATTATCTTCCACGTGTGTGACTCTTTTCTATTGATTACACTTGGATCTCCCTTCCCCCTTTCCCCCCTTTTCTCATTTTAACTGAGCACTTACTGATACGATTTCATTTTACCTTCTGTCTAAGCATATTGGTTATATTTCATTTTCAGTTATTTTAGTGGTTGCTCAAGACTGTGCAATATACATTTTTATGTAATTTTTCAATCAGTAGACTTTATTTTAGAGCAATTTTAGATTTACAAAAAAGTTTGAGAGATAGTACAGAGGAATACATTTCTAACTAATATAAATTCACTTCCAACTATAGAATACCACTTCACGTATAGTGCAACTAATTTGCAACAGTGTTTCCAATTCCTCCCTCCCTCCCTTGTAACATTGCTCATTCATTCCACTTACCCATAGGCCACAATCACACCATACATGAAGTTTCTGGGCCATTTTGTCCTACTTAAAGATTTTCTTTTGCAGGTGGAACTGGGGTTTGAATTCAGGGCTTCAAGATTGCAAAGCAGGTGTTCTACTGCTTGAGCCACATCTCCGATCCATTTTGCTCTGTTTATTTTGGAGATGGGGGTCTCAGGAACTATTCGACTGTGCTGGTTTCAAACTGTGATCCTCAGGAGTTCAACCTCTCAAGTAGCTGGGATTATAGGTTCATCCCTTTTACTCTTGAAGGGTAATTTTGCTGAGTCTAGACTTTAGTGTTGATAATAGATTTTTTTTTTCTCTTATCATTTTGCCTATTTCCCCCACTCATTATTTATCCACATGGTTTCGAGTGAGAAGTTTGCTGCATTTCTTCTTGTTCCTCTGCAGGTAAAGCTTCTTTCAAGATTTCTCTTTGCTTTTGGTTTTCTTCAATTTGAATATGGTATGCCCCCATGTAGATTTATGCTTTATGCTCTCTTAGATTCCTGTTGTTTGGGTATTTGTCATTCACTTTAGAAAATTCTTGAACATCTTTACTTCAGATATTTCTTCTCTTTCTCACTTTCTTCTCTCTCCATTTTTTCCAGTGTCACATACATGGGAGCTCTTGAGATTGTCCCACAGTTCTTACATGCTCTGTCCCCTTTGCTAACATTTTCCCTCATTACTTATCAGTTTGGGAAGTTGCCCTATCTTTAGGCTCACTGATTCTTTTTTCCTCAACGGTATCCAACCTCCATCTGTGACATTTTTATTTATTTTACAAAGCTTTTTATTTCTATTAGATCTTTTAAATGTCCTTTTCTTGTTTGGTGCTGGGGATGGAGCCCAGGGCTCACACATGCTAGGCACGCCCCCTACCACTGAGCTGCCCCCAGCTCTTTAAAGTCTTCCTCTGTTTACCGTTCTTGCACATGGTCAGTTTTTTTTCCAGTGTAGCCTGGATGTATGAATCATAGTTATTTCACATTCCCTGTGGGTTGACTTCAGCATCTGTGTCATATCTGAGCCTGGTCTCTTCAGTTGGTAACTTTTCTTCCCTTTCATTGAGCCTTGGGTTTTTCTCTGGAGAGCAGGCATGAAGTACTGGACCACAGGAATGGAGAGACACGGGGGTCTTTACAGTGAGACTTACGTGAATCTGGCTAGGGGATGGGCTGTCTGGCTGTCTAACATGGGCTGTAGTCATAGAAGCTAGAGGTTTTAAGTACAGTGTCCTTGTATTTGTCTAAGGACTTTAAATGCCTAAGGACTCCTCCTCCAGTAGGTGGTGACCTGAGCACATGCAGCTGTGACCAGCTGTTCTGCTAGAGCACTGATGATGGGGACCATCATCAGGGAGGAGCCATGTCTATAATCCTTTGTCTCTGGGCTGTACCTCTCACAGTGTCTTTTAGTTTCTTGTCCTCCTAGTGAAGCAGGAAGGCTGGGGGACTGGCCTTGGGGCACTGCCTCCCCCATGGTGGGTGAGGCTCTGGTAGTCTTTTTTGGGGAGAGAAGACCTCTGTTGTAGAGACCACTGATGGTGTGCTTCCTGAAGATACCTCTTTCCCTCCCCATGCCAGATTCCCAAGGGGTCTTTCTTGGCTCTTCCTTGCAAGAACCTGGTAGTGTTCCTGCAGTAAAACCACAAAAGTATGCTCCCCCAAGACTGTGCCACAACCCTCTGCTTTTCACTCACACTCATGCACACCCAGCCCCCAGCAATTCGACCAAATGACTGCTTAAGGCATTCTACCCATTTATGGTTCTGGTAACTTCTGCCCAGGTCAGCCAAGCTCAGCCACAATGCTGGATTTGCTTGTCTCTCCAGACTGTGGGGTGGCAGTTGGCCTGGAATCTCCATTCTCTCATGGTCCTATAAGTCGTTGATTTTCAGGGTGACACTAGACAAGTTCCTGATTCCTGCTCCTTCATCTGTAAATGGGACCATGACATAAAATTGTATCCCATACTGCCAAGACCTGTAGGGAAAGGAGGGTCTCTGGGGATGGGGAACCCATGGTAAGCTCTGAGCCCCTGTGCCCAGAGCCAGGCCTCTAAGGTCAGACAGCAAGCACACCTTTCACAGACCTGGGAAACTATCTGATGGGGACAAGAGGCTCCGAGCCTGTGTCCCATAGCTGCCTAATAAACATCTGATGGATGAACTGGCCTCTAGAGGGTTCCCATAGTGGGGTGGGGGGGGTTCAGCATGACCCCAAGGAGTCCTCTGACTGGGCCTGGGCACCTTGGGGCAGGCTGTCTGCCTGCCCATCTCCTCCAGGAACTCCCATGGGAATGGCCTTGGGCACTGGTGAGGCTGTCCCCAAACCTTACAGCTGTGACCCAGGTTCTGTAACTTCTACCTCCCCACACTGTCCAGAGTCCTATGTTGATGTGTTTCCATTGCCTTTTTTGACTACTGGCTGTGAACCAGGGGCCTTTGCCCATGTCCTTCCTGGGCCTGTGTATCCTCAGACCACACCAGCTCTGCCCTTGCCAGACTCCATGTGCCCCCCACCCCTCAAAGCTGTGTTTTTCAGTCTCCCACTCAGTCACCCCTACTCTGTTCAGTTGATGAGAAGCGTTGGTTGGAGCTGGAGGGTGGGATGAAGGAGAAGTTGAGGTATTCCTCCCCTGCTGTCTGTCTCAGGCACAGTCTGACAGTAGCTATCTCTAGCTTCCATCAGATAGGCACCTTGGGGGCCCAGCTTTGGCAGGTGACCACAGCTATTTGACTCTAGTGCCATCTCCTGCTGGCCCTGCAAGTCAAGGACTTGTGGACTCTTCCTACTGTTGTGGAGTTCCAAGTTGCCTCACCATGTCCCTGTGGCTTTTTGGCTCTGCTTTAAGTACTTAGAGATGTTGTGTGTGGAGACCCTGACTCATCACAGCCTCTGTTCAGCCTCAGCCACAGACCTCTGAGTCTCACAGCCATGAGGAATCTAAGCCACTCAGCCCTGCCAGGAACTCTAGCACAAAGACCCAGATGGGTTTCCCAGAGCAACCTAAAGAAACTGCAAAGGATGGGTGTGTGAGCTGGGGCCATGAAGACCAAATAGGAGTTTGCCAGACAGACAATGGGGATGGGATGGGCATTCTAGTGAGGATGCTGAGATCAGTTTGGGAAAGTGGCAGATGCTTCTGGAGTTGTGAGGTTCTGGGACAATGAGGCAGTGTATATGCATATACTTGGGTAGGGGGTGGAGGTACTGAAGCTGGGGCAAGGGTTTAGGGTAGACAGAATGGATGCCTACCACAGGCATGGACCCATCAGGGCTTCCTATGCAGAGTAGAAGGAGGGAGGCCTGCTGAGTCCTGGAAAGTAGGGGAGTTTGCTGGCCCAGGAGGGAATAAAAGTTGGGGGCTGGAGCAAGGGTGGATTGTGGGAGCTGCCACCTCCTCCCTCCCCACCTGCAGGCCTGGGCTTTGCTTCTCCTTGTGGGACCCAGACAGCACACACATTTACTCCACACCTCATTTTAAGTAGTTCCATGAAAGCTCCTAATCACTGACTCCATCTTGTCCCTCCCCTAGCCCAGTAGGAGGTGGGACTGGAACCGGGAGTCAGGCTTGGGTCTTGGAGCTCCCGACCCTCTATGGCCAAATAGTGTTCCAGGCCAGGAAGTTAAGTCCCAGGCAGAAACGTGAAACACAGTCGGGCTTCCAAGAGGCCAGGCCCCAGACTTTGAATTTGTAAGACTCCGCGGCCAGGAGGAAGGGGCTGCGAGCTACCCGGAGAGCGGGAACAGACGTTGTGCAGTGCTCTGCGCCGCGCGCCTCTAGCAGCAGTCCCGCCAGGGGATTCCGGATCAGAGGGGACCTCCTGGCCAGGGAAGTCCTCAAACCTGAGGCCTGCAGGGCGAGCCACCCATTCTCTTTGCCGCAAGCGCGCGGGAGGGTGCCGGCGAGGCTGGAGGCGGGCGCTCGGGGCGCACCGGACCGGGTTGCCCGCCCTTCGCCTCTTCCTCTGCGGGCCGGGAGGCATGGCGGGGCAGCGGGCCGAGGCTGGGGCCGGAGCCCGGGCGCTGCTAGCGCTGCTGTCGCTGCTGGCACTGCAGGCGCTCCCGGCCGCCCCGCACCCGCAGTGCCTGGACTTCAGGCCGCCCTTCCGGCCGCCGCAGCCGCTGCTCTTCTGCGCGCAGTACTCGGCCTTCGGCTGCTGCACCGCGGAGCAGGACGCGGCGCTGGCCCGCCGCTTCGGAGCCCTGGCGACCCGCATAGACGCCGGGGTGTGGGCGACGTGCGCTGGCTACGCGCTGGACCTGATGTGCCAGGTGAGCGGGCGCGCGGCGGAGAGGGCGCGCCTGGGTCCTGGTTCTGGGTACAGCGGGGATCCGAACTCACTGGGGCGAGGATAGAGAGTGGGTCCCGGATCCAGAGTGATTTGGCACCGGGCGGGACACCGGGCATCCCCGGACGGCTCTTGGCTTTGTCATTCCTTAGCTTTGTGACTTGGATATTCTTAGGGCTTCGGTTTCCTCTCCTGAAGCAGGAGGGACAGTTAAATAATGTCATCAGTCTCAGAGACTGGGGACTCCTATGCCCGGGACACCCTAGGGTTACGGCCCCCAGTGCTCCATCCCAGGAGCCCCGCCCTTGTCCAGGTACTAGGGTGAGGAGGTGTTTGCCTCACTCCTCTGTGCCGCGGAGAGAATTGGGTGTGCTGGTCTAGGCGCAGAGGTCTGAGGAGCACTGCTGTCTGTGAGAGCCCCTCCACTCCCCTGATGGAGCAGACTGAGTCCCTCCCTCCCCTCTGACCCTGTCTGTGTGGGTCCTCAGTCTTAACACCACTTGAGTGACATCCCTTGGTGAACCCCTCCCTCACATCTCACCTCTGAGGGTGGAGCCCCTGTTTCCGTCCACACCAGAACCTGCCATAGCTGTTTTCCTTCGGTGCAGGTTGATGATGAGTGCTGACCACAGCCCCAGCTGCCTGACTGAATGCAGAACTGGGGACCAGGCCGGGAAGCCTGGCTTAGCAACTGGGCAGAGAGGGGACTCAAAGGTAGAGGAGCCCTCATCTTGGAGCACAGAGTTCCAGCCTTCGGTCAGCTGGGCATGGGGAGGGGCGGGGGAGGCAGAAGGGCTGACTTGGAATCAGTCTTCCTGAGCTGATTCTGGCTTTGCCACCTCCTGACTCTGTGACCCTGGAAAGCTCACTGTTGCCCTATTGTGTTATCTTTAGAAAGGAGCAGATGTTCTAACTATCACCCCTCCTGCATTTGCCAATTAATGACACAGGCTAGTTTACTGTTTGCAGGTGAATTCCCCAAGCGCTTCCTTGTCCCCACTCCCTTTGCTGCTCAGCCCTGGGAGGGGCTTGAGTGGGACCAATTCAGGGAAGACCCAGAAAAGGCAAGGATGTACCGAGCCCATCAAGTCCTGATCACACAGTTCAGTAGTGACAGGCAGGACCTGCACCACACCCAGTGCCCATGTGAGCACACCTGGGTGGGAAGTAAGAGGCACTGGGAGATGAGGAGAGGGGGCACAGAATGCTCCAGGTGCTGGGCTGTCCACCTTCTGGTGGGCTCTGTGGACCTCCATGCTGTGAATCTCAAGGAAGTTGACAGGCTGGTCAACTACCTGCCTCCTCAGCCTGGGAGCTCCTTGGGACCCACCCCCAGGACATGTAGCAGAGTTTACCATTCTACATTTGTTTATTGAACACTTACTTTATGCTGGGCCCAGCATGGCAGACAGGTGTGAGGAAGAGGAAGGGAAAGTCAGTTCTGAGGTGGTCTGCTGGCAGGAGGCACCTCTTTTGCCTTGGAAACCTTCCCAGGACAGCCTGGCCTTCAGCAGTTTGTGGGGGAGTGTCTGCTCGCATCTCTAGCTGAGGCATCTCTGGGGGTGACCTCATGTCTGGAGTGACCTCATAGTGGGTCTCTGGGGCTAGGGAACGGACTCTCTGAAAGGGCCTTGAGGAGAGGGCTGGCAGAAGCACCGCCCTCGCTGCCAGCCAAGGCAGACTCTGAGGGCACCTCCTGATTTCCAACTGGGGAGGGATACAGGTGCCTCATCTACAGGTTTCAGTGGGTGAAGCTTTCAGGCCTCACAACTGCCTTGGGGAGACAGGAGGCTCTTTCTGGAGGGCTTTGCCCTCCTGTAGGAAATGCCTATGTCCTTAGGAGGAGAAAGGCCAGTTGTGGTATGTGGTGTCACCAGCGTGGCCTGTGAGTGCTTTCTGTGACTGAGGTCACCTCTCTGAGTGCTGGGGCCTTCAGAGTTCTGATGGCAACCAGCAAAGGTGCTCTTCATGCTTACACACTCAGCAGACACATCCCCGAGCCTGTGAGGGGATGGCTTTGTGCTACTGCTGGCTCACGGGCAGTTGGCAAGTAGCAGGGCCAGCCTCAAAAGCCACCAAAGTTCAGGAGAGAGACATGCAGCCACTTACCAGAATGTGTAAGAGATTCCCCAAGGTTACCAGGGGGGCATAGCAAAAAAGCTGCATCAGTCAGGGACATCTTTCTGGATGAGGTACCATCACGTTCCTTCTTGATGGCTCATATTGTTTAAACATTTACTGAACAAAAGCATGTATCATTTCTATTCCTTCCAGCAACTCTGTGAGGGTGGGCTTTCCCTTGTATAGATGAGGACATAGGCACAAAGAGGTTAAGGAGCTGCTCAAGTCTCACAGGAGACATGTGCTCTTGTTTTAAAGCCCTTCTTACCATGAATAGGAACTTGCCAGATGTGGAAGTAGTGGGTGAGGAGGAGACGCACCACAGGAGAACACTGTGTACAAGACTTGTCTCCCAAATGAGGGGGTGGTGAACAGAAGAAGCCTCTGGGACACAGGATCATGAGTCATGAGTGTCAGTAGCTGTGCGGTAGCATCCATGTACAAGCGCTCCGCCCCTGCACTAAATGGTCCAGCAGTGAGAGACTGGTTTGGTTTTCCCATCTCCCCTGGGACACTGAGGCTAACTGAATGATTACCGGCAGCAACCACTGTCCCCTCTTGCCACTTCCTAATTCTGGACTACTCTGGTCTGAGAGCCACCATGTTTGCATTGTGTGTGAGAAAGAGTACACAGGCCAAGAGGAAGGCTGCTGGACCAATGGTTTGATGCATACGTGCTGAGGTCTCTGTTTGACCCTGGACGCTGTTGTGCTCCCTCTGAGTTCTGGGTTAGGCTTCGGTGAGTGGAGGGCACTCAGATTGGCTTCTGAAAGTCTGTCCTTCCCCACCTCCCCACTGTGTCTCTGGACTCCAGACAGTGCCGGGCATACAGTCTATTCAAGTCTATAATTGAATGAAATGCTGCTAGAAAGAACATCTGTAGGTGTTATGAGGCCTGGGTGTGAGCCCTGGTCTAGTCACTTCTTGGCAAGTGGCCTCTGTTAGCCTAAGTTCCTCGTCTGTAAAACAAGAGTCACAGTGACCCTGCCCTGCAAAGAGGAAGTGAGGCATATCCTTCCCTGGCCACCTGCAGCTGCTGGTGTTTCACAGGAGGCTCCAGGGCACCACAGAGAGCCTGCACTGTGCAGAGTTCCAAGGCTGGCCATCCAGCCCATCCTCACCAGAGTAGAGCGTGTGACAGAGACATGGCCATTCTGCCTGGGCCTGGGACCATGACTGATCAAAGACTTCAAGTGCCCTTAGCTTATTGGGTGGGACTCAACCCCAGGGAGTACTAGGGCTAAGAGTGACCAAAACTACAGTCATCTAACAGGAGTGTGACCCCTGGCCCAGAGGTTGGGGGCACAACAGGGAGGTCTGCCAGCCCCCCACTGGCCCTTGAGGTCTCTCTCCTGCTACCCCAGCCTGGCCCTCCCTATGGGGGCCATGAAAGGGTGGGGGTGGCAGCATATAGCTGACAGCACCTCCCCTACCTCTGAAGGAGCATCCCTGAAGTCTCTGTGGGCCCAGAACTGAATCGGCTGGAGGGTGTGTCAGACTCAGAGATCAGAGCTGTAGTGCACAGGTTGGGGCGCCACAGTGGGAGGTCCTTATGGGGACTTGGCTGCTAAGGGCTTTTCTGTAGACAGAGAAGGGGCAAGGAAGGTGGCCTGGTGGGTAGAGGGCACCCCACTGGAGTTTGCAAGTGTGTAGTTTGGAGCCAGTGTGTGAAGTCGGCACACCTAGCTCAAACTCCACCAGCTACACTCTGTAGCATGTGACTCGGTATTACTGGTGGCTTTTATCTGTCTCACGGGAATAAAGAAATAAGAACACCTGTCAGTTTGTGGATACCTTTGGAGGAAGCCCAGCCCATGGTCTGCCTGAAAATCAGGAGCTACCATGATTTATGACTATTTTCATCCTTATTATTTATGAAGGAAAAGAAGTCTGCCTGCCAGTGAAGGCCTGAGTGAAGGGAAGGGCTCAGAGGTGTGACATGGCAGGGGGTGCCAGGAAATGGAAGGTGGGCAGAGGGTGGGGGCATGGGCAGAGCCACAGCAGGGGTGCCTAGCTACCTCCAACATGGCTCTTGGGTTCAGGGATAGGATGGGCACTGGAGGCATGAAGCAGGGGTGAGGCCTGTTCAGGTTTGCTGCCTCTGCCTGGGTCCCCAGTAAAAAGAACATGGGCCCAGCTCTGGGCTTTTCCTTATTTGAGCAAGCAGACCCAGGAAGCAGAAGGAACAAGAAACAGGGGAGAGCCAGGGCTAACATACAGCTGTGAGCGGTGGGCCCAGCTTCTGGGACGCCACATGGCTGCAGTCCGGACCATGCCAGGGAGGAAGGTGTCACATTACCCATCTACCCCCTCTTCCCAGCTGTCACAGTCTTGCTCCCCACCCCCCCCCAAATTGTCTCCCCTGAAATCCAGGTACTGCTGACGTGGGCCTGAACAGCATTCACAGAAACTCATCAGTAGGAGAGGCTTCAGGGCTGGCAGGTGAGGGAGTGGGGAGCCCAGGTGTCTGAGAGATCTGAAGAGGAACCCCAGGAGCTGGATTTGTTTAGCTCATCAGTTGCCAGAGCAGCTGCTGAGGTGGGGGCCAACCCCAATATATTTACTGGGAGGGGCTGAGTCCCAGGTGCCTGTGAGGAGGATGGATGGGCTGGAGTCATAGGAAGGTGTGGGCACGGTATCGTGGCATCATCACGCACTTGCACAGGTACACCTGTGCCAGCCACCCCTGTGCTGGAGAGAACAAGGCCCCTTTGAAATCAAACTCAGACTCCTCCCCATGTTACTAGCCTGAGCATGGCATTGAATGACACAGGGGAGGGGGAAACAACTCAGTTTCCCCATCAGTAGCACCCTCTCCTTCCTGGAGCTCTCAGATGTATGATGGATTCAGGTAGGAGCACTTGTTTCCAACAGACCAAAGTGAACAAAGGGCTGGAGGGAGTAAGTTGTTATTTGGCATTACTCATTATGGGCCTACTATGTGCCAGACTTTGTGTTAGGCTCTGGGAGAGATACAGCAGTGTACAAGACCAAATCATTCCCGCCTTAGTAGACTGTGTGTTCTGAGGAAGACAGGCAATAAACAAGTAGCACATTATTTTTATTACAGTTCAGGAAAAGCTTTTGTCTTTTTAAGCAGAGTCAGAGGCCAGGGGGTAATGTGGGGTAGATGGGGAGATCGGGGCGATCTGAGTAGGGATGCTGATAAAAGGAAAGAGTAAATCATGCAGACATGGGATAAGGGACATGATATCAAAGGTGAAAGTTTTCACCATGTTTCCCCCCACCCCAAGCCATGCTCTGCACAAAAAGCAGCCCTTGCTGTCACTGTAGTAATGGCTGTGGTTATTCTTTTTTTGGTGGAACCAGGGTTTGCACTCAGGGCTTGGCACTTGCAAAGCAGGCACTCTGCTGCTTGAGTCACTCCTCCAGCCCATTTTACTCTGGTTATTTTGGACATGGGGGTCTGAGGCTGGCTTCAAACCACCATCTCAGCTTCCCAAGTAGCTAGGATTACAGGTGTGAGCCACCAGTGCCCGGCTGGTTGTGGTTATTCTAAAAAGCTCTAAGGCAAGGGGACAAAAATGAAAAAGAAACAGGCCAAGGGTTGTTTCTGGGGTTGAGACTATTCATGATAATAGACTGTTGCTACAGGCAGGTGACACACCCCCTCCCGCCCCGTGCCAATGAAGGGGCTTCACACAGCATCTCTGAACCTTCCCCTTCTCTGCAGGAGTGCTCGCCCTACGCAGCCCACCTGTACGATGCAGAGGACCCCGCCACACCACTGCGGACTGTGCCCGGCCTCTGTGAGGACTACTGCCTGGACATGTGGCAGACCTGCCGGGGCCTCTTCCGCCACCTCTCAACGGATCGCGAGCTCTGGGCTCTGGAGGGCAACCGTGCCAAGTTCTGCCGCTATCTGTCCCTTGATGACACGGACTACTGCTTCCCGTACCTGCTGGTCAACGAGAACTTGAACTTGAACCTGGGACGCGTGGTGGCCGACTCCAAGGGCTGCCTGCAGCTGTGCCTGGAGGAGGTGGCCAACGGGCTGCGCAATCCTGTGGCCATGATCCATGCCGGGGACGGCAGCCACCGCTTCTTCGTGGCTGAGCAGGTGGGGCTGGTGTGGACCTACCTTCCCGACCGCTCGCGGCTGGAGAAGCCCTTTCTGAACATCAGCCGCGCAGTGCTCACCTCACCCTGGGAGGGTGATGAGCGAGGCTTCCTGGGTCTGGTCTTCCACCCCCGCTTCCGGCACACCCGCAAGATCTACGTCTACTACTCGGTGGGGGTCGACTTCAACGAGTGGATCCGTATCAGCGAGTTTCGGGTCTCGGAGGACGACGAGAACACGGTGGACCACCACTCTGAGAGGTGTCCCAGGGGCCCAGGCCAGGGTGGGGCTGGGCGACGTGTGGGAGGCAGGTGGAGCATCAGCTGGGTCTGTTATTAAATACTGTGAATATTTCACATGCCCAGTGGGAGACTTAATCAAAAACTCCGATGGTTTTACAAAACAGACATCCATGGTCTCCACCCCTCGACCTGACCATCAAGGTGGACATTTCTTCCCCAACCCTTTCATCCCTTGGAGATGTCTCATTTGACTCATAAAACCCAAGGAGGTTAGGTTTTTTTGTTTTGTTTTTCCATTTTATGGATGAAGAGGTGGAGGCTCAGAGAGAGGAAGTGATCTGTTAGGTCACACAGCTAGGAAGGATCTGAGCTGGAACCCTAATGTGTACCCAGGACTCACTTTCCTCACCACTTCCCACCATCTCTCCCTGAAAGCACCATTCCTGACACCACCGTCAGCTTCTCCCCACCCCGCACACACACACTGACCCTCCCTCCTGCCCCAGACTTTTATCCATTCCTGCGGAGCCTGCTCTCAGTGTTATTTTTGCCCCAACTGTTTAAAAATGGGGTTGATCTGGCCTGGCCCAAGGAGCCCTCAAATCAATCCAAGTCCAACAGGAAAATAGCTCTGTATAAGAGAATCCAACTCATTCCCGGATCCTAGGAATGAGTTACTTGGGTGTTAGAAAGGTTGGAAGAGAAGCCTGGGGTGGGAGGTACCTCTGGTTGAGCCACTGGAGGAAGCCAGAAGAGGGGTTACTGAAGCCCCAGAGCTGGGACCATCCAGGGGAAGCTGGCACCACAGAGAAGGTGCAGCGGCTGCCAATATGCTGCCTAAAACAGAGAACTGGGAGAAATACCCTCTCCTCTAAAAAGGAGGCGAAATCAAATATGCTTGTCTTCAGGGCTAATATGGCTCTCATCAGTCCGCATTAATTTTGACTATGAACTTGCTGGCAGTCAGAGAAAACATAGTTATCATCATCTTATATGAGCCTGTGCAACCACTTCTCTGCGAGAGGCTGATTATCACATGGACCTGACAGAGGGAAGATGGAAGGACAGAATGGATGTGTCTTCAACAGTGACTTGTAAAAACTGAGTCCTGATAGAGCCTGATAAGTTGGAACATATAATAGGCAGATGAAAATATTTCAGACTGGAGGTTCCATAACTGTCCTCTGGGGATGTCACATGTCCAAGCCTAGAACTTGAGTCATTCAAAGGAGAGAAGTAGGCATAGCTGGGTGACCCAGGAGTGAGTGGTCATCCATGGTGAAGTCAGTCCCTTCCCAGGGTGAGGGCAGGGATTCTAGCAGGGTGAAGAGGCACATAATAGATAGTCTGAGCTGTCCTCTATATGAAGAACCTGCAGCTCGGGGCTCTGTTTTGCTGAACCAGTTGTGTGCATTGGCCTCACCATGCAAAGGCTTCCAGGCTTGACTCTGAAGGACCCCAGTCTTGGGTTCAAGTGGCTTGGGCTTTGTATCTTGGTTTTTCTGAACTGTGAGGCTTATTTCCCTTGGAGGGATTCAGCACAGGGCTACAGGAGGACAAGGACAAGGTTCAGACCAAGATCAGTGACTGCAACAAACTGCTGCCACTGGGATCTGAGGAACCCAAGGGAGAGGTGTTAATGCAGCTGGGGCTGAGATGCCTGGTGGACATCCAGAGGTCCAATTGGCCTGAGCTTTTACTGCCTCTTCACCCAGCACTTCTGGAGACAGAGTCAGAAGCCAGAGAACTATGGCTTCTCCCTTTCTGTTGCCTTCCCTTCTCCACTGGCAAACCTAGAAGCCAGTTGGCTTGGGGGTACAGTGGAAGGCTTCCCGTAGGAGCAGCAGGGAGATTCCTGGAGTGGCATGGATCTGAAGGCAGTCTACAGCATCCAGTCCACCATCATGAGAAGTGGTGACTGACAAGCCAGGGTACATGTAGAATGTACTGTTTCAGTAGTTGGTGTGTAGGAAGCTGTGAGGATGAAAAACCCAGTTGTGCTAAGTGGTCAGCTTGACAAGTTCCCGTCATTCTAATAGAGCTGGTGCTAGCATTGGAGAGCAGCAGGAAAAAACCTTACTAGATCCAGATGAGAAGACTTGAGTCCTAGTTCTAGCTCTGCTACCTGTACTGTGTACTTCAGAAAAGCCACTTAAACTCTCAGAGCCTCCATGTTCTTCTTAACAAAATGGAGCAAATTATCCCTGCCCAGCCTACCTCCCTGATCCTTGTGAAAATCAAAATCACTTGTTATAAAGGATATAAAAAAGTTTTTTCCACTACAAAATTACATCCAAGATAGGAGATCTTATTGCTATGATCTTGTTTTATGTTTTGGCTCATATGTGGAGGCTAAGTTTTTGTTGTGGGGGGGCTTATGTCCTTGTAGGATAATCCTGGAGATTGAAGAACCAGCCTCTAACCACAATGGGGGTGAACTGCTTTTTGGGGAGGATGGGTACCTCTACATCTTTACCGGAGACGGCGGGATGGCCGGAGACCCCTTTGGGAAGTTTGGAAATGCTCAAAACAAGTATGTTCTGCCTTTGGCTGGCTCGTACGTTCTTTTATGTGCTCCTGGCTTCTTACACGCTTCTGGATGGGGAGTTATCTCCTCAGCCAAGCAGTGCAGGGCAGTAGAAAAGGGTTTGGGGCTGGCAGAGTGGCTCAGGTGGTAGAGCACCTGCCTGGCAAGCGTGAGGCTCTGAGTTCAAACTCCAGTCCCAGTACCACTAGAAAAAAAAAAAAAAGAAAGAAAGGGGTTCGGGTCCAGCTCAGCCTGCAGCTATCTGGGGTCTTCAGGTAAGTCGCTTTCTCCCATCTATTGGAGGGAATAATAATGATGTCCATGCAGGGCAGGCAGTGGTGCTGAGGGTCAGGTATAGTGCTCACTTGTCACAGGTGCCTGACAAGTGACAGCAGTGAGCCTCTGGGAAGATGGGGTTTTCTCCAAGGTCAGTCCTGCACTTGCTGGGATGCTCATTCAGGGAGACTCAAATGCTGAAGTGTGGTCTCGCCCTAATTTCCCACTTCCTGGCTTGAGTAAATGATCTGTCTGCATTCCCTCCACACACATGTGCCCACGTGCACACACACAGAGTCAGGAGTGTGACCAGGTGTTCAGGAATCTCCAGTCGGTCTCCTCCATTCCCTTAGTCAGAATGACACAACTCTCTCCACCGGGTGAGTGACAGTGGCAAGGACGGCGCTGGTTGTAGTACCTGTGCCTTCGCGTTTCACAGGGTAAGGGCCATTGCCTTCTCATGTTTGCCATGTGTGTAGCCATGAAGGTGAGAAAATAGAAATGAAGGATTGCAGATAATTGTGCAGAACTTAAAAACATTGTTTTACTGCCAGGAATTTTTTCCCACTTACGTGCAGAAGCCTGGCATGGGGCGTGAGGCTGGAGGTGGGGGTGGAAGCTGCCCCGAGTGTGTGAGAGGAACCACTGAGGAACTAGAGGACCACCGGGCACTTCTAGGGGATGAGGAGCATCTTAAAAGGAAGCATTTAAAAAGCCATTAAAGAGGAACACTAGTGAGTTGTCTGATGATGAGGGAGACACTTGGGTGCTAATACTGTGTGGCAATGATGGGTACACAGTTGTGTCACCTGGGTAAAGTTCACCAGGCAAGGCAGCCTGGGGGAGGGGTACCAGAAGGGGGAAGGATGCATTAAGTGGGTGTGTCAGAAAGCATCATAAAAAGCCTGTTCCGCTCCATGCTGTCTTCAAGTCCATTCCAGACTTTTCCCATACTGTCCCACTCCTGTCATGTGACTAGTGAAACCAAAAGTTGCATGGAGGTCAGAGCACCCTGTCTCTGTCCCCCTTGCCCAGCTGTCCCCTGTACTCTTTGTTTGGTGCTCTTGGCTTTGATTGCAGTCATTCATTCATTAGCTCAGTAACACTTCCTGGTCACCTACTGTGTAAATAGGAGTCACTCTTAAAGTGTGGTCTTCACCCTATGGCACAGTCCTGTGAATAGGCAGGGCTGAGTAGGACGCCTTACATTACAGTTGAGGACACTGAGGATGCACTGAGGGTTGTGGTGAAGAGTTTGGGTTTCTGGGGCGAGGTTCAAGGTGGGAGGCCTCCCCTCCCCCAGCCAGCTGTACCACTGACTAGCAGGATGGTGGCTGGGCACATTTTTTGACCTTTTCTGAGCTTGGCTGCCCCATCTGTAAAGTGGGAACCTCACCTAAAAGGTTTGTCGTGAGGATGAAAGTGGCAGTAGATGGAATGTTCGGTCCTGTGCTTCGGCCAGGCTTGGCACGTTGAAGGAATGAAGGAGGTTACGGGGTTGCAAGAAGCCGAGGAGGGCTGGAACCAGTGCCGGTGTGCCCGGGTGCAGGACGACCCCAGCGGGCGCGCTCTCCATCCCTCCCGCAGGTCGGCGCTGCTGGGCAAGGTGCTCCGCATCGACGTGGACCGCAATGAGCGCGGCCCGCCCTACCGCATCCCGCCCGACAACCCGTTCGTGGGTGATCCGGCTGCGCGGCCGGAGGTCTACGCTCTGGGCGTGCGCAACATGTGGCGTTGCTCCTTCGATCGCGGCGACCCGACGTCTGGCGCGGGCCGCGGGCGCCTCTTCTGCGGCGACGTGGGCCAGAACAAGTTCGAGGAGGTGGACCTGGTGGAGCGCGGCCGCAACTATGGCTGGCGCGCCCGCGAGGGCTTCGAGTGCTACGACCGCAAGCTGTGCGCCAACGCCTCCCTCGGTGACCGCCGCGCCCTCTCGGGGACCCCTGATCCCGGACCCACCCCCACCCTCCGCACTCGCTGTGCGACAGGGCTTCCCGCGCCCCATCCCTGCCCGGGCTCCTAGTCATCGCAGACCCTCCCCACCCCACCCCGTGGGCTGTGTGCCAGCGCCTTCTTCCTGTGACCTCCTGTCCCCACTCTGAACCTCCACGGTCTCGGGGGTCTCTCCCAAGCAACGCTCTTGGCTTTCTCCTTGCCCCACGCCCCTGTAATCACACCCTTCCTGCTCTTGTGAGCCTCCCTCCCCTGTCCCGCCCCATACGCACCGCCCCCCACCCCGTCACTGGCCCTCTTGATGACCTCCCATTCCCTTGTCCCTCTTGGCTCGGCTCACGGCTTGCTTGTGGGGAGGGACCCCATTTCCCACGAACGGAAACTGGCCTGGCAGAGAACCCGGTCGCCGCAGGCTCACCCCAGTTTTTCCCCTGATCTGCAGACGACGTGCTGCCGATTTTCGCTTACCCGCACAAGCTGGGCAAATCGGTCACAGGGGGTTATGTGTACCGTGGCTGCGAGTACCCCAACCTGAACGGCCTCTACATTTTTGGAGATTTCATGAGTGGGTAAGTGACCCACACCGTGAGTGCCCCCAGCTGCTGCCTCAGGCTCCCTTCCTACCCACACTATATTAAAAAGGAATGAGTCTGTATGTGTGTGCACGTGTGTGTGTGTGTGTCTGCATGCTAGCACCCAGGTGCACACCTGCTACCACAGAGTCCCCAGGTGAAGGACAAACAGGGGAGTAAGTCAGAGTCACCCTGACTCCCTCCCACATTATTCTGAACCTTGCTGGATGCCCTAGGCAGTCCCCAGTGAAGGACTTAAGTGCAGGTCCTAGATCTGTTCTCCCTCCTGAGACTCCTGGATTCCAGGCTTAACAGCTGTTCCAAGGAGCTTGGGACAGAACATGGACATTTCCTCTATACCTAGGGCCACCTCACTTCTAAGGATGCCAGGATCTGTCACTGCATCAGGTGGCAGAGTCTAGAGAGCCCTGGGCACCCCACCTAGTTCTCCTCACAGGGAGCATTGGTCTAAGTCCCCTTCCACAGGTTGGGAAACTGAGGTCAGAGAGGGAAGCAGCCCACCAGAGGGCGCCCTGCTGGGGAGAGGGAGAGCTGGAGGGCTGTCCAGGCCTGACCATCATGGCTGGTGGAGCCTTGCTGCTCTGCCTCCATGCTCCAGAGCAGTGCCACTCTGCCACTGAAACCCTAGTGTGTGTGCATGTGTGTGTGTTGGGGAGGGGCTTGATGTTAGAGGAGGAGGAAAAAAACACACCCCAAAGCCAGCTGAGCTGGGCTCTGTCCTCTGCGGGGTTTATGGATACTAAAGATCACTTCACTGTCCCATTGTGCAGAGGAGAAAACTGAGACCAGGGAAGTCATAGAACCTGACACCATGCTTAAAAGTGCAGCTGAATGGCCTGGGTTCAAATCCTTCCACTGACTGGCCACTTACCTTGAGCCACTTACGTCCCCTGCAAAAGTGGAGTGGACAGTAGCACCCACCTGCTAGGGTGTCTCAGAATGGACTCTTAGTAGCACAGAACTTAGAAGCTAGTCCAAACTCCATGTATGGTGGCTAATTCCCCACCCTGGCATCTATCTCCACGGGAGGGCAATTGTAAGAAAGTCGGAGGTTGGCTGGAGACTCCTCACCATGTGAAAGCTGAAAATGTTGTGTTCTCAGCCTGGAGCTGAGAGAGCCCATACCTGGGCCCTTGGATGCTGGATCTCCCAGCTCTCTCCTTCCTTAGGAACTCAGCTTTGCCATCTGAAAAATAGATATAGATGAAGTCTGTTTTACTTCTGATTCTCCTTCCCCAGGAGGGCCTAAGTCAATTCACCTAATTTTGCCAACATTTCCTGAGCACCAGGGCCAAGGTAACAGAAGTGAAGAGCATTTTGCACCTGAGTCAGGGACAGACCTGCACACAGTTTGCAGTAGTCACACCTCAGAGAAGCTGTGCCCCATGCTGGGAGCCAAGTGAAGGGACAATTAGGGAGGGCTTCTCAGAGGAGGCCAAGTTTGAGCAGGGTCTGCAGATATCTGTAGGTGATTGACAAGCAGAGGAGGGAAGGGGCAAAATTAGCAAGTTTGAAGGATGCCCAAGCTCCGGCTTGTGCTCTGAAATGGAAGGCAATTAATAAAGGGTGTGTGCAGTACTAGGTGCTACCCAGGCTCTGACATGGAGGTCAGCTTTTGAAAGTGCTGCACCTCCTGCTATCCAGGGGGCTGGATTGAGCTGAAGAGCAGGGACCCAGTCAATCTTGTTCATCGCTGGGTCTCTCTGGGAAGTACTCAGTGACAGTCTCACCCATAGTCAGCTTCATAGATAGATAACCTGTGCAGCCACATGGGGCCCCAGGCACAGAAGGGCCCATACTTGGCTTAATGCTTTTGTCACCATCCTGAAAAATTTAATAATCCTTAGACAAGGGACCCTGCATGCTCATTTTGCACTGAACCCTAAAAACTAACATGTGGTCCTGGTTGCATGGATGAGATGAGTGGGAGGATGGGTGGGTGGATGGTAGATGGATGAGTGGGTGGGGGTGGGTGGATGGGTAGGTGGGGGTGGGGGGATGGTAGATGGATGGATAGATGGATGGACATGTGGATGGGTGGGTGGATGGATTGGTGGGTGAGTTCCCCCGCATACAATACAAAGCATGATTTCACAGCTCATCTTCCTTTGCAGGCGTCTGATGTCCCTCCGAGAGAACCCAGAGACAGGCCAATGGCGGTATAGTGAGATCTGCATGGGCCGTGGCCAGACTTGTGCATTCCCAGGCCTCATCAACAGCTATTATCCACACATCATCTCCTTTGCAGAGGACGAGGCTGGTGAGCATGCCTAAAGCTGGCTGCCCATGCCTGGGACTGGTCCATGGATCTTTCTAGTTTCTGATGTGAGGGATGGGATCTCAGGCCTGAGATGGCCTTCATGCTAGGGAAGGGAGGGGAGGTGGGAGGAGCATTCAGTGGGCTTGAGACCTTGCTTGTGCTCCCTTGGGTGAGCCCTTGCCTCTGAGCTTCCCCTCTGTCATCTGGGAAATGGGGGGTAGTGCCCCTACCCTGGACAAGGTTGCTGTGAGTGCTAGAGTGATAGCTAACGGGGTTAAGAGTCCACAGCTTTAGCAGGAATAGGAAGGATCTAGAATGTGGAATTGCAGGTAGGAGGGGAAGAGAGCAGCTCCAGAGACTGCTACCTCCTGGGGTTCCTAGTGGCAGATGTATTTGGGTCATTCAGTGAAGCCATGTCATCTCAAAGCCTTGGATGCAGCCTCCTTACATATTAGCGGCCCTGCATCCAGGCACTTGTGCTTTCAGTACAGGGAACCAAGGGGGGAGGGCTGAGGAAGAGGGGCTGCAGAGGCTCCTGCCTTTGTCCTTGGCCCAGGATTGTTTCTTGACAAAAGGTGAGGGCCCCAGTGGGCCTTGGTGGATTCTTGCCTGCCAGAGTTTCTAGGCAACGCCCACCCAGGGCCTTTGGAGGGGTGTCCCCTGCAGGGCCCAGTGCCCAGAGCCCCTAGGACTGAGTCTGGGAAACCTTTGTTGAACCGACCCCCCCCCCCCATCAGAATCTGAATTTCCAAAAGGGCAACCTCAGCTCCACTGCCATCCCAAGCCCACGGGGCCCTTGAAAGCTTTTTCTTTCCATCAGTAGGGGGTTCACATGTTTTAGAAGCAGCCCCTCCCCACCCCTAGATGCAAGAGTGGAAGAAAGTTCCCAAGACTCTCTTCAGCCCTTCTAGTGATTGATAGAAAACCAAAAGGAGGCGCCTGTGAGCTGGCCAGCCCAGGGACACAGGTACTAGTGCTGGGGCGGTATGGGCTGCTCCCAGCAACTGGCTGTCTAGTTGTTCTCACACTTGCAAACTGCAAAACAAGGAGCTCTGCTGGCCCAGCATCCTTCAGGGTGAGCCACACTGCAGAGACTGTGCCTGCCCCCTAGACAGGCTTAGGGGGCCAGCTGGGGTCCTTGCATATACAGGCCTTCCTGCAGATCAGGGCTGGAAGGAGCCCTGGAGTCTGCCTGGTCCAGCCCTCTCACTTTACACATAGAGAAATTGAGGCTGACTCTTCATACCCCGTGTTGAGGGTGGGCACGGTGCCCAAAGCAGGGGCTCAAGGTTGGTCAGCCAGATGAAGACATAGAGAAGTGAATTTGGGCCAAAGAAGCAGTAGGCAGGGGGCCTTGGGCCTCCAAAGGCTGGGAAGTGTTAGTGTGACAGCTTATAGCTGCGTGGCCAGAGGAGATGGGCTGCTCCTAGGACCTCTCTCAGAAAGAGGCCAGAGAGGGAGGTAGATAGCCCACAGGTGCTCAGGAAGTCACAGCTGCTCCAGTGGGACACGGTGCCAGGATACCCCACTCCTAGGCTGCATCATCACCCTGTAGACATATTACCCACCCCACCCCCCACTTCCCAGCAGGGTTGATGCTCCTGCTCTGTGGGTATTCGGGGACCATAGTCACTCGACGTCCTGTTTTCCTCATCCCCCAGAGCTGGATCCATCCCAGTTATAGACATCACCCCTCAAATTCTTCCCTTTGGGGAACTGCCCCAGTTTCCTGTCCCTTACTTCTCAGACCCCACCCCAACACAGCCCTCTGTGATTGCACTTGTCTTCAGAGTCATGCTTTTCTCCAAGTTACTACCTCTTTGTTTGTCTTGGCCTCTCCTTGGGGACACCCATGCCACGCTGTCTTCCCTCAGCCCTGGTTGAACGTTCTGCTCTCCTCTTTCAAAGGCAAAGGTCTTAGTATGGCTGAACTATCACACTGGGCCATGTGCAGTGTGTGTCTGGGCTCCCAGCCCCCAAGTATCCTCTACTGCTGTGGTCTTGAAGCAACTGACTTTGCTGAGTTCTGGGCCTGGTTTAACCATTTAGCAGCTGTGTGACTTTGGACAAATCACTTGACCTCTCTGAGTCTCTGTTTGGTCATTTGTACAATGGGAATAATGAAGCCTGTTTCCTGGGCACAGGAGTTCTGGGCACTGTGTAGCAGGGGTTTGGGGTAGGATGAGATGAGGAGAGCAAGGAGAACTAACATTCCTCTAGGGCCACCTTGCTCTGGGTGCTCATGTCACATTTCCACCACAGTCCTCAGCAGTGTGGTAAAAGTCTTAGAGTAGAGCCAACACAGAGAGGTTGGGGTTTACACCCCTGGCTGGGAGGTGCCTGCTGTCAATGGGGAGAACTTGGTTTCAAGAGTTGGCAGGTTGGGGTCCTGGGTACTGAGGTAATAGCTAATAGTGATTGGCATCACTGTCTATTGTCTCAGTACCATAACAGCCCTACGAGAGGCATGCCCATTTTAAAGATTTGGAAGATGAGGCTCAGAGAGCCACATGGGCCTGAAGGTCATCAGATGGGGACTGAGCCATGAGCCCCATTTGCATCCAGGGGGTGTGGTGCTGGGCAGGAATCCAGATAGGGACCAGTCTTGGAACTGGACCAGTAGGAAGGAGCAAGCATGGAGGATAGAGCGTGGGTAAGGCCAGACAGTGTGACTGATGGCCTGGGGTCTGTGCTGCCAAAGCCTAGTAGAGTGCCTGGTCATCTCTCTGAGCTCTCCAGCCCTGTCCTAGGGACTGGACACCTGGGCTGCCCTGGTACACTCACCTCCGGACCTGTGGAGCCCTGACCCTGAGGGGAGCTGGGGGAGGCCAGGCTGACCTGGACGCTCCAAGCAGCCTTCTCACTTGTCACCTTGTTCACTGTCCGAAGGGGAGCTGTACTTCATGTCCACGGGTGTGCCAAGTGCCACGGCTGCACGTGGGGTCATCTACAAAGTGATCGACCCCTCCAGGTGAGTCCCCACACACGGTGCTGACCAAGCCTCTGCTGTCTGCCAGAAGAGCTTCCCTTCATTACATCACCATCCTCAAGTGGGGAGACTTGGCCTCCCCAATGTCCAGATGAGAAAACTGAGGACTAGAGAAAAGTGAGCTACACTAGGTTTGGGAAAGTTTCAAAATGTCTATTGCACTTTAAAAAAATTTAAAATAGTTTTAGATTCATAGATAAGTTGTAAAGATAGTTTTCTTTTCTTTTGCAGTGCTAGGGTTTGAACTGAGGGCCTTCACCTTGAGCCCTTCCACCAGCCCTATCTGTGATAGGTATTTTTGAGATAGGGTTTTGTGAACTATTTGCCCGGGCCGGCTTCGAACCGTGATCCTCCTGAGTAGCTAGGATTACAGAATTGAGCCATCGGTGCCCAGCTAGTAGTTTTTCTTACATCCCATATATCTAGGTCCCCTAATATCTTACATTATCATGAAACATTTGCCACACTAACAAACTACCATTGGTTCATTGGATCACCCAGCACATTTAGTCATCATCTTGGTCACTCTGTCTCCACTGGGCAACAGCTTCGCAGACTCTCCTTACCACCCTGGGTTTTTTTTTTTTTTTAATTACTATGATCACTTACAAAAGTACAAATATGCTAATTAACAACCTAACTTTTTGTCATGAAAAACATAAGCACTGCCTCCTTCCATTCCTCTGACCTGGTTTGCTGAAGTCATTCATCTTTTACCTGTGTGGTGCCAGGATTTATGTCCTTGTACCTGGACCACACACAGATCCGTTCTCTTCCTTGTTCATCTGTCCCCATTTATGTAAATGTTTCCATGTTGCAACCCTCTAAAAGAGATGGTTTTTAACCACTGGTCATTTTCTGCTGAGTCACTGAACCATCATTATCTTCCCTGTTCCTTGGGATTTGAGTTTATTCCTAGTTTTCTTTTTTTTTTTAAACATGCTTCTCTAAAGAAACATCACATACATGGAACACCTCATGCCTGCCAGATGTTGCTTTCAATGCGTCATCTCCATTGGGTTTTATGACATCCTCTCCCTCTTGGCCTGGCGTCCCTGTGTACATGTAGAGGGGACCCAATGAGACACGGGGGGGTTCACCTGCTCAAGGGCTTGGGGTCAGGAGGAGCCAGAAATGGGCTGGACTCCTTCCTGTTTCATTTTTCTCTTCTGCCATAAATGTGTTTCTTGGCACCCACACAGACTGCTTGGAGGCCAGTACCGAACATTTGGAAAATGAATGGAGAGAGGAGGGGGGTGGGGGTCACATCACCTCTCACTGCCCAAACACGACCACAGTAGTGTTTTTTTGGAGGGTGTACCCCCTACTTTTTTGCATACAAAAATTTTTAAAAATACGATTTCCTTAAGGAACACTCTGCCTGGCCTGTGTAAAACATGTGGATATCATCCAGGGGTCAGAGCTTTGAGAAGCATGTGCAGAGCTAGGTTTCTTCAGCCTCTGGGGGGAAAGGCCCGTGTCCCCTCTTCTGCCAAGACTGAATGGAGTCCACTCCGTGTCACGTCACGTGGCTGCTTCTCACCCCATGCTGGGAATCCTATTGAAGTCCTGGACCCACGTGGGGGCAGCCTGGGAACAGGGTCGGTCCCATTCAAAGAATCAGAGATCGACAGCCAAAAACTAATTAAAATGGAATTCTGTCCCTTCCTTGTGCCCTTGGAGGATGGTGAAGGAGCCCGGCTCACACCCTGGCAACCCTTCTCAGACTCTGTTCTCTTGAAGTCCTCTGAAATCCCAGGCCCCTCAGCTGTGTCCTGCCTGCTGAGCCTTGCTTCCCATTGTCCCACTCTCCCACCCGCTTTGTCCTTTTGGCTTGCCTTGACATTTCCAGTTTCCTTCAGACCCAGGCAGTTCCAGAAATCCAGGAAACCAAGGAACAGGGCAGAGAGAGACCCTCCTCAAAGGCCTGGGGATGGGAGGGCCAGGGGAGGAGCAGAAATGGGGGTGGGGGCAGTTACAGGAGAGGGACTGGCAGCATGGGGAAAGCCTTTTTGTGTCAGCAGGGACACAGCTTCCACGATGAATCCAAGTGGCTCAGGAGAGAGTGCTCAATCAACAAAGGCTTATGTAGCAGAGGCTGCTGTAGGGCCTGCACACGCATCCTGGGTGCCTCTTAGAATCCTGGGGGGGGGGAGGGGAGGGGGATGGCGTGCAGGGATGCTGCAGGGCACGTAGTAGCAGGCACTCAGATTGTTCCTGACCACTCCTTCCAGGCCTTCCTTCCTTGCCTTGCTTGGAGGGGGCAGGGCAGATATCTGGGGACATACTCAGGATGGGCTCCAGGGTGGGACTCATGACTTCTTGTGTGTTGTTGGCAGACGGGCACCACCTGGCAAATGCCAGATCCACCCTGCCCAGGTGAAGGTGAGGAGCCGCCTCATCCCTTTTGTGCCTAAAGAAAGTAAGTGACCACCCCTGGGTTGCTCTATGTGGGTATGTGTGTTGGGGATGGAGGGGGAGCTCCTGCATCCTGCTGTCCCCTCTGGCCATACCTGGGACCATAGTGGGACCTAGATGCCCACCTAGCCCTGTGCTTGGCACACATGGGACACTCAGTTAAAGTGAATGGAGCTGTAACTAAAGTGGGTCTTGCTGGGCTCGTCACAACTGCTTAAAGCAGGTCCCAGGCATGAGCAAGTGTCTTCATGGGGCTGCGGGCACGAGGTGGGGAACAGCAAACAAAGGAATAGCCAGGCAAGGAATGTTCAGAGTTCTTGGGAGGCACAGAGAGAGGATGTCCTGGGGGCATTGGGTTGGGCCTTCCATAGGATGCTTCCATTTTGACAGGTTTGGTGAGGTGGGAGGGAGGGGTGAGCAGAGCCCCATGGCTTTGGCACCAGGAAAGGCTGTGAATGAGCACCCTGGGCCTGGGCCCTGTGAAAAGGCTGTGCCCAGGGAAGGAGCTGTTCCACTGGGAAGAAGCTAAGTGTGATAAAGGCCTGGTTTATGTAGCCAGACCTGCATCGAAAGAGATACAGGAAATCCACCCATTCATTCCTCTGTCCATCTGTCAGTGCATCATGCATCGTGCTTGCTTTGCACGCACTGGGGATGTAATGTAATGGAGCAACACATCTCTAATTAAACCTTCTCAGTTTGCTACATACAATCTTTCTACTGGAATATGTTGCAACTAGCTCAAAATTGAAAAAAAAAACAAAACACCTTGTGGGCCAGAGGAACTATTTCAGCAGGCCTAGCTGGCAGGTCACCAGCTGGTGGACTGGTGTGTATGGGGGCAGGGGTAGGAAGGGAGAGTTGGGCACCTGAGCAGTAGGGGTGTCCAGTGTGAAGAAGGGATGCCCTAGGAGAGGAGGGCTGAGGAGGAAGAGCTCTGGGTTGGAAGGCATTTCTGGCTGCAGTTGGTGTTGGGCTTGACAGCCTTTTCATTCACTCCTTCAGCAGCATCTGGCACTGTGTTACTAGTCACCTACTCTGTGCTGAATGCTGGGGCCAAAGGGACAAGTCAGACCAGGCCTGTCCAGGCTAGGACAGAGAAGTAATTTGGTGCTCCAGGCCCAGGAAAGAAGTGTATTCAGGTCCTGTAGAGACCCACCCAGGACTGTGCCTGAAGAGGAAGGGGAACTATGAGGCAAAGGGGGAGAGGTTGGTGCTATGGCGAGGGGAGCGTATAGTCTAGGTAGAGGCAGCCACAGGAGTCAAAGCCAAGCAGAGCACCTTGCTTGAATCATGGTGTTCCTGGCCCTGGCTTGCACTTGGCCTTGTTACAAGAGCCACTTTCTCCGCCTGTCTCAGTGGTTTTCAAAGTGAGACTGGCTGAAGCGGGGTAGGATTATCGGGATTTGGGAGTTACCTCCCAGTGGTAACTAACATGTTGATCTGGGCTTTCAGCTCTCCTCTGAGAGCTATCAGTGAGGGCAGTGCCTGGCACCTGGCACTGCACTCACATAGTATCTTATGTTGCTGTGGCTGACACAGGCCAAATGTGTCCCCACATCATTCAGGGACAAGAGGAATCAGCCATCTCAGTCCCCCGCCCACTGTGGCCAGGCCCTGTGGTAGGGTGTGATCTGTGGGAGTCCTGTGATGTTCCCTGCCCCCTTAGCTCTGATCAGTGTGGATCCAGACACATACCTTGAGCACTCCCATCCAGCCTACTGTGAAAGGTGGGAAGGCCATTGGCCTTGGAGCCTGGAGGAGAGTCACCCTGGCCAGAGGTGTCCTGAGGTGGGTCCGGTTCCTATCCTGCTAGCCACTGGCTACCTTAAGACTCTCAGAAACTCATGTCATGCCTCCCTGTGGCTTCTGCTTCCTCACCCTAAAAACCAAGGACCAGAAGCCTTCCAGACACTTCTTCCTTCTCACTGCTCAGAGGTTGCAGGGTCTGGCCTGGGAACTTCCAGGAGAGCAGGGCTGGGGTTGGGGAGACCCAGCAGGAAGCAGCTGCCAGGCAGTGTTTGCTGAAGAAGCATCTTGTGCAGCTCCAGGCTATCATTCTATGGGGCCAGGATGACCCCAGGCAGCACCATGGTGTTGTAAGAGGCACCCTATCTTCAGGGTGGGGGGTACACAAGGGACATCATTCCCTTCATAGTCTGGAGGGAGGCAGGGAGGGGAAGTGAACTGGGCTGGGGCAGCCAGGTCCTCTGACCACGTGCTCTTCCTCTGCTCAGAGTTCATCCGGATACCAGGGAACACCCCGCGGCCCACAGCGCGCGTGCCTACCAAGGCGCCCCGCCGTAGCAGCCCCACTGCCCTACCACCTGCGCCTACTCCACGGCCTGCCCAGCCCACCCGGCGGCCCGCCAAGCCCACCCGGCGACCAGGGGGCCGGAGGGGCGGCGGGCGGCAGCGGGGACGGCCGGGCTCTCCGGGACCATCGCCCTCGAATGGCACAGTGCGTCTGGTGCGGCCAGCTGGCCTGAGCACTGGCCGAGGCCGGGTGGAGGTGTTCGTGGGCGGAAGCTGGGGCACGGTGTGTGACGATGCCTGGGACACCAAGGCCGCTGCAGTTGTGTGTCGCCAGCTGGGCTTTGCTCACGTGGTGCGAGCCACCAAGCGCGCTGAGTTCGGAGAGGGCCGGACGCTGCCCATCCTGCTGGATGACGTGCGCTGCACGGGCAGCGAGCACAGCCTGCTGGAGTGCACTCATGCTGGCGTGGGTACGCACAACTGCGGGCACCAGGAGGACGCGGGCGTCGTGTGCAGCCACGAAGACCCGGACTTGTAGGCAAGCCTCGGCTGCCCAACTAGAGTCTGCCAGGGCCTCTTCTGCCTGTGCGCGCTGGTGCTGCACACATATCCTTAAGTGGTGGTGGCGTGGGTGTGGACTAAGAATTTGCCGGTCGGCAGAGCTGTCCTTTTGGACCTGTGTGAATTGTGTTTGGTGCACCCTTGTCCCTGTTATGTGCCTTCTACAGACCTGACACCAGTGTGTCTTGGGTCAGTGTGGTGTCCCTGGATGTGTATGGTCAAGAGGAGCTATTTTACCTCCATACATTCCAGAGAGCTGCAGGAATGTTGGCGATCCGTTGTGGAAGCCCAAGGACAGAGGGCAGCCACCATCCTTCAAGAGCAGACATGGTCCCCTGGCCACATTAACTGAGGCACTGCTGGCAGACTGAGGGAAGGGGGCAGGAGTAGAGGGTGCCAGACCAACTGGAGCATGGTCAGAGGAACATGGTCCAAAGAGTGTGGACTGGTGACCCTTCAGTTCCAGACACTGGACAGAACAAGAAGGCAGTCTGTGAGGCAAAGACAAGCCTCTTTGGACAGGTCCAGGGTGCCCTGTGGCCATGGCTGCCCACCAGAGGGTGAGGCTGCCTGGGAGGAAGTGAGTACCCACCTCAGGGGAGGGCTGGTGGGTTCCTAGAGGACTTCTGAGGCCATGTGCCAAGAAGCCTTCTGGTTATCCAGACCTCATCATCATACCAGGCCCATGTGGGCACTCTGGGGAGGCTGCCCCTCCAATTACCTGGGCCCCAGTGATTGTACGTGTGTGTGTGTGTGTGGGGGGGAGCATCCTCTACTTGCAGTGCTGTGTCTGGACTTTTGAGGCCACCTCTGACATTTCTCCATCTGCACCCCTGCTCTGAAATCCCAGTGGACCCATAGATTCTTCCAGCCCTACCCAGGGGCTGACTGGCCTGTGGGGCTGGTGAGACTACTAACACTTTATCACCAAAGCTGTGCCAATAATGTCACCCCCCCACCCCCTGCTACTCCCCACCTGCTTGGGAGCTGGGTTGTGAAGTGAGGGGACAAGGAAAAGGGAGTCCAGCCTATAACCTCCCTCCTGCTCCATAGGCAGGAGTTCCCTTACCAGCTAAGGATCTCAGCCTCGGCCTGGGAGATCAGGACATCTGGGGTCAGCCTTAGGGGCAGAGATGTGGAAACAGCTGAGTCACAGACAAGACAGGATGTGGCCTGACTTGGGGTGGCAAGGATTCTGGGTGAGACTTCCTGACCCAGCCTTTGCAGGAAGAGACCCTGCCTGCACGGAGTTGTGAGTTGAATCAGCCCAGGGCAGGGGTGGTTGTGTGCCAGGCAAAGGATCTGTTCAGGGGCTGGGGGGGTTGTGGTCTGCCCCCAGCTCATTGCAGCTGAGCGTGGCTTCCCGAACTGTGGAGGGAGCTTGAAGGTCACCCTTGCTAAACTGAAACTCTCCATGTTGAATGTTCTCAGAAATAAAAGGAGTTGTTGAACTGTTGCGAAGATGAAAGAAAAAAGAAAAGACCATATTTGGTGCAAAGCTTCGCAGCTGCAGCAACAAGGTGCAATAGCAGCTGGAGCCCATGTTGTCTGCACCTGGGACAAGGAGCATTCTTGAAATGGAGATGGGGGAGCGAGGCTCAGGCTGTCCACACTGAGTCAACAGTGGTTATAGATGCAAGGGGTGGCATAACCAGAGTGGGGAGATTTGGGCTTGATGGATTGTCCATTAAGGAGATACACTTGGTGCTTGGGGATTGGTTAAGGCTAATAGTTGAGAAAATTCAATGGCCCCTGATGTTTGGTAAGCTGCGGTCAAGTTGAGTCAAGCTGGCCCAGGAACATTCCTGCTTTCGTTTATTGATTCACTTCCTCTGTCTCCTCCTCTCTCCATCTCCCACCTTTTTCGATTTAATTCTGGACCTCTCAGAATTTTTCTTCTGTTGCCCTCTTGGACTCTTCATACTGAGGGGTTGGTGAAGGCCCTGGTGGCTTATCTGGCCTGGCTGAGCTGTTTGTAGAGGTTGTGATTAGCTCTGCTGTGGAGTGTGGCCTGTATGTCAGGCACAGTTGTCAGGAAGTATACAGCATGGATTACAGAGCAGAGACTTGAGTCTCATGACAGCTCTCATCTCTGCCTTTTATAGAAGGGAAAACTGAGGGGCACAGAGGTTAAATATCTTAGTTGAGGTCACCTTGCCAGGGAGAGGAGGAGCCAAGTGGGCACTGACCATTGTGCTACCTGCCTTAAGTGTCATTGTGTCCACAGAGAGGTATGACAACTCAGCCCCAGGGACAACAGGACCCCTGTACAGTGTGGGCTACCAGGCTGTCTGGGAAGCAGATGGTGATCCCTGCAGTACCTCCCCCCACCCCCGGCCACCAGGACTGGGGAGCTGCTGTCTCCCTGCCCCTCTTAGGCCTTGGAGGCAGGGAAATCCAGAACAGTGGTAGGAGGTACATAGTCCTCCATGAGGTGATCATCCACATCAAACTCCTTACTTTGAAAATGGGCAAACCAGCCCAGGTAGGCTGAGTGTCCCAGGCTTGTCACCAGGCAGGGCCAAGCTGAGAGTAGAGCCCCAGGAAAGTGCAGTAGGTGCTCCTGGAGGCCCCCAGACTGCAGCAGCAGCATGACCTACATGCCAGGCCCTAGCAAGTATTTTGCAGAGAGAGCTCTGGGTGAGGTCCTCCAACCCGCTCCCCCTCCCCCCCACTGCTCCTATGCACTGCTGGTCTCTGGATTCTGCTTCTCAGGTCCCTGGGCAGCTCAGCTGCAGCCCCCTCCACCTGAGGGGGAGGTTGCCTTGCCAACAGTCACCATTCCTTCAGTGGTAATAAGGGTAGATGGCTGACGCCTGCTGAGGTGCTCCATCTGCCAGGCTGTGTTCTTAACATTTTGCATTTTAATTCACTCCTTTAATCCACATAGTAACAACTGGAGGCAGATGCTCCAATTACACCTTCCCCCATCTTACAGACATGAGAGGTTGTTACTTGACAAATGTCACTCAGCCAGTATTTGAACTTGAACCCAAGCAGTATGCTTGGAGCTCCAGCTGTGGGCAAGCTTGCTGTGCTATCTCAAGTGGCTGTGCCCCACTCCCCCCCTCCTCCCCCCACCCTGCCACTGGGGGAGTATTCCAGATGACTTTGCCCTGGGCACTTCCATTGTGCCTTAGAGATCCCAGGCTGAGGGCTGAACTGGCCCAAGACCTTCTTTCCTCCCTTCCAGCCCCCCCCCCACCCCCGCCTCCCCATCTGCATCCATAATCTAGATTGAGTCAGGTTCCCAGAAAAGGGCTGCCTCTGCCCAACATCACATAGCTTAGTTCAGGATTGCCTGGTCCAGTGCTGCAGGGATAGACAGGTGTGGACCTGCATCCAGGAACACCAGCCTGAAGTCACAACTTCAGGTTCCCAGGTGAGCCTTGCTTCTTCCTTGTTCACTCTGTCCCTCTGCCCCCAGGTAGGGCAGGACCCTGAGTGGCCTCCCTTCTCCTTTGTCCTTGGCAGCCTTAGCCTGTTTGTTGGGAACCCTCCAGCTTCCCAAGGTACCTTGGCCTGTAACCTTGCAAATTTTTTTTCCCTTTATTCATTTATTCATATGTATATACATTGTTTGGGTCATTTAACCTTGCAAATTTTTGACTGGGATGTTTCACTAGAAGGTTTGAAGAGCCTGGCATCCTGTTTCCAGTCCTGGCTGTTTGACTTTGGGGCAGTCACTTAACCTCTCTGAGCCTCATTGGGAAACAGGGAATCAGAAGAATACAAAAATGAGGCAACATTGCAAATGTGCCCAGCATGTTCCAGGTGGCTTCCCGGACAGAAAGCTCAGTACCAGGCTGGTGGCATCCATGCTGGCAGTTGCCAACTGTGCCAGCCAGAGGGAGAGGTGCATGACATATGGAGAGATCAGCATTGGAATGAGCTGGAAATAATTCAAAAATGGGAAGAAAATGAGTCCCTTGAGACTAATATGGAGAACCCACATCTTCCTGTTGGGGCATCTGCTCTCCCACCCAGAGCTTGCTTTTATGGAGCACTTACTGCATGCCACGTGCCTTAGGTGTGTTGGCTTATTTCATCCTGACACAATCATCATCCCTCTTGTCCATCCCCATAGTAGTCATGAACTGTTCTCCAGGGCTTTGAGGAGCTGTGATCAGAGACTCACCTCCCAGCACCTGATTCTTCTCTTTCCCTTGGCTCCCACGAGGCAGCCACTCCAGAGCCTCCTTCTGCTCCTCCCCTAGCAATTCCTGCCAAGAAACTGCTCCCTGTGTGGCATAGCAAACTGCTCCCTGTGTGGCATAGCTACACTGGCAGTTTGTTTGCAGCCTTGAGCAGAATCACCTGTGGGGCTGCTTAACACAGGTGGCGAGCTTACCTCAGTAGGCCTGGAGGGGCAGAGGGTTTGCTGCTCTAACTTGTTCCTGGGCCAGACCTTGAGACTCATTGTTCATGCTAACACTGTTCAGTAGAAGCATGTGAGCCACACAGGCAATTAAAAAATCTCCAGTAGTCATTAGAAAAGTGAAGACACAGGTGAAGTAATTTTAATAATGTATTTAATCCAATATTAAAAATATAATCATTCTAACAAGCAATTGATATAATATTAATGACTAAAAAACTTTCTGGGTATTAAATTTGTAATTTGTACTAGCCACATTTCAAGTGCTGGAGAGGAACAAGTGGCCAGTGGCTACCATATTGGATTGGGTTAGCCTAGACTGTCCAGTGTAGGGCCAGGTGGTTGGCCATGTGCCTCCATGCAGCCCTCTGCTGGCAGCTGGTGGTGCTGCCTGCCCAGGGAAAGGGCCTTCTGTCCTGGGACCCAGGGCCTTGGTCTGCAGCCTGTGTTGTTCCTACTTGGTTACAGGGGACACTAAGACAGAGTGGATGTGCTGCCTGGGACAGAGGAAACTACTGACTCACTCCAGTAGGGGATAGGGACTGCTCTGGAGACAGAAATACTGGGATGAACCACGGTCATGCTGAGCCAGAATCACAAGTGTTGTCTGATGTGGCAGAGAGTATCAATACCCACTCCTTTCCTTAGCCCTGCGTGGACAGGGTCAGGCTAGCAATTGTTCCCTGAGACTGCTTTACAGTTGCTCACATGGGACTCCAGACTGTGCCCAGAGCTGTTCAGGACTACCTGTCCCTGTCCCCAAGGAACCATCCTTCAGGGTACAGAGAGACAAGACAACATGAAGTCAGCTCCACACACACTGATAATTTTTAAAGTGCAGCATGGTTATGCCACTTTTCCTTTTCTAGCCAACCTTCCCAACTCACCTGAAAGCATGCAAGAAGTCTACACTCTCCGTCCCGCAGCTTCATTTTCCTTCCACACTGCTCCCAAATCCGGAGTTTTCAGAGCCCGCAAGGGGGGCGGACCTCGCTGCTTCCCTCCCATTCCCCCAACGGGGCCACCTGAGGTCTCCCGGGCGCGCCTGAGACTGCTTCTCGCTGCCACACGAGGGCGCGGTGGCAAGCAAAGTCCCCTAGGCCGACTCCGAGGTTGGTCAGGTCCCTGTGCAGGAATGAATGCCTGGCAGCGGAACCTGACCAGGCTGGAGACAGATCCTGGAGACGGAAATCTTGCCTCCTCCGTACTACACACAGCTCTTAAAGTCTGACCCTTTCTGTCACCCCACAGCCCACACACCTGTAACTGCCATGTTTCTGGTGGGCTCTGGCTAGACCTCCCCAAGACCAGCCTAAGGTGTAGGCTAGTGTCAGAAATCCAGACACATCCAACCTCTTCCGGTGCCTCCTCCCCAGCCTGGGGGATCTTTATCTGGTCACCCTTGGCCCTCCAGATCCACTGCTGTCCCTCTAGGTGACCCTGGGGATGGGGTCTTCAGTCATACCCAGATGGGTAGGAGAAACCGGTTACTGTTCCAAACTACCCTTGGGCCACCCCGGGTACGCTTCTTGCTTTCCCTTGGAGATCCGCCTTCCGACCCAGATTTTAGCCACTCCAACTCCCTTTCCTTCGGACCTGGGCCCACACTTCGGACCGGGACTTTCCTGGGCCTGGGAGGCTCCGGCGGCGCCCGGGACTCCGAGAGAACAGCGTGGGGTTCCAGTGTGCCTTCATCTGCAGTCTCAGGCCTCCCTGCGTCCCGCTGGGTCCTTGTCAGCCGCCTCCGGGCCCCGTGGCGCTCAGAGTGGACAGGCCGGCAGAGGAGGCGCCTGCGGGAGGACATTTAGGAAAACCGACTTTGGAGAACTGAGGGTGCAGGGAGAACTGCTTGGGAGCAGTCGGCGTAGCATGGGTATTTGATGGCTAGGATGGGGTTTCCAGAAGGTTTGGGAGAGACAGAAAAGGGGCCTACGAGCGCGCGCTAAGAGACGCCGTTATATGGAGGCGCCAAAGGGGCGGAGCTAGCTGGCAGGACTTTGAGCTGCCGCGGGGCAGCAAGAGCTGAGGAATCAGGGTTGCCAGGGACGACGCGTTCTGGGCGGGGCTGATATTGGGGCGGAGTCTGAGTCTAAAAGAGGCGGGGAAGGGGCGGGGTTTTGGGGGGAGGGGTGTGAGTCAGAAGGGAAGTTTTAATTGGTGAAGACTACCTGCTCTGGGCGGGGTCTGGGCTGGGGCGGTGTGGAGGCTGGGGCGGAGCTCTTGTGGGGGCGGGGCTGTCCGGGGGCGGGCCCTGCGAGCCAGAGCCGGAGGCGGAGATGTGGTTGGCGGGTCCGCGCGGCCGGGGAGGGGTCGAACCGGCGGGGGCGGAGCCGAGAGGCGGGGGCGGTGCTGGGGAGCTCTGGGCCTGGGGCCGAGGCGGCGAGCGACGCTGACAGCCGAGTCGGCTCGCGGCCTCCCGCCCCCTCGGCACCTGACGCCGACCCCGGCCCGGCCTGACCTGTAACCATGAGTCCCGGGTTGCTGCTGCTCGGCAGTGCGGTCCTGCTCGCCTTCGGCCTCTGCTGCACCTTCGTGCATCGCGCTCGCAGCCGCTATGAGCACATCCCCGGGCCGCCGCGGCCCAGGTGAGCGGGAGGTGGGGGCGGGGGCCTGGATGGGGCGCTCGGCTGGGGGGCCAGGGGATCGCTTCTAAGCTCGCGTTGGGGCCAGGGGTCCAGCCTCTTCTGCGCGCGGCAGCTTGGAGACCGAGGCCGGGAGAGGGGCGCTAACTATTCTTAGTAACAAATTACTCACAGCCGCGGCAGCTGCTGGGCGCCCACCGCGCTCGGCTGGGCCCCACAAACGTGATGGCAGCAACAGCCCTGTCAGGTAGGTGCTATTGTTACCCCATCGATCAGACCAGGAGACTGAGGCGCGCAGAGGCGAAGTCACCTGCCCAAGGTCACCCACTTGGTAAGCCTAGATTTAAACCCAGGTCAGCCTGACTCCAAAGTGGGTGTTCTTAACTTTGGGACTCGGACAGGGTCACCTGTCCAAGTCCAGATACACTGTTTCTGGTCACATTCCCTTGTGTCTGTTTCTGTCCTGGGATATCCCATTTGTCCTCTCAATACCTCCGCTCCATTCTTGGCCCCCACCCAATTTACCACCCCCCAACTAGAAAGATTGCTTTCTGAAGCTTAGAGTAGAAGTGCCATTTCCCTGCTCCAAGGGCTCTCTGTCACTTTAGAACTAAAAAATCCAATTCCAAACTAAGTCTACTGCAGGGCCAGCCAGGCCCCTGCTAAGTTCTCAGAGCCCACTTGTACCCTTCTTGTCCTTTTTGCTTACTGTCTTTGCTCCCTTCCCCTCCCCCATCTTTCTATCCCCCTTTCCAAAGGCACAGAAGACTTCTTCCTGTGCTCAAAGGCACAAAAAAGGCCATCTCCATCTACCCTTTGTAAAGCCACTCAGTCCCAGCTCCTCACGGGGCCATCACCTCTTAAGTCACCTTCTTTCTACCTGTTGACTGCCTGTCCACCTGTTGACTGTCTGTTTCCCCCTTTAGAATGTGAGCCCCAGGAGGGCAGGGATGCTGTGTGTTTGCTTGTGTATCCTCAGTGCCTGGCATGTTGCAGTTGCTCAATAAATACTTGTTGAATGAACGAATAAACAATGGTATTAGACACACTTTTTAAACCCTCAGGACATGAACATTCTGGAAGGCATCCGTCTCCAGCACAGAAGCCTGAATTTCTGCTTGGTGGGCTCAGGAGTGATTTCTGTGTCTGGTGACATAGGGAGACAACTGTTCTCCCCACTGGCTCTCTGCCCTCCCTATGCCCTCTCTGACCTTGAGGGTCTTCCTGGGACCCCTTTTCCCTTGCTTAATTGCTCTGCTTTCCACTTCACCTAGGTGGATCTTCCCCCAGCCATCCAGGCATGGCTTATCCTCCTGCTCAACCCATGAATGTGTATATAATATTCATTCTATAAACCAGTAAGTGACTGTGTAATTCCGTCACAGCATAATGGTAATTGAGTAATTATTTGTGCAACCTCTTGCTAAGTGTCTGTCCCCCCATGGGTCCTGTGTCTTGTCTCATTCACTGCTCTGTCCCCAGCATCTCCCACAGCAGAACCTGGCTCGTGCACTGTAGAAACTCAATAAACAGTGATGAAGATTGAACGATGGAAATCTCCATGTTCTGTTAGGCACACTATTGCTTTTTCCTGTTTTCAAATCAGTCAGCTGCTTGAAAACGGTGGGTTTTGTGTTTGTTCTGATGAGTCTTGACATCACAGGGCCCTCTCATGAGTTGAAAGGTTTCAACCATTACAACCTTCTGGGGTCTGTGTCTGGAGAAAGCAGAACTAAAACCAAGCCCCTCTCCCCACATCTTTTCTAAAAAATTGAGATATAACTTGCATACCATAAAGTTTACCCTTTCAAAGGTACAATTCAGTGGTTCTTTAACATGGTCACTGTGTCGTACAACCATCACCACCAATTGCAGAAATTCCTGTCACCCCAAGAAGAAACCCTGTACCCATTAGCCGTCACTCCCCACTCCCCACTCCCACATGCTAGCACTAATGTGCATTCTGTTTCTGGATTTGCCTATGCTGGACATTTCATATAAATGGAATCATACAGTATGTGGCCTTTGGGTCTGCCTTCTTTCCCTTAGCATAATGTTTTCAAGGCTCATGCAGGAGGTAGTATGTGTTCATATTCCTACTCTTTGTATGGCTGAGTCCTCTCAGTCTCTTACACCTGTGACCTACAGGTGTGTGGGAGGGTGGAGGAGTGGGAGGAGGCTGTTTATACTCACAGTTGGGCTCTTTATTCTAAGGAGGGAACTGAACAATGCATCTGTAAAAAGATTTTTGATTCATACTTGGTTGGCAGTCAATAAATGAAAATTCTGGAACCTCTTCTAACACAAATCAGATGCTCTGGCATTGAAAACCTAAATTCTCA
The DNA here is from genome assembly GCF_047511655.1 of Castor canadensis. Classification (NCBI taxonomy): domain Eukaryota; kingdom Metazoa; phylum Chordata; class Mammalia; order Rodentia; family Castoridae; genus Castor; species Castor canadensis. The sequence goes on along the minus strand of NC_133388.1, from coordinate 10,515,777 downwards.
AACCATGGGATTGGCAATCCCATGGTTGACAAGAGACCTTTGTGATGAGTCTCCGGTGGTGGCATTTGTCTGTTGGTATTCTAGCCAGCTTCTCTGCTACGCCCTCACCTACCCTCCATCCTCCTTATTCTGCAGGTGGCCCTCTCCTCCAAGATGCCCTCCCTGAGTACCCTTTCTCTGTGCTCTTATTACAGCATCCATGGAACGGCTGAAAACTTAGGCTCTACATTCAGATCCCACACAAACACTTGTTGCTTCTTTATTTCCCCATCCTCACTGCTCTAAACTTCCTCATTGATTCTGCCTTCCTGGTAGTGTGCAGTGGATGTAAGCTTGATGATGAAGAGTTTCTTTCTCTCTCTCCTGGTTTTTATTTATTTTGGAAAACACTTTTTGACTTTGTCTCCTGGACAGTGCTAGTTCTCTTCTCCCACTCTGAATTGCCAGTTTGCCCAGGGTGGGGGATATTCAACGGGAGCAAGGGGGTCCTCGCCATGGAGGAGTCCACTGCTAGCCCTGTTAGGTGGTATTTCCAGTGGATTTGGGGTGCCCAAAAGAGCACTCACCACCCCATTCCTCTGGCACGAGGCAGTCATGGCCCTCACCTTCACACTTACCCTTAGAGGGTGCCCCATCCTCAATCATTATGGGTACTTCCTTCATCCCTTTGGTGGTCTCGCAGTGGGCCCTCCTGATGACCCCTACTGTAGTCACTGTCCAAGGCTTTCTCTGCCCATAGGAATCCTTGAATTGCCACTTGGCCAATCTCAGTGCTGTAGGAAAGTGGACAAATGCCAGACAAGGGAATCTTTACCTTGCCTTCTCTCCCTGGACTGCTAGCCATATCCAGTCTATTATAGGGGCATGACAAGAAGTAGGCTTCTATCTGTTAGGGGTTCTATGCTACAATCCCAGTATTTTACCTACCTCCCCCACCCCCATTTCTAACTGTTCTCCCTTCTTTATCTTCCTCCATCGCCCCCTGGAGGAACAATAAGGAATGGATCTTAGTTCTCTTTCTTTCTTGCCTGGCAGTGGGAACTCACCCCACTCCTTGTCCTCTGGCTTCTTGTGGTGGCACTTAACTTCCTTTCCTGGTGCACCCAAGCAGTTAGGGTTAGGGTAGAGACTCTGGGGTCCTAGGAGCATCCAGACTCACTCAAGTGACTCAAAACTGAGACCACCAATCCCCCTGCCCCCCAACACACACAAATAGTTTGGGGAGTGACATTGAGAATACTAGATTATTCTGGAATTACAGACAATTGTGTGTGATTTCCAAGGTTCTCCTTTCTGCAAGGGGAGCTACATAAGTTCAAGTTCTCACCTGGAGTGGCCTCTTCCGTCCCTACCCTACACTTCCTGCCCCAGTGCATTTGCCCGCCCCCTCTCCTGACGGCTTTCTTGCCTTCTCTCAGTCCCAAAGCCTCCCCCTCCATCCTCATGCTCAGCCTTTATTCTTGCCTCCTACTTCCCTGAGCAAATAGAGCACCCGGAGAAAACGTCCGGGCTTCGCTGCCACAGCTGCCCACCCCTGCCCTGGGCCCAACGGGCATCTTCCAGCTGCCCTTTCAGATGGACACTGGTGTCCTGACTAAGGCCAGCCTGCCCCCTTTGCTTAGCAACGCTGCCCTTGAAGCACCCCCACCCTGCCCACGCCATCAGTTTTCCTTCTCTTTTACATCATTCGCACTTTTATATAACGTTCTGTATGAAGTTCCGGCTTGGAGAAACCTGTCTCTTCCTCCTTTTTCTGCCCCCTAACTCCTGTCCCCAACAGTAGGCCCCCTGGCAGACACTTGCCCTGGGATTCCAGGCTGACCCTCCTGCTCTCTCTTGAACCCACCACCTGTCGGGCTCCTCCATCCAATCTGCCTCGCTCAAGTTCCCAGTGATCTCCTTGTTGCTGAAGACAATGTCAGCCCTCAGTCCACATGTCACCTGGCTGCCCCTCAGCAGCCCAGCTGGAGGCAGAGCAGAGCCCATCCTCCTCCCTCTCCTGCTCTCCTCCTTCCTTCCCTGCAGCTCCTGCCTGGTCTCCTTGTCCCTTTGGTACCTGACCTTTTTGTGATGGCCTAACCTTTCGTCCTCTTCTCCATCTCACTCAGTGGCTGGCCTGGAAATAGCACCTCTGAAGTTTAAAACAATTTCTCTAGCTAGTTCTGGACTCTAGAGGTCATGGCTCCCTTCCCATTTGATATTCCCTTTACATATCCAGTGGGCACCACAAACCTTGCTGGTCCTAAGCCACGCTTCTAATTCTATCCACTTGTCTCAGATTGTTCCCCTGAAGTCAGACCTGAGGCATGAAATGGAGTATAAGTAATTTATGGGGTGAACTTGGCTCCAGGTTGGGGTGGGTGTGGATGGAGAAAGAAGGTAAGAAAGTCCTCCTGTGGGAAAATGGAGGCACTATTGTCCTGGGAACGCTGAGGGCTGTGTAAAGCACATGCCTAGAGCTACCCCAGCAGAGGTGGAGGGAGCAAGGTCACCTGGTGGGGCTGCTCCACAGTGTACCTTTTGGAACTTGAGTGATAGAGGGCTGAGTTGCACAGGATGAGCACAATGACATCTGCTGCCCCCAGGCTCCTTTCAATCCAGGTAAACAGCAGCTGCTCCCCCCAGAGTCATCCTGAAACCCCTCACTAGCCCATTGACTCTGCTGTCAAGGACGTTCAGAATCAGACTATTTCTTCTTCTTCTTCTTCTTCTTCTTCTTTTTTTTTTGGCAGCACTAGGGCTCGAAATCAGGGCCTCACACTTCTTAGGTAGGCACTCTACCACAGACTTCTTATCACTACTCACCCTGGTCAGGCCTTCATCAGCTTCCACAGACCCTCACTGGTCCCTGCTGTCCATGCGTTTACCCTGGGTCCCACCCCACTTGTTACTTTCAGTATTGCTGCAAAAGAGATCCATTTAAGCTCAAGTGACACTCCATCTCTGCTCTGCTCAAAACCCTCCAGTGGCCCGATCTCACTGAGGTCAAAGCAAAACTCTGGACAATAGCCCAAAATGCCCTATGTAATCCGCCCCCAACCTTGGTGACCCTGTCCTGTACTGTCTTCCACGTAACCACTGCTCCAGACACACGGATACTGTCCCACCTACCACAGGACCTTTGGACATGTTGTGTGGCATGCTCTTCCCTCAAATACCTATGTGATCAAATCCCTCACTGCTTGCAGGTTTCAGCTCACAGGCACCTTTCTGCCTATGTAAAATGGCCATTCCCTTCACCTGACCCCAGTGGTGTATTCTATTTTTTCTCCAACACTCTCTGGCATCATTTTGTTATTTGTTTATTTGTTGTGCATGTCTTCCCGGGAGAATGAGTTCCACAACCCAGAAAATTTCCATTTTAATTTCATTGTTACCCATTTGGTATGCTGCAGTGAATAGGATGGAATAAAATCAGAGCAGATTGTAATGTGTGTCAAGGTGGCACCAAACGGGCTTGCCTACAAACCTGGTGACCACAGGTTTGAAATCCCTGTGCCTGCTGTGCAGTTATGGGCAAGTGGCTTCACCTCGCCAGCCTCTGATGAGATGGTCAGTAATACAGAGATTGACCAAGTGGTGCAGGAGGACAGGTGGGGTGGGGCTTAGCACGGGGTCAGGCACATAGTATGCACCCTGTGAATGTCCGAAGTGGCTCCATACAATATTACTGAGCACTTTTCCTGGACATCTGGTTGGGGGGCAGAGAGAAATACAACTGTCTCCTCTCTCAGGAGGCCTTGGGCATGAGTTGGATCTGTATCTGCAGTCTATCTGCATGGCTGCCTGTGACCTTGGGCCCCCAGCCATACCGTCCTGTGCCTCAGTCCTCCTATCTATGAAGTGGACCCGTGGGGGCACTCCTTAATGGTGACTGCTGCTGAGCCTAATGTTTTCCATTGCTTCTAGTTTCCTTCTAGGACATCTTCCCTACTTTTGGAAAAAGGACGAGGTTTGTGGCCGTGTGCTCCAAGATGTGTTTTTGGATTGGTGGGTTCTAACTTGTCATTTGTTGCCCTTACTCCAGGTCCCCTAGGGGAAGCTCACCCCACCCAATCCAACATGCAAACTCCCAGTACCTCCTACCCTGGTCCAGTCCACTCCCAGCCCCCTTACCCTGACCCAAGCCTCTCTCCAAATCCCCTACCCTGACCAGGCCACTCCTGGCCCCAGCAGTTCTACCCCCGAGAGGAGAGGCAGATGAGGAGGGTTTGGAAACCATGTTCTGCCACTCACCAGCCGAGGGATCTCACATCAGCCATCAGAAGCTCTCTGAGACTCAGTTTTCTCATCTGTGAACTGGGTGGGGATTTACTCACTGTGATGCTTGACACTTTCCAAAGCACTTCCAAACATATGATATTGTTTAATTCCCAGGACAATCGAAGGATCTTGCAACCCTATTTCACAGAAGTGGAAACTGAGGTCCAGTGGCCAATGTGACTCAGCAATGAGTCAACAATCAGGCAGAGCCTCACTACAGGCATCCTGGGCCCCAATGCAAGCTCTTTTTTGTGGCACCTTCTGGGATGGGTGTTTCTGTTTCTCCTGGCAGCCCACTGGTCTGGGGGCTGATGATATCTACAACCCAGGTAGCTGACAATATCCTTTGGGTCACTTTGGTTTCCAGGGCTAAGAAATATGGACCTGTTGTGCGGGTCAACGTCTTCCACAAAACTTCTGTCATTGTCACGAGCCCTGAGTCGGTCAAGGTAGGAGGCACCATGGGTTTCATGGAGAGGTCCCTTCCTTTCCCTGGGTTGGGGGAGTGAGACTGGATTTCAGCGACTGTTCCAGAGCCCCGTACATTGGGCTGGCCTCTCAAGGGTTACCATTGGTGGCCACTCCAAGCACTACTGTTTGATATGGGGGTTGGGGGAGTTTTGCTGTCCAAATTTGGGTTGGGAGTTTGGCCCCCGCTGGTCACACACATTTAGGTAGTTTACCCGTGTTAGTCTCAGTTGCTTCATCTGTGAGATGGGAATTATAACTTTATCTGATGAGAATTCAATGTGGATGGATTTACTCAACAGAGGAAGAGTCTAAAGACACAGTGCACACTGTGACCACGGCCTTTTGTGTGTACTCCACCACATTAACTCACCCATCCTCACAGGGCTGAGCTCTTGCTGGTCCCTGTTTAGAGGTGCAGAAACCCAGCAAGGGCATAATCCATAATGCATGCAGTCTAGGTACTAGATGGGTACCAGCCATCTGCTTTGTAGTTGGCAGAAACTGGCTCAAATCTGGGCTCTGCCATCACTGACTGTGGGACGTGGGGCAAAGCATCATTCTGGGCCTCAGTTGTCTACTCTGTAAAGTAGGGATGACAGCCCTCTCCAGGGCGAGTGTACGAATGGAACTGAACAGATATTGTGAGCCATGTGGCTCGTGTCTGGCACACGGCAGTTGCTCAACTGATGACAGTGCTGTTACTCTCACAGTGGACACATGGGCTTGCAGGCAGGGTGTCTGTGGTGTCAGTGAGAGGGACAAAATACAACTTAGGATGTCAGTGCCATTTTGGGGGGAGGGGGGTGCTAGGGGATCAAACCCAGAGCTAGGTAAATGTTTTACCACCCAGCTACAACCATAGCCCTAAAATACAACCTCAGGTGCACAACAGGGGACTGTTTGAACAGCCATGTTGTCACTAACAGAATGTTAAAAGTATTTATTTTTGAGACAGGGTCTCACTATGTAGTGAGACTTGCCTTGTACTTGCAATCCTCCTGCCTCAGTCTCTTGAATGTTGGGATTATAACCATGCTTTACTGCACTGAGCAAAAATAATTTTTAAAAAGTTTAACTTCAGAGATACAGTTTTAAGTTTTTAAAACATGCTACTAAAACCATGCACAAAGACTTTCAAGGCAATGAGAAAAGGAGTTAAAAGGTGTATATATATATATATATATCTAGCATATTATAATGGTTGATGTTCAAGTGTTGGACCAACTTTGCATTCCTCATTATGACATACCACCTATTTTACATATTGCTGGATTCAACTTGCCGATATCACATTTCGTTAAGGGTTTTTGTTACTGTATTTATTCTTTTCTCCTCTTGTCTTTGTCAGGTCTTTACAAGATAAGTTGAGAAGTATTGGAGGTGGTGGTGGGGGCTTGGCCCAAGTGGTGGAGAACTTGCCTAGCAAGCCCAAGGTGCTGAGTTCAAACCTCAGTACCCCCACCCCCACCAAAAATCCCTGTTATCTGATAAAATAGATTGAGATGTGTTACTTCCTTCTACATTGTGTGTAGGAGTTTGCATAGGGATGATATTTCTTTCTTTAATGTTTGGTAGGACTTACCAGTAAGCTTGTGTGGTCTTGGACTTTTTTTATTTGAGGGAAGTTTTATTTGTTTGTTTTGAAAATGAGACATTTAATTTCTTAAAAAAATTATGTACTTTAAAATTTATTTCAAACTTATTGAAATAAATTTAAAGTTTATTTCAAACATGGACAGGGGACATGGCTCAAGTGCAAAACCCTGAGTTCAATCCTTAGTATCACCAACAAATAATAATAATAATACATAATCTACGTTTGTATAATAATCTAATAATAATTCATAATCTACATTTGTAGGTCTACAATTCAGGGGCGCTAAGAGGCCTTCACAGTGTTATACATCCGTCACCATCACCCAATCCCAGAACTCTTCATCTTCCTTAACTGGAATACCATACCCATTAAACAGCAACTCATTCGCCCTTCCTCCAGTCCCCAGTAACGTCCATTTTACTTACTTTCATTTATTCTTTTTATTTTCATTTGAACTCAGACCCTCACACTTGCTAGGCAGAGCTCTATCACTTAAGCCATGTCCCTAGTCCTGTTTTACTTTTTGTCCCTATTAATTTGACTACCCTAAGTACCCTGTATTTAGGTGAAGTCATATAATATTTGTCCTTTGAGATGGCCTTATTTCACTTACTGTGATGTCTTTGAGGTTTATCCATGTTGTAGCATGTGTCAGTATTTTCTTCTCAATTTATTTAATTGATATGTGATCATTGACAGAAAGGTGTTCATAATAATTCCTCATCTTTTAATGTCCATAGGATCGGTAGTGATGTCCCCTCTTTAATTTCTGAGAGCAGTACTTTGGATTTTCTTTCATTTATGGTTAGTCCATGTGGAAGTTTCATAAGTTTTATTCATAGTTTCAAAAAACCATTGGTTTTATTGATTTTCTCCATTTTCTATTGTATTTCTGCTCTTTATTATTTTCTTCCTCTATTCACTTTGAGTTTAATTTGTTCTTGTTCTAATTTTTTTAAGATGAAAGTTTAGATAATAGATTTTAGAACTTTTATTTTTGGTACAAGCATTTAAAGGGAACTGTAAACACTGCTTCAACACAAATTTACCACAGACTTTGATATGTTATATTTTCATTTTCATTCAGTTCAAAATATTTTTTAACTTTCCTTGTGATTTCTTCTTTGAACCATGGGTTATTTAGATGTATGCTATTTAATTTTTAAATATTATTGGTTATTCCAGAGTCTGTTGGATAGTATGTTTCTGATCTCTTACTTAATTCTGTAAGATCAGAGGAAATACTGTGATCTCAATCTTTTTAAAATAGTAAAAACTTGTTTTATGACCCAGCACATGGTCCATTTTTGATGAATGTTCATACACACTTACAAAGAATGTACATTCTCCTCCTCCTCCTCCTCCTCCTCCTCCTCTCTTCACCTTTTAGAGCCTATGCTTGCTAGGCAGGCACCATAACACTTGAGCCAAACCCTCAGCGCAGATGGAGCGTTACATAAATGTCAGTTAGGTCAACTGGGTCAGTGATGCTATTTAAATCTTTGAAATCTTTACTAATTTTTTCCTACTTTTTCTAGCAATTACTGAGTAAAGAGTGTTGAACTCTCCTACCAAAGTTGTGGACTTGTCTATCTCTCCTTTCAGCCCTGTTAGTTTTACTTCATGTGTTTTGAAGTTCTGTTAGTAGGTGTGTATGCATTTAGGATTATTAAGCCTTCATGATAAACTGATCCCTTAGAAATGAACATTTTTTCCGCTTTGATGCAACCACTCCAGCTTTCTAATATTTAGTGTTGTATGGTGTATGTTTTTCTGTCATTTGACTTTTAGCTTCTCTGGGTTTTTATATTTAAGGTGGATTTTTTAAAGGGTAGCATACAGTTGGGTCTTGTCTTATACGGTCTGAAAATCTCTGCCTTTAAATAGAATGCTTAGGTCATTACGTTTATTATTATTATTATTATTACTAATTATTGAGATCGGTTCTCATTGTTGTCCAGGCTGGTCTCAAAACTCTTGGGCCCAGGTGCTCCTCCTTCCGCAGTCCCCTGGGTAGCTGGGGACTGACTATAGGCTCACACCACCACACCTGGCCAACGTAATTTCCTGTATAGTTGGGTTTAAATCCGCCATGTTCCTCCTTGTTTTCTGTTTGTCTTATCTGTTGATTGTATCCTTTTCCTCCTTTCCTGCCTTCTTTGGGGTTGTATGGCTTAGTATTCTGTTTTATCTCCATTATTGGTTCATTTGCTTCCTTTCACTCCTCTCTTAGTGGTTGTCCTAGAGTTTGTCATACCATCTTTATCTTATGTCAGTCTGTTTTCAAACAATGTTACACTACTCTATTCTCTATTTCTTTTTTTTTTTGTCTTTTCTTTTTTGGTGCTGGAATCGAACCCAGGGCCTCACGCATGCTAGGCAAGCGCTGTACCACCGATCTACATCCCAGCCCTCTATTTCTATTTTTGTGATTTTTCTCTTTATTATTGGTTTCAGAAACTGTGTTATGATCCGACTAAGGACACTTTTATATTACTTTTACTTGCATTTCTTTGAATTTCTTAGATATATGAGTTCTTTTAACACATTTATAATACTTGTGACAGACATTCCAAACTTCTTGTCTGCTAATCCTATCACATTTATTATTTCTAGACCTAATTATAAGGCCATATTTTCCTGCTGTTTGGCCTGTTTACAATTAATTTTTTGGTTCAATGCTAGGCATTGTGAGTGTTACACTATTGAGCATAATGTAACTGGGACTACAAATACATGTCATGCACTTGGGAGGCAGAGGCAGGAGGATTGCTTGAGTCCATGAGTTCAAAGCTAGCCTGGGCAACATAGCAAGACTCTGTCTCAAAAAAATTTTTTTTAAATTTAATTCCCTTTAAAGAGTATTGGGTTTCAGCCTGACAGACAGTAAACTTACTTGCAGATTAGTCTGATCCTTTCTAGGCTTGCTTTAGGGGTTTTTGTTATTGTTGGTGTTTGTTTTTGGCAGTGCTGGGGTTTGAACTCATGGCCTTGTGCTTTCTAGGATCTACCACTTGGGCCATGCCATTAGTTTGCTTTATGAATTTTATTGGGTGGGTTAGAGTAGACTTTTAATCCAGAGCTGTTTAAAGGGCCCCATTACAAAGAAGTGACCTTTCTGGAGCCCCCACTGAAGGCTTCGTACCTAAAGGTGATCTCCTCTGGCCAGTGGGAACTCGAATAATTCTGGGCCCTTTGTAAGCGCTGAGAACTGCTCAGTCTATAGTTGTTCATTAATTATCCCCCTTTGCCCAATCTTGGAGGGTTTTACCCTACCTATGCACAAACTTTTATACATCAAACTCTCCAGGGACCCCATGTGGAGGAGTTCTTTCCATGCCTGACTCCTCACTGGTATGCTGGCCTATAAGTTGGAGCCTCCTTTGGCCTGCCTAGAATCTGATCCCTGTCTATTCAACTTGGTGAGGCTGCTGGACTGTGTTTGGGTCTATCCATTTAGTGTTATCGTACTGGACTTGCCTCCAGTTAGAGAGCTGGGCTACCCTTGAGTCATAGGGTGCACGTCTTTCTCTTTCCTGCTTTTGATTCACACTCTTTTATTACCTGTCTGAAAATGGGGTCTGAAAACAGGCATTTCATCCATTTTTTCCCCAAGTTTTTTGGTCATTTATGGCAGGACAGAAGTCCATAGTTGATACTGCTTCAGAGGTGGAAGTACGCCACGCGTGGGCAACCAACAGAAGAGGCAAGGTGCTGGGTATTCCCTGTGCATCCCTCGTACCCCAAGTTCAGCTCAGGATCCCCAGCCCCTGAGGCTACCCTGCCTTGGTGGTGGGGAGTCTTTGGTTCAGTTTAGAAAGGGCTGCCTTAGACTTCAGGCTACTCAAGAACCTTTGAGAGGGGCTGGGAAGGGGGCATTTACTGTCATGATTGTCCTCTTGGTGGGCACGGGCTGATGACAGAGTTTGGCTTACAAATGACAGTGTTGAGGTGGGGTTGAGGCTCCTGGGGCATTGCTCATGAAGCAAAGTCAACCACCTCTGGAGTTTCTTTTCAGCTGAAAACTCAATATTAGATACTCCCCGCCCCCCAGATGTGAAATTCGCAGAAGCTAGCAGCCCCTGGGTTGTAGCACTGAAATCTCTGCTCACTTCCCAGGGCAGCCTCTGGTCTGGGCTTGCAGCCTCCGCCTCACTGCCGCCTTCCCCACCCCACACACTGCTGCCAGAATACAAATACACATGGGACCTGGGTTTCCCTCAGCCTGAGTCACAGCCTTTTCTCTCCTGTCTCCCGGCAGCAAATTGCCTGGGTTCAAGTACTGTGTCCACCCCAAGTATGACCCTGGGCCATTTTAAAATCTCGGTTTCTTCACTGCATGTAAGCTGAGCATAAAAACAGCACATGCATCTTAGGATGGACTGAGCATGGAGTGAGCTGCAGGATGCTGCTGGGTACCTGGTGTTTCTTCAGCCCCTGCCCTGTACCAGGCCTTTACTCAGCGCCTTTCCTGAAGAACCATTTACTGTTCATGGCAACCAAGAGCCAGGCAGGCACTCTTCTTATCCCATCTCACAAGATGAGGACACTGAGGGGCAGAGGAGGTAACTCGCCCAGGGTGGTAAAGCTAGCAAGTGGTGGGACAGCGGTGCTGAGCCTGGATCCCAAGTCAAGCCGGTGGTCCCCAGCCCCAGCTGTTGGGCTGCACTGCTTCAGAGCCGTTGACTAATGCTGCCACCCTGCCCATGGGAAGGCAAGACGGCCTTTCCTTGACCCCGTTAGGTTGGTGCTAACAACACTGAACCTGTCTCAAAGCCCCCACCCCCGGCCCGTACCCTTGTTCAGCTCTGTGGCCATAGGAAAATCACACAGCCCCTCGGAGTCCCGTTTTCCTCATCCCCATACAAATGCTTAGACTTGAAGACAGGTTTCCTAGCCAGATGACCAAAACTCCCGTGAGATCAGGAGAACGGCCCGTTCACCCCAGGGCTGGTATGGTGGTGTCGATGTCCTGGGCTATGTTTCACAAGGGTCCTTTGCAGCCTCTCGAGTGCCCTACATTTGTTGTTTTTTGGGTCTGTTTAGAAGTTCCTGATGTCAACTAAGTACAACAAGGACTCCAAGATGTACCGTGCCATCCAGACTGTGTTTGGTGAGAGGTAAGGCGTCCCGGGGGGGTTGGGGGTTGCGCTGTGAGCCAGCCGTGTGACAGGTGCCCAGTGCACATGTCACTCCTCCTTGTCCCTCTCTGGGGGACAGGCGGGAGTATGAGGCTTTGCTGAGTTTGGGGAACACGGTCACCCTCCTTCTTGTTTATTTATTTTGATTACATACAGAAAATTGTCCATATCTGTGGAGTACTGTGTGCTGTTTCAATCCCATCTGTTTATGGTGGTGAAATTACCATCTCAACCACGTGGGAATAGAGGGTCCTGCAGCAGTTAGCTCATTCACAGTGTGGTGCCGCCTTCACCCTCCCTAGTTCCAGGACCTTTTCATCCTCCCCAAAGTGACCCCCCAGTCACCCAGCAGACACCCCCCCCCCGCCCTGGTCCCTGTCTTCTTTCTTGCACGGAGCACGTCTCCCGCAGATTATTTGGCCAGGGCTTGGTGTCTGAATGCGACTACGAGCGGTGGCACAAGCAGCGGAGAGTCATGGACCTGGCCTTCAGCCGCAGGTGAGTGTGTGGGGAAAGAACGGGGCTCTGAGTGTGCCAGGGACAGAACAGGGATCTTGCCTGGATGGGGCACTGGCTGCCACCATGGAGGAGCCTGCAGGAAGAGGGGTGTCTTCCTCTGAGGGGTCTTTTCCCTGAAGAGAGAGGCAAAAGGGAGGCATTGGTGGTCACAAGGGAGAGTGAGGCAGGTAGCCTGTTGGGACATGAGGCTAAGGGAGGTCCCCTGTGACTTGGGAACATGGAGGGCTGAGTGACCAGGACAGCCTGAGGTGTGGGGTGCCTGCTGTCATTACACCTTTGGGATTCTTAGTTTATAAATAATTTATTTTATTTTTGATGACATTTTAGTTTTTCAAAAACCTTTTCATGGAGCTATAATTCACATTCCATATAACCCACCCATTTAAAATGTATGATCCGTGATTTTTAGGATAGTCACAGATTTGTGTAACCCTAACTCCCCGTTTCTTCCCAAGGCCCCCATCACCTGGGTTACTTTCTGTCTGTATGGATTTTCATATTCCGGGCATGTCATGCAGGTGGGATTGTACAATGTGCGGTCCTCTCTGCCTGGCTTCTCTCATGCAGAGTAATGCTTTTATGGTTCATTCATGTCACAGGCTATATCAGTATTTCATCCCTTTTTATTGCTAAATAATATTCCACGGTGTGGATATCACATCATTTATTTGTTCTTCAGTTAATGGACATTGGGTCGTTTCTACTTTGGGGCTGTTATGAAAATCTGTGGGGTTCGTGTAAACCTCAACTCCCCCAAACTCCCTGGCAGCCTCCTCAGGGGCCTCCTGCCTCCTCCAATGCATTTTCTTCACTGCCCTGGAAAGATCTTGCTGAAACTCAGATCTGTCTATCCCCTCCCCTGCTCTGACGCTTTCACTGACTCTGAAAGTTGAAGGTCAGGCCCCACCCATACCGGGCTATTCCCTAAGCACCTCCTCCTCATCGCTGCCTTGGCATCTTCTCACTGCAACCTTCCTAGAGCCACTGTGCTCTTTCTGGCATCCCTGCTCTTGCTCCTCCCTCCCCCGTGCCTCAGTGTGCTTCCCCTGGGAAATTCCCGTTCCTCTTGCTTTGATGTCCCCTTCAGGGCCGAGCTCATGCCTCCATCACAGCTCCCGTCACACCTAGCATGGTGCTCCCCTTCCCATCCACCTCACTCAGGAGACCATGGGTTCCTGAGGCAGAGGTGCCCTCTGTCCCTGAGTCCTGTGCCACGCAGGCCTCCAGGACTGCCTGGCGAGTGGGCTAGTGGGAGAGTAGAGGGAAAGGTGTAATCCTGCTCTCGCTAGAAGGTTGCCACAAGTGAGAATGAAAGGAATAGACAGGAGAGAGGTGTTTACTTAATAAGTACACATTGTGCCGAGAGCCGGTTACACAGGCCAGCCAAGCCATTGTCCAGGCGACTTCTAGGCCAGCAGAAGACATGAATTCTAACTGGAGGATGGTGATGGTTTTCATGGTCATGACATAGACTGGTGTCATTCTGCTGATCACTCTTAGGCACACAGAACCTCATCTCTGACCAGCACTTCAGTTTGTTAAGTGAGTCCATAGGCTTTTTTTTTTTGGTGGGATTGGGGCTTGAACTCAGAACTTCACACTTATAAAGCAGGCACTCTACCACTCGAGCCACACTTCCAGTCCATTTTGCTCTGGTTATTTTGGAGACGGGATCTCATGAACTATTTGCCTGGACTGGCCTTGAACCAAAATCTTCCTGATTTCAGCCTCCCAAGTAGCTAGGCTTACAGGTGTGAGCCACCAGTGCCCGGCTTCCTAGGCATTTTTAAAGGTTTTAATTGTAGCATCTGCCATTTTAGGTGTGCAGGTCGGTGACATTAAGTCCACGCACATGACTGAACAACCCTCACCAGACATTTTAGTTCTCCCGCCTCGTTAGAACCACGTTAGAGATGACTGTTTTATTGTGAATGCCCAAGTTCCAAAGTTACACAACGAAGGCTTTGCAAGCTGCCTGTGTCTATGCAGGCATTAGCAAGCGGGGGTGAATCCTGCTGCCCAGTGAAGGAGACACAGGAACCACTGAGGGGGTCTTCTCCCACCACCATCCTCACGGTATTATCATCTACTTCTAATAAATCTGTAAGAGCAAGATGCCAGTTTCTACTCTTCTAGAGTTTACCTTTACCAGAAGGCCTTGGTTCAGTCCTTTCCATAAAAGTCAAGGCATACCTGAAACTCCAGACCAACCCTTCTGTCCACAACAGGAGCAAGACACTCAGGACGGGTCTGTAACCAGACACATGCTCCAAATAGTCAGCTGGAATGTGATCTTCAAAAAAGGACAAGTACAAATAATCTTGCAAACAGACATGTCCTTGAAAACTGTAGGTGTTATGAAGGGACTCAAGGGTGCTCTGAGCACACAGTGGGTCTCAGGAAGTGGCACTGAAGGACTCCTGGATGCTGGGCATGATCCAGGTGATAATGGTGAGGAAAGAGGCGAGGAGGAGAGCTCCAGGCAGAGGGGACATGTAGGCAATAGCCCTGAGGTTGGCAGGTACTTTGGAGGCACTAAAAGGCCATTGTAGCAGGAAGGCAGTGCTGCAGGTAGAAGCCAGAGGGGCAGACCCTCCTCCCCAGCCCAGGCGGGAGGGTTTTCACCTCCTTCTGCCACTTGAGCCATTCCACCAGTCCTCATTTTCTCTATCTTAATGTTTAAAAATCTTTTTACTTGGAAATAATCTCAATTTCCAGATGCATTTCAAGATTAAAAATAGGATAAAGAGGGCTGGAGGAATGGATCAAGAGGTAGAGTCACTGCCTGGCAAGAGAAAAGCCCTGAGTTCAAACCCCAATACCACAAAAACAAAACAAAGAATAGGATAAAGTATACTCATGTGCCCTTTACCCAGACTGATATTAGAAAGACTTTTCAATAGAGAAGCAGCACTTCCCTTAGTGAAAATTTAGAGGTACATAATAGACAAAGTAGTAGCCTCCCTTCCTGCTCTCTCTGGTTGCTGTTTTTGTGAGTTTGGAGTGCATCCTTGAATACATCTTTCTAAGCTCTGTTCGAGAGAGATGAGCTGTCCAGAGCAGGGAGCACTGTGGTCAGGAGCTCTGAGCTGCAGATGATATCTGAGAACTCATTTCCACATGGACTTGGGCAAGGACAGGAGTGAAGTGGGAGAAGAAAAGGCTGCAGATGGCAGCCTGGGGCAGGGCAGGTAAGGACAATGTAAGCAGAGGGGTGGTCATGGACCCTCAGAGGTCCCAGAGTTTCAGAGCCTCCATGTTTCTTTGAGGTCAGAGCCAAAGGGACCCAGTGGCAGACAAGGGGCAGAAAGAAGGGCAAAGGGACAGTGTCTATCCTAAGGACAGAAGTGGTGGAACCTTGGGGCTTAGTTCAGTTACTGTGACCCTGGAGGTCAGGGAGGCTGAGGGGCCCCCACCTCGCTGCAGAGAGGGAGGTGCAGGGCGGCCTGGACGGGGTTGATGCCCGTGCTGTTTCTCCAGTTCCTTGGTTAGCTTGATGGAGACGTTCAACGAGAAGGCTGAGCAGCTGGTGGAGATTCTAGAAGCCCAGGCGGATGGGCAGACCCCGGTGTCCATGCAAGACATGCTGACCTGTGCCACCATGGACATCCTAGCCAAGGTGATGAGTTATGCTGGCCAGGGACCCCCAGCACATGCAGCCAAGGGTCCTCTTCTCTCCCTCCTCTTTTCCTCTCTTTCTTTCCTTCTCTCCTGCTCTTCCAGGTATCTATCAGCTGCCCTTTCTGTGCCCTGTATATTTTTCACACTTTTTTTTCTTTTTTGGGGGACTGGAGTTTGAACTTAGGCCTTGTACTTGCTAGACAGGCACTCTACTGCTTGAGCCACGCCTCCAGCCCTTTTTGTTTTAGTTTATTTTTCAAATAGGGTCTCATGCTTTTGCCTGGAACCTGATTTGGATTGTGATCTTCCCACTTCCGCCTCCCAAGTAGCTGGGATTACAGGCACGTGTTACTACACTGGCCCTATTTTTCATACATTATGACTTCTTGACTAGTCAGAGCAATCTAGTATGAGCCAGGCCTCAGCATGTCAGTGTTCAAGGCAGAATTCAATCTCACAGCTAAGGAAGGCTGCATTTCAGGGTCAGTTCCTCTCAGTAAGGGAGGAAGCCAGGTTTATTGAGTAGCTCTATGTGCTGCTTAATCCTCATGGCTTCCCAAGGGGTGTTGTAAGGAGTGGCTGACAAGGTGCCCAGGAACGCTCGGCCCAGGGCCCAAGCCTCCAGCCACATGTGCTGGGTGTGACCTTTCCTTCTATCTCACAGGCAGCTTTCGGGATGGAGACCAGCATGCTGCTGGGTGCCCAGAAGCCCCTGTCCCAGGCAGTGAAGGTGATGCTGGAGGGAATCAGTGCATCCCGCAACACTCTGGCAAAGGTACTGCCCCAGCACCACCCTGCGTCCAGCCACCATGGCCGAGTTGTATGCTTGTGCTGAAGCACCTCCTTCAGGGACCTTTTCAGGATAAGTTTAGAATTTGGGACATTCAAAGTGACTTCTAAATCAAGATTTGCATGCATTGCCCAAAAGTGGAGGCATAAAATCAGTGTCTTAATGTAAATTAGGAGTTAATCTTTCTTTCATGTCACGTGATCCCAAAAGCAGATATTCTAGGGTGGATATGATGCCTTCACCATGTCAGATGCTCCTGGATCTTTCTGTGTTCCACTGTCCTCAGCGCATGACCTCATTGTCATAAAATGGCTGCTGCAGCTCCAGCTATCACCTCCTTATCCCAGACATGAAGAAGGAGGAAAGGGAAAGGTGATTCCTGAGTTGATATCCAGATTCCCTCCTGTTTCCTGGAACTTCAGTCTCTTGAGCTTGCAGCCCCCATGTTTTCAGCTGTTGATTCTGTGTCACTTCCCTCTGGCGGCGATTTCCATCTTCGCCATGCAATCCTAACTTCCTCTCCGTCAAAGGCCCCTTCTTCTTTCTCAGTGTTGCATGGATGTTGCAAGGCCTCTTTGCCATCGTGTCTACAGATTTGCTAGGAGGGGAAGCTGATGCTTGGAGTCACTTCGCCATCCTGATCTGGTCTCCCTGGCTGCTTTACCTTTCTAGAATTTTCTCACATTCTCCTGACCTCCCAGCTTGCCAGTGAGGCTGTGGATTTCGGGGTGGGGGCAGGAAAAGGGAAGGCACAGGTTCAGGGCCACCTGGAGCTGGATCTCCCTTCAGTTCATGCCAGGGAAGAGGAAGCAGCTGCGTGAGATCCGGGAGAGCGTCCGCCTTCTGCGCCAGGTGGGCAAGGACTGGGTGCAGCGCCGCCGGGAGGCCCTGAAGAGGGGGGAGAACGTGCCGGCCGACATCCTCACGCAGATCCTCAAAGGTGCGGGCAGCGCCCGGGCCTTGCAGAGGGCGGGGCCGTGGAGGGGCGGGGCCACGGAGGGGCGGGACACCAGGGGCGGGGCCGAGGAGGCGGGGCAGTGGTGGGTGGGGCTTCGAGGGGTGGAGCCACAGAGGGGCGGGACAACAGGGGCGGGACCAAGGGGACGGGGCAGTGGTGGACACGAGCTGTCGGGGGGCTGGCCATGGAGGGGCAGGACAGCAGGGGGCGGGGCTTTGAGTGGGCGTGGGAACCGGTGGGCGTGGCTGTGGAGGGGCGGGGTCTCAGAGGGCTGATCTACTGTCCAGCAATGTGTCACTGGTCACACCATTGACCTTGTCTCTGGCTTCAGAAGAAAAAGATGTTTTGGGTTTGGTACTGGGGTTTGAACTCAGGGCCTCACTCTTGCTAGGCAGGTGCTCTACCACTTGAACTACTCTGCCAGCCTGAAAAAGACCGTTCTTTATGACCAACTTTTGGGGACAGGGAGCAAGCACTATGCTGGAGGCTGAGCTTCTGCTTGTCTTTCAGCTGAAGAGGGAGCCCAGGACGACGAGGTTCTGTTGGACAACTTCGTCACCTTCTTCATTGCTGGTATGTAGCTTCCACGGTGGCCCAGGGTCTGAGCTTTGCAGACATGACAGGAGCCACTCAAACCCCCACTGAGATCTGGGGACTGTCTGAGCAGAGTCCTCCGAAAGCTGAGGGGAGGCCTGGGCTGAGAGGAGCCATAGTCTCTCTCGTTGATGTCTTGTGCTCCATTCTGACCTGGTGACAGAGGTGGCAATTGTGGTCATTTGTGAAGCTGGATTTTGGCTCAGGAGAGTGTGACCACATCAATCTAGAGCAACCCCTCACTCAGAATTTTGGGAAAGACTTCGCGAGATTGGCCCAAAAAGATGTGTTGAGCAACTTCATTCATTTGCTCATCAATTGTTTCTTGAGCATCACTGGTCATCTAGAATAGTCCTCCTTACCCTCCAGCAAGCCCTCAGTTGCTCCCTTTTCAGGGAAGTCCCCTGTGATTGCTCAGATCACATCAGGCCCCCAGGGAGAAGTCAGCCACAGGACTCAGCACTTCTCTCAGCCCTCCTGTCTGTCTCCCCTACTGTGCAAGATTGCCTGCTGGATAATAGAGGGGCTGTGTTGTGGGCCCACCTGTGTGTGTTCCTACAGCCCCTTGCAGGTGACCACACACACTGGATGAGATGAACGAATAAGTGCTAGCCAGGCGGTCCCCTGTCTGTCCCTGTGACAGAAGACGCATCTCCCTTATTTGACCTCAAGGGTTGCAGAGGGCTTTAGGCAGGAGCTGCCTAGCATGGGAAGGACAGGGCCTTGTTCTCAAAAAAGCTTTGGACTTAGGTCAAATTCCTCTTAGCTCAGCTTTCCTTCCTGCAAAGTGGGGGTGATCATCCTCTCTGCCAGTGAGGCTCAAAGGATGATTGGAGGAAGGGCTTTTACAGCATAAAAGTGGGTGCCATGCACTTGCCCACACTGGCCAGCCCAGGGGATATGGAGGCAGACGGAACATTGTCTTTATATCTCAGCAGTGGGGGGGCAGATGTGGGTCCAAGCTGCCACCATGCCCAGGGTCTCAGAGGCCAGGTGGCAGCCTCTATATTTCAGCAGCCGCTCTCCTCTTCTCTCACAGGTCATGAGACTTCTGCCAACCACTTGGCGTTCACAGTGATGGAGCTGTCTCGCCAGCCTGAGATCGTAGCAAGGTAAGAGGACTGCCCTTGGTGTTGACAAAGGGTTTTCTCTGATGGCTTGTCCCGAGGACCACATGTTCCAACCTCCTGTGGCTGCAACCCTCCAATGTACTGTAGTTCCATTCACCCCAGAGCCTTTGCACCTGTGGTTCCCTCTTCTGAGACTGTGCTCCCTGCTGTTCTCCTGGAGAACAATCGCCTCCTCCAGAAATGCCTCCTTAGATCCCTAACACAACCAGCCTGCATGTCTCCTCCAGCCTCCCCAGCTCTAGTCCCTGGAACTGCTGGCTCCAAGTCTTTTTCATCCAGGGGACCACAGGCTGCAGGGAGCAAGAGCTGTGGTTCTGTCCCTCTGCACAGTGCACCCAGTCCTTGGTGAGCACCGCACTGCACATGGAGCAACATTGCCACACAGTGTGGGGGAGCAGTTGTCTTCAGGTGGCAAGACTGAGGAGGGTGTTCCTGGGCAATGGCACTCCCGCTGGTGGAACTCCAGTTGGTTTCCTTACAGACAGACACCCTCTACCACCACCACCAGGATGTCACATACAAGCGCAGAAGCAGCCTGACCACAAATGGGCCACGGGAGCTCCTGAGAGGGAGAATAGGACCCTGATGACAAGTGCTCCCCTTTACCAGCATAAAAGGGCAGAAGTGAAAGATGACATGAGACTAGAAAATGGCTCATTGTGTTTAAAAATACATAGAATAGAAAGTCACTTTACATAAAAAATTAGAAAGTTGGGGGTGTGGCTCAGAGGTGGAGTGCTTGCCATGTGCAAGGCCCTGGTTTCCATCCCCAGCACCGCAGAAAAGAAAGTGGAAGAGGCAAAACAGTTAAGTAGTGATAATGAACCCACCCGGGGGCCATTGCTAGTTAAGTATGGGATTCCTGTTCAGCACTGTCAGTCTTTGCACGTGGAGCTTTGGCATCCTGTTGTCTAGTCAGTATAATTCACTGTGAACTTCACCCTGACATTGCCCTGTATGGTTGCCATCTCTTCTGAAACCGTGCTGCTGTTTAGCTGTGGGAAAATACAGTACCATAAAATTTAACATTTTAAGGCCAGGTGCTATAGCTTGGTGGTACAGCGTTTGCCTGTCATGCATGAGACCCTGCGTTCCTGACCCCAGTACTAGGAAAAAATAGCATTTTCACTATTTTTAAACATACTAAGTACATTGACTTGTTATGCAACCATTGCCACCGTCATCTGCAGAAGCTTTTTAATCTTCCCGACTTGAAACCCTGACCCCATTAAACAACCCTTCCCACACCCAGAAAGCACCTTCCTATGAACAGTCTATTCTGGGTGCCTGGTGTAAGTGGCACTGGGCAATATTTGTCCTTTTGTGTCTGCCTTATTTTCACTCAGCACAGTGTCCTTAAGGTGCATCCATGCTGGAGCAGGTGTCAGAGCTCCCTTCCACTGTTTGAACGGGCCAGTGCTGCTTCTCCACTCATCACCTGCTGGCGGACACTTGGGTTGTTTCTACCTTTTGCTCTGTGAATATGGATGTGTGATTATCCCTTTGCGTTGCTACTTTCAGTTCTTTTGGGGTTATACCCAGGTGTGGAATTGCTGGATCATATGGGAATTCTATCTTTAATTTCCTGAGGAGTTGCTGTACTGTTTTGCAAAGCAGCTATGCTACTTTACATCCCTCTCAACAGTGCACAAGGCTTCCAACTCCCCCACGTCCTCTGCATACTTACTTGGTTTCTTTTCTTCTTTCTCTTCTCTTCTCTTCTTTTTGCTTTTTTCTTTTCTTCTCCCTTCCTTCCTTCCTTCTTTCCTTCTTTTTTTTTTTTTCGACAGAATCTTGCAATGTAGTCCAGGCAGGCCTTGAACTTGGAATCCTCCTGCCTCAGCCTCCTGAGTACTGGGATTATAGACCTGTACCACCACACCTGGCTAATTTTCTTTTCTTTTCTTTTTCTTCCAGTCACCATCCTAATAGGTGTAAAGTGGTCCACATTCCTCACGCACATCCGAGAGCTTGCTGACCATTCTCCTTAGAACACTCTTGCTGCTGTTGCCAGCTGTAGACTGCTCTCAACCAGTCATCATGGTCATCTTCATTCATAGGCCTGTGTAGGGTGTGTCACTTCCTACAACTGATTGCACTCATCAGATACCAAGGGTGGCATTTTTAAGACCCATCCCAGCAAAAAGTTAACGAGATCCCATCTTAACTAATAGCTGAATGTTGTGGTGCTCACCTATCATCTCAGCTACTCAGGAAGCATAAAGAGGATAATTGCAGCCCAGGTCAGCCTTGGGCTCCTCTCCTCTCCTCTCTGTTCCTCTGAGTCTTTATCCATGTACTTAACATTTCAAGACCCTATTTGAAAATTCACAAAAGTAAAAAAGGACCGGTGGCATGACTCAAGTGGTAGTGCACCTGCCTAGCAACACAGGGCCCTGAGTTCAACTGCCAGGACTGCCAAAAAAAGTCTCTCTTCGGAGGTGATTTTGTCTTTGTCTTACCCAACAGGTTGCAGGCTGAGGTAGATGAGGTCATCGGTTCCAAGAGGCACCTGGATTTCGAGGACCTGGGGAGACTGCAGTACCTGTCCCAGGTGTGGGGCCATTGGAGAAGCTTTGGGGCAGATGTGGGCGATTCAGCACACAAGACTGCTGCTGTTTCCGGCCCTTCAGTGGTTCTCAAACTTTGCCACATCTGAGAATCCCCTGGGAGATTTCAAATATCCTGAGGCCCAAGCCGCCTAGACTAATGCCATCAGAGTGGAGGGGCCTCCCTAGAAACCCCAATTGGCAGCCAAGGTTGGAAACAGGTCCTCTCACAAATGGGCAAGGTCTGGTTCCACAAGCCTGGCTTCCCACCATTTGGCCACTCAGTAGGCCTATCCCCATACTGACCAACCCCAGGGGAGGTCTTGCTCTGCTTGGGGTAAGCACAGCTGGCTTCAGGCTGGGGTCCTCTGGGATGGGAGCAGCCTGGCTTCTGGCTTTACCCCCATGGCCTGTACAACTGCCTTCTCCTCTGGGTCTCAGTTTCTTCCCTTTCACATGAGGAATTAGACATGATGGTGAGGCTGATGTCTGGGGGCTTGGGACTCAGTCCTAGGAAGCAGGTGTGCATTTGGCATTGTGAACAGGAATGAGATGGGTGCAGAAGCACCCATTTGTGGGACCTCCTGACTTCACTTGTGATTTCCCTGTGTGACTTCTGTAGGTCCTGAAAGAGTCTCTGAGGCTATACCCGCCAGCGTGGGGCACCTTTCGGCTGCTGGAGGAGGAGACCTTGATTGATGGGGTCAGAGTCCCTGGCAACACTCCTCTCTTGGTGTGTGGGGACCCTGGGTGGGATGGCCTGCTTGGGGTGATCTACTGAGGTCAGAGAAGCAACTTCACTAGCAGCCATGTGCTTTCTTGCTTGATTCTAACCTTGGCCCTGTGAGGTCTTCATCCCCTCACACTGTCCTGCCTAGTATGACAGTTGAGAATTCTGGAAAGGAGGTGCCTCACAGGCAGCTGAGGACCCTGAGGTTCAGAGAGGTTCAGTCCTTTTCCTGGGGTCACACAGTTGGCAAGAGGGAGATGTGAGACGTGCCTGGGTTCACATCCGATCTAGACATACCTTGGCTCTTTCTCTCTCCCTCTCTACAGCCCCTTCTCCTGCTGTAGTCAGAGTTTTCCTCTCCTCTCTGTTCCTCTGAGTCTTTATCCATGTACTTAACCATTCATGTCTTCTTCATTCATTCAGGCATTCATTCATGTACAATGACCTTCCGTAAACCTACCACCCATCTACAGAGGTATCACTGTCCTGTCCTGTGGAATTAATCATATCCTGAGTTCCATTTGACATTCCCTCAGTTTAAATGTGTGCACGTGTGTGTGACATGCTGGAGGATTGGCTTTTGGTTCAGCGCAGTGACTATGTGGTGCTGTGTCGGCTTCCTCATGAGGCTGTCAGCTGCCTGCTTTCACTACTATGTGACCAAGCCATGCTGCTCAGCTGCTTGTCACCTCTGGCCCTCAGACATTAGGGTTTCCAGTTTGTGGCTATCATGAGCACCACAGCAGCTGTGACTGTGTGTCTTGGGTCCTGACACACTGTCCAGACGTAATTCTGAGGCAGATACCAGGAGAGAAGAGGTGGGACGTGGATCTGCTCAGCTTCACAAGCTGATCCCCACTTGCTTTCCCAGGTGGCTGAGCCAACTTGGCCACCCACTAGCAGCACAGGAGAGCCTGTCCCTCATCCTCTCCAGCATTTACCATGGCCCAACCAAATCTGTATAAAATGGCATTTTACGGTGGTCTTGATCTACCAACTCCTGGAAGAAGTGTCCCCTCACTGTTCTTCCTCTGCTGTGAGTTGCTGGCTCAGTTTCTCCTTTTGTGTTGTTTGACTTAAAAAAAAAATTCAAGCAGTAATCTTTTGTTATATACATTGTGAACCTCTTCTTTATATTTGTCACTTGTCTTCAGTAACATGTTTTTGATGATCAGATGTGTATTTTAGTGGTTAAGTTTTTTTATTTTGTCTTGTTTAAGAAATTCGTCCTGGCTGGGCACTGGTGGCTCATACTTGTAATCCTGCCTACTTGGGAGTCTGAGATCAGGAGGATTGTGGTTTGAGGCCAGCCTAGGCCCCCATCTCTAAAATAACCAGGGCAAAATGGACTGGAGGTTTAGCTCAAGTGGTAGAGTGCCTGCTTTGCAAGCATGAAGACCTGACTTCAAACCTAGGCCTCACAAAAAAAGGAAAGGATGGAAGGAAGGAAGGGAGGAAGGAAGGAAAAATTTTTCCTAGTCTGTGTGGTATTGCATTCCTATAACTTGGGAGGTTAAAGTAGGCCAGCCTGAGCCATATAGCAAACAAAAAGATATCCTTCCCTTTGCTTACAGTTTTCCATTTTCCTTTTGAAAGTTAAGATCTTCCCTGCCTGGAACTGACTTTGCGTATGTTTGTGAGGGAGGGCTCTGTGTTGGTTTACTAAGGCTGCCATGATGAAGTAGAAGACAGAGCTCCACAGACTCAGTGACTTAAACGACAAGCACTTACTTCCTCACAGTCCTGGAGGATGGAGGTCCAAGGTTGGAGTGTTACAGGGTTGGTTTCTCCTGAGGTCCCTCTCCGTGGCTCTCGATGCCACCTTCTCCCTTTCTTCATGTGCTCATCCCTCTGTGTGTGTCCGTGTCGTGGTGTCCCTTTATAAAAGCACCAGCCACACTGGATTAAGGCCCACCTTAGTGACCTGATTTTAACTTAATTACTTCTTTAAAGAGCCTGTTCCAAATACAATCATATTCTAGGGTTGAGACTGGGGGACACAGTTCAGCTGTGGCAGGACCCATTTTTATGCTTACATCTGGTGATGAGGCACATCCAGCCCCAGCTGCTGAGCAGCCAGCTGTCCTGAGTTCTGTGTGCCTCCTCCAACCTCCTCTACACACATCAGAGTGTTGTCTGTGGTGCTTATTCATTCTGTTGTGACGATCATTTCTTTCCTACCCTTGTCCCAGCACTCTGCTGCCTCTTTAGCTTGCCCTTCCATCAGACAGGCATGGCCTTGGCTGTCTCTGCCCATTGAGTATAACCAGGGCTTTGACTGGGCAAACCTAGGGTCCACCTGAACCCCCAGGTCCCATTGCTACCAGACCCTCAGTTTCCTGAGGATCAGGCTCACCCTGATAAGGTGGGGGTGATGGTACTCAAGGATGTTGAGAAGAACCAATAGGATGATGTGTGTCCCAGGTCTGCCAAAAATCCCTGGCACATCCCTGGTCAAGGTACCCTTGACCCCAGATCTCACTCACTTTTGGAGCTCTGTTCCAGGCCTCCCTCCCTTCCTGCTGCCCTGTACTCAGCACAGAGAAGCAGGGGTGGGGAAGGCGCAGGGAGATCCTTTGTCCAAGGATGGGAGCAGCTGAGGCCAGCACCCAAGGCCTTATGATGGGGCCAGATGCACACCCCCTAAGGCCAATGGCATAGAGGGAGTATCAGCCCAAATCAGGAGGCCCCACCAGTGCAGGTAAATGCTGATGGGGGCTGTACTCCCCCACCTCCACCCTGAGGCTGAAACAAGACTTGAGTTGAGAGAAACCAAATAGTAGCAGCTCTCAGGGAGCTAGATGGCTTTGCAGTGCCAGATCTGAGTCTGAGTGAGTCTTGGTTTGGCCACCTACTTGCTGGTGACTTTAGGCAAGTCCCCAAGCCTCTCTCTGAGCCTGTTCCCTCATCTGTAAACAGGGATAATTGCTGCTTCCCATAGGCTGTGCCAGGCATGGGATGATGGTGGGGATCTTTGGTTGTCCTTCCCCTTTCTTTCTCTTAGAGGTTTTCCGAGGGCCAGTGGAATGCTATCCTCCCCAAATGAGTGGGTAGGGAGATAGGTGGATGGAGGGTGGGGGCTCCTCTGCTCTGAGTCACCCGATTGGGTGGCTGCAGTGGGTTGGGAGGTGCAAGGAGTGCAACCTTGGAACCAGAGACACCAACTCCTTTGCCCGGCAGTTCAGCACCTACGTCATGGGGCGGATGGACACCTACTTTGAGGACCCGCTGACTTTCAACCCAGACCGCTTCAGCCCTGGGGCACCCAAGTAAGTCCCCCTCAAGCTCTCATGAGTGGCCTGATCGGAGAAGAAAGTCACAGGGGCCTCTCATCTGGGTCACCTGTACCCACAGAGCCCACAGAGCCCACGAGCTTCAAACCACAGTGAAGTGGTTGTGGCAGAAGTCACAGCTCAGAGAGGCTAGGTAACCCACCCAAGTGTGTCAGTATGGTTCTGAAACCTGTGCTCATAACCAGCACCTTCTACCGGGACACAGCATGCAGCCTTGCGTTTCCTACCTGAGAGATGGGAGCACCGTGGCTGGTCTGGAGGGTACTGTGGAAACAGTGCATGAATGTACCAAGCAGCCATGGGAAGAGCTGGGCTCCAGGGATGACCCACTTGAGTTCAGACCCAGAAGTGGGCATAAGTGACAGGCGACTTTGGGCAAGCTGCTCATTGTGAAGTGGGCATAAGAGCAGCTCCCTCTGGGCGGGCCAAGAGGAGGGAGAAATGTGAAAATGGAGATCCAGAGCTCAGCAGAGTCCACTGAAGATGGTTCCGTGACCCTGGCTCAGAGTGGGTTATCACAGGGGTGGCTGGGTTGCCACTCTGCTTTTTCATTGATCCTGCCGGGGCCTCTCTCCCTGCAGGCCAAGGTTCACCTACTTCCCCTTCTCCCTGGGCCACCGCTCCTGTATCGGGCAGCAGTTTGCTCAGGTAGGAGGCACATGGGCCTGACCAGAAGTGACTCAGGGTGGTGGCTTGTTCTGAGCCCTTGCCTGGACCCCTGGACTAGGGGACCAGGAACCAGGCTGAGCCTGACAGCAGGAGGTTAACTGGGGGGAGAGGTGGCCATGGTTCAGTGCTCCTCACCCCTTCTTTCTCCCTTCTTCCCTCCCTCCTCCCTTTTTTCTTTCCTTTCTCATGTCCTGCTTGGCCCTCACCCCCAATCTTCCCAGATGGAGGTGAAGGTAGTTATGGCCAAGCTGCTGCAGAGGCTCGAGTTCCGGCTGGTGCCTGGACAGCGCTTTGGGCTACAGGAGCAGGCCACACTCAAGCCACTGGACCCTGTCCTGTGCACCTTGCGGCCCCGGGGCTGGCAGCCTGCACCCCCGCCCCCACCCTGCTGAGGCCCTGGCAAGATGGAACTCTTCAGGCCTTGGCCACACCTGCCCTCCACTGCTACCCATGGCCACCCTCCTGTACTCCTGCTTCTTCCTCCAGCCACCCTCCACTCTGGCTCCTGGTGGGCCCTATGCTGATGCCTGCTTTACACCCACAGCGCTCCCTGTCACCTGCTGGCTACATAGCCCTTTCTGGCAGGCCCTGCCTGACTCCCAGCTATTGCCACCTCTCCTCACCTCTGAACCTTTGCACTGGCCACACCCTCAGATGAGACACCCTAACTCTTGCTTATTCCCTCAAGTCCTCTTCAAGCTTCACCTTCTCTAGGAAGCCCTCCCTGCCACCCCCGGCCGGGCCAGGGGCCCTTCCTCTGTACTCCCTCAGTCACCTGTGCTACCTCTAACACCACACTGACCACAATGTATCGTGAGTGCCCGCTGATGTGACCAGCTGCCCTTCTAGGCCATGAGTGCCTCAAGGGTAGGGTCTGCGTGTGCTTTGCCTCTGAGCCCCTTGTGACCATTGAGGGCCTGGCACAGAGTCAATGCCCAATAAATGTGTGTTGACTGCATGAATGAATGGCCTGCCTGGGCGCCAGTGCTCTTGCCT
The DNA here is from genome assembly GCF_047511655.1 of Castor canadensis. Taxonomy (NCBI): domain Eukaryota; kingdom Metazoa; phylum Chordata; class Mammalia; order Rodentia; family Castoridae; genus Castor; species Castor canadensis. The sequence goes on along the minus strand of NC_133388.1, from coordinate 10,488,456 downwards.
CAGGTTTTTTTTTTTTCTTTTATTGTTTTTGTTTTGGTGGGACTGGGGTTTGAACTCAGGGCTTCAACTTGCCAAGCAGGCACTCTATCACTTGAGCCACACCTCCAGTTCTTGCTTCAGTTTTGCTCATCTATAAAAGGGAAGATGTTGCAGCTGGTCTCATCAAGGGCTGGCACAGCTCTGGAAGCTGCCAGCCCGCAGATGCACCTAGAGAGGCCCAGTTAATGCCACCTTGCAAGAAGCCCTCTTCAGGTTATCAGAAGGGCCTCACAACATGGAAACCAGTTTCCTGTATTGCATAGGAGACTGTATGCTTGGGTGCTGTGTTCTGCTGGGACCTGGCTTTAAGACCTTTATTTGAGAGGGCCAGCAGCCCCACGTGTCTCTGGAAGCATCCTGGTTGAGCTGGGCACACATACCTGTCTTGCACCGGCCTGTACCACTGCACCAGTGGACACTGTGCTGCACCTGCAGGCCTGGCCGGTGGAGGTGCTTGGACAACCCCAGTTGGGGAGATGGTGACGCTCACAGCAGACAGTGGGTAGAAGAAGCTCACTCCTCCTCCTTAGCCTAGAGCTGTCCAGTAAATTCTGGGCAGCCATGTCCTTTGGGCCCATCCAGAGAGAAGGACCTGCCCTGAGCTCCTCCTTCAACTCTCAGAGCTTGTCTGTGCCCAGAGATCACAAATGACCTTCTATCCCCCAGGAAGGCTCCTTCTCCACCAGGGAGGGCATGTATTTGTTCTGACCCTTGATGTCCATTGTCTCGTTTAGTCCTTGCCACAATCTTGAATGACATCTTCGAGGGATCTTTCCATGGAGCAGATGAGAAAAACTGAGGCTCAGAGGAGGAAATGACCTGCTCAGTACAGGTGGGGCCTGAGGTGCAGTTGGGAATGGGGGCTGTGTGTCTGGGTTCCTGGCCTGTCCCTCTCCCCAGCCCATTTTGGCCATGGACACCTGTACAAGTTGTTTGGTCACAGCCTCTAGGTGAGGGGCCAACTCAGGGATACCTTTAGAGCTCAGGAACTTGGCCGAGTGAGGACACTCTGGCTCCTTCAGTGCCTCACCTGACCACCTGGGCACCCAGTCAGGCTCCTATTGAGCTTGGCCTTCCTAGACCCCTGCTTCCAGCTCTCTGCCTGCCAATCCAGAACCCCACCCACACTGAGAAAAGGTGCTGGGTTTGTCTTGTGCCACATGGGCAAAGCCACCTCTTGCTCACCACTGCCCCTCAGAAGCAGACCCTTCCCATAGCCACTCCACAGGCTGTTATCTCCTCATTTTGTCCTCAGGCTCTCAGCCCTGTTCCGCTTCCTGACCTCTCTGACTGTGACCCTTCTTTCCTCTGAACCTCTTCTCTGAAGTTTGCCAGCCCTCTGCCCCATTGTCCAAGTCCTCCACCCTCCACAATGGCTGGGCCTAGTTCACACAGGACATCATCTCCCTCAATATCCACCCAAAAGGCCACGGACCGCCAAGACTTGGCACTGTAGGGGTGCAATATATTATGGTCTGGAGGGATGAATTCCTTCCAGAAGCTTCAAGCCACCAACTTTACAGCTCCATGATTTAGCCTGGCCATGGCTGAGCTGGATCTTCACATCAGTGTTTCTTTAAAATCTCCCAGGGGACAGGAATATAAGCATGTCCCATTTCACAAATGGAGAAGTCCTGGCCAGGGCCACAGTCAGCCATAATGGAGTCAGGACGTAAACCCACAGCCCTTTGCACCCAGTGGCTTGCTGTCATTACAGGCCTGGGCTTCCTGTCAGTGCTGAAATCCTGAGGGCTGGATCCCCAAGGGACAGAGGGGCAGGTGACCAGAAGAACAGAGCCTGACCCCCTACCATGACTCCTCTGTCCTTGCCAATGCGCTGTCCTGGCCTCCTGAGCTACTTCCTCTGCCACCTATCTGGGAAGGTGGGGGTCTCCCAGTCCTGGATGCATGGAGGAGTCACCTGGGCTGGGTGACCCACTCTGGGGTAGGGCCCAGACACTTTTTTTTCCATGAAAGGATTATGCTTTTTATTAGTTAAGACAAACATTTTTCCTACAACTACAACCAAAAGTTACTTAAATTTCTGACCACAAAAGGAAAATAAAAGCAGATGAGACTGTTTTCTTTTTAAGCCCTCCAGAAGACCCCTTCCCAGAACTGCATGGGATGGTGTCACCAGTCCAGGAGGAACAAGGTGAATGGGATTAAACCCAAGGCTCTGTAACCAGTCTGCCTGGCATCAAATCCTGACCCATTCATCACTGGCTCTGGGGCTTGGGTCTCAGTTTCCCTACCTGTAAGAGAGGACAAATAACAGGACTCATTTATCAGGGTTGGTGGAGGAGTTAGAGTGTCACACCTGAGTAGCGCTTGGCGCAGAGCCTGCCAACTCAATGCTCAAGACTTGTTCGCTTGTTATCATCTTTATTTCTTGCTACCTTCATGGAAGAGCGGGCCTCGGCAAAGCCTGCAGTCCCCAGGGACACCGCAGGAGGCCACCCTGGTGCAGTGCTCGCAACACCTTCCCCACTTCGCTGGGGTTCCAGGGTTGGGAGGAGGAGGTTCGAGGGTTGCCAGGTCAGCCTCTTGCAGGCAGGGTGTGAGCCAGAAATCCAGCCCAGGCCATCTTGGGCATTCACTGACCACTGGATGGAGGTGAACCTTACCCCCATGTCATAGGTGGGGCCACAGAGGCACTGCAAATTCGTTGGACTCACCTGATGTCAAGGAGTTAGGGGCACACAAGGGCACGGCCATTGAGACAGAGTGCGAGCTTCTCCTGGTGGGTCCCCATCACAGCACCTGGAGACATTCCACCTGGGTCTGGCAGTGGAATGCTAGCAGCTCCCCCACCCCATAGCCTGGCAACAGGAACCCGGCTCTGCCTTACCCAGAGTGGATGGCTTTAGCCAGAAATGCACAAAGGGGAAGGGGATTCCCTGCTGCCTGGGAATGCCCTCCCTAGCAGCTCTGGAGAGTCCTGGTCTCCCCACCCCCACCTACCCCCTGACAAACTCACCCCTTTTCCATGTGTGACTTGGTCTATGGTGGCCTTTTCCAAAAATGTTCCCTCCCTTGTAAACCTGGATTCAAGATGTGGGGAGGGCTGGAGCTCTGGATCAACACTCTCAGCCCGCAGGAAGCTCTCAACATTCACACCCTGGGTAGGGGCTGGCCTTCCCCCAAGGCCAGTGCTTCCTCAGTGCTGAGTTGCTCCAATTCCCAGGGCCTCTGCCCCAGGGGGCTGGGTGAGGAGGGACCTGGAGCTGACATAGCTTTTCCAGTTAGCTAGTACCCTAGGCCAGGTTGGGAGTGGTCTTCAGGAGGTCTTGGTCTGCCTGGTGCAGGTGAGAACCTTGGCCTACAGGTGGCCAGGTGGGAGACTTTCTTCCTCTAAGCTCTGGGTACAGAGGCTGGAGGCTGGAGGCTGGAGGCCTTGCTGAGTTTTAGTGAGCCAGGGTGGGTAGACAAGATCCCTGTGCCCCAGCAGGTGGCTGCTTACCTGGGAAGGCTCTGGGTGGGGACTCTGCAGGGAGTGTGAGCTGGCCCTTAGTCCTCCTGGCAGTCTTGAACAAGCAGATGAGTCTTTTAACAGTCCAGAGACAGACCCTTTTACACTGGGCTCCAGACAGCTTCAGGCATCTCTGCCTAGCTGTCCAAAAATAATTCCAACTATGGGGTGGGCAGACACAGGGGCTTTCTCTGAATCAGGGAAGGTATGGAGAGGGGGTCAGGCTCTGCCTTGGCCAGAAGCCTTAAAAACCCTCCCCACACATTCTTCTCACTTGAAGAAGCCATAGTTGCCTCCACCCCTGAGCTCTCCCCCACCCCCTGCTGGTGGGCCAGACCCAGGGCAGCCAGGCCGAGTGGCCTTCCCAGCAGGAGGCAGCCTGGGAATTCTGCTGCCAAGGGCTAGCCTATCTGTTCCGTGCTCCAAGAAGGTAGGGTCCAGAGGAGGTGGGAAGCCCCACTGGGAGCTGGCTCACTGGGCAGCATCCACCCTGCTGTATCTAGCTCCAGGTCTGCTGGGGAGGGGGCTGGCCAGGACAGTGGAGAACACCTGCAAAAGGAGAACCCTGGCCTTTTGGGAGGCCAGAGAGTGTTCTAGGGTCTGTGCTGGGCTGGGGGATGAGGAGGGCCCATCTATCCTCCCCGCTCCTCTCCTCAGAGAAGGGGTGCCTGACCTGTGCAAGAAGTTCCAGGGGTGGACAGGAAGCAGGACCTCCTCTCTGACCCCACCTTGCTCAGATACCAGGCTTCCTGATGTTCAGTAAGTGAACATGACTCCGTTCCCCTTCAAATGGCCCCAACTCATGCCCAACCATCATTCCTGGGGTACCCTGAGTCTTTCCCACCACCAGGCTCTTCTCCTGCCTGCTCTCACCCCGTTTCTCACCTCTGCCTAAAGAACTCTCCACAGAGGTCCTCCCCGACTACCTGCCTTCTTTCCTGACCCTGGTTCCTCTACCAGTGGCCCCTGCTCCTGTACCCCCAGAGGTTGCACCCAGGTCCCCCCCCCCAATTCAAGCCCTGGTAGCAGCACCATATTGTGGTCCACCAGGTAGTTGTTGAAAGTAGCATCAGATATTTGTGAGCTCCCAGGGGCTGACAGGCGCACAAATGGTCAGCTGAGACAGTCAGAGCTGTTGGATGAGCTGCCAGCAGTCACAGGTCACATGAGTGTGCAAGCATCACACACACACACTCCCCCCACATGTACCCACTGCCCTGCGCATAAGTGCACACACATATACAGGGTGTCCTGTGTGCCCTCCAACCCCCACACACTTGCACACACATCCTCGCCCTCATGCAGCGAGCCCATTCGCTGCTGTGATGACCTCAGAGTCAGGGGCATTGAGTTGTTTTTTCTCCTAACGCATGTTCCCACAATAAAGACAACAGGAAGAGACTTGAGGCCAGGAACAGGAAGGGGAAGTGGCCTGCACACAGCAGCCAGCACTGGGCGGTCCTTTTGGGTGGGACTCAGGGACAGACAGACAGCTGCAGGATGGGAGGTGGAAGGCCCTTCCATGGCACCTCAGCCTGGTGCTCATTTTCATGGCAGCCCCTTCTTGGGGGGGAGCTGAGGCTGGGAGTTCCAGTCACTTGGGGGCTCTGGTGGAGGTGGCATTCAGTCTGGTCCATCTGCCACCAGGCAGTGGCCAAGGCAAGGGCCTCTGTGCAGCCTCTCTCCTGCAGCCCTACTGTTTGTGGGCACATGTCATACTGTGGACTGGACTGTGGTAGTCTCCTGCAGTCCCAGAGGTGGGCCGCTTGACTCCTCTGTTCCATGGCATGCTGCCGTCAAATTAGCCCTGCTCAGGGAGCCCAGAGTGGGTACTGCAGGAACTGAGACCTGAGCTGGGATGGCAGGACCCACCCAGTGCTATTGAACTTTGCGTGCCTGACAGCAGGGACTCTGTAAATTCCCCCTGCCCCTAAGCCTGGCCTAGGGTCTAGTACACAGCAGGTGATCATTAGTGCTCCACAGATGTTGAAACAGAGACACCAAAGCCACACAGCAAGGCAGGACTGAGGAAATAGTTCTGACTCCAACCCATGCCTTCCTGCTCTGTCTGCTGCCTGAAACTGGTTGAGACTCCAGGAGAGACTGGCTGGCTGCTCCTTCCCTAGTTCCACCCTCTCCCCAAGGATACAACTGTCACCTATTGGGAACTGCTACACATGTGAAATCTGTGGATACTGCTATTATCTATTAAACTTCAAGCCTTCCCAGGGAGACCCCTACCACTGTGCAGGTGTGGGTGATCAGGTACACTTTCCTTGAGACACACCTCTCATTCCCCCATGCCAACTGTCCCATCCACACTGAGCTGCTGGATTTCCAGCTGGCTCTGAGTAGCTCTGGACTCATATCTGGGTGGTGAAGAGGAAGGAGGGGAGGTGGGGGCCATAGGCTCTGGAGACAGTTCCAGGGCACGTGGGTTTATTTTTATTTTTTCACTTAGAATAAGCATCTCAGTTGGGAGGGACCCAGATGACCAACAGTCCTTATTTACTTGAGACTGAGGGTGGTTCCCAAAGTGCATCAGGGCAGTTAGGGCTACAATGGGAAAGTCTCAGGCAAACAGGACACTGGTCACCCTAGAGGGACCCCAAAGCCATTTACTGCAGCTCTATCTGATGCTTAAAGTTCTTCCTCTGTATCCCCAACCAGGCTGTCCAGCCCTGCTTGCGCACCCAGAGTGGTGGTGACCTTATTACCTATTGGGGCAGCAAGGGCCAACCAAGAACTGGACGCAGTGAGGACCAGGCTCTAGCCTGAGTTGGCAGAGTTGGCAGAGTGGTGGGCAGAGGCAGTGGAAACACAGTGCAGGGGCTCCGACCTGCCTCAGGGCAGGCAGACAGGGCTCCTTGAAAGGAAGGAGGAGATGGAGAGGACAGGGAACTCCTGGCCAAGGGAACAGTATAGAAAAAGGCCAGGAGGCCTGGGATCACTTCACAGATATTGAATTCCTTGTTGATATCTCTGACAACCAGAGCAGGGGTGAAGGTAGGGTGTGACTCCAGAGCCCTCTGCCCTCCTACCCCTGGAAGGGGACTCCCTGAATACATGGTGTTCTTGTGCCTTCTGCCTTCCCTCCCCCAGGTCTTTGAGTTGAAAGGCTCAGTGAAGATGGAAGAGGTGCCAGGATGCCCTGGATACTGCTGTACCCCTCTCATTTTTTTGAGGTTCATTGGCCCTCAGACCCCCATCTGCCCTTCCTCCAGGAGGCTGTCCTGACTTTCTTAGCCTGAGTGCTTCCCTCCACAAGTGTCATTCCTTGCTCCTGGGGACCACCATTACGTTTAGCCCCTACTGAGGACCACTGCCACTGTCCTACTGGGGCGTGTCACCTCTTTCCTTTGCACCTACTGCTCTCTTGACAAGATAGCACCAATGCCAGGTCTTCCCGGAAGCCTCTGGGGCCCTCTGATTGGCTCCCTTCCCTTCTCTTTCAGCCACTTCATTTCTTCTGTGTACCACAGCACAACTGGACGATTGCAAGTCCTAGGGACCCAGTGGAGCCTAACCCTGGATGACACCTTTGGGAGCTCTGTCCCTTCACTGGACCTGGGCTCCACCTAGTGAGACCTTCCAGATGGGTTGGATTGGTTCTTAGCCAAGCACACAGCAAACACATACTAAGTGCTCAACCAGTATTTCCTGAGCAGCACTTTGCCAGGTGCAGAATCACTGAGCTTTCTTTGGGGAGCATCTCTCTACCTCCCTCAGCCCCTCAACATATATGGAGCACCTAGCACCCAGTAGGTGTCCATAAGTAAAGATGCTCTTGACCAAACAATCAAAGGCAAGGTCAGGCCTTCCCATGGCCTTGGAGACAGACAGCCTGGCTGCAGATCCCTGGCACACCCCTAGTGAGCTGGGTGGCCTTGGATGGGTCACTTAACCCCATCCATGACATGAACCTGATATTGTGGGGGTCTGAAGAGCAGAGCAAGATGACAAGGGTAGTGGCGCTCAGCATGGCACCTTATATAAGCATGCCCTTAGTGGATGGCATCACTTGTCATTCTTTACCCTAAATGTCCATAAATGTCCCTGGCTTGGTGGGTGGAACCAGACTCCAGGAGGGAAGGACTGACATTCCAGAATCCCCAGGGCTGGGGTCCTGGGGACTGACCAAGCACCCAGGGGTGCAGCAGTTTCTCAGGCAACATTCCGGGGCTGCCTGGAAGAGGACCGGACAGGGGAGGGCAGTACCCAGAATTATCCACCAATCGCATGGGCTCCTGGCACTAGAGCACACTCTTATCTGCCCAGCCCAGCATGGGGGGGTGGCCAGGCCAGCTGAGGCAGGACACTGCCTAGGGGCTGGACACCGAGCAGCCCCAAGCCCTTCTGAGTGGGTGAAAGCCGCTGAGAACTGTGAGTGTCCCCGCAGACTGGTGGCCAGCCGGCCGCCCATCTTCTGCACCATGTCGGACGGCGAGGGCCCCTCAGCCGGTGAGTGGCAGTGCTATATTTACCTACCATGGCTCCGGTTGCACAGCCAAGGCCTCCGGTCGCCAAGGACACCCGGGCCCCCACAGGCTGCAGGCAGCTGCGAGGCGGGACCCCCTTTCTCCTACCCTGATACCTGGGGGCCTGCAACATGGCAGGGGAGATTGACTTTCAAAGCTCAGTTTGGCCGCACCCCCCCTGGACTTTCCTGTGGGCTGCAGCAGGAAGCTGTGCCTGCTACAAACACTCTCAGACTGACAGCCCTGGGAAGGGGGCAGGGCTGACCACAGGGTGGCAGGAACTTAGGTGGGCCTGGACCCCAAGACAGGCACAGCCTTGCCATGGGCCCCTGGCACAGGATGCAAAGGAGTGTGTGAACTTATCTGCGACAGGGTGTGGGAGAGCCTGTAGATTTCAGGAGATTCTCTATAAGCCAGAGACTGCTGGGAATTTCAGAGCCCCTGGTCCACTGGCACGAGGCGGGCTCCTCATGAGCCCTAAATCCTCTAGGCTGGAAATGTCCAAGGACACAGGTGGGCACAGAGGTGATCAGATTTTGGGTCCTCCTGCCCTCTCTTGGGTCCTACCCCTTCTTGGGCATGAGCTACCACAGGAACTGGCTGCCCTGACTCCTTTGGTTAAAGACAACTGTGAGATGGACATTCCTTGAACTAGCCTTGGGCAAGGAAGGGACTGGGGACAGCCTACCTAATCCAGGGTTTATGGCAGGGACTCTGGAGTTAGGGCTATCCAGTCCTAATTCTTTCACTTCCAGCTGAGGCAACCTTGGGCAAGTGGCTTAACTTCTCTGAGCTTCAAAATAGAGACAGTGGTAATGGCCCCTAACCCACAGGTGGTCATGAAAATTAAACAGGGTAATGTAAGAGCACGTCTGCCAGCACCTGTGTGCAGTGAGCACTCAGTGGCTCCTTCATGGCAGCAGCACCTGGGCATTCAAGGGAGGAGCCCAGAGAGACACATCTTCTCTGTCAAGGCCTCCTTGATAAGCTGCAACTCTCTGCTGACCTGTGGAGTCCTTATCCCAAAAACCCATCTTGGAGCTTCTCAGAGTACTCCTAGGGCATACCTAGTTGTCCAGGGAGTCACCGAAGTAGGTTGTGGGCAACAGAACCTGCATGGTGTCTGATGGGCAGCCCTAGTGCCCAGATCAGGCTCTGTGTGTGTGCTGGGGAGGGGGTATAGACAAAAGCAGTCTGACCTCGCCCTCTTCCCCCGGGCGCCAGTCGTGCTGGCTGCCAGGCATTGCTTGCTGAGGCTGCGAAGGCTGCCAGAGCCAGGGAGCCGCCGACGGGCCCTTTCTGGCGGGCCATGCCCCACACCTGACACAAACCCGGAATAGCTCTCTCCCTCCACCAGGGACATGGCCCCGGTTTTAGCAGCTTGTAAAGGCACCCGCGGGGAGATGAGTATTTCAGGAAGGCCAGGACAATATTTAGCCTGTCGGGCGATGGCATGGCGCTGAGTGTGCATCTGTGTCAGCCAGAGGCGGGAGAAGATTTGGCCTCACTGCCCCTTCACTGAGGAGGAGAGTGGCATTGGTCTGGGAGGCAGGGGCTAAGGTCCATCCTGGCTCTGTCTGTTCCAGTTGGGCCAGAGGCCCTGCACAAGCTCTGGGCTTGGTTTTCCTGGCTATAAAATACTGTGATGGTCTTTGTCTCTGCTGTGTGGGCCTGAGATGAAGCTTGGTCTGCAGGAATAAAGATGGTCCCCAGGGGCACTGTGTCTCTTTTCTCATCTGCTCAATGGAGACGTAACAGGGCATCAGCTTCTCAAACTGCAGTAAGAATGAAATGACCAAAACCACATAACTCACTTAAAATAATGCCAGGCTTGTTGTTAGTGATATTAGCTGTTATGCTTATTCAACCAATAAATAAGTTGAAACCCAGGGAAGGAAACAAAAGCACCAAATTATCTGCTGTGACCTGGACATTTTGGACCCACTGTTTACCCCTTGCAGGTGAGTGACATCAACTCCACTGTATAGCTAAGGAATCAGAAGCTCATAGAGGCAGACATGTGCCCAAGGTCACTCAGCTGCTACCTGATATAGCAGACATTGAAATGCGGATCTTCACATTCTGTCTGCACAAAACCTAAATCCGGCTCCTCTTCTGTGGAGTCCTGCCTGGCACACCCAAAAGACTGGGCTGGCCCTCTTGGAGATCTTCTTGGCTTCTGTCTGCAGTCATTCATTTCAAAGACACCTAGCTAGCTCAACATTGACTCCACTCATTTGAAGCCTGTAAAAAAAAATGTGGTACCTTGTTAGGGCATCAGGAAAATTCTGCCGAGCAGGAGCACAGCAGGTGGTGGCGGGCTCAAGGATTTGTGGCTGCAGCCTGGGTGGGTGAGCCCAAAGGCTAAGATTACCAGAGAGTCAGCATCATATTTATAGCTGGAACTGCCAGCCCACGCTGACCAGTGGAGGCTCACCTTTACAGTTGCATGCATTCCAGGCCTGGCTCTTCCTCTTAGGTGCGTAGTAGCCTTTAGTGTGTTATTTCACCTGACTGAACCTCAGTTTCCCCATCTATAGAATGGGGCCTTGCCGTGTTCCTCACTGGAGACAGGGTCTGTACGTGCTTAGGATCTGCCTGACATACCAGGCATCCCACAGAGACTGGCTCCACACATCCTGGGTCTGTTGATTGTCTCTTCCTGCTTTTGACCTTGTGATGTACCCTCCCTTCTCAGCAGGAAGAGAATCCAGGCCTTTGAGATGTTGGTTTCCCCTCTGCTTGGGAAAGTTTCCAGCAAAGCAACTGCACAGTTCTGAGCACTGAGAATAGGCTGCCATGTTTTCAGAGAACAATGAATGCAAGTCAATCTGACCCTAGGTTCAAATCCCTGCTCTGTTGTTCCTGTTCTGAGGCTTTGGACAAGTCACTTGACCTCTCTGAGCCTTGCTGGAGGGCATGGTAAGGATGGACTCTAACCTGAGCAATGCTTGGCCAGCAAAGCGACCCTCTTTCTCCTCCTGGTGTCAATCCTACAACCCTGCTCTGGTGCACACCCCTTTATACACTGAGATATGATGCCCTTGCTAGTGTCTTTTGGCGGGGAAGAGGGTTTTTGTCTTGTATTCATTGCCTCCCTCAATACTTAATCACCAAGAGATTCAGCTGGGAGGACCTGTAATGTCCCCAAAAGCCATCCCCCCAAGTATTTGATTATCTGCCTATACTCAAGGACATTTTTCCAAGAGTCAGATCTGAAGACCTTCGGAGGGAGAATGATCCATAGCCCACTCAGTTCCATCAGGGATCTGAGAAACTTAATTTCTTGCCCTCAAGGCCTCACAGTAGGCACCTCACCAGGGACAAGTACAGCTCCCATGTACCCTTATTGTTCTGGCCACCCCCGGCTCTTACCTTAGTGTCTCCCAGGAGGCCACCTCTAATCTATGCCATCCCAGGCCCTGAGGAGGCTGTGCAGGGCAACAAGAAGGGGCCTGGTAATTGTCCCTTCCCTGGATTTCAGAGCAGACAAATACTGGGAAAGGGCACAAGGAGCCCAGGAGTGGTCCTGGGACACAGAGGAGGCCTCTGAGATGACCTTGTGCCCCTGGCTCCAGGCGAGGCTGGGCCTGCCTAGGACGTCGCTCTGAGGGTCTGAGCCAGGCTAGTGCTCTAGGTGCCTGTTCATGAGGGTGTTGACGGCCCTGCCCCAGGAGGACACAAGGAGGAGGCGTTATATGAGGTCAGTGACCCCAAGGCTAGAAGACAACAATAGCCTAGATTTTGCTCTCCTTTGTGGTTGCTGCCTGATTGCTCTCTCTCCTCAGGACCTGGTGAGCATCTTTAGGGGAGATGAAAGCAAACTCTTTCTGTGTTCTTCTGCTATCTGTCACAGTGGCGAAATCCTGAGATAATCAAGTTATAAGGAGGGGCTGTGGGGATAGCTCAGTGGTACAGTGCTTGTCCAGTGTGTGTAAGATCCTGGGTTTGTGCCCCAGTACTGCAAATTAAATAAATGCATAAACACAAAAAAAGAAGAAAAGATTTATTTTGGCTTAGTTTCAGAAATGGTCGCTTGGTCTGGTTGCTTTGGGCCTGTGGCAGCAAAGGACAACATGGTAGAGAGCATGTGGTGGAGGAGTTACCTCATGGCCACCAGGAAGCCATGGGAAGGGTCCTTAGATCCCTTCAAGACATGCTCTGATGACCTAACTTCCCCATGCTAGGCCCCACCTAATAAAGGTCCCATGGCCTCCCAATAGTGCCACAGACAGGAGATTAAGCATACGACCTTTGGGGAGATATTTAAGATCTAAAGAACAATGTTGTTTAGGCCCTGTTCCTGGAGATGCCCCTGGCCTCAGCCTCTTCTCCAGGCTGCTTTCCTTCGGTGGATGAGCACTGCCCTTTCTGGCTGCATTGTTCCGGCTTTATCTCTTGAGTGATGGGCACCAGTGAAGATGATGGAGCACAGAAGGTACCTAGATGGCTTCAGGGCTGTGGAAGGAGGGAATGGAGAGAGAATCTGGAAGCCAAGAGGTCAGGGAGGAAGAGATAGTCCTGAGGAGAGAGTGAGGCTGACTCAGGAGAGGGGGGCAGGAAGAACAGCAGTGGAGCTTTGGTCACATCTGAGTGTGGGGGCAGGGAGGGGGCAGAGGAGGCTGAGACCTGACATTGCCTCCCTGTTAGGAAGATTCACAACACAGACTGCTCATCTGAGGGTCTGCAGGATGACCTGCAGAGACTGGCAACAGATCTGGGACAGTGGGGTATAGCCTGGGCTAGGTCACCAGGACATGAGTGGTCCTTCTTCCTCCCTGACCCGCAGTCATCTCAGCTGTGAAGTGGAGGTGACACCACGACCTTGGGGTGTCATGGGTGTTACATGAGATGACACCTAAGTTCCTTATGGACATGGGTTGCAGGGAGGTGGGTGGTCTCAGGCATGACTCTGTAACCTGGTGCTATCTACACATGAGTAGGTAGCAAGAAGGCTTAACCTGAGCAGCAAGAGACTGAAAGACTGATTGTGGGCCGCCTGGCAGACACAGGAGGAACCCCTGGTGGGATCCCATTACTGCCCCTCATAGCGTCCCTGCACCATGGTTCATCACACACTTCTCAACTGTAGGATGCTCATCCTCATGTTATGCAGGGGACCTGGGCACAAGAGAAAGAGAGATGAGTCGGAGTCACCCAGCGAGGGTGAAGTGAGCCTAATGGGTCCTCACCACTCCAGCATTTTGTGGAGGTATCTTCCCTTCTTTCCTTCTCGAAGCCAGCCCATTGTCCAGGTTTAAGGCAGCCCTGCCTCCTCTAGGGACCCTTTCTTGAGCTCTGCAGCGCTTCCTCTTGTTGGGTGACAACTTTGAACCATGCTAGCCTGGCCCTCCTGTGCTGCTCGCAGGAAACATTGAGCTGTTGGATGTCCACTGCAGCTGGGCCCTCGCTGCTGTGTGACTCGGGACAGGCCTCCTTCCCTCTTTGGGATCAGGGAGGTCATTCATTGGCGATTACTGGCCTAGTGTCCACAGGCTAGCAGTACTCGGTTGTGCATATATCCCGACCTGTTTTCCATAATGGCAGCACTAGTTTACATTCCCACCAACAGTGCACAAGAGTTCCTCTTGCTCCATGGCCTGGCCAGCATTTATTTTTTGTCTTTCTGATAACAGTCCTTTTAACAGGTGTGGTGCTATTTCATTGTGGCTTTGATTTGCATTTCCGTGGTGGTTATTTGTGCTCAGCATTTTTTATGTATCTGTTTGACGTTTGCATGTTGTCTTTTGAGAAATGTCTGCCCAAAGCTTTTGCTCACGTTTTAAGTTGGATCATTTGTTCTTTACCACTGAGCTGTTTGAATTTCACGTGCATTGTGCGTAGTATTCCTTTGTCAGGTGTATGCAGTCCTCCATCAGGGGACCCTTCCAGGACCCTCTGAAGATATCAGAGTCTGAGGATGCTCAAGCCTCTGTTATAAAATCATGCAGTGTTTGCATATAAACTAAACACACCCACCCATGTACTTTAAATCATGGATGCAAATGCTATGTAAATAGCTGCTATGCTGTGTCATTTAGGAGGACAAGAAAAAGTCTGTATGTGTTTGGTGAGATGAAACCATCTCAGATCGAACTACACAGTGCACATTAGCAAAAACACATTTTGTTTTCAAGTATTTCTGATCCTGGGTTGGTTGAAGGCACACTGCAGAACCCGGGGCTTCGGAGGGCTGATTGTAGTGTGCAAATATTTTCTCCCATCTGTGGGTTGGCTCTCTGCCCTGTTGTTACCATTGCTGTGCAGAGTCAGGTGCAATCCCATTTGTCTGTTTGTGCTTTTGTTGCCTGTGCTTTTGAGGTCTTACTGAAAAAAAAAAATCCCTTTCCAGACCAATGTGTCCATCGATGGACGAACGGGTAAAGAAAATGTAGGGTATTACACAATGAATGCTATTCAGCCGTAAAAAAGAATACAATCCTGCCATATGTGACAACATGGATGAGCCTGGAGGACATTATGCTAAGATAAATGAGCCCGACTCAGAAAGACAGACACTGCACGATCTCACATATGTGGAGCCTGAAGACCTTGATCTATAGAGACCAGGACTGGAACTTGGGGAGGGGAGGGGGAAATCTTGGATAAAGGATATAAATTCATATGACAGGAGAAATAAACTTCAGGAGTCCTATTGCAAGGCAAGGTGACACATTGTATTCTTGAAAAATGTAGAGAGGACACAGTGGTAATTAAGTGTGCGACTCATTTGTGAATCAGCTAAGTTTAATGGTTCCACAGTGGATAGAGATGTCACAGCACCGTGCTGTGTGTAATACGGATGCACAATGTCATCTGTCATTTCAAAAAATTTATTCTTTCTGGGAACCTGTAATCCTAGCTACTCAGGAGGCAGAGATCAGGAGGATCTACAGTTCAAAGCCTGGGCAAATAGTTCACAAGACTCTGTCTCAAAAATGCCCATCAAAAAGAAAAGGGCTAGTGGAGTGGCTCAAGGTGTAGATCCTGAGTTCAAACCCCAGTACCACCCAAAAACAATTATTCTTTAAAAGAAGAGATCAGGACAGAGACAGGTAGTGAGGGAGGCCATGTGAGAACAAGAAGGGAAAGAGGACCATTGGCTGGTAGAGAGGCCACCAAGGAAGCCAACCCTGTTGGCACTTTGATTTTAGGCTTCTGGCCTCCAGAATCACAAGAGGATAAACTTATGTTGTCTAGAAAAGAGAAAGAAATGTGGAAAAATCCATTTCTGAAAGATTTGGTGCCAGCCCTCGCCTGGAAAAACATCATGGAAGGAGCAGTGAGCTGCTGACATCATTTCTTCAATGTTCTATGTGCCAAGGCACAGAAGAGGGGACACAGAGCCCGGCACACCAGGGTTGTCTGCAGATCCAAGGCTTCAACTGAGTTTAGAGGGAACTTGTAGAAAAATATTAGGAGTGTTTTAAAAAACTATGAGGAGAGTCCATTTCATGGCTCTATCTATGTCTCTGGGGCACACGGAGAGAAGCCACACGTCAGTTAATAGCAGACTTTGAGTGGAGTAGGAGTGTAGCCTCACAGAGGGCTTGCACAATGCACGTGGGGAGTATGGGAGAAAGACCGGGATTAAAAGCACTGCTTGCGGGTTGGAGGTCTGGGAGCCCTTCCCTGGCAGTCAGTGAGGCCTGAATTGCTAGTGCTGGACCTATAACTGAGGGACTGTACTTAGCTCTGTGCTGGGGCAGGACACTCCTGCAGTCCTGGGCCCCTGTTCCAACCTCTAAGCCAAACTGTTTGGATGACTGTCTACCAATTTAGACACATCTTCTAGGAATCCCACCTCATTTATTGTGGGTGGAAAAAAATGTCAAGCACTGGTACAGTTGCAGCAAACACCCTTCCTGCCTCTTCACTCTGATGTGTGCACTCGGGGCCTGAGTAGACCTGTGACTCAGCATACACATATGCCATGTGCACGGTGTCCTGCAGGGCACCGCGGCAAGCCAAGAGCTGGGGCTTCAGCCGGGGCTCGCCCCCTTGAGCAATTTGTCTTCCCCAACCTACTTCACTTTCCTTATCAGGAGGGTTAACAGACTGATGTTACTAGAGGAGTGAACAAGAACACCTACAGCTATCTGGGCGCCAGTGGCTCACACCTGTAATCCTTGCTACTTGGGAGGCTGAGATAGGGAGGATCATGGTTTGAGGCCAGCCTGGGCAAATAGATGAGACCCTCCCCCATCTCCAAAATAACTAGAGCAAAATGGACTGGAGTTATAGTGAAAGGTATAGGGGCCTGCTTTGGAAGCATGAAGCCCTGAGTTCAAACCCCAGTCCCAACAACAACAAAAAAGTATACAGTGGACACTACATAAGTGGTGGTTCCTTTGCTCTAAGTCCTTTCAGACACACGATACCACATGGCTGCATAATGTTTATGCAGTAAACGTTATTGCTCCATTTTGCGGATGAACAAACCGAGGTTTAGAGGAACTTAGGTACTTGCTTCAGATCACACAGTCAGTAACTGGGAGAGATAGAACTGGGAGGCAGGTGCCCCAGCCTGGAACCTTGTCTGCAGTGGCACTCCTTCCCAAAAACGGGAATTAGGAGTGCCAGGCTTGGGAAAGGCTATAACCGGGAGCCAAGACAAGCAAACCACGTCCCCATGAATGTCTTTGGAGGGCAGGGTGTGTCAGGGACAGCCCTGGGGTTAGAGCCTGGAGGCTTGGAGCTGTGCCAGCTGTCATTGCAGCCCTGGCCTCAGGCAAGTCCTTTGCCTCCAAAGAGGTTTCTGTAGAGTCTGGGCCAGCTCTTTCTTCTGGCCAAGCTGAAGGCCCAGGTGCCTCCAAATTGCCAGCCTCCTGTTTGGAGCAGCTCTCTGCTGCTTGGTGACTACAGTCACACTTTGATGCCCTGGCTCTGCCCCACAACTGTGGCAGCTGGACTCCTCCCTCCCTGTGGCTCAGGTCTGCACACCATCTTTCCCCAGGCTTGAAGTTCCTCTGGGGGAGAGAGGCATGGATGACTCTGAATGCCTGGGTATTGTGCGTATGCCATGTGCCTTGTCACCCTGGGCCACTCCGTCCCACCTGTGTCTGCTCATCCGAGCTTGTCACAGCCCTAGGAACTACTGTACCCATCTCAAAAGCCAGACATCTGGAGGGTCACAATGAAAAAGACAGAAAAACAGCCACCATTCCTGGAGTGGTGTGGTGGGGGACCTAGGGTTCTAACTCCCCTGGAAATGTGCACTGATCTCTGTTCTAGCCCTGACAGAGGGGCCCAGCCCTGGGTTGGGGGGAAGGCACCAGGGTGCATTTGGGGAAGGCAGCTGTCTGGCCTAGCAGTGGGTGGGAGTTTGTGGGGAGAAGGAAGGGCTCTCCCCTACATGGAGGGCATGACTGCTTATTACCCAGGGGGGGAAAGGCCCGCAGCTCATGGGTGGCCTGCCAGAGACCAGAAGGCATCCATCTGCACTTGCTCATGACTCCTGTGTCAAACCCAAGCCTGTGCTGGGTCAGGTTAGCAAGGGGGAACTCCAGGGCATACTGGTCACCCTCCTCACTGCCGGGTCTCAGGGCACCCCATCTCACCCCTACCCTTGGCTGAGTCAGGAGTGTTAGAACTGCAAAAAAACCCAAAAAAACAACAAAACACACACACACACACACACACACACACACACACACACACACACACACCAAGCAGCTTCCCTTTTCTTTTCATCCTGAAGCTTTGAGCTTAATGAGAGAGGGGTGAGCCTCAGGAATGGTCCAAGGGCCAAGGGTGAGGTGCCACAAATAGGGGCCACCAGGGCTGGCAGCTGTGATGGCCACGAGATTGTATGTGCTGGACCCATATGGGCCCTCACTCACCACCAAGGTGGAGCCCACTCTGGCTGCCCTGGGCAGGACCCCAGGGCTCTATAGGGGTGGCCTTAGCCTGGGGCTATAGGGGGACAGGTCACAGGCCAGCATTTCTGTTCCCAAATATCTGTACCCACAGCCCCAGGTTTACCTGCTCAGAGTATGGGGAGCCTGGGGTGGGGCAGCCAGCCAGGGCAGCTGTGCTCAGGACCCTCTGAGGTCACATGGAGAGAGGAAGTATGGCTGGCTAGGGACAATTACCACTGCAGGCTCTGTGGGGAAAGTCCTGGGTTCCAATCCTGGCTTCATTACTTATTTTTGTGACATCTTTATTGCGGTAGAATTCACACACCTCTAGACTTTCCCTGAAAGAATGCTTGTTCTGGGGTTGTGCAGTCACTGTGCAACCATCTCCTCAATCCATTTTAGAACATTTTCTTCACCCCAAATGCATACCAGACCCAACAGTGCACACACCATACACACACACACCACACACCACACACATGCCACACACACACACCACACACACACCACACACACACACACACACTCACACACCACACACACCACACACACACCACACACACACACACACCACACACACACTCACACACCACACACACACACCACACACACACACGCCACACACATGCCACATACACACACCACACACACACCGCACACACCACACACACCCCACGTACCCCACACACACCACACACACACACACCACACACACACACACACCACACACCACACACACACCACACACACACACCACACACACCACACACACACACACCACACACACACACCACACACACACCACACACACCCCACATACCCCACACACACACCACACACACACACACACACACACACACCACACACACACACACACACACCACACACCACACACACCACACACACACACCACACACACACCAGCCCTTGGCAGCCAGGATTCTCCATACGTTTTGCCTATTCCAGACGTTTCATGTGAGCAGAATCAAGCTAAGCCTGTGTCAGTCCTCCATTCCTTTTCACTGCTGCCCAAGTTTCCTTGTGAGGACACACCACATTTGCCTGAGCCATTCGTCAGCTGAGGGACATTTGTGCTATTTCTCCTATCTGGCTATTGTGAGTCAGGATGCCAAGGACACTCGTGAACAGTTTCCAGGTGAATCTGAGTCTCCATGTCCCTGGGATGCAAACCTGGAAGTAATGTCACTTGGTCAGATAGTAACTGTGTTGGACCTGGGAGGACCCGCCAGACTGTCTTCCACAGAGGCTCCATTCTCTGTGGTCCCACCGCGCTGTGGGCCGTGTCTCCACCTCACTGCCAACACTTGCTGGCATTTCATAGCAGGGACCCTGGGGTTACGTCACTGTGGTTGTGAGTGACTAAGGCTGTTGAGTACCACCTCTTCATTAAATGACAGCATGGCCTCATAGGCTGTGGGGAAGGGTCAGCGAGGAGACGCTGGCCCAGAGTGGGCACTAGTGGGCACCAGTGGGCATTGCTGCTTGGAGCTCCAGGCTGCACTTAGGGTCCCTCCTCTGAGAGCTGCTATGAGGGACACGAAGGAAGCTGGGAACCCCATTAGAAAGGGACAAATGCCATCAGAGAAGGTGCCAACACCAGCTCAGTCCTGAGCGAGTTCTCCCCTGGCTTTGAGGCCTTGCTGGGCCTCAGCTGGGCAGACCAAGGGACATACCACCCTGCTGGAATACAGACAGCACACGCCCAGTACAGACAGGCCTGGCCTGTCACTCAGGACTCTAGGGAGGGCATTTGTGGGTTCTCATGATGAGTCGTTGGGTCTCCGCCCCTTGGCTGCTCCCCAAAACAGATGACACTGCTGTCCCTGCACTTGCTGCAGAGGTGTTGCCAAGCTGGTGCCTGCCGGTGGAGAGCTCTGGAGCCAGGAACATCCTCCCGTGAGTCTGAGCACCTGCGACCTGTGCAGGTGCCGATGGTCAGGCCGATTGTGTAGCTGTAATTGGAGCCAGGCAGGAGGTGAAGGATTGCAATCAGCCGGTCACAGTGGAAACCAATCCACCTCTGACAGCAAGCACATTAGGCAGTCCCCAAGGGAACAAGGAACAATTATCATTCTATTCGGGAACCCAGGAAGGAGACATGAGCAGAGCTCCTCTGATGGTCCCTGAATGTCCAGTTGAGTCTAGAAGCTGGGATAGGCAGCTGGGCTCCTGTCCCCAGACTGACATGCCAGGCTCTTTCCATATCCTGGTACTTGTGTCCTGGGCCACATGAACTGCAGGTGGAGAATGGGGAGGGGACTGAGGAGTCAGATGGATTGACATTGGCATTGGAGTTCTGCCACCTGGTGCAGTGTGATCTTTGCAAGGCACATAATCTTTTGGGTCTTTGTCACCCCATATGTAAGAGGAGGCTGATGATGTCTTATTGGTTGGTTACTCCTAGTCAATGAGATAGTGCTTGGGCTCAAGGGTGGAGTGGGGCCCCTAAAAGCAGAGCTTCTATTGTATGCACGTAGCTTATTGAGGCAGGCTCTCAGAAGAACAGTAAAGGAGGGAGGAGAGCGGAGAAGGCTCCAGGTAAAGTCTAGCTTCACTTTGTTCCCTGTCTGGGCCTCTCTCCTGCCCCTCAGTGTCAGCCCCTTGGGGCAGTTTCCTGGCCATTTTTGACTACAGCTGGCCAGTTGATGTTTGTTGAATGCCTGATTGGTTACAGGCTATTGCAGTCCCCACTTCTGTGTGAAACCACCCAGGACCCTCTGATTCGGTGGGGAGCTCTGTCTGCGACACCACAGGCTCTGCAGAGGCAGAGACAGTAGACCAGGCTGTGCCTCAGCTCCTGGGAGAAGGCAGTGTCTGTCTCCTCATCTCCTCCCATGCCTCCTTGCTCTTGCACAGTTTGTGGCAACTGCAGCACTGTATCAGTTTCCTATTGCTGCTGTAACAAATAGTCACACGCTTGCGGCTTAAAACAACAGAAATTAATTTTCTCACAGTTCTGAGGTCTGACATCTGTCATTAATATCACCAAGTCAAAATCAAGGTTCTTTGTGTCTCCCAGGTCCTGGAGGCTCCAGGCCTCCACTCCACTCCCTCCCTTGCCTACCTCTCCCCTCCCATGCCATCCAGTTTCCGTCCCCTCTTGTATGGACATTTGTGACAGCATTTAATCCAGGATCTTCTCCCATTTCAAGATCCTTAAAAACTCCTGCAAAGGCCCTTTTCCCACACAGGACACACTCACAGGAGCAGGGATAGGATCTCATGTCTTTGGAGGTCACCAACACGGGATTCCCAGAGCAACCAGCAGCTCCCCAGCTCTGGCTGGGCAAATAGGGAAATGGCTAGAAAGGCTCATATACTGCCAAGGTGGCTTTGTCTCCAGGGAGATAGGCCCATCCTTGTCTGTGACACCTGCCCTTCTCCCTCCTTCTTGGGTGCCTCTGCCCCCTTTCCCCTCTGTGTCTCATGTTCCATGTCGTCCCACCTGTGGCTTAGCCCTCTACCATTTTCTGTAGATTCATACGGGGATGGTTTTATTTTGGATTTAGAAAGTCCTTTAATCCTTCTACAAAACCTGGATCTCAAGGTTATTGCTGCCAGATGTGAAGTGCTCTTGCCTACGTGGTTTGGGGCCTCACAGGCCTTCCAGTCCACCTAAGCCCTTGTGCCAGCCTCGGGAAAGGCTTGTGGACAGAGAACTAAGACACACACGAGCAGCGGCACATGCCTGTAGTTCCGATCACTCAGGAATGGGAACGGAGGATCCCGTGAGACCAGGAGTTCAAGGCTGGCCTGGGCAACTTAGTGAGACCCAGTCTCAAAAAATAAAAAGAATTAGACTCTCAGATAAATAGCAATGATTGTTCTGTGTAAGCAGAAGTACAGTTGCGCCCCCTCCCTCATCCGTGGCCTGCACTGTCCTAGGATCAGGAGCCAGGTGCTAGGTCTATGATGGTGCGTGTGTGCCAAACATGTGGAGACTTTTTCTTGTCATTATTCCCTGGACAGCACATGTGGTAAGGATTTATGTCTCATTCACTTTGTGTTAGAAGTTATAAGTAACGTAGAGGTGACTGAAACTATATGACAGGACGAGAGAGTGTAGGGGGTTGCAAACTCTACACCACTTTAAATGAGAGACTTTAACATCAAAGGATTTTGATACCCTGGGGGGGGTCCCTGGAACCAGTCCCCCCACCAGATACAGAGGGAAAACCATATAGCCCCAAAATTGCTTACCTCCCTCCCCTCCCCCCCCTCGCCCCCCAGCACCTTGGGCCTTCACTCAGTGTGTCCTGTCCGAGTCCCATCCCTCTGGAAGCCAGGCCTGAGCTGCTGCCCTGACTTGCTGGAGGGAATTCGTCTCCCAGGAAGCAACATGGCTGCAGGGCTGGGACCCAGCTGCTCCTTTAGGCCTCCAGAGGCTGAACCCTGGTCAGCTGGTGACCCGCAGCTTGCCAAGGACAATTGTCTCCCTCTTTGGTTTCCAGGCCCCTTTAAGGAAAGTAATTTATGGCCCTGAGAAAACAGGGTCTGTGGAAGAGGAGGCAAGGGGCCTGGATACAGGAAGAGTAGCAGCTGCTATCTTTAAAAATATGCATTTCAAAGCAATCCTTTTATTTTCTTGTGTGAGGCAGGGTCTCACTATGGGGCCCAGGCTGGCCTCGAACTCATGATTTTCCTGCCTCAGTCCACTGAGCACAGGAATTACCAGTGTGTTCCACCACACCAGACACATTTTAAAAGAGCAAGGTTTTAAAATCGTGAAAGCTGACTAAGAAAATAAACCCTGAAGTGTGTGGATGATGGAGAAATACGAAAGTACCCCAAGACATTGAAAGGCAGGGTGCAGGGAGAACAGAGGCCGTTGACTTCAGACAGCGCTTGGTCTGTCTCCCAGCTCTGCCATTTACGGGCCAGTCGCCGCACCTGGCCAGGCCTCAGTTTCTCTGTTTGTACCTGGAGACCTGTGAGAGAAAGGAGGGGACATTGGCAGAGTGGACACAGCACACATCCGAGAGAGGGAGGTCCCCAGAGAGATGGCCCTGCTCCTTCCACCACCACTTTTCCCAGGTGCGTTCCCATCTCAGCCCCTTGGTCCTGGGTCCCTGACACTTGCTGGTGGCCTCTCCAGGGAGAATTCCCCACTGAAGTGAAGTCCGAGCCCTTAGGCCTGGCATAACCAGCCCCTACCACAGGTGCCTTCCAGCACCCCTGCCCTCATACCCTGAGCACAGCCGAGGCAGGTGGAGCACTCTGCGTGCTTTGAGACATTAGTCACCTCCTGGCGCTGGAAGCTCTCAGGTGTGGCTCACCATGGAGCTAGGCCATTGGGGAATGCCCACAGGTTCAGCAGCAAGGTTGCCAGGCAACAAAGCTAGAGGGCTTTCCAAAAAGCTCCCTTACCTTACTCTGTGTCTGACACCCTCCTTGGCTCTGCCACTGCATCACTAGGGCCTCCTGGATAAGTCCCTTTTCTTCTCTGGGTCTCAGTTTCCCTATCTATAGAACAGAACATGGAGTTGTATTTGTTCATCTCTAAGGTACCTCACAGGCCAGGTGTGGTGGTGCACACCTGTAATCCTAGCTACTTGGGAGGCAGAGATTGGGAGGATCATGGTTCAAGGCCAACCTGGGCAAAAAATTAGCAAGACCCCATCTTAATGAATGGTGGAGTGCATTATAAATCCCAGCTACCTAAAAGACAGAGAAAGGAGGTCTGAGGCCAGCCCAGTGACAAAGCTTTAGGAGAGCCTGTCTGGAAAACAACTAAAGCATAAAAGGGCTAGGAAGGTGGCTTTAGTGGTAGAGCATCTGTCTAGTACATGTGAGAGACCTCAAGGTCAAACCCCAGTACTACCAAAAAGAAAAAAAAGTGTCTTACTTCTGGGAGACATAAGACACATGACATGAACATGCTTTGCTGGCCATGCCACCTGGTGTGCCACCCTTATTGGTGCCCACACTAAGCTGCTTCTTGTGACATCACCTAATCCTGCAGCAGGCAGCAGCGTCACCAGCTTGGCAGTCTGCCAAGGGGAGACTCCCAGCTTGGAATGTCACCTCCCCCACCCCTTGCCTCCCTGTATAGTGGCATGTATAACTTGAGCCCTGGGGTCTCCATCAGTCATCAGTCATGGGCAGGCCATGACTTCACTCTCTCCCTGGCCGGGTGCTGAGGTGCTGGGGAGGAGGCAGGGGCGAGGTGCTGGCTGCAGGCTGACCTCCCAGGGCTCTGTTGGTGGCATTGCATTTTTGTTCTCAGTCATCAACTCTGTTGGACTGGACTGTGAAGACAGACAGAGGTGTGGGCAGGCAGGGTCTGCACGCATGAACTCACTCCTTCCAAGTCTTGTTTGGAGGACAAATGAGTCAGCCTGGCATCCTGGCACGGGGCAAAGAGCACTGGCAGGACCAGCTACCAGCTGTGAGGTCAAAGCATGCTGCTGAGCCTCACTGAGCCTCAGTTTCCCCATCTGTCACTTGGGATGTGCGATGCTCACCCCATAAAGTGCTGCACAGGCCTTTCCAGGCCCCGAGTGAGGCCCAGATGCTGGAGGGGCTCCATCAAGCCCCTGTCTCAGCCCCCAGAGACAGCAGGAGCCTGCCTCTTGGCCCATGCAGTGTTACAAGAGGGGACAAGTGGCCAGAGAAGAGCTGTAAACTTAACCAGCCATAATCCCATTAATGATTTATCTCCTTTTCATGAGGAGGAGGCCTGGCTTCCCACACGGAGCCCAGAAACAACAGGGCTTTGTGTTGGCTTTCAGTAAAAAGGAGGAGCTCAGAAGACAAGTCAGGTGTTGGCGCCTTATCTTTCCTGGCAAAGCCAGGCCTCTGGGCCAGGTCCCCACTGGCAACTGAGGAAGCATGAATAACAGAAAGACTGACACTGGGCTCCCAGCCACCTGCCTGTGTCAGGGAGCCAAGGGGGGTGGGCCAGAGGCTATGCAGCCTTGGGAAGTCTGGGGGTCTTGGAGGCCCACAGCAGCTCAGGGATGGGCAAGACATCTCTGCTGCAGAGCTACCCCAGACTCAAACCTCAGGTTCCACAGCTGTGTGTCCTTGGGCACATCACCTAGCCTCTTGAAGCCCTTATCTTTTCATCTGTGACAATCTTGTCTCCTTCTGTGACAGTCTTGTCTCCTTCTCAAAGCAGTAGTCAGGCTCCAGAAGACAGCCTGCAAAATGCTAGGCACCTATTGTGTGGGGAGCTGTGGAAGGTGCCCAGGGAGATGGCAACAGAAAACACCTGTCCCATTCTGGCCTCAGGTGGGCTGTGTGGTCCAGGTCTGCCTCTTCTCCATTCTGGACAGCTCCCCCTCCTGGAAAACAGGGACCTTTCCAAGACCCCTGAACTCACAGGACTCCAGTTCTAATTTGCACTGATGCTGACTGGTGACTCCATTGTAGGCCTTTCGAGGGGCAAGGTGAGGAAACAGGTGTGCATCTGGCTGGCCCATGAAGGTCAAGCAGAAGACAAAGAGGTGCATCCTGAAGGGGGTAGAACAGGAGCTCAACCCTGAACCCACCCCTGGGTCAGGCTCCAGGCTGAGGCTCTACACAGGGCTATTTTATCTATCAGGAAACTGAGCTCAGACAATGCCAGCTACCTGTCCAGGTTACCCACTGGCAGATGGCAAGCTGACATCCACATTCATGCCTGCTGCCTGGCAACCCCTCACCCAGCCAGGGTGGGTGGAGGGTGGTTCCACAGGGGACAATGGCTTGAGCCTGGGATGGCTTTGGGTGAAATGGAGCTAGAGAGCAGAGTTTTGCTGGTAGAGGTCTCCACTGCCCAGTAGCTGATGGGCATGTGGGGCTCTGAGGAGGCACTGAGACCGTTGCCTGTGCTCCTGGGGGCAGCACCCTAAGGGCATCAGGGGTTGGCAGCACTGACAATGCCAGTCACAGTACGACCATACTGATAGATAGAGAAGTCACAAGGTAGCAGCCCTGGCTCTGGCCTGATGGAGGGATGTGGGAGGACTGACTGGAAAGGCCACTCCATTTTGCTCCACTGTGAGTCACTGCCCAGCTGGAGGCCCAGGCCAGGACTGAGGGGGTCTGTGACAGGTTCCTCACGGTTAGTAACTCACCACCACCCTTCTGTTCCTGTAGGCTTTTGTCCCTCCTGTGCCCTGAAGGTGGTCTGTCTGATGGTTTTGAGCTGCATGAAGTTCTCAGTCCACCCTTAAAGAATGCCTGTGTCATTGACCTCAATGGCCAGTACCTAAGATCTCTGGCCAGTGGTTCCCAAACGTGATAGGCTTCAGAGTGGACTGGTCCAGTCTAAAGCTTGTTAAAACATCACATTCTAAGCCAGGTATGGTGGTGTACGCCTGTAATCCCGACTGGTGGAGGCTGAATCAGGAGGATCTCTTAAACCCAGAAGCTTGAAGCCAGTTTGGGAACATAATGAGATCTTGCCTCCTTTTTAAAAAAAAACAACATGGTACATTCTGGAACCCCAGCCAGACCTGTGGAATCTGAATTTCATGGCTCCCTGTGTGGTCCCTGTGTCCCTAATGTTGGCGAGCTTCGGCCTTAGGTATTCTTGGAGGCATTCATGAAGGTTCTCTTTTTTTTCTTTTTCTTTATTTTTTTGGGCAGCACTTGGATTTGAACTCAGAGCTTTGCGCTTGCTAGGCAGGCACTCTACCACTTGAGTCATACGTCCAGCCCTGTTCAATTCCCCTCTCATGTCACCATTCTCGTGTCCCTGCCCATCCCCAGCCCTACCACAGGGCACACCCATGGAGAAGCTCATTTGCAGGCTCAAGTCCACGTTCATGGGCACATGGGCTCCTGAGCCAACACGGACACACAGACACACACTGGTGCACCTGGGACAGGCTACACGATTTACAGGGCTCAATGCAAAATGAACAGGTGCAAGAAGTCTTAAGAATATCACAACAGTGAGGGCAGAACATTAAACCAAGCCAGGGCCTGTGGGACGGCACGGGCCACAGGTCAACAAAACCAGCCTCGTACACACTGAGTCTTCCACCTGCACACATCTGAGGCCCTCTCAGACGAATGTGCCCAAGCCCAGATGGCCCGGGATAAACGCTCGGGCACACGCACAAAGCATTTCTCACACAGACTCACGCGCAGCGAGGCTTTAAAAATGGCTTTTTAATGGGATGGGGAAATGTGCTTGTTAGTTTTTAGTACGAAAAATCCAAGTTGAGTCATACGCATATTGCTTATAGCAAGAAATGCCAGATGGAGTATAATGTGAATCACTGTCTTGGGTTTCATGAGTAACATTTTAATTGGGTTGTGACTAGTTTGGGAAAACTTTTAAGCTCCCCTCACCAAATCCAAATTAAACTGGAACTAATGCTTCCAAGGTTACAGAGCTCCCGGAATAAGACATGGACTTTAAGGAGCCTGTGAGCCTACATAGTGCAAAGCACCCGACTTAGGAGTGAGAAGAAGGAAAGTCTGGTTTGTAGGCCTTACTGTGTGCAGCCTTCTGTTCATATAACACATGTAGGCAAACACGCGTATCATCCATGCTGCTAGGAAGCCCCAGGCTAGTGCACAGCAAGTGGGAGCTTCTTGCTGAATTTCATCAGCACCTAGCCCTCACTGACTGTGAGACACACATTAGTTTTTGGGCCACTCAGACAGAAAAATCCTGCCATTTAGACCCTGACATCAGCCAGGACACACAGACAGGAAGACGCACTAGTCTCAGAGGCTCCTGGGAAGCATATCTTAGAGTCAATGGAAGTCAGGATCTTCAAGGCAGTATTTTCTGCCCAGTCTGCAGATGGAAAGACTGAGGCCAGGAAGGCCAGGGAGCTGCCAGAGGGGCCTTTGGCTCTCACTGTGGTGTTAGAGGCTGAGGATTATTCCTGAGTTCTGCCCAAATGGACCGTGTGGCAGGGGAGACGTGCCTCAGTGTCTCCTGAAACGATGCTTATGAGCTCAACTTGGGCAGCCTGGGGATTAAGAGGCTTCCATGATGGAGGCTTTATTCTTTGGGTCGCCCACATTTGAGCAAAGGCAGGCACAGATTTGTGTCTTTTTCTTCAAAGCAAGTTTTAGAAAGCAGTAGCAAGTTTGAGGACTGTGGGTCCGCCCCAGCCAGGTCACACCCGCACACATGCATACACACTGTGATTCATTACGGGAGGATTCTTCACAGAAGGCAACTGGCCTTGGAAAGCAACGAGCTCATGAATATGCATTGGCTGGTCCTCATAAATTATGCATTCCATACTAGTCTTCTGTGGGACAGGCCGAGGAGGGCTGAGTGATTTTCAGCCCAAGGCGACAGAAGGCTTGCTCACAGGGACCTGCGCTCCCTCCCTCCCCTTCACAATGAGCTGGCTGGAACCTGGACTTTGGTTTGCAAAGAGACTGGGTTTGGTTGATGGCGATGCTGGCGGGCCTGGAGGGGACTGTCTGGGGCAGAGCAGGCCTGTCTTGATCGGGCCCTGGCCCGTCCTTGCTTCGGGTCTAAGGTTCTGAAAGCCATCTAACCTTTACGAAGACCCACAGCTGAACCGTTGTTGCCCGGATGTGTGACTTACGCGTTCTCCAAACTGCACCACACTCAGGTGGAGGTGGCTGGGCAGGCGCCATGGAACAAGCTCTGGGCCAGGAGTCAGGGCAGAGGATCCAGGTCCTAGCAGGACCCAGAAGGAAGGGCTCTTCTCTCCCTAGCACAGGTGTCTGGGGTGGAGGTGGGGGGCAGAGGAGCCAGCTCTTGGCCCTCTCCCCTCCCTTCCCACTCCTCTCTGTTCTCAAAGCTGGGCTCTGTCCCCAAGAGGGGCCGGAGCTGGGCACACAGAGGCACACTCTTAGTGAGGCCTGGGGTTCACTTTGTATGGCCTCTGTGGCTCAGGCTTGTCCCTCCCCAGTGGGTCCTTTCCTCCTGTGCCCACCTTCCCTGACTTCATTGACCCTAATTGTTCTCTGGTGGTTCAGTAGCTCTCTCTAGCCAGCCCCTTGGCCAGTCTTGAGTCCAGCGCTGGGCGAAGAAGTGTCACTTCTTGTGTGTCTCCTTCAGTGACTGTAGACACACTCATCGTTACCATAGCCACATGGGTAGGCACTCCCTCTATCTTCTTTCACACCCTCCCCCTACCCAAAAATGCCATTAAGGCTTGTGAAGTGTTTTATCGATACTGATCAATGCAAGTCTTAACTCTCTTCTCCCATCTCACCCTGAGGAGGTGCTATTGTTATCTCCACCACAGAGAGGAGGAAACTGAGGCTCAGAAAAGCTGAGTAACTTGGGCAAGTTTACATAGCCCATGAGTGGCAGAGTCAAGATTTGAATTCAGGATACCTGGCTCCAGCGTCTGTAATCCTAACCACCTTGCTCCTGTCAGCTCCAAGTTCAACTCAGATTTACCTGCCTAGGGTCACTAGCTCAGGGTGTCCCCATATAGCTGTCCGATTAGTATTTGTCAGGTGGATGGCTAGTAGTTGATAAGGGATCACACGAGTGCTGAAAATTACCTAATCTAGGCTAGAACTGGGGGCACAATAACATGAAGTTTGAGCAGGGACAACATGACTGGAAACCAGTGACAGAGACATATGTGGACTGGGAGAGTCTGGCTGAACAGATGTGGGATGGACAGGAAGGAATTTGTAAATCAACTCCAGCAGTGAGCCCTGAACCAGACAGTGACCTTGACTTCCACCACCTTCATCTGTGTCATGGTTAATAATGGCACCTTACCATTAATGGATGGTTAACCTTAATGGATGGTTTTTAAATTTATTTTTTTCCATAAAGTTTGAAAAATTGTAACATAACAGGCACACAGAAAAGTGCACAGTTGTAAGTATACAACTGAATCAATTTTCACAAAATGAAAATTCATTTTCATGTCACTACTTCCCTAGTCAAAAAAAGGACATCCCAGCACCCAGCAGCCCCCTCATCCTCTGCTAGTCACTACCTTCAAAGGCAAGTGCTATTTGGGCTTCTGACATTAGATTAGCTTTGCTTGTTTGTAGACTTTGTATAAATGAAATACTAAATGTTGTGAAGACATGAACAAGTAGAACTCACACACATTGCTGGTAGAATGCAAATTGTTGAAACCATTTTGGAAAACTGATATTGTCTGGAAATGATCTATTCATTTGCTGCTACTATAACAATATACCTGAGGTTGGGCAACTTGATAAAGAGGTTTATTTAGCTTCCAACTTCTGGCTGTCTCTGGTGAAAGCTTCATGGCTGATGGCATCACAATGGCATGTGTGTGTGTGTGTGTGTGTGTGTGTGTGTGAGAGAGAGAGAGAGAGAGAGAAAGAGAGAAACATGGTCTGACAGGAAGCCAAAGAAACTGGGGCTTGTTCTTTTCACAACAAACCTCTTTCAAAAAGTTGCTCAGGGTCCCGCTGAGAACTACCTTAATCTATTCTAAGGGAAGAGGCCCTGACACCCTCCCACTTAGGCTCCGTCTTTTAAAGGTCCCATCACCTCTAATACTACCATTCTGAGGACTAAGCCTCAAACACATGAACCAGTGGAGGACACACTCAAACCAGCGCCTGTACTAAAGCTGAAGTGCCCTCCTAGGCGTTATGTGGGATGGATGTTTTTGTCTGCACCTAGAGGGTAGGGAGAGCATGCGTGTATGTGTGAAAACCTCATTCCACACCCAGGAGTATGCAGTAGACATGCATGTGCTGTACACATGTGTTTTCTGAGGGACACGACGCTCTCCGCAGAGCATTCACGATAGCACGCAGCTGGGAACCTAGAGTAAGAGAGGTAGACACTCAGCCTCTTCACACAATGTCTGCACTGAGAAGGGCAGAAGGCTGGACAACAGGATGAATCCCACAAGAGCCAGACACACAGGAGTTAGGCAGCTAGATCTCCCCACCACCACCACAGGAAAAGTGCTCTGTCTCGCTCTCTCTCTGTGGTGCTGGGGATAGAACTCAGGGCCTCACACATGCTAGACAAGTGCTCTTCCACTTCAGCCATGCCCCCAGTTTGTTTTTTCAGAGAGGGTCTCATGCTTTTGCCTTGGGGTGACCTCAGATCCTGGAGATCCTCCTATCTCCGTCTCCACCACCACACCCTGCCCTCTCCACCCTTTCTTAATTCCATCTTCTATGAGGACATCATGTGAGGCCTCTCATGAGCTGCTCCCACCCCCTGCCATCCTCCTCACCCCTCGCAGGGTCTAGGCCAGCAGCATGTTCCCAGGTGGCTTTCCTCCCTCCTTGCAGCAGCCTTGACTTTTTACAAGAGAGGCAAAGCCACCCCCCAACACATGGTATGAGGTGAGGCTGGAATTCAACTCCCATTACTTTGCCTTTACCATGATTTCTTCACAGGCCGCCATTTGGGCCAAAGTGGGAGCCCATTTCCCCCTTGTTACCCCTCTCCAGTTGATACAGCTTCAGGTCCAAGTTCAAGGGCCCTTGCTTGGAAAACCTCTGCCATCAACCACTCCTAGGTGTACTCGACTAGTACTCGATTGCTCGACTCCTTCCCCCAAGGGGTGCAAAGTCTGAGCTGCTCCACTGTGTGTTGAGTGAGCCTTAAAAATGACAGCCACTCTGTCCTCTGGGCCAGGACTTGTGTGAGACCCTTACGTTCATTGCCTCCCCTGGCCCACTGTGGCTGTCCCGACCAGGAAGCCGGGGACGGAGGCAAGCAGGGTATGCTAGATTCTCCTGCCCAGGCTGCTCCCTGTGTGGCGCTATGATGGATGGGTCTGACCTATGGTGGACAGGGGTACAGGAAGCAGCATCTCACCAGGAAGCCACAGCACCTTTTCTGTCCACTTTCAGGGGCTGACAATACTAAGAAATGCATCTGTGTTGCTCTTGGCAGACAATGCCTTGTGGTGTCTAAAGCAACCCAAGAACAGGCAGTTCTTACTTCCAGTAGGAGTGGGCCTGGTGGCTGAGAGGTGTGTTCTGGGAGTTCTCAGCAGGCACAGTCTCCACTGTCCCAGTGTGCTGGGCCACCTCTCATGGAGACTGAGGACCCGAGAGGCCACCAAAGCTAGAAGATCAAGTCTGGATGGAGGGAAGAGGGTATTGGAAATGATCTGGTGAGTGTGAAGCTTCTGGATTGAAAGAACTGGCAGCTTTGGGAAAAACAAAAACACTTAGAAACATGCACTGATAGACAGGGCGTGATGGTGCCCACCTGTAATCCCAGTAATCCAGACTGTAATTCCAGTTATCCAGAAGGTAGAGGTAGGAGGATCACTGTCTGAGGCCTGCCTGGGCAAAAGCACAAGACCCTATCTGAGAAATGAACTTAAAAAATGCACCCATAAGTTAAACACAATAGAGTTGAACACAAAGGACTGTAGGCACCTACTTTGTATCCTGCTCTGAGGTGTAAAAAGGACTGTGATGTATGTTAGGTGGGAACCCCCCGCACCCCACTCCCAGGGGAAGGTTGGGAGGGAAGAAAGCAGGGCAGGGAGGAGAAGAAACAAGGTGGGGCTTCAGGCTCAGCCCCAGCCCCAGCTGCTGGCTAAGAGTCATGGGAGAGGGAGAGGGAAGGAGGATGGTGACAAACCCCAGCAGTTTGTGCTCTGCCAGTGGAGCAAAATGGCCTGGAGCAGCACTCCAAAGACAATCAGTTCCACAGGAGGCTGTTAGAGGCCAAGGAACCGGAAGCCAGGGCTGCTGCAAGGATGCATGTGAAGCTCTGTGTACCTGGCAGACTTGAGGACATCCCAGTCACCAGTCAGAGATGCTGACCCACCCAGTTTAAAAGGCCTGCTAACAAGCGCCCAGGTTTGCTGATGCAAGGTTCACAGGAATAGGCCTTGAGAATCAGAGCAATGTATGTCACAGTCACAATGTCCCAAGCACAAGAACTGTGAGCAGATGAGAGCCACAGAGGTTGTGGCCATGCTTCCTGGAGGGGACTCCTGAGGTGCTGCAGGAGACCGGGAGGAAGGCAGCCAATTTAATGAGGAAGAAGCAGGCCACGTCCAGCATTGCAGACCTGGTCACAGCAGAAGAAGCAAGGCAGGGACTCTGGTACGAGGGAACCGTGTATGCTAGGTGAACCAAGTACTACACAGGTGCTTGGCAGAGCTTTAACTTGGCCAGCCATGGGTCTAAGAGCCCCTGCTCTACCAGCTCCTCCGTCCATGTGCTTTTCAGTGTGGGAAAACCCACATAGCAAAAAGCACTCTTAGCCATTTTTGAGAATCCAGGTCAGTGGTGTTAAGAAAGTCCATGCTGCTATGCAACTGTCACTCTTCTACTTTGTGTCTTTGAGAATTTGACTAGGCAAATGCAGTCACTTAGCATATGTCCTTTTGTGCCTAGCTTGCTTTACCCAGCTTAATGACCTCAAGGTTCATCCCTGTCGTGTCAGAATTTTCTTCCCTTTTAAGGCTGAGCTGCAGGGACACACCAGGTTTTATGCACCCATTCATCCATTGGTGGACACTTGGGCTGCTTCCACCTTTGGCTATTGTGAATAATTGAACATGGATGTGCAAATAAATACCTGTTCATGTCTGTTTTCAATTCTTTTGGGTATATACTCTGAAGTAGAATTGCTAGATCATATTGTAATTTTACTTTAATTTTTTTTTTTTTGAGAAACTCAATCAGTAATTTTTAACATGTAGAGATCAACAGTTTGGGGGAGGGGCTCACCAACCAAAGCATAAGCTGGCCATTCCAGTGGAGCATCACTTAATGTCAAGGGAACACATTCCAACTCTTCACCACTAAAACTCTATCGGACAATGTTAAATGCCCGCCCAAACCAACATCAATAATTTGTTTCACTTGGCAAGGAAAAATGTTTAAAAGTTAATGAAGCCAGCAGATTTCCACAACTCCATGTTGCCAGGCAGCAATCGTGCTAATAAATGGCCATCGCTTTTCTTGTAAGGACAGAGTTTGCACGGAGAGAGCGAGGCAGTCACTAATGGAGCGGGGCTGGCCCAGGAGTTTCTCCAGGAAGTGCAGTACAATCCATCATCCTGGAAAGTTTACTTTGAAAAGACAGTGTGTCCACTGGGAGTCCCAGCTTTCCAAAGGTCCTCTTGCTGCTTCTGCTGACTCATATTCACATAATTCCTCTGATACATAATATTTTCCCATCGCCATGGTGACCGTGTGAGAAGAAGGCCTGCTGAGAAACTTCAGGGGTTTTGCTTCTTTATTTCACAGAACCAAGGTTTGACTTCTGCAGCAAGTTTAGGTTGCAAAGAGGGGAGGCGGGATTCTTGAAGCAGACCTTGTACATCTGAGAGGGAGCACAAGTCAGGGAATAACAGCTGGTGGCTGGCCCTGGTTCCAACACTTTCCAGTCATTGGCATTGAGCAAGTTGTCCTCTCTGAGCCTCAGTTTCTTTCTCTGTAAAATGGGACAGGGAATGGAAATCAGGGTTCTCTGGGAATCAGTTGAGAAAGGCAAGGCATTTACAAAGTGTGAAAAAAATAAAATAAAAAGTAAACTGCAAACAGCCTACACAACCCTTATTCCAGGCAGCTGTAAACAGTTTGGTCTTGTGACTGTTGGTCACTTTTGTATGGCCTCCTTCAGGCTCCTCATTCACAAACACACACACACACACACACACACACACACACACACACACACATCTATGATGTCCTAGGGGACAGGAACTTTGCTTTCTATTTATTTTGACCCCTCTACTTGGTCAAGCACACGACTCTCTACTCAGAGCAAACCTCAAGAAATACTTGAACTCAAATTTGTATTCTGCAAATACTTGCCAAGTTCAGTTGAGGAGGCACAAAATTGCATTGAGGGAGGGGCCAGTTCACCCCAATTTGAAGATGCATCTTTGAGTTCCGAGAAGCTTTGTACTGGGTGGAGGAAGGGAGGCTCACCCCATACTGCAGGTGTGCATTGAATGTAAGGTTCTCCCTAATATCAGAAACCTTGAAAGGCAAAAAGTCCACCTTGGAGGTGAGGAAATATGATTGTCACATAGGGTATTGTGCTCAACGGGACCCTGAGGAGGGAAGAACTCACTGAGCTCAGAAGTTTTTGCAGAGTGGCCCTCTGAACCAGGATGGTGACATCTGAGCCAGGATGGCCAAGTCTAGGGCAGAAGGATGAAGGACTGTGGAGCTGATGAAACTGTCTGGGAAAAGAGACTTCAGATCTGTGGGAAGAACTTGGCACAGGCCTAAAGAAATGGAATAGGACCAAGCCCTTCAACCAGGCACACTTCTCTGTAATGCTCAGGTCTTCTCAGGACATTAAACTGAGGGATCTCACTTTAAGCGGAAGGAAAACTCCTCAGAGGAGCTGGCAGCCAGGCCCTCTTTATCCTGCTTTCTTCCTTTATCTAGGAGCAAGAATGGGGCTCGGCTGAGCTGGATCTGGCCCCTGTGCACCCCCAGCCACATCTTCCACCATTCCCTCTGTGTCCTCCAAGTGCCTGTCACCTGACATCCCATAATTGTCACACAAACTTCCCATCCCCCCTTCTTTGCTCATATTGTTTTTCTCTCCTTGTCTACCCAGTTCTGATGATAACTAAACTTTGTTGTGCCATTTTTTCCCCTAGGTAAAGGAATTGGTGTTCTCTGTCTTCCTGTGGTCACTTTCCAGGAGGCAGAGCTGTGTTCAAATTCTACTTTTCACACTTACTAGTTGGGTTGCCATAAAAGAATACCAAAGACTTGGGCTTAAACAACAGACATTTATTTCTCACAGTTCTGGAAGTGGAAGTCCAAGATAAGACACTGGCAGGTCCAATATCCATTGAAGGCTTGCTTCCTGGTTTGCAGATAGCTGTTCTATTGTGTCCTTATGTGGCAGAGAGCAGAGAGAGAAAGCAAGCTCTCTTATCTTAAAAAGTCACTAATCCCATCATGAGGGCTCAACTCTCATGACCTAATCACCTTCTGAAAGCCTCGTTTCCTAATATCATGACATTGGGGGTTAGGATTGAACTCTTGAATTTTGAGAGGATTTTATCCTTCAGTCCATAGCTCTAGCCCTGTTCTTTTACCTCCCTGGACCCTCCATTTCTCCATCTGTAAAACAAGGATGCTAATACACCTGGCCAAGTAACAGGAATTACTTAGCATGCAGTAGATATTCAAGAAGCATTAATTCCTTATGCAGTTTCCATTTGTGTTAAAATGATGTGACTTTCCTGCTAGATGTTGAATTTTGCAGGGTCTATGGCTCAGTCCTCTGTATTTGCCCTAACACAGAGTAATTTCTAAACTTTTAAAACCAGGAGTCATAGTAAGAAATATATTTTACATCACAATATATATATATATATCAATTAGGTAAAGATGTATTAAGAGCTTCTCTATCATCAATGAATTTTTTTTAATTTAATGATTCTATAAATTTCTGAGAGAAAGGATATTAAAATCTAGTACAACTATGTAATTTTCTATTTCTCATTTTTGAAACTGTTAATTTTTCTTTATGCATCTTGGGGTTCTGTTATTAGGTACATACACATTTATTATTGTGATGTTTTCCTGATGAATTGATCCTTTATTCACTATGAAGTGTTTCTCTCTATGTTTAATAACACTCTTTTGTCTTGAAATTTAATCTTAATAGAGCCATTCCAACCTTGTCAAACATATGCTTTGCATATTATATCCTTTTCTGTCCATTTGTTTTTAACATATATGTGTGTTTATATTCATAGTAGGTCTCTTGTTGACAGCATATAGTTGGGTCTTACTCGTTTTTCCATTCTGGTAATCTCTGCCTTCTTATTAGAGTATTTAATACATTAACATTTAATGTAGTTGAATTCTTATCACCTCATTTTTTATTTTGTGGTATGGTATGGTTTAGATAACTGTCCTCCAAAGGCCCATGTGTTAAAGCGTTGGTCAACAGCCTGTGGTGCTGTATTAGCTACTTTTGGATTGCTGCGACCAAAATATCTGAGAGAACAACTTACAGGGAGAAATTACTTTGCTCAGAGGGTTCAATCCATGGCCACTTGGCTCCATGTACTTGGGTAGAACATCATGGTGGCAAGAGAGTGTAGTGGAGGAGTTTTTTACTTCATGGAAGACATGGAAGAGAGAGAGAGAGAGAGAGAGAGAGAGAGGGAGAGAGGGAGACCAGAGACAAGATACTCCCAAGTATTTGCCCCAGTGACCCACTTCCTCCAGGCAAGACCCACCTCCTAAAGTTTCCAGAACCTCCAAAAACTAGCAACACCAGTTGGGGTCCAGGCATTTAACTCATGAGTCTGAAGGGGCATTTCATACCCAAACTACAACAGGCACTATTGGGAGATAATAGAACTTTTAAGAGGTGGGAGGATGTTACATAATAGGAGACATGCCCTTGAAGGGAATATCAGGATCCCAGGCCTTTCCTCTCTCTGCTTCCCAGCCTTCATGAGGTAAACAGGTCTCCTCCACCACGTGTTCCCACCATGATGTATTGTGCTGCCACAGGCCCAGAGCAACAGGGCCAAGCAATCTTGAACCAGAACTTCTGAAACCATGAGACAAAATAAATCTTTCCCTTAGTAAGTTGTTCATCTGAGACATAAAACTGAGTAACACAATCCCTTTGTCTTTAATTATTCTATTCATTGTTCCTGACTTTTAATTATTTGCATTTGTTTTAGAATTCCATTTTGTCTATTAGCCTTTTAGCTATACCTCTACACTACTTTTTAAAGTGTTTGTTCTAGAGATTATAATACATATCTTAACTTTTCACCGCCCGTTTCAAGTTAATATCACATCACTTCCTATAAAATGTAGGAAATCTGCAACCATATAGGTTCATTTATGCTCATTCCCACTGTTCCTTATATGACAATTGCCTTATATATGGATTGTGGATTCTTTCAACACTAAAATGTCATTCCACTGTCTTCTGGCCTCCATAGTTTCTAGTAAGATGTCCACAGTCATGTAAGTCTTCACTTCCCTGCATGTAATCCTTCTTTCTGTCTGCTCTCAAAGAAAGATTTTGGTCTTTGGTTCTCTTCAGTTGAATTACAAAGTGCCTAATACATAGTTTTCTTCATACTTATCTTGTTCAGATTTTGCTGAGTTTCTTGAAAGTATAATTTATGTTTTTCTCGAAATGTGAGAAGATTTTGGCTCTTATTATGAAAATACTTTTCCTCTCCTGGCACTTTTAGTTTTTTGATATTGTTTTACAATATCAGAGTCCTGAGGCTCTGTTAGTTTTATTTCATTCTCTCTCTCTCACTCTCTCTCTCACTTCCCCCTCCCTTGTTTCTCTCTATTCTCTTTCCCTCTCTCTTTAAATTTTTTCATTTATCTCTCTTCCAGTTTACTGATTTTTTTCCCTCTGTCATTTCTATTTTGATAATGACTCTACCTAGTGATTTTTCCTTTCAGCTACTCTTTTTCAGTTCTGAAAATTTCATTTGATTCATTTTAAGTGTACAAATCAGTGTTTTATGTATGTTCATAGAGTTGTGCAACCATTAGTGCTATTTAAGTCCAAAACCTTTCATTATCTCTCAAAAGAAACCCCATACCCACTATCAATCACTCCCTAGTCCCCAGCAACACTAGTCTACTTTGCCTGTATTCTGGAAATCACACAAATGAAATCACACAATATGAGTTCTTTCACGTTTTCAAGGTCCATTCATATTATAGCCTATGTCAGTACTTCATTCCTTTTTATGATTGAATAATATTCCATTGTTGGGATATACCACATTTTTGTTTACCCATTCATCAGTTGATAGACATTTAGATTATTTCTACTTTAGGGCTTTTATAAATAATGCTAACAATTGGTTCACTTTTATATTTTATACTTCTTGGCTGAGATGTACTAGTTTTCTATTTATAGATCATATTTTCTTTATTTTGTTGAATATTGCCATAAGAACTGCTAAAGTTCTTTTTTTAATGGTACTGAGACTTGAACTCAGGGCCTTCACCTTCAGCCACTCCACCACCCTTTTTTTTTTTTTTTTGTGATGGGTATTTTTGAGATAGGCTCTTGAGAATTATTTGCTCTGGCTGGCTTTGAATTGTGATCATCCTGATCTCTGCCTTCTGAGTTGCTAGGATGACAGTGGTGAACCACTGGTGCCCAGCTAAAGTTCTTGTCTAATAGTTCTAGTATCCGAGTTGTCTTAGAATTGGTATATCCTGATTGACTTTTTTCTTGAGAAAGGATTGCATTTTCTGGTGTCTACTTATTTATATCTACCTTTCTATCCATCAATCTAATCTATTAGGGGAGAGAGAGAGAGAGAGAGAGAGAGAGAGAGAGAGAAAGACTTTAGATTACACCCTGGACATTGTGAATGTCCATCATGGAGGTTCTGGATTTCATGAGATGTTTTGAAGATATTTGATGCTTTTGTTTCAGCAGGCAATTAAATATACCCACAAATTAAATATGCAAATGTCCTACATTTTACAGGAAGTGATACAATATTAACTTCAAACTTTCTGACAGTTATGGTGGGTGGAGGAGCACATCTTGGTTCAGGTAGCTTTTAACATGTGATTTCACCAAATCAGTCAGAGAATTGGTCCAAGTTTACAAACAAAATTTGGGGTTACCCTTCTTTGACTCTTTTCTTTCTTGGGTCCTCTTCCACTCTTCAGCAGCTTTGGTTGTCCAAGCTTCCTTCTCAAGGTTCCTCTCACATTGTGCCACCACCAGAAACATGGCTGCCTTCAGAGTAAAGGTACAAAAATGGGAAGGTCTCCCCATGTGGATTGATTCTCGTAGGTATTGATGCTACCTGCTTTTGTTAACTCTTCAGGATCCTTATGGTGTTGCTATTGTTTTATGTGGACTTTATGTTGTCAGCCACAGGAGCTTGGGACTTTACTTCTCCATCAGAAAAGAACAAAGGTTTTTTAATCCTTACTTACCCTACTTCATATCTTCCTATAGTACATTCTGATATTTTCCACTCCATTCCGTATTTTTTTTATGCTGATCTCAGTCTCCGCTAAATTGATTTTATGGCCCCATAGCGGGCCACACCACAGATTCACCCATAATGCTCTGAAGCGCCTAATGAGATCGCTGAATGTATAAAACACAAGACTTTCCCCCCTCCCTGCCTGAGGTCCAGAAGACTTTGCCTTCTGAACATATTGGGTGCATAGTAGTCACATGTTGTCCCTACAGATGGGGCAAACAACAGTGTACCCTCCTCTTCCCCCTTCCTCTGGAGCCTCCAATGACCAAAGCCCTTCAGGGCTCAGTCCTCAAGCTAAACAATGATTTGCAGATCCTCAGACTTCCCTGCCCCCCGCCCCCCAGAATAGCAACAAAGGCTGCCAAATTTAATTTTGCTAAATGAGGACATTTAGTAATGATGGTCATCTACTTTCTGGCTATTATTTCATAAAAGAAAGGCTATTTAACCACCCAAAATGTCAGGTGAACAATCTCAGAATAAGACAAAGTACTTTCACGACAAACACTCCACATTTTCCTCACCATTCTGTGGACAGGCATTGGGAGTCTCCAGCCAGTCAGTGTCCAGGAAGGCCAGGATGGAAGAAACCTGGACACTTCCAGAGTCTAACTGTACCAGGCCCAGACAGGGTGGGCATTGCCCAGGACCATACTGCTGGGAGATAAAACAGTTTCCAGCTTTCTCCAGGTAATTTGCTGAACTTCCATGCAGGCCTCACTCCCTGAACCCTCTCTGCTCTATAGAATTCCCAGGTCACAGAGCTCATTTCACTCATCACAGCCGTCCCCCTGAGGCAGCCCCATCTGCCCTACTTGCTGTCACCCAGATACACAGAATCTGGTGGCAGAGCAGGCTCCTGGATGGGAAGAGGAGGAGGCCTGGCTGAGGTGGGTGCTGCTCCCCCTCACAGACCCCACCCTGTTCCGGGAGCCCATTAGAGCCCGCATAATGGATGGCTCCTTTAATGGCTACAGGTCACAATGCTGGCTCTGCCTCCCCGCTTCACTTGAGGAGGGAAGGCCTGGCAGCTCACGCAGGGAGGATCTGGCTTGGTGTTTGTCTTCTGCTACAGGAATGCTAGGTGAGCATCTTCCCCACTCTAATTCTGTTTCACCTGCTGGGGGTGGCATATTGGGCTGTTGGGGAGCCTCAGAGCCAAACTTGGGGTTGGTTGGAAGAGCATGGCGGAGAAGAGCCCCCGGCAGGGTCCAGGGAGGCAGGTGGGGAGGGAGAGCAGCAGAGAGCTCCCAGCAAAGTGCAGAGGGCCTGGAATCAGGCAAGAAGGTAGGATTCTAGGGCTGGGGGGCTTTCTCAGCTGTCCAAAGGACTCTGGTCACACTGATGGGTGGCCTGGTGACCTTAGCTCAACACATGTCTGTACTATTCCCTAAGTGGTCCTAAGGCACCTTTGGGACCGGGCATGTCTCAGTCTCAGCTGGAACACTCTGGTTGGCCATGGAGACTGTGCAGTGCTCTGTATTTCTATAGCATTGCATTCCTCCCTCCTTCCCTCCTTCCTCCCTCCCTCTTTCCCTCTCTCCAGGCGCACCCTTCTTTCCTGCACCCAGGCTCCTCTTCTAGGATCCCTCAAACCTCCCCTTGTGCA
This sequence comes from Castor canadensis, assembly GCF_047511655.1. Classification (NCBI taxonomy): domain Eukaryota; kingdom Metazoa; phylum Chordata; class Mammalia; order Rodentia; family Castoridae; genus Castor; species Castor canadensis. Next base: position 10,447,117 of record NC_133388.1, on the reverse strand, counting down.
GCAACTAACGGGCACGTGTCTGGCCTGCCAGGGAGGCCTCAGCTACAACTCTGGCCACACAGCTTGCTGAGTATTTTTGATAAGTCCTTTGGAGCTGGGTATAGAATAAGAGTTTGGCTGTGTGACAATGGATGTTTGCATCCATGGTCATACGTCCTGTAGCTTGTGAGGGCAACCCAAGGTGTCAGCCGTGCTCACGCTGCCCTGCAGCCAGCCTGAGGGGTAAGGAGCCATCTTCTGTGTCCCCTTGATGCCCCAGGTAGGGGAGGAAGCTGAAGAGAGGAAAGGCAGGAGAAGGCGGTGCCTTGGCAGCTCCTCTTAAAAAAGAAAGTCAAGATTTTAATTGCAAATGTTGCCAGTCTCACTGACAGCTTGACTTTAAGGGAAATGATGAGCTAAATTTAACCTAGCCAGTTAAAGAGCCAAAAATGCAATTTACTAATTAGCTTAAAATGGAAACTAGCCAGTGATCATAAAGAGCTTTTCTGGTTAGAAAAACATACTAAAAAGAGAGTTTCTTTTTCTTTTTCTTTCTCTTCCCCCCCCCCCCTTTGGCAGTACTGGGGTTTGGACTCAGGGCCTTGTGCTTGCTAGGCAAGTATTTTACAATGTGAGCCACTTCTCCAGCCCTTGTTTAGCTTTAGTTATTTTTCTTGGGCAAGTAGGGTGAGGCACAGCAGACATGATAAGTCCATGCCTTGCCCCATTGCCACCTGCTCACAGGCCTGGTTTCCCCTTCATTCAATAGACAGTGGGGCACCCTGAGGACTTGAGCTGGGGAGGGATTGGATCAGAGCTGGGCTTTGGCAGACCAGACTGGCTAAAGTGTGGGGACACATCTTCATCCCTGGGGGTACCTATTTCACTTAATATAATTATAGCATTAAGAAACGAATATGTGATGATACATAACTGATTAGCACCTTCCATCACCTATGGGATGGCACTATAGGGATGGGAACTGGGACTTCGACTAGAACATCTTGCAGATTCATCCCAGTCATTATAAGAACATTAATAACTATGGCACAAAGAGAAACATTTGGGAGAGAGCATTTTCACAGCATATTTCATGATATGGTTTGTGTTTATAGTCTTCCAAGTAAAGCAGATGCTTTTCTAAACTGCAGCTATTTTTTGAGAATATTTTTCTGCTGCTTTAAAATGGTGCGATAAAATGTCCTATAAGCAAAACTAAAGTCATAGTAGGCGACACAGCTAGTCATAAACTAAGTAGAGTGGGAACTCCACGTCTATTGTTCCAAATCCATAGATTCAACCAACCACTCATTTAAATTTTTTTTAAAGTTTCTGAACTAAGCAGAAACTTCTCATGATTCCTACACCTATTCACATACCATTTACATTGTGTTAGATATTACAAGTAATCTAAAGATGATTGAAAGTCTAGGGCCAGGATGAAGCTCAATGGTAGAGCACTTCCCTTGTGTGCTGGGATCATTAGCAGATGGTGGGGTGCCCACAGGTCATGTCTATTCTTAATAAGGGACTTGAGCATGTGTGGTAATGGCAAAGGGTCTTAGAATCATCTAAGACCCTGGATAACCAGGGAGGACTGTGTATAGAAGAGCATCCTCCATGTTCAGTCAGTGCCCATACAGATGCTGCAGAAAGGAAGAAATTATGTATTATTATGGAGGAAAAGAAAGAAAACAGTGAAATCAAATAGTGCAGATCCCTGTGACGTGTAGCTGAACAATTTGTTGATCACACTTGTTGTGTATTATTAGTTTTTAATCACTAGATGACAGCATTAAGAATGCACACAGTAATGTAATTAAGGACCAGATCTCAGTATACAGCATATAAATGAATTCTAATTTGTTGTCATTAGTAATACGATTATAACTGGATTCCCCTCTTCTCTATCCGTGACGTGTGGCCCATGGCTTTGTTCTCCAGCTTCCTGTGCTCCTTCTACCTCTGTTTCTCACTGGAGTGGCCAACATATGAAGAAGACAGGAGTTTACCCTTAGATATATTGTACAGGATTTTTTTCCTGGAAGATTTATCTTAAAAACTCCTTTAAATCGTGAACTTTAACCATACATTGTCCAAGACTTCAGTGAATTTACAAATATAGACCGTAGAGTTCTTTGGAAGCCCAGTTCCTGTGCCAAACAGAGTAACAAGACACATCCATCTTTCACTTTCAAAGTTTTTTTTTATTCAAAGGAAAGGTCCTTTCAGGGGCAGGAAGGGAGTGGAGACCTCATCTCCACCCTGCATAGCAGACACCCTCAAAAGATGGTTCTGCAAAGGTATGTTGGTTGAGCGAAGAAAGGTTGGTTTTGCTCTTCACAAATTGAAGAGCAAAAACACAGGGGGAGGGGTTAAAATAACAGAAAAATAGTAAACAGAAACTCAAGAAGTTAGATTAAGATATATACAAGGCTGGGTAAGGTGGTTTGTGACTGTAATCCCAGCTACAAAGGAGGCAGAGATAGGTGGATCATTATCTGAGGTCAGCTGGTGCAAAAGTGTGAGATTTTTGTTGTTGTTTGGTGGAATTGGGGTTTGAACTCAGAGCCTACTCCTTGAGTCACTCCATCAGCCCTTTTTTGTGATGGATTTTTTTTTTTGAGATATGGTCTCACAGAACTATTTGCCTAGGGCTGGCTTCAAACTACATTGTCCTCCTGATTTCTACCTCCTGGATTACAGGTGTGAGCCACCAATACCTGCCTGGCAAAAGTGTGAGACTTTATCTGAAAAATAAACTAAAGCAAAAAGGGCTGGGGTGGTGTGGCTCAAATAGTAGAGTGCTTACCCAGCAAGCCTGAGGCCCTGAGTTCAAGCCCCCATACCACCAAAAACTGTACATATGATTTTTAAATGTAAATTTTGCTAAATCACACAGTGCCTATTTTTAAAAAATCAAATAGTTCTATAAGGCTTCAGACAAAAAGATAGTTGTCACTTCCCTCACTTACCATGCCATCTCTACATTCTTCCTACGTCCACGAAGCAGCAGCTACCTCCAAATAGGCTGTCCTTCCTTCTGATAAGCGTTCACCTTTCTTGAAACAGCAAGCACTTACAGCTGCCTTAGGTTCGTCCAGCCTGATTGCTGCTGTCCCACGTCATTTGCCTGGGGACTCCTCCACCTCTTCCATGCTGGACTCCTTTTCCTCCAGACCCTGTGTTGTCCTCCTTCTTGGCAGCAGCCTCTAGAACGAGCAGGGCATGGAGAGAAGGTCCCAGGCACACCTCAGAAGCAGGTCTTTTGGCTTGACTTTCCTGATAAAAATTCAGAATTTTGGCAACTTCTGTTATTTCTTACAACTTTGAGGCTGGGAGGCAGCTTAGGATGGCATTTTAAATGTAGGACTCTCAGTTTCTTTCAGTGTTCGACATGGGTGGATTCTAACCCTTTCCATATTAGCTGGGATGACCATGTAATTAATCATCCCACCAGAATAGCGAAGTCAAAGGGGGACGGTTGGCCTTCAGAGAGGACACAGACTGGGGCCCGGCTCTCCTCGGCACTCTGAGATGAGTGGTGGCTCTAATATTAGCTTATTTACTCTGCGACCAGCATATAGCATGCCAAAAAAACTTGCAGTACGCTGTAAAACTTTACAGGTAACATGATGGAGCAAATGAACAAATGTCCTGTAAATGACATCCTCTGCTCCGGCAGAGGATACCATGGTCAGAAGTTCACTTACCATGTTCTGTGGTACCTGCGTTATTGTATGTGTGCTGTATACACAATTACATCAAGCTTCCTGAATTCAATGACATTTTGACAAATAGAAAACTTACTGCCTATGGCTTTCAATTTTCTACCTCACTTCAGAGACATTTAAAACATATAAATTCTTTTGACTGATGTAAATCAGTCAAATCATGAAGAACACTTTTGAGTGATAAGCACACTACAGGGAAAAGCCATGGGTTTCTTAGATAATACACAGTTGTCATCTATTTGGAAGATGAGCAATGTACCTGTGGAAGGCTTCAAAGTTCACAGGTCTGTAGTGCAGACATTTTTATAATAGAATCATGAAGTTGGATTGGTCTTGATAAGGCTGTGTTTATGGCCAGAACTTCTTCCCCATCCTGGCTGATCCAGGCCAGTGATACCCAGGGGTCAGGAGTGGGTTCACCAGGCTAAAAGTGCCTCACCTTATAAGATGAGCAGTAGATCTGTTGCCACACCTGAGGCTTCCAGTCAGCTGCAAAGCCCGGCAGCTCCTGGATTGAGTTGAAAGACCTTTCCAACAGCAGGAATCTTCTGAGTAAAGTCCTGGGGCAGACAACAAAAGACACACAAGCCAGCAGGGCTGGGGATGGGAGCCATGAAGGATACTGAAAGCCAGTCTACATATCTAGGATGTGGCTCTGTGGCTTTCTTTTTCTCCAATACGGACAATAACCTTAAAACTGGAAGGGAGCTGGGCACTGGTGGTTCACGCCTGTAATCCTACCTACTCAGGAGGCAGAGATTAGGAGGATCGTGGTCAGAAGCCAGCCCCTGGCAAATAATTCGAGAGACCCTATTTCGTCTCTTGGGAGGGATTGTCAAGAGTCTGAGATGCCAAGAGCTCATTTTGTTACCATGAATTCATTCTTTACAGACGACTTTTAATTTTGCCAGATAGGAAAGGGAGATACTGGAAAGGAAGAAAAGGTCATTTTCCACGAAAAAGAAAAACTTGGATTCTGGAAAATACAGACAAGGCGTTTGATATTAATGTTGGTTCTGAGCAAAACTTTTCAAAGATCTTTGAAGAGCTAGCATATAAAAACACTTGGCAGGAAAGGAGGTTACTATGGGCCAAACCAACCCCGTTCCCACTTTTCAGTTACCAGAGTGGATTTATAGAGGCATGGTGAAGGTCCTTCTCAAAAATCCTGTGGTTGATATGGAGGAAAATAGGCTGTTGGGGTGATTTCATTTTTAGTTAGACACACTATCCAGAGTATTGATTGACCAACAGATCAATAGAGATGCGGTTGGGGAGGCAGCCCTAGTGCTCTACCCAGGGCTCTGCCCGTTTCCCAGGCTGCTGATATGTTTAACAATTGCAGGGACAAAGGAGACATTGAAGAGTTTCTTATGGAACATTTACTGCTGTCACAAATCTGATGTGTTAGATGCCAGATTTGAGAGTTTAAGAGATTTCGGCTGGCTAAAATGATGGATGAAAACCAATAAAATGACATTTAGCAGGGATGAAGATAAATCCTGTCTTTAGATAAAAAACCAAAATCAATTAGCTTGGTACAGGATGGAGGAAACTCAAGAGCAGTTCATTTGAAAAAGACTGATAGGCTTATAATTGACCAAGTGTTCAATATTAGCGAACAGTCCACATCCTGGCTGCTTAAAAAAAAATCAATATAAACTTCGGTTTCATCAACAGAATCATACCATTGAGGTATTAAAGGGCACCACCATCCCGGTCAGAGCCCTGTGAGCTAATTGGGTACCAGAACTCAGGAGAAAAGGACCTAGTGGGGTGGAATGGTCATATGCAAAGGAGGGGTCTAGAAACTATTGCTGTGATGGGCCGGATGGAAATGGAGAACAGAGGTGAGGGTTTTCCTCCAAGCATTGGAAAGTCTTCATGTATAAGGGGCAAACAACATCATCCAGAGGATGCATGCATTCATTCCTTCATCAGCATTTACTCACTGCCAACTACACTCAACACTGAGCCAAGATGATGGGTGTTAGAGATGCCTCCCAGGAGAGGTGGGCACACACAGAGCTCCCAAAAGCCAAGGCAGATTGACATCTGGGATACACAGGGAATGTAGTGGGTACACTTGCTTATGTCTGTAGACACCTGTTAAGGACTCTCTGGTGGGGCAGTCTTGGTGCGGATGGGCAAGGAAAACAACTCAGGATTGAGGAGCAGTGCTGGCTCAGGTCCAAATGGTTCAAGTGCCTGGCATGTGTGAGAGCCATGGTAAGAGTCTACAGACAGTATGGAGCGGCAAGGGTGTGTTGGGTGCCAAAGATGGCACTTGCAATAGGATCACAGACTGGCCAAGATGTTTGTACTTAACAGTAGGTGACAGAGAATGTAGTGATATGGATCAACTCTCTTTGGACAAGTTAAGCTTGGAGTAGTGAAGCTGAGTGGGGGACACCAGGACCCAGACTGTTCCTGCAGGGATTCAAAGTAGATAGAAGCTTGAACCAGGACAGAGGGAGACCAAATTAACCAGACCAAAGTAGGATGGATGAAGGATGCTTTGGTTATGGCCACCTGGGATAAAAATAAACAAGTCTATTAATCACTGGAGGCTCTTCAACTCTGAGAGGGGTTGAGTGGCCATTTGTTGGGGATGTTGGAGAAGGGACAGTCACACTGGCAGGCAGGTAGGAAACTATGGAGTTTAATATTCTTTATTGCAATTTTTTTTTCTTTTTGCCGTGTGGGGATTTGAACTCCAAGAATCTTGATTAACTCCTCTTTTTTTTTTTTTGTCTTGAGATAAGTTCTCTTTTGTAGCCCAGGCTGACCCCAAACTCACAATCCTCCTGTCTTAGCCTCCCAGCATGAGTAATGCTGGGATTACAGGTGTGTCCCACCACATCTGGCTTATATTTCCTATTTTAATATCAGTAATGAATGCTGTGATCTGTATACCAACCAATCTTTGACTCTGAGATTCTCTGCTGACTGTGTTAGTCTTCTAGCACTCCAACAGCAAAATATCACAAACTGGGTGGCTTCAACAACAGATTTATTGCCCCACAGTTCTGGAGGTTGGAAGTCCAGGATCAAGGTGAAGGCAGAGTTGGTTCCTCTGAGGACCATGAGAAAGTCTTTTCCAGGCCTCTCTCCTTGACAAGTGGATGTCATCTTCTTCCTGTGTCTTCAAGTCTCTCCTCTGTGTGAATATGTCCACATGGCCCTTTGTTATTGGGACAGCACTCCCATCGGATTAGGATTCACTGTAATTTCTTCATTTTCACCTGATCACCTCTGTGAAGAGCTCATCTCCATAGAGGTCACATTCTGAGATTCTGACGCAGTAGGGTAGGACTTTGTCATCAGAATTTTGGTGGGGGGGCTGGGGGGGTGGGTCGTAACTCAGCCCATAACACCAACTGAAGGTCAACTTTTCTTTGCTTTTAGAATAAAATCAGAGCCCTCCTAACAGGATCTCTGAGGCCCCTGTGAATGGGCCCCCATCCGCCACAGTGATGTCCTCTGCTGCTCACATGACCCTCAGTTGCCTGAAGTGGCCTCCCCTTGCTCATGCCCCTGTCCTTTGTTTCCTCCGTCCAAATCAGGCCCTCCACAAGAACCTGAAATCCTTCTGTCTACTTTTCCTTCAAAGCTCTTATTACTTGTAATTACTTGTACGATTATTATATGTCAATTGAACTAGGGTCTTGCCTAGGATGTGCTATGCAAGTCCTTGCTGTTTTTGATTCAGGGCTCTCTCTATGTAGCCCAGGCTGGCCTCAAACTCTTGATCCTTCTTCTCTGCCTCCTGGGTGCTGGGGATGCAGGTATGTACCACCATGCCTGGCTCTATTTTTAAGAGTACAGTTTGGTGGTGTTAGTACTTTCATATCATCAGCCCCACCCACCTTCAGAACTCTTTCATCATCCCAAATTGCAACTCTGTACCCAGAAAACAGTACCCCCCATTCCCATGCCCCTCTCTAGCTCCTGGCAGTTACCATCCTCCTTCCTATCTCTATGAATTTGACTACTCTAGGAACTTCATGTAAGTGGAATCCTACAGGGTTTATCCTTTTGGGATGGGCTTATACTAGCACAGTGTCCTCTGGTTCATCTACACTGTAGTATGTGTCAAAATTGCCTTCCTTTTAATGGTCATTGAATGAATATTTCACATTCTATGTATTCAGCCATTAGTCAATCAGTGCACACTTGGGTTACTCCCACCTTCTGACTGCTGTGAATAATGCTATCTATGAATGGATAGCTAATCAAGTCCACCCCGAAATGGAATTTTCTATTTCTTTTTCACAGTACCGAGTATACTCAGGGTATACTCACAGTACTGAGTATACTCAGGGTCTTGTGCTTGTGAGGCAAAGGCCCTATCACTGGAGCTATGACCCCAGTCCTTTTTTGCTTTTTAGTTTGTTTATCAGATAGGGTCTCCTGCTTTTGCCCTGGCTGGCCTCAGATTGAAATCCTTCTACCTCTGTCTCCCAAGTAGCTGGGATTACAGGCATGTACCACCATGCCTGGCCCCTATTTCATTTTTAAGGTGCTGGTTATGACCTTATATCTTGACTTCATGGCCACCTACAGTTTGGACAGCACTGAGTTCTCTCTGCTGTATTCCTAGCCCAAGTGTAGTGCCTGGCACTGTGTAGCTATTTCTGGAGGAATGATGAATTAAACAATAGATGTGTAAGGCCTCACATTTCTGGGTAATTTTTTTTAATTGCTCTCTATGAATAAAGGCTACAGAACTCCCATTTCCCTTTCTCTTTTTTACACATTGTACAAATGCTGTTATTAATTCCACTGAGCACTATGGTTAGGTTGTCCTAGAGTGTACATCATTTATTACAATGACAACATTTTCTGGGCTCAGGCCACAAATTATTTCAAGATGATATGGAAGAACAGTCTATTAAAATGTTTAGGTGCAAAAATCACACATTATTAATTAAGTCTTCAGGGATTTTTCTTGAACTTTCTCTATGGATCTTTTTTTAAAAATGTGCTGTAGATTATATCTAATTAACTTAACATGTAGATCCTTGTAATTATTCTAAATTTTGCTTTTTTTAGACTAAGATTTTACCATTGTCGGAAAAACATGGTATTTAATCCTCTATGTTAAGAGTGTAATAACAATCTTCTTTGCCTCAAAAGCAAGTGGACTGAATTCATAATTGTCTCACTTGTAATTTCACTCTAGTGGAAATAATATCTTCTAAGAAAATCTCTAGCTCAGTGTTGCAGCTGAAATTTTAAGCAGAGTTCTCCTTTCCCACTTCTGAGTTTTCCTTATTCCCAGGCATTGGCTATGGCCACACTCATGTGTGTGTGTGTGTGTGTGTGTGTGTGTGTGTGTGTGTAGCACTGGGGTTTGAACTCAGGGCCTCACACTTGCTAGGCAATCACTTACCACTTGAGCCACACCTCCAGCCCTTTTTGCTTCAGGTTATTTTTCAGATAAGGTCTTGCTTTTTGTTCAGACCTACAGCCTGTCACGTAGCTGGGATGACAGTACGTGCCACCAAACCCAATTTGTTTTGTTCTCCCAATCTCTGCCTCCTGGGTGGCTAAGATTACAGACAGGAGCCACCATGCCTGGACACACTCAGCTTTTTATGCCAACTATCCAATGTATCCTAAAGTATGAAACTGCAAAGTGGAGTGGAGAAAGCATAAAGATTGTGGGGGGTGGGAAGTGAGGAAGCAAGAGGGCAAAGATGAAAAGTACACCTGTGTTAAATCTCACCTTTTGAAAGTTCCTTTCCAGAGAACCTGCCTCTTAGAGATCACGGAACTCACCTGTGTTGACCAGGGGGCAGACAGAATCTAGACTTAATACTTTGCTGACCATTATTGGCCCTCATTTCCTTTCCCTATCCAAAGTCTGAAACATGCATGGATTTATTCTCTTTGGTGTCAGGCAACCTGATTTCCATCCTCACTGCCTCTCCAAGATGCTCCAGGTGGCCTGGAGCCCTCCGCTGCCACACAGAAGGACCTTTCCTCAGCGTCGTCCTCCTTGACCCACTCTGCAGAGAACCCTGGACAGCGTCCACTTCCTGGACGCTTTCTGAGCTGTCAGCTTTCTGAGCCCACATCCTCCAGAGAGCCTCTGGCCTCCAACTGCTCCTTTAGCATTTCCTTCTTACCTTCTTGCCCCAGCCCTGCCTCAGCTCCCCTCGACTTTCCACTCTCTTTAGAGAATTCATTTACAACCTCTTTGCTGGCTGTGGACTCCTAAATCCTAATTCTTTCACTCCAATTGCCACAGGGTACCTCTAATTGGAGGTTTTGCTGTCCTCACTTGACCTTCAGCTGTGTGGGTACCTCCAGCTGTGTGGACCTACAGCAGTTTTCCTTTGGCCAGTCCCTCTGTCTTTCTTCCCTCTGACTATTTGGGCCCTCAGTGCCTCATTTCTGGAGTACTCAAGAAACCCTGGGCTCCTCCACTGACAGACCCTGGTTCCTGTAGTGCAGGCAACACACATCCAGACTCAGCTTTCTAACCCACTCATCAGCGTGTGCCTGCGTGAAGACCTCCATGTGTCCCTCTGGCTCCTGGAGTCGGGTTTAGTCCTCTCTGGCTCTCGGGCCTCTCTTGGTTGGCCCCGTTCCCTCAGTCCAATCTCATTTCCAATGTGTCTGTAACATGAGCTATCCATTCATGTCAGGCCAGCCCTCTGGCTTGTGAGCAGACCTCACTCCTTCTTTCTTACAAATCTAGCCCCATCCTTCAAGCTTCATCCTTCCCACTGTCCTTTATCTACCTGGCCACGGTCAAATCAACAGCATGTGGGACCCTTTAGCCTCCACCCAACACGTGTTTCCCCGTTCACAAATCCTTCTTGCTTTTTGTATGTCGTTTCCCCTCACTAGGACAGGGATCAAGTCTTCAACGTCTCCCTCAGTCTACTGCACTGTCTAGAGTCCTTAATCCCTCACGAGTTAAAGGTGACAGACTCCCTCCCTGATCTGGTCATCTACTGATGTCTATGCTGGGTTTTCCAGGCCTTGGAACTCTAGGGAGGCCCAGAAGTTTTCCTAATAATAACTTTTTATTCCTGTCATTTCCCCTACTGTGTTTAAACTATGCAAGTGAATATGGAAAAGCTTCAGATTTGTACATGCTAACCGAATAGTGACTTGTGTAACAAGGGGTAGAAATGTAATGCTAAGCCTATTCTTGGGTCAGAGCTACTATTTTCTTTCTTGCTTCCTCAGTTGTGATTTGCCAGTGTATTTACTTTTGGCCATGGGTAGTAAAGTGCACAAAATTAACTTAGCACTTATACCCACGGGCTGAAAAAGCTTCAGACTCGTGGACTTATGTGCTTCTGCCACCATGTTATTTTGTCCTAACTCTCGGTCTCTGCCTGAGCTAGAAAAGGAAAGATCTCTGGATCCTATAACAAGTCAGCAAGTGTGTAATGTGACAGTTCACATCCCTGGGGCTGGTCACAGGGGGAAGAAGGACAGAGTGGCAGTTTTAGCTCAAAGTCCCTCTTCCACCACCTGCAGCCTTTCCACCTGGGGATCTGAGTGGCCTGTTTTGCAGAGGGAAGCCGCCTTTTTCCCCAGGTGCCCAATGGTCGCGGTGAAGTTGCTAGCCGGGTGGCTTGATTCCCTCTTGCAGCCGCGAAGGAAGAACGAGTGGAGAGAGGGGCGCGCCTCCTAGGGGACGTGGCCAAGAGGGAGGTGCTCGGAGGTGGAAGTCTGAATCTGCCGGCAAGTTGTCCATGTTTGGTCCTTCAGCTGCCCTCGAGCGCGGGGACAGCGCGTCGGGGGGGAGTGTGGCTAGGAGGGGACCCCCGATCCCGTGGCGGGCCACCGTGCCCTACACTCCCGACCTCGCCCTTTGTCCCCTTGGATCCCCGCGAGCAGGCCGGGTCGAGCCCGACCGGGAGGGGAAGCAGGCGGCGGTCCAGGCGAGCTGAGCTCCGTCCCCGCCCCACGCGCGGCCCCCGCCCGCCACGTCCCCTCCCGGCCGTGCCCGCGCCCGCGCCCCGAAGGCCGCCCCCTCGCGGGCAGTGCGGGCGCCGGGTTCGCGCGGCGGCGGCGGCGGCGGCGGCGGGCCCGGGTTGCCATGGTGACCGGCGGCAGCCGCCGCCACAGCAGGGCCGGCCTCAGCGCCAGCGCCAGCGCCAGCGCCAGCCGCGGCTCGGCTCGGCTCGGCTCAGTGTGCGAGTGAACACGGCGGCGGCCGGCCGGGAGCGGGCGCGGCCAGGCGGCCTCAGCATGGAGGACGGCTTCTCGAGCTACAGCAGCCTGTACGACACGTCCTCGTTGCTCCAGTTCTGCAACGGTGAGGGCGGCGGCGCGGGAGAGGCCGCAGGCAGCGGGCGGCGGGCGGCGAGGGACCCAGCCGAGGGCCAGGCCCGGCGGCCGCGGGCGAGGCCGCGCCAAGTTGCCCCGGTTCCCGCCCGCCGGCGCATTGTGCTGGGGCCGCGGGGCCGCGCGTCGCCCCGGGCCCCGGGCTCCCCGCCAGTGCGCGCGACCCCGGGGAGCCCCGGGGAGCCCCGGCCGGCCAGCGGCGCGCGGGAGTCGGGGAGCAGCCGAGGCCCTCGGGGAACCGCGGCGGTCCGGGGACGTGTTGCTCGTTTGCGTCCAAACTCACATCTGTTTGGACCGCGCTGGATGCTGAACTCGGATAACAAAACCCTGGGGCGAGGATGCGCGCAGGGTGTGCAGCAGCTGGACCCCAGGACCATCCAGGCCACTTTAATGAAATCATCCTGGCTAATGCAATGAGAGCTTTTTAAATGCAAAGCCGGACTGGCCCCGGCTTAAAAGTGTGGCTGCTGGTTTTGTTTATGGGATAAGAGATTTTCTTTTTCTTTGCAGTTTTTTTTTTTTTTTTTTTTTGCAGGAAGGAAACATTGCTAGCTGCCAATATGGTATCTTTTTAAAAATATGAACTCTTATCTGCTTGAAAGATTTTTTTTTTAGTCTCACGAGTAAGGTTGAAAAAGATTTTCACAGCACACTTGCATATTTTATCAGAACGTGGATGTGTGATCATTCATGCACAAAAGTTCACCACTCATTTTTAATATGTTGAATTTATTGCCTCATCAGAGGGCCCCCAAAGTTTGTTAAGAGGACAAAAATTGTAGAATTTGCTTTAAATGCAGTCAGAATGATTTCGAGTCTAGACCCTAGGGCAACTAGAGAAATTTGTTTTGCAGTGCTAGTTGTGATTTAGGGGGATTCTTAACACCTGTTTGCAAGCAGGATCAGTGAGTGTGTTGATTCATCCTCTTTACTGATATTTTTTTCCTCTCTGGTGGAATTTGCCATCTTTTTCATGACGGCAGCTTGTGATTTTCATATGAAGCAGGTAGAATGTATTAGGAAGATTTCTGGCTACTGGGATACTTTAAGGGTAGACCAATGGGAATGGTTTTGTGCCTCGGTAAGCTGAATAGATTCTTCAATTAACAATAGTTTCCTTAATTGACTTCTAATCATATTGGAATTACTACTTTTGACGTCTAAGGTGGGTGCAAGCTCCCACATTTGTGGTAGACTCTCCCGTATAGCAGTTGTAAAAGGCATGTGGCTGAAAATCACATGAAATGACTTCCAGGCATGCATCCTTAAACAAATGTTAATATGTGGGCATCTCAGGGACAGTTTGACTTACGACATGAAAATGAGTGTAGATGTTTTTATTTGAGCAGTTGTTCCAGGACCTGGTCAGACTGTTGCTAAGCAGCAGTTCAAGCACGAAGTTGGCTTACCCATTGATTCCTGAATGTTTTGGTTTTCTGCCTTTTTCTGTTAATTGCCAGCCGAGAGAGATTGGTATGGTGTTTTGCTGGCAATGATATCCAGAAGAAAGTAAAAAGTAACTCTTATGTGTTGTAGAGGAAACAATTTAAAGAAAAATCACTTTAGAAATCAAACAATAAGATCACTTTAAAACAAAATCGAATCATAACTGTTAAATTACTTTTCTCAGAAAGTTCTTAGCTCTATATTGATTATTTTGGAGGTTGCCTTATGAATAAAGTTTAAGGCAAGTGTAACCTTTGGTGCAGAGATGAATGTTAACTGATGCTGTCTTAGGCAATGATGTTTTGATGTGAAATTTTCATTTTAAGAGGCTTCCATTAAGTGCAAATATAAATGAATAGCATTGAGTTAATTACTATGATGATTCAATTAAAGCAGTGGATCACAGAAACACCATTTCACCAAGAATTAAATTAAACATTCAAGTATTTCATTAGCTACATTGGGAAAAAAATTCTTTGAAAGTGCAGATTTACATTACAATGCACGACCACAGCAGGGTAATATATGAGCTCACACATCTTCATGTGTTGAGCCTGCCTCAGGCTTTAATGGTGACAGGAACTCAAAAGTCATAGTTCTACTCCATTTAAGCTTCAGAAAGTGCAGTCCATACTGACTGTCTGGATGAGACAAAGCTAGAAGTGAGATAAAGCTAGAAGGTAATGCATAAACAATGAATGAAATTTCTCTTACAGTTTTTTTCTTGCTGTCTCTCCTATTTGGTTTGTAATGGCTGCTAAATGTACAGGTCAGCAGTCTCTAGCCTCCTGAAAAGGCTGTCCAGTCTCATCCTTTAGGACCTTGCCCTGTCATTTAAGTAGTGTTTTGTTTTTTTTTTTCTTTAAGGGATTTAAACTCTAACATAAGCTGGGAATCACAAACTTCTTTTTAATACTGTAGGAAAGACTATAGTACTTTGAAAAGTGGACTATAGCTCTCCTTTTTAAAAAAAGAATGTTATTTCATGTTTACTTTGGATTCAAGTCCAAATCTTTTTGTGGTGCTGGGGATCAAACCCAGCCCCTCGCATATGGGATATGAGGGCTCTACAACCGAGCTACACCCCTAGTCCTGTAGCTATACTTCTTAAACCAATTTATGATTTGAGAAATACTTTTACTTTGGATTTTCTTTGAAATCTGGATGGTAATTACCATACTCCCTTTAGGAATGGGGAAACTGAGGCGTGAAGAAATTTGATAATTTTAAAAGGCCACACGGCTAAGAAGGGCTTTGGATACAAGTCCAAATCTTTTGTGTTTGTGTGTGTTAATATTAGACCTGTTGAGATTTTCCCATAACCTTGAATAATTACACCCTTTTCAAGTGCACCATTCAGTGCTTTTAGTATAGTCACGGGATTGTGCAAACATTCCCATTGCTTAATTTCAGGGCATTGTCATCGCCCCCAAAAGAACTCTTAGTAGTCAGTCTCTATCGCTCCATCGCCTTTTCCCCCAGCAATCACTAGTTTACGTTCTGACTCTCAATTCTGGACATTTCATGTAAATGGAATTTTACAACATTTGGCCTTTTGTGCCTGGCTTTTTTCATTTAGTGTATGTTCTAAGGTTCATCCGTGTCATAGAATGTGTCAGTATGTCATTCCTTCTTATGGCCAAATAATATCCTGTTATATGGTTAAACCACACTTTGTTTCTCCATTTACCAGTTGAAGGGCATTTTATGTTTTTTTTACTTTTTTTTGGCAGTACTGGGGTTTGAACTCAGGATTTTTTGCTTGCTTAGCAGGTGCTCTGCCTCTTGAACTACTTTGCCAGCCCAGTTGTTTTCTGCTTTTTGACTATTATAAATAATCTTCCATCCACATCCACATTTTTGTGTGGACATTTCTCCCATCCAAGTACTACCTGCTTGGCTTCCAAGATCAGACGAGGTGGGGAGTGTTTAGGGTGGTATTACTGTAGACTTGTGTGGACATTTCTCTTGGCCAGATACCTAGGAGCAGAATTGCTGGGTCACGTGGTAACTCTGGGTTTGATATCTTGTGGAACTAGGGTGAATTTTTTGAAATCTAAATCTCAAATTCTTTTTCTTATACCTGTAAATGAGTGGGGAATTAGGGAAACAGGTGAAAGAGAGAAAGAAGTGAGAGCAAGGAACAAAATGCTGCCACTTTATCTCTGTGAGGCCTTTAGATATAGCTGTCAGTCACAGTTTACCCCATGAGTCAGTCATAGGTTCCTTACTTAGGTTATAAGCATTATTGCCATAGGTTATAAGCATCTCAGCATTTAAAGAGAACTGTCAGGTAATCTCATCTCACTGTTTGCCTACTCTGAGCTGTTTTGCCAAAGTCAAGTCAACCCAGCAACCCAAAGTTCAAGCAGATAAATGTGGAGCTACCTCAGCTGAAGTGGGAGGCCCTCCTCTCCTGCCCCGCCCCTTTGGGTTACTCTACCAGAGCTTGAGCAGTTCCAGGACTCTGGAAACTCACTGCGTCTCCTGTCTCCATTCCTTCTTGGGACAGTTCAGAATGTCAGTTCCTATATGCAGTCCAAACCCGGCCTGAGTTTTGCCCCTTGGGTCCTTACAGAATAGGTTCAATCTCCTTTCCACGTTGCTAGGTCATCACATGTCTGAAGACATTCATGATCGCTCTTTCTTAAGTCTTTTGGTTAAACCATTTTAAAAATTGCTCAGAAGGTACAGTTTTAGACCTTTCATCATCCTGGTTTGCTTCATCAACAATTGCTTCCTTTTGTCTATGTCGCTTTTTAAATGTGATACAACTGAGTGTGGTATGCCAGGCATGGTTTTTAAACAGGGCGGATACATCACCTTCCTTATCCTAAAGTCTGTCCTAACAATGTCGCCTAAGATCACATTAGCTCCTTTGCTGTCATATCACAGTATCACCTTTTGCTGCTGCTTTTCACCTAAAATTCCCCTCTTTTTTTTTGGTAGTTGTGAGGTTTGATCACCTACAATTCTTGTCTGTTTTCTATGTTCTATGAAGAAGTCCTTTCCTTTCTTATTTTACTTTTAATTTAATATCCTTTTCCTTCCTTCCTTCCTTCCTTCCTCCCTTCCTCCTTCCCTCCCTCTCTTCCTTTCTTTCTCTTTCTTTCTGTCTCTCTCTCTCCATCCTTCCTTCCTTTCTTTTCTCTCTCTCTCTCCTTCCTTCCTTCCTTTCTTTTTCTTTTTTGAGATGGGGTTTTCTGCAATAGGCAGGGCCCTGTCAGATCAGAACACAATATAATCTGTGCTGAAATGTTGTCAGTAATCCCAGAACTCACAGAAAATATGCCAGCATTGTAATAATGTGGAAGGATTATAGGGTTTGATCCTGGCTCCTAGCCTTTTCTCCTTCTTGCCTCAGAAAATGTCACGAGAAATTGTACCATATTTGCTCTGGAGCCTGGAGGAAGTGTGTCCCCCTCTTTCTGACTTGCTGGCTTCTACCTTCGGGTCCTGCTAGATAGTAATCCAGGCGAGGGCAGGCCCATCCCTCCTGCCAGGCCATGTTTTGAAATCACTAATAATCTTTTGAACTACTGCAGTTTATTTTCTCTGGTTTTAATTCGTACACACTTCTATTTGGTGAATTAAAAGTAATTTATTTAACTATCTCCAACATCTGTAATAGTGGTGACTTTCTCTTAATTATGACTATGGTAGAATCTTCAAGTTGATAGATCACAGAACTCCTGTGAGGGAATTATCGGCACTGAACAATACAATGTATTTTCAAACCTCTTTGCATTCTCACATGGTGACAGAGCACTGACTTAGGCTTTCTGTGGTAGCAGAATCAAAAGAAAATGCTTTCATGGAAAAGTGCAAAGCAAGCACCCATGCTGATCGAGAATTTCCAACTGGTACGCGTGGCCCTCCACCCAGCAAGGAATTTATTTTATAGCCAAACCACAAACATTTATGACATTATAAACAAACCCACACATTTTGGTGGAACAACTCACAGAACTGTGTTTTAAAAGTAATCATTAATTGGTTGTTGGTAATACCCGAGATAATGTAAGCCTTTCCATATATTCTGTTAAAAATAAACACTCAGTTGGGTGGAGCATGGATAAGAAGGAGAATGGCATCTTTATTTCTGGTGTTGTAGCCTGTTCATGTTATAAAACCAGTAGTGTGAAAATCTTAATCATGGATACCATGGAAATTTGCACATTAAAACACTGTACTAATGGATAAGGTGATATCTTTAAGGACTTAGAACCCGTGGTGTTTTGTACTACTCAGAAAAATTTCTTTTGGGAAAAATTATTTCTCATCCATGAAGTCATGGCTCATTCACGGAGGGTTTCTAGTATTAGCAAAATGCCTTCAGAAACATTGCTAAAATAAAAAAAGAAAAAGTTTGCTAGAAACTACATGTCACCCAATTCTTATCCATGCCACACTTCTGCAGCCTCATGTTTTTCTGTCTAAATGTTTGACAGATATGTTTAATATCCTGTTGAAACTGGTACTTCGGTGTTAATGTAGCTCAGAACAAGAGGTAGCCTTTGATTTCAGCAGGAGCAAATGCACATCTTCTTTGGTTTGCTTAAAGAAGTAGCTCTTTAGAAGAGTTTTTCTTTCTTTAAAATATGGTACTTATTAGGGAGACACACTTCCACTTCCCATTACTCTAAAGCTGTATGTTTACTGGGAAGTAGAGTCAGTGTGGAGTGTGGGAAACCAGGTGTTTGCAGAGTGCTTACTTGTGTCTAGATGTACACTTGTTTCTTTATCCTATCAGCTTTTGGGAAAATATTTAAACTCTGTGTCTTGAATATAATGGCTGACATTTACTAGTCCTCAGTTGGGCCTGTGGCTTGTGTGATGCCTGAGGGCAGGAGTGCCCAGAATCTCTAACAGAAGGCTGCCTTCAGAGGAAAGGGAGAGTTGGAGGCCACAGACCTCCCAGGGTGGTGATCATTTATCCCATGTAGTCCAGGACTGGCAGTGTCCTACTCTGCACAGCCCCTAAAGGGGGTACTACCTTCTGGGCTGCAGGTTATTTCCACCAGCAGTCCCTCAGTGTGAGAGGCAGCACAGTTAGACCGAGGCTGGGCGGGGGCAGGTATGAGGGGAGAGCTTCAAGGCCATTTGGCACATTCTGCCTATTTCTAGGGAACACCTTCAGCCTAGCCATTGTGGTGTCTTCTAGAAACAGCAGATTCTCTACCCCCTACTTCACAGTCAATTGGCCCAGTGGGTTCTGTTTTTCCTCTATTTGACCATCCATCCTTTTTGCTTTAGCTTAGACCTGGCCTGGTTCTCACCCAAGGAACAGTATGGTTTAAACAGCAGCCCCAAGCTAGTCTTTTTGCCTCCATGCTCAGCCCTGTGCTGTCTTTTCCTCTGTATTCAGCAAGACTGTGGGTACCGTGGTACTTAGCACACTATTCCAGTGACCAGTGAGGTTCACAGGCCCAGCCTTTAGGAAGCCTGCCGTGCTCACCGGGAGCTAGACCAGCGCTATTTTCACAGTCCCCTAGTGACAGCAGCAGCGGTTGTGTCCAGAGGCCTAAGGAATCTTGGTTGGGTGCTGCAGGTGTTGGCCTGGGGTGTATGTCAGGGCAGCTTCCTAAGAAGGCCAGTACATTCAATCTCTCCAGCCCACACACAGCAGGCCGGTGGGGTGGGGTGGGGCGAGGGTGGAGAGAAAGGCTGCCCAGGCCCAGGAAAGCTTGCAGGCAGCCCTGGGCGGGAACTGAAAGCAGATTGCTGGGATGAAAGAAAAAGGGGTGGAGTGGGTTGCGGTGAGGGAGGATGGGGTGGGGTTGGGGTCATGCTCAGTGTTTACTTGGGAACAGGGAGATTGCTGGGAGAATGTTGAGGCACAGGAGTGACTGGATCAGATTTTCAGTCTTTCTTTTCTTTTTTTTCTTTATTGAGACAGGGTTATGCTATGTTGCCCAGGCTGGCCTTGAACGCTGAGGCTCCAGCAGCCCTCAGCCTGGGACTACAGATCTGTGTCCCCTCCCTGCTCCCTGCAGCGGCAGGGCAGGCTGTCATCCAGGGAGAGGCATGGATTCTTGGGAGGGATGGAAGTAGCTTCTGGAAATGCTGAGGGGGAACATTACTGCTCTTGGACTCAGAGCAGGGCTAGGGAGGAACCCAGGTAACACCTGGGCTCTGATCCTCCAAGTAAATTAAGGGCTGTGCACAGAGATGGGAATGTGCACAGAGAACAGGAGTGTGGATGGTGGGCTTTGTGTGGGACTGGAGGGACCTATGGGACATGCAGTCGAGGTACCCAGCAGGCCTTGGGTGAAGGGTCTAGAACCTGCAGGTGTCTGGACTGGAGCTGAGAGGAGCAGACACCTTTACTAGTCAGCAGCACAGACAGCAGCAGTTGAATCTCTTGAGAGACAGAGCTGGCTAGAACAGTCTCCAGTTCCCCCTTTCTCCCTTGGCCCCCCAGGCTCCTCAGGGTGCAGCTCCACCTAGGGTTCTTCCACCTGCAGTGTCCCCGCTCCCCAGTGGGGCAGGGGTTCTGCCTGGCTATAAGCTCCTTCTGGGCAGTTGCCCTGGGTCATCTTTGTGTCTTAGCTCTTCAGCAGTGCCTGGCAGGGGATGGGTTTCCTGGTGGTCATTCACTGAATCAAGTCAAGGACCAATGTGGTAGTCTCCTCAGATGTACACATGCATGCTGCCTCCCAGGTACCAGGTGAACCAGAGGAAAAGCACTCATGTCACCCTTCTTAACATCATGTGCATACATCTGAACATTATGTATCACGTGTTGCACCTTCATGTCCACATGTAAGTACGCACACTTTTATACACGTGCATACATGTGGCACTTAGCATTCCCCCTCATCAAAGAACTGGTAGACTAAGGCATTCAGAAGAGAAGGTGTTTCAGACCAGGGCACCTTATCATTAAACCCAGAATCGAGAATGTAGGATGAAGAGGGAACGGACCTGGTATAGTCAGACTCTTCTGCACCATCACACCCATGGCTGGACTCTGTGTCACTTGAATCAGTGAACAGAAACATTGGCAGAAGACTTTTCGTGGTTTAATAGCCTTAACACATGTAATTCTCAGCCAAAGGAAGTACTTGGCAAAACCAGCATTTCTAACAGCGAAAATGATTTGACTCAAACGCTCCAAAGAAGTTATTTAACAAGAACTTCACATCCTTAAAAAAATACATTTCTGTTGAAAACTGGATGGGTGAAGGTAGGGTTCTTTTATGCTACAGCATTATCGTACGTCATAAACGTAGTGAGAACCCTCCTGAACAGGACATAGTGATGACGCTGCAGCTACTGTGGAGTCACTTGTGATGCCCTCCCATCCTGTGGGTAAAACATGGCAGCCACTCCCCAGGAGATATGATAAAGATGCAACCTGTTAGTGTGGCTTCACTGAATCAACTAAGCAGGACTGCCCAATGCCACTGCTCACAAAGGCTGACAGCTGGCTCGTTGTGTCATTTCTTTGCCTTTCTTGAAAATGATCTTTTGTATAGTTGATGTAGTTTAATTATATAAAAATATGTGTTCAGATTACATCTTAAACTTAATTATATCTAACATCACAGAGTTATTTCCCAACCAGAGCTTGTGTTTCTTAAAGGGAGAGACCATGTCTCATTCGTCTTTATCTCCTGGTGCCATGTAGTGTGTGTGTGTGTGTGTGTGTGTGTGTGTGTGTGTGTGTGAGAGAGAGAGAGAGAGAGAGAGAGAGATATGATGTGCCTGGTGCTCATGAGGCATCAGGTGTTGGTCTGAGCACTTTCTGTGTGTTCTCTCATTTGGTCCCCACAACACCCCTTTCAGGTGGGTGCTATGATTATCTCCATTTTGACTGATGAGCAAACAGAGGCTCAAATTTTTCAGTAATTTTCTGAAGGTCACTAGCCCATTTCACAGCTGGGATTTGAACCCAAGTGTCTGGCTCCAGTGTCCAGCCATATTAAGTACTCAGTTATGTTTGATGAAGGAAGATGGATCAACAAGCAGGAATGATTAAAGACATGAAAGAGGGCTGAGGAGATGGTTCGAGTCTGCCCCTGACCTCTAAAACAGGTGACCCATACATTACTACTTCAGAACTGGTTGCCCTTGACTGGGATTATCATAGGGGTCTTGGAACAAGTTTCAGTGTTGAGATGGCTTGGTGTGTACCCCACGTATTCATATTTAATCCCCTGCGTGATGTATTCAGAGAGAAGCTTAATCTGAGGATGTTTGGGAGCGGGCCTTTGGCAGGTGATTAGGATTAGATAAGGCTGTTAGGGTGGAGTCCCTGTTACTGAATCCTACTGGCTTCATAACAAGAAGAGGGCAGAAAGGACATACATGCACTGTACATTTCCTGCCTCTTTTTCCCTGTCTCTTGCCATATGATGTCCTGTGCCTCCTTGGGACTCTGCCAGCAAGAAGGCCATCACCTCACACCCCCAGACTGTGACTCAAAACAAACCTCTTTCCTTTATAACTCACCCAGTCTGTGCTAATGTTTTCTTGGCAATAGAAAACAGACTAAAACAATTGACTTGGCTTGTTTTCTTTCTCATCACAGCACCTCAGTACTTTTAAAAACAGAAACCCTGTTTATCTCTGAACTGCTCAAAGCCCCACAGAATCTAGCCTTAGCAAAGGGGCCCAAGTCACAACTGACTGTGTTCCTCCTCCTATGTGCCTCACCTCACTAACCCAGAGGCAGCCTTTCTTCCCACTGACCCTTGGATCTGGCCACCTGGGGTGCTCGTTTTACAAGCATTCTCACTATGTCCCCTTCCCTCCCCTCTTCATGTGCTTACCTCCTGGGGCTTTAGAACCCCACCACCTTCTGTGGAAGCCCTCCCTAGCACACATGTCAGTTAGCACAGCTGACTTGCTGCCTGAGGCCTCAGCCACCATCTCTGTCTCCTGGCACTGCCATCCTGACCCCCTGCTGGACCTGGAGCTACTGGAGGACAGTTTGTTGGCCCAGGCCACTCTGTGGTCAGGATGTTGAAGGTGAGTGGTGAGTGGGAATTTCAATCTGCTTAGAAAGTTTTAATGTTCTGGGGCTGGGATGTAGTTCAGTGGTAGAGCACAGGCTTAGTATGTGCGAGGCCCTGGGTTCAGTCCCCACGACTGTCCAAAAAAACTCCAGAAAAAGAAAGAAAGAAAGAAAGGAAGTCGGGACCTCCTGTGTGTTCACCACTCTACCCCTGCAGTGTAGTGTTGGTGAAACACCTCTCTTAACAGCTCCGGTTCTTCCAGTTTTTCTCCAGCAATTTTATTCTATTGACTTTCGTGCTCTTCTCAGCAAGAGAAAATAAAAATGTAACTGTGGTAAAATACACATACTACAGAATGTACTATCTTAACCATATTTAAGTGTACAGGTCAGTGGCCTTGAGGACATTGACAGAACTCTGTTTATCACCCCAAGGTGGAACTCTGTCCCCATTAAACAGTGCCTCCCTCGCCTCCCCAGCCCCTGGGGGCCGCCATTCTACTTTGTCTTTGAATTTCCCACTCTGGGGCTCTCCAATCATACAGACTTTGTCTTTCTGTGAGTGGCTTATTTCACTTTCAGAACCTTTTTTTAAAAACAATAGTTTTTGAGCCGTATGGCTCATACCTGTAATCCTAGCTACCCAGGAGGCAGAGATCAGGAGGACTGCAGTTCTAAACCAGCCAGGCAAATAGTTTGTGAGACCCTATCTCGAAAAAAAACCCTTCACAAAAAAGGTGGAGTGGCTCAAGGTGTAGGTCCTGAGTTCAAACCCCAGCACCACAAAAAAAAAAGGTCTTGTGAACATCTATCTAAACTAAAAGGTTCAACACCCAGTGCAGAGTGGGATAATCCTGTGTGCATTCAGACTGTCAGAACAGCTAATGCCCTATTACCATGTCACACCCATGTACACTGTAGGCCCCTCTGCTCAGGCTGTTGTAGGGGTAAGGGTCTCACCTCCAGATTCTGAGTAGTCAAAAAAAAAAAAAAAAGCTCCTTCCCTCATGCTAGGGCCAGTGTGAGGCTACACCCAAGAAGGACAGTGCAGAGCACTGGGACGTGGGCTTCGAGTCCTACCAGCCTTTCCACCTTTCTAACAGCCATGAAAGCTGCTCTGACAGAGGATGATGAGTGTGAGCTTTTTCAGGAGGGGGAGGGAAGGGAAGGGAGGCGGAGTGAGATTTTAGAGCAGTTTAGAGAAGTGATGAGGGGCATGTGTTTGTGAAGAAATTCCATGACATATGCCTCTGAGCCTCAGTAATGTACATTCTCTCTCCACTAGCTAAGACTCTAAGAAAGGAAACAGCAGATGCAGGACTCAAGCAGGACCTAGGGAGGATCTGGACTAGAGTCTTGGAATATCTCTGACTTGTTTTTCTCCTTTTCTTTTCTTTTCTCTCTTGCTCTCTTTTTTTAAGGTTACTTTTGCACATTTGGCACAATTCCCTGGCATGAACGTCTGATTAGAACTTCTCATTTCCAGGACCATTTACAAAGATAAGCAGGCCTAAGCTGCACATGTCCAAAGTGAATAAGTAATTCTTGAGAATTTGCACAAAAGATCACATGCATTTCTTTCAAGAGCCTCTGTGACCTACCACAAATTACTTTTCCAGGGGTTGGGAGTATGGGCTTTGGAGAGCGAGGCAGCTCTGGGTTCCAGTCTTGGTTCTGCATTTGCTAAGATGCTGTGTGGATCTGGATACACTGTTTATTCTTTTGTGGCCTTGGGTTCCTCCACTGAGTAAGGGGAGGGATTCTGAGGGTTGAGTGGAGTGATTCTATAGCGTCCATGTAGAAAGAGTGGTTCCTTGGGTTGGGCAATTTACTTTTCAGTAAGGAGACTGTTCCAGAGGCTCAACAGGTATATGCTAAACCATGGGGCTAGAAGGGAACCCACACCCAGAGCAGAAGGTGCAGTTCCTGGGAGGGGCACTTACCAGTTACCAGGCCTGATTCAGACAGGGCTGCGTGGATGTGGGCTATGACTAGCCAACCCACAGTGACCCTGCACAGAGAAGCTTGGGAATTAGTACCTCAACCTCAGTCTCCCTTCTTCCCATCCACTGGGCACGCCCTGCACACCTGTTGGCAGCTGTGCAGGCAGCCTCCCCACACAGAGGAGGTAGAGGGCTGAGCTAGAGTCTGCAGGCAAGCTTGAGAGGCCCAGCACAGTGCTGTCTAAAATGGAGATAGTAACATTTATTTAGTAATAAGTGTCACCTTCACCTCACCTTGGTGGTTGCAACTAGGTTGACCTGTCCTTGTTCCTAATGCCTAGTAGGTATCCCATTGATGTTGGATTTTGGGCCTTACCATATCCCTATGTGTGTGTACCAAGAATGTCAAGCCTTGGCAGTTATGCCTTATATCCTTGCCCTTCCTGTTTCCATACTGAAATGTATCCATCCCTCAGGATCTGGCATCAACCTGTCTCCTGGGTAGAACTTTCCCCAATCTCTCTCTCTGTTTCCAAGCTGTGGTGCACACATCCCTGGACAGTGCAGGCTCCATTCTGTCTTGCATTATGGTTAGCAAGGAAGGTCCTCAAGGGTAGGCACCCTGCATTGTCTTTCTATTTTATTTCCTTCCATTACTCTGCATGGTGTCTTGCTTGTAGCATGGGTTCATTAAATGCTTATTGAAGGAAAAATCAATGCCAATATTATACAAAGGACCATGCTACCTTTATTTTATCATGAAAAAACAGAATTTCTGGATCTGAAAAGCCAGTCAGTTTCACCAAAAACATCTCTTCATTATGCATGGTGAATGTAGAATGGACTCAAGTGTTTGGACTTTCCACATTCATGGATCATACATGCTTGTATATATGCCTAGCAAAAAATAATATATATTTATATATTACTTTGTTTTGTTAATTTACTTATTTTTGTTCAAGATGACATCAAAATGCAGGCCCCTCTCTGTGTGTGTTAACCTACAAACAGCAATCACTCCATTTTTGGAGAGATTTATTGAGTGAAGGTATGGTTTACATAAAGCCATGTATGCTCTACCTATGGACTGCTGGAGGAATTTTTCAGAAGTAACCTCAACACTATTTTCATCTAATTTGCTGGCTGTAAGCTATAACCCAGTGTAAAACAATCTTTACTTTATATTTTGCAGATTTTCTTTTTGGTACTGGGGTTTGAACTCAGGGCCTACACCTTGAGCTACTCACTCCACCAGCCCTTTTTTGTAATGGGTTATTTTTATTATTTTTTTAATTTTAATCCATTGTAGTTCTTTTTTTTTTCTTTTTTTTTAGTTTATTATTCATATGTGCATACAAGGCTTGGGTCATTTCTCCCCCCTGCCCCCACCCCGCTCCCTTACTACCCACTCTGCCTCCTCCCTCTCCCCCCTCCCCCTCAATACCCAGCAGAAACTATTTTGCCCTTATTTCTAATTTTGTTGTAGAGAGAGTATAAGCCATAATAGGAAGGAACAAGGGTTTTTGCTGGTTGAGATAAGGATAGCTATACAGGGAGTTCACTCACATTAATTTCCTGTGCGTGTGTGTTACCTTCTAGGTTAATTCTTTTTGATCTCACCTTTTCTCTAGTACCTGTTCCCCTTTTCCTATTGGCCTCAGTTGCTTTTAAGGTATCTGCTTTAGTTTCTCTGCGTTAAGGGCAACAAATGCTAGCTAATCCTATCCTATCCTCACCCCTCCCTTGTGTGCTCTCGCTTTTATCATGTGCTCAAAGTCCAATCCCATTGTTGTGTTTGCCCTTGATCTAATGTCCACATATGAGGGAGAACATACGATTTTTGGTCTTTTGGGCCAGGCTAACCTCACTCAGAATGATGTTCTCCAATTCCATCCATTTACCAGCGAATGATAACATTTTGTTCTTCTTCATGGCTACATAAAATTCCATTGTGTATAGATACCACATTTTCTTGATCCATTCGTCAGTGGTGGGGCATCTTGGCTGTTTCCATAACTTGGCTATTGTGAATAGTGCCGCAATAAACATGGGTGTGCAGGTGCCTCTGGAGTAACCTGTGTCACATTCTTTTGGGTATATCCCCAAGAGTGGTATTGCTGGATCAAATGGTAGATCGATGTCTAGCTTTTTAAGTAGCCTCCAAATTTTTTTCCAGAGTGGTTGTACTAGTTTACATTCCCACCAACAGTGTAAGAGGGTTCCTTTTTCCCCCGCATGTGATGGGTTATTTTGAGATAGGGTCTCTTGAATTGTTTGTCTGGGCTGGCTTTGAACCATGATCTTCCTGATCTCTGCCTCCGGGGTAGCTGGGATTACAGACAAGAATCACCATACTCAGCTTGTATTTTGCAGTTTTTAAAGCACCTTCAGCTCTGTTTCTCACTTAATTCTCATACCCTAACTCTAAGGTGAGTAAAATACTGTTTTTCACATTCTCCTTGCAAATGATGTGGTAATGATAGGTGTTAAGTAATTTAACCAATGCCAAGCAGCTAAGTTAAGGAGAGGTCTTGAGCCAGGCCTAGAAAGATCCAGTGTTCTCTGAACTGTACTAAGCTCTCTTGGTCTTCTGTTGCATCTGCACTGATCTGCTAACCTACATTCATGAGAGCACTTTATTCAAAAAGAAAATATGAAATAGAAAATTGTGTCTTTTATTCTGCAAATTTCCTCATTATGTATTGTCTATAAATAATGCCTTGTTTCCAGGAACCTGACATTCAGAATTCTGAATATATAAAACATAAACCATTCAAGATTATTTATAGGATTCCATAGCATTTTGTTAAAACTATAATTTCCCTTATCTTCTGCTTAAATATTCATACTTACTAGACTTCACCTTTGTTCTTCAGGTCACATCCTGGGTAAAGTGGCTTACATTTTTTCCTTTTTTTAAAAGGAAAATGTCCTCCCTCTCATTGCAGTGTGACATGTCTTAAAGAGGTAGGGTGGGGGTGGGGTGGGTCACTGCTGTCTTTGCAGAAGTGCCTTTTCTAGCAGTGTTCCTTTCGGCTGAGCTACGGGCCCAGAAATTAGGTCCAGTGTTTGGGCAGGGCCTTGGTGGGAACCTGCTGGCACTCAGCCTGTTAGCTGGGTCCCTCTCTAGCACAGGGTTCATCTCAGATGCCTTGATATCCAGGCAGCAGCTCCTGAGTCAGGCCTGCAATCCTTATCTTCAATTTTAGACTTAGAAAGCTTTGAAAACCAAAAGGTTTTTGTTTTTTTTTTTTGATAACTCGTTTGTTGTTTAAACTTGACCTGACCCGAAATCATTTAGTGGGAAGACAAAAAAATCTCCTAAGTTGGAATATGTGACTTTTAATGGTTTCTACTGATTTCTTTTAGTGAGAGTTCTGCTTTTCTGTAGAGGTGTTGCTTGTTCACATGCCAGGAATGGAACTCAAGCCTTCTACATGCTAGGCAAGCACTGTACCACTGAGCCACACCCCATTCTCCCAAAAGAGATGTTTGAGCGTGGTCATAAGTGCTGCCCTAATCACTTCTTGAGGCATTGGTAGTATCTGATATATATTCCATACTTCCATTCTAATATCTGAATCTCAGTCCAGAAACATTTCAGGCCCCATGGGTTTGGGGGAAGGCTTGAAGACCGGTATGTCCTGATGACTAAGCTGGCTTTTCCCATGCCCAGTTCCCACGGTGGTGCCTGCTGCCACTTATCATAGTATGGTCTTCCACTGTCCTCACCTGTGGACACTGGCCTGACACTTGGGTGACAGTCACATGGAAATCTGGCCTGTAGGTGGATGGTGTCTATGGGGAACCATTGGGCTACTGTACCACGGTTACCTGTCACAGTATTCTCTAGAATGAGCCAGGTGCCTAGACAGCCAGAAAGCCAGATTGCCAATTTTTTTCTGAGCAAGCCAAGTTCAGGAAGGTCCTGTTGACTTTGCTAAATTCATTTGCTCCTTCCTCCCTTCTTGCTTTGTTCAGCAGGAATTTGTGTGTCTATTGTAAAATAAAGCCTGGCATGTAGCTTGAGAAAAGTACCAGTGACACTTCCCATCTGCTTAGCACATGTACTTACTTACAGTGGTAGTGTTTCACTTTGTCCTCACTACAGTCCAGTGGGCAAGCTGGTGTCAATTTTTTTCACAAATAAGGAAACTAAGGACCAAGTAACTTTGCCAAATCTGCAGAGTCCAAACCATGTGTGTCTCCTGTTCTGCTGCTTTCACAGGCCCTCAGAATTATTTGTTGACTCCAACCTTCAAGGATCCACTTCTTCAACACCCAATACAAATGGAGTGACATCTGCTTGTCAGATACCCAGGGCAAACCATTTCACCTGGATATGCCTCAGTTTCCTGAGCCATTAAGTGACATTCCTAGTCCTTTCAAGCCTGAGGAGGAATAATCTGGTTGACTATTTTGTGACCTGCAAGGCTCTATCTAGTGACGGTAGCTCATGTGTAGTGTTAACCCACAGCCAGTAACAATGTCTTTCATAGTCGCTAGAGTATGTTCCCGACCTTAAATGTTCCCGACACAAAAAATAATAAGCGTGTGAGGTGATGGATATGTTAACTAACCACGCCACATCATATACATATTATCAAAGCACCACATTAAATAATTTGACAATTATCAATTAAATTGATAATTTTATTATGGTTGCTCACACCTACAATCCCAGCTACTTGGGTAGCAGAGATAGGAAGATCACAATCCAAGGAGGCCTGGGCAAAAGTGCAAGACCTATCTGAAAAAGAAACTGGAAGCAGAAGGACTGGAGGCATGGCTCAAGTGGTAGAGCACTTGCTAGTGGCCCTGAGTTCAGTCCCCAGTACTACACCAAAAACCAAACAAACAAAAAAACCAGACTTCCTTGGATCACATGGCAAACTAGTTCCCTATTTTTCTTTCCCCACCTCCACATCCAGATATGTCTATTGTATTGCCCCTCATCTCTTACGGAATTCACCTCAAATGCAGTCAGATGTCACTTAAAAACAGGGATCCCTTGTGGGAAATGAGTTGTTAAGACAATTTCATTGTTGTGCAATCATAGAGTGTACTTACACAAACTGAGATGGCTCTCATGTCACTAGATAATGCAGTGTCATGGGACCACCTGCGTAAATGTGGCCTGTCAGTGGCCAAGTGTCCTTACATGGCACACAGCTACTTATTTCTGTGCTCTCCCATCTGACATCCTCAAGAGCCCAGCACCTATTGCATTCATTCACCTGTGAGAACTGCGCGTTGCTCAGCTTAATAAGTGACTTGGAACTATTCATCGGAATTTATGCAGTGAGAGATGTACTGCGTGGAATATTGCAGTTTAGGCCTGCTGCTATTGCTGGGTGCATGTGTGGGCAGCTGTGGTGTCCCCTGGCCAGTCAGTCACCATCCAAGATATGTGGGTGTCTGACTGAGGGCATTCATATATATGGCTGTGCCTTTGTGACACCAAAACAGGTGGTTGTCGACTAAAGAAGAAAGTCAGCCAGTGAGCATTTTCTAACCTAAATCTAAAAACACAGCTGGAGATTCTTTTTTGGAGTATGTCCCCATCATGAGTCCTTCCTGATATGCTGTAACTACAATGTACTGGTTTATAAGCCGTCTGGCTTCTGGACAAGCCATCCAGCACTGAGGTATTTGTCAAGAGTTTCTACCCTGCCATAAACCTCTCTGTGACCCCTTCTGAGCTGCAGAATGCACCTCCCAGGGTGCCTTTGTCCTGCTCATCTCCCCAGACAATTGGCTCTACAGTTGGTCCCTCCTCCCAAAGAGACTCACAGTGTCAAGATTTAGGGGAGGCTTGCAGAGGGCGGAGAGGAAGGGGTTCAGCCTTCTTTTGCAGGGTCGCTGAAAACTTCAAGGGTCAAGGAAATAATACAAACCTTTGAACAGAGGCTCGGAGTAGTTTGCATTTTAGCGTGGAGTACCTCAGTTACCAACTGCTTTGGTACAATTCCCTTTAGCTAAACATTCTTACATGGTTTTGCAAGCATGTGGACAGATGAAGTGTTCCTAAGTGCAGTAATTCTTTTTTCTGATGCATTGCTAACAAGCGGAGAGTGGGCCAAGGGACTGCAAACCACAGGATAACTAACGCGCCCTGCCAAGAAATCTGTTCCACGCACTGTCGGCTCCACGTCTTTCCCCTTGGGCTGAACATGGGTGTTGCCCAGACCCTTCATTAGCTACCTTTCTTGAGGGAAGATGATTGATCTTGTTATCTGAGCAAAAGGATTATGGGTAGGGCTGAACCAGATTTGTATGCTTTGGAATACTAGCCCTGTGATATTTCATTTCTCAGTGAGGACATAGCAAACGACACAGCCCCTTGCAAAAGAGGACCAGCTTTTAAGGGAAAAAACAAAACAGCTGCTTACCTTTTAAACTGAATATTCAAGGCAAAAATTCAGATGTCTAGCATATATGTTTATATAGAAAGAACATAAAAGTTGTAGTTGACAAAAAGATATCTAGTAAACTGACAAAAATAGCTCTTTACTTATTTAAAACTATATAGAGTTTATAGAGGTATAACAGGACTGTCAGTTTTTTAGATCATTATACTAATCCAAGTCAATAACTAACTATCAATGATTCCGTCAATATGATGGAATTCAGACTTGAGTAGAGACAAATTGAGTATTTATTTCGGTGCTCTGGAAAACATGACCTCAGAATCCTTTTCACGTCTGCCATGAGGCTGTGGTACCCAAGTCAGCTGCCGGAGAGTGACTTGCCTGCCAGGGAGCCAGACCCTCACAGACCCAGGGCTTCCACAGATCACAGATTGCCTGCCTGGGATAGAGCGGCTGATGGAAGGCCATCATTCTCCTTCAGCAGTGTCCTGTGTCACGGCAGCCTGTAAGAATGGCATGCTCTTTCCCCAAGCAGGAAAAAAAAGAAAATGAGAGGGAAGGTAGATGTCGTCATTGTCATAGAAACTTAAGCTGTAAAGTATCTAAAAAAATTCAGGACTAAAATTCATTTTCAAAACAATGAGGAATCCAAAAGGAAGGCCTGCAGAATGTATTTTATTATAAGGCATTGAGGTGATAGGTCATAAAACTATTAAACAATGGTTTGTATAATGAATTGTGCTAGTTCATGGAAGAGAGTTGAAGCCCCCTCTCCCCCAGTACCCCACCCCAAGTGGACCAGGTAGTGTGCATGTCCTTTCCTAGGCCACACACCGTGCCCTATGTATAGGAGGGTCATCATGCACATGTGTCTCAGTGGTCATTATTCTAATAAAGACAGATGCCCAGCAACTGTGTGCCAAACACCGTGCTGGTGTGGGTGGTCTTTTACTTATCTGAGCGATCCCAGGGGCCAAGTGAGTTACCCCAGGTCCGCAGGTTCACAGCTGAAACAGTGAGGCTCCAGAGAGGAAAGATAAGCTGTCCCAGGTGAGGCAGCTAGAGAGTGACAGAACCCATATTCAAACTGATTTGATTCCAGAACTTTCTTGTAGGATCCATGACTCATAGCGCAAACCTAATCATTTTGATATCACTGAGCCTGAGTTTTCCCCTTTGCTAAACCTGAGACAGGTGAGGCTTTATTTTTGAGAGCTGTACACCTTCTAATACTATGGTGTGTTCTCTTGTGCTATGATTAACACTGATTTGTTTTAGAGAAAATTGTAATTGATCCATTTTTCTTCTATAAGCAATGTTTTACCTCATTTATCTCTGTTAAAATGGGGATGAATAGAGACTTATTTAGACAGCTTTCTATAATACTTCCTGCAGTCCAAAGGAACAATTTTGATTGGCTGGCAGGGCCAGAGATTAGTAGAATATCTCATCAGGGAAGAGAGGTGAGGAGGAGGACAATTTTGAATTACTCTTTGTTGGGTTTTGAAAGATAAGGGAATTTTTAGGGTATTTGTGCCATTTCTTCTTTATTTTCTTTATGATTTGAAAGACAATCATTTTAGGTGACTCCGGCATTGATTCTGTGGTCTAGACACTTGCAAGATGAATGTTTTGTGCTATATGTGGAGGGAAGGGTGGCTCCAAGGAGGCATACATCTGGAGGTTAGAACAGTGACTTGTCTGTCACATTCCTGTGACAGACTAACTGACTCCATCGGTTAGGTACTGAGGACAGCAAAAATGAATGGCACAGCTTCTGACTCTGAGTAAAGGAAGCTATGGCCATAGAAGGAGCCCCCAGCCCAGCTTGCTGTTCTGTGTTGGTGAGGAGGGTTGTTTCTGGAAGGAAATAACCTGAACTGAGCCTGGAAGGGTAGAAGTAGAATTAAGATGCGTTCCATGGAGATAGAATGGCATGGGAAAGGCTAGGGAGCAGGAGAAGAGTGGCAAGTAGTTTAGTAATACTAGGCTGGGGCACAGGACCAGGGTGGTGGCTAAGGTAGGGCTAGAGAAGCAGATCAGGTCCCAGGTACTAAGTAAGTATTTCATCCTTAGACAGTGGAGACCCGCTGCAGAACTGAACAGGGATGCAAGAAGTCTAAGTTTATATTTTAGGATGCTCACTCTGGCATAACATGGAAATGGGACTGGTGAGACCAGTGACAGCTAAACCAGTCAAGGCTGTTGCAGGAGCCAGGAAGCAAATGACCAGGACCAAACACAGGAGGTGGCAAAAGAGATGGAATGGACAGATAGTTAGAAGGTGTTTAATATTCTAAATGTGCAGGTATTTAGAATCAGCAGGATTTGAAGACTGGCTTTATGTTAAAGGTAAGAAATATGGAATCGGTCAGGGCTTATAGGTTAATGACTGGCTGCACGGGTCATTCATGGAGGTGAGGGAGGCAGGACAACCAATTTCACAGCATGTCTCGTATTCACACACATATGTGCGTGCAGTCATGTGTGCACATGTACATCTGTATCTCCGGGTAAAGGTGTCCAGAGTGGAGTCCAACCTGGAACAGGGAGGCTTGGCTGGAGATCTCAGTTATGGAGTCAGTAGCAAGGTGATGGCAGAGGTCACATGGGTATGATCACCAAGGGCAAGGGCATGGACCTGCCAGGAGTAGTCACAAGCTCATGTTAAGAGACATCAAGGCAGGTCAGCTGGTTTAAGAAAGACAGCTGAGACCTGGACCTTCCTGGTCCTTCACACCTGCAGAGGAGAGCAGAGAAGAATGTGAGTCTTATAACTCTTCACCGAAGCATCTGGACATGGCGAAACGTGCTTTCCAGTGTAGTGTGCTAAGCACAGTGCTTTATGAGCAGTAGTCTCTATAATCCAGACCTTTATTCCTGCGCTGACACAGATTCTAGGTCTGCAAAGGGTGAAATGCCCTCTTTTTTCATGCTAATAAGGTATCTGGTAGTGCTGGAAGGTGTGGGTCCCTGGCATTGCAAGGAGGAGAGGTACGTGAAGTATTCCTTCCCATGCTAGGGCTGAAACACTCTGGGGTCAGGAGGCTTTGTGGGCCTGTTTTCCTCCGTGGTGGTGGGTGGGAAGAAGGAAGAGGGCATCTGGGGAACTTAGCCTTGTTCCCCGTAGCATTCTTCAGGGCAGTGTCCAGGTCCATCCTCAGTGTGGCTCAGCATCAGCTAGCCAGCCTCACCCGGGGTGGGGAAGGGCTGGTGTTCTTTCTGTTCCTCTTTACAGTCAAAGAGCTTTTTTCATGCGTATTGGTCTAAAACCATGACTCTAGCTTGTATAAGGTCCTGAGTTCAACTCCCAGTACCACAAATAAATAAAACAAAGACAAAAGAAAATCCAATTAAAATGACTACCAGCTCTGTGACACATGGGTAATTTGCTTATAACCCAGGCTGTCTCTTACACGAACTCCCCCTGTGATAGTTAACCTTGATAGCCAACTTGATTTGTGATTGAGAAAGCACCTAGGAGATAAGTAAAGCTCACCTCTAGATGTATCTGTGAGGGTGTTTCCAGAGACAATCAACTAAGGGTGGAAGACCTTACCTGAATGTGGGCAGCACCCCAGCAGGCTGGGGGCCTGGTTGCCATCAAAGGGGGAAAATGAAAAACTCATGAGTGAGACATTATCTCTCCCTTTGCTTCCTGGCCACCATGATGTGAGCTTCTCTGCTTCATCATGCCCTCTCTACCATGGTGGACTGAAACCTCTGAAACTATAAGCCAGATAAGTCCTTCCTCCCTTTAGTTGTTTCTGTCAGATATTTTGTCATAGCTATGAGAGAAGTAACACACACCAATAACCCTGGATCCAGTAACTACGATGGAAGAGCCAGGCATAAATACAGGGATGTTATAGTCTAACACCACCATCGCTTTCAAAATTGTTCAGGCAACTGACTGGAAAGGTTTTTGGGGGTGTAGTTTGAGGGTGTAGTTTTGAAAGGTGATTTGCGTTTAAATAGTTTCTATTTACAGCTTTTGAGTTTTACCTCTATACCATGTCTCTTTTTGGTGGTGGTGGGAAATGTAGGGGGTTAATATGGTATTTCATTTTATCAATATGTTCTTACTTTTGTGATTCCTGATGATGGATTGTGTAGCATGTTGCTCTTGCTTGTGGTCAGCATGGTGCATCCTAAGAAGCCTGCCCACTCCCCACATCCCAGGATTTGAGGAGACCTTCCCAAGGAGATGCATCTGTGTTATCTGGGTTTTTGATGCTCAATAGGTGGCAGCTTGGAAGGAGAGAACTGTCACAGATGACAAGGAGAATCTTGACGTCTCAGCACATGTTTTCTACTTCATAGTTTTACTGTTTGCTTTGTAGTTAATCCTTAGAAAGCCACTGCTGTGCATGGTTAGATACACATACTGACCAAAGATGTAGAGTAATCATTTTTCCATTAACCTGTTGTACTTTGAGCGAACTAATTCCTGACCACAGCGTACGCATCTTACCATCAGGTAAGGACTGGAGCAGGTTCAGAGTCGAAGCTGTGTTTTGCTTTGGTTCACCTCTATCAACACTTACGATCAAGTGTCATGTTTAAGCAGCTACCACACAGTGAGCTGGAGTGGACTGATGACAAGGAGGTGGCCGTGTAGTGGCTAGACATGGCAAGACCTGTGGCACATTTCAGCAGTAGTTGTTAAACCTACACACCTCCCAACAACAGGGCCACCTGCCTTAGGAAGTGCCCTCCCCAGTTGCAGTGGATGGTTAAAACAGGGGCTGGGTGACAACTGACATGGTTATTACAGCCTGGATTCCACATTAACTCTTAAATTTTTCCTGCTTTTATTCAGAGCTCTTTAAATGAGGACTGTGAGGTCAGCATTGAATGGCTGCTCCCAGTGGTGGGACTCCAGGTCCCTGACTTTCCACAGCTCTTTCTATTGCACCTGGCCTTTGGCTCCAGGAGGAGGGGTACACTGTCTCTCCAAACTGTAGACATTCTACAGTGGTGACCAGAAATGATGAAGTGGAGTAGGGCCAGATCTGAAAATCCTTTAGATTCATATCTATGAGTGCATTCCTCTTTGCTAATATGTGGGCTTTGTGATGTGCCTCTGTGGCTAACCACAGGCTGTTAACAGTAAGAGTGTATGCGGTTAGGCAGTGAGAGTCCTCACCCGGTTGGGGGCAGGGAATCCAGAAGGCAGGTCCAAGCACAGCCACGTTGTCACTGCAGAACACTGAGTGATCAGCAAACAGACAGCCTGGTGTGCACAAATGAGAGATCTGCTTGCTCTTTTTTGAACAAAGGCATTTTACTGCCCAGGAGATACTTAGGACTGATTGTAAGCAGGAGCTCTGGCATGTGAGCAGAGAGCAGAATACCTGTACCTCCAATGTGATTAGAACTCCTTATTCTTCTAGGACGTCTTCATTTATTTATTTTTTTAAATGTCTACCTTTTACAGCCCCCACTTAATAGTGTTTTGAATGTCAGGTACAGGAGCTGTGTATGACAGTACAGGCTGTCATCTGTGTGTGTTTGGTGTGGGAGGGTGGGGGGAGGGAAGAGGTAGGTGGTCCGTGGTAACTGATGAATGGTCATTTGACGACTTTCAGTTATTTGAACACTAGTAATAATCCCTTACATTTGTAAGGTATGTTAATTGTTTTCAGAGTGCTTCATGGCTATCATCTGAAATGGTAATTAGCAGGGATTACGAATCATTTTTCCCACCATTGCTCTGAGGAAGTTGAGCCCTTAGCTGGGGTTATGGATGGGGAAGTAGAGATCTGCCTTCCCGTCTCTTCCTTTAATTTCTTTTGTTATTATTTGGTCATATTATCTCCCTACCTCCTCCCCACTCCATAATCTCCATGCCTCTCATTTTCTCTCTTAACCCCTCTTGTAGAATACTTCTTGGGCTGGGACTTTCAAAACCAGTTCATATAACACCCATGCTTATCTATTTTTTTTTAATACACCTGATTTTTCTCTTTACTGTCAGGAGCGTCCCACATGAAAGGCGTGGAGCTTAAACTTGCCAGCTTAGTTTAGTGATAGAGGAAGGTGACTTGAAGTGATTTGCTAGCCAAAGCCCACCTTCTCCTGTGTTAGTGGTGTTTCTCATTTCCATCTTTTGGGCCCCATTTCAGGCTGCTGAAGCCTCTCTATAGCCATTTCCTATTCTAGCACTCCTCCTTTTTGGCCCAGTTTGCCCACCAGACTTGTGGTTGTCACCAGTTCAACCCATCTGTGTTTTCTGGATCTGTACTGGGCATCAATGCTGTGACAAGTATGGGTGCCAACACGCCCAAGCAGGAGCAGACCAAGGCCCCTCTGCTTTCTAGTGTGAGACTTCTGATCCTACAGGGCCCTTATGTTCCAGGCTAGGGTAGGAAGCTGGCTTGTGATGTGGAACTAGCTTCATTCCACACAAACTCAATTTCTTTTTTATAAAATTGCCACTTAGGAGCCCCTGCTGCCAGCAGAATAGCTTCTTTTCATGCTTGTGCCAGTTCCCGGTCACAGCAGCGGCCTCCTCTTGTGTGGGTGGTGTTGACCTTGCCCTGGTCACACTGCAGCTATGTCTCTGCTTGGGCATCAGAGCCAGTGCCTTGTGCTGGGGGTGGTGTACAGCAAGAGGAGTGGGAGCCCGGCATTATGGGACCTGCATTAGATCTTGCACGGGTCTGGACAAGGTACACCCTCTCTGAGCCTGAAGTTCTATGATCTAAAAGTGAAGTAAGCCATGAAATAACACGTATCCTCACTGCCGTGTTCATTGTAGAACAAATGAGCCACTGTGTGTGCAAAGACTATGAACTCTAAAAGCACAAGAACAGCACTGGTTTGCTTATTCCTCCCACACAGGCTTATTGAGCACCCTGGGGTATGGTGCCAAACTCACTTCTAGGTTCTGGAGAAAGAGAAGTGAAGAATACAAACCAAGAAAAGGTCTTGTATTCAAGTGGCAGAGGGACAAGGAACAATAAGCAAGTAAATGAGCAAGATACTTCCCTGTAGTGTTGAGCATTGAAGAAGCTAAAACAGTGACTGCTGGGCTTAGCTACTACAGTTTGCAGTAAATAAACTGAGCCCCTCCCCATGACTGCAGGGCAACCTCGGGGCGCAGGGGCACAGCAGGCGTGGTCAGCTACTGTGTTAGCCTGGGCATCACTTGGCACCCCTGTACTTAAGCTGGAGCCAGGCACCATTTCCTCCAGGAGTCCTTCCCTGGCCATCCCAGACTAAAGTAGCAATGGCTGTGGTTTCCTGATAACTGCAAGGTGTCAAGGACTTTCCTATGAACTGTCTTGAGTCCTCATTCTCCTCTGTATACTAACTACCCTCACAATTGTGGTGCTAGAGATGGAACCCAGGGCCTCACATATGCTCAGCGAGTACTATGCCACTGTTCCTAAATGGGGAAGCCAGGGTCTGAGAGGCCAAGCTGCTGCTCATATCACCGACTCACAAGCAGCAGAAGCACGTCCTGACGGCACAGACTCCCCTTTCCGCCGCAAGCCCCACTCTCTGTCTCCAGGTCTATATGAGCCCTTCTCTCAGCCTTACCATACTTTATGAAAATGGGTACTTCCTGTGTCTTTCCCGTTAGCCTCTGGGCTCCAAAAGATAGGAACTGTTACGCTTCAGGCCTGGAGCTATGCCAGGCACTTACTAGGAACTTACTCCAAGGTGACTGAGTGTATA
Source organism: Castor canadensis (assembly GCF_047511655.1). Classification (NCBI taxonomy): domain Eukaryota; kingdom Metazoa; phylum Chordata; class Mammalia; order Rodentia; family Castoridae; genus Castor; species Castor canadensis. Next base: position 10,408,680 of record NC_133388.1, on the reverse strand, counting down.
GCCAGCTCTGACCCCTTGTCGTGTATGTAGACGCCACAGATTTGTGCTTAGTTCTCAGAGCCTTGCTCTGTAAACTACAACAGGAGTGGTCCAGTTGGACATGCATGGAGAGAAGATAAGGAGAAAGTAAAGGCTCTTTCATGTAAAAACTCATTTTAGACAAAAGTTCTGCCTTTGTTTTTTATCTATTTACAAAAGTTCTGACTTTTAAAACAGTCTCGCTGCTAAGTTTACAGTAAATAAGCTGAGTCCTTACTTACAGACAACCTTGGGTTGTTCTTCTGGCCAGCCCAAGCATTTGAAACATGCCTCTGTGCATGAACTCTGATTGAATTGTTCATTGAGGAAGGGGGGCTGCCTGTCCTGACCCTGCCTCTTGTACAGAACTTCAGTCTGACCTCTGGAAGAGCAGGGACTCACTTTAGCATCTCAGCCTTCCTCAATTCGCTGTGGCTTGTGAAAATGAGCACTGTGTGAGCACTGTCGCTTCTGTCCCATTCTGAGTGAAAGCTCTCCTCTGACAATTGACTTGAAGTGACATTATTGTTATATAATACAACAATAGGGTCCAATTTTATGTCAGCCTGCTTCTTGGGGGAAAACAACAACAAACAAAACGTAGGGCAAAAAGAATAACTAGACTGTTCAAGAGTTTCATACCTGTTATAAATGTAGCTTCATTTTAGAGAAAAAAGCCTACGTCCACGTTGATGCCAAAGAGAAGAAAAGTGTTGTTAGAAATTCGTGTGGCTGGGAATGTTGTACAAAACAAGAACATTGTGTTGAGTGGGAACAGAGCGTGATTATGGTTCAAAACACTAGAGAAGACTACTGAAGGCAGTTCCAGGTACTGGGTCCAGCTAGTGGACATAGTGGTAAACTCAGCCATTCATGTGTTCATTCATTAGGAGCCATGCTAAGTGCAAAATAAACACAGCAGTGATGAAGGCAGTCCCAGTCCTGCTCCACTGAGAGATGTTTAGCAGACTGTAAGTACCCCAGCAGAGTATCCAGAGTATTGTAAGCATCTGACACAGTAGCTGGGCCTGGTGGTATGAGTACTGTAAGTACCCTAGCAGAGTAGCTGATGGATATGAGTATGTAAATACCTTGGCAGAGTAACCAGCCCTGGTGGGATTGAATACTGTAAGTACCTCTGTTCAGGGTGCACTGTGTTCCCCACAAATTTATATGCTGAGTCATTTAACTCCAATACCTCCAAATGTGACTGTATTTGAAGAAAGGTCTTTAAAAAGGTGGTTAAGTTAAAATGAGGCCATTAAAGTGGCCCTAATTCAGTTTGACCAGTGTCATCATAAGAAAGGGGAGGTTAGGAAATAGTTAATGAGGGAGACCACACAAAGATACAGGGTGATGTCCAGGATGAGAGGCTTAGGAGAAAACAGCCCTGCTGTTACCTTGATCTCAGACTCCAGCCTCCAGGATTGGGAGGAGAAGACATTTCTGTTGTTGGAGCCACCAATGTGTGTTCCTTCGTATGGCAGCCCTAGCAAACCAGTGTGCCTCATAGAGTATCCGGCCCAGGAGGCAGGAGTTTGTAAGCACCTAGCAGCGGGTGTGGGCATATACATACAAATGGAAAAAAATGGAGGGGATTGAAGTTATGGGTGGTGCTTGCCGTCCAGATCTTGGTCTTGAGGCATTTCATGGACATTCAGCAGTTTATCTTTCTTATTGTGATTCTAGGCATGTGGTCATTACCACCAATAGTTCATTTTCTCCATTTGAAAGTACAAGTGTGAGGCTGAGGGTGTAGCTCAGTGGTAAAGCATGTGCTTAGCTGTACAAGGCCCTGGGTTTGATCCCTAGTACCACAGTTAAAAACAGTGTTTATTAAGTAAAAAACAAAGTTCAAATAATGAACCTACAAAGTGCAGGTTCATTATTTCCTTTGTTTTGGACATTTCTGTTAGCTATTCTTACACATACTGGGCCCTTCTTTGGAAACCTTTCCCTCTCTGTATGATGAAGTCCTTTTAGCTGTTTAAAACTCAGCCACCAGTGTTCCTGGGTCAAGAATCCTGACAAGCCCCCAAGTCTGGCCAAGTCTTCCTAAGGCCCTCCCTGTGCCTTCTGTGTGCCCACTCTCTTTTGGCCGTATAACTTCATGAGTGCTTTCCTATTTCCCGGCCATGTCCCCATCACCTGCGTAGTCTCAACAAACACTGTGTTTGTTGAGGGAGCAAATGAATAAGAATATCATTTTCTTGAAAGCCAGTCATTCAGAATGTGGTAAAATGTATATATAGCAAGAGTTGGGATTTTAACCATTATTAAGTGTACAAATTCAGGGGCATTCATTAGATTCACAGTGCTGTGTGACCATCACCACTGTCTGTGTCTAATTTTTTCATCACCTAAACAGAAACTCTGCATTCTTGAACCAGTAACTCCCCATTCCTCCTCCCTTCCAGTTCCTGGTAACTTCTAATCAACTTTCTGTCTCTATAAATTTGTCTATTCTAGAGAGTTCACATAAATAGAACCATGCAATATTTGCTTTTTGTGCCTGGCTTATTTCTCTTAACATAATGTTTTCAAGTTCCATCCAAGGTGTACCAGATATCAGAACATTACTTTTATAGCTGAATAGTATTCCATCTGTGGATATGAAACCAGGCCCACACTCTGAGGGTTCCATATGTCAGGTCTGGTGCTTGCCTGAACACGTCAGACAGAGATGGGCAATGGTAAAGGGGTTAGAAAGGAGATTTATTACATGGCAAAGTAGCACTTCAGCCTATCTTCAGCCTTCTTGAGGGTACAGAAATAAGCTTTTGATTTAAACAGAAGAAGAATTTAGGGCAGGGGATGAAAGATATGGACTGTTGTTAAGCAGTCCCGATCACAGGTGTGTTCTGTGGATCGTTATCTTAGTTCTTATCTTGGGAGGGGTTCCAGAGAGTTGTTATTGCTGTCATCACTCCAGGGAAGCAGTGTGGTCAGGATAAGCAGGTCATTCATTGTTGCCTGGCAGGTCTGTCCTGCAGAGACTCTTCTTTGGGGGCAGTTTCCTCCATCCCTCCTTATAAAGATATTATCAATCAGTCCTGTTTTTCTTGGATTCCAAGGTGGCTGCAAGGTGAATGGCTCAAAGCAAAGACAGAAACAAAAATGGTGGCAGGGATGCCAAGCTTTTCTCTGCTTTTAATTAATGGGAACCAAGTAAAGAGTCAGTGCTTTTCATCATACACGGTTTAGGTGCCTGTTTCAGATGGGCCACATTTTATTTATCCATTCATCTGTGCATGGACATAGGTTATTTCTACCTTTTGATTATTATGAATGATGCTGTGAACATGGGTGTGCAAATATCTGTTTGAGCCTGTTTTTAGTTCTATTGGATGTATACCCAGGATTGGAATTTCTGGGTCCATGGTCATTCTGTGCCCACAACTTTTTGAGGAAATACCAAACTATTTTCCATCGTGACCACCATTTTGGATTCCTACTAGCAATGTAGGGGGGCTCTAGTTCCCCTGCATCCTTACCAGTGAGTTACTTGAGTATAGCCATTCCCAGCTGGGTGTCAGTTTACGTCTCCTTAATGACTGGTGACAGGAACGTCTTTTCATGTGCTTATTGGCTATTTGTCTGTCTTCTCAGAGAAACTTCTGCTTAAGGCTTTTGTCCATTTTTAAATTGTGTTGTTTATCTTTTCTTATTAAACAAAATGGTTGAAATTTACAAGAAAGAAGTGTGCTGTAGAAAAGGGTGGGCAGCTCGCCACACTTGGCTTTGTAGGAAGCATTTTCTCTGATAGTTGCACATTGATGAGGGTATTTTAATCCCTGGGCCCTGTCCCTCTTGCTTTCTTGGCATTCTACTTTTTTTAGTGTTCACGTTGCAGATTAAACTTCAAATGGTACTCCAGTAAAGAATCAGTACCCCAGGAAAATGCTACAACCCAAATACATTTTAAATGCAATTAAAAAATTAGAGAACTCAACTGTCAATTTGTGTTACATGAATACTCTTTAAAAAGTGATAATGAAAGCCAAGCATAGTGGTACACAGCTATAATCCCAGAACTCAGAGACTGAGGTAGGCGAACTTCAAGTTGGAGACTAGCCTGGGCTACATAGCAAGACCATTTCAAAAATCCAAACCAAACCAAAAGTGGTCTCTGGGCAGAAGTTTCTGGTGTATTTTGGTGTAGGAGTTTGAGGCATGGTTTGAATGTAGAGAGGCAAATGATTTCTTGGGTTGATTCAGCGAATGATTCAGGTGACCATCTAGTGACAGTCTCATTCTCTGCACCGTAATTGCACAGAGCTGGTGGAGCCTTGGTGACTGCGCAGCCCTAGGGACAAGTACTGTGGGTCACATCTGCTGGGCCCCAGGCACAGGCAGGACTTGCTGGCACTGCTCCCCCAGCACTGCATAGGCAACAGCTGTGGGCCAGGCATTACTATCTTTTATGGAATTTGGAAGGCAGAATTTCCAGTGGGATTTTAAAATCTATTCTAAGAGTAAAATGGTGTGAGGGGGAGACATATACTTAGGTTCTGCCTGAACTGTGTAGTAGCACTGGCCTTGACTAAAAGTATTTTTTAATTTTTAAAGGTCATTAAGAAAAAAATCTGCTATAATTTTTGGGTCTAGAGACAGTTCAATTAATCTTTTTTGTTTGTCCAAACTGTTTTCTTATTGTTAACACCGTGCCTCATCCCATGCAGGGTTTTTGATGTCTTCTAACACTGAGTAGGTTTTCTAGAATCATTAACAAGTAAGTAATTTTTTCTTTCTTGATTTTTTTTTCTTTACTAAAAGATGGTACATTTTTGCTGACTCTTCCCCCTCCAAACAAAACAAACATAAAAAAAAAAACCAAACAAACCAAGCCTTCTTGAGGTGCCATTGGAACACAATAATCTGAACATATTTAAATGAATAATTTGATAAGTTTTGACATATACTTGTGAGTGTGAAACCATAAACCCAATTGACCTAATGATGTTCATCCTCCTCCAAAGTTTCTTTGTGCTCCTTTGTTAGTCCACCCACTTCCCGTCTCCTTCAACCACTGACCTGTCACTGTGGATTAGTTTGTACTTTGTGTAATTTTTACATAAATGTACATTGTATGTACTCTTTCACTGAGCACCATTATTCTAAGATGCTCAATGCCTGTATCAGTGTTATGTGTTTTTATCACTTGGTACCACTGTGTGGACATACCTTAGTGTTTAGTCAATTACTTGTTGATGGACATTTAAACTGTTTCCAGTTTCTGGCTAACATTTGTGTCCAAGTCTGTACTAACAGAGCTTTCATCTCTCATGGGTAGATACCTAGGAGTGGAATTGTTAGATCACACAGATGTATATCGACCTGTATGCCAATGGTTGTACCATTTCACTTTCCCATGCCCATGAACCTAAGTTCATGTTGCCACACGTATTCACTGACACTTGGTGCGGCCAGTCTTTATTTTCAGACCTCCCAATGGGTGGGAGATAACTCATTTCCATTTTGATTTCCATTTCCCTAGTGACTACCTGCTGAGCATTTTTTATATTTATTTATTCAGCAGTACTGAGGATCGAACCCAGGATCTTCTGCATGCCTGGCCTTATTCTTCCCATAATTTCAATTATTCATTAATTGCAGTTTAAGTAACTGATCTGACATTCTGTTCTCCCACACACCATGTTTGGATCTAGGTTTGTGAGCGTCATCACTTTTTTGCCATCCTTGTGGTTCTGGCACTGTCAGGGTTGGGGCAAGGGCTGGGCTTTGCACTCATCTGTTGCCGTCTATTTCTACTATGATGATTTGTTGCCCAGTCTCATCTTACTCAACTGAGTGACCTCAGATTGAGAAGGTGGCAGAGTTGGCTGCATTACCCAGTGCTCGTCTGGCTCTGTGACACTTCACTGAGCTGAGGTGAATGCATGTCACTTTAAACTCCATGTCACCTACACTACACATTGCCACACATTGCAACTTAGGGTGATCACGTGTTTTTTCTGGTCTCTACCACCACTGTTATACAGCCTAAGACTTGCGAAAGATCTTTACAACTTCTCTTTCCAGATTCAAGGGGCTCTGCTGAAGAAGGTCTTTTTGTCAGCAGGCAATGGCAGCATCTTGATATCAGTCAAGGGCCACTGTAGAGTTCTTTAACAGTCAATTACAGGAACATGAGCTTGCGAGCTTCATGGAGACCAGTTTAGCTTGAGACACAGCTGATTCTTGTGATTTTCTGTGAAGCAGGGTCCACACCACAGCCGAAGGGGGTTGTGCAGGACAAAATAAGGCACTGTGCAGCAGAGGCTCTTGCACTAGGGCACGGCGGGTAGAGGATGGTCCTGTTTTGGTGCTATCCTTATTTTAAATAATTAAAGAAAAGAAACTAAGACTATATCAACATAGAGGGGACAGACTCTAGGTAAATCTTTTAAAGTTAATACCCCCTTTGACCTTTGGGAACATCACTTAGACAACGACAGCGCTACCATCACTATTGCAGTATTACCAGAACATTCTCAGAATGAGTGGAGGGAAAGGCACCTTCCCTCATCTTTTAAATAAATCAAACAAACAAGCTACCTGAAGAGCCTCTGTGTAACTTTGTACAGTAACAAAAGCAATTAAACCTAGCAGTCACAGCTATAAGTCGTCTCCTGAGTCTAGAGGGGAGGGTGGAGCCATGAGATCAACAGTTTTTCTCTGGATCCAGGGGAGTCACAGGGCTGTGTGGACCCTCGTATCACTTGGAGCAGTTCATCTGGGTTCTCACCAGAGTCAAGTGGGAGATGGAGACTAGGGTGGTACTGTCCCATCCAGCCTGCTGTCACCATGCTGCCGTGTGAGCCAGAATCAGGTCGGATCAAGCTATGCTTTATCTTGAAGTTGCTGTCACACTTCCTCAACCTGACTAGAGGTGTTCGAGGCATAAATGGCATCTTTTGCTGTAGTCTGGGCCTCTCATGGGCCAAGAGCTGCTGCCCAGTATTCACAGATTGTTCAGTAACTATTTTTAGTCACTGAAGTCACAGAAGATCAGTGTCTGCTTTTTGCATTGTAAACAGTAACATTCATGACAATGAACTATAGATTGAGCATCCTAATCCCCACATCCAAAATCCAAAAAGCTCCCAGATCTGAAACTTTGTTAGTGTCAGTGTAGTGCTCTAAAATGTTTGGATTTCAGAGCATTTTAGATTTCAGACTTTCAGGTTAGGGGTGATGCTCAATCAGTAAAGTCTACACAAATATTCCAAAAAAAAAAAAAAATCCTCCAAAACCCACTTCTGGTCCCAGGTATTTCAGATAAGGGATGCTCAACCTGTGTGTTAATACTATCCTCATTTGTGTTGAGCTGTTACTTATTTGTCATTGCATTAGGTGCTTAATGTGCATGAATGTTTATCCTCAAGAGGACAGAGGCAGGTGGCCTTATGCCTGGGGTGGTCAAGTCACTGGCCAGGGTCACATAGCCAAGAAGTGACAGATCCAGGAATCGAATCGTGCCTGGCTTGAATCCCCAGTCAGTGCTCTGCCTACCACACCTTGCTACATCTAAAGTGCCAGGGCCTGGCAGGTCAGGACGGGTAACCCTCAATAGCTTTCTGAGGAACAGTTTTCTAAACAGTGTTGGGCCCTGACAGAATGCCAGGAGGCAGGAAGGTGAGGCCCGGAGCAGGTCTGCCATTGGCTAAGGAGGCAGAGTGGCTTGTTGAGCAGTCGCCAGCTACATAAGACCTGTGCGTTAAGTGCCTCACATCACTGAGGGCTCTGCTCCAGCCCAGATTAAATCGTGTCTGGCCTGCGCCTGTGGCATCAGGGTGTGCAGCGTGATGGTTATCTGGGAGATAGTGACCTGATACTGAGGTGAAGAGTTACACCCTGTCCTGTGTAAACAGATCCCAGGCCACCCTGTGGAGGTGAGCAGGTGCCCCAGCTGCAGCCAGAAGCTCTAGTTCAGAAGGAAGCTTCAAAAACCTGGGCTGCTGCTGTGGCTCACATGGTAGTGTTGCAGGAATCTCAAGCTGAGATACAGGACACTGAGGCATAGCAGGAAGCAATGTTTTACTGTGCCAGCACAGACTCAGCAGACTCTTGTCCAGAGGCTGAGCCCCAAGAACAAAGGGGTCTGACCTTATGTACCCTTGCAAGCAGGTTACAGAAGCAGAAAGAAAAGCTTAACCCACATTTGGTTGTATGTGACTTTATTGGCTATTTCATTCCCCCAGTGCTATGTGACCTTCTTCATGTTTCAATTCTAAGTTTTATCTCTCTGCTGTGCCATCTCTTCCTCCTGCTACATATCAGAAGACAAACTTGTCTGTTTCTTTTCTGACCCTCCTCCCTGCTACATTATTTCTCCCCTTTGGTTCCGGACCCACCTAGGGTCAAAGAGCATCATCTTGATTTGGGGGTTTGTATTTTCATAGCTTCATTACATGGGCAGCTGTTTTTCTCTCTATAGTGGCCTCCATAATGGTCCTGGTGGACCACAATACCAAGGGGACCAGGCAGGGCAACATCAAGACAAGACCCATCGCCCCGCTTTGCATGACAAACGTAGCCTGCATTGTTTTCCTTACTCTGGGACTTCTAGTATTGCTTACCAGCAACCTCGCAAACCTGGGAGTGTATGAGCCGATGTAACACCTGACCTGTTGGTGTGTGCGTGATACAAAGCATGGCCGTGCGGAGGTCCCAGCAACGGCTCTCTGATAACATTCATCACATGGGAAAACCTTGCAAGGGCCAACCCCAAAGGTAAGGGTCCAATGTGTAGAGGAGAGCACAGGTGTATAGTCTAGTCAGCTTCAGGAGTGACTAGTGCGGGGCTGTTGTCCCGTTGCAGTGGGGATAGACAAGACAACAACAAAAGGGCCCCTTCAATGGGGTTTTAATGGTTGAACATTTTATTCTTTTACCCAGACAGTATCATATATATATATATATATATATATATATATAAAAATCAGCATATGTGTCCAAGAAAACGCATTGTTTTAAAAAAAGTTAAAACCACCATCTTTAAGTATCAAAGGACATGTTTAGAGCCAGTAAAATAGTCATTTTGTCTATTTTACAAATAGACTAAGGAGTGGTCCTTAGGCAGTGGGCTTCTAGACAAGGACAATACAAAACAAAATCCAACAAAAGCAGATGTCTAAAAAGCTAACCTGGTTGACACATAAGTAGTTATTAGAGTCACTTTCCACGGACTTGATTGTAAATGCCCCAGAAGGACCAGAACTGTAATGACAAAAACTTAAAAGAGCCACAGTTAAAATTCTGATAGACAATTTAGCAGCTAACAGAACAGTATATCAGTACCATTAACTTTTTGTTACCGTGTTTATCTAAATGCTGTATTTTAGAAGGCTTGATATACTTGAAAAACATAAATATATTTAGTATACAGGAACCAGCAACAGAAACTATCACAACTCTATAGAGGTTATATATATATTAGTTTAGTTGTTGCTTTTGAATTAAAACCTTAGATTTTTGTATCAGTTTGGGGGGAAGAGAACAATGTCGGTGACCCCAAATAGCGCAGTCACAGACACATATAGGGTACCGACTGCATCAGAATCACTCAAGACAACAGTTGTTTAACCATGAAGTCATCTGGAAAATTTTACATAAACCAACTTTTAAATGAACTTTTATTTAGTTATGACTCGGTTACCTCAGTAATCAAAACCTTGACAAAAATCACCAGAGAAGACAGGTAAGTATTTATGGGGACTAAGTGTGGAGTTAGGAAACCTAATGGCCAAGAATCATGGCTCAGATGCTGATAAGGGATCACATCCCAGATTGCTGACATTGACAGATGGCTCATGACATACAGCAGGATCCCTTCAACCTGTAGTCAATGGAGCCCCCCTAAAATAACAAGCTCAATGTGGTCATCCCAGGCCAAAAATTTCCTGTGCCTGCCATGTGGAAGGAGTAGGACTACCATCTCCACTCTGTGACGTCAATAAAAACTAGAGGTCTGGACCTCCAGTGTAGTGCTCCTTTTTGAGGTTGTTGTTATTTTTTTCTTTATCTTATCTGGAGGGTGCACTTTGCCTTTATTTTATTTATTTTTTTGTTTTGTTTTTACTTTGCTTAACACAAGTAAATCTGTCTCAACCCTCGTATCAGTGCAGCAGCACTCCCTATGCTTAGCTGACTCTTGCCTCTCTGTGTTTTAATAAACTCTTCTTGTCTTGACAAATTTGTGGATTAACCTGTAGCACTAAAAATTCCTGACAGTTATCTTGACAATGCAAAAACCATTTTTCAGAGAGTTTTTTGTAAATGTTGTCAAGAACAATATAATATTTTTAACATAGCCTGGTTATTATGAGCTTAGAGAATTAAGTTTAGTTTAACATCAGTACATTAAAGTTTGACCTTATAAAATCTTTTTTTTTTTTTTTTTTTTAGCTTTTTTTTTTTTTCTTTTATTATTCATATGTGCATACAAGGCTTGGTTTATTTCTCCCCCCTGCCCCCACCCCCTCCCTTACCACCCACTCCACCCCCTCCCGCTCCCCCCCTCAATACCCAGCAGAAACTATTTTGCCCTTATCTCTAATTTTGTTGTAGAGAGAGTATAAGCAATAATAGGAAGGAACAAGGGGTTTTGCTGGTTGAGATAAGGATAGCTATACAGGGCATTGACTCACATTGATTTCCTGTGCGTGGGTGTTACCTTCTAGGTTAATTCTTTTTGATCTAACCTTTTCTCTAGTTCCTGGTCCCCTTTTCCTATTGGCCTCAGTTGCTTTAAGGTATCTGCTTTAGTTTCTCTGCGTTAAGGGCAACAAATGCTAGCTAGTTTTTTAGGTGTCTTACCTATCCTCACCCCTCCCTTGTGTGCTCTCGCTTTTATCATGTGCTCATAGTCCAATCCCCTTGTTGTGTTTGCCCTTGATCTAATGTCCACATATGAGGGAGAACATACGATTTTTGGTCTTTTGGGCCAGGCTAACCTCACTCAGAATGATGTTCTCCACATCAGTACATTAAAGTTTGACCTTATAAAATCTTTAATGTAACTGAATTTTAGTTAACTTAATCACTTATATAAGTATTTATAAGCTCCATCTTTTTATGACAACTTACTCTGTACCTTTATGACAACTTATTTTGTATCTTCGGTGGGAGCTTGTTTTTATCTTTTTTTTAATGTATTTTTTAACCTTTTATTTTTTAAAAACCATATCCTTAATACCTTATATATATTTTCGTTACTTGTTGAAAATAACTCATAAACCTTTTTAACTGAAAGCCTTATATTTATATGAAAAAAAAAAACAGAAAAAAGCAACCTTAAAATTATTGTTTGTATAAAAACAATTTATAGGAAGTCCATTTGTTAACAGACTATGTATTATAAGAAAGAATTAAATCCCAGATTTTATTTACAACAGAATGAAACAGGCTAAGGTCATTTTTTTAACTGCTCAAATTTTAAGATTCCTGCTGCAGCCTGTGGCCCCCCTTTTCTTTCTTTCTTTATTTCCTCCTCTGGTCTGAGCCAGTGTTAACCCCTGAATGCCTGCATTCTAGTGAGAACTGATTTAAATGAGTTTGAAAACTGGTTGTCTTAAAAGTAGCAGTAGAACAGAGTAACAATTTTTTTTACATTGACTCTATAATGAGAACCATCCTCAAGATGTTTACATATTCATATGTAAAAAGCTTAAGCAGTTTATAACAGAGATCTTTAAAATAAACCACCCTGGTTTTTTGTTACCTTGAATATCACATTAACTTTATAACAGCAGCTTAAGAGCCATTTTGAAGATCCTTACACATACAAACACATACATAGATACACACACACACACACACACAAGTTTTATAAATTAAGCATGCCAGAAAAAATGTAAACTTAGTGTACATAAGAGATGAGCTGGAATTCCAGGAGCAAATTAAATTTTGCCCAATGTTGTAAACAAATTGACACACAAAATTAGAGTGCACTCTCAGAAAAAACTTTTTAAACCATAACCACAGGGATATCTGGGGAATAGTGGATGATGCACCTGTTGTCTTGTGAGTCCCCTTCTTTGGAACTGAATTTTTGTTACCCATCCCTTAACCTCAGTTGTGGCTATTTCCCAGGAAGAGATCAACCCCCACTCCCAGTACTGGAGGTTTCTTCCATTTTACCCAAAGTATTTTCTTTTTACTTGTGTTGTTTCTCATCCTGGTCTATCTTGCTGGTGAGAAAACCTGGTAGGTGCTCAACCTCCCTAATTTCCAGAGGTGTCTCACACACTTTCACCTTGCTCCCTAAACCTGAGAGATTGGGTTTCACCCCAGACTACCCCAGGTTACGCGGGGGTCTCGGAGGTGCTCAGTCTCCCCTTCTGCCTCCTAAAGGCAGGCCTATTATTCGAACCGGGGTTCTTACCTGTCTGGCAAGCAGTGCTCCCCTCTGCTTGCTGGTTCCTGCACCTCGTCAGGTTTCGGGTGCGTCTGAGGCCTTCACCCCGACTCACCTCGGCAGGATGAGTCCTTCCTCCGGATCAACCTGTCCGTTGCATCTGGTGGGATCACTTCTCCTGGCAGTCCAGAGGATACATCCTGGTGACAAGGGAGGTGAGAAATACTGTCTCTGCAATCCCATATGAGCCCCCAAGAAATGTTGCAGGAATCTCAAGCTGAGACACGGGACACTGAGGCAGTTTACCAGAAAGCAATATTTTATTGTGCCAGCACAGACTCAGCAGACTCATGTCCAAAGGCTGAGCCCCAAGAACAAAGGGGTCTGACCTTATATACCCTTGCAAGCAGGTTACAGAAGCAGAAAGAAAAGTTTAACCCACATATGGCTGCATGTGACTTCATTGGCTATTTCATTCCCTCAGTGCTACGTGACCTTCTTCATGTTTCAATTCTAAGTTTTATCTCTCTGCTGTGCCATCCCTTCCCCCTGCTACATATCAGAAGACAAATTTGTCTGTTTCTTTTCTGGTCTTCCTCCCTGCTACAGTATAGTGACTGTCTTGCAAGCATGAAACCCCATGTTCAAGCCCCAATAATGCCAAAACAAAACAAAAAACCCAACCCTCCCTGCCCCCTCAAAAAACTCAAGAGGTAAAAGTACAGAGAATGCTGTCTTTTTCAGACCTCCCTCTAACATTACACAGGAAGTGATGATTGGCAAGTTTTTCAAGAAGAAAACTTTGAAAAGCAGTAAGATAAGATTTGGCTAGGCATGGTGGCTCACACCTGTGACCCTAGCTACTCAGGAAACAGAGACCAGGAGAATTGCAGTTCAAGGCCAGCCAGGCCAAAAAAGTTAGTGAGACCCCTCATCTCAGCCAGCAAGCTGGGTATGGTGGCTTGTGCCTGTCCCAGCTACACAGAAGACATAAGTAGGAAGATCAAAGTTCAGGGTCAGTGTGGGCAAAAATGTGAGATCCTATCCAAAAAATAACTAAAGCAAAAAAGGTTGGGGGTGTGGCTCAAGTGGTAGAGCGCCTGCCTGGCAAGCTTGAGATCCTCAATTCAAACCCCAGTGCCACCAAAAAAAAAAAAAAAAAAAAAGTAAAGATAGACTCTTATTATTGACACTATTTTAATGACCTTTTTAGATAACGTAGAATAATAAATAAGGAGTAAAATCACTCTAGAATAGAATTTGTGAAGATTCTATTTGTGCTGTAGTCCTAGTCCAGTGAAGTCTTCTCTAACAGAATTCAGAGGAAATGGCCCGTCTCGGTCTGTGGAGTCCCATGAGATGTCCAGATGCTGCAAGTGGTTTGTGTGGGTTAAGCAAGCTTTGGGTTTTGTTCGTTATGCTAATCCATTATTCCCCAGCTGAACTGAAGTGTACAGCACTGACATAATCCTGCCTGGCCTTTTCTGAACACAAGCAGCTCACAGTGTGCCACAAAGTCTCTGGCAAGACTCTTTTGACACATTACCTGCAGAAAGAGAAGTAAGCGAATCCACGATGCTGAGAGCAGTGACTCTGGCAGGGTTTGAAAAGCCCTAGGATTTTATCATAGGGGAAAGCTCCAGCAGATCTCCCAAACAGAGTTTCTCTTAAGCCAATCAGACATTTTAGTTTTTAGCCACTTGTATTTAAAGTCATATATTGAGGTGGGTTTTTTAATTATTAAAATTAGTATTTTTCCTATACAAATTTAGCAATATAATTAAAAGTCTGAGTTATTCAAATTTGGCTTTTTAAGACAGGGTCTTGCTCTATAGCCCAGACTGGCCTCCAATTCTTGATTCTTCCTGCCTCAACCTCCCAAGTGCTGGATTACAGGTGTGAAAGCCCTATGTCCAGCCAATTTATGGAATTTTAGTAAAGCTGTTATCTATCTGCCTATCTGTCTTTCTGTCTATCTACCTATGTATCTATCTATTCATCCATCCATCCATCCATCTATCTATCCATCATCCATCCATTCATCTATCCATCTATCTGTCTACATACCCACGAGGCGGGTATGCAGGGAGCAGGCTGGTCTCATCTTACTCTGAATTACTTACAATTACTTACAGTATTGCCTTGCAAATGCAAGGTTGGACCATAGAGGCCAACTTTCCCCTTCACTTCTGAGCTGGCACAGGCCCCATCAATCAGTATGCACCCTCTCTGAAAGCTGCTCTATGGGAACAACCCAGAGAGCTCCATGTGCATGATTCTGTACCACAGAGACTTTCTGTGTGGGGCAGCTTTCTGCCCTTACACAAAATACCCAAAACAGTTCACTTGTAAAAAGAAAAGGTTTATTTTGACTCCAGTTTTGGAGCTTCCAGCCCATGCTTGATTGGCCCTATTCCTTTAGGCCTGTGGTGAGGTATAAGTGCGTGGCTGAGCAAAGCATACTCACCTTTTGGTCAGGAAGCAAAAGAGAAAGAGGAAGAACTGGAGCCCACGGCCCCCTTCAAAAACATGCCCCAAATGACCCAAGGGCCTCCAACTAGGCCCATCTCCCATAGGTTCCACAGCACCTCCCAATAGTGACAGTCTGTTTACCACACTTTAACATGTGGGCCTTTGGGGGACATTAAACATCCAAACCATAGCACTTGTATAACTTAAAAACACACTAATAAAATGGTGATTTCTAATTGATTCAATGCCAATTTACATGATGTTCAGACAGTACATAGGGATTTTTGAAGGAAATGTTAAATTTTAATTTATTTTAGTAATTGTTACTGATAACAATAGTTTAATTATCATATATATTCCCTATGCAAAAATATATTGTAAGTGCTCTACCTATATTAACTCATTTAATATTAAAATAACCCTGTGAAGTAGATATTACTGTTGTCCCTATTTACTGTAGAGAAAGTGAGGTACCTAGAGATTACCTGATTTGCCATAGGTTTCTTAGTTAGGAGCTGGGATTTGAACTCAGATAGACTGACCCAGCATCCCTATTCTTAATTACTAAAGCTAGAATTCCCCCATACTAACTAGCTCAGGTACAGCCTCCACATGTTGGTGCCCTTCCTGCCTCCTTATGAGGCAGAGCCCCTCCCTGTTAGGTCTGTGATGGCCAGCCTCCCATGTAACAGCTGCCACTCAGACCTGCCCGTCCCTTATTTTACTCACACGTGACATGATTTTCTTAAGCTGTTCGCTTGTTCCCAGGAGGAAGACAGACATAAAGTATCTTCGTGTCCTTCACACTTGTCTCTCCAATAGGCTTCACACCATGAAATGGACTTTCCCACTCTCCTGTCTAGGTTAGAGAACAAGTGGAGAAATCCCATAGAACTGCGTCTATTCACAAGAAGTTATGCGGAACTTAAGAATGGTCTCTTTCCAGTGAGCAGCAAGTGTACAGTTTTCATAGAAACATCTCTCAACTGAAGTCTCATAGTACAATAGCAGCCAGTCCCAACAAGCAAAAAGAGTGCCCCCCCGAAATGGCCAAGCCAGCGAGTATTCCTTATGTCACCCAAACTCTTATGAAGTACTTTATCTGCTAACATTTGATAAACCCATCACTTTGGAGATAACAAAGTTACAAGTTCATTGTAACACAGTATAGACGTGTGTAACTACCTCACCAGGAATATAGAACATTTTGATCAACCCCAAACTTCCCTTATACAAGGGCTCCTCCTCGGTAACTGCTGATCTGATCCCTCCACAGGTCTTCTCTTTTGGAGACTGTCACATAAATGCCGCCATACAGTATGTCACCTTTTGAGATGGATTCCTTCACTCAGCCCACTGCCTTTGCACCTCAGCCAAGTGATGGGTTGCTTATATGCCAATTAATTGTTCATTTGCTTTTATTACTTAGTAGTACTCCATGTGTAATGGGCCAGTTTATCCACTCACCAGTTGAAGGACATTGCTAAGTCTGAATAGAGCCACCATAAGCATTGGTTTGATTATCAGATAGTTTGTTTGATTATCTGTTCACTTCTCTAGAACCTAGAAATCATGCCTAGGAATTGCTACGTCATATGGAGAGTGTATGTTTAACTTTCTAAGAAAATACCGAACTGTTTCCAGAGTGGTCATCCCATTTTGTATAGCCAGTACCAACACAGGGGTTTCGTTTGCTTTATTTTCATGCTACAATCTTGTCAGTATTTATTTTAACCATTCTAATACATGTGTAGTGATAGCTCGTATGTGTGTGTGTGTGTGTGTGTGTGTGTGTGTGTGTGTTCTTTTTAATACTAGATGACTAGATCTGACCATCTGACCAGCCCAGGCTGGTCTTGAACTCCTAGGCTCCAGTGATTCTTTTACCTCAGACTCCCAAATATCTGGGACTACAGGTAGTGGTGCCATTGCTGGCTCTTGTTGTGGTTTTATTTGTATTTCCATAATGGCTAATGACTGGACATTGTTTTGTATGCCAGTTTGTCATCCATATAACATCTTTGGTGAAGGATTTATTCAAGCCTTTTGCCTATGTTTTCTCTTATTTATTTTTTAATTGGGTTGTTTGCTTGCTTACTCAGGGCTACAGGCTTGCTAGGCAGGGACTTTACCACTTGAGCCTCACACGTGGCTCTAAAAGTTCTTCATATGCCTTAAACAAGGAGAGACAGGAAAAAAAGACATGGAGACCCTGCCAAGTATTCTAACAAACAGTATGGATTCTCTGTCAGGAGCAGAAGAATAATGAGCGGAGTTCCAGGAGAGGAGAAGTGGGAGCAAAGGGCATTCTCAAGCTGTTCTTGCTTCTTGGTCAGATCTCTTCAAAGAGACATGGCAGGCTGCATTTTTAGAAGAGTCCAGAGCCCTCTTCAGAAGTGCTTTCAGTTTTAAATGTGCACTGATGCCTAATAAGTTCTTTTGGCTGACAGATACTCAGTATCTGTTATTCTTTCTCAGAGGATGCACAGACACACTTGACAAGTGTTTCTATTATGAAAGAATTATCTGCTGCCTAGAAAGCTGACCAAGCCTGAGTGCACATAGAATGCACACAGGAGTTTATCCAGTGAGCAGAAGTTATTAAGATGGCAGATTTCAATTTTAAAGGCAACTTACTATTTCTGAATGTTGGTTATGTTTTTGCGTTGTTGTGTTTTGTTTAAATTGTTTCCTGTGCCTGGAATGCCATTCTTCTTGCTTGTCCACTTGCTTTTCCATTTTTATCCTTCAAGGCCAATACCTGCTTGATTCTGTTTTCCCAAATGTAATTACTACCCTCTTCGCTGTGTTCATTTGTCACTTTGTGCATTTCTCAGATGCTCATTTACCCACCCGTTCACTAGTGCACCACATCTTCACTGAGTTCCTCCTGTGCACTGGACTGAGAGGAAAAGCAGCAAGCCGGCAGGCTTTATGAAGCTTATATTTCTTATCTTTTCAGAGAACTAGCTCCTCCTTTTCTAATATAGAGATTTAAAACTATTAATTTTCCCCAGAGCCCTGCTTTAGCTGCCTCCCATATGCTTGGGTTTGTTGTATTTTCATTATCATTTAATTTAAAATATTTTCTAATTTCTCCCATGGTATCTTCTTCAACCCAAGAAGTGTTTGTTCAATTTCCAAATGTTTATAGTTTTCCAGGTTATCGTATTGGTTTTGATCTCTAATTTAAAGTGGATTCAAATCTGTTTTATGGCTCAGAATACTGTGTGTCCTAGCAAATTACTACATGCACTGTCATGGTTAGGTGTAGTTTTCTGTACAAAGCAAGTCGATGAAGTGTATGTTGTTCAGATCTTCCTTACTGGTTGTTTTATTCGTTGTTTCATCAGTCATTGAGAGATGGGGTGATAAAATCTTCTGGAATAATTGTTGAATTTTCTGTTTTTCACTTCAATTCTGTCAGCTTTCACTTCATATATTTTGAAAGTACACACGTTTGTGATTGTTTTATCTTCCTGATAATTGACCGTTTTCTCACTGTGAAATGAATTTCTCTATCTCTGATAATACATTCTGTTTTGTATCATGTGACTATCACCACTCCAGCCTTCTTTTGCTTACTGTTTGCACAGTATATTTTTCCCGTTCATTTACCTTCAATCCTCTCCGTCTCTTTGTATTTAAAGTGTGTCTTAAAGATAGCATATACTTGGCTCTTAATTTTTAAAGAAATTTTATTCAGACCTTCTCTGCCTCACATGGTATGTTTAATACAGTTATCACTTTCGTGTAACATTTAATGAAACTGTTACTGGTAGGTTTTTGTTGTTTTCCTTTTTTTTTCTTTTATTATTCATATGTGCATACAAGGCTTGGTTCATTTCTCCCTTGTTTTCCTTTTTTTAACCTCTTTTTTTATACCCTGTTCCCTTTCCATCCTTTTTTTTTTTTTTTTTTTATTTAGAACTTTATTTTTCTCTGTTGGCTTTTGGCTATGGCTATTTGCATTCTTCTCTAGGTAGTATATCAGGGATTGCAGTTCACACCTGTAACATTTCCACTACAGTTAATACTAACCACCCACAGTTTAACAGCCACTTACACGTGATCCACCGTATACCACGGCACCACAGGTAATAACAATGTCTTGTGATCATGAAAATTTCTAATCCAGCAGATTTTAAATGCCCTTACCACAAAAACAGTAAGTGGTAAGCATGTGAGGTATAATTGTTAATTAGCTCAATTTAGTCATTCTACCATGTAGATATATTTCAAAAGAACTTATTATGTACAATAAATACATATAACTTTTGTCAATAAAAATAATCACCATTTGTAATGAATAGTGTATACTTCATGTAAAATATTGAAATCTCACAACTTGTAGAGCCACATCAACTCCATCTTTTAGGTTATGCTAGCTGTGTGTTTATACATGCATACGTTATGAGCAATCTCTTATAAGAAAATGTAATTTAGGGGTGGTACTGGGGTTGAACTCAGGGTCTGCACTTTCTAGGCAGGTGCTAACCCTTTTGCTTGCTTTATTTTTCAGATGGGGTCACATGCTTTTCCCCAGGTCTGGCCTCACACCTTGAACCTCCTACATATGCATCTCAAGTAGTTGGGATTATAGATGTGAGCTACTGTGTCCAGCTCAATGTTGTAATTTTTTTTCTTTTATTATTCATATGTGCATAAAAGGCTTGGTTCATTTCTCCCCCCTGCCCCCACCCCCTCCCTTACCACCCAGTCCGCCCCCTCCCTCTCCCCCCCCAATACCCAGCAGAAACTATTTTGCCCTTATTTCTAATTTTGTTGTAGAGAGAGTATAAGCAATAATAGGAAGGAACAAGGGTTTTTGCTGGTTGAGATAAGGATAGCTATACAGGGCATTGACTCACATTGATTTCCTGTGCGTGGGTGTTACCTTCTAGGTTAATTCTTTTTGATCTAACCTTTTCTCTAGTACCTGTTCCCCTTTTCCTATTGGCCTCAGTTGCTTTAAGGTATCTGCTTTAGTTTCTCTGCGTTAAGGGCAACAAATGCTAGCTAGTTTTTTAGGTGTCTTACTTATCCTCACCCCTCCCTTGTGTGCTCTCGCTTTTATCATGTGCTCATAGTCCAATCCCCTTATTGTGTTTGCCCTTGATCTAATGTCCACATATGAGGGAGAACATACGATTTTTGGTTTTTTGAGCCAGGCTAACCTCACTCAGAATGATGTTCTCCAATTCCATCCATTTACCAGCGAATGATAACATTTCGTTCTTCTTCATGGCTGCATAGAATTCCATTGTGTATAGATACCACATTTTCTTAATCCATTCGTCAGTGGTGGGGCATCTTGGCTGTTTCCATAACTTGGCTATTGTGAATAGTGCCGCAATAAACATGGATGTGCAGGTGCCTCTGGAGTAACAGTCTTTTGGGTATATCCCCAAGAGTGGTATTGCTGGATCAAATGGTAGATCGATGTCCAGCTTTTTAAGTAGCCTCCAAATTTTTTTCCAGAGTGGTTGTACTAGTCTACATTCCCACCAACAGTGTAAGAGGGTTCCTTTTTCCCCGCATCCCCGCCAACACCTGTTGGTGGTGGTGTTGCTGATGATGGCTATTCTAACAGGGGTGAGGTGGAATCTTAGTGTGGTTTTAATTTGCATTTCCTTTATTGCTAGAGATGGTGAGCATTTTTTCATGTGTTTTCTGGCCATTTGAATTTCTTGTTTTGAGAAAATTCTGTTTAGTTCACTTGCCCATTTCTTTATTGGTTCATTAGTTTTGGGAGAATATAGTTTTTTAAGTTCCCTGTATATTCTGGTTATCAGTCCTTTGTCTGATGTATAGTTGGCAAATATTTTCTCCCACTCTGTGGGTGTTCTCTTCAGTTTAGAGACCATTTCTTTTGATGAACAGAAGCTTTTTAGTTTTATGAGGTCCCATTTATCTATGCTATCTCTTAGTTGCTGTGCTGCTGGGGTTTTGTTGAGAAAGTTCTTACCTATACCTACTAACTCCAGAGTATTTCCTACTCTTTCTTGTATCAACTTTAGAGTTTGTGGTCTGATATTAAGATCCTTGATCCATTTTGAGTTAATCTTGGTATAGGGTGATATACATGGATCTAGTTTCAGTTTTTTGCAGACTGCTAACCAGTTTTCCCAGCAGTTTTTGTTGAAGAGGCTGCTATTTCTCCATCGTATATTTTTAGCTCCTTTGTCAAAGATAAGTTGCTTATAGTTGTGTGGCTTCATATCTGGGTCCTCTATTCTGTTCCACTGGTCTTCATGTCTGTTTTTGTGCCAGTACCATGCTGTTTTTATTGTTATTGCTTTGTAATATAGTTTGAAGTCAGGTATTGTGATACCTCCTGCATTGTTCTTTTGACTGAGTATTGCCTTGGCTATTCGTGGCCTCTTGTGTTTCCATATAAATTTCACGGTAGATTTTTCGATCTCTTTAATGAATGTCATTGGAATTTTGATGGGAATTGCATTAAACATGTAGATTACTTTGGGGAGTATCGACATTTTTACTATGTTGATTCTACCAATCCATGAGCATGGGAGATCTCTCCACTTTCTATAGTCTTCCTCAATCTCTTTCTTCAGAAGTGTATAGTTTTCCTTGTAGAGGTCATTACATCTTTTGTTAGGTTTACACCTAGGTATTTGATTTTGTTTGAGGCTATTGTAAATGGAATTGTTTTCATACATTCTTTTTCCGTTTGCTCATTGTTAGTGTATAGAAATGCTAATGATTTTTCTATGTTGATTTTATATCCTGCTACCTTGCTATAGCTATTGATGATGTCTAGAAGCTTCTGAGTAGAGGTTTTTGGGTCTTTAAGGTATAGGATCATGTCATCTGCAAATAGGGATATTTTGACAGTTTCTTTACCTATTTGTATTCCTTTTATTTCTTCTTCTTGCCTAATTGCTCTGGCTAGGAATTCCAGTACTATGTTGAATAGGAGTGGAGATAGTGGGCATCCTTGTCTGGTTCCTGATTTTAGAGGGAATGGTTTTAATTTTTCTCCATTAAGTAGTCTTTAAAAGTTGAAAAGTGTATAAGAACATTAGGAGGTATGGTGGTGCACTTCTGTAAACCTACCAGTTAAGAGGCTGAGATAGGAGCATTGCAAGTTTGAGGCCAGCCTGAACTACGTAGTGAGTTCCAGACTAGCCTGGGTTACATAGTGAGACCCTGTTTAAAAAAAAAAAAAAAAGAGGAAAAGGCACAAAGACAAATTATAGTATTTGAACTAATTTTTATCATTTCTGGTGTTCTTCATTCTTTTCTGCAGGACTGGATTGCATTTTATATAATTTCTCTTTAGCCTGAAGAACTCCTTCATCATTTCATATAGGACAGCTCTCCTGGTGAGGAATGCTCTCAGGTTTTGTTAATCTACAGGTAGCTTTATATTCATTCATGGAAGCATTTTGCTGGGTGTAGAATTCTGGATTGAACCCATCTCGTCCAGTGCTTTGAAGACGTTCCTTTTGCTTCCAGACTCCAGCTGTTAATAAGCTTGTTCTCCCCTGTGTGTGATATGTTGTTTCTCTCTTGCTGATTTCAGTATTTCCTTGTTATGTTTGGTATTCAGCCTTTTGACTATGATGACCTTGAGGTCAGCTTCATTGCATTTATTTTGCTTGATCTTTGATTAACATTTTGTAATTGTACATTTCTGTCCATCAAGACTGCAATATTTGGGCCACTCTTTTCCAGGTTTTTTCCCTGCCCCATTCTCTTTCTTGCTTCTTCTTTTATTCTAATTAAATATGTGTTACACTGTTTCACATAATCTAAGAACTCTCCAAGGCTTTGTTCATTCTTTAAAATTCTTTCTTCCTGTGTTCTTTCCCGTGGGTGCTTTCTTTGCTTCAGGTTTACTTCAGTCTTTCCCCTCTTGTGTCCTTTCAGCTGCCAAATCCATCCAGTGAACTTTCTTATGTAGGAAATCGTAATTTTTAGTTCTAGAATTTCCATTTGGTTCATTTTAGAATTGTTCCTAGTCTGCTGAGCTTTCTCATTTCTTTATGGAAATTTTCATTCATTGAAAAATGAATGACTTATTTAGGACAGTCATAATATCTGTTTTAAATCCCTCATCTATAAGTCCTGGGATTTTGTTCCCTTTGGAGTTAGACTCCAGCTTCTTTTCTTGTCCTTTAAGAATGCTTGCCATTTCTTCATTCTTGGTAGTTTTGAATTGCACCCTGGATATGTGAATGTTAAGCCGTAGAGAGTCAGTATCCTGTTTCTTTTCTCTGATGAGCGTTGTTTCCTTGGTTTTAATAAAGACTTTTCTTATCTGGACTTGAATTGCAAACTACTTCCAGGTCAGCAGCTCCCCTCAGTTCTGATTTTTTTGTTTTGGCTGGAGTACTTGAGTCTGTTCTCTGTGTGTGTGTGTGTGTGTGTGTGTGTGTGTGTGTGTGCACGTGACTTCACAGATGTGTCAGAGATGGGAGCAGACAGGACTTGGGAACCCCCTCTTGCTTTTTTTCCTTCTGGGGTTCCCCCAGTCTCTTCAGCATTTAGTCTCCAGATTCACATTTTTGGTTTTGTTGGACAAAAAGACCTTAGAGTTCCCCACACGGGCCCTCCTCACCACGGTACTCCTACTGATCCCCAGGCTAAATGCCATGGAAAAAGGGAATTCCCTTGTGTAGTTTTCTGTCTTCTTCCACTAAGTGAATGTGAACTCATCTCCACTCCTGAGTGTGAGCTGCAACACAGTCTGAGCCAGGTCTCCACCAAAGTCTGTATGTTTCTGTTCACTTTCCAGTACTTTCACATTGTTGTTTTCTATATTACTTCTGGACTTATAATTGCTTTCTATATGGGGGTAGGGAGTCTCCTGGGGATAGTAGGTTTCAGTAGGTTAAGGCCTCTCATGCCTGGAAACTGAAGTGACTCCATGATGCTTCCATCTCAGTTGGGAGAGGCAGAGAATAAACAAGCCAAGGAGACAATTGTAGCTTGTTGTACATGCTGTGAAGCAAGTAAGGCCAGTGAGCTAGAAAGTAACCACTTTAGGTAAGGTGTTTGGAAAGGCTTTCTAAAGAACTCTACTTTGACTTGAGACTTAGAAGAAGAATTTGGTCATGCAAAGAGCTGGCAGAAAAATGTTCCAAGCAAAGGCAACAGCAGATTCAAATACCTCAAGGACAGGGAGGGGCGAGTCTGGCTGGAGAGGGGAGTGAAGAGAAGAACCGTCTGCAATGAGATGGAGAGGTGAGGAGGGTCCTGTAGAGCTTTGTGGAGCCAGATGAGGACTTGGAATTGTGGTTCTGGATATGCAAAGGTGGCCACTGTAGCTGTGAGCATATGCTTACCAAGTAGATTTGATCACTAAAGCTTTGTCCTTCAGAGTCTCAAAGGATGGGTAGTGTGGCTTTATAACTATATGACCCACCTGTCAGTTAGCATTGTTGGAATAAAAGCTGGAAGACCAGGCAGAATGGATTTCTGCAATATGGGGAAGTTGAAGTAGACAAATTCAAACACTACTTCCACTTCTCAGGTTCTCTGAAGTCATGGAAAAGGAAATAAGCCAACCTACCTGTAGAAAACATGATGTCAGTTGAGACCACAGTCTCAGCTTGAGAGCACGGACGGGAGAATGAGATGACTCTAGTAGAACAGAGCTGAAGTTCTGGGTAGCAAACAATTTCCCATGATTCTGTGTACAGGCAGTCTTGTTTGGTTTGTAAATGGTATTATGTTCAGGCAGCATGCTAGCATGTGTTTATAGATCTGTTTGCTCTGGGAATGTTTAAAACTTATGTGACCCTTCCCTTTGGTGTAGATGACAGCGCGTCTGCCGCAAGCAGCATGGAGGTATCAGACCGCATTGCCTCTTTGGAACAGCGCGTCCAGATGCAGGAAGATGACATCCAACTGCTCAAGTCTGCGCTGGCTGACGTGGTGCGGCGGCTGAACATCACTGAGGAGCAGCAGGCCGTGCTTAATAGGAAAGGACCTACCAAAGGTGGGCATTGTGCAGGGTCAAGGACAAGCCAGTCTCCTCAAAGATTTGTGCTCTCAACAATGCACTACACCTTAATATTGACACAGAATCACAATAAAACAATCTTAGCCCTGCCAAAGCAGTAACACAAAATGTGGTGATTGTTTTTGGTCTGATGTTGGTGAATGTGCTGCCCAGGGTGTGTACATTTGTTGGTTATCATTAAACGCTCTTTGAGACAAGATGAGGGCTATCCAGACAGACCCCGAGAGCTGTGTTGATCAAGATTCTCTGGCAGAAAGAACCATGGTGCTTCAGGCCCCCTATGGAAGCTGCACCACTACCAAACCCGGCTGATAATGCTCATCTTCTCCTGTGTCCTCTGTGTACACTGTCACTGAGCTCAGCATAGCACACAGCAGCTCAGGTGTCACAAGTGAGGTCCTCAGCCAGTCTGGACACGGAGGGGCAGCCCTTCCTTTGAGGAGCTCTGAGTCCTGAAGGTAGAGCTAACTTGCCCCTCCTGGCTGACAAGCTGCTCCTCTTTTTGAGGCCACAGAGATCTGTACCAAAGGATTTCTAGTAAATTTAAGCCATCGTTTTATGCCCCCAGGGCTCCTGGGAATGATACATAAAAAAGCAATACTCGTGCTAAGTAATTTTATACTGACTCTCTTCTTAAAATTTTGGAAATCAAACACCTTATAAAAGTCCCCCCATCACACACACATTAATCAGGAGTGTGATGTCTGCATTTGTGTGGAATTGCTCATCTTTTACCAGGAACGTTTGTCTGTGTGCTGTCTCATCTCGGCCGCAAAATTCCTCTGGTTAAAACATTTTGAGATTGCAGCATGTAGATGTCCCTTTTTGTTTGGATTTTCCTTGGAGTCAGGAGAAGACTGTCAAACACTGCACGTTCAGTTCTTTCTCAAGTGCTCGGCTGTATTTTCACACATCTGTGGGAAGAAACCTATTTCTTTGTCCTTTTGGGTAGTCATGAGCAGCTCCGTGTGAGATACACATGCGTGGCCAATGTCTCTATTTTGAATAATCCTTTTAAGTAATCTTTTTCTCCTTTTAAATTGCAAAGTGATTAGGGCTTTTTAAATAGAAACCAGGTCATTTTAGGTATTCTTGACCTACTCAGCTTTCCAAAAATAAATCTGATGACTACTGTATCCCAAGGGGTGCATTTGAAGTGTCTGGCTTACATGAAGCTTCAGACTTCTAAAGTGGGGAAAATGGTATAAAGGGTTTGTCTCAGGTTTTCGTGTCTTGATTATTAGTGAAATTTGATTTCTATAAAACTTCTAAGAGAAATGACTTTTTCATGGCTTTCTGATATTTCGTTTTGAACTTTTTTCATAAGTGAAAATGAATTAAGACATGGACGCCTGAACATCATCACAAGAAGTAGAAGGAAGACCCCAAGAAAGTGAACAAGGGGTGTGGTAGCCCCCCTCCCCTTGCCAGTTGGAGCAGCCATGCTTCTCCCTCTCCATGCAGCTGATTGGGGTGGCTGTTCTACACCGGAAGCTCTGAGTGCTGTGGCTGTGAAGTTTAGAGAGCCACCCTCAGTCTGGACAGCTGACAGACACTCTGTAGTTGTGGTTTAGGAACACCTCCTTTAGGTTTTAAGAGGCCACATCATTATAGGTTCAGTAATGGGCAGAGGAGAAGTGTTTCAGATTCCAGATTTATTTTTTTTAGATTTTGGAATATTTGTGTATACATAACAAAATATCTTGGGGATGAGGTCCAAAATTCATTTATTTTCATATATACCTTTTACACATACCCTGAAGGTAACTGTTACTGTAAGAAATACTGAGATAATTCATAAAAGAGAAAAGGTTTATTTTGGCTACCATTTTGGAGGTTTCCATCCACTATTGGTTTGTCAGTGTTGCCTTGGGTCCATGGTAAAGCAGCACACCATGGCAGCCGCTCACAGCAAATCTGCTTACCTCATACCTGGTGCTGGGCTCCACTCCTCCCTACAAGGGCATGTCTCCAATGACCGGCCTCACCTCCACCATTTAGGGGTCACCTCTTAAATTTCCACTATCTCCCAATAGCACCAAGCTGGGCCTTTGTGGGGATAGTCCATATCCAAACAATACTAGTAATTTTAATATGGTATTTTTGTATGCCTGTAGCCTGTCATGCAAAGTCAGGTATGGAATTTTCTATATAGTATCATGTCAGTTCTCAAAAAGTTTCAGATTCTGGAGCATCATACATTTTCGATAAGGATGCATAACCTGTAT
The DNA here is from genome assembly GCF_047511655.1 of Castor canadensis. Classification (NCBI taxonomy): domain Eukaryota; kingdom Metazoa; phylum Chordata; class Mammalia; order Rodentia; family Castoridae; genus Castor; species Castor canadensis. The sequence goes on along the minus strand of NC_133388.1, from coordinate 10,381,607 downwards.
TGTTAGTATCATTTATAATAGTTTAGCTTTCTGTTCTGATACAGATTTGATACCTGGCATTCTAATTTTTAAATATTAAGTGATCCCCTTCTGGTGTTACTTGTAGAAGCTTAGGGCTCAGTGTTTGGGCCATCAGGTGTACATCTTTGTGCTGTTAACATCAGGGATGGTTGTGCTGCAAAAGGCAGGCTGTCTTAGAGCACAGTGAGCATTCAGAGTGTTCGTTAGTGCCTGACAAGTGTCCTTCTTTGTGCTGTGACTGTTCCTGTTCATTAGACTGCAGTCAACATTCACTAGCTTCAGTATTTCCCTTGAGCCCATAGATATTAATTTGGATCAAATGAACAACTTGTCTCTCAGATATACTCAACTGAAGAATTTGTCACTGGATATTTGTACTAAAACCAAGTCAAAGCATTTTATTGGTTAACAGGAAATTGTCCTGATATTTGCAGAGAAAGGAAACATTAGTTAACAGGAACTTGTTCTGCTGTCTGTAGAAAATGGGAATTGAGAGCATCATTTCTAGTCTGATCTCACGATGGATATCCAGCAACCTCCTCTCCTAATCACTTTGCTTTACAGTTGTTCCAAATACCCACAAACTGCTGGCATACTTCATACCAGAAACTGAGATGCCGGCCACAGAATGGGCCCAGGTTCCAGTCATAGCAATAGCTGTGTTCTCTGTCCCTTTACAAAGACCACAAGAACAGAAGATGAAGCCACATTTTCAGGGATCACTGGATTCAGGGAATGTGGGATTTGTGCTAAAAAGATTCCTTCCAAAGAGAGACCACTATATTTGGCAGTTGCTGTGAGCACATCTCCATGAATGGCCGGCCATCTTTGCACTGTGTCATAGCATCTACTTTAGGATGGTCAGGAACCAAGAATGACAAGTCATGCTGGTTCAAGGAACTGATGGCGGGAAGGTTTGAAGTGCCGATGGTTACAGGCTGCAGTGTATCATGAAATACACACCTACTCATTGGGAGAGGTGTAATGAAAATCTTCTGAAAAAAACCACTAAAAAATAAAGTTGAATTTGACCCACAGGGGTTGGTCCTAGTTGAATAGCTTTGACCTATGGGGACAAATCATTCCATTGATTCAATAATTCCTTCCCACCACAGTACTTCACTTACTTGAAGAAAGGTATTGCTGACTTCTAAGCTTTGACCACTTCATCATTCTTTGTGCAACTTAACTAGTATGACATTGAGCACCATGGTCTCTGGAAAATGATTCACCAACAGACTGAGTTCAGAGCTGCCTGAGACAGCAGAAAGATGCTGGCCACCCAGTGATGTGCTTCACCACTGGACACATGGGCCACTTAGAGGAAAGGGTGTCCCACGCTCTTCTTTTCTGGACATCAAGTTCTTGGCCCTGAGATTGGCCCACGTGCACTCGTTTTCCAGCTCTTCCTGGTGGATACTGCCCTGGGTCTTAGGGTTTACTGAGTATCTGTGTAAGCTCCCAGGCCTTTCTCCTTTGCCTTTAGCAGTTGTTTAAGATAGGAAGGACCAATTGCCATGTCACACATCTTAACTGTACAGAACAAACCTCAACCCGCAAAGCTAGCTTTGCTCATGTTCCATTTACTTTCGGATGGAACTTTTTGGCATGTTTCAGTTTTGCTGAGTGTAGGTTCTGGTACACTGGAGGAAAGAGAATCAAATCATTCATGGAGGCATATACTCTTCAAATTCCTGCTAATATTAAAGTTTCTCAGAGCTGTGATTGGACCAGGGCCATACTCAGTGGTAGCAGAATGCAGTAAACAGACCTCCTTTGGTGTTGCTGTTGTGAGTGTAAACAGAAAAATTCCTGCTGAATGAAGGAGTTCATTACAACATTGTACACAATGGAGACAAATTGGATGGAAAACAACAGGGGAACAAGCAAGTGGGGCATGGCCAGAAAATTATGGTAATTACGTATGATTAAATCCTGTGTAGTCCTTAAAAACGTTTGTGTTGCAGCTGGGTGTAGCGGCTCATGCCTGTAATCCCAGAACTTGGGAGGCTGGGCAGGAGGATCATTTGTTCAAGACCAGCCTGGGTCTTGAACATAGCGAGACCCTGCATGGAAAACAGAAAAAAGTTTGTGTTAATGTCAACAAGAAGGAAAATGTTTATGTGTTACATTGAGTCAAAAGCAGGACATAAAACTGTATAGATCATGTTCTTTGAGCTACAAAGAAGAAATTGATACAAAGAAGACTAGAATGAAATATACCAAAAGTTAACAGTAGAATTTTTTTCTGAGTAGGGATCACAGTTTTTTCTTTTTTATACTTTTAGTTTGATTCCAAATCTTCTCTGTTGTATATTCCTTAGTAAAAATCATTTCTTTCTTACTATTGAATCTGAGGTCAGCAGCAAGGCTTGTGGTGAGTGTCAGGAGACCAGAGGTCATTCACATGTGTCCCAGGAAGACGGGGAGCATGGCTGGGAGGTCGCTGAGTAACAGGTCCACTGGGTGCACGCACAGCGGATTTCCATTCCAGGGCCAGAAGCTTGCATGTAAAATGTGGATTGAAATACAGCCACTGGCCCATGGAGCTGGGCTACCTATTTAGTCACACAGCAACCAGCTACTAGGTCATGTTTCTTTTTCAAAATTTTGCTTGTTTGCTCAGATTGCACTTAAGCAGTTTGTCTTTTTTAAATACCTTAATGGACCCTTTGTAAACTTTTTTATTGGTTCTATCAACTAGTGGGTTCATTAATTAATTATATTAGTATAAACAATGTTTATATATGTATTCATAATTATATAAATATAGAGAATAACTATATAGAGAGAATTATGTTAATTTTACAAAGATAATTGTATTAAAAGCTCCGTTAACTAATATGTCAGAGACTTACTAAATACAACCCAAAAGGCTTCTGTTGAAAAGACGTTTAAGCCAGTCAGCCCTGCCATTTCTAGACTCTGAAGCCCTCTGGCCTCGGCTCTCTACCCCCACAGCCACTGTCACCAGATAACTAAGGATAATCTGTGAGGAGCTTGACCTAGCTTGCACTAACCCTGATCTCACAGCAGCACTTGTAGCCTCCATCTGTCACATCCACTTCCCAGTTGGCTAAGTGCTGGGTTTGATGATAGGCACTCTGAACATCCCAGCACCTCTCGCCTCTCCGCAGCTGCCTGTTACAGGCACCATTACCTGCTTCACAGATTAGAAGGCAGGCCCCAGGAGGCTGGGTGATCTGCCCCAGGTTCCACAGCTGCCTGGGACAAACCTGGGACAGGACCTTGGGGCCTGGCTGAGCTATTTCTGCCACCCACCTGCTTCCCTGAGCATGTCCCCTAGCAGTGTTACTTAAGTTAGCATTATTTAAAGAAATGAATTGCTGTATGACTTGAAATAAGCTTTTTCCAAGGTTTAATTGGATTTGCAAAGTATTCCAAATACAATAGGTCACATTCAGCACATCCTTGTATAGAGGACTATGCTATGATCTCTTCTTAGATTCTGTTTGATAGAAATTTAACAAATTAAAAATTATAAGGTCTTTGCCTTCAGTGAAATTAGTGAATAATTATAACTTAGTTCTTTATTCTGGTAAACTAGAATTAAGGAGAAAATGGCCTTTTTTTTTTCTCTTACTCTTGTCTACTACACATTCTCCCTATCTTTCTCCTTAAATGCTGGTGAATTACAGGGGAAAAGAAAACTTTACTCTTTTGCTCTGTTAGAGTTTCTTTTGCTTTTCTTGTTAATCACCCTCCTCGGTTTAGATAGGTATTCTGTAGTGATTTATGGAAAAAGTTTAGTAGATGTTTTCAGCTTTTCAGAGGTAAAGATTGTTTTTAAATTTAGCCATATGAAAATGTTCAAATGTATACCTGCCTTAATCATTCATCAATACATGGCCAGTTCTTTATTCCTTACTCCCCATTCTTCTTCACCCTGTATTAGATCACTTTAAAACAAATCCATGACATTGTGTAATTTTTTCCGTAGTGTGTACTTCTTAGATAAAGGGCTCTTTTTAAAGAATAGAATGCCATCATTATGCTTAAAATTGATGACTTCTTATCATCTAAAAACAAGTCAGCATTCAGATATCCTTAATTGTCTAACAAATCAATTTTAATTGCAGTTTTGTTGAGAAATAATTCACATCCTAAAATTCACCCTTTTAAAGTCTACAGTTCATTGGTTTTTAATACATTACCAATATTGTAAACTCATTACCGCTAGCTAATTTCAGAAACTTGTCATCATCCAAAAAGAAATCCCATCCCTGTTAGCTGTCATTTCTGGTGGCTTCCCCCTCCCCCTCAGCCATTGGCAACCACTAATCTGTGTCTGCGGATTTGCTGGCCTGCAGGTTCTCTGTAAACTGACTCACGCAATCTAGTCTCTCACCACTGCCGTCTCTCGCTAGCATAGCATTTTCCAAAGGCACCCATGTTGTAGCATGCATAGTTCCTTTGTATTGCCGGATGGTAATCCGATACATGTGACACTGTGGTCATTCATTCATCATTGCTGGGCAGTTAGGTTGCTACGAAATTGCTTTATGAGCTCAGTTGTTTAATGTGTTCCCCTACCTCTTTCCATTATGTTGAATTCTCAATGTTACAGAATTCTTGCACCACTGAACCCATGCCTTAGGAGTCAAATTAAAAACATGGTACCATGGACAGCCTTATCTGCCTGCGGAACAATATATTAAAACTCATATGCATTTTGATTTGTTTGTGGTTTTTTTCTTTTTTTTTTTCTTCATAAGTGCATACAATGTTTGAGTCATTTCTCCCCCCTCCCCCCAACTCCTCCCTTACAACCTATCCCGCCCCCTCCCTCTCCCCCCGCCATACCCGGCAGAAACTATTTTACCCTTATCTCTAATTTTGTTCAAGAGAGACTATAAGCAATAATGGGAAGGAACAAGGGTTTTTGCTAGTTGAGATAAGGATAGCTATACAGGGAGTTGACTCGCATTGATTTCCTGTGCATGTGTGTTACCTTCTAGGTTAATTCTTGATCTAACCTTTTCTCTAGCTCCTGGTCCCCTTTTCCTATTGGCCTCAGTTGCTTTAAAGTATCTGCTTTAGTTTCTCTGCGTTGAGGGCAACAAATGCTAGCTAGTTTTTGAAGTGTCTTACCTATCCTCATATCTCCCTTGTGTGCTCTCACTTTATCATGTGATCAAAGTTCAGTCCCCTTGTTGTGTTTGCCCTTGATCTAATGTCTGCATATGAGGGAGAGCATATGATTTTTGGTCCTTTGGGCCAGGCTAACCTCACTCAGAATGATGTTCTCCAATTCCATCCATTTACCAGCGAATGATAACATTTCGTTCTTCTTCATGGCTGCATAAAATTCCATTGTGTATAAATACCACATTTTCTTGATCCATTTGTCAGTGATGGGGCATCTTGGCTGTTTCCATAACTTGGCTATTGTGAATAGTGCTGCAATAAACATGGGTGTGCAGGTGCCTCTGGAATAATCTGTGTCACATTCTTTTGGTTATATCCCCAAGAGTAGTATTGCTGGATCAAATGGTAGATCAACATTTAGCTTTTTAAAAGTAGCCTCCAATTTTTTTCCAGAGTGGTTGTGCTAGTTTACATTCCCACCAGCAATGTAAGAGGGTTCCTTTATCCCCACATCCTCGCCAACACCTGTTATTAGTGGTGTTGCTAATGATGGCTATTCTAACAGGGGTGAGGTGGAATCTTAGTGTGGTTTTAATTTGCATTTCCTTTATTGCTAGAGATGGTGAGCATTTTTTCATGTGTTTTTTGGCCATTTGGATTTCTTCTTTTGAGAAAGTTCTGTTTAGTTAGCTTGCCCATTTCTTTATTGGTTCATTAATTTTGGAAGAATTTAGTTTTTTAAGTTCCCTATATATTCTGGTTATCAGTCCTTTGTCTGATGTATAGCTGGCAAATATTTTCTCCTACTCTGTGGGTGTTCTCTTCAGTTTAGAGACCATTTCTTTTGTTGAGCAGAAGCTTTTTAGTTTTATGAAGTCCCATTTATCTATGCTATGTCTTGGTTGTTGTGCTGCTGGGGTTCCATTGAGAGAAAGTTCTTACCTATACCAATTAATTCCAGAGTATTTCCTACTCTTTCCTGCATCAACTTTAGAGTTTGTGGTCTGATATTAAGATCCTTGATCCATTTTGAGTTAATCTTGGTATAGGGTGATATACATGGATCTAGTTTCAGTTTTTTGCAGACTGCTAACCAGTTTTCCCAGCAGTTTTTGTTGAAGAGGCTGTCTTTTCTCCATTATATTTTTAGCTCTTTTGTCAAAGACAAGTTGGTTATAGTTGTGTGGCTTCATATCTGGTCCTCTATTCTGTTCCACTGGTCTTCATGTCTGTTTTTGTGCCAGTACCACCCCTGCATCCCTGGGATGAAGCCTACCTGGTCGTGGTGAATAATCTTTTTGATGTGTTGCTGAATTCGGTTTGCCATTATTTTGTTGAGGATTTTTGCGTCAATGTTCATTAAGGAGATTGGCCTATAGTTCTGCTTTTTGGAGGTGTCTTTGCCTGGTTTTGGGATAAGTGTAATACTGGCTTCATAAAATGTGTTTGGCAGTTTTCCTTCCCTTTCTATTTCGTGGAACAGTTTAAGGAGGGTTGGTATCCGTTCTTCTTTAAAGGTCTGATAGAATTCAGCAGAGAATCCATCAGGTCCTGGACTTTTCTTTTTGGGGAGACTCTTGATTGCTGCTTCAATTTCATTTTGTGTTATAGATCTATTCAGGTGATTAATTTCCTCTTGGTTCATTTTGGATGGTCATATGTATCTAGAAATCTGTCCATTTCTTTAAGATTTTCAAATTTATTTGAATATAGTTTCTCTAAGTAGTCTCTGATGATTTCCTGGACTTCCATGGTGTTTGTTGTTATCTCCCCTTTTGCATTCCTGATTCTACTAATTTGGGTTTTTTTCTCTCCTCATTTTAGTCAGGTCTGCCAGGGGTCTATCGATCTTGTTTATTTTTTCAAAGATCCAACTTTTTGTTTCATTAATTCTTTGTATGGTTTTTTTGGTTTCTATTTTGTTGATTTCAGCTCTTATTTTTATTATTTCTCTGCTTCTATTTTTTTCAGGATTTGCTTGTTCTTGTTTTTCTAGGAGTTTGAGATGTATCATTAGGTAATTGATTTGGGATCTTTCAGTCTTTTTAATATATGCACTCATGGCTATAAACTTTCCTCTCAGGACTACCTTTGCTGTGTCCCATAGGTTCTGGTAGGTTGTGTTTTCATTTTCATTGACTTCCAGGAACTTTTTAATTTCCTCTTTTATTTCATCAATGACCCATGTTCATTAAGTAATGAGTTATTCAGTTCCAGCTGTTTGCATGTTTTTTGTCTTTACTTTTGTTGTTGATTTCTAGTTTTATTGCATTGTGATTAGATAGTATGCATGGTATAATTTCTATTTTCTTATATTTGCTGAGGCTTGCTTTGTGCCCTAGGATATGATCTATTTTGGAGAAAGTTCCATGGGCTGCTGAGAAGAATGTATATTGTGTAGAAGTTGGATGAAATGTTCTGTAGACATCAAGTAGGTCCATTTGATCTTATATATTTTAGATCTTGGATTTCTTTATTGAGTTTTTGTTTGGATGACCTATCTATTGATGATAATGGAGTGTTAAAGTCTCCCACAACCACTGTTTGGCGTTTATATATGCTTTTAGGTCTTTCAGGGTATGTTTGATGAAATTGGGTGCGTTGACATTGGGTGCATACAGGTTGATAATTGTTATTTCCTTTTGGTCTATTTCCCCTTTTATTAGTATGGAATGTCCTTCTTTATCTCATTTGATCAATGTAGGTTTGAAGTCTACTTTGTCAGAGATAAGTATTGCTACTCCTGCCTGTTTTCGGGGGCCATTGGCTTGGTAAGTCTTCTTCCAGCCTTTTATCCTAAACCTATGCTTATTTCTGTTGGTGAGATGGGTCTCCTGTAAGCAACAAATTGTTGGATCTTACTTTTTAATCCATTTCGTCAAGCGGTGCCTTTTGATGGGGGAATTAAGTCTGTTAACATTTAGCGTTAGTACTGATAGGTATGTGGTGATTCCTGTCATTTAGTTGTCTTAGTTGTGTGAAGGTTTGATTGTGTGTACCTAAGTTGAGGTTACTCTCTACTTTCTTGCTTTTTCTTTTCCTGTAGTTTGGTGCTGCCTGTCTTTTCATGGTTAAGTTGGGTGTCACTTTCTATGTGCAGAATCCCTTGAAGAATCCTTTGTAGTGGTGGCTTTGTGGTCACATATTGTTTTAGTTTCTGCTTATCATGGAAGACTTTTATTGGTCCATCTATTTTGAATGATAGTTTTGCTGGGTAGAGTATCCTGGGATTGAAGTTATTTTCATTCGGTGCCCGGAAGATCTCACCCCACGCTCTTCTTGCTTTTAATGTTTCTGTTGAGAAGTCTGCTGTGATTTTGATGGGTTTACCTTTGTATGTTAGTTGTTTTTTTCTCTCTTACAGCCTTCAATATTCTTTCCCGAGTTTCTGAACTTGTTGTTTCAATGATGATATGCCGTGGGGTAGTTCTATTTTGATCTGGTCTGTTTGGTGTTCTGGAGGCCTCTTGCATCTGTATGGGAATAGCTTTCTCTAGATTTGGGAAATTTTCCGTTATTATTTTGTTAAATATATTACACATTCCCTTCGCTTGCACCTCTTCTCCTTCTTCGATGCCCATGATTCTCAAGTTTGGTCTTTTGATGGAGTCGGTGAGTTCTTGCATTTTCTTTTCACAGGTCTTGAGTTATTTAATTGATAGTTCTTCAGTTTTTCCTTTAATTACCATTTCATCTTCAAGTTCTGAGATTCTGTCTTCTGTTTGTTCTATTCTGCTGGATTGGCCTTCCGTTTTGTTTTGTAGTTCTGTTTCGTTCTTTTTTCTGAGGTTTTCCATATCCTGGCTCTTTTCTTCTTTAATGTTGTCTGTTTTTGTCCTGAGTTCTTTTATCTGTTTATTCATCGTGTTCTCTCTTTCACTTTGGTGTTTATACAGTGCTTCTATGGTGTCCTTTATTTCTTTTTTTGTTTTTTCAAATTCTCTATTTTTGTTGTCTTGGAATTTCTTGAGTGTCTCCTGTACATTTTGGTTGACCCTATCCAGTATCATCTGTATAAAATTCTCATTGAGTACTTGTAGTATGTCTTCTTTTAAATTATTCTTGTGGGCTTCATTGGGTCCTTTGGCATAGTTTATCTTCATTTTGTTGGAGTCTGGATCTGAGTACCTGTTTTCTTCATTCCCCTCTGGTTCCTGTACTAATTTTTTGCTGTGGGGAAACTGGTTTCCCTGTTTTTTCTGTCTTCCCGTCATTGTCTTTGGTGTTGTTACTAAGGGATTGTGGTGTGGCTCAAGGGGTAGAGTGCCTGCCTGGTGTTGTTACTGTCCCTGTACTGGTCTGCATCTTCCCAAGCCGTCTGGGCGCTGGCGACTGGCGGCCCGGGGGCCCTCCTGGTTTCTCCATTTAACGTGAAGTGGAGATTCTCTGCGCCAGCTGGAGGTGTGGAAGGGTCAAAGTTATGCCTTTTCTCAGTGATTATGCCTGCAAAATGTGTCTCCAGTGTCTCTCCAAGATTTCACTATAGGAGGCTCACTTTCTGCTTCCTCCCTCTAGCCGCCATCTTGGAATCGTCTCTCAGGTTTGGTCTTTTGATGAAGTCGATGAATTCTTGCATTTTCTTTTCACAGGTCTTGAGTTGTTTAACTAATAGTTCTTCGGTTTTTCCTTTAATTACCATTTCATCTTTGAGTTCTGAGATTCTGTCTTCTGTTTGTTCTATTGTGCTGGATTGGCCTTCCATTTTGTTTTGCAATTCTGTTTCATTCTTTTTTCTGAGGTTTTCCATATCCTGGGTCGTTTCCTCTTTAATGTTGTCTATTTTGTCCTGAGTTCATTTATCTCTTTATTAGTTGTGTTCTTTGTTTCACTTTGGTGTTTATACAGTGCTTCTATGGTTTCCTTTATTTCTTCTTATGCTTTTTCAAGTTCTCTGTTTTTGTTTTCTTGGAATTTCTTGAGTGTCTCCTGTACATTTTGGTTGACCCTATCCAGTATCATCTCTACAAAATTCTCATTGAGTACCTGTCGTATGTCTTCTTTTAAATTATTTTTGTGGGCTTCATTGGGTTCTTTGGCATAGTTTATCTTCATTTTGTTGGAGTCTGGATCTGAGTATCTGTTTTCTTCATTTCCCTCTGGTTCCTGTACTAATATTTTGCTGTGGGGAAACTGGTTTCCCTGGTTTTTTTTGTCTTCCCGTCATTGCCTTTGTTGTTGTTATTGTTCCTGTACTGTGTGCAATTAAGTATTTTCTAGCTTGTAATATTAGCACTTGTGGTGCGCATCTTCCCAAGCCATCTGGGCATTGGCATCTGGCAGCGGTGCAGGGGCCCTCCTGGTTTCTCCATTTAACATGAAGTAGAGATGCTCTGCACAGGCTGGAGGTATGGAGGAGTCAAAGTTTTGCCCTTCTCGGTGGTTTTTCCTGTAAGGTGTATCTCCAGTGTCTCTCCAAGATTTTACTTTAGGAAGCATGCTTTCTGCTTCCTCCCTCTAGCCTCCATCTTGGAATTCCTCTGTATTTACCGTGAACGTGTTTGTGTGCAAGTGAGCAAGGAGCTGAAGCTGACATGTGAAGCAATCTCATATGCATTTTGATTTGTTTTAGCAGTACTGGGATTTGAACTCAGGGCCTCACCTCATGCTTGCTAGGCAGGTGCTGTACCAGTTGAGCCATTCTGCTAGTCCATTTTGATAATTTTTAAATCTCTTAAAAATGGTGTTAGTCTGGAGGCATGGTTCAAGCTATAGAGCACCTGCCTTGCAAGCACAAAGTTCTGAGTTCAAATTCTAGTTCTGCCAAAAAATATAATAAAAAATACTTTTTAAAATGGTGTTAGCTGGGTGCCAGTGACTCATGCCGATAATCCTAGGTACATGGGAGGCTGATTCTGGGAAGATTGTGGTTTGAGGGCATCCCAAGCAGGTAGTTCAAAAGACCCCATCTCAAACAATTGCCTATCATCCAGCCTCACAAGTGGCTGAGATCAGTTGGATTTGATCTAGGTCATCAGTTGAACCTGATGTTCCAGGTCATTCCTGGCAAAAGTTTGTGAGACCCCCATCTCAATGGAAAAAAAAAAGCTGGGCATGGTGGCTCACACCTGTCATCCCAACTAGTACAGGAAGTTTTAATTAGGAGGCCTGCAGTCCAGACCACCCTGAGAAAAAGTGAGATCCTATCTCAAAAATAACCAGAGCAAAAAGGGCTGGAGCTGTGGTAAAGTATCTACCTCATAAGCATGAAGTCCTGAGTCCAAATCCCTAAGTTCAAACCCCAGTACTACCAAAACAAAACAAATAAAGGCATAGCAAGAGTTGAGTTTTTTGTCTGCTGTGGATTTTCAGATTTCTTGCACGGTAGATACTAGGCAGCATCCTACGTTGTCCTGTGCTCATTCTCCTCTGGGGTGTGTCCTGGAGGCATGGCAGCATGGGGGGATCTTCTCTCCTTTTACATCTCACATTGCTCTGTGTGAGGTTGGGCTCTTTGCTCATCTAATCCCTGTATGGTCTTTCCTTTCACAAATACATGCTACAGTGTGCAGCCCTGTGAGTAGTGCATTTTGTATTTTGCCAGGATATCTTGAGGATAGAGGTGGGGTTGTTGGACCAGAGGACAAATGCAAGCTCAGCATGGTGGTGCATGCCTGTAATCCAAGCCCTTGGGAGACTGAGGCAGGAGGATTAAAAATTTGATGTCAACCTGGGCAACATAGTGAGTTCCAGGCCAGCCTGGGCTACATAGCAAGACCCTGTCGCAAACAAAAAAATAACAACAAAAAAAGAGAAAGAGAGGACAAACACATCTATAATTTTGGTAGATGTTGGTGATGGTGGTGATATGAGTCTTCCCTAGCACTTAGGCAATTGTCTATCTTGTCTTACAGTTGTACAAAAGTAGGTTTTCTTCTCCAGTTCCAAATGTGAATGTCTTTTCAATTTCAAAGTAGATAATTAAGAATTCTTGATACTTAATGGTCAGACATGCTAAATTACACTTCAGATTTCCACTTGATTACATACATAAACAATCGTATTTTGCATCGGGCCAAAAGCTCACAAAACCGCATCTCAACTAATGGCTGGACATGGTGGCACATGCCTGTCACCTCAACTATGTGGAAAGCATAGGTAGGAGGATCACTGTCTAGCTCAGCCCAGGTAGAAAGCAAGACCGTGTCTCAAAAATAACCAATACAATCTGTTGAAATGATTCCAAGAATGGGGGGAGGGTGCATAAAGGAGAATGATGGAGGGGATGAATTCAACTATGATATATTGTAAGAACTTTTGTAAATGTCGCAATGTCCCCCCAGCACAACAATAATAAATAAATAAATATAAAAGATAAAAATGTATCAAAAATATCTAGTGTAAAAAGGACTGGGGGGTGGCTCAAGTGGCAGTGCACTTGCCAAGCAAGAATGAGGCCAAGTTCAACCCCAGTACCACCAAAATGAAAGAAAGATGAAAGAAAATATTTCACTTGTGGCTTAATTGTGGATGTTTTTCTTCCTGAGATTCTGAATATACCTTGGCATTAGGGATTTTTTCAGTTCCCACACAGTGGAGTCAGATTGAAGGGCATTCCACTCAAGGTGGTTTGTGGAGACTTGGTATCGGGTAGTGTTACTGCCCCAAGAAACTGCTGGCCGAAAATGCTGTATGTATCATTGCAAGCCATGACTTCAGCCTGCCACTCCTCTTCTTTTACTTCCAGGGCTTGGCTGGCAAAATGTGCCCAAGAGGCTCACACAGAGAGGCCAGAGTGCAGGTGTTGCTTACAGAACGCTCTTCTCACAGGCTGAAGGAGCATAGATTTCAGAGGGGAAGATACCTAAGGAACATTGTAGACTACAGCTTTGCCCTTATGGATGACATGCTGCCAGTGGGGAACATAGAGGTCACTGTGCCTCACAGTCATGGGACTCTGCCCTGCACTCTTCTGCCTGTGCTCCTCTGCCTGGGCATGAGTGGAGAAGTTGGAGGAGAGTCTTCCTCCATCTCTCCTGAGGTGTGGGATGCAGCTCGTGGACCCCCTCTGGTCCCTCTCAACCATAACTTAAATGCTGCATTCCGTCCTTTTCACACTACTTGAGATGCTAAATTGCACCCTGATGTCCAAAATGAAGCATTTCACTGTGTTTATGCAGCTGCAGGACATTCACTACATCTTCCTGTGTGCCACCTATGCACTGGGCACTTCCCTGGCCATATCTGACCCTTCCAGCAGCCCTGTGAGGCAGGTCCTGCCATCCTTAGAAGAAGGGCATGGACTCATTCTCGGCTCCATGGGTAAGCAGATAAGACACGGAGCCAAGTCCTGCTGCCTCCACTCCTTGCCATTATTCATGTGAGCTTGTCTGATCCCCTTGAAATCTGGGTTTCCAGCCATCCTCTGTCTCATCAAGGAAGGCTTTCCTAACACAGCGTTTACTGTACTCCCTTCATCTGAGCTCTCCTTCTGGAGCTGTGTTCCTATGTTCTACCTCTAGGACCAATTAAAAGGCTATTTAAAAGAGAAAACTTCTTTTATGAGCCAGAATAATGTCTCCTATCTTCGTATCATCTGGAAGCTGGGGATTCATTACTCTCAGCAATTCCCTGCTGTTGTTTCTCTTCTGTGTTTTAAAGAGTGTTTGTCTCAAAATGATTGACAACAGCTGCTCTTCTTTCCTGCCATCCTCCTGATCCAGACTTGTATTTGTTCAGATCGAACACTAAGTCAGCCTTCCAGTACTTTAACAAAATACCTGAGCTAATCAACTTAAAAGAAGAAAGGTTTGTTTTGGCTCATGGTTTCAGAGGTTCCAGTCCATGATAACTTGACCCTGTTGCTTCAGGCCTGTGGTAACACACTATATCATGCTGGGAGCGTGTGGCAGAGAAAGTCTGTTCACCTCATGGAGACTGGGAGCAGAGAGAATGACAGGAAGGGACACTTCAAGGGCATGTTCCTAATGAGCCAACTTCCTTCCACTAGGCTCCACCTCCTACAGGTTCCTCCTCCTGATAGAGTTGCAGGTGGGATTTTTTTTTTCCTTCTCCAAAAGGCAGTTTTTTTGTTTTTCAGTACTGATGTTTAAGAAGCCAGTAGTAACAAACCTCCAAGGACGTTATCCAAATGGAAATAGTCAAATATAGTCAGTCATCCCTCAGTTATCCGTGTTGGGCTTGGTTCTAGGATCCCCCACATACCAAGACCTGATGATACTCCAAGTCCCTTACATATGGCATAGTGTTTGCACCCAATTTATTCCCAGTTTCCTGTGTATATACATATAATATCTAATATGTAAATACTATATAAATTGTTGTACTATTCAGGGAATAGGGACCAGAAAAAACACCTTTTTTTTTTTAAAAAAACATTTCCTTCCTGTGGCCGGTTGAATCCACAGACCTGAAACCCATGGATACAGAGGACCATCCCATCTGTGTGTCAGATCCTTTCTGTGTGCAGGCTTGGTGCAGGTGCTGCTTTCCCAGAGCCTCTGGTCAATGGAGCCAACAGGCAAGTAGACAGTCGCCTGCCATCCAGTGTTCTAAGTGTGAGGAGAGAAGCAGAGGCAGGCACTGCAGGAGCATGGGGACCCCAAGCTTGTGTGAGCAGTGTATATGGGTGTGGAAGCAGGAACCAGATCAGGCGCCCCACAGGAGCTGGGCACCAGAGAGCTTTGTCTGCCCCTATAAGTTCTTTCTGGACCCTTCCCAGTCAGCCGTCTGCCCTGGAGGCTGACCACACCAACAAAATCCTCAGCCTCCATCTTCTCTTTAGTATTGGGTGGTGGGGACTGGAAGGAAGGAGGAGAGTGAGGCCAGACTATGGGTCCTTCAGCTTGGCTGTGTCCCTCTACTGAGTGTCCCTGCTGCTCCCGCAGGGCCTCTGTTTCCTTCCAGGCTCAGGAACTGCTCTCTCCCTCAGCCTTTCAGAGTGGGAGGAGTCGTGACAGCCTGCAGCAGCAGCTAGTCCAGGGACAGAGTGGTCAGCCTGGGCTCTGGATCTAGGTGTGGAGTCCATTCCGCTCAAAGCAACTGAGTAGAGAGGAGGGTATCTAGGTGACCCCTTCCCCTAGATTACTCTAAATAGGATGGTATTAGCAGTTCTCCTGAAGCAACAATATATAACCAAGAAATGCAGATTCTTGGTCCCTTCCCACATCTCCAGAGTCAGGCTTCCTATTGGATATAGGAACCACCCAAATCCATTTGGTCTCAAACACAGCCTTACCTTTATTACACCTGCAAAGACTTGACTCCAAATAAGATCACATTCTAAGGTTCCGAGTGGACATGAATTGGGGGGTGGGCACAATTAACCAAATACCAGTATTTTGCACTTGACCAGAGGCAACAAGAGAAGGCAGAGACGAGGTGAGGACTATGGCAGGGAGTGAAATTAGCAAGGAGAGTGGGCCACACATTCGAGAAAAGATGGACATACTGGTGTGGGAGCTGTGTAGTGTCCTCCTAAGAGTGGCAGCCCCGGGCCCTCACCCAGGCCCATGGTGATGGAATGAGGAGGAAAGGGCTCAGGCGGATTGGAGGGTCATGCTAGCTGGCTAGTGGGCTGACTAGCTTTCTCTTCTTTATTTTACATTGAAACAGGCAGTGAGCTGGCTCTCACCTGTGGACACCGAGAAGTTTCAGTGGGTTAAAAACTTGGTGTTATGTGCCGAATTGTTGTCGGTAGTTTTTAAGAGCCTAAATTGAGGCAGATTTAATTTTGTGATGAACCAAAATAAGTTCAACTACCATTTTATTTTTTTTTTTTAATTTTTATTTTATTCATATGTGCATACAATGTTTGGGTCATTTCTCCCCCCTTCCCCCATTCCCTCCCTTACCCCCCCCACCCCCACCCTCTCCCCCTACCCCCTCAATACCCGGCAGAAACTGTTTTGCCCTTATCTCTAAATTTGTTGAAGAGAGAGTATAAGCAATAATAGGAAGGAACAAGTGTTTTTGCTGGTTGAGATAAGGATAGCTATACAGGGAGTTGACTTGCATTAATTCCCTGTGCATGTGTGTTACCTTCTAGGTTAATTCTTCTCAAACTAACCTTTTCTCTAGTTCCTGGTCCCCTTCTCCTATTGGCCTCAGTTGCTTTAAAGTATCTGCTTTAGTTTCTCTGCGTTAAGGGCAACAAATGCTATCTAGTTTTTTGGGTGTTTTACCTATCCTCATACCTTCCTTGTGTGCTCTCGCTTTTATCATGTGATCAAAGTCCAATCCCCTTGTTGTGTTTGCCCTTGATCTAATGTCCACATATGAGGGAGAACATACGATTTTTGGTCTTTTGGGCCAGGCTAACCTCACTCAGGATGATGTTCTCCAATTCCATCCATTTACCAGCAAATGATAACATTTTGTTCTTCTTTATGAGTGCATAAAATTCCATTGTGTATAGATACCACATTTTCTTAATCCATTCGTCAGTGGTGGGGCATCTTGGCTGTTTCCATAACTTGGCTATTGTGAATAGTGCTGCAATAAACATGGGTGTGCAGGTGCCTCTGGAGTAACCTGTGTCACAATACCCCAAGAGTGGTATTGCTGGATCAAATGGTAGATCAACGTTTAGCTTTTTAAGTAGCCTCCAATTTTTTTCCAGAGTGGTTGTACTAGTTTACATTCCCACCAGCAATGTAAGAGGGTTCCTTCCCCCCCCCCCGCCCCCGCATCCTTGCCAACACCTGTTGTTAGTGGTGTTGCTAATGATGGCTATTCTAACAGGGGTGAGGTGGAATCTTAGTGTGGTTTTAATTTGCATTTCCTTTATTTCGAGAGATGGTGAGCATTTTTTCATGTGTGTTTTGGCCATTTGAATTTCTTCTTTTGAGAAAGTTCTGTTTAGTTCCCTTGCCCATTTCTTTATTGGTTCATTAATTTTGGGAGAATTTAGTTTTTTAAGTTCCCTATATATTCTGGTTATCAGTCCTTTGTCTGATGTGTAGCTGGCAAATATTTTCTTCCAGTCTGTGGGTGTTCTCTTCAGTTTAGAAACTATTTCTTTTGTTGAGCAGAAGTTTTTTTAGTTTTATGAAGTCCCATTTATCTATTCAGCTACCATTTTAAAACAACCCTTTTTCTTTCAGAATAGATTTACAGAAAAGCTGCAAGTATATTCAATTGCTAGGTACCTTTACCCTGTCTCCCCTATTGCTCAGGTCTTGCAGTAGTGAGGCACATGTGTCATAAGGGACAGACCACTGCTAATTAAGGACTCAGTTTTACCCAGGCTTTCCTGGTTTATCCAGTGTGGCCTCTTCCTGTTCCAGCAACCCATCTGCAACTCCATGTGTATTTAGTCAACCTGTGTCCCCAGGCTCCTCTAGACTGACAGTTGTCCTTGGTTTTGGTGACCTTGGCAATTTTGAGGAGTACTGGTTAGGTAGTTCATGGACCTTTGGTGTTTGCCCACCTGATGTTCTCATGGATAGAGTGAGAACAAGGGCTTTCGGGAGGAAGGCCACTCTTACTCCATTACCTCACATGCTGATAAATACCATCGGCATGACTTAGCATTCTCCACACTGACCTCCATCCTCTAGGTGAGGTTGTGTTTGTTAGGCTGTTCTCTATAAAGTTACTCCCTCCCTCCATCTGTCCTGTTTAGAAGGAAGTCAGCAAGCCACCCACACTTAAGGAGCTCCACCTCTGAGGGCAGAGTATCTGCATAGGTTACTCATCTGCCTGGGGATTGTCCATTCTGCTCTCACTGGTTCATCCAGTCCTTAGTGTCTGTCAGTATGAGCACATGGACAGTCACTGTCCTTTGGCTACAATCCAATGCTCTGTTCAAGTTTTGGCCATTGTCTCCTGCAGCCCTTAGACTTGCCCTTCAGTCCAGGGCTTGGGGGGATGTATTTGTTATTTGAGTTCATCTCCACTAGCTTCCCTGTCCCCCACTTATTTAGGACCCCTGTCCCTCTCCTTCCCTTTACCTCATGGCTCCAGCCATACCTTGTGGGAGGCAGCTTTGCCAACCAGGGCACAGCACTCGCTGGGCAGTCTTTTGTGTTGCTTTACAGTCCTAATGACTCTCAGTTACTTAGGTCAGCACCTCTCTCACCCATTCAGGGAGAGGTGTTACCCACTTGTGATACAGTTAAAATCCTTCTCACAGTCTGCATTCCTTCATGGGTCTCCCTCTGCTAATTGGTTTGTGTTTGCAGACATTAAAGTTTACTCTTCATGCCACAGGGGTGTCTGAGTTGTGACAATGCATAGTGTGTCATGCCCACAACCACAGTGTCATATGGGATAGCTTACCAGCCCTTCATCCACTCACCCCTCTCCCAGCCTCTGGCAGCACAGCCCTGATCTCTTTTCTGCCTGTACTTTACCCTTTCTGGATTGTCCTGTAAATGGAGCCACACAACATATAACCTTCCACGCTTGCTCCTTGCACTTAGCAAAGTGGACTTCAGACAGCCATTGCCAGGAGGTCAGTTCCTTCCTTTTAATAACCAGTCACAGTCAGCGTGTGAATGGGCAGTTGGCTTACCCATTTACCTATGCTTCCACTTTCTGGGTTCCTTTTTTTTTTTTATTTTTTTTTTAAGCAGCACTGGGGTTTGAACTCCCTCATGCCTGCCTGCTAGGCAGGTGCTCTTACTGCTTGAGGCAGCCCTTTTGCTTCCAGTTCTTGACAGTCATGACTAAAGCTGCTATCAATATTTGCATGCAGGTTGGTATGGCCATACATTTTCAGACCAATTGGGTGAATAACTAGTGTCAGCCCAATTACTGGATCATATGCTGAGGTTATATTTAGCTTTACAACAAACTGCCAAACTGTTTTCCAAAGTGGCTGTGCCATTTTGTGTTCCCACCAGCAATGACCAAGAGTTCCTGTCACTCATTATCCTGGCCAGCAATTGGTATTCTGTCTGTGTTTCGGATTTTCAGCATTCTATAGGTGTACAGAGGTATCTCGTTACTGTTTTAATTTGCATCTGTTGTCATCTTTTCATATGCTCATTTGCCATCTGTGTATCTTCTCTGGAGATGTGTCTTTTCAGATCTTTTTGTGCACTTTTAAAATTGGGCTGTTTATTTTTAAAATTTTGAATATTAAGAGTTTTTTTTCATGTTCTTTATACAAGTCCTTTACCAGATATAATTTGCGAATATTTTCTCCCAAACCATAACTTGTATTTTTTATCCTCTTAAGTTTCTTTTGCAGATTTTCAAAGATTTAAATGGTCCATGCTATCAGTTTTTTTTTTTCTTTTTCATGGATTGTGCTTTTGGTTTGTGTCTAAAAACTCATCACCAGGCTGCATGTGGTGGCACACAGCTATAATCCCAGATACCTGGGAGATGGAGATTGGGAGGATCATAGTTTGAGGCCAGCCCTTGCTAAAAGTTAATGAAATGTCATTTCATCCAACAAGCCGAGTATGCTGACTCATGTCTGTGATCTCAGTTGTATACACAGGAGACATAGGAGGATCATAGTCTGCACAAAAACATGTGACTCTATCTGAAAAATAACTAAAACTCAAAAGGGCTGGGGATGTGGCTCAAGTGGTAAGAGTGCTTGCCTAGCAATTATGTGGCCCTAAGTTTAATCCCCACTACCACCCCCCCAAAAAAAATCAACATCCCCTTCCTTTCTGCATAGCTTAGATTCTGCAAAATGTTGCCATTATGAAGGGGCAGATCTGATTTCCTCCTGTGCTTGTCTTCCAGCAAGACCACTGGTGCAGACCCTGCCTTTAAGAACCACTGTCAACAATGGCACTGTGTTACCAAAGAAACCCAGTGGCTCCCTGCCATCCCCGTCTGGGTCCAGGAAAGAAATCGCTGTGCCGGCAGCCAAAAGGTAGGTCCCTGGAAGCACCACGTGGACTCACAGCAGCTCTCTGGTGGAGGCTAAAGCTTGCAGAAGCCTAACCTTTGATGTGTTGCTGTCTCAAGAACTCTATAAATTTATTATTATTCTTGTTTTACATTTAACTGAATTGTCTGTGAAATCTCTTTGACTAAAACCACAATGTGCTGTTTTGCATTTTCACTTAAAGTTCTCTTTATAAAAAACAAATGGGAACATGGCCTAGAGAAAAACACGCATGTTGTTCCCGTGTGCATACATAGATTGCCATAGCAACCGTGAATTTCTGTCTGTCAGATTTGGGTAAGCTTGTACTTATAAATTGTCCCTAAAAGTAGGGCTCTAGATGTTGATGCTGCTGTCACAAGTCATACTTTGGTCCCCACTTTTCAACGATGTTACATAATTGTCATATTAAAATGTTATATCTTATAGCCAGTAGAAATTCTTAGACTGATGGTGGCAGAATACAGATGGCCTTGAAGAAATTCCTCTGCATCTCTACCTCCTGGGCGTGTCTCAAGAATGCAGCAGAACTTGTGGAGTTGATTAAAATCCTGATGGTCTTCACAACACTGGGGACTTGGAGCATGGGCTTCGTGGTGTTCTGAGGGCACCTGTGGGCTTGGAGAGGTCAGGGCTTCATCTGACGCCAGCCGTCTTCAGTTTGCTTCTCTTTCCTCTAATTCAGTCTTGAGGCCTCACTCCAGAAGGTGGTACCAAACCAGCTGCCCCATATGGACTCAGGGTGGTGGGTGTTTACCATGTGCCTTTTATGGGGTACTTCCTTATCTTAGAGAGGTCTGATGGCCTGTGTCCCACCCCGTCCCTCTCACAGGAAACTTGTTTAGACTGGCAGATGCTGTTGTGACTCTTGTCTGACCTGTGTCCATTTTTTACCCTGACCAACATAGCCATTCTCTAGGACAACCCTGACCCAGAAGGAAGTTAGGTCACCCAACAGGTGAGATACAGAGGTGACTCAGCTCGGAAGCATTTTATCACTCACAGATCCAGGAGTGGGGACACAGGGTGCTCCACCAGCAAGGAGAGGGGCGGGTCAGAGCTTTGCCTTTATGGGGGCCCATGGCACATCCTCCAGGCCTTCCCTGGAGCATTGTGGGTTGGGTACTTGAGAGAAAACATGTACATAGTGAAGAACTTTTCTGCATGATTCTGGTGTCCACCTTTAGGTTCATTCTTGAGTGGCAGCTATAGTGTGTTGAGTTTGGGGTCAGTGAGATGAGGAATGAGTAGCCTAATTGCAAATTCATTGGAAGTCTTAACCAGGCCAAAGGTGACGGGATACAAAACAAAGCTATGACGTCTTTTACAGATATAGAGTGTATGCAGAATGGCCTGTCCTTGCTAGGCAGAGTCTCCTGGCGTTCATCACATAGACTCTTCTGCGTGTACTTTTTGGAATTTTAAGAAAATTGGTTTTGCAGTGCTCTTACGAACTTGAAAACACAGTACTTGGCCTCATTTTATATCTGTAAAAATGATTGAATACTCGTTTGAATTATTTGTATTTATAACCAACACAAAATGACATTTTTGGGCTCTAACCGGCAACATCTAGCTATAAGATTAACAAGTTTGGCTTTTTCTTTAAGATTCAGGTTTCCATCTGTTATTTTTATTGTGGTAAAAACGCCTAACATTAAATTTGCCATGTTAGCCATCTTGAGAGTACAGCCGAGTGGCGTTACGTATATTCGTGTTGTTCAACAGCTCTCTAGAGCTTTCTCCTTGCAAAACTGAAACCCTAAACTCATTGCACAGTAATTCTCCTCCCCACCCCCCACTGCCCTTGGCTACCACCTCTATCCTTTCTGTTTCTGTGATTCAGATACTTCACGTAAGAGGAGTTCTGTATGCTTGTCCTCTCATAACTGGCTGCTTTTGCTTAGCACAATGTCCCAAGGCTCATCAATGTTGTAAGTGTGTAACACTTACATGCATGTGTACATAGCACATTTTATTTATCCATACATCCACTGATGGATACTGAGTTGCTTCCGTGTCTTAGCTACTGTGAATAATACTAGTATGATCATGGGTCTACAAATACATCTTTAAGGACTTTATTTCAATTATTTTGGGGATATACCCTACAGTGTGATTGCTGGATCATGTAGTCACTCTATTTTTAATAGTTTGCGAAACCTCCATACTGTTTTCCATAAAGACTACTACTTATTACCATCAACCATACACAAGGGTTTCAGCTTTGCTGATCCTCAACATTTGTTGTTTTCTATTCTTTAGTTTTTGAGACAAGATCTTGCTATGTAACCAAGGCTGGCCTTTAACTTGTGAATCTCCTGCCTTAAGCTCCCAAGTGCTTGGATTACAAGTGTGTGCCACCATGGCCATCTTTTCTGTTGGTAGTGCCATGCTAATGGGGGTGAGGTGACACCTCATTACAATTCTGACTTGTATTTCTCTTATGACTAGTGAAGTAGAGCATCTTTTCCTATGCTTTTGGGACATTTGTATGTCATCTTTGGAGAAATGTCTACCCACGACCTTTGCCCATATTTAATTGAGTTATTTTGTTGTTATTGTCACTATATTGTAGAAGATCCTTATCTATTTTGGATTTTAACCACTTATCAGATATGTAATTTACAAATATTGTCTGCATTCCCACAATTACTCTTTCATTCTGAAATGCAGAAGTTTTTAAGAATACACAAATAACAATGTATTGTACAGATTACTTTTGCTTTTAGTGTCATATCAAGAAATCATTATTCAATCCAATCTCCTGAAGCTTTCCCCTGCATTTTCTTTTAGTAGTTTTACAGTTTTAGGTGTTATTTTTAGATCTTTTATTGGTTAAATGGGGTCTCAAGGACTTTTTGCTTGGGTTGGTCTCAAACCACAATCCTCCCAATCTCTACCTCCTGAGTAACTAGGATTACAGGCATGAGGCATCATGTCTGGCTTGTTGGGAGATTTTTTATTATTGCTTCAGTTTCCTTGCTAGTTACAGGTCTGTTCATATTTTTATTTCTTTATGATTCAGTCTTGTTAGGCTGTGTGTTTCTAGGACTTCGTTTCTTCTGGTCTCAACAGTTTGTTAGCATAAAACTATTCAGTGTTCTCTTTCTGTGACACCAGTTCTAATATCCCCTCTTTCTAATTTGAATTATTTAAAGCTCTTTTTTCTTTTGCTAGTCTATCTAAAGGGTTTTCAATTTTTGTTGATCTTTAAAAAAAATAGTTCTTGGTTTTGCTAATTTGTTTTCTATTGTTTTTTTTGCTGTTTCATTTATCTCTATCCTTACCTTATTTAGTTCCTTACTTCTGCTATCTTTTGGTCTCATTTGTTCTTCTTTTTCTAGTTCCTTGAAACATAAAGATGGTAGATTTGAGACCTTCCTTCTTTTTATGTAGGCATTTGCCACCGTAAACTTCCCTCTCAATGTGGCTTTCACCTGTCCTTTGGTGTTGCTGTGTTGTGCTTTTGTTTTCATTTGTCTCCAGGTACTTTCTAAATTTCCTTCTGTTTAGGAGTGAGTTGTTTCATTCACATTGACCTTTTATAACAGAAATAATTAATGGAGGAATGAGAATCTTTCCCTTTTTTCTTGAAGAAAGAATTTTATAATTCATATCTTTATGTATTTGGAATTTAAATTAAAAAATTTCAGAGCAAAAAGTAAATACTGAAGTGTAGATGTAGTTCCTATCTTTCAGTTCATTCAGTTCTTCATGAGAGCACTTGTCAGGCATTTTTGCTGTCATTGACTTTGTAAAAGTCTCTGTTTGGGCCCAAGGTAACCTGACGTGCAGCAGTGGCCACATTTATGGTCTTCCTAGGCCTCTTAGGATTAATTGGCATGCTTGTTAGAATTCCTGGAAGGTTGTATTTTGAGTTCTAATATTTGAACCTTGTATTCAGGGTCGGAGGAGGCTGGGAACCAAGTTTTCTGGAACTGACCTCAGGGATGAGTTGGATCTGATTGGTCCTTTTCCACAGGTGTGAAAGAGGAGGAAGTAGTGGGCACTTCACCCCTTCTTTGAATCAGTGAGGAGATAGACGTATGTTTTGATAATAACAGATTCTAAAAACCAAGGGCTTAATGGCATCATCTCTAATCCTCAATACAGCCTCACAAGGTAGATATTCTTACCGCTATTTTGCCAGTGAGAAAACCAGAGCTCAGAGAAGTGAAGTGCCTTCCTTGTCCAGGAGTCCCACAGATAAAGTGGGACCTGGTCCCCACATGGGTGTCTCTGCCTCCAGGCTCTCTGCCCCTTTCTGTGCTGCAGCAAAGATCTCCAGGCCAGCTCTGATATCAACTCATGAAAACGCTCAGTGTAACCACTTTTTGGAAGGCACCCCTCTTTATACCCTGTCCTGTTTGTTTACTATTTGTTAGAAGCAGGAGCTGGGGTCAGGAGTGAGGGTGATTCTGAGCAGACGTTTCTAGCCGGTCTCAGAGACAGAACTGTCCATTAATAAAGGGGTTAAGGGGCTGGACTCTAAGCACAGCAGAAGGCCTGTGCTGTGAGCAGAGGCCTTTCAGCCCTCACAAAGGGCTGCTGGGTAGTGGCTACCCTCAGCAGTATTGTTTTAGGAGGAAAGAGGGAAAATTATGGTTCAGGTGTGTGTATGAGCATGGAAGTGCTAACCCTCCTTCCAGAAGCATTTTTAAGGCCACCGTAGATTCTCTCTCTCCTTTTTTTTTTTTTTTTTTTTTTCAGTACTGGGGTTTTGAACTCAGGACCTTCACCTTGAGCCACTCCACTAGCCCTTTTTTGTTTTTTTTTGTTTTGTTTTGTTTTCCTTTTTCTTTTATTATTCATATGTGCATACAAGGCTTGGTTCATTTCTCCCCCCTGCCCCCACCCCCTCCCTTACCATCCACCCCGCCCCCTCCCTCTCCCCCCCCCTCCCCGCAATACCCAGCAGAAACTATTTTGCCCTTATTTCTAATTTTGTTGTAGAGAGAGTATAAGCAATAATAGGAAGGAACAAGGGTTTTTGCTGGTTGAGATAAGGATAGCTATACAGGGCATTGACTCACTTTGATTTCCTGTGCATGGGTGTTACCTTCTAGGTTAATTCTTCTTGAACTAACCTTTTCTCTAGTACCTGTTCCCCTTTTCCTATTGGCCTCAGTTGCTTTTAAGGTATCTGCTTTAGTTTCTCTGCGTTAAGGGCAACAAATGCTAGCTAATTTTTTAGGTGTCTTACCTATCCTCACCCCTCCCTTGTGTGCTCTCGCTTTTATCATGTGCTCATAGTCCAATCCCCTTATTGTGTTTACCCTTGATCTAATGTCCACATATGAGGGAGAACATACGATTTTTGGTCTTTTGGGCCAGGCTAACCTCACTCAGAATGATGTTCTCCAATTCCATCCATTTACCAGCGAATGATAACATTTCATTCTTCTTCATGGCTGCATAGAATTCCATTGTGTATAGATACCACATTTTCTTGATCCATTTGTCAGTGGTGGGGCATCTTGGCTGTTTCCATAACTTCGCTATTGTGAATAGTGCTGCAATAAACATGGGTGTGCAGGTGCCTCTGGAGTAACAGTCTTTTGGGTATATCCCCAAGAGTGGTATTACTGGATCAAATGGTAGATCGATATCTAGCTTTTTAAGTAGCCTCCAAATTTTTTTCCAGAGTGGTTGTACTAGTCTACATTCCCACCAACAGTGTAAGAGGGTTCCTTTTTCCCCGCATCCTCGCCAACACCTGTTGGTGGTGGTGTTGCTGATGATGCACTAGCCCTTTTTTGTGATGGGTTTTTTCAACATAGGGCCTAGCAAACTATTGCCTGGAGCTGGCTTCAAACTGTGTTCCTCCTGATCTCTGCCTCCTGAGTAGCTAGGATTACAGGTGTGAGCCACCGCTTCCTGGCCCATAGATTCTCTTTTCAATTTAAAAGTAATCCATCCAAATCACCTGCTCAGCTATTGTCAGCACAATACTGCCAACTGGAAGTGTACAGTTTTCTAGACAGTGTCCTAGACTTTGGGTTGTGAGTTAGGTGGTTCTGCTGGCTTCCATGGGCCTCTATGGATGTGAGCCCCATCCATCTGGAAGCTGGAAACAGAATCAGCATCGAGCTGTGACTGTTGTGAAGTCCTGTAAGATCTCTCACCAGGAGAGAATTTTGCCATTAGAAAGAAGCAAGCAGGGCATTCCGAGTATTAGGATTAAAACAGCTTCCAAGTCGGTGCAAATGTGTTTGCAATCATAGAGGAATTTTTCTACAATCAAAGTTCTAAAGGAACCAACTTGGGGCATCTGTGGTGTGTGCATGGTATATGTTTGCTTTCTTTTCTCTGGGGGTTTTCAGCCTGGTGCTTAAGAACAAAATCTCCATTGGAAATAGGCCAGCACCCAGTGGTTGTGCTTTGTGTTGCCAATTAAGACTTCCATTAGGATTGGGAGGCTTGCTTTGGAATCCTTGGGAAAAGCTTTGTTTCCATTAGTCAAAAGAAGAAAGGCAGAAAATCTAGGGAAGACATCGTAGGTCATACCTTGCTCTGTGGACTATTGAAGCTGACAGTAAAAAACGCTTCCCCTGGCTCAGGAAAAAGACAATCACTCTATCTCTCAGTTTGGAGCAGAGCTTTACAATAGCTGTGAGCTCCAAGCGTGAAGAGCCAAACTGGTACAAGCAGAATTATTTTAAAAGTGCTCTGTGCCAAGTACCAGATAGCACGGTAAAATAGCTAGTGCTTCCAAACAAACAGCCACTGCCCTTTGGAAAAATAGTTGTGCTTGTTAAAATACAGCGTTTGCAACTGCACTGAAGTCAGTGAAGATAAGTGCACAACTAGAGGAGCAGAAACAAACTGACTTCAGTGGATTCTTGAAAAAACTATTCCTCATGTTTCTTTGTTATTCAGATTCATTGCAATGTAAGTGTTAAGCAGAGCAGAAGACCAGTTGAACCCATCCCTTATCAGAAGACACACAATCCCTGCACTAAGGTAGTTGTTTGGCTTCATATGGTAGGGAAAAGATCCTCTCAGACCACCAGCCTTCCTGGGAGAGGACATGTATTTTGCCACAAAGGTATGTTTTTAGGCAGTGATAAATAAGAGCATTAATTAATTTAATTATTGAAGTTTGTTACCTCCTTCCGTCAGAATTAGGTATCTCATAATTTGCAGGGCACAAAGCCAGCTTGGTCCCTCTCCCCTAGGGACTCAGTGGCACTCAACACAGCACCCAGTACATGGCCAATGCATAATTAGTATTTGTTGAGTAATTGTTTCAATCTAGTGTTTGCCATCCTGTCTGTCATGACATGGGGTCATTAGTAGATCTATGGTCATGCATAAGAGCTACCTGACAAATTTCTGTTCTGATTGTAAAAGTTTGGGAGCTTTTTGGAGAGCCGTTTCTCCAAAATCACCTGATGAGACAAAGACGTGATTGTAGCTTCTTCTGCTTAGAGTTATTATCTGATCATAAGAAGAAAGATTGTCACCAGTCTCCACTGCAGAAATTTTATAATGTCTGAAATTTAAATTGGCAAGAATTCTTGAGGCATATGTAATGAAATGTGAAGAACCATTTTATCCTCAGAATTTGAAGGATTGGGGGCTGGGTGCGGGGAATAGAGAACATACGGGAAACGTTTATGCATTTGTGCACCAAAACCACTTACCCTGCCTTCAGCACGGAGTCTCGCCAGCCAAGTCCTCTGCAGTGTCCCAAATAAAGAGCATTGTTTTCAGTTGCTGTCCAGAGGGAACACAACTTCTTTGATATCCCTGCTGGTGATTAAAGGAGGCTTCCTGTGGCGAGTCGACAGCCTTGCTCTCTCTGGCTGCCCTGGTTGCTGCAAATGTCTTGTCTTTCAGCTTTTATTCTCTGTCCTTCATTTGTGTCCTAGTAAATCCTCTTTAATTCATAAGGGCTGTTGGCTCTCAGAAGGAAGTGTCTTATTTTTTTCTACATTCAGGAAAATAATAAGATTTTTTTTTAAGTTTAACATTTTGATGCAAATGTGGGAATGGCAAATGTCTTGAAAGAGCTGTGATGGATTGTACCCAGGTCTGTTTATGCAAACCAAGATGTTTTTCTATTCTGATGTGTGCATCCTGCAATTTGCTGAGCCTTCTCACAATACTTTCCCACACTTACATTATTGCACTTGTATGGATTTTGCTCTTACATGTAGATAAACAGGTCTGTGAGTCTTTCAGTGCAGGCAGACTGAAGAGATCAACACAAGGTGAGGGAACTCAGGTCGGGTTTGGAACCTAGCTGCTTCTGTCCTTTAACTCAGGGCCTAGTGTGTGGCAAGGCTTAAGTCATGTAACTTATAGTCATGTAACTGTATTCATTATTGATATGAATTGGATTTTGTAGAAGCCCAATGGGTCCTTCAAAGTCAGTGCACTTGGGTGTTTCATCAACTGCAAGTGGTTATGTGGTCAATAGGGAGAGTCTGTGGTGAAGCCATCAGCCCAGATTCTTGGTGAACCTCAGACAATTTGTTTCATATCCCTGAATTTGTTTCTTCCTCTGTAAAACAAGGATAATGCTGTTTTTTTTTTTTTTTTTCCGGGGGATCTGTGAGGCTTACATGAAATAATACATGTAAAATCCAGAGTACTTGGTCCATGGTAGCTATGGTGGCTACTGCTGTTTCCAGCACTGACACACCCTGTTACCTGTTGCAAGCACCAAGTTGAGTGTTAGTCATTAGAAAATTGGTTAGTAACAAGGCCTGCCTGGGGGTGGGTGGCAGTGGGAGAGGGAAGGTATAAGGAAAGGGTGAAGGAGGGCGAATATAGGAGAACTATTATGTTCTCATGTATGAAAATGGAAAAATGAGACCTGTTGAAACTATTCTAAGAATGGGGGGAGGGAAGATAAAGGAAAATGACAGAGGAGGTGAATTTAACTAAGATACATTGTAAGCGCTTTTGTAAATGTAACCGTGTAACCCCAATACAATAATATGATAATAAAAATTTTAAAAAGAAAGAAAATTGGTTAGTGTTTGCCACAGTCTACTACTAGTCGTGGTTTTCCAGCTCTGTAAGGGTGTTTCATACAATTCTTTAAATTGCCATGAACTTACTATGAACTCCCCCAAGGACACAGTAGAGGCAACTCTCTGGGCTGCTTGCTGCTGCTACAGAATCTCCCTGGGCAGGGTGTGATCGTGCAGGGCTACATAAGCTTGTGATTTTCATCACTGGAAGATCTTGGACTTCAGGCACTAAAGTTTCTATGATTTTTAGACTGCAATCCCAGTTTCAGAAATGTCATGTTGTCCTAAGATGTGTAATTTTCTTGTCCCCAAGTTGAGCATCCTAAAAAGCCCGGCTCTGACCTTTGGGTTTCCCATGCAGATTCCAGTTGTAGGTTTCTGGTGCTGCAAAGGCAAGACTTCCTCAGTTACCAAAAAGGCTATGCAGAAAGTGTCTTCCAATAAAATCATCACAATCACAGTCATCTTGCTTACATTTGCTCACTCAGGGAGTGAGGTGATTTTTTGAAAGCCAGCATACCAGGCAGTCTTTAAAAGCACACCAAGAAGTAATTACCTGAACTGGAAACTACAAAGAAAAAGAGCTGAAGGCCAGGCAGAGGAAGGAGCAGACTGAGGAGGAAAAGAGAATGACAGGAGGGTGAGGAAGGAGCAGTGTCAGGCAATCAGCAAGGGCCACCTGTGCGGGAATTAAATCGTGGGAATTAAATGAGACATGGGAACTCAGCTCCGCAGCAGGACTCCTGCTGTCTTCAGTCCCTCAGCTCTTGAGCCCTCTTTTGTGAGACTTGCTTCTTTGTCATTCCTCCATGATGAAGTGTGTGCCCTGTAGTGCCCACGACGCCCCAGCTTCCTTCTTCCTCCTCCATAGAGTGCCATGACTCTGCCCACATTGCTGTCTGGAGTCGGCTACCTCTGATACCCAGCAGCTTCTCAACCCTTTTCCTGGGGGCTCTTCTCACCCTCCTCTCTCCTTCCTCACTGTCTTACTTGGTGACTTTCTCCACATCCGTGGCTCTGTGACCCCCTTCATTGGGCACCAGATGGACAGCCCTGATCTGAGCCATTTCAGGACTTGCAGACCTATTTGTGCCCACTCACAGCTCCAGCTTCTTGCACCCAGCCAGACCAGCCATTACTGCACCTCTTTCCACCACCCCATCCCTAGAATGGACCCCCCTCCCTCCCTCCTTCCTTTCCCCCCTCTCCTTCCTTCCCTTGGTCCCTCCTCTCTTCTTTCTTAAAGTTAAGTAGGTGTGAATTCAGGGAAACTTTCTTTATTCGATTATCCATTTATTTCATCCTTTCCTTAATAAAATCCGTATGGAGCTTCTTTATGAAGTTCTGCAAAGTATAAACAATGAAATAAGATGTCAAGGATAGCCTACAACGAAGATAAGAAAAATTTACAGGGACACCTGAAATACAATTGCATGTTCTGTTTTAGTGAGTTTGGGCTGCTATGATACAGTACCATAGACCATATACATCTGTTGACTTACAAGGAACAGAAATGTCTTCTCATGGTTTGGGAGCTAGGAGGCCAAGGTCAGGCACCAGCACAGTCAAGTTCTGGTGAGGACGCTCTTCTGGGTTGCAGACTACTGTGTTCTCATTGTGTCCTCTCGGCGCAGAGGGTGAGAGAGCTCTGTGGGGTCACTGTTATGAGGGCACTAACCACATTCATGAAGACTCCACCCTAATTACCTCCAAAGGCCCCGCCTCCAAATATTATAACATTAGGAGGGCGCAACTGTCTGTGCATTACATGCTGTGGGAGGGGGACGCTCAGTCTTCACCATGCCCTGGCTCTGCTTTGTATCTATGGGGTTCCTGGGTATAGAGCAGGCTCTTCTGTCTGGGTAACTACAACACATCACACCCTTCATTTGATCTTCCCAGGTCTCCCTTCCTCCCCCTTCAGGCTTCCAGCCACTCTAATCCCTCTGGTTTTACAGAACCAACTGGGTGCTTGCATTAGGTGCCAACTCAAAACAAAGGTGTTTTATCTGTGGCGAGTTGTCTGTTGTTACCAGGCATCCTACTTGTGACTGTTCCAAGTGAACCTTTAGGCCAGAGATCTTTGATATCAGCACTACTGGTCTTTGGGGGTGGATAATTCTTTGTTTCAGAGCTGTCCTGAGCACTGTGGGATGTTGCAGCATCGCTGGCTTCTTCCCAACCACATGCCAATAGCAGCCCCTCCCCTGAATTGGGATGACCAGAAATGCCTCCAAACATTGCCAGATATTTCTTGGGGGTAGTGTCACTCTTCTTGAGCAGCACTGGTCCAGACTGAAGCACCCTCAAGGACAGGATGGAGTCCTTTTAAGCCCCTCAGTGTTCAGTTTCCTCTGTGACTCTGAGCTGTGCTAACTGCCTCAGTGGCAAAAGCAGAGGCATTGATCCCAACTGCTGATGTGAGAAGCTTTTTGACCTTTGCAGTTTGGATTTTAGAACCAATCTGTCTTTTTAAATATCCATGTGGGAGCATGATAGCCTATGTATGTTTTACACTCGACCGTGTAGTGCAATCATGGTGTGAAGGATGCCACCTGTGTCTCCCTTTCAGCAGTATCAAGCGGACCAGCTCTTCTGAACGAGTTTCACCTGGTGGCCGGAGGGAGAGCTCTGGGGACTCCAAAGGAAGCCGGAACCGTACAGGCTCAACCAGCAGTTCCTCCAGTGGCAAGAAGAACAGTGAGAGGTAAGGTGTCCTCTCTTGGTTGGGTCCACTGCTCAGATATTATTACGGTTGTCCCCAGGGGCACGTCAGAAGACCCTGCCTCTGCAGACAAGCCAGAGCCCTCATCTGAGATTGTCGTGGCCTGAATCAAACAGCCATGGAGGGCAGCTGATAGTCATAGGTCACACCCTTCACAGTCCAGGTGCAAACCCTGTAACTCAAACTCCCCAGCACTCTGATGTGGATACATGTACTTGCTGAGAGTTTGCTTAGTAACAAGTGTGTGGAAACTGGGAAGTGGTTCTGAATTCCATGTGAAGCACCTCCTAAAATTAATCTTAAAATTAATTTTTATTTCTCCCACACCGTGGCCCATCCTAGCTGCTGCCACTGATACCCACAAGCCCTTCCCACTTAAAATTAATTTTAATGGGATGTTTTCAGCTTGTCAGAAATATTTTCTGAGGCAGAATGGGTCAAAAGTTGTAATTCTATAATTTGTCAGAGACTGTTTTTAATAGTGATCTAGCACCAAAAATATGAGCCATTTTTCTTTTTGGTTTCCTGACCTCCACTTACTCCTGACTTTGAATTTTTTTTTTTGAGGTTTATGATAAATATCTGTGAAACTAATAGTAATATTTCATTCATGAGAACTGCTTTTTGGCATTTTAATAGCTTGATTTAAGAACATGTTATATAGATGAGGTCAGTTTTTCTGTGTGCATCTGCCTAACATGTACTTTATTCTAACTCTTTAAACATTGTACTTTAGTTTTATTCCGTGTTTAGCCAAGTGCAGGAAGGAATTTCAGTTTCAGAGGCTAAACATGTTCCTTTTCAAATGCTCACGTAAAGAGAAGGCTTAGTCATAATGCCATCGACCCAAACCACAGGCCGCCCAGCTTCCAAGTTGGTAAATCCATCACCATTCAGTCCTGTAAAGGACACTTAAACTCTTTTTCAGGTTTACTCCTGAAAAGGATCTTTTGTAGAAAAAAATTCAGCGTATTGTAGGTCAAGTCTAGTCAGCTAACAATTTCAGAAACCATTGACATAGGCTCTGTCTTCTTCTAATTTAGGTGATTAGTACTTCTTATAGGAAGATTATGCTAATTGGGTGATAATACCTTGGAAGAGAGGCCAGGTGGTCACAGTGCAAGCCAGCGGGAGGTGTGAGGCTCTCAAGGCTCCTCCCAACTCAGGGCAAGCTTGGAGCTGACCTGATATGTCTACATCTTGGCAGTTGTTACAGACTTGGCTCCTCCCTAGCACATCTGAATTTTATTAAGAATTTCCAGAAAGAATCTGCATTGTGTAAACCCCAGATCTGTTTTATCTTTTAAATCCTATGGCTTTGGTTAATGGGCTGGGTAAATATTTCCATAAAAGATATTTACAAAGGGATTGTTGAGAACCGCCACAGTAGGGAATTTTGACTTGGAAATGAGGGACTGGGAAAGTTTATTAATCATTTTCTAAAAATAATTCAGGCAACTGAAAGTGTCCATTGAAAAATAAATCCTTCGTCTCCTTAAGACAGAGGGAAGTGGGAGCCAACACAGCTTAAGCTGGTTGCTTGGGGCTCCTCTTAGGTGACTGCTGGTACTAGCGACACCTTTGGGGGCCCAGGAGAATAACAGCAAAGAAGCTGCTAGGAAATGGTGGGACTGAGGGCCAAGTCGTCCCTTTTTTCCCCCATTCGCACGTGAGCAGCCCCTGTCCTGGGCACTCTGACCTCGCCCCAAGCAGAGCTGGGGGTCTAGGCATGTGCACAGAAAGGTATGGAGGCCCCTGCTGGATTACTTCTTAAATGACCTCTTGCAGCAGTCTCAAGCCAGGCCTCTTCTGCCCTCACCATCTCAAGTCTTAAAAGATTTGCTTGTTTGGTTCCTGAGGGCAGCAAGACCAAATGGAAAGGGCACAGGAAAATCGGGGTTTGTGACCAGTTCTGGCCTTCACTTCCACCAGTCTCTGTGAAGCAGACATTTTATACCCAAGTCCCTCATATCTTGTAAATGAGCCAGGCACTGGCGGCTCACACCTATAATCCTAGTTACTCAGGAGGCGGAGATCAGGATTGCAGTTTGAAGCCAGCCTAGGCAAATTTTTTTGCAAGACCCTGTCTAGAAAACAACCCATCACAAAAAAGGGCTGGTGGCGTGGCTCAAGGTATAGGCCCTGAGTTTAAACCCCAGTACCATTAAAAAAAAAAATCTTATAAATGAGCTAGCTTGTAGGGAAGCACCTAGCAGAGTGCTTGGCACTCAGTTAGATGGTCGTCATTGCTGTGGTGGCTGTCATGAAAAAAGAGGCTTGTACAGCACACAGGGAAGTAATTCATGAGGCTTTCCAAAACCCTCAACTTTATTTTCCTCAGATGTACGAAAGGGGTGTTTGGTGATATCTGAAATGGGTAGTCTTTTTTTTCTGATCTGACATGTTTGCATAAGTCCTATGATTACAACCCAGATTTTGACAAAAATGTAACCATGGTGTGAGGGAAATCAATTATGATCCATCCGTGATTCTTTGCAGGGATGGGTTTGTTCATCCTCCCTGATGCCCTGTAGCTGGTGGCTCTTCGCCCCCCACCCCCCAGTGTGGCTGGTGTGCGCTGGTGTGGTAGGGAAGACTCGGACTCTGGCCTGATTTGTTAAAGCAAATTACTTGCACACACAGTGCTTTCACTCACATCAATAACAGACTGTCAGCTGTGACACTCACAATGTGTCATGCCCCATGTGCAAAGCTGTTGTTGGCACAAAAGACACTTTTGCACAAATTAGAAAAAGGTTTCTTTTACTCAAGAGAAACAATTCCACATGTATTTCTCAGTAAGAACAACCAGCAAATACAAAACTATTCTGTGTACATTGTATGAGCCTTACCATTGAGCGGAAGATTCTCCAAAATACAATCATTTATTTTAAATAATTACATGCTTTGCTTTCTTCGAAACTGTACTCTTTATGACAGTTCCAATCTTCTTGCTCCTGGCTCTCATTTTCTTTGGAAAGGACCACTGAGTTTGAGATTGAACATTTAAAAACATTTTGCTTGTAAAAACCACAACATTTTTTTTTTTCATTACTTGGTATTTATTTTTTTTTTCCATTTTTCTTTTATTATTCATATGTGCATACAAGGCTTGGTTCATTTCTCCCCCCTGCCCCCACCCCCTCCCTTACCACCCAGTCCGCCCCCTCCCTCTCCCCCCCCCAATACCCAGCAGAAACTATTTTGCCCTTATTTCTAATTTTGTTGTAGAGAGAGTATAAGCAATAATAGGAAGGAACAAGGGGTTTTGCTGGTTGAGATAAGGATAGCTATACAGGGCATTGACTCACATTGATTTCCTGAAACCACAACATTTTTAACAGCATTTAATCTGCACACTGACAAAGATTTCGTTACAGACAAAAGTGATACAGGCAATGTAACATTCTGTTTTATGTGTTGCTGAGCGTGAATGGCTATGAGTAATTATATAGCAATTCACGTCATCACGAGGTAGGTATTAAACGGAAATCGAGAAGCAGCAATACTGTTGCTGTGGGAGGCTTGCAGTACGTAGCCAGGATACTAACAGGATAAGGAACATACTCAGAAGCATGGTTTATGTTGGATGTCAATAGACTGATAAGGGTCAGTTAGCCCACTGGTTTCCCCTTGGAAATCCTGAGGGGAATGAGCTGTGTCAACTTTGTAATCAAGACACTGTGTTACCAACTAAAAGTTGTTGTAATGGGCTGATTTTGTTAGAACAAGAAATGTTTTGGCCATCTGCTGGAATCTTTGTTGTAACATACACATACACTGCAAATTTAAAGGAAAAGAAAGTCAAAGTAATGAAGGTGTTAACAAGTGAACTGTGTTCCCTCAGATGTGGCACCCTTTTGTTTCACACAACCTGAGCACCCGTACCTGGCATCCCTGCTTCACAGGACAGTGAGCTCGGGAACTACTATGTGTCCTAAAGCTTGACATGCCATGATGTTGGCTTCTGGCTGATTTCTTGAGCTCCCCAGGGCTCACAGTTGTTTCCTTTTATTTTACCATCACTGAGCTATGATCAAAATCTCCATTCTTAGCCTAGGGTTCAAGGCCTTTCATCTTCTGGCTCCTTGTCCTCTCCTGGGCCGTATTAACCACCCCTTTTCAGCATATCTCTCACTTTTCCCCAGCAAGATTTCCTCTCGCTCTCTCCCTGTCTCCCTCTCTCCCTGTCTCCCTCTCTCCTCTGTTCCTCTCTCTCCTTCCCTCCTCTCTTCTTCTCTCTCCCTCCCTCCCTTCCTCTTTCTTTTCGGCCAGTACTGGGGACTTACCAGGCAAGTGCCCTACCTCTTGAGCCACACCCCCAGCCCTTTTGCTTTTAATTAATGTTTCAGACACTAATTTTGTTAATGTAATTAATGCTTCCTGACACTAACTTTGCCTGGATTGGCTTTAGAACATGATCCTTCTGTTTCCCTTCCTGAGTAACTGGCATTACAGCCATGTACCTCCATGCCCGGCCCTCATTTTGTTTTCGAGTTAATTTAGTCATTACATAAGTAACCTGTTTTAGGACACCCAGGTGTGCATGAAGAGAAATGGAAAGTCACCTTTCATCTCACCACTCAGACCTTGCAGCTAGCATTTATCACATTTCTGCCAGGCTTTATTTCTAGGGTGACAGGTATAATTTTGACATCACTGGCTTCTGCTGTATAAGCTCACCTCTGTGGAATAGAGGTGATAGATCTTTACAATATCACTTAGGTGTGGGTCATGATGCATCCAGCCCAGGGTGCTTTAGTTAGACATTTGGGTGCCAGCAAGGTGTTATTAATCCAGTCAGACCAGTCCAACATCTAGAGCAGTGCTGAGCACATAGTAAGTCCTCAATAACAATTGTTGAGTGAATCTGTTTGTTCCAATTAGCATAACCAAAGAAGGTTAAATGACGGAACTGTATAGCCATAATTCTGCCTCAGTCCCAGCTCTGCTGCTTTTTGTTATGGGATTGTAATTACCTCATGCCTTTCAGAATTTCATCAGTGGCAGTAAAAGTAGTACCAGTGTCTAAGGATTGAATATGATCCCATATGCAGCACAGGGCCTGCCTGCAGTTGGAGCTCCATCCCTATAACAAAATATTGGAACTGATGTTTGCACACACTTACTCATACCACTCCCCAAACTCGAGGTGTCTCTCTTCTTGGGGACACACTGAAATTCTCCAACTCCTGTTTCTGCCTTTTCCCCAACCTGAAAAGGGAGGAATCAGAAATTCCAAAAAGGCCAGGTGCAGTGACTCATGCCTATAATCCCAGTTACTTGGGAGGCGGTGATTGAGCAGATCAAGGTTGAAGACCAGCCCTGGCAAAAAGTTAGTAGGACCCTATCACAACCAATAAAAAAGCTAGCTGTGGAGGCATGCACCTGTCATCCCAGCTACGTGGGAGGCATCACTAGGAGGATTGATGTCCAGGCTGGCGCAGTCAAAAACAAGAGACCCTATTGGAAAAATAAAGCAAAAAGGACTAGGGGCATAGCTCAAGTGATAGAGCTCCTGCCTAGCAAATGCAAAGCCTAGAGTTCAAATGCTAGTACCACTACAAAAAAAAAAAAAAAAAAAAAAGAATCCCAAAATGTCTACCGTCTTCCTCATTCAGTTCCACGACTCTGCTTAACTTAGCACCTACTGTGTACAAAATATGGTAAGGCAGGATGGGGAGTGGAGAGAGGGGTGGCACGAAAGATTCAGGCTCTCAACAGATTGTGACGGCACAATATCAGACTTCCTTAAGACTCATCACAAACCAGTCAGTAGAAAAGTGGGTGAGACCCAGCAAACTAATGAAAAGATGATCAGACTTATTCTCTGGAACTGAGGGCGGTACAGTGAGGGGGTGACTGGTCTTTGCAGGAACTCCAGCTTACCCTGTAGGGCTGTTTGAGCCCCTTTCCATGGCCCCCACTCTGAGATGGGTGCCTTTGAGAGAGCCTGTGGCTCCATGGAGCTGACAACCTCTGACCCTGGCTTCCTCCTCTCTCCACCCCCACCCTGGACCTTCCCTTGGGCTCAGGGAGGACAGAAGCTTTATCACTTCTTAGTCTTTGTGCCTCCAGCACTTTGCACAGTGTGTGGCATACAGAAACTGCTCTTTAAGCATTTGTTGAAGGAATGAAAGGACATTACATAAAGACCAGAGTTGTGTAAGAACTAGGCAAGCAGTGCCACCTATGTGTCAGCAGTTTTAACACCATGCTTTAGATCTAGAGACATTTTGTGCAGGGAAATCAGGTGACATGAAGTAAGCATCTTTTTCCTGAAAAGGTTGTCTCACTCTTCAAGCCATGGGGCTGCTTACCTTTTAACAAATTTTAAAATAATCAGTGCTGACATTCTTCAAGTTGTATCATCTTTGCGATTGCAGGTGAGTGGCTCAGGGATACATGTAGATTCTTGTCAGTTGTTTCATTCAATCCTGCCACACAGTGATTCTGTTCCCACTTTGTAGGTGAAGGAGACAGGCTTTGGAGAGGGAGCACCTTGCCAGAGCCCTCCTGTCCCCACTTAAAGGCTAGTACTCCCCCTGCTGGTTTTGGTTGGCAATGTCTCTGAAGCTGAGAAATTGTAATTTTTATTTTTTAAACTTTTTTTTTTGGATGAGAGTTGAACTCAGGGCCTTGCACTTGCTAGGCAGATGCTCTACCACTTGAGCCACACACACCCAACACTTTTTTCTTTGGTTATTTTTGAGGCAGTGCTCACATTTATGTCCAGGCTGACCTCTAATTGTGATCGCCATGTCTCCATCCATAAGTAGCTAGGATTACAGGTGTGCATCACACTGCTCCCAACTGAAGCTATAATTTTTGTCCTCAGTGAAGTCTCCAGCCAGGCGTGTTAGCTCACACCTGTAATTCTAGCTACTTGGGAGGCAGAGGTTGGGAGGATCAAGGTTCAAGGCTAGTGTGAGCAAAAAAGTTCACGAGACCCCCATCTCAACCAATATAGGTTTCTCAACCAATATAGGTTGGGCATGGTGGGTGGTACCTACTGTCATCCCAGCTACACAGGGAAGCATACATAGGAGGATCACGGTCCATGAAAGGCTAGGGTCATGGCTCAACTGGTAGAGGGCTTGCCTGACAGGTGCCAGGCCCTGAGTTCAAACCCCCATACCACCAAAAGAAAATGTTCAGTGACCTCTTAACATTTATTAGATGGGCCCTGAATGGCTATGTCTCCAGGGAAAAGCTGAGGAAGGAAAATGTTTATAAGGACCTGTTGTTTACATAGAAAGGTATTTTGACTTCCTGTGGTAATTTACTTCTTCACGTGAGATCATTTTCAAAAGGAGTCCAGTCATGATGAGAACTAACGTTTTTGTGGTGCGAGTGAGTTAGAGGAAATAACCTGATTAACTTTGGAACGGACTCCTCATTTTCAAAGCACGAAGCACTGCCCAGATAGCATCTGGCTCTTCTCAGTTCTCCTCCAGTGCTGATGGCTGAGCGCTCCATTTGTGCACCCTTCAGATGAGGGTGGGAGGTGGGCTCCCCACAGAGGAGGCCACACTGACCCTTCCTCCTCATGGACTTCAGCCTGCAACATGACCAGTAAAGACAGGCAGCTACCCCAAGTCCCTGCCCCAGAGCACCCCCAAACATTCTGAGAGCTTTCCTAGCCTGTGATTTCAGCATGGGCTGTTGTGGCCAAGTCCCGGATGTCCACTGTGCTGCCATTGGTTGAGCCTCACACTCAGGGTGGGGGCTTTCTTGGGTCAAATGTCCAGGCCCTCCGTGCTGTTTCCAGTTCCAGCTGCTAGTGTGGGGAAGGTTCAAGCGTACCCTACATCCTCTGCAAGGGTCAAGGGGCTGATGCTGTCTTGCCCACGCCCTTAGCATGGTCTCCTGAGCCAGCAAAGGGCCCACGCCATCTTTCAGCAAAGCCCGCTCCTGCTGAAACAAGCTGCGGAAACTGTTCACCTCATCTCGTCTCTCAGGCAGTGACTGCAGCCCAACGCCAGAGCAGGGCTTTCACCAGGCAGAAGTCTCCTCTCCTGGCTGCCTCCTATCCAGGCCTTCAGGGACCCATAGTTTCTTCTGGCATAGTGGTCAGTCACCCTTCCTAGGACAGGACCAGGCATTGTCTCGAGCTGTCAGGGTGGGTCAAGTCACCCACTTGATGCTTTCCCTTCAACCTAAGTAAGGAATGGGCCATTAGAGTCAATTACACTCTATCAGGATTGGCTGTCATTTCCATCCCGGGTGTTTCTCAGCCAAAGCTTGTTCCAGACAGTGCTGGGTTTGAAAGACCTGCTCTCCACTCCAGGAACTGTGAGTTTTGGAAAGACATGTGCTCAGGGATCTGCTCCAGGTAACTGGCTTTGGTGAGAGGCCCCAGCGGCTTTGGCACTGAATCATTAGCACACCTGTGGGTGCACCCTGCCATCAGGAATTGGGAAGACCCCTTGTCATGTTTGTGTTCATGACTTGCAAGCATGTGTGGAGTTACCTCTCCTCTTGGCTTTCAGAAAGATGGTAGAGTATTAGCAGGAAAAATGGGGTCTGAAGTTTCTCTATGAGACAGAAAAACTAGTGGAAAATAATTGTAAAATAATGAAGCCAAGCCACGATGCATTTCCTCCATACAGCATACCAAAAAGTGATTTGTAGTTTAGAAGAAATGCAAGCACTTTAGTGCCACCTGATTCGGTGATACCTGGTGACCTTTGGTTGCTTATACTCACACTCTCTTTTTCTAACCTTTTAAAGCTAAAGGGACAAACCCCTCTCAGGGAAAGACCCAAGGCTGGCTGCCCTTGTCTTTGGCAGAGCAGCAGGAGGAGAGGGACGCCTGTATAGGTGGGAGTAAGAAGAAAGAGTTGCAGCTGTGGATTTGCTTGAGGCTGGGTGGGGCTGGTGTGACAGTTCAGAATTCATGGGGGCTCCAGACACATGGGAATTGTCCTCTTTCCACAGACCTACAGGGAGGGCACAGGGTGGCATGGAGCTGGACAGGACTACTGAGAGAGTCCCCTTCTGGGGTGCATCAGGCCCCTGTGGTCTGAGGGCAGGGCTGAGAAAACAGAGCTCCCAGGGCTGCAGGACAGCTGGGGCAGGGGGGAAGTGCAAAGGGCAGCCTGAGGACCAGGAGAGAAACTCCTGCCTGACACACCACGCTCAGGGACTGGGAAGACAGTAGTAGGCAAAGCAAAGGTGCTACCCTCATGGGATTTACCACCCAGTGAAGAAGCCAATAAAACATAGAGCAAAGTGTTGTGGGAAAAAAAATGAAGCAGGGGGTAAAGGGATGGGGAACAGGGCCCAAAGAGGGTTGTAGTGTTGACAGGGCATCTGAGAAGTCATCGCAGGAAGTGACCATGAGCACAAACCAAAACAGCAGCCGGCTGTGTCTGACTGCGGAGTTGGTGTCCATGGAGGGACAGGAGGCAAACAGTTGAGTTCATGGAACAGCAGGGGGCATGGAGCAGTTGGGATTTGGTAGCCACGGGGCCATAAAGGGAGCCTGGTCAGTAAAGTTTGCCCAGGCCTGGCAAGCCAATGGGGGGGTACCCAGCTTTCACAGCATGATTTCAGAGACCATGGCTCAGAGTTTAGAACAATAAGCCAGTCTCAGAGTGAGCTGCTTACATCTGAACAGCGCATGAACCACTTTGCAAGCATCAGCAAAAC
The DNA here is from genome assembly GCF_047511655.1 of Castor canadensis. Lineage (NCBI taxonomy): Eukaryota > Metazoa > Chordata > Mammalia > Rodentia > Castoridae > Castor > Castor canadensis. Next base: position 10,340,299 of record NC_133388.1, on the reverse strand, counting down.
AACAGCCCTGCTGCCCACCCTACGTAGGGTAGAATTACTTGGAAATCAAAGATATCAATCATAGCAGTACTTATTAGATCGTGAGATAAAGGATCATTTTTAGTCATGGTATTTCTCATTGTATGTCAAGTTAAAAATTTAAGATGAAAAGTAATATTAGGAATACAGTTGCTTAGGTTTCTTTTTTTCAAAAATGCAAACACACAAAAAATGCCTGTGCCTCTAGCAGCATTAAGGAGTGATGAAACCAGCATTCCTGTGGCCCTCATTTATTCCACATCTTAAAGCAGGAGGGAACCAGGGCAGTGCAGGGGACACAGAATGAGCTTGGGGTCTCCCAGACTGGGATTCAAGTAGTGAATCCTTCCTTCCCTGAATATCCGTCTAGTCTGTTTTGTGCAACTACAACAAAATACCTGAGTCTGAGTATTTTATAAAGAAAAGAGGTTTGTTTGGAGGGCGTTCAGAAGTCCAAGATCAAGCAGTCGTATCTGGTGAGGGCCTCATACTGTGTCATAACATGGCATTGGCTTCATATGGCCAGAGCGTGTACAGAAGCTAAAACACTGGGGTAACTGCTTTATAAAATCCCACTTTTGTATATGTGTGGCACTGGAGTTTGAACTCAGGGCTTCCCATTTGCTAGATAGCTGCTCTACCACTTGAACCATGCCACCACCCCTTTTTTCCTCTGGTTGTTTTGGAAATAGGGTCTTGCTTTTTGCCCAGGCCAGCCTGGGCCACAATTGTCCTACTTTAAGTTTCCTGCCCTCACTGGGATGACTCTCAGCTTTTTTCTTTTACCTTTTTTTTTTTTTTTTTTTTTTTTGTCCAGGATAGTTTGGAGTGATGATCTTCCCGATCTCAGGCTTCTGTATAGCTTGGGATGACAGGCTATTGTTCAGGTGGGATTTCGCAAACTCCCTGCCAGGACTGGCCTCCAAACACAATCGTCTCAATCCCAGCCTATCAGGTAGCTAAGATTAAAGGCATGAGCCACTGCACCTGACTAAAATCCCACATTTAAGGTAACTAATCCAGTCCTGAGAGAACTGACTTACTCCCAAGAGACCCAACCCAGCCTCTCAAGAAAGACAGTGATCCATTCATGAGGAGCCCCCATGAATTAATTCTCTCACGAAGACACCTTCCCCATCTCTCAACACCATTGTATTGGGGACAGGCTTCAGCACATGGACCTCTAAGTCAATTCATAGCAGCAGCCCTGTCCTTACCTAGAATGGAGATGGTGCTGTCTCCCCACAGGTTACTTTCCCGGTGAGGGAGGCCCTTTGGGAAGTAGTGGGCCTGAAGCAATGGGGCATTTGGGAACCCATCATGGAAGTTTTGCTTGTAGGATGCTTACCCTAGAAATAGCTTTAGTCCGTCTAAGGCACTGTCCTTGAACTGTTTGGGATTTGGTTTCCTGTGTGCAGTCACAGGTGGTCTCAGCTGCTCAATGGTGGTAGTGTCCCTACATCTCCCATGAAATGCCTTCTGTCCCACCTGCCCCATCTTCCTCAGAGCAGTCACCCACCCAGGAGACCAACCTGCAATTTTTTGTCAGGACTTTGCTAGTTTTAAGTAAGTTCTGTTGGAAAAACGTGGAAAAGAAATAAACCTTTTCACACACTCGCCAGGGCCATTCCCATCTTGATTAGCCAAATGTTGCCCTCCCCCATTTGCTCAATGGTAAGCTTCAGATCACAGTCTTTTGCACCTCGTTTTCGATGCTCCATTTATGCCTATTTCTTTTACAATGAAATTGCTTTGCTTTTTAGTAGTGTGTATCATTTGTGCAGCAGGCAGATGCAGGTGGCCAGTGACTGTCACTCCTGGCTGTGGAGTTGTAAGTGAATGAGGTGAAGCCCCACCCTCCCCTCCAGGCACCCTTTAAATGCTGTTTTTTATTTATTTTCACAGCAAACCCAAGGAGCCTGTATTCAGTGCAGGTAAGTCTGATTTAACTTTCTTATGGGTGTCCCTCACTCACTTGGATGGCCTTATTAAGTGGCTATAGTTTGGATGTTGATTGTGGGAGGGCCAGCCTGTGACACAGAGCAGCTTTGGTGTTTGTGTGGACCAAGTGGTCACCGGCAGCTTGGTGTGGGTGTTGAGTGGCTCAGATAACAGCAAGACCACCTGTAAAACAGTTGTAAAGACAAGACCCTTGCCTGCCCTGCTAAAACCCACGTGAGACCCATCAGTAAGGGGCTACGTGGAAGCCTTGGTCCTTTCATCCTTTTCCTTACTAACGGGCTCTGCCGTCCACATGTGCCCTTCTCACTAAGGGGAAGTTCCTGGCGCATTGAGTTCTGTGACTTTGTCTAAAGGTAGCTTTCTTTTTCTGCCTATGATCTCCTAAACTGCAAACTAATAGTTCATATATTCCTTTCCATTCATCTTTTTGAAGCACACTTTAAGATAGGATTTTTTAGCATATTAAACTTATTTTAAAATGTGTCTAAGATGAAAAAAATTATAATTGTGCAATTGATTAAATTCACTTAATTTTTCCAGTATTTTCCCCTTGAATTAAAAAGTCAACATAAAAACGCACAGTTTTGCATTTACAGCATGCACGTCAGTGTTTGTTTAATTTTCAGAAGCAGGAAATTACTGGAAACACAACTGCCGAAAACTCCATCCTAGGCACACTTGTCAGAGTCCCTGAAATGTCCAGTTGCACCATGGGGGACAGGGTAGCACCACGGCCTGCCTGCTAGTTAGTGAGTGCCCAGAGCAGGGGGCCAGCCACACTTGCAGTACCCCACCTTCTCTTTATCCAGCCCTTCTGTCTCTGTCTCCGAAATCACAAGGGAAGCGCCGGGTGATGCACTGCAAAGGTAGGCAGCATTTCTAGCCCACAGCTCTCCGAGCAAGGCTGCTTCCCCGGCTCCAGACAGTTTTCATACAGGCAGACCCCTCCTTGTATGAAAATGTTTCTGCGATGCAAACCACTTCCATCTGCTCTACCTTAAAAGCATCCCTGAGCATTGGCTTCGATGAGCTTTAATACATGGCTATGATTTGGATCTTGATTGGTTATTGGCTGATTATAGAAATTCTTTAAAAACCTGAAGAGAGCTATAGGGCTACCCTGGGTGTCCACTGTTTGGCACGATGCCCTGCGCTGCTGACCTCTCCCCACTAGTGCCTTTGGGTTTGGCATGCGTGCGTTGTTCTAACATGCCTGAAAACAGCATGTTCTCCCCTGCTGCACTGTGACCTTAGAGTGTCTGAGATACCAGCATGAAACAGTGCAAGGCTAAATTCTCTGCTATTTTGGTCTAGTCAGTAATTTAAAATCGTGCAGAAAGTAAGTCTCAGTTAAGTTACTTACTCAAGAAGTAAGTAAGACTTCTTAAGCAGCGCATAACGAATGACAGCATACACAAGTAGGTCCTTTGTATACGTTGGCTGTGTACACCCATGTTGGGCTTTTTTTTTGTGTCTTATGGACACAGCATTATATAAACTTTATTCCTTAGCCTCCATTCTGTGAGTGCTCTGGCAGGATTGATTCACATCTTACAGAGAGCTGATGGGATTACTTTCCATTTAAACTTAAGTTCCATCACTGCTGCTTCTGTTTTCTCTAGGGTCGGTCTGCTGGGTGCTCTTAAGTCTTCATCTGTGATCACCACACAGTGTGATGAGTGGCTTGGGTGAGGGGTTAAGGGAGGGAAGAGGATTCTGAAGAGAACAGCATGGAAGTCTCAGAGGCAGGACAGGGGCATAAGGTAGTGAAGAGACACTTTGGGCCAGAGAGGAGAGTCCTCATGGGGTGGTTGTGGCATATGAGGTCACATAAGGTGAGAGCCCAGCAAGGCAGTTAGGCCTGCTTGGTCCAGCAAGTAAGAGAGCAAGAGGAGGCTCAGGTTAAGTCCTGTTTGGGCCTCGATGGGTTTAACAGCAGCATGACCCAGGGGAGTAGTTAGAGAACCTATGGTGACCACCTCATTTGGGCTGATTCCAGTGCAGTTGGGGTGGACAGTGCCCATGTGGAGAACATTCTAACAGGAGGATGCTGTGACTGGCACAGCTTGTGCAGGGATGAGCACATTCATGGTGCTTACTTAAAAGTCAAGCTTAATTAAATGCAGAGTGAAGAATGTGTCCCATGCATGCATTGAAGGTCTGAAGTGCACAAACACGGTAGCACAACATTGGGCCTCTTAGCTTTAAAATAATCTTGCATGTGGCCTTGTTTGAAAATCCTTAGGAATAAGACTTATAAAACTAATTTGTGATTGTGGTATTAAAGTACTGTGATTGTTTCATGACTTTTCCTCACCATTTCCTCTCTGTGAGTGATTTTCTGTTGAATTATGTACAGACGTTGCTGGCTCCAGCTGCCCCGATTAGATGTCATTAAGCCTGAGTCCTGATCTGCAGTCAAGCATCAGAATGCAGAGGACTCTGAACAGAAACTGTCAGGAGCTCAGGAGACATTTTCTTCTGCTTTAAAAAAAATAAAATTTTATTTTATTTTCAAGTTAGCCTACACTAATAATAGGGGATTTCATTGTGGTCATAATACATTTTCTTTGCTCTTACCATATCCTGAAAACTCTAGTCAGAACACCCCAAGCTCCAAGCTGCTGTTTTTAAGGTCCAGAGGTTGCTCCAGGTCAACCTCTTAGTGGCTTTACTTTGGCCCCATCATTTGTTAAAATATCAAAAGTTATTTTAATAGAAATATTAATTTTAAAAACTTCCCGATCTCCCTCTCTCTCTCTCCCTCTCTCTCTCTCTCTCTCTCTCTCTCTCTCTCTCTCTGTCTCTCCCTGTTTCTCTCTCCTCCCCCTCCCCTCTCTCTGTTGGATCGGATCTGCTTTTTTGTTTTCTATTTCCGGCTTCTCTTTGAGCATTTCCTTTTTGGTGCATCCTGCATGCACATCTACTGATTTTGTGTTCCTTGCATTTGAAAGAATTTGCCTAGTGTATAATATACATAACGATATATTTTTACACTTTGGCTTAGCAAATCAATTTACATATTGAAAGATATTTCATGAATTTTGATGCCAAAATTGTCTAAACATTGAACTCAATAAAAAAATTTAAGTGAATTTCTTGTGTTAGTCATAATTTTTGATGTGGTACTTTTTCTCCTGATGATAAAGAAAGTCCAGCCACTAAAATCTCATGGGAAATAATTGTTAGAATCTAGTTCCTGCCTTTTATAACTTCTTATGTATTTTGTGTACTTAAGCTGAATGTCAAAAACAAATACAGTGCATTTTGTTTTAGGTTATTTAATTTTCTGTTAGCTGTTTTTTCTCTGGGACACTAATTAGAGATGGCACAAGGGTAAAGTTTTCACTTGTGCATTGATAGGAACTCTGGCACTGGTTTTCAGGTGCCCTGAGCACTGAGGTATCTCACTGACATCTTTGTTCTTTTTGTAGAAGAAGGCTATGTGAAAATGTTCCTTCGTGGCCGTCCTGTTACCATGTACATGCCCAAAGATCAAGTGGATTCTTACAATTTGGAAGCAAAAGTAGACCTGCCAACCAAGAGGCTTAAGCTGGAGTGGGTGTATCCTTTGCTCATTGACCGGGTCTCAGACCAGGCTATCAGTAGCTGAAGTCTACTTGTAAAATCTTATAAAAATCTTATAAAATCTTTAGTCCTCTTAAGCTTTTAAAACAAAATGTTTTATTGTCACTTTTTTTAAAAAATTACTTTAAGTAGTCATATATTAGTACAGAACAGAACTTTAACAAAGAAGGTGATCCAGAGTTGCTACTAATTCTAGGGGAACCGACCTGTCTTTGCTGAATGGTATACCTGTGGTTCTTGCTCAAATACATACACATCATTTTCCTGAAAAGAAATATTAAAATGTTATTGATCATATGATGAATCTGTTTAGTCAGGGAAAATATGTCACTGGTTTATGACCTGAATGTTGATAAAGAATATTTAGTTAAAAACATATATTGAAGCAAGCTTAGTAAAAACAATTAAAGACAAGTAAAATAATTAAGAGTTAGGTTCTAACAAGAAAGAAAGAGCCAGTTATTTTAACAGGATGATCACATCCCTTGTGAACTCCAGATGGAAAAGGCAGGAGCTCTGATATTTACCAGGAAACAGCAATGAAATACTAGAAAATATTGAACTGAAGAATGAGAAAATGGGATATCAAAAAATGGAAACTAAACCTTGGTGGCAGCAAATCTGTAGATTCAAACAAAGAAAGGAGATACCCTGAAAGGAAGGACTAGCATTTTCCCCTTTAACCAAGTAGGAACTTGGCCAGCCCTAGGAGCCCAAGAACAAGGTGACCACTGAGTGACTGAAGAGATATAGAAGAATGCAAACACCCATGTAGTTAGTGGAAAGAGTGAAATGAATATTATAAAGTTGGTGTGGAACATAGATGTTTTCCTACTTTTTTTAAGAAAGGGAAATTTTCACAAAAAATCTAGGCCACCAAAATCTGAAACTACCCTATGACTAACGTTCTTGAAATAGTGCTGCTGGCAGCTCTGTGGTGGGAGGTTTGGAAAAGTGAGCTTCCAGAGAAAACAGCTGAAAGACAAGAAAACAGGACTCAGGAAAGGGGGAATTAGTGGCATTTTTTTCTCCATTAAATTCAGTTTATTTATTTACTACTTTAAGGAAGCCAGCCTACAGAGGCCCCTTCCAGTCTGTGAGGATTTAGGACAGAGAGAGAGTAAGAATCCTGTCTTCACCCTCTAACACACATCTATTGATTACCTGCTTAATGCCAAGCCCTGGAGAGAAATTACAAGGTGGTAATTTAAGTTGGTGTTCTCATGACTTCATTTAGAAAAGTTAGTATTTGAGATTTGGCATCATATTCTCTAGAATTTTTTTTTAAATTTCTTAATCACCTGTAACTAAATTTCTCTCCCAAGACCCATTTTTTGTTTTTTTTCAGATTCAGTTGTTGGTGTCTACCTGTTCCTGTATGGTACCTACTTAGACATAAGGATTCACTTTTCTTTAAGTCAGTAGTGGTTTCTAGAATTGTTAAGTCAGATCTAGAAAACATTCAAAACACATACATTTGGCCTACTTCCTAGTCATATTTCAGATGTAAAACAGTGAAATTTGCTCCAAGTAAATGGTGATTTTTTTTTTTGGCCAGGTTATTTTTTACAACCAAGTTCAAGTGCTGCTTTGCTCTTTAGTTTTCAACATTCGGAAGTATACGTGCTAAAATTTTAACAGGAATAAGTATCCCTAAAGAGATGGGATGAGGAGAATCTAAATTTTTTTAACCATAGATAAATGTTTGTGTGTCATCTGTACTCATTACAAGTACTTTTATCATGTTTTAGAAATGGATTTTTAATTAAAAGATTTAGCTTAGATTATAATAAAAACAGACTAGGACTAACTCAATAACTTTCTAAAAAACCAAATCTTTGTATTGATAAAAATATATACTTAAACCAGGCCAGTCTGGGCTACATAGTTAATTCAAGACCAGCCTAAGCTACATTAGTGAGACTCCATCTCAAAAATCCAAGGACTGGGGATGTAGCTCATTGGTAGAGCACTTGCCTAGTATGCACAATGCCTGAGGTTCAATCCCCAGCACCACCAAAATTAAAAAAAAAAGATAAAATGTATTCATATTACATCACTGACGATTTCGAACCTTATTTCCTGCATCTGGGGGGCCAGATGTATTGAGCACTATTTGCAATTTATCATCATTTCAATCAGTGAAACTGATGGGAATCGTCATAAAGGATTTTATTCCTGTTGAAAACAGCCAATGATTTGTGAGCTCTTTACAGAAAACAGATTTTACCTTGACTTGCACATAGCTATGGGTACCGGGGCCGAGACTGCCGTAATAACCTGTACTTGCTCCCGACGGGGGAGACGGTATATTTCATCGCGTCAGTGGTGGTGCTGTACAACGTGGAGGAGCAGCTTCAGAGGCATTACTCGGGCCACAATGACGACGTGAAGTGGTGAGTCCTCAAAAATTGGGGTTGCCGTCACACAGGTGAGCCGGCATTAGCTAGAAGAGTCAGGTCGTAAGCCAAGAGAGTCAGGACTCTGGGCAGAGTGCTTCCTTCCGTTCATTCTGCCTGTTGTCTGCTGCTTCCCTGACTCTGCAGACCCCTTTCATGTTTAGCTTTCTAAACTCACTACACGTCACCTAATTGACCAGACCGTTCCCACAGACACCTGCTTGGATTCCTTCTTTTTAGAAGGAGGTGGGACAGATGCTGGGGTTTGAAACGAGACCTTTGCATTGGGTAGGCGGGTGACCTACCACATGAACCGCGCCTCTAGCCCTTTGTGCTGTGGTTATTTTGGAGATAGGGTCTCACTTTTTGCCCAAGCAAACCTGGATCATGATCCTCCTGTTTTAAGATTTCCACCATCACTGAGATGATGGGCATATGTAGTACCATGCCCAGCTTTTTTCTATTGAAATGGGGTCTTGCAAACATTTTTTTGTCTGGCTTGACCTGGATCTGTGATTCTTCCAATCCCAGCCTTCCTGGTAGCTGAGATTACAGGCGTGAGCCACTGACACCTGACTTTGGAAGCCTTAACACAGCACAAAGGCTGGGAAGCTGTAGGAAGGACCTTGGAAAGACTGAATGAATAGATGGATTTATGTCTATCTGTCCTGGGCCCCTGGTCAATGGTAAAAATCCTGTCAACAAAAAATTCAGTACCTTTACTATTAAACATACTCAAAGTGACTTCTCAGTAAAGGGTGTAGACTAATTATGGGGTTCTGAGATTTAAATGGTATTTTTCCTGCAGAGGATGCTTTTTCCTTGTTTGGAAGTTCGCTAGTTGTCTAGGGACATCGAGTGCTGAGGGAATCTGTGGTGAGTCTGTAAGCAGTTAGGCATTCTGTGTTCCTTACCTGTAAAGGTTTGACTAGATTATATAAATATCCTTCCTCAGCCTGGCAGTTCACCCTGACAGGATCACAATAGCAACAGGACAGGTCGCAGGCACAGCTAAGGATGGGAAGGTAAGTTACATTGTCCTTTCATATTTTTATAAGGAGCTGATGACACAAAACAACTTTCAGAAAACATTTGCTCAGTGGTCAGCCTGCTTAGGTGAAGTTACAGCATCTGGACATTTCTGAATCCCTCACTCACAGTTTTTATGGGTCTTGAAAACCCCTGAGCTCACCTTAATTTCAAGCAAAATTTAAAATACCATTGTACTGACCTAACAATTCTAATTCTTAAAATACCCATACGTCATAAGCATTAAAATATGAAGGTATTTATTTAACAAGCTAAGTTAAAAATCACGGGGCACTGTCAGCTGTGTATGCCCTGCCATCATGACTTCGGCCCATGAGGTCTGTGCCTGTGTGCAAGTCACAAAAGCTATGAGGGGGTTTTCACAAAAATTCTGTAAGTACTTGAGCAAGACTTTAAACTGTATGTTAAAGAATGAAAGAGGGAGGCTGATAGGATTTAACAAATAGAGAACAATTCAAAACTGGTTTCCTGTGATTGTCATCTTATTCAAAACTCCTTGTAGCTTTTCTGATATCTACTGTTGTATAGCTTATTATCACATTATGTATTATGTAAAACTAATCACAATAAGTACTTTCATTTTATCAACATATTGCCACCTTGTTAGAGAAAATGTTTTAAAGACATGGAATTTTAAATATTAACCTTATGCTATTTCCCATTAAAATTCTACGTGTGAGAAGTAACAGGGATAATGGAAGGAAGACTACTGTTATGTAAATAGAACAGGTGTTCATGAAAAGTTCTTTGAAATCAGTGGTAAACTATTTGTCCGGCCCTCTAGTGGCTTTAAAGTGTATTTCAGTTTCTGGCACTAAAACAGAAAGAACTTTAAAAACCAGAGAAAATGATATAGCTGTCTGCGCTAATCCTTTCGATTTACCTGTGGAGAAATCCAGAGAGGCAAGTGACAGTGTGTGGACACCCAGCTACTTAGCAACAAGGCTGGATTAGAACACAGTTCTAGCGCCCAGTTACATCCAGTGGTGGCCCCTTTCCTTGATGAGGAATCTGCTGATCTCTTTCTGATGCTTTCTTATAGGAAACGCCATTCTCTCTCATTTTCATTTCTGAAGTTCAGACACATGTAGGTGTATGAACAGTGTCCATTCCTGTGATACAGTTATCAAAGACAGGCTAGTCCAAATTTAAAACTTGGGAGTCCTTACTCCCGTTTCCTGTGGGGAGCAGGAAATGTTTCTCCTTCCTCCCGCTCCTGGCACTTCTCCCTACTTTATCCTATTATACTAAAATAAATCCTTTAATTACTTCAAAGAGTAATTAAAACTTGGTAGGCCTCTCCTAAAAGCTCAATTGGCCACAGGGCCCAGAGGCTCCTGAAAATGTTACATTATTTACATTCAGAGGCAGACTCTTAAATGCAGGGTTAAAAAAAAAGGCCTTTTGTTTCAACAAAATTGAAGTTACTACCCAAGTAATCTTGTATCTTCAAGGTAAAAATGAAGTTGTTAACTGTCATATTGCTGCTTGTGTTTTTCAAAACAGCAATTGCCCCCACATGTGCGTGTCTGGGACTCCGTGACACTGAACACCCTGCACATCATCGGAATAGGCTTTTTTGACCGAGCCGTCACCTGCATTGCATTCTCAAAGTCTGTAAGTGTGAGCCGCGTAGAAATGGCCGTCTTTGGCCACAGGGAGGAGAGAGTGGACCTCTCGAGGTTAAGGAGGTTGAGGTTACTGCCTTGGTGCATGTACAGATTGGACTCTGAGAGACACTTCCTATCAAACATCTCCAGCCACATGGGCTTGGGGAAGAAGAGAGCCCCACCCAGGATATGGTCCTCATGCTCCTAAGACAGTTCGCCTGCTCCAGCCTGGAGTGTCACTCGCTGCCTCTGCAGGTGGCTCCACCATGTCTCTGCCATCCCAGTACAGGCTGGCTCCCTGCACATCCACAAGCAGGGGTTGAGGGGACCTCGTGGTCTTCCAGCCTTCCCCAGGACATGCTGGTCACGCAGATGCACACCTGCCTTCTTTAAACTGCTTCTCCATCCAGCTCCGGAACATAGGTCCACATGCACTGTGCGTGCTTGCACCAGACGCCCACGTTTATTCAGGCGGAAGGACACCTCTGCAGTGGCCACGTTCATGCTGGTAGCAGACACTGGGCCGTGCCTGCTGTGGGGACTATCTCCTCTAGGAGGAGGGGTGTGAGCCCCTGCGGGACTGGTTTCCATGTAACCCAGTAGTGAAGAGCTGCCCTGTGATCCTCTCTCTCCCACTCCTATCCCTTCATGGTCCCACACTCTCCTGCTCTCTCTGTTTGACCGAGTAATTAGGTCTCCAAAGCAATGGGGAAATAGTCCTTAACTACAGTAGGCTCTTCATTAAAGTGAAGTTAATACTCATTTTTAATCCATTCATCCCATTTTATTCTCAACTGTAGCCATCCTCTGAATAACTTTTTCTTTCTAGAATGGAGGAACCAATCTCTGTGCAGTGGATGACTCCAATGACCACGTGCTGTCGGTGTGGGACTGGCAGAAAGAAGAAAGACTGGCTGATGTGAAGGTTTCACTCAAGTTTTATGTTGGGCTAACAGCATCAGCTCCCCACGTGGATATCCTACCACCCCTGCCAGCCTGCAGCCTCCTCCCAGTAGGCTCCAAGGCTGCCCAGCCCAGCCCAGCCCCTGGGCATGACCCCTTTCCCTCTCACCTCATAGGACCCCATACCCAAGACCTTCACAATGTCTGTAAGATTTTTTTTCTTCCCCATTCCATAGCCACTACCCTTTTAATTCATTCAATCATTTGTTTGTTCATTTCTCCTTTCATTCATTCAACAAACTCCAAATGTCCACTGTGTGCTGGCATGGTGCAGTGTGAGGAAACACTGGAGGTGGACAATGGGTGATGTGTGCCCACTTCCCATGATCCTCTGTGACTGGAAGGCAGGTGGATGCCAGCATCTCTGAGATCAAGCACTGTGGCCTGCACAGGACTCCTTCAAAGCTGACTTGGAAAGGACTAGCGAGAGCCAAATCCCAGATCCTTCCAGGGCATTACTACTGCAGTGGTCCCTGTTAATCTTTTACTGCTTCTAGTCCACTTTGCACAAAATGTCAAGTTAACATTCCTTAAGCTTTCTTTTGTTGTTCTCCTATTAAGATCATCATTGGATTCCTATTTTTATAGAACTGATTTCAGATTTCTCATCTTAACATCTGTCAACCCTCGATAACCTTACTTAGCTAACATTAGAAATCCCACCAGTGTTCCTTGTGTAACACTAGGACTGGTGACGGATAACCTTACCTGACATTGGGATTACTATCAGATGGCCTCGACTACTTAACTTTCTCTCTTGCGGGTCTGAGGTGCCAATCTGCATTCTAATCATGCACATTTCCTATCCTGTGTAGCTGGCCTTCCAGTGTTTCCATCGGGGATTTACCGGGTTCTTGCTGTGTGGCTAGGTTGAACTGATTAGAGCCAAGTTATTCTCCAAGTTCAAGGATATATGCCTGAAGTATTAAGCAGAAGCCACAGTCAGGGCCACATCCTTCAGATCAGGGCGCAGGCCCTGGAAGTCAGGATATGAGTTGAGAGGTGCTGAAGTGGTTGCTAAAGAGCCAGATCCACCACACAGGACTCCAGGCTTGGTCTCTGAGCCACAGGCAGAGTCCCAGGAATTAGAACCAGGAGGGACCCTTGGGAAAATAGGATAGCCACAGTTAACCAGAAACAAAGGAGCTGTAGGAAATCCTGATTGCTGGGCCCCTCCCTGGAGATTCCAGTCAGCAGATGGGGATGAGGCCTAGAAGTGAATACGTTACCACATGTCAGATGATCCCATTGCTTAGCCAGGTTAGGAGTCCAGGACTGAAGACGAGAGCAAACGCCACGGTTCTAAAGTGCCCACTGCTCCTGGAACAGTGCTCCTTCCTTAAAGCACAAGGCTCACCTGTGGGACCCTGTCTTCACGTTCACAGCGAGGGGGGCAGACTCACAAGGGGGAGAAGTGAGACGTGCAGCCAGTGTGCCTTTGTGCCAGATGTAGTCAATGGGGGAAAAAAGCCTAGAGGTCCAGTGTTCGGCTTGAAAAAGTCATTTATTTGTGGTTCAGATTTTATTCATTTTCTTAAGTGTCTTAAGAGATTTGTTTCTCGATTTTCTTCAAGTGTTCTAATGAAGCAGTGTTTGCTGCGGATTTCCACCCCACGGACACCAATATCATAGTTACCTGTGGGAAATCACATCTCTACTTTTGGACACTGGAAGGAAACACCCTTATTAAGAAGCAAGGATTATTTGAGGTAAAGTACATTTTTGTTTTATTTTCCCCTGCGTGGTACACGTGATCAGTTAAATTTTAAGGGAACACTGATCCTAGTCTTAACATTTGTTTTAATGGCAAATGCAGAAACACATGGGCGTGTTGAGATGAGGATTGTCCTCTGGACAATAGAGGCAGGGAACCCTTTGTGTCTATGGACCTCACAGGTAATGAAGTGAAGAAAGGTTGGTGCAAGCCACAGAGGGGATGCAGCCCAGGAGGCAGGGCCTCCCCACAGGGCACCTGGCTCCTCAGAGTGCAAGTGAAGAAGCAGAGAATGGACAAGCCACGTTTGGGGAGGACGGTAGGGACGCTCTTTGGTTTGGCCATTTGAGGACCTTGTGAGAGCACCAGAGGACATCTTCCTGCAGAATGACTTAGAGAACCCCTTTATTCTGGTGCAGGGGAGCACTGTTCTTTACTCTTCAGTGTGACAGCACAGTACCCCAATCCCTCTCCAGCATCCCTCACACACACCACTTCAACTGTCTGCAACTTTACATTTCCTTCACCATTTGCAGTTGCCAGAAATTTCTTTCTTTTAAAGCAATTATGTATAAGTTATGTAACAGTAGGTAAATGTGAAAAGTCCACAGGGTAATCACATCCATCTGGAATTACTGTGGTTCTAGCTCTTATTAATATAAATAAAAGGATGTCCAAAAGGTATTGATTACCTATCCATACTTACTACATTCTACAGAAACAAGAAAAGCCAAAGTTTGTCCTGTGTGTGACATTTTCTGAAAACGGTGACACCATTACTGGAGATTCAAGTGGCAACATCTTAGTATGGGGAAAAGGTAACAAGTGATTTTCCCAAAACCAGTTTTTTTTAGTAATGTCATAAGTAAGACATCAAAGGTGACTTTTTTTTGTTAGTAAGAATTATGTATTACTATAACATACATAATTACTGTTGAATTCCAAGTTTTATAGGTGTGTGGGTGTGGTTTTAATGAAACCATAAGGTTCTGATGGAAGAAAACTGGGGAATGATAACAGGTACCAACCTTACCTATATCATCCTAAAAGACTCTTTAAAGCCAAGATATGATAGAATGTAAAACTCTATTAGGAAAGCTGTTGGCAGGTTATAGTTCTGCTTTTGGCGTTTACATAGCTGTGAGATAGTTGGGTGACTTTTCTGACTCACCTAACATTTGGCAGGCACTCATAGAGTGCTACAACAGCAACACAAATGAGCCCTGCCATCAGCGAGCAGGGAGGTTTGTCCCTCAGGAAGCTTGTATTGGGTTAAGCCTAGGAGCATCCATGAGCGCTTTCCAGGTTCAGGAAATGACACCCTCGCTGCCCGCAAGGATCTTAGAGTTGGGATTGGGGGTAGAGGTAGAGACAGACCCATAAGTGCAATTTCAGAACAACACTTTGTAGTATCCCCACTACCCTTGGTGCTATTCACTTCATCCTTAGACCAATCCTGTGGAACAAGCAACAGCCCTATTCTGCAAAGGACACAAGGACACAGCTCACTGGGGAGGGAGCTAGAGTGTATACTCAGAGTCCGTGTCCTCAGCCTCTGATGAGGACCCGTGGTGCAGCTGCACGATGATTTGTGTTAGCATATTTTCCTCGATTGTAGAATAATCCAGTTCATGCCTGCCTGGTGCTCTGTGAACTTCCAGAAATTGGATCCTTTGTAGGATTATATTAAAATGATGTCCTAACTGACCATATTGCCTTTTTAAGAAATGAAATGAAACTTGAAAATGGATAGAAGTGCGCCTTTTGACAATGTACTAACGATGGCTTTCTTGGTGTGTTCAGGTACAAATCGAATAAGCTGTGCAGTTCAGGGGGCCCATGAGGGTGGCATTTTTGCACTTTGTATGCTAAGAGATGGCACCCTGGTGTCGGGAGGTGGGAAGGACCGAAAGCTTATTTCTTGGAATGGAAACTATCAAAAACTTCATAAAACCGAGGTAAGGTGCAAGCCTACTGCAGAGATTCATGCTGACCTGTTATCCTAACCGGTTTCCTGCTGGTTTTGAATCTTTAGCTTATAGTTTTGAAAATCATTTAGATGAAATTGTATGGGAACAACATACTTTATTCACGTCAGGAAGGCAGTTTAAGTACTACTAAAAGTAAGTTTATAAAGTTTGGGGATATAAAACACTTCATATATAGAATATTTTTATAATAGAACAGCATTCATTTCCCAAGGGACTACTAGCCACATTTTGGTTTAATTAAAGTCTTTCCTCACTTCTTACTAAGTGCCAGCAGGTTACTTTGCAGGTATTATGACCTTGCACTAATGGTTACTAAGAGGAAGCTTTGTGCATTGTCTCAGCCAAGGGCCACCATGTTCTCCACACTCTAGCTCCTTCTCAATCTGCTTTGTCTCCTAGTTACTAGGGAGCACTCCTGCCTTCCAGTAGGAGCCCAAGGCAAGCAACTTAATATTCCTCTGCATACTCGGCCAGATTCCAGGAAATTGTGAGCACACAAATTGAAAACAGTCAATTTGTGAACTGAATTTGTGAATTGAAAACAGTCTAAAAGGTGGCACTCTTTATTCTAGCATAGTATGGGTACCTTGTAGGACTTTTCCAGCTTCTAAGTCAGATACACAAGACACACTTGCATAACACATCACAGGACAACTATTTTGGGCAGTGGGAAAATGTGTTCTGTTGATTATCACCTGTAATAAAGATGTTAGCCACATGTGGTGGTATACACCTGTAACCCCAGCTACTCAGGAGGCAGAGATAGGAGGATCTCAAGTTCAAGATCAGCCTGGGCGCTGGGCCACTAGTGGTTCACTCCTGTAATCCCAGCCACTCAGGAGGCAGTGATCAGGAGGATCGTGGTTTGAAGCCAGTCCAGGCAAATAGTTCGAGAGACCCTATCTCAAAAAACCCATCACAAAAAAGGGCTGGTGGAGTGGCTCAAGTGCTAGAGCACCTGCCTAGCAAGTGTGAGGCCCTGAGTTCAAAACCCAATGCCACCAAAAAAAAGGATCAACCTGGGCAAAGTTAGTAAGACCTTATCTCAAGACACAGAATACAAAAACAAAAGCACTGGGCATATGGCTCAACACTTGCCTAGCATATAGGAGGCCCTGGATTTAATCCCCAGTAACTGCAAAATTTTAATTAATTAATTATAATAAAATAAAGGAATGTTTTCATTTGAGTATTGTCAACCACCTCCCCTTTCATGGAGATTTCAGTTGTGAGAACTTTTTGTAATATGTTTGGTCAGCATTTAGTGAGTATATATGAATTGCCAATCACAGACATTCCCATATTAAACTGTAACTGCAGAGGAGGCACCATCACTCACCAAGCAGTCCCTCTTCACTGCATAGTGGTCATCACCTTGCTTTTCTTCTTTTCTTCTTATTATTTGTTTTTTGAAGCAGGATCTCTCTGTGTAGCCCAGTCTTGCCTCACACTCCCAATCCTGCCTCAGTCTCCCAAGTGCTGGGATTACAGGTATAAGCCACCATGCCCAGCTCAGTCATCCCCTTTTCTTAAGCCTGTGCTGACAACCACATTGTGACAGAGACTGCAGCAAGGCAGGCTGCTGCTTCTTACTGTGCTCTGCCTGGATCCTGAAGCCAGCCTGCCCAGCAGCCCCTATTGTCCTTTTAGTTCTGAGAGGTAGTGAATGCATTTTGAAATTCTTTCTCTTAACGTTTGGATTACTCTGTATATTTATCAACACGAACAACGGATTTCAAAACTAAACAGAGTGACATTGCCAAAGGATTTACCTTTTCACAGTTCATAGTAGATCTTTAGGATCTATATATTCTTATTTTCCAGATTTTATCTGCTACTGCATCAGATATCATAAGTGAAGAGTAGACTAACCAGTCATAGTCCTTACTTTTTTTTTTTTCAGAAAATAATCTTTTTGTGTGGTACTGGGGTTTGAACTCAGGGCTTTGTGCTTGGTAGGCCATGCCACCCACACCCCCAAAAAAATGCTTTAAAAAAAAAAACAACTTCGCAGCTGGGTGCTTGTGGCTCCATGCTTGTAATTCTAGCTACTTGGGAGGCTGAGATTGGGAGGATCATAGTTCAAGGCCAGCCCAGGCAAAAAGTTAGTGAGACTCCCATATCAATAGCTGGGTGCAGTGTTGTATGCCTGTCACCCCAGCTATGCAGGAGGCTGAGATGGAGAAGATCAAAGTTGCAAAGTAGCCAGGGCAAAAAAGTTTAGAAGATCCCATCTCAATGGAAAAAGGGTGGGTATGGTGGCACACACCTTTCATCCTAGCAACAGGAAGAATCATAAAGTAAGAGTGATCCAGGCCAATCTGAGCAAATAATGAGCCCTCATCCCTAAAATAACCAGAGCAAAAAGAGTTGGAGGCTTGACTTATGTGGTAGAGTGTCTGCATCACAAAGGCAGAGCCAGGAGTTCAATCCTCAGAACCACCAAAAAAATTAAAAAATAAGGCACAGCATTTGCCTAGCATTTGCCTAGCACATGCGAGGGTCTGGATCCCCCAGCACCACACACACACACACACACACACACACACACAAAAAGGTAAGGCTTGGGGTTTTGATCATTCACTGAACCACCTGGTGGTGGTATTTTCTAATCTCTCCCCATGTGCACATGTAAAACTGCTACAGGAGCTATATGTAGCACAGAACAAGTATTTTGAATTTAATGAAATCTAATCTTTCTCTTCATGTGTGTCTTTCCAATGTAGATTCCAGAGCAGTTTGGCCCGATACGGACAGTGGCGGAGGGCAAAGGTGATGTCATCTTGATAGGCACAACTAGAAACTTTGTCCTGCAGGGTACCCTGTCAGGGGACTTTGCGCCTATCACTCAGGTAGGTCCAGCTCAGCAGGCCCCAACACCTTCACTTTGCATTAGATGAGGACATAGGCTTGAACTAAGTGTTACACTCACATGACTTTCCTCCACTTTGCTGTGATTAGACTGGGGAGGACAGGTCCAGTGAAGGCCATGGCAAAGGGGCACACATCAGTGTGACTCTGGAGCCTCAGAGGGCCCCGTGTCGTGGTTCGTTGTAGGGTCACACTGATGAGCTCTGGGGACTGGCCATCCATGCCTCCAGACCTCAGTTCCTGACCTGTGGGCATGATAAGCACGCCACTCTCTGGGACGCTGTTGGTCACCGGCCCATCTGGGACAAAATCATAGAGGTAAACGTGCATGTTACATTTTCATTTTGCTTGTAAAAATTCATCTGGAACATACTCATTTTTTCGCATTAAATTGTCCCTAAGAAAATGTCATTAAATTTATCTCCTTAAAATTGCATTGCTTTTAACTTTGCCTCAAGTGTTCTCATCCATGTAACCCTGAAGCTTACTGCTGAGTTTTTCAACAAAAGCTAGCCTTAAGTTGATTGTCAAGGTTCCCAAGTGCAGTCTTCACAAGCTTAGGTGTGAAGAAATACATGTTGAGAGCCTGCATTCTGCTCTCAGGATGCCTTGTCCAGAATTTACCAGCTATAGTGAAAAACATGCAGGTTAATTTATCCCTACATTTTGAGTTTGATGCTAACACTAAAGCGTTAGTTTTAAAGTCAGCATCTCTGAGAAACTTGCAGAAGGAGGGCAGCTTGCACATCAGTGAAAACACCTTTGCCTGTGTGTGTAACAGCATGCATTTCCTGAGCTTTGACTCTGTGGGCACCAAGCACCAAGTGTGTGTCATCCTTAAGCCTCACAGCTGCCCTGCAGGTTGGAGGGTCTTGGTGTTTTGGGTTTATTTTTTTAATCTGATTTTATTGATTAGGAAATTGAGACTTAGAGAAGTTAAATGACTTGCCAAGGTCCCCAGGTTAGTGAGTGGCAGAGCCAGTGCTTAAAGCTAGCTCAGCCTGAGTCCCAAACCCAGACTCTGTCTGCAGCATCACATTGCAGAGAGTTAGAGGCACATCCTCTGGGGTGATGATGACAGGTGCTTCCCATCAAAGGAAACATCCTTGTGCAGACCCCAGTATCACCCACTCATCCCCTTCAAAGCCACTGGTGGCATGTCCCAGGTATGGGTCTGGGGTTGGCTCTCGCCTTCTGCTTTCAGAGAAGGTTGTTAAGGGTGCTAGTGACTAGCGATCCACGGAGCACTGAGATAGAAAGTCTAAGAGGAAGTGGGAAACACCGAAGTGGTGGCTATGGAGGGTGGCCTTCCCACAGTATCATCCACATGGGAGCCCTCTGAAAGCAGTGACACTTCCTCTGTCTCCCTGCCCCTCACCAGGCTGCTAACCTGAGGCCTGATGTAAGGAGAGGGCCAAGGTGGAAGCCAGAGCCCTGCAGTGAGTTCTGGCTCCTCTGTCACTGGCCATGTGACTTTGGACAGAAACACTTCACCTCTTGCACCTCAATGTCTTCATCTCAACATTGTTGTGAGACTGAGATGAGTCACATATGCAAAAGTGCTTTGGAAATGGTCGCGCTTCAAGGGAAGCTGAGTTCTACTTGTGAGCTCAGCAACCAGGGAGCTCACAAGTAGAACAGCTCCCGCTTAGGAAAAAGCTGAGACATGGGACCAGCAACTGAGGTTTCTGTCTGTGCCTCATGGTTTCAGTTTATCCAGAAGCATCTGAGTGCCTGTTTCCATCCCCACTCTTGTTGCAGTGGTTGGGTGGTCATTCTTCCAGACAGATCAGGCATACCTTTGACAAGCTTACCACTGAGCCCAGGGGCCAGCGAGGGTGCTGGGCACACAAACCATGGCTTGGTAGAGAGAGTTGACCTGTTTGTCTTTCATCTGATCATTGCACCTAGGATGGGAAAATTCTGAAAGTATAGAAGCATAGTAGTGTTGAAGTGTGACATGCATCCAAGTGGGAGAACATTTTCCTCTCTGGGAGAAAAGAGACTTTACTGTCAAACAGAGCCATGCAGCCTAAGGAGAGAGAGCTGTGTGGGTGGGTTTTATGCTGTGGTGTTGTATCTGGCCATCAATTTACACTTCCTTTAAACTATTTTAGGATCCAGCTCAGTCTTCTGGTTTTCATCCTTCAGGGTCTGTGGTTGCGGTGGGAACACTGACTGGGAGGTAAGCCCGCACAGCAGGTCTGTGCTTCCCAGCTATGGCAGGAGCTCGCTGACTGAGTTTCCTCAAGGGCGGGTGCAGGCCACATGTGGCTGCATCTTCTCAGCTTCCAATGACTTGCCAAGAATTAAGTCAAAACTCAAAAGCATCACTAAAAACAGGTCCTGGTCCTCCCATTTGGAACTTTGGGAAAACCTGAGAGAACCCTGGACCTAGAAAAGTGTCCCTCTCCAAGTCCCCCCACCACCCCACCTTCTGCCTCCAATTTCAGAGGCTCTGTAAAGTTGCTCAGCCCTGCTCTAGAGCCTGTGGGAGGAGCCTCCATCTGGGGACTAGGCGAGAAAGCATCCCAAAGCACTGAGAAGTTAGACTGTTTTTTCTAGCTGCCTGGTCAGAATATAGAAAGTGCCCATCTCCTGAGCCTGAGATTCAAATTCTGCTAATACTTGTTTACCAAGAACCTCCACACACCAGGCGTAGATCTGTGTTTGAGCCCCAGTGTCACCACTTGACAGCAGTGTGCCTTTGAGCCAGTCATATGCACTCTGAATTGGTTTCTTTTCTATAAGTTTTGATACTACCTACACTGATGATTGAAGGAGGCGATGTACACAGAACATCTGCCAGTTGCCTGGCGGGTGATAGTGGTGTCTGCTCTTACCATTGCTTGGCAACGTTTGATTGTACCTTCACGGTGCTTGTCACAGTACAGCAGTTCCCCCTTGTCCTCAAGGGATACATTGCAAGACTGAAATGATGGGCAGTGCCAAACCCTGAATGTACTATATGCACGCCTATGACAGCATTTCATGTAGAAATTAGGCACAGTAGGAGATTTACCACAATACCTCATGATCAGAGACAGCAACTGCAGTATAATTGTAATTATATATAAAATTATGTGAATGTGGTTCTCGCTCAAAGTGTCCGATTGTATTGCTCTTACCTTCTCCTTGTGACGAAGTGAGATGATCCAGTACCTGCCCGAGCAGATGAACTGAGCAGAACAATGTGCTCCATACAGTGCACAATTTAAAATTTATGATCATTTGTTTCTGGAATTTTCTATTTAATATTTTTAGACTAAGGTTGATGATGGGTAACTGAAACCATAGAAAACAACCCTGGGTCAGGGGGACAACTTCTGTGCACTTACTGTAATCTCATCCACCTGCTTCTGGTTGTTCCCCCCCCATCCCTTCTCTCTAAAAAATGTGTTGGCTGAAAGAGTAACACTTCTGAGTCCTGAATCATAGGTAGAATAGTCTGAAGAGTCAGACTCCATGCATCCAACAGATTCCTCCAGTAAAATGTGTGCATGGCAAAACACACACACACACACACACACACACACACACCCCTCATTTAACTCTCTTCAAGACAGCTGAAGCTTTGAACTCAGTGGGTTATACCCTCTGAGGACTGGCCACAGTCAAGCTGACCGGCAGCATTGTCTACCTGCTGACTATACACGGAGGACATGTGACAGTGCTCAGAATCCCAGTCACCCAGGAGTGGAAGAGATAGCACCTATAAAACCAGTCCCACCTCTCTGTCTGCTCCTCCCACATCTCTGGTCCCAGGGCTACACAGTCCTGATGATGTGATAATGTCTGTTTAATTAACAGGACTTTTCGAAGTGTGTTCTAGTCAGCCCTAGTGTATTTATGTTTCGGCCTCTGTTAAAGTGAAATAGTACATTCAAGGTAAATGGTTGTGAAGATGTAAGAAATCAAAGCTGAGAAGCAACTTCCGGATTGCAGTGCGCCTGATAGGTGGTAGTGGTGAAAGCCCGAATGGAGGGCAAGAAGACAGCGTCTCTGCTTGAGTGCATGTGCAGATGGGATGGGTGTCATCCAGGTTTGAGACAGCAGTGGCAGGGAGGCCTTGTTCCTTTTCATGCCTGAAGTCACTGGGGCCCCACTTACTGCTACCACCTGCGAGTTCCACATCCCTCTAGTTAATAAACTGGAAGGGAGTGTTGTGTCCTTGGCAGACGGTACAAAGCACTTCCATGTGCAGCACAGCTTGCCACTGAGCCTGCAAAGGAGACCTGAACTCAAACCCCCATGGCGCAGTTTGAAAGTGGCCCAGATAGGTGAAAGCCAAAAACCAGTCCTCCTCCCACCTTCTTCCCATGCTCCTTGTCCTTTCCTTCGCCCTGTTGGTTGCTCACTAATATTCACAGAAGGTCTAGACTTGGCACAATTGGAGCATCACTACCCCTGAACTGTCCCAGCCCCTCTTCTGCGACCAGCTCACCTCTCCCTGGATCAGAGCTCAGGGAGAGTACTGTGTGCTGGTGGTCCTCAGTGCTCTTCCCACCATAGGCCCTGGCACCAGGGGTTAGCCATCCTCCTGCCCACAGCTTTCTCTCCTTCCACATATAAGTGACGAAGCACACTCACTGAGAACCGAGTGGCTTCCAGTGGTAGCCAATATGCTGTTCTGTTCTTTAGGGAATGCTTATGGATAGGGAATTTTCTTTGAACAAAAGCAGAGACTGGTTTTCTTGTTAGCAAGCCCAGAGTACTTATCTAGCCTTATGATTAATGGTCTTACACTATTATAAAAGTCTTCTTTTACTTTCTCACTAAACAGCTTACTGTGCTTTTTCTCATGTTTACAACAGGTGGTTTGTGTTTGACACAGAAACAAAAGACTTGGTCACTGTCCACACGGATGGAAATGAACAGCTGTCTGTAATGCGTTATTCACCAGGTTAGAATACAAACCAATATTTAAAATACTTTAAAATTCCAACAGAATTATATAGTTCGATGTAGATATCTTTAAAGAATTTCACAGACTTCTTCAGAGTGAAATTTCAATTGTATGTCACAGAATTGTGGCACTTAGGCATTCTCTTCCCTCCTTTGGATCACTGTGCTTTTAACTTTGTGTTCTGGAAATTTTCAAACTGGTGAAATTACACAGAATAGCATGACGAGCTCCCACACCTGTCACCCTCCTTCAGCCAATCTCATCCTCCATCGCCCTGCCGCCCCTCTCCCAAATCATCTGAAGAATCTCCTCTCTTAATAGTGCCATACAGATCTCAGAAAGATGAGGGTTATCTTAACAGATTTGTTGAGGTGTAACTTACATACCGTCATTCTCCCATTACAGATTGCGTTCAGTGAGTCTTAGTGTACAGAGTTGTGCAACCATCACCACACTCCACAGTGTTAAAACTGTTCCATTCCCCAAATATTCCCTCCATGCCAATTAGTCAGTCGTCTGTGCACACTTGCATGTGCCTGTGTGCACATACATGTCTGGGATATGTACTGACATGATTTCTGGCCTTACAAATTGCTTTTTCTGGACAGATCACATAAATGGAATCATACAATATGCAGCCTGTTGCATCTGGCTTCTTTCACATAAAACAATGTTTTCAAGTATAATCCATGTTTTTGCGTGGATTCATTCATTTTTAATTGCTGGATAGTATTCCATTTTATAGATATCCCTCATTTTGTTTATCTATTCAGATGCTAATGTACATTGGAGTGTTTCTGGGTTTTGGCGGTTATAAATAACGCTACTCTGAGCATTCATGTATATATGAATGTAAGCATATGTTTTCATTTCTCTTGGGTAGATTCCTAGGACTAGAATTGGTAGATTGTATGGTAAAAATTTTTAATGTTTTATGAAACTGGCAAACTATTTTTCAAAGTGATTTTCCTGCTTTCTACTCCTGCCAGCAATGTATGAGGGTTCTTGTATCTCCACGTCCTTCAGTAGCACCTATTACTGTCTTTTTACAGCCATTCTAGGGAGTAGAACATGTCTCACTGTATGTACATCTCATTTTACCTGGCATTTACCCAGTGACTGCTGGTGTCAAGCAAAGAGTCCTTCATCTTCTTTGGTTAAATGCCTATTTGAGTATTTTGCCCTTTTAAAAATGTGGTTGTTTGCCTTCCTATTGAGTTACAAAATCTCTTTACACACAAGTTCCTTACCTGATACATGACTTACAAATGTTTTGCCGGGTTATCTTTTCATTTTTTCACTGGAGTCCTTGGGGTCTTTGGAGCACAAACATTTTTCACTTTGGTGAAGTCAGCTTATCCCTCTTTTCTTTAATGGACCATTCCCAAGTTTGGTTCTTTGAGAAGAGCTGTGAGTGAGCACTTATACTTAGGGCTGTGGCCCACTGGGAGCTGGTTCATGGTGACAGGTTAGAGTCAGAGTGTGTTTGTCCTGCATATAGATAGCCAGCTGTCCCCATACCATTTGTCTAAAATTGTCCCTATTGAACTGTCTTGACACTTTTGCCAAAGATCTATTGATCATAAATGTAAAAATCTATTTTCAGATGCTAAGTTCTGTGCCTTTCACTTATGTTTATTCTGTGGTAATTAATAAATACACAAGGGTAAGTGTGTGACATTAGAGTAACTTTTGAAATTGAGTAGTATAACTCCTCCAACTTTGCTGTTTTATTTTCTAAAATTATATTGGCTGTTTTAGGTCCTTAACACACACACACATATATATACACATATACATATATATATATATATATATATATATATATATAAATTGTGCTAGGATCTTAAGAGGGGTTAAGTTGAATTTATAGATCAATATAAAGAGAATTCCTAGCTTGATAGATGATACTGAGTTTTCTAATTCGTGAACACGGAATGTCTCTCCAGCTATTTAGATCTTTAACTTTTCTCAGGAATATTTTTTGTTTGTTTGTTCATTTTGGCAGTACTAGGGTTTGAACTTAGGCCCTCATGCTTGCTAGGTATGCACTCTACCACTTGAGCCACAGCCCTAGCTCTTTCAGCTTTGGGTATTTTCCAGATGGAGTCTCCCCTTATGCCCTGGCCAGCCTGGGCCATGGTCCTCCTATTTGTGTTGCCCATGTAGCTGGGATGACAGGCACGCATCACCATGCCCAGCTTTTGTTGGTTGAGATGAGGCTTGCTAACTTTCTTCCAGGGCTAGCTTCAAACTGCGATCCTCACAATCTCTATCTCCCAAGTACCCAGGATTACAGGCGTAACCCACCAGGCCCAACTTTTTGTTTTAAACTTTTGATATTCAAGTCTTGTTATTCCTTTGTTAAATTTATTCCTGTTACTTTTTGTATCATTGTGCATAGAATTTCTTCAGAATTTCATCTTCAGATAGCATATACAAATAATATTGAAACTCTCTTATCAGCTTTAGAGGGGTATGTGTGTACACATGGGATTTCTTCATGCTAAATCATGCATCTGCAAATAAAACTTTGGCTTCTTCCTTCCCAATCTAGATGCCTTTAATTATTTTCCTTTATTGTATTAGCTATTACCTCCAATAAAATGTTAAGCAGAGTAACAAGAGTGGATCCCTCACTTTGCTCCAATCTTCAATCTAAAAGCACTCAGTCTTTCATTGCTAGGGATAAAGATGCCCTTCATCAGGGTGAAAAAGTTCCCTCCTCCTGATTTGTTCAGAGTTTTTAGCATGGATGGGTGTTGGAATTTGTCAGATCCTTTCTACATCTATTAAGGTGACCATGTGGTTTTGTCCTTTTCTGTTAATATGGTGTATTACATTTATTTCACAAAATTAAACCAAGTTGACATTTCTGTGATAAATACTACATCATGGTATGTGGCCCTTTTATATATTGCAGAGTTCTGTTCGTCAATACTCTGTGAAGGAGTTTGCATTCGTGCTCATGAGGGATATTGCTCTGCACTTTTCTTGTGATGTCTTTTTCTGTCTGAGTTAGAAGAGGGCTGCTAGCCGTATAGGGCACATTGGGACATGTTCCTTCCTCCTCTGTTTTCTGAGTTTGTGAAGAATGGTATTATTTATTTATTAAATATTTGATAGAATCCACATGAACTCAGTGGAACCATCTGGGCTTGTGTTTGGGGGAAGGTTTTTGATTACTAGTTCAGTATCTTTACTTGTTAAGGGTTTATTCGATTTTCTGTTTCTTTTCTAGTCAGTTTGAGAATATGGATTTAAGTTTTGTCTAAGTTGGCACAAACTTGTTCATAGCATTTGCTTATACTACTTTTAATTTTTTTTAAGTTTGTAGTAAGTAATTTGTGTTTCCTTCTTGATTCTGATAGTTTATGTCTTTTTTTTTTTTTTTTCTTGGTCAGTCTAGATAAAGGTTTGTCAAGTTTGTTGATCTTTTCAAAGATCCCATTGTTTGTTTCTTGGGCTTTTCTCTATTGTTTTCCTCTCCTGTACTTGTTTTTTCCTTTCTCCTGTTTGACTTATGTTTAGTTCTTCTTCTTTGGCCTCTCAAAGTAGAATCTTGTGTTATTTATTGGAGACCTTCCTTTTCTAATACAGATATCTAAAGCACTGCTTGAGTCACATCCTATAAATTTTGACATATTTTTATTTTCCCATAGTTCAAAAATATTTCTTTATTTCACTAATGATTACTTCTTTGGTCTATGGGTTATTTAGAAATGTGTTGCTCCATTCTCAAGTGTTTGGGGACTTCCCATATTTCTTTCTGTTGTTGATTTCCTCCTTTGTGTTTTGCTTGTTTGTTTGTTCTTTCAGTACTGGGGGTAGAACCCAGGCCCTCACACATGCTATCCAGGCACTCCTACTGAGCCACATCCCACCCCTAGCTCTTTCTGTTGCTGATTTCTACTTGAACTTCACCGTGAGTGTAGAACGTAATTTGTATGATTTTGATCAGTTAAACATGGTGGGACTTGCTGTATGGCCTAGCATGCAGTCTGTCCAGGAGAATGCTCCAAGTGCACTGGTTAAGAACACATACTCTGCCATCTTGGGTGGAGTGTTCTATACACATTGGTTGATAGTGCTTGGAGTTGGTAGATAGTGTTTTTGAAGTCATCAAATGCTGCTGCCTTTCTAATTGTCCTAAAAGTTGTCAAAAGTAAGGTACTTTGATGTCTAGCTATTTTTATCATTGTTGGTGTCACTTTTCAGCTCTTTCCAGATTTGCGTAATGCATCTTGGATGAAAGACTGGACTCAAACACCTGCAACCAGTCAGGCCTCTTTCCTCTGCCAGGAAGCCTGTGTGCGGGTCAGAGAGCATATTCAAAGTTCAGGCCACTTTCAGGTATTCCCTGACTTTGTACCTGCTCTGTGCATTCTGGGAGGCCTCAGTGCAGTCAGCCAGGGTCCTCTCTCCCTCCACTGTGCACACCATGTCCTTCCTACCTGTGCTACTCACCTAGTTGGGTACCTTATTGCACTAGTTGTAGCCCCTAGGAGGCGCTGTTGGGCCTGATAAGATCCATGTGAAAATTCCTGGGCAGGGCAGTAGGCAGCACAAGAGTGCAGTGCTCTTGTTCTCTTTTCTGTAAGTGTTCTACAGCTGACATGCACCCTGGACCAAACGCCAGCTTATTTTTGCAGAGTAAGTGTAGGAATTTCTTAGACTCTAAGAGAGCTGGGGAATGAGGCCTGGACCCAGTTTGTTGGGGGGAGGTAGGCTGATGACCTGGGAAATAGGCAGAGCCTTGGATGCCTTTGGACTCTGGGCAGCAGACTGACCAACCCTGTTGGTTATTGTTTATTAGGCAAACATTTGTTTTTATATACAGATCTCCTCAGCTTATGATGGGATTACTCATCATTATTTGAAAATATCATATGTTGAAAATCTGTTTAATACACCCAACCTACCAAACATCCTCACTTAGCATCACAGCACAGTGTCGAGTGTCCTTTCCCTGGGGTCAGAGGAATCCAGCAGGTAGACATCTAGACTGAGAGCTGTGGCTTGCTGCTCTGCCTCCTGACAAAGGATCAGACCATATATTGTTAGCCCTGGAAAAGACCCAAATTGAAAATTTCCAGCTTCATTTCTACTGGATATAAATGGCTTTTGTACCAGCATAAGTTGGGGACCATCTGTATTTATGAATGAATGTAGGCAAAAGTACTAGGATTTGAACACAAGTTTTTCTGACTTCAAAACCCACATTCTCTCCACCCCTTTCTTTTTGGTGGTACTGTGGATTGAACGTGCTAGGCAAGAGCTCTACCATTTGAGCCAAATCCTCAATCCTGGCACTTTCACCCAGGGCCAGCCTCAGACCATGCTCCTCCTACCTCCCGTGAGGCATGTAATTCCTGTGGACTGGGCATAGCAGTCATGCCTCATCCTGCTTCTACCTTCATCTTCCTATACTGGCCTATGATGCTGTTTTTCAGAGAAACATGTAATTCTTATACGCTGCCTGTGTTTTCATACCCCACCTCCGCAAGAAGTGCAGCACACTGAAGTGCGGTACTAAGGATCTGGGGCAGAAGGCAGACGAGGGACAGACTCCAAGCCCCTCCCACCTCTGCAGAGGCCTGGCACTGAGGTGATGCCCGCTGGCTGGTTTCCCTCTGCAGAGAGGATTTCGCAGTTGGCAGCCAATTTGAACAGCTTATGAAGGCTGCAGATTAGAATTTTCAAGAAATACTGCAATCTGAATAAGGTTGTTCGAGATAGAAGTGATTGCCAAAGGAGAGTATTAAATCCTGTTTTTAATTCGCCTTTAAAAACATATGGGGGGGATGGGGGGAGAAATGGCCCAAACAATATATGCACATATGAATAAATGAATAAAGAAAAATTATAATAAAAATAAAAACAAATATGGGGACAGTAGTTACACAGGTCTGTTTGTCAGGTCTCTTTGCCCTGTGCAACTGAAATGCATAGATTTTATTCTGTGTAAATGATACTTCTTAAAGGTAACTTTTTAAAGGGAGGGATGATGCTCTGACTTGACTTTTTTCCTTAAATATTAACTGATTGCCCCAAACCTATTTGTTAAATGTCAAGTGGCCCCATTACCAAAGAGCCTTGGTATTTCACAGTACAGCAGTTCTTTGAGATCACTTTGCCAAAGAGTGCACCACCCACCACCCTGACACCCCACAGACCAGATTCTCTACTGCTCTGTGCTCCTCAGCTGTGCTGAAGGGGCCAAGGAACCTAGTGACAAACTACTGGGGCTTGGGTTCCAGTGCCAGCTCCAGAAACCTATGTGTCCTTGAACACATTGCTTTGCTGTTCTAGCCTTAGTCCCTGCTAAAAAATGGAGTTGGTACCCTCTACCTCATACAGTTGTCATGAGGATTAAATAAGCTATGAAGAATTTAGAGCAGTGCCTGGTCCACAGCTGGCGTTTGGAGCCT
The DNA here is from genome assembly GCF_047511655.1 of Castor canadensis. Taxonomy (NCBI): domain Eukaryota; kingdom Metazoa; phylum Chordata; class Mammalia; order Rodentia; family Castoridae; genus Castor; species Castor canadensis. The sequence continues at coordinate 10,310,796 of NC_133388.1, read as the reverse complement.
AAGTACTGTGATTACAGCTCCTTGTCGGACTCGGTTGGGGAGGAGTCAGCGTGGGATGCTTCTCTGGAGCCAGTAGCCGCACGTGCAGGTGCCTGTTCTCCAGCTTGGTGATCCTGTGTGCCCAGTTCCTTAAGCACTCCTGATTTAGACAGGTTGCCTCAGTGTTGCCAACATTCCTAGTTTGACCTGGTCTGGACCAAGACTTCCTAAAATACCATTTCCTGATGGCCTCAGGGCAGGTGTCTCCTATAGGATTCCAGAGCCTTACTGAAGTGAAGTGTGTGAGTGAGTGTGCCAGTGGCTGAGAGGCTGTGCAGTTACAGTCCAGGGAATCCTCTCGATGGCTGTGAAGAGGCACCACACTCCTTGCTTGGTGGACAGGGCTACTATTCACTGAGAGTGGGGACTTTCCTGAAGCTGGAGCTAGGGTGGAGACCTGCTGCATTCCTGGCTGCATGTGGCTCCAGTCACCACCCGTGAGGTTGCATCCTGTGTCCTTCCTTCTGCCCTCCTGTTTAGGAAGCACCCATGTGTCCTGGACAATTCTCCAGGCCCTGTTCCCTTCCTGGTGTGTTCTAGATCCTTCCCTAGCACTGGGCTTGGCTACTCATTGGCTAGCCCCAGGCCAGGCTCTGCTCACCTTACATTGAGCGCCATTCCTTTTATATGATTCATGAGCTTCGTGGCCTGGTGGCTAAGACTTTCCTGGCACAGAACCTAGTGAAGAAGACAGCCAGCGCTGGCCCTGAGTCAGGGTGAGGAGAGCCTTCTGACAGGCCAGTGAGTACAGAGGTGGCAGGGGACCTGTGCACTCAGTGAGGCAGGCTATGGCTGAAACTGCCACATCCTGGAGAGATGGGGCCCAGAAAAGGCGTCTCTATCCTGCAGTGATGGGAACAGGGATAGGCAGGGAAAGGTTTTACAAGATTTTGTACAATTGTATTTTCAAAGTTTACGAAAAGATCTAAGTTTTTATCAGACTTTTTAATCTGGCAAAGTTTGCTCTTTGAAAGAATTCATTGATCAGTCTATTTTGTCTAAATCTGCAGTGGAAGCTAACATTAGTCCTTGTGATGAGTTAAATGTTTATGTTTTAACATTTGAAATATAATCTGTCCTATTTCTGCAGATGGGAACTTCTTAGCAATAGGCTCTCATGACAACTGTATCTATATATATGGAGTTGGCGAGAGCGGGAGAAAGTACACACGGGTTGGCAAATGTTCTGTAAGTTCTTACCGTTTCTCACACGCACTTATGTGGTCATTTCATTATGTCAGGGTGGTGTCAGTCAGGAATTTATAAGGCGAGCAAAACTCATGCAGGGTTTTTCTCTCCCAGGGTCATTCCAGCTTCATCACCCACCTGGACTGGTCTATAAACTCACAGTTCCTTGTGTCGAATTCTGGAGACTATGAAATCCTTTACTGTGAGTAACAGCCCAGATAAGTTTAGATCACAATGGACACTCACTCTGAGACCTGGATGGGCTTCTGTAGGACTTGGACACATGGGTCATCTCTGTGAGATAGAGGAGCTGGCCACAACCTTACAGATCCTTCCCAGCATGGAGACACTGGGTTCAGGCTAGCCATAGGCTGTGGGGAAGAAAGGATAACAGGGCCAGCCAGGAGGAGGAGGAGGCCAAGCCCTGCAGGAAGAGGCTAGAGTAGGCAGATATGGGATGAGAGTGGGATCTGGAGCCAACCCAGCATGAGCTGCCCTGGTAAAGGTGCCATCCCAAGCAGGTAGAGACCATGAAGTCCCTCCCACCTGAGTGGGACCCTTTCCTTCTCTCCTGGCTTCTCCCTGGCCAGTATCTCTGCCCAAGTGGGCACTGACTAAACACCTGCCACATGCCAAGCTCTGGACAAAGCAGCAGGAGTCACAGAGCACAAGAATGTCCTGGTCTCCTCCCCATTTGAAGTTATGAGAGTGCAGTGTTTTTTACCTGCTTTTGCTCATGATCCACAGCACTTTTTGGTTCATCCCCCTTTTATAGATAAGGAAAGTGGGGCCTTGGGCACCTAGTGTGACTGATTGCCATGCGTTTCCTTCCTGACTCAGACTGAAGGCACCAAGGGCCAGAGGTCGGGGGCAGCCCAAGCCCAGAGTCAGGGTAGGGCTCAGGCCTCCTATGAACACACTGAGCAGTAGGGGCCTGGGGATCAGAGGCTGGCCACAGACAAAGAAGCCAGACTCAGAGAAGGAGATGAGAAGGAAAAAAGAAAGAGGCCTCTGCTGAGCCTGGGGTTTGGGCTCCATTCTGAGGCAAGTCAAGAGCTGTATACATGGTTCCCATAGGTGGTCCCTCTCTGAAAGGGGATATCTCAGAGGATCCAGCCTGGCTCAAGGGAGAGCTGGAGCCTTGCCTGAGATGTCACCAGGCCATCTGCTTCTTTCAGGGGTTCCTTCTGCTTGTAAGCAAGTTGTGAGTGTGGAGACTACAAGAGACATTGAGTGGGCTACGTACACCTGCACTTTGGGATTCCACGTTTTTGGTAGGTTTTCCTCAGGCTTCACTGGGTTCAAACATAACTTGTTGCCTATATTTAGAGCATTTCTCTGATGATCATAAAATCTCATCATCACCTCTCTGTTGAACTGCTCTGCCCTTGCCTGGGGTCAAGCCAGGTCTGCCAAACCATGGCCAACGGAGAAGAACTGGAGAGGTAGGCCTTAACCTTTCCATGGTACAAGCTGGGCCTGAGGTACTTCTCCAGAATCTTCCATATCAGTGCCAGACATGCCCAGCTAAATCAAATGGCATTCAATTTATTACTTGTAGTATTATTATCCTTCTAGTCCTTAAGCTAAATGTTTCACTGCCTTCAAAGTTCAGCATAGAAACAGATTGATAAATGACCTAAAACAAATTGAACTCAGGGCTTTGCACTTGCAAAGCAGGAGCTCTACTATCCTAGCCACACCTCCAGTCCATTTCGCTCTGGTTATTTTAGAGATGGGATCTCGGAGCTATTTTCTCAGGCTGGCCTGAAACTGTGATCCTCCCAATCTCAGCCTCCCATGTAGCTAGGATTACAGACATGAACCACCTGCCTGGCAGTATCTGTAATCTTTTTATGAACAGCAGATCACCAAATTGATAAGAGTTCACGAGTACCCTCGGTATTGGCACGTTAACATTTTCTGGTGTTAAATGCTCAGACCTCCCCTACTCTCCCCTCCCCCGCCCGTTTTTCTCCAGAGCCACCAGGTGAGAAACCGATGTGCATCCAGATCCCTCATATCCAAAGTTCCTGGGACCAAAAGGCTTCCCCAGTGCACCAGTCAAGAGCCAGCCCCTACCCACTGCCCCAGGCCTCCTGCAGCCTTGAAAGCCAGGCAGCCCCATAGAAGCTCTGGGGAAGACATTGTGTTCAGTGCCGGGGTTGCTGGTACTCTACGCCATGCATCCACAGGACCCCCAAAGTGGTGGCAGCACAGCAAGCTGTTGTTGCAGCTTCCACACAGGAAAGCAGAGCAACGCTCTGCAGGGCTCCCTGAAGATGGCCCAGGGTACACTGGACTGGGAGCCACAAGAGGCCAAAGCTGCCACCAAACATTCTTCTGACCCTTGTTTCTAAAGCCCGGATTTAAGGTGGTTTTATTTTGCTGGAAGCTCCTGGTTTTATTTTTCTGGCCGTGGCCAGCTCCTGCGTGGTGTGGCTCCATGTCCCTGCAGTTTCCACTGCTGTTTGTGCTCTGTGTTTTAGGAGTGTGGCCAGAAGGTTCAGACGGAACCGACATTAATGCAGTCTGTCGAGCCCATGAGAAAAAACTGCTGTCAACAGGTGACGACTTCGGCAAAGTGCACCTCTTCTCCTACCCCTGCTCACAGTTCAGGGTAAAGGTCAAGTCTTCTTACTAATCTTGTCCCTCTCATAGCATATATGCGGGGTCTGACCTTCTGGCAAGCTGGAGAGAAATGGGCTGTGAATGAGGGCTGCCAGCCACAAATGTAGATATGCCCTGCTAACCTACTAGTCTGAGTGCTTCTGGGGCTTCCTACTGCCCTTGGGAAAACCCCAACCCTGACATGGCCTTCAAAGCCCTTTAGATCTGCTTTGCCTGCCCCTGCAGTTTTGTGGGCCTCATCCCCCACCCCTACCCCCACACCCACCCCTGGCTTCCTCTGCCCTAGTCCTGCTGAGCTGAGCCAACTTTGATACCTACAATGTCCTCCCTGGGCCTTTCCAAACCTGACCCTCCTTTAGCAAGGAGGCCCTCACCCTCAGACTCTAGCAGGTGGTCAATCAGTCCCACCCTTGGGCCACCCCTGTGACTGGTACAGACCTGTGGTATTGACCATATCTCAGTCAAGGGCTGTTGTTTTAGCATGTCTGTTCCTTACCACACCACAGAGACTCTGCAGGGCTTGTTTCTGGGTCCCTCCTGTGTCCTACATACAGAACAGGTATGCAGGTAAAAGTGGAGGAGTTAGGACTGATCCAGAACTCACGTTCTGCATCCTACTTTTCCAGGCTCCAAGCCACATCTACGGCGGGCACAGCAGCCATGTCACCAATGTTGACTTCCTTTGTGAAGATAGTCACCTCATCTCCACGGGTGGGAAAGACACAAGCATCATGCAGTGGCGGGTCATTTAGTCCCCGAAGAGCCCTGGGAGGTCATGCCCGAGAAGACACAGACTCGTGTTCCACTTGGTCACTGTGATTTCTGTTTTGTCTAAAAATTCTTACAAACCTCAGGAAAACTATCCCTCTACCAGTTAAATTAGCTTAGGGAGTCAGCGAGCGTCACACCAGAGAAGCAGTTCCATTTCCACTTTTGTTGTACAGTACACGAAGCACTGCACATTGGAAATAGAAGAGGTCCCAAGGTTTACGTGTGGTGGCACGCACAGAAGGGACTGGTGTCTCCTTAGTAACTTTTCTATGAACTCTTCAAAAACAGTCACAGAATGCCTTTTAAAATATTGTATATAGTCTTCACAGTTCACCATCTAGCTTGCTAAGACAAATATTTATAATAATGAGGTACCGAACCGTGATTGCTGTCGACTAATTTGTCCTAAAAGGATAAATCCCTTGAGAAGAGAGTGAATGACTGATTTGCACAGCTGAATCAGGAATGCAAATAAAGAGACTTTCTTTGGCTACATTTTCTAAGGTTTCATTAGATTCTCCCTTTGAGAGGCTGGCAAGGAAAGGGTTGTAGTCTGCTGGTGTGGGCGGATTCTACTTCAGATTAACAAGCTACGGCAGCAGGGTGTGCAGGCGAGGCTGTGTTCCAGGTCACCTGTCCTGTCTAACCAGACAGTTAGCCTCTTTGCATCGCCATGAATTGCGTCCGCTGCCCCCATTACATGCCCCGATTCATGGCAAGACATTTAGCCACCTTCCTCTGTATATTAATGGCATGATACGGTATTGTGCTTGTATAGGATGTTAGTGACTCATAATAAGCACCCAAGGCTAGGCTTCACTGTTCTATGCTATGGACATTGGATGTTTGTACCTGACGACCAAGTAGAGAAGGAATCTCTTCAGTGTACCAGCAACCTGCGGAGAGGAGGTCAAAAGGCTCCAGGTACCAAGGGCAGTTCCTTTCCCTGTCTCTTGTACACGGATGGCTCATGGCAGTGTGGAATAAAACTGTTCTGAGGAGTAGAACATAGGCATAAATTTGTTAAGAAGGCCTTACCCATTGTGTGACAGATTGAATTTATTGTTTACATTGGGGAATGTATCTTGGATTTTTAAATAGAAGAGTAATAAACAGACTTAAGTACAAATATTAAGATTTTTACTCGTTCTAGGAAAGTAAATGAATTATCTGAGCTCTACAGCACTGGTTGTTTAGAGTGGCTGATTAAATGCTACATTTGGAAACGTGTTTCTTGACATCTCTAGCCTGCTGCAGAAGTGCAGAGCACCAGTAAGCCACATGCACTGAAGATGAATCTGTTTGTATGTATCCTTATCAAATATATTCTATAATGAAAATAAAATCTGAAAAGTGGATTCTTATATTTGTGAAAGTATATAAATTAAAATATTTCAAATTAGATATGATTCATACTATATTCTATTTTATATACAGATTTATTCCTCACCTGGTCACTTTCTGATGGAACTATGCTTTGCATATGATAAAGAAACCTTGTTAAATAGTGGAGCCTATTTGTTACTTTAACACTTCTACTTGTTAGTATGTAGATACTTTCAAAACAACCTTTGGTTGTAGTTGCTATTTAGGTGATTTTTATTTTTTATTTATTTATTTGGTTTTTTTTGGTGGTACTGGGGCTTGAACTCAGGGCTTTCACCTTGAGCCACTCCACCAATCCTTTTTGTGTTAGGTATTTTTGAGATAGGGAGTTGAAAACTATTTGCCTGGGCTGGCTTTGCACCGTGATCCTCCCAATCTCTGCCTCCTGAGTAGCTAGGATTACAAGTGTGAGCCACCGGTGCCCGGCTTATTTTTTTGCTTTTTTGAGACAGGGTTTCACTATGTAGCCCAGGCTGACCTGAAAGTTGCCATCTTCCTGCCTCAGCCTTCGAGTTCTAGTATTATAAAAATAATCATTTTTAAGTTAGTAATCAAAGGAACAATTAGATGTCAGTGAAGGGAAAGGGCCCCATTACTGACTTGTAAGTCAAAATCAGATTTGTAGATAGATGGCACACTAATATATATGTATTGTGCATTAGTGGGCTTACCACTGCCCATCACCTGTCAGGCAGACAGGGCCTAGACCCTGTGGGACTCTTCTGCAATGAGAAGCTCCAGGAAATAACCCCATGACCAGTCATCTTCCTCTCAGCAACCTGTGGCCTATTGAGCTCTTAGCCTGGTTTCCTTGCAACACCTGTGATGAGGAAAGTAAAGATTACTATTTATTTTTAGCTGTAATAGGTATACCTGTTAGCATAAGAAAGTTTCCCAATGCAAAAAGAACCTCAGAGTTTTTTTTTTTTTTTGACGTTACTAAGGTTTGAACTCAGGGCCTTGTGATTGCTAGGAAGGCAGTCATACTCTAGCCTTTTTTGCTTCAGCTTTTTATTTTTTATTAGCATAAATTAACTGTATGAGGGAGTTTCATTGTGATGTTTACATATACACATAGAATGTACTTTGATCAAATTCATCCTGTGGTTATTTTTCAGATAGATTTTTGCTCTTGCTGGGGACTGGCCCTAGACGGTGATCTTCCTACCTGAACCTCAGAGTAGCTGGGATGACATGTGTGAGCCACCACTCTCACCTTGTTTGTTGAGATGGGATCTCACTAATACACTACCCCATACACATACACACATGAACCTCCATTCTCCTGATCTCTACCTCCCAAGTAGCTGAGATTATAGTCATGCACCACCACACTCAGCCCTCAGGAATTTTTTTAAACTTACTATTATAAATTTTACGTTACTGAGATGACATTGGCCATCCTGTTTTAATAAGATCAAGTACAGAGGGACACTGGATTTCCTCAGAAAAGCCCAGAGCAGACACCAGGTGCCTGACCCAGGCTTCAAAGCCTGTAGAAGAGCACCTATTTGAGTCCGTTTCCTTCTAAACTACAGCTAGCAGTGTGGTTAAAATCTTAGTCTCCTGAATTTGAGCAAAACTACTTGCAGATGCATTCTACCTCTCTCCTGGACTTCCAAACCCTATGAGGGGGCCTCTTAGAAGCCCAGCACTCTCCTGGCCACAGTGGGAACATCCTAGGGTCTCTAAGACTAAAGCAACTGAGAAGGACCGAGGCTGTTGGCAAAACCCCAGCTGTTTCTCTGCTCTGAGAGAAGTCAGGAAGAAGAGGAGCAGGAAAGGAGTTACCTGGTGTGCTATGGAGCTGGTGGTAAGACAGCCTGGAGGGCTCTGTTCTGCAGTAAGAGGGGCTCACACTGAGCCCGAGGGCTCTGCCCTCCATGACCACTCTGAGCCCTTTGGGAACTGGTCTTTTTGCCAATCCACTGCAGCTGGCCTCTAGGTCCTGGGAAGTCAGCCTGGAGAATGCCCGCGAGCAGTCAGGGCTAGGAGCCATCTGATGTCCCTCTGCAGGTATTTGGGGGGTCCTGTAGGCTTACTACCACCCCTAGGGAGCGTAAGAGACTGGAATGTGGAGAATAACACTTACTCCAAATTTGTCCTAACAAATATGTCTCACTACTAGGTAAACCCCGGCCTGTCCTGCCCGGGCAGCACATCGGTGCCATGAAAGACAGATGCTCATGAAGGATGACCCGATCACATCTTAAATGACCACTGTGCTAAGGGCCATATAAGAAATAAGAGCACAGAGGAAAACGGGTGGGCTCGGAGGCTCCAGAGGGCTCCCCTGAGAGGTGCAGAAAGAGCAGTGACCCAGGCCGAGGGGAAAGAGGCTATGGAGGCTGCAGCCAGCACTTTTGAGGGAGAAATACAAGGTCAAATCCAGGCCACAGGTTTGTGGGAGGCGAGGCTGGTCAGGGCAAGGACCGCAGGCATGACCTGGACGGGCATGAGAAGGGCTTTGCTCTAAATCTGCAGATCTTCCAGGGCAAGGGAAGCCACTGGTGGGTTAGGTAGGGCAGACATTGGGCTGGTGTTTTGGGAGGTCTTCCAGGCAGTGGAGCATGGCATGATCTCAGTGAGCACGAGTGGCTGGGGAGGGGTCCAGGGCATTTCTCCGAGGAGGTGTTGAGGTGAATGTGGGCAGGAGTCCCAGGCTACCGACGCAACGCTCTCGGGTCAGCCATGGGTTGAGACAGAGAGCACTGCAAGTTTCATGGGGGCAGGAGGAAGGGGAGATGAGTCTGCTGGGAACAGGCTGGAGTAAAGTGAGGTGCCTCTTCACATCCATGTGCAAAGTAAGCACCAGGCCTCCCAGGCTACAGCAGTCCTGCTGGAGGGTGAAATGTGAGACTCTCTGGCAGGGTTGGGTTGGCAAGGTGTTGGTCAACCCAGGCAAGGAAGAGAGAGCTACCACTCAGCCTGGGGGCTCCAGAATTCAAAGGCAGGTACTGACTAGCAAGGTACAGAAGACAGCCCGCAGGTGGGACATCTGGCGGGCCCAGCTACAGGGTTCCTTGACTCACTGGGGAGCCAGGGTGCTTTTTTCTGTGTTTGATGAGTGCCTTTTCAGCATCCCCACACAATGCAGTGCTGGGCAGGAGGTCCAGGCATGGGAGGAGAGCCTCCATCAAGTAGAGAGACTGTGGGGCTATCAGGAGCCCAGTGAGATGGGTGAGGGTGAGGAGGGGAGCTTCCGGCACCAGTAGGAATGGGTGGAAGGGAAGTTCAGTGGATTTTTGACATTCACTGAGGGTGGTGTACCCTGGCAGCAGCTGTCTGCTGCTCACTGCAAAGTGGAGCATTCCATCCATTGCTCTTCCCTCTGTGAGTTGGGAACAGGCAGCCATAATCCTAGCTCACAGGTGGGACTCAGAAGAAATGGCTATGTCCTAGAGCCTCTAGCTTCTTAAAAGGCCCATCTGATGTGAAAGACCTCTACAAGGAAAACTATACACTTCTGAAGAAAGAGATTGAGGAAGACTATAGAAAGTGGAGAGATCTCCCATGCTCATGGATTGGTAGAATCAACATAGTAAAAATGCTGATACTCCCAAAAGTAATCTACATGTTTAATGCAATTCCCATCAAAATCCCAATGACATTCATTAAAGAGATCGAAAAATCTACCGTGAAATTTATATGGAAACACAAGAGGCCACGAATAGCCAAGGCAATACTCAGTCAAAAGAACAATGCAGGAGGTATCACAATACCTGACTTCAAACTATATTACAAAGCAATAACAATAAAAACAGAATGGTACCAGCACAAAAACAGACATGAAGACCAGTGGAACAGAACAGAGGATCCAGATATGAAGCCACACAACTATAAGCAACTTATCTTTGACAAAGGAGCTAAAAATATACGATGGAGAAATAGCAGCCTCTTCAACAAAAACTGCTGGGAAAACTGGTTAGCAGTCTGCAAAAAACTGAAACTAGATCCATGTATATCACCCTATACCAAGATTAACTCAAAATGGATCAAGGATCTTAATATCAGACCACAAACTCTTAAGTTGATACAAGAAAGAGTAGGAAATACTCTGGAGTTAGTAGGTATAGGTAAGAACTTTCTCAATGAAACCCCAGCAGCACAGCAACTAAGAGATAGCATAGATAAATGGGAACTCATAAAGCTAAAAAGCTTCTGTTCATCAAAAGAAATGGTCTCTAAACTGAAGAGAACACCCACAGAGTGGGAGAAAATATTTGCCAATTATACATCAGACAAAGGACTGATAACCAGAATATACAGGGAACTTAAAAAACTAAATTCTCCCAAAACTAATGAACCAATAAAGAAATGGGCACGTGAACTAAACAGAACTTTCTCAAAAGAAGAAATTCAAATGGCCAGAAAACACATGAAAAAATGCTCACCATCTCTAGCAATAAAGGAAATGCAAATTAAAACCACACTAAGATTCCACCTCACCCCTGTTAGAATAGCCATCATCAGCAACACCACCAACAACAGGTGTTGGCGAGGATGCGGGGGAAAAAGGAACCCTCTTACACTGTTGGTGGGAATGTAGACTGGTACAACCACTCTGGAAAAAAATTTGGAGGCTACTTAAAAAGCTGGACATCGATCTACCATTTGATCCAGCAATACCACTCTTGGGGATATACCAAAAGACTGTTACTCCAGAGGCACCTGCACATCCATGTTTATTGTGGCACTATTCACAATAGCGAAGTTATGGAAACAGCCAAGATGCCCCAGCACTGACGAATGGATTAAGAAAATGTGGTATCTATACACAATGGAATTTTATGCAGCCATGAAGAAGAACGAAATGTTATCATTTGCTGGTAAATGGATGGAATTGGAGAACATCATTCTGAGTGAGGTTAGCCTGGCCCAAAAGACCAAAAATCGTATGTTCTCCCTCATATGTGGACATTAGATCAAGGGCAAACACAACAAGGGGATTGGACTTTGATCACATGATAAAGTGAGAGCACACAAGGGAGGGGTGAGGATAGGTAAGACACCTAAAAAACTAGCTAGCATTTGTTGCCCTTAATGCAGAGAAACTAAAGCAGATACCTTAAAGCAACTGAGGCCAATAGGAAAAGGGGACTAGGAACTACAGAAAAGGTAGATCAAAAAGAATTAACCTAGAAGGTAACACCCACGCACAGGAAATCAAAGTGAGTCAATGCCCTGTATAGCTATCCTTATCTCAACCAGCAAAAACCCTTGTTCCTTCCTATTATTGCTTATACTCTCTCTACAACAAAATTAGAAATAAGGGCAAAATAGTTTCTGCTGGGTATCGAGGGGGGCGAGAGGGAGGGGGTGGAGTGGGTGGTAAGGGGGAGGGTGGGGGCAGGGAGGAGAAATGAACCAAGCCTTGTATGCACATATGAATAATAAAAGAAAAAAGAAAAAAAAAAAAAAAGGCCCATCTGATACGCAGCTGGGGAGGCAGCTTCCAGTGGCAGGAGCTGAGAAACCTGCGAGGTTTTATGAGGTAGAGATTAACTCCAGGCCCATACTTCCTGCAGATTCTCTCCTCTTTCTTTTAACCTTATAGAAAATTCCAAACATCACAAAAATAGAGAAAGACTCTCACACAGTTTCAACAGTCATGGACATTTTAGAAATATCCTCTGTCTCCCCCAGTGTTGGAGGGGGGATAGGTTTGGGATATTTTCAAAGCAAAACCAAGCCACCATGTCATTCTACCTGTGAATACTTCCTGATGAGAGCACTTCCTGTAACCGCTGTGACGTCATCGCAGCTGACAAATGTCATGATGATTTCCACATCTCCTTGCTGGGCACTGCCTAGAGATGAGATAGATGCAGTGAAATTAACCACCCAGCCTTCCTGCCTGCCAGGAAAGGTCAGGGTAGGGCTCAAGCATGCAGCTGGGGAGGTGAGGCCTCACTTCTGAGCCCTTCTCCAGAGCCGCCTCCTCCCCGTCCTGACCCTGACCCTTCTGTTGACTGATGGGTGGTGTCTTTTTTTTTTTTTTTTTTTGGTGGGACTGGGAGTTTGAATTTAGGGTTTTGCACTTGCAAAGCAGGCCCTGTAACACTTGAGTCTCACTACCAGTCCATTTTGTTCTGGTTATTTTAGAGATGGGGGTCTCAGGAACTATTCAGGCTGACCTCAAACTGAAATCCTCCCAATTTCAGCCTCCCAAATAACTAAGATTATAGGTGTGAGCCACTGATGCTGGCTTGGGTGGTGCCTCTCTCCTGGGGCTGGATGCTCAGCACTGTCCTCCCAAAACCTGGACTCCTTCCAGCCCCTCCTTCCCAGGTCCCCCCACACTGCCATAAGCCATTCTAGGGAGCTCCTTTCCTAGGTCACCCAGACTGGATCCTCTTTCCCTTATTAGCAGGCAGGACCAGACACGCAGGAGTGGTTCTTGGAGTAGAGAAGACCCTGGCAGGAATTCCAGTGCCTTCTGTGGGTAACCCAGGTGGTCCACCATATCCTTCCACCTTTCCACAAAAATGGGACTCATACTCATTTACCCTGGGGGTGGCATTGACCACCCCTAGTCTTCTGTGCATCCAGAATTCAGGAAGCCAGAGAGAGGGATGCAGTTGAGGTGGTGTAGAACACAGATTTTGTCTGAGCTTATAATGCAGATGAGTTAAGAACAAATTTGGTTATTCAGGGTTAGAATAGGTGCCTTAAAAGTAGGTGTAGCTGGGTGCGGTGGCACACGTAATCCCCTCTACCCAGCAGGTGAAGATGGAGGGAGTCTCGTTCAAGGCCAGTCTGGGCAAAAAGTTAGTAAGACTCCATTTCAACAAATAAGCCAGATGGTGGCGCTCATCTGTAATCTCAGCTATGATGGAGGCACAGGGAGGAGGACTGTAGTCCCAGGCCACCCTGAGAAAAAGCAAGAACCTATCTGAAAAAATACCTAAAAGCAAAAGGGGCTGAAGCATGGCTCAAGTGGTAGAGCACCTGCCTAGCAAGGACCTGAGTTCAAACCCCAGTACTGCCAAGAAAAAAAAAAAACTGCATAGCTAATTATCTCAACTTTGAACTTGGATTAAATTTGAAACTTCCCTCTTCCAGAACCAAGCCCCTGCCTGCTGCATTGCGCCACCTGGTGGCAGAAAAGCACAGCACAGTCCTCTCTCCCAATTTGCCAAATATGGTTCTGCCTCAGTAGGGCTGAGGTGGAGAGGAAGAAAGGGAAACACTTATTCCCCAAGAGGGTCATGTGCGTCACCTGGCTTTTCCAAAGAGCTTTCAGAGGCTTCTGGTAGTTTCACTGCAGTTCCCTGGGCCCGGGAAAAGATGCCATCTTTAGGGAGCTGCCTTCTCCTTCTCTGGCCTCCAGGCACGGGGAGGCTAGCCTCCATCCAGCCTCCTCAGGTGTGGGTTGGCCCTACTGGGCAGGAGGATCTGAGATGACACATTGGCTGTCTTTCTTGGAGGCTCATCTCTAGTCTGAGGACACATTTGTGCCCTGATACAGTTGAGAAGTGGCCCCTCAGCCTTCTCTGGGTGTCTGGCTGACAGCTACCTTCTTGTCTTTGAATTTTTCAGCCACTGGTCCACAAATCCAGGGGCACAGGTCAAACTCTCCAAGTGGTTTGGGGTGAGATGCAAACAATCCCAAATCAACAGCTCAACTTCCCCCAAAGAAATCCCCCTGACAAATTCTTTTCAAATTTTCTGACTCCCAACCCTTTAGACTGGTGGTGTGAATGAGGGGGTCTAAAATTTCTTGGGGACTGCTTTTGTCCCTTCTGCCCTAGCAGCCCCCTCAGTTAGATGTCAGCTCAACATCACTTACATAAACAGAGCTGCTGTGGATGTCCTTGCACGATTTCTTTGTGCATCTGTGCATGAGGTTTCCTGGGACCTCTACCCAGGAGTGGGACCACCCAGTTTCCAGGCGGGCACTGGATATTACCAAATTGTGTCATCAGAGAAGACCAGTGGTGGAGCAGAGCACCCATTGTGGCACTTGCCCACTGCACTGTACATTGTCATTTCCTCTCATCTGTGTGACAGTCCCCAAAGGGGGACCAGTTGCCTCTCTTTGATGATGAAGAAGCAGAGAGCTAAAAAGGTGGGCATACTTGCCCTGAGGTCACACAACAAGTTCCAGTTCCCACAAGCCATGTTACACCTCTGTTCATGGGCTGGCATCCACAGAGCACCCTTCGAGGGGTTGAACTTACTTGGAGGCTCCAAGTAAGTTCAGAAAGAATTTCACACGGTGTACAACATACAGTTTATAAACTCAAGTGCAATCTACCCAAAGGAAGTGAGGATACAACAGAGACTACTGTACACGGATGTTCATCACACTATTCACGATAGCCAAGCTATGGAAACAACCCAGGTGCCCTACAACTGATGAATGGATCAAAAACTGTGACGTGTGTGTGTGTGTGTAAATGGATACAGTTGGAGACACCATGTTAAGTGAAGTAAGCCAGGCTCAGAAAGACAAAGGCCACATGTTTTCTTCAGTATGTGGAAGATACATCCAAAATAAACATACACAAAAGCAAACATGACCACGTACAAAGTCATATGTAGAGGATGTTAGTAATAGTGGAACTGCTCTATGGAATTCCGGGAAGGGAGGAAAGGAAAAGAGAATGGTAGAGGGTCAACCATACCGTAAAACATCAGATCTGTGAAAGTGGACCATATAAGGATGTGTATTGAAAGCTATTGAAAATGGGGGTGGGCGGTAAAGGGGTAAGGGAGAGTAATGGAAGGGCTTGAACAGGCGAAAGTAGAACAGTGAGGATGCATTGAGACACCCCTTTGAACATTGATTTAAATATTAATAATGAAAGGACTATAAAATCAATACAGGGGAGTATTTTGGGAGGTGAAAGGTGCATGAAGGAGATGAAGGTGAGGGTATATGGTAGATGGACTTTATATGCTTATATGAAATAGAACAAAGAATCCTCTTGCAATTGCTTTAAGTGGGGCGGGGAGGGGGCCAACGGGGAGAGACAGTGGGGGTGATCTACCCAATGTACAATATAAGCCTATTTAGAATTGTCACAATGAATTCCCCCTGTGCAATGAATATATCCTAATTTAAAAACTGCAAACTCAAGTGCAAGTGTAGCAAAGGCACGGAGAGGTTGAGTAACCATAAAGTTGGGAGTTTCCCATTTTTGCTACTGTGATACTGATTACTGGTGCGGGGACCAATGTCCCATACATGCCATAACATAAAAAGAAGTGAGAGGGAACTCAGAGGTCAACAATTCTCCATCTCTCCCCGCAGTGTCTGCCAGGGATTCTGAGTATGGGCATTTGACTCCAGGAGTCCTGGACAACTTCTTTAGACGCCGCGTTCTTCTGTAGCAATCACCTCCCTGATGTATTAAAAAAAAAAAAAGTCAGGTGCCTGATGCCACTCTGGGTGCAGTGGTGAACACTCTGTGGCAGTGGTACAAGTGCCCAGGTGAGGAGGGCCAGACCCTCTCTTCTCACTCTTTTCATTAGGTGAGTTGCCGTGGCAACAGGAGGGGCAAAATGGGGGACACTGGAAAAGAATGCCAATTTCTCCCTGTAACCAAACCTGAACTAGAAAGTTGCTCATCTCCCTGCTATGGTGGGGCTGACTGATGTCACAAGCTCTGTGACAATTTGAGATTCTTTTGGCCAAATGGGCTTCTATATATTTGGGGATACCCCAGAGCCCTCAGAGCATGGCCTCTTGAAAGGACAATGGGCTGAGATTGCTGAAGCCCAGCCTGCTACCCAGCCGGCCACCCACGTACACCTGGAGCCCACAGAGTGTCCCTGTTTTCGCACAGTTTATTTTCTCTGATGCACGCACAGTGGCAGGCTTAGAAACACAACAGCTGCTGTGTTGTCTGTGTTGGCAACAGGCTGTGGGAGAAGCAGTCAGCATTCCTGTGCGCCAGGCCTCCTGAGGTTGCCGGCTCTCGCCTTCAGTCATCACTAGGTTGCTGGTCAATGCACAGACATTGGCCGACTTGAAAGCATCTTCAGAAAGACTTTTCCTTGTTCTGGCAAATTCACTCCTACTCACTTTCCTTCCCAGGCTGAGGCAGCTCAGGGCTCAGATGTCAGTAGAAAGCAGTGGAGGAAGAGAACTCAGAATGCTCAATGACAGCTTGGGGAAGACAGAGTTGTCAGGAGGGCAGCCAAGCAGCCACCACTCTCTACCTCCCTCCAGGTGTTCTGGCCCACTGCCTAGCAGGGATGTTTATTTGAATGACTTGTAGAGTGGTGGAGCTGCAGTGAAGCTGAGGGATGGTCTTGGTCTTGGAGGTGTGTTTGGGAGGCACATTAATATACATTGTGAGTTCATCCCTCTATCCCTTCCTCTGAGCCAGGCACATCTTAGGGTTGGGGAGCTCTGTCTGCCATGGAGCTTTGAGGAGATGGCAACAAAGAGGCGGACAAGAGTGTGCTGACTGGAGATAGGTAGGGAGGACTCAGCGAAGAAGGGGGCTACCTGATCCCCACACTCCAGATAGGTGACCTCAAGCACTGGCAGAGCAGGCCTGACCAACATCTGAAATATTGGTCAGGCCAGCCTTTCGTCCTGGGCCATTGGTGCCATGACTAAGAGCACATCTTGAGGGAGAGATGGCTTTATTCAGCTCCCCCTCAGTGAGAACAGGGATTTGTCCAAGGTCATAGTGACCTTCACATGCCAGCTCCAACTGTCCCCATTTGTTTCTTTTTATAAAATAAAAAGTTACTGTACTTTTAATGAAAAAACTGATATACACTAATTGTTTCAAATTCAAAAAACAAAAAAAGCCCAGATGTGTTCCTACCACCCTGAAATAGCAGAATTATTTCTTAGTGAATTTCCTTCCTGTTGATTTTTGGTGGTGTTTGCATGGTTAACATATGACGTTTACAAATTCTTAGGCATTTTCCCATGCCATTATAATTTTGTCATAAGTAACACGGTGCCATGGCCAATATTGCTTCTTACCCAGTGAGGGTGCTAATGGCGATGGCGATGGCGGTAATGATGCTGCTGGTGCTGATGGTGGTGGCGGTGATGATGATGGTAATGATGATAAACCAGTAAGTCAACCCTACCGAGGGCTGTTTCCCACAGCGTGCTCTCTACAGACTCCTTCCAACAACATTTAAACACACTCAAGTCTTCTCCATGAAAAATAAAGGCTTCCTGATTCATCCCTTCCCTCAGCGCCTCTCTTCTGGTCCCTTCTCTGCCTTCCCCTAAGCTGTCTCGTCAGCTTCCATGGTCTCAGTCACCTCCTCAATCCTACAAGGCCCAAATCAGTATCTTCAGCTCAACTTGTCTTTAAACCTGTATGTCTTTTAAACCCCATAGGAAACATCTGACTGCTCACTCTGCTGGTACCACCACCTGCACAGGTCCCAAACTGAATTAATCTGTATATCCCCCTAAATGTTGTCCATCCCCCCAACTGCACAAGTCAGGAATGTGAGTGTTCCTTTCAGACCCTCTTTTTGACCCACTGTCCAGATCAGCAAACTGCCAATAACAGTGAGAACTCCAGCAGCATCTCTCCAGGAGCACTTATTCCTGCCAGCCACTGTTGGGAGACCTCACTCACAGACTCCAACCGCAACAAGCCTACAAGGTGGCTGATCGTCATTATTTGCCTTTTATACAGAGAGGCTAGTTAATTTGCTAGGAGTCACACAGCAAAGAAGTTGGGGTTTTAGAGATCACATTCAACCCCTGTATCTCTCTTGTGTGCCAGGTTTCTGCCGCACAAGGATCCATGACACATATCTGATGAGAACTGCCTCTGCCCTGGCCTGATGCCATCACTGCTGGCCTCGGTACAGCCACTCTGGCCTTTCTCTGGGCCATCTGAGTGAGCTTTGGACCATGTCACACTACTGCTTACACACCTAGTGGCCCTTAGCAAAAAAGCTCCTTCATGTTGTATCCAGGGCCTGTTCAGTGGACGCTGTGTTCCTCCCCAGTACCATCTCTCTCTGTTTCCACGCCGAGGCACCAGTCTGTCCCCATGGCACACTGTCTGTCGCCACCCAGTCTGCACACACTCTGCCTAACATTCTTTCTCCCGTCAACCTGGCAACACCAAAGTCACTTCCTCCAGGAAGCCTTGGGTCCTGAGCCTCCTCTGGGGAATGCCCCCATCACACTGAATTACAAATGTCGTCTGGCTTGCCCACAGCCTGTATGTCCATAAGCGCTGTGCCTTGCACTGTGCTTTGTGCCAGCATCCAGGGCCTGGCACCAACAGGTTATCCGTATGTGCTCCCTAAGTTCACGGATAAGAGGACCCATTTCGGGCAGGTGAGTGTTTGAACTTGTGCCACCCTTTGCCCTGAACCCTTGCATCTCCCCCTGCTCTTACGACAGTAAAAGGAGACCACAGCAGACAGCTTTGTCGTTTGAGCTTTGCTTTTAGTTAAATTTGTTTCTCCAGGGCAAATGCCCAGAAGAGGAGTTACTGAGTTAGAGGGCAAGGATATTTAGATGTCTGCCGATATATTTTACAAAAATGAATTCCAAAATTATGGTAGCAATTTGGTAGGCTTTTTCTTTTTTAGCAAATGACTCCTCTCTTCCTTTTTAAGTGTCTTCTTGGCGGAAGGCACACAAAGCTATTTTTACCTACAGGCTGTAAACCTCATCGTTCTCAAGGCTGGGCTTGTGTGAGGAAGCCGTCTGTCAGCCTCACAGGCCCCATCAGGCCCCACTCCCTCATCTAGTTCTAGGTCATTCGGAAAAAGCAAGTTTAAATTATGCTCCAAATTAAGCAGTGGTTTTGTAAAAGATGGAAAATGCAAACGCTCTCACACACATATCCATCTCCATTTGAGAGCTAAAGTATGAACATCTTTGAAATGCTAAGAAACCAGAAAGTCATCAAGGTAAAAGCAATGAAGTCTGGCAGGAGAATGTCATGTAAAGGTCAGAGCCAGGGGCAGCTTGGGAGTTGGGGGCTCATTGGGTTCTCACACCATTTCCACACAGTGCTGGTTAGCTTCCTGTGTACACTTGACTGGGCTCATGATGTCCAGAGAGCTGGCGAGCCTAATTCCCGGGTGTGTCTTGTAGGCTGCCCCGCCTCGCCAGTGTGATGGTTGTCATCCAACAACACATTGAGCACCTGAGCAGAACAGAGAGGTGTAGGAAGGGTAGGTTTGGTTTGCTCTCTGCTTGGGTTGGGTATCCCCTCTCCTGCGCGTGGACATCGAGGCTGCCTATTCTAGGGTCTTCGGCTTTGCACTGGAACTTCACCACCTGCCTTCCTGGGCCCCCAGCTTGCAGACTCAGGTCATGAGACATCGCAGCCTCTCCAATTACATGTGCCAAGTCCATAATAAATCTCTCCCTGTATCTATATCTGTATCTATCTATCCATACGTACATCCTGTCTCCCAAGAACCCTGACTCATACAAGCTGCAAAATCTTTCTGCAGAAAAAAATCCCTATAAGATTTGCCCTGTAATGGGACTGAGATTGTGGCTGCTCTGGGCAAAACAGTCAGAAGGGAGAGGTAACCCAGAGAGGTAACTGGGGTTTGAACTTAAGGACTCAGGCTTGCTAGGCAGGTACTCTACTGCTTGAACCACGCCTCCAGCTTGCTTTGCTTTGGTTATTTTGAGAGCTTGTTTGGAGGTTGTAGCAGGGGAGCGCAGCTACTCGTATACCCTTGACCGAAGAACGGTCCTCCTCTATTGGGGATGGTCGTCCTCTTCGACCGAGCACGCAGCTTCGGGAGGGATGCACATGGAGCGGTGAGGGAGGAAGGGGACACCCGCCTAGCCAGCCAGATCAGCCGAATCAACCCTGGCGATCAATGGGGTGACAGATGTCGCAGCCAGATCACTCTCACAACCTGCTTTGGTTATTTTGGAGATAGGATCTTGCTTTTCACCCAGCTAGTCTGGACCACGATCCTCCTATTTTACACTTCTGGACTTTGCTGAGATAACAAGTGCACCACCCCACCAAGATTTTTTCAGTTGAGATCAGGTTTTACAAACATTTTTCCAGGCTGGTCTGGAACAGTAATCCTCCCAGTCTCAGCCTGCCTTGTAGCTTGGGATGACAGACACAGGCCACCATGCCCACGTTGAGATGGGGTTTTGCAAACATGCCAGGCTTAGAACCATTGTCTAAGAATCCAGCTGTGGAAGAAACCAAGGTCCTGTGAGGGCAAGGCCTCACCAAGGTTACCCAGTGAGTGGTGGCAGAGTGGGGTCCCCTGGCAGTCCTCTCACCTGCCTCAGAGTGAATCTCTCTACAGTCCTTCCAGACAGGTATTCACAGCACACAGAACCACCTCCTCCAAGGAGAATGGAGATGCCTGGTTCCCCCAATGGCCCCTAGCCAGGTGCCCACACTAACAGTTTGGTTTTAGGGTTCCATACGATTTAACATTTTGATTTGGTTATTAATAAAGTCATCCATTTCATGTAAGTCCTCAAATTTATTGAATAAAACTACAATAATATCTTTAATTATTTCTCTCATTTAGCCCTGTGATTATAATTCCTTTCTCATTCCTAGTGTTTTGTGCTTCTTGGATTTTGAGGGCTTTCTATTTTATTTGTTCTTGAAGAAGCAGATATTAATTTCTTTTTTTTTTGTATTTTTGGTTATCTAATTCATTATTATCAGTTTTTATCTTTATTCATTCTCTTCATATTTTCTACTTATTTTGTTGTGTTTAGATTTCATGCTTTATTCATATATATGCACATATATATCTTTATGTATATACATAGATTCTTGTATAATAACAAAAATGACGAAGGTGTGGCATTACTACATCCCATAGGCAAGACTGTGAAGTTGTTTCTCAGTGTCATTTTTGTTTGCTTTTTTCTGTTAGCTGAGCACCTTTTCATGGGCTTATTGGCCCATTTGTATGTCTTTGAGGAAAAGTCTATTCAGACCTTTTGCCCACTTTTAAATCGGACTATTTGTCTTTTTATTATCGAGTTGTAAGTGTTCTTTATGTACTCTAAATATTAGGCCTGTATCAGATACATGCTTTGTAAATAGCTTCTCCCATCTTCAGATTGTCTTTTCAATTTATTTGTTTGCCACCATTTTTTATATTGACAAAGTCTTATTTACCTATTTTTCCTTTGACTGTTTGTACTTTGGGTATCATATTTACAAAGACCTTGCATAAGCCAAGGTTATGAATATATACCATATGCTCTCTCCTAAGAGTTTTATAGTTTTAACTCTTGCCTATAGGTCTGTGACCCATTTTGAGACCATTTTTTCTATAGGATGTAAAGAAAGATGGATGTTTAGTTATTCCAGCACCATATTGGAGACCATTCTTCCCCCCACAGGCTCTCAGGGCACCTTTATTAAAAATTAATTGGCCATAACATAAGGGTTTCTCTCTGGACTCTAGATTCTATTCCATTCATCTATATGTCTATTCTAATACCACTTTTCAGTAAATTTTGAAGTCAGGACACATGAATCCTCCAGCTTCAATTTACTTTTTCAGGATTGTTTTGGCTGTTCTAGGTTTTTTGACTTCCCAAGTGAATGTTGGGATCAGCTTGTTAATTTCTATTAAAAAAAAAGTGCAGTTGGGATTTTGACAGGGTTTGAGTTAGATCTATAGATTGATTTAGGGTCTATTGCCAAATTAAAAACTTAGTTTTCCAATTCATGAATGAGTGTCTTCTCACACATGGGTTGTCTTTAATTTATTTCAATGACATTTTGTACTTTCCAGTATACAAGTCTTATACTACTTTTGTTAAATTTGTTCCTAAGTATTTGGTTCTCTGATGTCATTACAAATGGAATTTTTTCTTACGGTCATTTCCAGATTGTTCCTATAGCAAGCATGCAGAAATGCAGTTGATTTTTGAACATCAATCTTATATTTTACAACCTTGCTGAACTCATTTATTTTTTCTAATAGTTTTTAGTAGATTCCTTGGAATTTTCTATTTTTAAGATCACATCACTTGCCAAAGGAGATAGTTTTCTTCATTTCCTTCCAATAGTAATACCTTTTCTTCTTGCCTAATTGCTCTGAGTAGACCCCCTAGTACAGTGTTAAAGACAGTGGTGAGAGTGGACGACTTGTCTTGTTCTTGATGTTATGGGAAAGTATTCAGTGTGACAAACTCCACCTAAAAAAAGCTATTGTGTCCTCAATTATGGGTTCTCCTCCTTTCATCCCTTCTGGAATTCCTATTACTGAGAATTCAGATCTCTTTACTCTAGTATTTGTGTTTCATTTTGGGTAACTTCCATTTCTTTCTTTTTTTCACTCTGTTTGTGAAGTAATTTTGTTTTCATTTGATCCTTTAGGTCAAGGGCCAACAGACTATATAATTTATAGGCCAAATCTAGCCTGACACCTATTTTTTGTAAAGTAAGGTTTTACTGGAACACAGTCACATATATTCACTTATCTATTGTCTACGGTAGGGCTGGAGGCATGGCTAAAGCATAGAGCACCTGCCTAGCAAGCACAAAGACCTGAGTTCAAACTCCAGTACTGCCAAAACAAATAAATGAACAAACTAATAAAGCAACAAAAAATGTATTGCTTATGACTGCCTTCAAGCTACAGGGTCAAGGGGAGAAGTTGTGACAGAAACCAGATGGCCTGCAAAAAGCCAAAAAATGTACTATCTGGCCTTTTACAGGAGGTGTGCCAAACTTTATGCTACATCAATGTCTTTTCTGGGTTTTACTACCTCCAGTTAATTTTTTTTTACATTTTCTATTTTGAAATATGGAAGCATATTTTAAATACTCTTAAGGCATTTATTTATTAAAATGTTCTCTACCAAGATTTCACATTAGCTTGAAATTCAATTCAGTCTTTACATTTCTCTACTGAGGTCACCACCTCAGTGTGTTATACCAAACACCTTCTCCAACAATCGGTGTGACCAGCATCCACACAGTGAGCCCCATGGTCAGCCTCTTTGTTCCCCACGTGAACCAACTAGATGTTACTACTGCTCTGCTACAAGGTAAAAGCTCCTAACTCAAACTTATCAGAAAAGGAGTGAAACTTCTGCAAAGCGCACTTTTAAGAAGAGGTACTTTTTGCTTATGAAAAGAAAACCAGTGAGTCCTCTAAGAATAATAAAAGGGAGTATTTTACAGTTAAGCACATGATTTGGAGTGAAGAATTCAGATGTTGCTCTGCTGGTCCAAGCTGTTAATACTCTTCCTGCTCCTCCTGCGGGCCCCCTTCATCAGTATCACAAAGCCTTCACCTGTGGCATAGAGACTGTCTGCAATCCTCGGCAATACAGGGTCGTTTTCCCCCTCATTCTCCTGGCAAATCAGTTCAATGTTCCTTAGCTTGCCAAAGTAGAAATCTCTCTCTTTCTCCAAGTCTTCGACAGTAAGTTTCAATACTTTGACCTGCTGTATTAATTCGGCTGCTTCATCATCCCCATTGCCTACACCAGGGTTCTTTCGCACTACCCCAGGGCCAGCCTTAGGAGTTGCAGTAGTTCTCTGTGTCGCAATGGGCCTCGGTGGAGCTGCACCGCTAGAGCCAAGAGGTTTCTTCCGTTTATTCAGAGCTGAAGCAACAAGGGAGGGAGCCACTGCAGTTTCTTGACATTGTCTGGCAGCTACAGGGTCATAGTCTTTTCCATCATAGTTTGCATCAAAAAACTTCTTGAACCACTGTACAAACTCAAAATTGTCCTGAAACTTTCCTTTTACTAATTTATCCACAGGAATTATTTTGTCAACACCCATTCTCTTAAAACCTGCTTGTAGTATTTTGAAGTTCTGGATATATTCGTGTTCTAGCTTAAGCTTGGAATTTTACTTCTTCAAGGCAATGGAGCCAGGGAATAGCATAGCATGTCCATAAACTGACAATAGGCAGCTCCTGAGCACAAGTGTTCAATCTTTGTCAGATTCAACTGCAGAGACTCATTGATCCAGGCCAGCATGTCATGTCGACTTAGGTTATCACTGGTGACTGATGTCAAGTATACGTTCACTACCATCTTCGGCTCTCGGTGGAATCACGTCCACTGCCCGTGCCCAGCTCCGGTTCTGTCTTCGTCTGGTTCAAACTGTCCAATCCCGCCCGCTCCCAATTAATTTTTAAAATTTTGAAACCATGTATTTTTCAGTCCTGAGAATGATTTGTTTGTGATCAGGCTGCTCTGATGCAATGCCTTCTTGACTCTTCTAACTTCTCTACTCCTCCTTTAGACGTGACCTTCTGATCACTCAGCTAGGTAGAAGACTGTGCCTCATTGTCCCCTAAATTGTCCAATCACACATTCAGAGGGTCAGGACTCCCAGTCTCACAGTCAGCCTGATTCCCATAGCAGGCAGAGTGTCTGAGGCTGTTGTGAGCCAGCAGGCAGAGAGAAGTACCAGGGAGGTTTTACCCCAGGACTCATGGTGAACAGGCCCCCAAGCTGGGGGTCTCATGATTACCTGGGAGAGTACCTCTACAGGTGAGCACTTTAGCTTTCTTAAGTGTGAGGTGGGTGGTACCACACTTCCCAATAGCCTGGGGGCTCATGACAAAAGACACATATTCTAGTATCAGCTGGCCTATCTTAATCCATTTGGTGTTTTTATAACAGAAAATCACAGATTACGTAAATTACAAAGAAAATCAATTTATTTCTTTTACTTCTGGAAACTGGGATGCTCAAGTTTGAGGGGCTAGATCTGGGGAGGGCCTCCCTGCTGTATCATCCCATGGCAGAAGGCAGAAGGGCAAGACAGCACATGCATACATAAGAAAGCAAGAGATTTAACTTGCAGCCTCAATCCTTTAAAAATCAGTATTGCTAGGCACTGGTGGTTCATGTCTGTAATCCTTACTACTTGGGAGGCTGAGATTGGGAAGATCACAGTTTGAGGCCAGCCTGGGCATAAAGTTCTCAAGACCCCCATCTCAACAAAAGAATCTGGGTATGATGGCACATGCCTGTCATCTCAGCTACTACAGGATGTTTATAATAGGATGATCATAGTCCAGACCAGCCTGGGCAAAAAGTAAGTCCCTATCTCCAAAGTAACCAGGGTAAAAAGGACTGGGGGCATGACTCAAGAAGTAGAGCGTGAAACCTTAGCAAGTGTGAAACCCAGAGTTCAAACCCCAGTACTACCATAAACAAATAAGTAAAATAAAACTCAGCATTAATCCATTTTTGAGTGTGGAGCCCTGTGGCTTAATCACCTCTCAAAAGTCTCACATTATTGCATTGAGTATTAAGTTTCTGAAATACACTTTTTGGGCGATACATTCAAACCATAGCAAGACCTCTCAAAATTGCTACCTGGACTGCCACAGGGATGCACTTGGCTTAGTTTTCTTAGAGAAGATTAGGTTCTCATTAAGTGGGAACCCTTAGGATTACCTGCAGGCACCTCCAGATAGGTCTCTACCAGCCAGGGACTTCGGACCTTCCTTCCCTCCTTGCACTGGAATTTCCCAAAGCTAAAGATTAGCTATAAAAGGCCTTACTTACATCTTATGATAGTTACACTTCACCGACGTGCTTCCCCTCAAATTGCCATCTTGGCTCAGAAGGCATCTTAATGAGGTAAACCATTCTTTTCCCCCAGTTCTTGGAAGTGACCCCCCATTTCTTAGAAATCTCCACAATTATGTGATATCCTTATAATCATTAAGCCCTACTCAATGTCAGCCCTCATCCTATCTGGAGGGCACTTTTTTGTTTTTGCCTAAGACCTGGGAGTTTGAAGCATTATATTGCTTGATCAAGCTACCTGACTCAGTCTCCTATAGGTGTCTCTTTCACTTTTGCTTCAATAAATCTTGCTCTGTTAAAACTCCACTGTGTGTCTGCACTGAATTCTTTCTTGGTGAGACCAAGAACCTGCCTTTCATCTCCAGAGACATCTCTGGGTGATCGTGACAGGCACACTTGAGGAGTTTTCAGATCTAGGCAGAGGTGACTGCCTTTCTGAGGAGCTGGAAGGTGCAGTTAACTGTCTGGCTTTGCTAACTTGGCACTGAAATTCCCTTTCAAGCCTCCTCTTCTCAGATCTCTTTCCTTTGAGATCAAAGCCAGGTTTCTGCACACCCCAGGCATGGGAGGAGCACATAAATGTCACTAGGACGATTGCCATTGTGATAGGATACAGGTACAAAGCAGGCTAGATGGAGTTAGGCCTTCCTGCTCTCTATAATTGAATCACTGGGCAATGGTACAGGAACAGTGTGGATACTTATCCACACCCACTCTCTGGAGCTTCCCCTTCGTAGGTTTTTCTGCTGCGCTTTGGTCTTGTCTACTTCCTAGCTTCTTTAATTCTCTCTCAGGATCTCAGCCCACCTTGTCCTGCATCAGCCTGCTGGTCTCAGACCCATTTGCTGCTCTGCTTCTGTAGTGGTGAGCTATGTGACTGTTTCTGCCATGCAGTAGTCAGGCATTTCTCTGCTGGGCAATGGCTGCCAAACAGTACCTGATTTGCACCAGTTATTTGAGTACTTTGAGCACTTTGTTCCAAGCATTCTATTTACTTTTAAAAGATGCAAGAGCATAATTTCTTCTCATGTGATTGTCTTGTTAGTCATCTGATCTCTTGTCATCACGCATGAGACTGTGTCACTACCTAAGTTAGCTCAACATGGACTCATGGTAAACTTCAAGAGAGCCAAACCTACCAAGTGATAAGGGATGAAGCTCTCAACAGCCAAATTCTTTCTCTCGACACTAGCATGTTTTCAGTTAGAGGAAATGAGCTTTCAAAGGGGGTCCTGGGACCTTATGAGCTCATGAATCAGGAAGGTTGCTAAGTTGAGGAGACTTTACCCTGGGCTCTCTGGGAGGGCCCAGGAAGGCAGGTCAGAGTATGGACTCCAGAACACGAGTTGGCAAGGTCAGAAGATTGCTCCTTCACAATGACAAGGACAAGCATGAATGGAACACTGGAGTGCCAGAGTCCCTTCATCTTGCTTTTGGGATTCCTCTGGGAGGAGTGTGTGTCTCCTCTACTACCTTCCTGCCCTTTGTTTTGAAGGTTCCCAATCAATTCCAATTGACTCCTCCTTGGGATGCATCCTCAGTCACTGGAAGCAACTATCAAAAAAAAAAAAACTCTTTGAAAATGAAGACCCTACTCCATTTTTATAACATGGCTTAGCAGCAATATAAATTGGAGGATGAAGAAATCTGGCCCAAGAATGGGAGTCTTAAGTTATAACACCATCCTCCAACTTGACCTGTGTTATAGACAGGAGGGAAAATGAAATTCCACTTGTCCAAATCTTTATGAAACTGAGAGAGAAACCAGATATGTATCAAGCTTGTATAATTAGAAAGTGATGCTATCAGGAAAAACTCAGAATCCCCAAAAGGAAGAATACAATCCCTCCTGGAATTCCAAAAGGGGAAGACATCCCCAACTAAACCCATTATCGTGCTATTTATCCAACTCTGTCTGAGGAGGTCATCAAGTCTCCTCTGGTACCACTGCCTCCTACATCCTTGATGTGCCCCCTCCAGGACGTGACAACCAGAGGAAACAGAGCCATGAGGGTCATGTCCGCTTCACAATGGAGGAGGACCTTAGACAATGTAGGGAGAGACTGGGCAGATTCTCTGAGGACCCAGTTCAGTTTATGCAGGAATTCAGGGACATGGTTGTCACCTTTGCTTGCACCTAGTAAGGTTTATCTGTAGTTCTCTCCGACTATTGCTCTCCTGATGAGAAGTGTCATATTTGGGACACTGTCCAACAGTTTGCAGATGAACAACATTCTATTAATGGCACATTCCTCTAGGAGAAGATGCTCTTCCCAACACTGAGCACCTCCTGGGAACAATCAGTCAAACCAGGATAACCACGATAGTCAATACCAGGGGTCCAGCTGTTAACAATGATCCAATGACTACAGGAGAGCATGAGAGGGAATGTCAACAAACACAAGGTAAGGGGAGTAATGCAGGTGTCAAACAAAAACTTGGTTCCTTTAGGGACAGACTTATAGCAGCTCTTAGAAAGTATACTAACATAGATCCTGATCCCAAGAAATACAAATAATTCTGGGCACCCATTTCATTACCCAGCCAGCTCCTGATATATACAGAAAATTCCAGAAGCTGGCTCTGGGCCTCCAGGCCTCTCCAAACCAACTGATGGAGATGGCTTTCCACATGTTTAACAACAGGCAAATGGCAAAGGAGGAGAGGAAGAAAGATAGGGAGCAAAGACAAAACCAGAGAAAAGCACAATTTTTAGCTGCCCTTAAAGGCACCTTGAAACCTCCAGGTCACCAGGATAGCCCCACACAGAAGACACCAGACAAAGGTACCTGCTACAACTTCCAGAAACCAGGAAATTGGAACTGAAAACATCCTTAAGGGTGACAGGCAAAGGCACCATGCCCCACCTGTAAACTGAAGAGGCACTGAGAAGGGGATTGCCCCCAGGCCTGGAGGGAGTTGGTATCAAGCCCTGAAGCATGTTTGATGGCTGTGCTGACTGAAGCTGCCAAGGGCCCTCTGCAGCACCTCCTGCAACCATTCACATCAGAGGGAAGGAGCCCTGGGTAACCACAGACATGTCTGGTAAGCCTACTCAATCCCTTCAGTGGGAAGTTATTAAAAGTACATGATTCCTGTCACCGAAGCCAAAAGGCACTCTCTCAAATGACCAAGGGACTCTTCTCTTGGACACTATCAAACAAATGATCCATGCTTGCACCCTATGTCAAACTAACAACTAGGGTCAAACCTGTAAGTTTCTCCCACCTTAATACAGTCTATCCAGAAGAGAGGAACTTTCCCAGCAGAAGTTTGGAAACTAGACTTCACTCAGGTCCCTCCTTGCCAGGAATATAAATATCTTTTGGTCTTTATTAATACTTTTGTAGGATGAGTCATCTTTCCTGACCCACACTAAAAAAGCTACAGAAGTAGCTGAGTGCCTACTAAAAGAAATTACATCTAGATTTGAGCTACCGAGAATCCTATTGAGTGACACTGGGTCTGCCTTTGTATCTAGGTTTACTGAGTCAGTGGTCCAGGCTCTGAGAATCACCTATTACTTACACCCAGCCTGGAGATATCATCCCTCTAGGAAGGTAGCATGAGACAACCAAACTGCTGAGAAAACTTTAACCAAGCTATGCCAGAAAACCCTACAATCATAGCTTGAAACACTGCCCATCACTTTATTGAAGGTAAGAGTGGCCCCTAGGGTTAATATACCTCTCAGTCCCTTTGAGATGACTTATGGAAGACCTAGCCTAATTTCTGACTTCCTGGTATTTGCAGACATATAGACCTTAATTCAACATGTTTTAACTTAGGACAGGTACAACAAACAACACAACAATATGGTAACCAGGTCTTGCCAACACCTGGTCCTAACCCCCATAAGTGTCTAACTCAACCTGGAGATTTGGTCCTTGTCAAGTCATCCAGTGACAGATACTTGGGATTGGAGCATTTCTGGAAGGACTGCTTCAGGTAATTTTTAGCACCCCAGTGGTTGTTAAACTGAGGTACTTGCACAGTTGGGACCATTTTTCTCAGGTCAAACCCTATTTTCCAGATCTGGATCCTTGAACAGACCTAATATCCAACTTCATGGAGCTGTGAGTCAAAAAGGGACCTCAAGCTATTCTTTAGAAGATAGCAGGTAAGTGAATTTCAAAAAGGAAACGGTTATATTTTATCTTTCTTAATCTGCAGTGTAATTGTTCTTTTTATCAACTGCTTTATCCAACCATGCTTACTCTCTGATGGATTATTTCCACTCCTAACAACCAGACTTCACAAACAAGGAAAGGGCTTCTTGTTCTTGGTGTATCATCACATCTGCCTTGGTTCCATCTAGTTCCTTTGTTCCATCTAGTCTGAGATGCTCATTTCTTTCTTAAATAAGCCAATCTCTCAAAGGAATTAAGCCTCGGGATGCCAGAACCTGCCAAGGCTCTCTCTGTTTTACAAGACCAGATTGACTCCATTGACTCAGAACTGCTGACCCTTGGATATGTTGACTTGTCTCATCCTCCAGGAAGACTGCCACTTCTATCTGAACAAATATGGTATGGCCCAAGATATGTGAAACACCTTTTTGGTCAAGTGGCTCGCCTGAAGGAACAGGCTTCTGCAGGATGGTAGTCATCTCTGGGATTGTCCTGGAACAAGCTGTAGGTGGTTTCTCCCACTCTTGGGATGCCTAATCTCAATACCTCTAGCATTGATTTTTGGCCCTAATGCTTTATAGTGCCTAACCTCTGTCATATCTCCCAGGTCCAAGGGGGCTCCACTTGCAGTTAATGATCCATCAAAGATTCCAACCACCTCCTCCAGAGGAACAAACATCAGGCCATAGTCTTTGGGACCCAGGTCCAATGACGTTTTATTATTTGGCTGGCTCTGTGTCACCCAATTAGTTAGCAAGGAAGATGGGCCACGCACATAAGGTCTATCACCATTTTCAGCTTGAAGAAACTACAGAACAGAACTTCCTCCTTGCCTCCCCTTATAATTTATAAGTGTCCATATTCCTTGTGGGGGGTCTTAGATGGAGATAAACAGACAGAAAGAGAACAATATATCAAAAGGAGACAGAAGACAGGTGCAGCACCTTATTAGGTAAACCACTTTCCAACCCCCAGTTTTTAGAAATGCCCTCCCATTTCTTGGAAACCTCCACAGTTATATATACAGCCTTAGCAAGACCCTTAAACCCGACCCATAAAAATGCCTACCACCTGAGCGCTCGGTGCACTCAGCTGCTTGGTCAGGTTGTCCGCCCTCGGAGTATATACTTTTGTCTAAGACTGCTTGGTCAAGCTGCCGAGTCTCAATCTCTTTCACTTTCTCTTTAATAAATCTGCTCTGTTAAATCTCCTCTGTGTGTCTGCCCTGAATTTTTTCTCTGGTGAGACCAAGAACCTGCATTCATCTCCAGTGACAGTTTGATTTGA
This sequence comes from Castor canadensis, assembly GCF_047511655.1. NCBI lineage: Eukaryota > Metazoa > Chordata > Mammalia > Rodentia > Castoridae > Castor > Castor canadensis. Next base: position 10,279,878 of record NC_133388.1, on the reverse strand, counting down.
CAAATGCTAAGTAATGGAGAAGATGGTCCATGGATGTCTTACTCTGTTTTTGTTTTTTGTTTTTTGCTGCTATAACAGAATACCACAGATTGAGTAAAGTTTTTTCTTTGGTGGTATTGGGGTTTAAGTGTAGGGCCTCACACTCGCCAGGCAGGTGCTCTACCATTTGAGCCACACACCAGGCTCTATTTTGCTGGACAAGGAGGTTTGATGTGACACCCTTTAAGGACTTTCTAGCCCTGATATCTGTCTGTGACTCCATGGTTACCCTGAGCTCAATAGCTATCAGGTACTGTCTTTTCTGACTCCCCTACTCATGGGAAATCAAGTTCAAGTGTGCCTAAGAGCCATGCTAGTCAGTCTGGCCACAGGTCCTATACCCATACACATCAGGTGTCATAAAATCACTGACTCTAGTGAAGAATCTTTTTCAAATCCAAGGACTGATGGCCTTCAGAAATAAGTCATTTGGAGGCCACATGTCTCAAAAATGTTAACTCTTCAGAAGTGTTTTCTTTTTTATCAGAAGAATAGAAACCATGAATTATCTACTTCCAAGAAATAAAGCCTTTATTCAGTAAATGCAAACTATGTTAAATAGGTTATGAGTTTAAATGATGGATTGTCAGGGAAAGGGGAAGGAGAGGTAAGAGTGTGAGTGCTAGAGAAAGGCAAGAAAACACTTCTTGGGTCTTTGCACTGACATTGGTCCCTCAACTGATCCTTGGCAGCACTTGCAAAATGGGCTACCCACTCGTCTGTGAGAAATGGAACCTCAGAGTCTCTGCCTCCCCGGGCATCCTGGGGGCTGCTTAGACAAAAATCAGCATCCATTCAAGGGGAAGCAGGATACAGGAGAGGATGTGAATGGTCCTGTCTGTCCTCCCCCAGCCCTTGGAGTCCTCTGATGAACAAGCATCAGATGCAGGAAGAGACCTCTCCAGGAGTCTGAAGAGCTAACCTCATGACCTCCCTGAAGGATGGTGGGCCAATCACTTTCCCTTTGTCAGCCCTGCCACCCTCCTTATTTACAGAAGGATTTACAGTTTCAGGAAAGACTGATAGAGGGTGTGTGCCCCTTACCTTGGATGCTAGTATTTCACAGCAAATCCACCATCCACCTAAGAGCCCTCTTCCAGTCATAGGATGGTTACAACTTGTTAGACTCCAGGGCAGCAGGGAAAATGCCTGCTCTGGCGGTCAGAGTGGGTCACATGCTGAAAAAGCATATTATTAAGCCTGTCTGGAAAAAAGAGGCCTATTTTCCAGGGTCATTGCATAGGTCTTCGATATGCACTAACCAAGAATAACCCCTAGGATCTCTCCAGGTGACCCAAGGCTTGTCCATATTGGTAAATTTTAGGATGCAACAAGGCATCTCTTCTGTAGCGAAGAGACCAATCCTGATCCTAGGAAGAGAAGGACAAATGAGGTTAGGAGGGTTATAGCCTCCTAACCTGCTAACAGGGGCTGCTAACAGGACTGTAGGATATGAAGACACACTTTAAGTTTGAGAACTCTTACATACAGTTCAGGCTTCAAGCTCAAATACTGTAAGAAAAGTGGAGTTGGGACAATCAATCACTAAAGAACTCTGACAGCCGACGGCACAGTGAAGAAGGCCCTTAAGGAGACAGGGAGGGGGATAAGCACATAGAGGCTCAATGGGAACCTGCTAAAATGATGTTCAACTCCAGAAAACCATGTAAATCACAGTTTCTTCACAGATTGAGAAGAAATAAAATAGCCACCCTTCACTACTCTCTTACTGTATGTCAGCTAGTGACAAACCCTGTATATGCTCTTATTTAGACGGTATTTTATTTTAAATAGATTGCTTTTATTTGACGTTACTATGGTGGAGGAGAAAAGGCGGCGTTAGTGTCAATACTGAGAAAGCATAACCAACTACATTTACTTATATGTGTGGAGTGACACTCCGGAGAGTTTGGGGTTTCTAGCCAGCAATGAGGAAGGATCACTAACCTTTAGGAAGCATGGGATTTAAAAACTAAAGAAAACCTGGACAGCTCATGTGATGCTGTGTGTTATTAAATTTTTCACAGGCTCTGGTTTTGGCTTGCCAAATGGGGGCTCCAACTGAGCTGGAAAGGTCCTTCAGATGTCCATATGGCCCCTAGGTTGCGACCCCATTCACGCTTAGGCTCCTTATTAAAAGAGTAAGCTGTCCGTGTGACTTAGATGTTGGGCAGGTGCAGGGGAGGGAAGAAGTGGTGGGAATCCTCTGGGCCACACAAGCCAACCTTGGGGCTCAGTGAAATGCATCCGAAGTGCGGGTGTGCAGCGCTGCGCTCCCCCTCTTACCCCCTCTAGCCCCGCCCCCTGAGTCAGGTTCTTGGTCCCCTATGCTTGCCCTTCCTTCAAGGTGCCAATCCTCTCTGTTGGCTCCGCCCCTTACCGCGCCCCTCCCTCAGAACTCCACCCCTAACTCTTCTCCTTTTAGGTTACGCCCTTGGGTCACGCCCACTACGCAGCCCCACAACACTCGTACTTTTCTCTCCTGGGTCCTCCCCGTCCCTCTGGACGCCCGTGGGTCACGCCCACTGCCCCGCCCCTCAAGGCCCCGTCCCGTTCACTTTCCCTCAACGCTCGGCCCCGCCCTCCGAGGCCCCGCCCCTCGCAGCCTCGGGCTCCGCCCCCTCAGAGGCGCGGACCGTGGAACCCCGCGCCTTTTGTGTGGAGCTTCTCGCCGCGCGCTCTCATTCACCTCCGCGGCAGCGGGCGTGCGCGTGCGCGCTCGCGCAGCTCCTTCGGCGGGCGGAGGAGCGCTCAGCTAAGCGCACACCTTCCATCTCTGTTCGTCGGCTCGGACTTCGCCCGCGCGTGCATCCCGCGGCCGCCGCCCCGAGTCTCAGGCAGAGTCGCGCGCGTTCCCGCCGGCCGGACCCCGCAAGCTCGTCCCCCCTCCCCCACCCCCGACTTCCCGGCCCGTCGGCGGGCTCCCCGGGCACGCGCACGCGCTCGCCCGGGCACGCGCGCCCGCCAAGATGGCAGAGGCCGGGGCCCAGCTGTCAGTCGCCGTTGCCGCAGCCCTTCCCCGCAGCTAGCGGCCCGGACGCTCGCCCAAGAAGATGAACCCCCGCCGCTACCCCCAGCCCAGCCAGACGCGGAGCCGCCGCGCCCGGGGCCGGCTCCCTCGTTAGCGCCCGCGCCCCGCGCCCGCCGCCGCGCCGGGTCGCCCCCCGGCCCCGCGCCCGCCCTGGCAGCGACAATGAGGTGAGACGGCGCGGTGAGGCGGAGCGCGCGGGCCCGGGAGTGTGTGTCGGGGGGGGGTCCAGGGCGGGAGCGGGCGCCCCGCTGAGATTGGGGGGTTCTGGGAGCACGGGAGTGGCCTTGGGGACCGTGGCGGCGTCTGGAAGGCGGGCAGGGTCTTGGGGTGCCGGGTGGGCGGCGTAGCGGCGGGGCGGGCGGGGCGCCTTGGCAGCCGGGGATGTGTGGGGGGGCGCTCAGATGTCCCGGCCGGTGGTGTCCACAGCCATGCCGGCTCGCTTTTAAGTGTGAGGCTCCCCTCGACCCGGAGCTGGTTACCCCCCTTCTTCCCATTCTCTTCCCATCTCCTTTCTTCTTGCACGCCTGCAAAGTGAAAAATCCCAGAACGTGCCACTCATTGATTTGTCACCCAGCCCGGTGGTGATCAGGTTTAGAAATAACACTGCCAGCCCCTGAAGCCCAGGTGCCCTCTACACCCATCCTTCCTCTCCAGAGGTAACCATGCCCTAGCCTTTTGGGGACAAGTACTTGTGGGGTTTTTTTGGTTTTTTGTTTTTTTCTGTGCAACTTTGCCTTCTAAACACCTATTGCATATAAACTCCAGATTAATTTTGCCTGGTTTGTGAACTTTATATAAATGAGATGATACCATATATGATATTTTGGGTCTGGCTTCTTTAATTTAACATATTTTTGAGAGTCATCCATTCTGTTTGTTGATTTTCATTGATCTGCTGTACTTCGTAGGATAAATACATCACAACAAGTTATACTGTTGGTAGACATTTGAGTTGTAGTTTTGGGCTATTATGCTGTTATGAATATGTGTGTCTCCTGGAACATTTCTAGCAGTAGAATTTTTAGGTCAAAATATATATGCTATGCATATCTTCAACTTTTTTTTAATGAAGGTATTGGGGGTTTGAACTCAGGGCCTCATGCTTGCTAGGCAGGTGCTCTACCACTTGAGCCACGCTGCAGCCCTATCTTCAGCTTTAAAAGTGATTGTGCCAGGTTACACTCCCACCAACAAGTATGTAGGGTTCTTATTGCTGCACATCCTTGACTACGCTCCATGTTGTCTGTCTTAAATTTTAGTCATTCTGGTGCATGGCAAGTGGTTTTTAATTTACAGTTTCCTGTTGGCTAATAAAGCAAATCTTCTTTTCATGTTAATTTGGTATCCTCTTTTATAAAGTGCCCAGTTTTCCTTTGGGGTTTGTTGTCTTTTTCTTATTAATTTGTAGGGCTTCTGTGGCAAAATAAAAAAGTTTCATATAACATCTTCTGGAAACCTTCTTGTTTTGTCTTTCACATTAAGATATATAGTCCACCTGGAATTCATTTTTGTGTGATAATTGACAAGGGATTCAATTTTGTTTCTCTCCAGCACCATTTATTCAGCACTATTTATCAGAAAGATCTTTTCCCTAGAGCTCTGCAGTGCCACTTTTGTCATCTTCCAGTCTTCCATTTGGGGTCATTTTCTTTTCTGTTGGAAAAATACCCTTTTGTTCTTTTTAGTACAGGTTCTGTTGGCAACAAATGCTTAGTGTTTGTTTGAAAATGTCATTTATCCTTCATTTTCTCTGTTTTGCAAACAGTCTTGAGATATAATTAACATGCCATAAAATTTATTCATTTAAAGGCTGGGGGCTTAGCTCAAGTAGCAGAGCACTTGCAAGCAAGAGGCCTGGGGTTCAATCCCCAGTACTGAGTACTGCCAAAAAAAAAAAAAGAAAAGGATTTTGACTATTCACAGAATTGTGCAACCATTGGCACAATCTAATCTTGTCACTCTGTTGTTCCTTTGAAAGTAGTGGGTTTTTTTTTCCCCTCTAGCTGCTTTTAAGATATTCTTTTCAATAATTTTCCTATGCTATCTTGTATGGATTTCTTTTTATTGTAATCAGAGTTCTTAGGCCTTCTTGAATCTGTGGCTTCATGTCTTTCATTAATTGTAGACATCATCTGCCATTAGCACTTCAACTATTGCTTCTTCAGCATTTTCCCTTCCCTTTCCTTTTGGGACTATAATTATATCTTAGACTACTTTATGTAACTTCTGTGTCTCTTAACCCTTAGTGTTTTCTGTGTTTATTGCTCTCTTCTTCATTTTGGAGATCGTCTCATTTATCTTTCTTCTACTGTACATAATTGACTGTTAAAACTATCTATTGAATTTAAAAATTCAGTTTTTTAATTTTTACTTTCCATTTGGCTTTCTTTTATACTTCTTAGTTATCTGTCAAAATTATCAATCTTATCTTTTATTACCTTGAACATGCACAATTATCTTAAAGTCTGTTTGATTATGGCAATATCTGAGACATTTCCATGGTCTGTTTCTGTTGATTTTCATTCATACTGTCTTGTCTTATGTGCCTAGTGGTTTTTCTTTTTTCGATATGTGCTAGCCAGCAAATTTGCAAAACTCTTTGTAGAAATAATTTGAGGCATAAGATGCTGTTTTTCTCTTCCACGGATAATTAACATTTGCTTTTGTCAGGCAAGTGGAGGCACTTAAAATCTGGGATCCCTTCAGTCCACTTTGAGGGATTCAGATGTTTCTAAGCTGAGCTTCAGTCTTTGTGAGACCAAGCCTGTTCTGCTCAGCCTTTTTCCTAGTGCTTACCTTTTCAGCAGCACTTCTACTCCCCCTACTAACACCAAGTAGTAGCACTCCCTTCAGAATGCAGAAAGCTCTTAGGGAAGTTACCTTCCCAGCCTTGGACATCCCCCGCCCCCATACCGTCAAGCAAATATTCATTATCTCTTGTCTCTAGCTTTTCTAGTTCTCTTTAGCTAGAGGATTCTTCTGCTTTGCTTAGGTCCACAGTTACTGTAAATAAAAGTCTCTGAGTTTCAGGGGCTGTTTGAATCAGTAGTCAGTTCTGGAGATTTATGCTACCAGGTTATGGAAGCTATGGAGAATAATAACATCTGTTTGCTTGTGTTATGTCCTAACTATATTAGATTGTCAGTTTCTTAAATGCTCTTGGATAATTTTAGGACTAAATCTTTGACTCTTCCTAATATATAATTAATTGAAAAAAATGGTTGTCAGATGAGGTAACTTATAAAGCTAAGTTTGTTTTTTTTTTTTTCCGGTGGCAGGTGTAGAGGGGTAGATGCTTTTTTCTCTTCTTCTGTTCTTCATTTATTTCTCCTGTCTTGATTTCCTTAATTGTTTGTTTGATAAACCCTTTTGCCTGGTGAGGTAGCTCACATTTGTAATCCCAGCTGCTCAGGAGGCAGAGATCGGGAGGATCTCATTTTGAGGCTAGTCCAGGCAAAAAGTTGGCAAGACCCCCATCTCAGAAAACAAAAACAAAAAAACTGAGCTGGTAGCACATACCTGTTATCCCAGCTATTTGTGGAGGCTTAAATAGGAGGATCTTGGTTCAGGCTGGCCCTGGGAGGGGAAAAACCTCTACTTGTGGGGTAACTAAAGCAAAAAGGGCTGCAGAAGTGGCTCAAGCAGTAGAGCTCCTGCCTGGCAAACTGTAGGCCCTGAGTTTAAACCCTAGTAGTCCTAGAAAAAAAAAATCACCCTTTATCTGATCCTCTTGAAAAGAACAGTTTCTTTTTGACCAACAATAACATAATAGCATTCCCAGATCTTGTTCTTTTGGATCAGATAAAAAGGCATCAATGTAGAAATGAAAGTTCTTACTTAAATGATTATTTCAGTATGAGTCGTTCATTTTACTTTTTCCCCTTTGTAAGTCACTTATTTTTACACAAATTTTTAAAAACACTGTTAACAGTCTCACTTGGTTTTTTGTTGAGACTGCTTATAGTTAAGGATCTATACATATATATTGTACCTGGAGTGTTTGGCTTTTGCAAATGGTAAATGATTCCAGTAGATGTTGTTTCTGTTGTCAGCTATTGACTTGATTTGGTTATTTGCAATTATGGGAAAACATAATTGCAGATTAGGAAAACATTTTCCTAATCTGCCTTTTATCTTTTCTCTGGTCTCACACCACAATAATCAACACAAAAGAACGAACTGCAGTGGTGCACCTCTGTAGTCTTAGCTATTGGGGAGGCTGAGGCAGGAGGATTGCTTGAGCCCAGGAGTTTGAAGACAGCCTGGGCAACACAGCAAGACTCTATCTCTAAAACAAAACAAAAGAAACACAGAATCCGGGCACAGATGGCTCCCGGGTATCTGTAATCCTAGCTACTCAGGAGGCAGAGATCTGGAGGATCACAGTTTGAAGTCAAAATAGTTCATGAGACCCATCACAAAAAAGGGCTGGTGGAGGCTCAAGCAATAAGAGCACCTGCCTTGCAAGTGTGAGGCCCTGAGTTCAAACCCCAGTACTGCCAAAAAAAAAAAAAAAATCCACAGAAGACTTCTGTGACCTCAAAAGTTATGGGATTTCTCTCCACCAGCAAGTAATGAGTTCTGTGGGAATGGCCACCAGCTGAGTATTCTGATACTATTTATGTCATATTCCATAGGTTAAGGGCTCAGTCCCCAAGACTGTTTCCTGCCCCCTCCAAATAGTCTCCAAACCTAAAAGATTTATAGAAATTTACTAGGTCCACTTCTGTACCTACTTAAAAGACCACCCACACATGTCCAATATGCAATATATTCCTCTGCTTATATAGTTTAGTCATTTATCTTATGGGAACAATCTCTTCTGTGAACATTTTCCTAATCTGCCTTTTATCTTTTAAAGATACATAAAAGTTTAATTTTTTTATGTTATTAAATTCTGTCTTTGTTTTTCACCACTTCTTACATTTAGGATTGCATAGATTTAGAAATTTGCTTATTTTTTTTCTGTTCTGTAATATAAGAATCTTTAAAAATCTGTTTTTCAAGTTGTCCAGAATATGAAGTGAAGACTAAAATTATGTTTTTCTTCAAAATTGATGGTCAGCTAATGTAATAATGGAAATCTTAATAACACCAGGGTGGTTAGCTCTAAAAGAAGGTTCCTTTCCCTCCCTCAACCACAATGTGAGAGCAGGAGCATGCCAAAAAAAAAAAAAAAATTGATGGTCAGATACTTGATGGTGTCAGTAATTTCTATGGCAGAGATATCAGCAACGTTTTCTAGATTGGATGGTAGTGCAAACATCTCCCAAAATCCAGAGGGGCGTGATTGCAACAGGTAATGGCTGAATGAGCAAGGATCACCTCTAATCCTCAGAAAGTTTACCTGCCCCTGCCCTGGCCAGCCTTGCATGTGTAAGGGATGATCAGACTAGCGTATCGGCAGGTCTGGTTATGTGCTACAAAACCATCTCATCTGGACCAAAGGTCTTTTATCGGTCTCAGAATTACACAGAATACAGTGTGAGATTCACAGGCACAAGTGGTCCACATTTACCACCCTTAGCCTCCCCTGCCTACCTACCACTCTTGTCTCCAAGTATGATTCTGAGCCTACTACTGTAGATCAGGGTAGAAGTGCATTTCTAGATGTCTTTGGAAGTCACATTAAGGCTGGTAGAGTTGCTCAAGTGGCAGAGTGACTGCCTAAAAACCTTAGGCCCTTAGTTCAAAACCCCAGTACTGCCAAAAAAAAAAAAAAAAAGACTTGTGGGTGTGTGTGTATCTTTCTAGGTTCTCTTCTGCTCTGTCTGCCTGTTTTGGGACTGGTGCCATGTATATTACCTTGGGGACTATGATTTTAATTTGAGTAACATCATTCTTTTATTGAGCTAATATCACTGTCTGGGCATGTATCTCAGTGGTAAAGTGCTGACATAGCATGGGAGAGGCCCTAGGTTCCATCCCCAGCCACTGCAATAAATGAATAAATAACCAACCAACCAAATCAGAGACTCACAAAATCACTTTGAATTTTGCTAGTTTGGTGTTTTGTTTGAATTTAATCTCTAAATTTTTTTTGTTTATCTAGTTATATAAACATAAGACATTTAAATTTAGTTTTGTAATACATATATATATATATATATATACATATATGTATATAAAAGCTCATGAAAATCAATTGAATCATTATTAAGGATTTCTTTCCCTGTAAAGGGAATCTGTCTATGCCACAAGTTTGAGAAACCTTGCAGTAGACCATATGCTTGATGAACAGCCTGAGTTGTTAAATGAATAATGAATAATAAGTGTTATAGGAAGAACATGGTAACTTAGAACAGAGCACTTCAGCCAGTGATGTCGGGGTCTTGGGGTCCCCTCCTCAAACAAAGGAATTTCTCCTTTCCTAGCATAAAAGGAGAAGCTGTCTATGAAAGCCATTTTCTGGTGATATTTTTTTTCCTACCTTTAATTAAAAAAATAACATTTTTTCCTGATTTAAATGTAGCATATGTTAAATGTGGGGAATTTGGAAACAGAGGACATAAAGAAGACAACAAAAATCAGCACTGAACCTGTTGTTTACAGATAATCTTGTTAAACATGTGGTATAGTTTCTTTATCTTTTTCATGTGTAAATAACATTTTTACAGAATTGATATAGTGAACCATATATGTGTGTTGGGCATTTTACATATATTTTACATGTAACATGTATTTCCCCTTTGTTGAATATTCTTTGGAAACTTTTGAAATAGCTATATCATAGCTATATCGTTTGATATACCAAAATGTATTTACCAATACCCCAGTTTTAAGGCAGCTTGTTTTTATTTTTTTCATCATTGTAAGTAACACTGATAAATATGTGTGTGTATCTTTGATTATTTCCTTAAGATAAATTAGCAAATGGTATTACTGGGACCAGAGGATATAAACAGTTTAAAGGCTATCTTAACATATTACCAGAATGTTAATTTTAGACAAAGAAGAGAGAAAGAGATAATGAAAGGAAGTTTAGTATGGAAGTTTAACTTGGAGGTTCACCTCCTAAAAAGCAAAGGGAGAACTAGGAAAGAAATTGGGAGAAGTCAGTGGAGTAAGAGAGGAAAGAAGAGAAAAGCAGTTCTGTGCTTGGAATGTTGTAGTTCTATCTGTTCACCATTGGAGGGAACCTGGTTTCCAGTTCCCCGATAGCTGTTGTCTATGAAGATGGACTGTCTTTGTCTTTAGGTTTGTGTGAGATTTTTTTTTTTTGGTAGCACTGGGGTTTGAACTCAGAGCCTTGTACTTATACTCAGAGTACTAGGCAGGCACTCTACCACTTGAGCCAGGGCAGTTATGTATGTATGTGAGTGGATTTAAAATTTTTTTTGTTTAGATTTTTAAATTTTGAGTTTAATTTACTCCCTGCATTCTAAGAAGCCTGGATTTAAAGTCAGACAGACGTGGATTTTGCCCTTGAGCTGCCCAGCTCACTGAGTGGAGCAAATTATTTAACTTTTATGATCTTCCATTTTTCTGAAATACAAATGAGGACAATCCTACTTCCATTCCAGGGTTTTTGTGAGATCAAATGAGAATACATGAAAAGTTCTTAGCTTATGATGTTTAATAAAAGTTAGTTATTTATCTGTACCACCATCCTAATTTGTTCTGTCTGGGAGGAAGACAAACCCTGGGAAATTTGAGATAATTCTGATTTCAAATGTTCTGTCCTTATGTCAGTTCACTATATAACTTTTTTCCATATATGGTAAGTTTTTTTGTTGTTTAGAAACCACAGTTGCTATTGATGCTTCAACTTCTAAAAAAGGTTAAGGAACATTATCTACAAAAGTCAGAAAATAGAACTATTAAAATAAAGCAGGAGACATTTTATTTTCGGTAAAGATAATTGTTCCAGAAACTTAGGTGAAGAAGTAGTTACTGTAGTTTAGCACATTTAGCTGTGAAACTCACAGAAGCCATGGCCAGAAGGGAAACATGAGCCAGTTGTGTGCCTCTTGTTATGGAGTAAAACAGAAACATGCTTTTTTGTAGCTCTGAACAACTTTTCTATGGATCTTTAAGAGTCAATGAACAACTGACCTTACAAGAGCTTGATTTTGACAGCGTCTTACACACCAGTCCTTTGCTTTGTGATATAGATATCTGCCCTGGGCCTCATGTTTAAAAGTTCAGCCATCCTTAAACAAACTGGGTCCTGCCAGCCACACTGCATCTTCTGTGGAGCTGTGTTCATTGCTCTGATCATATCTTCTGTGTTCTCTCTCAAAGAATCCATAAGCAAAAAGATCTGGGGAGCTAAGTCACACAGTTGGTCAAAGTCTAGCCAACTTCCTTTTCTTTTTCATCTTGCTTACTTCTTAGCCTTCACATCTTAGTTTAAATGTCTTTTGCCCTATTGCTTAGCTGAGAGCCCTGCCCTGTTAATTGCCTCTGTTTCCTCTTCAGTAACTGTTTCTAATTACTTAAGTTTTTTGTCCCATAGTATGAGTTCATAAAGGCGGGAATTATCTCTTTTTTGATCTCTGTTGGATCCCTAGAGACTACCACTATGCCTGGCACTTGTTAGATGCTTAATAAACATTGATGCTGACATCTGTCACTTAAGTGGATAGTTTACTATGGCATTTACTCTAGCATGGCATGGGTCCTTCTACACATGGCATTCTAGAAAGTTATCCTCAACTGATACCCAAGATGAACAGCTTCAGTGTACTTAGTGAATTAATGCATTGCTGGGGTCACAGCACCTTGTTTCCATGTTGCTGCTATGAACATGATTTATTTGATGATGTGTGGGTGGAAGTTTTTTTGTTATTTCTTTATAGGGATATTGTCCTTTGTAAGGACTGTAATCCTCACCATCCCTGATGCTCCTCAAACTTTAATGTGTGGGAAAATTGCTGGGAGCAGGGGTATGTGTGTGCATGTCCTTACGATGTGGAGATCCCAGGCCCTATCCCAAGGGAGGGAAGAAGAGATGGATACCCTTCCCCTCTCTTTCTTACTCAACAGACTGTATCTTAAAACTATTTTAGATTTGAAGAAAAATTAGGCATATAAGACAGAGAGTTCCCATATACTCCCCCAATCACAGTTTCCACTATTGTTAACATCTTATATTAGTAAGATACATTACCAGTTTCCTTTGTTTTTACCTGATGTCCTTTTTCTGTTCCAGGGTGTCCCTCCCAACACCAAATTGCTTTAGTTGTCATATTTCCTTGGGCTCCTCTTGACAGCCAGAGTTTCTTTGACTTTCCTTATTTTTGATGACTTATATTGACCTTGATCACCTGGCTGAGGTAGTGTTTGTTAAGGTTCTTTACTGATAAGTGACTTTTCTTCCCTTTCATACTGTACTCTGTTGAAGGAAGTCATTATACATGTAAGGAATAGGGAGTTGTACTAGCCTGATAAATGTTTTTTAAATGCTAATAATTACGTATTTATTTTCATGTACCTTAGAGAAAATCAGCTCATCAGGTCCAGCTGTGTTTCCTAGAAGGCTATGTCTGAGACTGAGGCTTACGTGAAGGTTTTTGGATGGAAGTGCTACTGCTGGAAGCAGGAATGAGGAAAGAGGAGGGAGTTAGGGAAAGAGAAGGGTTAGTACTAGTATTTTTTATGGACTAGGTCAACCCTGTAAGCCAACCAGTTACCCTGTTCCACAGGCCTTGACATCTGGGAGAAAGGAAGAAGCAAACATGTACATTAATTCATGTTCTGTTTGTCAAAGAGAGGTCCCACAGGGTATTGACTATTTGAACCTAGTGGTATTTATTAGTGGGTAACAAGAGGACTGCTATGGCATCTCACTGGGGCAGCAGCAGATAACCCATGAGTAGATTCTTGTAAGTATTTGCTTATTGTTACTAAGTAAAGAGTATACATATCACATTGCTTTTAGGTCTTTCATTCATTGCTTCTCAGTTTTCAATCATAGCCAGAAAGTTTTATTCCACTCCTGGATTGAGGTCAGCCATTTTTAAAATGTTTTTTTCTTTTTTCAAACATTTAAATTTCTGGTCCATTTAGAATTCTATACAGGATTTGAGAGATGTATTCAGTTTTACTCTTTCTTATCTGATTACTCCATTATCTCAGTACCACATCTTAAAAAGTCCATTTGTACCACTGTTTCAAGATGCTGTCGTTGTCACATATAATTATTGGATTGATTTCTGAATTTTCTATTCTGTTATATTGATCTGTGTTTATTTCATGTAATACCTCACTTTTAAATAAAGAGGCTTTCTAATTTATTTTAATATTTGTTAGGGTTAGAATTTCTCATTGCGCCAGTGAACTGTTTTCAAAGAAAAAAGATTAAGTGAATAATAGCACTGATGTTAAACAGACATGACAAAAAATCATGAATGAACCAAAGTTTGGGAAACAGTGTTTTAACACTGTGAAACAAAACCAGAATAATGGGTGATTCAGGTAATCCTGTAATCCTAGTATTTATCTGTAATCCTAGCACTTGATAGGCAGAGGCAGGAAAATCAAGAATTTGGGCCCAGGTTGGGCTACATAGTGAGTTCCAGGCCAGCCTGAGCTACATAGCAAGATCCTGTCTTAAAAAAAAAAATTAGAAAAGATCATTTCTTATCTCAACTTGTGTTGTCCTATTTTGTGAAATCTATCCCAACTCCTACTCAATACTGGAAAAATACATGGTAATGAGCCTTAGACTTTTAGAAAGATAATTGGACTATGTTGAAATCACAATCTGTGTTCTATTCATTCTACCGTGGAATGGGACAAGAGAAGGAGGCAAAGGAGCATAAAACTAAATACCACACTCTGATCCTAGGAGTTTATAGTTATTCTCATTCATATTCTCTCCTTTCCTCTCTTCTTTTTTTTTTAATTTTTATTTTTTTATTAATCATATGTGCATACAATGCTTGGGTCATTTCTCCCCCTTGCTCCCACCCCCACCCTTACCACCCACACCGCCCCCTCTCTCTCCCCCCCACCCCACCGATACTCAGCAGAAACTATTTTGCCCTTATCTCTAATTTTGTTGAAGAGAGAGTATAAGCAATAATAGGAAGGAACAAGGGTTTTTGCTAGTTGAGATAAGGATAGCTGTAACAGGGAGTTGACTCACATTGATTTCCTGTGCATGTGTGTTACCTTCTAGGTTAATTCTTTTTGATCTAACCTTTTCTCTAGTTTCTTGGCCCCTTCTCCTATTGGCCTCAGTTGCTTTTATGGTATCTGCTTTATTTTCTTTGCGTTGAGGGCAACAAATGCTAGCTAATTTTTTAGGTGTCTTATCTATCCTCATATCTCCCTTGTGTGCACTCGCTTTTATCTTGTGATCAAAGTTCAATCCCCTTGTTGTGTTTGCCCTTGATCTAATGTCCACATATGAGGGAGAACATACAATTTTTGGTCTTTTGGGCCAGGCTAACCTCGCTCAGGATGATGTTCTCCAATTCCATCCATTTACCAGCGAAATGATAACATTTCGTTCTTCTTCATGGCTGCATAAAATTCCATTGTGTATAGATACAACATTTTTTTGATCCATTCATCAGTAGTGGGGCATCTTGGCAGTTTCCATAACTTGGCTATTGTGAATAGTGCTGCAATAAACATGGGTGTGCAAGTGCCTTCTCTGGAGTAACCTGTGTCACAGTCTTTTGGTATATCCCCAAGAGTGGTATTGCTGGATCAAATGGTAGATCAATGTTTAGCTTTTTAAGTAGCCTCCAAATTTTTTTCCAAGGTGGTTGTACTAGTTTACATTCCCACCAACAGTGAAAGAGGGTTCCTTTTTCCCCCGCATCCTCACCAACACCTGTTGGTGGTGTTGCTAATGATGGCTATTCTAACAGGGGTGAGGTGGAATCAGAGTGTGGTTTTAATTTGCATTTCCTTTATTGCTAGAGATGGTGAGCATTTTTCATGTGTTTTTTGGCCATTTGAATTTCTTCTTTTGAGAAAGTTCTGTTTAGTTCACTTGCCCATTTCTTTATTGGTTCATTAGTTTTGGGAGAATTTAGTTTTTTAAGTTCCCTATATATTCTGGTTATCAGTCCTTTGTCTGATGTATAGGTGGCAGATATTTTCTCCCACTCTGTGGGTGTTCTCTTCAGTTTAGAGACCATTTCTTTCGATGAGCAGAAGCTTTTTAGTTTTATGAAGTCCCATTTATCTATGCTATCTCTTAGTTGCTGTGCTGCTGGGGTTCCATTGAGAAAGTTCTTACCTATACCTACTAACTCCAGAGTATTTCCTACTCTTTCCTGTATCAACTTTAGAGTTTGTGGTCTGATATTAAGATCCTTGATCCATTTTGAGTTAATGTTGGTATAGGGTGATATACCTGGATCTAGTTTCAGTTTTTTGCAGACTACTAACCGTTTTCCTAGCAGTTTTTGTTGAAGAGGCTTTTTCTCCATCGTATATTTTTAGCGCCTTTGTCAAAGACAAGTTGGTTATAGTTTTGTGGCTTCATATCTGGGTCCTCTGTTCTGTTCCACTGGTCTCCATGTCTGTTTTTGTGCCAGTACCATGCTGTTTTTATTGTTATTGCTTTGTAATATAGTTTGAAGTCAGGTATTGTGATACCTCCTGCATTGTTCTTTTGACTGAGTATTGCCTTGGCTATTTGTGGCCTCTTGTGTTTCCATATAAATTTAATGGTAGATTTTTCGATCTCTTTAATGAATGTCATTGGACTTTTGATGGGAATTGCATTAAACATGTAGATTACTTTTGGGAGTATAGACATTTTTACTATGTTGATTCTATCAATCCTATCAATCCATGATCATGGGAGATCTTTCCACTTTCTATAGTCTTTCTCAGTCTCTTTCTTCAGAAGTTTATAGTTTTCCTTGTAGAGGTCATTACATCTTTTGTTAGGTTTACACCTAGGTATTTGATTTTTTTTGAGGCTATTGTAATGGAATTGTTTTCATATATTCTTTTTCAGTTTGTTCATTATTAGTGTAGAAATGCTAATGATTTTTCTATGTTGATTTTGTATCCTGCTACCTTGCTGTAGCTATTGATGGTGTCTAGGAGCTTCTGAGTAGAGTTTTTTGGGTCTTTAAGGTATAGCATCATGTCGTCTGCAAATAGGGATATTTTGACAGTTTCTTTACCTATTTGTATTCCTTTTATTCCTTCTTCTTGCCTAATTGCTCTGGCTAGGAATTCCAGTACTATGTTGAATAGGAGTGGAGATAGTGGGCATCCTTGTCTGGCTCCTGATTTTAGAGGGAATGGTTTCAGTTTTTCTCTGTTAAGTATAATGCTGGCTGTAGGTCTGTCATATATAGCTTTTATAATGTTGAGGTACTTTCCTTCTATTCCTAGTTTTCTTAGAGCTTTTATCATGAAATGGTGTTGGATCTTATCAAAGGCGTTTTCTTCATGTATTGAGATGATCAAGTGGTGTTTGTCTTTGTTTCTGTTAATGTGGTTTATTATGTTTATTGATTTTTCGTACGTTGAATCACCCCTGCATTCCTGGGATGAAGCCTACTTGGTCGTGGTGAATGATCTTTTTGATGTGTTGTTGAATTTGGTTTGCCATTATTTTATTGAGGATTTTTGCATCAATGTTCATTAAGGAGATTGGCCTATAGTACTCCTTTTTGGAGGTGTCTTTGCCTGGTTTTGGGATAAGTGTAATATTGGCTTCATAAAATGTGTTAGGCAGTTTTCCTTCTCTTTCTATTTCGCGGAACAGTTTAAGGAGGGTTGGTATCAGTTCTTCTTTAAAGGTCTGATAGAATTCAGCAGAGAATCCATCAGGTCCTGGACTTTTCTTTTTTGGGGAGACCCTTGATTGCTGCTTCAATTTCATTTTGTGTTATAGATCCATTCAGGTGATTAATGTCCTCTTGGTTCAGTTTTGAATGATCATATGAATCTAGAAATCTGTCCATTTCTTTAAGATTTTCAAATTTCTTTGAATGTAGGTTCTCAAAGTAGTCTCTGATGGTTTCCTGGACTTCCATGGTGTTTATTGTTATCGCCCCTTTTGCATTCCTGATTCTACTAATTTGGGTTTTTTTCTCTCCTCATTTTAGTCAGGTTTGCCAGGGGTCTGTCGATCTTGTTTATTTTTTCAAAGAACCAACTTTTGTTTCATTAATTCCTTGTATGGTTTTTTTGGTTTCTATTTTGAGGACCTTTCTTTTCCTGAGCATGGAACTGCTGAAGTCTGTTAGCAATTTAGATTCTCACTAGGCATAGTGATACCTGTCTGTAAGCCCAGTTCTTAGGAGGCTGAGGCAGGAAAATTGTGAATTCAAGGCCAGCCTGGGCTACATATGGAGTTCAAGACCAGCTTGGGCTATATAGTGAGATCCTCTCTCCAAAAAAAATAAAATCAAAGCAAATAAACAAATATTCATGCAACTTAGATTCTCTAACTTTGTCTTAAACACAGGAAGATGTTGAGCTTGGCACGAAAGAAACCCTGTATTTAAAACAGAAACACCATACTTTGGAGCCTGTATACCCATAGATCAAAAACAAATGTATCCACTGGCACTGCTTCCTGTACCAGCTGAGATTTCTAACTGAGCAGCTTCAGGGGCCTGTTTGTAAATACTTCCTTTCCTGGTAGGGAGGAAATTGCTCTCCTTGGTTTGTTTCACCAAACAAGATAGAACTGTAAGCAACAGATTGATCAGATAGAGTCCCAAATAGAGGAGCAATACTAGAGAGAGACCAGCTGGTTCCTTCACAAGATTAGAGAGTGATGTGCTTCTGCGTATGAAGTCTGTGGGTGATGAGGCAGCCTGACTGTGAATTACACAAATGGTCTTGACTCATCTGATATTTATTGAGTTCACTGGGTTGATTCCTGGGCCGGGAGTAGAGGATATCCTCTATACATGTAGCTCAGTCCCAAGGAGATAGAGCACAGGTACCTCAAATTCAGTATGTCTAAAACTGGACCCACTACATTTATAAGCAATTGGTTTTCAACAAGGGTGCCAAGACAATTCAATGAGAAAACAAGCTTTTCAATAAATATTGGGACAACGGAATATACACATACAAAAGAATGAAGTTGGACCCCTTACCTCAAACCATACACAAAAATGAACGCAAAGTAGATTATAAACTTAAATGTAACAGCGAGAACTTTAGAACTCTTACAGAAGAAAATTTTTGAGTAAATTTTTGTGACTTTGGGTTATATAATAGTTTGTTAGAAATGATACCAAAAGCACCAAGTAAAAAAAACTAGGACTGAGGGATATAGCTCAATGGTAGAGCATCTTGCCTAGCATACATGAAGCCTTGAGTTGGATCCCCAATACTGAAAAAAAAAAGATAACTTGAGTTTCATCCGTATTAAAAAATTATGCTGTAAATGATATCAAGAAAATGATAAAGATAATAATGGGAGAAGATATTTGTAAATCATATATCTGATAAGGGATTTATCTCTAAAATCTATAAAGAACTCTTACTACTTGCTGTGGTCTGGAAAGTCTTTGGCATCCCAAATTCATATGTTGAAATCCTAAGCCACAAGGTGATGTTTTGAGTGGGTGGGGCCTTTGGGATGTAATTAGGTCCGGAGGGTAGACCTCTCATGTATGGGATTAGTGGCTCTACAGAAGATGTCTGAGGGAATTTGCACAGAATTTGTGTATCATGTGAGGACACAAAAAAGAGACTCCAACTATTAGGAGCAGGCCCTCACCAGATATTAAATTTGCCTGTGCCTTGAGCCTGGACTTCCTGCCTCCAGAACTGTGAGAAATAAATGCCATCAGTTTATGGAGTTTTTTTATAGCATACCAACTGGACTAAGATACAACTCAATAATAAAAAGACAACCCACTATTAAAATTAGCAAATAAGCTGGGCACTGGTGGCTCATGCCTGTAATTCTAGCTACTCAGGAGGCAGAGATCAGGAGAATTGTGGTTCAAAACCAATCCAGACAAATACTTTGAGAGACCCTATCTCTAAAAAACCCATCACAAAAAAGGGTTGGCAGAGTGACTCAAGCAAGCATCTGCCTACCGAGCATGAGGCTGAGTTCAAACCCCAGTGCTGCCAAAAAAAAAAAAAAAAAAAATTAGCAAATAATTTGAATAGATGTAGATAACCTTTATACCTCAGGTATGCAGTTAGGTGGATAAATGTCACAGGTTCAAACCCTCATACATTACTGGGAGAGTATAAGATGGTGTAGCCACTTTGGAAAACAGCTTGGCAGTTCTTCAGAATGTTAGACATAGAGTTATCACATGACCTAGCACTTCCAATCCTGGGCATATACCCAATAAAAACTAAAACATGCATTCCCATAAAATTTACATATGAATGTTCAGAACATTTTTCTTAATAGCCTAAAAGTAGAAGCATCCTGAATGTCTGTGAGCTCATGAACAGATAAATATAATATGGTAATATCCATACAGTGAAATAAGAAAGGAGTGACATACCAAATACTAATATAATACAAATGAACCTTAAAAACATGCTAAATGAAAGATGACAGTCACAGAAGACCACATATTGTATGATTCCACTTACAAAATAGGCAAATCCATAGAGACCGATAGTAATGAGTGGTTGCTTTGAGCCAGGAATTGGGGGTGTTGGTGTAAGGATAGGGAGTGATTGCTAATAAGTATGGGGTTTCTCTTGGGTATGGCAAAAGAATTCTAGGGTTAAATTGTGGTAATGACTGTGCATATGCTAAAATCATTGTATACCTTAAGTGAATGAACTTAGTGGAGTAAAAAAATAAAGATTAAAAAAAATAATAAATTCCTGCTTTCCTTCCTTGGCTTTTCTTTTTCCAGAATCCCCATTTTCAGAGGCATGAACTTTGTGATCCAAAATAGAAACCTAGAGGTTTGATGAAGTTACTCAGTTCCCTCCCACCACATTCATGTGGACATATCATTTTTATTTCTTTCTCCTTAAAGTCTCTTCTGTCTGTCCCTGTCTTTCTAGCACCATGAAACTGACCTAAGTCAGGCCTTCATCATTATTAATATGCCATAACTATGACCAACTTTTGTTGTTCTTTTTTTTTTTTTGGTGGTGGAACTAGGGTTTGGTTACAGTTGCAATTTTTTTTGTGGTCCTGGGGCTTGAACTCAAGTCCTCGAAGTTGCTAGGCAGGCACTCTATCGCTTGAGCCACTCTGCCAGCCCAGGACTGGGGGGTTTGAACTCAGGGCTTCATGCTTGCAAAGCAGGTGCTCTACCGCTTGAGCCATCCCCCCAACCCCTATTCTTCTTAAAATGTCTCCACTAAGCATTCTTAAATTACTAATACTCAAATTTGAGTTAACAATTTCTTCCTAAATTTTTTCAGGATATTTCTTTGTTTTTCCAGATAACAATGACTCCTTAACATAGAATGTAAACTTGCATGAGCTGGCCTCTCAGCCTCTAGAGATTAACCTCTGTTTTCATTGTCATTAGGAACCCATCCTCACATGTTATTTATAAATCTTTTACTTTGTGTATGATATTCCTCTTAATTTTAGTGAGACATGTTAAGTGATCAACAGTCACATGTGGCTGGTAGCTACCATGTAGGATGGCTCAGGTTGTAGAACATTTCCATCATTACTGAAAGTTATTTTGGACAATGCTGGTCTAGATTAGCACTTGCATAGTAAGCACTCAGTAAATATTTGTTGACTGACTGAATATAATTATAGGTATTATCTATGACAGGCATCACCTAACTTCTGCTTTTATACTTTCAGAGTAAAGTGTTCCATGGACTATGAGGCAATTTATTGAATTATTAAACCAGCTCAAGTTATCTCCTTCTTCTGTTTATACTTGGTTGGTATTGGCTTCTCTGAAATTTCTACTGAGACAATCCGTTTTACATAATCCAAAATAGCACCCAAGAATTAGAATATGACAGTCATTTCCCCCAAGTTGATTCTGCCCTAAGCTAAACACTTTGCTCACATGGGCCTCATGCAACATGGTCAACAAGCTCCAATTTGTTGCTGGTTCTTACAAATTGTTAAATCCAGGTATGATATGACCAAGTGCAGAATACAGAGTTATATCACCTCTGTTTCTGATACCTACATTTCAGTTTGTGCATTCCCAATTATTAAAAGAGTTAGTATCCATGCCATCCAAGGCCCACCCTAGGTCGACCCCCAAAAAGTGAGATCCTATCCAAAACGTAACTAAAACAAAGAAGGGCCAAGGATGTGACTCAGGTGGTAGAAGGCTTCCACAGCAAGAGCAAAACCCTCAGTTCAAACTTTTTGGAGATACCCTCCAAAAAGCATCTAGCACAAAGTTCAACAACTAGCACTACATGCACAAAAATTATTCATTGAATATATATTGATAAACTTAAATCTTTTAAACTTTTTTTGGTAGAGAGTATCTTCTGTCATTGAGTTTGTGATCAAGTAAATCCTAATCATTCTTAATTGAGATTATTTCTGGCTTCCCTACTGTTAAGGCACCTTTTTTCTCCCCATATATCTTAAAGTATAAAAAATACTTGATCATTGTACAAAATTTAAAGAATAAGGATCAGCAAGAATAAGAGAAGTACTCACGATCACAGCATCTAGAGAAAGTTATTGTTAACTTTGTACTGTGTTTTTTTCATTTCCTGTGGTCACATGCAAAAATTGTATAGCATGGATTGGTACTATGCATACAGTTTTGTAACCTTTTTATTTACCAATGCATCATGTTTAATGGTATGTTGTGTCATTTGCCTTAATTTTAAGCATTTTACTATGAAAACTTTAAATTCAGAAAGATTCGATGAATTACCCAATAAACAACTATACGTTCACCACCATTTAACCATAGTGACTGTTACTTCTCTGTATCTCTATCCTTTTATCTACCTACCTATTGATCATATTTCTTTTTATAAAAGTTTAATTTTTAACAACTATAGTACTTCACTATTGCAGGTACATGGATCACTCAGCCAAACTTCATCTTTGGATATTTACTTTCCATCTGTATCATGGTGGTTTGTTTTCTTATTGTTGAGTTTTGAGATTTCATTACATATTTTGGATGCAGGGCCTATCAGATATATGATTTGCAATGTTTTCTCATAGTATGTAGCTTGCCTTTTCACTTTCTGAATGGGGTCTTGAAGATTATATTTGTACTTTTGGTTGGGTTTGTGTGTGTGTGTGACAGGGTCTTGCTCTGTAATCCACACTGGCCTCAAACCTGTGATTCTCCTGCCTCAGCCTCCCAAGCACTGGAATTACAGGAATATACTGCCATCCCCAGCTTGTTTTGTAGTTTGGTGAAGTCCAGTTTGCCAATATTTTCTTC
Organism: Castor canadensis; assembly: GCF_047511655.1. Lineage (NCBI taxonomy): Eukaryota > Metazoa > Chordata > Mammalia > Rodentia > Castoridae > Castor > Castor canadensis. The sequence goes on along the minus strand of NC_133388.1, from coordinate 10,257,531 downwards.
TGTGGAGCATGCTTTGCTTAATCCCTGATCAGGAAGATTTTCTTATGTTTTCTTCCGAAAGGTTTATAGTTTCAACTCTTAGTCTCTGATTCATTTTGAATAATTCTTGTATATGATGTGAGGTAAAGGTCTCAAGTTCTTGTTTTTTTTTTTTGGTAAGGGATTTCCAATGATTTCAGCACCATTTGATGAAAAGACTATCCTTTCCCCTGTTGAACTATCTTGGCATTCTGTTGAAAATCATTTGACCAATCCATTTGTTTGTTTTTTGCTACAGCATAGGCTAAATCTCTCATTTTTATTTTATTCTGTTTTGCCTCTGTTCCTGATAGCTTCACTTATAGTAAGCATTTTAAAAGAAGTCTACTTCTTGTGGTGGATCAATTCTTAATTGTTGATGGTAAATGACATAATATAAGAGAGTGTAAAGAATCAGGAAAATACAGGTAGGAGGGAACCTTGTTTCTCTTCCATTGTTCCAGCAGAGGTTGGTTATTTGCCTAGGAAAATAAATGACAACTATATGTATTTAATCAGTGAAACTTTCACAAGAACAGTTGAATAAATACTTTAAGTGTGAAAGAAACATCCCTGATATATACTTGGATATCAACAAAGCTCAGAAAATTTACTTAAGACTAAATGTTTTTCTAGTGTTTTCTCACTCTTGCTCTTTTTGACAGTACTAGAGTTTAAACTCAGCGCCTTTCTTCATTGTGCACTCTTAGTTCCCTTGTATCACTTCATGATGTACTCAAGGGTTTTCTGGATTTTATGTTCTGTTCCACTGGTCTGTATGTCTGTTTTTATTCAGTACCACACCCTCTTGATTATTGTTGCTTTGTACTGTTTTTAAATCAGAAAGTATGGACCTCCAACTTTTTCTTTTTCATCGTTGTTTTGGCTGTTCAGAGTCCCTTGAGATTCCATATAAATTTTGGATTGTTTTTCTATTTCTCTAAAAAAAAAGAAAAATGCCGTGGAGATTTTGTTTTGTTTTGGAGGTAATGGAGTTTGAACTGAGGTCCTTGAGCTTTTCAGGCAGGGTGCTTTGCCACTTGAGCCACACTCCAGCCTTTTCTGCTTTGGTTATTTTTCTAATATGGTCTTTGCATTTATGCTCAGGCCAGTCTGGAGTTGGTTCTCCTATTTATTTCCCTCTTGGCTGAAATGACAGGTGTGCTCCACTATGTCCAGTTATTGGCTGAGATGCGGTTTCACTAACTTTTTGCTCAGGTTGACCTTAAACTGTGATCTTCCTAATCTCTGCCTTCCAAGTGGCTGGGAGTACAGATGTGAGCTGCTGCCACCTGGCTTTTGTTTTGTTTTGAGATGGTGTCTCTTTGTATTGCCCAGGCTGTCTCAAACTTGGGCTCAGGTGATCCTCCTGCCTCAACCTCCTGAGTTGCAGGGAGTACAGGCATGTGTCATCGTACCTGCACCATTGGGATTTTGATAGGGTTTGCATTAAACTTGTACATTATTTTGCGTATATAGACAGATTAACAATAGTAAATCTTATAATCCACAAACAGATGTCTTTCCATTTATTTGTACCTTCTTTGATTTCTTTTAGCAGTCCTTTGTTATTTTCATTATACAACAAATTTAACTTCCTTGGTTAAATTTATTTCTAAAATTTTATCCTTTGTGATGCTATAGTAATGAGATTACTTAATTTCTTAATTTCCTTTTTGGTCATTGTTAGTATATAGAAATGGAACTGATTTTGTGTGTTTTTATATCTTATAGCTTTGCTAATATAGTTTATTAGTTTTATTAAGTTTTTATTTTTTGGTAGATTCTTTAGGGTTACCTATATATAGGATCCTGCAGTATGCAAATAGATATAGTTTTACATCTTCTTTTGCAATTTGAATTCCTAATTTTCTTTCCTAACTATTCTGACCAGCACTTTAATTACTATGTGGAATATAAGAGTTAATGTCATAAACCAGCTGGCTGGGGTCTTTCTGTTCTGTCCAGATAGAAATTGTGGGGAAGCAAGGAGAAGTTCCTTCAGTTATTCCTAGTCCTTAGCAAGCAATAGGAGTGAATGACAGCAGTTAGCAGTGGTCGGTCCTGGGCCTTTGACAGTTAGAGTGGTAGTACTGGGTTCCAGCTAGGGCAGCAGCAGAGGGCCTTGGGGATCAGCTGGAAGCCTGAAGTGTTAGATCTTTTACTCCTCCAGCCAGGACCTACAGCATGAGGTGTCTCTCTGCTGAGGATCCTGTTCAACCATGTCAATTTTCACTTTCAGTTGCCACTGCTTGCCCTAATCTGCTGTCTGCCCTTTGCTGCTTTCTCCTCCATTGCCAAGGCCTAATTAGCTTCTGAGGCAAGCCCCTGCTCCTGCTGCTGTGGGCAGTTGCTGATGTTTCTGCCACCATGTGAGGCCCTTGCTCCATCTCTTGCTGGGATGTCTCTGGCTGCCCTACCAGTGTCCTCACCTCTGCTACAGGCCCTGATGTCATTCCTGTGATGGCTTCCATGGGAACCACTTCTTGACATTGTTGCTACTCTGCTTGTGCTGCTGCTGCTGCTGTTCTTGTCTTCTTTGTGTTACCAGCTCAGCCACTGTACTAATGATGAGAATCAAAAGTAGGCAAGGCAGACCATTCAATACAAGTCTTTATTGGACCTGCTATTGCAACACCAGGGGGAAGCATAGTAGGGTTTCTTCTGGCTTGTTCACAAAATAAGCTGAGTAGCCTGTTTATATAGACAGAAGGGGTTGTGATAAGGATGTTTGCACCAATCATAGCATAGTCCCTGTCATCAGTCATGACAGTCTTTTATGCAAATGAAAGACTATTTGCACAAGTCACAGGTCTTTCCCTGAGCCACCAGAGGACAGAAGTACTTGGTCCTCATTGGCCTGGGTGGAAATGGCTTCAGGTTCATCTATAATTCACTGATGCTTGTGTGGTAGCAAAAGTTTGGTGCAGGCTACTTGCTGGGGCAGGCTTTCAGGAGCTGGAGTCATGCTTTGGGTTCAGAACTGACAGTGCTGGCATGAGGACAGTCCAGCTGCCTGGCTAGTAGTCTTTTCAGTCAAGTCAGCTAGGTCCCAGGGGAAGGGGATAACAGGTGTCAATTAAGAAGTCAGCCTTCCCCAGGCTCTAACATCTCAGCATATTTAAAAGAAAAATAAACTTTCAAAAGGGTGCTTATAACAAAGGCTTATCAGTGATGTGCTTAAATGTGTTTAACAGTGCTCTAACAATGCATAACTCCTGCCTCGGTGCTAGGTGCTATGCCTGAGGAAGAGGTGAGACCCTACCTTCTGTTTCAGTGAGAGTGGGTCTAGTTCTTGACCTTAAGGGGAAAGCTTTTAGTCTTTCACCATGGTGGATGATGTTAGCTATCGCTTTTCGTATATTGCTTTTACTACATTGATATAGTTTCCTCTATTTCTAGTTTATTGAGTATTGCTAATCATGAAAGTTATTGAATTTTGTCATGTGCTTTCTTTTTTTTTTAACCAACTGAGATGATCATGTAGCTTTTTATCCTCCATTCTATGAATGTGGTATATTATATTCATTAATTTTTGAATGTTGAACCATCCTTACATTCTAAATGTACATTTATTCTTATGATATAAGTCGTAATTTTTAAATCAGTCTGCTGGTATTCTGTTGAGTTCTTTTTCATCAGTAATCACCATAGGTATTGGTTTGTTTTCTTGTGTTTTTGTCTGGTTTGGGTATTAGAATAATACTGGCCTCATAGAATGAATTCGGGAATGTTCCGTAATCTTTAGTTCTTTTGAAGAGTTTGGGAGTGTTATTAATGCTACATTGTTGTTGTCACTACAGTTCTCCAGTGAAGCCATTTGTTCTGGGCTTTTGTTTGTTGGGAAGTTTTTTATTACTGCTTTAATCTCCTTATTAATTATGGATCTTGTTCAAATTTTTAGTTTTTTCATGAGTTAGCTTGGTAGATTATATGTTTCTAGGAATTTATCTGTTCCCTCTAGGTTATCCAACTTTTTAGTCTATTATCGTTCATAGTATTCTCTATTTCTGTGATCAGTTACAATATCCCCTTTAATTTATAATTGTAGTTATTTGAATCTTTTTTTATTCTCACTAAGAGTTTGTCAATTTTGAACTTAAAAAAAAAACAACCCAAATTCTTGGTTTCATTGATTTTGTTTTGTTTAGTTCTTTGAGATAAGATCTTGCTGCATATCCCAGATTGTCTTTGAAGACCCTCCTGCTCCCCGCCCCCAAGTACAGGGATTATAGATGTGCACCCCCACACCTGGCTGGTTTCATTGATTTTTTTTTAAAGATTGTTCTCTGTTTCATTTATCTCTGCTCTAATCTTACATTCATCTACTAACTCTTGTTTTAGTTTGATCTTTTTCTGGCGTCAAAGTGCAAAGTTCTTTGCACCTTTGAGGTACAAGGTTAGATTATTGATTTGAGATTTTTTTTTTCTTTTTGCAATACTGTGGTTTGAACTCAGGGTTTCATGTTTTCTAGGCCAAGGCCCCAGCCTTTTTTTTTTTCTTTGCTTTAGATATTTTTCAGATAGGGTCTTCTGTTTTTACCCATGGCTGACCTTAGACTACAGTCCATCCACTTATACCTCCCTCATAGCTGGGACCACAGGTCTGTATCACCATGTCCAGCTTGTTTGTTAAGTTGGGGTCTCAATAACTTTTTGCTCTAGTTTGCCTCAATCACTTTTTGCTCTAGTTTGCCTCAATCCACAATCCTCCCAGTCTCTGTCTCCCGAGTAACTGGGATTACAGTCATATACTGCCATACCTGGTGATATATTCTTTTTAATATAAGCATATTGCTATAAACTTCCTTCTTAAGACTGAATTTTCAGCATCTCACAAATTTTGGTATATTGAATTGTAATTTTCACTTGTCTTCAGATATTTTCTCACTTCCGTTATGATTTCTTTTTTGGCTGAATCATTTAAGAGTTGTTTAATGTCCACATATATGTGGATTTTACTGTTTTCTTTCTGCTGTTGATTTCTAATTTCATTCCGTTATGTTGGGAGGAGATATTTTGTACGATTTTAGTGTTCTTAAAACTTTTTTTTTTTATGTCCTAACATGTGGTCTATCTTGGGGAATGTTGTGTGTAATTTGTCATGTAAGACAGGTTCACTTGTACTTGTTTACCAACTTGTCTGAGTCCACTTCATTAGACTTAGACATACACACACATTACACGAACCAGGTTTATCGGCAGCAAAGGACAGCAGAAGCTTAGGATTCATTGAGAACCAATGTCTCGGGCTGAGAAAAGCTGCCTGAGGCAGATGGAATTTTGTCTTTGTGTGCTCCACTTGCACTGAAGTTGAGGACCCAGAAAGCAGCATACCTTGGGTTTTATAGCCTAGGGTTTTAGGACACATCAGACTAAGCATTGATAAACATCTTGTTGTAGGGGTAGACTAACAGTGCCCAAGCTCTCCTAGCCAGTTCCTCCCTTACTGCAAGATGGTGCATTCCCAGTACACTGTACAGTTATCCTTGAGAACTACAGGTAAGAACAGGAAGACAACTAGGTTAGTCCAAGGCTACTTGGAGAATTGTCCAACTTGCTGTTCTTTGATAGAGTGTTCCATATATATGTCTGTTAGGTCCAGTTGGTCTATAGTATTGTTCAATTTCTCTCTTTCCTTATTGGTCTTCTTTATGGTTAGTTTATGGTACCAAAAGTGGAATCAAAATATTGAGGTCTCCAATCAGTTCTGTTGTTCTGTTAGTGTTTGCTTCATATATTTGGGATCTAATGTTAGGTATATTTATATTTATAATTATTCTGTATTCCTAGTGAATTCATATACTTATCATTACGTAATGCCCTTCTTATGATAGTTTTGACGTATAGTCTGTTTTCTCTGATGTAATTATGGCCACTGTTGCTCTCTTTAGCTTTTTTTCTTTTTTTGTGGGACTGGAGTTTGAACTCAGGACTTCACACTTGCAAAGCAGGCACTATACCTCTTGAGCCACATTTCCTCTTTAGGTTCTTGTTTGTGTGGAATATCTTTTTTTATTATTTCACTTTCAGCCTAAGAATGACTTTAGATCTAAAATGAGTGTTTTGTAGATAGCAGATAGTTGGATCCTTTTTTTTTTAACCCACTCAGCTTTATCTTTTAAATGGAGAATTCAATCCACTTACATTTAAAATAATTACTGATTGGGAAAGATTTACTTACTGTTGGCATTTGGTTAATTGCTTTCTGTGAGTCTTACAACTTTTTTTTTGTCCCTCCTTTCCTCTCTTGCTGCCTTCTTTTGTGTTTTGCTGATTTTTTTTTTGTAGTGACATGTTTTGATTTCTTTCTCATTTCTTTTTATGTATTATCTATAAGTATTTCCTTTGTGGCTACCATTATAAATTCATAAATAAATCTTTAAGTTAAAACAATGTACTTTAAACTGATAACAACTTCAGTTGCATATGAAAACTTCACTCCTTTACATCTCTGTCACCCCCTTTGTATTATTTATGTAACAGATTACCTCTTTTTATTGCCTATCCATTAAAACAGATTTATAGCTACTTTTTATGTTTTGTTTAATTTTGTTTATTGTTATTATTTTGTGGTGATACTGGGAATTGAACTCAGGGCCTCATGCTTGCTAGGCAGTTCTCTACCACTTGAGCCATGTGCCCAGCTGAAGGTGTAGCTTAATCTTAGAGCACCTGTCTAACAAGCACAAGGCTCTGAATTAAAACCCCAGTGCTCCCCTCACCAAAAAAAGAGCATGTATCACCCATTTTGGTTTTTTTCTTTTATATAGGTTCTCATGTTTATCCCCAGGCCAGCCTGGACCATGATCTTCCTATTTATTCTTTCTGTGTAGTTGGGATGACAGCACACACCACCACATTTAGCTATTAGTTGAACTAACTTTTTGCCCAGGCTTATCTTGAATAACTATCCTTCCAATCTGTACCTCCGGAGTAACTGGGATTATAGACGTGAGCTACCAGAGCCTAGCCTATGTATTGGTTTTTAAATTCTATACCATATTTAAAAATATGTATGCATCTACATTACAATACTACAGAATTCTTTGTCTAATTTTCCTTGGGAGTTTTATATATTCATTTGGTTTTATGTTGCCATTTAGTGTCCTTTTCTTTCAACTTGAAGGACTTTGCTTTGCATTTCTTGTACAGCAGGTTTAATGTCATATTTTGTTTATCGGGGAAAGTCTAATTTCCTCTTCACTGAAGAATAGTTTCACTGCATGTAGTATTTTTGGTTAGTAAGGGTTTTTTCCTTTCATCACTTTGAATATGTCATCCTACTTTTTATGCTTTGGTTATTTTGTTGTTTATTATTATTATTATTCTTTTGTTGTGGTGGTGGTACTGGGTACTGGGAGTTGAACTCAGGGCCTCATGCCTGGTAGGCAGGTTTTCTACCACTTGAGCCATCTGCCCAGCTTGAATATGTCATCCTACTCCCTTCTACCCTGCCATGTTATGTTGCAAAATCCTTTGATAATCTTATAGGTGCTTGATTTTATATGATGAGCCTCTTCTTTTGCTGTTTTCAAGATTCTTTGTGACTTTTGACAGTTTGGTTATTATGTGTCTTAATGAGGACTCTTTGGACTTATTCCGGTTGAAGTGTGTTGAGTTTCTTGAATTCGTGTATCAGTTGCTCTCCTCAGATTTGTTAGTTTTATTTCTTCAAATAGACTTCCCCCTTTCCTGTTTCTTCTCTTCATTTTTCTTCATTCTGTTTTCTTTTTTGCCAATCTCCTCTGTCCCCCCACCAACCTGCATTTCCCCCCCTCCCCCTGTTGCCTTTTGCACCAGGGTCTCTCTTTGTAGCCCAGGCTGACTTCTAACTTGTGATCTTGCTGCCTCAGTTTCTGAAGTGCTGGACATGCATCACCATGCCCAGCTTCTTTTCTGCCCTCTGACTCAATAATTTTAAACGTCTTGACATCAAGTTCTTCTGCTTAGTTAAATCTGCTTTTGAATCCCTCGAGTGAATTTTTCAGTTGGTTCTTCTTCATAGTTTTTCTTTGTTGATATTCTCATTTTGTTCACACAGTTTTCCCGATTTCTTTTAGTTGTCTATCTGTATTCTCGTAGTCCATTGAGCATCCATGTGGTGGCTATTTGGAATCCTTTGTTTAGTAATTCATGTATCTGTTTCTGTAAGGTTGACTTCTGGAAATTCAGTCTGTTCCTTTGATTGGGTCATGTTTTCCTGTTTCTTTTTCTTTTTTAAAATTTTTTTGGTGGTATGGGGTGTTGAACTCAGGACCTCACATTTGCTAGACAGAAGCTCTGCCACTTGAGCTTTACCCCGCACCCCTTTTTGCTTTGGTTATTTTTCAGATAGGGTCTCACTTTATGAGTGATCTCTAGGCTTGCCTGGACCACATCCTTCCTATTCACACTTCCTGCATAGCTGGGATGAAGGTGTGTACCACCACACCCAGCTTTTATTGGTTGAGATGGGGTCTCACAATCTTTTTGCCCAGATTGGCCTCAAACTGCTATCCTCTTGATCTTCACCTCCTGATCTCTGCTTCTTGAATAGCTAGGATTACAGGATTGGGACACACTACACCTGGCCTCCTGTTTCTTTTTATGCCTATTATCTTTGTTGGGACTTGGCCATTTGAAAAAAAAAAATGGCCTCTTTTCCCTGTCTGTATAATCTGATTTTGTACAGGGAGAGGCCTTTCCCAGTCATCCTTGCTAGTGATTCTGGAGACCTCTCAAGTATTTTCTGGGGATAGGTCTTTTCTGGGATTGTATGTGTAATCTCCTAGTTAAGGCTTGCCTGTTTCTACTCAGGACCCCCTTCCCTGCTACCCTGCCTGATTGCAGCACTACTGCCTCTCTGATGCTGTGGCAAGCCTTGGTATAGGAGTGGAGTGCCACCTTGTGTCTTTCTGTGGTACTGCATGTTCTCTTGTGCCAGAGCCTGAAGCAGTGAACTTTGTTCTCAGTGGCCCCTGTCCTGGCACTGGTTCCTGTCAGAGTTTAGATTTGAGAACACTTAATGTATGTTTTGCTTTTATTTTTTCCTCTCTAGGAGAAACTGAGATTTGGAAATAATCTCCTCAGATCTCTGGCTGTACTATGGGTGGGGCCATGGCAAGTAAATGTCATGAATTTTTTTGCCAGGCTTCAGTGAAGTTCTTGGCTTTCCCAGGCTGCCTAAATTTCTTGACTATTTTCTGGGTTTCTTTCATAGCAATTAGCCCCTCTGTTATTGTTAACTAGTCCCCATGGCAAAACAGAGTCTGGGGTTTTCTGTTCCACCATCACTCTGACCATAAATTCTCCAGTGCTCTCTGGTGAAGTAAGCTTTCTCTGGGAAATAACTTACTATCTTTCTGTAGTTTGTGAAAAAGTGATAAACTCAGAGCTCAAAAGTGCAGCTTCATAAGAAAACCTGAACTCTATTTCTCTATTAATGTAAATAATACAAACTCATATTTGGTGTACTTTTACATGCTAGACTCTATTCCAACTACTTAGTGTTCATCATATCATTTAATCTTTGCAGTAACCCCAGAGGTAGGTGGCATTATTGCTTTGTTTTTTTATGGGAAGAACCTGAGACACAGAGAGAGATAAAGCAGTTTGCCCATTTGGCTGGAAAATGTGGCTTTAACAGATCCCACATTTGAGAGTCACTGGACTGGAATGCTTAAAATTTCACAGCACAGAAATGACAGATACTTTATTTAATATGCCTAATAGATCTTCTGGATATTCTCCATCTTTGTTATCACATTTGTCTTTTAAAATTGCTTCCAAACCTAACCATCTAAGATTAACTCTTTTGGCATTTCTTGTATGGCTGATATAGATATATGACCACCCATTGAGTATTTCAAGCTTTGAGGGCATTAAGAAGCTGGAAGCAAAGGATAATGTAAATGTTTCATCATCTCAGTTCAGTTCCTTCTGTTCAGCTGTTCTTATGTGAAAGTCAAGGTGGTGGCCAAATGCAGGCTTATCCTTTATGTAGTCATGGTCAAGAGATTGAGGTGTATTTGTTGTTTGTTTGTTTGTGGTACTGGGCTTTGAACTCAGGGCCTTGCATTTGCTAGGCAGGTACTCTACCACTTGAGCCACTCTACCAGCCCTGGTAATTTATGCCAAATGGGCATAAGGTTTATGCTCAGGGACCATTGACCAGAATGAATGATTTTGATTCTGGGAGAGGAATGGATTAGAACAAAGAGGATATGGGGAAGAGGAAGAAGGATAGAGTTGTTAACCAAATGGAGATAGGTTTGAAGTCAGTGTTTTGGGGAACGGGGTGAAGAGAGCATGAGGCTTGGATTCTGGGGAGCTAGATTCTAGCCCTAGTTTTGTGTGACTTCTCTGGTGAATCATTTTCTCTCTTTGAACTTTGTTGTTACTATTTATTTAACAACAAGCTGAGGACGGAACAAGCAGAGAACTGAACTGAACTAAATGATGCCTGTTCAATTTGATGTTCTTTGTTCTATGGATCTAAATCAGGAGGAAAGACCTATATAGGGTGCTGGACAGAACTTAGTGAGACAGTAAATATAAGTATCTCCTTTTCTTGGTTGGTTGTTTTAGGGAGTAGTGATTCTAATGTAAGTAAACTCCACTCTCATTTTCTGGTATCAGCCTCTAGCTCTACTCTTGATTAAGTAAGGCTAAAGTGCAGTTTTTCTCTCCCCTACCTCAGTTTGCCTAAAGAGAAGTACAATATTCAGTCCCTTTCTGTCATCAAGCATGATTGGAAATTCAAGATTTGACTTTGATCAAGTCATTTAACCTCTTGGATCCATAGCTTCCCATCTATAAAATAGGCATTCTAATCCCTGCCTTGCCTACTTTAGTAGGTGGTTTTTTAGTCATAGGAAACACTGTATGAGAAATGCCATCAAAGAATGTTACAAATTTTACATATTGTGTGGAGGGAACCTGGACATGCTGTTTATATAAGGATTTCAACGGATGGTGCCTCAGATAAGTTAGTACTTCCTCTTAAACAGCTGAAGGAAGGGAGGATTGCTATCTTGATCATCAGAACAAAACCAAAGTCACAGCCACCCAGCACTTGTGCCAGCTAGTTTATTTAGTGCCAGGTAGTCAGAACAATGAGCTAACTTGGACTGGGGTTTTTGGGAGGCAAATAATTCCAATCAAATCAAGGCAGGCTTTATTTTTAGGTATATAAAGATCAGACTATACTGGGGAAACCTCATAAAGTTCAGCCAGTCATTACTAATTAATAAAATCTCATGTTTATTAGATTTTAAAGAGTGCCTAAGTTTAGTTTATTAGATCCAAGAGGCTACAAAGTAAACTGACATAAACCCCTGCAATAATCATAGTAAGTCTTCTTTGTTCTGTTACTACACTATGTTTATAATATACAAAGAGCTTTTACATAGTTATCACAGTATCCAGGAAGTAGATAAATATTCTTATTCTATAGATGGGAAAACGGAGACTCAGAGAACACCTTGTCCAATGTAACATACTTTGTTATTGGCAAACCTAGGACTTGGAAGAGAAGAAGAACTAGATTTTATTGAACTTTTTTAGGGGGGAGGTTGGAGGTACAGCACTTGCTAGGCAGAGGCTCTACCACTTGAGCCACTCCACCAGCCCAGATCTTATTGAACTTTTGCTAAATGCAAATTGCTTCAATGTTGACTGTCTCCTCTAGTCCAAGTAATAGTTTTATGAATTGTTCTTATCCATTTTATATTAGACAACTGAGGATCAGATGGGTTAAAAGTAAAGTATTCAGGATTAACATCCAGGAAGTAATGGAGCTGACATTTATATCCTGCTGTGTTTGGTTCTAAAACTCAATACTGCTATACTGTATGGCCTGTCAATTTATTTGTTCCTTCATTTCTTCAAAAAATTTATTACATGCCTGACAATGTTCTAGGTCTAGAATTTTATTCTTAACTTCCTGCTTTTACTTCTTATGGATCTATAATTTGAGATACTGCTTATCGCTTTACTTTAATGCTGTTGGAATAGAGGAATGTGTTCAGTTTATAAGTGTTCTTGTTTATGTGCTGGGAGAAAGTGCACACATATGTATACTTGTATTTACTTATTGAAGTGTTACTGGAACCATACTTGTTCATTGTACAAATTTAGCAATAATAAAAGTATAAAAAATAAAGAACAGTCACCTGACATGTTTTAGAGATAAGTCATCATTAACATTCTGTTAGCTAATATGCTTTCAAACATCTTCTTTTATACAGATATATATACCTAAAAGCATAATACTGAATAGCTGTTTTTACTCATTACTATGTACTTGCTCTGCACTGAGCAGTTTCATGTGCATTTATATGATTTGGTTCTCACAAAAACCCTTGTGAATTACATAACATTGATTAGAAGGAAACTGATATTTAATACATGAAGTAATTTGCCCAAGGTGAAGTAGTGGCAAGGTCTCTGAGTATAAAAATCATGCTTATAACTGTTATGCTTTGTTGCCTAGAATATATATGATATTGCATAAATGAGAATATGTTGGATATGTTTTTCTATAGCTTTTTTGTTTGATTTGTGAGATGCTTATTTTACAAGTCATAGTTATAATCCTCTATGATGTTTTTTACTCAACAATAGTAATGTGTTGTATGTAATGTGCTGTAGTTAATTATAACGTCTGGAACTCTGTTGTATATGTTTCGCTTTTTGCTATTTGAAGTCAGACATGAATGGACGTTTTTGCATCCCTTTGATCTCAACTTACTCTGCAGCAGTTCAGAGTATAGACCCTGTGAGGCAGCCTAAGATTGAGTGGGATTGGCTCTGCCACTTTTCAGCTATGTGATCCTGGGCAAATTTCTTTATCTACCTTAGTTTCTCTCTTGTAAAATGGGAAAAACTTTTTGCTAACTTTTTGCTGCTCCCCCAGAATTAAATCAGCTGATACTTGCGAAGTATGTGGAGAAGTATCTGGAGCATAATAATTGTAGAATAAATGTTAGCCTTTATCTATTGAAAGTGGTGTGTGATAGGGATTCTTCACCAACAGAAGACCTGATAAACATAGTGCTGGGTGCTGTCCTTTGAAGTTCCAGTTCTCTAAGTCTGGAGAGGGGTCTGAGAATATTTACCCTTAACAGACTCCCAGGTGACACTGATAGTAGAGGACCCACTTTTTTATTTATTTTGTTTTATATTGCGGATTGAACCCAGGACCTTGCATATGCAAGACAAGCATTCTATCACTTGAGCTACACTCCCAGCCCTCTTGTTTTTGAGACAGGGTCTCTGTACTACTTTTGTCCATGCTGGCCTTAAACTCACAATTCTCCTGCCTCAGACTCCTGAGCACCTGGGATTAGTGGCCCCCATTTTTAAAAAAATTATTACTGTATTATTAATTGTATGACATTTCCTTGCATGCATATAATATACTTTGATCATATTCATCCCCTGTATTACTCTTCCTTATCCCCTGTCCTCTTACCCCTTTTCCATTCCCCTTCCAACTCCCCAGTATGGACCCCACTTTTGAGAGCCACTGGTGTCAAGGAAAAGCACTTAAGTTAGAAACCAGAGAAATTAGAGATGCTTTCATCTCTGACAGCAGTTGTATGACACTAGGCAAGATGTTGTGTTTTTTTCTTTCCTTGGCTAAAGTGGAGATCAGACTGATGTTTTTCTTAGGTCACTTCCCACATTAATGAAATCTATGAAGCCCTACAAAGTTTATGGTTTTCAAGGTCTGATTCATTCAGTTCTTGCTCAGGCATGTGAAGGCATGCATTCCTTTATTCTCCTTTTCCTTTCTTTGATTTAATCAGTACTTGCTTTGGGGCCTAATGATGAGTTGAAAAGTTTGAGAACGAGGCATAGAAAATAATCACATATTCAGTTTTCTTCACATTCATGAGAATATATCTTTTGAAAAAAACTTCAGTTCCAAATATAGTCAGCCACCTAACAAATCCCAGAGTGGTCTTAATCAAATCGTCCTTAATCCCTGTTAATTTAAACACCATGGTAATAGGTTGGGTGTTGGGATTTTTTTGTAAAAAGGAATGTAAACAACACTACAAGACTGGAGGAGAAGAAATGCAAATAGAACTCTTTGGAAACTAAGAAGCAGTGCTGTTTTGGATGAGGAAAAACACTACCTTGTATGTTTTAGTAGGAAATCAGAAACAGAGAAGGTCTGATTATCAGAAATGAAATGTGAGAAAGAAAAACTAGCTTACTGAGGGAATGAAACATTTATCTAGTGCAGAACTTGTCAAATTACAACTCTGGCATATATTCACGCAATTTCATTATCATGGTATCTGCCTTCCTTTGTTTAACTCCAGCAGTCAGAACATGCTTTAAGTGAAGGTTGTCCTTTTAGTGCTTGTAAATAGGTAGTAAACTTAAGTATTACTACTTTTCTTTTCTTCTTTTTCTTTTTTTTTTTTTTTTAAGACAGGGGTCTCACTATGTAGCACAAGCTGGCTTTGAACTTTGTTTGCATAGCCCAGGTTGGCCTCAAACTGGTCGTCCTCTTACCTCTGCCTCCTGAGTGCACACCCAGCAGACCTTACGTATTCAGAACTTAGGAATTATTACTGTCTTCAGTGGCACTCTAGGTGCCTCAGATCTGTGTGGTCTGATTGTAAGTGTACATATTTATATCTCTCCTTGACTTCTTTACCTTCAAAATAAAAATATCTTGCCTAGTATAGTGGCATGTGCCTGCAGTCCCAGCTACTGGGAAGGCTGAGGTAGGATGATCACTTGAGCCCACAAATTTGAGACCGGGGGCAACATAGTGAGACGCCCCCCCAACTCATCCAAACAAATAAACAAACAAAAATATCTTCATCCTTGCCTTGCTAGTATATACTTGAAATTGTCATCATGTTCTTTCATTTGGTCTCCATTTGTTTTTGTGGGGGTGTGGGGGGAGAGGAGGGGTTTCAACTCAGGGCCTTGTTCCTGGTAGGCAGGTACTATATCACTTGAACCATACCCCTAGCCCTTTTTGCTTTAGTTATTTTTTTAAGTAAGGTTCTCTTGCTTATACTCTAGCTGGCCTGGACCGTGATCTTCCTATTTATGCTTCCTACATAGCTGGGATGAGAGGGGCTTTCCACCATGGCCCGCTTTTATTTGTTGAGAAGGGGTACATACTTTTTGCCCAGATTGGCCTTGAACTGAGATCCTTCCAATCTCTTCCTCCCAAGTTGATAGGATTTACAGGTGTGAGCCACCATGCCCAGCCTGGTCTCCATTTCTAAAGACTCTCACTGGCCTGGTCCCAGAATTTCTGTTCCTTACTTGGTTTCTTAAAAGGCACTTAACCATGCCACAGCCTTTGGAATCCATTTGTTTGTTTATTCATTCATTGTAATTCCATAGGATTTTCACAAGTAAAAGATATGAATGAGGCAGAAGCAAAAATGGGTCAGATGGGAAAGAACTCCTTAGTAACAAGTTCATTGGAATGGATAATAAACCATGATTAGCTATTTTAAATATACTTTAGAAAAGTTACCCAAAAGTTGCAGAAAGGCAAAAAAAAAAAAATTATTGTGTGCCCTTTCAGTATCACTGGAGCATTGTCTCTCACCAAAAGGACATAAACATTCTCAGAGAACGTAATAACTATTTGGCTTACTTTTGATTAGCTTTAGGCTCTATAAAGTTGGATGTTGGGTTGTAGAAGACTGACAAGTTAAAAGTGATTTTTGCCCACATAGAGGTCTAAATTATTTCTCTTTAGTAGAAAAAATAAACCCCAAGGTTACGGTTTTTTTGCTCTTAGGATATTAACCAGTTTTGTATCCAACTTTGCAAGATTATCACAGCATTTCTTTTTCCAATGATGATCTATATATTTCTTGTGTTACCCTTGAAGCAGCTTTACTTTCTTTATGGTTCCTTCATTAATAAGTTAAATTAATCTTTTAGCACATGCATATTGTATTTTTGTGAGTTATTAGACTTTTTCACAGAAATTTATATATATTGGGCATGTTGACTGAGACTATTGCCCTAGAGCTGGTGTTCAGCTTAACTGACTTTGAATCCTTTTGGCTCCACATTCCTGTAGTTCTGGCCAGTTATCTAAATTCTCTTGGTCACTTGGATAGTAAGTCACATTTATGGATCATATAATGATATATGACCTAGATGAAGACATAAAACACCTACCTTATCAAGATCTGGAAGACACAAGATGAAAAGGAATGATTTCTTTTGTTTTTAGTAATAATGCTGTTTTTGACTTGTATAGCACTTAAAGTTTACAAAAACTGGCATACCCATTATTGTATTCAAGCCTCATGATTTCTATGTGAGGGAACAAGGATACACTGACATGCTGAGTGACTTGCTTAAGGGTATTTAGCTGGTAAAGAATGAATCAGGGATCACAGCTCAGCTATTCCCACTCCAAGATAATTCAGAAACTGAATTATAGAACTAAGGTGCAAAAAGATACTGAGAATTGGGATGTAGCTCAGTGGTATATCCCTGCCTAGTGTATGTGATGCCCTGAGTTCCAGCCTGCACTGCCAACAAACAAACAAAACAGAACTTCGAGTCGAAGCAGAAAAAAACAAAAACAAAAACCAACATAATTAGTAAATAGAAAATCCTGTGCCACAGCTTTAGATACCTGGCATCATGATTTGTCATTGTTATCATTTTAGTTTTTTTGATACATGCAGTATGTTACATTTGCATTGCTGTGACAAAACATGTGAGAGAATCAACTTACAAGGCTCACAGTTTCAGACCATGTTCACTTGACGCTATTGCCTGTGGGTCTGTGGGGAGACAAAACATCATGATGTGGAGTGCTTGATGGAGAATGCTGCTTATTACTTCATGGAGGCTGGGAAATGAGAGAGAAGGGGAGGGAGGAAGGGACTGGGGTACCAATATTCCCCTCAAGGGTATGCCCTCATGACCTAACTTCCTTCCACTAGACTCTCACTTCTTGAAGGTTCTATCAACAACTAATAGCACCACAGACCATGACCAAGCCTTCAACGTATGGCCTTTGGGGACAGCTCTGATCTAAACCATGATGTTCTGCCCCTAACCCCAGAGGCTTATGTTCATTTCATTATGCAAATTGCATTTAATCTGTCCAAGAGTTCCCAATATCATAACAGGTCCAACTTTGCTCAAAAGTTCAAAGTCCAGGGTGTCTCTGAGGTTCAAGACAAATTTTTAGCTATGAGTCACTCTAAAAATGAAAAGAACACTACTGCAGGAATGTAAGGGAGGCCACAAGTTCTGTTTCAAAGCAGCTTTGAGCCTGCTAAGTTGGCACCATGAGTAAAGCATACCCTCCTGAGCTAATAAAATTTATGGACAAGAAGTTATCACTGAAATTCAATGGTGGCAGACATGTCCAAGGAATATTGCGGGGATGTGATCCCTTCATGAATCTTGCAATAGATGAATGTGTGGAGACGGTAGCTAGTGGGCAACAGAGCAATACTGGAATGGTGGTAATGTGAGGAAATAGTACCATCATGTTAGAAGCCTTGGAACAAGTTTAAATTATGACTGTTCAGCAGAGAAATCCACATTCCCTCTCCAAAGGGCCTGTTTCACTATGAAGTAAAAATTGGGTCATGTACATTTTCATACTAAACTTTTGTTAAATAAATGTTTGTAATAGTCAAAAAAATCAAAAGAACAAGTTAGGTACTTCTAAGATACAGTGACACAAGGTAAACATTCCCATTTCCAAAGGGAGAAATAGGTACAGAAAGGTGGGATTAGATCTAAGCAAGACTGAAATCCAGCAGGGAAAGCAGTAAATACTGTAGCTTCATATCTAACATCTGGGAAACATGGTAGTGGAATGTGACTTCCAAAGGCTTGGGCAGTGCCACCCCTATGGCCTTGCTGGCTGTAGCCCACATGGTCTCTCTCTTTGGCTGCCTCTGAGATGTTCCACATTGGTGGCATCTCCAACATCCTGAGGTCTCCACTATAGCTCCAGCTTTGCACATTGCCCTGTCAGGGGTTGTCTGTGGGGACTCTCCTTCTTACGAATTGCCTGGCTTTTTTGGCTTTCTTTTGAAATCTGGGTGGAAGCCTCCATAACTCCTGAATTCTTCCACATCTGCAAAACCTGCATCAAATGGGAAATAGTAGAGTCTGCCATCAGCCTGAGCTATACCTGGGCCCACCAAAACCATGTTTGCTGCATTCTATAGGTGCCCAGACTGCTAACACAGAGAAACAAATCTGTTGTCCTGGTGTGAAGTATTTGTGATACTAAGGATCAAACCTATGGCTTTTTTTTTTTTTTTTTGAGAGAGAGAGTCTCATCACTACATAGTCCAGGCAAAGTCCTTCTGCCTTTGCCTCCCAAGTACTGAGATCGCAAACATACGCTACCATGCCTGGTTCATGGCTTCTTTTTTAATGGCACTAATCTTTTTAACAACCACACCCTCCTTGGTTGCAACTTTAAATGCACTCCTTTTCAAGCTAAAGTACAAGTTTTTCAAATCTTTCCACTCTGTTTTCTGCTCCTGATTCTCACTATAAAACAGTCAGCAATTCCCTGAATTCTGTGCTGCCTTGAAATATCCTCTGCCAGCTTAATTTTTCCATCCACTTTAAACACAGCCTCCCACAGAGTCTCAGGGCATAGACAGAATGTAGACAAGTTCTTTGCCAGAATGTTATACAAATGACCTCTAGTCCAATTCCCAAAGTCCTTATTTCCTTTTGAAACCTCATCAGCACAGCATTTGCTGTCCACATTCCTATCCTGATCTGGCGTTCTGAACTCCTACCAGAATTGACAATTAAGTTCTGATTATAGAGTCTTAGGCTTTCTCTAATCTGTTTCTCTAAACTTTTCCATGTTACTCCTGCAAACTAATTCCAAAAGCTTCTGAATCATATCATCAGGTATAGTTACAATAGTGATTCCTCTTCTGGTACCAGTTTTCTTTGTCACCTTTCCATCACTGTGACAGAAGTGCCTGAGATAATCAACTTATAAGGAGGAAGGATTTATTTTGGCTCACAGTTTCAGAGGTTTCAGTCCATGGTTAAGTGGCTAACTGGCTTTGGGCTAGATGCAGCACAGTACATCATGGTAGAAGCACATGACTGCTCATATCATGGATGCTAGGAAGAAAAGAAAAAAAAGAGGAGGGGGAAGCAGGCCAGTGCCCTTTAAGAGCACATCCCAGAGTGACCTGACTTCTTTCCAGCAGGCTCCACCTCCTAAAGGTGCCACCACTTCCTAATATCACCATGGGCTGGTGACCAGCCTTAAGTATATGCACCTTTGGGATGCACTTAAGACCCAGACCATAACATGGGCTCTGTTCCTAACTGTTGGAAAGACCTGAATCATGTCTTTAGCTTCTTTGACTTCCTTCCCCTCTCAGGAATAGAGCAGCAGTACTAGCCTCATAGCAGGTGTCAAGTAAATGTTTCCTGATTGGTTATATATATCATGTAGAGCAGATTGTGTGTGTGAGTGTGAGTGTGATTTTATCTTCTTGATTCTCCCTCTGTTCCTAGAAGGATTTTATTACGTCATGGTGACACTGGAGCATCTATAATTGGTCACTTAAAAGGATAATCCTTCTTATTATTTTATGCTTGCACTAAAAAGAGGACTGTTGACTTAATCCAGTTTCATCTTCTTATGAAATCTCTTAAGTCTACAAACCTCTGATTAACTCACCAGATGAATAATGCTGTGTGCCAGGCCATGGGACAGAATGATAAAGATGAGACATGGTCCTTCCTTTCTTGGGGCTTATACTTCCTTTGGCTTATGGTGCTAGTGGTATTCTTAGTTTTTCTAGGAATATTTAGAAATATCTCCAGTCTTCATTAGTAATCTAAGAACCACTTGAAACAATTGAATTATGAGAAAGAATATCTCTAGCATATGTCTGAAATTAAGCTTCTGTCTTCTCTGCTACTGGGAACTGAGTCTAGACTCTATTATCTCTTATCTGAACTTCTGCACTAGCTTATAACTGGGCTCCCTGCTTCCATTTTCCTTTTAAAAAAGAAAATCAGATCACATCCACTCCCCCACTTCATATACACACACTTCCCATTGGTTTCCATGGCTGGGAAAGCCCTATATACTTTGCTGTATTCTTGGCCACTCTCCTCCTTACCTTGTCTATTGCACACATATCATGTGAGCATGCCAAGCTCTTCCCTTCCTCTCATGATCTTTTCCCCTCTGTTTGCACAACTGGACCCTTGTCATTCAAACCTCAGCCTGAATGTCAGTTCCTATTCTAAATTTGCTATCCTCCACTCACTCTTGTACATTGCCTATTTTATAATCTTTTTTCTTATTCATTTATCACCCGACTTCCTCACTAGAACATAACCACTGAAGCTGGGGATGGTGGCACATGTGTATGATCTCAGCACTTGGGAGGCTAAGACAGGGGATCCTGAGTTTGAGGCCAGCGCACGCTGTGTGGTGAGTCCCTGACTCAAAAAAAGAAAGAAAGAAAAAAGAATGTAATAATTGAAACTGTACACTTGAGTTTGTTCACTGATTTCTCTGTAGTACCTAGAATACTGTCCAGAACAAAGTAGACCTTTGTGTGTTTGTTGAGTGAATAAAGGATAATTTTAAATAAGTCTATAAGAGTATTTATTTGATGGAAGAGATCGTTGTAGACTGAAATGCAGAAATTATTACCAATAAACTCCTATTTTTGAACAGTGGTAAATTTAAAAATATATTCTACTTGTGTGTATTTATAGTAAAATGGTTCTTTTTGGTAATTTAAACAGATTTCTCAAAATAGAGATAGGAGATGATTTTATTTAAAACTTTATCACTGTAGAAGTTCAGTTGAACTATATTATTTGGGGAAAGATAGTTTAGTGTGAAGAAGTCACACATTTCTGATCAATTCAAGGGTTTAAAAAATTTTTTTCGAATGGTTAATTCAACTGGAATCCAAGGACGTTCAATGAATTCAAAACATTTTACACCAAAGACCTCCTATATATGTTTAGGAATGTTCTATGCCCCTGAAAGCTCAGATAGGACTAAAAACAAGGGTTAGTCGCTATTTCAAAATAGGAGAATTTTGGGCCCAAATTTATAATGTATTTCTCTTGAAGGTATATTCACATAGCAAGCATGCTGTTTTTTCTTGGATTGGGTGTATATTTCTGGGGATGAAGACTGATGTGTGATGGGGGTTATGGAAAGCTAAACTACTCAGGCTTCCCCTTCCATCTCCTCCATTCCTGTACCCAGTGGCTCCCATCCAGTCAGAAACCTGAGACATATATTGGACCACATTATCAGCATAAGACAATATGTGAGGTCTTTTTAAAATAGTGATTTCATAATAATTCCAGAGTTCTGGAGACCAGTATAGGCTGGTTTTGGTCAAGAGGAGAACTCAGTGGGACTTGGAATCATATCTATTAGCTACCATTGATTGTGGCACTGTGTGCCAGGCATTTCATCTCTGCAGCATCCTCACAAAATATGTGTTGTCTCCTCCCTTTAGTATGAAGAGACTGAGGCTTAGTCTGGTAAGAATTTGCTCCTGACTTCTCAAGTGGCTAGCAGTAGATCTGGAGTCAGAACACTTTCTTTCCATAACCAGTTAGGGAGGGAAGGCAGAAAGCATTGGGATTGGGGGATAAAGGAGAGCCGGAAGTGAATTTACATGGATTAGGGGCTAGCTCAGTGAGGAGATCACCTGACCACACTAGAGGGTACAGGTTGGTAAATGTGGAAGGTGGAGAGCACAGGATAGTCAGATTGTGGAGGAACTCAATGCTTAGCTAGAGAGGTGAGATTTTATTTTATAGACAGTGGAAAGGAACTATTGGGTTTTGAACTGGGTTGGTAACTGTGCACAGGCAGGGAGTGAGAAAGACAGGGAAGTGAGTAGGGTCTTAATTGGGGTGGCAGAAGTGAGACTAGCAAGAAGCCGGCTTCTGAGGATACTAGCAAGTACTTCTCATTACCACTCAGTCCCTTAGTCACAAGAAATACTTGGTTAGGCCATGAGAAGAGAATAGTATTTTTAGTCTTGACCATTACTGATTTCCATTTATGTCTCCTATTTCATCTCTACACAGCTCAGTAGTGAATGTGCATATCCATAAATGTCAGAATCACATTCTTCTTATACTTGATTGGCACACCAGACTGTGTTCATATGCTCAGTTCTTATTTTGTGGTATGTACATCATGGCTGTGTGCCTACAATCTAAGGAAATAGTTGCCAGGTCAAACCACAGGATATCAGAATCTGAAACTGTCCAAAGAAACTGTAATGAAATTGAGTACTAACAAATCAGAAATTCACTTTCTTGGAAAATTGCTACTTCATGTGAGAAGACATGTTGTTTGCAAAACTAAAGGGCATGTTATACCAAGGACACTTGTTTAAAATGTTCTCATTTAGCTTTTGCAAATTGTCAGGGACCCAGTGACATTTCCTATTAATGATTGTGTTTGTATCTAGCATTTTATATTTCTTCCTCTAGAGAAACTCTGGTAGCTTGTATGTCCCATGGCTGCAGAAGAATTTTCTGCCTTGACAACAGGGACTGCTCAGAAGCTTTTAGTCTTAAGAATGAGACTAGTAAGAGGAAAGGAATCCAGATTAACTAAGGCTGTGGGGGTTAGGGGAGGTTTGATAATTTGTAGCACAGAAAGCACCACAGAAAATCAGCTCTGACAGGGACTGCCAGAGCCATGTAGGCCAGGGGTCTTCAAGGCTGAGCCTAGGCCTGTCCCTCAGGAAAAAGGGGAAGCCTCACAGCAGGGACTATAGGACTCTTACCCCTTCTTCAGCCAGAACCTTTCTACTTTTATCAGGTTTTATATTAGGGCTGCAATGGAAGTGTTATTTTAAAAACAAACTGCTAAAAAATTAATAGCTGCCTCTTCTGGTACAAAGTGGGAAAAAAAGTCCCAGAGTAGGAACTTGCATTGTCTGAGCCTTGGGTCCTTGGTAGATGACCTGGAATGACTTTTAAATTTTTTTTCTGGCACTGGGCATCATGCTTACTAGACAGGCACTCTTACTTCTTGAGCCAATCCACCAACACCTCCTTCCCTTTTTTCTTTAACATCGTGTAGTCACAGAAGTGCCCTTTTAGGCTCTATTCTGGAGAAGATTGGAGCTATTAGAACTCTTGGACCTCACTTTGGTTTCCTATTTCTGACACTTTGGTGTGAGTAATAATCCAGGATCTACCTAGCCATTAAGGATACTCCTCTTCCCATTTGGGTCCCAATGCCATATCAACTTAGGTTTCTACCCCTTACTTCCTGTGCATTTAAGACAATTTTTTAGCCTTTAGAAACAAATTGCCTGGCCATAAACTCTGGGAATTAACCAGGCCAGCTGGATAAAATAGTCCAAATGTATGGCAGTATCCCAGCCCTTGGTGCTGACAGTTCAGTCAATAAGTCTTCTACTGAAGGCATCCTGAGCCAGTTGAATCAGTGGTGTTGGGACGAACAGTAGGACATGTTGGAGTTTGACCAACCAACATCTAAATCATTGTTCCTCCACTTACACCTATTCAGTGTTGGACAAGTTAGTTGACCACATTGTCCCTTGTTTCTTTATTAGTTAATTAGGGAATCTTACAAAATTATATCTAAAATAAACTTGGTCTCGTTATTGGCTTAAGACGATAATTTTGAGTCACTGGCAGAAAACAGGTGCAGGATCCAGAGGTCCTCCATCCCACTAAGCTTCTGCCACAAGTGCACACATTTTTTTCCTTGTCATTATTTTCTAAATAATACAATATAACAAGTATTTACATAGCATTTACATTGTTATTACATAATGTTGGGTATTAATAGATAAACTTATGGAAGATAAAGTACATGGGAAAGTGTGTGTGGATATATGTAAACAGTATGCTATTTTTTATAAGTGACTTGAGCATCTGCAGATTTTGGCATCCATGGGGGGACCCAATCTCCCACAGATACAGAGGGACAATATTTATATGAGAATCACAGGGTGGAAATATTTGCCCCTTCCCCCTAAATTAAATGAACAGACAGATCACTTCTGAAAAGAGGTAGCCTCTCCATGAAGAAGAGCCATGGAATAGTCAGAGTTGTCCAGTGAGAGACTGTCCTGTGGGATGATAAAGATGACAAAGAATGTTTATTTAATTTTGTATGCTTTATAAGAACTTTGACGTTCCTGCCTTACTGGCTCCTTACAGCAATCCCAGGAGAGATGCATAGGCAGTATCCATATTACTGCAGCTTTACCTGTGGGGACAGTAAGGCTCAGAGAATTTAAGTAGCTTGTCAGCAATCAAAGAGTTAGTTAGTGGTAGATCTGGGATTTAAAACCAGGTTTTTTAATGATTCAGAATATCCTGTGTTTTTTGTTATAACTTGATTCTGTCAAGAAGCCACCATTACCAAAGGGTCTCAGGCAAAGACTTGTGAGAAATATTGTGGAAGGCATTCCTGATTAGCTTAGTTGATGGCTATATGGTTTGAGGGCCCAGGGGATTCCCCCAAATCTCTCTCACTTGTCAGTCTGCCCCATTTGGCCTTTATCACTGCATTTCTCTTAGTCAACCTCTGGACTCTCACTTCTCTGTGAGACAGAGATAATCACATGAAGATCATCGCCTTCATCGCAGACACCTTCATGATACCTATTCTAGATTGCTTTCTCTATATACAAAGCAGAGGCAAAAGGAAGTTCTTTCAGCAAACCCTTTTTGAATAATTCCTTTTAGTCAAGCTCTGTGCCAGGCACTGGCAATACAAAATGAATTTCATGTGAACACCACACTCTTAGGAACACCCAGGTGTATAGGAGAGGCAGGCAGAATACCATAATGCCAGGCAGTCCACAGCAGAGGAGAGAGCCAGTAACTGAGCTGGGATCAATAGTCCAGGCTCCTGGAGAGGCAGCAGCTGAGGCAACTGCATGGCAGCATATGTAGGGAGCAATAAAAACCTAGCCTATGTGCACCATGGACCCCACAAAGGAGGTTCTACCACAGTTAGGGAGCTATGAATGTCTGGCTGAATTTGGGGCTTTCTGAAGAGTTTTAATTGAAGAAGGAATTGGAGAAATAAGATGTTTTATGCCAGGCTGAGGTGTTTTTACTTAGCCTTGTGGACACCGAGGAACTAGTTTAGGGTTAAAACGGGGACATCAAAATCAGATTTGGAAAATTTGCTTTGGCAGATTTTGAAGGAAGAAAGGGATAAGGAAGTTCAGTTACTGACCCAAAAGTCTGGAAATGCTGAAGGCAAGAACTAAGTAGTGCCTGAAGGGAGGAGGGTCTGCCTCAAGGGACCTTTCACAAGTAGAATCACAATTAAACAACTGATTATATTTGCAAAAAAGTCGAGTGACTCATGTTTTTATTTGAGATTGTTCTCCCTAATTTTATAAAGATTTGCCACCCACATGCTGAAGATCCTCCTTCAAGGCAGGTATCAGAAAACAGACTCAGTTTACTGGCCAGATCTTGTCAGACTAGATTTACACACTGGTAAACATTTCCCTTTTTTGGCTGACATTTCATTTCCTTTTTCTTAACTTTTGTTCTGAAATTATTACTGTATTTTTGTACTTTAAGGAATTGATGAAAGGCTGGTGCATGCTGTGCACTTAATAAATGAATAATGAAATAAATTAGGTCACTAATCACAGTGGAGCTACAAGGTCATATTAGCCATGGCAAAATGGTGAACATAAATTGTGACTACGATTCTGGGGTAGCTTATATAGCCATACTAAAACAGTATGTGGTAGTGGATGGTACAATATTGGTTCAGAAGAATTTTTCAGTAATCTGGCTGGTGTGAAACGTAGCCTGGTTATCACTATACGCTGTGTTCATTTACAACATGGGTCATGCCTGATTTGTAGCAGCAAAAGCCACAGGAAGATGAGGTAATTAGCAGATCACATTGGAACAGGTTGCATTCTTATTCCTTTAAACCTTCTCCTCCCACCCCCAACCTATGCTATTCTAGTGGAGGACGGGATGTGTTACGTGATTTACCCAGGATCCCAGGCATGCCTTGGGTTCGACTTATTTCTCTAGACTAATCCAGCTTCCAGCCTAGAGCCTAAACACACACTGCATTAATCAGACTTGCTGGAATGATCACATGGTTTTCTAGCTGCCTCCTCTGTTAGCTGCCGCTTGTCAGCAGCTGGCGGAGCTGGAGGCTGCAGGCCCCTGTCTGCAGAAAGCCTTTTACTTCAGAATATTGGGGGGTGTGGAAACCCCGCCTCTTTTTTCTGCACTTTGCACCATCTGACTGACTAAATGATTGTCCTCGGTACCAAAAAGGCTACCATACAATCTAAGGAAATTGTCTCTGACTAGGTCATGTTTGCATTTGAAGAATTCAGGTATGTTCAGATTTTCTGTATCAGTCTGCTGCTGGGTTTTTGTTCTCGCTAGGTTTTTGCTGTGTAATGACAGCTTAGGTTCTGGCTGATTCTCACACATAAAAAAAGCGTTCTTGGCTACATTTGGTGAGGTTTATCCCAGTCACGGGGGATGGAAGTGCAGAGGTGGTGCGGGTCAGGGGTGTTTACTGCATGCAAAAGTGAAGCATGGATAATTGGTTTGATCATGTATGAATTTGTTGAGGACCCCACCTTGTGCCTTATTTGAGCTGCTCCTGCTGGTGTGGAGTTATGAATACAGAATAGCAACTGTTTTTGCAGAATGAGTCTCTTGCTATCTTTTGTTTTGCTTCCTTTGTCAAACTCATACATTTTGTTGCTCTTTTTAAAAATGTGAATTGTACTGATGGAAGTGAAAATTTCTGCAAGTCTATCTGCAGAGTTAAGATTTGATTTGGCTCTGCTTTTTCTCACTATTGTTAATGGTAATCAGTGTCTGGGCTGCTTTCTGAGAAGTGCCCAAAAAATGTTTTGTTAACAGGGTCCTTCTTAGCTTTCGTAAGCTTTGCAGCTGGTGTAATTATTAATGCTCCAAATTAGATCTTTTGTGAATCTTATTCCTTCTGCTTCCTCCATCTCTTCTCCTGGAAGCTGTCCCTCTGTTGGAAGGGACGTTCCAACAGAGATAGTTTCTAAGAAATGAAAATAAAGGAGGTGGAATGGGAAGGCAGTAAGATCATTCTTGTGCCTATTTCCACCACTTTGGAGAATATGGACGAGAGTAAATATGTCTGAGTCTGTTTCTGACCTCTTAGAGCTTCTCTTTTTTCAACTGCAATTTCTGTGTATTTTAGAACCGAGCATAAATACTATATTGATAGGCAAAGAGAGTGATTGTGTGGACCTCGCTCTGCCTTGAAAGTCCTTTTTTGTTCCCTCCAAATGTTACTGTAACAGACTTTGAAATAATCAAAGAGGGACCATCTTTTATTATTTGTAAGAGAAAACTAGAGACCTCTGAGCCAATCAAGAGATTACATGGAGAGGATCATTAGATTTCCATGAAGAAAAGTAAAGCTATAAAGCTTGTCCCCGCCCTTTTCTGTAAACTTGATGCTTTGGATTCAGGAAGTTATTCTTTGTTTCAGTGCATGTCTCCAAATTATTTCTATTAGAATAAGCTTGTGAAAAGGCACTTCCTTCCATGTGTCGCCATGCCCTGGTGACATGGGGCCTGTGCCCTTACAGAGTGACCAAACTCACTGTTTTAGGATAGCTCCATTAGATAACTAACAAGAACCCATGCCCTTAGGGAATGAATCAGGAGTCCTGGGTTCTAGGCTGGGTTTCAAAAGTAGCTTTTGGTATCCTTGTAAGTGTTCTAGGAGAGTCCTATAAATTGTACAGAGGAGCACAGTTGTGATGCTCATATTTTATTGTTAGCATTTACCCACTTATTGTTAGCCTTAGCTTTCCCCTTGAACAGAGCTTGGAGTCCTTTATTATATTTCACAGTTAGGGAAGAAGGATATGTATTAACAAACCCATTTCCATTGTGGTAGACTTTTGGCCTAAAAGTCAAGAGCTGAGTCTGATGGGGTTGAGTTAAAGGCCATTTCATTGATTAACTGAGAAAATGGGGACATTATTATGGAAAGTAGACCAGAAATGGGAGGTCTGTTATCTCTTATTTCTATACCCCCTGCCCAAACTGGCCTAAAGAATTTTGCTGGATAAGATTGCATTTTGTAATTGTTACATGGTACCAGACAAATGGGTTTGTGTATATGGGAGCCAGGTGATTATTGTGGGCACGTTAGGTGTCATAAAGGAGTGTAGCTTTTCAACTTAGTTCTGGATGGTTCTCAAGTTTAGCATGTAGCTACTGTCTGGAGAGTTTATTAAACTCAGATTGCAGGGCCCCACTCCCAGAGTTTCTGATGTGATAGATTTGCAGTGGAGGTAGAGAATCTAAGTTTCTAATAAGCTCCCAGGCAATTTTGTTGCTACAGGTCTGGGTGCTAGACTTTGAGAACCATTGGCGTAGGAAAAGCAGAGATTGACTGTCATGAAGATGAGTTCAAGGCAAAGGCAGGGTGCAGATACAGGTATAAAAGAAATCAGGAGCAGAATAAGCAGCAAAAGTGCAGTGATCCCTTGGCATCTGCAGGTGCTTAGTTCTAGGAACCCACTGAGGATACCAAAATCTGCAGCTGT
Source organism: Castor canadensis (assembly GCF_047511655.1). Taxonomy (NCBI): domain Eukaryota; kingdom Metazoa; phylum Chordata; class Mammalia; order Rodentia; family Castoridae; genus Castor; species Castor canadensis. The sequence continues at coordinate 10,228,924 of NC_133388.1, read as the reverse complement.
TCAAATTCCTTATAAAAAATGATGTAGTATTTGTATGTAACCTATGCATATCCTATGTATATCTTTAGATGATTTATAGTGCCTAATATAGTGTAAATGCTACATAGGTAGTTGTTATACTTTATTGTTTAGAGAATGGTGATAAGGAAAAAAGCGGATGTATGCAGTTTTTTTTTTCCCCCTGTGTCTTTTTGAGGTTGGTTGAACCTATGAATAACCAATAATACAAGTAGGTGGATCAGAACCTGGCATGAAGGAGGAGGTTAAACTATGGCCTACTCAGACACATAGCTCTTCTTCCTGGGGAGATCTTGCAGAGAATCAGAGAACTTGGTTTATAATCTTGGTGCTGCCTTGTATTACCTTTGTGGGCTTGGTAAGTCCCTTGATCTTTCTTAATGTCCATTTTCTCAACTGAAAAATAGGGATAATGATATTTTCCAAGGCAATCTATAACACTGCTAGAATTAAATGGGATAACCTAAATTTTATAAATTACAGAAATCCTTTCTATAGGAACATAAAGGAGAAGAGGACTGTCTGGGGGAAATTCCATCAGGTTGTCCACACAAGCCTCATGTGCACACACATTCTTCCATGTACACTCCAACATTGAGGGCACAAGGGCCACACTCATTTTAAAAAAGAAGCCTTATACCAACACACAATGTTCATATGCCATTATTCCTTATTAAATGATGAATTCCTTGAGAGCTTTTGTGGATCCTGTCTGCTTTAACTTCATTTCCTTAGTGCTTAAAAACTCCTTAAGTAATTTGCCTAAAGTCACCTAGGAGTTAGGAGAGGTCTGATCAATTTCAGTTCAGTCCATTTTTCTCAGACACTGTGTGCCTAAGGTCCTAGCAGTCAGCACAACTTTTCAGAGTCTCTCCTGGGAGCCCCAGAGCCTGTCACAGTGCCTGACATATGCTCTGTGGTTGTAGGATGGGAAGAGAACAGAGGAGGTGCTGAGGATCCTCTAGGGTAGTGCAGACTGACCCTCCTCTTACATCCCATGTCCAAGCGGTGCTTGAGACAGTGTGATGGACAGTTGATGCCTGTCCACTGTGATTGCATTCTGTAGATCTTACTGAAGTAGGAGCTCTTGGAGATCAGGGGTTATCTGATCACCTTTTCTCACCACCTACTGATAGCATGGTGTCAGCTCTAGGAGGTAGTATTGAATGTCTGCTAACTAACAGAATTTGAATCAAACAAGTCACAGTCCCTAAATGTGAGGAACTTATAATCTCTCTCTCTCTATGAACCCCCAGAACCTTAGAATTTACAACCACAGGGAGATTTAAGAGGCAACAATAGAAACATCTGATTGGAGGAAATAGGCAGAGTGGGGAGATTAGAGAGAGAAAAAGAGCAAGGAACAGAGAAGGACAAACTTCATTGACTTGACAGTTTTATTAGTGTCTGTTTGACTAACCATAAGCAAAATGCTATTTTCAGAAACAATTTAGCTGTTAAGATGGCAAAGCAGAAACTATCAGTAGCCTCCATTATTAAATATGTGTTACAGTTATTGGTAAGTTTTACATAAAGAGAAGCAATGTTGTGCATCTGAAGTCCAAAGACTTAGCTTCAACTCTTATAGTGGAGACATGAAAACCGTGACCATGGATAAATTATTTCTCTCAGCCTTAGTTAACTGTATTACCAAAAAAGAGAGAATATTTTGAGGCTAATATACGTGAAAGACGTGTATAAAACAAAAACACTGCTATGTTTGCGTTTTGTATTTTGGGATCAGGGGAAACCTAATCCATTAATGTTTAGCTGTTACAGGTAATGTTATAAAACAGGCCTTGGTACCATCTCCCCCTTCCCTTTGCATAGTGTAATAGTATTCTTTTCTGTTACAAACAAAATAAAACTAAGAACAAAGAACATAATTGGATTCATTATCTAAAGGAATGAAGTCTGAGTTCCAGAACATTCTAGAATACAACCTGGGGTCAGTATGATTCTTTCTAATGACTTAGGTTAGTTCCAGAAGTATCTCCAACTGTGTAGGTTCTGAAAATTCTGGGTCTAACTTTATGGAGGTGGGAAGGTGGGAGGACCTTTTTGCTATTAGGATAGCCATTCATTCAACAAACATTTCCTGAACAGCTACTGAATATAATGCATGGTCGAAAATGCAAATACAACCAGCCCTCAGGAACTTATTGTCCTCAAGAGCTGCTGAACAAACAGATCAAAAGTATGGGGTGGGGAAGCCAAAGGCAAGTCTACCACCAGGGAGATCGGGGGAGAGCAGTATGTGAAGTACTGGACTGGAGATGTTAGGATGTTAAGGAGATGTTCAGGAGGAGGTTCTCCTGATAAAAACTGAGAACAGATTTTTCTCATCCTTCTCAGGGCGTGACACTAGTCCATGTTGTCTTTTCCTGTGGCAAGTGACTTCTCTCTGCCCTGACGTTCACTGCTTTGCAGAGGCAAACAGTTTTACCATTAGAGCATAAGTAGTAGTCATCAGAAATACTGCTAGATTTTTTTAATGCTAGCACCTTTACTTTTCCACTATTCTTGTTGTCTTGAATAAGTTATTTAAGTTAGTTGTGCTTTAGTTTACCTATTAGTGAAATGAGGGTATAACTACTTTGAGAGTTATTGTGCTTAAATGAGATTACTTACATAAAGCATTTAGTAAAGGGCCTGGAATTTAGTAAATACTCAATAAATTAATTTCTTTAATTTACCAAAAGCAGCAGAGCATTTCCTTAGACCCTTGTCCTGTGTTAGAAATTTATAAGATCCGCAAGCCAGGTGCTAATGGCTCATGCCTGTAATCCCAACTACTGAGGAAGCACAGTGATCAGGAGAATGGAGATCTGAAGCCAACACAGAGCCAGGAAAAAGGCTGACACATTATAAGGTTAGAGCATTTCTAATCTCCCCATTTCCCTTAGTGTTCAGATTCAGAATGCTAGAAATCAGTTCTTGGAAGATAATCATGTTTGCTACTGAAATGTTTATGACACAGCGAACCAAACATAGTGTGACTAATCAGAGAGTTTGGATCATGGCTTGGTTGGGATGCAGATTCACTGATCTACAAGATTAATTAAGTTGCTTGCAGCTAACAAATGGATTATAGCACTTTCTGGTCATGATAATGAGCCCATCACCAAGTGTTGAGATTCTCCCCAGTCCCCTCAAAAGGTCTGAATCTGCAGTAGGCCCTGCAAACTCATGCTATGGACTCATACTTAGTCTACAACCCGTCCTTTGTGTCATCTCTCATTCTCTCCAGAACCTGGCATAATGAGTAAATATCCATTGAACTAATTTGGGCTGCACTGTACAGGTGTGATATATGAGATCTCTTCTTTTGGAGTGAGAGGAAAGTTAATTACAGTGAGAAGTCAGTGATGTAAACCCTTCCAACAAGAAGAAACTGTTAAAAGCCAGGCACTCATGGTTAATGTCTACAATGCTAGCTACGTGATAGGCTAAGATCCTGAGGATCCTGTCAAGGTCAACTTGGGCAGGGAATTTGCCAGACCCCATCTCCACCCACCAAGAGCTGTTCACAGTGGCATACACCCATCATCCCAAGCTACACAGGAGGCTAATTTTGGGAGGATCATGATTCCAGACCAGCCTGGCAAAAAACTTTGCAAGACCCTGTCTCAACAGAAAAGAAGGAAAAAAATAAAATAAAAAAAGCTAGGTGTAGTGGTGCTTCTCTGTCATCCCAGCTGTGGTAGGAAGCTTAAAAAATAGGATCAGAGTTCAGGCAAGCCTGGGCAAAAAGCAAGACCCTATTTCCAAAATAGCCAGAGCAAAAAGGGCTGGAGGTGTGACTCAGGTGGTAGAGTGCCTGCCTCGTAAGCACAAAGCTCTAAGTTCAAACCCTAGTACTGCCAAAATAATAAATAACAAGAGCTATTGTGGCAGTGATGGGATACTTTATGTGGTGCTTCTCTTAGACAGCAGAAAGAGCTAATAAAGGACTTTCAAGAGTGATCTTCAACTTTGAATCCTGTGTAGTGGTTCTTAACTGAGAGGGCCTATAGAAATCTAAATGCAGATGCCCCTCAAAACCTCCTGGGTCCAGACATATAAGGTGGAATCCAGGCATGCGTACTTTTAAAGCCTCCATTGATGATTCTGTTGTACTCCTTTAGTTAGAAGTTATGAGAAATACCAAAGTTTGGGAACCTAGAAGCCCTAGGTTCTGATGATACTATGTTACTTTACACAAATCATTTAACTGGACTTAGTTTTGAAAAATAGAAATATTTTACTTGCAGAGATGTGGCTCAGAGAGTAGAGTGGCATGTATAAGCTTTGTAAAGTCAAGAGCACCGGAAAATGAAAGGCTGTATTACATGCTTTTGAATTCAACTGCACCTCCTAAGGCACATTGAACCCAGGTTGTGTTAAATGTATGGCCTGTACAGACTACAGGATTGGGTCTAGAACTCATGATGATTCCTGATCTTGGACTTAGTGATTGTATCACCTATCATTTAGATCTCAGAAATTCATTTGGTACTCATTTACAAAGCAAGAAGAGTTGCTTTCACTCTAGTCTGCCTGTTTCGAGCCTGACATGAATGCCAAGGCATTCCATGTGCTTTCTTTGAGATTAGCTTACCCTCCGTCTCATCAGCACAAATACTGAAAGAGAGAAAAGAGCACTACTCTCACTTGTTATGGAAGCCCTGGAGAAAAATATGAAAACTTGGAGCTCTTTCACCTTTAAGGCCTCTTGGCCGTGCATGCACAGACTGCAGGCCAGGGACACCAGGAAAAAGAACCAGGAGCAGGAAGGAGCAGGAACCCTCTTGGAGGGCTCCCCTGCCTGATTTTTCAGAAGTTGAGGCTCTGTTGACTCATTTTTTTTTCTGTATTCAGGAAATCAGATAGCTGTGTATTAACTCGAGATGAGACCCTCTTGAGGGAGATGAGGAGGTGGATAAAAGTATCTGATAAAGATGCATTTTTATGAGCAGGACAAGAAAACTTTAAACTACGATTTAAAGAAGAATTTTTACTCGGTGGTGAAATTCCTTTTCTTGGAAAGAAGATTTATTCATAGTCAAAGACACCTTGAAGCACTTCCAATCCATGGAATAAAGACTGTGTACTTTATTATTCTCTAGCTTATTGAAGAGTGAGGCAAGTAGTGATTCTTAAGGAAAAAGAAAGTAGACACGTTTCCTGGACTTCTTGGTTGAGGCATTCATTGTTATCAGATCCCTGGTTATCAGCTTCAAAGAAAGGTGAGAAAGAGAGGAATAGATGCTGGTACTTTGGGGTTACCTGTCTCAAGTTGTAATACAGAATTCTGTGCATTGCCAGTATACACCTTTCATTTTCTGGCTACCCTTGAAGCTTAGCTGTCAGGAAGTTTAGCTTTTTCTGGTTCCCAAAACTGCTTAAAAGCCAGGCATTGGTAGTGTGTCTCTAATCCCAGCATTCAGGAGACTGAGGCAGGAGGATCCCAAGTTCAAGGCTAGCCTGGGCTACAGAGTGAGACCCTATCTCAAAAAACAAACAAAACAAAACAAAACAAACCCTCAAAAGTGCTTTAGTCATGAATCTGCACATGCTGCTTTGCTCTGTCTCTAAATCTTTTTTTTTTTTTTCTTTTTCTGATTTTGAAGTCCTCCAAAATTCAGCCCTGTGTGTGCACTTTTCCTTCAGGAGACATTTTCCAGCCTCTGTACATGTATATTTTGCCTTTTTTCTGAATTCCCATACAACACTTGGGATATAGAACATATTAAATCTAATATTTGTTTCTATCTTATTTTCTTAACCAGATTGAAAGGTCCTTGAAGGCAAGAACAGCATTTGATACATTTGCATTCCATGCCACAGTTGGACAGAACCGGATATATCTTGGCTTCACAGCGCTTTTTATTTACTCACTTTTATTCCTTTCTCTTTTTTTTTTAACCTCCATGTGCCAGTCTTTGTTATAGAAGGAGAGATGGTAGGAAAGGCAACAGTTGATGCCTTTTCCATGTTTGTTCATTTCTAAGCAAGAAGGCCTTTAGAATTTTGATGGAGATACTGAATTTAGTGAGCAAGACCTGTTTGTGGATGGGCAGAATCTGTCCAGTGAGATCAGCAGGAACATGTACACAAGCTGCATGATAGATTTTCAGAGCTGTAGGTTTCAGTTGTCTATGGGGAGGTGGGAGAGGAAAAGAGAATGATAGTGGATAATACTGAAACACAATCTGTGTTTGAAGATAGTAAAATGTAAAGCACTGTTAAGCTGTTGAATAATAGGGGTGCAGGGCAATAGAGAAAGAATAAGTAATAGTGGGAATTAATCTGATTAAAGTATGATATATATGTGTGTGAAATACCAAGGCAAAACCCCTTGAACAATCGGTATACACAGAAGAAAATGAAGGACAGGAAAGTAAAATGGTCCTGTCTGGGGAGTGGGTACCAGTGGGTGTGGGAAGGGTAAATAGAAAGGTGAAGGAGGGTGAATATGGTGTATGTGCTTTGTATAGGTGTATGAAATTCTGTTGAAATTCTTCTAAGGGGGTGGGGAATAAGGATAAGGGGGGATGATAGAGTGAATCCAATTAAGATGTATTTTAAGCACATGCATAAATGTCACAGTGAATCCCCCCGTACAACTATTATATGCTGGTAAAAAAAAGAATTGAGTTGTGAAAATGCATGTGACATATAAAAGTCCTTACATATTTAAATGTAGTTTCTGATTCTTCTATATTCACATTCAAATAAGATGGCATGTGCAGATATATCCACTGTATTCCTGAGACTTATGTTATTACATCTAATTTTTACAATGATCCCATGAATGATGCTCAAAAGCACCAATTCCAGGTACCTAAAGTTCAGAAAGCTCAAATCACTGCTTAAGTGGCAAAGGTGGACTTTGGATCTGTCTTCTAACTTAAAAAAAAAAAAAGGAAAATCTATTAGGTGTTATAACAGTCTTTGTTTTGTTAAATAAATGAATCTTTCGCATTTATTGAACCTTGTCTGTGATCAGTTATTAGGCCTTTTGTATATATAAACATGTACTTTGTCCTCCTAAGAACCTTGTGAAGTAGCTGCTCTTAGTGTCATATCTACTTCCTAGATGAAGAATCCAGGCATATGCTGGTTGAGTTGGTGTTCGAACCCAGACCATCTTGGCTCTGGAACCTGTGCTTTGGACTACAGTCATAGCCCTTTCCAGGAGGCTTCAGGGGAAAAAAGTTATATGGTCAGTTTGAGAAAAATTGTAAGCCCTACTCCACTCAAAAAAGAGTAGCATGAAGGCTGTCAGAAGTCTTGCAGAAGGTAGGATTTTGCTTCCTGGATTTCCCACATATGTTTCATGAAAGAACTTTTTGTTCTTAACACTTAATTTTGAGTTTATGCTCTGGAGAGCACGGCTAAAGTGAAAGGAAGATGTGGGCCTGGGAATCAGAAAAGTGCCTAAATGGAAGTCTCATTTGGATGTGAGTTCAGGTGCCAACAATAGGTTATGTAATTCGGGGTAAATCACTTGTTCTTTTTTTTTTTTTTGGCAGTACTGAGATTTGAACTCAGCTCCATGCTTGCTAGGCAGGTGCTCTCCCATTTGAGCCACTCCTCCAGTCCCACTTGTTCTTTTATTAGGGGTTATAAATCATTTTATTCTTGTCTTATCTGTAATATAGGGTTGTTGTGAGGCAAAGTATGATTATATATTCAAGACTGCTTTGTAAACAGAAAAGCTCAAAGTTTTTTTTTTTTTAATTGCTATTTACCGATTATTTCTGTCCTATTATCTAGCATAGCATCTACCAGCTATTAAGGACTGGAGACATGGCCCAGCACTTGCCAGCATGTGTGAGGCCCTGGCTTCCATCTCCAGCACTGCAAAAAAACAACCACCACCAACAAAAAAAGGACAATTTAGAAGTTGGATGAATTAATGAATTTTGACTTCTGTTTCTCTAGTTTTATGGAACATTTTTTAAATGAGACTTTGTTGGTTACGTTTTCTTTCTAGATTATGTTTTGCTGGTTTTTATATTTTTGGAGTTTATAGTAAAGTCACTCAATTAGAAAATCAGAAATCATGGTTTTCTCATTCACTTTATTGTACCCCACTTTGGATTGCTAAACCAGTTTATTTTGTGGTTTTTTTGTTTTTTTGACATAAACCTGGCAGAAAGAATGTTTTTTTTTTTTTGCATCATTCTAAAATGCTAAATTTCATTCAATAGTGTTAGTATTGGGGTGTTTTTTTTTTTTTCATTTGGTTTTTACTTGGTTTGTTTGATTTGGTTTTCTGCTTTTTAAAAAGAAATTTCTAATGTATCACCTGATTGACATAATACTCTAGACATTTCCATGAAAAAGTCTAGCTCTTATTAAGAACTGTCAGGAAATTTGTTGCTGTTGTGCCTACCAGTGCAATTCTTGCAGATAGGGAAAGTGCTAAGATTTCTAAGTACATTATATACCTTTGTTAATTAAGTCATTTGCTTTTTATCTCATGGCCAAAGAGACGGATGTGAGTTTGAGATTTTTCCAATAGGTAAGGTATTACACAAGGAAGAAATTTTTATAAAAAGACTTTCAAATAGTATTTTAGCATACCCATTTGTCTGCTGGAATAAAATTGTTGTTTCTGGAAAGATACTGGGCTTTGCTAACAGCACTTCGGAGAGGAGGAGCTGGGTAGAGGGGCACTGGCATTCTCCATTGTATAGTAATCCAACATTGTCTTGTGGCTCATGAGAACCTAACTTCTCATCCCCACTTCAGGGGTGGCACATGACCCAGGCCTGGCCAGGCCAAAATTCAATCCCTTGACTATGGTGACTGGTTGAGGAACAGGTTTGTCATCTAAGAATCCTTTCTGGGACTTTGACTAGAGCTATTAGGAAAGATGCTCTTTTTTTTCTGAGCTCAAGAACTGTCAGGATCATGAAAGCCTCAAGTCATCGATAGCACTCTTTCCTGCCATGTAGGGATGACGAACCCAATACAAAAAGAAAGCAGAGTTCAGTTATGGCCAGAGAGTTCTCATGGCAACCAGGCAGTTAGCCTCACATAAACCAGACTTAATCTGTAAACTTTTTTTTCCATTATATCAAGTAATAATATCAAGTAATAAATTGCATTTTTTTCCTCATTAGTATCTGTCACTTACAATGTAGAGAATGAAAAACTGTGAGGGAAGTAAAAAGCAAACTAAAACTTGCACCATTTTTACCTCTAGAGGAGGTAACCATCGTAGTCATCTTCAAAGTGTTCATTCTGTCTAGATGCTTAACAGAGGCCTCTGGTACTCTGAGGCACTGGTATGGACTGAATTACGTCCCAACCCCCAGTTCATAGATTGAAGCCCTGATCCTCAGTGTGACTATGCTTAGAGAAAGGGCCTTTAAGGAGATCACTGAGGTTAAGCAAGTTTGTAAGGATGTGGCTCTATTCCAACAGGAGGAGAAAAAGAAAAAAAAGATACCAGGATGCTTGTGCACAGAGAAAAGGCTGTGTGAGGGTGCAAAGAAGATAATCATTTTCCTCCCAGGGAAAGAGGCACCCTGAGAAACTGTCACGTCATGATGTGAGACCACCCTCATGTCATGTCTACAAAGTATAGCATCAATATAGAAAGCTACAGATGTGAATTTTCCACCCTTTTCAAGGAAAATCTTTCTAACAGTGACTTTTCCCTCAGTGTCCAAGTAGAGTTGATCTTCCTTCTCTCACACTAGAAATAACATACATCTACCTCTGTTTCTACACACACCCTTTGGCTACTATCTTTGTCAGCCCCCAAAGCAAGATGATGAGCTACCAGAAGGAGCTTGTTTCAGTAATTCTAGGCTTGGCTGGTGCCCAGCATGTGTGCCAAGTCCTCAGTGTGTTTTGAAAGTAAGTATACAAATAAGATAAAGAACATTAGAACAGCAGCAACAACAACAAAACCAAACTCTTTAGTTTGGATATCTCTTGGCTCAGATCTCTGTGAATCACATTTTAGGACACAGTATTTACTTTTCCCTTCCCTGAAGCAGATGTGTCAAGTCCCCTGAGGTACTTCAAATGGGTAAGAAGAAAGAGAAGTAATATTTACTGTGTCCTTGACTGGATGTACAGTATATGAATGTACTTCCTTTATTCAGAGCTGGACATTAGGACTACAGGTGGGTATAGCTTCTGTTTATTTAGGCAAGATCTGTATTTACAGAATATAATTAATTAATACTACACTTAGCTAGTTAGAAATTAATTGCAGTTGTGGAAACAAATCTGAAAGGCTTTAGAACTTGGTCGTGGTCAGCAGACTAGCACAGAGCCAGGACTAGAACTCTAGTCTTCCAGTTCCTATTCTGTGGCTTTTCTTCCCTTACCCCATAATGGAGAGAAAGTGCAGACAATGGGAAGACCCATTCAGGGGAAGATGCCATGGATATAGAGCTGGAGGCAGCAGGAGGATGTGGCAGTGACCAGCTCTGTCAGTTTAATAGAGCCCCCCCTGGCCATACCCTATAGGATTAAAAGAAAAAGAAGAAATTAAAATTTGGGAAGTTGAGGTAAGTGGAGAGAATTACTAAGCATGAAAAAAGCTCATGTCCTTGTCTGAGCAGACTTCCTAACTCTATTGGGCTATTATAAATGCCCTGACCAGCTTATCAAAGAGCAGGAGCCATGTTTAATGCTACAGGCAAGGTGGACTCTCGCCTCATCTTGTTTTTTTTGTTTTCAGTGCTGGGAACCGAACTCAGGGCTTTGCACTTGCTAGGCAAGCTCTCTGCCACTGAACTAAATCCTCAGCCCCTCATCTTTTTCTTAATGTCCCTGGAGTCTGGACCACCAAGGTTCTTAGTCCCAAATCAGGCAGGGCTGAGCCCTGCTTACATTGCACTTGTCCCTTAAACTTTTTTCTTTTTAATAAACTAGTTTCATTAATTGGAGAATTATAAACTTTTCATAATCAAAAGCTCAAGTAGAATAATGCTGAAACTTCATAGATCCTTAAACTCTTAGCAGACACCATAGCTTGGGTGAGAAACTGCCTGTGATGGTCTCAGGTACAACTTAAGACCCTGTGTACCCTGAGTTTTACCGTGTGTGTGTTGCTCTAAAGAGAAAATATAGCTATGACTACCCTCAAGAATTAGAAATTAAGTGGCAAGTTTGGATTATTGGTTACCTTATGACTTCTGTTGGGTCTTATTAAGTATTTCCTACCTCTCCCAAAGTAGATGCATTCCTCAAGGAAGGACTATTTTCCTCTAGTTATGCCCTTTGGGCACAGGACTGGCTACCTGCAGAGAAGAGTGGCCATAGAGTCAGGGACCCTATAGATGACAAACATTTTTAAAACATGGTTCCTCATTGTCATTATTTTCTTCATGGTTTTCTTTTAAGTATTGGAGCAGAGAGAAGGTAGAGTGTGGCTACTAATCTGCTGCTTAGAAAATTGTCATCATGACAGAACAAAACAACCTGAACGCAATTTACCCCCCCCTCCAACACACACACATAAATCTTTTTTAGGTCTTCCAGTTCTTTCACTTTTACATTTCCTTGGTCTGTACCAAAGGAATTACATATTAAGTAGTCAAACACCTTCCCTGGGCTGCTAGAGAGAGCAAGAGGAAAGGTTTCTCAATTGTACTTCTCTGTTTAGCACTGTATTACCTTCAAGGCATATGTTTTCAATTTGTTTGGTCCCTAGTAGCTCATGAAAGTCATTCAACTATTCTATGCTTCAGTTTCTTCTTTCAAATGAGAATGATACTGTAGGCATAGAAGAACAAATGAAATAGTGGACTGTAGTAATACATAAAATATAACACCATAAATTCATGCTGTTGCTATTGCATTAGTATATTAATACACAGTATGCAGAAATATGTGTTCAAAAACAGTTACATTGTTGTTGGTACAATATGACTATTGTTAATGGTAAAAGGTCCCTTGTTCTTTACTCCCAGCCTAGGAAAATAATCAGTTTTGAAAGGATAGATCTCGGTTTGTAGATTGGAGAGGCTGTTTTAAAAGATACTTTTTTGTTTGTTTGAGACAGGGTCTCCCTATATAGTCCAGGCCAGCAGAACAGTCTCAAGCAAAGTGTGGCCTGGTTGATCATTGTCTCAGTCCTGGCTTTGTGATGAGTTCCAGAGAAGTTATCACTGTCATCACTTGAGGGGAGCAGTCTGAGTAGTCTGGTTCCCACGAGATGATTACTCCCGCTCCAAGGTGCAGCCTCATCATTTTAGGTAATTGTCTTCATTTGGGTGGTAGTTTGTCCTGCAAGGCTCTGCTGTTCTTTCCTTGGGGGTAGTTTCAGTCTCATGTCATAGTGATATTATCCATCAGTCCTGTCTTTCCTGGAGCCCAAGTTGATTGCAGGAGAGACTCAGAGTAAGGGACGCAGAGGAAAAATGGAGGCAGGGATGCAAGTTTTAGTTAACGTTTGGACATTTGCAGGCCCAAGTGAAGAATCAGTGCTTTTTAGCAAAAGCAACTTCAGAGTACCTGTTTCGTTTCCACATTTTAAGTGCTCAGTAGTTACATGTGTCTTGAGGCTGCAGAATTGAAGGGCTCTAGACCATGAACTGAGAAATAGAAAGTAACTAAGACAGAGACTCTGGTACATTGTTACATTCAGTATAGGGATTTAAAAGCTGGGCCAAACAGAATTTTTGGATTTATATGGTATTCCTTGCTGTGTATTAGATTGGTATTGATATTAGCAGTCTCAGCTGTGAGTTGCTTCTGTCTGGAGCACAGGAGATGGTCCTTTTTCTAGCTCCTTCCTGTGTGGGTTCTAGGACCTCCGTCCAGGCTGAGCAGACCATGGCAGTGCTGCAGTAGCAGTCATGGGGCTCAGTCATGTTCATATTGTCTTTTTGTTGGGAAGGACTCTTTGGAGGTCAGGTGCTACTTACTACTGCAATCCCCTGAAAAAGTAGAACATGCTTAAGCTACAACACCACTTAAAATTTTGAGGCTTTTTGGATCATGAAGCCCATCTGAGTAAGAAGCCCTTGTTCTGTAACAGTATAACACAGTATGTTAGTGAGAAAAGGGACTTAGGGACTCACAGTACTCATGTATGTGCACAGAATAGTTGTGAAAGAAGGGAAGTGACAGTAGTTGCCTCAAAGAAACTAGGATAAAAAGGAGATATTTCATTCTCTTTTTAAATATTTACATTTTCATGGCATGCAACATTTGTTAAGGCAGAGGTTTTGGCTTCACAATAACACCAACAATAAAACCTGCTCCAGAATTACATGTTAAAACTGTCCATAAAACTTCAACCAAAGACTGTAGGAAAACAAACACAGATTGGACTCTGTGTGGATACTGGGGAAAGGCAGATGAGTAAGACTTGGTGCTTGGCCTCTGAGAGCCCACAGCATAAAGACAGACCCAGAGAAAAAAATGGTAGTACTAAATGTGATCTGGACATTTCCACAGACATACTTGGTATGCTGGTAGGTAGTGCCCAAGCCCAGATTTCCTACAGAAGACCAAATCCAAATTGAGTCCTCACACCTCAGTAGGAGTTAGTCAAGATAGGGATGACCTTGCTGCCTGAGTGGACAGAGAGAGACAGCATGGAGTATGCTAGGTGATGTCCTGTCAGTGAGACTTAGGTGTAAGGATTGAGGCGGGTCTGCAGGATGGGTGTGTGTGTGTGGCATGGGCATCTTTACACCACTTTCAACCTGGGGACAGCTCAAGAGTTGCATATGGGTAAGAGACATTGCCAGATTTGCATATTATCTGGATTATTCTTAGAACTTTGGAGATGAATTCGAAGGAGATACAATGAGAGGTTAGGAAACTGTGAAATTAGTTCAGCTGAGAGCTGCTAAGATCTGCCCTGGGTTTGTACGTGGCAATTAATTGGATGTAGACCATGAAGGATCAGGAAGATATTTCCAGATGCCTGTTAAGTAAGTTGTGGTAACATTACTTAAAACAAAAAAATACTGGAGGAAAATCTAGGCATAGTGACAAAAGAGGAAGTAGATAAATAAGGCCAGTGAGTTGAGTGCTGTCACAGGGGTGGTGAGTCTCTGTTTAGTCCAAGGTGCCTGTGAATTCTGCCTAACAACAGATATAGCTAACCAGCATGGGGAAGGGCAGTCCAAAGTGGGAGACCACAGACATGGGCTAAGTTTGGTCAACCTGGAGGCAGGACTCAGCCCAAGTAGGCTTTGGGGTTGTCTGAGCAGCAGCTCTTTTCCCTATTTACAGGGACACAGGCCCAGAGACCTCATTTGTCAGAGGCCCCTAGAAGACTAATGGGAGAGGCTGTTACCCAAGTCTCATGATTCCAAGGTCAGTGTCTTTCCTTTGGGCCACAAAATGAATGTCTTCTAAGCTTGAGATTGTTACTGGAAAAATGATCCTGAAAATTACCGTGGTTCTTGCATTCGGCAAGACACAAAGATTTAGTAAAAGTAACAGTAAAATTTATTAGGAGAGGAACAGTGGTGAGAAAAGAGAGAGAAGCATTTCCTGTTTCCCATGCAGGAAATGGGAGCAGAGACTCAAAATGGTGGCCCTCCGACTCCTGGTTTTATACTGGAGAGCTGGGGGGAAATACACATGGTCAAAGATAATGGGTCTGGGTGGCTGGTGACAAAACAAGGAGGGGTTACCCTCCCAAATCACACCCAGTCATACCTACAACCCACCCAAGTCAGAGAGATAAAAGGTGTGCTTTAGAACTTCCCTTTCCTAGATGATTGTTTCTCCACCATCCAAGGATCCTTGCAGCTCCTTAACATCTCAAAGAGGAAAGCAGAAGCAGGTAGCTCCTCTTTGTCTCTCTGTTCCTGTAACTTTAGCATCTTAAAAATGGGAGAGGGCTAGCTGTTTTGGCTGTCCTTGTTCCAGTGTCAGAGTTTGGTCCTTTAACTATTTATTAAACTAGTATGATTTCCCTATCTCCTCTTGTGGGCACTGCAACCTATCAAGATTTTAAGGAAAATGCTAACTTGAGCCATACCCCAGCCCTTTTTTTGCTTTAGTTAGTTTTAAATATGGTCCTACTTTTTTGTCCAGGCCAGCCTGGACTATGATCCTAGTTACATCTGCTATGTAGCTGGGATGACAGGTATGTATCACCATGACTAGTTTAATGGTTGAAATTACTCAACCTAGCTGACTTTCCCCGGGCTGTCCTTGAACTGAGATGTTCCTAATCTCCATACCTGAGTGGCTAGAATTACAGCTGTGAACCACCTTGCTTGCCCCTGCACTAAAGTTTTAATTGATAGTTACCATCCCACCTGTCAGGTATTGAAAATCTTTTGTTAAATAAAAATAGCCCTTCCATTCTCCCTTTATAGTAAACTGTGGCTACTAGGTCTGTTATCTCCTTGTCAGTCCTATGACAGAAAAAGGACAGATGAGCCAGGAGCAGTGGTTCATGCCTCTAATCCTACTTATTTGGGAGGTGGTGATCGGGCAATCAGGAAGATAAAAGCTGGGCATGGTGGTGTGTGCCTGTATGTGAAGCATAAATAGGAGGATTACAGTCCAAGCCAGCCTGCGCATAAACTCAATAGCCTGTTGAAAAAAATACCTAACACCATGTTGTCAGGGGTTGGGGAGAGGGAGGGATGAATAGGCAGAGCACAGAGGCTTTTTTAAAAAAGTAATTTTATTATCTTTAGAGTAATTTTAGGTTCATGCAAACTTGAGAGGCAGGTAAAATTTCCCATATCCCCCTCCACAGCTTTCCCCATTTCTAACACCCCCCCACCAGAATGTACAGTTGTTACAATCAATGAGCCTACACGGATTCCATTATTTACTCTTGAAGTTGTACACCTAAGTGTCTATTAGTTTGGGTAAATATGTACTGACATACTTGTATTGATCATCATAGCATGGGATAGGCTGTGTATGTTGGGGGAGTAGGAGTATGTTAGAAATTAGTACCTCCATCTCAATTTTACTATGAACCTAGAACTGCTTTTAAAAAAAAAAGTTCTTTTTAAAAGAGAGAGAAACTAAAATTGGGTGGAAAGAGAGGTTAGGTAATACCAGCACAAATTTCTAGAGCTAAATGCCATGTAAGAGCTAGAATTTATGAACTCTTGATCTGGCAAATTCAGAAGCTGAATCTAGACACTGTCTAATAGGTGACCTCTGAAGGTGACTTCTCTGAAGTGCCAGGCAGAGAAGGCAAAGCTCAGTGGGTTTACATGTCTGCTGTTAGTGTAGAATGCTTTGAGTGACGTGTCAAAAACAAATACACAAATTCATAGATTCTAGGCCAAGATGATAGGATTATAAAACAAACAAACAAAAAAAACCCCTTTTTTTAAAACCATGCAGTCTACTATTAGCTGGATCCAGACTAATTACATTGTAATCAATGTAATCAGTGGAAGTTGAAAGCTTCCCCCAAATGAGGAAATAACTATCGGGTGGTAGTAGTTGCTTATAGGATGCACACACACGTTTGTGTGGAATATAATTCCACCTCACCGCTAAAAGAGCCTCAGTATATATTCAAGTGAGAATGAGGTTATGAGGATAACTTTGACTGACTTTTGATGGAGAAAAGTGTAACTCTTGGAAAGGTTTATACTTAAACACCATGTTCTTTCTCTACAGTTGCTTCTGACACCAGTGAGTTCTTTGGCTGAGAAATGCATATCTCTGTGCCCAAGGAAATTGGCATTAATGTAAATGGCTGCTAGCATTATTAATAAACTCCTTTCACAAGCATCTCTGACAAGTGAAATGTTCTATTTTTCAGGACTCTTCCCCATTCATTGTTTTCTTTAATCTTCATAACTGAGTAGGAACAAAAAAAAGATGACTCAGGCAGTGGAGGCAGTCCCCTTGTTGAAATTGATGATCCTGGTCAAAAGATTTCGGTCTTTGTGCTCTGGTGAGGAAGAATCCAAGCAGAAAATGTGAATGTAGTGAGGAAAATAACAGAGTTTTTATTATAGGAAAGAGGGAATGGGATTGCAGGTATGGCCTCTGCCGGGTGGAATGGATGTGCCCTGTGCAAGAAAAAAAGAGAGAATTTTATTTTTGGTCATTTTTGTATCATCCTTAACTTGGAGGTGGGGAGAAAACCTGCATCTCTCCTGTCTCAAGTGGCCTTCAGGCCAGGAGGATCTGGGCGGACTCATGCATACACCTATGCTAATTCTCAGGTACCCTAAGTCCATGCAGGAGGAAATTCCCACTCTCTCTAACTTATCAACAGATTTGCTATTGAAGTGGAGCTCTGGGGGCTCAGAGGGGGTAGGAGAGAGTAGGAGTGACTGAAGTGCTCTAAATCAGGCTGTACAGTTTTTAAAAGTCCTGACTATCTCTAACTCCTAGTCTGCCTAACTCCTAGACTGCCTCACCCTTGTTTCCAAGATGAGGAAAGTCAGGCCCAGAAAGGCAAGCAGTTTACCTGTGGTCCTACAACAGGTTTAAATTGTACCCTGATTCCAACTGCCACATCCATTTGTGATGGCTGCCACTGCCCATGGCCACCTCAGCACATGTCAGTGCACACTTCATGAAAGTTAATGGAACTACTGACTAACAAATTTCATTAAAATAGCAAATTTGGACAGATTTTTAAAAGAATTCAGTTTTTTTAACATTAATTCATTAACACAGTCAGTATATTTCCTCACAACTCAGACCAAAAAACTAAACTATCCAGCTGTCTTTCTAGTAACAGATTTTGTTGGCTACACTTGAAAGCAGTATCATTGGCTTTGGAAAAAAAAGAGCATTTTAAAATATAACAGTCTCTGTTTTTAGAGTAGGTAGTACTCTTAAACTGATCTTATGGTCCTGTCACTGTCAGGTGGGATAGAGATGCCAAAGAGGCCAGGTGACTAGCCTGAAGTTACACACCTGATCATGCAAACATGGGAAAACATGAGCCATGTCCAGGCATGCTTTCCAAACCTTCCCTCCCTCCTATACCTCATTTCGTGGAACCTTTTGAGTCTGCACCCTGCCTCTAGTTCATCTGGCATCTCCTGAGTGCACAACAAAGCCCTTTCAGAGGGACTGCTGTTCTGGGCTGTAGGGACTCAAGGTGGGGTGCAGGACTGGTGAAGGGCCCTGTACCCCAGAGAGAAAATTTGCCCTGGAGTCCTGCCCTTCGTAGTACAGCCCTGAGACCGTAGCTAACCATTCTGCTTTTCTACACTTCAGAAATTTAGTACACTTACCTTTGCCCACCCCCCCCCCCACTGGCATGACTGTGGTATGATGCAATTAGACAAAGTGTGTCAAAACAGCTTCTTTAAATGCAGGTCATTATTACAGTGTTAAAGGGTGTTGCATCCTAAGAGTCAGAAATACACTGACAGCCTGCTTCTTTCTTTGCCTCCTCAGTCCTTCCCTCACACTCATTGTTCTAAACCAGGGTGGATTTGAGGATGTCCTGAAGCCTCACTCAGCCCCCTGCCCCAGCTCTTCAGCCTCCTGCACTTTCATTACTTGTCTAGGTGTAGATCCACAGAGATTATAACCTGAAATCTAGCTGAAGTGCTAAGTCACAGACCTACCACTAATTTGCTTTGCTTTGGGGATGGTTGCTTCTATTCTGTGGACATCAGTTTCCTTTACAGTTGGCTTTCTCCACCTCAGCATAGTTGCCATTTGGAGTCTTGTAATTCTTTGTTGTAAGGATCATCCTGTCTGTTGTGGAATGTTTAGCAGCTTCTCTGGCCTTTACCCACTAGATGCCAATAGCAGCCCCCTCCTCTGTTGAGAGATTAAGAATCAGTAACAAAACAGTTAAGGTAGGGAAGGGTTCAGTCAGTAGCTGAGAGAGTCACATGATAAAACAAGGGAAAAAGTCAGTCAGAATGTTTCTCACTCATGTTTCACCATAAAGCAAGTGTTCCAGAACAGAATGACAAGAGGCCGACATATACAGAAGGAGAGGCAAAGGGCTGGAGGAAAAGCAGTTTGAGGACTATTCCCAGAGTTTGAGAACCAACCCCTGCTCAGCCCCATGATTCACTCAGGGCATGGCCATAAAAGGAGCCAATAGAACCTGCATTAGTTCAATACCTGGTTAGCATATGAAATTGGGTAACACCTTACTCCACTGAATAAAAATCCCTGGACCCAGCAAAGTCACTGGCAACCCACTCGGGACCCCTTCCTTCCTACGGAGCTTTCTTTCTTTCACTTAATAAACTTTCCTATTTCTAGGCTCACAACATTCTTCGGCTTGGTGAGACAAGAACCCCAAATGCAAACCCTCCCTCTTACTAAAACACTTAAGCCAGTAAGGTTGAGTAAAAGCTTTGGGTCCTACCCCAATCTCCTGTTTCACTGTTGTGACAAGGAGAAATGCCTTCAGACATCCTGGAAGACAAAATCACCTCCCTTACCCTCCTGAGTCAGAACAACTGACTTATAGGCAATAGGAGTGATAATAAAAATAGTGTCTGCTTTGTGAGATTTTGTTGAGGATTAAATAAGTTATGGAGTGTGCAGTATTTCTAGAAGCCAGTACATAACTCCTACTGCTGCCTTAATCTTCTCTTCTGCTTCATCACTTACTGTCCACACTAATGGAAGGCCCCTCTTTGTGCTCTCACATCACCCTGTCCTTGCTTCCTCATTGTCTTTGCCACACTGTTACATACTTGATTGTCTTCCTAAGGGATAAGATTGCATTTTTACTTCTCTTTATATCCATGATGTTTAGCTTGGAACTTATTATTATTATTAATTATTATGGTACTGGGACTTGAACTCAGGGCCTTCACCTTGAACCACTCTACCAACCCTTTTTGTGATGGGTATTTTCAAGATAGGGTCTCACAAAGTATTTCCCTGGCTGGCTTCAAACCATGATCTTCCCGATCTCTGCCTCCTGAGTAGCTAGGACTACAGGCGGGAGCCACCAGCACCCAGCTGAAACATTATTTAATAAGAACCCAACATAAGTTTATTAGATGAAGAAATCTCTCATATAGGTAGCAGCACTTCTCAGTTTGCAAAGCACTTTTCATATCCATTGTCTCATTTGACTCTCACCAGAACTCTGTCAGGTAGAAAGGACTTGTATTATTCTTCCATTTGATAAGTGAACATGAAGCAGGGTCGATAGATGAGATGACAAGGAAATTAAAAATAATAAATATTAAAAAGGGCTAGACTCAGAAATTAAAACAGAACCAAGAAGTAAAAACTGAAAAATCGGAGCAGAAGTTCTCCCATTACTTTTTCCTTTTAGATGTTAAATTAAAGAATACAGTTAAGAAGTTGCAAACTCTTTCAGTAGGTAGCAAGAAAATTAACAGGCATGCCTGAAAAATGGGAGTCCTAAAACTCATACCTATTGTCCCTGTGTTTTGTTTTGGGTAAACCTAGGCCACTTTGAATAACAACAAGACCCATCCTGGCCATGTTTTGGGTGATAAACCCATCCTAACCACTGTCTGTAATAATTAGGGGTTGCTAGTGTTGCCCCAGCTCAGCACATACAAAACCCTCAGCAAAACCACCATGTTTGAATTTCTCTGCTCCCACCCCTGCATTTCTTTTCCTTTTTCTATCTCCTACTTTATCCAGATTCACTAAAATAAATCCTTGCGAACTTTCACCTTGTGAGACTCTTCATTTGGTGAGACCTCTTGAAGTGCTTTTTATCATGAATCCCAAGTTCTTATAAATTGCATGGAAATTGGGAAGCTTAGAGAACCCCTGTCCCTTCCCTCCTGGTTTTTTTTTTTTTTTTTTTAAACCTTTGGGTTTTCAGTCTTTCAGGCCTGCCATCTCAAGAGGTCTTTACAAAGCAGGGAATCCTCCAATTCAAAGTTTCAACACCTTTGCAATGACAAAATGGAAAAAAAAAAAAAATCAAACAGGTCTCTCCTGAAGAGTTTATTTCTGTTCTGAGCTGCTTTGGGTGATGACCTACTGCTCTAATTAGGCTGGAAATAAGCCTGGCTTCATGAGATCCAGGATGTGGCTGGAAGAAAAAGTTGTCAAGACCACTTAAGATCATCAAGGCCCACAGCAGCCTCAGAGCATTCCAAGAATTCATTGATTCGTTCCACAACTCATTCCACTGATTAACCACAAACACAGACACCCAGGAGAACAGACATTACTGGCTGATTTACTAATCTTCCCAGAGCAAGATAGATCAGAAAAATAAAAACACTGCAGTTTACTGATAGATCCTCTCATGGGCAGTGTGGCCCAGCGGAAAGCTAGCAGACCTGATCTAGTTCCAGCTCTCCCTTTCTCAACATGTGTTTGTTACTAAAGGAGGGAAGGGACATGGGGTCCCTCAACTTCCCAATTTCCACACAATTTAGAGGAACTTGAGATCCACAATGAAAAAGTATTTTAAGGGGGTCTCACAAAAAGGAGAGTCTCACAAGGTGGAAATTTGCAAGGATTTATTTTAGTGAATCAGGATGAAGTAGGAGATAGAATAAAAAAAGGAAAAGAAATGGAGGGGTAGGATCAGAGAAGCTCAAATTTGTTGATTTTGCCAAGGATTTTACATGTCCTGAGCTGAGGCAATCCTGACAACTTCAGCTTTTTGTGAGATGGGGGGGTCTCACTAACTTTTTGCCTGGGCTGGACTCCAACCACAATACTACCGATCTCTGCCTCTCGAGTAACTGGGACTACAGGAATGAACCACTGTGCCTGGCCTATGTTTCTTCTTATCAAGTATATTTGGCATTCTGTCAACTGTTTAGATTGAGCTCTTACATTGTACTTGAATTCTGCAAAATCTTCTGTCATTATTTCTCCATATATTTTATCTCTTTTTTCTTTCCTTCAGAAATGCCTTTTACACAGAAACTAATACTTCTGCCTCTGCCTCCCTATGTCTTTTTTCCCTTCCTGATGTGTCTGGGTCAGTTCTTTCACCAGATTGTATGTTTTTTTTTTTTTTTAAACCTCTGCCCATTCTGCCTGTCTTTGAACTCTTTATTTCAGCAATCATAATTTTTTACTCACAAAAAAAATTACTTGGTTCTTCATTAAGAATTCTTCTTAATTCTTTAAGTACCTTCCCGTATCTCTCCAAAGGCAGTTATTGCACCTATTGGAATTTAAAAATCTATTCCTGTGGTAGCGGTTGTTTCATTGTTATCTGTCTTTTAAAGCTTTCTTTTGTGGTCTTTGCGCTCCTCAGAGAGATTGTGCCTTTCCCTTGAGAGTTCATCATTATTTCCTTGGACTGCTCAGTGGCCTTGGCCATGAGTATTACCTGCTCATGCTGCAGATGAGTTTGGCCAGGAATTTTCAGGAGGGAAGTACCTGAGGCAGGCTGCCCCGGTATTGCAGGCTAGGCTCAACTACTGGAATTTGGAAAAACACAAAAATATAGCCAATCTGTCCCCTCTCTGTACAGCTGGTGATTTGTGTGCTTCTTGAGTCCCAATCCTTTCATCAGAGCAGCTTAACAAACATTCTGAACACATATATCAAGAATTGTACCAGAGCAATTAATTATAAAAAGATGACTTTAAACATGATAGTTCCAATCTAGAAGGCCATGAATTCACAGAACTAAATTGGTAATATCGCAAAATATAGAAGTAGCATACAACAGGAGTAATGTTCTGTATCTTATTTGGTCAATACTTCACTGCAAAGTGATGTATAAATTGGGTCTTGGAGGGCAAACCTGAGTTTGACTGCAGATGGGGTGAAAAGTTATTGCAGGGGGTGAGCTCAACAGTGAGTATGCATCAGGGTGTGTGCAAGAAAACAAATCCATTCCTTTCTTCTCTTATATGATGATGATGATGTATCTGAAGAAAGATTATAGCAGTGTCCTCACAAACACTGAGTCCATGGAAGTCTCAGGTCACAGATATCAGTGAAGAGACATATTGAATTTCTTCTAAGCGCTTGCTCAGGTGACATCAGGATATCTTTATGTGGCCATTTATACTTTTCAGGTTCTGCAACTCAAAGAAGACAGTCTATCATGAGGACAAGTCTCAGACTACAAACAGATGGTCTGGAGTTTGGTTCTTTTAACTGGGTTTGTTGCTCTTCATGTCTTGCCTCTGGGGTAACCAATATATTGAACTTCACAGAACAGACGGACTTAGTCCGGGCCTAGCAGCAAGAGCAGGAACAGAGTTGTGTGAGTGAACAGAGGATAGGTGGTTTTAGCATGTTGTGGCTGACTGTGCTGTTTTACTATAAACCTTATAAGAAATGCCTCCAAGATAAAGTCATTGAAAATACAAGAATCTCCAGCGATTCAACTCCTTTTTTGATTTTTGAAGCTGTAGTTGAGGTTCTAAGTAAGTAATGACAGCATAAATAAAATATCAAACCGAAAAGGACTAGTATAGAATTGCTAATATGATTTCATAATATGTCAGTGATGGTAGCCAATTCCATGTGACCATTTCTCTGTCCCCTTTTCTATACTCCCAGGACATAGGAGCCTTCTACTCAGAATACCCTGCCTTCTTTTTAACATAAATTCTCATTAAATGCTAATTTCATATAAGCAAATTTATTTCCGTATTTCTTAGTCAGACCTTTTTTGTGCTTGCTATGGCTTATATGAGTGTCTCCCAAAGGTCCATGTATTAAAGGCTTGGTCCCCAGAGTGGTGCTATTGGGGAAGTGGTGGAACCTTTCAGAGTGGGGCCTAGTGGGATGTTGTTGGGTCATTGTAGGCATGTCCTTGGGTCATTGTGGGCATGTCCTTCAAGGAGATTGTCAAGTCTCTCATTCTCTCTCTGCTTTCTATCTTGAGATGTAAGTGTTTTGTTCTGCCATGTGCTTCTGCCATGATGTGTCGCCCTCACCAGCGGCCCAAAGCATGGGCTGCCCAATCTTAGGCTGGAACCTCCAGAATCATGAGCTAAATCACCAGAACCAGATCTCTTCAATAGTAACCTGATTCAGTTATTTCATTATAGTGATACAAAACTGACTAATTAATGCTCCAACACCCCATTGAGCAAGGTTAAAAAAAAAAGAGAGAGATTAGTCTGTTTACAGAAAAATAATTTTAAGATCTACAAAAGTAAGATGATTTCCCTAATTCACACAACCAGTCTTTTAACTAGATCTCCTAAGAGTCTTTTAGTATAACTCCCTGGTTTGTTGTTAGTGTACTCCTCTTTCTGTAGAAGTCAAAGCACAAGGAAAGTACCTCTTTAATTCGAGTCAATATTGTTGTTTTTTATTGAGTATTTACTATTTTGAAGAGCCAGAGCCAAATGCCTTAAGATTTAATCTCTTGTATAACATCTTGCTGCCTTTCTTCTTCATTCATTCATTCATTCATTCATGTATTCACTGATGCATGTTCATTTATACAATCACCACTTTCTCTATACCTATTTACGTCCTAAGTAGTGTACTGGTATTGAGCTCAGTTCATGTTATTATAAGGTCCTTCCTTAAATAGGACACATTTATTCCTCACTAAATTGTTTCTTAAGTGCCAACAGCTCCTATCCTATTTTCCCAACATTTTCTGTACCTTGACATGATTGATTGGGGACCCATCAGTCATGGTTCTTATTAAGGCCATTCCTTTCAGTAAACAGATGAGAAAGCCACGGTTGAGAGTGGGAAACAATGCCCAAGGACCTACAGCATAAAGCATGGGCTAGCATCCACACCTCATGGTACTCTGATTAGAAGTCTTTCCAGTTTTTTGATTCTTCTTATAATTCTACTTAAGTGCATTATTGAAGCTAGATGCTCTAGTGAAAAGAATACCTCCCAAAGGGTTCACTCTACTACCTGCTTAGTGAAACCAGTAAAAGTCAGTAGTAACATGTGAAAAACCAAGGAAGTGAGGGATGAAACTGAAAGGCACTTTCACACAGTGAAGATGTTTACACTTAGACCAACATCTTCATGAAATGGGGAAAAAATATCATTTGGTATTTAAATAACCATAAATGACTTCTGCTTCTGACCATGACAGAGTAGTGGTAATGATTACTCTCTTGACAAAAACAGTTTTGAAAATGAACCGAGCATGTGAAAGCAACTAAATATATGAAGGGTACTGAAACTCATACTTGCCATTTTTAGGTATTTTTAAGAGAAGAAAAACCACGATAAGACCCACCATAGTCCAGGCTTTTGCCTATGTTCACTTTCTGGTCAGCACAGAGTGGTATTGCTTAAGCTGAAAGATGATCTTAATGAGCTCAGGAAGCAGATATTAGAATTACAGGCTACTGAAATAATTGGACTTTGCAAAGAACCAGAGAAGAGGAAGCTCTGTGGTAGGGCCAAAGACAGCAGAATTCTATATAAGGATTCATTTGGAGTTGCTAAGGCCTAGCTATGCATGTATAGGGCAAGATTCTCCAAAAGGTCTAGCAGAGATTGCCCACTGTAGGGCTAAGTGCTGAATGCTGGATGCCACAGGTCATGCAGTGTTGCAAGATGTTAGAGATCCAGCTCGATCTGAATGAAGAGACCTCATGGAGCACCAGCTAGTTGCAGTTGATACCCCAGAGCAGCCACACTTAAGATTAGGACTGTGCCTAGGGTGAGGGGACCACATCCTAGGGCTAAGTTCAAAATGGAACTCGAATTGAAGAAAGATTTAGATACTGGGGATGTAGCTCAATGGTAGAGTGCTTGCTTAGCATGTGCAAGGCCCTAGGTCTCATCCCTAACACCACAAAAATAAGGAAGGGAGGGAGAGTAAAAGAGGGGAGAGGAGCAGAAGGTTGGGAGAGGAGGGGAAGGAAGGAAAGAGGGGAAAGGGAAGGGGGGAGGGAAGGAAGGAAAGGAGGGAGGGAGGGATGAAGGAAGGAAGAGAGGAAGGAAGGATTGGTTTAAGCCAAGCTTTAATAGCACCAAAAGGATCTGCCAATAATCTGCTTGCCTGAACAAACTTAATATCTTTAAAGTATACAACTTAATTATCTGCAATGTATCGTAACAGTGTCCACCATTATTATAAGTTAATAGATATATAAACAACCAGAAATGCTCAAGGGGAAACCTGGGATGACCCTGAAGTTAGAGTGAGCAGGCAAGTATTTCAAAGTAGCTGTAATAAATATGGTCAAGTACTTCATGGAAAAGATGGATAAAATAAGTAAACAAGTAGGAAATTTCAACAGAGAAGTGGGAATAACAGTTATCACATTAGATTATATGATGAGTTGGAGACTTGGAAACAGATCGATAGAAATCATCTAATCTGAGAAATGGGAAAATATCAATGACTGGTCACATAATACCAAGAAATCTACATGTGTGTAACTGGAGTGCCAAAGGGAGAGAAGAAAAAGAATGAGACAGAAGAAAAATATTTGAATGACAGAATTGTTATTTGATGCCAACCCAGGTAAAAATTAGTGAGACCCTGTCTCAACAAATGGCTGGGCCCAATGGAGTGCACATGTCATTCCAGCTACATAGAGAAGCACAAATAGGAGGATCGTGGTCCAGGCTGGCCTGAGCATAAATCAAGATCCTATCTCAAAAATAAAACCTGAGATACCAAAGTGAAACTCCTTTGGAATATCAGTATACACAAAAATTAAAGGACAGAGGGTAAGACAGGTGTTTTCTGGGGGTGCATAATGAAAGGGTTAATGAATATGAATATGGTGGATATATTTCATACTCGTGTATGAAAACAGAAGATTGAAATTGTTCTAAGAAAGGGAGAAGGAGGAAAGAGGGGAATGATGGAGGGGGATAAATCTAAGATATATTGTAGGTACATTATGTAAATATCACAGTGTATCCCCCTGCACAACTATTATATGCTAATAAAAAAGTGGAGAAAAAAAGAAATAATGACAAAATATTCTAAATTTGGTTAAAGAGAAAAAAAAAACAAAAAACCTCAACTTACATAGCCAAGAATCTCAGTGATCCCCTAGCAAGAAGAATACAGGGAAGACGATACCTAAGCCCATTAGTCACACTACTGAAAACCAAAGAAAAAGAAAATATTTAAAACAGCCAAAGGAGAAAAGCTGTATTACATACATTATATATAAGTGATGGCTGGCTTCTCATCAGGCGCAGAGGCCAGAAGACAATGAAGTATATTTAAAGTACTGAAAGAAATCTCAGTTCTCTATGTAGAAAAGTACCTTCAGGCATGAAAAAAAAATATTTTTTTCAAATAAAAGAAAACTAAATTTATTTCCATCATACTTGCTATATAAGAAATGCTAAAGGAAATTCCTCAGGTTAAACAAAAATGATACCAGGAAATTCAGATGATCAGGAAGGATGAAGAGTACCAGAAAAGAGAAATGTATGGGTGTATATAAAGGACATTTATTTATTTATTTATTTATTTGGAAGTACTGGGATTTAAACTCAAGGCCTTGCACTTGCTAGGCAGGCACTCTTCCACTTGAGCCATCCCACAGATTCCAAAGGACATTCCTCCTTAAGAATATTTATAGTATGTTTATATTATAATATTAATATACATTTATTACATATTAATATATATTTATCATATATATCCATCTGAAACAAAAGTATGTAACATTGTATTTGAGTATGTAATACTAATGGTGGCTATAGTATAAAACGTGAGTAGAGAATGAAATTAATGTAGTTTTAAAGTTCTTACATTTATGTGAAGTGGTTAAGATATAAAATTAAGGATGTATATTGTAATCCCTAGAAAGACCTCCAGAAAATAGAGGTATAGTTTAAAAGTCAATAGATAAATTCAAATGGAATTCTAAAAAGTATTTAGTTTACCTAAAAGAATGCAAGAAGGGTGGAACAGGGGAATCAAAAACAGATGAGGCAAAGAGAAAAATAGCACAAAGTAGACCTATATCAAAATATGTCAATATATTACATATAAATGGGCTAAATACTATAATTAAGAAATAGAAGGGCTGAGAGCCTGGTCAAGTGGTATAGCGCCTGACTAGCATGCAGGAGGCCCTGAGTTCAAATCCCAGTACCAAAAAAAAGAAAGAAATAGAGATTGTCTGACTGGAAGAAAATGCAAAATTAATCATATTCTGTCTATACTATATACTTTTTAAATACAAAGATACAGGTAGATGGAAAGAAAAAGATGTGTAGTAGACAGACTAATGCAACACCCTTCCCTAGTCCTCAGAACCTGCGAATACATTAACTCATTGGACCAAAAGGATCTTGAGAAGGGGCAGTTATCCTGGATTATCTAGTGGGCCCAGTATAATCCCTTGAGTCCTTTAAAAATGGAGAATTTGTCCAGGTTATGGTCAGAAGGAAAGGTTACTTACGAAAGAAGGGTCAGATTGATGCACTGGATGCTTTGCAAATGGAAGAGCCACAGACCTAGGAATGCAGGTAGTATGTAGGAGCTGGAAAAGGAGAGGAAATGATTCTTCTCTAGAGTCTCCAGAAGGAAGGACAGCACTTCCCACCATTTTATTTTATTTTTTTTAGTTTTTATTTTTTTATTATTCACATGTACATACAATGCTTGGGTCATTTCTCCCCCCTGCCCCCACCCCCTCCCTTACCACCCGCTCCACCCCCTCCCTCTCCCACCCACCCCTCAGTATCCAGCAGAAACTATTTTGCCCTTATCTCTAATTTGGTTGAAGAGAGAGTATAAGCAATAACAGGAAGGAACAAGGGTTTTTGCTGGTTGAGATAAGGATAGCTATACAGGGAGTTGACTCACATTAATTTCCTGTGCATGTGTATTACCTTCTAGATTAATTCTTTTTGATCTAACCTCTTCTCTAGTTCCTGGTCCCCTTCTCCTATTGGCCTCGGTTGCTTTTAAGGAATCTGCTTTAGATTCTCTGCGTTGAGGGCAACAAATGCTAGCTAATTTTTTAGGTGTCTTACCTATCCTCATATCTCACACAAGGGAGATATGAGGATAGGTAAGACACCTAAAAAAAGTGTGATCACTTTTATCCTGTGACAAAGTCCAATCCCATTGTTGTGTTTGCTCTTGATCTAATGTCCGCATATGAGGGAGAACATACAATTTTTGGTCTTTTGGGCCAGGCTAACCTCACTCAGAATGATGTTCTCCAATTCCATCCATTTACCAGCAAATGATAACATTTTGTTCTTCTTCATGGCTGCATAAAATTCCATTGTGTATAGACACCACATTTTCTTGATCCATTCATCAGTAGTGGGGCATCTTGGTTGTTTCCATAACTTGGCTATTGTGAATAGTGCTGCAATAAACATGGGTGTGCAGGTGCCTCTGGAGTAACCTGTGTCACAGTCTTTTGGGTATATCCCCAAGAGTGGTATTGCTGGATCAAATGGTAGATCAATGTTTAACTTTTTAAGTAGCCTCCAAATTTTTTTCCAGAGTAGTTGTACTAGTCTACATTCCCACCAGCAGTGTAAGAGGGTTCATTTTTCCCCGCATCCTCGCCAACACCTGTTGTTGTTGGTGTTGCTAATGATGGCTATTCTAACAGGGGTGAGGTAGAATCTTAGTGTGGTTTTAATTTGCATTTCCTTTATTGCTAGAGATGGTGAGCATTTTTTCATGTGTTTTTTGGCCATTTGAATTTCTTCTTTTGAGAAAGTTCTGTTTAGTTCCCTTGCCCATTTCTTTATTGGTTCATTAGTTTTGGGAGAATTTAGTTTTTTAAGTTCCCTATATATTCTGGTTATCAGTCCTTTGTCTGATGTATAGGTGGCAGATATTTTCTCCCACTCTGTGGGTGTTCTCTTCAGTTTAGAGACCATTTCTTTCGATGAGCAGAAGCTTTTTAGTTTTATGAAGTCCCATTTATCTATGCTATCTCTTAGTTGCTGTGCTGCTGGGGTTCCATTGAGAAAGTTCTTACCTATACCTACTAACTCCAGAGTATTTCCTACTCTTTCCTGTATCAACTTTAGAGTTTGTGGTCTGATATTAAGATCCTTGATCCATTTTGAGTTAATGTTGGTATAGGGTGATATACCTGGATCTAGTTTCAGTTTTTTGCAGACTACTAACCGTTTTCCTAGCAGTTTTTGTTGAAGAGGCTTTTTCTCCATCGTATATTTTTAGCGCCTTTGTCAAAGACAAGTTGGTTATAGTTTTGTGGCTTCATATCTGGGTCCTCTGTTCTGTTCCACTGGTCTCCATGTCTGTTTTTGTGCCAGTACCATGCTGTTTTTATTGTTATTGCTTTGTAATATAGTTTGAAGTCAGGTATTGTGATACCTCCTGCATTGTTCTTTTGACTGAGTATTGCCTTGGCTATTTGTGGCCTCTTGTGTTTCCATATAAATTTAATGGTAGATTTTTCGATCTCTTTAATGAATGTCATTGGACTTTTGATGGGAATTGCATTAAACATGTAGATTACTTTTGGGAGTATAGACATTTTTACTATGTTGATTCTATCAATCCTATCAATCCATGATCATGGGAGATCTTTCCACTTTCTATAGTCTTTCTCAGTCTCTTTCTTCAGAAGTTTATAGTTTTCCTTGTAGAGGTCATTACATCTTTTGTTAGGTTTACACCTAGGTATTTGATTTTTTTTGAGGCTATTGTAATGGAATTGTTTTCATATATTCTTTTTCAGTTTGTTCATTATTAGTGTAGAAATGCTAATGATTTTTCTATGTTGATTTTGTATCCTGCTACCTTGCTGTAGCTATTGATGGTGTCTAGGAGCTTCTGAGTAGAGTTTTTTGGGTCTTTAAGGTATAGCATCATGTCGTCTGCAAATAGGGATATTTTGACAGTTTCTTTACCTATTTGTATTCCTTTTATTCCTTCTTCTTGCCTAATTGCTCTGGCTAGGAATTCCAGTACTATGTTGAATAGGAGTGGAGATAGTGGGCATCCTTGTCTGGCTCCTGATTTTAGAGGGAATGGTTTCAGTTTTTCTCTGTTAAGTATAATGCTGGCTGTAGGTCTGTCATATATAGCTTTTATAATGTTGAGGTACTTTCCTTCTATTCCTAGTTTTCTTAGAGCTTTTATCATGAAATGGTGTTGGATCTTATCAAAGGCTTTTTCTGCATCTATTGAGATGATCAAGTGGTTTTTGTCTTTGCTTCTGTTAATGTGGTTTATTATGTTTATTGATTTTCGTATGTTGAACCACCCCTGCATCCCTGGGATGAAGCCTACTTGGTCGTGGTGAATGATCTTTTTGATGTGTTGTTGAATTCGCTTTGCCATTATTTTATTGAGGATTTTTGCATCAATGTTCATTAAGGAGATTGGACTATAGTTCTCCTTTTTGGAGGTGTCTTTGCCTGGTTTTGGGATAAGTGTAATACTTGCTTCATAAAATGTGTTAGGCAGTTTTCCTTCCCTTTCTATTTCACGGAACAGTTTAAGGAGGGTTGGTGTCCGTTCTTCTTTAAAGGTCTGATAGAATTCAGCAGAGAATCCATCAGGTCCTGGACTTTTCTTTTTGGGGAGACTCTTAATTGCTGCTTCAATTTCATTTTGTGTTATAGATCTATTCAGGTGATTAATATCCTCTTGGTTCAGTTTTGGATGATCATATGTATCTAGAAATCTGTCCATTTCTTTAAGATTTTCAAATTTATTTGAATATAGGTTCTCAAAGTAGTCTCTGATGATTTCCTGGACTTCCATGGTGTTTGTTGTTATCTCCCCTTTTGCATTCCTGATTCTACTAATTTGGGTTTTTTTCTCTCCTCATTTTAGTCAGGTTTGCCAGGGGTCTGTCGATCTTGTTTATTTTTTCAAAGAACCAACTTTTTGTGTCATTAATTCTTTGTATTTTTTTTTTGGTTCCTATTTCATTGATTTCAGCTCTTATTTTTATTATTTCTCTCCTTCTCTTTGTTTTGGGATTTGCTTGTTCTTGTTTTTCTAGAAGTTTGAGATGTATCATTAGGTCATTGATTTGGGATCTTTCAGTCTTTTTATTATATGCACTCATAGCTATAAACTTTCCTCTCAGGACTGCCTTTGCTGTGTCCCATAGTTTCCGGTAGATTGCGTTTTCATTTTCATTGACTTCCAGGAACTTTTTAATTTCCTCTTTTATTTCATTAATGACCCATTGTTCATTAAGTAATGAGTTATTCAGTTTCCAGCTGTTTGCATGTTTTTTACTTCCCACCATTTTAATTTACCCCAATGAGACCCTGGGAGATTTCTGAACTATTTTTGTCTTACAAAATTGTAAGATAATAAAAATATATTATTATATAGAAGTTCATTTGTGGTAATTTGTTATAGTAGTATTCAAAAAAATATAGAATGGAAAATTTATCAGATAAGAGCTTCAAAATTTATGAAATAAAAGTTAAATCACCATCATAGTTGCTGATTTTAAGACTTTTCTCTCAGCAGATGATAGGACAATTAGACAAAAACAATAAAAATAGCATGGACACAGAAGTTCTACACAATACTATTAATCTTCATCTAATTGATATTTTTAGAATACTGCACACTCAGTTTCAGAATATACATTCTAGACCGGTGGTGTGGCTCAAGTTGTAGTGCATGTCCTCTGCAAGCCTAAAGCTCTGAGTAATACCCCAGTTATACCCAAAAAAAAAAAAAAAATCCTCAGAATACTCATTCTTTCCTTGTGATCATGGTACAATTCAACAAGGTAGAGTACATGCTAAGCTGTAGAACAAGTCTCTGTAAGTGTAAAAGGATGGCATTCAGACCAGGAAACACACAAGGAGTTATACTCAATATGTGCTCTGACCACAGTAGAATTAAATGAGAAATAGTAACAGAGTAGGGAAACACCAAATATTTTGAAATTAAACAAAATTAAATAACAAAACTTCTAAGTAATCCATGGATAAAAGGATAAAAAATCACAAGGGAAAATACCAAATACTTTGAGAAGCAAAAAATAAAAAACAACAGGATGTCAAAATTATGGTTTAGCTGACAATGCTTAACAGGAAATGTATATCATTAAAAGCCTTTTGAAATGCATTTTTCATATTCAAGGCACATTCGCCTCTCCAGTTAGAATGGATCTTTCTTTTGTACTGTACTTTGCACAGCTATTTCTCACTATTTCAATAATAACATCTGTTCAATAATTAGCATCTATTTGCTAACATATCGTGTCTCTCTCTCTCTCTCTCTCTCTCTCCCTCTGACTCCCTGTCTCTATTCAGGGACTCACCATGTAGCCCATGCTAGCTTTCAACTTGGAATCTCCTGCCTCCATCTCCTGAATGCTGGGATTACAAGTGTGCATCACCATGCCCAATCAGTCTCTCCCTTACTAAGCTGTAAAAGCTCTTTAAGGACAATTCTTGCCACCTTTTCAATTTTTTGTCTCTGATTTCTAGTACAGTACATGACTTTTAGTGGGTTTTCAATAAATTTTGAAGGAAGGATTAGGGATGGATCTTAACTTCATGAGAATAGACAGAATTATTAACCCCATTTTACAGTTGAGGAAATAGACACTGGGCTATTTCCTCGACAGCCAAGTCCCTTGTGTTCCTTAAATATTTCCTTCAAGCTCTAAATACCTACTGAAATATCACCATTAGAGAGTGGTGTCTGCCCAGTAGAAACACAGATTTTACTCCAGAGTCAAATATTCAGCCTTTACCAGTTATTAGAACATATGGTCCTATATTCTCTGGAAGATCAGCCAGGACTCTGGTTTGTTCTCACAGCCTTCTCATGGGAGCCTATAGGAAGTCATCTGTGCTGACCCTGCACTTTCTGTACCAAATTAAAACCTAGGCCAGACCCCTTAGATGGCTTTGACCTAGACAAGACAGTAGAGCTGCTAATCACTGGTGGAGCAGCACCTCAGCCTTTCCCTACCTCCAGCCCTCATCCGCCCTTCCAGGAAGCTCTTAGAAGCTTGAGGTTGCTACTCTTGGGGGTTTCAGAACTGTTCCTGGCTCTTAGCCACCCACACTAGTGGGGCCCTGCCCTGTTAGCTTCTTATTTCTCTATTTTCTACCTAGGTTTCAGTTTTTAACTTGGGTTTGTTTCCCCTTTGTCTCTGGTTCAGCTTCCTTTTCCTGTTTGGTTTTAAGTAGAGTCTAAAAATCAAGTTGGGGCCTTCAGAGGGTCTGTGGAACTCTGATCTTCGCAGCGTGGTGAGAGCACAGGACTCAGGGTTCTCTGTGCTGAAGCCTTTCAGCCATGGCCCCAGGGTGAGTACTGGGACCCATAAGGGAACAATGAGATGTCTGGAGGAAACCTAGATATTAATGGTGAAGGGGACATAGCAATCATCCCAGGTCCCCTTGTAATACCAGTCAGTGATTGGGAAATTCAGGACCAGAGGGCAAGGGACTTACCCATGGTCACACAGAAAGTTAGTGACCTCACTCTCCATCTTCTGGTCTTTCCATTCTCAGGCCTCTGTCTCTTGATGCCTATGACCTTGAATGGCTTCTGAGCTGAAAGTACATATTTAGAAGTTGATCACCTGCCTTGAGGGTTAGGGAGGGGGTTCTGAACTCTCCAGGGGGACTGCTGTTTGACTCAGAGGTGTGGTTGGTGAGTCCTGGTTCTTCTCTTGGGAATGGTCTAAGACAGTTTTTTTCCTCTGAGTATGGGCAAGGGGGTGGGGGGAGAACTGAAGTTCCTCTTACCGTAGAGACTCCTGTGAGCCCTAACAGCAAGAATCCTGCCTTGTGTGAGAGATTTGCGACCTTAGTCCATCGGTCCTATAGACCCTGCACCAGCTGGTATGCAAACTGTTTTGTGTGCTCTTTCTAAAGGTGAGTCCCCTGCCCTGTGACTCTGTGAAACATTATAAGTGACAGCACAGAGTTGTATCCTCTGGGCTTTGGGACTTTTAGTCAATTAACTCATTACAACTGTGTCTTAGCATAAAATAATAATCTCTAGCTTTAAAAATTATTTGTTTGCAAAGTTCTGTTTTCCAATATTCTTTGAGTCTTACCCCTCTTGGGTGACTGAGGAAGGTATCTTATGGTTGAGGTTGCTTAGGCTCTGAAAAACTGTTGGGCTTGCCCAAGGCCACCTACCTGGTTGAAGAGGGACTAGAAGTGGAACTCAGCCAGAGCACTTCCTTTCCCAGGACACCACCCAGGCTCTTTAGGCACATTTTGCATTGAGTTACTGAATTTGACATGACAGCAAGTAAAACCTGCCCAGCAGTCCTGGGCAGCAAGACAAGCATAGGTATCGCCTCCTAGTGCAGTCTCTGCCAAACTGCTGAAATCACTGCCCCCGGGCCCAGAGTCCATCCAGGGAAAAACGCCAGTTTTGTTGTTTTGGTTTTTGGTGGCTGTATTCCTGTTTCTTTGCAGCCAGTTTTCTGTCATTCTAGCAATTTTCTTTTAGCTTGAGATTTGTTGGTGGAGCTGTGGAAAAACAATGCTATTTCAAAGGCATGTTATTTTCAGTGGTAAATTACATCAGGAAAAGTTTAGGCAGGGGCTGAAGATTTAATTCAAATGGTAGAGCACTTGCCTAGCGTGCAAGGTCCTGGGTTCAGTCTGTAGCACCACAAAGTTTAGGCAGCTTACTGTCAGTTACTAAGGGCAGAATACAGTATCGGAAGTAAATGAGGATGAAACACAGCAATTTTTTAAAGGTCTTTTAAAATTTAGAAATCTGAGAAGTCTGCATCTGGAAAGGACGTTGGAGACCAGCTATACTTTGTCATCCAGGTTAGAGCTTCAAGTCTCTTACCTACTGCTTTAGCCAGAATAACTCTGCTTTGCCTTTTTATGTATTCCCTTGTATTTTATTAAGGAAAAAGACCTTTGTATTGTTGAGGGTGATGATGATTTTGAAGTCTTAAGAGGTGGAACACAACTTGTCCATGGTAAGTGGGTTAGTGGCTGAACTAAGACAAAAGCCTGGGTTCCTGGTGCCTCCCTTCTACATAGGCTGTTTGCACTTGTCCATGCAAAAAGCCCATGACCTGACACCATGGTGAATGTCCCAGGGGAACATTGTCCACAGAGCTGTAGCACAGCAGCCTCAGGAGCAGCACACTTTCTGTGTTGGGAATATATTGATGTCTGAATTCCCAAGTGACTGTGGTACCCACTGTGTGGCTACAGAGGGCTTCCTCTCATGGAAATGCATCTTATCAGCCCTGGCTTGGGCCAGCCATCAATAAGCACCTAATCAAGGATTGAGAGCTAGAATTCTGTTGAGCATATGGCAGTACACAGAATGCTGTCACTGACACTGTTTCATTTCATCCCACAGTAGTCCTGAAAGGAGCAAATGTAGGTGGGAAGGGAGCTTCCCGTCACCCTCCACAGTTTTGGTAACTGAGCCTCTGAAATAAACTGATAGTAGACCGATTAGCAGAAGAAAATGAGAGAAAGATTTATTATCATGTACAGGGGTACACTGCCCAGGGGAACTTAAAGGTTTCTATGTCATCTTCCTAAGGAAGAGGGATATGTAGGCAACCTAGGGAGAATAAATGATTCCAGAAAGAATGGGTGCCAGCCTGCCTGGACAAGTGTGAGAGTCCATTGTCACCTTCTTGTGGTGTTTTGAATGCCCCTGATGGGAATTCAGGCAGGGTTGTCAATGACAGTTGGATTCTATGGAAAGGATCCACTTTTAATGGACAATGGAGAGTCAGGGAGAACCCCTCTTATGTATCTGTTTCCCTACAGTTGCAAGTCACCTACATACCAGTGTGTCATGTTGAGGGATGATATTGCTTAGACTTCTTCCCAAATATTGTTCACAAGGTATTTCTGTTTTATAGAGGAATAAACCAAGACAAAGAAGGAGAAAGGAACTTGGCAAGAAGTGTAGCCATTGAGTGATAGATCTGGCCTTGTGATTGCAGATCCTGTGCTTTCTCAGAGTAAGAGCTGGCCTTTGTCCTCAGGCCTGCAGAACTGGGGAGACAGCACTCAGAAAAGAGAGAAGACACCCAGGGTGAGAACTGTGCAACACAGACAGCAAGAAGTATAGGCAGGAAGAGCAGTGAGAGCTGAGAAGTCTATGGCTATCAGGAAAGATTTCAAGGAGGTAGTGTGCTCTCAGGTGAATTTTGATGGACAGGGAGGATTTTTTTTCAAAAGCAACTGAGCAGGGGTCTTAGTCAGCCAAGGGCTGCTCTCAGTGTAAGGGATACAGAAGTGAGCCAGATGGGCAGTCTTGTCCTCAGAGCATGCTGGGGGGTGAGGGGGGTAAGGGGAAGGAGGGGCACAAAGTTAAGACATCATAAACTAGCTACAGAAAGATCAAATAGAGCACTGGGTCAGAGAATGACTGCCACTGCCTTAGCTGTCCCTTAGTGGGAACATTCTCTTTGAGACCCCAGTGGTGACATGAGGCAGCTATGTAAACTCTGGAGATGAAAACATTGGGGGAGCAAAAAGAGGTGGCTTGTGTACTGAGATGGAAGTGATTTGATGAGCTCAAGGGTCAGAGAAAGAATATGAAGGGTGATGCAACATGAGTACGGGAAAAGTGGAAAGAGATAAGGGCCTTATCAAATAAAGCCCCAGCCATGCTGAGAAATTTGGATTTTATTCATAGAATTATGGGACGCCTCAGAGGATGCTAAGCAAAGGAGAAGACAACTGAGAGAAGCCCTAGAAGGATCACTCTGGCCACTGTGTGGGTAATGGTCAGCAGTGTGACAAGAATGGAGGCAGGAAGACTTTTGGGAGGCTGCCCCAACCAGACAAGTTGGAGGTAGTAGTGGGCAGACCTGCAGTGGAGTAGTGGTGAGGTGGAGAGAGGTAGCCAGATGCAGGAAGGACTTATGAGGGAGCCTGCAGAACTTCCTGATGGATGCAGTGTGGCTGTGAGGAAAGCACATGAGTCTGATGTGACTCAGGTGAGTGGTGTTTCCTTTTGCCACTAGGAGCAAGACTTGATTTGGGCAGCTGGAGAGCTGACTGGAGGAACCCAGGGGGTTTTTGGCCCTGTACAGACCAGGTCCCCAGTAAATGTCAACTGCACAAGACTGACTTAAGCAGGAACTAGATAATATCACAGTGTAGCCACAGAAGACAGAATACGAATGAATAGATTGACTTGCCAGCCTCTCCAGGGATGAGCCAGTTAATTTCAACCCCTTCCCTAGTCTCCCTACTGCCTTTTGTGCTTTGGGCTTTTTTCTGAAGCACTTGTCACCTTCTAACATAATATATAACTTACTTATCTGTTATTTATGTTTGTTAATTATTTGTTAACAGTCTCCACTTCTCTAGAATTTAAGTTCTAGAAGGCAGGGACTTTTGTCTGTTTGGTTCATTGGTGCATCACCAAAGCCTAAGACATTAATGCAAATACACATTAGTGCCTTGCTGAATATAGTTAATTCTTTTGGTATGTGGTTCTGGAGCTGCTGGACTACCACACTTGGTACTCACTGGAGCTTCTGATATCCCATGTTAGAGAAGAGGCCAGAGAACCAGACATGTCGCTTGCTCTTGGGTGGTGACAGAACCACAACTCCCTGTGCAGTCAATAGTTGACTCCAGGGCACAGTCATCTCCACTGTTTCCACCAGCCTGCAGATCTTGCAGATGTGAAGATGTAAGAAATAGCACAGTCTGGATCACTCACAGTCTGAGTCCCTGGTGTTTTCTTTGAGGTGTGGTCTGTCTCAGAAGCTTGTGACTGAACAAGCCCTCAGATCACAGTTCCCTAGAACTGTTCTCACTTGAAGAGCTTCTGAAACTCTGCCTTCCTCCATCCCAAAGGATCTGATGAGCCCCTCATTAAGAAATACTCCAACACTGCTATAAAGATCTGGGTCATTATCACAAGAGTGTTAGGTTCCTTGGGTGCCAGGCAGAAAACAGTTGAGAACTAGCCAAGCCCAGTGGCTCGCCTTGGTGACTGGTTTCACAGAGGAGAAAAGTACAACAGCTACCCTTTTGTAAATGCAAAAGGGTACATGTTGTATGTACTCTTTATCCTCTGAGGTGTTGAATTTTGTTTCCCTTCTCCCCCCAGCAGCAGGCAGCAAGTTAAGGTTCTTGCTGCAGGTCACACCAGTATCATTTGGCAGAGCTGGGATTTAAGTCAGGCCTCTCTTGTTTTCAGAATCTGTCCTCTCAGCTGTAGCTTTTCAAAGGAACTTGCCTGAAATTGCAGTCAGTATTAGAATCGGGGTCCTCTATTCTCTCTTTACAGCTTTGCATTCCATGCTGTTACTACCTAAGAGACAAGAGACCTCCTGCTCTTTTGTAGGTAGCACCTTTTGCAATCCCTCTCAACGGTCTGTTTATTCCAGACTTCCCCTACCAGCCTAGAGTTCTTCGAGAACAGAACACTTGTGTTACTCATTTCTGTCTGTCCATGCGTCACAGTATGCAGTTACTCCAATGTTCATTGATTTGAGTCAAGTGGCTGCACTGAGAATCAGGTATGTTAGCCAGCGTGGAGCCAGGCTGTCATTTACAGGCTATTAATTTACCCTTGGAACTGAGCATACTGCCCCAGTCCTTGGCCCACTTATCTCAAGGATATGCAGAAACCTATTCCACTTCCACACGTGATCAAAGTCGCAGGCTCTAGAGACACAGAGTTCAAGACACAGGCACATATCAGAATTTATTAATGTTTCTGAGGTATGAGAAGCCATGAGAGAATGTGGGAAGTGGGTGTGAGACAGATTCAATCTAAGAATTTTAGACTGTCAACAGTTAGGGGGTGGGGGCAGGGGGGAGAAATGACCCAAGACTTGTATGCACATATGAATAATAAAATAAAATAGACTGTCAACAGTTGATGGAGAAGTGGAGACAGTGCCTGTAGGACAGTGGTCTCATAGGAGAAAAGGCAAACATCTTGATTGCCCATGACATGGCAGTCTGATCCTCGAGCTGCTTGAATGGAAGAAAAGATGTCTGGGCTTACCATGGAATTTAGACTTCATTTGCCCAAAGCCTTTCTTTATTTCTAACACTCACAAAAATGAGACTCAGTCAATGTTTTAAGTTTCTGCATCTTACTATATGCAGATCTAATTCACTGTCTTCGTTGCTATTGTATAGCAGTTCTCTAAATTTGGTCAGGAGATTGACCTTTTTAGGATTCTGAGTCAAAATTGTATGATGATACTAAGATATTTTTTGCCTTTTTCACTCTTGTATCATAAGTGCACAGTGGAACTTTCCACACTACATGACATGCATTAACACTGTTACTGTGACAGCTAATGAAATGTATACTTGTGTAGTCTTATGTTTTAAAAAACTATTTTAATTTCAAATATGGCTTATTAACCAACTTCATATTACTACAAAAATGCTTTTAAAGACAAGTATCTTATAAATAAAAGGTTCATTTAGTTCACAGTTATGGAGGTTCCTGTCCAAGATAGAGCAGCCCCATTACTCTGGGCATCTGGCAAAGGTGGCACATCATGGTGTGAGGGCAAGGTGGAGCAAATCTTTCACAGCCTGAGCTAGGAATCAAAAAAAGACTTAAAGAGGAAGAGATTGGGATCCCAAAATCCCTTGAGGGCAGGCCCCAAATGACCTGTGGATCTCCCACTAGGCTCTACCTCTCAGGTTCTTCCACCTCCCAGTAGTGCCACCCTAGGAGACCAAGCCTTTAACGTTTGGGCCTTTGAAGGACACTCATCTAAACCAAAGCAATGATAAATATATACTTAATCTACATAAGCAGAAGCTTTTGGGCATCCTCATTAATTTTTATGAATTATAGAGGCATTGTGAGATCAAAACTGTTTGAGAACCTCATCATAAAATAATTGTGTAGCTATACTATGAATAGCATGTAAAATTTGTAAATACTATATTCCGGATGGTGGTTCCCACTGGCAAGGAAGAGGGACACTGAGACCTAGAAAGGGGGTGTAGGACTTCCCTTCAACTGAACAGCTTTATGATATGACTTCACATTTCCTAGACTGAGTGGTAGAATTGCAGGAACCTACTTCTCATAGGCTAAAGGAGTATTTCAGAATAAACATTTTAAGTCTAGTATATAACATGAAACTTGCTTCAAACCTGTTCCCATTAAGAAAAAATGTCACGCTATAGATGATTTACAAATTACCAAGGGCAAAGTGTGCCTTTCTGTGAGAGATCCGGTGACCACCCACTTGACCAACCCAATCAAAAATAGTCTAACCAGATGCTGGTGGCTCATACCTGTAATCCTAGGAGGCAGATCTCAGGAGGCAGAGATCAGGAGGATCATAATTCAAAGCCAGACTGGGCAAATAGTCTGTGAGATCCTATCTCAAAAAAAAAAAAAAATCATAAAAACGGGCTGGTGGAGTGGCTCAAGGTGTAGGCCCTGAGTTCAAGCCCTGGTACCACAAAAAACAAAACAAAACAAAACAACCAGCCTAATGTTATGTGGCACTCAATGTGATGGAATAGGCACTCACCATCACCAGTGTAGTGTTTTTTCTGAATCTAATCACATGGAAACAACCCAGAATAGGGATGGCCTGTAAGATGAGGCCTGAATTCTTCACCATACCACCCAATATCAGTGAAAAACAAAAAACTAGCCTAACATTCCAGCTTTAAAAAGATATAAGCAGATAGCACAACTGCATGAACGGCATGAATAGATGCTGGGTCCAAAAATACCAAAAACATTTTTGGGAAAAACAACTAGTATAGACTCTATTAAACTTATTAGGAAATTATTGATTCTCTTTGGTGAAATAATGGTGCTTAAAGTTATAAATTGAAGTGTATTTTATTTTATTTTGCTTTGTGTTGGGGATCAAATCCAGGGGCTCACACATATTAGGCAAGCACTATACCACTGAGTCACATCCCCAACTGGAATGTCCTGTTTTTAAGGAAATGCACGTTCAAGAACCTGGGGCTGAAGTATCATATCTCCAGCTTACTTTCAAATAACTCAGGAAAAAAAGACCCAAAAAATGGCATAATGTTAATTATGGACAAATTTAGATGAAAGAGACAAGTGTGTACATTGTACATTTCTGATTTGAAAGTTTTCAAACTGAAAGATTAGAAGGAAAGCAGCTTCAAAATAACAAGAAAGCATTGAAGTTGGGGATTTTCTGCATTATTAAGTAGAGCAGGAAAGCCCATTGTGCCCCAGAATGTAGGTCTGTGGTCACACCTAAGCACTTCCACATGTCAGCCAGGGGTGGAGGTTGGCAAGACACTGTCCTTCCCAAGGTCTATCTCCACTATCTAAAACAGGTTGCTTCAAGATATTTGTCAGTTCTGACACTGCTGTGATTCCAGGTGTGTTTCTTAGTAACTCAATTGGGACATGCTGTGGATTTTCTAGCTCCCTGGTAGAAAGTGATGAGGCCCTGGGATGGTAACTGAGGCAGAGCCACCCCACAACACCTCCAGCCTCCATGCTATACCAACACTCTTCTTTGTGCCTCAAGTGGTTCATTTCCTCATCTTGAAAAGCCTTGCTTCTCTGTCATGGCAGCCTCCCTGGGATCTCTTGGGCAGAATTAAGTTTGCCCTCCTCTCACCCAGGTGGCACCTTGCACAAGAATACAGCACTTATAGCCATGTGGACTCTGCATGCACACATGTCCTCCATTTGGGGACAGAGATCATCCAGAAGATGGCTGATTGCCTTTTAAGTACAAAGCATGGGAATATATTTGGTACATAGTCAGTAAACAAACATCAGGATGTTTGTTTGCTGGGGTTTTTTGTTTTGTTTTTTTATTGTCAGGTGTTTTCTTTGGTTTTTATTTGTTTTGTGGTTCTGGAGACTGAACCCAGCAAACTTAAAAGTAAACATTTATTCAGATACTTACTAAGCAATCACTAGGTCTCGGTGACTGGGGCTGCAGAGATGAACAAAACATTTTAAAAACAAGCAAAAGCCTGTCTTGTGGAGCTTATACTCTGTTTGGGGAGAGAGAAACAGTGCTTCAAGACAGTAGCAAGTATGGCCAGAGTAATGAAGAGAAGTTAAGCTACATGGGGGTAGCATGAGGGCCTACATGGGTGTCAGCATGCTGTTTAGTGGGCGACAGTGCAAGGTGGGGCTCAGGATCCAGCATAGAGATTCCCCACATTGAGGCTTGGAGTTATCTACCATCCCTGCAGTGGACCTCCACAACACGCCCAGTGAACCTGGGATGTTACACAAAGACAGTACCCAACAGCCAGAGGCCCTATTGAGGAACTCCCTTGTTTTTCTCATTGGAGTTGAAAGAACAAGAGGTAATGATGCCTGCACATGTGCACACAGAAGGTTGCTTTACCCTGACTCTACCTGAAGGCTCACAAATTGCAGATTTGCCATTTATTTGAGCCAACCTTTTCCTTTTTAAGGTGGCATTAATCATGTATGTAATCGACTCTCCCATTTATTTTCTCAGTCTTATTTGATCTCTATCAAATTTAAAAGATAGTTTTCAAAGCTCATTATCTTACAAAGCTTTGACCTCACTCCCTGAGGTGGCGTGGTTATGTACTCTCTTAACTTCCCTCCACTGTCTCTGTGTGTGACAGCATTATAAATTAACTGTGTCTAGGCCTTGCCTTCTGATACCAGCCAATAAAACTAATGTTTTCTTGGCTCCTCTCCTTGGAAAAGAGAGTGGTCAGAATAGGATCATTCTGGAGAGGAGCCGAACTAGTGCTGTGCTGCAGGAGCCTACAGAAAAGTTGGAAACAGGATGCTGGGAGGAAGAGAAAGAGGACAAGTCCGAGACCTTGGAGGAGGCAGCAGGTGGGAGCAAAACAGTTGGAACATGTGAGGGTGGACGCTGAGGGGGCTGGAAGGAGAGGCCACCAGAAGGGGTCCTGGTCAGTGCTCTTTCTCTCCAAGTGTGATTTAATGTGAAGTAGTAGTAAATGTAATAATGACCTCATGGTGATCGTTTTGATCACCCACAAAATCATACAGGCTTGACCTGCAAGGGTTCTACAGAACTAGCCAATGATGTGCTTCCAAGTGAGACTAGAATTCAGCAAAGGGTTCTGGTGGCTCGTGACTGTAATCCAAGCTATTTGGGAGGCTGAGATCAGAAGAATCACGGTTTAAGGTCAGCCTGGGCAAGTAGTTTGTGAGACCTTTATCTCCAAAATAACCAGAGCAAAGTGGACTGGAACTGTGGACCAAGCAGCAGAGCTCCTGCTTTGCAAGTGTGAAGCCCTGAGTTCAAACCTCTATCTCATCAAAAAAAAAAAAAAGGAAAGACTCCTGTTTCCTTTCTCGGTGACTCCTTGTCTTGAGGTTTGTCAAGTGAACAGCAGCTCAGCTCTGACCTAGAGCTGCCCAGATAGGCTGCTATGAGCCCCTATATTCTCAGTGGAAGCTGCCTTGCTCCTAGCAAAGGAGCTTCCTTACTGATAGGCTCAGCCACTTTTAGAGTTCACTTAAATGGCTTATATGTTAAAAATAAACAAGTCACACAGCCTCAGAGTCTGAGTCTGTTTCCACTTGGTTGAAAATACTTATCTCCAGGTGCCTGTTCTCTACTTACTAATTGCTCTGCCAGATCCTGGGCTCAGCCTGCTAAATCCAAGGCTTCAGACTATATCCAGAGGATAAGGGGAGGTCTGATGACTCACATGTGGCCTGCCCTCAAGACACTCATAACCTTTAGGAGACAGAGATGCTCTAAATAGCTTTCATGAAAACTCAAAAGTGATCAGAAACACACAGAACCTTGGATGGCTCTGGGGCAGAGATACACCTGCTGAACACAGGGACGGGACTGCTTCACATGCAGTGACTCAAGACATGCATTGTGTTAATCGCTATAGAAAATATACTCACATTCTTAATTAGTTGTGATTTATAGATGAGAACTCCTCCCACAGGACCTGGTATTTTCCTTCCTCTAGAACTCTCCTGTACCCGTTTTGCAATTGTCTTTGGGGCAAACACGCCCTCATTTTAGTAGTTGTTAAA
Organism: Castor canadensis; assembly: GCF_047511655.1. Classification (NCBI taxonomy): domain Eukaryota; kingdom Metazoa; phylum Chordata; class Mammalia; order Rodentia; family Castoridae; genus Castor; species Castor canadensis. The sequence continues at coordinate 10,184,208 of NC_133388.1, read as the reverse complement.
TGAATAGGAGTGAATGCACAGGTGAATTCTTTTTTTTTATTCATTTATTCACATGTGCATACATTGTTTGTGTCATTTCTCCCCCTTGTCCCCCACCCCTACCTATCCCTCCGTCCCGCCTTCACTTCCAGGCAGAACCTGTTCTGCCTTTATCTCTAATTTTGTTGAAGAGAAGACATAAGCATAATAAGAAAGACAAAGCATTTTTGCTAGTTAAGGATAGCTATACAGAGAGATTCCTAGCATTGCTTCCACGTACAAATGTTTACAACCCAAGTTGCTTCATCTCTAACTGATCTTTATACTGGTGCCTGATCCCCTTCTCGTGTTGCCCTCTGTCGCTTTAAGGTTTCTGTATTAGTTCCTCTGGAGTGGGGACATCAAACGCTTTCATGTTTTGGGTTTACTACCTATCCACATACCTCCCATATGTGCTCTCCCGTTGTCATGTGACCCAAGTCCAACAACATTGCTGTGTTTGCCCTAGATCTAAAGTCCGCATATGAGGGAGAACATACAATTTTTGGTCTTCTGAGCCTGGCTAACCTCACTCAGAATGATGTTTTCCAGTTCCATCCATTTACTTGCAAATGATAAGATTTCATTCTTCTTCATGGCTGAATAAAATTCCATTGTGTTTAAATACCACATTTTCTTGATCCATTTGTCAGTATTGGGGCATCTTGGTTGTTTCCATAACTTGGCTATTGTGAATAGCGCTGCAATAAACATGGGTGTGCAGGTGCCCTTGGAGTAACCTGTGTTGCATTCCTTGGGTATATCCCCAGAAGTGGGATTTCTGGATCATATGGCAGATCTGTGTTTAGATTTTTAAGAAGCCTCCAAATTTTTTTCCAGAGTGGTTGCACTTGCTTGCATTCCCACCAGCAGTGTAAGAGGGTTCCTTTTTCTCCACATCCTCGCCAACACCTGTTGTTGTTGGTGTTGCTAATGATGGCTATTCTAACAAGGGTGAGGTAGAATCTTAGTGTGGTTTTAATTTGCATTTCCTTTATGGCTAGAGATGGTGAGCATTTTTTCATGTGTTTTTTGGCCATTTGAATTTCTTCTTTTGAGAAAGTTCTGTTTAGTTCAGTTGCCCATATCTTTATTGGTTCATTGATTTTGGGAGAGTTTAGTTTCTTAAGTTCCCTATATATTCTGGTTATCAGTCCTTTGTCTGATGTATAGCTGGCAAATATTTTCTCCTACTCTGTGGGTAGTCTCTTCAGTTTAGAGACCATTTCTTTTGTTGTGCAGAAGCTTTTTAATTTTATGAAGTCCCATTTGTCCATTCTTTCTCTTAGTTGCTGGGCTGCTGGGGTTCTATTGAGGAAGTCCTTGCCTATACCTATTGCTTCCAGAGTGTTTCCTGCTCCTTCCTGTACTAACTTCAGAGTTTTGGATCTGATAGTAAGGTCCTTGATCCATTTTGAGTTGATACTAGTACAAGGTGATAGACATGGATCTAGTTTCAGTTTCTTGCAGATGAATAACCACTTTTCCCAGCAACATTTGTTGAAGAGGCTGTCTTTTTCTCCATCGTATATTTTTGGCACCTTTGTCAAAAATAAGGTGAGTATAGTTGTGTGGTTTCATTTCCGGGTCCTCTATTCTGTTCCACTGGTCTTCATATCTGTTTTTGTGCCAGTACCATGCTGTTTTTGTTGCTATTGCTTTGTAATATAGTTTGAAGTCGGGTATTGTGATACCTCCAGCATTGCTCTTTTTGCTGAGTATTGGCTATTTGCTTTCTCTTTGTGTTTCTAAATAAACTTTAGGGTAGATTTCCAATCTCTGTGATGAAAGTCATTGGAATTTTGATGGGAATTGCATTAAACATGTAGATTGCTTTTGGTAGTATAGCCATTTTTACTATGTTGATTCTACCAATCCATGAGCATGGGAGATCTTTCCATCTTCTGTAGTCTTCCTCGATCTCTTTCTTCAGGGATTTGTAGTTCTCCTTGTAGAGGTCATTCACATCCTTTGTTAAGTTTACGCCTAGGTATTTGATTTTTTTGAGGCTATCGTGAATGGAATTGTTTCCATATATTCCTTCTCAGTTTGTTCGTTGTTGGTGTACAGAAAAGCTAATGATTTCTGTAAGTTGATTTTGTATCCTGCCACCTTGCTATAGCTCTTTATGGTGTCTAGGAATTTTGGGGTAGAGTTTTTTGGGTCTTTAAGGTATAGGATCATATCGTCTGCAAATAGGGATATTTTGACAGTTTCTTTACCTATTTGTATTCCTTTTATTTCTTCTTCTTGCCTCATTGCTCTGGCTTGCACATGTGTTTTCTGAAGGCAATGATGCTTTACCTGAGCTTTAAGAAAAGGTAAGATTCAAAACTCTGAATGTAATAAGGAGAAAGCATCTGACAAAATAACTTTCTTCCTGAATAATACCAGCAAAGGCATTTTAATTGCCATGAATTTCAGGGGGATGCTTTTGCTGCCAGTCCCAGCTTTACTACTTACTAGCTGTGGTTGAACTCACTTTCCTCACTGAAATGTACCAGGTAGGGTGTGGGCCACATCAGTTCATTGAAAACAAGGAAGGAAGTTCTCAGGACCTGCCTAGGGGTCTGCCCTGTTGTTGGGGACCTCCAAAGATAAATGTGTGGCAAGGGAACTATACCTGAAATCCTTTTGATCAATATATTGGGGAGCCTATCTGGAGGAAATAGCATTTGTCAATTATCAGAGGGACCTAAAGTAAGACAGCTGTGGCAATATTGTTTAGGAAGGGCTGTTAGGGTGGTCAGCACAGAATATGGTAATTGGTCACAGGGGAGGACCATCTAGCTCAGCCTAGGGTTTCAAGGAAGGTTTTCTAAAAGAGATAACATACATCTGAATTACTTATGGGTTAGTAGGAATTACTGACCCATTTTAGCAGAAGAACAGCATGAGCTAGAGCAGAGAGGTTGTGGAGACCAGGATCTGTAGGAGTCATGAGTATTTCCACAAGACTAAGTTCAGGATGTGGGTCAGCTGTGGGCAGGTAGGCAAGGCCAGAATGTGAAGACTTCTAAGGACCTTCCCAGGAACTGACTAGTGCCTGCATTATTCAGGCTATGCTTTCATGCCGATGTGTAGTAAGTCTTAACTCTCCAAACAATCTTTGGAGAAGGTAAGAAAATAAAAAGGAGAGGTATGACAGATAAAGGAAAGATGAGATACAGATAAGGAGATGATGAGGAACAGAGAAGTTAGGTAACTTGTCTGAGATCATAATAGCTAGTAAGTGGCAGAATTCCCAGTGGGAGAAGAGGCACAGTCAGCTTTGATGAAGGACTCTCCTGTGATCTTGTGAAAGGTGTATTGATGGTCATGAGACTTGAATTCAGAAGCAAGAGGAGCAGCCAGAAGGCTATTGTGGTGATCTAGATGATAAATAACATAGGGTAGGATTCTGGTGACAAGAAAGGAGAGAAAATAACAAACCCAAAAGATACTTAAGAAGTCTAACAACTGGCCTGTTGGCCATAGAGCTCTAGGTACAAAGAAGTATCTAAAGTGACTTTCAGGGCTGTGGGAGGGCTCAAGCAGTGGAGCACCTGCCTAGCAAGCATGAGGCCCTGAGTTCAAATCTCAGTACCACCAAAAAAAAAAAGAATAAATTAAATAAAAGAAACTTTCAGGTTTCAGATACAGCCTTGGAGAGATGCTCTTGCCATTCCCTGAAATACAGAACATGAAAAGAAGACTTTCTGTTTGAGAATGTTGAATTTTGAGGTAGCTAAGGTACATCCAGTAGTTGGAAAGTGTGGTTCAATAGCTTAGATGGAAGGTCAGGATCAGATTCATCTAATTCGGTGTCAACATCAAATAGGTTTGTCAACACATTGGTGATCATGTATAAAAGTAGCCCATGAAGAGATTTGAAAATCAGTGATCCTCAAAGTTTACTTCATGAACTGTTTGCATTAGAATCAGCAAAAGTATGTGTTATAAAGAGACCCAGGCCCCACCTGAGACTCACACTGAATCAGACTCTCCTTCCTAAAGGATCTGAGAGTTTATATTGTAATTAACACTTTACCTTATTCTTAAAGTGCACACAGTTTTGAGAAAAGGAAGGGAAATGCTAAGCAGTTCACATGTGAGAAACACCAATTTTTAAGGTGACTTTAAAATTGGTTTTGGAGCAGGGAGCCATTTGAGAACACAGTAAATGCCTATCTGTAGAAGATTACACATATGCCTTTACAAATGATTTCAGAGAATTCTTAGCCTCTTCAAGCCTTTCCTTGATCCCAGCTTAAAAACCCTATCCTAAGAGGTAAATAGAAAAAACTATAAAGGAGGCTGAAAAGGAATCATCTGACAGATAAATGGAGAGCCAGAAAAGTATAAAGTCTGGGAGTCAGTTAGGAGAGAGAATGTCATCAGCAGTGTTTGATTCACCATCAGGGCCAAGTAACTGGAGTTGGTTCAGTGTATCATTAGGGACAGAAGCCAGGTCCAGAAGGGGCTTGCAACTACCTTCCCCTGTGTGCCTGAGACTATACCAGTTTCAGTGCAGAATGCCCTATCTCTCTGGAAGCTACCCATTCATGGGCAAATGCTAGTTTTCCCAGTCCTGTTGGAGAGATGAATTGAGCCCCCAAGATAGAGTGGGATGAGCTGCTCTATCTGAAGCAAATCCCCAAGTCAGGGCATTGAAGCTGAGCAGGAACACTGTCAGTATGGGAGAGAGGTAGACATTGATCCTGTTCTTTCCAGTAAAAGATCCAAGCAGCAAAGAATGTGGCTCTAGGCAGACCCTCCAGGGGAGCAGAGGGTAGCCTGTATTCTCCCAGCGGCCTCAGGATTTAGTATGGTCAGCCTCCTCGGAGAGGAGTGGGTCTGTACCCCTGGGCTTGGGCAGAGCCAAGATGCACCTTTAAAGGCAACAGACTGCCTCAGTAGCCTCCCTTTGTACAATAGGTCACCCTCAGAGATGGGGTTTCCTGACTCTCCCGATCCAGCCACTGGTGAGATGAGAACACCAATGGTAATCTGTGACAGATGCTGTTAGTTGGCAGCTGCTGTCTCTGTGAGAATAAGTGGAGTAGGATTGTATTGAATAAGTGGAGTTGGCACACAATTTTTTTTATTGTTATTCATATGTGCATACAAGGCTTGGGTCATTTCTCCCCCTTGCCCCCACCCCCTCCCTTACCACCCACTCCGGCCCCTCCCTCTCCCCCCCACCCCCTCGATACCCAGCAGAAACTATTTTGCCCTTATCTCTAATTTTGTTGAAGAGAGAGTATAAGCAATAATAGGAAGGAACAAGGGTTTTTGCTGGTTGAGATAAGGATAGCTATACAGGGCATTGACTCACATTGATTTCCTGTGCGTGTGTGTTACCTTCTAGGTTAATTCTTCTTGATCTCACCTTTTCTCTAGTTCCTGGTCCCCTTTTCCTATTGGCCTCAGTTGCTTTTAAGGTATCTGTTGGCACACAATTATAAATATACTTTTCTCCCCCACGGTCCTAGAGTCATTTGTTCAACAGTTACCAGTATTTATAACATCATATAGAATTTAAGCATAAGTTTACCACAGGGAAAACAACAAAGTCTGTACCTTCAAAGAGCTCACAGTCTAGAGGGGCAGATCCTGAGCAGTAGGACAAATTGAGAAGTGCTGTGGTAGAGCACAAGTGGGCATGTGTGGCAGGAACTAGGCTCTTCTAAGAAGAACCGAGTCCTTCATGTTTCTTAAGCTTAGCCATGAACTCACATTTCCAGTGAGCCTTATAGTCAGCCCGCCTCCATTTACCCTTACTTTATGAATTTACTCTCTTCAAGCTTTTGTAGCACATGCCTTGGAAAGCCTGAAAGATGTCCATAGGCAGGAAGGGATGCTATATCAGTTGTGCACAGGAAAAAACAGGATGCAATGGAGTATCGGGTGAGTCCATGAGAAATTTGAAAACCTTGTTCTTGGTCATACATAAGTGATGGAGTGAGAGTTGGACAACTGGTGAAGCATGAAGCCTGTACTTTTTCAGAAGGATCAGCCAGCAAGAGATCAAGCCTGGCTTTAGGCTGCCATCACCATGGGGTGTACGCTGTGGGAATTTTCCCCTGTATATTAATTTTTATCTCCAAATGCATCAGTGAATTCTTTGTTGAAACCACAAAGATCCATGATCAGTTTTCACAGTCATGTGCAGGAAGTGTGCGGTGTGCTTTATTACCTTTGAGAGCTATTTCAACAGATATTCAAAAGTGGTCTATGGTACATGGTCCAAAAAAGTTAACTGCCCAACTGACAATAAGACAGAGAACTTGCCTTCTCTCTTCTTCCCTACCACACGTGGGCTGGTGCTAGGCAGGAGGAAGAGTTAGTGAGTACTCACCACTTACCTGAGAGACCTCTGAGGTCAGAGGAGGTTCCTGAAGTACAGATGAGGTACACCAGAGTCACATGGCATTTCTCCTCTAACCTAACAAAAGTGCAGTCTGAAGCCTTCTTTAGAGTTTGTGTCTCAAAACCCCTTGTAGAGAAATTAGAGGCTCAAATATTTTTATAGGATTACAAATATTTTACAGAAGGCCAAGATGACAGTAGAACTTTGCTGATTATTTTAAAAGATCCTTCTCCCAACTCTAGTTGTCCCTGCTGCTCAGAACAACCTATAAGTTCCCAGGTAAAAAAGCCTGTTTGACCCGTAGTTTAGCACCATGCACAACAAATCAAACCATGTATTTTGACCGATACCCTCGCCCCAACACACATATAACACACACATCTATTGATTATTACAATCACATTTTTAAAAGCCTGTAAGAGATCAAGACTTCATAAGAATCAGCCTTACCTTTTTCTCTAGCTTCAGGATGAGGTTTCTCTTGGTTTTATTTTGTTACATTGCCATAGAGGGACCTTGTGCATGCTAGGCAAGTGCTCTGCCACTGAACTGCATCCCTAGCCCATGTGGATGGTTTTCATCAGATGCTATGGGAGGCAGTGGGAGCTCTGAGGCCATGTCCACACAGGCCTAAATTTCAATAGGCCCTGTTGGGAAGGAAGTAGAAATAGTCTCTTTTATTTAGTAAAGAAAATCTTGTATGAATGTGTTTTAAAAGTAGCCCATATTTCCATTTATTCAGCAAATAATATTTTAAAAAAGAATCTATCAAATTATATTTCCTCAAAGGATAGCTGACTTGGACACAATGAGTTTATGATCCAGTGGAGTGTGTGTATAGTACAGAATTTGAGCATTCATCCAAGTGAAGATGTTGAGAAGACAGTTGAACAGGTAGAGTTCAGAGGTGGTGACAACTAGATAGTGGTTGAGATTTTATTAAAACAAAAAAAAGTTCCAAAAGAATAATAAGCCTAAGTTAACAAGGCTAATCATAAGTAGAATAAATGTGTATTTTCTTACATTTAGGTTTTGTAAATGGCAGTAAAATAAGCAGAAACATACAAGTACTATTCAAGTAGGGGGCAGGGAAAACTCAGGGTTTTTGGTTAACCATAAGTTTAATTTTAACCTAGTGTTAAAAACAACAGCAAATAATAATAATAATAACAACAATAATAATAATAAAAAGGAACCTGTGGCTATAATTGCAATAACAACAACAAAAAAAAGCCATTGGTGTTGAAGCATCTGGTAGGTGGCAATCCAGAACAAAGTGCTTTATTTATATCATCTCTGTTGACATGCATGATACCCCCAAGTATACTGAACCCCCACTGGGGTTCAGCTTCCTGTGTACCATGTGATTCTTACCTCTGCCTCTGTCTGAGCTGCCTATCTCCTGCACCTCAAATCCCACATCTACTTCCTGAATTCATCTAGTGGTTGAATACCTTCATTTTTAACTCCCCATCTTCAGAAAGTCTCCCCTGGCTTCCCTGGGAAGGTAAGGTTTGTAATTACTTGCCTGACTCCCTGACTAGCTATAAGCTCCCTGTAGGTAGGGATTGGCCTCCTTGTCTCTGTTTCTTGATTAAATGGTTTTTTTCTTTTTTTTTTTTTTAGTACTTTATTTTTTTTTTCATTTTTCTTTTATTATTCATATGTGCATACAAGGCTCGGTTCATTTCTCCCCCCTGCCCCCACCCCCTCCCTTACCACACACTCCGCCCCCTCCCACTCCCCCCCCTCAATACCCAGCAGAAACTATTTTGCCCTTATCTCTAATTTTGTTGTAGAAAGAGTATAAGCAATAATAGGAAGGAACAAGGGGTTTTGCTGGTTGAGATAACAGCAAGGGGTTTTGTTTGTTTGTTTTGAATGGGTTTTTTGTTTGTTTGGGGTTTTTTTTGGCAGTGCTGGGGTTTAAACTCAGGGCCCCATGCTTGCTACTACTTGAGCCATGCCTCCAGCCCTTTTCTGCTTTTAGTTATTTTTCAAGTTGGGTCTTGTGTTTTTGCCTGAGTCCAGCCTCAGATCACAGTCATCCTACCTGTGGTCTCCTGTGGAGTTGGGGACACAAGCACAGGCAGCCATACTCATCTTACTGGTTGAAATGAGGTCTCACTAACTTTTTGCCCAGGTTAGCCTTGAGCTATGATCCTCCCAGTCTTTGCCTCTAAGTATCTGGGATTGTAGACCTGAGCCACTGTGCCCAGCCAGTTAAATGTTCCTTGACTCACTGGCATCAGTGTTTGTCAGACTAAGGCTAAGATATTGTGTCCAATTTTTCAGACACAAGGAGAGAATGTGACAAATTGGGGACTGGATAGAGGAGAGTTATGGGATGGCAAAGGGACTGGTAGCTTTGTCATAGAATAATGGATGGAAGCACCATGATGTGCCTTTGGTTGTCCAGTGGATAGTCACAAGCTGTCCAGAACATCCTCTGTGATTGGAGAAGAGTGAGTGGAATATCACTCAGAACATGGAGGCTTGTCTAAATGAAAGCCGTTTGACAACCAGCAGGATGCTTTGAAGAGTAATATGTTCAGTTCCCTGTTGTTCAAAAGCTCAATGTACAATTGTCAGGGCTGCTTTACTAGACTTAAGGCAGGATTAGATGAGATCATCCAGGGTTCTTTTCTGCTCTGAGAGTCTCTGTCAGCATCTGCTAGGTATCTGCTGTGTGCCAGATTCTAGAGCACAGCAGAGAATGGAACAAGTGTGTTCCTGTCCTTGTGGAAACTGTACTGTAGCAGTGCTTCATTTTGAGTCTTCCAAGAAGCAAACACCAAGACCATTCAGCGAATTAACATGTAAAAGATTTATTGGGAAATCTTGGTGGAAGGTGAAGGGAGTAGGAGGAGGCAGGGAGAATCTGAAGTCTCGATGCAGAGGACAAGGAGGAGGAGCAGAAGCATCTCACAGTGTAATGCAGCTCTGAGAAAGTCTGGGCCAGGCTACTGATAGTCCCTATGCCAAAACTTCCCCTAAGGAAGTTTTGCTTCCCATATTGGACAGGCATGGATTGGCACTGATACCCCTACCGTGTTCAGTCAGTGGCTGGGAGTGGCCTGGGAAACACACAGCCTCTGTGCACATGCTGGCCACTTTTGGTCTGCTCTGCTTCCATAATGGGCTCTCCTGAAGGAGGTTGAAGGTCACGCTTCCATAGCTGCCCATGGACTTTAGAAAGCATTGCCCTTGCCCTATCACATAGTGTCTTCCTGGACATGGTCCTCCCAGAATCATTACAAGGGCTTCATGTTCACATGCCAGTAAGTGATGGAGCTGGGATTCCAATTCAGATCCTTGTGATATAATAATATCTTGCTTTGCTTTGTTGACTGATATCATGCTGTCTCTGTCTCTGTCTCTCTCTCTCTCTCTCTCTCTCTCTCTCTCTCGTACTGGTGTTTGAACTCCAGACCTTACACTTGCTAGGCAGGTGTTTTATAACTTGAGCCATTCCAGGAATCCCTTACCATGCTGTATCTCAGTATTCCTCCAGCTCCTGAGAACTATCTGGAACACACATCAACTTGCCCATTGTCACAGTGAGCAACTGAGTATATCATTTAAGAGTAAACAACAAAACTTAACCCATAACTCAATTTATGATTAGTTTATATTGGGATGAGACTATGACTTGAACCAAGGCCTGACTGATTCTGTGCAGTTTACTCTGATTTCTACTAAAGTTCATGACAGACTTAGCCAGGGGAGGAGCAAGTCCTCCTAAGCTGCTTTCTTAAAAGATACAGTATTCTGGGCTCTGAAACACAGAAACCTACCTACTGTCCTTTAAGTGTCCATGCGATGAGTGACGTGCCATGCAGAAGAAAGATGCAGCACACTGCAAACCACAGCCCTTGCTTGCAGTTCGTTCCTAGTACGGCTTTAGCCATCCTGAGCCCTCAGCACCAGGCTTGGGAGGCTGGCTGATAACAGGCTGCCCTAGACGACTTAGCCCCAGGGCAAGAGCCAAGTGGGTCATGGCAAGATTGAGACCTAGCACTGGCACTTCACAGTCATAATTATGCATGGGAATTCCTCTCAAGTAAAAAGGGAAAGGCCCTCGTCAGGGTACTCTACCCAGCAGTACTGTTAGGATGGTAAGAGGCTACACACTGCATCATCCACGATATTCGCGCAACAGAGGAGGTCCTAAGGAAGCTCAGCCCTCTGCGGTGCTTAGGAACTAACTACATTGGCCAAGTTTAGGTCTCCAAATCACTGAGAACTAAGTTTATAAAAACCACTATTTCTTGCTGGGCGCCCGTGGCTCACACCTGTAATCCTAGCTACTCAGGAGGCAGAGATCAGGAGGATCACAGTTTGAAGCCAGCCTGGGCAAATAGTTTGTGAGAATCTATCTCGAAAAACCCTTCACAGAAAAGGGCAGGTGGAGTGACTCAAGGTGTAGGCCCTGAGTTCAAATTCTAGTACCGCAAAAAAAAAAAAACCCAAAACACTATTTCTGTCACCCAGGAGCCACAGAGCAGGGTATAGGGATCTAGGAATCTAATCCAAGTATTTTGGTTCCCTGCCATCTTTGTTTTGGTTTTTGTTTGTTTGTTTGTTTGTTTGTGGGACTAGGGTTTGAACTCCTGGCCTTGTGTTTGCCAGGCAAGTGGTCTACCACTTGAGCCAAACCCCCAGGCATTTTTGCTTTAGATATTTCTCAAATTGGATATCGTATTTATGTTCTGGCCACCCTGGACTGCTATTCTCCTATTTATGTTTCCCACATAGCTGGGATGATGGGCACGTGCCACTCCACCCAGCTTTCATTGATTGAGATGGGGTGTCAAGAACTTTTTTGCTCCAGCTGGGATTGAACTACAATCCTCACAATCTCCAAAATCTTCACAAGCTCCACCTCTAGAGTGATGGATCATGATCCACCCCACACCTGGAAATTCCCTGCCTTTTTAAATATGGTAACATGAACATAATGTGGTTTTTTCTTGACTGCTTGACTTCGTTATTATTATTATCTATTATTGTACATACTTAGCTTTTGTATTATTGCTCTCAAATAGTTGGGTTTTAATCTTGTTTGTAGCTCATCATTGTCTTTATACGGCCTCCCTTTATGATAACTGCTGCTCTCCATTCTTGTCTATGTGTCTACCTTTAATAACCACATCTGACCTTTTTCAATTTGGAAATCCTAATATACTAGAGACTGAGACTATGTTTAAAATTATTGGGTTTATATGTAAATGGAGAGCCAGCAGGCTCTGAAAGACAGCCTCTAAATATGATTGCAGGCCTTTTAGTGTATTAGTTTTAAGTGATGACATTTTGCCTCTCCAGGAGCTACTGCTTCCCTAATTTTCTGTTGTATTCTTAACAGAGGAGGTTGCTTTGCTAGGTAAATGTCTTTAACAAAGTGAAATGAAGCCATCTGTGTATTTTGATGTATTGCTGCTCTGTTCTTAGATCATCTAACCACTTCATTGTGTGCATAGCCTATCTGATGCTACCCTGTCGTGTATCATAATGCCATAAATTGAGCATTTTTGTTAAAAGCTGCAAAAAATATTCTTCATATGGTGTGCTCTAGAGTAGGACAGAACTGGTTGGAAACCCCAAATTTCATCACTGACTGCCTATGTGAACTTGTGTAAATCTTTGCCAGGTTCTAAGCCATTGTTTTCTCATTTATAAAATGGGGGTGACAAATTGTGCTTTAATGCACTGGTTTATTTACCACAGTACCTACAGTATTGTAGATAATTGTCAAATTATAATAATTCCTGTGTCATTCAAGTGTCTTTAGCAAAGCTGAGTGTCTTTTCTCATTTACTCACAGTTTTGGCACAGAACCTCCTCCCCACTCTTCATGGTTATTGGAGAATAAAATTCTTCACCTCACTGGGCAGCCCTACTATAGACAGTTGGAAGATTTGGTAGTTAGAGAACTTCTTTATGTCCAGCAGCCTGTTTTTTGGCCTATGATTTAGAGAAGGGTAGAGTCAGCTCCCATCCACCATAGCTGACACTGAAGTTTTTTTCTCTATATATAGCGAACAAAGTATCTGCCAAGCCCGGGCTTCCGTGATGGTCTACGATGACACCAGTAAGAAATGGGTACCAATCAAGCCTGGCCAGCAGGGATTCAGCCGAATCAACATCTACCACAACACTGCCAGCAACACCTTCAGAGTCGTTGGAGTCAAGCTACAGGATCAGCAGGTGAGTCACCGATCACATCCCTGTATTGTTCACCTCCCCACATGTGTTTGGGGAAAAGAAGAGGTCAATATTTGGAATCAGAGATCCGAATCCAGATTCTGACTCTGTTGCCTCATACTCCAAGGTATGAGACCATAAGTAAACTGTCTTTTCTGAACTTCAAGTTTTCACATTGATCATGTGGAGACAATAATCTAATCCTGCCTACTTCACTGTGTTATTGTCAGGTTATAACAAAATAAAAGATGTGAATATCTTTGAAAAATATAGTACACAGATGTTTTAGTCTTATTCCCCATTTACATATCCATAGATAAGATTGCTATTTAGATTTTTGGTTAGCCAGGTATGGTGGCACATGTCTGTAATCCTAACATTAGGATTGTGAGTTCAAAACCAGCCTTGGCTACTTGTATATATTTATTTATCAACCACCTAAATCTTACTTTGGAAAGACTTTCAAGATGATTTGAGAACTAGTTTTATTCCTCTTCCTTATAGTACATCATAGACAGATCAGATGAGGTAGTTAGTACACCTGACAAATACCTGTGCAGATTACAAGGTAGTAAACCTTGTCTGCCCATGTCACAAATGTCTACACACATAACTAAGGCAAAGTAGTCTGACATGACACAGACTAAAATTGAGACATGAAGAAACAGGCTGTCTGCTCAACCACAGTGACCTTAGTGAGTACCTCAGTGCTCTCCTCCGTGCTCTGAGGAGAAGTTAACGTATCTGAGGTTTCAGTGTTCATGGGGAAAAAAAAAAAGCTCCTTAAACCATGTCTTCTGGCAGCTCTGTGGTCAAGCTTTGGTAAAGATAAGCAGCAGGTTACCTGTTGTCTCTGAAAGCATGAGCTTGATAGCAGTTAGAAAAGAGAGAACAGAAACTGTGGGTTCTGTTTTTGTGTGTTGCCTATTAACTGGGTTTCTGCTTTGACCAAAATAGCCCTATTAAGTTTCACATTCCATGGCTAAAGTATCATCCCCATTTCAGAGCTCCTGATAAAAGACACTGTCTAACCCTGAACTCTTAATACCTCCAGAGCCATCCCTTTCCTTTATTGACGAGCCTTAATGGTCTGAGGTTTTTCTAGAAACTTTCTAAGCTGTTTTCCTGTTCTTCTGATTAACTGGATATAGATCTCCCTTTTACAGGCACACTTGTGCCACACATTGCAGGATATATAGTTTCCTTGACCCCAATTATGGTGACAACCAAAAACATCTCACAAAAACACCTCATGGGCAGTGGAGGTCGAGGTAGAATCAGCATGGTTGAGACCCTTTGACATAAGGTCCATTAACTAGTTCCATTCCTGAATTGTGCGTTTTCTGTAATTGATTGCTTCTACTGTGACAAATTTTCCATTCCCTCTTGGTTGCCCTTGAAACTCGAGAACTATAAGCTCAATAAACCTCTTTTCTTTACAAATCTATCTTGTGTCAGGAATTTTGTTATAGTAACGAAAAAGGACTAATAGCAGTGTGTTGCACTATGAGCCCATGAGGCTTGATGATAAGATTCTGAGAAGCACATTATCTATCATCAGGCATAAATTTGGATGAGATGATGCCTCAAAAGTTTTTACCAACATGTAGATTTCGTAGTTTTTAAGTCCAAGGAAATACATAGAGTCAGGAAGATAGTTCTCCACCATTAAGCTTCTTTTTTTTTTTTAAGTACCCTTGCATATTTTTACTCAGAGGCTCAAAAACAACTTAGGTGGTATCTGGAGTTGCAAGGGCTTCCTCTAAAAGCTAGGAAAGGCACTTCTATTTATTCCTACACTCCCCAAAATAAAACATGTGCAAACATTATGATTATGGGCTCCTATTCAAAAAGAACAACATTTTGAAATAAGCTTATCCTTCAAAGGTGTCCAGATTAAGACCTCATGTCTCAAAGGTAAGCTGTTTGACTCCAAAAGTATCAAGATCAGTACTGTCAAGTCTCAGAAAATAGTTTTTTTAAACCTGATTATAAGAGGTTAAAAGTAAAAGATTTTAAAAGAGATAAACCTTATAAACTCCAACCAAAAAGAAATGCATATGGCTACACCAATATCAGATAGGCAATGATGAAACTGCCATATCCAAAGGCGGACATGGAGTAATGCAGATGTCCGCTGTGTTCTCTGACTGGTTGTAAGCACGGGAAACAAAGGAAGAGAACTACTAGATAGGTGTTGAGATTTTTGCTTTCAGCCAGTGAGCTCCATCTGGCAGTTCATGAGTATTGTCACCTCATGCAGATAGTCAAGTGACAGCTAGTCATATGTCATCTGCACATGTATCCAAAACACACTTCATTGGACTTTCCATCTTTAGAAGGTGATTTAGAAATACCTTTTCAAGTAGTAAAAGCAAATTTTAAAATGGTCATGGCCATCTTGCAGTTGTGCTTATTTGAATATATCCTGTAGAAATATATCCTCACAAGGCTATTCCAGTGCAACATTATTTATATTATTATCTTCATTTTACAGATAAGAAAACTGATGTAACTTGTCCAAAGTTGCTCAGCCAAAAAAGCAATAAAACCAGGATTTTAGTCCAGAACTCTTTGATTCAAAACCTTCTGCTTATTCCTTATATTTAGTACCAAATACAGAATAGTTGTAGACTGTTTGTCGTGTGTGTAGGTAACAGGTGATGGCACTTGCTGGGCAGCCTTTGGACTCCAGGTGTAAATAGAACAGAAGTGGCAGGCCCAAGAGTATGCACACAGATACCCATGTAAGCAAAGAACCCAGGGAATTTACAGAATAGTGATGTGTCCTCTTGAGAGGTGCCACTGTACTCTCCAGTCTAATGTCCTAACACCTTTCTCAGGCAAAGTCAATCCATGAGACTTCAGAGGTTAGAGATAGGACTGGAGGGAATTTAGGGAAGAAGGATTTCAATTCATTCTACTGGCAGTAAGAAGCAGCACAGAATCCTATGCTGTAGACTTGGCCTCTAAATCCAGTTCTACCATTAATTTACTGTGTAATTTTGGACAAGTCACTCATTCTCTCTGGGTCCCAATTTTCCAGCTATAAAAAGAGAGGATTAAATTGGATAATCCCTAAGGTCCTTTTAAGTTCCCTTCAGTGATCCTGCTAGCCATACTTTTCATACTCTGGATAGGCACTAGCCTCCTCCCAATTCCCATCACCCCTCAAGCCCCCTCTAAGAATGTCATCAGCCAGAAAATTCTAACCCTCAGTTTCCCAAAACATTCCCTCAAATAACTGGAGACAGTAGTCTTGATACAGCAGTCTTCTTTTCTCTTGATTTGTTATCTCTCATCCATTCTTTTTATTTTTGAATTAGAATACATTCATAAATACAAGGGGGTTTCATTGTATAATTAATAATTCCATATACTCATACAGTATACTTTGAACAAGTTTACCCCCTCCATTGTGTTCCCATTGAAATATCTTTTCAAATGGTATTTGGTGAGTTTCATTATGCTGTCTTCATATGTATATATGCAGAGTACTTTGATCCTCCTCACTCCTCAGTATCCTTTCCCCCTCCCTCTCTCCCACTGATCCCCCCCTTTTAAATCTGCCCTTACACAGTCCCTCATTTACTTTCATGTCCCATTATTAACATCATCATCATCATTTTAGGTGTAGGTTTCACAAATAAGCAAGAACATCGAAGATTTGCCCTTTTGAGCTTGTTTTATCTCACCTCAGCATGACGATATCCAGTTCCATCCATTTTCCTGCAAATGACATAACTTCATTTTTCTTTATGGCTGAGTAATATTCCATGTATATATACCCTATTTTCTTTATCCATTCATCAGTCGTTAAGCACCTTGCCTGAGTTTACTTTTTGGCTCTTGTGAAGAGAGCTACAATAAATGTGGATATATGCAGGTATCTCTCTTGTATGTTGATTTACACTCCTTCATATACATGCCCAGAAATGGTATGGCAGAGTCATAAGGTCAGACTATTTCTGGGTTTTTGAGGAATCTTCATCCTCATTTCCATAGTTGTTGCACAAGTTTACATTCCAACCAACAGTATATGAGGGTTCCTTTATCCCCACATCACTGCTAGCATTTGTTGTTACTTGCTTTCTTGATGGTTGCCAATCTGACTGGGGTGAGATGGAATCTTAGTATAGTTTAGTGTGCATTTCCTTTATTGCTAAGGATGTTAAACGCTTCTTTGTGTGTTTATTAGCCATTTGTATTTCTTCTGAGAACTGTCTGTTCAATTCACTTGTCCATTTATTAATTGTATTATTTGTTCTTTTGCTCTAGGATTTTTTAAAGCTCTTTGAATTTTCTGAATATTAATCCCTTATCTGTTGAATAGCTGGCAAAGATTTTCTCATATTCTGTGGGATACCTCTTGATTCTGGTAATTTTTTTTTCTCTCAATGTATAGAAACATTTTAATTTGATGCAGTTCATTTGTCATTTCTTGCTCTTATTTCCTGGGTACTTGAAGTCCTATTCAGGAAGCCTGTGTATTCTAGAGTTTTCTCTATTCTTTTTTTCCTGAGTAGTTTCAGCTTTAGGTCTTCATGTGGCTACCTTTTATCTCAAATAAACATAAATGTCATATTGGTTTTTTTCTCTTTTCTCTTCTGCAAAATCAGAGAACAGGAGGCAGTCCTGTCTAAGGGGGAAGGTTGGCACCCATGGGAGGGGGAAGGTGGTGAGGAAAGGGGGAAGGAAGGTGAATATAGTGCAAAAAATGTACACACATGCATGTAATTGCAATAATGATACCACTTGTAACTATTCCATGAATTGGGGAGAGGGAGTTAAAAGGGAGCGGTGGAAGGGGTGAGTTCAAGTAAGATGTAGTTGATACATTGTAAGAACCTTTATAAATGCCACAATGTACCCCTACCCAGCATAACAGTAAAGGAAAAAAAAGATCTTTGACTCATCTTAAGAGTTGATTTTTGAACAGGGTGAGAGATAAGGATCTGGTTTCAGTCTTCTGCATATAGATAGCCAGTTTTCCCAGCACCATTTGTTAAAGAGGCTGTTTTCTCCTGTGTATGTTTTTTTGCTCCTTTGTCAAAGATCAGATGTCTGATGTCTGAAGATAGGTGGTTTTATTTCTAGGTCTTCTATTCTGTCCCATTGGTCTTCATGTCTTTTTTTGTGCCAGAACCATGCTGCTTTTGTTACTATGGCTCTGTAGTATAATTTGAAGTCTAGTATTGTGATATCTCCAGCATTGCTCTTTTTGGTCATGATTACTTATGCTGTTTGGGGTCTTTTATGCTTCCATATGAATTTTAGGATTGATTTTTCTATTTTTGTGAAAAATGACATTAGGGTTTTGGTGGGCATTATATTCAATCTGTAGATTGCTTTTGGTAGAATAGCCATTTTCATGATATTAATTCTGTCAGTCCATGAATATGGGAGGTCTTTCTGTCTTCTGGTGTCTTCTTCAGTATCTTTCTTCAAGGTTTTATAGTTTTCACTGTTGAGATCTTTCACCTCCTTGGCTATTGCGAATGGGATCATTTTCCTAATTTCTTTCTCAGCCTGTTCATTGTTGACATACAGAAAAGATTTTTTTTTGGGTTTTGGGTTTTGGGTTTTTTTGGTGATACTGGGGTTTGAAGTCGGGGCTTCATGCTTGTGAGGCAGACACTCTACTGCCTACGCCATGCCTCCAGCCCTACCAATTTCTGTGTGTTGATTTTATATCCTGCTGCTTTGTTGAAAGAATTTATCAGATCTAAGAGGTTTTTTGGTGGAATCTTTAGGGTCTTTTAAATATAGAATCATATCATCTAGAAATAATTTGACTTCTTCCTTCCCTATTTGAATCTCTTTTATTTCTTTCCCTTGCCATATTGCTCTGGATAGGAATTTCAGTATTATATTGAATAAGAATAGGGAGAGTGGACACCCTTGTCTTTCCTGACTTTAGAGACCATGATTTCAGTTTTTCCTCACTTAGTATGATATTAGCTGTAGGCTTCCCATATATAACGTTTATTATGCTGAGGCATATTCCTTCTACTCCTAGTTTCTTCAGAACTTTTATCATAAAAGGCTATTGAATTTTGTTGAAGGTTTTTTCTTCATCAATTGAGAGGATCATGTGAGTTTTGGCTTTGATTTTGTTTATTTCATCCATTCTTGATATAATGCGGTTTCCAGGCCATCTCCTATTGAAAACATTTCTTTTAGCATGCTCCAGTTTGTTAATTTCTACCAAAAGTACAGAAAATAAAAAGAAAAAAACAGAACACAGAACTTTTGACATGAACTTCCTAGGGCAGAATGGAACATGTTCTTATCTCCCTCATTCTGGTCACTATGGTACTATTAATGTGTCCTCTACTGTGTGTGTGTGTGTGTGTGTGTATGTGTGTATGGCACTGTGGTTTGAACTCAGGGCCTCCCATTTGCTAAGCACTTTCTACCACTTGAGCCATTCCACCAGCCCTTTTTTTCCAGTGGGTTTTTTTGAGATAGGGTCTTGAGAACTATTTTCCCTGAGGCTGGCTTCAAACCCCAGTCCTCCTGATCTCTGCTTCCTGAGTGGATAGGATTACAGGTGTGAGCCAGCAGTGCCCAGCATGTCCTGTAATCTTAAGAGCTGTTTTAACTACCTCACTTTTCAGGAGAAAAACTCTAGCCCTTTTTCTTATGACCTAACTAAACTTAATCATCCCCAGCTCAGTTCTTTTGGTTTAAGTAGTGTATGCATGTGAATCTGTATTCCTAGTGCAGAGTGAGCCAGGCAGGAACCTGTGAGTAGATGTGGACCAAAATAGCTGCCTGTCACAATGTAGCAATTCAGTTACAACAGACTGCATTTCTTTAGCTGATCTGGTGTGTATACACTGTGGCTAGGTCAGTTAAGGAAGACCCAACCCACATGGCATCTGACAACATGGAATAATGCTGTTCTGGAGTTGTCCACATTTGCTATCCTGTGGCTTTACCTTATCCAGCAGCACAGCAGAGAGCAGTATGCCAGACGCCTCGTCTTAGTGCCCAGCCAACTAGCAGGGTATCTTAGCCATGTCCCTATGAATCCAAGGGTCTCCTCCTGAGCTCACTTTGATGATGGAGGGACAGTAGAGAGAGTTCTCCCCAACCTCAGCACACAGAGTCCTGGCACCTCAAAGTCAAGCGAGAACTGAGAACATCTTACACCACCTTTTCCATCGTATCCTTCACAGCTGGCCACCCAGCCTCATTCAGACTCTACCTGCAATCTTCATCTTTAGGGACCTTAACACGTCCCACTTAACATTTCCTGATAACCTGCTCTGTGCCAGGACCTATGTGAGGTACTTCACAAAAATAATCTCAATGCTATGGTGTCACACCACAGCCATGTCATGTTCTTCCCACTTCACAGACAAGAAGAGCGTTAAGGAGTAGATTCCATGACGTTAGATCATGTGACTCTGAACTAGAGGGTTAGAAAAGCAGAATGGTGGCTCCAGCCCACATTCTTCTCCAGACCTCCACTGCCATCACTGAGCACCACTTACTAAATAGAGTTCTAAAGCACTTAAAATCATTCTCTTTCAAAGGTCTAAAATAGCAGAAGTTTAGAGACCACACAGACCTGCTGTTGACTATCTGCTGTGAGCCCCTGAATGTCTTGTCTTTCCCTGATGGACCTGGCATGCTCTTGGCAGTCAGTTGATGCTGACTGATTGATTAATTGATTGATTAATAAAGGTATTAATTATATAGTATGTTTGTATAGAACATTAACTTTTTCAAGTTATCCTTTTAACTAATAGCTCATTTATTAATGCATTCTAAATACTAGACACTGTGCAGAGAGCTATGGAGACAGAGACATGAATTACAAAGACTATTGCCTTTAAGGAGCTTTATATCTAAAAGCTATAAAGTGTAGGTAAGATATGTATCATGATATGATGCTAACAGGAACTCCATGAGGTTATTTGAGGCAGTATTTTTATCCCCATTTTATCATTGGAGAAACTGAGCCCCAGAGAAGTGCAGTGACCACCTTGAGGAGAAGCCTGAACCAGAACCCAGGAAACCTGACTCCCAGCTCAGGCTTCTCATCTGGTTGTGCCTACACAGCATTATTAGTTAAATGAAATAACAAGTTTTCATACTCCACTCTTCTACAGACTATGATCTGAAAATATGCCTGATCATGCCTTCCCCTTCTGCCTAGGGGATACAGTGTCCTTGCCCCATCACAGCTCCCTCCAGCTCACTTACATTTTATTTATTTACAAATGTTTCTCTCTTTTCTTCTCCAGGTTGTAATCAATTATTCAATTGTGAAAGGGCTGAAGTACAATCAGGCCACACCAACCTTCCACCAGTGGCGAGATGCCCGCCAGGTCTACGGCTTAAACTTTGCAAGTAAGGAAGAGGCGACCACGTTCTCCAATGCAATGCTGTTTGCCCTGAACATCATGAACTCCCAAGAAGGAGGTGAGCAGGCCTTTGCCTTGGCCTGATAACAAGACCCTCTTATCTTCTTCCTGTGCTTCTGGTTTCCTAGCACTGCCACTTCTCTGAGTAATGTTATATAGGTAACATTAATTACTATTAATTAATGTTAATTAAATTATTTACTAACTATAATGTGTTAGACAGACAGCAGGTTTAGTATCTCCAAACCTAGAGCTAAGTAACAGTGTGAAGGAAGGAGAAACAAGTGACTTTTTGCCATTTGTGAGATATAGGTCTGCACTGACACACTCCTAAAGCTGTATTTCCAGATCAGTTTTACGTTGGCCATCCTGCTTCCATGTCTAACACATGTTTGACAGAATTGAGGGAACAATCAACAATTTATTCTTAAATTCAATTATTCATGTTTAACAAACATTAACTAAATACTTAGCACAAAGAACTGGCTAGGCAAGATATATAAGAAGTGAATGCAGTTCTGCCCCTCAAGGCACTTTAGAATTTTGGAGCACACAGATTCATGACTAACTATAATGTGTTGCAATAAGTGTTCTAGTAAAGATATGTGTGAGGTACTTGAGGAACACAGGCAAGGAAACAGGTAATCCTGCCCATCTGCGTCACCAGGGAAGGCTTTGACAATAATGGTAGCATTTGAGGTGGAGGCCCTGTGGGGTGAGGACTGCATGAGGCAGAGGTACTAGTGGGCATCGCAGACAGAAGAGCTGCATTTGAAGAAGTGGATGCTGGGAAAGAGCAGCATGTCTGGGGCCTTGGGTGCAGGTCAAAAGGAAGCTGGAAATGAAACTAGAAGGACTGAATGACTGTTAGATGTGGAATGGGCCTGATGCTAGACAGTGGGAATAAGGCTAAAAAAATTTTTTTGAGCAGACAGTTAAAGCAAAAAAGCAAAACTGCCTCTGGCTTTTATTGAACATTTGTGACAATAGCTTTAGAGGAAGGACTAAGACTTTGCCATTGTGGGTGTCTTAACTGCCTCAGACAGTGCTGCAGTTGGCAAGGTCTTACTTTGGTAGAGTATGATGGCTACAGACCAGCCTTGGGAATGACACTGCTCAGTTTGAGTTCTGGTTCTGCCCCATTCTAGCTAAGGACCTCTCAGGCAACTTAGCCTTTCTATGCCTTGATATCTTTATCTATAAATGGGGATATATCAGATTGCTTTTGCATTTAAATGAGATAGAAGTCACAGTGTTTAGCAGGCTGCCTGGCACACTATCATCATTCAGTATTTATTGGTATTATTGCTGCCATTATTGCTGCTCCTGCTACTACCAGAACAGAGGAGGGAAGTGGGGACACACTGTGCTCAAGGGGCTGGAGGGAGGTGGTCCTTAAAAATCTATTGAGTATGACAGATTGCAGTGCTGGAGTCCAGCTTAAACCCTGGGAGAGTGCTAGTGAGCTGAAAAAGACCATGTTTTGAGTGAGCTCCCATAGAGAGGCAGTACTTGTAGAGTGCTTTCCTGTCATGACAAGGGCTCACATTGTGAAGATTTTCTGCCTAGAATTTCGGCTTCTCACCCACAGAAGTATTGGGTGATGTGTGCAAGGCCTAAAACATTCTAGGCACCCCAAAAATATTTATTGAAAATACTGTTTTCCATCCAAGAGTCGAGCTTCATGGGAAGTGAGCTAAGTTTCATGGTTCTGCTCTGATCTCACTGCCCCTGGGATGTGGGGGTTATTTTGTCTGTACAAAAAAGGTTTAGTCAGATATCTAACACTTTGTAAACAAGTACTTAAATAAAAACTTTGTTTCATTAAATTCACCTTCATCTCCTTAGTTAATCTAGCCCTGATTTTCAGGTAAGACAGCCATGGCCTATCATGAGGAAATAATTTACCAGTGTCAGATCATAAGTCAGATTCCCACCCTGGGCCTCCTACGTCCTCTATGTATTGAATGAATGTCTTTGTTGGGGTGGGATGGGAGTGGCCAGCTGTTTTGGATGTGTGAATACAACATGAGTGTGGCCTGATTTGAAACAATCTTTAGAAGCAGCAGTTGCCAATCCTGGTTTAGTTGGCAGTGACCTCCTTTCACAGATGGAAGATCCTGGGGCCACTGAGGACTAAACTGTTTTCTTCAGCTGAGATATAAACCTACCTGCAATACCACACACAAATCTAAGCATGCAGCTTAAAGTTTTTTACCTAAGTATATCCTCAGTACCCACCACCAGATCTGATTTCAAAAAACAAAACAAACAAACAAACAAAAATAGAAGGCTCAAGCAACCACAAAGTCCACTTCCATAAGCAGAGTTGTTTTGACAATTTTTGAACTTCATGTGATCATTCAGTGTGTAAGTTATGTAGATCATATAGTTGTTTGTAACATGGGATCTTGAGTCCCACTCTCTAAAGTTGTGGAGGATTCAGGGCCCAAGGTGTGCCTAGTACCTCATTAAACACTCACACTCACATACACATGCATGGGCCTGTTGACCCAGGACTCTTAATCTTATTCTACAGTAGAAATGGGTACAGTGAAATGGTGTTTTTGCTGCCCATGGAAGACATACTCAGGCATTTGGCACTTGAAAGATGATTTTCTGATATTTTTACGTGGTACCCACGTGTTCTGTCTTCTTGCAGCAGTAGGTTTGGATATTCACTCTTCAACATTAGTCCTAACCTGGGGAACCAGAAGTCAATTTAACAGATTAAAAATATAAATGAAGTTACAGTCATGGAGTCTGGTGGTTCCAATTCTCTGGGAGGAGGAAAGAGTATAAGAGCTATCTTAGGGTTTCTTGGGTTCCAGACAGGGTCCTGGGTCCATGAATTATGTCAGACATTTAATCTCTGGCTTACTGAGGCTTTTTTCTACAGAAGTTGATGTCTAGAGGTTGTGTAGGGCAGCAGGGGGCTATCTTTCTAATGCTGGGTTCTCTTCTGAGATGGAAAGCACTCCATGTGTGGGGTGGCTCGGGGTGGGGGGGACTCCATTGTGAAACAGAATGCTGCAGCCTAGCTGTGGGGAAGCTGTATGGGTCCACTGCTGATCTCTTTACAGTGTGCCCCATAGAGCATGTGTCCCAAGGATAATTGCATAGGCTCAGAAAGGAACTTCTGTGCCCTAGTGGATGTTAAAGATGGTTAGAGTAATAAGAATCTAGGCTTTCTCCTCCAGGCCTGGCCTTTTGCTTTTCACCAGGTTACTTCTCCATCTGTCCCTTCCCTGCTGTTCTTAAGGGACAGCTCCACCATCCAAGAAGCATAGTGAGGTGAGGGCCTAGCAGCCCCACAGCAGCACCTTATTGGACAAAGGAAATACTTCTTTAAACTCTAAAGTACTTAAAATTTAGCTTTCATTTCCAGTAGGCAAACAGGCCAGCTACTGTGACACATTTATTCAGATGTGGGCCTGGGGTCCAAAAAAGGAATATGTATGTCAGAATCTTCAGTGGATTTCAGACCCAAATTTAGAGCTTCTGGTTTGAAAGTCAGTGTTTTTTTTTTTTATAATTTCACACCTCCAAGGGTCAGGGGAAGATGGATAAGCCGTGAGCCCTGGCATCTTCTCACTTTGGGGATCAGGGCTTGGATGGGACAGTGAGCATGGTTCATGGCAGGGTTTCTGCATCTCACAGGAGAATGACCAAGGACACAGGCTTCAAGATCAGTGGTCTGCCTAGTTGTTGCCTCTTGTACTTGCTGATACCACCTCCAGAAAGCCCTTACTTAGATGCCGTCTGCCCACATTGTCAGTGGGAGCACTCCTTCATCTAGTCAAAGCCTGCTAGACGCTAGCAGCTGCTGTCCCACACCCAGCCCAGCTCAGTTTCCCTCCCCGCCTCCAATTTACTGTCTTAGCAGGTATCAGTTCATGGTTTAGGAACCTTATAAAGACTAGTCTTCTATACTTTAATATGATTTAGCCACTGATTCCCTCCCTTTCTATATGGCCTCTAACAGATCACTTCTCTGTGGCCCTTAGTTTCTCCATTCTTGAAAGAGTGGGTTTTGACTTGATCTAGATCTCTACAAGTCTTTCCTGCTTACGGTTTATAGTTTTAAGTACGTTATTTAGACTGGAGTGAATTTTAGTTAACTGCAAACATTGCCATTATCATCATTGCTAGGAGGAAACAAAATCCTGTGAAGAAACTAGAACAGCTTAAGGCCCTGCTTTATCTAGGGAAAAATACCTGAAATTCTGTAACCCAGAGCTAATTGTTACTAACGCTATCTTTCCAGATACTTTTGTGTTCATACATGAATGAGTGTTCCCCAAACATATTCTATATGTACCATCCTATAATCTACTGTGACATAAGAAATACATATCTGGGTCTGGCCTCTGCCCTGGTTCCTGACTCAGAGCTTCTAAAACCCCTGTAACTTCCTGAGTGATAGGAACTTCTTTTATTATAATACCTTATCTTTATCTTAGCTTCCACTTCCTATTAAAAGAGCTCCTAAGACCCTGAGAATTCTTGGAGCAGTAAGAGTGCCTTTTTAGGACTAGGGGTGTAACTGAGTGGTAGAGCCCATGCCTAGCATGTGTGAAGCCTGGGTTTAATCCTCAGGACCACAAAAAAAGAGGGTCTTTTGTAAGTTAGTGAGATGACTGGTGGCTGGAAACTCTAAATACCTGTAGAAATCAGCCCACACCCTGGCCTTGGGGAAGGAAGAGAGGCTGGGGATTGGGTCAATCACCAAGGGCCAGTATGTAATCATGCCTACCTTATGGAACCTTCTTAAGAACCTAAACAAAGGGGGTCAGAGAGTTTCTGAGTTAGGGGACACAGCCATGTGCCTGGAGAGTGATGCACCCCATTCTGCAGGGACAGAAGTCCTGCTCTGGAGGCCCTTCTATAACTTACCCTGTGACCTCCATCTGGCTGTTTGCCTGTCCTTTATAATAAGCATGGTTTCTGCCTGAGTTATGTGAATTATGGTGAATTGTCAAGTCTAAGAAGGAGTTGTGAGAGCCCCAATTTATAGCCAAGTCAGGAAGCATGAGTAACCTGGGGACCCATTGCTTGGGATTGCTTTCTTGGGGACAGGAGGGAGTCTTAAGAGACTGAACCCTTGACCTGCGGGTCTGCATAAACTCTGAGTAATTAGTGTCAAAATTGAGTTAAATTATAGGATATTCCAACGAACAGATACCTAAACAACGAAGGACAAGAATGAAAAACAGGTCACGCTAAGGGGAGGGCATTAACCGGAGGGAGGGTAAAAAAAAGGGAAGAACGGAGGGGGTGAATTTAGCTAAGGTATATTGTGAACACTTTTGCAAATGTCACAGTGTACCCTCAGCACAACAATAATATAATAAAAAAAAAAAGAAAAAAATTATGGGATACCCAGTTGGCATCCCCAGAAAATTGGAGAATTGCTTGGGCCCACATGCCATGTGTCAGAAGGTCCCGGCACTATAGTTTTCTTGTCTTTCCCTGTCAAGAAGTATGGGCCTGCCACCATTCATATGGCCAGAGTGCATCATGATATAGGCAACCTTCTGCTTTTTTTTTTTTTTTTTTTTTTTCTGAGATGGGATCTCACTATATTGCCTAGGCTGGCTTTGAACTCCGGGCTCAAGCAATTCTGCCTCAGTCTCTCAAGTAGCTGAGACTACAGGCATGTACCATACCACCCAGCTTAGCTTTCTACTTTTAAACATGTTGGTTGTTCCCATTTTTCACAATTACCTACTGTCTTAGAAAGCATTCTTGTATTTTTATTCATATGTATCTTTGTGTGTTTGTCTAGTAATTTCCTTCAGCATATTTCTGAATCAAACAATTACACTTTTGTTTTTTGAGACAGGGTCTTACTTTGTAGCACAGGCTGGCCTTGAACTTGAGATCCCCCTGCCTCAGCCTCCTAAGTGTTGTTACAGGCTACAGACATGTGCCACCATGCCCAGAATTATATACACTTTCAAATGTCTTGCCAAATACCTTCCACAATGAATATCCTAATTTATACTCTGTCCAGCACAAGTGACACCTGCCTTTATCAACAGCAGGAGTTTGTGCTCCCATTCATCTCCGTAAACACAAGAGAAGGAAAAACATATTTTAGTTTGATTTTTTTGTTTACTAATAAGGATGAAGTTTTTCATATAGTAATTGATAATTTCTTTTTTTTTTTTCATTGTTCTTAGCAATAGCTCTGATGGTGTGCAGCCAGTGTGGAGGAATGTAAACTCCTTGCACCTGTAGTCACATCGACACTATTTCTAACTCCCAAAGTTTGCACATCCTCTGATGGTAAAAGGACATTCTATTTCCTTTGGCAAATGAATGGAGGCAGTTGAGCATCACGTGTGTGTTCCACCCTATGACAGGGAGTAAAATACTTCCCTTACCAAGAGTGCTGTGAAATAGCACCTCCATGTCTCCATGGAAGGAGTTGTTGTTACCACCTGTGCTCATATGCACAACCATATAAGAAATTACTAGCTTCCATTCACTTTCAGGTCCTGGGTCTTTCCTCCCACTAGAGGAACTGCTTTCTCATGTAGTGTCCAGCATCATGTTGGCAGGCACAGAGTGATGCCTTGCTGCTCCTGCTCTGGCTTCTAAGAGAGATGTTATCTGGGATAAGGGAATCAGGGAGGCCTTCAAGTTAAAAGATCTGGCTTCTACTTGGAGCACCAGAGAGGAGATGGGGAGCCCCCACCTATTTCTCTCCTCTCCTCTGAGGGCATGTCTAGCCAGAGTGTTTCTCTACTGCCTGATGATCCTGACACCCACCCCACTACTGTTTCCTACTATAAAAAATGGACAAAAGCCAGAGAGGCAGAATTCCCTGGGGTTTGAGAGGTTGTCATTTTAAATTATCCTACAGATTTTTCTTTTAATGTGTTAGCATTTAATGAACCTCCCTCCCTGTGTGACTTCAAACCACCAGGACATAGTCATTTCCCCTCTCCCCCCTCCACACCTTTAGTCTTCTCAGCTCTTCTGCTAAAGAATTTGGCCTTTGTGATGATGGGCTGCTTAGGGACCTTTCCCTTTCCCAGAACTGTATAGTAGCCCAATCACACTGCATCAATAATGGGGGCCACTCCAGTCTTTTTGTTGGCGGCATTTATCAGTGTCTGCTCACTGACCAATGCTCACAATTTATCAGGGTTGACAGGTAGAAGCTCTGGTTCCTATTTAAATGGTAATGCCTCATTCCAACTTTCCCAAAGTAACCTAGATAATACTTGTCAAAGTTGATTCTCTGGTGATGTATGCCACCAGCATTACCCTAGCTTCCTGGGTGCTCCCAGAGCTTGCCGATGCAGCTGTGTCCATGGCTCACTTGGCCTGAAGTTTCCAGGTATTCCTCAATCTGAATGGCATGTCAGCAGCCAAGACAAAAAAGCTCCTAGAGATATTTTTGAAAAGAAAAAGGATACTTAACACTAAAGTATTAAGAAGGGCACAGAGAGAACTTTGTGTGTTTGTTTCTGAAGAATGTCCAGGTGATTAGATAAGAGCACATAGCCAAGGATAAGTCTAGAAAAGGCAGAGTCCCATATGAATTGGATGCTAAGCTTTCTTAGATCTTGTTCCCTCCCTGGAATGTATTCTGACCATCTCTGCTTATCACAATCCTCCCAGTCCTCCAGTTCCAGTTTGATGCTCTTCAACATGATGCTGTGCCTCATCACCCCAGCTTCTTTTGGTTTTTTGTTGTTGCTGTTGTTGTTTTGTGGGACTGGGGTTTGAACTCAGGGCTTCATGTTTGCAAAGCAAGCACTATACCACTTGAGCCACGTATCCAGTCCATCCCAGCTTCTTATCTCCTTTAGCCTCCTTTGACACATACATGGCTTCTGCCTCTTTATTCCCTTTGTCATTTTGCTTGCTTGTACTGTTAATTTTCCTCCCTCCCTGGGCACCACTTACTCTGGGAGGACTTCCACTCTGGTCAGGATGAGGTACCCCTTCTCTGTGCTCCCTGTGCTTCCCTGTCTCAATAACTACCTGGTAATGTTAAGGCCTGGCCAACCTGCTCACTGTTGGATGCCAGCACCCGTTCCAGTGCTTGACACACCTACAGTGCCCAAACAAATGTTGAGTATTGAGTATGTGAATATGTGCTCTTGAGAACAGGAGTACATGAAGTCCATCTTTGCATTCTTCAAAGGCTAGGGTCCAGTGCCCTGCACTCAGTAGATCAGTAGTGTGTGTGTGTACATATATGTGTGTATATTTGTGTACATGTGTGTATGTATGTACTTATTTTGACAAGTTACTTGAGTTCTCTGTACTCCAGTCTCCTGACCTGTAAGACAGGCATGTTAGCAATAGTAGCATGCTTCATAAGTTGTTCTGAGGATTAACTGTGACCATCCCAATACAGTGCTAAGATCATTCCTGCACACAGTAAGTACTCAATAAATACTATTTTGAAAACCCATCATGACCTTTCCAGTGGTAGGGGGCTGGGAACAAGAGCAGAGTTGTCCATTCTGCATTCTGTGACTGAGAGGACATTGCTTTTGGCTCCCCCTGTGTGTTATGGCTCTTGTTTAAATCTACTTCCTTTTCTTTCGAGTAATAAGCTATCCCTTTTCATTATGGATCAGATCCCTGGTTCTAGCCATTACTTAAAATCCTTTTTGACTAATTGGTTATTAACATGAAAAATACTGTTTGAAAGCATGAGTTATCTCATGGGCCATACATCCTAATTGGTGAAGTTGGCCTCTTGGTTTATTGGTGAACATCCTGAGGAATCTGGTCCTCTCTACACTGGCCTAAGGGCCTCAGTGCTGAAACATGCCCTGCTTCCCACAACCCCTCAGCCCACCCCTCTTGTCCTCACCCAAATTTTTCACATTTTTCATGGGTATCTTTTTAAACCTTGCAAAGTTCCCATCATGATGAGGATGAGGTAGTTAGAAATATAAACAACAGCAATAATAGTGATACTCATTTGACACTTTCAGAAGTCTGGCTGCCTGGCTGAGAAAGGGTTCCAGAATGAGTCCATCTAATAATATAAAGTCAGTTTCCCTCATTGAGCTGCACTGACAAATCAGTTCAAAGATGGACAGGATCCTAGACTATGTAATCATTTCTCACACACACACACATACACACACCCTTTTCTTTGACCTTTGGAGCTACTTCTCCAAAGGTCAAAGGTTGAGGGGGAGAAAAGGGACCATCCTCATCAAAAGTGCCACTGGGCTTCAGAGAGTTCAGCATTGCTCCACTCCTGCCAGCACCAGTGTCAAGCCCTGCTGCCATTTTGTTGCCTCCTGTTGGGCAGCCATAGCCAGTGCCCTCAGCCCCTGTGCATTCACTACACTGTGGTGTTTCCTTCAGATACCTCTTTGGTGTCGGTATCCCCTCAGGTTCCTAGGCCTGTGGGTAGCAGGTTTGTGCCATCTCTAACACTGCTGCCTCTCAGAAGGAAGTGCAGGGGAAAAAA
Source organism: Castor canadensis (assembly GCF_047511655.1). NCBI lineage: Eukaryota > Metazoa > Chordata > Mammalia > Rodentia > Castoridae > Castor > Castor canadensis. The sequence continues at coordinate 10,153,799 of NC_133388.1, read as the reverse complement.
CACAGCAGGTGCTCAGGAAATGCATGATAAGTCTTCTTCACTTTCTAAAATTCAGCAAGCCTCCAGGTACAAGGACCCAGGTTCTGTTCTCCTGGACTGAGACTTAGGAGGCTAGTTCTAGTCCCAGCTCTACCATTCACTGGCTATGTGACTTCAGTCAGAAATGTTGAATGCTGATTGTCCTCTACAGTCTTTTTACCAGGCTAGATGCCCTTTGTGGAGCCAGCTGAGCTGCCTTCTGCTCAGGGGACTCAGAGACCATGGAATTGAGAGAAGCCAGGAGACCTGGTGGTAGGCCTGGCAGTGCCACTTACATATGTGGAATTCAGATAAGTTACATCCCTTTCCTGGGCCTTGGTTTCTTCAGCTGTAAAGTGGGGATGGCTATCCATGACATGTCTGCCTCACAGCATGGGAATCCAAAGACATGATAAATGCAGAGGGGTTCTAAAGCACACAGCATGGCACAGGCATGAAGGACTGGGGTGCTGAGTAGTAGAGCTCATAGTAACAACAGCTTGGCAGTCCATGTGAGTAAGGAAAATGCCTCCCCTGCCAGTGTCGGGTTCCTGGAAAAGTTGGCCCTCCATGCACTTGAGTTAGTGAGAAGAACCCAGTCCAGAAGTTGGGAGTTGAGGTTTTTGTCCTGATTCCACTACTGCCTTGAATGTGGCTCCAGGTATATTTTATCTTCTCTGACATTCTAGACCCTGAAATGTCAGGGTCAGCCTAGCCAAGGAGTATTCCATGAGATACCATGGAAATAGAAAGGTATTTGATGATGCACCAGACTCACTGCAACATGTAGGTCAGTCCTGCATATCAAGAATTAGTTTGCATGTTCCACCAAATACATGTAAGTGGAAAGCTTATTTTTAATTTTCTGAGCCAGAACTTAACTCCATTTTAAGGAAAAGCACTGATTTTTTAACTGGTTTTAGTATGTGCTGAATTTTCTAAGAATGCAGTTATTACATACATCAAAAGAAAATTATACTTGATTTTGTTTGTAATTTTATATCAATAGTTGTTTTCTGTTTTGGAAAGCCTATCTCCAGTATTGTCACTTGTGGTATTTTACTCATCTAGAGGGCTGTTAACAAATCCATTTGTGGCAGCAGCCTTCCCAGGGAGTCTGTGGGCAAGTGCAAGCAGCTGACTTCTGGACTCCTGTTGTAGGTGTGTCTGACCTTTACACATTCAAGGGATGCTTTATTATAGATTACTTCTCTGTCTCTCTATAGAACACTTAAAAAATTATATGGATTTTTTTTCTAATTTATGTAGGGAGGTTACATAATCCCTGAATTTCATTTCAGGATAATATAGCGAATATTATAAAAGGTTTGTTGTGAAAAGAGGCATTCAGGTCAGGAGATCTGAGAACGACTGGACTGATGTTCTATAAAGTCAGAGGTCTTGTTTCTTTTTGCACCATGTCTGCTCTTATTTGATCACCACTTAACACTTCCTCATCTGGGAAAACTGAGCCCCAGAGAGAGGAAGCAAGGACTAGGCACAGACCACTTACTGACTTGACTCAGTCAGGAAGAGGAATTGGGATGACAACATGGCTACTTCTCTAGACAGCAGGGTATTGTAGAAGCAATATAGCATACTGGGAAGAATGCATATTTGGCAGTCAGGCTGCCTTGGATCCAAATTTCTACTTTACTACTTGGGCCCTGACAAGTCATGCATCTGTAAATGGACATAATGCCATGCTCTAGTAGTGGATTGCATGACATGATTCCTACATAAGATGCTTAGTGCCTGAGAGATGTCCTTAAGGGCTTCTTCCTGACCCTGCTCCACTCTCTGTCCCCAGATGCAGTGTATTTATGTTAAACCACTTTATGTTTTCTCAGAACTTAATCACAGCCATCAGCTCCCATACTAGGAGAGCAGGGTCCCAAGGTGATGAAACTTGGCATTATGAATTTTTGAGAAACTCTTCTCCCTCAAAGCTTTTTCTGGTGTAGATGGCAGATATCCGGCCCAGGTGACATGAAACCCAGTTTACATTTTGCAGATGACAAAAGTAAGACCTGGTGAGTGGGGACACACACAGGATCACATGATGAGTCAAGGGCCACATCCAAGGCAATCTAGTTTCAAAATAACCATTCCTTCCTAAAAGATCATTTTCTCTTGGGGCCTAGGACCAGGGTGGGACTTTAGGAAGCAGGCACATGGGAAGCAAGGCTTAGGACTTCAGACACCTAGATTTTGTTCATCTTTTCCTTTTGGTTCTTACTAAGGAAATCTAGTCACATTTTCCCTGTAGGTATGGGGCCCATGAACACCTCTGGAGCAAGGAGTCTTTCTCCAAAACTTTAGAACTCCTCCTCTTGGAGCATTGGAGCCTCTCAGAAACATATGATTCACAATGTCAGGGCCTCTGTGACAGCCCTGACTGTGCAGGACACCAGTTGTCTTGCTGGATGGTAGTTGAGTTCATAGGGTAGCAGTCAGGAGCAACCCTACCTTTGCTGACAGGCTATTGATGACAGGCTACCTGACCTTGGGCAAGACTTTTCTTTGAACCTTGGTTTTCTGAAATAAGATCATGAGGGAGTGCCCTTGTGCCCAGAAAAGCATGGCACTAGTGACCAGTTCTGAAAACACACAGGACAGAATGGCTGTTACAAGTTAACAACTCAGTGTGTCCAGGCTTATTGTAGGAGTACGTATGTATTTCCTTTAAAAACTATACGCACAACATGAATCAGCTACCATGAACCACTGCATTGGAAAGCCTCAGGATGCTAGGCCTAATTTGGAGGTCTGGATAGGGGTAAAACAGAAGCATAAATAGTCAAAGGCAAGTTTGTTTTCGGGTTTGGGGTTGGACGTGGTATTGCAAACTGGCTATTTTGAGGCATTCAAGGAGTCCAGCAGCTACTCTAGAGCCCCCCGCCCCCGACCCTTGATACAACCAGAATAGTTCTGCTTTGCCAGTTTTATGTAGTAGGACTCTGAGAAAAGAAGAAAAACTCTGTCTTACTAAATGGAAATCCACACTAGGTGGATTAAAACAAGATAGGGTACTTGTCTTCATAGCCTCTTTGAACACAATGATATGTCCTTTTCTTTGCATTTTTTTTTTTTTGGTGGTAGTGGGGTTTGAACTCAGGACTTTGGGTTTGCTAGGCAGGCGCTCTACTACTTGAGCCACACTTCCAGCCCAATCACTGGAAACTTTAAGGTACAGGTGATAAATGTCCTTATTTTTCCAAACCCACTGTCTTCAATTACTGCCAGTGACCCATTGGCTGCCACATGAGCAGAGCATGGGAAACAGCCCAGGAAGGGGACTTCTAGACAGACCTTTAGTGAAGAGTAGACCCAGTTCTATTTCCTCACTTAAGGGGATGAGAAACATTGCTAAATGTTTCTTGTACTTAGGCTGAATTTTACTTCTCATAAACCTCTTTTTGTTGAAAATTACCAACCTTTTTCTCCTAGAGAAAAAGAAATACTGAACTGTCATCTCCCTGGCTGTGAGGCTGTTGGCACTTTCTTCCACTGGATATGCCTTCTGGTCTTGGGAAGGGAAGGTCACAGACTGCCCCAGGCTTCCTCCACCTCCTGCCTCCTCTCAACTGCCCTCTGGCAGTTCTGAAAACAACACATGTCTGTTTTCTGACCCACCTCTATTCTCACAGGAATATGATGCTTACAGATTCATAGACTGCTGGAGCAGGCAGGTCATTTGTACTTTTCATGCCAACAGTTAAGCAAGCCACCTGTCACTTTGCTCGGGCTGTCCTGTGCCTCTCTCACTTTCCCCCACACTTTCACATTTCTACCCATCCCTTCAGCATGTTGTTCCCATGACACGATTATTCATTCACTCCCTCCCCTGCACTCCCACGGTGCTTTATTTTTGCCTCTATCCTAACAGTGAGCACCACTTGGCACATCTTATCACACCTAGTGAGTGAATTTAATCAGTTTGGAAATTCAGGAAGTGTCCTTTTTATCTCTACAACCTCAGAAAACAGCTGCAGTGTTAACAGGCTTGGGGAGCAAACCAAGATCTGGGGACATGCTGGGCCTGGAGCTCATCTTCTGACCCTCAGCCTAAACCTAACTCAACATTGAGCATCTTAGACTGTCTGGTGAGGAGTGTGCACTGGATTGAGTCCTGGGATACCTCTGCCATGTCAGTGTCTCCTGTTGTCACTACCTCAGCCCCATATGCTCACTATTGCTCCCCTGAAGTGTTAGACCAGTTCTAACTAGTCAGTCTTAACTTCCTCCTTCCATCTGGCCTCCTTACTAGTGCTTTTGACATGGACCATCTATAAGCTTCTTTGCCTGGGCCCTGCCTTCACTCATATTTGGTTCATGCCCTGGGAGTACCAGTGTTGTCACCCATCAGCAAGCTGCACTGGCAGTTCTAGCACCTGTCTCCTGGCCCCTTGTCTGCTGCTTGTCCTATGTGTTGCTGTATCTATGAGATTTTCCCAGATACACAGGAGCCTCTGGTGCCCGTTCCCTGCTGTGTACACACTGATGGTGTCCAATTGGCCTGGACCCTTGGTTGACTGTGAGCTTCTAGGGGCAGGTGCCTTGCTTTCCTAAAGAGAGACCGATGCGTGAGTATGTATGGTACACAAGCCTGTTCAATCCCGTGTCATGGTGTGGGCCTCACATACCAGGTGCTCACTACTCTTGCAGCCTCCTCACTCTTCTCTGCAGACCAAGATGGAGTTCTTGACCCAGCAGCACTGCTCTCCAGACAACCTGTGACACTGGGCTCAAGGTGAGGGGTGCTATCTGTGATTGAGGGACATGGTCAATGGAATTGTCTCACACAGAAATCGCACCCGTCACCTTGGCCTGCTAAGCTCCACCCTGGATGGAGGACACACCTCCCCTGCCAGCAACCCTGTTGAAGGACCTTCAGCTGTTTGTGTGAATGCTTCAGAAGGAGATTCGGATGTGAAGCCAGACAGATCTGGATTCAGGCACCAGTTGTGCCAAGAGTGTGCCCTGGGACAAATCACTTAGCCTTTCCCAAGACTCTCCATTTGTAAAATGGGTTATGATACCTACCTCACAGGGATGTTGTGAGGAGAGCATGAAACAGTGTTTGTAAAAATTCTGTCACTTAAAAATTACCATGGCAACTTGAAGTTACTCTTTAAAAATCTCTGCTGAAATAACCATTAATGTGCGCTCCTGTGGTGGTGCCATCCACACTGAGGGAGACAGGATAGCAGGGAGCACTCTGAAGGAAGCAGGACTGGGGTCCACAGTGAGGACCTGATAGTGGGTGGTTAGAGTACACAGATCTGGGTGGCTTGGGAATTCACATCAAAGTCTGAGGAGACTATCTGCCTGGCTTTTGGGATGTCCCTCTGTACATAGACAATACCACATTTCCTCGTTGGGGCTCTGATTTCTGAATAGCCCACCAGTAACCTGCTGCTGACATTGTTCTCCTTTAAAAAGCTGTTGGCTCATTTGCAGCTTACACCCTAGAGAAGAAAGTCCACCAGCCCCAGGCTTATCTCTCTAACACTAAGATACATTTGGAGCTTTTAGCCCTCCATAGATGTAGCCTAGACCTCACATGGCCACATCAGGCTGTGAGATAGTGAGCAGTCATTATGGAGTGCTGCTTCTCAGGAAATAATACTGGTGGAGCTCAGTGAACAGTCAGCCAAAGTGAGCCACCTGTGGTCAACACAGTTGATTGATAGAGGGGCACAGACTGGAGGCAAGGGAGCATATGCTGTGCATGTACCTGCTCCACATCTGTCACATGTGAAAACAAATGTGAAACCTAGAGGAAGCCATTTCCCCCATGTTGAGCCTTAGTTTCCTCATCTTTAAAATGGACATAAATAACTACCTCACAAAATTGTTGTGAAACTCAACTTTGGTACAATAGATAGGAATGTGACCTGTAAACTGTAAAGCACCATGAAAATACAAATTTTGTTGTTCTTGGAGCCCCCAGTTCCAAGGCACTGTCCTAGGATCTCACCCCTCAGTACATTTTTGGTGCAACATCTCCAGGGCTAAGTCACATACTGCTTATAGAAGGAGCAAGCCCCCCCTTTCCACACACCAATGTAGAGGGTGTTTCAGCTCCCTGGATCTCTACAACATTCCCCTAAGATTGTCAGGAAGCATTAGGAAATGTTGTCTCCATTTTAAGGATAAAGAGACAAAGGCTCCAGGCAGTTAATTAACTTGTTCAAGGCCACACTAGTGATGATGGATAGACCCCAGCCTAAACCCAGGTCTCTAGATTCCCAATCTAGGTCTCTGCCCATAAGACCAGACTGCCTCTCTAAAGAGAGCCCACTTAGCCAGTAGCTTGCATGTTCTTCGAACCATAAAACAATTTGATCAGAGGTAAATTATAGACATTTAACCTGGCCTGTCCATAGATACCCAGTCTTCTAAAGTGAGTAAAGAATTCATGAATGCCCACTTGCTTTTTTACTCACACAGTGCATTTAATCTCTTTCCTAAAGACTGATAATTTCACAATAGCCTTCTGCCAATTTAGTTCATAAAGGATAAGAACCAACTCAAATAGCCATCACCAGGGAGAGAGAGCCAAGTGCTGAACTTGGGATACAACTTTCAGTTTCTAGAGTGAACAGGATATGCACCAGAGGCCCTGCCACTACCTGCTTGTCTGCTGCCCACATTCAAATATATGTTCATTCATTCAACAAATAAGTGAGTTTTTACAATAGCCACCTACTCGATTTGCCTGCTTCCACACTTAACCCACTCATCTCCACACAGCAAGCAGATAGATTTTTCCAGCTCTAGTCAGATCAGTCCGTGCTCCTCTCTTCAGGACTTTAGTCTTATTCAAAATGAAAACCACTTCTGTTGAGCGCTGTAATTCTCAGCTGCTTGGGAGGCAAAGATCAGGAAGATCTTAGTTTGAGGCCAGCCTGGACAAAAAGTTAAAAAGACTCCATCTCAACAAAAAAAGCTGGATGAGGTAGTGCACATTGGTCATCACAGCTTCATGGGAGGCAAAGGTAGGAGGATCATGGTCCAGGCTGACCCCAGGCCAAAAACACAGGATCCTGACTGAAAAATAACTAAAGCAAAAAGAGGCTTAAGTTGTAGAGTGCCTGCCTAGCAAGCTTGAGGTCCTGAGTTCAAACCCCAGTACTACCAAAAAGAAAGAAAAGAAAAGAAAATGAAGTCCATTTCCTTACCAGAGCCTGTATGACCCTACATATTCTGGCCCTAGATGCCTTTCTGAGTTTGCTTCTACCTTGCCCACTTCATTCTAGACACGCTAGTCTCACCACTCCCCAGACATGCCAAGCAGGTCCTGACTTGGGGCTTATATACCTACCGTCCTTTCTGCTTAGGATGTCCTTTTATCCAAATAAATTCATAGCTCCTTCCCTCTGCTGAAACATCATCTAATCAGAGTTAGCCTATCTTAATTAGGTAGGACTGCACACATGCTATCAAAATTCTGTCACTTCTGGTGTTTTTGTATTTGTTTTCTTTTTTGGCTGTGTCTTTACTATTGCCTGTCTCTTGTCTCTAGATTTTAAGGGGAGCAGTTTGTACCCATGCCTGAATCCCCAGTGTCTAGCACAGTACTGTTTGTTTGGTGAATGAGTGAACAGCATCTGTGAACTACTAGCATCTTTGGGCTTTGCAACAGTTGGCACACAAAAATGATTAAGACATGGTCCCTGCATTCACAGCCAGGTGGAGAAGAGAGACTTGTGGATACAAGTGTTACATGCTGTGATAAAGGAAAGTATAGGGTTTGTGGCATCCTAGAACATAGGCTGAGGTAAGGGAGCAGGTCACTAGGAGAGTCTTAGGAGTGCGCATGTATAATAGTCAGTTTTTCTGTCACCGTGACAAAATACCTGAGAAAAAGATTTATTTTGGCTCACAGTTTCAGAGGTTTCAGTCCATGATCATTTAGCTCCATGTTTCTGGGCATGAGATGTGGAAGAGCATGGCAGATAAAATTTGCTCACTGTATAACGGTCAGGAAGCAAGAAAGAGAAAGATAGGGTCTGGGGACAAGATATACCCTTCAGGGCTGAAGGCTTGGCTCAAGTGGTAGAGCACCTGCTTTGTAAGCATGAAGCCCTGAGTTCAAACTCCAGTCCCACAAAAAAAAATTATATATACATAAATACATTATATTTTATATATATATGTGTGTATGGATAGATAGATAGATAGTTATACACATATGTATATCCTTCATAGGCACACCCCCAGTGACACACTTTCTCCAACTAGGTCTCACCTCCTAATAGCCCATACAGGTATGAATTTATCAATGGATTAATCCATTAATAAAGTTAGAGCCTTTATGATCCACTTACCTCTCAACCAAGCCTTTTGGGGAGATACTTCATAACCACACCATAACAGCATGCCTCATCTGGGTCTTAAAGGATGGATACACGTTTGTCAGTTAAAGAATATTGCAGAGAGGAAACAAAATCTGCAAAGGCACATTGACATGTTTGAGCCTAGAGCACTACCGAGCCTGGTGCATGTGAGAGATTAAAGGGGGAGGTGTGAGGAATAGGCAGGGCCAGCCCTGGAAAGGCAGGCTCAAATATAATATTCTAGGGTTTAGACTTTAGCCTGGAATCTCAAGGAAGGTCGAATTGTACTTGATGATAGAGCCAGTATTTAAATTCAGTTCTCAGTGGCTTTTGAGTCTACATGCTCAGAGAAGTGCCTCACAGGTAGTACTCAATAAGTGGTGGGTGCTGCAGTGCTTGTTGCCATCATCCCAGTACTTCTTTCTAGGCCCTGTGGTGGGAAAAATTAAGTCCCCGGGAGGGACAGTAAAAAGCTAGCCCAAGGGCACAAGACCCAGTAGAATAGATCTATTGATCTGTAGGGAGGGATTGAGCTGGGCAGGGTAGTGTAAGCTCCATGCATGGAGGAAGTAAAGGTCCAGGCTTCAGATGCTTCTCCTAGGCAGCAGACAGGAACTGAGACAGGTTCCTTTGAAGTCCATTGTGGTCCTTTACAAATTCATATATATTTTGCATATTTGTAGTCTGCTCCAAGGAAGTACAGAGGGAATAATGTGTCCCCATAAGGGAAGACTCCAGGGAGGTTTCTGTGGTTGGCTGCCTTATCCAAGTAGGATCACTTTCAGGAAAAGAGAGAGAGAAGAGGCAGTGAGGGGACTAGTCCAGACAGTTGGAGTTTAGAAGTCCTCATATCCCAAAGTGAGGATTTCCCATGTGAACTAGTAGAAACCACAGTAGTTCCCTGGCCAAGCAGTGGCAGGGAAGAGCTATGCATTCTGATATTTAATGTGTAAGCACAGGTTCAAAAGAATAAACCTGAGGCAGAGAGACCAGTTGGAAGCTGTTGGAAATGCCTCCCAGCTTGTGACTTGAATCTAGGCTAGACAAGATACACCTAAGACACAGTTTTCAGGAGAGCATTTTATAGAGGCTAAGAGCAGGAGAAATCAAAGTCAGCATGGGGAAATGAGCCCTGCCTTTGGGAGCAGGTACTAACTTGGGTTTTCCGTACAGAGTTCAGGAATGGCCCACACAGTGTGTTTGTGTCCTACTCCAGGTGTTAGGGTACAGAGAAGGATGAGTAGATGGTGTAAACCAAAACTCACAATACTGATAGCAAACACTGACTTAGGCCTCATGCAGAATCCTACATGGAAAAGAGGGAGCAAACTAACACTGCTACCTAAGGAATGATGGAAGGTTTCATAGGGCAGACAGCTATGTACCCAGGCTTTATGGGTACCAGGATTTTGCCAGTCAGGGGCACATAGACCAGTCTTCCACACAGAAGGCACAGCATGACAGCAGTGGCATGGCTGAAAGTACAGCAGTGTTGCCCTATAATGGCAGGGAGCCCAGGTCACTGGAAGAGAGGAATGCTTGCTGGTAGATTGGAGGGTTGATCTCACACACACCTTGGAGTTGGTCTGTCTCAGGAAGAAAGCAGGTGTGGAACAGGTTAGGAGAGAAAACAGATGTGATAGTGAGGAGAGGAAGACCAAGAACCAGGAGGCCTGTGAAGGGTGGTGAAAAGCAGGTAGCAAAGCTACATAGTACCCAGGAATTCATTTGCCTAGCCATCTGTTCCTTCTGCCTGCACACCTAACCCAGTCCCATCTCACTGCCCTCAGGGTAAGAAGAGAGCCATGGTGGGAGGACCCTTCTGGTACCTGGTGTCCCTGAAGCCTGTGGGCTGAGTACCTACAGGGGGTCTGGAATCAGGTAGCCAGGAGGATTCTGATAGGTTAGCTGGGAAGCTTCATTAAAGATTGACGGGTGAAGCCCATTTGACGCTGGGACGCAGTATCTGTTACCACTGTGCCAGCCAGGCAGCTGAGGAAGAGAAGGTAAGTGGTAGGATGCAGAGGTACCTCATGGACTGTGCCGAGGAGCTCTGCCCACCATGGTCAGCAGGGAGTGGACCTTCCACTGCTTCTGCTTCTGCCACTGTGCCTGCACCTTGCTTTGCAGAGTGACCTGTAGGTGACAGAATGCCTCTCTCCCTCTCCCTCCCTCTCCGTCCTGCTCCTCTGGCCTCTCCTCGCACTCCCATCTGGTGGGGCCGTGGGTAGGGCGGGGGAAGGGGCTCAGGATCTTGGGAGAATGTCTCTCACTGCTGACAGCATGGTTTCCATTGGGTCCTTGCAGAAGTGGTGGGGTTGAGGCACCAGCTGCAACTGGTATCGGGAGGCCTGGGCAACTGCACAGCTCGCTGGAGGCACCAGTCACCTCAGGCAAGTTGCTCACCCTTTTGGAGCTAAGCCTCAGTTTCCCCACCTATAAAGTGGAGCTTGTAAGCCCTATCCTAAACTGTTGAGCAGGTTAATCACCAAAAGTGGTATGAAAATGCTTTGTAAGACATAAAGGCATGGCAGCTTGTTGTAGCTTATTCTGTTTGAGATTCATTTCAAGATTTATTTTATGTCCTTAAATGAGCTTATTAGGAAAGGAAAAAAAGACTTTACCAAGAAAACTCACCTGAGGAGGCAACTTGAGTGGGACCAAGCCTATGGGTTAGGGTGCTCCAGCCTGGGAGCCAGAAACTGAGTTCTTGCCTTGAGCTGCCCCCAATGTGGGTGTGACCTTAAGCAAACCACCACCTTGTCCCTGGACCTCAGAATCCCTCCATGCAAGGAGAAGGTGGGAGCCAGGGAAGAAGTGCTCCTCACTGGCACCCAGAGTGGCACCAGGTTTCAAGCATCATTGTCATAATGAGAAGAGGACCTTTCCTATCTGTCATATCATTTTTGGAGCATAATTACTAGGGCCTTTGCCCCATGTGGCTTGGGCATCTCCCCTTTCTGAAGTAGTCTCTACATTCGCAAAAGGTGCCCTTCTACTTGCAGGGCTTTCGCAGCCTCAATTCTCAGGTCTAGTCATATCTGTCAGTCAACAAGGAGCTAAGTTCTAACTGCCCAGCCCAGGACCAGGGCTCAGGAATGAGGATCTATTGCTGGAGTTCAAGGGGGCATCAAGTCAGCTAGTACTGGTAATCCGAATAAAAATGTAAAAGCCCCATGATTGGCCTAAATTTATATAGTAAGGACTAAGCAGAAAAAACTGGAAAATTCACACATGTTTCCTTTAAGGAGCAACTAAACCAACATTAAAATGCAGAGAGGGGCAGTCTCCAATAATGGGAGATAGAGGCACTATCTCCTTTGCTTTCTAAACACAGAGGTGAGGCTGTTTGTTTAGCCAAGACTGAACATGAGTATGCTATGAGGGGGACAGAGCCCTGGGCTGGGAAACATTTGTCCTGGGCATTGGTCCCAGCTCTGCCACCAATTCCTGTGTGGCTTTGGCCAGGTGACTATAAGGATAGTAGTCAAACCAGGACTTAAACTCTTCTGATCCCAAGCAGGCAGTTGCCTGCCTGGCAGTAGGAATAGTACCCAGGAGGAAGGGCCTTAAATACAAGAGGGGAGGCCATGCTGGGGGCCATGTCCCAGAAGGCTCCACCCAGTCTCCATCCAAAATGGAGAGACTGCCTGGAAAGAAGCAAAGGAGTTAGCCTTTTCTAAGGAGAGAGAGAGAAGAAGGGGAGGGAAACTCAGGAGAGCTTGGGACTTAGCCGAGCTCAGACCAGGTGGCTCTCGTTTGCTGGCCAGAAATTCCATCAAGCATCACTGAGCAGGTTCTGGATCCTTTGTCTCTGGCACCCCTGGGATCTCAGGTTCCATCTTTTCAGGAGGTCAGGGGATGCTTTTCCTATAGAGATAAGCTAGAAACTTAGCCTGCCCCTCTCTCCCAGAGGAGCTACTATGTCACAGCCTCTTCATTGTGGGGGTGAACAGACAGAAGGCCTTCCCTAGAAGCAGGTGTCAGCCTTGCCTCAGCTGCCTACCTTGGGCTTATATAAATTAACATGCAACACACTCAACAGGAGCACTATGATCTTGCAGGGGATGGAGTCACAGAGGAGTTGTCTTCCCTAGGGATTCTTGGGCATTTATTTATTCTCAAAGCTAGTGCATGTACACCTACATAATTTGGAAAATCAAAAAAAGAAAATCCCACAATCCCAAGATAGCCACTGTTAACATTTCGGTAAGTTTCCTTCTTTGTTCTTTGAGTTCTAGAGATTAGGAGCGGAATGATCCTTCTCACTTTATAGGAAACAGGCCCAGAGAGGGAAGGGACTTCCTACAGCACCTAGTGGCAGAACTCCAGCAAAGATCACTAGAAAGGGACCAGGCATGGTGGCTCAGGCCTATGATCCCAGCACTTGGGAAGCTGAGGCAACACCATATGAGTTTGAGGCCTACCTGGGCCACATAGTGAGGCCCTGTCTCAAAAAACAAACAAAAAAGATTACCTTGAAGGGGATTTCTGTTAACATAATAAGAGCACAGCCAGGGATAGGAAGGGGCCAGAAGGCTGGGATTAGGGCCAGTAGGAGGACCAGAAGGAAATAGAGCATAGTTCCCCACTGCCCCTCTGTGAGGCTGACAGCCCTGGAGGCAGCCCTGGCTAGATGGATGTCAGCCATTAGGATGATGGTATCCTGCATTGGAATCCTTATGTCAAAAACAGGTGCTATAAAAGCCCTTGGAAAAGGTGCAATAAAAGTAGTAAGTATGTTACCAAGCCAGGCCTGTTTACCTGCCATGCAATATGCCAATCACTGCAATGATGGGTTTTGAAAGAAAAAAAAAAAAGAAAGAATTTATTCAGAAGGTAGCCAAGTGTGGAGATGGAAGAGCAGGTCTCAAATATACCTCCCCAAGGATAGGACTTGAGGACATTTATAGGATATAAAAGCATGGTAACTTAAGATGTTGGGAAAGGGAAAGGTGGAATCATTGGCAGTATGTACATGCATAATCTTCATAACTCTTCATAGGACACATTTTTAGGAAATGGTGACACAACTGAGTGTGGTAGTGCACACCTGTGATTCCAGCATTCAGGAGGATCATGAGTTCAAGGCTGGGCTAAATAGCAAGACCATATCTCAAAGGAAGGGAAAATGATGGAGTTTTCAGTCCTCTGACATCAGAAGGTCACACATGATACTTGCATAGGCCAGTGAAAGGGTTGGTGGTTTCAACAAAAGTGGCCTTCAAGTCCCTGAAAAGTAACTGTGGCAACTATGATCATGAACCACATGTCAAAGGTGTTATGTACAACAAAGCCAGTAGGGCACTAATAATGTATTGCTCAGTTGCATGTCCTCTGAAATTAGTGATTTTTTAAAGTCAACTGAAAGTAACTAAAAAGCAAAAGAAGCTTGATGGTTTATTCAGGGTTTCCCTCAGTTTCAAGTGTAAGCTCACTCCACTTCAGAGCAGCCTCTAAAGGGCACATGGTGATCACTAATGTCCTTGCTTAGGTAGAAAGATAGGTGTTATCTGCCTAAAGCCCCAATGAGTACAAGCTCTGATGCTACCCTACCCAGTGCTCACCTCACTCTCTTAAGAGGGGCATGACCTCCTGGCTCCACTCCCTCCTCCAATCACACAGATTCTGCCGTAGGTCCTTCAGCTCTACCCCTCCAACCAGCCTCCTCGCCTCTCCTCACCATCACTCCTTTTCCAGTGGGTTCATGCCTAGGCCCCGGCCCCACTTCACTCTCTCCTCTTTGTTTATTTTCTCCAGTGGTCTGTACTTTTTGACCCAAAAAGATAAGAGGACCTCCCTCTGAGTCATCATCATGTTTGGGAGGAGTTTTTTGGTGGAACTTGGACCTCTGAGACAGCAAGAAGTAAGCTCATTCCCAAGAAGCATCATGGTTTAGTGGGACTTGTAGCTGACAAGCATGGATTCGAGTTTCAGCTTGGTACTCAGCCTCTGTGCCCTGGCAGCTCTTCATGTTTAGAGAAGAGGTCAGTCTGGAGACAGGTCTCAGTCTATCCCTTCTCCCCCAGCCCTCTGCCTGGCTTACTGCCAGGAGGTTTGCCTTGCTGCCTTGGGCCAAATTTGTAAGACACCAGTATGCACAGCTACTCTGCTTTTCCTGGTGTTTATCCACCTTAAGTTTCCCTTTCACTTTTTTATTTGTTTGTAATACAAATAAGCTCTTCGTATTGACTTTGGGAAAACTTGTCTAAGGTGAGGGAGAGAAGGATGAGACTTGTCTTAGTTGGTATCTCCCATGGATGGGCCAGGTTATCAGCTTCCAAATTTGACAAGCTTGGGACACTGGCCAGCATCATTAACTCCATGGCTTCAGGCAAATTCCCTCACTTCTCAGAGCCACCACTGTCCATGGGAAAGAGAAGTGCCTTTGGACAGCCCCTGAAGACCAGCTGGGACCAAGGCATGTAGTTACACAGACAGGTTCATTCTGACCCAGCAGAAAGGCCAACCAAAGTACTTTTTTTTTTTTTTCCATTGAAATTGACGTCATTGTCTCTCTACTTCCTTGTCCTTTTTTTTTTTTTTTTTTAATCACTCTTACATTTACTCACCTGTGTATGCATTGTTTGGGCCATTTGCCCCCGCCACGCCCCGCTTTAAAGTACTTTAAATAACTAACATTTCACAACACCAAGTGCCTTTTGTTTATGTAATTCATGTTTCCTTCTAGCAACTTTGTGAATAGTAATTCATATTTTGTTGGTATTAGTATCCCACTTTATAGATAAGGATGCAGGCAGATTGCTGAGGAGCACACAAATGTTGAGGAGAGCTCTGGCCAGGTCATCTCACTCCTACCACTAGGCCCCTCCTAGGAACAAGGCAGTTAAAATGTGATCCTCAGACAAGTTCACACCATTACAAATGACTTCAGATGTCAACACATAGCTGTATGCAGAACCAGAGCAAAGACTAGGTCAGCAGCCCTGTCTCTCCATCTGGGTCCCAAGACCTCTAGTCAGCACAAAGTACCTGGTGCTGGCAGGGAATAGTTAGAACTGTCCACTGATTGACCTTCTCTCTGAATAAGTGTGAATGTGAAAGATTCCTTCTTTCTTAGTTTTTGTGTTGCTCTAACAGAACACTTGAAACTAGGTAATTTATAACGAACAGAAATTTACTGGCTCTTTGTTCAGTAGTCTGGGAGTTCCAAAATCAGGGGTCTAGCATCTGGTGAGGAACTTTTGCAGAAGGGCAACAGAGTTATCAAGAGGGGGCTGAACTCACCCTTTTATGATGGCACCAGTTCTACCCATGAGAGCGGAGTCCTCATGGCCTTAACATCTCTTAACAGTCCCACTTCTTAATTCTGTTACAATGACAGTTGAATTTCAACAGAGTTTTCAATAGACATTCAAACCATAGCACCTTCTTAGTCTATATTTTCATCAAGGCCAGTTCAACCCAGCTCCTTCACTTGGGATCTTCCTCCAGGGTTAGTGATCATGAATTTCCTCAATGCTTCTAATTCAATCAGTAAAATTTACCAGTGTCCTATGTGAGTGAGACCCTGAACTGAGAGACGTGCTCTCTACCCTGGAGAAGGTCAGGGTCTGGCCTGGAAGAAAAGACAGCTCCCAGATAACTGATGTGAGTGAAGAAGCTGGGAGTTTCATGAGAGAGGCACATGGGTGTGTGAAAATGAGGAGAAGGGACTTGGCAGGCCTCATCGCAGAGGTGACTATGAGGTGGGCCTGGAAGCCTTGGCAGGAGAAGAAGGTGTCCCGGGTGGATTGTGTAGTCCCCAGAACACAAGGATGTGGGAAGCACCTTGGAGTCTGGCTAAGTGGGCAGGTACGAGAGTTCAACTGTGGCAGTATGGCCAGGAGAGAAGGGCTGCAGTGGGGCTGAAGCCAAGTCTAAAGATCCTTGTATCTTATTTAAGTGTACTTGAACCTGACTGCAAGGATTGGGTCTGTTTTCCAGAGGTCTTATGGACTGTAGTGTCCATGTAGAGGGCGAGAAGGAGAAAGGATCAGAGACAAAGTCTTATTAGTAGACTGGCATGGGTCCAGGAAAGAGACACTGAGGTATCCAGTGTGGATGGAGAGATGCTTCTGTGGGTAGCAGACACAGTACCAATAAGACTGCTAAGCTATGGAAGATGGAGCAGGAGGATAAGGGCTTCCTCCCCTCTCCCTTTCCCTCTCCCTCTCCATGGATCCTGCATGGTCCTATCTCAGCTCAGGTGAGAGTGGGAGTCATCCTCCACTTTGGCCTCTAATCACATCCCACAGGGAAGTCATCTGCACCAGCTCAGCACCAAAACAGTTGGGCATCTGATTACTAGCTACCTGAGAGCTTTCCTGTGTACAGCTGCTTCTGCCTAAGGAGCAGCACCTTCGATGAAGAGGCATCTAGAAGTGGGCTGTTCTCCAGGATTCCCAAGGAACCAGTGACCATTCTTCAGGAATGAGCCTCCTCCCTGACCTTTGTCTGAGACTCTGCCATGGGGCAGCTGGACCAATGGGTGAACAGGGCCAGGAGTCAGGAGACAGTCGAGAAGGTGGAGAGCCATATCCAAGCAAGTGCTATCTTTTCCTGCTATTCAGCTAAATTTGAAGTATACTTTAAGTGTAGTACTGGGTCTGGGAGGAGATGGGACTCCTGTTGGCCTTCCCCCACCCATGAGGAGCAGGTTGGCTGAAAGTGTTAGGAAGAAGTTCAGGCCAGCCAGCAGAATGAAGAAGCTAAAGCACATGACCACAGACAACTACTGTGTGGGCCACTGGTTGCCATCTGGTGTCCTGAAAGGGGACAGAAATAGTCATAATGACCAGACCAGGCCAGCAGACCCAGAGATCTTGCAGCAGCCAGGGGAGCCCTGGCACGCAAGGACTCAGTCCTAGGACAGGGTCCAAGTCTCAGACCAGGGTCTACACAGGTCTCCAGGACAGGGACTCAGCCCCCATGAAAAGGACAAAGTGCAGACTCAGAAGTGGACTCAGTTGTCTGAGCTAGAGCCCAAGGCCTGGGGCTGAGGTTGGGCAGGAGGCAGGAATTCCTTTTCACTGTGAGGACCATCCAAGGGCATCTGGAAGTTCTTCTGGTGGCATGTGAGTCTACCTCCTTCATTCTTCAAGGCAGTCTCAATCTGACACCACAGGAAGACTGAATTTAAGAAAGGGACATTTTGCAGGTACTTTGTGTCTTGCTCTGCCACTTGTATATAAGACCTTGTACAAGTCACCTACCTTTCTGGGACTAGTTTCTCAGCTGTTCCAAGTCCTCATGGGTGCTTTCCTAACAGTTTTGAGAGTTAGAACAGTTGTGAGAAATTGCAATGTAGATTAAATGGAGAAAAGTGCCTGGACATTGCTCTAGTAGGGTTCACATATTTTTTCTGTTTCCTGAGAATAAGAAGAGAAGGACCGCTAAGACCCTGGGCCTCTGGGAAGATGGAGGCAAGAAATTTCCCCCATGTTGTTGTTGGGATTGTAGCCTGCATGTTGCTCTTAGCTCATGCAAGGGTGGAAACAAAGCCACTTGCCCAGAGTTCCTCTCCCAGTCACTGTGACTCTGTGGTTCCTAAGAGACACCTGAGCTGGCAAAGATAAGGAACAACCAGCTCCTTCTCAGGTTGGGGCTGAAGCCTAGATTTCATTTTAAATGTGTCACAGGGTGCCCTGACACAGGCTCCCAAAACCAACCCTCCTGTGAACACAGTTTGACAGCGGGTCCTGAGCAAGTGTGATCTGGTAGGCTGTCTGGTAACCCAGAACAAAGGGAGGGATGGCAGGACCCTGCTCCTTCCCACCCTCAGCTCCAGACTCTTAATGTGAGTAGTAGGGGGCAGCAAAGCATGAGACTGAAGCATTCCCCCACCCACCCATTCAGACCTGAATTCTCCTAACTCTGGCTCTGACTCTTGCCAGCTGTAGGTGTCAGTCTTGTGCTCAAAAAGTGGAAAAAAAGCAGACCTATCTGATTTGACTATTCTATGTCCACTGGTGATTTTAGGACAGTTAAGGCGTTGTGGGGACAGTGGCAAATGAAGAGGGAGAAACAGCAAGTGTCGTTTGAAGGGAAAGAGATGGTAGAGCACCTGCCTATCTATCAAGCATGAGGTTCGAACCCTGAGTTCAAACCCCAGTACCACCACCAAAAAAAAACAAAAAAAAGTGTGAAGGGAAGGAGCAGAGTATCAACAGCTAAAAGTTTGGATCTTGTTCATGACTCAGAGGGAGGAGCCCCAAGAAGGAGCAAGAGAAGGGCTGATCAAGAGGCCAAGGTGGGGCCAGTTGTTGCACAGGTATGAGAGCCCACTGTTAAAGGAAAATTAGGGGTATCTCTTCTGTGGCTAGGAGGGGATGATAGTGAGGTGCAGTTCTGGTTATTTGCCAGGGTCTTTCTTCCCTCTGCTGACTGCTCCTCTCTGTGTTTCTCTGCCCCACAGGCCCCTCCACTCAGCGTCAGGTGCAGAATGGCCCCTCTCCTGAGGAGATGGACATCCAGAGAAGGTAACCCTGCCTCCCGCAGCAGTCACCCTGACAACTTCCCCAGTAGTTTCAGGTGCATCCTTCAGTGAGTCAGGACACTGTACAGCTCAGGCCAGCACTTTGTGGCACATTCTATGGACAGAGGCAACAAGCCAGACCAGAAAGGATGAGAGAGCTGATACAGGCAGCACCTCCTGAAAGTGGAGACCTTAGGATCCATGGGGATCCTAAGTATTTTACAGAGTACCTGGACCTTAGTTATGCAGTCCTTGTGATGCAGCTGAAGGTGAGCCATCATACTGATCAGCCATTTAATTTAACCTTTCCAAGTGCCTTAAGAGGTAGCTATGATGAGAAGGAAGTAGCCTGTGAGGGAGGCAGTTATGGGCTGTGGCTCAAGGGCTGTAGGATGGGAGTGATTCTACTCGTGACAGCAAGGATCACACAAGAAGTTTGCTGGCTCCTATGGAGCATCCTCTCCAACATCTTATTGCCAGGAAATACACCCAAACCCAGGTGTGCCATCTCTGTGCCTAGTGGTCTGCTTCTGACAGGCCACAGCTCAGGTCTGTGCAAACTTGTTGAGGGAGGCAAGGCCCAGCCCAGGCCTCTGGGACATGGCATACAGCTCTAGATATGTGAGCAGGTGCCAGTAGCTCCCTGGACAGGAGTCAGGAAGCTGGCACCTTCCCCCCACTAGTTGGCATGAGACTCCCCCCAAGATTTCCTCTTCCCGGGCCTCTCCCAGATGCCCTAGGGTGAACGATCCCTGAGTCTTCTGTCTTTGACATGGTATGTCATGACCCTAGACAAGCTATTGCTCTTGCCCTCAGTTTCCTCATTTCAAAATGATGCCACCCTTACTCTGCCTATCTTGAGCGTATAAGATACTATGGACGTACACTTCCTAGTGTGCTTGCTTGCTTCCTACTCAATTCACAGGTATTTATTGATCTGCAGACCTGACTTCTAGCCTCTCAGGACTATAGCCCTATGCAATTTAGGAAGGTGTTTGCTCACTGGGTCTCATTTTAATCCTTATCCTAACTCTTAGGGGTTGTTACTAGTATTACCTTTTCCCAGATGAACTAACTGAAGCTCAGAATAGAAATGGTCCACCACCAGTCAGCAGGGGGCTGGAGCAGAACAGGGCCAGCAGTCAAATCTGAATCAAGCTGCAGCTCCCTGCCAGGTCCCAGGATGCCTCCACCTAGAGGAGGGCAAGAAGGAGTGAGCCCCCAGTCAAGGGAAGCAAAAATACAGAGGAGATGGCTGCTACATTAGGTCATTCAGTTAAACATCCACAACACTGCCTTATCTTAACCCAAGGCCCAAGCCAAATTAAAGAGGAGATGGGCTGCAGAGAGCATGTCCTCAGACCAGAGCACCCCTTGGTGGTCATGCTGTGAGCCGTAGGAATCCACCACCAGAGGCAGCAACAAATCTCACTACCAGTCATTTCAGACTTTCAGATGGAAGAGACCCAGGAGAGAGAGTGACTTACCTGGGGCCACATAGTGAGTCAGCAACTCCAAGCACAGATAACCTTCTGTTTTCATGCAAACATTATCATAACTTCAGACCTAATTTATTGTTTTTTCAGTTCTAGGATGGAAACCAAGGCCTTGTGCATGCTAGGCAAGCACTCTACCACTGCACTGCATTCCCAGTCCAAGCCCTCTTGGTTCATGAGCTCTCTTCCTGGAGAGAGTCACATACTTATCCTCCACACAGCACTCACTGAACACTTGTCACATGCCACAGACACATGAGCTTGCTTTAGACCAAGGCTGCAGGTCCATAGCCGATAGACCCACACTGCCCCGACCCTTCCCCACCATGGCAGATACAACTTGCTTCCATCACCTCCCCCACTGAGCCAGAACTGGCCTCAGAGCACACAACTCTGTTCTTCAGTAGCACATATTTGGAGTTTGCTCCACCCTAGTTGCAACCTTGCTGCCACCCTAGATGATTCCATAAGGCCCCTCCTTTGTCACCATCTCAGTCACTGGATTCAGTGGGTGTGTTTGTGGGTCACTGTCCTACTCAACCGGCCTTTGGCGAGTACCCTGAGGTGCTCTGCAATAAGAAACTAGGATATTAGCTCCCACTGCTCTGCAGGATCAATTCCCCTCCAAAGGGGCCTCGCCTATGACGGCTCTGTTGTAGAGAGGATGAGGCACATGGCCTTTGTGTTCATTTCTCCTGAAAACCAACAGTACCTAAAACTTGTCCCAGGGAGCTCAGCCAGGTGCACTAAGAACAGGCATTCTCAAGACTGGATCTTTTGAGGCCACAGGCCCCTAAAGCCAGATGAGCAACCAACAGGGAAGAAGCTTGATCAGTGTCAGTGAGTGAAATCGAGCCAGCCAGAGGGTCACCAGATTTCGGTGCAGTCCTCCCTGCTCAATGTGCCAGAGCTCAGGAGACTGCTGACCCTCCCCTACTTTCGTAATTGAACCCAACGTGCCCCTCAACGTTACGTGGAGGCAGCCAGTGCAGTGGCTCCCAGGGAGTATGAAGAAACTGACTATGAAGCCTGGGCTTTCGGGCCCAGAGTGCATTGTTCTGGGTGCAGAGAGGTCAGGCCGCCTGCTGTGGTTGCTTTTCAGACAAGTGATGGAGCAACAGCAGCAGCACCGCCAAGAGTCTCTGGAGAGAAGAACCTCAGCCACAGGTGAGAGCCCTCCGAGGCTGCCTCCCATGCTCAGGCCAGGTGCAGCCCCTCTACTCAGATGAGATCCAGTGCTACAGCAGACCCTCTAAGGAGCTGCTAATCACATAAGTCTAGAGTGTGACCATCACTTAGGACAGAGAAGGGAACAAGAAAACTGGAACAGAGGTTTAGAGGGCTCACTCAATTTAGTCTTGTTCCTACCCACAAGCCTTCTAGACTTTCCATCACTCCTTTCCCAAGTGGACACACAGGGAGCACCTCCTGTCTATCAGGCACCATCCTGAGGGCTGGGAACACACCATGGACAAAGTCAGACAGCCCTGCTCCCTGGAAGTCCACTCTCCAACCAAGGAGACACATGAACCAATGCTTACCCTAACATGAAATGCACACTGTGGCAAAGCTAAGTGCAGGGTGCTCAGTCAGGACTGCCCAGAGCAGCTGCTTCCAAGATTCAGCCCTGAGTGCACTCCAAAGGAAGGGCATGTACCATTCATTGATAGGTATAGGACTTTCTCAATGCCAAGTGCTTTCAAATCCTGATCCTGTTTAGTTTGTCCAAATGCCTTCTGAAGTAAGCAGGTGAACATTTTCCTGTTTTGCTGATGAGAAAACTGAGCCCTACTAGTCTCTGAGTGCTGCACAGAGACTGATGACACCCTCTCACTTGTTGCTACACCTCTTTGCCACTACCCATGCCCACCACCCATTCTTGATGAGGTCTAGTTCTGTCATCATGTTAGCCCTTCCTATCACTTATGCTACATAGCTCTAGTGAAGCCTCAGTATACCCTGCACCTCCCTCCCATTCCCACTGTAGCACACTGGCCTCTCTTTTCTGATTCAGCATCCTTGACTCCTTCCTCACCCTTGCTTCCCCTTACCTAACGTGATACCTACTCTCCTGTCCAGTCCCAGCTCCATAAGCAGTCTTCCAAAGCTTTCAGCTGGGTGGAGACCCGCTTCAGGCATCATAGCACCATGTGCCTGTTCTTGGTAGCACTTGTCAGCTTGCCACAGTCACCATTCGTCAATAGCCTGTGTGATTTGGTTCTCCTAGTGCCTCACACAGTGCCTGGCACAGAGCAATATCAGGTGGAGGGCAGCTTAATGGCAGCATGGTGTGCCCAGCACCCAGCATTGCTCCCTCACCCATGTCCTCAGTCAGCCCTGGCACCCACAGTAACCTTTCACAGTCTCCAAGGATACCCACGGGCAGAAGTTGGAGACCAACTCCGGTCGAGGCCTAGGATGGTACTCAATATTTAGTCTAACAAAGAAAAAAAAGCATTTGTGCCACCAGAGAGCTTCCTCTCTGGGAAAAAGGAGCAAGAGAAAATTCACTAAGCTCAAGGAATGTTAAATACATATGTAATGGTATGGGTTCAGCCAGGCCTCAGGTGCTAAAGAGACCAGAACAGGCTATAACTGCAACAAGGCCAAGTTCATCCCATGGGAGCTTCCTGGAAGAGGCAAACCTTGGTCTTATCCTCATCCCTCTAAGGTACAGACTGCTGTCTGTCCTTCCTTCCAAGGACCTAAGATGAGACCAGTAGGCTAGGTGCCAGTTGGGTACTGGAGACTGACTGCTCCCTCACATTGCATTTCAGGACCCATCCTCCCACCGGGGCATCCCTCATCTACAGCCAGCGCCCCTCTCTCATGTAGTGGGCCTCCGCCCCCTCCCCCACCCCCGGTCCCACCTCCACCCGCAGGAGCCACCCCCCCTCCCCCGCCCCCTCTGCCAGCCGGAGGAGCCCAGGGAGCCAGCCATGACGAGAGCTCTGCATCAGGACTGGCTGCCGCCCTGGCTGGGGCCAAGCTGAGGAGAGTACAGCGGGTAAGAGTCCTGGGTGCCTCGGGTGGGCTAGTGCCTCACTCATCTGCAGAGCCTCTGCACCCTGCCCTCAGCTGCCATCTGGGAATGCCAGGCACAGGGCTGCCCCCAGACTAGCCGGTCCTCTGTCAGTTGTTATTAAAGAAGAAAACGGTGGGGCAGCTTTGTAAATTACCAGGCACTTTAGTTGCATAAACTTGCTATTGGTTCTCACATTAGCCTTCATAAGTGGGGCACACATACCTTCTTCTTTATAGATGAGGAAACTGAGGCACAGGGAGTTTAAACAGCTTATTCAAGTCATGCAGTTCATAAATTGCAATTTGGACTCAAACCCCAGATCTTCTGAGTCTTAAGTCCTTTACTTTTCCCACTAGTCCAAGCTGTCTCATGGAAGTCACTTCCACGTACTCACCTTTTCTTCCCCATCCCTTGCACATGTGCCCTGGTATGAGGCTGAGCGTGGCTGTGTTCATAAGAGTGCTTCTGATACAGATCACTGGCTTGAAGTTTGGATCCCTCCCACAGAATTGTGCCTCCTTCCTCTTTATGTCCCAGCTGACCTTGGCAAGGTCCTATGAGT
Source organism: Castor canadensis (assembly GCF_047511655.1). Lineage (NCBI taxonomy): Eukaryota > Metazoa > Chordata > Mammalia > Rodentia > Castoridae > Castor > Castor canadensis. The sequence continues at coordinate 10,129,876 of NC_133388.1, read as the reverse complement.
ATCTGTTATTTTTATGCCCCGAGCCATCCCTGTGCCTCTCCCAGGTTTTCTGATCTGTGGGGCTGGGAATGTTGAACTAGATGCCCCACTCCTTAGGTCTTGTAGCACTGTCATCATGGGATTCATACATGCGTCATTCATACATGCGTCTCCTGGGAGAGGGGCTGCTGCTCCTGCCACTGTTCCAGTCTGAGATATGCATCCTTTACCCTCAGCCAGAAGATGCATCTGGAGGCTCCAGTCCCAGCGGGACCTCAAAGTCTGATGCCAACCGCGCAAGCAGTGGGGGTGGTGGAGGAGGCCTCATGGAGGAGATGAACAAACTGCTGGCCAAAAGGTGGGTCTTGTGACTCCCCGGACTCAGAGTGACTGTCAAGAAGTAGTTGTCCCTCAGCATCACACAAAAAATCCTTTCTGGGCCCCAGAATCCTTTGTCACTGGGTTTAGCCAAACAGGTGAGACTGTTCCTTAAGTTTTCCCCTCTCAAGGAGTCAGTCTGAGATCTGAAGCCAGGAAGAGTTCTCTAAATTCTAAAGCTCTCTTCATTTTAGTTTGACAAGTATTTATTAAAGCCTTTGCCACATACCAACCCTTTCCTAAGCAGGGCTGCATCTGGCAGTTATTTCAGGGATACGTTCAGAGGACCCCGGAGGGAAAGAGGGACTGCCCTGCACATGGAATCTAGCAAAAATAAGAATGAGTCCCAGAGCTCTCTGGTGAATGTGGGAGGAAGGTGCCCACCCCTCAGGGCTCATTGTGGAGGATGCAGAGAAGGAATTGTAGAGTGTCAAGAGCCAAGAGGATGCCACTCCTGAGACATGGGAAGAGAATAATTGCTTCTGTCACGGTTGGCTCTGAGCCTGGTACCCAGTCACCCACTTCTGCAGCCACACCCAAGGCCATCAGCTTTGTTACTATGGCTCTTTTGTTCCCCAGCTGAAACCTGAGCAGGTGGAGAGATCATGCAGCTCTTTTTCAGAAGGGATGCAAAGCTTGGGTTTTATTTTAAGTGTGGCCTAACACCAAGAATGTGCTTACTAAGACAGTGGCACCAGAGGGGACAGAAGGAGGTCTTATATCAGATCATTCCCTGTCGTCTGAAAAAAGCCAGGTGCAGATAAGCAACGGCTGGGGCTCTGTTCCCTCAGTGCCCCATTTGCCTTCTCCCTCTCCTGGTCCTCCTGGATGCCTTCCAGTCAGGCCAACCTGAGGAGAATTCTTTGTGCCTGGGCCTCCACAGTGTTGTCCTAATTCATCTTATTAAATTCAGGAGGCTCTGTGAGGATAAAATGAGGAGACAGAGGCCCACAAGTATAGGCAACTGGTCTGGTGCTTCATGGCAGGGTCAGAGCCTGAGTTCTTCACACATATCAAGGACTGCCTGGAAGGCCACAAGTGTCAGGGAACAACAAGGTGATCCAAAGCACTGGCCTTTCCCAAACCGCCACTGGGCCCGGGCAGACATTAATCAACAAGACAGGAGACAGACTTAAGCAGCTTTCACATAACAGTAAGTCACATCTTGCAGGGGCTACTATGGCTACAAAAAGGCAGGTCCAGCTCCCTGAGGAAGAGACCCTGGAGGGCCTTACAAAGGAGGCTCCATAAGCACTCTGCCTAGAAGAATGTGGACTGAGGCTGGAAGAGAGTTCATACCCTGAAGGAAGAACAGTAGAGGAATGGTTGGTATTCAAGCACCTGGGAAGGCTGAGAAGCCCACTGTGTAAAGATTAGGGAGTTGGTGGGCCAGGGCTAAAGCTAGAAGAGAGCACCTAACTATACATAGCTGTGGCTTTTATCTCAGAATACTCAAATGAATAGGAATAGAATCTCATGAGAGTAGAAAATATTTTTAAAAAAGAAAATATTAGTGCCTCCCTTGAGTCCAGAGCTAAACACCTCCCTTGTGTATGAAGCCACTGTGTTACCAGCTTGTCCTACATGATATAGCCCAAACTGAAACAGTACTGCTGTCTGTGAGAACAGGAAAAGGCTAATGCTGCCAGGGCCAGTAAGACACCAAATTCTGGTGGGAGAGTTAAGACCCTGTGCTTTGCACAACCCAGCAAGGATCAGTCAAGTTGCTCTTTAAAATGCACCTTGATGACAAATACTGGTTGGAGTCAGCCATGAGGGTGACCTGACAGACATTTCTTTTAATGAAGGTCCTTGTAGATTTTGTCTTTGCCGCTTAGGGAGACAGTTATCATTGAAGTATAGAGGGAACATGAACATTTATGAGAGCTGGTGTGTTGCCCTTTCACAACGGTTTATCCCATTAAATCTCCACATGTGTAGAATGGCTTGGTCTGTGTTCTTTGTTTGGTTTTTCAGTGTGGGGGTAGAACCCAGAGCCTCACGCATGCTAAGCTGACCTTGCCACTGAGCCATATCCCTAGCACAGTCTGCTGTGTATTTTTAGGGGATGGCAAATGAGCTTCTGGGGAGAATAAGTTGTAAGGGGCAAAATGATAGGGTAAAGCACTAAGGAAACTGCTGTAGTCCACAATGGTGGCTGGCATTAGGGGCTGAAAGAAAAGATAAAAAGACAGACTGGAAATAAAGTTCAAGGTAGAATTGACTGGGATTGCTGTTACAAGAAGTTGATATAAAGGACAATTCCTGGATTTCTGGGCTGAATGACCAGGTGGGTAGACCCATCCTTCTGAGATGAGGAGGCTACTGTGTGAGCACTGCCACTGACCAGTGTCAGACAAACAGACCTTCACCATACCCCATGCCCACTTTGTTCTTGGTGAACTGCTCGCCTCATGTTATGAAAATCAAATGTTCTGGTGGCTTCACAGAGTTAAAACCCACAAGAGCAAACCTTTGGGAAATATTGAGGGTCTGTTTGTATAGATGAGGGAGGTAGCCAGATATAGGTGACCAGAAAGTGTGAGAAAGATTGTAAAGTATATGAAAAGAGAATGTATACCTGTGGGAATGCACGAGTTGAGTATAGGGCACCTCTGAAGCTCTTCTGGGCATTTTTAGGTTCTTGGTGGTGGTCCAGACTGGAAGGGTATACTGAGTTAACTGTGTTCCAAGACAGAGGGCTTTAGAGTGACAGAAGAAAGTGTCTTCTTCCTATGAGATTCTGGGGTCAGCTTGCCCCAGCTAGCCAGCCTGCAGCAGAAGCCTCCCACATTCCTGACCAGAGAGAGAGACAGATTGCAGGCAGAGAGGTGCCCAACTATCTCATGTGGCAACCCTTCCGTGTCCTGGAAGTATAGCTGTCTCTTGACCAAACCCTGGCCCTTGCAAGACTTGAGAAGGGTACACCCAGCTCCTCCACCCTTGGATGCTATGGCTATTGCCAACTGAGCTGAACAGAGATAGGGACATCCCAAACCTCTCCCTTCTACCTAGTCCAGTTTTGAGTCTAGGTCTTGGGTGAGCACAGAAGGCCTGAGAACTCACCTAGGTGTGGCTCCTGAGCAGCTGGGTACCTAGCCAAGTGGTCCCTCCACATAAACAGACAGCCCTCCCATAATACATCTGGGGACTGGGTGGGTCCTGCCTGGAGGCATTCCAGGGTCAGCGTGAAAATCTTAGGAAGCTGATTTGTGTCTTTTTTCTTTCCCCGTGTTTAGGAGAAAAGCAGCATCCCAAACAGACAAGCCTACTGACAGAAAGGAAGATGAAAGCCAAACGGTAGGCACCAGCCCCACCTGCCTACTCCCTTGGTCTTGCCTCCAATATAAGCAAATCTACCAGGAAGGCCTTTGGGACACCGGAGTATACATGGTTTGGACATATGCATGGTGTTACTTCACTGGCCGACTTAACAGGGGAGGGGCAGAAAGGCCTCTTGGGCACAGGTTCAGACAGACCTGATACCCTAAGCATTCTCTTGACCAGACCATACTCCACCATCAGAGCTGCAGCCCCACTGAGGAGATAGATGCAAGCAGAAAGGTCTTAGCCCCCCAGGAGTGCTGTGAGAGTATTGGGTGGAGGGTCCTGACAAATGCCAGGCCTGTGCTCAGTGTGGAGACAAGTAGTGAGCAAACATGGCCCTTCACAGGCTCATGTTTTGACAAAGGTGGACTGCTTAGCATGTAGCCAGCCATAATAAATGTTATTACTGTTGAATTGTTCACATTCATTTTTTGAGTACCAGTACAGATTCCTTGAAAGAATGTGGCAGACAGACATGGCAGATACATGCCATGTTTTGTGAACCCCATAGCACTATATTGCATGCCAGGGATCCAGAGATCCCTGAAATACAGCCTCTGCCCTTGAAGAATTCACAGTCTATTAGGAGAGGCAGAAGGAAAATGACCAACAGGGTTGTGGGAGTCCAGAATGAGGTCCTTGAATGCATTCCAGAAACCCCAGGAGACTCCATGTCCATGATGAGCCGGAGTTTGCAGGTGAGGCAGGAGTGGTGTGTACTGGCAAGGAGAGTGACAGCAGCATGGACAAAGGCACAGGATGGGTGGGGGTGGGAGCACCAGCCTAGGCCTAGGACTGGGGAAAGCTGGTGGAGGTGAGGCTTAACACAGGCACCCTGGCCTATGCCTGCCTCACGCAAGCTTCCCAGCATTGAGTGGGTTCAGCAGAGGGGTCACAAGGTCAGGTCTCATCTTTAGATACCTCATTTGGGAAGCAACACTGATGAACTTGTGTGCTGGCTGGGAATAGACAGTCTCACAGAACCACACCACAGTAAGAAATCTGGGAGATGAGACAGCACAAGTAGGGCCTGGACTGGGCAAGGTTCTGGGGGTCGGAAGGAAGCTCCACTGCTCCGCCTGCAGCCTCTCCCTTCTGCGCTGTCCTCAGATCTCTGTGAACTCACCACTGGAATTTGGGGGTTTCATTCTTTAATGATATGTATTTTCTTGCTAATTATAAAAGTAAAATGTATTTGTTGAGAACATTTGGGAAACAGGTTTGATAAGTGACCTTGAGGCAAAGGAATCCTGCCCTGGCCCAAGCAACCTTCCTGAGAGACTAATGGAAGAATTTTTTTCCCCCCATTTTAGGAAGATCCTAGCATCTCCCCATCCCCAGGGACCCGAACCACCAGCCAGCCACCTAACTCCTCAGGTAAGAGGGCACCTCAAGGTCTTAGAGCAGGACAGAAGGACTCAGGAGAAGTTCATGTGATCCAAGCACCTCACTTTACACATGTGCAGAGAGGGCCAGGCCTGCAAAAATCCCACTCCTGAGAGTACCCACACCTCCCCTAGGAACCCAAATGGGTTCAGCTGAGAAGAAGCACAGAAAATGCTTGAGCAAGCTAGACATGATGGTACCAGCTATTAGGCCAGCTCTCTTCCCCCAGGACCCTGCTCCCAACCAAGGGAAGCCCTTGCCTAATAGCACTGAGCCATGCTGAAGGCTACATCTATGGCTCAGGCGTGGGTGGGACTAGGGCTCTTAGAAGGAACATCTTTTTGTTTTGTTTTTTTTTTCCTGAGGTGCTGGGATTAAACCCAGAGCCTCACATATGTAGGCAAGTAAGCTACCACTTGGTCATACCCCTGCCCCAAAAGGAAAAATTTAATGTCAGAATTTGTAATGCCAGAACTTAATGACTGGCATTATAAAGATCACAATCAGTCTTGTTCTACTAGAAACACAGCCCTTGACCTTGCCCCAGTCCCACCAGTGAGCTGTGGTAGAGGGGATGTGATTAGGACAAGGCTATGAGGCTTAGCAGTAGGAAGAAGGGTGTTCAGTCATTCAACAAGTGCCTGTTTAGTGTCTCATTCTCATGCCAGACACTGATGAGGAAAAGGCAGAGGGGGCCAGGTCACCCCACCTGGGCAGACAGAGCTCGTGCCAGCTATTTGCATATCTCATAAGGTCATGGCCATATACCAGTATACATGTTGGCGTGTCCACCTCCCTTATGAGATGCATGCTTGTGTCCGCTCCTAAGACTCTGCCTGGGGTGTGATTTACAAAGATCCACAGATTCTTGACCAATGTCACTTCCCTTGTTTGCTTCGTGTAGCAGCCATTGAGTAGGTTAAGTGATTTCCCAGGCTAGGAGTTTGAGGCTTCCCATAATGAAGTTTTTGCTTGAGGCCACACATCTGGAGTTTGGCTGCAGGCCCAGTGCACATCCCACCAGGTGGCTTTGGGAAACCTGCCTCAGACTTGAGGTTGGTCTGCAGGCCTCCTCACTACCCCTAGGAATTTTGTCTTCTGCCTCTGTTCCTGCAAAGTCAGTGAATTCATTCAGTTCAACACATCTCTTGTAGAATAAATTGTAATCTAATTCAGATTGAGCATCCCTAATCCCAAAATCCAAAATGCTTCAAAATCTGAAAATTTTTTGCAAGTTTCAGATAAAGTGTATGCAAATACTTCAAAATTCGAAAAACCCTGAAATCTGAAACACTCCTAGTTTCAAACATTTCAGATAAGGGATACCTAGCCTGGACTACTTAACATAGAAAAGAGGAAACAGCTTCGAAGCCCAGGATAGCATGTGGGGAAGACTGATAGTCAATCAACAGCAACTGCAAATGAGATCCCAGAGGGCCTGGCTACCCCAGAAAAAGTGGGAACACAGACTGCAGTATGTGTCAGAGAGGTCTCCTGCCTGCCCACCCAGCACTGGAGTCACTGGTTCCCTACACCTGGACTGTGCTCTGTGGAGAGAGATCCAGCTGTAGTCAGAAGGCATAAAGTCTAGTCACAAATCAAGGGAATAGGAGCCTGAGTCCTGCAGTGGGGAAGATAGGGTGACTTCAGGACCATCACCCCTTAAGGGGTGCCCTGGGCCAAGGGCACTGACAATCAGGAGCCAGGTTGCAGCTCCACTCTAAGCAGACCTCCTCCTGGGGCTCTGCACCCTCACCCCAGGTGGGGTTCCTGTGGGGGTGTTTGGGGGCTGGGTTAGCCACCAGGTGCTCTGAGCTCTGCAACTCTTCATGAAATGAAATGAATTAACAGAGGCCAGTCGGAAGCCCTGGGAGCGGAGCAGCTCAGTGGAGAAGCCTGTGTCCTCGCTGCTATCCAGGTGAGCTGCACTGGGAAGGCCTGAGTGGTGACCTGGCGGGCTGAGGCTGGCTTTAGTGCACAGGTTCATGTGTCTGTTTCATTCCATTGCCGTAGAACCCCGTCTGTGGCAAAGAGCCCTGAAGCTAAGAGTCCCCTTCAGTCGCAGCCTCACTCTAGGTACCGAACAACCCTCCTGCTCACATGTCTCCCAGATCTAGGGTCTCTTCTGTCCTCTACCCTTCACTAACCCACCCCTCCAACCCTGTCTCATGTCCTGCCATTAACAGCTTGCTGTGGGAAGGGCGGTGTGCTCTCATCTGGGAAAGATGGTACTGGAGGGCCTTCATGGTCATTTAGGCCACTCCTTCTTCTCCTCCCTGAGAAGGAGAGGCAAGGTCCAGGAGGGGAGTGGCTGCCAGGCAGGGAGTGGAGCTGAGAGCAAAGGTGAGGTCGGTCAGCGCCTACCACACAGGGCAGTTGTGGGGACAGTTGCACCCCTCAGCCCAGCTAGTCCTGGGCCTGTTCAGCATCTCGCCTCTGCTGTCTGATCTCAGACCGCTTTGTCTGCTTGCAGCACATCCAGCCAGTCTCCCCATAGATACACTGACCATGTTTCTCAAACCAAAAGCATGTGGGACAATACAGTAGAACATTTAGAACTAAGCTTGCCCAAAAAGTCAGAGACAAACAGCCCCATAGTAACCAAAGGCCAAGGGTGACTGAATTATATTCAAGGTCTCCAAAATCCACCAAGAAATGTCTCCACTGCCCACCACAAATTGAAGGAAGCAGCTCTTGTCACAGTAGGTGGCATTGGAAACCAGTCTTTCAGAGTGAAGCCAGGTGTTTGTTTAACAGAATACTCGAGCCTGGCCTTGGAAGGCAAGACCATGATCAACGCTGGTGGTCAGCCAGGCTGTGTACTGGAGACTGCCCCTGTCCACAAGGAGCTCTGTTGTAAACCACATAGCTATGGTTCCTGAGGGGCTCTGGAAAAGACACAGACAGCTGCCATGTGGTGGGGGTAGAGAAAGGAGTTGGACAGACATGTAGATGAGGGGCAGGGGCTTGGGGTACAGCCTCTAAGCTGAGGAGATAGGATGTGCCAAGGCCCTGAACTGTAACCACCCAGCAAGTTCGAAGAACAAGCCAGTGTAATTGAAGAGGGGTGGGAAACAGGAAGGGTGGTTTTGAGGATTGGCTGGAGGTTGGCATTCGTATTCTGGATACAGGGTCCCCACGGAGAGCCTGAGCACAGGCCCAGCCAGGATGAGTGCTTGGAGAGGCTTCCCCTGGTTCTAAAGGGGAAGGCGACAGAGCAGGACAGAGCCAAGAGAGGCAGGGCCCAGCCTGAAGCAGAGCTGGCCTTGCCTACTAGTAGATTTAGATAGGCTGCCATGTTCTTGGCCCTCACTGGGCAGGAGTGTTGTCATGGTCATTCCCACTTGGAAGGAGGTCTCGTTCCAGCCCCGAGAAAGATTCAGGTGCGTAATGACAATCCCTGTCCTGCATACTGTGGCTTCTAAAGGCCATGCCTGCTTGTCATGGTGCAACCATCAGGTGCAGTGAGAGAGCTGAGGCCTGGACAGGTGGGACAGATGCCCTGCTAGCAGTTACTGCTGAAGCAGGTCCTGCAGCCCACAGCAAAGACCTGCAGGACTTCTGGCTGGGCGCATTTGCTCACCAGGACCCAGAACTCTGGACAGACCTGTTCAAGACCACACTTGGCATCTTTCTCGAGTTTTCTAGGAGGGTGCAGAGCACTTAATTTTTCATCTGTACTCTCCTAGCTGCCAAGAGCATTGGGCATTACTTTTACCAGCTGGAGCTAATCTGGGCTGTGATCCCTCAGCAGCCAAATTGGCTCTGCCAGGTGGATATTTGTATGCTACTGTTATACCGATTCTTCACCTGACTCGGGCCACATTCATTTTGCTGGAATCACAAGCTTCAACAGCCTTTATTTCCACATGATCCAAACCATGTGTCTGCCTTCAGCACCTCCATTGTTTTCTGAAAGACCCAATTAGATGAGTATTGTGCCAAGGTTTTCCAGGGAAGATGCCTGTTCAAGAGGCATGAAATTCAAGTCACTTGATCTTAGTTCAAAGTACAGCCCATGAAAACCGCCTCAAAAGAGCAAACCCACATACCAAGACAGGTCGAGGGGGTGAAGCACTAGCTACTTGCTTGGTTTGGGAGGGGAATGGCATCTCCAAGGCAGGGCTATATGCAGTAGCAAGATGTGCCTAGTGCCCCAAGTTGCTGGTTTTTGTCAAGCCTCAGTTTGGCCAGGAATGCAAGCGTCACGCCAAGGAGTAGATTATTACTACCAGCTCTCTCCAGGGAGGCAGTGAGAGCTCAGAATGCTGTCTGGAGCTGCTCTCTGCCTAAGGGCTCTCAAATCAGAAAACAGCTCCTGTTGGCCCCCATTGTCCTGACTCTTGGGCTGGGAAATGTGGTCGTGGTATCCATGGGGACTTCTGAGAACAGGGCACTCACTTCCCTGTCAAGTGACCTAAGAGTGGTCCTAAATCAAAATCATTAGAAAGACCAGAGGGGACAGGCAGTCCTCTGCCCCTGAGAAGGAGGTCTCTGGCACCCCAGGACTTCCCCAGATTGGGGTGCCTACAGGCCCTGCTACCCACCTTTCCACACCTGCCATTCCTCTCCCAGGGTGAAGCCTGCTGGGAGTGTGAACGATGTGGTCCTGGATGCCTTAGATTTGGACCGGATGAAACAGGTGAGTGTGTCCTTCCCTCAGGCCAGGAGCACCCAGCAGGCCAGCTCTGGTCAGTGGAGCCAGACAGTCCCAATGGGACCCACACTTGGATTGTACAAAGTCAGGCAGGGAGCCTACCAATGGAGGAAAGGGGATGCTTGAGCATATCATTTGTCCCCAACCCCACCATCACCAGAACAAAAGTGTACCTTCACATTTCTGCGCATCCCTGCAGCCTGCCTCTGGACCATGCCCATGGGTAGCCTCAGTCTTAGTAGAGTTGACCTTTGGGTCAAGGAGGTGCTGAGGGCTGCAGGGCTGGGTGAGGGTGAGGCCCCACTGCACACATGCCTCCTGAAACCAGTCCCTCCCCCATGGTTGTTCCTTCACCCTGAGGCTCTGCCCAGCAGGAGATCCTGGAGGAGGTGGTCCGTGAGCTCCACAAGGTGAAAGAGGAGATCATCGATGGTGAGTGGGGCCACACTGGGTAGGGACACTGCCCCGGGTTGTGCCAAATGGTAGAGGAGCCTGAGAAAACACAGGGCTGCCACCTGTAGCAAGGCAGGGGAGGCAGCACCAGGGTGGGACCTTGGCCATACAGCCTGGGGTTTGAGCCAAGGCCCATTGCTGTACCCAAGAGGGCTCAATCACTTCCCAGCAGAGCCCACACCACCCTCCCCAATCTCTGGCTGTGGAAACTGAGGCTCAGAAAAGCCAAGTGATTTTCCTAAGAATGCAACACCTCCCCGGTAGTGTGCCCTGAGCCTGAGTTTCCCCACACAACAGCTTCCTCAAGAAGGGACCACTGGGTATGGTCCCAAGTTTCTGCTCCTTACTTCATGATCTGTTCATTTCTGATCTGCCACCTCCTATCACTGGTGTTGGGTCTGTGATGGGGCTGCTGCCTTCTTGGGAGTACCTGAGCTCCTTTACAGCCTGTGTGTTCCTGAGCTGGGAAGCAGACATGGTACTCCCCCCAAAAGAGCCTCTAGCTCCAGAGAGTAGGGCTGTGTCCCATGTATCACATCCGTCCTTCCGGTCCCACCAGGGCCTTTGAGGGAGCTGGCTCAGATCTGCAGCCAGAGGAAAGGGAGGTTTGGGCAGGGCTAGCTCAGCAGGGGATACAGCAGCAAAGTGCAGCCCATGCCCATCCCCCACCAGGGAATGTAATCTCACACACTGCATCTGGCTCATCAGCAACAACCATGACGTAAAGGGGTGCAGGCTGACAGCAGACTTCCAGAGAGGAGAGGGTCTCCATGGGATCCTGCTGGGAGCTGGACACACACACACACACACCAGCGAGGCCACAACACTAAGTTCCTGTACACCCACACACAAGCGAGGCCACAACACTAAGTTCCTGTGTACACACACACACACACACAAGCGAGGCCACAACACTAAGTTCCTGTGTGTACACACACACACACACACACACACACACACACAAGCGAGGCCACAACACTAAGTTCCTGTGTGTACACACACACACACACACACAAGCGAGGCCACAACACTATGTTCCTGTCTGTCCAGTTGACCTAAATGCCTGGGCTGGGAGATACAGAGTTAGTGAATGAAAAGAGTGAGACAGTTGGAGCCACAAAGGCAGGCATTGAAACTAGCTATGAATTTAGGGTTATTTCTGTGTCCCTCCCCTCCCCACCCCAGCTGGTCCTCAAGGCCAGAAGCTGGGCCACCAACCAGTCTGTCTGAGGAAGCTATCTGGGAGAGGCAGGGCTATGGTGGAGCCACAGGTCCCCTGGCCCTAGTCACCACTTGCAGCTGTGGTGCAGGTACCTAGGAACCCACCTCACCGCCAGCTGGGAGCCCATAGGAGAGCATCTAAGCCCCCAAAAAAACCCTTTCTTGATAGTGTCCTATCCTTCAACCTTCCCCTGGCTGGGGACTCCAGCCCCAAGACGTCTGTTGGGGGACTGGAACTAGAGGGGTAGCCCCAGAGGCTTGGGGAGAGTGGGAGGCACTAAGCGGGAGGAGGAAACACCAAGATCTGGGGGAAAGACTAAGAGTAGAGTAGGCAGGAAAAGAAAGAAGAGTCTAAGGAGGGGTCAGGAGAGAAGGCCTTGCCTTTCCCCTGGAGAATAGAGTCAGGTCAGGAATCAGCAGGGACTCCTGCTACTGACACATAGTAAAGCCTGGCCTCCACTCTGGCAGGGGAGAGGCTCACAGGTTCTCCAGACAGACCTGGACACCTACCTGATTAGAACCTACAAAGCACAGGGGAGCCTGGTACACCCCTCCCCCCCACACACACACACATCCACAGCAGCTCTGAGACCACAGACAAACCCCCAGCCTCTCCAGATCCCACCAGCTACTCAGACAGGGAGGTGGTAGCAGGGATTGCGGGAGAAGTGGCTCACAGGGTTCTGCCAAAGCTGTCACATGAGTAGGCCTCTATAGCCTGTACTCCCGTGTGCAGTCTCTCTCAACCTGGGGCAAGGGTTCTTCCTAGAGCCCAAGCTGGGAAAAAGACACCAGGCATGGAGGGTCTGGTTCTTCACTGTGCCTGAGCATCCCTCTCCTGTCCTGCTCTCAGCCATCAGACAGGAGCTGAGTGGGATCAGTACCACATAAGGCGGCCACCAGTCACGGAGAACAGCGAGGAGCCCTGCAGCCCCAGGCCTCCAGCACAGCAGAGAGTACGCACTGAAGCTGGGACGTGCTTCATTTAAAAGTCCCAACCTGTGATAAAATATTAAATGAGGAAACAAAGTTCAACTCCTGGATTTTTTTTAGATTCTACCTGACACAGAACACCAGGTCTATTCTTTTTTTGTATTTTATATTTGCTTATTTAAGTGTACATTTCTTTTGGTTTATAGAGAAGACACCCCCGAATCACCTGCTTCATTAGAGGGTTTCAAGTTTTCTCCTAGGTGACGCTGTTAGCACCTTAGCTGGCAGTGAGCAGCCAGGCATGGCGTGCCTTTCCACGCCAAATGCACCTGTCCGAATGCAGCTCTGCCCCAGCAGTCATGGTGTTAACAGTCTGTCCACGCAGTGCGTGTTCTGTCCATACAGTAATAAACCGCTTACTGTCCACACATGGGCTCTGCCTCTATCTCACTTGCGCAGGCTCCTGGTTGCCATGGTGGGGACGCTGCACACCAGAGTAGGAAGGACTAGGAGCAAGATGAGTCTCTTCCCAAGACCCAGGAGGGTGAGCTGGGCAGCTCCATTGTCTTGTGACTGGACCTCAGGTCCTGCCCATAGGGAGCCCTAGGTCAGTGGACCCCAAGTATAGCATACTCCCTGGACCATCACAGACCCCATGAGCATTCTGACTGGCGGGGCTGCAGAGTGGACGTGTGCTTGTGGAAGAATTTGGTGCTAGAACTCTGGAAGATGGCAGGGAAATGAAGGCAGCCTTGCCCTCCACTCTATCCACACAGACTCCTGTATCCTCCATAGAGGACCCTAGACTGTGAAGGGCAGCCCCCAGGCCACCTAGGGGACAGACTCAACACTTGTTTCTCATCCTGGCCACGGGGAGGGCCTGACCCTTGGCTCCAGGACGGCTGTCCTTGTGACTAAGAGCTCCAGCCAATGGTGGCCTTAATACCCCTGTGAGCATTCTCAGGCTGTCCTGTGACCTCTCAGTGCCCACCGTGCATCAGCCACCTCAAGCCAGGGAGGAAGAGGTGAGGTACCAGGCTCTGGGCCTGGTCCGGCTGATTACAAGGGGTAACCACCATTCTCTGGCCCAGCCCTTGGCATACTTTATCTTGTTGGGTGTTCCCATTAACCCAAACAACAGGAATGGGATTGTTCTGCAACAGACTGCACACCCCTGAGGGCCACTTTGCTGTGACCCTCACCCTCCCCAGGTCCAAGAAGTCTGGGGCTCCTAGCCCTGCCCCACCCTCTTCCATGGCACCCTTCTCAGCACAATCCAATGAGAGTGATCCTCAGAGGAACTCTTGATCCCGGGGCTGGCCCATGGCACTGTCTTCAGGGAAGGGCACTGATGGACTCAAGGAGCTTGAGCCACAGCCCCAAGGGCAGGGGAGGCAGCTGCACTCTCGGGGGCCAGCCCATGTGCCACCTGCCCCAGCTTAAAGTCCTCCTGTCTCAGAAAGGAGCCCAAGGCTCCTCCCCACATCATCTGAGCTATGACACCATTCAGGGACACCAGTGCCTGGCACCACATGAGGCTACTCCCAGGCATGACGCAAGGGCTATAGCACCTCCTCCTTTAGGCCTTTCCTCTCCAGGGTCAGTAGACAGCCCTCCTGGCCCACTGCCACCTTTGGCCAGCCCTGTACCTCAACCCCAGTCCCAGGGGTGTGGTGGGAGCTACAAGGCTGATCCACTCCCACTCCTTCCTGACCTCACCCAACACCCTGCTGCTGCCTGCCTACTCTGAACACCAGGACCCACCCTGGTATCAACCAAAGGCTATCTCCCTAGGTCTCAGCTTTGCCATCAGTGCCCTTCAGACAGGACAGAGACACATGTCCCTACTTCATGTAGACACCAAGTCCGTTGCCAAGCCTGTCTCCTGAGCTGTAGTTCACCTGTGTAGCACCTATCTATTTAGCCATCCATCTGACCAGGGGACCTGTTGTCTTCAGGGTTAGTGGGGAAATAGAGTCTGAATCTCTATGGGATCAAGGATGCTCCTGCAGGATGGAGGGCCTGCAGTGGAGCAGGAATTACACAGGCCCAGGAGAGCTGGGGGCAGCTGGGAAGGGGTTCTGCAGAGTTCCACCAGCGTGGAAGGAGCCAGGGCTCCCCAGCTGCTACTGAGACTTCTCAGGCAGAGGGGCCTTCTGCTCTCCATGCCCCAGAAGGTCACCATCCACCATGGCAGAGCCATCCAGGAAGAGTGCCCAAGCAGCAGACAGTGCCCAAGCATTGGATGCCATCCTTCCCAAGGGCCTGAGTGAATGGGCACAACAAAGGATTGACTGGGAGGAGCAACACAAGCCTTGGACTCTACCTGCCTGGGTTTGGGGCCTGGTTCTCCGGGGACCCAGGGTTGGGCTAAGACCACCCCTTCAAAGCATAATGCACAGGCCCGTGAAGGTGAGTGTTGAATTTAGCCTGGGACATGAAAACACCGAAACAGCTCCATGGAGATCATGGGCACAGAGCACAGGTCACAGTCAGGTGGAACTAGGCCTCACTCCGTAAGGCCCAGAAAGGTTCAGGTGAGTCTGTGTGTGCAGATACGGCTGCTTCAGGCTGCCGCTTGTGTCCACTGTTAACTGGGCAGAGCTGCTGAGGGCAATTCCCAGGACTCAGCCTGCGGAGCAGCAGCCAGGGTGCAGGAACCAATGCAGCCAAACCAGTTCTAGGGCATGACAAAGGGGTAGGGGCTACAGCAGGGGGCAGGGCAGCAGGATAGGAGGCACCAGGGCTGACCCCTCTGGACTGAGGGCAGGCAGCCTCATAGGCGGTCCTCCGCCAGCTTGCACACCCGCTTCACCCTGGCGTAGGGTCCCATCGAGTCCTCAAACACAAAATCCCAGAGCACCTTCACCCATGAGTGGTGCTGCGGCAGGTGGTCGTAGTACTCAGGCGCAATCTTCCGCACCTGTGGAGAAGGGAGCTGGGATCAAGGGCTGCTCCTCGGCCAGTACTCTGCCGGGACTGCTGCACACCTATCATGAGCACATAAGTACGCAAACATTCACACATACAGTACACGAACATTCACACATGCATGCATGTGCACCGTCATCTCCTAGATAATGGCATCCAGCTGGGCCCACCTGGCCACCACTGCCCCTTAGGTTCCCTGAAGCTGCTGCTGGGGAGTGTGTGGGGGAGGGAGTACAGGCTCCAAGTGCCCTGCCACAACTAGACATGGAAGAGTTAAAAGCTCACTACACCCTAGAACCCACCAACTTGCTCATCCAGGAGACCAAGGGGGATGTGCACCCACTTGCAGAGTTCTGAGGCACAGCCCAGTCTGCACCCCACTGAGCCTCATCTCACAGCCTTGCCCCTCAACCCTCTCCATCACCTTTCTCCAACCTGCTAGCCTCTTGGTCTTGGCTCCCATTGGCCTCATACCCACACACTTCCTCTCTCCTAGCCTTTGTTCCTGCCTGCCTCCTCCAGGAAGTGCTCCTGCCTCAGCACCTGTAACTGGGCCACCACCAGCCACCCTGTACTCCTGTCAGGAATACCCTGTCTAATCTCCAGAACACTTAAAGGGCACAGGAACCCCACTTCACTGTTGAGGACAGCAGTCAGAGGTGGATGGCCTTTCTGCTCCAGCTAACAGCTGGCGCTCCTGATGGCTTCAGACTCTCGCTCTACACTGCACTTAAAGCACATCCACTTTTAGAGCCTCTGCCCTCTCCTCTGTCGAGTGGGGAGGTTTGGTGACATGAAGCCAGCACAGGGGCCTTGGCCCTGTTGACAGGAGAGGATGGTGGCCACACAGCCCAAACCAGCACAAACACATACGTACCTAGACAAGAATTCACACATACACACACACATGTACAAAGGTTCCCACATGCACACCCAGGAGCACACTCGGGGCCCCTGAACCACCTGCCCTCAGCTCCTCCCACCCCCTTGCTGGGTCATCTCAACTGTCTTAACAACCAGGTGCCATCCATATGCCAGGAGAGGCAGCCTGGCTGGGTCATGTCTGAGGGGCTCCTCCACTCCTTTTCTGCCCCTTTTCTCCTCTCTCAGTTACAAACTCCAGCTCTCAAGGCGACCCAAGGCAGAGATACATCTCAGCCATCCCGATAGCTCAAGCTAGACCTCTTAGGTTGCAAAGGCAAGGCTCACTCTGTCCTGACTGATCAGTTCTAGACCAGGAGAGGGCCCCTATCAAGTCATAGGGCTGTGACAAGAAATGAGCAGCGACAGGGGGTCAGGAAACAAGAAAGAGAGAATCTCATGCAATATCACTAATGCAGAAAGGGAAACAGGGACAGAGAGCAGGCAGCCTGCCCAAGGACACATAGCCAGAAACTGTCATTGCAGGGATCGTGCAGTGGCTCATTAAACCAAACACCCTAAAACCAGCGCTCTCAGACTCCACCTCCGTGACTGTCTCCTTATTCTCCAGCCCAGCCAGGCACTTGCGTGGGTCACTCCCATTGGGGCCACAAGTGACAGTGGCCATACCTTGAGCAGGGCAAAAAGGAAAAAGCAGCCTGGGCGCTGCCTAGGGCCCTTCCCATGGCTCCCAGCCTCTTCACACCCTCCATGCAGCTCTCAGCCACCCCGGCCCTGCCCACGCCGGGCACATACCAGGGGCAAGTTGCAGCCTGGGATACTGGGAAAGTCATGGTGCTCCATGTGGTAGCCTACGTTGAAGGTGATCCAGTTGAGGGGCCCATAGTAGGAGTAAGTCTCGTGGCCCTTCATGAACATGTAGTGTTCGGCCACAAAGTGGCCTGAGATGGGATGCAGGCCCAGGCCCAAGAAGGAGCTGGCCAGAAGGTAGGCCACAGGTTTGATTCCCCAGAGAGCATAGATGGTGGCATCGACTGCCAGCTGCACCAGGGCATTGAGCACCTCCATGCGGGTCATGGCTTTGGGGTTCACGCAGAGTGGCCTCAGTGAGTAGAACAAGGGCTGCAGCACCAGCCAGAGCACCTTGCGGGCCGGCGTGCAGAAGAGCCAGCCCTCGAAGCGCGAGGGTATGTCCACATCCAGGCCATCGCCGCCCAGATAGCGGTGGTGGTCCACGTGATACTTCTTGAAGGAGGAGGCGTAGGGCACACCCACAGGCAGATTGGCGAAGATGGCAAACCAGCGGTTGCGCATAGCGCAGCTTGTGCCAAAGGCGGTGTTGTGTGAGATGTCGTGGATGGCCAGTGTCAACGAGTGGTTCACGCAGCCGCCAAAGGCGTAGGCCCAGAACAAGAGCCAGCGCCATGAAAGTTCACGCGCCAGCCAGCAGGCTAGCAGCTGTACCAGCACCATCCCAGTCACTGTCCACTTGAGGTGTGGGTCCGGCCGCATCAGGGCCTTAAGGGCCGGGTACTTGGCTGCAGGAAAGACAAGGGGAGCCAAATGAGGTGGTGCTCACTGCTTGGGTCTCTTCCTGCCTTCCATCTGCCATCTTCCCTCTGTCCCTTCCTCCTTCTAAAACAGGCTAGTAATGGAAAAACAAAACAAAATGCCATGGGACTCAACCCTCCTCAACAAAGAGGGTTGAATCCATGCTGGGCTCTTCCTTGCTTCCCTCCAATGCTGTCCTTGGCCATCTCCTCCTTCTGGTCATTTTACTGGACAATGGCGCATGCCCAGTAAAGAGAACTCTGTCCTCAATCTGACCTCTCAGATAAAGCCCTCTATGCCCCCATGTTCTGTAACAGGACCTTGTCAATCACACGTTACCCTAGTCCCCTCTGCAAAGCCTTCCCAGATTTTTCTCACCGCTTGCACTTACAGCCTAGAAATTGTGCATTAGACAAAGATCAGCACTCCTGGGCCATCTGGCCAGGGCCCACCGCAGCCTCCTGGTATATCCTTCTGCTCACTTTCTTTTCTCTTTCAATAAAACCTTGCAGCTTCTTCGCAATCTGTGTCTCTGTCCAATTCTTTGTTTGTGTGATGCAGGGACCTGAAATCTTCTCAACCAGGGTTTTCTGGGTGGTCTTACCCAGAAACACTTCCACCCATCTTCAGTGACCAGGAAGTCATTCAGCTATTTTCCAGAACCATCCCACACCCTCAAGGGCCTCCAAGAGGGACAAGACTTGACCCACCTCCTGGGGACATCTGGGAGACTTTCCAGATTTTTTTTTTGGTGGGGGGGAGAATTGCCATCAGTGCAAATTAAAAGCCACTGTCACCACAAGACATAGAAACAATGACTTGATGCCAGAAACCAAAGCAGCCATAAAGCTCTGAGCTGCCTGGCCCTGACAGAGCCCTGCTGAACACACGTGCCCATGCTGTGCACAGCTGGAGCCTCAGAAACAGCCCAAGAGGTGACAGGGACTTGTTACCCCTAAACTCATCAAGCACCTGGGGTGGCCAGGGGTGAGGAACACAGACATCTATGCTTTATCTCAAGTGTTTCAGTCCCTAAAACAAACAAGACCAGCAGGAAATTTTAAAAAAAATGTTGAACGCCCTTCTCTTCAGTGGTGGATGTTTGTTTTGGTATCTTTTGTACTTTTTCGCATTTTGTTTTACAAACAATGCAAGGGGCAGTTGGCCAAGCTGGGGAGGGAGGGCCTTCCAAGCTAAGCAGAGCAGAACGGGGCAGCCACTGGTGCCTGGGTGGGGTTGGGTGGAACAGCTGTGCCTTCTAGAAGCTCCTCTGAGGAGGAGCTGGCAGGTTGGCACAAACCGTAGGTCTGCATCCAGGGGCAGGTCATCACAAATGCAGAGTGACAGGAACCCTGCCCCTGGCAAAAGGAAACAGACCAGAATGCAGTTTATCCGTATCATGGAACAGAATTCATTCTCTTAAAAAAAAACAGAGTCATGCGGCAGCCGGTGCCTGCAACAGCGCAGATGAACCTCAAAGATGGATGCTTGGTGAAAGGAGCCATTTACCAAAGGATGTGTCTAGTGTGATGCCACTTACCTAGGACTCCAGAGGAGACAGATTCAGGACAGCAAGAAAGTGGCTAAGAGGCCACCAGGGGGCTGGGAATGGGTTTCTGTTCAGAAGTAAAGTTTTACATACAGTAGCAATGGCTACACCACATTGTGACTGTTACTAATGTCGCCAGACTGCACACTTAAAAATAAAGTATTTTTATGTTTTATATGTTTCATCACAATAAAAACAAGTTACTCAGGAGGCAGAGGCAGGAAGATCCTTGATTCCAGGATTATGTGACCATCCTGAGCAGCATAGGGAGACGCCATCTCAAGAACAAGTTTTAAAACTCCCAGCTTCAGGGTATATGACCGAGGTTCCAAGGCCCTGAGGCTGAGCTCACTGTGAGGGTTCAGGAGTGGCCTTTGGTGGCAAGGCTAAGGGCAGGATGCCAAAGGCCACCAGCAGAGGCCCCAGTGGAGTAAAGGCATTTCTGAGACAGGCTGGTTTAGAGATAATGGTGATTGAACATCCGGTGATTAATTGGTGTTCATGTGGCACTGCCCACATTGCTTAATGGCGCCTAAGCACCTGGGTGAGCCAGGCTGGGGGAGTAGCCTCCAGCCAGGCCCCAAGCTGTCCCCTAGGCAGGCTGAGGATGACAGAAACACAGGGTCAAAGATGTCCATTCTCAAGATGGAGAGGATGATTTGGTACCTGCATTGAGCCAAATGGCAAGTCCCACAGATGTCCTCATCCTAGCCAAAAACCCGTGCCTGCCTTAGGTAAGAGGGCAGAGAGATTCAGACTGCGGGTGGCACCGAGGCTACGGCTACCAATCGGGGAGTCTGAGATGAGGAGCCTCCCTAGATCTTTACAGGACTGCTGGAGAGGAGGTGCCAAAGCTGTGGCATGAGACAGGCTGGTCCTGCCATGGCCGGAATGGACCCTAGAGCAAGGGACTGAGGGAAGAGCGCGGCCCCTCCAGAAGCTGGGAAAGACGAGAAAATGAATTCTCCCCTGGAGTCTCCAGAGGGGACACAGCCCTCCTGACACACTGACTTCAGCACAGTGAGAATGAGACACGTGTCAGGCTTTGACCTCCAGAATTGCAGGAAAATAAACAAGCTTCTACAGGAAGTGACACGGTCCATGGCCAGCGAACCTCCATAGCTGCCCCCTACCCAGTGCTTGGACAGAAGCCAGTCAGGCTCAGTCTGCCCTCCAAGTGCCCCACTGCCCACCAGCCCTGGCAGGTGGATGAGCCAGCATGGTATCCCCCCACTTTACTCCCCAAGCTTAGCAAGGGCATGACTCCAGGCAGGAGTGTCCAGAGGACACAGAGGCAGGCCACACACTAGCCTTCCACTCAAGAGAGAAAGATGGCCCTGCTGCCCACCAGGGAGGTGGATAGAGGTGGGATAAAAGTCACCCCAGCTTGTTCCTGCCCCAACAGGAGCCAAGGTCCACAGGGACACCTCAAAGGGAGTAACTCAGTGTTACCTGGACAGACAGGTGCTTCCAGTGGAGGCCTGGGGACCAAGGGTGGGGGATCCAAAGGCCATGACCATATGAGCAGGAGGGAAGAAAGAAATGTGGTTGTGATAGTCAAGGTGAGAAGGACAGCCAGCAGCCACGCCCCTCAGGAAGGTCCCAGACCCAGCACAGGACCAGGGAAATCACACGCAAAGGTCCTGTACCTGTGCACACCTGGATGTCAGGCTGGGCCAGTGAGCTCCACCAGCCTCCCTCTCACCCAGGGGTGGCCCCTGAGCACCAGCCTTGCCCTTCGGACTCCCCAGAGCAGAACAGCAGCCAGCCCCTCCTCTGCCCGCGTTCTCATGGGGACCCACCAGCTCAAGGCCACTGCTGCTACAGGGCAGGCAGATTCTACTTCCCTTTGGAAGGAGGCCAAGCCTTGGGACAAGAGGGTGAGGCTGGCCACACCTGCATCAGGTGAGCCCCAGGCAGGAGAGATCCAGAGCAGCAGGGTCCAGGCCCCAATCATAGATCCAGCTAGCACGTCCACGACACTCCGTCCCCCGAGAGACAAGAGCAGTGACAGAACCCAGCAGCCACAACCTTGGGCAGTAGACCTTGGTATCCCCATCTGATGAAGAGAAATAAAAGTCCTGCCTATGAGGTGGGATGTGGGGAATGAGGACACACTTGGATGTCCCCCCCTTGCCACCTTCAAGGAGCCCAGTGCCCGTCCTCATTTGCCTAGCAGTCCCCAAGGACTCAGCTTTCCCTAGAGCCCCGGTCAACACTCCTTCACCTCAGACGTCCTCCCAGGGCCCGCAAGAGGAGAGACAGACCATGTGCAAGGACACCCCTCCTGCTCCCTATGGCTACCTCTTCCACACCCACTCCACAGGGGGCCACAGTGCTACTGAAATCTTGGGGGCAGCCACTGGGCCCGCTCATCCAACAGGCACTTCCTTAAGTCCCCTCTCAGTGATATTGACAGTGTCCAGACTGGCAGGAGGCCTTGCTCTGGTAAGGTCCCCACAGGGCCTGCGGTGCCACAGCCCAGCCCTTCACCCAGGATGACGACAGGTTGGCTCATCCTGGCTCCTCCACTGACCATCCTGCCTCCCCATATGGGAAACGATAACATGTACACAGCCCTCGGAACTGTAGGGAGGCCAGGTAAGGGCCTGAGCCCAGAAGCAGATCTTGATAAGCACGAGCTGTCACTGGTGTTACAATATCAAGGTTTCTATCTGAGGCTACCATCTGAGAAGTGGGGCTGCTCTGGACCCACCTGGGGCCCAGCCCAACACCACCTGGGAACAGGGTCAAGCTGACCTGCCAGTCAATGAACAGTGGTCCTGAAGAGACGCAACCCTTCCTCACAGAAACCTCACGGAGAGTATTCACTGCTTTTAATGCAAGGGCTTGGAGGTCCCAGGGAGAGCAGCTCCCTGGGGATCATCCCAGGGAGACATTTGAGGACCATGGGTCATGCAGACCGCAGCATGGGAGAAGCCAGGCTGAGGTCACTTTGGGGGCCATTGGCAATTGGTAGGAAATGAAGGTGTGGCTTGAAGGTGTACAGGTGCTGGGGGTCAGTGAGGATCAGAGACAGGAATATAGGACAGGTACCCACTGAACTGGGCAACGCTGTGGGAGTCTCGGCAGGAGCCATTCTGGCCCAGCCCAAGGCAAGATGGCAGAAGGTTTGAGGCGGTAAGGGTGGATACAGCAGGAGTGGGCACAGAGTAAGGAGAATTGGCTGTTTGGTTGCATGGGACGGGGAAGGAGACTGGAATGACATGACAGAGAAGTCAAGGGGTCCTGGCCTGACAGCAGAGAGCCTCTTCAGGGCTCAAGGGAAGGGGGACACCAGTAGGTAGGTCTGGGGAAGGGAGTTCCTGGGCTTCATGGCCTGGGCTCCATCTCCTCTGGGCCCCAGGAGGAGTGAGAAGTCTGAAGATGAGGAAGGAACACTCTTGCTGCCACAGCCATCAGAAATCACAGGTCAGTATGGGCTGAGCTCTGCCCTGTTGTGGGCACCCTGCTAACCTCAAGTGTGACCCTGAATGTGCTGGCCTCTAGCCCAGATGGAGCTGCATGCATGCCTGGAGGGCTCTCTGCTCCACTGGGAGGCCTGGATCTCAGCCTGGACAGCCACCTGGAACCAAAGACAAACAGAGCATGCAAATGGTTTCCAGGCAGAGGCCCCAGGTGGGGCCAAAGGCAGCCAGGCAGCTTGCCATGAACAACAGCCATTGCCAGAAATTCACTTTGTCCAGGCAAGACACAGAAAGGACGCCTCAAAAGTCCAGGAAGGGCAATGGCATAAGACTTGAACTCAGGACTCCAGCTCCAGACCTGCACCATACCAAGCCAGGCCTTCAAGCCTTCTAACTCTGTCATCAAGTACCAGATACCAAACATCTGATGCACACTCATTCAAGCTTCACTACCCCACCCAGGAGGTGACCATATCCTCAGCAGGTGTGACAACACACTAATTTTCACTGGCCCCTCCAGAGAGGAGAAGAGGGTGCCGCTCTGCTACTGGAGCAAAGTACCCGGAGACTGCTGTGTGTCCCCAGGCAAACCCTTGTCCCTCTCTGAGCCTGCCCCCATCTCTAAGGTGTTGGCCCTGGCAGCCCCCTAGGCTAGGGGCACTTGGAGGGGGGGTCTTCCCTGAGCACATGGCCACTGGGGGGAAAGGGAGAAGGCAGCTGAAGTACAGAAGGCCTGGCTCCCACAGAGTGTCTGTTGGCACATGCCAGCAGACTCATTCATAAGGACATAGGCAAAGCAGGCTGGGCCTGTGGAAGGGAGGTCAGCCTGAGCCAATGACCCCAGCGCATGGAACAGTCTCATCACCTTTTTCTCCAATGGATACCTGGCTTTGCCCAGAATCCTCCTGACAAGTCAACTGTGCCACGGAGCATAGGGGCATATGGCAGAATCAGGCACTGGGCAAGGGGGCTAAAGCCCTTTGAACTCCATGGGCAGCAGAAGGGCCCAGTCCTCACATCACTCTCCCCGTCCCAGCTGCAGGCCACTCTCCCTGTCCCTAGAGACGGATGGTGATGAAGTCACTTCTCTGTCTCCTGCAGGGCTTCCACCAGTGAGCCATAGGCCTCTTATTACTTCCATTCTGGACTCTGCTAGCCCCCAGGACTAGCTGCCCCCCAAATAAGACTGGATTCTCCTACTACTTTCCCAGGGAGGCCAAGTGCCATTACAAGACAGTTATTTGCTGGCTACAGGGCAGTGACCCTATCTTTACCATCATCACCCAAGTGCTCCCAGCCACCTCTGCTGCTGACCTGCTTCCCACCTCCTGCCACCAAGCTGCTCAGTGCTGATGATGCCACCCGGTGGCCACAGCAGGAAGTGCTTAGATGAGCACCTTGGGGCTGCTTCCAGCCCTTGGCCTCCTGCAGCTGAGTGACTTGACCTCTGACCAGCCTCTTCTCACCAAGGCATGCAAAGCTCTCTTAATCCCCGCCTCCCCACATGACTTCCTCCAGCTCTCTCCCACCTGGGCTCTGAGCCAAAAGACAAGCCTAGCTCTGTCCAGTCCATGTGGGAGGCACTTTGGGGACCCAGTTTGGGACCTGAGTCAACACAGAAAATGTAAACAGTGGCCCAAAGTGCCTTGAGGATACTGCGTTTGCCTCCTCACCAGCCACTTGCTAAACCTGCTTTTCATCTCACTGAAAAATGGTGCTGAAGGTCCGTGAGGATCCCTGCTGATGGCAGAGATGGAAGGGCTCCAGTCTGGGGCCTAGGGAGCTGCAGTGTGAGACAGGCGCCTAGGGTGTCCCAGCTAGAGACTGCCAAGAGAGGGACACCCAACACTGAACTTGCCCCCTGGGAACTTTGGGGAGCTGGGAGAGAGGAATGACCTGAGGTTTTAAGGGCTCTCTCTGAGGGGATGGAAACATTCTAAAATCAGGTTACCTAACTTACTGAAACGCACCGGACTGTGCCCTTAAACCGAGTGGATTACATGGCATGTTAATTACACCACAATAAAGCTGTTAAAAATTAAAAAGGGAACAAGGAGTTAGGATCAGCCAGGTGCAGCCACACACCAGAATGGAGGCCAGAACAAATGAGACGAAGGGACCAGTGAGCTTTGACGGCAGGAAGTGACCCTCACCTGCCCAAGTCTGGCACTACTGGTGGGAGGGAAACCTGCCAGTGCTGGTTGGGAAGGGTCTGTTGTCCCAAGGTTTTGCTTGAGCCCTGAGGGGCCTGAGTAGGGGCACCAGGCATGGTGGAGGGCACCCCAGAGTTGAGTGAGGGAGTCAGACACCTGAAGCGCCACACACTGCAGAGCTACAACCAGGGACAAAGATAAAGGGTGCTGTGTCCTGAGGGGGGGCAAAGATAAGAAGCTTAAAGGGGGAGGGGCGGTTGCACATTTAGGCTGAGACAAAGGATGCACAGAAGGTCAGTAGATAGAGTCCAAGGAAACAGAGTTCTAGCGGAGGGGCTGGGGGTGCAGCTCAGTGGTACAGCATTTGCCTAGCATATGTGAGACCTGGAGTTCCATCCCCAGCAATGAAAAAATAAAGAATTCTAGCACAGAGAATAATGCTTAAAAACCAGGAAGTAGGAAGCTGGTGGGACCACCAATTGTGTAGAGCCAGGGCAAAAGCAAGACAAAGGGAAAGAGCCAGGGCCCTACTGGGGGCACCCGGTAGGCCAGAGGAGAGACCAGGTTTTAGCCAGGGGGTCCTCGGGCTCTGGCGGAGGAAGGCAGACAGGATAACAGTGCCAGGAGCAGCCCTCGAGGTCCCTGTCACCTGTGCTGCTGGACCCCTGCACAGCACAGTCTTTCCTGGACAGCTGTTCCTCTTACTCTGGTTGCCAGGCTGCCCAACACTGCTGCAGCCCACTGACCCCAGCATCCCCAGTCCCCTAGGGCAGTCCCACCCTGGGCAGGAGAGCAGGTAACCTCCTGGCTGGTAACAATGCCCACAAATTTCCCTTGTAGCTCCAGCCAGTTCTGCTCTGGGTTTTCCCCCGCCCTCCCACCAAGAGAGGAGTCGAATCCAGGCCTTTCCTAAGCAAACAATCCAACAATGCCCTAAGATCTACTTCCTGGTTTTCCTCTGATTTGAACTTTTTTTTTTTTGAACAGTGTGCACCCTGCTTTCATGACTTTTTTTTAAAAAAGCAAACAAAATTACAAAGCTATTTGTTTTCAAAGAAACAAACTCAACCCTGTTCCCCCATCTGGCTCTATGAGACCTTGGTCCTGCCAGCTCTGCTCATTCAATACAGGGAGTCTTGGCCCTGACCAGGGAGACATGGTTCTTAGTGGCTGCCATGGGACCCTATTTTCCCAGGATGCTGGTCCCCTTTGGAGGTGTCCCTGACTCAGGCAGGAGCTGGAGCTGGACTTTGGCCCCATTCATAGAGCACATGGAGCCAGCCCTTTGCAAGGACTTACTTCCTGGGACCTGATTCTGAGATTAGGATCTTAACTGAACATCTGTTGGCCTTGGGAGCTTGGCATGGAGAGCTGGGTGGGGTACGAGTTGGCCTCACCGCCCATCTGTGGCCTCTGTGCTGTGTGGCCCTGGAAAACTTGCTTCTACTACCTGATCCCACTCTGCTGCCTCTTCCAAAAGCACAGTGTAGTTATACATGGGGTTTCTGTGCTCAGAGAGTCTGCAGGCCCATCTGCAAGACAAGAGTGCTGCTGACATTCATTTCGTCCTGGGCTGACTCTTTTACCTTGCCTGATTGTCTGCTTCCTTCTCTGTGCACTGACTCACCACATCGCTCATGAGTGACACGTCACAGCCCCACAGTGAATCTTTAACCACTTCTCCAGAGACCACAGTTTGAGCGTTGGAGCCAGGGAGGGAAAACTCAGAGGAGGGGGACCCTCACCAATTAGGGGCTTCCTGGAGGAAGTGGAACTGAACCAAACAGGGCAAGACTGAGCACCAGAGTCAGGTGGAACAGGGAGGAAGCAAGGAAAGAGCAGGCACACATGCCTGGAAGGAAGAATGCTGGGTACATCCCAACTTCACTGCCCTGTGGCAGGAAGATATGGCATACCATGGAAGGGGGGCGCCCTGGAAAGCTGGCCCGCCCAAGCCTGGTCAGTGATGCCTCCTTCCCTCAATGTCTTCTGATATTTTCCATCAAGAAGCTTGAGTTGGTTCCAGGGCCCTTGGTTTCTCTTTTGAAAGAGATTCTTCTGCTGGGCGTGGGCCCCACACCTGTAATCCCAGCACTGAGAGATGGAGGCAGGAGAACCACCAGCTCAAGGCTAGTCTGAGCTACACAGAGAGTTCCAGGTGAGTCCCAGCTATATAGGAAGACCTTGTCTTCAAGAGAGAGAAGGGGGAGGAGAAGAAAAGAAAAGAAATTCTTCTGCATATACCAGAGTCCCTGGCACCTCACTGGGCACCCTCCAATCTATCCAAGCTCCGACCTCATTCTCACACCCCTCTGCCAGGCAGATGACTAGGCCCATTCTGAAGACTGGGAAATCGAGGTGCACCAGAGAGTCTGGATCCCTCCATGCCTGAGCTCCTGTATGCAGGGACTCTGGCAGCTATGTGTCTTTCAGCCTTCACCTGGGGCCAGCCATCCAATGAGAGTTCTATGAGGAGAAGCTGGGGGACAACCAGGGGAGAGACAGTCCCTGCTCCAGCCTTAGCCCTACCAGGGGCAGTGGCCAAGGTGCCTGGTGGGTGGGAGGGAGACCCAAGGTCCCTGCCTTCCCCCAGGAAGTTCACAGGTGTAAGGGAGGATGGGTTACAGCTCCTTTCAGAGAAGAAAACCACAGAAGTCACAAACCCAGCCCGAGCCTACAAGTGCAGCGAGGCCAGTCAGGTGAACCACATGTCTGAAAGATGGATGGATATTTCCATAGTTTGGGGACAGATCAGGGCGATACCAAAGAGAAAAACACTAAAGGAAAAGACCAATGGACCTAACTAAATTTAAAACATGTAGAAGCTTCTGTGAGAGCAAAAAACAAGCTATAAACAGGGAAGACACCTGTGACATTCGACAGACACAGGGTTAAAAACCTCCAATCCAAAGGGCTTTAACAAGCAAAAAACCCAACCCCAAATTAAAATGGGCAACTAAAATTTGGAATCAATCATCAAATAAATTGAAATTAAACTTAAGAGGAAAGAGTATCGTTTCGCCAATCTGATTGATGAAACATCAGAAAAACGCAAATTTGAGCCACGCCCGGCGTTGGCAAGAATGGAAACCCGGCTCAGCGCGGAGGCACCGCGGGCCGCAGCTGCGGGCTGTGGCGTCTAATGTTTGCAGGTGTGAGTCGGTCAACCCCGAATCCCGCGACACCTGTGTGCGGTGGGAAGCGGCCGCTGGCATGAACGAGGGGAAAGCCGCAGGATGGGGACCACGCAGGTGGCAAGGATCTCGCAGAGTACCAAAAGACAAAGAGGAGTGGCCACAGAGTATTAAGCTACCTGTGAGCACAGACAGGTTTCTTTGGTACAATCTTTGGGTCTTTGGGAATTCTGGCTCTTTTGGGGAGGTGGAGGGTTCCAACCGCCCTAAACTCCAGGATTCTTGGTGGGTTTGGCTGTGTCGCCCGCCGGCCGCGGGACCCAAGGAGATCTGCACACAGCAGGCGCCCACTGGTTGCCAGCGAGGAACCCGCGGCGTAGCGCTCCTCTCGCGTAGCACACACGCCGCGTCCCCGGGGGCCACCGCCGCACCCCGCGTCCCGGCAGTGGCTGTGCGACACCAGGCTCGGGTCCATCGGCCTCAGGAGTCCGAGGCAGAGACCCGAAAGGAGCTGCAGGCCGGGGCGGGGACGCTGAGGAAGGGAGCGGCACTCGGAGCCTCCCGGGAGACAGGACCAGGCCACCCGGCGGGCATCGGCTGGCGCACGCCCCGACTTTAGCCACGCCACGGGTGGCGCCCACCCGGGTGGGAGCCCGCGCCCCGCGCTCACCGAGCATCTCCTTGCGCCGCTGCGTGTGCGGCTGGTCGGTGTAGACCCACTCGAAGTCGGTACGACCCGCGCGGTTGCCCATGGTGCGGACTCTGTGGCCTGTCCGGAGCGCTCGCACCGGCTGACTGCTCACCTGTCGCCGCACCCGCGCCGCGCGTGGCTGGTTTGGGTCTCGGGGGCGGGGCCGCCCGAGGGGGCGGGGCCGGGGCGGGACCAGGTGCTCCCGATGGGCGGGGCCGCCCGAGGGGGCGGGGGAGGGGCGGGGCCAGGTGCTCCCGAGGGGCGGGGCCGCCTGTGGCCTCGCAGAGCCCTGGGCTCCTGGACCTGAGGCACGTCATGGTGGCCCGTAGAGCCTCGGTTGAGAAATGGGGCTGTGCGTGCACCCTGGCAGGACTCCGAGGGCCGCGCCGAGAGTCCCTGGATACTTCATTGCGTGGCGACGCCCGCTGCCACCCACAGGCCACGAGCCCGAGGTGCTCACTGTGGCATCACCGCCCAGCTTGCCCGGAACGAGTCGTCGGGCCTCGTCACTGAGCGCCAGTTTTCCCTGTGGCCCAGACCCCCTTGGCTTTTGGACCTCTGTGAATCTGGCAGCCTCTGCCCACGGAGGAGTGACGAGTAACCTCACCCAACTGTCGGGGGAGGAGGGGACGGGGAAGAGGAGGGATAAATGGATGCACCAAACAGAAGGAGCACAGAGATGCAGCGCTACCGCCCCTACTGGCCCCTTTCACCCCAAAACGCAGACCCCACCTTCATAGAACTTCAGGTCCCCCGAGAGACACAGGTAGAGAAGTAATTCAGGGTGATCTGTGCTGTGACACAAGACACGCCCCAGAGCAGCTAGGATCCAGTAGCGGGAACTTTTGCCCTGGGCCTTGTAGGATGAGTAGGAATTCAAAAACTTGAAAAAGAGAAGGCCTGGGCGGTACAGGGAACAGCTGATGCCAAGGCTCAGAGGCAAGGAAGAACCTGTGGTTGTGACATTCTGGAAATGATGAGGCAGGTTTTGGGGGTGGAGAATAGGGCTCCTCATCTTCACCTCCTCTGCTTCTCTGGAGCCTTAGAAAGTGGACTTGGTGGACCTAAAGACCAAGGCCTGGCTTCTGCTGGAACTGCCTGGCACTGCCTGGCACTGACAGGACAGGCACAGGTCTGGCACCTAGCTGTGGTGAGCTACCCGCCTGGAAATCCATGGCCCAGAGGCAAAGCACCCCTGGGCTGAGGCAGCCAGTGAGTGCCAGCCCCAAGCCAGGTGTGGGAAGGGGTAGGCACAAAAGCCAGCTTCCCCATCTGCCAGGGAGACGCTCAGAACCGGGTGCTGTCAACCACTGCAGCACACTGCCCGAGTCTGTAGGCCTCACACCTCCAGAGACAGGAAGCTCGCTGCCCTAGTCCCAACCAGAAGGGTCCTCAGAAGCCACTCTACCAGCTGCCACTTTACAGCTGGGGAAACTGAGGCCCAGAGACAAGGGCCTTGACTGAGGCACACAGGTCTAAGTCCCAAAACTGGAACAGGACCCTGGCCCTCACCTTTGGCGTTCCCCGAACGTTGAGCTCCATAAGCGGCCATCTTGACACTGGTATCTGGGTCCCAGCTTACCTTCTGGCACAGCACCATGCCTGCCAGCTCCCTCTGCCCCAGGATGAGGGTTCAGAAAGCCACCACTGTTACCTATCACTTCTCTGGAGGACACCAACCCCATACTCTCATTTCACGGGTGAGGAAACAGACACGAAGACAAATGAGGCAAAGTATATGAGAGTGGGTTATAAGTTCAGGATGCAGAACTCCCAATCTCCTGTCCTTGCCAAGTAACCTGCAAGTCCCTGAGGTCAACTGGAACCATAGAAACTCAGTGCCACCATGGGGGAACTTGCCCCAACCTGTACTGGGTCCTAGGAACAAACGAAAAGACATACCTTTGTAATGTGCTGTCTGAAATGGGATCCTGCAACAGAAAAATGCCACTGGATAAAAACCAAGGCAATCAAATAAATGAATGGATATTTGTTCATTAATTGTAACAAATGCAGCCTGGCACAGTGGTATGTGCCTGTAATTCAGGCGTTCAGGAAGCTAAGACAGGAGAATCAAGAGTTCCATGACAGCCTCAGTTATGTAGCAAAACCCTGTCTTAAAATGAAAAAAAAAAAAAAAAAGCCAGGTGCTGGTGGCTCACGTCTGTAATCCCAGCTACTCAGAAGGCAGTGATCAAGAGGATGGTGGTTCAAAGCCAGCCTGGTCAAATAGTTCACGAGATGCTATCTTGAAAAACCCATCACAAAAAAGGCTGGTGGAGTGGTTCAAGATGTAAAAGCAACTACTTAGCAAGTGTGCGACCCTGAGTTCAAAAACCCTGGTACTACAAAAAAAGGGAAAAAAAATGTGACAAATGTACCATAATATCATAAGACATTAAAATAAAGGCAACGGAGTTTAGGACATATGTTGAACTTTATATGCTGTTTTCATAATTTTTCTGTAAATCTAAAACTTCTTTAAAATAAAACTTATTTTTAAATTATTTATAAGTAAAGCTTTGGTTGTTTTGAATATATATGTGTATCTGCCATTGTATAGTGCCTAATGACATTTGGTCAATGACAGACTGCATATGGGGCAGTGGTCCTATAGGATCAGAACAGGGTTCCTATGGCTGAGCGAGATCACAGCACAGTTGTGGTGATACTGATGCAACGGACCTACCAGTCATACAAAAGCACTGACTGTACAGTTATATTGATGCTAAAAATACTATTTTATACAATACAGCATTTATACTATGCTGTAGTTTTTAAGTGTTATTTTCCACTGTGTTCCTTCTACTTATAAAAAAATTTTACTGGGGTGTAGCTCAGTGGTAGGGTACTTGCCTGGCATGCTTGAGACCCTAGACTCGAGCACTGCAAGAAAACCACGTCTGGTGACTGCCGAGGCTCTGGATGACCTCTTCTCTTTGCCTTATCTCATGGTGCTCAGTTTTTTTTTTTAACTTTATTAGGATATATTGGTTATAATGGGGGCAATTCCAACTAGACTTATAGTGTACATTATTTACATTGCCCCGTCTTTCCCCCTCGCCCCCCGCCTGCCCCACTTAAAGCAATTGCAAGAGGTTTCTTTGTTCTGTTTCATGTAAGTATATGAAGTCCATCCACCATATACCCTCACCTTAATCTCCTTCATTCCCCCTCCCCCTCCCACTTATACCCCCTCACACACACTGTACCCATTTTACAGTCCTCTATTTCATTATCAATATTTAAGTTCAAAAGGGTCTCTCAATGTACCCCTCTGTGAGTGTACTTTACTTTGGTCGTTCAGCCCCTTCCATTTCTCTCCCTTACCCCTTTACCTCCTGCCCCCATTATTCAACAGCTTTCAATATGTTAGCGTGTTCAGTTTTGCCCATTATGGGCCTAGGAGCTTCAGGCTGCACCATCTATGTTTGTGTGCGTGCCCTCTCCCATGTTTTCACAATGACTAAATCACCTAACCACCTGTCCCTGTTGTTAGGTGACACATGACTGTATACATATTGTAAGTCCCTGACAGGTTGACAAACAGGGATTCTTGTAGCCTGGAAACAGACAGGAAGTCCACTATGACCAGTCACTCTCCATTGAGTCCTTCCACACCCCCATGGCCCCTGGCCTGGGCTGGACCCGCTGGCTCCGAGGAGGAACCTGACTGTGGCCCTCTCTGTCATAGTACCTGGCGTCTGGTGTCAGCAGCTGCTGGGAGGTGGTCTCAGATGCAGTGTCTGCTCCCATAGCAAAAGGTTGAGTCCTGCCCTTCACTCACTCCCTCACTGGCAGAAGACAGACCAGAATACACTCCAGATAGCCTTTC
Organism: Castor canadensis; assembly: GCF_047511655.1. Lineage (NCBI taxonomy): Eukaryota > Metazoa > Chordata > Mammalia > Rodentia > Castoridae > Castor > Castor canadensis. The sequence goes on along the minus strand of NC_133388.1, from coordinate 10,097,388 downwards.
CTGCCCTCCCAAGTCAGCAAACAGCAGCCAGACAGCCAGGATGGAGTGTGGGCAAACACAGAAGTCACCCCACCAAATAAAGGCAGCCAGTCCAGGCAGTAGCATAGAGGATCATTTTCCTGGAAGACAGTGTGGGAGAAAGCAGAATCACATGGAGGGAGGACTAATATGTCCCAAGAGACAAAGGACTGAGTATGGGGGTGTGGCTCAGTGGTGGAGCACTTGCCCAATGTGCTCAAGGTCCTGGATCCCACCCCCAGCACCAAAAAAATAAATACATAAATAAAAGCAACAACCTTCTATTGAAAAGGAACCCATGAGAGAAGAGATCAGGGGCAGCTTCAGAACGTCAACATTGGTCTAACAAGATCTCTGGAACAGACAGAGAGAACAGAGGAGAGGCATCATGTACCCCTGCACTGTCTTGTTTTCCTAGTGGAAGTCATCTCACTGTCATTCTAGTTATAATCAGCTATATGTAATTACGGCTATCCCTATCTGAAATAAACTAGTGTAGCATGTATTTATTTATAATCATGCATTGCCTAACCATGGGGGCAGACTCTGAGAAATGCATCCTTGGACAGTTTCCTCGTTGTGTGCACATCATAGCGTGTACTCACACAAGCCTGGATGATATGGGACAGTCCCTGCAGGTGGCCTCCTGATGCAATCATGAGATGCCTTAAACATGAGATGTACTTGAAGTGGCTTCCAGGATAATGTCATTACTGTTTCACAGTAAACTTTGTTACATGGTTAATGATCCAATGTGCACTTTGCATAAGTGTATTTTATACTTCAGTATAACGAGCGACACAACAGTTTTGCTCACGATCATGGGTGTCTTGCCTTTTCCTGCAACATTACAACAGCTGCGTTCTCAGCTTCATGATTTTATGGGACCACCTTCATAGATGTGGGTCTGTCTGTGACTAAAATGTCATTATATGGTGTGTGACTGTGTTTGCTGACCGTGGGTCCCCTCCCCTAGACGGATCAACCCTGCTAGCTCTAATACCTAGAACAATTTCTGGCAAAGAAGATACTCTTAATGATAGTTTGCTAATAAAAGAATGAATGAGTCATGTTGAGTGAGTAGTAGAGAAGGATTTCTCAAAACAGAAGTGTCTTCAGATGGAAAAATCTCAAGGGTGTCAACAACACGAAAACATGTTTGCACCACTTTGAAAACTCTTCAGCAAAATATCCATCTTATCTAGGAATTTCACTCCTGGGTCTATACCCAAGAGAAATGAACACATAGACACTGAAAGACATGGGTAACGGAGGCTGGGAAGAGCCAAAGCTGAGATAAAGCCAATGTCTGGCTGCAGGAACGTGGGTGGACAGCTGGCGGTCTTTCCATGTGTAGCAATAAAAACAATTGATGGCAGACACAGCAATGAGTGCCTGTGGTTCCAACTACTGGAGAGGCTCAGACAGGAGGATCACTTGAACCCAGGAGTTCAGGGCCTGCCTGGGCAACGTACAACGTAGTGAGACTCTTGTCAAGAAAACCAAAACCAAACCAAAACAAAAAAAAAAAAACCCAGAGTGGAGGCATGGCTCAAGGGGTAGAGCACCTGCTTTGCAAGTACAAAGCCTTGAGTTCAAAGCCCAATCCCACAAAAAAAAAAAAAAAAAAATGAATTCAGGCCAGGCACTGGTGGCTTACAACTGTAATCCTAGCTATTTGGGAGGCTAAAATCCGGAAGATCCAGGTCTGAAACCAGTCCAGGCAAATAGTTCAAGAGACCCCATTTCCAAAATGACCAGAGCAAAACCAAACTGGATGTGTGGCTCAAGTGGTAAGAGCACCTGCTTTGCAAGCATGAAGCCCTAAGTTAAAAACCCCAGTCCCATTAAAAACAACAAACCCCAAATAAAATAACAAAAGTCTTAATTACTCCTACCCACACCAGCATGGTGTATTAATTGTGTTCTATTACTCTCTGTACTTCTGATGCTTTCACATCTCAGAGCTAAGCAAATTCTTTTCAGCTGCAAATTAACCAATACAGAGCCTACACCCTACCACCTCCTCCACCAGCATCTCACACTCAGGGCCAATATCCTGTGCCCTAATCATGCCAGAACCCCCACCCTCTATGTTTCAGAAACCCCAGGAAATGCTCCTGCTGGGGTTTTTGCCTCAAATCCTCTACCTGCCTCGGCCCTCTAGCCACCTGGTGCTTCCATCTGTGGCCTTTGATGTGGTGAGCCCTCCTCCTAGGAACTGGGCTGTGTACTACTTTTGTACCCACATGGCTCTCCTTGACCTCCTGGCCTCCTTGCAGCTGAGAGTAACAATTCTCATTGAATATGATTGTTTCAGTGCAATCCCAGCAGGAGCAGAGTGGTTTGGCCTCAGGCTGGAATGACAGGCAGTTCAACTGCTCTTGGCTCTGGGAAGGCACTGCAACCCTGCTCCAGCTGCTGTTGGCACACTCGCTAGCCCCACTCCCTCTCGGAGCCAAAAGCCATGTCTTCATCTGAGCGATTGCTGATCTAGGCTCCGGGGTGAGTCACTACATTTACAAAGGCTCCTGGGAGGGGAAGAAGGTGTACGACCCCTTCCCAAGTGTGGTGAGCCACCCCCCATCAGAGACCAGGTAGCATCACTTGCAGTAGGCAAACCAAGTCACTATCTCCACCATTTCCCTGGTTTCCACCCTGCCTCATGTCATGGAGGGAAGAGAGTTCTTCACCCTTTGGACAGCAGGGCAAGAGCTCCACCAGCCAGGGCCTGTAGCCCCAGACCCAGTGGAGTCTGAAGCAACACACTGTAGGGTCAGAGGCACAGGTCCAAGGAAAGAGGAAAGGGGGTGAGGACAGTTCATCTGTGTTGGGGTGGACAGTAAGGGTAGCCATGTTAGGACCAGACTCCCTCCCCCCAGCAGGTAGGTTACTCGGAACTCCCCACCCAACCACAAAGACTGACAAAGAAAAGGTTGTTAACATTTATCTCCAGGTGGGCGCCAAGGACAGTTGAGCAAGTTGTGCCCTAACCACAACTTATCTTGTTCAGTTGCCCAGCAACAGCCTTTTTTTTTTTTTTTTTACTTAGCACCTTGCGAGTATTTATTTTTTTTTTTTCATTTTTCTTTTATTATTCATATGTGCATACAAGGATTGGTTCATTTCTCCCCCCTGCCCCCACCCCCTCCCTTACCACCCACTCCACCCCCTCCCTCTCCCCCCCCCCAATACCCAGCAGAAACTATTTTGCCCTTATTTCTAACCTTGTTGTAGAGAGAGTATAAGCAATAATAGGAAGGAACAAGGGTTTTTGCTGGTTGAGATAAGGATAGCTATACAGGGCATTGACTCACATTGATTTCCTGTGCGTGGGTGTTACCTTCTAGGTTAATTCTTTTTGATCTAACCTTTTCTTTAGTACCTGTTCCCCTTCTCCTATTGGCCTCAGTTGCTTTGAGGTATCTGCTTTAGTTTCTCTCCGTTAAGGGCAACAAATGCTAGCTAGTTTTTTAGGTGTCTTACCTATCCTCATCCCTCCCTTGTGTGCTCTCGCTTTTATCTTGTGCTCAGAGTCCAATCCCATTGTTGTGTTTGCCCTTGATCTAATGTCCACATATGAGGGAGAACATACAATTTTTGGTCTTTTGGGCCAGGCTAACCTCACTCAGAATGATGTTCTCCAATTCCATCCATTTACCAGCGAATGATAACATTTCGTTCTTCTTCATGGCTGCATAAAATTCCATTGTGTATAGATACCACATTTTCTTAATCCATTTGTCAGTGGTGGGACATCTTGGCCAGCAACAGGCTTCTTAATGACCCACAAGAAAATGTTCCTATCCCATTGACCTTCCTGGTACTTTTCCACCGAATCCCCCATCACTACCCCAAGCCTGTACGTGGCAGCAATCTCTGGCTGTCTTGCTGGAGACCCCTCCGTGGGTTCTCTTTCCCAAATAAAGCTTGTGCAGATGTTGAGCTGCCTCCTGCCTAGCTTTCCATGCTCCTCTTCAGTCTAACAATATGTACCCCAAGTAGGGCCTGAGGGGTCCTTGCTCACTCAGAAGAGCCCATGCCTCATGATGGCAAACCTCGGCATGCCTTTCCCTGTCCCCCAGGAATATTGATAAGGGGCTGGGTGGGCATCGGTGGAAAAATATATGCCTATTATGCATGAAGTTCCCTACTCAGCACCAGAAACTTTTAAAAAATACCTCTAAAAAGTACAGATCAGCTGGTGGCTCATGCCTGTAATCCTGGCTACTTGGGAGGCTGAGAGCTGGAGGATTGAGATTCAAGGCCAGCCCAGGCAAATAGTTTGACAGATTCCCCATCTCCAAAATCAGCAGAGCAGAAATGGACTGGAGATGTGGCTCAAGCAGGAGAGCCCCTGATTTGCAAGGACAAAGCCCTGAGTTCAAACCCTAGTTCCATCAAAGATAAAAATTAAAAAAAAAAAAAAAAAAAAAAAAAAAAACACAGATCAGGCCACTGTGGCTGTCCGAGGAATGGCTCCAGACTCCTCAGTGGTCAGGTAGGACACCAAGAAGGTAGGAAGGCCATAGGACTGTATCTGATAAACATCTAAAAGGAAAATAGTAAGGACAGGAGATAGGAAAAAAAGGAAAATTTTATTCACTCCAACGTACAAGCCATTCTAACAGTTTGTTTAAACAAGAAAAAAAGGGGGGAGGTTGGTGGAATGGCTCAAGTGGTAAGAGTGTCTGTCTAGCAAGTGTGAGGCCCTAAGTTCAAAACCCAGTGTCACACAAACAAACAAGGAAAAGAAGAAAGAAGGAATAGAGAGAAAAGAAGGGGGGGGGTCAATACAGCTGCCAACAGGCTGTCCTGGGAGAGGCCCTGCCCCTCTCTTAACACGACAAAAAGAGGTTGGAGGAAAAGAAGGAAAAAGACATCCTCCATACAGTGGGAGAAAAGAAAAAGTAAGTGATACATAAATGCGAGCTGGGGTTATAATTCAGTGGAAGAGAACTTGCCTAGCAAGCCAAGGCCCTGGGTTTGATCCCCACCACCACAAAAAAACATACTTATACATATGTGAAAATATAACATGTCATGTATCTTAATCTATAAATAAAAGATATGTTCTATATGTATCAATTAAAACAAAGACTCATAATTTGATTCTATTAGAAATCTAAAATGTATATACTAAAAGTTACATAACAGACTATATATAACAAATATGTAACACAATTTATATACAGAAATGGTTTTCATAACAAAAAGATTCAAAGGTCACTGACTAGCTTTTGTGCCTTTACAACACAGGTTCCAAATTAATGTTAGCATTTGCTGAAATGCACCATACTTCAAAACTTCATGGACATTATCCCTGCTGGAGTTCATGTTGTAGTTATACCTGGGAATCCCACTAAACTGAAACATTTTACCTCCATTATAATCTTAGGGAAGTAATTTGGTGTAAAAATAGAGGGAAAGAGACAAGCTTCACTGTAACAGCAGCCTTGCCTACTTTTCCCATTGTCATCGTACCATGCTGTCAAAAATCACACGTTGAACATAGAAACCCTAACACAATGTATGAGAAATTTAAGTGAAAGTCTTGGGCACTTACAAATTGGTGGTAAAGTGGGACTCCCAGTTGAAATAGCTAATGGTGTCCAACGTAAGTTGAAACAGGGCGCTTGGGCTGACAATGTAGTTCACTGGCAGAGCTCTTTGCCTAGTTTGTGCAAGGCCTGGGGTTCCATCCCCAGTACCTCAAAAGAAAAAAACAAAAGAAGGACAATTATCCTCATTGCCTCTCCATTTAACAGTCCAATTTGTCTGGCTATAACCCTGGGAAAAATGAAAGCCTTCCACTGCCTTCTGGCTGTGGTCCTGCCCCAATATCCGGTATTATTAAAATTCTACCTCTACCCACTCGCAGTCAGGAGATATTTGCTCTTCCTGATTGGCTGATATACTCTACCCAAGCCCAGCTTCACCAGCCTCCCAAGCACAGTGTGTCTTCACCTCCAACGGGACACCATGCACTGTTTCCAGACTACCACATGGCCTCAAGGGCAGGCTCATCTCTGCACCCACCTTCCTCCAGGGCCACAGGCACACTGATCTGATCCTCCCTCCCTGACATCCATCGTGTATGCCCACTAAGTATGTGCAAGTCCAGTGTCTCTCCGCTCTCTTTGTGGCCCCGTCCCCGCATGTTCCTCACTGACAAACTGAACTCAATCCCACGGGTGCTCTTCCTCTAAACTGACCCAGCTTAATCTGGGCTCCTTGCAAGAGAAGGCTCTGAATCTGTCCCAATTATGCCTACCAGGCACTCCCATTAGCACTCAGCACTGGAGAGAGAGGCTTGGGCAACCTCTGGCCCTGACCCTGCCACTGCTGTCTCTGGACCACTTAGGACAGCTAGCAGTTGTCCAAGGATTTTAGATGCAAGAAATTGCCCCTACTGGCCTTGCCATGCAGCATGAAAACAAAATTGCTGCTTACCTTCTAGGCACTCCTAGAAACAGAGGTCCCCCTAGACCCTGTGCCTGTGACTGTCCACACTCACGAGCTATGCACTGAGCCCTGTGAAAGGCAGGATAGAGCCAAGCCTGGGCCTTCTGACATGTTCCATACATGGGGGGTGGCCACCCCTGTCTTTACTCCGTTGCCAGAGGCCCTGGTGTTAGGACGTCCCCCTCTTCCTGGCCACTGCCCTCAGGGAGCCCATGGCATTAACTGAGTGAACACCAACACCCTGCCAACTAGCCTAAGAATGCTACAACTCAATGGAATGTGGCTCCTTCCTTCTCTCAGTCAGGACATCTTGGTACAAGAGAGGACCCCAGGATTGACATGATTGGCCAAACCTCAGGCAGGCACCTCAGCACTGGATGTGCTGTCCTCACACAAACTACTGGAAGCATTGCCTGGTAGGTGCTCCTCCAGGTACTGCAGCTGTCTTGCCTCAGACACACAAAATAAAGTTCAAAAGTATACACATCTCTAGGTGTCCTGAGGCTGTACCAGAACCTTCTACCTATCCCCTGGGTGTTACAGGTGCCAATGATAGCAAGCAAGGCAGGCGTTTAGTTCTCAGAACACAAGATGCTGGTTTCTGGGAAAAGGCTTCCAATGGGACTTTCATCTCCCCTAAAGTCCTGGAAGCTGGTTTAATTGAGAGACATAATTATCTCCTCAAACTCCAGTCCAACCAATCACCCTTGAAGGGGCCTCCATCTTGTCCTCAGGTCTTAATTGCTCTTAATTAAAGGCCCTTTTGCCAAGTCACACCTTAGCCCAGTCACATCAGGTTTTAAAAACGTTCCCATTGCTGCCATTTCTTTTTTTTTCTTTCTTCCTTTTTTTTTTTTTTTTTGGTACTGGGGTTTAAACTAAGAGCTGACACCTTGAGCCACTCTACCAGCCCTTTATTGTGATTTTTTTTTCCGAGATAGGGTCTCAAGAACCATTTGCCTGGGTTGACTTCAAACTGTGATCCTCCTGATCTCTGCCTCCTGAATAGCCAGGATTGCAGGTGTGAGCCACTGGTGCCTGGTACCATTTCTTGTATTTAAAGGAGTGTGTGTCTCACCTACATCTCTATAAAGACTCATTCAGTACATATCTTTATAAATTTATAGGGCCCATAAGGGCTGGAGGCCAGGGCAAGGGCACATGCTTTCCTGGGACCCCTAAACCATAGATTGTCCCAGAGGCCAGGTGGCTACTCGTCTGATCTAGAACTTATTTGACCCTAACCTTGAGCACACACACACACACAGACACACACACACACTGAAGAAAAGCCTGTTGAGTGCCACTTCACACCTTCCTGATGGCTGCTGGTCTCACTGCTCTTGATCAGGGAGTTTTGTTGGCTTATGGAGGTGGCAAGCCGCAGGGGCCCAGCTCTCATGTACACCATTGTTTCAACCAGGCACAGCAAATGCTGAGGGCCACAGACCACTGAGCATGGCTCTATAACTTGGAGACCTTGCCAGCTTGCCCGTCACTAACCAAACCAACAACTGAGGCAAAGGGCCCACAGGAAGTGAACAAATTAAAGAGTAGCATCTTGGGATACCATGGAGCCAGAGCAAGGCTCACAGCAACTGGGGTAGGTCCACTTAGAAAGAGTGTCCCAGTCTCAGCCCAGACAATACTACCTTGGTGCAGGAGCCAAGACTGCCTTAGGGGACATAGCCCCAACCCAGGGCCCCGCCACTGGAGACCTTTGCTCTAACAGCAGTGCCCTGGCAGCTCCCCTGAGGCAGACTGAGCACCAACAAGTACTACTCTTCTGCCTTTGATGTTAGGGATTCTGCAGCATTTCCTGAGCTCAATCTGTCATGATCCCAGGACATCCCTTACTCTCTGCCAAGCAGACACCCTAGCCTCAAGCCTAAAGGGAAATCTGATCCAAGTAGAACTCTGTGCACTGGGCCAAGAATTCCCAGAACTTATTGTTATCCCCAGGATGCCCCTGGCTTCCTCTTCATCAATGTCTCACCCCATGGAAAGATGCCCACCCACTCCCCAGTGCTACCTGATGGCTCCCACTTAGGCTTCTAGCACCACCCCATCCATGGCCCAAACATGGCTACTACAAGTAACTGTGTTCACAAGTTTCTTCTTGTTGTGACAAAATACCTGAGAAAACTTAAGGAGGGAATGATTTATTTTGGCCCACAGGTTTCAGTCCATGGTCAGCTGGCTCCATTGCTGTGGACCTGAGGCGAGGCAGAGAACATCACGGTGGAGAGGGCGTGATGGAGCAGAGATGTTCACTTCAGGGCAGCCAGGAAGCAGAGCAAGACACAGAGGGGTGGGGGACACAATCAAAGCCAAGCCCCCAGTGATCACCTCCTCCAATGAGGCCCCGCCTCCTAAGTCTCCACCACATCCCAGGAATACCAGCAAACTATGAACTGCACCCCAATGGATTGACCCCACTGCCTCCACTGACCTCACAATCCAAGTACATCCAAAAGGCCCCACTGGCTGGCAACCAGGCCTTTAATACATGAGACTTCAGGGGACATTTCAGATTCAAACTATGGCAAGCACTGTTCCCCTCAGTTACACACAGGTGCCACTACCCCATACATATGTTTTACTAATCTGTGAGTTCACCACCCCCAATATGACTGTGGCACCTGCCACCATGATGGAAACACATCAAGATATAATGTCTATATGTGGGAAACCTACATACATTTTTAACATGCTTGACAATTCCACCAAGAGATTGCCAGAGACCTGAAAAGTTTGGATCTCTTTTCTTGGGTGATCCACGAACCTGGGAACTTATGCATAGCCAGCATACATGGACTCCTTAAACTTCCACTTACATGTCTCCTTTCTACTCTCCTTCTAAAGGGCTTTATAAGTTTAGGGCAACTTATCCAAATTAAGACTCTGAAATGTTCTTGGGCTCTGGGGCTAGGTTATGTCACCAGTTCAAGCCCCAGGATGAGTTAACTAAGCTCAGGCTTAGCATAATGAAGACTCAGCCAGATGTGCGGTGGCAGAGCCTCCCTTCCCACTTGTCCCAGTCAGTCCAGTCAGGATCCAACCTCACAGGGCAGATTCCTGGGCCCAGCAGCTCACAAAGACACATTCTGAAGCTCCAATCTCTGTGAGGTGCAACCAGTGGGGCTGGTCCATGGACAGAGGATGCTGGTAGGGGCTGAGATGTGACAGCAGGCCCAGAACCTGCTCAGCTTCCTCCCACTGACATAGGGGTATAGAGTTTTTGGTTGAACATGACTGTATTCTTAGGGGATAATCCATGTTTGTGGCCACACATGTCTGGGAGCCATAAAGACCTCAGGGATCTCTACCTTCTCCTCTCCCTACTTTGTCCTCAGACCCAGGGCATCTTCCTGGGCCATACGCCTTGCCCTCAACCCCAGAGCACCCCATCAGCACTGCCCAAACTGCCTGGGCGTGTGTCATTGACCATGAGGCTTTAGCTATGCACACCTCACCCCAGCAACCTCCATGGGACCACCCTTATGGGATGGAGGAGGAGCTCATTGAAGGAGGTAGGTCATAGGGCTTACCTGAGTCCCTGTTGATGACATGACAGAGAGGGATGATCTGGAGCTAGAGTTTATGACAGTTCTTACAGCCAAACCTGTAAAAATAAAGTGTTCAGAGGCTTTTCACTGGAGCTGGGTCTACATAGTCCTCTAACCACCATCTTTCTATTGTCAAAGTGTGCCCAGGTGGCTGTGTGAGTGCCCGCATGTGTGTATGAATGTATCTTGGTGTTGCATAAATGGGGTGTGTACCTGTCTATGTCTTTGAACACACCTAAGATGTGAGTTAATGTTTTTTTGAAAGCCTGAAGGGTGCTCTTAAAACTGATTATTTGGGGGTGGGAGTCTGGGGCAGGATTTTTGTTTTAAAGCTTCTACACTGTTTGGGTTTTACAAGTGTAAATTACTGAAGGCATAAAGGGTATCTAATTTTTTTTCTAATTAGTAGACTCCTATCAACCAGCATCTCTGAGGCTCTTCCACCAGCCCTACCCCCCAGCAGCCTTGGGGTAATTCTGTAGGCCTGGAGATTTTTACCTGGAGGTTTTGGAGCAGGACAAGGGTCCTTTCCCTGGGAGACCAAGCTATGGGGTGTCTTCTGCATCTCACTTCCTGAGCGCACACCCCCGACCTCAGGGACAGGATGTGGAGTCAGATGGCAGGTGGAGATACAGAGGCAGATGGGGAGCAAGTCTCTGCCCTGGGTGGACCAGGGAGCACAGGGGCAGAGCTTGGTGGGAAGGCTGCAGCCACTCCCTCAGCCAGGACCTCAGGTTAGTGCCAGGGGCATATATAAATAAACCAAACACAACAGCTACCAAGTCTGGCAAGGCCAGTCTATGCCCTGATTCCCAGCTTCCAGGGACTTTTCAATAGTGGATGAGACTCAGCTGTCCCCCTAGTATAAAAATATGTAACACATCAACCAGGACTCACTGTTAATTAATCACTTGCCATGTGCCAGGCTTTGGGAGAGAGGGAGGCAAGCCTGTTATTATTAACACAATTAACATATTAAAAATAACAACGATGTTGGGCGAAAGAAGCCAGGTCCAAAAGAGCACATAGTGCATGATTCAGTTTCCTTAAAGTAGCAAAAAACAAGCAAAACTCATCTATGGTGGTCCTTGGAGGGACTTTTGCTGCGTGATTTCCCCTAACTCGACTGCATGGTGGGCATCTGAAGAAACTCATCTGGTTGCTCACTTATAGCTTGGCACTTTAATGTAAATAAAATACACCAATGAGCTAATATGATAATACATACCACCAGTACTAATTACAGGTCACTGTCTTCCAGTCTCTTCCTTGTAGGCAAGCTGGATTTCTCCACTGCTGTGTCTGAGAGCTGAGCTCAGGGCAGCCTCCACCTCCCACCTAGGGGTGTGTAATCATCACTATCCCCAGTTTGCAACCATGGAAACAGCAGTTCAGTTGACCCTAGGTTTTTGTTTAACTCCAAAGCTCTTCCCAGAAAGCTCTTTGGCTGTCCTAACTCTAGCCTAGAAGCTTATATCTAGGACTGGAGGCAAAGGCACAAGTCAGTACAGAGAGGCCTGAGCTGCCAGCGGTGCAAGCATACTAGGTGCCATGGTCAGGCTGTGAAGCAGCCACAGAAGAGAGGGCTGAGGCACTCCAGAAGCAGGTGATGTTGAGACTGAGCCTTAGAAAATGGGTAGGATCTAGACTAGTCACGGCTGGTGGAGTGGCTCAAGTGGAAAGAGTGCCTGCTTAGCAAGCATGAGGCCCTGAGTTCAAGCCCCAGAGCCACAGGAGAAAAAAAAAAAAAAAAAAGAGTAAACCAGAGATCTAGACCAGTGAAAACTGGAGGGAGGGTGACTTCATAGGTTGAAGAAACAGCAAAGCAAGGGTGGGAGGGAGGAACCCACAAGGTGTTGTACAAGTAGGAGTGCCCTGGTTGGGATGGAGTCCGGGAGACTGATCAGGAAGGGCGTGATTGCAGCCACATGTTGGCAATAGCAAGGCCAGGTTCTTTTGGGAACTCTGGGATTCTGGGACTAGTATTCAGCTAGGTTCAGCGATGCCAGATTCACAACAGGGGCTGAAAAAGAAACTGGCATAACAGATCTGGCGTCATCCACCTAAGCAGACAGCCTTGTGATTCCTGGAACCCAGGGTGACACAGCTTGAGATTCCCCACCCAGGTGACTCCCACAGAGACACAAAGTTGGGCAAAGATGTCAGAAACTTCCTCCAGGAACTCACAGAGTTTGAGGATGCTCTTGGGTGGTTTGAGCAGCTGACGCAGGAACACAGGGTCAAGAGGGAAGAAAATCATGAGGTTCTGAATTTCATCTCAAGTATGGCCACTGTTAGCTCTCTGCAGAGACAGTGGGCTGGGACAGAGCTTCACTTGTATTCAAGCAGCTGCTACTTCATCAATGGAGCACCTTAAAATGGATAATATCTTAACACCGGCAAGGTGGAGCATAGCTATAATCCCAGCACTCAGGAGCCTGAAGTAGAAGAATTGTGAGTTCAAGGCTAGTCTGGACTACACAGTGAGACCCAGTCACACCACAAAATAAATAACAAGGAAAGGAGGATATTTTATCTTAGACACAGGACATATGATATATATCTACAACTCTATATGTGATGTGGAATTAGTGTATTTTACCATCACATTTCATTTAAAACTATATTGTGGTAAGGATAGTGGTGGGAAGGGAGGGAAGGAAGGCGTAATAATACAAACATAAGTGTCATGATTACTCACAGTTGAGAGTCAGCAGATACTCTTTAGAGAAATAAAGGATTAAGTAACACAAAATTACAAAAACCACAAGTACAAAAATAAAGTCTCCAGAGTATCAAAATACATGCACCATAATTAAGCAAATATTTTACAACCTAAAAAAATAGAAAGTATAAGGGAAGATCACCTCATTGAGATGAAGATAGACTTGTCACATCAGTATATGCAAATTGGTGAAGAGAAATGGCTGTCAGATGGCTCTCATTCAACTGGGAGCTGGAGGCAAAAGACACTCCCAAACAGGAAGATTGAGAATGAGGGAAAAGAAAAGGATGGTGCAGGGTGATAGGCAAATGTGCACAAACAGAAAGCAGAGGTCAAATTCAAGGAAAATATTAGACAAGGCCAACATAAGCAATTGGTAATCAGAATAAAAGTCACAATCTACAATGTATCAAATTGTACACATTAAAATTTAAGCACCAAATGCTACAGAATCTGCAATCAGCAAAAGAAATGTAAGGAGGAAGAACTGAAAACACTCAATAGTAGGAAATTTTAATTAACTTCTCAAAGATCATGTGGACAAAAAATTAAGTAAGGATAGAGAAGACTGAATAATAAAATTAGAACTAGATTTAATTCATTTATATAAAACTCTCTACCATAAAAACAGAGTACACATTTGCAGATGGACAACAGTCATAAACCATTTCTTTAAAATCCAAATTATTATTATTTATTTATTTTTGGTTTGAACTCAGGGCCTCACACAGGCACTCTACCACTTGAGCTACTCCATCAGCCCTTCTTTGTGTAGGGTATTTTCAAGATAGGGTCTCACAAACCATTTGCCTTGGCTGGCCTCTAACTGTGATCCTCCTGATCTCTGTAATCCTAGCTAGGATTACAGGTATGAGCCACCTGCACTTGGCGTAAAATCCAGATTTTTTAAAAATAAAAATTCTAAAAATTAGATTCAAAATACACTACATTTTCCAATCATGAGGCAAACCAAATCAGAAACTAGTAATAGCCAGGTACCAGTGGCTCACTCACACCTGTAATCCTAGCTACTGAGAAGACAATCAAGAGTATCAGTGGTTCAAAGCCAGCTGGGGCACACAATTCACAAGACCCTATCTCGAAAATACCTACCACAAAAAAGAGCTGGCAGAGGGGCTCGAGTGGTAGCATTGAGACCGAGTTCAAACTTCAGTACTCCCCCCACCCAAAAAAAGAAGCCTAATAACAAAAGCAAAAACACTAAGACTTTACTTCCATTATAACCTGAGCTGCCAAAAAATGGGAGAAATGATACCATCTCCCCTTAATTCATTTCCCTCACAGCCCCCCACCCCAGAACTCAGGTGAATGGGAAAGGGGGAAGGTGGTAAGGACCTAAATTTTAAAACTCTTAAATTACTCTTGGGTCAGCTAGGAAATCAAGTTGAAATTTCAGAATATCTAGAAAACAACAATTGGAAACATTGTACATCTGAACCTAAGGTGAACAGCTAAAGCAGTACTTACAGGCAAATTCATAGCTTTGCTTATATTAATAAGGGTAAATGAAAATTAGTAGCTAGCTGGATAAGGGTAAAGAAACAAAACAATGGAAATAGAGGAAATAAATGTGTAAAATTATGGCTTTAGTAAAGAAGTAAATAGAATTAATCAAAAAGTTAAAATAGAGAAAAATGAACTAAAACATAAATCACTAAATGATCAAGAAAAATGAACTAAAACATAAATCACTAAATAAAATGATAAAGGGGGAGGACAGATTTTTCGTGCCTTTTAAAGGTGCCACTCTAGAGGGGGAAAACAGCCATAACCAAGATAAATCCGTAAGGTCCAATTTCGTGTCTTGTGCTTTTGGCAAAGCCCTTGTGACACCAAAATCTTCTCGTGAGATTGGGGCCTGCTGCGCTCACTAGGGTGAGCTTTGTTTGCTCAGCCATACAGTTCCTGATTCACGTGAGTTGCCTCGTGAATCCATGAAAACGACCAGTGAGAGTACAGAGAAGCTTTTTAAGAAAAAGGACAAAACTACCACGTGAGGCAGGGAGGGGTCCCCAGCAGGATGCATGCAAATTTTGGTTCTGGGGATTTTTTAACCTCTTTGCTCCTGGGATTAGCCCATTTTCAATGATAATTAGGTGTGCAGAAAGCAGCATTCTGGTTGGCTGTGCCCACAATCTTCTGATCAGACATGGTCTCACCTGTTCTCATGTAGGTCCTTCCCAGCTCCCCCTTTCCCACTCACCTGAGTTCTGGGGTGGGGGGTTGTGAGGGAAATGAGCTAAGGGGAGATAGTGTCATTTCTCCCATTTGTTGGCAGCTCAGGTTATAATGGGTTTCCTGGGGGCCCTTGTTCCTAACTACACCTGCCTGATTTCAGCTAACTAGTCTGTTTTCTCACTTGCTCTCAGGGCCCTTGGCCCCTCCAGTGCCTTGGGGAGATTGTTTGTCGCTTTGTTCAGTGCAATTCCTTACATTTGATGCGGAGTTGCACACATTTTAAGGAGCTGAGCACTGGATGCAAATGACACCTCTTCCCATGCTTACTAAGGAACATCCTCTTGCCCAAGGGGCCATTGCCCTTGCAGGGGCTTCCCAGCTCTGCAGCTCCTGCCAGTCAGCTGAAGGTGTGGATGGGAGGTGGACAAGCCATGTTGGTGGCCTTAACCTGATGAAAGGCTTTACCACCATGCCTGATGGCTGCCAATCAGCTGTAGCCCTGTAAGGGCAACAATGACAGAGGTGACTCCATTTTGGATGAGAGAGGCAGTTTTAAAGCAGACGTCTAAAGAGGTGTGGGAAACAATAGACTTCTCAGAGAAATAACAAGCCTCTCACCAAAGTGCAAGATGCAGCTGCACAAAGTGGGGAGTGGCCCCAGGGCCAGGATGAGTTGAGCAAATTTCCAAGGCCAGGACTAGCTGACCACACCCTCCTGTAATGTCCAGTTCGATAAGGAAAGGAACAGACAGGTGGTCGGATGTAATAAAAAGCTGACTAGGCGCCAACCAATCACAAATACAGAATGGTTGGACCTAAGGCAGCTAATGCCCTATGTCATCTCCTAGACTTCAGCCACTGATTGTGTGAAAATCAACTCAAGTTAGGTCTTTTCTATTAAAGGAGGTAATGTAGAGCTATCACTGTGTAGATGCCAGCTAACCTCCCCAAATTGCTGTCTACATGTTTTGTGAAACATTGCTTGACCTTGTAAGGTTCTTGCAGTCAAAGAGCTGTTTTATCACCAGATATCCTAATCACAAACTGCTTAAAGATGAATATTGCCCAAAAGAATTTTTTTGTTCTCCCTGCTTCAAGGTCCCCCTTACCCCACGTGCCCCTTTTCTAAGTAACCAGTTGCAGATTGTGAACCCAAACCCGCCCATTAGGGTGAAGGACAGAGCGAGATTAAAACTGAGCTGACTCCACTCTCAGTGTGTTCTGCCCATCAGACTCTGGACTGTGGGTGCACCCTTCGGCACAAGTAAAACTTTCTTTTCTGCCTTGCTGAGCGACTCCCGCGTGTTTCTTTGATCAATGTCTGGGAATGGGATTTCTAACGCTTGGCTCAGGGTGCTTTGCTACCCTTTCAGTGAACTTTTTTTCTTGTTTTACTCTTAACTCCTGGTCCAGCGTCAACTATTCCGGGACATGAACCTGGGGAACAATCCGGCATCAGCCCTGGCTGGGGAGGAGGTCCTTGCTCAGTCCCTGCACTCCGGAAGAGGCGTCCCCAAGTGTCCGCGCTTCAAGGCGGGGAGTGGGGGAAGGGGCAGGGCGCCAAGGGGCGCGGAGCGCGGACGTCTGCACCCGCGGCGCTTCGCGGAGGAGGCGACACGCGCGTCGAGGTCAAGGAGTCACACGGTGCGGGGAGGGACAGTAACGCTGTTAACTCCAGCGTCCCCGCTGGACACCGGACCTCGGAGACCCGAAGCGAAGCTGGGCAGAGCGGTGTGGGCCAGTAACAACGCACGGGACTACACAAGAAGCGGTCACCGCCTGGTGACGCCGGGCCTCGGCGGACACATGAGTCCCGGGAAGTCCGTCAGGACAAAGTCGGCTGCCCGCCCGGCCTTTCCGAGCGCGACCCGGCGACTACCCTGTGCCGCCCCCTGCGGGACGCTCGCTCCTGCGCTGGGCGACGTGCGGGGGGGGGGGAGGGAGGGCGGAGCTCCGGAACCAGCGAGCCCACCGCGCGTAGGTATTGGGTGTCCCGCGTCATGGGCTCAACTTCGGGCCAATCAGAGAGTGAGGCGGGCCTTGCTGCGAGCCGTGGGCGGGGCCGTAGGACTGACTACTCCTGGGGTTTGCGGAAGACCCAGGCCGCTCCGCTTCTTGCACCCCGGTCCAAGCGTCCGCGGCTGTTGCTGTTATCTCCCTTCTATCACTCGGCGGCCTAGCGATGTTTTGGGGAACAAAGAATCCTTACTAGGCCCTGATGATCTGTTGCATCCCCTCCAGCCACGCGGTCCTGCCACATGCCTCTCCTACCCTACTTTTCCACAAGCTGTGCCTCCCACCCCCCCACATCCCTGTCCCGCCTTTGCTCCAGAGCTCCTTCGGGGCTTTTTTCAGAACCTGTGCACCAGCTCCTTGCTCTGGGCTGCTCTCTCTTGCTTGTCTACACCACTGACTTTTTCATCTCTATCCCCCTACCAAGCAGAGGGCCTGGAATGCAGTAGACACTTAACACCTGTTTGTGGATATGAACCGAGGAAAAGGATGACGGCTTAGGAACTATAATAGCGCTCACTGACACTCTGGAGGCCCTGACACTGGGAGATCCTGGGAGGGAGGAACTTGGACCCCATTTCCTGAGGAGCCAGTGGAGGTTCCTAGAGGCTGTTGACTGGCCTGGGTCCCTAGGCTGGCCTGGGGGTCTGGAGGCACCCTCATGCCAGACAGCCTGGATCCCAGGGCTCTGGTGAGGAAAATGGATGGGCAGGCTTCTGGAAGAGAGAGTCAAGGCAGGGCTCCTGGCCAGGTTGGGAAAGATAGGGGACAACAGAGGGGACTGCAGGTGAGCACCTGAGCCAGCCACAACATTCCCTGTAGCCCTCAGTTCCAGGGTCAAAGGGATCAGAAAGCATGTCAAAGCCCAGCTCTCCCCTAAGCCCCTCCTCTCCTCAGCTGCCATGCCTGATTCTCTCTCCCCATCTGTTCTCCAGCCACACTGACCCACCACCTTCCCAGAACAGGGCACCTGGGTTTTAGCACTGCTAACTCTACCCCCTCTTTTCCCAACCCCCACCAACCCCACTCCACCCAGTAGACCAGTCCTTACTTTCCAGACTCCCTGACCTGCTCGGCAGTAGCCCCACTACTGCCTTGGAGCCATCAGGTGCTGGCCCTCTGCTTGACACCTTCATTCTTGGAAACCAGCTCATCTCTGGGCTTGCAAAATAGTGCAGTCCTCCTTAGGGGGCATTCTGTTAGGCCTTTTGGTTTCCTAAGTGGTTAAAGTTAACATCTTCCACAGGCCTTCTTTCAGCAGCATCTGATAGTCTTTAGACCAAGACTGGAGGCTGGTCCCCTGCCTGCACAGTACTTCCCCCCACCCCCACCCCCACCCCCGCCCAGCATCAGGTCAGGGGCTGAGCAGGCCTGCAAGGTTCTTAGTCTCAAACTTGAGCCCAAACAGGCTTAGCTCTGTATCCTGTATGACCTTGGACAAGTTACTTCACCTGTCTGAGACTCTAGTTTTATTTTTTTTAACTTTAATTTTTCTTTTCAATAAAATTAGTAATAGGTGCACATTTTTTAATTTTGGTTTTGGTGCTGGGGATTGAACCCAGGGCCCTCTGTACCTTAGCATTTTACCACTGAGCAATATACCCCCAGCTCCAGACACACTTTTTTTTTTTTTTTTGGTGGGACTGGGGTTGCAACTCAGGGCTTCATGCTTGCAAAGCAGGCACTTTACCACTTGAGCCATGCCTCCAGCTCCACACTCACACTTTTTTTAAGAGACAATGTTTTGTCATAGAGTCTACACTGGTCTTAAACTTGAGATCCTCCTGCCTCAGCCTCCAGAGTGATGCGATTCCAGGCATGTGCCACCACACTTAGCTCAGGTACATTTTTTTTTTTTTTTTTGGTAGTTAGGTCTTGGACTCAGGGACTCCCACTTGCTAGGCAAATTACCACTTGAGTCACGCCTTCAAACCTTTTTTTTTACTTTAGTTATTTTTCAGACATGGGTCTCTCATGCTTTTGCATGAGATAAGATCTTACTGCTTCCACCTTCTGAGAAGCTGCAATTCCAGGTGGTGCCACCATGCCTGGCAGGTATACATTTTTAATGGCAAATAGAACTACAAAGCTTGTAAATGAAAAACAGCAGTCCCTGTTCCACTTTGCCCACTCTGAGTCCCTCCCACCTCCCACCCCCAATGGCATCCATCTTGCATTGTTCTAGATGTTTCTTCTGGTTCTCTTCTCACACAGACACACCCAGAACCTCACCACCCAAGGCTTATACTAACAGCAGTTATTTACATGAGATGGTATCCACTGCCCACTGCTGAAAGATGAGTTCTCTGCTGCTCTGCCTAAACACCCACACACAGTCCCTGACCTAGTCCCTCCGGACTGATTTTAGTTATCAGTAACATGTATTGTCTCCTCAGGCCTCTTGTAAGGAAGCAAGGACCTCTGGATAGAGGAACACTTGGTCCAGTGCCAGGCATGAACAGGTGCTCCAAAATGCAACCATTCAGTGACACAATATCCACTGAATGGCTTAAACTTATGTTTAGAATTTTGCCTTAGCAGTCTCAAACATAAATAAAAATAAAATAAGGAGTCTGACAAACCCTCAGGGACCCACCACCACTACAACAATCATCAACCCCCAGGCCTATAGTTAGCACTGATTTTATAACCTCTTTAATTTTCTTCTTCCACTATCTCTTTCTAATACAAGCAAAAATGTTTGGATTTCCCTACCTCCTTTTACTTATTTATTTATTTTGTGGTAGGACTGAGGTTTGAACTCGGGGCTTTACACTTGCAAAGCAAGCACTCTATTGCTTGGGTCATACCTCCAGTCTATTTTGCTCTGGTTATTTTTTGGAGATGGAGTCTCCTGAACTATTTGCCCCAGCTGGCCTCAAACCATGATCCTCCCGATCTCAGTTTCCCAAGTATCCATTGGTGCCTGGATCCCCTGGCCCTTTTTAGATAAATGATGACATAATATATACAAGAATCAAGTGTTTCTTAAGTACACTTTACAAAAATGATTATAAATACAGCATACTTTTATTGCAGTTGGGTGCACACACACACACACACCTGATCACCCCACCACCCAACTCTATTTGGGGCCATACTGTAGGAGCACATGGAAATCCAGAGATGTAGATATTGTTCCACACTTTATTTATTTTATTTGTGATACTGGAGTTTGAACTCAGGGCCTTGGGCTTGTGAGGCCGGTGCTCTACCACTTGAGCTATACCACCAGCTCTTTTTGTTTGTAGTTGTTTTTATTGTTTGTAGTTGTTTTTAATAGGGTCTTGCTTTTATGCCTGGGCAGCCGGGACCAAGATTCTCCTATTTATGTGCCCTACATAACTGGGATGACAGATGTATGCCACCATACCCAGCTTTTTATTGAGGTGGGGGTTTCGCTGTTTGCTCTGGCTGGCCTCCTGATCTCTGTGTCCTGAGTAGGTAGGATTACAGGTGTAAGCTATTGTTCCCGGCTTAGTATTTTTAAAGCTTTGGACTCAAGTTTCTTCAAATGAATATCACTTCATTCTAAGTTGTGTAATTTGTGCATTCTGTCTGCCCAGCTGCACACCCAATTTAGAACCAGGTTGTTTTGCTCATGAGTTTGTTTTTAAATAAGTTTTATTTGAGATATAATTCACATGCTGTAAAATTCACCCTTTTAAAGTACATAAATGAGGTTTTGGTTTGATTGTTTTTTGTTTTTGAAATGGAATCTCTCTCTGTTACCCAGCTGGCCTCAAACTCCTAAACTCAAGTGATCCTCCCACTTCAGCCTCCTGAGTAGCTGGGACTATGCTATGAGTTTTTGCCACAGGAAGTTAGAAGGATGTATCCCTGCCTTCAGCACCCTGGATTGCAGGGTGAATTCCAAATGTCATCACCAACATGCAAATCAATTGCAACACTGAACACCTGTGCCAAGGAAGCCTGTGAGTGAAGGATACCCTGGGTTGATGTTTCAGGAACCCTGCTGGGTGACACATGGTGAACAGCCTGGTACCCTCTCAGAGTTCTTCTGACACCAGACGGGTGGGTTTCCCATGTCCACCAGTACAGTGAGTGTCCCATAACTTAATTCCATCCTGAGCTGTCTACCAGGGGTCAGACCCCATAAACTAAGGACTCTGCACCACCAGACTGCTCCCATTATAAGTCCAGGCCTCCTGCAGTTCAGCCAATCCGCAGTAAACCGGGCCTCCCATGATCACCTCTTAAAGATCCACTAGCGTGGCTCCCAGGACTCTGGAAACACTTGACCTACAGTTCCCTGTTCATTATGAAGGCCACCATAAAAGGACATAGATAAGCAGCCAGATGAAGAGGTCCACAGGCAAGGTCTGGAAGGATCCCAAGATCAGTGGCTCTATCCATGTGGAGAACAGCCAGTCTGGAAATTCATGAAGTCACGCTGTTCAGTTTTCATAGAGCTAGAGACCAAGCTCTATGATCACTTGGAGTTCCAGGTGATTGGCCCGCAAGGGGAATACCGAGTGGCCCCGCCGTAAGCCACCTCATTAGCATAAATCCAGGTGTGATTAAAAGGAGTTAGGAATGTCAAAAGACTCTCCTGTCGCTCTGAAAATGCCTAGGCTTTTGAGGAGTTCCAGCCTAGAACAGGTGATAAGACCAAACACAGTCCTAGGAGCCTGTGCGGGAGCCAGAATCTCAGAATGGTGAAGTATTTGCATGGAACCTACACACACCTTCTCTGTACTTCACCTCTAAACGACTTATACAACCTAATATGCTGTAAATGCTTGTAAGTTGTTAAACTGTGTTGTTAGGAAAGAATGACAAGAAAAAAGTTTGTACGTGTTCAGTACACATGCAATTGTTTTTAAAAATATCTTCTGTCTACACTTGGTTGAATCCAGGAGTTTAACCCTGAAGTCAGCTGAACTCCATTTTTTTTTTTTTTTAAGTATATGTGTTCGTGGTGCTGGGGATCAAACCTAGGACCTTGCACATGCTAGGCAAGTTCTTTACCTCTGAGCTATGTCCCCAGCCCTTAGTTTCTGAGACAAGATCTTGCTATGTAGCCCAGTCTGGCCTAGAACTCTCCATCCTCCTGACTCTGCCTCCTGAGTGCTAGGATTACAGGTATGCACCACCACACCTGGTTTATGTATGTATTTTTCTTACTGTTTAGACTATCTCTGGAGGGGGTATGAAACTGCAAAGACTGGTCACTTTTGGAAAGAGGAATTGGTGGCTGGGGAGTTGTTGGGAGGGGACAAGAGGTTTTTGTATCATGTAAGTACATTACTTACTGTTTTTATTTTTTCTCTTTATAAGAAAATTATTTGATAGTACCTTGGGCCCAGATTTTGGAATCATGCCAGGCCTCCTACCCAGGTGCTGCTCTTCTTCCCCACCTCTGATCTGATGCCAGCCCTGGGGTGGAGACTCAGTGAGGAGCTCTCCCGGCCACCTGTGAGCCCTGGCAATGCTGGCCTGTCAAGCAGGAACTTGCACATGTAGTGATTCTCCACTGTCCCTGGGCGCTTGTAATTGCCCCAACCTGGTATTCAGCCTCTTTCAAGAAGCTCATGACCTGGGTGGCCTCCTCAGGGCAGAGTTGGACTCATCTGCTTTTCTGCCAGCCCCAGGACTGCAGGGGGAGCTCAGAACTGTCTCCTGGATAAAGGAAAGAGTAAATGAACAAAGGAAAAGATGAATGAATGAAAGAATGGACACAGAGAAAGTTCTGGTCACCAGGTCACTTAGGAGAGATGCCACATTTCCAGTACATGGCTTAGACAGAGAATGATGCTTTCAGGAGAAGAGTAGCAAAACACAGGGTGGGGCAATCGACAGCACTGGCCTTCATCCCAAATGGGGCTCAGAGAGGTTCCAAGAGTGCATATGGGCACCCAGCAGGAAGCTGCCCCTGAGAGGAGAAAGGAACCAAAGCTCTCCAGCTCAGCCCTGCCCCATGTACTCTCATTCTTTTGGGGTTCCTCCAGTTGCTTTCCTAAGGCTTTTAAGAAAATAATGTATCTATTTGTGTCCTGTCTCATTCAAAAAAGAATTTGAGGCAGCTTACAGTAAAAATGAAAATAAAGACGGAGGTATAGCTCATCATAAAGCACTTGCTAGCACAGTGAGGCCCTAGGTTCTATCCCTGGCACTGCAAAAATGAAAAAGTAAATAAAGGTGGAGGAGTGAGACAAGTATCCAAGAATGCAGGTCAGAATATCCTGTACAAGTGCCAAAGATTGAAGGGAGAGGAATTTGACATTTGACATGAAACTTCCTGGTGGCCTCCACCCCCATCACTACCCTTCAGAACCCAGCATCCTGGAGCCGGTGTCCAAGAACCTACTCAGGATCCTCCTGAAGCAGCCAGCTCCGTGTGGTTCCCTCCATAGAGCTGCATCTGCCTGGGTAGAAGATGCCTGTGGCCCACTTCCTGGATTGCAGGCGACCGGGTTTCTGGGGCTGTGCTATGGGGGTCACCTCAGGCCCTTGCACTGTGTTCTACTGCTCGGACGCTCCTGTGCACTTGCGATTCCTACAGACCCTCACATCACCTTGGCCTGGGGGAGGCCCCTCGTGGAAGGCAGGCTGTAAATGCTCCCTGAAGACCAGTGTGGCTAGGGACTGGCCAGAACCCTGCCTCCTGTAACCACTGTCCAGCTGGGACAACGAGCCGCGCCTCCCCACAGGTGTGTGCTGAAGCCTGGGTCGCAGAAGTGGTGGGACAGGGTCAGCCGCTGCTTCTCCCCCTCCAGCCTCATCCCGGGGGCCCAGTGCTTAGGATGGCCGGGGAGGCGGGGACGGGAGCGCCAGGCCCAGTCGCTTCTGCTGACGCTGGACATTTGTGGAGCAGCGACTGATTTCTCACGGTCTGGAGGCTATGAAGATGCGCGCAGCCTCTGGCTGCCACAGCCCGTGGCACAGGCGGACCCGCGCGGCGCTCGGCGTGGGAACCCGCGCCGCCTGCGCACTGCGCGCTGCGCGGACGACCTTCCCCGTCCGCAGGTCCCGCAGGCGCGGTGCGGAGCCGAGGAGCCCGCGCACGGCCAGACGCAGCGGCTGGCGCCCCGCGGTGGAGGCGGCCGGCATAGGCCCGCAAGCTCGCGGCTTCCTGCCCTCAGCCCCCACCCAGCTAGGGTGTCGGGTCGCGGGACAAAAAGAAGCCAGGCCTCCAGACTTCTCTGCGGTCTTGTCCCCAGGCACGGCTAAAAAACGCAGGTAGCGCAGGTGAGATGTGCTATAGACAGGAGCCAGACAATTCGTGTTCCCAAAGCAAAACACGTAGAGAGACTAAGGGAGCGGCTCGGGCCCCCTAACTGGGACACTAGTCTGGACCCATTATATTAAGAAGAGGGGGGGAAGAGAGGAGAAAGGAAAGTTTGAGAGGCTCTGAGGCTGCTGAATTAAAATTCAGACCCCAGAATTTCCTTAGCCTTGTAAGCTTTGTTTGGCCTTGCTGCTCTGTGCCTGTTTCCTTATTTGAATACACCTATTCTGATAGGTTTCTGCATGCGATTTTAAAGCTGGGAGGCAATGGAGCAATACATTTAACAGTGGGGAACTGAACCATTTAACTTTGGTTTTGTATGCTTGTCTGTCCAGTGAAAGCTGCATTGTTTCTTGCTTGCTGGAGAGCTGGAGATGACAGGGACCTGCCTGTCAGTTTTATTTATTCATTATCTATTATTTATTTATTTATGGTTCTGGGAATGAGCCCAGGGTATGCTAGGCAGGCCTAGCTCAGATGCATGTTAGTTCCTGCCTGTCTTAGCACTGAGCATGGGACAGGCTGGTGCTCTGGTGCATTTGTTGACTGAATAAGTGTGTGATGTAGACATATGCCCATCCTCTTGAAACACTCATTTAAGTAGGGAGTAATTTTAATTCTGCCCAAAGTAATTTTGATAATATGCAGAAACAGCTATAGGAGGGAGGGGACCAGCAGCCAGAGGAAAGGTAGCAGGCATCCTGGAAGATGTAGTCTCCATAGCAGGAGGGGTCTGGATGGGACCAAAGCCCCAAGGCAAGAGGTCCAGATGGACCTCCCATTTAGAAGGTTCAGCAGAAGGGAGGTGGGCAGGTAGTTGAGCCATGGCTGAGAGCCCTGAGCACTTGGATTTTATTTGCAGACAGTAGGGACCGGTGGACATTCTGAGCAGGAGAATGCTGGGATGGAAGTGGAGCTTCTGGAGAACCAGTGGGGGAGGAGGCAGAGCAGTAGGCTGTTGGGGTGCAAGGTGGTCCAGCTAGCTGTAAGTGGAGTATCTGGGAAGAGCAGAAGAAAGGCAAGCTGATCAGGAGTCCTTCTCTCCCCCAGCAAGGTTCACCTGTGCGTTCAAATATGCATGCATATGTACAGCAAAGATTCCCATTCTGAACATAGAAAGAGGAAACTGCCCAGCTCATTCTATGGGGTGATCATAACCTTGAACTAAAGCCTAGTAAGGAAAATGTGAAAAAGAGAAAGTGCAGGCAATCTCATCATGAAAAATAGATGCAAAAATCCTGCATAAACTGCATCTGGCCAAATAGAAAGAGGATACAACACAATGAAGCTGGGTTTTTCCCAGGAGTATAGGGTCTGTCCAGCATTGGAAAACACACCACAATCTATCACCTTAACAGAAAAAAGTAGGTGGCCTCCCATCCTCTCTCTCTCTGACTGCAGGAGAAAATTTAAGAGCTAGTTAGGTGCTGGTGGCTTATGTCTGTAATCCTCACTACTTGGGAGACTGAGATAGGGAGGATGAAGGTTCAAGGCCAACCCACTGAGACTCCATAGCAAAATGGACAGCAGGCATGGCTCAAGCAGTAGAGTGCCTGCTTTGCAAATGTGAAGTCCTGGGATCAAACCCCAGTACCACCAAAAACAACAATAACAAAAAAAAATTCAAGAGCAAAATAGAATGGAAGGAGCTTCCTTGCCCTGACAAAACTAGCTAAAAAACCCCAGAACAAACATCCAGTAGAGTGGTGGACCACAGACAGCTTTCTCTGTGAGAATGGGAACATGACAAAGATGCTTCCAGTATGGCTTAAGTGGGCCTAAAGAACCTGGCCAGGGCAGTAAGGCAAGGAGAAAAAAAAGGGAGGAGGACTGGTATATAAAGATGTGAAAGGAAAAGTCAAAACTGCCACTATTTAGAGTGGTAGAGCCTTTGCCTGGCATATGTAAGAGGGCCTGGACCCATCCCCAGTAACACACACACACACATTGGTAGGTAATGAGTTAAAGCAGTTGTGGAAATGCTCCCTTGCCTTCCCCCACGACCACTCTCCTGACAATAAGCCAGCACAAGAAAAACAAAAGCTATTAACTGTCACATCGAAGGCCCTGACTTCTTCACTGCAGGATGGAGGGACGAGTCCTGGGCCCTCCCTCCAAAGCCTTTTTGGAGGAACTGAGATTTGAATTCAGGGCTTCAAGTTGCTAGGCAGGCACTCTACCACTTGAGCCATACTCCCAGTCTTTCCTCAACTTTTCTGGAAAGAAGCACCCAGTGGGCCTGGTACACTGGAGGCCAGGTCCATGGTCGCGTTCTTCCCAGCCTTTTGCCCATGTTCTGTCTCCTGTACTGCTGCTGGGCCACCAGCTATCCCTGGCCTTCTGTTGGACCAGCTCCTAATTCCGAGCCTAGCCCTGAGTGGGTCCCCAGAGTGTCACTGCCCAGCAAACCCCTGTGCCAGCTGTAACACACCAGAGTGGCAGAAGAACCTATCCACATAGTAAATGTTCACACAACCTGCCAGGCCTGGCTAGAGCCTGGTTTTCCCAACCAGACTGAGCACTGGCTGGCTCTGGCAACACACAGGATAAGAGACCCTGCCCCTTAGCGTGGCTCATAAGCTTCCCTGCAGGTTGATGACTGACCTTCCAACTAATGACTTCTTCTATGAGGTCAGCCATCAGCCTCCCCACCTAAGAGGCTCATCTTGCTGTATGCTCCTTGGGCCACAGGGTCCACACCCTGATCCCAAGCACACATGTGAAGGTGTCTCCACAGAAGGTCTAAGTGACCAGGTGGACTGGCCAGGAGAGGAGTACAGAATCAGCAAGTGCCCATGGTGTGAGTGCTGCTATGGGAGCCAGGCTCCAGCCCAGCAGTGGCCCAGCAGGTGCTTCTCCAACAGCTGGGACAGACCTTTTCTTTGCTGCCTTGGGTGTCAGGCTTATGGCTTCTGGACTCTAGGACTTACACAAGCAGCCCTGGGTTCTCAGGCCTTCAGCCCTAGACTGAGAGTTACACTACAGCTTTCCTGGTTCTGAGGCCTTTGGACTTGGGCTGAGCCATGCCTCCAGCATCCCGGGGACGCCTCAGTCACCATGATAACATGGCGAATCCCCTCCTATGTCTACCCACATCTCCTACTGGTCCTGTCTCTGGGGAGTCCTGACCACAATGCCAACAAGGAGGAAGGACAGTCCCCACTCTGTCCCATAGTTCCTTCTACTATGAGGCCAGCACTTAACATGCAGCAGTGAAAGCAAAGAACGTGAGTTCTGGGCAGGGGTGTGGCAGGCAGGCACTGGGGAAGTCAAAAGGGCCCTGGTCAAAGTACCAGCAGTTCCAGGGCTCAAACAGCTCCACTAGCTTTGCCCTGACCCAGGTCTTCTGCTGCATTTCTGTCACAGGCAGAAGGCAAAGCCCAAGCAGGCTGGAAGCCATGCAAGCCTAGGCTGCTGGGCCCATTCTTTGCCATGTGGCATCAATTTCTTTTTTGCTATATGCTCTTTGTCCCAGTTAACTACCAGTGTCATTAGCACACGTTATGGGTCATTTTAAAGGCAGACAGTGTGTCTGATGCTGACAGAACAATCACCTGGCAGTCACCTCCGGGGAAGGAATTGGCCTCATCTGCCTCACTGAGCTCTCCAGGCAGCACATTGGAAGGGAACAGCCCTGACTGCTTTCACAACCTGCAGCAGGCTGACAGATCTGAGTCACTACCTGTGAAGAAGGCCTATAAATTTGCCCTGTCAGGACAGAGGCAGCCCTTCCTTACTGGAGTGGGGTTTGTGGGATCAGAACCTTGTGACACCAACCAGCAACTCAGTTTCACATTGGAAGGCTACCAGTTAGCCTTTGCAGGTCAGTAAGAGGCCTAATTTCGAGCAGGAAGTGGCCGCAACAGCCTAGTTCCACCCCTCCCTAAGGGGGACTGTGGTGCACAGGGACCTGAGAAGACACAGGTCAGAGAGTAGCTGTTTAGGAGGGAGCAGGGATGCAGGGAGGCTTCACATGAGGAGACTCATGCTAAGGCCCCAAGTGAGGGTGTCTGAGTGAAGGGCTACTGGTAGAGTCAACAGCTTGTGGCACAGTTGAGGGGGAGCTGGGAAGAGGAGCAACAGGTGGCCTGTGGGGGTGCAGGAAGGGGAATGCCGCAGGGCCTCCACCTTCCCTCCACCCTGTCAATTGTTTTCTCTTCTGTGAAACACATTTGTGGGGATTTTGAGCAGGGAATTCTATGAGCTGTATGGTAGTTCCCTGGGTTGTGGGGTGAGCGAGGGGCAGAGTGGAGGGAAGGGGCAGGCCAGGGCATGCCACCAAGAGGAGCATGGGAAGCCAGCTGCACTTTGTGCTATAAACTCTTAAGAGCTATTGCAGGGCACCAGGAGCTGAAGCAGTCACTGGATGGGCTGGGGATTCAGGAGTGGCTGACCTATGGGAAAAAGCCCAAGCCAGGAAAGTGGGGATCTGGAACCTGCCAGTTGCACTGGCAAGTTTCAGAATGTGCAGCTGCTCAGTACCCAGGGAAATCAACCCAACCAGGGCTGTGACCACCTCCTCCTGCACCCAGGAAACAGAAGGCACTCCATGAACTTGCTTACCGGAAAACAATAGGAAGGCTAATGCCTTACTTCATTCTCCAAAACTGGCTATCTCTTTGGTGGGAGTCAGTTCATGCCCAGAATCTCAGGGATTGGCAGGGGGAGTGAGGGGGGCCTCAGAAATAGTTCTCATCCTCCCAAGATCTATTCCCTCCTCCCTTCCCCAGAAAAGGAGTGGAACCAAGGACTAGTCACAGGGATGGGGGAAAGGGACCTGGCTTGTTCAGGCAGTAGGAGGACAAAGGCCATCCCTAGTCTGGTCCAGTGGTGGGGAAAGGGAGGACAGGTGAGTAGGTTCAGCTCAAGGTCAGGGCAGAGCTCCAAAGGAGCTGGATTTCCCCAGCCTTGGGTGAGAGCTGTTCTATATAAGATCTATGCAAAGAAGAAAAAACTTGGCTGGAATGTTCCTAGGGGGTAAAGATCCAAAGCACAACCTATCTACCTGGCTCTATTAATAACATTTAAAGCCAAGGACAAAGAACACATGTGAAATCTATACATTAACACTTTGCTAGGAGGGAGGAGGGAAGTAAAGCAGGGTGGGGAAGGATGGAAGATATATGGGGAGAGGACAAGAAAAGATGGCAAACTTGGAAAGATTAGGAGTTGGGAGGGACAAGATGCAAAAGAAGGTAAGAGGGAGAAGAAAAGAGTGCTGAAGAGGAAAAAAGGGAGAGAACTCCTGGGCCGCACAGCTATAGTCAAACAAAGCCCATGAGATAAGAGGAGAGATTTGGTCCTTCTCCTGCAAATAAGAACTCTGTTGAGCTTACTGTAAAGATATACACACTTCCGGAAGCTCTAAGTCACTGTAGCAGCTGGAAGAGCCTACATGCAGTTCTCACTCTGCTCCTTCATGACCCAGGTGTGAGCTGCCCAGCCTGGCTTCTTTGCCTCAGAACGATGAACTCTTATTGAACACACGTGCTGGGAGTTCCAGTTAAGTTTCATCTCTCATTCTTTATTCTCTGCCATGCCTTGCCTAAGGTAATAGTAATAGTTTGTCAGTGTGTCCCTCCTGAACCTTTCTTCAGGCTCACATATGAACAAAGACAGACATGTGTGTGTGCTCAGCACAGTTCAAAGCCTGAAGCTGCCTGTAACACACTCTGGGAGAATTAAGTGACTCAAGAGGACAGGGTCAGGTAGTGCTAGAAGGCTGGGAGGGCAGCATCTGATGTGAAAGTTGAAGGAACAAGTGTCTTAGGAAGACCTCCCAGAGAGCAGGCAGGGCAAGGAGGGAGGAGGCACCTTTGGGCTTTGGTCCATAACATGGAGTGACTCCAAGATAGACACCTGGCAGAAGAACTGTGGCTGATGGAAGGCTTTTGAGTGGAGGAAAATGGGGGCCACAGAGCTTACTTAAGATGACCAGAACTTGTCAGGGTGAAGGGATGGACCAGGGCAGAAGCTCTTGCAGTTCACCAGATGACTTGAGTGGAGTGCCTAGGTGTCAAGGGGCTATACATAAGCAGTTCAGGAGTCCCTTGACTTCCACCCTGGCAGTCAATTGTACACACCAGATTGCCTCTGGACACTTGCGCCTCCAGCGTCTGCATCCTTCCCATCTTAAGAGGCTCAGGAAAAGGGGCTGATACCCAGGAACCTGCTTACCACAGAGCACCAGCAGAGGGCTGCCACTTGCTTTTTTGGTCTCCTGCATTTTGGAAGGGGGGGCACATGTGGGCAAACCAGACTGATCACTCCTTTTTTTTTTTTTTTTCTTATCACTCCTTTACAATACAGTGAAGAAAGGCCCAGGGCTATGTCAGCAGTGACTCGTCACGGAATAGTTTCAGAGGTGAACAAGGCCACCTCTGGCCTTGTCTAATGTTTCAGATAAGAAGACACAGGGGGTGGGAAGTTCTAGAACTTACTCTTTAGCTATGAGGGAAGCAAGGAAATAGAAGTAGATAGAGCACTTTAATTCAGTTAACCGCAAAAGTCAAGTCAGGCACTTCACTGTGTGATTAGGTTTAAATAGGAACCAGCTTCCAGTTTGTAACTTTTCCTTCTCTGTAATATTTCCTTCTCAATGTTATAGTTGACTAAAGTAGTCAAAAGACCCGATACAAAATGAGAAATGGGAGAAAACAAAACAAATTCAAAGTAGACACATTGTCTTCCACAGCTTTCTTCCTTTTCTTATCATAAAACACAAGTAAGTCAGGTGCAGGGGCTCATGCCTATAATCCCAGCTACATGATAGGCAGGGTCCTGATTCCACCCCAAATGGGAAAAAAGTTAGTGAAACCCCATCACAACAACAAAAACCCTGGGTGTGGTAGTGCACCTGTCATCCCAGCTCTAAGGAAAGATAAGTAGGAGGATTACTGACTCAGGCAAAAATAACCAAAGTGAAAAGGGCTGGGGGCACTGGCTCTAATAGTAAAGTATCTGCCTAGCAAGTGGGAAGCTCTGAGTTCAAACCCCAATACTGCTAAAACACATAGACTTAAAAACATGTATTTGCACATCGATGTTCACAGCAGAACCATTCACAATAGCTAAAGCATGGAAACAATTGTGTCCACTGATGAATAAAGCAGAATGTGGCTTATGCACAAATAGAATATTATTCAGTCTTAAAAAGGAAGGAAATTCTGACACCTGCTATAACACAGAGAACTGTGAGGACATGATGCCAAGTGATCTAAGTCAGTTACAAAAAACCAAATGTTATATGGTCCTGTTTACTCAATAAATGAGGTCCCTAGAATAGTCAAAACCAGACAGAAAGTAGAATGGTGGTTGCCAGGGGCTGAGAGAAATGAAAAGGGGGAGTTATTGTTCAATGGGTAGAGTTCAGAGTTTTTCTTTCTTTCTTTCTTTTTTTTTTTTTTTGCAGCACTGGGCCTTGAACTCAGGGCCTCACTCTCGCTAGGCAGGTGCTCTTATTGCTTAAGTCACTCCAGGGGTTATCCTTTTCGTGTGATGGTTTGTTTTTGAGATAGGGTCTCAGAAACTACTTGCCCAGGACTGGCTTCAAATCATGATCCTCCTGATCTTTGCCTCCAGAGTAACTAGGATTACAGGCGTGAGCCATTGGTGCCCAGCTAATTCAATTTTTTTGTTCTTCTTTCGGTTTTGGTTGTTTGAGACAGGGTCTCTGTAGGCATCCCAGGCTAGCCTTGAGCTCACAATCCTCCTCAGCTTCTGAGGGATTAAGGCCTGCACCACCATGCCAGCTTTATATTTCCAGTTTTACAAGAAAAGAGTTCTGGTGATGGAGAGTGGTCATGGCTACACAATAAATGAACGTGCTTAGCACCATTTAAAAATGGTTAAGATGGAAGTTTTGTTAGGTGGATTTTATCACCATAAATTTTTTAAATGCCTGTTTGAAGGGTAGGCATAGTGTAATGCCAACTAAGCAAAAGGTATAGGTAAGAAGACCACACTCCAAGGCCAATCCTGTACAGACAGGAGACCCTATCTGAAAAATAACTGAAGCAAACAAGGACTAGGAACATGGTTCAAGTAATAGAGCACCTTCTTATTAAGCTTGAGGCTCTGAGTTCAAACCCCAGTACCACACATACACAAAATCACATGTTTGATACAGTACTCACAAAAGTTAAAAAAAAAAAAATTCCAAATCTTTTTTTTGGAGGTACTGGGGTTTGAACTGAGGGCCTCAAGCTTGCTAGGTAGGCGTTCTACACTTGAAACACTCAGCCAGCCCTTTTTTTGTATTGGGTATTTCCCAGATTGGGTCTTGACAATTTGCCTGGGCTGACCTCAAACTGTGATCCTTGTGATCTCTGCCTCCCCAGTAGCTAGGATTATAGGCATGAGCCACCAGCACCCGACCCCAAATCTTAAATTTCCAGAAGCAAACTACACTGTTTTAAATGTTTTTTTTCGGTGGTACATGGGTTTGAACTCAGGGTTTCATACTTTCAAAACAGGTGCTCTATCGCTTCAGCTACACCTCCAGCCCAGTTTTACACATATTTACTTCCCAATTTTTTCCTATACCTTTCAAAACCAAGCTGAGATTATATTATATACACAAGTGTCCTACATTTTTGCTTAATCATAATACTTTTTAGGTCACCAGGCTCTTACAAAACCTATAGTTTTTTAATATTCCACAGGGATACAACATAAAGTTTTCAAGAAGAAACATTTTAGACATACAGAAGAGTAATGACCCCTTGGCTCCTCATGCGTTCTCAGTTCCAGGAGGGACTTTCTGACTGGGTAATGTGTGTCAGTTTGGGTCAGGGGTAGGTGCTGGAAAGCTGCTGACACTGCAACAATAGCTTACACAGGAAGCCCAGTGGCAGAAGTGAATTCAGGCTCCACAGCACCTGATAAATGACTCATAGCTCTTAGCCTTTTCCTGACAGCCATTGGGTAGCTGCTACAGCTCTAAGCATCACAGAGTGTCTGGGCAGGAAGGAAGAGGGGCTGTCTTCTGCTGAGGTTTTGTCTTTCTTTGGTTTTGGTGCTAAAGGCTGAACCAGGGGCTCATACTGAGTTGCTCCTACAGTCTGGTTTTATCTTTTCATTAGGGAAGAAAAGCTTCTAATCACATCCTGTCCCTTTGCGTTTCACTGGTCAGGTTGGGTCACATCCTCCTTTACTCCTCAAACCCACCTCTGGCTAAAGGCATTAAGATTACCTTGACTAGCAGGTCTGATTCACACCTCCAGCTAAGGTAGATCCTTCCCCCACCTAAGAGATCACAAGATTTCTACCCTCAGGCTAGGGGTGTAGCTTAGTGGTAGAGTACATACCTAGCATCTTGAGGCCCTGAATTCCATCCCCAGCACTACCAAAAAATAAAAAAAGATTTCTACCCTTTACCTGAAAGGGAAAAAGGGGCTCTGTAAGGAGGGAATATTGTTTGTTGGGTAAGGACAAAGGGACAGCCATAGGGACCTCACATTTTTCTAAGCAAATGCTCACATATACTGGTGTTAGTCACTTTGCATTGCTATGACAAAATACCTAAGAAAATAGGAGGGCTGGGAGTGAGGCTCAGTTGGTAGAGGATCCTGCCTATCAAGAGGCAAGAACTTGAGTTCAAACCTATCACAAACAACAACAACAACAACAAAACCCTTAAGAGAGGAGTAAGGATTTACTGTGGTCATGGCTCCAGCCCATGGTCACTTAGCTCTACTGTTTCTAGGCCCATGTGTGATGAGGCAGGACATCATGGTGAGGAGCATGTGGTAAAGCCAAGTGGCTCACCTTACAGCAGACAGAGAGAGGGAGAGGGAGAGGCTGGGGGGAAGGTCAGGGACAAGTTACACCTTCAAAGACACCACTCCCCCATCACATTCCACCTCCTAATAACCCATTCAGCATGAACTCATCAGTGGATTAAGCCACTGATGAGGTTAGTGACCCATGATCCAATTACTTCTCAATATCATCACTGGCTTGGGACCAAGCCTTCAACACATGAGCCTTTTGTGGGGACAGTCCGTATCTAAATACACACATACATGCATTTAGCATACACACACATGCTACATACAGTAGTATATTCAACCACTTTCACTAGGTTGCTTTTAGAAGGTATTTATGATATATGATTGCTATAATTTGGGTCTGAAAGGTAACCCAAAGATGCATGAGTTAAAGGATTAGTCCCTAGTTTGGTGCTATTGGAAGGTGGGCCCTAGTGGGAGGTCTTCTGCTCTCTTCCCCTCCCTCTCTGGTTCCCTGCAGCTTGGTCTATTACCCATATTCCACACCATGATGTGTTACCTCATCACATCTCCAAAAGAATGGCGCTACATGGACTCTGTAACTCTAAGACTAAATAAACCAATAAACCAATAAATCTTTTGTCTCTATGAGCTGATTATCTCAAGAATTTGTCAAGTAACAGCTGACTAATATAATTAACACAAGTTTAAAAGTATCCCAGAAACTGTCTTACCAGACCACACATCTAACTGTTCCTAAATCATGCGATGCAGTTGACAGCATCTAGAATTCAAGGCTGTGCCAGCGGCACGGGTTCATGTTTGTGCTGGTAACAATGCCTAGAAAATGGTAAGGGCTACATGAGAGTTAGCTGCTATACAATTAAGCTGGTAGGAAAACAAATATGATGGATAACAGTCAACACCTCCCCCACCTCAGGAGGTTCCTAGGACAGATCTGTCTAGTAAGATTTACTTATTAATTATGGAATACATTGAATGTTAAATTTGGATCCTAAGAAACAACCATTCAAATATAGGATGGAGAAATGTGATTTAAAAGCTATACAGGTGTGAAGGCAAGTAGTAGCTAATTTGTAACACTAATTTTTTTTTCTTCTCCAATGCTGGGGTGGAACCATGCTAAGCTCCTAGTTTGCAACCCTGAACACTGAAAGAGATGAGCACAATGAATCTTGACAACATGAACTAACTACTGGTCACACTACCTAATGCAGGTAGAAGCCAAAATTGTAATAGTTTTGTTCTCTCATCTAGTAAGCTTTGCATCTAGAGCTCAATGATTTGAAAGCAAAAAAAAAAGGGATGAGAAGAGTCAAGGGAAATTACTACTGAATGGTTAGATGTGTGAGTAAGCTGAAACATCCCTGTCTACCTACAGCAAAGCTAGGAGTATAGTTCAGTGATAGTGCTTGCCTTGCATGTGTAAGACCCTGAGTTCCATTTCCCCTACCAAGAGAAAAGAAAAAGCATTTATTTACAGGAAACAGCTTTTATATAGAGTTCCTCTTGGTCATAGTTGGTAGCTGTGACAGAAGTTTACTCGTAAGACTTTTACTTTAGGAGAGCTGGATGGAAGACTATGGCAGCTTCAACTGAGCAGGTCAAAACAGGATTATCTTCCCAAAGCACAGTCCTGAAACTTCAAGGATTTCCCCAGCAATAACTACCTTTGGAATATGTTTTTGAGAAAGTGATTAGAAACAGACATCATTTTCACATAGTCTGGGGCAAGCCATTCTTCATTTTCCTTTTATAAAGTAATTCCAAGCTAATGATTTTTCATGGTGTTTGAAATGAACTTCTGAGAACTGCATCTAATTTCCACATATTTTATTTGCTAACAAGTGTGGAAGTTTCTATCACTCAAAAGATCTTTGATTGTTTTTTTTTTTTTTTTTTTTTTGGAGATACTGGATTTGAAATTAAGGCTTTAAGGCTTTCTGCTTGCTAGGCAGGTACTCTACTGCTTAAGCCATACCTCCAAGCCTAAAAGTATAGGCCAGGCTGCTCTTGAACTCATGGTTACCTCACTGGTTACCAGCATGTGCCAACACGACAGGCTCAAAAGATATTAAGGACAAGTAAGTTCAGAGCTTCCAAAAGGTCTGATTCCTTTCAGACTCTGGCAACACGGTTAGTCTTAGTGGTGAAGTACTTTCACACCCTCATCAAACCCCACACCTGTAATTACAGCTACTCAGGAGGCGGAATCAGGAGGATCCCAAGTCTAGGACTGCACAGGGAAAGGTGGTGGAGAAATCCCATCTGAAAAACAAAACTTAAAAGAAGAGATAGGGGCATGACTCAGGTGGTAGAATGCTTGCCTGGCACGCACAAGACCCTGAGTTCAATCCCCAGGACAGGGGTGGCTGGAGTAGGAGGGTGTTTCCCTTAACACTTAGTATGTTCCAGGCCCAGCGCTCAGAACCATGGAGATCTACAAAAAGAACCTGGCATCAAGAGTCAAGCCTACCATCCTAGCTTCTTGTAAGGCAGAGATTGGGAGAATCATGATTCAAGGCCAGTCCAGGTAAAAGTTCACTAGACACCATTTCAACCAGTAAAAGAAGCATGTGTCTGTCATTTCAGCTACTCAGGAAGCATAAATAGATGAAATGTAGTCCAGGCTGGCCTGGGCATAAAGCAAGACCCCATCTCAAAAATATCAAAGCATAGGCTGGTGGAGTGGCTCAAGTGGTATGTTCAACTCCCAGTACCACCACCAAAAAAAAAAAAGAGAAGAAACACCCCTGCCCTCAGAAGCTAACTGTCTCAGTTCCAATAAGATAAGGCCCCACATGTCCAGAATTGGGCTGTGGTAACAAGTGGTAAGCAAGACACTGTCCTCAATCAAGAATCTGTGGTTCTGTAAGAAAACAGAAACATCAATTGGCAAGTATAATGTAAGCACAACTGTAGCACTTTGGACAGAGTGCTATGGAAATACTCTTTCAAGAAAAGCTACCTGGAAATGTCATCTGAGCTGTCTTGGGAGGGGAGAGTTGAAGGAAATGGAAAAGGCTGTGTAGACAAGGGTATGCACTATCTGCAGGCAGCAGAAGGATAAGCAATGAGGCTGGAGGCCTTGTTCACGTTTTGCTAAGGAGCTGGTCTATCCTGAAGTCCTTGGAAGGCCCAGATAAGCTTGACCAGGAGAGCAAATGGTCATGCATTAATGCTAGAAAAATTTAGGTCTTGGAGGTAGATTGGAAGTAGGTGGAGAAGCTGGTTGGCAAATGTTTAGGTGAGAGAGAGAGTCAGAGCTGCATGAGGACAGTAACAGCAGAAATGGACAAGAGTTGGGTTTGGGAAAAATTTAGGAGATAACCATACCAGGATTTGGTTACTCATGGGGAATTTGGGAAAGAAAGGAGTAAAAGATGGCTTCCAGATTTTGGTCATGGGCAAGTGGGCATGAGTGGAAAAAGGAACCACTGACAGGAAAGAGGTTCAAGGCAGAGGGAAAGGGAGGCTGAGGTAAGGCACACCCAGTGCGAGATGCCTGGGGACATAAGTAGAGTGCTAGAGAACAGTGGGACATGTGCTTAGAACTGGGGATAGCCCAGACTAGACAGAGGTTTGGGAATGGTCAGCATGCACATGGCATGCTGATCCTGAGTGGATCAGATGACCTAGGAGAGCATGCAGAACAAGGAGAAGACACAAGTGAGAATGGAGACGAGCCGAGGTGGGAATATCAGGGATAGAGCAGCACTTGGTGTCAGGTACAAGGGAGGACATGACACGAACTGGCTGACAGTGTGTCTCACAGACTGACAAGAGACCATAGAGACTGGGATCTCAGGAACCTTACCTGGGAACGAAGTGAGGCAACAAGACACTGATCAACAGAAATCTTGTTTTTCTGAGAAAATTAACCTGAAGGAAACCACCAGTAGCAAGGGAAAAGAGGCAGGTCCCCAAGAGAAGGTAAGTGACAGTGGGGGAATATGAATGAATGAGGGGCTAGAGTGCATGAACACAGGTAGAATGTGGGGTTAGCTGGAGCAGCATTATGGCTTGAAAAAGGCTAATTCATGGGGGAAATGGGTACAACTGGCATTTAAAAAGATGAAATCTGATCCTTCCATACATATATACATATACATGTGTATGTGCGGGTGTGTGTATATATATATATATATATAGTTTTTTTTTTTAAGATGGGGATTTCACCTATGTGCCTGGGTTGGCCTCAACTTACAATTTTATGGGCTCAACCTCCTGGGTGCTGGGATTACAGGTGTGTACCACCACACTAGGCTCTCCAATTTTCTTGAAGTAGGAATCCATGGAATTGGGCTACCCAAGGGAACTGGGAAGATGGACACAACAGATTTGTTAAGAACTTGCAGGAATGTAATCTGGAGAATTTGCTGAGCAAAATGGTGGAGGGAGGTAAGGTAGGACAAGGAAAAGTGAATTTCCTTTTTCTTTCTTTTCTGTGGTGCCTGACACATGCTAGGCAACTGGTCTTCCACTGAACCCCACCCCCACCCCCAAACAATCTGTAAGTGTCAGCAAACACTTAGTTGGAGGCATGACTAAGCTATGGCAAAAATCTACATACAGGAGCATGTTTCTTCCAGCAGATCCCAGGATTCCAGAAGTAGAGAGACAGAGGTAGGTTGATCCAAGGATGCATGATCAGAAGCTGAGGATGTTGGTGATTACCAGGGATTTCTAGTCTAGGAAAGAAAGAGAGGGATTATAGAGTCTTGGGCCAAAATAAAAGGAGAGCAGGGAGAAAGTATGAGAAATGAGGACGACAGGCTGTTAGGCGTTTGAGATTCTGGATATTATGCTGCTCTTTTATCTCCTAATTGCCTTCCAAAGGCTCCGCTCCTAAACACCATAATCAGTTTAAGTTTCCACCCTCTTACTAACACAATGGGGACCAATTTTTTTATCTTTTTTATTAGCATATGTTAATTGTATAGAAAGCTTCCATTGTGATTTCCATGCATGTATATAATGTATTTGATCAAATTCACCCTCTATTACTTTCTTAACCCCTCCCTCCTTTTAAAACAATTTTTAGCAGTTTTCATTATTCTATTCTCATACATGTGTATGAAGTACTTAGATCATATCCCTCCTCCCCCCTTCTGCTGGTTCCCTGCCCCAAACAGTTCCCCCCATTTTGCACTCATTCTTTTTTTTTTTTTTTTTAGGTCTAGATTCTACATGTGAGAGAGAACATACAGTGTTTGTCTTTCTCAGTCTGGCTTATTTCACTTAACATGATGATCTCTATCCATTTTCCTACAGGCAACATAATTTCATTCTTTATGGCTGATTAATACTTTGCTGTATATATACACCACATTTTCTTAATCCATCAGTTGATGGAAACCTAGGATCAAGATATGGTAGCTGAAAGAGTTGAAAATGACGGTAGCTGGAGTTGTAAAGGTCAAGTATGAAGAGGCTGCGATGACTAAACAGCTTAGGTGAGACAGAAGACTATAGATGGAACACCAGGCCTTCAATGACATAGGAGGGCCTTTTGTATGACTTGGTCTGAAAAATCACTAGGAAAAGAGTCAGGCACTCCATAAGTGCATTCTGACCATAATGGTGATGCAATTTAAGCAAAAGTAGTGCACAGACGCTTCTAGTCCACTCTGCAGGTAGTAAAGAGTATGACATAATTTTGTTTTTGAGATGATGTCTTGCTGTGTTGCACAGGCTAACTCCTAGGCTTGAGCAAATCTGTTGCCTTAACTTTCCAAGAAGCTGGGACTAATAGTAGGCCACTATGCCTGGCTTCAAAATTATGAATATAAAAGTCTTTCCTTTTCACCCCCATCCTTTAATTTCCATGTTTAAAACCGTACAAGACACAGAAAGGAAAGAACTGTAGGATGGGTAGCAATTCCATACTAGTATGTGGTTCATGAGATGTAGAAGAGAGACTGATGTGCCTCCCTCTTTCCTTGTCTCACAACTCTGGACTGTTTCCTTGTGTCACCTGTTGAACTCTACCAATGACAATGACCTCATGAAGTCCTCTTGGATTTGCCCTCTCCAGCTAAAGCACATCTGTAACCCAAGGGAAAAATAAATACCAGTAAGACTCTAGCAGCTCAATCTTAAGATATAGAAACACTTCCACAAGAAGTCTAATGCTGAGAAGCTGATCGACACAAAAAACTGTAATGCAAGTCATTTATTCCCTTTTTAATATATAGAAATCTACCTAGCTCAGAGAGATTAAAAATTTATCACTGATACAGTTGTATCTCTTAAACTCTTGTCCACATGCATTAGACCCCAATTTGCCACTGCTCAAAGGCAAAGCACAGACACCAAGCTGGACAGGTGGGCAGGAGCCAGCTCACCCAGAATAAGGCTGGGAAGGAAATGGAACCAGTCTAGGAACATACCAACACGCTGCCTTGTAATACCTCTGTGTACATTCAATTTCACTTCTGATTTTCAGAAGGCTGGCATTATAATTCCTGTTTTATAAGAGGACATAAAAAAACTGAAAAGTTATAAGCCTTTTCTAATGGTCACACAGATGATAAATGACAGAATCAGGTCCTGGCCCCAAATTTTTATGACTCCACAGCCCGCTCTTCCACTTACTGGTTTTGTGGCCAAGTACCTCTTGCAGCTGCTCTATCTTTCAAGGCTTGGAACGCCAAAATGAT
Source organism: Castor canadensis (assembly GCF_047511655.1). Classification (NCBI taxonomy): domain Eukaryota; kingdom Metazoa; phylum Chordata; class Mammalia; order Rodentia; family Castoridae; genus Castor; species Castor canadensis. The sequence goes on along the minus strand of NC_133388.1, from coordinate 10,056,733 downwards.
CTTTTTTTTTTTTTTTTTTTGGTGGTGGTGGTGGTGATGGGACGTAGGGTCTTGCACATGCTAAGCACCACAACTGAGCTACCTCCCCAACCTGATTCTCATTACTAACCCTCAAGTTCAGGTGGGAACACTGAACAGGAATGCCTCATGAAAAATGAATAAAAATTTAAAAGTAGGACTTGATGTTAGTAACCAACTGCTGAGAGAACCTCAGCTGTTCTTTGTGACAGTTTCAGTGAAATAGTTTGTTAATTTTATTTATTTATTTAATTTTCAGTATTGGGGTTTGAACTCAGGACCTACACCTTGAGCCACTCCACCAGCCCTTTCTGTAGTGGATTTTTTTCGAGATCGGGTCTTCCAAACTACTTACCCAGGTTGGCTTCAAACTTGGCCGGGTGCCAGTGGCTCACCTGTAATTCTACTGCTTGGGAGATCTCAACGCCCCACCTCCAAAAATAACCAAAGCAATATGGACTGGAGGTGTTGCTCAAGTGGTACAGCACCTGCTTTGTAAACACAAAGTCCTGAGTTCAAACCCCAATCCCACCAAAAAAAATTACAAACTAATCAAATAGCTTATTTTATTTTTCACATAGAAGTCAATACTTTTAAAGGCTGTTTTGCAGCCAAATACTAGGTTAGGCACTTAATGTCCTCTTCAACTTTCAGGTCACAGCTAAAATGTTCCTTCCTCATGGAGGTCTTTACCTTACCAGACTAGGACTGATCCTCAGTCTTCTAACTGTTCATTTCTTCCTAGGACTTCTACAACTAAAAACTAGGTTAAGTACTTGCCTGTTAGCAGCCAATCTCCCCTCTGGCCTGCAGATTCCATGAAGACACACATGCCCATCTTGTTCACTACTGTACCTATACACTGGGCCTTGTGTGCAAGGCCCACTTACTTAGTGCTGGGCTCACTTACTCCCTATCAGAGTTACTGCCCACTCTCAAGAGAGAATGAGCTAATTCCCCTCCACATGAGCTCTTCCCACTCTACCATGCTAACTACCTCACACACAAATACATGTATAAGTTAACTCCCTGTAATTCTACATTGAGACAGCTGTGCAATCTTGTGTGGATACAAAAACTACTGTGAATTAAGGAATTTTCTACTCATTCTGTTCAACTGCACATTCCATATTCATTGGAATGGACAGACACAAATTTAGCTTTCTGGAGGGACACTGTACTAATGAAGTAGAGAAAAAAAAGGAAGCTAATTTATGACTAAAGATTTCAACTTTCCTTGTATCTGTTGGTAACAACCAGATTCATGCACCATGATAAACCACTCAGCCTAACAGAATTTGATGAAAGCCTTATAGTTTGATAGACATAATGTGGAAACTCACTATTAACAGGCGCAGTTAGGGTTCTTCACCCCAACTTAGACGCACTGATGGGAGGGAAGAAGCATCCTGTTAGCAGCCCAGGTTTCAAAGACGTCGCAACAAAACAAACAGACAAAAACCCTTATACTTTAGACACCTCTCTAAAACACACACCTATAGTTTTCCATGCAACTCCTATGGATCCAAACTAGGGATGATACTTTAAATGCAAACGTATTTTTCATCCGGATTTTTCTAACATTTCAATGGAAACCAGGGACAGATCTGAAGTAGAACAGGAGTCTCCTTCCTAAACTTACTTTGCAGGAGTCAGCTCCGTCACTACCTTCACTACCTTGCTAAGTGACCCGGAACTCATCTCCTCTCAGCTGGTTTCCTTGTCAGCAAAATGGAGAAAATGAACTAGATGCCCTGCCTAGCTCTAAAAATTTGAGTACCAACTTCCTACTTTAAGTACATACAAAAGAACTAGACATTAAGACTAATGAAAAATCAATTTTATGAGGCAGTCAAATTAGTTTGTGGTAAGGGGAAATTAGTATGAATTCATCGCTTGAATCAATCCCAATCTGTTAGAAGTAGAAATATGGTAGAATCAGATTTAATGGTCAGCCTTCCAGTTATCAATGAAGGACACAGTGGGGATGTAGTTCAGTGGTACAGTGCTTCTTAGCATGCATGAGGCCCTGGGTTCAATCCCCAGCCTTGCAAAATAAAAATAAATACAGGAGAACAGAGTTCTGAACAAAGCACAGACAAAAAGGAATCGGGCATCTCTTGACCGACATCCTTTACTCTTCTGTCCACTCCCACCCTCCAGCCATTTCACACTCATGCCTTCTTAAACCACAGGCTGTGAAATCCAAGTATGAGCATTTAATGGAAGCTTCAGAAAAAGGACCTTTGAGAAATGACACTAATTTCAGAGACATCAAAGGAACTGTTGCCTAACAGTCCACAACTTTGTCCTACTGTTGTCCTGGTCAGGTAGCCAAAGGACACCTTCTTCTCAGGATATCACCACATCTTCTCCACCATCAACAAGTTATGATTTTTTTCAGAGACTCTAAAAGGCTCTATGCAATTATCATACTTCCAATATTCTCCTTTTTTCTCTAGCTTGTGACATTGACTTTCCCAGTGAGAAACTTTGTAGAAAGTTGGAGCTTCTGAAATAGGTGAATGATGAAGAATTGGTTAAATGCCATCACACAGAACTCTCCTGTCTCAGTGCTTTGAACCTTATCTTGCTAAATGAGCCAAAAATCAAGTAATTAAGGCACTGAGCTGTTGACAGACAAGCCGAAGCTTTTGCTCAGATAGTTGGGAGGGAAACAGCATGTAAGTGCTGGCCTAAAAAATACCATTTAAATTGTGACAATAATAATTTCTCTTGGAACCAAAACACAAGGACTTCAAAGCTGGGTGTGGTGGTATACTCCTGTCATCCCAGCATCTGAGAGCAGAGGCAGAAAGATCACCAGTAAGAACACCCTGGGCTACACATAGCAAGATCCTGTCTCAAACCACCCGCCTCCTCCCCCCAAAAAAATTCTCCAGGAGTTCAGAGGAAACTCATTGCCCCAATGCAGTCTACCTAGACAGAACAGAGTAACAGCGGTGAAATTATCCTCACATGCAAAGTTATTTCCCCATCAACTACTACAGAGTGGGGAAGGTGAAATTAAAAAGCATTAAGTCACATAAAAATCCTCCAACTGTTTTTCACTTATGAAATATTTATGCAGTTTATAAGCTCTGAAGCCAGAAATTACTTAATTCAAGATTTGATTTGCCAAACTGTGTGGGTGCAGCACTCCAAAGGGGATTACTCAGGTTTTAAAACCCATTAGAGAAAATGATCTGATTTTTCACTCCTTACACTAATATGCTCAAAAATCAAGTTCATGTGTTCAATCCCCAGTACCACAAAAAAGAAAATTAATCTTAACTCCAATGCTGTTTAGAAGTAAGTAGAGACTAAATTGGTGAAATCACTAAAGTGATCGTTTTATTAGAATGCACAAACATTCCCCGCTTGTCTTAAGAAGCTGGGTCTAACATTGATACATTATGTGTTTAGAAAAACCAAGGGTCTCTACATGAACATGATTCCAACAGACAAGTTCCACAAATGGACAAGGGCTTTAAATCTTCAAAACGAGCACAGCAAGACACACCTTCCTAAGTTTTCAATTTTTCATGATTTTCTTAAGAAAATAAGGAGATCTTTATTTGTATTGTTTTAAACTGTCACGTCGAGCAAAAGGATAAATAAGAGCTAAACCACGGGGGCGGGGGAAAGGGGGGAGAAATGACCCCAACATGGTATGCACATATGAATAAAAGAAAAAAAAAAGAGCTAAGTCACTTTGCTGCAATACACCTATTCAAGACGGCTTTTAACTTGCTGCCGATTCCTACCGGGAAAGCTTAGGCTCTGTTGTAGCTGTAATATACAACACGGGGGAAAAAAAAAAGGCGGGGGGAGTTAATGAGGCAAATGCAAACGGTGGGCAAGAAGAGCACTTATGAAAGTGAAAACTAGGTGAAGACAGTGGCAAGGGAAACTGCCTGGACAGCGAAGAAAAGAAAGCTAGAAAGAAAAATTTCAGAGAATTATGAAGTAGCAGAATCCCACAACTAGAGCCGCTAAGACCATGCCGTTCTAAGACCCACGGGAAAACAGGTACTAACGGTTCCGTCTCAGGTTTCCGCGGGTCGCAAAAGAATAACGGACATCCTGCCAACGGTGGACCCCGGCTCCGCGCGCCGCTTCCGCCGGCCCGCAGCCGCCACCCACCCGCGCGGGGGACAGGGTACCCGAGGCGAGAATGTGGGACGCGCGGCAGGCCTTGTTCTCGCCGCCCGTCTTTGTCCACTTGGCTCTCTACTCACCCCGCCGCCAAAGCTCGCCAGAAGCCAGACGCCAAAACGAAACACCGCCCGACGCAAAAAAAAACCCCAGAAAACAAAAAACAAAGCACAGGTGTTTCTCGTCAAAGATTTTATTAGGGCGACGGGGTCGCCACGCGCGCGCCTGTCGCTCCCCGCGCACTCCTCGGTCAACCCACCAGCCCCCAACCCCGCGCCAGATGCCAACCCCCGTGCGCCGGGGCCGCGAGGACCGCTCACCGGCTTTCCAGGGTAGAGACTACAGCGGCGACGCCCCGCTCCCAAGAGTGGCCTTGGCCCCAGGCGGCAGTTTTATCTCGGGTGCACCGCAGAGGGCGAGTGGGGGGGCGCGCGACGCGGAGCGCCGGGCGGCGTCGGTAGTGGCGCCGCGTTGACGTCACGCGCCCCGGCCCAGGCAGCGCGCGTGGGGGCGCCCCGCCCCCTGTCCCAGCGGCCCCCAATCCGGGAGGAACCCGGGAGAGAGGGCGGGGCTATAGCCAAGAGTGGGGCAGTTCGATTGGCAGAGAGGGAGGAGCGAGGGTGCGAGCTAGCGAGTGGGAACGAGGCGGGGCGGGCCGAGGCCAGCACGGAAGTCTCGCGAGGCCGAGCCCGAGTGGAGTGTGGCGGCGGTGGCGGCGGCGAGATCTTGGCTTGGGTTGAGGAGTTGGTATTTGTGTGGAAGGAGGCGGAGGCGCAGGAGGAAGAGGGAAGCGGAGCGCCGGCCCGGAGGGCGGGAGGAGGCGCGGCCAGGGCGGGCGGCCGAGGCGAGCCAGGCGGGGAGCGGGACGAGCAGCGGCCGAGCGAGCGCGGGGCGCACCGAGCGAGGGAGGCGGGGAAGCCCCGCCGCCGCCGCCGCCGCCGCGGCCGCCGCGCCCGCCCCTTCCCCCGCCGCCCGCCCCCTCTCCCCCCGCCCGCTCGCCGCCTTCCTCCCTCTGCCTTCCTTCCCCACGGCCGGCCGCCTCCTCGCCCGCCCGCCCGCAGCCCAGGAGCCGAGGCCGCCGCGGCCGTGGCGGCGGAGCCCTCAGCCATGGCCTCGGGCGACACCCTCTACATCGCCACGGACGGCTCGGAGATGCCGGCCGAGATCGTGGAGCTGCACGAGATCGAGGTGGAGACCATCCCGGTGGAGACCATCGAGACCACGGTGGTGGGCGAGGAGGAGGACGACGACGACGACGACGAGGACGGCGGCGGCGGCGACCACGGCGGCGGGGGCGGCCACGGGCACGCCGGCCACCACCATCACCACCACCACCACCCGCCCATGATCGCGCTGCAGCCGCTCGTCACCGACGACCCGACCCAGGTGCACCACCACCAGGAGGTGATCCTGGTGCAGACGCGCGAGGAGGTGGTGGGCGGCGACGACTCGGACGGGCTGCGCGCTGAGGACGGCTTCGAGGACCAGATCCTCATCCCGGTGCCCGCGCCGGCCGGCGGCGACGACGACTACATCGAGCAGACGCTGGTCACCGTGGCGGCGGCCGGCAAGAGCGGGGGCGGCGGCGGGTCGTCGTCGGGCGGCGGCCGCGTCAAGAAGGGCGGCGGCAAGAAGAGCGGCAAGAAGAGTTACCTGGGCGGCGGGGCCGGCGCGGCGGGCGGCGGCGGCGCCGACCCGGGCAACAAGAAGTGGGAGCAGAAGCAGGTGCAGATCAAGACCCTGGAGGGCGAGTTCTCGGTCACCATGTGGTCCTCAGGTGAGCGCCGGCCGCGCGCCGTGGCCCGGGATGTTTTTGTTTTGAAGGGAAGCCATGTTTTATGTGTGTGATGGGCGCCGCCATCTTCTCCGCCCGGGCAAGTATGGCGGCCCCAAAAGATGGCGGCGGCGGGGGCGGCGGGCCGCGAAGATGGCGGCGGCGGGGGAGGGGCGGCGCCGCCCGGCTAGGCCGCAATGGCGTAGTTTAGCGAGGGGAAGCGGGCGGGCGGTGGCGGGGGAGGGGCCGGCGTGCTGCCCCGCCCGCCCGCGCCAACGGACGCGCCGCCGGCCTGTTCGGGCGCCGCCCCGCGCCGGGTCCGAGCGGACGCGGCGGGCGTTGGCGGCGCGGGCTTGGCGGGTCCGGACCCGCGCCGTTCCCCCGCCGTCCTCTGGGGGGCGTCGCGGCCCGCCCCGCCCGGCTTGCCGGGACGCGCAGCGGCTCCCCGAGGACCTTCCATTCCAGGAGGGGGCGGCGCCGGCCCGGCCCCCTCCCACCCGCCGCGCGCCGCCGGACCCTGCCCCGCGGTCACGCTGCCCCGGGCCGTCGCCGCTGCGGGGCGGGACTTGGGCTGCGCGTAGGGCTTGCGTGTGCGGGCTCCACGGCGGTTGGAGCCCGACCCCGCGCCGCCGCCCGCTCCTCGCCGCTCGGCCCCGCGCGGAGGCTGGGGGAAGCATGGGCCTGTGAAGCGTAGGCCTTCACGTTTGGGGAAGTTTTTAAGTATTCGGCTCTCTGCTGATAGATTAGGCTGGTTTGCTCAGCTGTGCAAGTTTGCCACGAAACTAATAAAATGGGGTAGTTTAAAAACTTAAGTCTCTATGCTTTTTATTTCATAGAAAGCGATCCTTGTTTTCCCCGTGGAAAAATTCCTAATGAGCGGGTTGTTTCGTATGTTTGGTTTACTGTTGTAATGCCTTTTAATGAAAGTCAGGAAAAAAAAAACAGGGCAAAAGAGTCTTATTTGCAAGTGTAAAGTCTTTGTTTTCACTTTAGAACTATCAAAGGGTTGTTATTGACTGTTGGCTTTGTTGTGTCAGTATCCTATTACTACGTTCACATGCTACCTAACCACCTTGCTGGAATACTGACTGGAGAATGATTCTTCTTCGCTAGTCGTAGTTAGTCTTAACACCTGTGATGATTAAATTTGATAGTTTAACAGGTAGTCTCCTCCATTTTTCACACATTTAATAAATTCTCAAGATTGTATGGAGCCTCAGTGTGTCCTTTGATTTTTAAAAGATTGTTTAAAATTCAGAAATGAATGAAATGGAATATGAGAGGCTGGATTGAAAAGCTGGTCTGGTTGTGTCTGTGTGAGATGACGAAAGCTGGACATACCTGTCATTGGGAGGACTGAGCAAAGGGATCCAAGGTACTACCGAGACCTAAGAGGAAGTGCTATCAGGCGCTGCTGTTGTTGGAACTCTTGGCGGTTTGGTAGTTGTGTTTACAGAATGCCAGATTTCATACTATACTTACCATGTTCATTAGCGGCTGCACACTGATTGTGTTGGAACTAAAAGCCATTGTTCTCCATTAATAGGAATGGAATAAGGCAGGGAGTTTGGGTTATTGATGAAGTTGCCAAATTAAAGCTACTATTTCAGTGGCGGTACCTTAGGTAAAGGTCATTAACCACATAAAACTAAACTTATCTCCTGTATGGTCCTGTTGGTTTTACAGTAATTTAGAAAAACCAGCATAGTTTTCATGTTTTGCATTTGATCTTAACAAATTGGTAACCTGCTGTTTTGAGACCTGGAAGATTTAGTAGATAGTATTGCTTGATGAACTGGTGTGTGTGGAGGCGGCCAGGTAGGGAAGAAAGTGAGGGTCCTGACTAATGTAGGTTAATTCACAAAGCCAGCATTTAGTCATTTTTTTTCCCCCTGTGCAAGTGGCTGCTTACAAGGATACACAGTTTTTGGTTACTTTAATGTCTATTTCGTGAAAGCCTTAGTTGTGTAGTGTTAAAGAGTACTCTCCAGAAAAGTGGTTATAAATATTTGATGGCAATAAACGTAGGGTGGCCTATCTGTACAGACATGTTTTGTGGTGAATTATACTCCTTCCTTGTCCTTGTGGCTTGCAGTTATTACTAAAGAGAATCTAAGTAGTTTGTGGTCAACTATGCATGGCCCAAGTTCAAATTATGAAAATAATCTTCAGAGCTGAAATGGGATGCTGAACGCTAAGTGAAGAAGTCATAGCAGGTTAATTGTTGATGTGGTAGGCAGTGTGTTAACTGCTTTATTCTTGATTTCATTTGATCCTAAGCATAAGAGTTATAACTGAACCACAGTTCACAGAATCAATCCATTAGATTGGAATAAGCTGTGAAGCCACAGGTTTGCATAGAAAGACCCAAGCTTGTGCTACCTAAAATCCTTATAAAAATAATTGTAGGATAGTCTAAAGGCAGTAGTTACTTGTTGGCACTACTTGGAGTTTTTTGTAGGAAGGAAAAAACACTAAAAGGTTAGTGGGAGTCAGCATGTTTTTAGAAACCAAGTATTTGAATTTTGTGGGTCTCTTTGCTTATACACCATCTACCTGAGCTGCTCAGAGTGACAGTGTTCTGCATTGGTGGCATGTTTTGAATGGAGCAGCAAGTTCTACATCACCAGGTTGTGCAACCTTCACCACTACCTAATTCCAAAACGTCTCATTTCCAAAAGAAACTGGATGCCTTTTAGCAGTTGCTCCCCATTTCCCCTCCTCTCAGTCACTTGCAACTACCAATCTACTTTCTGTCTCTGGATTTGCTTGTTCCAGGTATTTGTGGTGGTACTAGGACTTGAACCTAGGGCCTCAAAATGCTTTAGACTAGAGCTATACCTGCAGCTGTTGCAGACATTTGATACAAATAGAATCATACAATAATGTGGCCTTTTGTGTCTGGATTAGCATGTTCTCATCCATGTGGCAGCATGTACTTCATCTGTTTTTATGACTGAATAATTACATGGGTAGGTAATTAAGCAGGGTCTACTTATTTTTGCGGGTGAGAAAATTAAAATCTCCTTAATCCGAACATGTTTCAATATTTAACTATAGTTTGTGTTTTGATTTTTTTTTTCCCCCTGGAAGTTCTAGAGTTTTAAGTCAAGTTTTCACGCTTGCGAGGCAAGTACCTACTACTTGAGCCCTGTCTCCAGTCCTTTTTGCTCTGGTGGTTTTGTAAGTAGGATACCATCCACCACACCGAGCTTTTTTTCCCATTGAAAACTTTTTTCCAAACTTTCCAAACTTTTTTGCCCGAGCTGGCCTGGAACTGTGATCTTCTCAATCTCAACCTTCTAAGTAGCTAGGCTTACAGACTTGATCCACCTGGGCCCAGTCTTTGAATATGTTTACTTTGGATTTTTTTTCTTACATATAAATAATGGATAATTCAACATTGACAGATTTAGGGCTCAGTGTTAATTTTTCTCTAGATGTTCATCACTATAAGAGTGACTTTGTATTTTATAGAGCTAATTATAAACTGAAGTCCCTTAACTAAACCATTGGGTTAAGTAGGAAAATTAATAATAAAAGCTGAACATTTAAAATTTTTGGTTTTGAGAGAAACCTGGGTGGCTTTAAAATCTAGAGATTTCATGTGATCAGAAATTGTGACCTTTAAGGCTGTTGATTAATTATCTCAGGCTAGGCTTGATAGAGGAGTGCTTTGGGTTGGGGTGAGCAAAATCTATAAGACCTGAAAACTACTGATATTAAAGATCTATAAATTGAAAGGAAATTAAAGTGTATTAAATTTTTTTTCAGTAGTATTCATTCAGAAAATTCAGATTTGCCAGGTGACCATTTGACATTCCCCAGTGGGTTTGTTTTTTGTTTTTGTTTTTAATTTAACTCAGGACCTTGTGCTTGCTAGGCAGGTGCCCTTACCACTTCTGCCACTCTGCCAGTCCCTCAGTGGGATTTTTATCTCCTCACTTACCTTGATATTTATCACTAAGTAGAGATGCCATAATCGAGAATTTCCATGGAGCCAAGCCAAAAAAGGCCTCCAAAGTAATCATGTCAATCACATGACCTACATAGGGCAGACTCAGTCTTAGATCCTGAGTCCTACCCTGGAAGCCTCTTGTACTATAAAAGCCTCTTGTGCTATTAGACTCTCACCTATAGGTTATTAACCTTTCCTTTTCCTGACCAGTAGTCAGAAAAGAAAACTCCTTACTAGGAAAGGGGCTTTTGGAAGAGAGTAAATTAAAAAACAACTATAAGCAGCTCTGCCCACTCCTTAATGGCTACTTAAAAGGTATTTCTCTTTGTTTTGTTTGTTTTTGAACGCGTCTTAGCAAATTCAACCTCTTAAAGCACAAATTTAGGACTCATAACAGGTTTAGCAAAAATTATTACAATGAGCATTTCTTAAGATACCTTTTGTTCAATTCTTAATTAGGGTGACCCGTTTTCTCGTTTTCTTACTATTTCCAAGTAGCTACAATAGGCAAAAGTAGAAGTTTCGTCATTTCAAAGCTGAGTATTTAGTAGTATGTTGTGTCCTATAGTTTTATCAAGGAAATACTCAAACCAAATTGTAGGGAAATCTTGAAAGTTAGTTGACTTTTGTATAGGCTTACCATCTTCGTAGTGGACTTTACATATTCCTAGTTGGCATATCTTGTGTTAGAAGGGCCCCTTGTGGATATTTTGTTGTTGTTTGTTTGTTTGTTTTTTCCAGAGAGAGGCAGTACTGGGGATTGAATGAATTCAAGGCAAGCATTCTCTCAGTGAGGTTACATCTCTAGCCCTGTGATTAATTTTCAGTAACAGAGGTGGTTTCAGGAAATCACACTAGTAGAAACATATTCTGGAGGGCCCTGGCCAAAGTATATGACCTTGGCATGTCTTGTCTTTGACCTTGGCATTTTTGTAAAGTGAGTTGTTGAAGTAGGGGGATCCCTAAAGTCACTTTTCAATGTTTTTTTTTTCCCCCTTGAACCTAGAGCCTGGTAAATGTTAAACCTGCATGCTTTACCACTGAGCTGTACTCTAGCCCCTATTTTCAATCTTTTTTTTTTTCCCCCTCATGTCAGAAGGGTAATGTGCCCACGACGTAACAAGATTTGAGGGTGGCACATGTCATGCAGAGGCGTGAACACCCAGTCATCACGGTTATGAACCAAAAAAGGATCTCCCATTTTCAATCTTTATAGCAAAGAAAGTTTACTCCTTTACAAATTACTATGTTTAGTAGGAAAGGCTACTCAGTTTTTCTTTTTGAGTGTTGGGGAAGAAACCAGGCTCTCATGAATACTAAGTAAGAGCTCTACCATTAAGCTGCAGCACCTACACTCTTGAATAAAATTCTCAGTGACTGTGTGGTTATTTATAAGTGGTTAAACTTCATCGAAGATTCAAATTTTCTGTGTTCTTTACTTGATCACTGTCTTTTTTTTTTTTTTAAGCTCAATATTAGAGCCATTAGGCCCTAGCGATTACCTTACAGATTATCTAGTCCTAATTTCAGAGGTATAAAATGTATAAGGAAAAATCTACTAGATTCAATGAAATGAATAATTTGAGCATGGCTGTTATATGTGAATTAAGATTTACCTCAGAGATCATACTTTGGGAGGGGCTGTTTTTGGTGCTGGGGATGGAACCTAGGCAGCAAAATGTCCCTAACACTGAACTACATTTCCAGCCCTACTTAAGATTTTTGAGTCATATGATTTATGATTAACATATTGTGGTAGGTTGAGTAATAGCTCCAAAGAGACCTAGATCCTAATTCCTGAAACCTGTGAATGTTTATTTATAGGTGTGATTAGACTAAGGCTCTTGAGGTGAGGAGAGGATCCTAGATTATCCAGGTTGAGTCCTAAATGTAATCATACTAGTGTCCTTGTAATCAGCAGAGGGGGACTGATTGCAGAATCAGAAGTAGGAGGAGTGATGGTCATAGAAGGGTCAGGAGCTAAGGAGTGTAGGCAGCCTTCAGCAGCTAGGAAAGGCAAGGGGACAGGTTCTCCCTGGGAGCCTCCAGAAGGAACCCACACAATGGCTTGAGCTCACATGAATTCTCTATCCTGATCTCCAGAACTGTAAGAGAACAAATTTGTGTTTTAAGCCACCAAATCAGTGTTGGTTTTTGATAGTGGCAACAAGAAACTAGTACTAGTTTCCCCGGTGTACTTCAGCCTGCAGGTACCAGCAAAGCTATAGTCATTACCAAGCAGCCTGAGACCTGCTGTTGGAGGGAGGGGCAGTGGAATAAAGGTTTGTTTGCATGCTTTACTCAATTTTCCAGAGGTAATAGTTGGCATTTAACATGCTGTCATGGTTATAAAATAGGTAGTATTTTTACTGTTTAATAGGCAAGAAAACCAAGCAAGGCTAAGAGTGGCAGGAATGAAAGGCCTATGGAAGAAAGAAGTGTCAGTCTGGGTGTTGGAAAGTATATTGGATGATGAGAGGTGTATGATGAGAGGAGGCAGAAGGGGAAAGTTGTATTTATTAAGTTTTTTTTTTTTTTATTCAGCTGAATACCACTGCGACAGAACTTGTTAGGTTGGAATGAGGACAGAGGAGATTCCATTTTTTTTATTTCTGGACCAGTAGAATGCTCCTAACTTTTCCAGGCAATTTCTTAGTTATGTCTTACTGGCTGTAGATTATTTTGAGTCTCTTGCTTTACCTCTCAGACAAGACTGGGAAGGAAGCTGAATAGCCAGGAGACTGATGGGCCAGGAGCTTGTTTATGTATCTTTTTGATCTTTTGGGTAGTATCATATGCCGAAAAAGAGAATGTTTTATGTATGAATGAATGGATTTTCCTGCCCCATTTACAGATGGTGTTTACAGATAGATTTTGTATCTCCACATCTTCCATCTGCTCTGGTTGCTTAAGGTCATTTGCTGTTGCACTGGAATCATCAAATCCACAGTTTTGCCTTGAAGTTCCTAACAGGAGTCAGGGTGTTTAGCCCCCTTAGCACTCCTTTGAATCATCCACTTGCATTCTCAGCTTTTTCCAAATAGAAATTGCAAGCTTTGCCCTTAATTTGCCGTGCTCAGTTGTGTTCTGGTAATTACACTCATAAACTTAAGTTGCACTGGTTATAGAAACCTATTTCAGTGAACCTTTTAATCAGTTAGCCCTGCCCTCCAAGGAAACTTCAGCAAGGAAAATCTATGACACACAATACATTTTATAGAAGATTTAGATCCTTTGCTTCCTGAACATATTTTACCCAAATGTGTATTCACTATTAATCCATTGTAGTCAACAGGAATCAAGAGTGTATTTGACATTCAAAGTGGATCAGCTAACACTCTTTTCTGTACAACTCATGTTTTTTTCAAAGACCAGATCCTGATACTGAGGGACAGAGGCAGACAGATCATGAGTTCGAGGACAAACTAGGCTACATAGCAAGACTCTTGTCTCAAAAAAGAAAAAAAAAAGTCTTCTGGGTATTTTGAGACAAGATCCTCCTGCCTTTGCCTCCTGAGTGCTAGGATTACAAGTATTTACTACAATACCCTATTAAGTGAAAATTGTTATTGAACTTTGTATACATTATTATACTTGGGGCAGGGAGGCGGTAATATTGGAGATTGAACTGGGCCTTTGTGCATGCTAAGCAAGCACCGTCATGGTAATACATCCCAGCCTTTCACTAAACATTGTGGGTTTTTTGTTTTTGTTTTTTGGTGATGCTGAGGATTGAACTGAAGCGTTCTACCACGTGGGCCATATCCCCAGATCTTTTACTTTTAGTTTGTTTTTCAGATAGGGTCTCACACTTCCTTGGACCATGCTCCTCCTCCTTCCTCCTGAGAATCCAGGATTGCAGGCATGTACCACCATACCTGGTCCCAGAGCTACAATCTCTTGTCACTTCTAGCAGTCTTCATAATTTGTTGAATTTTTTTTTGTTTTCTTACAGTTTGTTGTATAGTTGATTGATACTTTTCACAGTTATTACTGTGCATTGATCTTTAAAGAGCTTTCCAATTAACTCCAATGTACATTGCTCTACTTATTAAGGAATAATTCATAAACACATGATAATATGTAGCTTAAATATTATATATTATGAAGACATACAGTAACCACAGCGATTATTTCAACCGTAGATCAACAAAAGGTATTTGTAGGAAGAATACTCTGTCACTGGCATTGTTTAGAAGTAGGTGTATGGTGATAATGGAAAAAAAAATGTTCTTCAGACAAACTGTTTTTGCTGTATACCACTTTGACTTGGTGTGTCACCAAGTAAAATTTTTGTTAGAGCTTCTTGTCTTCCTCATTCTTCCAGTTTTGTTTCTGAGCCCTGTCTCTCTGTTCTCTTTCAGTAGATACTCTTCTGTATTTCTGTGGCTATAATTGTAGTCTGTATGCCAGTGATCCCTGTATTAATCTCTCCAACCCAGATTTCTTTTTACCTTCCCTCATACATGCTTATTTGTTGCCTCCTGGGTGGGTTGTCCATTTGAAGTTGCACAGGAATCTCAAACCAAAGAGGAGCTCTAGACCTGCACATGACACCACCATCCTCCAAGAGATGCAAGCAAGAATGTACTCCTCCCCACTCACCTGACTCAGAATAAATCTGTAATCTGTTTAAAACACCTGCTGAAAATTTGTTATTTGGTAAAAAATCCCATTGCCAAATCATCTCACTGTCAGAAATTGTTTCATATAGAAAAATCATACCATTGCTTAATCATGTTTTCTCTTAAGTAAAATCCCATCCTGTAGATCTAGTATCAGAAAATTTTTTTGTAAGAGGCCAGACAGTAATAGATTTTGTGGGTTACATGTTCTTTTTTACAGCTAATTAGTTCCCTGTGCCCTTGTATTAGTAAAGCAATCCTAGATCATCCATAAACAAATGAGCGGTCTATGTTTCAATAAAACTTTGTTCACAAAAGTAGAGGACATATTTGCACATGAAGATACATGAATCATTCACAATAACTAAAAGGTAGAAACAAGTCAAGTTGCCTTGAACAAATGAATGGATAAACAAAATGTGACATATACACAGGAGTACTATTTGGTTATGAAAATATTGACATGAGTTACAGCAGATGGACCTGGAAAATATTACGCTTAGTGAAATAAATCAAATGGGGCAAACGGTGTATGATTCTACTTACAAGTACTTAGAATAGACAAATTCATATATATAGAAAGTAGATTAACGCTTAGCAGGGGTTGGAGGCAAAGAGGGAATTACTGTTCAGTGGGTAGAGTTTTTGTTGAGCCAGAAGAAAAAGGTTTGTAATAGAGATGGTGGTGATGATTATTCAGCAGTGTCAATGTATATAATGGCACTAAATCCATACTTAAAAATGGTAGATGTTCTGTTCTTCTATATTTGACCACACCTTAAAAAGAAAGGATAAGAAACCATGGAAAATGGATAATAGGCTGGATTTGCCCTGTTGGCTATTGCCAACCATTTTTTGTTTGTTTTTGCAGTGCTGCAGATCAAACTCCAGGCCCTGCACATACTAGGAAACCTCTATCACTGAACTACATCCTTAGCCCTTGGTTTTTTGAGACAGTGTCGCTATTGTAGCCCAGGCTGGCCTTGAATTCATGATCCTTGAGCCTCCCTCCTGGGTGCTGGGATTACAAGTATGTACCACCATGGTCGGCCTACTTGCTAACACTTGATAAAAGTCAGAAAGTCTTGTCAGCCTCTATTGTAAGCTTACTTTTTTTTTTTTTTTTTTTTTGGTGCTGGGGGTTTTGAACCCAGGGCTCTACCACTTGAGCAACTCCGTGTGTGTGTGTGTGTGTGTGTGTGTGTGTGTGTGTGTGTGTGTGTGTGTGTTTTTGTGTTTTTGTGTTTTTGGGTATTTTCAAGGTAGAGTCTCAAACTATTTTGCCTGGGGCTGGCTTTGAGCCCTGATCCTCTTTATCTCTGTCTCCTGAGTAGCTACGATTATAAGCATAAACCATCAGTACCCAGTCATTGTGTGTGTGTGTGTGTGTGTGTGTTCTAATTCTTACTTTAGTTAATTATTTGCAGCGTGGGGGTTAAACCCAGGGCCTTGTTCATGCCAGGCAGATGCTCTGCCATTGAGCTTTATCCCTAGCCCTTGTGTTCTCATTCTTAATCATCTTGGTGACTGTCCTCCAGGTTCTTGATACTCTTTGTGAGTGGTGGGTGGGGTGCGGTTCTTGAGTGTTGTAATAAGAACTGAGGCTCAACAAGTGTTTTCTGGGGGTGAGTCTCTGGGTTCCACCCCCAGTACTGCAAATAAAAATTGGGGGGAAGGAAAGAAAAGATGTTTCCTCATTCGATTGTCTCACTGAGTGGAAGCGGTGAGGGCAGAGACGTCCTCAGTGGACTAAATGTTGTGTGCCCTTTAACCGAAATCCTAGCCCCCTATGTGATGGGTTACAAGGTAGGACCTTTGAGAAGTGATTCGAGTCTTGATGGTAGAGCCCTAGTGAATGGGATTGGTGCCTTTATAGAAAACTCAAGGACTGGCAGTGAGGCTCAAGTGGTGGAGTCCCTTCTTACCAAGAGTTCAAACCCCAATAGGGCAAAAATAAAATAAAAAGATACAGTCTTAAAAATTTTAAATTTATTTATTGTTATAATTATCATTTGCAATACTGGAGTTTGAAATCAGGACTTCTTGCTTGTTAGGAACTCTACCACTTGAGCCACTCTGCCAGCCCAAGAATGAACTGAGCTGGGCACCAGTGGATCATGCCTGTGATCCCAGCTACTCAGGAGGGTAGAGATTGCAAGAGTTGAGATTTGAGGCCAGTCCTGGCAAAAAAGTGGGATCACAGCTATGCCAGATAGAATTGTTGTCTAACCCTCACCCCCACCAGCAAAATTGTGAAACCGTATCTGAAAAAATAACTGAAAAAGACTTCAGAGCACTCTTGAGCCCTCTGTGTGAGGGTGCAGAGTGAAGGTAGCCATCTACAAGCCAGCGAGTGGGCCACCAGCAAGAACGAAGACATGCTGCTAGACCCCTGATCTTGGACTTCTGAACTGTGAGAAGGAAATGTAGAAGCCATACAGTCAATGGTATTTTTGTTTGTGGCTGCTAAACTGGAGTGATACCTTTTGTCAGTACCTTATACAGGGTAGTATGACTCCCGGCTTTATTGTCATTCTTTTTTTTTTTTCCCCAGTATTGGGTTTGAACTTAGGGTTTAGTTCTTGCTAGGCAGGTGTTCCAGTATTTGGGCCACACCTTCTGCCCTGCTGTCAATTCTTATATCAGAAATATAAACTGTCCTAGACACGTGTGCGTTCACGTGCGCGCACACACACACACACACACACACACACACACACAGTCTAGTCTGTACACTTGAAAGTTCTGTTGCAGTTGTGCCTAAGTTAGGTTGAAAGTAGTCCTAAGGAGAATGACATGAATCAGTCTGGCGGAGGCCTAGCTTTGTAATTGATGGTCAGTTCTGTTGACCATCCATATTTTTTTAGGCCCCCTCATCCATCCATAGGTGGATATTCTTCATCTGTATGTGGATGATAACCTGGGGCATATCATCTGTAGTGTTCTTCCTTGTTCCCAAGAAGAGGCAGCCAAGCTTCACAATTAATGCATATGCGTCTCAAGTTTAGAACTCAAGAGTTCTTGTGTGATGCTAAGTAGTAACCCTGAGCAAATCACTGGACTTGCGCTTCCGTTTTCTCCACAGTAAGATCAAGTTGATAATTCAGCTGTTTCATACGGGAATGTGTGCAGTGATTGAAGTAATGCGTCCATATATACAATAAAATGTCACCTGCTGTGATTGCCTGAATTTTGTTTTGTTTTGTTTTGGGGTTTTTGGGTTTTTTTGGTGGGACTGGGGTTTAAATTCAGGGCTGCTTGCAAAGTGGTCACTGTACTGTTTGAGCCACATGTCTAGTCCAGTCTGATTTTTTTTTTTTTTTAAGTAACCAGGATGAAGAGTGGTGAAAGGGAGGAAAGAGAAGGGCATTTAAAGTTTTAAATGATTTCTCCCTTTTATGTCTTTTCATATATCCTCGATTAGATGTAGTTTTTTGTTTTGTTTTTTTGTAGTACCATCAATTGTAGGTTTTGATGACTTTTTTTAGGTTGGGTCTTACAAGGTTTTTTTTGTTTTTTTTGTAGTACTGGGGCTTGAACTCAGTCTCATGCTTGCTAGGCAGGTGCTCTACCACTTGAACCACTCTGCCAGCCCTTTTTTGTGTTGAATATTTTCGAGATAGGGTCTCACAAACTATTTGCTTAGGCTGGCCTCGAACCACAATCCTCCTGTTCTCTGTCTCCTGAGTAGCTAGAAGTACAGGTGTGATTTTTAACACTGGTGGAAAGGTAATAAGAGTTGAGTAAGCCATTTTACATTTTGGAAGATCTTGTTCTTGCTCTTTGTGAAACAATTTAGTGGAGAGGCAGAAAATTTCAGCCTTCAAAATTATGGGGCACCTTTTTTGCTTTAGGCATCCAAGTGATAGACTGTTTGGCCCCTGGGCACTTCCGCTCTAGCTTAAGGCAAACAACAAAAATTCAAAGTAGAAATAACTTAATCTCTCATTCTTATCAGGAAGTAATGTAGGAGTCCTGAGCAAAGGTAAGAATATGAGGTTGGAATGATGGAATTAGTCCTTGGAGGTGTGAACTAGGTTCTGGGGGAGCTGAGTTTAGAGAGAGGAGAGAAAAGCAACTTGGGCTTATTGAATGCCTCCTATCAGGTACTTGCAAATTAGCCTAGGAGAAAAACAGACTTGATGGGATAGAGGGCATGCACAAAAGAGGATGGAAAGCAAGACTGGATATGTTAACATGGGACCAGGCAGCATAGGACCCAGTAGTTCAAATTGAAGGGCTTGCACCAAAGGTGAAGTAAACGGTCAACAGAATTAGGTGTCTGTTACATAGATTGATTATAGGGCATCAGCATTGCTTTTACACCTGTTGGATTTGAGAGGATGGTAAGACAGGTAAACATATATTTTTTGAATACATACTTACCGAGGGCCAAGTATGTACAGACTTTGAATAAGGCTCTCTTGCGAAACTTGGGGATCAAAACTGACCAACTTGGCGCTTTCTAGTGGGAGAGGCAAAAGTGAACCTCACAGCTATAATTGCCCTTGGATTTAGTGGAGAATGCAGAGTAAAGGCCATGAGGTGACAGAAGAGCTGTGCTACACTGGAAGAAGGAGCTAGGGGAGACTAAAGGACCTGGAATTGGAGGCTCATTATGAAGTGCAAACTGGGATGTCACAGTTCATCCAGTGGCATCCAGTTGGTAGTTAACAGGAATTCTTGTGGTGAGTAAAAGGCAGAACTCTGAGACAAGAAGCAGTTAGAGGAGTAGGGTGATCCTGGAAAGTGGTGATGAGGTGCTAATAGGAGGCTGTTCCTGATCCATAGGGTTTGGCATTAAGGATTTTGGCAATTACAAGCAGAAACAGTAGTTCACAAGATGGAGAATGAAGAGCAAGTGGTTTAGAAATTGAGGTGGTAGCGACCCAGTTTGAAAAGGTAGCAGTTTTTATACTCCTTTAAATGTATTTATTCAGCTAAGATGATTAATCTCATGATGTGTTTCAGATGAAAAAAAAGATATTGACCATGAAACAGTGGTTGAAGAACAGATCATTGGAGAGAACTCGCCTCCTGATTATTCAGAGTATATGACAGGCAAGAAACTCCCTCCTGGGGGGATACCTGGCATTGATCTCTCAGATCCTAAGCAACTAGCAGAATTTGCTAGGTAAGTTATAAGAACTTTCCTTTCTTTTCGTTATAGAAAGTGATTGAGTCTTGCCAGCTGTGGGGTTTTTTTTTTTTTTGGTGCCTACATCACAATGGTGGTTTGTATTCTTTCTCTAGGGATACTTCTAAAACAAAAGCAGCTAGTTTTATTTTTAGTAATAACTATGCTATTAATGTGAGTGGCAGCAATTTAAGTCATTGCAGACATTAAGATCAGGCAGATACTCTAATTCTAAAACAGGAATTGCTTGGTAGTAAATAAAATTGTACATTACTTGTTTCAAGGTGGGTGTCCTCATACTGCCTCCTGACCTCTTTGTCTGCATTTTAAGTTTGGGTGTGTTGCACTCTACCCTGGTCTATCCTAGATCCCCCCCAGCCCCCCCAGCTGATTTTACCAGTTCATATTTCGACCTGTCTTTAGTTAAGCTCCCAGTGTTGTGTTGAACTGGCATGACAGGAAGAGATCAGGTATTTATGGCCCCTGACCCCTGTGACTGTCCTGTGATGAGCAGTCAAATTGATGATTGTTTGTTTTGCCTAAAATAGGCTGGGTTCCTACAAAAGCCTCTGTGACTTTTTGTATTATTTTACTTTATAGCACAGTTTGATAGTTTTTACAAGGACATAGGAAAAACCACAGAGATGTAAATTTTTATATAAAATAGAATCAATAAAATACACTATGGAGTAGAAGCCCTCATTGTTCCCTTACCTGAGCTTAAATGGAGCCTGGCACAACCCAAGAAAATTAGGCAAGAACAGAATCAGGGAGGAAGATCCCTTTGTGGTCCTGTAACTGCTGAGGAAAAAGTGGAGCATCTTTCTTCTTTCTCTTGAGCAGTAGAGGGAAGAACTGGAGTGCTCAGTTTCCTCTGCCAGTTGGACCACAAGTCTCCAAATCCTGCTGTGTTGTTTTTTTTGGTGTGTGTGCGCGTGCGTGTGTGTGTGTGAGAGAGAGAGAGATTGGGTTTGAACTCAGGACTTCACGCTTGTGAAGAAAGTACTCTACAGCTTGAACCACATCTCCAGTCCATTTTGCTCTGGTTATTTGTTTTAAAGATGGGCTTTCATGAGCTATTTGCCTGGGCTGGCCTCTAACCTCATCCTCCCAATCTCAGTCTCCCAAGTAGTAAATAGTTAGGATTATAGGCACAGGCCAACAAACTCTGGCCCCACTGTGTTTCATAAAGGAGATTTTTACCCCTTTCTCCCCACCAGCGAAACAGTAGCTGCACATAATGTATTTCTAACTTATCATAGCTTAGCAAAGTTAAGACTCAATGCTTTTGTTAATAGAATTGCATTTCAGTTTTTATTGCCATTAATATTTCAAATGCAATTATGTCAATCATATTTACTCCCCCCCCCAAAAAAAAACCTTGCACATAAAAATTGAATCTGTAGAACATACAGTTGTCAGTGAAGTTACAGGAATACTGAGCCAGTGCAGTATTGTTTGTTTCTGAAGTCAGCTAGCTCTTTCTTGTATGCTCAGAATTGAGTGAAGACATATGGAACAGAAGAATCAAAGTGTTGTGGAGGTTATGGTATCTGATAGTCTTGATGGGGTTTCCATCCATGGTAGGGCCTTTGTGCGAGAAATGTCTTTAACAATAGAAAGTACAGACGCTATGTATAGTTGTGTAGTTGTGTCTGGGAATTTGGGTACTTAAGGGAAATAATTAGAGTTAAGGTAAATTGGAACCAAATCATTAAGGTCTATGAATACTGGGCCACAGCATGTGGACTTTTTCTTGTGTGCAGTTGGCAGCTTCTAAAGGCTTTTGAGCCGTGAGAGGGTTGGGAGTTGAGAGCTTTAGTTAGAGACAATTACTTTGCAGCAAGATCCAGACGGATTGGTGCAGGCTCCCGAGAACATGGGTAAAAGAAAGGCCTCAGCTAGAATGGTGGCAGAAAAGAAATGTGTAAAAATTACAAGAAATGGTAGGAAAGATTTAGAAGCACATTAGCTAATAGACAGTTCTGGTTTGGTTTGTTGGTGCTAATAAAAAGTCCAGGCTGGACTTGAGGTGGTGGTCATCTTATGAAGGCAGGCTGAAAGCATGAACATGGTAAGTAGGTTCTGAGGAAGAAGGTTTGGGGAAGAGAAGACCCAGCATACAATCTGGGGGAAACCCTTGTATTTGGAGAGCAAGACGAAGTAGTGAGAGGAGAAGGGTCATTCTGATGAGTACACTCGGGAAGTACAGCATCCAACAGCCAGTTTCCCAGGCCCAAGAGAGGAAGGAATAGAATCGTACATGGAGAAGTAATCTCAGTGGCAAGGCAGAGGGCTGAAGAAAGGCTTTAGGAGAGGGACCCTAGTGTTCACCTTCCCTGGAGAATTGGAGGAAAAAGAGAATTGCTTCCTGTTCCCACCCCCACTCATCTGAACAGCAAACCCAGGGCACCTGGGTCTGTTGGGAAGAGACCTGGCTTCTCTGCATCAGTATTGCCTTAGAACTTACTCTTAGGAAGGGGGCTCCCCATGAAGACTGGGGCCTAGGTACCACATAGCCATCCATTTGTTTTATGTATATCTTGTGGTATTGGGGTTTGAATTCAGGCCTCATGTGTTTACTAGACAGGCACTCTACCACTTGAGCCATTCCACCATCCCCACATTTGTGACATTTCAAAACATGAAGGAACCTTGGAACTTTAAAGCTGGGCTGGGGATGTGGCCCAAGTGGAAAGTGCTTGACTACCAAGTACAAGACCTAAGTTCAAGCCTAGTATAACACACACACACCCCGGCCCTTACACACCCCCCAGCCCTTACACTTCTAGGGGGAAAGTCCATCTGCAGAAGAATGGTAGACCTGAATGATATGATTCCAATAGACAATTAGAAGATAATCAGTGTTTTTAGAGGAACAATTGCTGGAAATGCCAGAAGTGTTTTTAAGTTTAAAAAAAAAAAATGTATCATGCTAGGGATGGAAACCAGGGCCTCAGGCCTGCTTGGCAGTTGCTCTACAATTGAGCTACAGCTCCAGTCCATAAATATAAAGTTCTTGATCTAGTGAAGCTCTCAGTCAAATACAAGGCAATTTAAAGGATTTGTTTTGTATTGCATCTACTTCCTGAGGCAATTACTTGAGGATACAGTTCAGCAGAATGAGGGTAGACATGAGAAAGAACACTTCCTATGCAGAAACCCAGGAGGACGGCTGTGTTGCAGGCAAGGAAACGTAGTTCCTTTAGAATAGGAAGTTGGCTAGCAAGAGTGCTCAGGAAAGTCACTTATGCTCAGTAGTGCATACAATGAGTAAGACATATGGTAAAAGTAAAGAATCTCAAAAAGGGCAAGGCAATCAGCAAAACTATAAAGGGGTGAGGAGTGGCGCTTAAAAAACAAGAAGCCATGGCCTAAAACTGGGGCATAATTGTGGCTGTATTTAAAAAGAACTCATTGCCCCTTACTTTAGGAAAGTGCTCTCCTTGGTACTGGTACTTGAGGCTACTGTGTTGGACTTGTAGAGCCAGAAGTATGGTGCAGCACACGGTAACAATATTTATATAATCATACTGTGATAGTGAGCAGTGTTTATATTCTTTTATAATCAGTCTTAAAAGATTTCATTTTATGTCTAGAGTAGGGTGACATCTTGCTCATCTTGACACAGTGTGTAAAAGGTATAGGTTTGGCCACTAAGATGAATTGAGGTTGGACTCAACTTATCCCTGTTCTCATGTCAACCTAGATACATCTCTTAATTATTAGACAGTGGTTGTAAAGGGAAATGTTTAAGACTGGGTACCCTGTTTGAGTATACAAAGACCTAAATGTGTGTAGCAGTTGAATAGTTTCTTCTAAAATTGGTGACTGGAGTTGAAGAGACAAGTTTTGGACTGTTGGGGGCCAGACTGCATTTTCTGTACTGAACTTGTTCTTCTGACCTCCCTTCCACTCTGTGACTGGAGTCACAGAGTTAGAGCCTTGAGCTCTAAGCTTATGGCAGAGCATTGGCTGCTTTTCCTTCTCCTCCAGGTCTTGGGGTAAATAGACTTGAAATTAACCAAAGATTGTTCCTGGCTCCTGCCACATTCCACATAGACTGCTTATTAGCATATCAAGTTACATATTCCAGTGGGCATATAACAAGAAATGAGGACATTGATTTGAAAGTCCCAGCCTCGGAGAGGTGAGATCATGGGGGACTTTATTCTTTCCTGAGATGGCTGTTTAGTAAATGTTTGAAAAAATAATTGTGGGTGGGATCTGCCAAATTCTGTTTCCTGATTAAATGGACAGCCAGTGTATTTCATTAATTCATGTTAGCCATGTTCTGGTCTAAGCCAGGCATGCTTCTAGAATTCAGGAGGGTGAGGCAGGAGTATCACAAGTTTGAAGCCAGTCTGAGCAACATAGTGAGACTGCCTCAAAGAAAAAAGAAAAAAGGAAGGCTGAAGATGTGACTTAAGTGGTAGAGCACCTGCCTAACAAGTGCGAAGCTGGGAGTTCAAACCCCAGTACTACCAAAATAAATAAACAGGGGAAAGGAGGGAGGGAAAAGAAAACCTTTGGTCTAGAAAGGTGAGCATAAAGAGTAGTAAAGCCAACCCCAAGATGTTTTTATTTTAGGTTGGTTGGTTTTGTTTTTTTTTTTTTTAAATCACTACCTACCCTGAGACTCTTAAAATGTAAAGATAAAACGTGACAATAGAGATGAAAATACCTTAAAACTTTTCCAATATTACATGAATATGTATTGTCTACTTAAGACCTAAGTTAAGGGCTCAGAGGTGTGGCTCAAGTGATAACAGTGCTTGCCTATCGAGCATGGGGCCCTGTATTCAAGCCCCAGTGCCACCAAAAAAAAGACGTGTCATTGAACAAATTTGTTGTGGTTGTTCAAGACAACACTATCTTTGCACAAAGAAGGGAGGTAAATAGTGAATAGTGCTTACAGAGGGTAGCTGAAATTGCCCAGGAGCTTGTGCTACTGGCACAAGGCCTATATGATTCTTCTGGTCAAAGCTTTTCTGCAGGAAAGAGGCTTATTTTCATTAGAAAATTTTCAACAGACTGAAACTTGTTGTCTCTGCTCCAGAACTGTTCATCTCCTTCCAGGACATTTACAGGTTTACATTAGTTGGAACTTTTGGTTTGTCCATTGCTCTGCTGAAATTGTGCCAGGAAGTTCTGCAAGCATGAGTTCTGAAGTCCCAGAATTTATATGTTCCTTCCACAGGTGTCAGAATGAGATACTGTAAACCCAGCAGTCCTGTCACATGGGAGCATAGTCTCTGTTTTTACTGGAACAGGACACTGCCGTTGGGTGCCTGGCTTCTCTATATAACTTGTAATACACTGAGGGGTTGCCTTTCTGCTTGTGCCGTTCTTTCTTCAGTCCCTCAGTCCTTTGTTGAAGGAGTAGTTTATAACATCAAAACCTTCTGATATCTTTAAAGAATGAATTCAATTTGCCGGGTATAGTGGTAGATGGCTGTTTTTCCAGTACTCTAGGGCTGAGTAAGAGGTTTGAAAGTTCAAGGCTAGCCTGAGCTACATGGTACAAACAAAAGAATGAACTCATTTTAAACTATGCCCATGGAACACTTAGCCAATGGTAATAATAGCTGTTGTTAATGTGTGTCATTGTTTAATCCTTGCAGCTTTAAAGTAGGGAGCGTTATAGTATACTTGTTTACAGTGTAAGAAACAGAGGCTGAGAAATTGTAGTTTGCTCAAGGTCATGCATCTAGTAGAAGTCAGCCCCAAGACACATCCATCTTGTCTCGTTTGTAATGCCTGTGCTGTCGTCCTCATTGTTTCTGGGTCTGTAAAGTATCAGTCAGTGAATGAAAATCCCCTCTAGTTATTTCTGAATAGTTGGGAGAGTCTTGAAGATATTCGAAGCAGTAGTGTATGATTTTAGTCTTTACTTGAAAACTTTAAAATCTTAAGTGTGCTTTATTTATTTAGTTTTTGAAAACTAACCGCTCTATGGCAAGGAACGATGTGTGAGGCTGTAGTTAAATCTTTCATTAACTCTGAGTCCAAGAATATTTGTCCAAATGTATTTTAAGTTCCCATTCTAAAGTTAATTACACTGCTAAATACTAGCGTACATTTTTGAAAATGACATTTAAGAAAAACTGCCTCTGGGTATAGTGGCACACACTTGTAATTCTAGCAGTCTGGAGGATGAGGCAGGAGGTTCAGGAATTCACGGCCAGCCTGAGGTGCCTAGAAAGACCCTGTCTTACCAAAAAGAAAAAAAGGAACTATCACTTCAAAAAACAAAGTTGGGCAAATGGGACTAATCTCTTACTCCTGTGCATATTTGAAATTTTCCATGTCAAAAATACTTTCAAAGATTAAATTCTGGGAATAAATCCACCCTCTTTTAGGTGTGTGTTCTACTCTACAAATTTGGACAAGCACAATCATGTAGCCATTGCTACAGTTCACATATTAAAGCATTTTAATGGAATAGTCAATGAACAGACTCTCTTAATTGAGAAGATTGGAGCTTGATTCTTTATGTCTTCTAATACTTCGGAAGTGTAAACCTTTTGTGAGTTACTTCTTCACAGTGATCTAACTTCCAGGTGGCACAGCGACACAAAACTCCTGTCCTTCCTAGTCTGTGAACTCAGACCAAAAACTCCAGAATGTATTGGTATTTAAGACAATGAAGGCTATTTCAGAGCCCTGTACACAGCAGGTGCTTAAGAAATATTTGCTAACTGATGTGGTAACAATTCAGTAAAAAGAAAGAATGAGTATCTACAGGATTGGGTGGGGGAGGATACACACTGAGAATGTTTGAGAATTTAAAGTAGAGATACAGATAGTCTTGAACAAACTCCATGGAGATAATAGCTCCCAAACATGTTGTTCCTCCTGTATGTTTAGGTCAAACTTCCTGAGTCAGATTTTGTAGTGGAAGAAGGATCAGGTAACTTCTTTCCCAGATCAAGGCTGAAGAATGATATTGTTAAGGCCTTTGTTAACTAAGAGGTGACCGGTAATCTTTTCTAGTAAAAGGGTGGTGGTAAAAACTAACTCCTATTTAATAAAATATTGTTTAACAATAACAATATGAACATCAGAGGGGTATGAGATGGTAGAACTTGGGACAAAAGAAAATCTGTTTTAGAGATTTAAGTCTTTTAGCTTTTCTAAAAACTCTTTAATTTCTTACCCCTCTACCATATACAGATTTATAGGGTTCTTTAAGGTTTTGCCAAAAAAAAAAAAAAAATTGGTTCAGTGGAAGTAGCTGGTGTGGGTAAGTTACCAAATCAGCAAGCTATCTGCAGAGCTTCCTGCAGGGCTCTCCCAGATTGCCTATGGTACCAGGGCTTTTGTGACACAGCTTTCAAACCCTCCACCAGAAGCAGGGCCAGAAATTGCTGCCATTTAAATTCTTTGAAGACTATGATCTCCCACTCCCTGCAACCATAAGTGATAAAATAAAAATGAAAGTCTGTGAGTATGTGTTGCTCCCACCTGTCTACTAGTCCCTCGGAAGTAGTGGGTGTTGATGGTTTGCATGGCTTGCTTTAAAAGAGAATTTTTACATACATGGATATAAATAATTCTGTTTAAAGGACTATTCTCTCCATGTTTTAAAAATGACATGTCGTAAAGATCATTTGTATCAGTATGAAATGGACCCATTTTGTGTGTGTGTGAAATAGTTGACTCTCCCATACCCATTGTTCCCTTTCCATGAGGTACTGTTGTCATTGCAACAGCTGCTTTTGGGTACCTTGTCCTGCCTACCACTAGGAGGCTGGTGTGTGGCTGTCTGGG
Source organism: Castor canadensis (assembly GCF_047511655.1). Lineage (NCBI taxonomy): Eukaryota > Metazoa > Chordata > Mammalia > Rodentia > Castoridae > Castor > Castor canadensis. Next base: position 10,029,290 of record NC_133388.1, on the reverse strand, counting down.
CTGTTGATCTTTGTAGTATTTTTGAGAGTTTAGAGGAAAGAGCAGGTATTGGAACCACACAGGTCAGAGAGCAGTTCTCAGCTGCAGCAGCTTATTAGCAGGAAGACCACAGACAGCAGCATGGCCTTTCAAAGGGCCTCACAGTCCTCAGTGCTGAACGAGTTTGTCCCATCCTTTCTCCTTTGTGCAAGCATATATGAGCTTAGTGTTGGTACCTATAAGGAGAGTATTTCAGGGACTATTTGATTTATACCAGTTGAGTGTACCCACTCCTACAAATCTGTCTGTCTCTCTTTCTCTCTCTCTCTCTTTTTTTTTTTTTTGGATAAGAATGAAGCCAAGAAAAATTAAAGAAGATGATGCTCCAAGAACAATAGCTTGCCCTCATAAAGTAAGTAATGCTAGGGGGAAAGTGTTCATTAAACTGTTACTGGAACTGTAGCGAGTTTATGAAATTTGCACTTTAATTTCCACTTTCATAATAGAGACAAATAAGGGACTACATACAGTCTTTGGTTTCTAAATTCCGGAGATTTAAGTTTGGTTATTTAGGAAAGGACACTTAAAATCTATTAAGTGGGGCTACTGTAGGGAGCCGATATTTTTATTGACTATATTATTTTAGGATTTTCTTTTGGGATCATTAATAAGTCTATCTGAAAACATTGGCTTGTGTTTCAACCATGAACCTTTATGAGAATATAGGCTTACAACTATAATTTGGAAGTTATTTTAGATGTTGCTAAAGTAAGCCAAATAAAGACTTTATAATTTCCTTTACAGTTATCTTATTTGCCCTGTTAATCATATTATTGGAAGGGTGCCTAATTGTTTTCAAATGTAGTTAAGTCTCTCAAAATACAAGGATAACCTGGAAAGTATGTTCAGGTATTGATTGAGATCTGTTTCCAAACTTAATTGACTGTAAAACCAACAAAAATAAAATTACCACATAGATGAAGAGAAACAAAGGGGCAAAATTATCAATGGGATAAAGTATTCCTAAAAAGTCAACAGTTGGAGAAGAATAAATTTAGTTCTGAAGTCACCTCTGAAGATGGTGCATTTGTGTTTTTGTAATTCTTTTTTAATGTTCTTAAATACAGAGATTTCAAAATACAAAATTATTTTCATTGGAACCAAAAGTAAACATTTGAAAACAGTTATGCCTTCAGTGCTCGTTATCTCTTTAGCTTCTTTGTATACTTCTTTTCCAATTAAGTTTGTTTTTTCAATTCCATTTTCTAAATGGAAGGTGAACTTAGAGGTCAAGGTGAAAAAACTGGCTTTCCCCTCCCTTTTGCCTGTAAAGCTGTCTGGTGGTGACCTGTGCTGTCCTTCTGTCATGCTGTCTCACCATTTCCCCACTCACTCCATCATGGGCAACAACTGCAGAAGAAATTGTTGAGGACATGCTGCTCTCGGGCACCACACATCCATCTGCCTTCCCCGCGCTGGTACCGCTTTGCCTGCCTCTTCCTTTTCCCAGTGTCTCACCAAATAAATTTCTTCTGTAGTTGCCATTCCTTGGAGACCCTCTTTCTTCTTTCTCTGTCAAGAAGGGGAAAGAGGCAAAGAGAGAAGAGGGAACAGTAGGCGATGGAGAATGACAGCCCATTGTTGCAGCACAGAATATGGGGCCCACCAAAGGTAGTGGTGGACTACCGTCATTTTAACTCCGTTTATTTCTCAGTGCTTCTGTTACTTCATCTGGGGGACATAGCTGGGTGAGGCGGCTGTGGTGTAACTGGAAGCCGGGGTGCTGGGTTCTACTCCCAGCTTGGCTACTACTAGTAGTGTGACCTTGGGCAAGTCTACTTCAAGATGTCTCTAAGCCTCAGTTTCCTCATCTGTAAAACACGGGTTTACAGTAAATGACAAGGCCTTTCTCAGCTGTCTGTTTTTTGTCTTAAATTATTTAATGTTCTGCTGTAATGCTAAAGTGGAGTTAAAATGGGGGGTTGGGGAGGTGGTTTTGTTCTAACATATGTCAGTAAAGGCTGTTACGCGATTGAGGCGTTTCTTGCCGTTTGCAGTGTGAACCACTAAGCTGCTTTCTCTGTTTTAAGGGCTGCACAAAGATGTTCAGGGATAACTCTGCTATGAGGAAGCATCTGCACACCCACGGTCCCAGAGTCCACGTCTGTGCAGAATGTGGCAAAGCTTTCGTTGAGAGCTCAAAGCTAAAACGACACCAACTGGTTCATACTGGAGAGAAGCCCTTTCAGGTAGAGCCAGTTCCCTCTCCCCTCCACACTGCCTTGCTGTCCCCACATTTCAGGCTAGGCATGCTAGGCCGTTTGGTGATGGTGCAGGAGGGGCAGCCAGCGCATGGGGCTCTTCTCTCGCTCCTGATGCGACACTTAAAGGGGCTGCTTAGGCTCCTGGTTCCCATGTGCAACCTGGGTGATGCAGGATAGGGGGCGGGGCACATGGTGTTTATGGAGCACACTTGAAGAGGGAGAGAAATGGGATTGCAAAAGCAAGCCTGTACTAAATTTCTAGCATGCTCACAGTGGGATGGAAGCCATTCATTTTTGGTAGTCAGTGGTATATTAAATTACTAATTGACAGAATTTCTAAAATTTTATTGTATGATAGTAAGTAGAGTTAATATTTTGTCTTGTTTTCATAAGCCCATAAATAGGTGAATGAACTGGCAATGAACCTGGTGATCCTAATACGGTTCTTTTTGATAATTAACACCAAAAGACTTCTGATCATTTGCATTTTGCTGTTGGGAGTATTTACAGAAGTTACAAGGGCCTAAACCTGACAGTGATTGCCGTTCTTGCCAAGTGTTTCTCTTAAATTGTATTTATACTGTTGGTGAGAGCTAGTCATGGCTTTTAGGATTTTGCAGCATGCAGAGTTGGAAATCCTACTAATTCTACATTAGTATCTAGAAAGTTCTGCCAAGACAGGAGGAAATGTGTTTGGTAAAAAAAATGAGCTGTTTTCCACCAAAGCAGTGAGCTGCTGACTCCCAGGGTCTGGTCACAGTTTCTGAGTGGGTTGATGTCTGGTCTTTCCTCGACAGTGCACATTTGAAGGCTGCGGGAAACGCTTTTCACTGGACTTCAATTTGCGTACACATGTGCGAATCCATACCGGAGACAGGCCCTATGTGTGCCCCTTCGATGGTTGTAATAAGAAGTTTGCTCAGTCAACTAACCTGAAATCTCACATCTTAACACATGCTAAAGCCAAAAACAACCAGTGAAAAGAAGAGAGAAGACCCTTCTCGGCCACGGGAAGCATCTTCAGGAGTGTCATTGGGAATACATACGCCTCTCCTTTGTATATTATTTCTAGGAAGAATTTTAAAAATGAATCCTACACACCTAAGGGACATGTTTTGATAAAGTAGTAAAAATTAAAAAAAAAAAACTTTAATAAGATGACATTGCTAAGATGCTCTATCTTGCTCTGTAATCTCGTTTCAAAAACACGGTGTTTTTGTAAAGTGTGGTCCCAACAGGAGGACAATTCATGAACTTCGCATCAAAAGACAATTCTTTATACAACAGTGCTAAAAATGGGACTTCTTTTCACATTCTTATAAACATGGAGCTCACCTGTTGCTTACAATTTTTTAATTTTGTATTTTCAAGTGTGCATATTGTACACTTTTTGGGGATATGCTTAGTAATGCTATGTGTGATTCTTCTGGAGGTTGATAACTTTGCTTGCAGTAGATTTTCTTTAAAAGAATGGGCAGTTACATGCATACTTCAAAAGTATTTTCTTGTACAAAAAAAGTTATATAGGTTTTGTTTGCTATCTTAATTTTGGTTGTATTCTTTGATGTTAACACATTTTGTATAATTGTATCGTATAGCTGTATGGAATCATGTAGTATCAAATATTAGATGTGATTTAATAGTGTTAATCAATTTAAACCCATTTTAGTCACTTTTTTTTTTCCAAAAAATACTGCCAGATGCTGATGTTCAGTGTAATTTCTTCGCCTGTTCAGTTACAGAAAGTGGTGCTCAGTTGTAGAATGTATTGTACCTTTTAACACCTGATGTGTACATCCCGTGTAACAGAAAGGGGCAACAATAAAACAGCAGTCCTAAAGAAAGAATATGGCAGAAAAAGATATGTAAGCACAGTCTTATTTTCTTTTGTTGTCCAAAATACTTAAAATTCTTGAGCCTCCCAGAAATTGGAAGCTAAATAAAGCAACTCAAGTTTCCTTTATTTTGCACTCAGTTACAGTGACTTGTGACTAAAGCGATGCATGGGTATGTCAATACTTCCTGCACACCCTAGATTCTGAAAAGTAGACATCCCAAGTTAAGGAGCTACCTCAGAGTATCCCAGACTGGCCTGTGGTGATAGGCTTGCATTTGTATCCCAGTGAAGGGGGGGAATGGCACCTTTGTGCAGGGCCCAATGCCTTCTGATGGTAAGGTGCTAACTGGCAGCGGACATGCCCAAGGAAAACCAGGCCTTTCTTTCCACTGCTCAGGCTGCCTTCAAAGGCAGTCCCAGTGGGTTCTTGACTTGTCCAACAGGGAACATGGCTGTTGGCATTTGGTGTGAGAGCCTTTGTTCTTCCGTCTAGTGGAGTCTATTAAATGCTAGCAGATGTGGCAGTTGAGTGCCAGTTGCTTGATTTCATGCTTCTGAACGGACACTGAGTACAGCTTGGCAAGGTGATTAGATTACTAGAGAATTGTACTCAATGAGTACTTGACATCTCACGTTGCAACCTCTTAAATGTATACTTTTTTAATTTTACTTAGGATCAAATATCAGACTTGTTGAAATATTTTATAAGCTGTCATGATACAGCAAAATCCCATTTATTCAAAATGCAAACATACTGTGTGTCTTTCTGTGCTGAATGCTTGACTCTGCAAAGTAAATGACAAACTAGCTATTATTTATTTATAAAGTGACCAAGACACCATCAAGTCAGACATGTAGCCCTATTTCTTACAGCTTCTCACCAGGAGGATTGGTGACCTAGTAACAGTGACCCTGTGGCTCTGTGGGATTTTGAAGTGCCTTCTGAATCATAAGTGAAAAATTTTAACTCCACACACTTTGTTTTTATTTGTTCAGAATCTTGTTTCCATTGAGTAGTTTGACAGAACTGAGTTAATCAGAAGACCCAGCTGTCCTCTGGATAAGCCAGGCTTTACTGTATCTGGCAGCCAGGAGAGAGGTAAGGCCATGGTGGAGGGCCCCTTGAAACTGACTGCCCTCTTGTGATTCTTCACTAGACCTGGGCAGAGCCTTCCACTGGTGCTCTTGTAAGTGCCCATGCCTTTCCTCCCCGCAATCGGGCTGAGCAGTGCCTGTATGGCTATTCTGAAATGCCACTCCAGTCAGTAGCTGTTTGAGAGGTCCAGAGCCACACCACCTTCACCCAGCATTATGCTGTACTCCAACCTGGCCCTGGCGATGTCCTCAGGACCCTTGCCCAAGGCCCCACAGCAGAGCAGACCTGTGCTGGGGGGAAGTCCCTCCAGCAGCCCCAAGAGCCATGCTATGACCCACAGGAGCTAGGCTCCTGTGTGGAATGAGGTCCCTCTTCCTCTGTGCCTTGATGCCTTGGGGATGCCCTTGGTCATCTCTTCCCTCTCTGTCTCTCCTTGCCCCTCTCTCCATTCTCATGTCTTCTCTGAGTCAGTAGAGTTAACTTCTATAAGGAGCTGAACTTGGGGATCCCATACAAGATCCTTGTAGACATAGCACTCTGAATTTACAACAGTGTAAGAAACTAATAAGTGAGCAACAATGTAAAGAATAGAGGCAGTTCTCATTGGGTTTGACTTAAACCCAATTTGCTTGTTAGAATTTATAATTTTGTTAAAGGTGTAATTTACTAAAATTTGAAATGGTGTTCTAACAGTGAGTCCATTGTCTTGAGAATTAATCTGATTTATACGTAATACCGACATATTTTCTTACATTCAAGCATAGATAAATGCATGTTTCTAGCATATGTAATATAAAAACTCCAGAGGATAAGTTTACACTTAACAAGATGTTGTTTTCTATTTTTGAATTTATTATTTCCCCCTTTGGTAGTGGGTGGGGGCATGATATTTGTATAAAGAATTGTCACATTTATTTTCCAAGGTGACACTGAGCTCATGCTGTTGTTTTCATGCAGTGTTTGTGTGCTTTCTCTAGACTCAAGGCTTGAGGAGTTGAGGAAAATCCATTTTTTCCCCCCTGTTTGATTTTCACACACAATTTCTTCTAAATGTCATTCATTTTGTTAAAGAGCAAGGGGACTGGAGGTGTGGCTCAAGTAGTAGAGCGACTGCCTAGCAATCATGAAACCCTGGGTTCAAACTCTAGTATGGCCAAAAAGAAAAGAGTAAAAGACCTGTAAGAGAATGGCGTGTTCAGTGCCTGCCCGTTTTGAAGCAAAGTTCCAGTTTATTTCTTCAGAGAAGAGAATCTTACACAGAAGCCTGCGTGGTCTGCCTGAGTGGGCCTGTAGATGTTTGCCTGGGCTTTTGCTGCCCCCACCTTTCCACTCTCCGTAGCAGGGCTCACCTGTAATAAATAATGTACCTCAGATCAGTCTCCAGCTAGAGTTTGTCCACAGCCCAGGAAAACTTGGCCCTCTGGAACAAGTTTTAGACTCGGAAACCTGGAGATTTCACCCACCTGTACTACAGGCAGACAGTTGATCACTTTCTGACTTCTCAGTGAGCTGGAATTAGCATGGATCAGGAAGTCTTTGGTGTTGCTTTTTTGTGTTCTCTTATTTGGCTTACAGCCAGAGGGATCCCAGAGGTCAGAAGAGCGGAGTTGCTCACCAGCAAAGCCAAAGGCTTCCTCTCGTCCTGGCTGGCTGCTGAAGCCAGCTTCTTGCCTGGCACTGCCCTTGGAGCCCTGGCTACAAGGAATCCATCTGACTTGTTGGCCCTTTGTCCTTGCTCCCTTGCATTAGTGTGAATGGAGCATCTCTTCCTATTTTGGGCCCAGCATGACCTGGCAGGTGCATTCCACCCAAACTCTCAACTCCAGAGGAACTTGCAGTTGGCTCTCACCCTGTACCTCATAGCCTGCTCTTTGACCTACAGGGCAGAAGGCACTCATTGCCTCCAGAATCATTCTTGCCCCAGCAGCATTTGACCTGATGGCTGGCTAGGTTTCATTCACTATTCACTCCAAACTAATGACATTACACCTATCTTGTTCAAATGCTTTGGTTGTCTAAGCATGTTTTGAGTGCAGGCCCTTTAGATGAGAGGCTTCTTGGCATCCTCCCCAAGCCTGAGTGGTCAGCGTGGTGCCGGGAAGAGCTTTCAGCTGGGGCAACATCGACTTGGTGGGAGGAGTGGGTAGCAGATGTGTGTCAGTTCCTTTATAAAAACTGTAAGGGACCACTGAAAAAATACTGGCATTAGCTCTCCAGGTGAATCGGACCTCCCACAAAGGGCCCAAGAAGGTGTGAGAGCTGCCACATGGAGGTCTTTGGCCAGGCTGGAGCCCCACCCACCATGTTACTGGCCAGCATTCTGGAAGTCTGCAGAGGGTGCCTGTGGTGGTACCACATTCATCTGAAGCACAGTGCTTGGTTTTCCACAAGTGGCACGTTTGATCCTTAAGGACTCTCAGGCAGCCTAAGAAACAGTATGGGGGCGTTGGGGAGGGCAGCTGGCTGTGCTGGATTGTTTGCTGCCCTGCCTGTCTGCATGCATCCTGAAGGAGAGAAGGCATCGCTACTGAACGGAGTCAGACCTCTTTATTCTACAATGCCAGCAACTTATCTACAAATGGCGAGGAAACTTCTGTCGTATTTACTTTCTGCTAACTGGCTCAAGGACTTAGCATTGCGTCTCATGTACATCTTCTCTTAAGTGTTCTTTGCTGTTTCTGGAATTGTCCTTGGTTTTTCCTTAGCTCATAGGTCATAGACACAGAAATAATTAGAGTATTTAAGGCATCTGCATCAAGCATCAGAAAATCGATAACTCAGTTTGAAGCACCAAGCATGTGTAACATGGCTCTATAAAGTATAATAAACACATAATGTTAAGCTTTTTAATGCCTATGGTTCTTGCTTGTTTCTCATTGCACATTCAGCCTAGAGGTGAACTTTCATCTGGTCTGAGGGTTCCAGATTCCCAGGGACAGATCCTGTTGCTTCCCTTCTCAGGAAAGGAAATGCCTGGGATTCAGTCACACTAGCAAGAAATGCCCCCTTAATGTGACCCTTCCACTCCCAGATGGGGCTATCAGGCCAGAGGGAGTTTTAACACATGCCTCCCCCAGTTTCCAGAAAGCATAGCCAAGTGAAATTCCTGGGTAGCTGGGCTTGTGATCCTTAGTTTCAGCCCTGGATGCTCCAGAGCCAGAAAGAAAAGCTTACGAGCTGGGACGGATTCATAAAGCTTGGTAACAGACTGAGAGCTTCTTAGGATTTGCCAGAAACAAGATGCAGAGCAGCATTTTCCCGCCTCACGGGGCCTTGGAGTCTGGAACCAAGACATGTTGCTTTTCTCCAGTGCTGTGACTTCCGGTTTTTTGCTTTGTTTTTAGTTTTGTTGGTGGTTACTGGAGTTTGAACTCAAGGGCCTTGCACTTGCTAGGCAGATGCTCTACTGCTTGAGCCATGCCCTAACGCCCACCCCCTCTTCTTCTCATGATAGATGGGGTTGCTAGCAGAATGTTGCTGAGATGGCAAGTCCTCTGCCCTTGCAAAACCAGGGCTGCTAAGTGAGGCCCACAGTAGGTTCAGCCCAGGAGCAGCCACGGTGCAGGCATCTGTAGATTGCAGATGAAGTGCCTAAGCCTTTGGGGCTGCCCTCCATAGGGACCCCCTAGATAAAGATGAACTAGCCCTTCATGGGCACAGGCCCAATTCTCCACCTGGCTACAACATTTGCTGAGAATCTGACTACCTAGGGCCATGCTAGGTCCTGTCATTTCATCTATTCTAAGACATGAATTTAGGAGACTCATGTGAGTGAAGAAACCGGCCCAGAAGCTTACTTGGAAAAAGCTCAGGCAGCAGCCGGTGTTGAAAATCCAGGCTTTCTGGTTCCCCCTGCACTCTACTTGCTTCTGGCCCCTTGGCCTGACTTCATTTCTAGCGCCCTTTCTTTGTAGATAGAGCACAGCACCCTCCCTGAGACCAGCCTGGTACCTCTGCTGTGTGTACCTCCTGGCCTTCCTGCCCAGCTGCTCCCCTCTGCTCCTGCTGAGCACTTGTCTTCATCCTGGGTCTCAGCACTCCATCCAAACCTGCAGTGGCTCCTCATTTCCTACTGAAAAAGTTCCATTCTCACCCTTCAAAGTTCAGCCCCAGCTGGGGCCTATTTTCTGGCCCCTTGAGTTCACTGCACTATTGTAACCTGGCAGGAGTTGCCAGGTTCACGCATTCATTCCACACACCCTTCCTGAGCAGAGTCGCGTGTCATCATTAATGCCCGCTTCAGGCGCTAATGCATCACAACTAGTAGAAGCTTGATGAAAGACAATGGAGTTAAGAGCGAGGGACAAAAGCAGAACAAGGGGCTAGGAAGGAACAGGAAGCAGAACAGGATTTGGGCAGGCGGCCTGCGGGGTGTGCGCCTGGCTTTCCCTCCAGGAACCCTGCCACGTACCAGACCGTCCTGGGCTGGGGCCTCCACGGCCAGGCGGCTCCTCCTTGCCCCATGTCCTTTGCATGCACTGCTCCTATCCTCCCGCACCGTGAAGCTCTCCAAGGCCACCCAGACCGCCAAAGGCCGTCGGGGCTGCGCTTCCGCATGCGGCCGCGGGAGGGCACTATGGGTGGCGGGTGTGCGCGTGCGCGCGGCGACCCGGCTCCTGCCCTCCGCCTATCAGCCACGCGGCCAGGGGTCCATCCCTTCCGCCGCCCGCGACCCTAAATGCGCCCCGCAGGGTGGGCTGTGAGCCGGAAGTCTGGGCAAGACGGGGCCCGGCTGGGAGCGCGCCGGCCTGGCAGTTCAGGCCTGGGGACCCGGGGAGCTTGGCGTCACCCCAAGTAGGGTCGGTCTCACCTGAGGCAGCGGCCCCGTGGCCTGGGCCAGCCCTCGAGGATCCAGGTAGAAGAGGCAGCTCTGTGAAGCCCATGTAGGGGGGCACATTCCAGGAGGGCCCTTCTGAAAGGGAGACCCTGTGCACCCCCAGACCAGTGGGAGCCGGGAGCCAGGCTGCCCTGGAGTTAAAATCTGGTGTTGGCAGGGTTGGGGGAGGGAGGAGAGACAGGATGAGGCCCAGTGCCTCCAAGCACTGCCTTTTATGTCTCCCTCTCTGCTGGGGTTTGGGTGTGATTGGAACTCCTAAGGTTCATGTGTTACTACAGGCCTGGTCCGCAGGGCAGCAGTGGAGGTGGTGGAACCTTTAAGAGGCCTAGTTGGGGCTGGGTAGGTCATGGGGGTGCTGCCCTGGTAGGGATGTAGTTCTCATGGGACCCCAGTTCTCTCGAGTAGGTTTTACAAAGCAAGGCTACCCCATGCATTTGGCCCCTTCTGCAGGGGCCATTTCCCTTCCCTCCTCTGTACCACATAGTCCTGAAGCCAAGGAGCCCTCGCCAGAGGCCAAACAGACCTTGGACTTTTCAGCCTCCAATTTGTGAACTAAATAAACCTCTTATTTTTCTTAATGTATCCTGTCTCAGGTATTTTGTTTTTCATAGCACCAGTAAATGGATGGAAACACCTTCATAACAGAATAGTGGGTGGAGATCCTCCACTGTCATACCTGGGAAATACTGATGTCCACTCCCCAGGCCACATTCCAGCCCCTCTCCAGATTTACCAGTCAAGGTTTGTGCCCCCCTCCCTCCCCAGCCAATCACTTCTTCCTTGTCTGCACCCTGACAATGACCTTACTTCACAGTTTTGCCTTCCCTAGCCCCTCTCTGTACTTGCCAGGTGAAGCCCAGCTTTGGCTGTGCACAGCAGCCTCTGTACCTTCCTTCCCTTTCATTCATTTATTCATTCAAGACAGAACAAATACTGTCACCATATCAAACAGAGATCGTCATGTTTGTTTGTGTTCACTTCCATCCTGGTCCCTGCTGTGAAGAATGTCTCCATCCAGGTGGACATTCAGGCTGAAACTCTTGAACTTGTTTGTTCATTCAGACTTTGTGGAGCATCATTACAGCTGAGTGGTGTCAGAGGGCATGGCTTGAAAGTGTCTTTTTAAAGCAAGGTGGCCACGGAGAAGTGGAGCTGGAGGAGAGTGAGGCTGAGCAGGGGGCACCTAGGCATTGGGCCACCCTGTGAAGCTACTGGCTCTTCTATGGGAATGCCCTAGTCAAGATGGACAAAGCCCAGCTAGGCCTTCCCTGGTGCCTGGAAGTGAACTCTAGACCCAGCCCACTCCGTGGGCAGATGGGTGCCATGAGGTCCAGGGTGAGACCGGCAAGTACACAGCCTGGAGCCTGACCCTGTCCCCAGCCTTTGAATGCCCCGTGTCTTGTGCTTGAACTGTCACTCTACAGTGTCTAGAGATGGGCAAGCCACAGAGCGTGCCTGTCAGCTGCCTGGGAACCTAGGGGACCCACTCAGGCCAACTCTGGTCTGGACACTCCTGCCACAGCAATGATGACTGTATAGTGAGGGTAGTGAGTTCTGGTCCCAGCTTCAAACGGGGCTTCCTCCATTGACACCTTCCTGTACAATGGGAATATGGCAGTGACCTTATAGGGATATTAAGCCACTGTCCCTACAGTCACAAAATCTTTCCAGCATGGGGGCTTGTGTGGGGTCACAAGTGGTTTTTTTTTTTAAACAAGGTCGTACTGTGTACCCCAGTCTGGCCTCAAACTCACTCTGTAGCTCAGGCTGACCTCAAACTTGAGATCTTCCTGCCTCCATGTCTCCCAAATATAGGTGTGTGCCGCCACACCTGTCCCACGGTGCTTTTCATTTCATGAGAAACAACTCACTGAAGGCTCAGGCTAGGGAAAAGCATGGCAGGAGGCTCCACTCCATGCACTTGAAGGCCAGAGGAATCTGTGTGTGGGCTCCTTACACTGGGACAGGGGTCAGCCTGTAGACAGAACAAGCTTCTCACCTGGGAGAAATTAAGAAAATGTCTCTCAGGTTCAGACTCAGTTTCCCCCCAGTTGCTTTGTGGGTGGGCGGATGAGGGTGCAGCTTGGCCTGAATCCTCCTGGGGCCTTCAGCTCTAGCCTTCGGTGGGCCCAGCCTTGCTGGCTGCCCTTCTAGGTTTGGAGTCTCCTAGTCCCCTCCCAGAGGCAGCCACTGCTGCTATGCCCCTCATATCCCTCTCCCTGAGGGGCCAATGAAGGAGCTGCAAAGAAGGTTCCCGCTCTTGCTAAGGTCTGAGACTGGCTCCTGCCACATGAGAACCATGTATCTCCGGGGTTTGATTTCTAGCACCTGGAGCAGTCACATGACTGCCCTGGAGCACTCAGTTCCTGGCCTTTGACTAACACCCCCAGGTAGCCCCTGGGCCTCTGTCCTTACTTTGGGTCCACTTGCCTCACAACTTCCTGTAGTTTTTTTTTTTTTTTTTTTTTTTGTTGTTGTTATAATAGGGCTTGAACACAAGGCCTACACCTTGAGCCACTCCACTACCTCTTTTTTTGCGAAGGGTTTTTTTGAGACAGGGTCAAGCAAACTATTTGCCCAGGCTGGCCTCGAACCTTGATCCTCCTGACCTCTGCCTCCTGAGTAGCTAGGATTACAGGTGTGAGCTACCGGCACCCAGCTTCTGTAGTATCTTTAAAGCAAAAACCAACCCCTGTCACTTCATGGGTAAAAGCTGCCAATGGCCACCAAATGCAATAAAATAACCCCCCAGCTCTGCACCACATGATCTGTTTGGCTGCATATGACAGAGAAGCCAGGGAACAGTGTGTCAGGCAAGGGGGCTATCACTGGCCTTCTGCAAGCCACCAAGTCCAGTCTCCTTGTTTCAGTGGGAAGAGAGCAGGGTCAGGGGGGTCAGAGGTGAAGGGATGTGCCCGGAACATTTCTCTGTTTTACAAGGCTTTCTCAGAAACCCCACAGTCACTTAAGTTCATCTCAGCAGCCTGCCTCTAGCTACCTCAGGGACACGTGACCAACTCTAGCCGCAGCGGAGTCGAGAAGGTGAGTTGCTTGTTTGCATTTTTCTCTTTGGAGACAAGGTCTTGCTGGGTAGCCCAGGCTGGCCTTGAACTCATGATCCTCCAGCCTCAGTCTCCTGAATGCTAGAATTAGAGGCATGTGGCCACTTTGCCCAGCTTTAGATTGGGATTCTATTAGAAAAGAAGGGCAGGATGGATGTGAAGTTGGTCTAAGGAAGTTCTGTCAAGGCACTGCTGGGTGGCCCTCTCTACCTTTACTGGCCTCGCTGTTCTCCTGGTCCCTGCGGCAGGCCACACTGCCCTTCTCCTGCCCTGGACTACATCCACTCGGTCAGCTATAGCCTCACTGGCCCCCAGGCTCAGCCAGCTGCAGCTTTTCCTCTAAGATTCAGCTCAGACACTTCTTAGTGACTCTCAGATCCAACTAGACAAGGAAATTCAGGAGCCCAGTGGAATGAAACTGTTAAGATCATGGCCAATTCACACACCCTGGTAAGGACTGACTCCTGGTTGAATTTTAAGAGGTACCGAAGTCTTAACCCCAGACACCTGTGACTGACCTTATTTGGAAACAAGGTCTTTGACGATGTTTTTATGAGATCAGGATGAGTAGGGTGAGCCTTTAACTCAATTCGTGACTGTTATCCTCAGAAAAAAAGACAAAGACCCAATCCCCAGCCCCAGAAGGCCCTGTGTGGCAAAGGCAGCAACTGGAGTTAGATATCTGTAAGCCAAGGGCACCAGGGGGTGTGTCAGCCACCACTCAAAGTGGGGAGAGCGAAGAAGTTTGTCCCTCAGAACCTTTATGTGGAAACAACCCGGACACCTGGGTTTTGAACTCTAGAACTGTGAGGGAAGAGCCTGTTTTCTTAGCCACACAGTTTGTGGGATTTGTTACCACAGCCCTAGGGACCTAACCCACTCCCCAAGATGTCAGTTAAGTGATAAAAGCAGAGAACAGGGTTGGTGGATTGGCTCAAGTGGTAGAGCGCCTGCCTAGCAAGTGTGAGTAAAAACCCCAATACCATAAAAAAAAAAAAAAAAGTACCACACACACACACACACACACAAAATGCAGGGAACAGCACAGCGAGAACCTCGGCCATGCTTGGTGGGGCACAGCTGTTCTCATATGCTGGGACAGACATGTCCAGATGAGCTGAGATGGCCCAGGAACTAGAGGTGAACTTGCCCCAGAGCCTGTCTCAGGGAGGTTTCCTCCTCACTGCTCAGCCTCAGTTGTGTGCAGTTTGTTCTTTAAAAGCCTTCATACAGGACTAGGAGTGTGGCTCAAGTGGTATAGCACTGAGTTCAAACCCAAGAACCGCAAAAGAAAACCCAGGAAAACAAAAACAAACAAACAAAAACCCAACTTCATAGTACTTATTCCTATAAGTTTAAATCAGGGACAAAATAAAATGTAAAATAAATTAAAACACCACTGCTCCCTTCACCCTGGGTTTGTGGGTGACGTTTAGTGGTCACCTGTTGAGGTGGAAGTGAGGGACCCTGCTTTGTAGCATTTGCCGATTTCTCCATGTTTTGCTCCTGTCATGGCCAATTTTGAGCTACCAATATGAATTCATGGAACTGGGTTGCAGCAGAGTGCACCCCCAAGTCACTTTGTCACATCCTTCCCCACTCAGAGGGCTTGTTTTGTCCCACAGGGACATGAGCCCTAAGCACTTGAAGCAGCCCTGGAATCAGCACCTCATGAAATAGTCCTGCTCAGATCAGGTTATAGGAAGGGTCATGCTGGAACCTTTCCAGAGAGCCCTGGTGTGGAGAGATCAAGAGTGACGGGGACCTTGAGGACACTGTGGCCACAAGCCCTACTCAGGATGCCCCTTCAAGATGTAGCCACTTAGACTCACAGAAAGGAAGGCTCTGTCCAAGGCCACTCGGCTGGGAGAGAGCCAGGGAAGGGCCTTCTGCACTTGCCAGCCAGGGATCCTCCCTCGGTTTCTTTTACAAGAAAGAGGCCAGGGGGACCCCAAGAGTCAGCAGCCACCCCTTTCTGGCCTCCTGCCCAAAAAACTGGGCCTCTAGGGCTGACCTCACAGGCTGGCACTGAGGACTAAAGGGGTGCTTTCAGTGCCGGCTGAGGTGGAGCAGAGCTGGGCAGGGAGGCAGGGAGACTGCCTTTGGCAAACCAGCAGGCCTCTTCCTGGAAGCTGACTCTCCTTGGCTGAGTAGAGCCTGGTCATGCACTAGCAGTCCGGGAGATGAACAGCTCCACTCAGACCCTCCCTCCTTGGGGGCCCCTGACATTCTCCACCCCAGTATCCCCGCTATGTCCCCACCACAAGCCTCCCACTGCTGGGATGATGGCATCCAAGAGATACCTACTAAAATGCTTGCCTAGCATGCATGAGGTCCTTAGTTCAAATCCCAGTGCCACAAAAAAAAAAAAAAAAGAGATACCTACTAAAGGGATGGGATTCAGCCTCGCGTGCTTGTGGCTTTATGTCACACAGTGCTCCAGTCCCACCCTGGAGATGAGGAAGACAGTCGCTCAGGTTACCCTTGACCTCCCCCAGGGCACAGACCACAGAGCCACGAGTCTCACAGGAAGGCCAAATGAAGTCCCTGGCACAATGCGCAGAGGAGCCAACTCACTCACTCAGAAACAATGAAGACTTTATTTCCAGAAATGACCCTGGGGTGCACAGAGCTGGAGTCTTATCTTTGCTAGGCACAAGCTGCCTCCTGAGAGTGCTTGTCACATTCCTCAGTTTGGAGGGGCCCAATCTGTGTCCTCACAGGAACATTAGGCACTAGGGAGACCAGAATACCTGGAGAGACACTATTGCTGGGGATCAGAGAAGTAGACCTTTGGCTTGGTGATCCAAGCTCTTCAGCCTGTGGATACCACACTGCTCTCTCCTGAGCCGCACAGGAAGGCCAAATGAAGTCCCTGGCACAATGCGCAGAGGAGCCAACTCACTCACTCAGAAACAATGAAGACTTTATTTCCAGAAATGACCCTGGGGTGCACAGAGCTGGAGTCTTATCTTTGCTAGGCACAAGCTGCCTCCTGAGAGTGCTTGTCACATTCCTCAGTTTGGAGGGGCCCAATCTGTGTCCTCACAGGAACATTAGGCACTAGGGAGACCAGAATACCTGGAGAGACACTATTGCTGGGGATCAGAGAAGTAGACCTTTGGCTTGGTGATCCAAGCTCTTCAGCCTGTGGATACCACACTGCTCTCTCCTGAGCCGTTGGCTGGTGGGAGTGACCCAGACATCAGCTAACCCCTTTTACAGAACAGTAGCCTGAGGCCCAGGTGAAAGGACTTCTCCTTGTCACAGCCATATCACAACTTACTTCACTGTGGTGTCCTCATCCTACTGACCTGTCTGCTCCCTCACCCAGGGGCCTGGGTTACTCTGCAGTGGGAGGTGAACAGCTGGGTGCACAGGTAGAGGACTTTATTCTGTTCCACCAGGAGTGCTCCAAGAGACCCTTTGTCACTAAAAAGACAAGAGAGGTGGCCAAGGTCTCCCTGGAGCTCTGGCAAGTAGAAGATCTGGGGAGCTGGCCAGTCCCTGGGAGCCTGTTGGTGGCTCATCAGAGACCCCTTGGAGGCAGAGAGTGGGAGGCTAAACTGGAGTGTCTGGCTGTTTGGAGGAGATCCTGAGTGACAGTTCCAGGCACAGAGCACTGGTAAGCCAGTGCTGGGCTGCAGGGGTATTGCCCCTGACGTTTATGACTTCCTGACTGTATGCGAGTCCCCATTTCACAGTTGATTAACAAAGTTCCCAGCCGAGGGCACCCTCTGGTGAGCAGGAAGATCTGCTAAGGGGCCGCTTTACCTCTTTGTCTGTTTCAGCAAAGCCACCCTGGGGAGGGAGGGTGAAGACAACCATCACAGACTAGATGGCTGGGCCAGGGCTGGCCGCGGGGCAGTGGACGTAGCCTCACCCTCTGATCGGTTGTCTTCGCCCCGTGTATAGGTGAGCACCACTGTCACGGTGGCGAAGGTGGCAGCATTGACCGGGAAGGCACGCAGCAGGGTGGAGGCCAGTCCACGCGTAAACACACGCCAGCCCTCTGCCTGGTAGCTCTGGTGTGCGCAGTCAAGGATGCCTCGGTAGCGCGGGGCACCCTGTAGCCCGTCAGCCTGTAGCCGTGACTTGACCACATCTACTGGGTAGGTGGACAGCCAGGACATGATGCCTGACGTGCCTCCTGCCAGTAGCAGTTTGGGCACCAGTAGCCGGTCCCCTGGTTCGCAGCCCAGGGCGCGTGTCAACACGTCATAGGTGAGGAAGTAGACCCCGAAGCTGGGTGTCTCCCGCAGCAGCGTGGACACCATGCCACGGTTGATCCCGCGCAGACCCTCCTGCTGGTAGATCTGAGCCAGGCAGTCCAGGGAGCCCTTGTAGGTGCGCACGGAGCCCGTGTCCTGCAGCTGCAGCCGCGTCTTGGCCAACTCCATGGGGCAGCAGATGACACACTGGATGGCACCTGCTGCAGCGCCTGCCAGAAACTGGTTGAGCGGGGAGTCGCAGCCCAGGGCTCTGAGGGTGTTGCCCTGTACCCCAAACACCAGTGCGTTGATGAAGGTGAGCCCCATGAGGGGTGAGCCCAGGCCTTTGTACAGGCCCAGCACCTGTGGGGACAGATATGCCATCAGGGTTGGCAGGGCACTGGCTGCCTAGCTCATCTCCCCAGCCCTCTTTGCAGCAGGGGCAGCCCCAGCCCACCCCAGCTGCTCATGAGGACCAAGCAGATTCTCATCAGAACAGTCCTTAATCTGAAAGGCCCAGGCAGTCACCACTCCACACTTCCCAAGCCCTGATTCCCTTCAGTCACCCAGGATCTTTTCTGGCACCCTGGCCTGCAAGTGGTGGCATCCCAGAGGCCCAAGGCCACTCACACTCTCCTGCTTGATGATGGACTGGAAGCAGTGCAGCGTCCCACGGTACTGGGGCTTCTCCACGCTCTGCACCTGCAGCCGCACCTGCAAGGACCGGCCCAGTGAGAGGCAATGGGTGTGGCCACAGCACCCAGTTCCCCTGGCCTGGTGCACACGAGGCAGGGAGTCGAGTAGTTTTGGGGATTCTATGGAGGGGCTGGTTTGGGTGTTTGTGGGCAAATAGCTACAAGCATGGCTAGCTGCAGATGGACTAGGAGGTCCCCAAGATCCCAGACAAATTGAGTGGAGCCTCATCTTCACCACACAGCACAGTGCATTACAGTAGGGAATTACAACAGGGCCAACCTGTTGTTTGGGTGACATCTGTCATCCCACTGAATCGCTAATGTCCCAAACCATGGCTGAGGCCAAAAAGCCTTGCCACTTGGTGTCCTATCACTGACTTTCCTCATCGGGGCAGGCAGTGGGGCAACAGGTGTCAGCAGCAATGGGTCACAGCTCCACTCCGGCCTGATTCCTGCCAGAAGTTCCTTGTGAGAGCTGTGACTGTGAGTCAACAACAGAGACAGAATGACTGACAGTCTTCCTGGAGACCCACAGCAGCAACTCTGGGGCCAGAGACACGGATCAGGCCCTCTCGTGTGTCAAAGGGCTCTTTGTTGATGAGAGCCTATCTCTGCTGTTGAAACACAGGCTCTGCAGTTGCACAGTGGGAGGGATACTCTCTGAACTTGACTCCGAGCCACTGGGATGGTGGAAACTAGGTCAAATCACATCCTCAGGAGCTGATTCCCTTGGCTCAGACTCCAAAATGATTGTTACTGCAGCCAGGGCACAGGGTGAGCACTCTCTGTGCCTGCAGCACGGGAGCTGGGGCCTTGCCCTCATTCTCCCTGGGCATTGGAGCCCCCAGTGAGGTGGACTCAGTTCCAACATGGGAAGACCAAAGCTCAGAGGTGCTCTGTAACATGGCCAACGCTGTCAACGCTGTCTTCTCCAGAGGCAGGGGTGGCTGTTGGTGGAGGTGAGGGCAGGTGGGGGTGCTGCTGGGGAATGCTCTCATGGGGAACAGCCAAGCAGTCCCTGGAACCTTGTCCAATTCTCTCCACCAGAGCGGTGGACTCCCACTGGGGAATGTAGTCACACAAAAGTGTTATTAGGAAAAAAATGTTCCATCTCTGCCCAAGGGACCGCCACAGAGTAACCACTGCTGAGGAGCTGCTGGCCACAGGTGTGCCTGGTAGCAGCTCCCCTCAGCACTTCATAACTTGGCCATCCAGCTCTGCCAGTACTTGACAGGGAGAAGGGGATTTTCAGAGGAGAAAAGCAAAACCCCTCATTGGGCCTTAATCAGATACTAACACCATGAGCCCAGCTTGGGCCAAGTCTCTGTGACATGAGGTTTCTCTCTCCCTTCAAAGTCCTGGGGCCTCTACTGGGACACTTCTATCCTCCTGCAGCCCAGCTCTGGCACTAAGAGGGCTGCTGGCATAACTGCTGTGAAGTGGAGCTGTCCCTTCCATGGTCACGCTTTGAATGGCATCTTTAACTCTCTGCATAGCACAGACAATGTTGAGTGCCCAGGTCCAGGCAGCTCAGATGTCAGGCTTAGCCCAACTGGACTCCTCCAACAGGCAGAGCCTGGACCTGTAAGGAACCCCCACTGCCTGGGAGTCTGGGGGACCATGTATGGGGTGAAACGTGCCCTGTAATGCCTAGAGTTGAGGCTCTTAACGTCTTGGGATGACATCTGAGGATGGATGGAAAGCATGAATCCCTGGGAACGTGACTGTTTACACACAGGGCTGGGAGACGCCCACACAAAGATCCCCTCTCCCCCATATCCACAAGGGGCCAACTCTTCTACACCAGCCCAAATGGAGCCCCCAGCCCAGGACCTATGAGGCCAGTTTGCCTCATGCCCTCCCTGCCCCTGCCAGGCGTGGGAACTCTGAAGGGGGGGTGTGGGTGTGGGCGAGGACCAGGAAGAGGATCACCTGGTCTGTACTCACTAGAGCTCCCAGGTGAGGCTTCCGCGCATCTGCAACAAAGTTGCACTTTGCTACTGACAGGTGGCCCCTAGCTCAGGACAGCAAAGCGTTAAAGAACACAAATGTCAACATCACATGCAGGCGCCCAGCCCTTGGCTGGCCCGCCCACCCAGTGATGGTCAGTTAGTCCTTGTCAAGGTGACTGCTCCCTGATGGCATGTCCCTGATTACTGCGATGCCTGGTGAGGTTAGACACAGAATGCTACCTTCCTACAGAACTTCATGGGAAGGGGGTGTGCCTGAGGACAATGGCTGTGGTTCTGGATGTGACAGAGGAAAACCAAATCTGGTACTTTCAGGCTCAAGGGCTTAGAGGAATAAACTCTGAAAATTCCACTCATGGGAAAGCATGGTGGCCAGGAACCATGGGCATCCCCCAAATATATTCCAAAGTACAGTGTCAGTTATATGAAGGGGACTCATGGCCTCAGGGATGAGGACAGTGGACACCTTGGAAACTGGAGAGAGAGAGGATGTAGGTGTGAGGGTTCCAGGGGCAGACCATCTTGGTCTTCTCCAGGTAGGGGTCACCCAGGTGTGTGCTTGTGATGACACACACATGTGAACACTTAGGATCTGTGACAGGGTCCAACTGGCCTTGGAATAGAAACCTCCTATCTACACCTCCTATATAGCTGAGGCTATAGAATGTCCCACCATGTGTGGCTTGTTCTTTGAAATAGGGTCTAACTTTTCTCCCATCTTGAACTGCAATCTCCTATCTCTGCCTCTCAAGTAGTTGGTATTACTGTCATAAGCTACCTCACCAGGCTGTTGCTAGGATTTTTTGTTGTTGTGTTTCCTTTTTCTTGAGACAGAGTGTCACTGTATAGCTCAGGTTGGCCTGGAACTTATGATCCTCCTAACTCATCCTCCCTAGTGCTGAGATTACAGGCATGAGCCAACATGCCTGGCTAAAGACATGCTCTCCAATGCAGGTTAAATTTCAATTAAAAGCAAAAACTGAGGGCTGGGGATATAGCTTAGCGGTAGAGTGCTTGCTTAGCATGAGCAAAGCCCTGGGTTCCATCCCTAGCACCACAAGAAAACAAAACAAAAAAGGATGGTATCACTCATTCAGCAGACTAAGCTAGAACATAGACACAGATACACAGTGAGAGAAAGAGAGAGAGAGAGTAACTGCAGCAATATGGAGTGAATCCATTCCTGCCAAAAGCAAGGAGTGTGTAAGACCTATGCATGTTGCTGTTTTTCAGCAGACATCACTCACAGGGTTGGAGAAAGGCCATAGGAAGCATGACATTTTTCTTTTTAGTTCGTGTATTCATTATGGTTATCTATTTTTTTTACAACCTGTATGACTTTTGTAATACAAAGTCAAAAAGAAATGTGTATATACGTGATGACTAAAACACATTTAAAAGATATCCTGGGCTGGTGGAGTGGCTCAAGTGCTAAGAGCACCTGCCTAGCCCCAAGTTCAAACCCCAGCACCACCAAAAAAAAAAAAGAAAGAAAGATGCCTCATGCTAGGCATTGTAGTACATGCCGGTAACTAGCACTGAGGAGGCTGAAGTGGGAAAATCAAGAGTTCAAGGCCAGCCTGGCTAAACAGTGAGACCCATCAAACCAAACAAAACAAAATGAGACTTAGAGCCTTGGAGCCTGGATTCTGAAGGCAATACACAAACTGGAAAACGGAAACCTGGGGATGAAATGATTGACTTTTGTATTTCCCAGGTTTCTTTTGCTGAGAATGTTTAACTTTGACACTGGTAGACAGTAAAAACAAGGCCATTGGTGACAAAGTGAACTGGGTGAATGGACATCAGATACGCCCAAAGTCACAGCAGGTGGCAGTGGGTGGGGACAGAGGGACAGGTTTCCTTCCCTTCATAATAAATAGCTTGGCTTTTAAAGGCAGGTTTGCCCAAATGAGATGCCAGCGGCCATGGGGTACGTGTGTGGTGTGGGGGAAGGCATGAATGGATTATTCTCAAAGGCCACCCCCTAGGTGTGGAAGTGGAGGCGGTGGAGAGGCATCAGCACATGAATAACTGCAGGGGTGCAGCCATGGGGGCAGCAGCCCAGAGGAGCTGGAGACACCAGGACAAAAGTGCTTGCCAGTCTGAGTGGGCCTGGTGGGAGCCTGCAGAACCTGGCCAAGCCCTGCCAAGTCAGCTCAGAGAGGCCCGACCTCCAGAGCTAGATGGAGGAAGTAAGTCCAAGGCTCTTGGCTGCACACAGCTGTGAAACACATGACCACAAGATACAAACACAGTGCAAGGAGGATACTGCCAGGCTGTCCTGGACTGCTCCAGTCTGTGGGCAGCATCATAGGGGGCCTGGCCAGGCAGAGCGTTGGCATGGCAGGTGGCCTCGTGGACAGACACTGCCAGGGCCTCACCCTGTACAAGGAACTCAGGGACCACAGCTTGCCAAGAAAGCCTGCCCTTCAGCCTGCTCCCCAGATCTGCCTGCTGTAGTGATTTGTGCCTTCCATAACTTGCAATAATCTGACACAAGCTATTCTGGTGAGCACCAGGCACCACCAGGAGCCTTGACAATCTCATTCAACCCCTCATTTTGCAGATGAGAACATCTGGGCCCAGAGACCCAGGGACTGGTGCAAGGTCAGGCAGTAAACCAGCTGGCAGTGGAGGCCTGGACCAGGGACAGAACTTTTTAAGGTCAAAGCCAGTGCAAAAGGCCAGGCCCTCATACCTGTGCTGGAGGAAATCCTAGCCCTGAATTAATGAGCTATTTTCTTTGCCAATAAACACCTGGTTCACTGAATAAAAAGGAGACAGGAAGTCCACCTTAACCCAGCTCAGGATGACGTGTCTTGCCTCCAGCTCTGCCCTCACCAATGTAGTAAAAAGAGCCAAGTTCAGGGTGTGTAGCAAATACAGAAGGTCTGGCTCACAGCCTGTCCTGGGTCCTGGGAAATGGCATGGAAGGGTCCTGATGTGGGTAGCTTGAGCACAGAAAACCCTAGCCAAAGGGGAAAACTTATGTGGGAACCTCCTCCTGGAGGATGTGGATCTCTTGGTTTCTGTTGTGTGTCTGAGAAGCTGTAACTCCAGTTTATAGAGGTGTGGGACATATGGAGGAGGAACTGGCTAACTGAGCATGTGCCCCAGGGCCTTGTTCCCAAAATCCAGGCCCCAAGACAGGGGTGTTCCTTAGGTCCGTGGCCAGATACCTTGCAGGTACATACCAGGATTCAGGAACAGTCCCTGCTCCAAGAGGATCATGTTAGGGGAAATGCCTTTGCTGGCCAAGCCTGAGAATGAACTTGGTTGTGAACCCAACATGCAGTTCAGCCCCAGCTGGGAGCTGTAGGAACAAGCCCAGTCGAGTCAACTCAGTTCAATGGAAAAGCAGCTGCCCACCTGGGCATCCGGGAGATGCTCTCATTCTACCTTTACTCTAA
Source organism: Castor canadensis (assembly GCF_047511655.1). Lineage (NCBI taxonomy): Eukaryota > Metazoa > Chordata > Mammalia > Rodentia > Castoridae > Castor > Castor canadensis. The sequence continues at coordinate 10,005,926 of NC_133388.1, read as the reverse complement.
AAATCTGGGGCAAGACCTTGAATTTGACCCTGAGGCAGTCTCCAACATCTGCACCTAAGCAAGGGATTGAGAATAAAACATTGACAAGAGACTCACCTTGACGGTGTCAAAGGGGTGTCCCACAAGCACACCTGCAACACCTGCAGGGAGAAAAGACACTTATGACCAAAAGCCTTGGAACCTTGCAGGGAGCTGGGCAGCTGGGGTTCTGCCAAGGAGGATTGGGCAGTGGGAAAGGGACCTGCTGGGTCCTGGGCACATCCCAGGAGTTCCTATAATCCTCCATCTGGTGACCCAAGGTCAAGCCCAGCTCCATGCTGTGTGTCTTTGCTTACCCTGCAGTGAGCTGCAGGTCATGTGTGTAACAGCCATCAGTTGACCCCTAGGAGGCTTCGCACACAGTTTCTGGGATGTTCCATTGCTCTAAACACCTCCTGGCATGAGCAGGAGGCTCCAGGGACTTTAGAATTGGGGGTTAGCCCATTAGCAGATGTGAATTTTCCCTCTGCTACTTATCAGCAGGGCAAGCTCACAAGGGTCTCAGTGTCTGAGCCTCTCTTCACCTGTGAAGATGGTATGGCTTCTGCCTTCCCACTTATATGCCTTCCCCAGGGCAGCCATGAAGATTAATGACCCCTAGGAAACGATGAACCCAGGACCTTAAGCCATTTTCCAGTGGGGGCCGCCTCAAACCCAGGGAGGTGGCTTGGAATTTTGCAGTCACGCATAAGTTATTCATCAGTTCAGAGCTCCACTGAGAGCCGGGCGCCGGTGGCTCACACCTGTAATCCTAACTACCCAGGACGCAGAGATCAGGAGGTTGGCCGTTCCAAGCCAGACCGGGCAAATAGTCCAAGAGACCCTATCTCAAAAAAACCCATCACCAAAAAAAAGGGCTGGCAGAGCTACACATCAGACAAAGGACTGATAACCAAAATATATAGGGAACTTAAAAAACTAAATTCTCCCAAAACTAATGAACCAATAAAGAAATGGGCAAGTGAACTAAATTTCTTCTTCTCAAAAGAAGAAATTCAAATGGCCAAAAAACACGTGAAAAATGCTCACCATCTCTAGCAATAAAGAAAATGTAAATTAAAACCACACTAAGATTCCACTTCACCCCTGTTAGAATAGCCATCATTAGCAACACCAACAACAACAGGTGTTGGCGAGGATGTGGGGAAAAGGAACCCTCTTACACTGCTGGTGGGAATGTAAACTCGTACAACCACTCTGGAAAAAAAATTGGAGGCTACTTAAAAAGCTAAACATTGATCTACCATTTGATCCAGCAATACCACTCTTGGGGATATACCCAAAAGACTGTGACACAGGTTACTCCAGAGGCACCTGCACAACCATGTTTATTGCGGCACTATTCACAATAGACAAGTTATGGAAACAGCCAAGATGCCCCACTACTGACGAATGGATCAAGAAAATGTGGTATTTATACACAATGGAATTTTATGCAGCCATGAAGAAGAACGAAATGTTATCATTCGCTGGTAAATGGATGGAATTGGAGAACATCATTCTGAGTGAGGTTAGCCTGGTCCAAAAGACCAAAAATTGTATGTTCTCCCTCATATGCGGACATTAGATCAAGGGCAAACACAACAAGGGGACTGAACTTTAATCACAAGATAAAAGCGAGAGCACACAAGGGAGGGGTGAGGATAGGTAAGACACCTAATAAATTAGCTAGCATTTGTTGCCCTCAACACAGAGAATCTAAAGCAGATAACCTTAAAAGCAACCGAGGCCAATAGGAGAAGGGGACCAGGAACTAGAGAAAAGGTTAGATCAAAAAGAATTAACCTAGAAGGTAACACACATGCACAGGAAATCAATGTGAGTCAATGCCCTGTATAGCTATCCTTATCTCAACCAGCAAAAACCCTTGTTCCTTCCTATTATTGCTTATACTCTCCTTCAACAAAATTAGAGATAAGGGCAAAATAGTTTCTGCTGGGTATCGAGGGGGTGGGTAGGAGAGGGAGGGGGCGGAGTGGGTGGTAAGGGAGGGGGTGGGGGCAGGGGGGAGAAATGACCCAAGCATTGTATGCACATATAATAAAACAATAAAAATTAAAAAAAAAAAAAAAAGGGCTGGCAGAGTGGCTCAAGGTGTAGGCCCTGAGTTCAAACCCCAGTACTGCAAAAATAAATAAATAAATAAAAAGTTCTCAGAGTCCTGCAGGCCATGTAGGTCATAAACTTCTCTGTGAATCTCCACTGTACGGCAGACTAATCACCCCATTTCACAGAAGCAGAAAACTGAGGCTCAGTGAAGCTTAAGTAACTGGTACTCCCACGAATCCTCCCAGAACTTCATGCACACATCTGTGCTCAGCATGGGGCACACATTCTAGCATGCAGGAGGCCCTAGTTTTGATCTCTAGGACTGAAAAAAACATCTCTTATTGCTAGCAGTGTTTATGAATAATAAAAACGACTAGTATTTGTTGGGTAGCAAACAGTGACATTACAATCTGCTGAACATTGCTCTAACCTTCCTACTTATTTTTCTGAAAAAGGACTATTGGCTCACTCTTCAGATGAGGAAACTGAGGCACAGAGAAATAATGCATCCATAGCATCCAGGGAGTAAGTGATGAAGCTAGAATTGGATGGAGCCCCTCTGGCCCTGTGCTCTCTTCCTCAACCACTCATGTCTCCCATGGGCTGGAGCCTGGGTCAGTTGATGCCCACACGTGCCCTGCAGACTGTACCTTCTTCACATCCTGTCTTCTTTCTTCACCCTGCTTCATGCTTTCGTTCTTAAACAGACTTTGGTATTGCCTTTGCCAGCCCTGCTTTCTTTGTTGGTTACACATGCCTGATAGTTTTGTTTCCACTCCCCACCCTCTTCTCCTCCTCCCACTTGGTACTGGGGATTGAACTCTGCCTCACGTTCACTAGGCAAGTGCTCTACTATTGAACCCTCAGTCTTTTTGCTTTTAGTTTGTTTTTCAAATAGAGTCTCAAGCATTTCCCTGGGCCAGCCTGACGTTATGCTCCTGCCTCCACAGTACCTGGGATTACAGGCCTGCACCACCACACCTGGCCTGAGTTTTGTCCAACTCTTAATTTTGAACCATTTCTTATTACTTTTAGATGTTTCTTGCAAACTACCTACAGCTGGTCTCAGATTTCACTGAACAACAGAGAGCTGACAGTTTGCCATCTAATTTTATGTGAATGACTTATTCCTTTTCCTTTCCACATTTTTGCAGGTTCAGGCAACTTATTATTTCTGCTTTTTAATTTCCTAAATTCAGCAAAGCCTTTTCTTCTTATTTCTACCACTCCTAATTATTTCATAGAAATAAGGCAAGCATCTTCCACCCCCTCAGGCTCTCTGCCCACTGTGGCCCCACGCCAGTAAGAATCACCCCAAGAAGGCTCCCACCCTGCCACCTTCCACTGACCTTCACCTATAAAGTAGGAGACTCAAAGTTTCTGGTCACTCACTCTCCTTCCATCTTGTGCTCTCTGCTCTGATCACCCATCTTTTATTTGATTGGGGTCTTCTCCATTATTCCCCTCAGCTATAACTAACACAGGGGGAAATGCCCTCTTCCCAAACCTCTGCAAGATACATTTCTTTTCTCAGCCAGGGAGCAGCCTCATGCTTTGCTTAGAGTTCCTGGGTGCAGGCCAGGGAGGGTCTGCAGAGTCCCTTTTTTTTTTTTGGCTTCCAGTGCTGATGAGAAATCTGCTACCAATGCATTCCTTTGTCGAGAATGTACTTACTCTGTCTGTCAGGAGGCCAATGCATTCCTTTGTCGAGAATGTACTTACTCTGTCTGTCAGGAGGCCTCTGAGATTTTATCTGTGGATTTCTGAAATGTCACCAGGGGATGCCAAGGGTGTCTTTTTCTTTAAACTCCACCAACCCATGCCTCTTCTGGGCAAGGAAAATTTCCACTATTTATTCATTGGCTCCCTCCTTTCCTTCCAGAGTCCCTTGCTTTCTACTAAGCCTTCTTTTCCTTCCTGACTTCAATCTGTATTTCTGTTCTTTGGATACCATTGTGTTTCTTCTCTCTGAAACCCAACCTCTTTTTTTATGTCATGTTTAGAATTTTCTGGGGATTTTTTGTTTTGTTTTGTGGTGCTAGGGATTGAACCCAGAACCGCATGCAACACTGTCACTGAGCTACAACTCCAGCACTATTTCTGAATTTGCAGATCCTAGTTCCAGAGCCTCTTTTCTTGAGCTTTATCTGCATTTCCTTGGAATTTGGAAACCCAGCACCCATACTTCAAGTGTACCACTTGGCCTTCCTTCTTCACCTGCTGGGGGACCTTCTGGTTCCTTAAGGCCAGGCCCAACTGCAGAGTTCCCTTCCTCTGGGGAGGGGTCATGTTTCTGGCCCCTGACTTGCTCAGGCATCAGCAATGCCACCTCTGGGACAGAGATGTATGAGGTGAAGAGGAGAAAGCCCCTTACCTCCTCCACCCCAGTCCACACAAGTGCTCTAAGCGCTAACATCAGCATTCCTACTTTCTCCCTCACCTGTTTCCCTGCCCTCAGGGCTGGGAGGTGGGCTGAGTCCCTTCATCCAGAACATGCCCACCACAGGAACAAAGTAGGAGAGGGGCCTGCCCCAACAGGCCTCTAGTCCTGCAGAACCTTACCCTTTTAACCTCACAGTCCCCCAAGAGCCTGGAAGCCCTGCCTCACCATCTGCCTGAGAGAGCCGTCAAGTCTACAGTCACACCAGAAGCCAATGCCTCCTGCCAGAGGCAATCCCCACTCCAACATCCTTCTTCACCCTGGAGGCACCTGACAGCAGAGATGGGAGGAGGCAGCAGGATGACAGATCTTTCCTACCGCACAGACACTGCCCCTCCTCTTGTCCAAGCCCCATCCAAAGCCCACAGTCTATGGTGGCCTCAAGATTTGAGACACAGGCATTCCACCATTCTATTAGGCAAGGGCCTGAAGCTGTCAACCTGTCAATCGAGGTGCCTGCTCTGCCTCCCAGAGAAGTTAAATGCAGGATGCATACCAAGGCAATAAAGCACCCCCATAGGACATCTTCTTTCCTGGGAAATCTGAATTAGGAGTCGCCAAAGAGAAGTGTCACTATTGTCCTATCCTGAACCTCCAGGTTGTGGAGAGCCCCAACCAGAAAGGCCCAGTCAGGGAGCCTCAGGGGGCCAGATCCCAAAGTGTGTATACCACCTGGCTATGCTCTGTACAGCCTCTCTGGGTGGGACTGGCTAAATGAGGGAGGATGCCAGGGAGAAGGCAAACCTGAGACACACCCAGGTCACTGTGGGTGGATCTCCAGTGGCCCTGCCCCTTCAAGGAGCACAGGATAATTTTGCACTAGGCTCTCCACTTCTCTGGATTTAGGTTTCTCCTCAATGGATGAGCACAAGAGAGACTCCTCATATGACTCCCACCCTCATCTACTGGAAATGCTTAGTGGCCCCTTCCCTGCCCCCTTTCCCCCTCCCCCCGCCCCCTGCACCACCATGCACAACTTTGATGTAGGTGGGCACTACACACCCTGGGTGTGCACAGACCAGAGCTTGGGAGGTACCCTGGTCTTATCCCCAGCCCTGGGGCAGTAGGCATGGACATGACCTCCCCCAGGTGGATCCAGTAAGGATGGGCAAAAGGGCATTCCAGGCAAGGAGGGCCTACCTGAGCCAGAGCACAAGGAGTGATTGAACTTATATCTAGGGGATTGTGGGTGGCCTGGCTTTAGGATGACTATGTCTATGCCTCCCCGCCCCCCACAAACACCTGCACAGACTAGGCTATAACTGGCCCTGAGCAAAGAATTCATACTCCCCAGCAGATTGCTCAACCCCCACCCCGCTGCCCACCTGCTTCAGTGGATAGAGAAGAGCTGGGAAACAGGCAAGAATGAGGTGGGGTAGCTAAAGCAGGATTCACAGAGGCCCCCTCCTGGCACCCAGTGTTTGGAGAAAACCCCCACCAAACTTACAGAAAGCTCTGGCCTTCATCTCTCTCCCACAGCTTCCCCTTAGGATAACAGACTGGGAAGTTCCTACATGCTTTCAGCAAAAATGCTGCCCCTGTACAAGCATCCAGGCCAACCAACCACCCTGGGACAGAAGGAAGCAGCACAGATCAACCACCAGGGGCCACACCAGTGTTAGATGCTCTTCCTCCAGGGCCTTCTCCTCTGGCCAATCGCTGAGGGCTGTATGAGAGCCAAACACAAGCAAAGGAAGAGGAGAGAACAAGGGCAGGTGGGGCAGGTGGTTGAGGACAGAAGCAGAGACCTCAGAACTGGACAGGGCCTTGGGATAACTAGCCAGCCCTCTCTGCCAGGGAGGGAGGATGGCTAAACCAGGCTATTAATACCTGTTGAATAAATTGACCCATAAGATAAAAGCAGAGAAACTACAGGTCAACAGGTAAGTGCGTTGTCCCGAGTCAGGTCACAGGCAGACCCGGCCAGCACACCAGCACACCGACTGGGGCTCTCTCGGGTCACAGGCGGGGGAGAAACCCCAGTGCCACACTGACTTGCCCATGCAGCGCGTCAGCCCACTCCGCCACCGGGTGGACAGCGGCCCGCTCGCCCACAGCAGCTCACAGAACCGCGTAGAGAGGCAGGGAGTGGCGGGGTGCCAAAGCGTGACTCGGCGCTTGGGGTCAGGCCACCCGCTAGGAGGTCGCCCGGTGGCCCCAGCTCCGCCCAGGCGCTGCGGGGAGGGAAATCGAGTCAGTCCCTGACTCACAGTGGGGGAAGGGATCCCGTTTCAATGGAGATGCGCAGGGGACGTCAGCGTCCGCAGGCCTCGCGCCGGCATCCTTCCGGCTGTCCTGCCTCCGCTAAGCCACTGAACTACCCGGAACTCCAGACCTCCCGTCCCAGCGTGTCCGGAAGGACAGAAAGACACCTGCCCACGAAACCGCAGGAGACCAGAGCATTTGTCCCCATGTTACGGACCGGGAGACCTCAGCAAGAGGGCGGGGCACTGGGCAGGCAAACTGGCCCCGCATCCCGGCGTCCCGGGCCCCACGCGCGCCTCCTTACCCCCTGCGCATCCAGCCAGGAAGTCGAGCGCCATGGCTCGGCCCCGGTGAGACTCCCCTGCTCCTCTTTCTCCTCCGGTCCCCGGCCCGCTGGTTGCCGTCGGGGCCCTCGGCGTGCTGCGCTGGAGCTAGGGCCTGGCTGCCACCTCCTCTCGCGAAACCCGGGCGGCCGGAACCGGGATCTACGGCTTGGTGGAGACTCTTTAGCCCGTGGTCTTCCCGGCTGTCCGACCCGCTTGCTGCCTGCGGTCCCTCACCTCGGGCCGCGGGCCCCGCCTAGCCAGGCCGCAGCTCCGCGGGTGCAGAGCGCAGCCAATGGGCGCGCGAGGCGCGGACAACACCCCGAGCGCCGCGTGCCGCCGCCGCGCTTCATTGGCCAGGCGCGCCCGGTGGGAGGGGCGGGGAACGTGGCGGGCGGGCGGGCGGGCGGGCGGGAGGTGGGGGGACGTCGGGTGCCTCAGACAAAGAATGTGCTTCTTGCGCCCGCCCGCCCTGCGCCGGGGAGAGGAAGCACGATCCGCGCAGCGGCGGAGTGGCAGGGCCTGGCCGGGGGGCGCCCTCGGCCGGTAGGGCCCGAGAAACTCCCTAATGTGCGCCGGGCAGTTGTGCGGGATGGCTTGCGCTCTGGCTTGACCCTAGGATCCCAGACTTGGATTTGGATGCTACTCTGCCTCTGAACCTCCGCGTCCTCACCTGTATAGTGGGGACACAGCTGCGAGAACAGACGTGGATCGCGGGGACCCTCCACGGCCTGCAGGCTCAAACATAGCTAGCTGTGAAAGTCCTCGGTCCGCGGCCAGTAGCCTCCCGGGAGGAGCTTTCGCCGCTCCCTCAGGCGTGCTCACCTGGAGGTGGCTTCCGGCCTGTTTGGCGAACAAGCAGAGATCTGAGGGTCTGAGCGCGCCTGGGCTCTTAACCATGGGGCCCGAGGCTGGCTTTTGGATAGAGAGGAACGAACTTGGAAACAGAAGGGGGACATAGGGCCAGGCCTTTGGGGTCCGCATGTTCCACCAGACTGCAGGTTCCCGGGAGCCGCGGAAGGTTGTGGAGCGAGGAAATTTCCAGGACAGGGATGAGAACTGCAGAGCCGAACAGGCCACAGAGCGGTGGGTCTATCAGCTGCAGCCGGGTTGCAGCGTGGCCAAAGGGAGGATGGATCTGCGATGCGCACGTGCGCCAGAGTTGGAGCTCGTTTGGCTGTAGGTCACCGTGGGTAGCTGTGCAGCGTGGGGCAGCCAGGGTGGGGTAGGGTGACAGCCGAATCTAAAGCGGCCCCCCAGTAGTCCCCGACATTCACAGTGGCAAGAGACCCCTTTGGTCCTTGGTGTGGGTCCCAGTTTGCGGCTCTCCACTCTTCCCCTCCTCCCCTCCCCTCCATTCCCCTGGTGTCAGGGGGTCGGGAGCTGACCTGGACCAGGCACTTTCTCCTTCCCAGTGAGAGTCAGGTAACAACAGCCTGAGGCCTGCCAAGCCTCCTTTATGACTGTGCATTGTTAATTGCTGAACTCCGGTTGGGAATGCAAGGATGTGCTCTGCAGGAGGGGCAGGCTTAAAGGTTGTGTGCACTTGATACTAGGGACACATGTGGTGTCAGTGAAGCCTGGTGGTACCAGGGACCTCAGTGCTCATGTGTGGTCGCATTTAACCTTCGAATCTCAATCCAACGCAGAGACCCAAACCCAGGACTGCTGACTCCTAGTCCAGTGCTTGTGAAGGCTGGGGGGCCCTGAGCTAGGGGTCTGGAGGCCTGCGTTTGAATGTCACCAGCCTGTGAGCCTGCTGACACCTCCACAGGCAGAGGAGGGGAGTAGAAGAGTTGTTAGTATGACCAGACAACAGAGGGGTGGGAGAAGTCCAGACAGGGCAGAAGATGGCTGGGGCTACTCCCAGCTGGAGCCCATCTGAGGCCCTGTATCTGGAGACTTAGCCCTGGGAATACATGGTAGGGTTGGAAGTGTGGTTCAGGTGGTAGAGCGCTAGCAAGTGTGAGGTTCTGGGTTCATACCCCAGTACAGCCAAAAAAAAGGAAAGAGAAGACATGGTGTCCCCTGGGTCACTTGAAGGCTCAGGTGGCAAGGCACAAATCCCTGAATGTCACATGCATCCCTTTGAGGATATGAGGGAAGAATCAAGTGCATTGACAGGGTAACTAAGTCAGGAAGGTATTTGAAAACATTTGGTTTCAAAACAGGACATCCTGTTTTGTTTTTCTTTTGGGGGAATGGGGAGTGAGGGACAGGATTTCTCTATGCAGCCCAGGCTGGCCTGAAACTCTCAATCCTCCTGCCTCAGCCTGCAAGAATCCAGCGAAGGAAGGTGAGACCCTGCGGGTCTGAGAAGGGAGTGTGCAGGCCTCCAGTTGTACACCTTGCAGGAAGGGCTTAGGTAGGGGCAGTTATGGGGAGCTGGTGTTCAGCCAGAGACCTGTTGGGTCTGGAAACAAAGGTCAGTATGTGAGGGATGTAGGAGGCAGCCTGAGATGGGTCTAGGAACTGTCACTTCCATCTGGATGTGCTTGGGTGGAATGGGCGAGGAGGGGGACACTGAGGTGGGAGGGGCCATTGCACAAATCACACCTCCCTAGAATCCCCTGCTGCCCTGAGAGTTCTTCACTCAGACCTGTGTTGCCATGTGCCTGGTACTGGGGACACGACAGGCCCAAGTCCTTATTCTCCATGATAGTTGGGAAGAGACCGGAAAGAAGTACCTGAAAGTAAATGAGTATATCATGGCCACAGCCTGTGTTACCACATTGTTTTTCATTTCCTGAGGGTAAAATTACAGCAAGGAGTGTATTCCATAAGGTCCGTAGGGTCCCAGGGAGACTGCCCTGCAGGGGCCTGTCTAGCCCTGCAGACCCCAGCCTTTAAGGAGGAAAAGAGCCCCAAGGCCAGAGCAGTAGGACCATCATGGGGACAAGCCAGACAACTGGGAAGTGTGGTTTTACTTTGCCATTTCTCCCTCTCTCCTTCCCTCCCTCTCTCCCTTCCTTTCCTAATGGTGGTACTGGAACTCAGGACCGCATGCTTGCTAGGCAGGTACTTTACTACTTGAACCATATGCCTAGTCGTGTTCTCCCCCTCACTTTTTTTTTTTTTTTTTTTTTTTTTGGTTTAAATTGTTTTCAGATAGAGTCTTGTGTTTTTGTCCTGGCCAGCCTGGACCATGATCCACCTTTTCACACCTCCTGTGTAGCTGGGATGACAGGCACATAACACCATGCCCAGCTTTATTGGTTGAGCAAATTGGCCTTGAAATTTTCTTCTCCTGATCTCTACCTCCTGAGTAGCTGGAATTATAGGTATGAGCCAACATACCTGGCTTATAAATTCTCACATAAGGCAGGTCTAGTATGAAAACAGAATTATTAGCAGGCAAAAAGGAAAGCAAGTTACTGGTTCTCCCCATCCTGGAATCTGTTCAACTGAATGATGAGTGGGACTGTCATTTGGCTTCTGTTTCACTTGAAGTAAAACCCTAACTGCCATGAGCCTCTAAGGCTCAAAGTGACCTGGCTGCAACTTCACACTTTACCTTCCACCCCTCACATGCCCTGCTCCAGTTCACATTCCTACCTTAGGGCCTTTGCGTGGCTGCTCCCTTGATCTGGGCAGCTCTCCCCTCCACCCCGAGCCTTGCCTATATGGCTGTTTCCTGAACTTGGATTCTTGCTCAGTTCTCATCTCCTCAAAAGGCTTGGGTGATCCTCTGATTTGAGTGTTTTTATCCCTCCAGTTTATGTGCTAAAATCTTATCCCTCAAGGTGATAGCCCTTCTTTAGGGACACTTGTCCTGTAAAAGAGAGGCAATTGTTCCAATTTTTTTAAACTTATTTTTAGAAGTAAAAACATCATGGACAGGCCAGGGAGGAGGAGCCAAGGAGATGCAGGACAGAGGCCTGACTCCAGGAGTCAGGGTCCCTCCGAACCCAGCTGGCACCTTGGTGAGGGGATGCTGGGTGCTGGCCTGTCCAGCTGTGTGGCCTTGGCCAAGGGCGTCTCCCTCCAAACCCGTGTGGTGGGAGTCAGCTGAGGTTCCTATGTGGCTGATATCTCCTAGAGAGACAGCTGAGAAGACAGATTCCCAGTCGCAGACTTCAGGGCTCAGCCCGGGAGCAGGTGGGCGAGCCTACCTGTAAGTCAGCCTCTTGACAGTGCCTCCAAGGAATCTCCTGGCTGCGATCTGTGGGTCCTCTGCCTCTGGTCATGTGTAACATGGGCTGGGAAAGCAGCTGGGGGTGAGACAGTGCAAGGGAAGTGGAACAGGAACAGTATCCAACCCTGCTGCTGTCCCTCTGATGCAAGATACGCTGGTGTTGCAGGAACTGGAAGATGAGAGTTTATGTAATAAACCAGAAGTACTGACGGTTTTCTAAGTGTGTTGCCAGCTATCTGGACTCACCAGCCTCAAAGCTGGGCCACGTGTGTGTTTCCTTACTTCCACTGGTTTCCCCTTGGCTCACCCTCAGGTGAGATGCTGGCCTCCTGGTCTGCTCGGTGCCATTCGGAATGCACTTGGCCTTCTAGGGGATCAAGAAGCCAGAGGAAGGCCAGGGTCAGGAGATGCCCAGAAACCCAAGACGGGGATTGGTATAAATAGTCATAGCAAATGCTTCTGGAATAAAAATAGAGCAGGAGGGAGCCTGCCAGGGGCGCCCCAGAACCAGAAGGCCAGGGGGCTCCCCAGTAGTGGTCAGATCAACTGGTGAGGATACGAAGTGCCAAGATGCTGTGCATGCTGCCCGTTTGGCCCCTCCTGTGATGCCCGGCCTGCATGGAGCCCTCTGGGCTCCCACTGGCACAGTAACAGCCAGGTAAGCAGGCCAGCGTTAGCCTGTGGTCAGTGCAAGCAGGCTCGGAAGGCAGTGGCCAGATGGGGGCAGTGTGCTGACTGGCCTGGGGCTAGTGTATGGTAGGTCAATTGGATTTGGCACCATGGGGAGACAGGAGTAGGTGGGAAATGGAGGAAGAGCTGGCAGGGAAGACACCATGTACTGAGCACGGGATGTGGGGTAGGAGAGCCCCAGGAGCACTCCCAGACTTGGGGAGAAAGCACTCAGGAGAAGCTGCTCAGGATGTTGAAACCAGGAGCCCTTGAGTGTTGCCTGGAATGAGACTACATGTTCCACAGTCTCTGGCAGGAGGGATGGGCCTCAGGAGCCACCTCTGTTCCATGGTTTCTCCTGTCTTCTTGCCAGGCACAAGCCAGTACCCAGCAGTCTCCCAAGGCAGTGGAGAGGGAGGACAGCTATCCTCTCCTGAAGCCACACTCCCCCCACCCCACTCCATGGAATCCCTACAGCATACCCAAACACAAAGAATCTGTGACTCATGCAGACAGTACAAAGAACTGGCTGGGAGCCAGGTCTACCTTCAAGGTGTAACCCCTGCATGGGGCTTTGCTGACCAAATGGAGGGTAGCATGCAGCTCCTCTGTGGCCCTAAGTCTGAGCCACTGAGGAGCTTTTCTTGCTTCTCAGAGGTGACCTATACCAGGCTGTTCCTCCCTCAGTCTGGCTTCTCAACTTCACCTGCCACTGCCCACCAGCCACATGGTCTTCCCTTGGCTGGACTGTGCCTGCACCAATGATGTACCTGCAAACTCAGCTTGTGTGTCCCAAGCCCTCCTCAGTCCCAGCCAGCCTTTCTACCTCCCCTCCTTGCTGGTAGTCTCCATGCTGCTGATGCCCACCTAAGCACACACTAATACTGACTGCTGGGAAGGTCCTACTGCCTTTTCCAAGCTGGCTTTCTGGTTCCTTCCTCAGAGCCTCCATGACAGCCTGACCTGGGGTAGGCCTCTGGCCCTTGCAGGAGCTTGCTATCTTTATCTGTTACCTTTCCTGGTTCTTCATGTTGATTTGGAAATATGTCTGCAAAATCTTTGGCACTCCCTCCCTTAAAAGGTGGGGCCTAGGGGATGTGGCTTGGTGATAGAGTGCTTGTCTGGCACACATGAGCCCTTGGGTTCCATCCCCAGAACTGCAAAAATAAATGAATAAATAGAGGTAGAACCCAACTTCCTCCCCTAAAGTGTGGCCCAGACCTAGTGACTTGCCCTTAATGAACAGAGAGGTGGAAATGACAGGGTTGGCTTCAGAGTGGATCCTAAGAGGCATGACTGTGCTTCCTTGCTCTTTGGGGTCCCTGCCTCTGGGATAGTTGGGTACCAAGTTGCGAGGATACTGCAAAGTCCTGTGGAAGGGCCTGTGACCACGGCCCCCAGTCATGGCCTTCAAGTGAATCACCCCGAGTCAGATGACCACAGCCTCCCAAGAGACCCTGGGCCAGAGTCATCTAGCTGGGCTGCTCCTGGAGGCCTGATTTGACACTGAGATGATAAAGTTTGATGTTTGTAAAATACCTTTTTATGGTGCATAGTTAAAGCAAACAACATGGTGGTGTCAGTCAGAAAAACATGTGTCAGTCAGAACAACATGTGTCAGTCAGAAAAAGTCACTAGAGAAGTACATTCATATTCCCACCCGCTCACACAGGGACCTTCTTGAGTTGGCTTTTGGCAAGAGCAATGAAATTACTCACTGTGCAGGAGTTTTTTCTGAACATGAGGTCCTCATGTTCTCCAGATCTCTACGGTTCTGCCACTTTGTACCCTCTCTCTTAAGAGGCAATAGTTAATCAGGCTGGAGCCAGGTGAGGGCTGTGGGCAGGAAAGGGAATGTCTGGGTCCTCTCTGGAGTCCAGCACCCAGTGTGGGACCTGTAATGAAGGTGGACATGGTAATAGAGAGTAGATGACTGAAGTCATTCCCCTAATCAGGTAGGGAGACCGTAGCCCCACTTTGGAGACAGTCTTGTACTCCTCCATCCAGCCTCTTGTATTTTGGATCTGCATGGCCAAGAGGTTGCCTTGTCCAGGTGAGAACCCTGAAGCCCAAGTGGCCTCCATAGCCCCTGCATCCTGTGGATTCCAGAGTTGGAATGCCCCAGGGCCCTGGTGTGCGTGCTGGAGATGCAGCAGCAGGGGGCGCTGTGAGAAGCACTGGGAAGGGCTCAGGCGCCTGGATGGGACAACGCACAAGGCCGGGTAGGGGTGGGATAGGGAGTAGTGGGGAAGCCACCCTGACAGCTGGCTCAGGAACAAGTCACAGTGGGGCTCCGAGATTTGGCTCTGCTGCTCCAAAGTCCTTACCTGCAGCAGGTGGCTGCTGTCATCCTGTTGACAAGTGGGGAATTCAAGGCAAGGAGTGTGCTCGGTCCATCAGCTATTGTCTGTGCCAGAGCTGGGCCTCAGATTCCAGTCCTCCTCTGACATTCCTGTCTAGGCCTCAGTGTCTTTGTAACACTCCAGTGACTGGAGCTGGGGCTATACACCCATGAGCCCAGTGGGCAGGGAAGCAGAAGTGCCAGGCCAGCAGGGATGGGAGTCAGAGGTGAGGGACAATCTGGAGGCCAAGGAAGAGGCACAGGCAGGAGTGGCAGCAGGAAATGCCTTGTGGTAGGCTTTGAAGCTCTGAGGTCTGTCCTAGGGGCCTTCGAGACCCTGGCTCAGGGCCCTGACCCCTCAGCATGTCAGGCTGGGGTGGCTAGGGGTGACCAGGTGGGCTTCATCCCACCCCTATACCTGTCATACTACAGAGACACACTGCACCTCCCAAGTGTGGGTGAGCTGTGGCCAAGCTGGGCATGTGATCTGTAGCTGGCATGATGCTGATCCAAGTGGTGCCCAGGCTCTCATATCCTAGGTACAGGGTTGGTTGGTCCCATTTTAAAGGTAAGGAATAGAGGCTGCAGGGCGTCTGTGGCTTACTTCTATTCCCAGCAGACCTCCAGCCCTTGCCCAGACTCACCAAGGAGCCCCATTTCCCAAAAAGGTTAGAGCTGCTATTTTCTCCAGAGCTGAGCCAGATCCCCAGTGCCCACTCTAGGCTCCTGAGCGAGGGTCCAGTCTTTGGAAATGTCACTGCCCCTCCTCAGCCTCTCCAAACCCTGCCAAAATGACAAAATCCTTTGAGGTGAAAAATAGTTCAGGTAGGCTTGGGCCAGCAGTCTGTCTCCCTCTGGAAGTGAATGCATGAAGCACAGACACCCCAAAAGTGTGCTTAGGAGAGTGCCCTTCAAATACCCTGGAAACAAGCCACATGCATCCCTTACACAATGAAATCACAATGGTCGCACGTAGAGAGTGCCTCATGTGTAGAGTGTTTGTCTGGAGACAGTGCCTTGCTATATAACTCAGGCTGGCCTTGAACTGGAGGTCTTCCTGACTCAGCCTCCAGAGTGCTAAGATTACAGGTGTGCCCCACCACACCTAGATTAATCCATACCAAGCCAAGCCCAGTTCCAAGTGCTTTACGGTTAATGACCCTGTGTCCTCTCAACCATCTGGTGCTGGGTTTTACAGATGAGGGAACTGAGGCCTGGGCAGGTGATAGGATTCATCCAGCTCACTCAGACAGGAACAGAAAAGCAAGGGCGGAGCCCAGACTGCCTGGCTGAAAGCCCCCGGCCATGATGCCTGCTCTACCACACCTTGGGATGCTATAGATGTGCATGAGAAGCAGAGCCCTAGATACCCAGGTGGCAAGGCCACCAAGATAGGGAAAAGAAGCAAGTGGCAAACTGCTATTAGAAAAGGAAATGGTAGAAGCTGGGCATGGTGGTATGTCCCTATAATCCCAGCACTCAGGAGTCTGAGGTGGGAGGACTGAGAATTCCAGACCAGCCTGGGCTTTGTCTCAAAAAACAACAAAAAAGGATAAAGAGAGAAGGAAAGGAAGGAAGGAAAGAAAAAAGGAAAGAAGAAAGGAAGAAGGGAAGGAGGGAAGAAAAGAAAGGAAGGAAGGAAAGAAAGAAAGAAAAGGAAGAAAGAAAGGAGAAGAAAAAAGAAGGCAAAGAAAAGAAAAAAGAAAAAGATCCACCAGAAGGCAGGTTCCTGGTCCTGGATTGTGGGACCTTCATTTCCGGTCTGGCTGTCTCTGGCTAGATGATTTTTCATAACTTGTAGTTACTCCCTTTGCTATATTGTAAAAAATAAAGCTAGCTGAGTACAAGTGGCCTACACCTGTAATCCTAGCTACTTGGGAGGCTGAGATTGGGAGAATAAGGTTCAAGACCAGCCTAGGCAAATTGTTCTTGAGACTCCCATATCCAAAATAACTAGAGAAATATGAACCAGAGGTGTGGCTCAAGTGGTAGACCACCTGCTTTGTAAGCACAAAGCCCTGAGTTCAAACCTCAGTCCCATCAAAAAAAAAAAAGAAAAGAAAACTGCATTGAGAATGTATCACCCGTCTGTGACACCTCAGCTAGAAAGCCCCATGCTGTCCCTTCCAGGAGCCCTTTGCAGCGGTGACATTTGTCACCCAAGGATGGTGGCCCTAGCCAGCTGTAGTGGGGCTGGGCACTGGTAGAGGAGGCTGAAAGTCAGCCTGGATGCCTGTAACAGCAGCCGTGGCCCATGGGAAGGTGGCCCCATCAGATGTCCTCCAGGTTCCACATCGCAAGGTCCACTGCGTGTTGGAAAAATCAAGACTCAGAGAGATCACGCTACTGGCCTAAGGTCACTCAGCTGGGAGAGGCTGATCCCCAAGCCATGCTAGGCTTAAGGCACCTGTCACACATGTACAGGGATTGTGGAGGAGGCTGCCATGTCCCCGCTACCCCTCAGGTCCGGGGGATTGAATGCAGGGCCTCTAGCATGCTAGGCAAGCACTCTACCATGTCCCCAGTCCTCTTTTCTTTCTTTTGAGTCAGGTCCAGCCAAGGGTGAGAGGTGACCCCACGGTTGATGGGGTCCTTTCATGACCACAGTTAATCCCGAAGGAGGCTGGCCCAAGCAGCTGTGTTTTTGGGGGTTTTTTTTGGCGGCACTGGGGTTTGAACTCAGGGCCTCATGCTTGCTACCACTCTGTCATTCTGCCAGCCTGTTTCGTATTTGATATTTTTGAGATAGGGTCTCGTGAACTATTTGCCTGGGCTGGCTTCCCAACTGTGATCCTTCTGATCTCTGTTCCTGACTAGTTGGGATTATGGGCATAAACAACCAGCCCCTGGTACACCTGTGTTCTTGATTACTGTTTTTTTTTTTTTTTTTTTGGTGGTACTGGAGTTTGAGCTCAGGGCTTCTTGCTTGCTGGGCAAGTACTCTACTGCTTGAGCCACAGTTCCAGCCCTTTTTGCTCTGGTTAATTTTGAGATATTTTCCCCCCAGCTGCTCTAGACCGAAGTCCTCCTATTTTAAGCTTCCTGTGTGACACCATGCCCAGCTTTTTCTGTTGATATAGGGTATCATGAACTTTTTTGTCCAAGCTGGCCTGAAGCCATGGTCCTCCTGATCATAGTTTCCCTGCATAACTGGGATAACAGTTTTGAGCCACTGTGCCCAAATTTGCTATTTATTTGCTGCTTTTGTTTTTTTAGTGGGGGTGAAGTGGAACTGGGGTATGAATTCAGGGCTTCACGCTTGTAAAGCAGGACCTCTAGCACTTGAGCCACACCTCCAACCCATTTTGCTCTGGTTATTTTGGAGATAGTGTCTTGTGTGAACTATTTGCCTGGGCTGGCCTCAAACATTAGTCCTCCAGATCTCAGGCATAAGCCAGGAACACCCGGCTTTTTTGCCTATTTTTCTTATGGGCTCTAACAATTCTCATCTACCCATCCCCTAGAGTCAACCATTGTCAAGATTTTCTCCTATTTGTGTCTCACCTCTCCCTCTGTCACCCATTCCTCTATCTATCCACTCTTCTTTCCATCTCTCATCCATCCAATTCATCTTCCCTTGCCTGTCTGTTCATCCTCCCTCCACCTGTCTATCCCTCCCTCTATCCGCTCACTGAACATTCTCAGACAATCTGTCTGCCTAGCCTCTGCAGGGCACTTGTCCTGTGCCAGGTACTGAGGGTATGTAGCACAGCCCTGCCTGCCAGAACTTCACAAACAACCCAAATGATAAGGTGACATGTTTTCTGTTTCTGCCGTAAAGCAGGGGAATGTTTGTTCAGTAGACAAAGGGCAGGTGAAACTCATCCCGTCTCCTCCCACTTTATTTTCCCTCTGGAATCTGGAATCTGGGTCCTCTGACACATGCTAGATTTCCCTTTTTTTTTTTTTTTAATTTTGGTGCTGGGGAATCGAACCTAGAGCCTAAAGAATGCTAGGCAAGTGCTCTACCACTGAACTACATCCCCAGCCCATAGATTTCCCCCCCAACCTTTTTTTTTTTTTTTTGGTGGGACTGGGGTTTGAACTCAGGGCTTTGCGCTTGCAAAACAGGCGCTCTATTGCTTGAGCCATACCTCCAATCTGGATTTCCCTTGTTTACTTGGGTTCTCATCTCCTGCTCTAGCACATTGGACCCACCAGGGCAGGGGATTAATGTGTCCAGTGCTGACATTTGGCATGTACAGGAAGCAGTGTTGGTCGCATACATTGTGGGCAGGCTTCTGTCCAGGAATGATGCAGTCAGCAGGGCAGGTGGATGGTGACAAATGGTCCTGACTATGTTTTAGAGGGTGGGCACATGGAACCCAGTGACTCTCCAGAGGGAGAAAGGTGTCCAGAGAAGCCCTTAGGCTTTTGGCTCCAGTGCCAGAGATGTAATGCATTGGAAAAGTAGGACTAAATGGGTCTCTGTTGTCTCAAGCAGGCAGCATCCTTCAAGCTCCCTCATTACCCAAGGAACCTGAGACTCAGCTGTATTTTTCTGCCCAGAACAGGCCCATCATCTCCTTTCTTCTAGACCCTATGCTTCTAGTAATGCAGTCTTAGTATTAGTAGGAACACGTCTGGAGCCTGCCCTGAGGGCTCGTGGGCATGTGGCTGGGAGTACCCTCACTTCATTATGCACAAGGAGATTGGGGGTGGGAGGACTGCTCACAGTCTCAAACCATGAGAGGCAGAGCTGAGATTTGAATGCAGTAGCTGGGCTCCTAGCCAGACACTGAACTATGTCTCTCTACAAGCCAGGATGGACATCAGGGCTGGCCTTGTACAGGCCATTTCCTGCCCCCTGCCCTCTGCCCTCTGATGTGGCAGCTAGGACTGCCCACTTGCCCAAAAATAGACTGGTGGCAGGGTGGGGGAGTGTCACCTCTTGGTCAGTTCTCAGCCTGTTCAAGGCCAGCTTGCAATGACCCATCAGAGAAAAGGAAAACAAGTGGACACGTGGCTTCCTGCTGCTCTCTTCTGAGGGCCACCTGGACAGAGCTGCTGGACAAAGATGTCAACATCTGCCCCTTCCCCCACTCCACAGCTTTCTGGCCAGTAGCAGCTATTTGGTCCTGAGCCTCTATATTCTCTGCAGGTCATCTCACCAGCTGCAATCTGGGTCATGTGCTGGTGGTGATAGGGGGCTGTGCTGATCTCCTTTTTAAAAAAATTTTACTCATACGTGCATACAATGTTTGGGTCATTTCTCCTCCCTTCCCCCCGCCCCTTCCTTTCCCCCCTCTTCTCCCTCTCCCCCCCTACCCCCACGCTACCCGGCAGAAACTGTTTTGCCCTTATCTCTAATTTTGTTGAAGAGAGAGTATAAGCAATAATAGGAAGGAACAAGGGTTTTTGCTGGTTGAGATAAGGATAGCTATACAGGGAGTTGACTCGAATTAATTTCCTGTGCGTGTGTGTTACCTTCTAGATTAATTCTTTTTGATCTAACCTTTTCTCTAGTTCCTGGTCCCCTTTTCCTATTGGCCTCAGTTGCTTTTAAGGTATCTGCTTTAGTTTCTCTGCATTGAGGGCAACAAATGCTATCTAGTTTTTTGGGTGTTTTACCTATCCTCATACCTTTCTTGTATGCTCTCGCTTTTATCATGTGATCAAAGTCCAATCCCCTTGTTGTGTTTACCCTTGATCTAATGTCCACATATGAGGGAGAACATAAGATTTTTGGTCTTCTGAGCCTGGCTAACCTCACTCAGAGTGACGTTCTCCAGTTCCATCCATTTACCAGCGAATGATAACATTTCGTTCTTCTTCATGGCTGCATAAAATTCCATTGTGTATAGATACCACATTTTCTTAATCCATTCATCAGTAGTTGGGCATCTTGGCCGTCTCCATAACTTGGCTATTGTGAATAGTGCTGCAATAAACATGGGTGTGCAGGTGCCTCTGGAGTAGCCTATGTCACTTTCTTTTGGGAATATCCCCAGGAGTGGGATTACTGGATGTGCTGATCTTCTTCAAAGACCCAGAGGTGATGGCCTCCCAGTCAAGGCGACCCCTGACCTGGCTATGAGAGAAGGTGGCTGGGAATCAGATCCCGCTCCTGCCTTGCGTGGTCTCTGATGAGCCCCGTTTTGGGCCTCCATCTGTAAATGCAGTCTGGTGCTGCCCTGCTTCCTCCTGGGGCTAGAGGTAGCACAGTGGGGGATGCAGGTGAGCAGCAGACTGTCATGCTTGGCCTCTCAGCTTGACCAGAGGCTGTATTTACAGCCTGGTCAGTCTCATCCCACGCAGAGGTCAATCTATATCTGGGGGTGTGCCACCTCCCATGACCTCTCACACACTTGCCTGACACCTGCGTCCTGAAGGCACTGGCACACAAGGGTCCTGGGGGTTGAGCTGGGGAAGTTCAGCTGCAGGATATGTGGGCGTGGGCATTGACCGCCTGCTGCCCAGCCAGACTTTTGGCCACTCATAGGTCCCTGCTTCCTGTCCCCTGCCCCCTCCCACAGGTACATAAGGTCTCAGAGAAGCACAGCAGAGCTGTTGAGGCCACTGGTCCTTGGTGGCAAACACTTCCAGGCAGCCAGATCAGAGTCTCCCTACCTCCCACATTGTCCATGGATTTTGTTGCTGGGGCCATTGGAGGTACTGGGCTGGGGAGCTGGGACAGCGCGCTGCCTGAGCAGTGTGTGTGGAAGCCCTTACGGGTGGTCCGGGCCTGACATGGGCCGTGGAGGCTGGCAAGGAAGGCAGACTCCCGGGTATCATGAAGGGCCTGGGAGGAGGGGGCTGCAGTGCCCTGGGGTTCAGGAGGATACTAAGGGCAGGCTGGGGACCCCTGGCTTGGGAGCATGGGCTGGTTACTGTCAGAACAGGTGGAGACCAGAGCCTGTGTCGGGGGCACAGGAGGCCCCCAGGATATTCAGCCACAGACTGGACAGGACGAAGGAGGGGAGAGGCCTAATGGGAACCCCATTCCTCTGGCTGTGGCCTCGTGGCCTTCCTGACCTCCGGGGTCTTTTGATGCCCAGCCCTCCATGACTGAGATTTTTTTCCATCCTGGGAAGGTGTCTGATCTGACAGGTGGCTCTAACTCTGCCCAGGCTGTGGATCGATGGTCAGGTTGAGGGGCTATTTTAAGCTTGGCACCTTTACCTTCTTTGTCTTGTGAAATAGCAGTGAGTGGTTCTGCATTCTTACGGAACAGCCTGGGGGTCACCAGGGAAGGGCAGCCCTGACTTGGGGGGGGTACCTGGTCCTGGCCCTTCTAGGGATGGCTGGACCCTGCTATGTGTTGGCCCAAGGCTAGCTGCTCCTCTGAACACTAGTGCCCACAGGGAGGCCCAGAGGAGGGCATAACCTTGCCAATGGCCAGGAAAGGCTCTCAGGATGACCTGTTCTCTCCAGAGCCTGCAGGAAGGCTGGGTGAGAGGGCTCTGTGTCTAGCCCTGGGTCACAGGGACTTGGGCATGGGCCTTGTCCTTGAGGGACTCTAGCTCTGGAAGTAGCAGTGGTGTGCAAGGCATAGAAGCAAGGCTGTGTGACAAAGGCTCCAATCATGTTGCCTGGCACAGAGGCAGACTAGAGTTGAGTCAAGGAGGCCTGCAGAGGGGAAGTGATGCTGTGGCAGGGCTTTGGATGGATGAGAAGGACTTTGGTGAGATGCATGTGAGGGTCAAGGAGAGTAATACTACCTGAGCCTCTCAGGTAGACAGTTCTTTGCTTTACACTTCATGTACCCACTTACTCGTTCTTTCACTCATGTGCCCTGGGACACACAGCAAAGAGGGTGAAGCCCATGTGCCTTGTCATCTTCCACAGCCTTCCCATGCCCCAGTCAGCTTTCTATCTATGCAAAATGTTTTAGATAAGTGACTTAGAAAGAGAAAAGGTTTATTTAGCTGGCAGTCCTGGAGGTTCTGGTAGACTAGGTGGCTGTTACTCTGAGCCTCCAGTGTGGAGCCAGGTGGCAATAGTGGGGAGCAGATGGTAGAGTAAATTGCTCCTGTCAGGGCCAGGAAGTGAAAAGGGAAGAGAAAGAGCTGGGATCCCACAGTCATTGCCCAGGGCAGCCCTAGTCACCTAAGGACCTCTCACCAATCCCTGCTTCTCACAGCTTCCACCATCTCCTGATGGCGCCATGCTAGGGACCAGGCCTTTTGGGGTTGCTTGTTCGAACCATAGCAGCCCCTGACTCTGTTGCACACACACCTGTGGTTCCAGGCTGTCTTGGCTCTTCATGCATCCTGGATGCGGTCTAGGCATCTCATAGCAATGGCTGTGCCTCTGCACTGCCCCCACAGCTGGAATGGTGGCTGCAGGCAAGTCCTTCACACGGAGGCTTGAGGGCAAGGTCTACTTGGTTCAGGGATGAGTCAGAGAGGGCAGAAACCAGAAGTTCTCACAAAAGATGACACTAGCTCAGCGGAGGGGAAATCTCTAGCAAGCTGAGAAACTTTTTCTTTTCTTCTTCTTTTTTTTTTAAGTACTGGGGCTTGAACTCAGTGACTACACCTTGAGCCACTTCACCAGCCCTTTTTTGTGATTTTTTTTTTGTTGTTGTTTTTGAGATGGGGTCTCATGATCTATTTGCCTGCGCTGGCTTCAAACCTCGAGCCTCCTGATCTCTGCCTCCTGAGTAGACGGGATTACAGGCGTGAGCCATAGGCCCCAGTTTCTTTATATGCAAACCAAGGGTTGTTCTGGGGACTAGTGAGACCTGGTGCAGACAGGAAGGGCCATGGTGGGATCTGTTCTAATGGCAACTCACTCCGGGGGCCACCATCCTCATAAGACAGGCTTACTGCTGACTAGACCACCTCCTGCTCTTTTCACCGGTGCCTCTGATTTTCCTTACAGGTGTCTGTGGTGTTGCTGTGGGCTACCCTCTGGATACAGTGAAGGTGCGGCAAGGCCTGGCCCCACCCCCACCCCAAGTGCCTGGTTAGCTCACTCTCAGTATATCCTACACCCATCCATGGTTGGACTTTTCTAGAATGCTAATCAGACTTAGCTTTCTCCTGCTCCAACACCTTTAATGGCTCCCAATGGTCCTTGAGTCTATGTCAATCTCTTCTCACTCTGTGTCTTAAGGTTGTCATCTCAAGTAAGGCTTACTGTCCCTGTTCTGCCCACACACCAATAAACCTGTGAAGTCAAGAGGGGGACCCTGTCCTCCAACCCCCTCCATCCCCCAGGGCCCACTGGCCTTGCCCTGAGCCTGGGGCCAGCCCTTCCTAAGCCTGCCTCTCTCTCTCTCCCTCAGGTCAGGATCCAGACAGAGCCAAAGTACACAGGCATCTGGCACTGTATTCGGGACACGTATCGCCAAGAGCGGGTAGGCCTGGGGTCATGGGGAGATAAGCAGGGGATGTTAGGATCTTGGGCCTCAAGCCTGCCTCTCACCAACCAGCCAGGGGATGTGGGTTCCTTAGGGCCTTGGCTCTCTCACCCTCCAAATGGGAACCACTGTGCCCATCTCAGGGATGCCTCTATGGATGAGAGCCTGGGCATCTGGCATACAGAAGGCCCACAGTGAAGTCTCTGTCTCCAATAAGGGTTCTAGAAATGGCACTGGGCTCCTGAAGTTTGAGGGAGAGGCTTGTGTATTGCATTTCTGTCCCTTCTGAGCCAGGCGTCCCATGGAGGAAGTCCTGTATAGTATCATCAAGTTAACTTTCAGGCTCAGAGCCCTGTCCAGAGCAGAGACTTGGGGACATTTACCAAAGGGAACATGAGGCTTGGTGCAAACCAGGTTTAGCTCATGAAAAACAGCACTCATAGCTATCCTACTTCATCATTATTGTCGTTAAATGACTGTCCTGTGTTGAGCTTGACCCTCTGTCTCTTTAATCCTTCACCATGACCTTGCCAGTTGGGTACTGTGACCCCCATTTATAGCTGAGGCTCTGAGGCCTGACTTGGGGAATGACCTGGGGAAGGTGTGTGGCAGGGCATGCAAGTGGACCAGAGGTGGCTTCCGCTAGGCCCAGGACAGCCTCCCCTGGCTGGGCCCCTGACCTGACTCAGGCCCTTTCCACCAGGTGTGGGGCTTCTACCGGGGCCTCTCTCTGCCTGTGTGTACAGTGTCCCTGGTCTCGTCCGTGTCTTTTGGCACCTACCACCACTGCCTCTCGCACATCTGCCGCTTCCGATACGGCAGTGCTGATGCCAAGCCCTCCAAAGCTGACATTACGCTCTCGGGATGTGCCTCTGGCCTTGTCCGTGTGAGTACAGGTTGGCAAGGGGGGCAGGGAGGGCCTCAGAGAGACTGAGGTGTCTGAGTCACTTGCCCCAGCAGGTGGGGAAACTGAGGCTTAGAGGGGGCAGAGTCTGGAGGGAGTGGGGACTGTGGTGAGGAGCCGGCATCCTGCCTGCAGTGCTTAGGTTCCTTCTGCAACACACATATACAGGGCCTCTGCCCTGGGTGGACCCAGTAGAGGCCTGTGAAGAGGTAAAGCAAACAGAGGAACCCTGGTCTGGGGTCTGGGGACCCCAGAAAAGCAGAAAGTTGTCCAATTAGGCAGGCCTTGGGTTGCTCAGGTGCTTGAATTCTTGACTGGCTGGTAGTCCTCATCTATAGCATGGGCGCCAAGATGCCTGAACATCATGGAGTGTTATCATGGACACCCTGCATCCTTCATCCTCAAGTACAGATGGAGCCCCAGCATGGCAGATGGGGATGGGGAGGCCAGAGCAACCAAGGCCTGCCCTCACGGGCGTATCACTAGGTGGGGAGACATGTACAAATGTACAGCCCCTAAACAGAGCCATTTGGAGAGGCATGCTGCTGCAAGGGAAGCCCAGTGACATCTCCGCCACACATGCAGTGCAGAGGTTAATGGCTGATGGGCCTCACCAACCAGGATCAACTCTTTGTTCTGATTCTTGCTAGTTGAGTGCCCTTGACCATGCTAGGGAGCCTCTCTGAGCTTGTCTCCTCATCTGTATGAAGCATAGTAAGGATTATGTGACATCATGGGTGTAAAGACCCCAGCATGAAGCCTGACATGTATACCACCCACACAATGACAGCTGATGCTATTGGCAATATGACCACCTTACGAATAATTATGTTTTTAATTACTAGTAATAGACTGAATTATAGACTACATGTCTCACCAGTTGTCTGTGATGGGAGGTAGTTGCTGAAGAAAGCCTTGGTGTTGGCCTTGGTGGGGCAGAGCCAGCTTTGAATCCTGTACCATTACAGCTGCCCTGCAGCTTCTTGGGGCCTAGGCTCCCCTACACTATCCTGGGCACTAGAAGGCAATGGAGACTCATCCTAGGATGTGTGGGCAGGTTGCAGGCAAGGTTCCACCCTGCTTCCTCTGCCCCAGGTATTCCTGACATCGCCCACTGAGGTGGCTAAGGTTCGTCTGCAGACACAGACACAGATGCAGCAGCGGCGGCGGCCCTCGGCATCGTGGGCTTCAGCTTCTCCCACTGTGTGTCCTGTGCCCCCTGCATGTCTGGTGCCTGCACCAAAGTACCGAGGGCCACTTCACTGTCTGGCTACTGTGGCCCGTGAGGAAGGACTTCGGGGTCTCTACAAGGGCAGCTCAGCACTGCTCCTTCGGGAAGGCCACTCCTTCGCCACCTACTTCCTCTCCTATGCCATCCTCTCTGAGTGGCTCACACCTGCCGGCCACATCCAGCCAGGTGAGCATCCGAGGGTGGGATGGGGGCTAGGAGAGGAGCTCATGCCACACACTGGCACCTGAGTGAGGAGCTGAACCTAGATGTGTGGCCTTCTAGGGCGGGAATCTTATTCTGTCTGTCAAAGTCACCGTGTGGTCTTGGACAGGTCATGTTCCCCTCCCTGGAGCCTGACTGAGGACAGGCAGATAGGCTGAAGCCAGCCGTCAGGGTACTGCAGTCAGGCAATGCGTGGTATCTCTTGCAGATGTTCTGGCTGTGCTGGTGGCCGGAGGCTGTGCAGGGGTCCTGGCCTGGGCTGTGGCCACCCCCATGGATGTGATCAAGTCGCGCCTGCAGGCAGATGGGCAGGGCAAGCAGCGCTACCGAGGCCTTCTGCACTGTGTGGTAGCCAGTGTGCGGGAGGAGGGGCCCAGGGTGCTCTTCAAGGGGCTGACGCTCAACTGCTGCCGTGCCTTCCCTGTCAACATGGTAGTCTTCGTCGCCTACGAGGCTGTGCTGAGGCTCACCAGGGGCCTGCTCACGTAGCAGCCAGCAGTCAACTGCAAGCAGCTTCCAGAGGAGGTTGTAGCAGCTGGAGGAGGCAAAGGGCCATCACAGGACAACAGGATCCTCCCTGCAGTGACTTGGCTGGGGCCTGAGCTTGACCACAAGGTCAAGGGGCCGCCTCGCTATCTGCCCAGAGTTGGCCCTAGGGTCACACGGGCCAGGGAGCCTCAGGGCCTCTTTTGTGAGGGCATGTGTCACATAGAGGCATTTGTCATTGGTCAACTGTTCATTCCTGCTCCTACTGTCTCCTCTCTCCCAGTCTTCAGAGTCCCCATCCATCAGCCTTGTACCCTACTCAGCCTCCAGCTTCACACTGTCTCATTAGAGGTAGGCTCTGCTGGTACCTCCCCACATGCCGAGGGACACTGAGGCTGAGTTGTCTGGCTCCCAGCCTGGTTTGTTCACTGCCAGGACAACATGGCCATGTGGGCTTTGGTCCTGGTAGGGGCCAGGGCTACTGTCCTGCCAGCTGGGGAACTTGTGAGGTTTAGTGTCTACCTTCACTCTGACACATGAAGACCTCTGAAGACTTGGTTGGGAGCTGTTGCCAATAAAACGTTTCTAAGGATGCTTGGTGGTGTTGCTCTGTGGTCTGTGAGGCTGCTGACCTGTTTCTTTGCTCACCATAGGAGACACAGGCCTTGGCCCTGCAGCTAATTCCCTATTGTCAAGCCCTCCCTGGCACCCAGTGTCCCCACTGTGTATATGGGTGTGCTTTGGCCTTGCCCACCCTCGGGCTGGACCTTCTTTGACATTCTGGACTGTGGAGGTCTACTTGTGGCCTGCTGTCTATGCCACCCCATGCCAAAAGCACCACTACCTGAGCAGAAGCTACCCTAGCTGGAGCTGCCACTGCTGAGGGCAGGAGGGAGGGTGCTGGGCTTATACCATAATGTGAGCCAAGAGCTGGGATGGGGAGCAGGCTGTCCACAGGCACACCATGGGGAGGGGCAGCTGGGACTGGCTGTGCTTTTGATGGGCCAGGTGGCTTCCAGTTATGGGCCACCGGGGGCCTGGGCTGGCAGGTCTAGTGTGAGCCCACTGGGTCTGAACAAAGCAGCTCTCTGCAAAAGCTGGCTGTCACCTGCCTCAACTGCATTTGCTCATAGACATTGACCTTGACCCTGTCTTTGTACTGACTGTCTTCCAGGGTCTTGGCTCAATGAAACTTTTGTATTCCTAGAACAAGGCAGACCCTTCTTGGCCCTGCTCCTGTCACGACAGGGTTCTTATAATCACTGGGCCCTTGAGTACTGGATCTTAAGCCCTATGCCCTTGTCTGGGAGGCTCTTCCTCTCCTCTGCCTGGTTAATTCCACCTGCCTGCCTCCTTCAGGAAGCTTTCCCTGTCTTGCCACCTGGATCCTTTGGATACCTGCTCTCATGCAGACTGGTTTTCTGTCTGGTTGCCTGCCTGTCCCCTGCCCCAAGCGTGTGAGCCACCCAAGGACTGTACAGCTTCAGGTCTGGTGCAGTGGAACTCCTGGGTGTGTCATGGATTTGAGAAGCCCTGCATTAGCCCCCTGAAGGTGAAAATGAAGGAAGACTGTGATGAAAACCACAATGAGGGCTTTCAAGATAGGCTGGGAGCCTAGCAGGGAGTAGGACTTGTGTACATCTCCAGCTGCAGCCTAGAGTGCAAACTTCACCTCCACCCTCTGTAGGCACCTGGAAGGACAGATGCTTGCACTATGCCTAGGTCATCTAGGGGATGCACCTGTGTTATGCACACTTTCACCGAGTATATACATTCTTTTCTTTATCCTCTGTTGGCCACGCTACCCTCTCACCTTTGAGTTCTCTTCCGATTTCCACAGGGGCTTGCTTTAAACGACTTTCCTTACCTTGTACTGATTTAAGAGCTTTTTCTCCACAGCTCTCACTTCACATGCCCTGCTCAGAACACTGTTCAGAGCCATCCGTGTCTCCTGAACTGCAATTCCCAGAACCCCCAAGTAAAATCTTTTTAGCTTATGAACTTGAGTTCATCAACAAAGTTCATCCAGTTTAGAGAGTTCAGGATGCTGGGGTGCTCTGTCAAGGGCTGGGAAAAGGGTACCAGCTAATAAATCCATCAATCCCAACCCTGTGATCACTTCTGTCAAAGCCACCAGTGTTCATTCACTTGCTTTGGCCGTGGGAGGCCAGTTACTGGCAGCATTCTTGGCTCAGATGGTCAATGGCTGTAATGGGGAGGAGGTTCCTGGCTCCTGTTCAACTTGATGCTGAGCAGCTGGCTCTGCCCGGGTCCCCACTCTGTCACTCCCCAGGGGAAGTGGCTTATAGGAAAGACCCCTGCACTTACTTTCTCTGGCCCAATGAAACTTTTTTATCCCCAGAATAAGAGGTGGATCCTGTCACATAGGTTTCTTATAGTTGCTGGGCACAAGGTGGCAAGTCTAGCTCCAGCTTTAAAGTGAGAAAGTGAAGGATCTGGGAGAAGAGGCTGGCTGAATCACAGCATGGGGCGAAAGCTGAATCTTCCCATAGGGTTGCCTCCACAAAGTCATGGTGACAGTTAAAATTTCCAGTGGGAGGCGAATGCTGGTCCCACCCAGGTCTCTCATGATTCTGAGACCACTCAGAGTCATGGACCCGGGGGAAGGGCCAGCAGTGTAACCCTGGAGAGCTGTCTGTATGATGTAGCAGGCATGGGCTGGGGGGCCTGAAACATGCCTGTTTCCCACTCTGAAGTGCTGTCCTAGATGGTAAGCTGTTCTGCAGCTGCTCTTGTTCCTGTGTGACAGGTGGCATCAGTCAGAACAAAGGCTGCTCCTCTGAATTTCCCACACTCTGGTAGGGAGTGATAACGGATCTTGGGCTGGTCCCCCAGAGACTGGCTAACCCTGTCCATCCTCATCCAGAAGGGCCATTTCTCTCATGGAGCTTCAAGCAACTACTGGTTTTCAGCAAAATGTGGTGGTGGGTGTGGAGACCTGAAGCCTTCCTCCACCTTGACTGGCATTGACCTTGGGAAAATCACCCAGCCAATGAACCCAGGACTTGGCTGTAAGGCATCACTACTTTTATTTTACAGGGAGGAGATGGAGTTCCCAAGAAGTGGCTACCCCAAAGCTGATGAGGGGACAGGTTGGCCTGTAGGCTCACTCTTCCCTGTCTAGATGCTGTCCACAGATGCTCTGGTTGCGTGTGGAGACCTCACGTGCTGTCCCTCATCTTATCTGCGTAGTTGCACTTGTGATGTGGTACAACAGCGCTACAAGAAGTGACATTAGTTCCCACAACCACAGAGCAGTGAGCAAGGCCAAACCTGTGTGCGTGATGCACCCTAGCAGCGAGCCTCCAAGCCTGAGAGGGTGGGACTGGGCCAGTGGGAGGGGCTGGGAGAGGAGCAGACACACATGTGGGCTTGGATCGCAGCAGGCGAGTGGGGACCTGCAGCAGGCACCTGGGAGTCCAGAACTGGAGCCTTGTTCCCTTAACACTAAGAGTTAGGGCAGTGTTCTGTCACAATGCCACCGTGTGGCCTTGGACAAGTCAAGCTTCACTTTCTGAAGCCTCAGTTTTCCCAGTGACAAAATGAGTTCGGGCTGGTGGAATGAGGCCCTTTTTATTCTGGTTCCATTGCTATGCAGCGGTGCCACTGAACGCCTGTCTTTCCTCTGAAAAACAGAGCATCCAATTGCATTCTTTTCAAGCTGATGGGAAAATCAAACAAATGAGGTGGGAAATCCAGCACCAGGTAGACTGGCAAGGGTAGAAAAATAGAAGGGCAGTTTCCCTGAATGAGTGATGCCTGACATGAATTGACTCTGGGGAGCCTGCTCGCAGTGCTGTTGGATTTTCAGTGCTTTTTCCTCCCCATGTGGCCCACAGAATTAAGGGCACCTTCTGAGGGCCAAGGGGAAAATTATGGGTCTTAGCAGTGGGTGTAACACAGGCTGGGCCTGCAGCAAGGCTGCCACAACCTCATCAGTCTTTCTGGACAGAGACAACAGACAGCAACAGACACACAGACAGGAGCAAAAGAAGTTTATTTTTACCAGTGGGCGGCACAAGGACAGAGCACTCAAGAGTGGACCCTGTGCCTTTGGAGAGAACAGATACTTCAACCAGGGGCTTTCCCTGAGAAATGGCTTCTGTTTTGTCAAGACTACATGTGGTACGTGATTAAATGTGGCCCGCCCACAGGTAAAACGCCAGGGCCAGGAGGACTCCACCCGAGCTTTTCTCTAGCTATATCCACTGGCCTGGGACAGCCAGGGCACTGCTCTGTGCTGACTTCCACTTCAGTCAAGTGTCAAAACAAAAGCATCTGCAAAGGCAACAGACCATCCTTAGCATCTTACAGAGGGTGTGTGGGGAGCCACTGGATTGTGCATGGTGGAGTGAGGGTATTTGGCAAAAAGTTAGTACGGTAAGGGCAAAGCGCATGATTCCTGGAGTGGATGGCATGCATGCATGGTCTGGAGTTTAGTTAAGTCAACTGGAAAGTTTCACCCACAAGACTCAGGCTAATAAACCTGCCCAAACTCTACCCATGTCCAATGGTAAAAGCAGCTTTAAAGTTGGGTGGTCTCTCTCTCTCTCTCTCTCTCTCTCTGTTGTGGTGCTGGGGATAGAACCCAGGGCCTTATGCATGCTAAGAAGTTGCTCTACCACTGGCCTACATATCCAGCCCAAAGCTGGGTGATTTTCTTAGTAAAGCAAAATTATCAGTTTTAGGTATCAATTTTTTTTTTTTTGGGGAAGGGCCTAAAACACATCTTTTGCCCATTATACTTCCCCACATCAACTATTCATAACACTTTTTAGTTTTATAATAATGACATTTTGATTCCACATATGTATACATACAACATATTTTTTTGAAACAGGATCTTTGCAGGTAGCCCAGGCTGGTCTGGAACTCTGGCTCTTCCTGTCTCTGTCTCCCTAAGTGCTGGGGTTACAGGGAGGTAACATCACATCTCACTTAGAACACATTTCTTTACAGAGTACATTTTGGAAGTATATTTGGAACCTAGGCTGTTCTCAGATGGACAGTCTTCTGTGGGCCACAGAGGATCCACAGCCTGGGCTCTTTGTGGGAGAGACTCACAGCTGGATTTTCTATCTGACCATGCAACCCTAGCAGCACCGATTGCCCACAGCATTTGTCCACAAAACAGGAAGGATAGACTTTACAGGAAGAAACAGTATCTAGAACACACAAAGGGTTTATAGACCAGTCCAAGAATTACCATGTGACAGAAGCCTAAAGGGATTTTGATTTGATGGGGCTAGGATTACGGATAAACTTTATATGCAACTTTATATGCAAATAGAAAACAAGCGTTACTGAAAGTGGAAGGACAGCTGCCGAGGAGTCATGAACTCCTTCACCATCTCATCAGTGACTTCCTTGCGCCGGGCCTGGTGCTCAGCTATCAGGGGCTGCAGGACATCTATGAGAGTCTTCTTGAGCTCACCAGTGAGCATGGCTCCGCTGGTGTAATCCTGCCAGGAAGGAGCAAGGTACCATGAAAAGTGGGTCTGCATGCCCCAGTTGGAACTCCAGCTCAGCCCCTGCCACCTGTAGACAGGCATGGGTGGCCCTCACAATGTGGGCTGTTGTTACCATCGTGACAGTAATGTGTACTTTTCTTAAAATGGCTAAAACCTGGCTATGACCGTTAGCTGTGGCTTGCCCTGTCCTAGTAAAAGGGCCAGTGGGGACATAATACCCACCCCACCCAAGCACAATGAGCACACAACTGTCCCTCCTAGCCTTGCTGGCTCCTGTGAAATCTCTGTTTTTTATTATGATTGTAAACGTAATACCCACTCCCTAAAGAGAAGTAATAAAGGTCTAAGCCACAAGGCAGTAGCAAGGTAAAGAAAACTCACCTGCAGTTCAACAGCCAGAGGTGGATGACAACCACTTGCATCTGGCATATTTTCTTTTGGGTTTCCTTCCCCTGTGTGTTTTATTAAGTATAGCTGGCCACTCACTGCATTTTTAATTTTGTATCTTTCACTATCTGACACATATGTTCCTGTGTCCCTAAAACTCTTAAATAGTTTACATGTGCGTAATAATCCACTCCAACGAATTGCTTTTTTTTGAGGTACAGGGGTCTGAATTCAGGGCCTTACGTGTGCAAGACAGGCACTCTACCACTTGAGCCATACCCTCAGCCTTTTGCTTTAGCTATTTTTTGTGCTGGCAGAGTTGGCTCAAGTGGTAGAGAGCTGGCTTTGAAAGCATGAGGCCCCGAGTTCAAACCAAAGTACCAACAAAAACAAAAACAAGTTATTTTTCGATAGGGTATCCTTTTTGACCCCTGGCCTGGCAAACTATGATCCTCCTATTTATGCCTCCCGCTTAACTGGGATGATAGGTGTGTTCTACCACACCCAGCTTTTTTGCTGAGATGGGTTCTCACAAACTTTTTGCCTGAGTTGGTCTCAAATTTCTGTCCTTCCAATCTCTGCCTCCCAAGTGCTGAGATTACAGGTGTGTACCTATAGCTCTACTTGTAACATTTCTAATCTAACATTTCCTCTATTGCAGTGTGTTTTGAACTTTTTGCAATTACCATTTTCAATGCTTTTTTGTGGAAAGCCTTTTCTTATTCTGAATTGTTTCCTTGGAAGAGTCCAAGAAATGGAAAATCTGAGGCTAACCTGAGACTTTTTCAGGCTTTGTTCCCAAGGCCAAGCTGCCATGCTTGGGGACACTCACAACAGCGTCTTCAGGTGTCTGGCTCATAGCCACTGAAATACGCCCTGCTAATTTCCTAGGTGAAATTAGCTGGGTGTCAAAGACACCAACTGGCTGGTTGTCTTTGTTTTGACTTACATTTCTCTCTTTCTGTGCTGGTACTAAATAAATAGCAGTCTGTATGTTCCCTTTCCTGAGCTGTCTGTTCACTGGGTTCTCAGAACATGGTTAAAAACATAAGTGACCTTATTCGGTCTCTTTGTTTTCTTTTTGAGACTGGGTCTTCCCATGCTGCCCAGGCAGGCCTCAAACTTCTGGGCACAAGAGACCTCCTGCCTCAGCCTCCTGAGTAGCTGGGGCCACAAGAGTACAACATGGTACCTGGTTCCTGTTCCTAAAGCCAGGCAACTGAGGAAACTGAGGAAGCTGGACAAACACTAAGGCTGGGGTGGCCTGCCTGCGGCTCCTGTCTTACCTTTCTGATCTGCTCAAGCTTGTCGTCATCCTCCAGGAAGAAGGTCAGGTACATGAAAGACACATCCACATCACAGTTGCCCCCAAATTGCCTGTGCTCCTCCACAGTGTCTCTCCCTCCAGAAAATGCATGCTTGTTGACCTGTGCAACACAGAAAGTTTCTTTAGACTGCCATCCTACACCTGGATGTTGGCCAGGGGCCCAAGTGGTGGAAGTCAAGTCAGTGACTGACCTTGGATTCAGGACCAGAGTGAAGCTGAGACTCCAGATGGTGGGAGGGCCCTCAACTGCTCCTTCCCACCAGGTCTGGTCCAAGCAGCAGTGGGGCTCATGGTGGAGGAGGACCAGGCAGGAGGAGGGCAGATTAGTGCTGAAGCCCCCATTCCCCAAATTTTAAAGAGAACAGCTGGGAAATCTAAGCCCTGATGGGGCAGAAATTTGAGGAGATGTCCTGAAGTGTTCTTAGAGGATGAGCTTTGGAAAAAGGATTAGGGTACTGTTACCCTTCAGAGTACTCAGCTGACCAGGGAGGGGCCCAGGCAGTGCTTTATTCACAGATGTCAAAAAAACAGCACTCAATCCCAACAAGATGAGCAAAGAGACCTGAGAACACTGCTAGAGAAGGGGAGCAAAACCAAACAAATAGGCAGGAAGGGCCCATCGGCAAGTTTTCATTTTGTTGGTTTCTGAGTTTTAGGTGCTGAACTAAAACTCAGAAACCAACAAAATGGAGCCAGGCATGGTGCCTATGCACCTGTGGTCCCACCACTCTGGAGGCTGAAGTGGGAAGGTTGCTTGAGCCCAGAAGTTCCAGACTTAGCTGAAGAACATAGTGAGACCCCATGTCTCAAAACAAACAAAAGAATAAATAAAAATAGAAACTACAAAATGGGTTTTAGGAACCACTGAAGATAATCTTGGGGGAAATTATGGCCAAGAGGTAGAAAAAAAAAAGCCTGAAAGGATAGACAAAAATCCTTTTTCCCCTCTTAATAATGCAAGAGAATTTCATTGTGATAATCCCATCCATGCGTTCACCCTCCACTCTGTTCCCATCTCCACTCCTTTGCCCCTTCTCAAACAGTAGCTGGTGGGTTTTATTGCTCTGTCTTCATAGGACAGAGGTAGCACACTTCCATCCTTTCCCTCTCAGCGCCCTTTCTTTTCCCTCTCCCCTTCCTGCTGGCCACCCTAGTCTCCCATATGCGTTCAGGTGCCATCATGTATGTGTGGGCTCCACAAAGGAGCGAGAACAGTAGTATTTGGCCTTTGAGCTTGGCTTCTCTTGCTGAGCACGGTCATCTCCAGTTCCACTCTAGTGAAACTTTTCCTTATGGTTGAGTATTATGTCATGGGACATATATGATTCTTCATTCATTCATTGGTTATTGGGCACCTTGGCTGTTTCCACAGTTTGGCTGTTGTGAAGGCAGCTGCAAAAACCATGCATATGCAGATGTCTCTCTCTCTCTCTTTTTTGTGGTATTGGAGTTTGAACTCAGGGCCTGGCAACTTGCCAGGCATGGGCTTTACCACTTGAGTCACTCTGTCAGTCCTTTTTTGGGTTGGGTATTTTTGACAGAGGGGCTTGAGAACAACGTTGCCTGGGCTGGCCTCAAACCTCAGTCCTCCTAATCTCTGCCTCCCAAGTAGCTAGAATTATAGGTGTGAGCCACCAATGCCTGCCACAGGTATCTCTCTTGTATATTGATTTGCACTCCTTCGGATATATGGCAAAAAGTGGTATGGCAGGGTCATAAGGTAGGTTTTAGTTTTTTGAGAAACTGCTTCTTTGATGAACAGAAACTTTTCAATTTGTTGCAGTCTCATTGATCAATTCTTGCTCTTATTTCCTGGGCAACTGGAGTGCTATTCAGAAAATAATTAATGCCTCTGTCTTCCAGAGTTTTCCCTATTTTTCCCATAATAGTTTCAGTGTGTCAGCTCTTACATTAAGATCTCTGATCCATCTGTAGTTGATTTTTTTGTGCAGGGTGAGAGATAGTTTCAGTCTTCTGCAAGTACATAGCCAGTTTTCGCAGCAGGACAGATAAAGTTCTTTCCACATTCTTTCAATGAATATTTGAGAAACCCACTACTTACAAATATCACTTTTTTTTTTTTTTAATGGGGAAAAGGGTGGACAGAGTTAACACATTGAGTTGATTCATTTGGGAAGCCTTCCTGAGCCAATTACTAAGTGGCTATCTTGGATCTCCTGAAGTAGCAGAGGAATAGTAGGGGCAAAGTCAAAAGGAACTGGCTCCCTTTTGGGGCAATGCTTAGCATCATGTCAGATGGAGCTGAAGCTGAGCTGCTGGGGCAAGGCCCCAGGGCAAAATGTGGCTGGGGTTGTGTGGAGTAATGGGGGCTGAAAGATTGAAGACTACAAGTGATAGTTTATCTTCACTGTCCTTAAAAACAAAGCTATGAGCTGAGTGCCAATGGCTCATTCCCGTAATCCTAGCTACTTGGGAGGCTGAAACAGGGAGGATTGAGGTTTGAAGTTAGCCCAGGGAAATAGTTCACAAGATACCATCTCCAAAATAACTGGAGCTAGACTGGAGGTGTGGCTCAGGTGGTGAGCACCTGTTTTTCAAGTGTGAAGCCCTGAGTTCAAACCCCAGTCGCACAAAACAAAACAAAACAAAACAAAAAAAACCCCAGCGGGGCACCGGTAGCTGAAGCCTATAATCCTAGCTACTCCGGAGGCAGAGAGCAGGAGGATTGCAGTTCAAAGGAAGTGTGGGCAAATAGTTTGTGAGACCCTATCTTGAAAAAAGCCTTCACAAAAAAAGGGCTGGTGGAGTGGCTCAAGGTGAAGGACAGGAGTTCAATCCCCAGTACCGAAAAACAAACAAAACCTCCCCAAACCCCAAAACAAAACAAAGCTATGCCAGAGGCCCTGGGTTCAACTCCCAGCATCCCCCGACCAAAAGAAGTTATTATAAAGAAAAGATGGAGGGGGTGAATTCAAGTATGATATATTTGATATATTGTAAGAACGTTTGTAAATGCCACAATGTACCCCTACCCAGCACAATAAAAAAAAAAATCATTTGTGCAAACTACAAAAACTGGAAAATAGCAAACAAATGTCAGAAGAAAAAAACCACCAAGTACTGGACTCTCTTGGAGTCTAAGTGCCCTTGGGGCAAATGCTGGTGTGTGATGGAGGCACCAGGGGGTCATACTCCTAGGCCCAGCTGGGCTGAGACTGGGAAGCTGCAGTGTTGAGGGAGACTAAGGACATCTGAGGGCCTTTCATGGGATGGTAAAAGGGACTGGGGTATGGCTCAGCAGCAGAGCGTCTGACCTGCCTAGCACGGGAAGGCTCTGGATTCATTCCACCCCCAGTATTGTAAAAACAAACAAAAGGGGTCAAAGGATCCAGGCAGTTTCCTGCCCTTGTCTGAGAAATGAGGACAAGTTTCCAGCACAGTGCCAGGATGCACAGGTGTAGCCATCAACTGCATGGCCCCTCACGTACAGAGGTGCTGCAAATGGTGGCTGTGACAGCTATGACAAATGTCCCTCCCACTCCCACGCAACACAGAGAACTCTGTATTGCTTTCCTCTTTAACCAGTGCAGAAAGTGAGGCCCAGCATGTCAAGAACCTGCTTCCTGTGGCAGGAGTGGTGGGGCCCAGCAGACTTCCTGGCATGCCTGGCTTCTAGTGGAGCTAAAGCACTAGCACTGGCCAGGTCCCATGTGAGTTGCCCATTCCATCACCCAGCCCTTGGGCCTCTGCTGGTTCTGAGGAAATGAAAATGCCCAGAGCCATTAAACAACTTCTCAGAAACACACAGATGACTTCCCTGCTGGTACTTCCCGCCCCACTTCTTTACTCTATGCTCTGGAAGTTTCAGCCAAAAGTGAAAGGGAAAGAAAAATCCATGATTACACCAGCTTCCAAGTGAGGGGGAGGGTTAGCAGAGGCCACTTCCTAAGGTTTGGATATGAAAGGTCCTTCATTGTCAACCAGAAACTTCACGGGACTTTCCAGAGGGCACTCAGATGGCTTCACCATATGCCTTAGACTCAGTTCCCTGTACTCCACTGTAATCTTCCAAGTTGCAAGCATATACTTGGGTCCAAAGGAGATGTCAGTGGTTATAAGGCTTTAAGTAACTATAAGGGGTTATGCACATGCTATCAGCTTAGCCCTGAGCCACAGAACTGGTGCCATGAAAAATAAGGAAGAACAAACTAATCTCTATTTTTAGCTTTTCTAGTGACTTGTGAATATTTATCAAGTGCCTAAGGCACACAGGGTGGGGCACAGCTGGACAAGACCATCCTGTTAGTGGGTCTCCACAAGATAGCGGCCCCAGTAAGGGCTGCTCCTGCTAGAGAGCAGGACTTGGATTTCTGGTGGTGCAAACTGGGCCATGTAACGATCCTCTCAGTCTTATGGTTCTCACCTTCAGAAGGAATAGTACCACTAGCTCCAGGCAGAATGAAGACCAGAAGACAATCAAGGCAAGTGGCTTGATGCCTGGTGCTAAGAAATAGAGGCAAATCTTTTCTATTGCTTGATAACATCTTCATTAATTATGACTTGTTGTGACTTTGCTTTTAGAACAAGGTGTTAAGAAAGGCGGAAAAGAAAAAAATCAAAAAAACGAAACAACTGCCCCACCTCCTCAACCCCTCAGATTTTTACTATAATGAAAGGGAACAATAAAATACACAAACAAACAACCCCCCTTCCAATTTACCCGCTATCTGGAAACAGGTCAGACTGCTTCAATTTATGCAGGAGACAGATGTTGGTTATAGAATTTGGCATTGCTGTGTTGCCGATGCCAAAAGGACCAGAACAACAGAGAATGTGTGTGTGTGTGTGTGTGTGTGTATTGTTTGCCTTTCTATTCCCACTGTGGCCCCTGGCCAGGGTGCTGCTCACCTTGGTCTTGATCTGCTTGGCCGTGTCAGTGAGGAAGATGGAGGAGTTGGGGTCACTGGCACTCATCTTGGTCTGGGCCCCCTGCAGAGCAGGGAAGAAGGTCGAGTGCAGCAGAGCTGGCTTAGGATATCCAATCCTGGGGGCGACATCCCTTGTCATCCTAAAGTAAGGGTCCTGTGGGGAGAGGGCTTGGATGAGGATGTTGAACAAACGCAGCCTTTGGCTAACGAGCAGCCCCAGAGATCTTCGTGGGAGACTCTTGGACTTCTGCTAGTTTCAAGAGATGGGCTCATTCTTCCTCCAACACTCAACCCTACCTCCCAGTAAAGAGTCAGAGAAACCTGCAGCCAGTCCCTGGCTCACAGAACTTCTGACCTGGTCAATGGCACAGGGGATGAGGCACTGGATGTCTGTCCTGTCTCGGAAGATCTGTGGGAATGAGTTGCTGAAGGAAGGAGCAGCTTGGACGGCAGGAAAACTGATCTTCCCTGAAAGTGAGGGGGAACATTTTCATACATGAGGCCACCTGCTGTTCTGGTTAATTAACCCAGTTAAAGGATTAAGCAAGAATAGGTTTTCTCCCCATTGTAAAAGTAATAATCATTAAAGAAAATCTGAAAAATATAGAAAAGTAGAGAATAAGAAATTAGCAGCCCAATTTGTGTCTCTTTCCATCTGTTTCCTCTCTACATTTTCCACTATGAGCTTTGGTTGTAATCATACCATATCTAATGTTTTCCTGGTCCTTTTCACTTTAATATTTACCAATGTTGTCATTAAGTATGTTCTTTCCTGCCAGCTTATCTATGTTATTGAACCATTCTCTAGCCATTGGACAGTTAGGTTGCTCCCCATCATGGTTTTTTTTTCCCCTTTGGCTTTATTTTTTTGTGATACTGTGGTTTGAACTTAGGGTCTCGTGTTGCTCTATAACTTGAGCCACACCTCCAGCCCTTTTTTGGGTTGTTTCTTGCAACAGGGTCTCACTCTGTCTTTAAACTTGCAATCCTCCTGCCTCAGCCTCTTAAGTGTTGGTATTACAGGTGTGTACCACTGTGCCTGGCTTATTTCTGATCTGCTAAAGCCCTTTCATCTATAAAACCAACTTCTGCTCAGTTCACCTAAACACTCATTCTGTGATGAAATGTTGCCTGATTTTAGAGTCAAAAAGAAAAGTCAATTAACATGGTTCAACTAATTGTTGAATTTTGTTCTTTTTCTATCCACTTCAGAAAGAGATACCATCTCCAGGGGTCTTATCTTTCTGTGGGGAGACGAGGCAGGAGTCTGCCATGGCCACCGGTGCTACTATCAAGGGTTCAGTGCAGTGGTGGCCATTTCTAGGACCTCATGTCAGGCTCTGTGCTCAGGGCCCTGCAGGAGCTCAGCACTTGTCACAGCTCTGTGGGGAGGCTCCTCTCGCCCATCTTACCAATGTGCAGGCTCAGGCTCACACCATTTACCTGGCTTGCTAAGGCTGGCATATAGCAAGTAAATGGCTGAGCCAGTACTCACACCTGGGTCTCAGAGTCAGCCTACTTAATCACTCAACACAGCCTTCTCTGTGGTATGGTCCTACTATGTTTTCAAAAGCACAGGGTTCATGTTCCAATTACTGGAGTGAATCTGACCAAACCATTTTAGAAAAGTAGAGGGAAGAGGGGATAAGGCTCAGACACAAGCCTCAAGGAGGTACGAGCCTACTAAGGCTACTGCATCTGAAAGTCAGGGGCAGGTAAAGGAGAGGGATGCAAACTTGTGCACACAGCAGGCAAACATTGTGTGCATCAATGGTGGCAGGGCTGCAGAAGAGCCACGGAAGGAGAGCGAGGTGGGGGGTAGGAAGGGCTCTGGAGGCCGGTCAGTCTAATCCCTTACGGGCTCCTTCAAGCAAGTGGCAAGCCCAGCTTGCCCTCCTGCATCTCCCTTGGGCTGCAACAAACCTCACAGTGACTGGGGTTGCACCAAATCAGCCTTACCTTTCTCTTTCTTCCATACCTTACAGTGAGTGACTAAGGGTAGGGGCAAGTCTTGCTTCCTGAAATATGGTTTCCTACAGTCCAGAGAAGTGGCTGAATGCTATACTAGCCCTTAATATTTCAGAGAAAACCCATCTTGGTGTCTTATTTAAATAGATAAACTGTAAATGTTAACATCTCAGAGACAGCTGAAGTCCTAGGAGCAGATATTTTAAAGACCAGATATGTGGGCTGGAGGTGGCTCAGTGGTAGAGTGCTTGTCTAGCATTTGTGAGGCCCTGGGTTCTATCTCTAGCAGCTGCCCCACAGTAAGTTGCCCAACTACTTTAGCCTAGGCTTTGTTGCCACCACCCTGAGACTCTTACAAGTGCCTGTTCTCCTCTGAGCTTTGCTCACCTTGCTGAGAAAAAGGGGTTCAGAGCAGCAGCCAACTCTTACCAATGCAATCGCTGTCAGTAAAACCGAAAATGCCTTTCACTTGGTTGAAGGTGACATGCTTCTGAATCTTCACCACATTCTTATAGAAGCCTGGGCTCCTCCTGCAGAGACAGGAAGAGTCAAATCTGTGCTGGGGGAGTGGTGTCTAAGGAGAACAAGGTAGCAGTCATTAAAACTGGATGTAGTCAAGTATAGTAGTGCATACCTATAATTCCAGCTATTTGAGAGGTGGAGATCAGAAGGATCATATTTTGAGGCAAGTCTGGGCAAAAAGTTAGTGTGACCCTATCTTAACCAAGAAGCTGAGCATGGTGGTATGCCTGTAATCCAAGCCAGATGGGAGGTATAGGGAGAAAGAAAACTGGTCCCTGGCAAAAATTCAAGACCCTATCTGAAAATAACTACCACT
Organism: Castor canadensis; assembly: GCF_047511655.1. Taxonomy (NCBI): domain Eukaryota; kingdom Metazoa; phylum Chordata; class Mammalia; order Rodentia; family Castoridae; genus Castor; species Castor canadensis. The sequence goes on along the minus strand of NC_133388.1, from coordinate 9,964,674 downwards.
CCCCCCACCCCCCAGCAAAAGAAAAAAAAAAAGCACATGCCAGCACTAGGGACCACACTTGGTTAACACATGTGCAGCTTCAGGAAGGTGTGGAGAAGCCATCTGTAAGCAGGTACCTACAGCAGCCACAGCTTTATCTATGAAGCCAGCATGAAGACATACAAATAAGGGCAGAACAGAGCCAGATTCAGAGCTCTAGGGGTTGACATGAGTGTGGATCTTGCTGGATCAGCAGCTCAGTGTAGTGTGGAGCGTAAGGGCAGGAGCCCCATGGGCTTCTGTGGAGACAGTATGGTGGAGACATGTCCATCTGGAGGTTAGGTGGAGTGTACCACAGGGACTGACAGGTGCAGGACAAAGGAGAGTTGCCTCAGTGCAGATGGTCCTCCAGTATCTGGCTACCGCTCTATGTCACTGCAGGGCACCCTGCCCTACAGGACTGACACTGTGCTGGTCTAAACAACACGATTCTCTTCTAGATGGTGAGGGGTGTGGAAATGAGCCCAGAACTGTTGCTACTTGAGGGAACTGGGCCCAAGACAAGCAAACACAGAGGGGCAGAAGCTGTGCAGCTTTTTATCCAGTCCCTCGACTGCTATCCTCAGCAGCTCTTTCTCCAACCCTACCAGGTGTCAGAAACATAGGAAGAATGCCTGCCTGGGAAACAGAAGTCCCTGAGTTCAAACCCCAATATTGCCCTATATATATATAAAATCTTTACTCTGTGCTCATAAAGAAAGAGGAAGTTCTTATTGGGCCAAGACAGAGGATGGCCACATGCTGAAAATACCAGGGACACTTGGGAAACAGGTGTCACAAATGCAATGTTCAGAATGTGTTGAAAGAGGGGCTGATCACAGGTTAGTCTCTTCATGTGAACAATTCAAGAGTTCACTGCCCCATCAGTGTGTACCTGTCTTTATGAACTTATTATAGTCAGTTGCTCTTGTCCAGTCACTGACATTTAAGCTCAGTGAGGAAGAACTTGGCCTTGCTCCTTTTGTTTACAGACCCAGGAGAGCCCTGGAGAGCAAAGATGAAGGAACTATGGGTTTATCACCAGATGGGACAGGGTGAGGACAAGTGCCGGGAACAGAGTTGAGGGTCTACATCTGGCTGTGGGGATGGAAAGTGCCCAGGAAAAGGGGTTGCTTAACCCTGTGCTTGAAGGAACAGTGATGGAGTTGGCCATGTTGGGGTACGGTGGGCTCAGAGGAGGGGACAGGAATTCTGGGCAAAGCACAGCATTTACAAAGGTGAAGTATATGGAACTGAAAATTGTTCCATGTAGCTGGAGTTGGCAGTGACGCTGGACAGGAACACAGGGACCAAATGAGAACAGCTTATGTACAAAGTAAAAAGGGAGAGTGTACTTCATCGTATGATGAAGGAGCACTGGGAAAAGCATGAGAGTGGAAGATAAGATCAGACATGTGCTTTCAGAAGACCAGGGGCTGTGGGGTGTGGGGGGGTAAGGACAAGAGGGACTGAATGTGGGTGGAAAGAGGCTTCACAGAAACTACAGAAGCTGGGTACAAGGGTGAGCACCTTTAGCCCCAGCTTCTCAGGAGGCTGAGGCAGGAGGATTGTTTGAATCCAGGAGATAAGAGGCCAGCCTGGGAAACACAGTGGGACCCCCAGCTCAAAAACCAAAAATACCAGTTACTGCGCCATGTCAGCAGCTTTGCTATAATCCATGGCATGTCTGTGCTGAGGTTCAAGCATTTGAATCAGATTACTTAAGAAATGAGGTGAGAATGATGAAGTGAATTGCCATGAAAGTGATAAGAACAATGACAAGGCCACTAAACAGAGGTGCCAGAACTTGAACTCAGATTCATTTTCCTTCCTTCAAGGATACGATAGAGCCTCTATACTCATATGGCAGAAATAAGAGACAGGATTTTAAGAAAACTGTAATAAGTAAAATTAGAAAATCGTTTTCCTAGCTGATAATAAAGCCAGATTTCCTATCATAGCATCTATTGTTCCCAGTGGATACAAAGCTGCTACTCAGTTGCAAGTTCTTATAAAAGTGAACATTCCTAGGTCGGGGTGGTTCATACCTATAATTCTAATTATGAGGGAGGTGTGAACAAGAGGATAAAGGTCCACGCTGGCTCAGGCAAAAATGTGAGACTCTATTAGAAAATGAACTAAAGCTTAAAAAAAAAAAAACGGCTGGGAATGGGTGTCGGTAGCTCACACATGTAATCCTAGCAACTTGGGAGGCTGAGACTAGGACTGTGCTTAGGCGCCAGCCCAGCCCAGGCACACAATGACACTCCAATCTCAATCAATAGTTAAGACTCACTGGTGCTCACCTGTCATCCCCAAGCTACGGGGGAAGCATAAAATAGGAGAACTGCAGTCACTCTATCTCCAGAATAATTAGAACAAAGAGGGATGGAGGTGTGGCTCAAGCAGTATGGTACCTGCCTAGCAAGTACAAACCCTTGAGTTTAAACCCTGGTACCACAAAAAAAAAAAAAAAAAAAAAAGGGTAGGGGGTGTGGCTCAAGTGTGCAGTAGAGCACCTGCTTAGCAAGCTTGAGCCATACATAAGTCAGTACCACCAAAACCAAAACAAACAAAAAAGGGAACATTCTGGGAGAAATGTAAGCACCAAGCTAGTTTGTACTTACATGGCCCTTGTGGTATTCCTCACACCTGCCTGGGCCTGGCGATTGCTATGAGAAAACATGGAAGGCCCTGAGCTCAGAGCATGGCCCACAGTAGATGGAGCCTCAACCTGCCGAATCAGTTCCTGTGAGGGAGATCTTGTCTTCAGTGCTCAAGACTTTTTCCCTTTGCAGTGCTGGGGAACGAACCTGGGCCTTACACATACATGTGTTTACCACTGAGCTACATCCTTCAAGAAATATTTGCTCAGCAAGGTCTTACTATGTAGCCTAAGCTGTCCTTGAACTTGCGATCTGCCTTGGATTACAGGTGTACACCACCATACCCAGCTTTAACAGCATTCTTTCTATGATAACTGACCAGTCTTCTTTTCTTTTGAGATGGGAATCTTGACATGTGGCTCCTCGAACTAGAGGTTCTCCTGCCTCAGCCTCCTAAGTAGCTGAGTTTACAGGTGTATACCACCATGCCTGGCTCCAAAGTCTTATTTATTTATTTAACATTTCTTGGTAATCATTTGGGATGAAGCCAAGGATTTTCAGAATGAAATATGTTGAACTATTAAGTGACTGATTTAAGAAACTAGACTGTGAGGGAACTGTTTAGCCAGTGAGTCTTTCCTCTGTAAGGAAAACGTTACATTGAAAATGAGAAAGGCATTAGAACTCTGTAGACTGGCTATCAATAGACAGAAACAACAATGCAGAAATACTTTCCTGTCACAGCTGAGGAGGACAATCTCAGATGCCACCTGACATGCTTGGGTGCATATTTGAAATTTTTGAATTATAAAGGGAATGGTTGCATCTGACATTACTTAATCCTTTCTATGCATACATATCACTTTCTTATTGGGAAATAAAATCAATAAACATGATCATAACATTTAATGAAAGAAGAAAAATATTTACTAGATCTTAAAGCCTGTTTTGGACATTTCAGGTTTCACTGTGGTCACAATGACATGATGTCTGCACTTACTTACTCAAAAGGCAGTTAGGTGTTTCCTCCTTACCCCATGTATTCAAGGTCAGAGAAGATGAAAGTTTTATTGATGTCAAAGCCACAGGCAATGATGTCCTTAGCATTTTCCATGGTGTAGCTGTATGCCTGATCTAGAGTCAGGTCCTTCCACAGGTACTTCTCATCATCAGACATCTGGACAACCAAGGGCACGTTGAATACATCCTGGAGCCACCTAAGGGACAGGGGAGAATGAGGGCACATTGAACATATTGTGCAGACACATAAGGAATACTTGAGAACATAGGACATGCTGAACACATTCTGTGGCATCTACAGAGAAAGTAGGACATAGCAAGCATATTCTGTGGTCACCTAAGAGTCACAGGAGTAGGGCAGGGAAGGGCAATTGTTCCTGTGGAAGAATGCCACTTTGCATGTGAACACACATGCTTGCCCACAAAAATCTCATGATTTTACCACGCCCGAAGTGTCACTATCGATAATGATACACTCTACCAGCACATCTGACTAGGAAGCCTGTTGCTAGGCTTTGTGCCAGTAGACTTCACACTTTAGTTTGGAGACTTTCCTTAACTTTCTGAGAGTCATTCCACCCACCTGGAAGATATGACATCAGGTCTACATTCACACGGACGAAGAGCAGTGGGAGGAGTAAGCAGGTCTGGCTGACTCCAACATGGTGCTCCCCATAAACCTGATCCTCTGAAGGAGCCCAGGAACAAACAGAGTGAACAGAGGCTATAAAGGTGCCAGTGCCCTGACATCCTGGCTGCTTGGCAAACAGGAATAGCCTTGTCTGTCCAGTTCTATAGATGGCCTATAAATGCTACTCATGATTCACTAGGAAAGTGACAACAGTCACATGATGCAGTACTTACTTTGTGAAAATAAATGGGATGAGATGACCTACATGCATTGCTTCAGAAGATGGGCCCCTGCCTGTGTACAGATAAAATGGTTTCTTATTTTCATAGGCATCGAGAACTTGATTCATATCCCTAATGGAAAAAAGAGAAAAGGAAATAATGTGATTTTCTGTAAAACATATCAAAGCACTAAAGCTCATTTGGAAATGAAAAATAAAGATAGAAACAAAACAACTCAGATAATAACTAGAGTTTGTTATCTTTGACGATTACGGTATAAAAATGGCAAGAAACTCTATTGGAATGGTTTCTCCTGTGAGTGATTGTTTTAAAAGGATAGGACATACAGGCTTGGAATTATGGGTTTAAAAGATGGATATGGTTGGGTGGCCTCTGGGATTCTTCTGGAATTCCTCTAATGATGAATGTGAATATCCCAATATATTGCTTTAGACACCTCCCTAGGGGACACCAGGCCAACACCACGCAATCCTTGTTTAGATTCATCAAGTCCTGAGACTCTAGAGACCCAGCTCAGGAAAACTGTAGGGTTCCACGCAGGCCTGACTTGAGGACAAGAAGTAATGTCCCTGGGAGTTCATGGTAAAGTCCCTAGTGCGGATCTGACTCAGATGACCTCAGCCAGCTTGGGACTCAGGGTTCTCATCTGTGAGACATCCTGGAGCTGTCCTTCCTCCAGAAAGACTGGGGTACACAGAACATGCACATGAGGGTCCTCCCTCCTTGCTAGTTGTGCATCAGTATCACTTGGCAGGGCTGCTTCCCCGCTTGGGCCTCTGTCTGGAGACCCAGAGATCTGAGGTGATTTGTATTTTTTTGGGGAAGGATCTTGGTACACAGCCCAGGCTGGCCTCCAACTAATCCTTCTACCTCAGTCTCCCTTAGTGCTGGGATTACAGACATGCACTACCACACCCAGGTGAACTTGCACATTTAATAAGCTTCCCAAGGGAATCTAATATTTAGCAAGGTGTGAAATCAACCAATACTCCTGGGTGTTAATGCTCTTTGTTTCTGGTGAAGTGTTCCAAATAAGAGAGGAAGAGCCATTTTCCCCAGAGTCTGATAACAGTATTTTAACAGTACCTTTTCCCATACCCTAAGCCAAGGTCACAGTGCTAGTCTCTGGCATTGGGTTTTGTGCTTAGTTTTTTTCTTTTTCTGTTTGATTTTGAGACAGGGTCTTGCTATATTTCCCAGGCTGGCCTTGAACTACTGATTCTCTTGCCTCATCCTCCAGAGTAGCTAGGAGCACCACCATGTGCTTGTTGCACTTAGTTTTGAATACTGCTTTTAAAATAAGGAAAATTCTTTGGTTTTCACAATTCACCAAATTAAGCTTTTATGGGTTTACAGAAAAGAGGAAAAATGTAAGGTGGGTGTGGTAGCTCATGCTTGTAATCCTAGCTACCAGGAGGTGGAGATTGAGAGGGGATTATGGTTTGAGGCCAGGCTGGGCAAAAAGTTCCTGAGCTCCCATCTGAACCGATAAAACCTGGGCATGGTGGCATGAACTTGTCATCCCAGCTACATGGGAAGTATAAATAGGAGGATAGTAGTCCAGGCAGGCCTGGGCAAAACTGTGAGATCCTGTTTGAAAAATGCTAAAGCAAAAAGGGCTGGGAGCGTGGCTCAAGTGGTAGAGCACCTGTCTAACATCACAAGGCCCTGAGTTCAAACCTCAGTACTGCTCAAATTAAAAAAAAAAAAAAAAAAAAAGAGAGGAAAATGCAGATGTCACAAGATGCTTTTCTGTGGTCACAGGTAGCATCTGAGAAGTCACTAGGGCCAGGCCATGGGGCAAGGAGCAAGGGGCTCCTGCAGTGTGCAGGAGACTTCCATCAGGGCCTCACCTCACTCAGAGGAGAGGAACCCGTCAGCTGCTCAGCTTTGCAGCTTGACAGGGCTGGTAGGTCTCATTTAACACCTGGTTTCCCTGATGACAACAATAAGTAGAGGGGCATTTTCAAATATGAGAAAGAGCAAATGTCTCCAGTCCTATTCCTCCCCGACTCAAGAGCCTACAGAATTGTACTCCGAAGGAAACAAAGTCACAAGGGCAATGAGAACCATAAAATATTAAGATACAAAGTTTAATAACAAAATGGCAAATCTTGAGCTAACATGGTCAAGGGTAAAATAGAGTGAGAGAGAAATAGTTATTCTTAGGAATGTTGTAAGAAGGGACGTGGCTACTGTTAGGGGATATTATGAATACTTGCATGACAAGGAATTAGGTAACCTTGATGAAATAGGCAAATTCCTAGAGAAACCACTGAAACTGACTCAAGAAGATACACAAAAACTGAATGGATCTTTAACAACCAAAACGACTGAATTAGTAATAAAAAACAAAAATAAACAAACAAACAAAAAACAAAAAAATACTTCCCACAAAGGAAAGTCCAAGGAGCTGGATGTGGTGACCCAGGCATCTGAGTTCAGCACTCAGAAGGGTGAACCTGGCTGGTGGAGTGGCTCAAGTGGTAGACTGCCTGCCTAGCAAGCGTGGACCCTTGAGCAGGATGATTGTGAGTTCAAGCTCAGCCTAGGCTATATAGTGAGGCCCTGTCTCAAAAAAAAAAAAACCTGAAGAGGGACTACTTTCTAACTTATTCTGTAGGCCTCTATTGTCCTAATACCAAAACCAGACCAAGATATAAAAATAAAACTATAGATGTATAGCCCTTATGAATATAGACATAAAAATCCTCAGTAACTCACAAATCAAACCCAGTAATATGTAAAAAAGATTATATACCACAATCAAGTGGGATTTGTCCCAGGAATGCAAGGTTGATTCAATATTCAAAAACTGGTAAATGTGATACATCCTATTAGTAAGGGGACAAAATCCACATGATCATATCAATAGGAAATAGAAAAATCATTTGATAACTCCAATGTCCTTTAAAAAAAAACACTCGACAAACTCGGAGAAAAGATGCAAGCTTGGTTAACATGATGAAGGCCATTTACAGAACACCAGAGCTAACATACTCAATGGTAACAGACTAAGGGCTTTCTCCCTATGATTGGGGATGAGACAAGGATGCATACTTTTACCATTACTATTCAATACTATACTGCAAGTTCTAGCCAGAACATTTAGGCAAGAAAAAGAAACCCAAACTGGAAAGAAATAGGTAAACTATCTTTATTCACAGGTGACATAATCCTTGTATATTGAAAATCATCTAGAATCCACATACAAAAAAAGAAAATAAAAAGAAAAAGTAAAGAAAAGAAATATTAGGACTAATACATAAATTCAGCAATGTTTCGATATATAAGGTCAGAAAATCAGTTGTATATTTCTATATAGTAGCAATGGACAAATTGGAAATAAAATTAAGAAAAATACCACTTATCATAGCATCAAAATCATAAAATCTTCAGAATAATCTAATCAAAGAACCATAGGACTTTTACATTGAAAACTATAAAACATCCCTGAAGAAAATAAAAGATGTGGGTCAGTGAAAAGACATCCCATGTGCATGGATTGGAAGACCTAGTATTTTATGATGGCAATACTCTCCAAACAGATTCAGGGCAATCTCTATCAAAATCCCCAGCTGCCTTAATTCATATGGGAATGCAAGAGGCCCAGAATACCAAAATAATCATGAAAAAGAACAAAGCTGGAAAACTCAAATTTTCTAACTTCAAAATTTTCTTTAAAGCTACAGTAATCAAGGCCTTGTGGTGCTAGCATAAGGAAAGATACACAGATCAGTGGAACAGAACTGACAGTCTAGAACTAAGCTCTCAAATACATGTACAAAGCCAGGCTTTAGTGGCTCACACCTGTAATCCTAGCTACTTGGGAGGCTGAGATCAGGAAGATCAAGGTTCGAGGCCAGCCACGGCAAATAGATCGTGAGACCCTATCTCCAAAATAGTCAAAGCAAAACAGATTGGGGATGTGGCTCAAGTGATAGAGTTCCTGTTTTGCAAGCACAAAGCTCTGAGTTCAAATCCCAGTCCCACCAAAAACCAACCAACCAACCAAACAAAAAAACGTTCAGAAGATTTCCTACAATGATGTCAAGAAAATTCAATAAGTGAAGAATAGTTTTTTTTAGAAAATGGTGCTGGGACAACTGAATATCCACATGCAAATGAAGAATGAAGTTGGAGCCCTGCTTCACAGACACAGACACACACAATCAAAAAGTACCACAGTCCTAAATGTAAGAGCTAAAACCATGAAATGCTCAGAAGAAAGCACAGGTGTAGCTCTTCATGACCTTGAATTTGGCTAAAGAATCAAAGAAAAATAAACTGGCTTCATCACAATTAAAAACTTTTGTACTTCAAAGGTCATTATCAATAGAAAAAAAAAAGTAAAAAGACAACTTATATGATGGGAACAAATATTTGCAAGTCTTCTATTGATAAAAAACTATTATTCAGAATACATAAAGACCTATTGTAACTCTAAAAATACCCAATTAAAAATGCAAAAGGATTTAAATAGACATTTTTTTTTTCAGTACTGGGGCTTGAACTTAGGGCCTACATCTTGACCCACTCCACCAGCCCTATTTTTTGTGAAGGGTTTTTTTGAGATAGGGTCTCATGAACTGTTTGCCCGAGCTGGTTTTGAACCACGATCCTCCTGATCTCTGCCTCCTGAGTAGCTAGGATTACAAGTGTGAGCAATAAACACCTTATTAAGGAAGATACAAAAATAGCCAATAAGCACATGAAAAGATGCTTAACATCATTGGTCACTACAATGATGAAATACAAACCACAAAACCACAGTGGGATACTGCTCAGACCTATTAGGATGGCTATGAAACAACAACATGGAAAATAACAAGTGTTGGTAGGTGTTGGTTAGGATGTGGAGAAACTGAGCCTGTGTATATTGCTGGTGGGAATGTAGAACAATACAGTCCCTATGGAAAAGTTTTGCCACTTTCTCAAAAAGTTAAATATAAGTTGTCATATGAGCCATCAATTCCACTCCCAGGTATACGCTCAAGAGAACTAAGAATATATGTCTACCCAAAAGCCTATACATTGTACAGAATGTTCAGAGCAGCATAAATGCTTTTTCTTTGGTTAAAAAAGTGAAAATAATCCAAATGTCCACCAACTGATGAATGGATAAAGTTATGGGGTATATCCATTTAAACAAACATTATTTGACATACAAAGGAATGAAGTACAAATGATCCCTGACTTAACGATGCAAAAGTGTACCCATATAATCATTCCATTCTTCACTTTTAGTTCAATATTCAACAGTTTATTATAAAACAGGTATTGTATCAGGTGATGTTGCCCTACTATAGGCTACTCTAAGTGTTCTGAGCTTATTTAAGGTATGCTAAACACGTAAAACATGAAGTAAAATGGACTAGCCAGGTGTGGTGGTGCACACCTGTAATCCTAGTCACTTGGCAGGAGAAGTTTGAGGCCAGTCTAGGCCACATAGTGAGACTGTTTCAACACTCCCCTTCCCCCCCGCAAAAGGATTTATTGGAACGTAACTCCATGGCAAGTTGAGGAGAAGCTGTACTGACCATGCTACAACATGGAGGAACCTTGAAACCATGCTAAATAGAAGAAGCCACAACAAGGGCACATAGTCTATGATCCCATTTATATGAAATTCCCAGAATAGGCCAATCCATAGAGATAGAAAGCAGATGAGTGGTTGCCAGCAGGTAGAGAAGGAAGAAATGGGGAGTGACCGCTAATGGGTAAGGGTTTCTTTTTTGGGTGATAAAAATGTTCTAGCAATAGATAATCATGATGGTTCTACAACACTGTGAATATATTAAAACTCACCAAATTAAATCTCAATTAAGGAAACACTGATTATATACTGCCTAGAGGCAGGGTTGAGCAGGGCCGGAGTTCTCTGCAGATAGAAAGTGAAGCGTTTGTACAGAATGTGGAATTCTGTCCTGGGTCTTCTTCTGTGACCATAAAGTACAAGCAGGACAGAACATGCTGACCTTGGGTCATGAACTCATGGTCAGAGCTTAGAAAACGGGCCTGCTAACCCCAGGATATGTGGGAGGGAGAGGCAGAAACTCTTGGATCTTGCCCATATGTTTTTGATGTTATCTGCACAGAATTTATGATCTGAGGCAAGGATACTCTGTTCTATGTACTTCTGTCAGTTTCTTTTTTTATCATTCATGGGCAGACTGGTACCACAGGAGGAACAGGGAAGTTTACTGTTTATTGCATGGGAAATACCGAACTTGGACATATGAATCTCTTATTTTCATGACGTTTTATAATTTATAGCATATAATTTGGCATGGATCAGTCTCATCTCCTAGGAATTAACCTCTATTTTGTGAGGTGGGTAGTTTACAAATGAACAACGTAAAGGCCTGAGGGTGAAGGGATAGCATGGTCCCACAAGAACTACTGATAGCACAGAGGGTGGGCCCCAGGTTTCTGACAACTGGGTTCCACTTTGACCATGGCACCAGGCAGCATGGGAGAAGAGTATCTCATGACTTTGTGAACGCAAAGGACCCTGACCTGTGTGAGAAGAAGATGCCTCTGCGCAGGAAGCGGTGTGGTCTCTGGCCGATGGCTCTCTCTATTCGGTTTATCAGCTCTTTGTCAATTTTACTGCTTCCAAATTGTACTGGAAAAAAAATTGGGAAACAGAAGACATGGAGTTCTTAGGCAGCAGGAGGCTTAGTGACCAGATATGACTGAAATGAAGGGGAAAAAGCTAGTGATCCATGCACAATCTTCATGACCCCAAATCTCTTTAGGCCTCTGGTTGCTGGTCCTTCTCCTCACACAAAGTAAAAGGTCCTTTGTATTAAAACAACAGCTGAGCTCATGATCAGCAAAACAGGGAACAAATTATAGAACAAAGCATGGTTGGGCTGAGATTGGATTCTGATGGGAAAAATACCTAGAAACTAGTCTGGATGGAAACTTCTTGCAAGCACATACATGCAGACATGTACACACACGTGGGTACATATAGCTGCTTAGTAAGGTACAGCTTGTATTTATTGACAACCATGACTTTACACATTCCTTAATTGTTGAAATGAATTCATGTCTGTTCTCAGGAGATTTTCCCTCATCGATGGTCTATACTTACATTATGGAAAATAGCTTTGACATAGATAAAAACTTATCTTTCTTTTTCTTTTTTCTCCCTTCTTCCTGGTGGTATTGGGGTTTGAACTTGCACTTGCTAGGCAGGCACTGTACCACTTAAGCCCCACCTCCAGCCCCAGTTGTTTCTTCTTTGATGATTGTCAATGATCTGAGTATTGGCTCTCAAAGGAATGAACAGGAAGACCTTTGAGGAAGGCCGTGACAGTGAGGACTTGCCAGCAAAGATGCCCATTTCATTAGACCTTTCCCAAGTTCCGCATTGCTCAAAAAAAGGGAAAAGCCTATCTACTTTAGACTATTATTTTGAAATAAGCTATCTACTACAGATTATTATTTTGAAATGAGTTTTATATGGTTATTTAATTTAAAAACAATCCTTTGGAAATATAATGCACAAACCAAGGGTTTTAGGATCTAATTTTTTCTTGGTATTGAGACTTCACTTTACTTATGATTAATTAAAAAATTTAAAATATCACATATAATCAAAGGAAATGAAATCAGTGTATTCAAGAAATACCTGCATTTCTGTTTGCTGCAGAGCTATTCACAATAGCCAAGAAAAGGAATCAACCTATGTTTCCATGAACAGATGAATGCATAAAGAAAATATGGTATATATACACAAGGGAATAGCACTCAGTCATAAAAGAATGGAATACTGTCATTTGTGACAACATAAATAAACATTGAGGACAAGTTAAATAAGCAGGGCACAGAAGAACAAACACTGCATGATCTTATCATATGTGGGATCTAAAAAAGTTGATCTCATAAGAGAGTAGAATATTGGCTATCAAAGGTTGGGGGAGGGCAGGCAGAGGGAAAGAAGAGGTTGGTTAATAGGTCCAAAGTTACAGTGAGACAGGAAGAATAAGTTCTTGTGTCTGAATATGCAGTAGGGTGAACACAGTCAATAATAATGTGCTACATATTTCAAAATGCTAGAGGAGAAGATACTGAATGTTCTCATCAAAAAGAAATGGTAAATGTTTGAAGCAATGAGCATTCTAATGTATACATGTACAGAAGGTAACACTGTACCCCATAGGTATGCATAATTATTGTGTGCCAATTAAAAATAAAATTAAAAAACATAAAAAAATTCTTGCAAACACTTAAATTTGTAAACATTGATGGAATCCACTCAATGGAGTGACTTTTAGATGTTGAGACTGTTCTTGGGGAAGAAAGAGGAGGTCGTACCAATGAGCTTGTCATAGTCGATGCCTTTTGCACTGCTTGTCCGTACTGTCCATGGGTCCACAAAATCCTCACTGGCTTCTGTGGCATCTGGGTCACTACTACTCACAGTTGATGGGTTTCCTGGAGGACAGTCAGCCTTGTAATCCTCCCCCATTGCAGCTTTGTAGCTCATTTTTAGTGACAACAACATCTTTACCGCACAATCAATTTCATCCTGAACAAAAGAAACAGAGGTGAAAGACAAAAATACCAATAACAGCTAATGTTTGCAGAATGCCTGTTTCATAGCAGGCACTGTGCTAAGAGTTTTCACACACACTATCTGGTGTGGGTTCCACAATCCTCCAAGGTGGGCATCACTGTTGGTCCTCTTCCTGTTGAGGAACCTGAGACCCAGGGACATGGAAGACTTTGCCCTTGGACACATAGAGTCAGAGCACAAACACATTCTACTTTTACCTGTTATTCTAATGTTACAGATTACTACCACAAACATGAGACAGTTGTAGTGACACAGAACACAGTGCCACTTATAAGGTTAATGAACTAAAGATTTCTCAAACACTACCGATGCCAGAGAACATCCATGCACTGAATTCTACACTGGGACTTGTTTTTTCATCCCACACAGGTTGAATATTTATGGAAACTTATCAATAATGCCACCAAGGATAGTAATGGTAATTCAAATATGTATCATATCAACAGATAAAAGCAAGGAAAAAAAATAAAGATAAAGGCTCTCTGGAGGGATTCTCTGGGAAATGGTTACATCACTATATTTTGAAGTCTATCGAGCTATCTCAAGTGTTTGCATCTTTATTGTTTTAAAATAGAAAACATATCCTTGGGTACTCTGGAAATCAATCAAAAACCCTTCTCTTTTAGAAGCCCACATTGGCCACCCCAGAAGCTTGGTGTTTAAAAGAGCAGGCTTAATTAAGCCGATTAGTTACACTATGCTCTAAAGTTCTAGTCTGGTAATTGTCTTATCTGGATTAGGTCACAAATATACACAGTCCAATTTGCTTGCCAAGGGAAATACAAACATTTCCATTTAAAGTTTATGCAGAATGTACTACACAGTGGGCTTCCTAGGGGAGAACTACTACAACACCAACCTTATTCAATATTCCGTGAGGCACGCACCCAGGCCACAAAGGACTGTGATTCTGGAATGGATGGTCTGCACTACAAACTACAAAATTATCTGGAACTGTCATCAAAGTGAGTTTGAACTGTGGAATCAATAACCCCATGGATATAATGGATACATGTATACATGGATAAGCTGTTTGCTCATGTTAGATAGGTATGTTCTATTCATCTTGTTTCTGTAGGGCCTAGGCTGTGTTTACAATAAAATAAATATTTAGCAAGTATAAACTATCGAATTATCTATGGGAAGACTAGCTTTGCTTTGAAGTATACTTAGTCAATATCTTTTCATCACTAGCTGTGTTGACAGTTCATACTCTATCTGCTCTAATTCTACTTGCAACTAGGAGGCTCTGTAAAGTTCAAGCATTTAACCAATGCCCCTGTTCAAGGACCATCTGTAATCTTGAACTAGATTGAAGTAGGCAAGCAGACTTGCCTTGTCTGCTTTCTTATTTTCAATCTAACATGGACTAGAACACTGAAAAGCTGACGTTCTCATGAAAAAGACTACATATATATATAACATCTCATATTTTTTTTATTCGTTTATTCATATGTGTATACATTGTTTGGGCCATTTCTCCCACTTTTCCCCTCCTTCTCCCCCGCAACCCCTCTTGCTTCCAGGCAGAAACTGTTCTGCCCTTATCTCTAATTTTGTTGAAGAGAAAGTAAAAGCAATAATAAGAAAGACAAAGAGTTTTTGCTAGCTGAGATAAGGATAGTTATACAGAGATTCCTAGCATTGCTTCCATGTACAAATGTGTTACATCCCAAGTTGATTCATCTCTAACTGACCTTTTTACTAGTTCCTGATCCCCTTCTCATATTGACCTCTGTTGCTTTAAGGTTTTTGTATTAGTTCCTCTGCAGTGGGGACATCAAATACTATCATGTTTTGGGTTTCTTACCTATCCCCATACCTCTCGTGTGTGTTCTCCCCTTATCATGTGACCCAAGTTCAAACACATTGCTCTATTTACCCTAGATCTAAAGTCCGAATATGAGGGAGAACATACGATTTTTGGTCTTCTGAGCCTGGCTAACCTCACTCAGAATGATGTTCTCTAGTTCCATTCATTTACTTGTGAATAATAAGATTTCATTCTTCTTCATGGCTGAGTAAAATTCCATTGTGTATAAATACCGTATTTTCTTAATCCATTTGTCAGTAATGGGGCATCTTGGCAATTTCCATAACTTGGCTATTGTGAATAGCGCTGCAATAAACATGGGTGTGCAAATGCCTCTGGAGTAACCTGTGTCGCATTCCTTTGCGTATATCCCCAGGAGTGGTATTGCTGGATCATATGGCAGATCTATGTCTAGATTTTTAAGAAGCCTCCAATTTTTTTTCCAGAGTGGTTGCACTAGTTTGCATGAGTATGAGGGTTCCTTTTTCCCCACATCCACACAAAGACCTGTTGTTAGTGGTGTTTTTAATGATGGCTATTCTAACAGGGGTGAGGTGGAATGTTAGTGTGGTTTTAACTTGCATTTCCTTTAACATCTCATATTATATATAGTCAAACACAGCTGAACCATCCAGAGGGGCAGAGGCTAAAGGGTATGAGGATGGTTTCCCGGTGTTGTTGCGTAGCTATGGATGAAAGTTCATTCAGCTGCCTGCTTGTGATCGCCGTGCTTCTCTGTACGCATGATGTATTCACTCTGTGAACCAGTGCCATTTTTTCTATCCTATTCAAACTGTTCACATCTCTGCCACTGTCTCTCTTCCCTACCCCCAGATTCTGACCTATTTTCTGAAGGCACCCCCTGCTTTTGTGAGCTGTTGTTACTGAAAGACAGGATCTTATGGAAAGAACCTCGAGGACCATGACCTTGATGAAGGGCAGCAGACGGCTGAGGAGATGTCATTGAGTTGCCCTGACGTACTGTCACTCTCAATGTAGCTCAGCTATTGTGTTAAAAGTTAGTTTCTAAGACATCAAGTGCTGCTATTATATGCACATTTTAAGGTTAGATACAAGATTACTTCTGAACTTTTCATCATTTAACTCTGGTTTCATTGTGTAACCTCTGATCTCACTACTGTGTGTTCACTGAGTGCAGTAGTCATAGAATATACTTGAAAGACTTATTTTAAATTGTATCAAGATTTGCTTCTTAGTGGGGCATGATGCCTGTAATCCCAGCACTAGGGAGGATGAGTAGGAAGATCCAGAGTTATAGGCCAGCCTGAGTTACATAGGGAGATCCCATCACAAAAAAAAAAAAAAAAAAAAAAAAGACTGGGGGTGTGGCTCAAGTGGTAGAGCAATTGCCTAGTAAATATAAGGCCCTGAGTTAAAAAAAAAGAAAATTACTAACTAAAAACACTTACTAAATGTTATTCAAATGCTAAATGAACAAAAATACCATTGTTAGCTTCCCAAAATAGTAGCATAATAGAATAAATCAACATATGGGTCCTTTATTTTAGATTTTTGTTTATGAGAGCAACTTACCCCAATCCACTGAACCTTACCTGGTAAGTAAATCTCCTGTAAATAATCATTTTTTTGACATTACTTTCTTTCAGTACTACTTATTTTTTTTAAATATAATTGTTTATTTCTCAGAGATGAAGGAATGGTATTGCACCCATGACACCAGAGCAGGGTGGGAAAAAGAAAGGAAAGGAACATACAGTGGTCAAACCAGTTCTTGGGAATTAAAAATGAAAGGAGAAATGAAAGACAATAGGAGAGTTAAAAGTTGAGGAACTATCCCTGAAAGAAGAACCAAAAGAAAAAGAAATGAAAAGTAGAAGTGAAAACATAAGAAAACCAGAGAACTAGTTTCTGATTAAAGTCTATAGACAGAGAAAGAGAAAATGCAGAAGGGGTCAAAGAAACAATGGATTTCTGAGAATTAAAGGTCAAGAGTCTCTAGTTTGCTGAGAGCTTTGAGCCCATCTAGGAATTTCAGAACACTACAACAGACCTTGCAGCTTCCAGAGAACAAAAAGGCATCTGACTTCTTCCCAGCAAGTCTGCAGGCCCCTCAATGACCATGGAGCCAGAGCCTCAGAATTACAAGGGAAAGTCACTTTGGAGGGAAGAGAGAATTCCATACTTAGCCTAGTTATATTTTTTTAAATTGTTAGGTTAAAAAAAAATTCAGACATGCAGAGCTCAAAAAATCATTTCCATTGCAGTAATTTTTTCAGAAACCATTACACCTGTTTAGCCAAGAAAGAGTAAAGAGGAATAGGACATAAGATCAGGAAATGGGGGACTCAACAGACAGAGGCAAAAGGAACCTTGGGCCAAGATGGGCAGTGTGGGAGGCAAGAGTCACCAGTCCAAAAGGAAGCTGGCAGAGGTCCTGGGAGAGACCTCCCCTAAAAGATAACTCAATAGATTAATTGATGTATGTTGAGGGCAGAGCCTGAGCTAGTCCTGCGCATGTTCTGAGAAATGTGTCATTAGGTGACTTTGTTGTTGTGCAAACAACAGAATGCACACTTAAACAAACCTAGATGGTACAGGTCCATCACTTGATGTAGCCTCTTGATGCAATCAAGTCATTTGGTAAACATGGTATGTAGGAGGCTGTGCACACTGTTTTACTGTAAACTTATTTATTTTTTTAAATAAGTAGGAGTACATCCTGAAATGACAATTAAAAAGTACAGTAAAAATATAAACCAGGGCTGGGGATGTAGCTCAGTGGTAGAGCACTTGCTTAGCATGTACCAGGCACTGGGTTCCATCTCCAATACCACTACCAAAGCAAAAACAAAAATTCACAACAAAATAGCCAAAATCAAACCAAACCAAAAGACTATAAACTAGTAACATGGTGGTTATTATCACAATCAAGTATTATGTGCTGTACATATTGTATGTGCTATCCTTTTTTATGACTGGCAGTATAGTAGGTGTGTCCATCAGCACACGTGTGTAATGCATTCCATTACAAGGTTACAGTGGTGACTGTGTCATTAGGTGATAAGAAACTTTTAGTTCTATGGAACCACCATTGTATATGTGAACGGTCTTTAAGTGCAATATTGTTAAGCGGTGCATGACTGTGCATTATCATTTGTACATAAAAAGGTAGGCAAACAGAAATTAAGACAAATATTAACTCCAGAGAAAACAAAGCTGGGCAGGGAAGGACAAATACTCATACTCATACTTGATGGTTCAGGTGTCTACATGTTTACATAGCATGATAATATTGCTACTAATAATGACCTAACTAGAAACACAACCAGTATACAGTGGGAGACTGGAAGGACAGGAAGTGTTTGAAAGTATGAATTCTGAAATTTATGCCCCAAACTTGAATATCAACAAGAAGGAAGGAAAAAAGCATATTTAGAGGTATGGGGAGTACACACCTAAAGAATCAGCTAAAAGAACTGAAAATATTTGTGTCTGGGAACAGGAAATGGGGAAGGATGGGCTGGAGGGCTGTGGTATAGACCACCCTCCATATCTGTGGGTTCTGTATCCTAGGGTTCACCAACTTCAGATTGAAAATACTTGGAAAAAATGCATCTCTACTGGACATGTATAGACTTTTGTTATTATCACATAAACTTTATAGTATAGCAGCTCCTTATATAGAATTTACCTTTGAGTAAGTATTATAATATAGAGATGACTTAAAAGTATAGAGAAGTATGTACGTGTATAGGTTATATGTAAACACTATGGTGTGTGTGTGTGTTTGAGACAGGGTCTTACTATGTGGCTGAGACTGGCCTAGAACTCGCTATGTAGCCCAGGATGGCCTTGAACTTGCCATCTTCCTAGTTCAGTCTCTTGAGTGCTAGGATTACAGATGTGCACCACCACATTGGGCTACAACACTGTTTTAGGAGGATTTTTTTTTTTTTTTTTTTTTTTAGAGGCACTGGGGTTTGAACTCAGGGCCTCATGCTTGGTTGGCAGGTGCTCCACTGCCAAGCCACTCCACCAGCCTCTAGCTGTTTTAAATAAGAGACTTGGGTACTGATGGATTTTAGTATCCTTGGGGGTCCTGGGACCAATTCCCTGGGGGTACCAAGGGATTACTGCATTTCACAAAGGCTTTCAGAACAATGGCTTTTTAGACTACAGGCATGATAATGATGACAATATAATTTAAAATTATAACCAAAGTGTGTGTGTGTATAACCCATAAAAACAAAACAAAACCAAAAAAAAAAAAAAAGAAAAAAAATTATAAAAATACCACCTTTGGTCATTGAAGGAGCAGACTCTTCTAAAACAACTTAACCCTATAGATGTGGGAGACTCAGATTACATGTGTTGTAAAGCCCAACAAAACCACCTACTTTTGATGCCTTTTTAGCTTTAAGGGACTTCACGAGTGCCCCCTGAGCAGCTATGCTGTTGAACAGTTCCAGAGGAGAGGTACAGGGCTCGCCATTGGCCACGTCTGACATCTTCCAGGTTCACAGCTGACTAGGGTGTGGAGCACTTGTTCTGCAGTCAACACAACTCTGTGAAGAAAAAGAAACTGGGGTGGGGGAGGATGAGATTAGTAGATAATTGCAGCTATTTTTTTTTTTCCTCTAATCCTTTTTTCAGGTTGTGAGTTATAGTACAGGAAATGGATAATATGACATAAAAGAAGAACAAGTGCTGCTGGTGAGGACTAAAGTAGTTGCTATGACATACTTACTTGTGATCAGCAAAGGAGGACCCTCTGAGTGAAGACTAAGTTTGATGCCCCATCCTTACCCACTGCCCATAGCAAAGGAGGGACTTGTGTTTACTTAGGAAAGAAGTACCAGTGAAGTCTATGTTCACTAGAGCTAAAAACATTTGGCAAACTACTGTTTGTTCTTTATCTTAGCTGCTTTGGGGACAAATTCTCAGGCCTTTGCAGCCATAACCAATGTACCACTGCTAAGCAAATGGCTTCTAATTGGACAGCTGCTCTGGTCTCAGGCTTAGTGAGCTCTGTGAAGAGAACAGAACTTACCTGTGCTGGGTTCCAAATGAGGTAACCTGCAGCCTACCCATTCCATATGCTGTCTTACTTGACTACAAACCTTTGAGGAACACATGTCTGAGCCTTCTATCAGGCATTGTTTTCTATTAACCTTGAAAAAGGTTCCTTCTTAAGTCAGTCAATTCCCTTTTCTCAGTGTCAGTTTCCTAATCTATAAAATAGCATCACTGAGAAAGAAAAATAGAGGGGACGAACCAATTCAGGTTATAATACATATATACATAGAAATGTCACAATGAAACTCCCTGTATAGTTATCTTAAACAAAATGTCTTTTTTAAAAAAAACGGAGAACAGGAAAGTAAAACAAGTCCTTCTGGGGGGTTGGTACCATTGGGAAGTGGGAGGATATAAAGACAGTGAATGTAGTGGAAATATTATGTACTTATGTATGGAAATGGAAAAATGAGAGTTGCTGAAACCATTGCAGGAATGGGGTAGGGGGTTAAAGGAGAATGATGTGGGGGTAAATTTAAATATGTATACTGTAAGAACTTTTGTAAATGTCACAATGTACCCCCAGTACAATAATATGATAATAAAAAATAAAATACTAAAAAAATTAATATCACCAAGAACTTTTTCCACATGTTAAGGACTATTACAAGAAGAAATCAGTAAAAAATGACATGGGAGCACTTTGTAAACTGTAAAGCAAGATGCAAACACAGTGTGAGTCTTGTTACTGCCCTGGGTTTTGTTTCTAAGGTTCCAGAGCTCCACTGACCTCCAGCTTCATCTTAATTTGCTGCAACACCTTGAAAGAGAGAGTGGTGATAAAGCAGCAGCTTATGGTCAAGCCCCTAATTCTGAGTACTTCCACCCTGGTATTGTTGTAAGCATCTTATATACACCAATGTACTTGAGCCTTACCAGAATCCTGTGTGATGGATTTGTTCTCTCATCTCACAGATGAGAAACAGAGGGTTACAAAGCTTGTCCAACACACACAGAGATGGACTACGAACTCAAGCAGTAGTCTCAACCACTGTCCTACAAACTACTTAACTCTCTGAGTTGAACATACAAATTTGAGGTGTAATTTATTTTTAACTTGTTCAATTTGTTTAAAAAGATGTATGAATTTTAACATCAATCTTTAAGACAAAAATTAGTCTTATTTATGACACAAATTAAAATCCCACCTTAACCAAATACATAAATTTGATTTTATCAACATTAAGAAAGTCTCTCCAAAATCTTCTAGGTTGCTTACAATAAAATATATTTTTTACAAAATGATTTTAACTGTATAGAGAAAAATACTAAAGGACAAAGAAAAATACTACTGCTAGTATGATAATAAAGAATTAAACCTAGTTGAAAATTTCTGTCAGTGAAAGTAAAAGGAAGAACATGCTACTTGAATTCTTTGAAAGGAGGATATGTACCAGCATTTTGTTAATGAATGATATCAATCTTCATATAACTCAATGAAATCATAATACTGAAACCAGGATGGGACAGCAGCCAGTTTCTTTTATTACTTGCTGAGAATCACCATAATTCCCAGAAAGGGAACGCTGGTGAGATAACTGACTGGGGTAACAAGGTGTTCCTAGCATAGGGAGGCCCATAAAAAAAGAGGAATGCAGAAGTACCTTTTTCTTAGTGCCAGAGAGGAAAAATAACTCAGGCTCCCATTTATGTCCCAGCTATAAGCAGATGAAATTAGTCATTATTCATTTCTCTCTGGGGATGTTTGTTGGGGACCAGGCATGGACCCTGGACTGGGAAATAATGGAGATTGCAGAGCCTCTCCATAGTAGGAGTTTGCAAAACCTCTCTTACTATATTTTTCCCAGTACCTGGTGTCTTGACCTTTGTTCCCGCATCTCCTTGAAGAAAACAACCTGCTGTGTCCACATACCAGCCCCCTGATGAAAAACTAGATAAAGTAACAGAACTATTTGGAAACTCCCGGATGCCAGATTAATCAGTACCTTAGATAAGGTGTCTTGAGTGCCTTGGTGATTCCAGAACTGACGTGTTGTAATTAAGCTTCCATAGCCTTAGGAAAATTAGCCCACCAGACCTCATTTCTTTTACCTTAGATCAAAGAATTGTTGAAGCTTGATTTTTACCTGAGTCTTTTCCTTGTACTGACCTATAAAATAAACTCTGGCTCAGGTAGGCGCTCACGTTTCCCACCAGGAACGTGTAGCCCTCCTGATCCCAGTTTTCTGTGTTATGCTTACACCTGTGTGTTCTTTTATTTCTCATTCCCTGTCGCTTCTAGTCAGGTTCACGCAGCATACCCATGCAGGTTGTGGGCAGATGTTTGTCCGTATCAGATAACAAAGAAAGCAATACAAAATAATCCAACCACGAATGATCCAGAATCAAGCTCAAACCCCAAATACTGACCTGAGTCCAGCCCCCCTCTCCCTGCCCCCAGACTGTACATGCTTTCTGTAGCAGACAGAAGGCTGATGGCTCAAGGAACCCAGCCCACCCTTCTGAGTTCCAGGAAGTCAAGGCCATGGGCTGTCAGAATTCCAGCTGTTCCTGCTGCCTGAAATATCTTACCCTCCTTTGCCAGGACACTGATGAATATCTTTCTAACTCAAATCTCAACTCTTCACAGCCTTTCTTGACCCCTGCACCTCTGGGTCCATCTTCTGTGATCTCCCAGCATTTCCTTCATAAATTTATTAGTATCTGGTATACAGTTTTCAACAAATCTTTACTGAATGCATGAATTGCAGAAGTCACTTAGTCCAACATTTTCCTCTTATAATGTCTTTATAAGTATCTGTTCTAGGTAAAGGTTGATTTCCCTGTCTGGACTTTAGTCAGCTTTTTATTTAATGTCCTGATACTATGTTGAGCCTTCTGAGATCTGGGGAGAGCCATGTTTCCTGGAGCCTTCCAGGTCATGTACCCTAGTTCATTGCTAACATCTGCAATGTTAGCACAGGAGGATGGTGCCTCCTTCTGTACTTCCCTTAATTCTGCCCTTCCAAAAATGTGGGATCCTGCATGGACAGCTATAGATAGTGGCAGTAAGATCAAATTGAATAGGATCCGAATTAAGTATTGATCAAAATTACCTTAAAAAATTCCTAGGAAAAGTGTCAGGCAGAATAGAATAACTGAGTCAGCTTGGGATAGCCAGTCTCCTCCCAATGCAACCAAACCAGTAACTGTTTCTTTGATACAGGATAGGCTAGAGGAGCTGGGCCTGTATTCAGGCTCCATGTTGCAGAGACAAATATGCATCTTTAAATATCAGAATCTCATTTTAGAAGAGAAATGTGGGAAGTAAATCAGCCTGAGGGAGTAGCAGATGATGCTCCCATGATCACAAGACTCACACTCAGCTTGCTGGAGTTACCACACTAGATACAACTTGTGTGTATGATGCAACTTCTTGAGTAAGTGCTGAAGGAGTGGTCTGAGACAAGAGGAACAGAACTACCACCTCCTTCATTTTATGATGCATTTCTCCACTTACCCATTTAGTGTGTGAATGGCTTCCTTTCTCCCCCACCTAGTCAACATCCACCTTACTTATTAGCTAACTTTCAGTTAATTTTATAAATTGAAAAAAGTTAAAATTTAATTGTTTAACTTCAGAGCTTTTCAGCCTGGAGTTTAGAACCTCTGAAAGACATCAAAGTTTGCATGTGCACTGGGTGTATATGGTTTTAGGTAGAGTATCAATTTTTATTACCCTTTCAAAGGGGTCTGAAATACCCAAAGTTTAAGGACCACTGTCTTATGGGTGTAGCACATTAACTCCAAATGGGGAGTTGAGTCTTTGATAAGGAAAGTCTTTTGATACAACATGGAAGGAGAAAATAAAGTTACAAACATGAAGTATCTATTAAGTTCTTTAAACCAAGGCATTAGGAACATAAACAGACAAACTACCTACTTCATACCAGACCTCTGAGGAAAAAGCTGCAAGAGTTCTTACACTCCCAAGTCCTCTCTTTCAGGACCTTTAATCTTATGCTCATTTGGAAAGGTCCCATTGTTCTGGATGAGCATAACAGGCACTTAAAGAAATGATACAGTAAGGGCAGAAGGAATGGAAAGAAGAATGACTGGGCTGAAGTGAAATCATCACAGATAAGATATACTAAACTGTAATCTGGAAAAGAGTGACATCAAAATAGCTAATTTAGACCTGATTGGAAGAGCAGGTGGCCCAAGAAAGTCTCTGAATGCCCAGGAGGTGGAAATGTGGCCTCAGAGTGTGGGTTTTGGACTAATGAATTCCGAAAGGACCAAGAAAAGAAGACCTCTTAGGAGAAAACTTTTTGTTCCTGGTAGGCAAGGGTTCTACCAACTGAGCTACATTTCCAGCCCCATGAACATTATTTTAAAAGGAAAGGAAACTGAGTTACATGAAGTCAGGCATTAGCTACTTTTGGGCATCACAATAAGGATGTCAACATGTTCAGATGCTATTTAAGAAGGCAGCATCACTGAAAGATATGATAGCTGACATGAAGGTGCTGAAAAGCAAGCTCTGAACCAAGCAGGCAATTCCCTACCCACTATCTCCACTCCCTATGGAAACAGGAAGCATGAGAGTACTAAAACAACTAAAAACAAGCTCTAAGCCTGGCAAAGATGGCAAAACATACCCTGGTTGTGAGAGACACCGCAGAGGTGGCCACTGGTCACACTGGGCAGTTGAGCAGCTGAGAATGGCCAGCCTAGATGGGGGTGGTCTTTAATACTCTTCTCTTTCTTTCAGTTTCCTTTTTTAGAAAAGGAAATTCAGGTTATAATATCTTTCCTGTCTTATCCCGCCCCTTCAACCCGTGCACGTAGGAGTTTCTTAGAAATCACACAGATTCTCGAAACAATTCAGCCTCTTGACCAGCCTCCTTGATGAGCCTGTCCAATCAGAGGCGGGTTGGCTGCGGGCTCTGGATGAGATCAGTGAAACCTTCAAAACAACAAAGCGATTTATCTGTAGTTGCATCAGCACCCCTTCACTAGGTTGATCGCCACATAACTGCCCTGCCCTCTGCCTGTTCCCCACCCTCAACACCATTGCAACTGTGCTCAGGTGTAGTCACGGGGTAGGGGGCAGACAGCCTGTAAATTCCCTGCGGCTGCTGTGCTCTGAGGCGCCGCAGTGTAGTGGAAAGCTCGAGTTCGGGGGTCAGAGAACCCTGGGTTTCAATCCCAGCTTGGGCATCTTCTTGCTTTGCAAGGCACATTACTTCCCTGCCTCGTTTTCCTCACTTGTGAAATAGGCATAAAGAGGATTCCTAACACTACCTGGATGAGACTCCCCTTGACACTACAGGCAATGCCCCTGGCGCATAGCAAGCACCAAGCAACAGTGGGGGCCCCCTCTTCTCGAGAAAGGGGAAGAGACTGGAGACGACGAAGGGTCGGTGCTGGCAGGGGTGGTAGACATGCCAGTCGGCGGCGCTCGGAGAAGGGCGAGATGGGCAGTGGCAGCCTTCGCGACCCATCAGGACAGCGAGCCGGCTCTAAGGAGGGCATCCCGAACCCAGGCATGCGGGCACTCCCCAGAAGGCCAGTGCTCCGGGAGCCGCCCTAGCGTCCCTCCCTAGCTTTCATCGCCCGGGTTGCCCTCCCCTCACTTACCTGGCCCTACCAGGCCAGTGAGCGCTGCCGGCTCAGCCACGGGTTACCTCCTGGGCGTCCCTGGAAACGCCGTCCGGCCGGAACTACTTCCGGATTTAACGCGGTATCATTGGCTGTTCGTGCGAGGGTGGGGCGGAGCCAGTCTTTGATTGGCTGGAAGCACGGTGTCGCGGCGGAACGCGACTCGGCGGCGGAGTGCAGATCGGACCACCTAGGGAAGTACCGAGCGCTTCCGGTGCGTGTGGTGAGCTGCGGGTCCCTGGGCGGGAGGGTGTTGGGTTCATGCCGCGTCCAGCGCGCTCCTCGCCTCTCATCGCGGGTCTTTCATCACTGCTAGCCTTTCTTTCGGTTTTGGTTCCTTCCAAAAGCGCTGTGCTCCGAACCATCCTTACCTCTTACTACTGACAGCGCCACTAACTTCTGTTCATCCTTCAAAACCCATCTCTGGTCGTATCTCCGTTGTCTGTGGCCTCTGGGATCCTGGAGGATGTGTTTAGTTTCTGTCCACATTTGACCCAACATAGGGCCTGACACAGAGTGGGTTATCTGAAAATGTTTGTTGTATGGGAATATTCCGATTTTACTTCATCTGCACCCCTTAGCACCATCTATTTCACAAATAGGACTAGACTTCGGGGATCTTCGAGCAGTGAACAAACTTACAAAAATGGCTTGCCCTCGTGGAGCTGACTTGTTGGTGTCCCCGTAGACTCTTCTCCAACGCTGGTACCTTTTTCCCTATCTGGCTGCCGCGGTCTTGGTTGAACCACGCCCCCTATTAAAAATTTCTTCTTTCATCGTAGAAACAAAAGGCAGCAGTCACCTCCTAAATTGTGTTATTCCCGTAAGTTCCCAATCTTCTCCATTTTTGTCTTGTTTTCTTGAACCATCCTGACTCCTCTCATCTGGTGGTGTTGGTTCTATTCAGTATTCAGTGCGGGGCAACCCCTCTGCTCCTTCTCTTCGTCTTCGGTTTGAGGCCTGCATTAGCTCCCCTGTGTGGCTCTGTAGCCCAGGCCCAGCTGCCCTCACTCTCCTCTGCTTCACTTTTCTTTCTTCTTCTTTTTCTTTTTTTTTTTTTTTTCAGTACTGGGGCTTGAACTCAGGGCCTACACTTTATGCCATTCCACCAGCCCTTTTTGTATTAGGTATTTTTGAGATAGGGACTCGTGAACTATTTGCCCAGGCTGGCTTTGAACTGTGAACCTCCTGATCTCTGCCTCCGGAGTGGCTAGGATTATAGGTGTGAGCCACCATGGCCCGGCTACTTTTTCTCTTTTGAGTTTTCCCTTCCTGACATCGTCTGGCTCACTTATCTGGGGTCTGTCTTTCCCCCTGCATGTGAATTTGGTGAGCACAGGACATCATTTAGCTTCTCCCACTGTGGCAGAGTCTCTGGTGCCCAGTGTGTAGAGCTCGGTGAGGAGCTAATGCACTGGCAATGTTTGTTGAATGAGTGATGACAGGTATGGAACGGAGTGTGTCAGGAGTCCTGTTGTCCACTCTCGTGTTCATTCAGAGCTTGCTGCTTTGACTTGTTAGAGAGTAGAGTCAACAGGCCACACTGCTCTCTGATTTTCCTCCGTAGGCCTCTCCTGGGAGTGGACCACTGGTGACAACTACACAGGTGAGAATCCATCCTCATGGCCAAGCACAAGCATCCTGGTGGGTGCCCCTTGACAGGAAGGAGTTGTGGTGGGTGCGCCTGGGCCATGAGTTGAGACTGGCCCCAGGACCTGGCTGAGTATTTAGGTACCAAATCATTCATATTCCATTAGTCTATAATTAGTCCACCATGTTGAATTAGTTCCATTTGAGGGCTGGCTGGTTTTGGAAGTCTTATTTCGATGATAACTTTGCATGTGGGTGTTCGTACCTACCTGGATTACCTCCTAGCAGGAGCACCATTATAGGAGGAGGCTAACTACAGACATTTATTTACTATAACCTGGCTTGTATGACAGAAGCTTGTTAAGCAAATGGTGCCATTTGAGGGAAAGGTGTGGAAGGAGTTGAGTAACTGATTCCAAGGGACATTGAAATCCAGCATCTAGCTAGGTGTGGTGGTGCACAGGTGTAATCTCTATACTCAGGAGGCCCAGGGCAGGAAGATCCTGAGTTTGAGGCCAGCATATAGGAGAGCCTTTCTCCCTCCCTCTCCCCTCAGAAAAAAAGGAATTCTGCCTGGGAAGCAGAAAAGGTCTGTCCCTTCCTCCCCCATTTCTCCCTACTTTGTCCTTTTATACTAAAATAAATCCTTGTGAAAACTTAAAAAAAAAAAAAAGTTGGTCCTTGATCTGGACTTGCTGTGCTCTTCCACTTCGCCCTCTGCTGGCCGTGGTGTGCCTAACAGCCTTGTTTTCCCCCTGCTTCTGCTTGCTAATAGCACAGAATTAAAATGTTGTATTCCAAGTCAGGCACTGGTGGCTCAGCCCTGTAATCCTGGCTATTCAGGAGGCAGAGATCAGGAGGATCGAAGTTTAAAGCCAGCCTGGGCAAATAGTTTGCTAGGCCCTATCTCAAGAAAAACCCATCACCAAAAAAGGGCTGGTGGAGTTACTCAAGGTGTAGGTCCTGAGTTCAAACCCCAGTACTGCAAAAAACAAAAATAAAAACAAAAACAAAACTCCCCAAAACAAAGTAAAATGTTGAATTCCAGACCAAAGCACTTCTTACAGAGAACTAGTTGGTATCAACTTATTCGGAATTTCAGGAAGACTTTTTAAAAAGAAGAAGTTCAGTGCTGTGTGAATCTGTGTGTTGGGGTCTGCATGGGCAGATTTGGATCACACAGTCAGGTTTGCTCCTGGCACACTTGTGTGGATTGATATCCTAGGACCTGATTCAGTCTTGTGTTGTTGTGAGTCTGTCTTTCCCACTGGTTCTAGGCAGAGAATAAAGGGAAGGACTAGCGTGGCACGCTTCTCCACATGGAGAATTGGGATGCTTTCTGTTTCATTATTTTCAGACCTCACCTCGTTCATGTTATGAATGCATGCTCCTCTTACCTGTTGCTAAACAAACAGTGCTGCAGGCCTTCCGTGGACATTTATTGCCGTCATACGTATGTCTAGCAAATATACTGGGAGGAGCTCTGGAGTGGGGTGGCTGGGATAGAAA
The DNA here is from genome assembly GCF_047511655.1 of Castor canadensis. NCBI lineage: Eukaryota > Metazoa > Chordata > Mammalia > Rodentia > Castoridae > Castor > Castor canadensis. The sequence goes on along the minus strand of NC_133388.1, from coordinate 9,935,993 downwards.
CTGCCGGTGTTTGAAGTTGTATCTGTATTGCCTCCCACAGGCAGCTTTGCCATCCCAAGCCTGTCTGGCATCACGTATCCATTTAGTTAGGTCTTCTTTTATGTTTTTCAATAACATTTTTCATTTTCTTCTCACTTTTTTTGTAGATTTGTTCATAGTCTTCATTTTTTTTACTTTATTTTTTATTATCATTATTGTGTTGGGGATACATTGTGACATTTACAAAAGTTCTTGCAATATGTCATAGTTGAAGTCACCCACTCCATCATTCTCCTTTATCCCCCTCACTCCATTCCTGGAATCATTTCAACGGATCCCACTTTTCCATCTTCATATATGAGTACGTAATATTTCCGCCACAAACATGCTTTCTTTAATATCCTCCCCTGCTACTGGGACTAACCCTCCAGGCGGGACCTGTTTTACCTTCCTATTCTCTGTTTTTAAAAAAAACATTTTTGCTTGTTTAAAATAGCTATGTAAGGTGTTTCATTTTGACATTTTCATGTATAGCTGTATTATAACCTGAATTTGTTCATCCCCTCTATTTTTCTCCTTTCTACCTTAGTCCCCTTCTTATGGTAATTTCAACTGGTTTAAAAATTCTATATTCATTCATGTATAGAAAGTACATCAACCTTATTCACTTTCTTAACTTCCTTCTTTCACCCTCCCTCTCCCATTAGTTAGTGACCTCCTGTTAGCATAACTGGTATTTGTATTGGGTCTGCATTCCACATATAAGAGAAAACGTGGCCTTTAGCGTTTTGAACCTGGCTAACTTCATTTACGATTATGTTCTCCAGTTCCATTCATTTACCTGCAAATGACAAAATTTCATTCTTCTTTTTACGGCTGAATAAAATTCCATTGTATATAAATACCATATTTTCTTAATCCATTCATCAGTTGTAGTACATCCTGGTTGTTTCAATAGCTTAGCTATTGTGAATAATGCTACGGTAGACATGGGTGTTTATTGTTACCTGTATAGTCTTCATTTTAAAATTACTCCCTCTAACTAATTATGCCTGGTGTATAGGAAAGTCTTTATTTTAAAAATTATTTAAAAATTTATATGTTATGTAGTTTAAATTAGGATAAACATACTTATCTCCTCAAACATTTATCATTTCTTTATGTTGAAAACATTCAAAATCCTTTTAGCTTTTTGAAAAAAGCCCTTATTTTTTGTGTTTATTCTTGTGGTATTTGACATCTTGGATTTTTGAAGTGATATGTTTTCTTTTAACTACATAAATATTCTCCCTTGTGCAGTTGCTGATGGCTGACTTTTTTAGTCTCAGGTAGTTTGCCTTCGTTGGCAGCAAGAACCGTGTCCCCCATGACTTCGCTGGTGGCATATGATGATTCCGACTCAGAGGCTGAGACTGAGCCTGCTGGAAGTGTGAATACTGGTGGTCAGATGACAGACATTTCTCGTGTGGCCAGACCTCTTGGGCTGGGTTTTGTACCTGGTGCTGTGGATGTGACAAAAGAGGGGGCACAGCTCACAGACCTTGTTCCTTGTGCAGACCTCAGGGAACGGCGTCTCCCACTGGTTCAGCTCTGGAAAAGTGACCCGGGATCCTGCCCTAGCCAGAGGCTGCAGTGGCCCTGGAAGGAGCCTGAAGTCACCTTCCCCATCAGCGAGCCTCCTCGCCCTTCTCTGTGGATAAGCCGTGCTCCGGCCGACCATGTACCCCTGGCAGCTGCCTGTTTAAAACAAGTGAAACCCTCCTTGTGTTCTCCCAAGTCATCTTTCCCCATTCAGCATAAATCTGAAACCACATGTAGAAATGTTGGCTCTTTCCAGAGGAAAAGGGGTGAGGACTGTGTGGTTCCATATACCCCGAAGAGACTGAGGCAGCTACAAGCCTTGAGTGCAGAGACAGGTGAGGGTACAAATCTGGAGCCTCAGGGCCCCCCTGAAAAGTGCACCCCAGCCCCTCTCTGTGTGGCCCCCACAGTGTCTGAGGTGATCCAGCCACATTTGAACAGTCAGTACAGGGAGACCAAGGTTCCCAGGAAAGTGCTCTTCCACCTGCGAGGCCACAGGGGCCCTGTCAACAGCATCCAGTGGTGTCCAGTCTTTTCTAAGAGCCACATGCTTCTCTCCACTTCTATGGATAAGACCTTCAAGGTAAGATTATCATGACAACTTCTGTTTTCAGATGCTCTTGGGGCTAAACTCCTGGAATGTTACATTTGTCAGAGTTAGGTAGAGGGTGGTCCCAGGCTGGGTATTTATTTCTGGAAGTTTCTGTAATTTTCTTTGTTACATCTAAGAAGGGATTCTCTGTGGTCAGCCCTGGATTATTGGTCCTTCCTGCTCTATCCCTTTGTTGATACTGCCTTGCCCAGGGCACCAGAGCATTAAATCAATTTAATAAATTATGGTAAGACCAGATGATAAAATCTTATTTTACTTTATAATAATATTGTATTATTTTATCATCTGATTATGCCACATTTTATTTACCCATGCCCCCTTTGTTTTTTTTTTTAATTTTTATTTTTTTATTATTCATATGTGCATACAATGCTTGGGTCATTTCTCCCCCCTGCCCCCACCCCCTCCCTTACCATCCACACCGCCCCCTCCCTCTCCCCCCTACCCCCTCGATACCTGGCAGAAACTATTTTGCCCTTATCTCTAATTTTGTTGAAGAGAGAGTATAAGCAATAATAGGAAGGACCAAGGGTTTTCGCTAGTTGAGATAAGGATAGCTATACAGGGAGTTGACTCACATTGATTTCCTGTGCATGTGTGTTATCTTCTAGGTTAATTCTTTTTAATCTAACCTTTTCTCTAGTTCCTGATCCCCTTCTCCTATTGGCCTCAGTTGCTTTTAAGGTATCTGCTTTAGTTTCTCTGCGTTAAGGGCAACAAATGCTAGCTAATTTTTTAGGTGTCTTACCTATCCTCATATCTCCCTTGTGTGCACTCGGTTTTATCTTGTGATCAAAGTTCAATCTCCTTGTTGTGTTTGCCCTTGATCTAATGTCTGCATATGAGGGAGAACATACGATTTTTGGTCTTTTGGGCCAGGCTAACCTCACTCAGAATGATGTTCTCCAATTCCATCCATTTACCAGTGAATGATAACATTTCATTCTTCATGCCATGCCCCCTTTGTTAGTCATTAAATGGTTTCTAAATAAATAATGCTGCAATAGACATACTGCTACAGAATTTTTATTCACTCACTTGTCCTTGATACTTCTTTATGGTGGGTTCCTAGAGGCAGGCGTCCTGGGATTAACTGTAGGCTCGTGACTTTACTGAAGAGTGGTGGGGTAGAAGAATCCCCTCTCATCATGTGCTCACCAGCACTGAGTATTATCTCTTTTTCAACTTTTGATGATATAGTATGAGCAAAACTCAGGTTTTGATATGATCAAAACTCTGGCTTTAGGGTAAAAAAGGAGAAATGTTTGTTTGCATTTGACATCAGTGGAATTAGACGTTTGTTTTCAAGAAATGTAATGTTACTAAGTTTAAGTGCAGCTTGTGACTTACTTACGGCAGCAAAGTAAGTAAAGCAGAGGTTGGGGCAGCTCAGGTTTGTAGAACAGAGAAGCTAAAAGGAGGCAAACACCAGGATTTATTGAGTGGCCCCATGTCACCTGCTCTCCACCTGCTGATCTACAACCTCCTTGAAAGAATGTGGCTTCAAACGCAGCTTGCTGTGGAGTAGCTGGTCACTTGCCCAAGCTGTCTTCCCTCTGAGTCTGGTGTCTTAACTGTAAAGGGCATAATCATACCTGTGCCATGTGATTACTTGAGAAAAATACTTTCAAAAAGCATCTGGTGCAGAGCTGGTGCCCCATAGGTGTTCAGTAACTGTTGGCATCCTCCCCTTCCTTTCCTCAGAATTCTGCAACCAACCTATCCAAATCCTTTTATCTGTAAGTTACATTTTCATGTCCAGTCTCTCCCCTCCCCACATCCACTCATGGACTGTCCACTGTTGGACGTGGAACTTGTCTCTGTTGCATGTGAGCCCTGGGAAAAAGGCCAGATTCCTTTCTTTGTCCCTCAGTAAGCCGGTGGTGGCAGTGAGCACAGGCCAGCAGGAGGCAGAGGTGGCTTGCCACGGACATAATACCTTCCATTTAATGGCACTGCCCCCTGGAGAGGTGAAGGTGGTAAGTGGATCAGGTGTGTCCTTGTGGATGCTTACTTACCCATCTACTGGTACCTCCTGTCTCCCAGGGGGGAGGGGGAAGACCTGGAGCCCTGTGGGGACTGGTCTCTACCTAGTGCTGTGGTAAAGTGCTAGCAGAGCCAAATAGCTCAAGTCACTTTTGCCGGAAAATTTTGGTTTCCTAAATAGATGTGTCCCCATCATGATTTTTAACAGCATGTGTAAGTGGAACATTGATTTCTGGGTGTTGTAGAACAGATGAAAATGCCAAGCCTACTCCACCTTACTCCCCAAAATCTATTCCTGCCCCAAAGGACTAGAAACTAGAGCAACTAACTATTCTTGACAACTCGTGACTAGAAGAGGGTGCAGTCAGCAGAGCTTGGAATTGCAGGAAACCTTGCTCCCGGGAGGTTCCCTGAGACCTGGGTTTAGGACTGTGTTTAGGGTGATGTTGCTGTGCTTGTCTGTCCCTAGGAGGTATGTTGCTGGATGCTGCTGCTAGCATGGGGCTCCTGGGGCTGCCAGGCAGCTTCCGGGGAGCCTGAACACCCTGCTGTCTAGGCCTCAGGGTAAAGCCCCAGGGGTGGCACTGGAGGTGCCCCAGAGGGGTTGTGGGGTTGGGTCAGTACTGATCTGGCTGCTAGGATCAGTGTCTCCTGATCCTCTTCTTACTGAAGTGTCTTGAAAATCAAGGTTTTTATAAGTGACAAATGCAAATAGTGGGTTAGGGCCTTCTCTGCTTTAAGATGTTTACTATAGTTCTCAGTGATTGGGTTATTTGGCAAACTGGTTTTGGGCAGGTTGACTTTTAGAAACTTTTTCAGTGTGAAGAATGTGTGACAGGGATCCAAGGAGCCAGGATGGGAAGATGGATTGGGGACTAGAGGAAGCTGGGGAGGGAAGTCCTGGCCAAGTCTGAGGATGTACTGGGCCCACAGGTTCGTATGTGGCCTGGCTAGGCAGTGGCGTGCTTCTCTCTCCCTGGTGTCAGAGATGGGGCTAAAGTAACAAACTGAGCCTCAGTTTATGTGTGAAGTGGAGATAATTATGTGTGTCTTACTGGGCTTTCTTGAACATCAGCCAATGCTGGATATGAATTACCTGGAGGGCTCCTGGCATGTGACTGGCACTCAGCATGGCTGGGGGTCTTGCTATCCCCAGGAGTTTTCCCCCTTCCCTGCTGGGCAGCTGCGGAGTGCTTATTCTACCTAAGTAGCTTGATAGATTGTAAGCTTCCTGAGCATGGGAAGCATGCCAGATATGTTCTCATATTCTCTGTAGCATCTGGCACAAAATTTTATACATGTTAAGTGATCAGTAAAGATTTTAAAACATTTGCTGGGTTTCATTGCTGGGCTTTGGAAAAGGACTTTTTTTTTTCAGTTTTATTTTTGAATTAGCATACATTAATGATATGAGGGGATTTCACTGTACATGTGTACAGTGTACCTTGAACAAGTTCACCCCTCCATTATGCTTCCACGTCCCCTCCCTCAAGCCCCCATTTTCCAAGTGTTTGGTAGGTTTCATTGCGTTGTCCTCATATGCAGCAGCATACTGTGTCCTCTTTACCCTCTGTATCCTTCCTCTTCCCCCTCCTGCCGATTCCCTTCACACAGTACCCCATTTGCATTCACGTCCCATTATCATCCTCACCATCATTTTATGTGTAGGTTCCACAAATGAGTGAGAACATGGGATATTTGGTCTTTTGAGCTTGGCTTATCTTGTTCAGTATGATGCTCTTCAGTAAGGATGGTTTTGTGTGCATAAATCCTACTTGCCACTAGGGGGCACAGTAAGACTTACTATGACCCACTCATCCAAGCTTCTAGAATGTGGAAGAATCCTTGACTGAAGGTAGCATTTACTGAGAGATGATTTCCTCTCTGATCAGGAGAAAAACAACCCAGCCCATGTGATGAATCTACAGAACGTGGAGTGCCAGTTCTTTCATCTCCTTAAAGCATAGCTTTGGAATTCATAAATTTCAATTGGGCACATTACAGTGGAAAGAGACTTACTTTAATATGTTCTAAATGTTCTGGGAGCTGTAAAATATGCTTATATTAGTTTTGAAAAATTTACAGGCAGAGCAATTAAGTAAAATAAAACAGTGACTCATAATTCTGCACCGCTGCTCTGTTTTCTTTCCCGATGATCCCTTCCTGCCCTCGCCTGTGAGCTGAGTGTTTTTTTTCATCACTGTAATCCCAGCACGGATACCCTTTTATACACTCTTTTCATTTCCCAGCAAACTCTCTGGGCTTTACATGTTTGAACACTCACTGAATGTAAAGGTAGAATTCAGACTTTGATGCCTTTTTTGAAGGAAAAAAACCAAATGTGGTCTGCTTTACCCAAACACAGCCTGCCCTGCTTGTCTGCTCTCTGCCAGGCACTCCAGGGAATTCCTGGCGGCCCCAACATGCTTTCTGCTCCAGAGACCTGCAGACCACGCATGGAAACTGGAGTTCTTATGCAGGAATGTCTTTAAATCAAGTGTATGATTAGGTTTTGTTTATTTGCTTTAAAAAATAATTTGCTATAGATTTTTTTCAACAAATTTCCTTAAAATACTTTTTTTCCTATTATTTTATTAGCATATAATAGTTGTATAGGAGGATACATTGTGATATTTACATATGTGTATATCTTCCTTAAAATTCCTTCCTCCCTCCCTTCCTTCCTTTTTTTTTTTTTTTATTTAAGACAAGGTCTCACTCTATAGCCCAGACTGGCCTTGAACATACAATCCTGCTTTAACCTTCCCAGTCAAGTACTGGGATTACAGGCCTGTACCAGCAGGGTTGGAAAAACACTTAAAAAAAAACCAAACCAAAAAAAAAAACCCTTTTCATTTTTTATTGTGAATGTGGTGAATGCTTATTATGAAAAATAGGAATCACTGATAACCCCACCCTGTCAACACCTCACCCCTCATCACTCTGAAGGCCGAAGGCTGTCTTGGCCCAGGCTGCTGTGTTCCTATGTATTTGTGTGTTTGGGCTTATTGTATGGTGAGCAAATTTGAATTCTGTCTTCCACCAAACCTGTATTCTAGAATGTAAGGGGAGTGCTTTTTTTTTTTTAAACCTTGTTAAAGCTTTTGGTGCTGGTGTGTGGCTTAGTCTGAGGGCATTGGCCTTGTATGCACAAGGCTCAGATTTCAGCTCCATCTCTGGCACTAAAAACAAAACAAAACAAAAAACTAAAACACTTTCCTCAGATGTTTTTCTCTTTCAGATTCCAAACTTTATCTCTTCCGTGTTGTTTCCTATAGCTTCCTGCTTTCATTTGTTAAGTAATCAGTACTGCAGTGAGCAGCCTACACATAAAGATTGTCTTTTTGCTGCTTAGTGTGGTAAAGATGGACTTTGATTTCCACCCAGGCTTTAGCTAAAGCCTGTGTGTGGTGAGTGGAACCTGAATAGATTGGTAGACATTCAGTGCCATTCTGTATTGCTGGCTTGGTAGCTGTGTGACCTTGGGAAAAGCACTTAGCTTCTCTCATCCCCCAGTTCCTCACTGGTAAAATGGGGATGATGGCCACCAATTAGGGTTGTTGCTGTGGATATGGAAAGAGATAACTCTGTCCCTAACAAAAGGGGCTGCAAAAAAGTGTCTCTGTTCCTCTATACTTCCATTGACTGATTAAACAAAGATTATAGAGCCCTTTAGTACTGCCCCCACCAAAAAACCCTAAAACAAATGAAACATGACGGTAGAAAAGAGAAATTACCCAGAATTCTGCAACTTAATGTAATTTTTGTATTTGTGAATCTTTTCACAGTCCATCTTTGTACACAGACTTTTAAAGGGTTTCATTCTCAGAGTTCCTGAGATAAACACTTGTAACATTTACAGAGTTTTTGGGATTGTTGGTACTGAGCCATCCACAAACTCCTTTTGCGTGCTGCTGTCCAACATTCAAGGTTGGTGCTGAGGGCTGGGTCTACCCCTGGGATCCCCCTGCTTGTTGCTCTGATTGACTATGTGATGGAAGACAAATGCATGGTTTTGGGCAGAGTCTGAGCCACTGGACCATGCTGGGGAAGCAGACTCACTGCCAAGGTGATGCTGGGTGCACCTGAAGGAAAGGACTTTGTGTTGGAGTCTGATGACCTGGGCTAGGGCCTCCCAGTATGCCTCTCAGCTCTGTGGCCACTGACTGGGGCACAGATGAGAGGATCGAGAGCTAGCCAGTGCCCAGTGTGCATGGGCACTGTTCCAAATGTGCACGCTGGGCACCATTCCAAATGCTCCATCCCCTCTTTACCACAGAGGGCAAGGGGGTTGTTCACAGTCACACAGCAGGGCAATGGTGGAGGCAAGAGGGAAGCTGGTACTGCAGGGGACAGGAGAGCATGCCCCCTTCTCCCAAGTGGGGCCTGGGCTTCATCCCAGTTCAATTCTGGTGGTTCTGTTAAGGGGCATGAGGAACAGAGACAAATTCCATGGTGGTTTGGATTTGCATTTTTATATATTTCAGGATCCTGCTGATTTATCATTGTTAGCGGATTTGATTATATTAGGGTATCTTCGATGCGCTTTGTAGAAAGTGATATATTTCACATTCAAAGACAAGGAATTTATGGATCTAAGTGCCAGAGGGAGAGTTTCGTTCAGTTTTGAAAGAATTATTCTTGATGGATTTTACAAAATGCGATTGAGAAATGATTTGGGGCGTGGAGTGAGGAGTCGTGGGGCGTTATGTAGATGATGGGCAATTTATTCCAGGCACGAAGCAGATCCTCTGGAAATGAGAGGCACAGCTGGGAAGGAGGTTTAGATGTGGTGGTGGGCGTTTGGTATTTGGGGACTGAATGATTAACAGTGCATCGAGGGTAATTAGGTGAAGGCGAGAATGGTGTGTGTGTGTGTGTGTGTGTGTGTGTGTGTGTGTGTGTGTGTGTGTGTGTGTGTGTGTGTGTGTGTGTGTAGAGAGAGTGAGCTCACACATGCACACCAGCGCGTACAGGGATGGTGAGATTCTACCTTCATTTGACAGAGGCTCAGAGAGAAGACGCCATTGCCCCAGGGCACACAGTCCTGGACACCAGGAGTGCTTCTTTCCTTTCCCACCTTCCAGGGAAAGTTGAGAGTTATCCCAGAGGTGGCTTAGGTTTAGGCTGGTTGACAGCCAGGCTGCTGAGCCTCTGGGAAGAGCTGTGAGCTTTTGCGCTGGAACCTTCTCTTTGTGGGAGATGAAGTGTTTTTGACACTTCTCTTCCCTCATGTGAAAGCCGAGATGATTTTGAAACCAACACACGAGACACTTCCCAGTTCCCGTTGCCTGACAAGTTTGTGCCTTACAGAACAAACCTTGAGTTGAAGAGGCGTCGGAAGCGGGCAGTGTGGCAGAGCCAGCTGTGCCTTCTCCTTAAGAACTTCATTCTGTTGAATTTGGGCGGTTTGGAACACCAAGGGCAGGGTGTCCAGCTTGCCCCACAGATGCCAGCCAGAAACAAGGGTGGTGTGAAGGTGCAGGCTCTGTCCTTAGGGAGCAAGCCTCATCCAATCTCATACTGTGTCATTAAGAGGAGAATAGAGCAATTTGGAAAAATGCTTTTAATGTAATTGAAAAATGCAGATTGCAAAATTGGCACACTTAGGAGTTGAGACAGTCTAGTAAATTATTTCTTGCTGCTTTTAAAACTTGGACACAGTAGACTCTTGAGAGCTTGTTTGGAGGTTCTAGCAGGGGAGCGCAGCTACTCGTATACCCTTGACCGAAGAACGGTCCTCCTCTATCGGGGATGGTTGTCCTCTTCGACCGAGCGCGCAGCTTCGGGAGGGACGCACATGGAGCGGTGAGGGAGGAAGGGGACACCCGCCTAGCCAGCCAGATCAGCCGAATCAACCCTGGCGATCAATGGGGTGACAGATGTCGCAGCCAGATTGCCCTCACATCCAACACACAGTAGACTCTTAAAGGCTCCTGTCTTGTGCCCAGTGGTGGCAAGGTCCTTTTTCTTTTTCAAAAATGAGTTGTTTTATATTTAATTTGTTTTATTATAAAAATGGTAAAATTTTGTAAAAATATGCAAGAAAAGTGGCAGAAATGAAAAGATTAACCCTTGATCCTCCACTTTAGCATGATGCCTGTGAACATTTTGCAAATCCCATTTCCTTCTTATCTCCCTTCCCTAATTGCTAGATTTTTTTCCCTGTAAATGAAGAGAGGGTTACTAGCCTCACCCTTAATGCTATCTCCTAGCTTCTGCTCTTCTTTCTGTTGTCCTTTCTTCCTGATGGATGGACAGATGGTTCTCACATGGCTGTCCCTCACTGGGGGAGTGGAGCAGTGTAGGGTTAAGGGCACCGAGTTGCAGTCAGTGTGGTGGGAACAGCCATGGTTGTCAGACCAGGATCAGAAGCCAGACTCCGCTTAGCCTTCCCTTCAACAAGCTTCCAGAAGTTTCTTTACTTGACAGAGGACAAAAGAGCATGTGCTTCAGTCCTCCATCCAGAGCACTGTGATCCAGGCCCATGTGCAGGGAGGACCCAGCAGGCTTTAGAAACCCGAACCAAGTGGCAGATATCTTTGCGCTGTCAGGGCCAGGAGCTCTCCTAGCCTGTCTTCTGTGGTCCTTGTCCCCTGAGAAATCGGACTCACCTAGACCATGGCTGTAACTGGCCAGAATCATTGACTTTAGGAGTCCTATTAATGGATGTTCTAAATGTCCCTGGATTGTGCTGCTGTAAGTTTCTTCCCTTTCTCTCTCATTTTCTACTTTGCCTTTCTGTGAAATTTCCTCCACTTAGCTTTTAATCCTTTTTTTGGATTTCATACCTATACTTTTAATTAAAAACTTAAAGGATAGCTTAAATTCAGAAAGCTATTGTTCTACTACATTTTTAAGTTCCAAGAGCTGCTACTTATTTTCTGAATGTCCTATTTTGAGGCAGACATCAGGAAGATTGCAGATTGAAGCCAGCCAGGGCAAATAGTTCATGAGATTATCTCGAAAATACCCATCAAAAGAAAGGGCTAGTGGAGTTAAAAAAAAAAAAAAAAGGTGTATCTTTTCTATTGTATATTTACATGGTCCTTGCTTAGCTGTCTTATTTCTTTGGAAGTTTTTCCTCTTTCTTTACAGCTTCTGTGGTCTTTTAAGTTTTGGTGTCTGTGTTCCACATTAGAGATTTTCTACTGTTCATTTGAATTTAGGAGGGAGGTTCGTTAAAGCTGACCACTGCATGTGTGTGTCTGTACTGGGCTCATCCACAATGAGTTTGCCTGAGGGTTGGTGAGTCCCCCACATGTGACTGTCCTATGTATTTTTTCTTATCCTGGTCAGTTTCTTAGGAGGAGCCCTCCTGGTCCCTGGGTGGACTTTCATCCTGCTGCAGCCTCCTTGCATCTGAGCTGGGAAGGGGGGGCATTTCAGTATTTGATGTGCACACTCCCTCCTATCCTGCACCTTGGGTTTTTTCACTAACGTCACCAGCACATCTCTTCCTCCTTGACCCCAGATCGACGTCATTCCTTCCCGTGGCTACGCAGTGTTCCTTTATGGCTCACACATCTTTTATGTGCAGACGTGACTGCCTCTTCTTGCCCTCCATGGCAGCAGAATTATGACTTTTTTAAACGTCTGCTAATTTAATGGTATCTTGTTTGAGGACCAGATGAGTTCATTTACGGACAGCTCTTTTAGACCTGGGCCCGGCACCTCGTGAATGCTAAATAAGCGCCTGTCATTGTGGTTCCTGTCCATTAATCTCCTGCCGTCTTAGCATTCCTCTTCTCTAGGCAATTTACATACTAACAGTGTTGACCCCTCATCATATTCCACCTCCACCCTTCCCCTAGTGTATTGACTGTGAGTTTTGGTATCTCATTATTATTATTATTTTTTTTAGCAGAGAAAACCTAGCATCTTTTGTAGTCAGGTTACAGACCTTCCCCTCTGTAATCGTCCTATGGCTTTAGACCATGGCCTGTCCACCTGCACCCTGAAATCTGATAAATGGTCACCTATATTTGACCTTCATCTAGCAGTGATTAGCTTGAGCCAGTTTCAATTCTCGTCATTGGGTCTGAGGCAGGCCGTGTGCCACCGTGATGAATGTGCACTGGGTGCCAGGGATCGATCGGCATATTAAGGAGCCATGCTGCTGTCCCCAGCAGCCCTGCTTCGTGATGCTCCCCCACACTGACGCTGGCTACTAATGATTTCAAATGACCTTTCTATCTGGCTTATTCCGCAGGGCACGGGTGCACCATGGCTTCCCAAACCTTCCCTCAAAAAAGAAATGTTGTTTTTGACCATAAAAGAAAAACATGCTTACTACAGAAAAAACAGAAAGGTATAAATAAGAAAAAAAATCGCCCATTGTCTCTCCACCCAGAGGCAATGACTGTAGACTTTGTGGTATATTTCCATCCAGTCTTAAATATAATTCAACATGGTTGAGCTCTAACTATACTTATAATTTTCGCACCCCCTCTTCCACTGCAGCAGCAGCTTTTAATGTCGTAATTTATTGTAGTGGTTTTCAGTGTGGTCTGCAATCCCCGGGGGTCCTGCAGACCCTTCCAGAGGGTCAAAACTATTTTCATAATAACACCTAGAAGTTATTTGCCTTTTTCACTCTCATTCTCTCATGAGTGTAGATGGAGTTTTCCAGAGGCAATGGGATGTGTGCTATTGCAATGATTAAACACAGAAGCAGATATAAGGACCCAGCTGTCTTGTATTAAGCCAGACAGTAAGGAGATCTGCCAAAATGTAAACAATGTCTCTCACTGATTTTCTTTCTGTCTTAGAAAGCCTAGTTATTTTTATAAGAAATAAGTTATTTATTTATGTTAACATGTGGTAGGCTTATTACTGTTACTTTCATGTAAGTTAATAAATATTTTTAAATGTCCTCAGTGTTCATTTCTGAAGTGCTAAATATCTATAGCTGCAGTGCACATGCCCAATAACTCTTTGGGGGTCCTCAGTCATTTTAGATGGTATAGAAGCAACTAAAAGACTTGACAAATACAGTTCTGTTTACTTCTGCAATCCCATTTTGGGGTGCGGGAAGGGGGATATAATTAATGTCTTGGTAGAAATGGCATCACATCCCAGCTCTGGGGCAAGTAGCTTCTGCCCCAGCCATGTCTCTGCCTTCTTCTGCTTGGTTAGATTTCCAAGCTGAGGGACAAAAAGCATGATCCTGGATGCTCAGGTCCCCCATTGGTTCCTCTACTCCTTTCCCCAGACCCTTTCCTCCTTCTTTGTGAAGGTGATTTAACAGCATTTCAAGATGATGGGGGGGGGGGAATCTCCCAGCTCCAGCATATACTAAAATTGTGATTATTCTTGTGCCCCCACCTTCTCAATTTCTGTGGGCTGTGCTTTTTTTCACAGAGCGCATACAGGATTCTACAGCCTGCATTTCCCACTTAACATTCTCCCCCAGTCTTGCCCACTGCTCTGCCACCAGCCGCCTCTGTGTCTTTGGAGGGCCGTCAATTTTCACTGGCTCCACGATGCTCTATTGAGTTGATTAACTGTAATTTACTTAGCCGCCCTTGGACACTTAGGTTGGTTCTAATTTTTGCTATTATAGATAATGCTGAAGTGGTTATCTTCATGCATGAAACCCTTTTCTTTTGGATTATTTCTTTCAGATTGATTCCCAGAAGTGGGACTGCTGGGTCAAAGGGTTGTACATTTTCATGGGTCCAGATATGTCTCCTGTCAGATTGCTTTCCAAAAGGATTATACCAATTTGCACTGCCACCGCAAAGCCTTCGTAATAACTAACTATTTTGCTTAACTATCATGCCTAGAATTTTCCCTTGGAGCCCAGAGGGGGCAAAGGCCCTTATCTAAGTGAGCGCAATCTGTAATTATTTAGACTAACACCAAAATTGCTTTCAGAACATTTTTAACCTGCTGGGTTTAGAATTCTGATTCGTATACATGCTAGTATTAAAAGTTTCACAAGTAGTAATTTCTCTTTCCCTCCTCACAGTGTGTTTACACAGCCCAATAACCGTAGGGAAATGAGAGAGCTTTTATAAACACAAGTGGTCTCTTTCTGAACTAGTTGAAGTGTTATTTTGAAAGGCACAAAAACACAAATTAAAACACATATTCATTGTGCTGTTTGGTTAGGAAAGTTGTTTGTTTTCGTCCTGGCCTCTTTTCATGTTCCTTCACTCTCATCCAAGTGTGTTCTGAAACATGCTGGTACCTTGGCACCTTGCCATGGTGCTGTTGGCTGGGGCATGACGGCTGTCATCAGGTGCTAGTAGGGCTGTTAGGGGTAGGGGACTTGGACAGACTCCGGCTGGTTTCCACGGCAGCAGGAACTATGGGGGAAGGTACAGTGAGGAAGAGTTTTCAAGCACCCCAACTAGACATCTTGGGGAGTGGGCTATTAGAAAGGGGGTATTGTCCCTGGCTTGATGGGGTGGAGTACAGGTTTTGCTGGCGGGTAGAAACTCAGATGGCTCAAAGGTCCCTGGGGTATGGTGTGTGCCCCCAGTCAGGGCCTAGTGGTGTCTTGGTGGCTTGGAGCTGCTCTGAGCCAGCCCTGCTGGGCCCTGAAATGTGGCATGGGCCCCTGCTCAGCCCTGTGTCGGCTGCATGCTGCATATTCAAATGAGAGCCAGGCCGCCCCTCCCTAATTTCTCTGAGCTTCTGCATTCTCATCTGTGAACTAATTGCCTCACAGGGCTGGATCAGCCAGGGTTAGATGTGGGAAACCACTTTGTAAACTATAAAGCCTTTACAAATGGAAGGTATTATCCAGAACTCTGAGCCTGGGTTTGTTCTGTAATTGCCTCCTAAGCCACGCTCCTGAGCGTGTGGGGCTTGCAATCCAATTTGCCACTGCTGCCAGGACTGGTTGATGGATCATCCGGTGTGCACCCATCAGCTGTGGCGGACTCCAAAGGGCCTCTAGGCACGGCTGCCTGTTTTCTAGCTTAGCAGCATGACGTTGGAGGTGGAGGTTGATGTGCTGGGCCTAGGGAACAGCTCAGTTTATGATCCTCTGGAAGTATCCGCCAGTCAGACTTCTGGACGTGCTGCCTTGTGGCTCATGAATTCCTTGGGCCTTGCTTTAGGTGGCTGGTTGTGGTGTGGTCGGAAACGGCCCTTGACAGTGGCATTGGGAGACCTGGTTTGTCCACTTCCTCTTTCATTTGGTCATCCATCTGTCCATCCACCCATTGATTGAACAAGGGAAACTGTGGAAGACTCTTAGGAAAGTACCAGGCCTGTGGTGGGCACCCCCTAATGTCACCTGGCTGTAGCAGCACCTTCATGCCCATTTTACAGATGAGAAAACTGAGGACCAGTGGGACATTGAAGGACATGTAGATCCTAAGCAGAGAGCTGGCATTTGAAGTCAGCCCTTCCTGCCTCTGCATTCTGGGATTGTTCTAGGTATCTCCCTGCTTTGGAGTGCCAAAGTATAGTCATGGACTATGGGAAGGCCCTTAATCCTTTGGTTAATCAAGTCAGCTGTACAGGCCTCTACTGTAGGTTCTGTGATGACAGGAGCTTGTTCTTTCCCTTGCTATGTCCAGTTCCTAGATGAGAGCTGGGCATTAGTAGGTGCTTAAAAGACATTTGTGAATAAACAACACCTGCTCAGTCTCCCCTACTTTCATGGTCCCCTTGAGCCTCAGATATGGAGAATCTCTGGGGGTTTCAACCACACTCCCTGGCCCATTCCTCACCTCCAGTTCATGTGGGCAGTGTCCCTGTAGGGGGTGGTGTGTTAAATGTGTCCAAGGCCAGAGCCTTGGAAACTGCTGGGAGCTAAATCAGAGCAATGATTGCGCCGCATCTGTTGAAATGTTGGTGTTTATGCTCCCAGGTAATAGTTTTGAGCCAGTGCTTGCAGCTTGTGTGTTTGTTTATTACTTATTTATAAATCATAAATCCAGAAAGGCTTTGAGTAAGCTTACAATAAAAGATACGAACACAGTAAAGCTGTTAAAACAAAGCAGACTATTAAAGCCACCCGAAAAGGAGAAGGCAGCGTGTAAATCAACTTCAGGGCCATCCTGGCTGCCCGACTGGCGCCTGCCCTCACTCTTGTGTGCACTGCAGCCCAGGGCAGGAGGTACAGGGCTGCCCAGTTCCTGCTGCACAAAGCAGCCAACACCAGTGGCCTGACGAGGGGACATGGGCTCAGAGGAGAGGCCCTGAGCACTTTCTGGGGCTGTGCATTGACTGCCCTGGGATGAGATGAGGAGTGGGTGGTGATCTCCATGGGAGGCAGCCATGGAAGGGGGGCGCTGCATGCAGATCCCTGACTGAATCCCTGGACTATTTTTTTCTGTGCCTTAGTTTCTTTCTTGCCAAATTGCAAAAATAATACTTAACACAAAGGACCCTCGCGAGGGTAAATGCGGTGTTTGGCCAGGCACCTGGTCCTTCAACGTGTTTTTGTCATTCATCTGACCTGTGATTCTCCTGGTCAGTGTTGTACCAGGCTAACAGTACAAGTCCTTCACTCAAGCCCTTAAGTTCAGAGGAGGTGCAGAGGGTGGCAGGATGGGTGTCCCTGCGTGCCCCCGGCTCTGTTCACACTGACCTTGCCCAGTGTGGTTTGTTCATTATTGCTTAAGAACACTTACGGAGTTGGAAGCAAAGGGAACATACTTTTTAATTATTTCTCTGCTTGTCTCCAGCAATGCTGTTGTCAAGGAAACCAAAACCTTGAAAAGCTTTTCAGCTTCCTGGTCGGAAGAGGATACTTGTACAGTGCTTATGTTGTCTGTGGGAATGGACCTGTCGTTCTGTGACAAAATCTGTTTCTTCTACAGGGGCTTGCTTCCTTCGCTTCCCACAAATAGAGTCTTTCTGACCTTTTCACAGAAGATGGAAGGTTGTTACTGGCATTTTCTCTTTGGAAAGAATCACCCGCATTCTTGACTCATAGTATTTCATTCATCCAGTGTCTGTTGGGAGACTGGGTGCTGGGATGGGAGTGGGATACGGAGATGAAGGCGGGCGTCACAGCCCGCCTTGAGAGGAAGCAGCAGCAGGGGGCAGATCATGATAGTGCAGCATCGTGACTGCATCGTGACTGTGCTAGAGGGTGGAGGTTAAGATGCTCTGGGGCATAAAAAACAGCCTTGAGGGGAGGCTGGGTCAGGGTGTCACAGAGACTGAGTAGACATGCAGCAAGGTCATGGAAGGGCATTCTGGGCAGAGGGAACAGACTATGCAAGGACCTGGAGGCATGGTAGAGTGCATGGCCATCAGCAAACTGCAAGGCAGTCGGATTAGCCTGTGGGTTGGACACATAAAACCCAGAAGGAAGGGAGTCTGGAGAGACTTGTGAGGCTGGAGCTCAGGATTGGGGAAGGTGAAGAGATTGTACTGTGCAGTCTTCAAAGCTGTCCTATTTCTGTGGACAGAGCTCTTGCTCCTTGATTGCGTGGAGGCATACCACTCCTGTGTTCTAGCTTCAGAGGGAAGGGATGCTGCTAGCTTGCTTTGAGTTTAATAATTCACTTTGGCTGCAGGAGTAAGGCTTTCACTGTAGTGTTTCAGCCAGCATTCCAGTAAAACTTTATGATAGTTAAGCCCTGTCAAGGGCACTGGTTTTATATGAAAAAGATAAATCATTGTTAGAAAAGCAGGAGTTTTAGTTTCAAACAGCCCTTGTTACTTTTCTTATAAAACTTTGAAAATTAATTTCAGATTTATAGAAGAGTTGTAAAAATAATACAGAGTTCCCATGTACACTCACCCAACTTTTCTTCATGTTGACATCTTACATAACCTTACATAACTATGAAGCTAACAGTACAACTCTGCTAACCACACTGTAGACTTTATTGGATTGCATAGTTTCTCTACTAATGTCATTTCTGTTTCAGAGTGTGGTTCAGGGACCCATGTTGCATGTAGAGTGCTCTTGTTATTTAATTATTGTTTTGGGGGTGTGAGGGAGGAACAGACCGGAGCTTGTCCTGGCCACTGATACTGAGTTCCCTGTGCCATGGCAACCCCCCACCTGGCCCTGGTTGATGTCCTACACCCAGAGCTGGGATGCTACAGCCAGGCTCAGACTTGGATGTCTTTGCTTGTTAAATCATGAACAAAATTAGCGGGTTTGCTCATTGACAAGACTGAGATAGCTCTTGTACAAAGTGCTGGTTGTGCCTCATCCTTAATGGTAGCTGTTTACCCATTGCAGGTCTCTCATTCCTTTTCTTTTTCTTCTTTTCCTTCTGGATTTCACCCAGCCAGCCTCTTGGGCTAATGTTGACATTAGTGAGAGTTTGGATTTAGACCACTTACCACATTGACGTTTTTCCACAGCTTTCCTGTGGTTTATCGGATAATTGAGTGTGTCTTGAGGCAGCAACTGAGAGTTGAAATGCGCTGCCTTTAATGAGTGAAACTAGAGCATTCTTTGCATACAGATAGCTGCACATCTGTAGGTGATTTTCCCCTGACCCAAGTCCTGCCTATGCTGTTTCTTCCCATTCCCTTCCTTCTCTCACATTCCTCCTTTTTTTCCCTCTCATACTTCCTCTTGTGTCTTTTTCTTTACTTAATTTTTGCTTGCCCTGGCCCTTCACGCTCGCCTGCCTCCGCCTGCCCCCCTTTGCTCTTCCTTCTTTCCAGCCCTGCTTCCCCCCTCCCTTGCCAGTTCCCTTCTTCTATTCCTTTCCCAGCAACAGGCCAGTGAAGCTGTTGCCATGGAAACGAAGCCTAGCAGAACCCCTGCTCTGCCTCCGGATGATTCTAACAGTGACGCAGATCATATTGACTTCTAGAACCAGCTGAGTCCTGGCCTGTGGCCTCTGGAGGCCCTTCATCTTTTAAAGGCCAAACTGATGCTACAGCTCATAGTTCTGTTCAGTGGATGGTCATTTTTCATTTGGAAACTTCAACATTTGAGAAATCCGCCTCCCTGTTGCTCCAGAAGACAGGTTGCAATGTGTGTAAAAGAGACTCACCTGAACTCACTTACATCAAGTGAGGGAAATGTCAAGCAGAGGGAAGGACTGCAGGCTGCACAGTACACAGTTACATGTAGGGAAGGGTTCCTTCCACACCTTGACTGAGTTACTGGGATGAAGGAGGGAATTGCTGTTAAGGCAAGGGGCAGAGAGTCTATTTGGGCCTTACAAAACTTCAGATACTTAGTTTCATTCAAGAAATGTTTAAGGAGGGCTTGCCTTTTCCAAGTCTGGTGCCAGGGGCCTGGGAGGGCACAAAGCCTAGTTCTTCCTCTCCAGGAGTCTGTACTTGGTAGTAGGGCTGCTGTGTGTGTGTGTACTCATGGCTGCAGTGACATTCCTTGGTTATTTGTCACTGTGATTCAGTGAGGCCAGCTGTTGTCCATCCTGTCTGTGCTTTAACTGGGCTTTGTGGTCCTCTTGGAGTGCGGTTGGCTCCTGGTGCTCAGTGGAGCTGGTTTGCGGCAGTAGCAGCCGTGTTTGATCTGGTTTTGACACTGGCCCAGCTTGTTGGCATTAGCAAGGATTTGGAGTCCTGCCATTCAGCCAACACCAGCTAATAGCCCAGCAGGGAAGAGTTAGTCCATGGATTATATTTAAGTTAGTCCTTATTCCCAAAGGTAACTTTGTTTAATAAAAACCTTAAGCCTCTATTACTGTGCTTGTGGGTATTCTGGCTCTAGGGTGTACAAATAAGACTTAAAAATTCAAACATTATTTATAGAAATGCAAAAACATTTTCATTAATAGACAGCGTGATAAAAAGCACAAGGCACTTTGTGTCTGTGCCTGAATGGTCTTTCTTCACTTGGGTCTTTTTATTTTCACAATCACTTGGAGTGTATTTAAATATCACCCTTTGAATAGTGAATTCTCAAGGGAGGAAGCTTTGGTGTGTGACTAACTTTATAACTACCCACAATATTTCCCTGCAGTTGCTGTGACTTAAGTTGATAATGGACCCACACAGCAGTCACTAATGGTGATAATCTGGGAGTGTTTTGTTATTGTTTTTATTTTAGAAGAAAGGTTTGAAATTAGCATAGTAAATCTCTGTGGGATCTTTGCAAATAAAAGAATATTCATGTTAAAAAACAACTTTTAGGAAAGATGTATGGTAATGAATAAAACATCAGTGATGAAAATAAGCGTGTTTAATTATTCAACTAGAAGTAGTAATTTAAACTAATTATTGCTTGCGGATTTCATAATTCAGTTTTTGTCTTCCAATAATATTTCCTCTGGGCCTCTGGGGTGCGTCAGTGGCTGCTCCCCCGTTCCTGGGGCAGCGAGGCCTCCTCTGCCACTAGTGAGCACGTGTGGGTCTGCTCTGATCCCGTATCTGCTGGGCCACCATGGGCCCTCAGTCCACAGCAGTCTACCTGCTCACTACCTCGTTAAGCATTGCCTTGTTAATCACTTCCTTCTTTGGTTGACTCAGGCTCAGACCAGTCCTGCCCATTGAGTTCCAAGTGTCGTGGGGACTAGTGCCCTCCCTCCCTGCAGTGCCTTAGGCTTCCCTGGCACAGGTGACCCTGAGGGGCCTGCTTACCTCCCCACCTTGCCTTTTAGGGCTGCCCCAAGTAGGGTCTCTGGGAGGCATTTCCTCATCCCCCTGCTGGAATCCATTTTTTTCTCCCCATAGTTTTGTACCAGCAGGTTCTATGATTCTGCCCCCTAGCTCCCCCTTTTAAAAAATTTGTTTGTATTTTTCACTTGGAGGCTTCTTCTTTTCTTTCTGGTTCTAGAGGAAAATCACGATCTCCTAGTGGAATGGAAAAGTACTAGAACATATGGAAGCAGGGGCGATCTGTCACCTGTAACTCGCTGCCCAGCCCCTCAGTCCCCTTTCTGTAGTTCAACTTGTTCTGTCTGCAGGGCTCCTCATTTTTTCCTTGGAGTTCCAGAGCTTGGGTATCATTTGTGGCATGGACACCTGAAAAGACTCAGTCTCACTTTCCTTCGTGCACCTCCTGGAGTACAACTGGCATTAGTAGGTGCTGATGAAGAAGGAGTAAGTGCTGCAAGTACTTTTGCTCAATCATGTGAGGCTTTTAAAACCCAGTTATTACTGCTACTTCTGTGAATGCCCATAATGGCGCAGGAGGTTTCTGAGCCTCTCTTTATTGCACAAATGCCTCCTGGAACAGATCTTGACAATTCAGGTGAATTATTATTCTACTCCTCAGAAGGTAAAGGGAAAGCTTTCTATTTGTGACTTCTTCTTCCCAAGTGCCCTCTGTCAAAAGGTAGTGACATGTGACAGCTTTTATTACCTCGGTATAATCATGCATCATTCCATCTCGATCCCAAAAGCTTTCCATCTGTCATGTTGGAAGGACACCTTTATTTAAGACACTTTCCCCGCTTTCCTTTGTTATTACTTACTCCTAAAAAACAACCTCCTGACTTCATAGCCATGATCTGGGTGAGGAATGACTCATTTCTTTTCAAGATTATTGCCGAGGACAGGAACGAGGCAGGTGGCATACGGGGGACGGATGGAATGATGAGCTAGCTGCCAAGGGCCAGAGGTCCACTCTGAGTCACCAGCTGAGGTCCTGGGCAGGTCCGGCAGTGTGTGGGCATTAGTCTCCTCACTTAAGAACTTGGAGGTTGGACTGTGATCTCTGAGGCTCTTTTCCACTGAGTAGTTTTGTGATCTCCAAACTAGCTATAGTGCAGTGAGGTGATGAAAGGATTACAGGTGGCCCCCGAATCCTTCCTGCCGAGTAGTTGGAATGAGCATTCACGATTCTGAATCAATTTTCTCTCCATGTGATCTCCAGAGGAAGTCATTAAGCAAGCAGAGAAAAAGTTCCTAACAGCTTGTGACCACTGTACAGTAGAGCCACAGTCCTGCCATAAAATGTTATGGGTCCAGGAAAATGAGTAGCATGGTGCTGGGGACTGCCATGTGTCTGGGGAGAGGAGGGCTGAGTTGCCCAGGCCATCCACCTATCACCAAGATTTTTGTCTTACTCAGTGCCAAGTGTGCCTCCACATTAATTTGTCTGTGCAATCTGTGTTTTCATGGTTTGTTTTTACATCTCATTTGGATCTTTAAACATCAGCTCTAACATTGATGTTATGAATAATTTTTAAATCAAACTGTTATATGAGCCCGTGTGCTTTGTTTTCCTTGACATTTTACTGAGGTACATACCAATCTTGTCTTTCTTTCTTTCTTTCTTTCTTTTTTTTTTTTAACTAGGGTTTGAACTCAGGGCCTACACCTTGAGTCAGTCCTTTTTGTGAAGGGTTTTTTCGAGACAGGGTTTTGTGAACTAATTGCCCAGGGCTGGACTTGAACCATGATCTTCCTGATCTCTGCCTTCTAAGTAGCTAGGATTACAGGTATGAGCCACCGGTGCCTGGCTTGTCTTTCTTTCTTAAAGTTAAGCATTTTTTTTTTAATGCCATGAGGATGAGACCTACATAGTCAGCAGAGCTAAGAGGATGCCCTTTGGTCGTGAAGGGTCGGTCTGTCCCTCTCTGAGGAATTGGCAGCTAAGTCTTCTTACTCTTATGACCCTGTCTTGCCTACCTTCCATATTAGAAGTCCCAATAAATTGTTGTCAGTGAATTAAAATTTCTTGCACAGATTGTATCTGATCCCTCTTGTTTGATTATAAGCTTCTGCAAGGGAAAATTATTCTTCCTTATTATTTTTTTAAAACTTAATTTTAAGAATAGAAATTCATGAATTTGGTACAAAATTCAAAAGAAACAAAAGGTTATACAGAAAAAAAAATGCTGCCTCCCATAAGGTTCCCTGCCTAGGTTCTGGAGAGGCCATGCCTGCCTCTTTTCATGTCTTGGGGTGGACTCTTTTTTTCTGCGGAACACAGAGCTGACCTGAGCCATGTTGAGTTTGGGTGTCTGACTGTCTTTCCTGCCAAAATACATGTATGTGGCCAAGTGTCAGGCAGCAAACTGGAGGTGATGGACTTTGGATTTATGGGATCAGTAGGACTCCTGGGAAGGAGCTGCTCTTTCTAGCCTAGGCCTGAGGAGACCCTGCCTCTCCCAGCTATCCCACAAGCAGTGGGGCTGGCACTGCTTAGTCTATAGTGCTGTCATATGTGATCAGCAAAGTGGCAGTCCTGAGCGGTGCCAGGAGGTTGGCACAGGTGTTGCAACTCCTGGTTCCTTTCCTGTGCTTAAAATTGACGATGGAAAATGAATATGTATCATTTTGAAATGATAATGTAAAATCAATGTGGAGGTGTGATTCCATTAATAGATTGCTGATTAACTCAACTTTTTAGGAGCCCATTTGTTGCCCAGAGTGAAGTTGGCTAGAATGAGGCAGAATTAGAATGGCAAGCCTACTCTTCTAATTGAAACGCACATAAAGTGCTTGGCCCTCAGACTTCCATCGAGATGATTGCAGCGATCAATATTCCAGTTTGCTTGGCTGGCAGCTTCCAGGGATAAGGATGGATGATGGACCTAGGGAAGCACTGCCAAACTGAGCATTAAGTTAATTCCCACTTGCCAGTTTCTGGCTTGCCTGATGGAGTGCCTTGAGTAGAATGAGGCTGTGCTGGTACAAGCTCTATCTGGCTGGCTCTCTGAGGTTCACTTTTGATAGCAATGAGAACTCACATTTGCCATGCTCCCACCATGTGCCAGCACAGAACTAGGCATCATCCACATGTGATCCATCCTCCCCAATTCTCTGAGATGTCAACGACACACCCATCCTGCACACAAGGACCTGGATGCTCAGAGGGCCTAGAGGGCTCAGTGCTAGAAGGTGGCAGAGCTGAGACTAGAGTTCAGGACCTCTGGCTTCCAAAGCCTGTTTTCTCCACTATCCTCTTCTGCCCAAGAGTGAGTCAGATGTTTGGAGCCTGGATTCTTCTTTTCCTGGAGAATCAGTAGACAGTGAGGGCTGGTCCACAAGAGCTGGGTTTACCAATGACAGGGCAGTTTCTCACACTGTTTTCACCTTGCCTCTGTCATGGGAGGCATGGTGTACTCCCTTCTAGTGTTTCTGGCTGGGAAACAGTGGCTTCTCCTGCAGGAGTTAGACAGGGAGGGCCCAGGCTTAAGCTTTTGGGGTAGCAGGTCTGCAGGACCCTTTGGGGAATTGCAGATGCATCTTTATCTCTGCAGTGCCTCCTCTCAGGAAAAGGGTCTGCTGGGGGCTTGAGGCTCCAGGGGACTCACTATGTGCAAGCATTCCACTCCAGATTGGCCTGCTGACTGGGAGAAGCTGATCTTGGCCCAGTTGCCAGGGCAAGATCTTGACTCTAAAAGAGACAAGAATATACTCATACCTCCTCTGTCCTGTTTCATGCTCTGTCCTGTTCCAAGGGGCATCCCTTGTAGCTATGACCTGGTTGGGACCTTCCCTCCTCTGAATGACTATGGCCATTCCTTCCTTGTTCCATTGTCTGATTTCGGCATTGGTGTGCTTGGGCCACTTCTCTTGACCCTCCTGACTTGTGTTTTTATGCTCACCTTCCCTTTTCTGTGCTGTCAGAATCTGTCTGACCTCTTGCCACTTGTGCTTTTTAATTGTGGAAGGTGGCAGCTGCCCTATCTTAGAGGGACTGTGGTGTCCTGGTTGGGGTCAAGGGTGGAGGGACTGGAAAGGGAGGCTGGGTTTGCTGGAGGATCAGTAACTCTGCCATACAACCTCACCATTAGCTTGTTTGAAACCTTGCCATGTCTTGGTTTTCAGTTGGGGAAAGTGAAGAGTTTTCTTTGGGAACTTGTGCATGGCAGCCTGTAGTAACAGAGGACCTTGTTCAAGGGTGGGAATGGAGTTGATCATGGAGAGGCGGTGGGTTTCTGTTGTGCAGATTGGTGTGACAGTCACCCTCTCTAGGCAGCATGCTCCCAGTAATCCAGGCTTTGAGGTACTTTGGCTTTGAATGCTTTTAGTGAAGGACTGATGGCGATGCTTAAGAGAGGATGCTACTGAGGAAATCCACCCGGATGTAACTCTCTGTAAATTGACCATTTGGAGTTAGGGCTTGGAAGTGCATAGACTTTTGAATTTCTCAGGTGCTTAGATGGAGCATGGATTGATTATAAAGTCTGCTTCCTGACAGGGTAGCTGGGTGTAGCTCAAAGATGACGGTGGGCTTGCCTTTAGAGAGGTCAGCTGAACTGTGAAAGGATGGGTGATGTTTAAGGGCACAGGCTCTCCCAAGGCTTAGTGGCCTTAGCTCATGCCTGACATGTGGAGGGTGGAGAAGGGTTGTCCTCTGGGCATGAGTATGAGTCCCAGTACTGAGACCTGGAGCAATTGACTTTGGATGCCAGGTGGACTGTTGAATGTCCGTGGTGTGGGCTTGATTGAGGAGCCAGGGCAAATGGGTTCTCTGTTTTTGCCATACTCAGAAGAGGTGTGTGCAGAAACTCAATTGATGCCACAAGAATAGTCAGAGCATCTGCTGTGAACTAAGCATTCATCATGTGCTAGGATCTTTACATGGATAACCATGGTTTCACAGAGTCCTTTTAGGCATCTCTTCTTCATTTTTCAGTTGAAGGAAGTGGCAGAGCTGTTATCCATGCTACCCAGCTTCACAGATTCCCTCCCTGAGCATCTTCAGAACTGATTTCTTTGCACATGCCCAGCCCCAGAACTCTAGATTGTGAGTTCATTAAGGCCAGGGCCAAATTGTATACTTCCTGTGCACCCTTCTTTCCTCAGAGCAAGTGCTGGACAGACACTTGGGTTGTGAGTGAATGAATGAAGGAGACACTATGGAGGCAGAGAAAGAAAGTGCAGGCCCAGGAAAACTCAAGTTACTTGGTGGTGGTAAATATGTAGATCCCTCCTCCTTTTTGTGATTCAAAATTATTGTCAGGGAAGAGAGGTGCAGGGGTGGAAAGGAGTCTGCCAGCTCAGTCAACTTCAGGCTGTGTTGCTTGTGGAGGAGGGGTGTGGAGTGGCCCAAGTCGAGCATAGAAGACAAAGTTTGCTGAAGTCCTTCCAAGGGAAGATTGATGCTCAAGCTGAGCCTGCAGTTAACATCTTAGTAGCAACTAGAGAGTTTCTGAGAGATTAGGTAATGATATAGACTGAATGCTCAGACATTTAATTTGCATTGTGTCCTATATCCCTGAAAAGTTGCTTTCAGATTTTTAATGATATGCTCACATTTTGGGGGGTAATTGTCCTCCTTTGTCATTAACCCCCCTGTTTACTCTAAGGCTTAGAGTTCAGGAGGCTCTGAGGAAGAGCTTTTAACTCAAAGCCCCATCCAGTCTTCCCAGCTCAGGTGAGATGGGAATTGGGAAACAGCCAGCTGAGATAAGCAAAACTGACCTCTGGGTGGTGGTCTGGCCTGCTGTAAAATGGGGTTCGTAGTAGTGGGCAGGGGTCACTGGATGGCTTTAGGCTCTGCCTGTCTTCTTTCCTGGTGTAAGCTGGTACATTCTCAGGGCAGCTGCTGCTGGTGCTGCTTGTTACATGCAAATCAAAGAAAATCTTCAGACCACAAATCCCCCGAGAGCTCAGAGTGTGCTCTTTTTGCCTGCTTTGGAGGCAGCTTTCCTTTGAAGCATACAATTATTAACAGCAGGGACCACAGTTTCACACTTTAGTACCCAAACAGGCCCTGAAGCCCAGCCTTGCTAAGTTGTGTCTGGGTTTCAGAGGTTGGAGCAGGGTTGGAGATATGGCTAGTCCCTTTTCTGAGAGTATGTGGTGCCAAGTGTATGGGCCTTTGCAGAAAAATAAATCAAGATGGGCCACAGGAAGGACCTTGGCTCCAATCCTGATGTGGGAAAGGACCCTTGAGCTGGTCCTGGGAGTAGGAAAGGGGCAGATAGCCACGGGGTTTTATTAACCCCGACTTTGCATAGCTCTGCCACTACTCCCCTCTTCCTTATAAATTCTCAATATTTGGATATAAATGTAATTAAAATTTAGGAGCTTAGGAGCACCCCTGTTTATTGAAAACTGTCTTATTTTGCATACTGCATATTGAATTTCAATATTGCTTAGCCTTGAGCAACACATGTCAGGTGTTGTGGAAGAAAGCCAGGATGCAGAATGGTCATGTTCTCTATGGAAGGCCCCAGGGCCCATCAGGGACTAAATGGAGCCCTCCTCACCTGCTTGGTGCTGTCTCTTTCCCCTCTAGCCTCCCTCACCTCCTCCGCCTGTCTCTAACGCTGGAGGTGAACTGGTGGGTTATGAATATTTACGCAGGCTTTATAAGACTCAGTGACGCAGCTGAGAGCCATGAAGCGTTTGGTGACTCATCAGACCTTTTCCAAACACTTGTGATATTTTGCTCCTCTGAAGGGACGAAAGTAATTACCAGTTAATGATAGCAGATGACGCCAGAAGAGAACGCAGACTTGCCTGGCTTGTCTTTTCTGGGCCTCGGGTGTTTTTGTTTTTGTTTTTGTTTTTTTAATCTATGTGAATGTGAATGATTTTCCCTTTAATAATGTTTGTTTTCTTCTCATTTGAAATAATGTCTGCTCATTGTAGAAAACACATGAATGCATTAAATAGGAAATAAAATGCATGAATTGTTTTTCCATTACAGTCTTATTAAGAATGTTTTACTTGTGCAAAGGAAATTTGGAGCACTGAACTTATTTTTTTGGAGGGCTTGTTGAAATAATGAGATCAGAGGTTTGCAGGCTGTGCTTCGGGGTCCCCATGGGCTTCATGGAAATATGCAGGGACTGCCTCAGGGAAGGATGAGCTGGAGGGCTTTAGAACAGCTCTGAACCAGCTCTGCCCACCTATCTCATGACTGGGTTTCTCATGACCACCTTTGAGCAATGGTTGTATGACCTGTCAAGTTGGAGACCCAGTGATTCAGCCCAGCCTCTCATTTCACAAGTGGATGGGGCCCAAGACACTGAGATGTGGCTAGTCCAAGGTGACATGGTGGCTTCATGCTTTGCCTTTTAAAATATGAGTCAGTTAGAAATGCTAAAATTTAGCTTGAATGTCGTTGCCGCAAGTTATGTCACTATGCAGAGACCCCCAGGAAGGTATTCGAGAACCTCAAAAGGGCTTGCAATTGAGGGCAGGGAGACTTCAGAGCATCTGGCACTTGAAAAGATGAAAAGTAAAAGCCCCATCACTGTTGTTAGGTGGATAAAGGAGGAGAAATTGCTCTGGGTGATCCCTCGTTGTATGAATAATGAGAAGAAATTAAGTAAAGGCCACGTTTCCTGACACTGATGTATTAGAACATGGAGTAACTTTCTACAGGAAATTGGAACAGGGATCCCTTGAAATTGGATTTGAGGCTGTGAATAGCAAACCTGCATTGGCCCTGTGTGTCTTGATGCAAGTTAAGTAAGCAGTTTCCTGGGTAAGAGTTAAGTACGTTAGGGAGACAGGTTAATGTTGAGGCCAACGTGGTGCAAGTTAATAAATTGCCTCTACCGCATATTATCTGGAAAGACGCAGAAGAGTAATCTGCTTCCTGCGGAGCTGCTCCAGATTCCGCATACTTATTTTATTAGATTTTTGGCTCAATACATTTGTTCCCTCTCACTGGTTTTGTTGATAATAATTACCCTCCCCCTTCCATCTCTCTATGGATCTCTCTTGATTTTAATTGTTTGCAGTAGCCATAAAAGCTTGCCATTTTAGAAAACAAGTGTTTTAAAATAAGAGCACCCTGGGCCAGCACCCTTTTGAGTTTCCAGAAAGAGATAGTTAAAGCTCCCGTTTCAAGTGGTTTTAGGGCTGGCAGCCACTGGGGTCAGAAAGAGGCAAGAGCTCCCTTCACCCTGTGTGTGAGGCTGCACCATGGCTCAGGAGCTGCTTGGGAGCCTCCTTCCTGGGGTTGGGTCTAGCTCAGGTATCTGGAGTGAGGGTGTGCATCAGGGCCTCCCAGGGGAGGTGAGAACATTGGTAATGGCAACCACCATGCACGGAGGCCTGGCTGTACCCTGCAAGTGCTTGCAGTACCAGGCTCACAACCTCATAATTTATTCCTTAACAAGGTGCTTCTCAATTGCAAAGTTAAACTTACTGGGAGATAGGGAGAACCCATAGGGAAGATTGCATGCAAGCCTAACCTAGACACCTGAGGAGGACCTGAGATGCTCAGGGAGGAGCAGGGCACTCACTGCAGAGGGAACAGCACAGGGTAAAGCTCAGAAGAGGTTGGGGGTGAGGTGGGATGCAAGGCAGGGTTTGTTCTCACACTGTCCCCTGTATAAGGGGTGTTTCCTTTATGTTTGGGTCTTAAGAATTTTTCTCAAATTGCCATATATGCTGATTTTGTACCATGAAGTTTAAGCAGATCTTTTGGTACTTTGTTGGTAGGTAGCTTGATTTGTTTCAATTGTTTACCCATCAGACAGGTCTCCAGTAACTCACCCAGTGGAAAATCAGTTCTTGAAGGCCATGCTGCGGTGTGATTTACTGAACCCTGGTTTCTTGTTCTCTGATGTTGGGTGACTCCCCTGGCATCCATAAAGTAGAGAGGATAGTAAAGGGGCTCAGTTGTCCTTAGTTATGACACCCTTACTGTCACGGTCATGTTTTTCTGTAGTAGACTGTTGGCCAAAACAATTTCCTAGTCCTCTCTATTAAGGAGGACCAAGTAATGTAAGAAATATTTTTGTTGCAGCATCTTTGCCCCTATCAGCTCACAAACACAGCCACCCTCATTTCCTGTTCCACGCTGACTTTCAGCTCATACTTGCCTGCCACCACAGCACTAAAAACCCAGCCCAGCAATGCTATAACGTCATTGAAAGAAATGCAGAAGGATGTGATGGGGAGTTCAAGGTTGCAGCTTGGCAAAGGGCTACGTGCCATCTACCAGATGTTGCTGTGTTTCCCTTAAGAAGCTAAAATGTCCCTGGGCCCCCGTGTGAGTTTGCTGGGGTGCCCTGGGGTGACTCGGTGTACAGTTTGGGAATTGCAATGATAGTGTTTACTTGTGTGGTTTCATGAAGATCTAATGAAATGAGCCTTGGAGAGTGCTCAGGGGGATCAAGGGCCTGTGGTCCTGAGGGTTCCTCAAGCAAGTCTGAGCAGCAGGTTCTGGGAGGGAGAGGTGCATACAGCTGCTTCATGAGATGGCCTTGAAAAATAGAGAGGTTCTACATTTGTTGTGATAGATGATTTTAAATATGCTCATGTATCTAAGTTACTAAATTAGACATAGATATGTTTAATTATTTCTTCAACATGTCTACCAGTGTAAGTATTGAAGTGCATGGTTTTCTTTGTTTTTTTCTAATCTCATTAGGAAAATGGCGGTGGGGGGAGGTGTCTCTGTGGTTTGCCTAATATTTGGGATATTAGCCAAGAAGAGAAGAGGTTCACATTATAGGCAGGGCCTGCATTGCCACATAAGATATCAAAGCCTTAGCATTTTATTCAGAATGAGGTGAAAAGGTAGTTTATAACTAAAAAGAAGGTAAATGAACTTTATAAGGGTGTGATTTATATACAGTAAAATGTGCCCATTTTTTCAGAGTACTGTTGGATGAGTTTTGAAAAATCTATATACTTGTGTAACCATTACCCAATCAGGATGCAGAACATTTCCATGGCCCCAGAATGTTGCTAGTGTCCGTTATCAGTCAGCCTCCCTCCTCCCACCCCTAACCCCAGCCCACACACATCTGCTGTCTGTCATTGTAGATTAGCTTGGCCTGTTTTAGAATTTCATATAAGCGGAGTCATGCAGCACATAGTCTTCTGTGTCTGGCTTCTTACGCTTAGCACAGTGTTTTTGAGACTCATCCATAGTGTTCAGTGCATTCCTTTTTTTGCTGAATAGTGTTCCACTGCATAAAAATGCCATTATTCCATTGGAGGTTTGGTTTGTTTCCAGTTTGGAACTGTGTATGAACATTTGTGTGGACATGTTTCCTTTTCTCTTAGGTACATTTTTAGAAGTGGAACTGCAGGTCATATGGTAGTTGTATGTTAAATTTGTAAGAAATTAGTTATTTTGGGCAGGGGAGTGATTCTGCTTTATTTACATCTGTAAAAGTCCCCTTTGCTTCTGGATGGAGGACTGATCATGAGGGCTGGACTAGAGCAGGAAGAGCAGTGAGGGCAGTGGTAGGTGCCAGGCAAGGGAGGCCTCTGTCTGGATAGGGGCTTGTGGAAGGAGCTGGTTTTGAGGGGTGGTTTGGGGGTAGGATGACTGAGACTTGGTAATGAATTGAGTGATGTTGGGAGTCAGAATAAGATGACACTTGCTGTGATTTGGATATGATTTGTCCCCCAAAGATTCATGTGCTGGAATCTTGGTTCTCAATTTGTGATGTTGAAGTTGTGGGGCCTTCAAGAGAGGGGGCCGAGTGGAATGTGGTGGGTTGTGGGAGCACAGCCCTCAAGGTGAATAATGCTGGTCTCACAGGAATGAGTGATTTTCTACAAGAATGGGTTGTTATGAAAAGCCTCTCCCCAGCCTCTGGTTTCCTGTCTCACCATGTGATCTTTCCTTGCATGCACTCCCACTGTGATGCCATCTATCAAGTTGTACCATAGCCAGAAGATCCTCCCCAGAGCCAAGAAAATGCTGGCACCATGCTCTTGGATCAACAAAACTGAGCTAAACAAACATCTTTTCTATATATGTAAGCCAGCTTCAGGTATTTTGTTATAGCAACACAAAAGTAGACTAAGACAGCACTACTTATAGAAATGGGAAGATGCAGGAAAATTTGAGCATGCTCTGAAGCTCCCTTTTGTTCTGCCCAGTAAGACTGGCAAATTAATGCTAGTTTTATTTCTAAACAAACAAGAGAAAGAGGAAATTCCTCAGATGAGCAGCAGTGGTATAAAGGTGCTTATGTGTGGAGAGGTAGACAAGCATGCTGGTTATGTGTATGTGGTACCTGTTGGGAGACAATCCTCCTCAGGTCTTACTTTCTGCACAATATTCTGATCAAAGGCAGGGACAGCTAATTTGCTGTGGCCTGTCTTTTCAAGGATGTTTTGTATAGCAAGCAGCTTGGAAAATGGAGCTGGAGTCTCTGTCTGGAGCAGATTTATGTACATTCCAGGATTAAAAAAGACTGTCTCTCTTTGGAGCAGGGTTAGGCAGCCTCTTATAGAAGATTGGGCCTCCCAGCGTCAAGATCCCTTTCTACAATGCATCCCATGGTGTGTTCAGTCAACACCTGGCCTTCATTGCACCACCTGTGGGAGCTGGGCCTTGGGAAGCCCATGCAGCAATGTTTCTCTGGCTGCTACTATTGTGGCAAGTAATAAACCAGTGTGTATGAACCTCTGGCAGTCTAACTTGCTAGCTTGCTAGCGGGAGGATGGTTCAACCCCCACACAGTTCCTGATGGTACTTCTGGGTTACCCAGTACAGCTGACTGTGTCATTTCCTCCTTCTTGCCCTGATGCTTTCCTTCCTGCCTTCTGTATTGCTGTGAACATCTTGATGAGCATCTGTCTACCAGGTGGCAGGCTCAGGGTCAGGAGACAGAATGGTGAATGAGACAAGTGTACCCTGGCCTTTGCAGAGCAAGCACATACAGTGTAGCCTTTTATGCCCAGTTTGTTACCAAGTTGTGTCTTATTCACTTATCATCTTCCTGAGTCCTTCTTGTTCCTCAGTGTGGTTTGTTTCCTCTATGTATAGGAAATACACTTTCATGTTGTTGCCAGAGTAACTGCCACTGAAGTGCCTGGTGTGGTGCCTGGCAAGTAGCAGGTGGCACATGGTGACTACTATAGCTGTTATGCCTGTTGTGGACTGTTGTAAGTTCAGGTTGTCTTCGGTGCCAGGCCTCATGTAGACACCAGCTCAGAGGGGACCAGCCACACCTAGAGGAATTTCTTAGCAGGACCATTCACACAGACCACATGCTTTGCATACTTGACAGTCTCCCAGTTACCAGTGAGCTTGGAGACCAATATTTCAGGCCTGCAGAGAGCAGATGAGGCACAGGGCTACCGATGGGGCCAGTGGTGGGGCCAGGCTCCTAACCACGACTCAGAAGGTCTCCCCTGGAGGCCCTGAGCAGCCAAGCTCCTTTCTTCAGCCACCCCTCTCTGGTTTGTGCTCCCTATCTGCACAGGTGCCCGTGAGCCTCTTCTCCTTCTGAAGAGGAAAGCTGCCTGAGCAGTTCCTCCTCTCACGGGTGGGGGCGCTAGAGACCGAGCCTTTTCCTGGCTGTCTTGCCAGGAGCTTGCCTGTACGGATTGCTTCACCTTGATGCTGCCGGATTTGGCTGGAGACAGGCACTGAGCCAAGTGCGTTTCCACCTAAATTCTCCTCAATACAATGACCCTGAGTTGTTTCTGGCCCTGCTGTCCATCTTCCTTCACCTCTTCATGGACAGCTTGTCATGGTGACCTGCTCCCCATGCTCCAGCTCCCCTGTGTAGACCTGTAGATTTGTTCAGAGGTCATTCTTGATTTCCTATGTCTTACTTTCACACTGCACATGATTTTGTACATTACATACACAATGACACCCCAGCGATGGCCTTTCTGATTTTCACACAGTTATTAAAAATGAAAAATTTGAGCTATGGCAACTTAGTATGATCTGCCAGTCTCAGCCCTCAAGGGCAACAGGTAGAGTCTACACTGAGGTGAATTATGGGGCAGTGGTAGAGAGACTGCACTTGGCCCTACTTGCTGCAGGAGGGACCTGGGATTGGGCCACAGTGATAGGGCAGGGTTGAGGATGGTCACCACACCACGATTCACTGAATCTCATTGTCTCTCCTGTGCTTTCTCACATGGGATTCTGGCCTTGAAATGCTGTCCTCGAGAATGTTCTCTTTCTGTTTTCCTCAGGGGTGTCTCTCTGGCCTGCAGAGGCCTTGTCTCCTCCCTGTCTCCTTCCCCCTCTCTTCTGCTGCTGCCTGCGCTATAATGTGTTAGCCTTCTCGGGGAGTCTTCAAATTAAGTTTTTAGAATTGTCACAAGAACTGTTGGAAAACAGAAAGGCTATTTCATGGGAAGATGGTGACCTCATTAACTATAATTAGGCAATTCACAGAGGTTTTGAATATAGTCCGGCATCTCCCTTGTCCAAATGGGAGAAAAGTCTATGGTAATGTCTTTGGAGATATAATAGTCTTTAACACATTAACAGTTTAATTTCTTCTGGAAGATTTGGCAGCCTGATGTTTTCATTTAGAAGCCAAAATATATTTTTACAGTCATCCACATTAATATCAAAATTATAATTCTGAGCAAGCAATTCAGTTACTGATATCAAGCATTGTTTCTATACCTGGAGGAAGACCACAGGTAGGAGGCAGCCCTCACATTTCACAAACGGGCTAACACTATGAACCCATGCAGTTCGTGTCCCTGGTGCAGGCTCTGTGATGAAGGCCAGGGATGTAGCCAGGTGTAGTGGTTTATGCTTATAAAATCAGCTTACTGGAAAGGCAGAAGCAGGAGACTTAAGAGTTTAAGATAAGTCCTGGCAAAGGTAGTGGCAAGACCTTGTCTCAAAAATGAAGTAAGCTGGGTGCCAGTGGCTCAGCCCGGTAATCCTAGATACTCAGGAGGCAGAGATCAGGAGGACGTTTGAAGCCAGTCCGAGCAAATAGGTTGTGGACCCTATCATGAAAAAACCCATCTCAAAAAAGGGCTGGTAGAGTGGCTCAGTGTGTAGGCCTTGAGTTCAAGCCCAAGTGGTAGGGTACTTGCTTGCCTAGCATGCGCAAGGCCCTGGGCTCATTCTGCAGCATGGAAGATGTGGTAGGGAGGCAGGGATGTAAGTGCTCTGCCTCTCCTCTCCTGTTAATCCTCTGAGAACATGCATATTTAAAATCAATGGGAAATTTTTTCTGAAGGATTTTTGCATATGCCAGCCCATGCTCTAAAATTTCTCCTGAATTCTTTACATCTGTTACCCTGTTGCCTTGTGATTGTGAGAATAGACCTGAGAATGAATGGTACCTGCAGGGCCTGCCTGGTGGCCAGTCTGAAGTCGTGGCTGCAGCTCCCCCAAGGAGCTGTCTCCCATCCCCAGATTCCTTTTGTTGCCCAGATCTGTAAGGCCGGAGCCTTGGAGCTGCCTCGACAGTCCCTATCTGCACCCAGTGTCAGACCTCCACTGCCTGCTTTGCTGGCTTGGGCATTCAGGCCACATCAAGTAACTTCCAGCTTTTGACTTTCACTTGTGAACATATTTTCTATAGTTCCATAGTGATTTTCATCCATCATTTTGGGTTCTGTTTTCAAAGCTTACTATCTGCCCCTCCTTTTACAGCTTTTAACATAGTCATCTTCCTTCCTGTGGCTGTACCACAATTTGTTAAATTGCATCCCTTGTGCCAAATGTTGGCATTTTTGTTCTAGCAGATTTTTTATTGTTGTTTTATAGGCAGTGTTGCAATGATCATCTTTAGATACATAATATTTAGCTTCTGCACAGTTATTTTCTTAGGCTTGATTCCTAGGGCTAGAATTAACTAGGCAAGGCTAAGAACAGCTTTTTTAAAAATTCAAACTTTTCTTATTATAGTAGTAACTGGAAAATAGGAAAAGGTAGAAAAAGGAAAATAAGGATGACCATTAGTCCCCAGACAGTGTTCGTCACCATGTCTACCAGGAGTGTACTCCCCTGAAAACAACAGGAACTCAACATGAGTGGCTACAGCAGGTCGGGGCTTATTTGTCTGGGAACCAGGAAGTTTGAGGGACAGTCGAGGGCTGGTCCCCAGCTGAAGCCAGGCTATTGGAGAGCCTGGCATTCGGTATCTTCCTGTCTCAGTGTCCTGCTGCAGCTGGCTTTTTTCCACCTGTGCCTTCCTCTCCTCAGTCTTGCTCCCTTGGCAGCTTCCTTCCTGCTGCTCTGAAGCCTTTCCCCCATTTGCCTGGATGAGTCTTTATTCCTGCTTGCTTTTGGTTCACAAACAGAAGATCTCCTAATTTGGGCCATTATAATGAGATATTTACTTATTTTTTTCCTACATATCCATCACCTGCAACTGCCATGTTGGTGACATCCCATTTGACCAAAGCAGAAAATTTAACTGTGTCCCAACAGAGAAGTGGAAGAGAGCATGCCTTGGGACTAGGAAGGAGCCCATCTTTCTTTTTGATAGGATTGTCTTTCATCCTTGTGTTTCAAGTCTACAAAGTCCCCAGGGTTAGAAAATACCCTTTACTCTCTGCTTGGTTCCTGTGAGCCAGAGAAGGGGGTGGAATCTTCCTGGGATTA
Organism: Castor canadensis; assembly: GCF_047511655.1. Classification (NCBI taxonomy): domain Eukaryota; kingdom Metazoa; phylum Chordata; class Mammalia; order Rodentia; family Castoridae; genus Castor; species Castor canadensis. The sequence continues at coordinate 9,899,772 of NC_133388.1, read as the reverse complement.
GAGGGCCCGCTTGTCAGTCTTGCAAAGAGGAGTTTATTGAGCACCTATTTCATGCAGTGGAAGATTGTGAGCTACAGTCTTGGACTTCAGGAAGCTCACAGAAGAGGGGAGGAAACAGGCAGACATCCTTTAACCTGTTGCACCATTCTTCTCAGGTAAACTGAGTTGGGCTTGGCTGAGTAGAAATGAGTGATTTGTGACCTACTTTAATCTGAAGAAAAGATAAAAAATAAAATGACACTCACATATACCAGGTTTTACAGTTACTAGCATTTTGCCATATTTATGTTGGGCCCCTTTTTTATCTTATGAGGAATAAAATAGCTAAAGCTAATGGTATAGCTAAAGCTTCTATGGCAGTGGCCACTGAAAATGTTTTTGAATATTTCTTACATGTGTTTATCCATAAACAATATATAATATTGTTTTTACATTGTAAATATTTATAAAAATGCCATCACACTCTATGTTCTTTATGTTCTTTTTCAATTGAAAAACATTCAACATGATGTTTTTTGCTACCTAGCCATCCATCCAGCTGGTTCATTCATTTTTAATTGCTGTGTAGCATTCCACTGCGAATAAACAAGAGTTTACTTACTTACCCCCCTTGTAGGGAAGGTTCAGTTTTTACACTTTATCTCTTACAAACAATATTGTGCTCCAGTTATCGATTGCTATATATTAAACCACCTTGAAATGTAGTAGCTTGAAATAGCAATGTATATTATGCTTGCAAATCTGCAGTCTAGGCTGGTGGACCAGCTCATCTCTGCTCTACTTGACCGCATATTGGGTGGTCCCAAGGCTGGAGCTGGAGTCATCTGCAGACTTGTTCACCTGGGTGTCTGATGAGGGCTGCTGGCTGTGCTCGGATCCTAGCTGTGCCTCTCTCCTGAGCACTACCATGGCCTCTCTATGTGGCCTGGTCTTCTTTACCATGTGGTAGCTGGGTTCTAGGGGTCAGTTTCTAAAAAGAGAGACCCAGGCTGAGCCTGAATTGCCTTTCGACCTAGTCTCAGAAGTCAGGCTGTGTTCTGTCCTTCAGAAACAAGTCACAAAGTCTTGCTTCCATTCAGGGCCAAGTGGACAAGAGTCACAGGTTTGGCAGACCTGTTTTAAAACACCACCCTTAGGTGCACCGCCTTGTACACCCCCATGAGAGTTTCTCTGGCTTGGACCCCTCATGCTGGACGATAGGTCTTGATATGTATGCTTCTTTGGAGCTGACTAGATGTTACTAGGTTACTCTCCTGCATGCTTTTCCCTTTGACACCCACCAGTGTACTGAAAGCTCCCCTGCTTTCACACTCTCCAGCTCTTGCTGTTAGGGATTTTGATTTTTGCCCTTCTGGTGGATGTGAAGCGGATCTTGTTGTTTTAATTTGTCTGCCCACTGGTGAGACCAAGCCCTGAGCTGCCTTGTGGGAATGGCATTGTGTTCCCTTTCCCAGCTGGCTGCCCTAAAGGAGACAGAAACGTCAAAGTGCTATTTTATGTCTTATGATGTCAATTTTTCAAGTGAGAAGTACGAGTATCCCACAGAGTTTATTGCAAACTATTATGAAGAACCTTGGAGTTACTCTATTGGTATGACTCATTTATGAAAAAAGTAGGATTCCAGTAACTGCAGGCTGTATTTGAAATGTGATAGATTTTTGTTTAATCTCTCACCTCCCTGTAATTTGCCCAATTTAAAAATGCCCTGAAGCTTGCTTTCTCCTGTCTGGGAGCCCTGTTCTTACTATGCATTACCACCATAATAGAAATAAGAAATGGTGCCAATATGTGCCTCTCTTCAAGTTCTTGCTGTCTCTGTGGCCATTTAATTACTTCAGGTACCCATTTTCCCTGCTCTCGTTTTCTCTGCCATTCTGATGTTTGTGTGTAGCTTCTAGAGGAACTGGGGGTCAGTAGGCCCTGGTTTGTGGGTTCACTTAGGCCTTCCTTCCTGCCTCACTGCATTCGGTTGCTAAGACACACCTTGTTTAAATGATGCTGTGAGGTCAGGGGAAGTCCGTAACTGTAGATTCTGGCATGAAGCCTGGCATGAAGGAGAGGGGAGTGTTCAGGAAATACACATTGATAAATAATTCAGAATCTCGGTTCTTCTGATGATCAATCAGACCTTCTGGCTTCTCTTAGAAACATCTGGAAATAGCCACATCTGACCAAGAGTTCTGTGATGAATTCTTAAGCTTTCCTTGAAAAATGAGCTTTTGGCTACTTTTTAATTTAACCTGGTTCCATCTGAGTACTCTGAACATTGCTGGCGGCTTGCTATAGAACATTATCTGCTCCGCCTGCCTCCTAAGGGGCATCTGCTTCTCATTTGTGCTGAGACCCTGAGCCCAGGCTATGGAAATGAGAGGAGACCACCTGCTGAGTGGCAGCCCTCTGCCGGCTCAGGAGTGCCTCTGCCGCCACAGTGGCCACACCTGGTGATCAGTGTTCATTAAGGGGCAGCTTTTCCAGGTTGTGCAGTGCAGTGTGTGCTGTGACCATCACTGCAGCCCTTTCCAGAGCTTGTGGCAGGGCACAGGCCACTCCAGGGACTGCAGGTGGAGCAACCACTGGGATAAGCTCCATTCTGGTCCTGGGGAGGCTGACGACTTCATTTGCCTTGAGGAACAGGGAAAGAGCCGACTATGCCACCGGCTGTGTCTTAGGGTTCTTCCTGGACCAACCAGAGTTGGTTTAAACAAGGAGTTAATTTCCTGTTGTTTTAAAGGGAAGGTGGATTTGGGGTCTGTTCATTGCTCATTTGTGGAACCACCACAAATTGGCCTGGGTGTGTGGGGTGAGGTTCCCAGGTTGGTGGGGTGAGGCTCAGTGCAGATAGCCATGTTTCATAGCCTTGAGGCTGTCACACCACATACTAGATGCCAACAAGTCTCCAGGGACTTAGCTTCCATTTCTGAAACAGACTTTTCATAGCCTGATGGTTGGTATCTCTCCTGCCCAAAAGTCATAGCACCTGTTACCTTAATTAAGTCTAGACTTTGTTTGCATATTGAGAATTAGCAGGGCTCTTTTCTATTAGAGACCTGCTCACTGACCCCAGAGCTTTTTGTACAATGAGGAACAAAATGGTACCATGTTGGGGCCTTGCAGCAGGCCCTGCACCAGTGTGACTTGCCCATGCTTAGCCAAAGGCCCTAACCTGCTGTGGGGTCCCAAGGGCCAGGACGCTGCTACCTGCCTGGTTTTTGGGCTAGAGCATCCTGGGCCTAGGGATCTGGAGCCAGGTTTTGGTAGAAGCCCCTCATGGCCCAGTTTCTTGATTTCCTAGTTGGTAGGATTTGGGGATTGGGCTGGCATCAGGATTCCTTGCAGTGATAGCAGCTGTCACCACCTAGGCAGTACCTGCTGTGGATCTGGATCTGGCTCTGCCAGGTACCTCAGTCTTACAGAGTGAGGGTTTGATCATTCCATTGCACTGATAGGGAAACTGAGGCTCAGGGAGGCCATACCTTTCCCAGCACACATATACTCCTCCTGTCCTGTTCTTCCGGGTATGTGATGCCACCTCTTGCTCCATGTGTGGGACCTGTCAGTAACACACACACCTGTGGCCTCTCCAGAGAGACTTGGGACTGTCTGCTTCTGTCTTTGCCCATGCCTGCCATCCAGGCCTTCTCTTTCTGGCCAGGGTAAGTGCACCAGCCTCAGAAATGTCTTCTCTGCCTTCCCCTCATCCTTAGGCAGCCAGAAGTTTTCTAAAAAATGTACCCTTGGAGTATCCCTTACTGGCCTCAGAGCCCAAATGGCTCAGGGTCAAGTTTGCACTCTTTGAGGTGGTCTTGGGAGGCTGTTCTCTAGCCACTTCCCTTAGTGTTCACATTCTGTCACCCCAGAAGCCTGAACAGTGACTATCTTTAGCACCCAGTGCCAGGAGGTGCATAGCAGGTGTTTGAGCATAGCTGAACGTAGGATTTGGATCTACGTGTCTGTTAAGTTTCCTGAGCCTCCGCTCTTCCCACCCCTTCTCATTGAGTACTAAACAAGTTTGACAAGGGCAGATACTCAGGCCAAAGCCTGCTCATGTATTTTATGTAAACGTCCCTGGCAGCGCAGCTCTCCCACATACAAAACCCATTAGGCAGTGCTGTCGCATGCCATGATGGTGGGCAAGGTCTCATGTTGATGCAGACTCAGCTGGCTGTTTTTGAAGGCCCTGTCACGTTTTTGTTTTGAAGGAGTTCTCGAAAATGACAGGCTTCATTTCAAAGGTCTTTGTTAATCTAATAGTGTTCCCTGGCTGAAATATGTGAACCGTTTAATCAAAGCTCTTGCATTTGATGAACTAGGGACAGAATTAAAACAATTTCAGCTTCATTTCAGGCATAGACATGCAGCCAGAGGAATCACATGGTGAAGCTGACCCCTAAACATGTGCCAAGGGGCACTCAGATGGGTAGGAGTATACCCCAGTCCCTCCAAGGATTCCTTTTTGACATTCTACCCAAAATCAGATTTGTATGAGCACAAAATGAGTGCAAGGCTATTTTCAGCACAGCACCATGGTGAATATGCATTTCACATCTTTGGGTAGGATGGTTTAAAAAATTAATAGATACATCCTTTATTTTTCTCTCTATGAGCTAAGGCTTGGAATTAATTTTTTCTGGCCCACTAACTCTTGTGGCTAAAAGTACAGATTAAGTTTCTAGAAGAATCCATCACCAAATTATCGAAAAGTTGGTATAGAGAAGATAATGGACTCTATGTTGGGTTATGTCCATGGGGTTGTTGTTTTATGCAATTACAGTTTTCTTTATTTTTCTTCTTTTGTGTTTTGGGAAATCAACCTGAGAATGGGCTTCAAATGGAAGAGTTATTGGCTATTTTTCCCAAATGGGATTGCCCTTCCAAAGAACAGTGGGCATCTATTTGACAAGTTACAAATCTGTGCTCTAAGTTCTCTGAAGAAAGCATGAATCTTAGACAATGGTTCTGTGGCGCCTGTATTTCAACCAGGCATGTAGAGCTGTCAGAAGTCAATAAAGTCCTTAGATGCCTGCTTGTACCCAGCCAGCATTTGTTAGATGTTCTCTGTGGACTCTACTCAGGACTGGAAGGTAGATTAGAGCTCTGCAGCTTCCCTGGTCCATAGCTTCCTAAAGCATGATCTTTCTAACCCTGCTCTTTAGACCCACTTGTCTTGCTGTCCACGAAAAGGAAGAGCCCTTAGTACCCCTTTATTAGGAACCTGCTAGGGACTGGGCATTGCCAGACAGTAGGGCACAGAGAAAGGAATGATATCCCCTGTCTTGGTGATGGTGCCTGCCATGAGTGCTGCCCTGGCCTGTTGTCAATGACCCAAGCCCTAGGAGACCCTTCCCTGTGCCTACCACCTGTTGTGGCTGCTTCTGTAGTGCAGTTGTTGAACTTGTCAGCAGAGAGTTACAAACACCAGCTGATCACTCAGGGGCTTGCCTAAACCCTTCTGAGGCTCTCCTTGGCCTCCAGAATACAGCCCTGATTCTACAGTGTGTCTCTGAGGCCTCTGGAGCCTATTCCTGCCACCTCCTAGCCCTCCTGATACCCCTCTGCCCCTCCACTCTTGCCTTGACTGGGACTTCACTGTGCCTTTCCCTCTGCTGGGGCATTCCTTCCTCTTCCTCTCTTCGCAGCTTCATCTGAATAACCCCTGCTCATCCTTCCTGACCCTGAGAGACACACTTTGCCCAGGAAGCCCACAGTTCCCTGAGGCTGCTGTGGGCACCTTCCTTTCCCATGTGTCCCCTGCCCCCTATGCTCCTTCTGCACAGCACTGTGTTGCCTCTTAGTTCACTTCCCATGACCTGTGAAGTGGGGATGTATGGGTCTTGCTTGGTCTTGCTCACTGTGGTATCCCAGTGGTCAGATAGGTGGCACACAGTAGGCACATGGCAAAAATTTGTGGATTATGGGGCCAGTCTCTCTGTTCTGAGCAGGTGGCAGTGTGTTAATGGTGGTTGTTGGGATAGATTGGAGGAGGCCTGTGAGGGTGGTTGTTTGACAGGGTCCCAGGCATTGCTTTTTTTTTTGACTAGACTGGTCCTGTTACTCAATATTCTTGCCTATTGTTGGAAGGGAAAGTAGCCTGTTTGAAGGAACACTTGGGTATCTGGGGTGCTGCTGTTGTGAGAGGAACAACTTCTGGCAGGGGGGCTGGGCCAGGTGGGGTGTTGCTGGGCACTCTGACTACCTGCTGACTGCAGGTAGGGACACTGAGGCTGGGCGGGGCAAGCTGAACCATGGCCTCTGACTCCCAGTACAGCACTACACCCCATCAGCCGTCCCCGCCCCTGTTTCCCTAGGGCACTTGGAGTCAGGATGATTTCTCTGCCTTGGAAGCCAGCTGTTTCCTTGACCTGACTCTGCTGTCTTGGCTCTGGTGCTCCTTCAACTGAGTAGGAAGTTCTTCCTCACAAGATCCAGAATTTTTCCTTCCCTTTCCATTCTTTCCCTTGCCTGTTCCGCCGAAGCTGGCATGATGTCACTGTTCCCCTTAGAACACTCACCCACGAGCACTTTTCCCTTCTGAGGAAACATTTTGTGGGCCCTCAAGGTGTCGAAGCCACCGGTTCATGTGAGCAAAGGGTCTACAACTCTGAGCCTCAGAGAAGAAGCCAAGGCTATCTCAGGTCTCCCCTGCTTCCAAATAGTGGGGTAGCCCAGGAGGTGGGCAGCTCTGCAGAGCAGAAGGATGTGGGTGACAGTGCTTGGTACCATCCCTATCCCTTCTCATGTGTGCAACCAGGCAGGTGAGAGGATAGGGTCCAGATCCTATCTGGGCTACTGACTAGTGGACTACAAGCATCTTGGGCCCCAGATTCTCTCTCTGGGGGCTAGACCCTGAGTATCAAGTGCTTTGGCCCATGCTGATCACTCAGAGGTCTCAGTAGTAGTGGCCCTGCAGGGTTGCTGTCTATGCTGACTCTCTGTTTGTCCCCATGCTGCCCAGGACAGTCCTTGGGCCTCGCTGGCTAAGGTCACCTTGCTTTGCTATTTCTTCCTCTGAGGTGCCCTACTGAGAGCTGCCTCTATGAGGAGTCATTGCTCTCTGTCTTTCCTCAGACATATTTTTTTCAAAATCTGACACCTCTCAAAAGTTCTGTACCTTCACTTTTATTCTTTGAATAGAACTTTAATTTAGTTGCACATTCATATTTAAAATCTCATAAGAATTAATTTCATTATACTAGTTTGTTTTGCTTCTTACCTTTCACAAAGCAATATCATCGAGCTTCCTCTTGCGTCTTTGGCATCAGCGTCATCATTATCCCCCGAGCCACTCTGACTCATCTAATGCAGTTTTCTCGAGCGTGTCAGCTTTACTTCACGTAAGCCGTTTCAGATCCTGCCCTTGGTGAGTCAGTGCACGCGGCTGTCACTGGGAAGTTTTCACCTGGCCTCAGGCACGTATTTGTGAAACTTTGGGGTTTTTGTCCCTTGGGTTTTGGCCTGGGGCTGCAGAGTAGGACCTGCTTGGACTCTGCTCTCAGAAGGGCTGAGTGATACTGTGCTCTGTGGATGGTGCTCAGTTCCACCTTGAATGACTCTGGCCTCAGTGTGTCACCAGCTTACTTTCCTGTGGGACATGGGTAGCTCAGCAGAGGCTCGCTTGCCATTCTGGAGAGTGTGGCATACTCCCAACCCCATAGGGCTAACAGGAAAAAGATTTATGTATAAGCACGTGTGTGAACTGGAGAGAAGGAAAGAGGAGAAGGAGTTCCCTCTCTAGTCTCAAGGGCTTACGTGGCTCTGGATACACGCCTGTGCCTCTTACATGACAGTCCTCTATTTGTCCAGAGGCCTTTATAAACCAGGTCCCAGTGGATTGAGGGAGGCCTAGGCCTCCACATACAACTTCTGAGAGTTCCAGAAAGTTAAGTATTCAGCCCAGCCCTTGGTTGATATATGTAAAACTGCTTCTCTTAGACTGCTCTGGCTGCCTTAAAAGAATTCCATAGATTGGGTGGCACAACAGAAAATTTGTTTTTTCACAGTTCTGGAGACTGGTAGTGCAAGATCAAGGTGGCAGCAGGGTTGGTGTCTGATGAGGGGCCTCCCCTTGAGTTGCAGACAACCACTTGTTCACTGTGTGTTCACACAGCCTTTCCTTGGTTTGTGTGTGCTGGGGGAAGCGGAAGGCACACACACTCCTGATGTCTGTTCAGAAGGACACTAATCCTATTGGATAGGGGCCCACCCTTATGACCTCATTTAACCTTAATTAATTCTTCAGAGGCTCCATCTCCAAATGTAGCCACACTGGGGAATTAGGGCTTCAACACAGGAATTTGGGAAAGACACAATCCATAACATATCTGAGACATTGCCTTGCATATAGCAGATGCTCCATGAATGTGTGTTGTGTGTGAATCTGAGAGGTTTCAGAAAAATGAAATGGTCCCAGAAGCTCAAGCCAAATCCTAAAGACCAAGAGAGCCCTGGGGAATAAAGGGTGTTCTAGCGTCTTGAGCTTGGCTAACTAGCTCTGGGTGATATGTTAGATTCAGGCCATCCTTCCATTGGAGCCATCATCTCCAGTGCTCCTGGTCTCTGACCTCCAGAGCCCCTTTGGAAATGGAGAAATTGTGAGTTTTGGCCAAGGTATGGTACTTTGTGGGGTGGGGGGGGCAATACACTGTGAAGGCCAAATCCTATCTATTTATTGATAGTAGTATCTTTTTTGGAGTAATTAGCTCCATGAAAATAAGGTATTTGGCTCCTTTTCTACTTCTAGCATGTTAAACAATGTCTGGCACAAAGTTGTTCACCCACTGGGTGTAGGTTGGTTTAATGGAAAGAATGGATAGTCCTGATGCTGTGCACAATGCCGGATGTAGTAACAACCTCATGGCTTACACTAGGAGGACTGCCGCTTTTGCATATGAGGACATTGAAGCCCAGAGGGACTTGGTTGCTTGTTCTAGATGACCCAAGGAGTCAGGGGAGGGGACTCTGAGGAGTCTCAGGAGGTCACGTGGGGTGGACCACAGACCAGCTTGCTCCTTTCTCCCCCACCTGGTGGCCTGTACCTTTCTGGCTGGTGGCAGGGGTCTGAGAGGTGCCCACTCCCCTCCTTGTGGGACTTTTTATCCACCAACTTTTAAAGTGTCTGAGACGCTCCCTGACCTCAGCTTGCAGGGACAAACCTACAAGTAGAAGGGCTTCCCTCTGGCCTGGTCTTGGGTTTCCCTGTGGCCAGCCTTCTCTGAGTATTTCCTGAGAGAATCAATATACAGACACATTAACCACACTTATAGATTTAAATCGGTGCTGTTTCTGCTCAGCTAGTTAGCCTGTCACTCTCTTTGGCCCCTGGCATTCATTATTAGGTGCGTTCTGATTTTATTAGTGTGGCTAATTAATGCACGGCATTAAAATATCGACATGAATTGATTTGGGTATCTGTGTCCTTGGAGCTTCAGTTAGTAAAATAACTTTTGATAAGACTAGTGCGTTTAGAACATTTAGACTTAATTATATTTTCTAAAGGATTTTTCTAGAATCATGTAACTGCCTGGCAAGGTACTTCAATTCCCTAGTTAACTGAAAGAAATTGGTTTTTCGTTTGGTTTTGCTTAATACGAATTAGAAGTAATATACATTTGATAAAGGCAGTTAAAGGATTATTTATAAAGTCTCCCTCTTTATATGTTAGGAAAAAATCCATAAGGCTGAATTAATTTTGAGGATGGTGTGAGGAGAATGACAGTTGGAGAGCTGTTTGGCCCAGAGAATTAGGAGTGCTTTTCTGTTCCTGACTTCCTTTGCAATTCTTCCTCAAAGATGTGCACTTTTCTTCTTTGAGTTTCTTTGAGCACAGTCAATGTGTTACATGGGTGCATCCCAATTTCAGCATCAGCAAGTCGTAAATTATGACAGGGTTGAACACCGGAGGAAAACTCAGGTGTTTCATTCTCATCTCTCTCACTTAGGTTAGGAAGTCTGCCAAAGCTAGCAATTTGAAAAGAAAGAAATGAAAATGAAAAGAAAAAGAAAGGAAAGTATCTTGCAGAAACATGCACCATAAAAGTGTAGTAAGTCAGTGGTTATTATCCCACTTGTAAGAGTCAACTCCTCTCATTATTATTTTTAGAAAGCTTACTGTCACAATGCCTGACTCTTTCAAATGTGTAGCCTGTCAAAGGAGGCCTTACAAATAATTCCACCAAATTTACCAGTCTACAAGAATCATCCTCTTCTTTCTTCCTCTTTTAAAAAATGTTGACCTATTTCAGACTTACAGAAAAGCTGAAAGAATACTGCAAAGAATTCTCAGACACCCTTTACCTAGATTCTCTAAATGTGAGTAACTTCACTTTATACCATGTATGTATATATACAGACACATATGTATTATTTGTATGAATTCACACACATATTTTCTGAATCACTTAAGAGTAAGACTGATGATTCTTTAATCCTAAATAATCCAGTGTGAGTTACCTCAAACAAGAAATTCTCTTCCATAACCACAGTGCAGTTTTCAACATTGAAATACTATTGTCTAATCTGCTGTACACACTTTATTGAGATTTTTGCCAACTGTCCCAAGAATGTCCTTTATAGCAAAAGTGATCTCACGATCTTGTGTTACTCTCATTGTCATATCTTTTTAGTCTTCTTTAGTTCATAACGTCAATATATTTAAAGAGTTCAAGCCAGTTATTTCACTTTGGGTCTGTCTGGTGTTTCCTTGTGATCAGGCTCTGACCGTGCACTTTTGGGCAGGAATATCATGAGTGCTGTTGTGTCCCCTTAGTACATCCTGGCAGGAGGCACATTGATGGCAATGTTGACTTTGGCTACTTAGTCAAGAGGGCATCTGCCAGGCTTTTGCAGTGTAGTTATTATTTTCCTTTTGCAGTTAATAAGTATCATGTGGAGAGACACTTTGAAACTATATAAATATCTTGTTATTTCCTAAACTTTTATCCATTGGTTTTGGCATCTATTGGTGATTATTACCTAAATCAGTCCTACTGAATATGCTTGTCCAAAGATGATTTCTGATCCTGTCATTTCTTCCTAACTGAAAAGAGTTTTTTCTTCCTTCCTTCATTCCTTCATTCCTTTGTTCCTTCCTTCTTTCCTTCCTTCCTTCCTTCCTTCCTTCCTTCCTTCCTCCCTCCCTCCCTCCTTTCTTCCCTCCCTCCTTCTCTTCTTCCCTTCCTTTTTCTTTCCTTCTTAAACAGGGACTCACTATATAGCCCAGACTAGCTTTGCTTGATCTCATGATCTTCCTTCCTCTGCCTCCTGAGTATTGGGATTACAGGTGTGCACCACCATGCCTGGGTAAAGAGTTTTTCTTTCTTCCATTAATCTATTCCTTTTGTATCTATGTGGACTTATGGATTCTTGATTTAAAAATAAATTCTATCCATTTTTCTCATTTGGCTAATGGCAGTCTCTTCTATTAACTCAGGTGTCCATTTGAGATATCTCCATTGTTCTTTGGACATGTCCTTTTTGGTGCCACAGGTATGCCAGACTCACCTGTTCTTTCCTGCTCCAGTTCTTGAATCATCCATGTCCAAGGAGCCCTGGTTCTTTTGAGTGGAGAAAGGCATTTAGAAACCAAGATTTGGGTGTTAGTGGTGCTTATCACTACTGGGGTGCATTGCTTCTCAGAAGGTAGACTTAGGCAGTAGATGTCTGCATGTGCATGCTCACATACATGTACACACATGCACACCTCCCTGAAGTTCTTTCCATCTATGCAAACTCACGAGTTCACACTCATGTCTCTAGCTCCAGTCCTGTACTTCATTGTCCACCCTGCCCTTTTTCATTTCCGTATTTGTAACTTTGTACTCCAATATTGTGAAAGTTGACTTCCATTTTCACAATGTATTTACAGATTCTCTCATTTCTATGATGTCAAAAAGTAAATTCAGAGTTGTTACCTGTGCAAAGAAAGAAGTCTACTAGTTAGAAGTCAGTATTGGAGTTCTTTTTGGCTTTAGCCTAGGGGCACATAGTCCATTTAAAGTTTCAAATGTTCCTTGAGTTAGTTCTCCCTCACCCCCTTTCTGTGTGATTATGTTATTCATTTGAAATACAGTTTGGCTCATTTGTTTCTGTTTGTATTCTGTTTTAAAACTTCCCCAATAGTATGGATTTTCCCCTCTCTCCTCTGTCCCTACTAACACTTCCCATTAAGGCTCGTACAAAAAGTTCTATTCAGAGAGGTGTCTCCCTTTTCTGCCCCATTTTCTTAATTCCGTCCACCCAGCTCCTGCTCCTGTCCCGCAGGTAGCCAGGCCCCTTAGTCTTTTTTGCCTTTTCCTTCCATGTTTCTTTTTGCTCAAGTAGATAGTCTCATTTTCCCTTCTTCATTAAAGGGAACATTATAGGTCCTCTTCTGCAGCTTTTCTTTTTTCACTTAACAATATGTCCAATCAGGCCATTCCAGTTCTCAGAGCTCCTTGCATCCTTTCTTGTGGCTGCAGCGTCACCCATTGTTCACCTCCATTTTGGCTATTATTTCGGTGCTTGAGAACTGTACTGTGTATCTCTAAGTGCCAAAAATAGCACAGATAATAGAGTCCCTTCTCATCTTTTTTCCGCCTGACTTTAGAAGAGTGACAGTGTGCTTGGAGGGGAAACTGAGGCTCAGAGTACTAACATGGCCATATACTACACAGACACAGGTTGTGTCCTAGAGTTTGAGGTGAGGGTGTGAGAGCCAGGGCTCAGACTCGGAACGAGGGTGTACTTATCCCCTACTGTTGGGGTTCATTACATGCCTGAGATGCCAAGAGCACCCTGGGTGCCATGCAAAAAGATCTTGGAAGAGAAGGATAACCCAGGAGAGCATTTGAGATGTTCCCCGTTTGACATGTTCTCCTTCTAAACATTCTGTCTCTGTATATACATATTTTATAGTAGATAAAATGTATCAGTACAATGGTAAATATGTACTTAGATTTAAAAAAAAAAATAGTGATCTGTGATCACGGTAGTTTGGAGATCACTGAAAGAGGTGTTTCCCCAGCTGGCTTGGAATGCAAGAACCCTGGCCTGGATTTGCATCTACAGAGGAGGGCTGGTGATCCTAGCTACCCAGCTCCATGGGGCAACAAGGCATGCATGCATTCAGGATGGCTCCTTCAATAAGGAGGAGAGTCTGGATCTCAGGGAACAGCTTCCAGTCCAGATAGGGACCCCTGTGGCTGAAAGGCAGATAGACTTCTTAGGGAAGAGTATGGTGCAGTGGGTCATCTAGACAGGGCATGTGAATCAGCTGTGGAGGTCAGACAAGACTTCCAGGGAGAAGTGAGTGACCCATAAGTGCAAGTGTGAGTCTTGAGTGACACCTGAGTGCAAGAGTGAGTCTTCTGGGGGGTTTGGAGAAGAGGAAGCCTACCTGCAGGAGGCCATGGAAGACATGATCATGAGCAAATCAGAATCTCTCTGGGCCTCAGTTACCTTCCCTCTAAAGGGAGCAGTGGTACTGCCATCTCTGGGTATACTTCATCTGCTCAGAGGCCATGTGCAGGCATCACAGGTTTTGCCTCTTCTGTCTAGCCATGTGTTCTTGGAATGAGTTGTGTTTGAGCCTTGCTGAGTGACTTGCTGGTGCTCCTGTTCTTACTTCTCCCACTGCTGGGCATGACCTGGAAGTTCAGAGAGAAGTGCTTGTGGATAACATGTGGTGAGTCGGATGAGGCTGCTGCTCAGGGCTGACTGCCCAGACTGGGCCCTTCTTTCCACCACAGGCCATGTGCTTGTCTTACTCAGAGTTCTCTCATACTTGAGAAAGGGGTTCTGTTTGCTTTTATGTTTCTTTAATGCTTTTTGGAATTCATTTCCTTTGTTTATTTTACAGCAGTATAATTTGCAGTGAAATAGTTTTACATTGAGCTCACATGTTCTAATGGCATCTTAATGGTGTCTCTATGGATTTTCAGCCAGGTACTTTTGTCATCCTAACATCCCTGTGAAATGGCAGTATGTGGAAGCGTGGCCATGATTGTAACCTGGGCTTTCCTACAGGCTGGCCAAGCAGCCTTGGAGTCAGCTGTGCATTATTTCTTGCGTGTATAGGCCTCAGCACCCTGGGGACAAGGGGAAATCATTTCTCCATGGGTCTGGGTTTCATGCCATGTCATGGGTCTTTCAGAGGTGGTTTTCTATCTAGCAGCCCCTGGTGGGACATCCTGTATGCAAAAGAACAAGCTGAGTTTCTTCTTTCAAGCCTGTGCAGCTGAGGAGGGGACATGCCCACCAGAAGTGAAAGTGCTGGCACTCAGAGGGCCTCGGCTTGCTAGGATGGGCCTGCTTTCAGTTGTCCTCGTGCCACAGCATATGCCGAGCCATCTGTTTTGCCTTCTTGTTGTGGAGAATGTGGCACAACAGTTAGAGTCTTGCCTAGTGAAGAACTGGAGGCTTTTCAGCACGAGGGTCAGGTTGTGGCCATGTGGGCCCCTCTAGTGCTTAGTGGTGGGCTGAGCCAGAGCAGGGCTCAGTGCCTGCATGTTGGCATGCTTGGCCAATGTGGCTGCGGCTGGAAGTGATGGTAAGAGAGGGGAGATGAGGCCCTGCATGGGACTTCTCAGTTTTTGCCCACTAGTCAGCCTTGTTCCTGGAGGAGCACTTGGATGATTAGAGCAGATTCCATTTCCTTCCCACCCCCCATCGGCCTCAGTCTCACTCCCTGAGACACTCACAGCCCGGCTGTGAACAACCAGCCCAGTGCCCACTGAGGGCTGAGCCGTACTACCCTTGTGAGTTTCAGCACCCAAGGACTGCTGCTAGTGAGGTAGAAAAAGCCACCCAATGCTAAACTCACCCTGGCTTTGGCCTTTCCTGCCTGTGTGGCCTGGGGCAAGGTGGCCTTGGTTTCCTTATTATGAAATGCAGACCATACCTCCAGGTTGCAGAAGGTGGCTATAGGGATTTGGGATGACACATGTTGGGCATTCACTTGGACACAGTTGCTTTTTTTTTTTTATTACGTACCTTTTATTTTTTTTTAAAATCAGTTTTTTTATTGTTGTGCTGGGAGGGGGTACATCGTGGCATTTACAAAAGTTTTTACAATACATCAAATATATCATACTTGAATTCACCCCCTCCATCGTTCTCCTTTATACCCCCCTTTCCCCATTTCTGGAATAGTTTCAGCAGGTCTCATTTTTCCATTTACATACATGTGTACATAGTATCTTCACCATATTCACCCTCCCACACCTTTTCTCCACCTCTTCCCCCCTCCCACTTGTACCAACCCCCCACTTGCTATTATTATTATGTAAAATTGATACCACTGCTCTGCCACCATGCTCCTACCTCCCCACCCCATGCTCATCCTCATCCATCCCTCAAGTGCCACCCCGTCAGTAAAGATCACAGAGAAGCCACTCGATACATTGTCTGCCAGATGTTCCCAGTCCCCAGAGGGAGCCTGAAGACCCTAGGGGCACCTCCCTCCCTCTCCTTGCTCTCACATCATGGTCCCTCCTGACACACCATTGTTTTCTCAAAAGAAGAAAAGAAATGGTTTGAGCTGGTGAAAGAAATCTCCAGGGCCCTGTTTCACATGATTGTCCCATTTCTAAACTTGAGTTAATAAGAATAAACAAAGTAGTAGGTCGATTTGCACAGGAGACGAATATTATTCTGACGATTATGTAAATATTTATGTGTTCTGGCGTTCTCATTTTGTTACTGGTGTCTAATTTCCGAGTCTCATAATGAAGTGTAATTTGGAGAAGCTTTGCAAAGACAGGCACAGCAGTGAAATAATTTGATTTGTTCAGTAAACTTGGTTTCAGTTATTCCTTTTCATCAGCTGTTTTCAGAGCCCCTTCAAGTTCTTTGTGATTTGACAACAGCTTTCAGCCCAATGAAGATATGACTCTTAAACATTGCCAGGAATTCAGAAGAGGTTTATAATATTGCCACTTAATAAGAAAATGCATTCATTGGCAGGATATAGAATTTATGGGCTTCAAATGGATTTCAGCTTGGAATTTTAGCCCTCTGTGCTCCTGCCATTCTCGGGGCTATGAGTAAGGTTTTTTAATTAAGTCAAATTGAATTGAATGAGCTTTTATTGAACACCCACTCTGTGCCAGACACTGGCTCCTTAACCCTTGTGCTACCCTGATCTGTGGCTGTGGGGAGCCAGGCCAGGCAAGGCCCTGCACGTTATGGCCAAGCCCATGGTCATCTGGCTGGCAAATCCGGGAGTGGGATTTGAAGCTAGATCTGACTCACGCTCTTTCATTCAGAGCTGATTATGGGCAGAGTTGGTCAAGTGGCTTTGCAAGTTATTTTGTTCAGTCTTGTTTAATCTTCTTAACCACCCCATGAAAGTTCATTACATTTTCCCTATTTTACATCTGTGGAAAATAAGGCTCAGAGAGGTGCAGCAATATGTTCAGACTCACACAGCTGGTAAGAGGCAGAACTGGGATTTGAGCTCGGAAATGTTTGGCTCCAAAGCTGGAGCTCCTTCTAGAACTTCTCTAGGGACTTCCACTTCCTCCAGCACCCACCGGGGAAAGTGGCCTGCCACTGGTGACTGGGGCACCATCCTAAGAATGAAGGTGAGGAGCAGTGGGAGGTTGGGGCTAGTCTTCTGATTCCTGGGTTCTTTCCAACTCTGTACTCTAGACAGGTGAATTCTCTCCGTTTCTGACTCTTACTTTACACACTGGTGAATGGGTAGCATGATGTTATTGTGGGTGATGGTTAGGGTGACATTTAGCCTACATGAGGCCCTGGTGGTGTGGCTGGCTTGCAGTGGGCACTCAGGATATGGAGACCATGCCCTTGGAGTCCCTGGCTAGTCAGAGCACATCCATAGCTCCTACCCAGCTTAAAAGCTGCTGTTGCTTCAGCCCCCGGACTCCTGTGCATCACAGAACTGATTGCCAGTGGGGATAGGTGACTCATTTGATGGCGTTTTGTGTGGCGTTGTGTAGTTCAGCCTGGCACAGCACACCCCACCCACAGCAGGTATTTCAAGAGCCATTAGTGTTTGTGAAGGTGATAAAATTGCTGAAATGGAGGGTTGCCATCAAAATAAGAGGCTTTGCCTGTCTTGTGAAGGTGAACTTGCAAACCTAATGACTGTTGGGCCGTCGAACAAGTGTCATCTGGATTTCTCACTAGAGACAGAATTCTCTGGAAGGACAATTGGTGGCTCCCAATTGCCACATGGGGGTGGACAGTTTTTATGTGACAGCGGGTTAGAGTAATTAACAGGGATATCTGAGGACTTATGTTTAGCTTAATCTTTTGCATTGCTGTAGTTTTAAAACCAGTTGTGGAAATAGTTGTAGATTCTTCACACTGTCCATGTTTTCTCTGAAAATAAAAGTGATTTTGAACATTTGAGGGTTTCATAACAAAGATGCGAAAGCATGTGGGAGTGATGGTTGCAGGGCTGGGTGTTCTCAGGTGCTGTGGGAAGGTGGAAGGTTTGCCCAAGAGTCTAGATCTATGTGTCAAGAAAAGAGGACTCAGCCTTAGGAAACAGATGTGGAAATCTGTCACAGATGGCCCTGAAAGCTGTGTGGTCATTTTCAAGCCATTTATTGATGAAGACAGGATGCTTAGTTTAGGCAAGTGTGAGGGTTTCAGAGTGCTTGGAGTGATTCTGGGGTAGAAGGGGTGCTTCCCTTTTCCTTTGCAGCCTGACTCCATTCCTTTCTTCATGCTGAGTGACAGTTACGCTAGGGAGCATTTTCCTCTTGGATGCCTTTGCACCTGGCAATTTGAATGTGCAGGAATTCCTTGATTGCAAAAGACCTGCTCTCAAGATGCAGACAGGCAGCCATGCTCAGGGAGCTCTTCTGCCACGGGCAGCAGGGTGGCGCTAGACACCTGGCTTAGCATCCCTGTGGAGACACTCCAGTTAGTCTGTTCTAAGCTGCTGTTTGCTGGCTTGCAGAATGTATTGTAGAATGGGACCCCCTGGTGAGGTTTTAGGGACCAGGAAAGGGCAGCATGATGCAGGGCATTGGTTCCGTGGGGGTTGTGCTAAGTACTGAGAGACATGGGGTGCAAAGACAGGCTCCTGTCCTGTCCCTGTGAATGGAACCCTACTACCTTGGGCTGTGCCACACTCACAGGCAAGTGTCACCTTTTGGTGGATTTAGAGCCTTAGACCTTGTTTTTATTTCCTTCTCTTATTTAGGAAGAGTCAAAGCAATAATACTAAGGTCAGAATTATTTGGGAGACCCATATTACTTCTGATTATTTATAAAGGGATAGGCCAGGGGGAGGTGACCAACTCGATTAATTTGTCAGCAACACAGCTGGAGGGATGTGTGACAAACAGACCGGGCTGTCATTTGGCCAGAGATTGTCTGTGCTGGGATTGTTCCCCCAGGATAGCCATGATGACAAATGTAATTGACATTTTTTATTAACCCTGAAATGATTAAAGATGCTGCTGCTGAATTTGTGTCAAACTACCCAGTCCCTGGCATTTTGAGCAAGATTCGGTGTGGAGCCAATAAACAGCCTGTGTTTACTTCCTGTTCAGCACTTTAATCAGCCAAGGCAGACAGAGCCCTGCCTGATTTGGTCTTGAAACCAGGCCAGAGAGACAAGACTCTGTTTCCTGACTTAGGTTTCCAGAACATTCTGGCACCAGCATCATGATGGACATACAGGAAGCACTCTGCTAATTTACCCATTTAGTCATCAAATGTTGGCTGAGTTCCTACTATGTGCTAGATCCTTAGGTGTGGGATTGGGGGTTCTTTCCTCCAGGAGTGGTCATGGCAGTGTGTGTATGGGGGGGTTGGGTGGGAGAACTGAGAGATACTCCATGGGAGTAGTTGTGTGATCATGTTGGGGGCAGGACTGGGGCTGCCCTCCTGTCTGCGGGAGGAGTAGGTAACATAGGAGGTGGGTTGATCTTAAATGGAGAGGTCTCCTCACTAGGCAAATCTCACTGCTTTCCTGGCAGAGGCTGGAAATGGGAGGCCAGCAGGGAGCTTGTCTTGGCCCTTTGGAGGGGCTAGGGCTTCACAGAGAAGTATGTAGGGGTGGGGTGGGGGGCGCTTTGCTGTTTCCTAACCTGTCTGCCACAAAAGTTACTGCAGCTCTTGGTCTTGGTCCTCGTCTGTGAAATGGGGACAATCACAGTCTCACCTCTGTCATGGGGCGGTTGTAGGATGACTTGGCATACAGAGCCTGTTCAACAAGCATCCTCCATGGTGGTGGGATAGAGGAAAGGAGGAAGCTTCTTGTGGAGATGCAAAGTCCTAGTGGCAGTGGGACTTTACTATATGTAAGTGCTGGGCTGCGATCCATACATGGACCCTCAGGGCAGTACCTTTATTCTCTTTTTATAGCCGAAAAGCCTTCTCTTGCCCTATTGGAGCATTTGCTTTAGAGAGGCCAAGCTAGAGGCCAAGTGGAGGTGTGACTCAGAGCTTCCTGATGGCCATGCAGGGACCGGAAAGAGGCCATTTTGACCATTTTGGGAACAACCTGAGTTCTCTCAGAGGAGTGGGCTAGGTGTCAGAGGACTTTAGGATGTCACCTGTCACAGTGAGGATGGGCTTGTCACACTTTCCCAGATAGACCCATGAGTCAAGCACTTTGTGAGCACCTGTTTTTTGGCCAGTTATCTGCTAAGGGCACACACATTCACTTGGTCATTAAGCCAGTATTTAGTAAGCACCTACTCCATGTTAGGCAGGCTACTGGGTGCTGGGTAGATGGCAATGAACAAGAGGAGGGGCTCCCAGCCTACAGGGGCTTCCAGGATGGTGGGTTAGAAAAGAAAAAGGAATTGTCTCACATTTAGCAATGGGGATAAGAAACCATTTAACCTGAAATACTGGGTTTATGTTATTATGCTTTTATATGCTAGACTCCCTGAGCCAAACTCAACCACCTCTGCTGCCCCAGCAGCATGGGTTTGAAGGGAGAGTGATCCCTGGGTCTTCCACCTGTTGCTTGGGAGCCTTTCCCGTCAGTTTAATTTCTTTTCTTTCTTAATCTGTGGCTGGCAGGATGTTGCAGGGGCAGTAATTTAATAAAAGTGTGCAGTTTGTAAAGCAGCTGCTATTCTGTGTACTAAGCACATTGCCAGCCTTTTCAGGGAAACCTCCAAGCTGTTCTTGGAACTTAGTGATTTTGCAGGGGCAAAAAAAAAGGTATATTTCATAATGCTTCATCCTTTGGGTTCTGCCGCTAACAGAAGCATAAATGGAGGCCACATCTGAAAGCCATTGCTTTATGTGATTCAGAGAATTAGGACGCAGCAATTACACTGTGCATGGAATTTATGAAAACATTAGTGCCTGACGAGAAGAAAACATCTCAATAAGTTATTTAATTTGGAGTTGCAGGCCTGGATGCTGGTTCCTAATTCAGGCCTCCTGCTCTGCTTCCCAGGGTGCAAGCGTGCTCACTGCTGCCTTTCTCCTTGAGCCCAGACTCCGCTGAGGTGGGGTCCTGTTCTGCTTGTGGGGTGCATTCACACCTGGGGCTGGGTACAGTGGGGCTGGGCTTAAATCTGATCCAGCCATCTAGCCAGCTCCAAGCCTGCCTCTCTCCTCCACTGCACGTAACAACCTTGTTAGGTTTGTAACATGTGGCAGCTGCATGATCTGCTAGATAAGGGACACACATTTAAAAAAATTTACGTGCCACATGCCTTCCCTTTCTTTATTTCTCTTTCCCCTGAACTGACATAAAAAGGAGAGTCACATACAAGCAGATGTCAAAATGACTGCCGCATTGCCTCATCAACTGGAAAAGCCACCAATTGAATTACTCCCGACACCATTTCTGTTTATGACAGATGCAGAGTGGAGGGGGTGGGGCCGTATATTCTCCTGATTTCTGTGATAGCTGAAGCCTTAATTCAAAAACAAATTGAGTCCTTTAGCTGTCACTTGGTTGTTCCCTCCAATCTTTGGGGATAAATATCATTCCTCCTGCCTTATCACTCTTCTCTTTCCTTTTCCCCAAAGCTTTTCTCCCTTGATTTTTTTTCTCTGCCCAGAACTCCACATTCTGCTGATAAAAGCATGCATTATTTAGAGCCTGTCGCCTCTTGAAGTTCTTTAATTACAGAATTAAACCGAAGTAATGACAGTTTAATTTGTTCTCTCATTAATTGGGAGCGCTCCGGGCTGATGTAGAATGAGTGCATTTGGAAGGCACGAGGAATATTTGTTGAATGAGTGGAGCATAAGTAATAATAATTGCTGGTGTTTAGTGCGGGGTGCTGGGTGAGGTGCTCTTTGTGCAAATGTTTATCCTCCTGGCCACCTTGGGCTGTGATATACCTTCTCTGTCCTGCACAGAGGATCTGAGGCTCTGAGAGGTGAACCCACAGAGTGAAGTTGCCTGATTAGCCAGAGGGGAAGTCAGGCTTGTCCCCTGCTGACTAGCCTCATGGCCTCTGTCCTGTCCATGGCCTCAGCGGCCTTTAGGCCACCAGCTGTGGCCTTAGAATTTTGCACAGGTACTATCCACAGTTAGATGCATGTACCAACTGGGGTGTGTCCTAGAGGCACATAGTTGTGTCTGGCTGAATTTTGAACCTGTGAATAGGAAGGGAAAGGAGCCCGTGCTTCACTGAGGCTGATGGCTGTTTTACTACACTGAAGGTGATGGTTTCTCATTTGGGGAGTCTTGGGGAACCTAAGTCATGCCTGTGAGTGCATGAAGGGAGCTTGTCCAAAGAAGGGCAGGATGGACATGTCTAAAGCATGTATTGAAGGGCAGAGTCCAGGTGTCTGGGTCTCTGTCAAGGCCAATGCATGGCAGCTGCCTTTCCAGGACATGCTTGTGTCCAGATGCTATCCTTCTCACACTGGACCTGTGGCCCATTACACTTGGGACTTTGGTGTTTGCCTCCTTTAGTATGTTCTGCGTGCTGTTGCCTTCTCTGGAGGGTTGCATGTGAAGGAGGCAGCAAGACAACCCAGCTTCCCCCTCCTGCAGTCCTGTGTACACTAATGCTGGGTCTTGGCAGCAGGCAGTGAAGGCTGAGAAAGAGGGTGAATAGCAGTAAGCCTTCTGCGGTGCCCCTCTGTTGTTGTGGTGCACCCTCAGTGCCCCCACACTCCTGGCAAGTGATCATGTTAGCCTTGTTTTCTTCTGTTGTGCTCTCTTTCTTGCTTTGGCATGGTCTCAGTATCCCCACATCCCTAGCAAGTGGTTATGTTAGTCCCATATTCTAGCTGTGGGAATGGAGGCTGATGTGCTCCTTGCTGTCACCCTGTGTCTTCCCAAGGCATCCTCTTGCTTACACTGTTTCTGTCCCCTAGCAATCTCAGAGTTCTGTCTTGTGAGTGCTCCTGTGAAGCTTTGGAATTTATTATCAATGCATTTCTCTGCATCAAGGTCTGAAGCATTTAGGATTAGAAGATCCTGTTACACTTTATTATAGTTTGTCATTAATAGTCATGCAAATAAGTCAAGGAATAAAGCAACTTGTATTGTTTTGGATACTGGATTTACATGTTTATTGGAAGAAAAATGATACAAAACTCCTACAAGGTGGTAATAAAAATTGATTCAGAGCCTGTGCTCTGTGGGTCGTTTGTCTATAATGTATGCCATGATGGCTTCCAGAAGAGATTTGAAACCAGTTTAAAGCTTTTTTTTTTAAATAAAGATGAGGAGCAAACTCAGCAGTCATATAGGTGGTGGTAGGGAGTGGAGTGGGGAGGACTTAGCACAGCCATGAGACCAAAAGATGAAGACAAACTAAAGGCTTCCCAGCTGCCAGAGCCCAAACGAGGCCTTGGTGGTTATTGTGGGTTAACAGGAAGCTTCCAGGCACCTTTTTTCTGAACCACCTGGATGCCTGGCTAAGCTGACTTTCCTCTGAGAAAAGGTGGGCACACAGCCTGATGGGGCGCCTCTAAGAGGGTAGGAAGTTGAACAGAAGAACCTTTGTTCCAACTACAGCCTGCTTCCACTGTAGTTGGTTGGAGAGGGTGGGATTCAGAACCAGGTGATCCCCACTCAGTGCTGTGCTTCTGTGATGACATGGGGTGGGCCTGCATGATATTGAGTTAAAACCAGGGATTTTTAGGCCAGTTGTCCTGGTAAGTGAAAAGAAGTTTCCCATGCTGGTTTCAAGCTTCAGGTTAGCTGTGAAGTTTGGTACTTGTGCCAGATTGTGACTCCTTGGATATTTGAGCTCTGTATCCTGCTTTCCTCCTAATGAGGTGGGAAGGGGCAGCTGGGAGGCTGTCACAGTACAGAGGAGAAGGTGATGGCCTGTGAGTTTCTGCTCCCAGGTCCTGAGAGACATTTACAGATGACACAGAGCTGAAGCAAATGCACTATTGACTGATGTAACAACGAATAAATAACACCTGGTAAGCAACACAATACCAGTAATAATTCGTTTCAAAAACAGCAGCTTACAAATTAACTAGCACTTGTGCTATTTCCTCCTTTAAAAAAAAAAGGGATCATGTGTTGTGTGGGAGAGACAGAGACAGGCAGAGCACTGGATAGACAGCTGGGCCTCTGCAGTCAGCACAGGGGCTGATGACCACCCCTCTCTTGTGCCCTCCCTGTGAGTTTGCTGCCATCAGCACAGGCCTGGGTGAAGCCCCCATCCCCCAGCCAAGCTGCTTCTTTTGAGTTAGGTGATGTGGAGTTATTATTATCCCATTACATAATTATTCTTTTTGGTTTTTGGTGATACTGGTGGTTGGACTCAGGGCTTTGTGCTTGCTGACTTCTGAATAGCTGGGATTATAGCTGTGTGCCACCACATCTGGCATCACATAATTATTCTTAATCCTTTACGATCACTTGTTAAACTTTTATAGGAAAAATAATTTTGTGCCCATTGAAGCACTGGAATTATGCAGGCTAATTCAATACTGTTAGAGATATTGGGGGCTCCAATTACAATTGTTCACAATATCATTTGCTAGCGAACGATGCCTGTTCACCCCGAAAGAACCCCAGGCCTGGGCATTAGGGTAGAGTGAACTGGAAACTGTTCAGTTAGTCCTTAGCTGGCCCCTTTAGAACTGATTAGAGTTAAGGATTGCTTCTCAGATATGGACTAGAGACCCATAAATCTCCTCCAGTTTCATTTTTGGACACCAGCCTGGAGCCCATAAGGACTATTGCCGGTGAGTCGGCAGCAGTGCTGGCAGCAGAGGAACTCTCACAGTGCTGGATGTGCTGGGCCCCAGTGGAGAAGGGAGCTTCTATTTGCCAGGTGTCTACAGCTCTTTCTTTATCTGTGAGTTGCCCAGATCAGGAAAGTTGAGAAGACATTCTGCTTGTCTTCAGGAGAGGGTTAGCCTGGGGTGAGGGACTCAGCCTGATACCTCATGCTTGAGAACACTGAGTTTGGTAGTGTTCAATGTGGTAACATGGGGTGGCATCGAGCAGGTTGGGGAAGGCAACAAAAGCTGTGCCTGCAGAATGACATTTCTGTGGCCTAATGACTTTCAAACCCATCTGCAAGAATGAGGAATGTGTTTCCAAGATTCAAGCAATTGGCTCCCTCCTAGCATTCAGCAGGATGTCAAATCCTCTTGCTGTGTGCATGTAGCTGCTGGCACCAGGGAAAATGGTCAAGTGCAAGACCCCTACCATATCTGTGCTCTCTTGTTCTACAATTTGGTAACTGTACTTTTGAAAAAGGAAGTTTTAAAGACCATTGGAAAATGTTAAGTGAAGAAAGCAGAATGCCAAATTGTATATTCTGTGGGATTGCAGGAAAAGCACAGCATGCACAGATGACTGTTGCGCTTGCTTGGGCTGAGCATGAGGATAAGATCCGGCGTGGTCCTCTGCCATCTTTCAGTATATGGTACTAGTTACCCAGGGCCGCGGCAAGTGAGAAGCACATGGATATAGCCACAAGTCCTGGCCTGCTTCTAGCTTGTTTTATGCAACCCTGAACAACCACTTCCTACTTGGAGCCTCAGTCTCTTCATCTGTACAATGTCCTAGTCCCAGACATCTCAGAGGGTGAGAGAGGTCACATGGATGCCCTTACCTGTGTGAGCACCTGCAGGGGTGCAATCTGAGGCATGCAAGAGTGTTAATAAACCATAGCCTTGGAGGTCTGTGTGGGGGTTACCATGAAAATGCATGATGTTTCTTCATGATCAGAAAGCATTACAAATCACATCATAGAGGAAGAAATTATGACTGAGATGGATGCAGGACTGATCACACAGGCTACTCTTTAGTTAGCCTAAGGAGGAAGGAGGCCAGATGGCCACCAGATTCTTATGAGGTGGTGCATCTGCCCTTCCAGAGGGAAGCACGGGGTGCTATGGGAGCATTCATTGGGCCTTTACTGACCTGGGGAAGTCACAAGGGCTTCCAGGAGGAAGGAGCATCTTATCTGAGATGGAAGGAAGATGTGGAACCAACCCTGTGGAGCATGAGGGATGTGCTTCAAGTAGAGAGAAGAGCTGGCGTTTACAAAGAGTATGGCTAGAATGTGGTGTGCAGGAAGTCGGTGAGGAGAGGGGAGGCCAGGCAGGAGAGGGGCCTCCTGTGTCAGCTGAATAGAACTGTGTCAGTTCTATTCATAGTGAGCCCAGGATGTATCAGGCAAAAGCCTACAGCCAGATGCCAGATAAGGTTTCATGGGCAGAGGCTCAAGAAGCACCTTTTTTTTTTTTGAGACAGGGTCTTCCCATGTAGCCCAGGCTAGCTTCAAACTTGCAGTCCTCCTGCCTCAGCCTCCAATGTGCTTGGATTACAAATGTGTGCCATGGTGCCTGGCTTGAGAGAGTACCTCTTCTGGATGGACTTTTGGGGGTGTAGCTGGTACTTATGTTTAGGCACATAGAGAAATCTTGATGGGAGGTGATTGCTTCCATCCTAGCCTCATAGGGAGGGCCAGAGAGAACTGTGACCTGTTGGATCCTGCCCACAGGGCTGCCCTGGAAGGTCTCCTGGGGGAGGAGACAACGAGGGGCTGGCCTGAGGTGGTTGCTATGGCAGCAGGACCTGAGCAATCTCACTTTCTGACAGTAGTCACCTCCATTTTGGGGCCCTGCCCTGGTTGGCTATCATGTAGGGGAGGCTGTCCCAGCTAGTTCTCTGGAGAAACTGAGGTCAGGAGGCCTATTCCCTAGGACATGGTTGTGTGTGACACTAGGATTCCAGAGCCCTGCCAGCCTGAGCCTTGAGAAGGAATTAGACTGGAGGTCATTAAATCCAGAGCCAGCTGTGCTCTGCTACAGACGTGTCTTAGTAGTAGAGTGCATGCTTAGTGTGTGTAAAGCCCTGGGTTAAATCCCTAGCCTCCCCCTGCCAGAGAATTTAGATCATACTCAAGGAGCCCAGCCCCTCACCCCTCCCCAGTAACTGCTAAAGAGTAGCCTCTACACTCCAGACATAGAAAACACAGACAGGGACACTAACTCAGCTTCTAGTGCTGGCCCAGGTGAACATCTGCCATCACTTCCTGGAGTGGTGCCATGACGTGGCCATAGATATGAGACATCTCAGGCTCTGGTTAGCCTCACTTCTTATACAATGTGATCAGAAATATGCCCTACACCCTGCTGTTCCCTCATGTACCGTGGCACCCTGCCTTCTCAACCAGCTGCTTTCCTGCCTCATCTCCACTCTGGTCACCCCTGGATGCAATGATTCTCCTTCCAAACAACACCCAGAGCACCCACAGTTCCCTGACTCATCTGTTGCCACGTAGGTCTCACTGCTCTCTGCCTTCTGAATGCCCTTTTCTCCTGAATTATTCTGGTCTTTCCTGTAGCGGCTGGAATGTCCTGTAAACATGAAAATCTGATTGTCCCTTTTCTCTCTGCTTAAAAAACCCATCAGTAGCCTCTCCTTTTGTACAGAGGGAAAAACTCTCAGTTTCTGCCACCATCTGCTGGACCCTGTGTGCCCTGTGTTTTGCCCACTTGGGTTGCTCTGCCCTTCACCCAGGGTTCTGGCCACACCAGTTACCAGTTCTCCCAGCCTGTGCCACCACAGGCCTTGCCCAGTCCCTCCTGGCTCCCTGCCTCCCCTAAGTTGCCCTTCCTTGGGAGAAGTCTACTTCCTCCCGAGTGGAGATCAAGGTGCATTATTTTCATCTGCTCCTCTTATGGCCTGAATCCAGTTCTGTTCTCCCTTGGCAGTTATCCTAGCTGTGAGATGTTTGTGAGCTGTTCAATATCTTTCTTTTCCACTAGAATCTCAGGAGCTATTTTGTTCTCTAGCCATTTCAGCAGTGAACAAAGTTCTTGACACATAGTGGGCCCTGGGTAAATATCTGTTGACTAAATCTGGTAAGTGAATGAGAGTCACCTAGTTTTTCTAAGCATTTGTTTCTACATCTGTACAATGGAAATAATAACTCCCCAGCAACCTTGGGAGTCTGTGTGAGGACCGCATGCTTACAACTTGGAAACACAGTGCAGAAGCATAAAGGTACTATTTTTGCTACTCATTGTGATCAGGTCGCACCCTTTCCTTTTCTCCTATTGAAGGAAGAAATACTTCTTTGAAAAAAAGAACAGGGGAAAAGCACAGAATGCTTTTACTGTCTGTGTTTAGACCCAGAACATCACCAGGAGAGATGTCATATTTGATCAAGGGCAAATATTTAAAAAATGTCATATTCGCTCAAGGGCATCCACTCATCCATACCATTCATTCATCCAACCCATCCATTTCCCCACCCATTCATTATCTATCCATCTATCCTATCTTTCCATCTAGCTATTATCCATCCACCCACCACCCATTTATTACCCATCTATCTCTCCATTCCATCTACCCACATGTCAACACATCTGTCCATTTTCCTATTTCTCCAACCATCCATCCATAATCCATTTATTTCTTCATTCTTCCAAAAGATGTTTATTGAGCTTTTTCTGTGCTAGATGCTGATCAAGACATTGGCAATATAGAAGTGAGTAAAACAGACAAGGAATAGATAGTGTCCTTACCCTCACAGAGCTTACATTTTAGTTGGAGATACAGATAGCAAGCAAGCAAGTAAAGAAGTTAGGAAGTAATATATGCTTTGAAGAGAAATGGAACTGGCTAAAGATAAAGGCAAGTGATGGCAGCAGTTTTTAGACTGTAGTTGGAGTACATGTGTGAGTAGTGACTTGAGTGAGCCCAGGGGCTTTCTGAGCATTGGAGTTTGAGGGAGAGCAGGTGCTTAGACCCTGAAGTGAAGATGCTTGATGCATGTGAGGAACAGTCAGGAGGCCAGTATGGCTAGAGTAGAGTCAGGGCAGTGACATGGAGTTGATTCTGGGTATGATGGGAAACCACAGGAGAGTTTTCAGCGCAGAGAGATGTAACCTGACTTCTGACTCTGGGGGGAGATAAGGGTGGCTGAGGGAAGACACAAGGGTAGCTTAGGTAGGATGGTAGCAGCAAAGGTGATGAGGTAGTGGGACTTGGGATGTACTTGAAGAAGAGCTGACAGGTGAGGGAGAAAGGGCACAAAGGAGGACTGCAGTGCTTTGGGCAGCCAAGAGTACAGGCTTATGAGGTGTGGGCTGGATCTTAGGGGACCTTGCAGGTGGAGGTAGAATTTTGGGATTAGTAATTAATCCCATAATTGTCAAAGCAGTCTGCCTGGGTCTGATTCCTGTTCTACCTCTCTCAGCATGAAATGGGACAGACAGATAATCTCTCTGCTTCAGTTGTTCATTGGAGCTCATGATACCTACTTCATTGGGTTCTGTTAAGGACTGACTTAATTCTTATAAGTTGCTTAAAAGCTTTCCTTGCACATAGTAACTATTAAATATGTTATTATTGTTACCTGGAGGTGTGAGATTTTGTCTAAGAATAATGCCCAGGATTGTGATGCTTTTGGAAAGGAGACTTGACTACTCCCTAGACTGCTACACTCCCCACTGCTCAACAGGCTCCATCATGGGCTGGGGGACCCTGTGGTTACTACATGGGTCCTCTCCAAGGGAAGACCCAGGGAATAGCCACCCTCTGCAGTGGCCCCAGGGCCTGTTCATGGATTTTAGATGGATGCCCCGCAAGGTCAGCCCTGCCTGGGTTCTAGAGGAGATGCTGGGCAATTGGAGATAGCCTTTTATCGCGGGCCCCAAGACCAAGGATGTGCCCAGACAGCCCCATAGATTGGCCACCAAGTGACCACAGTACCCCCAGGGAACCCACTCACGTCCAGGTCTGCCCCCTGTCTTAGGGAGGCCCTCCTTGGTTCTCTACAGTGATAACCATTGAGCAAAGGCTGAACCAAGCTGAAAGAATAAATGGTTCATTTCCAAACTTTGATACAGAGAAAGGCCATCACTTAGAGGCTGCGACTCCATCATCAGTCTAGCCCTAAATGTTCTGCTAGGCAAGTTCCTTTCTCTCCAAAGAGGTGTCCCAATAACCTCCAGAGCCCCCTCTTCCCACTCTCCATCATTCCTCACCTTCCTCTGTGATGTCTTGCTCTTAATCCTTTTTATGCTAAGAAAACCCTCTTTTGCCCTTTTACATCTTCTGTTGGCATTTAAAACTCCTTCCCTTTGTTCTGACCTTATTGAATAGAGAGAATAATTTCTCAAATTCTCTGTATAATGAATGTTCATGTACTTACAGATTTTGATTGAGTTTCTCCTCAACCTTTACTTTGAGAGAACTTGCATCTGTTGGCATGGAAAACTCTTAGGAAGCACTTAGGATGGTGTAAGATGAAAACGCAGCTTTTACTCTTACTATGTAAGCAAATGTGAGCTCCTTGTCACCCAGCCATCAGCCAGGGTACCCTGCCCTTAGGAATTCAAATAAACTTGGCTAAAACTTCTCTGCCAAGTGTGCTAGAAACCCTGCGGTCTTCCTGGGCTTTTTACAAGTTTTCATGAAGCTAGTGTGGATGAAGGGAGTAGTGTGGAAGGGGTCATTTCCTCAATGCATTCCTAGTTGCATATTCTTGAGCCTGTAGTGGATGAGAACAGTTTGCAGATCACTACTGGCCTTCTTGTTACCTGTGATGCAGCAGCTCACACCCAGAACAAATACTTCTGTCCTTTCACTCTCCTAAATATTCCTTTTAGAATGGATGTGAGGAAGCTGTTTATCGAAGTAATAAGATAGTAGAATATGTGTTCAGCAGGTGTGAGGGAGTAGGTGAAGAGGTGGGGTGAAGTGTTGCTCTCCATTTCTGCAAAGCAAAAGCTGAAAATGGGAAATTAGATATGGCTCCCAGTAATGAAGCCATAGATCTGTCAGACTAACCCTCTCACAGCTAATAACCATAAACTGAGCAACAAGAATAACACCTTGGAGAGCAACAAAATGCAGGCAGAAATTAGACAGAAGTTGACCCGTAGAAGAAGGAAATGCCACTGGGTGAATTTCCTACTTTTATGTTTTTCTTCCTGAGGATAGGTTCAGCCTTTGCCAAGCAGGGCATCTAAAAGTTGGGTAGAAAAACTGCAGTGTTACTGGCTTGAAGAACCAGAGGACAGAGCTTGGGATAACCATAACAGCTAGAAAGTGAGGATGGAAATTTTAGAAAGGAGAAAGAGAGGTAGAGCCATGAATTCTGTATATAAACTCTACCCAAATCTCTGGATGGCTCCAAAAACCCATGCATGGGGCAGATTCTGTGCAGCTCAACCAAGGCTAAGTGATCTGAATAGAAATTTCTGCTACTGTACACAAGGGGAATGGAATTTGAAATTTGAGTAAAGCTACCTATCTCTTTTCCTTTTAAAATCAATATTCTCCAAAGGAACACAACAAAATCCAGAGTTAAAGCAGTATACATTTTGTGATGCCTAGCATTCTGGACATTACATACCCTAAATTACTAGACAAAGTGAGAAACAGAAAGGCAGTCTTTTCCTCGTGATGATCTAGCCATCATAGATATGATCAAGGACACAAAGGAAAATATCATTGCAAATGAATAAAAATATTGGAAATCTCAGTAGAGAAATAAAAATAAGAAAAACAAGTAGAAATTCTAGAACTGAAAAATACAGTATCTGAAATTAAGAATTCATCACTTGGTCTCATAGCGATGGAGATGACAGAATAAAGAGCCTGTGAACTTGGAGATTCATCAGTAGAAACTATTCAGTCTGAAAACAGAAAAAGAATAGGGAAAAAATAACATACCCAGGCACTAGGGATTTGTAGACAGTATCTCAGGATCAATCATGTAAATAGGTGTAGTTCCAGAAGAAGAGGAAAGAGAATGGGAAAAATATTTCAACTATGTAAATAAAACAAATATCAGAAAATTCCTCAAATTTGGTAAAATATATACATAGATTCAAAAGAAGAAACCCCAAACAGGACAAATACAAAGAAAACCACACCTAGGCATGTCATAGTCAAACTTCTGGAAATCAAAATAAAGAGAAACTCTTGGAATCAGCCAGAGAAAGTGAATATCACATGGAGAAGAAGAATAATATGAAAGCCACTGACTTCTCATCAGAAACAGTGGCGTCCAGAGGGAATGGTACTGATAGAAAACTAAAACCATGTCAACCTGTGATTCTGTGTCCCTCAAGACTGAAGGTGAAATAAAGACATTTTGGATAAATGAAAACTAAGTGAGAATTCATCACCAGTAGGTGTGCTTTACAGATATGCTAAAGGAACTTCTTCAGAGTGACAGAAGATGATACCACATAGGAACTTAGATCTTCAGCAAGGAATGAGGACACTGGAGATGATAAATATGTGGAGAAATATAAAAGACTTTTTCATCTTAAAGATAACAAAATACTATTTAAATAAAAATATACTGTTTGTGGGACATACATAAATGTAATATATATAATAACTATAGAGTAAAGGGTGGGGGTTGGTAGTTTCAAGCCCTTTTTATGTGAATCAGTATAATATTAACTATAAGAAGACTGTAGACTATCAAGGATATATATTATAATCCCTGGAACAACCACTAAATAATGTAAAGAGATATACCTAAAAAGCTAGTAGATTAACAAAATGGAATTATGAAAATATTCAGTTATTCAGAAAAAGGCAGTAAAGGAAGAAGAGAGGAATAAAAATAAAGTAAAAGCAAAACGATAGATGTAAATCTGATCATATCAGTAATTACATTAAAAGTAAATGGACTAAATGCTACAATGAAAGGAGATTGTCAGAATGGATTCAAAAGCATTACTACACTGTTCTGCGGAGAAGTGGTGCAACTTCAGTAAGAAAGAAACAAATAGCCTAAAAATAAATAGGTGGAATAAAGAGGTAGTATCTGAATAGTAAGCACAAGAAGATGGGAATTATTTTAATACTAACTAATAAAGTAGACTTTGAGATGAAGGGTATTACCAGAGATAAGACAGGCAATTTAATAGTTCATAATTCACTGGGAAGACAGCAGTCAAATGTGTGTATGCACCTAATAGCAGAGCATACAAACACATTAAAAATTTTCACAGAATTAGAGGGAGAGTAAATCTACAATCATACTTTAAGATATTAACACCCTTCTCTAAGCAATTGTTAGGAAAAATTAGAAAAATCAGTAAAAATAGAAGATCAGAATGATGCAAGCTACCTCAATTGACACTTACAGAACACTATATATAACAAGTGCAGAACACATATGGTTATCATATGCTTGAAATAGTGCTTCACTGAGATAGTCCATAAAGCAAATTTCAGTATTTTAAAAAAAGATTTAAATAATATGCAGCCTAATTTCTGACCACAATGGAGTTAAATTAGTAATAAATAATAAGATATTTATTCTCCCTTTAATTCCATGAAAAATTTTTCTTGATGTTTGGATGTTGTGCTATTAATTGCGGATAAAATAAAACAAAGTTTTGTCTGGCATAAAGATTATAAGGCATGTAAAGAAGTAGAAAAATGTCAGGTGCCGGTGGCTCACACCTATAATCATAGCTACTCAGGAGGCATAAATCAGGAGGGTGGCAGTTTGAAGCCAGCCTGGGCAAATAGTTTGCAAGATACTATCTCAAAAAAGTCCATCACAAAAAAGGGCTGGTAGAGTGGCTTGAGGTGTAGGCACTGGTACTGCAAAAAAAAAAAAAAAAAAAAGAAAGAAAGAAAAAAAGCTGAACCATGATGAGAAGAAAAGCTGATCAGTAGGTACAAATTCAGAAATGGTGCAGAGATACAATTGGTGGGCATGAATGTTAAACCAGCTATTATAAATATACTCTGTATGTGCAACACGATAGAGAAAAGGCATCTGCACATTAAAGAGAGACATGGAAGATACAAAAAGATCAACTTGAACTTCTAGAGATGGAAAGAAGTCTTTAGTGAAAAATATACTGCATAAGATTAATAGCATATTAGAAACTATAAAAGAAAATGTCTGTGAACTTGAACACATAGTTGTAGAAACTATCCAAAATGAAGTGCAAAGAACCAAAAGCTTGAATTGAATATCAGTGAGCTGTGGGACAACTTCAGGTTCACCTAATATACATGGAATGGGAGTCCTCAGAGCAGAAAAAATAGTGAAAAATGGCTGAAAGTTTTCTATTGGACGAAAATCATAACCCCACAAATCCAGGAACCTCAATGAGTCCCTGGCACAAGAAACATGAAGGAAAAAAACACACAAAAGTATATGATGATGAAATTTCCTATAGCCAGCGATAAAGGAGAAAAGTCTTAACAGTAGGAGGAACAAGACGCATTACATACAGAGGAATAAAGATAAGAATGATGCCAAACTTCTTGTTGGAAATAATGCCAGAAGGCAGAGGAACTCAGTTTTAAAGTACTCAGAACAAAAACCAAAACCAAAACCACTGTCAGCCTAAAATTTAACACTGAGTGAATTATCCTTTAAAAAAGGAAGGCAGAATACTTTTTTCTGACATTTAAAAGCTGAAGTGATTCATCACCAGCAAACTTGCATTACAAGAAATGTTAATAAACAGTCCTCGAGGCAGAAGGAAAATGATACCAGATAGAAATCTACATCTGCACAGAGGAGTGATGAGCATGAAATGGTAAACGTGGGGAAATGCAAAGTACCTTTTGTTCTTATTTAAAAATCACTTTCCATGATGATTGACTACTGAAAATGAAAGCATAATGCATTATGCAGTTTGTGACACGTGGAGATGTAAAGTACATGATAAAAGCACAAAAGCTGAGATGGGGGGAGTGGAGTATATTGTTTTATGGTTCTTACTTTATAAGGAAGTGGTGATATTACTTGAAAGTTGACTGTGATAAGTTGAAGATGTAAGCTGTAAACCTTAAAGCAACTAGTAATAAGACAAACAAAAAAGATTTATGGTTATAAGTCTAACAATGGGAAGTAAAATGAAATAACAAAAGAGCCAAAAGAAGACCAAAAAAAAAAAAAAAAAAAGAAGGAAGAAATAATAGCTGGGATAAATAGAAAACAAATGGTAAGATTTAAACCCCAGACTTAGCAATAATAGGTGAAAAGGTCTCACACCCTGTTTAAAAGGCAGATTGCTAGGTTACATAAAAGGGCAGTATTGCAATTATACAGTGCTTAAAAGAAATTCACTTTACAGACACAAAAGTTAAAGTGTAAAAATATAGTAATACAAGAAATCTGGAGGGGCTATATAAATATCAGACAAAGCAGATTTCAGTGCAAAAATATTATAGAATAAAGAGAGTTATAAAAACAAAGGCATCAGTTCATCAAAGGCTATACCTATAGGTGCATAACATTAGGTACACAAGCATAAGGTGCATAAATATTTATACACATATGTAATAAGACAGCTTCAAAATACATGAAGCAAAACTATCAGAGTAGAGTAGAGAAATAATAAAATCCGTAAGTCTAGTTGGAGATTTCAACTTTTTGTCAATAATTGATAGATCACATAAAGAAGACTTGGTTATACAAGACTGGGACAACACTGTCACCAGCGTGGCCTAATTGACATCTGTGGAACACACTATTTCACAGCAGCA
Organism: Castor canadensis; assembly: GCF_047511655.1. Classification (NCBI taxonomy): domain Eukaryota; kingdom Metazoa; phylum Chordata; class Mammalia; order Rodentia; family Castoridae; genus Castor; species Castor canadensis. Next base: position 9,864,914 of record NC_133388.1, on the reverse strand, counting down.
GGATGCTGCAAGTGCACACAGAATATCTACCAAGATAGACCATCGTCTAGGCCATAAAACAAGTCTAACAGTAAATTCAGTAAATTCAAAAGGATTGAAACCATTTAAGGTATATTCTCCATGGGGTGGTGGCTAGGGATGTAGCAGTAGAATGCCTGCATAGCAAGTGCAAGGCCCTGAGTTCAAACCCCAGTACTACAAAAAAAAAAAAAAAAAGAGGTATATTCCCTAATTTCAATGGAATTAAGTTAAAAATCAATAATGAAGATCCCTAGAAAGTTCCTCAATATCTGGAAACTGAACAACAAACTTCTAAATAGTGCAAAGGTCGTGCTAGGGCTGTAGCTGAATGGTAGAGTGCTTGCCTAGTATTCATGAGGTCCTGGGTTCCTTTCCCAGTATGGCCAAACCCTTCCCCCACAAATCCTAAACAGCCCCTGGGTCAAAGAAAAAACAGATAGGGCTGCATAAAATTGTTTTGGCTGTGGCCAGAATAGTTGTCAGTTACTAATTTATAGCACCAAATGCTTATGTTAGTAGGGAAGAAATTTTCAAGTCAATGATCACAGCTTCTACCTAAAACATCAGAAAAAGTAGAGCAAATTCAGCCCAAATAAGCAAAAGAAAGGGAAAAAAGGATAAGAGCAGAAATAATTGAGATAGAAAACAGAAAAACAGTAGGGAAAAATCAGTCACGCTGATCTGAAGCTTAAGATCCTCCTGCCTCAGACTCCCAAGTGCTGAGATTACAGACATGCGCCATCACACCTGGCTCAAAAGCTGGTAATTTGAGACAAATGCAGTTATGAACCTTTAGCCAGAATTAGGACTAGAAGAGAAAAGATTCAAATTTCCAATATTAGCAATGATAAAAGTGACTTAATTATAGATCCTACATATATTAAAAGGATACTAAGGTAATGTATGATCAACTTTATGCCAGTGTGCCCTACAATTTAGATAATATAATAAATTCCCTGAAAGATCCAAATAATAAAAACTCACTCAAGAAGAAACAGATAATCTGGAAAGCTTCACATCTATTAAATTATCCCATGAAGACATTCTAGGCCCAATGGCTTCACTAATGAATTCTATGAAACATTTAAGAATAATACCAGTTTGTTATGGGTTGAATTATTCCTAACCCTTTGGCCCCCAAAATTTGAATTTCCAAGTCTCCCAGAACTTTAGAATGCAGCTTTATTTGGAGATGGAGTCAATACAGAAATAATCATATCAAAATAAGGTCATAGGGTGGGCCCTAATTCTGTATGACTGGTGTTCGCATAAGAAAGGTGATCTGGAGAGAGATGCACATAGGAGAATGCCATGTGGTCAAAGAGAGGTGTCTGGAGTAAGTCCTTCTTCCATTGCCCTCAGAGCTATGGAAGCCCTTAGAGGGGACAAATCCTACCGTACCTTGATTTCAGCTTTCCAGTTTCCAGAAATGTGAGACACTAAATGTCTGTTGTTCAAATCATCTAGTTTGGATGGTGTGTTACAGCAATCTTAGGAAACTAGTACATAAATTCTACACTAATTTCTGGAATATCAGAAGAGGAAGGATATTTTTCATCTCTCATTCTCTGAGGTATTTGTTACCCTGATACCAAGCCAAGGAAAGATATTATAAGAGAAAGAAGCATCAGACCAATATCTCTCATAGAAATAGATGCAACTTTTTTTTTTTTTTGCAGTACTGTGGCTTGAACTCAGGGCCTTGCGCTTGCTAGACAGGTGCTCTACCACTTGAGCCACTCTGTCAGCCCCAGGTGCAACATTTTAAAATGAAACTTTATTAAATCAATCCAACTATATATATGTATTGTATTAAGATCAAGTAGGATTTGTCCCAGGAAACCAACCTTATGTTAACATTTGAAGATCAATCGGTGTAATTCCACATTAATGACTGAACTATAATATTAATGATTAACTGTAAAAGAGAAAATGTAGCAATTTCAGTAGACAGATTTCAACAATATCCAACATTCATTCCTGATTTAAAAACTTTCAGCAAATGAGAAATAGAAAAATTCTTCTGTAAACTGATACAGGGCATCTATAGGAACATTAGCTCTAGCATCATACTTAACTGTGTAAAAGACTGACTGGGAGCTGGGGGTGTAGCCCTGTGTTAGGGGTGCTTGCCTACCTTGTGTGAAGTACTGAATTCCATTCCCCAACACCCCCCCCCAAAAAAAAAAGACTAGCTGCCTTGCAAGTCAAGGCAAAGGTGTCTAAGCTCCTTGTATCTATTTAACATTATACTGGAGATTATAGCCAATGCAATAAAGCAGGAAGATATAACTGAAATGGAGGAAGTAAAATTTTTCATTTCCAGATGACATGATCATCTATGTAGAAAATTCTGTGGAATCTACAAAGTAACTTCTAGAACTAAAAAAGCAAGTTAAGGTTGTAGAATTCAAGGTCAGTATACAAAAATTAATTGTATTTCCATGTGTTAGAAATGAGCAGTCTGAAGCTTAAAAACCCATTTATGATATTATCAAAATATGAAATCATTAGGGATACATTTGATAAAAGATATGCAAGGTCTTTTTTCTTATTTTTTTTTGGTATTCTTTTCAATTTTTTTCTTTCATATTTTTTTTTCTTTCTGTTTTGTAAGGTCTTTTTATTTCAAAGCTGCACACAATTGCTTAGAGACATTAAAGAAGACCTAAATAAATAGATATGTCTGGTTTGTGGACTGAATACTCAGTGGTTTTAAGGCGTTTCCTCAGATTGGTCTGTGGATTCAAGGTAGTTCTGACCCTTGAGCACACATCTGCAAAGGATTCCCCAGGTTTTTGCAGGTAGATAGACTGATCCTGTCGCATTGGTGAAGGGTTGGCACTTGCTGTACAGGCTTGTGCTGAGCCGTGTGAGTTTGGGAGTGATCTCTAGAATCATTTTCTGGAGTAACAGGAAGTATGGAGGAGGTCAGGAACCAGGGGTAAATGTAGAGGGTCCCTGAGGCAGGAGCTAGCAGGGTAGAGCCACATGGAAGGCCAAAGCTTCCTCAGAAGTTTGACAGCCATTACCTCCAAGTGGTGGAGTTATGGATAGTCTTGTTTTCTTCTTTGGATTTTTCTGTTTTTGACAAATATTTTTTGAAGAGCACACTTCCTTACTTCTATGGTAACTAGAGAAACAACAATTCGCTAGTTAATTCCTATGGGATTTTGCTTTTTTGCACCTCTGTATAGTTTAAATATTTTACATGGAGATTGTATTTCTTGTATAATCAAAAACCAAAGGCAGACAGGCAGGTAGGCAGGCAGTCAGGCAAGCAGACGGGAAGAATATGACTTGTGGCTGAAGCAACAGGCCCTGTTCCAATCTTAGGACACCTCCAGGGCCATGACAGGGCCATGTCTCTGTGAGCAGGATGTGGAAACCATACACACAGGGCACACACCAGTGATTGCACCACATTTTACTGGTCATGTTCTTTTCAAATCTGTTACTTCAGTTGAATACATAGAACGACTCTGGTTAATACATCGAGTCATCTCAGAACATTTGACAGAGACTCAACTCCTTAATTCTATGAAGACAGTTTGGGATCTCTAATTACTTCATTGAAAAAAGGCAGACACTTCAGGCTGCCGCAGTGTTTGGGAATTAATCTTTAAAGCCTGACAGTGAACATTAAATTCAATTAGGGAAAGCTATTGGCAAAGATTCCTCTTTCCTTCGCCCTGGGTACTTTGAGCAGTGGCTGACTGGTTTGCATTGATTATGATTTCTCTTGCAGTCTAGATGTCAGCCAGGAAAGCCACGTATGCATTCTCACCTGCAAGGGGCTATCACGTGTACAGGTTGCCACATTTCTTTATGCCTGGCCCATTCAGGAAGCTCCTGCTTAAGAGCTCAAATGTGCCTAGTTGCTGCTTTTGGCCTTGGCAACATAGAGTTCAAGTTTTTTCCTTTTTGTCATTTCTACCATGAATCCCCCATCTCCTCCTGGCCTCTTCCTCCTCCCTTCTGTCCTCTTCTCTCTGTTCTTCCCTTCCTTCTCATCTCCTTCTTTGTTCCTTCTTCACTCTACCTGCTGCTGTGTCCTGCTTCCATCCCTTCCTCTTTCTCACCCTCTTTTCTCTTCATTCTCTCCCTCCTCATTAATTTAACAACTTTCTTTCAAATTATGAAATATTTATATGTGTATGTTGTATTCAAAAGTTCAGCAAGTAACATTACAGACCCCTGTATCCACTGGCATTGTTAAATCCAGGGGTCTGTTCCTAATTGTTATAGGCCCACCAGCCGTGTTGGATACATTGGCTAGTCTCTTCTGAAGACGCTCCCTCCTCTTGACTTGCAGGGTACCCTCCCTGACTTTTCTCCTACCTCACTGGAATCTTCTTCTTAGACTCCTTTTCTACTTTCTCCTTCTCCTCCCCTACTCCTAGTCTGTGAACATGGGGCCCCAGGGCTGAGGCTGTGGCCTCCTTTCTGTATTAGTTCTGATGGAGATCTCAGCCAGCTCCTGGCCAAGACACTATCTTTATGACCATGCTACCGTGTACTTGATGGCCTGCTTCTGTCATTCAAAATTGAGTTCCTGGCTTCTGCCCATCCAGCTTGCTCCTCCCATAGTCAACCCTTCTGTGCAACTCCTTCCCTCTTGCTGCTCAGGCCCAACACTTGAGTGTTGTCCTGATCATTTCTCTTGCCCTCATATCCCACCTTCTTCAGTCCAAGGGATTCCTATTGACTCTGTCCTCCACTGCCTCTGCTGGTCCCAGCCATCCTCCACTGCCCTGGGTTCTTGCAGTGCCTTCTCGCCTCCCTGAGTCTCACTGTGTTTCCCAACCTAACTCTCCTCCCCGTATGCCAGCCAAAGGTCCTGTTAGAACCCAGCCCACTCCCCATCTCCCACCTGTGGAGATCTGGATGTTCTGACTACTTGTGACTTTCCAATCTCATTTCTTACTGTCCCGACCCTGTGCACCTCTCTAGTTACAATGACCTTGCTGCTGCTTGGCAGTGCAAAATATCCTCCTGTACCTGCTTTGAAGGCTCTTCTCCTCAATTTCTACATAGCTTCCCCTGACCTCAGGTCTTCCAAGAGAGGTTTGACATGGCCACCCTAGCCACCATTTCAGCCCCTTCCCCTGACCGTATAACCTCCTGTCTTGTTTACCATTTACTTATTTGGTGGGACTAGGGTTTGAATTCAGTGCTTTGCACTTATAAAGCAGGCACTATACAACTTGAGCTATGCCTTCAGTCCCTTTTGCGCTGGTTATTTTGGAGATGGGGGTGGGTGGTCTCTTGAACTTTTTGTCCTGGCTGGCCTTGAACCGTGATCCTCCCGATCTCTGCTTCTCAAGTAGGTAGGATTATAAGAATGAGCCACCGGCACCCAGCTTCTTGTTTACCTTTTAAAACTTCAGTCTTTATCACTATCAAAACCACTGTAGATTCTGCTTGTCTGTTTACTAGAACGTCACCTCTTTGAAGGTAGTGGGTTTGATCCTAGCTGTTTTCTGTTGAACAATTGTGAAGTAGTAGGTACTTTGGAAATATTTGTTGAGTAAGTGAAAGAGCTTCCCAGATAAAAGCGTTTGGTATCTTTGCTTCTGAGCATCTTCCCTCTCCCTCCCACCTGCCTCTTGCTCTCCCTAGCAGAGGTACTGCTCATTGTTCATAGCTTCCTTCCTCCCACCCTATCCCTCTCCCTCCAGTCCCAGGAGTGATGACCATCCCTGTGAATGTTGTTTTTATAGTCTTACTATGAATGCATGAATAGATGAGATAGATTTTGTGTGTATGTTTTTAAAAATTGTGGCAAAATACAATATAAATTTTATGTCTGAAGCCATTTTTAGGCATACAGTTCAGTGGCTTTAAGCACATTTACCTTGTACAATTATCATCACCATCCACCTCCAGAACTCTCATCTTGCAAAACTGAAACTTTATCCCCTTAACAACTCTTTGCTTCCTGGGGGTAGTTTTAACTATCCAGGGTTTACCTCATGAAGTGAAGACATACAGTATTTGTCCTTTTGTGACTGGCTTATTTTAGTCTGCATAATGTCCTCAGGGCTCCTCCATATTGTAGCAGGTGTCAGGATTTCCTTCCTTTTTAAGACTGAATCCTGTTCCACCCTATGGATAAACCATATTTTGTTTTTCTGTTCATCTGTCTGTGGACACTTGGGTTGCTTTCAGCTTTTAGCTATTGTAAATAATGCTGGTATGATCATGGGTGCGATTGTGCTTATCTCTTCCAGACCCTGAATTTAGTTTTTGGGTACATATCCAGAAGTGGGATTGCTGGATCATATGGTAATTAATTCTATGTTTAAGTTTCTGAGGAATCTCCATGTTGTTTTTCTATCTTACATTGCTACCAGCAGTACACAAGAGTTCCAATTTCTCTGAATCCTTGCCAACACTTGTTATTTTCTGTTCTTTTGATAGTAGCCAACCTAGTGAGTAGGATGTGGTAGTTTGTGTTTTTAAAAATAAAATGCCATCATACTTGGCACATATAGCTTGCCTTATGTGTTCAGTGTTAATTTCTTACCGTCCAGCCATGTTAACCCTGAAAGTCTAGTGAATTCATTTTACTTTAGTTTTTCTATTAACATGATACATGTATATGGTTTTGAAGAAATAGTTGTTCTCTGCTCTCTGCTGCCCTTCCATCAATTCTCACTTCACTTTGAAGTCTTTTGGCTATTTCTACTGTTATTTCTGTACGTGTTTTTAAATGTAACTACTGCTATTTTTTTTTTTTCATTTTTCAGTTTGAGACCTAGCTATTGACCCCGGCACAGAAGAAAGAATCTGAGCGCTCTTAAACATTCTTTGGAGGCTCCTCTTGACCACTGGTTGTCTTAAGCTCATTCATTTACGTGTTCCCAGGAAGCCTATTCTCAGAACTCCTATCCTTTGCATTTTGAGAATCTTTAGGACTTGGCAGGTGGAGTTTTCTCATCTTTAATGGGAAGGTTACCCCTATGATCAGGTTTATGGAGGTGTGTGGTGTGCTTTGTTTGGGATTTTTCTCTTATTAAGAAGAAAGAAGCTTGGTTTTCCTGGTGCAGTTAAGAGGAGCTCAGAGAATCCCACTTTTCACAAATGGTGACCACTGGCTAAGGGGAGAGTACTATAAGAGGAGGGGTAGGGTAAAAAAGGAAGTAAAAGGTGAATATGGTTGAGGTACTTTTTATACAAAAGTGAATATAGAATTTTTAGACTTGTTGAAATCACTGTAAGAAGGAGTTCCTTGCATGGTTGGAAATACAGGTGCGCATGGCTCAGTCTTAAAGAAAGCCCATGAATATAGCCTGGCATTGTGCAGTGACCCCTACAGCACAGATAGCAGAATGCAGGTGGGACCCAAGCAGGACTGTGAGTGTGGCTGTGGCCACAGGTAGGAAGCAGTTATGAAGAGCACAAGTGTTCTTAACCCCAGAACAAGCAAGCCTGCACAGTTTTGCAAGGAAAGGCATAACATCTAGATGTTTTGATGGTGAAATAAATGTACTCCAGTTCCACCATGCACCCCCCCTTGCTCCATGCAAGGGTCTGAGCTGAGCCAGGGGATCAGGCCTTGTTACAATGTCTGGTGCTGTCTGTCTGCATTTCCCTTGTAGGTATGGAATGCTGTAGACTCAGGCTGCTGCTTACAGACCTACTCCCTACACAGCGAGGCTGTTCGGGCGGCACGGTGGTCTCCCTGTGGCCGGCGCGTCCTCAGTGGTGGCTTTGACTTCGCCCTGCACCTAACAGACCTCGAAACAGGTGCGTTCTGCTGTGTCATTGCTCTGAGGTGTGCTGGCAGCTCTCTCACTTGGGGTCTCTGGAGGGTCCCTGACCACAAGCTACATGTGGTTCCATGGCTAGGGAGACTGTTTCAGGACAACCTTCTTGGGTGTCTCCAGACCACTTGCTTGCTGGACGGAACTACAGCTCCTCACAGAGCTTTAGAGACAGGCCTCTGCCAGCCAGCATAGAGGACAGAGCCAAGGTTGTCTCAGCTCCACGCTGCAGGGCTGGATAAAGAGGTGGCTTTTTAATCAACTTCTGACGTGCAATCTGTACTGAAATATATTTAACTTTATCATGGTGTCCTTTAGTTGGAATCAGTTAGAATTCTTGTCAATTCCTTGATGTTGGGAAGGTATAAGGACTGGTTCCAGCCCCTGAGGGAAGTCTTCACCTGAGTGTGTATAATGGCCACATGAGAAGGCAACATGGGCTGAATAGATTCACATTGGGCAGATCCTTGGGGGCCCTTGAGCAGCTGGTGAAGGAGGGAGGGATCAGTGGATGAGCTTTCCCTTCCCTGAGTCTCCTGCCCAGCTTGGGCTCCACCTCAGTCACTTTCATGCTAGGTTCCACATATAGAGCCAGGAATAAGGGTCTGTTCATACCAGTTCCAGTGTGCTTCTCCAGAGCACACTGACCAGCCTCCTGTGTGCCTGGCCCAGCAGTGGCCTGCTGGCCCATGGTGGTAGCTCGAGGGCTGCCGCTTGCAGTATCTGGAAAGAGGAGATGATAACTCTGGGTACAATCCCCTGCATTGCCTTCCCAGCAGTTCCAGGGAGGTGCAGGGAAGAAGTGCACAAGGGGTCACAGTTTACTGTGGGCTTTGTATCCACCTCAAGTGTCCTCCTCTCCTCTGGGCCACCAAGGCAGCCTGCAGCTCCTGTGAGCCCCATGCACACTCAGGACAGGGTGATGGAACTGATGTCACTGGGCCCAGGCTGGTACCTCAGGCTTTGCATACAGCATGTTGAATTCTTAACTGTGGCTGCTGGCAGCAGTTATTTCCATAATTGGTGAGGAGACTGAGATTCAGGGAGCAAAGTTCCTGCCCAGAGCCTCCCAGCATGCATGGCTGGCAGGGCTGGAGACTTGTGTGCAACTGTGGGCTCTGTGCCCTTCCCTCATTTCCAAATGGATGGTACATCCCTCTCAGGGGGTGTTTCCCTGACCATCTGTGGTCTTTTTGACCTTCAGCCCTGTGTGGTCACCATGGCTTGAGTACTTTTGGTGCCACATCAGTTGGGCTGATGATGACAACAGCATTCTCTGGTTATTGAATACCTGCTGTGGGTCAGTCACTGTCTATAGCCTCACACACCTGACTGGGGGCACAAGCCAGATAGTAACAGAGCCAGGATGCAAAGCCTGCTGCCTGACCATTCACTGCTGCCCATGTGTTCCCAGCCTTGCATGGTATGTAAGAAAGCTGAATGAGGTCCTGTGCCCACCCTGGAGAATCTCACATGCAGTGCAGAGATAATCTCAGGGTGCCATGATGGAGCAAGACATCAGAACTATGAAAATGTTGAGTATAGGAAATCAAGAAAGATTTCCAGGAGGAAGTAAAACCTGAGCTGAGCCAGGAGCAGATAGACAGAGGATCAGGGTGAAGGAGGCATGTTGGAGGGGAAGGAAGCAGATTCTTAGATGGGACCATGAGGACCCAGCTATCACAGGAACATGGTTCCATGTGACATGTGGGAACCAGAGCTGTGTGTCATGTGGTACAAGAAGCCTAGAGGTGAGTCTGGAGAGTGTGGAAGGCCACAGCCTTCATGAGCACACATGGGTGCTACACTGCCCATACAGTATCAGAGGCCTCACACACACTTGCATCATTACTTTATAGATGAGGGTGAGTGATGCTATCCAAGCACGTCAGATGCATTAGATGACATGAGTGGATTTGGCGTGGCTCTTCATCATTACCTACTTCCTCAACCAGGATATGTTATACAAACACATGCCACTGTTGGTGTATATGAGTATGTGCAGGTGTCATGGGGGGTTCTAACATCTTTAGCCATTAGAAGGCTCCCTTGTCTGGCAGGTTAGGGTCTGCCACAGCAGGTAGCAGTAAGGGCTACTGCTTATTCTGGAGCAAGAATGAATTATGATTTGGTCTGTGCTCTGAGCAGATGTTATTGGTCCCATGTGATATATAGCCTGAGGGAGTGTTGGAGGAATAGGAGGAGGCAGGGTACTGTGGACACGTGTGGCAGAACTGTGGCTGGAGGGCTACATGCCTGGCCAGGCCAGTGAACCCCAGGGCTCTGGGTGCAGGGTGGCACCATGGGAAGGACGTGGCCCTTTCCCTGGGTGCTGCCATCCAGTAGCCAGGTGGTTGAGGAATTCTTACGCTACATTAAAAGAATGATGTCACCACTGGGCTCATCTGTTGAAGGCCTGGTTTCATTCACTCAAGTTGTTACTTACTGTGTACTCATGGTGTGTAGTACTTGATGCTGGGGCTACAGTGGAGAGCAAACTAGATGTCCTTCATCCCCAGGGAGGGCATGACTGAGGGGTTTAGACTGCAGTCTTGGGAAAGGCCTCCTTCTCCAAGAGCAGGCCTCTCCTGAGGGTGGCTGTCAGTTTCTATCTCCTTGTTAGCATGGGAGCTCCTTGAGGATGGGCCCATCCTAGTGGTCTCTGTTTCCATCACCAGCCAGAACTGGCCCTTGCTGAGCCCTCCTGCCCCAGGTGTGAAGCCCCCAGGGGCTGCTGGGGTAGAGCAACCCCTTCCCCGTGTCTTCCACCCCATCTTGGCACACTCTGCCTTCTGCCCAGATTTTGCTTCATGCTTTCTTCACCTGGGACTGGGGGTGGTGGGGGGTGGGGGTGGGGAGGTTCACACAGCCCCGGTGGCTTTAGTCCTGGTTTGACTTGTCCTTTCTCCTCACCAAGTCTGATCTCCCATTTACTTGATCTGCCTTTTTCCGCCTGTGGTGATTTGGCTTTTTCATTTCAATCTAATTAGAGCTCCCTGCCAGGAGACAGCAATGCAGGGCGTTCTCACCACAGTGCTTTGGGAATTAGTCACTCAGTGCCCATTGTCATTAATGGGAATTTGGCGCCAAGGCCATTTATCCTGGTGTCCTCAATCAATACAGTTAAAAATCTGCGGATTCTAAAATGTCAATACCCTGCCTGAAATATGGAGGGCCAGAAACATTTTATCTCGTTAATTTATAGTTCTGACGGGCTGTTGGCTTATGGAACAACCATGAATCAACACTTAATAAAATCTGCTCACAGATTAATTATTTGTGGCGCTCCTGTTTCCGTCTGTAATCTTCCTAACAAATGTCTCTGGTGCATTAGGCTGAGGTGGCCTCAGGAAACACTGGCAGATGCCACGGCGGCCCTAAGTGTCACTGGCTTTGTGAGTGACCTGTCCTGCATACCAAGTCAGTCAGTCTCCTTAAAATGCCCCAAAGCTTGTTTGAGACTAAGCAGTCCTGGTGGTGTTTTTGGCAGACTTCAGCCCCCTCAGTTGACCAGTCTGACTGTTAAGACCACTGCAATGTATGGTACTGGCACCACACTGTGTGTTTCTTGACTGCTTTTCTTGTGCATGGGTCACCAGTCCTGATGTGCACCCAGCTCATCAGGCCATCTGGGCAGCTCTGGATGGGATAGAAGGGGCATGGATGGGCTGCAAATTGGGGCTCTTTCCTTCTCCCGCCCCCACTCTGAGTTGATCAGGTGGGATGCTCCTCTGCCTTTGTTTCTTCACCATGCCAGGCTGGGGGCAGGGCTGTGCCATGTGCAGAGCTGCTTTGCAGAATTCCTGGTACACGATAAGCCCTGAGTAAAGTGCCCTTCCCTCCTCTACACTGCCCCACAAAGCCTTTGTTCCCATTGTGTTGCTCAGGGAGCCCCAGTTGTTGGGCTGTTTCACCAAACAGAGCCACTTTAGGGAATTGGTTCCAAAAGCCTTCCATGGCTGATTGGCATGGGGCTGGGGCAGAATATGAAGAAGCCTTGGGTAATCAAGGGGTCTCCCCAGGTCTCCTCTGGTGGTGGGTGCAATGTCCTCCTGGCGACAGGATGGCATGTGTCCTATATTTGGGGTGTGGATGGGCATGCAAGCCCTTTCCAAAACTCCAGGAACTCAACGCTGGGGAAGTCTGCCCTCCTCTGCCCGGGATGCCTACTGCCCACAGCTCTGTAGCTCCTGCCTCTGACTGACTCCTCCTGCTCAGGATGTCTCTGTGTTTTTGCTAGTGTCATAGAGTATGGAAACAAGTAGCCAGCTGGGACAGGACCCTAAATTACTACTCCCCTTGTTTTCCCTGAAGTGTCTTTTGGTGCCACCCTCAATTCTGCATCATAATCAGGGCTTCCCTCACAGAGAGGGAGAATGGCCAACTGTCTAAACCCTCACTATGGGTCCTGGGCTGTGTGGCCAGGTCTTGCACATCACCTGGCTCACATCAAGCAAAGGTGCTAGACCTTTGCTTATGTGATGTGTTAGTCTCCCACTAGCCTGCAAGGGCAGTGTTTTCAGCCCCATTTCATGGATGTAGAAACTGAGGCTTAGAGTACTTAGTGACATTCTTCAGGCCACTCAGCCAGTGCTGCCACTGGCTATATCCAGTTTGGGCCCATGTGACTAGTAGAGGTTTCTTGATGGACATGAGATCAGCCAAGCCTGGGTGTTCTCACTGGGCAGTGGCTTGCCATGTGCAAAAGATGACTGGGGCCTCTGGGGAGGGAGTTGTGCCAGGCTGAGCCTGATCCTTCTGATTAAGTGAGTACTGAAGGATGCTTCTTGAGCGCAGGACAGCTACACTCCAGTAGGAAAATGTAAGCCCCCAATGGTTTCAGAGTACTTGATATAGGAGGGGTGAAAAGTGTCCAAATGAAGGCCTAGGGGAGATCCTCAGGGTACCAGGGGGCTCATGGGCTATGGAGGAGGGGCAGCAAGGGAGGCTCCTTGTCTGGCTAAGACTTTGAGGTGGTGCACCTCTCACTACTGCTGCCCAGGGTCTGGTCCTCTGTTCTTAGACTTCCAGCACCGTAGTACCCCTCTGGTGGACTTTGTTAGCCATCTCTCAGGTGCCCCTAGAGACTGAGAAGGAAGCACGCAGTGTGCTTGTTGTATTGTGAGTCTTGGCTAACTGGCATGCTTTCAGAGTTCTGAATTCTTCTTGTCCATTTGCTCCTTTAGGCCCAGTGCTTGTGGCTACTAGATCTAGAAATGAGGTTCAGAGGACTACATAGCCTCCTCTGTCCAGTGGGCAGGTGTTCTACCACCATCACTCATGCAAAGGGACCTATCCTCCTCCCTACTCCTTTGGAGGTCTTTTGCAAACACCCTCACTTTCCCCTCCATCTCTAATGGAAGTTCTCTGAACACTCCTTCACACTGGCTACATTCTGGGGAAGGTCTGCTTCTTGAGACCATGCCCCCAGTCTGTATCCTTCCACCTACATTTTGACACACTTCATTTCTCTTTCCCTCTGGAGGGTGTTTCTCTACCTTGTTTCATCCCTTTCTTCCCATACAACTTTGGAGGGAAAAACTACCTTAGGTATCGATGTTCAATTAGGTGTTATTAAACCTTGTAAAAACACCAGTGGCAGCTTCTCCCTGTCACTTCAGAAAGGGAAGTCCCTGTACTTCCATAAACCTCTATCCTTGCCTAGAATGCTCTTGCCAGCCCTCTGCATAAAGAAGGTGGCACCCAGGCCACAGCATTATTTTATTTGTTGCTGTTGTCACACAGTGATAATGTTGCATATGTGTGTGGGTGTATAGCTATCATCAGTTAGTGATCAGCACTCTTTTGAGATAAGTCCACCTTTGTTGTCTTACCTTGGAGCCTAAACACGGTCTCAGCACATTTGCTGTCTAAATGGTGAGTTATGAGTTCTAGAAAACTAACTCACATGTAAGCCACTCCTTTTTTTTTTTTTTCCTTTTTCCAATTTTGAAAAACTCAGTCTTGTCCAGATAATTAAGAGTGGTGATTGAACTTGTGATAAAAGACATGATTACAACTACCACTGTTTCTCCTGAGAGCATGGTGATTGCTACCATCACCACTGTCTATTTGGCTGTTGTCTATTTGGGGCTCACTTTTAGGCACATTGTCTTTTATTCTTACTACCACTTCTGAAGGTGAGGATGCCAGGCTGTAAGAGGAATGCTGGTAGACTCAGAGCCCCCAGCTCAGGGGGTATGCAGATATAGGCCGATCTGGCTCTCAGCCTGGGCCTCTGCCCATCTTGCCAAGATGGCTCTTGTTCCTGATATATAGAGTTTGATCTGAAAGTTAGTAAGCTTCTTTTCTCGTTAACTTTGAGTCAGGATGGTTAAATTTACAGCTGGCTGAATACTTCCCAGAGGATGAGTGTAACGATATTGATTTTAGCGAAATGAGTCATATGCCTGCTGCCTGGGAACACAGGCTCAATTACCACGAGCCAACAACATAAGCTTTCCCTTGTCAACATTTTTCCTACATGTTCGTGAGCCTGTGGATGTGAACAAAGAGCTAAGGAGAAGGAAAGGTCATGGCAGATGTGGAGGTGTGGTGCAGAGAGTGGAGCTCTGAGATCAGACAAGTCCAGTCTGTGTCTCAGCAGGGCCACTCATGTGGCCCTGAACGGTCTCTCACCTCATTGAGCTTCCATTTTCCCAACTGGAGACGTGGGTTAATCTCCACCACCACCTCGGGTTGTGATATGACAGGTACGAGCTCCAAGCAGGCCTGGAGGGACAGGCTTATCTTAAGTGTCCATTTTTCCTCAGTTACTTGGCTAGAGTGTACTCCCGTAGAGGAAGGCACAAGTGTCGCCTCTCTTTCCTAGAGACAAGCATTTGGATTTCCTTTGATTTGAACTACCAGTTATGTGCCCAGAACGGGGCTGGGAGCCAGACATGCCGAGTAGAAAGGAGGCCTTTAGGGTCCTGGAGCCTGGACACATGGGAGGTCAGCTCGGGAATTTGATGCCTCTACCTGAGAGATGAAGAGGGTCTATACCAGGGGACTGATCACAGTGACACTTGTGAGGTGGTGCAAGTGGGAGCGATGGTGTTAGGAAACTCCTTGAGTTTTCAATATGTTTTTGCTTTAATGGTCATTTATTCATTTTGGTACTGGGTATTGAGCTGAGCCCTAACCCAGCCAGGTAAGTTATTTTTTATTTGTATCACTATTGGTTCAAGGCCGAAAGAAGTAATTTTTCTTAACTCCAAGAAGATCTGAACAGTTTTATACTGGTTGAGCTCATTATATCTGGATCAATAAAGCCAAGTGCCATTGGGTTAAATATTTTAAAGCTCAGTTTCCTATAAGAATGCAGTGTATAAACAGAATTCTCTATAACAGACAAACAAGCTAGATAGTCACAAGGTTAAAGGTTTTGTAACAACTAAACAGTGTGCTTGAAGAAGCCTGCCTAGGAGGGGAGATGATAAACAAACCATGGATCTGTGGAGAGGAAGAGAAGAGGAAGGCCTTCGCCTCCAGCATGGCTAATGATTTGGTGGTCAAGGTATTTCACTGATAAATATTTTCCATGTCTCTTTAGCAAATGCACAGGCCAGCCCAGGGTATCGTATTCTCCGATCCTCACGACAAAAGCTCAACAGTCATTAGTCTCTCAGGGTTCCTGCTGTTAAAACCCTGTATCCCTTGGCTTTAGCTTTTAATTTAACCAAGGATGAATTCAATAAGTTGGGGTTTAATTTTTCAAACGATAATAGCTCCCTTTTGTGGCTGACTCCACAGAGTGCTTTATGTGCCACTTAGTGTTCAGTCCTCATGACTGCATGAGACGTAGCAACAGGGGGACTAGCCCAAGGTCCCTCCACTGGAAGTGACAGAGCTAGGGTGGGACCTGGGTCTCTGTGACTCAACTAATTAGCTGTCTCTCACCTTCTGCCTCAAACATTGTGTCAGATGATGACAACTGTGGTCCTGATTCCTGTTTGAGATCCTTGTACTTAGCAGACTTTTCCCTACGTGTTTTTCATTAGGTATCTAGAAGCTTATTAAAAATTTAATTTTTTTTTTTAGTTTTGGACTCCTATAATAAAGAAAACCAGTAAAGGCCTATATATTAAAAGTAGGAAAAATACATACTATAGACTCTCTCTCTCTCTTTTTTTTTTTTTTCGGTTCTTTATTTTTTTTTTAATTTTTGTTTTATTCATATGTGCATACAATGTTTGGGTCATTTCTCCCTGCTTCCCCCCACCCCCTTCCTTACTTCCCCCCTCTCTCCCTTACCCCCCTTTACCCCTTGCTACCCGGCAGAAACTATTTTGCCCTTATCTCTAATTTTGTTGAAGAGAGAGTATAAGCAATAATAGGAAGAAACAAGGGTTTTTACTAGTTGAGATAAGGATAGCTATACAGGGACTTGACTCACATTGATTTCCTGTGCATGTGTGTTACCTTCTAAGTTAATTCTTCTCGAACTAACCTTTTCTCTAGTTCCTGGTCCCCTTCTCCTGTTGACCTCAGTTGTTTTAAAGTATCTGCTTTAGTTTCTCTATAGCCTCTCTTTTAAATGGAAAATTTTAGTCCTTAAAAGACAGATTCTCAACCTCTTTAGGGGTTGAGGAAAAATAACAGAAATAAAGTGGTTTTTTTTTTTTAATGCAGAAAACTTACCTTTTAGTAACTCAACTTTTCCTCTCCTCTTTTTTTCCCTATTGCTGACAAGGCTGTATCACTGTACTTTTTGAAAAACATAATGGATAATTCACTGCCGTTTCTGAAATCAAATATATGGCTATATGCTCTGGTCCAAGAAATAAGGAAAACATTTTCTCTAGGCAAACAAGAGTTTGTCTTTCCTTCAGATTTAAGAGTTGGCAGCAAATTCGAAGTGAGCAGGGGGTTGGCCTGCCCCAGCCCCTTGCATTTCAAGGACTTTGTGCTCTCTTTTTCCACCAAGAGATGCCATACTAGTCACTCCCTCAGCCTTTCTGTGGTCCCCTAGCCACTCGGCTGGAGTGAGTATCCTGAATGAGGACTTGTAACCGCCACAAGAGCTGCCCAAGTTAGGCATGTGGAGATCCAGGGGAGACTACCCACTGCCCCCAACTCCTAGGTGACATTTGCCAACCAGGCACATCATGGTTGGTTTCTAATCACCAACTGTAGCTTAAGAGGCAAGGAAGAGCAGAAATTGGAGAAATACCAGGATTTCCAAGTAGATCAACTCACTGGGAAGTGTTATTTTATTTACCTGAGGGTACTGTTGAGGGTAGTGTTGGCCCAGGAGGGAGGGGCACCAGCCCCAAGGCACCAAGCTGAATCTGTTCAGCTCCCTGATGCCTTTTAAAAAATTATTTGTTATCGTCACATCAAGAAGATTTCAAGATGGCGGCTAGAGGGAGGAAGCAGAAAGCATGCCTCCTAAAGTAAAATCTTGGAGAGATGCTAGCAATACACCTTACAGGAAAAACCACTGAGAAGAGGCAAAACTTTGACTCCTCCACACCTCCAGCCTGCGCAGAGCATCTCCACTTCACATTAAACGGAGAAACCAGAAGGGCCCCTGCGCCACTGAGTGCCCAGACGGCTTGGGAAGATGCAGACCACAGGTGAGCTAAGTGGTATGTGGTACTCCCACAGACAACCCTGGGCCAGATCAGCATAGCCCCCTGGACAGACCGACCCCCACCCAGGGAAAAAAGAAAAAAAACTGAATAATAAGCAATAATAACAAAAAAGACACATAGCAAAGAAGGCGGGGCACCCTAAGCACCGAGGTGGGGGGGGAGGGGAAATCACTCACAACAAGCCGGCTGGAGAAGGCAGGAGCACCGGCACATGCCCAGCAATCAGGAGTAAAAGTGGCAGTGGGAGGAAAACTCCACAGGAGAGGAGGGAAGACCCACTTCCTATGTGAACTATAAATAAACACGCAGGCCTGAGAAAGCTGGTGCAGTGTCACCTCCCCCAGTGTGTTTGGAAAGGGGAAAGCTTGTGGCAGTGGCTCACGCACAGGAGAACTCTGAGTAAACAAAGCCTGTGGGGCCAGGTGAATGTTAAGCTCACCCCAGAGATCTGCATAAATAACGCCTCCAGCTACAGCAGGCTGACATCAGCAGGCAGGCGAGCCACAGCCGCAGATAGCCATTCACAGTCCTGTCTCCAGACTCTTTTTTTTTCCTCTCTTCCTTTGATGAGACAACAACCAAACTACACCTGCATGCTGAAAAACTTACTGAAACTGTATTGCATTTGAACTTGGGACACTTTGTGGTGTTTTTTTGTTTGTTTGTTTTCTGTTGTTTTGGTTTTTTTTTTTTTTTGGTTTTTTTCCCCTTTGATGAGACAATGACAGAACTACTTCTGAGGCACCATATCCAGGATTGGAGGCTGAAAGACTAACACCAAAATTATTGAGACTGAAACTTTATTGCATTTGAACTTGGAGATTTTTTTTTCATTTATTTATTTATTATTTTTTTTTTCAATCCTCTCTCTGTCTCTCTAATGCCTGTTCAGTTTACTGTTGATTAGTACACTATCTCTACCTGTTTATATCTTTGAAACTTTTTGTTTGTTTTGTTTTTTCTACTTCTTTGTTTATTTGTTTTTCCCTTTTTCTTTAACTTCTTTGCTTTCCATCTCCTCTCATCCTTCCATTCTAAATATCACCATTGTTATTATTACAAGCTAGAAAATACTTAATTGCACACAGTACAGGGACAATAACAACACCAAGGGCAATGATGGGAAGACAGAAAAAACAGGGAAACCAGCTTCTCCACAGCAAAAACTTAGTACAGGAACCAGAGGGAAATGAAGAAAACAGATACTCAGATCCAGACTCCAACAAAATGAAGATAAACTATGCCAAAGAACCCAATGAAGCCCACAAGAATAATCTAAAAGAAGAAATACTACAGGTAATCAATGAGAATTTTATAGAGATGATACTGAATATGGTTAACCAAAATGTACAGGAGACACTCAAGAAATTCCAAGACAACAAAAATAGAGAATTTGAAAAAGCAAAAGAAGAAATAAAAGAAACCATAGAAGCACGGTATAAACACCAAAGTGAAACAAAGAACACGATTAACAAAGAAATAAATGAACTCAGGGCAAAATAGACAACATTAAAGAGGAAAACACCCAGGATACGGAAAACCTCAGAAAAAAGAATGAAACAGAATTGCAAAACATAATGAAGACCAATCCAGCAGAATAGAACAAACAGAAGACAGAATCTCAGAACTTGAAGATGAAATGGTAATTAAAGGAAAAGCCGAAGAACTACTAGTTAAACAGCTCAAGACCTGTGAAAAGAAAATGCAAGAACTCACTGACTCCATCAAAAGACCAAACCTGAGAATCATGGGTATTGAAGAAGGAGAAGAGGTGCAAGCAAAGGGAATGCATAATATATTCAACAAAATAATAACAGAAAATTTCCCAAATCTAGAGAAATCTATTCCCATACAGATACAAGATGCCTCCAGAACACCAAACAGACCAGATCAAAATAGATCAACCCCACGGCATATTATCATTAAAACAACAAATACAGAGACCTGAGAAAGAATACTGAAGAATACTGAAGGCTGTAAGAGAGAAAAAACAAATAACATACGAAGGTAAACCAATCAAAACCACAGCAGACTTCTCAACAGAAACATTAAAAGCAAGAAGAGCTTGGGATGAGTTCTTCCGGGCACTGAATGAAAATAACTTCAACCCCAGGATACTCTACCTAGCAAAACTATCATTCAAAATAGATGGAGCAATAAAAGTCTTCCATGATAAGCAGAAACTAAAACAATATGTGACCACAAAGCCACCACTACAAAAGATTCTTCAAGGGATTGTACACACAGAAAGTGAAACCCAACATAACCATGAAAGGGCAGGCAGCACCAAACTACAGGAAAAGAAAAAGCAAGAAAGTAGAGAGTAACCTCAACTTAAGTACACACAATCAAACCTTCAAACAACTAAGACAACTAAATGACAGGAATCACCACATACCTATCAGTACTAACACTTAACGTTAATGGACTTAATTCCCCCATTAAAAGGCACTGTTTGACGAAATGGATTAAAAAGGAAGATCCAACAATTTGTTGCTTACAGGAGACCCATCTCACCGACAGAAATAAGCGTAGGCTTAGGATGAAAGGCTGGAAGAAGATTTACCAAGCCAATGGCCCCCGAAAACAGGCAGGAGTAGCAATACTTATCTCTGACAAAGTAGACTTCAAACCTACATTGATCAAATGAGATAAAGAAGGACATTACTAATAAAAGGGGAAATAGACCAAAAGGAAATAAAATTATCAACTTATATGCACCCAATGTCAATGTACCCAATTTCATCAGCATACCCTGAAGGACCTAAAAGCATATGTTAACTCCAACACAGTGGCCATGGGAGACTTTAACATCCCATTATCATCAATAGATACATCATCCAAACACAAAATCATTAAAGAAATCCTAGATCTAAAATATGCAATAGATCAAATGGACCTACTTGATGTCTACAGGAGCATTTGATCCAACTTCTACACAGTATACATTCTTCTCAGCAGCCCATGGAACCTTCTCCAAAGTAGATCATATCCTAGGGCACAAAGCAAGCCTCAGCAAATATAAGAAAATAGAAATTATACCATGCATTCTATCTGAACACAATGCAGTAAAACTAGAACTCAACAACAAAAGTAAAGACAAAAAACATGCAAACAGCTGGAAACTGAATAACTCATTCCTTAATGAACAATGGGTCATTGATGAAATAAAAGAGGAAATTAAAAAGTTCCTGGAAGTCAATGAAAATGAAAATACAACCTACTGGAACCTATGGGACACAGCAAAGGTAGTCCTGATAGGAAAGTTTATAGCCATGAGTGCATATATTAAAAAGACTGAAAGATCCCAAATCAATGACCTAATGATACATCTCAAACTCCTAGAAACACAAGAAAAAGCAAATCCCAAAACAAATAGAAGGAGAGAAATAATAAAAATAAGAGCTGAAATCAATGAAATAGAAACCTAAAAAACCCATACAAAGAATTAATGAAACAAAAAGTTGGTTCTTTGAAAAAATAAACAAGATCGACAGACCCCTGGCAAACCTGACTACAATGAGGAGAGAAAAAACCCAAATTAGTAGAATCAGGAATGCAAAAGGGGAGATAACAACAAACACCATGGAAGTCCAGGAAATCATCAGAGACTACTTTGAGAACCTATATTCAAATAAATTTGAAAATCTTGAAGAAATGGACAGATTTCTAGATACATATGATCATCCAAAACTGAACCAAGAGGATATTAATCACCTGAATAAGATCTATAACACAAAATGAAATTGAAGCAGCAATTAAGAGTCTCCCCAAAAAGAAAAGTCCAGGACCTGATGGATTCTCTGCTGAATTCTATCAGACCTTTAAAGAAGAACTGACACCAACCCTCCTTAAACTGTTCCATGAAATAGAAAGGGAAGGAAAACTGCCTAACACATTTTATGAAGCCAGTATTACACTTGTCCCAAAACCAGGCAAAGACACCTCCAAAAAGGAGAACTATAGGCCAATCTCCTTAATGAACATTGATGCAAAAATCGTCAACAAAATAATGGCAAACCGAATTCAACAACACATCAAAAAGATTATTCACCACGACCAAGTAGGCTTCATCCCAGGAATGCGGGGGTGGTTCAACATATGAAAATCAATAAACGTAATAAACCACATTAACAGAAGCAAAGACAAAAACCACTTGATCATCTCAATAGATGCAGAAAAAGCCTTTGATAAGATCCAACACCATTTCATGATAAAAGCTCTAAGAAAACTAGGAATAGAAGGAAAGTACCTCAACATTATAAAAGCTATATATGACAAACCTACAGCCAGCATTATACTTAATGGAGAAAAACTGAAACCATTTCATCTAAAATCAGGAACTAGACAAGGATGCCCACTATCTCCACTCCTATTCAACATAGTACTGGAATTCCTAGCCAGAGCAATTAGGCAAGAAGAAGGAATAAAAGGAATACAAATAGGTAAAGAAACTGTCAAAATATCCCTGTTTGCAGATGACATGATCCTATACCTTAAAGACCAAAAAAACTCTACTCAGAAGCTTCTAGACATCATCAATAGCTATAGCAAGGTAGCAGGATATAAAATCAACATAGAAAACTCATTAGCATTTCTATACACTAACAATGAGCAAACTGAAAACGAATGTATGAAAACAATTCCATTTACAATAGCCTCAAAAAAAATCAAATACCTAGGTGCAAGCCTAACAAAAGATGTGAAAGACCTCTACAAGGAAAACTATACAATTCTGAAGAAAGAGACTGAGGAAGACTATAGAAAGTGGAGAGATCTCCCATGCTCATGGATTGGTAGAATCAATATAGTAAAAATGTCGATACTCCCCAAAGTAATCTACATGTTTAATGCAATTCCCATCAAAATTCCAATGATATTCATTAAAGAGATCGAAAAATCTACCGTGAAATTTATATGGAAACACAAGAGGCCACGAATAGCCAAGGCAATACTCAGTCAAAAGAACAATGCAGGAGGTATCACAATACCTGACTTCAAACTATATTACAAAGCAATAACAATAAAAACAGAATGGTACTGGCACAAAAACAGACACGAAGACCAGTGGAACAGAATAGAGGATCCAGATATGAAGCCACACAACTATAACCAACTTGTCTTTGACAAAGGTGCTAAAAATACATGATGGAGAAAAGACAGCCTCTTCAACAAAAACTGCTGGGAAAACTAGTTAGCAGTCTGCAAAAAACTGAAAGTAGGTCCATGCATATCACCCTATACCAATATTAACTCAAAATGGATCAAGGATCTTAATATCAGACCCCACACTCTAAAGTTGGTTCAGGAGTGAGTAGGAAATACTTGGAGTTAGTAGGTTAGGTAAGTACTTTCTCAGTGGAACCCCAGCAGCACAGCAACTAAGAGAGAGCATAGATAAATGGGACTTCATAAAACTAAAAAGCTTCTGCTCAAGAAAAGAAATGGTCTCTAAACTGAAGAGAACACCCACTGAGTGGGAGAAAATATTTGCCAGCTACACATAAGACAAAGGACTGATAACCAGAATATATAGGGAATTTAAAAAAACTAAATTCTCCCAAAATTAATGAACCAATAAAGAAATGGGCAACTGAACTAAACAGAACTTTCTCAAAAGAAGAAATTCAAATGGCCAGAAAACACATGAAAAAATGCTCACCATCTCTAGCCATAAAGGAAATGCAAATTAAAACCACACTAAGATTCCACCTCACCCCTGTTAGAATAGCCATCATTAGCAACACCACCAACAACAGGTGTTGGCGAGGATGCGGGGGAAAAGGAACCCTCTTACACTGTTGGTGGGAATGTAAACTAGTACAACCACTCTGGAAAAGAATTTGGAGGCTACTTAAAAAGCTAGACATTGATCTACCATTTGATCCAGCAATACCACTCTTGGGGATATACCCAAAAGACTGTGACACAGGTTACTCCAGAGGCACCTGCACACCCATGTTTATTGCGGCACTATTCACAATAGCCAAGTTATGGAAGCAGCCAAGATGCCCCAGCACTGACGAATGGATTAAGAAAATGTGGTATCTATACACAATGGAATTTTATGCAGCCGTGAAGAAGAACGAAATGTTATCATTCGCTGGTAAATGGATGGAATTGGAGAACATCATTCTGAGTGAGGTTAGCCTGGCCCAAAAGACCAAAAATCGTATGTTCTCTCTCATATGCGGACTTAGATCAAGGGCAACACAAGGAGGGGATTGGACTTTGATCACATGATAAAGAGAGAGCACACAAGGGAGGTATGAGGATAGGTAAGACACCTAAAAAATTAGCTAGCATTTGTTGCCCTCAACGCAGAGAAACTAAAGCAGATACTTTAAAGCAACTGAGGCCAATAGGAGATGGGGACCAGGAACTAGAGAAAAGGTGAGATCAAAAAGAATTAACCTAGAAGGTAACACACACGCACAGGAAATTAATGTGAGTCAGCTCCCTGTATAGCTATCCTTATCTCAACTAGCAAAAACCCTTGTTCCTTCCTATTATTGCTTATACTCTCTCTTCAACCAAATTAGAGATAAGGGCAAAATAGTTTCTGCCGGGTAGCCAGGGGGTGGGGGGGAGAGGAAGGGGGGCGGTAAGGGATGGAGTGGGGGCAGGGGGGAGAAATTACCCAAACATTGTATGCACATATCAATAATGAAAAAAATTGTTAAAAAGCAACATAAAAATATTGGTATAATCTTAAGTTATCTTACAACCCTAAGCACTCTTCTTGATGGCTGTCTTCCCATTCTTGTCCCTATTGATTCCTATTTCCTGGTCTTGTAATTCTAGAATAGGTGTCGAGCATTGCCTATCTTGCTGCATGCCTGAGGGCTTTGTGTAGCTTAAAGAGGTGTAAATAGTTCATTCAGAAAAAGTCAGGTATTCTCCAAATTTCCTGTGGTGAATGTGACTGCCAATGGTAGACCCCTAGAAGAGAGAAGGAGAAAAAAGTCAACACACTTTCACCTCTAGATAAAAGTGACACTGTCAAAGTTTGGGAGCAACTACTTCCCCAAAAATTTGTACTGTGACTGGGTGTGGCGGTACACAGCTCTAATCCCAGTACTCAGGAGGCTGAGACAGGAGGATCAAGAGTTCCAGGCCAATCTGGATTACATAGAGAGAGCTGTCATAAACACACACACAATATGCTGTGGCGAGAACAGTCAGGAAACAGGTATGTTTTGGTGCTGACAAGTTGAAGCCAGGGCCTCGGGCATGCTACCACATACTCTACCACCGATCTGTACCCCACTCCCCGAAAGAAGATGCTTTTAATTGTCCTCATGGTTTTGATGTAAGTGTTGCCTGTTAAAAACTTTAATACCCTTAGCCTGGGATCAGTGTTTTTTCTAATCTGTTTTAAAATTCTTTGAATGAAACTTTCAGTGTATTTTGGGCTAGGTTGTTAAGAACATGAGAATACAGTAATAACACCTTCAGGTTACTTACAGGAGCCGTTATTTGACTTAGGGGAATGGGCTTTACTAGCATACTGTTCACTGGTGGGCAGAAGTGTTCAATGGAATCATCTTGCATCCAAATCATACATATGGGTCAACATTGACCGTGTTCAGTGGGTGAACTGGACCATAGCCAATGACATTTGAACCACTGGGTCACAAAAACTCCCCTGCATTTAAGTAAATGAGAGTATATTCAATTCTGTTACTCAGTAAAAATGTAAACTTACTGTTTTTAATTGTTTCAGTAAATGCATTTAGTAAAAAACTTTAAAATAGGAAGGGGACTAAAGTAGAAAGGAGAATGGAAGGGATGAAACAATTTGGGTTATAATATGTATATACATGGAAATGTCATAATGAAACTCCTTACATAAAAATGTCTTTTTTCAATAAAAAAGGTAAAGCAGATCCTGTCTGGGGGTTGGTACCAGTGGAAGGGGGGAGAATATAAGGAAAGGGTGAAGGAGGGCGAATATGGTGGAACTATTTTGTTCTCATGTATGAAAATGGAAAAATGAGACCTGTTGAAACTAACTATTCTAAGAATGGGAGGGGATAAAGAATGATGGAGGGGTGAATTTAACTAAGATATATTGTAAGCACTTATGTAAATGTCACAATGTACCCCCAGTGCAACAATTATATGATAATAAAATAAATAAAATACATATATATTTTAAAACATTGGTTTATTTTATCCTTGCCCCACCCTTTATGTTGTCCTCCTTTTGGCATTTAAGAGTGTTTCTAACATAATGGTGCACTGGCCCATGCTGTAGCTTCTCAACAAATATGCTTGTGTTGCTGTTGTCTGCTAAAGGGTTTTCCTGAGTAGGGTGCAGTAGGACAGGTTGGAGACTGTGGTTCCAGGCAGTCGGATCAGTGACGTATCCTACTAAGATTCTCATGAGCACTGAATGATGACTTTCATTTCCTTACTGGGTGAAATGGCCAGGCACTTAGTTCAGGACATGGGGATTACAGCACAGGGAGCAGGAAGACCTTCAGGGAGGGCTTTCTGCATAGAATGAGCAAACACATTTTCCTAAGGCTTAGAAAAGGACTTGATTCTTGAGATTTTGGTGTCTCATCTATCTCCTTGGCCCCAAGCTTCTTGTGTCCCTGTGTTGCTACTGCCTTGGTCCAGCACAGGAATCTTGTGAGTCAAAGGCAGCTCCCTGCTGGGCTGCGGGAGCCCTTGGGCCACGTGAAAGACAACATCCATGACAGTTGCTGACTGTCGTGGTGGGTGGCAGGCATCATTCCTGGCACGTGAGCCCAGTCATTGGGGACACATGGGGGCAGCATTCAGACTGTCCTGTTTGAGAATGTCTGTCACGGCTGGGTCAGTTTCTGAATGCAGGTTCAGGCACATTAAGTGTGACAGGAGAGAATTACAGTCAGTGCTATAATCAGGGATACTGAAGCAGGCATGGGCAGTGAGGTGGCACTAGCTTTGACCTGCAGTGCGTATGAGACACTTCTGAGATTCGTGTAGCTCACCTGTAAAAGACTGTAGTGACAGCTCCGTCTCCACACCATGTGTGTCTGTACAGCACACACAAGGACTGGACAATAGTTTATGACACATGCAAAAATGACTGGGACTATGAGTCCTACAGTGTCAGTATGAGCCCTAGAGGTTCATGCCCAATGACCATTCTGTGGTTGGGGTTGCTGTCAGGGCCACTCTCATTTACCACCCAGAATGTCAGACCACCTCCACTTGCTGTGCTCTGTCAAAACCGTCATCCATTATTATAAGGGCCTGATTGTAAGATGGCTGATCCTAAACAAAATCTCCTGGGAGAAAGTCTGCTTTTTAGCCTTTAGACTCCCAGATGAGTAGCCTCCTTTTTTAATTGTACAACCTGGAAATGCTTCTTAATCTCCATGTTTCCAGCTGCGAAGTGGTCTTAGGGTTGGTGTGTGGTTAACTAAGGTAATATGTGTACTGCTTACAGAGCATGTGACAGGTGACATTCAGAGATTTATCTATCCAGCTTAGCCCTGGAGAGTGAGAGTTCAGCTAGTCGGGGTGGGCTGGCCAAGGAATGAAGGCAAATGTTGCCACTACCAGTAGCCTCCATCAGGCCATATGGGGCCCAGATGAGCAGTGTTCACTAACATCTTAGTTTTAAGATATTTCTTTTGTGATCTAAATATCTTCTAATCCTCTCTTTCTCTGTTTGTATTGTAGGAACCCAGCTATTTAGTGGTCGAAGTGACTTTAGAATCACTACCTTGAAATTTCATCCAAAAGAACATAGCATTTTTTTATGTGGAGGCTTCAGCCCTGAAATCAAAGCTTGGGACATAAGGACTGGCAAGGTAACACTCTTCTCTCCAGGCTTGTCTTTCCATGGCCACACTTTCTTGACAATGAGTAATTGGGGATGAGTCAGCATCTGTATATAGGACCTTTGAGATGGAATAATTACCACTGAATATTTAATCAGTGCTAAACATATTTTTTAGATGTTTTGAAAGACCATTCTTGCGTTGTTAGGCTATTTAAAAATAGGTGGGCTGGTGGAGCGACTCAAGAGGTAAGAGCACTTGCCTAACAAGCATGAGGCCCTGAGTTCAAACCCCAGTACCACCAAAAAAAAAAAAAAAATAGGTGCAATTCTATGCAGCATATTACTAAAAATGTTTGTTGAATACCTACTGCATGCAAAAGCTTCCAGATGATACAAAGCCTGGGGTTGCTTAAGGAAATAACATATGTGTGCAGCACCTCTGGTGCAGAGAGGTGCTCATGTGTGCATGCACGTGGGCCTGAGAGGGCTTGCATGAGGGGGTTTCCTAGAGGGCATTCTGTTCCCTTCAGGCCTAAAAGCCAGCTGGGATTGCCCCTCCCAGAGTCTACCACACAGGCTGTTCCCATTGTCCTCACCACTTAGTAGATGGTAACTCCCAGTTGTTCAGGCCCAAATATCCTGGTTAGCCCTATCTCTGCTCTTCCCACAATACCCACACCATAACCACCTGCAAATCCCGTTGTTCCATCTTCCTCCCACTCAGCCACTTCCTTCCATGTCCACTGCTGTAGCTCTAGTCTAAGCTGCCATGTCTCTCACTGGGATAGTTTTAGTAGTTTCCTCTTTGGTCTCTGTATTTCCCCAGTGCCTTCTAGTCTTTCTCAACACAGCAGCCACAATGATTTAAGTCAGATGTGTCACTTCTCTAGTTAGAACTCCCAGGTTCCCATCTCGATCACAGTAAAACCCAATGGCTCTGCAATGGTCTTTATGGCCTAAGTGAGCTCCCCACAGCCCCTTCCCATCATCTCTTCCATGCCTTTCCTAGAACACATAAGAATGTTCTTGCCTCAGGGCCTTTGCATTTGCTGCTCCTCCTAGCTGCCATGTTCTTCTCCCAGTTTTCTTCGAGAGGCTGCCTCCTCCCTCCTGTAGGTCTTTTCTCAAATGCCACTCCAGTGAGGTTTCCCTTTCCCACCATCCTATGATGTTCATTAGTCCCCTCTGCTACCTGTTTCCCTCCATAGCTTTTATCATCAGCTGGCATACTATGGATTTTTCATTCCACTCAAATGTTGTCTCTGAGAGGTCAGGGATTTTTGTCTGTTTTCTGCAGTACCTGGCACATGTAGACATGTAGTGAATCATGTGCTTTGTTGAGTGCAGGAGGCAGACCATCATGCAGAGTGTGCAGATATGAGAGGGAGGAACAGGAGATGTATGTGGGCTTGGCTGGCCATAGGGCTCTGGACAGTGGGATGGGCCTGGGCAGAGATCTTCAGTGTCATGTGTCTTGGCACATGTCTTGGCCTGGATTAGTATGTACACCACAGGAGGTTTGTGAAGAGCAACACTAGGAGCAGGGCTGAAAAGGGGCTCTGTGGTGGCAGTGGTGGTCGTGGAGGAGACAGAGAGGCAGAGGTGCAGGTAAAGCTTATGAGAGGAAGAGGCACAGCCTGCCTACACCTGGAGGCTCCATGACTCTAGCAGGCTGTTTTCAGATTGCCCAGGGCTGAAGGGAGACATAGCCTCTTGACTCCAGAGTACCTCCTGATTCCCTGTCCAACCTGCATGGAAGCTGACTACAGAGGAAGAAAATGCAGAATGTCACACAGTGCCTCCTCCATTTGGTATTTGGGAGTTCTCACCCTCAGTGGCTCTTTCCTGCTGTATCTGTAGCAGCAGAAGGTCCCACCTTGGGGGCATCTCCTGCCCCAGCCTGTGCAGGGGCTGTTCTACCCATTAGGAGTGGGGAGGGTGAGGCAGTGCTTCAACACCCAGATTGTAGATCCACTGCCATGGTTGAGGCTGGCACTTCCAGAAAGGCCCTTCTTGGCTGCAGAAGGGCTGTAGGTTTCTGAGAACAGCCCAAGAGCAGGGACCTTGCTTTGAAGACAGCAAGAAGCTTTGTCCATGGATAAGGTCTTGGCTTAGGGATTGGCAAGTGGTAGCACAGAGTTGTACTCTTTGAAAACATAACAAACAGGTTTCTTTTGCAAATAAACCTGCAGGAATATTTGGAAAAGAGAGGAAGATTACCTGTAAACAAGTGGACACAGTGGAATTTAAGAAATAAGATGCTGCAGCTCTTTATATTTAGTATATAAGTACATGATAAATGGAAGACACCAATTGAGTGTGCTGTGAAAATTAGAAACTCTGTCATCCTGTTGAAGCAGGACCACCTGATTTCCCAGCAACTCCTACCAGCCCACACCCTTAAAGGTGTGTTCTGTGTTTTTAGCTTCAGACCAAACACAAGAAATTACTCACCATGGATGCCATCTGATTTAAGAGTTTGTTAAAAACATCGGATTTTTCTCCCGAGGCAGATGCCAGCTGACGAGCTCTGAAAATGCTGGGGGAGAAGCAGTTAGAAGCAGATGTTGCTGTGCCTGGTGCTGGCATGTTTGTGAATCTCTCCCAAGCTAATAATGTGGGTGAAGGGTTCTGCACAGTGTTTGTTTTTACTTCCTTTTTACCAGCAATCCTCCCAGGCTGGGTCACAGGGAGTAGTGTGGGGGTTCCCATTTGCATCAGGTGGGCTCAGGGGACAATACCATTTCCTGCTTTGACAAGTGCTGTGTTGTCTGGGCTGGACTCTGCAGGAGGCCCAGGGAGGAGAAACACAGGCTGCCTGCCCTCCAGGGCTCCTGGCTGGAGGCTTCTTGCTTCTGAGCCCTGCAGCTCCAGAGGAGTGCATGGCTCTGTCCCTGGTGCTGAAGTCCCCATCCAAGAGTGAACAACTGACCTTTTCTGACTGCTTCAGGGGTAGCAGTGGGCACCGCAGGTGGTAGAGGAGAGACACAGATCTAGCTTATAATCAAGGTGAGCTTCCCTGTCTAACTAGAGTAGAGGAATGCTTCTTATAAAGTGACGTAATCATGATAAAACTGGGGAGTTCAGGGAAAGAGAGCAGGCATAGTCCAGCCAGCCAAAGGTAAATATTAGTGGTGTTTTGATATTTTTCTTGTTCTTTTCCCCTGTGGTTTCTTTTTCAGTATAAAAATAGTTAGGTCTTATTTTTATACAAAAATTTTGCTTTTCACTAGGTTATAAGGGTTTTGCTTGTTATTACAAACTTTTATAAAATTGTCAGTGTCTTAGACCCAGTGCTCAGAACAGTGTCTGGCAGGCACTTGATAGATTTCTATGGACAGAAGGAATCAGATGAATGAATACTTTCATCTATTGAACCATTTACCTACACTGGACAGGTAGGATATTTCAAAAAACTTTCTGCCATTTAAAAAAAGTAGATGCAAGCAGAGAGATCAGGGTGAGCAAACTGCATCTCAAAGGTAAATTCGGCTTGCTACCTGTTTTTGTAAATAAAGTTTTATTGGAACACAGCCATGCTTATTGATTTATGTACCATCTGTGGATGCTCTCATAGTACAGTGGCAGAGTTGAGACCACATGGCCAGCCAATCAAAAAAAAAAAAAAAACAACAACTTGGAATCTGGTTAACCCTTGGTGTAGAGAAACCTAATTCTGTCATCTGTCACCCAGCTGGCTGACAAAGGGGTGCCCCTGTACCTGACCCTCTTCCATGTGTCCATGTGGAGACCATGTGCTCAGAGAATATCTTTTCCTGGTGGTAGAGAAATTCAGTCAGAAGTGTATAGGTCATTTCTTTTGGTATAATCTCTAAGCAAATTATCATAGTTTTTTGTTTTTTTGGTGGTACTGGGGTTTGAACACAGGGCTTCGCACTTGTGAGGCAGGTGCTCTACTGCTTGAGCCATACCTCTAGTCCTTATCACAGTTTACTTTATCATATATTCTGTTATAAGGAACATCTTTGTGTATCTAGCTTTTTCATATTTGGGATTTACTTCCGTAAGCTTGAGTCTAAAAACTCAAGTTGCCAAGTCAAAGTGAGCCAGCATTCTGGAGGTAAGGAATAGGTTTCTGCCATCAGAACTGAGTTTGAGGTCACTGCTGGAGAATGGCAGCAGAGGCTAGGCAGCCTCTGGCTGGGACCTCAGGGTATAGGATCTGATGGATTGTTGAAACAGATAACTTCTTTTTTTAATTTTAATTTTTATTATAATTCATATGTGCATACAATGCTTGGGTCATTTCTCCCCCCTGCCCCCACCCCCTCCCTTACCACCCACTCCGCCCCACCCCCTCAATACCTGGCAGAAACTATTTTGCCCTTATCTCTAATTTGGTTGAAGAGAGAGTATAAGCAATAACAGGAAGGAACAAGGGTTTTTGCTAGTTGAGATAAGGATAGCTATACAGGGAGTTGACTCGCATTAATTTCCTGTGCATGTGTGTTACCTTCTAGGTTAATTCTTTTTGATCTAACCTTTTCTCTAGTTCCTGGTCCCCTTCTCCTATTGGCCTCAGTTGCTTTTAAGGTATCTGTTTTAGTTTCTCTGCATTGAGGGCAACAAATGCTAGCTAATTTTTTAGGTGTCTTAACTATCCTCATATCTCCCTTGTGTGCTCTCGCTTTTATCTTGTGATCAAAGTCCAATCCCCTTGTTGTGTTTGCCCTTGATCTAATGTCCGCATATGAGGGAGGACATACGATTTTTGGTCTTTTGGGCCAGGCTAACCTCACTCAGAATGATGTTCTCCAATTCCATCCATTTACCAGGGAATGATAACATTTCGTTCTTCTTCATGGCTGCATAAAATTCCATTGTGTATAAATACCACATTTTCTTAATCCATTCGTCAGTGGTGGGGCATCTTGGCTGTTTCCATAACTTGGCTATTGTGAATAGTGCCGCAATAAACATGGATGTGCAGGTGCCTCTGGAGTAATCTGTGTCATAGTCTTTTGGGTATATCCCCAAGAGTGGTATTGCTGGATCAAATGGTAGATCAATGTCTAGCTTTTTAAGTAGCCTCCAAATTCTTTTCCAGAGTGGTTGTACTAGTTTACATTCCCACCAACAGTGTAAGAGGGTTCCTTTTTCCCCCGCATCCTCACCAACACCTGTTGTTCGTGGTGTTGCTAATGATGGCTAATCTAACAGGGGTGAGGTGAAATCTTAGTGTGGTTTTAATTTGCATTTCCTTTATGGCTAGAGATGGTGAGCATTTTTTCATGTGTTTTTTGGCCATTTGAATTTCTTCTTTTGAGAAAGTTCTGTTAAGTTCACTTGCCCATTTCTTTATTGGTTCATTAGTTTTGGGAGAATTTAGTTTTTTAAATTCCCTATATATTCTGGTTATCAGTCCTTTGTCTTATGTATAGCTGGCAAATATTTTCTCCCACTCAGTGGGTGTTCTCTTCAGTTTAGAGACCATTTCTTTTGATGAACAGAAGCTTTTTAGCTTTATGAGGTCCCATTTATCTATGCTATCTCTTAGTTGCTGTGCTGCTGGGGTTTCGTTGAGAAAGTTCTTACCTATACCTACTAACTCCAAGTATTTCCTACACGTTCCTGTATCAACTTTAGAGTTTGTGGTCTGATATTAAGATCCTTGATCCATTTTGAGTTAATCTTGGTATAGGGTGATATACATGGATCTAGTTTCAGTTTTTTGCAGACTGCTAACCAGTTTTCCCAGCAGTTTTTGTTGAAGAGGCTGTCTTTTCTCCATCATGTATTTTTAGCACCTTTGTCAAAGACAAGTTGGTTATAGTTGTGTGGCTTCATATCTGGATCCTCTATTCTGTTCCACTGGTCTTCGTGTCTGTTTTTGTGCCAGTACCATTCTGTTTTTATTGTTATTGCTTTGTAATATTGTTTGAAGTCAGGTATTGTGATACCTCCTGCATTGTTCTTTTGACTGAGTATTGCCTTGGCTATTTGTGGCTTCCTGTGTTTCCATATAAATTTCACGGTAGATTTTTCGATCTCTTTAATGAATGTCATTGGAATTTTGATGGGAATTGCATTAAACATGTAGATTACTTTGGGGAGTATCGACATTTTTACTATATTGATTCTACCAATCCATGAGCATGGGAGATCTCTCCACTTTCTATAGTCTTCCTCAGTCTCTTTCTTCAGAATTGTATAGTTTTCCTTGTAGAGGTCTTTCACATCTT
Source organism: Castor canadensis (assembly GCF_047511655.1). Lineage (NCBI taxonomy): Eukaryota > Metazoa > Chordata > Mammalia > Rodentia > Castoridae > Castor > Castor canadensis. Next base: position 9,831,538 of record NC_133388.1, on the reverse strand, counting down.
TTGTTAGGTTTACACCTAGGTATTTGATTTTTTTTGAGGCTATTGTAAATGGAATTGTTTTCATACATTCATTTTGAGTTTGCTCATTGTTAGTGTATAGAAATGCTAATGATTTTTCTATGTTGATTTTATATCCTGCTACCTTGCTATAGCTATTGATGATGTCTAGAAGCTTCTGAGTAGAGTTTTTTTGGTCTTTAAGGTATAGGATCATGTCATCTGCAAACAGGGATATTTTGACAGTTTCTTTACCTATTTGTATTCCTTTTATTCCTTCTTCTTGCCTAATTGCTCTGTCTAGGAATTCCAGTACTATGTTGAATAGGAGTGGAGATAGTGGGCATCCTTGTCTAGTTCCTGATTTTAGAGGGAATGGTTTCAGTTTTTCTCCATGAAGTATAATGCTGGCTGTAGGTTTGTCATATATAGCTTTTATAATGTTGAGGTACTTTCCTTCTATTCCTAGTTTTCTTAGAGCTTTTATCATGAAATGGTGTTGGATCTTATCAAAGGCTTTTTCTGCATCTATTGAGATGATCAAGTGGTTTTTGTCTTTGCTTCTGTTAATGTGGTTTATTACGTTTATTGATTTTCATATGTTGAACCACCCCCGCATCCCTGGGATGAAGCCTACTTGGTCGTGGTGAATAATCTTTTTGATGTGTTGTTGAATTCGGTTTGCCATTATTTTGTTGACGATTTTTGCATCAGTGTTCATTAAGGAGATTGGCCTATAGTTCTCCTTTTTGGAGGTGCCTTTGCCTGGTTTTGGGACAAGTGTAATACTGGCTTCATAAAATGTGTTAGGCAGTTTTCCTTCCCTTTCTATTTCATGGAACAGTTTAAGGAGGGTTGGTGTCAGTTCTTTTTTAAAGGTCTGATAGAATTCAGCAGAGAATCCATCAGGTCCTGGACTTTTCTTTTTGGGGAGACTCTTAATTGCTGCTTCAATTTCATTTTGTGTTATCGATCTTATTCAGGTGATTAATATCCTCTTGGTTCAGTTTTGGATGATCATATGTATCTAGAAATCTGTCCATTTCTTCAAGATTTTCAAATTTATTTGAATATAGGTTCTCAAAGTAGTCTCTGATGATTTCCTGGACTTCCATGGTGTTTGTTGTTATCTCCCCTTTTGTATTCCTGATTCTACTAATTTGGGTTTTTTCTCTCCTCATTGTAGTCAGGTTTGCCAGGGGTCTGTCGATCTTGTTTATTTTTTCAAAGAACCAACTTTTTGTTTCATTAATTCTTTGTATGGGTTTTTTAGGTTTCTATTTCATTGATTTCAGCTCTTATTTTTATTATTTCTCTCCTATTTGTTTTGGGATTTGCTTGTTCTTGTTTTTCTGGGAGTTTGAGAGAAACAGATAACTTTTAAGCTACATTCTAGTCATTAGATTTTATGATTCCTTAAACTTAGCAAATTGAGAAATGTTAGGATTTTGGACTTCTCCAGTCCAGCCCAATTCATTACAGCAAATGGACTGTTTGGTTTCCCTTTCTTCTTTTCTTGGCTGATCTCTCTGCTTCAGGTTGTATGACTGAAGCAGATCTCATACTGCAAAGTACCTGACTTCATTTCCAGTGTCAGCAGATGTGTTCTGCATCAGCCAGCTAAGCTAAGCTGCTCCAGTGCTGCAGGTACTGCATTTCATGACTCTGATCCTCCCAGTGGTTTGCTCAGACATGAGTGTGGTCTGGAGCCCAGAATGTCTGTAGTCTGGGAGTCCCTCTCTCCAGAAGCCCCTCCAGGCTCTCAGGACCAGGGGCCTGAGCTACAGGCTCACATCCTCCCACTCCCATTCATTCAGCTGGGTGATTTAAGGCAAAAATCATAAGCAACCCTGCTCTAATGCACAGTTTCCTTACTGTTGTGACAAAGGATTATACAGCAGAGTCTCAAACTCAAGAGTATAGGAGCATACTTGGGTTCTCATTCAGATGCAGACTCTATCCCACTAGTTCTGGGATGGTGAGGAAAGCCTGTGTTTCTGGCAGGCTTCAGAAGATATAGCAGAAGGGGGTGTAGGACATGCTTTGAGAAGCCAGTGCTCATAGGGCCTCTGAACTTAGTAGGCCCTTCTTTCTCTTACATGAGCTCATTGGTCTCATTTCAATGGGCCTGAGCTGTCTGTGACCTTTCTCAGTGATAAGCAGTCACTTCTGACCACCTTATATACCAGTAAGTGTCTTCATGTACAGTTATTTGTTTACGGCTGCCATGTGCGAGGGCCTGAGTCCTCTGTAGTTGTCTCTGTCCCAGCATCTCCTGCAAGGCCTGGACCAGAGCAGGTGCTCAGGGTGCCTGGGGGTACCCTGATGTGAACTGATGGACTCCTGACCCTCCTATTGTGTTAGAGCCTTCAGGAACACCCCCCTGCCCCCTGTTCCAGCTTCTGAGCCAATGACCACCCTGGGATCTCCACAGAGGGAGTGGCCCTTTCAACAAATGGGATGTGAAGGCCAGCTGCAATTCATCTGCAGCTGGTCATTTAGAATTGTGCCCACGGGCACGAGAACCTAGGAGATTCTGTGTCAGGTAAGGCACAGTGTGACCCAGGCATTGCAGTTCTCAGCCTCCCAGTGTTTGGTAGATGACAGAGTTCTAGTCTGCCTTGTTTCCTTCTAGTCTGGCAGTACGCTAGCTCTATACCTAGCATGGTGTGAGAGCTATAGAGTTGACAGAGAGGTCTTAGACATGGACCCAATTCTCCAAGTTCCCTAGCACTGTGGGAAACATCCATAGTGGTCCTCTTCAAATTCACTTTAAATGACTAGTGTTTTGAGCCAAAAGTTAGGCTATGTAATAAAAGCGATCCCTACTTTGTATCATGAATCAAATTCATCAAGAAAGCTTATGTAAGCCGGGTGCCGGTGGCTCATGCCTGTAATTCTAGCTACTCAGGAGGTGGAGATCAAGAAGTTTGTAGTTTGAAGCCAGCCTGGGCAAATAGTTTGCGAGACCCTATCCTGAGAAACCCTTCACAAAAATAGGGCTGGTGGAGTGGCTCAAGGTGAAGACTCTTGAGTTCAAGCTCCAGTACAGGAAGGAAAGAAGGAAGGAAGGAAGAGAAAAGAAAACTTAGGCAGAGGCTTAAAAGTCATATTGCATACTTAGCGAATTACCCTTTTGCAAGACTAAACTATGGAACCCAGCCTCAGCAAATTACCTCTCGGAAAAGGCAAGACTGAGCAGAAACTAGAGCAGGTCTGGAAAATCTAGGACGCGTGGCTCCTGAAGCTGGGGAGGCTGGACTCTGGCCCAGTTCCTATGCCTTCCTGTGTGTGGGGTTGACACTGGGCAGGTGGGGCCGACACTGAGCATTCTTTTGATGTCTGCCTCCCGCTCTAACCTGGAGAGAGCCAGCTGGGATGTATCCAGACTTGCTAGTTTTGCTCTGCAGGCCCCCGTTGATCCTCTGAAACTCTGACTCCTACCTGCTCTGGGATTCTCCTGATAAAATCGGCTCTGACAGGCCGGCTCACTTTTGCTCAGTACACCCTGGTGTTGCTTTGACACAAATCATCAATATTTCATGCTTGTTCTACATCTTTTTTTTTTTTTTTTCTTCTAAGTGTTTAAAGGGACACCTTGACTTCTGGTTCTTGAGCTGGTTTCTTGATCTTCTGGAGCTTTGTCCCAGATGCCCTGCAGGCATGTGTCCTACCATGAGGTGACAGTGGAGCAACTGACTTGCCCTTGGCCTGGGTGGCCCTTCAGATCAGCTTCCCTCACTGCAGCCCCTCACTAAAGCTGTAGTGTCCCATACAATGTGACCTTCCTGGGGACAGGTATTTTGCCTCATTTGCTGCTGTATTCCCAGTACCTCGCAGAGTGCTGAGCAGATAGTAGGCCCTGGGGGAGAAAAACTTGCAAGAATGACTAATACTCTAATCAAGACCAATTAAAAAATCCCAAGCAATTAACCCACCCAGTTGAGGTAGAATCTGAGCCACAATTCATTACTGCTTATCACATGCCCCTCCTGTGGGCGTCCTTCCTAGGTGGGAGTTGTTCCCTGGGTTAGAGTTAACAGGAGCTGGCAGGAGCAGTGCTGACCCAGGCTGACCCACCCAGAGCAATAGTCAGAGGTGCCTGGGGACTGCTACCCTGCCCCATCTCAGGTGGCCAAGGCATGGAGAGATTTTGAAAGCCCTCTGGTGATTCTAGTGTACAGCCAGGTTTGGGAACCTCAGCCTTGGCAGCCACAGTGTGCATGCCCAGATGAGAATCCGGGGTGATTTTTCAGGGTTTCTGCCCATGTGGGTGAGTGCATTCTTGCAACTTCTCCCCTTCCCTCTAGCCCCATGGTAGCTCTCTGAAGGACTTGGCCTCGCCCACTTGGCTCTGAGTGCCATCCGTTTCTGTGGCATTGTAGGCAGGTTGCTTATTTGCCCTAATGAGGTTTTGATTACTCTTCATTTGTCTCTTTCATCCGTTTTGTATTAAAATGCCTTTTTATTTGGACTCTTTGTACTTTCTACAGTTCTGACTAAGCTTTGCTGCAAACCAAACTTTTTATGCAAATGAGATGAGGAGACTAAGGGCTTCTGGTTCCAAGAATCCAGCACCTCAGAGACCTGCCCCCAGCTCAGCCCTCCTCTTGAGCTTCTCTCTGCACCCATTTATTTTCTTGGGGTGGGTCAAAAGACTCCTGATTAAAACCACTAAGTGAGCTACTAACCAGTTCGGCATGTGAGACTGATGGGTGCCTCCAGACATTCATCAACACCCATTGCCCTGGGTTGCTTTTGCCTTGAACATGTAGTAGAGGATATCAGAAAATACAAAGTAGGTTCTCTGGGCCTGTAATAATTATGTAAATGCAATGTTTATATAATTCTAATTTGTGAATCCTCTGTCATACATCCTTGCCACTGAAGTAGGTCTGTGCTACAGCCAACACTTCTCTCCTGGAGGTTATTTAAAATGTAAAATTTTAAATATTGATTCACTATTATTTTATTTGGAAACTTATTTTAACCTTATCATAACTGATAGTGTCCAAAAAGTCATGGGCTTGATGCCAAAGTTATTTTTTGTCTTAATATACTTTAAAGTATATGCTTAATAAATTTTTTTTGTAACAGCTTTATTCACATGCCATTCAATTCACTCATTTAAAGTGTACGGTTCGATAGTTCTTAGTATGTTTCCAGTGTAATGCAATCATCATCACAGTCAGTGTAGAATATTTTCATCACTATGAAAAGAAACCTATGTCTTTAGCAGCCCATCCTCTTCCCAGGGGGCCCTGAGAACCACCAATCTACTTTCTGTCTCTATAGATTTGTCTATTATGGGCATTTTATATAAATGGAATCTACAATATGTGACCTTTTATCACTTAATCTTTTCAAGGTTTTTTTTAAACATTGTATCCTATATTAGAACTTCTTTCTTTTCTTTAGTGTTCCAATTTGTTTGTTGTTGTTTTTTTTTTTTTACATTTATCCTGTTTGGTGTTCTCTGAGCTTTCTGGATCTGTCATTTGATACCTGACATTAATTTGGGGGAAATTCTCAGGTTTTAGTTATTGTTTTAAATATTTGGTTCCTTTCCTTTCTCTCTTCCTTCTCTTTCAGGTATTCCCATTTTGTGTGTGTCACATCTTTTGTAGTTGTCCTGCAGCTCTTGAACATTCGGTTCTGGGTTTTTTTCCTTTTTCCTTATCAAAGTTTTGGAGGTTTTCTACTATGTCCTCAATCTCCAAGCTTCTTTCGTCAGCCTTGTCTAGTCTACTGAAAAGCATTCTTCATTTCTGTTTCAGTAACTTTGGTCTCAAGCGTGTGTTTTTGATCCTTTCTTGGAATTTCTACCTGTCTGCTCTCAGTGTCCTTCTGTTGTTACATGCCATTTACTTTAATTGAGTGTTGACATGAAGTGTGAATTCCTGTGTGCTGAGTCTCAGTCAGAATGCAGATGCACTAAAAATATTGCATACAATCACCTTCAGGCTATGTGTATAGGTATAAAGGAAACATAAATGAATCTTGTGTTTGCACTTGGTATCTCGTTTTTCTCATTTACTAGAATATGTAAATATTGTAGTCTGAAAGAATCAGAACTCCAAAAATACTTCTGGTCCCAAGCATTTTAGGTAAAGGATACTCAACCTGTGCTTTGAAATACCCTAGAGCATTCTGTTCTTAAAGAGTCTGTGCTCAGAAGAAACTATTTAACCGGGGTCTAACCTGATGGGGCTTTATCACAGTGTAATTGACCTGGGGAAAAGAGATACCCAATCCCAACTGGCTCCAGCCTTCCATGTGGAAGAAGGAGAACACCCACTTCCAACCCCTCTAGCTTTCTACTTAAGGAAGAAAATACCCAAGCCAGCCTACTCTGGGCATCCTATCCCATCTTAAGGGGAAGGGACGTATGAAGTTTAGTGAGCTCAGGCTCACTAAAAGACAGGCCTAGTCACAGGACTATAGAACACCTCCCCTACACATACCTTATCTATATTACTAGAGTCCTGTTTGCAGCAGTTCTCTTCTCCAAGCATAGCAAAAAAAAAAAAAATTACTTGGCATACTAAAAGGCAAAACACAGTTTGAAGAGACTCAGCAAGCATATGAGATATGAGGGATCTTGAAACAGACTGGGCATTTAAAAACAACCACTAAACTAAGCTGTGTCCTCAGCCCTTTCTCCTCTGTGGGAAGAATGAGAGGATTTTTCTTTAGTCTTCACTGTGAGAACCTGGCAGAGCTTTGTAGAGGTAAAACACTCAGAATATTTTGGGATCCCTAATGACTGGGTCTCCCCCAATTTTTTTTTATCTTTCATACTTGCCCACACTGAAATCCCTGGCACTCCTTCCCATGGTGGTTTTTGCTCTTAAAAAATTGTGGTTCTCTGTAGCTCTCCTGTCTGTGTCTCCAGTTTTGGGGGGACAGCATTTGCCCGCTGACCTCACTTTTCTTATGGATCTCAGAAGTGCTTCAGTTTGTGCAGTTTTTTTTTGGCTGGTACTGTGGTTTTAACTCAGGGCCTTGTGCTTGCAAGGTATCTCTTGAGCCACTCCACCAGCTACCCGTACAGCTTTTCACTTACCGATTTTCTGTTTTGTTTTTTTGAGGGAGGGTCTAATAATCCTCCTACCTCAGCCCCAAGGGCTGGAATTACAGGCATGTGCCACCATGCCTGACCTACTCGTCTTTTTGATTATACTCATCCTAGTGGGTGCAAAATGATATCTTATTGGGGCTTTTTGGATACAGAACTTTTCAGATTATATATTTCTCCATGAGTGAGCTTTGATCATTTGTTTGCTTCAAAGAATTGGCATATTTCCTCTAAATTATGAAATGTGTGTGCAAAAACTTGTTTGTAACATTCCTTTGTTGGCCTCTTGATATCTTTAGAGTCTGTAGTGACATCTCCTCTTTAATTCCTCATAATGATATTTATTTCTTTTCCCCTCTTAGTCATTGTGGCTAGGGATTTATCAGTCTTGGTTACTTCAATGAGATATTGATTCTCTCCATTGTTTTTCTATTTTCAACTCATTGATTTCTGCTCTGATTTTTATTTTCTTCCATCTGATTGCTTTGGGTTCAATTTTCTTGTTTTCTAATTTCTTTCTTTTCTTCCCCCCCGCCTTTTTTGAGACAGGGTTTGCTATGTAGTCCAAACTGCCCTCAAACTCGAGATCCTCCTGCTTCAGCCTCCCAAGTGCTGAGATTACAGGTGTGCACCAGCGCACAGGCTCATTTTTAAACTTATTTTTATGTGTACGTATGTGTGTATGTATCCATGTTTGCACTGAACTCAGGGCCTGTGCTTGCTAAACAAGTGCTTTACTATTTGAGCCACACCCCCAGCCCCTTTATTTTTAGTTTGCTTTTCAGATGGGGTCTCAGGCTCACTTTGCTGAGACTGGCCTTGAATCTCAATCTTTCGAGCTCTGCCTGCAATAGCTGCGATTACAGACATGTTTCCACCACACCCAGCTCATTTTCTAATTTCCTTAGGAGGCAAGTTAGGTCACTTGAAGTCTTCTTTTTGAATATGATCACTTTAATGCTACATTGTTTCTCTAAGCACTCCTTTTCTGTATGCCACAAATTTTGATATGTTGTATTTTTATCTTAATTCAGTGTAAAAATCTACTTTTATTTTGATTTCCTCCTTGACATATGGGTTTAAGTGTGTTATTTAATTTTCATATATGTAGAGTTTTCCAGATATCTTCTATATCTTCTTGTTATTAATTTCTAATTTAATTCTGTTATATTCAGAATACATACTTCTTAGATCTTTTAAATTTGTTAAGGTTACTCTTTCTGCCTAGAGCATGGGACAGTTTGCTGACATTTTGCTGAAGGGTAGAGTGTCTGATGTGTGGTGCTTTGGTCAGCTGGGTTGATGGTGCACCCTTGCTCAATTTTTTCTGTAGCTCTGGAGACCTGCTGTCCCTCACTGGGATGGGAAGATGGGGAGATATGATGATCTTTTCCAGCCTAGTGTCCCCAGACCTTGTGTACTGGCCTGCAGTGGGCATCTTACTTACTGGTCTTGGATAAGTGATCATTCCAGCCTCCATGAACTCATGGATTCTGCAAAGATTTATGACTTTAGGAGAGTTCAGATTTAGAACTGCTGACTTCCTGAACTCTGAGTTCAGCAGTTATCAGATGGTCGATGGCTGTGTGGTTTATCACGTGTGTGAACTGTGTACCCAACAGTGGGCACATGTTCCTGGCGGTGACACCTGGAGGACACTGCTTGGTGCTTCTCAGCAGGTCTGGCAGGAGGACTGAGTGCTGTGCTGGAGCACTGAGAGGAGGTGGAGGGCCATGCTGTAAGGAGGCCGTGAGCGTTTTGCTCACACCACATTCAAAGAGGACGTGAGGGGATAACCTGTTTTCTTTGCCTACTGCACACCCTACATCAAGCAGATTTTTTGGTTATTTGTTTTTGTTTTTTGATGGTACTAGGGTTTGAATTCAGGGCTTTGTGCTTGCTAGGCAGGCACTCTGTTGCTTGAGCTACACCTCCAACCCAGATTTCTTGGTTTTTAATTATAGCTTTGATTTAAAAATTTGTTTCACTATTCAGAGACAGTGCTGAACTTATTGTATATTCTTATAATATAATATAGAGTAATATTAATGTAAACATAGACTTTTACAAAGATGGGATCACATTATCCTGCCCCTTTCTTACTTTAAATTAGCACATATTAATTGTACAAAGGGTTTCATTATGACATTTCCATGTATGCATATAATGTACTTTGATCATATTTACCACCTCTATTACTTTCTTCTCTCCCTCTTTACCCGTGATTTATTTTAAAATTTTAATGAATTTTATTATTATATTTTTATACATGATATAATATTCTTAGATCATATTGACTTAAAATTTTTTAAACAAGGTTTAGTCCTCTCTTTGACCATACTCACTCATTGAGCACTTGCTGAACACCTGCTGTATGTAGGACATCTCCCTGGTTTACAAGACTCAAAGAGGCCTGTCCAGGTGTTGATCCAGGCCAGAAACCTCAGTGGCAACTTTAGGATTACCCACCTCCAAGTCCCTGCACGTAGACATCTGGCAAAGGGCTGGAATCTCCCCTGGTTCCACTGGCCAAGCCGTGCCCCAGGTATGGTGGTCTCCACTGAAGGTGTCTTTTTCTAATATGAACCAGGGCCACATGGGTCAACAACATTCCTATCCCTTCCTCCGTTGTCCATGAGCCAATGAAAGGCCTATGGTGGGGTCCCCCTGTGGCTTGGGGTGCAAGCAGCATTCAGGGGTGGAGGCGCAAGAGGCCGTGGAGACCCAGGTACCACCCACCACTTCAGAATAAAAGCAGGGGTGGGTTGCTCTCTAGAGGGTCATTCTGACCACAGAGGAGCTCATGCTCTTGGCACAGTGTAAAAAGTGAGACACCTACTGAAGTTTAGCCCAGCTGTGGCCTCTGCTGACACTTGGCATCCTTCACTGCAGTCCTTTCACACATATGTATTTACATTTTTACATAATTTCCCCCAGCTTAATATTATATCATTAGCATTTTCCAAATTGTTAGAAAGCTTTTAGATGCTATAATTTTTAATAATTACCCAATATGCTGTAATGCCTTTAACTAGTCCTTTATTGTAGGGTATTTATAACATTTATGGTGTTTTCTTTATTATAACATTGAGGCAAACATCTAATTTCCTAGATGTAGAATTGATTAAAGGGTGTGCATAGGTTTTTAGATCTGGATACCATTACCCATTTCCTTCCAGAAGGGACAGGTGAAGCTGATGTATGCCATTTATGCCCTGGGGGAAGGAGCTCAGGCAGAAATGGGATGGGATGGGATGGGTGGTGAGGGAGCAGGCTGGGGGCAGAGCCCCTGGGAGGCAGGGGGAAGCAGAGCTGGGAGCTAGGGCAGACAGACCAGGGAAGCAGCCTTCCTCCCAGTGCTCCTGTCCTGGGCCTGGAACAGGTCCCAGATGTGAAGTTCATTGTGTTATGGTTTACCCTCTTCACAGTTCTTGCTCATCTACTCAGCCAAGTCCTCAGTATTCAAATGACAGTCAGAATTTATTACATACCCGATGTATATAAAAGTCAGTATTGGAGTCAGGTGAGATGTATGGACTGGAAATCCACAGCTGATGGGGAGGCAGAGCAATCTCTGAGGTGACAGGAGAGGGGCCCAAGTTCTGAGCAAAATCCATGCATTGGGAAGTGGGGTCCTGCGACCTGCTTGGCCTCACTCCCATCCAGAGGATCCCTAGGCCCTGACCCCTGCCCTCTGGGTAGATTGTACACACACACACATGCACACATGCATGCACATGCATGCGTGTGCTTCTGTCTTACCCATCAACTCCCTGCTGTGCTCATGAGTGTGTGGACAGGAGGACCATGGATGGTGGGATGGCTTACTCAGTCTCACCTCTGCCTCTGCTGTGGTTATGTGTGATTCAAGGTTTGATTCAAGGTTTGTTTGGTCCTAGGGGGTCCTCACCCCCAGTTTAGTGGCCTGGGAGGTAGTCCAGCTCATCTCTTTTCCTTCTTCCTCCAGGAAACAGAAAGGTCTCTACTTTCAGGGTGCCATGGCTTTTGGGAGGTAGAAAGGCAGGTGATGGTTACCTGAGGTATGTGGGACAGGGGCCTCCCTGTGGCCTACCCAAGTACATTACACAGTGGCCTTTGTTGGTCACTGTTGACTGTGCCTCATCATAGAGGTAGACCCCTCCTCTCAGAGTCCTAGAGTTGCTGGGCTTGGTGTTTGGGGGATCGTACAGTTTTGATACAGGCTCAGGCAGGTGAGCCCACAACCTCCATCTCTCTGATGCAGAGTTGGGCAGGGCCTCTGTGCATTTCCTGACACAATGCTGCAGTCTGGGGCTGGGCCCACCAGAGCCAGCTACTGGGGGTTGCATTGTTAGGACCCAGTTTTAACTCATGGCCCATTGTGAAGTGAGGAAAACTGATTTTTCACTTGAGATCAGCAACATAAATACACATGTGATTGTTTATTTCTGCTTTTTTCTTTTCCCTCATGTTCTGTATATGTAATTTAAAACTTCAGTCACTATCATGATGGTTTCTCTGCAGGTAAGTTCATAATCAAGTCAAATTTAGCAAGCACTAATTGAGCAGCTACTCTTCACACTGGGCAGCCTGGTCGGGGAGGGATCAGGTACACATGCTGGGTCTGCATATCTGGCATGACAATGGCAATGCTTCTGACTGGCTATGTGATCCTGGGCAGGACACTTACCTCTCTGGACCTCAGTGCCCTCATCTGTACAGTGGGGATAGTAATCTCAACTTGCCCAAGGAGTCATGAGGATTAAGAGAGGTCACATGTAAAGCACCTAGTAGTGTGCATGGCACACAGTGGGTGTTCAAGAAAAGCTGCTTATCCCTATTTTCAGATGGTCACAGCAGGTCATGTTCCCTGTGAACTCCTGATGACTGGCAGTCATGAGCTGTCTTCAGCTTGGCTAACAGTGGAGCCATCTGTCCCTCCCCCAGCCAATGTGGACCTGACCATGATGTCAAAGCACTTGCTTTCAGTGGAAGATGTTCTGCCCAGCACGATGACAGGGGCCCTTGCCAGTGATCAGAAGCTTGAGTATACATGCTCCCATGTCTTTGATTAATTTTTAAAAGGGAGAAGCGAATTAATTATTGCTGAATATGTGTGGGTACTCAGAATGCAGGGAAAGAATGCAACACAGGAACTTAGGTGTCATAGAGGACCCCAGCCCCAGGCACCTAGGAGCTGTTCTGTGAGTCCACATAGGAACTTGGCTAGTGATAGCCTCAAGGGTGGGGGCAGGGAGCCCATCCAGAGGCAGCGGTGGGAATGGAGCAGGCCTCCTGGGCAGTAAGAGAGCCCTGGCTACTGCTTTCTGCATACTCCTTGTCTCCTCTCAGGTCAAGGCCTCATGGCCTCCCGGGTCAGGAGGCCTATCCTTGAGGGCACGCTCTGCTTCTGCCTGGACCCAGTGAAGTGCCATCGGCATGACTGCCACGTGGTTCCCTGGAGGACAGGGAGGCCCTTTCCACTCTGGCCTTTATCCTCCCACTTAGCCCTGGGCAGGTGGCACCATCCTCCTCTGAGCTGTCCAGAGCCCCACCTGTCCGGAAGGGCTGAACTGTGTGATGTGGCCTGTAGGGAGCAGAATCCCAGTCTTCAGCTGGACGGCTCAGCTGAGGCCTTCATGCTGTGAGCAATTGGCTCCCTCCCCAGGGCTGGGGGGACATGCAGGCTGCACCCCCACTGTTGGCTCCTTCCCACCAGTGTCCTGATGTACTCATTAGAGGATCCTCCGAAAACTAGCTGAGTACCTGCTGGGTGGCCAAGTGGCCTTGAGGCTCATCCCCAACACCTTACTGTTGAGGGAGGAAACAGGACGCACAGTGCACCCTGATTAGAAACTTCCGTGGATGGATGATAACAGGCTCATGGAGGAACGAGCTGATGATTCTATTTGGCACATATTGGGGGTGTGGTTCGTAGAGGGTTTTAAAGGATGCATAGGAATTTTCTAGGTAGCAAGTCAAGGTAGAAATGTACAAACTCAAAGAGGAACGAAAGGGCATCACATGTGAAGGAATGAAAGGCAAGGGGTTTGTGTGGATGCAGACCACATGGTATTTGTGTGTGTGTTCATGTGCACACTCCTTCAAAGAAGGGTCAGAAGACACTGGCAGCCTGGAGGTCCAAGCTGGTCAGGGCAGGACCTCCATTCTAGCTATTTTTAGGTTGTGTCCCAGAGCTGAACACTCTAAGGGAGCATTGGAGATGGAAAGACCTCCCCAGGCACACCCAGCTGCCTCCAGTGTTGCTTTACTGTGGTCCCCTGGGAGTCCTACAGCTCCTCAGTCACACCTAAATGCGAAAGGGAAGGTGTCCTCCCCAGCATATGGTTATTAAGGCACACGTCTTTGAGCCTCATTAAGGAGTGTTAAATGCTAATGAATTTAGAGAGGGGAGTCTTGGGGCCTCTGTTTCCTTGGAAACATTTAGAGCAGGTGCTTTATAATGAGCTGTACCTATTTTAAAAGTGAGCCACGAGGGTGCTTTGATAGGCTGGATCTCGGATGCTGATGGGCAAGTGTGAACAAGGCTGGTGGAGGCCAGTGGAGACGCTTTGTGCTCTCTGGAATATTGGTTCTCTGGTGGTTTCTATAGAAACCACTGGCACCTGGGTCGGAGAATTGCTGAGAGCCAGGGTTTCACTTACGCAGCACAGCGTCGGCCCAGCCTCTTAAGACAGCAGATCTTGCAGGCAGGTGGGACTGAGCTCTGGATGGAACAGGACAGACATATGATGCCACATCTGTGATGCATTCATTATGTCTGTTCTGTACCTATTGCTTGAGTTCAGCTGGTCCCCACTTTGCCTATTATTTCAGGCCCAGCTGATAAGAGGAAGAAGGAACGTTTGTGGAGCTAATTCCTCCCCACAGAGCACTTGAAAGAAACTTTTCATTACTGAAAATTTTAAATATATACCAAAGTAGAGAGGTTATTTAATGAACCTCCATGCAAGCAGCGTTCTGTTTCAGCAATTATGAGCTGGTGGCCAACTGTGTTTTATCTGTAATCCCAAGCATTTCCCTGACGGTCTCCAGCCCCCAGGCCCACCACTGGATTTTTTTGAAGCAAATCCCAGACATCATTTCATTTGTAAGTACTTTTGTTTCTTTAAAAGATAAGGACTTCAATATTATTATAATACCATTACCTCGTCTAGCAATTTAGCAGTAATTCCTTAATACCATCAAATATCCAACCTGTGTTCAAATTTCCCTGGTTGCCTCATAATTTGCTTTAAACGGTTGCCTTGTTTCAGTCAGGATCCAAACATTTGGTTGATAAGTCTCTTAAGTCTTGTTTAATCTGGAGGTTTCTCTCCTACTTTGTTTTCCTGTGACTTATTTATTAGGTAATAAACCGGTTGCTTGTCCTCTGTTTTCCTGATTGCATCCCCGTGGTGTCATTTAACACATTGCTCTGTTCCCTGTATGTCTCATGAACTGCTTCATTGTGAGCAGCTTCTGACACTGATGTGCACACAGGTCACCTGGGGAGCTTGTGTTCTGCTCTGTGTCAGCTTTTGGTGTTGGTCCATATTGTGTGCACAGTGATCCCCCTTATCCAAGGTCTTTCTTTGCAGGGTTTCAGTTCCCACAGTCAACTGAGGACCAAAAATATTAAATGGAAAATCCTAGAAATAAACTATTCATGACTGTTAAATTGCCCACCATTCTGAGTAGTGTGGTGAAATATTGCACCAGCCCGCTCCATCCCAGTGGGATTCGAACCATCCTTTTGTCCAGCATATCCACACTATATACGCTGCCCACCCATTAGTCACTTCCTAGTGTCTCAGTTATCAGATTGACTTTTGTGGTATCACAGCGGTCGTACTCATGTAACCATTATTTTACTTAATAATGGCCCCAAAGTGCAATAATAGTGATGTCAACAATTTTGGTATGCCAGAGAGAAGCTGTAAAGTACCTCCCCTAAGTGAAAAGGTGAAAGTTCTCAACCTAATAAGGAAAGGGAAAAAAGTCATCTGCAGAGGTTGCCGAGATACACAGTACAATAAGATATTTTGAGAGAGAGACACATGCAACATTTGAATAACTTTTATTATAGTAGTGTTACAATTGTTCTAGTTTTTATTATTAGTCATTGTTAATCTCCTCCCATGCCTAATTTACAAATTAAATTTTATCATAGGCATGTGTTGTGGTTTGGATGTGATTTGTCCCCAAGAGTTCATGTGATGTAAACTTGTCTTCAGTGTGGTGATGTTGAGAGGGGAAGGGGGCTTTAGGATGTGAGGTCTAGTAGGAAGTTAGGTATTGATGCTCCTGATCTCTCCTCCTGAGTAGCTAGGATTGCAGGCATGAGCCACGGTGCCTGGCTTATTATGTTAAATTTATTCCTCAGTATTTCTTAGGTACTAATAGAAGTAGGTTTTTTTTTTTTCTCTTTTGGCTCTACTGGTGTTTGAACTCAGAGCCTCACACTTGCTAGGCAGGCACTCTTGCCACTTGAGCCACTCCTCCAAGACCTATTTTGTGTAGGTTTTTTTTGAGATAGTGTCTTGCCAACTGTTTGCCTAGGGCTGGCTTCAAATTGTGGTCCTCTTGCTCTCTGCCTCCTGAGTAGTTAGGATTACAGGCGTGAACTGGTGCTCAGTTAGTAGAATTTTATTTTTTATTTAATTTTCCATTTTTTGTTGCTAGAGTATAGAAATTATATTAACTTTTTTTTTACACTGGCTGTGTATCACATGACCTTACTAAAGTCATTTCTTAGTTCTCATAGACTACTTAGGAATCTCCATTTATATGGTCATGTTGTGTGTGACTAATGCAGTTTACAGTATTCTTTCCAGTGTGGGTACAATTATTTCTTTTTCTTGCTATCTTACAATGACTAGAAACTCCAGTGCAATGTCGAAGTGGTGTGAGTGGGTATCCTTATCCTGTTTCTCATCTTATGGGTAAAATAATCTTTTATCACTAAGTATGTTACATGTTAGATTTTTATAGATCTCCCATATCAGGTTAATAAAGTTACCTATATTCTTTGTTTACTGGATATTTTTTATCATATATTGGCATTGAATGTTGTGAAGTGATTTGCCTTATCTGTATATTTTCCTGTATTCTGTTAATATGTTGAATTATATTATTAAAAATATTAAATCATATACATTTCTGAGATAATTCTGAATCAGTTGTGATATATTATCCTTTTTATATATGGTTTGGTTCAAGTTGCTAATAATGTGTTAAGGATTTTATATTTATGAGAATTGTTATCCTATATTTTGGTTTTTCGGTGTCCTCTGTGTAGTTTTGATGTGAGATTAATATTGACATCAAAAAATTGAGTCGAGATGTCTCTCATATTTCTGATGGTTGGGTAGAACTAGTGCTACTTCTTCCTTAACTGTGTGATAAAATGTACCAGTGAAGTCACGGAAGCTCGAGGTTTTTTTGGAGGAAATTTTCTAATTACAAAAAAATTAAAGTATACATAAGGGTATTCGGGTATTCTATTTCTTCTTCACTTGTTTTGTAAGAATTTTTTCATTTTATCTAACTTGTCAGATTTGTTGCCCTACAATTGTTCTCAAGGTTTGTTCATTATCTTTTGGGGGGTTGTAGGGTCTTCATTTGGTCCAATCTGAGTATCACAGGTGTCACTACTCTTCACTCTGAAGAGCTTCATATAAGATTTCTGATAGCACAGATTTTACTAAAAAAAGTCTTCATTTTGCCTTCATTTTTGCCATATCCTTCGTTTTCTTTTTATACTTTTTATGGAGGTACAAGTGGCATACAGTAAACTGCACATATTTGAAGTAAAAAGTTAGATGTATATGTACATATATGTATGTCCATATAGATAATATATATCTCCATGAAACCGTCACCACAATCAAAATAAGTATTATATACATCACCTTCAGATGTTTACCTCTTGAAGTTATCTAGTTTGGGTCTTTAGCATTATTTTGTATGTGGTGCAGGTATGGATGGAGCTTCATGTTTTGACTCTGGGTGCCCAGTAGTCTTGCAAAGTTTGTTGAGAACAATGTCTGTGTCTTTATCCCTCTGTGGAAAACAAACTGGCTAAATATGTGTAGGTCTATTTTTGTGCTGTCTTCTGTTCCATTGATTTTTGTCTGTCTTTGCACTCTTGTTTCTATTATTGTAACCTTATAATGAGTCTTGACATCAGCCAGTATAAGTCCTCCAATTTTGTTCTTTTTCTAAGTTGTTTTGACTACTCTAGGTTTTTTTGCACTTACATTTCAATTTTACAATTACTTTGCCAATTTCTAACAAAATAAAACAAAACCTGCTTGAACTCCAGATGATATTGCATCTGATTTGTAGAGTAATTTGGGACAGAATTGAATTCTTAACAATTTTGAGTCTCTATGAGCATCGTGTGTTTCTCCATTTATTTAAATCTTCTTTAATTTCTGTCACTAATGTTTTGAAGTTTCTATAGTACAGGTCTTTCATATTTTTTTTATCAGATTTGTCCCTGGGTATTTAAACTGTTGATGCTATTATAACCAGTATTTAAAATTTTTGGTTTCTGATTGTTCATTATTAATAGAAAGAGAAAGAATGGTTATTTGAATGTTCCTCTTGAATTCTAGAAACCCTGATAAACTCATTAGTTCTTGGTAGATTCTATTGGATTTCCTATGTAGATGATCATGTCATCTGTGAATAAAGTAAATTTTAGTTTCCTTTTCCAATCTGGATGCCATTTATTTATATACTGACTTACTTATTTTATCTATTTCCTTCCTTCCTCTCTCCCTTTCTCCCTCCATCCTTTCCTCGCTCCCTCCCTCCCTAGCTCAAATTTCTAGAGCAACATTATCTGGAAGTGGTAAGGGGACATCCTTTCCTTATTTCTGATCTTGGAAGGAGGTATTCATTCTTCTTCACAGTTACATATAATGTTAACTCTGTGTTGCTTTGTAGATGTCTGGATCAGTTTGAGGAAACTCCCTTTTGTTCCTAGTATGCTGAGATTTTTAAAATCATGAATTATTGTTGGATTTTTCCTAAAGCCTTTTTTACTTCCATTGAAGTGATCATGTGTTTTTTCTTTCTTAGTCTGTTGATACGGTGAATTTTCTTTAGTTGATTTTCGAATACTAGAACAATCCACATTCATGGGATAAAGTCCACTTGATCATGATATCCCCTTTTTATAATCTGAGATTTTATCAGCTAAAATCATGTTAGCATAATGAAACCCTCCAGACAGTGTTTGAAAAAAAGGGGGAGGAGGGAAGAAGGCTAAAGGAATATAATGGTAGGTGAACTTGTTCAAAGTACATTGTACACATCTGGGGAATTATCGTAATGAAACCCCCTTGTCCTACCAATATATGCTAATTAAAAAATAAATAAAATTGTGTTAGGAATTTTCTAACAGGGTTCACAGGGTTACTAATGTGAACTTGTGATAATTTTGTATGGATTTAGTATCAGTGCAATTCTGGTTTCATAGAATGAATTGAGAAGTATTCCTTTTTCATCAATTTTCTCAAAGAGTTTATGTGAAACTGATACTGTTTTTTCTTTAAATATTTGTGACAATTGACCAGTGAAGCCATTTGTGTCTGAAATTTTCTTTGTGGGAAAGTTTGAAACTTTAAATAAAATTTATTTAGTAAATATAGGGCTATTCCAGTTTTTTTAAATCTGAGTGACCTTTGGTAGTTTTTATCTTTCAAGATACCCATTTCTTCAAAATTGCCTAATTTCTTGGCATAATGGTTTTCACATTATTTTTGTATGTCTGTAGTGGTATCACCTTGTTCTGTTCATGCCTGACATTGATGAATTATGTCTTCTGTCTTTTTTCCCTGATCAGTTTACAAATGTTATAAATCTTTTCAAAGTGTCAGACTTTGGTCTCAGTCATTTTTCTAGGTTTTGTTTTTCAAAAGGCACTAATTTCTTTTCCTGTCATAATGGTTTCCTTTCTCCTGACTAGTATGCAATCTAGTATTATCTTCTTTCTCTAGTTTAAGTGGAAGTTGAGGTCATTGTTGTGAGACTTTTATTTATTTACTGGATGATCAGTGCTGATAATTCCCCCATAGATATTGCATCTCTACTGCATACCTGATGATGCATTATTATATTTTCATTCATTTCAAAATACTTTGCCATTTCCTTTTTGACTTATTCTTGATCATGGATTATTTTAAAGTGTGCTATTTAAACTGCAAATTCTTGAGAATTTTCTGGATAGTTTTGTTGTTTGTTTTTAATTTAATTCCATTGTGGTCACAGAATATACATTGTATATTTGAATCTTTTTAAATTTGTTGAGATTTGATTGGCATTCTAGAATATGGTTTCTTTCTTTTTTTTTTTTGTGGGGGGGGGTACTGGGGTTTGAACTCAGGGCCTCACACTTACAACTTGCTAGGCAGGTGCTCTACAACTTGAGTCATTCCAGTAACCCAATATGGTCTGTCTTGATAAGAGTTCTATGTGCTGTCGTTGGGTGCAGTGATCTGTAAGTATCAAGTATATCAGTTTGGATAATAGAGCTAATTCAAATCTTCTGTATCCTTTCTGATTTTTCTATTTCATAAGAGCAGCTGTGCTATGGTTTGAATGTATATGTTAGAATTAAATCCTAGGTGATATATTAAAAGATGGGGACTACTTGGAAGGCAGAGATCAGGAAGATCTGGGTTCAAGGAAGCCCAGGCAAATAGTTCACAAGACTCCGTCTCAAAAATACCCAGCACAAAAAAAGGGACTGGTGGAGTGGCTCAAGTGGTTGGAGTGCCTGCATAGCAAATGTGAGGCCCTGAGTTCAAAGTCCAGTACCACCAAGAGATAAAGAGAGAGAGAAAGAGGACCTTTGGGGGTAATTAGTCAGTGAAGCTCTGCCCTTATGAATGGGATTATTGTCCTTACAAAAGAGCTGGAGGGAACTAGCTAGGGCCCTTCTACCTTTTCACTTCTGCCATAAAGACACAGCATTTGTCTCTTTTGCCCCTTCTGCTACCTGAAACGCAGCAAGGAGGCTCAGGACTGCACTGGACACCAAATCTGTGGTGCCTTGATTTTGGACTTCCCAAATTCCAGAACTGTGAGAAATAAATTTCTATTGTTTTCCAATTATCCCATCTAAAGTATTTTGTTGTAGCAGCCAGAACTATAACAGGCTGGGTGATATTTGTAGCCATAGGGTGGATCTCTTTCCTTTTTTTAAGTTCTGTTAGTTTTCCTGAATTTATTTTGAAGTTCTGTGATTAGCTACATAAACATTTAGGATTGTTATTCTCTCCTAATGAACTGAATTGACTCTTTTATCATTGTGAAAGACTCTTTTTATCCTTTGTAATATTTTTTACCCTGAAATCCAGTTTGTTGTTGACAGAGACAGTTTTTGATTACTACCAGCATGGCTCATATTTCTAGATTTAATCTACTTGTATCTTTATATTTAAATCAAGTTTCTTTTAGGTAGTATATAGGTAGGTCTTGCTTTCTAATTTTAATTCTATCTAATGGTCTTCTCCTTTGAGTAGGGTATTTATCCTGTCAGTTCTATCAGGTTTTTGCACTGTGTATTTGGGAAATCTGTTGTTAGTTATATATATTTAGAATTGTTATGTCTTCTAGATAAGTTGACATTTTTATCTTTTCATAATATCCCCCTTATTCTTGGCAGCTTGCCTTGTTCTGAAGTCTACTTTGCCTGATATTAATATAGCCACTCTAGTTTTCATTCAATTAGGCTTAATGTGGTATGCTTTTTATCCTTTTACTTATATGATCTCTTACTTATGGCTCTCTCTCTCTCTCTCATTTACAGCTCTTTTTTTAGATGATTCTATTGAATCTTTTCTATTTTTATTTATTTATTTTTGAGATGGGGTCTTACTGTGTGGCCCAGGCTGGCCTCAAATTTCCTGGGCTCACGCAATCCCCCTGCCTCAGCCTCCTTAAGCAAGTGGGCCTACAGACATGTGCCACTGTTCCTAATTTTGTTGCTTTTTAAAAGACTTTGAATCCAATTTGACAGTCTTTTAGTTGGTGGTTTTAAGATAGTTAATGTAATTACTGATATGGTTTGATTTGGGCCTACCATTTTGTTATTTTTCTTTTGACTCTTGTTTTTATTTCTCTGTTCCTCTTTTCCTGACTTCTTTGGATTATTTCAGCATTTTTATTATATCATGGTTTGGATCCGTGTCCCCTAGGGCCATATGGAAAGGCTTGCTTTCCCTTCTCCTTCAGAAACTCCATTGACAAAAATATTCAACCCTCTGTTCATTTTTCCTTCAGATTAGTAACTTGGCAGCAATGAAGATTTGCTTCAGAATTTTTACTTCCCATGCCTACTATGTAGTTTCTTAATTCAGCCAATCCTTTTTATTAACATGAAGAATTAAAAGACCCAAGCAAAAATGAAGTAAAAACCTCATCTTTTACACTGATCTTTCTTCAAAGTTTGATTTCTTTCCTCAAAGTCTTCAGGTAGTTGTTTTTTGAATTTTGTCCAGATATTTCTACTGTAATTTGTAAGGTGGGGCGGGGAGGAAGGGAGAGAAGGCAGGAGAGGAGAGAGGGGAGAGAGAAGAAGAGAGAGTGCTTTGTGGTTTTGGTCCAGTTCAGGTTGGCATTAGACCTTGTTCATTTAAAATTCAGTACTTTTCCTCTCTGGTGCATGCTGAGTAATTGTAATTGCAGTGTTTCCTCTTTTACTCGTGTTTTTGTTTGCAGTGTTTCATCTGCTGTCAATCCTATCTAATGTGTTTTCATCTCAAACATTGCTTATTTCATCTCGGCAAGTTCAATTTGGGTCTTCTGTATGTATTCTTCATGTCTGTACTTACCACAGCTAACCTTTCCTCTACCTTGAACATATGTTCTGGAGTTATAACAACTTTAATGTCCTGGCCTATCATTGGTGTCTCTTCTGATAAGTTTGGCTGGGTTTAGAGACTGTCATCTGAGTGCTGAAGCTGTTCACTGTTTCTGTGGACGGAACTAGGAAATATTTTTGTTGTTAAGACAAAATACATTGTTATTTATACTGATTTTCCAATTCAAATGTAAGATACATAATTTTTCTTTTCCTTCTTTGTTTTTATGTTTTAAATTTCTTTTTCACTGATTTTTGTGTATGTGGAGGGTGGGGGGACTAGGGTTTGAACTCAGGGCTTTGTGCTTGCAAAGCAGGCACTCTACCACTTGAGCTACTCTCCTCCAGTCCATTTTGCTCTGGTCATTTTGGAGATGGGTCCTGCAAGCTGTTGCCTGGGCTGGCCTTGAACTGCAATCATCTCAATCTCAAGTAGCTTTGGATCATAGGTATGAACTTCACTGAAAATTTTTATTTCCATCTACTTTATCACATTTTTGGGGGCGCATTTTAGCATTAGCAATGACTGACTGAAAACAGTTGTAATTTCTTGTGGTTCTTTTTGTCCAAAATGTATATCAAAGTATGATCTACCATCAAATTTCTGATTTTCTATTAATAATGTATATTCAACTAAGGATCAGCCATTCAATTACTATAGTTTAAAGTCTCTTAAAGAAATCCTATTTGTGTGGTTAAGCTACCAAATCAATACATGGTTAATTTCATTTGCTTAATTTTGCTTTCACATTTTAAAAATTGCTTTGTAAGTGAATTTTGTTATATAATTTAATTTAACAAAATATATACATGAGTCTAGAGAAAGAGTTGGCAAACTACAGCTTATGGGGTCAGTCTGGCCTGTGACCTGTTTTTATGTGACCCTTGATCTAGGAATGATTTTTACACTTCTAACCAGTTCTAACACACACACACACACACACACACACACACACACACACACACACACACTGCAACAGTCTGGACCTTTATAGAAAAAAAATCTGTAACCCCTACTCTGGAGTCATATCTAAAAGAAAACAATCAAAGTTCTACCCATGATCCCGTCTCCTCTGTTCTGTTCCCTCCCTTTCTTTAGAAGTGGTCTTTTATTGACTTATTTTTGTTTATGGTTTTTCTATCTTTTTAAAATGTCTGCAAACACACTTTTGTTCCTCATCTCTTATTTACCTACTTTGCACACTTTTTCTCCTACTTGGCATATTTTGGCTAAGCATTGGGTCCCAAAGATTGCCCACGCCAGGGCAGGGAGAGAGGCCTCATTCTTGCCGCTACTCCACAGTGTTCCATTCCATAGTGCAGATGTCCTATGGGGTCTGAACTCAGGGCTTTGCACTTGTGAGGCAGGTGCTTTTATTGCTTGAGCCACACCAGCAACCCTTTTTGCTCTGGTTATTTTGGAAATATGGTCTTATTTTTTGCCCAGGCCACCCTGGACTGTAATCCTCCTATTTTATGCTTCCTTCGGTCACTGGGATGATAGGTGCATGCCACCATGGCTAGACTTTTTCCATTGAGGTAGTTCGTCCAGTTTGGCCCAGAACCACAATCCTCCCAATCTCAGCTTTCCACATAGTTGGGATGACAGGCATGCACCACCACACCCAGCTATTTGTTAAGTTGGGGTCTCATGAATGTTTTTGTACAGGTTGGCCTCAAACCATGATCCTCCCAAATAGCTAGGATTATAAGGTGTGAGTCACCAGCACCTGCTTGCTTCACCAGGCTTTTTTCTGTGGTCACTGGTTGTTCCCAGTTCTCTAATTTCACAAGTAGTGCTGTTGTTTATGGTGCCCTGCTAACATCTTGGGATTTTGCCTGTGTAGCTTTGGTATCAGTTCTTAGAAGTGGGTGCTGGATGATGCATCACTGAGTAACAGTGCACCTGTGGTTTTGCTTGAAGGTACTCAACTCCTTGTCAGGGTTTGTGCAGTTTGCATTTCTTGCAGCAATGAGTTCATGTACAACACCCCCACAGCCAGCCAATGGCGGTACTGTGAGACTGAGATTTTGCTAATTTGATAGGTGAGAAATGGCATCCTGGGTAATTTAAATTGGCATTGCTCTGTTTGAGTACAGTGGAAGGACCCCTTTCTTTTTAATGAGCTCTGTTCTCTTGCCCATTTTTCTGTAGAGCTGTGGTCTTCATCTGCTTTTAGAAGCTTTCTATGTATTACAGAGAGCAACCACATTACCGCTACTGTAAGTTGCAAATATTTCTTCCACTTGTCTTTTTAATTTATCTATTATTTATTTACTTGCTTGTTTTCTACTGTGCAAGAGTGTTTTTTTTTTTTTAACGATTATTTTCATGTAGTCAAGATTACTCATCTTATCTTACTGCTTCTGGCTTTGGAGTTACAGCCAGGAAAGTTTCTCTAAGTCCCAGATTGTAGAGAAATTCAACCATATTTTCTTCTCAGATTTATATGGTTTCTTTTTTTTCAATGTACATTTTTGGGCTTTTTTGTAATATATTGACATGGTCACTATCCTATGTGATTGACCCCTTTTACCTGTGTGCACTTACTTAAACTTTATGAATGGGTCCCATGCTCACACTCCAGTTACCTGTGTGTGTGGACTGCTTGCACCCCAGTACTTGAAGAGACTGATGTGCACATTCTTAGGGAGAAGAAAGCATGGGCCATCTGTACGCAGCCCTGCATTCTGTGAAAGGGGCCCAAGAAAGGCAGCTGTGCCTTCAGATGCATCAGCAGCAGCCCAGAATGGCCAGGATAGCTGGCAGGCAGATTTTTAGAGCCACCAGGTGGTTGTCATCATGCCTGAATATGTCCTGGTTCACCTCGCACTTTCCCCAAGGCCAAGTGCCCGGTTATCTGACATGGGCCCTCGGCTGCCAGAGGAGACCGGGTAAGGCTCCGCTTTCTGATCCAGCTAGTCATGCCTGGGAGTGGTGACTTAAGCCCTGGGATGGGAGGCACCAGCTGTCAGTGTCATCAAGGGTGCTATAAACCCACCAGCTAGCCATGCAAATGGCTCCTCTGCCCTCTCTCTGTGCAAGGAAACAGTGGGAAGGTACATCAGTCATGTGTAGGGACAAGCAGTCCGCAGGCCAGCCCTCCACTAACAGCTGGCTTTCATTGGCAGGGAGCGCCCATAACACGGCTGGTTTCCTGGCCATTTGCTTTTATTATGCTCTAATGAATTGGGCCATTTCCAGACATTCTGAGAAAATGTCCAGAACAATGCCTTTCATTCTCCTCGAGACGTTTGGGAGGCAGGTGCCGTGTTGACAGGGCATGCAGGAGTTCTGCTATGGATGGCCGATGACCCTGGGGCATGTCCCCTCTCTGTGGAGAAGCTGCCTCTGGGCTGTTTCTTAACTCACAAGTAGAAGGGAGGGCCTCCAACTGCCTCCATCCTTTGCTTGATCAGTCCCTGTGAGTCTGCAGGGCCATGGCTGGGGACTGGCATTAAGGCCATATGGAAGCTCACGGCTCTGCTAGGGAGCTGAGAGCTGCCAGGCACAGGTGGGTGCCTGCCAACAGCTGTTCTGTATGGGCTGGTGGGGCTCTGGGGTTGTCCATATCTGTCCACAAGGGAGGACGAGTACCTCAGTGAATGGTACCTGTTGGGCCAGACTTGCTCCTCTCTTGGCATTTGGTGCCCTAGGCATTTCTGAACAACCTGCTTCCATGATGGAGAATGGGGACAGCAGGCATCCAAACCCAGTTTGGCTAAGGGCATTGGAAGCCCTGTGGTGACCCACGGAGAGGGTGGTTTAAGTGAGATGGGATTAGATGAACTTGGGGGACAAGAGGAGCATATGGACCTGAAGCTGGTAAGGACATTGTTCCAGAGCTGTAATGAGAGAACCATGAACCGTGCCTCACCTCCTTTTCTGCCAAGTACTTTCCACATGCTGTCGTGGAACAGCAGTGTTCCTGGGAGCTGGATGTTGTGCAAGCTCAAGAGAACAGATGTTGGGAACTGCAATGATGTGCCACATCCGGGCCCTAGATTCTGTTCCACCTCCAGATCTGGCCAGCAGCACCATCTCAGGAGCAGCACAGCCCCTGGGCTCCTGGCTGCCCTGTGAGACTTGGTGTCCCCTGTGCCCATAGGCTCCTGGTACATGGGAAAGATAGGCAGGCCACAGGCAGCTCCCTTGCTGTGAGCATCAGTGAGGGCAGCCTAGCTGCCCATCCTGTGTTCAGGGCTCAACAGGAATGGCCTCTCTCCTACTCCTTGACTGCTCTTCCCTCTTCAGGGGCCCACCCTGAGGTCACCCTAGCTGAAGGCTGCTTGTAAAGGGATTCAGAGAAGAGCAATCATTTGTTGTCCACCCTTGCACAGGAATTTGCCCCCAGGAACTTAACAGACATAGGAATTGGCTGCGGGAGACTGAGTTGTAGGTCTCAGGGGTGCAGCTTGGATGGGGACAGGTTCCCCTTACCCTGGTTATGTGAAGTTGTATGATACAGATCCCTATGTCTCTCTGAGCTCAGTGAGCCTCTGCTGGAGAGTGGTTCTCAACACCCCCCTCCCTGGTCTAAACTAAATTTATGGAGTGCTGTACATGCTGTGAATTGAATATATATATTTGAAAGAGGATAATGGAAAATAAAAGTTTAAAAGTTTGAAAGGTGTCAATTTTAAAAAATTAAAAAAAAAATTGTCAAGATCGTTTATTTCACCGCTGGCAGAGCCTTGGGACCTGAGAACTGTGTGTAGGCTATAGCCACATGGTGGCGCCCTGGGAGCTGGTAACCCTGTGGGCAGCATGCCCAGCAGGCTGCCAGAGACCTGGCTCTGCTTCCATCACAGCAGGTGGGCACACTGGCCTGGTATTTCAGTATTGCAATTTAATATCATGTCATCTATTAGTTTGTTGAGTGGAGTTGTGAGTCCTAGTCCTGGGTCCCCACCCTACTCTGACCAGGTGTCTTAGAGCAGGAGATAGGTGCAATAACCTGCTCTGAAGAAGCAGAGCAATGCGTGATGCTCCACAGTGGTAGTTTAGGAGTCAGGAGGCTGTGAAACATCGGTTATGATGCTTAGAAAATAAAACATGTCTTTAAAGCTAAAATACGTCCTGTGATTCTGGCTTTATGGTCTGTCTCCAAGAATGCTTGTTCCCTGCATTACTGTCACTCCTCCAGGGACAATAGTCCAGGGCTTTGCGAGCTGTGAATTATGTGACACCTTCAGACCTTTTCACAAAATATGATGCCAGTATTGATGGAAATCACTGTGCTCTTTAGGTGCCCTTGGACAAGGCATGAGCCCTTCCTCAGTGTGCTATCACTAGTACCAGCTGCCTTCAAGGGGCTCCATTTGCCTGGGAAGATGATGGTGCCTCAGTGAACGTGCCCACACGACAACAGGGGTGGGTAGTCATGGCCATTAGGCTGTGTTCACGTCTGGGAGGCATCACAGGAGCTCTCAAGAGAAAAAGATATTGGCCTGGTGGGAAGCAGGAGGGTCCCATGACACAGGGACCTGCCTGTGCTTGGGGCTGCTCAACCAGAGTGTGTGTGACTCAGAATGGCCTTCATTAAACCTGCCCATCCCCTGGGTGCTTGGCAGCTCTCCTTGGCTTTCCTTGGCTGGGCACCTGCCTGTGCTCCTGCAGCTGCCAGTGTGACTATTGCCCACCCTTGCAGGTGGTGAGAGGCTACAAGGCGACCATCCAGCAGACCTTGGACATCCTCTTCCTCCAGGAAGGGTCCGAGTTCCTGAGCAGCACGGATGCTTCCACTCGGGACTCTGCTGACCGCACCATTATCGCCTGGGATTTCCGGAGCTCTGCCAAAATCTCCAACCAGATTTTCCACGTGAGAAAGCCTATTTGGCACTGTTCTTGATTTCTGCCTCAGGGTGCATCCCTGTACCCTTCATCTGCCTGGGATCCTGGGCCACTTCCTGTGGGAGGGGATTCAGTTGCTTGAAGTCTCTGAAAAGGGGGTAGGCAAAGGTGAGGTCCAGGCCTGCTGCACAAATGGAGAGCCTTCTGTAGGGCAACTCTCCTTCTGCTTTCCTGTCCCAGCATAGCCACTGCAGGCATGGATAGCCCCATTCAGATGGATGGGAAAGATGGCCATGCCACCTGAGAGTCCCCATTCTCCCTCTGCCACCACACAGAAGGGATGCCTGATTTTCCCTTTTGCAGTACCTTTGGCAGGGATGCCTGATTTTCCCTTTTGCAGTACCTTTGGCAGGTGACACAGGAATTCAGAGCAGGAGTCCTAAACTTAGAATTTGAAAGCATTTAACCTTTTTGACTTTCAGTTTCCTCATTAGAAAACTGAGGATGATAATATTACTCACCTCATAGAGTACCTTTGAGAATTGTGAGAGAGAGAGAGAGAGAGAGAGAGAGAGAGAGCTCATAAAGGGCATAGCATGGTGCTAGGCATAGGGAGTGCTCCATTATACTTTAACTGTCATCACTACCACCATCACCATCATCATCACCCACCACCACCATCACCGCCACTACCACATTATCACTGTGACCATCACCACCACCACCATTGCCATCAACATCACCACCACCACCACCACCATCACCATCACTGTGACCATCACTACCACCACCATCACTGCCACCACCATCACCACCATTGCCATCATCACCCACCACTATACTGCCACTACCACCACCGTCACCATCACTGTGACCATCACCATCACCACCACCACCGCCACCACCACCATCACCATCATCACTCACCATCACTACCAACACCATCACCATCACCACCATTGCCATGATCACCACCCACCATCACTGTGACCATCACCATCACCGCTACCACCACCACCACTTCATCACCATCACCACCACTACCATGAGTACCACTACTGCCACGATCATCATTTGAGATTTCAAATAAGCCATAACTAATCTTTTTGGTGCCCCCACCCTGAATTTTAAAATATTTATCATGTACATGCATACCTTCTCCCTGACCTCTCCTGTTCTTACAGTGTTCTAGGTAAACCTGAGCAAAGCTACCTGTAGACTTCACTGCAGGCTTTTCCAATGCAACACACTTTGTGGGGTTAAGGGGGCACATCTGGGCACTGAGGGCCTTCTGCCTGAAAGGGCCCAGCAGAGACCCAGTGTGAGGCAGGAATGTTTTGAATAGTTCGCTTCTGTCTTTATCTTCTTGTCTGGTCATTTACTTCCTCACTCACTGGTCCTCTGTTGGTGTGGGCTTCTCCTAGTGTCTCACTGTGTAGGTGGGGAGATGGGCTTGTGTGTTAGTCTTCTATGTGAAACATGACCACAGACTTGGTAGCTTAAAATAATGCAAATTTATATTCTCTCGCAGGTCTAGGGGCTGGAAATTCTTAATAAATGTTACAAATTCTTGGGTCGAAATTAAGGTGTGGGAAGGATGAGATCCCTCTCAAGATGCAGGGAATGAGCTTTCCTGCCTCTCTGGCTGCTGGGGGCTGGTGGCATTCCTTGGATACCTTCAAGGCCAGCATCCTCAGATCTTTCTCTGCTGTATCTCTACATTGCCCTCACTGTGTGTGTCAAGTCTCCCCTGCCTTTGTGTTTTTGGGACATGAGTGCTGGCATCCAGGGCAATGCTATAAGATAATCTCCTCCTTCCCAGGCCCCTAACCCGTTGCTCACCATCTGCGGTAACATGCACAGGCCTTAGGAATCAGGACATGGACATACTTGGGGAGAACCAGCTTTCAGCCCACCACAAGGCTTGCAGGTGGCTACTGGAAACTGAAGAAGGGCAAAGAAATGAGATTCCCCCCTCTAGCCTGCAGGAGGGATACAATCCTGCTGACACTGTGGTTTTACCTCAGTGAAGCCCTTGTCAGACTGCTACCATCTGAGCTGTAGGAGAGTGAATCTGTGTTTTTTAAGCCACTGAGTTTGTGGTCATTTGTTACAGCAGCAACAGGAAACTCATACAGATCCCTCACCAAGGTGTTGGGAGAAGGGTGTGGGGAGAAGGCCCCAAGAGCAGAGTACAAGGTGGCTGTTGGTAGCCAGAAGACCCTCTGTGGTCCTGTTCTTTTGCAGGAGAGGTACACCTGCCCCAGCCTTGCCTTGCACCCGAAGGAGCCTGTGTTCCTGGCACAGACCAATGGCAACTACCTGGCTCTCTTCTCTGCTGTGTGGCCCTACCGGATGAGCAGACGGCGGCGCTATGAAGGGCACAAGGTACCCTGTCCTTATCCCCCAGGTCAAATACTGAGCATTGGCCCCAGAGCCTCCTTCTGGGCAACCCCAAGAATGGAAGTGGGACCCCAGTGTGCATGGACCTCCTGTCAGGGTAGATTCTGCTTCCTCTTTCCCTGGTGACTCTGTGCCATGTCTGGCTAGGGTCTACTCAAGACCCTGGCCACACCTGGTGCCCAGCCACTAGGCAGATAAGCAGTAGCCAGTTCACACAGATAGATCATGGGGTGGGAATAGGAACAGGCCCTTTTCCTGCCTGAGGCCTGCTTTGCTGGGGCAGAAGGGGCTAGGGGCTTGGTGACTGTCCTTTAGGCCAGATTTGCAGCTGTGCTGAAGCTGCTGCAGCCCGATTCCACTGGACCAACCTTGGGACACAGGGCCCATGCCAGGAAGGGGCATGGGCTTTGGCCTCGGGGTCCCTGAGTATGAAGCCCACCCCTGCTCCTTGCCAGCTTGTGTGCCTCACAGGTAACCTCAAAGAGCAGTGTGGCCTGCTCACCCCTGGTGTTGCTCTCTACAGGTGGAAGGCTATGCAGTAGGCTGTGAATGTTCCCCATGTGGTGACCTGCTGGTGACGGGCAGTGCTGATGGCCGGGTCCTGATGTTCAGCTTCCGTACTGCCAGCCGGGCCTGCACGCTGCAGGGGCATACGCAGGCCTGCCTTGGCACCACCTACCACCCCGTGCTACCCTCTGTCCTTGGTACCTGCTCCTGGGGAGGAGACATCAAGATCTGGCACTGATGTCAGCAGGCTGGGGCTCCCTTCTTCGGGGAGGGGGTATGTGCAGAGACTGGCTTCAGACCTGGGCAGAGGCTGCCTCCACCCCCTGCTGAGCCTAAGTTTCCTCTTCTGTGTAATGGGGGCAAGAACCTGTCTCAGGGTATGAGGACTGCTTTAGGGAAAGCACCTGCCATGTGGCTGCTGCTGATATCCAATAAATGTGTGTTCTGCTGTTTCTCATATGACTTTGGCAACAAACGTGTTAGTAGCTTCCCCTGCCTCTTGCTCAACTTCCAGATCTACTGGGGCTCTGCAGACATAGAGGAAGGGGGTGGGGAGGGGGGTACAGTTGATCTGCTAGTTCTGAGAGGGGTATCTCTGAAGACAGTGAGGTTCTGGGTCTTGAGTCTGTCCCTGGGAGCTCTGTGCTGGATGGAGCTCAGCAAGTTCATAGCTCCTTGGCACCTCTTTCCTACCATGCTGTATGGCCAACTGGGTCCCTGCTCTGCCCAAGCCTTGGGGTCCCCAGTGGGCTTTTTGTCCATTGCCAGTCAGATGCCCATGCTGACCACAGCCATGTATCTATCCTAGGAAGGAGCAAAGGTGCCCTGAAGAGCCTGAGTCACTGGTCTGGGAGGAAGCTTGGCTTCCCAGGACTTGGGCAGGCCAGTGCACACTGAACCATTCCATACCTGTAATTGAGGTGGGTGCTCTAAGAGCCCAGGAGCCTACTGATAGGTAAGGGTAGGGACCATAGCACCTCGGATGCCTTCCTGAAGGAGGCCAACCTCAGCTGGTGAGGAGAGCGTCCCTTGCAGGGAAGTCAGTGTGGAAATGCAGAAGATATGAAGAGGAGGCCCATGGGCCATCTCAGGGCACCAGCAACATCCCTCCCAGATTCCAGATCCAGTCCCAGGTCCATGGTCACTGTGGCACCTTCCCCCAGACTCAGTTTACTTATCTGTGAAGTGGGTGGTCAGAAGAGCAGTCTGCAGGTTTGTTGGAGGTCAGAGGGGCAAGGCTCTGGATGTTGAGCACAGCGGGTGCCCAGTCCTTGGAGGGCTGAGTGGCCATGCTTTGTGAGAACATTGATTTCAAAGCATCTAAGGGGCGTTGGGGACCTTCTTGGGCTCCACAGGAGAGGTGTCCCTGGCAGAGGGAAGATCAGGAAAAGGGCCAGAGGCGGGCCTTGTCCCAAGGCCAGATGCTTTTGCCTTCATTCTTGTTTTCTGCCCCATGCCACCTTAGGCCCAGAGCTGTTCACATGGTAGATATTGCTGAGGCAGCAGCAACTTTGTACCTGGCCTAGGGGAGAGGAAGCTAGAGCTGAGCCTGGGGGGCATAGGTAGAGCCAAGGGAAGGAGATTAAGCTGGGTATGTGTAACCCTACGTCCCCTACATCGGGGATGGATGACTGGGCTCTCCAGGCCCATGCAAGCACAGGGCCCCAGTGGCACAGAGTGCTGCTGGGCAGGCCTGGTGAGGGCTTGGGCTGGGGGACCAAGTTCTGTTTTAGGCTGATTTGTTGGAAATAACTGTACTCCGTGTCCAGTGAACCTAGTTTATGACAAAAATGGAAGTACCTAGAGGGGTGGGACACAGTCACTAGCCTGGGCAGGGTGGCCAAGGGAGTCAGGCTGAGTCCACATTGCATAGAACCTGTTGCAGGATGTGAGCATTTTTCTCTCACCTCACTGCCTACTGGCCTCTCACTCATACCTCTGGCCTCTGTCCCTTTTTCCCCCTCCTGTGGCCACAGGCAGCCCAGGTCATCCCCTACCCCTGGCATGCTAGTTGCTGCCTCCTTTGCTTTCCATTGCCTCAGGACCTTTGCACTCACTGCCCTTGTTCCTAGGCCACTGTCCCTCCCTCCTCTCTTACCCTGCACAAATGAGAAGCATCAGGGGGACAGCTCAGCCTCCTTTCCCTCAGAGCACCATGCTCTACCTGGTGCTACCCTGCCCTGGCATACACATGAACATGTAATACAAGTTTCCCAGGTTGGGGTTCTGTATCCTGCTATGTCCCTGGCTGCTGGCACATGAAGGTGTTCCTGTGGACAGGACACAGGCTTGGGAATCAGACAGACCTGCCTCTGCCTTTCATTACTGTGGGACCTTAGGTAAGCTGTTTGGCCACCTGGTGCCTTGATTTCCCCATCTGTGAAAAGAGAGCTGATAGTACCCTCTTCTGGCATTAGTGAAAGTGGGTCTGCACAGTCCTGGTTTCTGTGTGCAGTGGGCACTCAAGACATGTGGTTGGGAGTGCTAATGCTAGTCTGGCCTTTAAAAAACAATTAGCATATATTAGGTACAGTCTGGCCTCCTGATATAAATGTTGAGCCTGTTCAGGCTAAGGCTGGGTTTGAGCTCCATACTCAAGCCTGGCCTCAGGACCCAAGGGTCGGTGGAGGCCTCTCCTGCCCTTTCTGTCTCTGGTGCTCTCCAGGCATTGGCCTTGTCTAGGTTTAGCCTTCCAGCAGGGATGCTGCGGAGAGGAGGTGGGGGCTGCCTCCTTTGTTCCCATTTGACAAGTCCCACAGAAGGTCCTGGATTGGCTGACTTTTGTCATGTGCCCATACTAGACCAAGGGTTCTACACATCTAGACCAGGCATGTGGAAGAGATGATTTGAGAGAGGTAATATGCTCTTCCAAGAATGCAGGGCCCTTATAAGCACTGTCATAAGAGTGTCTCCCAGGTCTAGGCCTGAGCAGGCCCTGAACATGTTCTTCAAATGAATGAGTGATGTTGGAATGGGCCTGGACACAAGGTGTAAGGAGGCCTGCCCTGCTAAGGGCCTCACCCATCTGCCTTTCCCATCCCAGATCCTGAGTTCCAGATACCCCACTTCCCACTTAGCCTCAACCTGTTTCCACCTTCTCTGTGAATGTTTTTGTATTGCATTGTTTGCTGATTGCTGTCCTTGCTGCGGTGGGTTTGTGTCACCACTGGTCAGCTCTGAGCATCAGGCTTTGCAGGGAGCTCTGGGGGCAGGGCTGCAATGACCTCCCTGTCCACCTGGGTTCCTGGCCTCTCCTGCTGGGCACACCCTGGTCACCTGGCATCGTGGGGCACCTGGACCCTGGAGACCAACTCAGATCCCAGGCTATCCCCTGCCAGCATGGGGCTTGGCTTTTCTGAGCCCCAGTTTGCTCATCTATGACATAATGGGCCTGTTGGGACAAGCAGGGGAAAGAACTTTGTGGATTGTGCCCCTGTCAACTCACTTAGGACAGATGCTATACAAATCTCTGCTCCTGAGCTCCATTTCTTTTCTGAGCTGGTGGCCTTGAGCTGACCCAAAGCTCTGACCTGTAGGGCAGGTGGATATCTGGACTTCCCAGGACACCCACTGTATTTGTTTCTTAGCACCTGTCCCCTCCACCCCTCCAACATGGTTTTTCCATGCAGGCCCCCGTGGGAGCCAACTGGCTGCCTACACCTTCCTACTTAGGGCCATCACACTGGGAAGGGCAGGTGTGCTCCGTGCTTTTGTCCATTTCATTTTCCAAATGCCTTCTTCCAAAGAGCATTCACAAACTGACTTTGATCCCTGGCAAGGTGTTAGGGAGTTCACCATTTGCAATTTAAAAACGAGAGTTAAATTTAGAAAATTGGATCAGGAATGAACACAGAGTGTAGGCTCTCCCTCCGCCCACCTGCCTGGGCTTGAGTGCTTACCTTGGCCCCACCTTCAAAATCCCAAACCTGAAATGCCAGATCCAAAGCTGTCGTGGGAGAAGAGCAGCTTCATCTGGAGATGCTCGCACAGGCTGCACGCTGACTGCTGACTTGTACACTAGGTAAGGCCATGACTTTCACCTGAGTGGCACTCATTGCTACCAGGATGGCTTTGATGCTCACTGCCTCTTCAGGGATGCTGGTGGTCCAAGGGCAGAGGGCCTGTGCTCCTTGTTTCACAAGGTCCCTCAGTTCCCATCCCCACCCAGCCATGCTGTCTGTACTGTGGGCCACCAACTGTCCCAATGCCCTGGGAAATGATTAGTGTCCTCAGTCTCATCAGGGAAGCTAGCCAAGAGGGGGCCCCACACTTCCCGAGGTGACAGCAACCTGGTGGCAGAGCCCAGCCTCTCACGATCCCACTGGGAGTTGAGGAGGGACACAGCTGAAAGAGGCAGGATCTGAGCAGGGAGAGGGCAGGCAAGAAGCCCCATCTTGGGTCACCTGGCTGCCTGAGTACTTTGGGACTGCCAGGAGCCACTATCTGGCTATGGTGACAGGTCCAAGTGCAGAACATCCAAAAGGGAAACTAGTGGGTTCAGAGCGGAGCCTTTAGGAGAGCACCTGGGAGCACTACAGTTGGAAACTCCCCAGCTTTCATACACGTGTGCCTTTCTACAGACAGTTCCCCTTTGCTGAGTTACCTGGTGAATTCCTATTCATCCTTCAACACCCAGCATGAGCCTCTCCTGACCCCTTCCACTTTTTCCCTGGAATGGTGAGGACCCTCCCCTCTTTGGATGTGCACAGGTCCCATGTTCTTAAAGTCTTAAGCCTAGTGTCATAGCATCTGCCTCTTTCCACCACCTCTGTATTCCTTATAGACAGAGCCAGGGCCCTGGGGCCAGCAGTGCTGAGGAGATGGTTCCAACAAGGAAGGCAAGAGGAAAGCACCAAGCCCCAGCCCAGAGGATTCTGGGAGGGAAGAGTCGTGGGTCAGAGCTACAAGTGCTTATGAGTCTTTGCATTCTGCGGAGCCACCTTTGAACCAAGGGGAGTGGGGGCCAATCAGCTGCAGTCCCCAGTCAGCTGGGGCAGGGTCCAACAGCCTTTGGTGCTCTGGGAACAAGGCACCTTGGAGCCCTGGCTGAGGCTAGGTTTGGAGGCTAGGATAGGATGTCAGGGCATGAACCTGGGGTAAGGTGGTCCCCAGTTGCAAGGGTTCTCAGGCCTCCATCCTCAGTCTTGCAGAACCCCACAACTACATCTTCATGGGCAGAATAAGCACGTGTCAAAGATAACCAGGCACACAAAGAAACATGGCAACATGAGCAGGACCAAGAACACAGATAGACACTCACTGCCCAAGGGAATACGGGGTGAACTCCAGGGAATAGGAAGTCATAGAGAGGAGCAGAGCACATTTATAAAACAACCAAATTGAACTTCTAGAAATGGAAAGCTAACAGCTAAATTAAATTAAACCAACAAATAAACCTCTAGTGTCTGTTTTTGGCAGTTGGATGAACACGTTAGAAGAGAATCACTGAGTTCGAAGACAGTTGTGCAGGGTAAGGCAACCAGCTAGGGAAACAAAGGAGAAAGCAGCAGAGAGAGGACACAGCTAGAGGGTCTGCCACAGGGCAAGGGCAGTCCCAGAAGGAGAGAAGAGAGGAACGGGTTGAAAAATACTTTCAAAAAATAATAGTCAAGGATTTTCTAGAACCGATGAATTACACTAAACCACAGAGTCCTTTTGAGTCCTACAAGGAGTCCTATACATGAACCTACCTTAGGAAAAATGCAGAAAGCCAAAAGTCAAAGAGGAGACTATAAACAGCTGGAGGAAAGAGACAGCTGACTAAGAAGGGAAGAGCTAAGTGAGCCACACACCAACCAGCCAGGGTGCCCAGGGGAAAGACAGACCTGCTACCATTCTGTCCCCAGCAAAAGCACCTACCCCTAGAGAATGGGGCAAAGACATTTTCAGAAGAAAAACACAGTGCTAGCCAGAGCTAGTAACTCCATTCTAATCTCAACACCTGGGAGGTGTGGGGAAGGGGTGGGGGGAGAACACAAGTTCAAGGTCAGCTTTGGCTACATAGCAAGACCACATCCACATCTCAACAAGAACAAAAAGCTCCACACACCCCAGAGACCCTGCAGACTGCACTAAAGGAAATTCTACTTCAGGCCAGAGCAAAGCGCTGGGCAGAACTCCAGCAGCAGGCAAGAGCTTGGGTGCCTGGCTGGGGTGACGCTGTGTGTAAAGGGAACAAGCCCACCTTGGCTGAGAGCAAGGCCAAGGGAGACCACGGGCTCTTGCCCCTGAGACCTTAGGTAGCGGGGAGAAGAAACAAGCCAAACCCGGATTCTTTCCACTGGTGTCTTTTATTAATGAATGCAAAATACAGTACTAACAGGACAGGCATGCATCACAGATGAAGGGAATGCAGGGCTTGGAGGGGCCTCATATGTCTGAGGTAGAGTAAGGTGGTGTCAGGAGCAGGGGTGGGAGAGGAACGAGCACCGGCAGTACTGGGATGCGGGCCCCACCCGGGAGGCCATGGGAGAGCTCAGGGTGATGTGCTGGCCACAATGTGAGAAAGATTTTTAAAATACTTCCTATGCCCTAACTGGTTTCATTTCCCCTCTTGGCGGACAGAGCCTCAGGAGTCCCTTGCTGCTGAATTGCTGGGTGTCTCCCTCCTTGTAGAGCTTGGTCTCCGCAGGCCACTCCTTTCCCTTGCCTGGGGCATGCCCCTTGCGCCCTCACCGGCAAAACGAAGGAGCTTTGCGTTGGAAACGCCGAGGCTGCCATCCAGGAGCTGGAGGCCAAGTGCGTTAAGAAAGAAAGACCCTTTTTCTCTATAAAAATAGTTTCACTTTATAAAAGGGAGGATGATCACCTCGAGTGGGGAGGGCATCGGAGTGTGAAACGTCTAAGTAGGGGTGCCGTGGTAGTGGCTGGGGCTGGACAGACACACAACGCGGAGAGGGTCCTCCTCTCAGGCTCTACTGGGCTAGGTGTGAGGGGTGCTGGGGAGGAGTGCGTCCTCCTTGGCAGGGGGTTGGGGTAGTACAGTGTCTGGGGAGGGAGTGGCACCTTCTTAGGTGTCAAGTGTTTGGGCCAGGAGTGGGGTGGAGGGCCCGTGGCAGCGGCCTGCTTGGACGCTCAGTTGAGCAAGGTTCCGTAGAGCTGGGCCTTAGTCAGGCTGTCCTTGCGGCTCAGCCCCGAGCTGCCAGTCCGCGGGAAGGCCTGCTGGGGGCTGAGGCGGGCGGCAGGATGCATTTCGGGTGAGGCCTCCATGGAGCTGGGCTCCAAGGAGTCCCTGGAGCCATGCTCAGGCTCAGGGCTGCTGCCAGCCCCGCACAGCTGCACTCCGAGCCTGTCCCCGTCCCCCTCGCTGGGTGCGTAGCCAGGGAGCGGGTCGGCTGAACGGCTGGGGCTGAGGCTCAGGTCGCCAGCGGCCCGCAGGAAGCAGGGCTCGGCCAGGTGGCCCTGGGAGAGGTCGTCACCCTCCGAGAAGCTGTCGGCCTTGTAGGTGGCATAGAGGGGGCTGGTGCGGCCCTCGGCCTTCTTGCCTGGGCTGCCTGCACTGCCACCGTAATAGCGTTCAGAGAAGCTACAGGGTGAGGCACGGCTGACAGTGCCAGCCGGGTAGGAGTAGGCACCAATGTCCTCCACGCTCAGGGGCCGCCACTGCCCTCGAACGTCCTCACTGGCCAGCCGGGTGCTTCCTGGCTTGGCCCGCAGGCTCCACAGGTTTGGGGGCATCAGGGCCTGCTGGGGGCCCGGCGAGGCCGGGAAGCGGAAGGACTCGGCCGGGTACGGAGACACTGTCCGCCCAAACCCTGGGGCCACCTCGGCCTCGAGTGGGGCCGCCACCACAGCTGTGGCCTTGGCAAAGCGTGGGCTGCCGTCGTAGGTGGCAGCGGCGGCAGGCGGCTTGCGGTTGAAGAGCTCGTCGCGGCTGTTCAGGTAGATGGCCTGCTGCGAGGCCGTGAGGGTGCTGGCCTGCGCGTGCTCCTTCTCCTCGGAGGTGGCACTGAAGCTCGAGTAGGAGCTGGATGTGGGCAGCGAGCCCGCATAGCCCGGGAAGGCCTCATGCCGGAAGCCCGCAGGGAAGGCCGCCGCCTCGGCCTCCTCCTCCTCGGCCGTGCTGTCGGTGGAGTTGTGGGCCTGCAGGAAGCCCACGTCGGTCACAGGTGCATCCACGCTTGGCCGCCGATCATGCCGCCGCTCCTCAGGGCAGTAGAGGGCCGTGTCACTGCAGTAGATGTCCCCCTTGTACGGGGGCCGGGGGCCTGGCTTCTCCACCCCATCGCGGAAGGCCAGGTCTCGGGCTGAGGCATCCGACAGACGGGAGGACAGGCTGGTGGGGTCAGGCTTCTCCAGCACCTTGGCGATGACACAGGTGGGGACGCTGTCCGCGTAGGCCGGGTGGCAGAGCGGCGAGGGCAGGCTGCATCCGTGCTTCTCCATGTGCAGACTCACACGCTGCTGGAAGTCCGAGGGCAGCTGGAACCGGGTGAGGAGGAGAAGAGGGTGGGGATGGGGTCACAGTCAGCCCAATGGCCCAGCCCTGCCCCCGAAGCTGTGAACCTTCATCAGCATGACCGACAGGTAGATAGGCAGACAGACAGACAGACGGCAGGGACCTCTTGGATTTCTCACAGCACACTCCATATCCTGGAGTCAGGGCCCAGGATGCTGAACTTAACAAGCTCCTAAGGATGTGGGCGTTGCCAGCACCTGGGGGTCCCTGATCATCTCCGTCCACCCACCCCACTCCGGTGGGGCTGGCACAGCCCAGAGGCAGCAGTCAGCCTGGAGAAGCTGGACCCACTCCCAGTTCCCGCCCACTGAGGGGCTGCAGTGCTGTCTCAGGTCCACGAGGAACACAGGACATCCCACCCCAGTCATGCTGCCCATGTGCTGCTGAACAAGACAGACTCAGAAACAGATGCAACAAAGATTGAGGGGCCAGAACCAGGTGCCCTGTGGTTTCTGCGCACCTGGTGCCATGTGGGAGACGTCCCGCTACTGTTTGATCTATTTTGTGAGTGTCTCAGATGTGGTCAGGCCCGGGGCAAGGGAACATGGATGGGAACATGGATGGGAAATTCACATGTGGGACAGGTGCGGACAGCTTGGTCTGGGTGGGGCCCATAGACCAGCTCTAGAGGCAGTCACAGATGGGCTCTGCTAACTGCTTGCCCTGTGGCCATGGCTAGACCCCTTTTGCTCAAGTCTGTTTCTTGTCTCTGTAACTATGCCCAGACCACAGGGCTGCTGTGAGATGACACAGGGTTGCTCTGCCATGTCACACCCAGGGACACAGAGCAGCCCCCGGAGGAAGCTGTGGGGGAACAGGCAGTCCAAGTGGCCCATGGGGCTCTGGGGAGGTAGGATGCATGTCACCATCACGAAGTCTAGGACCCGCAGGCACGAGCAGGGGCAGGGAGAGGCAAGGGGCTCAGGCTCACCCAGCATCTTCCTCCTCAAGGGTGGGGAGTAGCCTCAGGGTGGGACCGGCCCGAAAGGAGCCCATAGTGGTCCTGGGGCAGGGTGGGCCTGGCTGAGGGTGGGGTCACGTTACCTCGGACACCTTATGGACCCTGCCGTAGGTCTGGCTGCACTGCAGCAGCTGGGCCGCTAGATTGCAGTCCTTCCTATAGAGCTCCTAGAAGACAAGAGAAGGCGTTGGGCGCAGCTCGGCCCTGACCAGGTCCTTGCCTCCATGGCCAGTGCCAAGTGGCCAGCAGGGCAACGGGAGGAGTGGGCAGAGCCAGCTGTGCGGTTAGCAGGATGAGGTCTGACTCCCAGTACCATCCCTCTCTGGGCTCCACTCTTACCACAAAGCAGAGCCTGTCTGACTTGGAGCAGCCAGTGCACCAAAGGGGGTCCTGCCAGGCAGCCCTCCTCTAACCAATGAGCTCCCTGGGGTCCTCCTACAGGGTGGGCAGTGGTGCATCAGTTCTGAGCTCCTCGAGGCCCCCAGCTTGTCCACTGGGTTTGGGTTCCCTGCCCCTTGGCCTCCTACCTGGAGGCCCTCCAAAGAAGACCTGGTAGGAGTGCCAGGCACAAATGCGGGGCAGGGATGGAACCCAGCCCTGCCACCTCCATCTCTCAGACTTGCTGCTCATACCCCATCCTCAGAGCATGGCCTGGCCTTGGGCTGGCTGCTGGGCTGGGCTGGGGTCGGGGCAGATGTGTGATCCCAGGTGCAGGCAGGGATTAGCTCAGCTTCCTGAGCTGAAAACAGATGCAAACAGTAGGACTCAGGGGGTTGCTTGTGCCTTTGGAAATCTCTGTTGCATGTGCCTGTTTTGGGGCTTTTGCTCCTGCCCTGACAGGAGCCAACAGTCAGGCTCTGACCCACAGTAGGGGGCTGCCTGGCATGCCTGTGGCCCACCTGTGTTGCCCATGGGTGTCCTGCCCAGGCTACTGCCATAGCCTTGGCTCAATCAGGACCAGCACCCTGAGCTCACGCCAGGCTGCCCATGCATGGGCACTCCTTCCTGCCCTCCCCAGTCTCCCTCATTTGTCTTCTGCACAGGCTGCATGGTAGAAGGGATCTAGATCCCCTACCCCTTAACGCCTCCCTGGGCCTCCTAGCAACAGCACCATTGGTTTAGAACTGAGAACTGGCTCCCTGTGAGACCCCAGCCGAGCTTCCACTGGCACCAGAGGCCATGAATACTGCCCAGCTGGCCCAGGTCAGTCCTTGGGCTCTCTACTAGCAATAGTAAGTAGCAGGTGACCTTGGAGAGTTTGTCATGCACATGGCCTCCAGAGGGCAGATGCTACTGTGGCTGGACACTGACTGAGGCTCCTGGACTGTGTTTGAGGCTGTGAGGTTTGGCACATCTGGTAGCCTTCCCTAAGGGCCACAATGCTAGTTCAGGGCGGAGTAGAGGATGGAGCACCAGACTCTGAGAATCTGGGTGTAGCTAAAAGAATTCAGTCAAATTCTGGCTCTGCCTCTGAGTGACCACCTAGGTAACTTGGGAAGCTGGCTGGTCACCGTCCCTGCAGAGATGTGCCGGAAGTGGGGCAGCTTACGTAAAGGTCCATTAGGAAAGTTTATGGTCCTGGGCCTCCTGCCAGAGCCACACTCCTGCACTAGTCGTCTGCTTTGGGCCTTTCCTCCCCTTTCTTCCCCTTTTTTGGGAATTGCATCTAGCAGGGGCCTCATGCCTCTCAGCCAGTGACCTCCAAGTCTTCAAATCCTAAGGTCACTTCTCAGTACCCCTTGTCAGTGACCCAGCTGGTGAGCTGGCTGAGGGCCGCACCCTCCCCACGTGACTTTGGGGCCACCACACTTGCCTGGTGTCCCCCCTTGCTGGCCTCTTGGTTCTTCTTGTTAACCTGACTTCTGAGAGTCCCTGCCTCCTGGGGCCCCCCACTTCTCCCCTGTGGTATCCGACTGCCCTCATGACCACTCCTCTGGGTGAGTCATGTGCTTCCTGAACTGAATCCCATCCCTGCCACATCTGCACCTTCCCCACACCTGTCCTCAGCTAGGGAGCAGTGGGCACTGCCTGCTGTTTAGACTCTGAACCCTGCAGCTGGGCCAAATCATTTCTGTCCCTCACACTCCACATCCCAAATTTCTGCCAGAACTCTGTCTTCAAAATACAATCAGACTTGGAGAATTTGCCCTTCTCCCCTGCCACCATCCTGGTTGAGCTGCATCATCTTCCATTTGGACTGCTGCCCAGGCCTCCTCTTTGATCTTCCTGCCCC
Organism: Castor canadensis; assembly: GCF_047511655.1. Taxonomy (NCBI): domain Eukaryota; kingdom Metazoa; phylum Chordata; class Mammalia; order Rodentia; family Castoridae; genus Castor; species Castor canadensis. The sequence continues at coordinate 9,789,250 of NC_133388.1, read as the reverse complement.
TGCCCCATCCCTCTATGGTCTGTTCTCATATAGCACAGCAGCCCAGTAAAACTTGAGGTACTCGGAACCCCTCAGTGGTCCTCATTTCACTCAGAATAAAGCCCAGATTCCTGAGAGAAGCCTAGACCTAGGCCTTAGGGCCTGAGACCCCTGCCCCTTGGTTTCCCAGCCTTTGCTGTTCTCTAAGGCGTACTCTTGGCCCTGCGATATTGTTAGCTTGGAAGGAATGGTCCTCCTCCAGATGTCTGTGTGGCTGGCTCCTCCACTTCCTTCAGGTCTTGGCTCAGGCAGCCTTTCCCCAAGACCCCCAGAGAGATTTGCAGACCCTGAATTTTCCTCTGGGCACTTAGCACTCCCCATTTGTGTGGTTGTTTAGTTTACGTCTGTCCTCCTTACGCATATGTAAACTCCATGTGGGAAGGGATTTTTTTTTCTTTTTGCTTGTGTTGTTCTCAGAGCCTAGTAGGATCTGGCAAGGAGCAGATGTTAATTAGTGAATTCATTAATTAGTGGGCTGTCAGGGGTCTGGGGAGAGTAGCTGGGCCATTTCATGGGGCCCTTAAACTCAGGCTGTATGGATGACCACACAGCTCTGATATGACAGGCTGCCTGAAAGAAGGAGTCCTGAGTGCCCAGGCCCCCAGCCTGGGGTCAGGTAGCATGTCTTGCAAGGGATGACATGGTCTCATGTTTCCTAACTCCACGCCTTCTAGCAGAGGGTCTGTCTGGGATGCCCTCGGCAGTGTGGTCCAATGAGGCAGCCCACCTGTCCTTCCCCAGCTGCACCAACAACTCCTTGAAGGCTTTACCACCTCAACTGTCCATCTACCTGTTCCAACTCAGGCTGGCACCTGAGTCAGAACAGGCCTGCCTGCCTGTGCTTCCTGGGAAACCTCCATCAGTGCCCACTGCAGCCCTCTGTGGCCCAAATGCACAAAGCACTCACGTTGTCCTCTGACAGCTTGTCGATGGTCACCTTGGCCTCCAGCAGGTGGCTGTTGAGGGCGACAATCTCATGGCTCAGTGCACGCTTCTCCTCCTCATAGTGCTGACCCTGGGCAATGGGGGACGGCAGAAGGAGTGGTCAGTGGTCAGTGGTCAGCTCCCAGAAGACCAGCCTGAGACCTGATGTTAAAGCTCAGTGGTTGGATTAGGTCTCCATGTGCCTGATAGCTACTGATGATGAGGGGTTCCAAGGCCCCAGGGTGACCTGGATTCAGATTTGACCCCACCACTGACAGGCCAGTAACTGCTCTCCCCCTCCCCCATCCCCAGCCTCTCCCCCACGAGCCTAGGGGCGGCATGATGGGTGGGGAATGGCGTCAATGGCTCACCATGCGGTACAGTTTGTCCTCTAGCTCCTGGTTGACCCTCTGCAACGCCATGTAGTTGCTCTGAATCCTGCAGTAGGAGGCAAGGGGGTCATGCTGTGCATGGCCTGACTTTCCCATAACCCTGGTGACTTTGTGAGTCACCTACTTCCCCAGGTGAATGTGTGTTTCTCTACCCAGAGCTGGAAAGATCTGCTTAAAGCTAACTTGTCAGGGCTCCTCCTAGGCCAGAGTCCAGGATGGGTATTCCTCTCTTTCACCCACACTAGGACCCCCTGAAGGTAACACAGGAAAGCTTGTCATTCACAAGAGATGTCAGGTCCTCGCCAGGGAAACTCCCTTGGATTTAACATACAGGACTTACAAGCCATGCTGTGTGGTTTATGGCTCAATTGCAAGTTAGCAGGGAAAGACTTAATATAATGATAGGTGAATACCAGAGACAGAATAGTGAAAGAAGGGGTGGAGCCAAGTGTTAGGTGCGAATCAGGTGCTTTGTGCTTTTGTTGCCGGTGGCAGAGGGCTTGGGGACAGTGTCCATCCTCTAGACAACCTTTGTATAGTGTTATTGCCCATCTTGCCAATGGGAAACAGACACAAAAAGGTGTGTAAAGCAGTGCCAGAGCTGGGACCTTAACCAAGGCCCGGCTGCATTGCTCAAGCTTCCTTTTTACACAGCTCCATGGTGACATTCAAAAGCCCAGAATGGGGCCATTCAGGGAGGGACAAACAGCCCTGCTGGCAAATCCTCCCTCAGGGTAGCACCAGCTGGCACTCTAAATATTTAAAACAAACTAAACCAACAGCAAAGTTTGTATTCTCTTTAAGACAGGAATGCATGCAATACATTTTAGAAAAATATTCATCTTAAATGTGCAGAAAAAAAATTTTTAGAAAAATGTGGTTTTTAGGAGAGTCTGGTACACCTCGCTCAACATTCAAGGAACAGCCCCTAAACTCAAGCCTCATCTCCAGGGCTAGACATCACTTTTCCAGTAGGGTGGGGGCACCCTAGTGGCCTAGTCAGGGTCTGAGGTGGCCACATCTGTGACCTGCTGCTGCCACAGGGAAAATGAGAGCACGAATGAGCAAGACATAGAGCTGGGTCTCCAGAGGGGATGTGAGAAGAGCCTGACCCAGCTCCGATCCTGGTTCTCAGCACAAAGTCTGACTTTCAAGTCCCCATCCGCCTGGGAGTGAGCAGCTCCCCCCTGATCCAGGGGCTGCGCTCTCACACCTGCTCACCAGGTCCCCCCTCACCTGCGCAGCTTTTCCGTGACCTTTTCCAGCTCCTCCTGCGCGCGGCGCAGCTCGATCTCTAGGTAGTGACGCGTGGAGTCGAACTCGGTCTCCAGCTTCTCCAGCTTGTGCGTGGTGTAGGACAGCCGCTTGCGCAGCTCGCCCTTCTGCTCTTGCAGCGCGCTGCAATGACACGCGGCGGGGGGCGGGGCTGGGGCGCTAAGCGAGGGAAACTGAGGCCCACGCAGGATGGGGCGGGGGCCAGGCCTCAACAAATGCAAGTGCACACACACAAGCATGAGCGCACGCACGTGCACACACACACACACACACACACACACACACACACACCCATTCTCCCAGTGGCGGCAGCATTCAGGACTTAGGGGAACCCAGGAGTCACAGATTCTGGTGCTGCCCCAGTCTGTCCAGGCTCAGCCTCCACCAGTGCCCCTGCCTCAGGGAAATCCCTGAGGCATCACTTGGAGGAGCTACTGATCCCACAACCTTGACAGAAGGTTGGAGCAGCTTGGAGAATCCTGATATATAGCACCTGTGGTCCCCCAGGCCTCGTCACCCATCAGACCCCTGCATGGCACAACAGTGACCAGCGGTGACTTCTGTTAGTGACAGTGTGGGGACACTGAGGCTTGGAGCCGCAGTGCCGTGCCCCTCAATCAGACCTCCCTTCCCACAATCAGCTGTGTGACCTCTCTGGGCCAAGGAGAGAGTCAGTGGTGATGCCCCGTGCCCAGCAGGACCCACCACGGTGGCCAGTGAAGTGGCATGCAGCATTGGATGCTGCCCCAGTCTGCAGCATCTGCAAAGGCTCAGTGTGTTCGAGCCTTCTTCCCCCAGGGAGCCTTTGGAAACCCAGAGAGGCCCCACTCTTCCCCGCAGAATGGGCACCCCCAGAACGCTGAGCCCCACCAGCACACAGTACAGTCCACCCTTCTGAGCCACCCGCCAAGTCACCTTAAATGAAGTTGGGCACTAGGCAGGAGGGGCACGGTGGGAAGCCACACCTCAGGGGGCTGGCTGTGAACTCCCCACGGCAGAGGCCACCTTCTGTGGCTGGGTGGGAGGGAGCAGGGCAGTGATACGTGGGGGATGGGAATTTTGGGTGGGTTTGCTGTGAGGTGGGGGATGTGAGTACCCAGTGCTGACTCCCAACAATGGAGGGGCCGCAGGGGTCATGCCCCAGAGTGGGTAAGAGCCTGGGTAACAGCCTGTGTTCTTGGGACCTCCCTGACTCAAACCCAGTGAGGGGTGTGAAGGGTGGGCAGGCAGGCAGGTGTCTCCCAGTCCCCAAGGCCACAACTATGCACGCCCCTGTCAGAAGCATCCTCAATCCCAGCCCTGTGAGTAAACACATGTGTTAGCATGGGCATGCACCCAGAAAACCTCCATTAAGTATTCTTGGATTGCTGCCCAGATCTGTATTTCTTAAAAAGTAAATTAAAATAAAGAATTGCTTATGTTTTTGAAAACCTCAGAGAAGGGTGGGGCAGGTCTGCCCAAAAGTCAGTCCCTAAAAGAGGATGTGGAGTAACAAGGAAATTCCCCAGGCAAGGCGCCCCACACTGCCCTCGTAGGCCTTGCTGCCAGGTGTCTCTGCTGCCTAGCTCAACCTCTTCCAGGCAGCCTTCCTGGGTTGCCCCACCTTCCAACCTTGTAGCCAGAGTACAGACTGCCCAATGGCCCCCAGCTGTACAGGCTTTTCCTCTCAGTTGTGTGGCAGGCTTCCTGAGCACCCACATCACCCCCACATCACACAGAGATCTCTGCACAGGCACAGTGTCTGGGTTGGGATGGGCAGCAACCTAGAAGTTGGTGATTCCCTGCAGGGGTTCTTGGTCAGAGGACACAGGCAGGGTCTATATTTTTGGGAAGAGGTGAGAGCCTTGGCCATCGCCCATGTGGTCCCCTCAGCCCGAATGACTCCTCACCTCACCTCTCCTCCAGCTGTGCCTGCCACTCACTGGGCCCTCACACCCAGCCCTGCCCCTTTCTAGACCCTACTTTCCATGAGGCGCCCCAGAGCATCACCCTCAGTCACCTACCCTCACTCACGGATTGGACCCTGCCTTTACTGATGGCACTCAGCCCATGACACCCTTTCATTCCCCTTCTGGACCCACCTGGTTCTGGACCTCATAGCGGGAGTAGAACCCCATGGTCCTGCCTAGAGTCTACTGTTCAGACAATGGCAGAACAGACCCACCAATGGTGTAGGCTGGGAAGGGAGTGAGAAAGGGCTCTACGGTGGGCTCTGGGCAAAGCTGGCACCCACCCAAGGGTTACTGGCTCCACAGAGCCTCAGTTTACCCTTGGCCTCCTAGTGGCTTTTCAGACACACTGGATGACTCCCTGTTCCATCAGTCCTCAAATTCTGCACTCACTCCCTGGAAGCCTCTCACAGGCTGGTGCTCGGCCACCTGCTGAACCTGCATCCCTCCCCTCAAGCCCATATGCTTTAGGGGCTCCCCTGTCCTGGGTGTCCCCTCCTTCTGGCACAGTCTCATCTGAAGACCATGCCCTTGCCCAGGATGCTCTTCAAAGCCTGGCTTGCTTCTATACCTCTCCAGTCACGACCAAGGCCAAATCCTCTCTACCCCCAGTCTCACATGGACCCCTCTTAGGCCTCACCTCCACCTGGCCTCTCTTGGGCTCCACCTGATGGCCTCATGCATCTCTCACTCAACCATCCAATGCAGACCATGCCCTCACTCTGTCCTCTACACTCCCCACCTGGGGAGGGCTGCATCCTCCTGGTTCCTCATCCTCACAGCTGGCCACCAAGTCTTGTGGGGGTGCAGCTTCTCAGAGGCTCTGGACAGGGAGGACCCTGCCCAGTGTCCTCCCAGGGCACTAACCTGAGCCCTCCTTAGCTGTGGCCTCTTTCTGTCTGGAAAGCAGGATGGCACACCAAAGGGCTGCTGGTGGTCCCTACTCTGAGTACCAGAACTGCCCGGCACAAAGAGATGATATGGGAGGTGCTGTTTCAGGAGAGTGGGGACGGCCAGGCCACTGGGAACCTGGGAGAAGTTGCAGGACCCTGGGCTCCCAGTGTTGAGGATATGGCCTGACAGGTGAAGTTGTGTGGGGATTCCCCAGCACCTGCAAACAGCCTGTTAACAGAAGCGTGGGGGTGAAGGAGGCTGTAGAGCCACGAGCAGCCAGTGCTGAGATTGCCGCTTGCAGAGGTTCTCCCTTTGGTCTGTGTCCTGATAAATGAAGGCAGGAAGTGACCCACCCTGGCAGTGGGCGTGTCTCAGGTGCCCAAAGGAAGCTCACGGTGCAGAGCAGGATGAGTCTCCCTCCTTCCACAGCCCCTCTGGCCACTCACAGCCCGAGGACAGAGCCAGGTGTGGGGATGACTGGATGTGGGGATGCCAGGATGGGAGACCCTTCCCTTCTCTAAGCCTCCCGTCCGTCTGAGGGAAGTGGACACAGACAAGGGAGAGACGTCTAGGGACAGATGCAGAGACACCGCGGAGTGGGGGCAGGAAGGGGAAACAACAGGTTTATTACCTGTCCCACAGCGAGGGTGAGGACCTGGCCAGGCGGCCCTGCAGGACTCGGGGCTGCCCGAGGCACGAGGGCACCCAGGGGCTGCGCAGCCTGTGGGTAAAGAGGACAGAGCTGCTCAGAATGGGTGGGGGACAGGGCAGAGGCCGTGCCAGGCCTGGTGTAGGGTGCCCAGCCATCACCCTCAGCTGAGAACAAGGGAGATGGGGCACCATTCACCCAGCTGAAGAGCCTCTGGGCTATAGGGTGGCAGAGGTGACAGGCAGGAACCAGAGGAGGGCCTGCTTGTATGCCTACAGCGCTTGTTGATTGCTTTAAAGGGTCTGACCTCACTGGCGGCACCAAGTCCCACCATGGCAGGGTCCCCCGTCACTGGCTGGGATTTATTTCTGGTGTTTGGTCTCCACCTGCAGGCCTGCATCCGCCGTCTTACTTTCAGGGGAAGTGGCAGTCTTCCCATTGCTACCCTAGGTCTACTAAGGCTTGTTCCGTTCCATCACTGGGCCCGTCTGGCTTGGCTCCTGGTGTGCAGACTTACTGGTCAGGGAGGCCATGATGGCTAGCCATACAGAGCTGTAGGTGTGATCTGTGTGCTTGGTGGGGCGAGCTGGGAGATAGTAGGGGTCTGGGGCCCTCTTCATCCTGCCCTGGGACCCCACTCAGCCATCCCTGTGACTGGTCTGGACTAGACAATGGGTGGTGTGAGAAAGGACTCAGGCCTGGCGCCGCCCTGCTGGACAACAGGACACATGCTAGCCTCAATGTATGCTGTGCAGCCAGCACCTTCCTAGAGTTGGCCGGGGCCCAGCTCATGGGCTTGTGCAGACATGTGTCCAGACACGTGCTCAGGGCAGCCTTGCTGCTCCTGGGGGCCAAATCGGGAGACCGGGCTCCTGCTGAGAGAGGCCGATTCACCACCACCAGCTCTGAGGCTGGCCCAGAAACCAGACTTTCAAAGACACTTAAGGACACAGCAGAGGCGCGTGCTGAGAGCGAGTGGCATAATCCCGTTAAAAAGAGTAACTGCCACAGAACATCGGGGAGGGAGAGAAATGCTCATTTGTTACGCCCGGATGGCGGGATGCTGGGGAACTGAAAACATTTGTATACTTTTCTGATTTGTCATATTTTCTACAGATGAAAAATCAGAAAAAAATTTACTAAGGACCAAAGTTTGACACACACACACACACATATACACACACACACAAACAAAACAAAAGGAGAGAGAGAGAGAGAAAAGTCCCCACAAGCATCAGTGTGGTGGACTGAACTGGCAGAAGTCAGGGAGAGCTCTCAGCCTGAGCCCAGTACTGGCTATTGCTTCTGGGAGCCTCAGTTTCCTTGTCTACAAAATGGGACACTGCTCTATTTCCCAAGCTGACTGCGAGGCTCTGGCATGGACTGGGAAGGACTAGGGGAGGGCAGTGGCTTGGCAGAATCCTATCCCAGAAGCCACCTCGGCAAACAATCCCAATGCTGTGGAGTGAGCTGATGGTGGGAACTTCCCTCTGAGTGGCCAGAAACACCCAGTCTCCCTGGGTGGCTTGACGGGGGCCAGCAATGGCCACGGGTGACTTCCTCCCAGCCTTTATTGAGTCCCCAATGCCCTTCCACAGAGGGCCTCCTGGTAGGTGAGCTTTTAGAATTGTGATGCGGCTCAGAGTTGGATGAGGGCTGGAAGCTAGGGGAATCAGGGCCCAAGGAAGGGCTGGGGCTTGTTTGGGCTGTGAGTAGCTGAGGATGTCTGACTCTGGTCATGCAAGGGCATCTATTAGGCACCATTGATAGATAACCCACTCGTGTTGAGCCAGATAACACAAATGGATATTCTCATTGCAATCTGTAGCATGGGGAACACCTCCCCCCAAAAAAGTGGGGCCCAGAGAGGTAAAACCACAGTTCCAACATCATACAGCAACTCTCTAGTAGGAGGAGATGAGAACCAGGCAGGCCCCCTTCCTCAGGCTGCTGGGAAAGAAGAGGGGGAAGAAGTTGGTGCTGCTCAGTGACCTGTGGCATTTGGAGGGGAGCAGAAAGCAGCATGGAAGGGAGGTCAATGCCTCCCACTGGGCCCACCCACCCATTTCTCCCACTGGCTGTCAACAGGAATAGCCACTGCCCCGGCAGGAGATGCTGTGGCAGAGCCACATGCCTAGGTACAACCAGTCTGTCACCCTCAGCTGGTACATGGGACCCTCTTCCCACCCCTGCTGGCAGAAAGATGGACAGAGGCTTGGCGCCCGGCCACCAAGGCTGACTGCCCTGAGACCTGGCCTTGGTAATCCCAGGCCACCAGCATGGACGTGGGTGTCTTCCCTGGGGTAGCAGGTGTGGCCCTGCCCTGCATGTCTTTTAGGAGAGGGGGCGGGTACCTTCTGGGAGCCAGGAGGGCACATGCTACTTTCCTGCTTGCCTGGAATAGACTTCCTCCTGGGGTGTGGACCTTGGGGAACAGCTGAGGGTCATCTGAAAGCAGATGTCTGCCTGCCTCCCTGGGGGACTGCCTGGGGACCAGCCAAACCAGCTTTGAGCAGCTTTAGTGACCAGCACAGGTCCTTGGGGGTTGGAGCACAGTGCAGGGCACTTAAAGCAGCAGACACGGACCAGGTAGCCCTCCAACCTCACAGCAGCCAAAGAAGGGCACCATCACCACCAATCTCAGACAGAGAAGGCCACGGCCACCTGTGGCTGCCCTCTGCCCTGCTCCAGTACTTAAAAAGGGGCGAGGAAGAAGGTTCCAGCCTCACCTGCCACACCCAACACCACACACTTTGCCTGAAGGCTCTTGAGCCAGCCTCTTCCCCCACTGCTGAAAGGAACACCATCCCCATTTCTTCCTGAGTCCCCCAACTATGGTCCTCAAGTCCATGCTCCAAACTAGCCATGCTGTCCCCTCCACAGGGCCTCCCAGCTCTGCAATCCCAGATGCACTGTTCCTTTCTTGGGATGCTCAGTTCAAACACCTCCTCCTCTAGGAAGCCCGTCTGGTCCCTGGCTAGAGGCTCTGGGTCCCTCTCATCATTTTGAACCACCTGTTCTGCAGGAGAGTCATACCCAGGTCTGCACGCCAGCTGCCAGCTGGTCTTCATGGTGATGGGGTGGGGCTGGGCTCCCGAGTCACTGTCCCACAGTTATACAAGGACCAGGGGGTTGCTCCTGCCTGTTGTCCCTGGTGCCCTCTGGGACCCGGCCGCACATCCGCAGGCACAGCTTGTCTTCGCCAATGGTCTCATCTAGGCCTGGGCCCGACAGTCATGCTCCAGCAACACCAAATTGCTTGTCATTCTTCACATGCTGCAGGCACTTTCTCATCTTGGTGACTTTGTCCCTGTGTCCCCTCTGCCAGGATCTCGCTTGTTCCTGCCCCAGGTTAACTCCTCTCCACCCAGAACCTGGAGGGCCCTGAACCCTAGCTTGCCCTTCTCTACCAGGCGGAGGTCAGTGGCTGCTTCCCTGGTCGCCGGTGGTATTGGGACTGAGTCACCATCCTGCTTATCGCCAAGTGCAAAGGTACCCAGGTCTCTTGGTCCCCCACCCCCCAACACACAACTCCAGTCTCCCTCCACTCAGCTAGATGACTCGTTTCTGAACACAAGAAAAAACCACATTCTGCCTTGGTCACAATTCTGCAGCTCCTTGCTGTACCTAGACTAAAAGGCCAACTTCTCACCCCAACCAGGCCCCCTGAGTCCCACCACCACCCCAGCTTCCACCCACGCTGGCTCCACCACCCCTGAACGTGTAACTTTCAAGTCCCCCTGAACTTCCTCCTTCTACCTCAGAGCTTTTGTCTTTCATGTTCCCTGGGCCTGGGCCACTCCTTCCCAGTTGTTCCAAGCCAGTCTCCACCTGAAGGTTGCCTTCTTGGACAATCTACTCCATCTCATCCCAGAGGGAACACTTGTGGCTACCTGGTTACCTGCCCACTGATCTCACTGGTGGGCCTGCCTGTTCACTCTGCACTGCATGAGCTGGCTGGATGCTGCAGGGGTGTGGTCTAGGCCCAAGCTGACCTTGGCTCTAGCTGCAGGTCTGACACATGCTCATATGCAGGACCTCTTTTGGGGCTGGCCAAGTGGGGGTGGCTAGCAAAGGCCCCAAGACCTCCCTGTCCCACTGTAGTTCCAGTGAGGAGCAGCCACCTGCCCCTGGCTTGGGACCTGCCACCAGAACCTGTGTTCATGTTCACGACTGACTACCACCTCCCGGCACCTAGAGCGGGCGGGTAGTCAGGAAGGTTACATCTCTACCTGCTGACACCATCCCCGAGAGACCTAGTCCATCCTCTCCCAGCTAAGCCTCCAGCTGACTCCTTGGGGACGGTGTGCACCTGGAGGCAGAACCGCCTCTGTTCCATGCAGAACCACCTGAACATTCCTAAGAAGGCTTGGTGCCACCATGTCACCCCCGTGTACAGAACCTCAGGGATGGGTGAGCAGAGCTCTCTCCTTAGCCTTAAGTGCCTCCAAGCATTGCTCTAGGCCACCATGTTTCCGCATGTCTCTGTGTCCTCTCAACTCTGGTTGTGGTTTTGCTGATCCCACCCTCTATGCCTCGATGGATCTTTCCTCAAGGGCAGGTGAAGGATAAACAGTCCCCATCTCCAGAGCACCCATCCAGTCCTCTGCACACACCTTTATATCTCGGACAGCTATGCAGGGACCATGTGTGCCCTGCCCCCATTTTCCAGGGGAGGAGACAGGCACAGAGGTAAGGAGCAGGGTCCATCCCAGGTCACATGGCCTGGCTAGGGCTCAGCTCTGGGTCCTAATCTGAAGATGCCAGATCTTAACCCAGTACCCAGCACTGCACACTTTCGCTGCCCCGTGTCCCCCCCCGTGCCCCAAGGGGCACCCCTCTGCCTTCCTGTGAGGTCAGTGGCCAACACAAGTTTGACATGGAGAGACTGAGGTCAAGAGGTCACTGGTGCAAGCGGCCAGTGACTGGTCATGGCCAGCCAGGTATGTGGTCCCTCAGACCTGACGGACCCAGCACCAGCAGGACAGCTGCCATGCCTACCCTGCTCTGTGCAGACACACCTGCCCAGCTCCAGGTAGCTCCTGACTGACCTCTGCAGTCATGACATCGACTACTCAACCTGCATGGAGGCATGATGCCTAGTGTCACGGCAGCCACCAAGCTCTGGTGCAACAGCCCCTAGGGGAAGGGCATGCATGCACCTACGTGTAGGTGTGCTGGCATCCGTGTGTATGTGTACGTTCTCTTGCACATTTGTAGGTATGTGTGCACACATTCATGTGTGTGCTGGGTGATGCCCGTCACAGTGCTGCCCTGGGCCACAGCAGGGGGGTGACCCAGAGAGGGGGTGAGCCCCACTGGGTCCTGATAGAGTGCAGGAATCCATAACTTGATGTTGGCCTTGGTCCCGCCCCCACTACCTGTGGCCAGGCAGGTCCCGGGTGACATGGCTGCTCTAACACTCACTCCTTCCAGAGACAGGACCCAGGAGATGCCACAGAAGATGTTTCATCTCACCTCACTTTGTCAGGTGGCCGCAAATCTGCCCCACTACCCTGTCTCTGCCAAGAGACAACTGCATGCTGAGAGCTGTGGTGAACCCTCATGGGTGGGCAGATCTGGGGTGTCCAGGGCAGCTGTAGACCACAGCCCTGGGCCTTGGCACATGCTTCCCCTCCTGCTGAGGATGTCCCCTGGTCTGGTCTTTGGTTTATTCCATGTACCTCCTCCTGGAAGGCTTCCCTGACCTCTCACCTGGTCGAGAGACTTGCAATGTGAGGGCTTCTCTTTGCGTGCAGGGCTAGGTACAAGATGGTCATGTGCTGGGTGTCTCAGGACAGCTGGCCCTGAGCTCCCAGCAGCCCTTGAGTAGGGCAAGAGAAAGACTGGGACTCTGGCCCCACAGAGGCCAAAGACAGCAGGAGCCCAAGGAAGGAGGGAGGGGGCAGGGCTGCCTAGGACAGCGGGCATCATCCCTGTGTCTACTACATGCCCACCTCTGCAGGTCACAGTTCACCACTGTCCCCACCTGTCTTCATCAGACCTGGATTTTAGACAAAGGCCCCCAGGCCCCTGGTAGCCATACAGCTCAGAGCTTCAGGTGTGAGTCAGGGCCACCACCAGGCCTCCAGACCGTCCCTCAGCTTGGGCTCTGCCTGTTTCTTCCGGCCTGGAGGCCTGCAGAAAGGAGAGGGATAGGAGATGGGAGGGGCTCTGGTGCCGCGCGGGGCAGGGACCATGGGGCTCCACCACTGACCCTAGCATGTGGGACACCCAATCCACACTTGCTGGGACACTGACGAGAGTAAGCAAGGTGGCCACGGGGAGGGCCAGCTCTACCTACAGGTAGGGAGCAATCAGGCCCAGGTGACGCCCCACTGAGCACTCACCAGTGTGGAGCCCTGCAGTAATCCCACTTCTGGCACCCTTTGCTCTCTCCGGCTCCCACCCTCAGAAGCCCCTCGCTGTATCAATGCTAGGGGCGTGCACAAGGACGGGGGTGCTCGCCCCGTCCTTGCTGGCAGCCATGGACAGCATGGCTCCTGCCAAGCCTCCCCACCTCTTTCCCCATGCCACTGATAGGGCAAACTCCACTCTGCTGAGGGCCACCTTTCCCTGCTTCAGAGACTTGGCGCCTGCACCCACACAGATGGCAGGGAAGCACATTCCGAGGTGACAGGCCTCCCTTTCCACACATCGGGCAGACTGACTGGGAGATCCTGCCACCTCCCGCCCCCACGGGCCTGGAAAATAACTTCAGACTTCTCTCTGCTCTGCCTCCTGGCGCGCCTCCTCCCGCCTCACCCGCAGCAATGACCTCGCCCGCTTTTCCAAAGAGAAAATGAAGCCATCCAAGGGGAACCTCCACAGATGCCACCAGCACGTGCCACCTACCAGCATCTGCCACCTCCCGCCTGTTACTACAGACAGAACTAGGGCCCCCGCCTGCCCTCTGCCAGCTCCACACACAGCTGCGACTTGTGTCCCCTCGCTTACAACCATTGGTTTTCCCTTCCCTTCCAGATCTTCTCTCCAGCACTCAAACAGGTGGCTACTTTTCCTATACTGAGAACCCTGACCTTTCCTGACCTCCAGGTACCACCCAGCTCTGCTCCTGGAAATGCTATCTGTCCTCACTATCCCATGTGTCTCCCATCCTGCCAGGTCCATGCCTATAGCTCCTGTCACCTCCAGGCCACCAAATGGATCTTGCTGGTTCCTACTCAGTCCTTGCCTGACCTCTCACCAGTTGCCCCTTCTCAGCCTCCTTCATGGGGTAGGGGGTGCTCCTCATACCCTGATCTATCCTAACATGTCCCAGCATGCCTCGGTGCTGGGCTCCTAGCCTCTCCCCTTCCCTGTGTGCCCACACCCTGTGGTGGCCCCCAACAGCAGATACCATCGCACTGTTGAGAACCCCAAATGTGACTCCCTGACTACAGGCCACATTCTCCTCGCTGCCTCACCTCTGTCTGCCGGGCTTACCAAGCACCTACTCTAGGGGGAGGGGAGCCCAGAGGGCCCTGAGTTTGCTCCAGCCAGAGTCAGTATGCAGGGGAGGATGGGTGGATACGTGACCTCAGGGAGGATGTCACAGTCAATAGCAGCTTCCAAGGGGCTCCCAGTACCTTGCACATCCCTCAGGCCTGGGTCAGAAGGGCTGTGATTTGACACTTTGATCACCACATTCATCACTGGCCACTGAGGAACCCACACTGGCTTCGCTAATTTGGCCACCCCACCAGCCTGCTCTCTGCTGCACAGACCCGGGCAAACTTATTAATTGGATCAGTGGGAGGCCCGTTTTCTCCACTTCTGGCCGTCATAAAGCTGATCAGGAGGGGGGATACTTATCAGTGACCTGGCCTGCTGGGCATGAGTGGCCTGCCCCAGCCTAAGCCCACAGTCAGGGCCATGCTGGGACGCCCAGGGTGCCTACCTCCACCCCAGCCGCACCTACCACCCCCCCCCCCACTTTCTCAAGACAGTCTCCAGGGTGGAACTAATCTTAAAGGAAGAGGTGGCAGCTATGGTGCAGATTTCAGTACCAGCCAGTAGGTGGAGGATGGCACTAGCTGAGAGAGAAGGATGCTTTTCTGAGCCTCAGTTTACCCAGCTGTAACATGAGCACTTGTGACTATCATAACTTCCTTCTAGAAGCAGGGTTGAGGGTCCTCTGAACCTCTCTCCATTCTTACCCCAGATCCGTGAGGGGCCACGAAGGTCCACCATGGACTGGCTGTTCATTCTGCTTAGTGGTGTGGCTATGGAGTGGGCCCAGGCCAGCTGGTGCAGGAGGGGTGGGCAGCTGAGGGTCCTGAGCAGCACCTAGCCCTTGGAGCCTCAGTTTCCCCATGTATAAATGCGAACAGATGCCCTTGAGATATAAGGCTTGTCCTGGGGGCCTGGGAGCAGCTTGGCCCCCCACCCAAGCTGCTCCAGGTTCAGACACCCCCAGCCCTGGCCTGGCCTGGCCTTAGGGTCTTGGGTCCTCCTTCCTGGGTTCCCAGGTGCTGTGTGGCCAGGGTGACCCTCCCCAGATGGCTAGCCCAAACATCACTATTGACCCCACAGCCTGGGCCTCCCTCTTCCTGCCAGACATGGAATACACGTACCACTTGGGCCAGAAAAGCACACACCATCACCTTGCTGGTACCTGTGGATTTGGGGTGTGGGGCCAAGCATGAGGACCTGTCCCAGCCCCCTAGTCACAACCTCACATGTCCCGAACCTGCACCATCTCTGTCTCTACTTCAGGTGAGGAGTTCTAGCCTGCCACAGCTCAGGACAGGTGTCTCAGGGTGGCCTTGACACCTGGCACCCTGACCAGGTGACAAACCGAGAGTCTGTGGGCCCCCTGAATGATGGGGCACGCACTTGGGCTGCTGAGGTCCTGAGCCCATGGTTAATGTAGCAGGGCTGGCCCCTGTCCTTAACGCCCTGTCTCCCTCCCTCACTCAGGTCCTTTCCTTCACAGTGAGAAAAATGTCACTTGCCAGGTGGATGGGGAGCCAGAGCGCCAGCAGGGCAAAGGCTTCTGAGAGAGGCCAGCAGCAGCAGCAGTCCCCTATAGCATCAGCCATGAGCCTGGTTCATGTGAACACTTTATTCTCAGAACAGCCTTCTATCTAAGGTAAGGGCCCATTTTACAGATGTGAAAACTGAGGATCAGAGAGGTCCAGAAATTTACTTTACTGACCACACAGCCAGTAAGTGGTAGACCTTGGTTTCAAACCAGGTTACTTTATCTTCTTAACCACATACTCCATTACGGAGGCTTTGCAGAAGAACAGAAACTCAGCTGTGCTGAAGGGCAAGGCAGAGAAGAGAAGAGAGAACATGATGTTCATATGGTAGGTCCCTTTACAATGTCCTGACCCCCAAGGTCAGGGAGAAATCAAAGTGAGGTAGTCATTCACACCTTAGTGAGAATCACCAGCCCATCGGGCTTCCTCTAGTAGGATCAGGTTGAGAAGTAGGGCAGTCTTGAAAGTTCTCAACTTAGAGAGGGCCTGGTCTGCTAGGTAGCACCTCTTCTAGAGCTGTCAGGTCCCCAACCCTCCATGAGGAGCTTAGAGTATGTGTGCAGCAGGGGTCTACTAAATGAAAGCACCCCTCCCCCACAACCCGGCATGTCTGTACCTCCTCACAGCTGCCCCATCCTTTTCCTTCAGGAACTAAGCACCTAGAGTTGTCTTTAATACCCCCTTTCCCTCACCCTATATCCACCTGTAAGTAGACCCTGCTGGCTAGATTCTTCCATCATCCAGAATCCCACCACCTCCACTAGGACCAGCTGGCCCCTGTGGCACTTACAGCGTCTCTCCCTGCCTTGAACTCCCACCCTCACTCTGCTCTGTCTTTCCAGAAATGCCTTGGTAGGCCAGCTATGCAGAATTGCCCCCATCCCCAGAAGCGCACAGCCCCCCTTGTTTATTTCTGTCCCCACACCCCCTATCATTGTAATACTTATTTATTTAGAAGTCTGTCCTCTCTAGCCAGATGGTTTTGCCCTCTGGTAAATAGTGGTGATAAATAAATAAATATGTGCTGAGTGCATATTTGATCAATGAACAAATTAAAGCAACAGCAACAACCCAGAGGGTCAAGGCCAGAGACTCCTGGGGGAGAAAAGGACCCCCAAGGGCCCAAGGAGGGCAGGCCCAGTGAGGAGGGGCAACTTGGCCTGGGCCTGGGGGTCCTGGTACTGTGCAAGGGACTTGGGGGGGCAGCAGGAAGGGCAGGTTGGCCCTGAGAAGGGGGACACTAGGACAGCTGTGAAGCTACCTGATAATCACCTGACTGTTTCCAGAGCAGGCCCAGTATCCCCCTCTGAATCCCAGTGTGGAGAACAGCATCTAGCCCGGGGAGGACCATGACAAACAGCTCATATGAGTGAATCAGCATACAGGCTAACAGAAGCTGCACAGTCCATGTGCCAAACACTGGAAATAAAAACTGAACATCAAACCACCACAACCAAGTTCAAGTGAACCAAGACATGGCATCAGAAGACAAGACACAGAAAGCTTTTGTCAAAAAGTCAAAGCCTGGGATATTCAACAAAGAACTTCTGTTCATCCAAAAACCTTTTGGAGTGAGAACCAAACAGCTGTGGGAGGGGGGCTTGCCTTGTGCATAACTGGCTATACAGAGTTTTTGCAAACCAAAAAGAAGCCAGACACCTTGGGGAAAGTATGCACAGAAGTCACCAAAAAGGTATTCTGATTAGGTGGGAATCCAGGGACTGAGAGGCCCTGTGCCCACACCTGACATCCCCACTGGCAGATGCTCTGCAGAGCGATTGGCTGTTATCTTCCAAAGCTGGTCACATGCATGCCATGTGCCCTGCAGTTGTGCTCGGGCCACACATCCAGAAATGCAGCCAGTACCCCAGAATAGCTGTGTGAAAATGTCCACAGCAGCACTGCCCAAGTGGTCCAGGCTGGAACTGCCTTGTCTATCAAAAAATGAACAGATTGCAGCTGGTCACAGAGGAACATCTGCCGCTCACCTAGATAGCCAGCCACCGCCAGTCCCGCTACCCACAGACAGAATGCCTTGGTGCAAACACCTGCTAGTCCCAAAGCACAGGTGGATGATTCAAAGTGGTGGGTCCTAGATCAGGCACAGCGAAACGGCAAAGTCTGAGGTATTCTTGTAGGCTCAGTCCACGGAGACAGCAAGGAACTGAATAGCACAGAGTAAGGATCCCAGTGACCTCTGGAGAGGGGTGCTATGTGTGGGTAAGAGTTTTGTGGGACTTCTGGGGTCTGGTAGCATAAAAACTTCTTGACCTGGGTGGTAGTCACCAAGTGGTTGTCTTAATCTGGTTGCTAAACTGTGCAGATATTAATCCGTTTTTCTGCACATCTATCACACAGAAATTATATTCTGGGCCCCCCCCCAAAGGGAAAAGCTCTGGGCTATTCCTAGGCTACCCCAGGCTCCCACCTCCCCATGGGACAGAGGAGCAGGAGCTCAAACAGAACAAGCGGGGCTCCCTAGAGGCTGGGCAGGGCAGGAGGGAAGCAGAGGGCCTGGTGGAGGGAAGGGGTTCACCTGAGCGCCAGAGGTGCCGAGCCAGGCAGGCAGGCACACAAGATAGCCACAAATGCTTGAAGGTCACAGGAAGTTCTTCCAGCAGTAGGAGGCAAGGCAGCTGAGTGGCAATGAACAGGGGCCAGAAGACAGAGGCAGATGCTAGGCCAGGCCATCGGTGAGTCTAGTTGCATACCTACTATGTGCTACTCTGGCCCCTGCCAGGCATCAGGGCCAGCAGATGGAGGGGTCAGCCCTAGGCTCTGCATTCAAGGGTGCCCACATGGGGTGCAGAGGAAGAGGGAGGGTGCTCCAAGTGGCAGAGAGAACCCACCTACTTCCTCTGGAACTCCTGCCTCCCCAAACCCTACACCTTGTACCCTTGGGATGGCACAAAACTCTTACTCATCTTGAACCTCCATTCGGGCATCCCTGCTCCCAGAAATCTTTCCTCAATCTCCTAGGCCAATGGGATGAGCTGGTACATTCTGGAAAGACTGCATCAAATTCTGTCCCACTGTCTTGGGGGATCTACTGTGTGCCTGTGTCCCCTGCTCTGGAGTGCTGAGTGGGTCTCAATGCCCTGCACGGGGCCTAGTGCTGGGGGTGGGGGGTTCTGGGGGAGGGGTAAGAGGGTCATATAAAAGCCTTTCAGTTCCTTGTGTGGACAAGAAGGAAGGGAAGGGCATCCTAGACAGAGTCAGAAAAGGCAGAGAGGCTCAAAGGTAATAACAGTTCTAGAATTCTCAGTGGGACAGTAATCTGGGGAGGAGTCAGACAGATGGGCCAGGGCAGGGAAGACCTCAGCAGTATACTTGCCCACAAACGGGAGCCACAGAGGGCTACACCACCACCAGGTGGCATAGTCCTTTTGGTCATTCAACAAATATTTCCTGGACCCTCTGAGACCAGGCTCCAGCCCAAGGGGGTCAAGGAGAGATGGGTGGGGAAGGCCTGTGCTCTCAGAGCTCACTCCAGATCCAAGCCCCAGCCTGTGACATGTGGGAACCACATTCTTGGGGCTAAGAGGCAGGACTAGGCTTTGGGTTACCCTGCTGGACCCCCAAAACCCCTTTACTTGGCCACTAATGCCTCCCTCTCTTACCCTGCTGGCAGTCTGGAGCTCCCCAGGGATGCTCTGCTTGGGCTCCTGCTGTGCACCAGGCCCCAAGCAGGCACTTCATGCCATCTTCCCAACACCCCTGCTCCCCACCCCACCCCTACCTGCAGGAACACACCCATTTTACAGCTGAGGAAACAGAGTCAGAACTTTGCCAAAGACTGGGTCTGTGGACCCCCAAACGCTGCGTCCATCCCTGTGGGAGGCCGTGTGACTGACTTCCCTTAGACCTCTTGGCCTTTCCTCTCTTGGGCCCTAAATGCAGAACAGAAACCCACAGAGGCAACCCCATACTCACTGGGAGAAAATGGACAGGAAAGATTCTGGAGGCAGCTCTAGCACTCACTGGGCCAGAGGCAAAAGAGGGCGGGACCCTATCCTCCCAAATTCCAGGAGGCTCTGTTGAGTCCTGGCCCCCAAGAGCCCACCAGCTCCAAAAGGTTATGTGGCCCAATTCAGCCCAGGAGCCCAGGTCCTGACCACTGCCACTGGCCTCCTCACCTCAGCCCAGGGGAACCCTCAGCAGTTGGAGCAGTGGTCTACCCACCATCGACTCCCATCAGGCTGGGTCTCTGTCCCCAGTGCCTGGCACAGAGCCTTGCTGGTCATGAGAAGGGAAGAAAAGAGACTCCAGGGCTGGCTTCAGAGCACCCCCATGAATACCACCTATTCCCTCCAGTCCCAGCTGAATTCTGGTAGAGTTCTACTCAGGTCAGGGCGTTGGTGAATCGCAGTCAATGTGGGGAGCCAGGGAGGGTTCTGCTCTGGGGTCAGAAGTCTGGGTTTGAGTCAGAGGTCATTGGTGGGACCACACCCCTCTGGGCTTCATTGCCCCCTCCTGGACCTTGACCATGACAACATGGGCCTGGCAGACTGGTATCAGATTTTGGATCTGAGGTTCCATCATCTAGGAGACTGGACTCCTGCCACCAGCCCTGGCCATGCTGATCCTGGCCCTGTGGCCTCAGTGGCTCAGGAGATGGCAAGCGGGGGCCTCTGCATGAACCCACCTGTCTGTGAGCTCCCAATGGGTATCTCAAGCCACTTGCCACAGCACTGAAAGTCAGGGGAAGGGCTCCGCCCCTCCCCTATAGCCAGGCCTTGCCCTCCTAGGCCAAGCCTGGGTTCTGCTGGCCCTACCCATTAGGGACTGGGCGACTGCCCACAGTCGTCCTTGTGGTGCCAATTTCGGCCTTGAGAGGGAGTGGGGGGAAGGCCAAGAGACCCTCAGGGCCAGGGGAGCAGGTGCTCAAAGCTGGCCCTCAAGGGTCCCGCCTGCTGCCCACACTGCCTCGGCCCAAGCTCCGGAAGGAAAACACGGGTGGGGGGGGTGTGTGGGGGAGGTCCCAAAGTAGGGGTCATGCAGGCCGGGAAAGTCGCTGCGTTGGTCGCGAATATTCAAATCCGGCTGATTCCTGGCCGCCGAAAGGAGTCTGGTGGAGTGCACCCATCAAGCTAAGCTCAAAGTTTAGCTCCTGGAGGGAGGCCGCGGGGGCACTCCCCAGACGCTGTCGCGGGAATCCCCCAAAATGGCTCCAAGACGCCACAGCCGGCCAGCCGCGCGGACTCCATCCCCCCACCCCGCCCCCACCAGGCGGAAACTTAAAAGCTCAGAACCAGGCAACTGACAGCTAGGGGGTGGGGGACTCTGCGTAACCAGCAATTGAAGAGACCCCCGAGGGTCCCAGGGGACTAGCTGGAGTCCACGGCTGGGAGCGAAGGGTCGCGGGGCCCCGGCCCGGGGCGGCCTGGTACTCGGTGGCACCCCCGCCCCCCAACCGCTGCGGCCCAAGCGGGCCGCGAAGCCCCCGGGGGGCTCCCCATTGTCTCGCCGCGCGCACACACGCACCAACACACTCACACTGCCGGCCACCCCGCGGCGGCCCGACCCCAAGGCTGCGCTCTCCGGGGCGACCTCCTCCGCGCCCCGCCCGACCCCGGCCCCCGCGAACCGCGGCGCGGAAGCGCTCCACTCACCTGAGTTTCTCCATGTCTGCGGCAGAGGCCTGCGAGAAACCAAACAAGGGGGTCAGCAGGCAGGAGGCGTGCGCTCCGCGGCCGCGCCGGGCGGAACCGGGCACAGTCGGGCGCGGCGGCGGGGCACCCCGTGTGGCTCGGTCCGTGGGAAGCCCGGTCGCGCGCTCCCCCGACCCGTACCCCCGGCCGTGACTCAGTGGGCGCTTTGGGCCGAGGCCCGAGTAACAGGTGAGCCCGCCCGGGCCGCCGCGCTCCCCGGCACCGAGTTACGCCCCCCGGGGCTAACAGGGGGCCAGCCGCGGACGCGGGATGCTACGGCCCGGGGCGCTCTCGGCCTCGCCCGGAGGAGGGGGACCTTACCCGTCCCGGTTAACTCTCGGTGGCCGCTGCCCCCACCTCACCGTTAACCCTTCCTGCCCTGCGCTCCCTCCCGGAGGAAGCCAAGCCCGGAATCGCAGAACCTCCGAGTCGGAGAATGTTTGAGCCGGGGAACTGGGGCCGGATTGCAGAACCTGACACTCACACAGCCCGTGGGGGGAATGGCTTCTGGAGCTCTGGACTCCTCAATCTGGGACCCCACTGCCCTCCGATTCTGGGGTTCCGGGCCTGGCTTGCCCCTCCCGGGCCCGAGGGATTAACCCGTGCGCTCCTGGCTCGCCGGCGGGGCTCCGTGCCAAGCTTGCGCAGACCCGCCCGCGCGCGGTTTGGAGACCCTCTCTGCCCAGTCCCGCACAGACCGGCATCCCCTCCGCAAGGGGGGCGGACGGACCCACCCGCCGCCGTTAACCCCGTGGGCGCCGGCGAGCATCGTGGACCGCAAGCGGCCCGGGCAGGATCGCACTTCCTGCGCGGAGCGGGGGGCGCGGGGCGCCCGGCAGAGGCCGCCCTGGGGGCTTTCCCTGTCTACCCGTGCTGGGGGGAAAGGGGTCTGAGCCCAGGGACCACGCGACAGACCTGGGAAGACTGATGACTGCCCATCCCGGCCCCTCGCGCCGGGCGCCGCCGCCGCGTCCGCCGGGAGCGCGCTCCGCTCGGTCCGGGCCCCACACCGCCTCCCCCACCACCCCGCCGGGCGAGGGCGCAGCCCAGTCCCGGGGCCTCGGCCACCAACTTCCCGGGTGTCGAACAGGCCTCCCGGGGCTCCCCCGGCCTCAGTTGCTCTCACCTGAAAGCTGGGGGGAGGGGAGACCGGAGGAAGCCGGACCAGGCGCTCGGCTGACCTCTGCACCTGGGGGCTGTGGAGGGGCTTGGGTAGGGGAAGGAACTTCAGGGGGACAGGATTCCCAAGGCACCTGGGAGGCGGCTCCCCTCCCCGAACATTCTAAAAGTTGCCCAAGACCATGATTCCCGACCCCTTGTACAAGCCCTCCTCTTCTAAGAATAGAGTTCGCCAAGAAGAGTTTGCCGCTGGCCAGCAAGTCCCCGACGCCCCTCTTTTCCCCAGGCCCACCTTTCCGGGTCCCCATCACTGCGCTCATCGCATCAGGTCCCAGCATACAGCAGGCGCTCAATAAGCACGGACAATGCATGCCTAGATCCCACGGCACAGGAGCACGGCTTCTCCAGCCTTTCCCCGTTGCTGGCTGTGAGTTCCTGGGCAGGAGCCCCGCGCTCTCACCAGGACACCCCAGCACCCAGCAGGCTTGGCCTCCTCTGAGCCAGCGCGGGGTGGGAGGAGCCGTCCATTGGAGGGTCAGAGCTGAGCCAGGATCAAACCAACCCCCAAATCCAAATGTTCATTTGTCCACCAACGGTTCCCTGCTCATTCAGTAGCTCGGAGTTAAGATCTCCCACCTGGTAGGAGACGGCAAAAAGACAAGCCCTACTCTGCAGGTCTGTGCGTGGAAAAAGACCTCCTCCACTGCCCAGTCCCGAGAGTCCACCCTCAGGGAACAGCAAAGATGACACCAGCGATGCACCTACCACTCCTCACAGGGCCATAGCACCTTCCTTCTGCCCCTCACCAGCTTTACTGTGGAAGCTTCTTCCACACTTCTCAGAATGGGGCAAGGGTGGGAGAAGACAAGGGGCTTGCCTGGGCTCTGCTGGGCCTGGACCCCATTCCCAAGAGGCCCTTTTCACCCCACGGCTGGGAACATCCCTCATGTCTCTCTGGCTGCCTCAATCACCCACAGCGAATGACCTGCCAGGGCGTTTGTCTAGAATTAATAAGAATGTATTAAAATTTTAATTTTAAAAAGCTAGCATTAATTATTTACATTGGATGTTTTAGCTCTTCTAGAAGGCCCATGTGGGAATCCCCCCCCCATTCCCCAGGGACTCAGGAAGAGGCAAAGGAAGCCCCACTGGGCAGCCCTGGTGGCTGGTGTGTGGGCTGGGCAGGATAGAGCAGGAGAGAGAAAGCAACTGACGGCCCTTGCCCGGCACTCTGCCATTCCAGACCCTGGCGCCTGTCTTCGATCCTCTGCTGACTCCTCCAATCCTCTGACCCAGGACTGCGGGCTAACAGGGGCTCTCACCCTTGAAGGCTGCCTCTTCCATGCAGCCCTCCGTGAAGACTCATGGTGCCCTGGAACACTCTGCCTACCTATGTAAAGTATAAATGACACCCCTGTCAGCAGGGCCCTTTTTTGTGGCCAGGATGAATGCAGGCACTCCTAATCCCAGCCATGGCCTCTGAGCAGAGACCTGTTCCCCCCTCTTTATCCTCACATGAGGGGTCCTGCCTGTGCTTGCAGGAGGTTGGGACCCCTGAGGACCCAGGGTGGCATCTGCACAGCTCTACCCAGGGACACTCCCCCTGCCTCCCAGGATGTGGACCAGTCCCATGCACACAGTGCATGGGTCCTCTGCAGACCATAGGCAAAGCACTGTTTCCTCCCAACCACCCTTGAGAAGACAGCCCTGGGCTCTGGACTTGCCTGATGACCTGAACTAGTCTGATCCCCAACTCCTGGGGGCCTCCTTACACAGCACTGGGCTCCAGCTTCCTCTTCCTCATCTCTTCCTTCATCCCAGCCTGAGCACATGGAGGGTAGGGGGGACATAGGCCACTTCTCACTGACTGACTGAAGCCTCCTATGCAGCTCTGTGACCTTGGGAAGACTGAAAACCTCTCAGAGCCTCAAGCCCTCATCTAGGAGGGAGGGATGGAAAATCCTCAAAGGATGCAGTGAGTGACAGGTAGCAGTGCATAAGGGACTGACTGTCCCAGGGAGAGGCAGTAAAGGCTGCAGCCTTTTAGTTACTTACTCGGGGAGGACTTTTCAAGATATTTTACATTTCTCCATGCCTTCTTGCATTCATTCGACAAACACTGACTGTGTGCTGAGCCCATGGTGGGGAAGGGACAATGCACAGACTCACAAGGTTCCCTGTTCTCACAGACTGATGTGCTAATGCAAGGAGGCAGAGTCCACCAGGAAAGCCTGCAAACCTCTCTCCTGTATGGTGGACCCCATGGGGAAAGTACAGAGAAGGATAGGAGCTGAGGTAAGATTCCACACAGGGAGGTCAGGAATGTGGGCAAAACCTGGGCCTGGAGCGCTGGAGTGGGAGGATCCCGGAGGGGTAGGGGTGGTAGCATGCAGGGCCCCAGGGAGCCCAGCAGAGGCTCTTGCCCCTGGCCAGGCAATGGGGACCAAGTGGAAGTGGAAGAGGCGCTGGGGACCTCTAGGCAGCCTCTGGCTAGGCAGCATGGATAAAGATAGCAAGTTTTCTGGCCTGGGCAGTGGGCGAGAGCAGAGGACTGGACCCTGTGTGGAGACATCAAAGGGGGCTGGGGTACTGGGGTCCGCAGTTCAGGGCAGAGTCCAGGAGGTGTGGCTCTGGAAGTGGTCAAGTCAGAGACCCTGGGTGAGGTGGTCAGATGCAGATCATGGAGGGAGAGGGGACCAGGATGGTGTCCTTGGGCTCTGTGAGTCAAGGGGCCTGAGGTGGAGCAGGTGTAAGAGGAGGAACGAGGCAGTGTCCTGGGGGGCCTCCAGGAAGAGAGAGGGGTTGTTGTGTCATTGCTGGTCATAGAAAGCTAAGGACAGAGCACTGAGTTGAGGACAGAGAACTGCTGGCCTTTGGTCCCGCCGCTACCACCCCCCATACTCTCAGGGCCTACCCTGCACACAACAGGGTTATCACAGTGCCCCTAGCCAATGGGGACAGGGACAGCATCTGACCGATGTCACCCAGCTAGTTGGGGACCTGAACACAGGCCCTGGCTTGGGGTTGACATCAAAGAGTCAAAGAATATCCCTATTGGGGTTCCAGAGGAACTGGCTGCAGAGGCGGCCCCATCCCCCAGAGGCTTGTCTGGACCCTGAGAGGCCTTCCCTTGGGCCTCCCTGTGCCCAGCCGTGCACAGCACAGACGGCCAGGTGGTGACTGCAAACTGGCCCCCCGAGCTAAATCTGCTACAGCATGTTTTATTCGGCCTGTGCGAGGTTTCTTTCTTTTTGAAACATTTGAGCCAACATTTCAAACATGGGGAGAGTTTACATTTTAAAATCTGTATTTTTGGCTTCTACTGGAAAATTTGGAAGATCTGGCAACTGCACCACACATCCCACGTGGCAATAGGGAGCTGGGAAGCAGCCTCCCCTCCAGAGGCCTCTAGGAGCCCCACTCAGGAGGGCCAGTCACTACACCCAAGCTACCTGTCCAGGCTGAAGCCAGGAGGGTAAGGAGGCTAGTTCAAGGCAATGCAGCAGGAATGGACACGTTCCCACTGCAGACCCCACAGTGGCATCAGGGACACTGTCACCCCCTTTCTGGGCCATGACCTTGGCTCTTCGCCTCCTGCTTTCTTCTAGACCTTCCTCTACTCAGGAAAGGGCTGGCTTAAGTCACTCACACTGTAGTATGAGTCAGCCTCAGTCCCAAGTCCATGACAGGTAGAGCTCCCAAGAGACGAGCCACACAGGACGGACACAGAGCCCTTCACTCCCAGAAGCAGCTAATAATGGACTTCTAGGCTCCGTCCCTCAAGAGTGGGCTTTTAGACTGATGCCCAGGGGGAGGCCCTCCCACCCCAGTGCCCACTCTGGGCCCCACATGTTCACGAGGCCCTGTGCTGTGTGATAGCCCCAAGAGGCAAGTGCAGGGATCTTGGAACACAGTCCTCTAGGGGCCTGGATGCTGGAGGTT
The DNA here is from genome assembly GCF_047511655.1 of Castor canadensis. Taxonomy (NCBI): domain Eukaryota; kingdom Metazoa; phylum Chordata; class Mammalia; order Rodentia; family Castoridae; genus Castor; species Castor canadensis. The sequence continues at coordinate 9,763,429 of NC_133388.1, read as the reverse complement.
CCCTCAGGGCCCAGGGGTCCCCAGAGCCAAGAGCTAAAGACTGGTGGGGTCCTGGACCATCAAGCCCCTGTGAAGGAGGCTGGGGACCTGCTTGTGTGTGACTATTGCTGCCTCTCCACTGCTGGGGAAACTGAGGCCCAGAACAGTAGGTAGCTGAGGATACACCCACAGCATCTAAGCCCATTAGGAGACCCCCCCACACACAGACAGGAAATGAGTGGGGGGCTCCACAGGACCATGGCGGTCCCTGGAGGCGAGTGATGCTGAGGTGGGGGTGCAGGGGCAGAGGTTCCTTTGCTGGGTCTACTTCTCACTGCCCTGCATCATATGCCTGCTTCCACTCTAAATGTGGGGAGCCCTGGGGTACTGTGCCAAGGCCTGGGTCAGGAGATTAGAGTCAGGGCTGGCTTCCGGACAAAGCCTCTCCCTACATGAGACCACCCTGGGGTGCCGGGCAAGGACACCCCACTAACCCAGCTTGTGCCTGCCCTTACTCCTGGCACACTGTCTTCAGTACCCTGTGAGGACTCTCCTTGGCCGGGGTGACAAAGAGCTTTGGGGCACAGATAGCTGGTGGAGTTGTCCGAGGCTCAAAAATTTAAGGGATAATCACATGAGAGCCTATGGTGAACCCCAAAGGACTCTGCCAGTGGGGATACTGTTATTATTCTTGTTGTTTCCTCATGTGCTCTTGGTCCAGAAATAGTCTGCCAGCCCCAAAGCCAGGACTTTTACTTTAGAGATTCATTCTTTCAGGTTTTACAGTCTCGTCTGTTACAGATATTATGAAAGGAGTGTAATGAGGAAGCTGAGTGGGGGGTCAGCCAGCATTGTGGGGACAGGACTTAGTGCTGGGGGACAGGCTGGGGCTGAGACTCACCCGGCACATGTTGGGAAAGGCAGCTTGGCCTCCCTGTCTGTCACTGCCCATGTAAAGCGCCCTGGCGTCTGAGGCCCGACCTGGCCCCATTCCACCTGTAGCCTCCGTTGTGGCCTCAGAGGGACACTGGGGATTCTGAGCCAGCTCCTTCTCCTCTGGGGCTGTGGCTCCTGCCAGGGACTCCTGGGTCGGGGTCAGGCCTTGCTCTCCCGGAGAGAGTTCTGGGCAGCGGCTTCTGGTGCCCCTGAAGCTCTCCAAGGTCCCAGGGTCCAGCACCCGCACAGTGACCTCATCCAAAAATCTGGAGAACGGCAGCCTGGCCTCCCGCCAGCGGCTCAGGCGCTCCAGGGAGCTGGAGGCAGCTTTGCTACCTGTGCTTGAAGGGCCAAGTGATGTCTGTGTCCTCTCCTGGCTGTGCCCTGCTGCCTGGCTGGGGCAGGACGCTGTGCTCTCCCAGGTCTGGTCTGTGCTGGGGCTTGGCTTGTGGCTGCAGTGGTCCTCCCTGGGTGTCTCCCTGATGGGGGCTTCTGTCCTGGATTCCACCAGGGAGCCCTTGCCACCTGGCCTGGGGCTGGTGAGGTCAGGGCCCTGGGCCTGGGAGCAAGCCCCTGACAGCATCCTCCTCAGCTGGTCCAAGGTCACACTGACCCCCCACACCTCTCTCTCTCTCTATGGGCTGGGATCCTGTGCCCACTCAGGTCAGACCACCTGTCCCTCACTGGCCAGGATGGCCAGCTAATGCCCGCCTACGCATCGACCCAGAGAGAGCATGTGGCAAGTCCTAGTAGCCTCCCGCCCCCAAATTGATTGCCACTAAATGGGAGCTTGAGCTTCAGGGCTTAGAAAGAGCCAGACAAAAGAAGGTCATGTCCCAGACTCAACCTGGGGAACCACAAACAGTGAGCTCTGACAGTATGCAGGCCCAGGCTGGCCTCATCCACATACTCTTGGCACTGTCTCCTCTGCCAGGGGCAGAGCTGGGTGCAGGGGATGGACAGGAAGGTGGCAGACGGTCACAACGCCCCCATGACTGCACACATGGCAAATGAGAACTGCAGCAATCTAGCACATCAGGAGGGTGTGGTGGACCCCACAGCTGTCCACTGTTCTCCTATCCTTCCTTTACAAGAGCCCCCATTATGCTCGGGGATGCAAGATAACCAACTAAAAGACTGCCATTACCAGGCTCCTTTGCAGCTAAGGGGTAGTCAATATAAGCAGAAGTTGTTGAGTCTATCGTCTGAGTAGCTCCTTAAAAGGGATAAGACAGCTTTCCTGTGCCCTTTTTGCTCCCACTGGAACATGGAAGTGTTGGAGCTATGGCACCCATATTGTACCATGAGGAAAACTTGTGACAGAAGCCATGAGTAAATGATAGAGGAACAGAACTACAAAAAGAAACCGTCACACCAGTCCTACACACCCTACTTATGGTACTTCTTTTAACATGAGAAATAACCCTATCCTGTTTAAGCCATAGTTACTTCCTGTCTCTTGCTAGTGGCTATGTACAATTCTTCAAGGACACACATGGAGACAGGGAGCAACAGGGGTTGCCTAGCTGTGAAACACAAGCCTGTGGCACTCACCCCAGGTGCAACTCACCTGGGGGCCAGGGCCTAGCACAGCTCCTGCTGATGCACTTTGTGGGTCCTAGAGTTGAAGGAAGGCTTGCTGTGGCCACTACCACCGTCCCTGGTGCTTGGAGCCCAGCCTAGTCCCTCCCTGCTCTTAGAGCTCTGCTGAAACACGGAATGGCGAGCGCTCAGGGACCCTTGCTTTCTGGGAGCAGGCAGACACCTCTCTGGTTGCCCACAAGACCACTGTGGGCAGGACTCCATGGGCAGCACCACTGTGGAGCCACCCAGAGCCCTGTCCAATCCTGACTTCCTCCTTCCCTCCTCATCACCACCAGATGCCACAATGCATCTCCTGGACACTTGTGATAGCCCACCCTAGGGTCCCTGACTCTGCTGATCCAGATCCATCCAACCCCACACATGATCAGGAAGAGGTTTGAAAACCACAGACCAGGTACATTTTCACACAGCCTGCAGAACCCTGACACAGGCCCAGTGTCTTCTCTTCTGTCTGCTACCCTGCTACCCCAGAGTAGCAGAACATCTGTCCTGTTACTGAATGTACTAAGCTCGGTGTGGCCTCAGGCCTTTGCACATGTTGTTCCTTTTGCCAGGAACATTCTCGTTCTCCTCCCTTCCCCCTCCTTCTCATCACCTAACTCGCATCTAATCTTCAGGGCCTCAGTCCTGTCCTCTGCTGTCCCCAGATTAGATCAGGCACTCCTGCAAGTGTCTAACCTTGTCTCTCTCGTAACATGGTCCCAGGTAGTTATTTGTTCAGTGCCTGTGTCCCACACTAGAATGCAAGCTCCACTGTATTCCGGTTCTCTGCAGAAAGTCTGGAGCTCAGTAGGTGCTCAGTAGAGAGATCCTGAATGGATGGATGGATGAATGGATGGATGGATGAGTGAATGGATGAGTGGATGGATGGAGTGAATGAAAGGAGGGATGGCTGATGGAGTGAACGAATGGATGGATGGATGGACAGATGGATGGAGAGAATGAACAAGTAGATGAATGGATGGATGGATGAACGGGTGGATGGAGTGAATGCATGGATTGTTGAATGGAGTTAATGAATGGATACATGGACGGATGGAGTGAATGGAAGGATGGGTGGATGGCTGAGTGAATGAGCAGATGTATGGATGGAGTGAACACATGGATGGATAGATGGAGTGAACAAATGGATGATGGATGGTGGATGGATGGATGGAGTGAATGACACACAGGTTCGGGCTGTCAGTTCACAATCATCCCAGCCCACTGTGGGCCTACTCAGGCCTGAACAATGGATAGGGACATAGGGAGGGAGCTCAGGTTTTTGGGAAGGCCAGTGTGTCCTCTGTGAACCGTCCTCTCTCTACATCTAGGCAGCCTCTCCCTGTAGCACCTGCCCAGCCCACACAGGAAGGAGACTTGGGAAATGGCAGATCCAAGCTCAGACCCTCCTCTCCAACACAGGCCCTTAAGCAAGCCATGTGCCCTCCTCAGCTGTTGGTACCCAGGCCGTGGGTGGTAGCAGGATGTGGTGTGGGCAGAGCTTGGAACTAGCAGGACCTTAGGGTCTGCTTGCACTGGGACTCTAACTTGCCTGCTGCACTAGTAGGCGAGATCACAGGAGGGCTTTGGGGCCTCTGGCCAGCTGGTCCTCCGAGCCTCTCCCGAGTTTCAGACTGCATCAGACAAGTTTCTGTTGTCATAACAACCACTGGCTCTCAGCCGCCGGCCAGAGGCCCTGAGGATGCTGCTGGCTGTTGCAATTCACAGCCTAGGCCTGCTCGCCTCTCAGCAGCCCCAAAAGGGGCTCCCTAGGTCCTTGACAATAACCCTACTTCCTGAGATCCTCTGAGTGCCACAATCCCATTGGGTGCATGCATGCAAGGTCACTATCCCTGTGAGCAGGTGGACAGACTTCAAGGTGAGGTAGCTTGTCAGAGGCAACTGCTGCAGGCCTAGTTGGGCACTGAAGGTCACACACTTGGTACTCACTCCTCTCTAGGCCCTGTAGCCCTTCTACCTCTGCCTGCCCTACCCTGTCCCCAGGGGCAGAAGGTAGAGAAGAGGGACCGGAGGTTGGCTTGCTGCTCCAGGGGCCCAGGGGCACAGTGAGACCCTGTAGGGTGGGCCATATTGGGCAAGCACCAAAACCAATGAACATCACCTCCCTACCTCCTGTCTCTGCACCAGGAGGATTTGGGGTTCATATGAGCAAGGTAGCAGCACCAGAAATCAAGGGATGAGTGGCCTGAAGCTCCACCCATTCAACCAACCATCCTGTGTACCATCCCCCAAACCATCCATTCATTCACATGTACTTGGTCATGTGTCAGGGTGTCCTTCAGCATGTGCATCTGCTGTCTAGTGACACGCATCACTATCTATCCATCTTCTCATCCCTGCATTCATCCAGCCACCAGGTCAGCTGTTAATTATCCCTGCCACTGCATCCCTACTCCATCCATTGACTGGTGCCAATTTGTATGCCTATCTATGCCCCCATGCCTGTGTCTACACATTTGTCAATGCACATTCACTCACCTATCCAACCACTCTTCCTGTATCCATTCACCCATCCAGTCCTATGTCCATTATCTTATTGACATGTATTGAAGAGTCCTTCCATCTACCCCAGCACTCATTCATTAACTGTATCTATTCATGTGTCCCCCAATTTCCCATGCCTGGTTCATCCATCCCGATCCATACTCCTGAATCCATCCATTCCTCATCCATGGACCCAATGACATCCTTGCATTTATCAATCTCACCAAGTGCATCAGAAATCTATCCTCCTTCCACTCAGTTATCCAGCCATTGATGTTTCCTTCTATCCATCCCTTCCTGTATCTATATCAACTGTTCCATCCGTCCCCCATGCTCTCCTATTTGCCACTTATAGCCACCAAGCTCCCTACCATCCATCCCTTTAGCTTTCTATCCATGCATGAACTGATCTATCCTGCTACGTGTCTGCTATCAACACACCATCATCCACCCACTCACAATCCACCTACATTCTTAACATACGTCCATGTCACTCCTCCACTTTGTGGGCCTCAATCCTGAGGAGCACATACTTTGGGAGAGTCTGTCCTCCCCAGGCAGGGCTAGGGCTGACCATCTCCAACCTCATTTGGTCAGGGCCTGCTGACAGAACACATCATTGCAGTTCCCCAGCCTGGCCCAGAGCTGGGTAGTAGCTGGTCCTACCCTAGGAAGGCCTGGGAAGCTGCTGTCCTTGCCTTAAGCCTCATGGCCTGCTGGGGCTGGTCCCTGCTGAATCACTTTCCACACTAGTGAGGAAGAGAAGCACCAGCCTAACTCCTGTCATACTGGCCAGATCCATGTCTCCCAGCAGACTGTGAACTTTCAAGGTCACATTTCACCTAAGGGACCCAAAGAATGGTGCAGTATGCACTCAGGGAGGCCAGGCTAATGAATATAGAATTTATCCACTGCCTTGTTCACTCACTTACTCATTCACTCACTCATCCTCTCACTGGCTCACTCACTCATCTACTGACTGACTGACTCACACACTCATCCACTGGCTCACTCACTCATCCACTGGCTCACTCACTCTTCCACTGGCTCACTCACTCTTCCACTGGCTCACTCACTCACTCATCCACTAACTTGTTCACTCATTCATTAGCTCACTCACTAGCTCACTCATCCAGTAGCTTGCTTACTCACTCATTCATCCACTCGCTCGCTCACTCATCCACTCGCTCACTCATTTGTTCCTTTAACAACTCAATCAATAGCTCTGGTCAGCTCTTGCACCACAAGGTGCCCACTGGGGCCTGCTCTAGGTCACTCCCTACCTGTTAGAAGCCTATACTGGGCCCTACAGAGGCCCAGCCCTTGCCTGAGGTCACACTGAGAATCAGCAGCAGACCCCTGGCCAGGCTTCTCCACCAGCCTGGTGACCTGCTTGGGGGGTAGGAGAGGGAGCTTAAGGAGGACCCTGAGGGCAATTCTAGACCAGTGAACCTTAGGGTCACTCCAGGCACCAGGGTCTCAGGGAGCCCCACCTCCTTTGAGGAGAGGAGAACCTCTCCCCACCCCCACAGCCATGCCCTTGACCTCCACACTCCACTGACACTGAGCCTCTTCTGGTCCCTGGGCTCACACCTTCTCAGTCCTCCCCTGCAAGCCTCAGGCCATGTTCCTCCAGCCTGTCTCTATCTTTCACCTGCCCACTCCTAATTAGCTGTGGGCCTCATCTCCTGAGGTTTGGGGAATTCTGTGGACTGTCTCCAACAAATGTCACTCCTTTCTATCCATCCATCCATCCATTCATTCTTCAGTATGGTTAAGTACCTGAGTAGGGACACCGCCTCCGAGTGTTGCTATGGAGATGATGCATGATGCTGCTGCCTGGCACATACTAGGTGTTGAATAAATGGCAGCTATTGTGGGTCCAACCTTGTGCCCAAGGGTCTTTGGGGGTTAATGGAAGGTCACTGCCCAGACTGCTTGGGACTCATTTCCATTCCTGCTTGGAAAGTGTCCCAAACCCAGAAAGCACCTTCTATAGGCCAAAGCTCAAGGCAGCCCTGCCTCCCCACTCTGCCTCCCAGCTGCCATCAGCTCCAGGTTTTGTCATGAGAGAACACAGGCTACGGGAGTCTGTACACAGGAGACAATAACTCAGGAGGCTCCTGCTTGCAGTATAGCCGCCCGTCACCGTGTCTGCATCTGCCACTGTGCTTGCTTTTCCATGCCGCCCTGATTACAGTGAGACTTGGGAAAATTAAGGGTTTGCCTTTGCTGCTGCTTCCCCGCCCTGTGTGTCACAGATGCCAGGCAGAGCCACCCCCAACGGCCTCTTGCTCCAGCCACAGGGCCACACAGGCCACCTGGTCAGGCATGCCACAGGGTATAAGAGACTTCCTCCCACACTCCTCCTTGCAATGTGGTCCTGGGGTGTCCTTTCCTCCGCCAGTGGAGGAACTGGGGCCTAGGGAAGGAAAGGGGCCTTTCCATGGCCTCCAGAGATCCAGAACGTTGGGGCCTCTGGTGGAGCCTTATCCCATAGACACATTGTTCTATCCTTGCACCCAAGGTCTTGACCCCTGTCTGCACAGGTGGGCCGACGTTGGCCGCCAGTGCTGCACACCTGCATGACTCCTCAGTCAGCCAGTCCCTGCCCCTGTGCCTTCCCTGCTGTCATCCCCAGGAGATCCCAGAATGTCACCCACGCGGCTCATGCTCCAAAGGAACCTCTCTCGGGCTGGGGTGAGTACAGGCATGGAAGGAAACACCTCTAAACCAAGCAGGAAGCGGAAATGCTGGGGCAGAAATTGCCAGCCAACGCGCTGGGCTCCAGGAGCGGCCCTGGGCCAGCCCCTGCTTCCCCAGCCTCAGTTTCCTCCCTTGTACATGGGGAGCGACAGTGCCGGCCTTGCAGAAACCGCCTGAGATGGAAGTGGCCGGGGACTGTGCGCCCCCGCACTGCACACGCTTTCGGAACCAGCCCGGGTCCAGCCTCCTTCCGGCCCCGCGGCCTTTCTCCCGCCGCCTCCTGAGCCCGGCCCCCTGACGCAGGGAGGGGGAGGCCGGCCGCACCCCAGCCACCTGCCGGGACAGAGGCGGCTCCCGAATCCTCAGGCCTCGCCCAGGGTTCCCACCCCGGCCTCCCTCTCGCCGCAGGGGCGCGCGTGGGGGGGAGGGGGCAAAAAGCCCTCACCGCCCCTTGCGCTCCGGCCGCATGGGGGGCAGGGCAGCACGCGGAGGCCGAGCGTCCCAGCCCCGCCCAGCCCCGCCCGCCCCTCCCGAAAGGCTGTTTCCCGGCGCCCTGGCCGTCAGGCCTACCAGGCGCCCAGCACTAGAGGGGCCCGCGGGCCGGGAGGGGGGAGGGGGCAGCGGCCCCGGGCGCGCGCAGGGACCGCCCCGGCGCGGTGCCCGCCCCGCCCCGCCCCGCCCCCGCGCCCTGCCCTCCCGGCTCGGCTCGCAGGTACTCACCGCCCGGCGGAGCCGGCCCGGCCGCCGGCCGCCTGTCCACATGGTCTCGGGCCCACCGAGCTGTTCGCCGCTGCCACCGCGCCCGGCTCCGCCGCCCCCTCCCCTCCGAGGCCGAGCGCCCGAGCCGGCGCGGCCGGGGCTCCCCACCCGCCCGGCTTCCCGCAGGGAGCGCCCGCCCCCCGCCCCCAGCCCGGCTCCCCGCCAGCCCCGGCCCCGCGCAGCCGCGGCTGCTTCGGCACTTCCCCGCGCCGCGCCGGGCCTCGCGCACGTGGTGGGCGCGGGGCGCACGGGGGCACCCGGAGCCGCGCGGCGCCGGGCGGGAACGGAATGGCGGCAGACCGGGAATGAATGAACCCCACGTGCGTGAATGGTAGCGTGCATGAATGAATGAGTGCGGGGCGTGCTCGCCCATGCAGGAGGGGAACTTGGGGACAAGTGAGTGGACCCTTAAAGCCGGGGAGCACTCGGTACTGACCTGTGCACTTGTTCAGCTATGCATTTGTCCCATCCTTCGTCTTGCATTCGAAACCTGGTGTGTACCAGTCCCGATCGACCCGGCTCATATATATGGTGACCAACGAACCGAGTTCCTGCCCTCAGGGAGCTCACGTTGTACGGAGGAAACTGCAGTTCCCAAGGGTGTGGCCCGCCAAGATGCTCCCCCCCCCTTCCTGGCTCCTGCCCTGCCCTACTCTCCATCACTGCAGGGACCCTCCCTCCTCTCTTCCCTACCTGGCTTGACACACTAGGTCAGGGGAGCCTAACGATGGGGGAGGAGGCTTCCTTCTTTCCAGGGGGGTCTCAGGGAAAGTGACTTCAGGATGGTCACAATGGCTGAGGCTGCATCTGGAGCATCCCCTCTGTGCCCCCAGCAGAGCCCAAGGCTGGCCAGTTCCTGACCCTAGGTGCAGAGTGAGCCATGCTGTTTGCTCCCAAGCACAGGGCAGTTCTGGTGGCCCAAGTTAGACTGGAGCCTCCTCAGAGACCAGCGTGAGGCCTGAGAGCTGGACAAGTCTTCCACCTTGGCCAATCCAGCAGCAGCCAGGATATGAATCCAGGGAAAGGCACAGAGAGCCCCAAAGAATTCTGGGCAAGGGAAAGGAGAAATCATAAAGCACATACCCTCCTTCCTCCATCAGGACCTAGGAGCTCATAGTTCACACACGTTTGTATCATTTCCAAGTGGATGGCAGATTAGAAGATGCTGCCAAAGAATGTCATGTATTATTATATATGTTTTGATTTTTTGTGGCAAAATACAATAACAAAATTTCCCATTCAGTCACCTTAAGCTGCATTTCTGTGACAGTGAGTACATCCACACCACATTGGTGCATGACCATCACCACCACCCATCTTGCATTTTGTGTGCCCTGCACTTTGCAGCTTCCACTCTCTCCTCTAATTAGGGGAGTAGGTTGGTGCATTCAGGCACAGTGACAGTGCTGAGAAGAGGCACTGATGGCAAGGGAAGTGAAAAGAAGGAGACACCAGAGAAAAGAGCCAGCAGCTGATGAGAGCCATTTAGTGTCAGGCAAAGCCCTCCCTTTTCCCCCCCCCGCAGGACCCTGGGACATAGGGCAACAGGTGGAGGGAGGTAAGTGCAGGAGGGGTTCTCCTTCTGGGTCTCAGAGGCCAACTCTTCTGCTTGTAAGTGTAGGGGCTGAGGTCAGCACAGCTGCGCTGGGTGGCTCAGGGCGCTGCTCTCCCAGCCCTGCCAAGGATAGGAGCCCAGCCTATGACTTACTGTGAACTGGTGTCCTGCCCTGGGGGCCTGGATTTCCCCATTCTGGGAGAGGAGGCTCTCTGGCTACCACTCCTGGTCTCTGGGGTCCTGACCCCGTTCAGGTCATGAATAGAAGTAGAGGCAAGACCCCCCTGACCCTCAGAGGCAGTGGGGCCCCAGCCTGCCAGCCTCAATGTCCCTGTACTCTCCAGGTCTGAGGGAACAAATACAGATGTGGGACGTGAGACGGAGTGTCTATGCAGGGGCTCTGCTCACATTTTCTCCCCCTGGGCTGTAGCCTTTCCCCAGAGGCTGGTCCTGCTCAGATGGAGACAGAACGTTTGTCACCCTCCCTGTCTCCTCTACTGCCAACGCGCAGATGGCTGGGGAGCGAGGGAGGGATGGCCGTGGGGGCGGCTCCTGCCTTGCTCAGCCAGCTTGCAGACTCCAACCTGGTCTGCCTAGGAAGGTCTCCAGAGCCTTCCCCTCATGCTGCACCCCACTTCTGTCTCCCACGAGATCTCTCTCCACCCCTGCTCCCCAACCCACCAATGATGGAAAGGAGGGGAGAACTGAGCACTTCGTGGGTCTCCTCAGTTCCTGTACCGAGTCTGTGGGGAAGGTGGCTCCCCTTTTGCGGATGGTAAAACTGAGGCTAAGAGGAGCAAAGTCCCCTTACTGAAGGCTACTTAGCAAGCTGGGGGCTGAGCCAGGATTTGAGCACCCGGGTCAGTCTGGTCCAGTGATCACCCACATCCAAGTCTCACCTCACACAGGACCCAGCCCCAGGTGAAGAAGGGGTCCCAGGGTGCCACCTGCAGAGCCTCACAAGAAAGACAGATCCAGAGAGGCCTCTACAGCCAGAGAAGCAGAAGCCAGGCAGGTGTCCTGGAAGTGGAGGGGCTCTGGGGTAGGAAGAAGGGAAGAAAGTAGCAGGACTCAGGGACGCTGTGCTGGGACTGTATAGACCTTTTCCCCAGGCCCTGTCCCTATGAGGGTTTCTGTTGGGCAGAACACCAGAGAACACCAGCACCCTCCATCTGCTCAGTTATCTCTCCCAGGTCCCCTCTGCAGGACCTTTGCTGGCCTTTCCAGATGTCTGGACCCTGAGGTCCCACAGCAATATGCTGTCTGGGAGGCCAAGCATGAGCAGGATCCTCCCTGAGTTTGCGGGGGACAGCTGCTCCGAGGACCCCCCATGGGACTTTAGTTTGCACATGCTGTTCTTCAGCATGCTGTAACTTTCCCTGTGCTCTCATTCCCTGCCTTCTGCTGTCCTGCAGGTGTCCCCTCCCCCTGGGAAGCCGACCTGGTCCCCGCTGCTGTGTCTGTGTTTGGTTCTGATCTCGGAAGTGCTACCACCCAGAACTTTCCTTCCTTGCTACACTGTGGGCCTACCAAGCATGGTGTCACCCCCAAACCTGCAGTGAAGGATCTAATTCCCAGAGCTGAAACTGCCAACGTAAGTGAGTGACCATGGGAAAGCAGAGGACTGACCCCAGTGTGCTGGGGACCCAGCAGGCAGGACTCCAGGCCTGGGGATCTGCACCAAACAGTATAGAGGAAGAGCCTGCAGGAGCCTGGCACTGCCCCCATGCCCACCATCCCCAGCCCAGAAACTTCATCCCCCCACCCAGGGAGCCCCCATATTGTCCTGCCTGCTCCCCACCTCTCCAAGCTGCTTCATGTCTGCTATCTGGCAGGATCTCAATATTTTTCTCAAGCTCAAGAACCTGCAATGGCTCCCTGCTGCCAGGTACACCCCACATAGGCACTGAGGCCTTCCATGGACTAGCTGGTAGATGCTGAGGTTCCCACACCCCTTGCATTACTTCCAGACTGCTCCTCAGCACCCCATCCACCCATAGACAACTTGGTTTTCATTCATCTCTGCTCAAAACAGAAAGCAGCGCTCCAAGAAAAAAAAGGCTCATGGGATCCCTGGTGGGGGTCAGAGGGGCGAGGACTCATTTGCCTCTGTCCATCCCCATTTCCTGGCCCTAAGAAATACCTGATTTTGCCATTCCATCTTCTCCCAGCAAGACGGTGGCCCCTCACAGGTGTGCCCATGTCCCCCTTCTCTTCTCTTCCACCCAGGACAGCCAGTCAAGGGATGGATGACCTGTGAGTCCTTCTGTCCACATGGCCACTGGACAGACCTTTAGCCTGGACCCCAGGAGACACTGGCTCTGGTTCTGTTCACCCATAGTTGCTGTGGGTAAGACCTTGTACTCTCTGAGCACAGTGTCCTCACCTCACCTGTGGAGCGGGCACCCATCCTGCCCATGTGACTTTGTGAATAACCATTCAGAAAATGCTCACTGTGTGTGGGGTCAGGCTACAGGAAGACACTCTGTCTGGGAAGAATTTGCAGTCTCAGACTTGGGGTCAAATGACTGGGGGAGCCAGTGCCACGGACCTCCGTATGCCAGGCACAGAGCTCCTCATGGGGACGCAAGGTGGCAGCAGGGCTGCGGCCACTGGGACATGAGCAGGCTGCCCTTGTTGAAAATCGGGCCGCTGAGGCGGTCACCAATTTTCCTCACTCCACTGGGCAGGAAAATTATTTCTACCGACTCCGCTGTGTTCCCACCAGTTCTCGTGCATGCACGAGATCTAGCTGGTCGGCTCGGAACAGTGGCTGTAGCCAGCTTCAAAGTCATGTGGGGGCAGGGACGTTCTGCTGTGATGTGGGATTGGAGGGCAGGAGACAGACGTCCTGGCCCAGAATGGTGGACCAAATACTCAGTCACCAAGATCATCCTGAGCCTGCAGAGTGACAGACTTCTTTCCAGCTCCACTTATTGTTTTCTGGGCTCAGACCCCAACCAGGATGATGGATTCTGGGTGTCACACATCACAAGTAAGGGGCCAAAATGGAAGTCCACAGAGTGGCTCCCATGGGCCAGTTTCTACCTGGAGCCTTTCAGGTCTGGGGGCTCAGCTTGCCTTCCAGGGGGCACTGAGGCCAGGAGGTTGGGTGAGCGGTTGGGAAGTAAAGAGGCTGAGATTTGAGCCAAGGTCTGTCTGCCACACGTGTGGGCTCTTTCCCCACAGCCACTGACCTCACCTGCCCATGAACAGAAGCAGCCATGAGAAGGCCCTGGGTGGAGTAGCAATGGAGGTGCCACACAGGAGAGGCCAGGACCAAGCATTTGCCTTGTGGCAGTGCAGACTCAGGGGGACATGACCAGACGCCCCTACCTGCAGGGTGCTGTGGGGTATTGGAGAGGACCACAAGTGAGACCAAGAGCCCAGTGTGCTGCTTCAGAGCCCGTAGGGTGAGATGGGGGCAGGCTGGCACACAAGTAAGGTAACCCTGGCCCTGATTTGCCCAGGTTCCTGTTTTAACATGGGACAGTCCTGGGAAAACCAGAGTAAGCTGGGCATCTTAGGCTCAGAATAAAGAGGAACTTTTGATGGTTCAAGGCAAACGCTTGGACTGGGGGCAGGGAGGGCCTAGCACTAGAGGAAGTCAAGTGTGAAAGAGGGCTCAGTTGTGGAAGCACTTCTGGCCTGTCTGAGGCACGTTCCTGGCTAATCTGCAAGGGCCTGAAAATCCCTGAGTGGCTGGCTGGCTTTAACAGGGGACCACCCTTCCTGGACCCAGTCCTGGAGTCTGCTCCCTCTCAGGACCAGCGTTTCCACATGTCGGGGAACCTCAGGACCCTCTGGATATCTTTCCCATCTTAGACCCCTCATTCCCATCCTCTCTCTGGACAAATAAGCCAGAGGGGCAGAGAGAACCCTGGTGCTGGAGCCTCCCTGGCTTGTGTTCTGAGCTCAGTTGACCTCATTCTTACCCTGGATGGGCCGTTGTCTCCTAAGAGCCTTAGGTTTCATGCCCATCAAGATGGAATTGTAAATGACATCAGAACCAAAATGGAGTCACTTGTGTCAACCCTAATTAAAAAGTGAGGTTAGGAGGGTGTGAAGGAAGGGTTCTCATGCATGATTGCCTGGTTGCAACTGTCACAAAAGACTCAGCCAGGATCACCAGTTTGCCCAGAGGCCACCGAGACCATACACAAAAAGTACTTCCACGAGGAAACTGGCCAGCCATCACCTATTCAACCTTGGACTGCTACTACTGTTATTAAGCCTTGTGGCCAAGGATTATTGTCCTAAAACGTTGGCTGCAGTCCTCCACATTCTGCCTTTAAAGCCTTTTCCTTGCCTCAGCCTCCTCTGTGAGTCCATAGCTTATGTGCATGTGTCCCATGACAGCGTTCAGCTTTTCCCAGGTAGCTATCATATTCTTTGAGAATCTCTGGTTGACAGCATTGTGACCCTTCCTGAACAACTGTTAGGAAGATGAGAGCCAGGTCTGTGACAGCCTTGGTGCAGCCCAGTGTGCTGAGGAGGCCCCAGTAACAGCAATGTTGGGGCACTGGCTACTTGGGAAGCCAGGGGCTCGGAGACCAATTGAGACAGCTGATGTCTAGTCTGAGCAAGAGGACAAGGCTGGCAGGTGCTCCCCACACTCTGGTCAGCCTCCTCTGTTCCTTGGAATTCAGTGCCCAGGGTCATCAGACCTGAGACTGGTCTTGCAGAGGGGTGTTGGTGTCCCCTCTCCATGTTGGCTCTGGGCTTGCTTTGTTGGCAGAGGCCTGGTGCTAGCCCAGAGATGGATGGCATGACCCAGCTGAGCTCATCCAGCCATGGCCAGGGGATGAAGTCCTAGTGAATTGTATTGAAGGAGTTAAAGGGATTCTTTGCTCTCTCTCTCTCTCTGTCTCTGTGTGTGTGTGTGTGTGTGTGTGTGTTTACAGCTTTATTGAGGCGTGATTGACTTCCAGCACACTACTCATATCTGCAGCGTGTAATTGATGAGTTTTGACATGTGTAGACACCGTGAAACTATCGGTGCAATCAAGGTAATGGATATTTCCACCCATTGCAGGCATTTTCTGGTGCTTTTGATAAGCAGTCCTCCTGCACCCCATCCCTAGACAATCAGTGGTCTACCTCCTTCATTACAGATTACTTTCTATGTTCTGGAGTTTTCTGAGTGTACAGCCACAATCCATGTGTTCTGCTGGGGTTGGTCTGGCTTCTTGCACTGAGTGAAGTGATTTTGAGATTCACTCATATTGTTTGTCTCAGTGGCTCGTCATTTTTATTGTAGAGTAATATTCCACTGTAGGAACATGCTGTAATTTTAAAGATCTATTCACCTATTAATGGGCATTTGTTTTTTTCCCACTTTCAGCCATTCTAAGTAGACCTCCTGCTGTGAACATGTGGGTAGGAGTTTGTGCAGACATATTGCTTCCATTTCTCTCAGTGAATACCTGGGAGTGTGGCTGGATCATAGGAAAGCTGCTATGTCTCACTTGTTAATAATAGCCAGACTGTTTTGAAAGGGATTGAAGCATTTACACCCCACCAGCAAAGTACAAGACACTCAGTTGCTGTATGGCTTGGTCAGCACTTGGTACCGTCCTCCTCACTTGGTGTGGCCAGTCTCACTTGGTACAGTCAACCTGTTTAGTTCCAGCCATGTGGTTTTCATTCTCAGTTTCTTAAAGATGGTCAAGGTGAAGAATCTACTTTGGTGAAGTGTCTGTTCAAATCTCTTGCCCATTTTAATTGGGTTTTAGTGTTATTGTCATTCAGTCAAAATGTTCTTTACATATTGTGGACATGGGTTCTTTGTCAGATGTACATTTTAAAATACTCTCTCCCAGTCTTTTGTTTGCTTTTCAGTTTTCTTTAAAATGTCTTAAGGAGAAAAAGGTTTAAATTTAGATAGTCCATTTTGTCAATTTTTCTTGTAGTTAAGATCTTTTTGACTGGGTGCAGTGGCCCATGCCTGTAATCCCAGCTAGTAAGGAAGCAGAGATTGGGAGGACTGAGATTCAAGGCCAGCCCAGGCCAAAACTAGTGAGATCACATTTCAACAAAAAAGCCAGGCATGGTGGCATATACCTGTAATCCCAGCTGTCCAGACATAGGTAGGAGGATCCAGGTCTGAGACTCACCCCAAACAAAAAGCCTGAAACCCTACCTGAAAATGACTAAAACAAAATTGGCTGGGAACATGGTAGAGCACCTACCTACCAAGTGCGAGGTCCCAAGTTCAAAGCCTAGTACCACCAAATTGAGAGAGAGAGAGAAAGAGATTTTTTTCTAACCTATTTGCTACAGAAATCAGTTTACTTTGTGTCTTATAATCTTGCTATTTTCACATAATAGTTCTAGTAGATTTTTTTTGATAAACTTAGAAATATTTTCATAGATGATTGTCTTAGTCTGTTTTCTGTTGCTATAACAAAATACCTGAGTTTGGATAATTTGTAAGGAAAGCCATTTGTTTGGCTCACAGTTCTGGAAGGTAGGAAGTCTAAGAGCATAGGTGCTGGCAGGGGCCTCATGGCATTATACAGAAAGTCAAACAGGTGCATGTTGAAGAGACAAAATTCAAGGGCAGCCTGGCCTTACAACAGCCAACCCACTCTTCTGATAACTAATCCAGTCCTGACAGCGAGAGCTGTGAGGGTTAACCACGTCTCTCAAGGAAGGCGTTTGTCCCTCCTAATGACCAAACCACTCAGAGATTCCATCTTAAGACCCACTGCCATTGCAATAAAATTCCAACGTATGCCTCCCACCACTGCAATGACACACAGTCCTGTGTAAGGCAGTTTTCATTTTTGTATAGAAGCAGTGTGAGAGGACATCCTTGCCTGCTTCCTCATCTCAGGGGACAAGCATCGAGTCCTGTGCTATGAAGTGGAATTTACTATTCAGGCATTCATTCTTTCTAAATCAGCTTGAGAAAATTCCTTTCCGTTCCTAGTTTGCTGAGTCTATTTGAATTTTCCATGAGGAATGGAAGTGGGAGGTTTTAAAAAAATTTATTTTGCATCTATCAAACTGATTGTACGTATTTTTCTCTTGAGTCTGTCAGCATGTTGAATCACACAGATTGATTTTCAAATGTCAAACCAACCTTGCATTGCTGGGATAAACCCTACCCTGACGTGATGTCATTTTTCCCTATGTTTTGTTGGATTCAATTTGCAAACATTTCTTTAACATTTTTGTGTCTGTGTTCAGGAGGAATATCAGTCTGTAGCCTTCTTCTCCCATGAGGTTGCTGTCTAGCTTTGGCACTGGGGTAATGCTGGCTTCAAAAAAAATGCATTGAAGGGCTGGTGGCATAGCTCAGGTGGCAGAGCACCTGACTAGCAAGCGTGAGGCTCTGAGTTCCAACCCCAGTACTGCAAAAAAAATTTTTTGTTGAAAAAAAAATCCTTCCTCTTCTGTCGTTTAGAAGTATTCTTAGAGAATGGCTTCTATTTCTCCATTAAGTGTCTGGTATAATTTGTCAGAAAAGTCATCTGGGTCTGGAATTTTCTTTGTGAAAAATTTAAATTTACAAATGTAATTTCATTAACGTGAGGCTGACTATTCAAGGATCTATTTATTCTCAAGAGAGTATAAATTCCTTCAAAGAATTTTTATGATTCACCTAAGTTGTCAAACTGGTACAAAGTTCAAAATAGTCACTTGTCACTTGTTATCCTTTTAATGTCTGTAGGATCCAGAAAGTTCCGTCTCTCCTCCCCAATTACAATATTGGTAATGTGTGTTTTCTCTTTCTTTTCTCCTGATCAGTAATGGCAGGAGTCTATTTTATTGATTTTTTTAAAGAACCAGCTTTTGGCTAACTGATTTTTCTATCATTTTAGGTTTGCCATTTTATTGATTTCTGCTTTTATCTTTGTAATTTCCTTTCTTACTGCTTACTTTGGAATTTTCTTCTTTTTTTTCTGCTTTCTTAATGTGAAAACCGAGATTATTGATCTGACCTTTCTTCTTTCTAATGAAACCATTTTAGAGCTACTGCGTCCCCTCAAACCATTGTGTTAGTCGCATTGTCGTACGCAAGGTTTTCACTGCATGTATCTAAAAACTGTTCCTAATTTCTCATTGTGATTTCTTCTCTGACTCATGAAGTATGCAGGAGTGTGCTTTTAAGTGTCTGAATGTTTTGTAGTTTATTTTCTAAGCGTATTTTTCTGTTATTGATTTGTAATTCCATTGTGATCAGAGAACAAATTTTATAGGATTTCAATCCTTTAAAATTTATTTTATTTTTTATGTATTTTTATTAACATATTATTGTTGTGCTAGGGGTATATTATGACATTTACAAAAGTTCTCACAATATATCATAGTTGAATTCATCGTTCTCCTTTATCTCCTCTCCCCCCATTCCTGTGATAGTTTCAGCAGGTCTCACTTTTCCATTTTCACATGAGAACATAATATTTCTACCACATTCACCTCCTACACCTTTTCCTTGTACCCTCCCCACTTCCACTAGCACCCACCCCCAGACAGGACCAAGGGAATCCAAGGAATCATTAGGGACTACTTTGGAAACCTATATTCAAATAAATTAGAAAATCTAGAAGAAATGGACAAATTTATAGACACATATGAACCAAATTGAACCAAGACGATATAAATCACCTGACTAGATCTATAATAAACAATGAAATTGAAGCAGCTAAAGAGTCTCCCAGAAAAGAAAAGCCCAGGACCTGACAGCTTCACTGCTGAATTCTACCAGACCTTTAAAGAAGAACTAAAACCAACACTCCTCAAACTTTTTCATGAAATGGAAAGGGAAATAACATGGCTAAGATCATTTTATGAAGCCAGGAGTACACTCATTCCCAAAACAGACAAGGACACAGCAACAACAAAAAAGAGAATTACAGGCTAATCTCTTTAATGAACATGGATGCAAAAGTCCTCAATACAATACTGGCAAACTGAATTCAACAACATACCAAAAAGATCACGCACCAGGATCAAGTCGGTTTTATCCCAGGGATGTAGGGATGGTTCAACATATGCAAATCTTTAAAATTTATCGAGACTTGATTACTTTATCTTGGTAAATGTTTTTTGTTCACTTAAGAAGAATGCATTCTGCTATTCTTGGACAGTGCATTGGATCAATGTCAAGTTCACTGACAGTGTTGTTCAGGTCTTCTGTATCTTACTGCTTTTTACCAATTGACAGAATAGTGTTGAAACATCCAAATAAAATTGTAGATTTGTTTATTTTTCTTTGCAGTGTTTTCCTCATGTATTTGGAAGCTTTCTTATTAGGTGCTTAAACATTTAACTCTTGAAGAATTGATTTATCGTTTCAAAACTTCTCTCTTTCTTTCCGGAAACAATGTTTTCTTAAATTTGTTTTGTCTGGATTTAGTATAGACTCTCTTTCTTTTGATTCTTGCTAATATTGCATGTAATTTTCTGTATTCCATACTTTGCATCTATTCATGCCATCATACTTACAGTGGTGTTCATGAATATGTAGTGGGTTTCGTCGACACTCTATAATTAGGTCTTGTTTTTGAATATGTTCTGCTGTCTCTGCTTTATAATTGATAAGTTCAGATAATTTGTGTTTATTGTGTTGAGTTTAAATTTTATTATCTTATCACTTATTGTCCATTTGGCTCATCTGTTTGTAGCTTCATTTTCCTTCCCTTTTGAATTGATGAATATTGATGGCTCTCTTTCATCCTCCTCATATTTCTTTAGCAGCTGCACTTCTTTGGTGATGTGTGTGTGTGCCTGTGTGTGTGTGTGTGCGTGCGTGTGTGCACATGTGTGTGCATGTGTGCGTGCACATGTGTGTGTGCACGTGCGTGTGTGCATGTCTGTGTGCTCTTGTTGGTTAGAGGTTGCTTTAGGTTTTACATTCTACACCTTTAACTTATCACATTCTACTTTCAGACAATATTATATCACTTCATGAATAATGTAAGAACTTTATCACAATAAACTTCCATTTTCCCCTATCCTAGACTTTGGGCTATTACATTTTATTTCTACAATACTTTTATCGCCTTAAAGAATTAAGTATATTCTAAAGAGACTTTTTTTGTGTTGTTGTTGTTGTTTTGCTTTTGGGAGACAGGGTCTTGCTATGTAGCCCAGGCTGCCCTTGAACTCTTGATCCTCCTGCCTCATCCTCCCAAATGCTAGGGTCACTAGACTTGTCCTCAAGGAAATTTTTTTAAAGCATCCAAAAAGAAAAAAGCCTGCTATATTTACCTGAATGATGGGCATGTCTGTTGCTCTTCCTTCAGAAGTGCAGATTCAGATACACACACTTCTGCTATGGCGTTCCTCCTGCTTGGAGAACCCCCTTAGCATGTCCTGCTGGGTGGCTAGTGATGAATTCCTCTCAGAGTTTGAAGCTCTGAAAAAAACTTTATTCATCTCCATGTTTGAAAGGTTTTGTTGCTGGGTGTTACGCTTTAGGTAAACATTCTTTTCCCTTTCAGTGAAGATGTTGCTTCATTTTCTTCTCTTCGGTGTGGATTGTTTCTGAGTTAGTCAACTATCTGTTGCTAAGAACCCAAGACCACAGACTGGATTAGTGACAAAGAAAAAAGGTTGACCCTGACTTGCAGTCTAGGGTGCAAGATCAAGGGGCAGCCTCTAGTGGTGGCCTTCCTGATGGAAGAGTCCAGAGGTAGCATGGGGCATCACAAGGAGAGAGACAGGAGTGTCCATGTGTCTCTTCTGATTTCTTCTGCTTCTTATGGAGCCACCAGGATTTAACTGCAGGACGCTCCAACCTGGTGACTTTATCTAATCCTACACACTTTCCAAAGGCCCCGCCACTGAGTACCATAATTGGATTGAGTTTCCACCCTCTCGGTATCTCACAATGAGGATTAAATTCCTGTATGTGAGCCCTGGAGGTGGGGCGCTCAAATTCCAGCCATTTCTTATAAGAAGCCGGATGCAACTCTTCTTTGTTTGGACATAACGTATCTATTTACTCCGCTTTTGTGGGTTTTTGGCAACTTGCTTATGATGTAACCTGATGCAGTTTCCTTCCTTTTTTTTCCTATGTAGGCTTCATTGAGATTCTCTGATCTATAATTTAAAATTTGTAATTTTCATCAAATTTAGAAAAATTGTGGTTATTACTCCTCCTAATATTTTTTTCTGTTTTGCTTGCTTTCTTCCCCCACCTCAGTAGAGTCAATTGCACATATGTTAGGTCACTTCATGGCTTACCCACAGCACAATGAGTCTGTTCCTCTGTTTGTTCTTTTTTTGGTCATTTTTCTCCTTTAGGTTTCATTTTGAATAGTTTCAATGGCCACACCTTCGTGTTTGCTAATCTTTCTTTTTGTCATCTTTAATCTGCTCTTGTTCTATCTGAGTTTTTTCCATATCACACATTTTATTGTTTAACTCCGGAAGGTCAATTTGGATCTTTAAAAATATATTCCAGACTAGAGAAAAGGTGCTCACTCTGAGAACTGTACATAAGGAACCTCACCTGAGGAAGTGCAGCTGCACCTGGACCTGATGGGAAGGCAGGCTCCGGGATCTCACACTGATACCATGATGGGAGAAGACTTTGGAGGCCTTTGGAGGGGAAGAGCAAAGGCAACATGTTGGAGGGATGCAAATAATTTGTGGTTGGAGTGTGTAACATGGTGATATCAAAATATATCTGCATATTCTTGATAGACCTTCTTTTGGGAGATGGAGCCTACTCCCTCTCCCTTTGAGTGTGGGCTGGGCCTGGTGACTGGTTTCCAATGACAGGAAGAATGGTATTCACGTCAGACACCAGGTTATAAAAGGCATGGTGGCTTCCTCCTCACGCTTGTGGATGGGCCAGTCTGGGAAGCTGACTCTGGGCCATAAGGAAAGCCCACATGGCAGGGCAATGCTGTGATTATACCAGCTAGGACTGAGCTCCAGTCCCTGTCCAGCCTTTATGGGATCCAGGTTCTTGCTGATGGAGGAGTTCAGGAGATACCACCCCAAATATGCCAGCTAACAGGCTGGTACCTTCAAATGGAGGGCACTTGGGGAGCAGCCAATGCAGGAAGGGGCTTCCTCTGAGTTTCCCTTATCTGACTAAAGATAGACCCTCCAGGGGAAGTCACTGTCATCACTTCCCTCCCCAGGAATCTCATCCCCAGACAGATGAACTTTGCTCAAGCCCAGACCTTGTCATAGACTCTCTCCTGCTCCTCTAAGTGCCCACTCATCTTTCTCAGAAATCCTTTATCTCCCCTTGTAGATCTAGAAGTGTCTAACCTTTGGATCTCACTGATTTGGGGTATTCATTTTTCTCTCCCGTGATGCGCTTATGTACCTAATACATTTGTGATAATAAATATATTTTTTTCTTGTCAGAAAAAAAATAAAATAAAAATATATTCCAGGCTAGGCAAGATGGCTCATGCCTGTAATCCCACCTACTCAGGAGGTGGAGACTGGGAAAAATCATACTTTGAGTCAGCCCTGGCAAATAGCTGGCGAGACCCCCATCTCAACCAATAAAAACCTGCATGGCGTAGTGCACCTGTCATCCCAGCTACTCGGGAGGTGTAAATAGGAGGATCACAGTTGAGGCTGCCCCCAGACATAAAAGAGGAAACCTAGTCAAAAAACAACTAAAGAAAAAATGGCTGAGAGTGTGGCTCAAGTGGTAGAGCACTTGCCTAGCAAGCAGGAAGCACTGAGTTCAATCTCAGGGACTGCCAAAAAAATGTATATATATATATATATATGCATAAGTGTGTATATGTTCCATTTGTTTCCTCTTCATGCTCATGATTTTCTTCATCTTTTAAAATGTATATACCTATCCAACCATCCATTCAACTTGCTCTATGATTCAACTTGCTTCTAGATCTCTTTCTGTTGATCTAGTTTTCTTCTCCTATTGTCATAGTAATTTTTGACTGGATGCCAGGCACTGTAATTTGGCCTTGTTAGGTACTGGAGGTTCTCCTATACCTTTAAATATTTTTTGATTTTGTCCTGTGATGCAGTCAAGCTACTTGGAGACAGCTGGATGCTTCCAAGGCTGACTTCTGAGCTCTGTCTCATCAGCTGTGAGCCCTGAGCTCATTTGACCCACTCCTGAGGCATGGCCCTCGGAGGACTGCACTTTTGTTATGGCAGCTTTCCGTGCAGGATGCACTGCACTCATTCCTCTGCAAGCTCTTCCCCTCCTCCCGTGGCCTTTTCCTGCTCTTTGGAGCTTCCTCATACATAGGCACTGGTCATTTTGTCACTAAAGATTAGAGCCAACCTCTCTGCATATCCCTGAGGCTCTTTCTCTCCATGTGGTTCCCTCCTTTCTTTGATCTCTTGGATTACAGTTGTACTCTGAACACCGTGTTCTCACTTGGAGAGCTGCTGGGCTCAGTTTGGATTTTCCTTCTCAGGACAAAGCCTGGCAACTCTTTTCAGGGCAGTCATGGGGCTCACCTGGTTTGTTTGCCTGTAATTTGAGCTCACCCTGCCAGCTGCCTTTTGTCCAGTGTCTGAAAACATGATGGAAGCAAATGAGACTTTTCAGAAGCAGAACCGACAGCTGGGCACGGCCTCCTCTAGCCCTCTCCCTTTCTTCCTGCCATCTGGAATAAAGATGTGGTAGCTGGCACTCCAGGAACTGTCTTGGATCAGGAGGTCATCTGGAGACAGGAAGGCATATGCGAAGGGTATATGAAAATGTAGATGGTGGAAGGAACCTGGTCTTCGATGTTGTAGAGTAGCTGCCTGTGCTGTGGATGGCTGGCCAGCATCCTAAATTCTTGTACTTAGAAAATGAAGCCTCCCATCCCAGGGTACCCTAACTTCTCTCCCAGGTGTCCACACAGAGAGCTCAAGGATGTGGACACACAGTGGCAAGTGACAGGTCCCTCCCTTCCCTGGCCAGGGTCTGGTGCCAGCCGACAGCGGCTGGCTTTGCTCTGCAGGACACCTTCCCTACTCTGCCCCAGCTCTCTTCCCCACTGTTGCCCCATATCTCCCATTCAGCTTCCCCTCCCAGTCTGGTGACTCCCCTGTGACCATCCCATCCTGCTCTCATTCTGGTCTCACCCAGAATTGGCTTCCTGACCTGCCCTTGCTTCTTGACACCTCCTCTGGCTCTGGACCACTCTAGGCCCGGTGACCTTGTGAGTGCCATGTGTGGTCTGTGGTGATGGCCATAGTACAGGCGATGCTGGGTAGAGGTGCAGCATGGTTATGTGGGTCCTGGGTGGTGCAGAGCAAGGCTGTGGGACTGGCAGTGGTGAGGTGACATGAGGGGCAGGACTGTAAAGTGATCTGACTTCCTTCCACGTCTGCCTGCTGCTGGTGTCCGCTGGTAAGGGTGGTGACCCTGGGTGTGGGGGGGGGTCTTCGCCCTCCCAACACCCTCCTCACACCTGTTTGTTCACCCTTCCTTCTCACCAGAACCCCAATTGCTCTCATCCCCCAGTTGCCAACATTTGGCCACCCGGCCACCAAACCAATTACCAGCAGTGACTGCTCCTACCAGTGGTGGCTCAGGACTTGGGGCAGCCCAGGGACAACCAGCAGGGAAAGGTGTCCTCACACTAACCAGAGACTCACAGGAAAGGCAGCATCTCTTCTTCCCCAAAATGTGCTAATATATGTGGGGGTTTCTGGAACTAAGGGACCCCGTGAAGAGTCCCTTCTTCTCCACACTGATGTCAGGAGAGCCAGAGGACGATGGACCTGAGTTCTAGTGTAGCCACCAAGGTGCCAAAACTGCCTGCCTGGGCCCTGCACGGACAACATATCTCCTTATGGCTGGAAGCGGTCACCCCTCTCCACACACACACTCTGTGACATCAGGTGAGAGTCCTTTGCTGCAGTGCAGGAACAAGGGTCAACACCGATCTGTGCCCAGAGGAGCCCTGGGCTGATGGAAGCAAATCCTGGGTCTGTTCTGGGTGCCTCGATTGTTCCAGAAGGCCTTGTTTTCTCCTTTGGATGGGAGCCACAATGGCAAGAAGCCTGTGCAGCCTGGACAGTCCCCACCAAAGCCCAGGGCACACAGAGGACTTCAATATTATTTGTAATGTTTCTATATTTTGCATTAAAAAGGGAGAGAGTTGAAACAATTGGGACAAAATGCTAGCGATTGTCCTTTCTGTGTGGCGGGCGCACAGCTGTGCATGCTTTGTTCCGCGTACTTTTCTGAGATGAACTGAAGCAGACACTGGGCTGTCCTCACTCCCTCCCTCCCTCCCTCCTGGGCGGTCTGCAGGTCCATTGGTGGAGCGCCAAGTGTCCCCTGCTCTGATTTCAGGACATGTCCTTGGCCTGCCTAGCAGCCCTCTGCGTCCTCATCCTCGTCCTTGCCTCACTGCCAGCTCACGTTCCTCCAGGCCTGCTCTGCGGACACCTGGCTACCCTCCAATCCGTCTCTCCCTGCGCCGGGCCCAGGCCCTGTCACATCCAGGGGCTCCTGAGAAAGGCCTCTGGGGCCAGGAGGTGGGAGATCTGGGACCCTCTAGGGCAGGGCAGGGAGGATGGGACAGAGGGACTGGGGCTTGTTCTTAGCTCTCTTGTGACCCTGTATGTAGAAACAAGGGCATGAGCTAGAAGCCAATGTAATGCGAGCTTCCTGGTTGTTGTGTTTCAAGAGATGTGCACAGCAGGGCCCCAGAGTGCAACCCCAAGCTGTGATGCATGCACAGTGGCAGGGCCCTTGGCTGCCCACTGCCCAGTGGGCCCCTTATGGCATCCTGTGTCCTGGGCCTCTGCAGGTCTTGCTGTGTGTCTCTCTGCCATCATCTTACCCTGGAGTCCTCACCCCTCCTGGGGACTGGCTCTACACAGGGTCTTAGTAGAGGATGACTAAGCCAGGCCAAAATGGCAGGCTAGGGCAAAAGTAGTGGAGGGGCTGGGGCCTTCAGGGTAGGTGGGTGGACAGAGTTGGGTAGGTGTGAGTTTGAGGAGAGGTGAATGCCCTAGGGAGAAGCATGAAGCCAGTTTTTCCCCCTCCGAGGTCTCAGGGAGCTCGAGGGACCAGTGCAAGTCATCTGCTCTTGGCCTCAGGTGTAGCCTTTTGTGAACTGGGTCTGATATTGATGACTGAAGCAGACAGCCTGGGACCTTCCCTGTCCCTCTTCTGAGCAGGTGGACCACCCGACTCTGGACTTTCCTCTGGCTCTGGGCAGTCACCTGGTCTTTGTTTGAGCTTGTCTGAGGCTTTGTGGACACTAGGCACCCATGTGCTGGGCAGCTGAAGCCATGGAAGCCAAACTCTGATGTCCTGGGAGTGCTGTCTTCATCCTGTACTGCCTGTGCCAGCCTGTGTGCAGGTAGATGCTGAACGTGGAAGGCAGTTCCATTATTGGTACCAACAAGAAAAGCCCACAGTGCCCATGTCCATTCACCTCACCAGCATCTCAGGGCTCACACGTGTTAACTGGGATTAGCAAAGTTGGAGGTTTCCATGCTTAGTGAACCCCAGGACTCCTGCCCTGGATTCTGCCCCCACTCTTTTCTCCATCCCCAGCCTCCACTTCCTGCAGTCTCCCAGGCTTTGCAAAGTGATCCACTGTGGGCGCGTCGCTACCTCTGAAATTATACAGATGGAGGGAAGGAGGCCCTGGGTGTCCTTTGCAGGCTGTGTTTACGTGAAGCAGGGCAGCAGCGGGCACTGTGTGTGTGGCCCTCCTTGCTATCCTCACCTTCCCTCTGGGACTGTGGTTATGACCCGAGGCTCCTGCCTTGGCCTCTGTGACCTACATCCTCGAGAAGCTGAACCAAGTGACTTTGCTACGATAAACCTTCCCAAAAAGCTGCCCACCTTCCCAGCCCCCTTTACTCCTGCCCACCCGACCTTGCCTAGAAAGGTCCTGCTTTTTGTGTTTAGTCCTATGTTTTATGGCTCTGTCCTTGGGATTCTAGCATCCAGGAGTGATGCTCCATTTGTTAGGACTCTCAGGTTTCAAAGGACAAAAAAACAAAAACAAAAAAACCCAGTTCCCAGTGACTTCAAAATAAAGGGAATTTATTCGCTCACTTAACTAAAAAGTTTAGAAGCTTCAGGTAAGGTGTGATCTAGCAGTTCAAAAGACCATTAACACAGACCTGGTTGTACTCTGTCTCCCTTCATTCATGGACTCCAAATGATACCCCAGAAGCCTCATGTGCTCCCCTCTTGGGAGTGAAATGCCTGCTCTGACTGCAAACTCATACCCTTAGCTCTCCCCACCCACACCATTCTTGGGCTCAGAGGATCCATTTTAGTAACACCAAACACTTTCTGAGGTTGCTTCCTTTATTGGTTATAACTAGATCCCATGTTCATCTCTGACCACTCACTGTGCAGCGTGCAAGAGCAAGTCGAGTGGCTTAAGACAATCATGGCCCTTCTAGAGTGGGGGTGGAGTCAGTTGTGGAAAATTGAGTCTCGGAGAAAGGAGAGATGACCAATGAGTGTCCTCCAGAGCTGCCTAGCCAGGCAACCAAGGGAGCACCGTGGCAAACCCCTGTCATTTACTGCGTACCTAGGACGCACAGGACCTGCCTGGTGCTCTTGCACGTACAGTCCCATTTAACCCAGCCTGAGAGAGGAGAATTACACCCTCTGCACGCTATCAAGGGAGCCGTGCTCAGGCAGATCAAATGAGCAGCCCAGCCTTGCTGAGAGAAGTGGAGCTGGAGCCGGTGCCTGGACCTGGTTTTCCATTTGCAGCCAGGGCTTACGGAGCATGAGTCAGATCCTCTGAGTCCCTCTGGCCATGGTCCTGGCCTCCTGGAGGGAGGCTACTGTGTCAGCTCCTAGACATGCTGACACTTCTGCCTCTGGGACCTACATCACTTGGTTGAGGGTTTCTTTGGGCACAGGTGTGTGTTTGGCCTTGGAGGACAGGGAAAGTCAGAAGCACTTGGGAGCAAACCCTCAAGCAAAGGGTGTGTGTGTGTGTGTGTGTGTGGTAATACCCAAGGGTCTTTCGCCCCATGTGACCACAGTGGTGACTGGTAATTAACACACCCTTTAAATCCTGCCTCCATCCCATCTCACGTTCTCACTCCTCACATGCTTCCTGGCATCACCTCCCAAAGAAAGCACCAAATCCTTGTCTCAGTAGGTTTCCATAGCCTCACACAGTGTCCTGCCAGGCACACTGTGTACCTGGGGCTGGCTAGGGCTAGTGTGGGAGAAGACAGAGCTGGCCCCAAGTCTAGCTGAGGCTGTACTCTAACCTGGTGCTCAGTGGACATTTTCCTCCATGCCCTACTGATGCCTGAGTTCTTTGTACAACTTCCCCGCCCAGCCCTTTCATTCTGCTTGTACCCCTAGGGCTGGGGACCTCACTACCATCCGGCCACCATTCCATCCACAGATGGTCTTGTCTGCTGGAAATATAGTAGTTACTTCACAAATATTGCACCTTGAAAAGCCACTGAACAAAAACAGTTATTATGATGTCAAATCTCCAATCCAGGAATATTCAGCCAAGTGTGACACAGTCTCTCACAATCTAGTTCAGGGTGGCAGACCAAGGCCAAAGGGCCAAACCCAACCCACAGCCTGTTTGGTCAATTCTGTGAACTGAGAAACGGTTTCCACGTTTTTAAATAGCTGATAAACCCAGCTTGATGGTCACACTTTTAATCCTAGAACTGTAATCTGGAGGCTGAGGCAGTAGGATCTCAAGTTTAAGGCCACCCTGGGCTACATAGAGAGAACTTATCTTAAAAAACAAAACAAACAAAAAACCCCAAAGACAAACAAACGAAACCAAAAATGGCTGGCAACATATAAGAATAATTCTGTATGAAATGTGAAATTCTGTGAAATGCAAAGCCAGTGCCCGGCCGTGCCAATTCATGCATCCATCATCTGTGACTGTTCGAGCACCACAGTGACAGTGACTGTGACAGGGACTGGCCATAAAGCTGAAAATGTTTACTCTCCAGCCCTAATTCACTCTAACCAACCATGTGGCTCCACTTTACAGCTGAGGAAACTGAGTCTCCATGTGATCAGATGTGAGGGTCTTGGTGATCTGGACAGGCAGACTGACCCCAAAGCCCCAGGTCTTCCCTCAGCCTGGCACTCAGACCCTCTGAGAGACAGGTTCTCCTGACCTTGCCCTCCAGGGCCCAGCATCTTGAGTGTGGCCTCCCAGGTGGCTCCTGCACTGACCCACAGGGCGCAATCAGAGGCCCATTGATGTTCTGTGCGGTGCAGGAATGGAGGGCTGCTTCCCGAGCAGCTGGCGAAGGCTCCGAAAGTGGGTCAGGCCTAGAAGGGCGGTGCATCTGCAGCTCTTCTTGAGGCTCATTCATTAATTCCTTCATTCAACATTCACTGAGCAGCTACTCACTGTCAGACCCTGCAGTGGGAACTGAGGACTCAGGCGGGGCTGGCGCCCAGCCCCAGAGGCGTGCACAGTCATATCAGCAGTGTGGTAGAGCTGTGTTCCAGGTGTGGAGGCTGCTCCCACAGGTGCTGATGTTCAGGCCGGCAGGAGGTGGAAAATGACGCAGGCCCCTGACATTTGAGTGACCACTGGAGGGACCACCTGCAGGAGGGAGGTGCACAGGAGGGCTTGCAGGGCAGAGGGAATAGTGTGTGCAAAGGTGTGGAGGTATGGCAGGGAGGGCTGTGACCAGCCCCTGCATGTGTGGGGTTGGGCGCTTGGGCCATCCTAGTGATGAGGCTTCAGGGATGAGATTCTGGGTGCTCTTAAGGGACATGAGAAAAGTCCCGTAACAAACCATGATGATGAAGGGTGACCAGAGGCCAAACCAGGCTTCAGGGACAAAGGGATGGGGAGGGTGAGGGCAAGAACGAGAATGATGGGACTTGGAGGCCAGGTGCAAGTTGTGTGTTGGGGGGCAAGGACTAGGGAGACACTGGCAGGGCTGGAGGCCTCTGGGTGTGCCTGCGAGAGGTGTGAGGGACTTCTAAACCCTAGTCTTTCCCTGGGAGGCAGGGACAGTGGTGTTCAGACCTCTGAAGGCCCTTCCCTAACAGCTACCTACCCCCGGTCACCCACCTAGGAGGACCTTCTGCCCAAGATACTGATGTCCCAGTCTTAGCAGCCTCGGAGAGGCCCTCGTTCCTTGCCTTGATTTTCCGACCCACAGTATCCATGCCTTCCCAAGACCTTACCCCTGGGGACTCTGCAGACTCATGGCCTCCATCTGGCTTTTTTTTTTTTTTTTAAATTTTGATTTTATGTTTTTTCTCCGTTTATTTTATTGTTACATTTACTTACACATGTATACACTGTTTGTGCCCCCTCCCCCCACCTTCTCACCCCCCAGCCCATCTGGCTCTTGATGAAGGCCAAGCACACACCCCATCAGATGACAGCTTGGTGACGAGCCTGGCTTAGCCTTGGCATTGGTTGGGTGAGGGGAGTCAGGTGCTATGCTTCTCCAGGTTAGGGCAACTTTGAAGGGGGCTTTTAACTTCCCTTTGGAAGAGCAGCTGTTCCTAGCCTCATCTGGAAGCCACACACAGTGTCCCTTATTCCTCCCTCCTAAAACCCCTCATGATTTGGGGTGCTGTGTCTCAAGCCTGTAATCCTAGCTACTTATGAGGTGGAGATTGGGAGGAATGAGGCCAGTCCAGGCAAAAAATTCTCAAGACCCCATCCCAACGAATGGGCATAGTGGAGCATGCCTGTCATCCCAGCTATAAGGGGAAGCACAAATAGGATCGTGGTCCAGGCCCACCTGGCATAAAGCAAGCCCCTATCTCAAAAAATAACCAATGTAAAAAGGGCTGGGGTGTGGCTCAAACGGTAGAGCACCTGCCTAGCAAGCATGCGGCCTTGAGTTCAAACCCCGGTAATGAAAAAACAAACAAACAAACAAACAAACAAACCTTTTGTGGCCTTAGCGCTCCCACCTGTGTGTCATTCTTTGTGCCCCTGGTGAAATCCTGTGTTCTCCCAGAAGTGGTTCTCCCAGAAGGCGGGACCCATTAGCCACAGTTCCAGTCTTCTGCCCTATTGTCCACCCCTCATGTGTGCCCAGAGGCTAGCAATGGGGTCATCAGATATCCAGGGCCAAATGGGCTTTGGTGACTAATATATGGAAGATGGAACCCAGTCGAGGACCACATCTGCCCCATTGGCTTCTGGGTCCCATGGCAAGGCCTGGGAAAGAATGAGCCAATGTGCAGCAAGGATAGGTGGGGCAGAGGGGTGTAGAGTGCAGGAAGACATTAGGACCAGGGAGGGGAGTTAGGGGTCCAGTGGAGGTGGGCACTGTTTAGCTGGACTTACTCTGTACTCACTCAGAAGACAGAGTGACAGCCCCTGCCAAGCTCCAGAGGTCCCTCCCATGGCCCTCAGTCTTGAGTGGACTTCCTGGGCCCTCGGGCTGTGGGTGGCAGGCCTAGCTGGAGCAACTCTCTTGGTCACTGGGAGACTTCCTTTAAAGGGTGTCTTATCCCTGGCCCCATTCTCTGCCTCCTGTTCCTCCAGGAGAGCTGCTTTGCCCCGCCATGTGCTCCCCACCCACTATGGGGGCCAGAAGCAATGGAGCCAAGGGAACACTGAGTGAAACCTCTCAAGCTGGGAGCCATAGTAAATACCTTCTCCCTTAGCTGTTCCCTCAGGCATTTGTCACAGTGACAAACATCTGACTCGTGCAAGGTATATACTAGAAGTGGAATTGCTGGACCACAGGGTAATTCTTTGTTGAATTTTTTTGGGGGGTGGATTTGACAAGAGTTTGGGATCATAGTTTAGGAGGGTGTCCACCCATCTAGCAAGTGTAGGACCTAAGAGTGGGTCTCCATGGCGTGGCAGTGGTTTTAAAGTGAACTGTGGTCTCTTTGAGGTATATACCAACCTGAGAATTTGGTTCCCATAGGTCTCTGCAACAGTCAGCTCTCCATAGCTGTGATAAAATACCTAAGTTAAAAAAACATAAAGAAGGAAAGGTTGATTTTGGCTCATGGTTTCAGAGGTTTCAGTTCATGATTCCATGACCCTATGGCTTCTGGGTCCATGGTGAAGCAGCATTTTATGGCAGGGGTGGGGGGAGATAAGATGGAGCAAAGCAGCTCACTTATGGCGCCCAGGAAGCTGAAGGCGGGGTGGTCTTAGGACTGTCCATTCATCTCACAGTGACCTTCCGCTTGGCAGTGCTCTGGCAGGACAGGTTGTTAAATGGGATTTCACTCTGCCGGGCAGAGTTTTGAGAAGGAGCTGCTGATGGTTAGTGGAAGGATGTTCCTATTTTATAAGTTATCTTTATGTTGTTAGAGGGGAGGCACGGATAGACAGATTGCCTACGTGACATAGATCTAGATATACAGAGAGGCATGTCTACCTACCTACCTATCTATCTTCTTTCTTTCTGCCTTTCTTTTTGCCTATCTGTATCTTTTTATGTATGTATCTGCCTATTATCTATCCATCCATCCATCCATCAATCATCTCCCTCTATATCTATCTTTTTATCTATCTTCCTATTATCTATCTATCTCTATCTTTTTATCCATCTGCCTTTTATCTATTTATTGATCTTTCTGTTATCTATCTATCTATCTATGAAGCAGGAGCACTGAGACACTTCCTGTCTTAGGCCAGGACTCCTGGAAAGCAGAGTTCCCTACCTAACCTGCATTGGGATGTCATTCCAGAAAGCAAGAGTGAGAGAAAAGGGAAGAGGTTGTGTGCATGGGGGTTTGGAAGAAGCACAGCCTAGTGTCCCCTGACTGACTTCAGGGAGGCTGCTTGGAAACACCAGTGGGAGGGAGAAGGAATTTCCTACAGGTTCCCTTGTCTCCTTGGTTAAAGTGGCTGGGAAGATCTTAAGTCCTACAGGAGCCTGTAGGAAGAGTAGGCTGGGTGGGCAGGTCCTGTGCGTAGGAGGGGGTGAGGGCTGCTGGGAGCATGTGGGTTCCACAGGCTGCTTGACTTCCTACTGAGCATCCCATGTATTTATTATTATTTTTTATCATTTTTTATTTTTTATTATTTATTATTTAGTATGAGGAAACCCTAAAGGCTTCGGTCCAGAATTGGTAGAGTTAGTTAGAAACAAATAGCACTCCTCCCCCAGAAGGGGGACTGGTAGGATGCCGCATCTGTTTGGGAGCCTTCCTAAAACAACACGTTGAAAAGCTAGACAAGAGTGCTGTTGTGGGAACTGAGAGCGCTTGTAGTATGTGTGCCAGCTTGGGTCCTGTCGGTTCGGCACGTGTGCAGGATCAGAGCCCAGTGTCCCAAGGGGTCACTGCTGGATGGCATGAATGAGGCCTCATTGAGAAGCAGTAGCTGCCCCTCAGTGCTCTGGAGGATGTTTAAGCACAGAAGAGGCTCCAGGCTCTGAATGGGGCACTGATAACTGCGGGCATCTAGTTTGTAATCCACTGGAGTAGACACTCCTTTGTAACAATGCTTGGACTTTGGTTGCATCCCTGCTCTTCTGAAAGAGGAAGGGTCTACCCTGAGGGAAATGGGTGCTCTTCTGCCCTGGGGTGAGGGTGGGAAAAAATGGGGAAGTCAGATTTCCTCTCTGCTTTCCAGAAAGAGGCCGGGAGAAGAAGTGTTACAGTATTTTGGCTTGTGTGACCTTTGTGTAAAGGACATTGAATCCAGAATGGACAGGGACAGCATCTCACTTTCCAGGGCGATTGGACTCTGGGTGCCAGCATAGCAGCCTGAGATTCTGCTCAGCTGTATCCTCCTGCCCCTGAGGAAGGGTGGCAGGAACTGTGGCTCCCCCTAATGGTTGCCTTGTCTGTCTTTGCACCCAGAAATCGGTGGTGAGACAGGGGCAGCCCTGGCCAGCCAGGCCATGGTCTAGAAGCCTAGGACAGTCTCGTTCTCCCTTCTAACCCCTCCCCATTCTGAGAACCCAGGACACCTGCTTATGCTATCAGCATGGCTAGTGAGGCCCAACACGAGGCTGTTTGTGGTCTGTATCGATTGCTCACGGTGCATAAACACACAGCACTGTGGAGACATGGATGTCTGATGATGAGGTGCTAATGCTGCCCCTGCTGGGTGTGGGGTGACAGCTGGTATATGCACCTCACGACCTTTCGGAAAATAAACTCATTCAAAATTCTTAAACATATTGGCCCTGAGGTTTGGGTAAGGAACAGAGGAGACATTTATAGCACTGGAGCTGCAAGGGAAGCTGGGATCTGTTTCCAGCCCCATGAACTCACATGCCAGATGCTTTGCAAGTGTCCTGTGCAATCCCAGGCCAGCTCTGGGGGCCAAGCTTGATTTGCTCAGAATAAAGCGCTTTTCTTTATTTTCTGTGTACCCTCCAGAACATCCCAGAACTGTGTTTAGTTCATTCAGTGCCACCAACAATGACCACCACGGACACCATGATAATGTCATCTGAGACTTGTGGCCTGGGGTGGATAGTGCCATCCCCATTTTCCAGCGATGCCCAGGACCATGGTTACAGTGCCTATTGGTGGCACAACTGTTAGGGAAGCCAGGCTTCCTGGCTTTGCCCAGTGTTTAGAGCAATTTCCAGTGCATCCCAGGAGTCAGGAGAGACTTGATAAACAAGAATATTTTAGATGCTACTGGGAACCAAAAATGGGACTGACAAGGCCCTGCCTCAAGGATCCTGCAGTCTAGTTCAGTCTGTTGTGGGCAGTGGGGCAGAGAGGGTGAAGGTAGGGCATGTCCAAGGGCCTACTGAGGGCCCAGGAGCCAGCCGAAAGGGTTCAAGGTTGGAGTTGCATCCTTCCTGCTGCTTGAGGCAAGGGAAAGGCTGGAGGGAGGGATGGAGAGGAAGAAGCTCTCACGCTTCTGTAGCTGTAGCATCTCTGGGCTTCCAGCCCCCCTCCCACCGCCCTGCATTTAGGGACTGGCTTTCTGTCAGTGCTAATTTTCGCTCTTGCATTCATGTGGAACCTGGAAATTCATTAGCTTAGACATGCGCTCCAGCCCAAGTGCATAAAAAGATTCCTCCTTAGAAAAAGTTGGACCTTTGGCAGAGGGAGGTTGGCAGCTGGAGTCAGGTCTGCAGAGTGGTGATGACGGAAAGGCCTTACTCCAGCAGTCCTACCTGTCTAGCCCTCCGATTCATGCCCACCTCCCAGAGAGAAATAGGACTTCTAAGGCCAATCACCATTTTGCAGATGTCCCTGATTGTGGACCTAATTGATATTTTGGGACCTCAAAGCAGACTTGGAAGAGCCTCAGGCTGTGCAGCTGGAAACCTTACAGTGAGGACATTTGGATGAGGGGGGTGGAGAGTTGAATCGAAGGAGGCCTATTTAAGGGACTCAGGTGGTGACATTTAAACAGGGACCCAAAGTAGGAGCCAGAGTTTCCAGGCAAGGGGCAGAGGAAATAGCGTTCTGTGCAGATGAACAGCCCTTGTAAATACCCTGAATCAGAAAAGAGATTAGGTGAAAGTTAGGGAGACTGGAGCACAGAGAATGCAGGGAGTGTCATAAAGACCCGGATGTGGCAAGGAGCCATTCACCCTGTCCTTGGTGGCCTGATGGGGTGCTTGATCTTTATTCTAAGAGCACAGGGACTGGAAGGGTTTGGACAAGGAGAAGATAGGCCAGGCATCTTCCAGTAAGACCTCCTCTACTACCCTCTCAGCAGGACTGTCTCCCTGCCTCCGCCCCTCCCCCACTGCTGTGCATCTGGCTCCTTGCCACCATCACTGTGGGTAATTGCTGGGTGGGCTGCGTGAGCGCTTTCTCCTCTGCTGAGCCTGTGAGTGAGCCATAATCACAGCTTTTCATTCTCCTCCCCACAGCCCCCCAGACTCCCCCACCATAGCCTTAATTTGGCAGAACCCTGAGAAGACTGAAAAATGATGCAGGGTGCAGACTGGGAGGGTTTTTGGAGGCTACTGAAGAAGGGACAGGCATCAGGACAGCCCTTCCGATAATGTTGATGATAATAATGAGTCAGGCTTTACTGTGTTCAGGCACAATGACATGAATTCAACCTTTACTTCAACCTTATGGGATGGAGGCAATTGTTACCCCATTTTACAGGGCAGAAAATGGAGGCACTGGAAGGCCAAGTAATTTACCCAATGTCACACAGGCTGGAAATTTGTGACACTGCACTGCTGCATATACAGTCTGTTAAACTCTCACTCAACAGACATTCTTCTTTGTACCTGCTTGAACTTGGTTGGAGCTAAGTCCTGATTGTGTTGCCACACCCCCAGTCCCCAGGGAAGCTGCAAGAAGACCCTGTTACCTTACTCTGCTACAATCCCAGCTCATTGGTCCAGGATTACTCACTGCCCTCAGAGTGCAACCAATCCACATAGCTTGGCTTGGCCAGGGAAAAACGAATACACCAATCAGATTCCCTCTTCAGGCTGGGGCCAGGAAAAGGAGGCTGGCAGAAAGGACCAGGTATGGATAAAGCTCAAAGCTTGCAGCTGAAGCCAGACCCAAAAGGAGGGAAGAAAGAGGCTGGCCCACAGAAGTGAGTTGCCACCTTGTACCTAGAATGATTGTCTTCCCACTGCCTTCCAGGCTGGGCTGTCCAGCTTGTCCTTTGTTTTGTGTGGGTCTCCCCTTACCAAAGGTGGGACCAGCAGGATGTGAGGAAGGAACAGTATAGCTCCTTCAAAAGACTCATGTGGCTGGCAGGCGCTGGTTTGACTTTTCTCCTTCCTCTCTCTCCTGTTGGAAGGCGGGGGGGTCATAGGCATACCTGGAAGCATGAGGTCACTTCAGGGACAGATGTCCTTCCCAATATCTGAAAGGAGCCTGGGGCCCCCAGATGTTGAGGTGACCACTCCCCATGAGTACTTATCTTTGAATTGGTTGGTGGCAGTGGAACGCAGCTCCAGCTGAACGCTGTGTCTCATGTCCTTTTACTCATTAGAGTCTGATCCGTATTCCAAACCGTAGTGTCAGGACTCTTGTAAATAGTATACAAGGAAGGGTCTCCTATCTGTTTTCAGGCCTGCATGTGTCACTTAGGGCTGAAATGGAGATGATAATGAGTCCTTCACCAGTGAGTGAGTGATGAAGCTAGCCACACTGGAGATGCTAGGAACCCAGAAACATCTAGGCCATTCCCCGACTTCATGGTCCCCTTGCCTGCCAACCTCAACCCAAAGCTAAATGGCCTGGGATTTTGTTTGGAGGATTTACATAGTTTCACAATTTACTTCCACACTGACCAAGAAAAATCAAACCAGGAAGGCCAATGTTTGGTCAGCTGAAGGATTGACGGCTGTCCAGAGCTGGCAGGTCCCAGTGGGGGATTGATTATCTGCTGCAGGGGTCTTCTGAGCCCTGCTGTGGTGTGTGTGTTGATGGCTGTGATGCCCTGCTGCTTTCCCACGTGGAGACATTCATTGTAGGTCTGAGTGTATCGCTTTTGGCCAAAGGCCTTCTTGGAAATGCAGGAGCCCAGAGACCACCAGGGAGGGAGGAGGCAGGAATTCAGTGCAGGGAAGATTCTCAGACTTTCAGGGGTGATTTAATACCAGCACATGTGGTCAATGCACCTCAGGTTGGTTTAACTGTGAAGTCCACAGGATGGGAACCCTGGTCAGAATGGAGGCTTGTGGGGAGACTGGGGCTGGCAGAAGAGATAGGGCATCGCCCTCCTTTGCACCTGGGTCCTGATCAGCCCCTGCCTTGACCAGGAGAAACCCAAATCAATGTCCACTGAGCCTTGTCTGTGGGTCACTTCCTTCACTGACCCCCCGTGTCTGGTGTGAACAGGCAACACGGGCCAGCTACAGCTCAGCTCACCCCAGCTGAGCTGAGGAAAAGAGAACTCTCAAATAGAAACTATTTTGAGTTAAAGAAAATTAAAGGCACTTGCCTTTTCTTTTGCTCCAAGTTTGTGGCTGCCTTTTCTGCACCCTGGTGATAGTGGTGGGGCTTCCTGGTGAGCCAGGGTCCCTCCTGACTCAGATGCCGTCTCTTCTTTGAAGCCCTTAGGATGTGCCTTCCCAGACTCCTGCTGCTCACATCTTCCACCCGTGCTTCCCTCTGAGCTTGGGTTGCCTTGGTGCTAGGTACCTGTGTTTCTGGGTTGGCTTCCCTCATCATACTGAGTCCCATGTTGGATTCAGTTCTGCATCCCCCCAAACTGCTCATATATAGACCTGTTGAAGCCACCCACATCAGCCACCATGGCTCCCAGGAAGCCCTTGGGTTCCAGCCTCCAAGCCTTTGCTTCAGCTTCTGCCTTGGAGGCTGTCAGTGAGTCTCTGCCTCTTTGCTTGGAAACCATTTTCAAGGCCTGCCTGGGCCCTTTCCTCCTGGACCTTGTGCAGTCGATTCCATGGTACTTTAGCGACCATGTGTGTCCCCACACCTGTCTATGCCTGGGCATAACCCTGTGATCTTACCAGAGGAGAGTGTGAGGGCCTGGTGGCTTGCACCAACCCAGGCCATCACCTCTGGGTTCTATGGTTTCTCAGGCCTGCTGCCTTACACCATAGGGTACTACTGCAAGTGACAAAACCATTCTGTAGGCCAAGAAAATGGCTCCCAGCCACAGGGCATCCTGCCCTCCAAGCTGCAGTTGAAGGCCCTTTTGGTGTGAAGGATTCTGGGAACTGCCCCACTGGCTGTTCTTGCTTTGGCAATAAAAGCAATATGTGGTCTGAATGGAAGAAAAGGCTCATTGTTTCTTGGCCAGCTGAAGCTCTAGCCTCTTGTCACGTCCTACCTTCTCTTTGAAGATCCCAGAACACAAAGTTGTAGCTGCCCCTGTTGGTGACCTCAATGACATAATCATGATGGATCGCAGATGCTCCGGGGCTGGGATGGTGGTGGCAGAGATAATCACACTGATGGCCGTTTGTGAGTCTGCTCAGGTGCCAGGTATCTGCTAGGGCCACCAAGGCCGTCGTGTGCAACCCCAAGGGGTTGGTACCATTATCACATCTGTCTCTCTAACATTGTAACGGAGGCATGGAAGGGTTTTAAAACTTGCCCACTGTCACATGGCAGTGAGTGGGGGACTGAGTGATGAAGAAAAAGTTCAGACTCGGTGTGGCTTTTGAATGCACACTTTTACCATCATGAGTTTTAGTTCCTCCTGCTTCAACCCCAAATGCTGGCTGACTTGGTTTGTGGTAAGGTCTTTTTTGCGGATGACAGCTGCCTTCTTGTATCCTGATATAGGAGGAGGAGAGGAAGGGAGGGGAAAAGACAGAGGGAGGGAGGAAGGGGGCAGAGATTGCTAGCTCTCTGGTCTCTTCTAAGGGTACTGGTTCCATTATAGGGGCTCCATCCTCATGACCTCACCCAACTCTAACTACCTCTGATATAGCCTGGGCTGCTACAGCATCCTCACATAGCTTTTCCTTGACTTTTCCTATAAGGGCACTACTCCCACTCATAAGTGTTCCACCCTCATGACCTAATTCCATCCCAACGGCCCTGTATAGTTTGAGTGATGCTGTTCCTCTAAAGTTCATGTTGAACTGGAACTTCCAGTGCAGCAGGATTAAGAGGTGGGCCTTTGGAGGGTGATTAAATCACAGGGGCTCCACTCTCATAAACAGGACCAGCGCCCTTAGGAAAGAGCCTCAGGTTAAAGGAGCACCCTCATGTACACCTGTCCCTCCTGCCATATGTACACTGTGTCATGTGGCAGAAGGGACAGGATAAAGCACTAAGGTACCATCTTGAAAGTAGAAAGCAGCCCTCACCAGACATCAGTCCTTCAAGGGCTTTGGTTTTGGACTTTCCAACTTCCAGAACCATGAGAAAATACATTTATGTTCTTTATGAATTATTGTCTCAAACATTTTGTTATAGCCATGAAAGTGGACTAAGACAAGCCCCGCCTCCTCACGCTACCACATTGGGTATGAATGTGGAGGGGGGTGCAAACATTCAGTTCATAGCATTCCACCCTGCCCTCCCCAAATCATGTCTTTCTCATAATACAAAATGCATTCATGCCTTCTCCAAAGCCTCAAAAGTCTCTACTTGTTCCAGTGTCTCCTCTAAAGTCTCCAGTATAAAGTCATCGAATTATCATCCATATCAGACACGGGTGAGATAAAAGTTCAATCTATTTAGAGGCAAAATTCCTTTCTAGTGATGGCCCTGTGAAACCACACAGGATATCTATCCCCAAAATATAGTGGTAGTGTTACCGGTGGGTGGTCCAGAAGACCCTGGTCAAGAAGATCTCAGGTCTTGGCCTCCTGAACAAAGAATTGAGTGGAGACAACAGATTACAAGGCAGCAGTAGTTTTAAGAGAGTGAAATCAGGAAAGTACACGCCCCAAGAAAGGGGAACCGGCTGTGAGTGAGGAGGCTTAAGAGCAGACTTGCAGCTCAAGAGCACCTGGTGCCTTAGTTTGGGTACGTATTTATACACTACATGTCATCGATGAGCAAGGGGAAGAGACTTATGTGGCACTTAGAAGTGGCTTTTAGTGATTGACAGATTAACTGCACAGACGAATTCAATAAGGTACAATCCATATTCGTTAGGCTATAATTAGGGACCCTTGTGTGCATGCCCCAGTTTGGGTCCAGATGAAAATGCTATTTCAAAAGGGGTGTTTTGGGGTGGTGCTGGGTGGAGTTTGGTCACCCGTTCTCTATGAGACAATCTGCAAGGAGGCCACCTGTTCCCCATGATTTGGTTTGGGTACTTTTGCAGAATTTCCTGCCTCAAATTCCCTCTGAGAGACAAAATCCCGAAAATCTTTTTTAGGGTTGCTAAGTGATAGGTGGTATTCTTGTTCTGTATCTGCCTCCACTCTGACAAGGGGGCTGCAGACCCTACCTATCAGGGAAATTGCCCTACTTCTTCCCTTCAGGGCTTCCCAGGTTATCTGGTGGCTGAATCTTTGTCTAACATGATCAGGTTTGCTCATAGGGTGTTTGTCTGTTTGCACAGGATTGTAGCCTTGTTGCATCAGAACTTGGACTTTAATGGCTTCAGTCCTAGAAGAAATATAAGCAATTTAAAATGCCTGGACCAAAGCACTAAGAAAATTAAAGCCAAAGGACCTGGAAATGGGAGAAACTCAATGAAAATGCTATTTCCTAATGAAGGAGGTCAGAAGCCAGCTATTGCCCACACCTGCCAGTTTCTTTATCCATGAGCCCTGATGTTTGTCTTGAAGCTGATGAACCATATCAGGAATGCTCCCAGGGGTAGGAGTTCTAGGCGAGGGGCCCATGGCATTGCGAGTGAGAAGTGAAAGAAATAGTCATGACTTATCTTTTAAGCTGAAGCTTTTTGATACGTTCAGAAGGGAAGTTTCAGGTCTTCTTTTTTTGTGGTTCTGGGGTTTGAATTCAGGGCGTACACCTTGAGCCACTCCATCTTTTTCTTTTTTTGTGAAGGGTATTTTCAAGATAGGGGCTCCAGAAATATTTGTCCAGGCTGACCTCAAACTGCAATCCTTCTGATCTCTTCCTCTTGATTAGCCAGGATTACAGGCATGAGCCACCAGCACCCAGCAGTTTCAAGTCTTCTATCAGCTCACAGAGTAAGTGTCCTTAGGCCGTACTTGGTGGAAGAAGGTTCCCCATCAAACACACTTTACCGTGCAAAGATGAATCCAGCTATACATTCCTTGTACTTTGATGGCTATGGGAATGGCCTGGATCACTGGATAGGGACTCTTCCATTTGGGTTAGTCAGTTGGGGTTCCTTCCTCTAGGACTTGATCAATACTTGTTCTCCCAGTTCAATTCCAAGTTCTTCCCCTTTTGTTCGGGCTGATAGAACCTTATTTCCCAACTCCTGGATTGCTTGTTGAAATGTTCCTAATCTATTATATATCTTAGAAGATTGTCAGTTTCAGGATCTTCGACCAAGTCATTGGAGAGAAATGGCCTCCAATAGAGCATTTCAAGGGGGCTCAGATGGATCTTAGCCCTTGGGGTATTGCTAATTCTCAGCAGGGCAATAGGTAGACACTGAATCCATTTTCTGAAGGTCTCTTGGCAAAGCTTTACCAAGGTCTGTTTGACTGATTGGCTCTTTCTACCTTCTAGAGAATTGAGGTCTCCAAGTTGAATGTAGACAACATTTAATTCCCAAGGCCTGAATGACCTCCTGGGTGACCTGTGAAATAAAAGCTGGCCATTATCACTCTGGTGTGTCTGGGATAGGCCAGATCTTAGGGTCATCTCTTTTAGAAGGGCCTTTGCCACCTTGGATGTTTTTTTTGTCCACGTGGGAAAGCCTCAGTCCATCCTTTTAAAGTATCTGTGGGAACTAGCAGACGCTTGTATAACCTTGGCAAGGGGCCTGTGTGTGACCTGCCTGCCACTCCTCTCCCAGGTAAATGCTGTTCTCTGGATTGAGTTAACTGGCAGAGGAATCCTTGCACCAGTATTGTTATAAGATACAAAGAACAGCCTCAGCAAACCTGCCTAGCTTTAGATTTTATCCCATTTTTCACAAACAACCGATTGATAGGACCTTAACTTGCATCTTGGCCCAAGTGGAAAATGTTATGTATAGACTTTATCACCTTCCATTGGGTTGTTTGGAGCAAGATTAACTTATCATCTGTCTACCACCAACCTTCCTGTTTCTGTCCTCCCATCAGAGCACCTCCTTTTTGTCATTGGGAGACTATTTGAGTATATTTCCTCTACAGGCTCCTGTGGAAGGAAGGGTGGCAGGGCAGAGACCAGTGAGACATCTGGAGGCTGCAGAGTTGCCTGTTTAGTCTCTTGGCCCACCTGATTGTTTCCCTGCTGTACCAGGGTTAGAGCTTTCTTATGTCCCCAGCAGTGGATCAATGCCACCTCCTTAAGTAAATGAATAGCTTCTAATAGCTGGAAGGTTTCTGATATGTATAACACAAAAGCTTTTGCCAAGTTGGGAATTCCTAGGGCTGGGGCCTCAGTGAGGTCCTCTGGGGTCCTAATGCCTCCTGAAACATTAGGAATCCTGGAAAATTGTCCATTAGTAAGACCACGCCCGATTTTCCCACTATTTCTTGGCCCAAGGGCAGAGCAGGGCATCCAGGGACTTGAATCTCAATATGGCAAGGCAAGATGGGGACGAAATTTCTAACTCTGTTATTTCCATCAATTCCCTCTACAATTGTGGTCTGGAAGGAAGGCTTTCCCATATTGGTGGGGAGAACAGAGTAAATTGCCTCATATCCAATAGGAATTGAAATTGCTTACTCAAGACACTCAAGGCCACACGAGGCTCCTCATGATTGGTGATGAACTTCTGTGGGAACTGCAGAGAATACCTCAGGCCTCTTCAGTTTGGCCAATGTAGCCACAGTCTTAACTGGCTAGGCCCCTCTCTGGGAGTGGGGAGAAACAAACTTCCAAGTACCAAGAATCCTCTCCTTTCTTTGGAGCAGGTGCAACAAGGGCTAGGAGGTGGCTCCAAGCAATCCTGGCTTCTCAGGATTGCCACTTCTTTTACCCGTGGATACCTTTCAGGTTTTGAGGGCATCCCCAATCAGGGCAGCCATGATTTTGACTTGCCTCTTTTCCTTACTCTGTCCTTTCCTCTCTTCTTTCAGATCACGATGGTTACAGATCAGAAAAGCAGCATGTCTAGGGTGGATTGAGTAATAAAATGCTGGCCCAGGAGGGCTGTTCCCTCTCTGGTGGAGGGATCAATACTGGTATGTTTTCTAAAGCCTATCATAAAATGATACAGGGTTTTCTTTTTCTACCTAAGTAATTCCTCTAACCTTATTATAATTGATGGGTTTAGCAATTCCTGATTTCATGCCCTGGAGGATTGCCTCCACCATGTTAGCTCTCCTTCACATCCCTTCCAGAGTGTTGTAGCTCTCCTTCACATCCCTTCCAGAGTGGTGTAGTCCCATTTAGGCTGATTTTCAGGGAGAGTATCAGCCTCTGGTTGGTGGCCCTGAGGATCCCTGGCAAAAGTCTTATCTGATTCCCTACGGGAGATGGCAAGAATCTGTCCTTTTCTATGGGGGTGCAACAACTGGCCAACAGGAATCAAATATCTTTCCAGAACAAATTGAAAACCAATGTCAGGGTCTGAAACCCATCTGTAAATTTATCTGTGTTCTTAGAATATCTCCCTAGTTTTTCTTTACATTATTGGATATCAGTCACAGAAAAGGGCCCTTGAACCAGAATTTGTCTCTCTTGTCCTGTCACCTCTCACACTGGGAGCAAAGCTTGAGGGGCCTCTGAGTAAGATGTATCACTTCAAATATGTGGAGAAGCTCATGAGCAGTTGAGGTGCAGAGGGAGGATTATGGTGAGGAGGTGGCATTTCCCTTGAGAGAGAGGTACTCCATGTAGCAGGGGATCATCAAAGACATCCACATCCTCCTCAATTGGTTTCTCCATTTGCAGAATGGGGGTCCCTCACAAAGGAAAGAGTTTTGATATAAGGCCATAAAGGCTTGGACATATGGCACTTCTGATCATTTTCCTATCTC
Source organism: Castor canadensis (assembly GCF_047511655.1). Lineage (NCBI taxonomy): Eukaryota > Metazoa > Chordata > Mammalia > Rodentia > Castoridae > Castor > Castor canadensis. The sequence continues at coordinate 9,719,106 of NC_133388.1, read as the reverse complement.
TTACGAAACAAATCTAATTGTAGAATAGTATTATAAACTAAGCTGCTATTCTCAAGCCACTTTTCTTTTTTATTTTATTTTATTATTCATATGCGCATACAAGGCTTGGGTCATTTCTCCCCCCTGCCCCCACCTCCTCCCTTACCACCCACTCCACCCCCTCCATCTCCCCTCTACCCCCTCAATACCCGACAGAAACTATTTTGCCCTTATTTCTAATTTTGTTGTAGAGAGAGTATAAGCAATAATAGGAAGGAACAAGGGTTTTTGCTGGTAGAGATAAGGATAGCTATACAGGGAGTTGACTGCCATTAATTTCCTGTGCGTGTGTGTTACCTTCTAGGTTAATTCTTTTTGATCTCACTTTTTCTCTAGTTCCTGGTCCCCTTTTCCTATTGGCCTCAGTTGCTTTTAAGGTATCTGCTTTAGTTTCTCTGCGTTAAGGGCAACAAATGCTAGCTAATTTTTTAGGTGTCTTACCTATCCTCACCCCTCCCTTGTGTGCTCTTGCTTTTATCATGTGCTCAAAGTCCAATCCCATTGTTGTGTTTGCCCTTGATCTAATGTCCACATATGAGGGAGAACATACGATTTTTGGTCTTTTGGGCCAGGCTAACCTCATTCAGAATGATGTTCTCCAATTCCATCCATTTACCAGCGAATGATAACATGTCGTTCTTCATGGCTGCATAAAATTCCATTGTGTATAGCTACCACATTTTCTTGATCCATTTGTCAGTGGTGGGGCATCCTGGCAGTTTCCATAACTTGGCTATTGTGAATAGTGCCGCAATAAACATGGGTGTGCAGGTGCCTCTGGAGTAACCTGTGTCACATTCTTTTGGGTATATCCCCAAGAGTGGTATTGTCAAGCCACTTTTCTTGACTCCCCAGTTGGTATTGGGAGCAGGCTACATAATAGTAGAATACAAGACATTTCTTTTTCAGATTATCAGGGTCAAAATGATCCTCATCATTAAGGATACAGCTGAGGGGAGAATTTGTTGGAGTAGATGCAGTCCCCCCCATTTCAATCTGCACAAAGGAAGTGATGAGACAGGTGTGGGGCTCCAAGAGCTCTTGGGGACTTCCCAGATAGTCCTAGGAGTTCTGGTTGTGATGGGGAGTGGGGATTGACCCCAGTTTTCCCAGAACCAAAACCAGATGTCTTTGGCTCTGGATGGGTGTCAATGCTGCTAATTTCCTTGGCTGCCTCCATAGGCTGTGTCCAGTGCTGGTGGACACAGGGCTGGTAGAGCACCTGCCTAGCAAGTGTGAGGTCCTGAGTTCAAACCCCAGTACCATCAAAAAAAAAAAAGAAAAAGAAAAAAAGAAAAGCAAAGACTTTGTCCGATCATCACCTGTCTGAACCCTGAATGGCGACCTTGGCTTCAGGCATCCAACAAGACCTGGGTCAGGTATGCTTGATGTTACAACATCAAAGAAATGTGCTGGGTAACCAAGACAAATAAGGAAAGTGAAAGTGGAAAGTAAAGAAATCTGGCTCAGTGAAAGTAGGCAGCACAGATGACATTTTGAGTAGTGGGACTACCTCCTGGATGGCTCACCAGAAATGTTACTGGTAAGCAGTCTCAGAAGACCCTGGTCAAGAAGATCTCAGATCCTTGGTGTCCTAAACAAAAAAGTGAGTGGAGACACACAGGTAGCAAAGCAGCAACAAAGTTTTACTGAGGGAATGAAAGTTGGCAAGCAGACTCTGGCGAGGTGGTTTAAGAGCAATATCTGTGGCTCAAGCACACTAGTGCCTTGGTTTGAATGGGTATTTATATACTACAAGGGGTGAGCAGGGGAGGGGGAATTTGGATGGTACTTAGGAGTGACTTTGGAGATTGACAGATTGATTGACTGCTTATGTGAATTCAATGGGATGCAGTCCATATTCATTAGGCTATAATTAGGGGTCCTTGTATGCATGCCCCACTTTGGGAAAATGTTATTTCAAAAGGAGCATTTTGAGGCAGCTCTGGTTGGAGTTAGATACCTGTTCCTTGTGTATCAATCTGCGAGGAGGTCACCTGTTCCCCATGATCTGGTTTGGGTATTTTCCCTGAATTTCCTGCCTCAAATATTTCAGGTGCTATGAGAGAGAGAGAAAAGAGAGAGAGAGAGAGAGAGAGAGAGAGAGAGAGAGAGAGAGAGAGAGAGAGAGAGAGAGAGAGACATGGAAAGGGAGGGAGGGAGAGACAGAGAGACAGAGAGAGAGACAGAGAGAGACAGAGAGAGAGGTCTTTTCTTCTAAAGGCACTAATTCTGTCATGAGGGTTCCACCTACATGATGTCATCTAAATCTAATCTAATTACTGCCCAAAGACAAGTACTAACACATCGAGGATTAGGGTTTCAACATATAATTTTGGGGGGTAAACATTTAGTTCATAGTATCTCTAATATCTGTTTTGCTTTGAACTTTAGAAGGACACAAAAGGTAAGAATGAAAATATCTACATGGTAGCTCTTGCCAATTCACTGTATGGGTAAGAAGGTACACAGAGAGATAAGATGTAAAGTCCAAGGCCTGCTGCCACTTGTATCCTGGGATGCAGCTAGAGTTCTCTACCACAAACTGCTCAGTATGCTACTGGTTTTTAGTAAGGAGTCATAGAGAAGATGTGGCTTGGCCATCTGTCAGTATCAGTTTGCCTCAGAAAACAGGCTAAAAATCTCCCTGGAGCCTTCAGAATTGAGGCTCTACTAATGCAGGAATGGAATGATCAGCCTTCCCTACATGGAAGGAAGAGAAAGGGGAAAGTTGTCATCAATCAGGTAATTTTATGACAGTCAACCAGAAGAGGTCATGGTCTCTGGACAGACTACATTATCAAAGAAGGGTCCCTGAGCTTTTGCCCTCATCCCATCTCCCATGGACCTGTTGATGTGAAATTTGTATCCTGATCCTCAAAGACCCTCAGTGCTCAATGTTCTCTGGCCCTTTTACTACATTCTGGGTCCCTCTAAGAGTCTCCTTTCAACAGTGGTTTGTCATTTGCTGATAAAATGTCCTAGAAGTTTACCTACAGTGAAGGGCCCTGCTGAGGTCTTTGGAATGTTGTCTGATATATTTTGGACAGGGTATCCAGAGGGAGACTCAGGATTATGAAGGCATAGGCAAGAGATCTATTGAGGTGCTTCTAGATGAAACTGGGGAAAGAGGGGAAAAGGACAGAGAAGAAGCCAAGAATATAACAATAGCTATTTCATAGGAGGATTTGATGTAAAGAACCAGTGTGCAATTGGGGAGGTGGCAGAGACATTGTAGAACATGGAGACACACAATGGGCTTATAAAGAAGGGAACTAAACACACAGAATCTCCATCCCATTTCTCAAGACCAACCAAGGGGACTTTGTTTGGTGCGGAAAGGGAAAGCAGGAGGCTCCCAGCAGTCCCCAGTCTCACCACAGACACTTGAGGCATTTACTACTGGACCACCTTGCAGGACAGATGGCATTGTGAGTAGTCTCCTGGCTGGCTCACCAAAAATGTTACAGTGAGTGGTCTCAGAAGATCCTGGTCAAGAAAATCTCAGTTCCTTGGTGTCCTGAACAAAGAATTGAGTGGACACACACAGGTTGCAAAGCAGCAGCAAAGTTTTATTGAGAGAGTGAAAGTAGGCAAGTACATACCCCAAGGAAGGTGTGTGTGTTGGGAGAGTGGGTTCTGATCCCAGTTTGGGGAGCAGCTGGGATTCCATACCACTGTGTTGCTCTGGAGAAAGATCCCAACCCACATTCCACTCCCAGGCTCCTGCTGCAGTACATCAACTTGAGAATCCACCCCTAGGTTCTTGTGAAGCAACCAGGCAGCTGCAATGGCCTAGACCTACCTTGTGCTGTCCCCAGTAGCTGCAATGACCTAGACCTATGTGTCAGCTGGGAGACCATGTGTACTCTTCCACAGGTGAGGAAGCATCTGGATGGCTCACCCTGAGTGACTCAACCTGTAGAATCTGCCAGAAAATACTCAGGTGACCAGGACCATTGTCTTGCTATTCTGGAAGTAACCCAGTGACTTTTGCCATGCATACTCAGCTCTGGGAAGCAGCAAGTCCAGTACCTCTGCATGGCTTGGCCTATTAGGGCTCTGAGGAAGGAGCCAGGTGACCCCACCAACCATCCTCAACCCTGAAATGCATCCAGGCAGCCCTCCCAGAGGGGCTTGGCTCACAGAGACCTAGGAAACAAGACAAGTGGCTCCACCCACAACTTTGAGAAGCAACTGAGCTTTTCTGAGTGTCTTGGTTGCTGAGAAGCAACTGGCTAGTGTTGGCCATCATCCTGTGTCCCCCAAAAGAACTTGAACAGTCTGTTCTCAGAAGCTCAGGCAACTGAGGCCCTGAGAAGCAAATGGTTGACTTGTCCACACAATCTTGGACCTGAGAAGCACTTAGGCAGATCTCCATGGGAGGTTGGCTCCCATGGGTCCTGTGAAATCACCTATGCTTCACTCAGACACTAATGGGTACCCCATCTGGAGCTACTGGTGTGGCCTGGCCCCCACATGCCCTGAGACACTTACAGGCACTCCACTGGATGCCCTGACCCAAAGCTACCTGGCCTACTGCCCATCCATGACCTACAATTAATGAAAGGCATCTCACACCCACAGCTGGGTGCATAGCACCCAGAGCTACCAGTGAACACACCTGGCTAAAGGTCCTGTACTCCAGGTGGTGCTGCATCCCTAAACCCCTGCAGTTTGGGCCACTGAGACACCTGCAAACATTGCCAACATTGATTATAGCTGACAAAGAAACATGGATACTAGGCATCCATCTGGAACTAAAGTCAATATAGCCTATACAATCAGCACTTCAGGACACATTACCAGGAGGATATCTGTTACTACTAAAGCCTTCACATAAAATTGGTAGAACCAAGTTATCCACCAGATGTAGGGGTAGAAGAAGCATGATAAAACAAGGTAACGTGATGCCTCCAAAGGAACACAATAATTCTCTAGCAACAGATGCCAAATAAAAGGAAACTGATGAGTTGCCTGACAAAAATTCAAAATAATGATATTAAGGAAACCTAATGAAATACAAGAGAATACAGACTGAAAATTCAATAAAATTAAAAAGACAATATTTATTCAGTAGAAGGTATAGAGATCATAAAGAAAGAACCAGTCAGAAATCTTGACACAAATAACTCAATTATTGAAATAAAAATACAGATGAGGCCCTCAACTGCAGAATAGAGCAAGGAGAGGGAATAATTCCTTAGTCTGAAGACACAGCTTTTGGAATAACTCAGTCAAATTTTTTAAATAGAAAAAAAATGTTAAGAGAATATAAAAGGTCTTTTCAGCCTCTGGGACACCATTTAGTAAGCAAATATGCACATTATGGATGTTTCAGAATCAGAAGAGAATGGAAAAGGCATAGAAGACCTATTCAATTAAATAATTGCTGGAAACTTTCCAAAGCTTGAAAAAATATGGATATCAAGGTTTAAGAGGATCTAGAAAACGATCAAAGAGATTTTACCAAAATCATTTGAAAAAAATCCTCTCTGAGGCATATTACAAATTGTCAAAAGTAAAAGACAAGGAGAAAATTCTAAAAACAGCAAAAGAAAATGTCAAGTCACATATAAGGGAATCGCTAATAAGACTAACAGCAGAGTTCTCTGCAGAAACCTTGCAGATCAGGAGAAATGAGATGATATATTTACAGTCCAAAAAGAAACAAAGCAATTTCCAGCCAAGAATAGTATATAAAGAGCAATCAGAAATGTCTTTCCAAGACAAAACAAAACACAACAAACAAACAAAACACCAAAAAACAAAAAACAAAACCCAACCCTGAGAAAATTCATCATTACCAGAAATGCTTAACATAGTCCTATGCTAGAAATGGCAAAAGCTACCACTGTTAAAGTACTAAACTCACTAGTAGAACAGATACAAAAAAGAGAAAGAAAATGAAACCCTATCAATATAGAAAACCACCAAACCACAATAATAAACAGTAATTGAGAAAGAAAGGCACAAAGGACATATAACAAAACCAGAAAAAGTAAACAGAATGACAGGAGTATGCATTTATTTTTCAATAGTAACCTTGAATGTAAGTGGATTAAAGTCCCTAATTAAAAGACATAGACTTGAATGTATTGCAAAAAAAAAAAAAAAAAAAAAAAAAAAAGCTAGACCCAAAAGTATGCTGCCTACAGGAAACTCACTTCACCAGTCATGAAACATACAGGCTGAAAGTGAAGGAATGGGAAAAATATATCATGTAAATAGAAATCAAAATCTAGATGGAGTATCCATACTTGCATCAAATAAGATAGACTTAGAATCAAAAACTAAAAAGAAACAGAGACGGTCACAACAAAATGTTAAAAGGATTAATCAACAAGAGGAAATAATGATTATAAATACATATACATGCAATGTTGGAGCACTCAATAATATAAAGGAAACATTAATAAATCTAAAAGGAGAGACAGACTCTCAAACAAAAACAGTTGAGAACTTTCATCAGTGGAGAGATCATTCAGGCAAAAAACCCCAAAGAAACATCAGAGTTAAACTATACTATAAACCAAATGGTTCTAACAGACATTTACAGAATATTTCATCCAATCACTGCAGAATACACATTCTTCTCATGAGCACGTGGAACATTACCCGGGATAAAACATATACTAGGCCACAAAATAAGTTTCAACAAGTTTAAAAAATTGAGGGAGTGGAACAAAATGGCAGAGTGGAAGCTTTCTGAATGAGAAGAGTTGAGGTAGCAAAGAGGAGGCTATATTGAGAGAAGAGCACTGGCAACCACAAAAGAGGGACAGGACAGATAAAAAGCACAGAGAAACAGAAAGGCAAAAGAGTGAATTAGGAAACAGTCTTCAGTTCCTGTCCCAGCTATCCAGTGGAGGAGGAGAGGAAGCTGAAGCCTGCATCATAAGTTATGCTAGGCAGGCTTGGCAACACACTGGCAAAACGATCTGTGGGGAAACCCCAGACCTCACACAGCCTTAAATCCTCTTTGGGGATTTGGTGAAACGTGACTCCTCCTGTATGATGGGCTAGTATCAGACAAGAAAGACATATTTTTCACTCCCCATATCTTGAAGAGCTATAGTGGCATGCCATATTGAAAGAGGGTCTACTGTTTGAGACTGAGCTACTTAGGGAGTTTAAAAACATGGAACAATCATGACTCAGGGGACTTGGGATATTAGGCCAGTGATAGCCTCCAAGAATGGAGATGGGAAAGGGGGTGACATTGACCTTCTGAGATGTTCAAGCAGCTAAGAGCTCAGGCTGTGAAGGGTGTGGCAGTTGGTAAACCCACCCTCCCTGGATCAAATAGCATTGCCTGAGGATCACTGCAGAAACAGACCACCAGGCCCATGACTGGCAGAGTTCTCAGGTTCCAGGAACTGCCAGCTGGCTACAGTTTCAAAACAAGGAACACTTGCAGCTCAGGGAGTCTTGGGATACCTGGTTGCAGTGTCTGGGAGTGAGATGGCCATGAGAATCAATTGTGGAGAGGGAGAGAATCTGAGAAGTTTAAGCAGCTGGGAGCTCAGGCAGTGAAGGGCATGAGGGTTAGTGGCCCTATCCTCAAGCAAGTTCCATTGCTTGAGGATCACAGCAGAAGCAGAGCACCAAGCCCATGACTGAGGGAGTGCTCTGGCTCTAGGAGCTGCCTGATGGCCACAGGTGTTTACTACAAGGCAGGGTCTCAGACTGGGCTCAGGGAGTCTTGGGACTGTCTGTCACACTGTCTGGACAGGAGATAGCACAAAAAAGGTGGCCATAGAGAGGGATGGGGTCCAACATGGATTTCCTGAGAAGTTTAAGCAGTGGGGAGCTTGAGCAGTGAAGGATATGGTGATCTGTGTCCTCACCATCCCCAGAGAGAATAAGACTCACTGCCCAAGGATCACTCTGAACTTTTGATGGAGTCGGTGAGTTCTTGCATTTTCTTTTCACAGGTCTTGAGTTGTTTAATTAATAGTTCTTCAGTTATTCCTTTAATTACCATTTCATCTTTGAGTTCTGAGATTCTGTCTTCTGTTTGTTCTGTTCTGCTGGATTGGCCTTCTGTTTTGCTTTGCAGTTCTGTTTCGTTCTTTTTTCTGAGGTTTTCCATATCCTGGGTGTTTTCCTCTTTAATGTTGTCTATTTTTGTCCTGAGTTCATTTATCCATTTATTAATCGTGTTCTCTGTTTCACTTTTGTGTTTATACAGTGCTTCTATGGTTTCCTTTATTTCTTCTTTTGCTTTTTCAAATTCTCTCTTTTTGTTGTCTTGGAATTTCTTGAGTGTCTCCTGTACATTTTGGTTGACCATATCCAGTATCATCTCTATAAAATTCTCATTGAGTACCTGTAGTATTTCTTCTTTTAGATTATTCCTGTGGGCTTCATTGGGTTCTTTGGCATAGTTTATCTGGATCTGAGTATCTGTTTTCTTCATTTCCCTCTGGTTCCTGTACTAATTTTTTGCTGCGGGGAAGCTGGTTTCCCTGTTTTTTCTGTCTTCCCATCATTGCCCTTCGTGTTGTTATTGTCCCTGTACTGTGTGCAATTAAGTATTTTCTGGCTTGTAATAATAGCACTAGTGATATCTAGAATGGAAGGGTGGGAGGAGATGGAAAGCAAAGAAATTAAAGGAAAAGGGAAAAACAAATAAACAAGTAGAAAAGAAACAAAACAAAGAAACAAACAAAAAAAGTTTCAAAGATATAAACAGGGAGAGACAGTGTACTAATCAACCGTAAGCTGAAAAGGCATTAGAGAGACAGAGAGAGGATTGAAAATAAAAAATAAAAAGAATAAAAATAAGAATAAAAATAAAAAAATAAGTAAATGAAAAAAATATATATTTAAAAAAATAAAATAAGAAATAAAAAAAAAATCTCCAAGTTCAAATGCAATAGTTTCAGTCTTAATAATTTTGGTGTTCATCCCTCAGCCTCCAATCCTGGAGATGGTGCCTCAGTTGTTGTTCTGTAGTTGTCCCATCAAAGGTGAAAAATAAAATAGAACAAAATCGCACAAAGCAAAAAAAAAAAATACAAAAACAACAACAAAGTGTCCCAAGGTCAAATGCAATACAGTTTCAGTAAGTTTTTCAGCATGCAGGTGTAGTTTGGTTGTTGTCTCATCAAAAGTAGGGAGAGAGAAAAAAAAGAGTCTGGAGACAGTTCTGTGAATGACTATCTGAGCTGTTGCTCACCTGCCCACTGCTGTCATCCTGCTGTTGCTGGAGGCGTTATTTATGCAGATCTCTGGGGTGAGCTTAGCACTCCCCTGGCCCCACAGGCTTTGTTTACTCAGAGTTCTCCTGTGCGTGAGCCACTGCTACAGGCTTTCCTCTTTCCAAGCACACTGGGGGAGGTGACACTGCACCTGCTTCTCAGGCCGGCATGTTTATTTACAGCTCACATGGGAGGTGGGTCTTCCCCCTCTCCTGTGGAGTTTTCCTCCCTCTGCCACTCTCACAAGCTTTCTTGCTCCTGGTTGCTGGGCACACACCGCCACTCCCGCCCTGTCCAGCCAGGCCCGGCTTGTTTATTTACAGTTCCGGGAGGGATTCCCCTCCCCCGCTTCAGCACTCAGGGCGCCCCACCCTCTTTGCTACCTGTCTTTATTGTTCTTATTGCTTATTACTCAGTTTCTCTTTTTTCCCTGGGTGGGGGTCGGTCCGTCAGGGGGCTATGCTGATCTGGCCCAGGGTTGTCTGTGGGAGTACCACATACCACTTAGCTCACCTTGTCCATGTCTTCCCAAGCCATCTGGGCATGGGCGTCTGGCGGCAGCCCGGGGTCCCTCCTGGTTTCTCCGTTTAACATGAAGTGGAGATTCTCTGCGGAGGATGGAGGTGTGGAGGGGTCAAAGTTTTGCCTCTTCTCAGTGGCCTTGCCTGCAAGGTGTGTCTCCAGCGTCTCTCCAATTTTTCACTTTAGGAGGCACGCTTTCTGCTTCCTCCCTCTAGCCGCCATCTTGGAATCACCCAAGGATCACTCTGGAAACAGCACCAAGCCTGTTACTGGTGGAATGCTTGGCTCCCAGGAGCAATCTGCTGATTACCCTCAGGCAGGGCTGACAGCTCTGAGCAGATCACATGATTTCTTCTAGCCTCCTCCCTCTCACAGGGTGTTGAGCTGCTAAATGGTATTGAAGGATTAAGACCTGCAGACGGATTGCCCAAGTCCCTCAGTCCTCTACTACCAGTGCAGAACTTAATGCTCTGTTTACACTTTCACTATCTGACACATTCAGGGAACACTCTTAGGTTTGAATGATTGCTGTCCCTGGAGGCACAAGCAGGGGTAGGGAGGGAGGGCTGTGCAGCAAGTGGGAACCTACCTGACCCACAGTTAAACAGCTCCTTGCAGTCAGCAGTAGTTTCCAATATGCAAAGAAGGGAAGCTTCTAAGGTGAATGCAGCACAGAAGTGGATAATGACCCTTGCCTGGCCCTACTTCAACTCACATATAGCACCATCACATACACTAGGAACCACAAGAGACCCAAGCTAGTGGTCCTCTATCTGAGTGGTGTTGAGGATCAGGTCTAGTACATTGAACATGTGGGCAAAACTCAAGTACCCCCAGTCCAGTGGTGAGAAACTTCATTTCATCCTTGCCACTACACAGTCCTACCAGGACATTGAGAATACTACAACTGAAAGACTTGTAGTTTCCAACCAACAACCTGGCCACAGACAAGCAAACCCCAAAAGAAAAACACGAGAATTATAATAAAAACAAAACAAAACAAGGTAACAACTGTACAGTAATGGACACTAACAATAGTGAAGCAGATGAAATCTCAGACAAAGAATTCAAAAGAATGATTGCAAGAGTGATCAATCAAAGTAAAGAACTCACAAATAAACACCTGCACACCCATGTTTATTGTGGCACTATTCACAATAGCCACGTTATGGAAACAGCCAAGATGCCTCACCACCGACGAATGGATTAAGAAAATGTGGTATCTATACACAATGGAATTTTATGCAGCCATGAAGAACGACATGTTATCATTCGCTGGTAAATGGATGGAATTGGAGAACATCATTCTGAATGAGGTTAGCCTGGCCCAAAAGACCAAAAATCGTATGTTCTCCCTCATATGTGGACATTAGATCAAGGGCAAACACAACAATGGGATTGGACTTTGAGCACATGATAAAAGCGAGAGCACACAAGGGAGGGGTGAGGATAGGTAAGACACCTAAAAAATTAGCAAGCATTTGTTGTCCTTAATGCAGAGAAACTAAAGCAGATACCTTAAAAGCAACTGAGGCCAATAGGAGAAGGGGACCAGTAACTAGAGAAAAGTTAGATCAAAAAGAATTAACCTAGAAGGTAACACACATGCACAGGAAATTAATGTGTGTCAACTCCCTGTATAGCTATCCTTATCTCAACCAGCAAAAACACTCATTCCTTCCTATTATTGCTTATACTCTCTCTTCAACAAAATTAGAGATAAGGGCAAAATAGTTTCTGTCGGGTATTGAGGGGGTGGGGGGGAGATGGAGGGGGCAGAGTGGGTGGTAAGGGAGGGGGTGGGGGCAGGGGGGAGAAATGACCCAAGCCTTGTATGTGCATATGAATAATAAAACAATAAAAAAATCAGAAAACAACAACAACAAAAACAAATAAACACCTGAATGAATTCCAAGAGAATATCAACACAAAACAAAAATGGCTAAGTTAAATGAGGAAGAAAATGCAGGCTATGAAAGAGGAATTCTACAATGATATGGAAATCCTGAAAAAACAAATCAAAATTCTGGAAATACAAAACTCAGTAAGTTAAATGAAAGTTGGCAAGTTGAAAGTCTAACCAACAGACTGGATCAAGTTTAACACAGATTATCAGGGCTGGAAGACAAGGTAAAGAAATTGGAACATTCAGACAATTATGAAGAAAATAAAGAAAGTATGAATGGAACATTCGAGGCCTCTGAAACACCATCAAAAGACCAAACCTATAAATCATGGGCATAGAAGAAGAAGAAATACAAGCTAAAGGCATAGAAAACATTCAATAAATCAATAACAGAAAACTCCCCAAATCTTGAAAAAGTCATTCAGGTACAGAAGGATTTTAGGACACCAAACTTCTCTGAGGAATATTACAGTTGAAACATTAAATATACAGAACAAGGAATTATACTGAAATCTGCAAGAGAGAAGCAGCAGTTCACATATAAAGGAAAATCCATCACAATTACAGCAAATTTCTCAACAGAAACTCTAAAACCAAGGAGGACAAAGCATGGAATGATATATTTTAAACCCTGAAAGAAAATAATTGCCAACTAGGTTACTGTATCCATAAAATTATCCTTTATAATTGAAGGAGAAATAAAAACTTTTCATGATAAAGAGAAAGTAAAGGAGTTCATGATCACTAAGCCAGCACTTCAGAAGATACTTAAACAAGTCTAACACAAGAGAAGAAGATAAATACAACCATGAAAATATAGGAAAGAAAAAATCTCACTAGATGAGCAGATAAGCAAATGAGGATTAGGACAGAATCAAATATCACAATATGGCAGAAATTACTACACACCTTTCAATAATAGCTCTGAATGTTAATGATCACAATTGTCCAATCAAAAGATTGGCAGATTAGAGTAAAATCAACTATTTGATGCATACAAGAAACACACCTCACTGGCAAAGGCAAACTCAGGCTTCAACTGAAAGGATAGAAAAAGAAATTCTAAGCAAATGGAGCCTCAAAGTAAGTAGGAGTAGCTATACTCATATCTGACAAAGTCGACTTCAAATCAAAATTAGTCAGAAGAAACAAAGTCATCTCATGTGGATAAAGGAAACAAACTGTGAAGAGGATGTAACAATTGTCAACATATATGCACTGAATTTCAGCATACCCAATTTCATAAAACAAAAAATCCTAGGCAAAAAGCACAGATAGACTGTAATAAATAATAATAATAGTAGGTAACTTCAATATCCTACTCTCACAAATACACTCACTCTCATACAGACAATATACTTAACAGACATCAACAGAATATTTCACATAATAGCTTTAGACTACACATTCATTTCAGCAACCCATGGAACTTTCTCCAAAATAGATATTTTAGAATATAAAGTATTAACAAAGAAAACAAAATTGAAACAACTTCTTGTGTCTTATCACAATGGAATAAAACTAGAAATCAACAGCAAAAAATACAGAAAATATTCAAACACAGGAAAACTGGACATTATACAGTTGAATGATCAGTTGATCAATGAAGAAATAAGGTGGGGGGGGATAAAAAATCCTAGAAAAAAATGAAAATGAAAACACAACTAATCAGAAACCTTGGGACACAGCAAAGGCAGTGCTAAGAGAAAGTTTATAGGTATAAGTGTCTACATAAAAAAATCAGAGATACCTTAAATAAAAATTTAATGATGTACCTCAAACTCTTAGAAAAATAGAAACAAGCCAAATGCAACATTAGTAGGCAGAAAGAAATAAAAATATCAGGGCAAAATTAATGGAGACTAAAAAAATACACAGAATCAGTGAAAAAAGAGTTGGTTCTTGAACAGATTAACAAGATTGACAAATTCTTAACCAAATCAACCAAAATAAAGATGAAGACCCAAAATTAATAAAGTTAGAGGTGAAAAAGGGATATCATAACACATACTTTAAAAATGCACATTCTAATAAGCTAGAAAATACAGAAAAAATGGACAAATTTGTAGATACATATGATGTACCTAAATTGAAAAAAGATGATGTAAAAAACTTAAACAGATCTGTAACGGGCAATGAGACTGAAGCAGCGAAGTCTTTCAACAAAGAAAAGCCTTGGACCAGATGGGTTCACTGCTGAATTCTACCAAATGTTTAAGGAAGAAGTAACACTGTAGTTGGTCCTCCAACTATTTCATAAAATAGAAAGACAAGGAATGCTACCAAATTCATTGTATGAAGCCAGTATTACCTTGATACCAAAACCAGATAAGGATACAACAAAAAAGAAAATCATAGGCCAATTTCCTCAATGAAGAAAGATGCAAAATTCTCAATAAAATATTTGCAAACTGAATTCAACAACACATTAGTTGATCAAGTTGGTTTCATTCCAGGAATGCAAAACATGGTTCAACATATGTAAATCAATAAATCTAATAAAGAACACAAATAAAATGAATTGAAAAATCACATCATCATCTGTGAAAGGGAGAAAAAAGTGTTTCACAAAATCCAACATCCATCTCTGATAAAAGCTCTGAACAGACTAATAAAATTGATGTGCCGCAACAAATAAAGGTTATATATAATACACCTATAGCCAACATTGTCCTAAATGTGGAAAAACTGAAACCATTTCCTCTGAAGTCAGGAAGAAGAGTGAAGAGGCAATTATAGAAAATATTTGCAAGCTATTCACCTGACAAGGGTTTGATTTCCAGAATATATAAGGACCTTAGACAATTTGACAGCAAAAATCAAATAATTTGATTAAAAATGAAATTTCCTGATAGATGGTTCTCAAAAGAAGATACACAAATCAACACCTATGATAGAATGTTCAACATGTCTAAACATGAGGGAAATACTAATCAAAGCCACACTGAGCTATCACCTCACCCCAGTTAAGAGTGGCTGTCATCAAAAAGACAAAATTAACAAATGTTGTGGAGGATGAGAAAGGAGGCCAATTATACACTGTTGATGTAATGTAAAATAGTACAGCTGTTATAGAAACAACGTATCAGTTCCTGAAAAGCCTAGTAATAGAACTGAGGTGTGATCAGCAATCCCACTACTATATCTGTGTCTAAGGGAATTGACATCAGTTTATGGAATGACATTGGCATTTCCATACTGTTCACAAGGGCAAGGTGTGCAATCAACCTAGGTGTCATTTATGGGTGAATGGACAAGAAAAGGTGGCATATGTACACAACAAGAATGGAATTCTCTCGTCTGTAGCAACGTTATGTTAAGTGACACAAATCAGGCACAGAAGGAGAAATACTTTATTTCTCACATGTAAGTATAAACTAAAATGTTGACCTCAAAGAAATAAGAGTAGAATCATAGTTAGCAGAGCCTGGGCAGGGTGTGGGGAAGGGAGGGATGGAGAGAGGATTGGTTACGAGGTACAGGGTGCAGTTGGATGGCAGGAATGACATTTTGTTTTGTTTTGTTTTGAGATAGCGTCTTGTTATGTAGTCCAGGCTGGCCTCAAACTTGTAACCTTTCTGCCTCTCCCTCCCAAATGCTGGGATGATTTCAGGTGTGTATCATTACACCTGGGTCAGGAGGTATCGCTTCTTATGTTCTACAACACAGTAGGACAACTATGATTGACAGCAACTAATTGAGTATTTCAAAGTAACTAGTAGAGAGCATTTTGAATGTTCCTCATTCAAAGAGATGACAAATGTCTGAGGTGATAAATACACCAATTGCCCTGATCTGATCGTTGTGTGTCACATATATGCATTGAGATGTCACATTGCACTCCATAGATATGTGAAATTATGTGTCGGTTTAAAATAAAATGGACTAAAAAGTTATAAAAAAGAAATAAGTTGGAAACAGGTTGGGGAAGTAGTTTGAAAAGTATATTTGAGAGCTAGCTCTTCAAACCTACCTGAATAATCATTCATTCTCCATTTGGGTCCTTTCAACAGTCCTGTTTGAGTCAACGGAGAGTTACAGAAGGAACCCCAGGTACTGAAGGAGGCCAGAGGAGCCAGAATGGACTTGTGCAGGGCTCCCTGTCAGTCTGATGCTTTCCCCCTGCGTTTCAACAGCCCCTTTACCAACCGTTTGTTTTTCCTGGACTGTTTTTTTTTTTAAACTCCCAGAAACCAGATGGCTTAATGTAATAGACTTATTTTCTCACTGTTTTGGAAGCTGGAAGTCCAAAGTCAAGGCCAGGAGGCCATGCTCCCTCTGAGCCTATGTTTGGAACACTCCCCAGCTTTCTTGGCTGGGTCTGCATGGCTCCACTCTACCCTCTTATTTCACTGTCTTGTGCCCATCTTTACCCATGTGTCTGTGTCCTCTACTCTTTCTTTTTTCCTTTGGTGGTACCAGAGGTTGAACTCAGGGACTCCTTCTTGCTAGGTGGGTGCTCTACCACTTGATCGATGGCCTCAGTCTATTTTCTTTTAATTTATTTTTCAGATAGAGTCTCTCTCTGTTTTTACCCAGGGCTGGCCTCAGACTGTGATCCTCTTACCTCTGCCTCTCAAGCAGCTGGTATTAGAGACACGAGCCATCAATGCTGTCTCCTCTTCTCATAATGACACCAGTCATTGGATTTAAGACGCATCCCAATCCAGCATAACCTCAGCTAATTACATCTTCAAAAATTCTATTTACAATAACAGCACAGTATTCAGGTAGATATGAGTGCTCAGGGGACACCATTAAACCCAATACACAACTCATTCAGCAATGGAACAAAACTACCTGTCCCCTCCACAACCCTCATGGACTCCTGGGCAGAACAAATGTGTAGATGTTCCTGGGTCTCCTGGGTCTCCTGACGCCTTCCCTCCCCTCCCTCACTGCCCATCTCTCTAGGGAGAGTCGGTCAACACCCTCAGTGCCATCCAGGGCAGATGACTCCTTGGATAGGACACATCTGGAGGATGCAGCCTCACTCCTGGACAACTGTCTTGGCGTGTGTTCCTGCTCTGCCATGACGGTGCTGATGTTAACTCAGCAGGAGAAAAATTTTCAATCAATTAGCCAAAAGTTTTGACAACTTCAAGACAAAATCTTATTATCAGTCCAGAATCTAGTGATGGGCACTTAGGTCTAGTCTCATTTTTCACAGCAGAATGTGTTCTGTAAATGGTTTGGGGGTCCATTTGGGGCTTTCCTGGCTTTGTGTAATTGAACTCCCCGATTGTCCCATAAGGATGATGTCACTATCCTCATTTCATGGCTGAGGTCACAGAGGTCACAGAGGATAACTGTCTTACAGAAGCTTATGGCTAGGAAGCAGTGGAGGCTAGATTCAAACTCAGGATTCATGGTTGCCAATACCTGTGTCCCTATTCTTCCTGCCCGTTTGCCTCCTGTCTCCCAGGCAGAGCTGCAGATGGGTCTATTTATCAGACAGGGAGAGTACCTGATGTGTGGAATTTAGACTAGAACGCAAAGCGGGTGAGCAGTGTTCTGGATGAAATGTGGGCTGGTTCGAGCTGTGGTCAGCATTGATTCTGCGGGTCCCCCCACTCCGCTGAGGGCTGTGTCTCATTAGCGGGTGCCCGCAGCTGGACTCAGTCAAGTCAAAGGACTTGTGGAAGAGCCACCTCTGCAGGCTGACTTTGCCTAGGGCTGGTGGTGTTTCAGCAGCTGGGCAGCCGCTCTGAACCTGGCAAAGGCTTCCTGGAAGCCAGCACTGGGAGACACAGATCACAGAGTCAGTGCCAGACAGGTGAGCCAGCCGGGGGTTGCAAAAACCCTGGGAGCCCACCATGAACTATTGATATGCTTCATTCCATCTCACCACCAACGCAGAGATAATGCTCGGTCTCCATCTGTCAGAGCACAAGGCAGCCAGGAGCAAAGTTGCAAACCCCTCTGAAGTCAGCCGTGGACGAGCACGCCTCACAGTGATCCAGGTGTCCTTCACACGAGGGGACAGAAGCAGCCTTTGTTTCCCTATGAGCAGTCTGATGACTGCCTCTAGCAGCAGTCGTTGGAAGCTAAAGAACAATTCTTGGAAGTGAGGAGAGGTGAAATTTATATTGAGAAAACTCTAACTTAATCTTTTCCCTGTGAATTAAGAAATAAACTGCTATTCTTCTATTTTCTCAGTCATGAGTGTTGCAGTTCGGCAGGTTGACTCCCACGTTTGGCAGGAACGAGGTTTATAAACTTCATTAAGTCCCCTCTCCCTTACTGGCTGCAGGACAACTAGGGAAAGAGCCATCTCTAAACTTGGTGAGTTTTTGGTTAATACAATGCTGCACTTCTGGCTGATACACAGCAAATGTTTGCACCCTGTCTCCATGTGCTGACTCCGGTCTGAATTTTTGGTGTGAATTCTATCTCAACTTCCAGATTTGGGTTAACAGATGTCCCTGCTTAGAAACAGGAAAAGGCAAAGCCTGGGTGATGGCCATGGCCTCTCTGCCTGTGGTCCTGTGAACAGACCATGTCTCTGGTCTCTGCAGATTGGGAGGGTACCTGGAACTGTCCTCTGCAAGGGGCTGTCTAGTTCTTTGTTACTATCAGCCAAGGCCAGTAGATCTGTGTGGTGTCGTTTGCTCTTGCAAAGCATGGATGGTTAAGTGAAGGCACCAGCGGGGCCAGGTTTGTGCCACCCTTGGCCAACTGTGTGCTTAGTTCCTATACTGCAATTAACGGCTCTTATAGTGGCTGGCTCTGGTGACTGGCCATGCCCATTGCACAAACAAGTTTGCCTGGAGCAGAGTGTCATTAGTCCCCTTTGTCAGCTGAGTGGCGCAGGTTATCCGGGGAGAGGCAGGAAGCTTGAGAGAGTCGTTCATTGTCATGAGTGGGCTCCGTTGTTCTGCAGACGCCCAAGTGACAGGGCCTGTACTTAGCAGATCACGTTGTGAAAGGCCGCAATTGGCCTTTGGCTCCTGATGGTGTGATGATTCAGCTGGGCTGTGCTTCTCCAGTGAAACAAGCCCCTCTCATCTCCTTCACACCTCCATGCCAGGACCCCTCCCACCAAATGCATCCCGAGCTGAGCTGGGGATTTTTCATTAGGAACCTTGGAACCAGAAGGAGCTGAGACCATCCTTCCATCATGGGGAAACTGAGGCCAGGAGAGGCGAGGTGGCTGCTAATGCCAGACCAGTAGGGGCCCAGCAACAGCCCCTCAGTGGGTCTTCTGATCCTTCAGAGTTGGCTGGTGTCTTCCTCCACTCAGTGTTAGCTAGAGGGACTTCCAGGACCCTTCTGAGCCTTGGGAACCAGGAAAGAGTGTTCCACTGGGGCCAAGCTTTGCCATCCTGTATTCTCACAATATTCATGTATTCTCACAATCGTTCTGAGCATTGCATAGAAATGAATGAATAAAAATAACCAGCAACCACAGACTGTCACTGAGGTCTAAGTCCGCCCCTGGATCCTTTTCTCATGCCCACATGCTAGCCAGAGGTGGCTCCCATGTGCTACATGGACCAGGAACATTCTGTGAGATATGGAGGTCCTCTAAGCTCTGAAGCACAGCTACTGGGCTACAGGGTCACCTCCCCGGTGGGCTTCTGCAGAAGCCTCTTTCTGGTCTTCCTGCCTCTGTCTTTGTCCCCGAAGACTCTTCTCTAGACAGATGGATCTTTTAAGAGCATATAAG
Source organism: Castor canadensis (assembly GCF_047511655.1). NCBI lineage: Eukaryota > Metazoa > Chordata > Mammalia > Rodentia > Castoridae > Castor > Castor canadensis. The sequence goes on along the minus strand of NC_133388.1, from coordinate 9,699,764 downwards.
GGCCAGGTGCAGTGATACACAGTTGTAATCCCAGCTACCTGGGAGGCACAAATAGGAGGCTCATGATCTGAGGCTGGCCTGGGCAAAATATGCAAGACCCTACCTGAAAAATAAAGCGAAAAAGGCTGGGGTGTGGCTCAAGTGATAGAGCACCTGCCTAGTAGGTACAGGTTTGAGTTCAAACCCTAGTACTGCCTCCAAAAGGCACATCATTTTCATGTTTGAAAATATCACAATTAAACTTACTATTTTGTACAATTAGTATATGCTAAAACCCTCAAATCCAACACTGTCTCCTGTGAAAGAAAAACACATGAACTCCAAACCCTGCATGGCAGTCACCTCCTGCTGTGGCCTCCATATGGCCTACAGGCTCTTTTGCTCCTGTGACTCACACACCTGGCTCTTTGCCCCTGTTCTGCCCCACTGACCTTGCCTCCTTGCATTTGCTGTGCACACAGTTGCACTCCTGCCTCAGGACTGTTGCACTGGCTGTTCTCTCTGCTGAGTGCTCCTTCCTTAGATAGCCACATGGCCCACTCTCTTCCTCCAGCATCTTACACACATATTCTTCTCGGTGTCTAGCGAGAGGCCATAATGCTAGCCATGCTCTCCTCCTGACACTCTTCCCTTAGCAGGTGTAATTTTCTTCAAAGCATTCACAGACACCTGGCATCCCATTGTCTTTTAATTGATTGTTTGCTTTCTGCCTCCTCTGACTAGAACGTAAATTTCATGAGAAGAGGGTTTTTTTCTTTTGTTTTGTTCACTGAAGTAACTTGGGTGCTGTTGGAATAGCACCTAGCATTTAGGAGGTGCTCAGTAAATGCCCATTGAATGGAGGAAAGGTTGTCTCAGTCAGTCCTCCCTGGGGCCCCAGTGCATCCTCACCCCAAGCTCCGGTGAGAGGCAACTGAGGCTTCAGGGAGCTTCAGACCCAGGTGCATCCCACTTGGAAACCTGCAGGCACACCACCGCCACATCTGACTTGAGACCACTGCACCTACAGAATGGATGGGGGAGGTGCCTGTCTACCTTACGGTGGTGGTGTTCTGAGTGTTGTTCAGTGCTGAGTGCTGGGCAGTCAGAGTGGTTGACTTTGCCCTCATTTTCTCTGGCTGACCGGGGTCTACCAGTGATGCAAAAGGGCCTCTATGAGCTCTGGGCCAGCTCTACACTGGGAGGAAGCCTTGCCAGGTTGGTGCAGGAAAAGGCCATCCTCTGCCTGGCCAACTCCTCTCTGGACAGAAGCGAGGAGAGAGATGTGGGGTGTGGCCAGTGGCCGGGGTCAGGATCTGGTCCCAACCAGACAGGCTTTGCTGCTCTAGCCTCCAGTCCCACCTTCCTGTGTTAACAGCAATGATGCAGTCTGTGATCAGAAGATTTCCAAATTCTTTGTGTCCCATGTGGAAGAATCCATGGCAGGACACGTGGGTGTAAATGGTGTTTATTAAAAGTTAGGGGGGGGATTACAAAAGGGAACATAGCGGGGACCAGGTGGAAGCTGGAGGCAGAGAGGTGTGTTTCTCTTTTCCAGGTGCTTTTGAAACTTCTGCTAACCTATGGAAAGGGAAGAACCTGGTGATTCCCAACCAATGATCAGTGAGTGGGGAGGGGCGTGGATGGTGCCAGGGCCAGGTGAGAGCGATCTGAGCTTTCTCTGAGCCAGGGCACGGACAACCAATCTACAAACACATGAACAGCAGGCGCAGAGAAAGAGAGGAATGTTCAGTCTGAAATACAGTATTAAGTTACATATTTTCTATGCATCCTAAACTTTCCCTAAATCTATCCTGCCTCACCTGCAGGGTGACAATTTCCCCAGCAGGTCAGAGGCTCCATCTCCCGGCCCTAAGGAAGCCCTGATCTCAGTGGTATCCACCCCCTCCTGGAACAAGAATCCTTAAGCTAATTCATAGGGTAGAAATGGAGCAGCAGGAGAGGACGTGCGGGGGAGACAAGGGGAGGCTCTCGTAGCACATTAACTAGTGAATGGGTGATGATTTGTGTGTTTCTGTCTTGTCTACCAGGCCTGGATCAGCGTCCTCAGTGTTGGAAGGAAAGCCAGACTTATATGGGCATCGCAATGACTGAATAATGAATGGATGGCGAGCACATAGAAGACGGCAAACAGATGACAGCTCAGGCCAGCATTGAAATCACTGGGCAGCGACCCCAGAGGACCGGGTCTGCTTCTGCATGAGTTCTGTCTACCAGGCTGATGCCTTGAAGTCAGATGGGTCCTGGTCGCAGGAGGCCACCCCTCCACTCTTGGAGGCCCCATGGCTCCCTGGTTGCTCCCTGGGGAAGTGGGAATTATGGAAATTCAAATCCCCCAGGGTGGTGCTCGGGCAGTCCCAGGCAGTGCTGGTAAATGCTTTCTTCCAGTGTGGGCCCCGAGAATGTGCTGTTTCCTCAATACGGTGTCTGCAGAACATGAGTCACCGAGTCACCGTGAAACAGAAAACGAGCCACGAGTCCTGTGGGGGAAGGGAGCTCCCGGCATCGGGGTATGCTGGGCGACCCTGATCTCATCAGCCCCTAACGAGACTGTGCTGTTCAGGGCTTGGGTTCTGAAGGTGGACGCTTTGGGCTAAGTGTGGGCCCTGCCCATTCTGGTGGGGCTGGGCCACCTGTGTCTCTGCTTCCTCTCTGTCCTGTATCAGAAGCCCAGCAGAGAGGACACTGGCATGGAGGAACTGGGCTCCCGCCCCTCTGTCAAATGGAGGGATGATGGTTATATTATGGCGTATGGGGTGTTCCAGATGTTCCTCGGTTCTTGGGTACCATGTTTAAAATTAGGATGCTGCCCAGGTGCCGTGAGAGAACCGAGAAGAGTAGGAAGGTAGTAAAAAGTGGTTTATTAGCAAAGCAAAAGCGCACCTCAAGGGGTGAGGTGGGCAGGTCATGAAGAACCGCCTGTGTGAGCTGTCAGGGTTTGGGGTGGGGTTCCTGAATGGTGCAAAATCAGGACCCTCCTCCTGTTGTCCCACCCCAAATGGTTTGGAGACTGTGCAGTGGCTGCTTGGGCGTGGGAGGGCACAGGCATGTGCATTTAATCCTCTTTGCCCTTCTAGGTCTAACCTTGTCATGTGGCATGGGCTCCATAATGATATGGGGACATTATCTTAATCCTTGGCCCTGATGTCAGTTATGATGTCATTCATTGGTCCAGGTGTGGGTCATCAGAGGTTTTATGATTCCAGTTCTTCAAAGGGAAGTGGACTCCTGTAGCCTGGGGTACTTTTTTGTCCCTGTTTCTGTCTACCTAGCTACCTACCTGACATTTATTCTCACAGGTTGCTTAGAGAACTCAGTGAGGTACTTAACAGAAATAGCTTGCCCAGGACTTACCAAATGCTGGATGCTACCCAAACTGCTTCACTGTCTCCATTTTGCAGATGAGAAACTGAGGCAGGAGGCCTCAGGGCTGGGGATATAGGGCTGCTGAACTGCATGGCTAGCTTCTGGTCACGCCTCTTTAGTGGGCCATGCCCTTGTAACTATCTACACCCCTGTAACAGGCCATTTAAAGGAACACACCCTTTAATGAGCCATGCCCTTTTTAATGGGCCACACTAGATGGTGTGGGAATCCACAGCCCCTATATCCAGAGAGCCTTGGTAAGGATATGCTTCTTTCCCCTGTGGGTCGCCTCCATGTCCTCTGCCTCTTCAGGAGTGGTGGGCTCTGGCCTGGCTTGCCAGTCAGAGACTGCAACTCCAACAGGGCCTGGGCCCCACAGTATTTCAGGGGACTGCAAAGCTGTCTTAATTATAATTGTTTTAGAATCAAAAAGGGGGAAAGGAGTATACTAATAATGAATATGTAATGATGAATCCACACTAGATTATCTTTGTCTTTATACCAGTGCAGTTGGGAAATAAAATTTTAAATTTTTTTAATGGAGGAAGGGGCCCACAAAGGCGAAAGTGCCTTGAGGAAAAGTCACAACGTGGTCCCAGTTGCAGTGACTTCTATCATCTGTGAGGTACAGAAGACCCTTGGGCAAGCACAGGGCCACTGGGACCACCCTGTCCCTTCTCCAGCTCTCAGCCATCACTTCTTGACTCCCCTTATGTCTGGTCAGGTCCAGTTCTCTCATTAGGTCCACAGGTCACCTCCATGGCAGATCCTGTGCCACACTACAGTGTGCTCCAAGGCTCCTGTGACTCCTCCATTCATCACTTCATAGCATGGACACCGTCTGATTAAGGGTTGGCTGCTCCCATAGGTCTCTGGGGTTTGAGATGCATCCCTGTGTCCTGGTGGTTGAGCCTCTAGTCCAGGCCAGACCAAGAACAGGGTTGAGGCATCTGTGGGGAGGAGTGAGGGTATCAAGAAACCAGGGAGCATTGAGACAGAAGTAGGCCATGTGCCAGGCTCAGGGCAGGATGGAGGCCCAGGGTTTGAAGACTGAGGGGAGATGGCAGCTCAAGGGGACATGAGGCCAGTGTTGGAGGGTCCAGAGAAGAAGAGAGAGGTCTGGGAAGTAAGGCTGAGCTTTATAACAGCTCACACTATTGAAGCTTAATATTCCAGGCTCCGGGCAGGGGCTGCAAGGATAGAGCTGGGTCCCCACCCCAGCCAACTGAAGGGACCCTGAAGAGACAGGCAAATAAGCAGCTACCTCCTGTCCAGCACAGTGATGGGCAGGGCCTGGGTTTGGGCAAGCCCAGTGAAGGAGCAAGGCGAGGGTCTGCTGTGACCTGAATGGTCCAGGCACAGGGGTCAGCATTTGTAGAAGCTGGGGAGTTTCCTCAAGGATTTGCCTGTAGAGGAAAGAGTAGGAACTACTCTGGAGTTAGTAGGTATAAGTAAGAACTTCCTCAACGAAACCCCAGCAGCACAATTAAGAGATAGCATAGATAAATGGAACCTCATAAAACTAAAAAGCTTCTGTTCATCAAAAGAAATGGTCTCTAAACTGAAGAGAACACCCACAGAGTGGGAGAAAATATTTGCCAGATACACATCAGACAAAGGACTGATAACCAGAATATATAGGGAACTTAAAAAACTAAATTCTCCCAAAACTAATGAACCAATAAAGAAATGGGCAAGCGAACTAAACAGAACTTTCTCAAAAGAAGAAATTCAAATGGCCAAAAAACACATGAAAAAATGCTCACCATCTCTAGCAATAAAGGAAATGCAAATTAAAACCACACTAAGATTCCACCTCACCCCTGTTAGAATAGCCATCATTAGCAACACCACTAACAACAGGTGTTGGTGAGGATGGGGGGAAAAAGGAACCCTCTTACACTGCTGGTGGGAATGTAAACTAGTACAACCACTCTGGAAAAAATTTGGAGGCTACTTAAAAAGCTAGACATTGATCTACCATTTGATCCAGCAATACCACTCTTGGGGCTATACCCAAAAGACTGTGACATAGGTTACTCCAGAGGCACCTGCACACCCATGTTTATTGCGGCACTATTCACAATAGCCAAGTTATGGAAACAGCCAAGATGCCCCACCACTGACAAATGGATCAAGAAAATGTGGTATTTATACACAATGGAATTTTATGCAGCCATGAAGAAGAACGAAATGTTATCATTCGCTGGTAAATGGATGGAATTGGAGAACATCATTCTGAGTGAGGTTAGCCTGGCCCAAAAGACCAAAAATCATATGTTCTCTCTCATATGTGGACATTAGATCAAGGGCAAACAGAACAATGGGATTGAACTTTGATCACAAGATAAAAGCGAGAGCACACAAGGGAGGGGTGAGGATAGGTAAGACACCTAAAAAACTAGATAGCATTTGTTGTCCTTAACACAGAGAAACTAAAGCAGATACCTTAAAAGCAACTGGGGCCAATAGGAGAAGGGGACCAGGAACTAGAGAAAAGGTTAGATCAAAAAGAATTAACCTAGAAGGTAACACACATGCACAGGAAATCAATGTGAGTCAATGCCCTGTATAGCTATCCTTATTTCAACCAGCAAAAACCCTTGTTCCTTCCTATTATTGCTTATACTCTCTCTTCAACAAAATTAGATATAAGGGCAAAATAGTTTCTGCTGGGTATTGAGGGGGTGGGGGGGAGAGGTAGGGGGCAGTGTGGGTGGTAAGGGAGGGGGTGGGGGCAGGGGGGAGAAATGACCCAAGCGTTGTATGCACATATGAATAATAAAACAATAAAAATAAAATAAAATAAAGGACAAAAAAAAAGGATTTGCCTGTAGAAATTGGAGGTTGGCAGAGCACGAGTGTCCCCTGCAAACACGGTTCCAGGAACAAAAAAGTCTTTAGTCAGAACATGTACCCATATCCTCTTTCACTAAAAAAGAGAACACTGGCCATTCTTATTCTCACATACTCACTGGTACCTAGGGCAGATTATGGGGGACACAGAGGTAGCTGAGACCCAGGCCCTGCCTTGTTAGTCTAGTTGGAGAAAGACAGAGGCAGAGAAGTTGCCAGAGATTCTCACAAGACCTGAGGAGGCAGAAGGGACACTGAGGCCAGCCTGGAGCAATGGGCAGGGGACCCTGGGGGACAGACCGTGGGAGAGGTGAGAAGATGGTATTATGGGCTGGATTAGAGAGGGTGTGACAGGATGCTAGGAGTGACCTGGGAAGATGGTTGAATGGGGAGTGGGTGGTGGCTTTGTTGGGATTTGATGATGAGCTTTGTCTTAGACTCTGAACTTTTTTTTTTAAAGAAAATTTAAATTTGTTTTTATTGGTGCATATTAATTGTACAAACTAATGGCTTTCATTGTGATGTCTTTGTAGATGCACATGACGTGCTTTGATAATATTCAAGCATTACCCTCTATGTTCCCCCTCCACTGTCTCCTTGGTCCCCTTCCTCTTCCCAAATAGTTTACCTTCTAAACTTTCGTGTCTTTTTTAAAAATCTAGATTCCACACATGAGAGAAAACAGTGATACTTGTCTGAGTCTGGCTTATTTTGCTTAACATGATGTTCTCCCATTTGATCTGTTTTTCTGCAGATGACATGCTTTCATTTCTCTTCATGGCAGAATAATAATATACGTACTACATTTTCTTTATTCATCTGTTGATGGGCACTCAGGCTGATTTCATGCCTTGGCTATTGTGAATAGTGCTGTGATAAACACCGATGTGCAGGTGTCACTATTTTGTGCTGATGGATTTCTTTGAATATACACCCAGGAGTGGTATAACTGGATCATATGGGAGTTCTGCTTTTAGATTTAAAAGCAGAATTTTAAATTATACTGATTTCCATAGTGGCTGCACTATTTGCTTTCTCACCAAGTGTGTAAGGGTTTCTCTTCCCCTCTGCATCCTCACCATCATTTCTTTACTTTCTTGATGGCTGCCATTCTGACTGGGGTGAGATGGAATCTCAGTGTAGTTTTAATTTGCATTTCCCTGATGGCAAAGGATATTGAACATTTCTTCATGTATTTATTAACCATTTGTACTTCTTTTGAGTACATTTGTCAATTATTTACAATTATTTACTGGACTATTTGTTGTTTAATTTTTTTTTTTGAGTTTAAAAAAATATATCCTGGACGAACAAGTGGCACAGATTTTCTCCCATCTGGTAGGCTGTCTCTTCATCTGGTAATTGTTTCCTTTGCTGTGCAGAAGCTTTTCAATCTGATGTATTCCTGTCAGTCGATTCCTGCTCGTATTTCTTGAGCTATTGCAGTCCTACTCAGAAAACTGTTGCTTATACCTAGATCTTGCAGGATTTTCCCATAGGAGTTTCAAAATTTCAGGTTTTATATTAAAGTCCTTGATCAATTTGAATTGATTGTTTAACAGGGTGAGGGATATAGGGATCTCGTTTCAGTCTTCCACATGTGGATATCCAGTTTTCCCAACACCATTTGTTGAACAGGTGGTCTTTTCTTCAACATACATTTGTGACAACTTGGTTGAAAATCAGAGGTTTAAAGCAGTGTGGATCCTCCATTCTACACCCTTGGTGTGTGTGTTGTGTGCCATTGCCATGCTGTTTTTGTTATATGATTCTGCAACATAATTTGTGGCAGGTGTTGTGCTGCCTCCAGCATCACTCTTTTGTTCACAAATATGTTGGCTCTTCAGGATCTTCTGTGCATCCATTAGAATTTCGGGATTTTTGTTTTGCTAGTTCTGTGAAGAATGTCATTGGAATTTGCTGGGTATTGCATTGCTTTCAGTAATATGCCCATTTTAACAATATTAATTCTGCCATTCCATGAACATGGGAAGTCTTTCCATCTTCTATTGTCTTCTTCAACTTTTTTCTTCAGTGTTTTAGAGTTTTCATTGTAGAGGTGTTTTGCCTCTTTGGTTAGGTTTATTCCTAGGTATTTTATTATTGGAGACTATTGTCAATGGGGTTGTTTTCCTGATTTCGTTCTCAGCATGTTTGTTATTCATGTATAGAAAAGCTACTGGTTTGGTGTGTTGATTTTGTACTCTGCTACTTAGCTGAAAGTGTTTATCAGATCAGAGTTTTCTGTTGTTCTTTAGGGCCTACTTAGAACAGAATCATATTATCTGCAAATAGGGATATTTTGACTCCTTTCCTTCCTATTTATATTCTTTTATTTATCTATCTTGCCTTATTGCTCTAAGAATTCAAGGACTATATTAAATAAGAGTGGAGAGAGTGGATATCTTTGTATCATTTCTGATTTTAGAAGAAATGCTTTCAGTTTTTCCTCATTCAGTATAATGTTGGCTGTAGATTTGTTTCTTCAATGATTGTTCAAGAGTGAGTTGTTCAGTATCCATGTGCCTGAATATATTTTAGCTTCTTTTACTGTTTACTTGTAGTTTTATTCAATTGTGGTCTGATAAAATAAAGGAGGTTATTTCAGTTTTCTTGTCTTTGTTAAGACTTGCTTTATGTACTAAAATATGATCTATTTTGGAAAAAGTTCTATGGCTGCAGAGAAGAATGTGCATTCTGCAGCTGGTGGGTGGGATATTCTTTAGATGTCTGTTCAGTCCATTTGATCAATAGTATTGTTTAATTCTGAAGTTTCTTTACTTTTTTTTTAATGTGTGGATGACCTGTCTATTAGCAAAAGTGGGGAACTGAAGTCATCCACTACTATTGTGTTGGGCTCTATCTGGGCTTTTACGTCCTGTAGAGCTTGCGTTATGAAATCGGATGCACTGACATTTGGTGAGGATTCATTTACATTTGTATATCCTTTCAGTGGCTTCTTCTCTTTATCAATATAAAGTGACCTTCTTTGTCTTTTCTAACTAATTTTGGTTTGAAGTATGCTTTAGTAGATACGAGTGTAGTTACTCCAGCTTGCTTTGGGGTTCCATTTGCATGAAATGTCTTTTTCATCCTTTCACTTTAAACCTGTGTTTGTCTTTGCATTTTTTGTTGGCAACAAACAGTTGTGTCTTGTTTTTTAATTCAATCTGCCAGTCTGTCTTTTGATTAGTGAATTGAGATCATTGACATTCAGAGTTATTATTGAAAGCTGTATAGTTATTCCTGTCTTTTTGTCATTTTTGTAGTATTTGATTCCTTCCTAACTGTCATTTGTTTATCTATTGTCTAGTAAGATTTATTCTTTCCTATATTTTCATGGTTGTGTTTATCTTCCTCTTCCATGTTTAGGATTCCATTAAGCATCTTCTAAAATGTTGGTTTAGTTGCTGTGTTACTTTAGTTTTCGTTTATCATGGAAGGTTTCTATATCTTCTTCAGTTATGAAGGATAGCTTTGCTGTGTACAATAATCTAGGCTGGTAGTTATTTTCCTTCAGGGCTTGAAATATACCACTCCATACTCTCCTTGCTTTTAGGCTTTCATTTTCTAAAGTCTGCTTTTATTTCTGATCAGTTTTTGTATGTGACTTGACAATTCTCTCTTGTTAGCTTTCAATATTCTTTCCTAATTCTGCATATTTAATGTTTTAACTGTAATATACCTTGAGAAGTTCATTTCTGATCTGGTCTGTTTGGTATCCTAAAAGCCTTATGTACCTGAATGAATGCTTTTTTCAATATTTGGATTTTTTTTTTTTGCTCTTAGTTTATTAAGTATTTTCTGTGCTTTTTGTTTACACTTCTTCTCTTTCTTCTATAATAGTGATTCATAGGTTTTATCTTTTAATGGTGTCTCAGAGGACTTGCATGTTCTATTCATGCTTTCGTTTCCCTTTGTTTTTATCTGAATGTTCTTATTCATTTACCCTGTCTTCAAGCCCATATATTTTGTCTTCAACTTGATCCAATCCATTGGCAAAGTTTTCTACTAAGTTTTTATTTGATTTATGGAGTTTTTTATTTCCATAAATTCAATTTGATGTTTTCAACATCTCTATAACTTAACTGAATTTCTCTTTCATACCTGAATTATCATCCTTGTTTCATTCAGCCATTTATTGCTTTCCTGTTTGAATTCATTCAGGTATTTATATATGTCCTCTTTAATTTCACTGATAATTTTTTTTTTGGCACTGGAGTTTGAACTCAGAGCCTCATGCTTGCTAGGCAGGCACTCTTACTGCTGAGTCACTCTGCCAGTCCTTTCTTTTGTGATTTTTTTCAAGGTAGGGTCTTGTGAACTATTTGCCTGGGGCTGGCTTTGAATCTTGATCCTCCTAATCTCTGCCTCCTGAACAGCTAGGACTACAGGCATGAGCCACCGGTGCCTGGCTATTGATCACTCTTATAATCATTCTTTTGAGGTCTTTGGGATTTCCATCACTTTACTCTCACTAGAGTCCATTCTCGAGGAGTTGCTCTCTTTTGGGGGGAGTCATGCTGCCTTTTTAAAAATACAGTTTTCTGTTTCTGCACTGAGATTTGTATATCTGAGGCCAGGTCCTTGATTGGGAGTTTTAATCACCTGTAGTCTTTCAGTTGAAGTAGTCTAAATGTTCAGGCAGGACTGTACAGTGGTAGGGTTGATGTGCAGTTTCTCACTACTGACTGGGTGCATAGCTCAGTAGCCTAACATTCACCCTCATGCTTAGTGCATCTGGCCTGATCCCCAGAAAGTTACCTGGGGTATTTTGTAGTTCCTAGTGACAGGCTGGTGTTATATGAGGGTTGGAAACAGGGTTGGTTAATTGTCCACTTCTGTGCCACCTTCACCTTAGATGCTTCTCTTCTTTGTGTCCTGGGAGCTGCTGCTGGGTGCCTGGAGTTTTAAAACCTGTGTGCTGCACAGTTTCGCATTTGCTCCATAGCAACCCCCTCCAGTTTGCTCTTCCAGGGGCAGCAAGCATCTAACTTGAAGAGAGTCCACTGAATACATTGAATAGCGGGGGGAGCAAACAGAGGACCGAGTTCTGGACAACATAGGGGTTCAGGTGCTCCGCTTGCTGGTCTCAGTGCTTTTGGTTCCTCATCCTGTGGGGAACTTGCATGGTTCTCAGGACCTGTGCTCAGTCCTGCTTGGCAGCAAACACCTGCAGCTAGCGGGCAGCTCCCAGAGGCCAATCACTCTGCCAGGCCCAGGCTTTGTTCACTGTTCCTGCAACAATTCTTAGGTTATGGAACTTGCTCCTTACCAGGGGAAAGGTGGGGCTGCCAACCACCCTGAGCTTCCACTGCTTAAACTTCTCAGTGGCCCCATGTCAGATCTTCTCCATCTCAAAGACCACCTCTCCTGCCGTCTCCTGCTCAGACACTGTTTAGGGGTGTCCAAGCTCCCCAAGTTATGATTGTTTCTTGTTTTAAGTCCCCAGAGTATCTCATACTCAAACAATAGGCTCCCTCTCAAGAAGCGATAGCTCTCCAAGATAAGGGAAACAAAAAATGTCTTTCTTATCTGCTACTAGCCTGTCACCCAGAAGTCACTATCACACCAAGTCCCAGTACTGGGACTTCCCCCCAAGTTTAAGGCTTGGAGGGAAGTGTGTGCTTGTCCAACAGCTATGTCTGCCAGTCATCTCCAATGCTGCCTAGTTTACCTTGTGGTGGAAGCTTTGGCTTCCCCTCCCCCATGGGAACTGTCCTAATTTACTCTGTTGCCTTTCTGTTTCTCCATCATTTCCAGTTGTTCTGTCCCTCTTTCATGATACTGATGCCCTTCCTCTCTTTCTGGCCTCAGAACATAGTCACTGTTTTGTTACCATGATTCTTTTTGTTCACACAGACAAGTGGAGACAGCCTCTACTCCACCATTTGTCCCACATTCCCAATATAACTTTTTAAAAAGGAAAAGAAAGACCCTGACTGTAGCTGCCCTCTAACAATGATGAAGCTCCATTTTCTGCAATTGAGCATCTAGTTACCTCCATCAGTTACTAAATTCTCTCTATTCATGGTCCATATTGTTCCTTTGCTTTCCATAATCCTGAAAAAAGTAGATGCAATTCACAGGTACAATGTCACTGGAAAGAGCTATCATATCTTCTTGATGGATTGTTCCCAATATTAATATGTAGTAACCTTCTTTATCTCTTCTGATTAATTTTGGCTTTAAGTCTTCTTTCTCAGATATGAATTTAGCTTACTTCTGCTTGCTTTCAGATTCTGTTTCCTTGGCATATCATTTTCCATCCTTTCCCTTTTAGTCTATGTGTCGTTTCCAGTGAGGTGAATTTCTTGTAAAAATGAACAGTGGATCTTGCCTTCTAATCCACTCAACCAGTCACTGTATCTTAATTGGAAAGTTAAGACTATTTGTATTTAGGATTATTATTGAAAGGCATGTACTAATTTCTCCCTTATTCATCTTAAAGACGCTGGCTTACTGAGTTAATAATGTTTGATTCTTTCCTAATTCTCATATGTTTGTGTATTCCTCTAGTGAGCTTTATTCTTTCCCTAGCTCTTATTATTGCATATATCTTTCTTCCTCTTCTCTTAAGCATCCTTCTGCATTATTGGCTCAGTGGTCATGACTTGCTTCATTTATGCTTATCATGGAAGGTTTCTATTTCTCCTTCAATTTTAAAAGTAACTGATCAATGTAGTAATGTTGATTATCAGTACATATTAATCCATGCTGTCCTGCACTTTAGGGTTTCTGCTGAGAAGTCTGCTGTTATTCTGATAGGTTTGACATTGTAAGTAACTTGTTGCTTCTCTCTTGCAGCTTTAATATTCTTTCTGTACTCTTAACATTTTAACTATAGTATGAAGTGCAAAGATTCTTTTCTGATTGTGTTTAAATACCTCCTTACATAGATGTCCATTTCTTTCCCTAGATTTTAGAAATCTATGCCTGAACTTTCATTAAATGGTTTTCTATGCCTTTAGTCTGTATCTTGGCTCCCTCTTCTATACTACAGATTCATAGGTTTCATCTCTTAATCATGTCCTAGGAGTCTTGAAAGATAGCTTACATTTTATATGTAATGATCCCTTAATCTTATCTTTAATCTCTGATATTCTTTCTTTTGCCTGGTCTATACTTGTGATATTCCTGCCTCTGTCTGTAGAATGTTGGAATTACATCTGTGTGCCACCATGCCCAGTTCCATTGAGTTTTTAAATTTGATTTATTGAGACCTCCATTTCCAAGATTTCCATTTTTCCTGAGAATCTTTCTCTTCTGAATTTCCCATCCAATTCTCGAATTGATCTTACTTCACTTATTTGTTTATTTGAGGCCTTTTTGAGGCTATTGATCATTTTCGGCAGTACAAGGGTTTGAACTCAGGGCCACATGCTTGCTAGGCAGGTGCTCTACCATTTGAATCACACTGTCAGGCTCATTGATCATTTTTTAAACTAGACGTTTGAACTTTTCAACAATCATTTCAAGTGGATTTGCTTATTGAGCATTATGAACTTTTGGAGGATTCATGAACTGCTTTTTTCATATTTCTTCTCTTTTCCTTCCTCCTTCCCTTCTTCCTTTCCTTTTTTCCTTCCTTCCTTCCTTCCAGAGATCAAACCCAGGGCCTTATGTGTGCTAACACTCTGCCACTCCAGTGCTTGGTTCTTGAGACAAGCTCTCACTGTGTAGCCCAGGCTGACGTCTTGGAACTCATGATCTTCCTGCTTCTACCTTCTGGGTACTGGGATTACAAGTGTGCAAGACCATACTGGTCACCGATTTCTTGGACTTATATGTTGCAATTTGCATATCTGTTGGGATGGATACCTTTTCCAATTTTATATAAGGGTCTTATAGTGAGTTCTCTTGAGGACTCAATCCACAATACCACTCAGAGAGGAAAAAACAAATAACTCTTAAAAAGCAGATATGGAAATGCAATAAAAACCAACTAAGGACAAGAGCTATACCACCAATAGCCATTGAAAAGAAAGGGGAAAATATGTGGAATAGCCTATGGGCTAAAAATCACTAAAGATAGAAATTGTAATAAGAAAAGAATGAAATTAGGGGGACACGAAAGGGAAGGAAGAAATAAGAAACAAGATTCAAGATTAAAGCAAAGCAAAGAAACCAAAAAAGCAGGGGAAGAATGTAAGAAAAAGAAAAGAGCAAGAGATAAAAAAATTCAATTGCAAAATAAATGTAAAAATAAATAAAATTAGATAAAAAATAAGAAGAGGAATAAAAATAAAAGCATAAAAGATTTTTTAAACACTTTGTGATTGTTAGTAGTTTTCAGGTCCCCATAGGAGCTCAGTTTCAAACAACAGATCCCATCTCAAGATGGTGCCTGACTATGGTACTCAGAGATATGAAGAACCACACAGTGGACTTCTCATCCATCACTCACTTGCCATGCAGGAAGAGTGACTGTTACACCAAATTCCCCCATTGGATTTAATGTTTGAGAGAACTGTGGGTTCTTCTGTAGCTGGGGCTGCCAGTCACCAGAGCTGCCTGGCTTTCCTTGAGGTTGTGACTTTGGATTCCCCTCTCCCCAGGAACTGGAGTTGGAGTTGCAGAATATTTCCTACTTTTCTTTGCATGACTTTTCTGCTTCTCCATCTTTTGAAACTGTCCCATCATGTCTTTCTTGCTTCCAATACTCTTTCCTTAGAACACCATCTCTCCTTTGTTACCCTGACTCTTCCCATTCATGGAGGAAACTTCTGATCAGTCATCTTACACCAGAAGACTGATTTTGAGCTTCTAAATGAAGGAAATCACTTCCTGATGAGGCAGAAGATGTGACTGGAGCAGTAGAACAAGACAAGGGCCTTTGTTCATGTGTGCAAGGGAAAATGTCAGAACCCTATTCTGAGTATAGGTTTCCCCAGAAGCAGACACCACAAGGATGTGAATCTGAGTCCTTTATTTGGGAGACAGTGAGTGAGGAACCATGACATAAATGCATGGAGGATGCACAGGGAGCTTTAGTAAGGAAGCATGAAAGTAGTCCTGGGGTCCTGGAGCTTCATCTCACATGGGAGCCCAGTGGTACAGTGTGGGACACAAAGCAGAAGAGTGGGAGAGCAAGGGAGCTGCAAGGGAAGTGGGGTATTTATTCTCCAGTTCTGATCAGTCATTGACTGATGGCTGACCTAGGAGAAGGAATGTCCACTTTCTGGCATTTTGTTGTCCCCATACTGTGGCTGGGTAGGATACTGGCCAGAGGAGATACAAGTGAAGGGTCTTAGGAGTGTACAGTGAAATATGGAAAGATGTCCTATGTTCATGGGTTGGAAGAGCTAATATTATTAAAACATTGATACTATCCAAAGTGATTTATAGATTCACTGCAATTCCTAACAAAATACCAACAACATTCTTCCCAGGAAAAAAGCTCCTAAATTTTTTATGGAAACACACACATACACACACACAAACACACACACACACACACACACACACACACACACACACACACACACAGAGCCAAAGCAGTCTTAAACAAAAAGAGCAAAGCTGGAGGCATTACAATATCTGACTTCAAAACATACTATCAAGCTGCAGTAACTAAAAGCAGCATCGTATTGGGTAAAACAGACACAGTTGTATCAGCACATTTGGAAACTGTGAAGGCCAAGGGAGTAAGAGGAGCATCAACTGAATTGGTTGCACCCCAACTTGAGGGCTAAGAACCTCTGCCTCCTGGCAAAGCCTGGGAAACCAATGAGACCCTGCTTTCTCTGAGCAATGTAGGTGAGTTGAATGGCCACCAGGACAATGTGGCAGATATGCCCAAGGAGAACATGGACAATCCCAGTGAACTTCCTGTGTGCCCAGAGGGCTACAGAAATAGTAGGAAGGGTGAGGATATGGGTGAGAGAGGAAAAAGCCCAGAGAAACTATGGTGTCAGGACATCTGTGTGACCTGAATGGGCTTAAAAACCCATTCAGAAACTAAAGAGGTTGTGACTGATTTTAGGGTACCAGTGTGGGTTAAATAGTGTTCCCCATTCTTGTCCACCTAGAACCTGAGATTGAGCTGTCATTTGGAAATAAGGCATTTTCAGTTGTAATCAAGTTAATATGAAGTCATTCTTGAATAGGTTGGACCCAATTAAACAGAGAAGAGGGAGTGAGATCATCAAGATGGCTGATCAGAGGAGCCTGGCATGCTTTCCTCTACAACAAAAGACCAAAACAGAGAAATATAGGGTGCAAGTATTCTACATACATATTTATATGAAGACAGCATAATGAAACCCATAAAACACTGTTAAAAAGAGAGGAGGGAGGGGGAAATAATATAATGGATGGGGTGAATTTGTTCAGTGTACCCTGTTCATATATGGAATTATCATAATGGACCCCCTCATATTATTAATGTATGCTAATTCAAAAGTATAATAAACTATTTTTGTAGTGAAAGTAATAATAAAGTTTATTAGGAAAAGAATACACTTTCTTTTTTATGGCACTGGGATTTGAACTCAGGTCTTTGCAGGTGGTCTTGTCCACCCACTCACAGCACTGAGAAACAGCTGTGGAGACTTCTCTAATTTACTTGTCCACTCAGGCTTCAAGGAAGCCCTGCCATCCTCTTGCAGCTCAAAGAAGCAGTTGAGCCCAAATTCAGAAAATCAGCCTGCTGAGGCACTGAGCAGCAGATAGGAGGACTCACACACCCACCTTTGACCCTAGGGAGCAGCTAAGCATCCAACTGTGAGCAAGGTGACCCTAGGACAACTCACAAAGTCACCTGGATAGCTCTTGGATACTTACATGCTCCCTGTCTTGGCCCCCTAGTGTTCCCATGTGGCTCTCAAACATAACAGGCACCACTCCTTGCTACTGGGCATGCTGTACCACACCCACTTTGGTCCAATGAGGTGGCCCCTTCCCCCACAATCCACAGAAACTGATGGTACCCCAAACCAGGAATCTGGTGTGTCTCATCCAGAACTTCCAACAAGCCATCCAGCTTAAGAGAGCTGCATCCCAACTAGTGGTGCAGTTCTACAACTCCTGCATCTTGGGCCACTGAGACACCTGAAGATGTTGCTTACAGCTAAAGAAGCTACACAGACACTGTTCTGCTGAAGCATCAGAACTAAAGCTGGTGCAGCCTATGGAACCAGCACCTTAGGATGCACAGCCAGGAGAAAGGCTTTTAGTATGGAAGCCACCACATAAAACTGATAGAAGCAATTGGCCCATCAGATGCACAAATATTAATGTAGACTCAGAAGCAGCATGACAAAACAAAGTAATATAATGCTTCCAAAGGAAAGTAATAACTCTCTAGCAACAGGCCTTGAATGAAAAGATACCAATGAATTGACTGACAAGGATTTCAAAAGGATGGTTTAGGATACTTAATGAGATACAAGAGATATAAACAGATGACTCTATTAAATTAAGAAGACAATTCATAATATGAATGAGAAACTCATATTTTTTCTGAAAAGAGATAGGTATAAAAATTAACCAATCTGAAATCTTGGAGTTAAAGAACTCAATTTAATTGAAATAAGAATACAGAAGAATAGATCATGCTGAAGAAAGAACTTCTCAGTTTGAAGAAAAGCCTCTTGAAGAAAATCAGATTTTTTTGTGTGATACTGGGGTTTGAACTTCAATGCCTCATAATTGCCAGGCAGGTGCTCTACCACTTGAACCACTCCACCAGCCCTTCTTTGTGTTGGGTACTTTCAAGATAGGGCCTCTAAACTATTTGCCCAAGGCTGGCTTTGAACTGTGATCCTCCTAATCTTTGCCTCCTTAGTAGCTAGGAATATAGATATGAGTCACCAGTACCCAGCCAGTCAGAATTTTTAAAGAGAAAAAATTAAAAAGAATGAAGGAAACCTTTACAATTTATGAGACACAATTAGATGAGGTAAACGCCTCATGCTATTGCTTTTCCACAATAAGAGAAGGGAAAAGGCATAGAAAATCTATTCATTGCTGAATACTTTCCAAATCATGAGAAAGATATGGACATTCAGGTACAGGAGGTTCAAGAGACCTCTACTAGATTCAATCGAACTGTCACAAGTACAAGACAAAGAATTCTAAAAACAAGCAAAAGTGTCAAGTCTCATAAAAGGGAATCTTCACCTAACTAAACAGATTTCTCTGCAAAAATCTGACAATCCAGGAGAAAATAGGATGATATAGTCAAAATTCTGAAAGAAAGAAAACTTCCAACCAAGAATACCATACCCAGCAAAACTCTCCTTCAGAAATTAAGGAGAAATAAAAACTTTCCAAGACAAATGAAAACTGAGAGAATTCATCACCACTAGACTGGCTCTACAAGAACTACTTAATGGAATCTTACTGTGTGAGTCAGATTTCCTTCACTGTGACAAAATACTTGAGATAAACAACTTAAAAAGAAGAAAGATTTAGACTCATGGTTTCAAAGGTTTCAGTCTGTGGTCACTTGGCTCTGTCACTTTGGGTCTGCAGTAAGGCAGAAATCATGATGAGGAGCATATTTTGGAGTAAAGCTGCTCACCTCATGATGGCTAGGAAGGAGGAGGGATGGAGAAGGAGGAAGGGAGGGAGGGAGGAGGAGGAGGAGGAGAGAGAGGGAGAGAGAGAGAGAGAGAGAGAAAGAAAATCCCAACATGCTTTTGCTTTTCAAGGGCATGCCCTCCATAACCTCCTTCTTCCAACTAGAACCAACCTCCTAAAGTTTTCACCACTTCCCAATAGCATCATCATCTGCAGATCATGAGATTTTATGAGATATTTAAGACCCAAATCATAACACCTACACTAGAAGTGAAGGGGTGATAACTAGTATTATGAAAGTATTAAACTCAATAGTAGAGCAGATACACAAAAGAAAGAGAAAAGAATCTAACTCTATTAATACAGAAAACCACCAAACCATAAAGATGAACAATAAATGAGAAAGAAACAAGAACATACAACACAACCAGAAAAAAATGACAGAATGACAGGAGTATGTCTTTACATATCAATAATAACTTTGAATGTAAATGGATTGTTTCCCAGTTAAAAGTTATACATTGGCTGAATGGGTTGAAATAGATCTAATGATATGCTGCCTACAATAAATTTACTTCACCAGTAAAGACACACATAGACTGAAAGTGAAGGGATAGAAGAAGATACACCATGCAAATTGAAATGAAAAAAATGAAAAAAAATTTTATCAGATAAAATGGACTTTGAATCAAAAACTATAAAAAGAGGAGAGGTTTGGAAACACAAGAGACCATGAATAGCCAAGGCAATACTCAACAAAAAGAGCAATGCTGGAGGCATCACAATACCTGACTTCAAACTATATTACAAAGCAATAGCAATAAAAACAGCATGGTACTGGCACAAAAACAGACATGAAGACCAGTGGAACAGAATAGAGGAACTGGATATGAATCCACACAACTATGCTCACCTTTTTTTTTTTTTGACAAGGCGCTAAAAATATACGATGGAGAAAAGACAGCTTCTTCAACAAATGTTGTTGGGAAAAGTGGTTATCCATCCACAAAAAACTGAAACTAGATCCATGTTTATCACCCTGTACTAGTATCAACTCAAAATTGATCAAGGACCTTAATATCAGTCTTGAAACTCTAAAGTTGGTACAGGAAAGAGCAGGAAACATTCTGGAAGTAATAGGTATAGGCAAGGACTTCCTCAATAGAACCAGAGCAGCTCAGCAACTAAGACAAAGTATAGACAAATGGGACTTCATAAAACTAAAAAGCTTCTGCACAACAAAATAATGGTCTCTAAACTGAAGAGAACACCCACAGAGTGGGAGGAAATATTTGCCAGCTATACATCAAAGGACTGATAAACAGAATATGTAGGGAACTCAAAAAGCTAAACTCTCCCCAAATTAATGAACCAATAAAGAAATAGGCAACTGAACCAAACAGAACTTTCTCAAAAGAAGAAATTCAAATGGCAAAAAAAAAACCAAAAAAAAAAAACCCCACAAACACATGAAAAAATGCTCACTATCTCTAGCCATAAAGGAAATGCAAATTAAAACCACACTAAGATTCCACCTCACCCCTGTTAGAATAGTCATCATTAAAAACACCACTAACAACAGGTGTTGGTGAGGATGTGGGGAAAAAGGAACCCTCATACACTGCTGGTGGGAATGCAAACTTGTGCAACCACTCTGAAAAAAAATTTGGAGGCTTCTTAAAAATCTAAACATAGATCTGCCATATGATCCAGCAATCCCACTCCTGGGGATATACCCAAGGAATGTGACACAGGTTACTCCAGAGGCACTTGCACACCCATGTTTATTGCAGCGCTATTCACAATAGCCAAATTATGGAAACAGCCAAGATGCCCCACTGCTGACGAATAGATTAAGAAAATGTGGTATTTATACACAATGAAATTTTACTCAGCCATGAAGAAGAATGAAATCTTATCATTTGGAAGTAAATGGATGGAACTGGAGAACATCACTCTGAGTGAGGTTAGCCAGGCTCAGAAGACCAAAAATCATATGTTCTTCCTCATATGCAGACTTTAGATCAAGGGCAAATACAGCAATGTGGTTGGACTTGGATCACATGATAAAGGGAGAGCACACAAGGGAGGTATGGGGATAGGTAAGAAACCCAAAACATAATAGTATTTGATGTCCCCACTGCAGAGGAACTAATACAGAAACCTTAAAGCGACAGAGGTCAATATGAGAAGGGGATCAGGAACTGGTGAAAAGGTCAGTTAGAGATGAATCAACTTGGGATGTAACACATTTGTACATGGAAGCAATGCTAAGAATCTCTTTGTATAGCTATCCTTATCTCAACTAGAAAAAATGCTTTGTCTTTCTTATTATTGCTTATACTTTCTCTTCAACAAAATTAGAGATAAGGGCAGAACAGATTCTGCCAAGAAGTGAGAGGGGTTGGGGGGGGTGGAGTGTAAGGGGGAGAAATGGCCCAAACAGTGTATGCACATATGAATAAATGCATAAAAAAATTTAAAAAGTAAAAAAAAGAGAAGTGGGTCATTGCTATGGCTTGAATCTGAAGTGTTTTCCCCAAAGGCTAATTGATGAAGGCTTAGTTCCCAATGCAGCAGTGTTCAGAACTGGGGTTTGGGAGAAGTGATTGTGCCATAGGACTTTGTTTTTTATCAGTGGATCAATCCATGGGTGGATTTGTAATTTGATGGCATTACTGGGAGATGGTAGTGACTTAGGAGGTGAGGTACAACTGGGGAAGTGGGTCACTGAGGGTGTGCCTTTGATAGGCATATCTTGTCCTCAATTCCTCTTGATCTCTTTGCTTCCTGGCCACCATGAGGTGAGCAACTATGCCCAGCCATGGTATTCTGCTATTATGCGCTGCCTCACAACAGGCCTAAAAACAATGGAACCAGACAACCATGGACTGGCACTTTTGAAATTGTGAGCCAGTATAAATCTTTCCTCTTTTAAATTGTTTCTCTCAGGTATTTGTCAAGCAATGAAAAACTGACTAACGCAGTCACTATTCAGTTATGAAGAGATCAATTCAAGAAGAGGACACAATTGTAAATATAATGCACCCAAACCTGGAGCACTATTATAAAAAGCAAACATTGTTGTATTTAAGATGAGAGACAAAAGGGGGTAAGATGGCAGATTACAAGTGTTTACCGTTTTGACTCCATGAATGAGAAAAGTCAGGTAGCACAGGTAAGACTGTATTCTGAAGAGAGAAAAAGCATCAGGAACCATGAAAGAGGTAGCAGGAGAACATAAAAACATGAAGAATAACAGAAAACAGTTCCAAGCCCTATCCCTGGCTTCCTGGGAGAAGAAGGAGAAGTTGATGACACAGTCACAGATAAACCAGATAATCCTGATGACAGACTGGTAATTCTAGCTGCAGGATAATCCCACATCTCCTACAAGTTTTAAACTCAGTGCAGGGATTTGTGATACAGTGACTGCTCTGGGGTAGAAGCTAGCCTCAGTGAAGTAAGTCATTCTGTCACTCCTCTCATCTCTGAGAGCTATAAGAAGATGCCATCTTGACAGAGGCCCTATTGTTTGAGACTGAACTACTCTAGGGGCTTGAAAACAAGGAACAATCACAGATCAGGGAGTCTTGGGATGTCTGCCACAGGGTCTGGGTGGTAGATGGCTACAAGGAAAAAGACATGGTGGTCAGAAGTCCCACTCTCCCTGGTGAGGAGCAAGTCCTATTGCTTGAGGGTAGCAGCAGAAACAAATCACCAACTGACATAGTATTTTCCCTCCAGGGCCTGCCTCCTGGCTGCATGTGTTGGCTGTTAGGTGAATGTGAGTATGCTGAGACTAGACCCTCCAAATCATGTGATATATACAGCCTCCTCCCCCATATAGAGAGGTGAACTGCTGAGTAAGGTCTGAAACCTCTGAGACCTGCCTCTGGGAACTGCACACCAGCATGTGTTTGCTGCCAGAAGTTCCCTGAGGGCCTGTCAGGACCATCTGAATCACCAACTTCCATAGCCTCTTTCTCCCCATGGAGAAGGTGGGCTGCTGGTTAGAATCTGTAATCATTGAGACCAGCAGGCATAGTGCCAACATTTCTTACTTCTCCTGAGCCAGTGTAGAACTCAGTGTTCTGTTTGCTTTCCTCACTCTCTGAGAGATTCAGAGGTCATCCCCGAGGTTGAACTTTGTTGCCCCTGAGGACACAGATGGGAGCACTTGTGAATCAAGTAGGAACCTGCTTGACACACAGGCCGTAGAGCTCCCTGCAGCTAGCAGCAGCTCCCAGTACACAGGAAGAGGAGCTTCTAAAGTGAAAGCAGTTCAGAAACAGATAAACAATCCTTCTACAAGAGACTCCAGCCAGTTTTCCTGGATCTGAGTAGCAGCAGAGATCAGGGCTGATGCCCTGAGCATCAGAGCAAGCTGATGCTTAACTACTGAGCTATACCCTAGTCCAGTTGAGAGAAATAGCAACTCAAGCCAGCTGCTACACTGTCTTGCTTAAATATTAAGAATATTCAACCCAAAGATTACAGCTGGTTAAAACTCCCAACTAACAACTTGGCCTCATATACACAAATGCCAACATAAGAGACATAAGAAGCCAGGCAACAGTGGCTCATGCCTATAATCCTAGCTACTCAGGAGACAGAGATAAGGAGGATCACTGATTGAAGCCAGCCTGGGCAAACAGTTTGCAAGACCCTATCTTGAAAATAAACAACACAAAAAAGGGGGACTGGTGGAGTGGCTCAAATGGTAGAGCACCTGCCTAGGAAGTGCAAAACCCTGAGTTAAAACTCCACTACTGCTAAAAAAGAAAAAAAGAAAAAGAAGCATAAGAAAGATGAAAAAACAAGGCAACATGCCTCCTCCCAAACTCATCAATTCCATAACAAACACTAATGATTGGAAAATGAATGTAATCTCAAACAAAGAATTTTTTTAAATGATTACAAGAATGATCAATGAAATTAAAGAGGGCATGAATAAATGTTTGAGTGAATTCCAAGAAAGCTCAAATAAACAGCTGAATGAAATTAAGGCAATGCAGGACATGAAAGAGGATTAAATAGAGATATCAAAATTTCAAAAGAAATCAAATGAAATTCTGGAAATAAAAAGCTCAATAAGTCAAGTAAAAAGTCAGTTGAAAGGCTCTCCAACAGAGTTCATCAAATTAAGGACAGAATATCAGTGCTTGAAGACAAGGTAGATTATTAGAACATGCAGGTGAAGATAGAGGAAAAAAAGCTTAAAGAAGTGAAAATGGAACTTGCAAAACTTCAGGGACAGCATAAAAGACCAAAGCTAAAAATCATGGGCATCAGAAGGAGAAGAAGGGTGCAAGTTAAAGGCCTAGAAAACACATTCAATAAAATGATACCAGAAGACTTTTTAAATCTTGAGATTATGGTCATCCTGGTACAGGAGGATTTTAGGATACAAAATGGACAAGACTAGAATATAATCTCCCATAGCTTATTATAATTAAAACACTAAATATACAGAACAAGAAGCTAATAACAAAAGCTACAAGAGGCAGCACCAAGTCATTTATAAAGGCAAACAGAAACTATGATAGCAAGGAGAGTATTGAATGATGTATTTCAAGATCTGTAAGAAAATACCTGCTAACCTAGATTACTGTACTCAGGAAAGGTATCCTTTATAATTGAAGAAGGAATAAAATATTTCATGATAAACAAAACCTAAAGTAATTCATGACCACTAAACCAGTGTCTCAGAAGATACTTAAAGGAATCCTACAAAGAAGAGAAAGATAACACAATAAAAAAAATGCAGGACAAAAAATAAATCTTACTAGATGAATAAGCAAATGAGGAGTGAGGAAGACACAAACAGTACAAAACCAATAAAATGGCAGGAATTGCTACATACCTTTCAATAATAACTCTGGTAATTGTCTCAATTCTCCATTCAAAAGACAGAGACAGGCAGACTGGTTTAAAAAAATTAGACCCAACCATTTTTGCCTATAAGAAATGCACCATAATAGCAAAGACAAACACAGGCCTAAAGTGAAAGGATGAAAAAAGATTTTCCGAGCCAATGGTGCATGAAAGTAAGCATATATATACTCATATATGACAAAGCATACATCAAATCAAAATTAGTCAGAAGAGACAAATGAGGTCACTTCATATTGATAAAGGGACCAATCTTTCAAGAGGATATAAAAATTGTAAACATATATATACACACTCCAAATGTTGGTGCACTCAATTTCACAAAGCAAACCCTACTAGACATAAAACCACAGCTAGACACCCAACACAATAATAGTGGTTGTCTTCAACACTCCACTCTCACAAATAGATAAATCATCCACACAAAAATATCAATTAGGACACTTCAGAATTAACCAACACTATAAATCAAGTGGACTTAACAGACATTTAAAAATAGCCTTCTGAACACTGCAGAAAACATGTTCTTCTGAGCAGCCATGGAACCTTTCCAAATTGATCATATTTTAGGACAAAAAGCAGGTGCTAAGAAATATAAAAAATTGAAATAACCCCCTGTATTTTATCAGACCACAATTGAATAAAACTACAAATAAGTAGCAGGAGAAACTACAGAAAATATCCAAATTTATGAAGCCTGAATAATTCACTTTTGAATAATGAGTGGGTAACTGAATAAATAAGGGGGAATGCGAAAATATTCCTAGAATCAACTGAAAAAGAAAATTTGGGACACAACAAAGGCAGTGTTAAGAAGAAAGTTTATAGCTATGAGTGCCTTAATTAAAAAATCAGAGAATTCCAAATAAATAACCTATTGATGCACCTCAAGATCTTAGAAAAACAAGAACAAGCTAAACCCAAAAGCAGTAACATGAAAAAACAGTAATGATCAAAACAAAGATGAATGAAATGGATACTAAAAGAACAATACAGAGAATCAATGCAACAAAGAGTTTGTTCATTGAAAATGTAAGCAATATTGGCAATCCCTTATCCAACCTAACAAAACAAATACACAGAAGAAACAAGTTAATAAAGTTAAAGATGAGAGAGGGACTATTAACAATAGATATAAATGAAATTCACGGGCCATTATGGAATACTTCAGAAACTGATATGCTAATAAGCTCAAATTTTAGAGAAATGGATAAATTTCTAGATGCATGTCACCTACCAAAAATGAACCAAGAGACTATAAGACACACAAACAGATCTATAACAAGCAATTAAATTGAGGTAATAGTAAAGTCTTTCAACAACAACAGCAACAAAAGCCCAGAACTGGATAGAATCTTCCAAATTCCAGACCTTTAAAGAAGAAAGAGCATCCATGATCCCAAAACTATTCCACAAAAGAGGAAGGGAAGCAACAATTCCAAACTTATTCTAGGAAATCAGAATCACCCTGATTCCAAAACTGGATGAGGGCCTGACCAAAAAAGGAAATTAGAGACCACTGATAAATATAGAGACAAAAATGAAACACTTGCAAACTAAATTCAACAGCACATTAAAAATATTATATGCGATCTTGGGCAAATCACCTAACTCCTCTGTGCCTCAGTTTCCTTATTGTAAAATAGGAAAAAAAATAGGAATAGGATTTTTCAAATGGAAGCATGGTTCAAGTAGTAGTGTCTGCCTAACAAGTGTGAGGCCCTGAGTTCAAACAGTGGCATTAGAAGAAATCACTGGGCTTGGGATGACGCGGACAAGGTGAGCTAAGCGGTACGCAGTACTTCCACAGACAACCCTGGGCCAGATCAGCATAGCCCCCTGGACAGACCGACCCCCACCCAGGGAAAAAAGAGAAACTGAGTAATAAGCAATAAGAACAATAAAGACACATTGCAAAGAGGGTGGGGCACCCTGAGCGCCGAAGAGTGGGGGAGGGGAATCCCTCCCGGAACTGTAAGTAAACAAGCCGGGCCTGTCCAGAGAGGGCGGGAGCGGTGGTGTGCGCCCAGCAACCAGGAGCAGGAAAGCATGTGAGAGTGGCAGAGGGAGGAAAAAGCCACAGGAGAGGGGGGAAGACCCACCTCCCACGTGAGCTGTAAACAAACACGCCCAGCAATCAGGAGCGGGAAAGCTTGTAAAAGCAGTGGTGGGAGGAAAATGCACAGGAGAGGGGGGAAGACCCACTGCCCAGTGAACTGTAAATAAACACACAGGCCTGAGAAAGCAGGTGCAGTGTCACCTCCCCTAGTGATCTTGAAAGGGGAAAGCTTGTAGCAGCAGCTTGTGCACAGGAAACTCAGAGTAAACAAAATCTCTGGGGCCAGGTGAGTGCTAAGCTCACCCCAGAGATCTGCATAAATAACGCCTCCAGCTACAGCAGGCTGACATCAGCGGGCAGGTGAGCAACAGCCGCAGATAGCCATTCACAGACCTGTCTCCAGACTCTTTTTTTTTCCCTACCTTTGATGAGACAACAACCGAACTACACCTGCATGCTGAAAAACTTACTGAAACTGTATTGCATTTGAACTTGGGACACTTTGTGGGTTTTTTTTTTGTGCAGGTTTGTTCTACTATGTTTCTCCTTTGATGAGACAACTACAGAACAACATCTGAGGCACCATCTCCAGGATTGGAGGCTGAGGGACGAACAACAAAATTATTAAGACTGAAACTTCATTGCATTTGAACTTGGAGGTTTTGTTTTGTTTTGTTTTATTTTATTTTATTTATATATAAATATTTTTTCTTTCATTTACTTAGTTTTTATTTTTATTCTTATCTTTATTCTTTTTATTTTTTATTTTCAATCCTCTCTCTGTCTCTCTAATGCCTTTTCAGCTTAAGGTTGTTTAGTACACTGTCTCTCCCTGTTTATATCTTTGAAACTTTTTTTGTTTGTTTCTTTGTTTTGTTTTTTTTTCTACTTGATTATTTGTTTTTCCCTTTTCCTTTAACTTCTTTGCTTTCCATCCCCTCTCACCCTTCCATTCTAAATATCACTAGTGCTATTATTACAAGCCAGAAAATACTTAATTGCACACAGTACAGGGACAATAACAACACCAAAAGCAATGATGGGAAGACAGAAAAAACAGGGAAACCAGTTTCCCCACAGCAAAAAATTAGTACAGGAACCAGAGGGAAATGAAGAAAACATACTCAGATCCAGACTCCAACAAAATGAAGATAAACTATGCCAAAGAACCCAATGAAGCCCACAAGAATAATCTAAAAGAAGAAATACTACAGGTACTCAATGAGAATTTTATAGAGATGATACTGGATATGGTCAACTGAAATGTACAGGAGACACTCAAGAAATTCCAAGACAACAAAAATAGAGAATTTAAAAAGCAAAAGAAGAAATAAAGGAAACCATAGAAGCACTGTATAAACACAAAAGTGAAACAGAGAACACGATTAATAAAGGGATAAATGAACTCAGGACAAAAATAGACATCATTAAAGAGGAAACAACCCAGGATATGGAAAACCTCAGAAAAAAGAACATAACAGAATTGCAAAACAAAACAGAAGGCCAATTCAGTAGAACAGAACAAGCAGAAGACAGAATCTCAGAACTTGAAGATGAAATGGTAATTAAAGGAAAAACCAAAGAACTATTAATTAAGCAACTCAAGAACTGTGAAAAGAAAATGCAAGAACTCACTGACTCCATCAAAAGACCAAACCTGAGAATCATGGGCATTGAAGAAGGAGAAGAGGTGCAAGCAAAGGGAATGCATAATATATTCAACAAAATAATAACAGAAAATTTCCCAAATCTAGAGAAAGATATTCCCATACAGATGCAAGAGGCCTCCAGAACACCAAACAGACCAGATCAAAATAGAACTACCCCACGACATATCATCATTAAAACAACAAGGTCAGAAACTAGGGAAAGAATATTGAAGGCTGTCAGAGAGAAAAAACAAATAACATACAAAAGTAAACCCATCAAAATCACAGCAGACTTGTCAACAGAAACTTTAAAAGCAAGAAGAGCATGGGGTGAGATCTTCTGGGCACTGAATGAAAATAACTTCAACCCCAGGATACTCTACCCAGCAAAACTATCATTCAAAATAGATGGAGCAATAAAAGTCTTCCATGATAAGCAGAAACTAAAACAATATGTGACCACAAAGCCACCACTACAAAAGATTCTTCAAGGGATTCTGCACACAGAAAGTGAAACCCAACAAACCATGAAAGGACAGGCAGCACCAAACTACAGGAAAAGAAAAAGCAAGAAAGTAGAGAGTAACTTCAACTTAGGTACACACAATCAAACCTTCAAACAACTAAGACAACTAAATGCCAGGAATCACCACATACCTATCAGTACTAACGCTAAATGTTAACAGACTTAATTCACCCATCAAAAGGCACCGCTTGACGAAATGGATTAAAAAGGAAGATCCAACAATTTGTTGCTTACAGGAGACCCATCTCACCGACAGAAATAAGCATAGGCTTAAGATGAAAGGCTGGAAGAAGATTTACCAAGCCAATGGCCCCCGAAAACAGGCAGGAGTAGCAATACTTATCTCTGACAAAGTAGACTTCAAACCTACATTGATCAAATGAGATAAAGAAGGACATTACTAATAAAAGGGGAAATAGACCAAAAGGAAATAATAATTATCAACTTATATGCACCCAATGTCAACACACCCAATTTCATCAAACATACCCTGAAAGACCTAAAAGCATATATTAACTCCAACACAGTGGTTGTGGGAGATTTTAACACCCCATTACCATTAATAGATAGGTCATCCAAACAAAAAATCAATAAAGAAATCCAAGATCTAAAATATGCAATAGATCAAATGGACCTAGTGATGTCTACAGAACATTTCATCCAACTTCTACACAATATACATTCTTCTCAGCAGCCCATGGAACCTTCTCCAAAATAGATGGAGGCTGATTCCACAGATAGACACACACTGTATGTTTTTACTAAAAGGTGGAAGCTAAAAGGCTGATCTCAAAGATGCAGACACTAGAATAGCAGTCACTAGAGCCTGGGAAGGGTTTGGGGCAGGGAGGAACAGAGAGGGGATGGCTACCAGGTCCAGGGGGCAGTTGGGAGGAGTCACTTCTAATGTTCTGTAGCATGGTATGGTGGCTATGGTTGACACTGACTAGCCAAATATTTTGAAATAGCTAGCAGAGAGGATTCTGAATGTTCCCAATGCAAAAAATGATAAATGTCCAAGGTGGATAAGCCAATTACCCTGATCTGCTCATTACACATTGTATACATGCATCGAAATGTCACACAGTGCCCCATAAAAACGCATGATTACTATGTGTTAATTAAAAAAAATTAAAACTAACAATGATATAACAAAATCCAGGGCAGAGAGCAAAGACAGAGAGACAAACACACTGGGAGGTGGAGGCAGAAATTGGAATGATGTGTCTACAAGTCACTTAAGGTCAGCAGCCACCAGAGCCTGGAAGAGCCAAGGAAGGGTCCTCTCTGGAGCCAGGGTCACACCTTGATCTTAGACTTCTGGCGCTGCTGGAGCATAAATTCCTGTTTCAGCTTCCCAGAGTATGGTAACTTGTTATGGCAGCAGAGCAACCTTGCACCAACCCCTAAATCCCTCCTGATCCATAGCCCTGGGGGCCCTTCTGGGGTGGAGACACAGCCCTGGAGACTCCAGGCCAACTGAGACCAGGAATAGTGTGCAAAATTGACACTTACTTCTGCTGCATAATGCAAAGAAAGAGGCACCAAGGTGCAGGGGACATCACCACTGACCAGGTTCTGCATGTGCGCCCTGTGATTCAGCAGAGGAGACCAAATGTGCCAAGCTGCATCTCTGGTTCCTTGTTGACATCATCCATGGCCTCTGGGGTGGCACAGGAGGGCTAGGGTGTGTGTCAGTGCCCCACATTAATATTTGATGGTGTGGTGCTGCTTTCTTCTGAGACCGAGAGAAGAGGCCATTACACATGGGTAATAAGATGTGCTGTCTGTCGGGGCCTGAGAAGGTCGGTGGTGCCCTGAATAATTCATCTACCTGTAATAATTTTCTAGCCCTTACATCCCTCTTTGCTGGAAGAGACTGATTCTCCCCCTCACCCTGGCAATCCAGCTCAGTGCTTGGTCACTCTCTGTCACACCAAACCCAGGTGCATACTTCTTGTTGGGTGGCCCACACTTGGTCTCAGTTTCCTCAGCTGCGCCAGCAGAGTAGTTGTGTGACTTATCCCAACCCTCTACCTGTCCCCCAGGAGGTGCACAGAAGCTGGGTGGTGTGGCATTGACCTTGGAGTCTGTACCACCCATGTGCTGTGTGTGACCCTAAGCAAGTTGAGTCACCTCTCTGGGTCTTGATCTCATTATTCTATAAATTGGGGTTAGGAACACTTCCTGCCCTGGCTCTCACACTGGTCTTATTTTTGCCATTCTGATTGAATGTTTCTCAGTTTCTTCTGCATACTTTCTATGCCCCCGGAGCACACAATATCTGCTGTGCTTATTTAAACAGTTTCAATTTTGGTGGAGCCAAGTCTGCCTCACTGAGTGGTGGAGGCAGGGTGGGTGGGGGACTGAGTCTATGCTGTGGGTGAGTGAGAGTGCCCAGGGAAGGGACCTGGGTGAGGGGCACATGGGAGAGGGCCTAAGCAGGCTTCTTAGGAGACAACTGTAACACTATGACTGCAGCACAAAGACACTCACTTGTTGATTATGGTAGCCATTGGGTGCTGCTGGAGGCTGGATGGTCCACTCTCTGTGGAGCTTACCCATGGAGCACAGCGAAGCCTGGAAGAAAACCCCTTCCTCCCACCTCTCTCCATTGCTCTCTGCTGACAAAGCTTAACATTACTCCAGCACGGAAAGAAAAACTCAAGGTCCCAGCTCTTTTTTCCCACAGCAGCTAATAAAGGGCATATTTGGAGCTGAGCAGTAATAAATTGAAAACAGATACAACTCTTCTCTTTGGTTACTCAACTTTTATATGTACACTTCCACACACATTTGAACTAGTGTGCAACACGAAAACTGTATTTCTACTACGTGGAAAACTGTATTTCCACGTAGCAAGATCCAGTTGGATGTCTTACAAGTGGGAAAACTTTTGCTTTTCCCCAAATGGAGTAGATACGAAGTACAGCAGTCATTGCTGCCATTGGTGACTATGTGAATTAGTCCTCAAGTTCAATTGTTACCTGCATACTACATTAAGAGTTAGCTTCCAGAGTCTTTCCTCCCATTTCCTGCTTCCTTTCTCTCTACTTTATCCTGTTATACTAAAATAAATCCTTGCTAAAACTTTTTTTAAAAAAAGTTAACAGATTATATATCATAAAAAGATAAGTACATGTGTGCACATGTGTGTGTGTGCACACACACACGAACAACAACGTTAAGCAAATAGAAAATGGGCCAAGCTACTGTAGGACTCATTTCTGCAATTTAATCATGAGGCTATAATTGACATCTATGGTCCCCTTCCTCCATCACTCATTCTGTACTTCCTCCATCCTCATCCAGAACCTCAGCTGGTCTTCAAGCTGGTCCTTCTAGTGGAGGCACCCACGTCTTCCTTTCTAAAGGCTGTGACTCCCCTATTACTCTGTGTGTGTGTGTGTGTGTGCTGGGGACTGAAACCAGGGCCTTGTGCCTGCTAAGTGGGAGCTCTAAAGCCTGCATTTTAAAAGGTGCTGTAGTTTCCCATTGGCCATTTGCTATGGTCTGAATGTTTGTGTCACCCCCCCCCCCACCACCGTAAAGTTCATAAATTGAAATCCTAAATCCCAAAGTGATGGGGTTAGGGGGTGGGACCTGTGGGAACTGATAGGCCTAGACAGCTGGTTTGCCCCTCCCACCACGCAGGAAGGTGCAGGAAGGTGAGGAGCAGACCCTGATCAGACACTGAATCCACCAGTGCCTGGGTCTTAAACTCACCCCATCCCCACTGTGAACTGTGAGACAGAAATTTCTGTTGTTTATAAGCTGCTCCATTTATGGGATTTTGTTATCACAGGCAGAGTATACTGAGATGGAAATTCAGTGCTACAAGCAGGGGTGAAGGGTGCTACAAGTAGGAGTGCTTTTGAAACAAATACAAGTGACTTTGAAACCATTTACAAGTAACTTTGAAGCTGGGCAATGGGTGGAGGTGGGAAGAGATGCCCTTGGGAGTGTCTTGGGGGGGCCCGGTGAGGAGAGCCACTTGGAGCGCAGTCTTCAGAGAGAGGACCCAAGAGGTTGAGCAGTAAAGGTCAGACAGAGAAGAGGGACGGACCATTGGAGGACAGAGGAAAAGCCATTCCTTGTTGTAAAGTTGCACAGAGTTTCACTGCCCTGCATTGGTGTCCTAGTGCTCTGTGGCAGGCAAAACTTTTGAGCAACTGAGGGAATTTCTAAGCAAAGTATTGAAGGAGGAGCCTGCTGGCTCCTGACAGCTTATAGTAAAACGTGAGAGGAGAAAAGTGACTTAGAGACAGTTATTAATCAAAAAAGAAGCAGAACTTAAACATTTGGAAAATTCTCAGTCTATCCATATTGGAACAAAATGAGAAGACATGTTTGGGGGAGAACAAGGGTACGGCTGAGTCACTGGTAACCAGATCAGAGTGAACTGCACATCTCAACAGAAGCTAGGTTCCAGCCATTAGGATGGTGTGGATACCAGTTACTCATCCAACCTGAAGTCAGAACCTACTGTGCAAGACACAGAAGTGTGATCCTAGGGCTTTCTGGAGCTCATGGGGCTGCCCTTATGTCACAAGCCCATGGTGCGAGGGTTTAAGGGCAGAGTGTTATCAGAGGAGGGACCACTCACTGCCAGCATCCTAGCCCAGGTTCCAGTCCTGTTCCCCCACCTCCCCACACTGCTGACCCTTCTATATCCAAGTGTAGCTCTGCAGGCTCTCATGTGGCATACAGTGTCAAGCAAAGCCGTGAGGTCCAGAGAACCATTGCAGGGGCAGGACTCCTTAGGGTGGGACTGCCTGCAATCCCAGTCCACTGGAGCCACTGGGGTGGGTCCTAGCCTGTGAGATTCACAGGCCAGAGACTCCAACCCATGAGAGCTGCAGAGGGACCATGTCCTGCTAAGCCAAGGCATGGGGCGGCAGTGTGAGTTCTGAAGGGGATCTGCCCAGGGTTTGGCAAGCAGAGCATCTAGTCAAAGAAGTCTCTTTCCATCCTGAAGGTTCCAGACTTGTCACAACCTCACTCCTTTCTTCTTCCACATCTCTCACTTTTGGAATGGGAATGTCTAGTCTATGCCTGTCTCACCCTTGTTTTTGGAAGCATGAAACATGTTTACCTTCATAGGCTCACAGAAGAGAGGAATTTGCGTCAGAATGAATTGAATTCCACCCATATCTGAGATAAAGGAGATTTGGATGACATGTTAGACTTTGGAGTTGAGCCTGGAATGAGTTAAGACATTTGTGGCTATTGGGACGGGAGAAATGTATTTTGCACGCAGGAAGGACATATAGGGGGACTGGGATGAAATATGGATTGAACGTTTGTGTCCCCTTCAAATTCATATGTTGGAACCTTAAGTTCTAAGACTATATTAGGAGGTGGGGCTTTTGGGGGAGATTAAGTCATGAGGGCTCTGCCTTCCTCTTTGGGATTAAGGCCCTTTTCAAAAAGACCTCAGAGAGCCAGTGTGCTCCTCCCACAACTGAGTGAGAAGACCCATCTGTGAGACAGCTGCCCGCACCAGACCCACCAGCCTTGGCCTTGGCCTTCCAGCCTCCAGAACTATGAGAAATAAGTGTC
The DNA here is from genome assembly GCF_047511655.1 of Castor canadensis. Classification (NCBI taxonomy): domain Eukaryota; kingdom Metazoa; phylum Chordata; class Mammalia; order Rodentia; family Castoridae; genus Castor; species Castor canadensis. The sequence continues at coordinate 9,665,326 of NC_133388.1, read as the reverse complement.
TGTTGCTCATAAGCCATCAGTTTATGTACTATCTTATAGCTGCCCAAACAGACTAAGACACCACTGCCCTGGAGAGTCCTCAGCATTCCAGATAACCTTCCTGTCCCCAGCTTGAAGCAGCTGCCTGATTTCTCATTGATAATCAGGATCAAGACACCAGCCAGTAGTAATTCCTTTCCTCTCTTCTCTTCTCTCCTCTTTACCCCTTCTCTTCTCCCTTTCTCTCTCCCCCTCCTTTCCTCCCCTTCCTCCCCTCCCCCTCCCTCTCCCTCCGTCTGCCCCTCCCCCTCCCTCTCCCCATCCTCCTCCTCCTCTTCCTTTTCCTCCTTCTCCTCCTCCTCCTCTTTCTCCTTCTTCTTCTTCTTGTTCTTCTTCTTCTTCTTCTTCTCTCTCTCTCTCTCTCTCTCTCTCTCTCTCTCTCACTCTCTCTCTCTCTCTCTCACTCTCTCTCTCTCTCTCTCTCTTCAGTGGCTGGCTTAGGGAGTTCAAAGTGATTAGACAGTGGTATTATCAGTGATCCATTGTGCCACTGGTAGAAATGTCCTCTCTCCTTCTTCACAGGGTAGACTGGTGGCCTCACAGGGAAGGGCAGGGCAGGTATTGCTACCTAACTTCTTTTAGGTGGCATTCATCTCTTCAGTTTCCCAGGTTGTGGCATTGCTTCTCTGACATGGTGGAAGCAGAAGTTCCAAGGACTTTCACTAAGAGTTTCCCTCCACCAAGGTCCTTGTCCCTGGATCAGTGCGGAAGCTGACAGTGGCTCGGTGTGTTTCTTCCACTTACATACTTTGATGAAGTGCCATGAGGTGGGCCAGCACTCCATCTATCACCTGTCATCATCAGCCTCCATCTGAATTGATGGGCCACAGAGGCATTTGGGGTCCCCAGGAATTAGCATTATCTCAGAGTTAATGTTAGATCCAAAGTCTAGGCCTCTCATTTCCCATTGCACACTTGACATAGTTCATGGTCACAGCCCCTTTGGGAAAGGTTTAAAGGAGTTTTTGTGGTACATACTTCTACATTAGCCCCCCTTAAAGTCATGCTGTGTTGGCTCTGAGTTGACTCACATCTGGAAATTGGGTAAAAGGCTACAATGTTCCACTGTGACAACTCAAGTCAGATTTGTGGCTTCTGGACCTTGAGTTTTCCTTTGTATTTCCTATTCAAGTCGAGGCTGTAGCAGGCCGCCCATCTTCATTCCTAGGGATACCATGACAAGTCAGTGACCAACAAAGGTTTCTGTAAGACTAAAGCGTCCTCATTCTGTGCCTCCTGCTGTCCTCACACTAGATGAACCTACTTGGTCTTTGGCAAGAGGTAATGTCACGTGGCTTCTGCTCCTTTGGGATGCCTTCAGTCCCATCATTCCCACTGAAGCCAGGACCCATTTCAGGGGCATCCTCCCCTGTGGTCCTGTCTGGCCTCAAAAGGGAGGCAGCCTCAGAGATTTTCAGGGGTGCAAGTGCTCTTCATGCTGGTGTCTTTTTCAATTCCTTCATGAAGGGAGAGGTTTTGGGCTGTCTTAGACCATTTTCTGTTGCTATTACAAAATACCTGAACCTGGGCAAGGTGTAAGGAAAAGAGGTTTATTTAGCTCACATTTCTGAAGGATCAAGAGCATGGAGCCAGTTTTTGCTCACCTCTACAGGAGTCTCATGGTAGAAGACAGGATGTCAAAGAGATTCAGGGGCCAGGCTCACTCTTTTAATAGAACTCACCAGGCTCCCTCAAGAACTACATTAATCCTCTCCAAGGGCAGTGCCCCAATGACCTATCCTCCTTCCACTAGGTCCCACTGCTTAAAGGTTCCACCACCTCAACCTTGCCATACTGGGGACCAAGATCTAGCACACCTGTCCTTGTGGACAAATCACACCTGGACTATAACATGGCCCTTCTTGTCAAACACAGCCGAGGGCTAAGCATGCACTTTCACGTGGTAAATCTGCCACCACTCCCACCCAGGGGTGCCTTTGAATTCCCTGCTCATTGTTCCAGGAAAGCTCTGGCCTCTCAGCCTCATTAACCATAGGCCACCGCTGAGCCCAAGTTCTAGTCCACCTGCCAAGCTAGCTGTTAGGTTCACTTTCAGTTGATAATGGCTCCTATTGACCCTTACTCTATGTGTGACTCCCTTCCTGTGGGTACAGGTGGGATTTGTGACATGCTTTTAACCTATCACATGTGACAAAGCTAATGGGAGGTCATTTCTGTGGTTAGGTTACATACACATAGACTTTGATAGAGCAAGTGACTCTGTTGTGGGAGTCCCCGGGGGTATCCTCCCATGAATGCCAGCTAGTGACTGGCCTTCCACCCAACAGCTGGCAGGGAACAGGTTCTGCCAACAGATGTGATTGGGAGATAGACCATCTTAGTAAAGCCCTGGCTCATACCCTGATGACCAGAGAAAACTTGACCCAGAAAACCTGTCCAGGTTCTTGACTCAAAGAAACTGAGATAATAAGGGTGTGTTGTTTTGAGTCTGGTTGGTGGTGATCTGTTACAGGGCAATAGATAATACAGTTTCACAAGCTCACACATTCAACCCAGATTTTCTAGTAAGTGTAGCTATGCCAAAATAACTGGCTTGGTCTAGTGCTGTGTTCCTCCTACTTTGGCTCCCACATGTGGTCCTATATGTATGATATATCATACATATAGATGCCATATGTATACACATGGCATCTATATGTATATATGAGCATTGTCTTCCAACTCTTTCTGGTTTGTTTTGGTAGTGGTGGCACTGAAGACAGTCTCGCAATTCTTCGCTTGGCTAAGCTTTTGGTGGCAGACATGTTCCTATCCCACTGCAGCCTGCTGAGATGGGACCTAGTTATGGGGCATGGCAGTGTGTCCCCAGGGGAAGGGGTGTACTCTCTCAGGGCACCTGCCCTGATGAGTGAGTCCCAGGATTTTCAGGCAGAGGAAGGTTAATCTTTTCAGGCAAGAAAGCCAAGACCCTGCCATGACCAAAGGAGGCTCAGTGGGACTTGGGGATTCAAGGGTGACTGTCTTCTCATTCCGACCTGATCAGTTGTTCCCATGCCAAGTCATGGGATCTGTTCTTCACCAATCAGCACCCTCAGGGTCACACAAGAAACCTGTTGAGAATGGGAATCCAACCACTATAGTCCAGCAACCTGCACAATTAAATTGTGCATTTGATTTTCGGCGCCATCAGCTCTGTAGCTAAAAGAAACAAGAGTTTCCTTCTCAGAGCTGCCAGGAAATGTTAATCCTCAAACTATGGCTTAAGCTGATGGCTAACAGATATGAGCTTATTATTTTCTCTTTGTAAGTGTTTGAATGCACTTGAAAGGATCTGTGCCTCATCAGAACTGGGACAGTCACCATTCCTGCCATAATGGTCAAGTTGGAACTATTTCATCTTAGTCAACCATGGGAGATAGTCATGGTGTCACTCATTTCCTTTCACATGGAGCTTGTGCTGTGTTCAACTCCAAAGGTGTGACCAGGCAGTCCCCAAATGCCATCAGACCTGGGACTACTTCAAGTACCAATTTACATCAGTCAGGGTCCAACCAGGGATATAGGAATTACACAGGAAAGTGAATGAGGACTAGATTGTGTTTAGAATTAGTAACTCTAACATAGGACTGAGAAATACAAACAATTCAAAGGAATAGAGGAAGGCTAAGCATGGTGGGAGGAGGCTGTGGCTTACTAATGGCAAAGATGTCACTGAGCAGTCAGGCTGGTAGGACCTCCTGGATGCTCATAAGGTGCTTGCCTTCTCAGAAAGCAGAGATATTTGTTCCTTTATACTGTTGCCGCATTTCAAAGTTTTTTTCGTGATGAGTTTCCATTTTCCATTGGCCACCTTTTATTGCTTTAATTGCTGTTCTTACAGCTGCTGTGTTACACAGCTGGCCTCAGAGGGATAAACAGGGAGAGTTGCATTTCGAGAGTCGTGGGCTTCTGCAGACTGGCCAAGGCAGAGGCTTCTGCTATCCTCAGACAATATCGTGTGACCTATAGCCGGAGCACAGAAGTTCATGGGGTTTGTCCACTTCTACCGTTCAATCTCAAATCACCCAGGGTTTTCTCTCCCCTCCCCCTTCTAGCCTGGGGATCCTGCTCCAAGGCCCCACTCCCCTTCTTCCTCCTTCCCTTTTCTAGGTCTTCCTTCTCCTCTGGGGCTTGGGGGGGTCCCAGGAGGGAACAGGGCAAGAGTCTTGCTTCCAATCTACCTTGACTGTGGCAGTCCTGCCTCAACTTTGATATCCTCTGTCCCCAAGCTGCATCAGGGGACCCATTCCCACCTGGGTCTGTCAGGTCCAATGAGGGGCTAGTGCATTGTCTCAGCCTTCTGAGGCACTGACTTGCTCAACAACTCACATATGTCCCCACTGTGCCAAATAGTGGGTCCTATTCCCCCAGGTGCTTCTGGCTTCTCCACCCTCTTCCTGGGAGTGGCTGGCTGGACCAGTTGGGCACCTGCAGCCTCAGCAGCTAGCCAGACCCCTCTAGCTGGCATCTCTTGATCTAGGGGGTCTCAGGGCATCCCCCTCCATCCCAAATGGGGTGGGGAGATGGAAAGCACTGTCTGCTCCCCCTTTGGATGGTGTAGCACAGGAGCTCCTGCTCTCTGTGATGGCAGAACAGCTCTGTCTTCTTTTAGTCAGTCTGTGGGACCGTTTGAGGAGACCTCTTAAGAAAGGGGGACCCTCGTGTTCAGTCTTTTAACTTTGAGATTAAGATCTGATTCTGAGAGGAAGGGAGAGCATTTCTTACCATCTTCTTCCACCCCAAAACCTCAGTGTTCACGGTGTGTTAGCTTTCAAATGCAAACCAGATTGGAAAAGCTTGGTGGTCAACATGTGCCTCTAAAGTCCAATCAGCTGCTTCTAATTCCAGTCACCACTCAACTACTAGCTGGGTGACCTTGAGCAAGTTGCATAGCCTCTCTGTGCCTGATGTTCTTATCTGATAAGTGGGGCAATAATAGTCCCTACACAATGGGCTTACTTACTTAAATGCAACAATATGGGTCACATGGAATAGCACTTAGCAGGTGCCGTATAGGTGGGGCTGGCTGGTAGGAAAGTCTCAAAAAGAAACCAGCAGAGGAAGAGGTCAGGGCATCCTAGAGACCCCCCAAACCAGTACCTACCAGTACTTGCACAGTCAGTTATGGCCATTGAGTGGCTAGCACCCCAGCAACTCCCGCACAGCTTGCTGGGTAGACTGGAGATGATGGGGCTTCCTATAGATGGGGAAACTGAGGCTGGGCAGGGAACATTATCTCCAAGATCACACAGTGAAGAACTGTGAGTTGGAACTTGAACCCAGGTCTCCTGCTCACAGTGCGCTGCTGCTGTGAGCTCCTGTCTCCTGGTGTTGCTCAGCCGCTGGTGGGAATCCTTGAGTGACTCAAGACAAGTTTCCCCAGGACATACTCACCCGTACTGCACACACCCAGAAGCCTGTCCTCAACCTCCTCCTACTTCCCTGCAGGTGCTTTGGGGGATCCTATGGCTTAAGTCCTTGCTGTGTGCTAGTGCCAAAGGGGGCCGTTCCTTGCCACCCTTACTGCACCCTGCAGGGTGGGTTCTGTCACCCCACACTAAGCATAGAAGGGAGGACGTGATGCTCAGAGAGGCAAAACAGCTTGTTCAGGATGCCAGCATGGCAGCAGGCTGGCAGTTAACACCAGAGGGAAGCTGCATCTGACCTCTGCTCCTCAACTGCAAATGCCACAGCCATGGCCCTTGGGGACAGACTGGGTGTGGGACTGGGTGTAGGAGGGGTGCAGAGGGAGAATGCCCAAAGGAATGCCAGTGTGGCATGGTGAGCCACAGCTGCTCCATAGTGGGGTGAGACATAGGAAATGGGGTGCCTTCTCTCCGGCTGTTTTAGGGGGGCTCCCTGTGGAGTCTGGATGGGCAGCAGGTGTCTCCATCAAGGAGTAAGGAATGCTCTGGAGCAACATGGCCACCCACCTGTCACTAATGTGCAGAGCTGGAGTCAATGGAATGGGGTTTCCAAGTAATTGCCTGGGACCCCAAGTTGCACTCAGCCCAGGGGCAAAAACCCCACTTACTAGGCAAAGTGGCCCGCAGGTCAGAGCCTGCCCTGGCAGCTCTGCGCGGGATTCAACTTTCAGCGGCTGCTTTTTAAGGTTCCAAAAAGAAAAAAGGGGGGCAGAAAGGGAAGGCGTTGTTTTCATGCCTCTTGCTTCATTTGCATAAGGTGAAAAATGTTTCCATAGAAACTACCGGAGTCTGTAATTTTTGAATAACGATTTCTGCACAAAGCACAACCTGTCTTTTTTTCAAAGAGGAATTAAGAAGTCTCAGCAGCGTTTCCCCCACAACAAAGGCAAGGTTGCCCTGGCTGGAAAAGCTGCAGAAGGAGGGGGCACTGGACTCAAGCCCCTGCCCTCTCTGGGCCTCGTTTTCCCCCTCTTGTAAAATGGAACAAACTGGATTAGAACTAGCAATAACCAGACCTGATACACATCAGAAGTGGGGGGGCGAGGCTGGTGTGCAACCCGGATCTCTGGGTCCCCAACCCTGATTAAGATGCAGGAGGCCTGAGCTACATTCTCCCGGGCTTTCCGGGGGAGGTGGAGGCAAGGGCTGAGCACTGTGGACGCCACAAAGCTTCAGGAGAGCAGTCCCAGCCTCTGCCCAGTCCCCTGGCCCCCAGCAGTCTCTTCTGCCCTCTCTCTGGCCTTGGCTCACTGGAGCGGAAGGTGGTGGCCTCGCCTGGGCGCCTCTGCCCCCTGGTGGCCCAAGGGCACTACGCAGCTACTCACCCTGGGGCTTGTTGGTCATGGCTGCCTCAGCCTCCTTCAGGGGCTTTGGAGAGGGGAATGCCAGCCAGTCACAGGGCTGGGAGAAGTACCCCAGAATCATCCTGCAACTGGCCCTCCTCCAAGACACCCCACAAATGGTGTCATAGAGGGGTCCCTGGGGTCTCTCGTGGGGAGCATAGATTCTTAGCTTGTCTCTGTGGATCTGACTCAGGAAGTCAGGATGAAAGCTAAAGCAGAGGATGGAAGTGAAAACAGCAGCATATAACATGGGCATGGGGACCACTTGTCAGTTTCCCCATATCACAGATGGGGAAACTGAGGCTGTGGGAAGGACCCACATTTCCATGACTTCTCGTGAAGGAGGTCCTGCAGGTTCTGGTCATCCTGAGGCTACCAGTGACTACCCAGACAGTGGGGTTCCGTGTCACAGAGGACAGCAATCAGGGGGTGTTGTCCTTGGTGTTTTGGGCTGACTTTACTTATTCCCGTGTTTAACTGTGAGTTGAAATATTGTACTGGGACTAGAGCTGAGTGGGCAGAAACACTGGGTGAACCTGCCATCATTGTAGCCAGAGGACATGGGAGTAATGAACTGTGAGCCACCCGCTCCAGTGCTGGAGATGCACCTTTGGATGTCCTTCCCTTTCTGTTTTTAAGAAACACTGGTGGTAACTGCCCCCTCCATGAGCCAGTGGCTCACACCTGTTATCTTAGCTACTCAGGAGGCAGAGATCAGGAGGATGGTGACCTTCCAGGGGCAGAGTGTTGGCCTCAGCCCAGTGCTCCAGAGCCCTCCAGGGGACTTCCGAGTGGTCCACTGCTCACTTGGGCCACAAGTTTCTGGGTGAGGAGTCAGACAGGTGCCCTGTGAGGTGGTGGCTTGAGCTGCTGCTAGTCTCAGACAGGAGCTACCAGTAAGGACGCAGGCAAGACAGGAAGGTGGGCTGACTCCTTCCTGACTCCACTCAGAGGTTGGCCAATCCCCTGCATGGCTTCCCTTATAGCTGGAAGTCATCCACTCACGTGGAGAAGATTAAGAAAGTAAGGAAGAGTCAAGGTCATCCATGGAAGTCTCCTGTGTCTTGCCCCTGCATCCTATAATAGGACAGCCCTTAGTTGACATGGCCTAGTCAAAATGAGGGAGGTTTTAGGGCCACACAGACAGGACATGTGCCTTGCCATTGGGAAAGAATAACTAGGAGACAGGTGGGATCTTGGCAGAGCTACTTTGCATCCATGAGCCTTGGTTTCCTCATCTGTGAACTTGGCTTGGTGGGGGCATGGTAAGGATGAAAAGCTAGCGTGTCTGTGAACAAATGGCTCCTCCACTTGGAGGTGATGAATGGAGAGGGGGCTGGTTCCTTCCGCAGCCGGAGTCTTGGAGGAGAGCTGGCCGCTCTGACTAGGAGCTGGTTCTCCTTAACAATGGGGCTCCTTGCCAGCTGCAAACTGCAGAGAGACAGGCGCCACCCAAGCCTATTCGGGGTTTGGCTGCTGGCTCTTTGGTGAAAACCCTTCAGGGCTTTTCATGGGATGAACTCATTGAATCCATCAGAAACGCCGGATGTTTCTTGACACACCTCCATCCTCAGGACGCTCGAAAGCAAGCAGAGAAGAGAAACAGGTGTACAGGGGAGGTGGTCACCCAGGGCCACACCGGGGTGGGGGTGGGGGGAATGCTGTCTTCTGATCAGTGTGTCCATTTGGGTGGCATCCCACTGATACAGTGGAGGGTCCCTCCTCCAAAGAATGCAAAGTCACACCAAAGAGGATCATTCACAAAGAGCAGTGACAACAGAACTCATGCCCATTAAAATAGCCTGACAAGGGCGGGGTGCGGAGCTCAGTGGCAGAGCACTTGCCTAGCAGGCAAGAGGCCCATAAAACAGAACTATAAAAAAACCATAAATAAAAGTCTGAGAAGCATTGCAGATGCGGTCCTGGCCAGACTCTGGGAAATCCACTTCTTGGACTCCTTCTCCAATGCTCCTTCTGTCAAAGCCACTTTCCCTGAATGACTCTCTTTGCCACGAGAATGAACCACAGACTTGGATGTGGGTTGTGCCCTGGCTGCCTCACAGTGCCTTGCCCAGTGCGGGCAGTGGAATGTTCTTGTGGAAGTGGGGAAAGGGGCAGGCTGTGGGATCCACACCCACTGTCACAGTCCTGTGTCTATGGTCAGGAGCGCTCCTTCCCTCTGGGTTCCTCGAGGTGTGTCCCCCGACTCAGATCAAAGCTCCATGGAGTTTTGCGACATGAAAGCCAGTCCGAGGGAAGAGACTTGAACAGTTCTTCATGAAAGAGGCAAGTGGCAAGCCAGGAAGATGAAAGCACCTTAAATTATTTTACTGCAAAGGCAGAGTTCAGTGCCACTGGGTAATGAAGAGAAAGGATCCGAGGAAACAGGCAGTGTTTTCATGGGAAGATGGAAACTCTCCACGGCCTCTGGGCAGCTGGGGAAACTAGGGACAGGGAACCTGGAACTCTCATCAGGAGGCATGACAAGCATCTCCCCTGAGGGTTACGGGAGGGTGGACCCCCACAGGTGACTTGGCAACTTGGGGCCGGTTGCTAGAAAGACTGGTTTTAGGAGCAGAAGTGGGTCCCAGCTCAGCAGTGGGTGGAGTTGGGGGACTACTTAGCTCTCTGCTCTACCTCATGCTGCTGCTGAGGCTTTGGGTGCCCCCCTCTCTTTTTTTTTGTGGTACTGGGGCTTGAACTCAGAGCCTTCACCTTGAGCCACTCCACCAGCCCTATTTTGGTGAAGGGTTTTCGAGATAGGGTCTCACAAACTATCTGCCCCAGCTGGCTTTGAACCATAATCCTCCTAATCTCTGCCTCCTGAGTAGCCGGTACCTGGCTGGATGCCTCTTTATGGTAGATACCTGATGTGGCCGTGGGGAGGGGAGAATGGACCAAGGACAGCAATGGGGGTATTCTTAACAAAATGACCTCCAAAGAGGACAAATGTTTTTGCCCTGGGTGTGAAAGGGTAATGCTCCCATTCTAGGTTATTTATTCATTCAACAAACATGCATTGAGCTGTGCTCTACGCTGAGCCTACAGAAGCTCATGGAAAGGGAGTTATTGTTACTCCCCCAGGAGTTCCCACCTGGCATGTGACCAACTGCACTCCAGATGACAATGGGGTCCACACAGGGCAAAGGGAGAAACCCTAGAGATAGAACCTGGAGATCTGCAGGTGGGAAGGAAGAACCTTCCAGCAAGAGGACACAGCCACTGGTGAGGCTTACAGGGGGGAAGAAATCAGTCTGAGCAGAGGGGTTTGGAGGGGGTGATGAGGTATTGTGTATGGTGTGGCCAGGGGGGCCTGGCTCAGGTATAGAGGTCAGGGGAGCAGGAGCCCAAGGGGTGGTCCTTGGGTCACAGAGCAGAGATCTTGGAAAGGGGAGTGAGAAGCAGCCCTAGTCACACTGCCTCTGGCCTCACAGTCCTCCATGCTGACACGTCTACCATCCAGCTTCCAAGGGCTACCTGCAGTCTCCTTGCTTCTCCCCAGTCCCCTTCCTTCCCTCCTTCTGCTCCTGCTCTTCCTCATGGTCTCTTCTCACCAAGTTCCTCCTCCCGCTCTTGCTTACCATCCCCCTCCTTTCTCCTCTCTCCTCCTGTACTCCCCTCTCTCTCTGTCCCCCACTTCATCCTCCCCCTTCTTCAGTCTTCCATCGCCCCCACCCCCAGTGGCTGCATCAGAAGGTCCTTGTTCCTACATAGCAGCCAAGGAGCAGGAAGGCTGTCTCACCTTCCTTCCCCTGCAGCCTTGTAGAATCCCCCAGGACACAGGCATCCTGGCAGATCTGCGAACCCTTCACTCTCCTGAGAGGCTCTGTGGAGTTAGGACCCCTCCTTGAGCTAAGTCTGATCCTCCCTGGTTGTTCAGGGCAGTGGGTGTGGTGTGAGACCTCCTCTATGTGGCTGGGCCAGAAGATGGTCCTGGCTGTGTCTCAGGGCTGCGCCCCTGCAGGGTCCCTGCTCAGAGCAAAACCCACACCTACCTATGGGAGTTAAGTAGAGCAGGGTGTCTTGGCGGAAAGGGGCTTGTTTCTAAGAGAATTCCCAAGGGAACCGGAAACCCTGGGAGCACAGTGGACTCTTGCTAACTGTGGGCCACAACACTTAGCATCATTCCTCACCCCCAGCTGTGACATGGCAGAGCCAGGGGGATAGTGACACTCTGCCATACTTGACTTCTAGCAAAGGACACTGGGCCCACAATGAGCAGTCCCAAAGCTGAAGGCTGGCCCCACCTCAGAAGAGGACAGAGACTTCAGAAGGAAGAAGACAGAGACTCCAGAAGGAGGAGGCAGGCAGGATTCCAGTTAGGGATTCTGGGGCCCCTTATGAGGCCTCTGTGTCCTCTGAAGGGGAGGAAGTGAGCTCATCTCAGGGCTGCAGATTTGCTCAAAGCGAGGAAAATTGTTTCCAATCCTTTCCCACGGGGCCTAAGCAGACCCTGAGTCCACCCCCGGGCAGACCTAGGCTGCAGCTGGGGGCAGCTGCCACGTTGGCCACCTTGCTGCTGGCCCTGCCAAGCCTTGTCTCCCTGGGCCCCTTCTACCTGGCTCTACTGTACTGGGAAGGAGGTTCCAGAGACCAAGAGGCACCTGGTCAGTCTGCGCCAGCCCTGGCCAAACAGCAGGGTGGATTTTCCACATGGGAAGCCAAGCCAAGGCGCTGGGTTCCATTTCTCTGCTAAAGTGAGACAGAAAACCTGGAGCCATCCACTGTCACTGGGACGGAGGGGACAAGGCTGCCTCACTGAGGAGAAACAGGGTGGTCAGAGTGTGGGGCTGGGAGAACCAGGTTCACTCCTGGAAGCCAGGGGAGACTGAGGGTTGGGGGCCACTGGAGAGAAGGAGGTGGTGCCAAAGAGCCTCAGTGTAGCACCGCACGCAGCAGAGCTCGGGAAAGATCTGCCCTGAGTACCCTGAGGGACTTGATTTACCAAGGTGGTCAAATGATGAAGCTGCCCAGAGCAGTGGTTTTCACAGGCTCAGGGTGCCCTCAGGGGCTATTCTAGGAGTGTCTCGGTCCCCACCCCATCTTCAACCAGGGCAGCCTCCTGAAAATCTACATGTTGGACTTCTGCAGAAGAATTTGCTGGAATAATTGATGTCCACAACTTAAAAAGAGAGTAGGGGAGAGAAGCAGGAGGAGGAGGGAGAAGGGGGAAAGGGGAGGGAGAGAGATATTAGAGAGCTGATGCTTTGTAGACAGCAATGTCTGCAGTCCTCCTGCCCCAGGCTGCTGTTTGAGCTGAGCCCAGGTGGCCTGCATGGGGAGAGGTGGCCTGACTTCATGGGAAAGACTGGCTTCAGGGTGACCTTGAACCTGCTGTCAATGACTTCAGCCATCACCTTTCAGACCAGCTCTGGTGCTTTCAGCTCTACACTCAGCTGGGAGTACAGGGAGCTTCAGAATTGCTGTAGGGATAGAATATTATTTATCCATAAAGAAGAATGAAATGATACCATTTACAGAAAAATGGATGGAGATCATCATGTTGAATGAAATAAACTAAGCTCAAAAACCCAAATATCGTTTGTTTCACTCACATGTGGAACCTAGACCTAAAATCATACTAATAATAAAATAAAAATAATGGGACATGAGTATAAAAGGGAAACTGTGGGGGTGAGTAGGCATCGGTGGAAGGGCAAGGGGGGAAGGAGAGGGTGATGGGCCTGGAGGATTGAAGTACATTTTTTTCTCTCTCTCAGAAAGCATAATGAAGTCCACCAAATCCTGTTTGAAGGGGGGAGAAGAGGTGGTGGCTAGGGACTATAATGTGAACTTGTTCAAAGTACACTGTACGAATCTATGGAATTTATCACGATGAAATCCCCTTCTACTACCAATGTATGTTAATAAGAAAAACTTCAAAAAAAGTGATACACCATAGAAAAATTTATCAAAAGAAGAATTGGGGTGAAATGACCCTCCCCATCGAGGGCCCTCTGGACAGATAGAGAGGGACAGGACAGAACAGATGACTCTGCAAGTGACTGCCCCTGCCCTATGCCTCAGTGTGCCCACCTGTAAAATGGGTGGGATAAGAGGACCTCTTTACAGAGTTGCGAGGATAGGATGGACAGCTCTTGGTGTGGGTGGCCCGGCGCGTGGTAAACATTCAATTAACGGTGGTGGTCGCTCTTGCTTGAGACATCTCTTTGGGTTTCTCTGAGATCACATGTGCAGGTGTCCGCCCTGCAGAGGTATTTTCTTGAGCTTATCTTCAGGAGGGATTCTTCAGGAGACAGAGTAGCTGGTGGCAGAGCGGAGCCTGTTCTCTGGTTGCATTGCCCCCTCTGGGCTGTTTCCGTCTCCAGAACCTCCTCTGCTAATTCTTCAAAAGCACCCAGGTCTCAACCCCAGTCTGAGCCCAGGAAGAAACCCACAGCAGCTTTGATATGTCAACTCAGGGAACAAGTTGATCACACGGAGTTGGGTGCTTTTTCTGCAAAGCAGATGACTTTAAATGACCCTCTTCAGGCTCCCCTTCCAATGTGCTGGGTGTTTATGGATTTTTTTTGAGGACCTCATCAAAGAAAATGCAATAATGATGCTCCTAACTTAAGAGCAGGAGTTTAGAGGGATGAATTATTCACATCTGAGATGAAACAGGGACTCTGCAAACCGGGCCAGCTGAAGCAGTCCCTCTCCTTGGGACTATTTTTATCTTCTTTGCAGTCTCTCGTCTTGGGAGACACGCAATTCGGGGAGTACGGGGAGCCCACTGCACAGAGCCTGAGTTGGCACGATGTCAAGTCTGAAGTACTAGGCGTCTCGCAGCTTCTGCTGGGAGCACAACATCCAGGAAGCTCGAGGAAGCGTGAGACACGGGGCAACCGCGATTCTGGGGGCTCCCTGTTTCTACTCTGTGAGTCCTGGTCCCCCATTGCAGTCCTGTGGCTTGACAGAGCCATTATTCCCCTTCCTGGCATCCAATTACTCCTCAAGGAGAAATGTACATGGCTTTTGGGGACAATGTGTGGGTTCCACGTGGGATGTGTGGAGCAGCCTGTCCTGACAAAAAGGATTTCATGATTTTGAGGTTCAGAGTCCCAAACTCTGTAGGTTAGGCCAGCTCCCCCAACTCATGCACACCCATGATTTTTCTTTTTTTTTTTTTGGTGGTACTGGGGTTTGAACTCAGGGCCTCACAATTGCTAGGTAGGAGCTCCACCACTTGAGCCACTCCACCAGCCTTTTTTTGTGTTGGATATTTTTAAGACAGGGTCTCACAAACTATTTGCCCAGGCTGGCTTTGAACTGCGATCCTCCTGATCTCTGCCTCCTGAGTAGCTAGGATTACAGGTGTGAGCCACGGACACCGGGCTGCCCATTTGCTTTTAAAAGCTGCCTGGACTCTTGCTGTCCAGTATGGTGGCCTGAAGCCACACAGTGCTATTGCCTCCAATGGAGATGGCCTGAGAATGTAACATGCTGGCTTTAAAGACTTAGTATGCAAGAGGAATGTAAGCTACCTGATTAATCTTTTTATATTGATTGCATGTTGAGATGGTGCTATTTTGGTTATAATGAGATTAAATAAAATATATTGTTAAATTAGTTTGCCTGGTTGTTTCACTTTTCAAATATAGCTGCTAGAAAACGTAAAATGCCCTCTGAGGCTCAGGATTTCTTCCCGACAACACTGATCTAGAAGGGGGCCTGAGGAGCTGCCAGTGGCTGTGTCTTAGTGGTGAAATTACGAAAGACCCGCTTCTTCTTAGAATTGTTCGGCAGCAACTTCAGAACTCACCTCACTTGCTTTGTATCAGGAAAGGCACAGCTAGTGCTACCTGTAGCAAGCCTCAGAGCTTGACAGGAAGTGGGACTGGGCCAAGCAGCTGCCCAGGAAGCCTCGGTCTCAGCAAAGGTGCTTGGAAACAGGTTCAGGGAATGGCAAAAGAGTTGGGGGCGGGAAGGGTGGCTTTGAGGATGCCAGACATTAGAACTGGGACTCAGGATTTGAGAGTTCAGGAGCCTGGTGGGCAGGAATCCAAAGGAGAGGTCTTGGGGACGTTTATCAGTGAGACACAGGAAGTGGCGTCATTGATGACTTTGCCCCAGTGGGGGAGCCTTTTCAGCAGTACACACAACAGGAAGCTATTTTCTTCCTGCCTGGGGCCAGCTGGGCCATCCATCACCCCTCTGAGCAGTGGAGGCTGCTCTGGAATGGAACCAAGGTCAGGAGGCCCAGGGGAGAAAAGGGACTGGACTCCACCTCCCAGGTCACAGGGTGTTCATGTAGCCAGCACTTGCTTAGCCGTTACTGTGGAACCAGGGACTGTTTCACATGCTTTCCATGCGTTGATTCACCTGTTCCTCAACCACAATCCTGTGGGATCGGAGCTGCTAATGTCCTCATTTCACAGAGGAGAAAACTGAGGTGCAGAGCTTGGGTCACAGCTGCTGGAACAGGCCCCTGTAGCGTGAATTTACCTGTCCCAGCCAGCAGGGGCGCTGTTTGCAGCAACCTAAGCCAGGGACCCGTGCTGTCTAACCGAAAAAACGCCAGCCATGTTTTTTGGAGTTTTTTTAAAGCTGAAATTCATTTTATGTTTGACTTAACTTGGCCTACCCAAAACATTATCATTCTGACATGGACTCAACATAACATTCATAAACGAGAGTTTATATTTTCCTTGTTAATGTGCTATGTTTTTGGAATCCAGCGTGCTGCCTATACTATCAGAGGCAGCATAGCCAGTAAATAGTCACACGTAGCTTGTGGTGACAGTAACGGACGGTGAGACTCTAGACTCTACAAACTTAAAATCAAGGAACTCTGGGGTGGTTCACAAGGGTCAGCAACTCCCGGTGTCCACCTGGGTTTAGGAGAATTCTGAGTCAGTGCCTGGCTTTTGGTGAAGAAGAGACTGCGATTGATAACAATGGGTGGGCATGGAGGTTGCTGTCCTCTTTGGGCTGAACTCCATATGTACTGGTCAAGGCTGAGAGAGGGCCCCTGCTTGCTCACTCCCCGCAGGGCCCCTCCATGGCCCCAGCGCTTCTCAGGGCAGCATCCTGGCAGCTCCACGCGGGGTCTCTGCACCGTTCCAGCAGCTGACAGGGGTGTAGCACCCTGCCAGTCCTATATTTTTTAATAACTCCCACCCAGCCATTGTCGGTGGGGCCATCCTCTCCCCAGCTCCCCGAGGGACCCTGACCATCCTCCAGCTGAATGAGCACACAGTGGTCTCAGGTGACCCAAGCGAGTTAACACCTCTTCTCCGGGGGTCTTTTGGGGAGGAACCAGCTCCTAGGAGCATCTGGCAGAGGAGGAACGGTAAATGGTGAGTGCGCCAGCAAGGCAGTGCCTGCAATTAGGAGACAACCAGATTTCTCTAAGTACCAGATTTCTCTAAGTACGATGGGGAAAGTAACTCTCTGGCCAACAGAGTTTAATCAAAATGTTTTATGCAAGACGTATTCCTCACCCTGACAAATCTTCTCCCTCTTGCTGGAAATTAAACAAATATATTGTCAGCACGGATTCCAGTGAGTGCATAAACAGATGCGGCCGGTGCTGTCCGGGGGGTTGTGGGGTTGCAACAGACTGAGGTGATCGAGGAAAGGGCTGGAAGCTTTGTCTTGTCCTCTGGGCTTTGAGTTGCTCCTGTGGCCTGCCGGGGGTGGGCAGGGGGAACTCAGGAAAACAATGCCTTTCTGTCTGTTCTGGGCGCCTCTCTGTCCCCTGTCTCTGGAGCAGTGCCCCTCCTGTTGTGAGCAGCAACCTGAGCCTACGGTCCCTCTAACTCCTGTCTCCTGTGGTCCCTCTAACTCCTGTCGCCTGTTGTCCTGCGAGCACCTGCCACAGCATCTGTCTCCCCTGGCAGGCTGCATCCCACTTGTCTTCGAAGCCTGGGCACAGAAGACAGTGGCTGGCACCCAGAAGACCTTGAACAACTGTCTGTGGGAGGAGGACAGGGAGAGGCAGGCTGAGGGCCAGGGTCCCCGCCCATGAGGAGGCCAAGTTCGGTCTGGAAGCTGCTTTGCAACTCTGCCAGCTGAAACTCCACAGGACTCGGTTTACCGACCAGGAAAGCAGGCACAGTGACAGATGGCACTTGCTCTAGTGAGTGTGAGAAATGAACAGGACTGTGGACCCATATGCAGGTGTGTCACGTGTTTGGTGCAGCAGTGGGATCCATGGGGACAGAAAACCTGGGAGCAGAGGGAGGGTAGGAGAAAGAACACAGTTTTGTCCCTGAAGATGGGGCCCCTTGGCCAGAAAGGCCTAGAAAGGTGATGCCTGAAGTCACCTGGTGGGGAAGTTCCTGGGGTGGTCAGGACTAGGCCCAGGACCCTGAGTCTAGCACAATGGCACCTCCCATTACACACCTCCGGGGGTTCTGGAAGCACGTAGATTCAGGGTCTTAAGACACATCTCCCCACGACTGTAGGAAAACCATCCAGGAAAGCAGAATGTTCCGGCCTCCACCCCAGCTCTGGGAGCTCTGGCTCCATGTTCCGTGTTCTGGATGAGTGTCCCAAGGATTGTAACACCAGGGAGCACGGGGGTCCATCTTAGGAACAGTGTTAGTGGCATGACACACGGCTGCATCAGGACAGGCAGAGCAAGGGAGGGGAGGGAGCCCAATAACCCCAGCCCGCCTGGCCATCTGCACCACTCTCCAGGCTCTTCCCCTAGCTTTCACCTGGGGTTAAAGCCAGGTTATCGCGGCCAGGGATTCCCACTGCACAGGGGAGGACGTGCTGCACCCAGCAACTCCTCCACGGACCCACCCAAGGTCCAGCACACTGTCCTTCTGCCGCAGAGATGCCCTGCATTCCTTCTCTTTAACGGCCCTCTTATCTCAGCAGGCCTGACTTTTGGGGTGAAGGGCAGCAGTCATCCATGAAGACTTGCAGAGCGATGGATTCCAGGGTCAGACAGGCTGGTGCCCTTCTTGCGTTATTGATGAAGCAGAAAGAAGAGCTTAAGGTCAGAGCAGCACTCCTCACCATTCTAGCGTTGAACACATGAGGCTGAGCCTCCTCTTGGGCTGAGCCCTCTTGGTGGTCATCGCCATCCCAGCTTTCACCCTCTGGTTCCACATCTCCCCAGCTCACAGTCCCCTCTGTCCAGAAGCATGCATGGGCAGTGATCTCCAAGACAGGTGAACAACACATGCTGTTCAGGGAGGTGGATGGGGTTTGAACCTCCATTTTCCAGAGGACAGAGGCAAGTTTGCCTGTCTCTCTGATGAGTGGAGTTAGGTTCAAAGGAATTTCGTGAATCACCAAGGCAGTGGCAGAGCCTGGTCCCTGGCACCCACCCAAACCCTACATGGCCCCAAGGCCTTTGTGGCCCCATCCCTCCTGGGCCACTTGACCTGTTTTGTGCATTTCAGGCCCAGGGTTTGAGTTTGAAGAATTATGCTTTAAAGCAATAGGCTGTGAAAATCCCAAATTTGGCCTCTAGCTTAGAAGGGAGACTGAGGCTGGAGAGGGCAGGAGCAAGCCTGACCCCCTGGGCCTCCTTGGACCTCCCCTGGGCTGGACACGCACACTCACATGACTGTTGAGAAGGGGTGGCTGGGCCTCTTGCCCAAAATGACCTCAGTCACCCATCCTGTTCCAGGAGGCAACAGGGCCCCAGGCCAGATTCCCCAGGCCTTGTGAAGTGGACCATTAGCCACGGCACAGGTGCAGCGCTGTGGCCTGCCTGGAGCAGGAAGCATCCCTGTGTCCCCTTCCAGCGGATCAGATATTCCCTGGCTGCATGGACACGGGAATTTGCCATCCCTTGCCCCAAGCCGCCATCCGGCTCTCACTCAGTGCAGAGCCTCCCTGTGGCAGTGCCAGGCAGCTGGGCTCTCACGGGGCAGCCCTTGGCCTGAGGCCCCGAGCAGCCGGGCTGGATCGGATCTTCCCATGGTCTGTCTGCCCAACTACCCAGCCTGTCACTCCTGGATGAGGCTCATCTGCCCTGGGCCTGGGCCAGGGTCTCAGCAGCTGGTCAGGGCCGGGGGACTGGTGGCTTCCGGACTCCCTGATGGAGGCCCCTACACAAGTGTGCCGAGGGTTCTGCTCAGGATAGGGCAGGTCGAGGGTGGACAAAAAAAAAGGAACAGAGATAGATCAGGAGTAGGGCTGAGAGGTGGGCACGTGAAATCAGGCTCAGGGTGAGTGAGCTGGTGACAACCAGGTTTTCAGAAACCCTAGGCTGTGTCTGCTGCCCGCACACCCTGGCACACGTGTGCACACACATCTCAGACTTACCCCTCCTGCCCTTACAGACACAGAGGCCCAGCCTGGGAGGAATGAGCCTGACTCTGAGTTCAAAGCCACTGGTCTGGTTCAGTGTCAGGGGAGGTGGAAGGGCCTCCTGGTACACAGCAATCATTGCTCAGCCCTATGGGGCCCATCTCCACCCCATCTCCATGGTCTGGTTTGGTGCAGCCTCCCTGGAAGCAGAGGCTGGGCTCAAAAGGCCTGAACTAGGCAAATGTGCTTGGTCAGTCTGTGCTGAGGCTTTTGACCTGTAGAGTGGTGTCACCCTGTTCCTTAGGTGTCCCTAGGTGTCTGGGGTCTAGGGTCCTGACCCCCCTCTAATCTCTGGATGAGGTGGTCTCGGCCACAGAGCAGCCAGTGCCCCAGCCAAACCACAGCACTTTCCATGGAGGCTGGAGAGAATCTGGTGGGGCCCAGGGTCCTGCACCCCCAGAGTCCTGCCCTGGCTCCTCCCCATCACCTCGCATCTATGGGAGTGAGGGTCCTCCACTCCCTAAGACCACAGCCCCCAAGGGGGGTGTTGCCCATCTGTCTGGGAGCCTCAGCCTCAATTCTAGGCCACCAGCCACCGTAGTAGGGCCCAGGTGGGAAAAACCCAGGCAGGGAGCCCAGGGAGGCCTGGTGCCTGGGACCTCCTCCCTGAGGATTCTGAGGGGTTCCCCCCCAGCTGAGAGATTTTTCAGGAAGCTACCTTGGGTGTTGGGGGGACCCCAATGCACATGGTCTCCCTGCCCCCCAGTGAGTACTCTGTTTGGGGTGGCTGGGGGAGCCCCTCCATTTTCTCTGTGGGACCCCTGCAGACCCAACCTGGGTCAGGTTCCCCTCTCCCCCTCCCCCTGGAGGTAGGGACGCCGTGGCCTGGCTGGAGGCCTGGCAGGGCCCTGGGTACAGAAGGAGGGTGTGACCTGGTTATCGATCTCAGCCCGTCAGCTTCAGCCTGCTTCTCATTCCACACTGTGTCCTCTGCCCCCCTGTTCCTGGAATTCCAGTCAGTCTCATCAACTGACCTTATGTCATGTCACAGCCCTGGTGTCCACCTGCCCTGGGTCTAGTGGCTTTTCTTTAAGGAGGCCCAAGTAGGGTTCAGAGGCCCCTGGGGGATGATACTCCAGCAGAGGGTCCTCAAAGCAAAACAACATTCTCGGGGTGGGGGGGGCGGTGTCCTGCTCAGTCATCATCCTACATGCATGCTGTCCCTAGCCACAGCATGTCACCACCTGCTAGGTGCTGGCATCTGCAGTGGCAGAAGCTACATTCTGTCTGTCAGTTGCCTCCTTAGCTCTACACAGGCTTTAACCCTCCACCTCCTCCACCAGGTCAACCCCTGGGGAGGGAGCCCTTAAACAGTTGCTGCCCAGATGCAGGAGTTGCAGCAGGGGGGAACAGGAGAGGGGCCTGGTGACTGATAGGAGGCTTCCTGGAGGAGGTGACACTGGAGTTGGGTTTCAAAGGGTGAAGAGATGTTCAACATGCAAATGAGGTGAAAACAGCATTCTGAACAGAGGAAATGTGTGTTGGGGTGAAAGAAAGGCCAAACCCACAGCCCTGGAGCACTGTGCCTGGCACTAGCCTCAGCTGACTTTATGAATGTGCCAGCCCTGCACCCCCGCCAACACGCCCTGCTTTCCCTTACTGGAATGTCGGGTGCTGGGTGATTGGCAGCAAGGGAAGAACCACTGTGGAAAAATACTCTTTCTAGCCTCAGGACCTTTGCACATCTGGTTCAATGTGTCTGTGCCTTATTCCTCTCCCTACCCCATGACACTTTGCACAGTGTGCTGAGTCTATCTTTTTTTAAAATGTATTTCTGAACTGATGCATTAAAAACACAAAAATTGAACGTAGCAGCAGGGTGTCACGTCACGTTTCAATACATCTACAGATTGTGCAATGTTTCAACCAGGCCAAATGTGTCCATGTCAGACTTTTATTGGTAACCTGGTCTGTCTTGCTCCTGTGGTGCCCCTGCCTGGGACTGCCTGTTGATTGACTGACTATTGGCGGCTGGGTTCCTGCGTCCTCAGCACAGAAGCAGAAACGAAATGTCCAGGACGAACACCTGCACTGCCATGCCAGCTGGGGTTGGAAGCCTGACCGCCATGCAGGCCAGGGAGGGGCTGATGGGATGGGGGTGCACGCTGCTGCTACTTGGCACCCTCAGTTCTGGGGGGACCCTGTCTTTAGCAAGGTGGCTGCCTATGTGAGCTGCAGCCTCCCCAGAGTGGGTGTCAATGTGGCCAGGACCTGGGCTGCTCTCTTGTGCCACCCCCAGTGGGGCCACCTCCTTAGGTCCCTCTCCCCGGGGGACAGCTGCCCTCCCTGCGCTAGCCACCCGGGCCTGGAGTGACTTGTTCTCTTGATGAAGCTGCCAGGGTCTGTTTGCAGAAGGACTCAGCTTCTCGGCTGCCTTACTGTGAGAAAATTTCCCTTAATTATTTTTTTATGGCCTAACTTTTGTGCGAGAGGGGTTGTTATTATCCCATCTCGCTGGAGAGTCGTAAGCCTGTGAGAAGAGCCATAAATAAAACTTTGCTGAATATTCAAAGTCCGCGCGGCGGCGGGATGACGGATGGCGGCAGCGGTCCCGGCTTTCTGCCCGAGGCGGTGACTTTCGGCACCAGTTTCTCTAACTCGCCCTTTTAAAACCGGGATGGGACGGTCCCGCATTTGTATGGGGTGGGCGAGATTACTTGGGGCGCCTCTGAGAGCAGAGCCACTGGGACGGCAAATATTTTACCCAGAAATCTGCCTTCAAAACACTGAAGTGTGACAATGGCCAAGACAGGGCTGTGATTTGGTCCCCAGATTCTGGGGACAAAGGCCTGACAGGGGAATTAATTTTTTGTGGGGAATACCTTTTGCCTCTATTATTTTAAAACCTTGAGACGGACTCTCCCAGGGCCTGAACTACTACTGGAAAAGTAGGGATGGAGGGAGCTGTGGTGGAGCATACCTGGGCTCTTGACCCCTCCTCGATAGGGTGTGCTGTGTGACCTTCCACAAGTTCCTGACCTTCTCTGGCCTGGAAAATGGGTATTCAAGGAAAAGATAGTAATAATACACCCTTTCTGACATTTTGTCAAGCACTAACTGTGTGCCAGGCACCCTGCTGGGCCCTGAATGGGCATGAATGAGAAATCCACATTCACCTAAGGACCAGCTCACCCACAGTTCATTCTGCAAAGGGCCCCCGTCTTGAAGCCCTACTGTGTGCTGGGGTGGGTGTAGGCACGGGGTGTTCCTTCACGGGCACGAGAGAAGTGAGGGTCTGACTCTACCGTAGCTCCTTTCCAAGAGAGACCGAGAGTAAACGTGAGCAAACACAGCCACTCTGAACTGGGGCCTGGGTGACTGAAGAAAATGAAAGTGGATGATATATTGAATGGTGACCAGAAAGGGCAAAATGAGAGAGGAGGGGCACGACAAGCAGAGCCTGGAAGATGACGAAGACCAGGAAAAGCTTTTGGGTAGAGGAGCAGCATGTGCAAAGGCCCTGTGGGGGTAGGGGCGGTAGATACCACAGCTCTGCTCACTCAGCACCACTTCTTGCAGCTCCCTTTGTGCTGAGGAGCCAGGAAGGCTCCCAGACCAACCAGAGGTGCTGAGTCTCAGGTTCCACCAGGCCTGGTGACCCCTGTAGATGTCTCTGGATGAGACTGGGAGGGAGCCAGGAATGAGCTTGGGACAGGCAGGTCTCCTGGCATCATGGGTGCTTAGCCTTTGGGAGCAGCCCTGACCTGTGGCAGACCCTGCAGTGCACCTGAGCTGCATCCACTACAGGTGCAGAGTCCCTTCCGGGAAACTAAGGGCCATGTGAGGACACCGCACCCGCTCCGGCAGAGCCTCTGCTGCCCGGTGGCACATCGTGGGTCCAGATTCCTCATCCTTTGGTAAACGAGCTCTTTAAGCTGGAAAGGTTGCCTGCCAACCGCCAGGCAGCGTCTGTGGCGGCCACACGATGGGATCATTAGGTGGCAGACAGAAGAGGACATGCCGTTATCTCACTCCTCAGGCGGGAAGCCGCCCACCGTCCGCCCCTCTCCCACCCTCTGCCCACAGCTGTGCTATCTGCTCAGCTCCCACAAACACTCAAGCTTCTGCCCTGGGCCTGGCTGGGGGTTTGGAGACAAAGTGCCCCCCACCCCCACCCCCGCCAGCCAGGAAAGCACCAGCGAGACCCCCCTGCTGCCCAACTCTGCGCCTCACTTGTACTCCTGTGTCCCACCCACTCACTCCAGCTGTGCCAAAATCCCTTCAGGGTCTCCTCCTGTGTGTCCTGGGAGTAACTCACCAGTGACCCTCCACTCTCCCTCCCAACCCTGACCATCCTTTGATCAAATCCCTTGACCACATTGTCCT
The DNA here is from genome assembly GCF_047511655.1 of Castor canadensis. Classification (NCBI taxonomy): domain Eukaryota; kingdom Metazoa; phylum Chordata; class Mammalia; order Rodentia; family Castoridae; genus Castor; species Castor canadensis. Next base: position 9,641,913 of record NC_133388.1, on the reverse strand, counting down.
AGGCACAGGGACATCCCCATGAAGCCAGGCTGGGCCCACACTGAGCCTAACTCCAGAATGTGGTCAGATACTGTTTGTTGAGTGACTGAATGTTGCCTATGAATGAATGGAGTGGGAGTCCCATGGGATGGACTTCAAGAGGCTTTCCAGTTCTGTGAGTCTATAATTCTTAGTTCAATTTGGGGATAAAGTAGGCAAAACTGGGGACTCTGTTGGTGGTAAGTTAGTTGACTGGCTCTCTGTGAGATACAATGTTTGGATTGGTAGGGTTTGCCAATTTCTCTGGTGTAAATTCTTTCATCATAGTTGCTTCAAGCCCAGTATTTAACAACCAGCTCACAAAAATCTCCAAATTTAACCATGGGTTTTCGTGGGCCAGGACAAACCAGCCTAAGTGTATCATTCATCTCTTCCCTCCCAGCCTCCCAACCTCCCCAGCAGGAGGAATCAGGGAACCTGTGTCTCTGTGATGGAGGCTGGCAGGGCAGAGGGGCCAAGGCTGAGCAGGTGATGTGGTGGGCGGTGGGCTCAGGCCCTCGGGCAGTGTGAAGCTGTTGATGTCTAAGATGCACGTGGCGAGGAGGCCCAGAGCCATGCGTGCTGAAGGCAGGTGGAGCACTGGGTGCCGGCTGGCCTTGCCCCTGTAGGAGTGCGCAGGACTCAGGGGCTGCAGAGGAACCTGTGGCTCTGTGGCCTCAGAGTGGGCACACGCACGGGGCAGCAGGTGCAGGATGGGTCACAGGATGGAGGTGGGGGCTGCATTCTGAGATGAAAGAAAACCTGGAAGAGGAGTGAGATGTGGGAAAAGAAGAGCAGCTGTCTGCGTGCTCCATTCTCCTCCTGAGTCCTCCTCACTGGGGGGCTCTGCGGGGGCCCTGGAGGGTGCCCTGTGTGAGACCCAGGGTGACATTGGTTCAGAGGGGCGGGTAGGGCAAGGGAACAGGTTGATCAGCTCAATCCTGCGTGTACAGGGGAGGGGGGATGGACAGTCCTGACAGAGGGGGTCTGGGGAAAGCAGGGGCCTGGCTTGAGACGTGAACTGGATCAAGCCTGAGAGGAGAAAATGGGCTGGACTGAGCTGCCCCATGCATTTGAGGTTGTTCTCCTGGGCGCCCGAGTGCAGCCGTGCCCAGGCCAGACAGGGACACAGGGTTAGTGTGGCCGTGTGGCTGCAGGGCTGCACCACGAGCCCTCATCGCTCTGTGGGGTCCGGGCTGCAGGAGGAAGACACGCAGCCCTAACCACCATAATTACAGTCTTGGAGCGCAGAGCTGTTATCGCCCGTGTTAAGTGAGCGGAGCAGGGGACTCGGCCCTGCCCATGCAGCCTTGTGCAAAAATTGCCTGCTTGGAAGCCAGGAAGCTGGCCACTTTCCCCATGGGTATAGAAGGGGACAAGAAGGGGAGCTTTTTTTATAATTCAAAGCTGTGATTAGCAATATCGGCACATTATTCTTTTATTTCAAATGCTATCTTTTTTCCTGATCATAAAAGAAACCTGTCCACTGTGGAGTGGGCGGCAATGCCTGAGTATAAAGAAGATGTAAACCAGCAAATCCCTACCTGGAGGTTGACAGCCGGGGGGAGGGGGGTGATGGCTGTGGGTCCCTCCCACGGCTAGGTACATCCACCGGCTTTATGGCGATGTTGTTTTTATATAATGCAGCAGATTCATTGTATTTTTGATATGTTTTTTTAAAGTAAGCCAAGAGTCCTGGGAGGGTGGGGGAGGCTGCCTGAGAGTGTGAGTTTTGTTCATTTGCCTGGTAAATCCAATTTTCAAATTCCCCTTGCAGGGGGAGAATATTTCGCTCACTTAAAATCATTATTGATTCATGCCCCAAACCTGGTAACATTGACCCAGCATGGTCAATGTCCAAGCTGGAGGGGAGTGGGTAGGAGTTGGGACCTCACCCCAGCTCCACCGCCCAGAGGGAAGAGGAGAGGAGGGGAGGCAGCTGCACTTGGAGCACGGTGGAGCCCGAGGGAGGCGTCTCAGGCTCTTCTGATTATCCTTAGAGGGGCAGCGAGAGACCTAAGGCTGGAAAGCCTCTGTCCTGGAAAGGTGCTCTGGGTGGGGGAACAGTATAGGCAAAGGTGGGGGGCGGGACAAAGACAAGGAGGAGGAAAGGGGGTGAGGAGAGAGTGTGGCCATGGCTGGTGGCTGGGAAGGAGGCTGGCTTGTCCTCTGTGTGTGACCCCTCTTCAGAGGATAAAGACTCCTCTCCTAGCCACTGCCCACTTGTCCTCGAAGCTTCTCCAGTTGAGTCAGACCCCCACTGCAGACTGCAGAACTCATATCCTGGGAAGCACTAGACTCTAAGCCCTCTGGGATCATGGTCGTTTTGCTGCTGTCCCCTCCCCACACCTAGGCTGCAGAGATGCTGGTGACAGGGTTGCAGTACCTTTCATTCTGCATAGCCTGTCGGCCCATTCTGCAGGTGAAGAGACTGAGACAGCAGCTGCCCCCCTGCCGCATGCCCCTGCCTGGCTGAACCCCAGACTCTGCCCTTTGCCTCTCAGTTACTTGGTTTTACAGTTCTCGGCTTGTGGGGTGGATGGTTGGGGGGAGAGGAGTCTGCAGTGACTCCGGTGTCTCGCTTGTCTTTTTTTCTGGTGACCTTTCCATGTAATTAAAAGGTAGCTATTCCAGGAGAAGAGGCAGCGGAAGCAGAGGCGCTGCTCTGTGTACGTGCCTGGAAATTTATTGTCTAGAGCACAGAACGGCCTCAGCATCAAAAACACGCCCTGCTTCATTCTGGGGTGAAGACTCCAGCCCCAACGCCCACCCTTCCCGCAGGCCTACTGTGCCCAGCTTTTCCCTGTGTTTTCTCCCTGACCCTCGTGCCTCCTGTGGGGTGTGCGACAGCAGTGTTACTTTAGAGGGACAGACTCTGCCGGCCTGGCATCTGTCACAGTACCTCTCTGTCTCATGCTGGGGCACCAGGGAGGCTGCCACAGTCCCTCTGGCTCTGGTTTGCAGGCCTCAGTGGCTGTGAATGTCCGAGCCCTGGGCACAGGGACGCCCAGGCAGCAGCTATGCAGACCTGGCCTCTGAAGTTGGACTCCCAAGCCCTAGCTGCTGTTTGAGGGCCCCTTTTCTCCCCCAGAACCGGAGCCACGAGCCAAGGTCAAGGGCAAGCCCATGTCCAACCTGGAGGAAGACGTCTGCAAAGCCAGCCCAGGCTGGAGTGGCGAAGCTCCCCCAGGAAGGGCTAGTTCAAATCCCAGGACCCACTCATTGCCCTGTCCTGGGGCCCAGCTTGCTCCCCTCAAGGAGAATGGACACACAGCACACTCTGATCTACAGAATCTGGAGACATTTCATGTTCTGGATGGATTCTTCCTTGGTCATGCCTGCCTGGTGTTGGCATCCTGAGCATAGCACCTCCAAAGGTGACGGGTCCCAGGTTAGAGGATGGGGAGGTCCCAGCAGCTCTGAAGCCCCCTGCCCAGCCAGCCAGGCCTCTGCCCTTTGGCTCTCTGCAGCCTGCAGCTGCTGGGGCCAATATGGGGGCTGGCTGGGGCCCAGCTCCCCTAAGCCACGGAGAATTGCAATTCAGCAAGTGAGTCAAATCTGCCTGAGGCAGGAGCCCAGAGCTACATCCAGGCATCCAGGCATCCCAGCAGCCGGGCGCGGCCTGGCCCTGCACGTCCGCCTCCGCGCCCCAGGCCGCTTCCCACAGGCCTGGATTAGGCCCGGCAGCTGGGCTGGGCAGGGGGCCAGGAGAGAAGGGGCCAGGGTTGGGGCCAGGCCGGGTGGGGGCTGGGGTGGGCTCAGCCCCAGCCTGTCCATGGAGACCTGTGGACACATCTTGGGGGTTTGGGGAAGGTGTCTTCCCGTCTGTCCGTGGGAACTTGAGGTGGCAAAACCTATTCCCCATGCCAGGGAAGAGGAGCTGGGGAGGGCTCATTTTGCAGGTCCCAACATGGCTCTGAAGGTGACAGGGTGGGTTGAGGACAGAGCCATGGGTCAGGAGGCTGGGATAGGAGTGCTCTAGGACTGGTCCAGGTCCAGGGTCTGGATGGCTTCAGGAGGGTGGACAGCTCTGGGTCTTGTGCCATTCAACTGTGGCAGGACGCGCCGAGGGTCTATGGTCTCCTGGACCATGCAGAGCCCCTTCCCCTGCTAGCTCATCCTTGAGAGCAGGGACATAGCCTTTGGAGGCAACTTCTAGGCCCATCAAAGCATTTTTGAGGTGTAAGGCTGAGTGGTCCCTTCTTCAGAGCAGCTCTGCTGGCCTCAGGTCCAAGTCACTTGGCCCTCCATGCACAACCAGGCTTCTGGGCACATGCAGAATCCTGGGATTCCACCTGGTGACTTGCTTGCATCCAGCACTGGCAAGCTCACTACTTCCTAGTCCTCTGTGGAGGAGTTTCCATGTCAGGAAAGGGCTTTCCAGAGCCCAGCACATCTGGAGGGGTGACTGTGATCCTACTGGCCCTTTCCTCCAGACCAAATTTCTGCATTTCTCCTATCTGCTCCTTGAAAGATCTGCCTCAGTGTCCTCCTCTGAACAGCACTCAGTTGTCATCATTCTTCAGAACTGAGCATTAGTTCTCCAGCTGCAGTCTGCAGCTGACTCTCACCTCCCCAGCCGTGAACACCATGCTCCTGTTAATTGAACCCTAGTCTGTTACTGTTTTTTTCTGATGGACTGATCACACTGTTGAATCCTACACAGAGAGGTACAGGCCTTTCTGTTGGTAATTGTGGGTGAAGTACGGTGACAACACAATGTAGTTTGGGGAAATTGAGGCTCAGAGGGACAAGGCCCTGCTCAGAGTTGCACAACACATCAGTGCAAGGCTGGGGAGAGAATTGGGCCTCCTGACCTCTGCTAATACCCTATCCACTCAGCACAGCTCCTCCAGCTAGACAGAAAGACAGCTCCACACCCCTGTCGGCCCTCCACACTTCCTGAGAACCGACCAGCTAAGCCAGAGAAGGTGGGGCGGGAGCCCCACGGCCTCAGATGGTCTTGATTACTGGTGGAGGGGCACCCAGAGCGAGGGGCCCTGGGCCCGTGTGTGCTGCTGGTGTTCCAAGCAATCAACAGCGCCTGGAGGCCGGGGACCGAGGCCCCGCACAGCTGACCTCGAAGCACTCTGCAGGCCTGGGCTGCTGGGACCGCACATTCCTTTCTGTTGAGAGAACTCCTGGCTGGCCCTGGCTTGGGAGGCACTTAGGTGGGAAAGGAGAGGCCCTGGCGGTCAGGGGCGGCTCCTGTGCACCAGGTGCAATCAGTGGTGCTCCCATGCCGCCTCCAGCAGAGGAGGTGACAAGCATGACCCCTCAAGGGGCTGTTGATGAGGGATGTGGTCACCCAGAACCTGGGCCAGAGAGTGCCCACTGAGTGTCACCGTTACTGTTCTGAGCCCTGTGGTTAAATCCAAACCCATGTCTGGGAGGCCACAATCAGAGCTGCTCCTCTGTAGTCAGGGCCGTGCTCTTTGAGGATGGGCCTTGTACCAGCTCATCTCCCATCGTCCTCCGTGGGTGCAAGGCCCACGTGGGCAGCCAGAACTGACCACCCTGGACCGAGACCACCCCCTCCCACCCGCTGCTGCTAGAGGCCACTCAGGGGTCCTTTGGACAGGCTGCTACCATTGCCGCACCCCCACAGAGGGCTGGCCGGCAGCCCTTGACTTTCCACCAACTAATATTTTTACAAACCTCCATTCTCGTAAAAAAAAAAAAAAAAAGTGCACAGGAGCCTGTGGAAAAGTGGAAGACGCTGACCACTTCCTGCCTCACCTTGGGGCCTTCCTAAGGCTTCAGGCCAGCCATGTCTCCCATGGACCTCTGATAAAGGCTGTCTCCACCCACAGCGGAATCAAAGGGGCCCAGCACCAGCTGTGCTGCCCGTCCCACCCTGCTTGCACCCTTGTTCCACTGCACTTAGCTGTTCCGAGCTGAGCACAGGCCTTTGCGTGGCTGTTCCTTCTGCCCAAATGCTCTTCTCATCCCGCTGTCACAGACTTAGAGGTAGCTGACTGTCATGGTCCCAGAGGGCTCCTGGGTTCTTGGGGATCAGTGATAGGTGGGGACCATGAAGTCTCAGGCTCTGCAGACAGTGAAGGAAGTGACATTTGATCCTTGATCTTCATCCGACTTCCCCAAACAGGGGCTGGATAATAAGGAGGATACCTGGGTGCAGAGTTGAGTCTCCCAAAGGGATGGAAAGAGCCTTCAAGCAGAGGCTGGGGACCAGAGGGGCTGGCATTGAGGGTGCTCAGTCAGGAGATAAGGGTGCTGGGTGGGTCACTGGATTGGAGAGAGGTTGTGAGGTAGAATTTTCCAGAAGGTGGGGGATGAGGAGACAGAGGTGGAGGCTGGGAGCACTTTCTGGTTTGGCCCTGATCCCAGGAGGGGTGTTGGGTCACAGGTGCCAGTTTGTGATTCTGGGGTGGGGCTGGGGGTGGAGAGGGGTTCACCGAAGCACATGGAGCCTGAGAGCAATGGGGCTGAGAGCCAGGGGTGCTAGGTGGAGTCAGGCCCCTAGCGGGGGTGGCAGAAGCCCTGGGGAGCACAGTGGGATGGGGCAGTGGCGTGGTCTCTGGGAGGACAGATGGACCCCTGGCTCTCAGCTGGGCACCAAGGGAAAAGGTTTACTCTGTTCACTGTCAGAGATCAGCGGTGTGGGGCTCAGGTCTCTGCAGGACTCGGTTGACACCGGAACTCTGTCTCTGTTTGCCCAAGATGCTCACCTGAGTCATGGGGGAGCACCCAGACCATGGTGAAGTGTAGCCAGGGAAGGTCCCTGTGCCCACAGGAGGGGGCCAGGCAGCAAGGACAACAGGGCCCTTGGTGGCCACCTCTCAGCTCCTGTGGGAGACGTCACATTGTGCCCTCATAAGAGCAGGCTACCTCTCTGGGAGCCTGCTACATTGGATCTGGCCTTTCCCTAAGTCATATTGGACCAAAACAAAAGACGGGGGGCGGGGGGGAGAGGGGTTGGGGTGTTAGTAGCTCACGCCTGTAATCCCAGCTACTCAGGAGACCAGGAGGATCATGGTTCAAAACCAGGCAAATAGTTCGAGAGACCCTATCTCAAAAATACCCAACACAGAAAAGGGCTGGCAGGGTGGCTCAAGTGGTAGAGTTCCTGCCTAGCAAGTGTGAGGGCCTGAGTTCAAGCCCCAGTACTGCAAAAATAAATAACGTGTGTGGGAGGGTAAGGAATCATCCAGTACCTGAGTCTTTTGTCTGTTGTCCCTAGTCACTGTGCTGGGGGTGGGGAGCTATGGCTTTCCGACCGTCTGCCTGGCACAGCACCCCCATCCATAAATGGGGGTTGGGCTATCTAGAAGCAGGTCTGAAGGTCTGTGCCCCTGTAACTTGTTTATAGAGTGTCCTGCTGCTTGGCTGTGGCAGGGAGGCCTGTGAGGATCTGGAGCACACTGAGGCCACACTTCCCGTGAGACATCCAGGCCACAGACTGTTCCATGGGAGGGTCCTCTATCAGGGATTCCTGGGACCAGAAGGACGGGGAACTGAGTCCACCTGCTCCTTCTCTGGACCCACTGTGCCTCAGTTTGCCCCTGGAAACTTCTCAAGGCCTGAAGAGGAGTCCACATGTAAGGGAGGCTGCACCAGCCCCAACTTCCTGTGCACCTTTAAAATTTGCCTTAGAGCTTCACACCCGTGCTCACAACAACCAAAAGGCTAAGCAACTCAATTGCCTGAGGATGCATGATGCTGTGTGGTTGCTCCCTGCAGAGAATCCTATTCCACCTCAAAGGGAGTTGTGACACAGGTCACATGGATGGGCCTTGGGGACGCCACATTAAGGGAGAACAGCAGTCACAAAAGTACAAAGAAAAGTGAGGTTCACAGAGACAGAAGGTAGGATGGGCAGCCAGAGTCAAGGAGGTGGTGATGTGGCTTTGCTGAGAGATGGGGACAGGGCTCAGATGGGAAGAGGAAGGGGTCCTGCAGATGGATGATGGGGATGACAGCTCAACAACATGCGTGTAGTTGGTGCCTCTGAGCTGTGCCCTTAAACAAGGGTAAACATTGGGTAAACATTACGTGCATTTTAGCATGATTTTGGAAGAAGTCAAAATTTGTATTTCATTGAGAGTTCTGTATGGGATGGTGGAGTGGATCAAGTGGTAAAATGCCTGCCCAGCAAGTGTGAGGCCCTGAGTTCAAACCTCAGTGCCACCAAAAAAACTAAAACCAAAAAAACCCCCAAAAAACGAGTTCAGTAAATCAGTGTGGTTCCAAAAAATTGCTTGGTAGTCAAGATGGTGCATTGGCTCCTAGGGCAAGCCTGCACCTGTTTGTCATTTTTCTTCTATTTGCCTCTCCCTGCCCTGTGTGTGGCACAAACAGACATCTCCCCAGGAAGGCCATCGGGCCTCCTGCACCCAGCCCAGAGCCCTGGGGAAGGGGCCTCCATGCCTGGCCTGGGGAAGGGGAAAAGCAAGTGTCCAGCTGGGACACACTCCCAGCTAGAAAGACAGCTGCCCACCCCGCCTGGGCTGGAGAAAACCAGACAATTACAGGATGTGCCAGCGCCGGGCAGGCCCCTGGGCCCCACAATCTCAGACACTCTGTAGACGTGGCCGTCTCGCTGTTGGGCTGACGACAGCCTTAGAAGAACAAGCAGGTCGGAAGATGGAATTAATTTCCTAACATTGAATGTCATGTTGAAAAGTCACCTCAGGATTTCTAGCTAGAGGGGAAGGAGAAATAGCCGTTTGGTCTCTGCTTTCTCAGTAGCTGTAGCAGTCCACCACTCACGTATTTTAGTTTGGGGTGGAACCATGAGAAATTGCCTTCTTTGTAGGGTAAAAAATAGTGGCCTATCAGCATTTCCATCCAGTTCCTTCTAATAAAGATAACGATTAAAGGCCATGCCAGAGAAAAAAGGGAGAAAAAGAAAACAAAACTCTGCTGTTTCCTGGAAAAGGGAGGTCCCTGAGACTCAGACTGGATCATTTTGCACCTAATAAATTAGCAAAACATTACAACTTTAATACCCCAGTGCTGTGATGAAATTGTCACAAGTATATCCGGGAACTGGAAATGCAAACTACAGAAAAAGCTTGCCATTTTGGAAACACATACACAGATACATAGAGATGAGCAGAGTCGATGGCCTCGTGACATAGTCTGAGCCCCTCAGGCACTGACGGTGCTCAGTGCAATGCAACGTGAGACCCCAAAAACTCAATGTGATATGAGTGAGACCCCCAGACTCAATGTGATCTAAGATCCCAAGAAACTCCATGCTCACTAAAGCCAAAAGTAACTGCTATTTGAGGGCTGATCTGGAATCTTCTACAGAGAACGGAAAATTAGATAGAGGTGGAGACCAAGTTGTACCCTGTAGAAATGCCACCAAGCTGACTGCACCAGGAGGTTTTCCTCGGGTCACTTGCACCTGGGATCAGTCAGCCTACTGCTCGGCAGTGGAGGCGTCAGGATCGAGACCTGTGCTGTGCACACAGTTAAAACAAAGCAAAACAAAAACCCAAACACGGAGTTGGCTAATGACATATGACAAGATGAAAAGGCAGAGAACAATCAGGTCGTGCCTCTGATTGTGGGGAGCAAAGAGAGGTGCGAGGACAGAGACTGTAGAAGAGGAGGCGGTTTGGTGGGGTGCGGTCATGGGAGATCCTCTTTGCCCTGTCAAAATGGCTTGAATGCTTAATGCGCCTATCCCCCCTCTAAAAGGTGAGAAAGCAAAAAAGCTGCACCTAGTCTGTGCTCAGACTTGTGGGGTTGGCTTGCATTTTCTACCTGCCAGGTGTCCTCTGATCCTTCCTGGGCTCTCTCAGATCCTAGAGGGGACCAAACCCTGTGTCCCCTCCACCACCTGAGCCTCATCTCCAGTGTTGTCAGATTCAGGAATCTGGGGGAGAGGCCTGGGGCTGCTCAGGGCACTGGGCTCATTCCAACAGACTCTCAAAGCTAGTGACCTATGTCCCCCGATTCTGCCATCCCCATGCCTACAAACTCCCTGCCCAGGGGTGGGGGAGGACTGGGTCTCCCATCTGGCCTGGGCAGCCTCCTGGAGCCACCTCTCCCTGGTCCTGGGGTCTCAGGCCTCCCTCTCTCCCTGGATGCCTGGGGCTGGTCACCATCCTGGCATCCCAAAGCAAAGAAGGTGGGTAGCTGAAGCCGATGATCTGTGTGGAGGCCTCTCTCCTGGACCTGACACTCAGGACCTTTCAATTCTAACTGAGATGGATTAGTCATGAAGAAGAATTGACCTTCTCTTTATGGGCCACCCCTGGGTGGGCTGCCTTCAGTGGGCGGGAGCACAGGGCAGGAGAACCCCTGTCCACTCGACTATCCCTGAGTCTCTCACCCACCTAGTCCCAGCGTGGGAGCCCTGTGGTGGTGTGTGTGTTCTCTGGGGACTCGTGTTGCCCCCTACAGGATGGAGACCCAGGCGAAGGGCTGGGCATGGGAGGGCGCAGGCAGCTGCCTGTCTGAGGGGTTCACTGGGGAGGGTGAGGTCAGGTATGGGATCATTCGGGATCTGTCAGTTGTAGACAGACCTAAGCACATTACCAGATGTAAGGAATGACTCTCTCAATCTCTCTCTCTCTTTCTCCCTCTCTCTCTCTCTCTCTCTCTCATGCCAGGTAGAGAGGGAGAATTCCCAGTAGCCCTTCTATGATCTCAGTGTGGACAGCTCTAGTGAGTCCCCAGGCACCATTTGTCCCTCTGCAGGCTTGGAGCCTTGGGGACATCTGGAGATGGACTGGCTTCTCCCTCTGATTCACACAGCACTGTTAATCCATCCCCAGTGTGTCCTCAGCCGTCTGCCTCTCTGAGTCACTGGAGTGGTCCCCACTGAGGCCTCATCTTTCTACCTGGACCATATCACCTCCCAGGCCCCTCTGCCACCAGGCTCTGGTTCTCACATCATAATCACAGTGAGCCAGAACAGACCTGGACTCCCACCCCAACCCTGTTACTGCCCATACACAGCTCATTGGCCCCCAGTCTTGGACACCAGCCCTTGGTCTTCACCCAGCTTCTTTACCTGGAGCCTGCTCCTTCCCAACAACCATGTGACTGTGCCCCCCGTGTTGTCTTACTTTCTCCCTTTACTGGAGTTACTTCCCCTGCCCTCCTCGTCCTCGCTACCTCTGCCCCCAGCTCTGCTGGCCTCTCTTCTCCTCCAGGAAGCCCTCCCAGGTCACCCTTACAGACACACCCCCCCTTCCTGGAACCACATGGCTCCTCCTGATCCCATGCCCCCACCCCAGTCTAAACAGGGCTCAGATCTGAGCAACAGGCAGAGAAGGGCTGTGAATGAAGAAATGAGTGTGTGAGTTGTGAATGTGAAGGTGGGGGCTTCCGGGTGCCTCAGCAGGGCGTGGGAACGGCCAGGTGAGGCTGCTCTCCTTTCTCCTCCTCCTCCACATCCACAGCCTCTGCCCATCCATTCCCCCCCTCCCACGATCCCCCCGCCCCACCCTGCAGGCCCGTGGCCTCTGGAGTCTGAGCCAAGGCCTTGGGCCTGGACCTGTTCCTTCCCTTCCGTCAGCCTGGACATGACTTATGTGGCTGCCTGGCCCCTGCCTCTCAGGCGTGGGGGGATTAATCACCCTGTTGCTGGAGGGAGGTGAGGCTGGTGGGCTGTGTGAGTGAGAGTGCCAGCCGGGAGCTGTACCCGGGTGTTTGCTGGGGTGGGGCTGTGTGCTGGAGGCGAGGTCCCTGGAGCCCCTGGAGGGCCGCTCCGCAAGGCGGGCAGCATCAGTATTCTTTGCACGGGAGCTTGCAAAGCAGTGACTCACGCTGGCTGACTAATTTGAAAGTAAGCTGCTTTTGCTGTAAGTAGGAAGGTTCAGTGAATCTTAAAAACCAAGTGATGGAAATTTGACTCCTTGTTCTAGACTTTTCTTTCTGCTGGGAAGGCAGCTCAGCCTCTGTTTATGAAAATAAAAGTCTGCACCTGGGGAAGTGTGCACAGATTGGCACTGGGAGACTCAGGGTTATCTGGCCTCAGCAAGTCACTTGACCCCCTCAAAATGGCAGGGACAGTCTCTCCTCCCCAAAGGAGGTACCCACCATCCAAAATGTACATTCTGAGATACAGACCAGAGCCCAGACTGCATAAATTAGAATCATTTTGATCCTTGTGCTGTCCATCTGCCCAATATAACTCCCCACAGGGTGGTTGACTGCCAAGAAAAGGGTGCATTTCCCTTACTGTGTGAGGGGCAGTGCTATCACATTCCACAGACAGGTGACCCAGAGGCACAGAGAGGTTAAGTAATTTATCTGAGGCCACACAGTTGCTGTGTGCAGAAGATGGGATTGAAGCTAGGCTATTTGCTGCAGTTGGTCTTCCTGGTCCAGTTCACCACCCCAGGTTAGAGAGATAGGTGAGGCCAGATCTTTCAGGGGACAGCTGTGGTATTTTCCTAAAGTAGAGGAGCTACCCTTAAGAAGTCTCAAGCTGGGGAGTGAGTGGTGAGGTCTGGACAGTCATCAGGAAGCGAAAAGGCCCTGGAGGGAGCAATGGAGGCAGACGTGGACAGCAGAAGGTGTCTTGGGGGGTGGGGAGCAGGGGCAGATGCTATCCCCCCATGGAGGAGGGGGTGAGGAAAGAGTCTAAATGCAAACTCCTGAGATCAGGGCCCACCTCTCCTCCCCTCCCTCAGCACCTGTCCTCAAGGGACACATTAGCCAGGAGTACTGCCATGTGCAGCAGACAGGGGCAGCCTTGGATGGACCCAGTGCCCGCCCATCTGTGGCAAGCTCTGCCTGGCCTCTACTTGGGCAGCTGTCTCGGTGTGAGGCAGCTAAGTGTGCTCTGTTACCTTTGCTCATCTGGCCTCAGAGAGGGAAGATGGGAGGCCCTCGAGGCCCCAGTGTGAATTCTCTGCCCCCAGCTCTCAGGCTGCAGGGATTGATGACTTTTGCTCAATGCATGACTTTGGAGCATGAGTTAAGTGACCCGTGCCTCAGTTTCCTCCCTTGCACGTGGGAATCTAATGCCAGTGGAGGCTGGGGTGGCTCTTACCTTTTGCATACATTAGCTCTTCAGGGCTCACAGCTACCTGGTTATCCAGACTAACATCAGTTAAACAGGTAGAACCAGCATCAGGGAAGTACTGGATGAAGGTGGTTGGAACCTTTCCTTGTCTTACTTGCTGTGTGTTTTTGGGCAAGTGGCTTTGCCTCTCTGAGACCCAGCTGCTTCATCTGCAAAGTGCTGATAACGGCAATCACTGTTTCCTAGGGAATTTGGGTAGTCTTGATGAGGTGGCTCAGACAAGGCACTTGGCACAGGGCCTGGCACCTTTAAAGTGCCCAGCAGAACATGCTGTAATGATTATGAAGTGGCAGCACGGGGACTGGCACCCGGCCCAGGCAGGCTCACCCTGCTTGGCAGTGCCAAGCCTGTTCTGCAGCCACCTCACCTTCCCCAGGAAGTTGGTTCCCTCAGGCAGCAGATGAGGGGCAGAAAATGGAAAAACTTGGTGCAAGGAGTGTATTAGTTCTCCCAAACTCCTCCTCCCTCCGAGAAGCGCGAGCCAGAGATAACATCCTCCCAAATAGGCTTAGCGAAGTCAACCCATTACAAGTGCGGACACGCGTGGAGATAACAGAAGCCTGTGAGTTCTTAATATCCTGCCTGGCACGCGGGAGGAATAAATGAGGGACGGAGGCGAGATGGCCCGGCTGCAAATTCTCTGTCGCGTCCCTCGGCCATCCATCAGCCCGTGTGTCAGGCAGGGTCTTTGGCCCTGGGTTTGGAAAATGTGGTCGCCATAGGGATGGACTCAAATGCATCCTTTCAAAAATAGATCTGCTTAAAATTCATTAACTTAGACAACTCCACCAGCAGAAGCAATCAATTCTTTGGACTTCATAATCACGCTGGTGAAGCTAGTAAGAGCTGTTTGGGCCCAGTGGGGAGGTAAAGCCACCCTGGAAGAGGGGACAATGAGGACACTGGCCGAGCAGTCTAGCCGTGATGTTCTGCAGCCGGCTCCGACCCAATTACTTCCCGATGGGCTTGTCTCTTAAGTAAGCCATTTATCACCCGAGCCAAGGCCGGGGGCCTATGCAGTGCCTGCCGGGCGCCGGACTGGGGCTAAGGTGCAGAAAAACCAAGAAATGGTTCTGTTTCCAAGAGAGCCACAGCTAATCAAGGAGACAGGGGCGGGCGTCTGGGGTCCCTCCTAGTGAGCTCACCCTGCATGGGGCTGTAATTTCTGGTCCTTGGCTGGCAAGCCCTGAATTTATGTTTGCAGCTAAGACCTGGCCTTCCAGTAAGACCATCTGAATGCCCAATTCCCACATCGCCACTGAATGTCCCACGAGGTGTCTCCCACCTGCCACATCCAACATGGAGCCCCCTATGGCCGGCTCCATCTTGGGGTCCTCCAGCAGTTCACCCAGGGTTGAGTGGCCTTCATGACTTCTCGTATTCCCAAGGGCCTCACAGTCAGCCCATTGGGAAGTCCTGAGACCCAGTACAGGAACCAGCCAGCATCCAGCCTCAGTGGGTGATCGTGGAGTGCCTACCTGGACTTCCTCTCCTCTCATACCTCTTCTGCCGTGCACGTCTAACCCACACAAGCTCCTCTCTGTTCAAGCTTGCCAAACACTCTGGGTCAAATTTGGCCAACCCAAGTCCCTACAAAAAGCCCCAAAGCCCTGAGGCTCAGTCCCTGTCCTCCATCTCCTTCACTCCACTGCAACCACACAGGCCTCTCATGTTTGCTCAAAAACACCTCGGTTACACTCCTGCCCCAGGGCTTTTGTATTTGCTGGCCTTCTATCTGGAGACCAGCAGAAGTAGGTGGCTGTATCTAGAAGTGAGGCTTCCCTGGGGCTCTGGCTGGGATTGTCCTTTAACACACTGACTTGTCATTTTGTTTGCGGTCTGTGTCCACGGCAGAGTGTAAGTCAATCATCTTTCCATTACTGTGACAAAATACCTGAGGAAAACAATTTGAAGGAGGAAAGATTTATGCTGGCTGGCGGTTTCAGAGGTCTTGGTCCATGGCAGCTGGCTCTGTTGTTGCTGGGCGTCGTGACACAAGCATGTGGGTGAATCAGAGCTGCTCGCCTGAGAAGCAGAGGGAGAGAACGAGGCTGGGACCAGACAGAGCCCCGAAGGGCAAGCCCCCAAGAACCTCACTCTTCAGTGAGGCACCACCTGGTAAGTCTCCACCTCCTCCCGACAGCCCATCAAATTATAGACCCATCAGAGGATCGATCCATTGATGGAGCAGGAACCCCGGGATCCAGTCTTTTCCCCAAGTCCTGCCTCTGAACGCTGCTGCACTGGGGACCAAACGCATGGGCCTTTGGTGGACACGCCAGATCCAAACCACAGCCGCTCCAGCGTGGGCTTTGATGCTCGAGGCTTGCCTGGCACACGGTGAGGCTCAGGACATAGGCAGTGAGTTCTCGCTGTCTCCCAGAGGACCCTGCACCCCTGTCCTTGTCTCAGAGGCCAGTCTCTCAGCTGCCTCAGCTATCCAACGTGGCTCTTCCTCTGAGGGACGAGCTGGGCCTGTGTCCCCATCTGACCCTGCCCAAGGATTGGGTGGAGTGGCACTGATAGCCAAGACAACCTATCCCACATCTGCAGTGGTAGCAAAACCCCAGGTGGCTTCTGTCTCCAAAGGCCTCCCTCCCTCTCCATGTCTGACAAGCTAGACCCCCTTCTGGGCTTCCATTCTAGAACTTTCCATCCAAAAGTTCCTCTTCCAACCACCTCTTCTTCCAGATGCCTGCCTGACTCTCCCTGGAAAACCTCCTTTTGAAGTTCAACGCCCCACCCAGTCCTCTAGCATCAGCCCCCACTGTGACCTGGGTAGAAACTGGGGCCCTCATCGCCTCCCCGTCCTCCCCTCCTCTTTCCTTCACCCCTTCCTGGCCACCTCTGGCTCCCCTTGGCCCCCCTCCCAGTCCCTGCACCTGGAAACCCCAGAGGTTCTGCGTGGGGGCAGCCATGATTAGTTATGAGGTGGCCTCTTGCTCTTGATAACCCCAGGGTGAGCAGTTCTGCAAACCCTGGCCTTTCCAGAAGCTTCTAGGCTGTGTACCTTGCACTCTCTGTGGACACAATTCAGCTTGATCCACTGCACAAACATTTACCTACTGTGGCTGTGCTGAGAGCACGGCCAGGCCCTGTGGAGCTGCCCCTCCTCCTCCTCCTTCTTCTCCCTCCTCATCTCTCCCTCTCCTCCTCTGCCCCTTCCAGAGGCTCCTCCAGAGCCCCTTCCACCCTGACTCATACATAGGTCCCACCCTCTACTCTGGTCACCCGGACTTCCCAGCCCTCTCAGGGGCTGCCACACAGCCCTGATAGACATCGCAGGAAGCAGGGGGCAGTCCAGGCAGGAGCAGCAGCCGGGGCGAAGGTGCCCCAGTTACTCAGAAGGAAGCAATAATCACGCCAGTGCACTGTGACAGTACACACCACGCTCGTGCTTTGGACAGAGCGTGTTCAGGGCACAAAAGGGCCAGGAGGCCCTGGGATGTCCAAGTGACGACAGTGGTTGGACCCCAAACATGGGGCTACGGATTGGGGGCATTTTAGACCTCAGGGAGGGAGGACCGCATGTAACTCATCATCACCTTTCCCAGATGGACCTAGCTCAGAGTCATGTAATAAATAACATGGTCGCCAACCCTGACTTTGTGCTTGTTTGTGCCAGGCACTGACGGCATGGACAGAAACTCCCACATCCTCCCAGGAGCCCTCCGAGGAAGGCGCTGCTATTACTCCCATTTTATAGGTAGGGAAGTGAAGGCACAGAGATGTTTATTAACCTGGCAAAGGTCACACAGCAGAGCAGGGCTTCAAACCTTCAGTGAAGGTGACCCACACTGGCAAGTGACCAGTTTGCAATTGTCACCACAAGCGTCTGACACAAGGCAAGGTGAGCAGAGCTAGGCCCTGGGCAGTGATGCTGGGACAGAGACAGGTAGCTCTCTTCTTCCCACATTGTCCCTCTGCCTGACAGTGGGGAGAAGTGAATTTGCTAAGTTGACTGTTTATTCATGTGTCCATCTTCTCATTCACTCATCAGTCATTGATCCCAAGCCCTGGGGAATCAGGGACAAGTTAGACATGGCTCCTGTCCTCACTGATGTTGCTACCCACCCAGGGAGAAGCCATGTGGATGAAGCTTGCTAAGAAACCAGGTGGTCTGGCGCGAGGCGAGGAGGACTCAGGCGCTCCTTTGCTGTGCCCGGAAGGCTCAACACTAAATCCTTCTTATTGACTTTGCGCTCTCCTGTTCTCTCACTCTTGCTCGCTCTCCCACTTCTCATTTATCTGGCGCCTCTGATGTCACTTCCTAAGTCTCCTAAAGCCTCGAAGAATGAAGTGAGGATAAACAGCATAAATGCTGCCAGCCCTGACGGCCACATAGGGATGGCCAGATCTGCCCTCAATCCCAGGCATTCCTGCCCAGAGGTGACCAGAGAAACTTACGGACTTAACGGTTCCAAAATTATTTTATTATTATTATTATTATTACTATTATTATTACAGCCGGGAGTCTCCGAGGCTGACCTTGAACCCCCCATCTCTACATCCCTCCTTCAAACCAAATATGGAACAAGTGTGAGGGTAGGGTGGGGTCAGCCTTGAAGCATGGCCTCCTGCTCTACCAGCTTTGTGATGCAAACTGAGTTTGTTCATCATATCCAGTTTTGTCCTTTGTTCTAAAGCATATTCTCCCTCTCTGTGAGGAAAAAGGAAGCCATGTAACCAAGGGCAGGAGGCTGTCCCACTCCTGCATGCCAGCTCTGCCACTCACACCTAGAAGGCAAAGCAGCTTTCAACACTGCTGTTTGCTTCCTTCCAGCATTTTCTGAATGACATGGGTTCCAAACTCAACTGTTGGTAAAAACCGATCACCTGCCCTCTCTTCCTAGCAGAAGCAAGTGCTCTGGGAAGAGGGAACTCAGGGGACAGCCATGTGGCTATCAAGAGATTCAGTGGAAGCCAGAGCTGAGTGAGAACTCCATCACTTACAGTCCCACGCCACCTGCACTCCCCTAAGAAGCTCCTGGTACTGAAAAGCCCTTCCCTCCTTATCCTACCACCAAGTGTCTCTCAAATCAACAGTTCTTGCTGGGTGTGGTAGCACATGTCTGTAATCCCAGCATTAAGGAGGCTGAGGCAGGAAGATCAAAAATTCAAGGTCAGCAAGGGCTATAGCCCAAGTGAGACCCTGTCACAAAAATCCAAACCAAGCCAAGTGTGGTGGTGCATGCTGTAATCCCAGCTACCTGGGTGGCCAAGATAGGAGGGTCTTGGTCCTAGCAAAACCATGAAATTCTATTTGAAAAACTTAAAACAAAAGGTGCTCTGCATGTGTGGGTTTGAAGCCCACCTTTGAAGGTTGGTGTCTTTGCTGGGCTCTGGTGACTCACATCTGAAATCATAGCTATTTGGGAGGCTGAGTTTGAGCTGATCTTGGTTCAAGGCCAGCCTGGGCAAATAGTTCGTGAGACCCTTCTCCAAAATAACCAAAATGGATTGGAGGTGCAAGGGTAAAGCCCTGAGTTCAAATCCTAGTCCTACCAAGAAAAAAAAAGGAAAAGAAACATGGACAGGAGCGAGGCTCAAGTGGTAGAGTGCTTACCTAGCAAGTGCAAGACCTTAAGTTCAATATCCAGTACTTTCAAAAACAAATAGACAAAACAAAACAAAACAAAATCAACAGTCTCCATAAACATGATATCCAAAGGCCAAAAACCAGACCAAAACAAAACAAAAAAGGCTTCGATCACAGGTCTCCCTTTTAATCCGGCAGGAAGAGCTGGAGTTGTCTGTGGCCTCCTCTGCTCCCCCACTCATTGATGACCGCTGCACCTGCTGGTCAGGACAGGCGCCATTGCACCGGCTTCCCTGGAGGTGGTAGGAGCGACCTTGGAGGCGGTTGTCTTTGATCCTGTCCTGTGTTTGTGCGGGCCGTGCTCTCTGCTGGATGATGGGCCGACTGCTCTGTTCAGAAGCAAATCTCAGGTGTGTTTCTTTCCCACGCGCATGACCTGCTTGTGAATGTGGTTGCCAGGCTGGGTTCTCATCGGTGCTGCTGAGTTTTCTTGCTGGAGAAGTTACCCAGGTTTTGCCAGCACTGGGCTAGGTTCTCAAGCAGAGTCCACATTTTAAGTCCAAGAGTACCTGGACTTTCCAGGCAGCTGTGGAAACTCTGGTGGAAATTCTGGGATAAAGAAGGACTCCAGTGCTAGGTGAGGCTGAATCACATGGGCTCCCTGCAAGATACACTTATCCAGTTCTCACAAGCATCCCAGGAGCAAGGGCTCATGCAGTCAATATCAAGGGGAAATTCACAGAACCTAAACTTGATCATTTAAAAAGGAATGATGAGCCGGGTGCCGGTGGCTCATGCCTACATTCCCAGCTACTCAGGAGGCAGAGATCAGGAGGATTGCAGTGCAAAACCAGCAAGATCCTATCTCAGAAAAAAAAAAAAAATCAGAATAAAAGGTGGAGTGGCTCGAGGTGTAGGACCTGAGTTCAAGCCCCAGTACTGCAAAAAAAAAAAAAAAAGAATGACAATGCCACGATGTCATGACCTGTCCCCCTTGGCCAGTTTTCATCCACTCTAGGAGATCCTGAACCCACTGATCAGTCATCTTGCATTCCTCCCTTTTCCATGCCCCCAAACCACTAATTTACACTCTGTTACCTTGGACTTGTCTATCGTGGACATTTCGTATAAATACTATCATATTACACATACTCTTGGGGTCTGGCTTCTTTCACTTAACGTTTCTGACTTTTGCCCATGTTGTGACTTAGTATACTTTATTCCTTTTTATGGCTGAATACTATTCCATCACATAGACAGGCCACAGTTTGCTTCTCTGTTTATCTGTCCATGGACACTTAACTGCATCCACGTTTTGGCTCTCTGAATAATGAATCTCTTGAGAGATCCAGCAATTGGAGAGTTTTTACATCAGAGTTCCTGCTGAGAGAGGGAATGAGAAGAGAGAGAGAGAGAGAGAACTGTGATTGTCTTCATCACGTGTCAGTTATTCCCTGCTGTCCACCTGTCATTCCACATTGCCTATTTCAGGGTCTCATGCTTACTAGGCAGGCACTCTATCACTTGAGCCTCTCCACCAGCCCTTTTTGTGTTGGGTATTTTTGAGATAGGGTCTCATACACTATTTGCCTGGGCTGGCTTTGAACTGAGATCCTCCTGATCTCTGCCTCTTGTAGTTAGGATTACAGGCATGAGTCACTGGGCCCTGCTCACATTCCGTATTTTGAATCCATGATCTTTGTTCCTGCTTGGAACACTCAGTACACTAAAGGTAAACCAAGGCATTTTGTAGGCCCTGCAGACCCTCCTGCCGGTGCCCTGTGTCACTCACACGTGTCTCATGGGGGTGGGGACTGCGGCAGGAGCACCAGGCATGTGTGGTGATGCCCAGCCCTTCTCGATGACCTGAACAGGTGAACTCTTCACCTTCCTAGTCGTCCTTTGCGTTCTCACAGCAGTCCCTCAGATGGGTGTGTGAACACCTGTGGCTAAGGAGAGGCTGGGGGAGGGGGATGCCAGGTAGGGACTGTCCAGAAAACACCTGGGGCTCAGATGTAGCTGCAATTCTGTGTCTGTCCTAATGGAGGTGGAGAGTCCATGTGTGGGCATGTGTGTGAGAATTTCCAGGTCTTTAGGCTCCTTCCTGGGTGGTGAAGAGCCCACCGCAAGGCAGAGGGCCCTTCTGAGAAAGTGTTGCAGGTACCTGCTGGGGACACAGCCTGCTGAGGGGCCAGAAGGGGCTGGGAAGTGGCAGAAGGCATCTGTGGGGCCTGCAGATGGCCTTTAAACCACCCCATTCCTACTGGGGGAAACTGAGGCACAGATTCTAGGACTTATAGAAACACCAGGGCGGACTGGGAGGGGACAGCTGGGGCTGGAACTGAGGAGTTTGTGGGAACCTGGAGCATTCAGGGGAACTCCAAGTCCAAAGACTCTGGATTGTAAGGTGACAAACATAATTTTCAGAAGTGATGAGAGGTCACATAGGTCCTGGGAGGTGATCAGGAGCCAGGGCTTGGGTGAAGCTAGCACCAAGCAGTGGGTGATTAGAGCTGCTTCCCACAAGGTTAAGGCCAATCATCATTGGACCCCCCCCTTCCTCATCCAGCTCCCTGTTGTCCCTTTCCCTTGCCTTCTGTCCCTGTGCTGCCACCAGGGCCCAGGACAGGACAAGGAAAGGCAGGATGGTGCCAGTTTTGTGGGTGTCACTGGAGACTCAACTCCTCAACAGGGCAGTTTCACATCCCCTGCCTTGAATTTGAGTGACGACAATTCTCCCCCAGCTTCCTGTGGGGACCTCTACCCCCGCTGCTCCTCTCCCCCCACTCCTGCTGCTTGCCCCCGCTGGGCTGCGGGAGTTCAGGGGACAAGGAACCCCCAGGAAACCTTCTCAGTCTTTGGTGGCCAATTTTAACGGGCTTTTTTGTCATGAAGAGTGCCTGTTTTAAGAGTGTAATTCAATAGTGTTCAGTAAATTTACAGGATTGTACAACCATTACCAGAATTTAATTTAGGAACATTTCCTCCAACAAAAAGAAACCTTGTGTCCTCCTAATCTGGTTTTTTTTTTTAATATTCTGTGTAGGGGGGGCCCTCTCCCTGTTTCGTGAACCAACGGTGATGGACTCTAGCTGAGGACTTCAGCCCTGCGGGGCTGTCCCCAGGGCTTTCCAAGGACGTCTTCACTAACCTGTCAGAGCTCCTCCATCATCTCCCACTCACAGCCCAGGATGCTCAGGCTGGAGGAGGCTGAGGTACCTGCTGCAGGTTCTGGTGGCCCTAGAACCTGTGAGTGTGACAGCATTTGAGAAGAGTCTTTGCAGACGAAATGAGGTGAGGGATTGCAAGATAGGCCATCCTGGATCACCTGCGTGGTCTTAAGTCCTGTGACAGTGTGGGAATACGTGAGGACCCCAAGCAAGAGGATCAGAGACTGCGGGTCCCCAGCTTCTTGTGCCACGTTAGCCTCATGGGCATTGGAGGAGGGGGAGACAACAATGACAACAGAGAGGAAGGATAGTGTCACAGTGACAACAGGGAGGAGGAACAGTGTCACAGTGAGAACAAGGGGAGGGGACAGTGTCACAATGAGAATAGGAAGGAGGGACAGTGTCACAGTGACAGCAGGGAAAAGGGATAGCTTCACAGTGACAACAGGAAGGAGGGACAGAGTCACAATGACAACAAGGAAAAGGGACAGCTTCACAGTGACAATAGGGAGGAGGGACAGTGTCACAGTGACAACAGGGAGGAGGGACAGTGTCACAGTGAGAACAGGGATGAGAGGAGATCACAGTGACAACCTGGAGTTGGGGGCAGTATTACAGTGACAGCAGGAGGGCTCTAGGTGAGCCCAGATGGGAGGCTGCTGGCCTGGTGACACTGGAGATGGAGACTAGAGTGGGGCACCTGTGGGTGTGGCAGAGGCTGTTCCTCAGCTGAAGGTTGGGGATAAAATTATGGAGACTGTCAATTATTACCCAAGGCCTTATCATTTGGTGCTGATTGTCACAGACCTTATGGGTAACCTTGAGCTGTTATCGGGAATCACTGGCCTCCCGAAAGTCCGATTTGGAGCATGCTGGCTTCCCAAGCTGATTCCGGAAGATGGAGGCTGGTTTCCTGGACAGGTTGCCACAGGCCTCGGAGTCAGAGGTCTGTTTTCACGAAAGGTCTGGCCATTGTCAACATGTTTAGTGCCTTACAAGTGTCGTTAGACACACACAGAAGACACAAGTCATGAAAAGTGAGAAACAGAGATTGGAGTGGTGTGGCCACAAGCTAAGGGATTCTGGAGTCACCAGAAGCTGAAGGATCTAGCCCAAGAGCCTTTGGCGGGGTGGTGGGAGCATGGACCTGCTGACACCTTGATTTTTGGATTGCCAGCACCCAGAACTGTGGGGGAACAAATTTCTGTTGTTTTAAGCCACCAACTTGTACTTTGTTACGGCAGCCACAGGAAACTTACCCTGGTAAATGAAAAGACCCAGACTTGAGCCAGGTAAGGTCCTGCCCAAGGTGGTTGCTTGACCACTGTGGTGAGGTGAGGGGGCAAGGGCTGAGGGGTTGGGTCTGAGCACTGCTCAGGGCCAAGCTTGTCCTTCAAACCCATTTTGGGCTCCATGCTTGGCCTCCAAGGTCAATGTACCAGCCCACAAGCCTGCAAAGGCCCCTTCCCAGCTGCCGTTCACCAAAGCTCAGGACTGTAGAAGCTTTCTTCTGCGCTAATACCCGAGGAACCGGGGGAGACCCCAGCTGTCGCACAACATCCCTGTCGATGGCCATGACTGTATTTTCCAACTGCTCTGCTGCAGAATGGCTTTAAACAGGTTTATGGTGTGTCACTCACCCCACCCATCAGCTTAGAGGGAGGGCAGGTTGTGGCACATGGGGTGGGAGGAAAGAGCAGGCATGGACAGGGAGGGGATGTGGAGCTGTGTTGCAGAGCTATTGAACTGGGACAGGCCAACCAAGCTCACAGCCTACTGGGTGAGGGTCCCAGAAGCCTCCTAAGAACAGAGGGCACCCTGTCCTGGAGTCAGATTGGGCTTTTAGCTAATGCAAGAATGAGACGACTTTTTCAGCTAGGTGTGATGGTGCATGCTGTAATCCCAGCACTTGGGAGGCTGATGCAGGAGAATGGAAAGGCCAGCTTCGACCATGTTGAGGCCCTCTCTCCAAACAAATAAGAAAGCAAACAATAAGATTTTTTTTTCCCCTTAGGAAATATTTTGTTTCAGGATGCACAGCAGTGCCCCTGGCCTCTACTCAAGATGCCAAAAGAAGCCGTGGTTAAGCCCAGTAACAACCAGAAATGCCTCTGGACATGGCCAGATGTATGGCACCACTGTCCCCTAACTTCTGTATTCATGGTTCAGACAAAAGAAGGTACTGCAGAAAAGACTGGAAATAAGTTAACTCCTAGTCCTCCTCCTCCTTCCTCTTTCTTCTTCTTCCTTCTCCTCTTCCTTCCCCTTTTCTTCCTCATCTTCCTCCTCCTCTTCTTCCTCCTCACTTCCTCCTCTTCTTCTCCTCATCTTCTTCCTCTTCTTCCTCTTCCTTTCCCTCCTCTTCTTTTTCTCCTTTTTCCTCCTCCTCCTCTCCTTCCTCCTCCTCCTTCTCTTTCTCCTCCTCTCCTTCCTCCTCTTCCTCCCTTTCTTCTTCTTGTTGACATTTAAGATTATAGTAAAATACTGAGGGTGCAGATCAGTGGCAGAGCACTTGCAGCCCTGGGGTTGGTCCCCAGCACCACAAAGTAGTAATAATAACAATAAATAAAAGTATGATAAGACATATGCAATATAAACATTGTCATTTAACCATGGGGGGGTATTATTGGTATTTTGTGCTTGCTAGGCAGCACTCTACCATTTGAGCCATGCCTCCAGCCTTTTTCGCTCTGGTTATTTTGGAGATAGGGTCTCACTTTTTGCCCAATCTGGCCTGAACCTTGATCTTCCTATTTTAAGCTTCCGATCACAGCTGAAATAACAGAGAGGCACCACTATACCCAGCTTTTTTTTTTCCATTGAGATGGGGTCTTGAGAACTTTTTTTTGCCCAGGCTGGCTTAGACCTCAATCCTCCTGCTCTCAGCCTCCCAAGTAGCTAGGATTACAGGTGTGAGTCATTGGTTCCCAGCTCATTTAAGCATTTTTAAGTGAGTTATTCAGCAGCATTATGCAGGTTCACGTTGTACAACCACCATCATCACTGGCCTCCAGAACTTTCTCATCATTGTGACAGAGGCTCTGAACCTATTAAACACCAGCTCCCCGTTCTCCCCTCCCTTCTCCCAGGCCACTACTGTCTCTACTTTCTGCTCTGAGTTTGGCCACTCTAGGAGCTTTATGTAGGTGGAGTGGTGATGTCTGTCCCTTGGTCTCTGTCTTTCTCCCACTTAGCACAATGTCCTGCCGTTGTGGCACGTGTCGGAATTTCATTTCTTTTCGTGGTTGAATCATATTCCGCTGTGTGTACACATCACACTTTGGTTGTGTAGGTGTCAGTTTACAGACACTTAAATTGCTTTGACCTCTTGGTTATCGGGAGTTGTGCCACCGTGAACATTGGTGTGCCAGTGTCTGCCTGGATGCCTGTTCACTGTTCTCTTGGGGTTGCACTCGGCTCACAGGACCACGTCCTGCTTGGCTTTTTCAGGAACGATCTTGCAGGTTTGAAGTTAAATCTCGACTTTGAGTTTGGAAGTAGACTCTGGAGGTCCATGAGCTGAGGCACAGGAGGAGCAGGGTGTACATACTGCTGCTCTCTAAGGGACCAACTATACTCCTTACTTTTGCACAGCTGTGACCAAAATACCTGGGAGAACAACTTAAAGAGGAAAGATTTACTTGGGTTCACAGTTTCAAAGATCGCAGCCCACAGTCCTAGGCCCCATCAGTTCTGGGCCCATGGCGAAGCAGAGCATTGTGACTGGGAACACGTAGAGGAGAAGGCTGGTCATTGAGAGTAAGCCAGGTAGGGACTGGGGCAGGATATCTCCCCTTAGGACCTACTTCCTTCAGCTAGGTCCCATTTCTTAAAATGTCCCCTGGCCACCAGCAGGGAACCAAGCCCACAACACATGAGCCTTTTGGGGGCACATAGCCAAACTATATCATCCTCCAGTAACTTCTTGCTGTGCCAAGGGGGGGGAAGTAGGGGTGGTGGGAGTGAGGCCATTGAGCTGAGGGTGGCTTTCGTCACCTCACAGGATGAGTTCCTAAGAAAGCTGGGTTTTAGGAAAACAAAGTCATACGTCTTGCATGCCTGTGTTTGTGACGTGAGATTTGGACTCTGGTGTTGGCCCCAAAGTTCTCTACGTTGGAGTGTGACCACAGTATTTTTAGCCTGGAAATATTTCTAGGGTGGGAGTTGCCCAACACCTACATGGACCATAAAATAATTTCCATAAAGCAACCATAGAACACCTTGCTTGGAACACTGTGAGTGTCTGTGAGTCCTCCAAGGTCAACTTGGCCCCTAGTGCCCACAAGGCCTGAACAAGGAAAAGTGCTGTGTGGCAGGCGGGCAGCCCCGCACTGTTTACCTATAAACAGGGCCAGCCGTCTCAGTCTCATCCGTCTGCAGCCTCCTTTCCTGGAGGTGGCTAGTGACAATACCAGGTGCCTGGGAAGGGTTGATAAAGGCCATCTGTCTATCTGCTTGGGCCCGTGTTGACCATGGCCAGACCTCAGCAGCCTCAGCGGAAGGGATCTGGCCCCACAGAGGCAGGACCTGTACATCTGTAGTGCTTTCTCAGAACCCTCGCTCCCTGCAGCTTCCAACAGCCAATGAGGAAGGCAGTGTGCTGCCCAGTTTACGGCTCGGGGGGCCAGAGTGAGCCAGCAGGAACCAGGGCACAGACGGCTGTCCTCCTCAGTTCAGAGCATGGGCATCTTGGCTTCTGTTGACTGGGTTGACTTCTGTCAGTGTCACTGTGGCACAAGGAGGACAGGGACTATGGTCATAGTGGAGGAACAGGCTGGAGAGGTGTGGGTGACAGTCCCTGAAGACCCTAGGTCAGTTGACCTTCCAGGCAGGTGTTGGTCAAGTTCTGGCTCTCCCCCTCCTAGGCAGAACAACTTTGAAGGGACACACTGATGAAATACCAGCCTCTAAAGCTCTGGGTTTCAGTCTGGGCTCACCTGTAGACTGGCTTGTGTGTCCATGAGCAAGGTCCTTAACCTCTCTGAGCCTTTCACTACTGACCGATGGGGACACTCCTGGAAGGCAGGGCGCTGTAAGAGGAGATGCGGCAAGACAGGTAAAGCCCCAAGCACAATGCCTGGCTCCAGATCTAATGCTTGCTGTGCTGGTGGAGGTGGTGGCTGCCACCAACATTGAGGGCATGAATTAGTATTGGGTTGACAAGGCGGGCAGACAGGAGTCTATGTGGGTTGTTGGGAGAAGTGTGACCCCCAACAGTTTTCCAGAACCAGGAAGAAGGGACAGTCCCACCAAAACAAAACAAAACAAAACAGTATCAAAGTGCTAAGTAGACAAATCAATACTTTGATAAACTACAAGGACTTAACAGTAATGGTGATAGGAATTGGGAGATGGGGGCCTGCAAGGGGCTGAAGAACTCACTGAGAAGGTGATTTGACTAAGACCTGCAGGGGGTGAAGGATACTCAGCATAGGGAATAGGCTGTGCTAAGGCCTTGGGGCAAGAAACTTTCTAGGGCCTAAGCAGCAGCAAGGGGGCCTTTGTGCCTGGAGGGTAGGCTTGAGGTCAGAGAGAGAGGAGAGAAGGAGGTCAGGTAACAGACTGGCAAGGTATGTGGGAGTGTTGGGGACCTGCTGTGGAAGAGGGAGGCAGGAAGTGCTGGCTTTGACAGGCTTGCCTTGGATGGGAAGAGCAGGAGACCAGCTAGGGGTCCAGGTTGCAGGCTCAGATGGGCAGCATCACAGGGAGGAGGAGGAGGAAGTAGTTAGAATTCTAGACACATTTTGAAATTTTTATTACCAACAGGACTGGCTGATGGGTCAAGAGGTGGATGTGGAAGGAGGGTGGTTGGGTGCATCCAAAGCTTCTGGCCTGAGCAATGGATGGAAGTCTGAGGGAGGTTCTTGCTTCACAGCCATGAAGGTATCAAGGGAATGGGTGGAGACAGGGTGCTGGTGAGGACCTGGGCGCAGGTGGCCCCAGTGTCTTGGGTGATTGATGGTGGCTCTCATGGCTGTAGCCAAACCATGGGCACCATCAGGTCAGAGAATGGGCGGGCTGTCCTAGCCTGAAATGAGGGAAGACACAGTCTATGTAGGCAGATGCAGGTGACCAGAAGGCTCCAGGACTGGAGGTCACAAACCATGGTGTGGAATGGTGGCTGACGAAGCTTGAGACTGTCTCCTCTCCATGAATTTTGTGCACGCGCACGCGCTCACAAGCTCGTGCCCCACGCACACGGTTCATCCACATTTGATCATAAAATCAAAACGTTCATGAGCTCATTGGGAACTTGTGCTGATATCTTTATACTTGTCCTTATGTTATTAAAAAATAAATACTTACGACTTGTAGCAATTACCCTCCCTCCCCCAAAAACTCTACTTAAAAAAGACCAAAACTTTTCAGGGGTTCTGGGGTGTATCCCAATGGAGAGCACTTGCCTAGCATGTGTGAGGTCCTGAGTCCAATCGCAGTGCCTCAAAAAGATGCATCCAGAGGGCTGGCAGAGTGGCCCACGTGGTAGAGCATCTCTTTAGCCTTGAGTTTAACCTCCAGTACAGCCCCCCAGACACGTCCATATCTATACTAATATTTATACCTATAACCATGTACATAACTCTATGTTCATAGCCATGTTTTATGTTTACGTTTACATCTGTACCCATACTCGTATCTATAGCCTATGTTTATCTGTCTGTATGTACATCCATGTCTGTGTCTGTATCTGTATTCATGATGTCTGTCCATATCATCTTAGCGACAGTGATTATTGAAAACCTAGTTAAAGGAATGAATCTATGAAAAAAGTGTTAGACAATAATCTCAGCATGACAGACCCATTTCTCATCGAAAGCACAATTTTAAAACCCAAATGTCCCAAGTTAAAAACCAGCAGCTAACTGTGGTGCAAACCTTCAACAAGCTCTGATGTCACCCCTGCTTGTGTGTCTCCGTGGAATGGAGACCCGCAGACGGAAGGACCTCCCCTCCAGAGAAGGACGATGCCAGTGAAGCGAGGCCAAGGAAGCGAGCAGAACGAAGGACCTCTGTGTTAATTTTTGACTATCTATGTTTTCTTTAGCCAGCACGTATTACTTTCAGAAAAAAGAAAAAACCCTCCAGTTACTTTTCATTTTTAAAAAATTGCTGATCAGTCTTCGAATCCCAGCTGGAACACAAGCTTCCTGGCAGAATGTCCTCAACCTGCACTCAAGGGTGGCCCTTAGCTGTCCAATCCTCCTTCCTGCTCCTTGCCCTTAGGAAGCTTCAGGTCCAGAGGGGTGACAAGGGGACCCCAGTGGGACTGTCACCTTTGGGGATGCCTCCGAAGATTGTGCACTACCTCCCCTCCCCACCCCTGCTGAATCCCCATTAGGACACGGAGCAAGGTCAAGGCTTTGCCTGTTTCTTTGCCCTCACCTGGTACACCTAGGTGGAGCCTCCCCTCTAGCTAGAGTCAGTTACTGGCTGAGGCCTCTGGGTGGCTCCACCTGCCCTAGGCTGGGAGCTGTTCCTGCCCTGCCCACACCCCTCCCTGCTCCTTCTCAGGTGTCCTCCCATGGTGACAGCCGGGGCCAGACAGTGGAGGCATCAAGGGCCTGGAAACTTCTTCCTCTGTTCTGTTCAAGGTAGCCCTGGGGGCAGGCAGAGATCCCTGTGTACCCCAAGTCCCTGCATGAGGGGGACAGAGAACCCTGCTGGAAATGGGCTCCTGTTTGTGTGGAGAAAGCCCAAGATCTGGGGTCTGTGTC
The DNA here is from genome assembly GCF_047511655.1 of Castor canadensis. NCBI lineage: Eukaryota > Metazoa > Chordata > Mammalia > Rodentia > Castoridae > Castor > Castor canadensis. Next base: position 9,612,456 of record NC_133388.1, on the reverse strand, counting down.
ACTAAGGGGCTGGGCAAAGGAGGGCACTTCCTATACACTTAGAGAGTGGGCAGCGGAACGGATCCTGAGGCTGAGATGAGGCAGCAGGGCTTGGCCCTTCCCTCTCTGTCTACACTGTGGATGGCCCCGGCTCAGCCTCTCCCCTTCTCTCTGCATCTGATGGGAGTGGCTGGCGGCCCCTTCCTTGAGCCCCTCCAGCCAGGGTGGCCAGACCTTGACTGCTCTGACGCCCGAGACCCTTTTGGCTGGACTCTGCTGTGGTAGATGGGAGGTTTTCCTGACCAGGCCCCACAGTCTGGACTGTGTCTAGTGCAGCTGTCTGTGCTAGCTCCCAGGAGGGGTGACAGCATTCAGCCACCTGGCTGTGCTTGCTGGGAACGGACGTCAGGAGCAGTAACTGGAAGGCTGGGGGCCTGTGGGGGCTTGCAAGGGGAAGCAGCTCTGTGGGGCCCACCTTCTACCCCACACAATTGCAGAACACCATGTTCAGTGGAACAAGGACCACTGTTGACACTGTCCCCAACTCCTGGGCCACCACTAGCAGGGCATGACTACAGATATGGGCTCCAAGAGTCCTGGTCACCTCTGGATCTCACCTTCAGACACAGGCTTGCCGGCTTCCCCCTGCTTGGCCTCTCTGTCCAGTGAGGCACTAGGGATGGGCAATTGGGAGAAAATAATCCACTGTATTGTCATCTTAATGCTTGTGCAATGAGGTGTGAAATTCTGTTTCCAAAATTTGTTACTGGCTTCGCTCTCTGGTCTCTGGGAGTGGGCTGTATTGAGGGAAATTCGGAAGAAGCGGTGTGGTTCCTGTGACATGAGTTATGACAAGCTTGTGACTCCATGGCTGGAGGACTCAGGCCTGAGAGGAATTTATCACTCCAGAGAGAGCCTTCAAAGGGCTTCGTTAAGCTGAAAACGATAATGAATATCCTCCCTTCACCAGTTTTCATTAATAATGACTCTCCTCTTATCTTTTTGCCACACGTGCCATTCTTTTAGAAAATATAGACATCCCAGGAAGAAAAAAAATGGGCAACTCCTTAGTCCCCCCCTTTCTCCTCCTCCACATTGGCGCTGAGCGAAGCCTGAGGGACCCACCGGCAGGGGGCGCAGCTGGCTTGCCAAGAGTGGGGGTGGCAGCCATAGCAGGGCAGTTGTCCTGCCCTTCAGGGGGACACAGGGCCCAGGGCACTGGCAAGTAGACGTACAGGGAGGGAGAGTCAAGCCTTCTGGAATCTTCCAGGCCCTCACCACCTTGCAGATCCCCCTCGCCGGGTATGAACATTAGCTAAATGAAGACCTCCAACCATGTATTTTTTTTCACTCCATTTCTTTTTATTTTAGAAGTTGTTTAAAGGAGAAAGTTGACCCCCTACACACAGCACTTTTATTTTAAGTGCAGAGTGAGTCTTCCTCCCAACCCAGTCTCCAGCCTGTTCACAAAAGGCAAACACTAGGTAGAGTTCCTTGCGGTATCCTCTTGAAAACTTCTATGCATGCACAAAGATAAAAAAAGAAAAGTGGATACGGTGCATACTCTTTTTTATTTTACATAAGTGAGCTCATTGTGTACACACCGTTCTGCAACTCCTTAATTTGACCCTTACAATCGATCAGTCTTGAGGGTGTTCTAGCAGAGGAGCGTGAGCCAATTGGGGGGGGGTGAGTGGGAAAAAGGGGTAGAAATGACCCCCAGCTTTGAATTTGGGGCTTCCGCTTCCCTTCCCCTCCCTGGGTCTTTCCTCTCTGCCCCATTTCTTTCCTCCTGGCTGGGACAAGCTCTTTGTGGTTTCCGCTGTCCCCGCTCCCCATTCCTCCGCCAGGGCCGCCAGAGTGACTGCTGGAGCTTTGTGAAGCTCTGACCTTTGTCATTCCCTGTCTCAGAACCTGTCCAATCCTTCCCCATGACACTGCCCAGCAAGCTGACATTTGGGACCCCTGGCTGGGCAGCCCCTGCAACCTTTGGCCTCCTCACAGACAGCTGCTCCCTCACTTTTTTGGGTCTCTGACTGGGTTCCCAAAATAGCTGGGCACGTCGGCACCCTGGCCTTCCCTGGCTCAGGCTTGTCCTGCTGCCGGGAAGGCCTCCCCCTCCCCTGCCTTGGGCAAACTTATTTGAACTCTTCAAGGCCCATCCCCAAGGTCACCTCCACTGGGAAGTCTTCCAAAGGCTCTCAGGCCCTCCCTGAGCTGTCTTGGCGCTTTCTAAGCTCACTCAGCTGGCGGGAGAGAGACCCAGGCTGCCCTGCCCTGACCACTCCGGGCTGCTGCTTGGGCTGGAGGCATTGGGTTAGCCATGCCCTCCTGTTCTTCCTTTCCTGGGCACTGTTACCTACCAGCTTCCACTGGGCACTTACCAGGGCATAGTAGACCTACGAGGTAGGTCCTATGTGATTCCCATGGGATAGGCACTGCTGTGAAGCCCAAAGAGGCCCAAGTCACTCTCACCAGCCTGCCCCCGTCTGTCTGTCTGTGTCTGTCTCTGCTTCCTCTAGGTCAGGACATGGTCTTCCTTTACAAAAGTCCAGCTCCTCCAGCAGCAGGTAGTCAGTCCGCTGAGCAGTGCTGAGGAAAGACCAGGATAGCCAAAGCCGTTCCCAGTTCAGTTACTTGGGGGCCCAGGTGGAGGCCCTGCAGAAAGATTCAGCCTGAAGCATTCTGGACTGCATTTGTCCAGGTTAACCCTTGAAGGACAGCCATGGGTTATGATAAATGGCAAGGGTGAGGAAGTGTCCTCAGGTAAAAGGATCAATGGGAATTGGGGTCTGGAGGTGGGAACTTGTGGGCATGTGAGAGATGTTTCCAGCACTGGGAGGGAGGTCCCAGGGCAGGCGCCTTGGGCAGACAGAAGGGGACAAGGGTGGTATGATCTTGATTGAGTGGGAACCAGCTTCCAGGTGTCGTAACTATCCCCAAGGACAGAGGGGGAAACTGAGGCAGCGGCTGCAGTGTCCCACAGGCCTACTCCCGCTAGGTCACAGCTCCTCTGAGTTGTCCCCAGCCTGTGGCCTCAGGCCCAAGGACCAATACGGGGTACACAGCATCGTTGAGGTCCTCGCTGGGCCCTGTCACTTGTTCCACAGTCATGGCCTTAAGAGTTGCTAATTAGTTAGTAACTACACACCCCAGCAATGTGCCTGTCTTGATTACACGGTTTGCTCTCCCGTGCTCAGTTTTGCCTCCTTCCCGGCAAGGCGCGGAGAAAACCCTGTGGCCTCCCTTCTCCCAAGGAAGATTCACCGCAGATGTTTGTACAAAGTTGGGGCTGGAAGCATAGGAATAAATGCCACGACTCGTGTTTGCAAACCCGTGCCTGCCCGCGTCTGTCTTGACAAGCTGGTGGCTGGGGAGGAGGAGGCAGATGTGGAGCTGGGAACGCGGCCAAGGCTTTGTTCGGGACAGTGTTGCCCATCACAGGCAGAACTAAGCAGCATGCAGGAGGGGAAGCTCCGTGACAATTGGAGGCTCCGGGGTGCCCACAGGCGGCCCACTGACCAATCATCACTAGGATACCCCCAAGCAGGTGGCTTGGCTACCCCCACCCTTGAGTGAGGCTTGATCACCCTGAAAGGTCAGTGTGCACATACCTAATGATGGTAATTACAACAATTAGGACCAGAGAGCAGTGGCAACCAGGGCTTTCTCTCCAGCCCAGTTCCTAATAGCCTTCCAGGGCTCTCTGAGCAGGGCTCAGAGAACTTGCTCCACCAGAGGCCCTTCCGGGCAGTGTGGGTGAACGGGGCACTGGGCTGTCCAATGGCCATAGAGGACCAAGACTACTGTGGGCATCTGTGGGATGGCTACCTTTAGGGGTGGAGTTCTCACACAGAGGAAGACTATCTCATTCTGTGTCCGGCCAAACCAATCCTGCTCAAGGACTGATGTTTATTAAACACCTACTGTTTGCTCTGTGGGACATTTTACAGCTTACTCTGGGGTCTTTGCTGCTGCTCCCACTCTAAGGAGCACCCAGCCCAGTCTGGAAAGAGCCAGTCTTGTGTTCACTGTGCAAGCAGGAGGATGGAGCCTGGGGTCTGGGGAAGGAGCAAGGGTTGAAGGGAGGCCTGAGGTGTAGGCTCTTCACTACATCCTCCCTGGATGTAGTTAAATGTGGAGGGGTCCCCCAGGGCTCACACTCAGGGTGATGACACAGGAGGACAGAGATGGGGAGACAGAGGGATGCAAAGGAGGAGTGAGAATCTGCCACCTTGTCCCGGGGCCTGCCTTCAGTGAAGGGGTGGGAGAGAGAAAGTGAAGGGAGGGTCTCATGGAGCCAGGAAAAGAAGATGGCAGGGAGCAGGTGGTGATCAGGAGCAAGCAGCTACCACTGGAGGGGGTGGAAACAAGACTTCCCTGCCTCTACCTGCAACCAACATCCCATGTAGGAGAGTCATACACATCTGGAGGGGACTCCCTGGGGGGGCGGGTGTTGTGGTCTGAGATGGGGCCAGACTGCAGAGATGTGCAGAGTGTGTGTCTCTGCTGCAGCTCCCCCAGGAGGCACTGACTCCCTGGTTTCCCACTCCCTGTGAACAGCTGTGGAGGTTTCTCTCTGCAACCTCAGAGCAGTGTTTTAATTAGTCTGGTCCTTAAATCACTGCTTGCTCCTCCCTGCACATGGAGGGTTTATTAAAAGTCAGGCCAAGTTAGAAATACTGGCAACAAAGATGCGCAGCCCAAGGGAGCCGCTGAATCAGGCATCCCAAACCACCAGGAGGCCACAGAGGCTCCTTCCTGGGGAATCCCTGCCCACGTCTTGTGGGCAGCCCAACTGGCAGGCAACCTGTCCACCGCATGGAGAGGGACAGGGTGGCCCCTCCCTGCTGTGCCAGCTCCACTCTGCCTGATCTAAGTGCCAGCCCAGAACCAAGCTTGGCATCCCTGAATGTTGAAATTCTGGGGCCCCCACCTGAAGTGCAGGTGGGATTAGACACATTCACCTCCCCAGTCACCTGCCTTGGAAGCCCTGAGGGTCAGTCCAAGGGCAAGGGTCTTGGCATGCAGGGTTCACAGGGAAGCTCTTAGGACGAGGTAACACTCAGCATGGCATGGTGTATTTGGGTGGGTGAGGGGAGTGGATACCAGGAGGGCATTTCAGCTGAGAGAGTCTTTTGGTGGGTCTCAGTTTACCTAAATGAGAGAGCTTTCTTGTCGAACATTCCACCATGCTGTGCATCCATCCATTATGTATGTACTCAACAAACACTTCTTGGACCTTCACTGTGTGGTCAGGGGACAGAAGAGAATTAGATATTAGCTAGGACCTTTGGATCCTTCCTTCCACTTTCCAGCACACAAAAGTGGCTTGCCAACCTCTGAGGCAGAGCGTGATAAATGCCGGGTTCTAGTAAATAAAATCAATGGGAAAGCACTTTGAAAGTTAAAAGCACAATTAATGTGCAAGCGCTCCTACTACAAGGACAGTGGCAAGAGCTTCCCGCAGCCTGGGCCAGGCAGCATGTCCTCTTTGCTGGCATGTGCTGAGGACAGATAGGAAGGGGCATCACAGCAGCCCCCACTACTGTGGCCGCTTCGCCCACATGGGTGCAGCTAACTCAATTAAAGAGCGTGTCGGGTTAGTGGAGGTGTCAGTTCAAATCCTCGTCTCCCCAGCAGACCAGGAACCCGCAGAGGAGCGAGCTGTGTTCTCCTCATTCAATTAAGCAATTAGGCTCCCTCTCAGCATCTGCAGCCTCTCAGCCTGTGAACACCCTTGGGTCTCTCCCATCTTTAACTGAAGGCTCACATGCCCACGCACGCACGCACACACACACTCAAAGGCACACACTCTTTTGCATCCTGAAGCCGTTGGCTTGCAAACTCCCTCTCTTGCTTCCTCATCGTGGCCAGTTTATCATTTCCAACTCTCTGCACCTTATACTCTCCCCACGGCCCCCATGACTCCCATGGCCTGGTTCTATCCCCGAGCCCCCTCACTTTCCAGCCACCACCCTTGCATCTCACACCCAGCACAGCTCACACCAACTGTCCTCCAACATGAACCACTCCCTCTCCCACCTGGTCCATGGTTCCTCCACCCACCCAGGTCATCATGGCAGGTCTGAGCCAAGTAAGATAAGGTGGGGAAACTGAGGCCCAGAGAGGGGAAAAGCTTTGCCTAAAATCACTCAAGACTTTACCCAAATCCCAACGCTGGGTCTGCCGTGGTTCTTCTGTTGGTTTTTGGTGCTCACAGATGTCAGCTCCCAGGCTGAGTATAGTTGTCAGCTCATATGGTATTGGGGTGCATCACAACTTCATGGAACTGTGGGGTTCCTCTGGTTAGAGGAGGCTGTGTGGGTGTGGCCCATGCAGCAGTCTGGCCCAGGTAGATCTGCCCAACCAAAGCCCTCAAGGGAGGATAAAACTCTTCCCCTAAAGACCACCAGTTCCCCGGTGGGGTAGTTAACCTGGCTGGCTGCTTCAAGAAGTGGGGATACCAATGTGAGCAAGCAAGTGAGAAAGCACAGTGCTAGGGTTTTTCCCAAAGACCCCACTCCCACCACTGAGCCAGCCAAGGACGGGTCATATTCTGAGCTGATATGTACCCAAAACAGTGAGGGTCAGAGACATGGGGCCTGGGCTTCAATCCCAGTTCTACCACTAAGAGTTTCTCGAGCCTCAGTTTCCCCTACTGAGAAGACAAATGGATTCAGTGATAATCTGGGATGTGCAGGCTCTTTACCTTTTTTAACTTACATAACTGCCCTCTTCCCTCTGCACTTGGCCTGTGCACCTGATGGCCTACCCGAACGGTTAGCATCCACTGGGATGGAGGTCAGGCTCCTCATGGGGTCATCACAGACTGGAGCCTCCTTCATGGAAGCCCTTGCCCTTCTCACTGCCTCTCCAGCTTTCAGTTTACTGTCCAGGTATTGTGCTCCCCACTTAACCAATAGGACTATGGGTAACTGAGCCTGCGGTCCTCCCTCTGGCTTCCTTGCACCCCGCCCACCTCTCTGTAAAGAGTCCTTTATTAAGCTCTCTTCATTACACCATCTTGCGGGCACCATCTGTCTTTGCTGAGCCTTGCCTGACTCATGCAGTCCTCTCCAGCTCTCTGCTCCTGGTCCCTTGTTAACTCAAGCTGTCAATCTGGAGGAAAGTGGTGAGCCTGGATCCCCAGGAGGGAACTGGCCTGTGGGGACCATTCTGGACTAAAGGTTCTGCTTCAGGGCCAGGCCTCGGGGGGCGTGGGTTTAAAGGGCCATATTTAAGGGACCTGAATCTGCACAGTGGCCGACCTGAGCATCCCTTTGTAGCTTGAACAGTTTTTCTGCACCCCACTGGCCTCACAGCATCCTCATCTTAGAGGGAGGCCAACATACCTACTGAGCATCCAGTACTGGGCATCAGCTTCCCATCCAGACTCTTAGGAGCCGGCTCACCATCCCCACAGGGGAATGGACCCTGGACCGTCCACAAGCTGACCAGCCAAACCCACACCCTCTGCCCTTCTCTTCTGCAGCTGCTCTGTCTATGCGGAGAAAAATGCTGAAATTTACTGACGATGCCAGTTAGCACAAAACAAAGCAAACAGACAAAAATCAAGTCCAAACCATGGGGCACAGTGCTGGCAGGAGCCCCCCACCCCACCACGAGGCATGTCAGGATCAGTTGGGACTCTGTTGCTGGCCAGTCAGCTAAGGCTATTGGCGGCTGCTCACGGAAGGGAGGCAGAATTAAGTAAAATACAGTCAGAAATAATTGGCCCATCAGAGAGAGGCAGGAAAAAGCCACTGAAAAGCAACTTATCAAGGAATCAATGAAGAAGGTCTAAGGGCTGAAGACAAACCTTCTAGAAGCATTTCTCTAGGTTTAAATGACCATTTCCTCTCTGAGGTGCCCCAAACAAGCCAAATGCTTCCTTATTGATTCTTTGATAAGATGGTGCAATTCACTTCTACAAATACTTAATGAGAACTTATTGTGTGACTGCATTTGAGCTTGGAGCCCTGGGAGAGCGGACCTGAATTTGGGAAGGGCTAGTTCCTTCCCTTTCTTCTCCCTTCCCTCCATATTCCTTCCACTCCCCACCTTCTGTATGGGAGGCTGCTTTGGATATATACATATGTTCTTCCAGAAAACTTCTCTGACTCCTGACCTATAGGCCCAGGGTAGCTGGAGGCTGCAGGGGAGACAGGCCAGAGGTTGGGCTGTCGTTGGCGAGAAAGGTAAGTGGCCTGACCCAGGCTGGTCGTGGTCAGCAGGTGGGCACAGGAAGGGGCTGGAGAGTCGCTGTGGGGAGTGCAGGTTCTAGGCTGAGGGACAGGGAGTCCAGCCCTGGCTGGGGCAGGGACAGGTGAAGCCCTTGGGGAGACTTGAGAGGGAGACCTCTGGGAGGCAGTGGGGCTAGCACCCAGGCCTGGTTTTGGGGTAATAAAGACAGAGAGAGCTGGATTTCAGGGCAGGGAGAAAGAAGGAAAGAGAAAATGTGAAACCGAGGATGGGGAAAGAGAACATGGTCAGCTCAGGAAGCAGCCTCACTGTCCCCCAAGTTCTGTGACTGATGTCATGAAGAGAAGGCCACCCTCAGTTTTAAATCCAATCCTGCTCCTGTGTACAGTCCATAGGCTTCTCTCTCTCTCTCCCTTTCTTCCTCTCTCTTCCTTCCTTCCTTCCTTCTTTCCTTCTTTCTTTTGAATCAGGCTAGCTATTAGCCTAGGCTAGCCTTAACCTTGAAATCCTCCTGCCTCTACCTCCACAGTGCTGGAATTACAAGCATGAGCTACCATACCCAGCTCAATGGTTTTTTTGACCTGACCTTTGATAGGGAACCTGAAGTTTCCTCAAAAGACTTTTAATGATCAACTTGTGTAGTCTTCCTGGTGGGGTGCTATGTCCTAACATTCTTGTCCTGTTCTGTAATTCCTTGCTGTGTGACCCAGAGAGAATCACTCACCCTCTCTGGGCCCCAGCACCCAGCTCTGTGACTGACAGGGGAGCTCCCACAGCTGGAAGGGGAGGAAGAACAGATATTTCTGTGCAGGGATCAAGTTAAAACACATCATAAAGAGACTACAGTTGAGTTTGGGTTCCAAGCAGCACAGTGTGTGTGTGAGGTGGGGAACAGGGGTCAGCTCAGGCCAGGTGTCCCTGTTGTCCATCCCTGGCTGGAGCCTGGCTGCAGACAACTAGGTAGGGCCTCCTGGAGGTGCAGAGAGCGTCGCCATAGGAACAGGCTCGCACAGTGCAGTTCAGCGGAGCCAGACGCTTGGGGGAGGTGGCAGTGGGGGTGCTGGTTGTGATCCAATGCAACTACTCCCCACATTCATAGTGTAATCATGGGGACCCCTGATCTGCAGGGAACTAGGTGGACACTGCTGCAGCTTTGGGGGCTCTTCCTTCCCAAAGGCCATTCTGGGAAGGGGGTCAGCAACCTTTGGAAACCAAAGATTAGAGGTGGCAAGAGGACAGTGGTAGAAAGGACCATGCGACTGTGACCAGTTGCTAGGACACAGAATCTTTCCGAGGGGCCCCTGGTAACCCTCAGAGAACACTTTGTGTCTCATTCATTTATTCATTAATTCACTTAATCCATGAGCAGCTCGTGGGCAGGGCTGCAGGCCCCGACTTCTTCAGGGCACAGAGCTGAACTTGATACTTCTGGACTTACTGGGGTTAGGCACACGTGAGAAATCAGTTAACACCAGGTGGGAATATGTGCTCGTGTGGAAGATGATGCCTCTGGGTTCACTCACTTCTGGTCCTGAGCCAGGACCCACGGAGGGCAGGCTGGTAAGGGGCTGGGGATGGCTAGTGCTGAGGAAAAAGTAGCAAGTTTGTGCTGTCTCCTCTATCTGTCCTACTCCTCTCCATGGGAACAGGGATGGGGCCACAGCTTACTTCTTTTCAGGAGATCCCTAATACCTCAGACACAGTAGCACACTGAAAACATTACAGTATTTTGAATATAACTGAATGAAAATGGAAGTGCTTCCTTACAAATAAGAGAATGTAGTACGCAAACATCTTAAATTCCTTGAGAGCTGTGTTTTCACAGCCTTAAACTTGACAGAGCTTTCTGCCAACACCATACACTCACGCTCCCTTTTATAGACACAGACATGGAGAGGCAGCCCAGTTATGGTTCTGCCCTGGTCACCCAAAAGCGCCTGGTTTTGGGTCAGGATAAGGACTCTCCTTGCAAGGACTGTGGGCTTGACAAGGTGATTCTTATCTGTGATTAAAGGCGGGGTTTCTGCGTGATTGCTGGGGCCCTTTGCCCTGGGCCCCTTTGCTGTGAGGCTGAAGGGCTCAACTTCCCCCTGGGAAGGTGAGTGGGTGGCGATCCCCGGGATGGGTGTGTGGGTGGCTTGGCCTGATTCCCAAGACTCAGCATCAAGTCTGGGCATGACACATTTGTAGGTTGACCCTGGTATGTGAAAAGGGGGATCTGTGTTCTTTGGACTCTATTTGCTGTGGCAGAGGAGGTTGTAGCAACTTCAAGAATAGTTAAGACAGATTAACTTAGTTTGCATGGTCCCTCAGCCTCATTCTTTACCATGCTAATTCTGCCTTAACCAACTGGACAACCTACACTTGGTTGGTTGGTTTGTTTGAGATGGGGTCTCCCTATGCTGTCCAGGCTGGCCTCAGTTTCCCAAGTATTTGGATTGCAGACATCCTGCCTGGCTTGCAGCTTACACTCTAACCATCACACTGGTGTGCACGGGCACACACTCAGTCCCTCTCTCCTATGTCCATGCCTGCATACAGCTGTTCTGCCCCCTCCCCCCCCACAAGGCCCTTCCCATAGGAGCATCACTCTGCAGAAGTCCTATGCATCCTGCCCTCATCCCAAACCCCGTCCCCCACGTGCTCTAGCCCCCTTGCCTGCCCCTCCCCCAGCGCTCACACCCCCTTGGCCTCAGAGGTGGATAAGTGTTAGATCTCCCCTTGAACCCTCTGAGATGGGGTACCACCTTGGGATCCATCACTGCACCTCCTCCTGAGGTCCCTGGCAGAGCCCCAGGCACACAGTAGGGGCTCAGCCAATGCTGGACAGATGAAAGACTACATTTAAGGAGGTGAGCCTCCGTTTTACGGAAAATTAACTTCTGAGAATTTCTGATGAATGAAGAATTACTGTAGTCTTTGCCAAAGCCTGCATGAACAAGCGAAGTGATGAAAAGACTCCTTTTTCCTCTAGTCCCCCACTTCCTCCCTCCTGGTTGGGGGTGAGTTTACCTACAAGGTGTGGGGGTGGGGCAAGGAGTCACTATTAACCCTTCCAGAGACCCTAAGAGCTCCCCACATGCAGCATGACTCAGTGGCTTCCTTTGAGAGGATAATTTGATGACGTGGACCATTAGACTCGTGAACTTGACATCCACGTCGATTCCAATGGTGAGGACGGAAGTGAGAAATCTATTTTTGAATCTTATCATCGATGATGAGAAATTGGTGGCGTTTGGGAGAGGTGCCACCCTGCAGAAACCAACACTAAATATGGACACAGCTCCAAGAGTTTCCGTGCGCTCTCTGGTGTTTTTCCGTTGAAGCCCAGCTCTTTCTCCTCTGCATCACGCACAGACCTGTTCTGGGGACCAGGGATGCGTATGCATGCGGGCTCTGCACCCCTCTGCACCACCCCCCTGCAGCCCTGGAGCACTCTGCAGTGGGTCTGGGGCTGTCACAAGCTCGCCAGGCCCCACGCACGGGGCCCACCCGGGGTGTGCACCTCCGAGGCCATGTTCCCTGCTGGTTGAGCAAGCTGCCACTTGAGACTGAAGAGTCTTCCTTGTGATTGAACTTGAAACCATATCGTCATGTTCTTGAGCCTAACTGTATCTGGTGTTTGCATAAAGCCTTCACAGCGAGCAAGGTGGCTGAATCACCCCCTCCCACCCTAAGAGGGGACGCTGGGCTTTGAGTTCCTCAGGGCCCCATTCACTTTACCACTTTTCTCAGCAGAGAGCTCAGTAGTTGGATTGGAGTCGGCCCCGGGTTCGAATTCCAGCTCTGCTTGCTACTCCCTAGCCGAAGGCACCTGGAAGTCTTTTTAGTCTCAGGTGCTCAGCTGTGAAATGGCCTTGTAGCCTTGAGTGGCCCACGTTATAAGGAGCTCTGGTGAGCTGGTCTAAACTGGAATCTAAATGGAAGAAGTCTGAGGGAGGCAGTGCCTGTGAGCCCTTGGGGGTTCAGCTGCTGCTGGCTGACTGCTGGGTGCAGTTCCAGGACTCTAATAGGCACTGCCTCTCTGAGGAAGGACCCCATTTTGGGAAGAATAGCAGACAGGGTGTATGGTGTGTGGGAAGAAGGACAAAGAAGTCTGTGAGACCTCACTGGGCCTCAGTTTCCCTGTCTGTACAATGTCCCACTCACTAGGATTGGATCAGTGGGGACTCAGACACCTCCAGAAAAACCACAACTCAGGTTTCCAGACACCTTTTCCCTAACACCCAGTGTAACAGAAACAAAGCTTCTAGAACAGGGAAATTCTGAATGTCAGCATGATGGGGCAAAGAGGAAGGCAGGGTGTCCAGGTGGGGTGAAGTCCCCCAGCTGCCCTGCCCCCATTGTGCACTCCAGGAGAAACTTGCCTCAGACTTCCCTCTAGCTCCATCCTGCTGAGCTTCCCTGATCAGCAATTTTGTCTTTAATCAAGGGCCAAGTGATCTGGTGCAGGCTGGGGGTGGGGGGAGTAGGGGGTGGGTGATAGGGTTTGGAGAAGGAGGATGGGGGAGGGAGCGAGCCTGAGGGTTTTCTGGTTCCCTCAGAAAACTTTCACCCATCCCCAGCTCTTTTGCTGGGCTTCTGTGGGCCTCTGAGCAGATTCTACTTGCTTTCTTCCCCTGCAGCCTGGGGCTGGGGGCTGCAAACAGAGTCATTAGCAAGGAAACCAGCTCCAAGGAAAGAAGCCCAGGCGCAGTGTTCCAATGAGACCCAATAGTTGGCGGGTCTACTTCCTGCTATGTCACCACGTCACCACACCATGCTGTGGTGGGGTGGGCAGAGCATTTTCCAGAAAGGGGCTGCTGGCCTCCCTCTGTAGTCTGAGGCAGCTGCACAGGTTCTCTGTATGAGGAGGGAGGACACACAGACAGAGGAGGGGGCCGTGACTTTGCAGCCCCTAGGATTTGATGCAAACAACAGACTATGCCGACTTCTCCCCCAGGGACTGGATTGGCATTTTCATGCTTTCTGTGCAGCCTTGGAGTCTGTGACAGTCCCCAACCTCCCCTCCCTAATGCTCCTAAGCTACCCTTTCTCAGCATAGGCTTGCTACAAAGAAATCTTCAGCCTACAGAATTTAACAACTGCTTTATTGAGACCAGAGCAAACAACATAAAGCCCCTTGGCCTGTAGGTCCTGCCAGAGGGAAGTCCCTTCCTACCTCTAGCAGTAGCCCTGCCAGTGGCTCACGAAGTGGGCCCAGGTCAATAGGCCTTTACCTGCTCTCCTTTCAGACCCCTCTAGATGGCTGGGACAGAAGCCCATGTCTCTGTGGAGAAAGGGCTGGAATGGGCTGTGGTCTGGCCTCTTAAGCACAGAGCTTTTCTGCTTATAAAACCCAAGTTCCCTTTGGGGACAAGTAGGTCATCCCTGCACATAGTCAAGAAAACAGGGCTCAGAGAAGGAACTGACTGGCCCTGGGCCCGCAGCAGGCACAGGATGTAGCTGGGATTACAGAGGACATGCCCCTCAGCCAAGGTAGTGGCCTTTCAGTTGAAGCCTGTGACATTTGTACTCTGACTCTCTTGAGTGAGGATGTCCCCCCCCTTTCCAAAACTGGGGAGGGAGGAGGCAGGAAGGAACCTGAGTGGGGAAGAAGGAGTCTAGGTGGGGCAGCACACTGCCATTGGGGCCCCTTCCTGCTTTATGTAGTCCCCAACTTCTCCATATGACTTGGACAGGATCCTGGGGAGCCCTCACCCAGGGTGGCCCAGCCCCAAGATCCTTGGCCCTTCTCAGCTTCTGGCTGAAAAGCCAGCCATCCCAATCTGCCCATGGGATAAATGTGGAGGCTGAGATCAGGGACCTCAAAAGGAGGGAAGAGAGGAGGGAGGGCCAAGGAGACCTTCGTGATCAGTGCAGTGCCCAATGGATGGAACCTCACGGAATGGGTCTGAGGGCCACTGTCTCCCTCTCATTCTATCGAGGGGCCTTGGGCGAAAGACCTACTACGCCGGACTCAGTTTACTAACTTGAGGAAGAGGTTTGGGAAAGACAGTGGGGCCACAGAGATGCAGGGGCTAGTGGTGGGCACCCTGACTGTCCCTCCAGCCTGGCCCCAAATCACTCCTAACAACCCCCACTCATCTAGGTCTTCTGGGGGGAATGTCAGGGAAAGGACTTGTTCCACAGGGTGCTTCGGTTTCCCTCCAGCCTCCTCAGAGCACAGCCAACCCAGAGCAGCCTTGCGTCCATCCCCAATTTGCCTTCCAGAAGTACTAGCCCTGGGGGCTCCACTGGTGGGCCTTTCCACACCTATCCCTTAAGATGGCAAATGTGTCCTCAAACCTGCCAGGGTACAGTCATATGGTTCCCCCAAAGTACTCACCCCCAGGTTCAAAGAAGCAAAGACACCTTCCTCCTTACTGTGGAGAAGAGGAGGCTGTGACTGGGCAGGCACCAGCTCACTGCACTGCACCTGGGATCTATATGCAAATTAATCTATGCAAATTAATCATCCATGGATGACCCATCCTGAAATCCTGACCTCCTTCCCTGAGAGGTTAAAAGATGACTTTAGTCTCCCCCTCCCTCTCCCTCCCTGTCTTTCTGAGCATCTTGGGGGAGAGGGCTCTGTCCAAGCCATGGTCTAATCCAAGACTGGGGGCTGGTGGGGAGGGGCAATGCCTGGGAAGGCCCCTTCTCCAGGAGCTCAATAAAGGGGGCAAGTATCTGGCTGGGTTAGCGCCTCCCCTCTACCAGCCACCGGCTGTAAGCATCCCAGTGGGTCTGGAATACTGCCGAGTGCCTGGTGTGCAACTGTGTGTAAGCGTGAGTGTATTTGTGAGGTTGTCAACACGTATCACTGTGGACAAAGAAGGCTTCGAGTTTGTGTGTGTGTGTGTGTGTTGGGTGATTTTGAATGTTTCTCTAAGCACGTGACCAAGAATCTATGATTTGTGCTTTGGGGACTACGTAAAGGTGCTTGCAGATATCAGGTTGTACTTGTTGGAGAGAGTGTATGTGTTTATGTTCCAGTGTGACTAAGGCCCAGGCTGTGACACTGGCATGCGTGGGTGTTCCTGAATACGCAGGGCGTCAGTGCAGTTGCAGGCGTAGTGTGTTTGGGTGTGCATGTGCTCTGTTCGTGCTTCTGTGTGAAGTAGGACGTGACCGCATGTGCGGAGGATGCCCTAGGTTTTACAGCTGTATATCCGCTTCCTCGTGTCTGTGACAGGCCTGAGGTGCTGGGGGGTCGTGACCCGTGCCCCTTCAGTGGTGTGTTTGGGTTGCAGGGTGTGTCAGGGTTGTGGGGTGGGTGTCCCAACAAGTACGTCCTCACTCCCCGACCCCTCAATGGCCGGGAGTACCGAGGGCATAACGCTTTTCTTAGCTGCTTTCCTGGGTGCGTGTGTGGTCATGTGCGTCTTCCATGTCTTCGTAGTGTGCATTTGGGTTCTTCTCGGCTTATGACTCGAGGCACGCGTGCTCGGGACATTGGCAATGGGTGTCCTAGTGTTTTTGTGAGCGTCTCTGTATTCCGAGTGTGTGCTTGCGTTTTCCTGGGGGTCTGCAGCCTGACACGGGCTCCATTCCTGCCACTTGTCCTAAGCGGGCCTGCGTGGGCACGCCCGTGTACTGTCCTGTTGGGGAACGTGTGCTAATCGTGCGCAGGTACCCGTCTAGCCAAGAGTGCGCTGGGGTGCGTGAGCGGGCTTCCGGGCGCCGCAGTAGTGGGGGGCGGCCCTGCGAGGGGCGGGGGTCACCGGGACTGGCCGGCGCCGGCCCCGTGCGCACAAGGCGGGGGCGGGGGCGGGGGCCGCGCGGAGGGGGGGGGGAGGCGGTACGAAAAGGGCGGCGCGCGCGGCGGCGGCGGCAGCTCCTCGGCGGCGGCGGTGGAGAGCAGTGCGCAGCCCGGTGCAGCCCTGGCTTTCCCCTCGCCGCGCGCCCGCGCCCCCTTCAGCGTCCGCAACCAGAAGCCCAGCGCAGCTCCAGGAGCCGGATCTGCGCCCGCGCCGCTCCCGGGACCGCGACCCCGGCCGCCCCGCGATGACCGCGACCGAAGCCCTCCTGCGCGTCCTCTTGCTCCTGCTGGCTACCGGCCACAGCACTCATGGTGAGACCCCCGGCGGCCTGGCTCGCGCCCCCTCTGGGGAAGCCTGCGATGCCCCGCCAGCCGCCCCGTGCCCCGCGCGCCCCGTCCCAAGCGCCCCAACTCCCGCTCGCCTGTCCCGCCTAACCCTAAGCCTCGCGCGGTGCCTGCCTTACCTTCCCCGCCACCCTTGCGTGCCAAGCCCGGCCCTGGGGTCCCCAGGGGGCAGGGGAGGTGTGGGACCCCAGCCCCTATCAACCCTGCAGAAGTGGCGTTCGGAGGGGTGTCGTTGCGCGGATTAAGGAGGTATGAAAAAAACGAGGCGATGCTGGGAGGTCTTGTGTAAAAATGCTCTGGGGTGCAACTTTGGGGGTGTCCCTGAGTGCGTTTTCGGGAATAGGTTTGGGGGACCCTGGAGGGCTGACTTTGCCGTAGCCCCCAATTCCCAACAGGAGCACAGTCTGAGCCCTTCCTGCGTGGCGCGTTTATCTAGGTGAGGGGCTGCGACGCTTCTGTCTGCAGCGGCCATCTGTTTCTGGCAGCGGGAGAGTTGCCCCCTTCCCGCAGCGCCCCCCCCCAACTGCGCCAGTGCTGGCAGAGGGGCTGTCTGGAAGGCTGGTTGAGTAAATGCATACAGTAGGTGCCTATTAAAGCGTCCCTTAACAGTGTTGGAATCTCAGCCGCTCTGCAAAGCTCTTGCGTCGTTCTTTTACCTTGAAGTGCGGGGTAGGGGGATGGGGGAGATCTGACTTGATTGCTTGGTTTAACTGGGATTAACCTAAAAAAAAAAATCCAGACGTTTTACCTGTGACCCGGCCAGGTGAACCTGTCTGGGTTTTCCCAGAGCTGAACACCTCAAAATCTGCTCCCCCTTTTATCTCTCTTTGTAAAACTAAGGATTTGACTGAATGCCTAAAGGTCAAAGGTTTTCCCTGTTACTCTCCCCATCCCCACTTTTAGAGGATTGGAGGTTTCCTATTTTCTATGGGAAAAAGGTGTCTGTGTTGATTTTAGGGAAGAAAGAGTGTACTGTGGTCATCCCATAGCTAGGAACATGGCAGGGCATTTTTATCCATCCACAGATGAGAGGTGCCTACTGTGTGCCACATCGGTAGGACCCAAGAGGGTCATATTACCCATCTGGGGGGGGGCAGTTGGTCATTTGAGAGATGATGGGCTTTGCCTTGCTCCCAGGGCCTTGTGGGGTGAATTGTGTAACCTTTTTTTTGTGCCTCAGGAGCTGAATGCTTCCCGGCCTGCGACCCTAAAAATGGATTCTGTGAGGATGACAATGTTTGCAGGTAATGGACGCAGCTCGTGGGGCTGGGGCAGAGTAATGGGGAGTTGGGTGAAAAATGGATGCCTTGGCCACAAAACTGCGTCACAGCTTCCTCACTCCTGCAGAAAACTGGTGGGGGGAGAGAGGAGAAGAAAGGAGGTGGGGGGGGGGTGGAGAGCCTGGTGCAGGGTGAGACCACTGCGGTCCACTGCGGCAAAATGCAGTTCTCCTGTGCTCTTGGGGTCCCCTCTGTGCCTGCCCCTCAGTGCGTTCTCTGAGTTTTCTGTTCAAGTGATTGGTGTTTGCTTCCAGGACCCCTGGCCTGCCACTATATAGAGACCCCCAAGGGCTGCTGGTTCTACAGAAAGCAGCCTGCCTTAGCCCTCTCCGAACCCCTTCCCCTCTCATATGTCCCCATCTTTCTCCCTGTCCCCCCACCCCCTACAGGTGCCAGCCTGGTTGGCAGGGTCCCCTGTGTGACCAGTGTGTGACCTCTCCTGGCTGCGTTAATGGACTCTGCGAAGAACCCTGGCAGTGCATTTGCAAGGACGGCTGGGATGGGAAACTCTGCGACATAGGTGGGGACTCGCCCTTACCTGCCATCACACCATCACTCTGCTCTCTGACCTCCCCCAACCGCATATGCCTCCCCTCCCCTTTGGGCAGGACTTTTTGGGGCACAACTAGGGCCCTTTCTTGTAAGGGTCTGTCTGTGTGTATGTGTACTCCCTGCTGGTGCTGAATACCTACTCAAAGGTAGGGACTTAATTTTGCTCACCTCTGCATCCCTAGCACATTCAGAGATGGGGGTAGGGGGGCTCGGGGCTGCCTGTTGAATAAAGTGTCACAAAATAAACACACACCACACACATTGCCAAGTGGAGCAGTGGGACCACAGACTCAGGTGACCTATGTAGATCCCTGAAGTACTGAGATGGGAAAGGGTCTGGAGATTGGGGATCTCAGGACTTAGATGCCAGAAAAGAAGGGGAGCAAACAAACAAATGGGAGAGGGTGGTGCTAAGCGTGGTGGTGGTGGTGGTGGTGGTGGTGGTGGGGAGCAGGAGCTGAGTGAGGACAGGGCTGGGGGGGGTTAGGTGTGAGAAAGGCTGAGGGTGGGAGAGGCTGAGAAAGGGTTAAAGTGCAGATTGGTGTTAGCTGTTGATTTCATTAATTTATTCGATCTTTGTCATTCATTCCTCCCACCCCCTCAGCAATTGAGAGCTAGCTTTGTCAGGCTGCAAAAAATGTTCATCGCAACCCCCGTTCTCATTTGGCAAAACCTGCCCCAAAGTCCAGGCAAACTGACTTCTAGAATAATCTCCCAGCAGTAGCCTCTCTCCCCAACATTAACAAAGACCGTAGGTACAAATAGGGAAACTGAGGCCCAGAGAAGCAAAAGGGGCTTCCATCTTAAATTGTCTCTGGTCCTTACTCCCCCTCCCCCTAATACGGTGCAAGATTCCTTCTGTAACTGACTCATGCTCACTCAGGGCCACAGCTCTGCAACCCCTCCGAGCAGCAGCAGCAGCTCTGAGCTGCTTGGGCATCCAGGACATCCCAGAAAAGCCACCTTTTGGGATCAGGGATAGGCTTTTAGCCTGAAGCCTACCCTCTTTGGTAACTAAACACAGAACACCACTGCTGGAGTTTTCCAGACAAAAGACTGTCTCCACAAGGCCCTCGGTATATTCTCTCCCCACCAGGTTGACAAAGGCTGCCTGCCTGGGGATGGATGGAGAGTCTGGGGTCCGGCAAGAGAATAGCTGCTGGGTAATTTCGCAAGCCGAGGACACAGCTGCTGTCCCAGCATAGACCCCCCCCCCCCACCAGCCTTCTTCTTGCAGCAGCTGAATGCACCCCAGCTTTGGGGTCTGAGGCTCAGAAGAGCTGGTACTCAGCTCACCAGGCCTGGCATTTTAGGGAAAGGAGCAGGGCCAGGCCAGGGGTGGCCGCACCTCTTTAGGTTAAATTTAAGATTTTGAGTGACAGGAGAGCCAGGGGCAGAGAATTAGGGGCCGGCAGTGGTGGCTTGGTGTGCTAATGCTTTGCCGGTGCTATCCCAGAAAGATAAATCCTCTTTATGTTTCCTGGCTCCCATGGAGAGCCCATCAGCGTGGTGCTCAGGCTTTCCCTAGTTGATGGATTGCAGTCTCCCCTCCACCAGGGCGAGGATCTCTTTGAAAAAGGGAAAATATCTACACACTGGAGGGATCCTCCTCCCCTCCAGCCTGTCCCCCTACCCCTAGGGCTGCCTTCACTTGCTGAGTCTCTAGCCTGCCTGGGCTTTTTACAGTACAAGTTATAGAAAACCCTCAGGGATCAGCTAGGGATAGCCATTCCTTTTGTAAGGAGGGAAACTGAGGCACAGAGTAGGGAGTAGCTGAACTGTGCTGTCACATAGCAGCAGATTGGAACAGCCACTGGAAAGATCCCTTCCTGGCCCTGCTGGGGGTCTCCTTCATCAGAGAACACCTGACCTAGACCCCTTTGTTCAATTCATCCCAGGCTTGCTGATCCCGAATAACGAATAACGGAGTGAGTGTAACAGGAGGTATTAAAAGACAGTGGAAATATACCAGTGTTCATGGAAACCCACATGGACAGGAGAGTGCTGAATAATAGTTCTAATTTTCCAGCCTTCAAATGATCCTTTTATCCTGGACCCCTTTAGTTCAGAACCTGACAGTAGAAAGATCACAGGGTGGGAGACGCAATGCTGGGGCTAAATCACACCCCAGAAGGATGTTTGGGGGAAAAGTGTAAAGAGCGTGTGTGTGTGTGTGTGTGTGTGTGTGTGTGTGTGTGTGTTTCCAAGTGTCAAGTGTCAGTCTGGCCTAGATCCCCCGTGGTAAAGACTCCCCTCTCCCTAAGCATGGTAAGCCGGGTGGGAGGAGACAGGCCTTAGGGTATCTCAGCTTGCCTCGCTGTTTTTAGTGAGGGGCATGGTGTCTGCAGTAAAGGTCATGAGCAATTGCAGCACTTAAGGGGTGCCAGGACAAGGGTGCAGCTGTCTGTGTTGAATGTTGGTGACTGTTGCTTTCTGACGTGTGACGTGACACAAGTAAACTACTTTAGTTTCCCAACCCTCAGCTTATTCACGTCCTGGTTTTGGGGGGCTGGGGAAGTCACTGTACCTTCTTACTGTGAACCCCACTTGATAGCCACAAGCAGAGCCATTTGGGGTCCCTTTCACATTGGCCTTTGGAGGGAAAGCTAAGGTCTGTTTTTTCTCTGCCCACCCCCGCCCCCAGGTGTCCAGGCTTGCACCTCAACCCCCTGTGCCAACAACGGAACCTGCATGAACCTCAGTGATGGTGACTATGAGTGCTCCTGCATCCCTGGGTACTCTGGAAAGGACTGCCAGAAAAAGGATGGGCCCTGTGTGATCAATGGGTAAATATCTTTCCTCACCCTGTGGGATCAAATCAATGCTGCTTTTGAGGTCTGCTTCTCACCCCTAAAGATCCTTTCAGCCTGACCCTGTTGGACCTGTCCATGACAAAAGAAGTAAGTGCTCCTGGCAACCCCGGGCAGTGGGGGGGATGCTGCTCTGATGGGCCATTATGAAGGGAGGAATGCATCATTTCCATAATTTTTCAAATGATCCTGAAGGCAATTTCATATTCCCCTGGTGTTGCCAAGTCCTGATGTGTGTGAATAACAGTAGATTGGGGTAGGGAAAGAAACTCAGAGCTGCATTAATTTTTGTAAAGGCAACATGGTGAGGGATCAGAGTTCAGCAGAGCCAGGGTGTTTGTGAAACCCATTTACCATGTTGCAGGGGGCTGTTGGTTTGGGGACCTTGTGGGCACTGCAGTTGAATTTTGTGGGATGTCTGGGGAGGGAGCTGCCAGGTTGAGGAGGTGAGGAGAGAGGGGAGGGGGCTCCAGGACTCCTGGCCAAGCAGAACTTTCTAGCAGCTCAGCCACAGAAGGTCCTTAGGTCCTTATGTGTATAGCTGTGCAGAGCCCTGTACTTCTCACCCTTGGATGGGTCTTACACTGAGGCCAGAGGGGATGGCCACAGAGGCAGAGTCCAACTTCAAGAACCCAAAGGAGGGAACTCAGTCCTGGGTTACAGCTGGGGGCTATGGTGTCCTTCCAAAATGAGCTCATCTTGCCTCTGCTTCTAAGATGGCAAAGAGAACCCAGGAACCTGCAGAAGCTGCAAACAAACATGACCTTGCACTCTAAAGATTAGTATATAGAAGGGGGTCAGTCTAAGAGGTGACAACTGAAGCCTATTGCTACTTATTGGCAAGAAGGAAAAACAAACAAAAAATCAGATGAAACCTTTAAAATACTTTGCTGTTTTCACTAAGAGACTTGAATCAGTCTGTCAAAATAGAGCCCCAGGTCCGTGAAATTCCTTCAGAGCTCAGCTGCAACTCAGCCTGGGCCCCTGAGCAGCAATGCTGATTTCTTGTGTTTACAGCCCCTTTCTTCCCTGGAGTTTGGGCATTTATCAGATGACAAAGGGCTTGCTCCTTTAACAGCACTTACATTAAATGCTCCATGTGCTCTGGTTTGCAAGCTGCACTTGGGTGAATGGCCCACTGTTAAACAGCCCCTAACAGACACCGCATGCCAGCATAGACAGAACCCATATTTCTTTCACTCGGAGAGTCCCCAAGGGCTTCCTTCACAATAGCCAGTAGTCCCACTCCTCTGGAAATAAAAATAATAATGGGGGTGGGGTGGGTTGAAGACATAACCTCCAGCAAGGGCAGCAGATCCATCTGGGAAATTGTGAGAGATGCTCCTCCCTGCTTGGTTCTGCCTCAGCAGCCTGGGGTCTGAGCTAAGGGAGGAGTCTTGCTCCAGACTTGAACTGTCACTTGATGATTCCTCTGCCAGGCTCAGTTTCCCCATCTGCCTAGTGACTAACCATCAGTCTTCTGTTCTGGCCAGTGAGATGAAGTAAGAGGTGGGAGAGGATGTGGGCTTCCCGGTATGGGAGGTCAGGTGCATTCCATATTGGCATCATGATAGGGTGAGGTGTGTACCCCATCCTTGAGCCCTCACAGTCAGAGTTTTAGTCCCAGGTGTGTTCCTGGCTGGCATTCTCCAGGTGCATTCCCTCACCTGACCTGTTGGGAGCACCGCCCTTTTCACCTTGCAACAAGAGGAGCCAAACCTCTGCCTCTCCCTCCCTCCCCCTGCAGCCCTGTCCTAGCCCAGCCCCCAGGGCCCTTTACCTTGTCCATTGTGTTGCAGTTCTCCCTGCCAGCATGGAGGCACCTGCGTGGATGACGAGGGCCAGGCTTCCCACGCCTCCTGCTTGTGCCCCCCTGGCTTCTCAGGCAACTTCTGCGAGATCGTGGCCAACAGCTGCACCCCCAACCCGTGTGAGAATGCCGGGGTCTGCACCGACATCGGGGGCGACTTCCGCTGCCGCTGCCCAGCTGGCTTCATCGACAAGACTTGCAGCCGCTCCGTGACCAACTGTGCCAGCAGCCCATGCCAGAACGGGGGCACCTGCCTGCAGCACACCCAGGTGAGCTACGAGTGTCTGTGCAAGCCCCCGTTCACGGGTCCCACCTGCGTGAAGAAGCGTGGGGCGAGCCCCCCGCAGGTCACCCACCTGCCCAGCAGCTACGGGCTCACCTACCGCTTGACCCCCGGGGTGCACGAGCTGCCAGTGCCGCAGCCCGAGCACCGCATCCTCAAGGTATCCATGAAAGAGCTCAACAAGAGTACCCCTCTCCTCACCGAGGGCCAGGCCATCTGCTTCACCATCCTCGGCGTGCTCACCAGCCTGGTGGTGCTGGGCACCGTGGGCATCGTCTTTCTCAACAAGTGTGAGGCCTGGGTGTCCAACCTGCGCTACAACCACATGCTACGCAAGAAGAAGAACCTGCTGCTTCAGTACAACAGTGGCGAGGAGCTGGCGGTCAACATCATCTTCCCGGAGAAGATCGACATGACCACCTTCAGCAAGGAGGCTGGCGAGGAGGAGATCTAGGCAGCGTTCCCATGGGCCCCTCTATATTCTCGGGGTTCCGCAGAGCTCACTATACGCGGTCTGTGCTAATCTTTGTGGTGGAGCTTGCTATCTTTTGTGTTGAATCTGGTGAACGCTATGCTTACATATATTGTCTTTGTGTTGCTGTGTGACAAACGCTATGCTAAAAGAATCCTCTTTCTCTCTTATTAATGCATGATCACAAATAACAATGAGAATAATAAGAATTTCATCTTTAAACAAGTAAAAGAAATAAGTATGTTATTCTAAACTCTAAATATCAAATATCAAAAAAATAATCAAAAGACAAAAAAAAAACAAGGTAACAGAACCAGGACTCTGGTGCCCGACGCCTCTCTTCCAGGGGTCTCGGCTACAGGGTCCTTGCTGAAACCGCAATGAGTTCTGAGCATGACCACCCACTGTGAAAGGGCTAAAATCTCTTTCGTTCGTTAATTCTCACACGCCACATCTGACTTGCACTCACATCCAGCCTCACATCGCAACCCTTAGATCTTTCCAATTGCTTTGCGACTTTACAGAGTGCAGTGGCTGTGTGATAAGCAGAGAGAGCCCCAGGTTGGCTGCGTGGGGGGGGGTTGGGACTTTGTCTCAGCCCTGCCATTAACTCGCTGTGTGATCCTTGGCGAGTCCCCATCCCAACCCTGGGCCCACCTTCTCACCCCTCTCAAGGAGGGGTTTGAACACCCACCATCTAGGTCCTCTCTGGCTCCAAATTTCAGAATTAGGAACGAGGGGTATGTACCAAAACACCTCCTGACCCTAAGATTAAGGATCTGATGGAGACTCAGTCTCATC
The DNA here is from genome assembly GCF_047511655.1 of Castor canadensis. Classification (NCBI taxonomy): domain Eukaryota; kingdom Metazoa; phylum Chordata; class Mammalia; order Rodentia; family Castoridae; genus Castor; species Castor canadensis. The sequence continues at coordinate 9,588,175 of NC_133388.1, read as the reverse complement.
CTGGGATCCGAAAGGTCTTGGCCTATCCTGGAGGCACACTTGATATTGAAATTGATACTAAAAAAAAAATTTTTTTTCAAAGTGGAGAGCCTCCTGGCTCACTTCCCTTTGGGAAAAATTGGCCCCTTTGAGTCATAATGTGCCATCTGGAGCTGCCACTTGGGCAGCAAGTCCCCAACCCCAACCCCACTCCAAACCCCAATACTATGCCTGCCTCCTACTCTATAGATTAGAGATGTCTTTTGAGACTTAACTGCACCTTGAACCACAAGTGCCCCTGGCAAAATCTGAGCAAGCAGCACCGCCCTCACCAAGGTTTTCACAGGGTTTAGTGGAAATTGTTGCTTGTGGGGCATTTTCTTGTTCTATGGCAAAAGTGGTATAAGACCTGGCCCACGCAGCCATGGATTTACCTTTGTGTTGCTGAGTTGATAATTCTCAGATCCTGAAAGACCTAACCAGCTTCTGAATTTTGAATTTGACTTATTTTTTTAAAAGAGAGCATCTATCTTTTGCAGAAATGGGAAGGGGATAAGCTCTGTGTAGCTGCCCAGTACTGTTTAGGTTGGGCAGCTACACAGCCCTTGGGTACCACTTAGGAATATTTTGCTGCTTAAATGATCTGGATAAGAATCTATAGTCTTAGCTTTTTAAAGTATGACCTGCCATTTTTACCTTGCTCCAAGTATTACCTGCAAGTCATCACCTTCATCATCTACCATCATTCAAATCACAGTCACACCACACAACTTCAGTCATTCGCCCATTGGTCCTGTGCGTCACCGTCTTTACAGATCATTGACTTCATCAACCCCCAACCGATACCCTGGGTCCCTTGTCATCTTCTCATTTCAACTCAAAGCCCGACTCAAAGCCTGACTAGCATTGCCCCCAAATTACCTACCCTCTCAGTTACCATCATGAGTCTTTGTCTATCATCACTCAAGCCCCTCCCCTCTCTGGTTACCCCAAGTCCCTGATCATCCACCCCCTGCCAAGTCCCTTCTACCCACGCCCCTCCCAGAGTCACCCTGAAATCCCTCCCCCTTTTACCCATCTCCTCCCCACCCTCATCCCCACAGTTCCCCTTAAGTCTCCAAACTCCAGCCACCTTCCATATCCTCACTGCCAAACCCCTCCCACCTCCAAGGCTCCTCCCCCTCTCCATAGGTCCTCCCTCCCCTCCTCACCCCAGCCCTCCCACCTCCCTGTCCCCAATCTCTGAGAACCCTCCCCCCAGGCCCTCATCCTTCTCCACACTACAAGTCGTCATCGCATCTCATTTTGAATTTGTTTGAAGAAAAAAAATACAAAAAAAGAATTGTTGGCATGTGTCAGGCGGGCGTCTGGTACACCCTCTGGCCTCTCTCAGCGTGAGACCTTGACCGAGACCGCTAACGATTCTGTTCCTCAGTTTCCCCAACGTGAAATTCTAAGATTGGACGAAACAATCAAGTTCTCTACTCCATTTTTTCTTTTCACTCTATGTGTTGTAGAGAATAGCCGAGTCCCCTGACGACAAAGAGGTCCGGCTATTTATCCTTGACAACTCCTCATCCTTTCACGGATTCATCATCCACCATTCATCTGATCAGGGAGCATTTCCAAGCACCTGCTGAGTGTAAGGCAGTGTGCGGGGAGCTGCGGGAAGCGCAGGCTGAGGGGGACAGTCTGGGAGGGGAGGGGACACGCAGGTGTCTCCAGGGTTTGCCAAGCGCAGTGCAGGTAAAATGCCGTGGGAGTGGAGAGTCCTGAACAGACTCCTCCCTTAGAGTGCCACCCTCACTTCCCCACGTGACAAACCATCTCTTACCAGCACACGATGAGGCCGCCCCACCCAAATTCCACAGCGTCCACCTGCACGCACCCACAGTGCGGTCAGAGCAGCGCTAGCAGCCTCGCCACGGTCTTCACGTACGCAGATATGGTCCATTCCATGTCCTTATGGCTTAACCAGATCTGCTGAGAGTGTCGGTATTTTTGACTGCCCATTCACACTTCGTGTGTTTGGTGTAGTGTGTAGTTTACGAAAAAAAAAACAAACAAACGGAGAAGCTCAAAGACAGCGGTTTGAGACATGTTCACTAATTCGGTCCCAAATTAAGAGAGGAGGAGGAGGAGGAGTTATAATTCTGTAACCAAAATGTTAAAAATGTCCTTAGCGCTCTTTTTAGCTTTTCCGTTTACTTCAGCACCAGACATGCAAAAAACCTTGTTTATTGAAAAATAAACAATAAGGGCTTCACTTAAAAACGGCTGTTTCTTCGATTTATTGTGTGTCTGATACAGTTGCTCCTTCTGGTGATAGCCTTAGACTCAGGCCTGGGACGTCAGGGGCCCTTGCTTTTGAGGGCCCTACCTTGGCCCAAATCCAGCTCTTCATACATGACCCGGGGACCCAAGGGCTAAGAGGTGAACCCACGGGCCCCTGGACATGGTCTCCCCTTCAGGACCACACTCTGGGAACTTGGAATCTGGGAATTTCCTGCCCAGAGAGCCCTGAGACCACCAGCAAGGCCTGAGGGCCCTTGACCCTGACTTCCTCCTTAAGTGGCTATTTGTGGGTGGCATGGCATGTGTATGGAGCTGGAATGGGGTGGGGGGCTGGGAGTCCACAAGTGACCACGTGAGTTCATGCACAGCCTCAGCATAAGCTGAAGGACAGGTCCTCCCAGGCACCAAGTTTGGGGTCAGAATTGGAGTCTGAGGACTCCGCACAGGCCTTCCAGGATTCATAGAGGGTGGAAGGTGGTTGCAAAGGTGAAGGGAGAGAATGCAGGTATGGGGTAGCTAGTCAGAGGGCCCTGGGCCTGTTAACGTTTCCATGGTTGATATATGGGCCCCAGTCATACTCCTATTTCAGGCTCTGAACATATTGGGGTGACATGCCTATCTTCTAGTCCCAGGGCTGTGGGGGCCTCATACCTGTGCAGTCAGTTCAGTAAGCCCACCCCTCTGAGTTCTCACATGGTGCCCACCACCCTCCCCCCTTCCTCCGGGCCAGCCAGTCTTAGGGACTGAGGACCTTGGCCTTGTGCTGAGGAGGTGGGGAGGTGGTCCTTAGTCTGAGGTCCCATCTCCACCTCCTTCCATGACCTATTCTTCCTGTTTCAGACTCTTCTTGGTAGATTGTTGCCACCACCCACCCAGCTGCCCAGGGACCTGGTGCCCATAAGACTCGTCCTCCTCCATAGCCCACCCCTCCCAACTCCTTCCAACCTTGGTCCCATGATGAGGGGTTCAGGCCCCCTCTTCCCTCTGTGTGTCTCTGGTCTTCCTGCCCTGGCCCACTCCACACTGAACCCCATGCAACAGAGATGAGGGTAGAGACAGAAGAGTAGAGAAAACCTCAGACACCAAAACCTATAAGAAAATAATAAGGTAATACTGAGTTGATAAATGTAGAAACTTTTATGTAACAGATGAGTTTTGTAGGAAAATATCAATCCCCAAATTCCTCAATGTAGCCACAGGAATAGTGCAATAACCAAGGTCAACCTGTCCTGGAGTTCTCAACATTCAACTCTTTGAAGGGGCAAGAAATGTCCAGGCTAGGGACACTGATGCAGAACAAGGAGGAAAAAACAAGAATCCTCTAAGTCAGGTGGCAAAGCTGGGACAACCAAATGCTGAATCAAAGGGAACCAAAGGAATCACTCTCCTTACCCAAGCAGCAAAAATCTTCTCAGCAGAAGCAGTCACATTTTTAAAAACTTCATGATCAAGTAGACCACTTTGTGGGAAAGAAAGTTTAATTGAATTTTAGTAGATGTATTAATGGACAGTGGATGCTGGAGTGGGCTGGGAAGGAGGCAGCAGTGAAAGTAGGTCACAGTTGGGGACCTGGGAGAAGAAACCCAGATGAAAGGTGCAGTGGTCTCTGAGGCCCCAAGCTGCCAAAGGGCTAGAGGCAGAGCCCAGGGCCTGGGACAGAGGGACCTTGCTGCAAGGGGCTTTGCATTCTACCTACAGCTTGGGGAACCACTTTGGAAAATCTCCAGGGCTTGAGCTTGGATCTTAAGCATTCCTCTAAGGCCTGTGTGTTAGAGGATGCATGGAGCTATCAGGAGGTGGTGAACCTGCAAGAGATGGGGCCTAGTGGAAAGTCCTCAGGTCACTGGGTGTGTGCCTTTGAAGGGAATCGTGGGACCCCACTCTCCCCTTACATTTCCTCATCTCTCTCCCCTTCCTTTCTACCACCTTCTCCTCCTCCCCCTCCTCCTCCTCTCTTCTTCCTCCTCCTGCTCCTCCTCCCCTCCTGCTCCTCCCCCTCCTCTCTTCTTCCTCCTCCTGCTCCTCTTCCTCTCTTCTTCCTCCTCCTGCTCCTCCTCCCCTCCTGCTCCTCCTCCTCCCCTCCTCTCTTCTTCCTTCTTCTGCTCCTCTTCCTCCTCCTGGTCCTCCTCCTCCTCCCCTCCTCTCTTCTTCCTCCTCCTCCTCCCCTCCTCTCTTCTTCCTCCTCCTCCTCCCTTCCTCTCTTCTTCCTCCTCCTCCTCCTGCTCCTCTTCCTCCTCCTGGTCCTCCTCCTCCTCCTCTCCTCTCTTCTTCCTCCTCCTCCTCCTCCTGCTCCTCCTCCTCCTCTTCCTCCTTCTTGTCTTCCTCTTCCTCCCCCTCCTCCTCTTCTCTTCTTCCTCCTCCTGCTCCTCCTCCCCTCCTGCTCCTCCCCCTCCTCTTCCCCTCCACCTCCTCCTGCTCCTCCTCCTCCTCTTCCTCCTCCTTCTTGTCTTCCTCTTCCTCCTCCTCCCCTCCTCTCTTCTTCCTTCTCCTGCTCCTCTTCCTCTCTTCTTCCTCCTCCTGCTCCTCCTCCCCTCCTGCTCCTCCTCCTCCTGCTCCTCCTCCCCTCCTCTCTTCTTCCTCCTCCTGCTCCTCCTTCCCTCCTGCTCCTCCCCGTCCTCTTCCCCTCTACCTCCTCCTGCTCTTCCTCCTCCTCTTCCTCCTCCTTCTTGTCTTCCTCTTCCTCCTCCTCCCCTCCTCCTCCTCTCTTCTTCCTCCTCCTGCTCCTCCTCCCCTCCTGCTCCTCCTCCCCTCCTCTCTTCTTCCTCCTCCTCCTCCTGCTCTTCTTCCTCCTCCTGGTCCTCCTCCTCCTCCTCTCCTCTCTTCTTCCTCCTCCTCCTGCTCCTCCTCCTCTTCCTCCTCCTTCTTGTCTTCCTCTTCCTCCCCCTCCTCCTCCTCTCTTCTTCCTCCTCCTGCTCCTCTTCCTCTCTTCTTCCTCCTCCTGCTCCTCCTCCCCTCCTGCTCCTCCTCCTCCTCTTCCTCCTCCTTCTTGTCTTCCTCTTCCTCCTCCTCCCCCTCCTCCTCCTCTCTTCTTCCTCTTCCTGTTCCTCCTCCTGCTCCTCATCTTCCTCCTCCTCCTTGTTCTTTCTTCCTCTTCCTTCTCCTTCTTCCTCCCTCTCTCTCCCCCTCCTTCTCTCTCTGCCATGTGATTCTTCCCTGATAGGCTGACTGACCACAAACTAAAACCTCTGAAACAGTGAACCAAAATAAACCTTTGCTTTTTATAAGTTAACTATCTTAGGAATTTGTTACAGTGACAAAAAGCTGAAGAACTCATCAAGCAGAGGAAGGGATACTGAGCAGCACCTGAACAGATGGATGGAAGGTTCTAGAAGGAGAGCTGAGAAGGCAGGAGGAAGGGGATCTGTCTGGGACGGGGAATAAAGAGGAAGCTGGGTCCCCTTGGGTTGGCCCCTGTGATCAGGAGCCAGTCCAGGCCCTTAACATAAAGCTGGCACCTGGGCCTGGAGGTGCCCGTTAAGTGACTAACACACGACTGCTTGTAGGCTCATGCATGACTTGTTTTTCTTTCCTTTTCTTTTTCATTGGCATAAGTTAAATTGTACATAGTGATGGGTTTCATTGTGCTATTCCCATACATGCATATGATATACCTGCATTGTCTTCATTCCCTCTTCTCCTTCTTCTCACTTCCCCTCCCACCTTCCTAGCAGTCCCCTTTTTGCTTTCATTACTTTGGGTCTTTTGCTTTGTTTTGTTTTCCCCTAGCTTCCACAAATGATAGAAAACAGGTGATACTTGTCTTTGTGGGACAGGTTTATTTCACTTAACAACATAATTTCATTCTTCCTTATGACTGAATAAAACTCTGCTGTACATGTATACCATGTTACCCATTCATCCACTGCTGGCATCTAGCCTGATTTTATAATTTGGCTATTGTGAGTAGTGCTGTAATAAACATGGGTATACAGGTATCTCTGGAGTAAGCTGATTTTGATTCTTTTGGATGCAGACCCAGAAGTTGGTATGCTTATATCATATGGAAGTTCTGTTTTTAATTTTTTGGGGGAAATTCCATGCTGATTTCCATAGTGGCTAGACTAATTTACATTCTCACCAACAGCCCTTCTGACTGGGGTGTGGTAGAATCTCAATGTAGTTTTGATTTTGTATTTCCCTGAAGGCTAAGGATACCTCCCAAATATATATTTCCATACATTCACTGGCTCTTGGTACTTCTTCATTTGACCATTTGTTGATTAGATTATTTGTTGTTTTGGTCTTTAGTATTTTTGAGTTCTTTATATATTCTGGATATCAACCCCCTGTCAAATGACTATCTGATGAAGATTTTCTCCTATCCTGTAGGCTGTCCCTTCACTTTCTTGATTGTTTCTTTTGTTGTACAGAAGCTTTTTAATTTGACACAATCCCATTTGTCAATTCTTGCTCTTATTTCCTAAGCCATTGGAGTCTGATTCAAAGTATCCTATGCCTGTATCTTGAAGTGTTTTTCCTGTAGTAGTTTTAAAGTTGAAGGTCTTACATTAAGGTGTTTGACCCATTTTGAGTTGATTTTGTACAAAGTGAGCAATAGGGGTAGTCCTTTACAAGTGGATATCCAGTTTTTCCCAGCACCACTTGTTAAAGAGGCTGTCTTTTTTTCCACCATCTTTTTGGTATCTTTGTTGAGAATCTGATGGGAGTACCTGCTTGAGCTTATTTCTGGGTCTTCTATTCCATTGGTCTAAGTGTCTGTTTTCATATGGCTGGCGTTCTTCAGTGACTCTCTCATACTGCTGAAAAAGACATTGCCCTCCATATCACCCCAGCAAGGACCTCGCTTAATTAAACCCACATCTGCTCACAGGAAGGAGGAAGTCCAGCTCCAAGTCATAGTTAGGGAGGAGGAGAGAAAATCCCTGCTAATTCAGGACTACTGTCTGCTCAGCTCACTGAGCAGTGTGTTTGGCTGTGCGTGCTGCTGCTCCATAGCTGTGACAAAGACGCAAACACAAGAGTTGAGCAAATTGCAACCCAGAAACAGGTCAGTAGAAAAAGCAAATGATGCCAATTTGATAGATGTCAGAGGGAATTTGATAAAATACATTCCTTTTTTTGTTTTTATTTTTTGGAGGTAATGGGGTTTGAACTCAGGGCCTCACACTTGCTAGGCAGGGGATCTACCACTTGAGCCACTCCACCAGTCTAAAATATATTCCTAATTTTTTTAAAAAAGTGTTAGTGGACTAGAAAAAAGTATGTATCTCCTAACTGTCGTAAAGATCTTCTATTCTAAATTAGTGTTCAGGAACTTACTGATGGATACAACAAAGAGCAAGTAAACTCAGGTGCTAAACAGCAGTGAAGGGCACTGCATTTGAACCTGGAGAGACCTGGCTTTACATTTTGGCTCTGTCCCTTGGGCCGCCTAAGGTCTTCATGTTTGCTTCCTCATGTGCAAAAGAGCAGACCTGAAAGTAATTACTATTACCATTGTCCTAGTGCTTCTAGCCAATGGGAGAAGACAAGAAAAAGCAAAACAAGAGGCATGGCTGTTGCCAGGGAGATTAATGGCTACTGCTATTGTTTGCCAAGAAACTCAGGAAGAAGTAACACAAAAAAGTCAGTAACATAGGACACATATTCCACAGAGGCAAAAACCTGGGTACTGATAACAACCCGTTACAAATGTAAAGGTGTGCAAATTAAGAGTCAATACTAGCTGGGTGCCAGTGGCTCACGCCTGTAATCCTAGCTACTAGGAGGTTCGAAATGAGCCAACAGTTCAAGAGACCCTACCTTGAAAAATCCTTCACAAAAATAGGGCTGGTGGAATGGTTCAAGGTGAAGGCCCTGAGTTCAAGCCCCAGTACACACACACACACACACACACACACACAAAGACTCAGTATTATAGTTTTGAATCATCCCTCAAATTAATTTGTAAGTTTAATGTTACCTATTTGCTATCTATTAGCTAGCTTGACAATACAATTCTGAAGTTTATCTGAAGAAATGAAACAGTGAGAATAAGTAAGACACAAAGTAAGACACAAAATAAGTAAGACAACTCACATCGTTGGATATTAAAACAAAAAGCTAGCCCGTAAAAGTGGTGTGGCTCAGTTCTGGCACAGAGCCAACAGTTCGAAGTGTTTTTCTGAATGGGGGAATAAGTGAGTGAACATGTTAATGATAGCATTTGAAGGAATCTTGCCTACTTATTTGCAAGTGTGGAAACAGAGGCCAAAAGAATGACGAGTCTAAGATTCTCAACTGAGGGCAACTGTTTCCCCAGGAGACATTTGGAGAATGTCTGGAGACATTCTGTATCATCAAAGCTGCACACGTGCTACTGGTACTCTACGAGTAGAGGCTGGGGAGGCTACCAAATAGCCTACAAAACTTAGGATGGCCCCACAGCAGAGAATTATCCTGGTTCAAGGGCTGGGGGTGTATAACTCAAGTGGTAGAGTGCTTGCTTACCAAGTGGAAGACCCTGAGTTCAATCCTCAATACCACCAAAAAAAAAAAATGCCCAAAGGAATGTAGGTGAACATACAAGAGAGAAACCTGCACACCCATGTTTACTGCAGCTCTCTTTACAACAGCCAAGCTATGGAATCAGCACAGACGATCAACAACCAATAAATGGGTAAAGAAAACATGGCATATATGCACAATGGAGTATTCAGCCACCAGAAGAATGAAATTATGTCATTTGCAGGAAAATGGATGGAACTGGAGATCATCGTGTTGAGAGAGATACTTGTCAGATAGACAAATATATGTTTTCTCTCATGTGTGAAATTTACATCTAAAAATATGACATAATTGCAAAAAAATTATAATTGCAAAAGGGGGATTGTTTGGGGGGAACCAATGGCAGAGGGGAGACGAGGGGGTTAAAAGGGGGTGCGTATGATCAAGGTACATTATACATATGTATGAAAATAGCATAATGAAACCCACTAAAAACTGTCAAAAGGGGAGGGAGGATTTAAGAAAGAGTAACTACTCCAGGTGCCGGTGGCTCACACCTGTAATCCTGGCTACTCAGGAGGCAGAGATCAGGAGGACTGCAGTTCGAAGCCAGTCTGGCCAAATAGTTCCCAAGACTATCTCAAAAAAATCCTTCACAAAAAAGTTTTGGTGGAGTGGCTTAAGGTGTAGTCCCTGAATTCAAGCCCTAGAACCACACACACACAAACACACACACACAAAGACACACACAAAAGTAACGGGGTGAATTTGATCAAAGTACATTACATGCACATGTGGAAATAACAATGAGACCTCTTTGTTCAATCAGTATGCATGAATAAAAATGTGGAAAAAATAACTAGACTGCCTCAAATGCCAATGATGCCTATATTGAAAGAGCCTGGAGTGAGGAGATGGAGCAGATGAGACTTAACAAGAGCACATACTCAATCCTGTAATCCTAGCTATTTGGGAAACAGATCAGGAGGATCCTGGTTTGAGGCCAGCCGAGGCAAATAGTTAATGGGACAACCCCCCCATCTCCAAAATAACCACAGCAAAATGGACTGGAAGCATGGCTCAAACAATAGAGTGTATGCTTTGAAAATGCAAAGCACTGGGTTCAAACTCCAGTACCACACACACACACGAACACATGCACACACAAAAGAGCAAGAGCACACAATCAAGTCAGGCATGGCACTGACACCATGTGTCATGCATCTGCAACACATGGGTAGGCACTAATGTCTTCTAGAGTTGCAGATGACAAAATTGGGGATCAGATAAGTAGGAACACATGCCCGAGATCACCCACCCAGAAAGAGGTAGGGCTAAGCCCCATCCAAATGCTGTGTCAATTTATTCTCGCTACCTGTTTCTGCCTTCTGGTTTTAAAAACAATTCTAAAAGTGCTGCAGTGTAGCTCTGCAGCAGAGCACCTGCCTAGCAAGCACAGGGCCCTGGGTTCCATCCCCAGCACTGCAAGAAAATAGAAAAGCAATTCATTGCCCAATTTCCTTAGCATTATGAGCTTCACTGGGAGCTTCTGAGAAACAGATAATCTAAGGCTGCATCACTTCCTGCAGGTCATTGATAAAAGCGGAGTTCAACAAGGTTCCTTCCATCTTGATCATTTCAGGTGGAGCGTCTGCGCTCACCTTCTGTCCCCTCCACCCACCCCTGCAGAGCAGCCCACTGTACCGCAGAGGCCCCCTGACCCTGGTAATGCCAAGCAGAGTCACTATGTCTTTTTTACCAAACTGATAAGGGCAAAATCAGACCCTTTGCTGCAATTAACAGCAATCATCACAGTCACAGTTAATAGCGATCCCAACAAATGCTGCTATTTAAATGTGGCAGCATTGCACTCAGCACTTTATTCCTAGCTTATCAGTCTTTTTCAGTGCTTACGGGATACTGGCTCTGAGCTAACATGAAATCCTGGAGACTCCAAGCATTGCTGTGGTTCTCGAGACAGAGCAGGGTCTTCCAGAAGTCAGGTAATAGGTGGGATCTTATTTGGATCTGTCTCACAATGGGCTCAGTGTTTCCCCCAATACACCAAGTGGTTATCTTCCTGACTCTGGACTTAATAATTGGAGTGGAGACACTCAGCAACTGTCAGAATCCTCTCAATGATTCTTTGGCCCATGGAGTGAAGTAAGTACGGTAGGAACGACCAAATCCAAGCTGCTAGAACTGCCTCTGTCTATGCAAATAATACACTAAAAGTAGTACTGTATTCCTGGAGGATGACAATGTGTTCCTGCTATGGTGTAGATGTAGTTTATCCTCCAAGAGTTCTTGTGAGAGGAGTTTGGTCCCCAGTGGTGGCATTGGGGTGGTGGAAACTTAGTAGTTACCTCTCACGTGTAGTTCCGCTGTGATGCCATCCACCATGTTGTAATGTAACCAGAAGACTCTCACCAGAGGCTGAACTGATGAAGACTTCAATCTGGGACTTCCAGCTTCCCAAACTATGAGTTAAATAGAGCTTTTTAAAAAAATAAGTTGTCCAACCCCAGGCATTTTGTTGTAGCAAGAGAAAACAGACTAATCCAGTGCCATCCAATTCACCTGTTTGGCCTGAGTGTGTGTGTGTGCAGATGAATCTTGGATAATGACAATGAATTATTAAAAATTTAGAGTTGGGGGTCTGGTTCAATGGTAGAGCAAGCACAAAGCCTTGAGTTCAAATTCTAGTACCATAAAAAATTTAATCAGCAGCTGATCAAGATGGGGCTCCAGTTTGGAGCTCACGCACATATCTCCTGACACTTGGCATATAGCTTCAAGTTGGTGAAGGCTTTGTCAATCCTGGCTTTAGTAAAGACCACAAAGAAAGTTTACTTCCAAACTGTATTGTTGGCAAAGCCAGCAACACATCATCACCACCTGCCTCAGGGTATATCCCCTCACCAGCACTCTGACACAGTCTACTCCCCAGGACTCTGATTGTCTCTCCCTTACACAGGACGTCCTGCTGGCTCACCACTCTGCTGATTGCACGTGGTAAGCGGGACACTGCTAAGACACTGCATGCTACAGGGTGAGAAATAAATCCCGCAAAAATTCAGGAGCCTTCTTCCTCAGTGAACATCCTAGGAGGGCACCTTAAAGTATCCTTCCAAGGTGAAGAACAAATCACTTCATCCGGGACCTCCTACCCACGTGAAAGAAACCCCAGCTTCTAGGGAACTTCTCTTGATTTTAGAAAGAACCCATACCTCCTCTGAGCATGCTACCCTGACCCAATTTATTGAGTGACCTAAAAACTTGCCAATTTTGAGTGGGACCCAGAAGAAGAGAAGGTTCTATAGCAGGACCAGGCTGTCCTGAAAGCTGCTCTGCTAGTTGGGCCACATGGTTCAGTAGATGCACAGGTGTCTGAAGTGGCAGTGGCAGGCAGGGACACTTTTAGGAGCTTTGGAAGATCCTCCCTCATCTGTGACTCGCAGTGCAGACCGTAGGATTTTGGAATAACATCCTACTATCTTGTCCTTGAAAGCCATTGGGAAACCACTTCTGATTTACTAGTAGCTTCCACAGAGACCAAACTCTTGACTGTGGACAACCAAACTACCATGATACCTGAGCTGTCCACATCATGGACTAAGTGTACCTGACCCATACATCCTGCCCTCAAGCTGGGTGGACATGGTAACACTCCATCCTCATGTGGAAGCTGTGTGTATACTGTCAGCATCCAGAAAATCCTAAGGCAAAAGTAAGCTGCACAAGGAGGAGTGACCCAGGTCCTCAGAGTCCCCATTCTTTGCCTCCTTGCTTTCTCTCCATCAGCCTGTAGTGATAGCCTCAGGTGAGGTCCCCGGTGCAGCTCCCCGAGGAAGAAGAATTTGAATCCTGGCTTTTAGTGAATTCTGCATGGAACAGCCCCAAAGCCCAGGAGTGAAGGGGGGAAGTCTACCAAGGGCCAGAATTTTGGTTGTTCATTTTGTCCAGAGGAGAGATAGCCAGAGATACAGATTCTATTGATTTGGGGGCTATGACTGAGAGGTCAGGAAACTGGAAAGATTACAGTTGAAAACTTGGTGAGGGTGATGGACTTTCTATACATGTTTAAGAAGGGGCCTGGGGCAAGAAGGAGAATAATGGAGGGGATGAACCAAACCAGTACAATAAATGTATATATGGAAATGTCACAACAAAACCTCCTATATAACTATCATATACTACTAAAAGAAAAAAAGAAAAGAAAATGGTGAGAAAGTCTGAGGAAGAAGTAAGTGGATAGACCCCTACAAATTGCACAGAATGAGCAATGTTTGTGTCCCCCAGGAATTGTCACCAAAAGACATCAAAGGGTGATCTCAGCAGAGGAAGACTTTATTAATCAGGTGGATAGGATGACCTGTCATGTGAATATCAGATGGCTTTCATTCTTTGTCACATGGGCTCATGAACAAAACATCTCTTTGGAAAGGATGGGTGTTAGGCATGGTCTGATCCCCCAGGCCACTGCTGAGAGCTCAATTTGCCAACAGCGGAGACCATCACATCCAGAGAGGGTAATGCTCTGTAGGGAGATCAGTCAATTACCTGAAGGCGGATTGGTCATGTTGTAGCACTTCCATCACAGAGAAGACAGTGTTTAGTCCAGAAGACTGTGTTCCTCTGGAAAGAGATATGTACTCTGCTTTCCCTGCCTTCAATGCTTCTGCGAAAAGGAACAACCATGGACCCTGCAAGTGCCTCCATTGTCAACACAAGTATTCTATGAAGTTGGAAGCTAAGATTGTTTCCTGGCCACTGAATCAACAACAAAGAAGGGGTTTGCTGGGCTGGCTGCAGTGATTGATTCTGGTCCTTCCTCATCAAGGAGAAATTGAATTGCTATTACATATTGAGGGTAAGGAGAGTACGTTTGGAATGTCAGAGATTCCTATTTCTTATTGTCTGTGTTTTCTTTCTCTCTTATCTCTTTATCATCTAGCATAAATGTTGTAATAGTCATTAACTTTCTTTTTCAGTATTTAAGGGGGAGTGCAACTGACATCGACCAGTGAACATCACCAAAGAAAAAAGAAGAGGGACTATGAATCCTCTTCTGGGGAAAGGGAAAGTGTTTTTTAACACCTATTAATTGTGTAATGGGTGAGAGTGAGATGTTGTCTAATATGCAGACACATGGCTTTATGCATATTTTTCATAATTTGGAGAATAAGTATGGCTTAAGGAGATGTACAGGGGTGCCAAGTTGACAAGGGTTGGACATGGTGGATTTGTAATGTGTCAGCTTGGCTTGGTTGAACTTTTACCCAGAATTTCCTTTCTGGTAGTTTCTGGTTAGGGTGGACACAGTGCAGATCCTGGGTGATTTGGAGGGTGAAGGGAAGCCACAGCTATTTGATATCTTCCACAGGTGGCTGCTGGCCAGCCAACCTGCCTCATGGGTATGAGACTATGTCCAGCCCACAACTGCTCACCTTCACCTGGGTCTTCCCCTCTGCTCTTTGGATTCTGAGCCAGGTGCTCTGCTCAGCTCTGTGACAGAATACCAGGAATTCTGCAGAATGGTCATGCCACCAACTGCAGAGGAAAGAGAACCAACCTGGGTCTGCTTGTCCCGGGGAGGTCTTGGCTCCACTGTGGATGTTACCTGCTCTTGATTTCCCCACCTTCCTCTCCCACTGGCCTGCCTTGTGTTCTTCAAGCTCCAGCTTCCAGTGGGAGCACAACAGACTTTCAGAGACTGTCTACTAGCCCCGCAAGTGTGTGTGAGGTCAAGTTCCTGGAACAAAGCACATGCCTGTTCTGCTTCTAAGCAGCTTCCCTCCTCTGGTCCACTTCCCAAGCTAGTGCTCCCAACTGCTGTGCTATTTAGACCAGCCATTAAAGTGGTTATTGGAAGAGCCCATGTGCTCTACCATGTGACAGGGTTTTACCTTCATGCCCTTAGGGAATGTGTCCTTGCCCCCTCTGGATGCAGTGTCCAGAGCTGGTGCTGGGGACACATCACACTCAATCCACGATCTGAGATTCTTTCCAGCATAGATCTTAAAAATGCCATGCAATTGTCAGAAGTTATTGTCAAAGTCCCAGAGGTCACAATCTTGTGCAAGCAACATTTTTCATCATTTTAGACACTGTTATCCAAAGGGTTTCATTATCCATTCATAAAAGAGTTGCCCTCAACTTTAACATCTGTCATTTAGCTTTTTTGGTTTTGTTTTGTACCACTCTTCTCTTCCTGCTGGCTGCTAGGAAAATGGAGAAGGAAGATTGAGTCACAGTAATTGTTGGGCATAATTTGTATGATTGTACCAAATGAGTGAAATTGCAATTGTTGCAGGCTGGGATCTCCTGCAAGTAGACTCTCGAGTGGAGATTTATGTGTAAGGAATTTGTTGACAGATATTCTTGAGACCACACCTCTGTAGGGGAGCCAAGGAACCCAGAAGGGACATGGAGATGAACTGAATTGTCATTTAGTTGCAACAAAGATCCAGGTGACCCTACATGGAGCTGTAGAGCAACATGGCTTCTCAGAATTGGCCCACACTGGGTCAATTCTGCCTCCACTCTGACCAGTTATGGGATATGGATTTCCCCAGAAAAGGAGCCTTGGATTGGGCAAGGAGGCTGCCTTCAGCTGAGGACATAGTACAAGGAGAGGTGGGGGTCAGCTTACAACACTCAGCAGCTGGGAAATGCACATTTCAGTCTCAAATAGTGGAGACTACAGTCTACTCCATGTGCTGCATAGAATAATTTTTTGGAGTGACCCTTTGGACATTCCAGTTTCTCTGGACCTCCTTTTCTGGGGGAAACTCAACCACAGCTGATCTTGAGACCATGGCAGACACTCATGGCTCCCATTTTTGCCACCCATCCTGAGGGTTTTCTGTATGTTGTACCCACAGTGACCTAGGTGACTCTTATGGTAAAATAATCCAGAACTCATCCCAGAGAGGTCTGAAGCCTCAGTTACCAAACAGTACTCTGATCATGGTCATGACACTTACCCATGTACAATCAAATTAGGCAAAGTATACTAAAAAGTGCCAAGAAAATAACCAGGGTGCCAAATGTGTTCCTTCTTATCTTTATCATTTAACAGAAACCTATTTCTTCCTGATGACAAGGTCAAATTCTCCTGCCCAAGTGGTGGCTCCTTCCCTTGTCTACTGATCCCTAGTATGATGGCCATAATTGAGCCTAAAGCTTAATGGGCAGAAAGGTGGAAGGAGAACCTCAGCAAATTCCATCTCAATGATAAAATTGGATGTGATTGCCACAAACAACCATTTCAGAACTCTGGAAACTCACCAAAGCATATAACAAATTGAAAGACAGTTATTCAATAAAAACTACCGAGCCTTGGTTTGTAAAGGCTGTGCCATTTTGATTGTGGAGCTGCTCCATCAGCCTCTGCATAAACTCTGAAGAGTCATGGCCATGAGACTCACAAGTCTTGCTGCTGCTGGAGGGGCTGATCTAATTTGGAGCCCCACAGCAAAGTGCCATGTCTGGGGATACTGTCAAAAGTAATTGTCATCTCTGTAACAAACAATTCAAGAAGGCCAAAATCATAGCAGCCTAAGGCTGTGATAATGACTTGGGGAGGCAGCATCCAGCCAAAAATTAGAGAGGGTGGGGGAAGGGAGGAAGAGAGAGAGAGAGAGAGAGAGAGAACTGGAAAATGAAATAGGCATATGGGGGTTGGTACAACCCCACCTATCATATTCCTGGGTTCTGGAAGGCTATGCATCATTCTGGACATATCAGAGGGGCCCTAGCTGTCTACCTGTCCCTGGGTGGCCAAGCAGCCTTGCATAAGCACAAAAGTAAAAGCTGGGACAGCTGGGCACCAGTAGCTCAAGCCTGTAATCCTAGTTACTTGGGAGATTGTGGTTTGAGGCCAGCCCAGACAAATAGTTCTTGAGATCCCATCTCCAAAATAAGCTGAGCAAAATGGACTAGAGATGTGACTCATGTGGTAGGAGTGTCTGTTTTGCAAGTGTGAAGCCTTGAGTTCAAACCTCAGTCCCACCAGAAAAAAAAAAAAGCTGGGACAGATGTGCAAACTGTGAAACTGTGAATGTATGTCTCACCATACCAGAGGGCAGATGCTACTGGTTCAGGTAGTTAAGCAAAACTTCTGATAGCTGTTGGTTAACTACAAAGTTATTCGTGCCCAGGGCCAACCTATAAAGTGCTAGGTTTAAAAATGAAGCCAAAAAATATTTTTAAAGGAAGCATGGATTTCAGTGTTTGCTCAGTGGAGAGGAACTAGATTCTAAGTAATTCATCCATCTGGCTAGGTATGGTGTTGCATTCCTGTAATGTAAGTACTTGGGAGACTGAGGTATGAGGATTAGCCTGGGGTACGTAGCAAATTGCAGACCATCCATGTGTAGAATGATACCTGTCAAAGAAAGAAAGAAAGAAAGGAAAAAAGGGAGAAAGAAAGACAGAAAGAAAGAAAGAGAAAGAAAAGAAAATTAGCTGGGCACCAGTGGCTCACGACTGTAATCCTAGTTACTCAGGAGACACAGATCAGGAGATTATGGTTCAAAGCCAGTCCAAGGAAATGGTTCTTGAGACCCTATTTGGAAAAAACCCTTCACAAAAAAGGACTTGTGGAGTGGCTCAAGGTGTAGGTCCTGGGTTCAAGCTCTGGTACCACAAAAAAAAAAAAAAAGAAAAGAAAAAAAAATTCATCCAGGAAAGTCTCTAGATAAACAAGTAAACACAGCAATAATCCTTGGTGGAGGCAGATCAGAATCCAGATTTGTTATAATATTTATCAAAGATGTCCAGCTTCTAAAAATAATTGTGAAACATATAAAGAAACAGGGAACTGTAGTTATGCCCAGGAGGACCCAGGAGGAGAAGTAGTCAATAGAACCCATCTCTTTGACTTGGTAGGTAATGACTTAAAATCAGCCAGGCACTGGTGGCACACACCTATAATCTTAACTACTTGAGAGGCTGAGATCAGGAAGATCACTGTTCTAGGTCAGCCCAGGCAAACAGTTTGTGAGACTTCATCTCCAAAAATAACCAGAGCAAAATGGGCTGGAGTCATGGCTCAAGTGGTAGAGTGCCTGCTTTGTAAGTGTGAAGCCCCAAGTTCAAACCCCAGTCCCACCAAACAAAAAAATCCAGCTATCATAAATGTATTATAAAGGATGTCATGTTTAAAGAACGAAAGCAAAGTAAAATAGCAATCACTTATCAAATATAGAATGTAAACAACAGATGCAAAGTATCCGAAGAACTATACAGAATTTCTGGAGTTGAAAAATATCATAACTGAAATGAACGTGCAGTAGAGGGACTCCACAGCATATTTGAGCTGGGAGGAGCTCCAGTAAGCACAAAGATAAAGTAATGGAAATTGACTGAACAGAACGTCTCAGAGACCTGTAGGACACCATCATGAGAAAAGGGCAATTTTTTTGAAGGAATAATAGCTAAAAATCTCTCAAATTTGATGTAAAAATATAAATATGCACATATAATAAGCTTAACAAGTAGAATGTCTTAATCTGTTTGGGCTACTTTAACAAAAGGCCATAAACTGGGTAGATTAAAAATAACAGAAAGTTTTTACAGTTCTAGAGGTTGAGAAATCCAAAATCAAGGGCAAGCAGATTCAATTTGGTGAGTCTAGTTCATAGATGGTGTCTTGTCACTGGCTCATAGATCATAATTCACATGGTAAAGGGGTGAACATGCTCCCTTGGGCATTTTTTTTTTTTAGTACTAGGAATGAAACTCAGGGCCTTATGCGTACTAGGTTAGCGCTTTACCACTGAGCTGTATCCCCAGCCCTTCTTGGGCCATTTTATAAAGGCTCTAGTCCTGTTCACAAAGGGCTCTGCCTTCATGACCTAATCCTGTCACCATAGTACCAAGGTACCATCTTCAAACACCATCACCTTGTAGTTAGAATTTCAGCCAATGAATTTTGGGAAAGGGGAGCAAATATTCACACAATAGAATAGGCTAAACCTAAAGAAATCCCCTCCTAGATGCATCATAATCAAAGATCATGGCAACCCATGCTGTCAGAGAAAGTCTTAAAAGCAGCAACAGTAAAGTGACTCATCATGTACAATGAGTACCACAGATACAACTGACTTATCCTCAGAAACAATGGGGCTGAAAACAATGCTATCACATATTCAAAGTGCTAAAACAATAAGCTTGTCAATCAGGAATTTTATATCCAGTGAAATTATCCTTCAAATGTGACAAGGAAACAGATAAGGACTGAAAGAATCTATTGCTAACAGACATTACTGCCTTACAAAGCAATCTAAATAAAGTCCTCAGTCTACAAAAAAATGACACCAGATGGAAACGTGACTCTATGTGAAAAAATAGAGCACCTGTAGAGATTATTATACAGGCAAATAGAAAAGGTATCATAAACGTATCTTTATACTTGTCATCTCTTAATCGAGGTAAAACACAACTGCATAAAGCAATAATTATAAAACCATATTGTTGGGTTTAAAGCAAGCACACCAATATGTAATTTGTGACACTATGAGCACGCAGGAGACGGCTGGAAAGGAAGGTTTTTTTGGAGCAAAGCTTCTATATCCCGTTGGAATTAAGTTACTATTACTCTTAAATAGATTGTTTTAAATTTAGATGCATATTGTAATTCCCAGAATTACCACTACAAAAATACTTTTTGTGGTGCTGTGAAGTCAATTCCAGGTCCTCATGCATGCTAGGTAAGAACTCTATTACTAAGTTACATCCCCAACCTGATTTTGTTCTTTTCTTTTCTTTCTGCTTGTGGTGCTAGGGATTGAATCCCAGGCTTCCTGCTTTCAAAGCAGATGCTCTACTGCTTGAGCCACACCTCCAGTCCATTTTACTCTGGTTATTTTGGAGATAAGGCCTCCCAAAGTATTTGCCTGGGATGGCCTCAAACCACTATCCTCCCAATCTCAGTCTCCCAAGTAGCTAGGACTACAAGCGTGCCTGCCTCAAGCCCTGAGTTTTTAAAATAGAGCAAAAAAAAGGAAATAGAACACTAGAAAATGTCTACTTCACACCAAAGATTATAGTAGCATTGAAAAGAGAAACAAAAAGACATGAAAAATATGGAAAACAAAATAGCAAAATGTCAGATGTAAATGTAACAGTATCAATAATTCCTTTAAGTATAAATAAATACTCAAACCAAAAGGTAGAAATTAGCTGGGCACTGGTGGCTCACACCTGTAATCCTAGCTACTTTGGAGGCTGAGATCAGGAGGATCATGACTCTGAGCCAGTTTGAGCAAATAGTTCACAAGACCTCATCTCCAAAATAACCAGAGCAAAATGCACTGGAGGTGTGGCTCAAGCAGTAGAGTGTCTGCTTTGCGAGTGTGAAGCCCTGAGCTCAAAGACACAAAGAAGTTGGATAGTTTGAAATGAAAGTGTAAGATCTACCAAGAAAAGAGTACAGTAAAAGAACTAGAGCAGGGGTTGAGGATGTAGGTCACTGGTGGAAGGTGTGTTTAGCGAGTCCTAGTTTAATCTCCAGCACACCACTAAAAATGAAAAGAAAAATAAAGAACTGGAGTGGTGAGTAGTCAGAATAATATCAAAGAACTAGACTTTCAAGACCAAAAACAGTTACAAATGACAGAGAAGGAGACATTTTGTAAGATGAAAGTGTCAGTTCACCAACAGGACAAAAAGATAAGCTATTTTGTACTGCAGATTTAGTTTAGCAGTAGAGCTCTTGCTTAGCAAAAAAGGTGCTAAACTTTTATGCAGTCAATGACAGAGCTTCAAAAGACACTAAACAAAACCTGGCATAAATCAGAAAATAGGTAACTTCCCACCTGTAGTGGATATTAACAGTCCCTTATTACAATATGAATGTGCCTCCCTCCAAATTCACATGTTGAAACTCAATAACAAGCTGGGCAAAATGGTGCAACCTATAGTTCCAGCTGGTTAATCAGGAGGCAGAGATGTGAGGATCACTTAAGACCAGGAGTTTGAGGCCAGCCTGAACAACAAAGTGAGATCCTATTAAAAAAATCAATCAATCAATCAAACAAACAAAATCCCCAACCTCCTAATTGTTAATATGATGGCAGGAGTGGGGGGTGTGGGATGATTAAGTCAGGAGGTGGAGTACTCATGGATCAGATTAATGACTACATAAGAGATATCTGCCCTTATCTCTAATTTTGTTGTAGAGAGAGTATAAGCAATAATAGGAAGGAACAAGGGTTTTTGCTGGTTGAGATAAGGATAGCTATACAGGGAGTTGACTCACATTGATTTCCTGAGCATGGGTGTTACCTTCTAGGTTAATTCTTCTTGAACTAACCTTTTCTCTAGTTCCTGGTCCCCTTCTCCTATTGGCCTCAGTTGCTTTAAAGTATCTGCTTTAGTTTCTCTGCATTGAGGGCAACAAATGCTAGCTAGATTTCTGGGTGTCTTACCTATCCTCACCCCTCCCTTGTGTGCTCTCGCTTTTATCATGTGCTCAAAGTCCAATCCCCTTGTTGTGTTTGCCCTTGATCTAATGTCCACATATGAGGGAGAACATACGATTTTTGGTCTTTTGGGCCAGGCTAACCTCACTCAGAATGATGTTCTCCAATTCCATCCATTTACCAGCGAATGATAACATTTCGTTCTTCTTCATGGCTGCATAAAATTCCATTGTGTATAGATACCACATTTTCTTAATCCATTAGTCAGTAGTGGGGCATCTTGGCTGTTTCCATAACTTGGCTATTGTGAATAGTGCTGCAATAAACATGGGTGTGCAGGTGCCTCTGGAGTAACATGTGTCACAGTCTTTTGGGTATATCCCCAAGAGTGGTATTGCTGGATCAAATGGGAGATTACTTTTGGGAGTATAGACATTTTTATTATGTTGATTCTACCAATCCATGAGCATGGGAGATCTCTCCACTTTCTATAGTCTTCCTCAGTCTCTTTCTTCAGAAGTGTATAGTTTTCCTTGTAGAGGTCATTCACATCCTTTGTTAGGTTTACACCTACGTATTTTTTTTTTGAGGCTATTGTAAATGGAATTGTTTTCATATATTCTTTTTCAGTTTGTTCATTATTAGTGTATAGAAATGCTAATGATTTTTCTATGTTGATTTTATATCCTGCTACCTTGCTATAGCTATTGATGGTGTCTAGGAGCTTCTGGGTAGAGTTTTTTGGGTCTTTAAGGTATAGGATCATGTCGTCTGCAAATAGGGATATTTTGACAGTTTCTTTACCTATTTGTATTCCTTTTATTCCTTCTTCTTGCCTAATTGCTCTGGCTAGGAATTCCAGTACTATGTTGAATAGGAGTGGAGATAGTGGGCATCCTTGTCTAGTTCCTGATTTTAGAGGGAATGGTTTCAGTTTTTCTCCATTAAGTATAATGCTGGCTGTAGGTCTGTCATATATAGCTTTTATAATGTTGGGGTACTTTCCTTCTATTCCTAGTTTTCTTAGAGCTTTTATCATGAAATGGTGTTGGATCTTATCAAAGGCCTTTTCTGCATCTATTGAGATGATCAAGTGGTTTTTGTCTTTGCTTCTGTTAATGTGGTTTATTATGTTTATTGATTTTCGTATGTTGAACCACCTCTGCATTTCTGGGATGAAGCCTACTTGGTCGTGATGAATAATCTTTTTGATGTGTTGTTGAATTCAGTTTGCCATTATTTTGTTGAGGATTTTTGCATCAATGTTCATTAAGGAGATTGGCCTATAGTTCTCCTTTTTGGAGGTGTCTTTGCCTGGTTTTGGGATAAGTGTAATACTGGCTTCATAAAATGTGTTAGGCAGTTTTCCTTCCCTTTCTATTTCATGGAACAGTTTAAGGAGGGCTGGTATCAGTTCTTCATAAAGGTCTAATAGAATTCAGCAGAGAATCCATCAGGTCCTGGACTTTTCTTTTTGGGAGACTCTTGATTGCTGCTTCAATTTCATTTTGTGTTATAGATCTATTCAAGTCATTAATTTCCTGTTGGTTCAGTTTTGGATGGTCATATGTATCTAGAAATCTGTCCATTTCTTTAAGATTTTCAAATTTATTTGAATATAGGTTCTCGAAGTAGTCTCCAATGATTTCCTGGATTTCCATGGTGTTTGTTGTTATCTCCCCTTTTGCATTCCTGATTCTACTAATTTGGGTTTTTTCTCTCCTCATTGTAGTCAGGTTTGCCAGGGGTCTGTCGATCTTGTTTATTTTTTCAAAGAACCAACTTTTTGTTTCATTAATTCTTTGTATGGGTTTTTTTTTTTTTGGTTTCTATTTCATTGATTTCAGCTCTTATTTTTATTATTTCTCTCCTATTTGTTTTGGGATTTGCTTATTCTTGTTTTTCTAGGAGTTTGAAATATATCATTAGGTCATTGATTTGAGATCTTTCAGTCTTTTTAATATATGCACTAATGGCTATAAACTTTCCTCTCAGGACTGCCTTTGCTGTGTCCCATAGATTCCGGTAGGTTGTGTTTTCATTTTCATTAACTTCCAGGAACTTTTTAATTTCCTCTTTTATTTCATCGATGGTCCATTGTTCATTAAGCAATGAGTTACTTAGTTTCCAGCTCTTTGCATGTTTTTTGTCTTTACTTTTGTTGTTGAGTTCTAGTGTTACTGCATTGTGATCAGATAGAATGCATTGTATAATTTCTATTTTCTTATATTTGCTGAGGCTTGCTTTGTGCCCTAGGATATGATCTATTTTTGAGAAGGTTCCATGGGCAGCTGAGAAGAATGTATATTGTGTAGAATTGGATGAAATGTTCTATAGACATCAACTAGGTCCATTTGATCTATTGTATATTTTAGATCTAGGATTTCTTTATTGATTTTTTGTTTGGATGACCTACCTATGATGATAATGGGGTGTTATCACCATGGGGTAACTCCCACAACCACTGTGTTGGAGTTAATATATGCTTTTAGGTCCTTCAGGGTATGTTTGATGAAACTGGCTGTGTTGACATTGGGTGCATATAGGTTGATAATTGTTATTTCCTCTTGGTCTATTTCCCCTTTTAGTAGTATGGATTGTCCTTCTTTATCTCATTTGATCAATGTAGGTTTGAAGTCTACTTTGTCAGAGATAAGTATTGCTACTCCTGCCTGTTCTCAGGGGCCATTGGCTTGGTAAATCTTCTTCCAGCCTTTCATCTTAAGCCTATGCTTATTTCTGTCAATTAGATGGGTCTCCTATAAGCAACAAATTGTTGGATCTTCCTTTTTAATCCAGTTCATCAAACGGTGCCTTTTGATGGTGGAATTAAATCCACTAACATTAAGTGTTAGTACTGATAGATATGTGGTGATTCCTGTCATTTAGTTGTCTTAGTTGTTTGAAGGTTTGATTGTGTGTGCCTAAGTTGAGGTTACTCTCTACTTTCTTGCTTTTTCTTTTCCTGTAGTTTGGTGCTGCCTGCCCTTTCATGGTTATGTTGGATTTCACCTTCTGTGTGCAGAAGCCCTTGAAAAATCTTTTGTAGTGGTGGCTTTGTGGTCACATATTGTTTTAGTTTTTGCTTATCATGGAAGACTTTTATTGCTCCATCTATTTTGAATGATAGTTTTGCTTGGTAGAATATCCTAGGGTTGAAGTTATTTTCATTCAGTTCCCAGAAGATCTCACCCCAAGCTCTTCTTGCTTTTAAAGTTTCTGTTGAGAAGTCTGCTGTGATTTTGATGGGTTTTCCTTTGTATGTTATTTGTTTTTTCTCTCTTACAGCTTTCAATATTCTTTCTCAGGTCTCTGTATTTGTTGTTTTAATGATAATATGCCATGGGGTAGATCTATTTTGGTCTGGTCTGTTTGGTGTTCTGGAGGCCTCTTGCATCTGTATGGGAATAAATTTCTCTAGATTTGGGAAATTTTCTGTTATTATTTTGTTGAATATATTTTGCATTCCCTTTGCTTGCACTCTTCTCTTTCTCCAGTGCCCATGATTCTCAGGTTTGGTCTTTTGATGGAGTCAATGAGGTCTTGCATTTTCTTTGCACAGGTCTTGAGCTGTTTAACTAACAGTTCTTTGGTTTTTCCTTTAATTACCATTTCATCTTTGAGTTCTGAGATTCTGTCTTCTGTTTGTTCTATTCTGCTGGATTGGCCTTCCATTTTGTTTTGCAGTTCTGTTTCATTCTTTTTTCTGAGGTTTTTCCATATCCTGGGTCATTTCCTCTTTAATGTTGTCTATTTTTGTCCTGAATTCATTTATCTCTTTATTAATTGTGTCCTTTATTTCACTGTGGTGTTTATACAGTGCTTCTATGGTTTCCTTTATTTCTTCTTTTGCTTTTTCAAATTCTCTATTTTTGTTGTCTTGGAATTTCTTGAGTGTCTCCTGTATGTTTGGTTGACCATATCCAGTATCATCTCTATAAAATTCTCATTGATTACCTGTAGTATTTCTAGATTATTCTTGTGGGCTTCATTGGGTTCTTTGGCATAGTTTATCTTCATTTTGTTGGGGTCTGGGTCTGAGTATCTGTTTTCTTCATTTCCCTCTGGTTCCTGTACTAACTTTTTGCTGTGGGAAAACTGGTTTCCCTGTTTTTTTTTGTCTTCCCATCATTGCCCTTGGTGTTGTTATTGTCCCTGTACTGTGTACAATTAAGTATTTTCTAGCTTGTAATAATAACAATGGTGATATTTAGAATGGAAGGGTGAGAGGAGAGGGAAAGTAAAGAAGTTAAAGAAAGAGGGAAAAACAAGTGAACAAACAAAAAAACCAAAACAAATAAACAAACAAATGAAAGTTTCAAAGATATAAACAGGGAGAGATAGTGTACTAATCAACAGTAAGCCGAACAGGCATTAGAGAGACAGAGAGAGGATTGAGAAAAAATAAATAAATAAATAAATAAAAAATTCAAAAATTAAAAATCTCCAAGTTCAAATGCAATAAAGTTTCAGTCTTAATAATTTTGGTGTTGGTCCCTCAGCCTCCAATCCTGGTGATGGTGTCTCAGAAGTAGTTCTGTCGTTGTCTCATCAAAGGGGAAAAAAACCAAATCAAACAAAAGAAAACGAAATAAAAACACCACAAAGTGTCCCAAGTTCAAATGCAATACAGTTTCAGTAAGTTTTTCAGCATTTAGGTGTAGTTCGGTTGTTGTCTCATCAAAGGTAGGGAAAAAAAAAGTCTGGAGACAGTTCTGTGAATGGCTATCTGAGGCTGTTGCTCACCTGCCTGTTGCTGTCAGCCTGCTGTTGCTGGAGGCGTTATTTATGCAGATCTCTGGGGTGAGCTTAACACTCACCTGGCCCCACAGGCTTTGTTTACTCAGAGTTCTCCTGTGCGCGAGCCACTGCTACAAGCTTTCCCCTTTCCAAGCACACTGGGGGAGGTGACACTGCACCTGCTTTCTCAGGCCTGCGTGTTTATTTACAGTTCACATGGGAAGTGGGTCTTCCCCCCTCTCCTGTGGAGTTTTCCTCCCACTGCCACTGTTACAAGCTTTCCCACTCCTGGTTGCTGGGCATGTGCCGCTGCTCCTGCCTTCTCCAGCCAGCTGGAGAGGGATTTCCCCTCCCCCTGCTTTGGTGCTCAGGGTGCCCTGCCCTCTTTGCTACGTGTCTTTTTTGTTATTATTTCTTATTATTCAGGTTTTTTTCCTCTTTTTTCCTTGGGTGGGGGTCAGTCTGTCCAGGGGGCTATGCTGATCTGGCCCAGTGTTGTCTGTGGGAGAACCGCGTGTCGCTTAGCTCACCTTGTCCACATCTTCCCAAGCCGTCTGGGCACTGCCATCTGGCAGTGGTGCAGGAGCCCTCTGGTTTCTCCATTTAATGTGAAGTGGAGATGCTCTGCGCAGGCTGGAGGTGTGGAGGAGTCAAAGTTTTGCCTCTTCTCGGTGGTTTTTCCTGTAAGGCGTATATCCAGTGTCTCTCCAAGATTTTACTTTAGAAGGCACGCCTTCTGCTTCCTCCCTCTAGCCACCATCTTGGAATCTCTAGGACATCCCTTTCAATAAATAATAGGACAGGTACATAGAAAGAAAACCAAACCACACTGTCATCCACTTTACCTAATAACTCTCTAGAACTCTCTGCCCAACAAAGGCAGAACACACATTCTCCCCAAGTAGATGCATTCTCTGGATTAGAGCATGTAATGGGTCATAAAACATTTCTGAGTGAATTTTTAAAAACAGAAATCATAAAAAGTATATTCTTAATCATAGTGGAACCAAATTGGAAAAACAACAGACAGTCATGGAATTAAAAGTATTTAAAATTGAATGAGACAAAAAACCCACCACATACAACATGTCCTGGATGCAGTAGAGGAGAAGTTCTAGGTGCCTATGTTAGAAGAGAAAGTTGTTTGTTCTTTCACTAGAGAATCTAGGAAAAGAAGAGCAAACTAAGCCTAAAACATGCAGAAAGGAGGAACTAGTACAGACTAGAGTGGAAAGAGTTCATAGCAAAGATAGTAGGAGGACCACCAAAACCAGAAGCTTGTTCTTTGGAAAGATCAACAGAATAGAAAAACCCTTAGCTAATTTGGTCAAGAAAAAGGAGAGAGTGTGGAGATGGCCAAAATCAGTTATGAAAGAAGGACACAACCTCTGACCCCTAAGAAGTAAAAAAGTTTTAAAGGAATACAATCAACAACTTTGTCCCAGAAAATTAGGCAACTGAGGAAATGGGTAAATTTCTAGAAGGACATAAGTCACCCAATTCACTCTGGAAGAAATAGAAAACTGAATGTAGTTATGATGAGGGGGAGGGAGACGGGGAGAGAGAGAGGAAGAAAGAGAGAGAGGGAAGGAAAGGGAGAGGGAGAGAGAGAAGGAGGGTGACAGAGAGAGAGAGAAGAGAGAAGAGAGAGAGAGAGAGAGAGAGAGAGAGAGATTGGTAATTCAAAGTCCTCCCATGAAATCAACAAATTTTATGGCACATAAGGGATCAAGGATAAAAACCACATGATCACTTCAACAGATGCAAAAAAGCCTTTGGCAAAATTCAGCATCCTTTCATGATAAAAGCTCTGAAGAACCGAGAATAGAAGGAATGTACCTTAACATGATAAAGGCTGTATGTGACAAACCTACAGACATTATCACACCAAATGGAGAAAAACTGAAACCATTTCCTGTAAAGTCAGGAACAAGACAAGGGTGTCCACTCTCCCTACTCTTATTCAATATAATACTGGAATCCCTAGCCAGAGCAATAAGGCAAGAGAAAAAAATATAAAAGGGATTCAGATAGGGAAGTCAAATTATCCTCATTTTCAGATGATATGATTCTATATGTAAAAGACCCTAAAGATTACACCAAAATACTCCTAGATCTGATAAACACTTTTGGCAACATAGCTGCATATAAAATCAACATACAAAAATCAGTAGCTTGCTTAGCAGTGCAAGGTCCTGAGTTCAACCCCCAGTACCAAAATAATAAAGAAAAAAAAAAAACCCCAAACAGTAGCTTTTCCATATACCAACAATGAACAGGCTGAGAAAGAAATCCGGAAAATAATCTCATTCACAGTAGCCTCAAAAACAAACAAACTAACAAAAAAATCCAACACACACACACACACACACAAAACAAAACAAAAGAAATAAAAGGCCCTAGGTATGAACTTAGCCAAGGAGGTGGAAGATCTCTCCAGTGAAAACTATAAAACTTTGAGGAAAGAAATTGAAAAGACAC
This sequence comes from Castor canadensis, assembly GCF_047511655.1. Taxonomy (NCBI): domain Eukaryota; kingdom Metazoa; phylum Chordata; class Mammalia; order Rodentia; family Castoridae; genus Castor; species Castor canadensis. Next base: position 9,559,802 of record NC_133388.1, on the reverse strand, counting down.
CAGAAGATGGAAGATACCAGAAGATGTTCATGGATTGGAAGAATTGATATTAATATTGTAAAAATTAGGAATTGAAAGTAATCTACATATTCAACACAGTATCCATCGAAATTTCAATGTCATTCTTCACAGAAATAGAAAAACCAATAGTAAAATTCACATAGAAACATAAAAGACCCTGAATACCAAAAGCATTCCAGAGCAAAAAGAGCAATGCTGGAGATATCACAATACTAGACTTCAAATTATACTACAGAGCCATAGTAACAAAAGCAGCGTGGTTCTGGCACAAAAAAAGACATGAAGACCAATGGGACAAAGGACTCAAATAAAACCACACAACTGCAGCATCCTTTGACAAACAACCCAAAGATGTACACTGGAGGAGAGATAGCTTTTTCAACAAATGGTTGAAATGGCTGGGAAAACTGGCGATCTACATGCCGAAGTTGGAAACTAGACCCCTATCTCTCACCCTGTACCAAAATCAACTCTAAATGGATCAAAGATCTTTACATAAGACCTGAAACATTGAAACTACTACGGGAAAAAAATAAGGAAAACTCTGGAAGAGACAGGAATAAGTAACTATTTTCTGAATGGGGTTCCAATTGCCCAGGAAATAAGAGCAAGAACTGATAAATGGGATGGAATCAAATTAAAAAGTCTCTGCACTTCAAAAGAAACAGTTACCAGAATCAAGAGACAACCCACACAATGGGAGAAAATCTTTGCTAGTTATAGAAGAGATGAGGGATTAATATCCAGACTATACAAAGAGGTCAAAAAACTAAACAGCAACAGAACAAACAGTCCAATTAATAAATGGGCAAATGAATTGAATAGACAGTTCTCAGAAGAAGAAACACACACAGCTAATAAATGCATGCAGATATGTTCAGCAACCTTAGCCATAAATGACATTGAAATCAAAAGTACAGTGAGGGTCCACCTTATCCCAGTCAAAATGGCTATCACCAAGAGAACAAACAAAAGGGCCGGCAGAGTGACTCAAGTGGTAGAGCACCTGCCTAACAAGTGTGAGGTCCTGAGTTCAAACCCAGTACCACAATAAAAAAGAAAAAGAAAACAACAAATGCTGGCAGTGATGTGGGGATAAAGGAACCCTCATATACTGTTGGTTGGAATGTAAACTAGTGCAACAACTATGGAAATGAGGATGAAGATTCCTCAAAAACCCAGAAATAGTCTGACCTTCTGACTCTGCCATACCATTTCTGGGCATGTATATGAAGGAGTGTAAATCAACATACAAGAGAGATACCTGCATATATCCACATTTATTGTAGCTCTCTTCATAAGAGCCAAAAAGTAGGTTCAGCCAAGGTGCCTAACAACTGACGAATGGATAAAGAAAATAGGGTATACATGCATGGACTATTACTCAGCCATAAAGAAAAAATGTCACTTGCAGGAAAATGGATGGAACTGGCAACCATCGTGCTGAGTAAGATAAGTGAAACTCAAAAGATCAAATCTTACATGTTCTAGCTCATTTGTGGAACCTACACAAAAAACGATGATGCTGATGGGTCACAAATGTATATGGGAGACTTTTCCCAGCAGAGGGGAGAGGGGAAGCAAAGGATGCTGAGAGGTGAGGACCTATACTACATCTATCCGTAAGAGGACGACATAATGAAACCCACAAACACTGTTTGAAAAGGAGAGGTTGGGGATGGGTCAATGGATATGTAATGCAGGGGTGAACTTTTAAAATGTATGTATGGAATTACCACAATGCAATCTGCTCATATTATTAATGTATAATAATTCAAAAATAAAATAAAATAAAAATTTTAAAGGTTTTTCCACAAGTCAAGCAGTGGTATATCATATCTGTAATCCCAGCTACTTCTGAGACTGAGATCCAGAGAATCATGGTTCGAGGCTAGCTTGGAAAAACATTCTCCAGATTCCATCTCAATGGGAAAAAAAGCTGGGTATGGTGGCGTGGAACTTGTCATCCCAGAGAGGGCAGGAAGCTTACAATAGGAGGATCTATAAGTGAGACCTTATCTCCAAAATAACCAGAGCAAAAAGCAGTGAAGTTGTGGCTCAAGCAGGACCTTGCAAGCAAAAAGGTCTGAGTTCAAACCCCAGCACCATCACAAACAAAACAAAACAAGTGAACAAACAAAAAACAAATGTCCTCTCACAAAGAAAAGTCCAGCCCAGATAACTTCACTCATGGATTCTGCTGAATGTTTAAAGAAATAATATCAGTATTTCACAAACTTCCAGAAAATAGAGGAGGAAGGAACACTTGTTAACTCGTTGTGTATGTGTGTGTGGTGCTGGGATTTGAACTGAGGGTCTTCACCTTGAGCCGCTCCACTGGCCTTTTTTTTTTTTTTTTTTTGTGGTGGGTATTTTGAGAGAGTCTCTCAAACTATTTGCCCAGGTTGGCTTTAAACTGTGATCCTCCTGATCTCTGCCCTCTGAGTAGCTAGGATTACAGGTGTGAGCTTGAAAGCTATTATCTCACTGAGGTCAATATTATGCTAGACCCAAAGCTAGGCAAAGATAATGTAAGAGAATAAGAGTAGAGATCAATACACATCATGTGCACAGAAGAAAAAATGCCTAATAAAATGTTACTTAAGTGGATTCAGCAACATATAAAAGCATGGCCAAGTGCAATTTGTCCCAGAATGTGGGCTGGATTACCATCCCCAAATCAGGGCTGGAGGAGTGGTACGAGTGGTAGAGCACCTGCCTAGCCAGTGTGAGGCCATGAGTTCAAAATCCCCAAATAAATTAATGTAATGAACTGTATTACAATACAGTTAAATACAATAATGAACAAAACCCACTACTTGACCATCTCAATAGACATAGAAAATACATTTGAGAAAATTCAATACGCATTCATGACAAAAAACAAATCCAAAATAGACAGGAACTTCATCAACCTGATCAAGAGAGGCTTACAAAAATTCTGTGCTTAATGTCTCGGTGAAAGACAGGGTGTCTCCTCAGGATTAGGAAGAAGGCAAGGAATTTCACTCCTAGCTGGGAGCCAGTGGCTCACGTCTATAACTCTAGCTTCTTGAGAGGCTGACATGACAGGGATTGTGGTTCAAGGTCAGCCTCAGAAAATAGTTCTTGAGACTCTATGTCCAAAAAATCCAGAGCAAAATGGACTGGAGGTGTGGTTGAAGTGGTAGAATGCCTGCTTTGCAAGTGCAAAGTTCTGAGTTCAAACCCCAGTCCCACCAAAAAAAAAAAATTCACTCCTGCCACTTTTATTCTGTTTTGTGTGTGGGTTGGGGAGGGAAAGTGGCTCTGTAGTACAGCACTTGCCTGGTATGCACAAGGTCCTGGATTCAATTCCTGAAACTGCAAAACAAGCAACCAAAACCAAAACAAATAAAATGAAACATTGTACTGGAGGTGTTAGACCAACCAGATGTGATAAAGACGTCCATATTAGAAAAGAAGTAAAACTGTCTTTATCCACATGGTGTGGTTTGTATGAAGAAAATCCTACGAGTCCATGAAAATGATACTTTATTTTTTTTGATAGCACTGGTGTTTGAACTTAGGGCCTCATGCCTGGAAAGCAGGCACACTACCACTTGAGCCACACTTCCAGTCCAGTTTTTTTTTTCATTATTACACTTAATAAACACATTTGGCAAGGATATAGATACCAGATCAATATACAAAACCAGGTAGCATTTCCACATGTTAGCAATAAGCAGTGTGAAAAGGAATTAAGAAGGCAGTTCTATTCAACAGCACCAAAAAAGAATAAAATACTTAGGAATAAATTTAATAAAAGGAGAGCAAGACTTGTACACTGAGAACCATAAAACTGCTGCAGAAAATTAAAGAGTATATAAATAAATGGATTAGAAGAATCAATATTGTTAAGACGGTAATTCTCCCTAAATTGATCTATAGAGCAAATACACCCTCTATCAAAATCCCAGCAGGCTTTTTCACAGAAATTGACAAGCTGATCTTAAAATTTGTATGGAAATGAAAAGACCCAGAATAGCAAAACCAATTTTGAAAAAACAAAACAAAACAAAAAGGAAGGACTTTCATTTCCCAGTTCCCAAAGTTACTTTATAGCTTTGGTAATGAAGGCAGCATTAGATCAACAGAATGGACATGCAGATCAGTGGGACAGAGCCAAGCCCTGTGTCTATGGTCAAGGTTGCCATACCAAGGTGCCAAGGCTGCTCAATGAGGCAAGGATAGGTTTTTTTCTTGGGAGGGTGGGACTGAGGTTTGAACTCAGGGCCTCATGTTTGCTAGGCAGAAGCTCTACCACTTGAGTCATTCTGTCAGCTCCAAGGATAGGTTCTTCAACAATGGTTGGACAACTGAATCTCCACCTGCAGAAGGATGAACTTGACTTCATACCATTCACAAAAACAATTTACTCAGAATGGGCTATAGCTCTCAATAGAGGAGCTAATGCTGTAAAACTCTCAGAGTTCACCTTAGGTTAAGCAAAGGTTCTTAGACTCAATACCAAAAGCACCAGATTTAAAGGGAAAAATGGTTAAATTGGGCTTCATCAAAATTAAACCTTTTTTTCACCTCAAAAGATGCCACTAGGAAAATGAAAAGATAAGTCACAGACTGAGAGAAAATATTTGCAAATCATCTATCTGAGAAAGGACTTGCATCCAGAATATATAGAGAACTCAACAAGATAAACACCCATATTTTTAAAAAATGGGCAAGAGATTTGAGCAAACAGTTCACCAAAGAAGATAAACAAATTACTAATATGCACTTGATGAGATGCTCGATGTCGTTAGTCATTAGGGAAATGCAAACTAAAACCACAACGAGATGCCACTTCACCCACTAGAATTGCTATCATTGAAGAGAGGCAATAACAAATGGTAGTTAGGATTTGGAGAAGTGGGCTTCCTCATCCATGGTCGGTAGAAATATAAAATGTAATGGCTACTTTGGAAAATGGTTTGCCTTTTTCTAAAAGAAAAACATGGCTGGGGGTGTAGCTCAGTGGTATAGCATGTGTTTCATATGCACGAGGCCCTGGGTTCATTCCCTAGCATCAAAAAATAGAAAGACAGAGCCGGGCACTGGTGGCTTACGCCTGTAATCCTAGCTACTGAGAAGGCAGAGATCAGGAGAATTGCAGTTCAAAGCCAGCCTGGGCAAATATTTTGCCAGATCCTATGTAAAAAAAATCCATCACAAAAAAGGGCTGGTAGAGTGACTTGAGATGTAGGCCCTGAGTTCAAACCCCAGTATCACAAAAAATATAGATGATAGATAGATAGATAGATAGACAGACAGATAAATAGATAGATGATAGGTAGATAGACAGATAAATAATAGATAATAGATAGATAGATGATAGGTAGATAGATAAATAGATGGATAATAGATAGATGATAGGTAGATAGATAGATAAATAGATAATAGATGAGAGGTAGATAGATAAATAGATAGATAATAGATAGATAGATGAGAGGTAGATAATAATAGATAGATAGTAGATAGGTGGATGAGAGGTAGATAGACAGAAACTTAAACAAAAATTTACTAATTTACCCAATAGTTCCTAGGTATCTAAGAAAAGTAAAACTTAATTCCACACAAAACTTTCATGAAAATGTTCATAGCAGCTTAATGAATTAATTAATTTGGCAGCACTAGAGTTTGAACTCAGGGCCTTATGCTTGCTAGGCAGTTGCTATACTATTTGAGCCTCAGCCCCAGCCCACAGCAGCTCAATTTATAAGAGTCAAAAAAGTAGAAACAACTCAGATGTCCATCAACTGTGAATGGCTAAACAACAACAACAACAAAGGCCTGTCCAGCTAGCTAAGGGAATACTATTCATCCATAAAAAAGAGTAGAGTACTGATGCATGCTACAATGTGGATGAACTTCAAAAATATGGTAGATAAAGGAAGCCAGACACAAAAGGGGATACACTGTGTGATTCAACTTATATGAAATGTCCAGAAAAGGCACGTATGGACAGACAGAAAGTAGGTTTGTAGTTATCTGGGGCTGGCGGTTGGAAGGGAAACTGAAAGCAAATGCAGAGGAAGGATCTTACTGAAATGATGGAAATATCCTAAAACTGGATCATGATGATGGTTGTAAAGCTTAGTAAGTTTATTGAAAATCATTGACTTGCCTATGGGTGAATTTTTATGAAGCAATGAAGTGGTTAAAATAAAGTGCAATGAGACTCTTTCTGTGTTGCCTGGCAAAAAATTCCCCTTTGAGAATGAGATTGCAAATTCTCCCAACAGGTCACAGGAAGGACTAGAAGCAGAGCCATTCCTGTTTCTGCTCCTCGTTTCCTGGACCTATAGATTTTACCCTTTAGGGGCAGCACACCACACCATGGTCATCGAGTTTGGGTGCACATATCTTAGAGGATAGCACCCATACTTGCAAACTGTCATCTGCAAGTGGTGTCTCAGCTGTGCCTACCACACAACATTCCATCTGTCGGTCCAGCAGCTTAAATTTAAGCGTAATGGCGGTGGTGGAATCAGCAGGCCCTGCTATGATGTGCACTACTGTTCCTCCTTTGCTTGACTCTGTGTGAGATCCCATGTTGGTGGTTCCAAAACTGTAATCTCTAGAGGGTTTGAAGTGGATGGGACAATGATAGGAAGCTGGCTGACACTCTGTGTCCAGGAAAGGCAAAACTTTTCCCCAGTGTGAAGTGTCAGCTTGGACAGGCCAAGCAGATTGATCTCCACAACATGAATGGGTCTCTTGCAATCAGGTGAGGGTTGGAATAGACATGACAGGTTTCCCTGAGCAAAAGGGGAGTCTCCAGTAGATTGCTTTCCAGACTTCTGCATCATAGCCATGCTGGGTCTCCATGCTGCTGGGCACACTGTAGACTTGAACTTGTCAACCTTCATAATTACTTGAGCAAATTCCTTATACTAAATCTCTTTCTGCATCACACACCTTTTGCTTCTGTTTCTCTGGAGAACTCTAATACACTGAATATGTGTCAACTTGAGTTAAGAAGAACTATTTCTTCTCCAGAGTGTTGGGGGGATCCATTGTAAGTCTCCTCAAAGGATAGCCATCTCAGAATCTCAGGGTAGGTCTCTCGATGGCAGGTGACATTTGACCAGTCCCTGAGGCCATATCAGCCTTGCTCAGTGAGTGGGAGGCCGTGCTGCTGGGTCCATGGTAATGGCAGCCACAGACCAACAGTGGCCAATGGCAGAGGGTGGCTGAAATCAGCTGACCAAGTCATGTTGTTGACAGCTCTGGTTTGAATAGCTTCTCAAGAAATGTTGAAATTTCATGGCCTTGTTACAGTGTTTAAGAGGTGACTCGGCCATGAGGGCTCTGCCTTACTGAATGGGTTAACACCCTCATAATGAGAGCAATTAGTTATTGCAAGAATGGTTCCTGGGGGCTAGAGGAGTGGCTTCAAACTTTGCCTAGAAGTGTGAGGTCCTGAGTTCAAACCCCTGTACTGCCTCCTCCCAGCAAAAAAAAAAAAAAAAAGGAAAGAAAGAAAAAGAAAAAGAAAAAAGAAATGCACTTAAAAGAGTGGGTTCCTGACAAAAAGGAGATCTTGGCCTGATTTCCTCTGCCTTGTCCAAGTTCACTTGCCCTTCTGCCATATTGTAATGTAGCAAGAAGACCCTCACGAGATGTGGCCTTCCATCTTGAATTTCCCAACCTCCAGAACTATGAGCCAGTCTGTGGTGTTCTGTAGCACCAGCAGAAAATGGACCAAGTATTCTCCTCAGCTGTACATGGCTTCTTTCATCCTGGGCACTCTCAGGTTGGCAGTATGGTGCTCTCACATGCCAGGCCCTCTCCTAATGCCTGCCCACCTGCTTATTTCTCATATCTCCTCCTCTTCAGCCCCCTGACCTGTCTCTCTCAAGGCCCTTGAGGAGCCAGCTAAGCCATTAGCCACTGCTGAAGAACCCACATGTGTTCTAACCGTGGGCCATTGTCTTTCTATAGCTGTAGAGAGAGGTCCACCGCTTGGGTGCTGCCCTTGGGGAGGATGTTGTCTCATGGTGGCAGTGACTAATAGGACATGGATAAGAAGTCAAAGACTGTTAGCTTCCGCCTGCCTCACCCAGAGCCATTGGGTGAGCAATGCAGCTACTCTGAAGAGTCTTTGTTGGATAGACCACATGGAGAGACCACAGAGATGCCCAAGGAGCACAGCTGTTCCAGTTCCCGTCTGTTGGTCTCCCCAGCCAGACACACTAGTGAGTGAGATTTCAGGTGATTCCAGCTCCAGCAGGGACCTCGCCATGTGGGATCTGCTGAGATTGAGACTCCAACCTCTTTTAAAGCCCTGTGATACTTATAATTAAGTCCTAGGCTAGAGCCTTAGCTTTTTTCTGCCCTCCAGCTGCAAGAGATGAGAGTCTCTAATTTATATGAGGTTAAGGAGACCCTCTGGTTATCTTAATTAGCTTTTAATTGGTGATTAACCACCCTCAGTCTTTGATTGTCTTCCTCCAATGCTGCAGTTGCCCCCAGCAACAGTCATCCAGCTCCACAGGCCACCTGATGAAAATTTCCCTAGTTTTTTCCAATACCCGATCCATTGGGCTCTCCTAAATGTTCTCTCCCATTGGTCTTAATTGCACTTCTACCCCATGCCAGGGACAATCAATGCACCCCTACTACCAGTGACAGAGTCCTCATTGCCAGCCATCTGGTGGCTGAGCCAGCTCCAAAATCCCCTTTCAGAGATTCTTGGACCACTACTGGTACCATCTGTTGCAGGTTGGGTTCTTTGGCATTTGGTTTCTGATATAAAATTTTGCATTAAGGTAGAGAAGAGTCCTTGAGACCAATCTATTAGGACAGGGGCTGAAGCAAGTAGGATATGGCAGAAAAAGTTGGGCAGCAATGGTGTCACAATGGTTCAGTCAATCCTGGGCTCTGGAGCTGGGATGACACATCAGAATTGTCCTACACTGGGGAGAGGGTGCTGAGCCTGTGGCCCCCATAGCTACTACTGTGATGTGTGGGCAGCCCCCAGTAAGGGAGTGTGCATTTGAGTGAGGCTGGTCTTTTTAGATGAGGACCATTCCCATAGAGGAATCAGCCAAGAGCTGTAAGTCAACAGCCTGTAGCAGGTGGGGAAGGATGCACATCTGAGATTGGTTGAAATTCAAGCTTGGAGTCTAAGATAGAGACCTAAGATATATTTGGGTAATTTCCTGGAAATCCCAGAAGAAACAGTGGTCAAAAGATTGCCATCTTGGTCATTAATCTTATTGAGCTCTGTACGCCATGTTTTGAAAGGTTGAAGTTTGCAGTTGTAAGGAAGAGATTTTGTTGTAATGATGTGAAAAATAAAAGTCTCAAAGTCCCACATCTAGGTGTCCCTAAGCAGAAAGAAATAGGAATGCTCTTTGGCTGGGAGCATGGCTCAAGTAAAAGAGTGCTTGCCTGACAAGCATGAGGCCCCAAATTCAAACCACAGTACCACCAAAAAAAGAAATAAAAAGTAATATTGTACGCATTATGTTTATCAAGCTCTGTATTCATTTGTTTATTAGTGAACACTTGTAAGCACCCACAGGTATCAGACGCTGTATGATGAGTGGAAAATATGCTCCCCGCTGTGTTATTTTGACGACTCAACATCCTGGTTTTGGGAAATCAGTTTTGGTGGAACTGTCAACAACAGATCCCTGCTCCCTCTACAACTGGGTAATCAAAATACTACTTCCCAGAAATGGTTCCATGCCCTAAGCTGCAAGTCCATGCCCATGTGCTGGTGTAGGGATGCAGGAGAAAACAGTCCCCTTCCATTTTCATTATTAATCTGGTTTAATATCAACATAGGGATCCTGGGGAAAGCATCTATAGTGTGTGTGGTGGTGGGGATAGGGGAGCAGAAATAAAAAGGAAAGAAAGGCCGGGCACCGGTGGCTCATGCCTGCAATCCTTGCTACTTGGGAGATTGAGGTCAGAAGGACCTCTGTTTGAGGCCAGCCAGGCAAATAGTTTGTGAGACCCCATTTCCAATATAACCAGGGCAAAATGGACTGTAGATGTGGCCAAAGTAGTAGACTGCCTACTTACTTTGCCAAGCGTAAAGCCCTGAGTTCAAATATCCTCCCACAAAAAGGAAAGAGAGTCGGGGGAGAGAAGAAGAGAAAGAAGAGGAGAAAGAAGAGGAGAAAGAGAAGGAGGAAGAGGAGAAAAAAGAAATAGGTTTAAGCCCTTGGATTTCACACTTTAAATTCTTGAATTCTCTTTCTTCCTTAAGCTAGTTTGTGTTGCGTTCTTGTTACCTGTAATAAGAATTCTCGCTGGAGTTCCACACTAGGTCTGCAGCTGATCCCAGCTGTTGGCTCCATGTATAGCATACAACTTCCAGTTAACCAGGAGCTCTCAGGTACCTGATCTCTGCCCTGCCCCTCCCACCCCCGTGGGGTAGAGCTGTAATGCATTTGTCTGCTTTTACAGATATGGACACAGGCTTTACAAGTTTAAGTGAGATTTAAGAAATGTGATGTATGGAGCCGGGCACTGGTGGCTCATGCCTGTAATCTTAGCTACTTTGGGTCAGGAAGATTGCAGTTCAAAGCCAGCCTGGACAAATAGTTCTGGAGACCCTATCTTAAAAATAACCAACACAAAAAGGGGATGACAGAGTGGCTCAAGTGGTAGAGTGCCTGCCTAACAAGCATGAGGCCCTGAGTTCAAACTCCAGAACTGCCAAAAGCAAATAAAGAGAGAGAAAGAGAGAGAGAGAGAAAGAGAGAGAGGGAGAGAGAGAGAGAGAAAGAGAGAGGAGAGAGAAATATTATGACGGATGGGAAATAGTGTTATAAGCAGGGAAGTACTGTTCGTAGGGGATCTGTTGTCACTTGCAAAACTGGGCACCTTGCTCAAGATGCAATCTGTGTACTTGAGTTTCAGAGCATGGCATTGGGTGTGCCTCAAAGGCAGGGATTGGGTTTTCTACTGTCCAAGAGCTGAGACGGGCTGGCACAGTTCGGGCATTTATCAAAATCATTCTGACTCTACTGAGTTGTTGGAGTCCAGTTATTGCCTGGGAACAGGGGTGAGAACCTGCAGTTAGAAGTGGTCACCAGATGGGCAGAAATGGAGGCAGAGAGGAAGGATAGAGGCTGTATGCTAGGGTGTCACACTCCATGTGTCTGTGAGCCTGACCCTTCACTCCATCCTCCCCCTGTGAAACAAGAGGGGGTTGCCATGGGTGCTGGTTCTGTCCTGATCTCCTTGGCTCTCACTACTCCCAGGGACATGGGCCAAAAGGCTCTGTGCTGTGCTGGACGCATTTCCTGGCTATTGGGGAATGTGAGAGAGGCTGGGACTTTGGGGAGAAAATAGCATCAGAATGTTCCTCCCCTTGCTCCTCCAATGGGACATCTCTGAGTCACCTTCCATACTGTCTCCTTGGGGTCCCCAGTGGGATGGAGCCTCACTCCATCCATGGATGCTCACAGTGTGCGGGGAGAGGGGAAAGCTGGCTTCTTCTGTCCAGTGAATGAGCTGTCCTTTGGACCCTTTTGAAGCAGAGTGCCAAGGCTCTTCAGAAAAGGGGGATCAGTTGACTGTGTACAAAATGAGGAGAGAAGTGTGTGTGTGTGTGTGGGTGGGGGACTGGAATGACTGACACAGGGCCAGTCCCTCTTCCAGATCTGCTTGATTCTTTCTGGCTTCATTCTCAGACCAAACTTCCTACTCCTTACCCAACCTTGGGTCAGACCCTTCCAGCTTCGATGTCCGTCTGATATCACAGTGCTAGCAGTGTGAGTGGATGACTGGCTGGGGTTGTGGACCTCTAAGAACCGTCCCCTACTCCAGAAGCAGGGCATCCCCTGGATGGCAGGACCCCATCACTGGGGTTTGCTGCCCTGCATACTGAAGGACTCAGAGTGGGGAGGGTTGATTTCCTGGAAGGAATAGGAAGGGGCTGAGCGTGCAAAGGCACCCAATGTCCACCCTAGCCTCTTCTGGCTTGAGCGTTTGCTCCCTTGCCTGCCCATTGACTAGTTCATTGAGTAAACATTTACCCAGCGAGCTGGCCTGTGTGAGACCAATGGAAATACACAGTGCACACAATCTAGTTGAAGACTGATGTACATGTGGAGGCAGCAGAACAGCAGAACAAACAGCCTTGGGCTCCATCACTTCCTGGGCACAGGTTGTTTGAACCTCTGATTTCCCAACCTTCAGATGGACAGTGACACATAAAGGAAAAGTTTCCATTTCTGTGCCCTTCCCTGCAGCAGGTGCTCAGCTCCTGTCCCCATTTTCTTCCCTTGGAACAATTTTTTTTTTTGGTGGTGTTGTTTTGATTTTGAAACGAACAGGGACAGGGTGTAAGTAAGATTTCCAAGTGGGTTGCATGGGGTACAGGGTGGCCTCTCTTGGGGACTTGTGAAGGTTTTCTGAGTGATGTGCCTCCAGCTCTGGCTCAATCCTGGGAAGTGCTGCTCTTCCCTGGGGTTGACAAGACTGCCTGCCACCGTGCTAATGAAGGTCCTGCTGAGCTCAAGTGTGTGTGTGTTGGGGGCTGGAGGGGGACACAGGCCTCCTCAGTACTCTACAGTTCACTCACTGCTCGCCAGGTTTTTTCTCCCCTTTGAAAATAACGAGCCAGTTCCGAGGTGCTCTGTTCTCATCAGAAGAAAATGAGACAGTCTTTCCACCCAGGCTTTAAAAAGAGCTCTGGGCCTCCTGTCCAGACACCCTTGAGTAAAAGGGAAAGAAAGAAATTGGTGAAATGTGGAATAATTTGAAGAAATTAGACCTGCTTTGTCCAAGATTAAGGATAACTCTTAATTAAACAGCCCAATCTTTCTTGCTGAGGGAAAAATCACTTCAGTCCTTAATTTTCTCAAGCATCCCCCTAAGGACGTGTGTGCAAAGGCTTCTGGGGATGTTTATTAGGTCATTTTGTTATAATCACTGGCACTGAGCTTGTCAGGAGACATTGCAGATCTTTTGGCGAATTCTCAATCAGCCACTTTAAAAGCTTGTCCAGAACCTTCTCCAGAAGTTCCCCAGAGAGGAAATTTCCATTTCTCTCTTTTCCTTTGGATACATCCAGCCCAGGAAGGCCCAGAACTGGGTCCTCACATGGTGGGGTGGTCAGAGACCCCTAAGTCCCCAACTCCAGGAAAGCATGGGAAGAGGACTGCCAAGGGCTGGGAGGAGCCCAAGAGCAGAAAGAGGGGAAGAACATTCCAGAAGTTCCCAAAGGAAGGAACAGGAAGCCCTTGGAGTGATGTGGCATTAAGACAGGCATCTCTGAGGAGGTGGCATGTTTGCAGAGATGAAGGATGGGAGGCAATGAGGTGGAGCGGGAGTGGCCTGGAGAGGAGGCTGGGGTGAGGCTCCAGCAAGTTCAACAACAGAGCTATTGTAGAGAGCTTGGGATGAAGGCAGAGAGGGCGAGAGTGAGGTGAAAAGTGAGTGGGGCTATATCGTGTGCAGTCTTGCAGGCTCGTTGGGACTTGAGGTTTTATTCCTGGGGTCTTATGCAGGGCAGTGACATGCTCCAATGCAGGTCTCAAAGTGCCCTGACAGCTGGGAGGAGCCCATGAGGAAGGAGTCCAGTGGGCTACCGCTGGAGCCCTGGGTGGGGATGGAAGGACATGGAGGCTTGGACTGGTCGCAGTTCCCCTGAGTCATATGAAATTGTCACATTGGAGGGCAGTGGAGGGGGGAGGCAAAAGTTTACCTCTGCCCTTATTTTGGGGGGATGGAGTGGGGGTTGGCTGGGTCTGAGAGTTAAATCGACATAAGACAGCTCAATAAGTGCAAAGCGTGCACATTTCTTTCACACAAATTTTTACATGGTGTGGGAGCCTGGCAGGGACATGAAGACCCAGAGATGAAGTTAACTTGGAACACACTACTCGGTTGGGCTATGAAAGTGTGACAAAGCGAAGGAGCTCCGGCTCAGTGGTTGACTATGTGGAGAAGTATCTCCGACAAGGGTCAGCCTCACACGGTCTTGCAGAATTCCTTCAGCCTGTTTCCAACCATGACAGTAAAGTAGTGCCCACTTCTGGTGGAGGGACGACATCTTTCACCTGGGAACACGATCTCCTGCTTTGAAGAAACAGGAGGAAGAGCGATTTTCTTGCTCTTACTGCTTTTTAGGTCCCATTAACTCAAACTGGTCAGAATGCCAGGAAAGTATGTTCTTAACCCCTTCATTAGTGATGACAGGAGGTTGAACCTAATATTAGGATATGAATGAAAGTGTTTGGTTGATGAGTAGATGTGGGTGAAGATAACCCACAAAGGGTGTTGTAACAACTGGAGATGAGTAACAGAGGGGAGCTGGAACACACACAGCCCCCAAAGGGGAAGGGAAAATGTGATCCTAGTGTCCAGAAGGGGCAGGAGGGATCCTGACTGGACTAGGATGCCCAAGGAAAGGGAAGAGGGAAGATTCAGCCCCTGCACTCCCTCCCTCTGGCTCTTGCCTCTATGGACCAAAGCCAACCAGAATAGACAGAGTTGGACAACCTAGTGCCCAGGGTCCAGCCTTCAAGGATGCAGAGTGGATGGGCAGGGGCAAGTGGAGACCATCAGGTGAGGGCAACTGGTTCTTCTCCAGTTTATCTTACCTTATCCTGCCTTTTTCACTGTTCCGCCCTTCAGAGTGCCTGTCTGAGAGGAAGGTTACACCACCACGCAGCTGTCCTTCCTGAGGGAGAAGTCTCACTGTGGGAGAAAGTCAACCAAGCTGTATAGCGTACTCTGTGAAGGTCCTCTTGAGTTCTAAGGTTGCTGCCACCAGTGGTACCAGGCATGAGCACAGCTCAGACCCCAGGCTGGGGAGGCTGCACTAGTGTTCCCCACTTCCCTCCATACTTTGCTGTGTGTCCCAGGAAGAGAGGCTCATGAAGTTGACTCATTTATTCCCTCTGCTTGGGGTTGCCATCTGTGAACAACCCCAATGGGGAGGTCACTGTTTCTTTCTGCAGGGGGAGGGGGTTTCCATACACCTGTCACCCTCTCCACCTGGAACTCTTCCATCTGTCCCACTTTGTTGGACCCACAGCTAAGGCTGGCCATTCCTATACCTTCCTAAATTGTCCTTTCAGTATCCCATTCTCCTAGTATGTGTATCCTTCCCAGGAGGAACCTGATCCTGGTCAATACAATGACTGTGGATGCTTTGGTTTGATTTTGGTTTTTGAAATGGGGTCTTCCTATGTGGGCCATTGTACTTGCTAGGCAGTCACACTTCCAGCCAGACTGTGGCATTCAATGAGGTGGAATGTGCTTGTAGGGACTGCACTGCAACCAGTGTGGAGGGAGATGCAGCCTTGGGCACTGGATGGGAGAGGCACATCTTCCCCTCACTGGGGAGGAGAAGCCAGCATCATGCAGACAGGGTATTCTCTGTGCATCCCCATGACATAGACACACTGGGAGAGGCAGGCGAGTAGGGCAGAAGAATGGGAAGAAGCAGGGTCAAGGTGTCCCTCTGCTCACTGAGAAGACCATCCTTCCCAGAGGAGTGGGGCAGCAGGTCAGGGAGGGTCCCTGGGAACCTGCAGATCAGGAGAGACAGAGCTGGGGGCCGGGGCTCTGTCCAGCTCCTGACCAGCTGCCACTTCTCAGGCTGTCAATCTCCCTTGACAGGCCTGGGATTAAGTTTGCCTACTCAAACCACCCGCCCTCCCATCTCAGCAGGTCTGGAGCCCTGGGACACAGCAGACTAGCCAGTCCATGCTGCCAAAACCATCTGGGCCCACTTAGGCCTGTGGTGGGAAGTGGGGCAGAGGCGCCCTGGCCTGTGAGGTTCTACGTGGGGAGCAGAGGGTGTCCTGCGGTTTACGGGATGTCCCGCCCTGGCAGGGCCTCCACACGATGGCAGCATGTTTGTACTGAAGTCTGCTGGGCTGCTCTACTGGGCTGGGACCCAGCACTGCCCTGGGCTCTCTGGCCCTGCTCCCTGTTTTGGAGGCTGCCACTGTGGAGGCATCCCTGGTGCTGACTAGGGGACCTTTGCATCTCTAGCCGCTCCTGGTTCTGTGGACCCACATGGAACTCCCAGGCTGCAGGTCTTTCCTGTAGGGTGCTCCCCCAAGATGGGCAGGAGGAAGGTGCAGGGGCTCTAGTGCCTAGCAGAGCTGGGAGACTCTTCACATCACCTAACCCCAGGCTGGCCTGATGCTCCTCTTTTCAGGTCCAAGAGTGCTGGCCAGGGCTGCCCACAGCTTGGGTATCTCCTTGTGGGGAATGGTATATTGGAGAGTACAATTTGGGGGACTGGTCCAGGGAAAGGCAGCAGATTCACCTATAGAGCAGAGCTCCACCTGGAGCACAGGTGAAGGGAAAGATGAAGCTGCAATCTGCTTCCACCGTCTTTCTCCCTTGCTTGTCCCCCCACAGGCTTCAGCACCTTCTCAGTCTCCAACAGCTACATGCCCTCCCCACTCCCCACTTTGTTTCTCTGCCTCTGTTTCTTCACTCACAAATTCTTGTTATTGTGAGCTTTATTATTCCCCGCAAGAAGATCAGAACCCAGCACCAAGATCAGAACCTTCTGTAGCCTTGGCTTTGCTGTAGTAGGAAGGTGAACTCAACCCAGTGCCTGCCAGGGTGTGGCAGGGCTTGGTGGATTTTAGTGAATCTGGTGGAACAGTGGCTCAGGTGTTGGGGAGTGGTGGGGGTGGCCTCTGTGTCCCCAGCCAGTACTGAGTGGGTGGGGAGAAGAGGGGGACCACAAGTACTTTAATAGCTCATGCAGACACCTAGAACGACACTGGAGACCTCACTGGGGGTGGTCCTGTCCCTGATAGCAATATGCTCAGGCAGAACCAGTTTTGTCCCTGGTAGATATTGGGCAATACCTTCTTAAAATTTAGGTTTTTTGGAGCTCAATAATGTTATTTTTTTATTAAGCATTTTTTTCTAATTAAAGAACCCTACATAGGAATTTTGGAAAATCCAGGCAAGTATTAAGAAGAAAATAAAATTTATAATTCCACTATTCCAAGATAACCACTATTAACAATTTAGTGGATTTCATTCATATAATTTCTTTGCAAGTATAGTTTTATATTTTTGCTATGTAACACACTATATTAATAGTTGTTTTTCTGTTGTTGGTACTGGGGTTTGAACTCAGGGCTTCATGCTTGCTAGGCAGGCACTGTACTGCTTGAGCCACGCCTCCAGCACTATAATTTTAACATAACATTGTATCATAAGCATTTACTACAAATACTACATATGCAGTGTTGTTTTTGTTTCCTTTTTTGCACTTATCATACACATTCTTCACTGAAATCATTTAATAACTGTCATTTAAAAATGTGCTCTTGTCAGAAGCCAGAGGCTCACGCCTGTAATCCTAACTATTCAGGAGGCAGACATCAGGAGGATTGTGGTTTGAAGCCAACCTGGGGCAAATTTTCAAGAAAGGGGCAAAGTTTGTGAGCCCCTATCTTGAAAATACCCAACAGAAAACAGGGCCGGTGGAGTGGCTCAAGTGATAGAGTGCCTACCTAGCAACCATGAGGCCCTGAGTTCAAACCCTCGTAGTGCCAAAAATAAATAAATAAAAAATTTTAAATGTGCTCTTTTATTGGCTGTTTAGATATTTTCTACCTTGTGGGGGGCCATGGTGCTGCCAGGATGTAGTGAGAGAAGGCTGTTGCACTCCCCACAATGTACAGACAGTTCCCACCACAAAGAATGACACAGGCCTAATTGTCACCAGAGCCATGGGTGAGCTCCACAGATCTAGACCCAGCAGGTGTGTGGGATCTTTAAGGATCTTTGCTGTGCCTGGAGTTCCCCCCACTCCCGACCCCACATACTTTTTTTTTTTTTAACCTCAGGGACTCAACCTCCCAATCTTAAGATCCCAAGTTTTCTCCCCACCTCCTGGGCATCTAGCCACTCCGTTCTCTTCTGTGGAGCCTACAGTAGGTCATGAATGCATTGTGAAGGCGCTTGGATCCCCAGCTGCCTGGGCAGCTCCTGCAAACTCTCTGGGCTCAGTTTCCCTTTCTATAAAAGGAGATGGCTGGGGTCAAGGCCCTGGAGATGAGCCCAGCTTATTGCTTACAGATATCAGCTGGGTGGAGGCGAGCTGTCAAACACATCAGCCCCCAGCCATGGGAAACATGTGCTCTGTTGATCCAGGGGCCCCTCTCAGGAATGAACTCTGTGAGTTCTTCCCGCCTTATTGGTAACTACCAAGCATAAACAGGACACCAGGAATGTTTAAATGCTGGGTCAGTCTGTTCCAGAAGATGCCGTACATACATCAAGGCTATTTTGAGGTGGCAGCAGGCCCTGTAGGAGGCCAATGAGGGGGCTCTATGGCGATCTGGTTACAGCCATGTGTAGGGACAGCAAATGCCACCATTCCTGTCCAGTGATCTAAGAGTATTGACAGAAGGCTCATGACCTACGTGCAGTGTCCTTGCTGTAGGTAGGCCCAGGACAAGAATGGAGGAGGGAGTGGGAGGGTGCAGCTGGCAGAGCTCTTAGGAACTGTTCATTAAGCTGTATCCTGACAAACCGGACCCACAGAAGCCTGGCAAAGACCCCGAGACAGCCACTAGGGGCTTTGATGGGGTGGCGGGGAGGGGGGAATATAGGGCCAGGCCTACTGGAGTTCCCAGGTCAAGGCTTTCCTGGGGGCCTCCCAGTGCCTCAGCTGGGTGAAAGCAGAGAGCAGGAAGCCTTCTACCCTCTGAGGAGGTCAAGTGAGAGACGTTTGCATGAAGAGGGTCTCAGTGCCCCTTTTTCCCAGGAGGCCTGGCCCTGGTGTAGTCCCGATTCTAGGCCACTGCTTCCTGGACACTCTTTGGTGCTCCCTCCACACAGCGCTCATCTGCCCTTCACAAAAGAGGAGAGACCCTCCTGTGTCCAGCCCCTGTTCTTCTGTGGGGACTGGGGTCCCAGAGGAGGTTTTTCCTTCTTCCCCCAGGCTGGTGGAGACCCCTAGGAGGGTATGGAGTCAGCACATTTCCATGTGGATTAGGATGGGAGGGGAGACAGGCACCACATGCTCAGAGCAGGCTGGGGGGCTGGGGCAGACATCTTGTCGCTGTGACTCTCCCTGCATGGCCTCGTCCTCTCCCTGACAGGACTTCAGCTTTCCTGAGGACCCAGGAGGGCAGCTGGTAGGTGAGGCAGCATTTTGTGCTCATTGTCCAGCCGACAGAGAAAGTGTGTGCAGAGTCTAGTGTTCTAAGGTGACCCTGGGGGTAATGGTGCAGGACCCTGTGTTTGTGGTCCAGGCCTGTGACCCAAGCCTTTCCCTTCTTCTCTGCCCGGGGCCTCTGTTTGCAGGATCCTTTTCCCCCCAACTCTGTGACTTGGTGCCTTCCTTTTCTCCAATTAAGGGTGTCAAATTGTCCATATCCTCTTTTTCACCATGTGGGGCCACCCAGGAGAGGATGGAACCAGGGCAGAACCATGCAGTTCTACCCCTTCCCTCCTGTGCTCTGTTCCTGCAGCCCAGAGGGGAAGTGCATTGCTCCCACCTTGCTCTGGTGACCTCTTCCCCCACACCCATCAGCTTTTTCCTTTGCATCTGAAGGATGGTTCCCTTTGGTTTTCCTACTGTGTTCCCATGCAAGCAGGGTTCAGGGAAGAACGGGAGGTTGGACTGGGTGTCTCCTTCCCATTCTGGAGAGGCAATCAGTTAGGGAAGAGGTCCCTGACCCCCCTCATGAAGGCTGTGCCCCTCTTTTCCACCCAGAGCCAGGGTTGAGGTACTTTGTCATCTATTTTAACTTGGTTGACAAACACCAGACTTAAACAGGTCTGTAGTTTGGAGAGGAAAATGTCTAAATGTTTCAGTTTGCTCCATTCGATTGAAGCCAAAGAAGTCATGAGCTTACTTTTTCCACCTCCAGCCCTCCTGGAAGAAAGTGGACGTTCAAGTGTGGCTGTGATGTAGAACACCGCCTGTTCTCCAGGCTCCTGGAATGGCTAGGCTCAGAGCATAAAAAAAGATCCTGACATTCTGTGTCCTCTTGACTTGTCCCAAAGTAGCACCTCTTGGCGGGGAGTATCGCCTTGTAAGGCAGGTAGCGGGCATAGGCCAGGGAGTGTGTGGTCAGGTTGTGGAGGACAGGGACAGTCATAAACAGCACAAGGGATTTAACTCTGGCTTGAGGAACATTTTGGAATGGGGAGGCATGAGGCCATGGCGCCAAGGGAGGGAGAGGTGTTGGTGTGTTTTTCGAATGCCAGGACTATAATTAAGGGGTGAGAAGATTCATGCTAACCCGTAACCAAGGCTGCAGGAGAAATCATGAAATCCAATAGCCCCACGAGTCTGGATTTGGAACCTCATGTGGCCTTAGCTTTGAAGCCTATTTCAGAGCTCAGCACATTCATCACGGGGTGCTGGGGCTCTGACAGAGTCAGGTGGCATGTGGCCGTCTCATGGTGCCCAAAGTAGTTCTCACACCACCTGTTTCAGGACTACCTCAAAAAACTTGGAGGGACTTTCCAGAGAACGCCTGTGTGCATGTGTGGGGCGGTGGGGGAGGGTCTCCTCTTCTCCTCTGAACACAGGGCTTTCCAAGGGCATAGGCTGGGGTATGAGGAAAAGTTCTAGAAGAACACACCAGGGTGGAGAAAAACGTTGTGTAGATATGCCCATGGGGGTGAGGGGTGTGGGGGGGCTCCCATCGCTTGGCAGGAGTTAAAATGTGGCCTCTGAGGGTGCTTCCCTGCCAGCTGTGACTCCAGGGAAGGTGTGGGAAGGTGTATGGAGTGTGCTTATCTTTCTCTCTACCTGTCTGTATGTTGGACATGTTTCACCATTGAAAAGATTTTTAAAAAGTTGGTCCTGGAGTTCTGTGCATTCCACAGTGCCCCTTGGGCCTGTGATCCTCAATTCTTCCAGTGGACTCCCGCGAGGCAGACCTCCTGCCTCTCCCCACCATCTCTGACCACATCCTCCTAGACCAGTGATTCCTGGAGAATCCACACAGACAGACTTGGTTGTGGCCAAGCCATGTGGTCATCCTGTTGCCTCAGGCGTTGGCCAACATCCTTTCTTAGAAAGCCATGGGGTTGGTGTCTCCCCCCCACCCGAAATGAGGGCGTGGCTTGCCTCACATGGCCACCACTCCCTCCTGAGTTGCTTCTGGGGAAGAAATGGAGTCCTGTGGTCCTCTCCAGGCTGACTAGAGCAGGAACTGAGCCCAGGATGTTGCTTGCCTTTAAATGAGCCCACTTTGGTCAACAGATGAGAACATTCGAGCCAAGCCTGGATGAGGCCGGTGCTGCCCACTGAGATCCATGTTGCTAGTTGGGGCAGGCAAAAGCATGAACTTGCAAAGTCTCAGCTTAATTCCTGGCGCTCGGAAGTCCACCTCCTTCCTGAGGCTGGTGGTGACTGTGCTAATCAGCTAGGCCACGAGGCAATTAAACATGACCGCGTGGGGAGCCCTGCCAGCCCAGCATCACTATGGCTGCCTTGAGCTGCTCTCTGGGCACAAGGCTCTCTCAGAGATACTTGCTTCATGTCTGGAAGTGGACTCGCCTCTTTGAGGGCAAGAAGAGCCCCATTCTTACCATGCTATAAATGGAGGGCAAGAGGCTGGGCCACATCAAGGTGTCCCTTACCCTGGAGCCTCAGCAGGGCACCAAAGGCCTCGAAGCTAAGAGGATGCCTCAGTCTGGTTGCTTCTTAGTACCTTGGCTCTCTTTGGGCCTAACTGTCACCTCTGCTGGCCTAGAGTCCCCCTGTCCCTGACACACCCAAAGCCAGTTCCGTGGCTGGAGACTTGTTTCCCAAATGGTACCAGTCTGGCCACAAAGCAGTCCACCCTCTAATCCTGACCCTAATCAACGCAGTTGTTCGGTACTGGGGACCCCACTCATGGTCTCATAAGCTATGACTAGAGAGAAGCTTTGACTGAGTTCTGCCCCTGCTGTCAGAGAGAAGTGTTCCCAGAGAGAAGACTACTCTTTGGGAGGCCTCTGAGTCCTTTCAGCACCTTCTCTTGACATCTTTTCTTTTTTTTTTTTGGTGGCACTGGTGGCCTACCACTTGAATCACCCCCAACAGCCCTTGTTTGTGATGTTTTTTTTCAAGATAGGGTCTCCTGAACTATTTGCCTGGGCTGGCTTTGAACCACAATCCTCCTGATCTCTGCTTCCTGAGTAGCTAGGATTACAGGCACACAGCTTCTCTTTGACTTTTGATCATGGCTAAGGAAAAGGTCCAGTGTCCCTTCCTAGCAGAGGTCTCCTTACCCCCAGCCTCAGTCAGAATCCCTTTCTTTCCCTTCTTCCCCCCAACCCCTTTCGTCCCCTCCCTTTTCTCCTCTTCTTCCTTTTTTTTTTAATCAAAGCATTAAAAACATCCAAAAATGTGCACCCGCTGATGGATTGTCTCAAAATGAACACACCCTTGCGGGCCTCTGGGGGCTGCTCAGAGGGCCTCATGGCCCATGTCTCCCCCTCTTGTTGTACCTAATCCCTCCTCTTATGGTACCCAGCAAGCTGAGGGCTGCGAGTTCTGAGGGTTAGAAATAACGGAAACAGAGAGGACCACACGGAGGCTGAGGGGTAAGCTAGCCCTAGCATTTCTTCCTCCTTCACTGAGTGTGGATAAATATCCATGTTGTCTCATGGCCAGGCCTGCGGAGGATTCGAAAAGAGACAGAACATGCTCCAACCCAGGCAAGGTGCTGAGCAGACATGACCAGGTGGGGTAGGCATGTTTTTGAGGCACCTTGGGAGGGGGCGTTGCCCTAGAGGAGAGGGTGTAAGGTTGGATTGGAGGGCACTGGGGTGCAGGTGGAGCCCTGGTGGGAGGGGCCAGGGTGGGTCAGTACAGAGGGAGCTCATATTTTGATTTTTTTTTAATTTTAGGGTGTTTAAAATTTTGTTAAAATAGTTATACATCATTTGACAACAAAGATAGGTTCTGAGAAACACGTCATGCATTAGATGATCTTGTCATTGTGTAAGCCTTACAGAGGGTATCTGTACCAGCCCAGATGGTTGCACGCCTAGGCTGTGTGATAACAGCCTGTAGCTTCTCCCAGGTGACTGCAGCATAATGGGAGATCATTGTGTCCCCAAGCACATCTAAAGTTTGAGTAAAATACTAGGTGATAGGCTGGGGTATAGCTCAGTGGTAGAGTGTTGGCCCAGCATGCATAAGACCCTGGCACTGCAAAAAACAAAAATTCAAAAACCCAAAAATCTTTGGTATCTGAGAATAGTTTTAGCCCTATTAGAATCTCATAGGATCTCTGTCATGTATTTGGCCCACTACTGACAGTCACTGTTGGGTGACACATGGCTATAGACATAACATAAAGCTGACTGTTCTAACCATGTACTGAGCACAGTCACCTTGTTGTGCAACCGTCCCTGCAATCCATCTCCAGAACGTTTTCATTATCCCAAACAGAAACACTATCCCCGTTAAACACTAACTTCTTCCCCCAGCCCCTGGCAACAACCATTCTGTTTTCTGTCTCTATGAATTTGACTCCCCGAGATACGTCATATAAGTGGAATCATACAGAATTTGTCCTTTTGTGTCTGGTTTATTTCACTCAGCACCATGTCCTCAAGTTTCATCTGTGTTGCAGCATGTGTCAGAAGTCCCTTCCTTTTTAAGGCTGAATAACATCTCTTTGTCCCTGTTTACCACGTTTTGTTTATCCTTTGTGTCCACTGATGGACACTTGGGTCCATTCCACCTTTTGGCTGCTATGGATCATACTGCTAAGAACATGGGTGTACAAGTGTCTTGCTTTCTCTTGGGTACATGCCCAGAAGTGGAATTGCTGGATTACCAATTTTATTTTACTTGTTTATTCTTTTAGCAGCGCTGGGGATGGCACCCAGGGCCTCGTGCATGCTAGGCAAGCGCTCTACCACAGAGCCCCACCCCAGCCAGCCCCATCTGAGCATGCTAAAGCACAGAAGTTGGTGCCCAAGTCTGCATTTCAGAAAGCCCAATTAGGGCCACTTTGGACTTGGACTGGAGGGCTGATGATGGAGGCAGGGCCCCAGGCTGGAGGCTGGGTAAAGATCCTGGAAGAGACAATGAGCCTGAACTAGGCTAGTGAGAGGGGGATGGGGAGGCAGTGCAGGATTGGGGTCTTTTCTGAGCCAGCCTGGATATCTCATTGGCTGTGAAGCAAAGAGGAGAGTGGGAATGCCCCACGGCAGCTGGGCAGGCTGAGTGGCTGATAATGACACCATTATCCAGATGCAAGGTCCAAGGCCTCCCTCTTTGGCAGGAGGAAGGAGGTGGGGAGGGGGGAGATAATGAGTTCAATTTGGCTGATTTAATCATTTCTTCCTTCATGAATTCAACAAACATTTCTGGAGGGTCCATTATGTGCTAAGCGAGGAGTTGGACGCCCAGAAAACACAGGGAGGGAGAGAGGTCGCTGCCCTGAGCTGGAGGCGGCATGTAAACACATGCTTAGGACACTTGCACTGAGCCAGGAGGTGGAGGGGAGGGCCTGGCGGCTGTGGGGAGCTGTATGAGCCGCTGAGGCCAAGGCAGAGCCATGCTTCCAAGCAAGGGGACTGGAAAGGACGGGGACTTGCTGGGATGGCAGAAGTGGAGCATTGCAGCCTACGAGGGTCATTCTAAGCCCAAAAGATCAAGGACCAGCACTGTGACTGCAGAACCTGTTTGAGAGAAGAGAAGGGAGAAAGAGGGAGCCATGGATGGTGGCTTACACCTGTCATCCTAGCTACTTAGGAGGCTGAGATCAGGAAGGATCATGGTTTGAGGCCAGCCTGCGGAAACAGTTCACGAGACTCCCAGCTCCAAAATAACCAGAGCAAAATAGACTGGAGGTGTGACTAAAACTGTAGAGTGCCTGCTTTGCAAGTGTGAAGACTGAGAGAGAGAGAGAGAGGAGGGCTCATTGTCAATTTGGGTAGATAACTGTGCTAGGCTCCAGTAAAAGAGAAGAGAAAAGATGGGCCTAGACCACAGCAGAGTAGGACAGGACCATCAACTCCTACCTCAAGGTGTAGCCCCCGAGGGAGGGAAGGCTCTGATAAGAAGGACTTGACCCTCTTCTAAGGGCCCCAGGGCCCCCATCTGCCCTCCAAGACTGGTGTCCGGGTGAAGCAGTGGTGATGGCAGAAGGCTCCAAGTGAGTCATAGAAGCCGGGTAGAGCAGGGCTCAGGGTGGGGCTGAGGAGGGGGAGCTGGGTGACAGACTACTGATTAATTAGGGTGCATGACCCAGAGGTCCAGCCTCCCTGAGCAGGCCCAAGTCCACAGGCCCCATGTGTGGGCTGTGCACCTGCTCAGGAGCAGGTTGGAAGGCAATGGCGTGAGGTGAGCGGGTTCGAGCTGGGCGGTCAGGGATTAGTGTCCATTCAGAGCAGGTCAGGTGCTCTGCTCAGGGGGCTTTGTTCAGACCTGTCTGCCTTTGTCCCTTGCCTGCAGAATGCCCGGCTGCATGATGTCACTTCAGATGCATTAAGCTGGAACTGCTCAAAATTGAATAATTAATTACACTCGGCTTTAGTCGCAGTGACTAATTGATCAGGGGCTGCCAGGAGACACCTGGATGGGATTAGCTGCATACAATGAGGGCAGCAGGCAGGTGCCACAGCCCCCCAGACCCCAGTCACTGTGTGCGACTTAATTAGTGCTGACTTGATTTCTCTATTCTTGCTGGAGGTCTCAGGCAGGCCCCAGGCAGGCCCAGGGATGCTTGCTGGCTGGGTGCTGGGTGTGGACACATGTGGCTGGCTGAGGTCTGTCAGGGTCCAGGCCCCTGACCACTAGGCCTTCTCTCTTCCTGCTTGGACCCAAATCCTGACCACACCTATGGTGCC
Organism: Castor canadensis; assembly: GCF_047511655.1. Classification (NCBI taxonomy): domain Eukaryota; kingdom Metazoa; phylum Chordata; class Mammalia; order Rodentia; family Castoridae; genus Castor; species Castor canadensis. Next base: position 9,533,990 of record NC_133388.1, on the reverse strand, counting down.
TTCTGTGCCCTTGGGCAAGGGTTTAACCTCCTGAAACCTTGGCATCCTCATCCATCAAGGAGGATGGGTCATTACAGTGTCCAGTACTGTCCTGGGCCCTGAGTGTAGGTGGCTCTTGTTACAGGGGATGTTGGTTCCCTCTGGGAGGTTGCCCTTGTCCTCACCTTCTTTGCTTGGCTGCAGCTGGCCTTCCCAGGCCTGTCCATCAGCCCTGAGGCTCCTTTTTTACTCCCGTGTCCGTGTAGACTCCTTGACTTTGTGGTGCCACCTTTCTGTGCACACAGTAGCATCTGACTGCTTGTGAGCTTGGCTCCCAGTCCTGCTCTCGCACCAGGCACAGCCATTGTGCTATCTGCTGGGGGATTCACAACCATGTGAAAGGCACACCCAGTTCTTGTGGAGGGCCAGGATAAGAGGTTGGGCAGTTCTTTGGACAATTCAGAGTTCTATGTGAGTGCACAATACAACCCACTCCCCTGTGTTTACGTTGCAATCTCTTTCTTTCCGTGTGCCTCTTCCTTACTTTCTGGTCTTATTCCAGTCGCCTAGGCTTCTGTCCTTGGTCCTCTACTCTTGCCTGTGTCTAGCAGGCACAGGCGACCGTCATGACTTTATTTTGTTTCTTGCCTGTTCTTTGTCTTTTCCTTTGAAAAATGGGAATGTCTTGGGTCTATGAATAGTGTTGTTGTTTGCCTTCCTGAGTGGACCAAGTGAAAAAAAAATAGACCCCTAATAGGTGTGTGGCAAGGTAAAGGAGGAGACAAGATGGAGGAGGACTGTGTGGTCAGGAGTGGGTGAAGGGACTGCAGTTCCTTCTTGGGTGGTGTTGAGTCATTGAAGCTCACCTACACCTACCTCAAGGATGAGGGGTCCCTGGCCCTCCTCTCTCCCACCATGTAACTCTTCCCTTGGTCTGCCTTCACTTCCAGAATAGTCCCCTGTCCCAGGATCCCAGGTTCTGGGGCCCAGTATATGGAGTATGGGTGTTGCCAAGCTGCAATGCCAGAAGTCACATGGAGTTCCTATCTCTTCTCAGCCATGTGGGTCTGGTATCCTGGAGCCATACTGGCTGCCCAGAGCTGCAGGCAGCCTTCTTACCCCTTGCTTAGCACTAACCACAGACCCGTCAGGACAACTTCTTTTGTCTTTTCAGGGAAAAAAACAGAGGTGGCTGTATGTGACAAGACCCAGTGAGCAAGTCTGTGGTAATCTGATGCTCCACAGATCGTGGAGTGAGAACTCCAGGGAGGGACAAGCCTCCTCTTACCCACAATGGGGTCCATCATCCCTCTGGGGGATTTTTAGTGGCTTCCGGTCCTGCCATCAACCCACTTCCAGAAAGGAGGGAAGGGACCAGCCAATCTAAACAGATGCCATCCCTTGCCAGGGCAGCCTGCAGACAGGGCTGGCCAAACTGGGTGTGCGACCAGCATGGGGGGATGCTGGTATCCCCCCAGGTACCCGGTGGGCCAGATTGCCAATGAGGTGCTGCTTCTCCATTTGGAGGCACAGATGTGACACCACTGGGCACCAGGCCAGAGCCCACAAGATGGACAGATCATACACTTCTGGATCCATGATTGTATCTACAGGGAAGTCATTCGTTGTTAATCTTTATTTTTATGTGACAGAAGTGGCTTGTTGTAACAGATTCGAACACAGAAGAATGTACACTCCCCAAAATAATCACTGCTAACTGGTTGCTGTGGCTCCTTCCAAATATTTTTAGGCATATACAGTCATTTAGCTAAATACGTACACACACATGCTTTTTTTTTTTTAACAGATGGGATCACCCGACACATACAGTTTTTCATCTTGCCTTTGCTCCTGACAACCTGCTCATGACTCCCCGTGCCTGTGCATGCTGCTGTGTTCTGCTCTGTCTATCAATGGAATAGTAAATAGTATTCCTTAAGTGGATGTCACTGGGGTTCATCCAGCCATTTCTCTAATGATGGACAGAGAGGTTGCTGCAATTTTTTATAATTACAAATGGCACTGGGGAAAAAAGAACCCCAAATACCCCATCCATTTGAGCAGAACACAGTAAAAGGGCATTTGAAATGTTTCCTCTCAAAAGGTTATGCCGATCCACACTCTAATAATGGCAGGTGATTTTAAAAATTATATTAAAACGAGGGAGGCTATAGCACAGAATAGCATAGAAAGCGAAATTCATGGAAAAAATGTAAGCTTAATATGAGACATGTAAGGCGTGGGTTGCCTCCTTTTTTCTCCTCTGCCCTTGGAGTTGGTTTGTGGAGCTGAGCCCTGCTCAGTGATACAATAATTCTGGGGTGGCCGTGACCCCCATCTGTCTGTGTCAAAGGTCCTATCCAGCTTGTCTGACTTCTCATTTATCAGCCTACTGGGTGGAGCTGACTCCTCTGGGTAGTTTATCACATTTTCTAAAAGATCATTTCCAGCAAGGTCAGAGCAAGGGGCCTGGGGTTTAGGAGGTGGAAATTGCCTATGCCGGGTAGCTGCTGCTCAAACCCCTTGAAGAAGGGAGACAGAACTTTCCCCATGTTTCCTCCCTTAGTAGCCCCACTCTGAGCATGGCCTTCTGGGTGACAACCCCACCAGGCACAGGAAATGTGTGTGGGTCAGCTATTTCTAATCTTCCTTCCTCCGAAGCATCTGGTGTTGGAGAACCAGACCCATCAAAAGGGCCAGGACAATGTTTTGTATTTGTGTAGTTATCTGACCCCAGGCTCTGCACACATGTTGGTCAGTATGGTGGCCGCCTGCTGGCCGTGTGACCAGCTTCCTCTGCCCTCTTGTCACCCCCACTGTGCTTCCCAACTAGGGACTCTGCTTCAAGCAGAAGGTTACTGGCCCCCATGGTCTTGGACTTCATCAGTCAAAGGTCATTCAGATATATTTCCTAGTGCAGGACTGGTGGTGAGTGGTGTCTAAGGTAGCACATGCAGATGGAGGGTCAACAGCCTTCTCCCAGGGTCCCAAGAATGTCCTTCCTCCTGGGGGAGGTTTGAGTTCCCTCTTCCTAGCACACATCCTGGGCAGTGTGTCAGTTTCCTTACCTATAGGGGAGCTAAGTGTGTGTGCTGCACTTGCCCAAATGCTTGTCACAGAGATGCACAGGGGTTCCCCATGAATAGGCTCAGAGGAACTGTTTCCCTAATGCTACACAAAGCTGTCTATGCGAGAGGGGCACTTTCTTACCATCAGCAGCACCCACCACCCTGGGCAAGCCCAGTCTGGCCTCAGCATCCAACTTCCTTAGGTATTTATTTAAACTCTGCCTCATTCCAGAGAAAATCTAAGCCACATCATGAATACCATCTTTGTGTGCCCTTCCAGCGCCCAAGGCTGGGAAACTCAGGCAGCCCGGCTTGAGGTGGGGCCCCCAACTGGTGAAAGGCCCGTGCCAGTTACTTAGACATTAGTGCCTCAGTGCAGACCCCCTCGGGGCTCTGCAACAAACAGATCTTGACAATTTCTCTTTTTCAGAAGATGAGACAAATAGAAATTCTCTTTGTAACCTGTGTGTGACACCTTGGTGTCAGTGTCTTTGTGCACACAAGGTCATCATCTAAGCCTGGTGCTGGGAGAACTGTGGCCTGCAGGAGAAAGGGTTTAGGGGAGACCTCTGCCTAGGCTCTGGGCAAGTGGTTTTGTGCAGAGAGAGTGTGGCTTGTTCTGTCCAGCGGAGGGCAGGGCAAAGTGATAGCAACCACAGCTGTCCTTTGCCTCACACCTTCCTGAGTCTTACTGTCCTGGTAGAGCTGTTCCCCTCCCCCCCACTATGAGATGTCCCATTTATTGTCCTACCTATTGGCTATCCCCCAAATCCAGAGGAGGGCTTTAAAGCCCAAGAGCTAGCTGAGTGCTGATGGCCCACACTACTCAGGAGACAGAGATCAGGAGGATTGCATGTTTGAAGCCAGCCTAGGCAAATAGTTCGAGAGACCCTATCTTGAAAATAACCAAAACAAAGAAGGGCTGGCAGAGTGGCTTAAGTGGTAGAGTACCTGCTTAGCAAGAGTGAAACCCTGAGTTCAAACTTCAGTACCATCACCACCAAAAAAAAAAAAAAAAAAAAAGAGCCCAAGGGCTATCTGGAGCTGATGAACTCAGGTTTCCCTGTTAGAGCTTAGGAGCAGAGTTGTGGCCATCCCTTCAAACAGAAAGACAAGTGCTATGAAACTTTTAAAAATTTTTTTAATGGGGCTGGAATTTGAACTCCGGGCTTCATGTTCACAAAGCAGGCAGTCTACTGCTTGAGCCACACCTCCAGTCCAAACAGAAGGAAAGGTTTGTGTGTGGATACTCCCACGGGAGGGATAGCACAGGGCCAGGGAGCCGCTGCCACTGAAGACCTCTAGGAAGGGTCAGACCCCTGCACAGGCTGTACCCAGGGGAGACCCTCACCCCACTCCCAAATGGATGAAGGGGCCATGGGCTTAGGAGGGGTCAAATCACCTTCCCTTCAGCCCTTGGTCTCAAATTTCTCAAATGCTTCCATTCCCAGACCTGCCACTCTCCAGAATTGTGTAGGTCTCAAGGACTTTCGATATGACAAGAACACTCCTAGAGACAACTGGGGGGCTGTGGGGGAGAGATTTCTCCTAGAGATCTTGCCTTCCTTACACCCCAACAGTTTCTAGTCCGATAATAGAGAGAAGTTTGCAACCTTGTTGCTGTTGAGTGCACTTCTGGTCAGTTTTGAGTACAATGACCAGTGATGGAGGATACACAGGGAAAGGCAGTGCTGAAACCAGACTCCAGGCATGTGCGCATTCCAGCCAGGCCAGCCCTGTCCTGCTCTCAGTGGCGCCTGCTCCACTTGTGACTGGGGGGCATTTGGGTGGTCCCACCACCTGTTGGAAGGCTCAGATGCCTGTAACCAAAGCAGGGCCTGAAAATAGGCAGGGATATGGTATATCACATTGGTGCTGCCTTAACTGTCTGCTAGGGAACTGGCTTTAGTACAGGATCTGAGACCCTCCAAAAGACCAGCTTCACATTTTTAGACAGAAACAGACCTACATTCACAGACTATGGATGGGCCCAGCTTACCCTTTCTGGACATGGGTCCTTTCTCTTGCCTTGGGGACAGTGGATGTTAATGCAGGATAACACAAAGCCTGCAGGTCAAGGGCCTCACCCTTTGGTGCCTGCCACCCCAGTCTGAGAACTAGGAAAAATGAGGCTGTCTTAAGAAAGTGCAGCCTGATGGTGTTTGTCCAAAGAGTCATATGAGGGCAGAGTTAAAGCTACCAGGCTCCCCATAAAAAGGACTGGTCATTTGGCAGCTCCCACGGTGTAAAGAAGGCCACTACTTCAGAAAAACTTTCCAGAGGGGCCCTGAGGTTATAGTCCATGAACAGAAAGGTTAGGGATGTCCGTGGTCACCAGGCACCAAGTCACCCGAGTTTCTCAAGGGTAGGCGTTATCAGGCAAAGATACCGTTCTCCTCTTACTAGGTCTGCCCACCAGATAGCAGATGAAGGCTTTGCGGTGGGCTGTGGAGTGCAGCAGAGCAGGAGGGCCTCTCTGGGGGTCCTGGCTTCATGCTAAATGTGCATGAATTTCTAACACTCAAAATAGCCCAGGACATGGGACGTGGTGCCAGGAAGCTCTTGTCCGACATCTCAGCAGCTGGTGGCTTCAGGCTGAGAATAAGGCACCATTATTAGCAGTTTCTATGGAGGAGACAAACACCATGTTAGACTGAGACAGAACTGGGTGATATGGTCAGGTCTCTTCGCTGCTGGTGGCATGAACTAGAGAATGCTATTTCTTAGCTCTGGGCCTCAGTTTCTCCAGCTGTAAAACTGGGACAAAGACCTGTCTTGTTTGACTCTTGTGAGAATCAGGCACAATATAACCCTGGTGTGTAATCAATAAAGGCTGGTATGCCTCCCACCAGACGAAGGCCCTGCCTGGCTGCTGATCCCCATGTCTGAAAATGATGAATCACGCCCTCTGCCAGGAAGTACGGCAACCTGAGCTCTGCCCCAGTAAGTCAGTTGGGGACACTTAAACCCCAATGAAAACAGTGGCTTTAAGAAGAAGTAAATTGCAGGCTTCAGAGAGCAGGGTGATGTACATAGCAGAATTCTGGGTGTTCTGGGTCCATGGAAGAAATAAGCTAAGCCTGGGGGCCCTTGGGAATGAGATGGAGGCCCAATAAGGCACTTTGGGGAAAGGTGAGTCTTATGCCCTATGGAGGGAAGGGCAGAGAAAACATGAACAGACGAGACACATGAGGCTTAGTTAGAGGGCTTAGGTGACTCGCCCCAAACTCACAGGTAACAAGCAGCTGAGCAGAAATACAGGGCTGGGCCTGCCTAGAGACTAAGCTCCCCTGATCCTGATCCACTACAGGCCTGGGAGTTGGAGGATTAGGACCCTGTGCCTGCTGCAGAAGCCCCGGGGCCCCTCACAAGGAAAGCAGGGCATTGTGGATGCCTTGCCTCATGTCCTGGTCTATTTTAGGGCCTCTGCTGAGAGCACAGGAATCCAGGCACTTGGGCCCAGGGGCTGGGACCACCTGTCTTGTTCTTCCCAGTTGAAGTCAGGGGCCGGGTGAACCAAGGTTGGAAAAAGTTAAGGCCACCTCCACTCTTTCCGATTTTAGCCCCACACGTGTCCTGGTGCAGCACACAGAGCTCTGCTGCCAGGCATTCAGCATGTCCTATTTAGGACAGACCCTCACCCCACACCCAGGCCAGCACCCTCTCAATCTATCATTAACTACCACAGGTGGCCTGGGGAAGTCAGCTTTGTCTTACTTATAAGGCTTGGAGCAGGATGGGACGCTCTCCAGTGTCCTCATGCTACATAGGCAGCAGGCCAGAAGTAAGGTTTGGGGTCCAGGACACGCTGGAAGCCCCTTAGTCAGGGAAGTTTAGGAACAGGGTTTTGCGATCTCAAGGGCAGCGGAGGGCAGCCCATGACTGGAGCACTGAAAGGTTTGGGGCTGGCTCTTCTCTTCCATGGGCGCCGTCTGTCCGCTAAGCATCTTGGGAACTCTGGCTCTTAATCTGTAAAAAATGGGGCCAAAAACCCACCCTTGGTGGCCTCTTGTGGGGATTAACTGATACCCTGGCAGCTCTGTGGTCTGGGCAGTACTGGCTGTGTGAGGCCCTGGCCTGGCCTGCCTCCACCCTGGGCCTGCCCTACTGGCTGTCCTGACCTGGTCCAACAGACGAGGGTCCTGGGGGTGAGAGTAGGGGGCTTCAGGCTTCAAGGTGGTTCGGCGGGAAGAGAGACCTTCAGAATGGGATTTTGGTGAAGGAACCTGGCACCCTCTGCTCTCTTCAGAGCTGAGTCCCCCTCCCTGGCTGAAGGAAAGAGCAGCTGGTGTCAGCCTTCACTCTGCAAGGCAGGCAGAGGCATCCTCTGAGCCACTGTCATTTTTCCAGCTAGTCTCCACCCCAGGGTCGCGGCCTTCTGTGCTGTGTAAGTCTCTTTTGGGGCCTGCTTCTGCTCCACACTGTCGGTGTTCACCATTTTCCTAACACCTTCAGGTTCCCACTTCTGTCTGGTCACAAGTGCTGCCATTTATCTGTTGACTTCCTGGTGATTTGGCTGAGCTGGGGTTTTTGGGCACATGAATCCCCCTGGCTCTCCAACAACCTTAGATCCCATGGCTGTCTGCACACTTCTTTGGTTTTCTAGAAAAAGCAGGAGAGCTGTTTTCATAGCCAAACACTAAGAGACCTCCAACAGGAATCCATCCGTATCTAAATAGATCCATAATAGAAGTTGGGGTGGGCACTGGGGAGGTGGGAGTCATCTCAGAAACCACCAAGAACACTTGATAAATAGATGAAACAGAGTTTTCCAAGACACTGGGCATGACTGAAAAATGGAGAAACAAATGAGAGATTCCTTCCATTGCCCCAGCTCACTTACTTGTGAGATTTCAGGCAGGGAGGAATAAGCCAGGCAATGCCCTGAGGAGACAGAGCTGGGCATCCAGAGAAACAAGACAGCCAGAACTCTCAGGAGAGCTGTGCAGAAAGAAGACTCTGGAGGCTTGCAGAGGGTTCCCTTTGAGAGCCCAGTAAAGGACTGGTCAGTGGATGCAGGGAAAAACCTACCAGGGGCTGCTCAAAAGCAATGATAAAGGAAAAAAATGTTGGGGCTGGGAGTGTAGCTCAGTGGTATGATTGCCTAATTTGTGCAGAGGCCCTGGGTTCAATCTCCAGCACTGCAAACAACAAAAACTGTAACTTAAACCATTCAAAAAGATTAGAGGGAAGAATGCCCAGCATTCACGTAGGGTTGGGAAGAGTGTCTGTGTCCACTGGCCAGCCTGGAAAAACTCACCAGATCACAGGGTGCTGGATAGAATTCTCAGAAGGTGGGGCCCCAGCAGGGAGAAAGAATTTGCTGCTGACCCACTCACAAATGATAAAAACCAGACCCCAAAGGATCAAACCCTTTTCAGGTAATCCTAGTATATCCCTCAATGAAGCTCAGTAATATTTACAGGAATACAAAGATATCCAGAACATAAATGAGGAAAAATCACAACGTCTAGTATCCAGTTAAAGTTTACCAGATTCAAAGAGGCAAGTGTATGCGACCCACAACAGAGACTAAAACCTGGGCAGGTTTTAGCTCATTAACTCACAGGCGTCTTAAAGTTAGCAGAAAAGAACATTGAAATAGTTATTATAATTGTATCCAGTATGTTCAAAGAGTTAAGTAGAAACATGGAAGGTTTAAAAAAAAAATGAAACAAATGGGATGCAAATTTCAATGTGTGAGGTGAAAATTACACTCTGTGAGATCAGTGGTGAATGTAACATTGCAGCAAAAAAGACCAGCAAAATTGAAGATTAAGCAACATAACCCATCCACAATGACATATACAGAGAAAAAAAATCCAAAAAAATAAAATGACCATCAATGGGGCCTCTTCAAGCAGCCTGATACACAAGCAATTGAAGACCCTAAAAGACAGGAGTACAGAAAATACATTTGAAGAAATAATACCCCAAATTTGGCCAAATTCGATGATAACTGTAAGTCCTCAGAGCCAAGGAACTCAATGAACTCCAAGCACACAAACAAGAAAAAACAATCAAAAACAAAACAACAACAACAAAAAGCTACACCAAGACACATCAGTATCAAGTTGCTTGAAACCAGTAATGACAAAAAAACTTAAAGGCAGCCAGGGAAAAAAAGACATGGTATTTGCGAAGGAACAAAGATAAGGATTACTGCAGATTTCTTGCTAGAAACAACATAAACAGAAAGATAGAGCAACAATCTTTGAAGTACCCTTAAGAAAAGAACTGTCAACCTTGAATTCTATCCCCACCGAAAGTATCTTGCAAGAACAAAGGTGGAATAAAGCCTTTTACAGACATACCAAAGCACAAAGAGTTCATCACCGACAGATCCACACCTCAAGTAATGTCAGAGAAATCCAAGAAGCATAAAGACATGGCATTAGATAGGAACAAGGATCTCTACCAAAGAAAGAATACCAAAAATGGTGGCTCTGTTGGTAAGACTGCCTTTTAATTCTTCAGATTTCTTTAGAGAATAATTGGGAGTTAAAACAAAAACATTGACAATTCATGGTAGGGTTTCTTTCTTTCTTTTTTTTTTTTCTTTTTAATACATTAAAAGTACCACTTATAGTACAAGCACAGACACTGGCAGGGAAGAAGTGTATGTGAGAAAGGTTCTTATTCTGTAGATGAAATGGTACATTTGCTGAAGGTAGCCTGTGATATGTCAACAATGTATGTACAAACCCGAAAGCCAAGGCTAAAATAACTAAACAAAGAGTTAGAGCTAGTCAGCCTGCAAGGGAGCTAGATGGATGTGACAAAAACACAACAATCAGACGCAAGGATGCAGGACAGAAAGCACAGAGAGCTGTAGAAAAATAGAAAGCAAATAGATGATAGGCTCCAATGTAATTAAAATCAATAATCACATTAACTTGATAAACACCCTGATTAGCAGACAAGCAAGACCTAACGTTGCCTGTTGCCTACGACAAGGATAAAAACACCAAGGGTGGAAAAAGATATGCCTGCTCATTCTAAAAGAACATTGAGAGCTGGAGCTGTAGCTCCGGGGAGAGCACTCGTCTAGCATGTGTGAGGCCCTGGGCTCTCTCCCCAGAAGTAATTTTTTTTTTAAAGGCTAGATTAGTATCAGAACAATAGATTTCAGAATCTCACTAGTGCTAAGAGAGCGCATTTTATAATGCACTTAAATCAATTTAAGTCATTGATCAATTGGGCACAACAATCCAAGCATTTAATTTAACAGAGCTTCAACATACATGAAAAAGTGCACAGAGAAAAAGCCAAATCTGTAATTATAGTTGGATATTTTAATATCTCCTTTTCAATACTTGATAGAGCAAGTAGGTGGAGAGCCAGCCAGGGTATGTAGGCTTGGATAGCACAAGCAGCCAACTGGACATAGCTGACATTTATAGAACGTTCCACCCAGAGTCAGGAGAATACATACTGCTTTCAAGTGCACATGGAACATTTGTAAAGATAGATCATATTCTGGGCCCTGAAACTGGTCTCAGCATATTTAAAAGGATACAAGTCATACAGAGTGTATTCCCTGTCACAGGGGAATTAAACTAGAAACTAGTCATAAAAAGATATCTGGGAATTTCCCAAACACTTGGAAATGAAATAGCACATTTCTGAAAAAATATCAAAGTGGAATAAAAGATGAAGGTGGAAATATTTTTCACAGAATGAGAATTAAAATGCATCATATCAGACTTTGAGGGATGTCTTCTAAGCTGTAGGAAGGCAGAAATTTATGGCATTTAAAGGCCTAGATTAGAAAAGAGATATGGTCTCAAGTCAATGACCTCCACTTGCAAATTAATAACCTAGAAAAAGAAGAGCAAACTATACAAACTATATTCAAAAAAAGCAGGAGAGGAAATAATTAAGGTCAAAACAGAAATCACCAAAGTATAAAACAGAAATGATAGAAAAATCAATAAAACCAAAGGATGATATTTTGGAAGATAATAGAACAGATAAGCCAGGGTGATGAGGAAAACACAAATTACCAATATCGGGAAGGAGAGCAGTGACATCACTACACACCTACAGATATTAAAAGGACAATAAGGGACTACTTATGAACAACTCTAGGCCTATAAATTCTATGTTGGTAGTCTCCTGAAATCTAGTACAACAAAATTATTAGAATTGATGAGTGAGTTTAGCAAGATTGCAGGGTAAGAGAGCTGTATGAAAAAGCCAATTGTTTCTTTTCTGCTAGCAACAAATAATCCGAAGTTGAAATAAACATGCCATTTACAGCAACATCAAAATATATTAAACCCCGCTGCATAAATCCGACCAAAGATACGAAATGCCTATGCAATGAAAACACAAAACATTACTGCGAGAAGGCAAGGATGGAAATACATAGACAGACATGCTTTGGTCATGTTTTGGTAGACTTGCTGTGATTAAACTGTCATTTCTCAGTCAGATGTGGGGTGCACACCTGTAATCCCAGCACTCAGGATGCCCAGCAGGAAGATGGGGAGTTCCACACCAGCTTGGGCTACACAGTAAGATCCTATCTCAAAGGGGGAAAAAAGTCATTCTCCCCTAATCAATCTGTAGGTCAACAAAATTCCAATTGAAATCCCAGAAGGATTTTCGAAAACAGAAATTGGCAAACTCTAAAATTCACATGGAAATACAAAAGAGGTAGAACCAAAATAATTCTGAGAAAGAATAAAACTGGTAGGCTAGTACTGCCCAGCTTCAAAATTCATCATGAAGTTACAGTAAAACAGTGGCTTGCAAAAAGAACAAAACAGGCTAATGGAGCAGAATGAAAAACTCATAAGCAGATCCACACAGATAGAAGTCCTGATTTTTGACAACAGTGCAAAGGCAGTTCAACAAAGAAACGGATAGTCTTTACAAGCGGTGCTGGTACAACTCAATTATTCATATGCAAAAGGATTAAAAGCCCCTTAATTCCTATCATAGAAGTAGCACAAAACTTAACCTCAAAAGGCATTTATAGGAGAAAACCCTTGCCACCTTGGTGTACTGTTTTCTAGTCTTCATATCATAAAATATGAAGTTGATAAATTGGATTTCAAAATTTAAAACTACTCTTCCACAACCACTTCCAAGAGAATGGAAGGATAAGCTAGAGACTGTAGAAAATATTTGCAACATGTATGTTTGGAAAGGAACTGCATCCAGAATCTAGAAAGACTCTCAAAGTTAAATCAGAAGAAAGCAAACACCTCAATTTTTAAAATAAGCAAAAGATTGGCACACATGCTTCACTAAAGAAGATATGTGGAAACCAGGTGCCTGTGGCTCACGCCTGTAACCCTAGCTACTCAGGAGGCAGAGATCAGGAGGGTCCCAGTTTGAAGCCAGCCTGGGGAAATAGCTCTAGAGACTTGAAAAAATCCTTTACAAAAAATTGGGCTGATGGAATGGCTCAAGATGAAGGCCCTGAGCTCAAACCCCAGTACTGCCAAAAAAAAAAAAAGAAGATATATAGATAGTTATATGAAATAATAATTAATATGAAAACCTATTAGAGAAACACTGTTTTATTTTATTTTTGGCAGTACTGGTACTTGAAATCAGGGCCTTGTGCTTGCTAGTAAGTGCTCTGCCATGCCCTAAGCCTGAGACTGGTATTGCAATAATGCAGTGTCAGCATGCACACATCCAGTAAAGAAGCAAAAATTTAAAGAGCCTGAGTACATGAGCTGTGAGTGAGGAGGCGGTGGAAATGGACTTTGCAGTGGATCACTGATCGCAATGTCGAGTGGTACAAATGTTGGTAAAAATTTGGTAGTTTTTTTTTTTTTTAGATGACAGAAGCATCCATCCTAGCACGTCTATTCTTATAGATGAAAAACGAAAAAGTACATCCATGCAAAGACATGGACATGAATGTTCACAGTAGCTTTATTTGTAATATTCCCAAACTGGAAACAATGCTCAGATCCCCTGAAAGGTAAATAGATGATCACATTACTATATATCCCCTCAATGGAATATTCTATTCAGCAACAAAAAAGGAACAAATAGATCATCTAGACAACCACACAACTGAGTCTCCAAGTAACTGTGGTGAGCAGAGAAGCCAGGCTAAAAAAAGGGGACATAATAGGGGATGGAGGTGTAACTCAAGTGGTAGAGTACCTGCTAGCAAGTTGAAAGATCTGAGTTCAAATCCTAGTACCATCAAAAAAAATATTCAAGAGAGTACGTATCGCCAGGCATTGGTAGCTTACCTGTCTGTAATCCTAGGTACTTGAGAGGGAGAGATCAGGAGGACCATGGTTCAAGGCTAGTCTGGGCAAAAAAAGCAAGAGTCCATCTCAGAAATATCCAACATTTAAAAAAAGGGCTGGTGAGTGGCTCAAGTATGTCTGCCTAGCAGCATGAGGCCCTGAGTTTAACCACGAATACTGCCAGAAAAAAAAATTACATGCTGTATGACTCCATTTGTCTAAAACTCTCTACGTTTCCAAGGAATGGATAGAGACAGAAAGCACATCCATGGTTGGTAGAGAAGAAAGGTGTGGCAGGGAGGGCTGGCAGAGGGGAAGGAACACACTTTTGGGGGCAATGGATATGTTTCTTATCCTGACTGTGGTGATCATGTTATGGTTGTAGACCTAAATTAAATTGATTATTGTTATTAATTGAAGTGTTGGGATGGAACACAGAACCTCAAGTGTGCTAGGCAAATGCTCTACCACTGGGCCACACTCTCAAGCCTGTATACTTTAAACATGTGTAGTTCATTGTGTACCAAGTGGCCTCAATTAGGTTAAAAACGAAAACAAGAGAAAAAAAATCCCCAATTGTCCCCCAAATATGTGGGATTAGCCTACTGTCTTTTGCGGTACTTGGCCCTGAGGAGCTGATGCAGGCACAGCTGACAACGTTGGCCCAGCGATCCAAGGAAAGCTGTGGAGCTGAGCTAGGGCTCAGAGCAAAAGACTTCCTGGTCCTCCTGGGAAAGCAGGACCTGCCCCATTCTTAACCAGTCCCCACTAAGTCAGAGCCCTGGGGATACAAGATGGGGAGAAAGTGGGGTCTGAGGCTAGCTGGGGCCCAGCCTCGTCTTGCTAGTCAGAAGGAGACCCAATGGTTCTGGGATGGGATGGAGGAAAGAGTGAGGTCAGAGAAGTGAGCTGAGCCCAGAAGGAAAGGAGAATACTGTCTCATCTCTTCCCAAGGGGTTCAGCTCCTGACCTGTGGCCAAGGAGAAGGAAGAGCGAGTGTCAGACCCCAGGTTTCTATCTTCACTCAGCACGGTGGTTTCCACTTAACACCTAGGCCTTTCATTTCCAACTCTGTTGGAAGGGAATATGCACAGCTGCTTGCTGGACTTTGTGAGGCCACTGCTGACGCCCTAGGGAGCCACTCCATCCAGTTCCGGGCCCCGGAGGGGTTCATCCAGTATTCCTCCCACTGCTTTGCATTTCAAGAGAGAAAGTTTGGGGGAGGGGAAGGGAAATGTGAACTTGCGTTTAGAGGGAGAGACACCTCCCAAAGTCATCAATGGCCCCCACCTTTTTCAAGGTTCACTTACACTCCAAACTCCCTGAGATCTTCCTTCTCTGCTAAGCTGATCAGACTCAGGTGTCTTCTCAAAGCACAAAAGCTCACAGGAACTCATAACCTGGTTAGAGTGGAGGAGTACCCTAAAACTAAGCGTGTCCCACCCTCCAGGGTGACATTGCACTGTATTCCTACCTCACTGAAAATCACAATTGTGCACACAGAGTTCCTGTCAGAGAGCAGGACGGGGATGGGATGTGGGACTGGGTGTGGAGCCAGGGGTAACAGCCACACCTCTGTGGCCACACACCTTTGCATCTTTCCGTTTTGTGCTATTTTCTCTTTTGTTCTTGTCTTTAAAAAAAAGACAAGAAACAAGAATTATTCTTATAATAGTCTTAAAGGTTAAAATATTATGACAGCTCCCTGATTGGGCTGTGGGGAGAACTAAATGAGACGAGGCTCCAGGGAACATCACTGAGGAGTTCCTGTCTTTCTGACTGTGCAAGGAAAAGGACAGCCCTCCTCCTACCAGACTCTTTTTCCTCAGTTGTCCACAGGGAGCTGTTTGGTCCCCTCAGCTTGTCACTCATAATTGCTAGCTCCTGCCACTCTTCGTGCGCTAGAATCTCACCCAGTCCTCCAGGGAGACCCTGTGTGCATCCTGATGGCACACTCAAGTCTCAGATTTTCATCATTAAAGACTTTAGGGAGCAATTCTTTTTTGGGGGGCAATTCTGGGGTTTGAACTCAGGGCTTTCTGCTTGCTAAGCAGCTGCTCAACCACTACAGCCACACTCCCAGCCCTAGGTGTGTGATTCTTATTAGAATATGCAAGATGTCTGGACTGGCCAAGCCCCTGCCCCAGGCTCTTTTCCCCATCAATGGCTGGTAGCCTGCCCCACCACCCAGCCAGCCCTGAGCTCCGCAGCTGCCCATACACCTCCCCACTGCAGCCCATCCCAGTCTTGTCTCCAGGTTCTGTTTTCCAACTTTGCTTTCTTGGTAGCACAGAAGAGTCCTGGGACAATCACGGGACAGGAATCCAACCTTAGCATGGCAATGGAGGAAATCAAAGTGCCCTCATTTTTCTGGTTTGGTCATTTATAATAATGGACAATACAAAATACCTATTATGTAAAGACTCAGTAAAATAAAGCTGGAGTGTATTGCTTTTGCCCACCATGCACAAAATCCTGGATTCAATCACCAGCATCACAAAAAGAAAAACAACGAAAAAAGATTCAGTAAAATAAAATGGCACCTCAGACACTTGAGATCCCAGTCAACTGGAGAATAGCCAGCAACCAGACACCCAGGGGCCCTGAAGATCCCTGCTCACAATGGTGTAGGACGGAGGCTCTCCCTATGCTCAAGTGGCTCAGAATATAACCAGCTTCTAGAATATTCTCAGTTTTGGAGCCAGTGAGTTTTGCAAACACCCCGTGGCCTGAGTCTGGGAAGGTGCTGGCTAATATGGAAAGTGAATGCCAGCAAACCCCTAGGGGGCAAAGGGCTGCTCCAGGCTGTTCCTTTGAGAAAAGAAAAGCTTATCACACTGTCTAGAGCACCAGACAATCCGAACGCTCCCCACCCCCACACCTGTTTGTGCAAGTTTGGACCGGTTAGGGGAAGGTAGGATTGAGAAAGTGGAGTGGGGGTTGTGGGGATGTTAGGATAGGAGTTCTGCCCAGCCCCTTTTCATGCAGGGAGGCTTAGGACCTGCAGGGGCCACTTTAAGACCAACCTACGCTGCCTGGTTGCCACACTTACCCTTTTAGTCAACAGAGGGGGCTTTGATGAGTGAACGTGTAGTTTGGCTGCCAGGTGGCCCCGGGAATGAGATATGTCAAGACCCCACATCCGCAATTTCAACTTGTCAGGATGGATGTGAGCAATGACTTGACTTGTCAGTGTTGGGGGTTCACTGTGGACCCTTGCCACCACGCATTGTGCCTGTGTCATGACCAACTGTGGACTCATGCCGTTGTGCCTCCTATATCTGTGTCACAGTGCTTTGTGTCCGTGTTGGAGAGACTCCATGGTGCATCCTGTGTCGCGGCCTCATGGCTAACCGGGGATCTGTGCCACAGTGCATTGTGCTTGTGTCTCAGCCAACTGTGGACCCGTGCCGCAGTGCATCCTGTATCTGTGCCACGTCCAACATGCCTGTGTCGCGGCGAGTCCATGGTGCATCCTGTGACCTGTACCATGGTGCAGTCTGTACCTGTGCCACGGTGCATTGTGCCTTTGTCGTGGCACATTGTGCACCTGTGCCAAGGAGCATTGTGCCTGTACCGCGGCACATCAAGGGCCGGTGTCATGGTGCAACCTGTGCCTATACCCATGTTCAACGTGCCTTTGCCATGGTGCATCATGCATCTATAGAGACGAGCATTGTGTACCTGTGTGACAGTGCATGGTGGACCTGTGCCGCAGTGCTTTGTGCCTGTGATACAGGGCATTGTGTACCTGTGCCATGGTGTCTGTGCCTGTGCTACACTGTGCCTATGCTACAGAGCAAAATGTACCTGTGCCGCGGTGCATTGTGCCTTTGCCGTGGCACATTGTGCACCTGTGCCAAGGAGCATTGTGCCTGTACCGCGGCACATCAAGGGTCGGTGTCATGGTGCAACCTGTGCCTATACCCATGTTCAACGTGCCTTTGCCATGGTGCATCATGCATCTATAGAGACGAGCATTGTGTACCTGTGTGACAGTGCACGGTGGACCTGTGCCGCGGTGCTCTGTGCCTGTGATACAGGGCATTGTGTACCCATGCCGCGGTGCATTGTAGATCCATGCCGCGGTGCACTGTGTCTGTGCCATTGTGTGCCTGTGCCGGGGTGCATTGTGTATCTGTACTATGGATCTGTGCCGCAGTGTAACGTGGACTCACGCCCCGGCTCACTGGCAAACGTGCTCACATTATGGTCTGAAGCGGTTGGCTCACTACCATTCACCGAGTCACAATCTCTTGGCTCCCTTTTACCGGCTGCACTTTGGTGTCCACTCATGATTTGTGGCCCGCTGGAAGCCCTGGACCTTAAGCTGCCATCTACCATGATTCGCTTTGCCAAAGTTTGCTTCAGAGGGGTCCCAAGTCCTTCTCATCGACATCCTCATCTCTACTTTGTGCTTCACACTTGTGCTCAATGCTAGGAAAGGGACTGAATAGCTGCAGGCATTCAGCCTGAATTTGGACTTCAAAGCTTCCCGGTAGAATGAGAACAGACTCACCTGAAGGCTTAAGAGGACGCACTCTCTTTTTGTAGTCGCGAGGACTGGAGAGTTGAACTTTGGCATCCTAGATGAAATTTGGCACTTACAGGGTGTCCCCAAGATCCCCAACAGCACCGAGTCCTGGAATGAGTGGTTAGCTGACTAGGAAATGAAGAAAACTTTTATTCCCCAACCCCTAAATAGGGGTTGCAAAGTTTGTAAGGCAATTTCCTCCAGGCCATGGTTTGCATGCGGCCTTTGGTTCATGGCACCATAGTTCTGTACATATACCAAAGTTCTCTAGGTTTTGGTTGCCCTGATCTACCCCCGGCAGACTGTAGATTGCCCACAGTTCATTTGCCACTGTAATCCTGAGAGTGGCAGGCAGGTGTTCCCAGGTCTAAGGAATCATTTCTGCCGCAATGATTTTCCTCACTTGCACAAAATACCCAAGGTGAACTGTGTATTTCCCACCAGGGATGAAGGAACAAAAATAACAGCAATAACTACCCCTCCCCAGGATGCCCTTGGTAAATTTCACCCTTTGAACTGTTCCTTACAGCCTGCTCAAATTGCCTTGTTTCTTTAAGAAAAGGAAGACTAAAAAGCTAACCGGATTCCTGAGGAGGTTTCTTAAACTCTAATTGTTCTGCAAATAGCTCTCTTTGCCGAAGGCCTGAGCCTTGGGACCAGCAAAGTCCCACCCCCAGGGCCCTGTCAGCTGCTAGCTTGAGCTACACCCCTCCCCCCTTCTCAGTTTTTTGGTTTAAGGAATTGAGTTTTGGGGTGTTTAGGAGACTTTGAACCTGCAGATTCACCCCAAGAACCTAGCTACTCTTGGACAATGAGTGCAGTATTACTGCTGAGCTGGGGTTCACCAGTTGCCCGTGGTACAATTGTCCATGATTTGCCAGTGCTATGGCATCCTCAATTTGCCAATTATCTTTGGTGCACAGATGTGATTTTATTTGCCATGGTCATCTGCCCTGACCTCCTTGACTTCCTGCCCCATGTTCCTGGAGGCAGTTTTTAGATTGCAGCCCACTGTATTTTACCATGACTCACCAGGGTTTGCAACAACTTGGGTCTTTGAGATTTTCAGATCTGCGGGTTTTGCTTGCAGGGTACCTGTATGAAATATTGCCAGTGTCAGTCTTTGGACAACTTGTGCACCCTCTTGAGTATTTGCTGAAATTCTGTAGTAGATACAGCTTCATCATAACTCAGATAAACTCTCCCAGGGCCCTCAAAGACACCCAGTTCTTGTGCTGCTGAGAGTTATTTGTAACCCTGAGTTATTTGGATGGTTTTATGGAACTATCTGGCTTGCCTGGTGAGCGAGAAATGCTAGTCGGTGTCCTATAAAATGGAAGAACAGAAGACCCATGTCCTAATATTGTTATATTGGATAAATGAAATAAATGTCATGACACTGTTCCTGGAAGTATCGTGACTTGTCTGAGCATTTTGGTACCAGAAAATCCTAGATCCACACTGACTCTTTGTCAAGTTTGGGGTGGGGTGTAGATAAATCAGAATGACTTTGCCTGGGTTGCTTCTAATTGCTGTGTCCCCTCAGAGGTCCTCCTGTGGGGGTGAAGCAGGATGCCAAGAGCAGCCATCAGACTCCTACCCAAGGAGGACTCCATAAATGTCATCCTGACAGATGTCCCCTATAGCCTGCTCAGGATTGCTGGGGTTTTTTGTTTGCTTGTTTTTGTTTTGTTATTGTTTAAGAAGGGAAATACTAGAATCGAAAAGACCAATTTGCTTCTGACTTCCAGGAATGGGATGCCCCCTCCCTCACCTGGCTCAGCTTTTTCTTGCAAATGGTTCACACAGGCACCTGGCAGCTGGCATGATCTGCTCTGAAAATAAGATCTTCTGGTTTAGGTCTGGAGTCTGAATGATTAAATTTTGGGGTACCTTGGAGGATTGGTGCCATAGCTACACCCCCATACTGCAAGGTACCCTTTGGTCCCAGTGGGCTTGTTGGGTAGCTTGAGCCCAGAGGCAATGTCACACCCCAGGTCAAATTAGGAATTGCCGGGTATATGGGGCTGTATGAAGTAACTTCTTTGTTAGGCCAGGGCTTGCCAGTTGCTTGTGGTCTACCGATTACCCATGGTTTGACAGTTGTTGGTGGTTTGCTATACCAAAATTCCACGGTCCTGTAATTGGCCACAGCGGATCTGCCCACTTGGTTTCCCAGCCCTCCTTTGCCTGGATGCAGTTCTCTGCAACACAGCCCAAAGTGATTCACTGCAGTTTGCCATGGTTTGTGATTTCAAGGGCCTGTGATTTGTAGACAACAGGTTATCTATGGTCCTCAGGCAACTCAGAGCATGTGTTTATCTAGTGGAAGGCTGACGCAAAACTGCTGTTCACCCTGTCCTTCACCTCCCCCAACCTGGAAATCTACATTTCAAGAGAAATTGAATCTCATGACTAGTCAACCCTCCCCCAAGGTTCTCGGTTCCCAGTGAAGGAGCCGAAGCCTAAGCCCAGGAAATCCCTGCTGGCGGCCAGTGGGCCAGTGGTGGGGGATGGTGCAGTCCCAATTGGAGGGCTGCAGCCTTGCTTCTCCTCCTAACCAAACCTCAGCTCTCGGCTGCTCAAATGGAGGATGTGAACTGCTTGAATATGAGCCAAGCTGGGCATCACCCTTCTGTAGGCACACCACCTTCATCTCAACACATGCCATCATGCATGCGTGTGGACACACATATACATACTTTTGTCTGGGGCAGTCCTGTCCTCAGGAGATGGGTCTTGCCCCATCACTGGGAGGAACCCTGGACTCCACTTTGTGCATGAAGACCAGCAAGGCTGGGAGGGGACAGGAGGGCTGGGTGGAACCAAGCTCTCAGACAGGATCCTGGCTCTGTGGCCCTTGAGATGCCTGCCTTGCTGCGACCCGGCGTGTCTCTTTTAGGGGAGGTCATAGCTTAGAGAAGTCCCCTCTGCCTTTACTTGTGCCACCCATCCCCAATTCATTATTGCCTAGCTTGTCACAAAAAACAAAACAAAACAAAACAAAACAAAGCCAAGAGTGAATCCTATCCTATGCTAGAACCAAGGAAAGGGAGTGTCTGAATGGTTAGTCCAGAGTTACACTGTTTTCCTTTGATCTTTATCCTCTCTGACTTTTGCCTAGAGAGATTCTGCAGAACCGCAGCTCAACTCCCCACTTCAACCCCTATGCAATTCCCCAGGCCCAAGAGCAAGGCCTGGCTGAACACAGGCCAACACTTATCTTAGGGTCACAGAGAGCTGGGGAACGTGGTCAAGTCTCTGGATCTCAGTACAAGGATTTGCAGGAGTGGGGAATGGAACTTTTACTGAGCAGGATTTCGGGGTAAAAACAAAAATCACAACCATCCATCACCTCTCCAAAATCATAATAAATTGTAAGAGGAGTCCTGGATGGTGCTCTGGGATCCCTGAAGAGTCTGCTTTGGTCTAGATGTGGTCTCAGCCCCTTCCAGACCCCAGGAGGACACGTGGAACTCCCCTCCAAGCCTAAGCAGGGCAGTGTGGGAAGGGAATTCAACTGATCCCCTGGGGAAAAGTAGCCTTTGGTCCAGAGGGGGCTGCTGCCTGCAGAGGCTGTCCTGCTCTTTTAATTTAAGATGGGGAAGATTCTCCTGATAGAGTTCTCAGTTCCCCCCTCCACCCCACTGTCTGGTCTTGCAATTTTGCTTATGGCTGTCTGTAGTAGGGGGAGGAGAGAGGCCGAAGGCCTTCTCTTGCCCTCTCTGTGCACAGAACTGAGGACTGGGGAATGGGCCTTTGAGTTTCTGAGGGGACCTGGCGCCTAAGAGTCCACCCCAAGAAAACTAGAAGCCAGCTGGGCGCCAGTGGTTCACGCTTGTAATCCTGGCTACTTCAGGAGGCAGAGATCAGAAGGATCTTGAAGTCCGCCAGACCATATCTCAAAAAAGAAGCCGCTAGGCGCCAGTGGCTCATGCTTATAATCCTAGCTGTTTGGGAGACAGATCTGGGAGGACTGCGATTCAAAGCCAACTCGGACAAATAGTTCATGAGAACCCGCTCCAAAAAAATAATCAGAGCAAAATGGACTTGGAGGTGTGATGCAAGCACAAAGCCCTGAGTTCAAACTCCAGCCCCTACCAACAAAAGAATGCCGGAAGCCACTTGAGTACTTCATACTGGCCAGGCTACGCTTGTTCTCTGACAAATGGAAAAGGGTTTTGGGATGTGAAAGTGTGTAACTGAGGCATTCAAAGTCACTGGCTTTAAGAAAGGGGTTGTTTGAGTACTTTAGGTTCCATTAGTGACTTTCAAAGGACTTGTGGGTCTGTGAGAGGTCCCATGGCCTCTGCTCCGTGGCTTGCCAGCTTGCCACACTGTGGTGCAGCGAACATACATGACCTCGCAGTCCTGTAGAACTAAGGCTGATAGTGCTGAGGGCAACAGGGTTCAGGAATCTTTCTATCTGGGGAAACCAAGAGACCAGCCCAATTGCCCTGTGGAGAGTCAACCAGAATCGTAATTTCTGTGTCCTAAACCTACATAAATCAGAGAACGGCCTGGGCCAGCCTAGCGAACTCCTTTCTGGGGCCAAGGATCAGAAGAATTTACTGACCTTATCCCATCAGTGACTCTCTCCTTGCCTCCAGGTGTCTCTGGGGTTTCGTGACTCGTATGGCCAACTCATTTCAGTGTGCTGAACTTTGTAGGCCTGGCCTGCCCATGCTGTGGGCAAAGGAGATGGGACAGTTGTGATTCCAATTCCACAGGAAGAAGCTCTTCTCACTAGCTGTATCCGTGCCTCAGTTTCCTCATCTGAAAAGTAGGCATGATAAATGCATGTCATGAGTGAAGATGCAATGAGCTGTTACTAGATACAAAAGCTCTTTGGCCCCTGCCTAGTGCATTGACAGTGCACACTAAGTGTAGTTTTCGGTTTGGGTTGTTCTATACCTGTGCCCTGGGTGATCATTTCTAGAGAGGAAATGGCTGGGCATTTCAATTTTTTTTTTTTTTTTGCAGTACTGGGGTTTGAACTCAGGGCCTATACCTTGAACTACTCCACCAGGGCTTTTTGGTGATGGGTTTTTTTTTGAGATAGGGTCTCATGAACTATTTGCTTGGGTTGGCTTCGAACCACGATTCTCCTGATCTCTGCCTCTAAGTAGCTAAAATTACAGGCATGAGCCACCAGTGCCTGGCAAAGTGTAGCCTAGGTTGACCTTAAACTCATGATTCTCCTGCCTCATCCTCTTCACCTACTGGCAGGTGCCATCAGGACCCGCTAAATGTTTGCTCTATCCTGCCAGGATGCCCCCAGCTAGATGTTGTACCCATTTAGACAGCAGACATAGTACAAAGTCGATGGGAAAGGCTTTGAGAAATGGAATGGCATTTTAATGGTGTGTCTGTAATGGTTTAGTAGAAACATGCAGATCTTAACAAAACAAAACAAACAAAGGCATGCAGGGACATTCTGACATGCTCCAGATCCAGCTGGTCTCTTTTTACTTTCTGCCCATGCCCTACAGAGTGATGCTGGCTGTGGGACCCAGTACCCCTGCCTATAGATTGGAGCGAGAGGTGCTGGACAGTCACAAAGCTAAACTTGGCCAATACTGGACCCAAAGCAAAGACTAGAAATTTGAATCTTGGTGCAGAGTAGGAGCTCAGGGCGTTTTCATTTTATTTAAAAGGAACTTGAGTTCGTGTGCGAAAATCTTTATCTAAGGGAACACAGCTCTGCTTTTGTGGTCTGCTCAGCATAGACTTGCACTTGGGGGTTTTCTGAATAGCTTATTCTTAGATCTCTGGTTTAGAGGCCTGGCCCAGCCTGCTAGGAATGTGGCCTGGGCGGGGGGGTGAGGTCATCTTGCCTTGACTTAAGGGCCTCCAGAGAAGATGCTGAAGACATTCCAATCTTGTTTCTGCCTTCCGTTTTGCCTTACATTGGGATGTAAGCCATTGGCACAGATCAACTTTGACATATGGAAACGTGGCATGATATCTGCCAGCACCCATACTCCTTTCCCAGAGACTGGAGCTGCAGAGCCAAGGGAGGGGGCTACCTGGGCATTGCTTCCTGCCTTCTGGGCAGATATCAGACCCTCACACATTTCTTGGCATAAAGGGCACAAACAGTTTTCTTTCATGGACCCCCAAATTTAGCTTTTAATCCATAGAATATCCAAGGACCTGGGCTGAGGCCCCAGGCAAGCCAGGAGTGATAGGGGCTGACTCTCACCCCTTAGGCTTCTCCAGTGAGGTGGATGGGGAAGCTCCTGTTCCTTAGTGTTCAAAGAGTCTTCCTTTGGGGTGTTACCTACTAGTTTGGAACCCTCATTTCTCCTGATCCATTTCCTGGGGAATGGGACGGGGACAGGGGCACATGGCCACTGAGATCCAGAGCACCACTTCCATTTCCTGCTCTGTGCATTGGGAAGTATGTTTATAACTTTTGTGCTCCAGTGAGCTCAAGTCTGTACAGTGAACCAATAAAATAATGACATGCTTGTATCCCTAGACTGCTGGATTGGGATGGGGGGACAGAGTTCAAGCCTTCCTCCTTACCTCCTGTTGGTCCAGGCAATGTTCCCCACAGGACTGTTCAGCAAAGTTACAGCCTTCAGACAAGGCCCTGGGATGGGCAGAGAAAAGCATTTGGCTACAAGGTGGACATGGTCTCAGCATCCCCTTTTTGTGGTGCTGGGGATGGAACCCAGGGCCTCACCTATGCTAAGCAAATGCTCTACTACTGAGCTAACCCCCCAGCCCTCCATCTTCCCCTTGGGACAGTGATGTTTATAGGACTCCAAGAAAGCCATCTGAGTGGTCTATCCAGCCAGTGCTTCATCGCCTTGGTCCTTTTGTCCCCGCCATCATCTTCCGCTCCCCACCACCTGCCCCATCCTCTCCCACCTGGCTTCCTTCCCAGTCTTGTAGAAGGGGACAGCTTTAGAAGGCCCCTCACCACTTCCTGATCACCCCAGTGGGGCTCCTTCACCCAGGTCCACTTAGGAGTCTCCGAATGCACGCCTTGTGAAAACAGCCAAAAGTTGGGTGTGGGTCTGCACCAGCTAGGTGGGGCATGTGTGAGGCCCTGTCGGAACCCCCAGAGGAAGGGGCCAGGTTACACACTGCAGCCTTTCAGGGACAGCTCTGGCCGGGCAGCGGGACAGTTTTGCTTGGAACTCTGGGGCAGCCACGTGGCCATACGTTCAACACTCTCAGATGCTGTACCTGGAGCCAGCCAGAAAGTGACTTACAGCTGAAAACAGGATTTGAATGGCTGCTGCTCTGGAGAGGCCCCTCAGTATAAACATAGAGTTTCTGGGAAGCATACAGAAGGCCAGACTGTCGGGAAAGGACATGGCCCAGACTCCCCATGCTCCCACCCAGGCTGGGGCGCCAGCTTTTCATGGGCATCCCAGCCCCCACTGGGCTCTCCTTCTGGCTAAATGACAGTTCCTCTCTTGTTGATTCATCCTGCCAGGGAGGGAGGAGCACCCACACCAGGGGCTGGACTGAACCAGTGGCCCACCTGACATCAGAGCCTGCACACAGTAGGGGTATAGTGTAGCTCTGAGCATTTGAGGTTACTTCCCACTACTTCTCATCTTATTCCTAGCACCTAAAACAGTGCCAGCCCCCAGAACTCAGTGCTTCTTGACTGAGCGAATGGATGCAGGAAGATGGCTACCTGGATTTGGCTTTTGAAGTCCACAAAACTCTGTCTGGTTCACTAAGCAAAAGGTCAGCTGCTGTATTTTGGAGGCCACCAGTCCTGAGAGGGCCCAGACTGGCTCCCCATCCTATGTGTCTCTACCTCCCCAGTCAGCAACGTTGATCTTTAGAGTCCCTTTTCAGATGGGTAATGTAGGAGGTTTAAAAGAAGTCTGTCTTCTGTGTTCAGAGCAAACCTGTGGTATGACTATTAATTTTCATATTTTTGCAGAGGGTAAGAAAAGGCAAGCCCCTTATCAAAGGGCTGGATGTTGGAGACCACTCTCATCTCCTGCTTACCCAAAGCTCCTTGCCCCTTCACAGTTCAGAAAGGCAAAGGCTTCCGTAGGCTGGGAGCTAGTGGGAGCAAGGCAGGCCTTTGGAAGGCAGCATCTGTTTACTTTTATCATCAAGTGTGCAAGGGCAGCTCCGTTTACCTAAAGGCCAGCACCTTTAAGCTCATCCTTTCTGCAAACACTGAAAGGGTATGTTGAACATTCGCTCCCAAGGCTCAGAGGGTGCAGCGTTTGCACAGCATAAGCTTGGACAACTTGGTAGATGGGAGCAAAGCTCAGAGACCCGTGGTGACCTGTTGCACTC
This sequence comes from Castor canadensis, assembly GCF_047511655.1. Lineage (NCBI taxonomy): Eukaryota > Metazoa > Chordata > Mammalia > Rodentia > Castoridae > Castor > Castor canadensis. The sequence continues at coordinate 9,507,900 of NC_133388.1, read as the reverse complement.
TGGAATGACCCTTGGTCACGCCTAGCAACTCAGGGGGACCCTAAAGGGGAGAAAGTGAAGCTTAGTGTATGCTGCAAGATGGTTCTAAAATGTGCGTGCATCAAGGGTCAGTATGGAGGGAGAGTGGGCTAGTCTCACAAATTTTGCCACTGCCTGCACTTTGGGATTCCCAGGCAGAGCTGATGGTGGAGGACCAAGAGGCTCACAGCCCTTGGCTGCTAGGCCCAGAGTTATTGCTCCAAGGAGGAGGCTTTGGTAAAGATTCCAGCTGAACATTTTTGGGGACAGGGTGGCACCAGATCGGCCCTTCTTGGGAATAGCTTGGGTTGGCTGCATGAGGAAGAAGGGCGCCACTTGGTAATGAGGGTGCACTGAGTACTCATGCACTACTGCAAGGCCTCATGTGCATTGCCTCATCTAACCTGAACAGTTCTGGAGGGCAGGTATATGATTATTCCTTTTACAGATGAGGAAGTGGAGGGGCAGAGACTGAGAGGGACTCACCCAAAGTCAAGTTGCTGGAAAGTGGTGGCATCAGAATTTAAAAAGGCCACCAGACTTCAGAGCCCATGTATTCACCTGCCTTGTCTCACCGCTTCCTCCCCAGATGTTAGGGGCCAGGTTGTGGGGTCTTCCTGCCCTCTCAGGTACCTGAGAACAGTAGGAAAGAGGGAGAGGACACAAGTAAGTGTTCTGAGAATGGTTTTTCTTTTGTTTTGCTTTGGTTTTAGTTCTGTTTTTAATGTGTGGTGCTGTGGATGGAAGCCAGGGCCGGGCACATGGTAGGTAAGTGCTGTGCTCTACCACTGCAGTGAAGTTTTGCAGGGCATACTGGAGAACAATAGAGGCTTCCTACCTACTGGAAAAGGGAAAGGATCTGGCAGGGATGGTACAGACTGAGCTGTTATGCTGGATTAACACTGAGACATTATCAAGTACCCCAGCGTGGTGGTACATGCCTATATTCTCTCTCTCTCTTTTTTTTGAGATGGGGTCTTTCTATTTAGCGCAGGCTGCCCTTGAACTTATGATCCTCTTGCCTCAGCCTCCAAAGTGTTGGCATTACAGGTGGGCATCACCATTCCCAACTACTCAGGAGGCTGAGGATCATCTGAGCCAAGGAGTTTGAGGACAGCCTGAGCAACACACGGAGACCTCATCTCAAAAAAAAAAAAAAAAAAGAATATATACAATAAATTTATGTTTCTTATAAAATAAATGCTAACAGCATTGGAAAAAAGGTTTCTTCTTTACCCACACTCCATGGCCTCTAGCTGGGACACGCATGAGAGCAGCACCTTGAATAGCTGTCACGAGAATGCATTTTTTTCCCTCCATTTAATCCTCTCAACTGAGGGAAGGCATTTTCACTCCAGCTGGCAGATGGTGAAAGCGAGGTGCAGAGAGGTTCAATAACTAACCCAAGGCCACACTTGTGGCCTGATCTCAGGGTCTTAGGGCCCAAACCCTCAACTGCCAGGCAAGACTGCTAGTTCATTTGTGCCCTGGGGGAGATCAGTGCCCAGAAATTGCCACATTGTGGTTCCATAGTTTTTGAATCAGGTGTTACCAACAGCACCAGCATGGGCCACTGCGCAGTGGCACCTGCCCTGTGGCACCCTAGGCTGCCCTCCATTCTTCTCGCTTCCTTTTAGCCCTCTATGTGCTCAGAGTTTTTAATCACAATCTCCTGGACTCTCTACCAGAGAGCTGGGCTTCTGTTTAGACTGAGCTGCAGTGTCACCAGACCCAGCTCAGAGAGGCTGCCTGTGGGCTCTGGAATGATCCAGACCTGAATGTTTAAATTGAGAGTGTGCCGCACACTGGCCCCCTTCCTGTTGACAGTAAGATACTTCCAGGCCTCGCAGAAATCTAGTGTCTTCTCCTGGAGTCTCTTGGGTGGGGTGGCAGTTTTTCAACTGTCAGCAATCTTTTAGTTTAAAAAAAAAAAAAAAAAGCAAACTTTCCAGTCTTGTCTACCTGGAATACATTTTCTCTTCTGGGCCCTCCCCGGGCCTTTGCTGCTCTCTGTCAACACAGTGAAAGCCACCCCCTCCCTAGCTGCAGGCGGTTGAATGAAGCAGTTCTTTGCTCTACCGAAGGAAATATTTCCATGGAGTTGGGCCAAGAAAACCCCTAGCTTGAATCCGGGGCTGGCCCATGCCCAAAGCCAGGGGGGACGGGTAGGGGTGGAGCTGGCGACGTGGCCACTTCTTCCTAGTGTCAAGATGTGACTTTTAAAATCCTATCCAGGGCTATAGCTTGCCTTGTCCGCTAGTGAGTAGAATTTCTCTAGATCCCTCCTGCAGGAAGGGACTCTTCAAGACTGCCTTTTCCTGTTTTTATCTGTTAAGAATTGGTTTGTGTCTGTGGCAGGTTCAAGAGAGCCCTTCCAGAAGTAGGGAACAGCTGTGTTCCCCCCTGCCCCCACTGCCCATGGATGAAGGACTCCTCTGCTCAGGAAATGCCTTCTGATATGCAGGCAGGAGATATATCTCATCACGAGTCTTTAGATTTTTATTTACTTGTTAGGAAAAGATTTTCTATTTGAGGCCCTTATAGAAGGAGCTAAAATGGTCCGTCTTCTTGGACTGCTGCATTTAAAGACAAAGAGATTATAAAAGTAATACATGCCAGGAAAGACAGTTATTAAAGAAGAAAAAGAAAAGAAAAATTGCCCCAAAGTCATTCACCCAGAACAACTAACAGGACCATTGTGGAAGTGCTGCCTTCCAGTTCTTGGTTACTGGAAGTTACGAAGTTTTCCTGAAGAGCAAAGCCACTCACTCCCCCAGGCCATGGAGCCAGCAGTCTGAGGGAAGTGAACTTTACTCTTGGCCTTCTGCAGAAGGCTCTAGACTTACTTTTCTTTTGGTGTCTACAATTTCATAAACCCTGTGTGAACATAGAGGATGCACCTAGAATCCTGGTTTCAGGGGAGCAGAGCTTTCCTGACATTAGGCGCTGGCGTGGGTGTACTTTCTAGAAGAGTCAATTCTAGGACCCCAGAAGATGGGACTGTTGTTTGAAAGATCATTTTTTCTAAATTTTTCATTACCTGGTGCACCTTATGGGAAGCACAGGAACTGTAGCTGGCAATACCATGCTCCCTCATACAAATACAAACCAACCAACCCACCCAGTGTCATGGGAAGAACCTCCAGGTACTCTGCAGGCCAATGACTTTGGCTGAGGTCTGTGGTAGGATGGGAGGGGCTCAGGGACATGTAACCTTGAGAGGTCTGAATTGGTAACCGTATGCCTGGTAGCTCAAGAGCACCCCAAGAGATTTGTGGGGGACACTAACACTTGGGGGACCTAGAAGACTGGGAAGGCTGCTCAGAGAGGCAGGCACTTGGGTATGCTGTTTTGGAATAGCCCTCAGTATGGTTTTTGAGAAGAGAGCACATTTGCCCGGGCCTGGGAGATGAAAAAGAGGACCTTGTGTTCATTTCCGGCTGAATCTTAGGACGTTTGTACATTTGCCCACAAGTATGTACATGCGGATAGGAGACTGCTCACGTGGTTTTTGAGGGTTCCCAAGTATGAATTAAAAAAATAAGAAAAATGTGTGCTTTGAATTAGATCTATGTGAAAGGAGGAGGAGGAGGAGGAGGAACAGCAAGCTGAGTGGATCCGGAGGCTGGGAGGGTGGACATGGGCCCTCCTCCTCCAGGCCTGCAGGAGAGCCTGGTTTCAGCATGCACACAGAAAAGTGCTCCATTTCTCAAACCTGGATTTCCTTGTCTGTTTCTCCCGTAGATACAAATCAGAGCCCTCAAACGTCCTTTCTGAGCAGGGAAAACATGGTGAGCATTGCCCAGATGGAGAAAAAAACTCAATTCCAAATATTACCATAGGTTTGGCTTCTTCAAGAACTTCTTCCATTGCTGTGGACCAATAAATATTTAAAAAGTTGGGTTCTCAACTCCAGAAAAGCCAACAAAAACATTTAAACATATGGATTTTTTTAAAATTGTGGTTAAACCATGCTCAGTGGAGATTACTTTAGAGTAATCTTTTCTTTCTCCCTTTCTCCCTTTGCCATTTTTCCTCCTATCTTTTTCTTTTAGGAAGCCAGAAGGATAAACATGTTACCATGGAGTTCTGTTTAAAATAAAATAGAATGGAAAGAAAAGCAGCATGATGAAGTAACCACATGGACTGCAGGATACACCTGATACTAATTACTGTCATGCAGAATGTTCTGGAAGACATTTGACTCGCCTGATGTATACATTCAAATCAAGCAAAGCAGGACTGGAAGGCTCCTTGGGGACTCTCCTGTCCAACTCTTTCCTTTTTCCAGATGAGGAAATAGGGGCCCAGAGAGGGGAAGGGCCTGGACCTCGGCCTCCCAGCCAGGAGGGAGCAAAGCTGAGGTTGAAACTGCGGTGATTTCGTCAGAAACACATAATTTCCAGGGTCTTTTACCTTGGCCTGTCAGTAAGGCCTTGAAGCAGAGGGGTGGAGTTTGCCATTAGACTCTGAGAAACAGGCCTAGGGGCCAGGGGGGGCTCAGGAGAAAAGCAGGAGTTGGCTTTGCTGTGGGAGGCCCACCTTTCCTTATGGGTGCTGGGCCTTGAGGAGAGAGATTGTTGGGTGTCTGAAGGGTTCTCCTTTTAAGGCCCTGCAGGGGTTGGCCACGGAGGCCTGGGGTTCCCACTACAGCATCAACTCATGTCGTTTTGGAGTTGCAGGACCGAGGCTGCTTTTAAGAAAGCCTCCAGGAACACTGAGTGCGTGACTGCTGATGCTCTCTGGTGGCCACCTTGAGTTCCCACGCGCAGAGTGTGAATGTGAGCCCCCTGTGACAATGCGCACCCCTTGCCTCTGCCCCCAGAGGCTAGCAACCAGGTCTGCCAGAGTCTGATTGGCTATGGGGTCTTGACGACAGGGGCTCCTCGCTGTTGATTGGCCCCGGCCAGCTCCGGCTGTATCCTAGCTATTAACACCGTGGTTAATAACGCTCTCCTTTTGATTGGGGTGCTTGGAGCCATGATTTTTTGAAGCGTTCTTGATGTCTGTGCCTGGTGGGGGCCTTTCTGTCTCGCAAATGTTGATTCCCGGGCTCTCGTTTTGGGGGGGGTTCTAAAGTGCCCCCCAGGCTGTAAATGAGGTTTTTTTTTTCCCCACGTTATCTGACACGCTCAGATAGCTCCCTGAGATCACCCCCTCCCACCACCCCAATCACAGATCTTCATCTTCCCACTAGTGCAGTTAGTTACTTGGTACCGAGCGCTGGTCCAAGGCTCCACTGAGTCTCTGAGACCTGGTGGTCAATGTTCACGTCTCTTCACAGTAGCCTTGGGCTTACAAGTGGCCCTTCTTGTTCCCTTTCAGCCCCGGAATCTCTCCTCCGCATTACCATCTCCTAAGATGGCTGGGGATGGGGAGGGGGGGCTCACTCAGAAGCATCTGGAACCCCCCAAAGAAGTGTGGAGACTTTCTGATACCCCAAAAGGGCTTCTGTTTTCCCCTCTAGGGTCCATCACTCATTCTCACCCCTTTTCTGTCACCAGGCGCTCCTTCCTTGTCTTCCCGGCTGCCACCCACCTGTCACCCTAAGATAGATCCGTCGTCCCTTTCAACAGCATTTTGACCTTTTCCGAGGACATTTGATTGACGGCAGTGTCCACTTGGCCCCTTTAGGCAATGCAGAGCTGCGGAAGGCGCCACCTGTTAAGGATTAGCTCTCGTGTGCCAAGTACCGGAGCATGAGGCCAGGCAGTTCTGCTCCAAGGCAACATGTGTCACTGCCTGTTTTCTCGGGGCGGCAGGGGGTGTGTGGATGGGGGGTGTGTGAGCAGGGGGCAGAAGTCTTCTTTTAAAGTGTTTGCATGGGAAAATCACCCTAAGTTGCACCAAGTTGCAGGGTGCACCCCAGCCATCTCCACATAGGACCCTGTCCTCACATGCAAAGTGCTTCTTGTAGGGAGACGCGGCTCACGTCAACATTCTTATTATAACCCTGGTTTGGGGGTACCCACTTGTTAGGTGGAAGAAGCAGACCACTGAAAGAGGAAGGGATATTTCAGGGTTCTGGGCATACAGGTTGTAAGCAGCAAAGCCCTGGACTCAAAACTAGATTTTTCTGACTCCAAGATGCTATGCAGAGTCTTCCATATCAAAGATAGCTGATCGGAAACAGGGTGCGCTACAATGGGGTGACAACCTCGGGCTTGCCAACTATCTCACCCGGAGCCTTTTATTTTTCACAACAAAAAGCAAAAAGCATCGTTTTCTTTCCCTATGCCCACATCCTCTGATCGATATGCCCAATCAGGCAGGTGTGTGATTTGCCGACCCCCCAGCACCCTACCTTTACCCTTGGTTGCCTGCAAACAACCATCCCTTGGGGTGATTTCCTCACAAATTATACACACAAATTGCCCTGTCTCCACTGGTCAGGGCTCATGTAAGGCAGAAACACCAGCGACCACAGGGTGTTGGTCATGGCGGCCACGGGCACTGCGGCAGAATTTTTTCCTCCGTTCTTTGCTGCAGTCTGGGTGCGGCTAGAGCAATTTGTCATAGAATCTGGGGGGCTCATTTTTCCGGCCAATCATTTTTAGAGAAATGAGCGCATTGCAGCAGAATGCGCTGACGTCAGAGACCACCCCTTCTGCGCCTCCATATAAACCCCACCCAGCCAGCCCCTAGCGCAGACCGCGGAGAGCTGAGATAGAGCTCGCCTTGGCTTGCTGGCCATGGCTGGAGCTCCTCCGAAGAGCCGGGGCGCCCACGCGAGAATCCCTCACCTGGTGAGTGGTTGGCCATCCTTGTCTTGAAGGATGTGCAAAAGGAAGACGACATCCCTTTCTGGGTTGGGCTCTGTCCTCCTGGACATCCCGAAAGACTGATGCCAGGGACCTTCTCCTGAAGGCGGCTACTTTGCCTGGTTCCCAAGCATCGGACATGAAAATCCTATCAGGGAAGGGGATCTTGAGGCACATTTTCCTTGGGGGAGGGGGGGGGACACACCAGGGTACCTTTCTCGGCCAGTCCTTGAGGGTAGGCAGAGACTCAGACTAAGAGAGGCAGAGAGATCAGAAAAATTCTCCTTTGGATTCCACTGTATCAGTTACTGAGGTCCCAAATCCTGTGTTTTGGGGCTCAGGGCCACCTTTAGAATCTCCTTATCATGTAAATAGTGGTAGACATGGCGGCGATGCATTCTGCATGCCCCATGAATTAGGGGGGAAGCACCCGAAAAGAGGGGTGTCCGAGTATATCTATCTTACCCTAGTTTTTAGCTAGGTTCTTGGTAGACCATGGGCACGAGGGGTAGAGGTTCCGATCTGCCAAGGATTTCAAACCCAAGTAACCCAGGTTTAGTGCAGAGCGGACTCCAGGCAAAATATAGAGTAAAATTTGTAACCCATAGCATGTGGTTAAACCCCGACCATGCACTTTTAATAGTGGAGAGAGATGGTTTCTAAGTGCGAACCTGCCAGAAGCCCCTAGGATCAGTTTGTAGAGGAAGGGTTTGAGGGGAGGGTCAAGGAATTGGGAGCACAGGTAGAATATAAGCAAGAGGGGGGTTGGGATGGAGGGAAAACCTTGTCCTTGTGTCTGGAAAGAGGGAAGAGAGAAAATGCAATAAAGGGGTGTGTGGAGGGGGGGTTCTGGGTGCTGGGAGCAGAGAATTGGGGGCCGGGGTTCTTTTCAGCATCGCGTGTGATGGTCGCTGGGAGATTCTGACATGTTGCAGGCTTTTGACTTCGGTAAAGTCGCCTTTTGCCATTTCCTTTGTCCCTGTCAAGGCCCCCCAAGCCGCCCCCTCCCCACTCTGAGCTGGCGGGCTTGTGTGTGCGTGTGTGGGGGGGCGTAAGCGGGCTGCTACGTGGCAGGTTTCTGGAAAGTTCTCTTGCTGGCCGCAAGAGGGCGCTGGTGGCACTGCGGAATTTTGGGGGGCGGGGTGGGGAGGGGAGGTGGCCTTTGTTCTCCTGCTGGAGGGGGCCGGGCGCAGGATCTGCTAGAAGATTCTGGGTTCATTTACCTAAGGGGGAGATGCTTTGAGGTCCTCGGGATTCAGTGGGGAGCGCCTGCAGCATTCGTACAGGGTAGTGATGCTGCCATGGGCACTTGGTTGTGTGACTTAAGGTGTCGTGCAAGAGTGGACGCAGATTAGTTTATTTTCAGTGGTTTTTGGTTTCTGGGGGTCTTAGGAAGATGCGGTTAACTTGAGAATGATGAAGAGATACATAAATTAATTTAGCGCCCTCGAGCGGGGTCTTGAGATTTTTGCTATGGCGAGGGAGGGAAGCAAGATTTTGGGGGAGAAGGTGTTGATGCCTGAGGGAGGGGGATAGAAGAAGGAGGGGAGGGTCAGAGTGGTCTTTTATTTTAATATGTTTTCCAAGACCACAAAAATGAGTACGCATGGTGTATTGAGAACTAGGTCTTTTTAAACGTTGATTAATTGATGTTTAATTGGTGGGAGGCAAGATTTCTGAGTTTTTACTTAGCAGAAGTGTAGTCGTGCTCTGGGAGGCCTCTTATGGTGGGGGTCCTCTTGATTTCCTCATAGCTCTATGCGAGGTGACCCCTGTGATAGGGGTGCAGAAGGCCCTATGGGCGCGTGTGGGGGGTGCTAGCCCGTATCTATAGGTGGGCTTTAGCTGGTGGTAGTTTGACGAGGCTTTCTGGATACATAGCGGCCCTGCGTGATGGGCTGGGGAGGGCCATGCCCGCCTCCAGGCCTGAGACCTGTTGGGCGCTCCCCCGCCCACCTTCGCCAGCTTGGCAGCTGCGCCCTAGCGCAGGCGGGGGCGCCTCAGGTGGCTGCGCTCTTAGGTTCTGAATGCGGACCGCGCGCCCCCTAGCGGTCTCAGCGTGCAAACAATTCCTGGCGCGCTTGCCTAGGCCTTGGATGGCGCATGCGCACACAGCTAACACTTGTGACCTGTCAATCAAGTCATCCTTACCCCCTCCCATTGCTCTTCCCCCTCCCACTTCTCCTCTTCCCCCTCCTGCTCCTATTTCTCCTCTCCCTCCTCCCACTCCTGTTTCTCCTCTAACCTTCTCCCCCTCCCTTCTCATTTCCCTCACTCTTTTCCCCTCCCTGTTCCCCCCTCCCCTTCCCTCTTTTCCCTCCCTTCTCCACTTCCTTCCTCCCCCTCCCTCCACACTCCTCCCTCTTCTCTCCACACCACTCCCTCCTCTTACACCCCTCCCTCTTCCCTCCTAAGGCCTTCCTCCTTCCTCCCTCCCCCCTTTCCCACTCCTTCCTCCTTTTTTCTCCACCTGCCCCCTCCCTCTCTCTGTTGTTCCTGTGCTGGCCATTAGAGGTCATCCAGTTGGTTTCTAATCAGCCCCCTCTCATGCCATAGGTCTCTCTTCAGTGATGACGTCATGGGCTTGTCCCCTGTCTTCAAGGACCACCTCCTCTGGATGCCAAGCTGCTGCAAAGTGCCTTTCCACCTCATGGTACCTCAGCCCCTCCTCCTGTCATTTGCATACAACATGACAGGCAGACTCCCTCAACCCTGCCACCCTCCTTTATCACCCCCAGCTTCATTAGCCATTAAAGACAATTTATAATTTAAACTAATTAATATTAACTGTAATTAATTAACTTACATTATAACTAATATCTAAACTGGACTTTAAGTGGGTCTTTTAACCTTTGATCACTTCCAGAGGGCCCAGGAGAACAGATTCCTGGACCCCATCAGCATACAACGCAGCCACCAGAAGACCCCCAGGACCAGGATGGTGAAGAACGAAGAGGAGCAGCCCTTACCGGCCAGCCCTCGCTTCTGGCTAAAGATTTAAACTAGTGCCCTAGTGAGGGGGCATTGGTTATTACCCCCGATCTTTGCTATGCTTGTGCCTTGACCCTGAATACTTCCCTGTGTTCTTTGCTTGTGTTCACCTGCCAGCAAACTGGAGTGCTTCCCTCCCCAAGGGGGAGGTCAGTCTTTGGTGACTGACCAGGTTGTCCTTACAGTGTCCTGAATGGAAGGATCCCTTTGGGAACCTCTCAGGAGGGGGACCTGGGCCAAGGGTCACCAGCATCTAGCTGGCAATTCCAGGGCCCTGGGTGGGCTTCTGGAATGAGCATGCGACTGACACCCCCCCCCCCCCCCCCCCCCGCCCAAGGCATGTCTCGTTCCTGTCCTTCTCTGGGGAATGGGGACATTAGGAGCAACCTCCTAGGGTTGTTGTGAGAATTAAATGAGATAAAGTAGCCTGGGACAGGGCTGGGCAGAGAGGAGGCCATCAGCAAATGTTTGTTGAAAAGGGTTGCAGGTCAATCTCTTCCCACCCCACTCCTTTGTCTTACTTGTCTTGTTTATTCTTCAACAGACTCCTGACAGCACCTGTGCTTGGAGCTTTCCTTGCACCAGGTAGGGGGTTCCACAGAGAGTGACCATCGGGCAGACTTGAGTAAGGACATGAATTATGCATGTGGCAATTTCCAGAGCACTTTCTATGTAGCATGAACATGTCATTCCTATGTAATATATGTATGTAAAACGAGGCAGCCTCATTTCCAGAGAAGAATGAACTTGGCATGGATTTGCAAGTTTAAAGAGGCAGGCAGAAAAGAGAACTGTGAAATCTAAGCCCCTGTCCCATGGGGTCACATTTACATTGGCGTTAAAGAAATTGAAGGTGAGGGATCTAAGTATTTTGTCATATTGCTGGCAAAAGGTCACCATCGTAGCTACCCGTGATCCCCTGCTGCCCCCAGCTCATAGTTCTATGAACTCTTATTTCAAATCAATCATTTGACAGAGTAATAGTTTGTTTAGAATCCTAGCCACCCAGGTTGATCTTGGGGTCTGGGTGGCCCCAATGCTGGTACCTTGTGCTGGCTTCACCTGTTAATAATGGTGTGACCTTAAACAAGTCACTTAACTCCTGCAACTTTCAGCTCCTCTCATGGTCTAAATGGGTATTATAAAAAAAAAATAGTAACAAACACCAAAAACAACAACAACCCCCCCCCAAACAACTGCTTTATCTGGGCCACGGGGTGCTTTTGAAGATCAAATGATGTAACTCCCATGAAAGTGCTTTGTAAATTGCTATGATAAGAACCCTCACTGCCCAGTTCTGTTCTCCGCCATGAATAAGTCAGCACCCAGTAGGTGCTGGGTGTGTTTGTACTCAATAAATAAATTCCAGAATAAATAAAAATGGAATTAATTCAACAAACATTTTCTGAAAAGCTGACAGTGTGCCCAGTGCACCAGGCTAGGTATGGGATACAAAGATAATGAAAACAGTCTCTTGGAAGCTAATTGGGGGCCCTCATTTGACCAGCACTTTCTTTGGTCCCCTTTTAAGCCAACCAGTTTTGTCTGGACAAGACAAAAACAACTGGGCTGCTTTAGAGAAGCCCAGCTTGGTGTAGACAATAGCTCCCAGGCATCTGAAAGGGGCTGATTGGATTATATGGCAAATGGAGGTGGAAGGATGACTTAGAAGGTGACAAATGAAGTGGGCGGAGACCTGCTTTGAGTTAATTCAGGCTATTAGGAAGGAACCTTTTGTCTTCCAGAGACTGTAGGAGCTTTTACCATTGCTTTTTATATCCTTAATGTTCAGGACCAATCATTTATGGTCAGTGAAAATCCAGGCTCACTCCAGTGGGCTGTAAAATTGAGGGTCTCTCTTTTGCAATCATCCATTCATTTGATCCTCACAACTCCTGTCCTGACCTGGGACCGGACTGCCACCTCCCAGGGAAGCAGAGGCTACCAAGTGGCATCTCCGATTGGGTCCTGTGTTATTGTCCCCCATCACCTGTTAAGTTTTAGAAGTAAATGTGTACCTGTCTCAGGCTTGCACTTTGTCTCTGTGTCTCCTCTGAATTCCTGACTCTGCTCTCTTCCCTTCCCCCCCAACCCTGGAGCTCCAAGTTCTGCCTATCCTCTTTTCTAGCCACTCCAGTGTCTGTCTTTCCTTCACAGCCCGGCTTCTCCAAAGGCCTGTCTACACTCGCTGTTTTCCTTCCTCATCTCCACTTTTCTCTTCAACCCACTGCTTCCTGACTTACTCTTCTCCATCGAACGGCTCCCACCCAGGTAAAAACTTTTCTGTAGCTTTAGCCTTGACACGTTTCCAGCTTGTCACATTTACATCCCTTCTCTCCAGTGGCCCACTTTTATTAACATATACCACACATTCCTTGCCACCTTCATAGAGATACCTGCTCTTACCTCTCTCATTCTTAGCTTCCCTGGGAACTTACATATCCAGGTCTTCCAGTTTTAAAAACTCACCATGCTACCTTGAGCACTTAGGAGTCAGCTGACCTGGGTTGAAGTCCTAGTTAAACCACCTAGCACTGAGACTAGGGGTTAGGGTAACTCTCTTAAACCATCTCATCTCAGCTGTAAAGCAGGTTAATAAACTACTAGCAGGTCAGGTGGGATAGCCTACAGGTAAGTGCTAGACTTGAAGGGTAATGTCAACCAAATATTCATGAAAAAAATGCAATTGGAGTCACCATTAGGTTTGCACACAAAGAAAGTCACTACTGGGCAGGACCAAAGACATAGAGGGAGGGAGAGGAAGTGTAGGGGAGAGAAAGAAGAAAAGAGTAATTTTAAAATGGCTTTAAAGTTAAAGAAGTCGGGAAGAGAAAATTAAGACACACCAAAAACTCATCTAGTAAAAGGTTTCCTTTTAGGTTAGGCTAGGCCAGGCTTAAAAGAAAGAAAACAGGAAGAAGCTTTTAAATTGATTATCCCAATGACAAATCCCAGGAAGCTTCCAAATCAAATCGCCCCATTTTGGGTTTTTAACTCCTTCATCAGGTTTAACCTCTGTGCCTCCTGCCTCCCTCCCTGCCGCCCCCGTTGACTGGTGATTAAGTCCCCAAGGTACACGAAGTATTGCCATGAATGAATGGCTCACAGAACAGAGCCTCCCCAGCCCCCCAGCTGGGTTTTTCAGTTTCATTCCACTTTCCGCCCTTTTCCCTTAATGAACACAGGGCTAATCTTGGGCCTTGTCGAAGGAAGAGGCCGCAGACGCTAATGAGGAAGCTGCTGGGTTCCAATATTCATCTCATAAGGAGCCTTCTTTGTCTGCAAAGGAAAAACACACTGATTATCATAATAAGCTGAACTGGCGTCCGCAGGGCCGGGGCGACTCAGGTTCTTAAGCCACACTTCTAATTTTGGGGCTGCAGCTGAAGGTCCTTTTGGTCCTCATTGAAGCCTTTGCCCCATCCCAGCGCGAAGGCTATTGAATGGGGTTGAAAGTTGAAGGTAGCTTTGGGAGAAGGGCCCCAGAGTCTGCATTGTAGAAGGTTTCTTTGTTCACTCTCTGCATGCACAACTAGCAAGATTCATTCCCACTCTCCAAGTGCCAGGCCAGGGGCTGCACCAGGGATCAGTTTCTGTCCCTAGCTCTCACTTGACTTGTTTCAAGTCCCACTGAGAGCTTCGAATTTATGCCAGGGATTATGGGGTGGCAGCAGAGAGCCAAGTTACAGGCCCAGGGCTAGGCTAGTCATCACAGTGACAACCAAGGGTGCCCCATGCAGGTGAAGAGATGGTGGGATATTGGCACCCTAGGGGTCCCCCATGAAAGGACATAGTTTCAAATTTAGTTCAACTTTGGCACCAGTGTACTGATGAGATGGGGCTCAGGGGGCCAGTGGTTTGTCAGGACCATTAAGGGGAGATATATTTCAGATACGGGGTTGAGGATGTAGCTCTGTGGTAGGACATTTGCCTGGTATGAGCGAGGCCTTGGGTTCTCACCTGGCACCACAGCTCAGTTCTGCCATTAGATCCCTAGTTAAATCTCTTATCCCCTGCTACCCACTCACTCACTCATATACACGGTCCTCTTCCCCCCAGAATTGCTACCCTTCATTAATATCTTTAGAGCAGGTGTGTCCTGAGTATGATACCACTTCTTATTTGTTCCAGGTTCTGGACATTTCTCATCCCAAGGCAGATCAATCAGGATTAGATCACTATTTCCTTCAGTGAAATGGCAAAAACTAGAGAAGGGAGGTGGTTGAAGCAAGACAATGTTATTAATTCAGTGACCTCCCTCCCTTAGTGACTCCATTGGCTAAAGGGTCTGTGGGATTATGGATCAGAATAGAACACTTTCCAAATGAGAAGAACTAACTCTAGCCAGCCCTAATAAATCAGTGTAGAGGGATGTTCACCTGGTCTGCGGAGGTGGAAACCTGCGGTCACCTCCTCTTTGTGGAGTTGAGATTTGCTGAATGACTAGGATAGAGCAGCCCACCTTTTATAGGGAGGAGTATAAATTAGGGACTTGGGATGAGGGCGGGGCTCTCTGAAAGGGGGGACCTCATGCCACCATTGGAGTGTAGAGCCAGCAGTTTGTGATGTTTCCAAGTGAGAAGACTTCTTTTAAATAGTAAAGAATCCCCAGGCCCCTCCTTCCCTCAAATCTGTCATTAAAATATAGCCTCCAAAGCCACTATGAATACTGTAGGAGCCCCTGGGGAGTATTTTAGAGGTTGGGGGTGGGTGGGGGACAATTCAGGACCCTGAAATCCTAACATCCTGAAACATGGAGAGTCTGTGGCTTTTCTGCCCCAGTCATTGGGTCTCTGGAAGCCCACCGGCCGCTTTCCCAAGGTCTTGAGCAGACAGATTGGAGCTGGCTGCTCCTGGGAATGTTGGGGGGCTCTTTAGCCCATCTCCTTGCTTCCTGGGGCCCTCAACAGCATGTCTGTGCTTTGTATGGACACGACTTTCCCATTTTCCAGCCTGGTGGTCCTGGTTTGTTTCAGAGTTGGCCTGAGGACACCCAGAGACTGATGGTTACTTAACATTTATTGAGGCAAATCCTGGAGGCTCAGGAGAGAATAGAAAACTGAGGCTTCAGTAGGGAAGTGAGGCTAGGAAAAGCCTATCCCCCAATTCTGAGAAGTGCTGTTTTCTGCCTTTATTGCCCTCTCCCTCCACCTCTGTTCTTTCTCAGTCTTTATCTCCCTCCCCTCCCTTACCAATTCGGAATCTGGCCTTCTTGAGGTGTCCTAGGCCAACCCTCCCTTCTCTGGGTGTCCAAGCGCCAGCCTGGTGTATAGTGGGGCTCAGTAAGAGTATGTGGGATGTATGCTTGGACAGGTGAGTGAATGAAAGGACTCGACTGCCACACCTGAGCAGCTAGGTGGGCTACACAAGGAGTCCTAAGTTCAAAGGGTGGATGGCGGGTGTCGTGGTCCTTGGGAATGGACAGTTTCCCACCCCAGCCCTTTTTGAAGGGGGCCTTGCTGGTCGCGCCCCTGCATTCACCCATGTGTCCATCCCGTCATCCAACAGTTGATCCTAACTGAGCATGCCCATGGTCCTGGTCCCCGGACTTGGCACCTGCCACCTAGTGCATCCTTGATGGTCTCTGCTTCGCAGGGAGGGTGGACCGGGGGGGTTGTTCAGGTGCTGGAGCGGTGGTCTCCGCCCTGTAGATGGCAGCAAGGGGGTCGGGGTCGGCTTGGTTTGTCTGCCTTGCCTTTCACACAAGCCTACCCAACCCCAGGGCTTTGCCCCCTCTCTGCTTCCCCCACTCCATCCCTGTAGCTGAGTGGACAGCTGTTCTGAACCCCTGGCCCTGAAGCCTGGGACCAAGGTGGGTATGAGAGCAGCTATGGTGGGTATCCCCAGGCCTTGGCCATACAGGTCTCCCTCTTGAGATGGGGTCTGTGGTGTGGACCTCCCCCATCACATGATTCCTTCCTCCCCCTGGGGCTCAGTCCAGTTTCTTGGCCCCCTAGGATGGGGCCTGTGCCCATGGTGAGAGCCTCCAGGAAGCGTCTGCAGGCTGTAGTTGTGCTTGGCTGTCTACCTGCTCTTTTCCTGATGGCTCCTCCCATATTTCTCAGCGGCCAAATTCATTACCCACTTGGCGCTCTTCTTGCCACAGGCCTATCTGTTGCCTCCTCTCTGCCTCTGTCACTGGGCTTAGAACCTCCTGACCTGCCCTCTGAATAACAGACTCACTTTTCTGGCCAAGCTCACACCTGTGTATTTCTTTTAGCCCTGCCTCCAGGTCTGAATATCATCGCCTGGTCCGCTTAATGTTGTCTTGGTTTACAATAGGTCCTGGTGCCCGTGGGACAAGCTGTGTTGGTGTCTCCCTCTCCCCACACCTGGCTTCAGATGTGTCCTTCTGTGGGCCTGGCTTCCAGGGTCTGAGTGACCCAGGGCTGTAGTCAGGCTTATGTCCTGGCCTACTGGCCCGAGACCCCTCGTCATCATGCCTGGTGGGTGTTGTCCACCAGCTTGTTAATCCTGCCACTATGTCCCTTGAGTCCTGGGCCTGGCCCTGCTAGGCCCCTTATTGACTACCTTGTGTTGGTTTTGGGGGCTGCCACCAGGCCTGTTGCATCGCTTCTGTACTTTTCCCTGCTGTGGCTCGTGTCAGATGAACTGCCCCTGTCCACAGTAGAGCAGGTGAGACTGCTTTGTGTCTTCCTCGTGGGAGTGTATGTGGTCTTCTAGGATGCTTGCCTGGCAATGGTTCTAACTGTCTGTCCCTCCCCAAAGCTGGCTTCACCTGCTGGCCATGTTGGCTGAAGAACAGCAGATAGAAGTGGCAGAGGACCCCATGAGACCCGCCACCAGGACCCAAGCCTTCTTCCCAGCATGTCTCACCACCTCAGTTGAGGGTGAGTTTCTTGCGTCTTCAAACACACATGATTTCACTAGGGTCTGCTCTATTCAAGAATGTAAACATTTAGCTGAGCGTGATCCCAGCATTAGGGAGGCTAAGGAAGGAGGCTGGAATGTTCCAGGCCAGCCTGGGCTATATAGCTGGGCTATATAGTAAGACCCTGTTTCAACAAATCAAAACAAAACAAAGTTTTTTTTTTTTTTTGGTGAGACTGAGGTTGGAACTCAGGCTTTGTGCTTGCAAAGCTCTCTACTGCTTGAGCCACCACACTTCCCAAAACACACAAAAGATAGACATTTAATCTGAGTTGGGGGCAACCTACCAACCTTCCACATCAACTTCAGGAGCCTGGGGGCCTGGAAGCTGCTTGGAGTGGAGACCCTTGCCACAAATAAACTGGCCTGTGTGAGGGTCCACCCTGCTCACTGCATTCAGGGTCCAGGGACGATAAGTGGGGAGTGTTTACTTCTGATATAGCTCCTTGGAAATGGCTTGGACCAGGCACATAGTAGGCACTCAATAAACACGGCTGAGCAGGTTTGTGAAATGACTACATGGTCTCTCTGTCCTCCCTTCCACCCACCCGCCGCCATGGCCTGTTTAGAGCTGTGGACATAGGAGACTGTCTGTGCCACTCTGGAAGACATTTCTCCCACCAGCCATGGCAACGTCACTCTCTGTAAGAATCACAGTCTCACACACATGAGGCTTTGATAATGTCCTTTAATCAAATTGTGGTTTTGAGTGAGTTCTTCTCTTGGCCCTTTTTCCTCACCCCTGAAATTGCAATGAGATGGGAATGTTTTTGTTTGTTTAAATAAAATCAGCATTGCTAGAGAAGATGAAGAAAGCAGAGGATTACATCCGCACAACCCCCCAGGACTCATCATTTATTTTTGTTTATTTATTTATTTTTTTTTTGAGGTTCACTTATCAAGTTGCATTAATGGAGTTGTTGAGGGCTCAGGGTGGGGCTGCTCCAGGGGGAACCTAGGACCAGGCTTTGCAGAAGGACCAGAGGGGCTGGTGGGTGACCTGGAGGGTCCCCTGCCGTGATGTGGCTTTCAGGGAAGCTAATAAGGTGACACAGAGAGGAGGAGGCTCCCACTCCATTTGGCTCAGGGTTGCATGGTAAATGACCATGCCAGTATGAAGGCTGAGGAGACTGGAAGAGGATTTTTTTCTGTGGGCTCTGCTCTGTCACTGGTTCTGAGTGCCCACACCTGGGGTCTTTGTGAACAGAGCTCCCTGCCAGGCCCCTGTTTGTGGTTGCTGCAGATGTGCCAGCCTGTATGTGGGCCCCCTGTTCTCTGTGGCATTTCTGTTTTGTAACTCAGCTTCCATCCTGTTCTCTAATCAAATGGAAGTTGAGGAGACAGCTCTTCTGCAGCCTTGCCCTTCTCCCCAGAAACTGAGGTTGGTTGGGGCTGTTATTTTTAAATAAGAGCCAGCAGTGCAGGCCGAGGAGGCAGAGGCCCCCAGACCTGCTGTTGCCTTTCTCTGCTTGTTTTCATTCTCTGGAGAGCCCGACAGGAGAGCCTGACAGGCTGCAGAGAGGTGGGGAGTGTGTGCCCAAGGCACTGAGAAGGCTCTGCCTTGTGACATTTACTCCACAGCTGGCATTTGCTGAGCCACCTGCAAACACCGTGATGTGGAGAGGAGGCCTGGGAGGGGAGCTTTGCACAGGGTAGGATGCTGGCTCCTGGGGGTACTGAATCCGGAGCTTAGACAAAGCATCCGTGTACCATCTAAGCATCTGAGGCTGCTAGGCTTGCTCTTCAGGGACATTTTGGCACTTACAAGGTGGGCTGAGCCTACAGTAAAGGCAGGGTGAAGGTGGAACCAAACAGGCATATCCATTAAGGCCACTCTGCCCACCCCAGATGACCCCAGACTCTGTGGCCAGCCCTTGTCCTTGCGGGAGTTTGGAATAGGAGGGTCTTTCTAGCACAGTTTCCTAGGCTTTTCATGAAGCTACATTGCAACTGAATTACATCTTTGGGGCTCTGTGTGTCATTAGGTTTTTTTGGTTTTTTTATTAAATATACCAAGTTCTCAATTAAAGACATCGAAACATACCACAATACATAGCCATGCACACAGTCATCTCAGGAATTGCAGAAAGGCCATTACTAACTGTTGAAAGGAACGATCATCTTCAGGAAAATTCTTTTTTGATGGATTGGTCAGTCCCTGAGCAATAAGGGGGTGGAAATGAGGCCCTGACCAACCAAGCAGCAAGGCACAGAGGACCCTGTCACCCTGGTGGGAGGGTGGGGGTCTCTGGTCATTTGTCATTGTGCTAAGCAGTTCCCCAGGGTTTGCCTCTCGCTGGATGCTTCTGGGTGTGCACAGATGCCCGGGAAAAGATGGCCATCTTGACTGGAAGCTCTCCTCTCCCACTACCCCTCTGAGTGGGTGGGAAAGGGAAGCAAGGGTTTAGTTGAGAACACTGTGGCCCCTCTCTCACCCCTGCATTCTCCCACCTGTGCATTGCTTGCTGTGGCTCTCAGGGCCCCTGACCTCATTCATGCCTTCTGAGTTGTGATTCCAATCTCAAATGTATTTGCAAGTACATTTCTCCAAATAATGTCAAAACCTGGCAAGACACAGGGGCAACTGGATGCATGTGTTTCTTGTTCATTCATTTACATGAAGTAACTTAAATGTGTTTTTTAATGAGCAATCTGACTTCCTCAAAGAATGAAAAAAAAATTCCCATCTTTTAATGAGCTTGCTAATGAATTTTTCCTGGAAAAGAAAAAGGAAGCTTTACACAGAAGGGGGTGGAGGGGAGAAATTAAGATTCCAAAGGGTTAAAAGGCAGTGGGTGCTGCAGAACAATGGAACAGCCATACTGGAAAAACCTGGGGAGCCTGGCACATTCTCTTCTCAGGAGACTGGAATGTAATGGACTGTGAACACGTCCAGAGAACCAGTCCTCTGTCTACCCTGCTGCTTCCAGCCCTGTCCCCTCTCACCAAGAAAAAAATAAGGAAGTAGAGCAGATGGACAATTCTGAAAGAGTTGGACTTCTCCAAATGAGGCCATCTCAAGTGTAGGTTTCCCTGTTTGAAAGGGAGAGATGTTGGGGTAAGGACAATTCTTGTTATAAGTCAAATGAGGCAGCTCCAAACCTTGGCTCTCCATGGCCACCTGGCAGAAGAAGGCTCCTCAGGGGTGTGAGGAATGGGTGGAGCAGGGTGGCATCACCTCTGTGATGAGGAATGGGTCATGGCCAGGAAAGGTGGGAATGAGGAAGACCTAGGGGAGCTGGTGAGGAGCAGGATAGCATCCCTTCCTGGACACCTCAGGCTCAGAAACTGGACAGAATGACACCAGGAATGGGGTCCTGGGCTTCCATCTTTAAGGTGATCATTGCTCCTCGAATGTCTAGTGCCTTTGGGTTTGTCTAGTCCTAAGGCCAGACGCTTGGTCTTGGTCCTTACAATGGAAAACTGGTTGTTCTAACAGGCTTCTCAGAAAGAACTGTTACCAGATCTCCTGACAGGTTGATATTTGTCTTCTTAGCTTCACCCTGAATTCCTGGGTATTCATGGGGGAGTGGATGGAGTGCAGAGCAGGTGCTGGGCAACTGAGGCCAGCATGGGCCCCCCAACTCGAGGGGGATGTGTGTGGGAGAGGAATTAATTAAGGAGAGGACGGTGGTGACCGGTATAGTCATGACTTTCTTAATTGCTCTCCAATTTCTTTGGGCTTAAGAGAAAAATGCAGATGGAGAGTGCTCCCCCGCCCCCAGCCTGGGAGTGGGGCAGGAGGAAGGCGCCCACCACCTTTTGCTAGGCTTCTCTTCTCTCAGTGAATAGGGTCTTTGGCAGGGGCTTAAGAGGAGACTCTTAGCCTGGGAGCTCCCAGGCCGCTGCAGCTGGAAACAAAGGCGCAGGCAGAAAGGAATGTGGGGGAGCCCCACGGAGCACAGCCACCTGGGGGTAATTGGGAGAGCAAGTGCAGATGAGTTTCCCAGGTCCTGTGAATACACCCTGTCAATGGAAGGTGCCCTTTCTTCAGATGAAAAGAAAAGAAATCCTCAATTACCTTCCTGGAATGGAGTGTGTGTGTGTTCCCTCTAGGCTGCGTGGGCCCCCCCACCCCCTGGCCCTGAGTGTGTGTCTGACCCAGGCAGCACAATGACCCTCATAGCCAGCCACCCGCTCGCGTGACTCTGGGTGTACTTGTGCGCTTCTGTCTCAGGGCTCTATTTCTGCAAGTCTTTTAGGAGAGAAGTGTTGCAATGGCTGTGCCT
Organism: Castor canadensis; assembly: GCF_047511655.1. Classification (NCBI taxonomy): domain Eukaryota; kingdom Metazoa; phylum Chordata; class Mammalia; order Rodentia; family Castoridae; genus Castor; species Castor canadensis. The sequence continues at coordinate 9,487,010 of NC_133388.1, read as the reverse complement.
GTAAACAAGAATTTGACCAAACTGGGCTTGATGCCTGAAAGACAGCCTTAGAGACAGAATGGGGCTGAGAGACCAAACTCCAGAATGGAAAATTGGGGAAGGAGGACCGTCAGAGGGGCCAAAGGGTGACTGCACGTCTTGGCCTTCTGGGACTGCACTACTGGACTGCCTTCCAATCCTTTCTCTGGGTCATCCTGTGGGTGGACCTAGAGTCAATCCCTGTTGGGAATAGGGGCTCCAAAATCCACAGGCAGGTGTCCGTGGTTAGGGAGGGGAAAAGAGGCCACATGGTCTCTGTGGGCAGTGTATTGGAGAGACCCTGGCTACCCTATCACTGTCCCAGTTTGCTCTGAGAGCTTGGGCCACTCTGGATAATCAGGGCAAAGTCCCTGCCATGAAAGGAAGGAGTCCTGGGCCTCAGTCTTGGCCAATGTCTTCTTTGTTACTAGTGGCTTCTGGGCCTCAGTTTCTCCATCTGGAAGAAATGAGGCAGCAGCCTGTTAATTATACCTGTTCTGTAAGCCAGAAGCAGCTCAGGGTGTGGGAGAAGTAAGGCCTCTGTTTTGCCAGAGAATGGAGGCCCCATCTGTCCAATTTGAGGCTCTACTACTCTCTTGGCAGGTCACCCTTTGTTACTTGGGACTTGTCAGGTAATCAGGAGTGAGCTAGGAATGGGTGTGGGGCTCACGGCTCAGCATGTGCTTATGGATTAGCCTGGGTCCATACCTTTGACTATGAGTGTGACCTTAGTCCCTGTCTCAGTCTTCTGGGCCTCAGTTTAACCATCTGCAGGTCATCTGAGGCCCTTGGAGCTCTGTAGGTATTGGGGTCCCTCTTCCTTCTTGGTGGTCAGCTGCAGTTTGTGTGTGTTGCTGCTAGGTCTTATTTTATTTTTGAAGGTACTGGGGCTTGAACTCAGGGCCTCATGCTTGCTAGGCAGGTGTTCTACTGCTTGAGCCACTCTTCCAGCCCAGCTGTTGGGTCTTTAGAATGGTGGGGATCTTGTAGACCTTGGGTTCCTTGACCCTCTGCTTCAGAGATGAGGAGCCAGAGGCCCTAGAGGGTCACTTCCTCCTCAGAGGCCACAGAATGCGCAGGTGGCAGGTCCTGGGCATGGAGTCTCCTGCCAGTGGACAGCTTCTGTTTGACCAGTGTGGTCTGTGGTCACAGCTGTTGGCCAGTTTCCCATCATTGGCTTTTCAGAGTCACAGGCAGCTCCCAGGGGCTACCCCACATGCTGTGGTGCATGGATTACATGTTACAGGGCATTATTTCAAATGAGTGGGTCATCACCAGGCTGCAAAACCCTTTTTGGGTGTAGACTGGTTCTTGTGTAATGAGAACTGGACCTGTGGCTTCCCTTCTGTGAGGGTGTGACCCGTGTGCTATCCCCGGTGGCTCACCCTGTGCCTTTTGGTCATGAGACCTCTGGCAACAGCCCCTGTGGGCACTCTGGGCCACACAGGGCGACCTTCTTGAAATAGCCAGCAGGATAGCAACTTTGGGAAAAGTGAGTGGCATCCATGGAAGGTGGCTTTGTGCACATCCCTTGTTCTCTCTGAGCTTCGGTGCTGTAATAAGATGCTCATCAGACCATCCACAGGCCTACGCCTGGTTATTACCATGGTGGGCTGAAGCTTTTGTTTTGTGACCTTGGTTGCTACAATACCTGCGAGCTGAAATGCGGAATCAAAAAATTGCCAGCTTCAATTAGACCAGCAGACTGCTTTCCCAAGGCTGCCCCCGCCTCTCTATCCATTAACGGTAAACATGCACCAAATAGGCCCTAATTCTCTCTAATTGCCCACTCCTGAAGCAAAGAGGTGAAATTCCAGGAATAGGCATATGTAAACATCCTCTGTAACCCGACCAACTAAAATTAGAGGAAAGACTGATGGGGGCCTGGCGCAGGAGAGGGGACACTATTTCAAAAGATGTCCCAATTACCTTTCCCATTTTCATAAATGGGCCCATAATATCCAGGACCCGGGGCTCACAAGGGTACAGGAAATTAGCTCCGCAAAGGGCTTACATTTGTCAGGGGAAGTGAGTAAATGGTGGTATTTACTCAACAGGTAGGAAGTATGAGATCAGAGGCAAGGCTGATTGTGTAACTGCAGGCTCTATTTCTTGAAGTCAACATTTTAGTAAAAATAATTCTTTGACGTTTCTCTTTGTTTGAAATATCTGTAAGATATTTGTACCAAAGACACGCCAGATCAATTAGGTCCTGTTTGCCTCCAGAGAAGAGTAACTTAAAAAAAAAATCTCAAGGTGCAAAGCTAGAATGTTCTAATCCTGTTAAGCTGTGGAGGATGTTTGGTGTGTCTACCAACGCTTTCTACGTGGGCTATGAGCTCAGTACACACACTTATGAGGTCTTCCATCAAAGGCTTGTGACAATTGTTCCTCTGGACTCTATAAGGAGGCCTTGTGTTTTCCTTTGGTTCCAGACAGTGACTCATCTCTGCAGTTTTTCTGACATTTGTTAAGATTCCAGCCCTGCACTGCGTTATTAATACATCACGGCAGGCCCAGAGCTGGTACACGCAGCGTTTAAACCAAGGCACGACTCCGTCGTGCTGTGTCCTCACAGAGCAGCCTGGGGTCTGCCTGCAGAGTTAATTAAGGACAGTGGGGAGCGCGGAGGGTCCAGGGGGCCCTGGAGCAGAGGCAAGAGAAAACCCAGATGCCCGAAGAGGCTTCTGATTTTCCTGCTCCTATTAAAAACAAAATAAGACCAAAACAGAAGCAGCAGACCAAAGGACTGGGTTCATATTCCTGTGGGAAACAGCAGTGCCTTTGGTCTTGCTGTGTGTTCCTGGTCTGGAGTCCCATTGTGACCTTAGGACTGTGGCTATGATGAGCGACCACCCCAGCCATGCAGGGCTCATGGGGAGGACCAGACTGTCTCAAGTGGTGTTCCCTACATGGTGGGTGGTCCTGAGCCTTTGGGTAGCCAGAGTCTGCCCCCCAGTCTCCGATGAGCTCCTCACTGCCCTACTTTATTTTCAAGATTTCAAATGAAGCCGGTGCTGGTGGCTCATACCTATAATCCTAGCTGCTCAGGAGGCAGAGATCAGGAGGATCACAGTTTGAAGCTAGCCTGGGGAAATAGTTTGTGAGACCCTATCTCGAAAATCCCTAACACAAAAATGGGCTGGTGGAGTGGCTCAAGGTGTAAGCCTTGAGTTCAAGCCCCAATACCACAAAAAAAAAAAAAAAAAGATTTCAGATTAAGTGGTTATGGAAAAACAGTGTTTGGGGCGTGCAAGGTCAGAGAATGGGTTTGTGGGAGGATTTGGAAATAAGAGATATCCACTCTGTGCCTTGGTAGGATTTGGTGCCCAAGAATGGAGGAGGGAAAAGTGACTTGGGGTGTCCCTGAAGGGTGGAGTCAGGGTGAGGTAGGGAGCTGGGGAGCACTTCATCCTTTCAAGAGGTCTTTGGAGAGCTAGTGGGGCAGGCATCTGGTGGCCTGCACTAGGCATCTCTGGGGACCACTGAAATCCCAGAGCCCCTGCCACGCCCATGTTCCCTTATTGCCTTTGAGTCTTCAGGTGGCTTCACAACCTCCACACTGGTCCTCTCCCCTCCCCAGCCTCCTGCCTCATATGTGTCTACCAGGAAAACGTCCCCAGAGGGTTCAAGCAGACCCTGGCTCTCTCCTGCCCCTGGCCCTGACCCCTGACTTCCAGTATTCAGCTATTTCAGACCTTCTTTTTGCCACTTGTTTACCTTTAACAGACTCTAGTAACACATTTTAAATATCAGCTTTTTAAAAAATTGTTTATTTTTTTTATTCATTTATTCACATGTGCATACATTGTTTGGGTCATTTCTCCACTCTGCCCACAACCCTCCCCACCCCCAGTTCCAGGCAGGTCTTGTTCTGCCCTTATCACTAATTTTGTTGCAGAGAAGACATAAGCATAATAAGGAAGACAAAGCATTTTTGCTCGTTGAGTTAAGGATAGCTATACAGAGAGATTCCTAGCATTGCTTTCGTGTACCCATGTGTTACAACCCATGTTGATTCATCTAACTGATCTTTACACTGGTTCCTGATCATGATAACCTGTTGCTTTAAGGTTTCTGTATTAGTTCCTCTGCAGTGGGGACATCAAACACGTTCATGTTTTGGGTTTTCTACCTATTCCTATATCTCCCATATGTGCTCTCCACTTGTCATATGACCCAAGTCCAACCACATTGCTGCATTTGCCCTAGATCTAAAGTCCACATATGAGGGAGAATATACGATTTTTGGTCTTCTGAGCCTGGCTGACCTCGCTCAGGATGATGTTCTCCAGTTCCACCCATTTACCTGCAGATGATAAGATTTCATTCTTCTTCATGGCTGAGTAAAATTCCATTGTGTACAAGTACCACATTAAAAAATTATTTTTAATGAGTAGGCTGTCTTTCTTCCTAAGTAGTTTTCAGTTTACAGAAAAGAACAGGAGGAAAATTCACAGAAATCATCTTGTTTCCCAAGATGAGTGCACATTGCCCACTGAAAACCCCACCACTGTAGCACTGCCCACACTCTGGCCCTCCTGCTGCAGCCCACTTTCCTGGGCTCCTGTGCCCTCTGCCCAGCTTGCCTCTTGTAGTTCTTCTTCCTTTTTTGGGGGGTTGAGGGAGAGACTGGGATTTGAACTCAGAACTTTGTGCTTGCTTGCAAAGCAGGAACTCTACCACTTGAACCATACCTCTACCCCCCCTCCACCCACCGCAGTTCTTATTAGACTTCTCCCAGCAAACGGCCAAACTCTCTCTTTGAGATGTCTTCAATGCTCTGCCTGCCAGGGAGTGGTTCACCACCCTTAGGAGCAGCTCAACTCTCACCTGTGCAAACCTTTGGTTTCCATAAAGCAGCCCTCAGCCCCAGAGTGACACCAATCCTAGGACTCTTGGGTTAGGAGCCATGCTGCTGTCTCTGCACCTGTGCCTGACACCCCTTAGGTAGTTGTTGGGTGAGTGAGTGTGAAAATGAGTGAGAATGTTTGGTTTCATGGACTCCACACTTGTTACAGGTGAGGATTTCCTGTTTCAGGTCACTCTGACCCCTGGAAAACCATTACCCTTAGCCTCCAGCCTCCTATTCCTTGCTGACCTGGGTGACTTTCTATTCCATGACTTCATGCTTTCTCCTTCCAGCCGAAGTTACCACCTGGAATTCTGCGTGGGAAGGGACCCTGGATACCCGGATACATGCCCTTGGGACCCTCCAGTGCTAAATCGTAAGTGGCCAGAATACAATGAGCACACTTGTGGTCTTGTGGCTCATGGGGAGGGGGGCTGTCACCCGGAGTACACTGCTAGGCGGGCTGGTGGCCTGTGCCTGTGGGGGAGCAGGGGGAGTACTCAGTGAGCTAAGCGAGTGGTGACCTGGGGCTCGTGTTCGAAGATGGGAGCCCTCAGCCTCCTTGTGTTGTCTCTGTGGCAAAAGAATTCTATAGGCAGCTTCAAGTGTGGGACCCCAAAAGAATTTCTTCTTTTTCACTCTTGTAAATGAATGGCTCTTTCATGATTGAGTCTCCCTTTGGCTCTTGTGCAGCAGGGCAGACTAGGATGGAAGTGCTCTTGTGAGCTGGGGGGTCCTTCAAAGGGCCGAGGAGAAAGCGCAGGCCAAGGGACCAGCCTCTAAAATGGGCTTCGGGCTCCAATGACCTGTGCTCACCCCCTCGAAATGTCTGGAAAACATAATGGGCAGGTTTTCTGTCTTCAAAGTTTCCGGCTAAACCTCTTCAAGTTCTTTATTGTTTGGGACTGAGACACTCAGAGATGGTAATGGGGAGTTTCTTTTGTATTTGCCTTGAAAGGCCAAAATATTTTTATATTGCTGTAGACAAAGCCACCTATTTAAAAAATGAACTCTGTCCGTCGTTTCCCACCGGGAAGACTATGTGCCATGTGTGTGTCTCTATGTATTCTGGGGTCTTGAAACAGGTTTCTCATTATGGGGATGGCCATTCACCGGAGTCCAGAGGGGCAGGAAGTGGTGGGAAGTGCCTGCCCTGCAAGGGGCTGAGGGTGGGAGCCCTAATCTTGGATCTGCCCCCAGAATTTCTAGGATGTAAGCCTGGGAGAATTGGGTAGTAAAGGAACGTAAACTGTCTCTCTCTCTGCTGTGCATCTGCCATGTATTTGTGTTTCTAGGCTGCACGTTTTTATACCTTGGTGGTGAACTTGGTTGGGAAGAAGCAGAAAGGGCCAAGAAAAATGTGAATGTTCTAGTTTTCTTATTGGGAGATTGTTTCATTGGTATTATAACTGTGTGTAATAAATGATTGAATGGATGAAGCATGAAGAAATGATTAAGCAAATAAATAGGTGACAGAAATAAGTCAGACTGAGAGTATACACTGATCACTCATTCACTTTGATGCATAGGCAGTCAATAAATAAATCAATAAGATTGAATCAATAAGTACATAGGAACCACACACAAACTGGTAGCAGGTCGTCATGAACCAAATAATATGTATCATTTAAATATAGGTCTTTGAGATTTGTCAACAAAAGGATAGAACCCAAATGAAAGAATGAATGAAGGAATGGAAAGTGAAATGCATAAACCAATGTTGAGATTTTGAAGCCCATTCAAATGAAAAGATGCAAGACAGAAAAAGTGATCAAAGGGAGAAGGAAGAGGAAAAGAAGAAAAAACAACAAATATAGGAAGAGAGTTAAAAATATTAGGGATGCATAACTATGAGTAGAGGACCATGTCAGGTTACTGTAAACCAAGCATTAAGATTAATCCCAATACTTTGTGCTCTTGGCCTAGAAAAATAAACAAAAAACAAAGAGGACCCAGTGGGCCAGAGATGAGGGTGTAGTTTAACTAAAAGTTAACCAAGTCTGGGCACCCAGAGTCTCCACATAAATTAATACATGCCAAAATGAAAGGAATTCAGAAGCAGGAGGAAAAAGCAGTGATATATGGCTGGATGAAGGAGAACAAGGGAAGTGCATGCCCCAAGGTGCTGCATCATGGGTAGCTTGAGGAGTTGAATCATCCAGTCCTGAGACTTGTTAGAAAAAAGGAATGAGAAAGAGAAAAAAAAAATTCTGGATAAAAATCAAGAAACAAGAAAAAAGTAACAATATTAAGTCTAGAGATATGTTAATGGGTGAATAAATAAAGATGAAAGGAGACAGTGCTAGGGGTGGTGGCCCAAGACTACGGCTGGTTCACTTCCAAAAGACACAGTCTATCAATAAAATAAGTGTCTACATGGACAAGCCAGTGAATATGGAAAAAAGCAAAGAAAGGAGGAGGTGAAGGGAGAGGCCTGGTATCATTGCCTCCTCTGGGCATTCCAGCTCCATGAGAATGAAAAGGCAAGTGAGAAAGACAGGAGATGTCAAAAGCTGTAACAAACAGTTAAAAAAAAGGAATAACTACTAAATGGTTAAAAGTGTAGGGTTAGGCTAGGAGTCAAAATCTGAGCACCTACTTCCACTTAAATATTTCCTAAAAAGAACATATGAATAAATGAGAAAAAAAAAGAAGGAAAGAAGCATGGCATGAATAAGCGAATAAGTGAATGAATGAATGAAGAATGAATGAATGAAACAGAGATGCATAGACCAAGGAGGTGGCTTCATAAAGCTTCACAAAGGATGAAAGACAGTATAAATGAGAAAAATAGAAAATGGAAAGAAATGTAAAAATTAGCCAGAAAAGAAGAAAGGTAATATTTTAACAAACAGGGTGGATACAGATATAAGGCAGGGTCCTGCTAGGAACAGGAAGAAAAGGCAGTGCCAATCAAGCACAGTGCTTCTCAGATGGACGAGGACCCACCCAAGCAAGAGTCTGTTCAAAGCATAAACATGCCAGGGAGGACTTCAGTGGGCCAGGAGAGGAGGCCCGTTAACTGCAGATTGTAATGTATCCAATTAGGTGCACCTGCCTCTGCAAGTGTAGAAACCAGTATTTAAATAGAAAGATGAATGGATGCATAAATGCATGAATGAATGAATGAGAAAGAAAGATTTGCATTATTGATGAGGAGGGTGTTACACAGCATTTTAGGGTCACCTGACCTGGGGCCTGATCCCCAAAGGAAGAAAAGGGTGAGTGATAGCAACAAAAAGATGGGACAAATGAAAGTGAAAAAAAAAAGTGGAAAAGACACTAAGTGGAATGATTGTCTGTGAGAGGGGGCTGGCACATTAAATCAAAATTGTGGCCCTGGGTTGGGGTGCAGCTCAGTGAGGGGAGTGCTTGCCTAGCATATACCAGGCCATGAATCTAATTCCCAGAACTACAAAACAAATAAGCAAAATTGTGGCCCCAAGGTTTATAACTTGTAATAAAAAATGGTAGACGTAAATGACTGAATGAAATCCATAAGAACACAAGAAAAGGAGCTGAAAAAATTGAAAGAATGAGAAAAAGAAAGATGTAGAAAAAATTAAAATGGACATACATATGTATGTATGCAGGATACATACATATCCTGCATATGTATTCAAATAAAACCAGTAGAAATTACTTGTTAAATTCAGTAAATAATAACAGCTGACTGACATTCATCAATAAAAAGCCAGTATCAAAAAGAAGCAATAAATTGAGTGACTGACTGAATGAATGAGAAATGATGATTTTAATTAATTCAATTCTTCACTCAAGCCTCGTAAGAATAAAAGAATACAAAAAAGAGAAAGCAAGAAAGGAGGGACTATAGAAAATTCTGACGAGATAGATAAAAGCAATAAACACATTGAATGTGTAAAGATATACCTAAATAAGTGAGAGAGAGGGCAATACAAGTACAAAAAACTGAGGCAGCAAGAATTATGGTTAATTTAAAACTGGGCTCCTGAGATAGTTGAATAAATCCCAAACCGAGTCAAAAGAGCCACGTGGACCAGTGCTGAGGAGGCTCCAGGAACCTCAGATTATGTATGGTTAATCCAATTCTGTGCACCTGAGGTCCATAAATAAAAGAATAAATATTGAAATAAAAGAGTGACAGAAAGAATGAATGGATACATGAATGACTGAATTAGAAATGGAAATGTCTGGAACTGCCAGGAGGGAGTTGCCCATGGGAGTTCTGCTCATCTCTTTCTGGGCACCTGAGGTCCCGAAGAGTGGAAAGATGAAAGAAAGAAAGCCTCAGAGTCCAAGAGAGAAGGAAAGGTGCAATGAAGCTAAACGAAAGAGAGAGGGAAAACAAAAGCCAATAAAAGGGAACTAATATGTAGGTGGATCTGTAAGAGAAAGGTCTGTTAGAATTAGTAATGAAGTTGTCATTTACCCTAATGATGGATGAGATAATCCAGTCCCAGGTTCTTAAGGGGAGAGAGAATGAAGAGAATTAAAAAAAAAAAAAGAAGTAAAAATGGAAAGAAGCAAACAACCAAAGTGATAAATGGATAATTAAGAGAGGTTGTCTGAACAGGAATGATAATGAGTTCGCATACATACTCCTTAAATAGATAAATACATTACACCTTTCAAAGAATAAATGAAAAATAGAAGAACATCCTGGCTCTCAAACAAAGCTGTACCTTCCAGCACTGTAATGAAATACATGCAGGTGAGGTTCATAAATAAAGGAATTAGTACTTAAAGTGCAAGGTGACTGCATGTAGGGAAGAAAGATTACAGATGCAAATAAATACAAGGGCCCGTGATGTTTGTTTTGCATGGGGGGCGGGGTTTCTAATACAATTACATGCACAGGAGACTAATAGGTTAAAGTATTTCCAAAATAAAGAGGAAGGACAGAGGATTGAATGAGCAGGTGAATGAAAGAATGAAGAATGAGAAGTAGGGCTTGTAGACTGGAAGTTAAAGGTGTGTCTGTGTTCTGATTCAACCAATGCTGTCATCCAAGTTTATAAAAATGAGAAATTGGAAAGAAGAGTGAGAAGAAGGGAGAAGGATGAAACTTGGAAAGAGAAAAGAGAGGAATAGGGGATAAAAATACCATGAATAAATGAGCGGGGCTTGTGAAGAGAAGTTTGCAGGATCCAAGGGATATGATTCATTTAAAGCTGTGCTGTTGGTGTGCATAAACAGAGGACAACTCTGAGTGAAGGAATGGCTGGCTAGCTGGATGGATAGAAGAAAGGGTGGTAGGAATTTAGAAGGAAAAGAAGGAAAGGAAAAGAGGAAGAAGGGAGGAGGGTCCTCTTGTCTAGTTTTGTTTTCCAGCAGTTGGATGAGGTGGCTGCAGGGAGGGCTGGCTGCTGGCATGTCACCTGCTTCTTACATGCAATGTACCTGGCAGGAAGGAGCTGGCTTAGGTCCACTATGGCTGTGGGGTGCCATTGCCATGTCCTGTTGTGTGGGCCATTTCACTTTCTCTCATCCTCAGTAACCCCCTGCCTGTGAACTTGAGAGTAGCAGCAGCTCCCTATTTGGGTTGGTTCTGGGGGTAAAGGCTTGTCCCTGCTGCCAGTGCTCTATCTGAAGCCCTGGATGGGCAGGAAGGCTTAGGTCCAGGTCCTGCAGAAGGTTGCATGAACAAGGGGTGTTAAGCCCAGTGGGCTGTCTTGCCTCTCCCTGGGCCATGGTCACTTGTGGGAGGGGGCTTAGCCTGCCTGGGGGCAACCGAGGGTTAAGGAGCGGGAGGCCTTGAGTAGCTTGTGCCCTGCCCACTGTGTGCCATCCTGGGTGTGACTCCTAGTCCTATCCAGGGGCTGGAGCAGGTGAAAGCAAGAGTGGCCAGAAGCACCTGTGAAGGGTGACCCAGGAGCTTAGGGACCCAGCAGCCCTGGGCAAAGCACCAGGAACCTTGTTCTTGCAACTCTCTGACATGAGTCCAGGTGGGGGCCTGCCCTTCTCAACTGAGAGGGCTGGGCCAGGTATACTCCAGTTCAGACATGGTCCTGGGTCCCGGCCTCCAGACATGGCATCCCCAGAGCCCGTTTCAAGGCCTGTCTTTGCGACTGTTTTATAATGTATTCTGTACACTTAGTAGAATGTGTTTGCACCATGTTGAAGGTGTTTTGTCCCAACTCACCCTTGGGGTCTGCGTGAGGAGACCTGGAGAGTTGTTTGTAGTGATGTTCCCCTCCCCAAGGAGTCACTGCCTCTGTTGAGTTTCCTCTCTCTGTAGTGGATATTTGTGCCGTTGTGTGTTGTGTGCCTGTTTTTGTCCGTAAAAACAAGGACCAAAGTCCCCCTTCCACTTCTTAATTCCTATTTGGGGGATTAGAAAACAGATTCTTACCAAGTGCCTGGAGCAAGAGGAGCCCAGCTTGGCAGGATCCAGGGAGCACATGCAGATCAAGTCAGTGGGGTGGGCAGATGGTTTGGGACAAGAGGGCTATGTTGAAAGTAGACTAGGGTAGGAAGAAGGCGTGGCCAGGCTGGTGTGGGTGGGGCCGCTGGAGGACTGAACCAAGGCATCGCTGTGGGCCGCGGGCTAAGGCTTAGGTTTTTAGACAGAATATGGATAAGAAGGGTGAGGAAGGAGAACGGAGTGCTTCCCATGCTTCCAGCGCAGGCTCTGGATGGATGGCAACGGCCTCAGAACGTGGAAGACACGGAGTTCACGTGTCAGAAGCCACCTTCTGTGCCCCCAGCACCACGTGTCTGGGCCACGTGAGCAGGGCCACGTGGGCCTGACGTGGAGCTGGGGCCGCAGGGGTCTGCTGACCTCCTCTTTCAGAATCTGGGGCTCCAGGCCCTGCCTCAGCACTTATCATCCCTGGGACACCTGCTGACCTGGTTCCTGAAGATTCTTCGGACAAGCTCAAGTGTCCTTGTGGGATGAGGCGGGGGTGGGAGGGGCTCAGGGTAGAAAGATCAGAAGGTCTTTGGAAGGATCCTGCATGCTGGGGTTTAGACAATCCTAGAGGCTTTGAACATTGAGAGCATGGGGTGTAGGAAGAGAGAAGAAGGGGTCCCAGCCAAGCACTTGGTGGGGAGATGGGAAGGACAGGTAATGTGGGCCACAGGTGAGCAGACCTCTAGGAGAGCCTCCTCCAGTGTCCACCTGAGGGGCTGTCGAGGGGCTGTTCTGAGTGGTCACCACGGGTTGAACTGGGCCAGTCGGACTTCACTGAAGTCCTGGAGGGTTGGTGGGTTTGGGTTGAATGACATCTCTATGTCTTCCTGCAAATGCTGAGGGGCATATCAGGGCTCTCAACTGGATTTGGAATTCCAACAACTGCTAGCGCTGGGATTCTGAGAGTCAGGGCAGGTTCCCAAATGCTGGGTGGGGCGGAGTTGAGGCAGGGGTGGGGGTGACCTGCATGTGCTCCCTGAGTCACTATCTAGGCACCCTTGCCTGGTCAAGGCTATCAGATGTGTATTTCTTCCCTTCTTTCAACTTTATCAAATACGGAAAGTTTTGTCCTTTGATGGCTGTTTGTGTGCACCCACACACAAATCTTTTCCCTGGTCACGCCAGGGTTGCTCTCCTTGGCTCGCCCCGTGACTCTCAACTCCCTTGTTGGGATAGGTGGGCCAAGGCCCCAGGTGTTGCTATTGTAAAAGTGTTGATGGAATGTGATCCAGAGCAGGAGGAGATACTACCCACAACTCAGCCCGACATGTCACCATCTTGCTTTCCACCCTTCCAATTCTTGTAGGCACACCATTTTATGAGCATCCATTTTTTTAAACCTACTTGCCATTTTTTTGCCTCATATACTTTTGTTTGCACCTTGTCTGTTGCATTAACATTCTGTCACCAACACTTTTCTTTGTTCCCCAGTCTTCCTTACCTCTTTGTATTGGATTCTGTTCATTGGCGTTGATGACAGGCCAAACGATCATCCTATTGTTATGCATAAATCATCTCTTTTTAATATTACAAATTATGTCACAAGTAGCAGCCTGCCACATTCACTGTTTCTCATTCTTATGAAGTTCTTTCTTACACCCAGCAATTATCATTGCTCCATTACCTGTCACTTTCTCCTGCTAGACTGTGAGCCCCTCAAGGGCAAGATGCTTGCTGAATTAATCTTTGTATCTCCAGTGTGTGACGTGTTACAGAGTCTACACAAATGTTTGCAGATTGAATGGATGGAAGGGTAGATGTAGATGTGAGTTAGTGGGTGAGAGGTTGGCTGATCTGCGAGAGGAGAGCTGGAGAGATTGGTGAATGAATGAATGCATCTTCTGTGAGAGATTCTTGAGTGAAAGTCTAGAGATTTTGTATGGATGTTGAGTGATTGCAGAAGGCTTACAGCATTACACAATGTCTAGTAATGTATTGGCATTTTTTAAGGTATCTGCTTACTTTTTTCTGTTAACAAGTGCATTTGCATTATTTAACTTGCTCTGATTACTAATGAAATTTGGACATTTTCACCTCTTTTGTTAACAAATTGTATCTTTTTTGTGAACTATTTGTCCAAGTCCATTGGGTCGTGGCTTTCTGAAGAGACTGGCCAATGACATCCTTAGGGTGTAGTGAGTCCCTTCATCACTGGACACACCCATGGAGGTGGTCAGGCAAACCACTCAGAGAGGGTAGTGTCACAGAGATTCAAGGAGTGTTTACCCCTGGGAAACGGGGGCAGGGACACCTTCTATTGGCAAGTTAGGGGACATTTAAGGTCGCATCCCCTAGGTATACTTGCACCCTTATGGTTTATACACTTGTATCTTACGCTCTGCAACTCTCATGGATCAGGAGTGCCTCTTTCACTCCCCTGGAGTCCAGACAGCCATGCCTAGCACCTGTCCAGGTGGGTGGTGACTTTGCATTGATTCAGTCACCTCCCACAACTCATCTTCAAGGAGGCCAGATCCTGGGGCTTCCATTTTTCCGGTTCTTATGGGAATTGGATTCTTAGTGTCAGCAGAGTCCCCAAGCTTGGCTTGCATGCATTGCCTTAATGGTGGTCTTCAGGGTTTCAATGTTGAATGGGACATTACGAATCAGGAGTGGTGGAGAATCTCTGAATGTTTCTTCATGCAGACAATTCCATCCCATGATCTGGAATTTGATGGACCCACTGCTGTTCTTGGATGGTCCCTCATGCCTTACCCCAAAGCTAGCCGGGACGCACAGGCCAGTCACAGTTGTTTAGGGATATTACCCAAGGAGGGCTCGCCCTTGCTCTCACTTTCCATAGCATTCTTCTCTTTCTGTAGAGAGCCAATTCCTCCCACAGACCCCTCTACTATAGCACTGAGCGTGTCTGCCTGTGTTTGAACGCCTCACCCATGTTTATCTTGGCATCGAAGCTTGGGTGGCCTGCGGTGATTTTCAGCATAACTTTAGCCATCCATCCATCCATGCATTCGGCCTACATTTCTTGACTTTGGTGCTTCTGGCCTTTTCCTTCCTCAAAGCAATCCTTTTTCATCCTGGGCAGGCTGTGTAGCGCTGTGGGCTGTGGTCATGCAGCGAACACCCTTCTTTGTAGCTTCCTCCTCCAGTCACTGCTCTGAGCACATCCCACCTGGATCTCATCTGCCACGGTCACTCCCATGGCTTCTTCCCCATGGTGCTTCTCCACACATCCTACACTGCGACTGTGATCCATGGTCAGGGTCCCAGAGCAGGCCGGGGCTGAGCCTTCCCACCCACAATTGGAGATGCCCCCTCAGGCCTCACCCTGCCTGGTGCATGGTCCCTGCCATGAGCTTTGCCTTCAGCCTTGCAGCTTCTTCCACCAGACGGCAGTGGTTGTGACTCATCGGTTCATTCCTTCATCCCTTCATTCATTCTCTTCCAGTCAACATTTTGAAAAATTAGCTAGTGCTATACTAGAGCTGGCTCACAAGGACTCATTCTGACTGCCTTTTGAAAGAAAAGGCATGTAAAGGGGCCATGTTTGTGTCCGCACAAGGCGAGATCCTTGACTCAGCTCAAACTCATAGATCCCAGTTCCATTCCAAGTTTGATTGCTCTCTCTGACTTTGTTCCTTACAAACCGAGCTTGATTAGGAATCAGCAAACTGTGCTGAGAAATCACAGCCCATACCTCTAAGAGGCCCCGTGGAGAGTGGGGTCGGCTGGCTGTGAGCAGATTTTCAAGGCATTAGGGTGCTCTGATCTTACACTGAGGCAACCTGAGAGCCATTTCAGCCCCTTTTGAGCTTAGTTAATGTTCAGCTCTATTTAGAGAAAATTGCAGGGGATGATTGCTCGTGCAGATGACAAGAATCATGCCCCAGGTGGGGGTCCAGGCAGAACAATCCATTGGCAGAGTCTGGCGTGCGAGGCATGCAATAAGTTGCAAACCCTCATTGTAGCTCTAATTATTTGTGCAGGTTCCAGGCCAAGTGGGACCTTCCTTCGGTCTTCTGCTTTTGGGGGTGGGGTGAGAAGAGGTACAAGGCTGGGAGCTCTGCCTAGAATTCTGACTTCTATTCCTTGCATGGGGAGGAGCTGTAGTGAGCTAAGCCAGGACCCTGGAACTGGACAAATTGTGTGGTTGAAATGTCCCATAAGAGTTTGAGTCTGTTTTATGGGGGGAAGGGGAGGGGGAGACTATGGTGCTCACCTCGCAGGGCTGTTGTGAGGGTCAGTGTAACCGGACTTTTGACTGTGATTCCAGAAGGGTAGTGTGTGTGTCCCTGGGGGTGGGCCAGGGGACCCAGGGCTGGGAGTGATGGCCTCCCTCTGTCAGCTTCATGGGAAATTGACTTTCTGAATATGCAAGGAATATTGTGGCGTACAATACTCAATTTGTGTGACATTTTAAGATTAGATAGGGGTAATTTTGGCAGGAACTTTCAAGCCAGGGACTGGGGTCTCCTTAAGCGATGCCCTGGCCCTCTTCTCACCCTTGGGCACACATTCACACCCACTTCTGTGAAGGGTGGGAAATACCTGGCTTGCTTTCTAATCGCTGAGGCTGAGTACTGCCTCTGAGTATGGCCTGTGGGCGGCACCTACTTATGTCCCCTTCAAAAGTCCTTTCCCAGTAGCATATTTGGTTCGCATTAGCTCTGATAAGACACTCCATTGTCCCCTTCCTGATGTCCTCTCTCACCAGCAATAGCACTTGGGCTCTGATGCCTGTAGTCTTGGTGCCTAACACAGTGCCTGGCCAGTGGCAGGGGCTCACCTTCCATGGTGGGTTGAGTGGATGGGCTAGAGAAATTGTAACCAATTGCTTTTGGCAGATGCTCTAACCTCTGAGAGATTTTGTTTTGCTCTGAATTAATCTGTTAACAATGGTCACATTGTGTTTAGTGGCTCTCTGTTGTTTGCAAACCAGGATTCTGATTTAGGTGTCAGGCAATGGGACTTTAGCTGTCTAGAGAGAGACTATGTTTCTGTTCCAACACACCCAGGTTTTGGAATCTGGGAGACCTTCAAGTCACTGACTGTCGTCAGTGTGGGGCAAGTCACTTTGCTCCTCTGAGCCTTGGTCTCCTTTTCTCTAAGGTGTTGCGGTTAGAAAGCCTACCTCACAGGGTTGTTGTGAGGGCTAAGGGCTGGCTGGTCCACTGTAATGGTGCACACGTATACTGATGTCATTGGGGAATGGTCAAGGGCTGTGAATAAAAATGCCAGCATTGACTTTACGCTAAGAGTGTATTTCCAACAGTCAGTGGGACTGTGAAACATGGATGGAGCAGGCTACGGGTGTTTGGCTGTGGGGGCCCAGGGTAAAATTTGATTTGGTTGACGAGTGATGACTTCTTCCACTTCCCAGGTTTCCCTCTCCCTGCCTTTCCACTGTGACCGCTGTTTATTGTGTGCAGACTGAGGCTGGTTGAGCCGCTGCTTTGGGTGTTGTGATGTGTACCTGCAGGCATTTGTGCATGCACCCCTTCACTGCCCCCTTGTCCTGCCTTCTGGGTTAGTAAGATAAGGCAGGACAATGGGGGCAATTTAGAAAGAAGAATAGAGGGGAGTTTTTGAGGCTATAAAACGCCTCCCATCGTTTAGAGGGAAGGCCCCCATCCCTGATCCCCTTACACCCTTCTTTTTCTGGTCAGGGGCTGAGGAAGTCAGTCTTCCATATCATTCTTGGCTGCCCACAAAGCTTGGGGATCTTATGTACTTTTCTGCTGTTCTTGGAGTGTGAGCCTATTTTACTGATAGGCAAACTGAGAGGCAGGGACAGCTGGGTGTCAGAGCCAGGGCTGATTAGTCCTGTGTAAACAGCTCTTTGGACTCCACCAAAGAGGCCTGTGGATACTCAGGTTTACCCCTGCCCACCCTAGCACATCCCCACCATGTGCACAGTAGTTCCAAGGCAGGGAGGAGCATGCAGGGAGGAGTAAGGAGCAGTAATCTGCTCTTACATCCCCACACCTGTCTTGGATCCACAGAGGATCCCTGTTCCCTCCTTTTACCTCTGTCTTTCAAAGCTCAGTGGTTAGGCCCTGATACCTTTATGGTCCTTAGGCTTGTCAACCTGGCTTCCTGTCAGGAGTCTGAGCTTTTGTTGGTGACTCTGCCTGCCACACCCTTGCCCAACCATTCCTACCACCAGAAGCCCAGGTTCCCACCTTTACCTGCCCCAGGCTTTGTTGAAGGGTCCTTGCAGTACAGCCTCTGGCTTCTGCACCATGTCTGTCCCCTGACCAGGACAACTTGGAAGCACAGGGGCCTTCCTTCCGTGCTCCAGAGGGGTCCACAATAAGGACCGACAGGCAAATCAAAGGGAATTTTAGTCTGTGTGTAGGTCCTTTCATGGATGGGTCTTGGGCCAGGCCTGTGTGTGACCCAGGGATGGAGGACTCTTGGGAACCCTGGGGAGGGAGACAGGAGAGAAAGTGGGGGCTAGTGAGTCCATGGCTAAACTGCACTTGAACCCCTTGCTGGGGACTGTGCTGCTCTGGCCCTTTGTACAGCCCTGCTTCCTGCACTAGTAGGTATCTAATAGTTGCTTCCTGAAAGGAGGGCAGGGTTAAGTGGATAGGAAGAGTTAGGCAAATTGGCTGATGGACCTACTTTTATTTAAAGAGTGGGGTGTGTTTTCTCTGTGAAGACTCTGTGGGGGCCCAGAGGAGTCTCTGCTTGTGGAACAGAACATGGGCCTGTGCCCAGGGATGTGGCTCTGGGGGTCTTGCTCATTTGGGTCCAGCTGAGTGCTCTAGGCAGGCTATCTGAACCATCTTGAGCTCCAGTTTTCCCACTTGTACAAATGAGAGTGATTGGTGATGGTTTCCACTCCTGATGGCTCCAGTCCTGACAATGTTACCCTCTGTGCCCCTGTATAAATGCTGGCTCATGAGAACCAAGGTCTGGGTTTGAGGTCACCCTAGCCCCTTACTAAATGTGTGGCCTGGGCAGGTTTGCCCTGGAAATGGTCATACCTACCTGGCACGGTTATTGTGGGATCCAATGAGATTGTTTGTGTAAAGATAAATGTTTTGTTACCTGATACACAGATGCCCCAGGTCCTACCCTTCTGAGGGGTCTGCATTTATGTGGAGTTGGCCACCAGGCACTGGGTGCAGAATATTCCATGCTCCCTGAAATTGCTGGTCCATATGACACTTGGGCAGAATGGAGGGTTTGGGGGCAGCACCTGGCCCGCCCTGGGGAGACAGGGATGGAGGGAAGGGTTTGCTTCTAAATAGCAAGATTCAATAGGTTTGTTGAGGGGGGAAGTTGAGGCAAAAGTGGGAGGAAGTCTAGGGAGAATGTTTAGAAGCTCCCCAGAGGCTGAGGCTGAAGTTGTTATGTAAACACCAGCATTTAATAGGTAATAGGTTGGGTAGAAGACCTGGGGATAGTTTTCAGAAAGGCCAGGTGTTCTAGACCTGGGTTGTGAGGGCAGGAGCTGTAGCTGGGTGCTGCCCTGCCCCCATGGCTGCCCAGAAGCCAGGCCTTCTCCCACATGGCCCAGGTCTCCTGAGCAGAGGGCTGTCTGTCCTCTCCCTCCCCGGCCTGCCCAATGCATGAGAACTCTTGCTGGCAAGTGGGACCAAGAGTAGGTGAACTTCATCTGCAGCTGTGTCTCTCTCAGCCTCCACAGCTACGGGGACACCCTGCACACATTCCCACGGGACAGACTGGACCCAAGACTCTGGACCGGGGCCTCCCCTTATAGAGACTCACCCTCTGACTGATGGACTGCGCTGACCTGGGGGTCAGGCGTGTAGCCTTGACCTCCATCATCCCCCATGAACCCTGAGACTCGGGGAGCTGTTGACTCTTCATTGTCCTCACTTATGAAACAGGCCGGGACACCTACCTCACAGGACTGTTGTGAGGCTGCTGCAATATGGTTTAGAACCAAAGGGCTTGGCACGCCCACTTGTCTCAATAAATGTTTTTTGTCTTAACCAAAGTAGTGATGGGTGTGCTACTCATACAAGGAGGGGGGAATGACAGGCATTCTGTCTTTGGGGACTTCCTTTTGCAGTGTGATGGAGGCAGGGGCACTGGAGTGAAGTCAGCCTCATGGAAGTCCTGTGTTTGATGTGTGTTTAGATGAACAAGTGCCCACCTGGCCTTCTTCCCCTCGAGCTCCCAGGTTGCCAGTTTCCTTTTTGAAAGGAGGCAGAACAGGAAGTGGAGGAAGTCTGGCTTTAGAGGCTGAGGGGGTTGCTGCTCTGGTCCCAGGAGCTCCAAGAGGACTGCTGCAGGGTTGTGAGTTTTCTTCTGCCACCTCTTCTCCTTGATGTTCCAGGGGCCTGGCTGAGGGGTCGTCATGGCCCCTATGGGCCAGCAGACTGGAACCCTGGGCCAAACCTTGTTCCATAAAAATGGCTCCTGACCAGATCTCTGAGGGGGCCACTGAGGCAGATCCTCAGACCCTCTCCTGCCAATCTTGGGGAGATAGGTCTTTCATTTACTGACTGACAGGGGAAGGCAGGTCAGGCTGCCTGATTAGAAGTGGTTGGGGCTGAGCAGAGGCAGTGGGGATCCAGGGGGAGGATACTGGGCTTGAGCTTAGGTGGATCCTGGCTTTGCTGGAACAGATGACATGAATACCCTCCCGGTCAAGAGGGAGAGGCTGGCCACTGCCACCACAGCTGCCACCATGGCCAACTCTTACCACGGCTACCACCACTACAGCTGCCACCATGGCCACCGCCACCATTGTGGCCAGCTCTACCATAGCCACTACCACCACAGCTGCCACCATGTCAGTGCTACCATGGCCTCCACCATCACAGCTGCCACCACGACTACTGCCACCATGGCCACCACTACCACTGCTAGCACCACAGCTGTTGCCACCACTACCACTACCCCGCCCATGCCCTGCTTCCTCTTCTTCCCTCTTTGCTTCTCCTTCTTCCTCCTCCCCATACTTTTCTTTCCTTTTTTCTTCTACCTCTCTTCTCCTTTCTCTTTCCTGCCTCCACCTCCTCCTCATAGAGAGGAGCCTCAAGAGACCTGTAGGCAAGTCCGTCTGTCAGTGCACAGGACTGAGCATGACTGCTTTGCTGAAAGTACAACTTTAGGGACCAGGCCATGGTCCAGCATGAGAGACCCAAGACTGCTGAGAGACAGTCCAGACAGCAGTGAGAAGAGGAAGAAGTGCTTCTAGAGTATGTCCCAACTAGATGATTCCATGCTCAGCCAAGAGGCGCCAAGAGTCCTGCTTGTGGTTAGCAGAGGCTCCAATAAAGCTCAAGTTTCCAGAATGAGTCTCCCACTGATGTCCCAGAGCTGAGACTCCAGATCTAGCCTTCGATGAAGCTCAGATATCCAGAAAGAGAGATCTCCTTAACATTCTACAGTAGAAACTCCACCTCCACCCTCTGACAAACCTCGAGCATACAAGCGGGGACTCTAGTCCTGGGACCTGAGCTCCAGCCTCTGATGAAGCTTGGCTATCCAGAATGAGGAGCCCACTTGATGTCCTGGAGCGAGGACCCCAGCTCTAGTCTCTGACAAACCCTGGGCATTAAGAATGAGTCCTCTCTTTTTCCAGAGCTGATATCCCAGCTTCGAACTCTGATGAAGTTCAGGCATCCAGAAATAGGGACCTCCTTGATGTTATAGAGTCGGAATCCAGCTACAGCTTCCAATGGGGTTCAGATGGGTTTCCTTGACATTCTAGAGCCAGGACTCAGCTCTAGCCTCTGATAAAGCTCAGATGTCTAGAAAGAGGGGCTTTCTTGACATCTAGAGCTGAGACTGCAGCTCCAGTCTCTGATAAAAGTCAGATGTCTATGAAGAGGACTTCCTTAATGGTCTGGAGCTGAAACCAAGCTCCATCTTCCAGTGAAGTTGAAGCACCCTTGATGTTCTAAAGTTTGAACTCTGGATCCAGGCTCTGGAAAAACTCAGGCATTCAGAAAGACAGACCTCCTTGATATGCAGAGCCAAGACTACCTCTAAGCTTTTGATGATGCTCAGATTCTCAGAAAGAAGGACTCTTTGATGTTCTAGAGTTAGGACTCTGCCTCCCACCTTTTAAGCTCAGATGCCTGACAAGAGGACTCCATTGACATTCTAGAACTAGGACCCTGGCTTCAGTCTCCAGTGATGCTCAGGTGTCTAGAAAGAGGAACATCTGGGCTAGGACTCCACCTTCAGCCTTCAATGAAGCTCAGATGTCTAGAAAGAAGACCTCCTTGACATTCTAGAGCAGGAACTTTGCCTCTGGCAAAGCTCAGGCATTCAATAACAAACTTCTTTGATGATCCAGAGCCAGAACTCCATCTTCAGGCTTTGATGAAGCTCAGATGTCCAGAAAGAGGTACTTACCTTCTTGGCTTTACAGAACTAAAATTCCAGCTACTCTTTGAAACTTAGATGTCCAGAAAGATTATCCTCCTTGGTGTTCTAGACCCAAGACTGTACCTATGATCTCCAGTGATGTTCAGAGGTCCAGAAAAATGGATTTTATTCATGTTCTAGAACTGAAACTCTAGTTCCAATTTCTAATGAAGCTCAGCTGTCTGGAAAGAGAGATCTTAATGTTCTAGAGCCCAGGACTCCAGATTCTGAGTCTGATGGAGCTCAGATGTCTAGAAAGACTGACCTGTTTGATGTTCTAGAGCTGAGACTCTACCTCCAGCCTTGGATGAAACTCATACATCCAGAAGGAGGGACTTCTTTGATTTTTTAGAGCTGAGATTCCATTTCCAGTCTCTGGTGAAACTCAGATGTCTACAGACTTTGATGTTCTAGAACCATAACTCTAGCTTCAGTCTATATGAAGCGCAAATGTCCAGAAAGAGGAGCCTCTTTGATGTGCTAGAGCTATAACTTCATCTGCAGACTGTGGTGAAGCTTGGGTGTCCAGAAAAGAGGAGCCTCTTTGATGTTTTAGAGCTGAGACTCCACATCCAGCCTTTGAAGCTCAGATGTCTAGAGAGGCCTCTTTGATATTCTAGAGCTAGGACTCCAGTTTCAGCCTCTGATGAAGCACAGATGTCCAGAAAAAGACTACCTTGATGTTTTAGAAACAGTACTCCAGCTTCAGCCTCTAAGAAGCTGAGATGTCCAAAAAGAGGAGACTCTTTGTTCTAGAGCTGAGACACCACATCTAGCCTTTGAAATTCAGATGTCCAGAAAAAGAGACTTGTGTGATGTTCTAGAGCTGATTCTCCATCTCCAGCCTCCAATGAAGCTCATACATCTAGAGACTGCTTTGTTGTTCTAGAGCTAAGTAAGACTCCAGTTTCAGCCTCTGATGAAGTTCAATTGTCTAGAAAGAGAGACTTCTTGGTGTTCTAGAGCCAGACTCCAGTTCAGCTTCTATGAAGCTGTGTTGTTTGGGAAGAGGAACTTCCTTGATGTTCTAGAACTGAGACTCTACCTCCAGTCATTGATGAATCTCAGATGTCCAGAACAACGTCTTCGGAGTTATCTACAAAGAGAGATCTTGATGTTCTAGAGCCAGGATTCCAGTTTCAGACACTATGAAGCTCAGGTGTCCAGTAAGAGGGATTGCTTTGATGTTCTAGAGCTGTGACTTCATTTACAACCTCTGATGAAGTTCAGATGTCCAGAAAGATCACCTTGATGTTCTAGAGCTAAGCGTCTACTTCCAGCCTTTGCTAAAACTCCAATATCCAGAAAGAGTGACCTCTTTGATGTTCTAGAGCTGAGAATCCATCTCTAACCTCTGATGAAACTCAGATGTCTGGCAAGAGTGAACTCCTTGTTGTTCTAGAACTAATGCTCCATATCCAGTTTCTTACAATAACTCCAATGCCCAAACCATGGGTAGGATTGATGCAGTCAAAGTTTGACTTGAGACTAGAAAGGACAAAAGATACTTGTGCTCCCCATTGTGGACTGCCTTCAGCTTTCTTGAGTAGCAACACTAGCAAGAAAGATGGGTCCAGTTGCAGAAGGTGAGATGTGGAGAGGGGAATCCAGGTAGGAGGATGAATATTAGGAAGAACCTGGCAGCTGAAGTCATGGATTGTAGATGCGACACTTTAAACAGTGCCTGTCCATGAGTGTGTAATGCTCTAGGGCCACCCTGTTTTATGCATTTTGGTTGTGCTGGACTCATGGCTGTTCACACACAGCTTTGACCCCACAGGGCTGCCAAGTTGGCTGGATCTGGAATGTAACCCAAGCTAGTTTCTGCGGCTTAGCTCCTCTCCCAGCAGAAGGTGCTAAACACCCACTTGCCAGCCTGGTGTGAAGCTGCAGTGTCAGGTTGGTCAGATCTGATTGCCACCTTCCAGCAATGGAAGCTCATCAAGGTTCGGACTGGGGACAGGGCAAGGCCATTAGGATGAGTGTGAAGACAGTACAAGAGGAAAAGGAGACCCCCCCCCCCAAATAGATGAGGGCATGGACACTAACATCCCAGATGGAGCTGTGTTTGGGTGGAGTCCTGCTCTGTGTACCTTGATGGTATCTCTTGTCTTCCAAGAACTCTGTTGATACCAGACTGTCTACTGAGTTTGAGAGATGGCAATCAAAGATATAAGGCCATACTCTGGGTTCTCTTCAGATCATATAAGTCTTTCACCTTTTAAAAACATAAGACCCAAAATACTGACTTGCTTAGAAACTGTAAGAAAGTCATGGATAGATTCAGTCAAAGTGATGACAAATGTCACAGTCGAGAGGAGAGTGTCCCAGTGTTATTCTGGACATGCAAACCCTGAAAGCTTTAGACTGGGGACTTCTGAGAACCTGATTTTATCATTTATGCTACTCCTCCCTGGTTCCAATAGCATATCCCAGAAAATGACTTATTCAACTAGAGTTGGGAAGAAAAGTAGAAACTAGCAAGAATTCTTGAAAAACACACCCTGGTGATGCCAACATCATTTTGGTGACATTTCCTGGAAACTCATTATAATTTGGAACTACGTGCACAAGAACTTCTTTTATGGGGAACTGAAACTCTAGACCTGGAATGGAAGGAAAGCAACATCGTCTTCGAGGACTGCTTTGTCCCACCCTCACTTTCATTTGGCCAAATTAGAAGATTTCCAAGAAGCAGGAATTATTAGAATCACTCATTGCCAATTTCCTAGAAGTTTCCACAACAGATTCTGAAGCCAAATGCAGAACCGGTGAGCCCAGCTAATGAGGTTTGTGAAGAAAATATGAAGTCTACTCCATAAAGTCATCAGCTGCAGGCACAGGGCTCAGACGTAGAAATGTCACAGAAGTAGAAGGACAGGAAGAATTTGTAGATCACCAGGCAGAGTCCCCTGACTTAAGAGAGGTTGTGAGCTGGGGGTGCAGCTCAGTGGTAGAATGTTTGCCCAGCATGTGTGATTGGCCCTGAGTTCCACCCCATAAAATGAAAAGAAAGGAGAAGAAAAGAAGAGAGGTTAGAGAGTAGGACCCAGCCCCTCCTGTCTGGGAGTCTGGATGTCAGGTCCAGCCCCAGTTTTTCTTTGACTCTTCCCCTAGGGCCTCAGTTTCCCCATCATTCACTTTGTCCTTCTCCAGCCTATTAAAGGAGCATTCTTCAACAAGTGTGGGGGTCACCTGTCTATGTTGCTCACCTGGCCTCTGTGAGCCACAGGATTCAGGACCAGGTGGTGGGTTCCAGGGGACCAATCCCAAGGCACAGTGAGCTTGTCCTCTTGTCCTCACTGGTGACTGCCCTTTCAGAGACATGAGTTGGGGCAGGCAGGTATGTGAGGAGCTGTCCTCAGCACCTCTTAAGCAGGGCTGTTTTCAGTACCTGCAACCTCAAGAGCTGCTGCTTCTAATGGTGCCCTCCCCACTTCTCCCACTTCCAGACCCAACAATCTTGTAAGCATATTATTCAGTGACATGGGAATCCAGTGTAGGCCTCCAGAAAAGCAGGACTGAATGGCAGTTCACGCCCTTGGTGGAGGCCATGCCCACAGTGGTCAGGTGGGTGTGGAAGGGTTGGGAGGGCAGAGAGGCAGGCAGTAGAGATCAGGCCAGTGTCTAGCTGCCAGGAAGAGTCAGGATGAATTCTGGGAAGAAAAGAAAACCCCACTCTGCCCCATAGAGCTATTGCATAGGCTCTTGTGGTAGCCATGGCTTTCAGATGGCCCACAGCTGCTTTCCTGCAGCTCTGAGCCACTCAAACTGTGGATTGCCCTGGGTTGAGGTGTGGGTGTTTGGTGTCAACTTAATTTAGCTCAACAGGTACTTATTGAGCACCTACTGTGTGCTGGAAACTTTGGTGATACTGTCATGGGGCAGCTGGACAGCAAGGTGGGTCCACTGGGCAGGGTGCAGGCAGCACTCCTACGGGCTCACCAGGGACCTGGCTTCTCACATGGAGGAGGGCTGGTGGGAGGGGGTGGGTGCTGGCAGGGAGTTTGGAGCATTGCCTATATACCTGCACTTTACAAAGCACTTTATCTGTTTGCTTGGTGTTGGTTGATGGTGAAAGGAGTGAGTGGAGATGCCTGTGTGGGGGCTGGGCATCAGAGGTAGAGACCCTTTGGCAAGCTGGGAATTCTTAGGTGTTCATAGCGGGAATAGAATCCCCTTTCCAGGGGCTGGGAGGGGCCTTTCCTGAATATTCTAGGAGGATCCCCCTTCCCCCTGGTGCACCCCAGACTTGACCTTCTGGGGCATAGGATGAGTAAGTCAGTCTGGGACTTGATCTTACTTAGGATTGAGTGTGACCTCCCAAAGGGCTGGACCTTATGGCCCACCTAGCCCTGTTCCCTTGTCACCTGCAAAATCTGCCACTTGGGTCACCTGTCCAGGGACTAGTCCTACCCCTTCACCCCAGCTCATGCAGAACTTCAGTACTGGGTAGGTGCCTCATTGGCATGGAGTGGAGAGGCTCCCATGCCCACTAGCCCATGTTAGGATCAGGGGCCCTAGCTTGTGTGGGTGGGGTGGATGTGTACCTGCCTGTGTGTGCATGCATGTGGGTGCATGTGCTGCTTGAGAGCATGCCTGTGCTGGTGTGTGCTTGTGTGTGTGTGTGTGTGTGTGTGTGAGTGAGAGAGAGAGAGAGAGCGAAAGATGGTGGAGAGTGGCTGGGAGAAAGAAGAGACTGAATGGATCCTTCCCAAACCCAGATGCCCTGAATGCACAAATTCCATATCTGCTTCCCCCAGACCCCCTCCCCAGACCCATCCATGCCATGAGCTCCCTGTGGCTTTGTCCACTAGCCCATCTGTGTTCCCTAAGACACCTGAGTGATTGTCTGCCTCTCCCCCCACCATGGCCCCAGTTTCCTTCTCCACTACCTCTTTCTGGCAGAGCAGGTGAGGCTGGGCTGACCCCAGCTGCTAGCAGTAGTGAGGTGCCTCCCCTGTGAGCTGCCAACACCCTCTCAGCAGCTCCACCCAGCCAGCTTCTCCTTCCTGTGTCCTGGAGTGGAACCTTATGCCCACCATCCAGCTCCTACCCCCTTGTCTGGGGTTTTGACCAGCTCCTTCCCGCCAGCTCTCACACCCTCATTTCAAGTTTCTGGAACAGCCTGTAGGACAAGAAAGGGTGAAGCAAGGTGCAGGCTGGGTCCTGCCTGTGCCCATGTCCCAGCCTCTCTAGCCTCCCCAACCTCCCGAGCCACTTCCTGGGGTGACTGTCACTCTGTTGAGTTGGCCTGGGAACCTTAGGACCAGATGGGACCTTCTCAGCTCTGCTGCTACACCACATCCTCAACAGATCCTTGGACCCAGATGACACCTGTGCCCCCATGCACTCTACAAAGATGCAGCACCATCCACTTGGCCACCAGGTTAGTTTTCTACCCCATCCCTACCTCCTTCCCGAGCAGGTGAGGCAATGCATCCTCCCCAGCTTCTGAATCCAGAGGTGAAACACTTGTCTTAGTATATATGATCACATTGATTCAAATGGGAAAGGGTCACAAATGACAGTAGAGTTTTTCTGAAAAGCGTCTTGCCTGATTGTTTTACCAGTGAGGTCTTCATGTGCAGCTGTGAAGTTGTGACACAGCCGTGTCTATTGGACTATATATTGGGGGCCACATTCATTGCAACTCTTTAAATTGGATGTGGACGTTTTGTTGCCTATTGAAAACTGGGCTGGGGGATGTGGGAGGAGATAGGTGGCTTTGCAGAATTCTGATATGGGATCTGTAAGCAGAACTTTTCAAGCCCTGTTTAGGGCATTTGCTGTTTTCACTGGTAGGACTCTCAGCCTCAAAATTTCTCTGAGCATCACACAAGGTGGGTGTTCTAAGTGCAAGTGGGTGGGATGGGAGGGGAGGTCAGGCTAGACATGTGTCCAGCCTTGACCCTCAGAGGTTTTCAGGCCCAGCTTTTGGGCTCTGGCTTCCTCTTCCTGCCCTCTTGTCTTTTCTGCTGGGGGTTCCATCTCATGCATGTCTGTTACCATGGACTCCATCATCATGACTCCCATCACATCCATCTGGCCTGTCATCCTGGGCACAGCATCTCATCTCTGGCCAGCCTAGCCTCCATCACCCACCTCACCTCCATCATCCTCGCTTCGGGGCTCATTCTGGCCTCCAGGGCCTTGTACATGGTAGGCTTTCATTCATTCGTTTGCATATTCGGTGAAGGTCTACTGTGTGCCAGGTCCTGTGCCAGGCATCGTGTAGATGGACATGGCCCTTGGGAGTGCACGCCTCGGGGAGACGCACGTGAGCTGGTGGACAGCAGGAGAGCCTGTGCTGGGGTGCACAGGAGGACACTTGATTGTGGAGAGCAGGAGTTTGGGGTGTTTGCTCAACCCAGGTCTTGCCCAGCAGAGTCTACAAGGAGAGGTCGCATGTCTCTTCTTTGTCCCCTGCTGTGGCATGTCACAGCAGTGGTGCCAGAAACTCACGTCCTGCTAGATTGCTCTCTTCCAGCCCCCACCCCCATAGCTTTGCTCCATTGCACTCTGCACCCCAGTCTCTGGGTCGGCCTCCTGGATGTCCACTTTGTTGGGGTTCATTGGGTGGCTAACAATGCACTTTGGGGCTCTGAAATGATGGTGATTAAGGGAATTGTTTTATCTGTTGATATTCAGGTCTGTGCCAGAATGGGTAGTAAATACCATTTTGGAAGTTTCTAGGTCTGGGACCCTCTGGTGTCTGTGAAGACTTGAATGTTCTGGGAAGGGTGGGCTCAGATATCTTAAGGGTCCCTTTAAGGGCTAGCACGTACTCAGTATGGGGGGCTGTGGTGGTCTTTGGGGGCTGTTTTGGAGTTGCTAATGGAGTATGCTGCTGCTGGGTGAACTCTGTGAACTTGCAGTGTTGTTCACTTGCAAGTTTTATTTGATTTGGAATCAGAATTGGATAGCTGTGGAGATTCTTTGGGGTCTCTGGGGTTCAGGTAGCCTCTGGCCTCCCACTTTACCCCAGGATATTGTAATTCCTCTTGGAAGGGGGCCACTAGGTGTTCTCTTGTGTCACACTGAACCCTGACCCTAATGTGTCACTCTAAGCTCCTCCTCTACTCATGTGTCATACAGACCCCTTACCTCACACATCATACTGAGACCCTCTTCCATTCATGTGTCACACTGACCTCCTCACCCTCTCAAGGTCATACGCAGCTCCTCTTCCAATGTTTCACACTGGCTCCTGTAATGTGTATCACACCGAGGGTCCTGTGCCCTGTGTCCCATCCATGTGTCAGGCCTTGTCCCCCCATGTGTTACACTGGGTCCCATCACCAGTTATGTATCACACAGGTCTCATCCTATCACACTGAGTTTCTTCCACATCACTTGTCATACCACGCTCCTCTCTGTGTGTCACACCAACCTCATCAACCACTCATGTGTCACGTGGAGCTTCTCACTCTTGTCAAACTATGTCCCTCCCCACCATGTGTCACCTGAACATCTTCCTCCCCTGTGTGACACACAGAATCCCCCACCCACGTGTCACACTGAGCCCCTCCCCCACTTGTGTGTCACACAAAGCTCCTTCCCCATTCATGTGTCACAGTGAGTCCCTACTTCACTCCTCTGTCACAAGAACATCTCCTTCACTCATGTGTCACTGAGCCCTCGTCACAAGTTGCAGTGAGCTCCTCCCCCACTTGTGTTATACTTTGCCCCTCCTTTATTAGTGTGTCACTCTAATGTGCCACACTGAGGCCCTGACATAACCATGTGTCACTCAGTCTCTAACCTCATAGTGTGCCACACTGAACCTCTCTCACTACCCATGTAACCTCAAGTCCCTCCCCTCTTGTGTGCCATATCCACTCATGTGTCATTCTGAGTCTGGTCCTACTAATGTGTCACATGGAGAACTCTCTTACTTTTTTTGTCACACTGAGATGTCTTCATGGGCTACTGTGCACCCTTCTCCCCATTGGTCACATGGGCCCTTGCCTATACTCATGTGTCAAACTGTGTCCTTTCTGCAGTTATATGTTGCACTAAGTGCCCCCACTCTTGTTTCATATTGAGCCTCTCCTCCACCGAATTGTCACATGGACTCTACCCTCACTTGTGTCACACTGAGACCCTCTCTTATTCAAGTGTTACATGCAGCCCCTCCATTTACCCATGTGTTCCTCCCCACCCATGTGTCACTTAAGTGCCTTCTCCACTATGTGTGACACAGAGTCCCTTCCCCCTACCCATATGTCACATGGAGCTCCAGTTCCACTGTGTGTCACATTGATCTCTTCCCACACTCATTTATCACATTTGGTCCTTCCTATACTAATTTGTCACACCAAGCTTCCTCTAGGTCACTCTAAACCTTTCCCCAGCTAATGTGCCATACAGAGCCACTCCTTACATGTCATAGTGAACACCTCTCCCATTTGCGTGTCACTCCTTTCTCCCTGTGTCACACTAAGGCCCTCCTCCATTCATATGAGTTCCTCTCTAACTCATGTTACACTGAACCTCTTCCCTTATCTGGTGTCACACCGAGTCTCTTCCCTTCCCATGTGTCACATGTACCTCTTCCACCCCTGGTCACACTGAGCTCCTCATCTTCTCCTGCCCTCTCACTTAGTCCCACAATGTGCCATGAGTAGACCTCCCCCCGACTCATATAACACTCAAACCCTCCCACCACCTACATATCACCCACATATCACTTGTGTCTCACAGTCAGTCCCCCACATGTCACACTGAGCCCCTCATCTATTCATGTGTCACATCAAACACCTCCTCCTCTGATGTGTCATATCAAGGCCCCCAGTCTGTGTCATGCTGAATCCTACCTTTACTTGTGTAGCACATTTAGACCCTTCCCTCAGTTGTACATCACACTGAGTCATGGACTCAATCACATGGAATTCCTTCTCCACCCACATGTCCCACTGAGCCCCTCACCTTCTCCTGTGCCATACACAGCCTTTCTTTCATTAGTGTCACACTGAGCTCCTCCTCCACTCACTTAACACACTGTGCCCCTTCAGCCCCTGTGTGTCATGTTGAGCCCCTTCTCTGTCCATGTGGCACACTGAGCCCCACCCCTAATGTGTCACTGTAAGCCCCTTCCTTGTTCATTATCTCACATAGCACTTCCCACACAGGTGTCACACTGTGACCCTCTCCCACCCATGTGTCATGCTGTCCTGATGGTCTTATGAGTCAACATTGCCCCTCTTCCACCAACATTTCACATTGATTCCCCCTAATGGGTCACCAGAGCCCCTCCTCCCACATTTTGTTATACACAGCTTCTCCCCAGAGGGTCACACTGAGGATCTTATATCACATGGAGCCTTTTCTCTATGCGTGTGTCACAACTGAGCCCCTATTCCATCCATGTGATCCACGGGGCACCTCACCCCACCCATATATTACACTGAGACCTTCCCCCACTCTTCTCAGATAAAACTCCTCCCCCCAGGACCCTCCATGCTTAGGTGTCCATTGAACCTTTATTCTGGTGTCTCACACAGAACCTCTGGTCTCATGTCATGTTGTGTTCCCTCCACTCCTACGTCCTGTGCCATATGGAGCTCCCTCCCCTTGCATGTGACACACTTGAGACCTCTCCTGTCCCTGTGTCACACAGACCTTCTCCCCTCACCCATCTATCGCAGAGTACCTCCCACATGTGTCACAATGAGTCCCTCCCCTATTCATGAATCATATGGAACCCCTTTTCCACTAATGTGTTACACAGAGTACCTCTCCCTATCCATATCACACTCAACCCTACCCCAACCATGTGTCACATGGAGTCCTTCCACATGTGTGACACTCCATCCTGGGATGTGTTGCACTGAGCCCCTCCCTTACTCATGTTGCACACAGAGCCCCATTTGTCCCACTAAGCCCCTCCTCCACTCATTTGTCACATGGGGCTCCTGCACCCACCTGTTAACCTGAGCCCCTCTTTGGTCATACCAAATCTCTCTTCCAATCACGTCACACACTTTCTCTTCCCTCCTGTGAGTCACATGAGTGCCATCCCACTCGTGACAGAGTTTGTCCTCTACCCTCGTCACACTCGGCCCCTCACCCTCTCGTGAGTCATATGCAGTCCCTCTTCTGCCAGTGTTTCTGATCTAACCCTCCACCATATTACGCGTAGACCTTCCTCCAAACCGTGTATTACAGTGAGCCTCTCCCATCATCCACACATCACACCAAGGGTCATGTGTCACACTAAATCCCTCTTCAACTCATGTCACCTGGGTTCATCACACTAAATCCCTCCCTCATCTCAGACAGAACCTTGTGTTGCACACCCAAGACCTTCCATGCTCACGTGTCTCATTGAGCCTTTCCTCCTGTTGTCTAACACAGAACCCCTGATGTTGTGTCATGTTGAGTTCCATCCTCTACTCCATTTGACACACAGAGTTCCTCTCCCCTCAGAGTCCCTCCCCACACAGATGTCACACTGAGCCCCTCCCCCACCCTTGTATCACAAAAATATCATATCTTATCATATGTCACAGTTAGTCCTGCCCCATTCATGTGTCACATGTAGTCATGTGTCACACATAGCCTAACACCCTACCAATTTGTCACACCAAGCTCCTCTCACACTCATGTGTCCTTCACTATTATGTCATATAGAGGTCCTTCTTCCTCCCATGTGACTCACAGACTCCCCATTCATGTACCACACTGTGCCCCTCCCTCACTGTTTTGTCATACTGAGCCCCCTCGCCACCGATGTGTCCGTGGAGTCCCTTTCTCACCATGTTACACTGGTGAGAAAGTCACCATCTATGTCAGGGCCTCACCCATGTAATGGTGAGTCCCTCTGCAACTCACATGCCACACGAGCCCCTCATCCAGTTATATGTCATACAGAAACTCTGTGTGTCATACCAAGTCTTTCCCAGTTTTTTGTCACCTGTGAGAGCTTAGGAGCTCTCACACTCTTAAGATTGCTCACTAAGCCCCTCTATTTATGCCAGGTGGTGCCCAACCCTCTACCAATGTCACATGTGATGTGAAGCCGCTTTTCCCCACTGGTATACCACACTGAGCTCTCCTAGCCATGGAACACTGGTCACCTTGAGCCCCTTCCACCAGGCCACACTAAGCACACCAGTGTTACTCTGAGACCCTCCCCACTTATTTCACATGGAACCCTGTCCTCAATCCATGTGTCACATGTGTCCTGCACTCCTGGGTCATAAGGAGGATCACAAAGAGAACCTTGCTCTAGGAGTTTGTCACATATGTCCCTCCCCTCACCATGTGTAACACCAAATTCCTCCCTCTACCATGTGTCATATGTAGTCCTAACTCAACCATATGTCCTCACTCTGGGTTCCTCCCCTTCCCTTGTGCCTTCCCTTGTTTCATGCTAAGTTGCTCCCCACCCCTGTCACCTGGAGTTCCCCCTCCACCCCCATGACTATATAGTCCTATACTCATCCTTACACTGAGATCCTCACCCTCTCATGTGTCACATGTAGCTCCTTTTCCCTTAACATTTTACACTGAGCCCCCTAATGTGTCACACTGAGCAAGTTCCTATCCATGTAACATTCCATCCCTCCCCAGTCATGTGGCACGTATAGCTCTCCTTCATCCTTGTGTCACATCTAGCCTGCCATAACATGGAACCCCAAACCCTAGCCACATTTTAAATTGAGCCCATTCCTCACCTGTGTGTCACACTGAGCCCCTCTTTCACTCATGTGTCATGTGGATCACCTCCCACCATGTGTCACGTAGAACTCCCCCTTTACTCAGACATTTGTCAATCACAAACTTTTCTTGTGTCACACTAAGTTCCTCTCTTAGCAATGTGTCCAGAGGAGCCCCTCCTCTATTCATGTATCACATCAAGCCACTTTCCTTACCCTACCCCGACTCTTGTGTCACAGTGAGCTCCTCTTCCACAGATGTGCCATAATGAGCCCCTCCCCTACTCATTAGTCCCATGGACCTATCTATGCATTAACCTGAGCTGTTCCCCCACTTCTGTGCCACACTGAGCCCCTCTCCAACCCTTGTGTCCTTGTAGCACCTCTCTTCACTGTGTTTCACACTGGCTGCTCTCCCCAAGTAAGCCTCTCCTTCACTCCTGTTTCACCCTGGTAGTTCACTGAGCCCCTCTCCATCTATTTGTCACAAGTAGCCCTGTCATGTCACATTTAGTCCCTCTCCTGCTCATGTATCACATCGAGCAGCTCCCTATCTCCTATGGAAAAAGACCTTCCTGTGTGTGTGTGTCACTTGGAGCCCCTCCCCCACCCACGTCAGTGTGTGTGTCACACTGAGTTCCTCCCTTACTCATGTGTCACAAGCAATCCCTCCCCTACTCTGTGTCATACAATCCTTCACCCTTCCCATGTGTTGCACCTTATCCCTACCCTCTAGTATGTTATCAGAAGTACCCAGCCCGAGGGGCATCCTGAATGCTTTCCACACGCATGGTTAATGTGACTCCTCTGCCCTTCCCACATGTTACACTTAGCCCACCCTCCTCTTGTTTGTCACGTAGCCCTTCTCAAATGTCACACCAAGCCCCTATTCCTCTCATGTTTAACATTGACTCCTACTATGTATCACACCATCCCCTCTCCTCCTCATTGGTCAGACAGAGACCCTCCCTCTTCCCATGTGGCACACTGAGCCCCTTCTCCTATTCATGCATCGTGCTGAACCCCTTTCCATCCATTTATCATAAGGAATCCCAAACCCTGTCCTTATTCATGTTTCACACAGCCCTCCCCCATTCAGGTGTCACACTGAGTCCTCCCTCTGATGTCACACCCAGTCCCTCCCTCCCTTGTTTGTCACATGGAACACCCATGTGTCACACAGGTTTATTCTTTCCCCTTCCTTACTGATGTGTCACTTGCAGTGTCTCCTTCATTCATGTGTCTCACAGACCCCCACCCCACACACGTGGAGTCCCCATCTATGTGTCACACTCAGATCCTCTTCCATTCATGTGTCATGTGGAGTATCTCCTCACACCTTTGCTTTATACTGAGCCCCTATTTAACCCATGTGTCCCATGGAGACCCTCTTTCACTCACATTTCACACTTATGAAATACTTGTGTCATACAGAGCCCCACGTCCCTCTTGTCCTGTGGAGGACCTTCATCCTCTCATGGGTCACACTAAGCCCCTCCCCATTCATGTGTGACACTGAAATACTCCTCCACTCATGAGTGCCACTGAAGCCTCTCACCTCACCCAGGTAGCACATCACACACCTCTCCCATTCATGGGTGACACTGAACCCCTCCTTCACTCATGAGCCACTCTGAATCTCTTCTCATGTGTCATGGAGCCCTTCTCACCCATGTCATGTTCAGTGGCTCCTCTCACACGTGTCATGGAACTCCTCCCCACATGTGTCACATTGGACCTGTCTCTCTTTTGTGTGTCATGAAACCCTTCCTCCATAAGTGTTGTATTTGGCTTTTCCTTTCTCCCATGTGTTGTGAAGTCCCTATTCTCTGTGTGTCGCATAGTATCCCTCTTCTCTGTTATGTCTTGGAGGCCATCCTCTACAAGTGTCACATGGAGCCCTGCCTCTATTCCATGTGTCATGGAGACCCTCCTACATTATCAGATTAAGCTTTTCCTCTTTTCTATGTGTCATGGTGTCCCTCCTCTACGTGGGTCACGTTCAGTTTTTCCCCTCATCTGTGTGTCACGGAGCCCCTCCTCTACATTTGTCACTGTGAGCTCCTCTATTCTGGTGGAGTAAACATGTCACATTGAGCCCCTACTCTCTCCCAAGTGTCACGTTGATGCTCCACTGCAGGCGTGATATTTAGCTTTTCCTTTCCCCCATATGTCATGGAGTTCCTATTCTCTATGTGTCACACAGAATCCCTCTCTCTTATGTCTTGGAGGCTGTCTTCTACATGTGTCATGTGTCACATGGGGCACCACCTCTATTTCATGCATCACGGAGCCCCTCCTCTACATGTGTCACATTGAACTTTTCCTCTCAGCCATGTGTCATGGAGCCCCCTCCAACATGTATCACATTGAACCTCTCCTCTCTCCCATTTTTCAAGACTCAGTCTTCCTGTGTCATATTGAGCCCGTCATTTCTCTCATCTGTCTTAGAGCCCCTCTTTCACATGTGCCACATTGAGCCCCTCCTCTCTCCCATGTGTCACATTTAGCTTTTCCTTTCTCCCACATGTTATGGAGTCCCTAGTCTCCATGTGTCACATAGAGCCCCTCTCTCCAATGTCTTGGAGGCCGTCCTCTATGAGTGTCACATGGAGCCCCACCTGTATTCCATGTGTCATGGAGACCCTCCTACATGTATCAGATTAAGCTTTTTCTCTTTTCTACGTGTCATGGAGTCCTCCCACCATGTGTCACATTGATTTTTTTTGTCATCCACATGTCATGGAGGTGCCTTCCCCCCACAATGAGTCACATGCAGCTTCTCTACTTGGATGAAGCTTAGTGTGTCACATTGAACCCTGCCTCTCTCCCATATGTCACTTTGAATTCCTCCTCTCTCATATGTCTTAGGGAGCGCCCCATCTATATGTGTCCTGTGTGTCATGGAGCCCCTCCTCCAGCTGTTCCACATTAGCCTCTCCTATCTCCTATTTCCCATTGAGCCCTCCTCTTCCCCATGTGTGCCCTCTCATGAAGACCTTCCTATCTCCAGTGTGTCATATTGAGACCCACTTATACATGTGTCACATTGACTCCCTCCTCTCTCCCCTCCCGCATGCATCACATTTACTTCCTTCTCTTTCTTGTGTCATTGAACCTATCCTCTAGGTGTGTCATGTCAAGCTCCTTCCCCACATGTGTCACATTTAGTTCTTCCTCTCTCCCATCTATCATGGCATGCCTCCTCCACATATACTGAGCCTCTCCCCTCTTCTGTGTGTCACACCCCTCCCCCACATGTATCACATTGGGTTCCTCGTTTGCATGTGTATGGAAACCCTCCCCCACACATGTCATACTGAGTTCCTCTTTTCCTATGTGTCACATCGAGCCCCTCCTTTATCCTGTGTACCAGGGGATTCCTCCTACATCTCACTGAGCCCCTCGCCTTTCCTTGTTTCATGCAGTCTGAGTCACATTGAGCCTCTCTACCGTCCCATGTGTCACACAGTCTTACCGCTACTTGTGTCACATTGAGTCCCTCCTTTACACAACTCCTCTACATGACTCACAATGAGGTCTCCCAT
Organism: Castor canadensis; assembly: GCF_047511655.1. Lineage (NCBI taxonomy): Eukaryota > Metazoa > Chordata > Mammalia > Rodentia > Castoridae > Castor > Castor canadensis. Next base: position 9,450,215 of record NC_133388.1, on the reverse strand, counting down.
TCTCCCATGTGACAGAACCCCCATTCTACATGTGTGTCTCATTGACCCCTGCCTTTCTCCTTTGCACTACGTAACTCTCCTCCACCATGAATGTCACACTTAGCTCCTTTCTCTCCATGTGGCATGGAGCCCCTTTCACATGTGCCACATTGATTCCTTCCTTTCTCCCATCACCGTGTGTCACACTGAGCCCCTCTTCATCCGTGTGTCACATTGAGTGCCTCCTCACTTGAGTTTCTCCCTTCCTGCCCTTTCTTAAGGCCGCAGTTCTGTTCCATGGAGGTTTCCCTTCCTGCGCTCTTCCAGGGAGTTTTGTAGCCTTAGGTCAGTGTTCAGAACTGTCTGCTGACAGCCTCCACAGTGGTAGGGGTGTGGTGTGGTGCTGTGGGTGTGTGGGGTGTGAGGACAGGCTGATGGTGGGGAGGGAGGGTGATTTGGTGGCTGAGAAAAAAGTGCAGGAACAAGAGAAGCTTTTTTTTTTGGCACAACTTTATTGAGTTATAATCTACATACATATAATCCACCAGTTAAGATGCACAATTCGCGATTTTTTAGTTTATTCACAGGTTTGTGCAGACATCACCACAGCCAATTCAAGAACATTTTCATCACCCTCAAAGAAACCAGGTAGCCTTTAGCTGCCTCCTTCCTCCCCCATCGCCATAAACAGCTGCAAAGTCACAAGTACTCTCTGGAAACTCTACAGTCCTGCTGGGTCCTGGAAGTCCTTTTTAGGTCTTGGAGGAGCCAGCGTAGTCCAGTTTCACAGATGCAGAAGATGCAGAAGGCTATCCTGTGGAAGTGTCTGGGAAGAAAAAGCTGTGGATGGGCAGGATCAAGCTCCAAGGTCCATTTACCACTCCTGGACCAGCATGCACTCTGCCCCACCCCCATGCTCCATCCCTTTCCCTCCATCACCTGGCCTGGCTCCCTTGGGGGCTCTGTGTGGAGCCTAGCTAAGGGAAGGTGGAAGAGGCAAGTCCACGAAGGGGGGTGTAGGTGGAACCATGGTCCATGGGTACTTGGAAGTGCTGCCTGGGCTGGCTGACCCTTGCTGTCCCTGCTCTAACCACTAGTGGCAGGCATCTGTCTCACCTGCCTGCTTGCATTGCTTCCTCCTGGGAGGAGGGTCGCGGCCGTAGTCAGTAGTTGGGGGGTGGGAACGGCGTCATGCAGGAGTTGATTGCACAGTCATCCAGCTCCTATATGATGCCTTTCTTCATCCCCTTCAACCGCACGCAGCCTCCGGACCCTCCTCTGCACCCTGGGCTGCACGGGGACGTGTCCTCGAGCTTGCTACTGTCCTGGCATGCTGCGAGCGCTCTCTCTCTGTCTCTCTCGGTCTCTCTCTCTCTTCTGCAGCTCCCCAAGTTACTGGAGGGGAGGACCTGGGGCTGGGCCATCTCTGAGGCCCCTCTTTCGAGGGGAGGCTATGCCCTTGATGGATACTTCTGGGGCTGGGCCCAGGGTCATTTCTGACTCTGCAACTGAGGGCAGACAGGCCAGAGGTATAGTCTGGATCTGCCCTGAGGCTTCTCCCACCCAGGGGGCTGAGGCTGTACTCCCACCAGACCCTCTGAGGACCCGGCTCACAGGACAGAGGGGCAGACTTTGGAGAGATGGTGCCTTTATTCCCAGGACTGGGGGGCAGAGCTGGGACAGAGCAGGGCTGCCCCTCACCAGTGCCCCAGGAGGAGGGTCTCCTTGAGGGGCCTCTGCCTCTACCCAGGACTTTATCATGACCAGGAGGCTGAGGCCCCTCACAGGCGGCCTCTTACTCTCTCCCTGAGCCCTTCCAGAGACAGTTCCCATCTTCCCAAGCATTCTTAATCTGGGTCCCCTAGTGGCTGTCAGCAGGCACCCATTCTTCCTCTGTGCCAGCCTTGCCCAGGCCGGGAGCCCATGGACACTGCGACAGCACCATGAGCAGCTGGCACAGATGCCTCTGTCCCCTGTACCCCACTAACTTAGGTCCATGCATGTGGAGGGGACCCGTACCCAGTTCCGTGATATTGCCATCTTTAACTGCAATAACCAGCCACAGCAGCCAGCCCAGGCACACATGGGCAGCTATTAGGAAGGCCTTGCCACTGCGGGAAGCCATTAGAGAGACACAGGAGGGGCCCAGGCATCCTCCCCCTCCCCTTCCCATCTGTCCCATCTACCTCTGCCCTGCCCCCTCTTTCCTCACCCCTTCTCCCCATGCACTCCTCTCCCTACCTTTTCACCTTGTGACTTTCATGGTGTCAGGATGAACATGGTGATCCTCGTTGAACTCAGCAAGATGGACGAAGGTCTGGAGGAGGTTCACTGGGTCTCACATTATATCTGCCGGTCATGGGGCCTGAAGGAGCACCCATAGGGCCAGCAGAAAGGCTTGGGGTGGGTAGGGGGATTTGGGGGTTGCATGCTGGTTTCCCTTTCTCTTTCTTACTATGGGAGCTGACTGGGGCCATCCAGGTAGACAAGGAAGGGATCTCCTGCCTCTGTTCCAGCCAGATTGTTAGGAGCTGGCAGAGCTCCTAGCCCTGTGTCAGGGCCGTGTGTTCGGAGCCCTAATTCAACCCCTGGCCACTCGCAGGAGGGATGGGCAAATCCGGACCTGATGGTGAGTTGTTGTTGGCTGCTAACAAGTGTGTGCTGTTGCAGGCTCTAGAAACAGGTCTAGTGTGCCAGACCTGGAGGCTGGAGTGTTTGGGCAGCTTGTGGAGGTGGACTGGCAGGGGAGGAAGATGGCGAAAGAAGGTGACAGGTGGGATTGCCAAAGGTGGAACTTGGACTCTCCTTTGTCCCCTTGACCCCACTGGATGTTGGGGACCTCAGGGCAGGGCAGTGAAGCTGGAAAGTGGGTGCACCCTTCAGTGGGTGGGCTTGTGTGCTGGAGTGTACCAAGATGTGCAGCCTGTTGTCCAGAGTAGCCAGGGATTGGTCTTGGGCTTTCACTTTTTTTGTGCAGGTCATGAGGTCATTACTTAGCTTGTCCTTTAATGACAACTTTTTTTTTTTTCCAGGAGAAAAAAAAAAGTTTTGTTTTATGCTCTTTGAAACTTTTGTTTTCTGGAAGTGTAACCATAATAACCTAATGTTTTGCTTTGGTAGTAGCTGTCCTCTGGGCCTGGGGACTGCTTGTCTTCTCTGTATGTGGGGATAAAGCCCCTTCTGGATAGATGGAGAGGAGAAGCTGGCGTGGGAGCAGGGGCCACTACTGCTCTGATGGCTCCCATAGGGCTGTGTGTAAATGTGCTCACATTAGTTGGTGTCTGCACCTCCTCCCGAAGGGGCTGATTATTGGGTGAGAGATTCCCTGTTTAGCCTTAGCCTATTTTCCCATCTTCTGCTATGACTTGTCAGGTGAAGTTGGTGGCCCTCAGATTCTGGGCTGCGGGGACAGTTAGGGGTCATCTGTTCATCCTGCTATACCCAGGGGAAGTCCATGCCAAGCAGGGACAGAGGTGTGCCCTCCAGGTTCCCTGAGCTAAGAGTCCAGTGCTGGGGTGGCCTCCCTACTAGAACCCCAGGTTACACTCCAAGTAGTGAATTCTCCTTGGGAACCCCAAGAAGAGTATTATCTGGGACAAAAGGAATTTTGGGAACCAAGGGCCCTTGGTGACTCTGTCTTGCCTTGGATCTGCCCTCCTCTGTCTATATTCCCTATTTGAAAATAGGAAAACATTATTGGTGAGATGGATGCCCATTCCTTGTGGTCACCAAGCAAGTCAGAGCCAGGGCCTTCCAGGTCACTAAGCTTTCAAATGCACCAGGTCACTAAGCTTTCAGCACCAGGTCACTAAGCTTGCAAATGCACCTCTGCCCTTGATCCATCTGTTAGAGCTGCTGTGAGGTGCAGAATGCTAGGTGGATAAACAGACATGGCCCCCTCAATATCCTAGGCTGCTGTGAAGTCAGCTGTATGTGGCATCATAGGTTGTGTGGTGGAGCAGCCCAAGGTGAGAGGGCAAAGGCCACCAGGGAGGTGTCCTAAACTCTCTGAAGGCCTCTCTGGGCCTTGATTTCTCCAAGTTTACCTTGAATAAGTGACAACAGAAATCCATGCATTGTAAGTCCATGGAAGGTGGGAACTCTATGGACTGTGCCCAGCGCTTAAATCTTAAAGGAGCCCTTGTGGGTCTGAGTGACAGATCAGGAAACTGAGGCTGGGATAGCTTGTCCTGCAGCCAGTCTGCAGGGGGCTGGGTGGGTCCATTGGCAACTCCCTAAAACCTCAGGGAGAATCTCAGAGGTGAGGATGAGCCCCTGACCTTGAAACTGGGGATCATAACCATGATCTCCTGGTGTTGCTGTCAGGGGTAGATACCTTAGACTGATAGGTGGTGGGCAGCAGCCAGTCACCCGTAGGGAACCATGAGGCCACAATGAGCCAAGTGTGGGGCTAGGTAGAGTATAGGAAGATGTGGCCAAGCTTTCTGCACTGGCTTTGGGCTCCAGTCTCTGTGCCTAGTGGCACAAGGTATAGGTGAAACAGGGAAGCAGGGTTCGCTGTGCCTTGGCACTTTTTTGGGACAGAGTAGGGCCTCTTCCACAGGGCAGATGATAACTTGGCTCCAGGGCAGGCTGATCAGGCCCCTGCAGAGTGCTGACCTTTGAACCTGAGCTCTGTTGGGACTCTCTATTGGCCTGACTCAGGAGCAGATCCTCGGGCAGGTCATAGAGGGCAGAGCTGAAGTCCCTAGGGTATGAGGGCTCTGTGGAACCTCTGTATTGTCCACCTCCCCATTGGAGGTCTGAGGTCTTGCTGGGAGGGGTCTACAGCTCCTTACTTTTCTTCCTTCTTGCAGAGTTCCTTGTGTGGAGGGGTGGGGCGGGCTGACCTCTGTGAGGTCAGGGGCTGCTCCTGGAAGGGGTGAAGCCTGGCCAAACAGAGGGGTCAGTGTGTGCTGGACAGTGGAGCCATGAGTCCACAGTAAGTGAGTGCTACCCATCCCTGCTTCATGGGCTTCCCTGGGAGCCCCACCCCTTTCCCAGCAGTGCACCCTCAGGACAGTGACTTGGCCACTTTTAGAGCAGGAGTCCTTTTGAAAGGGGAACCAGGCCTTCTCCACTGAGGGTGGGGGTGAAGATTGCTCCAGAATAGGGCTCAGACCCTCTGAGCTGCGGGCATAGACTCCAGCCTGCCCACCCTCATTTATCACATGACAAGAAGGTTTTGGCCAGAGGAGGAACCCAGATTTCTGGGCTCCGTGCTGTCAAGCGGAAGGAATTCCCAGAACTCCCCACCCATGCACTCTTTTCCAGGCGCACTACCCCTCTTGGGATGAACTACTGGGGGGTAGTGTCTATGTGTATATGGGAGTGGGGAGGCTTCCCAAGGTAGAAAGAAGGGCCAGGGTCTGGAGGGGACACTTTCAGAAGGTGGAAGAGAGCCTGCTGCTGTTGTGTCTTGGGAGACAGCTAAGCCTTTCCTGCTCCCATCCCTTCCCACCCTCCACTTACTCAACCCCACTCCCACCCTCCGCATTCCTCCCAGGATGCACCCTCCATCCTCCCTGTCCGCCTCCTTGACTGTTCCCTGCACTCCACCTTTTAGAATAGACCACAAAGTCACATAATCTTTTATTTTCTTTTATTTTGTGGCTGAAAAGGGTGGTGAAGTAGGAAAGTGTGGGGAAGGGTCTCCTCCCCATGGCAAAAAGCAGTGGTCTGGTTGGAGCACTCTTGACTCCCTAGCACAGGAGGGTGGATGTCAGGGGCCTTCACAGTCTCTTTTGGACCCCTCCTTTTATTAGGGGCCTCTGTGCTCTGCACTGTTCATCTGTCAGCATTGGTTGGGAGGGGGAGGGAGCCCCACTCAGTATATAGGCCCACTCTGGTGACCCCTGAGTCTCAGATTCCTCTGGTAAGTGGTACTGGTACGTCAGATGTTTAATGGAGCGGCTTTGTCCAGGTAAGTCCAGAGCTCAGGGTCAGATGAAGTTGGTCAGATGAAGGGAGCCTAACCAGACGGTGGGGGGGGCTTGCTTGCAGGGTGGGTGGGGCTGGGGGAGGCATCACAGGACCTCGGGAGGGGGTTGGGCAGGGGTGGGGGCGGGGCCCAGGGGAGCTGGAGCACCGGTGTGGAGGTAGAAGAAGTCAGTGGAGCACCCGAGGTCAGTGTCCCAGGATGCACAGGTGGCCACGCCATTTGGGAGGGGGTGGTCCCTGGCATCTGCTTGCTTGGCTGCACCTGCTGTGCCTGCTGCTGCATTGGGCCTTGGGTCACGGAGTCACAGGTTCATTGCTGCTCCTCACTGCTTTCTCCTCTCATTGATCTCACTCCCAGCTGTGGGCCTGGGCCCTGGAAAATTCAGACAGGGTGTGCAGCTCTTGGCTGACTCTGGGACTCTGATGGTTGGATAGTCCTTTAGCACGGATGATGTTGCTGGTTGATGAGTTGAAATTTTTGCCCTTCACAAGTGGGTTCCCCTTGGGTCAGGACCAGCAGGAGGAGGCAGTGGGTCTGAGCAAAGCTGGCTGAGGCACAGGGAGGGTGGCAGAGACACTGTGGGGTGTGTCCAGAGAAAAAGAGTGGCCTTCTTCCATAGCAGAGGCATTTTTAGTCTAGGTCAGCATCTTCAAGGTCAGGTAGCCCTTCTAGCCTTGCTTCTTCCCTCGGTTGGGCCTCTGTGGGAGGTGCAGGTGGGGCCTGTGTGTAGACCATGGTCAGGAAACGGGTCAGGGCCCTGGCCACCTGCTCCCTGCTGAGTAGGTTAAGCTGGCCGTCGGCACCATGGACATAGAGCAGGCGGCTGTTGAGGAAGTCCAGGACTTCTGGGTCCATCAGGTTGCGTGGGCGGAGTGGGAGGGCGACAGCTGAGTCAGTGGGCAGGGCCTCCAGCACGTCGTTGTCCTGCTCGTCCTGCGAGGTGTCTTGCAGGCCGTCATGCAGGCCACTCTGACGGTAACGTTGCAGGTCGTCTTGCAGGGCCTCTCGCAAGACGACATCCTCATCACCAACGACGTGCAGCTCCAAGTACCGGTTTTGGTGCAGGGCTGGGCGGTTGCCCTCTGGCGGGGTGACCCTGACACCAAAGAACTCACAGAGAGTCAGCCAGAACCCAGGGGTGAATCGCAGGCCTCGGGGGAATTGGGGGTGCAGGGCATTTCGCCGCCAGTGTCCAGGCCCCAGGAACAGCTCGGCCAGCTCCTCGGCTGGGATGGTGTTGGCGCCCACGAGAGGAGGCATCTGGCTGAGCAGCTGAGCAATGGCTGTGGCCATGCCACTGCCTGCAGTGAGGGTCGAGTCCAGGATGAGTCGTAGTGAGCGCCGTGGCTGGGGCCGTGCCACCTCCATGGACGGTGCTGGTGGCAGGGAGAGGTGCTGCCTCACCCTCAGCAGCACCAGCAGGGCTGCCAGGGCTAGAACGTTCTTCCAGTACAGGAGACCACGGAAGAAGTGTAGGATGACGGCCCGTATCTGAGCCATGCTGAAGTGGGCCAGGAAGCTGTTGAGGATCTGGTCAATCGGTATCATAGCCAGGAGCTCCTGCACCAGGGTCTGTTCATGTTGCTCATTGTATTCTGGCTCATCTTCATTGTCCTCCTCCCCGGAGTCGTTTGCCTGATCCCTGGTAGTTCCTCTCATGGCCAGAAGCAGGAGTGGCCGCGTGGCCCTGCCCCTCATAGCTCTCCAGCAGTGGTTTCTCAGGGGTGCTATGGATTGGCCTGTATCTTCTTCTGGCAGCTCCATGACGTCAAAGTTGAAGTGGGAGAAGAAGAAGACCCAATGCCCGGGGAGAAGTACGGTGAGCCTGTCATTATTCAGAGAGGCTAGATCCTCTGTGTTGAGAAGGATCATGATGGGCTCCTCGGTGTTCTCCAGGTAGCGGCACCACACCATGAAGGCAGCCCGAATTGGAAGGATCTTCATCTCAACAAGAGGGTACTCCACCTCGATTGGGGAGAGATTGCGGGAGTAGAAAGCACAGGTGACTTTCTTGCCGGTTTGTTCGTCGATTTGGATCAGGGAGGAGTACAGGCCCATCCTGGTGATTCCTGTTTCCAAATAGAATGGGTTCTGAGGCTTGGGGTGGTAGAGACGAGGTGCCTTGCGGAAGGCCCTCTTCAGGCATTCGAAGGCTTCTTGCTCCTCATCCCCCCAGTGGAATGGGTCACTGTTCAGCACCTGCCGTGCCAGGGGCTCCGTAATCATGGCAAAGTGCTCCACAAAGTGCCGGTAGGGGAAGACAAATTCGATCAGGCTTCTCAGGGTCTTCTTGGTGCCAGGGGTAGGGTACCCCATTAGAACATCCATGACACTCTTGTTCAGTTTCACTCCTTTGGGGGAAATGGTGAAGCCTAGAATTTCTGCAGAGTGGCGGTGGAACTGGCTTTTGTCCAGTGAGCAGTAGACGTTGTGGTGTCGGAAACGGACCAGGACTTGGCGGACATGTTGGATGTGCTCCTCCTGACACATAGAGTAGACTATGACCTCTTGGCCATAGGATAGCACACAGAAGCCTAGCATGTCCTTTAGGATAAAGAGAATGACATTCTGAGGTATGATAGGATCTGGGGACATTGTGAAGGGCCGGTAGCTCTTCATATCTTGAAGCTCTAACCCGAATGCTGCTCTCCATGTGTCTTCTGTACGGCTGCCGTTCACGCTTTCCTCCACAATGGTGCCCCGCAGCTCCAATCTTGTGAACCATGTCGCTCCGTGTAACTGGTCAAAGAGTTCTGGAATCATCTGTATGTAGTCCTGTCTGTTGGTCAGCATGTTCTGCAGCTCCCAGAAATCATCTTGCTGCTGCCTGGCTTGTTCTTGCATCCCGGCACCCACAGGTTCCCAAGGCGCAGAAGAGGGGCATTCGTAAAAGGTCTCGCTGTGATCACTGTCTCCAGCCTGCTGAAGCTCAGAGGGCTCTGATTCAGAAAGATCATCGGATCCGTCTGAGCTTGGCTGGTCGGAAGTCTCATCATCAGCTTCCTTCGGGTTAAACACGTCGGCCAGGTCTGAGTACGGGTGCGGCAGTCCGGGTAGCAGGCTCATGCTGTGCTTTTCCAGTGCAATGCATGGCGGGGGTGCGCGGAAGCAATTCTTCAGGCAGTAGGGAGAGTGGAAGGTGCAGCGGCCTTTGATCCAGTCAACTTCGGGGGCATGGGTCCGGAGCCAGTTGATGCCTAAGACCACGGAGAAGTTGGGTGAAGGTACGATGTCAAATTCGATGGACTCCTGGTGGTTCTGATGAACGCACACCAGGGGTTCCGAGTAGAGCCAGATAGGTTCGTCGCCGATCAGTGAGCCATCCACGGTTTGGATCAACTGTGGATAGGGCTTCTCATAGAGCTCCACGTAGTGCTCTTGGGCAAACTTCTCATCCATGTAATTGCCTTCTGCTCCCGAATCAACAAGGGCCTGGACTGCAACACTGTGGTAGGGGTTCACTCTTACCATGAGCAGCAGAAAGAGATGGGCACGACGGATGTCTGGATGGAAATCAGTGGGCAGCCAGCTGCTAACCATCCACTTCTCTGGAGTAGGTGAGTCGATCCAGGTCAGGTTCCGGGGGCGGGCTTCGGGGGGCAGCCTGAGCATCGCTTTTCTCTCCGCCAGCTTGTCTTCTATTTGCAGGACAAGCACAATCAGACTGTCCAGGGAATCCGGCTGAGGGACCCGGAATAGATAATGCCTGATATCTTCATTGAGCCCCTGGCACAGGTGGGCCTGCAGGACTTCATCTGGCCAGCCCAAGGTGGGTATCAGGCTCTGGAACTCATTGATGTAATCAGTGACACAGCGATTCCCCTGCCTGATATTGAACATGGCGTCTTCTGCCACACGCAGTGTCTGCCGATACTCAAACACCCCTGACATGGCCTCCAGGAAGGCTGGGAAATTTTCCATCAAGGGGCTGTTTTGCTCCTGCAGAGACTTGGCCCACTCTAAAGCTAAGCCAGACAGGTGGTTCATGACATACCTCACTCGCAGGTGGTCATTGTAGAACATTCTCGGGCAGCTTTGTAAGATCATTTGGCAGAGCACGATGAATTCATGGTATTCTCTGCGATCCCCAGAGAAGCTTCTCGGGGAGGGCAGCCTGCCTGCATTGATGCCTTTTACCAAGATCTCTTCTGCTACTCTTTGCTGTTCTTTGAGGTCTTGCATTCGGAGGTACAGTGAGATGATGGACCTCATCATTTCCACGGGATTGTTCCCTTGCTGGATTTCCTCTTCAGAATTCACCTCCTTTCCCTCCTCCTTCAGGTTAGTGTTGTATTCTTGCTCTTCCTGGGTGCCTAATGGGTTTACTGATGCTTCTTTCATTCCATCAGGTGCTGCATTGAGAGGATCCTCCATTGCCTGGTGTGAACCATTGCGTGACTCCTCCATGTCTTGGAGTAGGTCATTGGGTGGATCCTCTATTTCCTTATGTGGGCCACTGGATGGCTCCTCCATGTCTTGGAGTAGATCAATGGGCAGCTCTTCCATTTCCTGGAGTGGGCCACTGGGTGGCTCCTTGCTTTCCTGGGCTGGGTCACTAGCTGGCCCTGCTGCTGCCTCCACTTCGCTGCCCAGTTTCTCCACGGTGGTGTTGGATGAGCCCTCGGAGGACTCCATTTGTTTTGATGATGGATTCTTAAGCTCCATCATCGTCTCAAATGAGTCTTCAGAGGGTTCTATCATTTCGTCGGTTGGAAAGGAGTGTTTTCTGAAGATCGGTAAGGTTGTGCTGCGCACGGTCAGAGACTGCGACCGTGGAGATCAGAACCTAGGGATGGAAGAGATGGGGTGGGGAGCAAAGGCAGCAGTTTAGGGTCTCATAAGATCAGGGTCTGACAAATCAGATGCCCAAGTGATCAGAATCAGAGGGGTACAGAGAAATCCTTCCTGTGTTTAAGTAGCCTCCTCAGCTGGTCACTTGGGGCACTCCAAGGGAGAGAATCAGTCAACTCCTGACCTGCCTCCCAGGTGGAGTCTGTCTGCCCAGCCTGCCTGCTTCCTCTATGGGTGTGAGAAATTCACAGCCCATAAATTTTGTAGCACAACTGGCCCAGAGCAGCCTCCATGGCAGGCAGACACCTGGCAGGGTACACAGCTGCCCCATTTTGCCCTGGCATTTGTGCCTGGTCAATCCTACTTCCATTCTCTAGTCACTTGAAAGTCACAGAGGTCCCATCTCAATGTCACTCATAACCAACCTTGGCAGGCTGAGTGCTCTGGAGCATGTCCAGCTTGCTTGGTTGTGGAGGCGGGAATCTATAGCAAAGATGCCTGCTGTTTTACAAGCTCAGTGGAAGAGGAGAAAACGGGCAGTTGGCCACGGTCCCACCAGTTGGGTCAGCAGCTCAAAATATCTTTTATTTCCTCCTCCAGGTTCAAAGTTGAGGTATGTGGGGAGACAGGCATAGAGGTCTGGGTTCTGGCTGTTCCTTTTAATTTTTTCCCCCATAAATGTTTATAAACTGCCTACTTTGTGTTGGATACTTGCACATTTGTTGCTTGATCTTAAGGTCACACTTTTGGGGAATTTCTCTTTCTCAATTTGATATCCTTCCAAGGTCCTTCCAAGGCTGTGTTCTCTCCAGCTCTGAACTATTGAAATATTCAAATAACCTCCCTACCCCTCCTAAAGTCCCCACTTTGCTAGGATTGTCCTGGAACTTCAAACATCTGGCCTCAATTCAGCTCCTGCAAATGTTTTTGCACACCTCCCCAATCTTATTTTCCCAAGTTTCCTTCTCTACTTATATGGGGACAGGGTTCCCATTCTAGCAAATTCCCCTCCTCTCTGTCACTGGTTAATTTCCTCCAAAATGAGTATATTGAGTAGAGGTGTGAGGTTGAGTGGGCAGAGGGCATGAAACCTGATTGACCTGGAATTTTTGAAAATCTAGTGTTGGGTGCTTTTAATGATCAGAGACTGAATTTAAAGAGATGTCTTGGCTTTAGTTCTTCTGAGCTTTGATTATTCAATAGATTACATAGTTCTTCTGAGCTTTGATTATTCAATAGATTAATTATACAGTTATTGCACTTTATAAATTTAAAAATGGGAAGTAACAAAAGGTTTTCTTCTGAGAGCTATGGGGCTGATTTATTAAAAAAAAAAAGTCTTCCCTTATGTAAAATTCCACATTGGCTAAAATCCAAACTTTCCAACAGGATACAAAATTCAGATCTGCTGTTTCTCAAAATTAAGTATACCCTTGTTAGCATGACACTTAAATTTGATCATGCGATCCCTCTGATTAAAGCCTTGTACTGTTTATTTACTGTCTGCAATATTAAATCCAAACCTTTTAGTATAAACACAGCTGACATGTAAACTCACCAAAACCATTCTCTGGATAAAATTTAAAGGCCTTAGCATAATACAAAATTCTGACATGTCATTCCTTGAGGTAGAGATCACATTTTTTAAGCATAGTGTACAAATTAGGTAAAATCACTGTTGCCATCATCATTGCAGAAACATGCACAACAAATTGCATATATTTACCCATTTCCTTTTCATCAAAGTTCTCCAAGGTATGTATGATTATTGTAAAATTCCGAGTCTCTAATACAATTCTACTTGAAATACAAACCTTGACTAAGTAATTCATCTGCAGATTCATCTATCAGAAATAAAAATCTCAGCATGTCTCTCATTTAAAACCCTTTATTGGCTAAAATTTAAACTCACTTACTATGATGATTTAAAAAACAGACTTACTAATATAAAGTCTATATACAAATTTGATTACGTAAAAGATTAAATCTTTCAACTTCTCTGCCTTCAACCTACCAGCTAAGATCCTTGGCATGTTACAAAACTCTTCTCTTAATACGCCTTAACATCAAAGTATAAACTCGTAGGAAGGCAAATAAACTTATCCCATAATTTCTCTATTTAAGACACACAAAAGTTTCTTTTCTATAATATGAAGTTCCAACCATTTAGCAGAAAGTAAAAATTTTTACCATGGAATTTATTTGCCGACAATCAAAATGCACAACCTCACCAGGCCACTCCTGAAACCTTTGATTGGCTTAATTCTAGCCCTCTTAGCATGTTATAAAAATCCGGTCATTGTTGTTTCTCAACATCAAAGGTGACTCTTCGTGCAAGATACATGCAGTGCACTTGTAACTTCTACTGAAGGTTGAATTACCTATGAGATGAAAGCTAAACTGCTAGCATAAAGTTACACATTTTCTCTGTAATTTTTCCTGCAAGACTGTTCCATCAAACACAAAGAGTTCACTCTCCTAAAATCTAATGATCAAAATCCAAATTCCTTAGCATGGCATAAAAATTTGGTCCTGTTGTTCCTCAAAACTGCATCCAAACTTCTTAGCACACTATAGAAATTTCTTTGCCCAGTCCATAAATGACCCAACTCCTTAACACAGAGCACAAACTGGGTGCTCTTGTGTCAATGGGGTGCCTCTGCTGAGGAACAGCTGATGCTCATTCCTTATCTGAATCATCAAATCCAGATACTTTAGCATAAATTATGTTTTACCATCAAAATTCCATGGGAGACCAAAACTCATCAACTCACTCCTTAAAACCATTGGCTAAACTTCAAATACCCTGACATAAATGCTCAAAACTGGGTTTCATCTCTTTGAATGAGAATGCTCCAGTGCCTTTGACACTCAACTCCTCAGCAAGCTGTAAAAATCTGATCATATTATCTTTACCTTAAAGATCTATTCACTGCTATGTCAAAATATGTATGTTGGAACATGAAACTGTTCAATTTAAAACTTCAAAGTTTCCTCATTGCCTGTAACATAAAGTCTGAAGTAGTTAACATAAAATACAGCATTTTACCATTAATTTGTCTCTAGGCTGTTCTATTAAAAAGCCCCAAATCTCACCTTGTCACACTTTTAAGCCTTTTATATTGGCTTATAGCCAAATTTATTAGCATGATATAAAAATTTGATCACGTCAGCCCTTAAAATAAAATTCACACTTCCTAGCACAATATATTAAATTTGATCTTATAGCTCCACCTTAAAATCTTACAATGTCTCTTAATTGAGTATGGCATGAAAGTCCAGATTTCCGGCATGAAATGTGAATTTTATTTTGTAATTTCACTGTGTTCTGTTTATTAAACACAAAAAAACCATGTCACTCTGTTAGAACTTTTTATTGGGTAAATCAAATTCCTAGGCATGTGCAAAAATCCCATAATGTAAGAGCCTCTAAATAAATTCCAAATTTCTTTGTGTATTCACAGTGCTGATCATGTAACTCCTCTAATTAAAATCTTTCTTCGGTGTCAACATTAATCATATCTCCTTGGCATGCCCTGCGAGTCAGACCTTGGCATTCCCCCAACATATAAAGTCAGAATGTTTGAGCATGATCCTTAAATTTGTGGCTGTTACTTTCCTGTTTATGCTTTTTCCATGTTTCCTTGTTGCTTGTAATAGTAAAGTCTCAAGCTGTTAACCATTTAAGATAGATTTTTATCAAGTGTTTTTTTTTTCCTGCAGACTTATCTCCCACAAGCAAAAGTCTCACCATCACATTTCTTAAAACTGTATGGCAGAAATCCAAACTCCTTAGTAGGACATAAAATTTTGAAACTGTCACCCCCTCAAAATAAAGTCCAGATTTCTTCTCATAAAGCCCAAATTTATTCATGAAACTCCTGCTTAAAGTCTTATATGTAGTTTCATCACCAGTGTCTCTGCATGGCACCCAGATTTTATCATGACATTCTCAGCTTCATACCTTTCAAATTTCATAGCCATGACATAAAATTCAAATCCCTGAGCATGACATAGAAATTGGAGCAAGTATATCTCATGCTGAAAATCTATAGACTGCTCTTTATTCCTTATGATGTAAAGCTTACATTCCTTTGTATGAAACCAAAACTTTTAACCATCTATAACTTTCAGCCTCAGTTCTTTGTTCCTCCTCAAGCTTCTCTCTAGAAAGACTGAATTTCTTATTCTTTCACGCTAAACACATCTTGATTTTATTGTTTCTAGATGTATTTTTTTAAAGCCCATAATTCATTAGTTCATATAGCAGCATATCCTCATTCTTTTCTGGGCTAGGCACTGTGCTAGAATCTCGGTGTAAAGAAACGGAGGCAGCCCGGCTAACAAGGAGTTGAGGACCACGCCCTTGAGACTGAGGCTCTGTTGGAGGTGAGCGAGGGATCTTGGGGGCAAGGTGAGGGGGTCCCTTTACACCTGGAGAGCGCTCCTTGGTGGCTCAGCTCACTTATCTGTTCATCTGGGAGAACTTCAGGCACATTGGGACCTCCATCCTGTAATCTCCCTATGGCTTTGGACAGTCACTGTGGGCTTCCTGCCTGGCCCACACCCTCCACCAGCCCGCCCTGCCTCTGCCTTTCCTCTGGGCTCTGCAGAAGGAATATTCTAAGTCCTTCAAGTGCACCTTCATAAAAGTTGTTCTCAAATCTCATAACAATATCTTTAAGAAATGTCTATCTATTTGGAAATTCTCACCTTACCCCCTTCCACAAAATCTGGAATCAGTGCTTGGGGTCCGAACTGCCCTTCAAGTCTTCAGTGGTACCCTCTGCCCCCCAACACTTAGACAGACACCCCAGCCTCACCACTATCAGTGCCCAGAGCCTCGGTCAGGTCAGCTCCTTGCTTGCCTCTGAGCAAGTGGCCCATGGGGTCAGGGCTGCCAACGTGCATCTATGAAGGGTTAGTAGTGAGGGGGGGTGGGGGGGGCAAATCCCTCAGCGAATACCTCTCCCTGTACAGTAAAGGAAATCTGATTTTAAAAATAGAGCTTGGAAGAGGAGATGAGAGGATATTTAGGAGCAGCGTTGAATGTTGAGTGTGGGGCATGGGGTGGAGGAATTAGGGGAGAGGTGAGGACAAGGGAGGAGGACAGGAGGCCACTGATGAGCCCAGAAAGAAGGTAAAGACAGCCAGGCTCAAGGGGAAACTTGAAGGCAATGTGAATCATTCAGAGTGCCAACCCATGTCTCCTCTCTGTGACTCCCAGTCACCTGTCCAGTCACACCTGGAGCCCCTGGCTCTGCAGGTTGCCCAGATGGGCATCCGGTGAAGACCCCTGTTACTCGGGCTTCCTTGTAGGTGACACTCAGAGGCACCTGAGTGTGAGGGACACAGCCACCAGGTCTTAGGGACTAAGTGGCCTAGAAATGAATGACCCCTACCCATGTTCTCCCTCAGTTGCCCTGGCCTGCTGGTGGCAGGGATTGGAGTCAAAGCATCAGGAAGGGGTTTGGCAGCCAGGGACAGTGAGGGTCACAAATTGTTTTTATTTACTTATTTTGTTAAATATCACAGTCAAGATGTTCCCTGGGAAGGTCACAACTTGGGATTCTTCTTTATTTTCCTGGCAGGGACAAGTAAGATGGGTCATTTTTCTCATATAACTGGCTGGGTGGGAGTGGGAGAGGAAGGTGGTACAGTTCTCAGCTGGGCACCACAGGGCTTCATTAGGAGCTTGGGTCAGGTCCCATGGTTCCATTGGCTGTAGAGTTTCAATTGGCTGAATATAGCACATGTTGGGGTCCCTCCTGCTGGGGTCCCTGCCTCATCTACTCAACTGACTTTGGCTAAGGATGACTTGAGCATCAGCAGCTGGGAGACCCTCCATATCTTGGCTCAGGGAAGCCCAGCCAATCCCCTTTGGTTTGAACCTTGTGGCCTAGATCAGAAAAACATCACTGTGATGGAGAAACTGAGTCTTTGGAAAAGGGAATGCAATAACTCAGGGCAGATAATAAGTTACGGCAGATAAAGCATTTGGCCCAGGGCCTCTCCTCTAATCCCAGACTTCCCAGCATGGTGGAAGGCCTCTTGTAGCCCATTCCCTAGGCCCAAACCTCCCTACACTGTTGAGAAGAAGGACTGCACTCCTGTCCCAGCACTGTTCTTGCAGTGTGTCCCTGTCCTTCTATGTTTGATTGGCAGCTCCAGGGAGCAGCTGGATCACTCTCCCAGAATAACCCTGGGAGGGGGAGAGTGCTGCTATGGGAGGGGCTGAGAGGGGTCGTGCAGGAGTGTGTCCTTCCTCTTTGGGCTGCCCAAATCGCAGAGCCAATCAGCTGCTCTGGAGCCTGAACTTGCCTTTCAAGGCTAGCAGGCATGGTTAGAGCCCGAGTAGGTGCCAGGTCTGTACAGGCCCTGACTTTTACCATGACCTTCCTCAGTTTCCCCTTGTCTACAAAGGGATGTGGGTGGTGGTCTTCTCATTCTCCTCTTGTCCCTTTGGGGTTCCTGAGAGGTGTCTGAGGGCTGCCTGGGGATCAGAGGACAAGAAGGGGGCTAAGTAGGTGGAGTTCAGGGACCCCAGTCCTTCCTTAGTTCCCCCTGCTGCTCCTATAAATTGGGGTCCTCAGATTATTTTACTTAAATAGAGGTCCTTCCATCTAAGCAGTGGCTGAAAGCACACACTGAGTGGGCAATTTCTTCTAGTGTCTGTCTTTACACCCTGCTTCTATCTCTGGTGGACTCTGTCCCCTTGCCTGGTACTCCACTGGCCTTGGGCCTGGTGGAACTAGGGCAGAGCCTCACTTTCCCCATTTATAAATTGGAAAGAGCACCTCCTTTTCTGCGAGAGGCCTTTGTAAACTGTGAAATGCTATGAGCGTCTCCCAGCTTGTTCTTGTCATTAAGACTCTTATGATTATTATTTTTAGAACATTCACTCTAATTGTAAGGGTCAAGATTTAGTGAGCATTTCATGCATGGTGTCAACTTGAACTTTCCCATTAGCCCCATGAGGGGATGAAGCCCTCCTTTGAAATGAGTAAACTGAAGTCCAAAGGGTGGATTGGCTGCTCAGGAGTCCTAATTATCAGTGTCATCGGAGTGTGTACCCAGGTCACTAGTGCCTACCCTCCTTCTTGAGGAGTGGCTGCCAGCTGGGCTTCTGAGGGACAGGGTGTGGATGTGCAGAAGAAGGAGACTGGTCCACTCACACCTGGACTTCCCTGTGCACCAGACATGGGTAATTAGAATTTATTGATTATAGTTGAAATCTGCTCAGTGCCAGGTGGTCATAATGACAGCAAATGCTCCCCCACTTTGCAGAGTTAAACCAAGACTTAGAAAGCTTGCTTGGTGCTGGTTCATGGCCCCTAGGAAGAGGTTCAAAGCCAGGGTTCCCCCCAACCTTTGGTAGATGTATGAGCAGAAGGAGGTGCCCAGGGTGGGGATCAGATCAGGCAGTTGCCATTTGGAGACCTGGAGGAGTCATCCTGGCCAGAGAGGCTGCCTTCATTCCTTGGTGTTGATATAGCCAGCCTCGTGGTGTGTTGGGCAGCCAGACCGCAGAAGTGGGGGCCTCAGTATTTGCCTCCATCTGCCCAAAAGGCTTGTGCTGTCATCCCAACTCATTTTGGCTTATTTGGTGTCAGCAAGAGGGACAGAAGAGGACAGCTGGCTGAGGACCTGCTAATTATAGCAGCTCAAGTATTTGAACGGAGGTATTGAGTACCCCCGACTTTGTCCTGTTTTTTTTCTTTTTCCCAGACAAACTAACCATTTAACCTTTCGTCCTGAGCACAGCCACACTCTATCCATTGCCCTGGCACCCCACTCCTCCCTCTTACCCTCCCTTTTCCACCATGGGCGGAGGCTGGCATGGGACCTCCTGCCCCAAATCTTACCTTGGCTGCAAGAGTCCAAGTGGATCACCTCTGGTCCCACGAGACTTGAACCTCACTTCTTCCTGAAAAGTTATTGGATAAAAGTATTTTCTTAATTATGAGAGCCCAGTCCTCTTGATGTGCGTGCATTTTCCCTAGTGACAACCACAGTCTTCTAGCCTGCTTGGCTTTCACAAGAACTTCCTGTCCTGAGCTGTTTTTTTCTACCTTGCTCCACGTGGGAACTGCCCTGATATTTCTCCAATATGTCCTATGTGCCAGGCACTCTTGTAAGGAGTTCCTACGTTTATTTTCTGTCAGTCCTTGTAACAAAAAAGTAATGTACAGCATTACTTTTTTTTTTTCCTTTGGTGTTAATGGATGTTGAATTCAGAATCTTGCAAATGATAGACAGGTGCTCTATCACTTGAATCACTTGGACAGCCTGACACGTTACTTTTTTTTTAATCCCTATTTTTCAGAAGAGGAATCTGAGGCCCAGGGTTACATCTCCTCTACCCCTGTTTGGGCCCAGCCTCACTGTCCTGGCTAGTACCAAGAAAGGCCTGCTGCCTGACCAGCCTCTGCCAGAGCGTGGGGCCTCTTGTTTCTGCAGTAGAACCTGTGTCCAGTCTTTGGCCTTAGGTTGGGCTCCAGAGCTCTTGACAAACCCCCTGTCCTTAGAGAACCTACATTTTGATCTCTAATGGATGTAGGGTTGATGTGAATCTGGGGTCCACACCTTTGTGGGACCCTTACCCAAACTTTAAGATTCTTGAGTCCTCTCCTTCTGGTGGCACCGCTCCTACGTGACCGACCTCTTCCTAGGCTAGTTGTCCTTTCTTTATGCTGGACCCCAAAATGTGTCATCCTCTCCACTGCTGTCATTCTGCACTTGTTGCCCGTCCTCCCTAGGCACACAGTAGGACTGTTAGCACCAGTGAGGCTTGGGGATGCTCTTGGCCCTCAGAGCAGTTTGTCTTCTCCTCCTCTCAGGTGGCCTGGAGGCAAGATGACTGCTTTCTCTCAGGATGGGATCAGACGCCTAGGCCAGGATTGGATCAAAAGGTCTGAAAAATTATCTTTTTTTCTTATTAATGTGTTAATTTAGACCATTTGCAAATTTGTTGATTTCTTAGAATGGAACTAATTTGAGCCCTTCCTTTTGCAGCTGGGGCTCACTGCCCCCCCCAAAGGGCAGTGAGTCATTGGGTTCCTGAGGCACCCTTGGCCCCTCCCAGGACAGTCACCCTCCTATATGACCTCGGAGAACCAGCATCCTAGACCCAGTGCCCTTCCAGGTACATGTTCCCTTCTCTCTTTCACCTGTCAGCTTCTTTGGGGAAGGAGATTCCTGGACCACCTTAATTAAAACCTGCTACTCTTGTCTATCTGCTGTGAGTGATCAAAGGAGATCTTAAAATCTGTTACTGTGATGCAAAGATGGTCACTGGGACACCTTTGATGGGGCTCAGGCCCACTTGGGGTGGGGGAGGGCAAGCTTCCTTTAGAGGAGATAGGTGGCCTTGGACCCTCCCTGATTCTCTAGGATGGGGACCACAATTTCCAAGTTACCTTAAATGAAACAAAATACACAATACCTGGCACACAGTGGGTAGTTAGCTCATGTGCAAATGGCTCTTATTTTAAGTGGAACCCTTCCTGCTGTGTCTCTCTGAAAGCCTGTCTAATGTTTTAGACATTGGAAGAAAGAAGAGGGGAACAAGGTCGGGATGGAGGGCAGTGTGGGCTCCTGAGAGCATTTTCTTGAGGCAACTTTTCCTGTTATTGCCTCTATGTATGTTGGCTTCTTGAGCAATGTCTGCATCCATGCTCGGTAGGTGCAGGGGACTTCAATCTGGCTACTGCATTTTATTTTTGTTGTAAAAGTATTTTTTATTTGTAAAGCTCTGACAGTCACCTCAGGATATGCACAAGGACCGATCCCAGTCTACCCTAAAATACCATGTAATAAATAGCAGAGCCTCGCGTGCAGCAAAGGTGATTAAGGGCTGGGCACTTGGACAGAGGACTAGTTAACCAGTCTCACATTTCTTTCATACAAAGTCATGGTTGAAAATAGGTCTCTGTCCAGCAGAAGGGTGAGATGTTCTCTAGTGCCCTGTCTGTGTTAACACACAGGAGAGACATTTGAGCAATTAACCAAAAATTTGTCTGTGCAGGACAAAGCAGGCCGAGGCTTCAGACTGCTCCAAGTGTGTGTTCTTGGGGTCTCTGAGCCTTGAGTCTTCTTACCAACTAGAGTGTAATCATCTCATCCTTGTGACACTCTCAGCCCTTTTTGTGTTCAGTGATTCTTAGAGCCTGTGACAGCTGCCGGGGGTCTGGGCAGTTGGGTTTAAAGCTTAGTTCAAGCAAGACTCGGGTGTCCTGGAGAGAAAGGGGCTTCTGACAGGGGCTTAGAGTGCCTGTCACTACAGGAGTGGACAAAAATCAGCAGACAGAATAGCAATAGCAGTGCCTTTTAGCCACAGTCCGTGTGATTAGGATCGGGAGGAAACATGGCAACTGCGTGTTCTGCACAGGAATGGAGCTGTCAGGAGACGCAGCAAGGCCCCGACTCTTCGCCAGCAAGCCCGCTCTGCTGTTGACACGTGCAGGCTGCTGTGGTTGCTGTTCTTTAGAGGCTGTGTCCTCTTCTCTTGCATCTATCTCATGTCACATTCCCCAGAGTTCTCCTTCCAGTCGGCTAATGCCAGAGAACATGGGCCAGGGCTTTAGCTTTCGGGGCCTTTTAAAGACAAAAAGGAAAGTGCTCTCCCATGGGTGCATTGCAGCCACTGAGGGCAGGTGGCTGGGGAGAGAAATCACAGCCGCAGGCTCACACTTGCTGGCTGCGTATCACTGACAGGTTGCTTGGGGGGTCTGGGGCTTCAGCATCAGAACATATTAAAAAAAAAAAAAAGAGAGAGAGAGAAAACATGAATCCCCTTGTCTGCTGAACTTGCTTTGGGCATATGTAACTGACTCTTAATTTATCAGCCAAACTGCTCTTTGCATTTGTAAAATGACAACAAAAACAAAAAAACCTCACAAACCATCCAAAAAAAAAAAAAAACCCACACAAAATGTTTATTTAAAAAAAGATAATTAATATACTCATTAGTAAATATCAAACATGCAGATAGAGCAAAAGGTATCTTTAACCCTTCCCTCAATCCCAAATCCCTCTCCTCAAATTAAATGCTGGGATTGGTTTCATGTATACGGTTCCAGATATTTTTCTGTGCATTTGCATATGTCTATAAATATACCCCTAAAATATATTACTTTCTTTTTTGCATAAACTATATCATAGTGTACATTTCCTTCTGCAGTTTTCATCTGTTTGTTTTTCTTCCCTCAAGAATCTGCTTGGAGATAATAAAGATCAACACAGTTCCTTATAACACACGGCACCTCGGAATCCTATAATCTGTACACGCGGGAGGTTATTTAACTACCTCGCTGCTGCTATGAAATCCCCAGGTCCTTTCGTCCAGCGGGGGCGGGTTGTGGAGGCAGGTGTAAGTAATTGCTGAGGTCTGGATTTGGGGAGTGGGCTCACGAGTGTTTATGACATGATTACAAATGAATATGTGAATGCATAAATTAGCAAAAGAAAAGGGGACATGCCTGGACCAGTGATGACGACGTGTTTATGAACAAAGGATCGTGATTCATCTAGTTCTGCAAAATACGGAGGTCCATTAAAAGACAATAGGTCTTGGCTGTTTCATTCTTTTTAAGAGCTGTTTAATATTCCGGGATATGTAGGCGCCATTGTTGATGACACCCCACTCTATTGTTGAATACCCCAGCTGTATGTTCTCTGGGGGAGGAGAATGTGTGCACACTTAAGCTCTGGTCAGAATCCTAGTCATCAGGGTAGGTCATGGATTTGTGTTCAGTATATATATATTTTTAAATTAAAATGCATGCATAAATAAAAGTGGCCTCTGCATGGATCAGTGAGAAAGGACATGTCACAAACTGACATTTTAATTAATACAATTTGGCTCAACTGATACCTGATAAAAAAGGTCTAAACTGTTGCCAATTTTTTTTGTCATTAATAATGACACTGCCGAGAGCATTCTCGAAGCTTACCCTGTGAAAGCATCACTGACTGTTTACCCCAATTTCTTAGAGGTGTGATAGCTGGGTTAAATAGTTTGCACAAGTTTATTTTCCTTGAGTGGTCCTTCTAAAATGCCATTTTGACCTTGTTACTCTCAGCTTCAATCCTCCATCTGACTGCCCAGAGCTTCCAGAAAAAAAGAAAAGAAAAAAAAAGAAAAGAAAGAAAGAAAAAAGAAAGAAAGAAAAAGGCAGTGTCTGGCTTGAAAATCACCCTTCTCATGCCCCTTCTCCATTTCCCTGCTAGATACATTCCAGCCCCACCAACTCCTTTTCACCTCAGTGGTTTGGCCATAGCCTTTTGGTCAGCTTGGCCTTGGCCTTCCAGAGCAGGCTTGAAATATTCCTGTCCCAGAGTTAGATGTGCACCCATGTCCACATTCACAAATCCATCAGATCATTCCCCCTAGAATCACGACTTGACACAATTTCCTTGCCTAGGAGAATATTGCATTTTTTTAGAACAGACAAAAGTGGTAAAATGTTAATCACCCCTTTTCTTTGTCCTTTTCCAGAAGCCCCCTATCATGTGCCTTGGTCCTCCGTGTTGCCTGTGTCTGACTTCCCTTCATTGAAAACCAATGTTGAGAGGGTTGTGTTGCCTGCGCTGATGCTGGGTGAGTCTGCAGATGGCTGTAACGCTGCACACACACACACACACACACACACACACACACACACACACACACACCACGTTCTCTGTTTCATGGCATAACTACAGCCTGGTGATGGCTGACTGCACCTTTATGGTTGGTCCCCGGCCACGGCAAATGGTTCTGGTCCCAGGACACAGAAGAAGAAAAGGGCACATGACATTTCAGGTTATGATGAAGGTTCTGGGGACAGGACTGGACAGGGCTGGGAGTGGACACTTCTGCTTTTAGGACAGAGCTGTGTTCTAGAAAGAGTCAGAATCACCCTTAAGGTCAGAGAACCTGGTCTACATGGGAGGTGTGGGAACAAAAGGCAGTAGAAGTGTTGAAGAGTTGGTCCCTTTCCTTTCCTGGGGTGGGATGGGGAGGAGGCATTGCAAGTAGCCAGTCATCTTCAAACTCAGCTATAGAACAGACCTGCGCTGTGTGTCCTTGGCAAGTCCCCAAGTGTTTCTGTGTCTTGGCTTCCTGGTATTAAAAACAACAACAACAACAAAACAAGCCATAATCTCTGTCACACCAGGGCTATTGAGATCTCAATGAGAAAATAACTCAAATAAATCATCCCACGCAGTAGCCAGTGCAGAGTACCCAGCAAAATCGGCAGCTTTCCCATCCCAGCCCTTCCCATCCTGAGAGCCTCCCCTGCCATCCCTGCCACCCCTTTGCAGAGGGCGAGACCCAACAGAGGAAAACAAGCCCAGAGAATGTGCTAGAAAATAAAGCTGCGTGCTCCCCTGCCCATGCCCCTCATGATGCCCACCCAAGGGACGCATGTGCCTTTTCTTAAACACCCAGGCACCCAGGGGCCAGGAAGGGGCTGCCCCATTCTTTGCTTTTAATTGGGTTCTCCTGAAGAGTTTGGTGAGAGTTTATTTTATTTTTATATAAATAGATATAAAAAGTCAGACTGCTCTCAAGCAGATTTTTCAGGCTCATATTTTATAGAGTCTGGCAAGGGTGGCTCGGAAGGAACACTGGTTGCAGTCTCCAGAGAGCCATAATTCCTGGAAAATCTCGGGGCTAAACCTGACTTCTCCTCAATTTCACAGAAAATCCTCCCGGGGCTGGGCCTAGCCTAAATGAGCCTTTTGTGTGTTGGGACCACGTTACCTAGTGGAAGTAGGAAGTGTGTGTTGCCCTTCACACAGAAGTGACCCTCTTCAGCCATCGTGCACAAAGGCCTCTCTTTCCTCAATTTTTGGGCTCCTGCTCTGGAGTGTAGCTCAAGTCTCCTACTGGGGTGATTGTGTCCATTTGTAACCCTGCAGGGTTTCTGCAGTGTAGTCCTGAACCCCCATCCTAACTTCCCCACGTAAGGGTGAGGGTGCCAGGCTCTATTTGTGCCTGGAGCACAAGGGAATTTACTAGTGGGAAGATGGCAGAGTGTCCCCTCCCTGCTCCGCAGGGCTAACAGGCTTGCTCCTCTGTATCCTCTTCCCCTGGTTAAGGATTTGGGTGACTTTTCAAAATTCACACCAAAGCTCTTCAGAGCCTTTTCTGTACCTCCTGCTACTCCAAACCAGAAATGTTTATTCACAAAATTTCACATGTGGGTGCTTTCTTATTTTGCACCCCACAACGCCCCCTTCCCTGTGTAAATATCGTGTTACCAAACATTTTCACATCGAGAGTTTCAAATCAATCCTTTAATAGATGAAAACAGCAGCAGCAATGAAACAACCAAAAGCCAGGACTCTGAGAAAGCACCTTGCCTCAGGGCTTGTAGCGCCTCACCACACGGCCAGTCTGTCTGTCCTCTGGTCCAGGATGGAGCCACCCAGCCTGGCTGTCACCTGCAACACGATGCTGCCCCCCCTTGGCGGGCTGGAGCAGCTGTGAGACCCTGAGACTGACAGATTGGGCTATAGGAGCAGAACAATTAAGTGGTGGTGACAGGGGTTCTTTGCCCAAAGGACTTTGCTCTTTTCCAAATCGTTCTGCCCCATGAAGTTGTGTTCCTGACTGAGGATTAGTTAGACCATCCTGGTCACTTTATAGACAAGGAACCCCGACTGGCCTCACAGCTGTCCAGTGAACATACGCACGCACACGCACACTCACACACGGAGTCCTGTGCTGGGAACAAAGACCAGAACTCCTTTAAAACTGCAGAACACAGGCTTGTCTAGCAGAAGTCCTCATAAAGGTCCTGGGAACTGAACCCCCATGAATGGACTAGAAGAGACAGCTCTCCACTCCAGAATGGGCTATGTTAATCAACCTGAAGGTCCCCTGTCCCACTGCTGGGTGAAGATTCTTTCAAGAGTCCCCAGAGTGTCCAAGTCACTGACACAACCCCGAGTAAAGTGTTTTGCTTTCCCATGACTGGCTGGCACCTCAACTTGCCAGAACCCCTTCTTTTACACCCTCTACCCACTTTGCCAGTTTTTTGCCCCAGAGAGGACATAGTCCAGGATTTTGGGGCCTGGGATTGGGGCGGGCACTTTGGCACTCCAGGTGGCCCAGTCCTTAAGAGGGGATTGGCTGCAGGACAAGCTTCCCTTGCATCCCCCAACCAGCCCCACTCACCCCTATTCTCTGCGCCTCTCTCTTACTGCCTCACCGTTGCTATGCCAACTGTCTCTGTGCCTTTGCATTTACCCTGGAACAAATTAGGTGGCAAAGGTCACGCATCCTTGTTCTGACCCCAACCTGTGTCTCTGTGGCCAGCCCCACCTGCTTGCTCAGGAGTTAGCAATGTGGGAGCTTCTCACAGGCCTGGATGCATGGCTGCCACCCAGGCAGGGAGCTGTGCTGCAGCCTCCCCAGCCACACACCAGCCTGCCTTTCTGCTCGGATGCTTCCTGTAACAGGGAGCTCTCTCTCTCTCGCTCTCTCTCTCTCTCTCTCTCTCTCTCTCTCTCTCCCTCTCTCCCTCTCTCTCTTTCTCTCTCCCTCTCTCCTCCAGCAGCCTGCTCAGGGCTTGCACACCAAGCTGCTTTGCTCAGCCCTCCTCTGTCTTATTCATCAGCCTCCATGGCTCTGTAGCAGCCCCCTTGCCCCCTCTGCCCTCAGAGCTTTGCAGGCTGCAAGCTTCTTTTCCTAACAGTCCTCTCTGTGCTATGGTGAATAGCAAAAACCCCCTCCCACCATGGGAACAGATTTGGTGGCCTTTATACCTGTGTGGGGCACCTTTCCCCTGCTATTTTGCACCTAGGACAGAGCCCTTTGCCTTGCTATTTTGCCAGAAGCCCAGGGGAGGGCGTGGTGCTCCCCTCCTGGAGGCCAGCTGCTCCCTGTCTATCTGTTAAGCAGCTCTGAGCCCTCTTGTGTGTGTGTGTGTGTGTGTGTGTTTTTAATGACCCCTTCACCAGTTACCAGGGAGAAGGCTCTCTATGTAAAGCCCCCTTCTTTTTTTCCGCAGAGGCCACCAGCCGCCTAGCTGGCCCGGGTTGGCCCTGCAGCAGCAGCAGCAGCAGCAGCAGCAGCAACAGCAGTAGGGGCAGGTGGTTGTGGCAAGGCTGGGGTCTCCTGAGCAAGACAGACAGGAATGACTCCCCCCTTGCTAGCTGCGAGACCATGCAATTCCTTTTACTTTTCAGAGTGTCTGTTTTCCCCTGTGAAATGGAGATGAGAGTTTCTCACCGGCTTGAAGTGAGGACTCAATGAAATAAGAGTAGCTTAGCACACATCAGACACTTCATAAATGCTTGTGGAGTCGATGGTGGGACCTGGGGAGGAGGGTTCCATGTAACAAGTGTCATCAGAGAGGAAAAAAACAATCTGGCCTCTCACCACCCTGTGCTGAACACAAACGGCAGCAACGTCTCCTGGCAGAGGCCCCTCTGCCAGCTTAATCGCGCAAATCAAAGCAGCCAGAGGCAGTCCCTGGCCTAGGGAACTCACAGTAGATGCAGCAGGCAGCAGAAATACCACGCAGAGCCCACATCTGCATTTAATAGCTGAGCACTTGCACTGTATAGAGCAGCACCATAAAGACAGAAAGGACCATTTTCCCCTGCCACCTTCTTGAAAGGCCAGCTTACACATGAGAGCTGTGGGGAAGGGGACCCAGCAGAATCCAGGCACTCCCTAAACTGTAGGGAACAGTTGTCCCTCCACTCACTCATGCTCCCAATCACCACAGTGCACTTACCTTCCCGGGTCCAGCCCCGAGACTGAGAGTGAGGATGAGGTGGTGCTGGTCGGTCTGTCGGTTGGTCGGTCTGTTGGTAGGCTTCCTGTCCTCGAGGCTCAGTCAGTCTGGTGGGGAAAACAAACAGGGAGTAAGTGACTCTAACTCAAGGTGATCAGGGGGAGGATGGCAGTTGAGATTTATGGAGCCCCATGACAGAGCCCAGAGGTGGGCTATCTGCATAGAACTCACCCAGGCAACAACCCCAAACACTAGTCTTATGATCCCCATTTGATTGATGTAGAAACTGAGGCACAGCAAGACAAAGTCCCATACTCACTGTCTCTAGGCTGGTGTGAGGCCGGGCAGGATGGAACCCCAGGCTCTCGGAGGCTCCCCACCACACCCTGCTGCTGCAGACTGCTCAGAAGGCTGAGCCGAGTGCTGGGGGGGTGTGGGTGGGCAGGGGGTGGATTGATTAGTTATAAGCACCTCCCAGCGGTGCTTGAAATCCCAGCTCCTCTGTGGCCCAATCCGTTTGAAGGGCAGATTTAAAATTAGGTGTTAGCACCTATGGGCAGAGGCTTATGAAAATGGCATTATTAACCTGATGTGGAGAGGGCTCTGCCTGTCTGCAAGCAGATTGCAGATAGAGACAGAGGGGGCTGGGGTTTGTTTATGTGGACAGTGAGTTAGAGAGGATGGAGAACATCCAGGGGCCCTCCACAGCTTCCTGATGGAAAGAACCAGCTTTAGAGAGGCTGGAGCTTGGGACTGGGAGCACACACCTCTTAAGGCCAGCCCCATCACCTCAGGGAAGAGACCCTCCAGTCCCCAACCCCATACTCTGGCACAGACAGGGACCATGAGCCTCCCCTCCCCTCATTTTCCCACCTGTGAAGTAGAATGCAAAGCAAGCATCACTACAAGAAAAGACCCCGTTCCCAGCCTTCCTCTGCCACTGCTACTGTTGCCAGACACCTGTCTGCTTGTCAGAGCAATATTCAACAGGATAGTTCCTGACCGGCTCCCATTCCTTCTGGAGGGAGGAGGGGGAGACTTGGGTGGGAGAGGGGAGAGGGGAGAGGAGAGGTGCCCCCGACTCAGAGAAGCAGCCGAGCAGAGTCCTGCATCGGGTAGGAGTTGGGTCACTTAAGATTTGTGCCAACTCACGGTGCAGTGGAATCAGTCTGAGTTCTTCAGACACCAGCCAAGAGTCTGTGGCGCCCCCAAGTGCCACAAGGGGGCTGCCTGGGCCACATTTTTGAGTCCTTAAAGTGAGGAGGGGGAGATGGTGGAGAGGGACGGCAATTTTGCTTTTGCATTGGCGCTTTTAATTGCCGCAGATGCAGGCGGGAAGGCGGGCTGGCGGATGGGGGGGGGGCGACAGTGCCCTGTACTGAGGGTGGGGGGCGGGAGGTGGTGGCCCGGGTGGCCTCAGCTACACACCTCCCTCACAGAGGGCTGTGCTGCAATGCAGCTGCTGCAGCAGGCAGGCAGAGGGTCGGAGCCGTCCGGTGTCCTCCCGGTGTCCAAAGTGGGGAATGAAAGATGAGGGAGGGAGCGCTTGCTGGCGGTGTGCAGTGGCCAAGCGCCCAGGAAGCCAATGGGGAAAGGGAAGATGGGGCCAGAGCCTCAGGCTGCTGCAGAGGGGCCAGAAAAGTAGGGAGCAGTGGAGGGGCATACGTGTGGTGAGCCAGGGGGTCGAGGAGATAGGTCGGGACCCCCAGGGTCTTGAGGTGAGTCGGTTTGGTGTTTTATGACTGACAGCAAAGAGAGGGGCTGAGGGTGACTGGTGCAGTTGGGCATGTTTTTGGGAAAGAGCACCAACTCTTGTCCTTCCAAAAAGGCACAATCACACACATACACACACACACACACACACACACACACACACACAGAGAGAGAGAGAGAGAGAGAGAGAGAGAGAGAGAGAGAGATATTTTGAAAGCTAGACAGCTGAATTCTTCCCAGCATGGCTGAGCCTGCTACTCTAGGGTCTTCCTTCAAAGCTTATCTGACAGGTGACAGCATTGTCCCAGTAACCAAACTGATGCTGGCATCCCAAGGAAGGACACTTTGCCTTGAAGAGGTGATGCCCACAGCCCTTTTAGAACCAGGGAATGGTCTGTGGATGCTGTAAAGCCTGGCAAGGCAGAGGGGGCAGAAGGGTTGGGGCAGCTGGTGGGCGTCAGGATCTGCAGTGCCCTGCACACTTACACATCCTCCTCCCTCAGCCCACACTTGGAGGCACCTGCCTCTCTCCAGTCTCCTTTCATCTGTGCCCTGATACTCCTCAAGGGTTAGCTTGGACCCCAGGCTTCTATGTGTGTTTAAATGACTCTCCCATCCTCACCTGCTCGTTCACAGCATTTTATTTTTACTTGTTTATTTCAAAAACCTTTTATTATGGGAAATTTCAGACAACACAAACATACAGAAAATGCTGCATTTTTAAAAGATCACAATTTTTAACTTTTATATTGCCATCACCCAGATGTAGCTGCCATCAAATCCTGGTCCCTCTTACTCCAATCTGAATCCCAAACTGCCCCCTGCCACCCACTTCCACTCCCAAAACCCTGTACTCAGGACTATTTTGAAGCAAATTTCAGACATTATATTGTTACTCCTGAGCATTTTTAGTGTGTGTCTCTAAAAACTGCCTGTCTTCTTTCAGAAAAACATATAAGCGTACCATTATCACAATTTAAAAAACTAATAGCATTTCTTTAATGTCATCCAGCCTCTATTCAGCATTCAAATATTTCTGATTGACTCATAAATTTCTTTTACAGTTGGCTTGTTCAAATCTCTGTCCAAGCTATCTCCTGGATTTTCAAGGGGAATGTGGGGCTCTAGAAGGTGAGTATAGCTTACAAATTCAGGGGTTTGAATATCTGCCCAGACATTAAATCAGAAACACAACCTTGGCAAACCTCAGTTTTCTCACTGAAAACAGGGCAAGTTCTGGGTGTCTCTAAAGGGTCACTGAGAAGGCTAGGATAACACGAATGCAGCCCCCAGCCCTGTATCTGATGCATAATAGATAGTCAACGAATACTAGCTGCTAGAATTATTCTTTTTCCGGGAATCCTCTAAAGAGAGCTAGGCTGGGGTAGGCAAGACAGAGCTGGCTATCGTCCACAAAACAAAAGGCGCCTGGCAGGCCAGGGCCCCTGAGTGATTAAGACAGTACGTGCACCACATTTCAACAAGGCAGCCTGCAGTCCAGGGGACTGTGTCGCTGTGTCCACTTGGACCTCACAGCTCCAGACTCAGATGCCTCATGGCAGCTCCTGTGACCTGGGACCAACCCGGGACCCCACAAGGTGCTAGTCCACTAGGTGGCACTCTGTGCTGTGCATCCAGGGCAGACCACTACCCCAAGGTGCTTGGGCCACAGCCCAGTCCTGGGTGCTGCAGGGAAGTATGTACCCCTAAAACATTTCAGAGCACTTTTAAAATGTATTTCCCAGCTGGCAGAGTGGTTCAAGTGGCAAAGTGCCTGCCTAGCAAGTGTAAGACCTTGAGTTAAAAATAGTAATAGTAATTACCCCAATAATAGTAATGCCACCAATAATAGTAATAATAAAATAATGATAATGATAATAATAAAATATATTTCACTGTGAGTCATGCAAGACACAGTGGATTTTCTCCCCGCATAAATCCCAGGCAATAGCAGAAGCAGAGGGAATTAATGACAATTTCTTGAGGCCAGGAAATGGACTGTCCCTTCTCTCTCTAAATCCTCATCCCATCTATATCTGTTTTTTCTTTCTTTTCAGATGAGAGGACTTTGAAAGGCCAGGGAGTCACCCAAGGTCAGTTAGGGCCAGAACCCAGGGTTCCAACCCTGGTTTGTCTGATTTCTTTGCAAAACTGAGAGATGGAAGGATGGAGGGTAGTTCTGACAGATGGGCGGACTACTGCTCACAGTGCATCAGTACATGGGGAGGAGGCTGTGTGGCTGATGAATGCTGGTATGATGGGGAGAATGAATAAGTGCAGATGGCTCACCGATAGATGGATGAGAGAGAATAGTCAGTTTCTCACCAAGATCAAAGGCTTACTTGATCTTCCAGGAGAGGTTTCCTCTGAGTGGAGGGAGCCTGCTGGGGAAGCTCCTGCCTTCTGTTCTGCCTCTGAGTGTACCGACTGACTCAGGTGGCTCTGGGACAACAGGTGGGCTACCAGGCCATGGGGAGCAAGTCCCAGCTGTGCTGCTGAAGCAGCTCAGTGGTGGCTTTTAGTTCCTTCTGCTTTCACATGCATTGGGCAGCAGCAGGCTGCTGCTTCTTTACTCGCTCTCCTGGATGACTAAGCCCTGAGCCCCAACCACATGCTCACCCCTCCTCTAGAGTTTGGTGTTATTTTGTCTTCTGTAGATCATCATTGTCACCCTCCATGGTGGCAGTTGCCACTTTTAATTGAAAGGAAAGGAAACTGAGTTTCAAGCATGGTAAAGGACTTGTCTAAAGCCATATTGGGAGCAAATACAGACCCAGGATTTGAACCCTGGTTTCCTTTTCTTCCAAATGCTTATCTTTAACAACCTATTTCCTTTTCTCTATGGTTGAATCTGAAAAAAAAATCTGCACCCCTTGGGACTCACTCATATCAGTTCTGGTCTGTCAGTGAGCTGAGGTTCTTATCCAATCAAATTTGAGTTTATTTCTCAAGTGACATCTTCTCTTAGTTTTTCCTATTTGCAATTTTTACCTAAATAGGGGCCACACATATCCCTGGCATCCTTAGTATAATTAACCAAGTAGTTGTTTTGGTATTTCATATTCTGTTTGAATGCTAATAGAAACAGATGTAAAAATGACTTCAGAGCCTGAATGGGTGCAAGACAAGCAAGGAGGGGATCTGACAGAGAGCTACAGCGCAGATCAGCAAGCCTTCCTGCAGAACTGGCTTAAATTTAGCAGGTATGTTTTGAAAACCTGCTTATGGGCCAAGCTCTGTTAACACACATGCCAGATGCTAAGTTTTCAGTCCCAGCTCTGCCATTTATTAGTTTTGTGAGTTTGGACAAGATATTTATCCTCTGTGTCTTAGTTTCCTCAGTTATAATATGGAAATACAAACAGTACTATATTAATGGGTACTTGAAGATTAAATGAATCAAACATACGAAGTGCTTAAAAGAGTGATTTAGTAAGCAATTAATAAATATTTCATTTATAAGCATAATTATTACCATCAAGATATCATTTAATATCTTTGGTAAGAATCATCACCCACATTTGATAATACCTGACCACATACTCAGACAGGGGTGTAGAGTTTGCATTTGGAGAGTAAGTGTGTGAAGTGGAAAGGCAGAAACAAATTTAAGACAAGAAGATTTAGTTGTAGTCATGGAAGTCAGAGTTACCACATGTCAAATGGACATGGCCAATGAAGGAAGTACTAAATCTTCCTTCAGGCAAACCTCCCCTGGAGGAATTCTTGGGTGACGGAGGAAGTCGCACCAAGGTTGGGTAGGAGTTGGGGAGAAGCTGAGCAGGTGAGGGGTAAGATGAAAATGGAAATTCTCCTAATGGCAGTTTATAAGGTTGAAGTTATTTAAACCATGGCTTCTACAAGCAGGAGGCAAGGTTCCCCAGTCCTCATATACACTCCCACGAAAATTCCACCCCTTAGAGAAAATCATCCCCCTTACAGACCTTTCCTTGCCTGCTCTTTTGAGGATGACTGCCTGGAGCCATTTTGAGACTCGTGCTATGTGGGGCATAAGGACAGGGTAACCCTTTCCCATTTCTTTGGTGGAACATTTGCAACTTGAACATAGGAGGCATATGGCTACATGTAGGGTGGCCCATGGGTCACAATCAGGTACCCTAACAACCTGGCAGAAGGAGATGGGTTTCACCTGAGTGCTGCCTTGCCAGCCTGTGCTGAGTGAGCTATAGTCCTCGGATGCCTGACTCTGGAGTTTGTAAGGATCCTGTGGAGACAAGAGGCCCTGCAGCTTCTCCACAAAGCACAGCTGATTCTTTCATCTCAGATTCTGCTACCTCTGGCAGGTGCCCTTTGATCCTGGGCTACCTGATAATTCTCAGAGGATTTTTGTCTGTTTTCTTTACTGCTATGTCCTTAGTCCCTAGACCCAGTGCCTGGGTCAGAGTGCAGGTGTACCACAGACTTTTTTGTTGGAAGGAAAAGGCGGATGATGTGGAGTTGTATCCACACCCAAGGAATGCCAGCGTATGCACAGCAGGCCACAGGGGGCTTGGTACAGAGTATGCATTCAATAAATATTGGCTAATTATGACTATTGTGTCTAATTCACAGGACTGTTGTGAGGATGAAGCAAGATAATGTATGCTGAAGCATGCTGCGAACACTCCGTGCTGGGTACAGGAGGTACAATATTAATGGGCCCTGGTGCTTAAAGAGAACTCACACTTATATGTTGTGCTTTTCATTTTCACTCCACCTGGGAGGGAGGGAAAAGCCTGCTGGAATTATTGCTACTTGAGCTCAGGGAGGGGTTGGCCTTGCCCAAAGGCAAAGGTGGGAGACATGCCCAGCCTGCTGATGTTTCTAGTACTCTTTTTGAGAAGTCCCCAGGTGGAGCTGTTTAAGTTTATATGATGTTATTGTCACATACAGGACTTACAGAATTATTTTTGTGCTCCAAGTCATCCTAAGGTTGGTGTGTTGGGTGGTACTTGCACACCTGGACCTTGGTACCTGCCCTGGCATTGTGTGAGCATGTGAAGGAAACTGGCTGTGTATTGTGAGCAACAGCCTCTTTTGGCTTCTGGGAAACAATGTGAACTTCAAGACTCTCAATGCCATAGACTCCCCCAAGAGCAGCCCTATTTCATGAAAGGAGTTTTGTTTTTTCTGGAGTGTATCCCTTGGTTGGATTTCTGTTTTCTGGGGTTCTCTTTTGAGCTTTCATGTTGTGTTCAAAAAAGAACAGATCTCAACAATTTCATGCATTAGTGTGGCCTGAGCACCCACAGAATTTGTTTCACTAATATGATTGGGGACTGACCAGCGGGGTGTGGCGGCGTCTGTATGGGGCCAGGCAGGCAGGTTATGTGCAGGACGGGCGCTGCTTCAGGATCTGTCCATCAGTCCATCGGTCGGTCGTTAGTCCTTCACTCACGTTGGATCCAGGATGGTTTTGCTGTCCTCATTCTACAAATCGCACAAGTCGGGGTACAAGACAGAGAGGCCAGGTCACGTCTCTGCAGTTACACAGCTCATGAGTGCCTGCTGGGGTGGAACCTGGTCTGTCTGTCTGTCTAGCACCACCTCTCGGGCACTGCTGCAGTGGGAGCACAGATGTGGATGAGGGGCTCAGAGATGGGGTGGGAGGGCTTTACCTTGCTGACACTGGCATGTTTATAATAACTAACTTTGCTTGGGGACTAGTGCCATGACTGTCTTGCAGATAGGAAACAGGTACTGAGCTGTGAGAAGTCGAGGCTGGCTTTGGGAGGTGGGCATTAAGGCGCAGCAGAGTGTGCTCTAACCATGGGGTGCTCTGCCTCATGACTGAGCACAGGTGGAGGTGATCTGTAGGTGCAAGGGTCTGGGTTTGAGTCCTGTTAGGAAACCTGATACAAGCCTGTGTATCTCACTTCCAGCTGAAACATCCTGCTGAGGCCCAGCAGGCCACTGGCTTTGGGAGAACATATTGTAAGAATACACAGATGTGTTGAAATATTACTCAAATCGAAGGGGAAGTGGGGGTGGGGACGGATTGTTAAAGGCTTAAGGAGGCAGAAGGATGAGAGGGAGAAATGGAAGTTAGGGGCCACATGTGGTTTGTCACAAGTGATTTTAACAATCAATAAAGTAATAGTGAGACATGCTAAGTGTGTGGACAAGAGTGTGTCGTAAACCAAGGGCTGTGATTAATGCATCACAACTGAGGGGCATAAAAGAAGCTTGGAACAGTTTTTGGCTATTAATTTTATTACTAAAAATAATAAAAGAATAAGAAATAATGTAATTAAGGCTTTGAATGGAACAGTTGTGAGACTCCTTTGGACAAAGGATTGTGACCAATTCTGGTCTGCTAACCTGACATTAGTGAACAAAAAGGTCTAGCTTGCCATTTCCTACTTTTCAGTGTGGCTTTATGCTCCCTCAAATGGCCACACTGGGGTTCCTCTGCTGGAGAGGGGACTATGGACAGGTGAATACCAGGCTTAATAGAGGTTCTCTCAATGGGTATTAATCAATACTGCATAAATAAAGTTGAAGAGCGCCAAATATGGACCAATGATGAGAATGTGTTTCAAGAATTGTATGTATTTAAGGTGTGATGTTTTGATGTACATTGTAAAATGATTGCCATAATCCAGCTAATTGGCATGTCCATCACCTCGCATAGTTACCGCTCACGTGTGGTAAGAATACTTAAGATGTACTCTCTTTGCAGATTTCAAGCGCCCGTTGTTATTAACTCTAGTCACCATGTTGTACATGGGGTCTGCAGAACTTTTTCATCTTACAACTGCAAGTTTATGCCCTTTAACCAACTTTTTCCACTTTTTTTACCCATTGGCTCCTTTGAACCACCTTTCAACTCTGTGTTTCCATGAGGTTATTAAAAATTTAAACCCAACCAATTCTACGTTCTCGGGGATAGGGGTCAGAATCATATCAATGGGTATACAGAGCTGTCACTGGCCTTGGGCTGGATGAGGGCTTAATGTGTATTTGTTGTGTAATAGAAAATGAATTAAATGTGTAAATGAATAAATCACAAAATGAAAGCACATCAAGAATGAATCACCAAAAATGTTTTTTGACCTAAAGTTTAAGATTTATCCATCTATGAATAATTGTAGACTATTTAAAGAAAAATAAGCTTTTACCTCTGTGGACAAGAATCATTTTTATGTACAAATCAGTATTTTTGTTTTGGATTAATGTTGGCTTTATCTGTGCTTATTGTATTTGAAAAGCGAATATAGACAATAAAAAGGATGAATAGGAAATAATGATGAAATTATATCTGGAATAAAAGATTATTACTATTATTACTAGTTATTACTAGCCCAACTGCATATCTGAGTCTTAGCAAGACTATCTTTGTTGGTTCTTTGTTGTAATAGTACTCATTCGTGTTTTTGTTTGGGTGGTGATTTAGTGCATATTCATTGTAATACTAAAAATGAATATACATGTATAAGGAGAACTGTGCTTGGGGCAGTGGGTGAGACTGTGTCATGAGCTAAAGATTATGATTAATCCTGTTCTGCTCACCAATTGTCATTAAAATAATCTAAGTCTTTTCTTCTTTTTTAATATCTGTCTTGTGTTCCACAGAATGGAGGCCTCCAAGTGAATGTGATGCCACTCTGTTTCTCATGACCTTCGCCGTGACCTCTGTTTGAAATGAGCCATGGACCAACAATGTGAGTAATGGCTAATGTTGTTATTTTGAGCTTGGGTGGTTGGTTGATGCATGTTTATTGCATTATTAAACATAAATTGATAGGTAAATAAAACCAAAGATGACCAAGCACCTGCCAGTGATGAGACTATGATGAACAAAGGGTAATTAATCCAAATAAGCATAATTATCACCAAATTAAAAATAATCCCATTAGGCTATTCTCTTCATAAAAGATTGCAAAGAAAAAGGGGACATATGTATCTGCCTATCTATGTTTAGATATCATATGTGTATACATGCATGATACATATCTCACATGTTATGTGTTTCTTTTTCTTATTTTTGTGTTGGGTGGAGAGTTCATGGATATTTCTGTATTTAAATAAGTGGATGAATGCATAAATCAAACAAGTTTAAGCATTTACTAGTGAAAATAATAATCATGTCTCCAGATTTGAGAGACGTTAAAGCAAAAATGCTTTTCTATGCGCTTTCATTTATTTATTTATTTCATTTATTTCTCTATTGATGAAATTTGGAATATTACCTTAGGATTCTTGGGTGTTCTTTCATGATTTTTTTAAAGGTAAAAATAAAATTTAAAAGGACCAGGTATAGACCAGAAAGTCTTAACATTACATAAACTAAGGCTTATTCAAGTACACAAAAATGAGAGTTGTTAAAAATGTTCCAGGGTGTATATTTTTCTAATACTTGCTTTCTGTTGCACAGAATGGGCACATCATAGTTTATTTAATTATGCAATCTTTTGACTTTTACTTGGGTGGGGAACATACATAAAGAAAATGTAAGTAATAATTAATGTTTTGAAGTTTTAAAATCTTTGGCTAGGAAGTTCAAGGGTGTTCATAAGTAAGGAAATGAATGAATGGACAAATCAATGAGTAAGATAAGAGAGGGCAAGCATTGGACAAAGATGATAAACTCTTAGCAAAGGAAGTTTTTATAACTTTATGTTGTCACGGCATCCTTTTCGAACTTAAGTTTAGCTTCATTAGACCAGAAACAGGCTGTCACCCTTGATACAGATTCTAGTTGTCTATCTCCTCCCTGTTTCTCAAGGTGATGGACCTACCTAGATTATCTTCCATTTCCCCATGGACAGCTGTTGACTACTGACCCCCACACCCCACATGGACCACACAGATGTACTGGCTTGCTTTAAACCTATTGATTAAATTCCCTACAGGAAATCTGTTTGGGTTACAACATGAACCCCAATAAAGTCTCCTTTCCTATTGCCCCCACCAGACATGTGACTTCCTTCTGGCTAGGATATATAAGTAATAAAATGCTTCTATAATTTTTGTGCTTTGTTGAGTTGCTTTCTCTGTGTTACAACTGACCAGTACATCTGAAACTAAGTTCTTTCCACACCAGAGCAGTTACACAGAATTGCTGTCTTGGTAGGAATAAATTAGACATGTGTCAGTCAAGAACTATAGGGACATCTACAAGTGTCACCAAGTTTCCTGTGATAGGGACACTTGGTCACGGGTGGGACATTGGGCATTAAGCTGTCTTTCAGGATAAAGAAATATTACATGAAAGGCACTCCATAAACATCCATGACCAACTCCCCTGAATCATGACAGGGTTATAGTTACTGTCTTGAGAGAGACATGATGACCAAATTAAACTCATTATCCTAGGATTATAATTACTTCAATTATGTGCATCCAAGATCCCTTTAAAAAATGTGTTGGTTAAGGAGTTACTCAATATTCCTGTAACTATGCAAACATAATGGTGTATTGCATGTTGATTTTCATCCTAAAAGTAAATAATTACATAAAATACATAAGAGAAATGAAAGGCAAAACATGAACTGGTGATGAAAATGGTCCAAGTATGAAAGGATTACTGTTAATTTAATTGTGTGCTCCTGACCACCACAATAATAACCTCGCCTGTTTCATTCCTTTTGCCAGATGTTTTGTATTTTATTGTGTATGTGTACATGATTTGTTTAAACATTAGTCTATAAAGATCTAGGCTATTTACTCTTTGTGTGAGGAACACAAAAGGAGATGAAAGATAATGTCAGTGTTCTACTTGTGGAGTAAGAGATTAGATTTATGACTGCTGGATAAAATTTCTTTAGAAATGATCAAATCAAATAAAAGAGAATCAGCATGAACCAGAGATGATAACATTTCATGACTCAAGGCTCATGCAAAATCCAGTTAGGTTCATTAGAAAAAGTGGTAGGCTATTACCTAAGGGTAAAGAGCATATTCTACCACTGTCCAGTCGAGTTTTTTCTGTAGCTAAGGGGATGTTTTATCGCTTTTTCTGTCCAGCACGGTAACAATTAGCCACATGGACTGTTGAGCACTTGAAGTGTAGCTAGGGTGCATGAGGAACTGAATTTTATTAATACTGAAATAGTTGTATATGGCTAGTGGCCTTTACATTAGTTGTGTTGGGTGGTTGGTTCATGGGAGTTTTTGAATTTGGATAACTAAACATATAATTTAAATAAAAGAAAGTTAATTAAGTCTCAGTGATGGGAATGTACTATAAACAAGTATTATGACTAAGATAGTTATGTACAATTGAGTTTCACTGACAAACACATCTTTGATTTATGAAAAAAAATGATGTAGTTTTCTTTCTTTTCTTAACTATTTAGTATTACCTTAACTATGTACCCCAAAGTTAAAGCAAACAGGTCTTAAGTCTTGAAGATATATGGATTGTTTTGGTGGTACTGGGATTTGAACTGGAGCTTTGTGCTTAGTTGGCAGGTGCTCTACCACTTGAGCTACTCTCAGTCCCAGAAGATCCCTGTATCTTGGGGGATCAAAAAGGTATCGTCAAAGTTGTTGATGTGTTGAATAGTGGCTTTGTGATATCATTATATTATTAAATGACTTACTTCAAAAAATAATTACTAAACATCAGAGGACTGGGGATGTAGTTCAGTGTTATGACACTTGTCCAGCAAGGCCCTGGGTTCTATCTATTCCAAGAACCACAAAAAGTTCTCTTCTGTACCATTGTTAGTGAGGAACAAAAAGATGGATTTAACTAATTGTCAAAACCTTAAAGAAGGACTGGAGAAGTGGCTCAAGTGGTAGAGCACCTGCTTAGCAAGTATGAGGCTCTGAGTTCAAACCCCAGTACCACCACCAAGAAAAAAAACCCACCTCAAAATGACAAAACAATAACAGAAACCTTAAAGAAGGTGAAGCATGAACTAATTACAGAAGGGATCCATGAAGCATATTTATTGATAAGTTATATTTATTAGGTTAGTACATTTCTGTACAACTGAAGTCATGATATGAAGGTGATTCTCAAGACTGGGACATGGCTCATAAGGTAGAGCTCTTGCCTAGCAAGCACAATACCCTGAGTTCAAAGCCCAGGACCACCAAAAAAGTGCCTTTCCTTTTACGTGTAATTCATATGTATCTCTCTCTCTCTCTCTCTACCTATCAATCTATCTATATTTATCTATTTCTCTAGTCCAGTGTTTTACAACTAATTCATTTAAAAAATTTCAGTCTATCATCTTTCACTCCTTTTCACACCTGCTTTCTATTCTACAAAACAAATGCACTTGCCAGTTAGGTATTCCGTAATGGCAAAGGGCTTGATCTATTAAATCTATCACTGAAGACATTGCATGGGGCAGTATGAGAATATGGTAAGATCAAGAGTCATGGTTAATCTAATCAACAAACTTTATCACATTAAAACATAGTAAGGGCATTTTATTTGTTATTAACATTTTAATATTCCATATTAATTCTATACCACTGTTGATTTCAATAGTCCTTTATTGGTAAAAATCTGTGCTATTAACTACCTGAGAGGTTAGTGCTCAGGAAGATTGAAAGTTATTGTCACTATTCTATTGTGGAAGAAGATGGTGAGGTTCACAATAGCTCACTGTATCATCTTTGAAATATAGATGAAAAGAAACAGGGATAAAGATGGGTCAATGATAAGTGTGGCATTT
The DNA here is from genome assembly GCF_047511655.1 of Castor canadensis. Lineage (NCBI taxonomy): Eukaryota > Metazoa > Chordata > Mammalia > Rodentia > Castoridae > Castor > Castor canadensis. Next base: position 9,409,419 of record NC_133388.1, on the reverse strand, counting down.
CTATGTATCAAGAATGTTAGTTGACTGAGCATAGTGGTGTGCTTAGGAGGCTGAGGTAGGAGGATTGCTAGTGCAAGGCAAGCCTAAGTTGCATAGTGAGACTTTATCTGAAAAAAAGAAGAAAGAAAAGGAACATTGATTTTCTGGTATGTGTCATGGTTATATTCATCATGGAAAGAGATCTTGTGCATCACTTCTGTGCGACATTTGCCTGTAGACATGCACTGTCCAATATTCCACTAGCCATCATGATTACTGAGCATTTGGACAGTCACGGCTTTATTTGATATGTCATCTGCATGCAAAATGCCCACTCAAGTTAAAAGACTCATATAAAAAATGGAAAATATTTTGAGCATTATTTATATGGATTAAACTTTGCCTTGATAGGATTTTAGATATTTTGAATTAAATAAAATATATGGTTATAATTCATTTTACTTCTTTCTATTTACTTTTTAAAATGTAGTTTCTAGAAAGCTTAAAACTATATGTGTGCACTATGTGTGATGGTGCACACCTGTCGTTCCAGGACTTGAGAGGCAGAGGCAGGAAGATTGCAAGTTTGAGGCTAGCCTGGGATACATTAGGAGATCCTGTCTCAGAAGTGAAAAATAGGCAATTCCCCCATGTATGAAGTTTGCATTGTCTCTTTATTAGACAGCACTGCTTTTGTGCAATGAAAGAAATATCCAAGATTTCTGTATGTTTTTCTGATCCTTGGGTATTGACTGTATTATTATAACCAATCAACAGATGAATCTATATAGTGATTAAATGCATTGAAAAAAGGGATACAGTGCACAGAAAATATTAAAGTATACTCTGAAACAATTATTTATACATTTTTATTAAACACTTAAACCTGTAAGTTAATGCAGGATGGTTAATTCCTTTAGGTAATCAACTTATGAACAGATGTGTGTAGTAGCCAGTGCACTTGTGGGTAAGTCAATAGAAGAGGGTCAAGCATGGCAAATGCCGAGGGCAAGGGAGTGAGCAGAGTCACCAGGGAAGCCCCTCTGTGGGAAATGAGTCTGTCCACAGGGTTAGGAACACTGCAGGCTTTTGACCTTAGACTTTAATGGCTCAGCAATTGACTTAGCAGCCTGGATTGCATTATTATTATGGAAGTGAATCGATGAATAAATCATTAAACAAATTGAATAAGCGTATAAACAAATTCATTAAACAAATGTGTAAATGAATGAAAACAGAAAGCAAGCATGGACCAAGGATGAGTGCATGTAGCAAAACAAGAACCATTATTAATATGATTTGGAAGCTGTGAAATGCATTAGGTTACACACCCAGACACAGGCACTCATGTGCATGCACACATGGGAAGGTGCACACAGACCCACACAAGCACTGGGGTGTGTGGTTACTCTTGTTTTTAAAAAGGGAGAAAATTTTAGATAAATGAGAAAATGGCAGACCTCTGTTGAGTGGTGATTAATCCAGCTAAGCTGTAATTGATTATTTCTGTGGGTCAGGGACAGGTTGACGGACGTGGTTTTATCCAGTTTCCTTGGATTCCCAGTTATGAATCATAGGGAAAAGAATGAATAAGTCTATGTAACAGTTAGTAAAGAGAGGGCAGTGGATGGACTAGTGATGATCATAAATTATGGAGCAAGTATTGATAAGGTAATTCCTATATCGCTAACATCCATGTAAAGGACATAAGGTGTAGTCTCCAGTTTGTTTCAGGTTCATAGACAGTGTCATGTTATATTGTTTGAAGTTTGGGCTGTTGATGTTTTTTTCACCTGTTAATTATCTTTTAAAAGATAGCTATGGGATTAAATCAATCTATGACAAATTTGCCATAATAATAACAAATAAGCAATTGCACAGAGAGAGCCAAGAATGATTTGTTAATTAAAAATAAATAATACTAAAAAATAAATGAGCTGTTAGGAAAAATGTGCCATGAAACTAAAGATTCATTCCATTCTGAACACATACGATCCATTGAACAAGGTGGAAGAGGGAAACTATACTATCACCACTGGTTTCTGATCTATTGAGAGAAAGAAAACAAAGGGAAAGATGGAAAATACTGTCTGCAAGGTAAAACCAGAAGGTTCTGGATGTTCTTCATTAGCTATTTAAAATGTGGGCACATGAAGGAAAGACAATGAAGTGAATTGTACAAAGGCCACTGATGGATCCATACGAGCAACACTGAGGCCCACTGGAGAAGGGTGTTTAGTGTGTCAGCCTTGGGAGAAGTCAGCCTCAAGACTGAAGTTGGTGATATTCATAGATCTTTTTGTGATTTGTGAATATTGATTAAGTAATTATTACTCAATCAATGAATAGATCGGTAAACAAATGTATAAACCAATAAAGAAAAAAGTTCCAAGCCTAAACCAGTGGTAAGTACCCAGTGGTGTCTGAATCAAGGATTTTGACTAAGCCCTAAAACTGAGGTCCATTACAAAGACAAACTTAATTTATTGCCTCAGTGGAGCATACTTTGCAGTGCAGTGAGGGGTAAATGTGCCTTGCTGTGGGCTTTTGTAGATCTTAGGTCTAGATCCTGTCATTGTTAGCAAATTGTGCCTAAAGAACAAAAGCATGATGGTAAATGTCGACAAAAAGGCTAGATATTAATTACATTATGCAACAAACTTAATTATTACTAAAACATTTCAGAAGCGCTGACTTCTAACAAATAAACAGTTCAAGACTATTACCACACTGGTTAGGAACATGTAGACAAATTTTTGTAAAATTCAGTGTTGTTTTTGGTTGGTGATTGTTAATTTAGTTAAAAAGTTTTATTAAGAGGGGCCGGATATGGTGGCTTGTGCCTGTAATCCCAGCTACTTTGGAAGTGAGGTAGGAGGATTGAAGTCTGAGGGTAAAAGTGAGATTCCCTATTCCCTGAAAGTACTAATGTCAAGAGTGAGGGTATGCAGTGTTCTCATCACAAAAAGATAGCTATAGGAGGTAGTATAAATGTTACTTAAGCACAGTTAGTCACTCTGCAGTGTTTAAGTACACCATCAATGCATACAAATTTATCTTTCAATTAAAAAACACACAAAAAAAATCAAAAGAAGGCCACATATAGACCAACATCGGGAATGTATAACGAATCATGAATTAAGATGAAACCATTTTAGTGCAACTGAGGTCCATTAGAAACACAGTAGAGGCAGCTCCATTCATTTTCCTTTGCCTGAAATTGCATTGTACGTTTGTATCACATTTGAAGAAAACTGATCTGCTAATAAAGATCTAGTTGTTAATCACCGAAGAGGAAGCCCCTAGGAAGATGCAAAGTGTTGGGAGAGTTCTAGTGGTGGAGTGCGTCCTGTGTTTAAATTACGAGATGAATTACGAGCAGGCAGACCGTGGTAAAACACATGGGAGGGAAGGAGACAACACTATTGGTTAATCTATCCGGGCGCCACTGAGGGCCAATTAAAAAGAGATCTCATTACCAGTTCTGAGAAACGAGCCTGGAAAGAGCTTTCTGCAGGAGTCAAAGATTTGGTTCTTGGATTTTTGTGATTCATGGGTATCAATATTTTTAATTGGTGAAACCATGAATGAAACAATCAATAAATAATGCATACTCGGTCAATAATGTATGAATAAATAAACGAGGAGATGGATCAGTGATAAACAGTTCTGGGGCATATGGATCAATAATTCTGATTAAGCCTTAAGCTGAAGTCCATTAGAAAGAGACCTTTGGGGGAGTGGAGTTCCAAATAGAAACACAAGCCAGTTAGGGATACAGCTTTTTTGTGCTTTAGTGGTTCTTGGATAGGGATTGTGTTGATGTAAGTGACAAAATAAATGCTTGAATAAATTAATGTGTAAGTGAAGATCGAGATTGTTAAGTACCGGTCATTTAGGAGGGCATATCATGAAGCAAGTAGTACAGTAATGTATTTTTTAATACTGAGTTTCCATATAATACATAGGTTATAACCCATTGATTGCATCTTTGGAGCAATAGGACCACAAGGGATCTAAGAAATACCACAAAGTCAGGTATTTCTTTGGGCAATGAGCAGGTGCGCAGTTGTTGATATCTTTGCTCAAGTCTAGGGTGTGTAGGTTCTCAGATACTTGTATTGTTTTAAGTAGTTGAGTGATTGTGACCCTATCTCACACTTAAATGAAAGATGGCCAACTATGGACAATATGGATGTGATGTGTAGAAAATGGACTCTTAAACCCTTCTAATTTGGGTTAAGTTCATGGAGGCAGGTCATGTAATAAGAATAGTTCAGTTCTGGTTTGTTAGTAGGTTTACTTTTTTTTTTTTATTAGGAGACAAATATGAAGCAACATTGAGAATATGTTATATGACCAGGGTTATGATTAATTCAGATATATTCAATGAGTTTTATTCAAGAAATCAAAACAGAATTTGGTTGGTTGTGTTCATGAGCTTAAGCATGCAAATATTCAGCGTTCTTGTACCTTGAGTTGGCTCTCATTGTTATCCATACATTATAAAAAGAGAGTGGAGGAATATAATTATATCCATATCAGCTACTCAAAGAAAGGGTCAATTAGGAACATGTATTACAAAACAAAGGTAATGATTCTTGTTGTTTTACCCAAAAATGTTGCCTGGATATGTCTGTAGAATTCTATGCTCCTCAAAATTTGTATGGCGCAATTCTTTAGAAAATGCACAATTAATTTATTCCATGCTTAATTATAGACATGAATAAATTTGTTTATCTCTGGACATGTAATTAAGAAAAATTTGTTCATCATTTGTGAGAATATGCCATGAAAAAAAGATTAATATTATACAATGTACACCAATGAGGTCCATTAAAATCAGTCATCTAGTTGTTAAATTTATGGATAGGCAGTATACAGGTAGATATTTGTGATCTATCTGGCTCCTGTTATCATGTTGATATTCATCAAGTTCTTTAAAAATAAATATGAAAAGCATCAATCATCAAATTATGCCATTCTTGAGTAATGATGAGGCTATGAGATAACCCAAGCTGATTAGTCTAATACAGCAAAACAACATAAGTGGAATCCTAATTTTAAAAATGATATGAAAGTATAAAGGGGACTATGAGGGAACAGGAAGGGAGCCACTGGGAAAGGATGGCAGGTGGTAAGTGTGGGTAATGATGGGGTAGATTTGATCAAAGTACCTTATATGCTAAAGTAATTGTGACATTAATTGCAACATTTGTGCACTAATAAAAAGCATCTAACTGTTGACGCTTTCTTTCTTTTGGAAGTTTGAGTTTTACTTCACCAAGTGATACACCACAGCTGATCTATCATCCTTTCCTGCTAAATGTCTTGGCTTTTACCTCTGTGGGTAAGGAGAGAAGAGATTTATGTAAGTAATATCTAGAGTCTACTGTTGGGTTGGGAGGTTGGTTTATGGGTGTCATATGCATTTTTTGAAGTAATAAATGGATATATTCATAAATAAAACCAACAAATCAGCACTGACCATTGATGAGAAGGTGCTCAGATTTGGAATTTATGATTAATTTGATTTGGCACTAAGGAAATCCAACAAAAAAGAGGTAAAGTGTTTCACTCACTTTCAGGGATGCTTCGTATTCTAAATATTTTTGCCTTGTGATTCATTTAAGTACCTCTCTATTGGTAAAAATTTAGACTAATAATTTCTTGAGGGAGGAGGATATAGGAAGGTGAACTATATCGCCTGTTCTTCTTAGTCAGGGAGTTAGAACAAGGTTCCTTGGTTACTTGTTGTACCATTGTTTAATCCAGAAGTTCAAATATATAGCAATGGCTAGTGTGGAGCTGATATGAAACAAGGATTTGGATTAACTTACATGTGCAAAAAAGTGCCTGTATATTGCAACAAGTGACCTTATCTATTAGTTCTGTGGGAAATGGATATTTAGGCAGTTATTAGGAATATTTAAGGATGTTTTTAGAATTTTTGATTTATGAGAGTCTATCATATAGACTGGGGACTTGGCTCAAGTGGTGGCCCTGAGCTCAACCCACAGATCAACAGCAAAAAATGGATCATACTTTATTAGTGACTCAATGAATAAAGTAATAAAGTATAAATAAAGGAAGAGAATATATTAAATATAGAGTAATAAGTATTCTGAGACTTCTGAGATATGAACCAAAGATTGTCATTCTTCTCCATAACTTAGAAGTACATTTAAGAAAAAAAATCTTCTTTATTTCTTTGGTGAGAGAGAGGCTCATAGTAAAAGTTAGGTATAGTCAGAGACCTGGGTCTTGGTTATCCACATCTGTGAATTGTGTTATAACTGAATCAATGCAAGAATCCTTAAAGACGTTTAAGTGGGTGATGGCCAATTTTGCAAGTCTGCAATGAAACAAGAATTATTATTCATTATTATTTTTTTCAGACATGCCGAGTCTCATGACATAAATAGATCAAGTTTCTCTTACTGTTTTCCGTAAAGGACATCATCTGTGCCGTGAAAAGTCCATGTTATTTCTTGGCGCTGACAGTGGGTAGCTGGTTGTAGGTTTTATTTATAAAAGACACAAAATATCTGTTTGAATAATTGCATAATTGGAAGAAAGCCAAACCTGGGCGACTGTTGTGCACATCATAGTAAGCTATCACTAATCCAGTTCTGTTCACTGAGTGCTGTTTTTTAGAAAATGACACAGTCAGTTAGATTTGTGACTAATTAGCATGCGGAGAGATACTGGGACTATTTGTTGATGTTCTTGCCTAGTGTCTTAGCTTTTATTTTGATGTATTGTTAAAAGTGAATGAGTGAAAGCATTCATATCCCACTCTATTAGTTAAAGGAAGGCAAAACCATGGACCAATGAGGAGCAGTTAATAAAGATGTGATTAATCCATTTTTGTAGCTGAAGAGAAAAATCTAGAGTCATATCAATTAGGACACAATGCCTACCAGCAGTTGCATGAAATGGTATTTCAGTCCTGGATTGCTGGTGGGTTTTATTCTTTTTCTTTTAAAAAAAGAATAAAGTCAAATTACTCTTTGAGTAAAGAATATGAGTCAGTCAGTTAATGCATCAGTAAGGGTAAATCTTGGATCGATGCATCAGTAATGTGCAGTATGGTCCCTTGAAAAAGACGGAAGAGGTTGGATACCCACATACATAGTTATGGAGTTGGTGGATGCATACTTGTAATAGTTTCATTTATTTCTCTTGTGTTAGGTGGTAGATTTAAGTTTCCATTATATTAAAAGTTAGACAGTCAATAAGTCAGTACATAAGAAATAGAGTTATTCTTGAGTCAATAATGAAAATGTGATAGAAACTAAGGTTTATGACTAACCTTAATCCCTCATGACTCAAGCCTATTAAAAGGAGTTGAGCCTGTGCTATTCCATTCTTTATAAAGTATGCACTTTACTTCACAGAATAAACCACACTAGCTGATTTAAATACCCAGTAATGATGAAGATGTTGGTTTTTACATGTGTGGATAAGGAGCTTAGAGACTTGTCACATTTCATGGCCTTGGTGTAGGTGGTTTGTTTATCACTAAGTTATAAAAAGGAATAAATGGCCAAATGCATAAATAGAATAAAAGGATTTGACGTAGAAACCAACGGTGGAAATGTACTGAAGTTTAATCTAGTTCAGCACAACTTTGGCCTGTTAAGTAATGGTGGGGGTGTTTTCAGAGGTTTTTAAGATTATAATTATTGTGATTTAAACAATTTTTAAATTATAAATGTGTAAGACAGGAAGAGGGAAGATAGCATCGATGACCTTGTTGTGAGTTAAGATGGTGGCTTGTAGCTCATTGGATAGCTGGAGCGTCCTTAAGCTACAAATCTAACGTCTGAAGTCTGACACTTTTAAAGCACCACCATATAGTACAAGTGGAAAGTCTCACACCTGCCTTCACATGATTGTTCACAGTCAAATTATGGGCACTCTAAAAATACTGTGTAAAATTACTTTTAGGTCATGTGTATAAGGTACAGATGAAACATGAATAAATTTTGTGTTTAGATTTGGGGTCCTATCCTTAAGATGTCATATTATATATCTGCAAATATTCCAAAATTTGAAAAAAATCCCAAATCTAAATCTTTGTGGTCTCACACATTTTGGATAAGAGATACTCAACCTGTATAGTGTTCATTAGCTCTTGCTGTATGATATATTACCCCATGACAGTAGCTCAAAGCCCCAAGAGTCATGTATTCTTCCTCACATTTCTATGAGGCAGGAATCCAGGAGAGGTTTTGTGGACAGTTTTTATGTGGGGTCCCAGATGAGATGTCAGGTGGAGTTGCTGTCATCTGTCAGCTTTTCCACACTGGAGGATCTACCTCCAGGGCTCACATACATGGCAGATTGTTGGTGTTGGGTGGGGCATAGGACTACCCACAACATGACAGCTAATTCCTCCAGAACAATCAATTCTGGACAGAGAAAGATATTTTGTAACCTAGCTCCAGATGGCATAACCCACCACTTCCCCAGGATTCCATTGGTCATAGGGGCAGTCATGATTTAATATGAGAAGAGACAATGCAAGACTATCCCTGACATCAGACATGGATCATTTGGCGCCATCTTGGAGGCTGGTTACCAAATGTACTATCTTTAAAATGTGAACAAAATTAAATGAAAGAAGAGCAAGAATTGACAAACTCTAAATATGGACTTGATGTGGAGCAAGGAAGTTGAGTAATTTATATGTGTAGTGCTTGGATCCATTGCACAGAAGATGTAGTCTCTCAGGTTCTATGGGAACCTAAATATTAGTAATATTTAAGGTTCGATATTTCATGTGTATTGATTTTTGAGTTAAGTGATAGAGATAGGTAGGAGAAAATGAAAAAAAAAAAAAGAGTGCCAAACCTTGACCAGTAATGAGTATTCTGGGGTGTCTGAATCAATGATTTTTGATTAAACCCTGTAACTCTGAAGGCCATTATAAGAATAGACTTCATTAATACCTGTATGACAAATGATCTTATGGGAGAAATTAGGAACATTTAGGATTCTGTTAAGTGTAGATTATATTACTGTAAGTAAATTATTAAAAGAGTAACTAGGCAAATGTGTACATGAATGAAGACAAAACGACCTAATTCTGAGAGTTTAGTATATTTATTATTACTAATGCATTTTGAAGCAGTGAGTTCCAGCACACATTTATTAAATCTGATGGCTTTTTAGGTAAGGATCAGAGAGATAAGCCCCAAGATTTTAATGCTGTCCTGCATTATTTAGGGGCATGGTGGTTGCTTGTGGAAAATAAGAAAATAAGATCTAGTTGGTTAGTCTGGGAATAATAAGCACATAGACAGCTGTTAATACCATTTGAGTCTCTTTTATTCTTTTTTGTTTGTTCGTTTGTGCTGGGGTTCAAACCTAGGTCCTTGCACATGTTAAACACATACTCTATCCCTAAGCCCCACCATTCAAATTTCTAATGCCCTTTGTATGCTGACATACAACTCATGTTGTGAGTTAATATATAAATACATTCATCTTTCAACTAGTTATTTCAGAGAGGGTAAAGGAGTGTTTCTCAATCTTGGACTACTGGTATCTTGCACTTGTAATATTTTTTGTTTTGGGTGTTGTTGTTAAGTAACTTTACTGGTTTCTACTCACGAGATGCCGCTGCTCTCCCAGTTGTAAAAATCAAGACTGTCTCCAGGTGTTGGTAGATGTCAGCTGGGGGAGAACATTACCCCTAGTTGAGAACCTCTAGGGTAAAGTAGGGGCCAAGAAGGAACATGTGTTAAATACAAAATGAATTTTTTATCCTATTTCACCCCATTGACATTCAGATAAAGAAAAGAGAACCCCACAAAAACCCAACTACAGCAACAGCCGCAACAAAACCTCTCTCAAAATTAGACTCTTCTCATTTTGGGTTGGGTTCATATCCATAGTTGCATTTAATTGGGTTGTATTTTATGATATTATAATTTTAGATTGTTGATGGCTTGATCATACTGTGTTTTCTCTGAAAAAGTAGATAGTTGTTCAAATTATTCATGACTACCTAAATAAATGCATCAATGACCAAGTCAATAAATACATAAAGAAGGTCTACATAGATTATTGTTAATGTACTTGTACACTTAATTCTGTATAAATGATATTCTGTAGGGGGAAAATGTACTGCATTTTTACCATGTTGATAGAGAATACATGAATGGATTTTTTTAATAGTCCTTTCTGATTTTGTGCTAGGCACTAGATAAATCAGTAGATAACATGCTAGGTTATTCTCAGGCCCTTGATGAAAATGTGGCAGAAATCAAGGTTCATAGCAGCCCTATAAATGCCCCCTGAAAGATTAAAATGTTGGCTGTTTTTCTCCACACAAGGATGAACTATATCATTTAATTGTTCTACAATCATTGACACCATTTTGTTGTTTTGATTTGCCTTTATCTATTGATAGATTATGCAAAGCATCTAGATTATCAAATACCTATTTTTCATGTGTATACGTTCATTGGTGAAGTCCATTGGTGAGGCCTACTTTAAAAATTGGGTTATTTTCTTATTGCTGAGGTGTTTTTGTTTGTTTTGTTTTCTTGAGTCAGGCCCAGGCTGGCCTTGAACTCATGATCCCCCCTGCCTCTGCCTCACAAGTGCTGGAATTACGGGTGTGCCACCGTGCCAAGTGTATTCTTGAGTTTTTAAGAGTACCTGGTATGTTTTTTTCACAGTCCTATGTCTTTTGCAAATATTTTCTCACAAGCCTTGGTTTGTTTGTTTGGTTTTTTGACAGTTTCTTTACAGAGCAGAAACTCTTTAATCGTAATGAAGTCCAGTTTACCAGTTTTCTTTTTCTTTTTTTTTAAATTTAGGATTCATAAATAGCACAAGTGGGTTTCATGTGACAGTTCCATATATGCATACAGTGTATTTTGAGCAACTTCATCCTCTATTATGTTGTCATCCTCTTCACCCCTTTTCCCTCTCCGTCCCTTTAAGAAAGCACTGTTTGGTGGGTTTCTCTGAGTTCTCTCTCTACACATTCAAGTGACATTTTGATGCTCTTCATTGCCCAGGTAACCTCTCTATATCCCTTCTTCCTCCTTGTGACCCCCCCTCCCTACCCAGTGTCCTTTTACTTATCGTTTTAGCCCTAGATTCTGCATATGAGAGAAAACATGGAACATTTTGCTTTTCCAGCTTGGCTGATTTCACTCAATTTGATGATCTACAGTTACATCCATTTTCCTACAAATGGCACAATTCCGTTCTTCCTGATGGCTGAGCAGTACCAGTTCTTTCTTTTATGGGTATGTCTTTGGTAATGTGCCTAAAAATTCACCATCAAGTCAGGGTCACCTTGGTTTCCTTCAATGTCTTCTCAGTGTTTTATAATTTTGTTTATAATTTTTTGAGGTCATTTCTTTGGTTTCATTCACCAGGGTTTTATAGTTTTCCTCATAGACCTTCTACATATTTTCTTAGATGTATGTTTAAGCCTTTATCTTTTATGATGCTAATACAAATAGCATTATGTTTTTAATTTCAAATTTGACTTGTTCACTGCTGGTATATTCAGAAGTTACTGATTTTTATACATTAGCTTTCTGCTGTGCAGACTTTAATTGCTTACTGTAGACATTTTTTGTCAATTCTTTCAGATTTTTCTACATAGGTGATCGTGCCACCACAGAACAAACTTTTTTTCTTCTTTTCCTACCAGCTTGCTTTTTTATTTCCTTTCCTTGTCTTAATGTGTTGGCAAGGGCATCCGATATGATTTTGAGAATCAGTGATGAGGGATATGCTTGCCTTGTTTCTGATCTGAGCTGGAACCTTTGAGTTTCTCCCCATTAAACATAATATTAGCTGTTGTTATTCTTTTTCAAGCTGTGGAAGTTCCCCTCTGTTCTTTGCTTGTGTTTTTTCCTAAATTTGAATCAGTGCTGGAATTTTTCATATGCTTTGTTCTGCAGTTATTGATAGGATCTCTTTTTTTTCCTATTTAACCTGTTTGATGGGTTTATTTTTATTTTTGTCATTTTTCACTCCTGTAAATTACACAAAGGGCTTTACTATGATAATTCCAAAGGTGCCTGCAATGTACTCTGATTGGGGTCACCCCTCCATGATACTCTCAGCTCTTCTCCCACCTCCCCACACTTTCCAAACAGTATTTAGTGAATTTCATTATGCTATGTACTTCTGTCATGTTTCCCCCCCCACAGCCTCTCCTGCCCCCCTCCCCAAAACTGTTTTATCCCTCCCAAACAGCTGCCTTCTATAATCATGTCATATATTAATTTTTTAGGTCTAGATTCTGCACATGAACAAAAACATTCAGTATTTGGCACTTGTAGTATGGCTTATCTTCCTCAGTATGATGCTCTCCTGTTCTAAGCATTTTCTATCATACAACATAATTTCATTCTTTTTTGTGGCTGAATAAATACTCCATTGTGTGTGTGTGTGTGTGTGTATATGTATATGAATATGATATATGTATACATCATATTTTCTTTTTTCCCAGTTCCATTTATTAAAGATACTATCCTTTTCCTAATGGTGTATTCTTCTTTTTCCTCCTCTAGATTCAGCAGTAACTACATTTTTTATCCACTTATAATTGATGTGATGGGTTTAATTAATTGATTTTCAAAATCCCAATGAGGCTAATATACTTGGAACAAATTCCACTTGGTTGTGGTGTATAATTTTTTATACATTGCTGGATTGTATTTGTTAATTTTGTGAGGATTTTTGCATATGTGTTCATGTAAGATATTGGTCTACAGTATTTTTTCTTGTATTTTCTTGTTTTGGTATTAGTTTAATGCTTTCTTTTTAAAGAGTGAGTTAGGAAGTATTTTCTCTGTTTATATCTTGTAAAATAATTTGTAGAATTGTAACTTGAACTTCTTTCTTAAACATGTGAGATAATTGACCAGTGAATCCTTGCAGGCCTGGTGCTTTCTCTTTTGGAAGGTTATTAATTACTGATCCAAAGTCTTTAACAGATAAAGAATTGTCTATTGAAATCTTTTTTCCCATTTGACTTTTGACAGATTGTGTCTTCAAAGAAATTTATTCATTTCATCCAGGTTACCAAACTTGTGGGCATGAGTTGCTCATAGCCTTCCTTTCTATCCCTTTAACAGCTATGGTATCTGTAGTGATGTCCTTTCTCTATTTATTAAAACAGTAATTTTTTCCTAGTTAGTGAGCTGGGGGCCTTTTAATTTCATTGAAATTTTCAAAGAATAGTTCTTTGTCCCACTGACTTTTCTCTTTCGATTTTCAGTTTTTTATTCTCATTGATTTCTGAAATAATTTTGGTTTTTTTTTTCCTTTGCTTACTTTGTGCTTGTACTTAATTTGTTCTTTTTCTAGTTTCTTGGTAGATCTCAGAACTTATTCATCCTGTCATTGCACTTTATATTCTTTGACTGATAACTTTCCATTTCATCTCCCCAACCCCATCCTAGCGTCTGTAGGTAGCCACCATTTTATTCTCTACTTGTATGTCTTTGTCTTTCTGAGTGTGGCTTATTTCACATAGTGTGAGGTCCTCTAAGTTCATCCATGTGATCACAAATGACAGAATCCCCAAACTTTTTAAGCAGAAAAGTATTCCATTAGGTGTATATACCACCATTTCTTTATCCATTGATAGAGGTTTATGTTGACTCTATAGCTTGGCTATTGTGAGAGATGCTTTCGTGAACATAGGAATGTAGACATCCTTTTGCCAAATTCATTTCAGTTTCTTTGGATATGTACCCTGAAGTGGGACTTTTGGATCTTTTGGGTTTTCTTCAGTTTTCTTCATAAGTGTTTTATAGTTTTCAGGATACAGGTCTTCCATCCCCTTGGTTAAATTTACCACTAAGTACATCATTTTATTTATTTTTTGTTGCTACTTTAAATTGAATTTGTTTCATTTTCTTAGTAGTACTAGGGTTTAAAGCCAGGGCCTTGCACTTGCTAGGAAGTCACTCTGTCACTTAAGCTGTGCCCCCAGTCCCTTTTGGTTTAGATTATTTTTTAGATAGGGACTCATACATTTTGCCCAGGGCTGGCCTTGGACCATCCTATCTATTCCTCCCATATAGTTGTGATTAAAGGCATGTAGTACCATGACACCTGGCTGTTTCATTGAGATGGGGTCTTGCTAACATTTTGTCTGGGATAGCCTTGAACCATGATCCTCCAGTCTTGCCTCCAGTGTAGCTGAGATTACAGGCATGAGTCATCATGCCTGGCTAAACTAGATTATTTCCTTAGCTTTCTTGTTGGTTATTAGTATATAGAATGGCTGCTGATTTTTTGTATATTGATTTTGTATTTTGCTACTGCTCTGAATTTATTTTTCAGTTCTGGGGTCTTTTGGGGTTTTGGGTATATAAAATCAGCAAACAGAGAGTTTTCCTTCTTTTTCTTCTATTATAATGCCTTTTATTTCTTCTTTCTAATCCATGCATGCAATATGGTAGATTTTCCTCTAAGCACTGCTTTCACTGTTTTTTGGAAAAGGGAAATAATTTACCTGAATGGGTACGCCATTGAATATATATCCAATTGAATAAGGTGCAGTTATGCACACGTGTTGACAGTGTGTCATATGAAAAAAGCTAGAAATGATCAGATTGTGTTCACTGAATTTTAATAATAACCCCCAAATTATCTAGTTGGCCATTTCTTTGACTAGATAGAATATTCAGGATTCATTGCACTTACAGGTATTTATGTATTGTTATGATTGAGTAAAAACCCGTATGTATGAAATAAGATAAAATACAGGTCACTGAAGATCATTTCTCATGAGACATAGTGTTATTGTCAATTTGGCTTTTCACTATTGAAATTCACAGAAAAATACTGAGACCACATCCATTTTGGGTAACGTCTATCGACATCATTACACACAACAGTATTTCAGGTCTGGTTGAGTTACCATTTTGGCTAGTCTTTAGATATTAAACATATGTTCAAACAATTCCATGAGCAATTAAGTAAGTGAGTGAATGAACGAACATATAAAATAGAATCAGGATAGATCCAATAGCATCAAGCCTAGGTAATCACAAAGATTTAAGTGTTGACAAATTCTGCAAAAGTAACACCCATTAAATGGCCTTAATTTTCTTAAAGCTGTTAAACATAGAGATCTGTTGATAGACAATTGTTCTTAGTTGGTAGTGGATTCTAGTGGAGTTCACTATATTCTTGCAAAATAAACTTAAATAAATGACAGGGCGTGCCATTCTTGTGACTATAACCTGGGTTTTGATTCTTTAGTGCCGTTGGCAAAAGTCAATTTAAAATAACCTAAGTTTGTATTACTTCTTTGTATCAAATTTTTCTTCTTTCTTTTTCTGTGTATTAAACACCACATATCTACTTTAACCAGTGTTAACTATGAAGACAGTGACTGCAACTTTGAATAGGGATCTTAGAACATACAGAATAATTTAAGTACACATCAAAGAGCATATGTAGTAGGGTAAATCCTGAACTATTGTGAGAATGTGCTGGAAAATAAGAATGTATGTTTATGCAATTTTGCCTGAATAAGATCCATTAAAATTTCTCTATTACCTACACAAGTAGAATTTTTATTCTGGAGATAGTTGTAATAGTGATTGTTCCTTTCCTCGGGTGGTAGATACAACAGTGTTATTTAAAAGTAAAAATGAGACCCTGGATTAATTAAAATGATCATAGTTAACATTTACTTAAAAATCTAAATCTGGTTCTGTCCACTTTTCCTCCACAGAATTCCCACAGGACTACTGACTTGTTCAGTTTTGTCAAAGAAACAAAATCTTGGCATTTAGCTCTATGGGTAAAGAACATAGAGAATTATGTAAGTAAGACTGAAAGTTTATGTCTTGTTTGGGGGCCTTTTGTCATGTATGTTTAATAGTCATTTAAAGGAATCTTTGTCTATAAAAGAAACACAATTTCCAAGAATGGACCGATGATGGGAATATGTCACCAACCCAAAAAACAAGTTTAATTTGTCACAATGGCAGTGACTTAAAAAAAAGTAGTAGTTGTTTCATTTATTTTCAAAACTGCTTAAGATTATATCCTGTTTACCACCACTGTTGATTTAAACGTTTCCTAGTTGGGGTAACGTTGGGCTGATTACTCGTTGTGAGGCAGCCCAAGAGAATATACAAAATATCATAAGTGTTGGAAGATAGTGGTTTTGTCACTTTTCATTGGACCATCTTTAAACATGGGCAAACTGCATCAAAGATCAGTGGTCAAGGCTGATTTGATATGAAGTGTGGGTGCAAGTTAGTCACACATGTTCTCTGAGGTCCACTTTAAAGGGAGGTCTACTCTATGAGGAAGGAGCAACTAAGAATTTTGTGATTGTATTATTATTCATGAATTAGCAAGTGAGGGAAAATATGAAGGAAGAAAAATGTGCATGGACCAGTGATGAGTACCATGGGGTATCTGAACCAGGATATTTTGATTAAACCCGAATATAACTCTGAGGTCTATTGCAAAGAGTCGTGTAATTATTTCATTTTTTGGAGGGGAAAGGAGCTCATGGTCCCGTATCTGTGGGCTTTTGTGGGGAATAAGTTTCAATTATTATTATTTTTTTTTGGTGCACTGCTGGGGATCAAACCCAGCAAGCTGTACCCTCAATGTGGATTTTATTTTTTTTATAAAATCAGCCTATGAATTATAAATGTATGAATCAACAAAGAGGCTAAATCAGGCAATTACTATAAAAGAATGTTTGAAACATGGATTATTGTTGAAACCTATGTAAGACTCCCAGTAAATTAATAGTCAAAGTCTTGGTAACAGGCATGTGGTCATTTGGACATAAAAGTTTTTGTTCTATGTTGGTGATGGGTTGCTAGCTTGTTGTTTGAAGAAGGAATTGACAAATATTTATTGGTATAGATTATTGTTGAATGATCACACAACTGAGGGACAAGCCTACACCAATGATGAGAGTGTTAAGCTGATCTTTTCATTTTTGCTGGTTTTTATTAAAATAGAAAAGGAAGCAAACCTGTCATTCTGAGGGCAATGGCCTTGGATGGATGTAAATATTGTTCAGTCTTGTGGTCCAGGGCTGTGATATCGTAGATACTGATATATTTGAGAAAGAAGGCAGGGGTTTATGTTTCAATTTAGTTTTTTAAAGTCAACAAACCATGGACCAATTAGGAACAAATGTTATGAGAATCCTAATCCATGTTTTTTTTTTTCATGATAAAAAATTCTGGACTCTTCTATGTTTTTGAAAGGGGTGTGTTTGGTGTTTTCCCAATTGTAATAATTTGGTTCTTAATAAACAAGGATATGTTTTTTAAAAGAGGCTTTTTTTTCCTCTCTAGAATGGAATTACACATTCAGATTTTATCAGCAGATTTTATCAGTTTGTAATCATGACAACTACCACCATTACTTCTTAGCTCAGGAACATAAAGAAAATTGTAAGTAAGCTCCAAGTTGATATTCTGGGCTTCGATGACATTCCTTCGGGGAAGGGCTGGGGCTCAAGTTGAGACACCCTGACTAGCAAGCTCAAGGTCACAGGTTCAAACCCTAGTACCACCAACAAAATAGGTTGTTAAATAATGCAGGAAATTAAGCAGTGCCAATCACGGACCTGTGATTGGAATGTGTCATGAACACAAGTTATTCTTAATTCAATTCAACCCAACTGGAGACCTTGACTGTAGAAGGGTGGATGGTTCATGCACTGGACTTCTATGCATGTTTTTGCCATAGTTGTTCAATGCAGTCCTCGATTATCTGACATCTTTCTTATGAGCTCTTCTTGGCAAAAGTATCTCGAGGACAGCAGACTTTAGTTTTGTCAGAGCGTGTAATGTTGCAGGTCCATGTTGTTGATGACATCAGCTTTGAGGGACAGGTAACACCAGCCATCAGAAGGGGACTGACATGAAGCCAGGAGGCTGACTCAGAGGTCCTCTGCAATATATCATTGAATCCATTTTCCCTGTGTAGAAGGGAACAATGAACAGATTTTGGTTCTGTTCTCAGTTTTCTGTCAATACAGGGTATTGATGGAATAATTACTGTGAATCCAGGAATGTGTCAATCAGTTCAAGAAGGCATAAGTAAATAAAGACTAGAAGGTCAAATGTGGATCAATGATGAGTATTGGTGGAGGTGTCTGAATCAACAACTTTGATTAAGCCCTCTGTACTCTGAGGTCTATTATAGAATGAGAGGCAGCCAATGTTTTCTGTACAAATTACCCAGTAGCAGTAGTTAGGAAAATTCAATAAGCTTGTCGTTGGGATTTTGGGGTTTAACGATATGGAATATATTAGTTCAAGTGAATCAATGAATAAGTATGTAGAGAAATACATACATGAAAGAAGATAAACAGGCCTACTCATGGAACAATTAGTAAAGTACAATGAAGCAAATGTTAATATTATCAGTTGTCATAAAACAAGTATAGTTATTAATCTTAACTAAAATGAGCAGATGAAGTCTTTAGTATTTTTTCATATGGAGCATATTAGAATCTGCAGTTAAGACACATTTTTTGTAGTTTGCTTTTTTTTAATTAATGGAAGGTGTTTGCATTAACCAATAATCCACCAAATAACTGTGTACTCAACAGATGTTTATCTAGGCAGATATTTATAATTGTTATAGATCTTATTCTTGGGCTAGGTGGTGGGCTTTGGAGTTTCTCATATTATTAAAAGATCAAAGAATAATACTGTACTAATAAAAATTGCATGTTTGATCCAAAGTTTGTTGTTATCTAGTCTGACTTGATAAATCTATCAAAAATTTAAATCTATTCTAAACCTTCTCTTCCCTCCCCATGGTGAACCTATGACAACTGATTTAATCATTTAAGGAGCATATATAGTCAAAAAGGTAAGTCCCTGAGTTCATTATCTTTGGTTGAATCATTTGTTCCTGGGTGCCAGCTGAAGGATTTCAAAGTAATAAATGTGTTTTTGCATACATAAAATATAAATAAAACTCTCCAAGTATGTCCCAGTAATGGGAATGTGTTATGAAACACAGATTCTGGTTAATATTAATGAACTCAACTGAAATGATTTTAAAAGAAGATGGGAGTTATTTAATTTATTCTCAGAATAGTTTAATTTTATTCTTTATTTAATGCTGTGGCTGATATCAGTATTCCCATATGAATGGAGATCCTGGCTGACAGCTCTTTTGGGACTGTCCATATGAACTTAGGTGATAAAGCGAATGTTTCAGAAGTGGTAGAAGATGGCAGTTTCATTATTATTTTCTTGAACCATCTTCGATATATGAATAAATTAAATAAAAGAGCACCCCACAAGAACCAATGTTAAGTGTGGATTTGATACAAACCAGGGATATCGACCAATCCATAGGAGCACCTTTGGGTGCCATTGTTGAAATGATGTCCACAGCCCAATGGGGCAAGAACCTAAAATTCAAAGATCTTGTTTTGGAGAATTTGTGATTTAAAATCTCCAAAACAACGGCATTATTATTTGTGAAATAGTAAATAATAAATGAAGAAGGTCAGGCATAGTGGCTCATCCCTGTGGTCTCATCTACATGGGAGGCAGAGATTGGGACGATCAGTTTCAGACCATCTAGGGCAAAAAAGTTGGTGAACCCTCTCTCAATCAATAAGCTATGCATGGTGGTTCACACCTGTGAACCACCTCCCAGCTATGTGGGAGGCTATAGGTAAAAGGATCGCAATCTGAGGCCAATCCTGGGCAAAAATGCGAGATTCTACCTGAAGCATAACAAAAGCCAAAAAGGGCTGGGGTGTGGCCCATGTGGTAGAGCACCTACCTAGTAAGCACAAGGTCCTGAGCGCAAAGCCCGGTACTTCCAACTATGCCTTGCATGGACCAATGATGAATAGCATGGGGTTTCTGAAGCTGGACAGTGATTAAACCCTTGTGCAACTCTGAGGTCTTTGCAAAAAGGTATCTGTGTTCCTTTCTTGGGAAATGAGCCTACAGAACCTTGTTCTTTGTTGTTTGGGTATGTAAGCCACATTGTAATAAAACTAGCCATAAATAAAGAATATATCAGTGAAGGGAGAATAAGAAAGATATGGCTGCTGGGTGCTGGTGGCTCATACCTAGCTACTTGGGAGGCTGAGATCTGGAGGTTTGCAGTTCAAGGCCAGCCTGGGCAAATAATTTGTGAGACTCCATTTCAAGCATCAGCTGGACATGGTGAGTGTCCATGTCAGTGGACAAAAACTGGGCATGGTGGTGCTTACCTGTCATCTTAGCTGTGGCAGCAAGCCTAAAATAGGATCTCAGGCTAGCCTGGGCAAAAAAGTGAGATCCTATCTCCAAAAATAACCAAAGCAAAAAGGGTTGGAGTTGTAGCTCAAGTGATAGAGTGCCTACCTAATGAGTGTGAAGTTCTGAGTTTATATCCCATTACTGCTCCCCCTCAGAAAAGTAAAAAAATAAATAAATAAAAAGAAAAGTATGTATACATTTAATTTTTAATGTATGTAATGAAACATGGATTAATATTAATTTTGAGATTCTTAGTTTCAATAAATTAGTAGTCAAGGCTATTAGCATTCTTATGGATCATATGGTTATCTGGACATGAGTCAATGATTTTGCTTTGTGTTGAGGCAGGTTGCCCATTGATCATGGTATTAAGGGAAAGGAAATAGGTTTAATAAATAAATAGTTGATTGAATAGCTATGTAATTGTGAAACAGTACAAAGCAACGATGAGAGATTTTTATATAACTACGTATACGATTAATGTAATCTTTCTATGCAATTTAGCAAACCTTAAATTGAATCACTTTGCTACTCTTGAGTAATGATGTAAGGAAAAATTACTCAGGGTACTTATCCAGTGTGAGTGGCCTCACATATATAGAAGCATAATTGTAAGTGAAGAAATTCATAAATTTATATCTGAATCACTTTTTGAAAAAGTCAGCAATGGGTGTGCCAATGGGAAGCATGCTATTGGGCACAGAGATTGTGATTGACCCTATTATTCCCAACTAGGCCCTTCCAATGGTGCATAGAGGCATTTGCTGTATTAATGTAATTCAGTTCTGTTTTGATGGTTGTAAACTTACACAAACTTCTGTTACAAAAATTATTCTACAAGTAATTAAATACATCAGGTAGTGAGTGAGATGTAAAATATATTAAGGCGGGCCAACCTCTTGACCTATTGGTGAGGTTGTACCATGAGTTGAATCCCCCGTGCATCCAATTTTGCACAGTCTAACACAAAAGATGACCTTGCTTTTACATATGTGGGTATCAAGTACAGACAGATGTTGCTAATAATTTTAGTTATTTTTCTTGTTTTTACTGCTAAATTCAGTGGTGTTTATTATATTTATTTAAAACAAAAATTACATAAGTTAATAAATATGAACTGTTGTTCTCTCTTCCAAATTACATTAAGTTAATAAATATAATGCAGTGCTCTTTTC
This sequence comes from Castor canadensis, assembly GCF_047511655.1. Classification (NCBI taxonomy): domain Eukaryota; kingdom Metazoa; phylum Chordata; class Mammalia; order Rodentia; family Castoridae; genus Castor; species Castor canadensis. The sequence continues at coordinate 9,388,001 of NC_133388.1, read as the reverse complement.
GTAAGTATTCAGAATAGACCACCAGCTAAGGTTTATGGTTAACCGATTACCACACAACTGTGGTGATGTTAAAACAACTACATTAGACTGTTTAATTCATTTGAACATTTGCTTTTTATTCCTCAGAATAAACACTGTTTATTATTGTCTTCTAGTGAGACTTTTGTCTTTTACCTCTTCGGATAAGGAGAGAAGATATTGATGTAAGTGAAAATCAGCGTTTATGTTCTTGACGAGGGTGGGTCTTGATTATGATATTTATAGAAGTATTTCAAAGGAATAAACTCAAAAGTGATCTTGCATTGACCTGTCAACGTTGGTCAATGGACTATTTTTATGTGAATTAATAATTATGATTAATCCAATCCAGCACAACCAAATTCCTGAGACCCAAAAGAATTTTTACCATGCAATTTTATTTTTATTCTATAATGAATTAAACCATTCTCTGCTGATATTATTGTAGATGACTGATTGATGAGGGAAGATAAACAATTGGAGTATCTTGTCTTCTCTTTATCTGTGAAATAAGATTGTAGTTCATTGTACTATCTTTAAAAGATGGATGTTAAATAAAAGAGGCCCAAGCATGGCCCAGTGGCTAATAACAAATTGATGTGGTGCAAGAAAATGGATTAATTCATAATTTGTAATGTGGAAGTTCACTGCAGATAGTTCCAGGCCCTCAGCTCTGTGGGATGTGAACTTTTGCAGACACATTCAATCTTTTAAGAATCTTCTTTCCCCTTAAACTCATGGACATTGATTATGTTACTAGTAAATCAATGAATAAATCAAGAACAATATAATTTAATAAAAGCACAGAATACCAAGTCTGGATCAATGATGAGTATGCGTGGGGCATCTGAATCAAATGTCTTGATTAAACCCAGTCTGTAACTCTGAGGTCCATTGTGTCTATGGGAAATGTGCTTATACAGGAAGTTACACAGAAAAATGTTTGGGGAATGTTTTTGGTCTTTTGTTGTTCATGGCTATAGATTTATTATTATGTAAATCAAGACATGCATAAAGACAAGGAGGGCTATACCTCACCCAGTTATGAAAGGGGCTAATGAGTCAAGTACTGTTAGATTCTTTCTGAAATTTTGAGTTCAAATAAAATAGATTCAGGTTGCTCTCACTTCCATCCCTCTGCCCCCTACCTCTACGTACACCATGAGAAGGCACAGAAATGCTCTCCGTGTTATTTTGGGTTAGTAGTGAGATGCTCATTTCATGTCTTTTTCTCAAATGTGACACTAAATTTATCTAATTAAATTATGCATTTAGCATAATAATAAGCAAAATGTATATAACTGTATATTCAATAATAACTTAATATAGCAAGTAATTATGCCAAATGCATGAATATGAAAATATTTTGATAAACAGTATAATTAACCAAAACTCAAGACTAATGACAAGTTATTGAAACATGGGAAAAGTCTAAATATGAACATTGGAAATTTTCCCCATTAAAAAGTTATCTGGCCTTTCAATATTTGGTAGGTCTAGATAAATATTAATAGTCCTTTTTCTTGTGTTGGGTGACAAATTCAAAGTGTCTCCATCATTGTATTTCACATTAAAAATAGAGTAAGTCAACACAGGAGAAGGATATCACTCTTGAACTGATGATGAGTGTGTTACACAAACAAAGGTATTTGATTAGTCTAGCAATGTTGAACTATCTCCTACTTTAACATCTGTTAAAATTTATACTCACGCTCTTTGTCCTTTTGGCATTCTGTCATTTCTTCCAGAATGAGCCCCTCAACACTGGATTTGGTCATTCTACAATGAAGATCTTGGCTGTCACTTTGATGGGTGAGGAGTTTAGGTTCTTGATTTGTTCGTGTGTAGTCACTGATGTATGGAACAGAAGACCATGTACACCAGAATTAAATACAAGAATAAGTATAGAACTATAGGATTTTTAGAAGGAATGTGAAGTGGTCCAAGGAGTAAGATCAACCCATTTTAGCACAACTTAGATTTATTGTTTTTAAAAAAAAAGTTGAAAAGAATTTAATTGATTTGTACTACTTTTTGTTATTCCTTATTATTTCTGTACCACAATTCATTTAACCATTACCATACTGGTAGCAATTCAGGCTGTTAACTGTTTAGAGGGATCTTTTAAAAGGGGTCACATTGTTTGTGTTCTGATTGTAGGATACCATTGTAGAATTTAATTGTTTATAGCATCATTAAAATAAGACGCATTTAATGAACATGGCCCTGTCACAGAATAGTTGGTATCAACAGTATTGATATTAATCAAGATTTCTTGAGTCTTCCACATGTGCAACACTGAGCTTTTTTTTTTAATTTTTATTTTATTTATTTATTCATTTTTTATTATTCATATGTGCATACAAGGCTTGGTTCATTTCTCCCCCCTGCCCCCACCCCCTCCCTTACCACCCACTCCGCCCTCTCCCTCTCCCCGCCACCCCCTAAATACCCAGCAGAAAGTATTTTGCCCTTATTTCTAATTTTGTTGTAGAGAAAGTATAAGCAATAACAGGAAGGTACAAGGGTTTTTGCTGGTTGAGATAAGGATAGCTATACAAGGCATTGACTCACATTGATTTCCTGTGCGTGGGTGTTACCTTCTAGGTTAATTCTTTTTGATCTAACCTTTTCTCTAGTACCTGTTCCCCTTTTCCTATTGGCCTCAGTTGCTTTTAAGGTATCTGCTTTAGTTTCTCTACGTTAAGGGCAACAAATGCTAGCTAATTTTTTAGGTGTCTTACCTATCCTCACCCCTCCCTTGTGTGCTCTTGCTTTATCATGTGCTCAAAGTCCAATCCCCTTGTTGTGTTTGCCCTTGATCTAATGTCCACATATGAGGGAGAACATACGATTTTTGGTCTTTTGGGCCAGGCTAACCTCACTCAGAATGATGTTCTCCAATTCCATCCATTTACCAGCGAATGATAACATTTCGTTCTTCTTCATGGCTGCATAAAATTCCATTGTGTATAGATACCACATTTCCTTAATCCATTCATCAGTGGTGGGGCATCTTGGCTGTTTCCATAACTTGGCTATTGTGAATAGTGCTGCAATAAACATGGGTGTGCAGGTGCCTCTGGAGTAACCTGTGTCACAGTCTTTTGGGTATATCCCCAAGAGTGGTATTGCTGGATCAAATGGTAGATCGATGTCTAGCTTTTTAAGTAGCCTCCAAATTTTTTTCCAGAGTGGTTGTACTAGTTTACATTCCCACCAACAGTGTAAGAGGGTTCCTTTTTCCCCTCATCCTCGCCAACACCTGTTGTTGGTGGTGTTGCTGATGATGGCTATTCTAACAGGGGTGAGGTGGAATCTTAGTGTGGTTTTAATTTGCGTTTCCTTTATTGCTAGAGATGGTGAGCATTTTTTCATGTGTTTTTTGGCCATTTGAATTTCTTCTTTTGAGAAAGTTCTGTTTAGTTCACTTGCCCATTTCTTTATTGGTTCATTAGTTTTGGGAGAATTTAGTTTTTTAAGTTCCCTATATATTCTGGTTATCAGTCCTTTGTCTGATGTATAGTTGGCAAATATTTTCTCCCACTCTGTGGGTGTTCTCTTCAGTTTAGAGACCATTTCTTTTGATGAACAGAAGCTTTTTAGCTTTATGAGGTCCCATTTATCTATGCTATCTCTTAGTTGCTGTGCTGCTGGGGTTTCATTGAGAAAGTTCTTACCTATACCTACTAACTCCAGAGTATTTCCTACTCTTTCCTGTATCAACTTTAGAGTTTGTGGTCTGATATTAAGATCCTTGATCCATTTTGAGTTAATCTTGGTATAGGGTGATATACATGGATCTAGTTTCAGTTTTTTGCAGACTGCTATCCAGTTTTCCCAGCAGTTTTTGTTGAAGTGGCTGCTATTTCTCCATCGTATATTTTTAGCTCCTTTGTCAAAGACAAGTTGGTTATAGTTGTGTGGCTTCATATCTGGGTCCTCTATTCTGTTCCACCGGTCTTCATGTCTGTTTTTGTGCCAGTACCATGCTGTTTTTATTGTTATTGCTTTGTAATATTGTTTGAAGTCAGGTATTGTGATACCTCCTGCATTGTTCTTTTGACTGAGTATTGCCTTGGCTATTCGTGGCAACACTGAGCTTTTTTAATGTTAGCACTTTGTGGGAATTGAGCCTAGAGAAATATTTTAGTCATATCAAAGATGGGGATTCATTGGAAAATAAAGATATAAGTGAAAGAAGAAGAGGAGCATCAAGTCTGGACCAGTGATGAGATTGGAGGGTGTCTGAATCAAAAATCTTGATTAAAGCCACCTGGAACTCTGAGGTCCGTTTTTAAAAGTGACCTCCTTATTTCCTTTAAGGAAGTGAACTTATAGCAGATATTCAGAATATTCAGGTATTTTGATCAGGAGTATATGCATTTTATGGATATATAGACTGAATTTTTATGAGTAATTTAATGCATGAGTAAAGAAATATATTAATTGATAAACATTAAGAGAGAAGGTGTGGACCAATTATGAAGAGTAGCATTAATTATTACGGTACACTTATGTAGCACTGAATCCCAGTGGCCTGTGTTGATGAAAGTGCCCCTGTCTGAAAGGCGTATGTGACAGATATATGTAAAACTCAGGACTGTCATTTGATGGAGGTAGTTGTTTGCTGATTGTTTTATTATTAGAGAAAGGACATTATGTAAATAGTTGACTAAGTAGTTATTTGAGAAAAAGAATGAGCACAGTTCATCCAATTTTGAATTTTATTTAAGAATAAACATGTGTTTTCCAATTTAATTGCTTTTATTAATGTGAATTAATTATGTTGTCATTGGCATACAGTGTGATACTCCCAATTCATTCATCTAGTTTTTAAATTTCCACAAGCAATTGAATGAACGTGGGGATGTAAAACTATTATTAGACAATTACAGTCAATGGCATTAGACAAGGGTCTTCTCTAATGGTAGTTATTATCTATATATTGATGAACTGTTACATGTGTAAAATAATATGTGTCCTTATTACAATTAAGACTCTAAAAGTGGGTAGAACATAGACCAGAAAGAAGGGAGAATAATGGTCTCTTCCTTGTTTGGATATGGGACTATAGACATTTGAACATGAAAATCATTTCTGTTCAGGGTCATTTCTCAGGTCTCTCTCTCTCTGTCTCTCTCTCTCTCTGATCAAGTACCCCATGAGTCATTCTATAAATGAATGACAAAATTAATCTATCACTAGGATCAAACAAACCATTGGTGAAAATAATTCACAAATCATGAGTAAATTCATCCATTTATTCACAAACCATCCACTAAAAAAAGATTACCTAAGATCTTGCTTCTGTGGGAATGGGTTCTGGTCTACAGGCAGATGTGTAGAATATTCGTAGTTCTTGTTTTTTGAGTGATGAATTTTACAGGGTTCATTGTATTATTTAAAATTAATAAACAAACATAAATAAATAGTCCCATTCTTGGACCCTTGATATAAAAGGCACTTGAACAGTCTTTATGATTAATCTAATACCCAATTAATGTCTTTTAAAATGATCTAAATCTGTACTATTTATTCTTTTAAAAATTGTTACTTGAACTACAGAATAAGGACCATGACTGGTTTAATAATCTCTGCTGATGAAGATCCTGGCTATTACTTTATGGGTAAGACATCTAATGACTAATGCAAATCATAGTCAAAGATTCTGCTATTTGGGACCAATTTCTTATTATTGTCCATTGAATTATTTAAATTAAGCCATATATCGATCAATGATATGAATGCATTATGAAACAATTATGATATTCCAGCTAGGCACAATAGTGGTTAGAACTTGAGCTCAAAGACATTCTACTCATTTTCAGAATTGCCTAATAATTCATCTCATCTTTGCCCTGCATTTAACTTAAAACTTATCCAGTAATAAAATCTAGCACTGCATGTCCAATGTGGTTGCCTCTATCTGTAGGTGGCTATTTATACTTAAAATAATTATGGTTAAATGAATTTTCCTATTGTTTGTCAGAGGCAATAAGCCATATTTCAAGCACTTAGTGGTTACCTGCAGTTCTGCAGAACCATATTGGGAAATGCAGTTAGTAGCACATGTACATTAGCAAACAAAGTGTTATTAGACAGCTCCTTAGTGAGGAAGGAGCACACTTGGAGATTGAAAAGTACAGGTGTGGGATGGCTAAGAAGCAAAGATGTCAATCGATCCATCTATGCTTCACTGAGGGCCACTGTAAAAAGAGATGCAGTCTATTGGGAAAAGGTCTTATCTGTAAGAGAAGAGCCTATAAACAGTTTTCATTTATATTCAAGGTTCTTATTCTTGGGTGGTTTATTTTTTTAATTCATGAGTATTGATTTTATTGCTGCAAGCAAAGCAATGCATGAATCAATAAACAAAGGTAGAAATGAAGAAAAAGATTGCTTATCCTGGATCAATGATGAGTACCCTGGGGTGTCTGAATGGAGGATTTTGATTAAACCCTATAACTCTGAGGTCCATTATAAAAAGATTTCTATGTATTGTCTCTATGGGATATAAGCTTATTCTAGGAGTTAAAAAAATATTTGTTGTATTTTTGGGGCTTCCAAGTTTGCACTGTCTTCTTTTCAGTAAAGCAGCGCATCAATAAATTGAGAAACCAGTAAATGAATACAGACAAAATAGCGTATTCCTGGTCCAAACATTAGAGTATTTAATGCAATAAGAATCATTACTAATACATTTATGAAGCACTGAATTTCAGTAATATGAATTGATCAAAGTTGACCCTTCTGCATAAGGAGCACTCAGAAAAATAGATGTTAGAATCTTTGCTATTAATTCTGAGTTAGTGTGTTTGGTTTTGGTTTGTTAAGAAAAGGACAAATTAATTTCTTTAAATTAATTATCAATTAAATATAAACTTTAATGAGAGAGGGATTACACATGGATCTAGTTTGAGAACGTGTCACATGACCAGTTGTGATTAATGTAGCCTCACTAGTTTACATTCGTCTACTCTGTTGACTGTGAAAAAAACAAAACCAACAAAAGCAAACCGAACTGACCATTTTTGTGTGTCTTATGAGCATAGGTAGGCATTAATATTTTCCAGTTCCTGTAGAATCACAGATAGGATGGTATTATCATAAATGTAAAAAGCAGTAAGTTAATGTGTCAGTCAGTTAAGGAAGGTAAAGTATGGGCCAGTGAGGCCCCTTGCTGAGGAACAGGTGGTGACTGATGCAACTGTTTTTCTGTGGAGCAGAGATGCTGACATTTTTGGAATTGTGATTATATTCATATATTTAGTCAGAATTTCCATTTTTGGCTTGTCAGTGCAGTTTCCTTAATATGAAAGAGATAGATGACTCCACGTGCAACTACATAACTTCATATGTATTAACGTACATGTGGACAGTTGTTGGAAATTTGTTTGAATTCCTCCTACCAAGATTCATCCAGAAGAGTTAGCTCTTACCTGGTGGTGTAGGGGATATCACAACAGACAGACATATGTAGTAGTCATGGCTATTATTCTTTCATCTGGGGTTCATTATAGTAAATGTAATACTAAAATCAATCAATCAATCAATCAATCAGTGGGTATACATACCATTAAGGTTTAAAAGTCTGAGAAGCACCCATGTTCATTCCTAATCAATTATTGTTGACTTGGACTCAATCTCAGAAATCTGAATATAGATTGAGCTGTCTCTCTGTCTGTTCACCCATCTAATCTATGTTTATATTTGCTTTGTACTCCACAGAAGGGATGCACAATAACACAGCCAGTCTGCCATGAGGAGGATATTGGTGGTTCACTTTTTGAGTAATGGGTGTTGAAATCTAGGTAAGTGACAAAATAATTGCTTCTTGTTTCATGGTTTGTCATGGATGTTTGCTCAATTATTGAAAGGAAGTTAATGGGTTCATATAAAATCAAAATGAATGAAGGGCATGTGGACCAACTCAGAACATTTATGGCCTATTAATGAGAAAAAGGCAAGACCATTTTATTTTCATAGCTAATTTACTCAGTTAATTAATTGATGAATGTTTTATTTTGAGTGACAGTGTGGAGTAAAATGGAGAATTCATTCTTATTTTGTCATATCTTAAAAAATATGGGCAAAGTAAAAAAGATGATCAAGTCTTATCAATTAAGAGTGTGGGACTGAGATGAGTTGAGGGTGGCTGTTTATCTACTTACCTGCCGTAGCACTCAGGGAAGTTTTATTGCTTTTCTGGGTATCGGTAAAATTATAAGTGTGTCTAGATACTATTGTATACATGTGAATTAATATTCTAGTGTATAAATGAAAGAAGAAAAGGATCTACTTTAGGAGTATATAGTAAAATAATAATTTTTTTTCTGAAGCACTGGGATCCATTAAAAATAAATAAAGCACATTACTCCTTTCAACAAGATGCTTATGGATAGGTTTTTGTGTTAGACATTGTGTTTGTTCTAGTTATAGGGCGATTTGGTAGTTTAATGAAAGAACATTAAATAAATAAATAAATAACCTAATGACTAAACAAAGATAACCAAACAGGGGCCAATAAGAAGGTTGCATTTTAGAACAACACAAAAAATATTCAGGCTTCTTTTGGCTTTGGGTACTGTTTGTTTTTGTTTTTGAGACAGGTTCTCACTACATAGTCCAGGTTGTTTGAAAGCTCACAATCTTCCAGCCTTGGCCTCTTATGTGCTGGGCATATATACCATGGCCAGCTCTGTTTTGGGTATTGTATATGTGGGCAGATACACTTGGTACATTTTAGTTCTGCATTACTGGTTTGTTTACCCATTCATTTTTCTTTAGAAATACATTATTAAATTAATCCAGGAGGAAGCACATGTACAAATATGTATATTCAGATGTTTATAGACTTACACATATAAGGGTTATCTTGCCCTATTGATGAGACTATTCTGTGAGGCAGTCATTTAGATTAATATGGTTTAAATGCATGCCATTTAAAAAGTAGATACAAATTGTTACCTAAATGAAGAAGAGGCATGGAAATAACTGTCTTTACTGATGTAATTAATTGTATATACTATACAATTAAAAATTAAAAATTTGAGTTCATAACTCAATCGGAAGCCAGTGACAAAACCATTTATGTTCCAAGTGCTTCAATTAATTGAATAACACATGACACCTATTATATAAAGAAAACAAGTCACAGTGGTTTCAGTCTACTTAACATGTGTTTTGTATGTCACATAATGAATGCATGCGTAAGTTAATCATCCAGTGATAAAGTTTTGAGGTTGCCTATGTGGACAGGAAGTGCATAGTCTAAAATGAAGAGCTGTCTTAAGTTCTTACATTTAATAATAAGGTATTTTTAAATTAGATTTTGAGTTAATGAATTGTGATTCTGATTTTATAAAATGATTACAGAACCAATAAATCAATATATAAATAAAAGGAAGACAGTGAGGTATTACCGAACTATGAATATATGTGGTGAGGCAAGAAATGGTATTCTTAAACAAAATCTTAAAATTTTGATTCAAATAGTGAATCAATTATGCTTACTCTTTGTCTTAAGATCTGAAAGACAGCAAATATAAGTAACAGTATTAATCTGGCTCAGGTCATGTATGACATTGTTAAGATATATATAGCTGCTACCACAGATTAATAAATACCTAAAGTGAAAGGCTGTATAAACCTAATTTAGATAAATCATCAGTTTTTTTACCACCTGCTCTGTTCTGTACTCCTTAGAATTAATGGCTCATCTGATTCAAGCCCTGTGTCATGACTCCATACTCATCTCTGTGTTGGTTTGAAGACTTCTGTAAGTAATAACTCAAACTTTTATTTTTTGTCTTGATTTCTTTAAGTAGATTCATCTGTGTTACAACATAGTGTATAATACAGACAAATGAGGACAATCAATATTCTTAAGAATAAAATTACTCTTATGCTGTTCCTGTTCATATTATTATTGATGAGTCAATGAGTTGATTAATATACATATAGAAATTAATGGAGAAATGAGGGTCAATGCTGGATCAATGATGATCACTGGTGGCGTATGAGTCACGGACGATGACTACAGCTCTGGAAGTCTGAGGTCCATGCTGGAAGATATCTAGTGTATTCCTGTGATCCTAGGGATAGATGTTAGGGTGGCCAAGCACATCTTGGCCTTAGCTCATTCATTTTCATTTCATTTTTATAGTTGGACCAATGAAAATATGTAAAAGAGATACATAAATATATAGGCAAATGAAGACATATGTAAATATATAAATAAATGAAGAAAAAGTAGATGAGATATTGACCAATTATGAAAATGAATTTTCAAATGAATATTTGACAATATACTATTAATATATGAAAAACATGAAACCCCATTAAGAAATTAATAGATGTGGGCTAGAAGAATTGCTCAAGGTTCAGAGCACTTGTTAAGGCCCTGTGTTCAAAATCCAGTACTGCTGTGCATCACCCTTCTCCCCCAAAAAAGAGAAAAATGAGTTAAAGCTGTTACAACTTTGGCTGAGAATGGTATCTACAGGAGAAATTAATAACTGAAGTCCTTGTTATAGTGAGGACATGTTCAATGTTGTTTCATAATATTTGTCTCCTATTTAATAAATAAGGAAATGAAAGGAGAAATGAAAAAATTGGACAGAATATCCATAATTTTGCTATCTGTTCTGTTTTGTACTCTCAGAATGGATGCTCATAAGCTGATTCAAGCTTTCTTCTCTGGTCATGAGGTCTGAGAATGTCCCATGTGTTAGGGGCATAGAGACAAATGTGAGTATAGTTAAACTTCTTATTTTAGTCTGGGTGTTCACTGTGCTCATAAAGGCTTTACATATAATCCAAGGATGCCACCTATGGCAGAATGATAAATATGGCATGCCCATGAAACATTAGGTTAATTAACCAATATTTGCAAATTAAGAGTAAGAAAAGAGATAAACTCAATGTGGCGAAAGATCCAGTAGGTAGCTACAAATTATACTTAAGAATCTTTTTCTCAGTTGTTTGTGATTCATAGACATCTAAATATTAGTAGTGAAGGGATGAACAGGGCAATAAACAGATACAGAAGTAAATGGAGAGTAGGAGGGCTAACGTTGGATTGATGATGACCACTGGTGGTGTATAAGTCATGGATTGTGACTATAGGTCTGGAAGTCTGAGGTCCATAACATAAGATATCGAGTATCTGTGATACTATGGAGAGATGTTAGGAATAGTCAAGAATGTTATTGTTGGTGCTTGTGTTCATGAATTCTAATTTTTAGAATTAGATAAAAATTTACTCAAAATAAAGTGGGTGAGCCAATTGTAATTATGAAAATAATGCAAAAGGAAGAAAGCTAATAACATATAGTACAAACACAGAAGTCCATTAAGACAGAATGGATCAGAGGTGTTATATCTTTGACTGAGGATTCTATTATCACTAAAATAATGCCCAAAATTCTTGTTAGGGTCAGAACCATGTCGATTGTATGTTTCTCAAAAAGAAAATATCATAATTTAACACTTAAATGAGTAATAAGATGAAAGTATACAAGGATAAATGGACTAAATATCATTCTTTTCACATTTGTTCTGCTTTCAACTCTCAGAATGGATGCTCCCCAGCTGGCTTAAGATTTCTTTCCTGTTTATGAGCTCTGAGATTCCCTCTGTGAGCACAGAGGAGAGAGACCAGTGTGAGTAGTCAGTGTTTTTGTCTTGGTTGTGTGGTTTTTAAAGGAATGTTCATTGTATTGGTAAAGGATATGAGGCCAAATATGGCTGTATGATAAACAAGGCATGGCCATTATACACTGTGTTAATTAGCCAATATTTACAAAATTAGGAACGAGAAAGGAAAGAGAAATCGTGTAGTTAAACATCCTGTAGTATACTTAAGGATCTTGGCCTAAGATATTTGTGAGTCATAATCATCTATATATTTTTACTGAAATGATGAATAAGACAATAAGCAAATGTAGAAACTAATGGAGATGAAGAGGCCAACGTTGGATTGATGATGACCACTGGTGGCGTATAAGTCACGGACGATGACTACAGCTCTGGAAGTCTGAGGTACATACTGCAAGACTTTTAGTGGATACCTTCTGGCTTTAGGGATAAATGTTAGAAGGAGGTTCTTCATGTTTGTGTGCATATATTTTCATTCTATTTTTTATAATTGCATCAATTAAATAAGTCTTACACAAATGTATAAATAAAAAGATGAGGTGGCTGAGCACTGTCCAATTATGAAATATATTCTGAGGCAAGCAATACTACTCATTTGTATGAAAACATGGATGCCCTTAAGAGATAAATGGCTCAAAAGTGTTTAATCCTTGGCTGAGGATTGTATATACAGTGAAAATGATGCCCTAAATCCTCTTTAGTCTCAGGGTGCAAATGTTCAGTGCTATTTATTTTCTCAAGAGAAAAATATTGTCATAGTTTAATTCCTACTTAAATGACTAATTAAGTGAAGAGAATGATATGAGAATGAATGGACAGAATACAAGTATTTCCATGATTTATTCTGCTTTGTATTCTCAGATGCATGCTGTAAGCTGATTTCATTCGTCTTTCCTAGTCACAAGCTCTATGTTGGACCTGTGTTTTAAGGACATAGGACCTCATGTGAGTATAGATTATATTTGTTTGATTGTTATATAAGATATATTCTTTATTGTAGAAAATGTTATAGACAATCCAAGAACATCAACCATGGTCCAGTGATAAATATGGCATAGCCTGGAAACATTCTGTTGAGTATATACTCAACGTGATAATGATCCTGTAAATAGGATCTTATTCTTAAGTACCAAATTATCTAGGTATCTAATTATAATTACATAAGTGTTTGAATAAGTCAAAAATCCATTGCAGAAATTAATAGAGTAGAGGAGGGCCAATGTTGGATCGATGATGACCACTGGTGGCGTCTGAGTCTTGTATCGTGACTACAGCTCTGGAAGTCTGAGGTCCACACCATAAGACATCAAGTGTTTAACTGGGATCCTAGGGAGAGATGTCAGGAATAGTTTTGATGTTCTTGGCATTCATGTTCATTTTATTTTTACAATTACATCAGCGGAAGAATCATTGCACAAATACATAAATAAATAGTGTGCTCCATAAACCAATGATGAATAGCAGTGTTTAACAGAAATGCTTTCAGTTGGGGCTGGAGATGGGATTCACTGGTTGAGTTCTTCCCTAGGAATGCAAAAGGCCCTGGGTTAATCCACAGCACCACCAACCCCCTGTTGCCAAATCAAAACAAAGCAACAACAAAAATAATGACTAATAGTGACAAATTCCACTGAAAATATCTTTTAGAATTAAAAGCTCTGAATTTTAAAACATTGTTTGAAGATGGCATATACTGTAGAAATAATTGCTATAAGCTTGTTAGGGTCAGGGCCTTGTTCAATGTTGTTTGATTTCTTTTTAAGATTTTTTTTCAGCTGTAATGGAGTTTGAACTTAAGGGTTTGGGCTAGTTAGGCAGGCACTCTACCCCATGAACCACACCTTTACCTCCCAGTGTTGCTTGATTTCTTAAGAAAATAAATGTCCAAATTTAAGTTCTTAATGACTAATGAAATGAAAGGAGAAATTTAAAAGTAATTGGACAAAATATGGATATTTTTATAATCTGTTCTGCTTTGTACTCTCAGAATGACTGTGCATAGCTGATTGAAGCATTCTTCCCTGGTCACAAGTTCTATGAATGTCCTGTGTGTTAGGAGCATAGAAACCAATGTGAGTAGAGTCTTCTTATCTTTGGTTGGGTAATTATAAGAAGATTTTCCTTGACTTGGTAAAGGCATTACATATTATCCAAGGAGGCCAACTATGGCTTTGTCATAAATATGGGATAGTCATGAAACACTATGCTGATTAGTAAATATTTGCAAGTAAAGACCTAGTAAGAAAAGAGATAAATTCAAAACATCCAGCAGATAGCTGTAAAGTGTACCTAAGAATCTTGTTTCAGTTGTTTGTATTTTATACATATCTAAATATTATTAGTGATCATGGTGACTTAGCCAATAAACAAATGTAGAAATTAATGGAGGAGGGCCAATGTTGGATCACTGATGACCACTGTGGCATATGAGTCATGGATTGTGACTATAGATCTGGAAGCCTGAGGTCCACACCATAAGACATTGTGCATATACCTTCTGATCCTAGGACTAGATGTTAGGAACAGTTAAGAATATTACTTTGTTCTTTGTTTTAAAACATTTTCACTTGCTGTTTGCAACTAGATAAAAATATAAATAGCAATGAAGTTTGCGTGGCATTCTCTTATTTTAAAAATAATACCTGAGCAAGAAATACCAATGATATATGTCACAAACACAGAAATCCATTAAGACAGAAAGTATCAGAGATGTCTTTGATTGAGGATGCTATAATCACTAAAATAACGGCCAACTTTTTTGTTAGAGTCAGAACTGTGTTCAATGTGTGATTCTCAAGAAACCATAATAATTAAATTCACACTTAAATAAGTAAGAAGATGAAAGTATACAAAAAGTAATGGACAGAATGCCAATCTTTCTTATCTGCTCTGCTTCCAACTTTCAGAATGGGTATTTCCAAACTGGCTTATGCTTTCTTCCTCTGTTCAGAGAATAGAGACCATGTGAGTGCTCAATGTTCTTGTCTTGGTTTGGGTGGTTTTTAAAGGATGTTCACTATATTTGTAAAAGTATTCTCTATTATATAACAAGAACAACCACAGTCAAATAGCATGACTATGAAACACTGTACTGCTTAATATAATTTTATAAAGTTAAGAATGAATAAGTGAAGAGAAATACTGTGTTTGGTAGGATATTCTATACAGAGCTCTGAAGTAAACTCAGCATCTTGGTCTTAGGTGCTCTGGATCATAGCTGTCTGCATGTTACTGCTAAAATGATGAATAAGACAATAATCAAATGTAGAAATTAATGGAGAAAGGAGGCCCAATGTTGGATCAATGATGACCACTGGTGGCGTATAAGTCATGGACGATGACTATAGCTCTGGAAGTCTGAGATCTACACAGAAAGACATCTAGTGGATACCTCTTGATTTCAGGGACAAACATTAGGAGTCAGGGGTGTTCTTAACGCTTGTGTTTATGAATTTTTATTTTATTTTCATAATTGGATCACTGAAAAAAATTTACACAAACAAATAAGTGTAGATAAATTGGGCGTGGCATTGAACAATTATGAAAATAAATGTTTAATAAGAAATATTTATATATGTGAAAAACATAGGAGCCTATTAAGAAACATATGACTCAAAGGTGTTACAACCTTGGCTGAAGATGACATATATTGGAGAAATTATGGCCTTAGTCTTTGTTAGGGTTCAGGCCAGGTGCAGTGGTGTTTGATTACTTAAGAAAAAATAATCACAGTATTTAATTTATACTGAAATGACTAAGGAAATGAGAGGGGGAAGGTAAGAATAAATGGACAGACTACCAATCTCTTTCTAATCTGTTTTGCTTTATATTCTCAGAATGTATGCATTCCAGCTGATTTACGCATTCTACACAGTCACATGGTCTGTGGTAGTTAGACCTGTGTGATACACCTAGAGAACAGGGTAAGTATTGTCAGTGCTCTTGAATTTGTTTGGGTATTATAAGGAAAAGATATTCCTGTATTGTTGAAAGCATAATGGATAATTCAAGAATTTCAACTAAGCTTCAATGATAAATGGGCTGTGGCCTGGAAACACTATATTAACTAAATAATATTTGCAAAATTAACATTAAAAAAAGAATTATACTTAATGTGGCAAAATACACTGCGTACTTTCGGATCTGTTTTTCTTCCATTTTTTTAGACTTGTAGATACTCCTTATTATTAATTTTATGTCAAAAAACAAATGTAGAAATTAATATAGAAGGACAGGGTCAATGTTGGATCGAAGATGACCACTGGTGGCATATGTGTCATGGATCGTGACTACAAGTCTGGAAGTCTGAGGTCCATAGTGCAAGTCACCTAGTGGGTGTTTTACATGTGATAATACAGAATTTCAATCGTTTTATCATCTGTTTTGTTTTGTACTCTCAGAGTGGATGCTCACAGCTGATTTAAGCATTATTCCTTGTTCACGAGGTCTATGAATGCCTCTATATGTTGGGAACATGCAGACCAATGTGAGTAAAGTTAACGTTCTTGTCTGGGCTTGGGTGGTTTTTGAAGGATGCTCATTGTCTTGATAAGACATTATATACAATCCAAGCACCTCAACCATTGCCCAGTGATAAATGTGGCAACCCTTGAAAATCTTTGTTGATTAATCAATATCTGCAAAATTTAATTGAGTAATGCTGTAGATCTTCGCAATGTAGCAAAACATCCTGTATATGGCCAAACAGTATATTTAAGAATCTTGCTCTAAGGTGTCAGTGAGTTGTAGTTATCTAAATGTTAGCCTTGAAATGATAATAAAGAAATTTGAAAATAAGTGTAGTAGTGGAGGGCCAGTTGTGGATCGATGATGACCACTGGTGGCGTAGTATAAGTCATGGACGATGACTACATGTCTGGAAGTCTGAGGTCCGCATACTAAAGCATCTAGGGTTGAACCACTGATAGTAGGGATAGATGTTAGGAATAGTTAAGAATATTAAGAGAGAGTTAAGGATATTCTTGATCTTTGTGTTTATGAATCTTTATTATAATTTTCTATTTGGATAATGGAAATAACCATTATACAAATAAGTAAAACCCAAAGATAAAGGGGTAAGCAGTGTCAAGTTATGAAAATTAGGCCAAGTGAGAAACAAACAGAGTTCATTAAGAAATAAATGTCACAACCTAATCCTTAAGTCATTGCTAGTGTTGGGGCCATGTTCATTGCTGTTATTTTCCTCAAGAAAAAAAAATCAAAAGTTATTTGCACATTAAATAACTAATAGGAGGAGAAAAAGAAGGATAAATGTAGACTGAGAATGTTTTCATAATGTGCTCTGCTTTGTCCTCTAAGAGTGGATCCTTTCAAGATGATTTGAGCATTCTTCCTTGGTCATGAGATCTGTGTTTGCCCATGTGTTAGAACCATAGAGACTAATGTGAGTATAGTCCAACTTCTTGTCTTAGTTTGGACAGTTCTTAAAAGATGTTTCCTGTCTTGATAGAGGGATTAAGTATAATCCAAGTAGAACCAGTGTAGCAGAATGATAAATTCGGCATAGCCATGAAAAACTGTGCAAATTAATCAATATTTGCATTATCAAGATTGACAAAGTGATAAAACTATGTGACCAAAAGACTACAAAGTTATAAATTTTATTTAATGATTTTATTCATAATTTTTGTGATTAATTAATATCTGGTTATTACCAGTGAAGTGAATAACTAGTCAGTGAACAAATTTAGAATTGAATAGAGAAGAGCAGGACCCATGTTGGGTCGGTGATGTCTACTGTGGACTTTGAGTCATGGATTGTGACTACAGGTCTGGAAGTCTGAGGTCCATAGTGCAAGTCACCTAGTGGATGTTTTCTGATCGTAGACATAGACGTTAGGGATTAGTTAAGGTTGTTATTCTTCATGTTTGATAACACTGATTTTCATTTGTTTTTTTAATTGACTCAATGAATGAATCATGACAAAATATATAAAGACCGAATGAGAGTCTTTTTCCAATTATGAAAATGTATGCTGAATGAAAAATACTATTTATATATTTTGAAAATAAAGTCTGTTAATTAATAACAAGCTCCAAGTGTTACAACCTTTGCTTGGAATGGTAGAAAAGAAAACTATTAATGGCTCTAAATTCTTGGTAGAGTCAAGGCATATTTAGTCTTGTCTGTTTTGTCAAGAATTAAATACATTATTTTACATGTGGTAATAAAGACAGAATTTCAACCTTTTTATCATCTGTATTGTTTTGTACTCTCAGAACGGATGCTCAGAAGCTGATTTAAGCTTTCTTCCCTGTCCACGAGGTCTATGAATGCCTCTATATGTTAGGAACATGCAGACCAATGTGAGTAAAGTTAACATTCTTGTCTGGGTTTGGGTGGTTTTTAAAGGATGCTCATTGTCTTGATAAGACATTATATACAATCCAAGCACCTCAACCATTGCCCAGTGATAAATGTGGCAGCCCTTGAAAATCTTTGTTGATTAATCAATATCTGCAAAATTTAATTGAGTAATGCTGTAGATCTTCGCAATGTAGCAAAACATCCTGTATATGGCCAAACAGTATATTTAAGAATCTTGCTCTAAGGTGTCAGTGAGTTGTAGTTATCTAACTGTTAGTCCTGAAATGATAATAAAGAAATTTGAAAATAAGTGTAGTAGTGGAGGGCCAGTGCTGGATCGATGATGACCACTGGTGGCGTAGTATAAGTCATGGACGATGACTACATGTCTGGAAGTCTGAGGTCCGCATACTAAAGCATCTAGGGTTGAACCACTGATAGTAGGGATAGACGTTAGGAATAGGAAAGAATTTTAAGGGATAGTTAAGGATATTCTTGATCTTTGTGTTTATGAATCTTTATTATAATTTTGTATTTGGATAATTGAAATAACCATTATAAAAATATGTAAGTACCCAAAGATAAAGTGGTAAGCAGTGCTAAGTTATGAAAATTAGGCCAAGTGAAGAAATAAACAGAGTCCCTTAAGAAATAAATGTCACAACCTAATCCTTAAGTCATTGCTAGTGTTGGGGCCATGTTCATTGCTGTTATTTTCCTCAAGAAAAAAAAAATCAAAAGTTTTTTTCCACATTAAATAACTAATGGGAGGAGAAAAAGAAGGGTAAATGTACAGACTGTGAATCTTTTAATAATGTGCTCTGCTTTGTCCTCTAAGAGTGGATCCTTTCAAGATGATTTGAGCATTCTTCCTTGGTCGTGAGATCTGTGGTTGCCCATGTGTTAGAACCATAGAGACTAATGTGAGTATAGTCCAACTTCTTGTCTTAGTTTGGATGGTTCTTAAAAGATGTTTCCTGTCTTGATAGAGGGATTAAGTAAAATCCAAGTAGAACCAGTGTAGTGGAATGACAAATACGGCATAGCTATGAAAAACTGTGCAAATTAATCAATATTTGCATTATCAAGATTGACAAAGTGATAAAACTATGTGGCCAAAAGACTACAAAGTTATACATTTTATTTAATGATTTTATTCGTATTTTTGTGATTAATTAATATCTAGTAATACCAGTGAAGTGAATAACTAGTGAGTGAACAAATTTAGAATTGAATAGAGAAGAGCAGGACCCATGTTGGGTCGGTGATGTCTACTGTGGACTTTCAGTTATGGATCGTGACTACAGGTCTGGAAGTCTCAGGTCCATAGTGCAGTCACCTAGTGGGTGTTTTCTGATGATAGACATAGATGTTAGGGATTAGTTAAGGTTGTTATTCTTCGTGTTTGATTCTATTGATTTTCATTTGATTTTTTAATTGACTCAATGAATGAATCATGACAAAATATATAAAGACCGAATGAGAGTCTTTTTCCAATTATGAAAATGTATGCTGAATGCAAAATACTATTTGTATATTTTTAAAATAAAGTCTATTAATTAATAAAAAGCTCCAAGTGTTACAACCTTTGCTTGGAATGGTAGATAAGAAAATTGTTAATGGCTCTAAATTCTTGGTAGAGTCAAGGCATATTCAGTCTTGTCTGTTTTTTTAAGAAGAAAATACATTATTTTACATGTGATAATAAAGACAGAATTTCAACCTTTTTATCATCTGTTTTGTTTTGTACTCTCAGAGTGGATGCTCTGAAGCTGATATAAGCTTTCTTCCCTGTCCACGAGGTCTATGAATTCCTCTATATGTTAGGAACATGCAGACCAATGTGAGTAAAGTTAACGTTCTTGTCTGGGCTTGGGTGGTTTTTAAAGAACTCATTGTCTTGATAAAACTTTATATACAATCCAAGAACCACAACCATTGCCCAGTGATTAATGTGGTATCCCTTGAAAATCTATGTTGATTAATTAGTATGTGCAAAATTAAATTGAGTAATGCTGTAGATCTTCGCAATGTAGCAAAACATCCTGTATATGGCCATACAGTATTTTTAAGAATCTTGCTCTAAGGTGTCAGTGAGTTGTAGTTATCTAAATAAATGTTAGTACTGACATGGTAATAAAGAAATTTGAAAATAAATGGAGTAGTGGAGGGCCAGTGCTGGATCGATGATGACCACTGGTGGCGTAGTATAAGTCATGGACGATGACTACATGTCTGGAAGTCTGAGGTCCGCACCACTAAAGCATCTAGGGTTGAACCACTGATAGTAGGGATAGACGTTAGGAATAGGAAAGAATTTTAAGGGATAGTTAAGGATATTCTTGATCTTTGTGTTTATGAATCTTTGTTATAATTTTGTATTTGGATAATTGAAATACCCATTATACAAATATGTAAATACACAAAGATAAAGTGGTAAGCAGTGTTAAGTTATGAAAATTAGGTCAAGTGAGAAACAAACAGAGTCCATTAAGAAATAAATGTCACAACCTAATCCTTAAGTCATTGCGAGTGTTGGGGCCATGTTCATTGCTGTTATTTTCCTCAAGAAAAAAAAAATCAAAAGTTTTTTCCACTATAAATAACTAATGAAAGGAGGATTAGAAGGATAAATGTACAGACTATGAATCTTTTCATAATGTGCTCTGCTTTGTCCTCTAAGAGTGGATCCTTTCAAGATGATTTGAACATTCTTCCTTGGTCGTGAGATCTGTGGTTGCCCATGTGTTAGAACCATAGAGACTAATGTGAGTATAGTCCAACTTCTTGTCTTAGTTTGGACGGTTCTTAAAAGATGTTTCATATCTTGATAGAGCGATTAAGTATAATCCAAGTAGGACCAGTGTAGCTGAATGATAAATTGGCATAGCCATGAAAAACTGTGCGGATTGATCAATATTTGCATTATTGAGATTGACAAATGATAGAAACTATGAGAGCAAAAGTCTACAAATAGTTGTATATTTTATTTAAGGATCATCTTCTTAGTTTTTGTGATTAATTAATATCTAGTTATTACCAGTGAAGTGAATAATTAGTCAGTGAACAAATCTAGAAGTGAATAGAGAAGAGCAGGGCCGATGTTGGGTCGGTGATGACCACTGGTGGCATATGTGTCATGGATCGTGACTACAGGTCTGGAAGTCTGAGGTCCATAGTGCAGTCACCTAGTGGATGTTTTCTGATTGTAGACATAGATGTTAGGGATTAGTTAAGGTTGTTACTCTTACTGTTTGATTCCATTGATTTTCATTGGATTTATTATTTGTCTCAATGAATGAATCATGACAAAATATATAAAGACCGAATGAGAGTCTTTTTCCAATTATGAAAATGTATGCTGAATGAAAAATACTATTTATATATTTTTAAAATAAAGTCTATTAATTAATAAAAAGCTCCAAGTGTTACAACCTTTGCTTGGAATGGTAGATAAGAAAACTGTAAATGGCTCTAAATTCTTGGTAGTGTCAAGGCATGTTCAGTCTTGTCTCTTTTGTCAAGAATTAAATACGTTATTTTACATGTGATGATAAGGACAGAATTTCAACCTTTTTATCATCTGTTTGTTTTGTATTCTCAGAATATATGCTCACAAGCTGATTTAAGCTTACTTCCCTGTTCACGAGGTCTATGAATTCCTCTATTTGTTAGGAACATGCAGACCAATGTGAGTAAAGTTAACGTTCTTGTCTGGGTTTGGGTGGTTTTTAAAGGACTCATTGTCTTGAGAAGACATTATATACAATCCAAGCACCTCAACCATTGCAAAGTGATAAATGTGGAATCCCTTGAAAATCTCTGTTGATTAATCAATATCTGCAAAATTTAATTGAGTAATGCTGTAGATCTTCGCAGTGTAGCAAAACATCCTGTATATGACCATACAGTATATTTAAGAATCTTGCTCTAAGATGTCAGTGACTTGTAGTTATCTAAATAAATGTTAGTCCTGAAATGATAATAAAGAAATTTGAAAATAAGTGTAGTAGTGGAGGGCCAGTGCTGGATCGATGATGATCACTGGTGGCGTAGTATAAGTCATGGACGATGACTACATGTCTGGAAGTCTGAGGTCCGCACCACTAAAGCATCTAGGGCTGAACCACTGATAGTAGGGATAGATGTTAGGAATAGTTAAGAATTTTAAGGGATAGTTAAGGCTATTCTTGATCTTTGTGTTTATGAATCTTTATTATAATTTTGTATTTGGATAATTGAAATAACAACTATACAAATATGTAAGTACCCAAAGATAAAGTGGTAAGCAGTGTTAAGTTATGAAAATTAGGCCAAGTGAAGAAACAAACAGAGTCCATTAAGAAATAAATGTCACAACCTAATCCTTAAGTCATTGCTAATGTTGTGGCCATGTTCATTGCTGTTATTTTCCTCATGAAAAAAAAATCAAAATTTATTTCCACATTAAATAACTAATGAAAGGAGGATTAGAAGGATTAATGTACAGTCTGTGAATCTTTTAATAATGTGCTCTGCTTTTCCTCTAAGAGTGGATCCTTTCAAGATGATTTGAGCATTCTTCCTTGGTCATGAGATCTGTGGTTGCCCATGTGTTAGAACCATAGAGACTAATGTGAGTATAGTCCAACTTCTTGTCTTAGTTTGGATGGTTCTTAAAAGATGTTTCCTGTCTTGATAGAGGGATTAAGTACAATCCAAGTAGGACCAGTATAGCTGAATATTAAATATGGCATAGCATGAAAAACTATACGGATTAATCAATATTTGCATTATCAATATTGACAAAGTGAGAGAAACTATGTGACCAAAAGTTTACAAATAGTTGTAAATTTTATTTAAGGATCTTATTCTTAATTTTTTGTGATTAATTATTATCTAGTTATTACCAGTGAAGTGAATAACTAGTCAGTGAACAACTTTAGAAGTGAATAGAGAAGAGCTGGGCCCATATGGGTAGGTGATGACCACTGTGGACTTTGATCATGGATCATGACTATAGGTCTGGAAGCCTAATCCATAGTGCAAGTTACCAAGTGGGTATTTCTGATCATAGACATAGATGTTAGGGATTAGTTAAGGTTGTTATTCTTCGTGTTTGATTCCATTGATTTTCATTGGATTTTTTAATTGTCTCAATGAATGAATCATGACAAAATAAATGAAGAGAGAATGAGAGTGTTTTTCCAATTAGAAAATGTATGCTGAATGCAAAATACTATTTGTATATTTTAAAAATAAAGTCTATTAATTAATAAAAAGCTCCAAGTGTTACAACCTTTGCTTGGAATGGTAGATAAGAAAATGGTTAATGGCTCTAAATTCTTGGTAGAGTCAAGGCTTATTCAGTCTTGTCTGTTTTGTCAAGAAGAAAATATCTTATTTTACATGTGATAATAAAGACAGAATTTAA
Organism: Castor canadensis; assembly: GCF_047511655.1. Classification (NCBI taxonomy): domain Eukaryota; kingdom Metazoa; phylum Chordata; class Mammalia; order Rodentia; family Castoridae; genus Castor; species Castor canadensis. The sequence continues at coordinate 9,364,581 of NC_133388.1, read as the reverse complement.
CCTTTTTTATCATCTGTTTTGTTTTGTACTCTCAGAATGGATGCTCAGAAGCTGATTTAAGCTTACTTCCCTGTCCACGAGGTCTATGAATTCCTCTATTTGTTAGGAACATGCAGACCAATGTGAGTAAAGTTAACATTCTTGTCTGGGTTTGGGTGGTTTTTAAAGGACTCATTGTCTTGATAGACATTATATACAATCCAAGCACCTCAACCATTGCCCAGTGATAAATGTGGCAACCCTTGAAAATCTTTGTTGATTAATCAATATCTGCAAAATTTAATTGAGTAATGCTGTAGATCTTCGCAATGTAGCAAAACATCCTGTATATGGCCATACAGTATATTTAAGAATCTTGCTCTAAGGTGTCAGTGAGTTGTAGTTAACTAAATGTTAGTCCTGAAATGATAATAAAGAAATTTGAAAATAAGTGTAGTAGTGGAGGGCCAGTTGTGGATCGATGATGACCACTGGTGGCGTAGTATAAGTCATGGACGATGACTACATGTCTGGAAGTCTGAGGTCCGCATACTAAAGCATCTAGGGTTAAACCACTGATAGTAGGGATAGACGTTAGGAATAGGAAAGAATTTTAAGGGATAGTTAAGGATATTCTTGATCTTTGTGTTTATGAATCTTTATTATAATTTTGTATTTGGATAATTGAAATAACCATTATAAAAATATGTAAGTACCCAAAGATAAAGTGGTAAGCAGTGCTAAGTTATGAAAATTAGGCCAAGTGAAGAAATAAACAGAGTCCCTTAAGAAATAAATGTCACAACCTAATCCTTAAGTCATTGCTAGTGTTGGGGCCATGTTCATTGCTGTTATTTTCCTCAAGAAAAAAAAAATCAAAAGTTTTTTCCACATTAAATAACTAATGGGAGGAGAAAAAGAAGGGTAAATGTACAGACTGTGAATCTTTTAATAATGTGCTCTGCTTTGTCCTCTAAGAGTGGATCCTTTCAAGATGATTTGAGCATTCTTCCTTGGTCGTGAGATCTGTGGTTGCCCATGTGTTAGAACCATAGAGACTAATGTGAGTATAGTCCAACTTCTTGTCTTAGTTTGGATGGTTCTTAAAAGATGTTTCCTGTCTTGATAGAGGGATTAAGTATAATCCAAGTAGAACCAGTGTAGCTGAATGATAAATTCGGCATAGCCATGAAAAACTGTGCAAATTAATCAATATTTGCATTATCAAGATTGACAAAGTGATAAAACTATGTGACCAAAAGACTACAAAGTTATAAATTATATTTAATGATTTTATTTGTAATTTTTGTGGTTAATTAATCTCTAGTTATTACCAATGAAGTGAATAATTAGTCAGTGAACAAATCTAGAAGTGAATAGAGAAGAGCAGGGCTGATGTTGGGTCGGTGATGACCACTGGTGGCATATGTGTCATGGATTGTGACTACAGGTCTGGAAGTCTGAGGTCCATAGTGCAAGTCACCTAGTGGATGTTTTCTGATCATAGGCATAGATGTTAGGGATTAGTTAAAGTTGTTACTCTTACTGTTTGATTCCATTGATTTTCATTTGATTTATTAATTGTCTCAATGAATGAATCATGACAAAATAAATAAAGACCGAATGAGAGTCTTTTTCCAATTATGAAAATGTATGCTGAATGAAAAATACTATTTATATATTTTTAAAATAAAGTCTATTAATTAATAAAAAGCTCCAAGTGTTACAACCTTTGCTTGGAATGGTAGATAAGAAAACTGTAAATTCTTGGTAGTGTCAAGGCATGTTCAGTCTTGTCTCTTTTGTCAGGAATTAAATACATTATTTTACATGTGATGATAAGGACAGAATTTCAACCTTTTTATCATCTGTTTTGTTTTGTACTCTCAGAATGGATGCTCACAAGCTGATTTAAGCTTCCTTCCCTGTCCACGAGGTCTATGAATGCCTCTATATGTTGGGAACATGGAGAACAATGTGAGTAAAGTTAATGTTCTTGTCTGGGTTTGGGTGGTTTTTAAAGGATGCATATTGTCTTGATAAGACATTATATACAATCCAAGCACCTCAACCATTGCCCAGTGATAAATGTGGCAACCCTTGAAAATCTCTGTTGATTAATCAATATCTGCAAAATTTAATTGAGTAATGCTGTAGATCTTCGCAGTGTAGCAAAACATCCTGTATATGGCCATACAGTATATTTAAGAATCTTGCTTAAGGTGTCAGTGAGTTGTAGTTATCTAAATGTTAGCCTTGAAATGATAATAAAGAAATTTGAAAATAAGTGTAGTAGTGGAGGGCCAGTGCTGGATCGATGATGACCACTGGTGGCGTAGTATAAGTCATGGACGATGACTACATGTCTGGAAGTCTGAGGTCCGCATACTAAAGCATCTAGGGTTGAACCACTGATACTAGGGATAGATGTTAGGAATAGTTAAGAATTTTAAGGGATAGTTAAGGATTTTAAGGGATAGTAAAGGATATTCTTGATCTTTGTGTTTATGAATCTTTATTATAATTGTGTATTTGGATAATGGAAATAACCACTATACAAATAAGTAAGTACCCAAGATTAAGTGGTAAGCAGTATTAAGTTATGAAAATTAGGCCAAGTGAATAAACAAACAGAGTCCCTTAAGAAATAAATATCACAACCTAATCCTTAAGTCATTGCTAGTGTTGGGGCCATGTTCATTGCTTCTATTTTCCTCAAGAAACAAAAAAACAAAAGTTATTTCCACATTAATTAACATGAAAGGAGGAAGAGAAGGATAAATGTAGAGACTGTGAATCTTTTAATAATGTGCTCTGCTTTGTCCTCTAAGAGTGGATCGTTTCAAGATGATTTCAACATTCTTCTTTCGTCATGAGATCTGTGGTTGCCCATGTGTTAGTAGCATAGAGACTAATGTGAGTATAGTCCAATCTTGTCTTATTTGTACGGTCTTAAAAGACGTTTCCTGTCTTGATAGAGGGATTAAGTACAATCCAAGTAGGACCCGTATAGCTGAATGATAAATATGGCATAGCCATGAAAAACTGTGCAAATTAATCAATATTTGCATTATCAAGATTAACAAAGTAAGAGAAACTAAGTGACCAAAAGTTAACAAACAGTTGCAAATTTTATTTAAGAATCTTATTCTTAATTTTTTGTGATTAATTATTATCTAGTTATTACCAGTGAAGTGAATAATTAGTCAGTGAAGAAATTTAGAAGTGAATAGAGAAGAGCAGGGCCCATGTTGGGTCGGTGATGTCCACTGTGGACTTTGAGTCATGGATCGTGACTACAGGTCTGGAAGTCTGAGGTCCATAGGGCAGTCACCTAGTGGATGTTTTCTGATCGTAGACATAGATGTTAGGGATTAGTTAAGGTTGTTATTCTCGTGTTTGATTCCATTGATTTTCATTTGATTTTTTAATTGTCTCAATGAATGAATCATGACAAAATAAATAGAGAATGAAAGTCTTTTTCCAATTATGAAAATGTATGCTGAATGAAAAATACTATTTATATATTTTTATAATAAAGTCTATTAATTAATAAAAAGCTCCAAGTGTTACAACCTTTGCTTGGAATGGTAGATAAGAAAATTGTTAATGGCTCTAAATTCTTGGTAGAGTCAAGGCATATTCAGTCTTGTCTGTTTTTTCAAGAAGAAAATACATTATTTTACATGTGATAATACAGAATTTCAACCGTTTTATCATCTGTTTTGTTTTGTACTCTCAGAATGGATGCTCAGAAGCTGATTTAAGCTTACTTCCCTGTCCACAAGGTCTATGAATTCCTCTATATGTTAGGAACATGGAGAACAATGTGAGTAAAGTTAACGTTCTTGTCTGGGCTTGGGTGGGTTTTAAAGGATGCTCATTGTCTTGAGAAGACATTATATACAATCCAAGCACCTCAACCATTGCCCAGTGATAAATGTGGCAACCCTTGAAAATCTATGTTGATTAGTCAATATCTGCAGAATTAAATTGAGTAATGCTGTAGATCTTCGCAATGTAGCAAAACATCCTGTATATCGCCATACAGTATATTTAAGAATCTTGCTCTAAGATGTCAGTGAGTTGTAGTTATCTAAATAAATGTTAGTTCTGACATGGTAATAAAGAAATTTGAAAATAAGTGTAGTAGTGGAGGGCCAGTGCTGGATCGATGATGACCACTGGTGGCGTAGTATAAGTCATGGACGATGACTACATATCTGGAAGTCTGAGGTCCGCATACTAAAGCATCTAGGGTTGAACCACTGATAGTAGGGATAAACGTTAGGAATAGTTAAGAATTTTAAGGGATAATTAAGGATATTCTTGATCTTTGTGTTTATGAATCTTTATTATAATTTTTTATTTGGATAATTGAAATAACCACTATACAAATATGTATGTACCCAAAGATAAAGTGGTAAGCAGTGTTACGTTATGAAAATTAGGCCAAGTGAAGAAACAAACAGTCCATTAAGAAATAAATTGGGGTGAGGATAGGTAAGACACCTAAAAAATTAGCTAGCATTTGTTGCCCTTAACACAGAGAAACTAAAGCAGATACCTTAAAAGCAACTGAGGCCAATAGGAAAAGGGGAACAGGTACTAGAGAAAAGGTTAGATCAAAAAGAATTAACCTAGAAGGTAACACTCAGGCACAGGAAATCAATGTGAGTCAATGCCCTGTATAGCTATCCTTATCTCAACCAGCAAAATCCCTTGTTCCTTCCTATTATTGCTTATACTCTCTCTACTACAAAATTAGAAATAAGGGCAAAATAGTTTCTGCTGGGTATTGAGAGGGTGGGGGGGAGAGGGAGGGGATGGAGAGGGTGGTAAGGGAGGGGGTGGGGGCAGGGGGGTGAAATGACCCAAGCCTTGTATGCACATATGAATAATAAAAGAAAAAAATAAATAAAAAAAATGGAAAAAAAAAAGAAATAAATGTCACAACCTAAGCCTTAAGTCATTGCTAGTGCTGGGTCCATTTTCATTGCTGTTATTTTCCTCAATAAAAAAGAAATCAAAAGTTATTTCCACATTAAATATGTAATGAAAGGAGGACCAGAAGGATAAATGTACAGACTGCAAATCTTTTCATAATGTGCTCTGCTTTGTCCTCTAAGAGTGGATCCTTTCAAGATGATTTGAGCATTCTTCCTTGGTCGTGAGATCTGTGGTTGCCCATGTTTTAGAACCATAGAGACTAATGTGAGTATAGTCCAAATTCTGGTGTTAGTTTGGACGGTTCTTCAAAGATGTTTCCTGTCTTGATAAAGGGATTAAGTATAACCCAAGTAGGTCTAGTAAAGCTGTATGATAAATATTGCATAGCCATGAAAAACTGTGTGGATTAATCAATATTTGCATGAGCAAGATTGACAAAATAATAGATACTATGTGACCAAAATCTACAAATATTTGTAAATTTTATTTAAGGATCTTATTCTTAATTTTTCGTCATTAATATTTATCTAGTTATTACCAGTGAAGTGAATTATTAGCCAGTGAACAAATTTAGAAGTGAATAGAGAAGAGAAGGGCCCATGTAGCGTTGTTGATGACCACTGTGGCATATGAGTCACGGATCTTGATGACAGGTGTGGAAGTCTGAGGTCCACACCAAGAGCATCGTGGGTTATCCCACTGATCCTATGATAAATGCCAAAAACTGGTCAATTATGTCAAGGATGTCTTTGGACTTTATGTTCATGGATTTCATTCTGTTGTTATAACTGGATCATTAAAGAACCATTGCACAAATACACAAATAAATGAAAATAATGTGAGTGAGCCTTATCTAATTATAAACATATATGCTGAAATACCAGTAATATATATGGACAATATGGAATTCCATTAAGATATTATTGATGCTCACCCTTACTCAGAATGGTATATACAGTAAACATAATGACCAAGCTTCTTATAGGGTCAGGTCCCTATTCGATATTGTCTCTTTACCCAAAAAAATCACAATGTATTTCTATTAAATTACTAATAAATTGAAAGGAGGACTGAAAGGATAAATGACACATTGTAAATGTTTTCATAATTTGTTCTGTTTTGTACTCTTAGAGTGGATGCTCCCTAGCTGATTTATGCATTCTTCCCTGTTCACCAGGTCATTGGTTTCTGTTATGTGTTAGGAGTATAGAGACCAATGTGACTGTTGTCAAAGTGCTTTACTTGGTTAGATTTTAAAATATGTTGCATGTATTGGTAAAGACATAATATGTAATCCAAGGAGGTCTATAGATGAGAGTGATAAATTTGGATTGGCCATGAAACGCTGTTGATTAATCAATATTTGCAAAATTAAAATTGCCAAATCAGAGATACAGTCAATGTGTCAAAGCAGCCTACATATAGATATAAATTAACCCTCAAGATTGTGTTCTTAACTCTGTTCCTCATAATAATCTTATTATTATTAGTGAACTAATAATCAAGAAATAAATGTAGAAATTAGCAGAGAAGAGGAGGGCCAATCTTGGGTCAATGATGACCACCCATGGTACAAGAGTCATGATGATGACTACATCTCTGGAAGTCTGAGGTCCACACTATACAGAATCTAACGGATACCTTCTCATCCTAGGGATAGACATTAGCAATAATTAAGGATGCTTTCATTTTTTGTGTTTATGAGTTTTCATTCTATTAAGTAAAGTGAGTGAGCATTGTCTAGTTATGAAAATGTGTATTGCAACAAGAAATACTGTTAAGGCTGGCAGAGTTGCTTAAGTGGTAGAGTACCTGCCTAACAAGTGCAAGACCCTGAGTTCAATTCCCAGTATCACAGAAAAGAAATACTATTATTATATAAAAAAAGATGGAAGCCATAGGAAATAAATAACTCAAAGACTTTACAGCCTTGGCTGAGATTGACATATAAGATATAACTAAATGATCTAAGTCCTCCCTCAGGCCAAGATATGTTCAGTGTTGTTTTTTTTCTCAACAACAGCAAAAGTTGTTTCCTTCTTGAGTGAGTAACAAAAGAAGTATTTCAAACATAAATAGAGAGAATTTTAATCTTTTCATGATTTGTTCTGCTTTGTATTCAGAATGGATACCACATTCTTCCCTGTTCACAAGGTCTGTGGTTGTACCTGTGTTAGGAAGATAGGGACCAATGTGAAGAATAGTAGTAGTTCTTTTCTTAGTTTGGGTGGTTTTTGAAGTATGTTTCCTATATTGATAAAGACATTAACTATAATTGAAAGAGGCCAAGTATGGCTGAATGACAAGTTTGGCATGGCCATGGAACACTGTGTTAATAAATGAATATTTGCAGAAGTTAAGATTGACAAAAAGAGATGTAATCAATGTGACAAGAGCCTACATATAGCTTAACTATACATAAGAATCTTGTTCGCTTCATGAGTGATCATTATCTAATTATTACCTGTGAAATAACTAGTTATTATTAGTAAACTAATATGGAAATTAATGGAGAGGAGGAGGGCCAATGTTGGATCGATGTGACCACTGGTGGCGTATAAGTCATGGATTGTGACTATAAGTCTGGAAGTCTGAAGTCCATACAATATGAATCTAGGGTTATACGACTAATCCTATGGATAGATGTTAGAAATATTCAGGGATGTTCTTGGTCTTTGTGTTCATGTATTTTCATTCTATTTTTATAATTTGATCAATAAAAGAAGCATACAAAATTATAAATCAATAAAGATAAAATGTGTGAGCATTATCCTGTTATTAGAACCATGCTGGGGCACAAAAGATGAATATATATGGATAACATAGACATCCATTAAGAAATTAATGGTTTAAAGGTGTTGCAATTTTGGCCAAGGATGGCAATACAATGGAACTTATGGCCTAAATTTTTGTTAGGGTCAGTTCTGGAATGTTCAATGTTGCCTGTTTTTTTAATAAAAAAATGTCATCACAATTTTATGCTTATTTAAATGACTATTGAAATGAAAGGAGGAATGCAAAAATGAATGGCAGAAACATATTATTGTTTTCCAATCTCTTCTGCTTTGTACTCTTCCCAGCTGGTCATGAGGTCTGTGGTTGTCCCTCTGCGTAACTAGCACAGAGATCAATGTGAGTATAGTCAAAGTTCTTGTCTTGGGTGGTTTTTAAAGGCTGTTCGCTGCCTCAGTAAAAATATTACAAATAATCCAAGGTGGCCACCTATGGCTGCGTGAGATATGTGGCATAGCCATAAAACACTATGTTGATTAATTAATATTTGCAAAGTTGAATTGATAAAGGAAAGATATAATCAGTGTCAAAAGATCATTTATATAGCTATAAATTATACTTAAGGATCCTGTTCCTAACTTTTTGTGATTCATAATTATATAAATATGAGATAATGAAATTAACCATTAGGCAATAAACAAGTGTAGGGATTAATGGAAAGGAGGGGGCCCATGTTGGATCAATGATGACCACTGGTGGTGTATGAGTCATGGATCGTGACTACAGGTCTGGAAGTATAAGATATTTATACTGCCTCTGTTGGAAATGGTCCTCTAGACAGATATATGAATACATAAAGCATTTTGTTCTACTGTTTGTGTTAATGAATTTTGATTATATTGCAAAGATACCCCTGAGTCAATGGAATAGTATGAATAAACATTATAAATAAGTAAAGCATAATAGTATTATTTAAATGTGTATGAAGATAAGATAGTAAGTATTAAATAAGTACTTCCAATATGGTGCTTCATCTAAACATGATATAGGTGATAGAACTCACAAACAATGTTCTTATTCAGAGTTAGCAAAAAATTCAATGATTTTCTGTCTTTTCAGAGATAATGAAACATGTATGTCTCTAAGATAAAACCTTAATTTCTGATAAGTAGTTATGAATGGCCAATGGAGAGTACCTCAGTGTTTTCTTTTGCTCTTCTCTGTGCCTCTCAGAATGGACATACTCAAGTTGTTTGGGGGGTTACTGCATGGTCCTGGGTTCTAAGATTTCCTGTGTTGTTAGCACACAAGTACAAATGTGAGTAGTAGTTACAGCTTTGCCTTTTAAATGTTTTCTTAGAGGATATTCCATGTAGTAATAAAATTTATTTAGTTATCATCAATGTAGGCAATTTTCACCCAATGATAAATATGTGATTATATGAAATATAATGTGATTATTTGAATATAGTGAGGTGAGACTTAAACCTGGGCCAATAATGATGCTTGGTTATTGTCATTGATAATGCATAGGTGACAACTAACATATGTTTGAAACTTAATGGCCCAAGACAAAAGCAAATCTAGTATGCTGCCACTGTTGGATAGGGTTCTATAGTGAGTTTGTTCTTAATCCTCATGTTCATAGATTTTGATTTAGTTATTATAGGTGGATATAGTATAATTAGAAAAAGAATAAAAAATATAAATAAATATCAGTGGGTAAAGCATAATTCACTTATGAAAATGTCATGATGGAAGAGAATCTACTAATATAAATTAAAAAGTCAACTAAGAAAGACATGGGGGCCTGGTGAAGTGGTTTAAGTTTAGAGCACCTGCCTAGCAAGCTTGAAGCCCTATGTTCAAATCCCAGTCCCACTAAAACAAAAACAAAAAACCAGACATGAGGGTTGAGGGTATTGCTCAGTGGTAGAGGGGTTGCCCAGAATGCATAAGGACCTGGGTCCCATCCCCAGCACTACCAAAAAAAAAAAAAAGACAACTTAAGAATGTTACTTCTTTGGCTAATGATTATACAGATAACACAAGTAATAATCATTATTATTAGTGTAAGTAAATCAATGAATAATAGCGTAATAAATACAAGCAATTATGTGAAGGATACCCTAAATATGAAAACTAATAAATATGTAAATGGAAAGCAAAGTCATTTTTAAAAATCATCTTTTTGCCCCATACTCCTCCAAATGGATGTGCTTGAGGCGGAAACAGATGCCTTTCTGTATTTAGCACATTGAAGTCAATTAGTGTAAAAGTTAAAGTCCCATTTTGTTTGCTTTTCAGGATATGATCATTGAAATAGAATTATTGAAAGACGTCCATGTCAGAATTACAGTGGTATGTCAACACACAATTTGCATGGTGCATTGAATTGACTATTCCAAACATGAAAATTTGAGGGTTATTGAAATCATCTGTATTGTGGTAAATTAGTCTATAAAGACAAAAACAAATGATAACAAGGTTCCTGTTCTTTTTGTGATGGATGTTTACCTTTATTATTTTTAGGGAATTAATTTATAAAAATGCAGATGAGAATGAAGAAAGAAAGACAGAAACTTGGACCACTGGTGACAACTGGTGCTGTATGAGTGACAGTGTGTTTCAGGAAGTCTAAGATCAAATACACAGGAAATTTAGCCTCTGTCACCTCGGAATGGATTCTATAGACAAATGCTAGGAGTAATACCAGACTAACCCCCCAAATGTTGGGTTGTGTTTATGGGATTTTTATTTTTATTATAAATAGGTAATGAATAAATAAACATAAATCAATAACTATGCATAAGTGAAGCATTGCCTACTTAGGAAAATCATACTGAGATATGAGAAACTAATCATGTATGTTGAAAACAGAAGTCTGTTGAGAAATAAATGGTTAAAGGGTGAGAAGATGTACAGTATATGCATGTATACACGCACATATATCAATGTTTTAATGAGGGTTCGTTGCAAAATTGAGACTGTTTGCTTTCTTAAAAGACAAGTTAATATTAACTCAAAATAACAAGTAGCTGTGTGATTGACTAAATGAAAGGTGACATGCGTGGATCAACAGAAGTCAGGTGTTAGCTTTGTATTATTTGGTCTCCCTTATACTTGTCAGAATGAGATGGATAAATGTGACATTGTAGATAAGAAGTATGAAGCCTTTCCACTACTAATATATATGGTAAGGAAATAAAAAACTAAAATATTGAAAATACTGAATTCTATTAAAATATAATTCAAGTGTCTTCTCTGACTAAAGATGACACAGGCAATTTAAATAGTCAGAATTCATATTCTGGATCAAAGGAAGGTTTGACAGTCTTCATCTTCTTTTGTTCAATATGGTATATTACTTGTACAATGTGGGGGGGTTTGTTGTGATATTTCCATGCATGCATTACAATATGCTTTGATCATATTCAGTGCCTCTGTTACTCTTTCTATCTCCCTCAACCCTTTTTAAAATTCTTTTTTGTAATTTAAAATACAGGTTTCATTATGAACTTTTGATATATGAATGCAATATACTTCTATCATATTCTACCCCCTTACCCTCTCTCCTTTTCCTTAAGAGAAAACTCAGTATTACCTCACATTAATATATACTGAAATACCTTGATGAATGAAAGTAGAGTATGTCTCCTCCTTATTTTCATCTGCTTTTCATTTAACAAAATGTACACAAATGCACTAATTAAAGCATTCTGCCATGTTCATGAGTTGTATGGTTGTCTCTATGTGTAGGAAAATTCAGACACACTAACAAACTTCTTATCTTGGTTTGGATTTTTTTTCAGAGTATTCACTGTAATATTTAAAATTAGTATGAAATATAATTTTTAAAGAGTGAATCATGGTCTAACTGGGATTGTATGAGACTTGTTGATTGTTATAACAATGAGGATGATTAATGAAAGAGGTAAAATCAATTAGGCAAATGATTCCAAAGAAAAATGGTAGAGATACAGAAGGATGTTTTCCTTCAGGTTTTGTGACTCATAGTTATTTAATTATTATTAGGGAACCAGTGAATCAATCAATAAACAACTTTAGGTAAGGCTGAAGGAATGCCGGAACCTGGGTCAATAATGGTGACTGTTGGCAATATAAGTCATGAGTGATTAATACTGGGTGTCTGGGTGTCTGAGGCCTAAGACACAATAAGACCTTTTCTAATTCCTGTCTTGTAAATAATCCTATGGAAGGGTGTTAGCAATATACAAGGATTTTGTTTTATTTTATACTTGCACATGTGCACACACACAAATACACACACCTTTAGAGATGTGTTTATTTTTGATAGAGATATTTAATTGTGTGCTTATATTATTAAGAAATTAATAAGTGCTCGAATGGCTGAGTAAATGAAGTGAGAAAAATAAGAACTACTAGAGACAGTCTCATCTTTTCATTTATCATCTTTGTCTAGTATTCTTCAGGAAGGACACTTGAGCTGATTTAAGCCTTGCTCAGTGACACAAGCTCTGAATTCCCTCAATCCTACCTTGGCCATGGAGACCAATGTGAGTAATGGTTCTTGTCTTTGAGTGTTTTTTCTTCAGACATTCACTGTATTATTAAAGTATGGAATACAATCTAAAGCTAGCTTTGGATAATGATAAATATGGAATTAATGTAAACTATTATATTTCTAAATATATATGATGATAATTAATGAAAAAGATACATGAATGTGGCAAAAGACTGTAGACATGAATAATATTTATTGCCCTTATTCTTAGAGTTTTGTGAATCATAGTTTAAAAAATTATTATCAGTGAATTAATTACTTGATTAATATACAAGTGTAGATGAGCATGAACAAAAGGAGGTCCAAACCTGGACCAATGATGATAAGTGCTGGTGTAATGAGTCATGGATGATGAATTCTACATCATCCATTCATATTGAAACTGAGGTCCAATAAAAAATATGATATGGTTCATTGCCTCTGTTTATAGTGACTCTATTGATAGATATTCAGAAAATTGAAGCATCATTTCCTTGGCAATGACTCAAATCAAGAATGAGTCTATGTAAATATGATGAAAAGAGTGAAGCACTTCTACTCTTGTTACCTGTAGTTAAGCAATAAAAGCTATTAACACATACTCAATATACTGAGGTTCAATAGGAGATAGAAATGTTCCAAGTGTCTTACTTTAGCTAAGGATGGTGTACATAGCAAATGATAATTAAAATTCAATAGCATTGGTTTTCTTCAGAGAAAAATTGTGAATGTTTTCCCACTTTGCTAGATGGTACGTAGCTGAGCAGGCGAAAGTTGGAATGCACATATCAGCATCTCAGCCTCATTTCCTGAGCTCTGCTTTAAGCTCAGAATAAACACATTTGAACTGGTTAAGCAGTGAACCCATGTTCATGGGTTCCATGGTTGCCTGTGTGTGTAGGAGCATTCAGTCCACTGTAAGTAATTGTCAAACTGCTTGTCTAGTTTTAGGTAATTTGTTTTTGGTATTCATTGTAACATTTAAGAAAGTTTTAAATATATTCAGAGGAAATTAACCATGTCCTAATGATAAATATGGAATTTACATGAAACTTTGTTGATTAATCAATAATACAACATGGTGATCATTAATAAAAGAAGAATATTTATTGCAACAAGTGATTTTCTGTGCAGATGTTAAGAATACTCAAAGAGGGCTGGTGGAGTGACTCAAGTGGTAGAGTGCCTGCCTAGCAAGCATGAGGCCCTGAGTTCAAACGCCAGAACCATCCACCCAAAAAAGAATAGCCAGAAATCTTGTCCTTGATCTTTCAATCCATAGATACTTATTTCATCATTATTGTGAATCAAAAATGAACAATAATCATATATAGATGAGAATGAAGAGAGTTCTAACCCTCAACCATTGTTGATGCTGGTCACATACGAGACATGGAATGTAAACAATACATGTCTGCAACTCTAAGGTTCAACACAAAAGAAACCTCAGCCATCCCCTGGGGGGTGACATCCTATATGCAAATGTCAGGAAAATACAAGGATTTTGTTCTTGGATTGGCAGAGTAAATAAACTTATATACAAATGAATGAATGAGTGGTAAAGTATTGTTCAACATTAAACTGCATAGTAAGAAAAAAATCATAGCATATAAATTGAAATGTTTAATCAATAGACTAGCTAATTAAGTCTTCGAGTGAGAAGAACATAGATAGTTACTAGTGATGGTTATAGTTAGGTGTGAGTTTATTTGTTGTGTTAGGAGAAAAATGAATAAATATTACCATAAATTAATAAATACCTAAATCACTATGTACATAAATATTCAAAAATATAGACTGATGGAAAGTATGTCTTAATTTTAATTTACTATCTTTTCTGCTTTGTTCTCCTCCAAATGGATGCACCAAACTACTTAAATCATGTCATCGACAGTGTGTTGTCTCTGTTAGATCCACGTGAGTAATAGTCCAAGTTCTTATTTTGCTTTTATCATTTTTGAGTTATAAATGATACTATTAATAAGTATAAAATATTATAAAAAGTTAATTATGGCCCAATTAAATTATGGCATGAAACACTATGTTAACTAGTGTTATATTCAGGATTAAGATTAATTAATCAAAGACATAGTCTGGGTTTTTATAGATGTTGACCATAGGCTTTTTCAATTACCCTTTTACACTGATGTTAAGGATTTCATTCTTGGGCTTTGTGAATCATTATTATTATTAATGAATTATTAATTTATTCAAACAAATGGTTGAAGAAAATAGACCCAAACATGGACCAATGATGACCACTGGTGTAGTTTGAGTCCTGGACGATGAGCATTATGTGTCTGAAATGCTAAGGTCCAACACAAAATGTAGTCAATTGTTTCTGTTGGAAATCATCCTATGGACAGATATCAGAAATGTACAAAGATGTGTTCTTACTTTTAGTGCAAAAATTAAGTTGAATATTAATGGGTCAATGGTAGAATAAATATAAATAGATAGATAAAGAGTGAGTCCATTGTCTCACTGTGACTATGTGTGATGATGCAAGAAATAGTATTGCTAAAATTTTTCAACACTGATGACCCTTAAGAAATAAATGTATTATGGGTATTGCTTCTTTGGGTTATGATAATATAAACTCTAATGAATAAGAGTCAATTTAAGTATCTGGGTCAGTCTCAAATTTGAAGTTGCTCCTTTTGATACTAACAGAAAACATCTCATCATGAAAAATTAGTAGATACTTAAATGACTGAACCAAGGAAATGTGGGGAGGGTGGTCAACAGTGACAAAGTCTGAAGTTTGTTTAATTATCTTCTTGGCTTTTTATTCTGTAGAATGGATGCATGTGAGCTGATTGATGCTTTCATTGAGGTCATGAGATCTGTATCTGACCAATGCGAGTAATAGTTAAATATCATGTCTTTTGTTTTGTTCCTTTAAAGGTATTCAGATACCTTTAAAGTATTTAGCATGTGAAAGGCTAACCTAGTTTAATGACAGATGTGTTAAGGATTGTATTTATTAGCCCATTTATGAGACATTAAGGAGGACTCATAAAAGATCTATCAAACTGACAAATGATACCATAGACAATGCCATTGTTCTGTGGTTATTGTGATTTATAGATGTTATAAAATTGACAGTAGTGAATTATTAAATTAATGACTCATCAAATGCAGATGAGAATTAACTAAGAGTTCTAAGCCTGCACCAAGGGTGATGATTGGTGTGCCATGTGTTTTGGATTCTGAAAAATACATGTCTGACACCTTTGAGGTTCAATACAAAAAAGAATATCATTTTCTGGCCTCTGATGGAACTGATCTTATAGACTATCAGATTTTTTTCATGAGTTTTGATTCTCTTATCACAAATGTATCAATGTAAAAATATAAAAACAGAGAGGTAAAGAGCATGAAGTGTGAAGCATGTTCACTCTTAATATTTGTGGTAAGGCAAAAAAAATCCTAATAAAATATATTGAAAATACCAAATTCCATTAAAAATGTTTTTAGTTATCTTAATTTTTTATGAAGGATGGTATGGACAGTAGACATATTCAAAGTTCTTATTCTGCATCAGCGCAAGTACATTGTTGTTCATTTGTAATAGAATTCTATTAAGTATTACTCCAAATGAGTACACCGAAATGACTGTCTAAGTGGATGGTCAAAACACTGGAGCAGCAGAGTATCTCAGTCTTGTCATCTGCTCTACTTTGTGCCTCATAGAACAGATTGGCCTGCAGTGAGCATGACCAGGAGCTCCAGGACTGTACCTATATACAAATGCACATAGACAAATGTGAGTGATAGTCAAATTTTTCTTTGGTTTGGGTTGCTTGCTTAGGTCTTCAGTATAATATTTAAAAAGTATTACATACAATTAAAGAAAGTCAATCATGTCCCAAGGATGAGTTCAAAATTGACATAAAATGTGTAGGTTGATAGATATTTGGAACTGTGAAGGCGAACTATTCAATGAGGTTAATGTGTGTATCGACAGAGAAATTGAAATACTCACCAATCTTGTTTTTGATATTTTATGATTTACAGATATTTATTTTTATTATTAGCAAATGAGCAAATTGTTAACAAACAATGTAGAAGTGAATGGATAAACAGAGGCCAGTTCTGGATCAATGATGATCACTGGTGGCATATGAGTCAGATGGTGAATACGTGTCTGGAACTCTGAGGTCCATAAGACTATTCTCTCTGTTTAAGGGATCTATATGCAAATCTTGTTTCATGCTTGTCAATTTAAAAAGTTATTATTGAAGTATCAATGGCTAACTAATTAAATGTATAAGAATAAAGAGAGTATGACTTGTGGAAATATATACTGAGGTGAAGATAATATTAACATAAATTAGGAAAATCATTAGTGGGCCAAATATATTACATCTTTGACTAAGAATGATATAGACAGTGACAAGTATTAGTCAAAGCTGTCAGTTGCACTTGGTATTTGTATCAAGAGAAAGATGCTTGGATATAAATTAATTATACCTAAATAATAAATTAAAAAATGCCAGTATGACTATATATAGATCAATGTTAAGAATGTCTCAAGTTTTTTCATCTTTTCTGCTTTTTGCTCTTCAGAATGGACGCACCAAGCTGCTTTAAGCATCTTGCTGTGATAAGACCATGTAAGTAATACTCAAAGTTCTTATCCTGCTTTTGGTCACTTGTTTGAAAATATTCTTGGTATTATTGAAATTTTATTAAACATAGTAGGCTAACTATAGCCCAATAATGAATACAATATGACACAGCATGCTGATTATTGATAATGACCAATGATAATTGTGAACAGAAGTATAGTTCAGCTAATCATAGATCCTGTACGTTAAGGAATCAAGAATTTTATTCTTGGATCTTGTGAATCATGTTTTTACTTTATTATTGTCCACTGATATATATAACTTATTCAATAAAAAGTAGAAGTAAGTGATGAAAAGGAGTCTCAAACATGGATCGGTGATGACCAGTGGTGGCGTATGAGTCACGGATGATGACTATATGTCTGGAACTCTGAGGTCGAAGGAAAAAAGAATCTAGATCATTGCCTCTGTTGGGAATTGAGAGAATATCTCAGTCTTGTTTTTTACCTGCTGTGCTTTGTACTCCAGAATGGACACACGTAATGATCGAAACATTCCTGAGCTCCATCCACATTTGCCCCTACATGTAGAAGCATGGACACCTATGTGAGTAACGGAGCCAATGTTATTGTCTTGGTTTAGGATATCCACTGACTATTGTTTTAATAATACTAAGTATAGTTAAACAAGACCAACCATGGCCCAGTACCAAATAGGGATTGACATTAAATGTGGTTTTGATTTTTATAATAATAAGAATGATTAATAAAGAATGTATTCAAGGGCACATGATTTTACAGAGAGATCTTAGGGACAGTTTGGATCTTTTCCTTGAGAGTTTATGAGTCACAGATAATTATTATTATTAGTGAAGTGAGAATCAATAAACAAGTATAGATTTGTATCAAGAAAAAGACACCCAAACCTGAGCTAATTATTTTAACTACTGCTGCATGAGTCATACGTGATGAATAATATGTATTTAGAACTGAGGATCTGCAGAAAATGAAATGTTCCCTATTTCCTGGGATCATTTATTATCACGATATGATGGATTGATGCTAGCAACCTAAAGAGCTAGTTCTTTTATTTGGATTCATAGATTACTATATTATTATTACAAATTGATACATGATGGTAATCTTAAACAAATAAGTAATTCAATAAATAGGGAGATGTCAAACCATCCTCCAAGATAGTGCAGCAAGGTAGAGTATGCTAGCAGCATAAATTGAGAACGCTGATTATCACCACAGAATAAAAGTGTTACCTCAGACTAATAATCACATAGACACTGATAAATATGAGTCAATTTTATTGCTCTGGGTTATTTAATTTGACCTTGTCCATTTTGTTAAGAAAAAACATGCTAGGAAGAATTAATAAATACCTAAATGACTGGATGAATGAAATAAGTAGAGCAAAGATCAGGAGAGGTCTTAGAGCAGCTGCTCTGCTTTGCTACTCCTCAGAGCATATGCCATACATTGATTTAAGAAATCTTTCATGATTACAGATGTATGGTTGTCTTAGTGTAGACATGTGGAGATCAATATGGATAGTAGTTAAGGTTCTTGTCTTGGTTAGAATGTTTTCAAAAAGTTATCACTGTATTATTTTAAATATGGGATATAATTTGTTAAAACCAATCATGGGTCAGTTTTAAAAATGGAATTGATATGATAATTTATGTTGACTAATTCATAAAAGAAACACTGGTCAATTAATAAAAGAAATCTAGTGTCTAAAGGTAATACCTTTCGAGACAAATGTTAGAGATAATAAAGAATCTTTTCCTTTTTTGCTGTACTGGGGTTTGAACTTAGGGACCACACCTTGAGCCACTCCACCAGACTTTTTTTTCATAAAGGGTTTTTTGAGATAGGATCTCACTAACTATTTGCTGAGGCTGGCTTCAAACCATGATCATCCTGATCTCTGCCTCCTTAGTAGCTAGGATTACAGGCGGGAGCCACCAGTGCCCAGCCTTTTCCTTGGGTTTTTATGATTCTTTAATATTAATTTCATTTAATTGGTGAATTGATGAATTAACCAATCTGGGAATGCAGGCATGAATGAAGAAAAAGAGTTGGTTCTGGACCCGTGCTGAAGGTTAGTGGTTTAAGAATTACAGATGATGAATGTTTGTGTCCAGAATTCCAAGCCCAAGATGCCAAGAAATTTCATTTATTATTACTTTTTCAGCTTTTGGGCTGAGATCAAGTGTGGGGACCTTTGTGGGAACTGATACAATGTGTATACATGCACATGTGTATACATATATACATATCCCCTGAGATATATTTATATGTATAATATCTAAGGTTTACTGTACTTAATGGGTATTGATTACATTTTCTTAAGTTAATGCATGAATAACTAAATAAATAGAAGTATAAGTGAAGAAAAATAGAATCAAGAATGAACTGTGTCATTATGTTTGCCCTATTCAGAAAGAAATTCTCAGATTTGATTTGTTTTATTAAGATCAGTTATGCAGACATTAAAATAGTATTTTTGTTCTAGATTTCTAAAATTTGTTGTGTTTCTTGATGAAAAATAGATGATTGGATCAATTAGATCTTCAATTTGAACTCATTCATTAACTCTCAAAATGTGTGAGCTAATAAATAAATTAAGGTTGAGAATTGAATACTTTTGGAGTGATTTTTTAATAGAATGTCTAATCTAAACAAAAATGGATAATATATGAACCAATGATATAAATGGAATCAGATCTGAACTAAGGTGAATTATCACTGTATTTCTATACATTTTTATTACAAAAAAAACACCTAGTCTATTACCTCTCTTGGAAATGAGCCTATTGACAGGTACTAGAAGTCCTCAAAGAGCTTGTTTTGAGGATTTGCTAGGTTGTTCATGAGTATTAATTTTATTGTGAGTGAGTCAATAAGCATAAGTATGGTGAGTAAGTATAGACAAATCTGTTAAAGTACAGCCTCATTTTGAGCACATCTACTTGAACAAAATTTATTATTTGTGTCTTAAACCCTGTTGTCTGAGAATCAAAATCACCAAGCCTCTGACCCACATCAGTAGCCGGTGCATTCACAGGTATAAATACTTCGTGCTCTATGACAGATACCTTGGAGTTAATAGCTGCTTCTTCCTCTAGCTAATTAGAAAAGGTTATATAACTATCTAAATAAAAAATAGGTAAAGACATGAAAACAAGCTAAGCCTACACTGCTTATGAAGATGTACTCTGAATCAGGGATTGTGAATTAGTCAATCCATTGTTTCACAATTCAGCCCAATTTAAAAAGAGGTCAATGTTTTCCACTCATTTTCATAGTTGTACACTATTCCATGATGGATTTCTTTTCTATTTATACATTTCTTCATTGATTTAGTTCTAAGAATTAGATATTTTAAGTTTTTGATTGATACATAATAAGCTAGCATGTTTATGTTGTACAGTATAATTCAGTACATGTTTATAATTTGTAATAATCAAATCAGGGTAATTAGCATTTTCATCTCTGAAAATCATTATTTTGTTTTGGGAACCTATAAACTCCTTGTCTAGTTTTATTAAAGTGTACAGTAAGTTGTGAACTATAGTCACCTTACAATGCTATAGAACACTAGAATTTACTTCTCCTATATAAAGGGATTTAAAAAAAAGAAAACATTCTTGGTAGGTAGCCTGGTTCTCATGCCTTAGCCTCACGAGTCCTGGGATAATAGGCATGAACCTCTCATCCAGTCTTCCTCTATCCCCCTGCCTCTCGCCACATCCTGACTCCCACTGACCACTAATTCCACTCTCTCCTTCCATGATAGTAAACATTTTAGCTTCTACATGAAAATGAGAACACGTGGCATTTATGTGAGCTGTATAACTTCAGCAAGTATGTTGGACTCAGTCATTATATCAGCATTTTAAATCTTGAACAGGACGATGAGTTGGTTATTATTCATTGTTACACATGAAAACATGGTAAAATTAAATGAAAAGGGGCAAGCCTAAATCAGTGATAAGAATGGTGTAATTCTGATGTGTTTTATGACTAATTCACTTCTGCATCACTGTGATGCATTGAAAGAGGAGGTTTATTATGTTCAATCTGTGACAGTGAACTTCTATGTGGAATCTAGAATAACCCAAGGACTGATTCTGGGGCTGCATATTGATTTTAACATTATAAGAAATCAATGAAAACATTAATAAAGAAATAAGTAAAGAGGAAAAGCATAAAACTGGACTACTTATCAAAATACATTAGGATGATAAATTTTGTTGGTATTACTCTGAAAACCAGTGTTCATTAAAAAATAAGTATATAGGGTACTCCAATTATGTATATATCTATATACATATAATATATATATATAATAGCTATATATGTAACAATGAAGGTTCTTGATCTATCAGTGACATATGTTCCTTGTTTCTTGTTTAAATAAGAGAAAGAAAGGAATACCATATTGGCCTTTGTACATTTTATGCTTCATGCAAATTTATTAGTCCACTGAAAAGTTAACAAATCAATAAATGTAGTTATCAATTAAGAAAAGAAGTCCAGTGCTGACCACTGATGATGATTGGTGACCTGTGAATTAAGAGTGATGAGTAATACATTTTAGAAACTGATTTAGGGCACAAAAGAGATCTACTTTATTATCTTTGTTGAAAATAATCCTTTCATAGCAATAGCTATACACAAAGATCATGCTCCTGGATTTTTGTGCCGCATTAATTTTGATTCTATTATTACAAAAAAAAATGACAAAATTACACTTACTATAAATAAGAAAGGTAAAGAGTCTAAAACATTGTGCAATTATTAAAAAAAAGATGCCTAGCCAGAAATACTATTCATATAACTTGGAAACTCTAATATCTGTCAGTAAGCATGTGTGTCTTGAGGTTGACTGACTATGTACCAAGCTGATAGTGAGAAACTGTAGCCAGTGCTGTTGTTTTGGGTCAGTGACGACCACCATGTTCTTTTTTTAGGAGTAGAAATACTGAGGCTTTTTTTGGTGCAGATCAATCAATTTTACTCTTCTGGGTTGGTTTTAGGTTTGAAATGCTTACCAATGAAATAAATTAATTTGAAATGGAGGAATAAATGAACATAAAATCTTAATTTATTTTATTGCTCTGCTTTTAATCCCAGATGTGTACTTTTGATGAGTTTTTGCTCTTCTGTGGTTACAAGCTCTGGGTTTCCCCTCTATGTTGAGGAACATGGGGCTCGATCTGAATATAGGCCAAGCTCTGTCTTGGTTTGTGTGGTTTGTTTAAGGGTTGTCACTACATTATTGAAAGGTGTGAAATGTAATCAAAGAGGATCAATTTTAGTTCAGTTACATGTATAGGCTCAATATATTGCATAGCTTAATGGGGATATGAAAACTGAAGTACCAACATGGATGTGAGGTGGTCTAAATGCAGAATAAGAATTTTAAGCCTGTTCTTAGGCTTTTGTGAATCATAGGGGTTGAGAGTAATAATAACCAACAGACAATATAGAAATGATTAGAAAAGGAGAGAACCAGTTCTGGATTGATGATGACCACGGGTGGCATATGAGCCATGACACTGAATGCATGCCTGGAACTCTGAGGTCCATCAGAGAAGAAATCTGGTCCATTTCCTTCTGCTTCAACTTATCTTAAGATGAAACTTTAGAAATAGAGAATACGTTTGTTTTCCTTTACAGTTCATATTCGCATCTTTTATAATCGGGTCATGCAAAAATCAATACCCAATCACATAGATAAATATACATAAAATATCTGAGCATTTTCCAGTTATAAAAGTATGTGTTGAGGCAAGAACTATATTAATACATATGAAAAACATAGAAGTCCAAAGGGAAATAAATTGTTCATGCCGCCCACCTATTTGACTAATAATGTTAGACAGTATATTTTATAGACAATGATTCAAGTTCTTAGCCAGCAGCATGTTCAAAATTATTCATTTTTAAGAGATAATGAAATAAATATACTAGTAAGAATGATTGCCTAAATGACTAAGTAATGGTAGGTGTGAATAGTGAGACTTTCTGAATTTTAATGTCATTGTTTTTGCTCTGCACTCTTCAGAATGGATGTATTTTGCTGATTGGAGGATTTCTTAACGGTCAGGGACTCTGAACCCTGACCAATGTGAGTGCTAGTAAGCTTTCTTGTCTTGGTTTGGGTGATTTGCTTAAGAATACTCACTTTATTATTAAAAACTACACAAGATATCACCAATGATGGCTAACTGTATCCCAGTAATCAATGGAGGGTGGATATGAAGCACTTTATTAATAATGAATATATATACTCCCAGGCATAGTGGGACATTTCTGTAAATCTGGCTACTCCAGAGGCAGAGATCAGTTCAAGGCCAATCCAGGTAAAAAGTTAGCAGGATTCTATTTCACCAGGCTTGATCCCCAGAAGGCAGAGACAGGATTGTGGATTTGATGTCAGCCTGAGCAAACTTAGTGAGACCCTATCGCTAAAATAAAATATAAACAAAAGAGTTGGAGGGGAAGCATAGCTCAAGTGGCAGAGTGCTTGCTTAGGATGCATGCAGCCCTAGATTCAGTCTCCAGTATTGCAAATGTAGACCAAACCAAACCTAAAAACAAACTTTCAAATCAAGGAAATAGATATGTCACTGTTAGAATGATTTCCTATATAGGTTGATAATAGCAGGACTCTTTGGGGGGTTTGTGAATTATGTGGCCTATAATTATAATTAATAAATTAATCAATAGAGAAAAAGAGGATGAATGCTGAATCCTTGCTGGTGTATGAGTCATAGATAGTGAATACTTGCCTTGCATAACTTTCCCAAATCTGTCCCATTCTCTGTGTTTCAAATGATCCTATTGATAGGTGTAAACACTATAGAATATATTTGTTTTTCACCTATGTGTTCATTCATTGTTATAGTTGGATCAATGGAATAATATATGTGCATATTTATGATTTATTCAATTAATAACTGGGTGGTACAACAAGGTATAACACTGTATATTGAAAACATCAATGTCTTGATGGAAATAAATGGTACATTCCTGCAAGCTCTCTGGCTAAGGATAATGTTGACGGTGTAATTAACAGATAATAGTCCACATTTTGATCAAGAGAAGGTTACAGGTTGATCAAGTTGTAGATTGTTCATTTGTTTAGAAAAAAAATGAAATCAATGTCCTCCAGATAATGACACCCTAAATGACAGCAGAAGAGAAGCTGAGGACTGTCTCACTTTTAATGATCTGCTGTGCATTATAGTCCTCAGGCTGGATGGTTTTGAGCTGATTTATGTGTTGTTCCATCATCTTGAGCTCCATGGTTACAAATGTGTGTCAGGAGCATGAAAATCAATGTGAGTAATAATCAGAGTTATTATTTTGAGTGTTTTTTAAAAGTGTTTTTAAAAGGTAGTTGTTCTATTATTACAAAGTATTAAGTATAACCAAAGAAGGTGAAATGTGCCACTGTTCAATATCACACTGATCTTAAGAATTACATGAAGGAATTCATGTTTGAAACAATGAGCTTGGTTTATCAAAGAAATTTGGGCTCAGTGGAAATGCTGTAAAGGTGGAACCTGTTAATGGTATTCAAGAGTTTCCTTTTTTGAAAACAAAAATACTTATGTGCCTTTCTTTATCAATGAATTAATTCATAAACACAGTTGGTAATGCAGAAAGGGGACCAATTCGGGACCAATGATGACTACTGGTGGTGTGCAAGTCATACGCAGTAAGCAAGGGATTAAAGTCCATACTATATAGGACTCAAAAAACCCACAGAAGGAAACAAATAACCTGATTAAACAATGGGTGAGGGCCCTAAATAGACATTTTTATAAAGTCAGCATACAACATATGAATAATAAAACAATAAAAATAAATAAAAAAATAAAATAAAATAAAGGGGAAAAATAAAGTCAGCATACAAAAGGCCAAAGTGTACATAAAAATCCTCAACATCACTATTCATTAGGGAAATGCAAATCAAAACCACAATGAACTATTACCTCACTTCCTAAAGAATGGCTATTACCAAAAATACCCTAAAAGTAACAAATACAGAGGTTCCTCAAAAAATTGAAAATGGAACTTCCCTATGATTTAACTTTACACTTCTAGGTATATGCAAGAAGAATCAAAGTCAGCTTAATATAGAAATACATGCACATTCATTTTTCTTGCAACAGTATTCATGATAAGCAAATTATGGAGTCAGCCTTGAGGCCCATCAATGAATATAGAAAATGTGATATATACACACAATGGAGTTTCACTAAGCTATAAAAATAATGAAATTATGACACTTATAGGAAAATGGAGATCAAAGCTTTAGTGAAATAAGCCAGTCCTACAAGTATCATGTTTTCTTTCTGTAGAATCTACAGAAAAAATAGAAGGACATAAAAGTAAAAGGGAATATTAGACATGTGGGAAGGGAAGAGAGAGAAGAAGGAGTAGGATAAGAAAGTGTGTATAATTAATAAATGCTAATGAAAACACTTATCATCCAACAAATTCAATCCTTGGTATAGGAGCATATAGATGGTATACCAGTGCATCAAAGGTGCACCTGAACTCTCATGTTTATTGCAACACTATTCACAATTGCCCAGATAGGAAACCAACATAAGTACCCATCAGCTGATGAATGGATGAAGAAAATTTAGTTCTGTACATAAGAGAATACTATTCAGCCATAAAATTAAATTAATTGAATGCTAACCATGGCCTAATGATACATACCATGTAACATTATTATTTTTTATTAATTGCTCATGTTGCCCCATAGAGATCAATTAATGAAAAACCCAGTATGATGTGGAAAAGGATTTTGCAGAAAGATCTTAGTTTGCCAAGTGTCACCTTCTTAGGTTTTTGTGAATCATTTGCTTTACCTCCATTAATAACTAAGTCAACACAAGTGAAAATTAATGGAGGAAAACAGGGAACAATGATGATAGCTGGTGTCATGAGCCTTTTACAATGAATAAAACATATCTATACTTTAATGTCCAACACAAAAGTAAAATAGTTGATTTTCTTGGTACCAAGTATCCACTAGACAGATTTAGGAATAGCCAGAACCCTGCGTTCATATTTTGCTTCTTTCACTATAATTAGATCTGTGAAAGCATCAATCAGTGAATTATTTTTTAATTACAAACATATATGGTGAGTCAAGGAACACTATTAATATATCATGAAAACAGTGAGGTCTAGTTGGAACTGAATCCTGTACTCTTCCTTTCATGGCTAAGGGTGTTTTAGACAGCATACATTACACCCAATATTTATGTCAGTTTTGAATTTCGTGTTTTCAAAACAAGAAATTATACCATTAACTTAATGATCTTATAATGACTTTATAAGTCAAAGATGAAACCTAGAGTCGATGAAGACATCATAGGTTTGCTTTTCTTTGTTTTTGTTATCTGATCTCGTTGCCACTCTCAATGAACACACTGGAGCTGATTTTAGAATTCTCCTTTTCCAGGCACTCTGAGGTGCCTTAAGTCCAATGAGAGAGTCATATTTGTTCTTACTGTTTGTTTAGGGGAATTAAAAGGCATGAATTATAATCCCATAAGGTCCACTGTTACCAGTGCAAATTTTGGATTAAGATGCATCTTTATGCAGAGTAATTCATAAATAAAATCTAAGAATTATTAATAAAATTTTTATAGAGGCATGAGCATCATTCTGGGTACACATCTCAGTTAGCTGGTCTCTTGTTGGATTCTAAAGCCTAAATCACAAACTTTTAGAAAAATTATTGGTGAATTAGTGCATTAGTCAGTAAACATGCATCAGTTAGTAAACACAGTAGATAAGAATGAAGAGGGGTTGGGCCTTTCCTGGACCAATAAGGACGACTTGCCAGTGTATGAATCTTGGATGGTGAATACATCTTGGATGGTGAATACTATGTGTCTGAAATGTTGAGATCCAATAAAAAGATGAGAGGAAAAGCAAGGATTGGTGGAGGAATGTGTCATTTTTATCCTGTTCTCTGATATGTATTCCAAGAATACATCTTGGATGGTGAATACTATGTGTCTGAAATGTTGAGATCCAATAAAAAGATGAGAGGAAAAGCAAGGATTGGTGGAGGAATGTGTCATTTTTATCCTGTTCTCTGATATGTATTCCACAGTATGGACGCTCCTAAGGGGATTCACCTATTTGTCCATTGGGACTACCTCCTTGCTTGCATCTGGATTAAACCTTGGTCTATTGTAAGTAACTGTCAATATTCCTGTCTTTGTTGTTGTTGGTGTTGTTTTTAAAAGGTATTTTCTGTATTGCTACAGAGCATTAATAACACTGAAGACATCCAAACATGTTAATGTTTGTATCACATTATTAGAGGCATTGGTGTTTATTCCATATATGGAACAATGGAGATTATAGTAACAAGGTTTTTTGGTTGACAAATTGAATCTATTTATGGCTGTTAGGGATCTCAGTGCATATATTCTTGTATTGTCTTAGTATTCCTTGATTAATTAATGAATGCACCTGTATAGATGGCAATAGAGAAAGAGGGCTATTCCAGGACTAGTGATGATGGGTGGCAAGTGAGTAGACATGATGAGCAACTGGAGTCATGATTCTGAGGTCCAACACAAAAGCAAGCCCTGTTTTGTGGGGTCCTACATTCACATGTCCACATATCCCTTTATTATTAACCTCAGTGTGGCTCATGATCAATTTATAAACATGATAAAAGGTATATCATATATACCTTTTAGATATATTTAACTTTCAAATAAGTTAATTTTTATTAGATGAATAGTTCTCACTTGCATTTATCTACCACATTTTCTTTATTCAATCATCTGTTGGTGGAAACATAGGCTGGTTCCTCAAAATGGCAGCAGTGAGTAGTGCTGCAAAAGTTCTATTTAGGTCTATTACCATTCTTAATACATATTAAGAAATTGAAACATACTAAGCCTGTTACAACTGAGACTAAGGAAACCATATATATAGTGATCATTAACAGTTTATTCTTATTCTGGGTCACTTGTAAGATTGAAGTTTATTAAGAACATGAATCAATAGCCTTAAGTTAATAAAAGTCTAAAATACTATGGTAGTTAATAGTAAAGAATCTCAGTCACTGAGAGAACATCGTTCCCTCTCCTGCTGTGCTCTCTTCATCATGGAGGGAGAACAGAATGGGAATACTGTGAACGATAGTCCACATGAGGTCACTGTGTTTTCTATGGAGACCAATGGGAAGAGCACCCAAAATTTGTTTCTTTCTTGGGTAATTGATTAATGGTATTCACTGATTATTACAATTTTATTAGTTTGTATTTTACAAAACAATGAAAAATCTACTGATGGTTTCATAGCAGGTGGGAAAAGGCACAACTAAATGAACTAAAGTAAGGATATTAAAGAGAGATCAATAGGTATCTTTACTGTCAATTTTATGTATCAATTTTATGGCAATGAATACATAGCAACAAAATCTGCACAATCCATGTAGTGCCATGTGGTGTTTTCATATATGTGTATATTTTATACAATTTAAATCAGGTTAAAAATATCACCTCCATCCACTATCATGTTGTCCTTATTTACACATTTCCCATGTGCTCTGCCTGTACTCTTTTCTGCTCTGTAGTCCTCAGAACGACTCTCTCAAGGTATTGACCTGTCCTTCCATCAGCACAACCTCCTTGCTTGCATATGGATTGTACCTTGATCTTTTGGAGTAATAGTTAATATTCCTGTACTTTGAATCGATTTTTAAGAAAAATTCTGTATTATGTATTACGACAGTGCATTTATAACCTGGAATAAGTCCAGACATGCCCATGTTAGTATCACTTTAGCAGAGGCTTTCATGTTTATGAAAACATGATGAATGGCACGACAAGGTTTTGTGGTTGACGAATTGCATCTATAGATGGATGTCAGGGATCGTAGTGCATATTATTCTTGTATTTCACTAAATATTTGATTACCTCAGTAAATAATAAATACACTGGTATAGATTGCAATAGGGAAATAGGATCATTCCTGGGCCAATGATGACGGATCGGCAAGTGAATCAGACACAATGAGCACAGGGAGTCGCGATTCTGAGGTCCAGCGGAAATGAAATCTAAGCAGACCCTTTTTTGTGGGGTCCTATATTCACATGTCCACATATACAAGGTTCCTTTTTTGGATCTTTGTATTCACACGTTTAAAAAGATTTACTAGTAGCGATTTGGGGGCACTAATAACAAGAAGTATAAAATAATGAGATATAAAGATGTTAAGTAATTATCCATTACTAAAATATGCAGTAAGGGTATAAGGAGTAGATACTTCCTTTAGATTTTCCTTCTTCTTTTGCCCAGATGGTAGGCCTATAGGTGTGTACACCACAGCAAGCTTAGCATTAGACATTTCTTAATATAGGTTAAGAAATTGGTGTAGATTTGTAGTTTATTGAGCATGTTACAATTTAGACTAAGGAAACCCTTCATATTAATGGATAATAGTAGATCATTATGGTAGGTCAATTGTAAGTTTGAATTTTATTAAGAACATGAGTAAATGGTCATAAATTAATAAAAGCCTAAAATACTGTGTTAGTGTACAGATTCTCAGTGACTGGAGAGAATGACATTCCCTCTCCTGCTGTGCTCTCTTCATCATGGTGGGTCTGGACAGAATGGGAAGGCTGAGTGACAGTCCACATGATGTCATTCTGTTTTTGTGGTGACCAATGGGAGTAGCACCGAAATTTTGTATCTTCCTTAGGGAACTGTTTAATGATACTCATTGATTATTAAAATTTCATTATAATTTGTCTTTCAAAAATACAATGAAAAATTTCCTGTTGTTTTTTACAGCACTTGGGAAAGGCAAAGCTAAATGAAGGATCTTAAGAAGTGAACAATGGATATCTGTCATTATAATTGATCAATAGTACCAAAACATGTACAATCGATGTTGTGATGTGTGGCGTTTCCACATAAAATCTCAATCATGTTAAAAATGTCTACTCAAACAACTCTTATTTCACCATTTTCAAACATTCTGTATCCTAGTGAGCTTTTTAAGATAAATGGCTCCTATAGGTTTGTTATTCACTTCAGTCTGAATAACCAATCTCAACTCCATACTCCTATATAACATAATTTAACAGTCATCTACTTCCCGCTCCACACTCTTTCCACTCCTACCTTCCACAGCTTCCAGTCTGAGCATTCATGAGCACATTGCTTTCATAGTCCACTTAATTGAGATCAGTGCAGCTTATCTCTCTATATCTGGATTACTAATCTTGACATAAATCTCATTTTCCATAAATGTTCTTACAAATAACAGCATGCCATTCTCTTTTATGGCTGATTAGAACCTGAAAGAGTGTGTTAAAACCTAGAATATATAGAGAGAAGTAAAATGAAGAATGCAAAAGCAAAATCAATTAAATAATCACATATGAAAAGGAATGTATTCATGGCTCATTGCCGTTTGACTGAGGATGTTACTGAGATTGTCTGTTATCCTCCATGTTTCAATTCTGGGACTATGGCAAATTGAATAAGTTTCAACAAGAGATGAGATATTATAGTAATGAGTTAATGATTATGGAAATCACTCAGAAAATCAGTGCTAAGTTTAGGAGTGAAAGCAGAGAATGTCTTATTATCATTGTCTTCTTATTTATCCTTTAATCTTCTATCTGCTTCACCCAATGGACTACTGGAGCTAGTGTGGATTTATCCTTGGCCAGGTCTCTGAGGAGCATCTCTCTAAGCAGCGTAGCATCCCATATGAGTGAGAATCATACATCTTGTCCTGTTTTGGGAGGTTCTGCTTTTAAAAAGTGTGAAAAATAATCAGATAAGTCCCAGTGATACCAGTGCAAGTGTGAGGTTCAGATGCATCTTGTCTTTGAGTAATGCGTGTATAAAATGTGAGAATTTCAGTAAAATAAAATATATAACAGGGTGGAGAAATGACCCAAACAATGTATGCACATGTAAATAAACAAACAATCAAAATTAATCTACTAATCTGAGCATCATTCTTGGTACAGATATCAGCATCATGGTGGGTACAGGTATCAGGGGACCCAGTTCGAAAGCCTCAATCACAGTGGTTTAGAAATGTTATTGGTGAATGGATGGATGAGTCGGGAAAGACCGTAGATAAGCATGAAGGGGGTGGGCCGTTCATGGACCAATGATGACAGCTGCCGGCGTATGAGTCTGGGATGATGAATATTTCGTGTCTGGAACTCTGAGGTCCAGCACAATGACAGGTGGAAAAGCAAGGATTGCTGGAGAGAATGTGTCATTTTTATCCTCTTCTCTGCTCTGTACTCCTCAGAATGGACTCTGCCAAGGGGATTGACCTATTCTCCTGTTGTCACTGTCTCCCTCTTTGCATCTAGCTTATACCTTGGTCCACTGTAAGTACTAGTCAACATCATTGCCTTTGTTGTTCTTTCTGTTTTTAAAAAGTCTTTTTCTGTCATAGTGCCGAGCCTTAATGCCACCGATGAAGTACACACTCGCCAATGTTCGTGTACCTTTCATTGGTAGAGGCATTAGAGTAATTTTTCCGTATGTGAAACAGTGGGGATTGTCCTGACACGCTTTGTGCTTGACACATGGAGTGTATTAGCTGGAGGTTGGGGATCTTAATGCATTTTCTTCTTGATTTGTGATTTGCCTGTATTCCTCAATAATTAAGCAATGCACCGATATAGACGGCAATAGAGAAGGAGGGCCATTCCAGGACCAATGATGACTGGGGGCATGTGATCTAAAGATGAGCACGAGGCTTTGGGATTCTGAGGTCCAATAAAATGGCATCGAAGCAGGCCCTTTGTGGTGGGGTCCTTTGTTCAGGTTTGCAGAACAATTATAGAAAAGTAGACATGAAGAAGTCAAATAATTATTCAGTACTAAAGAGCATAGTAAGCGCAAAATGAAGTGAAGGATCTTTAAAGAAATCAATAGATGTCTAGTCGTTCGTTGATACATAGTAACGAAGCGTGTCCAGTCCATGTAGTGTCATGTGGTGTTTTCATACACATACATATTTTAGAGAATTTAAATCAGGTTCAACATGTCGCCTCAGTCCAATTCATCTGTGCTCACACATTGTGCATGTGCTCCTCTGTGTACTGTGTCCTCCTCTGTGCCCCTCAGAATGACTCTCCGGAGGGGATTGACCTGTACTTCCCTCATCACTACCTCCTTCTTCCATGTGGATTGAACCTTAGTCTACTCTAAGTAACAGTCAACCTTCTGTCTCTTCTGTGGTTCTTTGAAGGGATCTTCTGTATTACCAAAGGGCATTTCTGATAGCGAGCAAGTTGAATCGTGCCAAACTTAGTATCACTTCAATGGAGGCATCTTCTTGTTTGTTCCATGTGTGAAAACATGGGGTTTGTAATGACAAGGTTTTGTCGTTGACTAACTGAACCTGTAAAAAACTGTCAGGAATCTCAGTGCATATTTTTCCTGTATTTCTCTGTGTATTTGCTTTGCTCACTTAATTAATCAATGCACTGGGGTAGCTGGAATAAGAAAGAGGGCCATTCCTGGACCAGTGATGACAGGGCGGCAAGTGATTCAGGCAGAATGAGCACGAGGAGTCGAGATTCTGAGGTCCCACGCAAATGGAATCTAAACAAGCCCTGTTTTGGTGGCTTCCTATATTCACACGTCCTGATGTTACAAGGATCTTGGTTTGATCTTCATGAAGATCCATGTATTTAGAAACATTTACTAGTAAGGAATCGTGGGCAGGATTAGCCAACAATTAACAGTCAGTACACATGAATGAATTAAGTAATCATCTATTAATAAAATATATGTAAGAGTGTAGGTACCAGGTACCACTTTTTGATTTTCATTCTTCTTCTTGCGAAAGGCTGGGCCTATAGATCGACATCATCCCAGAGGCTCAGCATTAGATTTTTCTCGTGTAGGCTAAGATTTGAGTAGATTTGTTGTTTCTTGAGCACGTCACAGTGTAGACTGTGGAAACCCAAGGTGTTGATGGAAACTAGTCGATTATTGCTGATGATAGTCGATTAGTGCTCTACTTAGCTTGTAAGTTTGAAGGTTCTCGAGAACGAGAACAAACACTCATGAGTTAGTGAAAGCGTAAGATAGTACGCCAATGAACAGTTGAGAAAATCCGTCTCTGGAGAGAATGTCATTCCCTACCCTGCTGCACTCTCTTCATCATGGAGGGTCTGATTGGAATGAGAACGATGTAAATGACAGGCCACATGGTGTCATGGTGTTTGTTTGGAGACCAATGGGAGTAGCCCGCAAGTTTCCATGCCCTTGGGTAGTTGAGCAACGATAGTTACCGAATTTAATGGCTTTGTTATGTATTTCTATATTTTAAATACTAGAAAAATGTACTGCTTTTAACAACAGGCAAGGGAAAGGCAAACTTAAATGTAGCATGAAGAGGAGGTTGGTAGATGTCATTATTGTTTTTGGAGATCCATCATAACAAAGCATGTACAATCGATGTAGTGCCATGTGGGGTTTTAATGTCTGTATACATTTCATCCGAATTCCATAAGGTTAAAAAATGTCTCCTCACCAAGTATCATCTTGTCATTGCTCAAAGGTTCTGCATCCTTTCTTAGCAGTGGGAGATAAATGGTTCAAGATCAACATCTATAGTCACTGCGCTTCGCAAACCCAACCGCAGCTGCATCCTTCTATGTAACATCGCGTAGAGGCACCGATCAGGCTCACTGCATTCCTCCCTTGCCTCCCTTCCCCAGCCTCCATTCTCAACTTCCATGAACGCCTTGCTTTCCTATTGCACATCAGAGTGATCAGTGGTGATTTTCTTTGTATTCCTGACTCCTTTATTGAGAAAAGAAATCAGAATCTCGTTACTCCCCCCCTCCCCCCATTTTGTTATAAGTGACGACATGTCATTCTCTTTTATGGCTGAACAGAAGCTGACAGTGTTCGTAGCTAGAATATATACAGTAGTAAAATAATGATTTTAAGAGCAAAAACAAAACCAAAATCTGAACCAGAAATGATTCAATTACCTGATTGTCGTTCGCCCGTGATGTTTTGGAGATTGTCTGTTATACACAATCTTTATTTTCTGGGGATGTGGGAATTTGAATTAGTTTCCATATGAGATATTATAGAAATGAGTTAGTGATTGTGGAAATGACGCAGAAAATCAGTGATGAGTTCAGGAGTCAAAACAGAGAATGTCTTAGTTATCATTGTCTTCCATTTTTTCCTTTACTCTTCTCTGTGCTGCTCCCAATGGACCATTTGAGCTGGTGTAGGAATTCTCCGTGGCCAGGCACTCTGCGGAGCATCTCTCTGAGCAGCCTAGTGTCCCATGTGAGTGAGAGTCGTACATCTTGTCCTGTTTTGGGAGGTTCTGCTTTTAAAAAGTGTGAAAAATCATCAGATAAGTCCCAATGATAGCAGTGCAGATGTGGGGTTCGGATGCATCTTGTCCTTGAGTAACGCATGTATCAAATGTGAGAGTTTTATTACTATCAAAGTTATGTAGTGATCTGAGCATCATGGTGGGTACAGGTATCAGGGGACCCAGTTCGAAAGCCTCAATCACAGTGGTTTAGAAATGTTATTGGTGAATGGATGGATGAGTCGGGAAAGACCGTAGATAAGCATGAAGGGGGTGGGCCGTTCACGGACCAATGATGACAGCTGCCGGCGTATGAGTCTGGGATGATGAATATTTCGTGTCTGGAACTCTGAGGTCCAGCACAATGACAGGTGGAAAAGCAAGGATTGCTGGAGAGAATGTGTCATTTTTATCCTCTTCTCTGCTCTGTACTCCTCAGAATGGACTCTGCCAAGGGGATTGACCTATTCTCCTGTTGTCACTGTCTCCCTCTTTGCATCTAGCTTATACCTTGGTCCACTGTAAGTACTAGTCAACATCATTGCCTTTGTTGTTCTTTCCGTTTTTAAAAAGTCTTTTTCTGTCATAGTGCCGAGCCTTAATGCCACCGATGAAGTACACACTCGCCAATGTTCGTGTACCTTTCATTGGTAGAGGCATTAGAGTAATTTTCCCGTATGTGAAACAGTGGGGATTGTCCTGACACGCTTTGTGCTTGACACATTGAGTGTATTAGCTGGAGGTTGGGGATCTTAATGCATTTTCTTCTTGATTTGTGATTTGCCTGTATTCCTCAATAATTAAGCAATGCACCGATATAGACGGCAATAGAGAAGGAGGGCCATTCCAGGACCAATGATGACTGGGGGCATGTGATCTAAAGATGAGCACGAGGCTTTGGGATTCTGAGGTCCAATAAAATGGCATCGAAGCAGGCCCTTTGTGGTGGGGTCCTTTGTTCAGGTTTGCAGAACAATTATAGAAAAGTAGACATGAAGAAGTCAAATAATTATTCAGTACTAAAGAGCATAGTAAGCGCAAAATGAAGTGAAGGATCTTTAAAGAAATCAATAGATGTCTAGTCGTTCGTTGATACATAGTAACGAAGCGTGTCCAGTCCATGTAGTGTCATGTGGTGTTTTCATACACATACATATTTTAGAGAATTTAAATCAGGTTCAACATGTCGCCTCAGTCCAATTCATCTGTGCTCACACATTGTGCATGTGCTCCTCTGTGTACTGTGTCCTCCTCTGTGCCCCTCAGAATGACTCTCCGGAGGGGATTGACCTGTACTTCCCTCATCACTACCTCCTTCTTCCATGTGGATTGAACCTTAGTCTACTCTAAGTAACAGTCAACCTTCTGTCTCTTCTGTGGTTCTTTGAAGGGATCTTCTGTATTACCAAAGGGCATTTCTGATAGCGAGCAAGTTGAATCGTGCCAAACTTAGTATCACTTCAATGGAGGCATCTTCTTGTTTGTTCCATGTGTGAAAACATGGGGTTTGTAATGACAAGGTTTTGTCGTTGACTAACTGAACCTGACAGTAAAAAACTGTCAGGAATCTCAGTGCATATTTTTCCTGTATTTCTCTGTGTATTTGCTTTGCTCACTTAATTAATCAATGCACTGGGGTAGCTGGAATAAGAAAG
Organism: Castor canadensis; assembly: GCF_047511655.1. NCBI lineage: Eukaryota > Metazoa > Chordata > Mammalia > Rodentia > Castoridae > Castor > Castor canadensis. The sequence goes on along the minus strand of NC_133388.1, from coordinate 9,328,757 downwards.
AGGGCCATTCCTGGACCAGTGATGACAGGGCGGCAAGTGATTCAGGCAGAATGAGCACGAGGAGTCGAGATTCTGAGGTCCCACGCAAATGGAATCTAAACAAGCCCTGTTTTGGTGGCTTCCTATATTCACACGTCCTGATGTTACAAGGATCTTGGTTTGATCTTCATGAAGATCCATGTATTTAGAAACATTTACTAGTAAGGAATCGTGGGCAGGATTAGCCAACAATTAACAGTCAGTACACATGAATGAATTAAGTAATCATCTATTAATAAAATATATGTAAGAGTGTAGGTACCAGGTACCACTTTTTGATTTTCATTCTTCTTCTTGCGAAAGGCTGGGCCTATAGATCGACATCATCCCAGCGGCTCAGCATTAGATTTTTCTCGTGTAGGCTAAGATTTGAGTAGATTTGTTGTTTCTTGAGCACGTCACAGTGTAGACTGTGGAAACCCAAGGTGTTGATGGAAACTAGTCGATTATTGCTGATGATAGTCGATTAGTGCTCTACTTAGCTTGTAAGTTTGAAGGTTCTCGAGAACGAGAACAAACACTCATGAGTTAGTGAAAGCGTAAGATAGTACGCCAATGAACAGTTGAGAAAATCCGTCTCTGGAGAGAATGTCATTCCCTACCCTGCTGCGCTCTCTTCATCATGGAGGGTCTGATTGGAATGAGAACGATGTAAATGACAGGCCACATGGTGTCATGGTGTTTGTTTGGAGACCAATGGGAGTAGCCCGCAAGTTTCCATGCCCTTGGGTAGTTGAGTAACGATAGTTACCGAATTTAATGGCTTTGTTATTTATTTCTATATTTTAAATACTAGAAAAATGTACTGCTTTTAACAACAGGCAAGGGAAAGGCAAACTTAAATGTAGCATGAAGAGGAGGTTGGTAGATGTCATTATTGTTTTTGGAGATCCATCATAACAAAGCATGTACAATCGATGTAGTGTCATGTGGGGTTTTAATGTATGTATACATTTCATCCGAATTCCATAAGGTTAAAAAATGTCTCCTCACCAAGTATCATCTTGTCATTGCTCAAAGGTTCTGCATCCTTTCTTAGCAGTGGGAGATAAATGGTTCAAGATCAACATCTATAGTCACTGCGCTTCGCAAACCCAACCGCAGCTTCATCCTTCTATGTAACATCGCTTAGAGGCACCGATCAGGCTCACTGCATTCCTCCCTTGCCTCCCTTCCCCAGCCTCCATTCTCAACTTCCATGAACGCCTTGCTTTCCTATTGCACATCAGAGTGATCAGTGGTGATTTTCTTTGTATTCCTGACTCTTTTATTGAGAAAAGAAATCAGAATCTCGTTACTCCCCCCCCCCCCATTTTGTTATAAGTGACGACATGTCATTCTCTTTTATGGCTGAACAGAAGCTGACAGTGTTCGTAGCTAGAATATATACAGTAGTAAAATAATGATTTTAAGAGCAAAAACAAAACCAAAATCTGAACCAGAAATGATTCAATTACCTGATTGTCGTTCGCCCGTGATGTTTTGGAGATTGTCTGTTATACACAATCTTTATTTTCTGGGGATGTGGGAATTTGAATTAGTTTCCATATGAGATATTATAGAAATGAGTTAGTGATTGTGGAAATGACGCAGAAAATCAGTGATGAGTTCAGGAGTCAAAACAGAGAATGTCTTAGTTATCATTGTCTTCCATTTTTTCCTTTACTCTTCTCTGTGCTGCTCCCAATGGACCATTTGAGCTGGTGTAGGAATTCTCCGTGGCCAGGCACTCTGCGGAGCATCTCTCTGAGCAGCCTAGTGTCCCATGTGAGTGAGAGTCGTACATCTTGTCCTGTTTTGGGAGGTTCTGCTTTTAAAAAGTGTGAAAAATCATCAGATAAGTCCCAATGATAGCAGTGCAGATGTGGGCTTCGGATGCATCTTGTCCTTGAGTAACGCATGTATAAAATGTGGGAGTTTTATTACTATCAAAGTTATGTAGTGATCTGAGCATCATGGTGGGTACAGGTATCAGGGGACCCAGTTCGAAAGCCTCAATCACAGTGGTTTAGAAATGTTATTGGTGAATGGATGGATGAGTCGGGAAAGACCGTAGATAAGCATGAAGGGGGTGGGCCGTTCACGGACCAATGATGACAGCTGCCGGCGTATGAGTCTGGGATGATGAATATTTCGTGTCTGGAACTCTGAGGTCCAGCACAATGACAGGTGGAAAAGCAAGGATTGCTGGAGAGAATGTGTCATTTTTATCCTCTTCTCTGCTCTGTACTCCTCAGAATGGACTCTGCCAAGGGGATTGACCTATTCTCCTGTTGTCACTGTCTCCCTCTTTGCATCTAGCTTATACCTTGGTCCACTGTAAGTACTAGTCAACATCATTGCCTTTGTTGTTCTTTCCGTTTTTAAAAAGTCTTTTTCTGTCATAGTGCCGAGCCTTAATGCCACCGATGAAGTACACACTCGCCAATGTTCGTGTACCTTTCATTGGTAGAGGCATTAGAGTAATTTTCCCGTATGTGAAACAGTGGGGATTGTCCTGACACGCTTTGTGCTTGACACATTGAGTGTATTAGCTGGAGGTTGGGGATCTTAATGCATTTTCTTCTTGATTTGTGATTTGCCTGTATTCCTCAATAATTAAGCAATGCACCGATATAGACGGCAATAGAGAAGGAGGGCCATTCCAGGACCAATGATGACTGGGGGCATGTGATCTAAAGATGAGCACGAGGCTTTGGGATTCTGAGGTCCAATAAAATGGCATCGAAGCAGGCCCTTTGTGGTGGGGTCCTTTGTTCAGGTTTGCAGAACAATTATAGAAAAGTAGACATGAAGAAGTCAAATAATTATTCAGTACTAAAGAGCATAGTAAGCGCAAAATGAAGTGAAGGATCTTTAAAGAAATCAATAGATGTCTAGTCGTTCGTTGATACATAGTAACGAAGCGTGTCCAGTCCATGTAGTGTCATGTGGTGTTTTCATACACATACATATTTTAGAGAATTTAAATCAGGTTCAACATGTCGCCTCAGTCCAATTCATCTGTGCTCACACATTGTGCATGTGCTCCTCTGTGTACTGTGTCCTCCTCTGTGCCCCTCAGAATGACTCTCCGGAGGGGATTGACCTGTACTTCCCTCATCACTACCTCCTTCTTCCATGTGGATTGAACCTTAGTCTACTCTAAGTAACAGTCAACCTTCTGTCTCTTCTGTGGTTCTTTGAAGGGATCTTCTGTATTACCAAAGGGCATTTCTGATAGCGAGCAAGTTGAATCGTGCCAAACTTAGTATCACTTCAATGGAGGCATCTTCTTGTTTGTTCCATGTGTGAAAACATGGGGTTTGTAATGACAAGGTTTTGTCGTTGACTAACTGAACCTGACAGTAAAAAACTGTCAGGAATCTCAGTGCATATTTTTCCTGTATTTCTCTGTGTATTTGCTTTGCTCACTTAATTAATCAATGCACTGGGGTAGCTGGAATAAGAAAGAGGGCCATTCCTGGACCAGTGATGACAGGGCGGCAAGTGATTCAGGCAGAATGAGCACGAGGAGTCGAGATTCTGAGGTCCCACGCAAATGGAATCTAAACAAGCCCTGTTTTGGTGGCTTCCTATATTCACACGTCCTGATGTTACAAGGATCTTGGTTTGATCTTCATGAAGATCCATGTATTTAGAAACATTTACTAGTAAGGAATCGTGGGCAGGATTAGCCAACAATTAACAGTCAGTACACATGAATGAATTAAGTAATCATCTATTAATAAAATATATGTAAGAGTGTAGGTACCAGGTACCACTTTTTGATTTTCATTCTTCTTCTTGCGAAAGGCTGGGCCTATAGATCGACATCATCCCAGCGGCTCAGCATTAGATTTTTCTCGTGTAGGCTAAGATTTGAGTAGATTTGTTGTTTCTTGAGCACGTCACAGTGTAGACTGTGGAAACCCAAGGTGTTGATGGAAACTAGTCGATTATTGCTGATGATAGTCGATTAGTGCTCTACTTAGCTTGTAAGTTTGAAGGTTCTCGAGAACGAGAACAAACACTCATGAGTTAGTGAAAGCGTAAGATAGTACGCCAATGAACAGTTGAGAAAATCCGTCTCTGGAGAGAATGTCATTCCCTACCCTGCTGCGCTCTCTTCATCATGGAGGGTCTGATTGGAATGAGAACGATGTAAATGACAGGCCACATGGTGTCATGGTGTTTGTTTGGAGACCAATGGGAGTAGCCCGCAAGTTTCCATGCCCTTGGGTAGTTGAGTAACGATAGTTACCGAATTTAATGGCTTTGTTATTTATTTCTATATTTTAAATACTAGAAAAATGTACTGCTTTTAACAACAGGCAAGGGAAAGGCAAACTTAAATGTAGCATGAAGAGGAGGTTGGTAGATGTCATTATTGTTTTTGGAGATCCATCATAACAAAGCATGTACAATCGATGTAGTGTCATGTGGGGTTTTAATGTATGTATACATTTCATCCGAATTCCATAAGGTTAAAAAATGTCTCCTCACCAAGTATCATCTTGTCATTGCTCAAAGGTTCTGCATCCTTTCTTAGCAGTGGGAGATAAATGGTTCAAGATTAACATCTATAGTCACTGCGCTTCGCAAACCCAACCGCAGCTTCATCCTTCTATGTAACATCGCTTAGAGGCACCGATCAGGCTCACTGCATTCCTCCCTTGCCTCCCTTCCCCAGCCTCCATTCTCAACTTCCATGAACGCCTTGCTTTCCTATTGCACATCAGAGTGATCAGTGGTGATTTTCTTTGTATTCCTGACTCTTTTATTGAGAAAAGAAATCAGAATCTCGTTACTCCCCCCCCCCCATTTTGTTATAAGTGACGACATGTCATTCTCTTTTATGGCTGAACAGAAGCTGACAGTGTTCGTAGCTAGAATATATACAGTAGTAAAATAATGATTTTAAGAGCAAAAACAAAACCAAAATCTGAACCAGAAATGATTCAATTACCTGATTGTCGTTCGCCCGTGATGTTTTGGAGATTGTCTGTTATACACAATCTTTATTTTCTGGGGATGTGGGAATTTGAATTAGTTTCCATATGAGATATTATAGAAATGAGTTAGTGATTGTGGAAATGACGCAGAAAATCAGTGATGAGTTCAGGAGTCAAAACAGAAAATGTCTTAGTTATCATTGTCTTCCATTTTTTCCTTTACTCTTCTCTGTGCTGCTCCCAATGGACCATTTGAGCTGGTGTAGGAATTCTCCGTGGCCAGGCACTCTGCGGAGCATCTCTCTGAGCAGCCTAGTGTCCCATGTGAGTGAGAGTCGTACATCTTGTCCTGTTTTGGGAGGTTCTGCTTTTAAAAAGTGTGAAAAATCATCAGATAAGTCCCAATGATAGCAGTGCAGATGTGGGGTTCGGATGCATCTTGTCCTTGAGTAACGCATGTATCAAATGTGAGAGTTTTATTACTATCAAAGTTATGTAGTGATCTGAGCATCATGGTGGGTACAGGTATCAGGGGACCCAGTTCGAAAGCCTCAATCACAGTGGTTTAGAAATGTTATTGGTGAATGGATGGATGAGTCGGGAAAGACCGTAGATAAGCATGAAGGGGGTGGGCCGTTCACGGACCAATGATGACAGCTGCCGGCGTATGAGTCTGGGATGATGAATATTTCGTGTCTGGAACTCTGAGGTCCAGCACAATGACAGGTGGAAAAGCAAGGATTGCTGGAGAGAATGTGTCATTTTTATCCTCTTCTCTGCTCTGTACTCCTCAGAATGGACTCTGCCAAGGGGATTGACCTATTCTCCTGTTGTCACTGTCTCCCTCTTTGCATCTAGCTTATACCTTGGTCCACTGTAAGTACTAGTCAACATCATTGCCTTTGTTGTTCTTTCCGTTTTTAAAAAGTCTTTTTCTGTCATAGTGCCGAGCCTTAATGCCACCGATGAAGTACACACTCGCCAATGTTCGTGTACCTTTCATTGGTAGAGGCATTAGAGTAATTTTCCCGTATGTGAAACAGTGGGGATTGTCCTGACACGCTTTGTGCTTGACACATTGAGTGTATTAGCTGGAGGTTGGGGATCTTAATGCATTTTCTTCTTGATTTGTGATTTGCCTGTATTCCTCAATAATTAAGCAATGCACCGATATAGACGGCAATAGAGAAGGAGGGCCATTCCAGGACCAATGATGACTGGGGGCATGTGATCTAAAGATGAGCACGAGGCTTTGGGATTCTGAGGTCCAATAAAATGGCATCGAAGCAGGCCCTTTGTGGTGGGGTCCTTTGTTCAGGTTTGCAGAACAATTATAGAAAAGTAGACATGAAGAAGTCAAATAATTATTCAGTACTAAAGAGCATAGTAAGCGCAAAATGAAGTGAAGGATCTTTAAAGAAATCAATAGATGTCTAGTCGTTCGTTGATACATAGTAACGAAGCGTGTCCAGTCCATGTAGTGTCATGTGGTGTTTTCATACACATACATATTTTAGAGAATTTAAATCAGGTTCAACATGTCGCCTCAGTCCAATTCATCTGTGCTCACACATTGTGCATGTGCTCCTCTGTGTACTGTGTCCTCCTCTGTGCCCCTCAGAATGACTCTCCGGAGGGGATTGACCTGTACTTCCCTCATCACTACCTCCTTCTTCCATGTGGATTGAACCTTAGTCTACTCTAAGTAACAGTCAACCTTCTGTCTCTTCTGTGGTTCTTTGAAGGGATCTTCTGTATTACCAAAGGGCATTTCTGATAGCGAGCAAGTTGAATCGTGCCAAACTTAGTATCACTTCAATGGAGGCATCTTCTTGTTTGTTCCATGTGTGAAAACATGGGGTTTGTAATGACAAGGTTTTGTCGTTGACTAACTGAACCTGACAGTAAAAAACTGTCAGGAATCTCAGTGCATATTTTTCCTGTATTTCTCTGTGTATTTGCTTTGCTCACTTAATTAATCAATGCACTGGGGTAGCTGGAATAAGAAAGAGGGCCATTCCTGGACCAGTGATGACAGGGCGGCAAGTGATTCAGGCAGAATGAGCACGAGGAGTCGAGATTCTGAGGTCCCACGCAAATGGAATCTAAACAAGCCCTGTTTTGGTGGCTTCCTATATTCACACGTCCTGATGTTACAAGGATCTTGGTTTGATCTTCATGAAGATCCATGTATTTAGAAACATTTACTAGTAAGGAATCGTGGGCAGGATTAGCCAACAATTAACAGTCAGTACACATGAATGAATTAAGTAATCATCTATTAATAAAATATATGTAAGAGTGTAGGTACCAGGTACCACTTTTTGATTTTCATTCTTCTTCTTGCGAAAGGCTGGGCCTATAGATCGACATCATCCCAGCGGCTCAGCATTAGATTTTTCTCGTGTAGGCTAAGATTTGAGTAGATTTGTTGTTTCTTGAGCACGTCACAGTGTAGACTGTGGAAACCCAAGGTGTTGATGGAAACTAGTCGATTATTGCTGATGATAGTCGATTAGTGCTCTACTTAGCTTGTAAGTTTGAAGGTTCTCGAGAACGAGAACAAACACTCATGAGTTAGTGAAAGCGTAAGATAGTACGCCAATGAACAGTTGAGAAAATCCGTCTCTGGAGAGAATGTCATTCCCTACCCTGCTGCGCTCTCTTCATCATGGAGGGTCTGATTGGAATGAGAACGATGTAAATGACAGGCCACATGGTGTCATGGTGTTTGTTTGGAGACCAATGGGAGTAGCCCGCAAGTTTCCATGCCCTTGGGTAGTTGAGTAACGATAGTTACCGAATTTAATGGCTTTGTTATTTATTTCTATATTTTAAATACTAGAAAAATGTACTGCTTTTAACAACAGGCAAGGGAAAGGCAAACTTAAATGTAGCATGAAGAGGAGGTTGGTAGATGTCATTATTGTTTTTGGAGATCCATCATAACAAAGCATGTACAATCGATGTAGTGTCATGTGGGGTTTTAATGTATGTATACATTTCATCCGAATTCCATAAGGTTAAAAAATGTCTCCTCACCAAGTATCATCTTGTCATTGCTCAAAGGTTCTGCATCCTTTCTTAGCAGTGGGAGATAAATGGTTCAAGATCAACATCTATAGTCACTGCGCTTCGCAAACCCAACCGCAGCTTCATCCTTCTATGTAACATCGCTTAGAGGCACCGATCAGGCTCACTGCATTCCTCCCTTGCCTCCCTTCCCCAGCCTCCATTCTCAACTTCCATGAACGCCTTGCTTTCCTATTGCACATCAGAGTGATCAGTGGTGATTTTCTTTGTATTCCTGACTCTTTTATTGAGAAAAGAAATCAGAATCTCGTTACTCCCCCCCCCCATTTTGTTATAAGTGACGACATGTCATTCTCTTTTATGGCTGAACAGAAGCTGACAGTGTTCGTAGCTAGAATATATACAGTAGTAAAATAATGATTTTAAGAGCAAAAACAAAACCAAAATCTGAACCAGAAATGATTCAATTACCTGATTGTCGTTCGCCCGTGATGTTTTGGAGATTGTCTGTTATACACAATCTTTATTTTCTGGGGATGTGGGAATTTGAATTAGTTTCCATATGAGATATTATAGAAATGAGTTAGTGATTGTGGAAATGACGCAGAAAATCAGTGATGAGTTCAGGAGTCAAAACAGAGAATGTCTTAGTTATCATTGTCTTCCATTTTTTCCTTTACTCTTCTCTGTGCTGCTCCCAATGGACCATTTGAGCTGGTGTAGGAATTCTCCGTGGCCAGGCACTCTGCGGAGCATCTCTCTGAGCAGCCTAGTGTCCCATGTGAGTGAGAGTCGTACATCTTGTCCTGTTTTGGGAGGTTCTGCTTTTAAAAAGTGTGAAAAATCATCAGATAAGTCCCAATGATAGCAGTGCAGATGTGGGCTTCGGATGCATCTTGTCCTTGAGTAACGCATGTATAAAATGTGGGAGTTTTATTACTATCAAAGTTATGTAGTGATCTGAGCATCATGGTGGGTACAGGTATCAGGGGACCCAGTTCGAAAGCCTCAATCACAGTGGTTTAGAAATGTTATTGGTGAATGGATGGATGAGTCGGGAAAGACCGTAGATAAGCATGAAGGGGGTGGGCCGTTCACGGACCAATGATGACAGCTGCCGGCGTATGGGTCTGGGATGATGAATATTTCGTGTCTGGAACTCTGAGGTCCAGCACAATGACAGGTGGAAAAGCAAGGATTGCTGGAGAGAATGTGTCATTTTTATCCTCTTCTCTGCTCTGTACTCCTCAGAATGGACTCTGCCAAGGGGATTGACCTATTCTCCTGTTGTCACTGTCTCCCTCTTTGCATCTAGCTTATACCTTGGTCCACTGTAAGTACTAGTCAACATCATTGCCTTTGTTGTTCTTTCCGTTTTTAAAAAGTCTTTTTCTGTCATAGTGCCGAGCCTTAATGCCACCGATGAAGTACACACTCGCCAATGTTCGTGTACCTTTCATTGGTAGAGGCATTAGAGTAATTTTTCCGTATGTGAAACAGTGGGGATTGTCCTGACACGCTTTGTGCTTGACACATTGAGTGTATTAGCTGGAGGTTGGGGATCTTAATGCATTTTCTTCTTGATTTGTGATTTGCCTGTATTCCTCAATAATTAAGCAATGCACCGATATAGACGGCAATAGAGAAGGAGGGCCATTCCAGGACCAATGATGACTGGGGGCATGTGATCTAAAGATGAGCACGAGGCTTTGGGATTCTGAGGTCCAATAAAATGGCATCGAAGCAGGCCCTTTGTGGTGGGGTCCTTTGTTCAGGTTTGCAGAACAATTATAGAAAAGTAGACATGAAGAAGTCAAATAATTATTCAGTACTAAAGAGCATAGTAAGCGCAAAATGAAGTGAAGGATCTTTAAAGAAATCAATAGATGTCTAGTCGTTCGTTGATACATAGTAACGAAGCGTGTCCAGTCCATGTAGTGTCATGTGGTGTTTTCATACACATACATATTTTAGAGAATTTAAATCAGGTTCAACATGTCGCCTCAGTCCAATTCATCTGTGCTCACACATTGTGCATGTGCTCCTCTGTGTACTGTGTCCTCCTCTGTGCCCCTCAGAATGACTCTCCGGAGGGGATTGACCTGTACTTCCCTCATCACTACCTCCTTCTTCCATGTGGATTGAACCTTAGTCTACTCTAAGTAACAGTCAACCTTCTGTCTCTTCTGTGGTTCTTTGAAGGGATCTTCTGTATTACCAAAGGGCATTTCTGATAGCGAGCAAGTTGAATCGTGCCAAACTTAGTATCACTTCAATGGAGGCATCTTCTTGTTTGTTCCATGTGTGAAAACATGGGGTTTGTAATGACAAGGTTTTGTCGTTGACTAACTGAACCTGTAAAAAACTGTCAGGAATCTCAGTGCATATTTTTCCTGTATTTCTCTGTGTATTTGCTTTGCTCACTTAATTAATCAATGCACTGGGGTAGCTGGAATAAGAAAGAGGGCCATTCCTGGACCAGTGATGACAGGGCGGCAAGTGATTCAGGCAGAATGAGCACGAGGAGTCGAGATTCTGAGGTCCCACGCAAATGGAATCTAAACAAGCCCTGTTTTGGTGGCTTCCTATATTCACACGTCCTGATGTTACAAGGATCTTGGTTTGATCTTCATGAAGATCCATGTATTTAGAAACATTTACTAGTAAGGAATCGTGGGCAGGATTAGCCAACAATTAACAGTCAGTACACATGAATGAATTAAGTAATCATCTATTAATAAAATATATGTAAGAGTGTAGGTACCAGGTACCACTTTTTGATTTTCATTCTTCTTCTTGCGAAAGGCTGGGCCTATAGATCGACATCATCCCAGAGGCTCAGCATTAGATTTTTCTCGTGTAGGCTAAGATTTGAGTAGATTTGTTGTTTCTTGAGCACGTCACAGTGTAGACTGTGGAAACCCAAGGTGTTGATGGAAACTAGTCGATTATTGCTGATGATAGTCGATTAGTGCTCTACTTAGCTTGTAAGTTTGAAGGTTCTCGAGAACGAGAACAAACACTCATGAGTTAGTGAAAGCGTAAGATAGTACGCCAATGAACAGTTGAGAAAATCCGTCTCTGGAGAGAATGTCATTCCCTACCCTGCTGCGCTCTCTTCATCATGGAGGGTCTGATTGGAATGAGAACGATGTAAATGACAGGCCACATGGTGTCATGGTGTTTGTTTGGAGACCAATGGGAGTAGCCCGCAAGTTTCCATGCCCTTGGGTAGTTGAGTAACGATAGTTACCGAATTTAATGGCTTTGTTATTTATTTCTATATTTTAAATACTAGAAAAATGTACTGCTTTTAACAACAGGCAAGGGAAAGGCAAACTTAAATGTAGCATGAAGAGGAGGTTGGTAGATGTCATTATTGTTTTTGGAGATCCATCATAACAAAGCATGTACAATCGATGTAGTGTCATGTGGGGTTTTAATGTATGTATACATTTCATCCGAATTCCATAAGGTTAAAAAATGTCTCCTCACCAAGTATCATCTTGTCATTGCTCAAAGGTTCTGCATCCTTTCTTAGCAGTGGGAGATAAATGGTTCAAGATCAACATCTATAGTCACTGCGCTTCGCAAACCCAACCGCAGCTTCATCCTTCTATGTAACATCGCTTAGAGGCACCGATCAGGCTCACTGCATTCCTCCCTTGCCTCCCTTCCCCAGCCTCCATTCTCAACTTCCATGAACGCCTTGCTTTCCTATTGCACATCAGAGTGATCAGTGGTGATTTTCTTTGTATTCCTGACTCCTTTATTGAGAAAAGAAATCAGAATCTCGTTACTCCCCCCCCCCCCCCATTTTGTTATAAGTGACGACATGTCATTCTCTTTTATGGCTGAACAGAAGCTGACAGTGTTCGTAGCTAGAATATATACAGTAGTAAAATAATGATTTTAAGAGCAAAAACAAAACCAAAATCTGAACCAGAAATGATTCAATTACCTGATTGTCGTTCGCCCGTGATGTTTTGGAGATTGTCTGTTATACACAATCTTTATTTTCTGGGGATGTGGGAATTTGAATTAGTTTCCATATGAGATATTATAGAAATGAGTTAGTGATTGTGGAAATGACGCAGAAAATCAGTGATGAGTTCAGGAGTCAAAACAGAGAATGTCTTAGTTATCATTGTCTTCCATTTTTTCCTTTACTCTTCTCTGTGCTGCTCCCAATGGACCATTTGAGCTGGTGTAGGAATTCTCCGTGGCCAGGCACTCTGCGGAGCATCTCTCTGAGCAGCCTAGTGTCCCATGTGAGTGAGAGTCGTACATCTTGTCCTGTTTTGGGAGGTTCTGCTTTTAAAAAGTGTGAAAAATCATCAGATAAGTCCCAATGATAGCAGTGCAGATGTGGGCTTCGGATGCATCTTGTCCTTGAGTAACGCATGTATAAAATGTGAGAGTTTTATTACTATCAAAGTTATGTAGTGATCTGAGCATCATGGTGGGTACAGGTATCAGGGGACCCAGTTCGAAAGCCTCAATCACAGTGGTTTAGAAATGTTATTGGTGAATGGATGGATGAGTCGGGAAAGACCGTAGATAAGCATGAAGGGGGTGGGCCGTTCACGGACCAATGATGACAGCTGCCGGCGTATGGGTCTGGGATGATGAATATTTCGTGTCTGGAACTCTGAGGTCCAGCACAATGACAGGTGGAAAAGCAAGGATTGCTGGAGAGAATGTGTCATTTTTATCCTCTTCTCTGCTCTGTACTCCTCAGAATGGACTCTGCCAAGGGGATTGACCTATTCTCCTGTTGTCACTGTCTCCCTCTTTGCATCTAGCTTATACCTTGGTCCACTGTAAGTACTAGTCAACATCATTGCCTTTGTTGTTCTTTCCGTTTTTAAAAAGTCTTTTTCTGTCATAGTGCTGAGCCTTAATGCCACCGATGAAGTACACACTCGCCAATGTTCGTGTACCTTTCATTGGTAGAGGCATTAGAGTAATTTTTCCGTATGTGAAACAGTGGGGATTGTCCTGACACGCTTTGTGCTTGACACATTGAGTGTATTAGCTGGAGGTTGGGGATCTTAATGCATTTTCTTCTTGATTTGTGATTTGCCTGTATTCCTCAATAATTAAGCAATGCACCGATATAGACGGCAATAGAGAAGGAGGGCCATTCCAGGACCAATGATGACTGGGGGCATGTGATCTAAAGATGAGCACGAGGCTTTGGGATTCTGAGGTCCAATAAAATGGCATCGAAGCAGGCCCTTTGTGGTGGGGTCCTTTGTTCAGGTTTGCAGAACAATTATAGAAAAGTAGACATGAAGAAGTCAAATAATTATTCAGTACTAAAGAGCATAGTAAGCGCAAAATGAAGTGAAGGATCTTTAAAGAAATCAATAGATGTCTAGTCGTTCGTTGATACATAGTAACGAAGCGTGTCCAGTCCATGTAGTGTCATGTGGTGTTTTCATACACATACATATTTTAGAGAATTTAAATCAGGTTCAACATGTCGCCTCAGTCCAATTCATCTGTGCTCACACATTGTGCATGTGCTCCTCTGTGTACTGTGTCCTCCTCTGTGCCCCTCAGAATGACTCTCCGGAGGGGATTGACCTGTACTTCCCTCATCACTACCTCCTTCTTCCATGTGGATTGAACCTTAGTCTACTCTAAGTAACAGTCAACCTTCTGTCTCTTCTGTGGTTCTTTGAAGGGATCTTCTGTATTACCAAAGGGCATTTCTGATAGCGAGCAAGTTGAATCGTGCCAAACTTAGTATCACTTCAATGGAGGCATCTTCTTGTTTGTTCCATGTGTGAAAACATGGGGTTTGTAATGACAAGGTTTTGTCGTTGACTAACTGAACCTGTAAAAAACTGTCAGGAATCTCAGTGCATATTTTTCCTGTATTTCTCTGTGTATTTGCTTTGCTCACTTAATTAATCAATGCACTGGGGTAGCTGGAATAAGAAAGAGGGCCATTCCTGGACCAGTGATGACAGGGCGGCAAGTGATTCAGGCAGAATGAGCACGAGGAGTCGAGATTCTGAGGTCCCACGCAAATGGAATCTAAACAAGCCCTGTTTTGGTGGCTTCCTATATTCACACGTCCTGATGTTACAAGGATCTTGGTTTGATCTTCATGAAGATCCATGTATTTAGAAACATTTACTAGTAAGGAATCGTGGGCAGGATTAGCCAACAATTAACAGTCAGTACACATGAATGAATTAAGTAATCATCTATTAATAAAATATATGTAAGAGTGTAGGTACCAGGTACCACTTTTTGATTTTCATTCTTCTTCTTGCGAAAGGCTGGGCCTATAGATCGACATCATCCCAGCGGCTCAGCATTAGATTTTTCTCGTGTATGCTAAGATTTGAGTAGATTTGTTGTTTCTTGAGCACGTCACAGTGTAGACTGTGGAAACCCAAGGTGTTGATGGAAACTAGTCGATTATTGCTGATGATAGTCGATTAGTGCTCTACTTAGCTTGTAAGTTTGAAGGTTCTCGAGAACGAGAACAAACACTCATGAGTTAGTGAAAGCGTAAGATAGTACGCCAATGAACAGTTGAGAAAATCCGTCTCTGGAGAGAATGTCATTCCCTACCCTGCTGCGCTCTCTTCATCATGGAGGGTCTGATTGGAATGAGAACGATGTAAATGACAGGCCACATGGTGTCATGGTGTTTGTTTGGAGACCAATGGGAGTAGCCCGCAAGTTTCCATGCCCTTGGGTAGTTGAGTAACGATAGTTACCGAATTTAATGGCTTTGTTATTTATTTCTATATTTTAAATACTAGAAAAATGTACTGCTTTTAACAACAGGCAAGGGAAAGGCAAACTTAAATGTAGCATGAAGAGGAGGTTGGTAGATGTCATTATTGTTTTTGGAGATCCATCATAACAAAGCATGTACAATCGATGTAGTGCCATGTGGGGTTTTAATGTATGTATACATTTCATCCGAATTCCATAAGGTTAAAAAATGTCTCCTCACCAACTATCATCTTGTCATTGCTCAAAGGTTCTGCATCCTTTCTTAGCAGTGGGAGATAAATGGTTCAAGATCAACATCTATACTCACTGCGCTTCGCAAACCCAACCGCAGCTGCATCCTTCTATGTAACATCGCGTAGAGGCACCGATCAGGCTCACTGCATTCCTCCCTTGCCTCCCTTCCCCAGCCTCCATTCTCAACTTCCATGAACGCCTTGCTTTCCTATTGCACATCAGAGTGATCAGTGGTGATTTTCTTTGTATTCCTGACTCCTTTATTGAGAAAAGAAATCAGAATCTCGTTACTCCCCCCCTCCCCCCATTTTGTTATAAGTGACGACATGTCATTCTCTTTTATGGCTGAACAGAAGCTGACAGTGTTCGTAGCTAGAATATATACAGTAGTAAAATAATGATTTTAAGAGCAAAAACAAAACCAAAATCTGAACCAGAAATGATTCAATTACCTGATTGTCGTTCGCCCGTGATGTTTTGGAGATTGTCTGTTATACACAATCTTTATTTTCTGGGGATGTGGGAATTTGAATTAGTTTCCATATGAGATATTATAGAAATGAGTTAGTGATTGTGGAAATGACGCAGAAAATCAGTGATGAGTTCAGGAGTCAAAACAGAGAATGTCTTAGTTATCATTGTCTTCCATTTTTTCCTTTACTCTTCTCTGTGCTGCTCCCAATGGACCATTTGAGCTGGTGTAGGAATTCTCCATGGCCAGGCACTCTGCGGAGCATCTCTCTGAGCAGCCTAGTGTCCCATGTGAGTGAGAGTCGTACATCTTGTCCTGTTTTGGGAGGTTCTGCTTTTAAAAAGTGTGAAAAATCATCAGATAAGTCCCAATGATAGCAGTGCAGATGTGGGGTTCGGAGGCATCTTGTCCTTGAGTAACGCATGTATCAAATGTGAGAGTTTTATTACTATCAAAGTTATGTAGTGATCTGAGCATCATGGTGGGTACAGGTATCAGGGGACCCAGTTCGAAAGCCTCAATCACAGTGGTTTAGAAATGTTATTGGTGAATGGATGGATGAGTCGGGAAAGACCGTAGATAAGCATGAAGGGGGTGGGCCGTTCACGGACCAATGATGACAGCTGCCGGCGTATGGGTCTGGGATGATGAATATTTCGTGTCTGGAACTCTGAGGTCCAGCACAATGACAGGTGGAAAAGCAAGGATTGCTGGAGAGAATGTGTCATTTTTATCCTCTTCTCTGCTCTGTACTCCTCAGAATGGACTCTGCCAAGGGGATTGACCTATTCTCCTGTTGTCACTGTCTCCCTCTTTGCATCTAGCTTATACCTTGGTCCACTGTAAGTACTAGTCAACATCATTGCCTTTGTTGTTCTTTCCGTTTTTAAAAAGTCTTTTTCTGTCATAGTGCCGAGCCTTAATGCCACCGATGAAGTACACACTCGCCAATGTTCGTGTACCTTTCATTGGTAGAGGCATTAGAGTAATTTTTCCGTATGTGAAACAGTGGGGATTGTCCTGACACGCTTTGTGCTTGACACATGGAGTGTATTAGCTGGAGGTTGGGGATCTTAATGCATTTTCTTCTTGATTTGTGATTTGCCTGTATTCCTCAATAATTAAGCAATGCACCGATATAGACGGCAATAGAGAAGGAGGGCCATTCCAGGACCAATGATGACTGGGGGCATGTGATCTAAAGATGAGCACGAGGCTTTGGGATTCTGAGGTCCAATAAAATGGCATCGAAGCAGGCCCTTTGTGGTGGGGTCCTTTGTTCAGGTTTGCAGAACAATTATAGAAAAGTAGACATGAAGAAGTCAAATAATTATTCAGTACTAAAGAGCATAGTAAGCGCAAAATGAAGTGAAGGATCTTTAAAGAAATCAATAGATGTCTAGTCGTTCGTTGATACATAGTAACGAAGCGTGTCCAGTCCATGTAGTGTCATGTGGTGTTTTCATACACATACATATTTTAGAGAATTTAAATCAGGTTCAACATGTCGCCTCAGTCCAATTCATCTGTGCTCACACATTGTGCATGTGCTCCTCTGTGTACTGTGTCCTCCTCTGTGCCCCTCAGAATGACTCTCCGGAGGGGATTGACCTGTACTTCCCTCATCACTACCTCCTTCTTCCATGTGGATTGAACCTTAGTCTACTCTAAGTAACAGTCAACCTTCTGTCTCTTCTGTGGTTCTTTGAAGGGATCTTCTGTATTACCAAAGGGCATTTCTGATAGCGAGCAAGTTGAATCGTGCCAAACTTAGTATCACTTCAATGGAGGCATCTTCTTGTTTGTTCCATGTGTGAAAACATGGGGTTTGTAATGACAAGGTTTTGTCGTTGACTAACTGAACCTGTAAAAAACTGTCAGGAATCTCAGTGCATATTTTTCCTGTATTTCTCTGTGTATTTGCTTTGCTCACTTAATTAATCAATGCACTGGGGTAGCTGGAATAAGAAAGAGGGCCATTCCTGGACCAGTGATGACAGGGCGGCAAGTGATTCAGGCAGAATGAGCACGAGGAGTCGAGATTCTGAGGTCCCACGCAAATGGAATCTAAACAAGCCCTGTTTTGGTGGCTTCCTATATTCACACGTCCTGATGTTACAAGGATCTTGGTTTGATCTTCATGAAGATCCATGTATTTAGAAACATTTACTAGTAAGGAATCGTGGGCAGGATTAGCCAACAATTAACAGTCAGTACACATGAATGAATTAAGTAATCATCTATTAATAAAATATATGTAAGAGTGTAGGTACCAGGTACCACTTTTTGATTTTCATTCTTCTTCTTGTGAAAGGCTGGGCCTATACATCGACATCATCCCAGCGGCTCAGCATTAGATTTTTCTCGTGTATGCTAAGATTTGAGTAGATTTGTTGTTTCTTGAGCACGTCACAGTGTAGACTGTGGAAACCCAAGGTGTTGATGGAAACTAGTCGATTATTGCTGATGATAGTCGATTAGTGCTCTACTTAGCTTGTAAGTTTGAAGGTTCTCGAGAACGAGAACAAACACTCATGAGTTAGTGAAAGCGTAAGATAGTACACCAATGAACAGTTGAGAAAATCCGTCTCTGGAGAGAATGTCATTCCCTACCCTGCTGCGCTCTCTTCATCATGGAGGGTCTGATTGGAATGAGAACGATGTAAATGACAGGCCACATGGTGTCATGGTGTTTGTTTGGAGACCAATGGGAGTAGCCCGCAAGTTTCCATGCCCTTGGGTAGTTGAGTAACGATAGTTACCGAATTTAATGGCTTTGTTATTTATTTCTATATTTTAAATACTAGAAAAATGTACTGCTTTTAACAACAGGCAAGGGAAAGGCAAACTTAAATGTAGCATGAAGAGGAGGTTGGTAGATGTCATTATTGTTTTTGGAGATCCATCATAACAAAGCATGTACAATCGATGTAGTGTCATGTGGGGTTTTAATGTATGTATACATTTCATCCGAATTCCATAAGGTTAAAAAATGTCTCCTCACCAAGTATCATCTTGTCATTGCTCAAAGGTTCTGCATCCTTTCTTAGCAGTGGGAGATAAATGGTTCAAGATCAACATCTATAGTCACTGCGCTTCGCAAACCCAACCGCAGCTGCATCCTTCTATGTAACATCGCGTAGAGGCACCGATCAGGCTCACTGCATTCCTCCCTTGCCTCCCTTCCCCAGCCTCCATTCTCAACTTCCATGAACGCCTTGCTTTCCTATTGCACATCAGAGTGATCAGTGGTGATTTTCTTTGTATTCCTGACTCCTTTATTGAGAAAAGAAATCAGAATCTCGTTACTCCCCCCCTCCCCCCATTTTGTTATAAGTGACGACATGTCATTCTCTTTTATGGCTGAACAGAAGCTGACAGTGTTCGTAGCTAGAATATATACAGTAGTAAAATAATGATTTTAAGAGCAAAAACAAAACCAAAATCTGAACCAGAAATGATTCAATTACCTGATTGTCGTTCGCCCGTGATGTTTTGGAGATTGTCTGTTATACACAATCTTTATTTTCTGGGGATGTGGGAATTTGAATTAGTTTCCATATGAGATATTATAGAAATGAGTTAGTGATTGTGGAAATGACGCAGAAAATCAGTGATGAGTTCAGGAGTCAAAACAGAGAATGTCTTAGTTATCATTGTCTTCCATTTTTTCCTTTACTCTTCTCTGTGCTGCTCCCAATGGACCATTTGAGCTGGTGTAGGAATTCTCCGTGGCCAGGCACTCTGCGGAGCATCTCTCTGAGCAGCCTAGTGTCCCATGTGAGTGAGAGTCGTACATCTTGTCCTGTTTTGGGAGGTTCTGCTTTTAAAAAGTGTGAAAAATCATCAGATAAGTCCCAATGATAGCAGTGCAGATGTGGGGTTCGGATGCATCTTGTCCTTGAGTAACGCATGTATCAAATGTGAGAGTTTTATTACTATCAAAGTTATGTAGTGATCTGAGCATCATGGTGGGTACAGGTATCAGGGGACCCAGTTCGAAAGCCTCAATCACAGTGGTTTAGAAATGTTATTGGTGAATGGATGGATGAGTCGGGAAAGACCGTAGATAAGCATGAAGGGGGTGGGCCGTTCACGGACCAATGATGACAGCTGCCGGCGTATGAGTCTGGGATGATGAATATTTCGTGTCTGGAACTCTGAGGTCCAGCACAATGACAGGTGGAAAAGCAAGGATTGCTGGAGAGAATGTGTCATTTTTATCCTCTTCTCTGCTCTGTACTCCTCAGAATGGACTCTGCCAAGGGGATTGACCTATTCTCCTGTTGTCACTGTCTCCCTCTTTGCATCTAGCTTATACCTTGGTCCACTGTAAGTACTAGTCAACATCATTGCCTTTGTTGTTCTTTCCGTTTTTAAAAAGTCTTTTTCTGTCATAGTGCCGAGCCTTAATGCCACCGATGAAGTACACACTCGCCAATGTTCGTGTACCTTTCATTGGTAGAGGCATTAGAGTAATTTTTCCGTATGTGAAACAGTGGGGATTGTCCTGACACGCTTTGTGCTTGACACATGGAGTGTATTAGCTGGAGGTTGGGGATCTTAATGCATTTTCTTCTTGATTTGTGATTTGCCTGTATTCCTCGATAATTAAGCAATGCACCGATATAGACGGCAATAGAGAAGGAGGGCCATTCCAGGACCAATGATGACTGGGGGCATGTGATCTAAAGATGAGCACGAGGCTTTGGGATTCTGAGGTCCAATAAAATGGCATCGAAGCAGGCCCTTTGTGGTGGGGTCCTTTGTTCAGGTTTGCAGAACAATTATAGAAAAGTAGACATGAAGAAGTCAAATAATTATTCAGTACTAAAGAGCATAGTAAGCGCAAAATGAAGTGAAGGATCTTTAAAGAAATCAATAGATGTCTAGTCGTTCGTTGATACATAGTAACGAAGCGTGTCCAGTCCATGTAGTGTCATGTGGTGTTTTCATACACATACATATTTTAGAGAATTTAAATCAGGTTCAACATGTCGCCTCAGTCCAATTCATCTGTGCTCACACATTGTGCATGTGCTCCTCTGTGTACTGTGTCCTCCTCTGTGCCCCTCAGAATGACTCTCCGGAGGGGATTGACCTGTACTTCCCTCATCACTACCTCCTTCTTCCATGTGGATTGAACCTTAGTCTACTCTAAGTAACAGTCAACCTTCTGTCTCTTCTGTGGTTCTTTGAAGGGATCTTCTGTATTACCAAAGGGCATTTCTGATAGCGAGCAAGTTGAATCGTGCCAAACTTAGTATCACTTCAATGGAGGCATCTTCTTGTTTGTTCCATGTGTGAAAACATGGGGTTTGTAATGACAAGGTTTTGTCGTTGACTAACTGAACCTGTAAAAAACTGTCAGGAATCTCAGTGCATATTTTTCCTGTATTTCTCTGTGTATTTGCTTTGCTCACTTAATTAATCAATGCACTGGGGTAGCTGGAATAAGAAAGAGGGCCATTCCTGGACCAGTGATGACAGGGCGGCAAGTGATTCAGGCAGAATGAGCACGAGGAGTCGAGATTCTGAGGTCCCACGCAAATGGAATCTAAACAAGCCCTGTTTTGGTGGCTTCCTATATTCACACGTCCTGATGTTACAAGGATCTTGGTTTGATCTTCATGAAGATCCATGTATTTAGAAACATTTACTAGTAAGGAATCGTGGGCAGGATTAGCCAACAATTAACAGTCAGTACACATGAATGAATTAAGTAATCATCTATTAATAAAATATATGTAAGAGTGTAGGTACCAGGTACCACTTTTTGATTTTCATTCTTCTTCTTGCGAAAGGCTGGGCCTATAGATCGACATCATCCCAGCGGCTCAGCATTAGATTTTTCTCGTGTAGGCTAAGATTTGAGTAGATTTGTTGTTTCTTGAGCACGTCACAGTGTAGACTGTGGAAACCCAAGGTGTTGATGGAAACTAGTCGATTATTGCTGATGATAGTCGATTAGTGCTCTACTTAGCTTGTAAGTTTGAAGGTTCTCGAGAACGAGAACAAACACTCATGAGTTAGTGAAAGCGTAAGATAGTACGCCAATGAACAGTTGAGAAAATCCGTCTCTGGAGAGAATGTCATTCCCTACCCTGCTGCGCTCTCTTCATCATGGAGGGTCTGATTGGAATGAGAACGATGTAAATGACAGGCCACATGGTGTCATGGTGTTTGTTTGGAGACCAATGGGAGTAGCCCGCAAGTTTCCATGCCCTTGGGTAGTTGAGTAACGATAGTTACCGAATTTAATGGCTTTGTTATTTATTTCTATATTTTAAATACTAGAAAAATGTACTGCTTTTAACAACAGGCAAGGGAAAGGCAAACTTAAATGTAGCATGAAGAGGAGGTTGGTAGATGTCATTATTGTTTTTGGAGATCCATCATAACAAAGCATGTACAATCGATGTAGTGTCATGTGGGGTTTTAATGTATGTATACATTTCATCCGAATTCCATAAGGTTAAAAAATGTCTCCTCACCAAGTATCATCTTGTCATTGCTCAAAGGTTCTGCATCCTTTCTTAGCAGTGGGAGATAAATGGTTCAAGATCAACATCTATAGTCACTGCGCTTCGCAAACCCAACCGCAGCTGCATCCTTCTATGTAACATCGCGTAGAGGCACCGATCAGGCTCACTGCATTCCTCCCTTGCCTCCCTTCCCCAGCCTCCATTCTCAACTTCCATGAACGCCTTGCTTTCCTATTGCACATCAGAGTGATCAGTGGTGATTTTCTTTGTATTCCTGACTCCTTTATTGAGAAAAGAAATCAGAATCTCGTTACTCCCCTCCCCCCCATTTTGTTATAAGTGACGACATGTCATTCTCTTTTATGGCTGAACAGAAGCTGACAGTGTTCGTAGCTAGAATATATACAGTAGTAAAATAATGATTTTAAGAGCAAAAACAAAACCAAAATCTGAACCAGAAATGATTCAATTACCTGATTGTCGTTCGCCCGTGATGTTTTGGAGATTGTCTGTTATACACAATCTTTATTTTCTGGAGATGTGGGAATTTGAATTAGTTTCCATATGAGATATTATAGAAATGAGTTAGTGATTGTGGAAATGACGCAGAAAATCAGTGATGAGTTCAGGAGTCAAAACAGAGAATGTCTTAGTTATCATTGTCTTCCATTTTTTCCTTTACTCTTCTCTGTGCTGCTCCCAATGGACCATTTGAGCTGGTGTAGGAATTCTCCGTGGCCAGGCACTCTGCGGAGCATCTCTCTGAGCAGCCTAGTGTCCCATGTGAGTGAGAGTCGTACATCTTGTCCTGTTTTGGGAGGTTCTGCTTTTAAAAAGTGTGAAAAATCATCAGATAAGTCCCAATGATAGCAGTGCAGATGTGGGGTTCGGATGCATCTTGTCCTTGAGTAACGCATGTATCAAATGTGAGAGTTTTATTACTATCAAAGTTATGTAGTGATCTGAGCATCATGGTGGGTACAGGTATCAGGGGACCCAGTTCGAAAGCCTCAATCACAGTGGTTTAGAAATGTTATTGGTGAATGGATGGATGAGTCGGGAAAGACCGTAGATAAGCATGAAGGGGGTGGGCCGTTCACGGACCAATGATGACAGCTGCCGGCGTATGGGTCTGGGATGATGAATATTTCGTGTCTGGAACTCTGAGGTCCAGCACAATGACAGGTGGAAAAGCAAGGATTGCTGGAGAGAATGTGTCATTTTTATCCTCTTCTCTGCTCTGTACTCCTCAGAATGGACTCTGCCAAGGGGATTGACCTATTCTCCTGTTGTCACTGTCTCCCTCTTTGCATCTAGCTTATACCTTGGTCCACTGTAAGTACTAGTCAACATCATTGCCTTTGTTGTTCTTTCCGTTTTTAAAAAGTCTTTTTCTGTCATAGTGCCGAGCCTTAATGCCACCGATGAAGTACACACTCGCCAATGTTCGTGTACCTTTCATTGGTAGAGGCATTAGAGTAATTTTTCCGTATGTGAAACAGTGGGGATTGTCCTGACACGCTTTGTGCTTGACACATGGAGTGTATTAGCTGGAGGTTGGGGATCTTAATGCATTTTCTTCTTGATTTGTGATTTGCCTGTATTCCTCAATAATTAAGCAATGCACCGATATAGACGGCAATAGAGAAGGAGGGCCATTCCAGGACCAATGATGACTGGGGGCATGTGATCTAAAGATGAGCACGAGGCTTTGGGATTCTGAGGTCCAATAAAATGGCATCGAAGCAGGCCCTTTGTGGTGGGGTCCTTTGTTCAGGTTTGCAGAACAATTATAGAAAAGTAGACATGAAGAAGTCAAATAATTATTCAGTACTAAAGAGCATAGTAAGCGCAAAATGAAGTGAAGGATCTTTAAAGAAATCAATAGATGTCTAGTCGTTCGTTGATACATAGTAACGAAGCGTGTCCAGTCCATGTAGTGTCATGTGGTGTTTTCATACACATACATATTTTAGAGAATTTAAATCAGGTTCAACATGTCGCCTCAGTCCAATTCATCTGTGCTCACACATTGTGCATGTGCTCCTCTGTGTACTGTGTCCTCCTCTGTGCCCCTCAGAATGACTCTCCGGAGGGGATTGACCTGTACTTCCCTCATCACTACCTCCTTCTTCCATGTGGATTGAACCTTAGTCTACTCTAAGTAACAGTCAACCTTCTGTCTCTTCTGTGGTTCTTTGAAGGGATCTTCTGTATTACCAAAGGGCATTTCTGATAGCGAGCAAGTTGAATCGTGCCAAACTTAGTATCACTTCAATGGAGGCATCTTCTTGTTTGTTCCATGTGTGAAAACATGGGGTTTGTAATGACAAGGTTTTGTCGTTGACTAACTGAACCTGTAAAAAACTGTCAGGAATCTCAGTGCATATTTTTCCTGTATTTCTCTGTGTATTTGCTTTGCTCACTTAATTAATCAATGCACTGGGGTAGCTGGAATAAGAAAGAGGGCCATTCCTGGACCAGTGATGACAGGGCGGCAAGTGATTCAGGCAGAATGAGCACGAGGAGTCGAGATTCTGAGGTCCCACGCAAATGGAATCTAAACAAGCCCTGTTTTGGTGGCTTCCTATATTCACACGTCCTGATGTTACAAGGATCTTGGTTTGATCTTCATGAAGATCCATGTATTTAGAAACATTTACTAGTAAGGAATCGTGGGCAGGATTAGCCAACAATTAACAGTCAGTACACATGAATGAATTAAGTAATCATCTATTAATAAAATATATGTAAGAGTGTAGGTACCAGGTACCACTTTTTGATTTTCATTCTTCTTCTTGCGAAAGGCTGGGCCTATAGATCGACATCATCCCAGCGGCTCAGCATTAGATTTTTCTCGTGTAGGCTAAGATTTGAGTAGATTTGTTGTTTCTTGAGCACGTCACAGTGTAGACTGTGGAAACCCAAGGTGTTGATGGAAACTAGTCGATTATTGCTGATGATAGTCGATTAGTGCTCTACTTAGCTTGTAAGTTTGAAGGTTCTCGAGAACGAGAACAAACACTCATGAGTTAGTGAAAGCGTAAGATAGTACGCCAATGAACAGTTGAGAAAATCCGTCTCTGGAGAGAATGTCATTCCCTACCCTGCTGCGCTCTCTTCATCATGGAGGGTCTGATTGGAATGAGAACGATGTAAATGACAGGCCACATGGTGTCATGGTGTTTGTTTGGAGACCAATGGGAGTAGCCCGCAAGTTTCCATGCCCTTGGGTAGTTGAGTAACGATAGTTACCGAATTTAATGGCTTTGTTATTTATTTCTATATTTTAAATACTAGAAAAATGTACTGCTTTTAACAACAGGCAAGGGAAAGGCAAACTTAAATGTAGCATGAAGAGGAGGTTGGTAGATGTCATTATTGTTTTTGGAGATCCATCATAACAAAGCATGTACAATCGATGTAGTGTCATGTGGGGTTTTAATGTATGTATACATTTCATCCGAATTCCATAAGGTTAAAAAATGTCTCCTCACCAAGTATCATCTTGTCATTGCTCAAAGGTTCTGCATCCTTTCTTAGCAGTGGGAGATAAATGGTTCAAGATCAACATCTATAGTCACTGCGCTTCGCAAACCCAACCGCAGCTGCATCCTTCTATGTAACATCGCGTAGAGGCACCGATCAGGCTCACTGCATTCCTCCCTTGCCTCCCTTCCCCAGCCTCCATTCTCAACTTCCATGAACGCCTTGCTTTCCTATTGCACATCAGAGTGATCAGTGGTGATTTTCTTTGTATTCCTGACTCCTTTATTGAGAAAAGAAATCAGAATCTCGTTACTCCCCCCCTCCCCCCATTTTGTTATAAGTGACGACATGTCATTCTCTTTTATGGCTGAACAGAAGCTGACAGTGTTCGTAGCTAGAATATATACAGTAGTAAAATAATGATTTTAAGAGCAAAAACAAAACCAAAATCTGAACCAGAAATGATTCAATTACCTGATTGTCGTTCGCCCGTGATGTTTTGGAGATTGTCTGTTATACACAATCTTTATTTTCTGGGGATGTGGGAATTTGAATTAGTTTCCATATGAGATATTATAGAAATGAGTTAGTGATTGTGGAAATGACGCAGAAAATCAGTGATGAGTTCAGGAGTCAAAACAGAGAATGTCTTAGTTATCATTGTCTTCCATTTTTTCCTTTACTCTTCTCTGTGCTGCTCCCAATGGACCATTTGAGCTGGTGTAGGAATTCTCCGTGGCCAGGCACTCTGCGGAGCATCTCTCTGAGCAGCCTAGTGTCCCATGTGAGTGAGAGTCGTACATCTTGTCCTGTTTTGGGAGGTTCTGCTTTTAAAAAGTGTGAAAAATCATCAGATAAGTCCCAATGATAGCAGTGCAGATGTGGGGTTCGGATGCATCTTGTCCTTGAGTAACGCATGTATCAAATGTGAGAGTTTTATTACTATCAAAGTTATGTAGTGATCTGAGCATCATGGTGGGTACAGGTATCAGGGGACCCAGTTCGAAAGCCTCAATCACAGTGGTTTAGAAATGTTATTGGTGAATGGATGGATGAGTCGGGAAAGACCGTAGATAAGCATGAAGGGGGTGGGCCGTTCACGGACCAATGATGACAGCTGCCGGCGTATGAGTCTGGGATGATGAATATTTCGTGTCTGGAACTCTGAGGTCCAGCACAATGACAGGTGGAAAAGCAAGGATTGCTGGAGAGAATGTGTCATTTTTATCCTCTTCTCTGCTCTGTACTCCTCAGAATGGACTCTGCCAAGGGGATTGACCTATTCTCCTGTTGTCACTGTCTCCCTCTTTGCATCTAGCTTATACCTTGGTCCACTGTAAGTACTAGTCAACATCATTGCCTTTGTTGTTCTTTCCGTTTTTAAAAAGTCTTTTTCTGTCATAGTGCCGAGCCTTAATGCCACCGATGAAGTACACACTCGCCAATGTTCGTGTACCTTTCATTGGTAGAGGCATTAGAGTAATTTTCCCGTATGTGAAACAGTGGGGATTGTCCTGACACGCTTTGTGCTTGACACATGGAGTGTATTAGCTGGAGGTTGGGGATCTTAATGCATTTTCTTCTTGATTTGTGATTTGCCTGTATTCCTCAATAATTAAGCAATGCACCGATATAGACGGCAATAGAGAAGGAGGGCCATTCCAGGACCAATGATGACTGGGGGCATGTGATCTAAAGATGAGCACGAGGCTTTGGGATTCTGAGGTCCAATAAAATGGCATCGAAGCAGGCCCTTTGTGGTGGGGTCCTTTGTTCAGGTTTGCAGAACAATTATAGAAAAGTAGACATGAAGAAGTCAAATAATTATTCAGTACTAAAGAGCATAGTAAGCGCAAAATGAAGTGAAGGATCTTTAAAGAAATCAATAGATGTCTAGTCGTTCGTTGATACATAGTAACGAAGCGTGTCCAGTCCATGTAGTGTCATGTGGTGTTTTCATACACATACATATTTTAGAGAATTTAAATCAGGTTCAACATGTCGCCTCAGTCCAATTCATCTGTGCTCACACATTGTGCATGTGCTCCTCTGTGTACTGTGTCCTCCTCTGTGCCCCTCAGAATGACTCTCCGGAGGGGATTGACCTGTACTTCCCTCATCACTACCTCCTTCTTCCATGTGGATTGAACCTTAGTCTACTCTAAGTAACAGTCAACCTTCTGTCTCTTCTGTGGTTCTTTGAAGGGATCTTCTGTATTACCAAAGGGCATTTCTGATAGCGAGCAAGTTGAATCGTGCCAAACTTAGTATCACTTCAATGGAGGCATCTTCTTGTTTGTTCCATGTGTGAAAACATGGGGTTTGTAATGACAAGGTTTTGTCGTTGACTAACTGAACCTGTAAAAAACTGTCAGGAATCTCAGTGCATATTTTTCCTGTATTTCTCTGTGTATTTGCTTTGCTCACTTAATTAATCAATGCACTGGGGTAGCTGGAATAAGAAAGAGGGCCATTCCTGGACCAGTGATGACAGGGCGGCAAGTGATTCAGGCAGAATGAGCACGAGGAGTCGAGATTCTGAGGTCCCACGCAAATGGAATCTAAACAAGCCCTGTTTTGGTGGCTTCCTATATTCACACGTCCTGATGTTACAAGGATCTTGGTTTGATCTTCATGAAGATCCATGTATTTAGAAACATTTACTAGTAAGGAATCGTGGGCAGGATTAGCCAACAATTAACAGTCAGTACACATGAATGAATTAAGTAGTCATCTATTAATAAAATATATGTAAGAGTGTAGGTACCAGGTACCACTTTTTGATTTTCATTCTTCTTCTTGCGAAAGGCTGGGCCTATAGATCGACATCATCCCAGCGGCTCAGCATTAGATTTTTCTCGTGTAGGCTAAGATTTGAGTAGATTTGTTGTTTCTTGAGCACGTCACAGTGTAGACTGTGGAAACCCAAGGTGTTGATGGAAACTAGTCGATTATTGCTGATGATAGTCGATTAGTGCTCTACTTAGCTTGTAAGTTTGAAGGTTCTCGAGAACGAGAACAAACACTCATGAGTTAGTGAAAGCGTAAGATAGTACGCCAATGAACAGTTGAGAAAATCCGTCTCTGGAGAGAATGTCATTCCCTACCCTGCTGCGCTCTCTTCATCATGGAGGGTCTGATTGGAATGAGAACGATGTAAATGACAGGCCACATGGTGTCATGGTGTTTGTTTGGAGACCAATGGGAGTAGCCCGCAAGTTTCCATGCCCTTGGGTAGTTGAGTAACGATAGTTACCGAATTTAATGGCTTTGTTATTTATTTCTATATTTTAAATACTAGAAAAATGTACTGCTTTTAACAACAGGCAAGGGAAAGGCAAACTTAAATGTAGCATGAAGAGGAGGTTGGTAGATGTCATTATTGTTTTTGGAGATCCATCATAACAAAGCATGTACAATCGATGTAGTGTCATGTGGGGTTTTAATGTATGTATACATTTCATCCGAATTCCATAAGGTTAAAAAATGTCTCCTCACCAAGTATCATCTTGTCATTGCTCAAAGGTTCTGCATCCTTTCTTAGCAGTGGGAGATAAATGGTTCAAGATCAACATCTATAGTCACTGCGCTTCGCAAACCCAACCGCAGCTGCATCCTTCTATGTAACATCGCGTAGAGGCACCGATCAGGCTCACTGCATTCCTCCCTTGCCTCCCTTCCCCAGCCTCCATTCTCAACTTCCATGAACGCCTTGCTTTCCTATTGCACATCAGAGTGATCAGTGGTGATTTTCTTTGTATTCCTGACTCCTTTATTGAGAAAAGAAATCAGAATCTCGTTACTCCCCCCCTCCCCCCATTTTGTTATAAGTGACGACATGTCATTCTCTTTTATGGCTGAACAGAAGCTGACAGTGTTCGTAGCTAGAATATATACAGTAGTAAAATAATGATTTTAAGAGCAAAAACAAAACCAAAATCTGAACCAGAAATGATTCAATTACCTGATTGTCGTTCGCCCGTGATGTTTTGGAGATTGTCTGTTATACACAATCTTTATTTTCTGGGGATGTGGGAATTTGAATTAGTTTCCATATGAGATATTATAGAAATGAGTTAGTGATTGTGGAAATGACGCAGAAAATCAGTGATGAGTTCAGGAGTCAAAACAGAGAATGTCTTAGTTATCATTGTCTTCCATTTTTTCCTTTACTCTTCTCTGTGCTGCTCCCAATGGACCATTTGAGCTGGTGTAGGAATTCTCCGTGGCCAGGCACTCTGCGGAGCATCTCTCTGAGCAGCCTAGTGTCCCATGTGAGTGAGAGTCGTACATCTTGTCCTGTTTTGGGAGGTTCTGCTTTTAAAAAGTGTGAAAAATCATCAGATAAGTCCCAATGATAGCAGTGCAGATGTGGGGTTCGGATGCATCTTGTCCTTGAGTAACGCATGTATCAAATGTGAGAGTTTTATTACTATCAAAGTTATGTAGTGATCTGAGCATCATGGTGGGTACAGGTATCAGGGGACCCAGTTCGAAAGCCTCAATCACAGTGGTTTAGAAATGTTATTGGTGAATGGATGGATGAGTCGGGAAAGACCGTAGATAAGCATGAAGGGGGTGGGCCGTTCACGGACCAATGATGACAGCTGCCGGCGTATGAGTCTGGGATGATGAATATTTCGTGTCTGGAACTCTGAGGTCCAGCACAATGACAGGTGGAAAAGCAAGGATTGCTGGAGAGAATGTGTCATTTTTATCCTCTTCTCTGCTCTGTACTCCTCAGAATGGACTCTGCCAAGGGGATTGACCTATTCTCCTGTTGTCACTGTCTCCCTCTTTGCATCTAGCTTATACCTTGGTCCACTGTAAGTACTAGTCAACATCATTGCCTTTGTTGTTCTTTCCGTTTTTAAAAAGTCTTTTTCTGTCATAGTGCCGAGCCTTAATGCCACCGATGAAGTACACACTCGCCAATGTTCGTGTACCTTTCATTGGTAGAGGCATTAGAGTAATTTTCCCGTATGTGAAACAGTGGGGATTGTCCTGACACGCTTTGTGCTTGACACATGGAGTGTATTAGCTGGAGGTTGGGGATCTTAATGCATTTTCTTCTTGATTTGTGATTTGCCTGTATTCCTCAATAATTAAGCAATGCACCGATATAGACGGCAAT
The DNA here is from genome assembly GCF_047511655.1 of Castor canadensis. NCBI lineage: Eukaryota > Metazoa > Chordata > Mammalia > Rodentia > Castoridae > Castor > Castor canadensis. The sequence goes on along the minus strand of NC_133388.1, from coordinate 9,298,172 downwards.
AGAGAAGGAGGGCCATTCCAGGACCAATGATGACTGGGGGCATGTGATCTAAAGATGAGCACGAGGCTTTGGGATTCTGAGGTCCAATAAAATGGCATCGAAGCAGGCCCTTTGTGGTGGGGTCCTTTGTTCAGGTTTGCAGAACAATTATAGAAAAGTAGACATGAAGAAGTCAAATAATTATTCAGTACTAAAGAGCATAGTAAGCGCAAAATGAAGTGAAGGATCTTTAAAGAAATCAATAGATGTCTAGTCGTTCGTTGATACATAGTAACGAAGCGTGTCCAGTCCATGTAGTGTCATGTGGTGTTTTCATACACATACATATTTTAGAGAATTTAAATCAGGTTCAACATGTCGCCTCAGTCCAATTCATCTGTGCTCACACATTGTGCATGTGCTCCTCTGTGTACTGTGTCCTCCTCTGTGCCCCTCAGAATGACTCTCCGGAGGGGATTGACCTGTACTTCCCTCATCACTACCTCCTTCTTCCATGTGGATTGAACCTTAGTCTACTCTAAGTAACAGTCAACCTTCTGTCTCTTCTGTGGTTCTTTGAAGGGATCTTCTGTATTACCAAAGGGCATTTCTGATAGCGAGCAAGTTGAATCGTGCCAAACTTAGTATCACTTCAATGGAGGCATCTTCTTGTTTGTTCCATGTGTGAAAACATGGGGTTTGTAATGACAAGGTTTTGTCGTTGACTAACTGAACCTGTAAAAAACTGTCAGGAATCTCAGTGCATATTTTTCCTGTATTTCTCTGTGTATTTGCTTTGCTCACTTAATTAATCAATGCACTGGGGTAGCTGGAATAAGAAAGAGGGCCATTCCTGGACCAGTGATGACAGGGCGGCAAGTGATTCAGGCAGAATGAGCACGAGGAGTCGAGATTCTGAGGTCCCACGCAAATGGAATCTAAACAAGCCCTGTTTTGGTGGCTTCCTATATTCACACGTCCTGATGTTACAAGGATCTTGGTTTGATCTTCATGAAGATCCATGTATTTAGAAACATTTACTAGTAAGGAATCGTGGGCAGGATTAGCCAACAATTAACAGTCAGTACACATGAATGAATTAAGTAGTCATCTATTAATAAAATATATGTAAGAGTGTAGGTACCAGGTACCACTTTTTGATTTTCATTCTTCTTCTTGCGAAAGGCTGGGCCTATAGATCGACATCATCCCAGCGGCTCAGCATTAGATTTTTCTCGTGTAGGCTAAGATTTGAGTAGATTTGTTGTTTCTTGAGCACGTCACAGTGTAGACTGTGGAAACCCAAGGTGTTGATGGAAACTAGTCGATTATTGCTGATGATAGTCGATTAGTGCTCTACTTAGCTTGTAAGTTTGAAGGTTCTCGAGAACGAGAACAAACACTCATGAGTTAGTGAAAGCGTAAGATAGTACGCCAATGAACAGTTGAGAAAATCCGTCTCTGGAGAGAATGTCATTCCCTACCCTGCTGCGCTCTCTTCATCATGGAGGGTCTGATTGGAATGAGAACGATGTAAATGACAGGCCACATGGTGTCATGGTGTTTGTTTGGAGACCAATGGGAGTAGCCCGCAAGTTTCCATGCCCTTGGGTAGTTGAGTAACGATAGTTACCGAATTTAATGGCTTTGTTATTTATTTCTATATTTTAAATACTAGAAAAATGTACTGCTTTTAACAACAGGCAAGGGAAAGGCAAACTTAAATGTAGCATGAAGAGGAGGTTGGTAGATGTCATTATTGTTTTTGGAGATCCATCATAACAAAGCATGTACAATCGATGTAGTGTCATGTGGGGTTTTAATGTATGTATACATTTCATCCGAATTCCATAAGGTTAAAAAATGTCTCCTCACCAAGTATCATCTTGTCATTGCTCAAAGGTTCTGCATCCTTTCTTAGCAGTGGGAGATAAATGGTTCAAGATCAACATCTATAGTCACTGCGCTTCGCAAACCCAACCGCAGCTGCATCCTTCTATGTAACATCGCGTAGAGGCACCGATCAGGCTCACTGCATTCCTCCCTTGCCTCCCTTCCCCAGCCTCCATTCTCAACTTCCATGAACGCCTTGCTTTCCTATTGCACATCAGAGTGATCAGTGGTGATTTTCTTTGTATTCCTGACTCCTTTATTGAGAAAAGAAATCAGAATCTCGTTACTCCCCCCCTCCCCCCATTTTGTTATAAGTGACGACATGTCATTCTCTTTTATGGCTGAACAGAAGCTGACAGTGTTCGTAGCTAGAATATATACAGTAGTAAAATAATGATTTTAAGAGCAAAAACAAAACCAAAATCTGAACCAGAAATGATTCAATTACCTGATTGTCGTTCGCCCGTGATGTTTTGGAGATTGTCTGTTATACACAATCTTTATTTTCTGGGGATGTGGGAATTTGAATTAGTTTCCATATGAGATATTATAGAAATGAGTTAGTGATTGTGGAAATGACGCAGAAAATCAGTGATGAGTTCAGGAGTCAAAACAGAGAATGTCTTAGTTATCATTGTCTTCCATTTTTTCCTTTACTCTTCTCTGTGCTGCTCCCAATGGACCATTTGAGCTGGTGTAGGAATTCTCCGTGGCCAGGCACTCTGCGGAGCATCTCTCTGAGCAGCCTAGTGTCCCATGTGAGTGAGAGTCGTACATCTTGTCCTGTTTTGGGAGGTTCTGCTTTTAAAAAGTGTGAAAAATCATCAGATAAGTCCCAATGATAGCAGTGCAGATGTGGGGTTCGGATGCATCTTGTCCTTGAGTAACGCATGTATCAAATGTGAGAGTTTTATTACTATCAAAGTTATGTAGTGATCTGAGCATCATGGTGGGTACAGGTATCAGGGGACCCAGTTCGAAAGCCTCAATCACAGTGGTTTAGAAATGTTATTGGTGAATGGATGGATGAGTCGGGAAAGACCGTAGATAAGCATGAAGGGGGTGGGCCGTTCACGGACCAATGATGACAGCTGCCGGCGTATGAGTCTGGGATGATGAATATTTCGTGTCTGGAACTCTGAGGTCCAGCACAATGACAGGTGGAAAAGCAAGGATTGCTGGAGAGAATGTGTCATTTTTATCCTCTTCTCTGCTCTGTACTCCTCAGAATGGACTCTGCCAAGGGGATTGACCTATTCTCCTGTTGTCACTGTCTCCCTCTTTGCATCTAGCTTATACCTTGGTCCACTGTAAGTACTAGTCAACATCATTGCCTTTGTTGTTCTTTCCGTTTTTAAAAAGTCTTTTTCTGTCATAGTGCCGAGCCTTAATGCCACCGATGAAGTACACACTCGCCAATGTTCGTGTACCTTTCATTGGTAGAGGCATTAGAGTAATTTTTCCGTATGTGAAACAGTGGGGATTGTCCTGACACGCTTTGTGCTTGACACATGGAGTGTATTAGCTGGAGGTTGGGGATCTTAATGCATTTTCTTCTTGATTTGTGATTTGCCTGTATTCCTCAATAATTAAGCAATGCACCGATATAGACGGCAATAGAGAAGGAGGGCCATTCCAGGACCAATGATGACTGGGGGCATGTGATCTAAAGATGAGCACGAGGCTTTGGGATTCTGAGGTCCAATAAAATGGCATCGAAGCAGGCCCTTTGTGGTGGGGTCCTTTGTTCAGGTTTGCAGAACAATTATAGAAAAGTAGACATGAAGAAGTCAAATAATTATTCAGTACTAAAGAGCATAGTAAGCGCAAAATGAAGTGAAGGATCTTTAAAGAAATCAATAGATGTCTAGTCGTTCGTTGATACATAGTAACGAAGCGTGTCCAGTCCATGTAGTGTCATGTGGTGTTTTCATACACATACATATTTTAGAGAATTTAAATCAGGTTCAACATGTCGCCTCAGTCCAATTCATCTGTGCTCACACATTGTGCATGTGCTCCTCTGTGTACTGTGTCCTCCTCTGTGCCCCTCAGAATGACTCTCCGGAGGGGATTGACCTGTACTTCCCTCATCACTACCTCCTTCTTCCATGTGGATTGAACCTTAGTCTACTCTAAGTAACAGTCAACCTTCTGTCTCTTCTGTGGTTCTTTGAAGGGATCTTCTGTATTACCAAAGGGCATTTCTGATAGCGAGCAAGTTGAATCGTGCCAAACTTAGTATCACTTCAATGGAGGCATCTTCTTGTTTGTTCCATGTGTGAAAACATGGGGTTTGTAATGACAAGGTTTTGTCGTTGACTAACTGAACCTGTAAAAAACTGTCAGGAATCTCAGTGCATATTTTTCCTGTATTTCTCTGTGTATTTGCTTTGCTCACTTAATTAATCAATGCACTGGGGTAGCTGGAATAAGAAAGAGGGCCATTCCTGGACCAGTGATGACAGGGCGGCAAGTGATTCAGGCAGAATGAGCACGAGGAGTCGAGATTCTGAGGTCCCACGCAAATGGAATCTAAACAAGCCCTGTTTTGGTGGCTTCCTATATTCACACGTCCTGATGTTACAAGGATCTTGGTTTGATCTTCATGAAGATCCATGTATTTAGAAACATTTACTAGTAAGGAATCGTGGGCAGGATTAGCCAACAATTAACAGTCAGTACACATGAATGAATTAAGTAATCATCTATTAATAAAATATATGTAAGAGTGTAGGTACCAGGTACCACTTTTTGATTTTCATTCTTCTTCTTGCGAAAGGCTGGGCCTATAGATCGACATCATCCCAGCGGCTCAGCATTAGATTTTTCTCGTGTAGGCTAAGATTTGAGTAGATTTGTTGTTTCTTGAGCACGTCACAGTGTAGACTGTGGAAACCCAAGGTGTTGATGGAAACTAGTCGATTATTGCTGATGATAGTCGATTAGTGCTCTACTTAGCTTGTAAGTTTGAAGGTTCTCGAGAACGAGAACAAACACTCATGAGTTAGTGAAAGCGTAAGATAGTACGCCAATGAACAGTTGAGAAAATCCGTCTCTGGAGAGAATGTCATTCCCTACCCTGCTGCGCTCTCTTCATCATGGAGGGTCTGATTGGAATGAGAACGATGTAAATGACAGGCCACATGGTGTCATGGTGTTTGTTTGGAGACCAATGGGAGTAGCCCGCAAGTTTCCATGCCCTTGGGTAGTTGAGTAACGATAGTTACCGAATTTAATGGCTTTGTTATGTATTTCTATATTTTAAATACTAGAAAAATGTACTACTTTTAACAACAGGCAAGGGAAAGGCAAACTTAAATGTAGCATGAAGAGGAGGTTGGTAGATGTCATTATTGTTTTTGGAGATCCATCATAACAAAGCATGTACAATCGATGTAGTGCCATGTGGGGTTTTAATGTATGTATACATTTCATCCGAATTCCATAAGGTTAAAAAATGTCTCCTCACCAAGTATCATCTTGTCATTGCTCAAAGGTTCTGCATCCTTTCTTAGCAGTGGGAGATAAATGGTTCAAGATCAACATCTATAGTCACTGCGCTTCGCAAACCCAACCGCAGCTGCATCCTTCTATGTAACATCGCGTAGAGGCACCGATCAGGCTCACTGCATTCCTCCCTTGCCTCCCTTCCCCAGCCTCCATTCTCAACTTCCATGAACGCCTTGCTTTCCTATTGCACATCAGAGTGATCAGTGGTGATTTTCTTTGTATTCCTGACTCCTTTATTGAGAAAAGAAATCAGAATCTCGTTACTCCCCCCCTCCCCCCATTTTGTTATAAGTGACGACATGTCATTCTCTTTTATGGCTGAACAGAAGCTGACAGTGTTCGTAGCTAGAATATATACAGTAGTAAAATAATGATTTTAAGAGCAAAAACAAAACCAAAATCTGAACCAGAAATGATTCAATTACCTGATTGTCGTTCGCCCGTGATGTTTTGGAGATTGTCTGTTATACACAATCTTTATTTTCTGGGGATGTGGGAATTTGAATTAGTTTCCATATGAGATATTATAGAAATGAGTTAGTGATTGTGGAAATGACGCAGAAAATCAGTGATGAGTTCAGGAGTCAAAACAGAGAATGTCTTAGTTATCATTGTCTTCCATTTTTTCCTTTACTCTTCTCTGTGCTGCTCCCAATGGACCATTTGAGCTGGTGTAGGAATTCTCCGTGGCCAGGCACTCTGCGGAGCATCTCTCTGAGCAGCCTAGTGTCCCATGTGAGTGAGAGTCGTACATCTTGTCCTGTTTTGGGAGGTTCTGCTTTTAAAAAGTGTGAAAAATCATCAGATAAGTCCCAATGATAGCAGTGCAGATGTGGGGTTCGGATGCATCTTGTCCTTGAGTAACGCATGTATAAAATGTGAGAGTTTTATTACTATCAAAGTTATGTAGTGATCTGAGCATCATGGTGGGTACAGGTATCAGGGGACCCAGTTCGAAAGCCTCAATCACAGTGGTTTAGAAATGTTATTGGTGAATGGATGGATGAGTCGGGAAAGACCGTAGATAAGCATGAAGGGGGTGGGCCGTTCACGGACCAATGATGAAGCTGCCGGCGTATGAGTCTGGGATGATGAATATTTCGTGTCTGGAACTCTGAGGTCCAGCACAATGACAGGTGGAAAAGCAAGGATTGCTGGAGAGAATGTGTCATTTTTATCCTCTTCTCTGCTCTGTACTCCTCAGAATGGACTCTGCCAAGGGGATTGACCTATTCTCCTGTTGTCACTGTCTCCCTCTTTGCATCTAGCTTATACCTTGGTCCACTGTAAGTACTAGTCAACATCATTGCCTTTGTTGTTCTTTCCGTTTTTAAAAAGTCTTTTTCTGTCATAGTGCCGAGCCTTAATGCCACCGATGAAGTACACACTCGCCAATGTTCGTGTACCTTTCATTGGTAGAGGCATTAGAGTAATTTTCCCGTATGTGAAACAGTGGGGATTGTCCTGACACGCTTTGTGCTTGACACATGGAGTGTATTAGCTGGAGGTTGGGGATCTTAATGCATTTTCTTCTTGATTTGTGATTTGCCTGTATTCCTCAATAATTAAGCAATGCACCGATATAGACGGCAATAGAGAAGGAGGGCCATTCCAGGACCAATGATGACTGGGGGCATGTGATCTAAAGATGAGCACGAGGCTTTGGGATTCTGAGGTCCAATAAAATGGCATCGAAGCAGGCCCTTTGTGGTGGGGTCCTTTGTTCAGGTTTGCAGAACAATTATAGAAAAGTAGACATGAAGAAGTCAAATAATTATTCAGTACTAAAGAGCATAGTAAGCGCAAAATGAAGTGAAGGATCTTTAAAGAAATCAATAGATGTCTAGTCGTTCGTTGATACATAGTAACGAAGCGTGTCCAGTCCATGTAGTGTCATGTGGTGTTTTCATACACATACATATTTTAGAGAATTTAAATCAGGTTCAACATGTCGCCTCAGTCCAATTCATCTGTGCTCACACATTGTGCATGTGCTCCTCTGTGTACTGTGTCCTCCTCTGTGCCCCTCAGAATGACTCTCCGGAGGGGATTGACCTGTACTTCCCTCATCACTACCTCCTTCTTCCATGTGGATTGAACCTTAGTCTACTCTAAGTAACAGTCAACCTTCTGTCTCTTCTGTGGTTCTTTGAAGGGATCTTCTGTATTACCAAAGGGCATTTCTGATAGCGAGCAAGTTGAATCGTGCCAAACTTAGTATCACTTCAATGGAGGCATCTTCTTGTTTGTTCCATGTGTGAAAACATGGGGTTTGTAATGACAAGGTTTTGTCGTTGACTAACTGAACCTGTAAAAAACTGTCAGGAATCTCAGTGCATATTTTTCCTGTATTTCTCTGTGTATTTGCTTTGCTCACTTAATTAATCAATGCACTGGGGTAGCTGGAATAAGAAAGAGGGCCATTCCTGGACCAGTGATGACAGGGCGGCAAGTGATTCAGGCAGAATGAGCACGAGGAGTCGAGATTCTGAGGTCCCACGCAAATGGAATCTAAACAAGCCCTGTTTTGGTGGCTTCCTATATTCACACGTCCTGATGTTACAAGGATCTTGGTTTGATCTTCATGAAGATCCATGTATTTAGAAACATTTACTAGTAAGGAATCGTGGGCAGGATTAGCCAACAATTAACAGTCAGTACACATGAATGAATTAAGTAATCATCTATTAATAAAATATATGTAAGAGTGTAGGTACCAGGTACCACTTTTTGATTTTCATTCTTCTTCTTGCGAAAGGCTGGGCCTATAGATTGACATCATCCCAGCGGCTCAGCATTAGATTTTTCTCGTGTAGGCTAAGATTTGAGTAGATTTGTTGTTTCTTGAGCACGTCACAGTGTAGACTGTGGAAACCCAAGGTGTTGATGGAAACTAGTCGATTATTGCTGATGATAGTCGATTAGTGCTCTACTTAGCTTGTAAGTTTGAAGGTTCTCGAGAACGAGAACAAACACTCATGAGTTAGTGAAAGCGTAAGATAGTACGCCAATGAACAGTTGAGAAAATCCGTCTCTGGAGAGAATGTCATTCCCTACCCTGCTGCGCTCTCTTCATCATGGAGGGTCTGATTGGAATGAGAACGATGTAAATGACAGGCCACATGGTGTCATGGTGTTTGTTTGGAGACCAATGGGAGTAGCCCGCAAGTTTCCATGCCCTTGGGTAGTTGAGTAACGATAGTTACCGAATTTAATGGCTTTGTTATTTATTTCTATATTTTAAATACTAGAAAAATGTACTGCTTTTAACAACAGGCAAGGGAAAGGCAAACTTAAATGTAGCATGAAGAGGAGGTTGGTAGATGTCATTATTGTTTTTGGAGATCCATCATAACAAAGCATGTACAATCGATGTAGTGTCATGTGGGGTTTTAATGTATGTATACATTTCATCCGAATTCCATAAGGTTAAAAAATGTCTCCTCACCAAGTATCATCTTGTCATTGCTCAAAGGTTCTGCATCCTTTCTTAGCAGTGGGAGATAAATGGTTCAAGATCAACATCTATAGTCACTGCGCTTCGCAAACCCAACCGCAGCTGCATCCTTCTATGTAACATCGCGTAGAGGCACCGATCAGGCTCACTGCATTCCTCCCTTGCCTCCCTTCCCCAGCCTCCATTCTCAACTTCCATGAACGCCTTGCTTTCCTATTGCACATCAGAGTGATCAGTGGTGATTTTCTTTGTATTCCTGACTCCTTTATTGAGAAAAGAAATCAGAATCTCGTTACTCCCCTCCCCCCCATTTTGTTATAAGTGACGACATGTCATTCTCTTTTATGGCTGAACAGAAGCTGACAGTGTTCGTAGCTAGAATATATACAGTAGTAAAATAATGATTTTAAGAGCAAAAACAAAACCAAAATCTGAACCAGAAATGATTCAATTACCTGATTGTCGTTCGCCCGTGATGTTTTGGAGATTGTCTGTTATACACAATCTTTATTTTCTGGGGATGTGGGAATTTGAATTAGTTTCCATATGAGATATTATAGAAATGAGTTAGTGATTGTGGAAATGACGCAGAAAATCAGTGATGAGTTCAGGAGTCAAAACAGAGAATGTCTTAGTTATCATTGTCTTCCATTTTTTCCTTTACTCTTCTCTGTGCTGCTCCCAATGGACCATTTGAGCTGGTGTAGGAATTCTCCGTGGCCAGGCACTCTGCGGAGCATCTCTCTGAGCAGCCTAGTGTCCCATGTGAGTGAGAGTCGTACATCTTGTCCTGTTTTGGGAGGTTCTGCTTTTAAAAAGTGAAAAATCATCAGATAAGTCCCAATGATAGCAGTGCAGATGTGGGGTTCGGATGCATCTTGTCCTTGAGTAACGCATGTATAAAATGTGAGAGTTTTATTACTATCAAAGTTATGTAGTGATCTGAGCATCATGGTGGGTACAGGTATCAGGGGACCCAGTTCGAAAGCCTCAATCACAGTGGTTTAGAAATGTTATTGGTGAATGGATGGATGAGTCGGGAAAGACCGTAGATAAGCATGAAGGGGGTGGGCCGTTCACGGACCAATGATGACAGCTGCCGGCGTATGAGTCTGGGATGATGAATATTTCGTGTCTGGAACTCTGAGGTCCAGCACAATGACAGGTGGAAAAGCAAGGATTGCTGGAGAGAATGTGTCATTTTTATCCTCTTCTCTGCTCTGTACTCCTCAGAATGGACTCTGCCAAGGGGATTGACCTATTCTCCTGTTGTCACTGTCTCCCTCTTTGCATCTAGCTTATACCTTGGTCCACTGTAAGTACTAGTCAACATCATTGCCTTTGTTGTTCTTTCCGTTTTTAAAAAGTCTTTTTCTGTCATAGTGCCGAGCCTTAATGCCACCGATGAAGTACACACTCGCCAATGTTCGTGTACCTTTCATTGGTAGAGGCATTAGAGTAATTTTTCCGTATGTGAAACAGTGGGGATTGTCCTGACACGCTTTGTGCTTGACACATGGAGTGTATTAGCTGGAGGTTGGGGATCTTAATGCATTTTCTTCTTGATTTGTGATTTGCCTGTATTCCTCAATAATTAAGCAATGCACCGATATAGACGGCAATAGAGAAGGAGGGCCATTCCAGGACCAATGATGACTGGGGGCATGTGATCTAAAGATGAGCACGAGGCTTTGGGATTCTGAGGTCCAATAAAATGGCATCGAAGCAGGCCCTTTGTGGTGGGGTCCTTTGTTCAGGTTTGCAGAACAATTATAGAAAAGTAGACATGAAGAAGTCAAATAATTATTCAGTACTAAAGAGCATAGTAAGCGCAAAATGAAGTGAAGGATCTTTAAAGAAATCAATAGATGTCTAGTCGTTCGTTGATACATAGTAACGAAGCGTGTCCAGTCCATGTAGTGTCATGTGGTGTTTTCATACACATACATATTTTAGAGAATTTAAATCAGGTTCAACATGTCGCCTCAGTCCAATTCATCTGTGCTCACACATTGTGCATGTGCTCCTCTGTGTACTGTGTCCTCCTCTGTGCCCCTCAGAATGACTCTCCGGAGGGGATTGACCTGTACTTCCCTCATCACTACCTCCTTCTTCCATGTGGATTGAACCTTAGTCTACTCTAAGTAACAGTCAACCTTCTGTCTCTTCTGTGGTTCTTTGAAGGGATCTTCTGTATTACCAAAGGGCATTTCTGATAGCGAGCAAGTTGAATCGTGCCAAACTTAGTATCACTTCAATGGAGGCATCTTCTTGTTTGTTCCATGTGTGAAAACATGGGGTTTGTAATGACAAGGTTTTGTCGTTGACTAACTGAACCTGTAAAAAACTGTCAGGAATCTCAGTGCATATTTTTCCTGTATTTCTCTGTGTATTTGCTTTGCTCACTTAATTAATCAATGCACTGGGGTAGCTGGAATAAGAAAGAGGGCCATTCCTGGACCAGTGATGACAGGGCGGCAAGTGATTCAGGCAGAATGAGCACGAGGAGTCGAGATTCTGAGGTCCCACGCAAATGGAATCTAAACAAGCCCTGTTTTGGTGGCTTCCTATATTCACACGTCCTGATGTTACAAGGATCTTGGTTTGATCTTCATGAAGATCCATGTATTTAGAAACATTTACTAGTAAGGAATCGTGGGCAGGATTAGCCAACAATTAACAGTCAGTACACATGAATGAATTAAGTAATCATCTATTAATAAAATATATGTAAGAGTGTAGGTACCAGGTACCACTTTTTGATTTTCATTCTTCTTCTTGCGAAAGGCTGGGCCTATAGATCGACATCATCCCAGCGGCTCAGCATTAGATTTTTCTCGTGTATGCTAAGATTTGAGTAGATTTGTTGTTTCTTGAGCACGTCACAGTGTAGACTGTGGAAACCCAAGGTGTTGATGGAAACTAGTCGATTATTGCTGATGATAGTCGATTAGTGCTCTACTTAGCTTGTAAGTTTGAAGGTTCTCGAGAACGAGAACAAACACTCATGAGTTAGTGAAAGCGTAAGATAGTACGCCAATGAACAGTTGAGAAAATCCGTCTCTGGAGAGAATGTCATTCCCTACCCTGCTGCGCTCTCTTCATCATGGAGGGTCTGATTGGAATGAGAACGATGTAAATGACAGGCCACATGGTGTCATGGTGTTTGTTTGGAGACCAATGGGAGTAGCCCGCAAGTTTCCATGCCCTTGGGTAGTTGAGTAACGATAGTTACCGAATTTAATGGCTTTGTTATTTATTTCTATATTTTAAATACTAGAAAAATGTACTGCTTTTAACAACAGGCAAGGGAAAGGCAAACTTAAATGTAGCATGAAGAGGAGGTTGGTAGATGTCATTATTGTTTTTGGAGATCCATCATAACAAAGCATGTACAATCGATGTAGTGTCATGTGGGGTTTTAATGTATGTATACATTTCATCCGAATTCCATAAGGTTAAAAAATGTCTCCTCACCAAGTATCATCTTGTCATTGCTCAAAGGTTCTGCATCCTTTCTTAGCAGTGGGAGATAAATGGTTCAAGATCAACATCTATAGTCACTGCGCTTCGCAAACCCAACCGCAGCTGCATCCTTCTATGTAACATCGCGTAGAGGCACCGATCAGGCTCACTGCATTCCTCCCTTGCCTCCCTTCCCCAGCCTCCATTCTCAACTTCCATGAACGCCTTGCTTTCCTATTGCACATCAGAGTGATCAGTGGTGATTTTCTTTGTATTCCTGACTCCTTTATTGAGAAAAGAAATCAGAATCTCGTTACTCCCCCCCTCCCCCCATTTTGTTATAAGTGACGACATGTCATTCTCTTTTATGGCTGAACAGAAGCTGACAGTGTTCGTAGCTAGAATATATACAGTAGTAAAATAATGATTTTAAGAGCAAAAACAAAACCAAAATCTGAACCAGAAATGATTCAATTACCTGATTGTCGTTCGCCCGTGATGTTTTGGAGATTGTCTGTTATACACAATCTTTATTTTCTGGGGATGTGGGAATTTGAATTAGTTTCCATATGAGATATTATAGAAATGAGTTAGTGATTGTGGAAATGACGCAGAAAATCAGTGATGAGTTCAGGAGTCAAAACAGAGAATGTCTTAGTTATCATTGTCTTCCATTTTTTCCTTTACTCTTCTCTGTGCTGCTCCCAATGGACCATTTGAGCTGGTGTAGGAATTCTCCGTGGCCAGGCACTCTGCGGAGCATCTCTCTGAGCAGCCTAGTGTCCCATGTGAGTGAGAGTCGTACATCTTGTCCTGTTTTGGGAGGTTCTGCTTTTAAAAAGTGTGAAAAATCATCAGATAAGTCCCAATGATAGCAGTGCAGATGTGGGGTTCGGATGCATCTTGTCCTTGAGTAACGCATGTATCAAATGTGAGAGTTTTATTACTATCAAAGTTATGTAGTGATCTGAGCATCATGGTGGGTACAGGTATCAGGGGACCCAGTTCGAAAGCCTCAATCACAGTGGTTTAGAAATGTTATTGGTGAATGGATGGATGAGTCGGGAAAGACCGTAGATAAGCATGAAGGGGGTGGGCCGTTCACGGACCAATGATGACAGCTGCCGGCGTATGAGTCTGGGATGATGAATATTTCGTGTCTGGAACTCTGAGGTCCAGCACAATGACAGGTGGAAAAGCAAGGATTGCTGGAGAGAATGTGTCATTTTTATCCTCTTCTCTGCTCTGTACTCCTCAGAATGGACTCTGCCAAGGGGATTGACCTATTCTCCTGTTGTCACTGTCTCCCTCTTTGCATCTAGCTTATACCTTGGTCCACTGTAAGTACTAGTCAACATCATTGCCTTTGTTGTTCTTTCCGTTTTTAAAAAGTCTTTTTCTGTCATAGTGCCGAGCCTTAATGCCACCGATGAAGTACACACTCGCCAATGTTCGTGTACCTTTCATTGGTAGAGGCATTAGAGTAATTTTTCCGTATGTGAAACAGTGGGGATTGTCCTGACACGCTTTGTGCTTGACACATGGAGTGTATTAGCTGGAGGTTGGGGATCTTAATGCATTTTCTTCTTGATTTGTGATTTGCCTGTATTCCTCAATAATTAAGCAATGCACCGATATAGACGGCAATAGAGAAGGAGGGCCATTCCAGGACCAATGATGACTGGGGGCATGTGATCTAAAGATGAGCACGAGGCTTTGGGATTCTGAGGTCCAATAAAATGGCATCGAAGCAGGCCCTTTGTGGTGGGGTCCTTTGTTCAGGTTTGCAGAACAATTATAGAAAAGTAGACATGAAGAAGTCAAATAATTATTCAGTACTAAAGAGCATAGTAAGCGCAAAATGAAGTGAAGGATCTTTAAAGAAATCAATAGATGTCTAGTCGTTCGTTGATACATAGTAACGAAGCGTGTCCAGTCCATGTAGTGTCATGTGGTGTTTTCATACACATACATATTTTAGAGAATTTAAATCAGGTTCAACATGTCGCCTCAGTCCAATTCATCTGTGCTCACACATTGTGCATGTGCTCCTCTGTGTACTGTGTCCTCCTCTGTGCCCCTCAGAATGACTCTCCGGAGGGGATTGACCTGTACTTCCCTCATCACTACCTCCTTCTTCCATGTGGATTGAACCTTAGTCTACTCTAAGTAACAGTCAACCTTCTGTCTCTTCTGTGGTTCTTTGAAGGGATCTTCTGTATTACCAAAGGGCATTTCTGATAGCGAGCAAGTTGAATCGTGCCAAACTTAGTATCACTTCAATGGAGGCATCTTCTTGTTTGTTCCATGTGTGAAAACATGGGGTTTGTAATGACAAGGTTTTGTCGTTGACTAACTGAACCTGTAAAAAACTGTCAGGAATCTCAGTGCATATTTTTCCTGTATTTCTCTGTGTATTTGCTTTGCTCACTTAATTAATCAATGCACTGGGGTAGCTGGAATAAGAAAGAGGGCCATTCCTGGACCAGTGATGACAGGGCGGCAAGTGATTCAGGCAGAATGAGCACGAGGAGTCGAGATTCTGAGGTCCCACGCAAATGGAATCTAAACAAGCCCTGTTTTGGTGGCTTCCTATATTCACACGTCCTGATGTTACAAGGATCTTGGTTTGATCTTCATGAAGATCCATGTATTTAGAAACATTTACTAGTAAGGAATCGTGGGCAGGATTAGCCAACAATTAACAGTCAGTACACATGAATGAATTAAGTAATCATCTATTAATAAAATATATGTAAGAGTGTAGGTACCAGGTACCACTTTTTGATTTTCATTCTTCTTCTTGCAAAAGGCTGGGCCTATAGATCGACATCATCCCAGCGGCTCAGCATTAGATTTTTCTCGTGTAGGCTAAGATTTGAGTAGATTTGTTGTTTCTTGAGCACGTCACAGTGTAGACTGTGGAAACCCAAGGTGTTGATGGAAACTAGTCGATTATTGCTGATGATAGTCGATTAGTGCTCTACTTAGCTTGTAAGTTTGAAGGTTCTCGAGAACGAGAACAAACACTCATGAGTTAGTGAAAGCGTAAGATAGTACGCCAATGAACAGTTGAGAAAATCCGTCTCTGGAGAGAATGTCATTCCCTACCCTGCTGCACTCTCTTCATCATGGAGGGTCTGATTGGAATGAGAACGATGTAAATGACAGGCCACATGGTGTCATGGTGTTTGTTTGGAGACCAATGGGAGTAGCCCGCAAGTTTCCATGCCCTTGGGTAGTTGAGTAACGATAGTTACCGAATTTAATGGCTTTGTTATTTATTTCTATATTTTAAATACTAGAAAAATGTACTGCTTTTAACAACAGGCAAGGGAAAGGCAAACTTAAATGTAGCATGAAGAGGAGGTTGGTAGATGTCATTATTGTTTTTGGAGATCCATCATAACAAAGCATGTACAATCGATGTAGTGCCATGTGGGGTTTTAATGTATGTATACATTTCATCCGAATTCCATAAGGTTAAAAAATGTCTCCTCACCAAGTATCATCTTGTCATTGCTCAAAGGTTCTGCATCCTTTCTTAGCAGTGGGAGATAAATGGTTCAAGATCAACATCTATAGTCACTGCGCTTCGCAAACCCAACCGCAGCTGCATCCTTCTATGTAACATCGCGTAGAGGCACCGATCAGGCTCACTGCATTCCTCCCTTGCCTCCCTTCCCCAGCCTCCATTCTCAACTTCCATGAACGCCTTGCTTTCCTATTGCACATCAGAGTGATCAGTGGTGATTTTCTTTGTATTCCTGACTCCTTTATTGAGAAAAGAAATCAGAATCTCGTTACTCCCCCCCTCCCCCCATTTTGTTATAAGTGACGACATGTCATTCTCTTTTATGGCTGAACAGAAGCTGACAGTGTTCGTAGCTAGAATATATACAGTAGTAAAATAATGATTTTAAGAGCAAAAACAAAACCAAAATCTGAACCAGAAATGATTCAATTACCTGATTGTCGTTCGCCCGTGATGTTTTGGAGATTGTCTGTTATACACAATCTTTATTTTCTGGGGATGTGGGAATTTGAATTAGTTTCCATATGAGATATTATAGAAATGAGTTAGTGATTGTGGAAATGACGCAGAAAATCAGTGATGAGTTCAGGAGTCAAAACAGAGAATGTCTTAGTTATCATTGTCTTCCATTTTTTCCTTTACTCTTCTCTGTGCTGCTCCCAATGGACCATTTGAGCTGGTGTAGGAATTCTCCGTGGCCAGGCACTCTGCGGAGCATCTCTCTGAGCAGCCTAGTGTCCCATGTGAGTGAGAGTCGTACATCTTGTCCTGTTTTGGGAGGTTCTGCTTTTAAAAAGTGTGAAAAATCATCAGATAAGTCCCAATGATAGCAGTGCAGATGTGGGGTTCGGATGCATCTTGTCCTTGAGTAACGCATGTATCAAATGTGAGAGTTTTATTACTATCAAAGTTATGTAGTGATCTGAGCATCATGGTGGGTACAGGTATCAGGGGACCCAGTTCGAAAGCCTCAATCACAGTGGTTTAGAAATGTTATTGGTGAATGGATGGATGAGTCGGGAAAGACCGTAGATAAGCATGAAGGGGGTGGGCCGTTCACGGACCAATGATGACAGCTGCCGGCGTATGAGTCTGGGATGATGAATATTTCGTGTCTGGAACTCTGAGGTCCAGCACAATGACAGGTGGAAAAGCAAGGATTGCTGGAGAGAATGTGTCATTTTTATCCTCTTCTCTGCTCTGTACTCCTCAGAATGGACTCTGCCAAGGGGATTGACCTATTCTCCTGTTGTCACTGTCTCCCTCTTTGCATCTAGCTTATACCTTGGTCCACTGTAAGTACTAGTCAACATCATTGCCTTTGTTGTTCTTTCCGTTTTTAAAAAGTCTTTTTCTGTCATAGTGCCGAGCCTTAATGCCACCGATGAAGTACACACTCGCCAATGTTCGTGTACCTTTCATTGGTAGAGGCATTAGAGTAATTTTTCCGTATGTGAAACAGTGGGGATTGTCCTGACACGCTTTGTGCTTGACACATGGAGTGTATTAGCTGGAGGTTGGGGATCTTAATGCATTTTCTTCTTGATTTGTGATTTGCCTGTATTCCTCAATAATTAAGCAATGCACCGATATAGACGGCAATAGAGAAGGAGGGCCATTCCAGGACCAATGATGACTGGGGGCATGTGATCTAAAGATGAGCACGAGGCTTTGGGATTCTGAGGTCCAATAAAATGGCATCGAAGCAGGCCCTTTGTGGTGGGGTCCTTTGTTCAGGTTTGCAGAACAATTATAGAAAAGTAGACATGAAGAAGTCAAATAATTATTCAGTACTAAAGAGCATAGTAAGCGCAAAATGAAGTGAAGGATCTTTAAAGAAATCAATAGATGTCTAGTCGTTCGTTGATACATAGTAACGAAGCGTGTCCAGTCCATGTAGTGTCATGTGGTGTTTTCATACACATACATATTTTAGAGAATTTAAATCAGGTTCAACATGTCGCCTCAGTCCAATTCATCTGTGCTCACACATTGTGCATGTGCTCCTCTGTGTACTGTGTCCTCCTCTGTGCCCCTCAGAATGACTCTCCGGAGGGGATTGACCTGTACTTCCCTCATCACTACCTCCTTCTTCCATGTGGATTGAACCTTAGTCTACTCTAAGTAACAGTCAACCTTCTGTCTCTTCTGTGGTTCTTTGAAGGGATCTTCTGTATTACCAAAGGGCATTTCTGATAGCGAGCAAGTTGAATCGTGCCAAACTTAGTATCACTTCAATGGAGGCATCTTCTTGTTTGTTCCATGTGTGAAAACATGGGGTTTGTAATGACAAGGTTTTGTCGTTGACTAACTGAACCTGTAAAAAACTGTCAGGAATCTCAGTGCATATTTTTCCTGTATTTCTCTGTGTATTTGCTTTGCTCACTTAATTAATCAATGCACTGGGGTAGCTGGAATAAGAAAGAGGGCCATTCCTGGACCAGTGATGACAGGGCGGCAAGTGATTCAGGCAGAATGAGCACGAGGAGTCGAGATTCTGAGGTCCCACGCAAATGGAATCTAAACAAGCCCTGTTTTGGTGGCTTCCTATATTCACACGTCCTGATGTTACAAGGATCTTGGTTTGATCTTCATGAAGATCCATGTATTTAGAAACATTTACTAGTAAGGAATCGTGGGCAGGATTAGCCAACAATTAACAGTCAGTACACATGAATGAATTAAGTAATCATCTATTAATAAAATATATGTAAGAGTGTAGGTACCAGGTACCACTTTTTGATTTTCATTCTTCTTCTTGCAAAAGGCTGGGCCTATAGATCGACATCATCCCAGCGGCTCAGCATTAGATTTTTCTCGTGTAGGCTAAGATTTGAGTAGATTTGTTGTTTCTTGAGCACGTCACAGTGTAGACTGTGGAAACCCAAGGTGTTGATGGAAACTAGTCGATTATTGCTGATGATAGTCGATTAGTGCTCTACTTAGCTTGTAAGTTTGAAGGTTCTCGAGAACGAGAACAAACACTCATGAGTTAGTGAAAGCGTAAGATAGTACGCCAATGAACAGTTGAGAAAATCCGTCTCTGGAGAGAATGTCATTCCCTACCCTGCTGCACTCTCTTCATCATGGAGGGTCTGATTGGAATGAGAACGATGTAAATGACAGGCCACATGGTGTCATGGTGTTTGTTTGGAGACCAATGGGAGTAGCCCGCAAGTTTCCATGCCCTTGGGTAGTTGAGTAACGATAGTTACCGAATTTAATGGCTTTGTTATTTATTTCTATATTTTAAATACTAGAAAAATGTACTGCTTTTAACAACAGGCAAGGGAAAGGCAAACTTAAATGTAGCATGAAGAGGAGGTTGGTAGATGTCATTATTGTTTT
Source organism: Castor canadensis (assembly GCF_047511655.1). Classification (NCBI taxonomy): domain Eukaryota; kingdom Metazoa; phylum Chordata; class Mammalia; order Rodentia; family Castoridae; genus Castor; species Castor canadensis. The sequence continues at coordinate 9,278,982 of NC_133388.1, read as the reverse complement.
TGGAGATCCATCATAACAAAGCATGTACAATCGATGTAGTGCCATGTGGGGTTTTAATGTATGTATACATTTCATCCGAATTCCATAAGGTTAAAAAATGTCTCCTCACCAAGTATCATCTTGTCATTGCTCAAAGGTTCTGCATCCTTTCTTAGCAGTGGGAGATAAATGGTTCAAGATCAACATCTATAGTCACTGCGCTTCGCAAACCCAACCGCAGCTGCATCCTTCTATGTAACATCGCGTAGAGGCACCGATCAGGCTCACTGCATTCCTCCCTTGCCTCCCTTCCCCAGCCTCCATTCTCAACTTCCATGAACGCCTTGCTTTCCTATTGCACATCAGAGTGATCAGTGGTGATTTTCTTTGTATTCCTGACTCCTTTATTGAGAAAAGAAATCAGAATCTCGTTACTCCCCCCCCTCCCCCCATTTTGTTATAAGTGACGACATGTCATTCTCTTTTATGGCTGAACAGAAGCTGACAGTGTTCGTAGTTAGAATATATACAGTAGTAAAATAATGATTTTAAGAGCAAAAACAAAACCAAAATCTGAACCAGAAATGATTCAATTACCTGATTGTCGTTCGCCCGTGATGTTTTGGAGATTGTCTGTTATACACAATCTTTATTTTCTGGGGATGTGGGAATTTGAATTAGTTTCCATATGAGATATTATAGAAATGAGTTAGTGATTGTGGAAATGACGCAGAAAATCAGTGATGAGTTCAGGAGTCAAAACAGAGAATGTCTTAGTTATCATTGTCTTCCATTTTTTCCTTTACTCTTCTCTGTGCTGCTCCCAATGGACCATTTGAGCTGGTGTAGGAATTCTCCGTGGCCAGGCACTCTGCGGAGCATCTCTCTGAGCAGCCTAGTGTCCCATGTGAGTGAGAGTCGTACATCTTGTCCTGTTTTGGGAGGTTCTGCTTTTAAAAAGTGTGAAAAATCATCAGATAAGTCCCAATGATAGCAGTGCAGATGTGGGGTTCGGATGCATCTTGTCCTTGAGTAACGCATGTATCAAATGTGAGAGTTTTATTACTATCAAAGTTATGTAGTGATCTGAGCATCATGGTGGGTACAGGTATCAGGGGACCCAGTTCGAAAGCCTCAATCACAGTGGTTTAGAAATGTTATTGGTGAATGGATGGATGAGTCGGGAAAGACCGTAGATAAGCATGAAGGGGGTGGGCCGTTCACGGACCAATGATGACAGCTGCCGGCGTATGAGTCTGGGATGATGAATATTTCGTGTCTGGAACTCTGAGGTCCAGCACAATGACAGGTGGAAAAGCAAGGATTGCTGGAGAGAATGTGTCATTTTTATCCTCTTCTCTGCTCTGTACTCCTCAGAATGGACTCTGCCAAGGGGATTGACCTATTCTCCTGTTGTCACTGTCTCCCTCTTTGCATCTAGCTTATACCTTGGTCCACTGTAAGTAGTAGTCAACATCATTGCCTTTGTTGTTCTTTCCGTTTTTAAAAAGTCTTTTTCTGTCATAGTGCCGAGCCTTAATGCCACCGATGAAGTACACACTCGCCAATGTTCGTGTACCTTTCATTGGTAGAGGCATTAGAGTAATTTTTCCGTATGTGAAACAGTGGGGATTGTCCTGACACGCTTTGTGCTTGACACATGGAGTGTATTAGCTGGAGGTTGGGGATCTTAATGCATTTTCTTCTTGATTTGTGATTTGCCTGTATTCCTCAATAATTAAGCAATGCACCGATATAGACGGCAATAGAGAAGGAGGGCCATTCCAGGACCAATGATGACTGGGGGCATGTGATCTAAAGATGAGCACGAGGCTTTGGGATTCTGAGGTCCAATAAAATGGCATCGAAGCAGGCCCTTTGTGGTGGGGTCCTTTGTTCAGGTTTGCAGAACAATTATAGAAAAGTAGACATGAAGAAGTCAAATAATTATTCAGTACTAAAGAGCATAGTAAGCGCAAAATGAAGTGAAGGATCTTTAAAGAAATCAATAGATGTCTAGTCGTTCGTTGATACATAGTAACGAAGCGTGTCCAGTCCATGTAGTGTCATGTGGTGTTTTCATACACATACATATTTTAGAGAATTTAAATCAGGTTCAACATGTCGCCTCAGTCCAATTCATCTGTGCTCACACATTGTGCATGTGCTCCTCTGTGTACTGTGTCCTCCTCTGTGCCCCTCAGAATGACTCTCCGGAGGGGATTGACCTGTACTTCCCTCATCACTACCTCCTTCTTCCATGTGGATTGAACCTTAGTCTACTCTAAGTAACAGTCAACCTTCTGTCTCTTCTGTGGTTCTTTGAAGGGATCTTCTGTATTACCAAAGGGCATTTCTGATAGCGAGCAAGTTGAATCGTGCCAAACTTAGTATCACTTCAATGGAGGCATCTTCTTGTTTGTTCCATGTGTGAAAACATGGGGTTTGTAATGACAAGGTTTTGTCGTTGACTAACTGAACCTGTAAAAAACTGTCAGGAATCTCAGTGCATATTTTTCCTGTATTTCTCTGTGTATTTGCTTTGCTCACTTAATTAATCAATGCACTGGGGTAGCTGGAATAAGAAAGAGGGCCATTCCTGGACCAGTGATGACAGGGCGGCAAGTGATTCAGGCAGAATGAGCACGAGGAGTCGAGATTCTGAGGTCCCACGCAAATGGAATCTAAACAAGCCCTGTTTTGGTGGCTTCCTATATTCACACGTCCTGATGTTACAAGGATCTTGGTTTGATCTTCATGAAGATCCATGTATTTAGAAACATTTACTAGTAAGGAATCGTGGGCAGGATTAGCCAACAATTAACAGTCAGTACACATGAATGAATTAAGTAATCATCTATTAATAAAATATATGTAAGAGTGTAGGTACCAGGTACCACTTTTTGATTTTCATTCTTCTTCTTGCGAAAGGCTGGGCCTATAGATCGACATCATCCCAGCGGCTCAGCATTAGATTTTTCTCGTGTAGGCTAAGATTTGAGTAGATTTGTTGTTTCTTGAGCACGTCACAGTGTAGACTGTGGAAACCCAAGGTGTTGATGGAAACTAGTCGATTATTGCTGATGATAGTCGATTAGTGCTCTACTTAGCTTGTAAGTTTGAAGGTTCTCGAGAACGAGAACAAACACTCATGAGTTAGTGAAAGCGTAAGATAGTACGCCAATGAACAGTTGAGAAAATCCGTCTCTGGAGAGAATGTCATTCCCTACCCTGCTGCACTCTCTTCATCATGGAGGGTCTGATTGGAATGAGAACGATGTAAATGACAGGCCACATGGTGTCATGGTGTTTGTTTGGAGACCAATGGGAGTAGCCCGCAAGTTTCCATGCCCTTGGGTAGTTGAGTAACGATAGTTACCGAATTTAATGGCTTTGTTATTTATTTCTATATTTTAAATACTAGAAAAATGTACTGCTTTTAACAACAGGCAAGGGAAAGGCAAACTTAAATGTAGCATGAAGAGGAGGTTGGTAGATGTCATTATTGTTTTTGGAGATCCATCATAACAAAGCATGTACAATCGATGTAGTGCCATGTGGGGTTTTAATGTATGTATACATTTCATCCGAATTCCATAAGGTTAAAAAATGTCTCCTCACCAAGTATCATCTTGTCATTGCTCAAAGGTTCTGCATCCTTTCTTAGCAGTGGGAGATAAATGGTTCAAGATCAACATCTATAGTCACTGCGCTTCGCAAACCCAACCGCAGCTGCATCCTTCTATGTAACATCGCGTAGAGGCACCGATCAGGCTCACTGCATTCCTCCCTTGCCTCCCTTCCCCAGCCTCCATTCTCAACTTCCATGAACGCCTTGCTTTCCTATTGCACATCAGAGTGATCAGTGGTGATTTTCTTTGTATTCCTGACTCCTTTATTGAGAAAAGAAATGAGAATCTCGTTACTCCCCCCCCTCCCCCCATTTTGTTATAAGTGACGACATGTCATTCTCTTTTATGGCTGAACAGAAGCTGACAGTGTTCGTAGTTAGAATATATACAGTAGTAAAATAATGATTTTAAGAGCAAAAACAAAACCAAAATCTGAACCAGAAATGATTCAATTACCTGATTGTCGTTCGCCCGTGATGTTTTGGAGATTGTCTGTTATACACAATCTTTATTTTCTGGGGATGTGGGAATTTGAATTAGTTTCCATATGAGATATTATAGAAATGAGTTAGTGATTGTGGAAATGACGCAGAAAATCAGTGATGAGTTCAGGAGTCAAAACAGAGAATGTCTTAGTTATCATTGTCTTCCATTTTTTCCTTTACTCTTCTCTGTGCTGCTCCCAATGGACCATTTGAGCTGGTGTAGGAATTCTCCGTGGCCAGGCACTCTGCGGAGCATCTCTCTGAGCAGCCTAGTGTCCCATGTGAGTGAGAGTCGTACATCTTGTCCTGTTTTGGGAGGTTCTGCTTTTAAAAAGTGTGAAAAATCATCAGATAAGTCCCAATGATAGCAGTGCAGATGTGGGGTTCGGATGCATCTTGTCCTTGAGTAACGCATGTATCAAATGTGAGAGTTTTATTACTATCAAAGTTATGTAGTGATCTGAGCATCATGGTGGGTACAGGTATCAGGGGACCCAGTTCGAAAGCCTCAATCACAGTGGTTTAGAAATGTTATTGGTGAATGGATGGATGAGTCGGGAAAGACCGTAGATAAGCATGAAGGGGGTGGGCCGTTCACGGACCAATGATGACAGCTGCCGGCGTATGAGTCTGGGATGATGAATATTTCGTGTCTGGAACTCTGAGGTCCAGCACAATGACAGGTGGAAAAGCAAGGATTGCTGGAGAGAATGTGTCATTTTTATCCTCTTCTCTGCTCTGTACTCCTCAGAATGGACTCTGCCAAGGGGATTGACCTATTCTCCTGTTGTCACTGTCTCCCTCTTTGCATCTAGCTTATACCTTGGTCCACTGTAAGTAGTAGTCAACATCATTGCCTTTGTTGTTCTTTCCGTTTTTAAAAAGTCTTTTTCTGTCATAGTGCCGAGCCTTAATGCCACCGATGAAGTACACACTCGCCAATGTTCGTGTACCTTTCATTGGTAGAGGCATTAGAGTAATTTTTCCGTATGTGAAACAGTGGGGATTGTCCTGACACGCTTTGTGCTTGACACATGGAGTGTATTAGCTGGAGGTTGGGGATCTTAATGCATTTTCTTCTTGATTTGTGATTTGCCTGTATTCCTCAATAATTAAGCAATGCACCGATATAGACGGCAATAGAGAAGGAGGGCCATTCCAGGACCAATGATGACTGGGGGCATGTGATCTAAAGATGAGCACGAGGCTTTGGGATTCTGAGGTCCAATAAAATGGCATCGAAGCAGGCCCTTTGTGGTGGGGTCCTTTGTTCAGGTTTGCAGAACAATTATAGAAAAGTAGACATGAAGAAGTCAAATAATTATTCAGTACTAAAGAGCATAGTAAGCGCAAAATGAAGTGAAGGATCTTTAAAGAAATCAATAGATGTCTAGTCGTTCGTTGATACATAGTAACGAAGCGTGTCCAGTCCATGTAGTGTCATGTGGTGTTTTCATACACATACATATTTTAGAGAATTTAAATCAGGTTCAACATGTCGCCTCAGTCCAATTCATCTGTGCTCACACATTGTGCATGTGCTCCTCTGTGTACTGTGTCCTCCTCTGTGCCCCTCAGAATGACTCTCCGGAGGGGATTGACCTGTACTTCCCTCATCACTACCTCCTTCTTCCATGTGGATTGAACCTTAGTCTACTCTAAGTAACAGTCAACCTTCTGTCTCTTCTGTGGTTCTTTGAAGGGATCTTCTGTATTACCAAAGGGCATTTCTGATAGCGAGCAAGTTGAATCGTGCCAAACTTAGTATCACTTCAATGGAGGCATCTTCTTGTTTGTTCCATGTGTGAAAACATGGGGTTTGTAATGACAAGGTTTTGTCGTTGACTAACTGAACCTGTAAAAAACTGTCAGGAATCTCAGTGCATATTTTTCCTGTATTTCTCTGTGTATTTGCTTTGCTCACTTAATTAATCAATGCACTGGGGTAGCTGGAATAAGAAAGAGGGCCATTCCTGGACCAGTGATGACAGGGCGGCAAGTGATTCAGGCAGAATGAGCACGAGGAGTCGAGATTCTGAGGTCCCACGCAAATGGAATCTAAACAAGCCCTGTTGTGGTGGCTTCCTATATTCACACGTCCTGATGTTACAAGGATCTTGGTTTGATCTTCATGAAGATCCATGTATTTAGAAACATTTACTAGTAAGGAATCGTGGGCAGGATTAGCCAACAATTAACAGTCAGTACACATGAATGAATTAAGTAATCATCTATTAATAAAATATATGTAAGAGTGTAGGTACCAGGTACCACTTTTTGATTTTCATTCTTCTTCTTGCGAAAGGCTGGGCCTATAGATCGACATCATCCCAGCAGCTCAGCATTAGATTTTTCTCGTGTAGGCTAAGATTTGAGTAGATTTGTTGTTTCTTGAGCACGTCACAGTGTAGACTGTGGAAACCCAAGGTGTTGATGGAAACTAGTCGATTATTGCTGATGATAGTCGATTAGTGCTCTACTTAGCTTGTAAGTTTGAAGGTTCTCGAGAACGAGAACAAACACTCATGAGTTAGTGAAAGCGTAAGATAGTACGCCAATGAACAGTTGAGAAAATCCGTCTCTGGAGAGAATGTCATTCCCTACCCTGCTGCGCTCTCTTCATCATGGAGGGTCTGATTGGAATGAGAACGATGTAAATGACAGGCCACATGGTGTCATGGTGTTTGTTTGGAGACCAATGGGAGTAGCCCGCAAGTTTCCATGCCCTTGGGTAGTTGAGTAACGATAGTTACCGAATTTAATGGCTTTGTTATTTATTTCTATATTTTAAATACTAGAAAAATGTACTGCTTTTAACAACAGGCAAGGGAAAGGCAAACTTAAATGTAGCATGAAGAGGAGGTTGGTAGATGTCATTATTGTTTTTGGAGATCCATCATAACAAAGCATGTACAATCGATGTAGTGCCATGTGGGGTTTTAATGTCTGTATACATTTCATCCGAATTCCATAAGGTTAAAAAATGTCTCCTCACCAAGTATCATCTTGTCATTGCTCAAAGGTTCTGCATCCTTTCTTAGCAGTGGGAGATAAATGGTTCAAGATCAACATCTATAGTCACTGCGCTTCGCAAACCCAACCGCAGCTGCATCCTTCTATGTAACATCGCGTAGAGGCACCGATCAGGCTCACTGCATTCCTCCCTTGCCTCCCTTCCCCAGCCTCCATTCTCAACTTCCATGAACGCCTTGCTTTCCTATTGCACATCAGCGTGATCAGTGGTGATTTTCTTTGTATTCCTGACTCCTTTATTGAGAAAAGAAATCAGAATCTCGTTACTCCCCCCCTCCCCCCATTTTGTTATAAGTGACGACATGTCATTCTCTTTTATGGCTGAACAGAAGCTGACAGTGTTCGTAGCTAGAATATATACAGTAGTAAAATAATGATTTTAAGAGCAAAAACAAAACCAAAATCTGAACCAGAAATGATTCAATTACCTGATTGTCGTTCGCCCGTGATGTTTTGGAGATTGTCTGTTATACACAATCTTTATTTTCTGGGGATGTGGGAATTTGAATTAGTTTCCATATGAGATATTATAGAAATGAGTTAGTGATTGTGGAAATGACGCAGAAAATCAGTGATGAGTTCAGGAGTCAAAACAGAGAATGTCTTAGTTATCATTGTCTTCCATTTTTTCCTTTACTCTTCTCTGTGCTGCTCCCAATGGACCATTTGAGCTGGTGTAGGAATTCTCCGTGGCCAGGCACTCTGCGGAGCATCTCTCTGAGCAGCCTAGTGTCCCATGTGAGTGAGAGTCGTACATCTTGTCCTGTTTTGGGAGGTTCTGCTTTTAAAAAGTGTGAAAAATCATCAGATAAGTCCCAATGATAGCAGTGCAGATGTGGGGTTCGGATGCATCTTGTCCTTGAGTAACGCATGTATAAAATGTGAGAGTTTTATTACTATCAAAGTTATGTAGTGATCTGAGCATCATGGTGGGTACAGGTATCAGGGGACCCAGTTCGAAAGCCTCAATCACAGTGGTTTAGAAATGTTATTGGTGAATGGATGGATGAGTCGGGAAAGACCGTAGATAAGCATGAAGGGGGTGGGCCGTTCACGGACCAATGATGACAGCTGCCGGCGTATGAGTCTGGGATGATGAATATTTCGTGTCTGGAACTCTGAGGTCCAGCACAATGACAGGTGGAAAAGCAAGGATTGCTGGAGAGAATGTGTCATTTTTATCCTCTTCTCTGCTCTGTACTCCTCAGAATGGACTCTGCCAAGGGGATTGACCTATTCTCCTGTTGTCACTGTCTCCCTCTTTGCATCTAGCTTATACCTTGGTCCACTGTAAGTAGTACTCAACATCATTGCCTTTGTTGTTCTTTCCGTTTTTAAAAAGTCTTTTTCTGTCATAGTGCCGAGCCTTAATGCCACCGATGAAGTACACACTCGCCAATGTTCGTGTACCTTTCATTGGTAGAGGCATTAGAGTAATTTTTCCGTATGTGAAACAGTGGGGATTGTCCTGACACGCTTTGTGCTTGACACATGGAGTGTATTAGCTGGAGGTTGGGGATCTTAATGCATTTTCTTCTTGATTTGTGATTTGCCTGTATTCCTCAATAATTAAGCAATGCACCGATATAGACGGCAATAGAGAAGGAGGGCCATTCCAGGACCAATGATGACTGGGGGCATGTGATCTAAAGATGAGCACGAGGCTTTGGGATTCTGAGGTCCAATAAAATGGCATCGAAGCAGGCCCTTTGTGGTGGGGTCCTTTGTTCAGGTTTGCAGAACAATTATAGAAAAGTAGACATGAAGAAGTCAAATAATTATTCAGTACTAAAGAGCATAGTAAGCGCAAAATGAAGTGAAGGATCTTTAAAGAAATCAATAGATGTCTAGTCGTTCGTTGATACATAGTAACGAAGCGTGTCCAGTCCATGTAGTGTCATGTGGTGTTTTCATACACATACATATTTTAGAGAATTTAAATCAGGTTCAACATGTCGCCTCAGTCCAATTCATCTGTGCTCACACATTGTGCATGTGCTCCTCTGTGTACTGTGTCCTCCTCTGTGCCCCTCAGAATGACTCTCCGGAGGGGATTGACCTGTACTTCCCTCATCACTACCTCCTTCTTCCATGTGGATTGAACCTTAGTCTACTCTAAGTAACAGTCAACCTTCTGTCTCTTCTGTGGTTCTTTGAAGGGATCTTCTGTATTACCAAAGGGCATTTCTGATAGCGAGCAAGTTGAATCGTGCCAAACTTAGTATCACTTCAATGGAGGCATCTTCTTGTTTGTTCCATGTGTGAAAACATGGGGTTTGTAATGACAAGGTTTTGTCGTTGACTAACTGAACCTGTAAAAAACTGTCAGGAATCTCAGTGCATATTTTTCCTGTATTTCTCTGTGTATTTGCTTTGCTCACTTAATTAATCAATGCACTGGGGTAGCTGGAATAAGAAAGAGGGCCATTCCTGGACCAGTGATGACAGGGCGGCAAGTGATTCAGGCAGAATGAGCACGAGGAGTCGAGATTCTGAGGTCCCACGCAAATGGAATCTAAACAAGCCCTGTTTTGGTGGCTTCCTATATTCACACGTCCTGATGTTACAAGGATCTTGGTTTGATCTTCATGAAGATCCATGTATTTAGAAACATTTACTAGTAAGGAATCGTGGGCAGGATTAGCCAACAATTAACAGTCAGTACACATGAATGAATTAAGTAATCATCTATTAATAAAATATATGTAAGAGTGTAGGTACCAGGTACCACTTTTTGATTTTCATTCTTCTTCTTGCGAAAGGCTGGGCCTATAGATCGACATCATCCCAGCAGCTCAGCATTAGATTTTTCTCGTGTAGGCTAAGATTTGAGTAGATTTGTTGTTTCTTGAGCACGTCACAGTGTAGACTGTGGAAACCCAAGGTGTTGATGGAAACTAGTCGATTATTGCTGATGATAGTCGATTAGTGCTCTACTTAGCTTGTAAGTTTGAAGGTTCTCGAGAACGAGAACAAACACTCATGAGTTAGTGAAAGCGTAAGATAGTACGCCAATGAACAGTTGAGAAAATCCGTCTCTGGAGAGAATGTCATTCCCTACCCTGCTGCGCTCTCTTCATCATGGAGGGTCTGATTGGAATGAGAACGATGTAAATGACAGGCCACATGGTGTCATGGTGTTTGTTTGGAGACCAATGGGAGTAGCCCGCAAGTTTCCATGCCCTTGGGTAGTTGAGTAACGATAGTTACCGAATTTAATGGCTTTGTTATTTATTTCTATATTTTAAATACTAGAAAAATGTACTGCTTTTAACAACAGGCAAGGGAAAGGCAAACTTAAATGTAGCATGAAGAGGAGGTTGGTAGATGTCATTATTGTTTTTGGAGATCCATCATAACAAAGCATGTACAATCGATGTAGTGCCATGTGGGGTTTTAATGTCTGTATACATTTCATCCGAATTCCATAAGGTTAAAAAATGTCTCCTCACCAAGTATCATCTTGTCATTGCTCAAAGGTTCTGCATCCTTTCTTAGCAGTGGGAGATAAATGGTTCAAGATCAACATCTATAGTCACTGCGCTTCGCAAACCCAACCGCAGCTGCATCCTTCTATGTAACATCGCGTAGAGGCACCGATCAGGCTCACTGCATTCCTCCCTTGCCTCCCTTCCCCAGCCTCCATTCTGAACTTCCATGAACGCCTTGCTTTCCTATTACACATCAGCGTGATCAGTGGTGATTTTCTTTGTATTCCTGACTCCTTTATTGAGAAAAGAAATCAGAATCTCGTTACTCCCCCCCTCCCCCCATTTTGTTATAAGTGACGACATGTCATTCTCTTTTATGGCTGAACAGAAGCTGACAGTGTTCGTAGCTAGAATATATACAGTAGTAAAATAATGATTTTAAGAGCAAAAACAAAACCAAAATCTGAACCAGAAATGATTCAATTACCTGATTGTCGTTCGCCCGTGATGTTTTGGAGATTGTCTGTTATACACAATCTTTATTTTCTGGGGATGTGGGAATTTGAATTAGTTTCCATATGAGATATTATAGAAATGAGTTAGTGATTGTGGAAATGACGCAGAAAATCAGTGATGAGTTCAGGAGTCAAAACAGAGAATGTCTTAGTTATCATTGTCTTCCATTTTTTCCTTTACTCTTCTCTGTGCTGCTCCCAATGGACCATTTGAGCTGGTGTAGGAATTCTCCGTGGCCAGGCACTCTGCGGAGCATCTCTCTGAGCAGCCTAGTGTCCCATGTGAGTGAGAGTCGTACATCTTGTCCTGTTTTGGGAGGTTCTGCTTTTAAAAAGTGTGAAAAATCATCAGATAAGTCCCAATGATAGCAGTGCAGATGTGGGGTTCGGATGCATCTTGTCCTTGAGTAACGCATGTATCAAATGTGAGAGTTTTATTACTATCAAAGTTATGTAGTGATCTGAGCATCATGGTGGGTACAGGTATCAGGGGACCCAGTTCGAAAGCCTCAATCACAGTGGTTTAGAAATGTTATTGGTGAATGGATGGATGAGTCGGGAAAGACCGTAGATAAGCATGAAGGGGGTGGGCCGTTCACGGACCAATGATGACAGCTGCCGGCGTATGAGTCTGGGATGATGAATATTTCGTGTCTGGAACTCTGAGGTCCAGCACAATGACAGGTGGAAAAGCAAGGATTGCTGGAGAGAATGTGTCATTTTTATCCTCTTCTCTGCTCTGTACTCCTCAGAATGGACTCTGCCAAGGGGATTGACCTATTCTCCTGTTGTCACTGTCTCCCTCTTTGCATCTAGCTTATACCTTGGTCCACTGTAAGTACTAGTCAACATCATTGCCTTTGTTGTTCTTTCCGTTTTTTAAAAGTCTTTTTCTGTCATAGTGCCGAGCCTTAATGCCACCGATGAAGTACACACTCGCCAATGTTCGTGTACCTTTCATTGGTAGAGGCATTAGAGTAATTTTTCCGTATGTGAAACAGTGGGGATTGTCCTGACACGCTTTGTGCTTGACACATGGAGTGTATTAGCTGGAGGTTGGGGATCTTAATGCATTTTCTTCTTGATTTGTGATTTGCCTGTATTCCTCGATAATTAAGCAATGCACCGATATAGACGGCAATAGAGAAGGAGGGCCATTCCAGGACCAATGATGACTGGGGGCATGTGATCTAAAGATGAGCACGAGGCTTTGGGATTCTGAGGTCCAATAAAATGGCATCGAAGCAGGCCCTTTGTGGTGGGGTCCTTTGTTCAGGTTTGCAGAACAATTATAGAAAAGTAGACATGAAGAAGTCAAATAATTATTCAGTACTAAAGAGCATAGTAAGCGCAAAATGAAGTGAAGGATCTTTAAAGAAATCAATAGATGTCTAGTCGTTCGTTGATACATAGTAACGAAGCGTGTCCAGTCCATGTAGTGTCATGTGGTGTTTTCATACACATACATATTTTAGAGAATTTAAATCAGGTTCAACATGTCGCCTCAGTCCAATTCATCTGTGCTCACACATTGTGCATGTGCTCCTCTGTGTACTGTGTCCTCCTCTGTGCCCCTCAGAATGACTCTCCGGAGGGGATTGACCTGTACTTCCCTCATCACTACCTCCTTCTTCCATGTGGATTGAACCTTAGTCTACTCTAAGTAACAGTCAACCTTCTGTCTCTTCTGTGGTTCTTTGAAGGGATCTTCTGTATTACCAAAGGGCATTTCTGATAGCGAGCAAGTTGAATCGTGCCAAACTTAGTATCACTTCAATGGAGGCATCTTCTTGTTTGTTCCATGTGTGAAAACATGGGGTTTGTAATGACAAGGTTTTGTCGTTGACTAACTGAACCTGTAAAAAACTGTCAGGAATCTCAGTGCATATTTTTCCTGTATTTCTCTGTGTATTTGCTTTGCTCACTTAATTAATCAATGCACTGGGGTAGCTGGAATAAGAAAGAGGGCCATTCCTGGACCAGTGATGACAGGGCGGCAAGTGATTCAGGCAGAATGAGCACGAGGAGTCGAGATTCTGAGGTCCCACGCAAATGGAATCTAAACAAGCCCTGTTTTGGTGGCTTCCTATATTCACACGTCCTGATGTTACAAGGATCTTGGTTTGATCTTCATGAAGATCCATGTATTTAGAAACATTTACTAGTAAGGAATCGTGGGCAGGATTAGCCAACAATTAACAGTCAGTACACATGAATGAATTAAGTAATCATCTATTAATAAAATATATGTAAGAGTGTAGGTACCAGGTACCACTTTTTGATTTTCATTCTTCTTCTTGCGAAAGGCTGGGCCTATAGATCGACATCATCCCAGCGGCTCAGCATTAGATTTTTCTCGTGTATGCTAAGATTTGAGTAGATTTGTTGTTTCTTGAGCACGTCACAGTGTAGACTGTGGAAACCCAAGGTGTTGATGGAAACTAGTCGATTATTGCTGATGATAGTCGATTAGTGCTCTACTTAGCTTGTAAGTTTGAAGGTTCTCGAGAACGAGAACAAACACTCATGAGTTAGTGAAAGCGTAAGATAGTACGCCAATGAACAGTTGAGAAAATCCGTCTCTGGAGAGAATGTCATTCCCTACCCTGCTGCGCTCTCTTCATCATGGAGGGTCTGATTGGAATGAGAACGATGTAAATGACAGGCCACATGGTGTCATGGTGTTTGTTTGGAGACCAATGGGAGTAGCCCGCAAGTTTCCATGCCCTTGGGTAGTTGAGTAACGATAGTTACCGAATTTAATGGCTTTGTTATTTATTTCTATATTTTAAATACTAGAAAAATGTACTGCTTTTAACAACAGGCAAGGGAAAGGCAAACTTAAATGTAGCATGAAGAGGAGGTTGGTAGATGTCATTATTGTTTTTGGAGATCCATCATAACAAAGCATGTACAATCGATGTAGTGCCATGTGGGGTTTTAATGTATGTATACATTTCATCCGAATTCCATAAGGTTAAAAAATGTCTCCTCACCAAGTATCATCTTGTCATTGCTCAAAGGTTCTGCATCCTTTCTTAGCAGTGGGAGATAAATGGTTCAAGATCAACATCTATACTCACTGCGCTTCGCAAACCCAACCGCAGCTGCATCCTTCTATGTAACATCGCGTAGAGGCACCGATCAGGCTCACTGCATTCCTCCCTTGCCTCCCTTCCCCAGCCTCCATTCTGAACTTCCATGAACGCCTTGCTTTCCTATTGCACATCAGAGTGATCAGTGGTGATTTTCTTTGTATTCCTGACTCCTTTATTGAGAAAAGAAATCAGAATCTCGTTACTCCCCCCCTCCCCCCATTTTGTTATAAGTGACGACATGTCATTCTCTTTTATGGCTGAACAGAAGCTGACAGTGTTCGTAGCTAGAATATATACAGTAGTAAAATAATGATTTTAAGAGCAAAAACAAAACCAAAATCTGAACCAGAAATGATTCAATTACCTGATTGTCGTTCGCCCGTGATGTTTTGGAGATTGTCTGTTATACACAATCTTTATTTTCTGGGGATGTGGGAATTTGAATTAGTTTCCATATGAGATATTATAGAAATGAGTTAGTGATTGTGGAAATGACGCAGAAAATCAGTGATGAGTTCAGGAGTCAAAACAGAGAATGTCTTAGTTATCATTGTCTTCCATTTTTTCCTTTACTCTTCTCTGTGCTGCTCCCAATGGACCATTTGAGCTGGTGTAGGAATTCTCCATGGCCAGGCACTCTGCGGAGCATCTCTCTGAGCAGCCTAGTGTCCCATGTGAGTGAGAGTCGTACATCTTGTCCTGTTTTGGGAGGTTCTGCTTTTAAAAAGTGTGAAAAATCATCAGATAAGTCCCAATGATAGCAGTGCAGATGTGGGGTTCGGATGCATCTTGTCCTTGAGTAACGCATGTATAAAATGTGAGAGTTTTATTACTATCAAAGTTATGTAGTGATCTGAGCATCATGGTGGGTACAGGTATCAGGGGACCCAGTTCGAAAGCCTCAATCACAGTGGTTTAGAAATGTTATTGGTGAATGGATGGATGAGTCGGGAAAGACCGTAGATAAGCATGAAGGGGGTGGGCCGTTCACGGACCAATGATGACAGCTGCCGGCGTATGGGTCTGGGATGATGAATATTTCGTTTCTGGAACTCTGAGGTCCAGCACAATGACAGGTGGAAAAGCAAGGATTGCTGGAGAGAATGTGTCATTTTTATCCTCTTCTCTGCTCTGTACTCCTCAGAATGGACTCTGCCAAGGGGATTGACCTATTCTCCTGTTGTCACTGTCTCCCTCTTTGCGTCTAGCTTATACCTTGGTCCACTGTAAGTACTAGTCAACATCATTGCCTTTGTTGTTCTTTCCGTTTTTAAAAAGTCTTTTTCTGTCATAGTGCCGAGCCTTAATGCCACCGATGAAGTACACACTCGCCAATGTTCGTGTACCTTTCATTGGTAGAGGCATTAGAGTAATTTTTCCGTATGTGAAACAGTGGGGATTGTCCTGACACGCTTTGT
Source organism: Castor canadensis (assembly GCF_047511655.1). NCBI lineage: Eukaryota > Metazoa > Chordata > Mammalia > Rodentia > Castoridae > Castor > Castor canadensis. The sequence goes on along the minus strand of NC_133388.1, from coordinate 9,263,391 downwards.
GCTTGACACATTGAGTGTATTAGCTGGAGGTTGGGGATCTTAATGCATTTTCTTCTTGGTTTGTGATTTGCCTGTATTCCTCAATAATTAAGCAATGCACTGATATAGACGGCAATAGAGAAGGAGGGCCATTCCAGGACCAATGATGACTGGGGGCATGTGATCTAAAGATGAGCACGAGGCTTTGGGATTCTGAGGTCCAATAAAATGGCATCGAAGCAGGCCCTTTGTGGTGGGGTCCTTTGTTCAGGTTTGCAGAACAATTATAGAAAAGTAGACATGAAGAAGTCAAATAATTATTCAGTACTAAAGAGCATAGTAAGCGCAAAATGAAGTGAAGGATCTTTAAAGAAATCAATAGATGTCTAGTCGTTCGTTGATACATAGTAACGAAGCGTGTCCAGTCCATGTAGTGTCATGTGGTGTTTTCATACACATACATATTTTAGAGAATTTAAATCAGGTTCAACATGTCGCCTCAGTCCAATTCATCTGTGCTCACACATTGTGCATGTGCTCCTCTGTGTACTGTGTCCTCCTCTGTGCCCCTCAGAATGACTCTCCGGAGGGGATTGACCTGTACTTCCCTCATCACTACCTCCTTCTTCCATGTGGATTGAACCTTAGTCTACTCTAAGTAACAGTCAACCTTCTGTCTCTTCTGTGGTTCTTTGAAGGGATCTTCTGTATTACCAAAGGGCATTTCTGATAGCGAGCAAGTTGAATCGTGCCAAACTTAGTATCACTTCAATGGAGGCATCTTCTTGTTTGTTCCATGTGTGAAAACATGGGGTTTGTAATGACAAGGTTTTGTCGTTGACTAACTGAACCTGTAAAAAACTGTCAGGAATCTCAGTGCATATTTTTCCTGTATTTCTCTGTGTATTTGCTTTGCTCACTTAATTAATCAATGCACTGGGGTAGCTGGAATAAGAAAGAGGGCCATTCCTGGACCAGTGATGACAGGGCGGCAAGTGATTCAGGCAGAATGAGCACGAGGAGTCGAGATTCTGAGGTCCCACGCAAATGGAATCTAAACAAGCCCTGTTTTGGTGGCTTCCTATATTCACACGTCCTGATGTTACAAGGATCTTGGTTTGATCTTCATGAAGATCCATGTATTTAGAAACATTTACTAGTAAGGAATCGTGGGCAGGATTAGCCAACAATTAACAGTCAGTACACATGAATGAATTAAGTAATCATCTATTAATAAAATATATGTAAGAGTGTAGGTACCAGGTACCACTTTTTGATTTTCATTCTTCTTCTTGCGAAAGGCTGGGCCTATAGATCGACATCATCCCAGCGGCTCAGCATTAGATTTTTCTCGTGTATGCTAAGATTTGAGTAGATTTGTTGTTTCTTGAGCACGTCACAGTGTAGACTGTGGAAACCCAAGGTGTTGATGGAAACTAGTCGATTATTGCTGATGATAGTCGATTAGTGCTCTACTTAGCTTGTAAGTTTGAAGGTTCTCGAGAACGAGAACAAACACTCATGAGTTAGTGAAAGCGTAAGATAGTACGCCAATGAACAGTTGAGAAAATCCGTCTCTGGAGAGAATGTCATTCCCTACCCTGCTGCGCTCTCTTCATCATGGAGGGTCTGATTGGAATGAGAACGATGTAAATGACAGGCCACATGGTGTCATGGTGTTTGTTTGGAGACCAATGGGAGTAGCCCGCAAGTTTCCATGCCCTTGGGTAGTTGAGTAACGATAGTTACCGAATTTAATGGCTTTGTTATTTATTTCTATATTTTAAATACTAGAAAAATGTACTGCTTTTAACAACAGGCAAGGGAAAGGCAAACTTAAATGTAGCATGAAGAGGAGGTTGGTAGATGTCATTATTGTTTTTGGAGATCCATCATAACAAAGCATGTACAATCGATGTAGTGCCATGTGGGGTTTTAATGTATGTATACATTTCATCCGAATTCCATAAGGTTAAAAAATGTCTCCTCACCAAGTATCATCTTGTCATTGCTCAAAGGTTCTGCATCCTTTCTTAGCAGTGGGAGATAAATGGTTCAAGATCAACATCTATAGTCACTGCGCTTCGCAAACCCAACCGCAGCTGCATCCTTCTATGTAACATCGCGTAGAGGCACCGATCAGGCTCACTGCATTCCTCCCTTGCCTCCCTTCCCCAGCCTCCATTCTCAACTTCCATGAACGCCTTGCTTTCCTATTGCACATCAGAGTGATCAGTGGTGATTTTCTTTGTATTCCTGACTCCTTTATTGAGAAAAGAAATCAGAATCTCGTTACTCCCCCCCTCCCCCCATTTTGTTATAAGTGACGACATGTCATTCTCTTTTATGGCTGAACAGAAGCTGACAGTGTTCGTAGCTAGAATATATACAGTAGTAAAATAATGATTTTAAGAGCAAAAACAAAACCAAAATCTGAACCAGAAATGATTCAATTACCTGATTGTCGTTCGCCCGTGATGTTTTGGAGATTGTCTGTTATACACAATCTTTATTTTCTGGGGATGTGGGAATTTGAATTAGTTTCCATATGAGATATTATAGAAATGAGTTAGTGATTGTGGAAATGACGCAGAAAATCAGTGATGAGTTCAGGAGTCAAAACAGAGAATGTCTTAGTTATCATTGTCTTCCATTTTTTCCTTTACTCTTCTCTGTGCTGCTCCCAATGGACCATTTGAGCTGGTGTAGGAATTCTCCATGGCCAGGCACTCTGCGGAGCATCTCTGTGAGCAGCCTAGTGTCCCATGTGAGTGAGAGTCGTACATCTTGTCCTGTTTTGGGAGGTTCTGCTTTTAAAAAGTGTGAAAAATCATCAGATAAGTCCCAATGATAGCAGTGCAGATGTGGGGTTCGGATGCATCTTGTCCTTGAGTAACGCATGTATAAAATGTGAGAGTTTTATTACTATCAAAGTTATGTAGTGATCTGAGCATCATGGTGGGTACAGGTATCAGGGGACCCAGTTCGAAAGCCTCAATCACAGTGGTTTAGAAATGTTATTGGTGAATGGATGGATGAGTCGGGAAAGACCGTAGATAAGCATGAAGGGGGTGGGCCGTTCACGGACCAATGATGACAGCTGCCGGCGTATGAGTCTGGGATGATGAATATTTCGTGTCTGGAACTCTGAGGTCCAGCACAATGATAGGTGGAAAAGCAAGGATTGCTGGAGAGAATGTGTCATTTTTATCCTCTTCTCTGCTCTGTACTCCTCAGAATGGACTCTGCCAAGGGGATTGACCTATTCTCCTGTTGTCACTGTCTCCCTCTTTGCATCTAGCTTATACCTTGGTCCACTGTAAGTACTAGTCAACATCATTGCCTTTGTTGTTCTTTCCGTTTTTAAAAAGTCTTTTTCTGTCATAGTGCCGAGCCTTAATGCCACCGATGAAGTACACACTCGCCAATGTTCGTGTACCTTTCATTGGTAGAGGCATTAGAGTAATTTTTCCGTATGTGAAACAGTGGGGATTGTCCTGACACGCTTTGTGCTTGACACATGGAGTGTATTAGCTGGAGGTTGGGGATCTTAATGCATTTTCTTCTTGATTTGTGATTTGCCTGTATTCCTCGATAATTAAGCAATGCACCGATATAGACGGCAATAGAGAAGGAGGGCCATTCCAGGACCAATGATGACTGGGGGCATGTGATCTAAAGATGAGCACGAGGCTTTGGGATTCTGAGGTCCAATAAAATGGCATCGAAGCAGGCCCTTTGTGGTGGGGTCCTTTGTTCAGGTTTGCAGAACAATTATAGAAAAGTAGACATGAAGAAGTCAAATAATTATTCAGTACTAAAGAGCATAGTAAGCGCAAAATGAAGTGAAGGATCTTTAAAGAAATCAATAGATGTCTAGTCGTTCGTTGATACATAGTAACGAAGCGTGTCCAGTCCATGTAGTGTCATGTGGTGTTTTCATACACATACATATTTTAGAGAATTTAAATCAGGTTCAACATGTCGCCTCAGTCCAATTCATCTGTGCTCACACATTGTGCATGTGCTCCTCTGTGTACTGTGTCCTCCTCTGTGCCCCTCAGAATGACTCTCCGGAGGGGATTGACCTGTACTTCCCTCATCACTACCTCCTTCTTCCATGTGGATTGAACCTTAGTCTACTCTAAGTAACAGTCAACCTTCTGTCTCTTCTGTGGTTCTTTGAAGGGATCTTCTGTATTACCAAAGGGCATTTCTGATAGTGAGCAAGTTGAATCGTGCCAAACTTAGTATCACTTCAATGGAGGCATCTTCTTGTTTGTTCCATGTGTGAAAACATGGGGTTTGTAATGACAAGGTTTTGTCGTTGACTAACTGAACCAGTAAAAAACTGTCAGGAATCTCAGTGCATATTTTTCCTGTATTTCTCTGTGTATTTGCTTTGCTCACTTAATTAATCAATGCACTGGGGTAGCTGGAATAAGAAAGAGGGCCATTCCTGGACCAGTGATGACAGGGCGGCAAGTGATTCAGGCAGAATGAGCACGAGGAGTCGAGATTCTGAGGTCCCACGCAAATGGAATCTAAACAAGCCCTGTTTTGGTGGCTTCCTATATTCACACGTCCTGATGTTACAAGGATCTTGGTTTGATCTTCATGAAGATCCATGTATTTAGAAACATTTACTAGTAAGGAATCGTGGGCAGGATTAGCCAACAATTAACAGTCAGTACACATGAATGAATTAAGTAATCATCTATTAATAAAATATATGTAAGAGTGTAGGTACCAGGTACCACTTTTTGATTTTCATTCTTCTTCTTGCGAAAGGCTGGGCCTATAGACCGACATCATCCCAGCGGCTCAGCATTAGATTTTTCTCGTGTAGGCTAAGATTTGAGTAGATTTGTTGTTTCTTGAGCACGTCACAGTGTAGACTGTGGAAACCCAAGGTGTTGATGGAAACCAGTCGATTATTGCTGATGATAGTCGATTAGTGCTCTACTTAGCTTGTAAGTTTGAAGGTTCTCGAGAACGAGAACAAACACTCATGAGTTAGTGAAAGCGTAAGATAGTACGCCAATGAACAGTTGAGAAAATCCGTCTCTGGAGAGAATGTCATTCCCTACCCTGCTGCGCTCTCTTCATCATGGAGGGTCTGATTGGAATGAGAACGATGTAAATGACAGGCCACATAGTGTCATGGTGTTTGTTTGGAGACCAATGGGAGTAGCACGCAAGTTTCCATGCCCTTGGGTAGTTGAGTAACGATAGTTACCGAATTTAATGGCTTTGTTATTTATTTCTATATTTTAAATACTAGAAAAATGTACTGCTTTTAACAACAGGCAAGGGAAAGGCAAACTTAAATGTAGCATGAAGAGGAGGTTGGTAGATGTCATTATTGTTTTTGGAGATCCATCATAACAAAGCATGTACAATCGATGTAGTGCCATGTGGGGTTTTAATGTATGTATACATTTCATCCGAATTCCATAAGGTTAAAAAATGTCTCCTCACCAACTATCATCTTGTCATTGCTCAAAGGTTCTGCATCCTTTCTTAGCAGTGGGAGATAAATGGTTCAAGATCAACATCTATAGTCACTGCGCTTCGCAAACCCAACCGCAGCTGCATCCTTCTATGTAACATCGCGTAGAGGCACCGATCAGGCTCACTGCATTCCTCCCTTGCCTCCCTTCCCCAGCCTCCATTCTGAACTTCCATGAACGCCTTGCTTTCCTATTGCACATCAGAGTGATCAGTGGTGATTTTCTTTGTATTCCTGACTCCTTTATTGAGAAAAGAAATCAGAATCTCGTTACTCCCCCCCCTCCCCCCATTTTGTTATAAGTGACGACATGTCATTCTCTTTTATGGCTGAACAGAAGGTGACAGTGTTCGTAGCTAGAATATATACAGTAGTAAAATAATGATTTTAAGAGCAAAAACAAAACCAAAATCTGAACCAGAAATGATTCAATTACCTGATTGTCGTTCGCCCGTGATGTTTTGGAGATTGTCTGTTATACACAATCTTTATTTTCTGGGGATGTGGGAATTTGAATTAGTTTCCATATGAGATATTATAGAAATGAGTTAGTGATTGTGGAAATGACGCAGAAAATCAGTGATGAGTTCAGGAGTCAAAACAGAGAATGTCTTAGTTATCATTGTCTTCCATTTTTTCCTTTACTCTTCTCTGTGCTGCTCCCAATGGACCATTTGAGCTGGTGTAGGAATTCTCCGTGGCCAGGCACTCTGCGGAGCATCTCTCTGAGCAGCCTAGTGTCCCATGTGAGTGAGAGTCGTACATCTTGTCCTGTTTTGGGAGGTTCTGCTTTTAAAAAGTGTAAAAAATCATCAGATAAGTCCCAATGATAGCAGTGCAGATGTGGGGTTCGGATGCATCTTGTCCTTGAGTAACGCATGTATAAAATGTGAGAGTTTTATTACTATCAAAGTTATGTAGTGATCTGAGCATCATGGTGGGTACAGGTATCAGGGGACCCAGTTCGAAAGCCTCAATCACAGTGGTTTAGAAATGTTATTGGTGAATGGATGGATGAGTCGGGAAAGACCGTAGATAAGCATGAAGGGGGTGGGCCGTTCACGGACCAATGATGACAGCTGCCGGCGTATGAGTCTGGGATGATGAATATTTCGTGTCTGGAACTCTGAGGTCCAGCACAATGACAGGTGGAAAAGCAAGGATTGCTGGAGAGAATGTGTCATTTTTATCCTCTTCTCTGCTCTGTACTCCTCAGAATGGACTCTGCCAAGGGGATTGACCTATTCTCCTGTTGTCACTGTCTCCCTCTTTGCATCTAGCTTATACCTTGGTCCACTGTAAGTACTAGTCAACATCATTGCCTTTGTTGTTCTTTCCGTTTTTAAAAAGTCTTTTTCTGTCATAGTGCCGAGCCTTAATGCCACCGATGAAGTACACACTCGCCAATGTTCGTGTACCTTTCATTGGTAGAGGCATTAGAGTAATTTTTCCGTATGTGAAACAGTGGGGATTGTCCTGACACGCTTTGTGCTTGACACATGGAGTGTATTAGCTGGAGGTTGGGGATCTTAATGCATTTTCTTCTTGATTTGTGATTTGCCTGTATTCCTCAATAATTAAGCAATGCACCGATATAGACGGCAATAGAGAAGGAGGGCCATTCCAGGACCAATGATGACTGGGGGCATGTGATCTAAAGATGAGCACGAGGCTTTGGGATTCTGAGGTCCAATAAAATGGCATCGAAGCAGGCCCTTTGTGGTGGGGTCCTTTGTTCAGGTTTGCAGAACAATTATAGAAAAGTAGACATGAAGAAGTCAAATAATTATTCAGTACTAAAGAGCATAGTAAGCGCAAAATGAAGTGAAGGATCTTTAAAGAAATCAATAGATGTCTAGTCGTTCGTTGATACATAGTAACGAAGCGTGTCCAGTCCATGTAGTGTCATGTGGTGTTTTCATACACATACATATTTTAGAGAATTTAAATCAGGTTCAACATGTCGCCTCAGTCCAATTCATCTGTGCTCACACATTGTGCATGTGCTCCTCTGTGTACTGTGTCCTCCTCTGTGCCCCTCAGAATGACTCTCCGGAGGGGATTGACCTGTACTTCCCTCATCACTACCTCCTTCTTCCATGTGGATTGAACCTTAGTCTACTCTAAGTAACAGTCAACCTTCTGTCTCTTCTGTGGTTCTTTGAAGGGATCTTCTGTATTACCAAAGGGCATTTCTGATAGCGAGCAAGTTGAATCGTGCCAAACTTAGTATCACTTCAATGGAGGCATCTTCTTGTTTGTTCCATGTGTGAAAACATGGGGTTTGTAATGACAAGGTTTTGTCGTTGACTAACTGAACCTGTAAAAAACTGTCAGGAATCTCAGTGCATATTTTTCCTGTATTTCTCTGTGTATTTGCTTTGCTCACTTAATTAATCAATGCACTGGGGTAGCTGGAATAAGAAAGAGGGCCATTCCTGGACCAGTGATGACAGGGCGGCAAGTGATTCAGGCAGAATGAGCACGAGGAGTCGAGATTCTGAGGTCCCACGCAAATGGAATCTAAACAAGCCCTGTTTTGGTGGCTTCCTATATTCACACGTCCTGATGTTACAAGGATCTTGGTTTGATCTTCATGAAGATCCATGTATTTAGAAACATTTACTAGTAAGGAATCGTGGGCAGGATTAGCCAACAATTAACAGTCAGTACACATGAATGAATTAAGTAATCATCTATTAATAAAATATATGTAAGAGTGTAGGTACCAGGTACCACTTTTTGATTTTCATTCTTCTTCTTGCGAAAGGCTGGGCCTATAGACCGACATCATCCCAGCGGCTCAGCATTAGATTTTTCTCGTGTAGGCTAAGATTTGAGTAGATTTGTTGTTTCTTGAGCACGTCACAGTGTAGACTGTGGAAACCCAAGGTGTTGATGGAAACCAGTCGATTATTGCTGATGATAGTCGATTAGTGCTCTACTTAGCTTGTAAGTTTGAAGGTTCTCGAGAACGAGAACAAACACTCATGAGTTAGTGAAAGCGTAAGATAGTACGCCAATGAACAGTTGAGAAAATCCGTCTCTGGAGAGAATGTCATTCCCTACCCTGCTGCGCTCTCTTCATCATGGAGGGTCTGATTGGAATGAGAACGATGTAAATGACAGGCCACATAGTGTCATGGTGTTTGTTTGGAGACCAATGGGAGTAGCACGCAAGTTTCCATGCCCTTGGGTAGTTGAGTAACGATAGTTACCGAATTTAATGGCTTTGTTATTTATTTCTATATTTTAAATACTAGAAAAATGTACTGCTTTTAACAACAGGCAAGGGAAAGGCAAACTTAAATGTAGCATGAAGAGGAGGTTGGTAGATGTCATTATTGTTTTTGGAGATCCATCATAACAAAGCATGTACAATCGATGTAGTGCCATGTGGGGTTTTAATGTATGTATACATTTCATCCGAATTCCATAAGGTTAAAAAATGTCTCCTCACCAAGTATCATCTTGTCATTGCTCAAAGGTTCTGCATCCTTTCTTAGCAGTGGGAGATAAATGGTTCAAGATCAACATCTATAGTCACTGCGCTTCGCAAACCCAACCGCAGCTGCATCCTTCTATGTAACATCGCGTAGAGGCACCGATCAGGCTCACTGCATTCCTCCCTTGCCTCCCTTCCCCAGCCTCCATTCTCAACTTCCATGAACGCCTTGCTTTCCTATTGCACATCAGAGTGATCAGTGGTGATTTTCTTTGTATTCCTGACTCCTTTATTGAGAAAAGAAATCAGAATCTCGTTACTCCCCCCCTCCCCCCATTTTGTTATAAGTGACGACATGTCATTCTCTTTTATGGCTGAACAGAAGCTGACAGTGTTCGTAGCTAGAATATATACAGTAGTAAAATAATGATTTTAAGAGCAAAAACAAAACCAAAATCTGAACCAGAAATGATTCAATTACCTGATTGTCGTTCGCCCGTGATGTTTTGGAGATTGTCTGTTATACACAATCTTTATTTTCTGGGGATGTGGGAATTTGAATTAGTTTCCATATGAGATATTATAGAAATGAGTTAGTGATTGTGGAAATGACGCAGAAAATCAGTGATGAGTTCAGGAGTCAAAACAGAGAATGTCTTAGTTATCATTGTCTTCCATTTTTTCCTTTACTCTTCTCTGTGCTGCTCCCAATGGACCATTTGAGCTGGTGTAGGAATTCTCCGTGGCCAGGCACTCTGCGGAGCATCTCTCTGAGCAGCCTAGTGTCCCATGTGAGTGAGAGTCGTACATCTTGTCCTGTTTTGGGAGGTTCTGCTTTTAAAAAGTGTGAAAAATCATCAGATAAGTCCCAATGATAGCAGTGCAGATGTGGGGTTCGGATGCATCTTGTCCTTGAGTAACGCATGTATAAAATGTGAGAGTTTTATTACTATCAAAGTTATGTAGTGATCTGAGCATCATGGTGGGTACAGGTATCAGGGGACCCAGTTCGAAAGCCTCAATCACAGTGGTTTAGAAATGTTATTGGTGAATGGATGGATGAGTCGGGAAAGACCGTAGATAAGCATGAAGGGGGTGGGCCGTTCACGGACCAATGATGACAGCTGCCGGCGTATGAGTCTGGGATGATGAATATTTCGTGTCTGGAACTCTGAGGTCCAGCACAATGATAGGTGGAAAAGCAAGGATTGCTGGAGAGAATGTGTCATTTTTATCCTCTTCTCTGCTCTGTACTCCTCAGAATGGACTCTGCCAAGGGGATTGACCTTTCTCCTGTTGTCACTGTCTCCCTCTTTGCATCTAGCTTATACCTTGGTCCACTGTAAGTACTAGTCAACATCATTGCCTTTGTTGTTCTTTCCGTTTTTAAAAAGTCTTTTTCTGTCATAGTGCCGAGCCTTAATGCCACCGATGAAGTACACACTCGCCAATGTTCGCGTACCTTTCATTGGTAGAGGCATTAGAGTAATTTTTCCGTATGTGAAACAGTGGGGATTGTCCTGACACGCTTTGTGCTTGACACATGGAGTGTATTAGCTGGAGGTTGGGGATCTTAATGCATTTTCTTCTTGATTTGTGATTTGCCTGTATTCCTCAATAATTAAGCAATGCACCGATATAGACGGCAATAGAGAAGGAGGGCCATTCCAGGACCAATGATGACTGGGGGCATGTGATCTAAAGATGAGCACGAGGCTTTGGGATTCTGAGGTCCAATAAAATGGCATCGAAGCAGGCCCTTTGTGGTGGGGTCCTTTGTTCAGGTTTGCAGAACAATTATAGAAAAGTAGACATGAAGAAGTCAAATAATTATTCAGTACTAAAGAGCATAGTAAGCGCAAAATGAAGTGAAGGATCTTTAAAGAAATCAATAGATGTCTAGTCGTTCGTTGATACATAGTAACGAAGCGTGTCCAGTCCATGTAGTGTCATGTGGTGTTTTCATACACATACATATTTTAGAGAATTTAAATCAGGTTCAACATGTCGCCTCAGTCCAATTCATCTGTGCTCACACATTGTGCATGTGCTCCTCTGTGTACTGTGTCCTCCTCTGTGCCCCTCAGAATGACTCTCCGGAGGGGATTGACCTGTACTTCCCTCATCACTACCTCCTTCTTCCATGTGGATTGAACCTTAGTCTACTCTAAGTAACAGTCAACCTTCTGTCTCTTCTGTGGTTCTTTGAAGGGATCTTCTGTATTACCAAAGGGCATTTCTGATAGCGAGCAAGTTGAATCGTGCCAAACTTAGTATCACTTCAATGGAGGCATCTTCTTGTTTGTTCCATGTGTGAAAACATGGGGTTTGTAATGACAAGGTTTTGTCGTTGACTAACTGAACCTGTAAAAAACTGTCAGGAATCTCAGTGCATATTTTTCCTGTATTTCTCTGTGTATTTGCTTTGCTCACTTAATTAATCAATGCACTGGGGTAGCTGGAATAAGAAAGAGGGCCATTCCTGGACCAGTGATGACAGGGCGGCAAGTGATTCAGGCAGAATGAGCACGAGGAGTCGAGATTCTGAGGTCCCACGCAAATGGAATCTAAACAAGCCCTGTTTTGGTGGCTTCCTATATTCACACGTCCTGATGTTACAAGGATCTTGGTTTGATCTTCATGAAGATCCATGTATTTAGAAACATTTACTAGTAAGGAATCGTGGGCAGGATTAGCCAACAATTAACAGTCAGTACACATGAATGAATTAAGTAATCATCTATTAATAAAATATATGTAAGAGTGTAGGTACCAGGTACCACTTTTTGATTTTCATTCTTCTTCTTGCGAAAGGCTGGGCCTATAGATCGACATCATCCCAGCGGCTCAGCAGTAGATTTTTCTCGTGTAGGCTAAGATTTGAGTAGATTTGTTGTTTCTTGAGCACGTCACAGTGTAGACTGTGGAAACCCAAGGTGTTGATGGAAACTAGTCGATTATTGCTGATGATAGTCGATTAGTGCTCTACTTAGCTTGTAAGTTTGAAGGTTCTCGAGAACGAGAGCAAACACTCATGAGTTAGTGAAAGCGTAAGATAGTATGCCAATGAACAGTTGAGAAAATCCGTCTCTGGAGAGAATGTCATTCCCTACCCTGCTGCGCTCTCTTCATCATGGAGGGTCTGATTGGAATGAGAACGATGTAAATGACAGGCCACATGGTGTCATGGTGTTTGTTTGGAGACCAATGGGAGTAGCCCGCAAGTTTCCATGCCCTTGGGTAGTTGAGTAATGATAGTTACCGAATTTAATGGCTTTGTTATTTATTTCTATATTTTAAATACTAGAAAAATGTACTGCTTTTAACAACAGGCAAGGGAAAGGCAAACTTAAATGTAGCATGAAGAGGAGGTTGGTAGATGTCATTATTGTTTTTGGAGATCCATCATAACAAAGCATGTACAATCGATGTAGTGCCATGTGGGGTTTTAATGTCTGTATACATTTCATCCGAATTCCATAAGGTTAAAAAATGTCTCCTCACCAACTATCATCTTGTCATTGCTCAAAGGTTCTGCATCCTTTCTTAGCAGTGGGAGATAAATGGTTCAAGATCAACATCTATAGTCACTGCGCTTCGCAAACCCAACCGCAGCTGCATCCTTCTATGTAACATCGCGTAGAGGCACCGATCAGGCTCACTGCATTCCTCCCTTGCCTCCCTTCCCCAGCCTCCATTCTGAACTTCCATGAACGCCTTGCTTTCCTATTGCACATCAGAGTGATCAGTGGTGATTTTCTTTGTATTCCTGACTCCTTTATTGAGAAAAGAAATCAGAATCTCGTTACTCCCCCCCCCCCCATTTTGTTATAAGTGACGACATGTCATTCTCTTTTATGGCTGAACAGAAGCTGACAGTGTTCGTAGCTAGAATATATACAGTAGTAAAATAATGATTTTAAGAGCAAAAACAAAACCAAAATCTGAACCAGAAATGATTCAATTACCTGATTGTCGTTCGCCCGTGATGTTTTGGAGATTGTCTGTTATACACAATCTTTATTTTCTGGGGATGTGGGAATTTGAATTAGTTTCCATATGAGATATTATAGAAATGAGTTAGTGATTGTGGAAATGACGCAGAAAATCAGTGATGAGTTCAGGAGTCAAAACAGAGAATGTCTTAGTTATCATTGTCTTCCATTTTTTCCTTTACTCTTCTCTGTGCTGCTCCCAATGGACCATTTGAGCTGGTGTAGGAATTCTCCGTGGCCAGGCACTCTGCGGAGCATCTCTCTGAGCAGCCTAGTGTCCCATGTGAGTGAGAGTCGTACATCTTGTCCTGTTTTGGGAGGTTCTGCTTTTAAAAAGTGTGAAAAATCATCAGATAAGTCCCAATGATAGCAGTGCAGATGTGGGGTTCGGATGCATCTTGTCCTTGAGTAACGCATGTATCAAATGTGAGAGTTTTATTACTATCAAAGTTATGTAGTGATCTGAGCATCATGGTGGGTACAGGTATCAGGGGACCCAGTTCGAAAGCCTCAATCACAGTGGTTTAGAAATGTTATTGGTGAATGGATGGATGAGTCGGGAAAGACCGTAGATAAGCATGAAGGGGGTGGGCCGTTCACGGACCAATGATGACAGCTGCCGGCGTATGAGTCTGGGATGATGAATATTTCGTGTCTGGAACTCTGAGGTCCAGCACAATGATAGGTGGAAAAGCAAGGATTGCTGGAGAGAATGTGTCATTTTTATCCTCTTCTCTGCTCTGTACTCCTCAGAATGGACTCTGCCAAGGGGATTGACCTTTCTCCTGTTGTCACTGTCTCCCTCTTTGCATCTAGCTTATACCTTGGTCCACTGTAAGTACTAGTCAACATCATTGCCTTTGTTGTTCTTTCCGTTTTTAAAAAGTCTTTTTCTGTCATAGTGCCGAGCCTTAATGCCACCGATGAAGTACACACTCGCCAATGTTCGCGTACCTTTCATTGGTAGAGGCATTAGAGTAATTTTTCCGTATGTGAAACAGTGGGGATTGTCCTGACACGCTTTGTGCTTGACACATGGAGTGTATTAGCTGGAGGTTGGGGATCTTAATGCATTTTCTTCTTGATTTGTGATTTGCCTGTATTCCTCAATAATTAAGCAATGCACCGATATAGACGGCAATAGAGAAGGAGGGCCATTCCAGGACCAATGATGACTGGGGGCATGTGATCTAAAGATGAGCACGAGGCTTTGGGATTCTGAGGTCCAATAAAATGGCATCGAAGCAGGCCCTTTGTGGTGGGGTCCTTTGTTCAGGTTTGCAGAACAATTATAGAAAAGTAGACATGAAGAAGTCAAATAATTATTCAGTACTAAAGAGCATAGTAAGCGCAAAATGAAGTGAAGGATCTTTAAAGAAATCAATAGATGTCTAGTCGTTCGTTGATACATAGTAACGAAGCGTGTCCAGTCCATGTAGTGTCATGTGGTGTTTTCATACACATACATATTTTAGAGAATTTAAATCAGGTTCAACATGTCGCCTCAGTCCAATTCATCTGTGCTCACACATTGTGCATGTGCTCCTCTGTGTACTGTGTCCTCCTCTGTGCCCCTCAGAATGACTCTCCGGAGGGGATTGACCTGTACTTCCCTCATCACTACCTCCTTCTTCCATCTGGATTGAACCTTAGTCTACTCTAAGTAACAGTCAACCTTCTGTCTCTTCTGTGGTTCTTTGAAGGGATCTTCTGTATTACCAAAGGGCATTTCTGATAGCGAGCAAGTTGAATCGTGCCAAACTTAGTATCACTTCAATGGAGGCATCTTCTTGTTTGTTCCATGTGTGAAAACATGGGGTTTGTAATGACAAGGTTTTGTCGTTGACTAACTGAACCTGTAAAAAACTGTCAGGAATCTCAGTGCATATTTTTCCTGTATTTCTCTGTGTATTTGCTTTGCTCACTTAATTAATCAATGCACTGGGGTAGCTGGAATAAGAAAGAGGGCCATTCCTGGACCAGTGATGACAGGGCGGCAAGTGATTCAGGCAGAATGAGCACGAGGAGTCGAGATTCTGAGGTCCCACGCAAATGGAATCTAAACAAGCCCTGTTTTGGTGGCTTCCTATATTCACACGTCCTGATGTTACAAGGATCTTGGTTTGATCTTCATGAAGATCCATGTATTTAGAAACATTTACTAGTAAGGAATCGTGGGCAGGATTAGCCAACAATTAACAGTCAGTACACATGAATGAATTAAGTAATCATCTATTAATAAAATATATGTAAGAGTGTAGGTACCAGGTACCACTTTTTGATTTTCATTCTTCTTCTTGCGAAAGGCTGGGCCTATAGATCGACATCATCCCAGCGGCTCAGCAGTAGATTTTTCTCGTGTAGGCTAAGATTTGAGTAGATTTGTTGTTTCTTGAGCACGTCACAGTGTAGACTGTGGAAACCCAAGGTGTTGATGGAAACTAGTCGATTATTGCTGATGATAGTCGATTAGTGCTCTACTTAGCTTGTAAGTTTGAAGGTTCTCGAGAACGAGAACAAACACTCATGAGTTAGTGAAAGCGTAAGATAGTACACCAATGAACAGTTGAGAAAATCCGTCTCTGGAGAGAATGTCATTCCCTACCCTGCTGCGCTCTCTTCATCATGGAGGGTCTGATTGGAATGAGAACGATGTAAATGACAGGCCACATGGTGTCATGGTGTTTGTTTGGAGACCAATGGGAGTAGCCCGCAAGTTTCCATGCCCTTGGGTAGTTGAGTAATGATAGTTACCGAATTTAATGGCTTTGTTATTTATTTCTATATTTTAAATACTAGAAAAATGTACTGCTTTTAACAACAGGCAAGGGAAAGGCAAACTTAAATGTAGCATGAAGAGGAGGTTGGTAGATGTCATTATTGTTTTTGGAGATCCATCATAACAAAGCATGTACAATCGATGTAGTGCCATGTGGGGTTTTAATGTCTGTATACATTTCATCCGAATTCCATAAGGTTAAAAAATGTCTCCTCACCAACTATCATCTTGTCATTGCTCAAAGGTTCTGCATCCTTTCTTAGCAGTGGGAGATAAATGGTTCAAGATCAACATCTATAGTCACTGCGCTTCGCAAACCCAACCGCAGCTGCATCCTTCTATGTAACATCGCGTAGAGGCACCGATCAGGCTCACTGCATTCCTCCCTTGCCTCCCTTCCCCAGCCTCCATTCTCAACTTCCATGAACGCCTTGCTTTCCTATTGCACATCAGAGTGATCAGTGGTGATTTTCTTTGTATTCCTGACTCCTTTATTGAGAAAAGAAATCAGAATCTCGTTACTCCCCCCCCTCCCCCCATTTTGTTATAAGTGACGACATGTCATTCTCTTTTATGGCTGAACAGAAGCTGACAGTGTTCGTAGCTAGAATATATACAGTAGTAAAATAATGATTTTAAGAGCAAAAACAAAACCAAAATCTGAACCAGAAATGATTCAATTACCTGATTGTCGTTCGCCCGTGATGTTTTGGAGATTGTCTGTTATACACAATCTTTATTTTCTGGGGATGTGGGAATTTGAATTAGTTTCCATATGAGATATTATAGAAATGAGTTAGTGATTGTGGAAATGACGCAGAAAATCAGTGATGAGTTCAGGAGTCAAAACAGAGAATGTCTTAGTTATCATTGTCTTCCATTTTTTCCTTTACTCTTCTCTGTGCTGCTCCCAATGGACCATTTGAGCTGGTGTAGGAATTCTCCGTGGCCAGGCACTCTGCGGAGCATCTCTCTGAGCAGCCTAGTGTCCCATGTGAGTGAGAGTCGTACATCTTGTCCTGTTTTGGGAGGTTCTGCTTTTAAAAAGTGTGAAAAATCATCAGATAAGTCCCAATGATAGCAGTGCAGATGTGGGGTTCGGATGCATCTTGTCCTTGAGTAACGCATGTATCAAATGTGAGAGTTTTATTACTATCAAAGTTATGTAGTGATCTGAGCATCATGGTGGGTACAGGTATCAGGGGACCCAGTTCGAAAGCCTCAATCACAGTGGTTTAGAAATGTTATTGGTGAATGGATGGATGAGTCGGGAAAGACCGTAGATAAGCATGAAGGGGGTGGGCCGTTCACGGACCAATGATGACAGCTGCCGGCGTATGAGTCTGGGATGATGAATATTTCGTGTCTGGAACTCTGAGGTCCAGCACAATGATAGGTGGAAAAGCAAGGATTGCTGGAGAGAATGTGTCATTTTTATCCTCTTCTCTGCTCTGTACTCCTCAGAATGGACTCTGCCAAGGGGATTGACCTTTCTCCTGTTGTCACTGTCTCCCTCTTTGCATCTAGCTTATACCTTGGTCCACTGTAAGTACTAGTCAACATCATTGCCTTTGTTGTTCTTTCCGTTTTTAAAAAGTCTTTTTCTGTCATAGTGCCGAGCCTTAATGCCACCGATGAAGTACACACTCGCCAATGTTCGCGTACCTTTCATTGGTAGAGGCATTAGAGTAATTTTTCCGTATGTGAAACAGTGGGGATTGTCCTGACACGCTTTGTGCTTGACACATGGAGTGTATTAGCTGGAGGTTGGGGATCTTAATGCATTTTCTTCTTGATTTGTGATTTGCCTGTATTCCTCAATAATTAAGCAATGCACCGATATAGACGGCAATAGAGAAGGAGGGCCATTCCAGGACCAATGATGACTGGGGGCATGTGATCTAAAGATGAGCACGAGGCTTTGGGATTCTGAGGTCCAATAAAATGGCATCGAAGCAGGCCCTTTGTGGTGGGGTCCTTTGTTCAGGTTTGCAGAACAATTATAGAAAAGTAGACATGAAGAAGTCAAATAATTATTCAGTACTAAAGAGCATAGTAAGCGCAAAATGAAGTGAAGGATCTTTAAAGAAATCAATAGATGTCTAGTCGTTCGTTGATACATAGTAACGAAGCGTGTCCAGTCCATGTAGTGTCATGTGGTGTTTTCATACACATACATATTTTAGAGAATTTAAATCAGGTTCAACATGTCGCCTCAGTCCAATTCATCTGTGCTCACACATTGTGCATGTGCTCCTCTGTGTACTGTGTCCTCCTCTGTGCCCCTCAGAATGACTCTCCGGAGGGGATTGACCTGTACTTCCCTCATCACTACCTCCTTCTTCCATGTGGATTGAACCTTAGTCTACTCTAAGTAACAGTCAACCTTCTGTCTCTTCTGTGGTTCTTTGAAGGGATCTTCTGTATTACCAAAGGGCATTTCTGATAGTGAGCAAGTTGAATCGTGCCAAACTTAGTATCACTTCAATGGAGGCATCTTCTTGTTTGTTCCATGTGTGAAAACATGGGGTTTGTAATGACAAGGTTTTGTCGTTGACTAACTGAACCTGTAAAAAACTGTCAGGAATCTCAGTGCATATTTTTCCTGTATTTCTCTGTGTATTTGCTTTGCTCACTTAATTAATCAATGCACTGGGGTAGCTGGAATAAGAAAGAGGGCCATTCCTGGACCAGTGATGACAGGGCGGCAAGTGATTCAGGCAGAATGAGCACGAGGAGTCGAGATTCTGAGGTCCCACGCAAATGGAATCTAAACAAGCCCTGTTTTGGTGGCTTCCTATATTCACACGTCCTGATGTTACAAGGATCTTGGTTTGATCTTCATGAAGATCCATGTATTTAGAAACATTTACTAGTAAGGAATCGTGGGCAGGATTAGCCAACAATTAACAGTCAGTACACATGAATGAATTAAGTAATCATCTATTAATAAAATATATGTAAGAGTGTAGGTACCAGGTACCACTTTTTGATTTTCATTCTTCTTCTTGCGAAAGGCTGGGCCTATAGATCGACATCATCCCAGCGGCTCAGCAGTAGATTTTTCTCGTGTAGGCTAAGATTTGAGTAGATTTGTTGTTTCTTGAGCACGTCACAGTGTAGACTGTGGAAACCCAAGGTGTTGATGGAAACTAGTCGATTATTGCTGATGATAGTCGATTAGTGCTCTACTTAGCTTGTAAGTTTGAAGGTTCTCGAGAACGAGAACAAACACTCATGAGTTAGTGAAAGCGTAAGATAGTACGCCAATGAACAGTTGAGAAAATCCGTCTCTGGAGAGAATGTCATTCCCTACCCTGCTGCGCTCTCTTCATCATGGAGGGTCTGATTGGAATGAGAACGATGTAAATGACAGGCCACATGGTGTCATGGTGTTTGTTTGGAGACCAATGGGAGTAGCCCGCAAGTTTCCATGCCCTTGGGTAGTTGAGTAATGATAGTTACCGAATTTAATGGCTTTGTTATTTATTTCTATATTTTAAATACTAGAAAAATGTACTGCTTTTAACAACAGGCAAGGGAAAGGCAAACTTAAATGTAGCATGAAGAGGAGGTTGGTAGATGTCATTATTGTTTTTGGAGATCCATCATAACAAAGCATGTACAATCGATGTAGTGCCATGTGGGGTTTTAATGTCTGTATACATTTCATCCGAATTCCATAAGGTTAAAAAATGTCTCCTCACCAACTATCATCTTGTCATTGCTCAAAGGTTCTGCATCCTTTCTTAGCAGTGGGAGATAAATGGTTCAAGATCAACATCTATAGTCACTGCGCTTCGCAAACCCAACCGCAGCTGCATCCTTCTATGTAACATCGCGTAGAGGCACCGATCAGGCTCACTGCATTCCTCCCTTGCCTCCCTTCCCCAGCCTCCATTCTGAACTTCCATGAACGCCTTGCTTTCCTATTGCACATCAGAGTGATCAGTGGTGATTTTCTTTGTATTCCTGACTCCTTTATTGAGAAAAGAAATCAGAATCTCGTTACTCCCCCCCTCCCCCCATTTTGTTATAAGTGACGACATGTCATTCTCTTTTATGGCTGAACAGAAGCTGACAGTGTTCGTAGCTAGAATATATACAGTAGTAAAATAATGATTTTAAGAGCAAAAACAAAACCAAAATCTGAACCAGAAATGATTCAATTACCTGATTGTCGTTCGCCCGTGATGTTTTGGAGATTGTCTGTTATACACAATCTGTATTTTCTGGGGATGTGGGAATTTGAATTAATTTCCATATGAGATATTATAGAAATGAGTTAGTGATTGTGGAAATGACGCAGAAAATCAGTGATGAGTTCAGGAGTCAAAACAGAGAATGTCTTAGTTATCATTGTCTTCCATTTTTTCCTTTACTCTTCTCTGTGCTGCTCCCAATGGACCATTTGAGCTGGTGTAGGAATTCTCCGTGGCCAGGCACTCTGCGGAGCATCTCTCTGAGCAGCCTAGTGTCCCATGTGAGTGAGAGTCGTACATCTTGTCCTGTTTTGGGAGGTTCTGCTTTTAAAAAGTGTGAAAAATCATCAGATAAGTCCCAATGATAGCAGTGCAGATGTGGGGTTCGGATGCATCTTGTCCTTGAGTAACGCATGTATAAAATGTGAGAGTTTTATTACTATCAAAGTTATGTAGTGATCTGAGCATCATGGTGGGTACAGGTATCAGGGGACCCAGTTCGAAAGCCTCAATCACAGTGGTTTAGAAATGTTATTGGTGAATGGATGGATGAGTCGGGAAAGACCGTAGATAAGCATGAAGGGGGTGGGCCGTTCACGGACCAATGATGACAGCTGCCGGCGTATGAGTCTGGGATGATGAATATTTCGTGTCTGGAACTCTGAGGTCCAGCACAATGATAGGTGGAAAAGCAAGGATTGCTGGAGAGAATGTGTCATTTTTATCCTCTTCTCTGCTCTGTACTCCTCAGAATGGACTCTGCCAAGGGGATTGACCTTTCTCCTGTTGTCACTGTCTCCCTCTTTGCATCTAGCTTATACCTTGGTCCACTGTAAGTACTAGTCAACATCATTGCCTTTGTTGTTCTTTCCGTTTTTAAAAAGTCTTTTTCTGTCATAGTGCCGAGCCTTAATGCCACCGATGAAGTACACACTCGCCAATGTTCGCGTACCTTTCATTGGTAGAGGCATTAGAGTAATTTTTCCGTATGTGAAACAGTGGGGATTGTCCTGACACGCTTTGTGCTTGACACATGGAGTGTATTAGCTGGAGGTTGGGGATCTTAATGCATTTTCTTCTTGATTTGTGATTTGCCTGTATTCCTCAATAATTAAGCAATGCACCGATATAGACGGCAATAGAGAAGGAGGGCCATTCCAGGACCAATGATGACTGGGGGCATGTGATCTAAAGATGAGCACGAGGCTTTGGGATTCTGAGGTCCAATAAAATGGCATCGAAGCAGGCCCTTTGTGGTGGGGTCCTTTGTTCAGGTTTGCAGAACAATTATAGAAAAGTAGACATGAAGAAGTCAAATAATTATTCAGTACTAAAGAGCATAGTAAGCGCAAAATGAAGTGAAGGATCTTTAAAGAAATCAATAGATGTCTAGTCGTTCGTTGATACATAGTAACGAAGCGTGTCCAGTCCATGTAGTGTCATGTGGTGTTTTCATACACATACATATTTTAGAGAATTTAAATCAGGTTCAACATGTCGCCTCAGTCCAATTCATCTGTGCTCACACATTGTGCATGTGCTCCTCTGTGTACTGTGTCCTCCTCTGTGCCCCTCAGAATGACTCTCCGGAGGGGATTGACCTGTACTTCCCTCATCACTACCTCCTTCTTCCATCTGGATTGAACCTTAGTCTACTCTAAGTAACAGTCAACCTTCTGTCTCTTCTGTGGTTCTTTGAAGGGATCTTCTGTATTACCAAAGGGCATTTCTGATAGCGAGCAAGTTGAATCATGCCAAACTTAGTATCACTTCAATGGAGGCATCTTCTTGTTTGTTCCATGTGTGAAAACATGGGGTTTGTAATGACAAGGTTTTGTCGTTGACTAACTGAACCTGTAAAAAACTGTCAGGAATCTCAGTGCATATTTTTCCTGTATTTCTCTGTGTATTTGCTTTGCTCACTTAATTAATCAATGCACTGGGGTAGCTGGAATAAGAAAGAGGGCCATTCCTGGACCAGTGATGACAGGGCGGCAAGTGATTCAGGCAGAATGAGCACGAGGAGTCGAGATTCTGAGGTCCCACGCAAATGGAATCTAAACAAGCCCTGTTTTGGTGGCTTCCTATATTCACACGTCCTGATGTTACAAGGATCTTGGTTTGATCTTCATGAAGATCCATGTATTTAGAAACATTTACTAGTAAGGAATCGTGGGCAGGATTAGCCAACAATTAACAGTCAGTACACATGAATGAATTAAGTAATCATCTATTAATAAAATATATGTAAGAGTGTAGGTACCAGGTACCACTTTTTGATTTTCATTCTTCTTCTTGCGAAAGGCTGGGCCTATAGATCGACATCATCCCAGCGGCTCAGCATTAGATTTTTCTCGTGTAGGCTAAGATTTGAGTAGATTTGTTGTTTCTTGAGCACGTCACAGTGTAGACTGTGGAAACCCAAGGTGTTGATGGAAACTAGTCGATTATTGCTGATGATAGTCGATTAGTGCTCTACTTAGCTTGTAAGTTTGAAGGTTCTCGAGAACGAGAACAAACACTCATGAGTTAGTGAAAGCGTAAGATAGTACGCCAATGAACAGTTGAGAAAATCCGTCTCTGGAGAGAATGTCATTCCCTACCCTGCTGCGCTCTCTTCATCATGGAGGGTCTGATTGGAATGAGAACGATGTAAATGACAGGCCACATGGTGTCATGGTGTTTGTTTGGAGACCAATGGGAGTAGCCCGCAAGTTTCCATGCCCTTGGGTAGTTGAGTAACGATAGTTACCGAATTTAATGGCTTTGTTATTTATTTCTATATTTTAAATACTAGAAAAATGTACTGCTTTTAACAACAGGCAAGGGAAAGGCAAACTTAAATGTAGCATGAAGAGGAGGTTGGTAGATGTCATTATTGTTTTTGGAGATCCATCATAACAAAGCATGTACAATCGATGTAGTGCCATGTGGGGTTTTAATGTCTGTATACATTTCATCCGAATTCCATAAGGTTAAAAAATGTCTCCTCACCAAGTATCATCTTGTCATTGCTCAAAGGTTCTGCATCCTTTCTTAGCAGTGGGAGATAAATGGTTCAAGATCAACATCTATAGTCACTGCGCTTCGCAAACCCAACCGCAGCTGCATCCTTCTATGTAACATCGCGTAGAGGCACCGATCAGGCTCACTGCATTCCTCCCTTGCCTCCCTTCCCCAGCCTCCATTCTGAACTTCCATGAACGCCTTGCTTTCCTATTGCACATCAGAGTGATCAGTGGTGATTTTCTTTGTATTCCTGACTCCTTTATTGAGAAAAGAAATCAGAATCTCGTTACTCCCCCCCTCCCCCCATTTTGTTATAAGTGACGACATGTCATTCTCTTTTATGGCTGAACAGAAGCTGACAGTGTTCGTAGCTAGAATATATACAGTAGTAAAATAATGATTTTAAGAGCAAAAACAAAACCAAAATCTGAACCAGAAATGATTCAATTACCTGATTGTCGTTCGCCCGTGATGTTTTGGAGATTGTCTGTTATACACAATCTTTATTTTCTGGGGATGTGGGAATTTGAATTAGTTTCCATATGAGATATTATAGAAATGAGTTAGTGATTGTGGAAATGACGCAGAAAATCAGTGATGAGTTCAGGAGTCAAAACAGAGAATGTCTTAGTTATCATTGTCTTCCATTTTTTCCTTTACTCTTCTCTGTGCTGCTCCCAATGGACCATTTGAGCTGGTGTAGGAATTCTCCGTGGCCAGGCACTCTGCGGAGCATCTCTCTGAGCAGCCTAGTGTCCCATGTGAGTGAGAGTCGTACATCTTGTCCTGTTTTGGGAGGTTCTGCTTTTAAAAAGTGTGAAAAATCATCAGATAAGTCCCAATGATAGCAGTGCAGATGTGGGGTTCGGATGCATCTTGTCCTTGAGTAACGCATGTATAAAATGTGAGAGTTTTATTACTATCAAAGTTATGTAGTGATCTGAGCATCATGGTGGGTACAGGTATCAGGGGACCCAGTTCGAAAGCCTCAATCACAGTGGTTTAGAAATGTTATTGGTGAATGGATGGATGAGTCGGGAAAGACCGTAGATAAGCATGAAGGGGGTGGGCCGTTCACGGACCAATGATGACAGCTGCCGGCGTATGAGTCTGGGATGATGAATATTTCGTGTCTGGAACTCTGAGGTCCAGCACAATGATAGGTGGAAAAGCAAGGATTGCTGGAGAGAATGTGTCATTTTTATCCTCTTCTCTGCTCTGTACTCCTCAGAATGGACTCTGCCAAGGGGATTGACCTTTCTCCTGTTGTCACTGTCTCCCTCTTTGCATCTAGCTTATACCTTGGTCCACTGTAAGTACTAGTCAACATCATTGCCTTTGTTGTTCTTTCCGTTTTTAAAAAGTCTTTTTCTGTCATAGTGCCGAGCCTTAATGCCACCGATGAAGTACACACTCGCCAATGTTCGCGTACCTTTCATTGGTAGAGGCATTAGAGTAATTTTTCCGTATGTGAAACAGTGGGGATTGTCCTGACACGCTTTGTGCTTGACACATGGAGTGTATTAGCTGGAGGTTGGGGATCTTAATGCATTTTCTTCTTGATTTGTGATTTGCCTGTATTCCTCAATAATTAAGCAATGCACCGATATAGACGGCAATAGAGAAGGAGGGCCATTCCAGGACCAATGATGACTGGGGGCATGTGATCTAAAGATGAGCACGAGGCTTTGGGATTCTGAGGTCCAATAAAATGGCATCGAAGCAGGCCCTTTGTGGTGGGGTCCTTTGTTCAGGTTTGCAGAACAATTATAGAAAAGTAGACATGAAGAAGTCAAATAATTATTCAGTACTAAAGAGCATAGTAAGCGCAAAATGAAGTGAAGGATCTTTAAAGAAATCAATAGATGTCTAGTCGTTCGTTGATACATAGTAACGAAGCGTGTCCAGTCCATGTAGTGTCATGTGGTGTTTTCATACACATACATATTTTAGAGAATTTAAATCAGGTTCAACATGTCGCCTCAGTCCAATTCATCTGTGCTCACACATTGTGCATGTGCTCCTCTGTGTACTGTGTCCTCCTCTGTGCCCCTCAGAATGACTCTCCGGAGGGGATTGACCTGTACTTCCCTCATCACTACCTCCTTCTTCCATCTGGATTGAACCTTAGTCTACTCTAAGTAACAGTCAACCTTCTGTCTCTTCTGTGGTTCTTTGAAGGGATCTTCTGTATTACCAAAGGGCATTTCTGATAGTGAGCAAGTTGAATCGTGCCAAACTTAGTATCACTTCAATGGAGGCATCTTCTTGTTTGTTCCATGTGTGAAAACATGGGGTTTGTAATGACAAGGTTTTGTCGTTGACTAACTGAACCTGTAAAAAACTGTCAGGAATCTCAGTGCATATTTTTCCTGTATTTCTCTGTGTATTTGCTTTGCTCACTTAATTAATCAATGCACTGGGGTAGCTGGAATAAGAAAGAGGGCCATTCCTGGACCAGTGATGACAGGGCGGCAAGTGATTCAGGCAGAATGAGCACGAGGAGTCGAGATTCTGAGGTCCCACGCAAATGGAATCTAAACAAGCCCTGTTTTGGTGGCTTCCTATATTCACACGTCCTGATGTTACAAGGATCTTGGTTTGATCTTCATGAAGATCCATGTATTTAGAAACATTTACTAGTAAGGAATCGTGGGCAGGATTAGCCAACAATTAACAGTCAGTACACATGAATGAATTAAGTAATCATCTATTAATAAAATATATGTAAGAGTGTAGGTACCAGGTACCACTTTTTGATTTTCATTCTTCTTCTTGCGAAAGGCTGGGCCTATAGATCGACATCATCCCAGCGGCTCAGCATTAGATTTTTCTCGTGTAGGCTAAGATTTGAGTAGATTTGTTGTTTCTTGAGCACGTCACAGTGTAGACTGTGGAAACCCAAGGTGTTGATGGAAACTAGTCGATTATTGCTGATGATAGTCGATTAGTGCTCTACTTAGCTTGTAAGTTTCAAGGTTCTCGAGAACGAGAACAAACACTCATGAGTTAGTGAAAGCGTAAGATAGTACGCCAATGAACAGTTGAGAAAATCCGTCTCTGGAGAGAATGTCATTCCCTACCCTGCTGCGCTCTCTTCATCATGGAGGGTCTGATTGGAATGAGAACGATGTAAATGACAGGCCACATGGTGTCATGGTGTTTGTTTGGAGACCAATGGGAGTAGCCCGCAAGTTTCCATGCCCTTGGGTAGTTGAGTAACGATAGTTACCGAATTTAATGGCTTTGTTATTTATTTCTATATTTTAAATACTAGAAAAATGTACTGCTTTTAACAACAGGCAAGGGAAAGGCAAACTTAAATGTAGCATGAAGAGGAGGTTGGTAGATGTCATTATTGTTTTTGGAGATCCATCATAACAAAGCATGTACAATCGATGTAGTGCCATGTGGGGTTTTAATGTCTGTATACATTTCATCCGAATTCCATAAGGTTAAAAAATGTCTCCTCACCAACTATCATCTTGTCATTGCTCAAAGGTTCTGCATCCTTTCTTAGCAGTGGGAGATAAATGGTTCAAGATCAACATCTATAGTCACTGCGCTTCGCAAACCCAACCGCAGCTGCATCCTTCTATGTAACATCGCGTAGAGGCACCGATCAGGCTCACTGCATTCCTCCCTTGCCTCCCTTCCCCAGCCTCCATTCTGAACTTCCATGAACGCCTTGCTTTCCTATTGCACATCAGAGTGATCAGTGGTGATTTTCTTTGTATTCCTGACTCCTTTATTGAGAAAAGAAATCAGAATCTCGTTACTCCCCCCCTCCCCCCATTTTGTTATAAGTGACGACATGTCATTCTCTTTTATGGCTGAACAGAAGCTGACAGTGTTCGTAGCTAGAATATATACAGTAGTAAAATAATGATTTTAAGAGCAAAAACAAAACCAAAATCTGAACCAGAAATGATTCAATTACCTGATTGTCGTTCGCCCGTGATGTTTTGGAGATTGTCTGTTATACACAATCTTTATTTTCTGGGGATGTGGGAATTTGAATTAGTTTCCATATGAGATATTATAGAAATGAGTTAGTGATTGTGGAAATGACGCAGAAAATCAGTGATGAGTTCAGGAGTCAAAACAGAGAATGTCTTAGTTATCATTGTCTTCCATTTTTTCCTTTACTCTTCTCTGTGCTGCTCCCAATGGACCATTTGAGCTGGTGTAGGAATTCTCCGTGGCCAGGCACTCTGCGGAGCATCTCTCTGAGCAGCCTAGTGTCCCATGTGAGTGAGAGTCGTACATCTTGTCCTGTTTTGGGAGGTTCTGCTTTTAAAAAGTGTGAAAAATCATCAGATAAGTCCCAATGATAGCAGTGCAGATGTGGGGTTCGGATGCATCTTGTCCTTGAGTAACGCATGTATAAAATGTGAGAGTTTTATTACTATCAAAGTTATGTAGTGATCTGAGCATCATGGTGGGTACAGGTATCAGGGGACCCAGTTCGAAAGCCTCAATCACAGTGGTTTAGAAATGTTATTGGTGAATGGATGGATGAGTCGGGAAAGACCGTAGATAAGCATGAAGGGGGTGGGCCGTTCACGGACCAATGATGACAGCTGCCGGCGTATGAGTCTGGGATGATGAATATTTCGTGTCTGGAACTCTGAGGTCCAGCACAATGATAGGTGGAAAAGCAAGGATTGCTGGAGAGAATGTGTCATTTTTATCCTCTTCTCTGCTCTGTACTCCTCAGAATGGACTCTGCCAAGGGGATTGACCTTTCTCCTGTTGTCACTGTCTCCCTCTTTGCATCTAGCTTATACCTTGGTCCACTGTAAGTACTAGTCAACATCATTGCCTTTGTTGTTCTTTCCGTTTTTAAAAAGTCTTTTTCTGTCATAGTGCCGAGCCTTAATGCCACCGATGAAGTACACACTCGCCAATGTTCGCGTACCTTTCATTGGTAGAGGCATTAGAGTAATTTTTCCGTATGTGAAACAGTGGGGATTGTCCTGACACGCTTTGTGCTTGACACATGGAGTGTATTAGCTGGAGGTTGGGGATCTTAATGCATTTTCTTCTTGATTTGTGATTTGCCTGTATTCCTCAATAATTAAGCAATGCACCGATATAGACGGCAATAGAGAAGGAGGGCCATTCCAGGACCAATGATGACTGGGGGCATGTGATCTAAAGATGAGCACGAGGCTTTGGGATTCTGAGGTCCAATAAAATGGCATCGAAGCAGGCCCTTTGTGGTGGGGTCCTTTGTTCAGGTTTGCAGAACAATTATAGAAAAGTAGACATGAAGAAGTCAAATAATTATTCAGTACTAAAGAGCATAGTAAGCGCAAAATGAAGTGAAGGATCTTTAAAGAAATCAATAGATGTCTAGTCGTTCGTTGATACATAGTAACGAAGCGTGTCCAGTCCATGTAGTGTCATGTGGTGTTTTCATACACATACATATTTTAGAGAATTTAAATCAGGTTCAACATGTCGCCTCAGTCCAATTCATCTGTGCTCACACATTGTGCATGTGCTCCTCTGTGTACTGTGTCCTCCTCTGTGCCCCTCAGAATGACTCTCCGGAGGGGATTGACCTGTACTTCCCTCATCACTACCTCCTTCTTCCATCTGGATTGAACCTTAGTCTACTCTAAGTAACAGTCAACCTTCTGTCTCTTCTGTGGTTCTTTGAAGGGATCTTCTGTATTACCAAAGGGCATTTCTGATAGCGAGCAAGTTGAATCATGCCAAACTTAGTATCACTTCAATGGAGGCATCTTCTTGTTTGTTCCATGTGTGAAAACATGGGGTTTGTAATGACAAGGTTTTGTCGTTGACTAACTGAACCTGTAAAAAACTGTCAGGAATCTCAGTGCATATTTTTCCTGTATTTCTCTGTGTATTTGCTTTGCTCACTTAATTAATCAATGCACTGGGGTAGCTGGAATAAGAAAGAGGGCCATTCCTGGACCAGTGATGACAGGGCGGCAAGTGATTCAGGCAGAATGAGCACGAGGAGTCGAGATTCTGAGGTCCCACGCAAATGGAATCTAAACAAGCCCTGTTTTGGTGGCTTCCTATATTCACACGTCCTGATGTTACAAGGATCTTGGTTTGATCTTCATGAAGATCCATGTATTTAGAAACATTTACTAGTAAGGAATCGTGGGCAGGATTAGCCAACAATTAACAGTCAGTACACATGAATGAATTAAGTAATCATCTATTAATAAAATATATGTAAGAGTGTAGGTACCAGGTACCACTTTTTGATTTTCATTCTTCTTCTTGCGAAAGGCTGGGCCTATAGATCGACATCATCCCAGCGGCTCAGCATTAGATTTTTCTCGTGTAGGCTAAGATTTGAGTAGATTTGTTGTTTCTTGAGCACGTCACAGTGTAGACTGTGGAAACCCAAGGTGTTGATGGAAACTAGTCGATTATTGCTGATGATAGTCGATTAGTGCTCTACTTAGCTTGTAAGTTTGAAGGTTCTCGAGAACGAGAACAAACACTCATGCGTTAGTGAAAGCGTAAGATAGTACGCCAATGAACAGTTGAGAAAATCCGTCTCTGGAGAGAATGTCATTCCCTACCCTGCTGCGCTCTCTTCATCATGGAGGGTCTGATTGGAATGAGAACGATGTAAATGACAGGCCACATGGTGTCATGGTGTTTGTTTGGAGACCAATGGGAGTAGCCCGCAAGTTTCCATGCCCTTGGGTAGTTGAGTAACGATAGTTACCGAATTTAATGGCTTTGTTATTTATTTCTATATTTTAAATACTAGAAAAATGTACTGCTTTTAACAACAGGCAAGGGAAAGGCAAACTTAAATGTAGCATGAAGAGGAGGTTGGTAGATGTCATTATTGTTTTTGGAGATCCATCATAACAAAGCATGTACAATCGATGTAGTGCCATGTGGGGTTTTAATGTCTGTATACATTTCATCCGAATTCCATAAGGTTAAAAAATGTCTCCTCACCAACTATCATCTTGTCATTGCTCAAAGGTTCTGCATCCTTTCTTAGCAGTGGGAGATAAATGGTTCAAGATCAACATCTATAGTCACTGCGCTTCGCAAACCCAACCGCAGCTGCATCCTTCTATGTAACATCGCGTAGAGGCACCGATCAGGCTCACTGCATTCCTCCCTTGCCTCCCTTCCCCAGCCTCCATTCTGAACTTCCATGAACGCCTTGCTTTCCTATTGCACATCAGAGTGATCAGTGGTGATTTTCTTTGTATTCCTGACTCCTTTATTGAGAAAAGAAATCAGAATCTCGTTACTCCCCCCCTCCCCCCATTTTGTTATAAGTGACGACATGTCATTCTCTTTTATGGCTGAACAGAAGCTGACAGTGTTCGTAGCTAGAATATATACAGTAGTAAAATAATGATTTTAAGAGCAAAAACAAAACCAAAATCTGAACCAGAAATGATTCAATTACCTGATTGTCGTTCGCCCGTGATGTTTTGGAGATTGTCTGTTATACACAATCTTTATTTTCTGGGGATGTGGGAATTTGAATTAGTTTCCATATGAGATATTATAGAAATGAGTTAGTGATTGTGGAAATGACGCAGAAAATCAGTGATGAGTTCAGGAGTCAAAACAGAGAATGTCTTAGTTATCATTGTCTTCCATTTTTTCCTTTACTCTTCTCTGTGCTGCTCCCAATGGACCATTTGAGCTGGTGTAGGAATTCTCCGTGGCCAGGCACTCTGCGGAGCATCTCTCTGAGCAGCCTAGTGTCCCATGTGAGTGAGAGTCGTACATCTTGTCCTGTTTTGGGAGGTTCTGCTTTTAAAAAGTGTGAAAAATCATCAGATAAGTCCCAATGATAGCAGTGCAGATGTGGGGTTCGGATGCATCTTGTCCTTGAGTAACGCATGTATAAAATGTGAGAGTTTTATTACTATCAAAGTTATGTAGTGATCTGAGCATCATGGTGGGTACAGGTATCAGGGGACCCAGTTCGAAAGCCTCAATCACAGTGGTTTAGAAATGTTATTGGTGAATGGATGGATGAGTCGGGAAAGACCGTAGATAAGCATGAAGGGGGTGGGCCGTTCACGGACCAATGATGACAGCTGCCGGCGTATGAGTCTGGGATGATGAATATTTCGTGTCTGGAACTCTGAGGTCCAGCACAATGATAGGTGGAAAAGCAAGGATTGCTGGAGAGAATGTGTCATTTTTATCCTCTTCTCTGCTCTGTACTCCTCAGAATGGACTCTGCCAAGGGGATTGACCTTTCTCCTGTTGTCACTGTCTCCCTCTTTGCATCTAGCTTATACCTTGGTCCACTGTAAGTACTAGTCAACATCATTGCCTTTGTTGTTCTTTCCGTTTTTAAAAAGTCTTTTTCTGTCATAGTGCCGAGCCTTAATGCCACCGATGAAGTACACACTCGCCAATGTTCGCGTACCTTTCATTGGTAGAGGCATTAGAGTAATTTTTCCGTATGTGAAACAGTGGGGATTGTCCTGACACGCTTTGTGCTTGACACATGGAGTGTATTAGCTGGAGGTTGGGGATCTTAATGCATTTTCTTCTTGATTTGTGATTTGCCTGTATTCCTCAATAATTAAGCAATGCACCGATATAGACGGCAATAGAGAAGGAGGGCCATTCCAGGACCAATGATGACTGGGGGCATGTGATCTAAAGATGAGCACGAGGCTTTGGGATTCTGAGGTCCAATAAAATGGCATCGAAGCAGGCCCTTTGTGGTGGGGTCCTTTGTTCAGGTTTGCAGAACAATTATAGAAAAGTAGACATGAAGAAGTCAAATAATTATTCAGTACTAAAGAGCATAGTAAGCGCAAAATGAAGTGAAGGATCTTTAAAGAAATCAATAGATGTCTAGTCGTTCGTTGATACATAGTAACGAAGCGTGTCCAGTCCATGTAGTGTCATGTGGTGTTTTCATACACATACATATTTTAGAGAATTTAAATCAGGTTCAACATGTCGCCTCAGTCCAATTCATCTGTGCTCACACATTGTGCATGTGCTCCTCTGTGTACTGTGTCCTCCTCTGTGCCCCTCAGAATGACTCTCCGGAGGGGATTGACCTGTACTTCCCTCATCACTACCTCCTTCTTCCATCTGGATTGAACCTTAGTCTACTCTAAGTAACAGTCAACCTTCTGTCTCTTCTGTGGTTCTTTGAAGGGATCTTCTGTATTACCAAAGGGCATTTCTGATAGTGAGCAAGTTGAATCGTGCCAAACTTAGTATCACTTCAATGGAGGCATCTTCTTGTTTGTTCCATGTGTGAAAACATGGGGTTTGTAATGACAAGGTTTTGTCGTTGACTAACTGAACCTGTAAAAAACTGTCAGGAATCTCAGTGCATATTTTTCCTGTATTTCTCTGTGTATTTGCTTTGCTCACTTAATTAATCAATGCACTGGGGTAGCTGGAATAAGAAAGAGGGCCATTCCTGGACCAGTGATGACAGGGCGGCAAGTGATTCAGGCAGAATGAGCACGAGGAGTCGAGATTCTGAGGTCCCACGCAAATGGAATCTAAACAAGCCCTGTTTTGGTGGCTTCCTATATTCACACGTCCTGATGTTACAAGGATCTTGGTTTGATCTTCATGAAGATCCATGTATTTAGAAACATTTACTAGTAAGGAATCGTGGGCAGGATTAGCCAACAATTAACAGTCAGTACACATGAATGAATTAAGTAATCATCTATTAATAAAATATATGTAAGAGTGTAGGTACCAGGTACCACTTTTTGATTTTCATTCTTCTTCTTGCGAAAGGCTGGGCCTATAGATCGACATCATCCCAGCGGCTCAGCATTAGATTTTTCTCGTGTAGGCTAAGATTTGAGTAGATTTGTTGTTTCTTGAGCACGTCACAGTGTAGACTGTGGAAACCCAAGGTGTTGATGGAAACTAGTCGATTATTGCTGATGATAGTCGATTAGTGCTCTACTTAGCTTGTAAGTTTCAAGGTTCTCGAGAACGAGAACAAACACTCATGAGTTAGTGAAAGCGTAAGATAGTACGCCAATGAACAGTTGAGAAAATCCGTCTCTGGAGAGAATGTCATTCCCTACCCTGCTGCGCTCTCTTCATCATGGAGGGTCTGATTGGAATGAGAACGATGTAAATGACAGGCCACATGGTGTCATGGTGTTTGTTTGGAGACCAATGGGAGTAGCCCGCAAGTTTCCATGCCCTTGGGTAGTTGAGTAACGATAGTTACCGAATTTAATGGCTTTGTTATTTATTTCTATATTTTAAATACTAGAAAAATGTACTGCTTTTAACAACAGGCAAGGGAAAGGCAAACTTAAATGTAGCATGAAGAGGAGGTTGGTAGATGTCATTATTGTTTTTGGAGATCCATCATAACAAAGCATGTACAATCGATGTAGTGCCATGTGGGGTTTTAATGTCTGTATACATTTCATCCGAATTCCATAAGGTTAAAAAATGTCTCCTCACCAACTATCATCTTGTCATTGCTCAAAGGTTCTGCATCCTTTCTTAGCAGTGGGAGATAAATGGTTCAAGATCAACATCTATAGTCACTGCGCTTCGCAAACCCAACCGCAGCTGCATCCTTCTATGTAACATCGCGTAGAGGCACCGATCAGGCTCACTGCATTCCTCCCTTGCCTCCCTTCCCCAGCCTCCATTCTGAACTTCCATGAACGCCTTGCTTTCCTATTGCACATCAGAGTGATCAGTGGTGATTTTCTTTGTATTCCTGACTCCTTTATTGAGAAAAGAAATCAGAATCTCGTTACTCCCCCCCTCCCCCCATTTTGTTATAAGTGACGACATGTCATTCTCTTTTATGGCTGAACAGAAGCTGACAGTGTTCGTAGCTAGAATATATACAGTAGTAAAATAATGATTTTAAGAGCAAAAACAAAACCAAAATCTGAACCAGAAATGATTCAATTACCTGATTGTCGTTCGCCCGTGATGTTTTGGAGATTGTCTGTTATACACAATCTTTATTTTCTGGGGATGTGGGAATTTGAATTAGTTTCCATATGAGATATTATAGAAATGAGTTAGTGATTGTGGAAATGACGCAGAAAATCAGTGATGAGTTCAGGAGTCAAAACAGAGAATGTCTTAGTTATCATTGTCTTCCATTTTTTCCTTTACTCTTCTCTGTGCTGCTCCCAATGGACCATTTGAGCTGGTGTAGGAATTCTCCGTGGCCAGGCACTCTGCGGAGCATCTCTCTGAGCAGCCTAGTGTCCCATGTGAGTGAGAGTCGTACATCTTGTCCTGTTTTGGGAGGTTCTGCTTTTAAAAAGTGTGAAAAATCATCAGATAAGTCCCAATGATAGCAGTGCAGATGTGGGGTTCGGATGCATCTTGTCCTTGAGTAACGCATGTATAAAATGTGAGAGTTTTATTACTATCAAAGTTATGTAGTGATCTGAGCATCATGGTGGGTACAGGTATCAGGGGACCCAGTTCGAAAGCCTCAATCACAGTGGTTTAGAAATGTTATTGGTGAATGGATGGATGAGTCGGGAAAGACCGTAGATAAGCATGAAGGGGGTGGGCCGTTCACGGACCAATGATGACAGCTGCCGGCGTATGAGTCTGGGATGATGAATATTTCGTGTCTGGAACTCTGAGGTCCAGCACAATGATAGGTGGAAAAGCAAGGATTGCTGGAGAGAATGTGTCATTTTTATCCTCTTCTCTGCTCTGTACTCCTCAGAATGGACTCTGCCAAGGGGATTGACCTTTCTCCTGTTGTCACTGTCTCCCTCTTTGCATCTAGCTTATACCTTGGTCCACTGTAAGTACTAGTCAACATCATTGCCTTTGTTGTTCTTTCCGTTTTTAAAAAGTCTTTTTCTGTCATAGTGCCGAGCCTTAATGCCACCGATGAAGTACACACTCGCCAATGTTCGCGTACCTTTCATTGGTAGAGGCATTAGAGTAATTTTTCCGTATGTGAAACAGTGGGGATTGTCCTGACACGCTTTGTGCTTGACACATGGAGTGTATTAGCTGGAGGTTGGGGATCTTAATGCATTTTCTTCTTGATTTGTGATTTGCCTGTATTCCTCAATAATTAAGCAATGCACCGATATAGACGGCAATAGAGAAGGAGGGCCATTCCAGGACCAATGATGACTGGGGGCATGTGATCTAAAGATGAGCACGAGGCTTTGGGATTCTGAGGTCCAATAAAATGGCATCGAAGCAGGCCCTTTGTGGTGGGGTCCTTTGTTCAGGTTTGCAGAACAATTATAGAAAAGTAGACATGAAGAAGTCAAATAATTATTCAGTACTAAAGAGCATAGTAAGCGCAAAATGAAGTGAAGGATCTTTAAAGAAATCAATAGATGTCTAGTCGTTCGTTGATACATAGTAACGAAGCGTGTCCAGTCCATGTAGTGTCATGTGGTGTTTTCATACACATACATATTTTAGAGAATTTAAATCAGGTTCAACATGTCGCCTCAGTCCAATTCATCTGTGCTCACACATTGTGCATGTGCTCCTCTGTGTACTGTGTCCTCCTCTGTGCCCCTCAGAATGACTCTCCGGAGGGGATTGACCTGTACTTCCCTCATCACTACCTCCTTCTTCCATCTGGATTGAACCTTAGTCTACTCTAAGTAACAGTCAACCTTCTGTCTCTTCTGTGGTTCTTTGAAGGGATCTTCTGTATTACCAAAGGGCATTTCTGATAGTGAGCAAGTTGAATCGTGCCAAACTTAGTATCACTTCAATGGAGGCATCTTCTTGTTTGTTCCATGTGTGAAAACATGGGGTTTGTAATGACAAGGTTTTGTCGTTGACTAACTGAACCTGTAAAAAACTGTCAGGAATCTCAGTGCATATTTTTCCTGTATTTCTCTGTGTATTTGCTTTGCTCACTTAATTAATCAATGCACTGGGGTAGCTGGAATAAGAAAGAGGGCCATTCCTGGACCAGTGATGACAGGGCGGCAAGTGATTCAGGCAGAATGAGCACGAGGAGTCGAGATTCTGAGGTCCCACGCAAATGGAATCTAAACAAGCCCTGTTTTGGTGGCTTCCTATATTCACACGTCCTGATGTTACAAGGATCTTGGTTTGATCTTCATGAAGATCCATGTATTTAGAAACATTTACTAGTAAGGAATCGTGGGCAGGATTAGCCAACAATTAACAGTCAGTACACATGAATGAATTAAGTAATCATCTATTAATAAAATATATGTAAGAGTGTAGGTACCAGGTACCACTTTTTGATTTTCATTCTTCTTCTTGCGAAAGGCTGGGCCTATAGATCGACATCATCCCAGCGGCTCAGCATTAGATTTTTCTCGTGTAGGCTAAGATTTGAGTAGATTTGTTGTTTCTTGAGCACGTCACAGTGTAGACTGTGGAAACCCAAGGTGTTGATGGAAACTAGTCGATTATTGCTGATGATAGTCGATTAGTGCTCTACTTAGCTTGTAAGTTTGAAGGTTCTCGAGAACGAGAACAAACACTCATGAGTTAGTGAAAGCGTAAGATAGTACGCCAATGAACAGTTGAGAAAATCCGTCTCTGGAGAGAATGTCATTCCCTACCCTGCTGCGCTCTCTTCATCATGGAGGGTCTGATTGGAATGAGAACGATGTAAATGACAGGCCACATGGTGTCATGGTGTTTGTTTGGAGACCAATGGGAGTAGCCCGCAAGTTTCCATGCCCTTGGGTAGTTGAGTAACGATAGTTACCGAATTTAATGGCTTTGTTATTTATTTCTATATTTTAAATACTAGAAAAATGTACTGCTTTTAACAACAGGCAAGGGAAAGGCAAACTTAAATGTAGCATGAAGAGGAGGTTGGTAGATGTCATTATTGTTTTTGGAGATCCATCATAACAAAGCATGTACAATCGATGTAGTGCCATGTGGGGTTTTAATGTCTGTATACATTTCATCCGAATTCCATAAGGTTAAAAAATGTCTCCTCACCAACTATCATCTTGTCATTGCTCAAAGGTTCTGCATCCTTTCTTAGCAGTGGGAGATAAATGGTTCAAGATCAACATCTATAGTCACTGCGCTTCGCAAACCCAACCGCAGCTGCATCCTTCTATGTAACATCGCGTAGAGGCACCGATCAGGCTCACTGCATTCCTCCCTTGCCTCCCTTCCCCAGCGTCCATTCTGAACTTCCATGAACGCCTTGCTTTCCTATTGCACATCAGAGTGATCAGTGGTGATTTTCTTTGTATTCCTGACTCCTTTATTGAGAAAAGAAATCAGAATCTCGTTACTCCCCCCCTCCCCCCATTTTGTTATAAGTGACGACATGTCATTCTCTTTTATGGCTGAACAGAAGCTGACAGTGTTCGTAGCTAGAATATATACAGTAGTAAAATAATGATTTTAAGAGCAAAAACAAAACCAAAATCTGAACCAGAAATGATTCAATTACCTGATTGTCGTTCGCCCGTGATGTTTTGGAGATTGTCTGTTATACACAATCTTTATTTTCTGGGGATGTGGGAATTTGAATTAGTTTCCATATGAGATATTATAGAAATGAGTTAGTGATTGTGGAAATGACGCAGAAAATCAGTGATGAGTTCAGGAGTCAAAACAGAGAATGTCTTAGTTATCATTGTCTTCCATTTTTTCCTTTACTCTTCTCTGTGCTGCTCCCAATGGACCATTTGAGCTGGTGTAGGAATTCTCCGTGGCCAGGCACTCTGCGGAGCATCTCTCTGAGCAGCCTAGTGTCCCATGTGAGTGAGAGTCGTACATCTTGTCCTGTTTTGGGAGGTTCTGCTTTTAAAAAGTGTGAAAAATCATCAGATAAGTCCCAATGATAGCAGTGCAGATGTGGGGTTCGGATGCATCTTGTCCTTGAGTAACGCATGTATAAAATGTGAGAGTTTTATTACTATCAAAGTTATGTAGTGATCTGAGCATCATGGTGGGTACAGGTATCAGGGGACCCAGTTCGAAAGCCTCAATCACAGTGGTTTAGAAATGTTATTGGTGAATGGATGGATGAGTCGGGAAAGACCGTAGATAAGCATGAAGGGGGTGGGCCGTTCACGGACCAATAATGACAGCTGCCGGCGTATGAGTCTGGGATGATGAATATTTCGTGTCTGGAACTCTGAGGTCCAGCACAATGATAGGTGGAAAAGCAAGGATTGCTGGAGAGAATGTGTCATTTTTATCCTCTTCTCTGCTCTGTACTCCTCAGAATGGACTCTGCCAAGGGGATTGACCTTTCTCCTGTTGTCACTGTCTCCCTCTTTGCATCTAGCTTATACCTTGGTCCACTGTAAGTACTAGTCAACATCATTGCCTTTGTTGTTCTTTCCGTTTTTAAAAAGTCTTTTTCTGTCATAGTGCCGAGCCTTAATGCCACCGATGAAGTACACACTCGCCAATGTTCGTGTACCTTTCATTGGTAGAGGCATTAGAGTAATTTTTCCGTATGTGAAACAGTGGGGATTGTCCTGACACGCTTTGTGCTTGACACATGGAGTGTATTAGCTGGAGGTTGGGGATCTTAATGCATTTTCTTCTTGATTTGTGATTTGCCTGTATTCCTCAATAATTAAGCAATGCACCGATATAGACGGCAATAGAGAAGGAGGGCCATTCCAGGACCAATGATGACTGGGGGCATGTGATCTAAAGATGAGCACGAGGCTTTGGGATTCTGAGGTCCAATAAAATGGCATCGAAGCAGGCCCTTTGTGGTGGGGTCCTTTGTTCAGGTTTGCAGAACAATTATAGAAAAGTAGACATGAAGAAGTCAAATAATTATTCAGTACTAAAGAGCATAGTAAGCGCAAAATGAAGTGAAGGATCTTTAAAGAAATCAATAGATGTCTAGTCGTTCGTTGATACATAGTAACGAAGCGTGTCCAGTCCATGTAGTGTCATGTGGTGTTTTCATACACATACATATTTTAGAGAATTTAAATCAGGTTCAACATGTCGCCTCAGTCCAATTCATCTGTGCTCACACATTGTGCATGTGCTCCTCTGTGTACTGTGTCCTCCTCTGTGCCCCTCAGAATGACTCTCCGGAGGGGATTGACCTGTACTTCCCTCATCACTACCTCCTTCTTCCATCTGGATTGAACCTTAGTCTACTCTAAGTAACAGTCAACCTTCTGTCTCTTCTGTGGTTCTTTGAAGGGATCTTCTGTATTACCAAAGGGCATTTCTGATAGTGAGCAAGTTGAATCGTGCCAAACTTAGTATCACTTCAATGGAGGCATCTTCTTGTTTGTTCCATGTGTGAAAACATGGGGTTTGTAATGACAAGGTTTTGTCGTTGACTAACTGAACCTGTAAAAAACTGTCAGGAATCTCAGTGCATATTTTTCCTGTATTTCTCTGTGTATTTGCTTTGCTCACTTAATTAATCAATGCACTGGGGTAGCTGGAATAAGAAAGAGGGCCATTCCTGGACCAGTGATGACAGGGCGGCAAGTGATTCAGGCAGAATGAGCACGAGGAGTCGAGATTCTGAGGTCCCACGCAAATGGAATCTAAACAAGCCCTGTTTTGGTGGCTTCCTATATTCACACGTCCTGATGTTACAAGGATCTTGGTTTGATCTTCATGAAGATCCATGTATTTAGAAACATTTACTAGTAAGGAATCGTGGGCAGGATTAGCCAACAATTAACAGTCAGTACACATGAATGAATTAAGTAATCATCTATTAATAAAATATATGTAAGAGTGTAGGTACCAGGTACCACTTTTTGATTTTCATTCTTCTTCTTGCGAAAGGCTGGGCCTATAGATCGACATCATCCCAGCGGCTCAGCATTAGATTTTTCTCGTGTAGGCTAAGATTTGAGTAGATTTGTTGTTTCTTGAGCACGTCACAGTGTAGACTGTGGAAACCCAAGGTGTTGATGGAAACTAGTCGATTATTGCTGATGATAGTCGATTAGTGCTCTACTTAGCTTGTAAGTTTGAAGGTTCTCGAGAACGAGAACAAACACTCATGAGTTAGTGAAAGCGTAAGATAGTACGCCAATGAACAGTTGAGAAAATCCATCTCTGGAGAGAATGTCATTCCCTACCCTGCTGCGCTCTCTTCATCATGGAGGGTCTGATTGGAATGAGAACGATGTAAATGACAGGCCACATGGTGTCATGGTGTTTGTTTGGAGACCAATGGGAGTAGCCCGCAAGTTTCCATGCCCTTGGGTAGTTGAGTAACGA
Organism: Castor canadensis; assembly: GCF_047511655.1. Classification (NCBI taxonomy): domain Eukaryota; kingdom Metazoa; phylum Chordata; class Mammalia; order Rodentia; family Castoridae; genus Castor; species Castor canadensis. Next base: position 9,223,289 of record NC_133388.1, on the reverse strand, counting down.
TAGTTACCGAATTTAATGGCTTTGTTATTTATTTCTATATTTTAAATACTAGAAAAATGTACTGCTTTTAACAACAGGCAAGGGAAAGGCAAACTTAAATGTAGCATGAAGAGGAGGTTGGTAGATGTCATTATTGTTTTTGGAGATCCATCATAACAAAGCATGTACAATCGATGTAGTGCCATGTGGGGTTTTAATGTCTGTATACATTTCATCCGAATTCCATAAGGTTAAAAAATGTCTCCTCACCAACTATCATCTTGTCATTGCTCAAAGGTTCTGCATCCTTTCTTAGCAGTGGGAGATAAATGGTTCAAGATCAACATCTATAGTCACTGCGCTTCGCAAACCCAACCGCAGCTGCATCCTTCTATGTAACATCGCGTAGAGGCACCGATCAGGCTCACTGCATTCCTCCCTTGCCTCCCTTCCCCAGCCTCCATTCTGAACTTCCATGAACGCCTTGCTTTCCTATTGCACATCAGAGTGATCAGTGGTGATTTTCTTTGTATTCCTGACTCCTTTATTGAGAAAAGAAATCAGAATCTCGTTACTCCCCCCCTCCCCCCATTTTGTTATAAGTGACGACATGTCATTCTCTTTTATGGCTGAACAGAAGCTGACAGTGTTCGTAGCTAGAATATATACAGTAGTAAAATAATGATTTTAAGAGCAAAAACAAAACCAAAATCTGAACCAGAAATGATTCAATTACCTGATTGTCGTTCGCCCGTGATGTTTTGGAGATTGTCTGTTATACACAATCTTTATTTTCTGGGGATGTGGGAATTTGAATTAGTTTCCATATGAGATATTATAGAAATGAGTTAGTGATTGTGGAAATGACGCAGAAAATCAGTGATGAGTTCAGGAGTCAAAACAGAGAATGTCTTAGTTATCATTGTCTTCCATTTTTTCCTTTACTCTTCTCTGTGCTGCTCCCAATGGACCATTTGAGCTGGTGTAGGAATTCTCCGTGGCCAGGCACTCTGCGGAGCATCTCTCTGAGCAGCCTAGTGTCCCATGTGAGTGAGAGTCGTACATCTTGTCCTGTTTTGGGAGGTTCTGCTTTTAAAAAGTGTGAAAAATCATCAGATAAGTCCCAATGATAGCAGTGCAGATGTGGGGTTCGGATGCATCTTGTCCTTGAGTAACGCATGTATCAAATGTGAGAGTTTTATTACTATCAAAGTTATGTAGTGATCTGAGCATCATGGTGGGTACAGGTATCAGGGGACCCAGTTCGAAAGCCTCAATCACAGTGGTTTAGAAATGTTATTGGTGAATGGATGGATGAGTCGGGAAAGACCGTAGATAAGCATGAAGGGGGTGGGCCGTTCACGGACCAATGATGACAGCTGCCGGCGTATGAGTCTGGGATGATGAATATTTCGTGTCTGGAACTCTGAGGTCCAGCACAATGACAGGTGGAAAAGCAAGGATTGCTGGAGAGAATGTGTCATTTTTATCCTCTTCTCTGCTCTGTACTCCTCAGAATGGACTCTGCCAAGGGGATTGACCTTTCTCCTGTTGTCACTGTCTCCCTCTTTGCATCTAGCTTATACCTTGGTCCACTGTAAGTACTAGTCAACATCATTGCCTTTGTTGTTCTTTCCGTTTTTAAAAAGTCTTTTTCTGTCATAGTGCCGAGCCTTAATGCCACCGATGAAGTACACACTCGCCAATGTTCGTGTACCTTTCATTGGTAGAGGCATTAGAGTAATTTTTCCGTATGTGAAACAGTGGGGATTGTCCTGACACGCTTTGTGCTTGACACATGGAGTGTATTAGCTGGAGGTTGGGGATCTTAATGCATTTTCTTCTTGATTTGTGATTTGCCTGTATTCCTCAATAATTAAGCAATGCACCGATATAGACGGCAATAGAGAAGGAGGGCCATTCCAGGACCAATGATGACTGGGGGCATGTGATCTAAAGATGAGCACGAGGCTTTGGGATTCTGAGGTCCAATAAAATGGCATCGAAGCAGGCCCTTTGTGGTGGGGTCCTTTGTTCAGGTTTGCAGAACAATTATAGAAAAGTAGACATGAAGAAGTCAAATAATTATTCAGTACTAAAGAGCATAGTAAGCGCAAAATGAAGTGAAGGATCTTTAAAGAAATCAATAGATGTCTAGTCGTTCGTTGATACATAGTAACGAAGCGTGTCCAGTCCATGTAGTGTCATGTGGTGTTTTCATACACATACATATTTTAGAGAATTTAAATCAGGTTCAACATGTCGCCTCAGTCCAATTCATCTGTGCTCACACATTGTGCATGTGCTCCTCTGTGTACTGTGTCCTCCTCTGTGCCCCTCAGAATGACTCTCCGGAGGGGATTGACCTGTACTTCCCTCATCACTACCTCCTTCTTCCATGTGGATTGAACCTTAGTCTACTCTAAGTAACAGTCAACCTTCTGTCTCTTCTGTGGTTCTTTGAAGGGATCTTCTGTATTACCAAAGGGCATTTCTGATAGCGAGCAAGTTGAATCGTGCCAAACTTAGTATCACTTCAATGGAGGCATCTTCTTGTTTGTTCCATGTGTGAAAACATGGGGTTTGTAATGACAAGGTTTTGTCGTTGACTAACTGAACCTGTAAAAAACTGTCAGGAATCTCAGTGCATATTTTTCCTGTATTTCTCTGTGTATTTGCTTTGCTCACTTAATTAATCAATGCACTGGGGTAGCTGGAATAAGAAAGAGGGCCATTCCTGGACCAGTGATGACAGGGCGGCAAGTGATTCAGGCAGAATGAGCACGAGGAGTCGAGATTCTGAGGTCCCACGCAAATGGAATCTAAACAAGCCCTGTTTTGGTGGCTTCCTATATTCACACGTCCTGATGTTACAAGGATCTTGGTTTGATCTTCATGAAGATCCATGTATTTAGAAACATTTACTAGTAAGGAATCGTGGGCAGGATTAGCCAACAATTAACAGTCAGTACACATGAATGAATTAAGTAATCATCTATTAATAAAATATATGTAAGAGTGTAGGTACCAGGTACCACTTTTTGATTTTCATTCTTCTTCTTGCGAAAGGCTGGGCCTATAGATCGACATCATCCCAGCGGCTCAGCATTAGATTTTTCTCGTGTAGGCTAAGATTTGAGTAGATTTGTTGTTTCTTGAGCACGTCACAGTGTAGACTGTGGAAACCCAAGGTGTTGATGGAAACTAGTCGATTATTGCTGATGATAGTCGATTAGTGCTCTACTTAGCTTGTAAGTTTGAAGGTTCTCGAGAACGAGAACAAACACTCATGAGTTAGTGAAAGCGTAAGATAGTACGCCAATGAACAGTTGAGAAAATCCGTCTCTGGAGAGAATGTCATTCCCTACCCTGCTGCGCTCTCTTCATCATGGAGGGTCTGATTGGAATGAGAACGATGTAAATGACAGGCCACATGGTGTCATGGTGTTGTTTGGAGACCAATGGGAGTAGCCCGCAAGTTTCCATGCCCTTGGGTAGTTGAGTAACGATAGTTACCGAATTTAATGGCTTTGTTATTTATTTCTATATTTTAAATACTAGAAAAATGTACTGCTTTTAACAACAGGCAAGGGAAAGGCAAACTTAAATGTAGCATGAAGAGGAGGTTGGTAGATGTCATTATTGTTTTTGGAGATCCATCATAACAAAGCATGTACAATCGATGTAGTGCCATGTGGGGTTTTAATGTCTGTATACATTTCATCCGAATTCCATAAGGTTAAAAAATGTCTCCTCACCAACTATCATCTTGTCATTGCTCAAAGGTTCTGCATCCTTTCTTAGCAGTGGGAGATAAATGGTTCAAGATCAACATCTATAGTCACTGCGCTTCGCAAACCCAACCGCAGCTGCATCCTTCTATGTAACATCGCTTAGAGGCACCGATCAGGCTCACTGCATTCCTCCCTTGCCTCCCTTCCCCAGCCTCCATTCTCAACTTCCATGAACGCCTTGCTTTCCTATTGCACATCAGAGTGATCAGTGGTGATTTTCTTTGTATTCCTGACTCCTTTATTGAGAAAAGAAATCAGAATCTCGTTACTCCCCCCCTCCCCCCATTTTGTTATAAGTGACGACATGTCATTGTCTTTTATGGCTGAACAGAAGCTGACAGTGTTCGTAGCTAGAATATATACAGTAGTAAAATAATGATTTTAAGAGCAAAAACGAAACCAAAATCTGAACCAGAAATGATTCAATTACCTGATTGTCGTTCGCCCGTGATGTTTTGGAGATTGTCTGTTATACACAATCTTTATTTTCTGGGGATGTGGGAATTTGAATTAGTTTCCATATGAGATATTATAGAAATGAGTTAGTGATTGTGGAAATGATGCAGAAAATCAGTGATGAGTTCAGGAGTCAAAACAGAGAATGTCTTAGTTATCATTGTCTTCCATTTTTTCCTTTACTCTTCTCTGTGCTGCTCCCAATGGACCATTTGAGCTGGTGTAGGAATTCTCCGTGGCCAGGCACTCTGCGGAGCATCTCTCTGAGCAGCCTAGTGTCCCATGTGAGTGAGAGTCGTACATCTTGTCCTGTTTTGGGAGGTTCTGCTTTTAAAAAGTGTGAAAAATCATCAGATAAGTCCCAATGATAGCAGTGCAGATGTGGGGTTCGGATGCATCTTGTCCTTGAGTAACGCATGTATAAAACGTGAGAGTTTTATTACTATCAAAGTTATGTAGTGATCTGAGCATCATGGTGGGTACAGGTTTCAGGGGACCCAGTTCGAAAGCCTCAATCACAGTGGTTTAGAAATGTTATTGGTGAATGGATGGATGAGTCGGGAAAGACCGTAGATAAGCATGAAGGGGGTGGGCCGTTCACGGACCAATGATGACAGCTGCCGGCGTATGAGTCTGGGATGATGAATATTTCGTGTCTGGAACTCTGAGATCCAGCACAATGATAGGTGGAAAAGCAAGGATTGCTGGAGAGAATGTGTCATTTTTATCCTCTTCTCTGCTCTGTACTCCTCAGAATGGACTCTGCCAAGGGGATTGACCTATTCTCCTGTTGTCACTGTCTCCCTCTTTGCATCTAGCTTATACCTTGGTCCACTGTAAGTACTAGTCAACATCATTGCCTTTGTTGTTCTTTCCGTTTTTAAAAAGTCTTTTTCTGTCATAGTGCCGAGCCTTAATGCCACCGATGAAGTACACACTCGCCAATGTTCGTGTACCTTTCATTGGTAGAGGCATTAGAGTAATTTTTCCGTATGTGAAACAGTGGGGATTGTCCTGACACGCTTTGTGCTTGACACATGGAGTGTATTAGCTGGAGGTTGGGGATCTTAATGCATTTTCTTCTTGATTTGTGATTTGCCTGTATTCCTCAATAATTAAGCAATGCACCGATATAGACGGCAATAGAGAAGGAGGGCCATTCCAGGACCAATGATGACTGGGGGCATGTGATCTAAAGATGAGCACGAGGCTTTGGGATTCTGAGGTCCAATAAAATGGCATCGAAGCAGGCCCTTTGTGGTGGGGTCCTTTGTTCAGGTTTGCAGAACAATTATAGAAAAGTAGACATGAAGAAGTCAAATAATTATTCAGTACTAAAGAGCATAGTAAGCGCAAAATGAAGTGAAGGATCTTTAAAGAAATCAATAGATGTCTAGTCGTTCATTGATACATGGTAATGAAGCGTGTCCAGTCCATGTAGTGTCATGTGGTGTTTTCATACACATACATATTTTAGAGAATTTAAATCAGGTTCAACATGTCGCCTCAGTCCAATTCATCTGTGCTCACACATTGTGCATGTGCTCCTCTGTGTACTGTGTCCTCCTCTGTGCCCCTCAGAATGACTCTCCGGAGGGGATTGACCTGTACTTCCCTCATCACTACCTCCTTCTTCCATCTGGATTGAACCTTAGTCTACTCTAAGTAACAGTCAACCTTCTGTCTCTTCTGTGGTTCTTTGAAGGGATCTTCTGTATTACCAAAGGGCATTTCTGATAGCGAGCAAGTTGAATCGTGCCAAACTTAGTATCACTTCAATGGAGGCATCTTCTTGTTTGTTCCATGTGTGAAAACATGGGGTTTGTAATGACAAGGTTTTGTCGTTGACTAACTGAACCTGTAAAAAACTGTCAGGAATCTCAGTGCATATTTTTCCTGTATTTCTCTGTGTATTTGCTTTGCTCACTTAATTAATCAATGCACTGGGGTAGCTGGAATAGCTCTGAAGAGCATCTCTCTGAGCAGCCTAGTGTCCCATGTGAGTGAGAGTCATACGTATTTTCTTGGGTTGGGTGCTTTTTTGAGGGTAATTCCCTGTGTTTTTAAAACGTGTAAAATATAATCCTTTATACCTTTTAAATCCAGTGCAAATAAATGGTTAGAGTACATGTTCACCTTGATTAATGCATTCATAAAATCTGAGAATTATTGATAACATTTATATATTAATAGGAGTATCATTGTTAGTATATATCTCAGTTGGGTGGCTCTAAAGCATAAATGACAGTGGTGTAGAAATAATATTGGTGAATGGATGGATGAGCCAGTAAAGATGGTAGATGTGTGTGAGGGTGGTTGTGAAGGTATTAGAGTGATTTTCCTGTATATGAAACAATGGGAATTGTAATTACAGGATTTGTGGTTGTGAAACTGAATCTGTTAAATGAATTTTAGGGATCTTATTGCATGTTATTCTTGATTTGTTATTTATTCATTTTCTTTTATTAAATAATCAATGCGCTGATATAGATGGCAATAGAGATGGTGGACTATTCCGGGACCAGTGATGACTGGAGGCAAGTAAGTCAGACAGGATGAGCACAAGGAGTCACGATTCTGAGGTCTAACACAAATGAATCTAAGCAGGCCATTTTTTGTGTGGTTCTATATTCACATGCCCAGGTATACAAGAGTCTTGTTTTGGATCTTTGTATTCATTAATTAAAAAATTTACTAGTAAGCAATTTTCTGCAGGGTTAAAATAAATATAAATGAGTAGGTTGAAGAAGTTAAATAATTATCTATTACTAAAATACATAGTATGAGTTTAAGTAGTGGATTCTGCTTTTTTGTTACATTGTTCCCTTCACTAATGCTGGTCCTGTCAATGTGTATCATGACAGCCAGCTCACCAGTGTACCTTAAGAAATTGGAATCACTATATATTTTATTGAGCATGTCACAATTTAGACTAAGGAAAACCTAGCTATTGATATATAATAATGGAGAATTGGTCTAGGTCCCTTGTAAGTTTAAAGGTTATTGAAAACAAAAATAAATATCGTAAGTTAATGAAAGCCTAAAATACTACACTAATGAATATTAGAGAATCTCAGTGACTGGAGAGAACGTCATTCTCGCTCTTGCTGTACTGTCTTCATCATGGCGGGTCTGAATGGAATGGGAAGGCTGTGAATGACAGTCCACATGGTGTCATTCTGTTTCTGTGGTGACCAAGGGGAATAGCACTGAAAATTTTAATTTTCGTTGTGGAAATGATTGATGATATTCACTGATTATTATGATTGTATTATTTTTCTTATTTTAAAAGCAATCAGAAATTTACCAATGATTTTAATTCAGGCAGGAATAGAGGAAGCTAAATAAAGGTTCATAAGGAGAGATCAGTAGATATCTTTATTATTTTAACTTTTCATAGTAACAAAATGTATAATCAATGTAGTGCCATGTGGTGTTTTAACATATGTATACATTTTAAAGAATTTCCATCATGTTAAAATATCAGTTCAATCAACTCATTTCATGATTGTTCAAACGTTCTGTGTCCTTTGTTATGTTTTTAAGATAAATGTTTCTAGATTGTTATCCGTAGTCACTTCTTTTTGCCTACCTTACTGCAGCTCCATGCTCCTATTTATCACAATTTAGGAGCCATTGATCAACCTCTCTGCATCCTTCTCCCTCTCTACCATCCCCAGTGTCCATTCCAACTTCCATGAGTGCATTGTGTTCATATTCCTTGTTCTGAGATCAGTGGCTCTTGTCTTTCTGTGACTGTATTATTTATCTCGACTTAAGCGTCTCCTTTTCCTTCCATGTTATTACAAATGACAACTTGTCATTCTTTTTTATTGTTGAAAAGAATCTGATAAAGTGCTCAGACCCAGAAAATATGATGAACTAAAAAACACCCATGTACCTGTGTAAGAACAAAAATAAACAAATAAACAATTGGAATGAAAAATGGCATTAAATGTTAGAACTTTCACAAAGGAAGTCATACGAATAAGTCATGAAGTATATGCAAATAGGTCAAAACCACTAATCACCAGGAAAATGGAAATCATACCTGTCACTCTAGTATCAATGGCTATTGTCAAAAAGACCAGAATAACAAGTGCTGGAGAGGATGGGGAGAAAGTTTTCCCTTGTACACCACTGAGGTAAATATAAATGAGTGTAGCCATAATTAAAAATAGTATGGTGGCTCCTCAGAATTTAAAAATAGTATTACCCTATGTTCCAACAAATCCAAAGATGCAAAGAATATGGTACCAGGATATCAAAAACACACGTGCACAGTCTTCTGCTGCACTACTCACTATTGCCACATTGGGGAACTATCCTATGTATCTACCAACAGATGACTGGAGAAGGAAAAGGTATATTTGAATACTATTGCTCCTTGAAGAACTAAAATTGAAAATTTATCATTACTGAATGGCATATATGTTATGAATTATTGTGTTTATTTATTGATCATGAGCCACATAGTTGCCCATTAATAAAGGCACACAGGTTAGTGTGGAAAGAGTTCTACACACAGATATGAAGTTTGTCAAGTATAATGTTCTTAGGCTTTTTGTGAAATAATTAGTAATGATTATTAATAATGATTAGTAACTTAGAAGAATGCATAAACCAATGAACAAAAGGAGTGCAAAATTTGGACAAATCTTTATGGCTGTTGTTGTTTGAGTCTTTACCATGAATAAAATGTGTCTGGACCCTAAAGCCCAATATGCAAGTAACGTTGTCTATTTTCATGGTAAGAGGTACCTTGTAGCCAGGTTTAGGGAAATCCATTGATCATTTTTCTGGCTTTGTATTCATATTTTGAGGTTATCATTATCATTAGATCTGTGAAAGGATCAATCAATCAATTAGTGTAGTATTATTTAATTACAAAAATAAACAATGAGTCAAGGAACAATATTAATTTTATGAAAATAGTGAAGTCCCATTGGAAATGAATGAATCCCTTGCTCGTCCCTATTTGGCTAAGGATGTTATAGAGATTGTATATTGCACCCAATGTTTATTTTCTGGAGATGTGGCAATTTGAATTAGTTTCCATATGAGATAAAATATTATGCCAATGAATTAATGATTGTGGAAATCACTTACAAAATCAGTGATGCAACTAAGGGTCAAAGGAGAGAATGTTTTAGTTTTTATTGTCTTTGTTTTTATCATTTAATCTTCTCTCTGCTGCTCCCAATGGACCATTTGAGTTGGTGTAGGAATTCTCCATGGCCAGGCACTCAGGAGCATCTCTTTGAGCAGCCTAGCGTCCCATGTGAGTGAGAGTTGTACATGTTGTCGTTGGTTGGGTGGTTTGTTGAGGGGAATTACTAATGCTTTTAAAAAGTGTGATTATAATCTCATAAGTCCCACTGATACCAGTGCAAATGTGGGGTTAAGCTTCAGCATCTCCTTGAGTAACGCATATTTAAAATATGAATTATTAATAAAATTTATATAAACATGAGCAATTAAACTGAGTATTTTAAAGTCACAGAATTCTAAATATTCCAATTTTAACATCAGTGTGTTAGAAGCAGTATAGTTGCCATTGCCTGAATGAAATACTGATGACAGTTGAGAAGATATTTCGTCTCTGACTAATTGAATCTATGTGTGGATGGGAGGGATCTTAGAACACCCATTATTTTTGTATTTTTTGGTTTAGGTGTTTTCTATGTGAACTAATCATTAAGCCAATGTAGATGGCAATAGAGTGAGAGGGCCAAATCAGGACCAATGATGATGACTGGTGGCGTGTGAGTCACTCACAATGAGCACTGTGTGTCTGGAACTCTGAGGTCCAATGCCAGGGAATCTAACCAGTCCCCCTCTCATCCTATCCTATGTACAGATGCCTAGCATATAGTAGGGTCTTATTTCTGGTCTTTTTGTTCATGAATTTAAAACATTATTGTATAAGAAACAAGGGCAGAATGAATAAAGAAATATTTAACATATAGATGAAGTAGGTGAAGAATTAATACTAATAAGCACAAAATATTCTTAGTATCTATTAAGAAGCTAATATAGTATATGAAAACCCCTTACTATATACAATTTAATATATGTCAATACAAATAAAACCAAAAACCCGAGGTTATAGATTTAAAAAATTGAAATAGATAAATTGTTCAACTGCATTACATTTTGCACTAAAGCTGAGATAGACAGAGGTAAGTAATGGTCAGTCTTTGCTTTTGGTCAAAAGCAAGTATTCTGTTAAGTGGAAAATAAATAAACATTACCATAAACCAGTAAAAGCCTATAAGTCTGTTCTAATGAATGATCAAAAGTATAGACAGGTAGAGAGAATGTCTCAATGTTTTTACACCCTTCTCTGCTTTATACTCTTCAGAATGGCTGCACCAAATTGACATAAGAATTCTGCTGTGATGGAGCCTTTGAATTCATTGCCTTTGTACCAAGGCCACTGTGAGTAATCAATATTCTTGTCCTTCTTGTGTACCTGATTACAGGTATTGACAGTATTAACAAACTCTTTATTATTTACTTATTTTTGAAAACTGTAAATAAAATGAATTTTTATTGATAGGTTTAATAGCAGATTAAGAAAGAAATAAAGAAACTTCATTATCCATAAAAACTAAGTGTACATTATAGTGAGGTAATATGATATTTCGGTATAGCTATACATTGTATAGTGTTTTCATCAGGTCAAACATATCTGTGTCCTTAGTCATCATCATTTTTTCATTATTTGAACACAAATATTTAATATCTTTATAATTTTTTAAGATACATAGTACATGGTGGTTTTCTATAGTTACTTTTACTATATGTTACATGCCAGAACTTCTTGGTACAATTTAACTGGAAGTTCATACCCATGGGTCAACCTTTCCTCATCCGTCCTTCACCACTCTTCTCTCCAACTCCATTAATTTCTATGAATTCAACTTTTTTATATTCCACATGACTGAGATCATTGGTTCTTGCCTTTCAATGCTTATTTCTTTTAACATAATGATCTGCATAGTATCTCTCAAGGTGTTCATACATGCAATATATAAGGAACTCAGAGGACTCAGTAGCAAAAAACTACAGAACAGAAACAACAAACAAATGACAAACGTTGGAATAAAAAGTCTACAACAGACCTGAACAGGCATATCTCTTCCCCCCTCCCTCCTCTGTTTCTGATGCTGGAACTTGAACTCATGGTCCACTTGAGCCATGATCTGACCATGCTCCCCCTATCTGCATCTCCCAAGTAGCTGGGATTATGGGCATACACCATTACACCTATCTCCCTTAACAGACATTTATCAAAGGAATACATACAAATGGCCAAAATCTATATGAAAAAAAAATGGTCACCATCCCTAATCAGTAGGGAAATCTAATTCAAAATCACAATGAGAAATCACTTTGCTCCAGTAAGTATGGGTATTAACAAAAACACAAAAGATAACAAATGTCAGTGAAGGTGTGAAGAAGGGATTATGTTTGTACACCACTGGTGGGGAGGTGATTTATGACAGCAGCCATTATGGAAAAAAATATGGAGGTTCCTCAAAAAATCCAAAACAGAACTACCTATGATCCACCAAACCCACTCCTGGGAGTAGATGCCACGAAGATGGTACCAGGATGTCAAAGAGACAGCTGCACTGTCTTCTGCATCATTATTCACTATTGCTGAGTTGGGGGGACCAAACTAAGCATCTTATCAGCAGATGAATTGATAAAGGCAATGTGGAAGATACACAATTGAACACTATTCAGCCAGTAGCAATTTAAATTTAGCACAAAGGAGCTGAACACAAACATTGGAGGAAGGACAGCCTCTTCAACAAATGGTATGGACAAAACTGGATATCTATATGTGGAAGGCTGAAATTACACCCTCATCTGTCACCCTATACAGAAATCAGTTTAAGTGGATTAAAAATCTTAATGTAAGACCCCAAAATTTGAAAACATACAAAACACTTGGAAACATAGCCACTGGCAAGGAATTTTTCAATAGGATTTCAGTTGCTTGGGAAATAAGAGCAAGAATTGACCAATGGGATTACATCAGATTAAAAAGCTTCTGCAATTCCACAGAAACAACAGAGTGAAGAAACGGTCCACAGACTGGTAGAAAAACTTTGGAAGCTATTCATTGGACAAAGGAATAATATACAGAGTATATATAAAACCTCATATAATTAAACACAAAAAACCCAAATAATAAAGTTAATAAATGATTTCAAAAGAAAAAACACAAATTGTCAATAATTACATAAAGAAACATCTAACATCGTTACCCATAAGGAAATGCAAATCGAAACTGCACTGAGATTGCATCTCACCTCAGTCAGAATGGCTGTTATCAAGACAACAAACCACAGAAGCTGGCAAGGATACGGGGGGATAAAGAATTCTTATACATTGTTTTTGGGGATATAAATTACTGCAGTTACGAGAGAATTTAGTGTTGAGGTTCAATATCACCCTCTATACCACTGCTGGGCGTAGATCTGAAGGAATGTAAGTAAATGTAATAGAGACACTGCACACCCCTGCTGACTGCAGCTCTACTCACAATAACCACGCTATGGAATCAGCCCAGGTGCCCAACAACTGATAAATAGATAAAGAAAAATGTGATAGATATACACAGTGTAATATTATTCTTCCATAAATCAGAATGAAATTATGTTGTTTGTAAGAAAATGGATGGAACTAGAGATCACCATTGAGATAAGCCAAGCTCAAAAAAGATGAATATTACATGGTATTGCTTATATGTGGAATCTAGAAGTAAAATGAGGATGACAATGTCAGTGATGATGATAAGATATGTTTTCAAAATGAGACTGTTTGGTGGGGAGACCGGCCAGAGGGAGGAAGGGGAAAAGAGAGATGATAGGAATGAATATTATTGAAGTACATTATACATACATGTATGTATGTGTGTGTGTGTATATATATATCTATAATGAAACTAGCATAATGAAACCTACTAAATACTGTTTCAAAAGATGGGGAGAAGGAAGGAGGGTTAAGAAAGTGTAACAGAGGGGACAGAATTTGTCAAAGTCCATTGTATGCATGTATAGAGATACCACAATGAAACCCTTTTGTGCAATTAATTTAAGCTCATTAAAAGGAAGTTAACAACAGCCAAATTCTATAAGGAGGACCACCATGTTGCTTAATTGACCGTGAGCCACACTGAGGTCTAATGATGAGATGTACATAGTATGACGTGGAAAAGGGGCCTTCTATACACAGATGTCAGAAACGTCAAGCAAGCATGTTCTTAGGTTTTTTTGCATTGTGTGTTTCCTTTATACATGAATACAATGAAAACTAGTGTTGAAAAGAATGAAAATTAGGGTAAAACATAGACCAATGATGATGGTTGATCTTGAATCAGTTTTGTAATATGAATAAAACTTGTACAAATATTAGTGTCTAGCTTGAAAGTAATTAGTCCATTTTCTCAGTAGAAGACATCCTGTAGACAGTTTTTGGATTATTCAAGTAACCTGGTCCTAGCCTTCACATTCAAAGGTTTTGTTTCTGTCATTATAATTTGTTCAATTAAAGCACGGTTGATCAATCAACCAACTAATGAATGTTTCTAATTTGAAAGTGTGTCAAAGAACACTTAACGTGTTATGAAAACACTGAAGTCCAATTTGAAATAAATGTTTTATGACTCTTTAGCTAAGTGCTATCTAGGTAGAATGTGTTTCAGAGAATGTTCACGTTCTAGGCATGTGGCAGTTTTGGTTTTGTTTTCCTAAGACACAAGAACAGACATTCTGAGTTAATGATTACATGAATAATTTTCTAAATCAGAGGCATAAGCTAAGGGTCAGTGGTGAGAAGCCCTCCATTTTTATGTTCTTTATTCTTATGATCTGTTCTTCTCCATGCTCCTCCCCATGGAGCCCTATGAGCTGATGTCAGAATTCTTTATGGTCAGCACTTTGGTTAATCTCTCTTAGGAGCCCAGAATTCAGTATGAGTAATACTCATTGTTCTGGTCTCGCTCATGTGGGTATTTTAGGGCAATTTACTTTATATTCTACAATCATGGAATATAATCACTTAAGACCCACTTTTGCAGTATAAATTTGGGATTAAATGAAAAATGTATGTATAAAATCAGAGGATTATTAAAATCAGTGTCATTCTGGACACAAACCACAGATAGCCATGTTGCTGTTGGGTGTTTGTGAACCATAGCTTTTAGAAATTATTGGTGAATTAACTCATTAGTAAGCACAGTAGATAAGCATGAAGGGGGTGGACTGTTCATGGACCAATAATGACAGCTGCCGGCGTATGAGTCTGGGATGATGAATATTTCGTGTCTGGAACTCTGAGGTCCAGCACAATGATAGGTGGAAAAGCAAGGATTGCTGGAGAAGGTATCATTTTTATCCCTTTCTTTGTTCTATATTGCTCAGAATGGAAGCTCCATGGGGATTGGCATATGTTCCATAGTTGCCGGTTGATCAGTGTGAGTGGAAGTCAACGTCCTGTCATGATTTGTTTCTTGAAGGTCTTTCACAGTATTGCTAAAAGTATGAAATATAATCCCATTAGACCAAGTGTAATCAATGACATGGAGTTAATATAAAGTAGTGTATTGAATTTTGCATGTGTGAAACACTGAGACTAGTCATTGCAGGAGACACATTGGTATGAGATGGTTCTTTATATAGATGAGGAACATCAGGCTTTTCTGGGATTTTTGTGAATGATGGGGTTCTAGATTGCATTACTGATTATAGGAATAGACAGTGTAGTGTAGTAATGATACCATCCTGGATTGATGATGACCACCGGTGGCATGTGAGTTATAGATGATGAATAGATGTCTGGAACTCTGAGTTCCATTCCAAGGAGATCTGGCTTCATGCTTATGTATTTCAGCTATTATTATAATTGGATCAGTAAACAAATCAAGAAGAAATATATAAACATATCAAGATCAAATTGGCTAAGCATTGTCCAAGTATAAAAATAAGTAATTAGGCAAGAAATACTAGTGATATACATTAAATACACTGGGATTTCAAAGAGATTTCCAAAATCGTTAACTTTCTCCAAGAATTGTTTAGGCAGTTTGAATTGTAGATAATCGTTGTTTTGGGGGAAGGTCACAGTCATTTATTTCAGACGGAAATAAATATTTCCAAATAAAGATTTCCATTATGAATGTCCAAATAAAAGATGAAGTGGAAAGATCCATGGAGGGTTATCTTATTTATCATTTTTTCTGTTTTGTGCTCCTCAGCCTGGATGCTTCCAACAGGACTGACATGTTTTTTAGGGGCTGCCAACCCATGACATGCATCTCTGTGTTAGAGCCTGGGACAGATGTGAGTAACAGTTAGTATTGTTGTCCCTGTTGGAGTTCATTTAAAACCGCATTTAATGTCTTTTTAAAAATTGTTTTCTAATATCATAAATGCCCAAATTTGCCAATTTTAATATCAGATTGATAGAAGCATTGTTTCATACGTGAAACATTGAGGATGGACATGGAGGAATTTAGTCTCTGATGAAATTTATCCTTACATGTATTTTAGAGGTCTTCATGGATATTCTTGTACTTTGTAATTCATAGGTATATTTTTGTGAATTAGTTGGTCAGTAGAAAACTCTGTATCAGTATGAGGTGGAAGAGGGCCAATCTGGGACCAATGATGACAAATGATGGCGTGTGAGTCATATATGATGAGCACCATGTGTCTGAAACTCTGAGGTCCAAACCAAATGGAATCTCAATCTGACCCCTTTGTGAAGGGATCCTATGTTCAAATGTCAGGATATAGAAGAATCCTAGTTCTGATCTTTTTCTTTGTGAATTTAAAAAATATTACTATAAAAGAATCAAGGATGGATGAATTATAAAATGTATATGTGATCAGAGACTAAGAGTATGAAGCATTGTTTGTTATGAAAATATGTGGGGCAGAAATTAATATTAACATAAATTGGCATAGGTGATAAGTTGATTCAGTATATTTCATCTTCTACTAAGGTTGAGCTAGATATTGATAGGTAATAGTCAATAATTGATCTGTTGCAAACTTGAAGTTGATTTTATTAAGAGAAAAATTAATAAATATTTTCATAACTTAATAAAAGCCAAAATGATAATGTGAATACATGATTAAAGATACAGAGCATGGAATGGATATCTTAGTGATTTCTTTTATGATTTTCTTTGCTTCTCACTCTTCAGAATGGCTGCAACCAAACTCACATAAGAGTTCTGCCTTGTTTGAGACTTCCCATCATACCCTTGTATTGAGAAAAAGATCACTAAGAGTAACATCCAGAATTTTTGTCCTCCTTCCTATAATTGATTGAAGGTATTCACAGTATTAAAAATTGCCAGGTCCTGCCTGGAAGTGAGGAGGGGGGGAGAGGGAAAGGGCTCGGGGGTCAGGGGGAAAATGGCCCCAACAATGTATGCACATATGAATAAATGAATAAAAAAATTTAAATTGATCATAATAAACCATGGCCTAATAATAAATAGGATCTGGAACATTATGTTTATTTGTTGATTGTGAACCACAAAGAAGTTAATTACTGAAAGAGTTGTAGTAGTGTCCAAAAGGATTCCATAGACATGTTATATTTTTTAAGCATCATGTTCTTAGGATTTTGTGAATCCTGGTTGTATTTTATTAGTATACATCAATTAATGTCTTTGCAATGTAAATGTAGAAACACATGAAAAACACATGAGTGACACATAAGTCACAGAGAAAGAATAAAATGTACCTGGACTTTGAAGTCCAACATATGATAGATATACTCTAGTTTTTGCTGAAGGAACCCTCTAGAACTTATTAGGAATATCTAAGGATCTTGATCTTTGTGTTCATAAATTTTGAATCCTCCTCTATAGTTAGACCGAAGTAAAATGAATCAGTCAGTGAAGAATAGTTTAGTTACAAAACTGGGTGGTGAGTTAAGAAACACTATTAATGTATAACGGGAAACACTGAAGTCTCATTTGAGATAATGTTCTATGACTTTTCCCCACTTTGGGCAGGCTGACATAGGTAGAAGAAGTTTCAGACAATTTTCATGTTCTAGGTATGTGGCAATTTTGAATTTTTTTAAATAGATAAGAAAATATAGTTTAATAGTTAATAAATGCCTAAATGACTTTCCAAATGAACAGTGAAATCCAAGAGTCACTGGAGAGATTATCTCAGTCTTGTTTTCTTTTATTTTTCATCATATGTTCTGTCTTGTACTCCTCCCAGTGGACCTACATGAACCGCCTTAGGAATTCTCTGTCATCAAGTACCTGCTGCATCTATAGTAGGATCCTGGAGGTCAATGTGAGTAACAGTTATCTGTCTTGTCTTGTTTGTGGTGGTTTGTATATGTTTGAAAATTATAAAATGTAATCCCACAAGACCCCTATAACTAGCATGATTGGATTAATATGAATCTTTATACTGAGCAATGCATATACAAAGAGTGGAGGATAATAATGAATTGTATACATTCATATGAGCATCATTCTGTATACATATTTTTGGATGTTTATAAATCACAGACTTTTACAAATAATATTTAATTAATAAATCAATCATGATCATAATTCACAACAACCTATTACATATTTTATAAATAACTGTAAGAACCCAGGGCTCCAAATACAAAGATGATAAGTATAGGGAAATGTCCATAACTCTGATTTGATCAGTACGTTTTATGTGCATGTATTGAAATAACAAACTGAACCACAGAAATATGTGTGATTGCTTATATTAACTGAAAGTTTAAATAAAGGATTCAAGCAAAGCTATGCACTGATTTCATTATGAAGTACTACATGCTATACACCATAAATGTCTAGAGTTAAAATAATAATCCAGAACTGAAAAATTAATGTTGATGCTAGTACAAGTAAACAAATATGTAGAAATAAATGAGGTGGGCCCTTCTTTGACAACTGCCAGCGTGAGAGTCTTGGTTGATGAATAGCACGTGTCTGGAACTCTGAGGTCCAGCACAAAGAGGTAGAAAAAGCAAGGATTGATGCAGGAATGTGCCATTTTTTAATCTTCTGCTTTGCTCTGTACTCCTCAGAATAGACACTCTCGAGGGAATCTGCACTTCATCGATGGTTGCCACCCCATTGGTCATGTCTTCATATTACATCTTGGGACCAATGTGAGTAGTAGTCAACATGCTTGTCATGGCTTTGTGGTTTCTTGAAGGTTTTCCACTACATTATTAACAAATGTGAAATGTAGGCCAAATGTAACCAACGACACATATGGAATTAATATGAAATAGTATATTGAGTTATGAATGTGTCCAGCACAGAGGCAAGTCATTGAATGGGGACATTGATATGAGATGGTTCTTTACACAGACTAGGAGCATTAAGATCGTTTCCTGGATTTTTGTGAATAACTGGCTTTTCAATTCTTTTTAGTAATTTAACAATTATATCAATGGACAGTATAGTAATGATCAAATCCTGGATCAGTGATAGCCACTGATGGCAGCAGATGAGTCATTGATTAACATGTGTCAGAATCTCTGAGGTCCATCCCAAAGAGATCTGGCTTCATGTTCGTGTAGTTCACTCTATTATTATAATTGGATAAATAAACATGATCGAGAGGAGATCTATAAGCATGTCAAGATAAAATGAGTGAAATTGAAGAAGCATTGTCCAATTATACAAATGCAAGATGAGGTAAGAAATCCCATTGCCATATTAAAACATGATGTCCAAAGAGAAGTCAATGGCATATGACCGTTAAGGTTTTAACTAAGGATGATGTAGTCAGTATAAATTACAGAGAGTATTTACGTTCTGGGTCAGTGAAGTTTGAAGATGATCCCTTTACAAGAAAAGGAAATGAATATTCTCCAAATAATGATTGCCTGCATAACTGACCAAATGAAAGACAAAGCTCAAATGTCCATGGAGTGCTGTCCTATTTATCACCTTCTCTGCTCTGTGCTCCTTAGCCTGGACATTCTCAGGTGTACTGACATGTTCTTCTGTGGTCACTAGCCCATGGCTTGCACCTCTGTGTTAGAGCCTGTGGTGGATGTGAGAAATAGTCAATGTTCTTGTCTTTGTTGGAGTCATTGGAAAGGTTTTAGTATTTTATTTTATAGATAAATTCTTTAAGGCTTCTCTTTTTTAACTTTTTATTTCTTTTATTCATATGTGCATACAATGTTTGGGACATTACTCCCCCCTTTCCTCTCACCTCCTACTTTTCCCCCTAACCCCCTTGCTTCCAAGTAAAAGTTGTTTTCCCATTATCTCTAATTTTGTTGAAGAGAGAGTATAAGCAATAATAGGAAAGACCAAGGGTTTTTGCTGGTTGAGGTAAGGATAGCTATACAGGAAGATTCCTAGCATTGCTTCCATGTACATATGTGTTGCATTCTAAATTGATTCTTCTCGAACTAACCTTTTCTCTAGTTCCTAGTCCCCTTCTCCTATTGGCCTCTGTTGCTTTAAAGTTTCTGCATTACTTCCTTTGCACTGAAGACATCAAATACTATCTTGTTTTTTTGGGCTACCTACCTGTCTCATACCTCCCTTGTGTGCACTCACCTTATCATGTGATCAAAGTCCAATCCCCTTGTTGTGTTTGCCCTTGATCTAATGTCCACATATGAGGGAGAACATATGATTTTTGGTCTTCTGGGCCTGGCTAACCTCACTCAGGATGATGTTCTCCAGTTCCATCCATTTACTTGCGAATGATAAGATTTCATTCTTCTTCATGGCTGTATATAATTCCACTGTGTATAAATACAATAAGTATTTTAAAGTCACAGAATTCTAAACATCCCAATTTTAATATCAGAGTGTTAGAAGCAGTAAAGGGACAGTTCCCTAAATGGAAGACTGATGATAGTAGTAAAGATATTTAGTCTCTGACTAATTGAATCTGTGTGTGGATGTGAGGGATGTTAGGACACCCATTATTGTATTTTACAATTTATGTGTTTTCCACATGAGCTAATCATTAAACCAATGTAGATGGCAATAGACAGAGGGGGCCAATCCAGGGCATATGATGACTACTGGTGGTGCACGAGTCACTCATGATGAGCACCGTGTGTCTGGAACTCTGAGGTCCAATGGCAAGGAATCTCAACAGTCTCCCCCATCATCCTATCCTATGTACAGATGTCCATGAATAGTAGGATCTGATTTCTTATCTTCTTATCTTTTATTTCATGAATTTTAATACATTATTGTAAAAGAGTCAAAGGCAGGATGAATAAAGAAGTATATAGAATTAAGATGAAGTAGGTGAAACATTAAAATATGTGGTAAGGAAACAAATATTAGATACTTGCTAATATGTCTTAAGAATATAGGTTAGATAAGAAATTGACCAGATGTATTATATCTTAAAGTTGACAGTGACAGGTAATGGTCAGTCATTGCTGTTGGTCAATTGTATTTTTAAAGTTTATTTTACTAAGAAGAAAATAAATAAACATCTGAAATTTTCTTCATGAATTTTAAAAATATTTCTGTAAAAGAAACAAGGGTAGATGAAGAAATAAATGAACAGGTGAAGAGGGTGAAAATAGTTTATTGTTAAAATATGTAGTGAGTATTAAAACAAATTAGAATAGACAATAAGTTGAACTAAGGATGAAGTAGATAGTGATAGTTAATCATCAGTCATTGACCTTGGTCAATTGCAAGTGTATAGTTTATTTCATTAGGAGGAAATAAATTTTATAAGTTCATAAAAGCCTAAAATACTAATGGTTGATAGAAAATGTGGGTCTGTTTTATTCTCTGTAGAAGGCATGGACTGAGTTGATGTAAGCATCTCATGTGAACAGGATTTATGCTGCCTTTGAGTTAAGAAAGTCACCTTTCCAGGGGACTTATAGTCAAAGTTCTCTCTTGGTTTTGAACATTTTTTTGAATATATTCATAACAGTATTAAAATTATTAACTTAGAAGGAATAAACTCAAGAGATCTACTATGCAGATTTTGACTATAGCTAATCATAATATGCATGATTGCATTTTTAAAATGAAAAGTGTAGATCTGTGTTCTTATCACAAAAATGATGATTAATGTATGCATATGTTAATTAGCTATATTTAGCCATTGTACAATGTACATATTATATATTTCAAAATATCGTATAGCATAAATATGTACATTTTATAAATTAAGAACATTTAAAAAGAAGTACACTAATAAAAAATTAATACAGTTCTCAGTATTATGTAAAATGTTGTGTTGTTTAATGTATAATGCACCATGTTGATTTTGATTAGAGAGATAGTCTTATGTTGATAATGATTTTATAGACAAATGTTAAAGATATTCAAAGCTTTGTTAGTTTTTTCTAAACCATGCATTATTTCTACTAGTGGTAGTATTGAAATAATAATTTAATTAATAAACATACAGGAATAAATGGAGAAAAGGTGACCCAGTGATGGACCATTGATGACAATTAGTGACATTTGAGTCACAGACAATGATAATATATGTCTGAATCTCTGAGGTCCAGCACACAACATAATTATTTTCCCTATCGAAGTTGACCCTGTAGAGAAATGTCAGGAATTTTCAAAGATGATGTGCTTGTACTCATTTTATAGATTTAGATTTACTATTAATGTGTCAATTATAGATCTATTAAGCTAATCTACATAAATATATAAGGAAGTAGATGAGGCATTCTTCAATATTGAGGCAAGAAATATTATTTATTAAATTTTAAAATACTGGCTATTTAAAAATAAATGAAAAAAAAAGAGTATTACCTCTTCAGCTAGATGTCATATAGGCTATTAAGAATGAATTTTGTTGTTCTGGTTTAATATCAAGATCAAAGTGTTCTTTTTTGTTAAGCTGTGTATACACCCACACATGCAATAAAAAAGTAATAAATACCTACATTGCTAACTGAAAGAGATGAATCAATGGACACAAGGTCTTTAACTGTTTTTATCATCTGCTCTGCTTTTTACTCACAGAATGGATGTGCTAGGTGTGATGTAAGCTTTCTTTCATGGTCATGAACTCTATAGTTTCTTAAGAATGGTGAGTTTAATGTGGAAAAATGGTTAAAGTGCTTTTCTTGATTTCAACGTCCTTTTTAACCTAAGATAATTCAATGTATATTAAACAATGTGAAATATAGTTAGAGAGTACAATTGTAGCCTTGGTAAGTAGGAGATGTACAAAACATTATATCAATGTTTATAAATAGGATATTGATATAAATTATATGAGCAGATTAGGGATATAAAGATTCCTCTTTGGTTTCTCTGAATTATTTTTATTGTATTTTATTCTCATTTTCATTACTAAATTTAATTAAAAAACCAATATACAAATTTAGGTGACAACAGAGAATGATGACCAATCATCATTCAATGATGACCACTGGTAGTGTGGGAATCATAAATGTTGAACTCTTTATGTTTGGAGCTCTGAGGCCCAATGATTAGGAAATGTAAGGCCTTCTTTCTCATTGACACAGTCCTATACGTGGGTGGGAGAACCATCATCATTATTCTTGCATGAATGAAAGCATCAGTCAATCAATCAACCAATCATAATGAATAGACAAACACTTTTTCCTTGTGTGATTGAAGAAAACTATTAATGTGTTAATGAGACCCCTGAACCCAGTTTAAATAAATGTTACATGAGTGTTTACCTTTTTGACAAAGGATGTAAGGCATGTTAAGTTATAAGCCATGTTTAATTTCTGCATTGGGAGTATGTTTAAAGTTGTTCATTTTATAGTGTGAAGAGTATGTATGGCAAATTATTGATGACCTAAAAGACTTACTACATGAAAGTGAAAAGCAAGGATCAATATTGAGAATGTCTCAACTTTTAAATAATTTGCTTTGATTTATACTCCTCAAAGTGGAAACACTCCAGCTGTTAGAGGGTTCTTGTTCGGTCATAGCCCTATGGTTGCATGTCTGTTTTGGGGATCTGGATCTGGAGAACAATGTCAGTAATAGCTGACATTCTTATACTGATCTGCTTGGGTTATTTAAGGGTACAACAGTCCTCCTTTATCAGTGGGAGATGTGTTCCAAGACTCCTAGAAGGTTCCTAGAGCTGCATATGCTTACATTTCTCTATACATACATACTGATGATAGAGTTCAATTATAAATTAGAGGTAGTTTGAAATTATCAGTAATAACTGATAATAAAATGGAACAATTATTATAATATACTGAAATAAAAATTATTTAAAACTTTATTTTTTTCTGGAAATTTTTCATTTAATGTTTTTGGACTATGATTAAGCATGGCTAATCTGAAACTATGGAAAATGGTGCTATAGATAAGAGCGACATGTGTTCTCTATATCATTAACAAGGTGAACTGTAGCCTAATGTAAGTAGGGGATTGATATGGAATATTATATTGATGTATATATGAAATACTAAGTGCAGTTAATGAAGGAGATCTATTAGAGAAGGATTCTGGATACATTTTGGGGATTTTAGGTCTTTCATGGATTTTTTGAATAATAAGGTTTTAAGTTGATAATTACTGAATAAATCATAATTAACTTGGAAATGAATGAAGGAAAAGGGGACCTTCTCTGGACCAATGACGACAGCTTCCAGCGAATGAGTCATGGATGATGAATAATACATGTTTGGAGCTCTGAGATCCAACATAAATGCAATCTGGCCTTTGTTTTCATGCATTTCATTCTCTTGTTATAACAGGATTAATGAAAGAATCTATGAACAAATATGTAAATAAATCATGGGAAACATGGAAGCCAATGAGAAGTTGGCAGTACAAGACTGTCACCTCCTTGGCCAATGATGACATGGACAGTATAAATTAGAACAATGTCCATGTTCTGTGTCTGAGATAAATTTGAAGTTGTTTGTTTTCTTGAGCGAAGATGAAATGCTATACTCTAGATTAACAGATTACCTAAATGACCAACACAATGAAAGATGTAATGTACTGATCAAGGGACATAAAGTCTCAAAGTTTTCATCAGCATCTTTTTTTCAGAACAGACTGGCTCATGTTGATATGAGCATTCCTTCATGGTCATGTACTCCATGGTCACATCTGTTCCTTAGCAGCTTGGACATTGATGTGAGCAGTAGTCAATGTTCTTTTGCTGGTTAGTTTAAGGGCATTCCTGATGGTATTAAACAGTGTTTACTATAACTCAAGAAGGCCACCTAAAGTCCAGTGACAAACATAGGGTTGATATGAAGTCTCCTATTAATTCATTCATTTATGAAAACTGAGGGTGTTTAATAAAGAATAATCAGAAAATGATTCTATACATTTATTAATGATATTAAAACTCTTGTGTTTTGTAAACCACAAGTGCCTTAAAATTACTATTAGTGAATTTCTGAATTAATCAATAAACTATCTAGGAATAAATGAAGAAAGAGTGGGTCATTCTGGGACCAATGATGACAACTGATGGCGTATGAGTCAAGGATGATGAGTACCATGTATCTGAAACTCTGAGGTCCAATACAAAGGAATCTTGTCCACCTGTCTAGAGGAATCCTACAGAGGGATATAGAATAATCTAGTTTTTCATCATTATTTTTATGCATAATGCAGAATGAATAAAGATGAATTATAAGATAATGTTCTGAGTTGATAGCAATTTCAAAGTTAATCACTTTATCTTAAAAGAAAATGAAATAGAGTCTAAATAATGATTTATCAAATGAGAAATGCCAAATAAAGATCCAAGGAGGAGGGTCTTAATTTTCTGTCTCCTGCTCTGCTTTGTCCTTTTCAGAGTTGGCCTCCTTGAGCTGACCTCAGCATCCTTCCATCGGCATGAGCTCTGTGGTTATGTCTGCCAGTCAGGAACATGTGGGACGATGTTAGTATGAACGTTCATTCCTGCTATTTGAACCACCGGTGAGTTGATCCCAAGATGGAAGAATCTTGTTTTGAGATTTGTATTTTTGAATTCTTAAAAAAATATTGTAACAAGTCAATGTGGAATTAGTAAGTATAAAATGATTAAAAGATGAGGAGAATGAAACTTATTTATGGCTATAATAAATAATAAGGAAAATAATGCTGCCATAAATTCAAGTGAATAATACTCAGGCAAGTGTATATTTTGCCTTTGACTTAATATGGTAACAAAGTGATGAGTAATTGTGTTTGACCTGATCCAGTTGCATGAATGTTTAATTTGTTAAGAGAAAAATAAATATGATCATAAATTTATAAATTTCTAAATACAGAATTACTATATAAGTAGGCAGAGGAATCTACGGATAAATAGAATGTCTTGATCTTTTTCCTCACCTGCTCTTCTCTGTACTGCTCAGAGTGAACATACTTACGCTGACTTAAGGGATTTCTTATCCACGGTCATCAGCTCAATGGTTGCTTCAGTGTCTTGGGAGCAGAGAGACCAATGTGAGTAATATTCTACTTTTCTCTGTTTGGATGATTCAAAGGTCAGCCATATGAATGTCTAATGTATTGATATGAAGTAATACTTTGATGACTAAGATAGTCAACTATATTATAGTGACGAATATGGGGTGATTTGAGGTATTAACAATGTATACACATAAAACACTATATTATTACTGACCCCTATATATATTAGAATATTTTTAATAAGCTGTGCATAGTGGCTCATGTCTATAATCCCAACTTCATGGGAGGCAGAAGTAAGGGGCTTATGGTCCAAGGCTGCCCCTTGGATTTTAAATCCTATCCAAAAAATAACTAAAAGTGGAAAAGGGCTGTGGGTGTGGCTCAAGTGGTAGAGTGCTTGCGAATAATCATGAGGCCTTGATTCAAACGCTCCGTGTTTTTAAAAAAAAAAGAATATTTTTGTAACATATTAGGAATAATAAGGCTGTTTGGGGGTTTTAGAAACATAAGGTTTAAAGCTATTAGTTGTGACTTAACGAATTATTAATAATCATTAATAAATTCTATAGAGATGATTGGAAAAAAAAACAGGCCAATCTGGGTCAATGATGACCACTGGTGGCATATGAGTTGTACGTGATGAAAACGTGTCTGGAACTCTGAGGTCCTTTATACACACACACAAAAAAATCTGACCGATTACCTCTAGAAATAGCAGGAGTATGGGTTGTATTTGTTTTTTATTTTAAGTTTATGGATTATCATTCTACTTTTATAATTTGATCCATGAAAGAATCTATATTGATTCTTTCATGAAGAATCATGAAACACTGTTGCTATGAAAATTTGGTAAGGCAAGAGATACTATTAATGTTTATTAAAACCAGTGAAGTCCTGAGAAATAAATGGTAATGTTTGTCACTTTTTGGCTAATAGAGACATAGGAAGCAAATTATGGACAATATTTATGGTCTGTCTCAGTGACAGGTCCAGAATTGTTCATTTTTTGGGCAGAAAAGGAAACTCAGAATGATCAACAAAATGACCATAGGTAGGTGAAAAGCAGGGACCAATAAGGAAAACATCTGAATTTTGTTGTCATCTCTCTGGTCTGCACTCCTCAGAATGGATGGACCATGTGGATTGGAGGGGTCCTCTGAGGTCAGGGGCTCCACTTACCCAGCAGGACCACCAGACCTGTGTGAGTAATAGTCAGACTTCTTGTCTTGGTTTGGGTGGTTTGTTTGAGATTATTTAACGTAATATTCAATGTACAGTACATACAATGATGGCCAAAAGAATACCAGTGCTAGATAAGGGGGTTAAACAAAGTATTCCGTTAACTGGATGTTAGTTAGTGCAATGGATATATTAATGTCTGAATGATTCTCTATATGCATTAGGAATGTTGAGGCTGTTCTTGGGTTTTGTGGAGAATAATATTAAAATTATTAGTGATATTATGAGTTAACAAACATTAATGGAGAAAAAGACAACCAATCCTAAATCACTGATGACCCTAATGGTGTCAGTCATAAATGACGAACACATCTCTGGAATTCTGTGGTCTATTACAAAAGTCAAATTTTATTCTTTCCAGTGATTACATTGATAGATGGCAGTGATATATATGATTTATTTCAAAAGATTATGTTGATGTTAGCAATGTAGGTGTTCTCTGTGTTTATGAGTTTTCATTCTACTTTTAGAATGGATCAATGAAGAACTCATAAACATATATATAAGTAAATAACGATGAGTAAGATTAAACACCGCCTAGTTATAAAAATAGGTGATAAGAAATACTATTTTTACGTATTAAAGTTAGTTTAGTTCAAAGATAAATTGTACATATTTATTATGATAAGGTAATATACATTATAGACAATATCCATGTTGAAGTTCATCGGCATGATTGAAATTTATTCATCTTCTTACGAGAAGTTAAAATAATGAGTATTTATTCAACTCTCTGCCTTAATGAATAACTAAATAAAGGAAGAAAGGATCATTAGTGAGAATGTCTAAATTTGGTTATTGTTTCTGTCTTTTATTCCTTAGAATGCTTGACTTTTACTTGATTTAAGGATTCCTCCAGGTTCACGTGCTGTGTTTGTATCATGACTGGCAGTGAGTGTGCACACCAATGTGAGTAATAGTCATTCTTATTTTGGTTTGGTTGCTTTGTTTAAGAGAACTCAGTGTATTATTGAAAAAGCATATAATGCCGTCAAAGATGACCACTTCATTCCAGTTTCAGAAATGGGAGATAAGGGGTATCCAACTAATTATAAAACACTGAGTATAGTCAATGAGACAGATAGATACATATTATATCTACAAATTGTAGAATAATTCCATTCAGATTCGGAAAGGTGAAAATTTTCTGGGATTTTTTTTCAAATGACTTTGAAGTAATTACTAGTAATTTAATGAATTAACCAATAGACAATATAGAAATTATTAGAAAGAAAGAGGGCCAAACCTGGATGGATGATGACCACTGGTGGCGTATGAGTCAGACAATGAATACATGTCTGGAGCTCTGAGGTCCAACACAATAGATAAGTGGGAAAGCAAGAATTGCTGGAAGAATGTCATTTTTATCCTCTGCTCTGCTCTGTGCCCTCAGAATGGAGCCTGTCAAGGCAGTTTACCCATCTTCCATGATCACCAGCTCACTGGTCACTTCTCTGTGTTACAACCCAGGAACAATGTGAGTAAAAGTCAGAGTTCTTGAGGTTTGGGTGGTTTGTGGAAGGTTACTCACTGCATTGTTAAAAAGTGTGAAATAGAATCACATTAGTCCAGTGTAACCAATGGCATGAGTGAAATTAATATGAAGCAGCCTATCAAATCATGCTTTCATAAAACTGAGGGTAATCACTGGAGGAGACACATCAATGTATTGTGTGAGATGGTTCTTTATACACATGGGGAACATCAGACTGTTCCTGGGATTTTTATGAGTAATAGGGTTTTTAATTATTGTTAGTGAATTGATAGTTAAATCAACGACAATGTAGAAATGAGAGGAGAAACAGAGGCCAGTTATGGATCAGTGATGACCACTGGTGGCATATGAGTTGTAGACTGTGAATACATCTCTGGAACTCTGAGGTCCTTCATGAAAGTCCACATTTGCTGCTTTAAATGGTTCTATTGATGGATATCAGCAAGATAGGTAGATTTGATTTGGGTGCTTATATGTTCATGCATTGTTACTCTAGTTTTATAATTGGATCAATAAGAGAATCAATAAGCAAATGTGTACATAAATAAACATGAGTAAGTTTAAGTATTATTCAGTTATAAAAATATGTGCTGAGCAAGAAATACTATTTAGGTCAAAGAGGAATCATACATTTGAACTATCTCGTTGGCTAATGATGAAATCAACAGTATAAAGTATAGATAATATTAATCTTCTGGGTCACTGCCAAGTTTGAAAATTTCATTTCTTTAAGAGATGGTGAAAGATTATAAGTTTATAAGTAATTTATATAAATATATATAAGCCTTACTGTCTTCTTTTCTTGTTTAAGTGATTTGCTTTAGAATATTCAATGCATTATTAAAAAGCATATAATTAGTGATGGCCGACTTTATCCCAGTGATTGGAAGGGGACTGATAGGAAGTATTCTATGGGTAATGCACATAGGACAGACTGAGGTGTTCTTGTCTTAGTTTGGGTGGTTTGCTTAACGTGTTCTTTGTAGTATTAGAAAACATATTATGCAAGCAATGATGGCCAGTTGTATCCCAATGATGAGTGCTTCAAATCACTAATGGTGAAGTGGTGAATAAATGAGCAATGTAGGTCAGTCATGACCACAGGCCTTGTTTGAGTGCTGAGTATTTATCTGGATCTTTGTGTTCTCTCACAAAAGAAATAGAGCCCTTTCTGTCATTTTGAATTGAAGTGATCCTACAGACAGATCAGGAATAAACAAGATCTCTATTTTTTGGCACTGGAGTTTGAACTCAGTTTGCCTTGTACTTGATATGCCAGGTACTCTATCACTTCAGCCCCACAAGTATCTCATTTTTGCTTTTGTGAACATGTGTTTTCAATCTAATATTACTATTAGATCAATAAAAGAACCAGTCATCAAACAGACTAACATACTATTGAATACGGGTAAGCATTGTCTGACTATAAGTATATTTTGTGAGGCAAAAGAACCTTCTATATATTGAAGACACAGATACCCATCAGGAAGTAAGTGATACAAAGTTGTTAAAATCTTTGGCACAAAGAATCACTGTTGTTTTGTGTCAGTGGCATGATTGATACTGTTTATGCAACAGAAAATAAAAATAAATGCTATCTCAAATTACCTAAATGACTGACTAAATGAAAGACAGAACACAGAGTCTAATACAGATGATGTTTGTCTTTTTAAAAGATCTCCTGTGCTCTGTACTCCTGAGAATGTAGATGTTCACTATTCGTCTACACTGGAAGATTTATGGGTGCATCTGTGCACTGAATGTGGAGACCTGTGTGAGTAATAGTAGTCAAAGTTCTTTCCTTGGTGTCAGTGTTTTTTTTCAAAGGCAACCACAGGATTATTTCAAAGTGAGAAATATAATCATTGAAGGGGAACTTCAATCCAGTTGTAAAAATGGGATTTATGCAAGCATTATGCTGATTAAAGCAAACACACAACATTGAGGTTAATCAAGGAAAGAGATGTATCGCTATGAGTAATAATTACATAGGAAGGTGTTAGACATAGTCAAGGATGATGTGCTGGGATTATGATTATATTAATATCAATGAATCAATGAGAATCAGTAAACAAAATATTGGACTGATTAAAAATGGCTAGAGTGAGCCATATTCCAATTGTTCACATACATGGCAAGGAAAGAAATACTAGTAATACAGTTTGGGATGGATAATACATGGATCAGCAGTTTTACCTCTTTGGCTGACAGTCATATAGCATGGATAAGTAATAATGTTAGTGCTCTGAATCCATTGTAAATTCAACACCTGTTTTATTATAACAAAAATATGCAAATATTGCCATAAATGAATGCTAAGTGATTTGAGCAAGTGAAATGTGGGGTGCAGGAGTAAGGACAGGAAGCCTTAAATTCTGTCTTGGCTCTTCATGTGCCTTCAGAGCAGGCACTCATATCTGATCCCAGCACTGGACCATGCTCACGAGCTCAGTGGTTATCTCAGGAACATGCAGACAAATACAAGGAATAGTCATGCTCTTATTATCAATTTGGGACATTTAAGAGTTTGCAGTGTGTTATTAGCAAGTAAGAAATACAATCAATGAAGGCTAACCATGACCCAGTGATGAATGTGGGATTGAAAATGAAGCTTTATGTTGAGCAATTATGTTTGACACAGACTATTTCAAGGAACACATATGAGCCTTGTTCACTGGCATGAAATTGCTTAGAAACAAACACTTAGATGAGTCCAATTCTGCACAGGTGAGGTCCACAGATTCAGGTAGTATTGTGTATACGTGGGGATACTCAAACAGATGTGTGTAGTAGAGAATTCTTGGTCTTGATTATAATGGTGGGTTTAAATGCATCCATTTTTAATGAAAAATTAATAATTGAAATTGGACTTGCAAGGATGGTTATTTTTGGCTAGTCATTAAAAGGATATGACTTAAATTTTAAGATTAATGTAAATTCACTGATCTTGCATCCATTAGAATATTAGAGCAATAAGTTGTTCATTTTTAAAAATTGTTAGCATATTTTATATTTCATTGTTTTTACCACTTGCTCTTACTCCACAGACTGGATTCTTGGTGATGAAGATTTTGGCTGGTAACACAGGTAGACCTCTATAAGTAATACACAAAGTTCTTGGGTGGTTTGTTCATAGTTATTCATTGTGAAAAAGTGGGTAAATGACTTCCATCTGTACACAAAATTAAAGACCAAGGAAAAATGTTCTACAGTTCAAGGATTGGGATGAAGCTGAGTGCATTCAATACAACTGTGGAAGTATATTGTTTGTTGATTTGTAACAAGGCCTCACTATGTATCCCAGGCTGCCCTCAAACTTGTGATCTGTCTGTCTCACCCATCCAAGTACTGGGAATACAGGCATGTGCCACTATACCCAGTATGAAATTATATTATTTAAAATAGAATCCTAAAACACTGAGGTTTATTAGTAAATTAATCAGTTGGTGATATTCCCTCTGGGTAAAGGTCACATAGACAGAGAATAGTAACAGCCAAAGTTCTTGCTATGGAGCAGTGCTGTGCTCAAATTTTCTTTATAAAGAGGCAAAAATAAGGCATTTCATAAAGCAATCCATATCTAATTATAAACAGCTAAGTAAATGAAGGACAAAAACATGAATTGATGGAGAGAATTTCACACGTCCTCCACCTCTTTTTGCAAGAGGTACTCCTAGATATGTATAAAAAAATTTAAAGTCACAAAAGAATGCATATTTGTTTCTTCCCTCTCTCCCTCCCTCCCTCCTCCTGTGCCATCTGCTTTAAATTCCACAGAATAATTGTACTTCAGCTGGTTATTATCCTGCAATGGCAAAGTCCTTTATGGTTCAAAATGAGTAAAAATCTAAGCTTTTATTTTTTATGGGCAGTCTTTTTAGGGTACTCAGTGTATGATTGAGTTATAAATCAAGGTTGGAGACATATCTCTTTCAGCACAACAGAAACACTTTGTTTGATGTTTGTTTTTTAATGTAATACTGGGGATTGAACCCAAGGCCTCACCTTTGCTCAGTAAGCTTTCTATCACTTGAGCTGTGCTCTCAGCAATTTTTTTTAGATAGAGTTCTGCTAATTTTTTCTGCGCTGACCTTAAACTCATAATTATTCGGACTCTACCTCCTGAGTAGCTGGGATTACAGGCATGGACCACCTTGCCTGGCTTTAGTAGTGCTTTTAGAGAAGGAGCTCTGTGCTTTTAGCTCTTTGGGTAAGGAATGTGGAGTCAGATGTCTGTAATGCGTAGTTCTTCTTCTATTGGGCCATTCATTTAAGGGTGTTCATAATATGACTAAAATGGATAGCTGCACACATTAATTAATAAAATGGAGGCTCTTTGATGATCCAGCAATAAAAATGTGACATCAATCATTGTTCACAGTTAAGTTCTGTGATAGGTACCTCGTGTCCACTAAATTAAACCAAAGTCTATACCTCTTCATTTGTGAATGTTCTATTCCACAGGGTGCATGGCCATAGCTAATTAAACCATTCTCCAGTCACAAAGGTCTTTGCTTTAGCCCTCTGGGTAAGGAGAATATCATGTAATGTAAGTAATACATTTTTTGGTTTAAGCCGTTAGTTCATTGCTTCCACTGTGTCATTACAAAAGATAATTAAATTTGAGGGGCCTATATGGTTCTATGATAATGTGTTATAAAGCCAAATTAATCCAAGTTAGCACAAAGAAAAACAGCTTTTCCATTCATTTTCAAAAACTAATTTCTCATTGATTATTTAAGTATTTCCATCTTGATAGAGACTGAGGCTGTTACTCACTCAAGAAATAGGTATCCTGGTTACTGAGTAGGATGGTAGGCTTGTGGTCATTGTTCCATTAAAGCTACAAGAGCCTTCCTTGGACTGGTGATGGCAGTAGGAGACATCTGAGTGAAAATTATAAGCAATCATTTTTGAACAACTGAAGTCTATTTAAAGTCTATGAAAAACTGTTAAATAAGTGAATTGTTAATTAAATGAATGAGAGCAATGCATGAAGCAATGGTGAGAGTATTTTATCATTTTTTCATATCTGCTTGTAAACCCACAGAATGTAACGACCTTTGCTGGTTTAATCATTATTTAATGACGAAAATCTTGAGTATTACCTATGTGGTCAAAGATAATTTAGATTAGGGTAAGTAATAGATTAAGTCTTTGTTTTTGGTTGAGCTCTTTGTTAAAGTGATCGCTATTTATTATATGAAAAGAATAAATGGCTTCTTGCAAATATCCGGTCAAAGAAGAGCATGTGTGTACCAATGATAAAAATGTATCCTGACAAGCATCATGTTTGTTAATTCATTTTGCTAAACTTAGATCCATTAAAAATAGCTTTATTATTGGATCCTTTTTTATTAAGGAGATGATAGATTCTAGTCATAGTCAAAAATCTTGTTCTTGGGTCAGTTGTGTTTCCTGTGGGTTTTATTATTTTATTAAAATAACTAATAGTTAAACAAATAAAAATGCTAGTAGGTACAATCATGAGATTACATTGTTGAAGAGGGTTTGTTTATCTTGGGTCAAGTATTTTACTTTGTTGAAGTAGTCCTTAGAAAACTTAGTAAGTCAATTTTCCCTCTCTGATTCTTTGTTGCTGACTTTATTTTTGAAAATAAGTAACCAAACAATTTAATATAAGGAAAAATTCACATATACAGAAAATTTCAATGACCAAAACAGTCCCAATGATAAAATTTTTTATGCAATAAAAATTATAATGAACTCAATTTTGCTTCTGTGAAATCCACTTAACCAAAATGAGCCGATCTATTACCTCTGTTTATGAAGAAGTCACAGACATATGTTAAAATAGTCTTTTTTCCCCTTATATTTTTCCTGCTCATGGAATTATCATTGTCACCATTTAGTGAATCAACTTATGATAAAGTAAATTGGACATGAGCAAATTATGGACCGGTGATTAAAATCTGTTTTTGAAACGAGGATTATACTTATTAGAATTCTGTACCACTGAC
This sequence comes from Castor canadensis, assembly GCF_047511655.1. NCBI lineage: Eukaryota > Metazoa > Chordata > Mammalia > Rodentia > Castoridae > Castor > Castor canadensis. Next base: position 9,188,939 of record NC_133388.1, on the reverse strand, counting down.
ATCCATGAAAGAAAACTGTGATCTTTCAAATCTTTGTTTTAATAGTATATGCTCTGTAGTGGTAGTCTGCATGTACTGCTAAAATATTTTGAATGTTTTTATGGTGTCCTCAAATAGATTATTTTTTCCTCCATCTTTGGCACAAATTTTTGTGAATTTATTTATTTGCACGTGTTGGTTGGACGATCCCCAACCCCCATATTCTTCATTTCTTTTTCACTTGGTATCTGAGAGTGTGCTAAAATAACTTGTATGAAGTATTAATTTCAGCTCAACAGCTATTGACTCTAATGCTTGTCAGACCCACTGACGGACATGAAGTTCATATGTGAATTTGATCCACTCTTCAGGTAACTCCATGTGATTAGATGGAGACCTACTTATAAATGTCACAATATAATAGGGCAAATAGATGGGCTTTCCTGAAGGGCAGAAGGAGGACTCTTGGCTGTTCAGATGGTCTATGGAAGAGGTGACCCCTGAGCCAGTGCCAAATGCACTAGGCTGTGAGCTCTGTGAGGCTGAAGAGCCCCTCTGATTCACTGCTTTTCTGGTTGTCCCCAACATAGATTTAGTTATTTAAACAATAACTTAAAGCATGAATGAATAGAGCAATGAGTTAGTGAATGAGTGATTCTTTGAGGAACAAAGGAATGAATAAATGAAGTAATGAACATATGAATATTGTGCAGAAGAACAATAAGCTGGCCAGTGACTATATCAAAAAGTGAACGAATGCATGATGCATTGGTGGATGAGGCCATGTGCAAGTGAATAAATCAATGTTCAATGAGTGAGTGATGGAAGAATAAGCCAGTGAGTGAATGAATCAAAGATGAATAGGTCAGTGAGTGAACAAATGAAAAATAATTGTGGAAAACTTGAGTGGTGTGTTCCTGAATGGCTTTATGAACTAACAGATAAACAGAAGTTCATTAGTAATAAAGGAATCAATGAGTTAGTGTATGAGTTAGTCACTGAGGGAATGGGTCACTGAAATCCAAATGACAAATTCACTAATAAGTCAAGGATGAGTGAGTGAATCAATGAACCAGTAAAAGAAAATATTAAATAGATTAACTGAGTACATAAATATGTCAATGAATGAAATGATAAATTGGAGAGTGAATGAATAGGCAAATGGATAGAGAGATAAATATACTATAGCTAATGAATAACAGTGTTGATCCATGAGTCAATGAGTATGTACTCGAGGAATAAATTAAGTGCTCTGTGAATAAGCAAATGAATAAGTGAATGAGTTGATAACAGAGTGAGTGAGTCAGCTGTCCGTGTGTGAGGCCATTAGTGAATGAACTTACTGCTACTCTTTCCCTGGCTGGTCCAAAGAGAGTAGCTCCACCCACCTCTACACCACAGTGTAAGTACTTTAACCAGAGCACCCACCCCACTCTGCCATGGGTGTTTGTTTACCTGTCATCACTAAGCCCAAGTGCCTTGAGGGCCAGGAACTGAGTCAAATTCTTCTCTTTATCCCTAATGTCTGCCCAACCCTGAGCCTGGTAGGCGCCCAGTAAATTATTGCTGAATGACTGAGCAAATAACTAAAAATACATGTGCTCTTGTGGAACCAGCACAGCCCAGGAGCTGTTCTTTGGAGAAGCGTGCTGTGTGTCAGATGGTCTGTGGCATCCTCCCATGCAAGTCCAGATTCTCACTGGGGTCCTGCTTCCAGTGCCAGACAATGAGACAGGATACTGGCAGTTCTGACTTCCTTGGACATTGGCCCATCCTTGGGCAATGCTGGCTTGGCATGGTGGAATGGAAGCCCTGGGTCTTCCCGAAAGCTGCCCTTGCCTCTGCCAAGACAGGAGATCGAAAATAACCCAGTCTTGTTTTTGTGCCTCCAGTGAGTGGGCGCGCTCCTTGCATTTCCAAGCAAACCACATTCCTCCCTGCTTCTAATTGTCGGGACTTTGGGTCAAATGAGAAACACCTCTTGACCTTCAGCCTCAGCTACATCTGTTAGGGGAGGATAGTGATACCAGCTTAATGGGCTCCTTGTGTTTTCAACAAGAGCTTTATAAGGGTCCTTAAACAACCTCATACGTGTCCTGTACATATCATGGTGGTGGGGTGGAAATAGAGCCCTGAAGATGTTATTTGTCCCTTTTCTCCCTCTCTACCCAAAGCAACTATATTTGATTATTTCAGCTGTGTTTATTTAAAAGTTCCCAAATGGATGTGATATCCAAATTCTCTTGTTCTAGAAGACTGGAGTGGTCAGCTAAGTTCTGGGGTGAATGCCAGATTGGATGGGAAAGGCCAGTCTAAACCATACTCAACATGCCCTTCTTCCAGGGAACAGACAACAATAAAAGTAAGTTGGCAACACCTTTGCTTCATGTGGGCCACTTTCCAAGACTTCCTCCCATCTCTGTTAATCCCCTGCTCATTTTTTCCCTCCCTCCCTACTTTGAACAAATATGTGCCCATACCCCCATACACTTGACACTGACCATTTCTCTTCTTCTCTTGCTATGGGTGGCTCCTGACCCTGGATTCTAGCTCTCACTCCTGGTCTTGAATCCTTCCTTTGGACTTGGTGATTGGTGCTCACCCATCTGGTGTGGGATACGTTCTACTCCTTCATGAGCATTTGATTTGAGCTCACACCATTAGTCTTCCCACTTCAGACTAATTCAGGTAGGTTCCTTCTTCCTAATTGTGGATCTCTTAGAGTCTAATTTTGACTTTTCTAGTTCAGCTGTTTTCCATTAAGTCAAGGTCTAGCCCTTCATGAGAAGAGCTCAGACCATGTTTATGGCCGTTGGGGCCTCTGAATGCTTAAGTTGGGAGGCAAGATCAATACTGACTGTTGGGTAGAATTTAAGAATTGCTTTGTTAGTGTGTGCACATACAGGAAACCAGAGTTAAGTTCCCACTTTTTGTCCAGAATTCCCTAGGTGAATGAAGCACACCAGCCTCATAGTGTTCTACAACTTTTCTGATTTCCACTAGTGACAGTTTCACGGTCTCTTGCCCTCTCTCTTTGCTCCCAGATCCTTTTGTATAAATCAGTCCATTCTCAACCATTCATTCCTCCTTCAAATACCCAACAGAGCCCATATTACCTGGTTAATTATGAAATGCCAATTTCTCCCAAAGAGTTATGAACTGCTTGAGAACAAGGTCTTCTTTTTGTTGGCTGATACCCACCAGTAGGTCTAGGCATCAGGATATGTTCGGTGAATTAACCATTCATGCATTCTTTCATGTATTTAAGAACATTGAGCCAGAGGCTATATAATACATAGCAAGAGATAAGGCAGATGCCACCTGTGCTCTTGTAGTGCTCTAAGTCTTGGATGGGAATTAGATTTCAAACAAATGTCTGTGGCAGAATTACGTAATTACACTTGTGATAAGTGCTCTGAAGCCAAGGTACTGGGGACTTCAACATGACCAGCCCCCACTCCTGTTTGTGCTCTGTGAGGTCTTCCTAGAAGGCATGGTCCTTGAGCCCTCATGTAGCTATAGCAGGTCCCAGGACAAAGTCCACAATGCCTGGACTCATACTCAGTCTCCTCACGCTTGGCCTCTGCCTCTAGCCACACCTCTTGCCACCTGCTGGGCATGCACCTCAATCTGCATGCATGTGCGTCCCTGTACTTTTGTACATTCTTGCTCCAGCTCCCATCTCTGGGCTCCACTCCCCACCCATATGGCTCAGTAGTGGTAGAACTTTTCCTGCCCCCGCCCCCAAGGTGTGGAACTCTGCACTGTTTAGCACAAACATGACCCATGGTCAGAGACCCCTCCTTGATCATGACCTTTTTAGATGTCTGTCACCCTCAGGATACTTGGAACTTCCTAACTGTGAGTGCTTGGTCCTGGGTGCCTCAGCCCCCACTGCCCAGTGCAGAACCTGGGACAGAAGAGCTGAGCAGTAAGATTGCTGGGAGAATGAAGGAATAAGTGGATTTGTTCGGCCATCCTGGGGACAGAATATGTCACTTGCAGCAAGGGTAGCCCTTCCTCATTGCTGAGGCGGGTTCCCTCCTGCAGCCAACCCCACTCTACCTTATGCCTGTGATTTGTTAGGAGATGTGTAACCTTAATCCTTGAAATTGCTTGGCATGGAGCTTTCTCACTCAGTGGCATACACGTGGGGATTTGATTCCCTGCTTAAATAAACCTCACTCCCCCAGGAAGTTTGGACAGGATGAAGGCAATCGGACTAGGGTTTGAAACTGAACATTTTGTAAAAGTCCTCTTTCAAAATTTGAAACCCCATGGCCACCAGCCAGAGCTGAGTCTGGCTTGTGGAGGACGTTGGGGCTTCCTCTAAAGGAGGACAAGGGAAGGAAGATTGAAAACAAGCCCTTGCTGTCCCTGGGCAAGCTGCTGGTTTGAAGGCAGAATTCCGCGGTTTGGTTTTGCTTCTCAGATGAAATGGCATGAGTGAGCTCAGTCCCCTGCTTAGCTCTTCTTTCAAGCACCTTTGGCCAAAGCTTCAAATTCTCCCCAAGCCTCAGGCATTTTGTCCTGAAAATGACAGGACAAGTGTGCAAGCAATAGATTGGACTGTGAGAGGTGCTTGGGCAGGTCCAGTGAGGAGACTGAGTCATGAGGGAGGGGAGAGATTGTCACCATTAACAGGGAGTCAGCTTCAGGTGGGACTGAGTGCTGGAGCCGGTTGGGCCTTCACAGCGAGGAGCAAGAAAAACACATCCTGGGAGCAGACGTCAGCTCCTCTTTGTGCATACAAGCGAGACTGAGCCTGGGGCTGGCAGACCTTGCCCCATGTTCCATCAGGCCATGCCTAGGCCCAAGCAACTCAATGTCCAGTTCCCTGTAGATATCCTGGTCTCACATCAGTGGGCACTTGCCACACAAATTAATGACCCAGGCTTGAGTTATTGACCCAAGACCCAAGGTCTTGACCCAGGACCTTGGAAGCAGTGAGTGGGCAGAGGGCAGCTGCAAGGGATAAGATAGCCTGGAGGTTAGACCTCAAGGACTGATATCCCTATCACTGTCCCTGCTGTCCTCAATAGTGGACACTGACCCCTAGGACAGGGAGACTTGGGGGTCTCTTGTCCTCTTTTTACTGTTTTCTTTTCTCTGACAGGGAAGGTACCAGTGTGCACCCCTGGAGAAGTCACCAGACTTCCTGGATAGAGGGAAGTCAGTTTCGTTCAGTTTCTCTGTAAAAAGTCTCTGTGGTCTGCACACTAATAGCTGCCCAGAGGAGCATGTACTGCTTTGCTGGGGGGGCCATGCTGGTTGAAGGCAGGAACTCACTCCAGGTCCAAGATGAGCAGTTTCCTGCCCCTCCCCCCTGCCCCTCTGTACCTTCACTGCCCACCTGTGTCCACTCACATACGGAATCTCTCTCCATGAAAAGCATGCCTTACTGACCCCCTTACCCCAATTTCCCTCCATCTTCTTCTCAGGTTCACAGGGGACCTCGGTGTCCTCCACTGACCTTGACGAAGGGAACTGTTTCCTTCTTCTTTTATCTCAGCCTTGAGTAGAAACCAGTCGCTGTGCAGCTGCATTTTTCCCATCTGTAAAGGGGGAAAGGATGGTGGTACAAGTCTCTTCCTCACCGTTTTGGCTGTTGGAGGGAGAAAAGATTTTTTTCTCCATTGGGCTTGTATCCTGACTCTCCTCTTTCCTGTCCTCCCTGACCCTCCTTGATCCTTGCTCATAATTTTGAAGCCAGTTAGTAATATTTTAGTTTTCCCTTGGATTCAAGACTTCTTCTACCAACTTATGTTTTTCAAACATGAAAACATAAAAGCCAGCCCTGCTCCCTTGGCATTGGCTGAGCCCTACCCCAGCAGATGTTCCTGGTATCAGCAGCAGCTGGTAAACCTGGCCTGGCTCTGCCCCCAGCCCCCTGCCACTGTTGACCACCTAGAGGATACAAAGGCAGACGTGCCACACCCTCCCCTCAGGGGTCACTGTCCTCCTGAACTCATTTATTGATGAACCCTCCTGAGGGGTTCTCTGGGGAACCCTGAGCCAGAGGTCAGTCTTCTTAAAGGGATGCTTGATGAACTTCTTTCCTTCTTTCTTGGGGGGGTTCCACACTGTGTCCCCACAATCCAAGCCCTAACCTTTGTCCTTCATGCCGACCTTGCTATAATACTCTTTATACCATACAACCTCCCCATCCCTATCCCAATTCCACTGCTCTGCAGGTCACATAGCCAAATATTTAATGACCCAGTCAGTACACCCTTCAGCTGCTTACTCAGCTGGTGGGTTCTCATCACACTTGGAGTAAGTGGACTTCGAAGTATGGGAAGGCTCCCAAGGTCACAGTGCTGCCTTTGAAATCACAGATGAAGGGAGCAAAGGAGCCACCTAGAACCCTCTGGTCTGATGCCTTCCTGCCATGTCTCCTGACTTCTCTTCCCAGGGCTCTTTCTCCTCTCCGTCTTCTCTCAAGGACTTACCTAGGTGCCTTGGTTTGTGTTTGTGTTGTGAGGAAGAGGAAGCAGAGTAGGGAACCTGATGGGCTGGGATGGGCAGGAAAATGTGGCCTCCTTAGATACTGACAGTTTTCTGGGGGTGCAACCATGCTTGAGGAATGGTGATTTATTAGTTGGTCAAGAGGAAGAAGAGGCTTTTACGGAACCAGCCTACCTGCCCTCCTGGGAGCCCTCCCTCCCACCACTTCCCCACAGTTGCTTGAGTTGTTGGGAACAGGTACCTGTGTTGCAGGGAGCTCAGCCTGCCTCCATGCCCAGGGTGTGTCCCCATCCCCCACAGCTGCCTTTAGAAATGGTCACCTCACCCAGGATGCCTGGGGTAGAGGGTTTGAAGTAGAAGGGCCTGACTGTCTGTCTTGGGCCAGAGCCTCTTTCTTTTGAGAAGTTTCACTCGAGAGCAGCACAGCATATGTTTATGGTTTGTTCACCATGATGAAAGTGCTTAAAAAACTTTCCTGGCTAAGTTTACCTATCTGGTGACCTTTCCTAAAGCCTCATAGTAGAGCAGGTGGGAAAAGGCCTTGCTGCGGACATTGCCCCCAGACAGAGCACTTCCAAAGGCACAGAACTCACAGGCCAGAGTTCAGGCCTCACCCTTCTGGTCTTGCCCCATCCCAGAGCCTTGCCCTTGGTGTCCACTAGCCCCCAAGTAGTCCTGTCTGTGACCTTAGGGAGAACCTTAGCAAGTGGGAAGCACTAATCATTAATAGCAGCCTGTTTCTTCTCCAGCCAGATGAGCATGCTGAACTGAGCTCTCAGGCCAAATGTGGCATGATCAGAACAATCTTGATCCAAGTGAGACATTGAGGGTGGTTCCAAATCTGTAATCTAGGCAAGACTGGTGGGTCTCAGCACCTGGGATGTAAGAGCTGTCAGGAAGCACTGTGTCCACCAGGATGGATGGAATGTTGATGTACATAAGGAACAGACACTGTGAATGTAAGTCACAGTGGGTGTTCTTGCTGGGGTCTTGTGAGTGTACACTGAACCCTTAGTTAAATGAATATAATAAAAGAAAATAGCCAATCCTAGACTATGGTTGACTAGTGTCATAAAATAAGTTCAAGGACATTATTAGTAATAATTGCAGCAATAACTGAATTGATACATTGATGTATTAATTTTCTTGGCCAAACCTGTCCACCTCCTGGGTTCCCTTATCTCACTAAGCCCAGACAGTCCTGACACCAAGGCTATCTGTGCCTTTTTCCTCTCTTGTGCCCTCCGTGAGGGATTGGATCCATCACCACATCCAGCTGGTGTTGGATCCTGAATACCCCCCATCTTTGCTCCTCACTTGCTTGTACTTGGGGTTCCCACTCCTTCCCTGGTCTCGTGTGGTGGCCCTCCACTTGTGGTCTTTTTCTGCAGGTGCATCCTATAGTAGACATGGGTGTTGACCCTGTCGAAAACCTCCTGTAGGTCCTCCAGGCTCAAATCTGCCATCCACCAAGTTCTTTCCCCCTCCGCTCTTGCTCCTGCCTCACTGAGAGTCTTGCCGTACCCAATTCACACCTTCTGTCACCTCTGCCACTCTCTGAAGACCTCCCTGACACCCCAGCCCCATTCCAGACCTGCTTGAGTACCTGCTGTAATCCCATAGTGTGTGGTATTAAGAATATGTCGAGAGCAGGAACCAGCTCTGGCCCAAGCTGCCATTCCCAAGTCCCCAGGCAGTGAATGTTCTCAAGTCCTCTGACCCTGTTAATCAGTTACATGCTGAAACATGTTTCTTGCTAGGTTTTGTTTTCTTACTTGCCCTTCTTGTCTTGGAAGGTCCTTCATCGGAGTCCTCAGATGTGTGGTTGCCTGAGCCCCAGCTTCCTGGGAAGATGGCTGCAGGGTGTGCAGCATTGGCCTTACTGGGTGAGCTCTGCTTTTCCTGGTTACCTTCTGTAATGCTGTGTGCCTGGGACAAGGCCAGACTTGGTCTAAAGGATGCAAAGACTGTAGGCGGTTGAAGATGAGCTTTTCAGTAGGGTTGAAGTGTGTGTGAAGAACAGAATATATGTGCTTCCTCCAGAGCATTAGCTGTAGAGGCTGGGCCTTTTCTGGCAGCTGCTTCTCTGAGTGGAGGGCAGGGCTTGGCCAGAGAAGTTCCTCGACTCTGCTCCCACTTCTCTGGGGTGGGAACCAATAATTGACTTAATCATAGACCAGATACCAGCATCCTTTCTAGCAGCTTGAGCTGGAGCTCAGGGTTGTGTCCACCCCCACTGCTCATTGTCTCTTTAAAAATTATGTAGATAAGCTGTGGATGGTGACACATATCTGTAATCCAGCACTCAAGACACTGAGGCAGGAGGATTGAGTTCAAAGCCAGCCTGGGTTACATGGTGGATCCCATCACAACAAAACAAAACAAACCTACCCCCCCACAAAAATTAAAAAATGCAACAGAAGAAAATCCCTAAAAATTACGCAGATGAAGGCATCCTGTTAACTGGTTACTGTCAAGGAGAAAGCAGTAAGGGGAGCCATGTGAGTTTTTCCTATAGAAGATCCCAAACAAATCAATAACATTTATCACATAATATTTTGCAATAATGTTTTTCTCATTAAAAAGAAATATGTGTTAATTGTACAAGCTTGTAAAATAGTGAAAAGAACAAATAGAAGAATAAGACTCTTTCTAGATCCACCACTCAAAGATAATTACTGCCAGCATTTGGTGACCAGCCTCTGGCTTGTGCCTATTGCTATAAATTGTGTTTGTGTGTGTGTGTGTGTGTGTGTGTGTGTGTAATTGTGCTCACCATTACCATTCTATTTTTCATCCAACTGTATATCCTGTACATTTTCCCACGCCATTAGGTAAATTCCTGCCTTATGCTTTTTATGGTTCTATAAATTCTAGCAAATGACTATGTCATAATTGATTTAACTGGTTCGCTTTTGTCAGTATTTCGGTACATGTGACAGCTGCACTGTATAAGTTAGTGGGAGCACCTCTGCTATTCCTTGTCACAGCTCTGATTGACTTCCTACAATTCTTTCTATAGTGAGTGGCCCTGACACAGGGGATAAGCACCTCATGACCAAATTGCCCTCCACAAACTTTGTGCCAACTTTCAGAATTGGTTTGAGAAGTGCCTGCCTCTCTGGGAATTATCAAAGTTTTTAACCTTTGCCAATTTGTCAAAACATGACATTTCACTTTGTATTTGCAGCTCTTTTGTTCCCCTTCTTCGTTTTTGGTTATTTGTATCTGAATTGCTAGCTCAGGCTCTTTGCACTTTTCGTTATTCATTTAGTTTTTATTTTTGTCAAAGTCATGCATACACACCATTTGAGGAGTCAGATTGTTCTGCAAGATTGTCACAGAAGCATTATCCCTCCCACCTCCCATCTCCACTGAGTGTTCTCACACGGAAGCGCCGGCCGCTAACTGCTCCAACTGATTCTCTTGACATCTCCCACGGTAACTCTAAGCAACACTCTTCTTTTTCTACTTCTTGATTTTCTTTTCTTTTCAAGTGTAAGCATTATCTTGACTTTTCTATTGTTGAAGACAAGGGTTTAATGCTTTTTCCTATGCCCTTGGCATCACCCCACACCCCTCTCTGAGCGCCATCCTCTCAATGTGTTTATTTCATTGCTTGGGTTCGAGCCACACCCAAAGATTGTATTGTTGTAGGCGTGTGAACACTCTTGAAAGCTGAACAGTTTAGCACTGTGATAATTTCCCTCTTCTTCACAACTTTTTTTTCTGGAATTAATATTTAGTGTGTGTGTGTTGTTTTTTTTCTGAACGTAGCTCAGGTTTATCTCAATCCTCTTCAGACATTGAAATGCATTAGTTTTTTTTAATGTTTTATCCTTTTGAGAAATTTCTGAAAATTGTCGGTGAAACCATCTTGACTTTCTTTCTGGAGACTTCTGGTCTGCTTTGTTAATGATTTTCCTGATCTTTAGGTTTCCTGCCACCATCTTGGGTTTTCCCCTTGTTCTCCTCAGGGGATTCCCTTGGTCTTGGCTCCTTGATGCGATTCCTTTGTTATTCTTTGGGGGGGGGTCATTCCTCTGTTTTAGTAGAGTGTATCCCATAGCAGTTTCAGAAGAAGGGATTCCAGGGAGGTAAATTTTTGGAGATCTTGCACGTATGAATGGGAATTCATATTGATTGATATTGATAATGTGACTGGGATAACATTCTAAGCTGGAAACCCTTTTTCCTCTCAGATTTTAAAAGAATTAGTCATTGTCTTCTAGCCTCCAGGGCTATTGGTAAGATGTGTTAAGTTTTATGACTCCTCAACCTTTATGCATCCTGTAGGATTTTCCCATTTTCTTCCACTGGTTCAAGATTTTATGGACTTGTGTCTTGATGTGAACCTATGTTCATCCATTGTGCTAGGCCCCTTTGATCTGAAAACTCATATCCTATAGTTCTAGAAAATTTTCTTTTACTTCAGTGTTTTTTTTTTTTCTTGCTTGGTTTTGTTTCTTGGTACTGGGACTAGAACCCCAGAACCCATTTGATCCCCAGCGAGTCATATCCCAGCACAAGAAAAATCTCCTTTTTTTTTCCAATATGAGGTTTGAACTCAAGGTTCCACTTGAGCCATGCCCCCAACCCTTTTTTCTCTGATTATTTTTGTGATAGGGTCTCACTTTTTTATTTGCCTGGGGCTGGCATGGATGGAGATTCTCCTATTTAAACTTCCTGCTGTAGCTGAGATGACAGGTGCACATACCCTGCCAGGTTAGAATAATCTTGAACAATTGTTTGGCTAATTTTCTCACATCTGTTTATATTTCTTAACACTTTGGTATATTGAATCTCTTTGACTGGTCCACTAATATCTTCTCTCTGATTTTACAGTCATTTGTGTGTGTGTGTGTGTGTGTGTGTGTGTGTGTGATCCTGGGGATAGAAACCAGGGCCTCAGGTATGCTAGGTAAATGTTCTACCACTGAGTCACACTCCCAGCCCCGCTTTTCCATTTTCATGTTCTCTTTATAAGAGAGGCCTATCCTTTATCTTCTAACCAGTTTTCATATCTCTAACTTTTAATTTTTAATTACACTTTAAATATTCTTTAACATTGTTTCATGGATGCAATTGCTTCTTTGATATTATTGTTAGGTTTTTATGGCTTCCAAGATTTTTTTCTTCACTTTATTTTTTATTTCAAACCTATGCGTCTCTAACTTATGCATTGTTTGCTTTCCTGAACTAACTCTCTGGTTATAGATAATATAAATACAGACATCATATGAGAATTTGGGGACAAAGTGTGTGCTTGGCCTTGTGATTTCTGGGCATTACAGTCGAGTGAGCTAGCTGGTCTTTCCATCTGGGGTCCCAGGCTTTAACATTTCAAGTCTTTTCCTTTGGACAGTTCAGATGGTGTGAAAGATTCTTCCATTTCTGGCCTAGAGAATTATTTCTGGCTTCCAGTGCTCTGAGAGGTGTGGAGGATGGTCAGGGTCCTCACCATCTTGCTGGTAAAATTCTGCCCTCTTTTTTTTGGTTTGGAGCTCTTGCCCCCAAGTGCACCTGTTCTCTGCTGAGACCCCTCTAACCTTACCTGCTACAGCCACACATCTTAGTCCATTCTTAGACTTGGGGAGGGCTCTCACAGTGGATAGGAGCTTGAGGTCTACCCTCTTCTATAACAGACACCAGCCAGTTCTCTCATGGAGGCTCAGCTTTTCCTGCCATATCCACAGCTACCTGGTGCTATCAGGTGCTGACCTATCCATGAGTTCCAGGAAACACTTGAGCTGTAAGTCAGTCTTCCTCACTACCAGTTGAGGATTCAGTTTTCCCCTCCTCTTCTCTTTGTCCTGGTGCATGTATGCTCAGAACAAAAACCATTCCACTCTCACACTTTTAGGGCCAAGGTCATCCCACATGTGCACTCACCTGGTCACCCCATTTTTTTCTGCTGACATGTTTATCTTTTATTCTATTTTGAAAGGCTTTAAAAAATAAGAACAATAACTCTTTCTCATATGTTACCAATGTTTCTTCTTCTCATACGCACCCCATTTTTCATTTGCCATTTCGTTTTGTTTACAGACTTTCTCATTATTTTAATTTTGAAACTTGTATATTCTTAAAAATATCTCTCACTAATTTTTCCATATAGTTTCTTCATTTGCACTTTACTTTCTAGTAGAAAGGTCTTTCCCAAATGGAACTCATATAAATAGTCAATTTTATTTTTTACTAGTCCTTTCATAATTTCACACTTTTATTTGAATCTTTAACCCATCAATTTAATTATTGTCAGAAATGACTCTGTGTCCGCATTTACCACATCATAGACACTTTTATAGTTTTAGTTCTTGTTCTGCTTTTTCCATTATTGCATTGGTTTGTTAATTTTTTAGGCCAGCGTTGCTTTGTTTTAATATATTGAATTGTTAAAATGTAGTATTATTCAGTGGTAGTCTTTCTTCATTCTTGTTTTTTAAGATTTTCTTCTTTCAGATGAACTTTGGTGATACTGTGACATTCAAAACATTCTAGTTTTTCTGTGGGATTTTAGAAAATTTTGAACTCAAGCCAGGCACAGGAGTGTATACCTGACATCACAGCATTTGGGAGGCTAAGGCAAGGGAATTGCAAGTTCAAGAGTATGCTGGACTACATAGCGAGACCCAGTCTCAAAAAAATTGTCAATTACTTATTAATTGAAGGCTTTGCATGCTACTTTGCAGCTTTACATTTGTATATAAATGATTTATCAAATTGAACAAATTCACCCTCTGTCATTATTGAAAGATTCTTCCAAGGAATTAAGTATTGCTCCTATTGTGAATTGGGTCTGTTTTATTCATGTTTTGCAATGGTTGTTACTGGAATGTAGGGAAATGTTTATATATTTATCATTGCTGTCTGTCTCACTGACTGATTTTATTTGTTCTACAACCTTTGAGTTTAGTGCTTTGCAGTTTCTAGGGAAAGAGTCACTATGTCTATGTGATGTAAGTTTTGTCTCTTTCTTTTTGTCTCGTCAATGCCTCCTGACTTACAATGTTGGCTAGATATTGAAAAACATTAAACTGGGAATGACAGAAATTTCTTTTCTAGTTCACTGTTAAGAATAATTATAAATTCAGTCTAGATTTTTTTCGCAATGCTGATGAAGTATTTGTAGTTCATATATAACTTTAAAGTCAGGGAAGGACTTAGAATCCATGAAATGCTTTTTTAATATCTAGGAGCTATTTGCATTGTTTTTCTTCTGTCGATCAGTCGATTCAATGAATTATAAGGATGTTTCATAACTTTGAAACATTTTCAGATCAAATTCAATTGGTGGTGTATTATTCTTTTAATAAGATTTGCTTCTCTAGTATTTCATTTATGATTTTCCAAGTCTGCTTATTGTGGGGTTCTGTTGTTAAAGTTATACTGGTTTTGTAAAATGAATTAGAGGACATCCCATCTTTTTTTGTGTTCTGTACCATATATACCTCACTTGAATGACATGTTCCACGACACCTTGAAAGAACCCAACAACTTAACTCTCTAGGGATGTCTTTCTCAATGTTTTCTTGTTTGTTTTGTATTTATTGCCTCTTTAGATTTTCAATATCTTTAGAATTTTTGCTATTTTTCATAATATAGCCCAGTGTATAAACCTGTAGGGACTAAAATAAGATAAATTGAGTTTAAATTCTTTCCCACGTGATGGTGGGAAAACTGTCGCCTCCCTAATTCTTAGGTTTCTTATTTGATAAGCGATTAAGATGAGCGCCTACAAAGGCCACGTAAGGCCTGAGCTAACACACCCTGCACTGTTTCTGAAGTACAGTGAGCCACCATAATTGTTTTAGCTCTTATTATTCCTCGAAAATAAGCTATTTTCTGAGATTGAGAAAATCATGAGCATAGAGATATAAATAATATTCTGTTATAATCGAATTTTATCTGTTTCGAGCATTATAGCACCTTGTCATTCCTAATTTTGTGTATGCATACTTTATCTCTTTTATGAGCTAGAGAAATGTTTATTGTAGAGATTTTTCAAAAAAGTCAGTTCTTAGAATAATTTATCAATTCAACTTTGTGTGTGTGTGTGTGTGTGTGCGCGCGCGCGTGTGTATGTTTGTGTTCAAAAATTTTTTTAAAAATCTGCCTTTATCTTTACTGACTTCTCTGCTTTCTTTAAGTTTGTTTTATGGCTCTGTCCTTCTATCCCCTACTGTTATTTTTCTTTAATAATAAAAACATTTCATGGTATGACTTTTCCTCTGGTTGCAACTTGGCTGCATTTCCTAAGTTTTAATATATAGTCTTATCAGTATTTTTAAATATTTGTAATTATGGTTTTCATTTCTTTTTGTTCTTAGAGGATCATCCGAATTAAATGTGAAAAAGCAAAAATGTAGAGCCCATTTTTAAAATTAACTTCTAATTTATTTCGGTTCCATGTTGTCTTGTATGCTTTTTATTCCAATGTGGTTAGATTTTATTGTGGCTAGAGGACGTGGACAAAAAAGCTCTATTTTGGAGAAATTTACTGATGTCTTTTTATGCAAAATATAGTCAATTTTGTAAATGTTTTGTGGTCCTTTAAAGTAAGATGTGATACTTGTTTATAGGTCACAGGTTTTGATGTAAAATATTTAGTTCTGTTAGCTTTTCATTTACTCCTTTTGGATTTTCTTAGAAAATAATTGAAATCTATAAAAATTTTAATTTTATTCTAATAGTTTACAATATTTATCTGTTCATTGGTGAGAGCTTCAGGGGTAGTATAACCTAATGTTAATGAAGCGAGCATCTTTTTTTAATTTTTCATTTTCTGTTAAGTATGATGTTGTCTTTGGAGTTCAGAGGCCTATTTATCATTTACTTGTTGTGTATTTGCTGTCTTTGAGACTGAGAGAGTGTGGAAACTTTCTTTTCTCCACTTTTGGATGCTATATTATCACTGATGTGAATGTTCGTTAATCTATATCATTGTTATGGATTGTACCTTCCATCACTGAGAGGTGGTTTCCATTGAGCTGTCAAATGACTTTTTGTTCCCTAGTTAGGTGGCTTTCCTTTCTCATCTAACCATTTCTGGAAGCTTGGAATGAAGTGTTGTTTAAAAGTTGATCTGGAGACTTGCATGTTCCACAGAATTCTCCCTTAGGGCTCAATGTTTTGCACTTTTCCAAGGGATTTTTCTAACATTCCATGGATGTTCTTTGGTTTTTTCTTTCCAAACACACAGTTGACTGCCTTACACTCAATAATTTAAGCTAAATATCGGCTGCTTTGGGTCCTCCAAATGCTTTCCATATTTGTCTTAATTTTTAAAATATATATATGAGCTCTATGCTCTTATCATAGATATCCTTAACTTTATTTTTCCATTTTCATTTATTTATAAAACAAGGAGAGTGAATGTAATTAAAATACTGGTTTTCAAGTTCTGCTAAACCCTTCATTCAAATCAAATATTAGCCAGCAGTCTAATAAGTGAAATAGATGAAGTCAGTTGCCTTGTTTGGAGGTAGACAGTGACCCCAGGCTGTGGTTGCTGAGTGCCCTTCTCACAGTGCATGGGCACCTTCCTTCTTCCCCTGATGCCCTTGGACAGCCTCAGTCATTAGATATTTAAACAATTGCACATGTCAATGAACGAAAGTTGTCTATGCAGAGCCAGGGCCATTGGAGGGGCGTTGCTTCTGGCAGTCAGCTGCTGTGAAACTCCTGTGTTGGAGCTGTTGGTGCACGACTGTGTGGGCTGCCTGAAAGTCAAATGCATGGAAATTGAGACCTTCCTACTTTTCTGTGCCGTCCTTCCATTTTGAAAGTTTTTTGAATTAAATTGTTTAAAATGCATCTCAAATCGACAACATATTGTTTGAATCTGTGGTTTTTGACCCAGATTGAAAATCCTTTTTTTTTTAAAGGACGTATAATCCATTTACATCTTTTCTTGACCAACATGTTTGAGCTTTTAAAAAAATTGCACTTTATGCTTACTTTGTCTTTCATCTTTTTCCCCTTGCTATATTTTATTATACTGTGAAGACTGCATTTTTCTTTATTTCAAATTTCTCTGGTGAATCAGAAAGTACACAGCCAGCTTTGGGTCTCTGTGCTTATATTTCAGCTTCTTCAATACTATGGCTCCATCTGTATTTCTCTAATAAAAAAATGAAATAGTATTCTCCAACTTTGGCCTCTGTGAAATGATTAAATACAGTATTTATAGGCTTCGTTTCTCCTGTTTCCACTGCTTTCTCTACTTCCTTCCTTCCAGCCCTGTGCCATGTATTTTGAGAGGTGTGGATGGCTCTCTTTGCCACTGCAGTAACTGGGCGGTAGATTACGTAGACTTCCAGTGCTGCCTCTGTGTACTGTCACCTGTGGGTTCCGTTTCGTCTCTCCTTTGTCTAGACTGTGAGCTCCTAGAAGGCAAGAACACTGAATCATCCTTGGACTCTGCACGTGCACGGGCACAGTCTAGAAAATGTGTGCTCAATGGCTGGGAATCTGAGGGATTAGGCAGGTGAGTGGATGAGAGCAGGGATAGATGTGGGCAGGGGTGAATTATCGAGGTGGGGGGATGTGTCTGGAGTCTGGATAAGCAGAAGGCTCAATGGAAGCCTAGAAGGGGGTGTGGGGAGTAGAGCAGTGTGTGAGTCTGGGGAAATGAGAAAGCTGGAGCAGAGCTGTTTAGGCCCAAGCTCCATACGTAGGTGTTGGGAAGGTGGGGTTGTCACCTCTCTAGACAACCCAGAGGCTAGTGGGGACCTAAGGATGCTTTCAAAGTCAGCCTCTGCCATTTGCAATTGCCCCTTCCTTCAGTTCTCACTACTGTGTGGCACATGGGCCCTGTGCTGGGTGCTTGGGACACAGAGCTGAGGCCCTACACACCCAGCATCCCCTCTCTCTTGGTACTTTCCCATGGGCTCTTGCAATGCTATAGTTCCTTTTAAAAACAGAAAGAAAAACACTTCCTTTAGCCATCACCCTCTTGGCGGCTTCTCTACATCTAATGTATTTTGCTCCCGACTCCACACTCTGCTAAGGAAGCTGCTGTGAGGGTCACCATCCACAGGCCAGCTCAGCAGCCCCACTCTGTCTGCTCGAAGTGTTCCAGCGCTCCACATATTCAAACCTAAATCCTGCCCCCCCAAACTGCTCCCCAGCCAGTGTTCCCAACTCAGAGTGGCGCCCCTCTGCGATCTTCTGTGCCCAACACCTGTGGGGATTCTGGACCTTTCCTTACTGCCATCCTTCAACCACACCAATACCAAGTCCCTCAGGCTCTTCCTCCTAGGAAGTATCAGACATGTTCACTGCACCCCATCGCCTTTCTCATCAGGCCCCCATTTGGGGGCTCATTCTCCTTACACCCACCTTGCCCCCAGCAATCCTTTCTTCTCATATTTGCAAGAGAGATCATAAAAGCATGACAGTCACTACCTCCTCTGTCAGCTAATAGTGTCTTGCCTTTGGCCTGAAGATAATGTATACAATTTTTAACCTTTGTGACAAAACCCTGCATAAATCCGCACTCCCCCAGGCTCCCAGGCTCATTTCTGGTTCTCCCTGTTGTTCTGTGCACGTGGTTTCTCTCCATTACCAGGCTGTGCCCAGTCCCTCCCCTGCCCACACTATGATTTACCCTTTTCACATTCCTTGCAGTCCTCCCCTTCCTCCTTGCGTCCACTCATGACCCTCTCTTCCTTCGGTTCCCTCATCCTCATCAGAGACAGGCTTTCCCTGCCTGGGACACAGATCCTCTTGTTAAATGCTCTTTGCTCCAGTGCGTTACTTAGGCTTTTTACTCTTGCAGTCAGTACTTTGCAGTAACTACTTTCATGTGGGTCTCCTCTGCTCCAGTGCCCTTAGGTGTTAATAAACACAATGGAACACGTGATTAATTGGAGAAAAGGTGCAGCAACGGGGAGCAGAGTGGGCCAGGGAGGCAAAGGCCTGTACTGGTTGGGGCTGTGCATGGCCCTGGAAGAAGTAGCCAAGCCATTGAGATGGAGGGTGTGAGCAGAGACACCCACGGAGGTGGAGGAGAAGTGAGGAGAGGCATCGTATGGGGTGGAGATCATCTGACTGTGGAAGCCAATGACAGGGATAAAACTGAAGCCTTCAGTGCCAATCTAAGGAGTGTAGACTTCAGCACCTGGAATGGGAGCAAGCCAGTTCCCACATGGGCACCTGCCTTGTCCTTCTTTGGAGACTACTTGATCCCATGGCTTTGCACCCCATCGCAGGGGCTGGTGGTATGGGCAGAGGGGCTGGAAGCGGGGAGATATTCGCCAGGAGCCCTGAGGTTTGAGTCTGCACAGGTGTTCTGGTGTATGGTAAGGGCTTTCATAGCGTGGGTGAACCTGGGCATGTTGCCCGCTACACGTCAAACAACTCCCTTTGCATGTGGCGAGCTCTGCCCTTGCTGAGTCCTGTTCAGCCATACAGAGCCCACCACTGTCCTTCACTGTGACCAAGAGATGGTTGACCATGTAATGCCTGAACATGGTTAATATCATAGTTTGCCTTTTCTCAGTCTTTCCAAGTTGGCATGGCCTTCCTAGAGGAGACACACGCCTATGGGCTAGAAGTGCCTATTCCCCAGCAGCTCTACTGGTCCACAGTTGAGAAGGGTTGCTTTTGTTCACCACATACCTACTTCCCAGTGCCAAATCAGCCTCAGAAAACTCTCTGGAAGTGACGCCAACGTCAGGGACAATGCCCTGGTTCTGGGGTCAACACCATTCCATGGTTCCTGAAGAGATGGTAGACTATGGAACGTAGGCGTTATGATTTTTGACCTATGTAACATGGTCCACTAACTCTCGGTATCCAATCCGTCCTCGGAGGGCACCCCGGAGGTTGCCAACATCAGGAAAGAAAATATTGGGTTTAGCTTCGCAGCTGCTCCATGTACTTCCTGTTGCCTGTGGTTGATGTCATGCAACAAGACCCATCTCTTCTGGGCATTCAATGCACCCCCTGGGAAATGTTTTGGAGGTGATACAACATGGAGGCAGAGACCCCAGTTTCAGCCTCAGCCTGATTCTTGAAGAGGTGGTTCCCTTATGGCAGATGCACAAGGAGATATTTGTGTGACATGGTCCACCACTTCCCAGCTGGCAAACTTTGGAGGCTTCGTGGAACCTGTAATCATTGAGGGAGACCCATCGGTTTGGCCTCCGCCCACTCCGTGGCATTGCAGAGATGCCTTCTCTTGTTGAAGCTGACTGTGTTTGCACTAGCGTCCACTTCTTCTCAAGATTAAGTCCAGCCTCTGAGGGTTTTCCAGCGGCAATACTAAATACAGGAATGAAATGGGGGCTGTGACTTTAGAGAGGCAGTTCACCAAACCATTACAATCCTTATTCACCAAGATGGCATGGTGGGTATGGCTCCAAATTCAGTCCAACCTAAGAGGACTGCCTCAAAATGCCCCTGACCTTTCAGGCAGATGTGGCTATGGGCCTTTCCTCATGGTATAGTTTTTCTGTGCCTAAGACCAGGACTCACAAGGAGGTTGGACCTGGGTCTTATGTGCCCTGATATAGTTGCTTGGCCTGCTCAGTGTAATGAGCCAGGTGTTGTTTTTGGTGGCACATAGGCCATTTTGTATTTCTTACTTTTATTCCCATCCCCCACTCACAGTTCTGCTAGCCACATCCCACGCTGTCCCTCCCAACTGTGACCAACTTACCATTCCTCAGACTCTGCATTAGAGCCCAGTAAACAGTAGGCACTTAATCAACATTTATGGAATTATCCACTTCTACTCGGTGGGACTTACAGCCTTGGAGGGCTTCCTGGAAGAGTTGCCACTTTGGGCAACAAGCTGCTGGTTCCAGTGTTGATGCCACCCCTGACCATGAAGACAAGACTCCCAGCCTGTGTGTGCTTGTCGCATGATGCATGTGTTGTGCCCGACCTGCCCTCTGGTTCTACCCAGCTCAATGCCTCGGAGGGCTTTTCTGAACGTGTCATCAACCTTTGTCCTCGGCGTCTCTGTGTGGTACTTGGAGAGATAGTAGACCGTATAGCGTACGCTTTATCTGTGACGTATGTAACACGGTCCACTAACCCTCAGTATCAAATCCATCCCCGAGGCTCCTGGAAACGACACTGTCTTCTGGGAGGCATCATTGGACCCGCTCCAAGACACTCGAAGAGATGGTTTCCGTATGGCATGCTTTTTTTTCTCATGCATGATGGGAAATGACATACTCTCCCTCTTCTTATATCAAGTTCTGCTTTGGGAACTCTCGCCATCTCTGGGGAGGAGACCTTAACTCTTTCTGGGATCAGTGCTATTCCATGGCCTCAATGACGTAGCTGACTATGCAACTCTTGGTTGGTAGACACCATGACCTGCTTCTTCTCAGCATCAAATGCAGCCTTGAAGAGGTGCTCTGAGGCGTCTTGGTGGATGTGAGCGTCTGACAGCGGTCCCTGCCATGGTGCGGTACTTGAAGAAATGGTTTACCGTCCCACATACATTTTAAGTATGTATGTGGGACGGTAAACCGCTTCTTGGTATCCAGCCCAGCCATCCAAACCATCCTGGAGACAGCCTGAAGTTGAAGAACAGATGCTGGGCTCTGCACCCTTCCCATGCCCCGGCCTTTGGCGACACTACAAGATATGTGCTTTATCTGTTAATGTTTGCAACACAGTCTTCACCAGGATAACGATCACCTCTAGGAAGGTAACCTGCTTCCCACTGGGCACAGCTCTACATATGGCTGGAAGAAATAGCTGGCTCTGCCAGTGTTCATGAATGAGGGATGTTACATGCTCTGCTTCTCGTTATCCTCAAAGCTCTCCCCAGATGACTTCAGGACATAATGCCCACGGAGGGGCGTGGATGGGTGCACGTGGCAGTGCCTCTCCAGGTACTTGAAGACACACTCATTTTTATCATTGATGATTCGTGTATGGTATCTTTTTTTCCATATCAAGTCTAGCCATCTGGAGGAAGATGCCTGTTCTAGACTCGGCGCTGAGTCTCCGTGAAGATACGATTGACCCCAGCATGTATGTTTACGGATCAAGCCCGTCCCTTGACCCACTTCTCCCCCTCTCCAGCCCAACCTTGGAGAACTCTCTGAAGATGCTGCCAACTTCACAGACAAGGCACGGTTCTTGCATCGGCAATGACCTCATGGTACCTGAAGAGGGTCCCGCCACACTGCATGTGTCTTATTAACAGCATGTGTCACATGGTCTCAACATCAGCCTTGAAGGGAGGTCCTGGTAACCACCAGAGACAGGGCACCAGCTTTGCCTCAGGGTGCTTAGGAGAACTTGACTGTGCTTCTTATGCTTTACTTACCACGCATGTTTCTGGTCCACCTTCTCCTAACAGCAAGTGAGCCTTGGGGTGGTCTTGGGCAGACATTAGTATGGGTGTCATCTCCTTTCTGAGTCCTTGAGGGGTTCCTCTGTGCTGCGCCTAGTGCATTGCAGCAGGCTCTGCATAGTGGGCTCTTCTTAATACTGCATCTAGCTCAGAGGGCTTCCTGGAGGTGACAGTAATGAGGGCAAAGAGACGCCAGTTCTGACATCAGTCCTCTCCATGGTACCTGAAAAGATGGTTGACCATAGAACATGCGCTATCTTTGTGTCGTATGTAATATGGTCCACGTCTTCTCAATATCAAAGTCAGTCATGGAAGGAGGGCTTCCCACAGGCAAAGCCAACTTCATGAGAGACACCCCATCTTGGTTTCCACACCATTCCACAGTATGTGGAGAGATGGTGGACCATCTTCATGATATGTGTAATTCAGTCCATCTCAGCATCAGCCAGGTGTAGGGGGCTTTCCGGAGGCCATGCCAACTTGTGCGCAGGGTCTGTGGAGGAGGTGCTGTCCAGCACAAACTGCTGGGTGACCAGCTATACACCATGCTCTTTATTTATGACTTGGGCCACTTGGTCTCCAACCAATTCTCAGCACCTCATACCAGGGCATCCTAGAAGTAGTAGCGGCATTGGACGTGACTTGGTGGTCATTGCCACATTTGCTGATTGCTGATAGCTCATGACACACATTGCCAGGGCTTCCTGGAAGCACTACCAAATTCAGGGAAGAGAGGCGGGGTCAGCGTGCCTTCATGGTATTTGTAGATGCGGTTGACCATGGTGTGTACGCTTTATTTATGACGTAGGACACATGGTCTACTTCTTCTCAATATCACATCTCGCCTTGGAAGACTTCCAGGAGATGATATCAGCTTTGAGGAGGAACCACTGTCCTGGGGTCTATGCTGCTGCTGCTTGGTACTTGGAGAGAGGTGGTCCGTGGCGCGTTCGCTTCATTTATGGCGCACATTACACGGTCGACCTCTTTGCAGTATCTAATCCCGCCTTGCAAGCTTGCCTGAAGCTAACATCAGCTGTGGGGTGGGGACACCAGGTCTGCGCTCTGCAACCCAGCGGGGTTCTCGACGTGCTTGTCTTGTGTGATGATAACTCTTGTGTGGCAGCCTTCTTCTCAGCAAACTCCTCTGGCTTGACAACTTCCAGGGCAGGGCTGACCTGAGGACGAGGAGCGTGGCATCAACACGTGTCTGGATACATGAGATGGTTGACCAGAGAGCACACGCTGTATTTGTGCCGTTTGTGACCTGGTCCACTAACCCTCAGTATCTAATCCCCCTTGGAGAACATCCTGGAAGAGATGTCAACTTTTGGGGAAAAAGACAATAAACCACCGAGGCCAGCTGCACTCTGCTAGACTCAGAGGAGAGAGCATCTGCGAGGCGTTTGTGACACACGGGCCAAATGTGGTGGAGTTGTTTGTTACTGTTGCTCTTCCTTGGAGGGCTTCCTCAACACGGGGCCATCCAAGGTCATGGCAAGGGGCGTGCTGTCTACACCATCCCAAAGTACCTGAGTGATCAGCCGACCAGAGTGCAAGCCCCTTCCTTACAGCATAGCTCACTTGGTCCAACACACTTGTGTAGTGAGACCTTGGGACGACCTTGAGTAGGGTCAACCTTGGCTTTGGGCATCTGCGCCCCTCTGTGATCACAGATCAAAGTTGCCCTGGGGGATAACCATGACTGCAACATGTCCTCTACCTGCCTCTCTCTGTGTCACCGCTCTCTGGTCATGATGTCAACGTTGAGAACATGTCATTGGTGTCTGCTTCACTGGGGTATTTGGAAGAATGGTTGATGGACAGCACGCATTCAACTAATAGCTTCAGCAAACTAACACTCAGTGTGCACTTCCGTATTTAACAGGACTTCCAGGACTGAAGGTCAAGTTTGGGCAAGCATCAGAGGTGGTCTTGTCAGTATTAATTGGTGGTACTTGAAGAGAGGTTTTCTGGGTTTCTGTTTCTGTGATGAGGATGAAACACACCTGGTTAACCTCTTTTCCAGTATCAGATCCCATCTTGGAGGCCTCTGGTCCAGACCTCAGCTCTAGGGAAGGATGTTACAGTCAGCACCCAGTCCATACACAGGAATCTCTGCTTGGCCACAAACCTGTATCTAATTTTTGACTTATGTCATCTCTTCTACTAACCCTTACTGTCTGACCCATAGTTAATAGGACTTCTGGTTTTGGGAAATCACAGATGGGCTTGCCGGTGTTAATTGGTGGCACCTGTAGAGAGGTTTCTGGGTTTCTGTTTCTTCCATGTGGATGAAACACAGCTGGATAACCTCTTTTCCTATCAGATCCCACCATGGAAGACTTCAGCTTCTGCTGAGGACATAAATAAGTGGACACATAACTAGCTGGCCACAAAGTCTGCCCCATATATCTGACTTTAGTCACCTATTTCACTAACCCTCAATGTCTTATCCATTCTTAGGAGGACTTCTTAACCAACCTGGGATGCCCACCTGGAGGAAGACTGGTTGTTGAGACAATTCCACGCCCTAGAACACATAGGTAGGTTATATATGGTTGTTTTGGTCTGCTTGTTTCTGATGGGTTACACATGCCCAGCCTTGTTCTAAACCAGCCCACTCTGGAGTCATGGCTGGTGTTTGCCTCTTTGGTGGTGAGCTTATGGTTAGCTGACCCTGAGGTATAAATCTGCCTATTGGACAAAACACCTGTTTTGAAAGCCAAGGTGTGTGCCTCGGCCACTGTCCTCAGCTTTCAGTATATTCTGAAAGGGTGCTGTGGACCTAGTGACCTTGTAGGGAAAGAAAGCTGACTTTGAGATCAAGAACAGACTTTGGGGTACCTGGAACTGATCTGGGCTGGCACCTGTATGTTTGTACTAAGAATGTCAGAATCGACTTGAGTCTGGATGAGCACTTGATGTTACACCAACTCTGGGGTAGATTTTATCATCATCCCTCATCCAGGAGAAGTGAGCAGGTGGCTGACCACAGGGACACACCTGGTCTCCTGAGAGACAGTCTAACTGTCTCTAGCAGACAAATGCTGGTATTTGGGAAGAGCTGTGTTTCTCTGATTATCCGCTCTGTGGTACTGGAGGAGGGCTTTCCTTTGGTGAATTTATTCCTCTTGTGATCAGACACTTCCAGTATCAAATACCAGCAGGGAAGGCTTCGAGAATGAGACCTCAGTTGTCAGCCCCAGTCTAGGGTAGCAAGCGGAGACGTGTGCTTCTGCTCTACACATCACGTGTGCCCGTCTCAGGCCTTTTCCTGGGACTTCTTGGGGGAGACACAACCCTCGAGAGGCCACGAGTCTCAGCCATGGCAGTAGATCATGGCTAGTGCATTCGTTTTGTGACTCTGTGTTCCCGACTCATTTGTGACACTTAGGGAGGGGAGTAGGCAGATGGGGTATACTGAGTTCTGGGGAAGGGCTAGATTTTTCCACTTCTTCTCTTTTCTTTTTGGACTGTGGTCAGAATGGATGGGGTGTCACCAGTTTCCATGTTAGTGGATGTCCAACACCACTGCTCCCACCTGAAATGGGCCCAGGAAGTGCAACAATGGTGAGTGTGTCTTTGCCTCTGATGTCACCAGGACATGTGGCTGCTGGGCACCTGGGTGGCTAAGCAGAGTTCAAAGACAGACTGAGAGGGTGCAGGGCAGCAGCATCACTCAGGGACCTCTTCTCTGTCTTCTGCCCTGGTGATCCTTTGGGTGGAAGGGAGGGCACAAATGTGCATTGTTGTAAGAGGAAACCTGCAGCTTTCTGTCCCTTGATCTTTGACTCTTCTCCTTAATCCTATCACAGTAGTAAAAATGTGTCTGGAGATCCCTACCTCTATAATGAAAACTTATGGTCAGCAGAGTTTTGTGGCAAACAGAGGCCAACCTGGAATTGGCACAAATATTTGGCAAGCAATCTTCAGGAAATGAAGCTGCTTTATCCCTTATTTCCACCAAGTTCAATGAAAGGCATTCCATGGCATTCAACCTGGGGATGGGGGCTTGGCCGCTCCTGACTTCCCATCTTGTTAAATCCCAATCCTCTGCAGAAGGTAGTCAGAGAATGCCTCACTTCCCACTAACCCAGCACTGTGCGTCTGTTTTTAGCATTCCACCTCACCCAGAAAGCTGCTTGGACCACGGCCAGCTCCACACAGGAGCCTGGGAGTTGGTTCATTTCAGATCACCCACCTGCGGGGAACTTGACATTTACTTGTGAACTCTTATAATGTACTGACTTCAGGATGCAAGCCATTATTCCTGGGGAGTACTTCCTGAAGACTGTCAGATTTCCACAGACCCGGGTTCCACCATCAGGAAAGCTGCAATACCTGGAGAGAGGTTGAAGACAAAATGGCCTCTGTGGTGGTGAAAAATATTTCTTGGGCAACTTCTTTTCCCTATCAAGTTTTAAAGGTTTGACTGACCTGCAGAAACCACTAAACCTAAAGTAGACTCTCCTCATAATAAGACATACGATGTCTGATCTACCTGGTGCCAGGTAGACCTGCAAAAACTTCCTGGAGGTGACACTAACATTGGAGAAGATCTGGCAATTCCATTTTTGTTTGTTTTTGCTTGTTTTCTGATCAGTGCTAATCTTCGATACTTGAAGGAGAGGTTGTCCGTGTTGTCTTCTCTTTATTTATGATGAAACATACACGGGAAACCTCTTTTTTAGTATCAAATCCCACCCTGGAGGCACTCTCTGTTCCTGATGCAGCCTTCAGGGAAGGGACAGTGACAGCGCCACCCTGGGTAGGCTCAAGGAAGGCGAACTGTGTGACATGCCGAGGAGGTGTAGCCCTCAAGACCGAACCCTCCGTGGAAGGTTTGTTGGAGGGCTCCTGTGGCCTTAGACTGCTTGGTGACTCGTGGTGGGTGGTAACTCTTCAATGTGAGGTCTTGCTCTATGACTTTGAGGTCACACCAGCAACATCATGGAAGGGACAATAGTGCCAATCACTCTCCAGGGTAGCTGAGGGGATGGTAGACCGGTGATGTGCACTTCATTTATGATGTAGGTCACCCGTTTGACTATCCACCAGCACCCAGTCCATCTGTGGGATGACATCTTGGGGCACTTGGCAACTATGGAGAAGATGTGGGAGGGTGTGGAGCCAGTGTGAATCTGGGATATTTAAAGAGAGGCTGCCTTCTAGGGGGCCCTTGTAAAAATCAATAGAAGCTAAATAAATTCTGCTGCACCCCAACTGCAGATGGTGGTGGGAAGGGCCTTGGCCCCACAGGGGAAAGCCCTCCCCCAACACTTGGTGAATGCAGGATGTGTGTGATGCCTGCTGGGGGCTCCAGCAGCAGGCCTGTGGTTGTGTGGGGCAGGGTGTGTGAGGCAATGCTAAGGTTGGAGTCCTGTTCTGTGGACATGATGGGTGGCCGTCTGGTGAGTATGATAGTGTACCATGGTTCATCTCTTTTCAGGGGTGAGCACCACCTTAAGAGGGTCTCCTGGATGTGAAGCCAGAACCCAGAGGTGGCAGAGTCAGAAGCACTCCTGATGAGAAAGTAAGTGGGAACTCTTTAGAGCCAGTTTCTAGTCTCTTTAGACTGAGACTGGAAACTGGCACACGAAACCCAAAGACAAGGAGTGAAGTCCCCTGTCCCCATGAGGAGGTCATGGTGAGGGTGTGTGCACACCCCTCAGGTGTGGGGGAAGGCTTGGAGCCAGTGAGGCAGCTGTCCTCCTGGGCCGAGGAGGACCAAGAAGTTGGGTTTTGTTCATTGTTCACTCACACTTCATTCCCATCTGCCCGGGGGTCACACTTTGCCAGCTGAGGCTTTACAATGGTGGCTCTTGAGGCCCAGGTCACTCCATGTCCTTAGAGGCACAAGTGTCCAGGAGACATATTCTGGTTTTGATTGAATGTTAAAATATCTGTCTGGTGCAAGGCTCATGAAGACTTCCTTTGCCCAATGGGTTCCACTGGGGAAGCTGGGATGACTGAGTGGCTGTGATGACCGTCCCTCTTTCTTCTCATCCAGGAGGGCTTTGGGGCAGCAAAATCAGTGTTCCTATGTTATTATTCTGTGATACTTGAGACTTGGAAAAAAACCAAACACGGATGACTTGTCCAAATCCTGCCCACAAGAGTCCCACCAGTGCATGTGGCTGGTGCACTAACAACTCCCATTCGTCCTCAGGAAGTCCACTAAGGTGATGCCAACCTCAGAGAAGCAGTGTCGCACATCGTTCTGACATGCGGTGCTTAATGAGAAGTTGCCCGTGTTTCTTTCGCTGTATTTGTGACGAAACATTCGCGGTGCACTTCTTTTTCAGTATCCTATTGTGCATCAAAGACGTCTTGGTTCGACTGCCAACTCCTGAGAAGGCATGTTGGCACACATGATGGATGCTGGTCAAGATTTTGGCACCCTTCCTCTTGTCTCCCTTTCTTCTCCTGGATCTGATCAAATCTAAGGCTCCAGTCCAGGTTTAAGTGAATGGATTGGTCCCTCCTCTGTGCAGCTGTGAGTGGTTCAGAAATGATGGGTTTCTAATCCCACTGGGCCAATGAGCTGCAAGGCGATGTTTGCTGAGGCTTCTGGGAAAAGAAATATTTCTTTTTGCTATGAGAGCTGCCAAAATAGACCCCGCACTATTCCCTTTTTAGTCATGGGGTGTGATAACATGAGATTTGAAGGCCCCACAGCCATTTAAAGGAGAGTGCATGGGACTGTCCAGACGAAAAAGGGGAGGTCTGCACCATGACAGGTAGATTGGAGAGCTAGAGAGGATCACAGCTAGGTATCTGGGACCTGGATCAAACCCTACCTGAAGCTTGCCATGCCTTTGTACCTTTCAATTATGTAAGTTTATACATCCACTTATTGTTTAAGCCAGTTTGCGTTGGACTTTATCTCACCATTGTCCATGTGATTAACGTCTTTCAGCAGTGTGTTCCTCTTTTTTTTTTCTTTTATTATTCATATGTGCATACAAGGCTTGGGTCATTTCTCCCCCCTGCCCCCACCCCCTCCCTTACCACTCACTCCGCCCCCTCTCTCTCCCCCCCACCCCCTCAATACCCAGCAGAAACTATTCTGCCCTTATCTCTGATTTTGTTGTAGAGAGAGTATAAGCAATAATAGGAAGGACCAAGGGTTTTTGCTGGTTGAGATAAGGATAGCTATACAGGGAGTTGACTCACATCGATTTCCTGTGCGTGGGTGTTACCTTCTAGGTTAATTCTTTTTGATCTCACCTTTTCTGTAGTTCCTGGTCCCCTTTTCCTATTGGCCTCAGTTGCTTTTAAGGTATCTGCTTTAGTTTCTCTGCATTAAGGGCAACAAATGCTAGCTAGTTTTTTGGGTGTCTTACCTATGTTCACCCCTCCCTTGTGTGCTCTCGCTTTTATCATGTGCTCAAAGTCCAATCCCCTTGTTGTGTTTGCCCTTGATCTAATGTCCACATATGAGGGAGAACATATGATTTTTGGTCTTTTGGGCCAGGCTAACCTCAGCAGTGTGTTCCTCTTAACTGGCTATCCCTGTTGTCCTATGTGAGACAGGTTCTTGGTGAAAGGTGACTTTTTGTGGTTTCTAGCTTTTGTACTTTAAATTCACTGTCATAGTGAATCACTTACCAGTGATGACTAACGCATACTGAATATGTTTTCTTTCCAGGTAAGGGCCATTGGCCCCTCTCCAGAGGACCTGCAGGATGGTGGACCTCAAGTCTTTCCCCTCATCCTCACCATCAAGGTCTTACTCCCCTGCGAGGACTTCCCACCAGTGATGCTGACTTTGGGGAAGCTGCTGTCATTTCCTCATCCCTGCTGTTCTCTGGCTCTCCATGATGGGTTTGCTGTCTTTGTTCAAGTCGCAAGTCACCCACTGTCAGCATTGAAGCAAACGGTTCCTCTAAGGAATGAGGAAGACCTCAAGGAGGAGGTGTGGGAGGCACACAAATGCATGGTTGGCTCAGAGCTAATGCACCGAGTTTCTGTCACTTAGCTCCATGTCCCTGTTTTCTCATTTCGAGTAGAGGCGTCAGGGTCTAGGACAATCTCCAGGAGCTCTTAGAGGGGTGGCAGGAGACATTGTGGAAGCCCTTGGCCCTCATCGTTGAGCTGTGCCCGCAAAGACTTCCTGGGATCCTGAAGTAGAGGGGGTCTGGGCCGGATTGCTCTGTGCCTGATGAGCACTGCGCCGTCCACCTCTGCTCAGGACCCGCCTCGCCCCGGGGCGCCCCGTGCTACCTGCCTCCTCCAGGCTAAGCTGTGCCCACTGAAGTCAAGGTTGATAGGCCCACATTTAGCTTTCTGTGTGCCCCAGCCCCATCACCACGCACTGCCCCTCAGTGTCCCTCGCACCCAGGAGCATGGCCGGAGAGGAGCACATGTTCATCTCTGGTACCTGAGAAGAAGTTGCCCCATGTTATTTTCGCTGTATATGTGACGAAACAAACATGGTGCACTTCTTTTTCGATATCAAATCTCATCTTGAAGTACTCCTTGACCCCCATGGAACTGTGGGGAGGGGACCTTGGTGTCACTACCTGTCTTGGTATGTACGTGGAGGACTTGCCCCAGGATTTACCCCCTTCTCCCCACTCCTGGGTTCTGGGCTCAGGGACACTGGTGTCCACCCATCTTCAGGCTACACCTGCCTCTCAGAGCAGGAACAATGGGCAAAACCTAATTTACACGCTAGCTCCCCGATGCAAGGGAGGCTGGGAAGCATGCTCTGCCTCTGTTATGGCCTTCCCCCTGCCACTGGAAAAAAGTTCAGAGGAGGGCAGCTGAAAAACATCATAAAACGTAACAGCAACAGTCATTGCTGCTTTTTTATGGAGATGTAAGTGGATGGTGGCCAGCTGTGTTTATTGTAACCAAGACATGTCACCTGATGGGTTGTTGTCACCCACTTCCACAGAAGAATTGACTGGGGACACCAACCATGGCAAAAGGGTGTGATCCATGTGTGTGTGTGTGTGTGTGTGTGTGTGTGTGTGTGTGTGTGTGTGTGTTGGAGCTGGCTATGGGAGCAGGTCCAGTCTGTAGGCCCCGAAGATAGGTGTTCCCCGGTGAATCATTTTCTTTATAACCAGTGCTCCTCTGCCAGCCTCCCCTCTGGCATCAAGTCTACCCCAGAGCTCCAGGCTATTTGAACGGGGACCTTGGTGGCCTCAGCATCTCTCTCAGGTAAGTGAGGGGGTGTTTCCCAGAGTGAGTGTATATGAGAACCACTACCAACCTGTCCACTACCTCTTAGTGTTTGCCTCCCTCAGGCCAAGCCCCTGGAGCTGTACAGCTGAGACAAGAGGCCATGAACCCCTCTCCAGGCTCCACGTGGTACTCAAAGACAGGTTATCCATGTTTCCTTGTTTTATTTATGATGAAAAAATTGGAGTGCACTTCTTCTTGATTATTGTCACATCCCATCACCAAAGTCCAGAACCGACTTAGCACTGGCCTTCACGGCAACCCTTTGTGACCACTGACTGGAGACACCTTTGACAGGCACAGTAGCCCGTTTTGCCCTTCCAGCTAGGGGTGGTAACTTTAGGAAGGCACAACTGTGGGTTCAGAGGGCATGCCATGCATCCTCTGGTTGACATGTGCCACCCAGTACAAGGACCTTCAACCTTTGAACCCTCTGGAAGGATCTGGTTCTGAGTTATCTGTGGGTTGTTATGAACAATTACCCAGTGATGGTTCTGTTTAGAGCTTGAGGAAACCTTCCAGGAAGCTTCTCTTTCACAATGGAGCCTCGTCTCCCTTCCTGGAAGGCTCTGAACGCTGCTGCTCCTGTGGGGAGACCCCTGATGCCTGTACCAGTCCAGGTATACCAAAAGCAGGTCCTGAGGGAGCTGGCCGTACCTGATAGTAACCTTCTTTGTGTGTACCAACTGTCTGCTTTGCAGAACATGGGCCTGGCAGCTAGGGAATGGGTAGGACCACAGCAGCTGGTCTGAGATGTGCAAAGGGACATTGTCCACGATGTGTTCATTTCGTGGCATATATTAAAGGTTGACCTCTTTTTAGCTTGAAATGCTTCCTTGAAGGACTTCCTGTACATGGTGTCAAGTTCAGGAACGGGATGTGGGTGTCAGCCTCTTGACCAGGGGCTGGGAGCAGATGGTCAGCCAGATGGCAAGTGTTTTCATTTATTTATTTTTTTACTTTGATATTTGAGAATTAATTGAATGAATTACCATATAATCTTGTTTCCTAAGGTAAATCTATACATTAAAAATTAGGTTATGTAACACCAATTTCTCTTTAATGAATTGACAAAGAAATGTGAACAAAAACACGTTTAGCATGGTTTTCAGATTTTCGAGAAGAATCTTAAAGTGTATACTCTGCAATCCCTGGCTTTCCAAAGATCTAAAATAATAGATAAGGCATAAATATGCACTGAAAAATAAAAATGACGAATACAAGATGAAGATGGGAATTTTTATGAATACATAGCAGGCACTTGGGTACTTTATTATACAACTTATTTTGATGTGATTTTATTTTTAAAACTAAGTTTAAGGGGAAAAAAAGCAAGGCCCAAATTCCTGTTAGCTTGGGAGAGTTATGATTTCCAGATTTCTGATAGAAAGGGCCATCCTAAAGTCTTTCAACAGTCTTCAGGTGCCCTATGTCTTCTCTCACCTAGTTGGTGGAGGAAGGGCACTCTCAACCCCAGGACATCTCTCTGACTCCTCTGTAGTCTCCCCAGAGGCCAGGACCCTGTCATTACTGCAGGGAGGGGCTCTCCAGAGACCACACTCCTCTTCTTAAGGTTCAGGATTCCTGAGAAAGTGAGTGGCTCAATCAGGAAGAGCTGCCAGAGTGAGCCATTCCTGGACAAGTTAGAATTGCTGGGGAGGGAAGTGGTAAAGCCAGTGAGAGGCTGATCTCAGGCAGGTCCCATGCAGGGTAGCTGTAGTCTGAAATGCTGGGCCCACTGAGATATCAGTGACACCCTTAGCTGGTGGTCCAGTGAGCAGAACTAACCCCTAGTAGTGGAGCTAGCACTTCTGCCTCAGCAGAACACTTGGAGTGATGCCATGTCCTTGAGGAGGCAGTGGGCAGGTTGGCACTGCTCCCAGGACCCCTAAAGAACAGTCCCTTGGTTCATGAGTACATATCTAACCAGGATCTTTCTATCTGTCTGTACTTCAATTAAATAAAAACAAAAAGCAAAAACCCAAAACTTGGGCTGTCATACTGGCTCAAGTGGTAGAACACCTGTCTAGCAAGTGCAAGACCTGGAATTTAATGCCCCTAGTACAACCCCCACCCCCCAAAAAAAACCCAAACCTAACAGCAGTTATTCACCAATAGCACACTCATCTCCCCATGGCCAAGTTTGCAAGAACCACTTCTAGGTCTATGAATGATACTTGGTCACAGCAAATATTGACTTTATTACCCAGACCATGAGGTCCCATAACCAGCCAGGTCTCGTTTATTCTTGACAGAGCTTCATGGTTTCATGGAGGGAAGCCAGCCTGCTCCAGCAGCTCTGTCCTACTGGTATATAAGGTCCCTTGTATACCTTTATTGATGACAAATTGTGGTTAGGGACTTTGGGGAAATCAAGCTTGATTCCTCTACCAGCTCCAATGGCAGGAGAGGGACTCTGGCTCTTTGTAAACCCTCTTGCCTCTTTAGGAGGCCTTCTGGACTCTACCTTCATGAATGACTGTGGTTGTCCACTTTTAGGACTCATGTCAGTGCCCCTATGCAGACTGGGAATGAGAGCCAGCCATAGACCGTATGTTCTGATTATGAAGAATGTCACCTGGCTCCTTTGTCCTCAGTATTGAATTTGTTTTTAGGAAGACATTTTGGAAGTGACAGCAGCCTTGCAGATAGGGACTGGATGTGAGATTCTTGGTGCTTCACTTTTTCCTTTGTGAGGCATGTTTGGCCAAGGTCCACAGCACCTATTTTGGTAAGCCTCTGCATCTGATCCACCACAATTTACTAATTGTTGGGGAAGCTGGTGGTGCAGTGGTGGTGTCCGTCACTCAGTTGTTTCTGAATAGCTATTGTCTGTGATCTATTTGCCTCTCCTAACAGTCAGTGGATTGGACCGTGCCTATGGGAGCCTTCTGAGCACAAGCCTCACTTTCCAGGAGGTCCCTTGATGTCTTCAGCCCTGCAAGGAGTGCAGACAGAAGCTCCAGTGCACACTTTGATGGGACCTTTGTCATCAGTGCCTTAGGAGGACTGAATGGAGGTGGTACTAGCTCTGAGAGCCATGCGAGGTTTTAGTCCCTGATGTTTTTGAAATAAAGACAGAATCCCTATTTTGCTTTCTTTGTTCATGGTGAAGTTTTAAAGGATCCACTTTTTCAGAATGCAGTGCTGCTTTGGATAAATTCCTGGCTGTGAACTCTCCATCAAGGAGAGACTTAGGGTAACCCCACCAGGGTGAGTGACAGCCAGGTAGACCCCAGATCGTATGCCTAGCCATGAGTCAGTCATCTGGACCTCCAAAGAGGGGTCTTGTAGCTCCCGCTTCATGCACTTGTCAGCCTTTACATCGTTATTGCTGATGAATTGTGTTGAGGCTGGTGTATTTCAGAGCCATTCAATTTCTGATATTCAAAAGGTGGGTGTTCCTTCTATGCTTACGGAATTTATGGTTAATCATAGATGAAAAACCCACATTTTCGGTATCTAACGTTGATTTAAAATATTTCTGAATATAGCCCCCACACTGGGAAGAGAGACGGTTATCCTCCTCCTTCCCCCACCTAGGGAAAGAGTGGAAGGTGAACTCCCAAACCTGTGCTTTCATTAGCGAGGTTTGTCTTTGGGACGTGTGTCCCACAGGGCTTGGGATCACCACCCCCTCCCCAGGAGGCAGTGCTAAGGGCACCTGTCCTGTGTCACTTCCATTTCTGATGGATTGTGCCTAAGCTCATGCTGTCCAGGACTAAATCCTTCTTTGGTATTTAAAAGGTGGATATTCCTTCTATGTTTATGTTATTTGTGGTTAAACATAGAGGAAATTCCACGTTTTCAGTATCAAATGCTTCTTGGAAACCACCTGAGGGACTGAAACTACCATGAGGGAAGAGATAGTAAAGTTGCCCCACTCCCCAGGGCAAGTGGACAGACGGTGGCCCCCAGAGCATGTGCCTGATTCATGCCATATGTCTGTGGACCACCCACCCCTCATGAGGAGCCCCTCTGGTGAGCTTATCACTGAGGCTGGGGGCTTGTCACAGTCTCTATCCAGAGTCACTTTTGCTTCAGGCGGACTGTGCCTACCTAGGTCATGTGTTCCAGGATTAAGCCTTCTCTGGTATTTAAAAGGTAGATTTTCTTTCTATGGTTACGTGTTTGATAGTTAATCATAGAGGAAAATCCACATTTTCAGTATCAAACGCAACTTGGGAACATCCACCCAGCAGGAGACGAGGCTGGGCTCAGCCCTCCCGGGGAGGTAGAAAGATGGTGGGCCGCAGAGCATGTGCTTCACTTGTGCCATATGTCTGCCGACCATCACCTTTAGGAGCCCCTGTCCTTCCATCCAGCCTGGCTGAGAGCCTGTGCTGCATCACCACAGGGACGCCTGGGACTGAGAACAATGCTTTTGCTGTCTTGCATCCATTTTTTGTTGTTGTTGTTGTTGTTGTTTTTGTTTTGTTTTTTATGAACTATGCACAGATTTGTCCTATCCAGAACGCAATCCTTCTTTGGTATTTAAAAGGTGGATATTCCTTCTATGTTTACGTGATTCCTGGATAATCATAGAGGAAAATCCATGTTTTCAGTATCAAATGCTGCTTGGAACTATTTCTGGAAGAGACTGTAGGACCAGGGTATGTGAAAGATGGTGGATCCTATATTGTGTGCTCATTGACGGGATGAGTCCCACCATGGTCTTGCGAGCCCACCTTGGTGAAGATGTATTATGGGTCTGTCACAGCCACTTTTCTGGGGCAGCCTGCCCTGCCCAGTGGGACTTTCATTTTTAACAACTCAAGTACAGGTTCGCGGTTTCCTGGACGGAATCTTCTTTGGTATTTAAAAGGTAGATTCTCCTTCTATGAGTACATTATTTACGATTAATCATAGAGGAAAATCCACGTTTTCAGTATCAAATGCTGCTTTGGAAACCTCGGAGGATGTGAAGTCGCCACAGAAGAAAGGATGTCATCTGCACCCCTCCTGGGTACAGGAATGGACAGAGAGAGCTTTGTGCTTTGTGTTACACAGGCCATGTGTTTACATGCCAGTCCCTTTCTTGCCCACAGCGCACAATGTGTTGTGATGAGGCTCTATGCTTAGTATCACTTTATTGACCCTGAACAAGGCTTGTTGTCTGAATGTTCATGTTTTGGATGCCTTTCCTGTAACCAGTTCCCACCAGCTAGAGGATACCTGGGTGGGCTGTCAGTTTCAGAGGGGGATGTGGGGGGAGTGATAGCCCTCTAGGAAACCCAGAGAGAAGGCTTATACCCCATGCTGGCCTGGATCCTAAGTAACTGCATATCCAATTTGTTTGTCTTAGGTTCACTCCTGGAACTGCTGCCAACAGTCACCATAAAAGTGGCTCTTCCTCCAGTGGTACCTATCGTTTGCTACTTGAAGAGAGGTTATCCTTTGTGTGTTTGCTTTACTCGCGATGAATATGCAAGGGCAAGCTCTCTTCGAGGAGCAAACCCTGCCTGGGAAGGTCCTTGGAAACAAAGCTGACTTCGGGGACCTGTGTTGGAGGCCAGGACTGCTCAAGGGTATGCAAAATGCATGGCTCACCATCACCAGCAGGGGCTTCTTTCTTTCTGCTTGTGATCTGGTCCTCTGAATCTTCTGATCCCATATATCTTTCCAAGAACTTTCTAGAGACATTGACTTTGGAGACTTTGTAGAGCTGCAGTTCTGTCTATAAAATAGTACTTCATTTAGTAGGCCTGCCTCAGGTGATGACACCATCTACAGGGCAGTTGCTCTGGCTGGTGTTTCCAGGGGAGATAGGAGCTTGGGGAGAAGGCCGTGGTCAGTGAGCCTCATTTGCAAGCCAATGCTTCATTTAGATGTGGCCTTTTGCTCTCCCCAGCCTCCATAGCCAGCCCATCCTTGGAGAGACTTTTAAATCTACTGTCCATTTATGGGATGGGAAGGGGGTTGGTGCACAACCAGGAGGTGGCCACAGAACTTGACATTGGGACCAGTGAGACTCACTCCACTGGTGTCCTCTCTTTTTGTAAGTGTCTTGGCATCATTACTGAATACCATTTAGTTAGAAGGAGTTGCTGCTGCTAGGAATTTCTTTTTCCTTATGTGGGGAGGGACTCTTCTACCAGACAAAAGCTTTCGAGTAGTAGCTTTGGCTCTCATGGCTTTTTGAACGCAATACTAGCCTCGGGAGAAGGACACTTTAGCGCTGCTACACAATTTGCGAATGGGTGGTTGGTCATGGAGTGTTGGTTTGCTTTTTACTTGGATGGTGGATGTGACTGTGAGTTCTAACCCCAGTTAGTTCATATCCATGGGAAGAACTTCCTGGAGGCAATGGCTTTTTGCACAGACTGTGTTTTTTTCTCCCATCCATTAAGGGGGTGTCAGCAATGTTCCATTCACTTTATGTCAAATTGTGTAGCATTGCTCTGTCTTTTGCCTGTTCTGGAGTAATGCAGGGAAGGAAAGTCAACTTCAGGGTCATGTCCCGGCATGCAGGGTGCAGGGCTGGGCTCCTAGACCAATCAGACGAGGCTTGTCACCCGCCCTGCCCTTGGTCCCAGGCCACAGGTGGAGACGTCCACTCTGGCGAACATGCAGCATGGTCTTCGCCCGCTACTCACCTGCTCTTTGGTACTTGAAGAGAGGATACCCCTTGTATGTTCACTTTATTGATGGCGAATATACAGGGGGAGACTCTTATTTGCGTATCAAACTCTGTCTGGGAAGCACTCGGGCCCAGCTCCATCCTCAGGACAGGCCACCAATGTGATGTCACCCCTCTCAGGTAGGTCCTGATTCCTGGTCTTGTATGTGGGTTTGGTAGCTGCTAGTGCCCAGTCTTCCCTGCACCCTCTGCCAGGTTCTTTCTCTTGAGAGTGCCCTGGGGGCTGTGCCATGCTGGGAAGGGGAGGGAAGGGGCCTTCTGTGGATGCTGCTACCTGCACTGAGTATAATGGCAGCTTGCTTTTTAAAGGACCAGTGGCCCATGGACCTGCCTTTTCTCAGTTACAAGCCATCTCTGGAGGCTCCCTTCTCACACTTCTAGACACATGTGTGGATGGCTGACCATGGAACCAGTGATGAGTGGATGGTGCTAGTCACTAGGATGACTGCCCTAGGGTCTCTGACCTTGAAGGGTGTTGACCTTGTGCAAAGGATGTTGATGTTGGTGCCATTCTAAAGGTAAGCGATTGGGTGGGATTTGCTAAGCCTGTCCTTGTTCAGTGAGACTGTCACCTGACTCCACCAGCCAGTCTTTGGGGATATTGTCAAGTGTAGATGTACCTAAGCACCTTGCACAGATGTTGTGGTCATCCTGACTTAGTTATCCCTGGAGTCTGAGGGTGTGGCTGCTTTCTGTTTGTTTGGAGTAGGTCCGAGTGACACATTCTTGGATCCAATCACTTCTAGGTGCTTTGAAGCCAGCCTTGGAGGAGGGACCTGGGTCTCAGCACTGAAGTCTGGGAAGGACCACGGCTGCCTTCTTCCTGGGAGTTGTTGTCTCCAATTTGCTGATCTGAGCCCTCTGTGAGCATCCCTTAGGAGAACGGTGATGCTGCTATCCTGCCGGTAGCATGGTGATCCAGAAGTGGACTCATCAGTGCTTGTTGATTTCACATATGGAAAGACCCAGGCCTGCCCTTTTTAGAGGTCAGTTTCCCACAGGGTGGCTTCGATGTGATATGCTTTATGGTTGAGTCCCAGAGTGGAGGATGCAGGACTGGGCTCCTGGGCCAATCAAATAAGGCTTGTCCCTTGGTCCCAGGCTGCAGGTGGAGACGTCCACTCTGGCAAACACGTAGCATGGTCTTCGCCCGCTACTCACCTGCTCTTTGGTACTTGAAGAGAGGATACCCCTTGCATGTTCAATTTATTGATGGCGAATATACAGGGGAGACTCTTATTTGCATATCAAGGTCTGTCTGGGAAGTACTCGGGCCCAGCTCCATCCTCAGGACAGGCCACCAATGTGATGTCACCCCTCTCAGGTAGGTCCTGATTCCTGGTCTTGAATGTGGGTTTGGGCCGAGCTGCTGGTACCCGGTCCTCCCTGCACTTTTTGTGCTAGGTTCTTTCTCTTGAGAGTGCCCTGGGGGCCATGCCATGCTGGGGAGCGGAGGGGTCTTCTGTGGATGCTGCTACCTGCACTGAGCATAATGGCAGCTTGCTTTGTAAAGGACCAATGCACATGGACATGTCTTTTCTCAAAGGCATGTGAACATGGCCTCTCTGGAGGCTCCCTGCTCACAGCATCAAACTTAGAAGGGAGACTGGGAAACTGTGATGTTGGACCATGTGACTATAGGTCACAGATGACCATCTTTGTTTATCATGGCTTTAGGCCTGATCCAACAACCCTGGGAGGGTGTCCTGGAGGTGGTGTCCCTCTTTGGGAAGAGGCTAAGGTTTTCTCATCAGCACTCCTCTTTTTAGCTTACAGTCCCGGAGATGAATCTGTAACAGCGCCTTATACTTGTCATTTGTGATTCAAGCCCTGTCTGGAACTGTGTCCCACACAGGAAGCCAGCAGTCTGTGGGACCAGGTACGTGGATGTTGGAAGGTCAGAGGGTACCCACTTCTGTCTCAGTGTCTGTGCCATGGTCCTCTGACCGCCAGCATTCCGTTCACCCCCAGGATGACGGCCTGAAGGAGGGGAGCTTCTTGATGTCCGGTGCTCTGGTCCTGTGTTTGTGGAGACCGTCTTGCGCCATGACACTGCCCTGCCTGCCTGGGGGTCTTTGGACTTGAATCTATGTGAGGAGGGTGCATCTTCACAGCCCCGGTCCTGTTGACAACAGGTGAGGACCTCACCTGTCCATGAGTCACTTCTCACCTGTAGCAGTCATTGCCTGCTCCTCCCTCGGGGAGAGGCCCTAAAAGGGCTACTTTGTCCTTCACAAAAGTAGCATATGGAGGTAGGCTCCTGTTCAGTGTCTGCTTTCTCCTTTCCTGGGTTTATGGGTATGATGCCAGCCTCTGGGAGGGTTGATTTGACCCCCAGGGGAGTCACTGATAGCAGTGCTTCTGTGGGAGATAGGAAATCATAGGGCCTTAGTTTTATCTGCCATGGTAATTTGCTGGGTCTCCTGTCCTTAGTGTACAAGACATTATTAGGAAGGCTTCCTGGAGGAAGTGCCATGCTAAGAAGAGATGGTGGTCCCACCCCCAGTCTTTCTGCAGAAGGCAAGAGGCTGAGCTCAGTGTCTCCAGGGAGGCCCATAGAGTGATCTCCTTTTTCAGCAATAAGTCCTCCTCTGTAGAGAGCTACAAATGATAGCCATGTGCAGGGGCCTTGGTGTCTGCCCCTCTCCGGACTCCCTGGGATGGAAGAGCTGACCAGTGACACACACCTGGCAGGTGGTGTTTGCCACCTGGTCTGCTGATTCTGCACCCCCCATCCCTCCCCAGGATGAGTCCCAGGAGACGAGGTCGGCCCTGTGAATGGTAGCACGGACCCTGCCCAATGCTTTTGTTTGGTACTTAAAGCGAGGTTGCCCTTTGTATATTCGGTTTCTTGACATGGAATATACAAGGGCAAGCTCTCTGTGAGTATCAAACCTTGTCTTGGATCCGGTCCAACGTCAGCAAGGATGCGGTATGTGTGTGCATGATTGTGAGTGTCCATTTCATGTGTGGCAAATTGCTCCTGGCCCACTACTTTGCTGAGATGGCTTCATGGGCACACGTGACTTTAGTGAAGCCCTTGGGAATATCCCTTCTCCTTGTTCCATGTGGGTGGGTCCCAAAGCATGCACTGTGTGTGTGGTCTGGGCCCCTGCTTCCAAGGTGGGCAGTCCCCAGCCTGGGCTGATAGCTAGGTCAGTGCTACTGTGGACAGTGGTTGTATGATCCTGTTGTGTGCACGTTCTGCTTGGTGTGTGTGACCTGGTCCACTAACACTCAGCATCTAATTCATCCCCAGGACCCCACCTGGAAGACATCCCCAGTCCACCCAAGGCGGTGGCTTTCTTTTCGGTGCCGACCTTTGGTACTTGAAGAGTGGCTATCCCTGTCCTCTTCGCTTTGCTCATGTCGAATCGTACAGGGTCATCCACTTTTTCAGTATCAAGAGCGCAGACTCTGGAGCCCGCTTTCCTGTATTTGGATCCTGCCTCTGACTTTTCCTAACGCACAGCCTTGGGCAAGAATGTCATCGTGTTGTGCCCGTTGTCTCGTGTCACAAGGGGATCAAATCTGTCTCGTAGGCTGCTGGGGCTGAGTGAATTCAGACTTGTACAAGGCGTAGAACAGAGCCCGTTGCTCAGAACTTCCTAGGTAGTAGCCATGACTCTTGTGTGCTATGAAATCTTATTACTGGTGGTGGCGGTGGTGTTATTAAACTCTTTCCTTGGAGTTTTGGCACAATGTCAAGACACAGAAGTCTCCATCAGGTACGTGAAGGAATCACGAAGCCCTGAGTTTGTGCGGCATTTATGGGGGCACCTAACCTCTTGATGCTCAGTAGCTAAACCACTCCCTCAATGGTTTCTGGAGCGAGATGCCCAGTGCAGTGGGGTCAGTAGGCCTGTGTCACCAGGCACACCAAGAACACTTGTTCCGGTCAGGAGAGGCAGTCCCTAGATTCTTGACCTCAGCCACTAACACCCTCAATAGAACTCGAGTGAGGCTGCCATGCTGAGTGTGGAGTGGGTTCCATGGTCTCCCTGGTGCTTAGAGAGACCATCTGTTGTGCATGCCTTATGCATGCACATGTGTGTGCACGTGTCTGTATGCATGTCTGTGTGCACGTGTGTGTGCGTGTGAGACCTGGTATGAGGAATAGCAGTCACCATCCAGTACTGAGACCGAGGCCTGCAGGGGCTGGTGTTCCTGTCCGTGTTGCTGTTTCATACTTGAGGAGAAATTATCCTTTGTGTGTTTGCTTTATTTAGGACGAATCATACAAGGACAATTTCTTTTTGAGTATCAAATCCTGCCTCGGCAGACTTCCTGGATGCCATGACAAGTTGTGTGAAGGATGCATGCGTCAGCCCTGCTTTGGCATGGGCAAAGAGCATGTGGCTGGTGTGTGGACCCTGGAAGTGGGGCCCAACTTAGTGAAGGACTAGGGTCTCCTTCCTTGGTGCTGATACCAATCTGCATTAGCCATGGGCATGTCTTTTGGGTGACACAGTGGCTTATCAAATTCTGTCTCTTGGATATGAAGCCAACTTCAGGGATGAGCCATCAGGGTCAGGCCACCACCTCCTGCCTGAGAGTGTGGCAGGCCCCCAAGCATGTGCTTGACTCTCAGTGTGTGAAGCTGACCTGCTAATCCTTGGGGTCTGGAACACCTGAGAAGAACATTCTGGAGGAGATCCTGACTTTGAGAAGATGCCGGGGCTTGATGGCGTGGTTCTTTGGTACTTAAAGAATGGCTGTCTGTAGTGTGGTCTTTATACTTACAATGATTAATATCGGACAACCATTGTTTTAGTATCCAAATTTGCTTCAGAAGTATAATGCTGACTTCAGTGAGAGGACATTAGTGCCTGCCCCACCACGGAGTGTGACTTTACTAATGATTTGTGATAACTAATTCAGTGATCCCAGAATGCCTCCCCCAACCCTGTGTGATTTTCTTAGACTATGCCAGCTTTGAGGTGGTCACAATATTTGAGGGTTTGGAAGATATTGACACTTGTTCATCTAGCTCTCTCTTCTTGTTATTAACTCTTAGCTGAGAGGAATTCCTTGGGGAGATGCTGGGGTCAAGCATCCCTCCAGGCAGATAGAGGGTGGACCAGGGGCTTCTAGGTCCAGTACCCACAATCCTTGGCATCCATTTTGAATATGGACAACTTCCTATAGGGGATACAAACATTAATGAAAGCCTTTTCTATCCTCCTTTTTTGTGACTTCTGAGCAGTTAGCCATTGTGTATTTATATGGCTTATTCTTGGTGTACACAGCATAGCCTATGCCTTTTTTGGTACTGACTTTACCATAGAGCGACTCTCACCTGGAATAAGAC
The DNA here is from genome assembly GCF_047511655.1 of Castor canadensis. Taxonomy (NCBI): domain Eukaryota; kingdom Metazoa; phylum Chordata; class Mammalia; order Rodentia; family Castoridae; genus Castor; species Castor canadensis. The sequence continues at coordinate 9,146,021 of NC_133388.1, read as the reverse complement.
ATGGTGGTCGACGGCATCTGGGGGAGGGTTGTGTTGTGTGTGTATGATTGTTGGCTAGAGTAGTGTCTCTCAAACTCTTAAAACGCTGCTAAGATCCTCATCACCTAGGGCTCTTGTTAAAAAGCAGATTCTGATTCAGGGACCAAGATTCTGCATTTTTAGCAAGTTCTCAAGTGATGCTAATGCTGCTGGTCTGTGGACAACACTTATAGCAGTTTGGGGCTGGAGATGATGTGCTTTATTTGTGATGCGTGCCTCCTGTCTCCCCACATTCCCTCTGCCATCCATCATGGGACAGCGTCCTGGAGCCAACCTGCTGCTCTTTGGTGTATGAGCGTGGTTGTCTGTGACAGGTCCCTTTTCTGCACAAATGTCATAAGAGTACTCTTCTGTAAAAGCAAATCATACCTTGAAGGGCTTCTCAGACACAGGCCTGCTCCAGGGAGGGGCCACCAGTGTCTACCCATTGCAAGACTTGCCAGGCGCTGGGCCTTCAGAAACTTACACATTATTGATGACTTGGGTCTTCTGATTTTGTAACCTTCCATTTCCAGTCAGAATGAAGGAGGAATTCCTGGAACTGAGGCCATGTCTGCAGGAGCTATCCAGTTTGCTGGGATCAATGACCCCTACTTTATCAGAACAGGTATTACCCATAATGCCTTTGCTCAGCTATGACACATATTCTTCTGCTAACTTCACGTCCAATCCCATCTCTCAGGAATGCTCAAGGGAGGCTTTCTTTTTAATTGAGCACCCCCCCCCACCTTAACACCTTTCTAAGCATGGTTCTAAGTGCAGGGTTGGTTTGGGCTTTGGTGTCAGGGCCATACGTCGACTGTGGAACCATGTTGTAGCAATGGATGTCTGATGCACGTGTACTTTCCTTACAGGCTGTGGGCATGCACCTTGCTGACTGGGGACTCAGCTCATCCTATGAAGAATCTTTAGAGGCAAAGACAACAGTGGGCAAGAGGCCATGGTTTTCCTGTCAGATCTATTCAAGGATATTTGAGGAGAGGTTATCCGTGTTATGTTCGCTTATTCATCATGAATAATACATGGTTAACCTCTTTTTGAATATCAAACTCTGCCTCGGAGGGTCTCCCGCACAAGAGACGTGAGGGTGTGTGCTTTGTGTGAGCCATGAGCCTTGTCAGGGATGCTTCCTGAATGTGAGACTGGTCGGGGGAGGAGCCCTGTTTGCAGTGAACTTGGTCCTGTTTGTTTGCAGTGAACTTGATGTGTTTTTCTGATTTGCATGGAGTTGCACCCTGCCCCCTTTTCAGTGTGTGTGAACCTGGGCAGTGGGTGGGCTGACCCCAGAGCTGAAGCCCTCCTTAGTACTGGCCATCTGAACCTAGTCCTTTAAAGGACAGGGTTTTCTGCCCCACTGGGATGCTCAAGGACTGGTCACTTCCTCCACAAAGACCCCTGAAGCCAATCTGTTTTTGAGGGTCAAGTCCAACTCAGAAGGTCTCCCAGGATGCAGGCCTCGCCCTCCTAAGGTTTGTAAAAGGCAGGCTGACTTAGACTCTGTTCCCTCTTCCTCACTAAAGTCACTTCCACCTCCTCAGTTGGATGTCTGTGAGCCATCACCACTGCCCCACTGGTGTCTCCTGCTCTGCCACTTGGCCCTGGAAGGAACTGGAGTCCCATCTCCCCTTCCTGGTGGAAACCATGTAACCAGTCCCTCATTGGCTCTGCGATGTCACTTCACATGGCTTCCTGCATGCAGTGCCCAGCTGGGGAAGAGAGGGCAGACCTCCAGTTTAGTGGAAGATTGTGTTCTTTGAGCCCTACCACCTTCATGATGCTCTCCTAGGGTGACACCCTAGAGTTGCCACAGTGCCCTACTGCCTGCTCTCTGGATACCAGTGTTTTATGTGCAAAGCCCAGCGTGATCAAGACCTTAGAAGGAACCAGTTCAGGAGGGATGCCTGTGAGGGGCACGGACTTCACAGCAAGGAAACCACCATCCTTTGCCCAAGGCGTGTGTAGGCAGAGTGGACCTTGGGTATGCATGTGCTATGTTGATGAATGTGTCCTCTGCTCCACCCGAAGAAGAAGTCGTAGAAGTGCCCAAGCTTTGGTGGGGAAATGCTGATATTCTTGCCAGTGTTGCTTACCTTGCAGGGCTTGGTGAGGGACCATCAGGGCTCTCTCATGAAGTCCTTGATAGATAACACATAGGTGACCTCCTTCTGGTGTCATGGGGAAATGCGTAGAGGGTGGAGAGCTTTAGGGAGGAGCCCTTCCATAGCACCATTGCAATGTTCATGGGCCGGGGCTACCTGAATGCTAGTGTGCTGACAGTCCCTGGCTCACAACAGAAGATAGGGCTCACCACCGCTCACCTTCTGTACTTGAGTTGTTAGCCCTGTTTCATCTGCTTTATTATTTCCTGCAGAAATATTCAGTCAGTGTCAAATGCTGCTCTGGGGCTTTCCTGAATGGTGTACCACCTTCAGGGAGGAGGTCTTGGTCTCAGACCCCAACCAAGGTATGTGTCTGAACAGTAACTCACACTACACATGCTTCCTTCATGATGCATGGCACCTACTACACTGCAATCTAATTCCCAAGGAAAGCTGTGGTTTTCCGGGGGTGTTGGCCTCTGCACCAAGCCATTATGGGAGGCTGGGCAGTGAGAATCCCATAGCACATGTGCTACCTCATGGTCTAAGTGACCCTTACCCTGTGAGTCACTGGAGACATACCAGTGTGCAGACGTGGTGGTGCTCCCCCGGGCATGCTGTTGACTGGCACTTAATTGGTCATCCTTATTGCTTTTGCTCCAGGAGGATTCTGTGAGTGACAAATCCTGCCTAGGAGAATGTTCTGGTAGCAGTGCTAACCCTGGGGAGATGTGGCATCTACCATGCCTTGCTGCATGCGTGTGTGCAGTTAGTTACACAGCATCTAAGCTTTGTTTTTGTGGCATCCCACTGCTTACTCACCCTCAAGAGAGTTGTGTCCAGCCTGTTGTCATAATTGCTTTTGATAAAGGACATTTGCCTACCCACGATGCTTTTTGATAGGGCTGTTTCTCTCTCTCTTTTAAAAATCAGATTCCCTTGTTATTATTAACTACATGGTCCCTGAATCAATCAACCAACAGGGATGATTTAGTTACTGTGCACATGATTGAACACAGACTGTATTCTAGATAGATAGTGTTCAGCCTAATGCACTGAGCAAGGTGAAGCTCGTGTGGCTTGGACGTTCTGGGGGGACAAATGGACAGTGAAACATGAGCTATGATGCATGATTTTTTTTTCATTGTCAAATTTTATGGAGGAAGAAAAGCAGAATAAGGTGCCAGAAAAGATGGTAGACATTTGTGTTCAATGTGGGTTCCGGAATATTCTCTCTGATGATGGGGAATAGGCACAAAATAGAGGTGAACCAGATAGAGATCTGTGTTGGAACATTTCAGAAAGGCATGGCCTATGGAAAAACCCTCTGATATCTCTAATAAGAAGAAGCAACAAGGCTCATAGAGTATCACCAACTCCCTGGCCATCTCAGAAACTCTTAGGGGACTTTATATTTTTTTCTGAGGGAGCCTATGGGAAGGGTGTGAACAGGGAGCCATGTATGGTCTACATGGAGAGGATCATTGACCACAAGAGCAGTGATAGAGAGTCCAGCTGGGTCTGTTGTTCAGATCTTGGGAGAGCTGATGGAGGCTTGTGCCAGGATGGGAGCGATGGTGGAGGTGGGAGACATGGAGAATGTGGGTTGTCCAGAGGTGGAGCTAGTAGATGTGTGAATGGACCAGATAAACCCTGCCAGTGTCAGGAGTGAGCAGGTGGTAAAGGGAAGGGCCAGAGGTTCTGAAGGTGCAATATTACTGAGTCAATGGTTATGCAGAGGGTGTTCTTACCAGTGTGGTCAAGATCCAAGCTTAGGCAATAACCCTGGGGCTAGAGAGCTGGTGGGGAGGATAGCATGTCAACATGTAGGTCATTATGAGAAGGAAAACAGGAGGTTGGATGTTGTCTAGCCCTGCAACCCTGTAGGGAAAGAAAAGAGAAGAAAAACAGTCCATGGAGGGGGCTATGTCCTCAGATTGGGGCGGAAGATGGAGCCATTGGAGAAGTGAAAGCATGAGGGCTCTACCAGTGGCACATGCCTTATGGAATAGTTGGGGCACGTGGGACATGGAGGGTGGGAGATGGGTTCTTACTTGAGCTTTTGGGGCCAGGATCAGGTTCTGAGGAGTGACCAGTGTGCAGTGGTGAATCCACCAGAACCTGCAAAATGGACCTGGCCCTAATAGCCTGAGGTTGTTTGAGAGAAGGTGGGTGAGCCATTTTTGATAGTGTCCTTCTTAGACTTGCTTCCTTGGGTGGTTCTGAGGGTGAGATGAGTGGTAGAGCAGTGGAGATGGGAGGGAGTGGGGGTCTCCTGGGACCACTATATGCTCAGTGACACTTCTTAAAATCCACCTGAAGACCCTCATGGCCTGGCTGACCAGTCTATACTGCAGTGTCAGTAAGGAGGATTTCTCCAGGACTGCCCCAGTCCAGTGGGCCCTACAGGAGCACGGCTGGTGCTGCAACATGTGTTCTGTTTGAGAAGTCCAGGGCCCTGTTTACAAACCCTTACACCTGCGGAGGACTGTTGACCTGTGGGACAAGTGGCCTCCATCTTCTCATTTCTAAACCTTGTCTGTGAGGACTCAGAAACCCCATTTCAACTCAAAGGAAGGGGGACTGTGTGTGTCAGCATCACTGCAGGGGAGGTGAGTGGATATCCCCAACCCATTTCAGTGTGTTCTCAGGACCCATGTCCACCACTTCACTAATGCTCAGTTTCCAATCTGCCCACAGGTTGGTGGTTGGAGGCCATAGCCCTTGGAGAAGTGGAGGGGGTCCCCTTGTCTGTCTTGTCTCTGCTTTTCTGTGGTACTTGAAGAGAAGTTGTTCGTGGTGGATTCGCTTTACTTATGACGAATCATTCACGGACAACACTTTTTTCAGTACCAAATGCTACCTCTAAGGACTTCCTGTACACGATAGCAACTTCAAGAAAGACAATCTGTGTCAACCGTGTAGAGAAACCAAGAATGGATGGTTGGCCGTGGACAGTGTGCTTGACCTAGCTGTAAGTCACCTGGTCTGATAACCTGAGCATCCGATCCATCGGTAGGCCTCCTAGTGGGCCATGCCAACCTTGGGGAGGCAGCCATCACCTTACAAGACTTTGAAAAGAGGCCAACTTCCAGAAGAGATGTTGGTGCCAGCACCATCCAGGGTGTGTGACTGGTTGACCAGAGGGGCATGCACTCTATTCACCCTGTGGGCCACCTAGTCACCAACCCTCAGCATCAATTCCACCCCAAGAAGACTCTCTGGATCCTGCCAACTTGGGGGAAATGTCAATGGACTTGCTGGCTGTGACTGCTCAGTGGATCAGGATGAACCATGGTCTTGGGGGTGTGTGTTTACCTAAAATGCAGTGAGTCATCCTTGGTAGCAACTCCATCACTATCACAGCCTCCTTGAAACGTTGACTTCAGATGTGGACATGATGTTGACTTCCCATGAGGGACCTGAAGTGGGTCAGCAACTCTCCTGGGTGTGTGACTGAATCATTCTTCACGAAGCATATGCCTTACTTATTAGATAACTGAGCTGGTCCTCTAACTCCCATCATCCTATCTCTATAGGAGAACCCATGGAGGTGATGCCAGCTTTGAGAATCAGCCTAAAAAATTGCACTGTCACTCCACCATAGGACCTTACCATAATGTGCTCACTTCATGTCAGCTCTGGAATGGCTCCCCCTCTTGTCTGGAGGACTAAGTAGGTCGAATGCCAACAGCACCCCCTTCAGGTAAGTGTGCCTCGGGTGAGCATGCACTTAATGTGGGTGTATGTCACTCGGCTCGGCCCACTACCCAACGATATCCCACCCATTCCTAACAGGACTTCCGAGAGGGGCACCCACCATTGCAAGAGAGGCAATGCATTTCTCACGAGTGTTCACCTGTGGTACTTGGAGAGAGGCTGGCCGTGATGAATTCGATTCATCAAAGCGAGTCATACATGGCTCTCCTCTCTTTTAGTGTCAAATTCTGCCTCAGAGGGCTTCCTCAGCCAGTGCTGTTTCTAAGGTGGGTTTCTGGATGGCTGAGCCTGTGACAAATGCTTTCCTTGGGATGCATGTTACTGATCCATTGACCCTAGAGTCCAAACTGACTCTTAGATGACTTCCTGGGGGCACTGCCATCTTTTATTACTTCAGGGTATGAGAAAGAGTAGGCCCTTGGTTTACTAATCCACAGCACCCTTCCCCCAGCCCTGTAGGAAACTCTTTTAAAGGGAGCCCAGTTCACCAAGGAGGCAGGGGGCAGACTGCTTTTGCAAATGGGTGGTTTGCTTTGTGTGTGCTGCTCTTTGCATTGCTAAGTATTGCTGCATGGCCAGCTGTGTGCATACTAATCTTGGGCTGGTGAACCAGGGGTTGGCTGGAGAGCTTGGGTCTGATTGGGAATTGAGTCACATGATTCACTTATTCTCAGGGTCCAGTCCACTCTCAGAGGCCATTCTCAAGCTGCCCAGCTATGTGGAAGATGCAGGAATGCTGTGAGCAGTCCCACCCACTTCCTGGTACCTGGAGGAAGGTTGTCTGTGGTGAGTTTGCATTATTTAATGATGCCCAGTACACAACCTCTTTTCAATATCACACCTCACCAGGTGTCTCCTTGGACCTTCCTGATGCTAATTTGGGGAAAGCCACAATCCTGTTGGTTCCATGCCAGCGTCCTTGAACATGTGGTTGACTCTAGAACTAGTGGATAGATGCTATCACTGTCTTTTGCTCATCCAGGCCGCTCATGGAAGGTGTTGCTGGCTGTTGTAAAGAAGCCTGTGATGGAAACTTAAGACCCTCACTGGCTTAGGGTATGGTGTGGCCATGATGCTTCTGGATTTTTGTCTTTTAAAAAATAGAAGAAGTAGGAGGAGGGGGAGGGGGAAGGGGAAGGAAAGATCCTTTTTCTTTTCCCATTAAATCTTGTCTTGGGGTCAGGACTTCTTAGACATGTTGGCAAATTCAGGGAAGGGATATGACATTCAGCATTGAGGGGTAGATGATTTGTCATGTCTGTTGGCCTGGGAGCCATACAAAATTTGAGGTCAGAGGACAATTTTATTTTCCATTTCTTATGTTTCTTTTAAAAAATAATGGTTATCCTAATCTTACTGCCATATTTATAAAAATGGCCTGTGTTTATAATAAAAATTCAAGCAATATGGGAAAATTTGAAAAGAAAAATTATCCAATTATCTACATACTCATAAATAACCATCAAGGACTTTAAGAATTTCAAACATCTGCCTGAACATATATGAACATAGAAAAGATGGTAGATGAAGAGAGAAAAAAATATTTTACCAATGTGAGAACACCTTGTACTCAATCATTTTTAAAAATATTAAGTGTAATTTTACTTGAATTTAACATAGAGAACAGCTACAATATATGGGAATAATTGAAAGGTTTTTTTCTTGCTTTAACAGAGGAAGTTTAAGCCCTGAATAGATCCCTAAAAAATTAAGAAAAATGATTGTGTAAGGTATTAAGTGGCTGGGACTAGTGTGGTTTGAACTGTTTCGATTTCATTCCTAGATCTGAAAGGTATAAGGAACCAGCATTCTCCTACATCCCGTCCCATCTCCTGCTTTTTCTTTTTTCCATTGTAAACATTTGTTCAATCATAGTCCTATATGTAAACAGATTCATTTTTGGCTACTTGTCCTTGCTTTTGTTTTCTTCAAAGTGAGGCTTTTCTTACTGACTCTTAATTTATATTCACTCATCTCAATAGAATGAATTTTATCATTGTTTCTTCAAGAATGGCTCAGAGACACTACCTTAGAGATCTTGGACACATGAGAATTTCTCTCATTTATGCATGAGGGACTACTTAGCTAGGTATAAAATCCTCAGCCTACTTTTAATTTTTTTTCTCATAAATATGTAGGTGCTTCTCCACTGTTCTCTTCATTAGATATTTCACTCACTCTTTTTGGCTTCTCCACTTAGCCCTTATTTACCTGGACTGTGTTATCTAGTGGCATTTGTTTGTTTTGCAGTGCTGGGGATTGGCCTCATGCATGATAGGCAAGTGATCCACCACTAAGCTAACCTCCAAGCCCTGGTGAGACTTTAGGCTACTGTATTCTGTGAGATCTTCCTCTCTGGGAATGTCTGACTATTGCCTTTACAGCTTTTCTCATTTGCCTATTGTTTTCATACTGTTCTGCTCAGCCCTTATGATTTCAAGATCTTTGAATCTCTTCAGTTACTTTCCAGGTACTCTCTGTATAATTTCTCTCAGTTTTAGGGGGTACAGTTCTTTCTTCATTGAGCTCGTTAACTCTTTAGGGATGGTATTTATTTCATTGTGTGGTTATCATCAGTTGAGGGTTAAGGTGCTTTGTTCTGTTCCCTATGTATGAGATGCCACATAGGGTTTGTGTTTGGTTCCATCTGGCACCTCAAGGATTTCTCCAGCTGCGACAAGTTTTCCTACACAGTTTTTTGGCTCAAGGACTCCCACACCTGATGGATATATAATCGTATGGACAGTATAAACCCTCACCACATCCTTGCTATCCTTTGATAGCTCACAAGGGACCTCATGCTACCTAACCCCCAGGTAGAAAGGAACTCGTATCATTTCTCTAGGCCATTACCGAGTTTTCTGTTTTCCTTTCTGTTCCAGGTCCAAGTTCACATCTCCTGGCTTGTTTTTGTCTTATTTTGTTTGATGTTTGCTTCTGGGGTGCTGGGGATGGAGCCCAGGGCCTCACACACACTGGGCCAAAAACTCTTATCACTGAGGCACACCCCAGCCAGCTCCCGTTCTTGCTTATTCTTAGACCTTATGACTACAGACCCTGGGAGCTTTCAGCCATTGCGTGGCCTTCCTTAAGTCCCATGGGGGCAGGTTGAATTCAGAATTTAACTGAATTAAATTCTCTCTTCATTAATACCTGGGGGTTTGACTTTCTTTATTCCTTTCAGTTGTACATGTGTTTATCAATTGATTGGAGTTGTCGTTGAATTTTATCCACTTCTACATTTGTGGGGAGAGACTAAAGCCTTCAAACTGAAGAATGGGTTAACTTGGGGCCATATTCTTGGGTCTCATTCCCTCTGAACTTTGTAGACTCTACTCAACATGCTTTCTGGCATTAAAACATTGCTTTGGACAAGCCCAAGGGGAGTTCCTGCTTTACCCCTGGACATAGGAATTATTTTTTCCTGCTTATATGTCCTGACAGTTTTTTAGTCTTGAATAGCGGTGCCTTTACCAGGATATAACTCAGTCACATTTTTCTCTATCATTTTTTTCTGAATCATATGAGATTTTCTTGTTCCTTCATTTCAAGAAGGTTTTCTTCTATGGTTACTATTACTTCTCTATTCTATGTATTGGTCTTTTCTTGGGTTAAAGGATCTACTTTGTTTATTACATTCTGTAGGCTATAATCTGGTCTCATGCAGCCATCAATATCTGCAGGTGTCTTTGTCATCATTTGCACTGTGCATTGGTCTATGCATAGTCACAACCAGACATCCCCCTTCCGCCTTATTGCAATGCCCACTTCCTGGATGGACATGGACTCCCCATTTGGCAGGTATGTGAATTTACTGTTAACAAGGGAAGATTTGTTTATTTATTGCTCATTGTGTCTGCTGGACCATGAATTCTAAGCATATAATCTGTCTTCAGGAAGATATCCTGGAAGATCTGTCCACAGAGTCGGTGCCAGGCTGTAGCATAAGAGAGTTTCCAGTCAGTGCTTTATTTTCTTTAAGATCATAATATTGCATAGTACTTTTCTTTGTGACAGACTCCAGCTTTGGAGGGCTTCCTGGACACAAGACCTGTGTAAGTAAAGGATTCTTGCTGTTGACTTTGATGCTAATATGAAATGAGGGACTATTCTCTGCTATGACTGACATTATGAATTTCTGTGCACTTGACCTTTCTGCCATCATCCCCACCCCCCCCGGAAGTACTCCTTAGACACTGGCCAACTTTGGCAGTGGCATTGAGATCTGAACTGCTGCAGAGTCCAGGACGAAATGCTTGAACACAGGGCATATGCTTTTGGCTATGCCCTTGGCCATCTTGCAGTCAGTCCACTAATCCTCATGTTCACTCTGTTCTCAGGGGGACTTCCTGGAAGAAGCCAACTTTGGAGAAGAGCCGTTGACACCTGGTCCAGTGTTCACGTGCGGTACTTGAAGATAGGTTATCCGTGTTGCCTTCGCTTTATTTGTGACGAATCATACACGGTTGACCTATTTTTCAGTACCAAATCCCGCCTTGGAGAAGTTTCTGGAGCAGAGTCTCACTTCAGGGCGGGACCTTGGTGTTGACTCCTCTCCAGGGTAAGCGAAGGGACCATTAACCACAGCTGACCCAGCAGAGCGCATGCTGTCCTGAGGTCATGTATGCCTCAGTCCTCATCCTGGGTGTGACCTGTCCTCTGTCTTTGGGAGGATTCCTGAGATGTTGCCTACTTTGGGGTGAAGGAGGACTTTTCTTAATAGCAGAGCTCCTCTGTGGTTCTTGATTCACTTTATTTTTTGATGAATCATCCACAGTTGACCATTTTTAAAGTATCAAATATGGCTCTAAAAGCACCCTGGGGCCATGCCAAGTTCAGGAGCTGAATGGAGGGTGAAGCTGTGAGTATGCACCTCTTCCCAAGGCTGCCATGCTTGTGTGCCTGCCTGCCTGCCATGTGATGTCACCAGGCTTATTGCTTCTTCATGTTGCTGGCTTGTCCCCTGTACAGTCACTGTGTGTATGATGAGGGGCCTTCTTGCTGTTCCCTTGGGATGTACCACAGATGGGCTCAGTAAACCTCTTCATTGTAGTGCATGCTCCCTGAATGGCTTCTGGGGAGTAGTGCTAATTACAAGCAAGGGACTGAAAGTGACCCCAGGCCACAGAGCATGTGTCACCAGCTTCCTGATCCTCGCTGCCTCCTCCATCCTTAGGCCTGCTGTCTGTGATGCACCGAAGCGAACACCCTGGTCAGGTACTCGAATGGCGGTTGTCCATGGTGTGTTCATTTTATTTATGATGAGTATTACATGGCCAATCTCCTTTCGGTACTAAACTCTTCTTGGGAAAACTTCACAAAGGGAGTTCCAGCGGCACCTGTGCAGGGTAAGGAAATGGAGCGTTTCTCCATGTCAAGTGCAGATGTCACATTTGTGCCACCCAGCTATCGTTGGAGGAGTTCCCAGAAATGATGCTGACTTTTTAGTGAAACTGTGGTTTTCCAGTCATGGGTTGCCCTTCATTCCTTGAAGATGCATCAGTGAATAGAGCACATTTGGTAAAGCATTTTAGGTGTGAGATCATCTTGGAGGGAAAGATAAAGGGACTCTAGGTCATGCCATTGGTCACACCTGGCTGAATGCCAGGCACACACATGATTTATTTATTTTTTACAACTCCTTCAATATTGAAATCCTCAGGGGAACCACTGGGAAGCAGAGCCACCTAGGCAGTGAAGAAGGGCTTCCTTGCAGTAAGAGTTCATGGTATTTGAAGACAGGTATCCATGGCATAAATTAGATAAGAATCACATGTAGCATTATTATATCTGTTGTTTGCTCATGGTAGGACCTTGAATGAGTCATTTAACCTGTCAGCTACCTGTGCCTCAGTTTTTTCATCTGTAGAATATGTTCAAGCCTACTTACAAGGGACGTATAGAAAGTCAATATAATCCAACATTTAGACAGTGTCCCACATATGGGAAAGTTGACTAACCATTGGCTCTCATAGCAGATGTTGTGTGAGTGTTGCTAAGGTGTGGATCTCCATTGTTCTTCCCAGCCCTTAGAGTAAAAGCTCCCTGGAGGCACAATTCTTGTCTGTGTCTCCCATCCCACACCGCCCACTGTACCCTTAGGTGCACATGGTGATGGTGAATAAATGAGTACATGGCATTTTGATGTTTTGTTTTTTGAACCCTCTTTGAAGCCTTCTGGAAGTACATGTGAATGGAGGGCAGCTGTCAGGTCTGTACAGTCCCCACCTGTGCCACTGCCCTCCGAGGATGCTGCCCTAGAGTAAGAGTCTCCTGTCTTCAAGTCGGCACCCCAACCTTGCCGTGGCCATGCAGAATGGCAACAGCTCCTTTTCTGTGTCCAGTCCACCTCAGGACCTTCTGGAAGAAACCCACTTTGGGAATGGGACTTTGGTGTCCGTGCCCCTCTGGGTAAGTGACCACTCACTGACCCAAGCAAGGGCTCCATCTTGATGTGCATGCTTACACCTCCCCCACCACACACACACATGCAGCTAGGTCAGGGCCCATTTCCAGAGACCTGCCAGCCAGTTCACAAGCTGTGCTCCTGCCGCACCCAGGGGCTCCTTGGAGGTAGTGGCAGCTTCTCTAAAGAGGGAGAGACAGCGACAGGAGGGGACAGAGTGTGAGAAAGGAACTTAGCTTCCGTCAGACCCCGCAGGCAATGCTGCTAGAGCAAAGAGATGCCTTGCTGGTGCTCTTGCTGGTGCTGACATTTGATCCTTGAGCAGAAGTTGCCCTTGGTGAATTCGCTTTATTTATGTTGAATCACACAAAGGTAACTTTTGTTTGAGTATCAAATCCTGCTTGGGATGGCTTCTGGGACCTAGTGTCAAGCTCAGGGTCTTTATCTCTCCCATGAATAAAAATGGATAGTGTAGACATGGGCGTGGACAGGATCGGGTACGAATCAGAACACAATCATGGTGTGGTTCCAATAGGGTACCCAACTGCTGTGGAAGAGGGCATTGGATCGACACTGGCTTGGAGATAGTCTCACATTGGCCCCAGAGACATTTATTCCTTCTCTTGTACTCTGAAGAAGTTTTGACCTTGTGGATAAACAAAAGAACTCACCTTCAACAATGTCAACTATGACTGTAGCCTCCTTTTCACTGTCTCCCTCTCCATCTCCCTCACCCTCATGTTCTCTTTCTCCCTCTTGTTTTCTCTGGTCCCCTTCCTTGTCTGTTTTTCTCTCTTTCTGCCACCCCCTCCCCCATGCATTGTTCTCAGTTTTCTGATGGGATATGAACTGAATACAGGCAATCAGTATTTCATCACGTTTACATTAAATAATAGTGATAAAAATAATCAACACAAAATAGCACTACAAACTGAAACCGCTCGGAGGAAAATGTATTCAATTGACTACAAATTGGCAGAAGAATCCAATTTTCTTGACAACATTTCAGCTGTGACATTTGACCCAGGGAAACAGAACACTGTAGACATGGCGGCCACAAGAGGAAGCGGGTGGTAGCAGCTGCTCTAAACAGTAATATTTGTGGTCGACGAAAGCACACGGAGAGATCAAATCTTCATTCAGATTTTTTAATGGAAAAGAATTGATCCTAATGAAAATGATTTGGGGGAAATAACAAGGGAAATAAAAGAAATGAAAATGGCTCAACAGTGCAGTCAAGGAAACTAAATAGGGAATTGGATTAGTTTAATGGAATTCGCTCCAAAAAATCCATGTTTTTATGAAAATCAGTGCTGGTGTGCCCTCGTGGGGGAGGGCGGGGAGGGAGGGTGGAGAATTGTATTCATTGAAATGAGTCAGTGGGGTCAGTAAGAGCCTGGGGTCAAAATGCAGGTCCTCTGTGTAGCTGACCTTTTGCTTTCTATCCCAAACCTTACCAGCTAGCTTCCTGGACCGGTGTGCTGGCTTCGGGCACAGCTGGTAAGGTGTCCTCTGGGGGATGTGAGTGCATATTGTTGTCAGAGCATGTGTCCTGTGACAGACAAGTGTCTCCTGACCTAGCCCTTCGCACTGTCCCTCCATACCCAGGGGTCCTTTTATTTTGGTGAGAGGTGGAGGCCCTGCCAGCAGGGTCTGCTCGTAGCCAGAGGACACCTCCAGTGCTGTCACTGCATGCATGGAGAGTGGGTGGGAGCGCCCAGAGTTCACTGCTCCTGGGACTCTGGTGTTGGCATCTCTCAGTGCTGGCCCTTCACTGGTGCCAATGTCACTTGGTCCCACAAGCCCATCCTGGAGCTGATGTTTCCAGGGTCAAAACCATTGCCTAGGATGTGACAAGACCTTGTTGTTTGCATGCATGCTTTAATGGCAACAGTATTGCATGACAGGTTTCTGTCCAGATTGACATCCACCTGAGAAGACTTCCAGAGGCCATTCCACTCTCTAGGTAGCCAGCAGCTGGAGGCCTGTCCAGGATAGGGGTACAGCCCTAGTCTGGTCTGATGTGCTGATGATGTATGTCATCTGGTCCCCTAGCCGTTGCCACCCAGCCATCCTCAGGAGGTGGTGCCAGCTCTGGGAAGATCTCTGTGTAGCAGGTCAGTGTCCAGTTCTCCTAATGGAAGCTGCCTGTGATGTGTTTTCTCTCTTTATGACAGGCCTCGTGTGCCAGCCTCTTGCTCTAATCATAGCAAGACTCTGAGGGCCTTCGGAGCTCATGCCAACGTCAGGGAAAGGATTCTGCTGTCGGTCCCACTCCAAAGTTCACAAAATGGGTGGTGGGCACAGAATCCAGGCTCTGCTTGTGGCTTACGTCGTCGGGTCCTGACCCTCACTGGCAAGCCCATTCGCTCTGTATTCCGGATGCTCTGCTATGGAGCTGCTCTGCCTTCTGTGGAGAGAGGTCACTTGTGATCCGTTTGCAGTTTTCTACACACACACACACACACACACACACACACACTTTTATTTTTAATGTTTCATCTGCTCCATTTGTGGGGCCATTTGAGTGGTTAAGCAGTCATGGTTGCGGTCACATGTCAGTTTGTCTTTGAAGGCTGCTGGGTATGGACACTGCAGGATAAATGGTGGGGTTGATGGGGACCAAGGAGGGGTGTCTGGATGTTTGTATCATTACCCACTGAGGGCAGCCATGCCTGTGCTAGCCCTAGAGTCACCTTCTCTTGGGGTTGGGAAGGAAGAGTTGCGTGTGAGCAGGGTCACCTTCCGCTCAGTGTCAGATCCTACCGACACTGAGTCAAGGCTGAATTCTGAGAAGGATCTCAATATTCCAGGAGGTGATGGAATGATGGGTCTTGGTGAGGGGTGTTCCTTGAAGAGTACGAAGAAGTTGTGGTCCCTAATTGTCCCAAGTTTGAGCTACCCGAGAGGAGGGGCTTCTGGAAGCATCTGCCTTGGTGTGAGCATTCGAGCCTCTCTGTGGTACTTGGGGAGAGGTTACCCGAGCAACTTTGCATCTAGATGACGAATGTTGCCCGGTGAACCCCTTTTCGGTATCAGATTCCACCAGGGAGGCCGATTCGGAGGCCTGGCACCTTGGGGAAGAACAAACATGCTGCACCAGCTCTGCTCTGGGGCATGGGACGGATGGTCGACCAGTTGGATAGTAATTGCTTCTAATGTACTTCACCTGGTCCACTAGCCGTCGGTGCCCACTGCAGCCTGCGGGTGGGGCAAGCCGGTTGCTTCAGCTTGGCGCCTCAGCTGGTACTTGAAGAGAGATCGACTGTGTTATATTCGCTTTGTTGACTTCGAATAATACATGGTTGATCTTTTCTCAGTATCAATTCTCACCTTGGAGGACACCTTGGAGATCCGACCCCTTTTGGGGTGGGGGTGGCTTGGAGCAGGGCCAGGGGACCTGGGCTGTGCTGGATGGGTTATGTGCAGCCTGTACCTGGCTCCTCCCACCTATTGTCCACTCCATCCTCAGGGTGGCTTCAGGAGGTGACACCAGCGCCATGGAGACAGTGGCTGTGGTCCTTGCTCGGTGTCACTGTGGGTACATGAGGAGAGGTTGTCTGTGATGAGTTCGCTTTATTAATGACGAATATAACACAGATGGCCTGTTTTCAGTACCACTTCCCATCCGTTGGTATGTACCAAGTGCCTCGCCAATGCAAGGTAAGTGATTGCATGGACTTGTGTGTGACGTTCCTCATCCTCTCCACCAACCCTCAACTTCACATCCATCCTGGGAACACTTCCTGGGCTCACACCGACCGTTTTGTGTTGGGGAGGCTGGTCATGAGACATTTGCTTGAAGTGTGATGAATGACTCTGGTCCAATCCATTTTCTGTGCCCATGTCACTGAGGCAGAGAAGTCCTGGAGCCAGTCCCCCGCTGGAGTGGGCTGACCCCATGCATGCCCTGAACCTGGGCCACCCTGCCTCTCGTCTCCGCTCCGAGGAACCCCCTGGGAAAGAGCCACGGTCTGTGTGCTGTGCATGCTGCTCTGCTGGTACCTGAGGAGAGGTCGCCCGTGGCACGTTTGCATTCCTCATGATGCACAATACACGGTCGACCTCTCTCCAGTATCAAATCGCACCTCGCATGCCGCCTGCACACCTGGGAGCTGGGCAGGGACGTGGTCCTCACGTGCATGACTCGCTTGACCTGCACCACAGCCCAAGCATCCCATTTCCTGCAGGCAGGGGGGTGGGAGGCCACCTGGGAGAAAGGAGCCTCCTGTCTGAAGTCTGAGCTGCTCGGTGGTACCTGAAATAGGTTGCCTGTGAGGTGTTCACTTTCTATACGATGAATATTATACAGTCAACCTCTTTCCGGCATCGAATCCCGCCTGGATGACTTCCACCTAGAGATGCCCACTGGGTGGCAGAAGACTGTGTTGGTTGACCCATGGACCGTGTGTGCTACCAGTCACCTGACCTGTTAGTTCCCCAGGTCTATTCTGGGTGGCCTTTGAAAGCATTACAGAATGCCCCCATCTGAGAGGCAGTGGTACAACCGGCTGTGTCCCTCCCTCCAGCAGGACTCTGCCTGTGCCTGCCCATGCTCTCTCTGTATTTGTACCCTAGGCCTGCCCAGACCCTGCCAAGATGGCCACAGAAGCCTGATCCCAAAAGGATGGAATGTTCTTTGGTCAACAGCTCCATCTCTGAGCCACCCCTCCCAACCTCCCCCCACTCAAAAAAAAAACCTGTAAGCTTTCTCAGGGCAGGGGCTTTTTTTTTTTTCCTGTTCTCTGCTGAATCCCAAGCCCTGAGACCGAGGCCAGGCCCATAGTAACAGAACAGTGTTTGATGATTGACTAATGGAGTCCCCAAGGGCAGAGACAACATTGGGTTAATCCCCAGGAAAGTGCTGGGCACAAAACAGAAACCATCCATTGTGCTGACTGAGTACGTGAGTATGGGAATTAGTGTTTAGAAAATTTTCACATTTGTTAACAGCTGTTTTGGGTTTCCAGTTTTTAATTTTTTTCTCCAGGATGTCACTTGAGTGTCTTAAGTTTGCTGCAGTGAGGACAGATTGGCTAGGTCTGGGTGGTTTTTCTCTACTTTTTAAATGAAGACCTCAGTGCTAGCCTGCTGAGTGTTCCCATTCCTCCTCCTCCTGCCACTCCAGCAAACGCCACTGTGCCATGAGCACCAGGCTCTGGGGAACTCCATCTGCAACGGGCCAGAGCCTTGTGTCAGGGCTAATATTTTATGCATGAAACTGACTAAATGAACACTTGGAGATGAAATTTGCATTAATGCACTGATGCATCCTTGGAATATATTAAGCGTGTGTGTGCGGGGAGACTGACATTAGCTTGGTATAATTGCTCCAATATAAACATCGCCACAGCACTGTGTCAGGTGGCACGGTTGCCCCAAGTGTCTTGGGCAGATTCAGGACGAGGGTTGGGCGTGAGGGAAGCTCTAGGAACCTCTTCTGCCACTTGAGAATTACGCATGGGACAGTGTCAGCCTGGGGTACCAGGCAATCAGCAACATGCATGTTCCAAACTCATTTTATACCCAAAGATGGTGACCCTGTGCCACTTGGGTGCAGAATTTCATTAAAGGCAAAATGACTGATTTATCTATTGTTTGATGAGAAAGGAAAATAAACAAAGGGCCTTTCTCATCCAGCAAGCCGAATGAAAGTGTCTGTTCCCAGGCGGGCCAGAGGAAAGGCGCTGTGGACCCCTCAGCCTGAGGGTCAATAACTCAGCCCGTCTCCAAGGCTGTGGGCAAGCCCAGCCAACAGTCCCAGTATGGGGCACATACTGTTTTCTGCTTTCTGGTACCTGCCGTGTGCAAGGGCCCTGTTCCCCCCACCCTCCCGAATTTCAGGGACATTATCAGTGGATTGAGTAAGCTGGACCTGTACTCCCACTGCCTTGCCATTTTCAAGGGGAGCTGAGGAGAAAAATAATAGCTGCCCCGAATGGTTATTTGTCAGGGACAGGTTCCGTTTTACACGTAGGAAATGGAGCACAGAGAGGCTGAGTGACTCGCCCAAAATCACCCAGTTGGAGGTGGGGCGGTTTGGGTCTGGCTCCAGGCTGTGTGTTCTTAACGTCTCTACTGTGGTGAGCCACCTTGCTTTAGGACTAGCCCCTCCTGCCCTAGATGAGAGACGGCTCATTGAATCGGCCTTCAATTTTTATTTTATTATTTATTTATTTTTTGCGCGAGGAGGAGACTCGCTTTTCCCAAGACTTGACTTGCCAAGATTGTCGCTTTTTTTTTCCCCCCTTGGGGTGCTTTGCTTTTATTTTGCCCTGGGAGAGAGCTGCTTTCTCTGTCCAAACACCCAGAACATGGTGGGTGTCCAGGTATAAGATGCATCAGGTGCATGGTGATATGCACCTGTCATGGCAGTTACTCAGGAGGTAGAGGTAGGAGGACTGAGAGTTCGAGACCAGCCCAAGTTCAAGGCCAGCCCAGGCAGAGCTAGTAAGACTCTGTCTCAAAAATGAAATACAATCAAGAGGACTGGGGTTGTAGTTCAAGTGGTAGAATGCTTACCTAGCAGGTGCCAGGTCCTGGGTTCAATCCCCAGAACTGCACAAAATAGAAATTAAAAATTACCAAGACTGACACTGACCTCTACTTGCCCTTGAGGGCATTTGGCAGCCTGTGCTCACTCCCTCTGTGTGGTGGGCAAGCTGTGGGTGTGGTCAGGGCCTGGTGAGCAGGCAGCAAGAGCTTGAGGGGGCCAAGACCCCCTCCCCATCCTTGCCTGCATGCTGGATAGACTCAGGGACAGGAGGTGACCCTCAAATGGCAGGTCCATCCCTCTAGTCACCTCATTGGGCAGTTGAGGACCTGGGTCCATGGAGTGTAGAGTGCTTTGCTGCGGTCTTTTTATTGGGGTTGGGACGCTGGACTCAGTCCTTCTGGTGAGTTAGCAGTGTCCTCATTTGTCAAGACTGCAAGGGCTGCGGAATGGCCCTTGCCTGGGAACCCCAGTACCCAAGTGGTGGGTGCCACCACCCTGCGGCAGACCTGCTCAAAGCCAGTGCTGCTCACAGTAGGCCCTCAGCTGCTACCTGTCTCCTTGAATTAAGTCAGCCACAGACACCTGCGCAGAGTAGGTGCTCAACACGAGGTATCATGAGTCAGAGCTCTTTACTGCTGGGAGGAAGCACATGGGAGGCGCTCAGAGAATGTTTGTAGAATGAATAAATAAAAACATGCTCTTTAAAAATCCAGGGAAGACAGACATAAATCTCCACCAGCACTGCCAAGGCTCTGCCACCAAAGTTGCTGAAAAGACCCTGTGGAGGTGGAGGGGCCATTTGTCACGAGCGAGGACAGGCTGAAGGACCAGAATGCAGGGCCCGATGGAGGCTCATTCATCATTTTTCCATTATCCTGGAGATATGGAGAGGAGCTGGCGGGGCACCTGTATGTGCAAGGTGCTGGGCTGAGTGAGGGTGGCAGGGCTGGGATAGGGAGGACAGACCTGCTTGATAAGCAGGGCGCCCCAGAGCCTTCTTCCTCCAGGAAGCCTTCCCGGTCCATCTCCCACTGCCGTCAAGATAGTCATCAGTGAACCTGTGCCAACCCCACTGTGGCAGGGGCCCTTTTTGACTCATTAGCCACAGTGTCCATGTGCCTAGCCCAGGTCTAGTGCAGAGAAGGCACTGCTAATGCTTGCTGGCCTTACTTCCCATTGCAGGCAGGTGGGACCAGGCACTCAGGAGCAGATGTCCTCAGGGGCAGAGCCTAGGACCTTTACCAAGGACAGAGGAGGGCAGATATGGCTGCAAGCCAGGAGGCTTGACCCTAAGGCCAGCCTTGGACCTGGTAAGCATTTGCCCACTACTTGCCTCCCTTTGGGCTTAGAGCAGTAATGGGATTTTCTGAGGGCTCTCGGGGCCCCAGCCTGTGTTAGGGTCTTGTTAAGATGGCAGAGACCATGCCATCTTCTGGGGGCAGCTCATCCAGGTCCATCAGCAAGTGTTGTAGGAATGAGTGAGCCAGGCCTCTGATTCCCATATGAGGCTTGCTTCAGGGAGAAAGGTGTAAGCCACTTAGGCAGAGCCCCTGTGAGAGAGGAACATAGACCAGGTGAGGCCTTGACAGGACAGGCCCTGTCCAAAGGAGCCAGCCTCCATGTCCTGAGGGGTCAGGGTGAAGGCCCTTGGGGCTGGAGGCCTTTCCTAGGGTGAGAAGGTGGTGCACAGAGCCAGGGCTGGAAGAAAACATCCAAGCGCTGCCTCCCACCATCTGTAACTCCGTTTTCCCTAACACTCGAAAATAGATGGTTCTGCTCTGCATTCTCGTTGGCAGGAGAGCAGCAGGGCCTGCCAAGGCCTGGGGGAGCCGCCAGCCTGCTGAGTTTTACTGTACAAACAGCTGGGGAGGGGGGCGCCTCTGTTAACTCGAAATCCCCCATCAGTAAACATGCCAATTTAAAGTGTAATTAACTCAGGCCGGAAAAGAATTCCGATTTGGACTGCTTTTCACAGTTGAGGTTGTTTTTCTTTTATTTATTTATCTCTTTCAGGGTGTGGTAGTGTCTGTGGTGGGTTTTAGCCAGGAAAAATAGAAGGGGGGCCCCCGGGTGGAGCAGGACTGGTTGGGAGAGGGAATGCTGGAAGAAAGGGAAAGGGGGAGGCTGGCTTGACGCCCTGACAGCCTGGGGTCTTCATCTCTTTTCTGTCTTGGGAAGTGGCTGCCCTGCAGGTGGGGGAAACTAAGGCAGAAGACAGTGGAGGGTATGTTGAACCACTTAGTAAGGAGAAGGGGGTGACACAGACCCTGGGCCATCTGGCCAACCGACTCGGAAGTCATGGGGTACTGGGGGCAACCCTAGGGAGATTCAGGCTTTGTTTAACACCCTCTTGGCTTCCCTTTCTCAGGGACTACCCTGCTCTCCCTGGACCCATTTCTCCCTGATCACCTCCTGAAAACCACTCCGAGACGATCCTGTTCTCCAAGAAGGAGGGTCTACCAGTGCCTGGCAAGTGCTCAGCTCCTCCATGGATGCCCTCCTTGAGGAAGAAACAGCCCAGAACATGGGATCCCACCCCCACCCCCACCCCCACCCCCACCCACATGTACCCTGTGTTCATTAAGGACCTGGGAGCAAATCCCCCAGCAGGACCTGAGCAGCCTTCCCTGTGGAGCCTGGGGAGAACTGGGTGGCTTGGGGACAGACCCAAGTGGAAGCACCATGGTCCCCTCCAGCAGGCTGAGCCTGGGGAGGAAGAAGGAACTCCTGCCCCCGGCTGGTTCTCAAATACTCTTATGTTGGAGTCGGTTAAATAATAAATATGCATTATGAAATGTAAATAAGCCTGTGTGTCTGTGTTCAGAGGACATTTATTAAGTGTAACAGCTGAGTCCCTCTGCCTTCAGGAGGGGTCTGCCCCAACAGCACTTTGTAAGAAGTGACCTCCAGAAGTGGGGGTTCATGTCTCTATCCCCCGCCCCCTGTGTGTGAGCCCCACATAGGAGCAGGAGCCAGTGCTGCAAACAAAAAGTGAGTTTCCACCAATCTGGGGTCCCACACGCCCCCCATCTCCACCCCCAGCCCTGCTATCTGCCCAGGCGGGCAGGGACAGAGGCTGGGGCCCAGGGCAGAGCCTGTGCCCACGCCTCGGTGCTGCCGGCCTCTGCTGGTCACGACTCAGCCGGGCTGACTCAGCCTCGGCCCCAGCGGCAGCCTCGTAAATTACATAATTATCCATGAAAGCCGCGCTTCGCTGAGCCGAGGGACACGCTCCGTCCGGCGTGACTCACTGTTTCCCCAGAGCCTCTGAGGCCCGCCCGCCCACGCGTGGCCGCCTCATCTGAGCTGGCTGGGCGGGGGAGGGGACCCAGCCCGGCTTTGCACCCCTCCTGCAAACAGGAAGGCAGGCAGCCTCCATCCCGGGAGGGCCTGGGGTGGGGGCCACTGCCCCTGCAGTCCACCCCGAAGCCTCCGGATAGATGACTGCATATGACAGAGGAGGAAACTGAGGCCCAGAAAGGCCCCTTTTCTAGCCCCATCCCTCCAAGAAAGCCAAAGAAAGGTAGCTTTGGTTAACGCTGGTGACCAGCAGGGAGATGCTGGGTGAGCTCAGCTCCTGGGAGACCCTCTAGTTAGCCCCGCTGGACTTGGGACTTTCAGACCCTTAGCCCAACTCCCTTTGGTGGGAAAAAATTCCACCTTTTGAAAAACACTTCTCTTGAAAATGACCTTGAAGTTGGGAAGGAGACATAAAGGTGGCTTTTCTGACCCAAACTGGGTGGGGGCACTGAGAATGAGACATGTTCCCAGAGAAATGGGACCTGAGGACCCAGGTTCAAATCCAGCCTTTGTCACTTAACTGGCACTTTGGTGTTCTGGTCTCTAAGCCTCAGTTTCCCTAACTATAAATTTGGCCCACTGCCACACCCCTCATAAGTAGGATGGGAGTCCCCAGGAGGGACTTGCTGGGCTGTTTTAGAGTCACTTTGGTTTGGGGGCTCCCTCTCTCATAACGATCCATGGCTGGTTAGCATTCCTGACCTCAGCACACTGCAGCCCTGACCCCCTAGCCAAGGACCACCCCTTGCTGCGAGCCTCAACATCCAGGGGTTATGTTCTCCCAAGGTACCCCAACATCTGATGACAGGCCCCAAACAGAACCACAAGAAACAGCAACCAGACAATGGAGCACAGAGAGACTGGGGGTCCCCAAAGCCCAGCCACCTTCACCGTACTGCAAGCCATCCTGGCTCACCCTGTAAGCCCCCACTCTCTCACTTCTGTCCTTCATATGCAGACCCCAAACAGCTCTGCTGTGGGGCTGGCTCCCAGGGAGAGTACTTGGAAGGGTTCTTTCCCACCATGACTGGCACCTTATCCCTCCTTCATCATAGTCCCCTGGAACTGGCTCACCCTGTTATTGTTAACACTGCACAACTACTCTGTCCGATTGTAGTTACCTACTGTGTGCCTGGCAGGAGCAGGTGCTGTGTCCACATCAAGGGGAGATAGTCATGGTGAATATGAGGAATCTGGATGCAGATCTTGCCGGGATCTTGGCTCTAAGCCAACCCTAGAAGTCACTTGCCTGTATGAGGTCTCAATCAGTCTTCTCATGTATAAAATGGGTATGATCATATCTGACCACGTATGTGAGTGGACCCCGGCACTGACTTTCAAAGGGCTGAGGACTGTTACATGTGTGTGTGAATGACTGAGCACTTGGGTGAACTCCATGTGTGCACAGGCCCACACACACTGATACCACCTAAGGACGGAGGGCATTTTGGGTGCCTGAGCCAAGGTCAGGGGCCACAGATGGGGTAGGAATTGGTGAGAGGTCAGGCAGCAGATCACATGCTGGTGGGATGGTGAGATGCCATGAACAGGGCAGTGGGAGTATACTGAATCCAAAGCTGCGCTAGAAGAAAGATTTGGGATCAGAGTGAATCTGGCTCTCTCTAAAGCATCCTTTCACTAGCTTTTTCTAAGACCAAAGCAATTGACACTGCATAGCTGTCCCTGGATCATTTTGTCTGATTGATGCCACTGAGTCACAAGCCTCTCTCATTGTCTTCTAGTCACTAATGAGGTTGACCCCATTGTGGCCCAGTAGTGATGAGGCCTCTTTTCACACAGATGGGCTGTCTCTTCTACTCGAATCCAGGTCCACTAATGACCACATTCATTTGCTTCCCTGGGTGCAGGGACACTGTCCCTCTTCTAAGGATGTCAGTCAGCCACATCCCACTTTGATGGGTAGCAGAGAAAGTAGCTGGGGTTACACACTGCCCAAGAATAAAACTGAGTTTCTCCCACAGGAAGAGCACCAGAATTCCAGAAGGTAGTGATGTCCCTGCTGCAGGAGGGGGGAGGAGCAGGACTGAGGTACTGAAGCCGCCACACCCCAAACTACATGCTCCGACACACCTGAGCTCACACATGCACTTACTGTGTGATCCTGGGAAAGCCACTTGAGTTCTCTGAGCTTCAGATAACCCGGGTTCTTGCGAGAGGGACCTGCAACCTTGCCGAGCTTAGCCCAGTCCATGGCTGGTGCCCCATCAACCAAAGGTCTCTGCCAGCCATCTCTGCCTCTCCCATTGCAGACCCCTGCCAGGTGTAGACATGTGCTAGCATGTTCATGAGACAGACTTCTGTACTTAAAGGGTGAGTTCATCCTTATGGAGGAAGGAAGATATTAGCAGAGCCCTCAGGGATTTGCAGGCAATCTCAGGTGCAGAGTCCCCAGGAATGGGGAACAAGGAGCTGTTTCTTTTCTACCTGCTGTCACTGTGGTCTTGCCATTTTCCTTGTGGTGGTGATATTTTTCTGGAGGGTCTGGGAAGAAGGGGGTGATTTACACAGAAGAGCACACATGAGAGGCACCTGGTGTTGCTGGAGCTGCCTGTTCCCTGGGCTTGGGTAGAGAGAGTGCTGACCAGAAAGAGTGTCACTCCATGGGTTTTCCCCTATTGGCCTCTGCCCCCTAGAAGCCACCAGGCTAAGGAGACAAAGGAGAGAGTTCCAGGAAGCTTCCTCACTGAGGCACTGGTACCCAGCCTCCATGGGGAAAAAGTCCCTGAGCCATTGGCCCTCAGCACAGGTGTTGCATCAGCACCTGGGATGCAGACCTCCCCAGGATGTCCTGCTCCTGGCAGCTGTTATATCACCTTTCTCCTTTGCAAGGAAAAAGAAGCAAACCTCCTAGGAAGTGAGCTGCCCTGCCCATAGCCAGCAGGTGGTGGTGGTGGGTGCTGCTCCAAGTCCCCCACAGGGCCCCTAGGTCAGGATAGATTCTGAGACCTCAAAGGCTAACAGGAAAAGGCCAACCCCAGGAGGAGGCTGCCCAGGCCTGTGGGAAGGCTGGCCCTGGGCAGGGAGTGCGTGGGGTTCAGGGACCCTCTGATGGTGGTAGGGGGCAAGGAGGTTGGTAGGCCAGTTTTCTTCCCTGGGCTTCACAAAGAAGAAACCTTGGTGCTTTTCTGGGGGTGGGTGGGAGGGTGGCAGAAGCAGAGCTCGGCCCCCTCCCCTGAGCCTGGGTGGCTCAGCAGAATTACAGACAGCACGGCTGCGGGATGCTAATGGGCTTGGGGAAAATGGGATGCAATTTAGCGGGTGTTTTTCAGGCCCAGAGCTATTGAATAAATGAGGTGCATGTGGCTGCCACTGGCTGACACACGCTGAGCTCCCTGGGCCGCAGGGGCTGCGGAGTCCCGCTGGGCAGGCTCAGCCTGGGGGTGCAAGCAGGGTGGGGGAGGCTGCAAATCCCTCCTGCCCAAAGAAGAGCTTGACCTGTCTAGACCCTGCTCACCCTGAAGGGGACAGCTGCTGGGGGTTGAGGGCCACCAGTTTGCAATTAGGGCCCCAGGCACCATGACCTCTGGAAAGGTGGGGTGCAAGCAAATAATGCCTACAGGTGTCTGAGCCCTTGACATTGTCCCCCTCAGCCCCCACTTCCTCTGTGCTGGGAAACTGGGGAAGAGGTGGAGAAGCAAAACATAACTGCATCTGCCAGATGCAGCAGCTGGGCCCACTGGGGATTGTCGGGTGAGGGGGAGCAGCATGGTTGGCAGAACCCCTTCTCAGCTGGAGAGAAGATGAACAAAATCATGCCCAGCTGGCTTACACATTTCCCAGGAATCAGCTGCAGGTGCTGCACTGGTGTGCAGATGACCTGGACCTCTGCCTGATTCCTCTAGGAGTTTGTTCCATGACTCTGAGCAGCCCCCTGACCTATCTGGGCCTCCTATTTCCAGGTAGTAAAAATGAAAGATGCAAAGATGTGGTCGTCTAACTGCCTATGCAGTTAGATGGGTAAACACCCACCTCATCCCTGAATTTCCAGAGCTCACTGAGCCTGGTTTGGACCCCTGTTCTAGATGGGCCCAGCTCTGAGGTGTTAAACTCCTCTCCCCTTTCTAGAACAGCCAGTCAAGCCAATGAGAGGGACCAGTGCTCCCCCAAGACCCCTTCTCCCAGCAGAGTTTCCATGGGGCCCTCTTCTTCTTCCTGGTGTTACCTCTAATGTCACCACAAGGAACCCTTCCCATCCCTCCAGGAAGGCTGCAGGAGGACCTGCTGTGCTGTAGACCAGGGAAAAGTGGTTACGGCATTCAGTATTCCTGTGCCCAGGATTCTGAACCAGGAACCTTATGTGAAAGATGGGGTACTCCACACACAGTGACCTGGTACAGACAGCCGTTCCCAAGCCATTCCCACCAGGCCACATATGGGCCCAGAGGCCCGAATATCTCTGGGGGACCCCTTCTCTCCTGCCCAGGCCCCACCACCCAATGCTGAATCGCTAGGGAAGGTGCTGCTGAAACTTAGTTCCCACAAATGCAAGTGAAAACGAAAGGCTATGTCTCAGATCTGATGTGGTGGCCAAGAGCCTATGTGTTCAGCCTCCCAGATGGTGCTCAATTCTAGAGAGCCACAGGAGATGGGCCTCTTCAGCTCCACCTAGAGGACAAGCAGCCACAGCAGAGGACGTCCCCATAGTCATGGGGATCAAAGTAAGGGTGGCTTCTGAGTACATGTGCTTGATATTCACGGTCATCTCATCAATTTCCAAAAGTGCCCCGTGTGATGAAGCCACACAACTGGCTGAAGGCCACCAGTATCCCACCAAGGCTATGCAAATTTTGCTTACCACCCTCTGCAAAGAGGGAGAACATATACCATGGAAAACCGTGGGGCTTTGTGGTCATGGTGAGAAAGAGCCTGAGGTAGACTAATCAGGAAGGAGGTCGGAGAGGCCAAGTCTCCCTCTTCCACTGCTGTCAGAAGCCTGGTGAACCTGTGATTGGATGTTTTTATGGATCTTTTATTATTATTATTATTAGAGAGTTTTAAAAGATTTGTTATATTCACAGAAAAATGGAAGATCCAGAGAGTTCCCATAATGTCCTCTTCCCCCGAGTCTCCCCCACTCTCAGTACCTCTACCAGTTCCAAAGGTGCATTTATTACAATCCATGCACCCACATTGACACATCACTGATAGGCTTCAGTTGGCAGTGCTGTGTCCTCTGTGGGCTTGAACAAATGAATAATGTCACCATTACAGTATCATACAGAGATCTTTTTCAGAGCTGAGGATGGAACCAGGCTAGACAAGAGCTATATCATTGAGCCTCACTCCAGCCCCAAATTTTGAATTTTGAATTGATACATGGGAATTGTATTCATGGGTTACAATATGATGTTTTGGTACAAGTATACATTGTGTCATGGTCAAATCAGGGTAATTAATTAGCTATTCATCACCTCAAACATTGATCATGTCGTTAAAGTAAGAATAAGCAAAACCCTCTTTTGTGGCTATTTTGAAATGTACAGAACATTGTTGACTGCAGTCATCCTACTATACAGCAAAATACCAAAACTTAGTCCTCCTGTCTCTCTGTAATTTTGGACCTGTTGACCAACCTTTCCCCGTCACCCTCTCCCCATCCTCTGGAAGCCAGGGTTCTCCTCGCCACTTGTTTGAGATCAGATTCCACATGGGAATGAGATCATGTGTTTTGTATTTTTGGGTCTGGCTTCCTTCACTGAACAAAATGTCTTCCAGCTCCATCCATGTGGTCAATTAACAGGACTTACTCTTTTTTATGGCTGGATGGTATTCCATGTGCGCGTAGATACCACATTTTCTTTATCTATTCATCTGTTGACAGGCAGATTCACTCAGTATCTTCTCTGTTATGACCAGTGTTGCAATGAACCCGGAAGTACAGCTGTCTTTTCCACATACAGAGCTAATTTCCTTTGGATATAAATTCAGTGGTGGGATAGCTGGATCATATGGTTGTTCTATTTTTAACTTTTGGAGAAACTTTCACAGTATTTCCCATAATAGCTCTAAAAACGCACATTCCCACCAACAATGCATAAGGATTCCCTTTCTTTGCATCCTCCACCACGCTTGTTCTTTTGTCTTTTTGATGATAGCCATTGCAACTGGAATGAAGTGATAATTCATTGTAGTTTGGATTCACATTTCCTTAATGGTTAGTGAAATAGGGCATCTTTTTCAGATACTTGTTGGTCATTTGTACATCTTCTTTGAAGAAATCTCTATTAAAGTTTTTGAAAATTTTTTTGTATTGGTCTACTTGAATTCCTTATGTATTCTGGATATTAACTCCTTGTTAGAGGTATAGCTTGCAAATATTTTCCTTCCCTTCGTAGGGTACTCTTCACTCTGTTGATTTTTTCCTCTGCTGTGCAGAAGTCTTTTAGTGTTTTAGTAATCCTGTTGGTCTCTTTATGCTTTTGTTGCTTGTGCTTGTCAGTCTAAATGTCATGGAGAGCTTCCTCTATATTTTCTTCTAATGGCTTCATGGTTTGGGGTCTTACATTTAAGTTTTAATCCATTCATAGTCAAATAGTTCATATGTGATGTAATTATGAGGAACTAATTTCATTTTCTGTATATGGATATCCAGTTTCCCCAGCACAATTTATTGAAGAGACTATCTGTTTCCCAATAAATGTTTGTTGTGTCTTTGTTGGAAATCAGCTGGCTATGGATGTAGTTGGATATACTTCCAGGCTCTCTATTCTATTCCATTGTTCTATAGATCTCTTTTTATTCTAGTGCCATGCAGTTTTGTTATTATAACTTTGCAGTATATTTTGAAGTCAGGTAGTGCTCTACCTCTAGCTTTACTCCTTTTATTCAAGATTGCTTTGGCAATTTAGGGTCTTTTGTGGTTCCATGGGAAATTTTTTTTGTGGTGCTGAGGTTTGAACTCAGGGCCCCACATTTGATAGGCAGGTTCCTTAGCATTTGATCTGTGCCCACAGCCCTTTTTTGCTTTAATTATTTTTGGAATAAGGTCTTGCCTTTATGCCCAGTTGGCCTGGACTGAGATCCTCCCATTTAAGCCTCCCATGTAGCTTTATTGGTTGAGAAGGAATTTCACTGACTTTTTGCCTGGTATGGCCTCAAACTTTGATCTTCTCTATCTCCACCTCCTGGGTAGCTGGGATTACAAGGTGTGGACCTCTGTGCCTGGCCCCATGGAAGTTTTCTGTGAAGATCGTCCATGGTGTTCATTGAATCTGTATGTTGCTTTGAATAGTACGGACATTTTAACAATAGTAATTCTAGTCTATAAACAAGGGGCATCTTTCCATTTATTTTCTTATTCAATTTCTTTCATCAATATTTTAAATTTTATAGCTTGCAATATAGAGATCTTTCCTTGCCTTGCTTCAATTTACAAAAAAGTACAAACCTCAACATAATAAAAATTCAATGTGACAAACCACAGGCAACAGTCTAAATAGAGGAAAGTTGAAAGCTTTTCCTCAAAGAAGACAGGATTACCACTATTACTTACAATAGCTACTTTTTTGTAGCTATTGTAAATAAGATTATTTCATTTGTTCTTCAGATAGTTCATTAGGAGACCTTCTGACTTTTGCATATTGGTTTTGTATTGTACAACTTTAATGAATTTGTTTATTAGTTGCAACAATTTTTTGGTGCAGTCTTTAGGGTTTTCTATATATGAAACCATGTCCTCTGCAAACAGGGACAATTTGACTTCCTCCTTTCTTATTTGGATGCCTTTATTCTTTTCTCCCGCCTAATTCCTTTGGTCAGTACTGTGTTAAAATAGAAGTAATAGTGGTAATCCTGTCTTCTTTGAGGAAAAGCTTTCAACTTTCCTCTATTTAGACTGTTGCCTGTGGTTTGTCACATTGAATTTTTATTATGTTGAGGTTTGTACTTTCTATGCCTAGTATGTTGAAAGGTTTTTTTTTTTTGATCATGAAATGATGTTGAATTCTGTGAAATGCTTTTTTCTGCATGTATTAAAATGTCCATATGATTTTTGTCCTGCAATTTTAGTGTGACGTTCTACATGTATTCATTTTCATATTTGGGTCATCTGTGGGATAAATCCCAGGTGATCATAGTGGATGATCTCTTTAATGTTCTGTTGAATTTGGTCTGCTGGTATTTTTTTGAGGATTTTTGCATCCATTCTCATTTGGGTTATTGTTCTGTAGTTTTCTTTCATTTTCTTTTGTTCTCCTCCTCCCTCTCCCTGCTCCCTTTCCCCATACCCTTGTACGGTTTTGTTTTCCATGAAGCCGCGTGAAATGAGGTAGGAGTATTTTCCCCTCTTCAACTTTCTGGAATAATTTGAGAAGAATGATATTAGTTCTTCATTAAATGTTTGCCAATGTTTGGTAGAATTTAGCAGTGCAACCATTATATCTTGGGCTTTTTTCTTTCTTTTCTTTTTTAATGAGAGACATTTTATTACTGATTTCATCTCCTTACTTGTTATTGGTCTGTTCTGGCTTTTTATTTTTAAAACTCATTCTTGGTAGGTGGTATGTGTCTTAATCCTCCTGTTTCTTCTAGGTTATCCAATTTGTTGATCTACAATGGTTCCTAGTTGTTTCATGATCCTTTGTATTTCTGTGGTATCAGTTGTAGTATCCTCTCACTTATTTCTGATTGTGTTTATTGGAGTTTTCTCTCATTTTCTTAGTGTAGCCAAAAGTTTGGCAATTTTATCTTTTCAAAAAACTAACCCTTCATTTTGTTGATCGTTGATAATATCTTTCTAGTCTACTTCATTTATTTCTCATCTGATGTTTATTATTTCTTCCTTTACTGATTTTGGGGTTAGTTTGTTTTTGTTTTTCTAGTTCTTCGAGGTTCAATGTTAGGTTGTTTATTGGAGACCTTTCTTCTTGTTTATTTATTTCTATTAGCATGTATTGATTGTACAAAGGGGTTGCACTGTAATATGTCCATCTATTTATTTATTGTCTTATGCTTAAATTCACCCCTACCACTCTTTCTTATCTTCCCTCATTCCCTTTTAAATAATTAAATAATTATTTTAAAAAATTAAATCATTTTAATGGGTTCTATTATTCTATTTTCTTACCTGCATATAAATACTTTGATCATATTCACCCCCTACCACTTTCTCCTTTTTCTTCTCTCCTCCTGCTGTTCTTCCCACAAAACAGCTCCTGTTGTACATTAATGTCATTTGTTTAGGTCTGGATTCTGCATATGAAAGAAAACATGAGACATTTCTCTTTCTGAGTATGGTTTATTTTGCTTAACATGATAATCTCTAGTTCCATTCATTTCATGCAAATAACATAATTTCATTTCTCTTTATAGCTGAGTAATACTCCATTGTGTGCTTTGCTAGCATTGTGTGTATAAAACATATACAGACACACACATACATATGTATATACATATATATGTAAACATTTTCTTTATCCATGTATTAGTTGATGGGCACCTAGGCTGATTCCATAGTTTGACTACTGTGAATTGTGCTGCAGTAAATGTGGATGTGCAGGTATCTCTGTTATATACAGACTGACATTCTTTGGATATATACCCAGGAGTGGGATAGCAGGGTCATATGGCAGTTCTATTTTTAGTTTTCTGAGGAACCACCATACTGATTTCCATAGTGGCTACACTAATTCACATTCCCACCAACAGCACATAGGGTTCATTTACCCCAATCTTTGCTAGCCTTTTTTTTTTGCAGTACTAGCCTTCTTGCTAAACAGGCACTCTACTGCTCTAGCAACACTTCCAGTCTTTTTTTGCTCTGATTATTTTTGAGATAGGGTCCTGCTTCTTGCAGAGGCCAGTCTGGACTGTGATCCTCCTATTTTATGGTCCCTGCTGTAGCTGGGATGACAGGCACAAGCTACCACACCCAGCTTTTTCTGTTGTGAACTTTCTTCCCCGCTCCAGATTTGAATCAAGATCCTCCCAATCTCAGCCTCCCAAGTAGCTAGGATCACAGGCTTGAGTCACTGGCGCCCGCCTGACTGTTGTTCATTTTCTTAATGATAGCCACTCTTGCTGGGGTGAGATAGAAACTAATGTTTTGATTTGCATTTCCTTTGTATTTGATGATGTCGAACATTTTCTTTTGTATTTATTGGCCATTTTTTCTTCTTTTGAGAACTGTCTGTTCAATTCATTGGCTCATTTTGATGGGCATTCATCACTATAAACTATCCTTTTAGAACTGCTTTTATGCAGATGATTGGGTTTAGTGTGTTATGTTTTGGCTTCCTTCCTTCCTTCCTCCCTCTCTCCCTCCTTCCCTCCCTTCCTCCCGCCTTCCTTTTTTCATTCCTTCCTTCTTCCCTTCTTTTTTCTTTATTTCTTGGCCTCAAGAAACTTTTAAATTTCTCCTTTAATTTCTTAATTAATGGGTTAATATCCATTAATAATTTAATTTCTATGCATTTTTCAGGTCTCCAAAGGTTCTCCTTCTGTTACAACTTCTAGCTTTATACCATTGTAGTCTTAAAAGATACTTGATATAATCTGTATCTTCTTAAATTTATTAAAACTTATTTTGTGGCCTACCACATGATCTATCCTAGAGGATGTTCCAATGTGGAGTTGAGAAAACTGTGCATCTGCAGCTGTGTATGAAATGATATGTAAATGCCTGTCAGGTCCATTTGGTCTGAAGTGAAGTTTAAATCTGTTGTTACATTGCTGATTTTCTATCTGGGAGATTTGTTCATTACTGAAGGTGGGGTGTTAAACTCTTCTATTATGGTTGTATTATACCATCTCTCCCTTTGGGTTTAATGATATTTGTTTCCTATACATCTATAATTGTATATTCTCTTGACAAATTGATCTTTTTATCATGATATAAGGACCTTTTTTGTCTCTTTTCATAGGATTTTTTTTTTTTTTTTGCAGCACTAGTGTTGGGCCTCACACCTGCTAGGCAGGCGTTCTTACTGCTTGAGCCACTCTATCAGCCCTATTTTTGTGATGAGTATTTTTTGAGATAGGATCTCATGAACTATTTGCCAGGGCTGGCTTCAAACCATGATTCTCCTGTTCTCTGTTTCCTGAGTAGCTAGGATTATAGGCATGACCATTGGTGCTTGGTTATTTTCATAGTTTTTGACTTGCAGTCTATCTTATCTGGTATTTAACTACCTTGGCTCACTTTTTGTGTCTGTTTACATGGAGTATCTTTCCTTATCCCCTTCACTTTCAGTTTATTTGTGTCCGTGTCAGCCAGTTGTTTGTTTTCTGTGACAAATACCTGAGAGAAGCAACTTAACGGAGGAAGGATTCATTTTGGTTTATGATTTCAGAGGCTTCAGCCCATGGCTGGTTGACTCCATTGCTTTTGGGCCTGGGTGGGACAGAACATCATGGTGGAAGGGCATGGAGGACGAAAGCTGATCACTGCATGGCAGCCAGGAAGCAGAGAGAGTGCCTGCATAGCAGGTTTCCTAATCCTTCTCTTCCATTCCACCTGGACCCCAGCCTACTGAGGGTGCTGCACACATTCAGGGTGGGTGTCTCCGCTCAGTTAGTGGCTTTTGGAAACACTGTCACAAACACACCCAGAGGCATGCTTTACTAATCTCCTAGGAGACTCAATCCAGTCAAGTTGACAACGAAGATCAACCTTCACTGCGCACCAGTGGGGGGGAGTGAGTTTCTTAGAAGCAGCATATGGTTGTTTCTTTTAAAAATCCGTTCAGTTACTCTGTATCTTTTAATTGGGGAACTTACATGCAAAATTATTATTGTTTTATAAAACTGATTCCTGCTGCTTTTATTAATTGTTTCCTGTTCACTTTTTTAGCTCTTTTGCTCCTTTCTTCCTCTTTTGTGTGCCTTTGTGCTAAACTTTGATTCTTTTCTCTTTCCAGTTTGTGTACTTGTGAAGGGGCTGACATAAATGATCTTCTAGTATGATAGATCATTTTAAACTGGTAACAACTTAAATTTGGTTGTATACAAATATCCTAGACTTTTACCCTCCTCTCCACACTTGATTATTTTTGTTTTAACTATCTCTTTTTATATTATGACTTCCTTAATGACTTATTGTAGCCATTATTATTTTTGATCATTTTTACTTTTGTCTCTTTTTATCATTTTTATTAGCATGTGTTTAATTGTTAATTAAATCTTCAAATTAGAGACCTAACAGATTTACTTAGCACCATTACAGTAATGGAACACTCTAAATTTAATTGTGAATTACTTTTACAATGAGTTTTATAGTTCTGTTTGTTTTCATTATATCAATTATCATTCTTTCATTTCCAGATTAAACAGTCTTTTGAGCATTTGTTGTAGGTCAGTCCAGTGGCAATGAATTCCCTCTACTTTTATTTGCTGGGGAAAGACTTTACTTCTGCATTTATGAGAGGTAACTTTGCTAGGTATAGTAATATTGGCTGACAGGTGTTTTGTTTCAGCACTTTGAATATGCTATCCCATGCTCCCTTTCCTGTAGTTTCTGCTGAGAAATCTGTTGGTAGCCCAATGAGAATGACCCTATGTGAGCCTTGACATATTTCTTTTATTGATTTTTGAACTCTCTTTCTTCTTTGACATTTGGCAGTTTGATTATATGTGCCTCAGAAAACATGTTTTGGATTAAATCTATTTGAGTACCTTTGAGTTTTGTGGGTATTGATATACATCTCTCCCAAGACTTGGGAATTTTTTAGCCATTACTTTATTAGTTAAGTTTTCTGTGCCTTTCTCCCTCTACAACTATCTTTAATGCTAATATTTTTATTTACTTTATAG
The DNA here is from genome assembly GCF_047511655.1 of Castor canadensis. Lineage (NCBI taxonomy): Eukaryota > Metazoa > Chordata > Mammalia > Rodentia > Castoridae > Castor > Castor canadensis. Next base: position 9,111,193 of record NC_133388.1, on the reverse strand, counting down.
TGTTTCATATTTTCCATATTCTTTACTTTCCATCTTTTCTTTTTCCTATTTTCCCTGCAACTGGGTTATTTTGAAATTCCCATCCTCAAGTTCAGACACTGTTTCTTCCTCTTTCTCTAGTATACTCCTGAAGCTCTCAGTTGTATTTTTTATCTCATCCATTGAACTCTTTGGTCCCAAGGTTTCTATTTGGTTCTTTATGATATCTCTCTCTTTCTTAAATTTTGCATTAAGATCATGAGTTGCTTCTCTGATTTAACTGAATTGCTTATCAGTATTCTCTTTTATCTTGTTGAATTTCCTTAAGATTATTATTTTGAATTTCTTCTGAGGCATTTAGTAAATTCTCCTTTCTTTGTGGTAATTTACTAGAATTATTGTTCTTTTGGTGATGTAATGTTTCTTTGCCTTTTCATATTGCATGTATCCCCATGTTGATCTCTGCATACCTGCACATTTGGTAGAAAAGTCATCTCTTCCAATTTTATGGAGTAGCTTTCATAAGGACAGGCTTCCTCCTGAAGCTGAGTTCTAGTGTGTTTCTTGGATCTGGTGCATTGGCTTTGGCTTGGGTGGGTGTAGCAGTGAAGTCTATGCTGTTTCTTTTGCTGTAATCACCATCCATGATGCCTGTCAGTGCCTCAGTGGCCTAGGCTGTAGGAATTTGGAGCAGTGATGCCACAGCTTCACCAGTAGCAGGACACCAGGCTGTTTCTCAAGCTGAGGGGTAGTGCATGATGGGTTAGCTAGTTTAGAACACTCTAGCAGGGGCTTTGATTTCAACATGAAGCTGTGCCACATCAGAATGTGACATGAGGTATGGGGCACAATACAGGCTCCCTCTCTGGAGCAATGCAGCCATGTGAACTACAGGCAACTTCCTAAGCTGGACTCAAGGCCTATGTGGTCTGCAGAATTCTCCAGCAGGAAAGACTGTACATGTCCATGGCAATGGTGAGGGCTTCTGGGGCCTCCTGGATATCTTTTCCCCACAGTGAGAGCTTCTGGCTTTGAGCTGACTCCAACCAGAGAGATGGAATATAACTGACAAAGTGGTCTCTCCAACCAGGGGAATGGAGTGCCACAGGCAGGATGTTCTCTGCCTCCTCTAAACTGCCACCCTAGGTTTCCATGCTCCACAGGGTGTACTTCAGTGCTCTCATTTAGACACTCATAAAAAATGTGGCTGCTTGTTGTGTTGATTATTGTGGGTGGATGAGTGTCAGGCACTCTTAACCATAGCTCCATGAGGCCCCTCAAATTGGGCTTTTGCTTTTGTTTTCTCTGTGTGGGAGGGGGGCTTATGTGCATATCACATATGTGCACATCTTTATTCTTCCCCTGTGCAAATGGTTACTGCCTGTGGCCCCACTGCTGCTGCCTCTCTGGATCTGAGTTTGAGCTAGGCCAGAGGCACAAGAAGGTCCGGTGAGGGAGGCCAGGTGTAGCAGTATTGTTAGGGAGTGAAGGACAGAGGGAGAGGAATCAAAAGAAGGGCAAACCAAATCACAGAGGTGTTACCAGACACCAGAATGGAGAAGTGAAGTGGGGTGCTGATTTCTCACTCCCTCTGTTGTTAGAGCGAGCTTTTTCTCTTGCTCCTGGTTATTATTGAACCTAACTGGGCTTAACTGGGAGCAACTGGAGATTCAGAAAAGACATAAGATAGACAGACATACAAAAAGTGGGGTCAGGTACATTGGGCACTCAGGTGGAGATGCCCAACCCTAATTGTTTCTTTTCTCCATCTTTATTCTTTAAGGCCTTACTCCTTGCAGTTCTTTAAAACCTTGTTTCTAAAGTCTTCTTTAAAACCTCGCTTAAAACCTCTTTCCTTAGACTCTCACTGTCCCATGTTTCTCTTTGCTTATCTTTAGCTTAATCACTCTTAAAGTCTTTTGCCCCAGGCTTGCAGCTTTTCTTTAGCATTCTCTCTTTAGCTTCTTAAAGCCTCGTGCTTGGAAAGTCTCCGTCCTCTATCTTACACTGTCCCATGTTCTCTTTGGCTTTTCTTTAGCTTCTAAAGCCTATGTTAAAGTTCTTTCTTTGGCTTTCTTTTCTAAGGCCTATGTTAAAGTTCTCGGTGCAGACTTTCTCCTCTTTAGCCATACTTCTCCCTTCAGCAATTTTCGTTTAGCAATTCTTTTCCCTTCAGTAATTCTTTTACCTTTCAAAAGCTTCCCACACCCAAAAGCCCAAAGCAGAAGAATCAAGCCAAAGCCCATGCCAAAGCCCCCCAAAACCCAAGCCCAAAAAAGCCCTCCAAACCAAAAGCCAAAGGCAAAAAGCAACAAGCCCCCAGCCCTCCTTCAGGGCCTCTTATAAACAGTGGCAAACAGGGTGGAGCAGAGGCTCTCTGGGAGGAGCGTGACATTGTAATAGGAGAAACCTGCATTCCTGCTTCTCTGAATGCAAGCTCAGGAGATGCAGCTGTTCTGCTTTTTTCTGTTTCATGGCCGGGGCTGTGCCTATCTCAGCCTACAGGTAAAAGCATTAAGCCACATCTTACCTTGCTTACGTCCAGTTCTCATAGGCTTTTCATAATCCACTCTCCACATATCCCTGTTTTTATTTTTTTTAATGCTCCCAATGAAACCCGCTCTCCAATTCAAAGGAGTTGTTTTGAAACCTCTGCTGTATGCCAGGGCTGTTAGGATCCAGTCTCTCAAGCACAAGGTGAAACCTCTGACTACGAGCCACCTGTAAGCAGCCTGCAGGGGATGCTTCACAAGAGAAGCCTCTTGGCCTGTGGAGGTGACCCCACATGCATGGGTCCCATACTTGATGGGCCAGGTCGTCCTCCTGACCCTCCTCATCTGACATTAAATCAGAATCTCCTGACTGAACTTTACTTTTACAGTGGGGCTGACAGTTCAGTGCTTCCACCACCCACAGCATCTTGTTACTGCCTCTCACACTCCTGTAGGACTGCTTTAAGGTGAGTCCCACTTCCCGGCTAAACTACCAAGGAGGAAAATCCTTTACTTCTTACTTCTACAGCTCTACCATAATTCCTCTACTGCTCTATAGTAAGTCTCTACCATATTCTATTGTATAATTTCTACTTTACAATTTGTCTACCATATAACACTTAATTCTATTGTATAATGCTTAATTCTTTACTTTATAAGTCTTAATTCTTAAGTCTTAATTCTTCTACCTTATTCTTAATTCTTGTCTTTTACCTTATGAGTCTTAGCACAGCTTTTTAAAGCCTGTACATAGAGTTTCCCAAGTTTTTACACCTGAGTGTATTCAATTCACTCTTCCTCTCACTTTGCTTCTTTTTCTTTTCCTTGCTTATTTTTTAGTTCTCTATTATGCACACGCCCCCCTGAAGAATGTCTTCTGGTCTCAGGCTTTGAGTTCCCCAATAGTTAATTAATACCCTGCAGTCAGGTCCCTGTTGGGGTGGCACCTGGAGGGGGACACTGTTTAATCACTCCCTCCCTTGTTGGAGCGAGCTTTTTCTCTCGCTCCTGGTTATTACTAAACGTGCCTGAGCTTAACTGGGGGGTGACTGGAGATTCAGAAAAACATAGGATAGACAGACAGACAGAAAGTGGGGTCAGGTGTGTTGGGCACTTGGGTGGAGACACACACCTTAATTGCTTCTTTTCTCTATCTTTATTCTTTAAGGCCTTACTCCTTGCAGTTCTTTAAAACCTTGTTTCTAAAGTCTTCTTTAAAACCTTGCTTAAAACCTCAGTGTCCCATTTTTTCTCTCAGCTTATCTTTAGCTTAATTGCTCTTAAAGTCTTTTGCCCACCCCCACCTCACCCAGGCTTGCAGCTTTTCTTTAGCATTCTCTTTTTAGCTTTCTTAAAGTCTTGGTGCTCAGACTTGCAAAGTCTCGGTCCTCTATCTTGCACTGTCCCATGTTCTCTTTGGCTTTTCTTTAGCTTCTAAAGCCTGTGTTAAAGTTCTTTCTTTAGCTTAGCTTTCCTAAGGCCTAATGTTAAGGTTCTTGGTGCAGACTTCCTATCAACCCCTCTTTAGTCATTCTCTTCCCTACAGCAATTTTCCTGCAATTCTTTTTCCTTTAGTAATTCTTTTCCCTTCCAAAAGCTTCCCACACCAAAAACCCCAAAGCAAAAGAATCAAGCCAAATCCCCTTTAAAAAAAACCCAAAGCAAAAGCCAAAGACAAAAAGCAAAAGCCCTAAGCCCTCCTTCAGTGGGACCACAGCAGCGAACAGGATGAACCAAAGGCTCTCTGGGAGGTGCGTGACATTGTAACAGGAGAAATCTGTGTCCCTGCTTCTCTGCACACAAGCTTAGGAGACACAGCTGTTCTGCTGTTTTTCTGTTTCATGGCTGGGGCTGTGCCTATCATGGCCTACAGGTAAAAGCAATTAAGCCGCATCTCACCTTGCTTACATCCAGTTCTCATAGGCTTTTTATAGTCCACTCTCCATAGAGAAGTGACTTCCCAGGCAGAAGGTCTAAGCTGGGAGGCTGTGTGGTCCAGGTGAGGATTTGTTGTGCATGGAAAAAGAAGAGGAGCTTAGATTCTGGAGATAAAGAATAAAGGTAGAAGCAAAGGCACTGACCAACCAATGCTGGAGTGAAAGACTGGTAAGGCTGCCTTGAAGACCACTGGGCTCATCCAAAAGCTCCATGTGTGGAAACTGAGGCCCAAAAGGGTGCCAGGGAATAAGACCCTGCCCTGTAGGGAAGCAGTTCCTCACTTGTCCAGATGACCCTCACAGACCATACCCCTCCTTTCTGTCTCAGATTGGTGCCATGTGAGATCAACATTCCTATTCTTTTGTTTGTTTCAGATTGACAAAAATGTATATATTTGTGAGGAACACCAGATTGCTTAAGTAGAGGTATACATTGTGGAGTGACTACATTGAGCTAGTTATTGTATACATTATCTCATTTTCTTAGCTTTTGAGGACACTTAAAATCTTCCCCCTTACCAATTTTCAATTACAAAATTTGTAATTAACTATAGTAACCATAATGTACAGTAGACCCCTTGACCTTATTTTTCCTATCTAAAATTTGTGCCTTTGATCAACATCCTCCCAATACCCTGACCCCACTGACCCCACTTTCAACCCTTGGTAGCCACTCTCTACTGTCTGCTTTGATGAAATCAACTTTCAAAGATTCCACCTATAAGTGAGATCTTGTGTCATTTGTCTCTGTGTCTGGCTGTTTCCTTCAGCATAATTTGCAACCATGTTGTTGCATATGACAGGATTTATTCTTTTTTTTTTAACTGAATAGCATTTCCTTATGTGTATATATACTACATTTTCTTTATACATTTATTTATTGGTGGACACATAGGTTGATTCCATATCTTGGCTATTGTGAACAGGGCTGTAGTAAACATGGGGTGCAAATGTCTCTTCCACACACTGAGTTGATTTCCTTTGGATGTATCCCCAGTAGTGGGATAGATAGTTGGATCATGTGGTCATTCTATTTTTAGTTTTTTGGGGAGCTTCCAGGGTATTTTCCACAATGGCAGTGCTAATTTACATTCCCACCAGTGGTGTATAAGTGTTACCTTTTTCTGTACATGATTAGCATCACTTATTTGTGTATTTTTTGGTAATAGCCATTTTGATAGGTGAGAGGTGATATTTCATTGTGGTTTTAATTTGCATTTCCCTAGTAATAATGAAACCAAACTTTTTTTCATGTACCTGTTAGCCATTTGTTTGTGTTCTTTAGAAAAATGTATATTTAGGACCTTTGTACATTTTTAGTTGGGCCATTTGTTTTCTTGCTGTAAGTTATACAAGTTCTTTATGTGTTCTTTTGGATGTTAAGCTCTTAAATATGGCTTGCAAATATTTTCTCCAACTCTGCAGGTCCTCTTTACTTTGTCACTTGCTTCCTTCTCTGTGCAGAAGCTTTTGGGTTGGATGTAATCCTATTTGTCTGTTTTTGCTTTTATTGCTGTGCTTTGGGGGTTAGATCAATGCTATGGAGCTTCCCCATCTCTGTTTTCTTCTAGTAGTTTTACAGTTTTAGATCTTACATTTGAGTCTTTAATCCAATTGGGATTGTATTTTTATATGATGTGAGATGAGGGACTCATTTCATTTTTCTCAATGTGGTTTATACAGTTTTCATAGCACCATTTATTGAAAGCACTATCCTTTTTTCATGTGTGTTCTTAGCATTTTTGTTGAAAATCAACTGACTCCAAATGAGTGGATTTAGCTCTAGGGCAAGTGTTTCCATCTGAGTGTCCCATCTGCCAAGGAGTTGCAAGACAGACGCCTGCTGGCTGGGGCACTGGGACAGGAAGCCCACCTTCCTTTGCAAGCCGTGCTGTACTGGAAGGTCAGTACAGCTGCTGGGTCAGCATGGGATGGATGTGGTCACTCACTGGCCTGGAAGACACATAGCAGTTGCTGGGGGCATTTGAGGTCACCTGGCACTCATCTAGCCACTCTGGTGATCGTGCCCAAACCTAGATTGGCAAGCTTCCTTGGTTCAGGGTTCTGAAAGGGCCTCCCTGGAGGGCTGGGAGGCTGGCTGAGGGCTGTGGAGCAAGGGAATTGTATTCATATCAGACGGGGCTAGAAAGGTGGGCTGAGGTCAAGACCTCCTAGGACCCATGGAGAGCTGTGACATGCCATAGGTTTCTTGCCCAAGAGTCCCTTCTGGATACCTCTGGGTACTGGGATTGTGTGTGAGGGTGAGGACAGCAAGGGGTCAGCAAGGGGTCCAGGCTGGGGCTTCTGACCAGACCACATGGAGGTAAAGGTGACTTGATCCCAGGAATACAGAGAAACTGAGAGGCCCAAGAAATATTAGCACAAGAGGGAGGGTCAAGCATTCAGGGAAGGCAGCTTGTCAGCTCCTGGCTGGTAGCTCCTGGCAGCTCTAGGTGCAGCCTGGAGGTACTGGTAAGGGAGAGACACAGAGGAAGGACAAATGGGGGTAGTGACTTGGTCTGGAGCCTTTGAACCCTCCTTGTCCAGCAGAGAAATATCAGGGAGCCCTGAGGGAAGGGGTCCCTCCATTGGACATGCCTGTGTAACCTTGCCCAGTCCTTGGGATTAGGAACTTTGATACAGACAGTGGCAATGCCTTACCGCCTGGCTCTGGGCTGAAGGACAGACCTGAGCTTGCCTGGGCAGGGTGGGGGGTGTCACAGAGCCCTGCTGCACATGGATTTGACCCTTGAGTGATACCCCAGGAGGCAGCATGGACACTGAGTTCTGCCTAAAGGCCCAACCCTGAAGGTATGAGGCTCAGCCCTGGATGCCCCCTGCATACTTCCAGAACTCCAGCCTTTGGAGACTGGTTTGGCACCCACTGAAAACCACGAGCAAATTGCCAGTGGTAAAACATCACATAAACATTGCTTCTTGCAAAATATTGGAAATAACCATTGCACATTACCCAACAGTGAAGCAAGGCCTGAGTATGGTACCCCTGGACGGTATGTCCTGCCAGCTTGGGAGTTCTTCCTCTCTGTGGCCAAATTCCTCAATGGCCACTTGGAGCAGCAAAGGGGAGCAGAGACTGGGAGACCCAAGGGACCAGAGTCTCTTTCTCCTCCTGCCAGTAGGAAGTGTTTACTGCTTAGAGCCGGCTTAAGCCTGGCAAGCTCACTGCTGTCATGGCCAGCAGGCTGCTGCCTATGCGGTGGAAGCCGTGCTCTGAATCTGCTGGGTCAGCAGGAACAGGCGTGAGGACAGCATTGGGGCTGGCAGGGCTGCAGGATAAGAGCCTCGTCCTGCTTGGGCATCCCTGGACCCTTGAGGTGGACGGTGCTCAGATTCAGTTCCAGAGAAGACAGCTAGGCCATGTCTTTATCCCCTTACCTCTGGTGAAAGCAGAGGCTATTCAGAGGTCCCTGCCCAGGACCACATACTGAGGTGGGGGCTCCTGTTCTGTGTTCTTGCCTGCAGCAGACCCTCAGCCTGCTTCATACATCTCGGTGGATGTGACTCGGGGATTCAGGGAAGCTAGACTACACAGCGATGCTCCACCAGGACACAGAGCCAAGCACTGAGTGTTCGTTGAGGAGAAATTAAAAGCCATGGATTAGGAAAATGAGAGACACGCTTAAGAATTAAGTCACTTTGAAACCTGTCTCTCCCTTCCCTTTGGCTCTCAGCAATAGCTTCAGCTAATGGGGAGTATTTCCCCATTTGCAGCCACTGACAAGTAATAATTGCATGTACTTATAGAATATAATTGTTGTTTTGATACATGTTTACATGTAGAATGATGAAATCAGGCTAATTAACATAACCATCACCTCGTGCTTATTTCTTTAGAGGTGGAAGCATTTAGAATCTATTCTTTTAACAATTTGGAATATATGTCATGACTAACTACTGGTAATAAAATACACATTATCACTTACTGGTGTGCAACAGATCTCTGAAACTTATTCCTCCCCTCCATCCAATGCTCCAGACCATTTGGCTAACATCACTACATTCCTCACCTCCACTCTCACCTTCGGCCCCCATTAACCGTCCTTCTCTCTGTTTGCGAGTTTAATGTTTTAGAGCCCACAAGTGAGGTCATGAAGCATTTGGTTTTCTGAGCCTGGATTATTTCACTCCACTTAATGTCTTTCAGGTTCATCCATGTGGTTGCAAATGACAAGATTTCCTTTTTTTTCTAAGGCTAAAAACTATTCCATTGTATAAATATACCACATTTTCTTTATTCATTTCTCTGAAGGTAGACACTGGGGTTGGCTCCCTATATTGGCTGTTGTGGGCAATACTGCTGGCTGTTTTCATATGTTTTGTGCCTTTGGAATATGCACTCAGTACTGAGATTGCTGGGCAATGTGGGAGCTCTATTTTTAATTTTTTGAGGAACCTCCATAGTGTTTTCCATAATGGCTGCACTACTGTACACTCCTGCCAGCAGTGTGCAAATGTTCCTTTTTTTCCCCACATCCTCATCAATGCTTGCTGTCTCATGATCTTTCAATAACAGTCATCAAACAGGTGTGAGGTGATGTCTCATTGCAATTGTGATTTCTATTCTCCTGACGCTAAGTGATGTGGAGCACTTTTTTTTTTCATATACCTGTTGGTCATTTGTATGTCTTCTTTTGAGACTTGTCTATTCTGGATTTCATTTTTTAATTGGATTATTTGTTTTCTTGCTATTGGGTCATTTGAATTACTTATCTGTTTTGGATATTTTATTGGATATTTTGTTTGGATATGTGGATATTTTAACCTCTTACCATATGCATGCCTTGCAAGTATTTTCCTTGCATCTTTTAGGCTGCCTGTTCACTCTGTGGATTTTTTTGTTGCTGTGCAATTTTTTTTACTTGATGTCATCCTATTTGTCTATTTTTGATTTCATTGCTAATGCTTTTGCAGTCATAACCCCCTTCAAAAAATCATTGGAAAAACAATGTTGAAAGATCCCCCTAAGGCTACTCAAAAAGCTAAACATTGATCTACCATTTGATCCAGCAATACCACTCTTGGGGATATACCCAAAAGACTGTGACACAGGTTACTCCAGAGGCACCTGCACACCCATGTTTATTGCGGCACTATTTACAATAGCCAAGTTATGGAAACAGCCAAGATACCCCACCACTGATGAATGGATTAAGAAAATGTGGTATCTATACACAATGGAATTTTATGCAGCCATGAAGAAGAACGAAATGTTATCATTCGCTGGTAAATGGATGGAATTGGAGAACATTATTCTGAGTGAGGTTAGCCTGGCCCAAAAGACCAAATATCGTATGTTCTCCCTCATATGCGGACTTAGATCAAGGGCAACACAACAAGGGGATTGGACTATGAGCACATGATAAAAGCGAGAGCACACAAGGGAGGGGTGAGGATAGGTAAGACACCTAAAAAAATTAGCTAGCATTTGTTGCCCTTAACGCAGAGAAACTAAAGCAGATACCTTAAAAGCAACTGAGGCCAATAGGAAAAGGGGACCAGGAACTAGAGAAAAGGTGAGATCAAAAAGAACTAACCTAGAAGGTAACACACATGCACAGGAAATTAATGTGAGTCAACTCCCTGTATAACTATCCTTGTCTCAACCAGCAAAAACCCTTGTTCCTTCCTATTATGGCTTATACTCTCTCTACAACAAAATTAGAGATAAGGGCAAAATAGTTTCTGCTGGGAATTGAGGGGATGGGGGGGAGAGGGAGGGGGCGGAGTGGAAGGTAAGGGAGGGGGTGGGGGGAGGGGGGAGAAATGACCCAAGCCTTGTATGCACATATGAATAATAAAATTAAAAAAAAAATCCCCCTATGTTTTCTTCCAGTAATTTTACAGTTTCAGATCTGATGTTGAAATCGTTAGTCCATCTTGAGTTAATTTTTGTATATGGTGGTATGAGATAATGGTTAAATTATTTTTTTTTTGTGGTACTGGAGTTCTGACTCTGGGTCTCACACTTGCTAGGCAGGCACTCTACCACTTGAGCCACTCCATCAGCTATTTGTTGAGATGGGTATTTTCAAGATAGGGTCTTGCAAACTGTTTCCCTGGAGCTGGCTTCAAACATTGATCCTCCTGATCTCTGCTTCCTGAGAAGCTAGGATTATAGGTGTCAACCATCAGCATCCAGCTAAGATCGTTTCTCTAACATGTGGATATCCAGTTTTCCCATAATTTATTCAGAACTGTTCTTTCCCCCATTGTGTGTTCTTGGCATCTTTGTTAAAAATCAGTTGGCCATAGATGTGTGTGGATTTATTTCTGGACTCTTTATCCTGTTCACTTGGTCGATGTATCTGTTTTTATGCCAGTATCATAATGTTTTGATTACTACAGTTGTGTAGTAGATTTTGAAATCAGGGCGTGTGATGCCTCCAGCTTTATCTTTTTTGCTCAATGGCTTTGCTTTTGGGGGTCTTTTATTGTTCAATACAAATTTCAGGAATTTTTTTCTATCTCTGAAAAAATGACATTAGAATTTTGATGTGACTTGCACTGAAGCTGTGGATTACTTTGGGTGCTGTGGACATTTTAGCGGTATTAATTCTTCCAGTCACAGAAAGATAACACAGGACATCTTCCCTTTTATTTGTATCTTAGCCAGTTTCTTTCATCAATGTCTTATAGGGTGCACTGTGTGCATCTTTCATCCCCCAGGCTAAGTAATTCCTTAGCTATTGTTAGTGGGATTGTTTTCTTATTTTTTTCTAGATAATTTGTCGTTAGAATGTATAAACACGGGGCTGGGATGTGGCTCCGTGGTACAGCGCTTGCCTAGCACGCGTGAGGCCCTGGGTTCGATCCCAGCACCAAAAAAGAAAAGACAAAAAAAAAAAAGAATGTATAAACACAATGGACTTTTGCATGTTGACTCTATCCTGTGAGTTTGTTTTTTAGTTACAGTAGTTTTGGTGGAGTCTTTAGGTTTTTCTATAATAAAAGCATATTGTCATCTGCAGGTAGTTTTACTTCTTCCTTTCCTATTTGATGCATTAAAAAAAAAACCCTGTTCTTGCTTAATTTCTCTGACTAGGACTTCTAGAATAGAAGTACACAGCCTGATTTCTAACTCAGCAATTCAAAGTGGCAAGTCCTGCATGAGCTGCTGGGGACACCTGGCATCTCACTGGGCAGAGTGCAGAGCTGAGACTACCCCATGGGTATGATCCCAACCCATGGGCCCTCCTCCTACCGTGCTTCCCTTGCTTAGATCCTCCCTACTCACAGAACTGAGCTCTTATATCAGCCTTGCTCACTGCTCCCTCTCAGGGAGTCTCTGCATCCAGCCTCTTTCTGCCCTCCTGCTGGCTCACTGTGCTGCCCTTTGGCTTGGCCTGCCCTTCTGTTCACATACCTGTTGTCTCTTGCACCTATCCTGAGTCAAACCACTGGGTTGCCTCACCCCCTGGAAAGCATTATGGGTTAAATTGTGTCTCTTGCAGAGAAGACATGTTGAGGGCCTAACTCCTAACCCCGCAGAGTGGGAACTTATTTGGAAATGAGTCTTTTACAACAACAATCAAGTTAACATGGAGTCATTAGGGTGGACCCTAGTCCAATATGACTGATGTAAGAGGGAAGAGTTGGGACACAGAGATGCACACATGAAGAATGTCAAAGAATGTTGGCATACCACTGGAAGCAAGGAAAGAAACCTGGGATGGGTTCTCTCTCATAGTCCACAGAAGAAAAGGACTGACCTGCTAACACCTTGGTTTCAGACTTCCTGCTTCCAGAACCATGAGACAACATGTATCTATTGTTCAAGTTACTTGTTTTGTTAGGAAGTCTCAGCAAACTGGTACAGGGAGGGAGTGACACCCACAGGACCGTACACTCACGGGACACATGTCTTTCCCAGCCCTTGTCCAAAACACCCCCTCTACTCCGCAGGCCATTCTGTTACCCTGCGAGGAGCCTCTCTGCCAGCCTCATCAACTAGATAACTACTGATTCAAGGGACCCTGGCACTGATGCAAACAGAGACTCTGAGAGGACCAGGCCCTGCCCACTTTGGGCTCTGTGGCTCTATGCTGTCTCTCCCATTCTTCCAAGAGGAGCTTCCTACAACTCTGGGAGTGCCCCTGCAGAGGCTGAGCCTTGGTCTTGGAGCATTTAGAATCTTGAGAATTTGAAACTTGGAGTTTTTGGGCTCAACTGTCCCTTGTAGAACAACCAGTCACAAATCAACCATGAACAAATCAGAAACTAACAGGTTCATTTTTCCTGGGAGTACGAATGGGTTTACTGATGTTAGGGAGTGTGTTTGGATTTTTCTAAAGGAAATTCAGACACTGGTATGTGCTGGCTGCCAGGGAAGGGAGCTGGAGTCTCCATAGGGTGTCATTTCTGAATCTCATGAAACCAGTGACCATGAACTCAGGAGGGCCCGTACCTACACTTGGCCCTCCCAGCACCCCATAATTGACCCGACCCACTTCCTGGGTAGAAAACTGAGACAAACTCTAGACAAATCCCTGGCCTAGAAAGAGGATCCAGTTGCTGCTTTCCTTGACACTAACCCTGAGTCCTTTCTACAAGCTGAGGAGCCCCAAGGAGCCCAGAGAAGCTCCAAAGAGGCACAGAGGCAGAAACTTGCTGGGGGCTGGGGCTGGTGGTGCATCCTCAGCCGTGGTATGAAGAATGCCGAGTCTTTGTTTGGCAATGTGCTCCTGTGGGCCCCAGGGCACACAGATGGACCGTGGGCTACAGCAGGCACATGGTGTCTTGACCTGTGGTCTGGATGCCCTAGAATGTGGGTGGTATGGACCTTGGGCCACAGCCGGTGGTGTAAATAACCTCAGGTGGGACAACTCCCTGGCCCTGGAATCCCTGTCATGCCCCCACCCACAGTGTCCTGGGCTTCGGGCCCAACGCCCCCAGATTTCTCTGTCCCGCTGCCCAGTGATTCCCCCCAGAGTCCCAGCTATGGGTCATCCAAGGCTACTGCCTCTGGACAGAGGATGGTGAACATAAGAGAAGGACGGGGTCAGGCAGTGGCAGTGAAGTTTGAGACATGGGGGTCACCGTCATTAATGAAAAGATCATTGCAGTGATAGACTGAGGTTGCAGACCAAGGCTGCTGTTCAGGCTCTACGGAGCTCTCCCTAAGGCACTGTGGCCATGCCAGGCTCTTTCCTGCATGTATTGTGGCTCATTCTAACACACCAGACTTATCCACACCCACATGGCCCGTCCACACCTGTGGAGTGTGGACTCCTGCTGCTTCCCTTCTGCCTGATTTCTTTCTCCCTCTGCAGCCTGGCTCAACTGTCACCCTCATGGCAGAGCCCAGGGGAGCTGCTTCCTGTCCCTGTCCCACTCAGATTATTTGTGGGGCACCTGGAGAGCATCATCTTCCCCCTCCATCTCTGCTGTGGAGATGGAGTCATCAGCCCTTTCCCCACAACAGTGCAGCCTGAGACCAGCCCAAGCCAGAGACCAACCCTCTCTTGTTTCTACACCAAGCAGAAACTGAACTGCTGGAAGCTACATCCCTGGTGTCCCCTCAGCTCCCCCAGAGCAACAGAGCAGCTTGGAAGTGCTTGTGGCACATTCATGGCTGACCCCACCTCCTGGCTGTCTGTACCACCTCCAACAAGCCATGTACCTCAGTCTCCTCTGCGTGTGGGAAGAGTTGGGCACAGATCCACGGGATAAGGACAAGTGGTGGGTAGCAAGTCATTTGGGTATTGACACTGACTATTGTCCTGCCCACTACCCTAGGTCATGCCTCATTCTGTCTCCTGGGCATAGGTTAGACAAGGCCTGGATTCAGAGGCAGGACAACTCCTCTATATCCCATGAAAGGGAAGTGGGTTGTGTGGAGGCCGCAATAGGCAGAGCCCTGCAGCAGCTGAGGAGATAGGGATATGTGAGAGTTTAGACCAGAGCCTCTCAAAGCCTGGGGTTAAGGAAGAGCCACAGGTAGAGTGAAATGTCAGTGAGTCTGTGCAGGAAGCTTGGGACACTGCTGTCAGTGTCTGGGAGCCCTGAGTTCCAAGTCTCTATGGGCAGGGGATTTCTCTGTGGCAGAGAGGGTGGAGAACACCTGGAGCTCAGAAGCTGAGAAACAGATGGAGCTCTGGACACTTTATCCAGGCTTCTGACCTAATATGCGAGGAAACTGAGGGCAAAGTCAGGCTGGGCGTATAACCCAGGCCTCCTGCCATAGGCAAGAAACCTGAAGAGCCAACCTGTGCTCCACCATTTGTTTCACAAATGCCACAGGGACCCTGAGAATGTACATGTCAGTAGCCCTGCAGTGGGCTGTTTTGCAGGGGAAGTTAGAGCTTAGCTTGGGTAACTGGGACAGCAGGGAGACCTCAGTCTTATACCTGCTGCCACTGACCTTCTGAGAGTCTATCATCCTCACTAGCCACAGAGTCTACCCTGGACTGAGGGATGTGGGCCAATTCCTTAAGGTCACTGCCAGCTTAACATCCTGTGGCTAGGAGTGGCTTCTCCAAGATGGCAGAGAGAAGATACCAGTCTTTGTCTCCCCACAAAAAGGCAAACGTATCTGCTTTACCTAAAGCAACTGAGGCCAATAGGAAAAGGGGAACAGGTACTAGAGAAAAGGTTAGTTCAAGAAGAATTAACCTAGAAGGTAACACTCATGCACAGGAAATCAATGTGAGTCAATGCCCTGTATAGCTATCCTTATCTCAACCAGCAAAAACCCTTGTTCCTTCCTATTATTGCTTATACTCTCTCTACAACAAAATTAGAAATAAGGGCAAAATAGTTTCTGCTGGGTATTGAGGGGGGGGAGAGGGAGGGGGCGGAGTGGGTGGTAAGGGAGGGGGTGGGGGCAGGGGGGAGAAATGAACCAAGCCTTGTATGCACATATGAATAATAAAAGAAAAAGGAAAAAAAAAAGGCAAACATAGACAGCTGTCAAACAAAAATAGCCCTGGGAGGAATCAAGGAGATCAAGGAGGCATTTAAGAATCTGCAGCAAAACAATGAAACAGAAAGATGAGAGAGAGAGGGAGAGGGGGAGAGAGAGAGAGAGGAGGGAGGAGAGGTGGGAAGGAAGAGGAAGGAAGGAAGAAAACCACCCAGAAAGGATTGTTAGTAAGATTGACATTCCTAAATGCCAGGAGATAGAAACAAAGAAGAAAAGAGGAAGCTATTGGTTTCCACCCCATGGTAGGAACCACTATGGCCCCAGTAGCCTATTCCACAGAGCACAGACATCTCTAGCTGCTGAGGTAACCAACAGCCATCCCTGTCCAGACAGGAAGACTTGGTGCACACCATCCTTTCACCTAAGACACAGCCATTGTTGACCTGCTCTGGAACTAGAACTGTCACCTCTCCCACCTCATGGCTGCCACAAGAGTGCCCATAGTCCAGAGTCCCATACTCCTGGCTTTGTGACTGCACTGTGTCCACTCAAGTCTCTGATGCTAGAGTCATTGCCATAAAAAGCTAGCTTACCTTCCATGTTGGAGGGCCAAGGCCTCCCTTCATCTGTCCACACTCCAAGCATCAGCTCAACCACAGTTGGTAGCTAGGCCTTCCCCTCACACTGAAGCCACTCTATTTCTGCACATGCCTGTGTTTCCATCTCCATCCCCATAACTATTGCAAGGCAATTGCCTCTCATACTGTTGTCAAGGCAGCAACAGAGGTGTCTGCACCCTGGGCACCAGAGTCACTTCTGCCTGGGAGGGCAGTTTATGCTTCAAGCCTTATCCCTATGATAGCTCCATGGATGGCATTTGCCAGACACTGGTACCACCATGAGTGGCCCTAAAGGCTAGAACCAGTGTCAAGAAGTATCTCCTCAGCCACAAAATCCCTGGTGAGAGAAAAAGAGATTACTATAGACTCCAATAGTCTGATTACAACTGCAGGCATTGTCACTGAAGGCACCTACAATCTTCATCAACACCAAACTCAATTGGCAGAGCTGGATAGAAAGTACACTGCTACCCGCTCAGTACTGCCACAGCCATTGCATCCCACATAACTGATTCTTACACCCACATCAGGGAATGTCTTTCCCTGTCAAATCCAACCCATAAAGTCTGGAGGAAGTGCCTGCTACAACAATGTGTGGAAATCAGCATAAGGCAATAAGAGGCATGAAAAACTAAGACATACTTCCACCAGAAGAATACAGTAATTTCCCAGTAGCTGACCCCAAAGAAATGGAGATCTACAAACTGCTTGACAAATATTTCAAAATAATTATTCTTATGGATACTCAGAAAACTTTAAGAAAAATACAGAGAAACAATTTAATGAAGTCAGAAAAAATTATACTATTGAAAAATTTAACATAGATTAATTATTTTTTTGCATTACAGGGATTTGAACTCAGGGCCTTCACCTTGAGCCACTCTGCCAGCCCTTTTTTTGTGTGATAAGTGTTTCAAGATAGGGGCTTGCAAACTATTTGCCCAGGGCTGCCTTCGAACTACAATCCTCCTTATCTCTCCCTTCTGAGTACATAGGATTACAGGTATGAGCTACTGGCGCCCAGCTAAAATATATATTTTAAAAAAAAAACAGAAGTTTTACAGTGGAAGAATATAATGGCTGAAATGAAAATGCAGTAAGAAGCATCAGGAGCAAAACTAATCAAGCAGAATAAAGAATGCGCGAACTCAAAGATGAATTTTTTTTAATGCAGAGAAGAAAACTTGAGAAGAATGAAAAGGAACAGAGTCAATACAATAGAATCAAAGAAGCTAGTATTTGAATTATAGAAATTAAATAAGAAGAAAATAGACAGGGATAGAAATCTTACTGAAAGAAATAATAAGTGAAAACTCCCCAAATCTGGGAAAGATGTAAATGTTCAGGTACAGGGAAGGTTGAAGATCCTCAATCAGATTTAATCCAAACAATCCATGTTAAAATCAAAGATATGTTAAAATCATATATTTAGTGCTGAAGAAGTAAAGCTGCCAATCAAGAATACTCTATTCAGTAAATCTCTCTTTTATGAATGAAGGAGAGGTTAAAAAACAAAACTTTCCTAAATAAAAGTTGACAGAGTTTATCACCATTAAGCTCACCTAGCACTCCACTTAAGGAAGTTCTTCAAGTTGAAAGAAAAGGACATTAATTAGATGAAATGGATAAAAGCATAAAACTCACTATTAAAATAAATTGCATAATCAAATTCAGAAAACACTGTACTATAGTGTATAAATCACTTGTATATTTTGTATGAAGTTTAAAAGATAAAAATATTTAAAATAATAATACCTATAATAATTTTAAGGAATATACAATATTTAAAAGACCTACAAAATGTGGCAGGGGTGGAATAACTGTAGAAGTTTTTTAAAAAAATCAAAGTAAAGTTGTACTCAGCTAAAATTGCCTATTATAACTATATAAGATGTTTTATGATCTCAAAGCAAAGATACAGAGAAGATTTAAAAAGTAAGGAATTGGGACTGGGCATGGTGGTACTCACTGTAATCTCCACTATAGGGAAGGCATAAGTGATCTTGGTCCAAGGCTGACCCCAGGTGAAATCACAGGATGTGCTCTGAAAAATAAGTAAAGTAAAAAGATCTGGGGGCATGGATCAAGTGGTAAAGCACTTGCCTAGAAAGCTTGGGGACCCTGAATTCAAATCCCAGTACTAAAAATAAAAATAAAGCATACCACTAGAGAGGAAGACAGCAGGAGAGCAAAAAAGGAACTGAAGATCTCCAAAATAACCAGGAAACAATTAATCAAAGGCAATAGTAAGTCTTTACCTATCAATAATTCCCCTGATTAAATTCTCCAATCAAAACACATATGGTAACTGGATCAGTTAAAAAAAAAAAAAAAACCAAGACCCAACTATATGCTGTCTACAAGAGACTCACTTCACCTTTAAGAACACACACAGAGAGTGAAAAAAATACACCATGTAAATAGGAATCCAAAGAGACTATCAATGGCTATACTTAAACAGAAAAATAGACTTTAAATAAAAAACCGTAAAAAAGAGACAAAGTAATTCTCTATGATGGTTAGCCTTGTCGATTTGACTGTATTAAGGGATGCCTAACAGATTGATGAAGCACACCTCTGGGTATGTCTGTGAGGGTGTTTCTAGAGACATGAGATCACAAGGGCACTGATCTAATCAATGTTTTAATCCATTGGTGGGTTCATACTCTGAATAGACTGTTGGGAGGTGGTAGAGACTGGAAGGCCCTTTCCTGTTTCTGCTTTGCTTTCTAGTAGCCATGAGTTGAACAGCTTCACTCCACCACACCCTCCCCACCATGATGGAGAAAGCCTCTGAAACCATGAGCTGAAATAAATCTTTCCTCTCTTAAAATGCTTTGTACAGCATCAAGTAAGTCTGACCAACACATCATCCAATGATAAAAGGGTCAATCCATCCAGAAGATATAGTAATTATAAACATATTTGTACCCAACATCAGATCACTTAAATATATAAAGCAAATATTAATAGATCTGAAGACTTCAGTAACCCACTTTCAGCAATGGACAGATTATCCAGACAGAAAACATTGGACTTGAACAATACTTTAGACCAAATAGATGCAACAGACATACTACAGGATAGAACCTTCTATCCAAATGCTGCAGAAGAAGCACTGTCCTCAAGCACACTTGGAATACCCTCCAGGACACAGCATATATTAGGCCACAAAGTTAACAGATTTAAGAAGATTTAAATATTTTTTCCTGACTACAATTGTTTGAAACTAGAAATCAACAAAAAGAAGAATTTTGAAAAATTATAAATATTTATAAATATTTGTTCCTGATCAACTAGTGAGTCAAAGAAGAAATTAAGAAAAAAAATTTAAAATATCTTGAGACTAGTGAAAATAAAAATACAACAGACAGTACTTATGGGATATAGAAAAAGGAGTTCTAAGAAAGAAGTTTATAGCAATACCTGCATCAAAAAAGAAAAATAATAACCTGATGTTCCACCTCAAGGAACTAGCAAAAGAAGAACAAATGAAATTTAAAGTTATTAGAAAAAAAGGAAATAATAAAGATCAGAGCAGAAATAAATGAAATGGACATTAGAAAACCAATAGAAAAGACTGACAAAACTAAGAGCTGATTTTTTCTTTTCTAAAATTTATTTTTTTGTTGTTGTACTAGGGGCATTTTGTGACATTTACAAAAGTTCTTACAATATATCATATTTAAATTCACCCTCTCCATCATTCTTTATTCCCTCTTCCCCCAAGGGCTGATTTTTGAAAAGACAAAATATATGAAACCTTAAGCTAAAAAAGAGAGAACTCAAAAAACAAAATCAGAAATGAAGTAGATATTTAACTGATATCACAGAGATATAAAGGATCATTTTTATGATCAATTATATGAACAATTGTATGTCAACAAGTTGGATAACCAGGGAGAAATGGATGAATATAACCTCCCAAGGACAAATGATGAAAAACAGATATCTAAATAGAGCAAAAAATGTATGGAGATTGAACCAGTGATAAAAAGCCTCTCATCAAAGAAAAGCCCAGTGAGGATGTGAGGGGGAAAAGGAACCTTCATATGCTCTTGATGGAAATGTCAATTAGCACAGCCACTATGGAAATCAGTATGAAGGTTCTTCAAAAACACAAAACTAGAACTACCATATGATCCTGATATACCACTCCCGGGCATATTTCTAAACAAATCAAGTCAGCATACAATAGAGACACCTGCATGTTTATTGCAGCACAATTCACAACAGCTCAGTCATGGAATAAGTCTAAGTACTCATCAACAGATGAATACATAATGAAACTATGGTACATATGCACAATGGAGCATTTCAGCCATAAAGAAGAATGAAATTATGTCATTTGAAGGAAAATGGAAGGAACTGGAGATCATAATGTCAAGTGAAATAAATCAGACTCAGAAAGACAAATGTCACATGCTTTCTCTCAAATGTGGAATCTAGATCCATAAATACTAACAAATAAAAATACATAAATCTAAACTGGGAACTATTTGGAGGAGAGGGATTGAGAGGAGAGGGACAAAGAAGGGTGATAGGATGAATAGCTCAAAGTACATTGTAAATACATGTGTGAAAATGTTGTAATGAAAGCCATTATTTTGTATAATTAAAATATTTCTTTATAAACAACATCAATAAAACAGAAAAGTCCAAGACCTGATGACTTCACTGTTGCATTCTGCCAAGCATTTAAAGAACAAATACCTATCCTTCTCAAATGCTTCCAAAATGTTGACGTTCAGGAAGGAATACTTTCATGTGCATTATACAAGTGCAGTATTGCCCTTACACCAAGCCATACAAGAACTCTACAAGCAAAGAAAATTATATCTTTGGTGAACACAGATGCAAATATCCTCAACAAAATACTAGCAAACTAAATTCAACAGCAAATTAAAGGACTCATTCATCAGAATCAAGTGAGATTTATGCCTGGAGTGCAAAAGATGGTCCAACATATGCACATCTAAAAATGTGATACACCATATTAACAGAATGAAGGATGACACCCACATGATCATCTGAAAATATACAAAAAGGGCTTTTCACAAAATTCAACATGTTTTCATGATAAAAGGTCTTCAACACAAAGAGTTCAGGTGTGACAATGCCACAGATGACACCAGTTTAAATGGTGAAAAGTTGAAAAACTTTTTTTCTAAGATCGGTATCAAGAATATTGAAAGGACAATACCCACTCTTGCCACTTCCATTCAATATAGTACTGGAAGCTCTAGTCAAAGCAATTAAGTAAGAAAGAGAAATAAAAGACATCCTACTCAGAAAGGAAAAAGCTAACTTGTGTCTGTTTACAGACAATATGATCTTTTTTTTTCCTTTTTCTTTTATTATTCATATGTGCATACAAGGCTTGGGTCATTTCTCCCCCCTGCCCCCACCCCCTCCCTTACCACCCACTCCGCCCCCTTCCTCTCCCCCCTCCTCAATACCCAGCAGAAACTATTTTGCCCTTATTTCTAATTTTGTTGTAGAAAGAGTATAAGCAATAATAGGAAGGAACAAGGGTTTTTGCTGGTTGAGATAAGGATAGCTATACAGGGAGTTGACTCACATTGATTTCCTGTGCGTGGGTGTTACCTTCTAGGTTAATTCTTCTTGAACTAACCTTTTCTCTAGTTCCTGGTCCCCTTTTCCTATTGGCCTCAGTTGCTTTTAAGGTATCTGCTTTAGTTTCTCTGCGTTGAGGGCAACAAATGCTAGCTAATTTTTTAGGTGTCTTACCTATCCTCACCCCTCCCTTGTGTGCTCTCGCTTTTATCATGTACTCATAGTCCAATCACCTTGTTGTGTTTACCCTTGATCTAATCAGACAATATGATCTTATACATAGAAAACCCTAAAGACTCCACCAAAAAAAAAAAAACCCTGTTAGAACTAGTAAATTTAGAAAAGCTGCAGGAAACTAAGTCCATATGCAAAAACTCAGCTGCATACTTATACAATAGCAACTAACTGCTTGAAGAAGAAATCCAGAAAATAATCCCAACTACAATAGCTACGAAACATAAAATACTCAAAAATAAATTTTAACCAAGGAGATGAAGACCTGTGCACTGAACACTGTAAAACTTTCATGAAAGGCAGGAAGTACAAGCAAACAGAAAGATAGCCACTGGATTGGAAGAATTAATTTCATTACAATGTCCATACAACTAAGAGACATCTACAGATTCAAGGCAAACTCCACCAAAATTTTAACATTACTATTCATAGAAATAGAAAAAACAATCATGAAATTTGTATGGAACCACAAAAGTTCCCAAGTAGCCAAAGCAATCTTAAGCAACAAACAAAAACAACAACAAAATCCCCCAAAACAAACAAAGCTGAGGGCACCTCAAATCAGAGATTTCAAAATCCACTACAAATCTATAGTAATCAAAGCAACATGGTACCGGCATAAAAACAGATACAAAGACCAATGGAATAGGATAGAGAGCCAAAAAACAAGTCCATGCATTTATGATCAATTGATTTTTTTGACAAAGATGCCAACAACTCCCAATGGGGATGGAATTGTCTCTTAATAAATGATGTTAGGAAAACTGAACATCATCATGCAGAAAGATAAAATTGAACCCCCTTCTCACACAACACACAAAAGTCAACTCAAAATTGATTAGGACTGATACATAAGACATAAAATTATAAAACTTCTAGAAGAAAACAAAGGGGAAAATCTCCCAACATTGGTCTGGATAGTGATTTCAAAAGCACAGGCAACAAAAGCAAAAATAGACAAATAGGATGACATCAGGCAAAAAATCTTCTGCACAGTAAAGGAAAAAATCAACAGAGTGAACAAGCAGTCTAAAAAGTGAAAGCATTTGCAAGTCATATGTATGATAAGAGGTTAATATCCAAAATAGATAAGGAACTCAAACAACTCAACAGCAACTCAAATAATCAATTAAAAATGAGCAAAGACATTCTCAAAAGAAGACATACAAATGGCCAACAGGTATATGAAAAAACATCACTCAGTGTCAGGAGAATACAAATCAAAACCACAATGAGACATTGCCTTACACCTGTTTGAATGACTGTTATTAAAGCAAATGAAGATATGGAGAAAAGGGGACCCTTGTATACTGCTGGTAGGACTGCAAATTAGTAATGCCACTATGGAAAACCATATGGAAAGTCTTCCAAAAACTAGATATAGAACTATTATATGACCCAGCAATCTCTCTATTAGATATGTATCCAAAGGAAAGAGATCAGTACATGGAAGAGCCATCTGCACGCCTGTGTTCATCACAGCACCATCCACAATAATCACAATAAAGAATGAACCTATCAGCAGACATGGATAAAGAAAATGTCATCTGAGCAGCCTTAAAAATAAAGGAAATTCTGTTATTTGCAACAACAAGGATGAATCTGGGGGACGAGTGAAATATGCTAGATACATATAGGTGCTACATGAGTTCTCTCACATATGGAACCTAAAAACGTCACTCATAAAAGAAAGTAGATTTGTAGTTGCCAGGAGGCTGGAGGTTGGGTGAGGGAGGTGTTTGGGAGGTGTTGGTTAAAGGACACAACATTTCAGTTGTGCAGGGAATTAAGTTCAAGTTCAATAATGCATACATGTATTGTATGTTGCAGTGAGTATAGTTAATAACACAGCATTATAAAATTGCTAAGAGAGTAAACTTTAGGTGTTCTCATCACATAAATACGAAAAGGTAAGTGTGGCAATGCATGTTGATTAGCTCAAATGAGTCATTCCACACGTGTGCATATTTAAAACAACATGTGGTGCAGCATGAATATGTGCAAGTTCAGCTAAGTAAAATAGGAGCATTTGACCCAGCGAAGAAATGGACAAATGAAATGAGCAGAGCTTTTCAAAGGAGGAAGTCCAAATAAGCAAAAAACACATGAAAAGTGCTCAACATCCCTGGCCATAAAACAAATTCAAACCAAAACCAGGTTAAGATTCCACCTCACTCCTGTTAGAATGGCAGTCATCAAGAATGCAAACAACAAATGTTGGTGAGGATGTGGGGAAAAAGGAACTCTTATACACTGTTGGTGGGAATGTAAATTAGTATAACCACTATGGAAAACAGTATGGAGGCTTCTCAAAAAACTAAAAATACAACTGCCATATGATCCAGCAGTACCACTCCTAGGGATATACCTGAAGGAATGTGAGTCAGGTTACAACAGAGGCACCTGCACCCGCATGTTTATTACAGCATTATTCACAATAGGCAAGTTATGGAAACAGTCAAGATGCCCCACCACTGACAAATGGATCAAGAAAATGTGGTATCTATACACAATGGAATTTTATGCAGCCATGAAGAAGAACGAAATGTTATCATTCGCTAGTAAATGGATGGAATTGGAGAACATCATTCTGAATGAGGTTAGCCTAGCCCAAAAGACCAAAAATCGTATGTTCTCCCTCATATGCGGACATTAGATCAAGGGCAAACACAACAATGGGATTGGACTTTGAGCACATGATAAAAGCGAGAGCACACAAGGGAGGGGTGAGGATAGGTAAGACACCTAAAAACTTAGTTAGCGTTTGTTGCCCTTAACGCAGAGAAACTAAAGCAGATACCTTAAAAGCAACTGAGGCCAATAGGAAAAGGGGACCAGGAACTAGAGAAAAGGTTAGTTCAAGAAGAATTAACCTAGAAGGTAACACCCACGCACAGGAAATTAATGTGAGTCAACTCCCTGTATAGCTATCCTTATCTCAACCAGCAAAAACCCTTGTTCCTTCCTATTATTGCTTATACTCTCTCTACAACAAAATTAGAAATAAGGGCAAAATAGTTTCTGCTGGGTATTGAGGGGTTGGGGGGAGAGGGAGGGGGCGGAGTGGGTGGTAAGGGAGGGGGTGGGGGCAGGGAGAGAAATGACCCAAGCCTTGTATGCACATATGAATAATAAAAGAAAATGTGGTATTTGTATGCAGTGTAATTTTATTCAGCCATAAAGAAGAATGAAATTTTGTCATTTGTAGGTAAATGGATGGAACTGGAGAACATCATCTTAAGTGAAGTTAGCCAGGTTCAGAAAGCTAAAGGCTGCATGTTTTCTCTCATATGTGGAATACAGACCTAACACAAATACAAACAGTATCATGGAAAACAGGTCACGCTAAGGGGAGGTCACATACAAGAGAGGGAGGGTAAAAAAAGGAAGTTAAGAAGGTGAATATGGTTGATATACTTCCCATACAAGAATGAATATAGGATTTTTAAACCTGTTGAAATCATCGTAAGGAGACTAAGGTAGAAAGGAGAAAAATAGAGGAGATGAACCTATTTGAGTTATAATAATTATATACATAGAAACGTCACAAAGAAACTCCCTGTATTGCTATCTTAAACAAACAAAAATGCTATTTTGTTTTTTACAAAAACAGAGACCGGGAGGGCAGAACAGGTCCTGCCTGAGGTGTTGGTACCAGTGGGGGGTTGGATGTAGGGAGAGGGTGTAGGAGGGTGAATATGGTGCCAACATGGTGTACACATGTAAGTAAATGGAAAAATGAGACCTGTTGAAGCTATTCCAGGAATGGGGGAAGAGAGGATAAAGGAGAATGATGGAGGGGAACATTCAACTATGATATATTGTAAGAACTTTTGTAAATGTCACAATGTCCGCCCCCCCCAGCACAACCATAAAAAAAACTGAAAATAACCTCAGCTAAATTCAAGACATCACTGTCTGATCCCAGTCCTTACTCTTTAAACCTGTTTTGTACTCCATTCTGTCATTTTATTCTTCAAAAGCTTTCTAATAAAATAACAGAAATTTGGGAAAAAATAAATAAATAGGAGAGTTTGAAGCAAAAAATAAAAGTAAAGGAATCCTGTGGTCAGGAGGGAAGGTGTGACTAAGCTGGCAAGGACATTGATATGCCCCTGTCCTCTCTGGGCCCTACTTCAAGCCAACCCTGGGTGAGTGTTCTCTCCCTGGCTGATGGGCTGGTCATGGCCACTGCTGGAAGGGGGAGAGGAGGTAAGAAGTCCCTGACCAGGCAGGAACTGGCCCCAGTTCACCCTCCAGCTTTGACAGACACCCTGCTAGCAGATCCAGACCTGTTCCACCTGAGACTGCGAGGGTTTCTAGAACCCCCTCAAGAAGATGGCACAATTATCTTGCTGCAGAGTACTGGGAGGGCCCAAGAACCAGCATTCCAGGAAGCTCCCAGGTGGGCTGATGGAGGAGCACTTTGGGAACAGTTGACAGATTAAGAGAGACAGACAGGGAGGGAGAGACAGAGAAGGAGAGACCAAAACAGTCACGGATGGAGAGATAGAGTCAGAGAGAGAGAAAGAGAAGGACAGACAGACAGAAATAAAAAGAGAGACAGAGAGAAAGGAGAGTCACGGAGACCAAGAAAGAGAATAAGACACAGAAAAAGACAGAAAGGCAGAGGGCAGTTCAATGAGCAGTGCCTGGAAGGTGCCAGGCTGGCAGCTGTGTCTTTTTGGCTCAGGTCAAAAACTCAGAGGAGTAATAAGGAACAGGAAGGCTGGGGACACCAGGGGGCAGCCCTGTCAGGGTCTGGAGCTGGTGTGCGAGAGCAGGCACCCCCAAATGCACATCCAGGGATTTTCTCCTGACCTGGATCAGGAGGTTGCAGGGGCCCAGGTCTGCCCTGGCTGTAGGGACATGACTAGTAGGGGGTGGATAGGAATGCTTTGTGCCACCTGTAGTCAGTCCTCAGGCCAAATGAGAGTAGCCACAGACATGCTCTTGGGGCCCAGAAAGGGCCTTTGTGGTAGCTGTCACTTAGAGGCACAGTTAGGGTCAGCAGCCTTGGGACCACCAGTGTGTGGTGGTCTGCCCAGAGACCAGCTCCAGCACACTACCCCTTTATCGACCCAGGCTCATGGAGAACAGGGCAGGGCAAGCTGTGCCCCAGGGCTTCTGGGCTCCAGCCCGGGGCCACTTTCCCAGGCTGACCTGGCGGCCCAGAGCTCTTTGGGCCAGCAGCAGTGACCCCAGCTCACCCAGGGGAGGGGGGGCAGTCACGTCTTCTGTCTGGCCCAGTGGCCCTCCTTGGTGACTATAATTGGCAGGACCACAAGGAAGGTTTTGTTGACCCCAGGGTGAAGGCAGGCACATGGTGGGGCTGCCTCTTTCATCTCCCAGGCCCCCAGTTACCCCTTTCTCTGGCCTGGATCAAGATGTTTTTAAATAGCAACAGTCAAGGAGCCCGGGTGGCCCTGAGGACCGAGGGGACACAGGGCCTCTGAGGCTGCTCACAAAGAAGTGAACATTTGCTCCTGGACACAGAAAAAAGAGGCTCCACTGGAGTTTCAAAACAGATGCCTGCTGGGAGTTGTTCCAGCCTTGCCACCTGGCCTGGGGACATGCTGAGTCTCCTCTTTGAGTGTGAGACCCCTGCATGCCCCCTCCCAACAGGTGTCTACCTGAGAGTGTTCTGGAAGAGACAGCTCAGCCAAAGGGGGTGGTAGCAGCCTGGCGGTGGGCATGTGCTGGCCTTAACTGCTCCCAGGCTAGGGCTGCCTTCTCTTCCCTCGGCTCCTCCACCTGAAAGCCCTGCTGTTCCTTTGAAAATGGTTCAAATGCCAGGTCAGATGGAGGTAGGCTTTGCCCTGGGAGGGGTCTTGGGGGCAGTGCTGGTCTGGGGAGCTTCAGACCATGTCTGCCTGTCACGCCCTGGGCAATTCATGGGGTGACTCCTGTCTCAGCCCTTCTGACCGCTGTGAGGAGGGATCCATGAGGCTTGGTGGAGAAAGCATGGCTGGGAGTGGGCCAACAGGCCAGGGTTCAAGTTCTAGTTGCCCCAAACTCTACTGTGTCCAACCTACACAGCCCCATGCCTCTCCATAGCCACCTCCACCTGCCAAATCCCACCGCCTCCAGTCCTTGTGCCGGTCCAGCCTCGGGGCATTTGCCCGTGATGCTGCTCATCCACCAGCTTCTCTGTTCACACTGCCTAACATCGCAGGCTGCTCCTGGCTCCAGTCTCAGTAGAAACGCTCCTCCCTGATGCACAGTGGGTTTACAATGCATTGTTTTGCTCACAGCTCTGGCCAGAAATTACAGTGCTAAGATCTCTGTCATCTTCCCGCCCCCTAGGAGAACAGTGTCCTAGAAAAAGGAACTTTCCCACTTGCTCCTACCCGTGTCCCCTGTGCCTGGTGCCCTGCTGCACAGGGAGCAGGTGTATAGAGAGAATTAATGGGACTAAGTAGATTGAGATGGAAGAAGAGCTAATGAGGGGCATGCAATGGAGCCCCCAAAACTAGAGGCCCAGCCTCAGAGGGTAGGCCACCTGGGTCTCTTCTAGCAAATGAAAGTAATTAGCTGCTTAGCTAAAGCCTCAAGCTTCTGTAAATAGAGAATTCGGGCAACTTGGCATGCCCAGGGAAACACCGAGGTGGTTTTTCTGGGTAATGGGGTCTCTGGAGGATGATGCCCCAATCATCCGGCACTGCAGGAGGGCAGAGGATGGTGGCTCCCTCTTTGCTCTCAGTCCCCAACAGTTCCTTAAACACAAGCTACTTGAAAACTCTTGGGGGGCATCTGGAAGTTCTGTTTGCTGGGGTACGGCTGGTTAGTTGGAAGCTAAGCAGGGATCTTCCACATGATTCCTGGGTCACAATTGTTTTGGAGTTGAAGGCCACAGAGGCATTTAACACACTGGAAACCTACAGGCTGGCAAGATGTTCTTTTCTCAAAGAAGGAGCATGACCATTGAACATGTGGGCCAGACCAGACCCTGGTGATTAAACATATACTCCCACTTGACTGCCCTGAGGATCTGCACAGGCAGTCCCAGGGGCCATCCGTGAGCACCCTAGCTCTCCTCTCTCTTCCCTAATGAGTACACACAGTTCAGGATTCTCCCTCCCAACCCCAGTGAGTTAAATGTCCAGAAGAAAGAGAAAGATAGGTCCTGCTATGATGATGTGGGTTCATTGTTCCTGCTGGGGCCTCCTTTAGCTCCATACTCAGGATCCAGCTGACCTCTCGGGGGCTGACCTGAGGAGCGGATGGAGGCAAGAATAAGCAGCATACAGTGACTAGACTCAGGTGAAGCACTGGGCACGCTCCTGGGCTCTCCATCTTACACCAGTGTTCTGACACCATCTGCTGTCCTCTGGCTCCACTTTCTTCCCATGAATCTGCAGGAATTGAACCTGAGCTGTGTTCACTGTCCCCTACCTTGAACTCCCAGCAATCTTCAACCCCCTAAGTGCTGAGTGGGGCCTATTGGGCAAGTGGCTGTAAGACCTGACTCTTCCAGGATCAAATTTTGTCTGTCACTTACAACCTGACCTTGGGCAAACCTTGCCTTTTTGATTCTAACTTCAATCTATGAAGTGGGTATGCTCCCCTCTGAGCTGTTGTAAGAATTAGGTTGAGGATATGACTGTGTTTCTGCAAACTGGGAGGATTATAAAAATTATTAGCATAGCTTTCAACCTTATAAGGTGACTAAGTCTCAGTAGCACAAAGGCCATCCCGAGAGATCCATGTTTTTCTATTTTGTTTATTACTTTGGAGGACTTACAAAAATTGAAACAGGAGAATCTCGTGAGGTTATTAATACCATCTGGTGTCTTCTGGCCAAACCCTTGAAAGGGTGTGGCTGTAAGATCACCAGCCATTAAGAAGGGCTGAAACTCTCACCCTCCTTGCATTTTTTCTTCCCTTCCTCTGTATCCCATCTTCCCTGTTTCCATTCATCTCTCCTTCCATCCATCCTTAATCCATCATGCAGTCATCTTCCCATCCATCCACCATTCTATTCTTCTATCCCTTTCTCCTCCACCTCTCCTTCCATCCATATATCCATCTATTCTTCCATCCATCTATCCAAAGAGAAAACATAACTGCAGTGAGATGAAAAATAATCATTCCATCTTCCATCCATCCATCTCCCTTCCTCCCTACCTCTTCTTCCTTCCTCCACCATTCTCTCCTATCCTCTCCTATTCTCACCCACCCACCTCCTTCCTCCCTACTTCCATTCATCCCTTCTTCTATTCATCTCTCCATGATCCATTCATCTCCACCTCTCCTTCCAACACCCACAAACACTTCCTCTATGTTGGGCCCAGAGAGTTCAAACTGAGTCAGCACCCCCCCTCAAGAGCACCTGTCTTGCCATGGGAGACCTCAATTAAACACAGAATCTCAGATGTGGGGAGCCCACAGAGGAGGGGTGGGTTATACAGGGGTTCAGACAGGAGCTTCAGAATCAGCCAGAGATGAGTCGTGATCCTGGAGGAAACTTCTTGGAGAATCTACGCAACTGCTTTCTTACAGCTGCCCAAAGGGCTAGAGAATCTGAGCATGTGCTCTGTCGCATGCCCACCCTGGTGACTTCCTGCTCTGTCGAGCCGAAAGCTGCCTGCTCTTGGCAATTTAATCCCAGTTCCCACAACGCCACAGGTTTCCCAGACTTGAAGACAAAGATAAAAGCATCACAATAACTGCAGCCAGACAAAAAATAATAACAATTCCCAGTGCCGGAAAAAAAATGTGATGCTGATGCTTACATCTCGATAAATTGTAAGATTTATCTTCTTGTGCCGAACTCCCTGTCTCTATTTCATTTACAGTGGATTTTTAATAAAAAAAAAGTTGATAAACATCAAAGCAACATAATCAAAATAGAAAAGTTTAACATTTATAGATGTTGTTTATTACTTTAGTGTTTTAAAGTATTAAAACAGCACACCAAAATTAGTTTCTTATCAAATGTCAAATTTTCATCAAGTTTTTGCCTGCAAACTATTTAAACTTTGTGCTCTGGAACGAAGTTGAGTGTCTTCATGAGAATGTGGGGGAGACTCCCCAAAGACTTCCCTGGTATTTTTCCTGCATCATTGCTCTGCTTTAAAAAAAATAACATGTCATGTTGTCTTCCTAATAAGCTTGGGGAAGGAGTCAGATTTGTTTGTGTTATTCCCTGCCCCACAGGCAGATCTGTTGCTGTTTTTGTGCATCTTGAAAAACATACACGAGAAGAAAACTAATGCAGAAAGGTCTTCTGACCTTGGCCCAGTGCAGGTTTCTTCTAGCAGATTCAACCTTGGCCTCGAACAAGCCAATTCTTTCCACATGTACAGCTGTGCAAAGAAAGACACTGTCACCCTGGGAGCTGCCAAGGTCATGGGCTCAAGCTGGAGTGCAGACCAGCTCAAACCAGCATAAACAAGGAGGGCAGGTATGCTGGAAGGAGGTGGGGGGCTCATGGGCACAGAACACAGAGCATCCTGGAGCCAGGAATCAGCCCCTGGCTTGTGCAGAAAGTTGGGCACACAGACTCTGATGGGCCCAAAGATGAGGACTGATGGCTCAGAGGGGCTCCTCCAGGGTGAAGGCCCTGGGACAGGTAGCTAGGGAAGAGGCAGGAGAGACTGAGGAGGTGGGCTCTGTGTTTACTTTGTAGTACCCTGCACGTGTCCTGGGCCAAATCACTGTTCCCTGAATCTTAGCTTCCCAATGACTTGACCTCTCTTGGCCTCAGTTTCTCATCTGTAAAATGAACAAAATGGTCCCTAACCCAAAGGAGTGCAGGCACCAAATACTCCTTCTTGGTCCACTTGGGTCTAGATAGTCTTCAAGCCTATGGCTGAACTGTGGCGTGTCCCCAGGTTCTAGCCCTGAAAAGGTCTCTCTCACTGCCAGTAGCATTAGTGGCAGAGGAGAGACTAGATCCAGCTATGGGTTCTGCTTCTCCCGACCCACCAAGCCCCAAGGAAAGGTAGCATTCTAAATTCCAGAACCTTCTGAAGGGAGTTATGTCCGTCTCGAAGCCAAAGCTCTGGAGAATGCTCTGCACTGGACAGCTGGTGGATGATAGACAGGGAAGGCAGCGGTGCCAAGAGACTCAGCATTTCCAGATGATTAAGGAGGAGAAGCAAACAGTGTTGCTTGTCTTGGAAAAATCTGTGTCGACAGCCGTCAGGGAAATTTCTTCCTGTAAAAGTCACATGATTAAAAAATGGAGAGAGAGGAGTCCCTAATCCCAGATGGATTATAGCAGACAGTCAGGAATGGGAGAACCACTCTTTCTGGGTCTCAGGACTCAATATTGGGCCATCGTAGCCTCGAATCCATGTGACCCTTTCAAGGGGACAAAGGGAAACATACACCACCACTAGACAGTGGCAGGACAGGCCAGTCATAGTTTCTGGAGAGCTCGGACACACACTGTGGAGTGTCCAAGAAGGCAGGAAGAAACTCTCTGAGTTTGGGTTTTAAAAATATACTATATTACTACCCAAGAGGCGGAGATGTGAGGGTTGTGGTTCAAAGTCAGTCTGGGCAAAAGAGTTAGTGAGAGTCTATGTCAAAAACAAGCTGGGTGTGGCGGCACACAGTTACTAGACAG
The DNA here is from genome assembly GCF_047511655.1 of Castor canadensis. Taxonomy (NCBI): domain Eukaryota; kingdom Metazoa; phylum Chordata; class Mammalia; order Rodentia; family Castoridae; genus Castor; species Castor canadensis. The sequence goes on along the minus strand of NC_133388.1, from coordinate 9,078,896 downwards.
CAGAGGTAGGAAAATGGATGTCAGAGGCTGGCCCTGGGCAAAAAATGCAAGACCCTATCTGAAAAATAAACTAAAAGTAAAAAGGACTGCGGATATGGCTCAAGTGGTAGAGCACCTGCCTAAAAAGCTCAAGGTCCTGAGTTTAAACCTTAAAAAAAATACACATATACCCTATAACCAGGGGAAGCTGGAGATTAGTTATTTACACCATGCATGTTAAGGAAATCCTGATAGATCCTAGTAAACACAACTTCCAAATATCAGTGGCTTAATACAACACCATTGTTTCTTGCTGCTTGAACTGTTTGATACAACGCCACTGACCAGCAGGTGGCTTTCTTCTATGATGACACAGAGACCCAGCCCCCCTCCATCTCATGACTGCATCCTCCACAGACAGGTGGCAGATGGAAAGCAGCATCTCAGGAACCCCAGCCTGGAAGGGAGGAGGGCTAGAAATAGGACACTGCCAGAGAGCCGGGTCACAGCAGCAGCTCAGCACATGTGTTTGTGGCCCTCTCATCCCAGAATGTTTCAGTCACTCATGCACTTCCCAGTGTCTATCTGAGCTGACTCGCTGGGCGTTAACATCTAGAGGACAGAGACCTGAGCCAGTGACCGCTCCAGCATGTTGGTCATTGCAGCTCTCCAAGTGCTCAGGGGAGAGAAGTCGAGGGCTGGGCAAAGTCTCAGAGTATGGAGCCAGGGCCACCCAGAGACGTGGGCTGGGCAATCTCCCTTGTCCTTCCATCTGTTAAATAAGCTTCTGCAAGTTTCTGGTCTAGGTCAGCTGTGTTGGGAACCAAAGAGGCCAACTGGGCCCATGGGGAGAGTGGATTCAAGAGCCCCATGGGGTCCAGAGTGAGGGCCTTCTTTTGCCACTAACAAAGGCTCCCCACTTGGCCTAACTTCACTCAGTCTCCGCTGAGCTGTTTTTCAGCCTGCCCTGGCCAACGCTAGCAAAGTATCCCCCTAACTCAGTGTGTCAAGAATCCCCAACCCTCGATTAACTGATTAAATCCTTCTTAGTAATTAATTGTCTTCGTCCATTTTGTTCTGCTGTAATAAAATACTATAGACTGGGGAATTTATATAGAGAAATTTATTTGTTTCATGGTTCTGAAGTCTGGGAAGGCCAAGAACATGGTGGCTACCTCTGGTAAGGGCCTTCACGCGTGTCACACATGGTGAGAGAGAGAACAGGGAGTCAGATCATTTGATAAGAAACCTGTCTCAAGCTGACCCACCCACTCCAGGGTGAAGGCACTAACCATTCCTGAGGCAGAGCCATCATGGCTTGATCCCCTCTTCCAGGTCCCAGCTCTCAGCATTGTTACACGGGGGATCTGGTTTCCAGCATATGAACTCTGGGGGCCACATTCAAGCCACAGCAATGATGTCCCATCTGCAGACCCTTCACTCTGCTCACTGGCTCCACGTCCCCTCCTGTCTTTGCTGAATTCAGAATTGAATTCCATGTCTTGTTCCTTTTGCAGAGTCTCAAAGAATATTTTCCTCATGTTTAAAACTGGTCCAGTTCAAACATTTGTGTTTAGCGCCACTGAGAGATAATTCACTCCAGCTAGAATATTCCTAGGACCTGCCTTACCTTCTCTAGGTAAGGGGCTGCCAAGAGGAGCTTTTCCCACATGGATGGTGGTATAGGAACTTAGAGGGTCAAGGCAGAGGGAGGGTAGTCAGGGAAGATGTGGGGGGGTACCTGCCTGAGCCTCCTTCCACAGCCCCAGCCCCTGACCTCTGCCAGGCCAGAGTACAAGGGCTATGCATCTGTGCCCAGGCTGCTCAGGGAAGGGCAGGAGTCCCTGGGAACGGTCCCTGGCCTCCAGGGAAGGTACTTCAGGCCGGTACCTGGGTGTCCTTCTTTGAAGACTATTTCTGTTTTTAAACCTCTGTGTCCCAAGTGCCAGCTTGGGCTATTTTGAGGACCAGCCATTCATCCCAGCCTTTTCACAGAGCCTTGTGAAAACCCTTATTAAATTCTTCACCATCAGAAACCAAATCCTCAGCCTAGGTTTCCTGAGAGCCCCACATGTCCAAGATTGTGAGGCCTCCTTAGGGCCCTTGTTTGAGAGGCCAGGAGGGAACTTGGCCAGTTACTGGGATCTCATTAGTGTCTCTTCCCTCAGAAATCCAAATCTGAGAAGTGTTGTCCCTGTGGACACTCAGTGCAGCACACACTGCCCACCACCCTGGAGGGAAGGCAGATTCCCAGGAGTAATTAACCAGCAGTGTCCAAATGCAGGACCTGGCCTTGGAATGGGTGGGAAGGCCCTTGTTGTCAGCCAGGAGTGACAAGGGCTAGAGAGCTTAGATGGCCCCTCTACCTTCCTCCTGACCCCTTGGGCCCCAGCTTCTCAAGGAAAAGTGTTGTTCAGAGACCCCCTGCAATAGCATGGAATATGAATCCCTGGACTGTTCCAGATTCTGGCCCAGTGCAGAGTGGGGATGGGCCTGCCCTAGGAACTTGCCAGGGTCCCCCTCCCCCCTTGGCCAACACTCAGCCTCTGCTACAGCACTCACGTCCTGATCATCCAGGTGAGGGCCTTCAGCTGTGGAGCCCCCTAGTCTCAGGAGGAGCCAACCCAATGGGCTCCATCCATCCTCTCCCCCTGTGAGTGACACTGCAAGACTATCTCTGTGAACTAGGGAAGCTGGGCAGACTGCAGGTCAGCTGGGAATAGGAGAGGGAGACCTCAGGAGAGTCTGACCCACATGTTCACTGATGGAAGCCCAGGCAAAAAAGCTACATCATTGTCCTACAGAGAGAGTAATACATGGTGAGGAAAAAGGATGAGCTGTTGACTTGCATCTTATGACTTACTATTGAGCTAAAGAAGCCAGTCACAAAAGGGTGCACATCACAGGGACAGTTCATATCTGCCGGAAACCATCTTCCATGCCTCAAATGTATACCCCAAATTCATGTGTTTGTGATTGAATCCACAATGCAACAGTATTGAGAGGTGGGGCCTGTATAAGGAGAGGAGGTCAAGAGGGCTCTGTTATCAAGGATGGGTTACTGGGGAGTGGGTCCCTACTAAAAAAAGAAGTCTCTCTCTTTCCCTCCCTCGCTCCCTCCCTCTTTCAACCTGTGCTCTCTTTTACCACAGGATGATAAGCAAGAAGGCCCTCGCCAGATGGGTCTCTGGGTCTCTGGGTCCAGGAAGCTGGTCTGGGAGAGAAAGCTGACTCATTACTCCCCAAGAGGTAATGAGTTCATGTCCTAATCCCCCACACCCATCCTGTGAATGTGACTTTATTTGGACACAGAGTCTTTTCAGATGTCAGTAAGGATCTCAGATGAGGTCATCCAGGATCTCGGGTGGGCCCTAAGTCCAATGATAAGCTTCTGTCTGTATAAGAGACACAAGAAGACAGACACACAGAGACTTTGTGAGAAGACAGAGGCAGAGATTGGAGTGACAGGGCCACAAGCCAAGGAATGTGTGGTCACCAGAACCTGGGAGAGGTGAGGGAGGGCATGGAGAATGGTGCACCCTGAATTTCAGGTGGTAAGAGAATGTCTCTCTTGCTCTAAGCAAAGTTTGGGGTAAATTATTATGTCAGTCCTGGAGAACAAAGACATTGGTGAGCAGATCTTGTACACACCTAGGGACTAGAAATGACCCCTGTGTGACTTCAGGGGAAGTCACTTTGCCTCTCTGAGCCTCTGCTTCCTCAGTAGAAGGCTTGGGGTGAGGCTCCTCAGGCTTCCTGGAAGACACGGAAGGGTCTCACATCCCCAAGGTGGCTTGGAACCTGGCACGGCTGCTTCTTGTCAGCCTTTGCCCAGCAACTGAATGCGCACAAGCAGGATGCTACCACGCTGGTGAACTTGAAGGGCGAGGTTCTGGCTAGAAGGGAGCCTGCCTTCGCCCCAAAGTGGGACTTCCTCCCAGCACTTGGCCGGGGCCCCTGGAGTGATAGACAGCTCGCAGGAAGACGGTTCCAGATGCTGAAGTAATGTTTATTGTACATGCGCCATAGATACTGTCCTGTGGTCAATTAGCCGCCAGTGCAGCGAGGAGAATGCAGGAGACGAGGGGCCTCCTTGGGCTCCAGGTTGGCCCTGAGAGAGCTTTGCTCTGAGAAGCAAAGGCCACCCTGAACTCCAGGTCTTGGGCCACTGCTCCTTCACATGCATTGCAGGGCTAGGCAGGAGTTCTCAGGACCCCTGGCTTTTCAGTTTGACAGACTGACGGTGGGGACCCAGAGGTGTTTCAAATTACTTGTTGTGGACTTTGAGAATAACAGAGACTGCGCAGGCCACAGGGACTTTCTTGTCCCCTTCCCACAATTTTTTTCAGAGAGGAAAATTGAGGCACAGAAGAGGAAGCAACTTGTAGAACTGCACACAGTGAGCAAGGTTAAAGCCAGGAGGCAGAGCTGACCCAGGATCCCCCTCCAAGGTCACCCTGCTGGAGGCTGGCCTGTCCACTACGGGAGGATCAGCTCCAGGTGACAGGAAGTCCTTCTTATACCAGCCAAGCTCCCTTTCCCAGGGGTCCACCCCCTGCTTGGCTTTATAGGGCAAAATATTTCTTCATTCTTCACCATGCCTTTCCCCAACAGACCCTGGAGACAGCACTCTCAGCCTCACAGCCCACCTCTGCCAATAATCCGGAGCCCCCAGCCTCCAGGGCTGAGCATCAGCCCTTGGACACCCTCTCACTTCCCTTGACTGCTGGGTGGGGACCCTCCGTGGATCACACTGAGGGAGGGAATTCATCCGAACCACGTGCTGACAGTTATGAGGGTTCTCGTAAGCTGAGGTCATTCTCCAATCAAATGAGAGATTTGTGGGGGAAACACTTCATAGGCTCTAAAAAGGTTACGGACTCTTATTAGATTATATATGTCCTGCCAGATGTCCATAGAAACCTTAGCCATCAGATCTTATGTAACTGATGGTGTCAGTAACCATGTCCAGACTCACACCCTCCCTAACCGGTCCCACATGGCAAATGTACACACTCTGGTAATGAGAGCTGATGGCCCTGGAGCCTTTCCAAAGGGCCAGGCCAGGCACTGTTCTCAGTCCAAGGTCACTGTTAGCTCATTTGATCCCCACAGCACCATGAGGAAGGCACTGCTGGGGTCCTGGTTCCATTAAGCCCATCGCTGAGCCACAAAGATAGTACCATCTTCTGCGTGTGCACAATCATGGTAGACAAGCTGCTGATGGAAAACCAAAAGGCACTAAATTGCCAGTGCAGATTTGCATATAAATTCATTGCATATTAATTTGTGCTTAGTTTGAACATTAATTTGTTGATTCATTTGCATATTATTTTGCAGGTTGATTTGTTGGTTCGTTTATTTATTTCAGAGTAGGATTTCAGGAGAGGTGTGCACAAGGTCACCTAAAACACACAGGTAGCATCAAGGCTTGCAAGGTCCCTGCAATGATGCCTGGGTCCAGCTTCAGGGGCCTCCTTCTTTTTCTCAGAATCACTGAGGTCCTTCCTGGACCTGAGGCTTTACCATCCCCTGTATCACATCCAGTGCTCTTCTCAATAGTCAAATTCAGCTAAAATTGTCACCTCCTGAGAGAGCTCTGTCCACATTTGCCACTACTTTAAAGTGGCCCACGGGTGAAAAGGTGGCTCAAGCAGTAGAGTACCTGCCTAGTAACTGTGCAGCCCTGTGTTCAAGCCATAGTACTGCCAAAAAAGAAATAAACAAAGTGACCTGCCCAAGCCCATTCCTAGCCCACCTTCCTGATTTATTCTTGTTCTAGCACTCACCACTATTTGAGATGGTCTTGCTTATTTTGACTTTTGGATATGACAATAGAGTCTAACCTCTCCAAGTACCAGTTCAACGGTCATTGCCATGGTCAGCCCCTTGCACAGTGCCCGGTATCTGAGTGAGTGGATCACAAGCTAAAAGGCAAGGAGAAGGCATGGGCAGGGCTGGTAGTTGGAGCCATACCTGAGCCTGGGCTCACAGTGCCAACCTTGAGGGTTGATTTCCTGAGCTTCCTAGTGGCCAAGACAAAGAAAGCAGCACGATCAGCAGGCTGAGTGAGCAGACAATGAGCTGTGCCAAGTCAATGGATCAGGAGGCATGGCCTTTTTTTGATGCTGAGATGGATGGCCATTTCCCTGAGGGTCCTCTTGAAGGGAACTCTTTGGTGAGCAGAGACACACCAGGGGTGCTGATTGTCGATACACCTAATGATTCAGCTCACAAAAACATTGAGACAAGGCAGCCACTCCCAGTGCCTCACCCCATTGCCATGATCCTACCAGCACTACAGGTGACTGTGCCAGCATTCACGGGGAGAGGGCATGGTGGTTATTCTGGTCCGTGCTGGACTTCAGCCTCTGCAGGCATCCCACCACCTAGGGACAGATATAAAAAGGGGAGGACACACTCCCATTCCACCAGAGGCAGAAATTAATGTCTGTGGAAAGACGGTTCTCACACGTGCCCTCGGAGACTCCAGGCAGGTGTGAGTCCCGAGGCGATGTGCAGTTCACTCTGTTCAGACAGGAACTAACTCTCTGCAGAGAGGCAAAGGCGGAGGTGATCAACACAAGGTGCAAGCAATCTAGAAGGTTTTTGACAGGTGAATCCTCAATAAGGTAAAAAAAAAAATATCTGGAAGTGTCTGCAATGTGTTGCCCTAACGAGAAACCTGTCTGCCAGAGGCGAGGCACCACAGGGCTCATGTTTATGGAGTCCAGAGAGGTTCCAAAGCCCACTGTGGACAGTAGCATCAGGCCTTTATTGCCCTAGCTTTTCACAGCCTCTTAAACTAAGTCAGAACTTCGGGACCCCACGTGTGTCAGACAGCAGCTCCAGAGAGGGTGTTTGCACAGGCAGAGGCCATTGGCAGAACTAGGTATAAGAAAAAGTCCCACTCAGTATGAATAAAATAACCCTGGGGTTGGCCCTTCCAGAGGAGGTGGCAGGGAGAGAGATCTTGCCTACCTGTAGAAAATCCTCTAACATTCAAATAACATTTGGAGCAGGAGACCCGTGTTAATTTACACTTTCAACTCACAAGATTGAAGTCAGGGAGGTGAATAAAACGGAGCGTAATTAATTAGAAGGGAGTATAAAAAGTCCACACGCAGCCTTGCCTCTGTGAAAGGGTCCAGGGGGGAAATTGGCGTCTGAGAGATAATGAAATCTCATCTTGTATCTAATCTGAGTACTTGGCCTCTGAGCACATCAAATGATATAAAAAATAGAAATTGACAATGGGTCTAAAATTGCTTATTGATGAAACCACAGAATTATGTGATAGAAGAAATCAATTAAGTACCAAGAGGTGAGGCCCCTGTGGGAGGGAGAGGCTTGGAAATTAACGAAGGAAATTGACTTGGGTGGTGAGAAAAGGGTTAGAAATTATCTTGCCACAGGAAAAGTAGAAATAGAAGGCTACTTTGAAATACTATATTATTATTTAAAAAAAAGTATGATAGAAGAGAGAGACTTGAAAATTGCATTCACCAAAATAGAAAGAAAACAGGGAGCAATGTGCTGACCGGAACCAAGACCAAAACTCCTAGAACTCACGGAAACCAACAGCTTGGGGGAGAATATCATCAGGTCCACAGCGATGTCTGTCAGATGGGGAAACTGAGGCCCAGGGGGCCAGTTCTGTGCAGGAGATCAGTCTCTGTCATCTTTCTTCCTTCCTTTACTGAGAGAGGGAGAGAGAGAGAAAGAGAGAGACAGAGGGAGACAGAAACAGAGACAGAGACAGAGAGAGACAGCATGCAGGCACCTGCCCAGTCTGACCCTGAGGGCTTGGTGGTAAGGTAGACCATTGACAGATAAATTGTCTCCCATTGTAGGGGCTACAATTCATCAGAAGTGCACCACCAAGTGAACCCACACGCTCAAAGGAAAGATCAAGCTCTACTTTCAAAGGGGGGCAAAACATAGAATTCTCCTTTCCAGCCCCCAAAAGTCTGTTCCCTGTTTCCTGTCATAGCAAACAGCTGCCCTGTCCATGCCTTGCTCAGACCCCACATCCTGTTCTAAGCCCAGAGCGGGGGGTAGGGGAATGTCCTCAGGGTAAGGTTTCAGGGTTCACAGGTTTCTGCAGCCCCTTCATTTTCAAACATGGGAACTGAGCCCCGTAGAGGGTGCAAAGTGTGCACCCCAGGGACCTCAGGGGGCAAGTGAGCTTGCCTAGAGCTTGCCCCCCTCAGGGGGCAAGTGAGTGGTGCCTAGACTGAGCACCACTCCCCATCAGCATCTGTCTGCTCTGCCAGGCTGGGAGGTGGTGGCCTCTGCCTCTTGGCCCACAGCTGGGCCGGAGGTGGCGCTTGGCATGTCAGAGGCAGCATTTCCCTCCCCTCACTCCTTCTCAGGTGAAAATTGGATCTTCCCACCAGGAGGTGCAACCAATTTCTAGCCCCTGTAGGGGCTTCTCTGCTAATAGTGTTCAGTCAAGAGGGCTGGGGCAGAGGTGGTCCCTGCATCCAAAGCTCAGCTCTAGGCCAGGCTCAGCTATTCCTGCATCCTGGCTGGCATCTCCACCAGCTGATGCCTAGGATTTGAGACTAAAATGGGACTACTGTAGATAGAGTTAGGGTCTGGGATGGGAGACCCTGATCCCCACCACAGTCCTGTTGAAGTGCTAGGAAGGGGTCTCCTGAGCCTTAGTCATCCCATCTGAAGCGTGGGTGACAGTCTCCTGTTGGTGAGGCTCAAATACCACCATCTATGAGCTGAGCAGAGACTCCTCAGCTCCAGCAAGATGGACACAGGCAGGGGCTGATCACTCCCGGCCACGAGCACCTTCATTATTCCACCCACCTGATGGGCCTGGCCTATTTCTCCTGACAGGACTGTCTCCCAGGCCCCTAGGCCTCTAAGACTTGCCCAGGGGCCCAAGCCTTCCTTAGCCACTCACACCACCCAACACCCCATCTTCAGATTCCTGGTGCCATGGAAAAGCAGGGGGCGGGGGTGACATGACACAGGTGCACCAGAAGGACAAAGAACAGGATAATTTTATGCCATGAAAACGATCTGATTTTCTGTGCTCCATAAGAATGTAGCATTATCAGATAGACATTTGGCATTTACAAAACAATTTTTCTTCATTAGGGGTTGATGTGTTTTTGCCATTTCATAGAAAAGGAAACTAAAGTTCCAAGAAGCAAAGAGACAGAGACCTTCAGCCTCAAGCCCACTGGTGTCCCCTGTCTGGCCTGACTGAACTCAGCCACTGCCTCCAGGTAGCCCCTCAAAGTCTCCGGGGCTTGCATCTGACCAGGTGCTTCTCCTGGGGCCTTGGGAGGTGAACAAGGAGTGGAGGGGATGACATCTAATTTCTGATGAGCTTTGGGACACACGTGACCAGCCCTACTCTGCTTTGGGCCAGGCTTAGCTATTCCTGCATCCTGGTTGGTAACTCCACCAGCTGATGCTTAGGATTTGAGACTAAAATGGGATTTGGAAAGCCCCTCAAGATTTTCAAGTCTCTAGCCTGATCCAACAGCCTAACTCCTCCGGGACACAAACATCACCCCACTCCTGGATGTTTTTATTTTTTTCTTTTTGGTAGTGTCTTGTTTTTAATATTGGGAAATCACGTGATTGGCTCCATTTTACAAAGATCATTCTAGACAGAATATGGAAGACCAATTGAAAGGAGAAACTGAAGGGAAGCTCAGTAGCACCTATCTAGTTTCAAGTATGCTTAACCAAGCAGTAATAGTTCTATAAGACTGTACAAGATGATCACACAAATGCATACACAGGGATGTATGCATAAGAATGCTTGCTGCAGCATTATTTGTAAAAACAGTCAAACAAAAAAGTGCTGCAACAGAAGTCATAGCACAAAATAATACTTGCATGTAATGGAATATTATATGCCGATAAAAACATGCTACATCTATATTTACTGACACAAAATTATGTCCATGAGCAAAACAAAACCATTGCAGGGCTGCCCTGAATGAGCTCTCAGAAAAAGTATCTACTATACATTTTTATGGGCCAAGAAAAATATGTAGCGTACAAACCATTATTGTCGGTTTTCTGGAGAGATTTTTGCAACCACGAAGGGAACAGAACCCACAAGCAGTGGGCTTTTCTTGGAGCACCCTCACCTCTGCAACAGCCTGATGCCGGGGTGCTGAACTGAGATGCAGAAGTCTGTGCATGGGTATGTGTTGTGTGTACTCACGTGTTTCCATATTGTTACTACCATTGAGGTAGGGGCTTGCTGTGTTGCCTAGGATGGCCTTGAAGTCCTGAGCTCAAGTGACCCTCCTGCCTCATCTTCCCAAGAAGCTCGGATTACAGGTGTGTTCTGCTGCACTGGACCCCTATCGTTCAACAATACTGGTGGAAGCATGGACGGTCCAAGGCAGTAAAGAGACACTCAGGCTGCCTTCCCAAGAATGTTCTTCTTCAGGAAGAGTCAAGATGAGGACAGCTGGTGGCAGGCATGGGGGTGAGCATTTGCTGACATCTTACAGACCCCTCTCAGGATGGGATGCTGACCAGAAAGGAATCTGGGAGTTCTTAAGTGAAAGACAGGCCTTGCTTCGCCTTCACAATTGTTAACTTAAAAAAGCCCTGAACAAAAACATGAGCTCATGTGGGCATTTGCTGGAAAGGCCGTAGGTGGAGATGGGGGGCGGGTATTGCAGAGTGGACATTGCCACCATATCTTTCAGGTTAATGCTAGGGCCCTCAACAGGTCTGTATGCAGGAGGTGAAACAGAACCCAGAGGGACAAGTGGACCAAAGGGATGGAATGGATGGAGTAAGCAAAGCAGAAGAAAAGAGAAGGTCCCCACTAGAGTGGGAACCAGAAAACAAGCCGAATGAGAGGATCACATAGCTGAGGACCATGAAGCAGAATGACTGGAATTGGATGTAGAAAGGAATAAATTTCTTATGGACTGGAATAAATAAGTGAGATTGATTAGGTTGAGCTGAACAGCCAGAGACTGGACAAGAACACTGAGGGACTGGAGGAATATTTCAGTAGGGGACTCTGGTCATTTCATAGATGAGGACACAGATCCCAGAGATAGATAGGACAGCACTGGCTTCCCTCATTTGTGGCTGCCAGGAACATTGGTGAGTCCCATGTGGGGAACACCTGGGGAAGAGAAAACTCTTCAGAGGGAGGGTCATTGATTTATATACCCCAGAAGGAGCCCTGGTCAAGCCCTTCTTGAGCCTGCACTGCCTCAGGCTGACCCTGCATTTGGCCTTTATTTCCCCTCCCTGTCCAGTGAGGAGGTTTGCTAGGATGTTTAAGAAGTGTGCTTAGAATCCAGACTCCTTTATCTCACAGTTCCTGAACATAGACCAGGCATTAGCCAGGTACCAACCATGGGCTGTGAGTACAAAAAATGGACACAGAAGAAACACAGATTACAGGTGGAGACTCACACCTGTAATCACAGCTATGCTGGAGGTGGAAACCAAGAGGATCATGGTTTAAGACCAGTCCAACAAAAAGTTAGAGATCCCATCTTAACCAATAAACTGGGCATAGTGGTGTGTGTCTGTGGTCTGAGATATGCACAAGGCACGGATAGGAGGATTGCAGTCCAGGCTAGTTCCAGGCCAAAAAAGCAAGAGGCCTTGTTCAAAAATAACTAAATCAAAAATGGTTTGGGATGTGCCACCCCTCTGTGCCTCCTCTCCACCTAATGGTCCCCTGAAAATAGGGTTCTGCTTCTGTTTAGGATTTTGAAAGCAGCAAAGAATGTTGTATCCATCCTACTACCAATCCAACTAATGAGAAAAAGCCCAGATAAGGTGAAAGCATCCTAGAACACACCAGCTGCAGCATGAGATCTTCTCATTCCAAAGGGGGACAAGACCTGCCAACCAGGACAGAGCCCAATCTCATCTGTAGCAGGCCTGAGAGGATGTGGTGCCATGTTGCAAATGGGTAAGACTAAAGCAGTGTAAAGTTTAATGTCTGCCTGGAAAGACTGGGGACTGATTGGACCTGAGGGTGGTTTGCACCCACTCATGAACTCTTTTTCATAGAATTTCATAAGGGCTCAGAAGAAAGACTGGGATTAGGTGGGGAACTGGAGAGAGGCCCCCTCACTTGCACAGACATGAAAGAAATGACGCTGGCTACCAGAGGACTGGCATTAAGTTCCACCTATGTCTCTAGACCCTTCTGTCCTAACAAGCAAAAGACTTAGGCTGCTAGAGGAGGGATAGCAAGGTATGTACTCCCAGGGTGTGGTAGGAAGGCAGGGAGGGGGAAGAGAGATTAATGAGTGCTACAGTGAAACAAAGAAAAACCAGAGTTGGGGAATGTTACCTGGAGACCAGAGAAGGGTCACCTCATCCCAGAGGTTAAAGTGGCCAATTAAATAACATGTGATTATGTGTGGGACAAGCTGTACCCACCCCATTTTTGTAACTTGTTCTAAATGGTATATAAGGAAAGCCCTCTTTGTTCTCAGTGCTCAGCCTTTGGACTTGAGTCCAAGTAGCTGCTGGCCTGTTTAATAAACTTGCTTCCTGAAAGCTTTGGTGACTCTCTGTCTCTTTCTGAGCTCTCCTGCAACATTTCTGGGGGCTTGCCCAGGATTGGGAGGGCAGTGTTTTCACCTTCTTGTTGCTGGCTTAGCATCCCCAGCCCACTGGGAAAGCTGCCCCTGCCAAGTGCCACCAAACCATGTTGATCCAAGGGGAGGGAGCCTCTCTCCCAGCTGAGGAGGCAAGTTCCAGTTGCACAAAGGAACACAGAAGGGCTCAGGAACCAACTTCGGAGCCCCACTCATCAGACTAGTATGAACCTGGGTTCGAATTCAGGCCTGCCTCAGGAGGCAGAAGGGGAGTCTGATCAACTCTAAAAGGGGGTTACCTGAGTAACCTCCTTTTTGGGGTGAAACCATGTCTTTCAGGTTCAGGGAGGGGGTGTGGAAGTACTGTGTTGTGTGAAAGACTGACAGATACCCTGGTTATGAAGCGAGTGAGGAGTTCTGTTCTGTGGTGAACTCATATGGTCTAGGGTGAGCACTAACAGAGCCTCTGGTCTGGGGCTTATACAGATTCACTATGGCCAAGAGATGCCTAAATCCCTGTGAGGGGAGTGGCCAGAGACTGATGAAGCAGCTGGTGTTATTTGATTTCCCCTGTGTGCTGGAGAGGTGGACACCTTACCTCCTCTCCACAGCCCTCATCCCTTCCATCTTTGTCTCTGTCTTGATGTCTGGCAAACAGGAGGAATGGAAGGAGGTCAGAGAAAAACACCCCCACTAGAGAGCATGTGTAAGAACTTTAAGAGGGGATTTAATGGAGATTATGGGGTCAAGCTGACTTCTGACAAGCTTAGAACCTTCTGTGAAATAGACTGGCCTGCTTTTGGTGTAGGATGGCCCTTGGAGGGGTCATAGTCAGTAGGGTTTTTGAAGTGGTTGTAAAGGAACCTGGACACCCAGGTCAATTTCCTTGAATTGATTGCTGGCAAGATGCAATCCTCGGTCAGCCCACATGGCTAAACCCCAACCTAGAGAAAGCATGTAGGGTCATGGTAGCCAGGCTGGCAGCAGCTTCCAAGTGCAGGAAAAAATGTAAAAAGCTGGAGAAACCCATATTAGCAGTGAACCCCAAAGGGACCCCACCCCCTTATGTGCCACTGTGCCCACCTTTGCCACCACCACCTGCCTCTTCGCCCCCACCCTTGAAAGGGGAAGCAGCAGTCAGTGGGGAAGCCCAAGCAGCAAGAGGAGTCCTTGAGACTGCAACAACCCCCCTTTCCTCAGCCTGCATGAGTGTCATTCTCACTCTGAGACTGCCAGTCCTCTCTCCACAGCTCTGTGAGATTGGACCCTAAGTTTAACCAGGAACACTTGAACAGTCCCACTATGGGCCTAGCCTCTCCCCCAGAACCTACTGCCCTGCAGATGCCCCTGAGAGAGGTCCAGGGCCAAATATATTATGACCAGCATAGTCAGATACAAGGAGGAAGGTGAACATTTATCTACCAGCCCTTCACCAGCATAGACCTATTAATTGGAAGCACCATATGCCCTCCTTCATGGAAAAGTCTCACACTACAATTGAGCTAATGCAGCCCATCATCCAAACTCATAAGCCCACCTGGACAGACTGTTGACAGCTTCTTCTGACTCTATTTAATACAGAGGAGTGACATCATATAACCTTGGCAGATCTCAAGTGGCTGGAAGACCATACCCCTATGAACACTCTAAATACCCAAGCCCATGCTCAGGGCCAGATCCCCGCGGAAGACCCCCACTGGGACCCTAATGGCACCTGAGATTACCAGCGGCTTGAGCAGTATCAGGAGGCATTATTAGGAGTATGAAGGAAGGAGCAAGAAGGCTTTGAACATGAGTAGACAACAGAAGTCCACTAAGGGCCTGATGAGAGCCCCAGTCAGTTTTACGAGTGACTATGTGAGGCCTTCCACTTGTACACCCCTTTCAATCCAGAGGCAGCTGAAAACCAGAGGATGCAGCCTTTGTCAGCCAGGCCCAAGGGGACATAGGGCAAAAGTTGCAAAAGTTTGAGGGATTTGCTGTCATGAACACCAACCAGCTTCTGGAGGTGGCCACAAAAGTCTTCATCAATTGAGATCAGGAGGCCAAAGGGGAGGCCTATGGAAAGATGAAAAGGAAGGTGAACCTCCTTGCTGTAGCTCTAGCTGGACAGTCAGGCAGGACCCTGCATGCAGGCCATGGCAGAGGAAGAGGCAATCCCTGTGGATGGCAGACAGGCTCACCTTAGAGAGAAACTAAGGTGGGACCAGTGTGCTGACTGTTGTCAAGAAGGACACTGGAAAAATGAGTGTCCCCAACAGCCTAGGGACCCCCAGAAGAACCCCCTCCCCAACCAGAGGCAGAGGTGGAGTTGTTGAAGGAAAGTGTTGGCCTGTTCAGGTGAGAAACGGCCCCTGGGAGGAAGACGTCATTGGACTGGCCACTTTTGAGAATTGTGAAGACTAGGACAGACAGGGCTCCCTTCTCCTATTACCCCAAGAGCCTATGGTGTGAATGAATATAGGGTGCCACCCCATTGACCTAATGGTGGATACTACTGGTACGACTCATTCAGCTGTAATCTAATCCATGGACCCTCTCTCACAGAGACATGCAACCATTGTCCAGACCACAGGAGATCAGACTTGCTGCCCCTTCCAGAAAATGCAATCTTGGAAAGCATGAAGAAAGACATGAATTTCTTTACCTTCCTGGTTGCCCTGTGGCTTTGATGTGCTGAGATCTGTTGTGCAAGCTAAGGGCACAGATAACCTTTGACTCTGATGGCATGGCAGCTTTAAAGCTGAGAGATCTGGAGCCAAAATTCTGACCCTCGTGTTTGCACAAGAGGAGGAATGGAGACTCTGTGCCTCTGAAAAAGAAATTCTTGAGATGCCTGAACTTCCCTTTACAATTCTAGGGAGTATAGGCTGAGGACAACCTCCTCTCCTCCCCGCACCCTGACTGGCTCGGAACATACTTCTGGGGAGGGTAGAATTAATGACAGGAACCATCCCTGTTAGCCAGAGGCAATACTACATTCCTCACAAGGCCTAGATTAGGATCCAAAAGCTTCTTGAGAGACTCCTGAAGTATGGGATCCTTCAGCCTTGTCAGTCTCCCTGAAACACCCCCCTATTGCCTGTCCAAAACCCAGGGACTGAAGGCTTTAGGCCAGTTCAGGACCTCTGTGCAATCAACTCAGCAACTATTACCCTACACCCTGTAGTCCCAAACCTGTACACGCTTTTGGGCCTTATCCCAGCTAAGGCAAAATTCTTTATCTGCTTGGATCTTAAGGATGCATTTTTCTGCATCTGCCCATAAAGCCAATCTATATTTGCCTTCCAATGGGAAAATTCTATTACTTGAGAAAAGGGACAATTGACTTGAACTAAGTTGACACACACTTCAAAAGCTCTCCCACTATCTTTGGGACTGTCCTGGCATCTGACCTAAAGGTTTTCTCAGCCGACCAGCATGGCTGCACACTCCTCCAGTATGTAGATGATCTTTTGTTGGCTGGACCAACTCAGGAGGATTGTATGGAAGGAATTCACCTCCTTCTCTCCTTTTTGTGGAAGATAGGATATAAGGTTTCCCAAAAGAAGGCTCAGATTTGCCAGGATACAGTCAAATACCTCAGGACAGTGTAGACTGGGCTCTGAGAGGAAACAGACTGTCTGCTCCATTCTAACCCCTAAAACCCTTTGACAGGTTATAGAATTCCTAAGAGCTGCAGGTTTCTGCTGGGTCTGGATTCCCCCATTACTGTCTCTTGGCAAAACCCCTTTATGAAGCCACAAAGGGGGCCTTCCTCATATACCATTAAGAGCAAGTTACAGAAATGGGGATACACAAAAAGATTATTCACCACGACCAAGTTGGCTTCATCCCAGGGATGCAGGGGTGGTTCAACATAGGAAAATCAATAAACATAATAAACCACATTAACAGAAGCAAAGACAAAAACCACTTGATCATCTCAATAGAAGCAGAAAAAGCCTTTGATAAGATCCAACACCATTTCATGATAAAAGCTCTAAGAAAACTAGGAATAGAAGGAAAGTACCTCAACATTATAAAAGCTATATATGACAAACCTACAGCCAGCATCATACTTAACAGAGAAAAACTGAAACCATTCCCTCTAAAATCAGGAACTAGACAAGGATGCCCACTATCTCCACTCCTATTCAACATAGTACTGGAATTCCTAGCCAGAGCAATTAGGCAAGAAGAAGGAATAAAAGGAATACAAATAGGTAAAGAAACTGTGAAAATATCCCTATTTGCAGACGACATGATCCTATACCTTAAAGACCCAAAAAACTCTACTCAGAAGCTTCTAGACATCATCAATAGCTATAGCAAGGTAGCAGGATATAAAATCAACATAGAAAAATCATTAGCATTTCTATACACTAATAATGAGCAAACTGAGAAAGAATACATGAAAATAATTCCATTTACAATAGCCTCAAAAAAATCAAATACCTAGGTGTAAACCTAACAAAAGATGTGAAAGACCTCTGCAAGGAAAGCTATACACTTCTGAAGAAAGAGATTGAGGAAGACTATAGAAAGTGGAGAGATCTCCCATGCTCATGGATTGGTAGAATCAACATAGTAAAAATGCCTATGCTCCCAAAAGTAATCTACATGTTTAATGCAATTCCCATCAAAATTCCAATGACATTCATTAAAGAGATTGAAAAATCTACCGTGAAATTTATATGGAAACACAGGAAGCCACGAATAGTCAAGGCAATACTCAGTCAAAAGAACAATGCAGGAGGTATCACAATACCTGACTTCAAACTATATTACAAAGCAGTAACAATAAAAACAGCATGGTACTGGCACAAAAACAGACATGAAGACCAGTGGAACAGAATAGAGGACCCAGACACGAAGCCACAAAACTATAACCAACTTGTCTTTGACAAAGGCGCTAAAAATATACAATGGAGAAATAACAGCCTCTTCAACAAAAACTGCTGGGAAAACTGGTTAGCAGTCTGCAAAAAACTGAAACTAGATCCATGCATATCACCCTATACCAAGATTAACTCAAAATGGATCAAGGATCTTAATATCAGACCACAAACTCTAAAGTTGATACAGGAAAGAGTAGGAAATACTCTGGAGTTAGTAGGTATAGGTAAGAACTTTCTCAGTGAAACCCCAGCAGCACAGCAACTAAGAGATAGCATAGATAAATGGGACCTCATAAAACTAAAAAGCTTCTGTTCATCAAAAGAAATGGTCTCTAAACTGAAGAGAACACCCACAGAGTGGGAGAAAATATTTGCCAACTATACATCAGACAAAAGACTGATAACCAGAATATATAGGGAACTTAAAAAACTAAATTCTCCCAAAACTAATGAACCAATAAAGAAATGGGCAAGTGAACTAAACAGAACTTTCTCAAAAGAAGAAATTCAAATGGCCAAAAAACACATGAGAAAATGCTCACCATCTCTAGCCATAAAGGAAATGCAAATTAAAACCACACTAAGATTCCACCTCACCCCTGTTAGAATAGCCATCATCAGCAACACCACCAACAACAGGTGTTGGCGAGGATGCGGGGA
Source organism: Castor canadensis (assembly GCF_047511655.1). Lineage (NCBI taxonomy): Eukaryota > Metazoa > Chordata > Mammalia > Rodentia > Castoridae > Castor > Castor canadensis. Next base: position 9,060,805 of record NC_133388.1, on the reverse strand, counting down.
AAAAGGAACCCTCTTACACTGTTGGTGGGAATGTAAACTAGTACAACCACTCTGGAAAAAAATTTGGAGGCTACTTAAAAAGCTAGACATTGATCTACCATTTGATCCAGCAATACCACTCCTGGGGATATACCCAAAAGACTGTGATACAGGTTACTCCAGAGGCACCTGCACACCCATGTTTATTGCGGCACTATTCACAATAGCCAAGTTATAGAAACAGCCAAGATGCCCCACTACTGACAAATGGATTAAGAAAATGTGGTATCTATACACAATGGAATTTTATGCAGCCATGAAGAAGAACGAAATGTTATCATTCGCTGGTAAATGGATGGAATTGGAGAACATCATTCTGAGTGAGGTTAGCCTGGCCCAAAAGACCAAAAATCGTATGTTCTCCCTCATATGTGGATATTAGATCAAGGGCAAACACAACAAGGGGATTGGACTTTGAGCACATGATAAAAGAGAGAGCACACAAGGGAGGGGTGAGGATAGGTAAGACACCTAAAAAACTAGCTAGCATTTGTTGCCCTTAACGAAGAGAAACTAAAGCAGATACCTTAAAAGCAACTGAGGCCAACAGGAAAAGGGGAACAGGTACTAGAGAAAAGGTTAGATCAAGAAGAATTAACCTAGACGGTAACACACATGCACAGGAAATCAATGTGAGTCAATGCCCTGTATAGCTATCCTTATCTCAACCAGCAAAAACCCTCGTTCCTTCCTGTTATTGCTTATACTCTCTCTAAAACAAAATTAGAAATAAGGGCAAAATAGTTTCTGCTGGGTATTGAGGGGGTTGGGGGGAGAGGGAGGGGACGGAGTGGGTGTTAAGGGAGGGGATGGGGGCAGGGGGGAGAAATGACCCAAGCTTTGTATGCACATATGAATAATAAAATTTAAAAAAAAAGAAATGGGGATACAGCTTGTCCCATACATAATCACATGTTATTTCATTGGCTGCTTTAACCTCTGGGGCAAGGTGACCCTTCTCTGGTCTCCAGGTAACATTCCCCAACTCTGGTTTTTCTTTGTTTCACTGAACACTCATTATCTCCCTTCCCCCTCCTTGCCTTTCTGCCGCAAGGGTGCAGGCAAAACTCCATAGTGCCCAGACAAAAAGGCAGAAGAAAGAACTCTCTGCCCTGCAGGTAGGGCAGGAACCCACCTCAGGTCCAAGATCCTACCCCATGTCCATAGAAGTCAACTACTGCTGGGAATGCGCAAACTCCCCCACAAGACCAAGTTCCCAGGTAGGAAGGCAGATGACATCCCTTTCCAGAGCCCAGGTGCACAAAATCTGGTCAAGACTAAGACTAGATCAGGAAAATAGAGAAGTCCCCAGTCCCCCATGTGAGCCTGGTACCAAGAAGCAAGCAAAAACAGTGTGTATAGTGAGAGGCAAGGTGCCATCTTTTTTGCATGGATATCCAGCTATCCTGGCTCCACCTGTTGACAAGATCATCCTTTTGTCAATGACTTGCCTGGCCCCTTCGTTGAAAATCAAGCATAAACGCAAGACTTCACACCTGGACTCTCAGCTTTGTGATACATTGGTCTGTCTTTATGCCAATCTCATTGTCTTGTTGATGGTAGCTTTATAGTGAGTCCCATCTAGTGGAAGGCATGTTTTACTTTCTAATCTGGACCCCCGAATGAGATCTTATTTGGAACAAGGGTCTTTGCAGATGTAATTAAGTAACAGATTTCACTAGAAGACCATCCTGGACTACCCAAATGGGCTCTAAACCTAATGACAAATGTCCTTATGAGAGTCACAGAGGACAGAAGAGGAGAAGAAAGTCATCTCAAGGCTTAGAGCCACGAGCTAAGAAATGCAGTCATCAAGCCCAGAAAGCCCAAGAGACAAAATCTCTGCTTGGGCCCTGATGGGAGTACAGATCTGCTGGCCCAGCTTGACCTGGGACTTCTGAACTGTGACAGGATAAAATTCTGTTTTTATGTATTTTTTGAGGGGTCCTAGGGATTGAACCCAGGGCCTCAGGCATGCCAGGCAAACACTCTACCATTTGAGCCATGCCCCTAGTCTTTTCATTTGTATTTTTGTTTCTGAAATACTCTCACCAACTTTGCCCAGGCTGGTCTCAAGCTCCTGCTCTTCCTGTCTCTGCCTCCTGAGTTACTGGGATTATAGGCATTCACCTCTGTGCCTGGCAAATTTCTGTTGTTCTAAGTCACCAAGATTATGGTGTTTTTATTGTCATTGTTGTTATTATGGCAGTCCCAGCTGATGACTACAATGTCCTCCAACTTTGGTTGTTGGGTTTTTTCCTTTTTTGAATCTCCAGTATGTCTTTATAATTTTTAGGATCAGCTTTTAAGTTTCTGGGGGGAAAATCCTGCTGGAATTGTGATCAGAATTGTGTTGATCTATACATTAATCTAGGGAAAGTATCCATCTTAATGTACCAAGTCCTCCAATGAATGGACATGGAGCATAATTCAATCAAAATAGATCTCTCATTTTCATCAGTAGTGTTTTATCATCGTCAGTGTACAAACATTGTACTTCTTCCAAAGTAGTTTGTATTTTTCATGATATTGTGAAAGGTATTCATTTTCTTAAATTTTTTTTTAAATTATCCACTGCTAGAGTACAGAAACACAATTGACTTTTGTATGTTGAATGTATTTGCTGAATTTATTCATTCCAACCATTTTTATGTGGATTCTTCAGGGTTATCTATGTGTAAAATCATGTCATCTGCAAACAGAAATGGCTTTACTTCTTTCTTTCCAATCTGGATTCCTTTAATTTCTTTTTCTTGCCTATTTCCCCTGGCTCAATCTCCAAGTACAATGTTGAGTAGAAATGATGAGAGCAGACACTCTTGTCTTGTTCCTGATGTTGGAGAGAAAACATTCGATCTTTCATCATTAAGCTTGATGTCCACTGTGGATTTTTCCTAGGTATTCTTTATCAGGTTGGGGAAAGCCCCTTCTACCTCAATTTTATTGAAAGATTTTTTATTTTATGTAAGGAAAGGCTATTGGATTTTGTCATATGCTTTTTCAACGTCTATTGAGATAATCATGTGATTTTTAAATCAGTTATTCTATTAAGATGATATATTTCATTAATTTATGTTAGTTCTTTAACCAACCTTCTTTTCCTGGGATTAAATCCCTCTTAGTCATGATGCATAAATAATCCTTTTTATTTCTATGTTGGCTAGATTTATTTGCTAATAGTTTGTTGAAGATTTTTGCAGTTATATTCCCAATGGATATTTGTTTCCTTTTTTGTAATGTCTGTGTGGTGTGTGTATTACAACAATGCTGGTTGCACAGAGTTGAGAAGTGTTCTCATTTCCTAGTTCATCATTTCATCATCCTCTTCCTCCTTTTTTTTACTTTTGATTTGGTTTGAACTGGTAATTTTCTTTTTAGACATTAGTTAGGTTTTACCAGAGAAAACAGGTGATCCTTGACTGACTTTTCTCTTAGGAAAGTTTTGTGACTTCGAACTCAAACTGTTTACTTGTTGGATACTCTATTTTTTCAGTTTGGGTAGTTTGTGCTTTTCAAGAAAATAGTCAGTCTGGCGAAGTGGCTCATGTGGTAGAGTGCCTGCCTACCAAGCATGAAGCTCTGAGTCCAAACTCCAGTCTCACCAAAAAAAAATTGAAAAAAAAGAAAATAATCAATTTCATTTAGGTTATCTAATTTGATGGCATGCAATTATTTATAGTATGTGCTTATAATACTTTTTATTTCTACAAGAGTGATCATAATGTCCTATTTTTCATTGTACCTGGTTTAGGTTTGATTTGCTTTTTTCTAGTTTCTTAAGGTTGAACATTAGGCTATGAATTTGAAATCATTCTTTTTTAATGTAGGCATTTTACAGCTATACCTCTTTCTCTGCATATTGCTTTCTCTACACCCCATGGTTTGGGTATATTTTGTTTCTGTTTTCATTCATTTCAGTATACTTTCTAATTTCTCTTGCAAGTTATTTTTAATCCACTATTAAGAAGGAGTGTGTTCACTGCTGGTAGGAATGCAAACTAGTACAACCACTCTGGAAAAAAAAATTTGGAGGCTTCTTAAAAATCTAAACATAGATCTACCATATGATCCAGCAATATCCTGGGGATATACCCAAAAGAATGTGACATAGGTTACTCCAGAGGCACTTGCTCACCCATGTTTATTGCAGCACTATTCACAATAGCCAAGTTATGGAAACAGCGAAGATGCTCCACTACTGATGAATGGATTAAGAAAATGTGGTATCTATACACAGTGGAATTTTATGCAGCCATGAAGAAGAATGAAATGTTATTATTTGCTGGTAAATGGATGGAATTAGAGAACATCATTCTGAGTGAGGTTAGCCTGGCCCAAAAGACCAAAAATCGTATGTTCTCCCTCATATGTGGACATTAGATCAAGGGCAAACACAACAAGGGGATTGGACTTTGATCACATGATAAAGCAAGAGCACACTTGGGAGGTATGAGGATAGGTAAGGCACCCAAGAAGCTAGATGGCATTTGTTGCCCTCAATGCAAAGAAACTAATGCAGATACTTTAAAGCGACAGAAGCCAATAGGAGAAGGGAACCAGGAACTAGAGAAAAGATTAGTTCGAGAATAATTAATTTAGAAGGCAACACACATGCACAAGAAATTAATGTGAGTCAAATCCCTGTATAGCTATCCTTATCTCAACTAGCAAAAACATTTGGTCCTTCCTATTATTGCTTATACTCTCTCTTCAACAAAATTAGAGATAAGGGTAAAATAGTTTCTGCCTGGTAGTGAGGGGGTAGAGGGGGAGAGGAAGGGGATGGAGGGGTAAGGGAGGGGGGCGGGGGGAAGGGGGGAGAAATGACCCAAACATCGTATGCACATATGAATAAAAGAAAAAAAATTAAATAAAAATAAATTTTTAAAAAAAGGAGTGTGCTGCTTTTATCCCACATACATGTAAATTCCCCACTGCTTCCTGTCATTAATTTATAGTTCCATTTCCTTGTGGTCAACGAACATAGTTTGATAATGTGGGTCCTTTTATATGTATTGAGACTTGTTTTATGGTCTAACATATGGTATATCAGAGAATCCACCATGTACACTTGACAAGAATATACATTCTGAGTGACAAGTTCTATCCCTTTCCATTAGGTCTAGTATCAGTGGTGTTCAAAGTCCCCATTTTCATTGCTCTGTCTAGTTGTTCAATCCATTCATGAGGTGGAATATTGACATCTACACCTATTTTTGTTGAATTATCTATCTTCAGTTCTGAGCTTTTCTAAAATGTCTTTTATGGACTATGTTGTTAGGTCCATATACATTTATGATTGCTATATATTGATGGATCAACCTTTCTGTCACACAATATCACCACTGCTTCTAGTAAATATTTTTGTGTGCAGTGGTGGGTATCAAACCCAGGGCCTTGAGCATACAGACAAATGTTCTACCACTGATGTTCATCCCAGCCCTGTTTCTTTTTTTTTTTTTAACTTTTTTTGTTTTATTTAATGCCTCTGTACCAGCCCTGTTTCTAATAAAATTTTTGTCTTAATTTTGCCCAATTTACTGTATTAATCCCTTGTCCATAGTTTCACTTTTGCAATTTTAATTATCTCTGGACAACCACAGTATAAAAACATGAAATGGAAAATTCCAGAAATAATTAATAAATTTTAAACTTCACATCATTCTGAATAATGTGATGAAATCTCATGCTGTCCTGCTCCATCCCACATGGGATGTAAGTTATCCCTTTGTCCAGTACAACCATGCTGGATATGCTAGCTGCCTCCTGGTCACTCACTACCCATCTCAGTTATCAAGATTGATTGCTAAGGTATCACAGGCTTGTGTTCAAGAAACCCTTATTTTACTTAATAATGGCCCCAAAGTACAAGAATAGGGATTCTTGCAATTCAGATTTGCCAAGGAGTAACCATAAAGTGTTTCCTTTAAGTGAAAAGATGAAAATGTTTGAATTAATGAGAGAAAAAAGTGTATACTGAAGTTCCTAAGATCTGTAGCAAATAATTATTGTTACTATCTTACTGTAAAAAATTAAACTTTATGATAGGTGTGTGTGTGTGGGAAAACAGGATATGTAGAGTTTAGTTACCTATGATTTCAGGCATTGTTTCAAGATCTTGGCATGTAATTCCTACTGTATAGCCACTCCAGCTCAGTATTTCTATTTGCATGGAATATCACTTTTTCAACTATTACTACCTTCCACTCATTTGTATCTTTGCATCTGAATTATATCTCTTGTAGATTGCATATAATTAGATTATGTATTTTTATCCATTCTCTCAATCCTTGCATTTTAATTGAAGTTTTAGTCCATTGATAAGTAATGTATCATTTGATATGGCATGATTTTTCTGCCATGCCATTTTTCTGTCTTTTTAAAATACATATCTTATGGATGTTTTGCTCTTACAGTCTTAAATGCCATTTCAAATAATTGTTATTTCTTTTGCTGTACACCATTCTTATGGTTTGGATGTAAAGTGTCCCCTGAAAGGCCCATGTGTTGAAGACCTGGTCCCCAGCTGTTGATTGGATCATGAGAACTCTGCACCCATCAATGAAGTGATCCATTGATGAATTCAGAATTTGATGGCGTTATTGGGAGGTCATGGGAGATGGGGCCTGGTTGGAAGAAGAAGGTCACTGGGGGCATGTCTTTGAAGGGTATCTTGTCCATAGCCCCTTCCTGTCTGTTTCTCTCTCTCTTTTTCTCTCTCTCTCTTTCTCTTCCTCTCTCTCTCCTTCCTGACCTCATGAGGCTAACAGCCTCTGCCACTTAGTCCTGAAGCCATGATATTCCGCCTTACCTCATGTCCAAAGCAATGCATCCAACTTGGACTGAAATCTCTGAAATAAATCTTTCTTCTTTTTTAATGTGTCTCTCAGATATTTGTCACAGTAAGGAAAAGTCTGACTAACAAAATTATTAAATTATTCTCTTGGTGGTTGCTTGGAGACTATAATAATTATTTTCACTTACAATAATCTAGTTCAGATTACTACAAACTTAATTTCAGTATGTGCAAATTTTTGTTCTTCTGGAGCTCTATATTCTCCCAGCTCCTCTACACAGTTATTGTCAAATAAATTGCAACGATATATATCTTATGTCCATCAATACAGATTTATAATAATTGATTGTGAAGTTGCCTTTGAAATTATATAGGAGAAAACATAATTAGAAACAAAAATATTTTTATTTTATTTTTCATATTTTTAAATATTTATATTCATTTATTATATTTATATACTTATGTTTACTCATCTCTTTTTTGCTTCAGCAGGTCTGAGTTATTATCTAGTGCCCTTTCTTTTTTTCCTTGAAGAATTCATTTTAGTATTTCTTATATTGCTGATAGGATGGATATATGTTCTCTTAGTCTTTGTTTATCTGGGAATGCCTTTATTTTTCCTTCACTTTCAAGGATAATTTTGCTAGATATAAAACTTTTGGTTGGTAGTCTTTAACTTCAACCCTTTCCCAATTTCATCCCATTTCTTCTGGCCTCATTTTTGAGGTGAAGTTGGTTGTTAGTCTTATCCGTGAACCTTATTCTTTTCACTAATTTTCTCTTGGGACTTTCAAAATGCTCTTTTTGTCTTTGATTTTCATTGGTTTGATTATGATGTTTTTATGTGTGCACCTCTTTGAGTTTAATCTACTTGGATTTTGCTGAGCTTCTGGTATATATAAATATACATGTACATATATGTATATTAATTGTACAAAGAGGTTTCATGATGATGTTTCCATACATGATATAATATATACTTTGATCATTTTCATCCACTCTATTACCCTTTCTTGTCTTTCCTTCCCCATCACTAATAGTCCATTTTGCTTTTTTTTATTAATGTATAAAATAATGGGTTTTATGTTGACATTCTCATGCTTGCGTACTGTGTACCTTGATCATGGTCACCCCCATCATGCTCTCTTATCTCACTCCCTCTTCCCATTAATCCCTCCCCCACTCAATAGTTCCACCTTCTGCTTTCAATGGGTGGAAACCTTTGCCAGCTAGTCATCTGACAAGGGGCTAATAATATTCAGAATTTATTAAGAACTCAAAAACTGGATGTTTTTCATCCAACTTGGGAAGATTTTGGCCATATTTCTTCAATGTTTTTCCAGCTTATTCCCTTTCCACCTCATTCTCTTTCTGATTTTGGGACTCCCAATATGCAATGTGTTAGTACAGTTGATACTGTCTTACAGGCGTCTGAGGCTCTGTTCATTTTATCTTCATTTTTTCCGTCCCTCAGATTGAATAATTTACATTGCTCTATTTTCATTTACTGATTTCCCCTTTCCACCACTGACTTCTGATCTGTCAAATCTAATTATCAATATTATTATTTTACTTTTTACCCCAGCAGCATTTAACATAGCTAACCACTCCATTATTTTGTAAAAGTTTTTATTGAAATGAAATTCACATACAATAAAATGTATCCATTTAAAAGGTCCAGTGGTTCAGTCACCCTGAAACATTTTCATCACCTCAAGAAACCATATTATTTAATTATCCTCCCCCTACTCTCTTTTCTATCATCTCCTCCCAGGTAGCAGCAGCCAGTGGTATGATTTCACCTTTATGAATTTTTCCATTGTGGACATTCCATAAAAATGGAATCATGCAATGTTTATCCTTCTCTAACTGATTTCTTCCACTTAGTATAATGTTTTCAATGTTCATCTATATTGTAGAATTTATCAGCACTTAATTTCTTTTTATGGGGGAATAATTTTCCATCATATACAAATGCCACATTTTGTTTATCCATTCTGCAGTTAACAAACATTTGGGATATTTCCACTTTGGTCTATTATAAATTCTTATTAGGTATATGATTTGCAAACATCATATCCCGTTCTGTGGTTTCTTTTTACTTTATTGGTAGTGTCCTTTGAAGCACTTTTTTTTTTTGATGAAGTCTGATACATCTGTTTTTTTCTTTTGTGGTTGGAGCATTTTGGTGTCTTATCTAAGAATCCATTGCCAATTGGAGGTGATGAAGATTTATCCCTATATTTTCTCCTGAAACCTTGTAGTTTTAGTTTGTAAATTTTGGTGTAAGTAAGGTAAGGGTCCAACCTCGTTTTGCATGTGGTTATCCTGTTGTCTCAGCACCATTTGTTGGAAAGACTGTTCTTCCTGCACTGGGTGATCTTGAGTCTTTGTCAAAAATCAGTTCACCAGAGAAACATGAGTTTATTTCTAGACTATCTTTCTACTCCCTGACCTATATATTTATCCTTGAGCTAGTGCACACTACACTAACTCATTTGTAGTAAGTTTAGCAAAAAACCTGGGTCTTTTTACTTCATTCTTCTTTTTAAAGAAGATTTTGGTCATTCTGGGTCCCAAGAATTGCATCTGAGTTTTAGAACCACCTTGTCAAGTTCAACACAAAAAGTCAGCTGACAGGGATTGTATTGCACCTGGAGACCAGTTTGGAGAATATTGCTGTCTTAACAATATCAAGTCCCAACCCAGGAAGATGAGACTTTTTTTCATCTATTTAGACCTGCTGTCATTTCTTTCAACAATGCATTACAGTCTTCAGAGTATCAGTTTTGCACTTTTTTGTTACATTTATTCCTAAGTAATCATGCTTTTTTATGCTATTATAAATGCAATTGTTTTCTTAATTCTATTTTTATATCATTCATCGCAACTGTACAGAAATACGATTGATTTTTGGTATTGATCTTACATCCTGAAACCTTGCCAAATTTATTTATAAGTTCTAATAGGTGTTTAAGTGGTCTCTTAGAATCTTCTGTTTATAAAACCATGCCATCTGCAAATAGAGATGGTTTTGCTTCTTTCTCTTACCACTCTAGGTGCCTTTTCTTTATTTCCCTTGCTAATTATTGTGGCTAGAAACTCCAGTACAATGTCCAATAGAAATAGTGGGAGCAGACATTCTTGTCTTGGTCTTGGTCTTGATCTTTTAGGGAAAGCACCCAGTTTTTCACCATTAAGTCTAGTTTTAGCTGTGGGCTTTTCGAAGATGTCCTTTGTCAGATTCAGAAAATTCTCTCCTATTCCTAGCTTCTCATGTGTTTTTACTGTGATGGGTGTTGGATTTTTGTCATATGCTTTTTCTGAAACTATTGAGGTGGTCAAGTGGTTTTTGTTTTTCTGTTCTATTGAGATGATGATGTATTTATTACTTTGAGTCTGTTAAATCAACATTGCATTCCTGGAATAAGTCTAACTTGGTCATGGTGAAAAATTATTTTTATGTCTTGTTGGATATGGTTTGCTAGCATTTTGCTGACAATTTTATGTGTCTTTTCAGAAGAGATATTGATAGATAGGTTTTCTGATGTCTTTTTCTAGCTTTGGTACTAGGGTGACTGGTTTCATAGAATGATTTGAGAAGTGTTTTTTTCTGGATTTTTGGAACATTTCTGAAGAATTAGTATTGATTCTTTAAAGTGATTGGTCTCTGGTTATTGTGTGTGTGTGTGTGTGTGAGTTTGTGTGTGTGTGTGAGTTTGTGTGTGTGTGAGTTTGTGTGTGTGTGAGTTTGTGTGTGTGTGTTTGTGTTTGTGTGTGTGTGTGTATGAGTTTGTGTGTGTGTGTGTGAGTTTGTGTGTGTGTGTGTGTGTGTGTGTGTGTGTGTTGGTATCTAGTTTGAACTCAGGGCTTTGTGCTTTTGCACTTGCTAGGCAGGTAGTCTATTACATGAACCATATCTCTAGCCCTTTCTTCTGAGGTTATTTTTGACATAGTCTTACTTTTTGCCCAGGCCAGCCTGGACCTCCTATTTTATGTTTAATTGAGATGACTGGCACATACTACCATTGAAAGGAAAAATGAGGGAAAAGAACTGAGGCACTTAAGGAAAGGAAAAGGAGAGACACTGAGAAAAAAATCTGCAACCTTCACAAGCAGCAGGCTTTTATTTTGGAAGAAAGACCTGAGACGGCCATCAGAGTAGCACTCTGAGAGGGACAAGAGCCCATTTTTCTTACAGGTTGGGGTTTTTAAGCATCATGTGGTGGGAAAGGGGGAGGTTAGGATGGGTGGGTGTCAGGTAGCATGGCTGGAAGGGAGGATGGGGAGGTGCTGGACATCGGCTGGGAAGGCCACTGGGGCTTGACAGTTTTGCGTGTTGTTTTTCTCTCGCTCTTTTATCTGGGATAGCCATATTTACATTGTTTCAGTGCTCCTTGGCATTCCAACATTCTAACATTCCAGGCTCTTTGTTATATAGGGCATTGGGGTGCCATTTGTCTTCTGGCTACTTCTGGCTGGCTGGGGGTGAGGTGGGGGGGTCATTGATACTGGAGAGTTTATAGAAGCATGAGGGCTTTGAGTCGTTCCCCTGAGGTAGCTCAGGAGATGGCAGCAATACGTTCCTGTAAAAATTTTTTAAAATATTAATAAGGCATGGTAGGAACATTAGAGCCAAACAAACAAGGATGAGAGGAATGCCAGTGGGATGAGCCATGACTATAAAGAAAAAAGAATATTAGTAGGTTGTGAGGATGTTAGCTGTTGTGCCCTTTATCCCATCCCTGACCGTGACAGACTTATTGGTGAAAAAATAACAATCTTCCCCCAGGAAAAAACCACCTTTTTCAGCTGTGAGGAGATCTAGTCCTCTCCTGTTTTGTAAAACCACTGTTTGTTAGAGAATAGGTTTGGTCCTGAATTGCAGAGATTTGTAAAGCAATATCATTGAGGCTTTCTTTTAGAGCTTCTGACAGTTTTTGGAACTGGCTAACTGACACTCCTAGTCCAGCTGAACCTGTCCCAATTCTGATGAGAAGGCCCAGTCCACCACCAAGGAGGTAAGACTGACATCCTTTTTGTCTGTATGAAGTTAACAACGGGGATGGGGAAGATTTCTGAGTTGGTGGTATTTGAGACTGGGGGAATTAAGAAGATGAGTGTACAAACTCCCATCCAGTTAGTAGGCAAACATGTATATATTTGTGATCCACATAGGAAGAAGATTCCTGTGGAGGGGAAGAGATACCCCATTAATTCAAAGGCGAGGAGGAGTTCTATTCAATCTGCATTTTGTTCTCTCTTGTAAGAGCAGAAAGAAATGGAGAGGTAGGCCGTTAGAAGGGGTTGTAAGTCGGGGGAAAAGCATTGGTTGGCATGCGAGATTCCATAATGAGTCAGTGGGTTGGTAGGTAGAGAAAGAGGTGGGAGTGAGGTGTGAATAGTAGTCTGCAGTTACTCTTGGAAAAAGGGTTTGGGTAGAGTCCTGGTATATTGAAGATTGGGATGGCACTAGGGTGAAGTCTTCCATTACAAAAGATGGAAGTGGCTGCAGTGAAGTTGTCTGGGTGGGGGACAGTAGTGTGATGAAATGGGTAAGTTGGGGTCAGGTAGTAGGCCACTTTGAGGTATTTGTACCTGTTGCCCCTTTGGTTAAAGAATTTGAATTGCCAATGATGGGGGGGTGGGAGAAGGAGGGTTTGTGTGCACTGGGAGGTATTAAGGGAGCCTCTGCACCAAGAATCCAGAAAGTGGGGTCTTTGTATGACTAAAGGGGCTGTCCCATAGAGGTTGACCTGAGCTATAGAGCCTGTAATAGGAGGAAGTGTTTTTGGAAGAACAGAAGGTCGAGAAATTCCCAACAGGGTGTTAGAGTTTTAAGTCAGATAGCACCTGGGAAATGGATTAAGCATTATTGCTCTGTGGATGGCAGGTGAAGAACATAGCACCTGGGCAAATCGTGCTTTGATGCAGGGGTCCCCATGTGGTCCAGTCTACTAAGGTGGCAGGGTGTGCCATCCATCCCGTTTTCATGGGAGATCCAGCAAGATTAGGAGAGATTAGGGTTGACAGTTAAATGTAGTTGGGTGGAGGTGTTAATGAAGGGAGAGTATGTAATTAGAAAGGGTGTGACAGTCACTGCCTGTTGGAGAGGTAGGATGAGGTGTGCCTGTGCATAGAGAGTGGAGTCAAAGGAGAGAGTCACTGGGAGAGAAATGGTGACAATTGAGTGTAAAGAAGAGGCAAAAGGAGAAGAGTATTTGGTCCGGCATGAAGTCAGTGGGTCTCCCTCTAGCCAAAGGTCTGAAACAATCTCCTGAAAGTCGTCTTGTGGTAGATGATAACTCTTAAGTTGCCTTTGAAGTATTTGAAGGAAGGTTTGGTGGAGTTGGAGGAGTTGGTTCATCTGCTTCCTGGATGGAGGGCAGATGGGTAACACGGATTTTGGTGGGTCCAGACCTAAAACACGAGAGAGCAGGAGGGGGCAGTGCATTGAGGGGAGGTGAGGCTCTCTTTATAGAAGAGACATGTACCCGGGGTTTATATCCCTGCAGTTTATTAGTGGGGTTGTTAAAATAACCTGTAGGGGACCCTTCCAAGGAGGTTGTAAGGGGAGAGGGGGTACCAGTCCCATGTTATAAACCCACTCCCCGATCTGGACTGGGTCAGGGTTTAAAGGAGAAGGAGAGATGTGTTTGGGGAAGTGGGTGTCCAGGTGTGCCCAAAGTATTGTCCTTATACAGGGTAATAAAGAAGAAGGCAGTGGAGGAGGAATGTTACAGAGTGTTGTAGGGAGACCCAGTGGTACAAGGGGGGCAGCCATACATGGCCTCAAAAGGATAATTAGCAGAGTCTTTTGTGGGGAGAGCTTGGATACGGAAGAGAGCTAAAGGTAATAGTTTATTCCAGTCCATTTGGAGTTCATGAGTAAGTTTGGTATGTTTTTTAAGTGTGTTTGGCCTTTTCTACTTTTCCAGAGGATTGTGCATGGTATAGAATATGGAAGAGCCATTTTGACCCAATGTAGGAGTTTAGTTGTTGAACGATGGTAGAAGAAAATTCTGGCCCATTGTCTGATTGCAGCAATGTGGGGAGACCAAAAGGGGGAATGATTTCCCTGAAAAGTATGGTGGCTACTGTAGAGGCTTTTTTGTTAGTAGTGGGGAAAGCTTCGATCCATCCTGTCGAGTGTCAATGAAAACTAGAAGATACCTGGTGTGCCTAACCAGGGACCTGTTAGTAACGTCCACTTGCCAGAGTGACTGGACCATGTGACCTCTTGCCTGGTGGGTAGGAAAGGAGGGGTGCCAGAAACTTGATAAAGGGTTGGTTTTGGAACATATAAGACAAGAAAATGAGATTTCCTTTAGCGTTTTGTGGAAGCAAGGGTTGAGGGTAATATGGGTTTTAATAAGATGAAGTAAGGACAGAGGGTTAGAATGAAAGACTTGATGAAAGGCAGTTAATGTGGGTTTAATTTGTTGTTCCTGTAGAATAAGGGTATTATTAAGAAACCGGTATCCCGGGTGCTGGCTAGCCCCCAGAGTTTTTAATAGGTCTGTCTCCTCTGTGTAACTGCAGTGAATTGATAGAATGGCCGGGGGAGCATTTTTTGGGCCACCTATTTGGTGGTGGTGTCCACTAAGTTATGGCTAATGGATATGAAAGTGTTATCCTTTTGATGTTCCTTACAGTGGAGGATGGCAGCCTTGTGCAGGAGGGTAGTCCCTGGTAAAAGGGCCACATTGTACTTTGCATTTGCTATCGGGAATCACTTCATTGTTAAAAACACCTCATTCCTTCCAGATCTGGCTGTTGGAATGAATGATGTTTTAGCTGTACTTTGAATCTGTATAAATGTTAACCATCTTGTCTTTTGCCCTTTGTAATGCTCGTGTAAGAGCATACGGTTCCGCCTGTTCAGAAGTAGTTGGAGGAAAAGACTATCTGTCTCTATCGTTGTGTGTGTTGTGCTGTTTGGATGCTCCTCAACTATTGCATATCCTGACCTGGCCGGGGTGGTAGTGAAGGCTTTCATAGAGCTACTGTCTATAAACTAGGTGGGGGCATGGGTGTGGGAGTGTCTAGGATGTGATGAAAGGTTGTGAGGGAGTCATCAAGCATCTCAACGCAGTCATGAGTTAAAAGTTCTGGGTGGGATGGGGTGTTTGAGGGTGGGAGGGTAGCAGGGTTTACTCTCTGACATTGCTGAAAAGTTAGGTCAGGTTGTAAGAGAAAAGAATGTAAGATTTGAACATGGGATGGGGAAACTGAATAAAAGGCTTTGTGTCTGATTAAGTCCTGAATGTTGTGAGATAACCAGAATGTCATGGGTAAGTTAAAGGTTATTTTTTGGGCTTCTGATATTAAGAGAGCTGCTGTGGTCAGTACTATCAGACAGGGGGCCATGCTCTGTAAATGGGGTCTAGTTGTTTTGAGAAGTAGGCAATAGGAGCCACTGAGCCTCCTGCACTCTGAGCCACCAGGCCCAAGGCCTGGCCTTTATCCGAGTATAGGTATAGGTGAATGATCTTGTTGGGATTTTGGATGGAAAGTGCAGGGGCCCTTGATAAGTCTTGCTTGAGGAGGTTAAAAGGAGTTTGGAGGGACAGGGGCAAGGTAAGGGATCATCATTAGCAGCCTTGTACAGTGGTTTGGTTATTATCAAGTATTGGGGATCTAAATTCTAAAGTATCCAGTTAATCCCAGATAAGAGAGAATGTCCCTTTTTGTCTTTGGAAGAGGAATTTGGAGTATGGTGGTTTTTCTGTTTTGAGGTATTTGACAATATCCCGAGTTAAGAAAAGTCCCATGGATGAGACTGAGGTTGAAATAAGTTGGGCCTTACTCCTTGGTACTCCATATCCCCAGTGTGCTAATGAATTAAGAAGGATGGTGTGGGTCTCGCATAAAGTTTTAGAGGGGCTGCACAAGAGAAGTTAATCCACATACTGGGAAAATATTGAGGGAATTGAGATCCTGCTGTGTGTGGGGCCTGGCCAAAAAGGTGGGGGTAGTCTCCGAATTCCGGGGGAAGGACTGTCCAAGTTAATTGCTGGGTGTGGTGGGTGATAGGATCTGCCCACATAAAGGCAAATAAGGATTAGGAGGAGGAATGTAAGGGGGTCATAAAGAAGGCATCCTTGAGATCTAGGACTGAAAAGAGAGAGGTTTGGGAAGGGATCTGGGAGAGAAGACTATTTGGGTTAGGGACCACAGGATAAACAGGGTTGACAGCAACATTGATCTTTCTGAGGTCTTGGACTAATCTGAAAGAACTGTTAGGGTTTTTTACAGGAGGGATGGGAGTGTTGTAAGGGGAGTTAACAGGGACTAGGAGCTGAGAGGTTTTCAGTTGATCTATAATGGTTTTAATCCCATGTGTCCTTCTCAACCCAGGGGATTGTGAAACAATGATAGGGACAAAGGGGTCATTTAGAGTAATTTTAATAGGGGTGGGATGTGTCCCAAACCTGGGGGTTGACCTCCTGTAGGAGGTGGGGAGAGGTTTTGGGTGGTACAAGGTCCTGTATAGGGAGGATGAATTGTTTGGGCTGGTAGGGATTAATGGACAGATTAAAAATGGTGGTCTCAAGTATGTGAAGTATATCTCTTCCTAGTATTGGAAGACCAGAATGACCAGGAAAGGGTGAGTTAAGGATTTAGATCCAAAGGTGCAGTAAAGGTGGGGAGCTATGTCAGACATTTTTGGTATGCCATTTATGCCCACAATAGGGAAGGAGGCCTTTTTGAGAGGACCCACATATTCGATTAAAACTGATTTTGATGCCCTGGTATGGAGGAAGAAAGGAATGTTCTCCCGATACCATCCCTGTTACCCATGGGTCAGTGGACTCACCAGAGGTGGAGGCTTTATGATCCAGGCCTTGTCTGTCACCCAGTGGAAACAGATAGGTATTGGATCTTCGGCTGGAACACTATTGTGGATTTGAGGCGTGCACAAAGAAAAGACTGTTTTCCCTGATGACAGTCCATTTTCCAGTGTCCCCATTGTCCACACTGTGGACAGGGCTTTGTCAGTGGGTGTGGGTTAGGGCAAGATTTTGCCCAATGTCCTGGGTTTCCACATCAGAAGCAGGCTTTGGGGGGTGGGGGGGAGTCTTTGCTGGATCTTTTGGATGGGTTTTTGGCCCGGTATGGGACATCTGATTTTGGAGGATTGAAGCTAGCATTTGATACTTTGTGTGGGTATTTTTATCCCTTAGTTGTTTAGCCTCCTCATCCCTATTGTTGAAGACCTTAAAGATTGTACTAATCAAGATTTGTTGGGGTGGGTATCTGGGGGCTTTCCTGGAGTTTTTGTAGCTTTTTTTGTAGGTCTGGGGCTGACTGGACATGTAAGAAAATATGACCCTCTTGGGAGGCTGGGTTTAAATTAGCATATTTGGTCCTTGCCTCTGTTAAGTGGTTAAGAAAGAGGGCAGGGTTTTCATCTGGATCCTGTGTGACCTCTTTAATCTTGTCATATTTACCCTGTATATGACTGTTTTTGTCCATGTCTGCTAATAGGCAGGAGAGCATATGATCCTGGGAGTTTAATCCCAGGTCTCCGTCTTGATAGGAGCAATGAGGCTCAATTTTAAGCACTGCCTCTATGGCAGCGTTGGGGGAGGGATGTCTACTGGGATGTTGTTCATGGAGTTGGTCAGTGTGTTGTTCTACTGCCTTCCATAGCCTCTCCTTTTCATCATCCACAAGGATATTGTAAATGTCACCCCATGTGAGGGCATGGCCCAAGTAAGTCAGAGGAATTCTTTACAATACCTCGTCGGATTATCCAAAAAGGAGCCCTATCATCATTCAATTGGGGAGAAATTTATCATAGAAAAAGGAACATGGACCCTAATTGTCCTTTCTATTCCTGCCACCTCTTGTTGGGGAAGAATAGGAATCAGGTGGGGATGGACAGGTGCAGGCAGCTACAAGTGGGCTTGTAGTGGACAGTGATTGGGTGTGGGAAGGGGCAAGGGAGGGGAAGAGGCTGGGCCCAGGGAGGGATTTTCTGCAGAGGGACCTTCCAGAAAGGAAGGGGAGTCTGGGGAAGTCAGGCTGGGGATAAGGGGGGCAGTCATCAGCAGGGTCTGAGTGGAAGGCTGACAGAAGGGGGTTGGGTGCTGATGGAGAGGGATGAGAGTTGAGAAGAAGGATTTGAATGGGGAAGCAGGTTGAACAAAGAGAGGGTCGGATATGAGGTAGAAGGAATCCTGGAGATAGGGAACCTCTCGCCATTTGCTATTTCTCACAATAAAGTTGTCAAGGTTTCAGAAGACACTGGAATCAAAAGTTCCAAATTCAGGTCATTTAGAGGAATTTTCTAATTTGTACTGAGGCCAAATTTCCATAGAGAAACAGATGAGGATTTTTGGGTTTAGATCATCCTTTAGGCCCAGTTTAATAAGGTTGTGTAAAAGACACCCCATGGGCGAGTGGGTATTACCTATGACTGAGGTTAGGAAATTTTCTCTCGGGCGCCCCCCAGAGAAAACTTGCAAAACCAGAGAACAAACCTGTGTTGGATATGTTTCTAACCTACGTAGCCAGGGGCCAGACTCACCAAGGCCAAATGGCTGGAAGATGAGAGGGAGAGGGAGGAATAGGGATACTGAAGGTGAGAATGGCCGGAGATTAGCACACTGAGTCGCCATGGGGTGCTAGACAGAAAGGCCAGGTCTTACCAGTCCCTGTAGAAACCGGAGCCCATGTTGAGTGTGTGAAGCGGCATCGGCAAAGGGCCCTAAAAGAGGTCACAGAGGAATGGGAAGTCAGGGGTGTATGTATGACCAGAAGGTCAGGCCCCAGAGTAGTGTGACTATTAGATAGAAGGAGCCTACCAACAATGTTTTTTGGGCTTGAGCCCAATCAGAAGGAGCAGTTATGCCTAATCCTATGCCCAAAAGAATTGCCAGTGTAATGGGAGATTCGGCAGAAAATATAATAGTTTCAGAGTCATGGAGAAAACAGAGAGGAGAGAGAGAGAAGGATATTTGGAGAGGCTGGGCTCTTTGGGGATGAAGGTGGGCACTGGCTGCATCCCTTGTGGGAACTTGGCACCTCTTAGCTATAGTGTGTCCATAATAAGCACGGACCAGAGACCCATGGGGTGCACCATAGACCATATAAGGGTTGTCACAGAATTGCAGTGGCCCAAGAAGGGCATTCTCCCCACTTGAAACTCTCTCCTGGGTTTTGGCACCAAATGAAAGGGAAAAGAACTGAGGCACTTAAGGAAATGAAAAGGAGAGGCACAGAAAAAATCTGCGACCTTCACAAGCAGCAGGCCTTTATTTGGGAAGAAAGATCTGAGAGGGACCCTTGGCTGTCAGTAGCATTCTGAGAGGGACAAGAGCTCATTTTTCTTACAGGTTGGGGTTTTAAGCATTGTGTAGCGGGAAAGTGGGGGAGTTGGGAAGGGTGGGCACCAGGTAGTGTGGCTGGAAGGGAGGATGGGGAGGTGCTGGACATCGGCTGGGAAGGCCATCAGGGCTGGGCAGTTTTGTGTGTTGTTTTCGCTCACTCTTTTATCTGGGATAGCCGTATCTACATTGTTACAGTGCTCCTCGGCATTCCAACATTCTAACAACTGTGCCCAACTTTTTTCCATTGAGGTTGTGATATAGGGTGGCCTAGAAAAGTGATCCTCCCAATCTCTGCCTCCCATGTACTTGGGATGACAAAACATGCCACTGCACCCAGCTATTGCTTGAGGCAGCATCTTATGAACATTTTGCCCAGGTTGGCCTCAAACCATGATCCTTTGTCTCTCAGTCTCTTCAGTAGCTAGGATTATAAGCATGAGCCACCAGGCCCCGATTCTTTTCTATGTGAGTTCAAATTTGTTGTTGAGCTTTCTCCAGTGATTTTTTTCTTTTTTAGGTACTGTACTTTGAACTCAAGAATTTCTTCCAATTTCATCTGATTCCTTATGTTATTCTCCATTTGGTGAGAGATAGTTGTCGTACTTTCTTTTCTTTTCTTTCATTTATTTTTCTTCTGTTTTATTTGTGGTGCTGGGGATGGAACCCAAGGCCTGGCACATGCTAGGTAAGCACTCTACTACTGAGCCACGCCACCAGCCTTCTTTTTAAAGTTCTTTAAACAGATGCATAATAACCGGTTTAAATCCTTTGTCTCCCAAACCCAGTATCTGGGCCCCTTCAGGG
This sequence comes from Castor canadensis, assembly GCF_047511655.1. NCBI lineage: Eukaryota > Metazoa > Chordata > Mammalia > Rodentia > Castoridae > Castor > Castor canadensis. Next base: position 9,040,828 of record NC_133388.1, on the reverse strand, counting down.
ACAGTTTCTGCAGGTTGTTCTTTTTCCTGTGAATGAACCACATTTTCTTGTTGAGTTGCAAGTGTCATATTTTGTTGCCAATGGGCATTTTAGGTAACATATTGTAACCATTCTGCCATCAGCTCTTCCCCTTCCAGAGATCCTTGTTGGATCTTTGGGTTTGTTTGCTTTTGTTTTACTCTTTGTTGTCTGTTGGTTTATTGACTTTCTTGGGTTAGCTGCTTTCCTGTTGTGTGCAACCATTGGATTCTCTGCTTCTTTTTTTTCCCAATTTGCTTCTGTTTTTAGTCTGGCTGCCTAGGGCTCAGCCGTGTGTCAATACAATTTAGTGCTCAGTTAGTAAACAGGAGATTTCCTTAAGCACAGGTTTTCCATCCTTTGCTAAGGTTACGTGTGTCACGATGCACCTTGAAACTTCAGGCAGTCTAAAAAGGCTTCCTAGTTCTCCCTGCTTGAGCAGAGCCTCGAGGTCAGGACTGAGTGACCAGGGCCCTCTGCCTTTCCGAGTCTCTCCTGGGCACGTGCAGAGCCCTACATGTGCCCAGTTTTCTAGATCCTGGGAACATGTCAGAGCTCCTCAAAGTTCCCTGTGGCTTTCTCATCCTCCAGGTCTTTTTTTTTTTTATTTTTTGCAGTTTTTAATGGGGCTTTTGTTCGCATCAAGTGAAATCACAGCCTGAGTCAGCTGCGGCTGCCAGCAGGTCAGCTGGTTTTTGTAATGCCCTGGCATAGGCTTTATTGGCAGAGCTGAGTTACCAGTCAAATCAAATAGCAACTGCACCCTAGGAATGGAGGTTTTTCCAAGGAGCTTCAGCTCAGGTCAAACTATTGACCGTTCTCTGGGCATAAGTCTCAAAAAATTTTTAATCAAGAGTTAAAATTATACGTACAATTGCTATGTACAGCATGATGATTTGAGGTATATCTGTGCTATGGAACTAAAGAGCTAGGGACAGGTCAGTCCTTTGCTGGCTGTGAAGTGACTGTGGCTTCTCATGAGCACTGAACCTGAACCTCCCCGCTCAGAGGGAGAGAGTACGGGAATAGCTCATGTTACAGAGGCTGCAGCCTCATTGCTATTACCAAGGATCACTAGTTTTTTCCTGAATAGATGCTTTCAGTCTGTTCTATGGCTGTAATTAATTTACAGAGTTCTAAAATGGTTGAGTTTTATTGTTTGGTGAATATTTTTTTGTTTTGGAGGGAGAGTGAGTTTGCCAAATTCCTTGCTCCACCATTTTTAGCATCATGCTTTTGAGTGTGGACACATTGCTCCATGTATCAGTAGTTGGTTTCTGTTTTTGATAGTAGTCTATTTTATGGCTAGCCCTTACTTTTTTGTATCCACTGGTTAAATAGTATTTGTGTTGTTTCCAAATTTTGGTGATAATGAATACTGCCACAAATTTTCACGTGAATATAGAATTTGAGTTCTCCTGGATAAATCCTTGGAAGGTGGCTTGCAGGGTTATGTGGTAAGCATATATTTAACGTTATAAGAGACTGCCAACCTCAGCAGGTGTGACTGCATACTTCTGTAATCGCAGCATTCAGGAGACTGAGCAGGAGGATCACGGGTTCAAGGTAAGCCTGGACTATATAGGGTGTCCCTGTCTCAAAAAAACCCAAGGGGACAAGGGAAAGAAACTGCCAACCTGTTTTCAGAGTGGGTGTAGGAGCTTGCATTCCAACCAGCCACAAATAAGGTCTTCAGTCACTTCGCCTCATTGCCATCACAGTTTTTTATTCTTTTTAAAAATGGTAACTACTAATAAGCGTACAGTGGCAGCACATTGGGGTTTGAATTTGATTTACTTAATGTCCCATGTGCTTGGCCATACACATGATGCATTTCTGGATGAAACGCATCAGCGCAAATCTTTTGCATATTTTTCATAAAGATTGTGAGGGTTCTTTACATATTTAGGATATAAGTCCTTTATCATAAATATGTTTAGCAAATATTTTCTCCCATATGTGCTGGTTTTCTAAAAAGTTTCCTATGGTCTCCCTCGAATAGCAAAATTACTCATTGTGCTTCAGTCCAATCTATTAATTTATTGTTTTGTGACTTGTATTTTAGGTGTCATATTTGATTTGTCAATATTTGATTAGTTGAAGGTCAGAATATTTTCTCCTTGCTTTCTTCTAGAAGTTTTATAGTTTTAGGGTTTCTGTTTAGGTCTATGAGCAATTAAGTGTAGTATAAGGCCTGCAGTCTGGGGCAAAGTTCACTGTTTGCATTTGGGTGCCCGACTGTTGTAGTATCAACCAGCAATGCAAGACAGTTCTTACTACGGTACATGCACGTGTGGAAATATCACAATGACTCCCCTAACTTTATACAATTAACATACACTAATTTTTTTAAATACCAGAAGAAGAAAAGAAACAGATGGAGGGAAAGGATTGGTTTTAAACTCCATGCAAATATTATTAAAATAAATAAAGAAGTGGCGCCGTGAAAAACAAAAAAGAGACAATTCTTTCTCCATTGTCATGTGTTTATGCTTGAATTCCCATCGCCTATTTGTGGGCGTATTTCTGAATCTCTCATCTTTCCTATTGATTTGCAATACCACAGTTTCTGCATAGTGTAACAAATCCTAAGACCAGGTAACAGAAGTCCTCCAACTTTGTTCTGCTTTTTCAAAATTGTTTGAGCTGCTCTGGCTCCTTTGCCTTTCTGGGTATACTTTTGAAGAAACGTGTCAGTCTCTATGAAATATGCCTTGGGGATCTGTAGATCAATAGTGAGATTTGAAGTCTTCCCAAAACGTGGTCTTTAATCGGTGGACATTATCTCATTTACTTAGGTCTTTATTTTTATCATTTTTGTCATAAATATTTTGGACTATTTGTATACAGATTTTACATGCATTTTGTTAGATTTATACTCAACTATCTAATTTTTTGGTATCTTTGTAAACATTTTTTTAACTTCCACATACTAATATGTAGGATTAAAATGCAGTGATTCGTATGTTGACCTCATGATCTGTAACCTCAGTAAACTCTCTCAGCTCTAGGAGCAATGGAATTTTCTACGTTGACAAATATGTATCTGAAAATGTATTTTCATTAATTTATATGCTTTCTATGTCTTACTGCTTTCTCATGCAGACCAGGATGGAACAGGAATGGTGAGGGTGGCCATCCTTGCTTTCTTTCAAACTTTAGGGGGGCACCGTTTCTCCTCACAGCGAACCATGGACAATGAATCTGCTGTCATTGTATCCAAGCAATTTTTCACTTTGGATGTCGTATTTTTTCCCATTTTTTTTTTTTTTAGTTTCACTGTTGAGAGTCTATATTTAATTTGTCATTATGTGATGTTTTTATTTGAATCCATGGTCATACTCATAGTAACTGTGTTAAATTGTTGTGTTTACTAATTCCATCATTTGTGCTATGTTTGGGGACCTATAATTACAAATAACTTTTCTTCTTTTTTGGTGCTATTTATGAGTCATGTTTTTTCTCTATTTTTATTTTATCTTCTTTGTTTTGTTTTGCTTTAGATTCTGGATGCTGTGATAGCATTTTACTGAGTGTCTGGCTGATTTCAGAATGTTGAGATTGGTCCTAGCAGCAGCTCATCTGTGGGTGCGCTTGACTTTGGCTCTAGGGCGAATTTGGTCCAGCCTCTAAAGTGAAGTCTTCCCGTCTCTTGGCTCCAGCTCATTGGTCTCATGCACCTCTCTGTCCTTCCATTTAAAACATTCTCTTTGTCCCAGGCACCAGTGATGAGTGATTTTGAGACAGATGTCTTTCTGTGCTGATGGAACTTCTGACCCCACAGGCAACTCCAGTGACCTCACCACACTGGTTCCCACTCACGTCTGAACACAGGTTGCGCCCTCTGTTGGGAGCTCATCCACCCAGACCCCATGGAGGGACTACCACTCAGGGAACCCTGTCTTCCTGGACCCCCCCATGATCTCCCACTTGCCCAGGGTCTGCCTTGTCTCTCTGAACCTCTGCCTATCCCATCAGATTTCAAATCAGCCCCCATCTGTCTTGAGACTGTGGCCCAGTCCTGGGCCCAGTTTGGTGCAGGCTAGCAATGGCTTCCTTCTGGTGAGAACAGATGGATGAGTGTGGTCCTGTCAAATGCACAGAGACATCAAGGGTTTCCAGCACTGACCAACGCTGCATCAGTGGCTCCCACCTCGCTGAGCAGACACCCCAGTTCCAGACAGGCTGGTTCCAGCCTGGCTCTGCCACACACCTTCAGTGTGGTCTTGTTACTTCCCTCTGTCTCTCTGAGGTGGGAGGGCAGACAGGTACCTCTCCAAGTTGCCTTCAGTCTGTAACACTCCAAGTCCAGGGTCTCCTGTCTCCTGCCCAGAATTGGCCAAGAGGTGAGTCCCTTGAGTCACAATCAGTCTGAAATCATTGGAAAGTTTCTTGTTGCTTGTATGAGCTTCATTTTTACTTTTTTCCCACCTATCAAGTGGAAATAATCCTTGTACCAAACCATGTGCTATTTCTCTCACCTGTGAGGAGCTAATATCAGTAGTTGAAGTGAGAAACTGGCTCTGAAGTTTGGAGGGTAGATAACACTCTCTACCCGCTGCACTGCCCACCTTAGCCCTCTGTCTTAACCAGCAGCTCCTCCCTGTCTCCTTGGACAGTCTGAGCCTGGGCTGGGAGGAGTCATAGGATGGAGTACTGCACACCAGGAAGGTGACACCACTCACAGCAGGAAGGGCCTGGCCCCAGGCTCTAGGAGGCCTAAAGCACTGACTCCTGAGTCTGGGTCCCAGGTGCTTACCAGTCTTCCTGGAGGAAAAGGCTGCTGTCTGTCCTGCAGCGTAAAGCAGGCTGTGTGCAGGGCAGTCTGGACTGGGGGGGCTGGGGGGGTGGATTTCGTCCTGATGGCAGCGTGGCTCTCCCTATTTTCCATTTCAGACCACGAGGAAGCCTGTGGGTTGACAAGCTGCCACCTGAGAGTCCTTGGCAAAGACTTCTGGTAGAGGAGAGGCCAGATGGGGCTGGAATGGGGCAGAGTGAGTCACAAGGAGGGAACCTCTGCCTCACTGAGGGTGGCCAGGACACCGACTTGGGTACTCCAGGCTTAGTGGTACACACCTACACTCTATGCCCTGCACCAGTGGGCTGAAGAACACGAGGACTGGAGATTGCTCCTTCAAGGGGCCTTTGCCTCCTTCTTACTACTCCCTTCTGTGGCTCCCTCTCCTCCCCTCCTGCTATTTCTCTGCTGGCTCACCCATCCCCTTGGCCTAAGTCACCAGGGCAGTGGATTGGGAGCAAAAGTCTCCCATCCCCTCTTCATGGGCCTCTCCACACTTTGCAAATCAAGCAGAGCTGAGGGGCTGAAGGGACTGCCAGGGAGACAGACTTTCAAAGAAACAGCAAATAAATTACCCTGAAGTGTGGTCTGGCTGACCAGGATAGGTGCCACTGGACCAACAAGCATGGCTGGCGGCTTTGCCAGCTCCAAAAGAAAATAAGCTTTTTTTCGAAAGCCAGTTGGAGGATGAAAATCTCCTCCCTCTCGCTCAAGTTCCTGGGCCAGGCTCGGCTCAAGGCTCCATGGTGTGACTATTTTCAATAGCTGCGTGCCAGTGCAGGGCCAAGTCTTCTTGGCCTTAAGTGGCCCTGGTTGTCAGGGACCCCAACAAGACCTTGGAGGTCCTTGGAGCAATAGCCCTATCACAGGGAAACTTTGTGTTCAGCAGGGAAATTGCTGTCCTGAAGGTTCAGCCTCTGGAACCCAGTTTCTGAATGGCCTGGTCAGTCCACTGGGAGGAGACTTCTTCAGCCAGGTGACAAGATCCAGTCCACCATCTGCACTGCCCTCCAGGGCCTGATTCCTAGAGAGGCACCAGCCAGCTTTGGAAGCTGCTTATGGTGACATCAGTGCCTCAGAGACCTGGCCCAGACTGGTACTCCTTTTCCCTCTGAAGACCAATCCTGAGCAGTGGCAGGGCGCTAGCCCTCCCCACAGCCTGTCTTGAGAGCTGCAGTAAGCGCTGGGATGTCCTTCCTTAGGTTAAGCCAAGTTGCCTCTCTGGTACTTCCCATGGGGACGATGGGGAGGCAATCATTGGCCCTTTTTCCTCTTAAGCTGGACAAGATCTTACATGCCTTCTGGCTAATTCTTCTCACTTCAAAGATAGAGAAACTGAGGCCCAAAGAGGGGCAGTGACTTGCCTGTGGGCGCACAGGTGCAATGGCAGGTCAGGGGGCTTGACCTCTGCCCTCTCTCTCTGCCCTCTCTGCTCTCTCACACAGCTGTTAACCCCCAGCCCATGCCCTTAGTTCTGTCCCCATGATAACTCGGAACCAGCCTAGTTCTGTTCTCTAAGGGACAGCCTTGTCATCGGGCTCCCTGTTCTGACTTAAGCCCCCTCAGTTTCTCACATCAGTTCTCAGCCAGTTCTTCACCCTCACTGAGGGTGCCATCCCCACTGAGGCACCTCCAGAAAAATACGAAAGTCTGCCCACCCTCTCAGGCCTCTGACTACCACAGCTGCCTCCTGGTACCATAGCTCCCACACTATCGCCACGTCTAGAGGCTCCAGCCACCTCAAGGCTTATGAAGGGTGCCCCCAGGACTTTCTCCAGGCTCTCCCAGTGCCCATGTTACCCCAAATGTGTGTCACACTTACCCTTGTGGGTGGACTCTGCACAGCCCAAAGGGCACTTCCTGCCACCTTCTGACCTGGCTATCTGGTCCTTTCAAGAGACTCTTCCTTTTCTCCCTGGTGTGTCCTGGGGAGCACTGGGGATGCTGTCTTGTGACAAGACCAGGGCTGAACAAAGAGAGACACCTGCTTTGCTCTGCATGAGAACAGACTTGACTGACTAGGGTGTTAGCGTAATAGAATCCCTGCCCCTTTAGAGCAGAATGGGCGGGGGACTTTCCTGAATCAGGACCTTCTCCTGGGACTTCATGGGAAGGAGGGTCAGCTCCAATCCCAATACCTGTGGGCACCTGTGAGGTTAGGTCAAGTCAGTAAGGTGCAGACTCTTGGATTTTAACTTAATTAATGTATTATTTTAATGTGGAACTTCCTGCTCCTTTTTGTATATGCAGTTTGTAGAACTGAAATATAATCTACGTATAGCAAAATAGATGAACTTTGAAAATACATTCACCCATGTAGCTAACACTCAAACCCAGGCATAGATCTTTTCTGTCACCCCAGAAAGTTCACAGCCACATCTGTCAACACCATCCCCTTTCCCAGGACTGGCTACTGGTGATTTATATCACAGTAGATTGGTTTTGCCTGCTGAGTTGTTGAACCCTTCATTTGCTTGGGTCTGATTCTTTCTGCTCAGTGTTGTGTACAATTTTTCTTTTTGTTGTTTAATGGTGTTTCATTGTATTGATTCACCACAATTTGTTCATACATTGCTCTGTCCGTGGACGTGTGGGGTGTTTGGAGTTTGGGGTTATTATAAAAAAAAGCAGCTATGAACATCTGCACATAAATCTTTGTGTTTTTATTTCTTTTGGAATTGCTGGATCACAGGGGAGCTGTGTGTTCAACCTCATAAGAAATTGCTAAGCAGTTTTCCAAAGTGCTATTGGTACTTTGCTCTCCCCACCTGAAACTCCCGCTCCCTTTGATGCTATCATTCTTGTCAGTGTCTCTCATTACATAATAGTGTACCTCATTGTGGCTTTAATGGGCATCTCCCTACTCAGCACGTCATGTGCTATTTGGTCATTTAAGTATTGTCTTAAAATACTTAAATGGGAGTGTCTGATCAATAATTTTGTTCCTTTTTTTCTTTTTATCAATTTTTTATAGTACATTTCTCTTTTACCTTATCCTTTTTCCTAATTATCATTTAGATATTTAAAGTTAACGTGAAATAACATGTCCATAGATGATATAGATACACATTTATTAGGTCCTTCCAAAAGTACAAGAAAGTAATAACTTTGCAGCATGTGAGTTTTTCACTAATTAGTCTTGTACATGTCCTGTCTTAGCATTCCACCCTCCTAAAGGTTATGTTTTCATTAAATCTTCAACTTCTCATCACTTTTCTTTCTTTTGATTTTTTTTTACTATTTTTAATATCATACTTTAATATTTCAAGGAAGCTTCACTGTGTATGTGTGTGTGTATGTGTGTGTATGTGTGTGTGTATGTGTGTATATGTGTGTATGTGTGTATGTGTATGTGTGTGTATTTGTGTGTGTGTATACATGTATCCACATGCACCATAATTCTGTCCTTTTCACCTTTTCACCATCTTCTTCCCCCAATTACTGTTGAATTGTAGAAATTGTTACTATGTCACTTCTCATATATTGCAAACATTTTTTAGTCTAGTTTTCTTTTTCATTTTAACATTGTCTTTGTTGGCAACTTTTAAATTTGGATATGAAGTTACAAGAATAGCACAGGGACTCCTTCATTCCTTCATTCAGATTCACAAACTGTTTACATTTTATCACATTTGCTTGATCACTTTTGCCTTTTTCTCTCTTCCCCTTTCATGTGTGTATGAATATATATATATATACACACACACACATATATGTGACAATGTATATACTTATTTGAACAAATACTTACCAAGTATTATGTGTGTGTAGCTGTATATGTACATGTGTGTATGGGTGTACACATATGCATACACATGCATGCATTTTCCCCCTGAACCATCTGTGAACAGACTGGAGACATCAAGGCCCCTGTATTATACACAATATGTAACCAATCCCAAAACAGAGGATATCTTTCATATTCTGAAACATCAATCACAATCAGAAACTTCGACACTGACACAATTCTATTATCTAACCCAGACTAGGTCCCGGTTTCAGTAATTATTGCAGTACTTTCCACTGCAGCTGCTTTGTTCCAAGTTCAGGATCTAATTCAGATGGGCCTAGCATTTGGCTGTTTCCCATCCTCTGTAACTGGGAGCAGCTGCTCAGCCTTTCTTTGTCACTGATGCTCCTCTTAATTTGAAGGTTATGCGTTATCATTAAACCAGATATTTTGCAGAGTCTCTCTGTCTCCCTCCCTCTGTCTCTGTCTGTCTCTGTCTCTTTCTCTCTTTTTCTCTCTGATAGGACTGGAGTTTGAACTCAGGGCTTCATGCTTGCAAAGCAGGTGCCCTACCATCTAACTACACCTCCAGTCCATTTTGCTCTGGTTGTTTTGGAGATGGAGACTCACAAACTATTTGTCCAGGATGGCCTTGAACTGTGATCCTCCCAATCTCAGCATCCCAAATATCTTGTGATTGGATTCAGATTATACTTTTTGGGCAGGAATATTACTGAAGAGATGCGTTTTTCTTTGTATATCACATCAGAAGGCATGTGGTGTTGGTTGGATTCTGATGTCCATAGTGATACTTGTTTTGATAACTTTGTTAAATTTGGTGTTTGCCCGTTCTCCACAGTAAGGTTATTCTTTTCCTTTTGCAATTCTTAACTAACTTGTAGGGAGATTATTGGTCAGCTAGTGCTGTTGTAATAAAATAGCACAGAATGAATGGTCTAACCAATAGACATTGGCTTTCTCACAGACCCTAGAAGCTAAGAATCCAAGATAAAGATGTCAGCAGGTTTGGTTTCTCCAAAGGACTCTCTCCTTGACTTACAGAAGGCTGCCTTCTCGCCAAGTCTCGAGTCTTCACATGGCCTGTTTTCTGTGCCCTCACCTCCCTGTGGCTCTTCCTTCCTCTTCTCGTAAGGACCCCAGTCAGGTAGGCGGAGGGTCCCATCTATCTGACCTCTCGTTTAACCTTAACCACCTTCTTAAAGGCCCTATTTCCAAACATCATTGCATTCTAACGTCCTGGGGGTCAGGTTTCAACACTGAACTTTGGAGGGGCACAATGTGATCCATAGTAGAGACTTCAAAACTGTAACCTTGCTGTTTCTCCTCAACGTCTTCCACAGCACACATCGGTGGTTTTGTAACCTCATCTTTCCTTCTGTATTCATTAGTCAGCATCCTTCTGAAGAAAGAACTTGTCCTTCCCCAGGTTTATTTATTCATTTCATTATACACCCTTGGTATGTGGCCTTTTATTATATCCAGTGGTTTGTCACTCGTTACTATCATTTTGGGACTTCAGTAGTTCCAAATTGGGTGAGTAGGAGTTCCTCTAAGCTGGCTTCTATGGTTTTTTTTTTTTTTAATATGTGTCCATCATTTTTTCCATAGACTATTTTGTGGAGCAGTTTGAGTTTCACAGCAGAGCTGAGAGTTCCCAGAGAGCCACTGCACCCCACACATTCTCAGGCTTCTCCACTACCAATGTATGACAACAGACGCCACATTTGGGACTATTGAGCACTTCCTTGGAATCTTGGCTTGTTATTGGATCTCTAGCACTGTCCACATTTTGTATTGCATCCAGGTTGTGGGGTTGTTTTCTGTGGAGGTGTGGGGGTAAGAACCTTTTGATCGGGTGTCACTTTGCCATGGTGCTGGGAAGCAGAGATCCCACAGCTGTCTTTTGTCATCTGGACTGGTAATTGTAGGGTTTGGTCCATCTGTAGTTAATGAAATGATCTGATTGGGTCAAGCCTATTATCTTGTTGCTCGTTCACTATTTCCCCCTCTTCTTTTATTCTTTCATTTCCTCATCAATGCTTTCCACCTGTTGTAGTCTGTTTCCTTTTATGGAGTTTTAGCTACACTTATTTATATTAGTTTTACTTATTTTTGTAGGCTTACAATATGTATCGTTAACTCATGACAGTCCAGCTTGAATGAAAGTGACACCATTTCACGTGGAACATAGCATCTAGCAGTATCATCACATCTGTTCCTCTCACCCTTCCAATTACTGTTGTTACAAAATTTACTTCAACATATTACAAGCTCTATTGCTTATCCATTAAACTGTTAACCTTCAAGGCATCAATGCTATCTTACATCAATCTACATGGTAACTCCTTCCAATATTCTGCGTTCCTCCTTGAAGGTCAATTTCCATCTATTATCATTTCCCTTCAAACTAAAGGAACTTCCTTTAACAGGTCTTGTGGTGCAGGTGTGTAGGTAAAGAATTCTCTCGCATTTCATTTCCTCCAAAATGTCATTCTTTCTTTTTCATTATTATTATTATTATTATTATTATTATCATACTGTTTGGAGACAGGGTCTTGCTATGTAGCCCAGGCTGGCCCCAAACTCACTGTCCTTCTGACTCCACCTCCTGAGTGCTGGGATTACAAATGCGCCACTATGTCTGACTCATTATTTTTACTAGACTGTATTTCTTTTCTAGAGCAGTTTTTAGGTTCACAGCGAAATTGAGCAGATCATACAGGGATTTCCATAGACCTTCTGCTTCCACACGATCACAGCCCTCCTCCTTATCAACATAAATCCCCCCCCACAGTGATACCTTTGTTACTACTGGAGAACCTACATGGGTGCATCATTACCAACCAAAGCCCAAAGTTTACATTAGCATTCACTCTTGGTGCTGTACATGCTGTGCACTTGAGGGGATCAGTAATAATGTGTATGCAGCATTGTATTATCATGCTGAATATTTCACCACCTAAAAATCCTCTGAGCTCTCTCCAGGTTTCATCCTGGGGTCTCATACATGCTATATGTATGAGTACCCTACCTCTGAGTTACATCTCCAGCCCATGTGATCCATTTTGAGTTGATCGTGAAGAGTATAGAGCTCTCTAGATTCTTTTTCTTTTTCTTTCTTTCCTTTTCCTTCTCTTTCTTCTTCTTTTTTGCACATGGATGTCCAGTTGTTTCAACATGTTTGTTGGAAAGACTGTTCTTCTTGTTCCTTCATCCAAGATCACCTGACTGAATTCATGTCGGTCTATTTATGGGATTTCTCTTCCGTTTTCATTGATCTATCTGTCTGTTCTTTTGCTCAAACTATAATGTCTTGCCTACTGTAGCTCCATGGTAAATCTTAAAGCCCTGTAGTTACTCCAGTTTTGTTTTTCTTCAGTATCATATTGGCTATCTTGGTCTTTTGCCTTTCCATATAAATTTCAGATTCAATTTGTTAATCTCACAAAATAACTTGCTGGTATCTTGGTTGAGATAGCACTGAAACCATAGATCAACTTGGAAAGAACCAAAAATTTGACAATGTTGAGTCTCACTGTCCATGAATATGGGACATCCTTCCATTTATTTAGTTCTTCTTTGATTTCTTTCATCAGAGTTTTATAGTTTTCCTCATATAGATCTCATACATTTTTTGTTAGATTTGTATCAAAGTATTTCATTCCTAGGATGTATTGTGTTTTCAATTTGAAATTCCACTTGCTCATTGTTAATATATAGGAAAGTGATTCCTTTTACATATTAACCTTATATCTTGCTACCTTGCTATAAGCACTTACTTGTTCCAGGAAGTTTGTTGTTTTGTCTATTCTTTTAGATATTCTATAGAGATGATCATGTCATCTGCAAACAAAGTCACTTACATCTTCCTTCCTAAAATATGGCTGCCACCATCATCTGTGGACCTCAGACTCCAGCTTCTTCATCCTTTCGACATGGACTCCTACCAGGGACTCACCAGGGAGCTTCTGGGCCTTCAATCTTGGACTAGGGCTGCTGTCGACCCTGTTGTTCTGAGGCTTCCAGATTCCTGGACTGAGCAGCTACCGGGTTCTCTGCCTCTTTAGCATGCTGACGACTATTGTGGGACTATCCAGATTCCGATCATGTAAGCCTACCTAATAAATCCCCTTTATAATTATATGGATTTTTTTCTATCAGTTCTATTCCTCTCGAGACTCCTGACTAGGTAGGTAACCATTAACTTAATTTCTATAACAGAAACAGGCTTATTAATCTATTTCTTCTTGTGTGAGTTTGGTAGATCGTGTCTTTCAAGGAAAGGGCCTGGGTTATCTAGGCTGGATGTAGACTTGCCCACAGTTTTCCCTTATTATCCTTCTCATGTCCATGGGAACAGTAATGATAGCCTTATTTCCTTTCTCTTCTTTTCCCTTTTGAGATGGGGTCTCCCTATATTGCCCTGGCTGGGTTTGAATTCAAGCAGTTCTCCCTTTTCAGCTTTGAAGTAACTGTGCTACAGGCACTCATCACCATACTTGGCATTTTGAGGTGGGGAAGGGCTGTACTGGGGATTGAACCCAGGACCTCATGAATGCTAAGTACACACTCTACCACAGAGTAAGTGACATCTCAACTCTTCTGTTTCGTTTCTGATATTAGCAATTCATGTCTTCTTTCTTTTTTAGTTAATCAGGTTAGAAGTTTCTTGATTTTATTGAGATTTTCAAAGAATCAGCTTTTGCAGCTGGGTGTTTCCCTTCCTTCACATGGAAGAATAGCGTCAGATGGAGTTGGCCATATCCCATGTGCCAGGTTGGCTAGGATGTTCGGTGACACCAGTGAGTCTTTGGTTAGATGGTTCCTCCTGAGGACAGGCCTTGCTAGGAAAAGCAGATGGTCTGGTGGGCTTCACAATGGTTGTCTTTCCCTTCCCTTGCGAATCACAGGAGGTTCTTCTCCAATATTCATGAGACCAAGTTAAGCCCTAGAAGTAAAACACACACAAGTGGGACCTCCCCTGCACCTGGGTCTCCCTGGAATGATTAACTCTCAGGTTTTTGCCTCAGCACTGCTTTTCATGGAGGTTTTAGGTAGCACAGGTTTCTGCTTCCAGTGACTTTGGAATATCTGAATTAGCCCGTCAACCTCTCCGATTTGGCGGGGGGGGATGGGAGGGGTAGAGAGAAGACGCTTGCTCTGAGATTTCCCTTCTCCCATAGTCTAAGAAGTGTTGTTGATATTTCGATTTGTTCAACTTTTTGCTTGTTGTTAGGGTGGAGTGGTGACTTATAAGTATCTTACATGCTAGACTAGAAACTGGGAGTCTCCCTTTTTGAAAAACATTTTTGCTGGATGCAGAGCTTCTTTCAGCACTTTGAAGGTGTTGTTTTATTATCTATGACCTCCACTATTTCTGACACTAGACTTATTGTCCCCTTAGTATGTAAGGTGGCTTTTCCTACTTTTAAGAGTTGTCATAATCATCTTTAGTTTTCTCAGATTTACTATGATACACCTATGTGTGGTCTCCTTTCTATTAATCCTGTTTGGGCTGAGATCCTTGGATCACTGTGCTAATAGTCTCAATCAGATTTTCAATTATTTGGCTATTAGCACTTAATATTTTTCTGCCTCATTTTCTCTGTCTTCTTTTAGAACTCCAAGTACATGTATACCATATGACCTGCCATAGTCCCACAGGGCACTGAGCAAGATGCTGAAGAGACAGTCATTTGTACATTTTGGGGTACTCCCTTCCACCATTGTGACTCGCTCCCCTCCTGGACTTCTTCCTCACTGTCCAGCTTCCGTGGTTTCTCTGGACTCAGCCTCAGTCTCTCTAGGGTGCCTCTTTCTACTTTACCTCCATCTCTACCTGCCATACAAACTGGAGAGCACCTTCTTCTAATGTCATGTCCACTTAAGTTATACCCTGCTTATGCTTGTTTTTAAATGTCTGTAAAACAGTTGCTCTTGTATTTTGCTCAAAGTGTAATTATTGTCAAGGGAAGGCATGGACTGCTACAAGCTATTGCACCATTATTGAAGTATTTAGACCTTTAATTTACTTGAACTTAAAATATAATCCTAGACTCACAGGAAGTTATAAAAATAGAATATAGTAGTTTACCAATACACCCTTCTCCCAGTTTCCCCTATTGGTAACTCTAGTACACCAAAACAAGGAGATTCTGTGTACAGATTTATGTAACTGCCCAACCATATAATCATCCACACAGGTATTTTCCATTCAAAGAACAATTTGCAAACCTGTTTGTTATGATTGGATGTGGTTTGTCCCCCAAGTGTTCATGGAGGCTTGGTTTTCCATGTTGGATGATGATGCGAAAGCCTTTAGAGGTGGGGCCCTGTGGGAGGTAATTAAGCCATAGAGGGCACTGCTTTTGGAAGGAATTGATGTAGTTCTCCTGGAACTCTGCTTAGTTCTTGTAAGAAGGTAGATATGCTGGATGTGGCCAGAAGGTCCTCACACCATCTCTTGGACTTCCAGAACTATGAGTTAAATAAATACATTATCCAGCTTCAGGTATTTTGTAATGGTAATAGCACCAGACTAGTGTACCATTTCATTCCTGTTCCCTGGAACCACTAATATGTTCTCTGTATGTATACCTTCATTATTAAAAAATGTTATCTAATAGAATCACGTAGAAAGTAATATCTTGAAGATGACTTTTCACGCTCAACACAATGTCCTCGAGATCCATTTAGGATGGTACATTTACAAACAATTATCTCCTGAAGAATATCTTAATATATTTTAATTTTTTTTAAAGTTTATGTTTTAAACATAATTTTTAAATCTTAAGACCATTTTAGGCCTACAGTATTATTACAAATATAGTACAGTTGTCATATGTCCCACACCTGGTTTCCTATTTTCAGCATCTTATATTAGTACAGTACACTTGTCCTAATGTGTAACCAGTGATGATATTTTTGATATCTAGTTACAGTTTTCTGTAACTGGAGCCCATACTCTATTTCTATATTCTTTATTTAAAAGTGAGCCTTCCTCACCTTTTCCCTAATGTCCTTTCTCTGAGATCACATTACACCCACTCATCCTGTCTCCTTAGGCTCCTCTTGATTGTGATAGCTTCTCAGGGTTTCCTTTCCTTTCACTTTACTTTTTTTTTTTTTATAAACTTGAGATTTTGAAGAGTGCTTACCAGGTATTTTAGAGCATGACCCTCAATTAGATTTGTCTGATATTTTTGTCATGATGAAAACAGGGTGATACATTTGGGGGAGGAAGATCCAGAAGTGAAGATTCTAACTTTGTACTGAGGGAACATACAGGATTTACCATAGCTAGTGTTAATGGTGCCAGTGGTGGTGACCATGCGGTAGGGTCAGGTTTTGTCAGTTTCTCCATTGTAAAGTCACCCTTTCTGTCTCCTTTCCTTGCTATGGTCTTTGAAAGACTGTCATTCTGTGCAGCCTACACTTAAGGAGGCACTGGAAGTTTTGTGCCACCGTCTTGAGGGAAGATGATATATATAATTATTTAGAAGTTTTTCTGTCCAGGAGACTGTATTTGCTTGTTTATTCATCCATTCAATTGTTTATTTATATCAGCATGGATTCTGATTGTTATTTTATGCATTTGCTTATAATCATCAATAGTACATTCTTTTTCTACTCATCTTCAGCTTTGACGATTGGGAGCGCCTTCGGTTGGTTCTTTTATCCCACCAATACACCTCACATCATTGTGAGTTTTCGTTTTGAGTTGCTTTAGTTTTTAAAGCACTCCATTACCTTCAGGCATTCAAAGATGCTCCAGGCTCATCTTGCACCCCCCTGACCCAGAGCTAGAATCAGCCATCCTTCCAAGAATCCTTTTATTGAAGAGGTTGTTGGAACCAAGACCTGGGTGCGAGATGGGCTCATGGCTACTGGAGGATCCGTGCCTCTAGCTCCTCTCAGCTCTACAGCAAGGAAATGTGTTTGCTTATACAAAGCCATGTGTCATAGTTTGCATATTAAGTGTCCCGTCCCAAAAGTCTCATGGTCCCCAGCTGGCATTTTGTCACAGTGATGAAAGGCTAACTAACATACATCAATATACATATATATTGTAATTATAATGTATATGTAACAGAGCATAATGTATATATACATAATTATAATAATATGATCTGTAAATAATTCTATATGTAACCACATATCTTTAGGTTATGTCAAGCTTGAGTTTATGCTGATGATTCAACTCTACTCCATTACCACTTGGGTGACTAGAGATGCCTCTCCTTGCTTCCCATTCCATCAGTGAGAGACTTGACTCTTACCACCAGCTGTCTACTTACTTAATCATGCACTGCCAGTATACACAAAGAGTGGCTCAATTGCTGACCTGTACCTCCAGGGGCAGACGACTTATCACGTAGAACACAGTGCTCATGCATAGTTCTTTCTGCCTTTAGTCAACAGACTTCAATATGTTCAACATTAGCAAGGTCAGCCTCCCTAGTCTCATCAGGGAGGCTGTGTTGTACAGTGGTAATGCATTTAGAGTATTCTGTCACTGCTTGTATGCCATCTTGCTCCAACTTCCTAAATGATTCTCAAATGTGCATATGCAGAGCTATCTTCATATATTAAGTTTGTGCTATTATGCTCTGTGGCATTGACAAATGTGTCTCAGGTACCCATCATTACAATATGGATAAAATCATTACAATATGGGGAAAAATACTTTCCTCTCTCCAAAATATCCTTTGTCCTTCATCTATTCAACTGTCTTTCTACCACATAGCAACTACTGGTTTTTTAACCAATAGTTTTTTTTTCCCAGAATGCCATTAAATTGGAAACTTACTGTATGTAACTCTTTAAAAGTGGCTTCTTTCTCTTAGCAATGGCATTTAATTTTCATCCATGTCTCTTTTGTGACTTGGGATTGCATTTCTTTTTATTGCTGAGTACTATTCCACTGTATGGATAAACTGTGGTTTGTTTATCCATTTTTCTATGGAGGACATCATGATTGCTTCCGGTTTGGGGCAATGATGAAGAAAGCTGCTATAAACATTCATATGTAGGTTTTTGTGTGACCATAAGTTTTCAACTCAGTTGGATAAATACTGAAGAGCATGATTGATGGATCATATGGTAAGATTATATTTAGCTTTGTAAGAAACTGCCAAATTGTCTTCCAAAGTGTCTGTGCCATTTTGCATTATGACCAGCAGTGAATGAGAGTTCCTGTCACTCAGCATCCTGGCGGGTACTTGGTGTTGGATTTTTGCCCACCTCATAGGTTATGTATTGGTATCTTGTTGTTTTAATTTGCAAGTCCCTAATGGCAAGTGGTGCTGAGCTTTCATATGCTTTTTTGTGACGTGTATACCTTCTTTGATACAGAATCTGTTCAGTTCTTTTCCCTATTTTTAATTAGTTGTTCACTAATTGTTGAATTTTAAGAATTCTTTGTTTATTTTGGATACAAATTCATTAGCAGATATGTGTTATACAGATACCTTCTCCCACTGTGTAGGTTGCATTTTTATTCACTTAATGTCTTTTGATCTTTTTTTTTTCTTTGGCAACACTGGAGTTTGAACTCAGGGCCTTGTGCTTGCTAGGCAGGTGCTCTGCCACTTAAGCCATGCTCCCAGCCCAACAGTGTCTTTTGAAGAACAGAAGGTTTTGATTTTAACATCTGATCTATCCTCTCTCCTTCACAGATCGTACTGTGGGTATTGCACATAAAAACTCATTAGCAAATCCAAAGTCAAGTTGAATCTATGGGGTTTTTTGTAGGAGTTTCATAGAAACTCACATTTTATGTTCATGATCCATTTTAAGATAATTTTTGTGACAGATGTAAAGTTTGTGTCTAGAACCATTTGCTTACATGTGCACATGCAATTATTTTAGCACTTTTTAACAGAAAATTACAGTTCCACCATGTAGTTGCTGTTTCTCTGTTGTCACAGATCAGTTAGCTGTGGGTGGGGGTCCAGTCCTCCCTTTTGTATCTTTGACCCATGTGTCTATTCTTTTACCAATACCACACTGTCTTGACTGAATCTTGATCACTGTCCATCTTGAAATCGAGTAGTGTGCCTCCTTAGGATATTTTCTTCCTCTTCAATGTTGTATGGGCTCTTCTAGGTCTTTTGTCTTTCCTTTAAAACTTTAAAAAGTTTATTTGTATCAACAACGTAGTTTTCTGGCAATTTCATTGCAATTGCATTAAATCTATAGATGAGTAATTTAATCTTTCAATCCATGAACATGGAATCTCTCTCCATTTATTTAGCTATTTTAAGAAGAATTATTTCATCAGAATTTATTTCCCCTTTATTCCTGAACAATGAAATACCTTTTCTGGATATAAAATTTAAGGGTTAACAGTTTTTTGTTTTGGGAACTTTTGGTGGGCCGAGATTGACCAATGCTTGCCACTGCCTTCTAGCCCTCTTGGTCTCGGGAGAGGAAATTGCTGTCACTTTCATTGGTGGTCCCCAAAATGCAGCACGCTATTTGTTTCTGTTGCTATTAGGAATTGTCCTTTGCACTTACATTTCAGAAGTTTGATTATGATGTTTCCTGACATGAATTTCCTTCAGTTTCTCCTGTCCAGGGTTCTCTTGGCTTTTTGGATCTGTAGGCTTATGTTTTTGAAAACTGTGGGGAATTTTTAGCGTTATTTTCTCAAGTGCTCTTTAAGTCCCCCCACCTTCATTCTCCTGTCCTTCTGGGGCTCTAATGACATCAGTGTCACAACCTTTGCAGTCGTCTCACAGGCTCCCTCATCTGCTCACCTCCTGTCTGTTCTCTCTCGGTGGCTCCAGTTGGTCTGACTTTGAACTCTGTTGATCTGTCCTAGCATTTACTGTTTCTCCCCTCAGTTATCTCTCTAATCTACTACTGAGTCCATTGAGAGAACTTTTCAAAATTTCAGGTATTCCATTACTTTGGTTCTAAAAAATTTCCTTTGGTGGTTTTAAAAAATATTCTTTTTTTTCTTTGCTGAGATTTTCTTTTTTTTTTTTTCATTTGTTTCAAATGTGTTCCCAACTGCCCTGGAAGCATTTTTTATGATGGTTGTTTTATAATCCTTGTCAGATAACTCTAACCACTGACTCATTTCAGGGTTGGCATCTGTTGATTGGTGTTTCTCATTCAATTTGGGATTGCTTGGCTCCTGCTATGACGAGTGACTTTTTATTGTATCTTGGATATTTCGCATATTAGATAATGGAACTCTGGATCCTGTTTAATCTTCCTTTTTTAGCAGCAGTCACTCTGTCTAGGGGCGGTGTGCAGGACAGGGTTGGGGTGAAGGACTTGCAATTCACCACCTGCCTCTTTGAACACCACTCCAGCTAAAGCAATTCCCTGACTCATTGCCAAAGGGTAAGCCTGGAAAGACAGCTTCCCTTCAACCCTGGACACCTCCCCGTCAAAGCAGAGCACTGTGTATGCCCAGGTGCTGCTGGGTGGGGATGAAATTCAGCTCTGTTGGGCTGTACCTGTCCCAGTGGTGACTAGGGCTGAGTTCCCTCCACCCGCTCCGCTCTGCTTCACTGGTCCTGAGCAGAGGGGTGTTCAGCCCTTAACTGGGTCACACCAGAACCATTACAGGCTCAGCAACAGCCCTTGTCCTGCCTCGCTCTGCCTAGTGAAGTGTGTGCGTGTGCCTCTGGCAGGGAGGGAGTCACCCACTGGTATTTGGCTGGAGTAGGACAGGTACTTTCAGGAAGGTTTCTGTCCTGCAAAATTACCCTTTCCTCTTTGGCTGAAGGGAGCAGGATTTCTTTTTGTCTGTACCTCCAGGATTTGGGGGGTGGGGGACAAGCTTCTGTAGCACCCAGTACAGGATGTATGGGAGGCAAAAAGAAAAGCTGGGGAGCTCCCTATCATGTTGATTCATCGTCCTGGGGTGCCTTACCCATCCATCTCCTTCAGGATATTCCCAAGTTTGTTTATTATATCCATTGCTATTTTCATTGTAAAAGGGACAAAGGAGGCAGGGGACCTCTCCATTTTGGCTGGAACCAAAAGTTTCTACTTTAACTTTTTTTCCCCAAACCTTTAATAAGAAACAAAATTCTCAAAGATCCCCCAAAATAGATTCACAAGTCCTCATAAGGACTATAATCTTCCCTGTGAAGGACACTTGAGGGACCACTGCAAAGTTTTGCCTTGATAACTGGTAAAATATTTTCAGACTATTCTTAAAAGGAAAGCACACGTTAAAAATATCTTCATAGAATTTCCAGATTCCTTCGGCTCTGTGCCAGGTACCAGAGATCTCAGTTCGGGTTAAGGAGCAGAGTGTGGGTTCTGGCTCATATTCCACTGTCCCTCGCCAGCTCTCCAGCTGTCGTCATTCTGTGTCTCATATTCCTTCTGCTTCCTGCCCCCTCGCTCTTCTCAGGGTGGCAAGGACCTGGGTTCAATTCCTGGGTCTGCCACTCAGTTGTTGAGCAATACTGGTTCAGTCGCCTGACCTGTGTTTGTTCCTCTGTAAAAATAGGATGCCATCCATTCAAACATGGGGAGCTGTGGCCATTAAGTTTAATAATGTATTCTCGATAAATATTTGTTGAATGAATGAAAAAGAGCAGAGCAGAAGCTGGCCTGCCATTGCTAAGTAACATGGCAGCTACTTCTGCCTACCTGGAGGGAGTTCCACATCTTTCTGGACTCATCTCCAGAGCCTCTCCCTGGCTGCACCCACGTGAGGAAGCTCCCCCAATGCCTGTCCTGAGCTCTCTGGTTGCCTGCGTCCTTCTGAGTTCTGACTGTCCAGGTCCAGATCCTGGAGCCTTAGTGTCCTGGAGGGTAGGGCTGGCCTCTTACTGTGTCTGTGGAGCTGTGGAGTTACAAGGTCCTTCAGGGAGGCAGCAAAGAAGAATCCCAAGACTTGTGCCTTAAGAAAGGCACTGGGCTGGCAGGGAAGGCTAAGACAGAGCACTAAGAGGCTGGGACGCTGCCATGGCAGAAAAGAAGAGCTGGGTGAGGTATGCCCTCGCTCTACCCACGGCCCAGCACTAGCATTTCTGCAAAAGTGATTCCCTCCTCTTCCTCCTCACACCACGGTCACCTCATTCTCTTCCAAAACTAACCACACACCCTAAAGTCTGTTTAACAACAATGGTGAATACTGACACCATCATCACCAAAACCATAAAACCTGTGCAGTGCATTGTATGATTTATAATTGTGACCTATACCCTCACTCCGTCAGAGACAAGGTAAGATGCTTTCTACCTCGATGCAGAGGAAGAGACTGATGGTCAGAGAGGTCAGGCCACAGATGGCCACTGTGGCAAGACCCATTCATGCTCAGTTCTGCCGGTCTCCAGAGCTCAGTCTTTCCCATCTTTTCACTGGAAGTGGACATCAAAAAGCTGGAGATGAAGACGCTGGGATTTGGGGATTTGTGCGCTAGATTGTAGGATTTAAGATGACCCAGATCTCTGTGTTGTGAAGCCCATCAGAGGTCGGAACTGTAGCTGAAATGGCACCTTCCATTCTTAAACTCAGGAAGTAGCCTCTTCTCAAGGTGAGCCCTTTGTGCCAATGCTTGAAGGGACAGCCTGAGCTTGATGCTCGATAGCCAGGCCTTCCATAGACAGCAGCCTGTGACATGCTCTTTGGGAAATGTGGACAGCCAGAAGGTCCGACCACTGACTTCCACTCCTCCAAACATACCTGCTGACATTAAAAAAGCAGGTAATGAGGGCCAGGCCTAGTGGTACAGTCTGTAATCCCAGCTACTCTGGAGGCAGAGGTAGGAGGATTGCAGTTCAGTCTACTGCTGATCAAAAGCATGAGACCCTATCTAAATAATAATTAATGCAAAAAGGACTAGGGCATGACTCAAGTAATAGAGCACCTGCCTAGCAAGCTCACGGCCCTGCATTCCATCCTCAGCACCACCAAGAAAGGAGGTGGCTTTGTCCCATGAACAGAAGGCCTGTCCAGCTCTCTGGGAACACTAACCCTGGGAGAGGAGGACAGTGTCCCTCTGAGCTCCCAGCTGCCTGCCCGCCCCGAGGCCCCAACTTTCTCTGCTACATCAGGCTTCCAGCAAATTCTTCAGGTCTTCCTGGACTGAATCCGTACTGCAGTCTATTTGGTAAGCATTTGTTGAGCATGTACTGAATCCCATTAGGGCTGCTGTAACAGAAACACCATAACTTGGGGACTTAGCAACAGCAGAACCACACAGTTGCAGTGGCTGGAACACCCAAGATCAAAGTGTCTGCAGACCTGTCATCTGGTGAGGGCCTGTTTTCTTGTTCATAAAAGGTCATCTTCTCTGCTGTTCACACATGGTGAGAAGCTGCAGGACCTCACCACAGTCTCTTTCATCAAGGTTCCAATCACCTACCACAGGTGTCACCTCCAGCACCATCACACTGATGTTAGTTTGCCACAAATGAATTTCAGAGGGACACAAACATTCAGTCTGTAGCACTCTGGCCCCAGCTCCTCCCCACCAAAATTCAGGTTCTTTTCTCATGCAAAATGTATTCATTATGTCCAAATATCTCTAAAAGTCATAACTCATTCTATAACCTATTCAAAAAGTAAAATCTAAAGTCTCCTTTTCATATCATCCTAATTGCATGTGAGTGAGCCTACAGGTGTGATTCACCTGTTCAAACTCCTCTCCGGCTGTGACCTGTGACACCAAAGTGCTTCTGAGACACATGGTAGGATAGGCACAGGACAGACACCTCTGTTCCAAAAAGGAGGATGAGGCAAGAAGAAAGGGGAGTGGATCCCAAACTCCAAGGCAAACTCTATGAGGAGTTAGCCTCTGCATGGCCCCTCTGTCCTCCAGGCTCACTGTGGTGGAGATCTTACCTACTCAACACCCCAGGGTGAAGGTCTCACCTTCTGGACCTACTGAGGAACAGGGCCTGTCAGTGAAGCTTTCCTTCCTTCCTTCTTTCCTTCCTTCCTTCCTTCCTTCCTTCTCTCCTTCCTTCCTTCTCTCCTTCCTTCCTTCCTTGGAAGTCCTGGGTTTGAACTCAAGGCCTCACTGCTCAACCATTTGAGCCATGCCCCCAGCCCTTTTGCTTTAGTTATTTTTGAGATAGGGTCTTGTGTTTATGCCCAGGCAAGCCTGGACCACAATTCTCCTATTTGCGATTCCCATCTAGCTGGAATGACAGGCATGCACCACCATGCCCAGATTTTTCTTGATTGAGATGGAGTCTCATGAACTCTTGGCCTTGAATTGAGATCCTTCCAATCTCTGCCTCCCAAGTGACTACCATTATAGGCTTGAGCCACCATACCTGGCTCTACTTCCATTTTACTTTAAGTCATTTCTCTCCTCTGGCATTTTACTAAAAACTGTCAGGAGGAGCCAAGCTTCACCTTCAACACTTTGTTCAGAAATCACTTCACCTAAATATCCACTATCATTGCTTGCAAGTTCTACATTCCACGAAACACTACAACACAAACCCAGCTCAGCCAGGTTCTTTGCCATTTTATAACAAGAATGGTCTTTGATCCACTGTCCAACACCACCACATTCCCATCTCACCTGAGACTGCATCAGAACGGCCTTCACCACCCATGTTTCTCCCAGCATTCTGTCCGTATGTGCTCAGGCCCTAAGCAGACTTCTGAGCCTCAATCCACAGCCACACAGGCTTTGCCTGGCACGCACCTCAAAACTCTGCCAGCCTCAGCTCGTCACCCACTTCCACATTTTTAAGTATTGATTACAACATCACCCCTACTTCTTGGTACCAATTTCTGTACTAATCAGTTGAGGCTGCTATAACAAAAAGTACCACAGATTTGGGCTCATAAATAACGGGAATTGCTTTGTCACAGTTCCAGTGCTGACAAGTTCAAGATCAAGGTAATGGAAGATTACATATGTGGTAAGGGATTGTGTCCTGGTTTGTAGCCATCTTCTCACTGTGTCCCCATGTAGTAGAAGGGGACAAACAAGTTCTCTGGGGTCTGTTTTGTAAAAGAGCTGACATTCACAAGGGCTCCACCCTTATGACCTAATCATCTGCCAAAGGATCTACCTTCTGATTCCTTTGCAGGAGAGTTGGGATTTCAACATTTGACTTTCAAGGAGCCACAGACATTTAGTCTCTAGCTCTGGTGGACCAGTTCCCTTTGGAGGCTGTTATAGATTTCTGTGAACTTATTACCAGTATCTCAATTCAATACAGATTTACCTTACAGTCATGGAGGTCAGAACTCTGAATGGGTCACGTGTAGGATATGCAACTTCTGGAGGGAGGCTCTTGGAGACAGTCCTTCCCTTTGCCTTTTCCAACTGCTAACAGCCTTGGTTCTTGGTCTGATTCCTCCAACTTCAGATTGCATGTCCTTAACCTCTGTCACAGGCCCTCTTGCCTTTCTTTCTCTTGTAAGGACCCTCACGTAGTCCAGGATCCTTGACACATTCAAAAGCCTTAATGACTTCTGCAGTCACTGTCACAGGTTCTTAGTATTCAGGACATGGACACCTGTGGTGGCCATTATCCTTCTGACCACATTCAGCTCCTCTCAGCTTTTCCAGTACCATGGCCTTTTCATGGCCTCAGGAAGCAGGGCATGATCCAAGAGGCACCAGCTCTGTTGACCATCCCCTCACTGGATTTCTGTGGGGGATCATGGCATGGAGCCCTAATTCTGATGGGGTCTCTGGGTTCCTGAGGCATCCCCAGCCCTGAGGCCCTCAGTATCGCCCACCCTGTGTGTTGGAAAAGGTGGCCGGAGCTCATCTCTAACCAGAGGTCCCACAGGCCACTGGGCTTTACAGGGTGTGCTCCCTCCAGGCTCTTGTAATTACTAAGTGAGGTTACAAGTTTCCTGTCGCTGTAAAATTTAACAAGTTGGAGCTCACTCATAAAAAGGAAACACTTCCCAGCACAGATGTGCAAGCTCTGAGCCATGAGCTCTAGTCCAGGCCGAGCTGGCCCCCATGGGCTACAGCCTGCAACCCACCCTGGACACTGGCTATCCAGAGTTCCAGGAATGCTGGGCACAGCCATTCCCCAACCAGGGCCCAGAACAACCAGAGCTTTCCTGAACTGCCTGGCCCACAGCCCTGGGACCCCCACTGCCTGGGCCTCCTCCCAGCCCCTGCATCATCACCTCCCCTGCATCTCAGCCTGCATGCAGAAGGAAAGCAACAAACCTGCTCCCCTTTTGCTAATTCCACCATGTGGGGCAGCCAGCAAAAGCCAGGTAGACAGAGTAGTCTGGCTTTGGGCCTCTGAGCCAGCAGGTGGAGGTCAATGAGTAGCTGGCCATGCATGGCTGGCTGGGGTGTGGCAGGTGAGCTCTGCCAGACCAGACTATGGGGGCCTGATGACTTGCAGTTCACTGCCCACCTCCCCTTGACCCATAGGCTCTGGCTTCTGTGATGCCCACGGTCATGGAAATCCAGTCTATATTTTCTGTAGGCTTCTTCTAGACCCTGTGCCCTCCTTTCTATACTTTTAAGGCAGGATGGGATGTCTTTTAAGCAAAGTGGTCCCAGCTCAGGACAGAGGAGAGGCAAAGAAGGAGATGCCAGCCTGCCCCTTGTCTTCTGCTGGGCCCCCTGCTCTGCCCATGAGCATATGGCTACCAGGACTCCATCCTTAGTCACCTCTGAGCTCAGAGACAACCCTTCCTGGATCCCATTGTCTCCTTTTTTATAGGTGAGGATATGGGGCCCTGCTCTGGTCTGCCAGCTCTCACCTCATGGCAGGGACAACTTGGGCCCAGAGTGGGTGAATGACTTACCCAAAGTCACAAAGTAGGTGGAGCAAGGCAGACCCAGGACAAAGGAATCTGCCCAAGAAGTGATTAGGCTTATATGTGGCTTGGGTAAAAACAGGCCTCCAGGTCTGGGATCCTTTTGGGTTCCTGAGCCCAGAAGAATTAGGCTACAATCACTCATAGTTCACAGAATCTCCCACCTGCAGAACCAACCCCTCGTCAGGCCTGAGGGAGAGGCAGCCATGGCCGCAGACCCAGGATCCTGCTCACAGGCACTGCAGAACAGACAAGCCTCAGTCACCACAAGCAACAATGATTGTCCCACAAGTGACAAACCAGGGCTAGCATCTTGGGATGTTTGTTGGCCAAATGAATGAGGGGTAGGTTGATCCTAAGATAGCCCCAATAGCCTAGTCTCAAGTGCTCATGCCTCATGTGGTCACTCCCCACATGGGTAGGGGCCTGAGGCTCTCTTCCAAGCCATAGAACATGGCACACGGACAAGATGTAGATCCAGGTTGGCTGATTTTGAGTTCATCAAAAGGAATATTAAAAATACTTGTTGGGCATGGCTTAAACAGGAAAAAAATTCTTAAAAGAAAGACTGGGGCTCCCCAAGGCAAAATGCTCTCTACTCCTGGCCTTGAAGAAGCAAAACACTGTGAGCTCTAGAGCCAAGGGAACATAAGTTCCTCCAGCAGCAAGATTGAGTGTGGAAGCTGTGTTCCCCCAGGGAAGCCTACAAGACAAGAATGCCACCCAGTCAACATCACCACAACCAAATGAGACCTGAGCATAGGACTCGGCTCAGCCAGACTGGACTCCTGCCCCATGGAAGCCGGGAGAAAAGAACTGGCACAATTTAAACCATTCTGTGTCTGACAGTTTGTTACACAGCATAGATCATGAATATGCACAGATCAAGCCTTCATCTACCCAAGAGCATCACCCTTGGAGCAAGGTTTGCTGCATCATTCACCAGCTAGGCTACCTCATCAATGTCACCTGCAAAGTGGAATCGCTGGGTCTGACTCCCTTTGGCTGCTGTTGAAGGTGATCACAGAAGGACAGGCATCTTCTGAGCTGGCACTCAGGTGGTGAGCAGGGAAGGACTGCTGCTCCATGCCAGCAGCTGGGACAGCTGCAAAGAATGTAACTTGGTTTCCATCTCTCCTCCCGTCCAGCCCTCCTGGAGACCTCTGACCCAGGACATTGTTCAGCACTTCAGAATTTGTCCCACATTTCCTCTGTGTAAGATGCCACACTGAAGCCCAGAGGACAAGCCACAGGAAGTCACAGAGCTACCAGGTCATTTTGGTGTTCCTGGGCCTGCCACAGAGTATGCACTTAGGAAATCCAGGCAGATCACCCCAATGGGATGACAGCACTCATGTGTCATTTAAACGGGACTTGTTCATCCATTCATCACTTTATTTTTTTTTTTTTATGATTTCAGTTATTTCATTTTATTTTTTTTTTCATTTTTCTTTTATTATTCATATGTGCATACAAGGCTTGGTTTATTTCTCCCCCCTGCCCCCACCCCCTCCCTTACCACCCACTCCACCCCCTCCCTTACCACCCACTCCACCCCCTCCCGCTCCCCCCCCTCAATACCCAGCAGAAACTATTTTGCCCTTATCTCTAATTTTGTTGTAGAGAGAGTATAAGCAATAATAGGAAGGAACAAGGGGTTTTGCTGGTTGAGATAAGGATAGCTATACAGGGCATTGACTCACATTGATTTCCTGTGCGTGGGTGTTACCTTCTAGGTTAATTCTTTTTAATCTAACCTTTTCTCTAGTTCCTGGTCCCCTTTTCCTATTGGCCTCAGTTGCTTTAAGGTATCTGCTTTAGTTTCTCTGCATTAAGGGCAACAAATGCTAGCTAGTTTTTTAGGTGTCTTACCTATCCTCACCCCTCCCTTGTGTGCTCTCGCTTTTATCATGTGCTCATAGTCCAATCCCCTTGTTGTGTTTGCCCTTGATCTAATGTCCACATATGAGGGAGAACATACGATTTTTGGTCTTTTGAGCCAGGCTAACGAACACCATTCATCACTTTAGAAGACCAAATCTGCTTACGGAAACAGAGCAGGCACTGGATGGGAGAAGGAGAAGCCTGGGCACCCAGCCCCCTGGATCCAGCACTTCAGGGCATCTAGCTGGCCCCCTTCTGTCTGAGGAGTTTTTTTGAAGCTGTGTTTTTTTGAGCTGCTCTCCCAGTATGGCTGGCCCCAATCTCAGGAGTTAACATTTCTGGGACATCCCTAGGTCCCTCACCCCTGTGTGATGTAGCTCAGGGCCCCAACCCACGCTGACTCCCTGAGGACTGTGCCTCATGTCTCTCTTCCTCCCCACCTCCCCCAATGGCAACTCTCTTGGCAATGCATCCTGCCCTGTGTATCTGACCACAATGAAACTTTGTCTCAGACTGTGCTACTGGGGACCCCACACCAAGACAAGAGTTGAGAAATAGCCCTGGCCTCAGGAAGCCACTGGTCATTCAACAGGATGCCGCAGGAGTAGCTGACAAGCACCCGAGCTGCCCAAGAAGCCTGGTGCCCACCACTGGGACCCGCACAGCAGCCTGGAGTCAGAAGATGCTGTGAGCTAATGCAGAGATGAGGCCGAGGGGCCTTTCCTGGAAAACAAACCGGCCTGCCAGAGCACTAATCACAGAATGAACGAAAAACCATCCCAGCCAGCCTTCGATCACTGATTGGGGTAAACACAGTGGGATTAAAAGAAACCACCAGAATTCCAGCTCGTTAGAGCAGAAATGTTACTAAGCTTGGAACATCTTCCTGCTGGTCCCTCCAGGCCCAGCCAGCCTGTGGAAAATACGCCTAATTCAAAAACAAGTGTGGGAGTCTTTTCCCTCCCAGACCCAAGGGTCAGGGATCTGGCTGGAGGGCCAGTGGGCCCCCGGCCGGGCCCCGCACAGCGCCAGGGCAGCAGTGATCTCACAGAGCCCTGCTTTCTGAAAGAGAGGGCTGACCCCTCCTGAGGTCGGAAAGGGGCCGGGGTCACACTGTAAAGGGTGGAGGCTCTTCATTCGTGATGCTTTTTCCATATGCAGTTAAACTCAAGCTCCCCTGCTCAGCCTCTAGGGCCACTGATGGAAAGCCACCCCACATGCATCTTCCCCCTGGGCAGAAAGGGCCCCACAGACCTTTCCAGTCAGAAAGGTCCAGGGAGTGAATGTTCTCTGTCTCCGTATCACAGGCTACATGCAGCCTCAGTTGCATATTTTCCTTCTTTATAATACAAGTCTTCAAAAACATAAAACCCTTCGTAGCTCATAGGCCATACAAAAATTGGTCCTAGGCAAGAATCTGGTCCCTGAGCTGTATTTTGTTAGCCCCTAGGCAAGATTCATTTGGGCACTAAATTCTCCACTTCTTCCACTCACAGACTCCTATTCATCCTTCACCATCCCTTCTGCTTTTGTCCTCCAGACATCGACAACCCTAGCACTGCTCTCTGGTCCAGTAGGCAACAGGGCCCCACTCTTGACATTGTCCCTTGACTTACTCCTTCATTCAGTAACTGCACGGAGATACCACGTGCCAGTGCTATTCCAGGCACCAGGTTGTAAGGCCAGGTGCAGCAGCACTGCTCGATCTCAAAGTCACAAGTTTCCAAAGTGACCGGTACATGGCAAGCAACAGTATGCTCAGCAGCTCCTACTACATGCAGGGCCTGCAGAGCTGACCCTACAAGACCGTGCATGATTACCACTGCAGCCAAGACAGTCAAGGCAGACTCCTGAGGTTGAGGCTGGAGGCAGGACATTCCTGGGATAGGGAACAGCATAAGACAGTCTCCAAAGTAGGAAGCACATTGTCCTAACCACTTAGAGAAAGGACTAGGGTGGGTTACAGGCTGAAGAAGTGGTTTGAATGTCAAGCTGCCTAGAGTATGGGAACCACAAGCCTCTCCCGGAGGCCTAAGCCCTAGCCCCATGATGGCGTTATCGGTGACGGCCTCAACGAATCCTCCCCAGACACAGAGACAGAAGCATCCTCAGGGGCCCAGCACAGGCTGGGTGTGTAGAGTCCCATTGGAAACACTCAGCTCTTGGTTGGTCTGCTGTGAAGAAAGGTGAAGGCTAGAGACTTCCTGAGTCAGAGGACCAGGAAAAACAGAAGGGAGGGGATGGAGGCCCCAAACACAGGTAAGCTGGGAACCTTCCTACACAGGGTCTGAGAAGGCCTCATCCCCAATCACTGATGACCCTGGCTTACCTTTCCCAGCAGGGTTTGTGTCAGAACCCCTCAAGGATGTAGAAGGCACCAGGCTCTCTGGAAGGCAGACCTCGCCTGCCCGCCCTGTGATCTCACGCTTGCCCCTCCTTCCCTCGCCTCCTCAGCTTCAAAGGCCTGGCTCTCCAATGCTCACAGCCTCGGAATCCTGCTGCTGAGGCCAGCCCGCCAGGACCGTGAGCAGCCGGCCTCCCTCCTGTGCCAGACCAGGATGGAGACATACTCTCTGCCTTAATGCAAATCATGTGTGACCAGCCAGCTGAGCAGCGACTGCTGATGAGGCCAGCAAGCCCCAGTCCCGGCCCAGCTGCAGCAGCTCTCAGGCTCTGTCCCAGTACATGGACACCCACCCACACCAGGGTCACGGGTTCAGGCTGCCCCCTTCCCACACCCTCCAACCAGTAGAGCCTGAGGCTGGCACTACACAGGTTAGATCCAGGGCCCTGGAAGGAAGCCAGGAATTAAAGTCCTCAGCAGCTCCCTGGAGCCTCAAGAAAGTGTCTGAGCCTTTGAAACTGGACTTGGAGGCTGTCGCTGTCACAACTGCAAGGTTGCCTTTCTCAAGGAAATCAGAACAATGGCCCCTGAAGATGGAGCCACCTATGACTGTCACCTTATGTGCAAAGGGACTTACAGATGCAAGTTAAGGATCTTGAGGTGGAGAGAAGGTCCTGGGAAATCCTGGATTGTGGCAGGGGACCCTAAGGTCACCACCAGGTCCTTACAAAAAATGGAGGAGATAGGCAGGGACCTCAGAACTATGGAAGGAGCTGATGATTTCTTGTGCTGATCAGAGTGAAGCAGCCATGAGCCAGGAAGTGCCGGCCACCCAAGACCCTGGAAAGGCAAGGGCACAGACTAAACCTCACCTGGACTTCAGACCTCCAGAACCAAGATGATAGATTTTGGTTGTTCTAACCCACTATGTTTGTAGTAATTTGTTACAGTAGCCACCAGAAACTCATCTAGGCTACCATCACCATCTCTGTACCACATTCTGCCCTCGACACTCCAGCTCATGCTGCGCCTCCCTCACCTGTTACTTGCTCTGCCACCCACTTGACTCTCAGATTCTGCTCTGCAGCAGTCTTCCCAACAGACACCTTGGTGACTTTTTCCTAGTCCCCCCATTGAGCCTAGCGATATATACCCTCTTCTCCCCAACTACCGTGCTCTCTGTCTCTGCCAAATATGAGGGCTGGTGCACCTCCTAGCATGGGGGAGCCAGTACCTTCCAGACAGCCCAGCCACCTCATCCTCAAGGGACATGTTCCCCCGCAAAGGCCCATCTGAGGAAATGACTGGGGCTGAAATCTACCCTGGCAGGAAGGGGTACAAGTATCAGAGTCTGGCTGCTTTTCCTGGTTGATTCCATGTGGCAGCCCAAGGCCAGAGGCATCCATTGTCCTCAGTGTGAAACCCACCTGCCCTTGTCACAGGGTTCCCAGACTTGGCAAATAAGAAAAAGGATACCCCATTCAGTTGTCATTTCTTGATAAATGGTGAGAAGTTTTTTCTTTTTTCTTCTTTTTAATTTTTTTTTAGCACAAGTGTGCCTCTAATATTGGCTGGATATTCCTACACTAAAAAAGTTATTGGCTGGTAATTTGATATTCAAATTTAACCAGGTGTCCTGGTCTTATCTGGGAAGCCAGACTGTCATTTGTCTACAGTGACTCCCAGAGCATTCACCACAACCCAGAACTGGTGTTCAAAGGTGTTGAGCAAGGAAGTGGGAAGACCCATTGGCCCCAGACCAAGGGGCAGATCTTCCCCACTCTTTCTTGAGAGGGTTGGGGGCTTCTTCCCAGGGCAGCTCTGGTCTCTGGATCTCAGGGTAGGAGTGTTGTGGAGTCAAACAGGAGTTTGACATGCCAGGGTTAGAGGCTTTGGCCAACCCTGTTTGCCAATCACTCTGCACAGGTTACGTGGTGGCCTTGGGCCCCTTCCTTCCCCTCTTGGCCTCCCCCCTGCCTGCCCTATCGGCTTCTGTTATGAGTGACAATGAGGTTAGTGACAAGGGAGGGAAAGAGGGTGACTGGGAGATAGGGTAGGAGACATACACAGAGGCTATTCTACTGGCCCCTGTCTACCTTGGGCCATTCCTTGCCACAGGTCAAATGGCCATCTCCAATGACAGCACCACCAGATAGCAGCATGTCCATCCCTGGCCTGGAGCCCTCAAACAACTTATGAGTCCAGACCTAAAAGTCAAGTCTGCCAAGAAAGGAATTCCAGCTCTGAAGAGAGTCAGAGCCTCCTACAAACCCTACCCTGTTTCAGGCCTCAGTTTCCCCATCAGTCACTCTCAGGCAGAACAGATCCCAACAGTGGCCAGACAGTGCCCACCCCCCTCAGAGGCAGATGGCTTTGCTCTCTTTAGGAGCCTCTTGTATTAGCTATCCATCCCTGTGTAACCCCAAACTTAGCAACTGAGATCAGTAACCATGGTAAGCTCATGCTAGTTTTGCGGTGGCCAGATGGGCCTCTGTCTTCGGAGTCGTAGGGTGATGGGCATCTGGGCTGCAGTCTCATCCAAAGGCTCTCCTGGGTAGAAAGGTTCCACGCCCAGGCCCACTCATGCCCTTAGCAGGCTGTAGCCATGAATCACATGGGTCTCTCCACAGAGCTGGCAAAAATAGGACAAAGATGAGAAAGAGAGCTCAAGGCAGAAACTAGTGTTTAAAGACTAATACTAGGCATGACAGTGACATCCCTTTGTGCCACTGATTCTCCTCATCAGAGGTATGTGAGTAAGGCTGGCTCCCACTTAGGGGAGCAGAGCATATGAGGCACGAGTCCCAGCAGGCGAGCAGCAGCAGAGCTGCTGATACATGCCTCCCAGCAAGTGTAAGAGATGTGTTGATGGACTAGGCAGGGAGGGGCCGGAGCTTAAACCCTGTCATGGACAAGAAAAAAGAAGGTGACAAAAGTTTGTACCCAAGTCAGTTAAGGGGATAGAGGAGTTGGGTGAGGTTGTCCTTGGATGCCTCCCAGCTCCATCTCTACTGACTTGACTTCCCCTGCCATGACCAGACACCAGAGGCTCCCTGATCTTCCCCTGTCCTTCCTTCCTTCCTTCCTTCCTTCCTTCCTTCTTTCCTTCCTTTCCTTCTCTCTCTTCCTTTCCTTCCTTTTACTTCCAGTTGTGAACTTTTTCCCTCCTTTCTCTCTCCCATTCATCCTCCAGGTTCATCTCCCCCTCCACCCTTGACAGTATGGCTGCCACCAGCCCTGATGCCACCTGTGGGCCTCCTAAGGCAGGTCTTCAATCCCCACTCTTGGAACCAGTTAATATGGCTCTGGTATCATCTTGTCATCCCCTCCAGGAGTAGCGATGCCCCATATGTCTTGGGCCAACCCTCTCTGGAAGGCCACACAGATAGGCAAATGACTTAGAAGATGGGCTTCCTTTGACCCAGAGATGGTAATGATGAGGTTTGGCATTCAGCCCTAGACTCCCAACCCAGAACCAGTGTGGAGGCCCCAGCAGCACCCATGTAAATCAGCTTGCTCAAGGTGACCACCACCCAGCCAAGACCCCCAGGCCTCACCCCAATAGCTGCCCCTGAAATGCTCCTCCAAGAGACCCCCTGATATCTACCTGAGATAGAACAAGGACAGATGCACACCTCACCCAGAACCTGGTAGAGAAGGAGGTGGCACAGGAGGAATGGGTCCTTGAGGGTGGGGTGGCTCCAGGAAGGAAGAGGCTCTGCAGGGAGAAGGAACAGCAACAGCTTAGTCTGCCCTGGCCTTGTCCTGGGCTCCACCCTTCTTCCCTCAATAAGTAGGGTACCTCATTCTCATGGGGTCTAAGGTGACTGCTTTAAAGATGGTGTCAGAAGGCAGAACTTGGCCTGCTGAGACAGAAAGAGTTCTTGGACTGGACCTCTATGAGCAGAACCATTGTGACCATTGGATGCTCACTTTTCTATATCTAACATTATGCAGGAGTACCTTTATCAGAGCACCCACACCAAACAAGTATGACACAGGCACCAAGCTACAGATATATGCAAATGTGCCTGCCACCTACACCCTTCAAAGCCCCAGATATCAAAAGGGCACATTTTGGCCAGTGTCACTGGCAAAAAGAACTCCACATCTCATGGTTCCATTTTGTAATCCAAAGTTCCCTAGTTGGGGAACTCTTCAGATGTTTACTGCTATTTTTGCTCCTCTTCTGTGAATTGCCTATGCAGAGCTTTGGTCTGTTTTGTTTTCTATTGAGAGGTAGTTCAATTAATTTGTAAGAGTCTTGTTTCTTGAGGATCTGGCTCCTTTGTCTATCAGAAATGTTGCTAACATTTCCTCCAGTCTGTTGTTTGTCTTCTCATTTCAGCCCCTCTGTGTGTGCAGAGGCTGTGCACTTACATCGGTTATAAGTTCCCTTATGCAACTTACTTGGAAAGCCTCTAGACCTGGCGTGGGGGGTTCTAGCATTCCCCACTTTGCTACAGCTCTAGCTATTTCTTGTGCACATCTTCAATCCATTTGGGACATCTGTTGGTATGAAGTAAGGATAAGTACAGAGGGTTTTGCCAAATGGATGAGGGAACACAGGGTGTCTCAGTGGCTGACCCCTCCATGATGGTGAGGTGTAAAGGGCCACCTACCCAGCTTCCACTGAACCCGAGCAGCAGCCAGACCCATGTCAGTGCCAAGTGGAGTTTTAAAGTTCTTCCAAACAGTTCAAATGTGTCCCTTCCTCTTCGTGGGGCCATGCAGACCTCTGGGACAGAGGTGCTGGGGACACATAGAGGCACTGAGACTCTGCTCCCTGGCCTGGGCAGGGTTGAGGGAAGTTGATGTCAACCACTCAGTGGTAGGGACTTCTGAGATGTCCAGAGTCACACCCAGCAGTCTCTGAGGAAGAAGGAGAAAGCTTCTGAGAGTTCCACATGGAGCCAAGGGAGACTTGACTTCTTCTGCAGGTAGGAAGAGATTTTTTGAATTTCCCGCTTCTGTATAAGATGCACACAGGTCATAAGATTCCAGTCACTTCTACCCATGAGTCAACTCTCAGAAGAAAGGGAAATCTGGAGGGGCTTTCTGGAGATGAGTGTCTCTAACTGAATTGGGAAGGATTTGAGGTACTGGTAATGCCCAGGAGGGGAGGCATGGTGAAGCGTGTTTCTCAGTCTCAGGTGTGTGCAGTTAGAAATAGGGGATAACATTTTTAAAGCTTGTGGAACTGGAGACAAAAAAAAGTACAAAACTTGACATAAAACTTCAATACAAAAGTGAAAAAACTATTTGAAAATGGTTGTAGAAGCAGAATGATGGTCACATGGGGGCAGGGGCTGCCATCTTGAAGGAACATTCTGATCTTGATTGGGGTTTAGAGCACTGGTGAGGTTCTGTTTTTTGTTCCAGGGGCTGACTAAAGTACAGAGGTTGCTCTGCAATTCAGTGTGACCATTCAGTGTGTCCCAACGTGAGTCATGTACTTTTCTACCTGTGTATTAGATTCCAATAAAAAGCAGAAATTTGTTGAACCTGCAGCCTGGGGCTGGGTGCCTTTGAACATTACTCAGGAGGAGCCCAGCAGATCAGATCTGCAAAGCCTCTGAGCTGAGCAATGGCAGTTTGTGACCAGAGCTGTGTTTTTAGATGATGAACCTGGTGGTATGCGAGATGGATCAGTGGGAGGAGAGGGACCTGGCAATTGCTCAGAGATGGCAGTCACAGGTGAGAGGCAATTCACAGAGCCCCCGAGGGGAGCCGGGCATGAGCTGTCTGGGGCTTCATTAAATAACAGAGAGAAATGAACCAATTTTGCGGTCCTGGTCATGACTTCTCTGAGGACGTGAAGTCAAAAGCTACACGACCGAAGGCCAGTAGCAATCCGATTAATTCCCCTGGATAAAGCCTTTAATCTAACACATAACAGCAAACGCTTGTTTTTCCATTAAAAACAATACCTCAGCCCCCATGCCGGCTGCCAGGACCTTAATGAGATCTCTTCGCCCCACGAGAGGCTGAATTGGACTTTGTTCTTCGCAGCACGGGGTTCGGAACATTGCTTGCTTGGCGGCAGGGCCAGCTGGGGGTATTTGCACTGATGGGGACCATGAAGTGACATAAGCTGCCTGGAGCTCTCAGTGACCTCAGTTGAACTGCAAGTGGGCAGAAGTCCCGGGAGAAGATTTGGGGAGGTTTCCTGGGGCCAGGTCTGGTCATGGTGCTGAGTAGAAAGGCCTGGATTGGAGTTCAGAGGCCTGGGGTCTTACTATTCCCCACAATGTCACCTACTCACTGAGTGGTCTTGTCCTCACTTTGGCCTGTCTCTTCCCAGGTCTGAGGAGAGAACTGGCCTCTTGGAGAGGCCAGGTACCCACAGAATCAAGTCCCTCAGAACGTAGTCCTTCAGAACGTTGAAGACCAAGTTTGACCAGGTCATTAACATGCTGGTTTACCTAACTCTGCTGAGGGACAGGAAGTGGGGAGAATACTTTCTGACTCTTGGAAGCAGCTGGAGAGGACGCTTGCGGTGTCACACAGAAAGTACTCCAGCACCCCGAACTTTTCTCTAAAGGAGGTACCATCAACTCTGCCTCCTTCCTTATTTGCCTAGGACTTTCTGGCTTTAGAAAGTCCCATATCCTGGGAGTCCCCTCAGTGCCAGGCAGGCTAGGATGGCTGTTTACCTCCCCCAAAGCCCTTGATAAATACTTGATGCTCAAAGTGAACCTTAGGCAACTGCCCAGGCAACACCTGAGAACTGTGTGCCAAACAGGGACACGATCTCACCCTCCCACCCTCAGGCCGGTGACACTGGGAGGCTGATACACAGTGGAGATGGGGCTCTTAATGGTCTGGCTGGTTTTCCTTCCCAGATGGTCCACAGAGAGAAGGCCCTGGAAGTTTCTCTCCAAATCCAGACAAAGCAAATAGCTGAACAGAGTCATACGGTCCCTTAGACTTGGGTTATTGTTGGGATATTTGCTTTGGTGGACCAGCTGGAGTGCTGCCCTTTCTAGGCTGTGGGCTCCATTGGACCCACCAATGGGTCCTTCTAGACTCCAGAGACCCCTGAGCTAACAAGACGCCCTCCAGAGGAACCAGAGAGGGACCAACTAGCCACATGACCCACCTGACTTCTGCAGGCAGACTTCAGAAGCCCAAGAGGCCAAACCAGGTGAGTGCCCACCCACTCCTGTACCTTGGCTCTGCCATTAGGCTTAATTCTGACTGGATATGTGCTAGTCATGACTTCATCAGGGTCTGGCCCACCTCACAGGAGTCCCAATTGCCAGCTGCCCCTGCTTCCTGTATGGAACAAAGCTATCCATCGGGCAGCCACCAGGACAGGTCACAGGCCTGAGACTAAAGAAATCATTTTTGAGGTAGTTTGATGGTAGCATAATTCCTGGGGCTGGAAGTCTCACCTCTGTTAATGAGGTGTCATCCAAGAGGCTTCTAGGACAGACCTAGATGCCTGACAGGCAGACAGAACTCCTGAACAGATTACATACTGTGTGGTGTGTGTCTAGCTTGAATGCCTCCCGTCTGGCACCCGGTGTGTCAAGGACACTGCTCCTGGGAAACAGCCACAAGCAGTGACCTGTGAAATCAGAAGCAATAGAATGAAAACATTTTGTCACTGAGAAAATATGTTTATGCTTATTAGAACAACATTTTTCAGGATCATGTAAAATAAACATTGGGTCGAATGTTGCTACAAGTCCTGCATCTTCAAAGAGGCAAGGAAGGTATGAAATTGTGGCTGAGAGTTGGCAAGTATGAAAAATTACAGCGGGATTAGCTTCTCGCGCTGCAAATTGGAAAATTCAGAGGTGTGTGGCAGTGCCACAGAGGCACAAACTTCTAAATGAAATTTATTATTCCTGTAAAATCTGGAAATAACATCTTCAGGGATAACAAATATAGAGAAAACATGATTTCAGCATTGATATTTGGTCTCCTTGCAGATGGTTTTCATTAAAAAGGGCTTTATAAAAATGATAAAAATGTTACAGTTTGCTAAAGTCTGAAGCAGCTCTATTTAATAGTCTGGTACATTTGAATTATTTTTTGAGAAGCCTGACATATTGAGAAGAACTTCAGGCTTGGGTACTTCTAAAAACAGAAGAATTAAAAAATGAACCACTCTCAAGTCATTGTGTGTTGTTTTGTGAGTTTCTTAATTTAACTTTGTCCTACTCCATGACACTTGGTGCCAAGTGAGCAACATCTGAGGCCCAGCATTCCGGACCTCCAGAACTTCAGAAACCTGGGGCAGGGCTGAATGGCAACAGAATTTATGGGGCGGGGGGTGTTTGGTCAGGTGATCGCTTGTGGTCAACAGTGGGATGGGATTAACCAGTCTGCCTCCACCTCTCAATTCCAGAACATGGAACATATGAGGTAGGAGAGGCAGGAAAGAAGCTGGGTCGGAGCTTAGCATAAAGTTCTCCATGGATAGACTTCTGCCCGGGAGCAGAGGAGGGGCCTTCTGAGGGCTCCACACTTTTTGAGAAGTTTGATTTTGAGAGACTACTGTAGGGGGTTGTGAGAGCACTGGACTCAGACTAAAGAAATTCAGAGCTGTGACAGATTTAAGAGCAAGGAGGGACAGAGGGATGGATGAAGGATGGATGGATGGACAGACTGATGGACGGATGGATCATTGAATGGATGGATGAATGAACTTTATGGGTCTTGGTGGCCTGTCATGAGGGAAGGGCTCATACTGACGATGCACCCAACACACACCATACGTGGAATTCAGTATAGCATAGTCTTGCTCAGTCTTCATCATGACCAGCAGTTTGGGGTGAGAACATAAAGACTCGGGTTGGGTGGAGGCGGCGAGGATACAATGTGGATAGCATGACAAAGCCACTTGGCAGTTCACCTGGGTTTCCAAAGTCTGTGATATCATTTGGAACACTGTAGCTTCCTGTGAATCAATCCATCCTCAAACATGTGAGTTGATAAAGATAAGACTTGTGGTTGGTGGAAGTTCTAGAACACTTCTTTCCTGGACTTTATCATACGGACCTTTCCACGGTTTACGATCAAGGACTGGGGAGCATGGGACAGACCAGCTTTGGTGAGAGTCATTTGAAGCCACCCTAGGAAAAAGTTCTGGAACACTGCGAATCTTGAGGGAGGTGTCCTAGAGCAGATAAAGTTCCTGGGTTGGTGCTGGGTCTTGGGTGCTGGGGGAAGCCCCTTGTTTGGGTGGAATCCAGGACCTAATGGGTTAGAGGAGAAAGGTAGAAACCTTCTCCCAGAAAGGAAAATCTTTGTCTTAAGTTTTCTTCCTGAGCACAGCTACATAAGGTGGTCTGGAAGGCCCCAGAGCACAGCAGAAGCAGCAGAGTGGAAACCTGACCACCTGGATCCACCCTCACCACCTCCTTCTCTGGAGTAGGCCCCTGGAAAGCCACCTTACTTCCCTGGCCTCAGTGTCCTGCTCCCTAAAACACAGTGTGTGCTGCCCACACACTGGGGCACTGTGAGATGGGATGAGAGTGGGTCTAATTTGTCACTATCAGGCTATGAAGATCCCATTGTGTAGCTGTAGTCCCAAGACCCTCTCCAAGTCCCCAGGCTTGCCTTTGTGGACCCATCCCCTTCTCCAGCTTCCAGGGCCCTAAGCACAACCACAGCCCCAGAACCAACCTTTATTCTTTCCACAAATCCTCCCTCTACTCAGACTCCCCAAACTGACTCTCAGGCCCCTGGCAGCATCAGAGGCAGAAATCAGACAAACCCCAACATTGGCAAGTTGACAAAATCAGCAGAGTCTGGAATGGTGTCAATCAGAGACCCTCTGGAAGCACGGAGGCCTCTATTGGGGGTCATTGCAAAACCTGGCAGTGATGTTATCGTCTCTGGCAATACACTGCTGGGTGGTTAGCTCATCAGCTTTTTTTTCTCTTTTTTAACAACCTTATTAAAGATTACTTAACTGCAAAGTAAAACCATGCCTGAGCTACTAAGTAGAATGTGACTCAGGCCCCCAAAGTAGGAAGGCCAGTGGGTAGGCGGCATCTGTATGGATGTCACCCCTGGTATTGGGTCATAGCAGGTCACCTGACAATGGGGCTTGGGCCAAGAGAAGCAAGGACTTTCTCCGTGGCCCTGACCTTCCTGCCACCTTGCTCTCATCTCAGTTGATGGGATGCAAATGGGTTTAATGAACATAGACTGAGCACCAGCTAAGTCCTCGACTCCAGGTCACACACTGGAACACAGGTGGCCAATGGCCCAAAAGATGAACTTCCTCCAAGCTCTGGGCAGTACCTTCCCCAACTAACTGAGGAAGTCAAGAAGCAGGGCAGCATGAGCCTGAGGGCTGGACCGCTCTCCAAGGACCATGCTGTGTCCTTAGGCACAATCATGGACCTACAATTCCTCTGCGATTTTATCGAAAGACTTCACATGTTCTTCTTTCTGTGGCTGCTCAAGGAAATCTTTCAATCAGTGTCACTGAAAGCTGGAGATGGTCTGTTTTCCAGATGATCTGGTGCCGGCTGAGCAACCCCATCCAAGCAGAAAGCAAGCTGGCTTTCTGGTGAGCCCGTGCAGGCTCTCAGGACCACCATTTGCTGGCCCAGATGTTGTCAGGCCACCAGTGATCATGTTTCTTCTGGAATTTGGTTTCGGAACAACCATGGTTTTTCCATGTGGACTTCTTGGGGCTCGTTGGATTCCTATCTGAGAACTTCAGCCCTGTTTCTTGTGGTCTTGGGACACCTGTCCTATCCAAAGTCTACCACACTTGGTTCCATGGAGTGCATAGTGGTTGGAACAAGGTCCAACTTCTGCCCAGTTGTGAACTCACCTGAGTAAGGGTAATAGGATGCCCCAAGGGTCTGGAGAAGGGAAGGACCATTTCTGGCAGGGGCAGGAGAAGCCAATGTCCAGATAGCTGCACATTCACCAAGGGGCAGTCAGGGTTTGTGGGAAGCCTGGTTGCAGCAATGGGGGGCAGTTGTGCAGACAGGTTACCAGCCCACTTGCTCCTGGGGGATTCAGCAGCCATTGTAAAGAAAAGAATTTCTGGTGAACACCAGTGTCCTCCCTGCCTTCTGCTCAAGAGGGCTCTAGAGAGTCCATCAGACAAGCCAGCTCCAGAGATCTGGGACACAGCTTTACTAGAATGCCATTAAAAAATGGCACACGTTAGTGTGTCATCTGTTATTACGTATCTCTCAGCTTTCGTTTGCCACAAATATCCCTGTGTCCAGACTTACTGAACTGTAATGAAAATGGGATGCCCCCCTCACCCTGAAAGATGCTTTTCTCTGTCTGCCTGGAAGGCTCCATTTTGGGTTAACACAGTAAGGTAACACCCAGAAAGAAATGAGAAGTGGGCTCTCGTCCCTGCAACGAAGCACTATATGTATGCCCTGTGTCAGATGCAGTCTCCCCCAGACCTCTTGGGTTCTGGACATAACCTGAGGACCTGTGGTCATTGTTCCTATGCAGAGCAGGTATGCTGACCACTCCCCACTGGTTTCTGGAGCAATGTGCTGCACACAAGAGCAGAGTTCACATGGTGCTGACTGAAGCCCCTCTGAGCACTGGGGTCTTCCCTTCTGTATACAGGAATGGTCCAGCAAGCCACAAGCTCTGTCCTTTCTGCTCATCCAACCCCCACTGTGGGACCTCATTCACCAGTGTCCTGGAAATGGAGTGGGCAGGTGCCTGTAGTGAGCCCAGCTGTGTGGGTCCTGGTCCAGG
This sequence comes from Castor canadensis, assembly GCF_047511655.1. Lineage (NCBI taxonomy): Eukaryota > Metazoa > Chordata > Mammalia > Rodentia > Castoridae > Castor > Castor canadensis. The sequence continues at coordinate 8,998,588 of NC_133388.1, read as the reverse complement.
TGTGCCTCCGACTCACAGTCCCCAGCTGTGTGCTGCTCTGTAAGTACAGCTCACTGGAAGTGCAGGGAACTGAGCTCTGTGGGCCAATGGGATTTCAGAGATCCTCATCACACCTAACCCTCGGACCCAGACCAAGGAGAGGGTGAGGGGTCTCTGTCATGCTTCTTGCTCCAGCACTCACACTGCCAGTGTGCAGAGGAGATGGACACATGCGTGGAGCCTTTTATAGACAGAATATCCCTGTCGTGGGGGGCCACCTGTGCATGTCCAAGGCCACAGAGCATTCATGCCTCTGTTTCTTAATTCTCACAGCAGAAGCTGCAGCAGCAGGCTACTTACAGTGAGTGCCCTCATTCTCACAAACCCCCAGCAAGAGGAGGGAGCCCCTCTGACCTTGTGAACTCTGGGACTTGGAGCTCTCATCTGGGAGTCTGCCACATTAGAAGGTGGCAGAGCTGCAAAGCAAAGCCAGGTCTGGTGGCTTCCCAGCCCAACTCTGGCCTGAGCAGTACAAAGACCTGCGTTTTGGGGTTCTGGTCCTGAAACTTTCCTCCCCTTTCCATGTAAGACAAAGGCCCTCTGGGACAGGAGCTCACTCCCAATCCATCTGCCTCTCAGTGGAAAAACTTTCTGGAGATGCAAAGCAAACCAACCAAAAGACCTGACTCATCCTGCTGTTTGAGGCCATGCAGGGGGGTCCTCCTATAGATTTCTGTGCACAGGCTTGGTTATCTAAAGGACAGGAGAAAACACAGTGGGCAGAACAGGGCTTGTGGGGGACCCTATAACTCCCAGAGCCCCCAGGAGTCTGCTCCCACTCTTCACCCCCAAATCTGGGAGCCCCACAAGCACAGGTGGGATTCTTCTGCTGCTTCTGAGAGAAGGTGGCTCTGGTTCTGGATCCATCGCTAGGATATAACGAGGTTATAGGTGTATACCAACTTGCTTCCTCAAGGGAGAGATGGTGACAGTGCTGCTGGTGAATGTGGCCGTGGATGCAGTGATGAGCACAGAGGGGGAGACTTCTGAGTTCAGAAACTTATCTGGCTTCTTCTGCCCCTGGAAACTTTGCAGACATGGAAGGATTGTTCTCATATCTGTCACCCAGCCCAGTGTCCCAGTCTTCCTATCTGACAACCTGGTCCCCTTCTCTGGACAAGCTTCCAAGAGCCAGGTGGGGCCTGATGGTGCCACTACCAACCTGGGGGGCTCTCTACCCCTGACAGGAACCTCACTGGCCCCATACAGGCTGTCACCACCCCCTCCTTATTCCTCTCCAAACCGCTCTCTGGTTTCAGAGCCTGGGACATCTGACATGTTTTCTCAACATTTGTTTCTCATTTCAAAGTGTAAACCTGGCAAGAGGCACACGGATCCCGTCAGAGAAAGTTCCGTGTTTTCCTCCTCCTTATGTTCTTCCCGAGCACTCTGCCTTCCCCTCTCAGGGAGAAGTCTCTGGAGTTGCTCTTGGGTGGTTGCTAAAGAGCTGGCCACCGAACGCCGAAGGAGCAGGGTACAGCCAAGCTCTGGCAGCCCTCAGCTTCCCGTTGGTTTTTCCAAAGGGATTGTTGTGTAAAGGGTGTCTCGGCTCCTCGGGTTTCTCTAGTCCATGTTGACGGCGCCCAGGAGTCACCCCATTTATCACAGGAAGGGCGGGCCCCAGCCAGCTTTCCACCCAGTCTGTTTACTGAGCCCAGTACCCCTCGGCAGGTGGGGCCAGCCATGGGCCATGGTGGAGGCCTGCTCCCCCAGCAGCTACCACTCTGGCACCTTCACCATTTGCCCTAAGCTGAGCCTCCCTGTGGCATCCACATAGTCAGGACTTCGAGCTTTGAGTCAAAAGTCCTACCACTGGAAAAGGGAGGGAGCCAGAGGGTCCCACACCAGTTCCAAGCCCCGCTCCACCACATGCAACCTATGATCTCAGGACCTTTGATCTCACGGACCCTTGATTTACCCTCCTGACAATGGGCATTAAGAGCTGACCCAGCTCAGGAGCTTTCAGCAAGGAGAAAATGAGGCAGGCCTCCACGAAGGCCAGGGTTGCGGTTCACCACAGGGCTCCAGCAGACAGCTTCCCTCTTCTCTAATTTCCAGTGAGGCTGCCCTGCCTCCCACACAAGCTGAGCATTTGGGGTGGAGGTAAGGGTACTCACTTGGGGAAAGGGTTACCAACTCCTCGGGGACAATTGATTAAATGACAAACTCATTTGCAGCAAACTACAGCATCTCTCCCAGAATGCAGTTGTGAAGGAGTCCTCCCTGCTGCCTGCCCTCCAGGGGCCATGGCACAACCAGGGCTTCCAGGCCAAGTGGGTCTGAGGCTGGGGGAAGAGGAAAAGACCCTCGGCCCTCCCCCTTGATGAGAGCACCCCCAACAGATTGAGGCTTCATCCCAGATTCCCGCTTAGGAACCCAGAGTACTCTGACCCTCCAGCTCACATAGTCTAACTTAACTCTTGACAGAGATGGGGAAATTGAGGCTGGGGTGTCCCGAGGCAATCAGGGAGCCACAGACTGCAATGGCAGGTCCCCTTGGTAGCTGCTGGAGACAGCAACAGGCCTCCTTCATAGCTAAAGGTCAGATTCTGTTTCCCAGGAAACAAAAAAGGTGCAGCGCAGCTCCCTGACCTTTCCTGCTAATAAGGAGAAATATTTGATGTCGTAAAACATTTCATCATTAAAGCAACCAGGAAAACCTATTCAGAAGCATAGCAAACAAGCTTACAATTAGTAGGAACAAGGCCCCTATCCCGAGCCCCCGAGCAGCCAAGCAGAGGCCTGGCCCAAACCACAGCCTCTGGGCAGGGACAGGCTGAGTTTGTGTGCAGGGCCCTGAGGCTGCCTCTGAGACCCAACAGGACTCAGGTTTGCTTGCCTTCCCCAATCTGGTCAGGAAGAGGAGTTGGTGTGTACCCTCCCTGGTGGAGTCTCTCCTGAAGGAGACCAAGCACTGCTGGGGTCTCAAGGAGGGTCACCTGGAAGGGAGGACACAACAGGGGCTGAACCTTCCAGAAGCCAGGCACTGGCTTGTGACCCAAGCCCAGGCCACTGGTATTCTGCCACTCTTGGGAGCCCCTTATACACTCTTTGCTGCTTGCAACAGGCAGAGTCCAAGCCCTGACTCCCACCCCAGCACCTGGGCTTGCAGAGTTAGTGTGTGCCCTAGCCTCTCTGTCCTCTCCCCTGAGCTGCCCCCAGAGCCACCCTTGCTTTCTCTCCACTCACAGTGAGAGATACACTTTCCCCAGCACTCTCTCCCTCCAGGGAGGGCCCCAAGATCCCGAGTCACATCTTCTCAGTGGTGTATAGCTGGCAGAGGCCATGCAGGGACTAGGATGGCAGAGAGGGGAGAGGGGACTGAGGAAGGGGAGGGATGAGGCCAACAGCAGGCGGGACTCCTCCCAGCTTTGTGAGCCTTGAGTTCTTGTCCTGGAGGCGTGCAGGGACCTCTGCAGAGAAGCTGCAAGAAAGAATGGCAAGATGCTCACACAGTCCCTGAGGTGCCACCTCTTCAGGTCTAGGTTAGGCACCTGGGTGTAGGCAGGTCCTGCAGTGTCACCCTATGCCATCACAACAGAACAACAGGCATTTTGGGACTCCGCTGGACCTTCAGAACCTCCTGCAGGGGCCCAAGGAGAGCGTTTTCCCTCCTGACTCTCACCCAGGTGTGCCTTGTCCCCAAGGGCTCAGAGGACCCTAGTGTTCCACCAGGCCACAGCTGCAGCCCTGGGGAGTCACTGGGGGCCTCTGCTCTGGACCTACCTTTCTTCAAGCTGACTTCCATGGCGCTTCCCTCAGGCCACCTCTGAGAAGAGCAGAGCCCACCTGCAGCTCTCTGCGCTCACTGTGTACCTCTGAGCCCACTGAACCACCTGCTCACCTGTGCCTAGCAGGACCCAGAGCCACGCCCTTGTCACGTGCCTGCTTGGCCATGGTAAACAAAGAGTCTGTTATGAGGGGAAGGAGGCTGCAAGGCCAGATTTCTTTTATGTAAACTTATTTTTCTTAGAAGGGGATTGAAAACACATTTGCAATATCTTTGTCCTCAATAAAAAAAAAAGCCCTAGCAGCTGTTTTTGGATGTGCTGTTTTGTTTGTTACTGCCTTCTGGTAGATATCCCAAACACAGACTTTATATCACCCCCACAGCTAACCCCAGGACTGACTATGGGCCAGAGTCACTGGGGCGGAGGGAACCGGAGAGTGGGCCAGACTTTGAGGCCCACTATCCAAATCCATCAGGACACTCAGCCTCATCACTGGCCTGGCCTCCAGTGCCCACCCTCATTTAGCCCCAACCCAGAATCCTCAGCCTGTGTATCCTCCTTCCCCTTTAAGCAGCACCAACAAATGGGACAAGAACTATGGTTTGAATGTGTTCCCCAGTGTCCTCAGGGCCACAGGGGTGGGAGGAGGGGCCGATGATTGATGAGTGTGTCACAAGGGCTCTGCCACGTGAGTGGATTTAGGCCATGGGAGCAGGTTGGTTATTGAGAGAGTGGGCTTGTCTAAGAGCAAGTTTGGCCTCTTTTGCTCTCTTGCCCTTCTGTCTTCCACCATGGGATGACACTGCACAAAGGTCCACAGATGAAGTCTTCTTGCTCTTGGACTTCCCATTGTCCAGAATCATCAGAAACAAAATCCTTTTCAGTCTAATTCCCCAGTTTGTGGCATCGAGCAAACACAGTTGCTCTTCCCTTTCCCTGGACACTCCACTCTCCAGTCCTCTCCTTTCCCAACGACAAGCTGGAGAGGCCTTGTGACTACTGCAGCAAGGCCACTGTGCAAGGAGGTCTGGGCACCCAGAAACACTGCCTTGGGGTGTCACCATGTGGATACTTTTCTAACCCTATGGGCAGTAAGACTATGAGCTCCTGGGGAGGGGAAGGGTCCTGTAGGCTGACTGGGTACTGTTGAGTGGATGGGCGCAACCCATAGCATCTTATCAACAAGGCAACCACACCAGGAGGACCCTACAATTCAGAAAGGTTAAGCAGCACCCCAGGGTCACACAGCACGTCACAAGGCCAGAATTTAGCCTCCCAGTCCTTTGAGTTCTGGCTCTTCCTGGCTCTGCCTGAGTGGTGTCCCCAACCCCCAGGAAAAGCAGGCCAAGGAAGGCTTATTATGTTTGTGGCACAACTGTAGGACCCAGACTGTTTCTCCCCGCCCCTAGATTTGGAGAAGTCCGAGGCTCCAAACCTGCAGAAGTCCTCCCGGGGTGCAGCCCAGCCCAGCAACCTGTGATTAATTTCTCTGTCCTCATTAATTCCCGGATTTTGCCCTCTCATTGAGGCAGCGCAGCGGTGGGTGGTACACACTGGGGCTGCAGGCCTGCCTGGCTGGAGAGTGGTTACGAGAAGGCCTGGCATTCGTAATTGCCTTGCCCAGCCTCGGATGGGCTCATTAGAGGTAATGAAATCTAGGAGCCCAAGCAAAGGGAGGCGTGAGTCCCCTGGGGGACATGCAGGCAGGCGCTGTTCAGAGGAATATGCCTCTGAAGCCAGGGCTGCAGAGAGCACTGTGGGATGCAACTGGAGCTCTGTCCAGTCCCACGGGGCAGCAGGAGATGGGCCAGGACCAGGGTTCCAGGACATATGGCACTGTCACGGGTTGGGTTCCAGCTCCTCCTAAGTCTCCACTGTTAATTAATGGGTGGAACAGCCCTGGAGGCCCTGCCCAGCCACCTCTGCCTTGTAGGTGGTCTGAGTCACCCCCCTCTCTGCTCACTACCCGTGTGACCTCAACCCAGCCTCCCTTGGGTGGGCAGAGCTCAAGCTGCAACCTGGCTTGTGTCTCCAGTCTGACCCCTTCCTCAGTTTCCTGGCCATGCAGAGCCTCCAAAGACAGTTCTCTCTGCTGACAGGCTTCCCAAGAGCCCAAGGAAAAGGGAAACCTTCTTAGTTGCACACCTGGTCCCCCAGGTCCAGCCTGGAGGGCTGTCAGGATCCCCACACAGCCTAGCCTCTGGTCAAGCGACTTCCACTCAGCCTGCTTCCACTTGCGATCTCGGTTCACACCGTCCCTTTGCCTGTGGTGTCCTCTGGTGCCCCACTCATTGTCCTGCAGGAGCTAGATCACCTGCTCAGGCAGGAAGCCCTCCACACTCTGCCATCCCCACGCACTGCTGGGTATCCACTCATGCTTGATTTGGCCTCTCCTCGTGTCTACCCCCACCCACCCTACTGTTGCTCTTTGCACACTGGCCTCTGTACCCCTCATCTTCTCTTGGGATCCCCAACGGATACGAGCCTAGGTCTGGCATACAGTAGGAGCATAATAAGTCCCTTTGTCAGGCTGGGCAGTGTACTCATGGTTCCAGGAATCAGGCGGTGGAGAGCTTTGGGGGCATTACTCTGCAGAGCACAACCTGGCCCTGCCTGGGAATTGTTTCAGAAAGCCTAGAGGCCTTAAGGAATCTGGGAACGCCCCTGTGGGCACTGGTGCTCTGTCCCACACGGCTGAGAGGAAGCACCATCATAGGGGAAAGTCTATACTCGGGGTATGAAATCTTCCTGGAAGCCTGATCTGTGACTGGTAAAGCCCTGTCCATGGTTGAGACAATCCAACTGACCCCTGGCCACCTACTGGGGGTGGAGCTGCCAAGAACTCCAGGACCAGGCACCCTCAGATGCCATCTGGCTTGGCACTGGGTTTTCTCTGACTCATCTTTTCAGACAAATCAGCTCTGCAACTTCTGGCCCAGGCACCTGGAATCCCATCCTCCTGTGGCTTATCTGAGACCTGACATCTCATGTGTTGCCAGCAGGTGTCTAGGCAGAGCAGTCACTGCAATATCTCAACAGCTAACAGGCAGGTCCAGGCCAAGCTCCCAGGGCCAGGACTTCTCACTCTGCCTGGAAGATGCCCCTATGTGCACACATTGTGTTTCTGGGGTACCATTGTTTCTCATCTCCTTCGAAAGTCCTCCAGAGTATCGGGGCCCCTGAGCCCACCCCCACACCAATGGTCTCCACCATTAGACTACTATGAACTCCTGTCTGCAGAGCCTGGTGCCTCTCTCTCCTAGGGCCTTTCCAGACCTGGCTCTTTGAGGGCTGCTCAGTATAGATCTGCAGATTTCATGTGTTCTTAGGGCTGACTGAGCCCCAGGCAGACCAGGTGAGCCTGTCCTGGGCCCTAGGTAAGCCTGTCTGGCAGGGAGAAAGGGGCCCAGAATTCCCCAGTTCTGAAAGGTGGGAATGGCTCCCATCCATCATCCAATTAAGGAGACCGAGGCTGAACAGGTTTGCAGAACCAGATCAGGGTACACAGCCAGGAAGCAGGGAAGCCAAAACCCAAACTCCTAGCCCCAGAGCCTGGCAGGCTCTGTCTGGTCCCCTGGCTTTTTCACCAATCACTGTGCTTTGCTTTAGTGGTCAATTGCACTCATGGTAGCTCATGGTGGTTCTCTTGCCCTCCTCCATCCTATTTGTGGTAACTACAGAGTCCAGCAGGACCAGCTTTTTGTCCAGAAACAAACAAAAAAACAAACAAGAGCTGCACAGCCTGGAGGAGGAAGGACAGAATCCCAGGCTTTCATGAGCTGCCACTGTAGTCATGCCAGCATCCTAGGACCAGGCATCTTCCTGGGGCAAGTGCAGATGGTCTTGGAGCTAGATCTCCAGTTCCTTCCTGCCCCAGTGCCCTTCACTGAAGAGAGAAAACAGTGGTACGTGCTCACCTTACTTTTGGAGCACAGATGGGTCCAGGCAAAGCCAATGTCCTTCTCTTTTAAGTCCTTATGCAATGTCCAATCTTTGACGTCACAGTCCACTCTGAGCCTCCCACTTTATCCAAGACACGATGTCTTGGATAAACACAAACACTTGTCTTGAATTTTTGTGTTCTCTGCCTTGTAATTTTCTGTTATCACCGTATCTATGTGTAATTTTTTTTATTAATTGTGCTACATTTGATGTTGAAGAGATCTAGCCTAGAGTTATTTTGTGCTTAGAACGTTTTCCAAGCACTTCTGGTACTTCGGTGGTTTTTACGGATCCACCAACAGCTTAAGATGTTATGCTATGAACTGCAGCTAAGTGGAAGACGCATTCATCCTCCTCCCTCGGAAAACCACTTAGGCATCTCTTAACTACATGTTTCAAAAATCTGGATTGGGCCTTTTCAGGTCCATTTTGGGAGCAAAGGAAATTTTCTGGAAATTCCATGGTAGCCAGTCTTTCAGGGGGATCTTGTTTTTATAATCCAAAGACTTGAGCCATGTTCCCCACACCTGAACATGCTTACTTTTAGTCATTTCCTCATTATCTCTTCTTAGGAGAGTTCTACTATTTCTGTTTTTGTCTGAGATTCAAGAACTGCAAATTTACTGTGGATGTGATATAAAATTTGAAAACTGCAGATGTTGAAGGAATAATAGGTATTTTGTGCTTTCACACTCTGTGGCAGGATTGTACCATAAGCAAATGAATCGAACGACTATGTGAACCACAAAACCTAAAACTTAGCCAAAGTGAAAGGGATAAATAACTCCAGGCAGTGTCTTTCTATCGTAACCTGTTATTTAAGAGTATACTTAACGCTTTCTTCTGAACAGATGTAAAACCTGTTCCAAATTAATCTTCCTCACTCCAGCCTGCCAAAAGCTCATATAACTGTGGCATGGCAGTCCTGGGAACAGGTAGCTTGGCAGGTATTTGCAATGGCAGAATACGCAGGTAACACACATACGATATGACAACTGGGAAGGGTGGATGCAGTTGCTTTGTTAACACTTCTATCACGGGTCTTAAGGGAAGGTCAGTTTTTTCTTAAAAAAAGAAAAAGTGTCTTCTTACCTGTCTCTAAAGACATGTCAGAAAAGAAGGGTGTTTGTGCCCGGGCTTTGTTTTTGCTAAGTAATGCAGTCAGGCAAAGTTTCTTCCAAGTGAAAATGGTGTAAGCATTTTTGTTTATTTCAAATACAATATATTTGTATTTTAAAAAGTCTACCAACAGTCCGGTGTCTGCTGATGCCCAAGGTCACAGCCAGGCCCAGGCTGGCCCTTGCACCTGAGCAGAACCCTGGTTCTTCTCGCTTCCTGCTGCACCAGGACAGGACATGCCTTTCTTCCATCGTCCATGTCCACCTGGCCTTGCTCTGAAGGGCACACAGTGCAGTGGAAAGTGCAAGGGCTCAGGAGACAGGAGATCTGTGCTCAGATGTCTGCTGAGAGCCTGGGAGTGTGGCTTAAATGGTAGAGCACTACCTAGCAAGCATGAGGCCCTGAGTTCAATCCCCAGTACCGCCACAAACAAGATCAAAAACAAAAATGCTCTTCCACATGTCTGCCCAGTTCATCCTCAACTGTGAAACTGTGGGCAAGTTTCTCAGCACCCCTGAGCCTTACTGTTCTCACCTGTACAATGGGAGGATACACCTGCCCATCAGGGCTATTGCGGGGACTGAATTAGGTGAGGCACGCAGAGAGAAGGGCTGGCACAGAGCAGGCGTGTGGCACCTGGTACCCCAGTTTTAGGCCACCCACAGTTGTGACCTTCTCCATGAAGTATCCTCTGAGCATTCTCCACACATTCCTGCCCCACCCAAGGCTGCCCTCTCCCTTGAGGACCTGTCCTCCTGCCTTGTTTTTTTTTTAATTGAAATACAGTTCGCATCCCAGAAAATTCATCTTTTAAAATGAACAAGTCAGTGGTTTTAGTAGTCACGATGTTGTATAGCCATCGGCACTAATTCCTGAGCATTTTTATCATCCCCAGAAGAAACCCCACACCCAATAGCAGGCACTCCCCAGTCCCCTCCTGCTAGCCCCTGGAAGCCACTAATTTACTTTCTATCTCTGCAAAACAGCCTACTCTAGACATTTCACATGAATGAACTCATATCATGGTGTCCCTTTGTGCCTGGCTCCCTTCCTTAAGTATGATCTTTTCAAGCTTTGTCCATGTTGCAGCGTGTGTCAAGACATCATTCCTTTTAATGGCTGAGTAATATTCCATTACATGAATATATTACATTTTGTTTATTCATTCACTCATTGAGAGACATTTGGGTATTTCTACTTTTTGGCTATTATGAAAATGCTTCTGTGAATATTTGAGTACAAGTTTCAGTGTGAGCATGTGTTTTTGGCTCTTTTAACTATGTATGAGTGAGTTTGCTGAGTCATACGATAACTCTAAGTTTGAATCTTTGAGAAGCTGCCAGGCTGTTTTCCAAAGAAGCTGTACCACTTCGCATTCCCATCAGCAACGTGTGAGGATTCTAACTTCTCCACACCCTTACCAAGACTAGTTATTTTACGTCATTATTATTATTGTGCTAGGTGTAGTTCTATTTTTAATTTTATTGAGGACCTTTATACTGTTTTCTAGAATGATTGTACTAATTTAAATTCCCACCAACAATGTAAAAAGGTTCTCTTTTCTCCATGTCCTTACAGACACTATTTGTCCTTTCCTCCCTCACCCTCCACTTCTTTAAATTTCTTCCTAAATATTTTATTTATTTGGATGCTATTACAAATGGAATTGTTTGCTTAAATTCCTTTTGGGATAGTCTGTTGTCATTGTATAGAAATGCAATTGATTCTCGTATGCTGAGTCTGCACCCTACAACTTTACTGACTTTACTAGTTACGACAATTCTTCTGTAGAGTCTTTTGGGTTTCCGACATACAGGATCATGTCATACAAACAGACTTAAGTTTTGTTACTTCCTCTGGTTCTGAGGCCTTTTATTTCTTCTTCCTGCCTAATTCCTCTGGCTAGGCGTTCTAGCACTGCTTTCAGTAGGCATCCTTGCTTTGTCCTGATCCTAAAGGAAACCCGTCAATTTTTCACTGACTGAGGCAGGAAGGAGGGACTTTCACCTATGGCCTTCATGGAAGTGAGATAAGTTCCTCCTATGCCTAACTTGCTCAGAACTTTGGTTATGAAAGGCTGTTAAATTTTATCACAGGCTTTCTCTGCATTATTGAGCTAATCGTGGGCTTTTTATCCTCTGTCTGATTGGCACATTGGTGATTTGCCTGACTCCTAGGCTAAATCCCACTTGGTCATTGACACAATGCCCTTAATGTGCTGTTGAATTTACACATTGCTGAAGACTCTTAGACACCTGTTCTTCAGATACTTTAATATAGCCTTCAGTTTTCTTTTCTTGTGATACCGTTTTCTGGCTTTAGGGTCAACATAACGCTAGCCTTATAAAGTGAGTTTAGAATATTTCTGAAAGTAGTTTTAGGACCCAGGCCCAAACTCCAGGGGTTCCACATGTTAAGTCCAGCTACTCACCACAACACACCACACAAAGAGACGGGTAATGGTGAAGGGCAGAGAAAAGAGGTTTAACACACTGCCCAGGACACTGCTGGAAGAGGCAAAGTAAGCACTCAGCCCATTTTCAGCCACCTCAGGGTACGGACATGAAGTTCAGCTTTAAATAGACAAAAAAATTGAGGCAGATGGGAGAGATGTGTGTGACTATTTGCCCAGTCTTAGTCTCAGGTGTGTTTTGGTGGATCGTTACCTTAGTCCTGATTTGGGGAGGGGTTCTGGAGAACACGTCACTGTTGCCTGGCAGATGGTCTGCTCTGCCAGTCTTTGCAGTTCCTTTCCTTGGGGGCACCCCTCCAGATGAACATGTCATTGGTACATCCTGTCCTTCCTGGATTTCAAGGTCGCTGCAAGAGAAAATGGCTCAGCGTAAAGGACACAGATACCAGATGGAGGCAGGTTGGCAATTCTCCTGCTTTTAGTTAATTTGTGGGCCCAAGTAAGGCATCAGGGCTTTTCAGCAAAAGCAGTTTAAGTACCTGTCACGTTCCCTCTTCTATATTGGGGAAGAGGTTAAGAAGGACTGCTGTTGATTCTCCTTTAAATGTTTGGTATCCTTCGCGTGGAAAGCCGTCTAGTCCTGGGCTTTGCTTTGTTGGGAGATTTTTACTTCTTGACTTAAACGCCTTGTTTGTTATTGGTCTTTACAGGCTATGTATTTGCTTTTGACTTAATCTTAGTAGGTTGTATATTTCCAGGACTCTGTTCACATCCAAATTATACAATTTATTAGCATGGAATTATTGCTAAGAATCCTGACGGTCTTTTTAAACTTCTGTTGTCTCAGTTATACTGTCTCTTCGCTCTCATTTCTGATTTTGTTTGAGTTTTTCTCTTTTTCTTAGTCAGAGTCAGTTTTATGCTTTCAAAAGTTTGGCTCATGGTCTTTGATGTTTCTATTGTGTTCTCTATCTCACTTATCTGTGCTCTAGCCTTTGTTATTTCCTTCCTTCTGCTAGTTTTGAATTTAGTTTTCCTTTCTTTGTCTAATTCCTCAAGGTCTAAGATTATTCGATCTCTTTCCTCCTTTTTAACCTAAGCACCTGCCATTAAGGACTTCACTCTCAGCAGGGTTGTCATTGCATGCCAGAGGTTTTGTTGCACTGTGTTTTCATTTTCATTTGTTTCAGGATATATTCTGATTTCCCTTCTGAGTTTTTGTTTGGCCCAATTGTTATTCGAGAGTGTGCTGTTTAATTTCAGTGCATTTTGTCATGTCTTTTTCATTTTCTTTTTTGTTACTAATTCGAGTTTCATTCCATTGTGGTTGGAAAAGACACTTGGAATGATTTCGACCTGCTTAAATTTGTTAAGACTTCTTTTGTGACCTAGAATGTGATCTAATCTGGAGCGTGTCTCGTTTGAGCTTGAGAAGAATGTGTGTTCTGCTGCTGGTGGTTGGAATGTCTGTGTACATCCGTTAGGCCACTTGGTCTGCAGTGTGGTTCAGGTCTACTGTTTCTTTGTTGTTTTTCTGTCTGGACAATGTATCCACTATTGAAAATGGAGTATCCAAGACTCTATTGTTTCTGTATGACATTTCCCCTTTTAGATGGTCAGTATTTGCTCTATATATTTAGGTGATTTGATATTAGGTCTCTCTACCACCATCACCATCACTTCATAATGGCCTTTTTTGACTCTCCTGATCATTTCTGACTTAGAGTCAACTTTGTCATTCCTTTTGATTCACCCCTGCTGTCTTTAGGTTACCAAGTGTACAGAATAGCTTATCTTTTTTCGTTACTTCATCTTCATTCTTTGTGTGTTCTTAAATCTAATGTGAATCTCTCTCTGTCTCTCTCTCTCTCCTTCTCTTTCTCTGTCTCTCTCACCTGAGGCTTGAACTCATGGCTTCACATTTGTAAATGAGGAACTCTACCACTTGAACCACATCTCCAGTCCATTTTGCTGTGGTTATTTTGGACATGGTGACTCATGAATTATATGCATAGCCTGGCCTCAAACCTCAATCCTCCCAATCTCAGACTCCTAAGTAGCTAGGATTATAGACATGAGTCACTAGTGCCTGGCAAGGTGAATCTCTTGTAGACAGCAACAGTTGGATCTTGTTTTTGTCATTCATTCAGCTACTCTGCATCTTTTGATTGCTTAATTTATCTGTTTACATTTAAAGTAATTATTCTTAGGTAAGGAATTACTATTGTCATTTTGTTAATTGTTGTGTTAGTCAGATTTATATCAGTGTGACAAATAACACAAGACAATCAACTTATAAGGAGGAAATAATTCATTTTGGCTCTTGGTTTCTGAGGTTTCATTTCCAAGTTGGCCCATTCACTTCTGGACCTGTGCTGAGGCAATACTTCATGGTAACAGGAATATGTGGCAGAGGAAGTCTCTTTGCCTCAAGGCATCCAGGAAACAAAGAGAGAGGGAGGGCCAGAGTTCCAATATCCACTTGAAGATCACACCTCCAATGACCCAGCTTCTACCACCTCCCCAGAGTGGCACGGGCTGGCCACCGAGCCTTTAGGATATGGGATCTGAGGGAAAATTTAAGATCTAAGCCACAACAACTATTTTATGCCTTATAATTCTTTCTTGCTTCCTTTTTCTCTCCTGCCACTTTTCTTTGTTATTCAATGGTTTGATTATGATATACTTCAATTCTTTTTCTTTTTTTTTTGGTATCTACTGTAAGTTTTTCTGTGTGGTTACCACAAGGCTTGCATAAATCTGTTTATTCTAAATGGATAACAACTTGACTTTAATCATTTACAAAACAAAAAAAACCCTTTAGGGCTGGAAATGTAGCTCAGTGGTAGAGTGCTTGCCTAACATGCATGAGTTCCTGGGTTCAATCCCCAGTATTGCAACAAAACAAAACAAAATCTCTACATTTTTAAACCCCAACATATGACATTTTATGTTACTGATTGATGTGAAAATTCACTACTTTTTATATTGTGTACCTATTAACAAATTTTTGAGGTTATAGTTTTTAATACTTTTTTCTTTAACTTTTATAGTATGGTTAAATTGATGTATGTAAAACCACACCATGTGACATTAGTCTTATTTATCTATATATATTTTACCAATGAAACTTAACTTTCAAATACTTTAAAATTGCTGTTTAGTGCCCTTGCATTTCACCTGAAGTACTGTACTGCCTTAGCACTTTTTGTAAGGTGACAAACTCTCTGAGTTTGTTTTTCTGGGAAATTTTTTAAATCTTCCTTGATTTTAAAATGGAGATTGAGTGGGTTATAGTATTCTTGATTGGCACTTTTTTTCTTCAGCACTTTGAATGTACCATCCCACTCTTCTTTGCTGCAAGGTTTTTTGCTGAGAAAGCTGCTGATAGCCTTACAAATATTCCCTTATATGTGATGAGTCACTTTTCTCTCACTGCTTTCAAAATTCTCTCTTCTAGAAGGCTGGGAAGTTGGGCACTCACTTTGCACTTTGCCTCTGCTTTCCACACAGGTGCACTCATGGGCCAAGAGAATGTCAGCAGTGCTGCACTATGCAGATCCACAGAGGAGGCAATGCAGGTCAAGTGAAACTATTATTACCTTTCTTTGGTATTTTTTTTCTCATGTATGTGCTCCACCCAGATGCTACAGCCTGCATTCTAGTGCTCTTATAAAGGTACATTTGTTCAACTGGCACCATTTGTTGGAAAGATCATTCTTAGCCCCATTGAATTTTCTTGACACCATTTTTAAGTCATAAATGTAAGTACTCTATTAATCTATATGTCTGTTCTTACACCAGTATCATACTCTTGGTTACTGTCATTTTGTAGTAAGTTTTGAAATCAGGAAGTATGAGCCCTCTAATTTTCTTTTTTCTTTTTCAGGATTATTTTGGCTATTGTGAGTGCTTACTCTCCCAAATAAATTTTAGGATCAGTTAGTCAGTGTCTGAAATAAGCTGTATAGAACTTGATAGGAAGTGCATTCAGCCTATTTCAGTTTAGGGAGTATTGCCACTTTAATAACATTAACTCTTTTAATTTGTAGACAGGAGATGTCTTTACATTCATTTGGGACTTTCTTAATTTCTTTCAGTTATGTTTTGTAGTTTCCAGATAACAAGCCTATACTTCTTTTGTTAGAATTTTTCTTATGTATTTTATCCTGTTTATTTTGTAATTTAATATTGCAAATGAAATAGTTTTCTTAATTTCATTTTTGTTTGCTCCATATTGCTGCTCAGAAATACAAATGGTTATTATCTGTTAATTTTGTACCCTGCAATTGTGCTGAGCTCACATTTTAGTTCCAATGGTGTGTGCTCCAGGATTTTCTACACACAGGAACATATAAATTGTAAATAGGGATTTTTTTCCCTTAATGATCCAAATGCCTCATTTCCATTTCTTGCTTAATTTCCCTGGCCAAAGCTGTCAGTATAATGTTGAGCAGCAGTGGGGAAAGTAGCATTCTTGTCTTATTCCAGACCTTCAGGGGAAAGCTTTTAGTTTTGTGTCACTAGACATAATGTAAGCTGTGGGGTTTTTCATAACAATTTATTAGCTTGAGAAAGTACTCTTCTCTCTCGAGTTTGTTGAATAAAACAACATGAAAAGGAATTGTAAAAGGGTATCGGATTTTGTCACATTCTTTTATGTGTCTATTGTGATGACCGTTTGTGTTATCCTTTATTCTGTGTTACATTGATCAACTTTTGGATGTCAAAGCAACATGGCATTCCTTGGATAAATCTCACATTGTTTTGTAGTGTATGATCCTTTTTATATATTGTTGGCTTTGATTTACTTGCGTTGTGTGAAGTATTTTATTTATTTATTTATTTATTTATTTGCAGTATTGGGAATTGAACCCAGGGCCTCTTTCTTGCTAGACAAATGCTCTACTGATTGAGCCATGCCTCCAGCCCTTTTGTTTTTATTTTCTTTTTGAGATAGTCTTGATAACTTTACCTGGGCTGGTCTAGAACTCATAATACTCCTGCCTCCACTTCTTGAATACCTGGGATTACAGGCACACGCTACCCCTCCCAGCCTTGTGGAAGGTTTTTATATTAATTTTAGACATAAAATTAATAATTTATTAATATTAGTAAAAATATTAATCTACAGTTTTATTTTGCTGTGATGTCTTTGGTATCCTCGTAATACATGAAATAAGTTGGAAGGTATTTATTCCTCTTCTAGTTTTTGGAAGGTTTTGTGGCTGATTAGCATTAATTCTTCTTTATGGTTTAAGTAAGAATTTACAGTGAAGCCATCTGACCCTGGACTTTTATTTGTCACAAGCATATTGCTATTGTTAATATAGCTTTATCCAGATTTACTATTTTTTCTCAGGTCAATTTCAGTATGTCTTTCTAGCAATTTTCACATTTCATCTAGGCTACCAAATTTTGGGGCATGTGATTGTTTATTGTATTCCCTTGTCTTTTTTTATTTTTGTAAGGTTGGTATTGGTATTCTCTCTGACTTTAGTAAATTGAGTCTCCTCTCTGGTTTTTTTTGTTGTTTGTTGTTGTTGTTGTTTTTCTTTTTTTTTTTTTTTTTTTGGTGAGTCTTGCTAAAAGGTGGTCAATTCTGTTGATCTTTAAAAAGAGCCAAATTCACTGTTACTAGTTTTCTCTATTCTTCTATTCACTATATCATAATTTCACCTCTCCTTTTTATGGTATGCTTTCTTATACTGGCTTTGGGTTTCATTTACTCTCTTTCTAGTGCCTCAAGATTGAAGTTTAGGTTATTGCCTTGAGACCTTTCTTCTTTTTATTATTGGTATTTATAGCCATAAAAGCTCCTCAAAGTAGTTCTTTAACTGCATCCTATAAATGTTGGAGCACTTCAACACACACACACCCCTCCCCTTGGAAAAGATGGGTGCCCAGGGCTTTCTGTGGACATCTAATTCCCCAGCTTTTCTTTTTAAGCTTTTTGATTCCTTATTGTTTTAGCAAATTGTTATCAACAGCCTGGGGATGTCATGAAGCTAAATATCTGCCTATAAATGTTTCCAAACATGCTGTAAGGAAAAATGCTTTTTTTGTACCAAGACAACTCAAGTCAGGTCAAAGAAGGCCAGCCTTGCAAGTGGGGTCTTCCAGTGGACCATCGACAGGTCACTTGATGACAATTCTTTGGGGGGCAGGCTTTGAAGTCATGCCCACCCATGGCTCCCCTTGTCTGCTGACCAGCTCATTTTCACCTTAGATGTAAAGAGCTGGTCTTCAAAACCCACCATGGAAAGGAGAGAGGGGTGTGGGAATAGAGTAGGTTAAAGCGCTACATAAACTTTTTCTTCTTATCAAGATTCATTATTTTTCTTGAATAAATGCTCCTAGAATTGTTGCAAGTCTTGGTTCAGTTCCAGAATTCTAAGGACAATACTGCTAATTTTTGCTAGTTTTCTCATTATTTTTGGAAGTCCTCACTCTGCCATCTTCACAACATTATTCTACTACCTTTGACAGGGATTCCTTCCCCTAGTGTCCTTGCGGAGGCCTGAGGCAAAGCCCACTGGGTGGCCAGAGGCAACTTTCTAAATTCTTCTTGGTTTCTTGTTCTGTAGCTGTAAAAAGAAATGTTAGACAAAGATGATCTCAGAGGGCTTTCTTGCTTAAAATATCCTGGGTGCCTTGCCTCGAGGCAGCCTCAAAACAGAGCAAATCTTTTTATTCTCAGCATTCTCTAAGACTTTCAACATTCTTTTCTACAACCCAGGTAGAAGTCAAGACCCAGAAGCCCACACACCTATGCCAACACATGTATTCACATGCCTTACACAGAGAGCTGGGATTCCATCAAACAATAGCAACTGCTCCAGGCATGCACTCCGGTTTTTCTATCCTGCCTTATTTCTTTAAAAAAAAACATGATGTTTGTGGGCCACTAAATGGCTCCCTGGATCCACTAATACATCATCATGTGCAAGTTGAAAATCCCAGCCCTAAAGGCACACAGGTGCTGACTTGAGCTGAGTGGGAGAATAAATGTCCTACAGAAGAGTGGGGAGGGGGACTGAAGGGTGCACATGGGAGCCTCATGCTGAGACTTGAAAGCATTGGTCTTGATGACAGTGCTGATTTGGAGGCCCAGAGGGAGAGGCATGTTAAAGCATTGGGACTGAGGCTCCATGGTGCCCCTGGAGCTCTGGGAAAATAGCTGTGGCACTGCCCGCATTCTCCCCTGTGCGTTTTCAGACATGGAACCTGCCTGACCCCTTTTCCTAAACTATGAAGAGAATTGTGCTCCCTCTCTTAAATTCCTATGCTAAAACCCTAACCCCCAATGTCATGAGGGTTATGAGGTTGGACCCTCATGATGGGTTTAGTGTCTTCATACAAAAAGCTGTAAGACTCCTGCCCCCTTCCCACTTCCCACTGTGTGAGTACACAAAATGAGTGTGGTCATCCACAGCCAGGAGAAGTGCCCTCACCAGGAACCAACCCACTGGGCCTTGATACTGAACTTCCAAGCTCCCAGAGCCATGAGAAAGATATTTCTATTGTTTGAGCCACCCTATCTATGATGTTTTGTTATAGCAGCTCAGGTTGACTGATACATCCACCCAATCTGAAATTCCCAGACACACCGAGATACCTGGTCTGGACAAGAATAATTCTTTGAGCCATTCAGCAAAACCACCACAGTGTGCTAGCCACTGAGAGATACATGGTGAAGGAGGTTTCGCTTGCTCCACGACTGTACATGTGGGAAGCATTCCCTTCTATTTTATAAAGCTCTTTCATGGTGTAAAGTACAGGCTCTACCATCAAGACATATGTGAGGCAGGATGGGAAGGCTCTTCTGACCCATTCAGCAAAACTGGGGAGTTAGTGCAGTGGCAGAACCTCCATGGGTATCACTCACAGAAGTCCAAGTTCCCTCTCTGGTCTCAGATAAGCATCCCTTATATCAAAATTACAACCCAAGAAAAATCAAAGTTATTGCAAAAACATCCCAATAATTGCTTCAGCTTCTTGACACTTGGAAATTATGTCATTCCTCCTTTAAAAATATGTTTTTTTAATTGACAACAGCAGACCTCAGTAGAAGGCTGCCTGATCTCTATGGGAGTTTAACTTTCCAAGAGAAAAACTTCAATATATGAAATCTCCATCAGTGGCAATCACAGCTGGCTTCATCCATGTGCTGGCAGCCCACACTCACCCGAGATATTTGGAAGACAGACATTGTGTTTACTTAACACACAGTCCTTCTAATTGAAGGGCAGAACATCAACTGGTGTGAATGAGACACAGACCAGATGCAGATGAGGCTTGAATGTCAACAGGACCTGGTCAGTGAAGAGCAGGGGCTCAGGCAAGGGCTGATCTGGTTGGTTCTACTAAGTCAGATCGGCTGAATAGCCCCCAACCTTCTAACTCCAGGCATCTAAAGGAGGAGCCCAGGGGGTGGGCAGCAGAGGACCAGCCCTCTGCTGTCTGGGGTCAGGCCCTCTGCAGCAACACAATGAGGGTGGGGGTGATATGACTCCATTTTGCAGCTAAGGAAATGGAGCCTTAGTAAGTTGATGGAAGGTAAGAGGATACAGCCAAGTTATACCAATGAAGAGGAAAGAAGTAGGTGTGTCCCTACTCTCCCTCCTTAGGGCATGTCCTCAAAAGAATCCTGGGTGCAGCCTATAGGTTTTACTGTGCAAAGTCTCAGGTCTCCCAACCCTTAGAACAATTTCAGCACATCCTGAAAGTGACTTAAGAGTCTGAAGGGCATGTGGGTGGGTCCTCTTGTCTATAGGAGTTTGGAGAAGGGTCCCTCCACCTCTCCTCTGCATTGCCTATACAGTTGTTGACATTCATCTGGGCTTCACAGTCACTTTCCTGCTCCTTCGCCTGTGCACAAACCTCAGGATGCTTACTCAAGAGTAATCTGCAAGCAAGGTACCAGAGGCTCATGCCTGTAATCCTAGCTTCTTGAGAGGCTATGATCTGGCGGATCACTGCTCAAAACCAGTCCAGGCAAATAATTCACAAGACCCCATCTCCACAAATAGCCAGTGCAAAATGGAATAAATTTGTGATTCAAGCAGTAGAGCACCTGCTTTGCAAGCAGGAAGCCCAGAGTTCAAACCCCAGTCCCACCAAAATAAATAATCTATGCTCTCCCTCTTCTCCATGGGAGAAGAAGGACATTGTGTGGGCACAATCATCTTATTTCTTGTTCAGCCATTTGTTTGCAATGACACAACAGCAATATCAGCCATGACTTCCAAGTTCTGTGCCATCCTTATCCCCTCACCACTTTCAGTCAAGCTGGGGGTTTTGGGAATCTTGAGGGAGGGAGTGCCTAGAATTGAGGCAATAATCCGTTTTTGCAGAGAGTTGATACCACAAAATGCTCTTACATGCTACCTTGTCCTCTGATGGACTCAGAGTGGCCCACGAAGACCACAAATTCCACAAGACCTCCAAGACATCTGCAGACATGATAACCCCCATCATGTACACAGCATGCACTTGCCTACAGCATGGCTATGTGAGCAATTTCCTCTACTGCCTACCTACCACCCTTCCAGCACCAAGTGGCTCAAGATGACCCTTTATCAAGATATTTTTAAATAAGGGGAAGAAAATGTATATACCCAGATATCCACACAGCACCATTCCAGTCTTAATTTCATTGCCTAGATCCTTACCTCCATCTGGCTTCCATTGTCTTCTGTTGGAAGGAATTCCTTTAGCATTTCTTGCAGTGTGGTATAGTGTGAAAGATCACAAGATCTTTCAGTATTTGCGCATCTACATCAGACTTTAGCTTGCCTTCATATTTGAAAGTTATTTTTGCTGGGTATAGAAGAGAAAGCTGATCATTTTCTTCTTTTCAATACTTAAAGATATGATCCCATGGTCTTCTCACTTGCATTGTTTGATGAGAAATCTCATCTTTCCATTTATCCTTCTATACACAGTGAGTGCATTTTCTCTGGCTACTTCTAAGATTTTCTTTG
This sequence comes from Castor canadensis, assembly GCF_047511655.1. NCBI lineage: Eukaryota > Metazoa > Chordata > Mammalia > Rodentia > Castoridae > Castor > Castor canadensis. Next base: position 8,977,358 of record NC_133388.1, on the reverse strand, counting down.
TCATCACTGGTTTTCAGCAATCCAGTTAGGATGTGCCATGCTGGGATCCCTTCATGTTTCATGTGCTTGAAGCTCAACACTCTTGGATCTCAATATTCATGGTTTTCATCAAATGTGTACAGCTTTCTGCTATTATTTTTTTCAATTTTTTTCTGTCTCCTCCTCTCCCATTCTAGGACTCTACATAGACACTAGGGCTTTGGGAGTTATCCATGACTCCGTAATGTTCTGTATTTCTCTCCATGCCTTACTACGGATGGCTTCTATTACTACATCTTCAAGTTGACTGAGTTTTTACCATATTTAACCTCTGTTAAACCCATGCTGTGCATTTTTTATCTTAGGCATTGTGTTTTCACCTCTTAAAGTTTGACATGTATATCCTATCATTACACATCTCTACTTGGCCTTCCCAAGCTTTCCTTTAGCGTCTTGAACTTAGAATAGAGTTAGAAAACTATTTTTGTAGACTGTCTTCTAATTCCATCATCTCTGGTATCTCTGAGTCAGTCTTGGCTAATTGAGTTTTCTCCTACTTATAAAGCATCTTCTCCAGTTTCTTGTACATGTGGTTAATTTTTTATTTAGTCTCAGACATTGTAAAGTTTACCTTGCTAGATGCTGGATATTGATATTTCTGTAAATATCATTGAACTTTGTTCTTAGACATAATTAAGTTACTTGGAAACAGTTTCATTTACTTGAAGCTTGGTTCTAAGCTCTTAGGTAGGACCAAAGTGTCACTTGTTTAGGGAGACTTTTACCCTACTTCTGGCCCAGCCTTCTGTGGGACACCCTCTCCAGTATTCATGAGCTGTGAGATTGTCAGGTCTAACTGGTGCAAACCAGTCCAGTGTATGCATGGACACAGTCACCTCTAGTCTTTTCAACTGGCCCTCTGCACCTCCCCGCTTGTGATTTGTTCAAACATGAGCAGGTCTCTTTCTGTTGAATCTGTCCATGCCTGAAACTCCCTATCTGTATGTTTCTCTCTTCTCCCTTCTGCCCAGTGAACTCCAGCAGTCCCAGTCTCCTCAAACTTCCAGTTCCATCTCCTCAATCCAGAAAGACCCAGGGCTGTATCTGGCTCCTGATAGAGTAGTAATGTTGCCATTTTGTGAATCGGCCAAAATGGCAGCCCCGCCCTTCACAGAAATTCCGGTGCTCTAAAACAGCCCCACCCCTACCGGAGACTACCGAATACGTGTTAACTTCCTTAACCTCCCCCTTCTATAAAAGCCATGCCTCGCCCAGAGTCCGGGCTGCACCATCTTTCCCTGGCCAGCCTGACAGCTCGAGCCTGCCATTAACCTTTGCTCTTGGACGTGAGACTTTTCTCGTGAGCTTTCTTTGTGAGCGGCATTTTTCCTAACATTTTGGTTCCGTGACTCGGATCGGGGTGCACTCCTGGCACTGACCTTGCTCTCCCAGCCTCCCCCACCCCATCCCGCTCTCTCTCTCGCTCAACTCCTATTCCCTTCCTCTGGGATCTGAGCTCCTTTGCTGGAACCCCCGATCCTAGAAAGCGCCACTCTCTCACAGCTCACAGGGAATTTCCTCCGCCCCAGCGCACCTCCAGTTACCATACACCACCAGTCAATCTTCCCTCCAGGTCCTCTCTCAGTGAGTCCTTCTCGCACACAGAGCTGTGATCTCTCTCTCTCATTTCCTTGAAATCCTAGCACTAACTCTCAGCTCGCTCCTGTCCCTGGGAACCAGGTTCCCCACTAGGGACTGTGGACCCCCATGGTGAAGTCGTTCCCTCTGGGTACTCTGCATCTCTCTCTCTCTCTCCTGAGGACCTGATATTTCGGGGACACCTGCCATATCTCTCCTCAGGTCAGGCCTCACCATGAGAGTTGGACCATCCAAAATTCCTTCAGACTCCCCATTGGGATGTCTTCTGGACAATCTTGGGCCCCTACACCTCACACCTGATCTTAAGCCCCCAAAGCTCATTTTTGTCTGTAGTCAGGCATGGCCCCAATACCCATTAGACAATGCCTCCAAATGACCACTTAATGGCACTTTTGATCCCAATATTTCAAGGGATTTATACAATTTCTGTGAGTGTGCTGGTAAATGAAAGGAACTTCCCTATGCCCAATCCTTTTCCTATCTCCGTGCCAAACCCTCCCTCTGTACTTTCTGTTCCCCTGCACAGGTTCTATTAGCCTCTAAACCAGATTCTAAATGAGCCAAATCCTCTCCTGAACCTCCTCCTTCCCCATGTAAGCAGACTTCTGTGCTGCTCATGCTGCTCGTCTCTTCCTAGCTTCCTGAGGGACTTTCCCATCATGGAGTTAAGCAGGCCACTCCTTGCCAATTCTACCCTCAAGGCAATTCCAGCTCTGGGGGAGCTCATGCTCCCTCCCTGTGGGCTGAGACCAAGCCTAGGGTTTATTTAGGTACGCTTCATGCTGTGTTGGGGAAGTCCTGTTTGATTATGGCATCTGACTGCTTCTTTTTACCCCCACCCTATCTAATGCCCCTTTTTCCTGAGACAGCAACCAGAGAGTGGAGGTTTCATGTTGCTCAAAGTGTTCCAGTACCAGTCAATGTGAGTGACCTAGAGGCACAGGTGATTTCTAATCCCTCAGGCGTGTGTCATGCCTCCAGGCTCTGCCTTACCTAAGATGTCAGGACACCTTTTCTGCTTCCTCCATGGTCTCACCACATGTCCTTTGTCTCTGTCTGCCTTCCCCTCCCTGGGCTTACTGGGACCCTGCCTCCCATAAAAAACTTGTAACATGGTACCTTATGACTTCAGTTATTCCAACTAGTTTGCCAGGCCTCTCAGACTAAAGTAACTTTTAAGTCAGCTGCTAGGCAAAAGTGCTTACAAAAAAAGAAAAAAAACCTGCAGCTGCCACACTAATTCCCTAACTCCACCCCCACAAGGGGAGGAGGGAAAGCAAATAAGCATTCTTGTGCACAGCAGAAATGCCTGCCATAGTTAAGAGAATCCATAAGGCAACCCAACACACATCCTAGGCCGCCAGCCACACATGGGCCACCACTTCCAGTAGAATAAAATGTGCGCAGAGTACACAGGAAGGGGGGTGCAGCAGGCCCCAGGATCAGGCGTAGGTAGTCAGGCTTGCTTGTCCTGGGCGTGTGTGCAGGGGGTCGGTGCCTTGCGCACGCCCTGCTCCTAGCCCCATCTCACACCTTGGGGCACCAGACCCAGCCCTTGTAAGCCAATTGTTAGCTCAAGGTTATAGTCCCAGAAATCTCAAAATGGACAGCATGGTACTGTTATTGGCCCGGGATGCCCTCTGAATGCCCTTCTCTAACTTTACATATGATTTATTCCTTTGTTAAAAAGGTAGCCTTTATTAAAGAGGCTGCCTGCTGTTAACTAAAAGGCAGGATCCTAACATCTTGTTCTTTCTAGATGGGCTCTGCACCTTCCAGTCTTCTGGCTGGTAGATGTTGGAAGCTTTGTACTGAGGTCGGCCTCTGTATGCCTTGGGTGACCAAGAGAAGTGGCCTTCACAGGGTTCCTTGAATTACAATACCATACTCTAATTAGACCTTTTCTATAAAAAGGAAAAAAGTAAGCTGAGGTCCCCTATACAAATTTTCTTTCATCTCAGATTGTCTCCACAATTGCTATTTAGATACTCAAACGCTGGCCATTCTTTGTAAGCCACAAGATAAACATGAAAAGGAGGACCAAAAAAGCCCCTTATCAATGACAAAGCCCACCCTTACTGCTCCACCCTCTGCCCTACCTTCTAAGCCACCCCAATATTCAGAACCTCCTAGTGGGTGCTTCCCCCTTCAACAGATAATGGTAGGAAGAGGGTGAGTCTATGTCCCCTTCCAGCTATCAGATCTAAAGGAAATTAAAAAACATCTAGACAGCTATACTGATGCCCAGACCAATACATCCAAGCCTTTATCTCCGTAATCCAAACCTTTAAATTGACATGAAAGGATATTATGCTTCTACTAGACCAGACTCTGTCCTCATTAGAAAAGCAATGGGATCTGGCCCAGGCCACTCAGGTTGGAAATGATTACCATTTACAATGAGTCCCAATACTAGGGGTACCTAGAAATGAGGGAATAAATGTGCCTACCTACAGGGGCACAGGCAGTCCCCTTGACAGACCCACACTAAAAGGGGCTAGTGATATGGCTCAAGCAGTAGAGTGCCACTTTGCAGGCATAAAGCCCTAAGTTCAAATCCAGTGCAGCCAAAGACCAAAAAAATATTTGGGGCTGAGGAAGTAGCTCAGTGGGAGAATATCTGCCCAGCATGTGCAAAGCCTTGGGTTCAATTCCCCAACATCAAAAAAAAAAAAAAAGGTAAGAAAGATAAGTGGCATTAATGTCACTTCAGCCATCTCATAATGGAAGAAAGTGGCTTAACCTAGACCAGAACACTCATTCTTCAAGTGAGGAAACACCCAGAACAGTTCAGAGACCTGCTCTCCATAGTATCAGGTTTCAATGTAAAAAAAACAACTTTGCTTTACAGCAATGCTCTGAAGAAAATCCCCTTACCTTTCTGCAGCATCTTAAGGATGCTATCAGAAAGCATACCACAGTGGACCCAGAGTCACAGGTGAGAGAGATTCTCCTCAAAGATAAATTTCTAACACAGTCAGCCCCAGATATTCATAAAAAACTCAAAGTCTATGGCTGAAGGAGAAAAGTCATCAAACCAAGTAATACAGCTAGCCATGTCTGTATTTATAGCTATGTCTGTATGTCCAGGACCTTACTAACAGGAGAGAAAAAGATAAGAGACACCATGGCCTCATTGCTGCTCTAAGAGAGGGCCCCACCTGACTGGGGCCTGCATCCTGAACTTGTTACCTTAATGGACAGTAGGGGCACTTCTGCAGAGGATGCTCAAAAGGGAGGACAGCACGGGAGACAGCCCCACCCCCAACCAGGACCCTGCCCTCTCTGCAAAGGTAACCACTGGAGGTCTAAGTGCCCCCACTTCCAGATGGAAGGCAAGGTGCCACCTCCTATGGATTGATGGTCCTGGCCCCCTGTCCACACTCCAGTTCTTGACATCAATGTTGAGGAGCCTCAGGGTAGCTATGATGGCAGATCATTTTCCAGCTAGACAGTGGAGCTCATTTCTCTGTATTACCTTTCTCTCCCAGTCCCTGGTCCAATGACAAAAGTTATCATTCAGGGAAAATCTGGCCAGCCCCTAGAGCGCTAATTTACCCGGCTTCTGGTGTGCTCTTGGGGAGGCCTCCTCTTCTGTCACCCTTTCCTCATAGTTTCTAAAACTCCAGTGACTGCTGGGATGGGATTTACTATCTCAACTAAAAGCTCAAATTCTCCTTCCCCCAGGCAGCTATCTCTGCTGCCCCCTCCTTTAAGAACAAATAGATCCCACAGTGCGGACTGATGGGATGACTGTAGGGTGAGCCAGGACAGCCCTCCCTATTCAAATAAAACTCACAGTTTCCACACCAAAAACAATATCCCCTCAAGCCTGAGGGATGATGAGGCCTTCTGCCTATCATAAATTCCTTAAAACAACAAGGGCTACTAATTAGTTACTTCAGCCCCTATAATAAATTTAAAATTTTATAAAAGTTAACTTTAAAATACAAGTTTCAAAGTAAACAACTGGAAAGGATATAGATAGGTAATGAATGTATTTTTTGAGAAGTTAAAGGAAAAAGGAATGTTTTTAGATGAGAAAGGATTTTGTAAAGAAGGATTTGTCCTACAGATTGTTTCAAATAGGATAGATTAGGACAAGCCATCAAAGGGTTTAGTATGTTATATGAAAGTCTGAGTAAGTTCTAAAAGTGTATAATAAAAAGCTTTGGTGTGTGATAAAGTTGACTATAATCTAAGAGTTGCCTAAAAGATTTTTAGGGTCATGTCAAACTAAAATCAAATCCTCTATGTCTATGAAATAACAAGGTTATCTTAACATTGTTCTGCTCTGAGTAACATCTACAAAAAACTGTTATAGAGAAAGACTTTATCAAAGAAATTATTTGTGTTTTCTGTTGATCTTGTCAAGCTTTAAGTACTACTAAATAAGAGTTCATTTACATATTTGCTTATGTGTCTTAAATGACCATCTTGTAACAGTGTTGGTCTATACTTTATCTAAATATGATACAAACATTTACAAAGTTATATAAAAATGAGCTAGAGCTCTCTTTTATCCAAGAGTGTTACACTTAACCTAAATCCTGACAGCCGCTGCCTCCCACAGGTCACCTACCTCGGTGTGGCCTAAAGGGACAGACTCACTCACTGAGTCATGAGTGCACCAACCCAATCTTCTGTTTCCCTCTCCCCCATACCATAAGGCAGCTTACAGCTTTCTTGGAGTTACAGGATTTTACAAAATTTAGATTCCTAGGTATGCAGTCCCTTAGCAGACACCTTTTTATGCTCCTCTTAATATTCCTATTTGGATCTTAAATAATGTATGGCCACCCATTTCTCTTAAAAAACTTGCCTCCAACAGACCCTGTTCCTCTGACTGACTACCTGCCTTACCTTAACCTTCTCAGGGAACTTCTCAGAGAGCATACAGACCAGATCCTGCCCCACCCTATAACAATTTCTGTTAAACCAGGGGATCTTGTTCTCCTAAAGGATATTCTACCCTCTCTATTGGGACTTCGGTGGACCAGCCCTCCTCTGGTCATTCTCACAACACCCACTGCTGTCAAGCTCAATGGGATCCCCCAGTGGTGGTACCTCTCAAGGAACAGTTAGAAAAATGGAGAAGAGAGTTGGAGGACTCTTGGAATCTCTAGGGAATAACATTTCACAGTGGGTCTCCTGGCCAATGCCCATCCTAATGTCTATGTTTCTTGCTCTCCTATTCTTAAGCTTCCTCCCTTGTGTCATACCACATGTCTGCTATTGCTGATCAAAAGTTTAACCAGTTGTACCTCCAAGGATATCAACCTCTCCGAAACCGTCCAGAGGACTGCTATGAGGGCCCCCACCAGGGTGCAGGAGTCTGAGGGTCTTGCCCCATACAGCACCCCCTGCCAGCAGAAAGCAGCTAAGAGACCAACGCTTTGCCCAATTCCTGATCCTCAGTCCCTACCCCCATCATTATTAAAGAAAAAATGGGGGAATGATAGAGTAGTAATGTTGCCATTTTGTGAATCAGCCAAAATGGCAGCCCCGCCCTTCACAGAAATTCCCACTCTCTAAAACAACCCAACCCCTACCAGAGACTACCGCACACACGTTAACTTCCTTAACCTCCCCTTCTATAAAAGCCACACTCGCCCAGAGTCTGGCCTGTGCCATCTTTCCCCGGCCAGCCTGGTAGTTTGAGCCTGCCATTAAACTTTGCTCTTGGACGTGAGACTTTTCTCGTGAGCTTTCTTTGTGAGCGGCATTTTTCCTAACATGTCCCCTTCCCCATACGATGGCTAGAAACTCTCTAGACAGGCCAACTGGTAAAATCACAGGACTCACATTGTTTGTTTCCCATGTCTCAGGATTACTGTCTTGAACTGACTTGAACTGTCTGACGTCTGATGTCTGAAAATTATTGATTTTATGTATTCTGTCCAGAATTTCAGATGTTTCAGGAGGGAGGATAAATCTGGACTCTGTGACTCTATCTTGGCAGAGGTAAAAAGTCATCAAATATTTACAAGTGCCAGTGATTACTGAGTATCAGAAAAACTTCTACCCTTTTGTCCTGCGATACCCTGGACAAAATCCAACAACCCTACCTTCTGGGTGAATGGAAGAGAGTGGGGCTGGTCTAAATCAAAAAATAGACAATCAATAGATTTTCTACTGATTTCAAAAGAAATCAGCAAATTACATATGGTACATAAGAAGGTAATAAGCCTGTGGGGGGAAAAAGAACAAAGCAGGCAGGTTTTAATAAGCCATTCAGAGCAGACCTTCCCTGGAAGGTGGCGTTTTTGTGTCCTCCCATCCACACCATCCCCTCCAAACCCTAGTGTAACTAGAAGAATGACCAGAGATCAGATCCCTGTGGTTGGAGCGGCCTCACTCTAAGTTTTGGGTTCCTGAAATCTCTCCTCCCCTTCCAGGCACTTCATGCAGATCCTAAGGCTAGAGTCTCACAGAAAGGAAAGAATGGGCTCCCAGGCCTTTTCAGAGGCACACGGCCGAGCCTGTCCCAGCAGTAATTCATTGGTATACATGCTCTCAGAGTTGACAAATGTTTATTCTACAAAATCTAGGACTTGGATTCAACAAGAAAATGCATTTTTCCTGTGAGCGTCTGCATCTGATGAGGCCTCTTGTGCCTGAGGGCAGCTAGGGGACTCACCCTACTCACCTTCTGCTTCCCAGAACTGCAGGGCAAAGCTCCCACAGTTGAGGGTGGGGAGCTGGGGGTCCCTGCCTGCGTCCAGTCCAGCACAGTGGGGCCCTGCCCAAGTGAGAGCTGGCTGTCTGCTCACTCCTAAGAGGTGTTTCTGGCCAAGCTCAGAGCCTCTTCCTTTCAGGGGCTTTAGTGCTTGAGGTGCCACCTCTGTGGCTGGATGGTCTCCCTCCAGGCTCCCCAGTCACAGCACACCTCTGTAGTACACAGATTCTTTTTCCTCCCAGGCTTCTCGGTGGAGTCTCCCCAATTCTTGCCACACTCAAAGTCACCAGCTCCAGCCATTGGACCAACCCATCATATCCTCAGCATGGTCCACTCTTTTACCAAATTTCATATGTTGAAATCAAAACCATAAGGTGATTGTGTTAAGAGGTGGGGGCCTTTGGGAGGTAACTGGGTTTTGAGCTGAGGCACTGGTGATAGAACAGTACCCTTATAAAAGGAGCCCCAGAAAGCCCTTTCACCTCCTTTCCTCCATGTAAGGACAGTGAGAAGAGGGCCCTCACCCAAACCCCATCTAGCTGTCCAAGCCTCAGACTTCCCAGCTTCCAGAACTGGGACAAACAAATGTCTGCTATTTGTGAGGAACTCAGTCTACAGTAACTTCCTGTGACTGCCCATTCTGATTTCCTGTGACTGCCTACTCTGACTGACAGTGTTCAATCTCCTTTAGCCTCACCATCCCCCCTCAGCCCCACCCATCCTCACTTTGGAGTAACCTCTTCCCTTTCAAGTCCAGCTGCTGCACCTGCCAAGGCTAGAACCCTCTACCTCAACCCATGCTCCCTCCTGGACTGTGCCCCTGGGCTCTGTGAAGGACAGAGGAGAGCCTGGGAATTTTGAAGTGTAGCCTTTTAGGAAAAGGTAACCCACTATGTTGGCCACCAAGTCACTGGGCCTTAGGACCCTGTGGAGAGCAGCTTCCAAAGATGACCTGAGCCTAACACCAAGTCTCTCCCCAGGTTTTTCCATTGGTCTCACCACAAAGGATCAAAGGATCAAAGGATTAGAGGCCTCAGCTACCACAGGCCAGGCTGCCCCCTAATATCCACTGGGGCACATGAGGTTCAGGCTACAAGACAAGGAATTAGCTGAGTGAGGAGCAAGCTGTCCTTTATTTGGGTATTTTGACCCTAGCTCATGGATTTCTTCCAAATCTTTCAGTTTTTTATTGTGCAAGAACAATTTTCTAAAACTTTTCCAAAACTTAAAAACAAACAAAAAACACCCAACAAAACAAAACAAGAAAACAACAACAAAAAACCCTTTGACCTCACTCCCCACCCCAAGCACAATCCTGAAAGAAGGAAAAAACATCAAAACAAAACAACAGAAAATAACTCATTGTTGAAAGTCAGGCAGTCCGGTTGGGCCCAGCTCCTAGGAAAAGACCCCTTCTCCCTTGCACAGCTGCACCCAGTGCTGAGAGAGGGCTGTCTGCTGATCCAGTGTCCTCAGGGCTCCCAAGCCCTCCGTGTATGGAAAGCAGCTCAGGGCTGCCTCTGCCTAAGCTCAGAAGGCAGAAGCCCTGAAGGGTGTGTGGGTTTTTAAAGGCAGGGTGTGTGGATATCCTGGTTTGCACTTTTATTCCTGGGACAGTTGTAATGGGTTAAAATGCAGTTTTTAAAACAGTTGCATTGATTCCTGATGGAAATATGATTTATTAACATGTGAATGGCCTCTATCCCAGGGAATAAAGAGAATTTTGACCTTGCCTGTTCAGCTTCACCCCTTCTCCTCCCCACCCCATCCCAGGAAAGCTTTCCATTTGCCAGCTGGGTTTCAAGCGTTTTTATGATGCAGATTGGAAGCCAGGGCACAAAGAGAGAGGTCTCCAGAGGGCGGGAGACAGGGGAGGATTCTTACTGGCTGGGTGAGTTCCAGGGTCTCCTTTGTTGTAGAGAAATATGGAGAATGGGCAAAGGGGAAAAGAAACAAAAAAGAGGCCAGGGAGGCCAAGTCCAGCTACATCACAAAGAGCCAGGAGCAGGAGGGCTGTCAGAGAGAGAAAGCTGTGTGACAGGGGAACGGAGGGAGTTTTGCAAGTGTTGGGAAGCAGGAGAGTAAGAGGAAGAGCGAGGGAGGGAAGAGAGCCCATGGCTGAGGTGTCACTGGGCTATGAAATCTGCCTTCAAGTGTTTTTCAAATTTTGTCAGCAGTGTCCAGTGTCCAGGATCCTTTTCAGTTCTTTGGTGGGTGGACAGCTGCTTCTCTACCTTTGAGTCAGTTCTTGGTCTGGACACATGGGCCCCGGGGCTTTACCCAGGTTACATATCCATCCTTCTGCGCATTAACTGACTTTCTCACCCAGTGTCCAGTCTCTGTTGTTTCTCAGACACTGTGGCTGGACACACAGAGTGGTGGCTGTAGCAATGAGGACACATGCATGTCGGTATGGGGGAGAGAGGGGGCAGAAACAGTTTCACAGAGTGTGGGTCAAATCAGGTAAGCCCAGGAGTCTGTGAGGGCATAGAGGGCAAAAGTCACTCTTCAAGTCAAGCTGCAGAAAGGGGACCTGCTAGTGGTGTCCAGAAGACACCTCTATTGTCAGGTGGCGAAGGAATGGGTTGGGGGTTGTTCTTGCCCAAGGAAATAGCATGTGCAAAGTCCCAGGGGCAAGAAAATGTCAGTCATGTTGATAAAGACTCCAGCATGGCTGCAGCTCTGAGTACAAAGTACTGGTAGGAAGAAGAGCACTCAGGGTGTACAGGATGGTCAGGGTGGAAGCTTTCCTTTGGCACCTTCAGCAGGAAGAGCAACCCTGGGCAATGAGCCCACCTAACAGGTGTGTGTGTGTGTGTGTGTGTATGTGTGTGTGTGTGTTCCAGCTCTGGGATACTGAGGCAGAACCCCTTCCGCACACATGACCCTTTCCCACTTCTCCCACAATATCCCCAGAGAAGCAAAGTCACACACACGGGCTGCCTGTAGCTGAGTGAGGCTCTGAGGTTGCAGAAACAGCTGGGGGAAAATCAATTTGTTCTTTGCTACAGTCAGACATAAACCAATTAGAGCAACCCCCCTGGGGCCCTCGGCGCTCAGGAAAGTGAACATGAGTAGGGCAAATCCAGACCTGTTAATCCCTGCTCCCACCTTCCAGCTGTCTGCCAGGTAAAGGTAGCCTTGGGAAGGTGGCCAAGTCCCGCTCATGTCATGACTCCCCTTTGCCCCTTGTCACCCCACTCTAGGGGCCCTATGACTGCAGGGGGGGTGGGGGGGCAGCTCAGGATACCCCTTGGCCTCCACAGGACTAGCTGTACTCTTCCATGCCCCCAGGCCTCCTGCCCCCAGGTGCTCGGCTCTGTTGCTAAGACAGCTCTGTGTCTTCCTGTGGACTGTACAGGCCTTGGCCACTGGGGGCCCAGGGGTTCCAGTAGGCAGAACATGGAGGTTCAGCCAGGGGTCTATGCTCTAGCCAGTGGGCTGCTCCTGTGTGACCCAGTCTCCGCTCCATTTGCCTGTCACTTGTGTCTTTGAAGGAGATAAAGGTTGAATAAATCAATGTTCTCTCAGGCATGGCAGGTGCGTGGTGCCCCCTGTGTGGTGCTCCTTGGGCACAACCTGCCTTGGTCCCTAGAGCTGTGTAAGTCTTTTCTCCAGGATAAGAGAATGCCGGGTCCCTCCCCTAGCCTTGCCTTACGCTTAGTGGGTGCTCAGGGAAGGCAAGGCTGCTTCCAGGTGACACTGGGGTCCTCTGACCACTCTTGCTAGCCTTTGACCCCCACCAGCTGTGTCCTGTTGATCCCTGCTGCTCTGACAGCCAGCCAAAGGGTGTGAGCCTCCCCAACGAGGGCCCCTGGGGTTGAGCCCCTGTTTTCCAGGAAAGAGCATTTGCAGGCTAGGATAGGCCTGGGCCACGCCAGTTCCTGGAACTAATCTTCCAAGAACAAAGGAGGTGTGAACCAGCCAGGCAGCCTGGGAAGGGCCTCCCTAAGTCCTCAGGTAGTTGAGAGTGGCCTTGGTCTGTCCTGTGTCCCCTTGTATGACTATTTTGCCCTTCCTCTATGCCTTCCACCTTGTGGGTCAGCACCACATCCCTGTCCCTGTTCCCAGAGGCCCATGCTCCTGCCACTGAGCTGAACTGGCCGCTGCCTGGGGCACTTCCTTGAGCGCCTCCTGCAGGCCAGCTTGTGGGGCTGGGGCTGGGCTCTGGGATTGGGCCTCATCCAGGATACAGGGATAAAACGTCACAGTCCATGAAAGAACTGTGCGAGTCAAGGTGAGAGGTGTCAGGTACTCAAAGTGCCACCTTGTTAAAGGTGCCACCTTGTCACTAAGGGGAATGTGAGCTCCAGGCAAAGGGGTTGCCCTGGGAGAAGGGGTCTGGAGTGGGAACAACCTTAGAAGGAGGGGTGCGCTGGGGCACATGAAGTGGGGGGAGGGAGGACAGGACAGTGGCAGGAGGAGGGAGCACACCTTGCCCCTGTGCTGGGCGAGTGTCAGAAGCAGGGGCCTGGAAGCAGAGTCCTAAACACCATTGAAGGGACACTGTGATGGCCAAGGGGAGCTAGCAAGACCAGGAGGAGGCTGCCAAGGGTGTCAGGGGATGTCTGGTCTCAGGCATAGTGTCTGAAGAAAGTTCTGGGGAATACGGGGGCCAGCCTGATAGGCACAGCCCCAGCCAGGCCTATTTGGGTCCCTGGAGGCACCAAGCTGCCACCCCTCTTTGTGCAGATAGCACAAACCCCTGCGTGCTGTGGCCTGACCGCCCAGCTGCCCCATGCCTTGGTGAGCAGAGGGATCCCACCCAGGCTGGATTCCAGCCCAACCTTCTTGCAGCTCCAGGGACCAGCTGCAGGCCACAAAGTACACAGCATGTGTGGTAGCCTTGGCCCAGCACACAGACTCTGAACCCACAGGCCAGAGTTCAGGAGGAACTTTTCTGTCAGCATAAAATGGCTTTCTAGTAATCTCTGTCCAAGAACAGATGATGGGTAGAGCTGAGACAAGTCCTGACAAAGCCATTTCAGACACTCACAGAAGGGTACACCCAGTGACATGGGACAACAAGAGGAAGAGACCCACATGGGCCGCCGGTCTCCACGGGGAGACAAAGGATGTGCACACAAGTACAGACAGCACCCCTCCGCATGCACAGGCACATGGTAAAGGACACCCAGGCACACGCCCCATGCTGTGCAACACTGTCCCTGCCCCCAGCATCCTGGCAGGTGTGTGGTGGAGATGTGGAAGGTGGAAGAAGACGGGAGGAGCTCTCTCCTCTCCACACCTGCAAGCCAGTAGCCTTGGGCTCTGTTCTGTGCCAACAGAGGTGAGCACAGGTGCCACATCTGCTTCCAGACGGTGCTCAGGAAAGCTCCTGGAGGAGCGTCCACAACTGTGTCACCTGCTGTTGGAATCTACCGACTTAGAGATCGGGAGAAGTGGAAGCCCCAGAGAAAGGAAGATCAGAGAGAGTGGGTAGGGGGGCAGCTTTGGCCTGACACCTGTTCACCCTTCCTGGACACCCTGGCCAGGTACAGGGGTCTGTAGGAACCCTCACAGACATGATCACTCATGGGGAACACAGCTGGTGTCACAAGGCTGTGCAGGGTCCTGAATGCCTTCCCAGGGCTGGAGGGGAATCTTTGAGGCTTGCATTTAAGTAAGAGAACAACAGCACTAGAGTTGGGACCATCTTTCCTGGTGCCAGAAGGGATGGGATGGGACACCAGAGCCCAGAATATCATCCATGGACACACAGGGTCAGGTGAGCTGGATGGGGCCACCTTGCATAACCACGTTCAGTCATAGTTCAGAGACTGACTGCCTGATTTCTCAACTCAAGCACTCGGGCCCCCTAAGGAGGGGGGCCCAATAAACCTGGTTAGAGGAGCTGAGACCGTAGTGACAGGAGGGGTCACCTTCAGGTTGTGAAGGGCCGGGCAGAGCAGTGGTTCTGGTGTCTGGCTAGAAGGCTCAGAGGGGAGTCACCTGTGGAGTGTAGACTGACGGGGTCTTCAAGGGAATAGACAACCAGGGAAAAATGACGGTGGAATTCAGTCTTTCTGAGGGTCCTTGTGGAAAGAGGCGTGGGGTTCACAGCCGGCCTCCGTTTTCCACAATGTGCTTTTCTCCCCAGGTCACTCACAATGCTCAACTGCAGTCACAATGGGACCCCCCCACCTCCCTACTTGTTGTTCCCAGAGTCCTCTGAGGCCACAGTCTAGGGGCTTAGTGTTTTCTCCTGCCCTGTCTCCCTCCACCTCCGCCCTCTTCCCAGGGGGGTGGCCCAGGTTTAGCCCCCCACACACACAGATTGTCCCCCACCACTATAGGACAGCAGCAGGACACCCTGCTCTGGGCCTCCCTTATGTTTCCAGAGAGATGCAGCAAGCCTACTGCTGCCTTCCATTCTGCTTGTTTTCTCTTTCTCTCTCAAAAAGGAAAAAAAAAAAAAAAAGGAAAGAAAAAAATAAAAAACCATGGAGAACTTCTGGTAAATAAAATTACCGCTCTCGTTCCAAGAGGCTGGTGAGTCATCTGCTGTTGTTTTGCCACCGGGTCTGTTTGCTCCCTTAGGACTCGTGGGCCTCCAAGGACATATCCATGGGCCCCAGGTGCAAGGACAGAGCCCCTCGTGCAGATCGAGAGCCCACAACCCCTGCAGCCTCTCCCTCTGGCCCTCACATATCCTAGTGGAGCTCCTAGTGTCCCCTGGAACCCCATGACCTATCACAGTCACCTCCCAGTCTCTGGTCACAGCTCTCTCCTTCCAGAACATTCTTCCTCCCACCCCCAAACCCGCATCCCCTTGTTGGTCTGGCTAGCTCTTTTCACTTCTGTGAGCCTTCCCCAGCCCTCCCTCATCCAGTGACCACGACCAGTGACCAGGACCCCGGGCAGGACAGCTGCTCTCTTTCCCGAGTATTCTGTCAGCCCACTGAATCGGGTTCTGTGACTTTGGACTCAACCAACTGCAGATGTAAAACATTTTTAAAAGTTGTGCCTGTAGTGAACACGTACAGACTTTTTTTGTCATTATGTCCTAAACAACACAGTGTAACAACTGTTTGCACAGTATTTACACTGCACTAGCTGTCGTTAAGTACTCTAGTGATAATTTAAGGTAAGAAGGGTGTGTGCAGGCTCTGTCCAAATGCCATGTTATTTTATGCAAGACACGTGTGCATTCCTGGACTTGGGATCCCGAGGGGGTTCCTGAAACCGATGATCCTCCATGAATAAGGAGGGTGGACTGTACTCCGGAAGCTGCTCCAGTCACTCGTGGGTATCGTCTACTCCCTCTAGTCCCTTCTCTAGACTGTGAGCCCTGGGCTGTGGAGGAAGGCTGGCCACCTTTACCCTAGGTGTCCTCACTGCTTCTTTAGTTCTTCCTTCACATTTCAGGCACAGGCCAGGTTGTGGAAAATGCTTGGTGGGGACAGGGGCACCTGTGTGGGGACATGTGTATGTGTGTGTGTGTGAGCCCCTCCCCTGGGTGACAGTGGGCTTGGTTGTTTGCAGTCCCACTGCTAGAAATTCACTGTGATAAGGAGCATGGTCTGTCACTCAGCCTGGCAGCCCCTCTCATTAAGCCTTGGGCTAGGCTGGCTGTGGAGGCACCTACCAGTAACCAGTGTCACCAACAGCCACTGCAGCCATCTTTGGCAAGTCTAAAAGCCCCTGAACCACAGCCTGAGCAGTACATCCCAGCAAGACCCCTAAGCCCAGGGGACATAAGCCAGAGAGTGCCATCCTGCCACAGGGCCACAGTGCCCAGAGTCTGAGGCCTCCTCTGGCTATTTGTGAGCTTGTGGACAGTGGTCAGGAGCTTCCTAGCAGGGCACATAGCGGGTGATCTAAAAAGGCTTGAGCACCTGCCACAACCATTGGTGAACACTGCAGCAGCTAAGTCCTTAGGCTCTCCGCTAGCGGGCACTGCCGTTTGGAAAAGCACCTCCAGCCTTCCCTGGAGCGTTACGAGATGCAGTTTCATGAGACCTGTCCCTGTCCCTGCATTTGCTGGGCAGATGCTGTTGGACATGTCATCCATTTCTCACGTCAGAGCCACCTAGATGGACCCTTATGAGAAAAGCATCTTTAGAGCCAAGGATGGGAAAGTCTTGCATTTTTCAGAGCAAATGAATGACTGCTGCCTCTGATGGAACCTTTTTACTGTGGATGTGCAGACATGGCTCTGCTCAGCCACAGGATGATAGGAATAGCCTCAGACATTCCCCCAGGGGTCTCACACGTCCTCTGTGTGCTCTGATGGGAAGAGAGCTGGGAAACTCTATTACAAGGAATAGCAAAGACAATTGAACTGACAGCTATTCCCTTTTTGCTTTGGCTGCCAGGAATCTCAAGTATATTAAAAACTTTGAACAAACTCACCGTACAGAACCTATTGGCTTATCTATTTGTTCTTCTCCTTGTCATTAAACTCTTACTCCCCCATGAATTTGCTCTGACCTGGAAGCATTTTTATGGTTAGAATTTCACTCATTTTTTGCTATAGTTTTCCTGGAAGCTGAGCTATTCCTACACATAGTAAGGCAGAGTTTGAATAAATGTTAACATATGTCAGACATGAAACAGACCTAACCTCAGCCCCCACAATCCCACGTGGCCCACCAGTCCCAGAAGCAAAGCCCATAGCATTAGCTCCTGCTCTCCCCTCCCCAAGGCTCTGTGCACTCAAAACTGGCCTTGGACGCCAAGGTCTTAGGATAGCACCATCCTGCAAGGAAAGGTACAAAGACCTGGTCCAGGATGGAATTTCTGACCCAACTCAAGAGTTGAGTCAGGAATTGCAAGGGACTCCTGGCCCTGCTCCTTTATTCAGGTGACAGTGAAGCCAAGAGTGGGTGGGTGGCAAGACCTCGGTCCCATAGCACAGTGGTGGCCTGGCTTACTCAAAGTGGCTGTTCTCATTTCACTCACACAGGACATGCCCCAGGCAATCCACCCAGGTATCAAGCAAGACCACTGTCTCCTGAGTGGAAGATTCCAGGTAAACAGGGGTTGATTTATCATTATTGACTGAGTGTCCACTGCCTTGGCTGAAGGCTGAAGGATGGAAACTATAGACAGCTTTTGCCCACCAAACCTTTCAGCAACGTGGGAAGCACCACCCTGAAACCAGCCTGCCAGGCAGCCCCACAGGGCAGTAAACATTGTGGCCAGGGTCCAGGGAACGGAAATGGCTAATGGAGATTCTTGGCTGGCTTGTGAACAGGGGAGGAAAAGAGCATTTCAGAACAAGGCTTGCCAGGACCCTAAGTCCACCTCACTTGTTTCAGGCTGCTCAGGACTCCATGGGACAGGATGCCTGAATGTGGGCAGAAGGCACACACACACACACACACACACACATGCTCAAACACAGGCGCCCTGCACATCACTCATGTACACAGGCATAGGCTCACATATGCAGTCCCATAAGCACACACACGTGCCCACGCTCATATATGCACACACTTGCCTGGACACACAAAACAAGAGAGAGCTGTCCAGGGGCAGCTTCCATCCCTCCCGGACCTATCATGGGGATTGATGAGGATGCTTTTATGGATGTGCTCACTGTTGGCCCAGCGGCTGATCCTGAAACTCGTGTAAAGCAGAGTCTGGTCAAGGTTGTGCCTCAGTGTCAAAAAAACGTTGCCTCTCAAAGCCCCAGAGAACAGTGGCACTTTTCAGAGCTTGGGCAAAATGAGCACACACAATGTCCCCAGGGGCTTCTGAAGACCATCCCAGCCAAGGAGATGCCAAGCCCCCAGAACCATGACAGGCCACCTCCTTACCCATCCATACACACTGCTCCCTCTTGCACCTTTTCCTCCTGCCCCGGGGGGGTGCTGTTTGCAAAGAGTGACAGGTGGGTACTTCCTAAGAGAAGGCAACACACTCCACCCTGTCCCCTCCATGTGCCAAGCCACAGAGCATCTCTCCTCCCTGGGCCCACCCAGAGTGGGCCTAAATCTTGGTGAATAAGACTGATGGCAATAGATCAGAGCCCCAGGGAGGCTCCTGCCTGGCAGAACCAGGGGGAAAACCATGACATTACGGACATCTCAGGCATCTGGGAAGAGAGCATCAGCCCGGAGGCTCCATTAGCAACGCAGGCCCCCAGTGGGGGGTAGAGATGATGTGACCCTCATTTATGCTGCTGGCCACCTGTCCTGGCGATCTTGGCTTCCCTTCCCAGCGTGAACTACACTGCTCCTGCATGTCTACCCCTCGCTGGTGCCTTCTGCAAACCAGATTCTCACAGCTACCCCAAGAGGTGGTGGCACACCCCATTTTGCCAACATGAAATTGCTGAGATTGTGAGGGGCGCAGTTGGGAGGGTGGGAATTGAGGTCTTACTTCCACCACTCAGCACAGAGACCTCAGCCTCAAAAATGACCACCAGTTGGACCCTGGTGGCTCACGCCTGTAATCCTTGCTACTCAGCAGGCAGAGAACATGAGAATCCTGGTTCAAGACTAGTCTGAGCAAATAGTTCGTGAAACCCTATCTTGAAAAAAAAATCACAAAAAGGGGCTGGTGGAGTGGCTCAAGGTGTAGGCCCTGAGTTCAAACCCCAGCAATGCAAAAAAATAAATAAATAAAAAATAAAAGTGACCACCAAGGCCCATATCTCTGTGTGGAATTTGTAGCTGAAAACAAAGCAAAGTGGACATCCTCGGCCCAGGATATTGGGTTTTGAGGCAGGCTTGCCTGACATGGGAGAATTAGACTTGGACATGCACTTGCACATGGTATAAGGTCTGCAAAGGAAGGCCCTCAGGAGCATGGGCCCCCGGTCTGCAGGGGTCAGGTCTCCATGGTCCCTGATAGCAGAGCAGATGTGAAAAGGAGCCACTTCCTGACTTTCTGTATGACTCCCTGCCTTAGAGACTTGGTTTTGCCATTTGTAAAATGGGTAGAGAGGATAACTAGAAATAAGGATGGAAGGACAAGTGGGGAGGGCTTCCTGGGATCACAGTCCCAGGAAAAACTGAAAAAAGAGGAAATTAAATCCAGTGTCACCCATTGTAGGACCCAGAGCTGGACACAGGCAGCCAGCTGTGGTGGGTAGAGCTGCCCGCAGAGGGTAGGTTCTAGCATCATTGCCAACCAGGGGCCCAGAGTGTAAGGAGGATGAGCTTCCCAGCTAGAGAAGGGGCTTCAGAGAAAGGTGAGCCTGGCGTGAGGCTCTGACAAGGGGTCTTTCTCCCCTCCAGTCACAGGGGCTGCACTGTCCCTGCAGGCTGCCTGCCACCCTGCCTGCTGGGAAGAAAGAAACTAGTGAAAGATTCGTAGTCTTCTCATTCCCAAGAGGACATCTGGGGCCCAACAGGACTCATGCACGTGTGCCAAGTGTACAGGGCACACACGTTAATGAGTCTCTGTGTGCTGTGTGTGCAAGTATGAGAACTGATGCTCTGAGTGTGTGTGTGTGTGCGTGTGTGTGAGTGTGCTGGAGAGTGCATGTTTGAGAGCACACATGTGTGTGTATGGGAGTGTGTGATTGCGTGCAGCAGGGGTGAGATCGTGGGTATTAGGGGAAAGCCCAATGCCCAAGCGGAGCCTTGGTCTCCACACTCACAAGGACAGGACAGCAGGCCCTCCGAGCCAAGTCTCACTGCTGGCAGGGCCAGCTGGGAGGGAGCTGTGGGTGGATCCCTGCCAGGTCTCCTGGCTAGCACTGCCCCCCAGTGGCCAACCTCAGCGCCCAAGGGCCTGGGGCCAAAGTGGACAGAGCTGGCCACAAGGCCTCTGTCCCCCTCCAGGTAGGGGGCCCTGCCTTCTATCCCTTCGGGGAAATGGCAAATTTTTTGGCCTAAGACCTCCAGACCTACCAAGGTGGTGCCCATTGTCTTTCCAGCAGACATCTCACCCAGTCTGTGGGAGGGAGAAGCCACCCTCCAATCGTGAGGGGCTGGGAGCTGTCCAGGATGAGCTCTCTTAGAGACCCCCCAGAGAGGGACCCCCCCAAGCCTCCCCTGGGATGGAGCTGTGTCCCACTGCAATGGAATGGATATCAGAGACAAAGCAGTGGGCTTTTCCTGCTTGGAGGAAGAGAAGCAGGAGCTCACTCTGTGCTAGGGGCACTTGGGCAGAGAGAAACCAAGGGTGGTAAGCCCCCACAAGGGTGCACTTTCAAGAGTGACTGTTCAGGAAGGAGAGAAAGAGCCTTGGGGAGATGAGTGGTGCTCATGGCCAGAGGGGCATTGGTGGGTATGACCAGCAGAGGTGCAGTGGGCCGTCCTCCCCTCACAACAGTCACCAGATGGCATGGCATCCAGCGTTCATGTCTAGTAGAAGCCAGGCCCCCTGGCAGGGTCCCCAGATGAAGTGTAAGATGTCCAGTTCCATCCAAGTTTCTGATACTCATGCTATGTTTAGAACATGTTTATGCAAAGACGTTATTTGTTGTTTATCTGAAATTCAGATAAAACTGGGTGTCCTGTATTTTTCTTTGCTAAATCTGACAACAAACCGTATGGTGTTTCTTCCGGGTTCCCAGTTAGGTTCATCTTTCCCTGGCACAGGAGGAGATCAGCTTGGGAGACGCCCCCTGCCTCAGAGACTGGAGTAGACAAGCCTGCAGACCCCCCTGTCCCCAACCCCCTGACATCCGGGTCCCGCAGAGAACAACACGCTGCAGGGTCACTGACACCAGAGGGAGGTGACCACCCCAGCTCCTCATCTTGTGGTACTAGCTGGGCTCCGCAGGCATTTGTGTGAGCCTTGCTCTTCCCAGTAAAGAGCCAGGAGAGGAGGCCAAGGGAGAGTCCTGGACCCCTCCTGCCTCATGGAGAATCACAGACCTTACCTTCTATGATTTGTTCCTTGCCCTCCAGGGCTGGTGTAGCCTTCTGACCCCTCTCATCTGTTGCCCTTTCTTGCCCACCTGTCCCACAAGCAGGACCTCGTGTGCTCCATGGCCTGTCCCAATGCTCTCTCCACCTGCCCCCCCGTGCCGTCTGCACAGAGCTCCTAGCCTAGCAAGGCAGCAGCCAGGCGAGTGCTGTTTACTGTGAGGCAGGCGAGGCTGGAACCAGGCCCTAGCCTGTGAAGCCTGGGAGAAGCTGGCCTCCCCCAGAGGAGCCTCTAGGCACCAGGAAGAACAGCCTGGGACAAGATTCACATGACCTCTGATTCCTCATACTTGGTTGGGCAGCTATTTTTGGTGGGAGAGTGGGGGCGAAGATGGCAAAAGATGGGCAACAGAAAGTTCAGAGCTAGCACAGGGCATCAGAAGCAGGCCAGACAGCAAGTGTTCAGGTGCCAAGGATCTCCCAGACTGCCATAATCACTCCACTCTGATACAATGGAGAAGATATTTAGGGAATGTGCAGAGCTGTGTGCTCAGGCAGGGACTCACAGAATCAGGGAGGATCGACATGGCCAGGGGCTCTCTGGCCCTGGTGTGGACCAGAGATGGCAAGAAGGAGGCACAGAACTGACATAAGCCAACCTGGGAGGATTGTGAGGGTGCCAGGGCTCCCGGGAAAGGCCCAGGAGTTGACTGAGTCCAGCCTATCTAGATGCTCCTGGACTCCTCCCAGTGGTGTCTGCAGGAGACATGAATCTTATCGCCAGCATCTCCCCAATTTCTGGGGTAGAGACCAGATATCATTTTGGCAAATACAGTCAGTGCTCTGACCTCAGAGTGCTGGCCACTCCTGCCTGGGCTCCTTAGCTCCATCTCTCCAGGTCCCCAGCCATGAGCAGGAAGCACCTCTCCAACCCTCCACCAGACGTCCGAGGTGTCCCCTAATGAGCCATGCAGAGTACCTGACCACCCCCCAGGTCTTCTCACCATGCCTCCTGGGGCCACTCTCCAAATCCCAGGCTGGCCTCCAGAACTTCTCATCCAGGGCCATCAGCATCATGAGAGCAGGACCTGCATGTCCCCTACATCTCTATCTCCAGCTCTGAGCAGCACAGACCTGGACTGACGAGGTGCCCAGTAAACACGCTGAGTCAGAAAGTCAGCTCACGTTGCCTGTGCTTGGAAAGCCGCCAGCCTGACAGCTCAAGCCGTGGGCAGAGAGCTCCTGTGCACACGTGAAGACTTGGCTCAGAGCACCACCCATGGAAAGCCTGCCAGGATTGCCCAAGGCAGGGCCCAACTCTGCTCCACCATGTGTCCACCTCCTGGGCACAGACCTGGCCTGTCACAGCACTTGAGAACATGAATAAAACAGATTCTGATGTCTTCGTATACTAGAACATCTGAAAGTATACTCACATAACGCAAATGCAAATATTGATGGTGTATAATTCAGTCATACACGATGTAATGATGTTTGGGTAAACAGCAGATCACATACATGAAGGTGTTCCACAGGATTATAACACAGCTGAAAACTCCGATGCGTGACATCGAAGAGCAACACCTTCTTCACGTGTGTGGGGCAATGCTGGTGAGAATAACCTACTGCACTGCCAGTCATGCACAAGTATGAACTGTGCCGTTATCTATGGTGCGTAATGCCTGATAAGGATCGTGAACCGAGACTTTGTTGGTTTACATATTTACTGTGCTATTCTTTTTGTTGTTATTTTAGAATGTATTCCAACTTACTTAAAAAAATTTACTGTGAAACGATCTGCCCGTTTACACCCCCAGGAACCTCATCTCCCGATTGCATCATTTTCTCTGTGCTTAACGTAATCTCTTGTTGCTCTGTTCATTGTGGCCTAGAAGCAGCAGGCCATCATATAACCATTGCAGCCTTCATGTGCAGTGGACTGTGTCATGGACACCCTATCATGATATTTGCATGACAATGAGATTGCATGACAAAAAGATACATTTCTCAAGCCAGTCACAGTGGCTCACGCCTGTAATCCTAGCTACTTGGGAGGCTGAGATCAGAAGGATCATGGTTCAAGGATATCCCAAGCATCCTATCTCCAAAATAACCAGAGCAAAATGAACTGAAGGTGCATCTCAAGTGATAAGAGTGCCTGCTTTGTCGGTGCAAAGACCCAAGTTCAAACCCTAGTACCACCAAAACAAGCAAACAAAAAAAGATGCTTTTCTCAGAATAGTATCCTGATCAATAAGGGATGTATGACCGTATACAATTACAAAAAGTGTTATAGTTCCATTATGTAATCATAGAGTTAATTAACAAATTGTTAATTCCATAGAATATATTTTAATATTTAAATTTTAAATTGAATTATATATACTATGTAATAATATACAAATAAATTTGTAAGTAAAATATACAATAAAAATGGCATTGGGGGACAAGTAGGTAAATTTGAATATGAACTATCTATTAGTTAAAATGACTGCATCAGAGTAAGTGTGGCTGGCTGCCTTTGCCTCCCCAGAGCAGGGAACTTTGGTGGCATTCATTGCAGCTAGCAGCCGGGCAGAGCCTTGGGAAGGACTAGGCCATGTTGTGAGCTCCTGGCCCCTCGGGTCTCAGAAATCACCCTGTTCACTGCTCTGTGCCCCAGGCCACGCAGAAGGTCAGCTGCCAAGTGTGGCTGCTGGCGTCTTGGTGGGAAAACAGAGACAAAGGGCATTTCTGGGCACAAGTGGTGTCATCGGGGCTTCGTCAGAAATGGAAGGAAGTTCGGGTGAGACTCTCAACTCTGGGCTTGCTGAGAAAAGAGGTTGAAGTGTAGATACCAGGGAGGAGGGGGCAAGAAAGGGCTGGTTGCACCTGAGCCTGGGCAGGTATGGCAGGAAGGAGAACACAGAGGAGACCGGAGGCAGAGACCAGATGAGCTCTGGCCAGTGAGCCCAGCCAGCTAGAAGGGCAGCTGATCACTGAACAGACGCGGTGAGCACTAACAAGCTTGCATCTCAATTTCAGGATCTGGTACCTTGGGAAGACCTTTACACACAGAGATGGGAATGAACAAGCCCCAGAGACCAGCTCTGGCTTTGAAAGGAGCCATCTGCATCCTCACAAGCAGACCACAGACCCAGACAGTTTAGAGGGTCCTCGACTATGCAGAGAAACAAGGAGCATCTCTTGTCCCCAGAGTAGAGGGTGAAGTGGGAAGCCAACATGAATGGTAGTGGGAACTCTCAGACCCACAGGATGGCCCTGCAGGCCACCAAGGCCTGGCGTGATGATCAGAGGCCTCTCTGTGGTGGTTTTCGGTGGTTGTCATAAGGAAGTCCATCATCTGGATAGCTGAAAACAGCAAAAAGATATCGTCACAGGTTTGGAGGCCAAAACTCCAAGTCAGAGTTAAAGGGCCTTGTGTCTTCTGGAGCCTGTCGGGGAGGTCTTCCTTACAGCTTCTATTTTCTCCTGGCAGCCACAGCCTCCATTCCTGACTGGTGGCTATTTTACTGCAAACTCTGCCTCTGTCATCACAGGACTGCTACCTGTGTACCTTTTCTTTTCTTACAAGTCACCAGTCATATTCGATCCTATAAGGGCCACCTCCCCTCCACTGTCGTAACTTGACTAATTGTGTCACCATGACCTCTTTCTAAAGTCACATTCTGGGCTTGGGACTTTCTTCTTTTTTGGCGGGGCAAGGACATAGTGGAACCCTTATCAGCCCTCTCCACCTCCGCATTTGAACTGAGAAAGTCCATGTTGCAAACTTTCAAATTAATGAATAAATTAAAAAGCACCCAACTTCTAAATGAAGATGGTGCCTTTGCAGTGAGAGACAAAACCAAGCAGAACATGTCATGGGACAAATCTGACAGTGTTCAAAGAGCAGGAATTGGCTGGTTTCCTTTTAGTCCTTGGTCTGCGCCAAGCAGTGAAAGTGGTCCCTGAGATTGTCTCCTGTGACTCAGGCCCACCAAGGCCCACCATGGTCTCTGGGTAACTCCCATCTGAGGACCTCAGTTTTCCTATCTGTGAAATGAAGCCCTCTCCGGCGCTCGGTAACACTGTCAGGCAATGGGAAAGTGGAGGTCACCAGGAGTCACTTAGTGGTGAAGAATCCCAGCCCAAGGCAGCAGTGTCCACAATATCTGATTGGGAGGGGAGGTGATGGCATTACCACCTTTGGCTGTCCACTTTCTTCCTCCCAACCATCCATGGGTTTTCTGGATTCAGACCTGTTTCCCTTCTTGTCTGTGTCCCTCGGAGAGGCCAGCTTGTGGTCCCTGACAGGTGCACGGTGAACAGCGATGAATTCAGGAAACGAATCGTCTCTACTGCAGACTGCATCTGACATATGGTTATCAGCTATCAAGTTTTAGATAAACTACTTAGGCCAAAGTAGGTGCACTGTCTTTCCTCAACAAATGAGCCATTTTCACAACAATTCAAAGGTTTATGTCTGTGAACACTCCACAGGCAGCATCTGACATTTCCACTGACATTTTAACTGCTTTATGTGGACTCCTCCTTGGGGAGTATCCACGGTTTCTGGGACACAAGAAGCTTGGGAGAGGCATTTGATGAAGGAATGAAGAAGTGAACAAAGGTTGCTTATCACGGGCTACTTTGTAACTGTCTGTGTACCAGGGTGTATCTCCTTGGACTGTGAGCGCACCTCATTTATTTCTCACTGCTTGCGGCTGGCAAGATCTTAATACTCAACAAATACCTTTCTTTTTCTTTTTTTTAATGGTGCTGGGGTTGAACCTGGAGCCTTGTGGATACTAAGCACATACTCTACCACTGAACTACACCCCAGCCCCCTATATATTTTTGAAGAAGGAATGAATGAATAACCTGTAGAGATAGTTATGTCATACCCATAGAATTCTATGTCATAGAATTATGGATCAAACCACCATGATCACAAGTGATACCTGTAAAGCTCTCTGATGATAAGACCCCTAAAGGACCTGCCTGGCTCAGATTCATTCCATCATATACCTGTGGTTCTCGGGCACTTAGCTGGGGGAAGCCCAGAAACCTGGTCCTTCTGCCTTCAGGCCACAGCTGCCCGGATTCAGAGCCAGTGTTCTTCCCCATGGACAGATGGGACTGTCACTGAAAATTTGGTGTCTAGACTCAGTGCTTATTTACAAATAACAAGAGATAGGTTTCGAGGAAAAGGAACTTAAGGGTTTTTTAAATTATTAATTCTCAGCTACAATAGACAATAGACTTCAAGACTGGATCTCACTCACTGTCTTCCTTACTCACATGGTTGAATTATGGAGTTGAAAAACTCCATAATTTCCTTTTCCTCCAAATCCTGCTCTTTTTTTAAATTTTTTTTATTATTGTTGCACTGGAGGTACATTGTGACATTTACATAAGTTCTTACAATATATCTTAGTTAAATTCACTTCCTCCATCATTCTTTATCCCCCTTCCCCCATTCCTGTGATAGTTTCAGCAGGTCTCACTTTTCCATTTTCACACATGAGAACATAATATTTCTACCATATTCACCTCCTACACCTTTTCCTTGTATCCTCCTCCTCCCACTGGTACCCACCCCAGATAGGACCTGTTTTGCCTTCCTGTTTTCCATTTTTATTTTAAAAAATGACATTTTTTTTAAAAAAATGACATTTTTATTTTAAAAATGACATTTTATTTAAAAAAATGACATTTTTATTAAAAAATGACATTTTTGTTTGTTTAAGATAGCTATACAGGGAGTTTCATTGTGACATTTCCATGTATATATGTATTATAACCCTAACTGGTTCATCTCCTCTATTTTTCTCCTTGCTACCTTAGTCTCCTTCTGATGGTGATTCCAACAGGTTTAAAAATCCTATGTTCATTCTTGTATGGGAAGTGTATCAACCATATTCACCTTCTTTACTTCCTTTTTTTACCCTCCCTCTCTTGTATGTGACCTCCCCTTAGAGTGACCTGTTTTCCATGATACTGTTTGTATTTGTGTTAGGTCTGTATTCCACATATGAGAGAAAACATGCAGCCTTTGGCTTTCTGAACCTGGCTAACTTCACTTAAGATGATGTTCTCCAGTTCCATCCATTTACCTACAAATGACAAAATTTCATTCTTCTTTATGGCTGAATAAAATTGCATTGCATACAAATACCACATTTTCTTAATCCATTCATCAGTAGTGGGGCATCTTGGCTGTTTCCATAGCTTAGCTATTGTGAATAGTGCTGCAATAAACATGCGGGTGCAGGTGCCTCTGTTGTAACCTGACTCACATTCCTTCAGATATATCCCTAGGAGTGGTACTGCTGGATCATATGGCAGTTGTATTTTTAGTTTTTTGAAGAACCTCCATACTATTTTCCATAGTGGTTATACTAATTTACATTCCCACCAACATTGTATAAGGGTTCCTTTTCCCCACATCCTCACCAACATTTGTTGTTTGCGTTCTTGACAACTGTCATTCTAACAGGAGTGAGGTGGAATCTTAACCTGGTTTTGGTTTGAATTTCCTTTATGGCCAGGAATGATGAGCATTTCTTCATATAAAATCCTATTCTTGTTATTTGTAAGTCACCACTGAGTTAAGAGAGCAAACTTAGGGTAACAAGGCCACAGTCATATATACTCAGCCCTGCTTCATCCAGAAGATTCCATGTTGCATTTCTCAGCAACAGTTTTTGTGCTCTCAGTTCCCCTCCTAGAGCCTGAAGCCTTCGGGGCTGGTTTATAAGATGCACAGCAGAGCGCCAGGTGGAAGAAGGGCTTGGTGAAGAGGCAAAGCTCAGCGCAGGTTGGGGGGGGTTCACCCATCTCCCTGGAGAATCATCCCAGCCCTGCCTTGGATTGTGAGCAGTTGCACACTGTGTCTTCTTGGCCTCTGGTGGGCGTCTGTGGGCGCCAGACACACAAAGGCAGTGAACACATGGACAGGACACAGTCGTCCCTCCTCCACACACCCAGGTGTTGCACACCCTTCTCTAGTTTCTCTTTCTGTGCTCACTGAACCTGAAAAGGGGCTTATGGAAGGCAAATGAATGGTATGGTCATCTCGACAGATCCACCATGCCTCCCCAGGCTTTTTTTTTTAAACAAGAAAGTCCATTTAAAAAAACTTTTAAATTAATAACTAAATTAATTGCATATTCTGGAGTCCTTAAAGGACCAACTTCAAATACACAAAAGTCATTGGATTGGGAAAACTTGCCCTAAAGTGTTTGCATTTGCCCCAGATTGCCTGGGCAAACAAAGGAGGATCCCTCTACTTCAGAGGTGGACAGTCAGCAAGGACTCCAGTGCCCCCTGTTTTGAAACCCACCTCCCAAGGATTGTCCCTTGGCCTCTGTGAAGCTTGCGTCCTGTGTGGAAAGGTCGAACAGAACAATGCTCAGGTTGGGGACTTGCTCCAAGGTACTTGATATGAAGTCAGAGGTCTTTATTCTCTCCTGATGCCAAGAGTTAGGAGAGAACTAGAGAATTGTCTGGCCTGCCTGCTCACATGAGGAAACTGAGTCACACAGGCCAAGAGGCATCTGTGGTCAATGGAATAATGACCGCCCCCCCAAACATGCTCACACCCTAACCTCTGGTCTGGTGACTATGTTACCTCACTTGCCAAAAGAGGCTTTACAGTGTACTGAGATGCGAGAGTAACTGTGTAAGAGGAGAGACTGTCCTGGCTGTTGTCAGAAAGAGACATGAGAATGAAGGAAGGGGAGGAGCCATGAGCCAAGGAATCCAGGCAGCTTCTAGATGCTGGAAAAGCCCAAGAAACAGCATCTCTGTAGAGCCTGCAGCAGGAGCAGCCCTGTCGACACCTCGAGTTCAGCCCAGCAAGACTCGAGACTCGTGTTAGACTTCTGGCCTGCAGAACCATGAGGTAACACATTTGTGTTGTTTTAAGCCACTGAGTGTCTGGTAATTTGTCACAGCTGTGACAGGAGACCAGTGCAGCTTCCTGAGTAACCCATGTGTTGTTAGAAGATGATTCTACCACCCGTTTTCTGACTTGGCTTCCAGAGCTCTGCATTTATTTATGTATTTTTCTCCCAAAAGGTGGCTACAGTCAGTGAGCTGAGCAGCTGTGGCCCCTGCTGCCTTTTATTTCTCCGGGGGTCACACTCATTCATCATTCAGCAAATGTTCTGTATGCCACGGGCTGTGCAGGCACTGAGGCACAGCTCTGAATGTCAAAGTCCCTCCCTTCTTCAACTGATGTTCCCAAGGCCCTCTGAGGATGAGCTGACCCCTCAAGGCATCCACGGGCTTCAGGCAGCCTCAACAGGGGATGGATAAATAATATTTGATCTAGCCATGCATTGGAATATTATTCAGTCATAAAGAGGAACACAGCACTATCACAGGCTACAACAAGGGGAGAACCTTGACAACATGTTACTGATTGAAAGAAGGCAGACCCAAAAGGCCTTGTATTGCATGGTCCCATTAATATGAAATGTCCAGGCAAATCCCTGGAGACAGAGCAAAGATTGGTGGTTGCCCTGCGGGGAGGGAGGAATAGAGAGCAACTGCTAGTGGGGTTGGGCTTCTCATTTAGGGTGATGAAAAAAGTTTGGAACAGGATAGTGATGATGGTTGCACAACAGTGTGAATGTATTTAAACCACTGAATTACATACTTCAAACTGTTTTAAAAGGCGATTTTTTTGGGGTTATGTGTAGTTACCACAATACAAAAAGAAAGCAATGAACTTATGTGCCCCTCTTGGGGGAAGCATATGGTTATTTTTGTCCTAATTACATGGAAGGGACTTGTTCCCAGGGAATCTTTGGGGTTCTGTGAACTGTACACATGCCTGTATGTCAGCAGTCCTTCACCCTCCTTGCACCTCACACCCTGCCTGCAAGATAGAGATACTTCTCCTTACCCCAAAGAAAAAGAAAGCCTGAGGGGAGGCATAGGAGGAGGCCTGCAGAGAACAAGCTCCACCCAGTCCTTCCCAGAGGTCCACATCCTTCTGGAGAGACCTTCTTCAGGAGGCTGACCAAGTCCCTTGTTTCCTGTTGCCTGCCCAGGTTCATGTTGTTTGATGGTCACTGGAGTTTATAATCTAAACTTGGCCCTTATAGGGACAGGTCTGACAGCTGATCCTGACCTCTATGGAAGCATTTGCGGGGGTATTGCAGGAGCACATCAGCCCTGTAAGGAGAGAGGGTGGCGGGGGCGGGAGGGGAGAGAATGAGAGTGGGAGAGGAGTCCCAAAGATCTGTGCAGATGTGATGTGGAACTGCCCAGTTGTTGGGGAAACATGGAAGTGTTTGAGAGTGACTCAGTGAATACAGTCCACGAAGCGACTCAGCCCTTTCAGATATATTAAGATTGTAGTATTTCACAATTTAACACTGGACAGTGTTGACTATGAATGCTTCCAGAGTTTTTATTCACCAATTTAAACATTTTTCTGGAAAAAAAAAGACCACAATGTTACAATGAAGAATGGCCTTAGCGACCAGTGGAGGGAGGACAAAAATGGCAATCAACCATCTACACGGAAGACCCTCTTGCCCAGTTTCCAGGCGTTACCTTTAGGTGGCGCCAGGCCCCTCACCAGCTTGAGTGAGCAGACCGCCCTCTTTTGGAGATGGGCAGGGTGGCCCCAAGGCAGCAGCCGTCCAGACAGGCCACCCTGTCCAGTGTATCCGAGCCTGCTAACAGCTTTAAATAAAGACAGTCGCTTTTCTAGCCAATGCAAGGAGGGTGGGATCAATTGGGTACACAGAACAGATTACCAAGCAGCTGGCCTCGGGCTAAAGATAAATTGTGTCCTCGTGTAACTCGGGAAGAGTGGGATGCACACAGCTCCTAATGTGCAAAGCAAGATTGTTCAGTTACTTCGTTCTGCTGGGAAGCCCGGGCTGCAGCAACCAGAAGCCCAGCAGCCCCTCTCCTGGCGGCGTTACCGCTGAAAGGGCTGCTCTGAGCTCCCACCAGAATGGCACCAGGCTCCAGCAGGGTCTGGTTTCCCAAGAGATAAGGGTGCAACAAGTCCCTTCCCACCCTGTGCTCGCGGCACATGAAGATGTAAGCTGAGCAGGGCAGGACAGAAGGTATGTGGTCTCTGCTCAAGGGACTGAAGGTCATTACCATTCTTGGGGCCACCCTCCTCTTTACCCAAGTTAACCTCCCCAAACACCTGACCTGGCAAGTCTGCCTAGGTTGCTGGAAGGAATCTGCCCTCCACAGCTTTCTGTGGCTCCTCTGTTCTCTGCCATGATTGACCTTTGCCTATGATGAAAGCCTTCCAGGCATCTGCCTTTCCCTTCCTTCTTTCCTCCTCTTTCTCCTCCTCCTGAAGCTCCTCCTCCTTCTCCTTGTTTGCTTGGTTTTGGGGGAGGGGGTAATTACAGACTCACAGCAAGATGAAAAAAATAGCACAGAAATCTCACGTACCCTTCACCCAGTTACCCCAAAAGTAGCATCTTGCATTACAATAACACATCATCAAAGTCAGGAAATTACCTTGGTAGAAGCCACCCTCCTTATTTGGATTTCACCAGTTTTATAAGCTGTTCACCTCTAACCAGGCTTCTGTAGCAAAATATAATACTGTAGGTGATTTCAAAAGCAGACGATTGTTTCTGGCAGTTCTGGAAGCTGAGAAGTCCAAGATCAAGATGACGGCTAATCCACTTTCTGTCTTCTTGCTGTAACTTCACATGAGATAGAGACCACCTCTCATGTCTTTTCTTATAAGGGCACTAATCCCATTCATAGGGCCCCATCCCGTGGTCTGATACCCTCCCAATACCTTGCTTTGGAGGTAAGAGCTTTGAAAGAACATAGATATGTTTGTGTGTGTGCACATGTGTGTGTGCGTGTGTTTAGTTCTATGCTGTTTTATCACTTGGGTAGTTTAGGGTAACCACCACCACAATCAAGATACAGAAGAGTTCTAGGATCACCACAAGGATCCCTCCTGCTACCACTTTCTAATGGGATATACAGTACCCCCTTACCCTCCTCCTCCTCCATCCCTAACCCTGGCAACTAACTATCTATTCTCCAAGCCTATAATTTTTATAACTTTGGGGATAATACATAACCTTTCAAGACTGGCTTTTATACTCAACACAAA
Organism: Castor canadensis; assembly: GCF_047511655.1. Lineage (NCBI taxonomy): Eukaryota > Metazoa > Chordata > Mammalia > Rodentia > Castoridae > Castor > Castor canadensis. The sequence goes on along the minus strand of NC_133388.1, from coordinate 8,945,167 downwards.
GCCCTTGAGACCCATCCCAGCTGCTGTATGCATCCATAACTTGCTCCTTTTCCTTGCTGAGTAGCATTCCATGGTGTGGATGTACCACAATTTAACCATCCACCTGCCAAACACCTTCTTGTGGGGCAGTGTCCCACCCTGCTTTGCTCTCCCAGAGGTGTGTACACGTCCAGGTATGTGCTGTGAGCATGGGGCAGGCAGAAACTTGTCCTATCACCCTGCTTTGGGAAACCTGGCCCTGCTGGAGCTTCACCCATCATCCACCTGGGAAGCTCAGGAGAGATCTTTCATCCTTGGGTTTGTAGTTTGGGGCCACCACAACTATAGTTGCAGTACACTGTGCATGGGGTTTGTGTGAAAGTAAGTCTTCATCTCTCTGGAAATGACTCCCAGCAATGTAATTCTGGGTCATTTTTTAAAAGAAACTGCCAAACTTTTCCAGAGTGCCAGTGCCATGTGGTGTAACAGATCCAGGTTCTCTGCATTTGCCAGCATTTGGTGTCGTGACTATGTTTTATTTTTGTTTTCGCTTTGAAGAGCACTGGTCAGATATTTTGTAGACTGTCTCCCAGTTGGGGATGTTTGATGTTTTTCTCATAGTTGTCACTATTTTTTAGTTTAGTTGTTCTAATCGCTATGTAGTGATACTAATGGGGTATTATTTGAATTTGCACTTCCCTAATAGCTAATCATTGCACATTCCTCCTGAGCCTCTCCTCTCTTATGATGTCTGCTCTTGTTGTTGTCTGTTTTCTAACTGGATTGTTTTTGTACTATTGAGTTTTGGATTTTCTTTATGTATTCTAGATGTGAGCCCGGGTCAGAGACATGTTTTGCAGATATTTTCTGCAAGTCTGTAACTTGATTTTTTTAACCCTCTAAATGGTATTGCATAGAGCAAAAGTCCTTACTTTCAACAATGCCTGATTTTTGTTACTTTCTTCTTTGATTGATTGGGCTTTAAGTGTCAGGTTGAAGAACTGTTCACCAAAACTTAGGTCCCAAGGATTTTCCCCTACATTTTTTTCCTAGAAGTTTATAATTTTACTCTCAAACCCTTAACCCTTCCGAGTGAATTCTTATATAAGACATAGGGGTGAGGGTGCAGTTTGGTTTTGTGCCTGAGAGTGGGAGGCAACCCCAGAGTCACTTGCTGAAATTCTCCCCTAGTCTTCTTTCATCACCTCTGTGCTCCCCATTGAGGTCTTAGTCACCTATGCCCATTCCCTGGACCCTCTAGAACCTTCCCTCACCTCTCCCATGCCCTCTCCTGAAGAGCCTGCCTCTCCTGCCTCTTGTCTTAGAGGAGACAGTTCCCCATCACCCACCGATGACCTCATCACCTCACCATTCCTGGAGGCATCTAAAGGCTTTTCCCAAGACATCATTCCTATCCTTCTGGCCCACCTTGAGATGAACACAAGGTCCTGACCCCTACCCCTTCTCTTGCCATCCAAGCTCCCAACCTGCACCCTGTTACCAAGTGGCCCCTTCTGAGCCCATACTCTTAGACCCCCATCTCTTACCACAGTTCTGGTCCTCCCACATCTCACTCCTCTTTCCCCAAACTCCAAACCATTGGCTTCCTCCATGCCTCTCCAGTGAGCCCTGTGTTCTCTCCTCCATCCACAGAACCTCTTCACTCCTCACTGGAGATGGATCATCACTGTCAAAGCAGGACTTGAAAACTTGTCTCTTGAGTCCAGGCCAGACCTCTGACTCTAGATCTGCCTTCCAGCTGTCTACTGGGCACGTCACAGACATAGCAGAGCCACCACTCTGAGTTTCTACTCATGAGAACCGGTCTCTTCCTCTTCCCTTCAGGTCTGTTTCCCCACTTATAAGGGGGCTCTTCAAGATCAGTGTCTGAGTTCTCTTATAAACCATTGGTATAAGAGACCCTCATGGATCTCAGAGCCTGGCACAGAGGGGGACTAAAGAGAAGAAAGAATGGGTGCAGAGAAATACTTAGGACAGAGGACAATAGGAGAGGGTGCAAAAAGGCAATCCAAGTAAAACCAAAACCAGCTGGAGACTCAGGGTGAGCCTGGGGTCCCCGGGAGGGTCAAACCAGACAGGAGCCACAGCACACTCAGTCATCCCAGATAAGGGTCCCCTGGCCTGGAGATGAGTTCTCAGTGGAGATTTGCAGATAGTGGTCCAGTTCTACCACAAGTCAGGGAATGCTGGGCAAGTGGGAGGAGGATCACCTGAGTCCCAGCATGTGCGGACAATGTCGGGGTAAAAGTCAGAAGGATTGTCTGGTTGTAGAGGACACAGGGGAATAAGCAATGGGGCCCCTAAGACCCAAATGGAGCTTCGTGACTTTCCAGAAAGACGGGGGTGGCACCAGGCTAGGCAAGGGTCACTAATGCTGGCTGCATGGCTGGCTGTCCCTAGTAGAAGGAATTAGGAAATAGCAGCCTGTCCCTCAAAAGTCCACTTTGATCTAAGGTAACGTGACTCTTCCACCTACAGATGCTCCCACTCTCCCTACCCAGTGCCCAGCACCCAGCAGAAAGCACCACCCAAATGTCTCTAGGGGACCTTCAGCTGCAACCTCACCCTTTCCCCAGACTGTCTGCCTGTAAGTGCTTGCCAGAGACAGTTATGGGGGTCCCAGGGCATCTTTGGGTGGGAAGGGCTGGGGCTGATGTAGCTAGAGCCTGGTGCCCAGCCTGATAGCAGCTGATGCCTGGGCAGGTGAGACAGCAGCCTCATGCCATATGTGCTAGAAACAATGCTTTGCACTCCTGGCCCAGGGTGGTGGTCCCTGAATTTGGCCATGGTGGATTTGCATCTGTTTTCACATTTGGTGAGCTTCAGTGTGAAGTGTCACCTGCAGTGATCTCTGCCTAGAACAGAAAGGAGGCTACCCAACAAGGTGCCACCCACACCCCATGTCTGTCACCATCAATGGGAAGGAAGCCACTGGGGAATGCTTCCCGGGTGTCTGTGGCCTACACCTCAAGAGGACTCCTGGGCTTGCTGAACCAAGCCCCAGTCTGGCATTGCCAAGAGGAGGTACCACAAGGATGGGTCTTCAGTAAGACAGGAGAAGGTGGGTGTGGCTGAGATCAGGAGAAGATTGTAGAACTGCCTGGGAGTGGGGTAGGCTGTGGCTCAGTGATACAACACTTGCCTGGTGTGCATGGAGCCCTGGGTTCATCCCCAGCACTGTGGACCCCTCACTCTGCTCGGCTCTGTGATCTTCCCATGGGGGCCAGCCAGGCTACGTGATTTATGGGGCCCTGTGCAAAATACAAATGTGAGGCTCCTTCTTAGAAATTTCAAAACAGTGACAGCAAGAGCATAAAACCAAGAGAGCACATTCATGACATCAGCCCAGCTCAGCTTTCCCAAAATGAGTTTGCCTCCTTGTATACAGAGATGGATGGCAACTTCCATCACCCAAACACTCTTCATTGGAACAACCTCCTCTTGCTCACTTTGAATTTGGGGGTGCATTGAGCATTAGAACCATCTACAATCTTCTATAGGTTGCCATGCATGGGGGACTTTTTCACCTATACAGTGGGACAGAGATCCTGTGGGGCTGCCCTGCCCTGCCCTGGCATCGCCTTGACGATGTCCTCCCATCCTTCTGGCCCTAACCCCGATCTCTGTCTTCCTTTCCTTGCATGGCATTTTTAACAAGGATCCCACATCTTTGAACCAAACCCGGCTGTTATCCTGGAGGCCACCAATAAATTTCCCAGGCAAATAAAATTGACTGAAAATTAGCATAAGAAGCCTTAAATTAACAGGATGTAATTTTATGAGTATCTCACAAACAAGTCAAAGATGTATGTCAGCCCGGGGTGAGTCAACACTTTCAAGTGTCTTTCATTATATAATGTTGCTAATTTCTTTCAAATGTAAGCAGTGTGCTTTCTTCCTAAACATTGTGTTCTTTGTTCTGCAATTTGGAAAAATAAATTCTCTTTAAAGCAATGCTTTGCTCAACCACAAAACAAAGCAGGGAGGCCGGCTTCCCCGCTGTCTAGGTAGCCCCCAGTCATGCAGTGAAGATGCTTGCTCCATGAAGAGAAGACCCCACACTCAGGGTCACAGCGACTAGTGTCTGGGAGTCTTCCAGATGGAGGCTGCGTGTGAGGTGCTGACTCCTGTGGCCAATGGTGTGAGCTGAGAAAAGCCTGCCTTGGTGTTCTCTCTGCAATGCATGGCTGTGCACCAGGCACAGGGCAATGAGTATTTGTCATTTGCTGAGCACCTGCAATGCACATGCCCTCTGCTAGGTGCTGGAGGAACGCGGACAGGTCTTGGCCCATGCCCAAGATAGCACGCTCTCCTGTAGATGTGCTACAGGTGTCATGGGGTGACCCATCACTCGAGGAGGGCACTCGAGGAGGCTCACCACCTGGCCCAAGGCCTAAGAAGCTGCAGAGGGCTGATTTTAAAGGAAGTCTCAAGGAATGAACAGGCTTTTAGCTGGAAGCTGGGGAAGTTGGTATAGCTTTGAGGAAGAAAAAGTCTCTCAGCCATGTAGGGTGCAGAGCAGTGGGACCGTGATTCTTGGGGGCAGAAGAGGGTCTCTGATGGGTTCTTTCCCCAGGCTGTGGGTTACTGGAGAGACAAGTGCCTGGGAAGCAACTGACTTGGTTCAAGTCTCTGCTCACCTCAATTTCGTTCAGGTATCAAGAGGACAGGCCTTGAGAAGGAAGGGGGTGACAGAACAGGGCGGAGTCCATCCTGGGCGCTCAGGCATCTGACTGACACTCAGAAGAGTAGCTGGAAGGTTCTAACTCAGCTCTGGAGTTCTGCATTGCGTTTCCCAGGAGGCAAGCTGATGATGAAGATCAGAGGTCACACTGGGTCTGAGTAGGAGCCTCAGCAATCCAGACAGTATGACAGCTAAGACCACCTTGAGAGATGCAGAGGCAGGACGAAGCCCCTGGAAGTCTAGGTTGGGGGAACAGACAGCAAGGATGTTGGAAAGCTAAGCCAGTCCAGCAGGAGAAAAAGAAGGAGTGGAGGGAAGGACACAGAGCTGAGTTCTGACAAGGAGAGAAACATCAGGGACTGTGCCCACAGGTCTCAGTGGTGTGGTGGAGAAAAGCCACATGCAGTGGACCACAGAGGCATGAGGGAGGAGGAAGTGACTGTGTGTGGCTCACGCACTCATTTCTCACCAATTGTCCACTGAGCCCTCATCCTGGCCTGGGTCAAGTGCTAGGCATAAAGACGTATGTCCTGCCCAAGCCGCTTAGAGTTACCAGGGCAGATGATTCCCTGAAGCCAGAGCCCTGCTCTAAGTTGTAACTCAGTTGAAGCTCTGGCCAGAGCCCCATGTCATCTTGGAGTAACCCAGTGCTGGAGCCTTGGCCTTGGACATCCGGGGGCTGCATGCTTTATCTCACCTGCCTCCCACCACCAGGCAATGTGAACCCCCGATCAAAGTGGCTGAGTTGACCAGGGGGTTATGATGGGCTCTGGGTTTAGGTGGAGAAATGGCAGGATTTGGAAGGGCCATCAAAGAGTCATACCTCTTCCTGCCTCACAGTGCCCCAGCTTGCCAGCTCAGCTCCCATGATGCCCATGGGATGTACATGTTACCCCTTGAGGGCAGAGCTGCAGAACTCACATCCACATGCACCCTAAGGTGCCCATGCAGCCTGACAGTGGGTCAGTTTAGCTCTCCAGGAGGTGTAGGTGCTCCTGTCAGGTCATGGGGTATGAGAAGGACGTTCTCAGAGATGTCTCCTGGGTGCTGTGAAGAGAGAGAAGAGTGGTATCAGGAATGTCAGAGCTTCCCATGAAAGGCAACAGATAATCTCTCTCCTTGTGACAGGGTCCTCAGTGTGGAGGGAAGTCTCTAGGCAGAGTGGCAGTAGCCAGGGAGCTACCTCGGCTATTACCACACTGTGTGTTGAAGAATCTCTTCCTCTGGCTTCCCTGCCTCAGTTTCCCCTTCTGCATAAAGTAGGGAAGTCACCTCTGTGGGACCTGCCTGCTCTAGCCACTCTAGAGCTCTCAGAAATCCTCAAGGGGGAGCACTGAAGTCACTGTACAGCCTCTCTCCATGTCCTGAGTTCTGTCCCCTCCATTGGTGGCCAATGTCAGCCTCCACGATACTCTTTGGAAGGGCAGCAGTCAGAGCAATATATACTTGACCCCATCCCAGACAGCGGGTTCTCTGTCATGAAGTTTAGCAGCCAAGGAGACAGAGGCTCAGAACCAACTCACTACATCCCTTATCTTCACACTGCCACTTCTTTGTGTGACTGACTGTGTGTCCAGGTGCTTGTCAGATGCTCTCCAATGTCCAGAATCCTACTGTGACAGAAACACAACCATCCACCTTCATAGACAAGGGCAATGGTCTTCCAGGAGCTGCTGACCACCCTGGGTCAGAGCATACTGAATTCAGACCCACTGCCTGTCTCTCTCTTCCATCCTGGGGGCTCAGACCTTCCTCATGGAAGTTTTTTGACCAAACTGCCATCCATGGAAAGGCTGAGAGGACACAGAGGAGGGTCTCTCTTTGGAGGCACTTGGCTCTCATAGATTCAAACCTTGACTCAGATTAGATAAAGTCCCTGTCATCAGAGAACCCTGGTCATCGGCAAAGGTCCCAAGGTGGCAGATTAGAGAGGGCAGGCTGGGGCATCCACCTTACCCCTATTCAGGGAGACTTTGAGATAATGGTCTCTGGGCTGTGCCATCAACAGGAAACAGTCTCCAGGCAGCTCCCAGTCCCTATGCTGCAGAGCTGGGTGTTGCGCAATGGCCCACCAAGTTATCTCAGTAGGATGCCAGTAAACAATTGCCCCATCTGGCTTGCCATCTGTGTTCTGAGTGCGTGCCAGCTGGACGCTTGGTCCTGACTCGCCTTCCCCTGGACATCCAGCTACAGAGAGGGCGCCTGTTGTGCCCACGCAAGTGTCTGAGCCCCGTGATAGGCTGTGTTTTTCATACACACTAACGCCTGGCACTGGCTTTATGGACTTGGCTCTCGAATCCATCTCCAAGGGTGTTGAGGCTGTATGCAAGCCAGAACTGGACGCTGGAAATTCCCCAAGGCTTTGAGAAGACAACTCACCAGCCTCCAGGCTCACCATGGGCCAAATAACCACGTTCCCACTTTGGGTTGTTGTGAACCTGCTCTGGTACTTCTTGTGCCAAATATTTAGATATTTGGGTCCTTGCAAGTCCCCCCACTTTCTGCTTTCTCAGTGGCCATGCCCACGTACAGAGCAGCATGGAGAAGGGGTGGCACATTCTGAAAGGGACACAGGTCATCAAATGCTCTGTGCATGTAGAGTGGGACAAAACAGGATGGCTGCAGAAGAAAGCTGCTGCCAGGCTCTCAACCTGTGGCAGGAAACAGCCAGGTTCCGATTGGGGGCGAGAGGCAGACTTATGGGCGGATATCAAGCATGTGATCTTTGTTTACTGAGGCTGCTGCAACAACGACTTGGGGCTTAAACAAGAAAGTTCCATTTTCTCACTGTCCCAGAGGCTGGAGGTCCAAGATCAAGGTGTCCACAAGTTGAGGCCTTTCTCCTTGGCTTATTGCTGCCACCTTCTTGCTGTGTCTTTATGTCATCCCTCTAAACATGTCTGTACTAATTTCTTGTTATACAGACACCAGTCATGCCGTCATCTCATTTAACTTAATCATCTTTTTGAAGACCTTGTCTCTGAATAGAGTCACGTTCTGTGGAACTGGGAGTTAGAACTTTTTAACAATGCAGCCCCTACCAGAGGATGAAAATAATAGTTAAAGAATTTGAAAATGAAGAAGAATTGGACCATACAGTTTTTAAAGCACCCATCCCTCAGTTCCTCGGGCCTGCGAGGGCTGGAGGCTGAGGGCAAACGACAGGACAAGATAGACAAACCCGGCCATTCATCACGCTTACAACAGGACTCAGCCACTGATGAAGGGGAACGCACTTCATATCAAGTGCATTAATCTGCTGTGAAATCAGCCAAGTATTCATCACGACGACGCTGATTTTCCAGGAAAATTAAATAATTGCAGCCCAGGTGGGAGGACCTGAGTCACTATCTTATTATCCTGCCCATAGCTGCCATTTCTGGGAACACTCAGGAAGGCTCTTTGTCATGTCCAGAAACTGCGAGACTCTGACAGCCACTCCTGAGAACCGGCGGGTGGCTGTCACTCTCCACCTGCTCTGGACATGAGCCTTCTGAGTGTCTGAAGGAATGGCTCTCTCAACGGAGAGTGAAGGTCATCGGAAAGTGTTGCAGAATCTTCTGGTCTTAGAGGCTTTAGGATAACTGGCGCCAGGGATGATCCACAGAGCGATGCTCTGTGCTGGAGGAAGAGCACCGTGTTTCTGTAGCGTCTAAGCACACCACTGATTTCTCACCCCTCACATCCATGCTTGGTGGCCTCACCACCGTGCCCTGGATCTGGACAGTTGGCACAGGCCTTATCCCTGCACTGCTGGCCTTGTGCTCACAGGGCAGAAGCTCCCCTTGGCATAAAAAGCTTCCTGGGGAGGGTGATGCACAGCATCCCACCTGCCTTCCATTGGCTGAGTAGAGTCCTGTGGCCACCATGGGCATGGCGGGGTAAGGGGCACAATACTCCAGCAGAGAGCAACAGAAAGAGCTCAAACATCACCTACAGCTGCAATCTAAGCCACCCTTGCCCACCATCCTCCAGCTCTGGAATATCCCATCCCCCTAATCCTCCAGGAAGGCACTTGGCACATCCCTCCAGGCTCCAGCCTGGAAGCATGTCCACAAGGACATGGCCAAGGGGCTAGGGGGCATGAGATGGCTTTTTGGGAGCCATTGCCATGACCTCTAGAGCAAATAGCATCCTTGGAGACCAACCTCCAAGGTTTTACCTTACTTGCATTTTCTGTAAAGTATGCATCTTAGTTCCAGACAGTTGAGTTCTTCCTACTCCCCACCTCTGGCACAAAATCATTAACTACTTATTATGGTTTATGCTGCTATTTCTCACTCCTCACCTGTGCACGCAGGTGCTCACCGAGAAGCTCCATGGACAGCAAGCCCACCTTATTTGTGGATTTTTTACACCCAGTGCTGACCAAGCGTGAACAAAGAAATAATACATTTAAGAGAGAAATTTCAAAACCAAATTTTTTTAATTCCCAGCACACACAGTTGGCACCTCAGTTGACAAGGAGCCCTCAGTCAATCTGCATTATCATCAGCTGTGTTCAAATCACTGCGTGATCCTCTGAGGGATTTTGTGAAAAGGCAGTATGTCTCCCCAAAAGCAAACGGTGTCCAAAAAGCAATGTAAAAGTTAATGTGGTTAAATAAAGTAATAAAGTAAAAATTTTAGGTTTGTCTTTCATGGAAGTTAGGTGGTGTTATGGGAAAAATGAACCAAGCACCTACAATACAGCACTGAGCTCCGTGCACCCTTAGCATGCATGGCTTTTTCTCCAAGGTGGGCTCCTTGGAACCAGATACTGCAGATGCCAAGGGTCTACTGTGTGTTCCTGAATGTACATTTAACTTTAAAAAATCTAACTGTTGTGTTTGTGTGTACGCACGGCTTCCAGTGTGAGTTTGCTTTGTTGTGCTATACAGCTCCTGTTCCTTATTTTTTTTCACTCAACAATATGCCTTAAAAATCTGTCTGAGTAGCTTGTTACTGTCTACACTTCCAGTTTCAGTGATCTGACAATTGCACAAATTTCTACCTCCTGCACCTGGCTTTTACTTTCCCATTCCCCTGGACACTTAGGTTATCTGCTCCACAAACAGAGATGCAGTGAAGATGGTTTTCATGTCCCTTGGATCCTGGATTTGTGCCTGACTTTTTCTGGGGAGTGTAGTAAGGAGGGAGACTCTGGAGTCAAGAGTCACACAAGGGCTGGGGTGTAGCTCAGTGGGAGAATGCTTGCCTAGCAGGCACAAGGCCCTGGGTTCCCTCCCCAGCACTGCAAATAATAATAATAATAGCCACACTGTTAGTTCTCAACAGCAATGCTCCCCTTCCTCACAGCTCTGTCAACATTTGCATTACCCAACTGCTTTTTTTTTAAACAAACTTGTTATCTTATTATTATTTCTGCATTTTCACCCCAGATTGCTGTGGGACTTGAGTATCTCTTCTCATCCTTGTTAGCTTTTCAGGTTTTCCTTCTTTGAATTGACCATTGTTTTCTGCAGATGTCCATACCTTTCTCACTGATTTGAGTCCCTCCAGTGTTCTAGACAATAATCTGTCAATGACAATATTACAAATATCACAGTACAATCTGTCATCTGCTCTTAAATTTGAGTCTATTTCCACTGACCAGTATCTTTACTTCTGATGTAGTGGAACCCAACAGCAATTCCTTCTTTGGGTTGTGCTTTGTAAAAGACATCATTTAAGGACTTCCACCTCTGATCACAAAAGTATTGTGCACATTTTTAATTCATGTGACAGTTTTAGTCCTCACATGTAATATTTTAATCCATTTATATTCAACCCATTCAGCTTCACAATTCGTGTGTTGTGAAGTGTTAGGACATCCATCTAATTCTTCCTACAATGAGTGAGTCAGTATGCCCTATGCAGATAATGAAATGATTTATCCTTTCCCCTCTGGCTTATGATTCTACTGGTAGCATTTGCACACATCCCTCTGTATGCATGGGTTTCATGTCTGTGGATTCAACCAGCTTGGATCAAAAATATTTTTTAATTTAATTTGTACTGAAGATGTAGGGACTTTACATTTCTGGTCATCACTCCCTAAACAGCATGGCATAGCAATGATTTTCATAGTCTTTCCATTGTAGTAGGCACCATAAATTATCTAGAAAGGATTTACAGTGTGCAGGAGGATGTGTGCAGGTTCGATGCAAACCTACACGATGTCACACAGGGACCAGCTTATTTGTGGGTTTGGGGGAATCTTTGCACCAGTCACTCTGGGATACCCAGAGATGACTGCACTGTTTTCTTCTGTATGCATTATGGTGTTCAGCTCTCTGGGCTGCATGTATTACTATAACATGGTGTATGGAATTAGAAGATTCCCCAAGAGCCCCCACAGAGATGCCCAGAGTGAAGAAACTCTTTCCTGGATTATGAGACCCACCTTTGTCTTCTGTGGGTGTCATTCCTGGGATGGCTTACTCGCCAGGCAACAGAGTTCATCAGAAAGATCTGCCCTGTGGGCCTGAATCAGGTGAGCCTTGGCTGTTCCTGAAGAGGGAATTGCTGTTTGGGAGGGATCCCATACCAAGTAGAGTCTGTACCTGGGGCTTTTAAGATGAAGGGAGTGACTTGGCAGGGGATGCAGGCTGCCTGTAGGAGCTGGGAGCAGACTCTCATAGACATCAACAAAGAAATGAGGTCCCCATCCCACCACCACATGGAGCTCAAGTGGACCAACCATGAGAATGGCCTTGGAAGCATGTCTTACCCCAGGGCTTCCTAAGAGGCGCAGGCAGCAAACATGGCTCCCCTCAGCACAGAGCCAGCCAAGCCAGGCCAGACTCCTACCTACAGAACCATAAAATAAAAACAAAATAAGTAATAAACCATTTTAAGTCACCAAGATTGCACTTAAATTGCGCACACCAGTAGAAGTTGAATCCCATCTTCATAGGATGTCCACAGACCAGGTAGACCATGTCTACCTCCTCTCTGCCCTCAATCCCAAGCACTCCTTTTCTAAAATAAACTTAGCAGTCGTGGACATTATGGCTTATAGATATTTTAGAAAGAGTTTGTCGAGTCCTTCAAAAAGTCCAGCTGGTATTTTGAAAAAAATTTACATGAAATTTATAGATTAATGTGGGAAGATTTGACATTTTTGTAATTTTAAGCATCCGTAAAATGGTCTTTCTCTCCATTTGTTCATGTTTTCCATTTTATCTCTCCCTTTTTCGTGCCTTCTTTTGTGTCCTTTACATTTTTTTTCCTCTGTAAAGGTTTTCTGCAGTTATTTCTGGCTTAATTTCTAGATCTTTCATCATTTTGGTTCTTCTTGTGACTGTGTGTCTTTTTCTATTATATTTCTAATTGACTAATGCTGGTGGAGGAAAGCCACTAATTTTAGTAAGTTGATCTGTATTCAGCAATCTTGCTAAACTCTGTTATTAGTCCCAATCAATTTTCTGTTCATTCTGTTGAGTTTCTTTGTAGATGCCATCTTAACTGCGCATGGTGACAGCTGTGTCTCTTTCCTCCCTCTCCCTTCCTGTCCTTTCATTTTCTCTTCTCAGGGCACCGGCCAGAACCTCCCCTAAGAGCTTGCAGAGTCCTGGTGTCTGCACTCACCCTGTTTTCAGCATCCAAGAGAATCAGAGTAGTGGGTTTTCTACAGACTTTGCTGTGCACAAAGACTGTCACATTCATGATGTTCTTTGCTATTAAGATTTTTTTTTTATTAAATCACTATTTGATGTTGAACTTTATCAACTGCTTCTTGGTTTGCTCCTTTGGTCCAATAATATCATGGATAACATTGATGGAGTTTCTGACATTAAGTTGCTCTTGCATTCCTAGAATAAACTTTCAAAAATGTACCACAAAGTTAATTAGCTAGAAGCTAATTTGGAATTTTGTATCTATTTCATAAATTAAGTAGATCTATTTTTTCTTGTATTGGCCAAATATGAATTTAGAATTGAGACTAGTTAAACCTCATACAATGAGTTGGGAAGCATTCCCTCATTGTATATGTTCTGGATCAATTTCTCTAGGAGTAGTTATCTGATCTGACCTTTAAATATTTGATAGAATTCTCACCTAATGCTACCTATGCCTGAATATTTTCTGAGAGGAATGTCCTCGGTTGGAATTTCAATTTCTTTCTTTGTTTTCCCCTCCCCTTTCCATTTTCCCTTCTTTATTTATAATGCTGGGGATGGAACCCAGGGCCTCATGCTGCTAGGGAAGTACTCTGCCACTGAGCTACGCCCCCACCCATCCTGATTGCCACTTCAGTTCTTTTTTTTTTTACTTTTTGGCAGTACTGGGGTTTGAACTCAGGACCTTGCACTTGCTAGCCAGGTGTCCCATCACTTGAGCCACTCCCTCAGCTCTTCAATTTCTTAAGGGCTCACACTCACTCTGTTTTTGTAATCCTGTCTTTGCTTTATCTATTTTGGGACTGATGATCTGTCAGTCCATCAGTGGTTTATTTACATGGCTGTCACCAGTGTCATTAGTTGGGGCTTCATGTATTTCAATGTTACCTTTTCAGGAGAAACATATGTTCGTGGTTATTGTTTTCCATAATATGCTTTTCACTGAAGCACAAGGGACATAGAATAAATGCACAGGTTATAAGTGTACAGAATGAGGTGCTTTGACAAATGCATGTACTCATGCACCCAACTCTCAAATCAAGACACAGCGGCCCACCCCATCCTAGCTACCATTCTGCTCCAATACTGAGCTTTGTTTCCCGGCAGCGGGAATCCTACCCATTTATCTACTCAGCCCAATGCCCTGGACTCACTCATGTCATGGTGTGTACCTGCCAGAAGTTCTTTTTTTATGGCAGAGTGGTTTCCCACTGTGTGAATATACCACAACTTGTTTATCCATTTTCTTGTGATGGATATTCAGATTGTTTCCAGTTTTTAGCTATTATGAATAAAACAGTTCTGCATGATTTTATATTAGTTCATGAATTTATGCTTTTGGTTCTTTCAGGTAAGCACTTACAATTGGAATTGCTTAGGGGTTAATTATATTGACTTCTATGCCATCATGAAATATTACATGATACTTTGTAAGCACGTATAATTTTTATGTGTCACTTTATTAAAAAAAAGATTGTTGAATTTTCTGAAGTGATTGTAGACTTGGCACACTAGTGGAAATTTGTGAAACTCCCAGTTGTCTTATATTCTCACCAACACTTTTACTTGTCATTTCAATTTTAGCCACTCCATGGGTATGAAATGGATTCTCATTGTGGCATTAAATTGCATTTCTCTGGTAACCACTAATGCTAAAGACTTTTGCATGTACTTATTATCCATTTAGATGGCTTCTTTCACATATCTTTATATGCAAATATGTTGCTCATTTTATAGGGATATAGCTTTAGTTTTGATTTGTAGGAGCACTCATTGTTTGTTTTGTAAGTCGTTATTCAAAGCTATGTACTGGAAATATTTCCTCCTAATCTGTTGCTTGCATTTTACTTGAACTAATAGTCTTTCAATGAGCAGAAATCATTGCATTTTTTAAAGCTCAGTTATTCTTTTTTTATGGTGACTATTTTTGGGATTCTAAGAATTTTTGCTTATACCAAGGTCTCAAAGATACCTTCCAGCGATTTAACATTTAGGTCCATATTCCACACCAAAATAATTTTGCATGATAGGACATTAGAGTCTGTTTTTGATCCTATGGATGCCCAAGTGTTCCATGGTCATTTCTTGAGGTTCCCCTTCTCTTCCCATATCAACTGGCCATCCTTGTGTGAATTTATTTTTAGGCTCTACTCTGTTACATGGATCAAGTTGTCTAATCAAGTGCCAATACCAGTGACAATTGCTGTCACTTTTTAGCAATTCTTGAAATCAAACAATGTAATTCCATCAACATTGTTCCTCTTTAACATGGTCATGTTGACTATTCTAGGTCCTTATATTTCCATGTAATTTTAACAGATTTATTGAGATATAATAAACTATGCACATCTCATGTGTCTAATCTGCTGAGATGCTATGCATAAATACCGCTGTGAATTCACCATCGTTATCAGGATAATGAATACACCCACCCTCCCTAGGTGTATTCTGCGTTCTTCTTTGCAATACCAATTCCCTCTCCCTAGGCAGCCAGTGTTTTTTGCACTGCATATGAGCTTACATTTTCTAGAGTTTGTATAAATGGAATCATACATTATTTCTCTCTCTCTCTCACTCTCATCTGAATCTCTTGCTCAATTATTTTGAGAGCCACATATATTGCTGAGTGTATCAATACTTCCTTTTATTGCTGAATTAGTTCTATTATTGCATCCAATAAAATTTATTCATCCATTCACCTGTTGATAGAGATTGGGGCTATGCTCCCATTTGGAGATATTACAAATGAAACTGCTATGAAGATTCTTGTATGCAGATTTGTGTTGACCTGTGGTCTCTGTTGTGGTCTGTATGTTTCAGTTGCTCCCAAACTTATATGTTTGAAATGTGGGTGATTAGGAGGTGACTAGGTCATGAGGATGGAACCTTATGAATGGGACTAGTTTCCCATTCATAAGCAATTATAAAGAAACTGGAACAGGCACTCACCCTCCCAGCATGGGAGGGCAGAGAAGGCGCCATCTGCAAGGAATGGCTCTCACCAGGCAGCAAACCAGCTAGTGCTTTGATCTAAGACTTCCCAGCCTCCAGAACTGTGAGAAGTAAATGTTTATTGTTTGTAAGTCACACATGCTGTGATATTTTGTTATATCAGCCCAAATGAACCAAAACACTTTCTTTTCTCTTGGGTAAGCAAAAGGTTTTCAAAATGGTTGCACCATTCCCATCCACACAGCGTGGAGAGCTTCCATGGCTGTGCACATTTGTCCACACTTGGTGTGCTCAGTCTTTAATAGAGTATCTCACTGTCATTTGATTTTCTACTTCTCTGATGACTAAGGACACTGAGCATATTTCCCTATGCTTATTTGTAATTTGTATATGTCTTCTTTGATTAAATAAATGTTCAAATATTTTGTCCTTTTAAAAAATTAAGTTGTATCCTTAGCCATGCAAATCAAGACAGCATAAAGATAAAGATTTCATCTCACACCAGCCAAACAGCTATCATCAAAAAAAAAAAAAAAAAAAAAAAAAAAAACAAGCTCTGGCAAGGATGTGGGGAGAAAAGGAACCCTGTACACTGTGGTGGGAATGTAAATTGGTGCAGCCACTATGGAAATCATTATGGAGGGTTCTCAAACTAAAAATAGAACTGCCATATGACCCTGCTGTATCACTGGACATATATCCAAAAGAAGGTGAATCTGAATACAGTAGAGAAACCTGACACCCAGGTTCATAGCAGTACTGTTCACAACCGCCAAGTTAAGGAATCAGCCTGGGTGCCCATAAGCAAATGAATGGATAAAGAAAATGTAGTGGATATACATTATGGAGTATCACCCGGCCACAAAGAAGAACAAAATTATGTCATTTGAAGGAAAATGGATGTAACTGGAGATTGCATGTTAAGTGAAACAAGCTGGTCTCAGAGAGCTAATAATTGCATGCTTTCTCAATATGGGGAAGCAAGAGCTAACAAAAAAAATGGACATGAACATAAATGGGGAACCATTTGGGGAATGGAGCCAGCAGGTAGGGGCAGTGAGGGAGAAGAATATGATTGAAGTACATTTTATGCATGTATGAAAAAGTGATAATGGAGCCTATTTTTAAAAATTGCAAAAAAGATTTAAAAAGTGGGGAAAGGAGGAAATGAGAATAAACAATAGAGGAAGTGAATATGACCAAAGTATATGACATGCATGGATGGAAATATCACAAGGAATCCCCATCATGGTGCAGCCAATATGCACTAGTAAAAATGTGGAAAAAAATAAGTTTGTTTACTTCCAATTGAGTCTTGAGAGTTTTTCATATTTCTAGATAAATGTTCTTTATCAGATATATACTTCAAAAATATTTTCCCCTAGTCTGTGGTTTCTTTTTGTCCTAATAGCATCTTTTGAAAAGCACAGTTGTTACTTTTAATGAAATACAATTTATCAATTTGTTTTTTAGAGACTAAACCTTTAATGTCCCATCCAAGAAATCTTTGCCAAACACAAACTCACAAACATTTTCTGCTTATATTTTCATTTAGAAGATTTATTACTTTTAGCTTTTACATTTTGGTCTAGAATCTACTTTGGGTTAGTCTTTTGTGTATGATGCAAGTTACAGAATTCGAATTTAGTATGTAGGAAATGACTATCCAAACAGTCCACCACCTTTGTTGAAAAGACCATCCACTTTCCTGATTTTGCACTTTGTCAAAAATCAGTTTTGTGTGTGTTTGTGGGTCTAACTCTGAACTTGCTGTTCCGTTTACCAGATAGGTGGACTCACACAGACAGCCTGTCTTGCAATCATTGTCCTACCATAGCTCTTAATAAATCTTAAAATCAGGTAGAATCAACCCTCCCACTTTATATTTATCTTTTAAAGATATTTTGTCTATTTTAGTGCCTCTGCATTTCCATAGAAGTTTTATAATCTGCTTTTCAATTTCAACCAAAAAAGCCTGCTTGATTGGAATTGCATTGAATCAATAGATCAATTCAGGGCAAATTTGAATTTTAACAATTTTGAGTTTTCTGACCCATGGACAAAGGGATCCCTCTTTTCCAGGGAATCCAGTTACATGTAAATTAGACTGCTTGGAGTTTTCCTACAACTCATTGATGTTTTTCCATTTAAAATATTTTATATGTGCTGCATTTTGGGCTTTTTTTTTTTTTTTTTTTTTGGCATTATGAGGGGTTAAACTCAGGGCCCTGGGCTTGCTACATAGGTGCTCTACCACTTGAGCCACACTGCCAGTCCTTTCTGCTTTAGTTATTTTTGGGAAAAATTCTCTTTTTACTCCTGGTCTGGCCTGGATCATGATGCTCCTATTTATGCTTCCCCAAGTAGTTGGGGATGACAGGTGCAGGCCACTGTGCCCCACTCAAACTGCAATCTTTCCAGTCTCTGCCTAGCAATTAGCTAGGATTATAAGGTTGAACTCACTTGGGGCATTTTCTGTCACTGTATCTGGAAATTCACTCTTTTCTTCTACAATATATGATATGCTGATGACCCCATCAGTACATTTTTCTTCAAAGATGTTGGGTTTTCATCTGTAGCTATTCCATTTGGGTATTTTCTTTTTTTTTGGAGGTCAAACCATACTTTTATTTATTTTTTTTCTTTTTTTATTATTTTATTATTCATATGTGCATACAAGGCTTGGTTCATTTCTCCCCCCTGCCCCCACCCCCTCCCTTACCACCCACCCCACCCCCTCCCTCTCCCCCCTACCCCCTCAATACTCAGCAGAAACTATTTTGCCCTTATTTCTAATTTTGTTGTAGAGAGAGTATAAGCAATAATAGGAAGGAACAAGGGTTTTGCTGCTTGAGATAAGGATAGCTACACAGGGCATTGACTCACATTGATTTCCTGTGCGTGGGTGTTACCTTCTAGGTTAATTCTTTTTGATCTCACCTTTTCTCTAGTTCCTGGTCCCCTTTTCCTATTGGCCTCAGTTGCTTTAAGGTATCTGCTTTAGTTTCTCTGCGTTAAGGGCAACAAATGCTAGCTAATTTTCTAGGTGTCTTACCTATCCTCACCCCTCCCTTGTGTGCTCTCGCTTTTATCATGTGCTCAAAGTCCAATCCCATTGTTGTGTTTGCCCTTGATCTAATGTCCGCATATGAGGGAGAACATACGATTTTTGGTCTTTTGGGCCAGGCTAACCTCACTCAGAATGATGTTCTCTAATTCCATCCATTTACCAGCGCCATTTGGGTATTTTTAAAATATAAACTGCATGACTTTACTTAAGTATTATACACGTAGAACACAGTGGCTTGAATGCCCTTTCTAACATCTATGACAGTTTTGGGTTGGTTCTGACTGATTACTGTCCTCATTACAAGACTTCTCTGCTTCGTTTCATGCTTGGTAACTTTTCGTTGCATTCTAGACATTGTCAAGTTTAGTATATAGGGTGCTGGATTTCTGTAAATATTCTCTAGCTATGCTTGGAAACAGCTTGCTTTGGGGAGGGGAGGCTGTCTTTGACTTGTTAGATGAGACCAGTGAAGTGTTTAAGACTAGGACTAACACTAAGATGGGGAAGGTAGGGTGCCAGGGAACAATATTCCAGGGCACACTTATTCTCAGAGTTAGACAAATGCAGGAGCCACCTTGAATTTTGTGCAAAGAAGTCTCACTTGCCTCACGCTAGTCCTAAACCCGATTAGGGCTAATTATTGCTCATCACAGAGGCAAAAATCTTTCCAAGAACAGTCATCTGAAGCTCCATGAATTATGAGATTTTTCTATCCAGGGCACTGCAGAGAGCCATGTTTCCAGCCATGTGTGGTCACCAGGTGCCGTTACCCCTAAATTGTTCAGGTTATTCACTCTCAGCCCTAGGTACTTTGCTCAGTGAATGTGCTGATCAGCACTGGAGGTGTACTCAAGGGAGCCTCTGCTGATATTGGGAAACTCTTTCTTTACATTGCTTCCTCCTCTCTGGTATACTGACTTCTTTGTGAAGTCTAGCTGCCTTGCTCTGGACCCTTATCTTGAGATGCTCAAACTCAGTGAATCTGCTCAGCTCTGCCTGGGTGTCTCCACCATGCACCATACCCACATTGTCTCGAGGCAGTAGGTTGGGTATGCCTAATTTTGCTCACTTCTCAGGGATTGCTGTCCTTTGTTGAGGGTCTTGAAAACATTTTATATGTTTTGTCTTTTAAAAATTATCATTAGATAAAAAAATCTCATCTGTTACTTCCTCTTAGCTGGAAGTAGTAGCCTATTTTTACATAAATTTTGGAATTAGTTTAGCAATTTCAGTAAGATAGACTGTCGGGATATTGATTGAGATCGTGTTGAGTTTTGTAGATCAATGGGGGAGAATTATCATGTTAATAACTGAGTCTCTGGTTCCATGAGCATGGTATAACTCGCCCTTTGAAACAGGTGTTCTTTCATTTATAACCACAATATTTTGAATTTTTGATTAGTTTAATATATTCCTAAGAAGTTAATAACTTATATTCTTAAAATAACCTTAAACTTAAATTTCATTTTTCAATAATATCTTGCTAGAATATAGGAATAAATTTGATTTTTATATACTGACCATGTATGCTGAAATCTTGCTAAACTCTTACTTCTAGTAAGTTTTTTTGTAGATTCTTTAGAGTTTTCCATATGCAAAATCATGTCAATTGAGGATACAGAAAATTTACTTCTTTTCCAATTTTTATGCCTTCTATTTTTCTAGCCTTATTGCGCTGTTTGTGAGATCCAGAATGCTGTGGATTTAATGTGGTAAGAGTGAAATCCTTGCCTTATTTCTGATCTCAGAGGGAAGAAGTTCAAGCTTTCACCATTGGTGGACTGCAGGAATTTGGTCCGATCCCTTTATTAACTACAGGCTGTTTCCTTACACTCATTCACTGAGGCATTTTTAAATTTTAAAATCATAAATAAACACTGAATATTGTAAATGCTTCTTCTGCATCTATCAAGATGATCATAATTATTCCCTTAATCTATTAATAAAATGGCTAACACTGAGTGATTTTTAAATCTCACATTCATGAGGTTAACTTAACTTGGCCATTGTGTATTGCCATTTTATATATTGTTGCAATTAATTTGCTTATATTTTCTTGAGAAAATTTTCATCTCTATTTCTGGACTATAGTTTTCTTTTTCTTATAATGCCCTTTCAGACTTTAAACTGACCTCATAAAATGAGCTGAGAAATTTCTGTCCCTGTTTTCTGAAAAAGTTTGTGTAACATTGGTATTATTTCTCTTTTAAATGCTTGATAGAAATAAAATGAAGCCATCTGGGCTTGTAGTTTGCTCTGTGGGCTTTAAATTATAATTCAAGTGCCATAATAGATAAATATAGGGATTTTCATATTTTCTGTTCCTTCTTGTCTTAGTTTTAGTAAGTTGAGTTTTTCAAGGGAATTTTCCATTTCATATAAGTTGTTGAATTTATTTGCATTAATTTGCTCATAATATTCCCTTATTATCCTTGTAAGGTCTGTAAAACAGGAGCAATGTCGCCTCTTTCATTCCTGATAACGGTGATATTTTTTCTTCTACCTTTAAAACCAGTCTTATTAGTTATTACCAATTTTATTACCATTTATAAACAACCAGAATTTGGGTTTGTTGATTTTCTGTATTGCTTGACAATATTCTGTTTAATTGATTCCCATGCTTGCCTTTAGATTTCTTCATTTTACTTACCTTGGATTTGGTTTGTTGTTTTTCTACCATCTTAAAGTTCAAGATGCAATCACTGACATCAAATTTTTATTCTTTTCTAATATAAACATTCAAAACTATAGTTTTGATCCACAAATGATTAAGCTGAATTCCACAATCTTTTAAAATAAACGTATTAATTTTAATAATAGCTTTAGGCTTTAGAGTTGCGAAGATAATACAGAGTTCTCATGTATCCCACACCCCGTGCCGAACATTACTCATCTTGCGTGAATAGAGTAGGTACACATACCTGTAACATGCTTAGCCTAAGCATACATTCCTGTGTTTCCAGGTTCATCGCAAGTAATGGACCCACGTTGATACATCAAGATTAACCGAAATCCATATTTTATCTTGATTTACTTAGTTTTTAGCTAATGTCTTCTTTCTGTACCAGGATTCTGCCTAAAACACATTATATTTAGTCACCTGATCTCTCTCTCTCTCTCTCTCTCCCTCTCCCTCTGTTCTGGGATTTGAACTCAGGGCCTCGTGCATGCTAGGCAGGTGCTCTACCACTTGAGCCATGCCCACAGCCTTCTAATTTTTCTTGTTGCCTTTTCAACTCATAGGCTTTTAGAAATATGTTGCTACCTTCCTCAAATTTGAACATTCCTAATTATCTTTTTGGTATTGATTCTAACAATTCCACTTAATTACTCATCATTAATTCTACTTTTTCAAATATACTGATACTGCTTTATGATGTAGCATAAGTTCATTTAAAAATTTTTGGTGGGACTGGAGTTTGAACCCAGGGCTTCACACTCACAAAACAGGTGCTCTACTGCTTGAGTCACACCTCAAGTCCATTTTGCTCTAGGGAGATGGAGTCTCATAAACTATTTGCAGGGGCTGGCCTCCAACCATGATTCTCCCAATCTCAGCCTCCCAAGTAGCTAGGATTATAGGCATGAGTCACCGGCACCTAGCTAGCATAATTTATTTTGATTTATGTCCATGAGCACTTGAGAAGAATGCCTATTCTGCATTTTTTTATAAAGGAGTCTAGAAATATCAATTATAGCAATATGGTCGAGAGTTTTCAATTATTCTTATCTTACAGCTTTGGTGTACTTATTCTATCAATTTCAGAGAAAGGAATATTATAGTCTTCATTTATAATTTGGACATGTCTACTCCTCCTTTTACCTTGTCAGTTTTTGCTTCATGTATTCTGAAGTTCAGTTATAAGATGCAAACACACACAGAGTTATTATGTTCTCTTAATGAATCGATACTTGCACTATAAGATGTACCTCCTTTTCTTGGGTAGAATATACTTACATCTATGTGACAACCAATGATGTAAATAAACTCATTCTTTGTCTTCAGCCTGTCCCTTTGCTCTTTTTCCTATGTTCCTCCTTTCTTTTTGTGCCACAAATATGTTTTCAGCAATTGATTTTGCAGTTGCAAAATATATTTGAATCATTTATCTCTCCTTTTTACATCTAAGCATATGCATTTGCATTATTCCTTTAGGGGTCACATTAAGGATTACCACATGTATCTTAGAATTACCCCATTTATCTCAAATTAATGTTATACCACCTCATAGATGAGTCTTATAATAGTATTTTTTGTTTAACTTTCTCTTATTCTTTTTGTAATTTTTGTATATATTTCCTTCCTACAAGTAATAAATTCGACATTACAATGCTATTTAAACAATTACTTATGTTAGAGAAATTAAGAAAAATAAAGTGTCCTTATTTACTATGTATTCACTGTCTTGGTGCTATTTATCTTTCTATATGTCTAAGTTTCTATCTAGTATTATACGCATTCGTCTTAAAGAACTTCCTTTACCATTTCTTGTGGTGAATATCTACTTGTAACTAATTCTCTCAGTTTGGTTTATCACACTTTTTAAACTTTACCTCCATTTTTTAAGGATATTCCATCTTGACAATTTGGATTTTTTTCTTTCAACACTTTAAAGATGTTTACCTGTTGACATCATTTAAAAAGGAAAACTAGAAAACATCTGGCCACCATTTCTTCCGTTTTTTTCTTGCCTTTCTCTTATTTGCCTTTGAAATTCCAATTCCACATATGTTAGACTGTTTACTAGAGTTCTGTAGGACATTGAGGTTTTATTCACTGTTCAAGCTTCCTTTTGACTCTCTGCTTTAGTTTGGAAAATTCCTCTAACATATTTTTATTCTTGCTTATTATTTTTTTCTCTACAACGTATCCCATATCAAATTAATCTTAACCAATAAAAGTTTGATTTCATAGTCACTTACATTTAGTCCTCTTTAATGATTTCCATATGTCTCATAAAACTCCTCATCTTTTCACCATTATTGTCATCTTTTCCTATAGATTCCTTAACATTTTATAACAAACATTTTAAACCCTTCACCTGCTAATTCAAAGATCTGCGCTGTTAATGCATCTTTATAGATGTTAAAATTTTAGAATTATTTCATGAGGATTTTAAAGTTGCCAAAATAAAAATGATTCAACAAGCATGCTTACATAAATGAAAAATAGAAAAATAGAAAGTGCTATAGTCTGAATTGTCCCATGTGTAGGAAACTTCATTTCCAAGAGAGGGAGGCGAGGCCTTTTAGATCATGAGGGTTCTACCCTTAGGTGGATTACTGCTGCCATTCAAAGGGCTTCAGCAAGCCCAGAATTCTGTATCCAGAGAAAATATCCTACAGTAAATTAATAGGGGATGAGAGCATTCTGAGAAGAAGAAAAACTAAGAGACTTTGTCACCAGCTGGCCTTGCCGAAAGAATGGTTAAAGGGAAGAGAAGAGCAAGATGGCAGATCAGAAACATCCTCTGTTTAACTCCATGAATGAGAAGAGTCAGAGTAATAAAGGAGAGGCTAGATTCTGAAAAGACAAGAGGAAGAGCATGGGAATCACAAAAGAGTGATGGGGTGGCTGAAAAGCACAGAGAAACAGAAATGAGGCAGAGAAAGGTAGAAAACTCCCAGTTCCCCAAGAGTGAAGGGAAGTCAAAGACACAATCACAAGGTAAACCAGATGGCCCTGGCAACAGACTAGCAAGTCTAGACACATATTTCCCACAAGCTTTAAACACATTCCAGGGATTTGGGATGATAGTAATTGCTCCTGTGTGGCAAATTAACTTCAGATAATAAAGACATTTTGTCACTTACCTCAGGGAGCTATAGTGAGGTGCCATTTTGAGAGGAAGGACTATGGTTTAAGACTGAGATTCTCTGAGGAATTAAAACAAGGAATAATCATTGCTCAAGGAGTCTTGGGACACCCTGCAACAGTGTATGGATGGGATAGGGCCAGAAGTGGTGGTCACGGAAAGGGAGAAGGTCTGACATGAACCTGCTGAGTAGTTTAAAGCAAGTTATGGTGAGCTCAAACAGTGAAGGGTGCAATGGTCAGTGGCCATGCCCCTCCTGGCAAGGAGTGAGTCCCATCACCCAAGGATCACTATAGAAACTGAGTACTAAACCCATGATGGAGATGTGTTCAGCCTCCAAGAGCTGCCTCCTGGCTTCATGGATTTGCTGCCAGACATGACTGAGAGCTCTGAACTCAAGAAACCACATGATTTTCCCCAGCCTCCTTCCTCCTACAGAATGGAGATCTGCTGGGAAGGGTCTGAAAGCACTGAGGCTGGAAGCCAGAGTGCCTTGGCTCCTCAGTTCTCCCCAGCCAGTGCAGAACACAGTGTTATGTCTGCACCCTACACTCTCCAAGACATTTGGGGCCATTCCTAGGCTGGGAGGCCTACTACCCTGGGAGACACCAATTGAAGGCTTTGTGGAACAAGAGGGAATGTGCCCAGCCCATAGACTACAAAGTTCCTTTTGGCCAACAGCAGCCCCTGGTAAATAAAGAAGGGAAGCTTCTAAACTGAAAGCAGTCAAGAAGTAAAAAATTGACCCTTGATTGGCCCCAGCCTCAGCCCACTTAGCAATAACTTATCACTAGGAACTACAAGAAACTCCAGTTAGTTTTTTCTCTATCTGAGCAGTGCTAGGAATCAGGCCAGTCTCCTGAGAATGTGAGCAAATGTTTGGCTTCTGAGGTATTCCCCACTGCCCAGTCCAGTAGTAAGAAACTTCACCTCAATCCTGATGCCACCAAGTCCTGTCTTAACATTGAGAATACTTCCAATCAGTGACTTGACCTCAGATGCACAAATCCCAATGCAGGAAAGTAAGAAATATGAAAAAGAAGTCAATATGACTTCTCCAAAAGTCAACTTCACAATAATGGCACTAATGATAGTGAAGCAGATGAAATCCCAAAAAAATAACTCAAAAGAATTACTATAAGATTGATCAACAAAATTAAAGGAGAAATGAATATCAAGAGATTAAAAATAAAAAGGTAAAAGAAATAAGGATGACAATTCAGGACATGAAAAAAGAATTCAATAAAAGTATAGAAATGCTAAAAATTCCAAATTGAAATTTTGCAAATAAAAAGTTCAACAAATAAAATTTTAAAAACTCAGTAGAAAGACTCCTCTGAGAAACTGGATCAAGTTGAAGACAGAATAGCAAGGCTTTAAGAGAAGGTAGGTGAATTAGAACATTCAGAAAAAGAAAAAAAAACCCAAGAAAGTATGAACAGAACATGAATGACCTCTAGAACAAACCACCAGGTGCTAGTGACTCATGCCTGTAATTTTAGCTATTTGGGAATCTGAGGTTGGGGGGATCAGAGCTTGAGGCCAACTTGGGAAAAAAGTTAGAGAGACCCCCAGATCAACCAATAGCTGGGTGCAGTGCTGCACGCCTGTCATCCCAAACTACACGAGTGGCTGAGATTGAGGAAATTATGGCTCCAGTCCAGTTCAAGTCAAACAAACAAAAAAAGAAGGTCATGGACTCCACCTCAGTGGAAGAAAGCTGGACACTCTCAATCCAATTATGGTAGGAAGCATAAATAGGAAGCTGGGTGATCAGGCTAGCCTAGGCAAAAAAAAAAAAAAACTAGACCCTATCTCCAAAATAATCAGAGGAAAAGAAGGCTAGAGGCATGTTTGCTTGCCTAGCAAACACAAAGCCCTGAGTTCAAGCCCTAGTACTGCAAAACCAAAATAAACAAATAAACAAAAAACCCTATAGATCACAGGCATAGAAGAAGAAGAGGTACAAGCTAAAGGTATAAAAAATATATTCAATAAAATAATAGCAGAAAATTCTCCAAATCCTGGGAAAGAGATAGTCATTCTAGTACAGCAGGCTTTTAGGTCACCAAACAGATAAGAGCAGAAAAGTACCTCTCACAACATATTAGAGTTAAAACATTAATGATACAGAACAAGGAAAGAATACTGAAAGCTGTAAGAGAGAAGCACCAAGTCACACATTAAGGCAAACCCAGATTTCTTAACAGAAACTCTAAATGCAAGCCCTGAAAGGAAGAGAAAAAACTGCCAATGTATACTACAATAGCTGGCAAAAATATCCTTCATAATTAAAGGAGAAATAAAAACTTTCCATGATTAAAAAAAAAAAAAACCTAAAGGAATTCAAGACCATTCAGCCATACTGCAGAAAATACTTAGAGGAATCCTACACATAGAAGAGGAAGATAAAACACAATGAAAATATACAGAGTAAAAATTCTCACTAGACGAGTAGATAAGCAAATGAGGATTAGGGAAAATTCAGACACTACAAAACAATAAAATGACAGGAATTAGTACATACCTTTCAATAATAACTAACGTCAATGGTCTCAATTCTCTGATCAAAATGCACAGACTGGTAGACTGGACTAAAAAAGAAGTTAAAACCAATTATTGCCTCCCAGAAACACACCTCACTGACAAAGACAAAATTAGGCTTAAAGTGAAAGATAGAAAGGTATTCCATGCAAATGGAGCTCAGAAGCAAGCAGGAGTAGTTATACTACTCATGTCTGACAAGTCAGACTTCAAATCAAAACTAGTCAAAGAACATCACTTCATATTGACAAAGGTTACAACCTATCAAAAGGAGTAACAATTCGAAACATACACACACTGAAGTCAGTGCACTCAGTTTCATAAAACACTATTGGATATAAAAGCACAGACAGACTCAGCACAGTAAGAGTGGGTATCTTTAATACCCCACTCTTGAAACAGGATGTGTTTACCTTTAGGCAAGGACAGTCAGAATAGGAAAACAACTTACCATAGCATCCTTGTTCCTGCTGACTATGTGACTTGGCCCATGAGAACCTAACTTGACTTCCGCATATGTGCTGTATAAATAAACGTGCTTGGATGCATAAGGGGCCAGCATCTCTCATCAGGAGCATTGGACCCACCTGATCCCAGCTTTTCTCTAAACAACAACAACAAAAATAATACCCCACTCTCACCATTAGACAGGTCTTCTAGACCCAAAAAAAAATCAGCAAAGAAACTTTAGAATTGAGCAACACTACAGATCAAATGGACTTAACAGACGTCTACAGAATATTCCACCAACAGCCTCAGAATATACATTCTTCTCAGCAACCCACAGAACTTTCTCCAAAATAGATCACATAAAGCAACTCTTAACAAATACAAGAAAGTTGAAATAACTTCCTGTACTTTATCACACCACAATAGAATAAAACTAGAAATCAGAAGCAAAAGAAGCTTCAGAAAATCTTCAAATACATGGAGACTGAACAACACACTGTTGAATGATCAGTGGGTCATCAAAGAAATAAGGGGAAAATTTTTTAAATCCTAGAATCAAATGAAAATACAATGTACCAAGATCTTTGAGACACAGCAAAGGCAATAAGAAGAGGAAAGTTTATAGTATGAGTGCCTAGATTAAAAAAAATCAGAGATGTCTTACAAATAAATTAGTCATACACCTCTAGCTCTTAGAAAAACAAGAACAATCCAAACTCCAAAGCAGTAGATGGAAAGAAATAATGAGGTTCAGGGTAGAAATTAATGAAATGGAGACCAAAAGAACCAATGAAACAAAGAGCTGGTCTTTGAAAAGATAAACAAGATTGGCAAAACCTTAGCCAAACTAACAAAAAGAAAGTGGGTGATGGTCCAAGTTAATACATTGGTGATGAGAAGGGGAATATCATACAAATATCAGTGATATTCAGAAGATCATTAGGGAATGCTTTGAAAACTTATATTCTAATAAACTGGAAAATCCGAAGAAATTGATAAATTCCTAAATCCATATGACCTGCCAAAATTGAGCCAAGAGTATATAATCCACCCAGATCTGTAATAAGCAATAAGACTGAAGCAATAATAAAGAGTTTCTTAACAAAGAAAAGCCCAGGACCAGACAGATGCACAGACAAATTCTACCAGGCCTTTAAAGAAGAACTGACATCAATGCTCCTCAAACTATTCCATACAATAGAAAGGAAAGGAACATACCAAACTCATTTTATGAAACCAGTGTTACCTTGCAACCAAAATCAGATAAGGTCACAGCAACAGAAATGTTAGATCTATTTCCTTGATGAACATAAACACAAAAATTCTCAAATGCTTGAAAACAGAATTCAGCAACACATAAAAAAGACCATATACCACAATTAAGTTGGGTTCATTCCAGGGATGCAAGAACAATTCAACATACACAAATCAATAAACATAATAAACCATAAGTTCATCTCAATAGATGCAGAAGAAGGCTTTGATAAAGTTCAGCATCCCTTTATAATAAGAGCCCCCCAAAAAAACTAGGATTAGAAAGAACATACCTCAGCATAATAAAGGCTATGTACAACTAACCTATAGCCAATACCATACTAAATAGGGGAAAACTAAATCATCACCTCTAGCATCAGGAATGAGACAAGGGTGTTCATTCTTCCCAGTCTTGTTCAATACAGTACATGAATTCTTATCCAGAGCAATAAGGCAAGAGAAAAAATGGAATAAATAGGAAGTCAAATTTGCAGATGATATAATCCTATGCTAAAAAGACCCTGGAGAATCCACCAAAAACCTCTTAGAGGTTTTTGGCAAGGTAGCAGGATACAAAAGCTACATACAAAATCAGTAGCTTATCTATATGCCAATAACAAACAGGATGAAAAAGAAATCAGGAAAACAATCCCATTAAAAAAGGGCTGATGGAGTGACTCAAGTGGTAGAGCACCTGCCTAGCAAGCATGAGGCCCTGAATCAAACCCCAGTACCACCAAAAACAACTGTTAGAAAAAATACTTAAGGATAGCCTCAAAAATAACCTAAGAATAAAGCTAACCAAGATGATAAAAGACCTCTACAATGAAAACCATAAAACACTCAAGAAAGAAATTGAAGAAGACACTAGAAGATAGAAAGACCCATATTCTTGGATCTGCAGAATTAATATTGTGAAAACTGTTATACTACCAAAAGCAACCTACAGATTCAATGCAGTCTCCATTAAAATTCCAATATCATTTTTCACAGAGAGAAAAAACCAATCTTCATGGAAGCACAAAAGACCTCAAATAGCCAATGTAATTCTGAAAAAAAATTTCATGCTGGAGAAATCACAATACTTGGCTTCAAATTATACTATAGGACCATAGTAACAAAAAAAGCACAGTACTGGTACAAAAACAGACATGTAGATTGGTGGAATAAAATAAAAGACCCAGAAATAAGCCCCCAAACTACATCCAGCTGAGTTTTGATAAAATGCCAAAAACTTATGTTGGAGAGAAGACAGTCCATTCCACTAATGATACTGGGAAAGCAGACTATTCACATGTAGAAGACTGGAATTAGACACCTAGCTCTTACTCTGTACAAATGGAACACAGATCTAAATGTAAGACCTGAAACTCTGAAACTACTCCAGGAAAATTTAGAGAGAATACTTGAGAATATAGGCATAAGTAATGGGTTTCTGAATAGGACTCCGATTATTCAGGAAATAAGAGCAAGAATTAACAAATAGGTTCTGTCAAACTAAAATTCTTCTGCATATCAAAAGCAACAATTACCAGAACAAAGCAGCAAACTACAGAATGGGAACAAATCTTTGTCAGCTATTTATCAGACAAAGGATTAATATCTAGAATATATAAAGTGCTCAAAAACTTAAACATCAAATGGTCAAATACTCCAATTAATAAACAGACAAATGAATTGAACAGATAGTTCTCAAAAGAAATACAAATGGCAGATAAATACAGGTACCAGTGGCTCATCCCTGGAATCCCAGCTACTCAGGAGGCTGAGATTAGGATTGCAGTTCCAAGCCAGCCCAAGCAAATAGTTTAGGAGACCCTATCTCAAAAAAAAAAAAAAAAAAATCATAAAAAATGGCTGGTGGAATGGCTCAAGTGATAAGAGCATTTGCCTAGCAAGTATGAGGCCCTGAGTTCAAACCCCAGTGCCAACAACAACAACAAAAAATGAACAAATGTTCACCATCCTTTGTTATGACTATAAAGGAAATGCAAATCAAAATGACATTGATATTCTATTTCTCTCCAGCCATTAAGAAAACAGACA
Source organism: Castor canadensis (assembly GCF_047511655.1). NCBI lineage: Eukaryota > Metazoa > Chordata > Mammalia > Rodentia > Castoridae > Castor > Castor canadensis. The sequence goes on along the minus strand of NC_133388.1, from coordinate 8,914,747 downwards.
ACAACAAATGCTGGCTATGATGCAGGGAGAAAAAGAACTCTTACACAATGTTGGTGGGAATGTAAATTAATGCAGTCACTATGGAAATCAGTATGGAGGCTCCTTAGAAAAACCAAAACTAGAACTACTATATGATCCTGCTATCCCACTCCTGGGTATATATCCAAAGTCAGCATATAAGAGAAATACCCGCATATCCATGTTTATCACAGCACTAGTCACAATAGTCAAGCTATGGAATCAGCCTAGGCGCCCATCAGCTGATTAATGGACAGAGAAAATGAGAGAGAGAGACAGACAGACAGACAGAGAAACTGTGAAGTATTTTTCAGCCACAAAGAAAAATGAAATTCATTCTCATAAAATGAATTTCAGAAATTTTCAGAAAAATGAATGGAGCTGTGGTCATCATTTTAAATGAAATAAGCCATAGTCAGAAAACAAAATACCATGTTTTTTCCCATATGCAAAATCTAAACTTAAAAATAATGACACGAATAAGCAGGACTGCTTGGGGGTGGTATCAGAGGGATAGCAAAAGGAAAGGGTAATGGGGAGTGAATATGATAAAAGTACTTTATGTGCAGGTATAAAAATAGAATAATAAAACTTACTAAAATTTTTAAAAAGGGAGGGGGGAGGGGCACAAGAAAGAGTAACAGAAGGGGTGAGTTTGATCAAAGCACATTATATACATGTACATACATGATCATAATGAGGTCTCTTTGTACAATTGATATATGCTAATCAAAAAGAATGTCTGAAGGATGTTGTCTAAATGGAAAGGAAATGGTTACAAAAGACAAAGTCTGGAATATCAGAAAAGAAGGAAAAATAACAAGAGCAAAGATATAAGTAAACAGAATAGACTTTTCCTCTTGAATTTTCTACAATAAGTTTGACAGTTAGAGAAAAATTTATGGCACTGTCTGATGTCCTTCTCAATGTGTGTAGAAGAAACAGTTATAGTGATTATATTGTGGATTAGGCAAGTTAAAGGGACGTGAGAGATCCAATTTTTTCAAACTTCACTGGAACTAGTAAAATGATGACAATGGCAGACTGTGATAAATGATGTGATGAAATACGATAGCTAGATAAATCACTTAAAAAGCTATCATGAAAAGATCCACTCAAACACATTATAAATAAAATATATGGCTAAGATATATTTGAGAATAATGGCACAAATGAGAGGCAAGGAAAGGGAGCTGTATTAAATCGTTCTCCATCTCTTACCAGAATTAAGTTGCCATTAATCAGTGACAAGTAAAGATGAATATTATAGCATAGAGCAACCACTAACTAAAAAAAATATAATCGGAAAATCAACAAGGAATAAAACTGGCATGGTTGAAAAACATCGTTTTTTAAACAATAGAAGGTAGGAACAGAACAACTGAATAACAAAAAACACTTGAGTCTTATCAGATACGAATTGTAAAATAGCATACAGCCTGATCAAGTGTGAATGAACCCACTGCTCCAATTGAAAAGCAGAGATTGCCAAACTGGATAAAGAGGAGTGCTGCCTATAAAATATGCGTTTTAGATGTAAAGACACAAATAAATGGAATGTAATTGGATGGAAAAAATAACATGCAAACAGTAACCTTAAGAGAGCTAGAGTCGCCATAGTAATATCAGACCAAATCGACTTCAAGACTCTCAAGCTGAAGGGAGAAATTTCACGAACACAAGAGACTCAATACATCATGCAGAGAGAACAGTTATAAATGTACATGCACCTAAGCACAGACCCTTAAATAATGAAGCAAAAGCTGACATAATTGAGCTGAATAACAGATACCTCAGCAATTATAGTTGAATTCCACACAATTGACTCAAGTAATCTCTCAATAAATGCTAGAACAAATAAAACAAATGCAAAGCAAAATTATAAGGATCTATAAGACTCAATAAAAAACACTATCAAGCAATCTGATGTTACTAAGATACACAGAACGATCCACTTAACAACAGCGAAGTACATATTTTTCCAAGCAAAACTGCGTGCGAGGCATTAAAAAAATTTTCCAAAAATTCAAAATAAATGAAATAATATAAAAGTATCTTCTCTGACCATAACAGAATTAAATTGGAAATCAAGAACAGGAAGAAATCAGAAAAACACTCAAATACTTGAAAATTTACATCACATGTCAAAATAACCCATATGGGCAAAGGAAGAAATTTTAAAAAGAAATTCAGCCAGTCTGAATTCAGTAGCTCAAGCCTGTAATCCTAGCTACTCAAGAGACAGAGATCAGGAGAATTGTGGCTTGAGGCCAGCCCAGGCAAAAAGTTCGTGACACCCCATCTCAGCCAATAATGGGGCACAGTGGCAAGCAATTTTCATTCCAGCTACATAGGAAGTATCGATTGAAGGATTACAGTTCAGGCCAGTCCCAGGGAGAAATGCAAGACCTTATCCCCAAAATAAATAAAGCAAAACGGGCGGAAGGGCATGGCTCAAGTGGTAGAGCACTTGCCTATCAAGAGCAAACCCCTGAATTTAAACTCTAATACTGTCCAAAAAAATTTATAAATATATTAAACAAAACGAAACATGATATTAAAATTTATATGATGTAGCTGAAGCAATGTTTTTAGGGAAATTTTAGCTTTAAAATCTTAACAGCTGGAAAGAAGAAAGATTCAACAAAATCAGGAATATAAGAGGGGATTTCTCTGCAGAACTCCAGACAGTAAAAATGTTATAAGAGAATATTAGGAATAATCTTTTTATCAAAAATTAAATAATTTACATGAAATGGAAAATTCCTAGAAAATATAAAGTGTCAGAACTAAATAAGGAAGAAAAAAATGAAAATCTCAATATACATAGTAAGAAATTTAATTAGAAACATGAACCCTTCACAAAAATAGAGCCCAGGCCAGGCTGGCTTCAGTGGCGAATTTTATCAAACACTTGAAGAAAAAAGTAATCTTCAGCTCTTCACTAAACCTTTCAGAAAATAAAGTAGTATAAAATACTTCCCAAATCATTTTGTGAAGACATTGTTCCCCATTATCAAAAACTGACAAGAGCACTAAAAGAAATAAAACTATAGACCATTATTGCTCATGAAAATTGATGCCACACTTCTTAGCAAAATATTAGCAAATCAATTCAAGGAACAAATAAAAATGATCACCATGATAAGAAAGTAGAGTTTATCCCAGAAACACAAAGTTGGTTTGACACCCGAAAGTCATTGATGTGATGCTGCATATTAAGAAAGGAAGAGGGAAATCACTGTCTCCATACTCGTAATAAAAACACTTGTCAAAACATAACCCATTGTAGCAATAGTTTTCAACAAGCGAGGACTGAAAGGGACCTTTCTCAACTGGCTAAAGGACATCCATGAAAAGCATTCATCTTAGGGTGAAAAACCAGGTATTTTCCCTCTAAGATTGTTCAATGTGCTAGAGGTTTTAGTCAATGTACTAAGAAAAGGATATTAACGATATATAGCTTTCGGGAAAAGAAGCAAAACTATCTTTATACTCATGTGGCCTGATCTTTTATGTAGAAAACACTAAGGAATTTGTAGAATTTCTACTGGAACTAATAAGGGAGTTAGCAAGGTCACAAGAGTCAAGCTCAATCTACAAAAAAAGCAACTGTATCTCTATCTACTATCAATGAACAACCTGAAGGTAAAATTAAGAAAACATTTTCATTCACAAAAGCTTTAAGAAATACTCAGGAATGGAATTAACAAGGGAAATGTGAAACCTTTCCACTGAAAGCTATGCAACATTGGTAAGAGAAATAAAAAACAAACCTAAATTCATGGAGAGAAATGCTGTGTTCATGGTTTAGAAGAAGTTTTTTCTAAGTTGCTACATAGATTTGATGTCATTTTTCTCACAATCTCAGTGGTCTTTTTAACAGAAATTCTCAACCTGATTCTAAAATTCACATGGCAATAAAAAGGATCTAGAATAGCCAAAATAATTTCTTAAGAGCAAAGTTAGAGAAAATAAAAATACTTGATTTCAAATTTTATTATAAAGCCACAATAATCAAGACAGTTATATATTGGTGTAAAGATAGATACAGTGATCAAAGGAACAGAATTAGTCAGAAATTAACCCATAATGTTTATGGTTAATTAATTTATCAAATGTCCCAAGGAAATATAGTAAAGTAAGGATTATCTTGTCAACAAATAGCAAAGAAACAATTAGATACTTACATGCAAAAAAGAAAGAGAAAGGAAAAGAGAGAAGGAGGGAAGAAAAGATTTAAACCCCACTTCAACATAAAAAAGTTACTCAAAAGGTAAAAGCATAAATAATTAAAAAACTTCTAGAAGAAAATATAAGAGAACAATTTTGTGGTGTGAAGCTGGGAAAAAATTCTTACATATGATATCAAAACATGAAATCAAAACCTGATAAATGATCAAAATTAAAATCTTTACTCATCCAATAAGAAAATGGGAAGACAAGTCTAAGACTTGGAGAAAATACACACAAAGACTATGACTGCTAAAGGACTTGTCTCTACTGCATAAACAATGTTTGTGACTCAACAATAAGAGGACAGAAGCGAATTTTCAAAAATGAACTGCATATTTGAATAGGCTCTTCACTCCAAAGCTATGTGAGGAGCTAATTAACACAGGAAAATTGCTGAGCATCAGCGGTCATTGGCTTAAATTCAGTTAAAACTGGAGACACCACCACGCCATAGTTACCATCACACAGCCTGGGGAGACTGAATACTGTCCCCCTGAGATCAGAAGTAAGGCAAAGGCGTTTGTGTGCATCCCTCGAATTCGGCATATTTATTCACTGGAGATCCAAAGCATGAAGTTAGGCAATTTAAAAAGCATACAGAATGAAAAATAACCTGTATTTTATGTGCACACTACACAATTCTGTATATTAAAAAGTCCTAAGGAAAATTTAAAAAATCATTTTATACTACTATAGTCGTTTTAATATAGTAAATTCACAGGATACAATGTCAGTTACAAACATCTGTATACACCAGCACAAAAACTGAAAACTGAAAATTTAAAACACACCATTTTAAATAGCATAAAACATATGAAGTATTAGGGATAAATTTACTGAAAGACCTGAGTCCTCTATACTAAATAAAAACTGGGAAACATGTCAGGGAAGTGAAAGAGGACTTGAGTCGATGGGAAGGTGTACTACGTTTGTGGATTCGAAGGCTCTGTGTTGCTGAAGTGTTACTTCTCCACAAATTGAGCCACTGTTTCAGCACATCATAGTGAAAGCATGAAGGCTCTCTTTGAAGAAATTGACAAACTATTTCTAAAATGGCCACAATAATTTTTTAAAAGGGTCAAATTTGAATGACCTATGCCTGATTTTAGTACTTATGTAGAGGAACATAAACAAGACACTGTTCATGTACTGGAATAAAGATAGGCAAATAGAACATTGAGCATAAGAAAAAAATACACCTGCGCAGATGTGATCAGTGGACTTACAATGAAGGTTCCAAGGCAGTGTGGTGGAAGAGTGGTAATGTCTTTAACAGAGGATGAAACAATTAGATGCTCAACCTTTATCTATACCTCATTCCTTCAAGTGGATTGAATACCTACATGAAAAATCAAAACTATAAAAATTCTAGGAGAAAGAATAAAAGATCTTTGTGACCTTAGATTACGAAAAGATTTCTGAAACAAGACACAAAAAGTAGAAATACATAAAGATAAACTGAGTTTCATTGTTAGGAAAATGAAAAAGGAAGCTATGGACTGAGACAGTTACTCACATAACATATATTTGAAAATAGATTTGTATCCAGAATACATAAACAATCTTGATGATACAATTATAAAGCACTATCATTGGTTGGCCAAACTAAAACTAAGCAAAACATTTGAAAGGACACTTCACAAAAGAAGATATATGAATGACCAACAAGCACTTGAAAAGTGCTAAAAAAATTATTAATTACAATAGCCAAATTAAAAATACAGTGAGCTGCTAAAATGAAAAAGACTGACAACACTAAGTGTTGAGTAGGGTGTGGGAGCAGTATGGGAATTGTTTCACATCGCTGGTAGAAATGCAAAATCAAACAGGTACTTTAAAAAGTGCTTTGGTTCTTTCTTTGAAAGTTTGCTGTGCACTTACCCTATGAGCCGTAAATTCCATTCCCAGGTTTTTACCCAGGAGAAAGTAAAGCATAAGTCTATGCAAAGACTTACACATGACTCTTTACAGCAGCCTTATTCATGACCCAAAAAACTAGAAACAACAGAAATGTTTGTCATACATTGTGGATCACTCTATAATAGAAAGGAATGCATTTCCAAAATATACAGCAACATGAAGTTCAAAAGCAGTGCACTGAATGAAAGAAGCCATGCAGGGAACACTATTCACTTGATGATTCCAATGGCATGAAGTTCTAAAAAAGTCAATAATACATTGAACAAAAGCACAGCAGTAGTGGCCAGGGTCCAGGTGATTGTGGAGTCCTCATCTTAAAGGAGAAAGAGAGGAATATGATGGGTGATTAGATTTTCTATCATGATTGTGGTGTGGTTTACATAAATAACATGCTTCAAAATCATCAAATCATATTCCCTTAAACAGAGAACTTGATTGCATATAAAAGTTTACTTCAAGAAAGGCAACAAGTACAATTTCTAGCTTCCTGTAGTCTTGAATTCTGACTCAAGTTTTGCTTTCTACTGTGAGTTGTATCCCTGTGGGAGTGCCATCCTTGGAAAAGCAAATTAAATTTGAGGATATAAGAGTCACTCCATAAATTTCCTTTGGCATCTCTCTAGGATCATGTCCTCTCTGTTTCTTCTTTCCTTGCTTGTCCAGCACAGCCATGTTGGTTTTTGTAGCTGGCCCATACCTCCTGGTTTTGCCAGCAGGGGGTCATCTGATACAATCTACTCCACCATTGCTAGAAGCCACAAGTTGGCTCTTTGGTGTATTTTCATACTGACGTCTCCTTTCACTACTATAAGGCATTTCTTTTTAGATTCACATGATATTTTCAAATTTAAAGCCTATTTTGGAAGACTTTGGAAATTTTGTTACCTTAGATTTGTTTTGATTCCTGTATGCCTGCAGTATACATTTTTATCTCTTTACTTTCAACCTTTAGGCATCCTTATATTTTTAAGCACACCTCCTGGAAACAATTTATTACTGGAGCTCTTTATTAAAAAAAAAAGCCAAATATGAAAGACTTCCTTTTGATTGATTCAACCAATTTACATTTCCTGTAATTACTGCTATAATTAGATTTATTTCAGCTATTTTGTCCCATTATATCCCCTTTAACTTTCTTTTTTTTTTCTCTTTCTTTCATACTCCCCATTAGAAAATGGAATTGTTTTCAGCTGGTTAAAAATTATGCATTTTGTTTTATTTTAATGATTCTTGTGTCAAACTTATTATGACTTCAAATTAAGCTTATGTCCAGCCCCTCCTGAAAGCACGAAGATTCTCAAAGATTTGCCTTTTGGTTTCTTTTTGGTAGTTTTTGGTTTCATTTTGGTAGGTAGAAGCAGGCTAAGATGATTGTTTAGTTAGCTATGAATTTTACTAGGTCAGTCACTCTAATTTGCTTCCCTGTTTAGTGCTCCAGTGAATTTAAAACTCTTCTGTTCTGAGTGATGTTTTCCCCACGCTGAAGGACCAAACCATCTTCTCTTGTCCTAGAGATATCTCAAAGCTTGATGGACCAGTGCACAACCTCTTTCTCCCTTTCATGGTTTGGATTGGGGGAATGGAGCCAATGCCCTCACCTCACCATGAGTCATCTGAGTCCCTCTTCTGAGAAATGAGGAGATAAACCCACAGAAGCAACTCCCTGTCAATCCACTCAAGAAGCATCCATCCATGTCCATTCTGCTCCAAGGTCCATGCTGGGTTCTGCCTTACTCTCGTGAATAGCACCAAGCCTTCCATTTCTATAGGCAGACACATAATAATAGGCAATAATAATGAAAAGTGGCAGTTATTATTCAGAGGTTAGGACAAGGGCAGAAGAATATCTGCTGACACACAAGACAAGGGACACTTAGAGTAGAGGCAGCCAGGCTGAGTCTGGACAATGAAGAAAGCCAAGGCCAGAGGTGGGCATTGGAGATGGGGAAAGCCACTTGTTTGTGGAGCAAGGAAATGACAGATGAGGGAAGCAAACAGGTGCAAGCCAGAGGGTGAAGAGGCTTCAGCCTGGGCTACAGGGATCCAGGTTGCAGGGATCTAATAGGAGATATTCTGGAAAGCCCAATCCTGCATCGGGGTGGGTGGGAAGTGGTTTTGAGCTTTGCCATTTGGACAAAGAATGAACATCAAATACTGATTGGATGGAATAACAAGTGAGTAAACTGCTTCTCTGAGCCTCATTCTCCTCATTTGTGAAGGTCTTGGATGACATCTGGCTCTTGACAAGATAGTGAACTGTAATGGGCTGCTGACTCTACCCATGAACCAAACTCTAGAGCTGCCTCCTGGAAGGGAGAGGAGGAGGATGGACCTGTCAGGTGCTGAGCAGGACCATGGTAAGCCTGGACTTGCAGCCCCAGGGCATCCTGGGCTTTTCCAGCTGCCTTCATCAACAGCATCCCCAGTGTCTCTCCCCCAGTCTCCATGCTGGGTACCAGCCAGGCCTTTCAGCCACTGGATGCTGGGTGCAGGGGAGCTGCAGAGTGGTGGTGGTGGCGAGACTGGAGGAGGAGATATGTTCACATTCCTGCCTGGAATTTCCTCTGGTGTGGAAGTCAAAGAGAAAATATTGTGGCAGTGGTTCAGATCGACAAGAACAGTGAAAATGGAGAAGGCAGTGAGGCACCAGAAAATGCAGACTATCAAAATACTATCTCCCTGCCCAGCTGACTTTGGGGATGGGAAGTGTCCCGCAAGTAAACAAATACAAGGTCTCCTACCCATGTAACAGGATAAGATGGAAAACACATTAAATGATGAAACCCTATTTAAAAGGCGCAAGTCAAAACAAATAAATTAACTTAGTATGTTATGAAACAATTACAACAATACACACTTGCCCTCGCCCCACCCCCGCCCCATCTCTAACTCGAGGTCTTCTTTCTGGCTCGAACCCTGGAGTTTTGGCAAAATTTAAAATGGCTTCAGAGTACAGTGCGTGCCTTTGGACCTGACCCGCTGGCTTTATTATGTGCATGGTGTCCGTCAGCTCAGATATCTGGCTGGCTTCCCCCAGCGTCCTTTCTTGCTCGCAAATACAGAATAGCTCCAAGCTCTCCCTGCCCCTGCAGACTGCTGCCCCACAGCCTGCCTGAGGCTGTGCCCACTGGAAGTCAGTGCTCACAGGATTCCTGAGCACCTTGGAGGCTCTTCCCCTGCTTTCCTTAGCTCTGCTCCCTCAGGCTGAGCTCTGCCAGGTCTGTGTTCTTTTCAAAAGTCAGCCTCCTTTCCCACCTCCTCTCCAACCTTCCCGAACTTTCAAGGGGACACTGAAGAGATCTGTTCTGTTAGGCTGACAGCCCTAATCTCTCCCTGGTCCCCAGCAAGCTCCTGCCATCCTTCATTTTAGATGCTGTTCTCTCTGGAAGCCATGGTGGGCAGAACAGTGGCCCAGCTGAAGATGTCTGCATCCAAATCCCCAGAACCAGTGAATATGTGACTTATATGTCACGAGGTAGAATTTAGGTTGAGAGTAAGGCTGCTAAGCAGCTGAGTTTAAAACAGAGAGATCATTCCAGAGTACCCAAAGGGTCTCAATGTGAAACTGAGGGTCCTTAAAGAGGAAAAAGCAGGCAGGAGAGGAGGTGAGAAAGACTCAACCCACTATCATGGGCTTTGAAGATGGAAGTGAGGCTGCCAGCCAAGCAATGCAGCCCCAACAGGGGACAATCTGTGTGCTCTTTGCTTAGGGCAGGACTGGTGGCCATGATCTCGCTCCCAGCACTGCAGCAGACACACATAGAGGCTCTGTACCTAACATGAATGAAGAAAGGAACAGATAGAACTAGCAGACAAAACACAATACAACAAAAAAAAACAAATGTTGGTTCACAAAGAGATGCTGTGGTCCACAGTGTCACACTGTCTTGATGGAGGTCAGTCATAGCCTCATGGTTGTCTACTAATCCTGCCACCATTCTATAGCTGGCATTTCCTCTCCTCACTGTTTGCTGGACTCAGCCTTCCTTGCCCTTTGCAGGCTCTTGGGAGGCCCTGATGTCTGAAGCATGACTGCTTCCCTCTGGATCTGTCACCCATGTCCCATCCTCTAGGTTCCTAGCATCCAGCATCCCTGGAAATGTTTGCCTCATAAGGTACCTGAGGTGAGGAGGACACTACAAGCCCAGGCAGTGATCTGAAATGTCCTCTGGAAATGGGCAATTTCGGTGCTATTCCGTTTGCAGTATCTGTGCTCATTGCCTCTGGGTTTTGCTGAATTAATGTAAAGAGTGTGCCCCACGCTCACCTCTCTTGTGGCACCAACAACAGTGTAATGAGATTGTTAACCCAGCTGTCTCCTTGGAGCTGGCTGGAGCTTGGAATGGACATGGCTTCCCCAGGAGTCCATGGTGGGGACAAACAGTGGAATTCAGGGGTCCCCAGTGACTCCCTGGGCCTTTGCACTGGGAGGAATGCCCCCCCGCCAGAGCCTTCTCACTCCAGTGGGGAGGAGGTAGACATCTTCACAACAGGCACACCAGTCTGACTGTTGCCTGCATCTGAAGAGAAGAACCAGCCCCACTCTTACACAGGGCAAGGTAAGCTGCATAGAAGGCAGGGCTGACTCCTGAACTGAGTGTGCTAAGTGCCCTGGGGACTCCATTGCCTGAAATCAAAGTCTGGTCGATAATTAGACCACATGGAGCCTGGCTGGCTCCAGATCCCTTTTCTAGGCCTCACTGTTGTCCTGAGTCACCCGCTGAGGCTTTTCAACTGACAGCCACCCCCAGTAGAAGGAAAGCATGTCTGTGATTACCCAATGCTAATCACAGGTCCAGCACCAAATTTATTCATACTGAAGACAGGCCTTGGCCTCTCTGCCTTCCCTAGACTCTTTGCAATCACTTCCAGACTCAAGGAGCAGCCCGAATATTAGACAGTGACACATCCTCCTCCAGCCCATCCCAGACCCCAGACCCTGAAATGGACAGGCCCTCCAACGGACCTCCAAGGAGGTAGGAATTCCTACCAAGGACAAGGGAACTTTTTGGCACTGGCAATTCTTGTAGATATGGGCAGTAAGGAGGGTCAGGGTGTTAACAGCAATGGTTCAGTCTGTGATCAGAAGACTTGCAAATTCTTTGTGTCCCACTGGGAAGAATCCATGACAGGACATGTGGGTGTAAATGGAGTTTATTAAAAGTTAGGGAAAGGAAATACAGAAGGGAACATGGTGGGGCCCAGGTGAAATCGGGAGGCAGAGAGAGCTGCTTCTCTTCTCCAGGTGCTTTGAAAACCTACGCCAACCTATGGGAAGAAAAGAACCAGGTGATTCCCATCCAATAATCAATTAGTGGGGAGGGGCATGGGTGGTTCCCTCCAGGTGAGGGTGGTCCCTGAGTCAGAGCATGGTCAATCTGAAATGCAATATTAAGCCATATATTTTCTCATGAGTCCTGAACTTTCCTTAATTCTAGTCTGCCTCAAAGGAACATGGACTGGCCAGAAGGACTGGTCATCAGTGGAGTCACCTGCACAGGGCTCCTTCTTCAAGGAGGGAAGACCTGTCAGAAGGGAGCTCAGCTGCTGACAAGAATGGCCTTCACACAAAAGTATCTACCAGAAAACACACACTGCAGATCAGACAGGGAAAGAGACTACAGCCAACAGCAGGCAGAATAAAACCCAAACCAATACCAGGTCTTGTTTTGTGTTTACCTACATTATCCCCAGGCTGACAATTGCACAACTCAATTCCATGAATGTATAGTTGAAACAGACTCCCTAACAGAAGTGTTGGTTGTAAACATGTTTGCACTTTGTTCTCCCAATTACACCTGAGCTCATCAGGCCCTACCACAAAGAAAAGATAACCTTGACCACAGCAGTTAATTTTTACCAAGTCACTTTGGTAAACAAGGGAGTTAGCATAGTTTTGTTTTTTGGTTTTTTTTCCTAGCAGAGCTGTCTCAATATGTTTGTAGTATAACAAATAAAAGCATTTTCTTGGAACCTCCAGGAAATTAATGGCTCATTTTTCCTGGCAGACTGATGTGAGGAGTTCTAAATTACCTAAGCTGATTAAAGACAAGCATTCCTGCCTCTGGGCAAAGAGAAAAAGGAAAGAAACAATGAAGCCCATTAGCAAAAGGGGTAGTGGTAGTAAGGGATGTAAACAGATTGTGGTGCTTTTCTGCTTAAGTCTCTGATACCACAAAATGCAATATGGTGATGCTTAGACCACATCTTGTCCTTAGGCTGTCCTTGAAGAGTTCTTATATGGAATGAACAATGATATTTCCTAAGAACCCACTCTGTGCTTATCTCTTTTATCTACTTTCCCATTAATGCAGATTGCTGCAAGGTAAGTGTCATTGACAGCATTTTGCAGTCACAGGAGCCAAGCTGGAGGGCCCTAGCAGTCAGTCTTGCTCCTGAAGTATGTAGGAGTGAGTGCATGCACACCAGCTGCTGGGACATGAGCCCTGTCAGTGGCTCTCAGAAAATGCTGTGCACGGTTGCAGCTTCACCACCCAATATAGACTGATTGATTAGGTCATCAAAGGTCTGCTCAGCAGCAGTGAGGCTGCCCTAGGGGATCACTAGCCACTTACTCTTGGTCCATATTGCTAGCTGCGAAGCAAGGCAGGCACCATTAGGATCAAACTCCTACTCTTTCTGGGTAGGCGGAGTCGGGGAGCTGACACCCCTTTAAAAGACTTCATGCTTTAAAGCTGGTCTTTTTGTTTCAGCTAAAACTCTTTGAAGAAACTTAGGAGAAACCAGCCAAAGTCACTGGGTCAGTCTTAATCATTCTTTTAGGCAACCTAGAGTAAATTTGTCTCATTGTAATACTGAACTGAGCATGCCCAGAACCATTCACATCTTCTATCTTCCTTTTTAAACATGTGATCTAGAACCTTAAATTGAGTATGCTGAGAAATGTGCCCTACCCGTGCTCTCCTGTGTGAATATATATATATATATACATATATATAGCTCCCCAATAAAAACCCATGCTTCTTTTGTTTAGAGAGAGCATTACTTTGCAAATAATCCCATTGCTGCAGATAATAAATCTTTCTCCATTCTTTGATCTCCTAGTTCTGCTCTTTTGGCTTTGCACTCAACCAAAATGTTAGCCCCTTGCATTCAGTTACAACACCACTAGCAAACACACCATCCTGCTCTCTCTCTGTCTCTGTCTCTGTCTCTCTGTCTCTCTCTCTCTCTCTCTCTCTCTCTCTCTCTCTCTCTCTCACACATACACACACATCCATACACACACTTGGAAATACCATGAGCTGCCCCCCCACCCCCACCCCACAGCACAGAAGGCAGACTGAACAGCATTCATGGGAAGAAGCTGGGCTTGTGGACCCAGAAGCTGACTTCTAAGTATGGCCCTACTTCTCAACAGATTTGCCACGAGGACTAAATCACTCAGTGCCCCAATGGACTCAGGAGGACTGCCCGGGATAATTTCTAAGGTCCCTCCTAGTTTTATATGCTATGATTCTATTAACACTGAGAATGGCTTTTACATGCTAAATGGAGTCCACGAAGGCTTAGTTTCTTGAGATTTAAAATGTCTCTCGACTAATTGAAACTAATTCTCCAAACTGCACATTAAAAGCCCCAGGCTAATTTTTCTATCTGATGGACCCTGACAAAGTGGCTCATTGAGACCAAGCCACCCAGGCGCGCGCTCCTGCACCAGCCCCTGCCCTCTCCTGGCCCAGCGAGGGACAGATTTATATTAATGCATCTTTGCTTTCCAGGGCAAGAGGGTGCCAGTCATCTGCACATCGTGTGCCACTTAAATTGCATAACGCACTACCACCTCTCTCCCTTTTCGCACCTCTTTCTTCCTCTTCTATTTCACTGCTTGAAGCTTGGCAGAGTAATGGCTATAATGATGATGGTGTTTGCTTAACGCTGATGTGCTATGTGCTGCTCAGAGCAGACTGCAGCAGCTCGTTAGGAGAAGGGGATTTAAATCCTGCCGCCTGTCTGAGTGGGATAAAGAATGTTGTCCCCCCCAGTTTGGAGGATTGGAGGACAGGCTAGGACCGCAACAGGAGAGGCAGGTGGACGGGCAGTAATAAAAAGGCAGAAAAGCTTTCCCTAGTCCCTGCAGCCAGAGCCTTCTGACAACACCATCTTCCTCCCAGGATGAATTTAAAATTTTGAATTTTCAGTCATTTAAATACAGGGAAAGTAAAGGTTTGTGACAGTTCTCACCCACTGTTCCTCAATGTACTGCATTCTTTTTTTCTATTGTGCTGAAATCAACATAACATCACGTTTACTATTATGGTCAATCTTAAGCAATTGGTGCATTCACACTTTCACACGGCCTTCAGCACCGTCCATTTCCAGAACTTCATCATCCCAACCAGAATCTGGAAGGATTAAAGGCTAGCTCCCATCCCCCTCAACCCCAGCTCCCAGTAGGTGAACAGTCTTCCATCTATTCTAGTCCATTACACCAAACCAAGGTGGGCGAGGGCTCTGTAGCAATCTGCATTTTAAAACTGTGCACCTCTCACTCCACAGCTAGCAGAACTGAGGTACAGCTGAGCCCCAAATCAGAGAGCCAGGGCAATGGGTCCACAAAGCCAGTGGTCAGATTCCAGTTCCCACAAGACTGAAGGGCATCACAGAAACAGGTGTGTGGCCACCCCCTCAAGGTGACAAGTGATAATATTTCTTTTATAAAAGAAATAGAAAATTACAACTAAGGCTGCCATCTTGTCCCCACCCCAGGACATTCCTCCACGATAGGTGACAGAAATTTCCCCCTCCTGGATATTTCTAGTCTCTTGTTTTCCTGTTACACCTACAGAAAGAGATATCCATGAATAATTCATAGTGTTGTTTGCAGTGTGTTTTTAAACATTTTCGTAAATGCTTGCTTTTTCACTCAACATGTTTTTGAGATGTAACCATGTTGATATGAGTGTGTAGACTAGAGTTGTTTCACAATGCTGCAATTATCCACGAGTCTCTCTAGATAATAGATGTAGAAGTGGCAAAGCAGAGCCTTTACAAACATGCATTTTCAATTCCAATTCTGCTTTGGATGTGGACAAATTGCTTCCCAAAGTGGTTGGGTTAATTTACACCCTGACCGCCAGTGCGTGCAAATCGCTTCTTCCTCTTCCCTTCACTAACTCTTGATATTGTGAGTCCTTCAAAATTTTACCAATCGGATTAGGCAAAATGCTCTCTTTTCCACTTTAAATCATTTTTAGTTGATTATTAGGGGGAGCCTAGCTCTCCTCTTGTGTGCATTACTAATTTTCATTTTCTTCTTCTGTGAAGTGCTTATGCTGTTATTCCAAGGCAGAGTAAAGCAAGCAGCAGCCTGCAGCCCAGATCTAGCCTGCTTGCTTTTTTAGTGCTGTGAGCTGAGAGCAGTTCTTACAAAGGGTCCTAAAAGGAGATGACATGATAGACATCTGTGTCCTATGAAGCTTAAAATATTTGTTATCTGACTCTACAGAAAACAATGTTAACTGCCTCCCTTTCTGCTGGCGTGTCCATTTATGTTGGTGCATTCTCTGGATTGTGGTCACTTCTCAGAAGCGGCTCCTCCTCACTCCTCATCAGCCACCCTTTTCCATCTTTCCATCCTTGGACCTGCTAAAGCTTCTCCTGTCCCAAAACCATGGTCTAAGGGGTGGGAGGACAGGGAAGTTGGTTTTTAATTTGAAATAAAGTCATTGGCAGTCCATTTTCAAAGCAAAGCATTTAACCTTACATGGAAAATTACTGGTAACTTGTTTGCATGCACATGGAAAGTCACAAACAAGGTGTTGGGGGAGGGGCATGACGAAATGAGGAAATGGGCAAAAACTATGCATGTGCCAGAAAGCATGTACCACAGGGAGGCCTTCCCACTGCAAAGAGACAAAGAGAAGTGGAGACTTAAGCTCGCTTCTAAGACCAATCCTAAGAGAGACATATTTTTAAATAACCCAATAAAGAATAATAAAGCTTAAGGCAACCTTGGAGAAAGATTGCACACTCCAAAATATTCAGCCAATGAGGGACCAGGGGAAGGACCTGCCTGCTAGGAATAAAATGCCTATTGCAATGGTTCTCAGTGTGCCTGCTCATCAGACACCTGTCTTGCAAGACTGTCATTAAAGTCTTGCTTTTGCCATACTTCACATGTCTCTGAGTCCATTCCTTGAGTTTGGACAGATGAGCATATTTCTCACAGTTTTCAACATCCTGTAGAATTTCATCTACTTTCGGAATGTGTCATCTGACCGTCACTCATTCTTAAAATCTCTGAGGAATACCAATTTAATTCTCTTTACCTTGTGCAACGTATTTTTTTCTTTTTTCTTTATTTATTTTTGTTAGAACTGGGGTTTGAACTCAGGGCCTTATGCTGGCTAGGCAGGCACTCTACTACTTGAGCCACTCTGCCAGCTCCCTTACCTTGTGCAGTATAGGCGATCGTATTTTGCCTTTGGTCCTGAGGGAGGAACTGGTTCTAAACTGATTCTCCTGACAGAAACGAGACAAAGCCAGGCACCAGGAGCTCACACCTGTAATCCTAGCTACACAGGAAGCAGAGATCAGGAGCATTGAGGTTCAAAGATAACCCAGGGAAACCCTATCTCGAAAAAAATCCAATACAGAAAAGGGCTGTTGGAGTAGCTCAAGTGGTAGAGCACCTGCTTAGCAAGTGTGAGGCCCTGAATTCAAACTCCAGAACCATGAAAGAAAGAAAGAAGACAAAGTGCATGCACAGAGTGTACAACACAACTGCTTTCAAGATAGGGAAGTGGGCAGTAATTGCTGGTTTCTGAGAAAAGCGCAAGGAAGTTACCCTGACTTTCTGCCTGAAGGCACTTCTTCATTTCTTGGAGCACAGGGCAGGGAGGGAGCCCCAGCACAATCTGGGGGTGTCACTGAGGTAATGAAACATGGGGGTTTGGAGAAGCTGAGGCAGCTGGTATTTACAGGCTTGGATACCAGAGTGGGAGGTTCCAGAATCCGCAGGTAGTTCTCATTCGGCATTCACTGAACACTCAGCTACCCGGCTATAGAGAAAATCTATGAAGCTAGGTGAAAAACAACTCCTTGAGAGCTGTAAACTGGACAGTTCTCAGAGCTTGTTCAGGACTGGGATAAATTTTGCATTCAGACAAATTAGAGTGAAGGGACCTCAAGGAACCCCTGGGCACTTAGGGTCCCTCAGAATGGTCATGACTAAGTGGTCAAGCTGTTAGCTCAGAGAAAGCCCTCTTTAAGCATGCTTTCACAAAGATTGAAAACAAAGCTCAAAAAGATCTGACTTGCAATCAACTTAGCTGCCTGCTCACATAAATGTCACCGTTCATAGGGAAAACAACAAAATCCAGACACTCAAGAATCTAACATACATAAATTCAGGCATCCAATAAGAAACTACCAGCCATTTAATAATAAGGAAAGATGGCCCTAACCTCAGAAGAAAAATTAATCGAGAGAAACAGACCTAGAAATGACAAGTAGACATTAGCACTTTATAACTTACAGAGATAAAATAACCTCTGAAATGAGAAAAAAAATCACTGATGCATTAACAGCAGTAAATATGTATAGGATTTTTGTTTATCAAATTACATCTCAGCTGAGATCTGCCCACTGGGCGCAGAGCCCACAGGAGCCAATAGCTGCTAGAAACACTTATATGGCAATTGCAACACCCTTGCAGAGATTGAGTGTGGACTGGCAGGACACTGAGGGATAGAGATTACTGGGAGTCACGTTCTCAGCATCCTCTGTCCCCTCCCCCAGCATTTGGTTAGGTTTTATCTTCCATCTCACCAGAGTCCTGCCATGAAGAGACAGAAAAAAGCTCCTCCTGAGTTGGGGGGAGTTAACCATGCTGAAACACCCCAGAACATCTCCCTAACAATAGGCACAGCCTGAGAAAGATTTTATCCCAGTCTTACTTCAGTCATAAGAAAGGGCAGATACCTAACTCCAGTGCCCCACCCACCCGCCTTCCTGTCTCAGCTTAGGTCAGGGGAAAGGAGGAAAGCTAAGGAACACTTGTGAAGGTCACAACCCAGGGACCCAGAACTATTAACAGCTTAAGTCTTGATCATAAGATTGTAGAATTTGTCTCCTTCCCACCGCTAACTACTGTATCAACAGGGCTCCTGGATAACTACAGAGTACAGGTAAATGAGCTACAAGGCACACACTGTATTTAAGAAGTAGTTCTTAGAGAAAGAGATAATCAGAGAGAAAAAAATAAGAACGGTAGAGAATTTGAACTCTCTGGAATTACAACGGCAGCAAACACTAAGCAGACTTCAACTCCTAGTCCAATTAGCAAAAATCTGTTAATGATTGGGTTTTCTAAATGTTCCTAAATTCTTTGGGTGCAATGTCTAAGATTAGGACACTGCCTTAGGTACAGCAAAAGAACCACAAAGAGTAGGAAGATAGTAAGTAGTGATTTATTAGCAAAGCAAAATTATACCTCCAGACATGTGGTTGGCAGCTCGAATAAGGACCAACTGCCCCAAAGTTGTCAAGGTCTAGTTTTCTGTTATCTACTAGGGTGGTATTAGAAGGTGACATGAAACTAAGGCTCTCCTTTGGAGCCCCTTCCCAAATGGTTTAATAGCTGCTCAGTGGCTACCTGGGTGTAGGAAGTTGTATGTCTGTACTTTTGAGGAGGTGAGGATAGGCACCTATGCATTTGATCCTCTTTGCCCTTCCTGGCTTAGTACTGTCAGTAGAAGGTCACATAATAGCCATTGTGCCTTCAAGGTACACGCATGACCTTGACAATGGCAGTGGGCTCCATAAGGAGGATATATAGGGATTGGTCCAGGTGTGGGCCAGCAGGACTCTATGATTCTACTTCCTCGAAGGGGAGTAGAATCTTGTGACCTCATTTCCTCATTCCTACTCATGTCTACCCTATGCCTATGCTAACTAAACCTCAAAAACTTTCAACAAAAAAGCATTCTAATAGGTAAGAAAAAACAAGACCAAACTATATGCTGTCTATAAGGAACCCAGTTTAAGTATAAAAATACAAACAGATGAAAACAAAAGCACGGGGGAAAAGATGCCATATAAACACTAATAACAAGAAAACTGGGGTTCCTATGTCAAAATAAAGTTAAGGAAAAGAAATGTCCCCAGAGATAAATGGAACATTTTATCAGGATAAAATGCTCAGTTCATCAAAATGACATAAAAGACAAAACCAAGAATGCTACAAATAACAGAAATTCAAAATATGTGTAGCAAAAAAACCTGACAAGACTAAACAAAGAACCATAGTGCAATTAATTCAAGATTTCAGTACCCTTTCCTCCTTTAGCTATTGAAAGAACAGAAACTTACCAAGGATCAAGGATAAGAGTTACATGGTCTCTTCAGAAACTATGTAAGCAAGAAGAGAATGGAAACATTTAAAGTGTTAAAAGAAAAATTTCCATCAATCTAGAGTTCTGTATCTAGTGAAGTTATACTACAAAAGTGTGAAGAAGCAATAATTTCTCAGATAAATAAAAATTGAAGGGATTCATAACTACTATATTTGTCTTGGGAAAATATGTTCTTTACAGAGAAGGAAAATGATATAAATCAGAAACTCAAATCTGCACGAAGAGTATGAAAAGATTGATAATTGATGATATAATCTTTTTATGTCTCTTGATTGGTCTAACAAATGAAAGTTTGTTCAAAATAATAACAGAAAAATGTATTCAATGATTACACTCACCGATGTAGAGTGAAGTAAATAGCAGCAATGTTATAATGGCAGGAGGGAGCACTTGGAAACACTTAGAAATCACCTGCACATCCATGAAACACATAGTGAGGCAGGCTAGCAAACATGGAAAATAACCCACCAGGGATAATCCTCTCTTAAACAACCTGATATTCTCATGCTAGACTTTTTTTTTTTTACTACTCCCCCAGCCCACCCTGAGCCATCTCTAGAGGAATAAATCCCCTCTAAATGGTAAATACTCTAGCAGTCATAAATATCTTTCCAAGATAGTGTCCAAAGAAGCACCTCTGAATCCAGCTTGCCTCGTAAGAGGAGGCCTGCCTCCACTTCGACCTCTCAGGCTAAGTCCTCCACTTAAGATCTTACAAACACTGGTCACATCTCATACCTCATACAACTAAAGGCCTACAATTAACATAAGCATATGTGCAGTTATGTGATAAGGCTATGTTAATTAAACCTACCAGCCAACCTGGCCCAATTTTTCCTGATGTACAACTTATAAATTGGTCTTTAAACACAGATATCAATGCTTCTGAGCCACCTGGCAGGAGCCCACTGCTTCTCTTGCAGTATCTATTTTCTACTCTCTCTTTCTTTCCCTTTCAATAAAGTTTTGCTACAATCTTGCAATTTTTGTCTCTGTCCAGTTCTCTAGTCAGGAAACACAAGAACTTGGGATCTTCTGGACTAGTGTCTTAGACCACTCAGCCTGGTAATGATAGTGTTATTTAATAATGAATTCAGACTAGTTGCCAATAGTCCAATAGTACCACTAGTTTTAAAAAGTTTTTAAAAGAGAGAAAGGAAAAAAAAGAAATGTAATTCACATGCTAAGAGATGAGAGGAAAATGAATCATAAAATGCTCAATTAAAACCAGAAAAGGTAGAAAATAGTGGAAGACAAAAAGCAAAAGTAAGGAATAGAAAACAGTAATAAATATGGTAGCTATTAATCCAAGTATATCAATAATAACTTTAAAATGTCAATGATCCAAATATGTCAATTAGAAGACAAACTATCAATTAAAAAAAAACCCAAGAAGCTTTGTTTAATATAAAGACTCAGGTAGATTAAGAGCAAAGAGATGGAGGAAGTTCTACCATGCTAACACAAATCAAAGGAAACCTGGTGTAGCTATATTGGTTTCAGACAAAGCAGTCTTCAAAGCAGGGAATATTATTACAGAAAGAAGGGTGTCAGATAATGATAAAAGGATTGATTCTCAGAGAAGAAAGAGCAACCCTTAATTTATGAGTCTAACAACAGGGTGTCAAAATACACAAGGCAAAATCTTACAGAACTGCAAGGAGAAAGAAATTAATTCATTATTATATTTGGAGAGTTCAATGTCCTATCAGAAATGTAGAAAGTCAGTAGAGCACAGCAGAATGGAAGAGCACCTCAGACAACTGGGTCCAATTGATTTCTATAAAACACTTCATTCAACATCAGCAAAATACATATTCTTATAGAACTCACATGATTTATGATCAAGATGAATCAAATTTTAAGCCATGACCCAGATCAACAAGTTTAAGAGGTTACAAATCGTAACATATTCTCATTGACCACAATGGGATTAAACTAGAACTTGAGGCAGGCTAGAAAATAGGAAAAGATGCCATGGAGACTCCTTAGAACCCATGAACTTATTCTCAACACTTTTCATGCTAAACTCCTTATTTCACCCTAATGCTATCCTTTGCTGTTGTGAACTGTAAGAAGCCTTGGGGTGATTCTGCCCTCCGTTGTCCCTCAGATAGAAACGTAACTGTTGATCACACTGCATGCATATGATTAGAAAATCTAAGAGGTAGCTTAAGTGCATGTACAGAGTAACTGTCAATCACCCTAGCCCAATGCACTGAAACTGCCCAGGTCTTTCCCCTCCCACAAGTTATTGTGGTTTCTAAACACCGTGAAACAGAGCTCTCTCGTGCGCACGCACTCTCTCTCTCTCTCTCCCTCTCTCTCTCTCTGCTTCCAGCATCTCCTTTCCACTTGGCCCACCTGGCCAGATGGGGACTGGGGCCCCTCCATTTCTTCTCATGATGCCTCTCCTTTACCTTTAATAAACTCTAGTACCTTCCTTACTACATCCTCGCATCTTGCCTGGATGCTTCCATGATGGACACAAAGAATTTGGAAATCTTCTGATCAGAGACATGCCACCCAACAACAAAATCAGTAACAGAATGATAGCTGGGAAATTTACTACTACCTGACAATTAAATAACACACTTACAAATAAAATATATACCAAACCACAGAAACCTCAAGACAAGTTAATAAATGTTTTAAAGAAAGTGAAAAATAATATATTGACTGCAAGTGTGGCTCAAGTGATAGAGCATCTACTTTCCAAGTGTGAAGCCCTGAGTTAAACCCCAGTCCTAACAAACAAACAAAAACTTATGGGATGCAGCAAAAGCATTGTTTAGGAGAAAATTTATACCATTGAACACATTTTACAAAAGAAGAAAGATCTAAACAATCACTGAAAAACAAAGAGAAGAAAAATAAAAACTACAGCAGAAATCAATAAAATTGAAAACAGGGAAATAAATAGAGAAAAAAACAAAACTGAGAGTTCATTCTTTGAAAAAAAATCAATAAAATTAATGAGCTTCTAGCCAGCTTAACTAAGAATGAAGGAAATCACAAATTCCTAACATCAGAAATGAAGTACAGGCTGCCACTGCATTTATGCTCTGCTTTTCAACTTTCTTCTGGAAATTATAGGTAATGCAATAAGACAAAGAAAGAAGATAAAAGAGGTACAGGTTAAAAGGAGTATAGAAAAGACTCCTTTCTTGAAGATGACGTGGTTATGTAGAGAATTCAAAAGAGTTGACTAAAAAAACCTTTAGAATGAATAAACAGTTATAAAAGGTTTGCAAGATACAAGGTTAGTACATAAAAATCATTGTTTCTTATGCACATATGAATAATAAAACAATAAAAATTTTAAAAAACCATTGTTTCCCTATGTAGTAGTAATGAAAATTTGAATTTGATATTGGAAGCATGCTACCATTTACATTAACACCCAAAAATGAAATACATAGGTACAAATCTAACAAAATATGCTCAAGATCTATACAAGAAAAACTATGAAAGAAGTAAAAGATTGAAATAAGTGCAGAGATATCCCATGTTCATGGATGGTGAGAATCAATAGTGTTCTGTTTTTGGTTCTGCCCAGCGTGATCTATAGAATCTGTGTAATCCTAATCAAAATCCCAGCAAGCTGCTTTGTGATTATGCAGAAGTTCACTCTCAAGGCAAAACTCAGAATAGTTAACACAATGTAGAAGGAGAAGAACAAAGCCAGGGAGCTTCAAGACTTACCATAAAGTAGCATTACTCAAGACTGTACATTGGCAAGTAAAACAGATTAATGGAACAGACTTCAGAGCCTGGATCGATTCACATAAATATAACCAACTGATATTTGACAAAAGAGCAAAGGCAATTCAATAAAGAAAGATAATCCTTTGAACAAATTGTGCTTAGACAACTGGACATCCCCATGTAGACAGATGAGTATGAATAAAGACTCACAAACATCACAAAAACTAACTCATGTTAGATCATAAGCCCAAACATAAACCACAAAATTCCTACAGGACAACAAAGAGAAAAACCTAAGAGTTTGGTTATAACTTTTTAGATGTAGCACCAAAAGCACAATCCATGAAAGAACAAATTGGTAGTTTGGAGTCCATTAAAATTAAAAATTCCTGGTCTGTGAGAGAAATTGCTAAGAGATGAAAAGACAAGCCACATACTGGGGAAAAAATTTCCAAATCACTTATCTGACAAAGGACCTATATCTAAAACACACAAAGAACTCTTAAAACTCAACAATAAGAAAATAAACAACCTAATTAAAAATGGGCAAGATACCATCAAAGATATAGATAAGTACCCTGTGGTGCATCCACACAGTGGGAACTTATGCCACAATAAGAAGAAATGGGCTATCAAACTATGAAAAGACATGGAGGAACCTCAAATGCACATTACTAAGTGAAAGAAGCCTGGAAAAGCTGTATACTATATGACACCAATTCTATGACATTCTGGAAAAAGCAAAACTATAGACAGGAAAAAGATCAGTGGTTGCTAGTGGTGAGTGGGGAGGGAGGGATGGGTAAATAGATGAGCACAGAGTCCTTCTAAGACAATGAAACTGCTCTGTTTGATATAGCAATGACACATGACATTAGGTACTTATCAAAACCCATAGGATGTGCAGCACTAGGAGTAAATTATGCACTTTGGTTAGTACTAACATATCAAGATTGGCTCATTGACAGTAGCACATGTACCATGCTAAAGCAAGATGGGAATCTGAGGAAAAATTGTGCTTGTGAGAGACAAGGTGGTAGGAACTCTGCACTTCCTGAATGTGCACAGATAACAAACTCAAACTCCACCTTTACAACATAGATCACTTCTGGGGTTCCAAAATGTGCAGAGATTTCACCCAACCAGCAAACAAGCAATGAATTCTGCACAGACACTATCTGAACATCCTCTAATTCAATTCAGTTCTCACACTCTCTACTGGATCCCACAGATTGAGGGTTCATCCCTCCAAGACTTCCCCCTACTTCAGAGTAACTCGCAAGTCTGGGCCTCCGAAGAGATTCTGATGAATCAGCTATAAACTGGGGTTTCTATGACCCCCTCTTTGGCTTGTATTAAATGCCAGAGCAGGTCACAAAACTCAGAGAAACACTTCCTTACATTTACCAATTGATTATAAAGGATTTTAAAGCAGCCAGATGAAAAGCTACAAAGGGTCTGGAAGGGTCTGGATTGTATCCACATGGGGTTGAGGTGCACCATCCTCCCAACATGTGCATGAGTTCGTGTTCACCTTCCTGTGAGCCTCCCCCTGCCCAGTGGTCCAGAAGCTCTCAGAACCCTGTCCTCTGGGGGATTTATAGAGGCCTCGTGGCATAGAAATGACATCATTGCATGGACAACCATGTAGAAGCGTGGTTATACAAAAAGGATCGAGTCTAATGCTGACGCACTGGATGGGAAGCCAGCAAGGGCTCTTTTCAGCTTCTCCTGTGCAGCTTTCCTTCCTCCTAGAGATTCCATTGTCTACTACCCAAACAGGGAGATCAGAGAACTTCTTTATGGCAGACAGGAAAATCTTAGCATTTATTTTTAGTTTCTATGACCCCCCTCAGGGAAGACAAATTCTAACCTCGATGGCTTATCTTGGGAAGAATAAGGAGCAGGGCAAAAGAGGGCAGGAAAAGCAGAGAGAGAAAGAGAAAGCGAGACAGACAGAAAGACACTGCTTTCTGAAGCCCAAAGCACCTCCACATAATCCTAGTCACTTAGAAAATTACAAAAACGGTGGGAGTTACCAACCAGGAGCCACTGACAAAATCCCAAAACTACATATCGTAACATTACATTGATAGACTTTTTTTTTTTTTTTTGAGAAACTTGGAATGGCTCTCTCTCTTAAGAACAGTTTTAATTAAAAACA
Source organism: Castor canadensis (assembly GCF_047511655.1). Classification (NCBI taxonomy): domain Eukaryota; kingdom Metazoa; phylum Chordata; class Mammalia; order Rodentia; family Castoridae; genus Castor; species Castor canadensis. The sequence continues at coordinate 8,889,322 of NC_133388.1, read as the reverse complement.
AGAAGAGAAAAGAAAAAAAGCCTTGAATATTCCTCTCTAGCCTTGAGGAGACATTCAGGGCTTCACACAGCCTTGTGACACCAGCTGTGTGCCCCATGAGTGGTCATGTCTGTGAGGGTCCCAGCAGGACCCGTTGCACCTCATCTCTGGCCAGGAGTGTCCAGGAAGGGTGGACAGTTGTCAGACCAGAGCTGCCCTTCTACTCACTCACTCTGATCTTTCTTCCTTCCTTTCTCCTGATCCCCCAGGTCGATTTCCAGCAGCAGGTGACACAGCCGCAGCCACTCCTCGGAGCTACCTTCCCAAGCACCGTCTGGAAGCAGACTTGGCACCTGGACACTTGCCCATTATTTTTTCCTGCTCACCTCTGTTGGCACAGAACAGAGCCCAAGGCCGCTGGCTTGCAGGTATGGAGAGGAGAGAGCTCCTCCTGTCCTCCTCCACCTTCCACATCTCCACCACACACCTGCCAGGACGCTGGGGGCAGGGACAGTGTCGCACAGCATGGGGCGTGTGCCTGGGTGTCCTTTACCATGTGCCTGTGCATGCGGAGGGGTGCTGTCTGTACTTGTGTGCACATCCTTTGTCTCCCCATGTGGACCAGTGGCCCATGTGGGTCTCTTCCTCTAGGTGTCCCAAATCCCTGAGAAGTTCCTTCTGTGAGTCTGTCTGGAGTGGCCTTCGTGATCCTTGCCTTTGTTTTATCCCTGTTAACTTAAAAAAATGAAGAAGAAGAGGAGGAGAGGACAAGTAATCTTTTTTTTTTTCATTTTTCTTTTATTATTCATATGTGCATACAAGGCTTGGTTTATTTCTCCCCACTGACCCCACCCCCTCCCTTACCACCCACTCCACCCCCTCCCGCTCCCCCCCTCAATACCCAGCAGAAACTATTTTGCCCTTATCTCTAATTTTGTTGTAGAGAGAGTATAAGCAATAATAGGAAGGGACAAGGGGTTTTGCTGGTTGAGATAAGGATAGCTATACAGGGCATTGACTCACATTGATTTCCTGTGCGTGGGTGTTACCTTCTAGGTTAATTCTTTTTAATCTAACCTTTTCTCTAGTTCCTGGTCTCCTTTTCCTATTGGCCTCAGTTGCTTTAAGGTATCTGCTTTAGTTTCTCTGCATTAAGGGCAACAAATGCTAGCTAGTTTTTTAGGTGTCTTACCTATCCTCACCCCTCCCTTGTGTGCTCTCGCTTTTATCATGTGCTCATAGTCCAATCCCCTTGTTGTGTTTGCCCTTGATCTAATGTCCACATATGAGGGAGAACATACGATTTTTGGTCTTTTGAGCCAGGCTAACCTCACTCAGAATGATGTTCTCCAATTCCATCCATTTACCAGCGAATGATAACATTTCGTTCTTCTTCATGGCTGCATAAAATTCCATTGTGTATAGATACCACATTTTCTTAATCCATTCGTCAGTGCTGGGGCATCTTGGCTGTTTCCATAACTTGGCTATTGTGAATAGTGCCGCAATAAACATGGATGTGCAGGTGCCTCTGGAGTAACAGTCTTTTGGGTATATCCCCAAGAGTGGTATTGCTGGATCAAATGGTAGATCGATGTCCAGCTTTTTAAGTAGCCTCCAAATTTTTTTCCAGAGTGGTTGTACTAGTCTACATTCCCACCAACAGTGTAAGAGGGTTCCTTTTTCCCCGCATCCTCGCCAACACCTGTTGTTGGTGGTGTTGCTGATGATGGCTATTCTAACAGGGGTGAGGTGGAATCTTAGCGTGGTTTTAATTTGCATTTCCTTTATTGCTAGAGATGGTGAGCATTTTTTCATGTGTTTTCTGGCCATTTGAATTTCTTCTTTTGAGAAAGTTCTGTTTAGTTCACCTGCCCATTTCTTTATTGGTTCATTAGTTTTGGGAGAATTTAGTTTTTTAAGTTCCCTGTATATTCTGGTTATCAGTCCTTTGTCTGATGTATAGTTGGCAAATATTTTCTCCCACTCTGTGGGTGTTCTCTTCAGTTTAGAGACCATTTCTTTTGATGAACAGAAGCTTTTTAGTTTTATGAGGTCCCATTTATCTATGCTATCTCTTAGTTGCTGTGCTGCTGGGGTTTCATTGAGAAAGTTCTTACCTATACCTACTAACTCCAGAGTATTTCCTACTCTTTCTTGTATCAACTTAAGAGTTTGGGGTCTGATATTCAGATCCTTGATCCATTTTGAGTTAATCTTGGTATAGGGTGATATACATGGATCTAGTTTCAGTTTTTTGCAGACTGCTAACCAGTTTGAGGACAAGTAATCTAATTCTAGAAAAGGATAGAAGAGTTTGACAGACCCTTCACCAGAGCAGATAAACTCAGGGCACACAAGCATGTGTCACCACGTGAGCTCCCTCAACATCCCACCAGGTCTGCTGAGGTTGTGGAGAAGCTGGAGCCCTCTATATGGTATGGCCAGAGATCCTGAAAGAGTATAACGAATTTCTTAATAGTTAAATGTTCTTATCCTATGGCCCAGAAATTCTATTTATAGATATTTACCCAAGAAGAATGAAAGCACATGTCCACAAAATAACTTCTACACAAATGTTCAAAGTTCATTCATTCACAATAGCCTCATGCTAGAAACCAAGCCAGTGCCTGCCTGCAGGTGAGTGGACAGACAAACAAGAGCCCGCTGTGCAGGGGAGTACTACTCTGCCATCAAAAGGAACCACCACTGGCTACTCACAGGGGTGTTAAAAACTACTCTGCTGATAGAATAAGCCAGCACACGAGAGTATATGACACATGATTCCATCACTGCACAGGAAGCAGCCTAGTGGCTGCTGTGGCCATGGTGGTGGGGGAGAGGGGTGATTATAAGGGCATATAGAAGAAACTTTTGGACACAAATGTTCTACTTGGATCATGGTGGTGGCTCACACCATTCAGATTTATCAAGCCTCATGAAACTGTACCTCAATTAAGTTTAAAGGAAATCCCCTTGGACTATCAATATACACTTAATAAAAAATAAAGGGCAGGAGGGAAAAATAGGTATTTTCTGGGAGCGGGTAGCAGTGGGAAGTGGGTGGGCACATGGAAACGGGGAGTGAGGGTGAACATGGTGGATGTATTTTGTATTCATATGCAAAAATAGAAGAATGCAACCTGTTGGAATTGTTCTAGAAAGAGGGGAGGGGTGAAGAGGGATGGAGAGGTTAAATCTAACTAAGATACATTGTAAGCATATGTGTAAATATCACAATGTATCCTCCTGTGTAACTGTTATATGGTAACAAAGTTTTTTAAAAATAAAAATTTTAAATGTATACTGTGGGGAGTGGTCAGCTTTGAAAGGGGTGGAGTGTCTTGAAGTGAGTGCATTCACCTGCTGCCGACGGTTTACCAGTAATTATGCTGCACCTTTCACTGCAGAATGTGCAGCTATGAAAATCAAATTATGGAAGCCACCAAATGTGTACAAATTCAATATGATAGCTTGAAATTAATCATACAACTGAAAAGAGCCTGCCCGCAAAGACGGGAGTTTGCACCGAGGTTTGCAGCTCTCGCTGTGAGCACCCAAGATGAGCGAGTTTGAACATCTAAGCTCTAACCTTACCCGTTCACCAACTGGATGTGTAACTTCAGGCAAGCACGTTCATGCTGGCTCGGAATAACTCTTAGACCTCTGGGTTTGAGAGATGCAGTGCTATTTTTTTAAAGACGAAATTAGCAGCTTGTATAATATGGTAATCGCAGATCGTATTTACAAAGGTTAATGAGAAGCACAGAAATCAAATACGCAAGCAAGTCTGCTGGCAAGAATTTCTCTTGGTTTTTCTTCATTTGAGAATGTCTTAATTCCATCTTCATTCCTGAAGGGTATTTTCAGGGCTATAGCATTCTGTGTCAACAGCTCTTTCCTTCCAGCAGCTAAAAAAATGTTCTGCGGCCATCAATTCTGACGGTTTCTGTGAGAGAAATCTGCAGCCCTGGTCCTACAGAAGGGCAAGAAAGAAGGGCTGCCATTCTGAGCATGTGTTCATGTATTAGAAACTTAGTCCTGAAATTCACATGTCAGTGATATTTGGAGGTAGGGTCTTTGGGAGATAATTAGGATTTGTGAGGTCATGAAGGTGGGGCCCCTGTGATTTTATTAGTAGCTTTATAAAAAGAGGAAAAGAGACCCCAGCAAGCAGCTTGTTCTGTCTCACCGATGCCCTGCACCACATTAAGTATGATACAGCAAGAAGGCTTTTACCAGAGACCAAGGAGACGGCAGCACCTTGACATGGACTTTCCAGACTCCAGAACCCTGAGCTGCCTATTCTTTCTTTATAAATTGCCCTGTGTTCTGTTAGCGTCTCAGAAAGCAGGCTGAAACAACAGACAGAAAAGAAGAAAGAGGATTCCCTCTGCTCTCTCTGACTGTGGGGTGTCCCTTTGGGAACTTTTCTGCTCACTCTCCTTCTGCAGTTCCAGGTTTTCAGCTGCCTTTGGACCAAACTGGAGGGCTGAGAAGAAAGGTTGGACTGGCTGCTGTGCGGATATCTTTCACTCTGCTTCCTTCCCCAATACTTCCTGCCCAGGGGCCTCACAGGGCTGCTCGGGGTGTCCTGTCCACGAATTTAGTCTCATTCCTTGGGAGTCACAGAGGAGCCCACTTCCTTCACCTTGCTTCCAAGTATGTTTTCATATCATCTTCCTGACACAGCTCACATTTCAGGAGGGCAGAGACCCAGTCTAGCTTCTCAGCTACTCCCACCCCCACCCAGGTTCAGCCTAGCAGTTCCTCCTTGAAAGCTTGCTGAAAAAAATCAGTAAATAGCAAAGACTAAATTAGATGATGTCTGCAAAGCTACTTTCACAATGCCAGGTCAATATCAATAAATGATGTTGTCTACTATTCCCTGCAGAGGCTCAAAGCCTGTTTTATCTTTCTTTTCTTTCCCAACGAGCTAACATGTAGCAATCAAGATAGAGCAAGATACAGACAAGTCACTAACCTTGTTAGGGATGTGCGACAGCTCTCCAAAAATATAATCCATAATCCCCAAGAATATCTGAGTTTAGATTGCACCAAATGTTGTACAGAAAAATACAAGAACTGTCTTGCATACACACACTCTCAAAAACACAAACAGTGTCTACACTAGAATTCTTTGAAAGAGGACTTCCTCCATCGCTTGTACGTTGGCCCATAGAAAGGAGATTTGGGAACTCTCTGTTCCTAATACTTTGAACAGATGAGGGACACGCCCCTCTGCAAAAGTCATCCTGCAGAGTTCTCCAGGGTAAGGCCTCTGTGTTGCCCAACTCCAGGTCTTGCCAGAGTAGGGCATCAGGGAGTCAGGCGATCTGTTGCCTAATCAATAGGACTCATATCTCTGTCCAGTCTTCCTCCTCTTTTATCAAACTAACAAGCACCTCTCATTGGTGGGTGGGAAATTGGAAGCTGTTGCAGGGAATGTCTGGGAACATGGCTTCCATACTTCTGGCCCCTGTGCTGCAGAGAAAAACTGAGAAGGCAGGCAGAAGGTTGAGCACAGCTTCTGGTCCATCCTTTTTAACAGTTATAGTAGAGAATTCCAAAACATGAACCATTATTTCATTTCTAGGGTATATGCAGTCTTCTAATGGATAGATGTGTCTTGTTTGTGTTTTAGTTGGAACTTTTTGTGCTATTTTCACATGTGGGGTGGCCCGCGTATCTTTGTACTAGTCCTGTCTAGGTTCAGTCTGAGCTCCATTGAGTGAGTTGGAAACCATCTTTCCCATGTTGTTCATATCGGCATAGCATGGATCTAATCTGTTCCTTAACAGACAGAGGTCACCTGCAAAGTGGCCTGAACCTGTGCCCTCTGCTTGCCTCTCTCCATGGTTTCCACACATTATTTTTCTCTTTAGATTTCTCTTCTTTGGAGATCTACTCTAGATCACTCATTCCCAGTTAGGTATAAATCATTTGTAATTTTCTTTTTGGTATGAGCTATCCAGAGAACTGTTTTTTAATTTGGAAGTGGATGGATTCCTTCTTAATATGGCAAAGGTATTGGTCACCAATGCTGAAGGCAGTTTCCTACTCCACCCTTGCTTTAGGATTTGGAATTCTGTTCCTAGTGGCATAATCCAGTTCTGTGGCACTAGTTGTATGAAGTGACCCTGGAACTCCTGGGTCACTCTTCCAGTCTCCCTGGTGACCAGGGTAGCCATGAGACACCAGCTGGACACTTTCTTTCTATGGCTATGATAATACAGCACCTGAATGGACAGTGTAGCTTAAAAGACAAGTACAAACTACAGGCTCAGTCCTTGGCTCTACCAAGTAGCTGGATAACTTTGGACAAGTTATTGACTTGCTTTATGCCTCAGTTTCTCTATCTGAGAAACATGTATAGGTATGAGCATGCAATGAGTGAAAATGTATAAGGACTTAGATCTACGGTTGCCACAAGGTAAGTCTTACAAAGCATCATTGCAGTAGCAGTAACAATAAGTAACAATGCTATAGCTTGGATCTTCAATGTCCCCAAAGGTTCATAAGGTAAAGGCTTGGTCCTCAACTTGTAGCACTGTTAGGAGGCAGTGGAACCTTTAGGAGGTAGGGTCTAGTAGGAAGAAGTTATGACAGTGGGGGGTGACCGTGAAGGAGATGTTGGGATCCCTGCTCTTACTTGTCTATCTTTCCCTGTCCCTGTACCTATCTGTCTCCCTCTCCCTCTCCCTCTCCCCATGAAGTGAGCAGCCTCCCTTGCCATGTGTTCCCACCATGATGGACTGTGCCATCATAGGCCCAAGTGGCCATGGACTGAAATCTCTGAAATCATGAGCCAGAATCAACCTTTCTTCTTTTGACGTTGATTTATCTCCTTTATTTGTTGCAGGGATGGACAGCTGACTGATGTTAACACTATTGGGACCAGGAGAACAAATAGCCTCTTGAGAACACAGAGCTAGGGAAGGAAAGGCCTTGGACTTGGATGGGGATATGGAACAGAGCACAGAGCAATCAATATCTCTCCTTCAACCATTGACTAATCTTCACGGGGTGCACTCTGACATGCCTCAGTATACTTTCCATGAACTTAAGCATGGTTCTAGGCCCTGGAGATACAGCCCCAGCAGCAACGAGACCCCTGCCTCTCCAGCTATTGTTCTTTTTATACCAGTTTCTAATCATTGCCCATTGGAGTCAGAAAAATTAGCCTCGTGGATTCTGGTTTGGGCCCCTACTGAGATTTCATTCCTAACACAGTTTTTGTAAGCACTCCATGTGTGTTTGAAGAGAAAACACACACACACACACACACACACACACACTCCTAGTGCTTAGGAGTGAAGTTGAGTGGAAGTTTGTTTTTACATGTTCACATCCAGTTGAAAGTCTAAAGTGACAATACTGAATGTTGACAAAGATGTGGCAGGACCAGATCTTTGGTGGGGGTATACATTGGTGCCACCCCTGGCTGGATCTGTCTATTAAAATCTGAATGAGCCTCTGACCTCAGCATTTCACTCCCAGGTCCACAGTGCAGCAAAACACTCACAGACATCTCACACAAAGCACAGAGTAGAAAGTCCCCAGGATCTCTGTTTGTAAGAGCCCCAAACTATAAGCCACCTAAATGTTCATTCTCCTAGAATAGACCAACTGCAGCAGCTTCCTACAATGGATTGCAGTATGACAATGAGAACAAATGATCTCAGATGACAAGAATGTGTCTAAATCTCACACACAGAATGTTGGAACACTAGAGGCAAGCCTAAAAAAGAGACACGTGGGACTGGGCATGGTAGCTCACATCTCTAATCCCAGTTATTTGGAGGCAAAGATAGGGAGTATCATGGCTCAAGGCTAGCCCATGCAAAAAGTTAATGAGACCCCACGTCAACCAATAATGATGGCACATGCCTGTGATCTCAGCTATGTGGGCGGCCATAAGTAGGAAGATTGCTATCTGAGGCCAGCCTGGTAAAAAACGGGCAATAACTAAAGCAAAAAAAGGGCTGGAGGCATGGCTCAAGGGGTAGAGCACCTGCCTAGCAAGCACTAGACTCTGAGTCTACCAAAAAGGAGAGGTGGCATGTGGTATGTATAATTCCACTAGTGTAAAATATATGAACAGGCAGGTCTACACTGTCTGCTGAACAGTCAAGCTCGTGGCCTGCCTTGTTTGGAAGCAGGGAGCCCCTGAAGAGGGACAAGGGAACTTCTGAAGTTATGGGATGTTCTGTATCTTGACCTGCTGCTGGCTACACAGTGTGTGCAATCTGTAGAAATCCACCAAGCCTCACACGCCTATGCTCTTTCTGCATGGGTTTTATATTTTAAATAGAAGCAGCGGCTGGCATCCCCCATGGACCCCAGTTTCAGGTTCTAGAGGGGGAGAAGGAAGGGAGCGATGAGGCACAGGACAGGACACGGCCCTTGTAAATTTAAAATCTTGCTTAACAAAAAGACTCCCACCCGATCACATTCTCCAGCACAGCATGAACCAGTCCAAGGTGTCAAGTGATTCAGCATGGTCCAGCTCTGCCACAGGTGTTCTGCCTAAAGACCCACATCATCTCCCTCCTAAAGCATTTTCACCATGACATGGTCTACACGAAGGACATGGCTCTTTTCAAAGCCAGTCATCTTGGATGGCGTTGCTAATGCAGTGCGTCGCTAAGGCAGGCTGTGGGCACCAGAGTGGTTGTTAAGGAACCAACTAAGAAGAACCTAATGGGTGTGCCTGTCTTCAGTATTGACATTTTGTGCAATTTCTAGAGTGGCACAGAGCCACTGCGAACTCCTGTTGGGAGCAGGAAAATCTTTCTTCTTTATGAGAGTAGAAAATTACTCCATTCTCTCCAGGGAAAGCCAGGGAGATTAGCGCTCTCAAAGGTGCAGAAATAGCCTGGGGCCAGAAGCTCCTTCCCTCAGCCTGCAGTATCTCAACCTCTCCATCTCTCTATGTTTCTCTCTCTTTCTCTCTTTCTTTTCCCCCTGCCTGCCAGCTTTTAGGACATTGGTGGAAGATCAGGCCTGTACCCTTCAGTGTTATGAGCAGGGATTAAGGAGAGAGAAAGCTCCCCACAACCTCCTTGGGTTTGCCCCGGGAGCATGTCACCTGCAGGTGTGGAGCAGACTACGGACAGAACAGCTGCCACAATCAAGAATTAATTAACTGTCCAAATCACTGAGACACAAGTTTTCTTAAAAGGTCATGTCACGAAGCTGTCACTTGGAATCAGGACGTTAAACTACAATACTTAGTTGTTTTAATAAGCAAAGATGCTCGTTTTCATCACCAAGAAAAATATCCTATATCCTAAAATATCCTAATATCTAAGTGTACCCCTTAGAAGTACACTCCAGATTCAGCATAGTTGAGATGGAGGACAATGGCAAGAGGCCCATTTATCATTTCCTGGCACCATCCCTAACCCATCTCAAAGAAAATGGTTGACTAGAAAGAGACTTACACGGTGAGGTCTCCACATTCACCTTTGAAAGCAAGGACAGGGTCCTGACTTCCTGGATATGCCAAAAAAAATCACTGGAGATAGAGCTCATCCCCTCATACATGGTGCTGAGGTATGTGCACACACACATATACAACACACACAGAGATACATATATATATACACCTCATATACACAAACACAGACAGACATGCACAGACATAAAAGGTCAGCTAGATCTGACCTCCCAGTGGACACCTCTGTAATTTCCTGAACTACCTGCTGAAGCTAGATGACACCTCAGCTGTCATGTTACTGAGGGGTGGAGTGGGGGTAGGGTGGGGACCAGAGGAAACAAGCACCCAGTGCAGGAGTAGCTCAAGGAAACAGAGGGAGAAAAGTCATGGAAGTTATTTTAAGGTGCTGGCCTGGAAGCTTTCCACTTCACCTCACAGAACACTGAGACAGGAGCCATTCACTCTGAGGGGAACAAGGGCTAGGTGAGGGTCCCCAGGTCATCTCTGGTTCCAAAGCCAGACCTCCTGTGCTCACCCCCTACATATGTCAGCGTCTTCTTAGACAATGAATTCTTGTCTGAACTCAAGTCTGTGTTCAAAAGAATCCTTCCCTGTGAACCACAGGGCCATGCCCGAAAACAGCGCTGAGAAGGGACAGCTCTGGACATCTGCCGTCTACAGCCCATCCAGCCCATGGGCCTTGGTTTCACCAATGGAGCCAGCTCTGGACTTGCTCCACTTTCTTCCACCCAGTGTCTCCAGAGCCTCCCAGGAGGCCAGAGGCCAAAGCTAGGGGCTTGGTTCTGAAAAGAGACAAGTTTTCTGGGGCGGGGGGGGGGAACATCCACAAACAAACATTCTCAAGGGTTCCATGAGCAGAGTTGACCTCTATGACTTCTCCAGGACTGTCCCCTACTGCTGTCCACTCCTCCTGGCTCAAACAGCAACATTAACACAGTCCCACGCAAAGAGTCTCAGGTCAAACGCAAGGTCAGGAGTGAACATTCCTCTCAGGAGCACAGGATAGTTTATGTGGTCACCAGGAGACAAACAAGAAGCCACTCATGCCAGTCAGGGACTCCAGGTGGCAAGTCTGCTTCCTTTCTGCCCCAGCCCTGGAGAGGTGCAGAGGTGGCCGCTGTGGCCTCCCTGTCATGCAGCTGAAGCCTAGGGAAGCCTCACAAAAGGCCCAGGCTTGCAGTCTGTACCCATTTGCCAGTGCTGCCCAAACAAATCATCCCAGGTGGGCACCTTAAAGCACAGACATGTGTCCTCACAGTTCTGGGGGCCAGAGGCTAAGGTCAGGAGGGGATTGGGAGAGACATCCTTTCTTCCTGTGGTTGCCCACAATCCTTGGCTGTCCTTGGCTCTCACCAGTGCCATGGTCTCCCTGTATGCCTCTGGCTCCAAATCTCTCCTTTGACACAGTTCCAGTCACACTGGACCAGCAACTGCCCTGCTCCACTGTGACCTCATCTTAACTGATCACATCAGCAACAGCTCTGTTGCAGAAAAAGTTCACGCTCAGAGGTCCAAGGGTGTAGGACTTCAATATGTAAGCCTGGCGGCGGGGGTGTACGGTTCACTGCTTCGTAACGGACAGGAGTGTGGCCCTCGGCTCTGCTGCTCCACTTTCCTGCCTTGGACACAAACTGATCGCAACAGCCCGCACCACACTTGCTTCCACTGTACATGGGAAGGCGATGCCTGCTTCTTGGTAAACAATGGAGGAGACACAGGGTCACCTCTCTGTGTTCCGTCTTGACCTTCAGGAACCCATTAAGAGGCAAGCTCAGTGTCAGAGTGCCATAAATCAGATGGCTCCATTGACAGTTCCATTGCAGCCCTCCCTTGGGGTGCTTTCCTCTTTCATGAGTTCCTAATGGAGCTGGGCTTTGCTGCTTTCCAGAGAAAAGCTATTTACAAGGGTGTCCGGGTTTGACTGCACCATTGGAAATTCATTTACTTGATTTACTTTTCACTGATCTTGTCCCAGAAAGGACAGGAGGGGTATATGAGGAATAAAATCCATAGGAGAAGAGTTGGAATAATTCTCAAATGCCCATCTGAGGCAAAAGCTGGCCCCTGAGGCCTGATGCATCTCATTTCAAAGGCATCTGTTTTCAACCAGTGTTCTAAACCATTTGCAGGTGATGATGATGTCATGAAGATGGGGATGATGGAGGTGATGATGGTGACAGCTTTCATGTGAATGGTTGGTCATGTGGACCAGGTACCATTGCAAGGGGGAAAAGAAAAGGAGGAAGGGGGAGGGGAAGAGTGAGGAGAGAAAATGGATGAAAGGGATGGATGGGGAAGAAAACAATAAAAGAACCTGGGTGAGCGACCAGCAATGCCATGCCCAGTGTCGTCCCTTAAGTCAAATCAAGCTAAATGCAGAGGAGCATTTTTCAACATTGTGACTTAGTTCAGAGAACTGTCTGGTAATCAGAGGTGGATTCTGGTAGCCATTCACCACCATAATACTAAGTCTGAACCTGGCTCTTGCCATAATTTCTGGGGACCTATAAATTTGGTGACTGGTGACTCCTTTGCCATATGAAACACAGTCTCAGCCACAGGGGGCAACATGGCTGACTCACCCTCAGATCCAGTCACGGGGATGCCCCAGCCAGCCAGGACAATAGGTGGAACCTGGCAAAGTGCACAGGGGAGGCCAGAATGAGGGGCATCTGCTTATAAAATGCCCTCCATAACACCCAGCCATACTAGCCCCCTTCCCCTGCCACGCGCCTCTGTGGCCACAGGTACCACATGTGGAAAGAGTCCCACTTAAGCCGACCGGAGGCTCAAGAAAAATGGGAAGAAAACGGGCACTGGGTTTCTATTTTGTAAAGAATGAATAGGACTGTGCCCTCTGCCTGGGACAGGGGTGGGACATTTGCCCATGACCATGAGAATGCCCTGCAGGGTGAACCACAAGGATGCTCCCTGAGTGGGTTCTAAGATTAGACCTTTCTTTGTTCAGCCCCAGTGAGTGGCCACTGCTCTCACTGAGCTGCTGTCCAGTACACATTGTGGGGACCATCACCCCACGCAGTCCCTGAATTTCTTTCACAGTGAGCTGGTTCTCCGTTGGCAACGCCAGTACCCATCCCTGCCAGCAGCCCTGAGTCAGCCCCGTGCCCTGCCTGTTCATCACCAAACCACAAAAGGGAAGAGGTTCTGGTCTTGACCCCTTTCCTGCAAAGAGGCTCCTTGGCGCCTATGTAAATGTGCCACCTTTACCCAGAACTCTCTCGGCACCCAGTGTGGCAAGGGAGGGAAGCTGTAAAACACCAGAGGGGCCCTGTGTCCCCTCCACCAGGACAGCAGCCTCACTAACGCACTGCGTCACTAAGGACTTGGCAGGAGAGACAGATGAATATCCAGAACATTCACTCCAAGCTGCCCGTCCTTGTCTAAAACAACCCCAAAAGCAACTCTTTCCCCACAGCAATTTTGGGTTCTGCCTAAAGGTCACCGTCAAGCATGACATGATGGGCACTGCACCCGACTGCATATCCCCCATCTCATCTAATTCTCATGAAAGTCTGAGTCCTGCTCTCCAGTCAGGTGAACTGAGGCACTGTGAATCCAAGTGACTTGTTACCTCATCCACAGAGAAGGTGAGGTTGAGCCAAGTTCAGGATAGTTGAGACCTCTCTTCCCTTTGACCTTTTCAGAAAAAGGCCTGCAAGAGACTCTGAAGTAGTTCTGGAAAGGTCTGGGGCCAGGGGAAGTTCTAGTCACACACACTCCTCCATGACTATATGCCATAAAGCCTTCTGGGAACTAATACATGGCGGGGGGCGGCGGGGAGAGCCAAAGAACACAGAAAACCGGGAACAGGGGTAGGAGCTGGCCAAGCGCTGCGGGCCAGGGTGAACTGAGGCTGCTTAAGACCTCCATCTTAGAAACGCTGTAATTAAGATTCCTGGGAATAAAGTAATACCAAGGCGTTTCATGGCAGCTCTGTCTTCAAACGTTCAGGTCAGCTTTAGGCACAAGTATGGTACTAATTGATGGCTCCCGTTGGGTCTGAAAGAAAAGATATAATTGGGCCACACAAAGCACGTCCTGTTCAATTATAAGAATCGGCACGAAAGGGCTGAACTTGTGACCTATAAAACAAAATTAAGATTTTCCAAAATCACCAGGAGGTCGGGGAGGGGGGTGGTTTCAGCTGCCCTCGTCTTCCAACTCCCTGGCATGAAGACAGAACAAAGTTGTAGCCCACAGATTTTGAACAGCCATTGTGCAACCTTTCAGTTGAAGCTCTTGGGGGGGGTGGGGGTCCAAGGATGACCCTCACATTTTTGCCCTGGATGTCTAGATCCATGTGACAAATGACCAGGTCTTTGCTGTTGGCCTCTGAGTGCCAGGAAGTCGGATTTTTTTTTTTTTTTTTTGTAAACAAACTAGAATCTCCAACAGTCTTGGGATGTGTTAATTATGTTTGGCCAGAATATTAAAGAAGGGATCTTGGGGGTGGGGATCGTGTGCAGGGAAGCCCTTGATGGAACACACCCCATACTCAGTCCTTACAGGACCTGCCACCCTCTAGGAAGCAGACTGCACAAGTTCTAGGGTAAGGACAGACCCAAGGCAACCAAAGCTCGTTCTCTACTCTCCTGTCTCTAGACCTGGGGAGTGGTACCTCATCCACTGGACCATACCCCAGCCTAGGAAGCCCTTAGGGCCTTCTGGCAGCAGGGAGGATGAGGAAGAGACCTGGCCCCTCATGAAGCCCCTGAGAACCAGGCTTTTGCCCCCACACTCTGGTGAGCCCGGGGAAGCAGCAGTGAGCAGCCAGCTCCCCATCCTTCTCTTTTAAAATCAACGCCCGTCCCCAGATTTGCTCTTGGCAAACAATTAACTGCCGCTGTGTTCCCTGAAGTCACTGAAGAGAGTCAGATAGCGAGCTGGCATGCGCCTTTGAAATGTTTACTGTGTTCCTTAAAGCAAGGGACATGCTGGTTCCTAAACTAATTTAGGGTTGCTAGATCTTTTCTATTCTTTTTGGAAATCTCTGCAGTAAACACATGGACTTAAGTATAATTAAGCTGTATCAGGGAGTCAAATAAACAGTCACGGGGCTTTGTGAAGGATGAACTGCTGCAGATCTGCCCAGAGAAATTTCTTCTCCATTCGCTCAACAGAAAGGCAAGAGCAGTGTGTGAGCATTAAGATAAAACACCAGAGCACAGCTGAAGATTCAGGGATAAAAGACCAGCTGTCTTGCCTTCCGTTCAGGAACCCCAAAAAACAACAGGACCTCAGCAGCCATGCTGTGTAGGATGGTCCACGGGGTCCAGCGCAGCCCTCCCACAAGCAAAATGGTCTTTGTAAGGAAGAAGGCCATTTGAAAATTTCTGACTCTCAACCTGGCATATTTCAGTCTTGCTTTTTTTAAAAAATTAAATAAATAACACTCAGGGCATCTGGTCATTTGTAACTTCTCTGAGAGCTATAATAAATGTATCCACATAGGCCCTGAGTCCCCACTCCAAAACGAAGATCTGGGGTTAGGATGACATTTATATACATTTCACATGGTGTTTTGATTGCATGTTTTTCCCAAGGAGTTCAAAGGCATTTATAGACATTTTGAAGAGTGCTGTGATATCCCAGTGAGGTGGCAAATTCTATTAGCTCATTGTACAATTGGGAATAGAAAATCTTAGAGCAGCCAAATGGTTTGGCAAAAACCATATGGCGTGTCGCTGATAACTCTTTTGAGAAGAAAACAGGTTTCCTACCATTACTCCCCACTTTCAGTCCTCCCTCTGTCCAATTTGCTTATGTGCAAAACAGATAATGTCAGTGTGATTTGAGGGGGCCAATGTAAAATCTCCACATTTGCAGCCTGCTGGGTCAGCGTCCACCTGCGTGAGGAAGAAAAGGCACCAGAGCCCCTCCTCACACTGCTTCAGCTCTCTAAGCTGAGTTCTGAGCTGCAAGACCAAGACAAGAAGTCACAGGAATCCAGGCACTTCTACAAGCCCCCTTCCCTCTGCTCCCGGGCACCCTGAGCTGAGCTGTAATGACATCTTCCACCTCCTTAGTCCAAACAAGAAATGGAGAAGGAAGAACAAGAAGAAAGACGTGGGCTTGTTGTCTAGGGCAGATGGTGTATCGGGAACAGATGCCAGGCATGAGGAAGGCACTCCTCAGCTCCCATCGGCTGTCATTGTCTCTTCAAGGACCTCCAGGCTGCAGGAGCAGGGCCAGGGAGAGAGGCCATTAGGGCTGCAGCTGGGAGGAGGAAGGTCTGTGGTTCCTGGGCCTCATGATTGCATTCCAAGGTGTTCCTAGACCTGGCTGTTAAAATTGCTCACCTCAGCCCATAATAACATTTAAGGAGTTGCAAGGATGTAGTGGCCAGGACAGGGTGCAAAATATTGCCACCATGAGGCAATGCCATGGAACCCAACTCTGCAGGTGGGTTCCATGTGCTGCCCTCCTCCCCAACCCTCAATCCAGGGTCAAGCCCACTTATTCCAGTTTCCCCCACCCTCTCCTGCAGGCCACCGTCCATTATGGAGGTGAAATAATTTGCCACTATTTACTGGCACATTGGGCATTCCTCCCAGTGGCAAGAAGCAGCATGGAGGCAGTTGGTTGAACCTTCTTCTTGTTCACCAATGCACCACTGCCTCCCCAGTGCTAATACAGAATCAGCAAAGATTTAACCATGACAGGAAATAGGGTGAAGTTACAGCTTTCACAGCTCCAGAAATGAAAACATTTCACATTAACTCTTGTGGCTTGGCCTTCATCTCTCTCTCATGCCCCAAATGTCTGACTCCAGGCTGTGCTTCAAGCCCAGTCTCTGTTCTACACTTTAGGTCAGAGCAAAAGTAAAGGAAAGAGCCGTCCTGGGCTCAGCAGGTGCTTTCTGAGCAGGGTGACTTACTCCCCTTGATCTAACTCCTGGAAAACTGGTAAGGTCCTTCCCTTCTCTAAAGGCTTGATCTTTTTTTCTGCTAGGAATAGTGACTTCATTTGTACATTTCCATATTTCATTTTTAATAGTATTTTTCCATGGAATTTCATGGGCTTTGCTTGCTTGGAAGGAATCAATTAGGTTCATTATATTTTAGCCAGGCTTTGAAATACACAGGAGACTTGCAATCTGAGCTCCTTATGATGGCATGTTATTGAATTAAGACTGCTTATTCAGTTACAAAGAAAGGCCCCATCACCATTAGGATTATTGTTTATAAGCCTTTGTTTCTTTTTTTTTCCTCTCAAATAGGATTCTATGTTTCCCAGTGGGACCATCATAAAATATCACAAGAAACAAAGAAGCTGGCCTTTTCCCTGTCTCCCCCTTTGTATGTATCAAATATCCCGAGGCCTTTTTCAGAAACAGAGAGGTTCTCAAAGGAAGAAATTGCTCGGAGACCAATCATGGTGACTCAAACATGATGACCAATCTTCACAAGTGGGAAAGTTGTTCCAGAAGTTAAGCAAGGTAAATGGGATCTAAAAAATTGAGAGGGAGGAAAGGTGGAAAGCAGTGGATAGGGGGCAGGGGGGTTGGAGAGAAAGACTGGAAAGAGATCACAGAACCATGTGGTTGAGGGGACATTCCAGTGCCAGGGAAGAAATGCTGACCAGTGCATGGAGCTGCATAGCACAGCAGTTCTGGATAGTCCAGTATGTCACACAGATCCTTTCTAATTGCTTAAAATGTCCTGAGACATTGAAACCAATGGGGCATGGGACTAGTGGACAGGCAACACATTTTGCCATGGTACAATCTTATCTTTTTCAGTTCCCTTCACTGAATCTGAATACTGTTTTTGAAAAGTTCCCAAACCTAAAACCCACAACTTAATGCATCCAGAATTATCAGCTTATGAAATTTAAAGGTTTATTTCATTTAGATAATAAGCACACACTTATAGCTCACATTTACTTCAAATGTTTTTAATTTTTGTGACAAATGGCACATCCTCACTGCCAGTTACCCAGAGGCAGACAGGAATCTGAGAACAGAAAATACCACTGGCATTCCAGACACAAGCACTTGGGAATAGTCTGTCTTCTTGACTTGGTAGTTTCTACAATGTCAAGTCAACATAGAGCCATCATTTTTATGCATGGCATGAAGCCGGGGGTGGGGGGGCAAAGAGAACCTCGAGACGTTTTGAGCCCACCGTCCTTGTCCTTAGCAGGGGACTTGATCTCATCCTCCTGCTTTGCCACGATGCTAATATGAGCAACTCACACTTCTCCACTGACTCCTCTCATCACCTTCTCAGATTCTAGAAATGGAAGGTATCTAGCCAGATTGCAATAAGTTCCTCTCCCCTTTCCCATGTGTGCCTGTTTCCGTGGAATCTGCGAGTATCCAAACATGAGTGAATTTCTCGCACCTGTTGCAGAAGAGGGAGGCCACAGATGCATAGTGAGCAAGTGTCCAGGACTCAGGCTTGGCCATCATCACAAGAGGAAGGTGGTAAACAATCTCTCTCCCCTCCTCCCTGGTTAATATCATGTGTCAATCTGAGTGGGCCATAGGGCCCAGATTAGACATATTTCTGGGTGTGAATTCGGGATGAGGTTAGCATTTGCGTAGGTGACTCCCTGATGTGGGTGGTGTCATCTAATTTCTTGGGGACTGAACGGAACAAAAGGTGAAGGAAGAGCAAATTCACACACCTGCTGCTTCCTGCCTGCCTTCTTGAGCTGAACACCTTCTCTCATCTTCTCCAGCCCTCACATAGGTTGGATGTCACTGGCAGTCCCTTGGCTCCTGAGGCTTTGGACTGAGACAGAATCACACCACCTGGGTCTCTGGCTTGCAGATGGCAGCCTGAGAAAATTCCAATCAATATAAATAGAAAGATATCTCCCCTACTGGGTCTGCTTCTCTGTAGATCCCTGACTCATGCCCTCTGCCTCTGCCCCTCCCTGCTTTCCCAACCTGCCTCCCTACCCCTCATGTCCTCCTTATCCTCCTAGAGTCCCCTCTCCCCAAATGCCCTCCCACCTGCTATGGTCAGTGTGATCTTTGGAACACACAAGTCTGGCCACAGCTCCTAGGAGCAAAACTATATTCCTGAGTTTCACACTCAAGGCCCTGGGGAGTCTGTCTCCTAAAGGATTTCCAGCCTCACCCCCTACCCACCTCCTTTGCTGCGGCCACACTGAACCAGGAGCCAAAGCCACCTGCTATCTACACCCTACTGACATGCCTGCCAACCTAGCATCACAAATGGAGTGCTTAGGCCTTCGGGGCACAGCGATAGGTGATGATGTACAAGTGCCGTGGCGAGTTACAGTTCAGTAAATGAAAAGGAATATAGCACGTTGAACTCAGCTCCCTGACCCTGGGAAAGTGTCCTGACCACCACTTGTCTGCCGTGCTTAACTGGGAGGTCATTCTTTTGAATCTGAAGAGGCAAGTTTAAAGATTAATGCACAGACATTCCACATCCATTAGGACAGCTGCTATCGAAAACCCAAAAAGTAAGTCTTGGTGAGGATGTAGAGAAACTAGAATACTTGTGCCTGGCTGGTGGGAATGTAAAGTGGTACAGCCCAATGTGGAACACAGTAAGGTAGTGCCCCCAAATATTAAATATCCTATCTCCACATGATCCAGCGATTCCAATTCTGGAAATACACCCAACAGAATTGAAAGTTGAAGTTCAAACAGATATGTGTGCACCTGCTGTTGGCAATAATGGCACCCATTTCTCTCTCTGTAGTTGGAGGACTCTTGAAATTGTCTAGGAAACATTTCACAGTGGGTCTCCTGGCCAATGTCCATCCTAATGCCTATGTTCTTGCTCTCCTATTCTTAAGCTTCCTCCCTTGTGTCATACCTCATGTCTGCTATTGCTAATCAAAAGTTTAACCAGTTGTACCTCCAAGGATATCAACCTCTCCAAAACGCAAGGATAGTTGGCTGATACCCACCATGCGGAGGTCGGAGGATTGGCTCGAGACTCTTTATGATCTATGGTTACAAGGGACTTTCATTAACTTCAGGGAAGAGGAAATCTTCATTTTCGGAGCCTGGGTGTACACCATCATGAGGCTCAGCACCCCAACATTGTTTGCCAACTGATCCTCCCTTCCCCTACGCCGCCCCTTGCCAGCTCAAAGAAGCCAGAGCGAACACAACGCCCCCTTCTTTAACAAACAAAAAAGGGAGGAATGTTGGCAATAATGGCGCCGATAGGTTTCAGTTCTTACTGCACCCTTAAGCTTCTGTTTTCCAGGGTCGCGGTCCTGCCCCCCAGGGTCACAGTCCAGCCTCAAGTCTAGCTTGAACCCTCCTTCTGCCCCAACCTCCAATCAGCATGAACCATAAGATCCTAACCAATCAGATCATGCTGAGTCCCACTGAGGGGTATTAAAGCCCTTGCCCCTCCTGCTTCTCTCTCTTGGCTCTCTCTAATCTCTCCCTCTCCCACCCGGCAATAAAGAATGTCTTGGCCAGATCACTCCTCTCCACGTGGTCACTTTGGGGCCTATATTTCCTTACACCTGCATTCATAGCAGCCTCATTCACAGTGAACAAAAGGTGGAAACAACCCATGTCTCTCAAAATGAATGGATAAACAAACAAATTACAGCATGTCTATATGATGGAATATTAATCAGCCTTAAACAGAAAGGAACATATGATAGCATAGAAAAACCTTCAAGTATGTTAATAAACACATACAGCAACATAGGTCGCCTTAAAGAACTTAGGTTAAGTAGAACAAGCCAGACATGACAGGAGGAGTCAGTAGAAATGGAGAGCAAAATGGTGCATACCAGGAGTGGGGGAACGTGGGGCAGGGCAGAGTTTAATGGAAACATAATTTCCATTTGGAAAGATGAAGAAAGGTCTGGCATGGACTGTGGTAGTGGCTGCATCACAGTGTGAAAGCACATAAGCCACTGACTACACACTTAAAAATGGCTGTGAAGGCAAAATTCATGTTAATTATATTTTACCACAATAGAAATACATATGTAGAATTTCTGCTTCCGACCTTGGCGTACAAGGACCAATTCACCTTCTCATGCCTGACAACTAAACAACCTAACAAGATGAGAGAGAGAGAGAGAGAGAGAGAGAGAGAGAAGACAACAGTATTGGGACTTGGGCAGGAGGCAGCACAGGACAGGGATCCTTGAGAGGGAGGAAGAAACAAGCAATTCCCATGACCACTGGATTATTGCTGTGACAGCTTCCAGGTCAAGTGACAAGGAGAGGCCACAGCAGAGCCCAGGTGGCTGCAATTGCATGAAGGAGCTCAGCAGGACCCCTTACAAGTTTGGCTCAGCCTTGATCAGTACTTTCATGAGAGGCACCTACCTGAAGCCAGCAAGGGAGAGGTAGGACAGTCTCTGGAGCTCAGAGAGGACAGGACAGAAACCTTACAACACCAAGACATCAGGCCATGTGCTCAGAGGGCTGTTGCCTGGAGTGGGAACAAATTCCCCCTGTGCTAATGGTCACTTAGGTCCCAGATAACCCAAACTAAAAGTGACCAGACTGTTTCCAAGTGACATAATTGCTTCTCAGACCAAAGCTGAGGAATATGAAATGACCCAGCACTCTACAAAATAAAAGCCACATTTCAATTAAATGTTTCTAATTAAAAAGTATTAAGGAAGTGTGCAAAACAATAGGAAAACATAACCTGTAATTAGGAAAAAAAATCAATCAGTAAAAAGAGACCCAGAAATGACACAGATGAGTAGGTAGGCAAAGACATTAAGCAGCTGTTACATTTTGCATGTGAAGAAGGTAAAGAACATATGAATGTTGAAAAGAGACACGGAAGATGTCAAAACACAAACTGACTTGAGAGAGATCTTTTTAAGTCTAGGATTAATATTACATTACACACTACAAAACAAAAATGCAGGACACTTAAAGTTCACCCAAAGTAAAATAAGGAGTGAGAGATGGGTGGAAACAGAATATAGCATTAGTGAGTAATAGGCAACACTCAAACAGCTTTGGGTACATGTAACTAGAGTCCTTAAAGGAGAAGTGAAGGAGAGGGAAAGCAGACAAAACATTTGGGAGATATGGATCCAAATTTGATGAGAATAGGTCCCAAACACAAGAAAGATAAAACAGTACAAAGGTGCCTCACAATAAAATCATCCCAAAAGCACTGATAAAGAGAAACTTTAGGGCTGGAGGTGTGACTCCAATGGTAGAATGCCTGATTAGCAAACATGAAGCCTTGAGTTCAAGCCTCAATATGAGAAGGGAGAGAGAGAGAGAGAGAGAGAGATAGCCCAAGTAGGAGAGGGACAAATGCACATCCTGTACAGAAGAACAATACAAGGATGATACTCAGTTTCTGACCAGAAACAACACATGCCAGAAGACAGGACAGAAATGTCAGAAAGTATAAAAACTACCAAACTAGAATTCTTTACCCATCAAAAAATAGATTTCCAAAATGTAGGCAAAAAAGACTTTCCAGACATACAAAAGCTGAAGAAATTCATCACCAGCAGAGTTTTACTTCAAAATGATAAAGTAAGTCCTTTGAGGAGAAGCAAACAACAGACAAAAAGTTGGATGTACACAAGATCAGAAGAGCATCAGAAATGGGAGACTACATCTTCTCTCATGTAAAAAAAACTCTTTAAAAGACAATTGACTATTTCAAATAAACTTAAAGCAATTTGTTGTGGATTTAAAACATATGTAGAACTAAATGGCATGGCAACAATAATTTAAAAAACAAGTGTGGGAAGGGAGAAATGGAAAGAAGCTTTCTAAGACTTATGTCATATGTGATGTAGCCTAATATTACTTGAAGGTAGACTGTGATAAAATTTATGACATACACTGAAAGCTCTAAGGCAACTTCTATTTTTAAAAAGTCAACTGAAATAACAAAAATTGCTCAAGTTATCCAAAGGAAGTCAGAGAAAAAGGAAAAAAGGATTTATGAGACAAATAGAAAACAAATAGCAAGGTGACTGATTTTAAATTAATTGCATCATTAGCCCCATTAAATGTAAATGCTCTAAAAACCTCAAATTAAAAGACACAGATTGTCCTATTAAACAATAAAACAAAAAACTACATGCTGCTTAAAATAAAGTCACTTTATTGAAAAGACATAGATGAATTAAGAGTAAAACTGTGATCAGAGGAAAGCTGGAACAACTCCACTAATAGAAGACAAAGTAGATTTCAGAGCAAGTATTAGTGAGGATTAAGAAACTTGCTTAATAATGAGAAAGGGGTCAATTCCTCAAGAAGACATAACCACCCTAAATGCTCATGGCCCTATTAAAAGAGATCCAAAATATTTAAAATAAAAATAGGGAAGAATATAAGGAGAAATAGACTGGTTCACAATTACAATTGGAGACTTCGACAAGCTTTCTTAACCACTGATAGAATAAATAGAAAATCAGTAAAGGTATAGAAATCTTGAATTATACTATGTTGGTTTGACCCAATTTGAGAGTTATAGAACATCCTGTCTAACCACAACAGCATGCACATTTTCTTTCAAGTGCACACAAACATTATGAAGATAGAGCTTATTCTGGGCAAATGAATTGAAGAAATTGACAAGGATTCCAATCATGCAAGGTATGTGTTCTGAGAACAAATCAATACCTGAAAGATATCTAAAAACAATCCCAAGTATTTAGAAACTAAATTACAAATGTCCAAATAACTTAAGGGTTAAAGAACAAGCTACAAGGAGTATTGGAATGAATTTTGAAATGAATGAAAATAAAACACATCAAATGTGTGAAATACAGCTAACATCTTGCCTGGAGTAAAAGGTATAGCACTGGTCACCTAATTAAAAAACAAGAAAGTTTCCCATCAGTGATCTTAGCTTCCATCTTAATAGAGGAGAAAAAAAAAGAGAAAAATTAATCCTAATTAAGCAAAAGGCAAGAAATAGTAACAATATTAAAAATCAATGAAACAGAGAAAATTGATCAATGAAACCAAAACCTGAGTATTTAAAAAGGTGAATCAAATTGATAAACCTCTAGCCAGAGAGATCTGGAAAAAAAGAGAGAAAACAAACAAGTTACCAAAGTCAGAAATAAGAGCAAGGAAAGACATCAATGAAATGAAATAATAATGAGACTATTAGGAACATCCTTGTATGAATAAACTAATAACTTAGTTGAAAAATGGGGAAACTCCCTGGGAAACACAAGCCCCCAGAGTTTGCTCAAGAACAAATAATCTGAGTACCCCAGCTTCCTATCTATTAAAGAAATTTAATTTACAGCTCAAAGCCTTCTCACAGAGAAAATCCCCAGCCCCCATATTCAACTGGATAATTTCATCAAGCATTTTAGAAAGAAGTGAAGTCAGATCTGCACAAATTCTTTCAAAAACCTGAAGAGGGGAAACACTGTCCAGCTCATCCTATGAGGCTAACATTATCAGGCGTTAAAGCCAGAAGATGCAGTGCAGGAAGACTAGAGCACTATTCCACGTGAACACGGATGAAAATATGCTTAGCAAAATTGGAGTGCATTGAATTACACAACAGTATGCAAAGAGGACAGAACATCATGGCCAAGCGGGGTTTCAAAAGGAATGGAAGGTTGACTTTCCATTTGAAAATCAAATAATATAATTGACAGAACAAAGGAGAAACACGCAGAATCATCTCACTATCAACAGAAGATTCATTTGACAAGAACAAATGTCTCATTTCTTACAACCACTCTAGCAAATTATAGTTAGAGGAAATTCCCTCAGCCTTTCATAAAAGGACATCGACAGAAAAATCTACAAGCAGCATCATACGTTCCTCCTAAGTCCAGGAACAAGGCAAGGATGGATGTGTGTCCTCACCACCTTCATTCAAGGGAGGGTCTAACTAATGCAATATGGAAAAGAAAAGAAATAAAAGGCAAAGAGTTGTGAAAACTGGAAGTAAACTGTCATATTTGTTGAAGACATGACCATCTACTTAGAAAATCCTAAAGAATCCACCCCTCCCAAAAATAATAGAAGAGTGTGACAAGTTTGTAAGACATAGGTTAAAAAAAAGTTACATTTCCATATATCAGCAAGCAAAAAAAAGAGCTTGAAAGTTTAAAAATAAAGAATATTTATAATGTCATCAAAAAGGATATGATATTTGGGGTTAAATTTGACAAAAGATATAGAAACTACCCTGAACACACACACACACACACACACACACACACACACACACACACACTAAAGAAATACATCTCTAAAAGGTGGAAAGAAATAGGCTGGGGGCATAGCTCAAATGTAGAATGCCTGCCTAGCAAGTGCAAGGTCATGAGTTCAAATCCCAGGACCACCCACTCCCCCCAAAAGACAGAAAGATCATTGTACTGTAGAGTAGAAGACTCCATATTGTTAAGATGTTAGTTGTTCTCCCAAAATGAATATACAGATCCTCCAATACCATCCCAATCAAACTCTCAGTAGGTTTGTTGCAAAAGTTGGTTATAAAAATTTAAAAGCATACATTAAAAAAACAAATTAACCTTTGAAATGCAGAACAGAAAACTTAATCTATCTAGTTTCAAGGCTTTTTACAAGGCTGAGCAATTAAGACAATAAGGTAATGACATAAATATAGACATATACAGGTCAATGCAACAGAATAAAGAGACCAGAAATGGACACAGACATAGAAGACCAGTTGATTCCAACAAAATTAGTGAAGAAAAAATCTTTTAAATAAATGATGCTAGGAAAATTGGATTAAAAATAATATGAGATCACAACATAAATGAACGTTGACTTTTCACACTATATTAGAAATGAAAATGAATCATTAGCCTAAATGCAAGAGCTAAAACTATAAAACTTCTAGAAGAAAATACGAGGAAATCCTACTGATTTTGTGCTTGGTGAAGATTACTTAAAAACCAGGCCAAACATGGAAAAGCAAATGGGATATCCAAGTAAAACTTTTTCACTCTTCAAAAAGAAAGACTACTATGAAAACTAAAAGGTAGGCCAAAGATAATGAGGGAAATGTCAGGAAGCATTTATCAGCAATGGACTTGAATGGTTAAATCAAATAGACTGAGCGTGTCAGGTGCTGATGAAGACGCACAGCTTCTGGAATCCTCATGCACTACTGCTGGGATAGTAAAATGAGTAACAGTTTGGCCATTACTTAAAACATCAAGACATGCATGTATCATAAGTTACAGCCATTCCATACCTAGGCACTGATCCAAGAGGACTAAGACCCCATGTCCACACAAAAAGTGGCTATCAACATTCCTAGTAGCTTGATTTGTATGTAAAATCTGGAAATGGTAAATGTCCATCAGCAGGTGAATAGGTAAACAAATGACAGCATGTCCACAGAGTGAAATGCTATGTAACACTAAAAAGGACTGAACTACTGATCCACATGGGTGAATCTCAAAGTGATTATGTCAGACAAAAGTCAGACAAAAATATTTGCTTATGATTCCACTGGCAGACAATGCAAACTAATTTATTATGACACAAAGCAGAGCAGGGGTTATGAGGGGATGGGGGAGGAGGGAGGGGTCGCGGAGAAGCTCAGGATACATTACGAGGTGATGGCATCATGAGCGTGGTTGACGGGTCATGGACATACATGAAAATGTACCCAATTGCAGGCTTTAAGTGTGTACAACTTACTGTAAGTCAACCACACCTCAATGAAGCTGTAGAGCACAATTTGAAAAACTGTGTCTATACTCCCGCTAACCAGGTGATACTATGCCCATCGTGCAGATTAAAAAATAGTCTTGGAGAAAGCCAGGGTTCTAGGCCTATTCCTGGGGCCAGCTTGGCATATGTGAGGGTCTTAGAAGACCTCAGATAGCTAAAAAAGGGTTTGGATCGATACAATCCCACATCCCCCTGTCAGCCACCCCTGTTTGCCTGGCTAACTGTTCTTGCTTTGAGGAACCCCAGCTGAACCTACCCTCCTGGTGGACATCTTCACTGGACCCTGTGGCTGGGTCCCCATGCTAGCCTGCCTTGCCCTCACGGTCCATCAGCCTGGTTTAAAATGAGGTGACCCTTCATCTATGGGTCACTCCTGAGGTTCTGTGGGCCACTTAGCTTGAAAGGGCCAGTTCACCCCGGAAATATGTTGGTGAGGCTGTGGCAAGCACAGTGTGGAGTAGGCCTCAAACAAGGGCAGAGCCTGGCTTCCATTTGGAGAATGCAGAAACAGCTGAGTACAGGAAGCCAGGAGCCAGGAAACATGGCCCATATCCATTCTGGATGCCACCCTCCTGCTGCCCAAAAAAGGGACAGAGCAGAAAAGCACTAGGGGTATCCAGCTCAGGCATGAACTTGCCTCTTTGGCCTTCCCAGGATGCCCCCAAGGAGAGGGAGAAGTCAGAGTCAACCTTCATAGTGAGGAAGATGTGTAAGGAGAGGCCAGGAGACAGATGTGACTGCAACAACCCCCCATTTGTTCCCAAGGTGCCAAGAAGAGATAGAAGCACACGTCAATGGCTCCAGCTTCTGCCTGGAACTGAGTTGACTCAGCATCTCCTTTGGACAGCACCCTCGGTGGGTTCCGGAAAGGCTAGGGCAGCTCTGTCTGACCCTGCCCCCAGTAACCACAACTCATTCCTAATGTGCATTCCTTCCTCTCCCCCACATTCCCTTTAGTCCCCAGACCAGCATCACAAAAGGAGCCCTCATGGGATCCAGCTTACACCACCAGCCAACGCCCTTCCCCTGCCAGAAACCCGGACAGCCCGGCTCCCAAAACGCACATCCTCTGCATCCACCGCTTTGCCTTGCAGGCAGCTGCTGCTACTATGAGGCCAGAAAGTGTCCTAAGTGGGTAAAACCACAAAAGATCTACACTGAATTAGTTTGTCCCAATGACAGCAAAACACATGCACCTTCCTTTCCAGGGCCCTGTGCCAAGTGGAGCTGCTCAGTAATGGGAAGCAAGGCAAGAAGGGGCCATCAGCAGGGGATGAGCTAAATTGAGGTGGTAAGGAGACAGGGCAGGGGCCAGACAGGGTCTGTTTTAGGAAAAGAAGCCATTGTGAGGAAGTCATGGACACCAAGGAGTAGTAGATGAGGAAAAAGTGCAGGTGTGGGGGAAGGAACACTTGTGAATAGGACATTTTCAGCCCAGGAGCTGAACATTACTGAGCAGTGTGTGAGATTTACCTCTCACATGGCTTGTTCTATTCACTTACCTTGATAAGGTAGTAGGCAAGAGAGGGCTATGGGGCAGGTTTCAAAAGGAGCCAAAGAGAGTAAAGGGAAAAGTGAGTTTTCACTGTCTTTTCTGTCAGATTCAAAACCTGTGAAACAACCAGATTGGAATCTATAAGAAGGGGAGCCTCATTCCATACACTGCTGGGTTCCCAGGAAATATGTGAAACCCTACAGACGTGCTCTATACCACATCATTTCCCCACACACTAGTGAAAAGGGGTCAGCAAGAACTGATCTATAACCAGCCAGGGGTATAGGCAGCAGGGACAAGAGGGGCAGCCTTGAAGGCAAGTGTCACTGGCAGCCCTGACAGAGCCAGTCAGCCTCAGGCAGGCCACACGTGGAGCTGGAAGATGGCAACCAACTGTCATAAAGAAAGACCTTCCCACCCAAGCCACGTGGACCCCACAGACCTAAGATGCTGCAAGCACAAGGGAGGGGCCTATGGGTGAGAGTCAGTAGGAACAGCTGACCCTAAATGGTTCAGGAAAACAGAATCAGCAGAAACAGACAGCTACAAAGAACTTGCATAAAGAAAACAAGGATGGATTTCTAAAAATAAGCAAACAGGAACCTCTATAAGAAATGGGAGTGCAGATCTGAAAATGGGCCAAGGGCAGCTTGTAGAAATGCAAGACCTAATTCTAGAAATAATGAGCTCCACGGAGAAACCAAACAGTGAATTCTACACTATTACCCCAAAAGACTGTGCCACCCTTGCTTGTTCTCCTCAAAGCCCTGGCACTTCACTGTCAACCAAGACTTCACTGAGAAATGGCAGCCACCAGAAAAGAACTTCTACAAACCCAACCCTCACAGCCACAAAGGTGCTACATTCACACCTGGGACATGCCACCATCATTCCTGTGATGAGCTTTTGTGCCCAAACCCAGGGGAAGTTCCACCTGTGCCACAGATCCAGCTCTCCTGATCAAACTGTGCTGCCTCAGCCATCCTCTTTTTTCTACTTCACTGTCTCCTTTCTCTCTTCCCTAGAACAATCCCATCACCCATGTCTTAACCCTAGAGTTCAATGGATTCAATTCTCTTTCATCTCTGAGTTGACCAAAGTTCTTCCTCCAGAAATTTCTTCAAGAAAGACCCACACTAATCTCATTTCCTGTGTTCTCCCACATTCGCATATCTACATGTCAGTTTAGCTGGGTATAAAACAACTTTCCTGAGCTTACCCTGAGCACATCCCTGTCCTTTTTTTTCTGGAGAGAAGACTCAAGCCAGATTTCAAAGATGGACAGAGAATCAGCAGATAGTTCTTACTTTCAGTAACTTTAATCAGGAAGGCCATATGCATTTTCTCTGGGAGACAATATTTCCTTTCAATCTGTAGATTGATGTCTTTTTTTTAGTTTCAGAAGTGTTTCTTGAATTATAATTTTTAATTAAAAATTTTCATGATCTTAATTCTTTCATGCTTCAGACTCATTAGGTACAGATATTGGTGGTCCTTCTTCCTGCCTTCCTATACCCAAGTCCTTTTAAAAGTCTGTTTGCTTTCATCTAGTTTTGTTTATTCTTCTCTCAGTCCTCTGTCCCTCCACAAAGCTTGCTACATATTTGGCAGTGTCTGTTCTTTGGCAGCTTCTAAGATGCTCTTCACGTATGCAATGCTGTGTGTTTCTCCATTGTGCAGACAGAGTTCTGCCAGTCCAGGCATGTCCCTCTCTTCTCTCTTGCCATATCGTCTCTGAGATTCATCTCTGCTTTAAGTTCTTGTTTTATAGATGCAATTATTCTGTTTTTTTTAATTCATGGCACTATGTTTGGGCATTAATTCCATCTCCTCTAAGGCAGTATTTTTTGGTACAAAATGAAAAGCTAGATGAAAGACATACATGTACATCATCCATTTTCAAAGAAACCAAAAGGACCCCATATTTGATGGGTACACTGAAGGCCAAACAGAGCACTGTGCCTGACTCTGGGTGCTTTCTCTGAGCCTCCTTTCTGTACCTTCTGCCATCCTGAATGAAAGGCCTTTCCTTAGTTCTGTCCCCCAAGACCCACAACGTTCTTTGGTGCTCTGGGAGCTGCTCTGTCTTTTCAGAGAGCCTGGCTATATCCTATAATATGAAGCATGAATTTAGGGACCCCTTCTCCCATCTCTGTAACTATGTGTGGCCTGCCAGGCTGACTCTATGTCAGAGGAACTATGGCCTGGCTGGCCTGGGTCCACGCCAGCCTTCCCTGGGGAAGGCTCAGCACCAAGGGAGCGCTCCATAGCCATGCCCCATGGGCATGTGATCCCTCTGCACTGGTGCTATGACTATGACTCTAGCACCTGTGAAGATTACATAGCACTTTTTCTCTGTTCCTTATAAAGTCCTGCCCCCGACCGCCCACCACCTCACTTTCTACAGGTATTCTTGCTGTCATATGTGCACATATTTTGTAAGCCAATCTCAATCATTTGGGGGCCAAGGGAATGCATAAATAAATCCTTAGCAACCTGAGGGTGAGGCTGGTCATGGAAGGCATTTCAGGGAGCTGGAGCAGGCAGTGATCTTATAAAATCACTGATTATAAGATGGGCACTACAAGATGCTGACACTCATGAACCATTAAGGAAAGTCAATGGGAGAGGGATGCTATCTTTGAGGTGTTTTGACCTCCCGTGAGTGAAGAGGACTGCTAAGTGCACAGGGGACACAAGGGACACTTGCTTCCTTCATCCAGAGAGGAAGCTACAGAGCAGCCAGACAGCACCACAAAGGGCACCTTGCCACAGAATCTTATCCATGTAACGAGGCAGGAAATATCCACCTCCGAGAGCGCCTGGGGAGATTTTGTGGGATGTGACATACGAAAGCATTGAGCAAGGTTCCTGGAATCCAGAAACCTCCAAAATTCCCATTGGTGCAAGTTCCCTCTTCCCACTCCTGCAGAGGTTGGAGGACACTCCTGTCATGATGGCTCTTCCTTTTCTGCTACGTTGCTACATTGCCTTCGTTTTCCAATTCCTTCCATCCCTTAGATCTTTCTCTTTTCTTATTTTTATCAGTAGGCCTCACTCTGTGTCTCTTTCTGTGCCTCTGTCTCTCTTTCTCTCTTAAACACATATACACACACATTTGATTTGTCTAATTCTTTTTTTTTTTTTTTGTGGTACTGGGGTTTAAACTCAGGGCCTATACTTTGAGCCACTCTGCCAGCCCTTTTATTGTGATGGGATTCTTTTTTTTTTAGATACAGTCCCAAAAACTATTTGCCTAGGCTGGCTTTGAACCCCAATCTTCCTGATCTCTGCCTCCTGAGTAGCTAGGATTACAGGTGTGAGCCACTGGCACACAGCTGATTTGTCTGGATTCTTTTAAGTAGTTTATATGATTTGAATGTGTCCCTCAAATTTCATGTGTTGGAAACACAATTCCCAAAGTCATGTGTTGATAGCATTTGGAGGTGAGGCCTGTGGGAAGTGATTAGGATTAGATAAGGTCTTCAGTGTGGGACCCCTGTTGGGACTGATGGCTTTGTAAAAAAGAGAAAGACAGAGCTGAGCTGACATAACTTGCTGGATCTCACCATGTGATGCCCTCCACCAAGTTATGACACAGCATAAGGACCTCACCAGATGCCAGTGTTGGGCTCCTGGACTTCCCAGCCTCCACAACCATGAGCCAAATAAATTTCTATTCTTTAGAAAGATAGTAGGTAGTTTGTAATAGTGATAGAAAACAAACTAAGACAGTGGGTGTATCTTTATAAGCAGAAAAATAATACACGTCTAAAAACCAATGTGTAGCATGTTGCTATATATACTTAGTGGGCCATTAAAAGTTTGACAGTGACTTTCCTGTGCACTGTGGGGATGGGAATGAAAGAGTGTCCTGTCACCCAATGTCCTCCACTATACAGAAAACTCCAAGCAGGACAACCCTGGTACCAGAATGAAACTTTCAATTAGAACCTTTGAGCCACCTTTTTTTACCATCTACATGTCCTCAAATATTTAATGTCTTTATCCCTGAATTCCTTCATCTGTCAAAGGCAGACAAGAGCAGCACAGAGCTCATTAGGGACTGCAAGGAGCATGTGAGGCACACCTGGTAAGACTGCGGAAGGCACTGAGCACACCTTAGACATCACACAGCACAGTAAAGCTCACAGAGCCAAGCAGCCTGCAAAGGCACGGAGTCCTTCCTGCAGCAGGGATGCACCTCGGAGACAAACATGGAAGGACAAACAGTGTGTGATTCCACTCATGTGAAATATCCAAAATAGGCAGATGTGCAAGGGCAGAGAGCAGGTGAGTAGCTGCCAGGGGCTGGGGCACAGCAAGTGGAGTAGGAGTAATGGCGTGACTGCTTCCTTTTGGGAAATAAATAGTGATGACAGCCATGCAACATGATGAATGTTCCCAAACCACCATACTGTATATTTTCAAACAACTGAAATGGTAAATTGTATGTCCTTTATACTTTAACCACCAAAAAAAGCTGCAGAGGTGCCGTTTCTGGAATTTCAAATGGATTGCCAGAAGAAGTTCCATTATTAAGCATCTACTTCTATACCTTCATGGAAAATCAAAGAAAAAGATCTCAGGACACTGAGCTCAGACCACGCTTCATGCACACCACTGGCCAGAAGCTGGCTAATCGGTAATGAGAACATGCTTTTCTGATGGCTTGACTACTTAGCAAATCCAGGTGGCAGGTCAGTTAGTGGCTGGATGGTCTACCAGGGCCTCTCCTCCTCCTTGGTACCATACAGCCACATGGGGAGATCCTCTCAGAGTGGCAAGAGCCTTACCTCATCTGAGACCTCACTCCAGGCCAGCCTTACAGTCTACTATGTCACCAGGGGTCTAAAACCCAACTGTGAAGATTGAGCAGTAAGTGCTTTTTCCTCGCAGGACAGGAAAACCTCTCCAAAAACTAGGCCCGGGTTTCTTCCTGCTCTTGGAGTGCTCTGTAGTTGGCCACAGCTGGATCACTCACAGCAGACTTTACAAGGCTGTCCTTCTGCCAGTGAGTGTCCTTGCAGAAGTACAAATAGCTGGAATCAGTCTGCTGTCCATAAGCCACACAGACATCTCACCGCACCTCAGGCCTCTACCTGCTGCTACAGCATCCTTTACCCAGCATCCTCTTCTACAGGACAGTTTACAGATGCTAGGGAGCTCTTTCTGAGGCTGTTTTGCACATGTTTCAAATGCAGGGTTCTGGTTTTAAACAGGGCATCCAGCTGGTGACAGAGGGCCTCTGTCATCTTGGTCACTGCTGAGGTACACCTAGTCCTGTAAGATGGACGTACCATGAACAAAAAAGAAATGCTTTCAGTTCTTAGTGGGGTCCTGCTGGGATGCCTCTGCCTGCTCGTTCCATTCCATTCCATTCCGGGCATGATTAACCATTCCGATGTTAGGGTCTGGGAATTTGCCACTGTGCTTTCAGGTTGGCCACAAAAATATCTCTAAGGCTTTTTAGCTCATGGTGCATTTGTGAGGTCACTTAAGGCCAAGATGAGAAGGTTGAACAGCTCTGATTCCTTCCTGAGGCCCTGAGCTGTAAAGGACCAAAGAAGCTGTAAAACAAAGATTTATTCAGCTTCAGCCGGACAGTTCAATGGCGCAGCCCTGCAAGACCAGGGAAAAAAGAAACATCTGGCCAGAAAAGTGCACTTGTTTACAAAAAAAAAAAAAAAAGGAAAAAGAAGTTTGAGAGTCTCCTCCAGCTTCACCAAGTTCTTGAACTAAAATTAAGCTAAAGATTAAAAATACTGTAGAATTTTGAGGGAGGGGCCAACGCAGGCAGGAGAAAGAACATCTTGTTTTCCCCCTTGTCCGGCCACCTTGGGTGGGGAGTCCCCTCCCTAACACCCTAGGGATCAGGCCTGCCCTGATAGGTAGCCTCCTCGGGGACCTCACAGCTGTGGCACACCCTGAACAGGTGACAGATGTGGCCTCCATTCCAAGGCCAAGCCCTTCTGTGGGGGAGGCTGTTTTCTGCAGAGGAAAATGAGAGAAGAGAGATGGCTGGGCTCTGCTGCCTGTACCTCTCTCTCTCCAGAGCTCACTGTGGATAGGGAAAGAACCACTGACGCTCAGATACTGACATCTGCCTGTGCTGGGATCCGCGAATCTTTGGAGACATGGACAATGGCTGTTTTGTAAGCAAGGCAGTCTGCCCTGGTGGTGTGGCCCTTAGCCTAAGTTGGGAAATCAGCAACTTTTCCAAGCCTGTGTTGACTCACCAAGGATGTGCAGGCCAAGCTCTCTGCTCCTTCTCCTGCCCCCGCCCCATGCAGGCAGCAGCGGGCGGATGGGAATCACAGGACACACTGGAGCCTTCCGCTCTCCCAGGGTTGGTAATGGGATTAACGGGTTAAGGTTGGAAGATGCTTTGAACTTCTTGGCACAAAGCCTTGTCAAGTACGGTAATTAATAAATCTTACCAAGAGGTGGATTAAGGTCAGAAGGCACTCGGAAGCCCAAGGAACAGTCAGCTGGGCTTCACGGCAGGGTCACATGGGAGCTTATGGGAAAAATGTGGTTCCAACCATGCAGTCCAGTGTGTGTGGCACGGCCATGGTTACCATGATGTCCTTGGGCCATGTGTGTTAGCAGCTCAGACACACTGGTTAAAAAGCCCCATCCCCCACCCCCCCACACCCTTACCTTGGAAAAGCTGAGGGTAACAGACACAAAAACACACTATCACCATGAGCTTGGAGGCTAAAGAGGAAGTGAAATCATGCCCCCAAAGTAGAATGGGCTGCCTCTGGGTTCATAGTGAAGTGTGGTTTCATGGGAATTAAAGATAAAGCTTTTCATAGTAGTCAGGAAGGTGCTGGTCAGAGGTCTAACCATGTGCCACGTACAGCAGTCCCCCTTTTCCATGGGGAATATGTTACCAGACTCCAGGGATGCCTAAAACCACAGATAGTACTCAACCCTATCCTGCTTTTCCTATACAAACAACCTATGATAAAGTTTAATTTATAAGTTAGGCGTAATAAGGGGAGTCAACAATAGCTAGGAAGAACATAGGGCAATTGTCACCCTATACTACGATAAAGTTGCCAATATTACTACTCTTGCATGTTAGTGACATTATTGTTATATTTGGGATGTGAAATGTCCCTTACAAGCTCATGTTTTGAACCTGTGGTCATAGCTCAGGTGCTATATGGGAAGGTTCTAGAAACTTTGGGAAGTGGAGCCTAGCTGGAGGAAGTAGGTCACTGAGGGCATGCCTGGGAGGGTTATACCAGAGCCCCAGGGTACTGCTCTTTCTCCTTTACCCTCCCCTCCCCGCTCTGCTTCCTTCCTAACATCAGGCAAAGAATTTCCTTGACCACATTTCTCACTGCCATGATGCCCTACCCAAGTGCATGGGGCCAAGGGACCATAGACTAAGCTCTCTGAAACCATGAGCCAAAATAAATCTTTCCTCCCTTAAGTTGTTTCTGGCAGGTATTTTGGTCATAGCTATGCACAAGCTGATTAATACATTAAGTAAAGGTTACCTGAATAAGTACTGAGGTACCCTGACAATTGATCCGATAACAAAGATGGCCATCAAGTGACTACCAGGTAGGTAATGTGTACAGCATGGATACACAGGACAAGGGGGATCATTCACATCCCAGTTGGGAAGAAGTGGGATGGCTCAACTTTTCATTATGCTACCCAAAACTGGCATGCAATTTAAAACTTATGAGTTGTTTACTTATGGGATTTTTTCTTTTAATATTTTTGGATTTCAGTTGACAGTAGATAACAGAAGCTTAGGAAAACAAAACTGCAGTTAAGGGGGGGCTCCAGTAAAAGCACGCTCCATTGTTATCTTCAAGGTGGAACCAGGAATCTTTGACAAATCTTGAGCAATCAGGACCTGAATGTTCCTGCATCTCATCTGCAATAAACTTTGTCCCATTAGATGCCAAGTTAAGGAGACCAGTATCTAAGCCTTAGACAAGTCTGTGACACACTTATGGCCTTGTTCTCTACTTCTGTAAAATACAAGGGTTGGACCAGGTATGGCTTCATGGCTCCTGAATCATCCAGGCCACTTTTCCTTTTTGCCTCATGCCTACCCTAAACACAGTGAGTGCCTATCCGCAAACACTCCCCATCTGCCAGCTCCCAGAGTTCAGGGAAGACATCAGGTACTTGTGAGTCCTGACATCTTAACTACCCTAGAGCATGTCAACCACCCACACATGACCAGGGTTAGGCCTGGTGTGAGCCGACTGTTTCTGACTTAGTCAGCACAGTGTTTGGACACTGTTCCTTCTGATCCATTTTCAGTCCTTCCTAAGTTGTTTTTAGGTGTTGGCACCTAACACTTGTCACCACTCACTTGCACAAGGACACAGAAGCAGCTTTCTCTAATGCCGGGATCCATGCAGTGTGTTACAGTCCACTGCAAGGGCACACCATTAGCCCATGTACCATGTTCTCTGCACTCTGGCTTTGCACTAAATATGTTTCCTGCCCAGCAAATCTCATTGGACTGGAGAAGCCTTTCCAGATCAGCCTCAGTCAGTACTCTTATCAACAAATTGCTCCTAAAACCACTTCAGCATTGAAGACCACACTGGAGGTCCCACCTTTGGTTAACAAAGTCCATTCCTACCAGTAGGTTACACACAGCAAGCAACACTGCCCCTTTCACTGCCTCCCAGCCCATGGCTCTGAGAGTCCCCTCACCCCACTCAACCAAAACCTGTAGAAAAATCTCACTAAAAGCTGATGTAGCATTTGTTCTCCATGTCTGCATTCCTCTACCACCTTCTGATGGTACAGGCAATAGGTACTAGCCATCACCCACATCTGGAATAGGCTGGAGTCACAGAGGTCTGAGCTGTATACCTACTCATCAGCATGGTGCATGGCAACTTAATTGCTCCCTGACCCCATGAGGTCAGCATCATCACCCCTATCTAACTCACAAGGACCCCGAGGCTCTACATTTTTCAAAATCTCACAGTCATAAGAGGTAGAGTCTGGACGTGAACTTACAGCTCTGGAAAAGACACCTCCATCTGCCTGGTCACCAGGCTCTCAAGTTATCCTCCATCTCTCTTATCCACCCTTCCCCACCTGCTGAATCTCCACACACATGCTCTCCAAGCCTGCTCCCTCTGCCCCCACAGTCTCCAGTCTGTCCTCCTCTTCCATCCTCCACTTCCTCCCTGGGATGACTACAAAGCCTCTGGCCTCCCATCCACGAACTCCCCTACACAACTCCTCTGGAGCTCTTCTTCAAACACATTCCAGCCTCCCCCATTATGGTGTCTGACCCGGGGCCAGGATCACAGCGGATGGGCAGTATGAAGAATGAATGCACCTGCCGACTAGACCATAGCATTTCTCTTCTTAAAACCCAATGACTGCTCTGAGGTCCCATGGGCAAGACCTGGAGTTTTCAATGTGGTTTCTGAAACTCAATACCTAGCCCCTGGCAACCTGACCACCACCCCCCATCCCAGACCCTGAGTCAGGGCCACCCAAGACTGCCTAGATATACTTCACACACCAAACTGAGAGTACACGGCATCTTCTGTCTCCACCCCCCACCAAGGTCTCCTCAGTCATTGTCCCTTCATCCTCTGCGGCAGCTTCTCTCCTTAGAAGACTCAAACCCACTTTGCTCCCCCCAGGGTCTGTGCCAACCTTGCACAGGCACATTCAAGCCCGCTCAGGCATGACTGGCGGAATTCAGTCTATAAAAATGAGTCCTGGCCCCTCTAGGATCCAGGCGTCTTGTCCTCTGGACATGTTTGCCCAACTCACTGCTTAGCAAGCATCGGCAGCAGGATGCAGCAAGGTCCCCACACATAGACCTGTGAAGCACTGTGCAAAGCATTCTGCCTTGGCTGGCTCGAGGGCCCAAGAGGAGCCTTTCCTTTGAAGCCACTTTGTTTATGTGTGCTGAAGGCCAAGTTCTCGGTTATCTCAAAGTAGTTTCCATCTTACCGATGAATTACTGCTCTAAAATGGGAAGGCCAGAGAATGCCAGTGTGGCCTGACATGGCCCAAATCGCTTTGCTCTCTGCACCACCTACGTTTTAAAGTCGGCTTCAACAGCCTCATTCGCCAGGCCTGGGTGTTCCAGAGTTCATTTCTAATAGCAGGATGTTTTGGAAACTTGCAGGAATGCTGTCTGCCCGGCTTGCTACCTGGGCTCAACCTGACCCCTCTGATGTCAACAGCAGGGCTGGGGATAACCACTTTCAAGCCTTCTCACTGGTCTGCATTTTCTCTATCCTTTCCAGACGCATTTAGCCATGGCACCATAGAAGGTTGGAAAAGGGTGGACTGCCATAAATCACTGGCCTCACAGTCTCCATGAAAATACCAGAAGTACTCAAAATAGGTGTGGAATCAGCCCAGCCAGGGGCAAGGCCCGCCCAAGAGCTGTATCAATGGGATTCCCAAGACGCCGCCCTCCATAAATCAGCCCGAGCCTTGGCGTCCTAACTGGGCGCTTCCTGGCCGAGTCACCCGTGGGTGAGGGGGCTGCTGCTGGCTCAGGATCCCATCAGATGTGGTGTTTGGCCTCATCCTAACCTGGCCTGACCCCGGCCAAAGCCCACACACTCGGCATCTACTCACCAGTCACAGGATTACACAAGCCCATCTGATGTTAGAGAGAACACCATGTACAGGCAGAGCCTGGTCCCTTGGCCCACAAACAGCAGGAGGAAGGCGCCTAGGTGCTGCCTGGCCGGATCTGACCTCAATCTCAGCTCAGTCAACTTGCTGGCTGTGCTACCTTGTTGGGCACCATTGCCTCTCTGTGCACTTCCTCTGCAGGAGGAAGCAGATGGTGCCATAGTGCTCTGTGTAGAATGTGAGTTCGCGGGGCACACCCGGCATTCCCGGAGACTCTCTAGGGTCTTGCCAGACTTTGTTAGAGCAAGGAGGCTGGAGGGGCATGGTGAGAAGGAAAACTGCAAGGTGGGATTTTTTTTTTTCCTTGATTCCCACTTAATTGGGATAAGCTGCCTGGAGAAAATGGGCCGTTATAATCTTTCCTTTTATGTCTGGCCAGGAATCTTGCTACTCAAAGCAGAATGCTGCCTCTGGGCTCCTAAGCCACCTCAGGACAGCCCAGGGTCAACTGTCCCAAAGGGACTCCACACAGGTCGGGGAGATCTTTACAGAAGAACAGTGAGAATGGAACAAGCAAGGAGCCTTCCTGCAGAAACAGGCCGGGGCTACCAGAGCTTCTAGGGTCCGTCTTCAATGTGGCGTCGGAAGTCGGCTGGAATGATGGCCAGGACTCCAGCACAAGGGGACTAGCCCTTCCCATTCTGAGTAGCCTTCTCTGGGTATTTAAATTACCAAGGACCAGTGGGACAGGGTGTTCATGGGCCATTACACACTTCCCAGCCAGCCACACATCTCTTTGTTACACGGGAGATTTCCAAAAGAACTCATAACTCGTTATCCCCATACCCATTCAAACCAAGGCCCCAGAACGAGGAAAAAGTAGAGGCTTTTTGGCATCACCCCCAGTATTTCAGCTTAGCCACTGTGTAACACTGGGCACACATGGAGAGCCTCATCTCTCCTGGTAGGGTTGCAGACTTTCATAAGATTGGATGCTGGTCACGCAAGGAAGGGAAGACTAGAGGATAATCTGGTAAATCCTCCCATCTGAGGCCTCAGTTTCATAGAGACAGAATGTCAAATGGCGGCTTTGAGGACCCGGGGGCAGAGCAGAAGGCAGAGCTGATGTTAAAAATGAGGACAGTTTCAGCAAACATTCTGGAGGTGGACGGTGGCGATGTGAAAGTCCATCCGCCACCAAACTGTGCACTTGAAAATGGCTTACAGGGTAACTTTATGTTGGATACATTTCACCACGATAAAAAAGAATCTTAAAAAGAAAAGGTAGACTACACTTATATAAATATATGAAATTGCTTATGTAATGTCATTCATTATGTAAATGGTGAAGAAATTGTATAACACATTTAAAGTTTTCGAAGTAACAAAAACATGTACTGTATATTTCAAAATAGCTAGAAGATTTTGAATGTGTTACCACCAAGAAACGATAAATGTTTGAAGTGATAGAAATGCCAATTATTCTGATTTGATCATTATGCAATGTGTACATGCACAGACGCGTTATTCTGTACCCCATAAATCTGGACAATTTTCTCGTGTCAATTAAAAATAAAACAAAGCTTTAAAAAAGTCACAAAAGCGAGGAGAAATGACCCAAACAATGTATGCACATGTGAATAAATGAATAAAAAAAGTCAAAAAAACAATAACAAAGGTGGAGGGGGACTTGAGTCAAATCTCACTTTCTTTGGTTTGGGATGGAGGGGGACCCACAGATGAGTTAAAACAGCTAAATCAACACCTAGGACAAGTGACTAAATTAAGGCAACAGGAGTCACCAGCCAGAAGAGTAAAAAGCAGGAGTGCAGTGGTGCTGACGCAGGTGGTGGTGGGAGCTGGTGGCTTTTCCTCCTTAGACCTTTCTGAGGTGTGTAGTCACTATGGAGTCATTTGTTTGCATTACTCTGACAATAATTTAACACAGCTGTGACTCAGTCATCCATGGCAATGGCTGAAAGTTTCTCAAATAAAGACTTTACAATCTCCAGGGGGTGCCGAAGCCTCTTCCAGGCATTCCTGCCTTGGCCCCACAAGTTTGAACACCTGGATGCTTCTGATCTGATCTGGCCCTCCTGGCTTTTTCCCTCCCTGTGCCTCAACTTCTCCACTTCCTCCTGTACCTCCTCCCATACACAGCTTTGGGGAAAGGAGAGATGAAACCAGGCATGAAAGAGTAAGGCCCAGCTCTTCCCTGCAGCTGCTAACACCACCCAGGGAAGGTGGCCAACAGACATGTAGTGGAAGTTCTAGGCAGGTGGGAGACACTGGGAGACACAGAAGACTTTAGAGGATCAACACTGTAGGAAGCAGCTGATGATGCGGAGGAGAGGCGAGGTGAAGAACAAGTTTCAGGGGCTGGCTGAAAACTAGCCGGCTCCTCTAGGCTCTCAATCTACATAGTGCCACCTCCTCCCCCGCAGGCCCATGGCCTCCCTCTTCCTGATGATTTCCTGGGCACAGTAGGCAGGCAGCAAATATCTCTTGCCCACCCAAGGTCCAACACTGCCACGAGACATGCCTGACAAGACTGCCACCACTGGATGGAGGGGCTGGGATTATCTGAGGCCTAGGTGGTGATCTGCCCTGGATACCATGATATGGTGGCAGGTTTTCCAACGTGGATCAGAAATATCTTGTCCCTGCCATCACCCCAGGACAGTTTTATTTCCCGTTGCGCTGGGTGGAACCGAGGTTTTTCATCACCTAGCTGTGGCTCTGGGCTCTCCAACAGTTCAAGAGCTTAGACACAGCACTGGGCACTGAAGGAACAGGACAGGCTTCCAGCCCGCAGGGGTTCCTGGACCCGGGAAGCAGGCACGACATCAACAAGCACCTCCCAGGGCAGGGCAGGAAGTGGGTGAAGTGCTTGAGACAGGAGCAAGGGCAGGGCTGCCATCTGCATGGGACTTCCCCAGGGGAGGTGCTGGGGGACCTCTTGGAGGACATATTTCAATATGAAATCTCCGCTTCCTGCACCCCTTAGCCAAAAACTAATGCCGTGCAAACAAACAAAACATGGAGTCCCATGGGATGGGCACGGGACTTCTCCAGACCTGCCACATCCTTCTCAAGTAAGCTACCCACATGTGCCCCAAAAGCCAATGGAGGGAGCCAGACCATGGATTCATGTTTACATAAGAACCACTGTGTGTAGACAGTGGCCATTCATCTTCTCCACAATCTGTAAGGTATGTGTTGGGGTCTTTAATCACAGATAAGAAAATAGGAGCTCTGGTTTCTGCAGGAGCACCCTTCTGCTCCTAAGACCCACACTCCCACCCACACCACCATCCCGCCTGCCTCCTCCTGTGCCTTCCATGCCCACGAGTATTTCCGACCACACACAGTCTTGCTGCTGTCACAAAGCACGTGAGATGAATGGTGAGAAATCCAAGGTCAAGGCCCAGCAGATCCACTCTGGTGAGGGCTGTTCTCTGCTCCAAGGCTACGCTTTACCAATACATCTTTCCTTCTATGGTGTGAGGGAAGAAGAGATATTCAGACTCCTTCAAGCTCCTTTTGAAAGGCACTAACCTCACTCATGAAGACAGGGACTCAGTCACCCCCTAAAACCCTTACCGTTTCATGCTATTGCCTTGGGGGGACTCGGTTTCAACATAAATTTTGGAGGGACCCAAGCATCCAAACCTTAGCACCCCCTTACTTGGGCACATCTAATTTTCCTAACAAATAAGCATTGCCTATGAATATTTGCCAAGTGGCCACCTGACCTGAGGGCCAATGAGCCAGCCAGGAAGGTCCACCAGTGACCCCTGCAGACTCCCTGAGGGCAGAGCCATCCACAGCAGGACTTTCATGTCCTGCCTGGTGGACTCTATCAGGTGTCACCCTCCCGTTTCATGCTGTTCCTTGGCCTTGTCCCCTTGCTGCATTCTTCCTTCCAAGTACTCAATGATGAATTAAATTCTTTTCATTTTTTCTCGATGCAAAATAACAACCCAGAAAGAAAAAAAAATCCAACTGATAAAAGCTGTGTCCAGGAAATCTTTTCAGAGCATGTTTGATGGCTGCTGGACCAGCTGCAGTGGGGGGCATAGCCTCCCAGCAGAGGGAAGGACAGGCCCTGGCACAGCTGGGTCCACAGGCCAGTGCTGCCACTAAGATCTGTGAGGCCTGAAGCACATCCCTGCAAGGTGTGGACTCTCAGTCCCCCACCTGTGAAATGGAGCTACCCATGCCTACCTCCCAGGTGGCAGCAAGCACAGGAGACATGCCTGTTCCACGGCTGTCCTTCAGTGACTGGAACCTCCCTTGCTGGCTACTGAGCCCAAGTAAATGGAGCCACACGAATGGAGCCCAAGTCACAGCACCCCACCTAGGTTTTCCAAGCCTGTGTCCATCCACAGGAGCCCTCTTACCCAAGGGGGATGCATTCTAAGACCCCCAGTAGATCCCTGAAAATGTGTTGCTCCTGTCTTTATAAACCTTTGTAAATTGGGTGCAGTGAGAGATTAATAGTAATAGCAGAGTAAAATCAGACAATGGTGACAATACAGTATAATAAAGTAACGTGAATGTTCTACCTATCTACCTACCTATCATCTATCTCTATCTCTGTTTCTCGGTAGCTCTCTAGTAAATCTAATAACAAAGACAGCTAAGAGACTGACGGGTAGGGATGAAGACGATGTTCACAGCTTAGAGCTGGTGGACAAAGAGGTGATTCACACCCCAGACAGTACCAAGCGAGACAGAGTGAGATTTCATCATGCTTTTCAGAATAGCAGGCCAATTAAAAGCTTATGACCTAGTTATTTCTTGAATTTTCCATTTAATATTTTCAGACTGCAGATAACTGAAACCAGGGAAAGTGAAGCCACAGATTAAGGGAGGACTTCTGTATTTGTATCACTGATTTGCAAATAAGCAAAGTGAGCCCCCCAAGATCATGAAATCAGTGAGGATCTGAAGCCAAGTCTCTCTGCTCCAAGCCAGCCATCTTTCCATTTCAGTCCATCTTCAACTATCACTTGAGGCTCCTCTGGTCATGAACCTTAGGAATCCAGGAAGAACACACAGACATTGTTCCTTCCTCCTTTGCCTCTTCAGCACCTCTCCCAGAACTTGCCAGCTTCTTACAGCAAGGACCAGAGCTCCTGCGTACTCACTGGCAATGGGTTTCAGACTTCCCTCTCCGAGGCCACACCCCCTGGGTGGGAGGGGCTCCCAGTGGAGCAGGTGCCCACCAGGGAAGAGAAGAGCTCTTTCGGCTGGTACCCCAGTCCCATAGGTGCATGGAGACTCAGAGCTCCTGGACAAAGCCCTCACCCACGTGGCCACTTGTGGAGGAGTCAAAGTCTTTCTGAAGGAACCAGCGCCATGGCCAGGAAGCCCCACACGTTCTGCATAACCAATCCACACCTCCTCTTGTGGGAGGTGAGAGGGTCTCAGATAGGAAAGGGAGAAGGGCTCAGAGCCAGGCCCTTTCCAGTAGAAACCTGGCCAAGGAGCCCCGTATGCTGTGATTCCAGGTCCTCGTGGAGCTGTGTGGAAGTGGCTTTGTACATTTACCGTTGAACAGACACACTTGTGTCTCCTTCCCAGCCCCACATTTTTTTAGCTTTTATTGAATTTGATTTACCTAATATATATATTAAAGCACAGTTGATATTAAGCATTAATGAGCTTTTTGGCATCCTTTATTATGACATGTCTTCAAGAACTGGTATGTATTTTACACTTACTGTACATCTCAATTTGGACTTGCCACATTTACAGTGCCTCACAGCCACCTGTGGCTAGTAGCTCCCATTGTTGGACAGCACAGCTTGGGAAATAGTTAGAAACAAGACGAATGGCTGAGAGGTATGGAAAGGCAAGCTCTGTTCATCTAATGACAGGAGCCACTTGGAATGGAAAACATTTCTGTATAAGTAATGTCCTTGTCATTGAGAATCTGACCAGACAAGAGCTCATTCCTTCATTGCAAA
This sequence comes from Castor canadensis, assembly GCF_047511655.1. Taxonomy (NCBI): domain Eukaryota; kingdom Metazoa; phylum Chordata; class Mammalia; order Rodentia; family Castoridae; genus Castor; species Castor canadensis. The sequence goes on along the minus strand of NC_133388.1, from coordinate 8,845,148 downwards.
AGGCATGCTCTTATTTATTAATGGCCAATTCCCTTACCTTAAAATGTATTTTTTCCATTTCAGGTGCATATTAATTGTGCAAAATACTGGGTTTTGTCATGACATTTTCATGCATGTATACAAAGGACTTTGATCACATTTACCTACTCATAGCTCTCTTCTTCCCCCCCACTGGTCCTGTTCCTGTTCCCTGATAGTCCCTCTTCTGCTTTCGTGTCCTTAATTTTTTTAGATTCCACATATGAGAGAAATCATCACATATTTGTCTTTCTGAGCCTGGCTTATTTTGCTTAATGTGATGATCTCCAGTTCCATACATTTTCCTGCCAACAATATGACTTCATTCTTCTTTATGACTGAATAATACTCCACGGTGTGTGTGTATTATGTACACATATATATTTTCTGGCTGACTCAATGACTTGATTATTGCGAACAGTGTCGTGGTAAACACAGGTGTGCAGGGTCTCTATCGTATGCCGACTTCAGTTCCTGTGCCCAGGAGTTGTATGGCTAGATGATAAGGTACATCTATCTTTGCTTACTTTTTTTGAGGAACCTCCATATTGATTTCCATGGTGGCTGCACTAACTCACATTCCTACCTAGAGTGTATAAGGGTTCATTCTTCCTGCATCCTCACCAGTATTTGTTGGTGTTTCTTTTCTTGATAATAGCTATTATTACTAGGATGGGATGGAAACTTAACATAGTTTTGCATTGCATTTCCCTGCTGGCTAGAGATGGTAAACATTTTTCATGTGTTTATTGGCCATTTGAATTTCTTCATTTGAAAGTGTCTGTTCAGTTCCTATGCCCATGTATTGATTGGATAATTTGTTTCTGGTGTTTAATTTTTGGAGTTCTTTATATATGCTGGATATTAATCCCCTATTAGACAAATAGCTAGCCAAGATTCTCTCTCATTCTGTAGTCTTCTTCACTCTGTTGTTGAAACAATCGACAGCTTTTTAGTTTGATGCAATCCCATTTGTCAATGTTTGTATTTTCTTAGTCTAGCCCCATGATTTAAGCAGCTGTTGGGTGGAAAGAAGCCACCTCAGATGTCTGAGCTTCTGTCCTCCCACGTACATGAAGGAATTCTGTCCACCACAGCCATGTTCTGGCCAGGCTTTGGGATACTGAAGGGCTTCACTTGATGCCTGACTCACCTCACTTGGTGGTGTCCACCACCACTAGCGATCATGTTCACCATAAGAACAAGGACATAACAGGTGACTAAGTGTGTTTCTGCAGTCAGACTAACAGGAAACAACACCCAGATTATTTCCTGGGCCAGCCTTTTGTGTCAGAACAAAAGTGTGCACTAGCCAGCAATGTCAGCCAGCCCTACCGTGGCCTGGCAAATGTCTACTGGATTTTCTCTGCTCTGTCAGACATGGGGGGAAAGTGGAATCAGACATTCCCCTGCAGGAGCTCTGTTTTGTTTCCAGAAACCACTGGCTGTCAGGCCACTGCAGCACACAGATGCGTCAGTGCAGGGGGAAAAAGAAAGTCCCAGTTCCTGACACCACAAAGGCTCCTTCGGTCTCTAAGAGAGGCCTGGCCCCTGCAGACACGCCAAATGCACTGCCCCTCTCAGGAAGCCCTTCTGGAAGACTCCATTCCATATTGTGAGGTAGTACTAACTGATAACTTAGCTGGAATCTCCAAATCTCATAAGGCACACTGCCCAGCCTGACATAGAGGCACACACCTATAATCCCAGCTATGGTGGATGTAGAAATAGTAAGATCAAGGTTCAAAGCCAGTCCAGGAAAAATCAGCTTATGAGACCTTATCTCAGAAACAACTGAGCATGATGGTACACACCTATAATCTCAGCTATTCAGGAGGCAAAGATAGGTGGATTGGGGTCCAAGGCCAGCTCAGGCAAAAGTACAAGATCCCATCTGAAAAATAAACTAGAGCAAAAGGACTGGGCTCAAGAGTCAGAGTGTTTGTCTAGCAAGTGTGAGGCCCTCAGTTAAAACCCCAGTACTACCAAAAATAAATAAATAAATAAGATTGCTCCAAAAAATGATAGCCCAATGTTTTCCCCAAAGTCCTCTGAAGTCAGCAGACTACAGCCCAAGGGCCAGCTCAAAACCAGTGCCTGGTTTTGTAAAGTTTATTGGCACACAGCCATGCTTTCTCCATTGCCTGTGGTTGCTTTCCACTACAAATGACAGAAGTGATTGATGGTGGCATTGGAGACCCACAGAGCCCAAGATGGCTGCCATCTGACTCTTACAAAGCAAGCATGCTGGCCCCTGATCTACACAAACATGAGACAGATGTAAGACTTTCCCTACACACACTGCTGAGACCCCTGTTAGGGACCAGATGCTCTCCGATCCTGGCTGGAGATGGCAAGCCACTTGGTCCTCCTGGGCTGGTCCACCTGAGCTGCAGGAGGGATGTGCACTGCATTTCCAGGGTGTTTCAGGAGCTAGGCACATGGTGGGTGGTATGGTTCAGAGATAAAGTGCCCTCTTGTGTTGGTGACTGGACCCCAGTGCATTGTTCAGAGGTGGGTGGGGCTTTGGGGAAGTGATTGGATCATGAAGGCTCTGACCCAATCAATAAATTAACCCTCCAATTGATTCATCATTGAATGGACTATGAGAGAAGGTGGGCGCTGTGGAAGGTGGAACCTGACTGGATGAAGGGGTCCTCTAGGACCACCTTTGAAGGGTGGATCTTGACCCTGGCCTCTTGCTTTCTCTGTCTCTCTGCTTCCCAGCTGCTATGAGGTGAGCCCCTTTCTCCCACCATGTCTTTCAACCATAATGTTTCTGTGGCCTCAGGACTAAAATCAATGGAGCCAGTCAACCATGGTCTGAAGCCATGAGCCAATCCTTTCTACCTTAAGTTGTCACCACCACTGTAAACAGACTAACACAGGGGGCAATGGGAACTCTTTCCTGTACTCTCACACACGTGACCTGCATCCACAGCTCCTTCAGGTGACAGTGACAATGCCATCTGTTGTCTGCTGCTCTTATGTTTGGGAAGTGGTTCCATATCTCTTGTCTCAGTCAGTTCTCCCAGCCATCCTAAGAAGACATATTGTTCCTTAGTTTGCAACTGAAGAAAGAGGCTCAGAGTGGTGACTTGACCTGCACAAAGTCCCTTGCATAGCCAGTGAGGACTTTCTGCCATCATAGTCTGGGGCTCACTGCTGCACTCCCTGTGTCTCCGAGGGTCATGGCCAGAGTCTCTGTGCAGGAAGATGGTTCTATATGGCTGCTGGCTAGGCTTCTTAGCAATATAGCCCACTTATATACTCATGAACAAAGCAATATCATCAGTCCTTTCTCAGAACTCAGAATAGCAACTCACCACCTTGGGTCCTAAACCCATCAGAACCATAGATGGGGTACGCAGTGCAAGGGAAAGAAGAGTGAAGGATGGAGGTTGGGCTAAGAGCAGAACCAGAAAGGAGCTCGCAGGGACCAGGGGCTGTCTGGGTCAGCTCTCTGTCCCCTCCTGTGACTGTTCTGTTGACAATCTTGGTTGAGCCGCCAGAAGTAGGTGAGGCCACAATTTCAGATCCACAGGACTTAGCTACCATTTTTAATGTATTAGGTTAAGTACTAGTTTTAAGGGGATGCCATTCCAAATTAATATAAATATGATGAGTTGAAATGGTAGAAGTGTTTGTCTCACAGCTCTGGAAGCTACAGGTCCCCAAACAAGGTGTGGGCAGAGCCATGCTCCCTACCAAGTCTCTAGGGGAGGACCCTTGCTTGTCCCATCCAGCTTCTGCTGGCTGCAGGTGTTCCTTGGTTTGTGGCATCATTACTCCTGACTCTGCCTGTCTTCATACAGTTTCTCTGTGGGTCTTTTCCTGTCTCTTCTAAAGATACCAGACCTTACTCTGGGACCCACTCCAGCCCTGTAGGACCTCATTTTGGTCCTTCATTTAATAACCTTCTTTCCAAATAAGCCAACATTCTGAGGCTCCAGGTGGCCATGTTTTTTGGAGGACATGTCAGGCCACTATCTATTATTTCAGATTCCCTGTTTGCCATTCCCAAAGAGGATTAAGCCTACAGAGCTGGGCTTAACTCTGCGCAATGCAGCAAGAACCCCTCTCAAGCTCATAAGGAAGGGTGTGGTTTACCGCAGCCCTGTCGCTGCCTGTCTGTTTGAGAATCCTGGCATTCCGGATGGAAGGTGGCATACCTCCTATCCCAGGTGAGCATGTGGAGTGCCCAGCAGGCAACGCCATGCTTGCTCACACACATTTAACTGGCATCTTTTTATACATTGTGCACGTGTGGGGAACAAGGACCAAAGTCTTAGTCAGCCATCACAGTGCCCAGGTCAAAAGCCCTCATCCAACGGCTATCTACCTGGTGCAGACACATGCTCCAAGTGAGACACCTCCTTGTTTGTCACCACTCACATGTGATAAGCCCTGATGCATCAGGTGACTCCCCAGGGCTGGTCTTGCCCAGAGAAGGGGCTAAGAATCTTCATACTTTCTTCTTGGAGCACAATTTGGGTGGGGATACCATGCCATCTCAGATGTACACAAAAAAGAGGATTCTGAAAATAGGTTTCCAGTTAGCTAAGCTTATCATTTTTCTATGACTTGGGGTTACCCAGAACCGAAAGGGCAAAATGCATGTCTATAAACAGAACAGTCCCTTAAAGCCACTGAGTCACTGAAAAGAAAGGTCAGACAGTGTGGTCAAGACAAACTGACAAATGCTCCAGGCACCTGATGCCCTGTGCCATGGGGGCGGAACACTGGCTTCCCCTAGTCTTCCATCTCAAAATGCACACAGTGACACCTTTTCCTGGGGTCAGGCAGTCAGGTACAGAGTGACAGTTTCTTTAGATAGCACAGCATATCAGGTGACTGTCAGGAGAGCAGTGCGAGCCAGGCCACTTTAGATAATTGTATAGTCCCTGCATCACCCTCCTGACCAACTGCATAGAGCCCACTCAGTTCTCTGTGCCTCCACCAAGCCTGTCTGCCCCCCACAGACTTACCTGTCTGTCTCCCCACCTGACCTTAGTGTCACAGAGAGCCACCGACCACCAAGAGCCACATCAGGGTCTCATTTATCTCCATGGCCCAGTAAATTTCCTACCTTTGAAGTCATGCATTGATAGTTTATTTTTAGATTCTTTCAGCTACTTTTCCACTGGTTTTTGGCAACAGAAACCACTACCTGTCCCTGTCTCTAAAGAGCTCTTAACCTACTAAGGAGACAAGACACAGACCTAAGCAGCCAAAATAAACTGTCCTTGGAACATGCTTTTCAGCATCTGTGACAGCCTTGTCACAATGGGTGATAATTGCCAGATCATCTACTCTCCCTCTATGGTAGGCTTCACAGTGAGAGAGTATCCAAGAGGGAGTATCCTGGACAGGCACGTCCAGGGGAAGATGTCTGGATGAAGAGGGTCAGACCCACCCTCCTCTTCCAAGACCCAACCAAATGAAGCAGATTCCTAAGAGCCAATCAGCAGCAACCACCATCTCACATCATCAGCATGGGAAAGGGCAGCCAAGCGGAAAGGAAAAGTGGGGTTCTGGCTTGGCACAGGACTTATGATCCCAAACCCTGCCCAGTCCCTGGAAGCTTTTCTGAAGAAAGAACTTAACACTGAGAAGTTTTGTAAAAGTCTTGAAATGGGTAGGCTGTGGGGGTGGGGTAAAGGCAAAAATGGAGTTAGAACCCCCAAAAGGGACACTCTTGCAAGTCTATCACAGCAGGGGCTCAGTGGAGAGGAAGGAATGGCTATTTTCCCAACCATGGACTTACCACATTCAGCACATAAAGATGTCTCAAAATGTCCCACTTGGGACATTCTTCTACTAAAAAATCATTCATTGTTTATCTGAAATTCAAATTTAACTGGCATCCTGCATTTTATCTGGCAATCTACCAAGGTCCTGTGTTGAGTTAGAGTAAGCGAGCATGCCCTCAGCCGGGTTGAGTGGCTCCAGATCAGAACATTCAAGAGAGACGTCAGAAGGGGGGCTCTCTGTTCTTCCTGCACTCAGCCTCTGCTACCCCTCGCCCCACACAGACTTAGACGGCAAGAAACTTGATGGGGAGCAACATGTAGTCTTGAAACTATCGCTGAATGCATTTTAATAGTTGCTTGAGGGCACACAGCGTACATCTTATATCATTACCTTCAAATGAGACCACTTCACAGGTAAGCACATTACCGCCTGTTCTCGAATCTAATCTTTATAATCTCATAATTGTAGCTTATACATCTCTCATAAGTACCGAACACATCGTTCTGTTTTTGTACAAACTGCCAGCTATCTTGAAAGAGACTGAAATAAGAAGAAGCTCTCTTCTATATTTATCTATGCTGTTACCGTTTCTGCTGTTCTGCGCTCCTTTGGGTTGATCTATATTTCTATCTGGTGCCATTTTTGTTTTGCCTGAAGGACTTGCTTCAACATCTCCTATAGTGCTACTCTACTGATGATAAATTCTTTTGGGTTTTATGTATCTAAAGTCAACTTAGTTACCTCTTCCTATTTGAAAAAATGTCTCTCTGGATGTGGTGGTTGGTTGGGAGAGGTTTCTTTCAATCCTACGAAGATGTCAATCCACTCACCATCTTCTCAGGACATTGTGTCCAATGAGAAATTTGTTGTCATTCTTACCTTGCTTTTCCATACACTCGTGTCTTTATTCCTCTGGCTCCTTATACTCCATTCTCTTTCTTCATTTCACCAACTTGCTTATGATAAACATCAATCTGGTTTTTATCAAATCTCTTGACCTTGGGGTTCAATAAGCTTTTTGGATTTGTAGATCGAAAGTTTTCTTAGAGTAATTGGAAAACTTGAAATTATTTCTTGAAATATCTTCCCTGTTTTCTCCCCCACACATCTTCCCTCATTTTCAGGGCATCCAGTTACAAATGCTAGGACATTTTAGTTTTTCCTACAGATCACTGATGCTCTGGTTTGATTATTTTTTCTGTGTGTTTCATTTTGGCTGGCTTCTGTTACTGTGTCTTCAAGTTTTTAAGTATTTTCCTCTGTGATGTCTAATCTCCTGTTAATCCAACCAGGGCCTTTTTCATCTCATGCATTATAGTTTTCATCTCTGGGAGTTTCATTTGGGTCATTTATATATCTTCCATGTCTTAACTTTTTGGACATATGGAATATAGTTACTATAAATAACTATTTTAATGTCTCTGCTAAATTAACATTTTTGCAATTTTGGGTCAATTTTGATACATAGATAGACAGATAGATAGATTGGCATGTGGGTCATATTTCCCTGTTTCTTTTCATGTCTGGTAATCTGGGGTTGGATACCAGACATTGTGAATTTGACCTTGTTGGGTACTTTAAAAAAAACTTTCTATAAATATTCCTGAGCTTTCTTGGCATAATTTGAGGCGCACATGAAGTTACTTGGGAACACTTGGTCTTCCCGGGTCTTGTTTTTATGATTTATTAGGTGCATCTGGGTCAGTGCTCCATCTCAGTCATAATTCCCCACTAAGGAAGCAAGACCTTTCTGAGAGTTCTACCAATGCCCCATGAGTTATGAGTTTTTCCAGCTTGGCTGGTGGAAGCAGGCATTATTCCTGGCTCTGTACAAATGCCTTTTGGATGTTATTTCCCCAAACTTCAATTAACTTCCTCCCAGGCTTGAGTTGATCCATGTTCTGCTGGGTACTCAGGGAGGAACCGCCACAGTTCTCTGGAGTTCCTTCTGCATGGCTGTCCCCTCCTCACTGCTGTCCTACCAACTCTACCCACCCCGGTTTTCCCAGACTCAACTCCTTGTACTTTCCTCACAAGCAAGCCTGGCTGTCTTGTTCCCCTCCTTGTGCTGAAGCCTGGAAACTTTGTCAAAGCAGTAAGTAATCTTTGGCAATTCTAGGGCTCTTTTTAATGTTTCCCAAATCTTGCGGACTTAAGCCCTTTGTTGCCTGGTATTCAGTGGCTTGAAATGGTTTTTTCATGTATTTGTTTGGTTTTTATTTTTAAATTTTCTGGTTGCTTTATGCAGTAGGCTAACTCTAGATAAGCTATTTTAAGTCCCTAGAAAAGTTTCCCCAATCTTAATGACTCCATAGTACTGTTAAAGACTCTTTATATGTTGTGGATGTGTAAGATTTTGTAAGATATGATGAGTATTTTCTCCTGCTAAAGAGTCTTGCCCTTTCATTTTAATAGTGAATTTTGAAAAACAAGTTCATGATTTTAATGAATTTCAAATTCAGTTTTTAATTTTATGTATGATTTGTGTCTGTATCTTATCTAAGAAAGCTTTTCCTACTCTGAAGTTATGAGATTTCTCCTGTTTTCTTTCACAGGTTTTGCTCTTCCAAATTTTAAGTATAGATATTGCCCCACCAGGAGTTAATTTCTTACACTTTACCATTTTTTTGGTAAAGCTATCCAGATACTTTGGCAACCGTTGTTGAACCTCAAACCATACCGACCACACCCCCAATGAACCTTCCTACTTTTATCAAAACTCGATTGACCGTATCTGCCTGGTCTATTTCTGGATTCTCTTCTGTTCATTCATTTCATCTTTGTCATTGATATGCTCTTATTTTCTATAACTTTATAGCAAGTCTTAAAATCAGGCAGTCCAAGTCTTCTAGGATCACCACTCTTACTCAAAATTCTTTGCGTGTCCTTATCAGTTTTAGATTCAGACTATCAATTTATACCAAAAAAAAAAAAAAACACCCCACACTGGAGTCTTTACCATGTACACTGCATTTATAAATTAATTTGATGGTAACAGCCATCTTCACATGATTGAGTCTTCCTGGCTATATCATTTATTTATTTAGGACTCCTTTTTTCACTCACATATATGGTTTTCAATGTTCAGGCTTTTGCATATTTTGTTGCATATTTTTTGCATATTTTCCCTACTTCAGATATTTCTTATGGTATTATGTTAATTACTAATATACAGAAATATTAAGTGTCCAAAAATTCTGCTAAACTTATATATTGATTCTAGTAACTTTTAGAATTAGGTTCCTTGGAATTTTCTTCAGTCACCTGTGAATGTTTTTTTATTTCATATTTCAACATGTATGTTTTTCACTTTTTTTAGTTGCCTTCACTAAACTAGCTAGGAGATCCAATAAAATGTAAATTAAAAGTAGTTTGGGTGGACATGCTGTCTTTTTCCTCATTTTAAGAAGAAAACATTCACTCTTTTACCATTAAGTATGATACTAGCTGTAAGTTTTCCAAAGATTCTTTTTCTCAAATTGAGATAATTCCATCCTATTCCTAGTTTTTATAATGCATGAGTGTTGGATTCATCAAAAACTTCTTCTGAAACTATTGAGACGACATGTTCTTTATCTCTTGTTCTGTGAGTGATGGACTTGGCCTCCGTGTGTTATTCTTGTAACCCATTGCCAGGCTTGATTCGATAATATTTCATTAAGGAATTTTGCTTCTGCATTCATGAGAGGTATTGAGTTTTCCTAAAAAGGCATCAGCTGGGTTTGCTACTGAGCAAATATCAGCCTCATAATTTTTTTCCATTCTACTGTATTTTTCTGAAAGAATTTATGTAAGATTGATACTATTATTAAATGTTTGCTATAACTCACCCATGAAGTCATCTGAATGGTGATTTTTGTGGGAAAGTATGCTGTTACAAATTCAGTTTCAATAATACAGAGATACTCAATTACTTTATTTGTTTTAAAGTCACTTTGACCATTTACGTTTTTCTAGAAGTATAGTTGGGGGTGTGGTTCAAGTGGTAGAGCACCTGCCTGGGAAGCTGGAGGCCCTGAGTTCAAACCCCAGAACCACAAAAAAAAAAATCTGTTAAATTCTGTGTTATAATAAAAAAAATTTAAAGAAATATATGCATTTCATCTGGATTTAGAATTTCCGGCCTGAAGTTGTTCATTGTATTGCTTTATCCTTTTTGTGACTGTAGGATTTGTAGTAATTTCTTCTCTCCTACTCCTATTATTAATGATTTGCTCCTAATCTTTTCCTTATTAATCTTGCTAAAAAATTACCAATTTTGTCAATCTTTTCAAAGAACCATCCTTTGCTTACACTGATTATTTTTAATGTTTTTCTCATTCCTATTTCATTTGTTTTCGCTCATACTTTCATTATTTTCTTCTCCTTACTTTGTCTTCAATTTGCTTCTTCTTCTAACTTCAAGTGGTAAGAGAATCCTTCTTCTTTTCTAATGTGAACACTCAAAGTGATAAATTCACCGAATTTCACTGCTTAGATTTCCACTTAGTTCAAGTAGTTTGTAATTGCCTTGTGACTTTTTTGGTCCCATTCTTTAGAAGTGGAGTGTGCATTTAAAACTCTGTCCTTCAAAGGTCTTTTCCAGCTTATTTCTATTATTAATTTCTAATTTAATTTTATTTTCATCAAAAAACATATTCTGAGCTGGCTGTAGTGAAGCATATCTGTAATCCCAGAATTCATGAGGCTGAGGGAGGAAGACCACAAGTTCTAGGCCAGCCAAGGCTGCATAGGGAGACCAGGCCTTAAAAAAACATGTTCTGCAAGTGTCCTGCACTTTTTTTTAATCTAATGAGTTTTGCTTTATAATCCAGCAGATAGCACCTCAAAATAATGTGTCTACAGTTTTGAGACAGAGTTCTTCCATAAATGTCAATTAGGTTTAGTGGGTTTAGAGTAGTGTCGAGGTCCTATCTAGCCTTAATATTTTCTATGAGTTCCTGAGAGAAAAATGTTAAAATTTTCCAGCTATAGTTGCAGATCTGTTTCTCTATTTGAAACATTCAGGTGTTACTCCATTTATCTTAAAGCTGGCTGTTGGATTGCTTTGAGATGGGGTCTTGCTCTAGGACCCAGGCTGTGATCCTCCTGCCTCCGCCTTCCATGTGCTGGGATTATAGGTATGCATCAACATGCCCCGCTTAAAGCTATTCTCAAGTGCACACACATTTAGGATTATTACAAATTCTTAAGTAATTAATTATTAATTATCTTCCTACACCTGGTAATCTTCCTTGTTCTGAAGTTTACACTGAATGATAATAACATAATCACATGGATTTAGTATTTCTCCCCCTTTTTGTTTTTAGTTTGCTATAGACAGAGTAGAGATAGGTGAATTTTTCAAATTCAGTTTGTTAATTGCTTTTTCTATTTATCACTCATGTCAATTACAATACAGTCTGCTAAGTGTTTTCTATGTATTCTCTTTGATGTTCTTTGTTCCTTTTTCAGCATAAATGTGAGACCTTAGTCAATATTTACGTTTATTGTTGTATTTTAGCTTTCCATTTTTATCTGTATTATTGACTTATAGACTGTACCTCTTTTTTTCTTTTAAAGGAGTGCTTTATGATTGCCAATGTGCAATTTAACGTAATAGTCACCTTCAAACAATATCAGACCATTTGACATAACCTTCCACCAGTATATTTCTATTTCCCACCCCTTGTTCTTTGTGCTTTTGCTATCATAAATTTTACCTCCTATATATCCAACAAATATAATTCAGTGCTTCTTTGTTTTAGACAGTCAATTATCTATAAAGAATTTTAAAAAACAAAAAAGTGTATCTTCTCATATGCTCACCATTTCCATCAGACTTCATTACTTTGTGTAGGTCCAACTTTCTATTCAGTATCAACAATTTTTCTGCTTGAAAAACTTCTAACGTTTCTTATAAAACCATTCTGTTCACAATTCATACAGGGATGTGTGTGTGTGTGTGTGTGTGTATGTGTGTGCAAAAGTGTGTGTTTCAACTTCATTTTTGAAGAATAATTTCTTTGGGTGTTTAATTCTGGGTTGACAGGGTTTTGCTTCTTTTACTTCTTTGTTTCACTTTAAAAATGTCATTCTATCATCTCTAACTTGCATAATTTCTGATTAAAAGTCTGCAGTATTGATATCTTGTTCCTTTATATCCACTTCAGTCCTCAGCTGCTTTTGAGATGTTTTGGCTTTGGGTTTTTGCTTTGTTTTGTTTTTGGACTAGGTCTTGTATTTATGCCCAAGCCAATCTGGATGACGATCCTCTTTTTTACATTTCTTTTTTTCTGTTTTTCTCATTTTTATTTTTTTTCCTACTTACATTTCTGAAGGAACTAAGATGACAGGTGTGTACCACTATGTCCAGATTTTATTGGTTGAGATGAGGTCTCATGAACTTTTTGCTCATAGTGGCCTTAAACTGTAATCCTCCCTACCTCCATCTCCCATGTAGCTAAGAGTACAGGCATGTGCCACCACACCAGGCTTGAGATGTTTTCTTTACAATAAAATTTAACAATTTGATTGTGATGTGCCTGATTTATAGTGTGTGTGTGTGTGTGTGTGTGTGTGTGTGTGTGTGTGTTTGTGTGTGTGTGTACACTCCTTGGGTTTTATAAATAATCTTAGATTTATGGACTCATCATTTTCATCGAACTAGAAAACTTTTAACCATTATTACCTCAAGTGTCTTCTCTCCTCATCTTCTGGGACCTCGATTATGTATCTGTTAGACCAGCTGATGCCGTCACACAGGTCACTAGTACTCTGTTCATTTGGTCTTTCATCTGTGTCTTTCATCTTGGACATTTTCTCATGCTATGAATTCAAGTAGACTGCCATATGGGGATTTTACACAGTGTCAAATCTACTTCCTGTCAATTCTATCCAGAAAAAAATTTTATCTCAGGTGTTGCATTTTTCCATCTGTAGAAATTCCATTTGGTTCTTATTTTTTATATCTTCCTTGGTTTTTGTCTTCATTATAGTAACATTCTCTTTTGCATCTTTAGCCTGTTGCATGAGTTTATGACACCTGTTTCAATGCCATTTTGTGGTAATGTCAACATCTTTGTCATTTCCTGGCCTGCTTCTACTAACTGACTTTTCATTTGCTTATGGGCAATATTTTCTGGCTTGTTAGCATGGCTAGTACATTTTCATTAGGTGCTAAACATTGTGAATTTTACGTTTTACATGCTGGATTTTGTTGTATTCCAGTAAAGACCAGAAGGCAGCTAAATTACTTGCAAATCACAGCTCCTTCTGAGGCTTATTTTGAAGCTGTCTTAAGAAAGATTCAGAATAGCCTTTCTTTGAGGACTAGTTTAGCCCTGCTACTATAGCAAAAACCCCTGGTTCTTTATTAAATGGTCTGTCTATCCAATGAGGTGTCTTCTCTGGGTTTGATCCTAAATCATTCCTGGACCTGTATGGGACCAGGGAGTTGTTCAGGTTATAGCTCTCTAGTAATTTTCCTTTCTCTGAAAGCTGCTCTTAGTCTGGCCTCTAATTCAAGTACAGGAAAATATTTAGCCAAAGACTCAATGAATTCTCATAAAATTGCTAGAGGTCCTTCTCTATGTAACTCCCTCCCATCTAATACTCTGCCCCACAAAGTCCATCTCCCTCCCCCAACTCTATCTCCTCAACTTAGCAAGACCACAAAGTATCATTTACATCCTCCCTCACTACACTATGACCCCAATTTTCCTCAGGAAGAAAGAACTCCATTGGGCTCATCCAATTTTCCCTCCTCCCATGTAGTCTTGTACCTACATGCATATGATCTCCATATGCATGAAAGGTTGTTTTGTACATATCAACTAATTTTCTTTCTGTTAATAATGCTAAAGTAAATACAGGCACATTATTCTCTCATAGTCAGAAGCAAAAATGTGGTGTCAGAATCTTTAGGGAAACCCAAGATGTGGATTAGTCTTTGGGAATGAAGCCAGAGATGTGGTGTTATATCAAAGTCCTTCCAATATGTGCTTAGAACTAGGACAGGTAGGGGACCCAACTCATATGATTTTACAAAATTGCACAAAATAAATAAGCAGTGGCATTTCGCAATTTACAAAGAATGTTCACCTCCATAGTTAGTCCTGAAAATAGCTCTGTAAAGTGTTATACATTTCCCAGAACACTCTGTGGAGGCATTTCATTGTGACAACCAAATGAAAATGCAGGTGACCTGGGTTCCAGTCGAACTCTCTCAAACTCCCACTATATGACTTTCCATCAAAACCTTCTGCTTTCCTGTTTTTGATTTTTGCATGTGTTTTCTCTTCTTCCTACCGTTATTTTGAATTAATTTTTTACTCTTTATTGTCCAATTTCCTTTTTTACAAGCTTGCTAACGTTTACTGTTCTTTTTAATAATTGTTCTTAAAATTAAGGTTAAAAACAACAGATGTTTTTATCACTTCCTGGAAAAACACAAGAACCTTAGAACACTTTGACTTCATCTACTTCTTTACATTTTGGATATTGTTTTCATATATTTTAATTCACTGCATATTTTAAATTCCAGGAGATATTACTATTATTATTATAATATCAAATCAGCACTCATTTTGATTTAACCACACATTTACTTTCTGTGTGAATTTTTCTTTCTTTCTTCATCAATGTTTTTTTGATTTAGAATCACTTTCCTTCTGTCTGAAGAATATCCTTTAAGGTGTGATTGTAACAATTAGTTTAAATTTAGTGAAAAATGCCTAAACTATCCTTTTGAAGCATGGTTTTTCTGCGATAGACTTTGGTTATTTTCTCTTGGCACTTTTAAGATAAAATGTTATCATTTTGGGGCCTCTATCATTCCTGTTAAGTCAGCTTTAAATCTTACTTTTGTTCCTTTAAAAGGATTATATCTTATGTTCCTAGCTGCTTTTAGGTTTTTCTCTCTGGAATTGTTTTTCAGGACGTTTACTTGGGTGTGCCTCTTTGTGTATCTGTTTCATGGGATTTATAGTGAGACTTGAATCTGTGGCTTGATATAGTTCATTATCTTTTGATAAATTCATAACTGTCACAACTTCAAATTTTGCTTCTTCTTTCCTGTTCTCTTTTTCTTTCTCTTCTCCTTCAAACTCTAAATACACAAATATCTGGGGTTTTAAAATATATATCAGTACAGGATTTTAGGAATTTTCACTATTTCCCAAATCTCACACTTTTTGTTTTTCATACTTTTTTCCTCCCCACACTTTAGTGTAACTACTTCCTTCCTGTTAAACTCAATTTCCTCAGTTGTAAAATGGGAATAATAAGACCTAACAGATAAGTTGCTATAGAGATTATATGTGTTATATAATCATTTAGATCAGCACCTAAAGTGTCACTAACACTCAGGCTCAGTAGCACAACTAAGTCCCACAGATGGGAATCTTCCTCCCAAAAAGAGAGATGATCTAAGCCAAGCCTTGAAAGCTTCATCAACTGCTGATAAGTAGAGAAAGAAAGAAAAGATGTGCCTCGGGAAGCCCTGGAGACCAGCTTGGTAGGAGTGGACACCTAGGGGAACCTATGGACACTAGCTTGGTGGAGTTGACTGATGCTTCAGAGAAAACTGAGAGAGGATAGCTATGCAGGGCAGCACAAACCAGCTGAGGCCCTTGTGAGGTTACAAGGTCACCTGCTCCAACAAGCCCCCAGGAGAACAGTGATAGAATTTACCTCTCACATAGCATGACATCTGTGAGCATAAGCAGTCCAGGTTACTTAGGATAAATAAAGATGTTCTCTAAATAGAATAGCTACAGTGTATTTGAATGGCCACCAAAGATACTTGTGTTAGGGACACAGAGCACATTTCATCTGAAAACCTCATCAGAAGCTGGATCCAATACACAGTCTCTTGCCCTGGGGAGCCTGGCACTTCCTGCTCACCTTGAGTCTCTTTGCCAAACAGCCAGCTTTCAGTGTCCCTTTAGCAGTGCAGCATGCCAGGACATTCCTTCAAAACATGTCACTCCTATATTTACAACCCTAAAGAAGCAGAAACTCAGAAAATAATACACCTTGCCTATGATAAAGTCCACCAGGGTCAAGTCTGTCTCTGTTCATCTATTGCCACTTCTCCATAACTCAGCAAGGCCAATCTTGTGAGTCCCCCTTGTGATTCTCTGCTTTCTAGAAAGATCATGAGCTCCTCCCATGCCTCCAAGATGGACAACCAACAATGGTCACCCATCTTCTGCCCTTCCCTGACCATGTTGGTCCACGGGGATTGTTTCCTCTTCTGTCTTTGGCTAGATTGTGTGTTCCAGGAGGGCAGGAACCATGTCTTATCAATACTTTGCAGCCCTAACATCCACTCTGGCACATGGCAGGTGCTCAGTGAGTGTGGGAGGAAGAGGAGAAACAGGGAAAGGAAAATGCCATTGAGTAGGCGGGGCTGCTGCAAACGCCTGTTGGGATGAGGGTGGGGCACCGTCAGCACATCACATGTGCAATTCCAAGGTCTCAGAACAGCACAGCAGCGCACTGGCTCATCCTCGATCGTGCCCAGGTGCATCAGATATTTACCAGATCCTATTAAATACAAGACTATCTCCTCTGAGATAATTTGTTTCCAGTCCCTACTGACTTAGTTCTCCTCTATTACCTGTGTAGGAATCCTCAGCCACGCAGCCTTGGAAATTACTTTCCTCTGCAACTTGAAACAGAGCCAGGTGCAGAACAGACATCCATTGGCAGCTTCAAAGACTAAGCTCTGAACCAAGACATAGCATTAAAGAAGTGTATGCAGAGAAAAGTTACATAATACGAGCAAATCAGTCCAAGAAACAGGCTGTGGTCAATCCACCACAGGATCCCACATACAACATGAGCCTGGAAACTAGAAAGTTCACCCACTGTAGACCTTGAAAGTGGGCTAAAAGGTAAACTGGTGTTTGTAAGGGACTTAAGTTGTCTCTTGAAACAAACAGTTCCTAGTAAAAATTATTTTTATGTCCTTTACTTGTCCAAAGACCTAACCTGATCTTTAAATAACAAAAATCTTAAACTCTGAAGGACAGGAATATAAAGCAGGCCATGTTAAGGGGAGACTACCAGTGGCAGCACTTGAGTCAGTGAAGAGAGTAAAGGAGGGTGAATGTGGTTGCTGTTTTTGCTATATCACTGAAACCTGTCAAAGACATTTTGAAAAGGGGGAAAGGGGAAAGGGGAAGAGGGAGAATAATGGAGGGAATGAACCAAACAAGGTACATTGTCAGCATACATGGATGTCACAATGAACCCCTGTACAATGATTATATACTAATAAAAACAATTAAAAAATCTTAAGCTCTGAAATGATTTAAACACTGGTGTGAGAAGACTGATAGCATCATCAAAGTTCCAGGGAGCATAAGTGTCCCTGGGGGCCTCCAGCACAGGGAGGGAGGTCCCCTGAACTTAGCATGCAGTCCATTACTGACCAGGTTTTGTTGGACCTGCTTTGGGAAGATTTTCCAAATGCCGACGCAGCTACAGACACAGAGATCCTGAATTAAAAGGATGCTCGGAAGGGAAAGGCACCCGCCCTTTCGTTTCAAAGTCTGAGGACTTGAGGGGGACAGATGCTTAATGAATATGTGCTGTTGAGGCGCCTTTTTGGACGCAGGCACAATGACACTGAGCTGCCTCCCACTCCCTGCAGGCCTCCTGGGCTAGAGCTTACAGGGCCCTGCAGGACCAGCAGGAGACAATGGACAAATCTTGTCTTGCTGAAATGTGGCATCATCAGCTGACTTGCCATCAAGCCATCCCAGCAGCAGGACAGACCTTCCTGCAAGGAAGCAGCCCAAGCCCTGGCCCATTAAGTGCATGTTGCAGATGGAAGAGCGCCTGCCTGCTCTTTCGGCTTGTGTGTGGTTGCAGTAGACGTTCCGTATTGTTTTAACATGTTTTCAAATGTATCTAAGACAGAAAACTTACACAACCCTTTGGATCCGTTCCCTTCGGAAAGAAGAAGCCTTAAATGTCAAGTTGCAGCTAATAAAGAGCAGACACTTCTTGAACAGGGCTGTGATCACAGACTGGACCTCGGATGCCCTGGCAGCAACACGGGCTGGTTAACCGGTCACCGTGGGAGGGGCTTGTCACCCACATAGAATTTTGACTTCAAAAATAACCATGAAACTGGGCACTGGTGGCTCACTCCTGTAATCTTAGCTACTTTGGGAGGCTGAGATCAGGAGGATCATGGTTCAAGGTCAGCCTGGGCAAATAGTTTGTGAGACCTTATCTCCAAGATAACCAGAGCAAAATGGACTGGAGGTGTGGCTCAAGTGGTAGAGCCCTTGTCCCACCAAAAAATAAATAAATAAAAATGAAAGAAAGAAAAGAATAACCACGAATTACTGGAAAAGTGAGGCCTTTGATGAACTAAACCAGCTGTCTCCTCAAACCATATGAAGTACTCGTTACTTAAGCCCAAACTCTATACTATTTTTTCCCCTCTTTTTTCACTTCAGCCATGTTCCTGGTCCTTTGCTTTTAGTGTGTTTTTAGGTAGGGTCTCACATTAGCTTTGCCCAGGCTGCCCTTGAATGATGATTCACTTACCTCAGCCTCCCAACTATAGGCTAAAGGCGTGTACCACTGTGTCTAGCCCTAATATTTTTTCAACTTCTTGTGAGTCTTAAACCTCTTCAAAATAAAAATCTACATTTGAAAAGATTGATATTATTATTATTTTTTCAAATATGAACGTAAAGTAGGTGGAAAGTAAGAGGCTAGCCTGAGATGACCCCACAGTGTATCAGTCAGGAGAAGTTGGGTTATGCTGCATGAAAACAAACCCCTGTCTCAGTGATTATGTCTACACTGGTTTTAATGAGTCCTCCCAGAGAGAAACCACCTGGTAACATACGGGGCAGTCAGTCACACTGTGGAGTGTCAGATAAACAGCATGAAATAATTATGATGAGTAAGGGTGTCCCAAACAGTGCATGGGGGCCACTTATACTAAAAAGAATCCATTGCTTATCTGACATTCAAACTGAACTGGGCATCATGGTGGGAGGTTGTTTTTATTTTGGTTTGGTTTTGTTTTTGTTAAATCTGACAAGTCTAAGGCAAAGCAGGGGAGGAGCATTATCCTACCCAACAAGACACAAAAGGATAAGTATTAAAAAATTAGAATAATGAAGGCAAAGGAGCGGTACCACCCACATAGGAGGCAGGGCCCACCCCTGCCACCCTGGGCGAGGTGCCACTCCAAGGAGACCTGACAGGTGTTTTCTGAGTCCCTCGCAACTCCCTGCCCACTGTACACCTCCCAGAACACTGCTGTGTTGACTCTTCTGAGCCTGCTTCTGGATGAAGCTCAGGTTTGATGGCACTGTATTGTACTTCACTGGTCTTGCCCACCGCTAAGGACTGGACCTAGTTTGGTTTGAGTCTGTCTTTCCCAACAGTTAGCACATTATCTAGTCAAAGAAGGCCTTGATATGTATTCACTGAACAGAATTCAGAGGGAAGGAGGAAGGAAGGAAGAAGGAGGAGGAAGGAAGGAAGGAAGGAAGGACAGAAGAAGGAAAGAAGGAATCCATTTTGGTTGATCAGCCCTGTCACCCTCCTGTCCATGCACTGGCCCTCAGGAAGCCCCTACATAAAGCTAAGCTAGTGGAAACCTGCTTCTTCCTCAGAGCCACCGTAGCCCTCACCAGCCCTCAGATACAGAGTCCTGAGCTCTGCCCATCAGAACATGGCCCCGTGTGCAGGTTGCAGCCTGGCTCAGTCCCTGCTCCTGTCTCTGCCCTCCAACTGCACAGGTGACATCAGTGCCCCTGGCGCCTCTCCCATGAGTCTTCTGTTTCTGTGAGACGGCTAAAGCACTAAGGTTCCCTCAGATGCAGACTCTCTCCCCTAGTAAAAAAAAAAAAATCTCTGCTCATCTTGTCTTCAGTTACCAAAAAGACACAGATGAAAGAGATTGAGAGAGAGAGAAAGAGAGATTGAGAGAGAGAGGGAGGGTACGTACACACACACCACTGTAGTGGCTAGGTGTGAATCATATGCAAGGTAACAAGTCCTCCAGAGTGTGTCTGAGTGAAGCTGATCCAATTAGACATGTTCTAGGTGAAGCCGATGGAGTCTACATTCTCCTCACCTACTTTCACTTTCTTGCTGACTCCTTGGTGTTTTGGTGCTGTTTAAAAAATGATTTAATGAAACACAAAAAAGAGGTATTACAGGGTGAGTTCTAATGAAATGAGGACGATCACCAGCTAAGGCTGACACTTATTCGTTAGTTAATTCAATTGTGCTTAATTATCTTGTTGCTTTGCAATGCAGCCTTCTCCCCCAACCAGCACCAGCCTCGGGAACATTCCTCATAATTGCAGAACAGCCAGTGAGACGGGATGAGTAATCCTCACCACTCTCATTTTCTGCCATGTCCCTGAATGCCTCTTGGCATGTGCAGGAGAAAACTTTAGAATCCAGGTCTCTCTCGTTTTGTGAGAAATCTTTGACTGCATTTCCCATCAAGCACCACCAGAAATGACCAGATGACATCCTGCCAATGAGGATAAGGGACTCATCTCAGACAGATCACTCTGAGGTCTAGGCAGAGGTGAAATGAACCATCTTAAAATCAATTAACTCCTAAATCTTCACAGACAATGAAATGTTCTCACATGCCCACCAATCTTGAACAATTCAGCATTGGAGCAAAAATGTGGCTGCTTACTATCTTCAACCCAGTTTTTTTTTTTTGTTCTGTTTTATTGTTGTTTGTTTGTTTGCTTGTTTTACAAATTCTCTTCTATGCCTATGCTGTTTTCTGTCATTAGAAAATTTTCAAACACACTCAGACTTCAAAATTATACCCTGAAGTCAAGTTTTCAACAAAAGTGGGACTTCTTTTGGTTTACCTTCATTGTAATTTGGTTTGGGAAAATGTGGTTTTCAGCCATAACAAAGAAAATTGTCTTCAGCACTCAAATTGTCTTTGGTGAAATGTCATTTTTCACCAAATATGTGTTTCCACGAAGTGTTCGCCAGGAGCTGGCTGGGAGTCAGCCAGTGTTCTGTGTTTAAACACAGAACAGGCCTGGATGTCCCCAGCCCACCATGGATTCCTGGGACCCTCACTCCTCAGTCCCCTTTCTTCTAGGTCCTGAGAACAATCTGATCCTTCAGCTAATGAGCGATCAGAGGGAGGTGCCCAGGAGGAAATAAAGGAACAAGGGAAGGACTGCTTTTTATTTATTTTAAGACAGAGTGAATGAGCACAGTGACAAAACGGCAAAGGATCAAAAGTTTCTAGGCTGGGTTCATGCAATACCAAAAAAAGAGAATGGAAAAAAATATCAAAAGATTTAAGATCAGATTAGCTGAGTCAGGATATTTTGACCAATATGTATGTAACACCCTCTCTGACTTCACTAAATGTCCTGAGTTGATCCAGAATTTTTTGTCATGGAATGGAAGGGTGGCTCAAAACAGAAAGGGGACACAGGAAATTGAAGATGGCTCAGCCCCAACAATGCATGCCCTCCAGACTGACACACAGGGTAAAGTTGTGGCTCTACCACAGACCCTTTGGATTCTGGCTTTGCCATTTAATATCTGGGTGACACTGAGAGGTTACTACCATCCCTGAGCCTCAGTTTCCTCATTTGTAGCATGAAGCTAATACTAACACTAGCTTTCCTTACTCCTTGTGAGAATCAAGCAAGTGAATGCATAAAAAGTGCTGAGAACAATAGCTAAAAAGAGAAAATGCTTATTTCTACTCAAGTCTCCCTGTAACACTAGGCAAAACCCCACCATCAATCATTGTTTAGTTGAGTCTCAGTTCTTGCACTGATCTAGCTAGAATAAGATGCAAGAGACTGGAATTTTCCTAAGGAGGCATCAATTCCTCCTGGAGCAGTGAAGTTTTGCTGACATTCACAGGAACCTTGCCATTAACACTGCTATAGAGGACAGTTATTTCTCTCCTGTGACAGAAAAGGAAACTGAGGCACAAAGGTGTCAAGCCAAAGAGCAACCAAACCAAGATTCAAACCCTGAACCTGCCGAGCCCACCTGCTCAGCCCCCATGCAATCCTGACAGCAAACTGGATAGTCTCTTGGGAGCAGCCAGTGGTGAGTCAGGAAGTGACCCATGGAAATTTTGAGGTAGAGCAGGTTCTCAAATGAAAGCACAGATTGCAAAGATAGTTCAGTGTTCTCAGTACCTTCCCAGTGCTCCTCATACAGAAGCCTGTCTCCGCCCTGGCTGGGGCCAGGAACAGTCCCAGAGTACAGCACCCCCACTTTCTAGACTCACGGAGTGACAGCCGTGGGGTCTTTGAATCCAGATGTGCATCTGGGCCTCACAGGACCCACTCCACCTACTCTCTCAGTGACACATGGAGGCCCAGAGAGAGAAACTAGAATGACCAAGCATCACTCCCTTGGTGATGTAGCAGCCAGCTAGCCCCCAGCCTCCAGGCAAAAGGAAGGACAGGCAGAGTCCCTGAGTGGGCGACAGGTGGGAAGGAGGAGGATTGAGACTCGGAGACTCTTGCGGTTAAGGTTGGGGCCTCCCCTACGAGGCCAGGAGAGAACATGCCTGCTGCTCCCAGGCGGAGGGGAGGGAGCAGAAAGCAGCAGCCCAGCTAGCTTCCCAACATACTGTATTTTAACCATCCAGTCTGCAGAAAATAAACTCTTTCCCAGGGGTTAGACTTGGGTGCCTCTCTCAAAGGAAGGGCCCTCTCGGTGGATCCCCATAGCTCCTGTAACAAGGGCAGGGCAGCTTCCAGCAGCTTCCCCACACCACACCGTCATGTATCTGGAATTTACATAATCACAGGCAAATAAAACGATAAAAGCACACTCTTTCATAACAGGCATATTGTTACTATTATTATTCTTAAGGCAAATTAGCTTCTGATTATACAGATTAGTCAAAACCATGGTTCTGTTGACTGTGAGGTGGGACTGATTTTCTTTTCTTTTCTTTTTTTTTCACAAGGAGAAGAGCTGTTGTTTCGATGTCAGAAAATTACATAAAATGGTACTTGCTCAGAGAGAAAGAAAGTTTCTGAAAGTCATCTAATTATCAGTTCTCTCGGTCATATATGTCACCCCCAAGTTTATTAACTTTTTTCATTGTACTTTATTTAACCTCATCCTCTTAAAAGTATCTCTAATTTGAAAATATATATTTTTTATATATCCTTGTGTGTTTATTGGGGGTTTCCTATCATCTAAGTTGTCCATGCCCCTTTCAACTGAAGTCATGCTCGCTCATTCCCTGGAGATTTTCACTGGGAAACAACCCGGAAGGACCCCTTTGCTCTCTGGGTCCTGGTCTCAGACACTGGTCTCAGCTGTTAAGAGCCTAGGATGCAAGGTCACTTCTCCATGTGGAAGGCTTGGGGATGGATGGGGGGAAGAGTCCCCAGGGTCACATGCAGAAGCCCCTCACCTGGAGAACAGCATCCATGTGGTTCCTCCTTGGACTTATTCTGCTCTCCTCACCTGGGAACATGCCCCCCAAAGGGACATTTCACAGTGTTTGGAGATAGCTTCAGTTAGCAGGACTGGTGTAGGTGGAGGGGAGAAGTCGTGTTCCCTACTCGTGTCTAATGAGTCAAGGCAAGCATCCTGCACTGCACAGGACAGCCCTTAACAAGGAATTCTCTGGCTCCAAATGTCAATAGTGCTGTAATTGAGAAATCCTGGTCTAATTGATCTAAAATCATGGGGGCATTTTTAATAGATAGCAACAGCAAGTTGAGAGGCTTAGGTAGATAGGTAGACGGAGGGATGGATAGATAAACAGAGAGATACATACATACATACATATAGATAATAAGTAGGTACATAGATAGATAGATAGATAGATAGATAGATAGATGATAGATAGATAGATAGATAGATAGATAGATAGATGATAGATAGATAACCAGATCCTGTCTGGTCCTGGAAAGCCCACTTGGTGCTGGGTACACATAGAGACTTTGGTCAGAATTGTTTCCCTTTGTTCCCTGGGATGTTCCAGATTCATGATCTTCTAGGTAGAATCCAGTCAGAACAATGCAAAAATTACATAATTTATAAGACCTATGTATCAGAATTTAGAAGGACCTTCCAAACAAAAAGATCCCTCCCTAAAACATACATATATAAAATTTTAGGGATGCAGCTAAAATAGCCAAATGTCTTTCAATCTGATTACTTCACATACTGGCCTATATCCCAGCAGTTAGGTGAGGAGAAATTTGATGACATATTTTACTGTCTTCATTTTAGATCCTCTCCTAGGTTTCATTAACTTGATAATAAGGGCTCATCAAACTCCTAGCATTAAGTCTGAGATATTATTCCATGCTATGCCATCCATGTTACAGGATGCTTTATAGGAAATAGGAAATAAGTTTTCCTTCTTTTAGGTGTAAGAGTAAACAAAATACATAATTGTGTGTCCCAATCCTCAAAGAATTAAACATTTCAGTGTGTCTTACAACAGAATATCGGCAACTTTTCCAGTACCAGGTCAGACAGCAAATGCTTTTGCCTTTGCAGCTCACCTGGTCTCTGTTGAAACTACTCAACTCTGCTGTGCCACACAGGGGCAGACTTAGTAGATATGTAAATGAACATGCTTGGCTGTGTTCCAATAAAACTTTATTTACAAAACCAGGCCATGGGAGGGACTTGGCCCCATGACTGCACTTTGCCTACCCCTATCTTATTACAACACAGATTTCCTGAAAATTATACATCTCGGCAGAGAGGATAGGGGAAAGTTCAGAGCAAGTCATTGTAAAATACCAGCAATAGTTCTCCCATCTTACAAAAAGTAGCCTGTGTACAACTTAGTATCGAGCCCAGAAGGGCCAAGAGGCATGTGGAAATGAGATTTAAAGGTCAAGTGCAAACCTGGAGGACAAAGAGGAATTGCAACCACATTGGTCAGTAATTAGACTTGTTACTTTCATTTCTTCCTGGGTTTCTCTTTCAGTTTAAAGCAGTTGATTCAGGAACTCTGCTCTTCACATCCCACAAATCAACGCAAAAGGAGAAAGATAGCTGACCCTGGAGGGGCATGAGACAATAGTGTTTGTGTACACCTGTGACTGTGACTGTGAGGAGTGTCTTAACAGGTTCTTCAGATCAAGATGCTGTTTCTATCCAGAGCTCGGAGAGAACACATCAGTGGCCCTGCTATGAACAGAAATGATTACCCATATCCAGAAACAAGTTCTTTATTCTTGACAACAACACAAACAGGTAAGTGCTGTGAAAGATCCCTTTTACAGATGAGAAAACAGAGGCCCTGGGAAGCTAAGCATTTAGCTAGAGATCAAAGCCAGGACAATGTGGCAGTGGACTCTGGGGCCTGTGTGCCTACCTTCCTCCCTGAAGGCATTGACCTTCTCCCTCTCCCAAGTCCAATTATGACATCTCTCTCCTTTTTTTATGTTAACATAAAATATACCATTTTAACCATTTTTGAGTGAGCAGCTCAGTGGCAATAAGTATATTCACATTGCTGTGCATGCACCCATTCACAGAAGTCATCTGTAATATAGAAACTCTGTCCCCATTGAACAATAATGTCCCAAGTCCTGTTCCCTAGCCCCTTGCAACCACCATTCTACTTTCTGTCTCTATGAAATCAGACTGCTCTGGGTACTTCATAAAAGTAGAATCATTCAACACATGCTCTTTCACTTTTTTTTGTCTTTTTAAATTGTTATTTATGTCACTCAGTGTGGTGTCCTCCAAAGTCATCTGTGCTGTGGCATGTGTCAAGATTTCCTTCCTTTTTAAAGCTGAAAGCTGTTGTATGCATAGATAACACTTTGCCCACTTGTCCCTCTGCGACATTGGGGTTGCCTCCACTCACCCCCAGGTCTCTGGGAGCCCCTGGTAGTGCCCCATCCCCTCCAGTTCATAGCTTACCTACTCTCACCTGTCTGTGTGCCTCCTCCAGGCTCCCATCCTGCCTCCCTAACCATCCCATACCTGCTTCCTCCAAGATCGTCCTCAAGCTCCAATCTGCCTTCCTTTCTTACTCACAAATCTATCTACAGGGGGTCCCACTTCCAGCCAAAGAAAATCCCAACCCCTCCAGTGGGGCCCAGGCCCTTCTCTGACTGCTTCACATTTCCCTCCAGGGCATTTCCCTGCCCTAGGCACCAACCCTCGTTTTTCTGCCCTCAGCCTTCAGTAGAACATTTCTCCTAGAAATGAACCATGCATGCCCTCCTCTGCAGTCTCTGCCAGACACCCTCTCCCCAAGCAAGGTTGGCTGCCCCCCAACCCTCAGGACAGCTCTCTCACACGTTGACTACCTGAGTGTGCAAAAAAGCAAACCTTCAAGTTGTTTACTTTGGACCTGGTTACAGAAAACCAGTGAGGAAGCAAGAAAGGCAGATAGGGAAGGGAAAGAAGTGGGCCACAGGAGCTCGTGCCCATGACTGTTGGAACGGAGCTCTGAATTGTCCTTCAGCAGTTGAGGGTCCCACCTGGAATATTAACTCCTGTGACCAGAAAGAGTTTTCAGGTAGAAAGACCTGGGAGGTCATCCCTGAGCACAGCACTGTCCATGAAACCACAGGTAGCCTCTGGGGATGGACCCAAGGGATCCAGGCAAGGTCCTGACAGCACCCACTGTGACTGTGGGGCTCCAGCCACCGGGTAAGTTTGTGGCTCATCATTGGTGGTATCTGCCTCTCCCACAGGGCTCTGAGCTCCAAGACTCTGCTCCTTGTAGGTTGGTATGTTCCAAAACTGTAGCAAGTGAGTTTACAAATGGCCCCAAGAGGGTGAGACACAGCTCAGGTCTTTGGTGGAGGGGAGGCTGGAAGGGATGTCAGAAAAACTGGATTCTCCAAACAGAAGGCAGGGGCAGGGAAGGTGAAGGTATCAGCCATAGTCCAGTCTCATGCCTCACCACTGATCTCTGCATCTGTCCCGTCTGCCTCCTGCCTGGCCCTTTTACCGGTTTATTTCCCTACCCTCTCCTCCACTGGCTCTAAAGGCAATCTCACCTCACCTAGCAACCGTTGCTACTGCGAGCCAACCTCCCTGATATTCCAGCAACAAAGCATGCACTTGACTGCAATTCCCAATTAGTAAGGAAAGGAAAAGTAGGTTTATTTCAAGACCAGACTGGGAAAGACCTTGGTTTTAGAACTGGAGTTGCAGTGCTTTAAATGGCCAGCCCGACAATGAGCAGCCTCTGTCAATGGTGCCGTCAAGAGAAAGAATTCCTGCTCTCCAGCCTTTGATGGTCCCTGTTCATAAAATCCCTGTTGCTCCCTGTTCCCATTCAGCTGGGTCAACATGTGCCTGTAAATTCCTCCCAAAAGAGAAATCATAACAGCATCAGCAGCCCCAGAAATGACAAACAACTCAAGTATGGAAAGGTAGCTGCCAAGTATTTAACAGTGCTCACATTACACCAGAAAAAAAATCAGATAAGAAAAATAAACCTAGTTGTGTGCATATTTCCTTAAATATGTATCCCGTTTTGTGGTTCCTTCCAGTCTTCGGTGTAATGAATACATCCATTTGTTAGGGGTCAGGGAATGCAGTCTACAGAGCTGTCTTGGATTGGTGAACCACATTGCTTGCTCTCTCCCCTCCCAGAGCACAGAGTAGTGCAAAAGGTTCAGAACAGAGAGACCCCAACATTAATTTTCCTACAGGCCAACTTGCTAAACTATTCTGTGACTGAGGCCAACTCACTTGCCTGGATCCTGGTTCCTCCATCACATTCAACTGAATTGGTGAAGAGTTGCTTGCAAAATGCTTTGCCATCCTCAGAATGGGTGGACAATCCTGGGGTGACTTGGTTAGAGAGCCAAAGGACTGTCATCAGCATCTATCCCCCAGTCAACTCCCTGGCTAACCAGCAATGGAATGGGAAGATGGGGTTGGCCAGGGAAGTCCTGAGCAAGATCCATCATGGTGGGGGGATGGCTCATGGGAGGTTGAACAGGCCTGTTCTGCAGCAGGGGCTGGCTGGGGCACCTGGGCCTTTGCCAACCTCCCAGGGCCACTCTGGCACAACCATAAAATCCATAGCCACAAATAGTAATAAGGCAAGAGAAGAATATGGTGAGAAGCCAGCTTGCCTTTGCTTGTTGGACTCCATCCCAGAAGGGCATTTTCCTACTCTCTGAAAAGAGAGCCCAGATCCTTCCAGACTAAGACAGGAGGCAAGACCAAGCATTCCTCCTGGACCCTACCCTGTCTCCAAGGTGCTCATCTACCAATGACTTAATCCAAAACACTGATACAATGCCACCTGCATGTGGCGATCCCACAGTGTAGGAGGTGCAGTCAGTGGCTGCAGAAGCCAAGAGGAGGAGGGTCTAAATCCAACCAGGAATAACCACCAAGAGCAAAGAGAAGCCACCTGCTGTCCAGCATGTCTCTCCTCTCTCTTACAGTGTGTGGTCGTGAGCCATGATACACAGGCAGACACCATGAGTCACCAAGACCAAAAAATGATGCCCCTGCTACTGAGGACAAACATCATGCACCCTTTCTGCTTGATGAGGAAGACATTCCCCATATCTGAATCTTACTGGTAGAGACACGGGAGGGTCTGGCCATGGGAGGTCACCCTACTGCTGGGCAGCAGACACACATATCCACTGAACGCTTGGGTTTAAGATTCCCCCATAGGCAGGAGACAGGCTTATAAGAACCAGTGAGTCCACAGCACAGTCACAGCCACTTCACTGGGCTTCTCTCTCCTCCCCTTGCGACAGTGTCCATGAAGGGTCTGCCTTTCTTCATCGTCTTATGAACTCTGCTTTCTAGCCTCACTTCTTTCCAGTTGTTTTCCTAAGCCTCCAGAAGGAAATTCTACTTTCTTTTTGGTCTTGCTTACTTTTAAATCTACTTAACTTTCTGTCTGTGGCCTGATCCTTCTCAAAAGGGCCATCAGCTTCCTGGGAACAAGCATCCTTATTGCAAAACAGAAGGAAATTTGGGGTTGATCTTGAAAGACATGTATGTTATGGCTGGACACAAGGAATCCTGGGATTTATCATTGGGCATCTGTTTCTTCTTTGTTCAAGAGTCAGAGAACACTTACAGAATTTGCACAAGATGTTGCAGACTAAATAAAGCCAGATATTTAGGGTGCTCCATTTTTCGCTAGCAGTGATGATGGTTGCCCTTTTGGAAACACCTACTGTGTGCTAGACCGTCTCAGTGCTTCCTGTGGTCATCCTCTTGGCTCTCCAAGTAATCACCACCATGCCCACTCTGTAGGCTAGGAAACCGAAGGACAGAGGCGTGAGACATGACATACTCTGCCCCAATCACAGGCATTGAGATGGCCAGGTTCATCAAGGCTGAGCTGGGCTTATCAAGCACCGCCGGTGCAAGTCTAAGTGTAGCATCAAGAAGTGAAGGCCCCCCTAGTTCCCATAACTACAAGCCACCATTCTGCTCATCTGAGGGCATGTGGCCTTGTTCAAGAGCACAGGTGTCTATCTTCACAAACAAATACACATCAATTTTGCAAACCCCTCTGGCTTAACTAAAGACATCTCAAGGTGTCCCTAAGGCTAAGGTTAGTGTGGCCAATTTTATCAATGTGTTGGAGCCCACTCTTGGAAACCACTATACTTAGGGAGGAAGTTGGCTACTGACTGCTCACAGTGGGCATGACCTGAGAGAAGGCCTGGAGTTCAAGATGAGCCGTGTGGTGATCTGCTAAGCACCCCAGCCGGACTCCAACCCTGCTCCTCCTGCCCCATTGCCTGAGTAGCAGACAAAGCAAACTAAGTCTTTCTTAGAGCTCCCACCAAGCAAGGACCAAAGGGAGAAGAGGTGATTTAAAAGTGAGTCCCCTAACTCTTTGTGTGGCCTCAGCAGCTCAGTCCATGTTTAACTGCAAAATGTCTGACACAGTCACAGGGATTATTCCCACAGTTTAACTGTGTGACACACCAAGGCCCAGAAGATGTCACTTTTCATGGTCAGTGAGAAAGAGCCTCTGTGCTCTCAAGGCAGGTGCCATTTGAGTCTGCCCAGGCTTAGGGCAGAGACAGGCAGCTATCCAGCAATGTCTTGGGTCCATTTGTTATTAGTCTCTGCTGATGTCTGAGATGCTAGGTTTTAGCATTCACCAGTTCTGCTGGCCAGTTGGAGTCAGCCAAATTCATGCGAACTTCATGTCAGCATCTGTTTTCCAACCACTCTGCTTGTGGTGGACTCAACATTGTGTTGAGTCTCCAAAGTCCTAGAGAAATCATCCTTCAGACATAAAGATATTGTACTCCTCCAGCTCACTAACATCAGTCTCTCGTGACTTCCCTAAATGAAGAGCTATGCAAATACCTTTTTATATTTTTTTCTTATTACATATTGCATTAGTTAATCATCTCTATGGAAGGAATGGGCGTTTGTTCCATGGCTTAAGGGACACAGACAGGGACCTCTCCACAAGCCAGGCACGATGTCATTCTCAAATGGGTAAGCAATTTGAAACTCCACAATAAATTATAGCTTATTAGGGATTTAAGGTACTCTTAATAATGCACATTAGCTGAGTCGCTGAGCTGAGCACAGGCTTGCAAGCCATGGCAACGCATCTCCCTCCTCCCAGTGCTGGAGCTGTCACACTTCTTGTCAGGTCCTGGTTCATAAACACATAAACCAGCCCTCATCTTTTTGTAGCCTTACACGTCTAGCAGACTACTTGTTTGTGACAACGTTATCTGGCTGCCTTTGAAGATTCGATTTGTGGCACTTCCCAAGAAATACATTGTTGACTTCCCTTTCATTTTTGCCTAAGGACTCAGTGGAATACAACTTAGATCCAGCTGTAACCTTTTTAAGGAAGACAAAATTGAGACAGATTTCTCTTCAAGTGGAAATGGAGATGTATTATTTAAGAAACTACCTAAGTGTTGCTGTTGAGACTTCACAAAGACGCACAAGGTTTGGAAGAGAAAAAAAGTCAGTGCTTTTGTACCAATTATTGTTTGATCCTGGGTGAATTAGCAATCTATGAGTCATGTGTGACTATATCACACTGCCCAGGGTCACAAAGAAACAGCATCTGGAAAAAGCTTTTGACGATCATGGTGCTGGGGGTGAGGTAGAGATTTGATGCTGATTTCAGACTTGCAATCTACCCGTGATGTCATTTCCAAAATGGAACCCAGGAGCTTGTCAACACGTGCCACAGCTTAGCTCTTAAAATCAATTCGAGGGGGGAATAATTGGGCAACTATTATTGCTGTCCTCCTGACAGCAAGCTGGGGTCACGAAGCAATGGTGTTATTTGTGGCAGGTATTTATTTCCAAATTGTGGGGGAAAATAATAAAGGTTGACTTCCAGCCATTCAGTTTTGGCCTGAAAATGTCCCATAAGGAATCAGATCACCAGGTATTTGAGGACTTTGTACTTCCAAATTGTTGTCAGAGTTTTATGATAGAGAAGGGAAGCAAATGTTTGAACAAAACAGTGGTCTCAAAACTAAGCTCCAAATTTTCATTCTCTCCAAGCACAAAACATTACAGACCACATTTGCAAGGGTAGGGGAGAGTCAGTGATATGTTACAAAGAGCTATGCATTTGTTCTGTCAGCTTCCAGGAGAAGGACAACTGGAACTGATTTTTCCCTCAAAATATCCCCACTGGGAACAGCTTCCTTTCCACAGCGTTTTGTGCATACTATATCCACACACAGTTTAGAGAAGCAGGTACAGCCAGCTCACCCCACATGGCATTCTGTATTCCTGAACCTGACAAAGGAACCTGGAGGAGAAGGGGATGTTTATACAGATGTGACTTTATTTGGAAATAAAGTCGGTACAGATGCAACTAGTCAACATGAAGGGCATATTGAATTAGCTTGGGTCCTGATTCCATCAACCACTATGCTCGTAAGCAGAGGAGACAGACATAGGCACACAGAGACAAAGAGGGGAAAGGCCACATGTCAACACAGAGAATGGAGCAATGAAGATATGAGCCAAGAGAAACCAAGGAAGAAAGTAGCAAGAGGCAACCTAACACCTTCAGATGTTCTTGCTCATACCTTCACCTCAGACTTCCAACCTCCACATGTGAAAGAATAAACTTCTCTCCTCTCAAGCCACCCAGTTTGTGGGAATTTGTCCCAGCAGCCCAAGGAAATACTACACTGTTGAAGATACAGCTTTTATTGAGGTGTTTTGTCCCTGTCCTCATGTCTGGACAAAGAAATGAAGCAGTACGGTAAGACCAAGCCTACTCACATGCCATGCACTTGGTAGCGTCCTCTTCTGCATATCAGAAGCCCTATATAGGGGGTTTAAAATCCCACTGCCAAGCTGTACCCCAAACCAATTAAATCAGGAAGTCTGGAAGGAGGACTGAAATGTAGGCATTTGTGATGCGTAGCTGAGATGCTGAGAGCCACGGCTGTCTGTACCACACCACGGGCTTCAGGGTTACTCGGATCCTAGCTTGATCTCTGCCTTTGCAAGCTCTGAGCTGCATCCTTGGGCAAGTCATTTCATTTATCCAATATTAGCTTTCTCCAGTTGAAAATGAGATTGTGATGATGAGTCTTTTTAAGTTTGGAAAACATCTAATAATGCCTAGCTCAAAGTAGACCTTCGGTTAAGTGTCACTTTCCTTTCATTTGTCTACCATACAGACAGGAGTCAGCAGGACATGCAGTCACCAGGCTCTGGAGAGAGGTTGAGATGCAAGTCCTCACTCTACTCTGCACCTGCTGTAAAACCCCAGGCTCAGACTCTTCTTCGTGCTTAGGGTCCTTATCTATGGAGCTGGCCTTGGAGAGCCATTGTGAAGTTTCCATGAGATAATAAGATAATCAGATCCACAGTAAGCACTTCCAACAGTATCTGGTACATTTAAGCATCCAATAAGTATCAGCTGACACAATAGACAGATCTGATAACACCGCACAACCGTCCCCTTGATAAGATGGATGCCCGCATAGACGTGAGCCTCGCCTCTCTGCACAATCCAGCGCAGAGTGATCTGATCGAAGGGTCAGATTATACAAGAGCCTGAGACGAGCTCTGAGCTCAACCAACAAGCTCTAGGCTTTTGGAGACAAGTCAGTTTCCCCATTCCCCACCTCAGGGCTCAGTTTATAAAAGAAAGGGTTTGATAAACCACCCTATGTCACCTTTTAGACAAATAAACTGTGATGGTCGGAGTGTTATAAAGTGACAGACTGAATTTGGGGCCATCTGGCACATAATCCTAATGCTATTAGGGTTAGGATCCATCATCAGCAGGAAAGGAATAGGATTCTACTTCATTGTAGCCAAGGGTAACCCCGGGGCTTTTTTGCGAGAAGTTTCAGGCTGAAAGCACTGGAGACCATCATGCTGGCTGAGGCTGGAGAGAATGCACCCGCAGCTCGTGCATTAACTTTAAAACTTAGGAAATAGCCTTATGTGAGAACATAAACTGACACGACCTCTCTAGTGGGAAATTAAGTAATATAGATTGATAGTCTAAAAACTACACAGTAATTACATTTCTGGGAATCCATTCTGAGAAAATACAATTCAAATGGGAAATTAGGTAATATGGATTAACAGTCTTAAAAATAGTAATTACATTTCTAGGAATCTACCCTGAGGAAATACAAAGTCTCCTTTTTCATGCTTTTGGGATCAGCTGTGGGACCACCTGGTTAATTCATGGAAAGTTCAGTTAAATCGGGAAGTTTTAAACAACAGCACAAATCAGCCATAAGCATTTTACCATAAGTTAAATATAAAAATGTGGATTCTTTCATCAATCCTACAATAAGGATCAACGTTTTTTTCAGGGCATTGATCCCCTGATTGGAATGCTTTCTTCCATAAACCTTACCCAACTGATCCATGCTCTTATTTTAAGTTTTGCTTTCTTTCCAGTGGAGCACAAATACAAAGATATCAATCTGAAAGTAGACTTTTTCTACAATTTTCCATTTTATTTTCTCAAATTGTCCCCAGTTGCCTGGCCCATAACCTAATCCTGTAGTAATTTTATTATCACTTCACTTTATTGAGAGTCTCCAAAGCATTCAAATTTTATAGAAACAACCATCTTCTTTCTTTTCTCACTCACATTTCATAAGTTACTATTCCAACCAGTTACATCACAGTAACAACCAACACAAGTAGGTTCAGGAAGAGCACACTGAGCTCTTATTTAGCAAAAACTTCAAACAATGGAAGGGGGCGAGACTTCCTGTGCACCCAGTATGTGAAAGATGGATTAGAATTGATTTAAGAAGTTAACTTCTTCAAGGCTCAGTTTGAACCCAAACATTTACAAAATCAACGTTCTTCAGAGAAGTACAACAGAACCCAGAAGGCATTCCCAGTATCCAGGATAAAATCTGCAATGACACAACCTAGAAGAAATGAGAAACTGTAACTTTCCACAAGAGCAAATAGAATAGCTGGAGACCAGTTCCAAAGTGATCCAAACTTTAAAATTTGAAATTATACCCTAGATGTTTAAAAAGATAGGAATGCCATCAGATAAACAGAGCTTATAAAAAAAGGAAAATCCTAGAGCATCAAAATATAAATGTATATCATGACATCTAATACCTGTCATTATACATTTGTCAAATCCATAGAACAAATGCCAAGAGTGAACCCTAATGTAAACCATGGACTCCGGGTGACAATGACATGCAAATGTAGGGTGATCAATTGCAACAAAGTACCATCTTGTGGGGAATGTGGTCATGGGGGAGGCTGACCACTTGGGAGGTCAGAGTTCTATAGGAGATCTCTGTTATTTCCTTTTAACTTTTACTTTTATTTTTAATACTGCTCTAAAATTAATTGTTAAAAAATACAACATAGAACCTAGATTCATGGTAAAGGCTTCATATCACAAGGGCTATGACAGAGGAAAGAGTTTGTGAACTTGAAAAAAAGTGCAACAGAAATTATTCAATCTGAAAAATACAAAGAAAAGATTTTTAAAATTAACAGAATCTTGGTCACTATTGGCCAATAACCAATCCACCATCAGTGGAACTGGCAAGATGGGGAGGAGAGAGAACAGCATTGGAAATACTTGAAAATTTTCCCAAATTCACTAAAAGACAAATTTAGAGAAAGAAAAATAGAACCTCAAGCAGAAAAACTGCAAAGAAAACCACACCTAGTCACCCACAAACAAACACTTCAAACTCAAAGATGATAAAGAGAAAATCTGGAGATCGACTAGAGAAAAAAGAAACATTACACACAGGAGAACAACACATCAAATGACCTGTGGTTGATCCTTACGGAAGGCCAGAATACACCAGGACAACTCTTGCAGAGTTCTAAATTAAGGAAGTATGGTTCAAGTGGTAGAGCGCTTGCTTTGCAAGTGTGAAGCCCTGAGTTCAAACTCCATTTCCACCAAAAAAAAAGAAAAGTGTGAAAGTTCTAAGTTAAACAATGTTTAAACCTATTGAGCCAAATTTCTATGTCCAATGAATATATCTTTGGGGAGGGAATATATTTTTATCAACATTAATATCTATGACTATCATACACTTATTTTATCCAGTTTCAACAATATGATTCTTCACTCAGAAATCTATGGGATTTCTCACACAAATATTACAACATACAAACATTTCAAAACCATATCAACACATCTGAAATCTAGTTTATTACCCTCTGTCTTCAGAAAGGTTTTCATTCTTATTCTCAAGTCTTTGCATAAATGTTGTCTTCTCAATAAGACCTGTTCCCATGACCCAACTTAAGATTTCAGCCTCTTCCCACAGCTCTTTCTAAACCCCAAACCCTGCTTTGTATTTTGTCAGTATCACACAGTAAATATATCTTTAAGGAATTAGACTAAATAAATACAATTTTAGATAAAAGATCACTGAGTACTTATAAAATGCTACAGGAAGTTTTGCATTTTAAAGGGAAATTACATCACATAGAATTCAGATGTTCTAGAAAAAGGGGAACTGTTAGAAATGATGGATATGTGCAGTATCTGGATAACCACAAAAAAAAACTGTTTTCTAATTAATTAAAATAAGTTAGCTATTTAAGTGGAAGTTACAGCACCATGTGGATGGAGCTATAATGACAGTATAATCCATGCAAGGACTATTGTGTAAAGGTAAGGGGGGATGAACTTAGGTAGTCGTAAAGTTTCTACATTTTTCATGGTGAATTCCCAATATTAGGGTTGAAGGAGTGGCTCAAATGGTAGAGCACTTGCCTAGCAAGTGTGAGGCCCTAAGTTCAAACCCCAGTGCTGCCAAAAACAAGAAAAGAAAATGTTGGAGAATTCCAATATTAGCCTAAGAAGACCATGATATAAGCTAAGAAACTACCAGGCTAAGTTATAGAAACTAGTAAAAATGCAAATATGAATCACTAAATGTCAATAGATAAAATGAAATCCTAGAAAACTCTGTATATCTAGAAGGCGGCTGAAAGGGAAGAATGGATGACCAAAGAACAGAAGAAACAACAGAAAACAAAAAAGTGGTAGGCCTAAATCAATCATATAAAATGCTTTAAATGTTCATTGACGAGATACTGTAATTAAACAGCAGAGATCAAATGAATGTTTAAAAAGAAAAAGAGATTAAAAAGATGGACCAAGTATATGCTGCCTACCAGACAGGCGCATTTTTAAATACAGATGCAGATAGGTTTTAAAATAGAGATAGAGTAAATGAATGGAATATATATACATATATGCACACATATGTAAAACAACAAGCATTAATATGGAGGGACTATATTAATATATCAGATAAAATGAACTTCATGAGTGGAGTGTTTACAGACTATTGTACCCAAAACTTGGGGATTAGACTTTTTTTTTCAAATGCACAAGCTACACCCATTAAAACATGAAACATGTTTCACTAGAATCACACAAGATACATCATCTGACTACAACAGAATTAGGTCAGATAAAAATAAAACTTGAGTTCACTGAGACTTCACGACCCTTGGGGATCATGTTAACATCATGCAATAGGAAACACCACTTCCAGAAACCTTAAGCCTCAATGCTAAAGTAGACTGAAAAGGAGCTGGGAAGTTTAGCAAGTGAAAAACCAAAGAAAAGTAAAGGTAAGTTATAGTGGTCAGAGACTCTCCTGACAAAAGCTGATGTGTTTGCCTTGGTTTTACCACGAAGTATGATCGACCCAATGTTGGAAGTCAGGAATACTTGGTATTCCATTGCCCGTGTGGAAGTTGAGTTGGATGGGAGCTCTGAGCAGTGACAGATCCAAGCTTCTTACAAGTTATTATCTGCTCCCTTCCCAGTGGCTTGCTGCTAACTCTGGGTCCCACAAGTCCCTAACCACAACACTCTTCACCCAGAGCCAACTAGTAACCAAACTGCAATCTATCACCGTGGACATCTTGGTTTTCTCAA
Organism: Castor canadensis; assembly: GCF_047511655.1. Taxonomy (NCBI): domain Eukaryota; kingdom Metazoa; phylum Chordata; class Mammalia; order Rodentia; family Castoridae; genus Castor; species Castor canadensis. The sequence continues at coordinate 8,808,019 of NC_133388.1, read as the reverse complement.
GGACATTTAAGTCTCCCAGGTACATCTCTCCAGCTCCATGAATCCTCCCCCTTAGGTGTTTCTGACATTGAAAGTTAATGTTTTAATATAAATCCTTACAAAACCAAGATCACAGATCCTAGTGGTATTCGCACATGCGTCCAGGTGGTATGTCAGGTGGCACTCTGACATAGCGTCCTCTTGGCCACACTCCAGACCAGTTTTTAGGTAAGCGTGACATATGCTCATCATATTTAATGGAAAGGGCTTTTAGTCTTTCACAACACTTTTTGCATTAAAATACTATTTTCAAGAAAAAATGAGAATTCTACCTATTTGGAGGAAAATGATAGGAGAGAGCTTAGAATTTAATAAAATGCCCAAAAATATAATAGAAATTTAATACCTTTCAAAAACATTCTTCATAGGTCCGCTCCTGCCTACTGTGGAAGGGTTAGAACAGGGAAACAGATCAGATTTTCATATGAAATTCTTTCATACCTAAAGTGCTGCCAATGATACATTTTAAAGAACAGTTGTGAGCATCAGTTAGTTAAACCAAGTTACTGAATCTGTTCATAGCATATATACTTGGAAAAGTTTGCTTGAGTACTGATTCTAAATGTCTATGGAGGAGAGTCTTGTATCTAATTTAATTGAGCAACAAAGAGTTTTACATGTAGATCACGACTCTACCTGGATTATACCATTAACTCTAACTAAAATATATGTCATTTACAAAAATGATTTTTTTTAATCCAGAAAATCCTAAATATTTAGGAATTAAACAACACACTTCTAAATAATGTATGAGTCAAGTATAAATCCCAAGAGAAATCAGAAAATATTTGAACTGAATGATAATGTAAATACATATGGAAATTTGTGGAAATGAGGCAGAGAAAATGCTTTAAATGCTTATATTGGAAAAAAGAAGAAAGAGCAAAATGATCCAAGTTTCCAAATTAAGGCACAAGGAAAAGAAGAACAAAGGAAACTCAGAGGAAGTACAAAGAAGGAAATACTAAATATTAGAGCAGAAATCAACGCAGCATAAATCAAAAGGGAAAAAATCAATATAACCAAAGCTTGTTCTTTGCAAAATAAGTAGAATTGATACATCGGTAACTATTCTAAACATGAAAACAGAGAAAGCAAACATTAGCAACAGCAAGAACAAGATGAAAGACATCACTGAAGAGTCTATGGGGATTAAAGATATAATTATAGACTATGCTAGCTTTAAGTTAGAAAATTTGACAACTTACATGAAATGGACAAATTCTTTACAACATAAAATCTCAGTAGTCATTTGTCTAGAAACATGTTAGTTTCTTTAAACACTTGGCCACAAAGAAAACTTCAGACCCACTCATAGCTCCACTACTTAGTTCTATCAACATTTAAGGAAGTATTAAACACCAACCACATAAAACGTCCTAAAAACAGAGGAGGGAAACTTTCCCATTCTATTTTATAAGTCCAGTGAAACCCTAAAATTAAAGTCCAACAAAAATGTTACCAAGAAAAAATTACAGGTCAATATCACTTAAGAACAAAAATTTTAACAAAATATTAGTAAATCAAATACAGCAATATTTTAAAAAAGATAATACATTGTGACCAAGTGAGGTGTACCCAAGGCATTTAAAGTTGAATTAACATTCAAAAATCAGTCAATGGAAAGTAGCGTGGAGATTCATCAAAAAGCTCAAAATAGACCTACCTTACGGCCTTGCTATATCACTCTAGGGCAATTGGAAGGAGTGTAAATCAACATACAAGAGAGATACTTCACACCCATATTTATTGCAACTCCACTCACAGCAGTCAGGATGTGAAATCAGCCTAGGTGCCCAAAAACAAATGAATGGATAAATAAAATGTGATAGATATACACAATGGAGTATTACTCAGCCATAAAGAAGGATGAAATTGTGTGATTTTTCAGGAAAGTAAATGAAAATGGAAACCATCATATTGAGCAAAATAAGCAAAATTCAAAAAAAATCAACTATCCACATGTTTTCACTCATATGATGATGAAAATAACATTAATAGTGGGAATGAAGTGTCACAGGAGTACTGCCGGGGATCATGAGAGGAGGGAGGAGGGAAGGACAGGGTACTGGGGTGAAGAGGCTCGAAGTACATTGATATATATGAAGTCAGCACAATGAACCCACCAAATATCATCTGAAAGCGGGGAAGGGAGCAGAGTTAAGGGAATATATTAAGAGTGAACTTGCTCAAAATACACTGTACACAACTCTGGCATTTTTACATGAAACCTCCTGTACTATTAATGAATCCTAAATTTTTAAAAAGTTAAAGTAATTCATAGTATTAGCAGTTTCAAGGCAAGCGATAGCATCATTTCATTTCAATCAGTGTAGAGCAAACATTTTCCCAAACACAACACTCACTCATGGCAAAAGCTGGAAATAACATCAGAAGCACATACTACTGTATTTAATGACGATCTGCTGAAATTTTCCCCACAGAGATTGGGAACAAAGCAAGCATGTCCGTTCTCTCTATTCCTATTCAACTTTGAACTGGAGGATCTGTCCAGCCAGAACAAAAGACAATCAAAATAAATTAATTAATTATAATCATCCAGATTGTCAAAGAAGTAAAACAGTACTTATTTTAAAATAACAGGATTGCAAACATAGGACTTCTGAAAGAATCAACAAAACCAACTACTAGAACTAAGAAGTGACTTTAGCAAGGTCAAAGAATCGAAGGCAAATATTCAAAAATCACTGTGGCAAACGATTGAAAAGTAAATTCTAAAAATAAATTCGACTGACAACACCATCCAAAAATACAAATTACTTGGAGATAAATTTAAGAGAATATGTTTCAGGCTGGTATATTGAAAAGTACAAAACATTTTGAGAGAAATTAAGAAGGCATAGACAAATGGAGCAATATACCTTCCTAAAGGTCAGAAAAACAGCCCTGCCCACTGAGATTCCAGAGTCAGGGCTGTCACCTGCTTACAGAAACTGACAAATTCATTCTAAAATTTGTAAGGAAATACAAAGAACCTACAAGCATACCACACATAATGGTCGTGCCAACCTCATGTGACTACTAATAAAATTAACAATTCCGTTCCTCATCCCACCAATTACATTTAGCGGGATACACCTACATTTAGCTAGAACACTTTAGATACCTACCATTTACCACTGCGGAAAGTTCTGCTGGACAGTGCTGACCTCGAACACCAAAGCGATCTTGAAAAAACAAAATGCTACCTGACTTGAAAACGTAACAATAAAGTTTCAGCAATCAGACATCGTGGCACTCACGTAGGAGACCTTGATCCTGCTTGGAAACTGGCAAATGTTTCTTTAACAAGTCGTAGGAAACAGTACCGTAAAAGACAACATTGAAAAATTAGACCTCGCCAAAGTTAAACTCTTTTTTCTGTCATCAAAAGACATTATAAGGAAAATCCATAGGTGAGCCCTATCTGAGAGAAAAATTTTATATGACAAATTCTGACCTAGGAAGAACTCCCTCCAACTCAACTATAGAAACATAAACAACCCCTCTCCTCCAAAAAAAAAAAAAAATGGAAGGATAGAAGTTTTGTTGTTTTTTTTTTAAAGAGGTTTCCTAAAGCAAGATATGCAAATGCCCAATAAGCAAAGAAAAAAGTACTCAGAATCATTAGAAACCAGGAAAATGCAAACTAAAACCACAAAGATGTACCAATGCACATCCATTAGAACAGCCAAAATTAAGAAGGATGAAAACACAGAATGGTGAGATCCAGTGCAACTAGGACTCACATACACTGCTGGCGGGAAAAATACCTAATCATGCCTATCTGTGACCTGGTATCCACAGCTAGATATTTGCCTAAGGAAAAAAACCATGTTCATTCACAAAAACATAGGAAAAAATTCATAGCAAATTATACGTAATAGCCTAAAACTAAAAACTGTCCTATAGTCCTCAACAGGAAAATGGATAAACAAATTGTAATATATTCATGCAACAGGAAAAAAAATCAGCAACAAAAAGGATCAACTACTAAGACATGCAATACTGTAAATCTCCAAAATATACTGGTGAAAGAAGCCAGACCCCAAATCAAGAAATGTATACTGTCTGATTCCATTTATGTGAAATTCTAGAACAGGCAAGATTAATCTACAGTGTTGACAACATCAGAAGAGTTTTTGCCTCTGGTGGTTTGAGGATGGGGACTGAGGGGAGAATCTTTCTAGAGTGATGGTGATTCTCTCTCTTTCTCTCTCTCTCTCTCTCTTTGGGAGGGAGCTTGCTCTGCAGAGCATAAATTTGTCAAAACTCAGCCCATTTGTTTTCCACTCTAAGCTAACACAGACTTAGAGGCTTCAAACTGCACACATGTATTACCTCACAGCTTTTATTAATCAGATCTTTGAGCACAACCCACCTGCATCCTCTTCTCAGTATGTCACAAGGCTGTAATCATGTGACAGCATGGCACCTGCATTCTCACCTGAAGAACTGGCTGGGGAAGAATTTACTTCCAAGTTCATTCAGGTGCTTGTTAGAATTCATTTTCTTCCAGCTATTAAGACAGAATGTCCTAGCATTTGCTGGCTATTATCCAAAGACTAGAGCCATGGTTCCTACAAAGTGCCCTCAGTCCTTTGTCACATGGGCTTCTCCAACATGGCCACTTACTTCATGATGCTCACGAGAGTTTCTGGTCCTGCCCGGTGGTACAAGGTGATGCTGGGAGGATCTGTGAGATACACTCTTTTAGAGATCCCTTTGTCAGACTGAATACGATGAACTTTTGACCTTTTGGGATTTGGGAAAAGGTCATGGAGTTGCACCCTCAGATTTTTCTCTAGACCACACTGTCTTCATTTGAGCATCTGTTGCTATGGGAGAGGCCGAGAGTTTTCAGAATCGTCTAGTCCTTGTTCCTTTTTGCTTAATGGTTCTCTCAATTTACTTCTCTCCTTTTTCACATTTTACTATAAACAACCAGAAGAAATTAGGGGACACCTGCAACACTTTTCTTGGAATTCTCCTTAGTGGTATAACCAAGTTCACCACCTGTGAGCTCTGTTTCTCACATAATTACAGGTGACAATGTCACCGAGCTTTCTCTGCTCCAGCTCAAGGATTGCCGTCCCGGTTTCTGGTCATGTGGCCAAGGGGCCTGCAGCATCTTTAAAGTTTAGGTCTCTATTACTGTCTTTTCAGGAAGACTTACACTTGACTGCCCACTGGTGACAAGCGTTCCAAAGCCACTCTACATTCTTGGGCATCTGTCACAGCCATATCTCACTTCCGGGCACCAATGCTTGTGTTCATTTTCTGGTTGCTGTGTAACAAATTAGAAGCTTTAAAATGCACACACTTTTTATCTCATGGTTTCTGTAGATCAGGTTTAGTTGAATCCTTTCCTCAGGATTCTGCTTGTTCACATTCTCCTCCAGAGCTTGCGTGGAGCAAAGAATCCACTTTTAGACTTCCTCTTATAGCTCTATCCAATGGCTTTCTCCTGGCTGTTGGACAGAGACCACCTTCAAGTCCTAGAGGTCACAAATAGTTTCTTACCCCATGGGATTTTCCAGTGGGACCCCTTACTTCAAGCCTATAGAAGCCCCTGGCTCCAATTTACTGGCAATCTTACATACAATGTGACATAATCACGGGAGTGACCTCCAACCTCGCTGTGTGCCACTGGCTATAAGCAAGTTACAGGGGATCATGCGGGGTGTAAATACCAGGAAGTGAGAATAAGTAGGGTCCATACTCTGGGAATACACTCTTAACATTTGAGCATTTTACATCAAAAGAAAAATAGGTTGAACTCCAGATGTGCATACCAAGCTGTTTAAGCAGAAGCATGGTGAAATGTCAGTGAAGGTGAAAGGAAATGGATCGGTGGGGGCAGAGAGAGGTGGACAGTTAAATGTGTGATTAAGCAAGGACAGAATCTGGGTGTGAGCCTGAGCGGTCACTGAAGTTTTATTTTAATGCTGTTATTCACTTGAAATGTCTCATAATAAAACATTCCAAAAATAAATGAGCACTTGTTAAAAAGAGTGCATATGTAGCAGTTACCACTGATTAATGAGGAGGAGTCTTATCTATTTCTTTATACTTATTAGCATTGTCTCATTTTCATGAACTTTGTGTCTAATCAGGAGTTGAAGAATTTGTTTCGTTAATAAAGTAACCAAGATGTGAGGCCAGAGAGCTCTCCAGCCCAGGACGGAATCTCTCACAATATCCCTGTCTTCCCAGGAAGCAAGTCTTCCAGAGATTGGAAAGCGATATCCCCCCAAGAACATTCTCAAGTTTCCCTAATAGGCAGTTGTGGACGGATCCCTCATGACTTCATGGATGTTTTGGGGACACATCATCTCTTGGGCATACCAGTTGTATGACAGCATCCCAAGTCACACATGTGGCTCTCATTTTTATATGTCCTAAAACCATCTCCTTAATAGTCTAGAACTTTAATAATTCTAGGTTCCCTTCTCCAGTTCTACCATTTCTGAATTTGGCACTGAAAAAAGAAATCAAAGTCCATGCTAACCTTGTGATTCAGATTCTACCCTAAAAATGAATGCTGTGGAAACTGGAGTGCTTAAGGCTATACCAACCGCCTAGTGGACCTACTAGTGCCATGCTTTTGTAGGTAAATTAATTAGTCAGTATTATGTAGCCCATGTCATACCACAGCCAATAAAAACAGCAGATGTTTAGAGAATGAAGTAACTCGTGTTTGCAGGCCTAGACGTTCGCTTTCTTGTTTTCACTTTTTACAAGAGGGAATGTTCTGTTCGGTCAAGCATATTATTCAGATTTAATAAGCGGGTCTTGACATATGGAAGAGGCACCCAAGACTATTTATTAGCTGCTAATAGGTTATCTATGCTTCTCTCAAAATCAGTTGATCAATAAGTGTGGTCGCCTCCTCTGTGTTAGGTCTGTGATAGAGGCAAGGATATAGAAAAGAAAGTAATGCACTCGGCATTTAGTAGGTAATACATTGTGTAAAACCACGTGCTAAGATAGCTCCCAATTCAATTTGGCATTTATTAGCCAGGCACTCATAAATTTTCAGGGCAAGAAGTTTCTCCCCCTGCCTTCAAAGAGCTCAGGATGCACAGCAGGGGAGAGCAGAGATGCAGGCTGTCAATTACTGTTCGTTAAACTAATTCAGACCTACGACAGGGAAGGGACTTGCCGAGAGGGGAGAAATGAGTAGGCAAGAAAGCCAAGATCCTTAAATGATGGGGTGAAACCAAAGAATAGCCTTAAATATCCTCTTTAATTGTGGGTTACAACAACAGGCAAAACAATGATACTGTTTGAGGTTTTAACAATTACCTGACTGCCTCTGGGGTAGAGAACAAACTCAAGCCATAGCAGGGGGGTTTGGTTTGGCCAAATAATGTCTCTTGGGATGCAGAGAATATGATGAGGACAAAGGACAGACAAGTCAGGAGGAGGTGGGGAAAGGGTGTGGGAGGGGGAATATGGTGCAAATACTGTGTACACATGTATGAAAATGCAAAAATGAGACCTGTTGAAACTATTCCAGGAATGGGGTAGGGGGAATAAAGGAAAATGATGGGGGGTTGAATTCAAGTGATATACTGAAATATTGTAAGAACTTCTATAAATGCTACAATTACCCCCACCCAGCACAACAATAAAAAATAAATAAAAGAGTAGACAAGTCAACCACCAGCACTGATTTCAGTTCCCTCCATCAGTATTGTCAGGGAAGGTTTTAGGGGAGCTGCAGAAAATCCAGGGGAGCAATTTTACTGACCCTCTCTTTTGGCACTACTCGAATTCTTAACACAAAGTGTATATGTGATATACTGCATGTATTTAAGTGTATTACACACACACCCGTGAGGCCACTACCACACTCAATTCAAAGTATTCATCACCACCAGGAAAAACAAAGTGTCCTTGTGCCCCTGTCACGCTTTGACATCCCCTTCCTTCCTCCCACCATCCTCAGGAAACCACTAACTTGCTCTGGCTCTCTGTCCCTGTAGGTGAGTTTTTATTTTCTAGAACTTTATGTAAATGAACTCATGTTGCATGCACTCTGCTTATCTGGCTTCTTTCCCTCAGCATAGTTATTTTAAATCACCACATTGTAGCACATGGGAAGAGGCTATTTCTTTTTATTATTGAGTCATAGTACGTTATAGGTGTGCCTGATTTCCATTCCCAGGAGAGACAGTTGAGCTGTTTACAGATATTGGCAGTTACAGATAAAGTCACAGTATGGTGACTCACATCTGTAATCTAGTCACTCAGAAGGTGGAGACCAGGAAGATCATCTTTGAAAGCAAGCCAGGCAAAAAGTTCAGGAGACCTCATCTTAACCGATAAAAACTTGGTGTGGTGGCACATGTCTATCATCTCAGCTACATGGGAAATACAAACAGGAGGGTCACAGTCCAGGCCAGCCCAGGCAAGGATGTGAAACCCTATATGGAAAATAACTAAAAGCAGAAGGGTTTTTTTTAATTAAATTTGATGAAGTTCAATTAATCGATTTGTTCTTTATGTAGCATAAGCTTGTTGGTGTGTCAAGGAAATCTTTGCCTAACCCACTGTGGTCAGTTTTCCTGTATTTTTCTTCCGTAAATCCTTCACATTATGCTTTGTATTTAGGTCAAGGATTGATTTTGAGTTAATTTTTGGCACATGCAACAATTATTGGAAAAATGATTGTTTCCCTGCTGGCCTGTAGAGTTGACCATACATGTGTGGATTTGTTTCTGAATTTGATTCTTTCCCCCGATGTGTCTTTGTTTTAGCCCATCCTGCCCTGCCTCCATTACTGTCATTTAATGTAAAATCTAGAAAGTGAATAAGTCTAATCTTCATTTTTAAAGTTGTGTTAGCTATTCTAGGTCCTTTATATTTCATGGGAATTTTAGAATTAGTTTGGCAAGTGCAAAAAAAGTGGGATTGGGATTGGGATTGCATTAATCCATACAGCAACTTTGAGAGAACTGACAGGTTAAAAATCACACATCTGTGATCTCCCATGGACATCGTCTGCATCTCCACTTTCTGTTGCCCTGGCTCTCTCTTCCCAAGTTTTCTCTGTCTCAGAGTACACAACTTGTATATCTTTTGTTAAATTTATCCTTATAGATTTCATAGTTATGAAGGATATTTCTAAATTTGAATTCATGACTCTTTTCATTCGTAAGATAGAGAAATACAGTTGATACATGTGTACCGATTTTGTATTATGCAGTCTTGCCAAGCTAACTTATCGGTTCTGGTAGTTCTTACGTAGAGTATATCAGATTTTCAACATAAACCATCATGTCTCTTGCTAATCAGGTCAGTTTCAGTTCTTATTTTGCAATCAGGATATCTTTTATTTGTTTTTCTTGCTTCGTTGCCCTGGCTAGAGCCTCCAGCACAATAACCAGAGAAATAATGAGAGGCTACACCCCTGTCCTACTCCCCACAGAAGAGTAAAAGTGCTCAGTCTTCCACGTTACCTGCAGGTTCACAGACGGCCGGCTCCACACGAAGGAAATCCCTTCAATTTTTGGTCTACAGAGAGTTTATTTTAGGAGTGGCTGTTGTAATTTAAGTGATTTTGTAGGACACAGAAAGCGTGCATCTGTTGAAATGACCAGACAGTTTCACTCACTTGGTTCGTTAATACAGTGTATTTTGTTTATTGACTTTCTAAACATTAAATCAAGAAAAATCACATCTGGTCCTGATGTTCTAGCCTTAGTACATGTTGTTTGTTTCAGTTTGTGAAAAGTTTGTGTAGAATGTTTGCATCTATGTTCATAAAGACTAATTATATTGGCCTGTAATTCCCTTTCCTTACAATGTCTATGTCTTGTTTTGATATAAGGATACTACTGGCCTCATGAAATGAGCTGGGAGGTAATTCTCTTTCTCGATTTTTATAAAAAAATGTTTGAGTAGCACCAGTGTCATTTTTTCTCTACATGTTTGGTAGAATTCACCAGGAAAGCCATGTTGGCTTGACATTTTCATTTTGAGGACCTATGTAATTACAAATTCAATTTCCATAATAGAAACAGGGCTAATGAGGTTATTTAATTTTTAATTAGTGAGCACTGGTAATTCACATCTTTCAAGGTACTTGTTCACCCCATCTAAGTTGCATAAAGGTTTCCATATTATTCCCTAACTATATTTAAGTAACCTTGCTATTTATAGTCCTGTCACTGGTCCCATTTCTGTTTCTTCTCATTTTTCCTGATCGGTCAGTGTAAAGGTTTATCAGTTTCACTGATCTATTTAAAGAATCATCTTTCAGCTTTGTTGATTTTCTCTATTGTCTTTCTGGCTATTTTTGTTTGTTTGTTTGTTTGTCTTTCATTGGTTTTCACTGTTCCTTCTTATTTCCTTTCTTCGCCTTAGAGTTTATTTTTTGCCCTTCTTTTTTTTTTAATATCTCTTTTGTGGAAACTAGACCACTAATTTGATATCTTTCTTCTTTTCTCAAATGGGTTCTTTATGCGTCAAATATCCTGGTAAGAATTCCTTCTGCAGCATCCCACAAATTCTGCTAAGTAGTGGGTTCATTTTCACTCAGTTCACAGTATTCCCTCAGTTCCCTTTTTATTTCTTCTTTGATCCATGAATCATTTACAAGTGCACTATTTAGTTTCCAAAGACTTGGGGACTGTCCAGGTGTCATCAATGACTGACTGCTAACTTAATTCCATCACAGTCAAACAGCACTCTTTACACAACTTGAAACCTTTTTCATTTCTGGAGGCTTGTGATGCCCCGGAATGTGATCTATCTTGGTAAATCTTCTGTGTACTTGTTCTAACATATTGAGAGAGGCATGTTGAAACTCTTGGCTATAATTTAGGATTTTTCTGTTTTTCTTCAGGTCTATAAGATTTTGCTTCATTTGTTTGCAGTCTGGTAATAGATATAGAAATGGTGATGCTATTTTCTAGCTGAATTGGCTTTAATGTCATAAGATATGTCCATTCCTGATAATATTCATTGCTCTAAAATTTATTTTGTCTGATATCAATACAGCTATTGCCATTTCCTTTTTAAAAAATAATTAGTCCTTTTAAAAAAATTAACACTCAACATGAGATTTACTGTCTTAACAAATTTTTAGTGCACAGTACAGTATTATTAGCTATTATGTGTTTAGTTGTTCTTATCATGGTCTATGTTTTACACCTCTGCGTGTTTGCATGTTTATGGTGCATTTCATTTTTTTTCTAGGTAGTATATAGTTGAGTTCTTGCTTTTCTCTCCAATCTTAAAATCTCTTCCTTTTAATTGGGGTATTTTACCATTTACATTTAATGTGATTGTTGGTATGGTTAATTTTAACTCTTTAAACTTGCTGTTTGCTTACCATTTATTCCCTCTGTCCATTGTTTTCCTTTTCTCTCTTCTCTTGAGTAGCTATGTTTTTTAGTCTTTCTATTACACTCATTAGCCTATGAGCTACATGATACTCTGTTCTAATAGTGGCTTTTGGATTCATAGTATACATTGTTAATTGATACTGTTTACCTTCAACAGATTGTATATATATATATAAATATATATACATGATCCCATTAGGCATAAACCACACAATAGTATGTTTCAATTTTCTCTCTCCTAAACTTTGTGCTATTGTTGCCTTGTATTATTAATTGTTAAAACCATCAACTATCATTCAAGGGATCTAAATACTAAGGAAAATATCTTAGGTATCTTCTAAGATATTTAGAAGTATTTACCTTTTCTGTATTTACCTTCTCTGGCGCTATTCATTGACATCAATTTCCTTCTGGCTGGTGATGAATTATTTCAGCCTTTAATGTTGAAGCTGTTTGAGACACAGTCTCATAATGTAATCTCCAGCCTCAGTCTCCTGAATGCTGGGATTACAGGGGTGCACCACCACACCCAGCAATTTCAGCTTTTAAATGTGTTTATAACTTCTGAGCTTAGACTATAACTCCATTTTATGTGCAAACTCAAAGGGCTCTCATACAAAATTTTGTTCTAAGGATGTTTGCTCTGTTGACAGAGATAAACTATTTCTTGTTTTTCTGAATTTGACCAATTGCCTTTTGGGAAAATCACATCAGTAATGACAATGCCACTCAGAGGACCTGAGTCACCATCCGTGTGTCATGCAGGCCAGTTCCTGGTGGTTCTAGGCACCTTTAACTGCTTCATCATGACTTCAAGTTCAGCCATCCTCTACCATTCACATATTATTTTATTATAAATTATTTTCCTGTTATTTCCTTTTATGTTACAATGAGGGCATTTTTGGTTTTTTGTGTTTTTCTTTTTAATTATATTCATTACAAACTGTTCCCAAACTTAGTGGCTTAAAACATGTCTGCTCACAGTTCTGAAGACTGGCTCAGCAGGGATGGCTCATTCGAGCTCCACAACACGTGGCCGAGTGCAGTTTGCCTTGGTGATGAATTAGCAGACCAGTGGGGAGTGGTGGTCCTGGAGAGCTGCACACGTGGCAGTTGCCTGTGACACTTGAATTCGCCTTCATATGGTCTCTCTGTGGCCACTTTGGGCTTCTTCCCACAGTGCCTTCATTCTAAGAGGAAGAAATGGAAGCTTCAAAGCCTTGGAGGCCTTGGCGCCAAAGTCACCCAGCATCACTTCCATGACTTCCTGTCAGTCATAGTTAATCATGAGGCTAGCCTGCATACAAGAGCGTGGCGAAGCAGACACCTCTGTTTGATGAGAAGTGATAGCGTCACATTGCAAAGGTAGGGCAGGCACACCTGTGGACATTTGTAGCCATGATTTTCCATTTTCTGAAGAGCATTACAAAATATTTGTTGTAAAGAAACCTTAGGTCTGACAGAGTTGAGAGTCACTGCCCTAGACAACATTTTCTCTAAGTCAGTCCTCCCCTGTCCCCAAGGACATCCACCCTTCCCCAATTCCTTATGCAAACAAGTGAGGAAGAATCCTCCATGTGCCAGTCACCACCACAGATTCTCAGCAGTGGTCTCTTCTCCAGCAGTGACAAGTCTGCATTTGTCTGCAACTGCAGAGATCTCCTTAGTACCTCCCACACATCAAAGAGAAACACCGTGAAACAAAGGTTTGGTTATTGCCTTTTCCTTTCTTTTCTTTTGTTTTGGGCTTCTAGAAATAAGCAAACCGCAATCATGGCTACAGTGAACTTTCAGATAAGGGGTCTTCCCTCAGAGTTTGTATTTTGAAGTTTAATCTCCTTTCTGATCATATTAGCAGGTGGCTTTGAGGAGGTGAGTAAGTCACAAGAGCAGAACCCTTGGGAATAAGATTAGTGTCCCTATGAAACAGGTCTGTGGGATGTCGTTCCCCCTACTGATGTGAGAATGCAACAAGATGGCACCATCTACTTTTATTGTTTCTAAATTCTATTGATTACAAATTACCAAGTCTGTGGTATTTTTATTGTAGCAGCCAGAAAAGACTGAGACAGGTCTTCATTGCCAATGACTGAAACATTAATCAGGCAACTGATGTGTTTGTTAGATGAACAGAACATTTTTATGGCACAGAGGGATGCCCAGACTTAACCCTGATAGTCAATCGGTGGTACCCACACATGCACAAACATGTCCTTCTTCCTGCCTTTGGGCTGGGGAAAGCCTAATATCCAGGAACACAAAGAGATTTGTCAATAAATCCATTGCAGGAACCAAGTGACAGTCAACCAGTTTGGCCTCAGACCACATGTGCTTTGAACAGCTGGAGAACTTTGAACTTCTCCAAGAGGACACAGTGTCCAGACCCAGAGCTTCCTAGCTGACCTGGCATTTCCTGATCCTCTTTCTTCATGACCACAGAGTTACAGTGTATACAGCAAGAGTGGGGACAGGTCACAGTGAAAGCCAACAGACTCTTATTCTCAAGGGGCATGCTTTAATTATGACAAAACCGGGGTTGGGGGACTTCCTTTGCATGCAGGATTGTTCCTCACCAGCCCCTCTGACACCTGTAGTCACTTCCATGTACCTTCCCTTTCTAGTAGAAATCTCTCCTGGAATGGCTCTGCCCAGGAGGTCCTGGAGAGGCGACATGACTTCAAACACTGCAAGCTTGTAAAATATTTAACAAAGACAAGTTCACAATCCCCAGTAACCTCTATGTTCCTGACAACACCTGCTGGAGAGGAGGTGTGCCAACCAATCAGAGACCAGGAGAAAGGCTCCCTGGACACCAGGAGACACAAACAAATAGTCTTCCATCTTGGCTGAACTGCGCACAGCCTAGGAGCCTTACTCAATAGACCAAGGAGGAAGTCTGAAAGGTATCAAGGAGCAGAAGACAAGTGTTCCTCCTCACCAGATTTCACATAAAGATGGCTCTTGCATGCAATGGTGCCACTGTGACTTATGGGAAGCTCACACATTACAGCATGCAATGACTTAGGAAGAAGTAGGCAGCTTCCCCACCCCCATAACAGCCAACTCCTTGGCTCTTCTGCTGGAATTACCATAGGGAACAGGCAAGTTTCATGTCAACCCCCAAGAGTTGACAACCTTGCTATAGAACCTGAGCTTCAAGCCTGGATATTGCTGGTGACCCCCCCCAGACCCCTATGGAAAGTCAGTGTGCATACCACCAGCTGCCTCGAGTGTTGGATGCTCCTGGCCACCTCCCTCTGTGGAGAGTTTCCTCTCTCTTCCTCACCTGCGATGTCACCCCTCCCAGAGGCTCCAAATACTCACCAGCACCTGAAACAAAAGTCCTCACCCTTGCCTCTGATAGGGCATCTCTGCAGTGCAGTCCACACTGCAGAGTCCAAGAGTCAGGCTGAGGTGATTACAGCTGAGGCATGTCCTTGCTCAGCCCCCTGCCCTGCCCTGCTCTCCTGGCTTCACCACTCCTCCTGATCTCAAGATCAATGGCAGCCCCCACCTAAGACAGCACTCAGGGCCAAGGTGAATAGTGTTCATCGAAGCCTCAGAGCAGCAGCCATGCCCACATTGCTTCCCTTCCTAGGGATCTGAAGGTTCCTGTTTCCTGGGGGATCCCCAGCCTTCCCTGGGCTCCTGTGTTCCCAAAATGCCTGCCTCTAAGCTTATATAGAGCATCTTATGAGAGTGTGTTTACCTAATGCATTTGGGGTAGGGGGCGGGCGGTGGCAAAAACTGTGACTTGAGTGGGATGTGACTGAGGAGCAAAGGGAGGGGTCGAACCAAGCCACATGGCAATGGTTGGAAGTACAGACTTCAGCATGAACTCATGTTAAGCTTCATATAGGAACAGATGGTTACAAATGAAACTGTTTATGGTACGTGTGTACACACCTCCCTCTCTGCTCCCACAGCTGAGAGCACCATGAAGCAATGACACCCCAGAAGCAATAAGTACATCTTGCACCCAGATCTTGGTTTCTCACATTCTCCAATAGGAACTGGGACTTTTTGGTGAAATTTCTGATCTCTGGATTTGGGCAGGAAATATGCAAGATGAACTTGCAGTATCTTATAATGCCAGGAGAGAAGAAAGTGTGCAAAAAACCACCAACAAATCCCACAGTGAGAGACATGCCAACAGCATGACAGAGCACAGGAGCCAACTGAATGAGCTCCCAGAGGTCAAAAGGAACAGATTGAGCAACAGAATAAATAACATAGTATTGGATTCTAGCCCAAAGTGTAAAATAGAGACCCACGAATCCACACTGACATAAAGGATGAACCAAATAACTAAGTGTGACAGGAGATAAACCTCCTGTGCTGAGCAATTCCAAATAATATGTGAAGATGCTCTGTCCTCAAAAAGGTGGAGCACGACCTACCCTCCGGTGCAGGCTGTGCACAACCGCTTCCTTCCAAGGAGGGCAGTATATGCAAGAGGAACTTGGCAGTGGAGAAACCCGACAAACACGATGTCAGCCAGGTGATGAAGGCCAACAGCCACTGTGATATCTGTGCTGACAGTCTCGACAGTCTGTGCCCTGGGTAGGATGGGATGGAAATTGCCCTTTGTCCCTAGAATCTTCCTGTCAAAACCCACAAGCCCATATAATCACGAGAAAAGAATATTGGACAGATCCCAGTGCAGAACATTCTACAAAACACCTGACGAATATTCCACAGAACTGTCAAGGTCATCAAAAGGAAGGAAAAGTCATTAAACTGTCACAGCCCAGAGCAGCTAAAGAAGACTTAATGGTTAAAGAACTTGGTGTTCTGGGACATAAGAAGACATCAGGAGAAAACCATAGCAATATAAACAGGGCAGAGATGTTAATAAAATATATCAGTTTCAACTCTGATATATTGTAAGAACTCTTGTAAATGTCACAGTGTACCCCAGTACAGCAATAATTAAATAAATAAAGATAAAATCTATCAGTATTGGTGACTTACTATTGCAACATGATTGTAGAAGAAATTGGTTGTGGTATACGGAAACTCTGTTTTCTTTTTTTTTTTAAACAGTTTTTCTCTAACTCTAAAACTACTCTAAGATTTTTTTTTTCAAAAAGATCTGTGATGGGTCGTGAAAAGAAATACAAAAGCAAGGGAAAATGTGCAATTTTGAAAATTAGAATAACACATTATATATATTCCTTTCTAAATTCTTTTTTCAGTACTAGGGTTTGAACTCAGGGCCTGGCACTTGCTAAACAGGCACTCTACCGTTTGAGCCACTCCTCCAAGCTTTCATTACATATAGTTCTAAAAGCATTGACGTTAGATATCAATTCATTAAGGTAGCAAATTTCATTTTATGACATAACAATTCTTTTTCAAGGCCAATATTATAATATGTCAAAAGTTACACATTGGGCTAGGGGCATGGCTCAAGTGGTAGATCACCTGCCTAGCAAGTACAAAGGTCCTGAGTTCAAACCCCTGTGCCACCCCTCTCAAAAGCACTATATAGTAAATCTTATGGCAAACTTTCAAATAACTTGAAATTATTGCAAAAGAAACAGGGTTTTTCCTTCCAAAAACTGTAGGACATGAAAGAACAGTAATTTGAGCCCAGTGGCTCAAGGAACCTACAAGAAGAGACTGGACACTACACCCCTGGTTCCCTACAACCATTAAAAGAGAAAACGGAAATGCCAATGATTCTTGCTCCTCTATAGACCTATGTATACAAGTTAGAGGAGGAACAAAGACTCTGGCATTGCCAAATGTCAGGATACCCCGCCTGGACAGTGTCAGTGAGGTGTTCACCTCGTGTGGCTGATGATCCATTTCTGAGGGCTTTCTCAGAAACAGACAACAGCAAGATGAAGCTGAAAACTAGCAAAGAGAAATATCTGCTCAGCTGGCCCCATGCCAACACCCCACCAGAGATCCTCAGGGTGAATGAGGTACTCAAGCCAGCCAGGGGGCAAGAGCCTGATTGTGACAGCTAGCATTTGGAGGACCACGATCTCATTGACCTGAAGGACTGGAACCACAGGACAGTACAGCATGGCTAGGATCTTGGGTCACTGGAGAAGGGAAACCACAGAGGTTCTTGGAGAGGCATGGTTGCATTTCATACATTTTCTGAATATTTGATACCCAGCAGTCTTAATCAATACAACATTCATATCAGAAAAAAAATGAAATGACTGCCCATAAATGTGTACTAAGATGGAAGGGTTTCGAGTTATTAGAGAGAGTCAATCCTGCTCAAGTGCAGAGGTGATAATGTAAGTTGAATTAAGTATTAGTTTTATACCACATATATGCTGTGTAGGAAGAAAAGGAAACTTCAGTGACAGCAAACCCAGAATCTCATTTCATGGCTGACTCCACATCCCCAATCCTCCCCACGTCTGTATTCTGTGCTCCGGGTCGGGGTTTCTCAGTCACAGCATTATTGCCGTTGGCTGCTACATAATGCCATTTTGGAGCTGTCTTGGGCACCTGGGGCCTTCGCTCACTGGATGTAAGCAGCATCTCCAGATGTTGCCAAATGTACCACAGTTGAGATCAGGGATCTGAAAACTACAGCCATGAGAGTTCAGCCTATTGCCTGCTTTTGCAAATAGAGTTTTATTAGAACATAGCCAGGCCTGTTTGCTTATGAATTGTGTGTGGTCAATTTCACACCACTGGGGCAGGATGGAGTAGTGACATCAGGGAATGCATACCACATGAAGCCGAAAATATTTACCTTCCAGCCCTTTAACAGAAATGTTTGTACCTCTGCTCTAGATTGGACCTCCTCACTCTCTCCCAGACATGTTAACCAGGCTCCATCCTCTCTGCTACCCTCCCAGCCCACCCAGATTTCTGCCCGACTTCTCGGGCACGTTTCTTCCTCTGGCCCTGCCAGCCATCCATCCGTGATTCATAGAGCATCCAAAGTGGCCGTTTTTGACAACACAAATTTTACCATGTCACTCCCTGTTTAAAACCTGTTGGTGCCTTCTCCTGCTCTTAGGATAAAGTAAAACCCCTTCACATGAACTGTGAAATCCAAGTACTCTCCAAGAATTGGCACTGCCATTGCCACCTTCAAGAAGAGATATTCATAGCTGGGCATCAGTACTGCAGAGATCAGGAACATTGCAATTCAAAGCCAGCCCAGGCAAATAGTGAGTGAGACCCCATCTCCAAACACCCTATCACAAAAAACTGGGCTGGTGGGATGGCTCAAAGTAAAGGCCCTGAGTTGAAGCCCCAGTACCACACACAAAAAAAAAAACAGTCACACTAAACTTCCTTCTGTTCTCCAAGTGAAGGACACTCCAAAACCCAGCTCTGCCCTCCAGAAACTGACATGGCCCTGGAATTGTCAGTCTGGTCTTACTGTTTGCACCACTGGGCATGCGCTCACCTGTGGCAGGTGCCCTGCCAGGTGTCAAACAGAATCACGCAGCTGCTGTGTGTGTTGCTAACTTTTCGTGTAGTGTCCCTCAGTATTCTGGGGGGATTGGTTCTAGTTTCCCCATGGATACAAAAACCCAAGGATGTCCTCATATACAGGCGAAGGTTTGCATGTTATGTAAGCCCATCTTCCTATGGGCTTTAAATAATCTCTACACTACTTACAAGACCTAGTACAATGTAAATGCCGTTAAATAGTTGTATTGTATGTTTAGGGAATAATGGAAAAAAAAAGTACATATTTAGAACAGTGAAAAATTCTGTTCAAATACCTGTGAGCCACAGTTGGTTGAATGTAAATGTGGAAGCCACACAAACGGAGGACAGACCATATAGACAGTGACTGTGTCAACTCTCTGCAGGAGCATGACTTAAACTACAGGAGAGCTCTAAGAGTCACCCTATGCTAAACATTCCTGCAGCAGAGATACGCCAATGTTTTGACCATGACCGAAACCAAAATAAATAAATATGGTATGTATTGTGATCTATGCAGACAGATGGGTATGTACATAATTGAGACATTCACTTTGAAAGAGAATTTTCACCTTGACTTTTCAACTTTTCCTCTTGTTTTCAATCTCATTGTTTAAATGTTGGTCACAACTCACTGCATTATTTACAGTAACCCACTCAGGGGATAGACGTGGAAAACACTGCCCAACACCTCGAGCAAGGAACCTCAGGCAGTACCTGATGAATGGCTGTGCAATTAGATGCTTGTGAGAATGTTCAAGAAATGGTTGCAAGGGCCTTGATTTTTGGCTGTGGATATTTGGCCCTTGGATCTTTCTAACATGTTAGATTTAGTGGCAAATTACATGATTCATTTTTACAAATGGTGAGGTCCCTCAGAGGGACTCTGAAAGAAAGAAAACCTCATCCAAAGGTGCTGTTGTCGATGTGTCCGCCCAAGTCCTTAGGGTCCCAGACAAATCCTGTAATTTTAGAAATATTTAAATGATTGACAAGTTCAAGAGAGCCAGCAATGACCGGAGATTAGCTCAAAGTACTTCCAGAAAACAACTGCCAAGAAAGGCTACGAATGAACAAACGGAATGCATGAATGAAAGCAGAAAAAAATAAAAATTAAAACCAGCAAAGAGCAGCCTGAGGAGCTGGGCTAGAGAGGTGGGGGAGCTTGCTGACCTTGCCACCAACCAGGCCACACCAGCTTGGTCCTACGCCTAACAAACCCAATCCCCAGTGTCTCCCAGTCTGCCCTCCCTGGGTCCCACTACCTATGAAGACTTGATTTCACATACTATCAACTAGTGTTCCCCAAATGAGGCAAACCTAACTTTGACTTGTGCCTAGTGATGCTGTCCTCTAACAGACATACAGAATATCTCTTCCACCACGAGCTTAGGCAAGAGGCCTCAGAAGCACTCACAGTTCTTGTGACTTCATCCTCAATAGAAATTACAAATATTTTCTTGTCACATTAAAGTTGTTGCAAGCATCTCAAAATATCACTTATACTCGTCACTACTTAAAAATTACAGCAGCTGTTACATTTACCATGAGATTGTATTTAAAATATTAATAAGAAAGCACATAAATTACCACATCACAAATTTGCCTTTTAGATATCTTGTACCTTTCTTTCAGTATCTTAGGCTTCCATTATAGCCCTCTGTATCTTAAACTATTAAGTTAAAAAATCTTAGTCTGAGACCATGAAGACTTCACCAAACCACCAAACAGAGACAGCCAAACAGGGACCAACCAAATGGGGACAACCAAATAGGGACCACAAAACAGGCCCGCCAAACACACACACACACACACACACACACAAAGCATTGATGACTGCCTCCATATGTCAAGCAGTTTGGACAAATTAATTCTTCACATTTCTTTAAAAAATCTTTTTAAGTTTATTTGCTTATAGTCCCAATTATGAAAATAATTGAAGTTTATTATGGCTGAAGGAATGATTCAAGTGGTAGAGTCCCTGCCTAACAGCAGGAGGCCCTGAGTTTAAGCCCCAAAACTGTGAAAAGTAAAAGTATAATTGAAGCTTATTGTAACAAATGAAACAATCCAAGAAAAAAGATATACAAAGGGAGATATAATGGCCTTGTCCTATCTCAAACTCCACCACACCTTTCTCTCACTTCTAGAAACACAGACAAGCAGATCTGCAGTTGACCTGCTGCTTGCTTATACCAAAATAGTCTCTACACACATTACTCTATAACTGGTTTTTGTCACTTGACAATTGACAATGTAATGTAGACATTCCTACAAGTCAGCAGATACCATTCTAACTGCATGTTTTTCCTGTTTCCTTATATAAAATTTTATGTGAATGAAGCATATCATGTATTTCATACTTTTTCTTTAGTACACATTTTTCTTTTTGTCTGTTTTGTCTCCTCTGTAACTTGTGTTAACTCAAAACAGTGGCTTAAAACAATAATAAGTATCTATTATCTCAGAGTTTCTGGAGGTCAGGGATTTGGGGATAATTTTGCTGGATGAGAGGCTGTTCTAAGAGGCAGTTCAGAGATCAGGTGGGGCCAAGATTATGGGAAAGCTTGAAGGGGGCTAAAGGATCTGGTTCCAAGATGGCTCCCTCTGTGGGAGTTGGTGCTGGCTCTCAGCAGGGGTCTTTGTCCCTCCCATGTGAATCTTTCTATAGGGCTGCTTGAGTTCCCTCACAAGCTGCAGAGCATGGCAGAAGCTAGAAAGTCTTTTGTGAGCTTCCCTCAGGAGAACCATCTTCATTTCTGCAATGTCACATTGGTTTCCAGGTCAGTTCTATTAACCAGGGGAGGTGATTGCCCCAAGAACCCCCGGTACACACTCCTTTATACAGTCCCTTCCTGATGACTTCAACCCTCAACCACTCTGTCTTGCAAGGGCTACCTCCCCCAGATAGCCCTTGTTAATCACCTGGCGTGCTCCCTTCTCTATTTTGCCCCATGTTTAGATCAATATACAAACAAGTGCAGAGGCGTGCATGCCAGCACCTCAGCAGAATACAGTTACCTCAAGAGATAAGCGTTACTACAATTTCAAATATTTTTGAATAGCTAATATAAATCTTTAACTCATAAAAATAATATTTTTAAATATTCAGAAACAAATCAAAACTCTGGCCTAAGGTCATGGGATAAAGAAGAGTAGCGGCTAGTACAGGAAGCCAGAACAGTCAGTCCCAAAGCTCACCCCTTCCCATGGTGGCACTGTCTTGCCAGCCTCCCTCCTGGTGACAGCCTTGAGTCTCCTCCCAGAGGACGCGGATTTCTCTGATTGTTCATGAAAGCAGAGACTCCCAGCGCCCAATGCCCAAAGACCTTCGTGAGAATTTGTTGCCATGCAGTCAAGCTAGTTAGCACCACTGGTGTTTGCTTGGAGTCTTTGTCTATCAGATTATTTTTTTGCCTAATTTTAAAAAGAAGTTTTCCATGTGCCTTAAGTCTTGCAAATGCAAAGGGTGACCAAGAGTCTCCCGAAGGCACCTGTGTGCCATTGATGAAATCCAAGACAGGAAGAGAACAACTGAACTGACAAACTCTGCAAACGTTCATTTCCGTGGTCTGCCCAGCTTCCCAAATGTCTGCTTTGAAGCTTCGCCACTATTAGCAGATCCAAAGACGCACCTAGGTTCCCTGCAAGTATCTACCTAAGACAAGATTTCAACAAACAGTAATCAAATACTCCCACCACCGCTGTCCCAGGCATTTCAGGCACAGGAAGAGGAGGAAGGGAAAGGATCTGTCCTCAAGTGTGCATCTGTCCTGAAAGCTGGGCACGCACATCACGACATCCTGTACAGTTCCAGGCAGGAATGTAGTTCAAGGACTACATTCAGAGAACCAAAGGGCTGGAGGGTCAAACAATTGCTAGTGGTGGCATTTCCAATGTGGATTGACTAAGTGATAATCTCCCCCAAGGTGAGAGCAGGTGTCTTGTGATGAAAGATTCTGTGGTCACACAGGATAAGAAGTTCTGGGAAACAAAGGCAGACAGCATTTTTTTTTAAAATACACCAAAACCCGATGTGAATCTTCAGAGGAAGGGAAGTGATATGTGAGATTCCTGAAATCGGGTTGGCCATGAAGTCTTTTCCTCCCTGCCTCCCCCCCAAGAAATACCTTATGCTCCCCAGAACATGGTTTGAGAGTTGCTGAAGCAGGGAAATCTAAGTTTCATCCTGACCTCAGCGATTCAAAACATGCAACCAACAATGGCTACATCTTTTTTTTTGGGTTTTTTTCTTCTTAGGTTAGTAACGAGATATGAGAGTCTTTCTTCTTGCCAGAATTCTTTATTTACTTACATTTAAAAAGACAAAAAAAATAGGACAATCAGTAACAAAGCTCTTGCTCTTTCTTGAACTAATACACTGCAGGCTCCACTTCTACCTTGCTGGAGGGAGGATTTAATTATTTGCACAAGGTTTCTCTAGAACCGTCCTCAGTTCAACCCTACCACAATTTACACTGTAGCCACATTACAGAATTCCACTGGCATTTGGCTCCTCGGTGTCCTTTAGAGTGGTAATGCTGTGCTTTCCACGTTATACACAGCAACGTTAGAAGACAGCAGCCGGCTGAGACTGTGGGTTCAGTGATTGGCCCCTCTGCCTTGAAAATTGCAGCGTGCCTTTCACTCACCACCACCCCCTCGAAGATGCAGGGAGAGCCTTCCCATCAGCCACCCACTCAAGTCATGCCTACGCTCACTTGGAAGTCATGGCCAAAAGGTTAACGTCCAAAAGAGACCAGAGGAGCCTGGGGAATGTGCAGGAAGCAGAGAAAGATCCCAGGCTTTCACCTTGGTAAATGAACTTCAGGAAACAGAGCATTGATTTTCAAGATTGCTTTTCAAATGATTGGCCAGTTGGAGTGCTTGCACAGCATAGTGAGGCCCTGGTTCCTTCCCCAGCACTGCAAAAAGTCATAATAAAATTAAGTAAAAGGCTGAGCCGTTGGCTTCTAGCTTAGAGTTTATCAATGATCTCACAGAGGCGAGAAAATGGGCTCCTCTCTGCAACCTTCCCCAGCATACTGTCACATCCTTCCAGGATGTCCTCTGCTCAAATGCAGGAGCCTTCAGAGCTGCATGGCTCCAAGGTGAGCTGGACGCTGTGGATGGTGACACTTGGCTTAGAGGTGGCAGCAACTGTTCTTCTCACACACCCACTTCCTTCCTCCTGCTTAACACTACTGTGAATCAGGGAAGTTCCGAGGCTCTTCCCAGCCAGAACCCATCAAGGCAGATGGGGTCATCATCTCAAAAATGGATGCTGGCCACCCTGCCCTTGCCCAGAGGAGACTCAAAATCATCATTTCTATAGAATACTAGGAATGGGACAGCTCCAAATGACCTGGCTGCAAAGACTTCGGTGTTTTGAAATCTTAATTGCTTTCGTTCCCCTCCCCCCAATTAGGCATAATATTATAATTTCGAGTAATGCAAGAGCAATTTTCCCCCCATCATGGGGTACCGGGCTCAAGATGTTACAGGAAAAAGAAATAGCGTTCACTGCTGATATGAGAATTTTAAAAGAGAGACAAGTGTGAGCAAACAAAAGCTGTCGCATCAAAATCCAGAAAAAAATGCCAGAAACGCTTGAGTCTAAATAAAGTCATTTATTTGTCATTTTAACCCCTTTGCTGCCAAAGTTACTGTGGCGTGATGCTAGTTAATTCTCCATTATTGGGCTGTTACGTTACTGTCACATATTTCCTCAGTTCTCTGGTCCTTTAAAAGGATGCAATGCAAATGGAATGCTTCAGCATGCTCCTTAAATCCTCCTTCCTCTTCGGGTATGATTTCTTCAGAGAATTCAGTCTTACCCAATTTCCCCCATGTTGAACAATAAGCAGACCACAAGCTCCCCATGGGTAGCAACTACACACCAGTCATTTGTTTCTGGCTTTTCAATAAAAGGTGATCAAATCATTTCTTGACCCTCAGAAAAAAAGCATTGCTAATGAAGGCTCTTAGAAATAGAGGGAAACCATTCCAATTAAAACATATGGATTGAGCGCTCACTACCTGCCAAGTGCCACGGTGGCCTTGGGACAAGTTAGCCACAGGCTCTGTCCTCTGCCATCTGCCTTCCTTCATGCCCTATTCGCTCTGCAGTAGTACTCGCTCACAGTAAGGCGTCTGTCTCCCAACCGAGATGACTCCATGGACTGTTTGGTACCTTATTCTTCCATCTCTACAGTCGTCCGTATCACTGACCACTCACTTCTTGGTCCAGCCGTGGGGGGCAGACTTGCTCAGGTTCCTTTCCTGTCTTCTGGACCCAGCCCAAGAATCTGGGTTACCCAGGGCCTGTTTCACCCTACAAATACTCACCCAGGTTGGCCTCAGCTCCCACCTACACAACCAATGGCCTCTCTTGTAAATGTGCTGCCCATGTGTGACCTTGCTCTGACTTTTCCCTAGGGCTGGTCCTATCGCCGGTGCTGCCATGCACCTGTGGCTCCATGTGGAGAAGCTTAGGAGGTGTCCTGGTCCTCAAGCCTTCCCTCGGGCTCTGCTCAAGCCACATTATCAACTTTCATCTCTGTTTCAGCCCATCAAGCCTCAAGACTCTTGCTGGAGGCTCTGAGGGGCTCCAAGGAACGCAGGTCCTATGGCCCCAAAACTGCCTAACCACAGCTCCCATAGCCAGGCCCAACACCTCAGAGCTGCACACCAAGGCCCCCACAGCCTCAGCCTAGCCATGTGCAGCCCCTCCCCACTCCCCAGACAAGCCAGCAGGCTGCTGTCCTCCTGCTGAGCCTCAGCTCATGCCCATCCACACTCCAGACCCAGCTTCCTCTCTGGACCCTGGGTCCTGCCCTGCCTGCCTCTCCTCGCTTCAGCACCTGCACAGTGAACCCATCAGATGGTCCTTGAGATGCTAAGTCCAAATCAGGATGACAACACACGGTGGCTCATTTGACCATGACTCCTCCCTCACGCTGCTCCCATCTCACCTTTATTTGGGGACTTTTCTGGTTGATCCTCATCTCATGCACAGATGCTGTGAATGATGAGAAGGTGCCTCAGCGGCCCCCACATGCCTTCCTGGGGATGATCTCTTCGTAGGTTCCGTCACCTGCTTCTCCAACATGCTGCGTGCCCAGCATCCCACCTGACCCTGAAGCTCCTTCAGGTAGGCGCTGAGAACGGGTGGCTCCAGGAGACCAGCCCTCCTCCTCGGCGCCCAGGCAAGAGCAGCACGTGTTCCAGCCAGCGCGGCCCAGACGCCAATGTGGGTTTCTGTGTGGGAGCGCAAAAGACACACACACCCTCCACAAGCCCAGAATTTGTGCTTTGTGTTATCTCACAACTTCATATTTGGAAGAGATTATTTTATTTTATGAGTTGTGAATAATTATGTAATTCTGCCACCTTCTTTAAAATGAGGTTTTTCAAACTGACTCCTGACATACTTAGGAGAAGATCTTGGTTTTTTCTTTTGGGCTTGGAGCAAGTGTGTGCCAGACAAATTCTTCTGTCTGATTAAAACAGTTCATTATGGGGAACTATCCTAGAGAGGGAAAGACAGAGACAAAGAGAGAGAGAGAAAGAGAGAGAGACTCACCAATAACTACACTTTCCCATTTGCTTTCAGTCTACTGAAATCATTCTTGGATTTTTTTTTTTTGGAGGTATTGGGGTTTGAACTCAGGGTCTTGTGCTTGCTAGACAGGTGTTCTACCACTTTAGCCAAGTCCCCAGCCTTTTTGTGTTGCTTATTTTTGAGATAGGTTCTCACTTTATGCCCAGGCTGATCCAGATTACAATCGTCTTATTTGTGCTTCCCTGCATAGCTAGAATGACAAGTGTATACCACCACACCCAGTCATTGGTTGAGATGGAGTCTCCCAAACTTTTTGCCCAGGCTGGCCTCAAACTGCAATTTTGCCTCCAAGTAGCTAAAATTACAGGCTTGAGCCACCATGCTGGACCCTGAAATCTCTGATACTTTTCTAAGTTTCTCACACATTTTATTAAGTTCTTATCTGTGAATTAGTCATATGTACTTTGACATTCCTTCTTGGGTCTTCCTCTCTCCTCTTCAGTTGTAAGGCTCAGGAAAACCACATGGTCCAGGGCCACCGTGAATTCTCCATTGTCCATTCACGTACTTAAAAATGTTATCCCTGAGGCACTTCTCTACTGAATGTCATCCATTTGATCCTTACATACCTCTGAGCCCTCACAACATACCAGATCTTCACTGGAGACAGTTGCATGGGAAAGTGAGATCAGATATCCATGTATAGCCAGGTGAAGTTTTCACTCTAAATGTCACCTACAGCGGACATGCACACGGGAGGTGAGCGTGTCATTACATCTGATGAGATAAGCACAGTAGTTACGATGTGCTTATCTTTATCCAAGGCATCAACTTTTTTTCTTATATGTATTTCATATCCCTAGCTGGAGAAATATCAAAAGAATGTGAATATTACCAACTGGAAGTTGTGCCGTGGCCTCTGGTGGGCAGGATTAGATAGAGCTGGTTTCTCTTCTTCTGCTAGGATTGTATGTCTTCTGCTTTGAAATGTGCACAGAGATGTATGGTTCCCTAATGACACTGACTCAGAGTCTAGAAGTCTCTATTCTTTGCCCTCCTTCCCACCAGCAAGCATTCTTGGGATTTTCTCTGTGCAGATGGACAAGGAATTCCCTTTGAGCATAGTTCTTCATCTGTGACTCCATTTAACCAGTAAATCAAATGTGTCGAAATACACAAATGTCAGAAATGCAGCACAGTGTTGTTACTCACTGAAAAATCTGTTGGATTGTCTTGGTGGAGATTGGGTAAGGAAGCTCTAGGGACCTGGTCCAGTTTCACTAGCACAAAGTTCCCAATCAATATTTCATTAAGCAGCACTCTCCTTTGTTAAGGTTCCCCAAGTAAATGTTTAACTTGCTCCTTGGGAAACTACTGGTCTTCTCGTAAAAGAGGATTATTATTTTAACATGGTCCCTTTTTTGAACCTCCATCATATTCCTTTCCCAGTGATGCTCTACACGGCTATCCAGAAGGGTCCACATTACCTCAGAATGTGGTTCTCCTTTGCCAGCCTGAGAGCTGGCGGAAGCAGACTGTCCCTTTGTATCCCAGCACCTGCCATCTGAGATGCTCAGTAGACACTAAATGATTCTGGAAATTAAAATAGTGTTTGCAACTCTTCCCAATTAATTGTTAGCTACTAGTGTGCATTGTATGTGGGCTCTATACTTATAAAACAATACTAGTTGTATAAAATTTCACAGGACAAATGCAATTGGGAAATATCCTCTGATTATCAAATAGTGATTTTTTTTTTTTTGAGATGGGTCTCACTATGTTCCCCAGCCTGGTCTCCAACACCTGGGCTCATGAGACCCTGCTGCTTCAACCCTGAGTAGTTGGGACTACCGTAGCCAGCTTATCATGTGCTGATCTTGTTCAAACTGGGTGAACATTTCTAAATCCCACCACCATCATGGGTTGCCTATTTAGAAGTATGTTCCCAGCAGATGTTCAACATGCTTGCTATTGTGAAATCTGCCCAGTAGTCCTCATTTATGTCCACTCATATTTATTGTTATATGGTTTGTCATATAATAAGAAGCTGTCGTTAAAAATTAAAAATCCCCATAGGCCTCTGTAATACTGAGAAGCAGTATTGCATAGTTGTGAAGAATGAAGGCTCTTGAAGTTCACTGTCTGGTGTGAAGTTGCCCTTGACCTTGGATGAGTCAGTCAGCCTCATGGAGCTGCAGTTTTCTCCTCCATACGGTGAACATTCAATATACCGACATCTACCTCGTCAAACTAGCATCAGGAATAACTGGGGTAACCAGGCAAAGCCGTCAGGGCAGAATCAGATGTAACTAACATGAGTCCTTCTTAATTAAATCCTGGAGCTCCAGGACAAAGCAAGTGAAAACACAGAACTGCAGAAGAGTTTATCATGAGGGGAAAAAGATAGGCAGTTTTAATATATTTTATAATGATTTTTCACATAATCCCTGCTCAGAACTTGCATCAAAAACATTTGTCTTTCAATAAACAAGACTCTCATTTAGACTGTCACACACAAACTCGTTCTAAACATTACCCAGATTAAATCAAGCAACTATAAATTACCAGTGTTTTATGCAAATTGGTTTACTTTTGTGGACCCAATCCTAAATATTTTTACCAAGTTACCTTGAGAATGTCACTGTAAAGGTTTTTAATCAACAGCATTGAATCTTACTTTATAGCCTGAAAACAGTAATAGCATATTTTAATTTTATTCACTTTTTAAAATATTAGACACATAAGACATTTTTGGCCTGTCAGCATTTCAACGTTTACAATATGATCTCGCTCAATTGTCCTAAGGAAACGGGAAAGAATCTTCTGGATTCTTAAGAACTTTCTCAGCCCTGATTCAATGTGTGTGGAAGGCGGTTCTCAGTGTAGGTTATCCTTCTCTCCTAGCAAGGTGGAAAAAATTTTGTTTGTAAAAATGGCATCTCAGCAAAACTGATCTGCCTAAGGCCGAGTGAACAAGCTGACTCACAAATCACTAACTTCCATCAACTGTTCTATCATTTTCTCTGTCTCAAGCAACCACTTCCTCTTCAGGGAGACATGGTGTTATCACACCAAGAAGCATCTATCATATCACCTCTCCCGCCCATAGTTAGGAAGCAGGTCCTGAAACTCATCTCAGTGACAGCACACAGAGAAATGTGAGGTTCTGGAAGGTTCTGAGGCTTGCTCCCTGCCAGGGGCTGAGCCAGATCTTCCTGAGGTTATCAGTGGTCATGTTTCTTTCCTTCCACCTTGCTTATGCCTACCTCCACAGTACGCCAGCCTACTGAGGGAGCCTATTCCCTCCAGGAGAAAAAGGAAGAAAGCTCCCATTTCCCCAGTGGACTTTGGGGCAGCAGAAAAGACAATTTTAATTTTAATTTTTCTAATGCTGTTTTTATAAAATCCTGTCCTCTCCTTAATGATCAATTCTATCATTAAGTGCCTTCCCAAGTGCTGGGCTTTCCCTGAGTTTCACGTTAATCCTAAGTGATGAAGACTTCAGTGCCCACCCTTCTGCAGATGAGAAAACTGAGGTGCAGAGAGATCAGGCAATTTGCACAACACACAGCACAAGGCTAATGAGGCAGAACTGGAGCTGAGGCTGCCCCATTCTGGAAGCCACTCTCCCAACTACTGAGCTATGTCTACACTCTCATTGAGTACCTGTCCCCACAAAAGTTCCAGCAACTTACCCATCGGTTCCTTAGCTCACCTGTTCCACATTGCCAAAAGTAGAAACAGTTGATATTTTTATAGAAGGAAGGGGCTTTCCCTACCCATCCTGATCGGTAGGGAATGTTGATAGACACAGTACACTTAAAAGTATCTTCCACCCCTTCACAAATTCAGTAATTATCTAATTGAGGTTTATTATTGGCTAACACCGGGGTGGGGCTCTGGGAGGGAGAAAAGGTACAGGGTACCCTTTTGTCCCCCAGACACGAATAAGATGCATTTGCTATGAAGCTCTGCTTTTTTTGGGGGGGGGAGGAGCTGGGATTTGAACTCTGGGCTTCAAAGTGGTTGGGCGCTCTACCACTTGAATGATGTCTCCATCAAATAGAAACTGACTTATCAAAAACAGAAGAAGAAAGGATAAAAAGCATTTCTCAGGGCAAACAAATAAAGGACTTTGATTTTTTTTTAAAGGTTTTGACTTTGTGTTTCCTTGGGTATTTGAGACAGGGTCTCAACTTTGTCACCTTCTTCATTGCTGGTATGTAGCTTCCACGGTGGCCCAGGGTCTGAGCTTTGCAGACATGACAGGAGCCACTCAAACCCCCTGAGTGGCTGAGATCTGGGGACTGTCTGAGCAGAGTCCTCCAAAAGTTGAGGGGAGGCCTGGGCTGAGAGGAACCATAGTCTCTCTCGTTGATGTCTTGTGCTCCATTCTGACCTGGTGACAGTGGTAGCAATTTCATTTGTGAAGCTGGATTTTTGGCTCAGGAGAGTGTGACCACATCAATCCAGAGCAACCCCTCACTCAGAATTTTGGGAAAGACTTCGCTAGATTGGCCCAAAAAGATGTGTTGAGCAACTTCATTCATTTGCTCATCAATTGTTTCTTGAGCATCGCTGGTCATCTAGAATAGTCCTCCTTACCCTCCAGCAAGCCCTCAGTTGCCCCTCCTCAGGGAAGTCCCCTGTGTCTGTGTAGCTCAGACTGTTCTCAGACTCTCCATCCTCCTGTCTCAGCCTCTCAAGTGCTAGGATCACAGGCCTGGGCCACTATGCCTGGATCAAAAGGACCTTGTTTTCATCTCCAAAGGTGGGCCCTTTTCTGATGGCCAAAGAAAAGGCTGCAGCTGTGAGTGTCCTGCAGCGATCCATGTTTGCTCCCAGGAATAAACAAGAACTTGACCGAGGCGAATAGCACATGCAATTTTGCATGTAACAATCAATGTTGTTTATTCCTTACCATTTCTAATATGTTATAAAAACTCTTGTTTTTAAAAGAAATGGTTTTTGCCTTAATTTAAATCCAATGGGCAAAGATCTCCCCTTTTCTTTTGGGGGCAAATTTTGGAATCCTTTTTCAATCCAAGTCTAATTTCCCCAACATCATGGATGCTACCTTGGGTGTTTGTCTATCACCGTGGAGCTCCATGCTGAATACTGATTTGAAGTGTGGTTCACTGTGTAGACTTAAATTGTCCTTCCCACAAGAAGCCTGACAATGGTGACAATCACAGGACTAGATTTATTAGGTGAGACTATTCTATCTGTAATTTACTCTGACAGGCTCCAAAATTTTTAAGTGCAATTAAATGCTAAGAATTTGCCCAGGAAAAAGAAATCTAACACATTTTTTAAAAAATAAATTTAAGAAGGCAAAAAAAAAAAACAGTTGAATTGAACAACTAATTACTAAGTGGTTGTTCTTTTATTTTTTTAAAAGGTATTTGAGCTCAGAAATCAATTTCTTTGTATAGACAGACAACTTTCTGAGTCTGAGAAAGAGCCTAACAGGAAGTCACTGCCATTCTGATGCTTGGCTCAATCACCTTTGGTACCCACATCTTCAAAGTAAGGGTTTAACCACACTTGGAGGAAAAAAAAACAACCACAACAAAACAGGAGTCTTGCCGAAAACAAACCTCAGAAATTGCCATCACCTGACTCCCCTCAGCAAGCTAAAGCTGCAGGCTCCTACACAGGTGGGAGCATCTGCCACCACACACCCACGCCTCTTCCCAGCCCCAGAAATGCCAGCCAGAAATCAGCTGTGCCAGCCAGATAGCACTGCCCATGGGACCAAAACCTAGGCCAGTGGGAGGCCAATCCTCCTCTAACAACTACGCTCATCAAATAATTGATCTAATTGCTTGCTTTTTGTGAAATTCAGGTTGCGTGTTATGTTTCCAGTCTGCAGCGTGGATCCCTGTTGTCTGGGCAAAGGACTGTGTCCCTCTCTATTCTTAGTATTCTGCACTTGGAATCTTTATTCAACAGGAAGCTAACTAGACCTTGAAACAACTATCCGATTTATGTTTGGAAAAATCACACTTTTTAAGTGATACCCAGCAATACCTAATGTCTTGGCACATTTTATGCAAGATATGAATGTGAAGTGGTAGCATCTTTGACGGGACACCTTCAGCCAGTATAGTTCTTGTCACCTAGAAAGATGTAACAGCCACAGACAAGCCATACCCTGGTGCCTCTTTCTCTCACCATCCTCCCTGCTGTAGCCACCGCTCCCCACTGCCATCCCAGCCTCCCGTGGTCCCAAAAAGGGCTTCCTGTGGCCCACACATCAAGCACTGACCACCCTTCCCCA
This sequence comes from Castor canadensis, assembly GCF_047511655.1. Lineage (NCBI taxonomy): Eukaryota > Metazoa > Chordata > Mammalia > Rodentia > Castoridae > Castor > Castor canadensis. The sequence goes on along the minus strand of NC_133388.1, from coordinate 8,775,357 downwards.
AGACATCCATCACCACTGCCCATTCTGAGATGACCTGGCACCTCTTGCCAAAGAAATTCCAAACTGGGAGAGCAGGGACCTCCCTCACAAGATGCAAACCTGGAAGCTGGCAGGATTCCCAAGATATTTCCCTCTGAGCTGCTAAGACAAAAAGCATTGAAAAGTCACCTGGGTCACATTGCTGCTGCTGTCTGTCGTGGTTGTCAACTGTCTTCCTCTATAGATTATAAACCTCACGATGGCAAAAGCCACAGCTGTCCTTCAGCCAGTGCCCTGGACCTGCTGGATGCCAATAAATAGGTGTAACTAAATGAAAGACAACACTACGCAGAGGTCCTAAGCATAAGCCAATGTCTATAAATCAAGGCATCTGCATATGGAGAGCATTGCACAAGTTACCCATCAAGGTTTCTCTTTTGTGGACATCTATTAATATCTGCAGAACTTGAACTTGTTGCCATACAGTGCAGTATTAAGTATGTGGAAAGAGGTCACCACACCTACTTGTCCTGGCAAGACTGGGCTGAGTGAGAGTCAGAAGCCTTGTAATAGAGAGAGGAACCCCAAAGATTCTGGCCTTCCCTTCTCAGGCCATTTGTTCCTTTTTCCTAGGTGACCTCTCCTTATTCATTGCCCTGTGCCTGCCACACCTGTTAGCTAATGCTGGCTCACCTGTGGGACTCCTCTTAGGTAGCACTTCTCCAAGATGTGTTCTGGACCCCTTCTTGCTTGGTCTGGCACAAGAGCCTTGGGTGCTCTGTCACTCACTGGGCAGACACAGTTTCTGCTTTTCCTTTCACAGCCACTGCCAAGTGAGGGCCAGGGCCCCTCTACGGCCAGTGCCTGGATCTGCTGTCCCTTGGGACTCCTACCAGCTTCTAACTCCTGCTCCGTACTCCCTGAACTGTACCTTCACCCAGTTCCTCCAATTTAAATCACATGACATGAAATGGATACTCATATGTAAAAAGCTCTGCACATCATTGTGAAATCTTCAGAAGAAAAGGCACAAGCATGGAGAGCGTTCAGAGGGACTTTAGAGGAGAATTTTGCTTTGAGGCAGCGTGGCTCTGCCTCCTGCAGAAGTTGAAGTTTGCCTTTCTGTGGTCAGGAAGCTCCCTTCATGCGCACCTGAGTACACATGTCGAGTCACCAATGTCTGCCCATGGGCAACGAGGTGGAATGCCATAGCTCATCCCTCCAGAAGATCATCCTGCCACTTTGGCAGCTCCAAAATGCACCCTGGAAGGACATCTTTTGGAGAGTTCACCTGAGAGTTGCAAGCTGCTTTCCCCACTCCAGCCCTTTCAAACACAAGAGCTGCTGCTCCCAGGACATTCTTCCTGCCCCTGGGATGAGCGGAAGGTGCTGTTGCGACAAGGTCCATGCCCTTGGATGCACAATATACAATCCCAAAGCTATTTTCAGGTCCCCCAAACCAGGATTAGATGAATTCCAGAATAGTTAAGTACAAAACTGAATATTGGCACAGTAAATCGTCTTTCTCCATGAGTTCCTTTTTTTTGGGGGGCAGTACTGGAGTTTGAACTCAGAGCCTCATACTTGCTAGGCAGGCACTCTACCACTTCAGTCACTCCTCCAGCCCCCCTATGAGTTCCTTTTTTTAAAAAAAAATACTTATTTATGGGGTTCAGTCTGATAATTCAATGTGTGTATACAATGTGTCATGATAAATAAGGTCCATTATCTACCATTTCCATCTCCTTATATACGTATTATTTCTTTGTGTTGGGAACCTTTGAACTCCTCTCTGCTAGTTCTTTGTAAAATATATAATAAATGGTTGTAAACCATAGTCATCCCACCGGGCTGAAGAGCACTGGAACTCGTTCTTCTTATCTAATTGAATTGTGGTACCCATTATCCAATTTCCAACTGTCCCCACCCCTCCCCCATCCTCAGCTGCTATTCTTTTTTTTTCCCTTCTGTAGACTGCTTTCATCATTTTTATTTTTTTTCATGTATTTTTTTTCCTTTTTCTTTTATTATAAATATGTGCATACAAGGCTTGGATCATTTCTCCCCCCTGCCCCCACCCCCTCCCTTACCACCCACTCCCCCCCTCCCCCCTCAATACCCAGCAGAAACTATTTTGCCCTTATTTCTAATTTTGTTGTAGAGAGAGTATAAGCAATAATAGGAAGGAACAAGGGTTTTTGCTAGTTGAGATAAGGATAGCTATACAGGGCATTGACTCACATTGATTTCCTGTGCGTGGGTGTTACCTTCTAGGTTAATTCTTTTTAATCTAACCTTTTCTCTAGTTCCTGGTCCCCTTCTCCTATTGACCTCAGTTGCTTTTAAGGTATCTGCTTTAGTTTCTCTGCATTAAGGGCAACAAATGCTAGCTAGTTTTTTGGGTGTCTTACCTATGTTCACCCCTTCCTTGTGTGCTCTCGCTTTTATCATGTGCTCATAGTCCAATCCCCTTGTTGTGTTTTCCCTTGATCTAATGTCTGCATATGAGGGAGAACATACGATTTTTGGTCTTTTGGGCCAGGCTAACCTCACTCAGAATGATGTTCTCCAATTCCATCCATTTACCAGCGAATGATAACATTTCGTTCTTCTTCATGGCTGCATAAAATTCCATTGTGTATAGATACCACATTTTCTTAATCCATTCGTCAGTGGTGGGGCATCTTGCTCAGCTGCTATTCTATTCTCTACTTCTATGAGATCAGCTGTTTTAGCTTCTACCTGTGAGTGAGATCAGCAGCATCGGTCTTTCTATGCCTGGCTTATTTCAGTTAACCTAATGTCTTCATGTTCTGTCATTCCCTTTTGTGGCTGAATAATATCTCATTGTGTAAATAAATACCCATTTTAATTTCAGAAGTGCATTTGTAGAGGTTGAGTACTAGCATCCAACACAATGGAAAACCTCATGAAGAATTCTGACATTTCCTGAGAGTGTGCACAGCCTAGGTTCATTTCATTTGCTCTTATAAACAACTCAATCAAATTCAAACAATGCATGACCCTTTATAATAAAATAAAAATCCATCTAATGATTGAAATATACACCATACTCCCACTTAAATTGGAATGCTCATTATTTCTGCCCAAAATGTTTCTAGACCTTAAAAGAGCTGATGTTTATTAGAACCTACGAGTCAGGCAGACTCCAGACAAGGTCATAGAGTTACATCACATAGTCGTCTGTCCCTACAGGATCCTGTCCACATGTCCCCAGCTAACTTTCCTCATTCAAAGGACCTCTTAGCATCCCATGTTCTGTTTGTTGCATGCAGTTTGGTTCTAAAGGTGAGAGGCAAATGAAGGTACTTGCAGCTTTTTTTTAAGGTTGGGAGATGTTCCTGATAGGGGTAGAAGCCAGACTTGATCATCGGACTTCATCCACATTCCCCTGTTCCATGTCCAGCTGCTGGAATGTGTCCTGTATTCACTCTTTTACCTGGAATAGGACACTGTGGAGATTAGTCACAGAATTGTCACTGTAGTGTGTGTTCATACACCAAAGCACAGTCCTTTGTTCACAAGGTTTTATGAAATAAATGAAAATATGTAAGAATTCTTTAAACAGATAACACTTCAATACCAAAGCCACAATTAAAAGTAACCAATAGAAAGGATCTGGAAGTCCCCTGAAATGAATGCCTTTAAAAAAAATTTAAGAAAAAGGGAAGAGGTCCTGAAGCTCTGATCCACCCCCCGTGCACACAAGTTGAAGTCTCCAAACAGCTCTGAAAACCAGACATTCTTTCACAAACCTACCACATTACCCGACATGAGCCTGTGTATAGGCCCCACATTACTGGAGCTGGAGTGAATAGTCCTATGTCACCATCCAAACACCAGTGCATTTAGAAAGGGGGTGCTCCCAGCAACAGGGTGCCACAATGCCCTGTCTCTACATAGCATTCACTTCCTAAAATATGAAATAAAAAGACCACACATTCTGAAAAGCATCCAGCACCAGAGCTTTCATGGACAGGTATTGTTAAAGTCTGATCTAAGCAAGGGCCTGGCATCTAATTAAGATAAAGAAGCACCAAGCTCCCAAAAGAAAGGGGTGATGCTTAAGATTCAAACGGAAAACCTGGCCCAGCTCCAAATCTGCCTTTGACAAACCCCGAAGCGCACTGCACCAGTTCACTGACCCTTGGCACAGACACAAATATCAATTCTGCTTCCAGCCATAAATCCAAAGTGGGTATTTCTGTTTTGTTCTATTTCTCTTTCCCCCCACCCCCACCCCAGAAAGACATCTCATGAACCAATTTAAAGTGAACCTGGACCTACTTTTTTTTTTAACTATTCAATTGGAACCAAATCAGAACATCAAAATAGTCTCCAAAAAAATGACGTGAGCGGAATCAGTGTTTCATTCCGTCTAAGTCCCTGGTTGCAAAGACGCAATAAGGTCAAATGATTCCATGGATGGGAAAGGCTTAATCCCCTCATCCACTTTTTACAACTTTCCCTCCGGGAAAAAGGGAGGAAGTGTTGCAAGTTTGCAAAACAATTTGAAAATCACACCACATGCACACGTTCACCCAGCCTTTCTCCAAACGCAGCTCTCTGTTTTCTATATGTGCCTTTGCTTTTGATTATCTTCCTGTGACTTGCACGTATGAAATGTGAATGACGTGCTCCAGAGAAGGTTCCCCATTTTCTAGGCAGAGGATGAAGACTCTGGGTTGGTCCCCTTCAGGGAGTATGAAGTTCACAATCCATCTTTAAATGCTAATACTTCTAATTTGGTTCATTTGAATAAATGGTCTGAAATGATACCTGGCTTATACATGGATTGTTAGCACATTTCCCGGAAAACTTAAATGCCAAATTTTCCTCCTCCAGACTTCTCAGAGTTATTTTCATCATTTTCATTTCTCCCTCCACCACAGCAATTGCTGATCCCTTTGTTCCCTGAAGAGTTTTTAAAGTAGCTGTGTTCACGGTCGTTTTTACCTTGTGGCTCCAATCACAAGCTTATTGATGACAGTGGGGTTTGTCATGCTCTTCAGAGCAAGACTGTCACCAGCCTTTCAGCATGATTCAGTGTGAGCCACTCTTTCCTGGGGATAGTGGGTAACTTACCACCTCCCCCCCCACCCCCCAGGTACACAGGATGTCACCTTTTGCAAAACTACTGAAGACCCACCTTGGTACAAGGCGGCTTCAAAGAAGATGGCCCCAGGCAAAACAGCAAAGCTGACCACCTGCCAGGGGCGTCCTCCTCTTCTCCAGGAGCCTTCGCCAAGACATTACAGCACTGTGGAACTTCTTGCAGGCCTCTTCCTGGGCAAATCAAAGATATGGCTATCCAAAGCAGACAGAATTGTTTAGATTTCTAGATTTGCTTTTGTTTGTTTTCCCTCTACATGCTAATGCAGTCCAACTGAGTCATAGTCATTTTTTAAACAAGTTAAGATTCCACCTAATTTAAATAGTTTTATATTGTTTGAAAAAGTCCAGTGACAGTTGCTATGAGTTCAGTAAAGAAGCACGTCCTCTGTGCTAGCACGCGCCGAGGCTCAAGGGCGTGTCTGTAACTGGTTTTCTCCTTTCCACTTGCTGATTTATAAGCCAAAATCCGATCCAGTGATGGACGACCTAATCTCTGTGTGCTAGGTACTGACATGGCCCACAAGGTGTGTAAATGACACCTGCTCACAAGATGCTCCCTTTCCTGGTTTTCTCCTCCACCAGAATCCAGTCCAACACCAGGTTACAGAATGAGAAACAAGTCTGGCAGTAGCACTGGTGGGATGGCTTCACACAGGCCACCAGGGCCAGGTTCACAAGGGTGTTAAGCGGAGCAATCTGGACAGTCAGAGCCCAGAGGCAGGATGAGGAAGGCTTGTTAGACAGTTTGAAGAAAGCAGTGTGCTGAGGTGTTGCTGAAAATGCCTGGGCTTACATTAGATGTGGGATCTTGGAGGCTGCTGTGCTTTGTCACCCAGGCACATGCAGAGGCCTTGACATATCCCACAAAGCAGATGCAGAATGTGGACAACAAGACTAGAGCCTGGAGGCAGCAGGAACAGGAAGGGTGATGAGAGGAAGGAGACAAATTTGAGAGCGTTTTCTCAATAATTGATGCCTAACACAACCCATCTGAAATTAAACATCCAATTGTTGCATGCCTACTTTTAATTATCCCCTGATAGACTGAGGAAAGGATCCATTCTCCCCATAACTGATGCTTATCCTCTGAGCATGTAAATTATAATTCCTTTAGTGAGAGCCTGTGTCTTACCCTCCTCTCCAAAAGTTAACCCAGGAACTGGCAAATCCAAACTTCTGTTTAACAAAGTGAACATCTGTGATCACCCACCAGGAGCAAAATCCTAATTGTTCTAAACGTGGCACTTTGCTTTGACAGCCATGTACCTATTTTTTCTGAAATTCTCTATTTCCTTAAAACACCTGCCTTCTTAAGCAACAGATTAATTTTTATGGGCAAGAACAGAAGTTACTCTCCAAAACAGCAAAGAGAAAGCTATGGTCTGTAGTAGAATCTACATTAAATAATACACCAGAATATTAACCAAAATCCACAAATCCAACAGGGGCGCTCCCCAGTTTTCCCACATAAAAGCTCGGGCTAATAACCTCACCTCTTTGGAATTAGGCTGAGTGGAGAGTTCAGTCCTTATTGTGGAGGGTGGTCACACACCACTCTAGGGCAGGATGTCTGTATTTCCATTAGAATTGGCTCTCCTTCCTCCACAGCCTCCGCCCCCCTTCACCCACATCCAGTTATTCAGTGAGTTATAATTTGGCACTAAAATTCAATTAAGCTGAAACTTTGGTCATACGTGGTCTTTTTCCCAGCAAAGCATAATTTCTTTGACCCATTTTCCAAACATTAGACGATCAATTTTTTTTAAAGCCCAGAGAGGTAAAAGTTTATTTTAAAACCAAGCTCACATTTCTAGAAACTGGCTGGAATTAAAAAATATATTCAAATAAACAGAATGTGGTGTTACTGCATTAAAGGGCTTGACGCTTTCATAAGCACTCGTCAAACAGGCACTTCGGAACGCTTTGCAGACATTAATTAATGTTCACTCCGGCCTTGTGAGCCATTTCACCAATGGAAATTCTGATGAGAAAGGAAGGAATGAGGGGTTCAAGGCCGCGCCGTTGTGAGGCGGCTGCGGAACTGGGGGGTTGAAACCCTGCGGTTCCCAGTGAGCCAGCGAAGTCTGTCGAAGTATTGAGCAGCCCTATTGAAGGCTGTGGGAGTTTGGGCGGCTTAATGGGATTGTGTTCGGTCCTTGGGCTCTCCTTTAAAAGATTCTATGGCACCAACCAGACTCCAATAAAAGGGCCTCTCTAATTGCTTTCTGACTTTCTATGAAACTTTCTAAGCTATACTGACATCCTCGAATACAGCTATGGAATTAAATAGTAGAGAAAGGCGAGACAAAGTGGGTGCGGAGAGAAAAAGAGGTTCTCAGGGGAGCGTGTGTGAGGTGGGGGGTAACTTGGGGGAGGGGAGATGGGGCGGGTGTTAAGTCTGTGCCTGGAAAAGAAAAATATGAGTGTTCTCTTTTGTGTGCGGACAAACAGCCCAGCGCGGGGAGGTCGGGACCAGGGTCACGCGGCTCCGGGCTGCAGCTGCTGCTGTGAGGCGGGGGTCCCCGGGAGGCCACCGCGAGTCGCTGCCGCCAAGCGGCATCAGCATTCCGGCGGCGCGGGCGGCCGATGTCCTCGCACGACCCCGGCCCGTCCAGAACGCGGCCCGGCACCGACCCGGGCAGCCAAGCAAGGTAAGTAGCTCCGGAGAGAGTCGCAGTCCAGAGCCGGGCCATAAGGCGACCCCTCGACAGGGCACACGGCGGACTTTCCGCCGCGCTAAGACGGCAAAGCGATCGGGTGCCCCGAGGTCGGCCCCCTGCCCCCGTCCCGTGTGCCCGTCGCGCCTGGGCCGGACGCGGGAACCTGGAGCCTGGGGAGGTGGACCGCAGCTGCGCCCGGCCTGAGCCTGGGCCTGGGCCTGGCCCAGGCGTGGGATGGGCCTTACTATGGGCCCAGAAGGGCCCAGCCCGATCCAGGGCTCTCTCGCCCCTTTCGGGAGTTCAAGAGGGCACAGGTGAGCGCCTGGCGGCGGGCCACTCTCCCTCCGAACCACTCTGTGGGCAGTGGCCTTACCAGGGTCCTGGCGGACTAGGCGGGGTGTCCCCCGGCGCTCTTCAAGTCCCCAGCAGCCCCCCTCGAGCGCCGGCGGGCTCCCGGGACGAGCGCACAGGCTGGCGGCCGGGACTTCCAGGCTTTCGATCGGCCTGGGGGCTCCGGCGCTGAGCTGCGCCCTCATTCCGCGCACCGATATAGCGATGGCACATTGTGGGGCGCAGAGGGCAAAGACATGGCGGCGTCGGCGAGGCGCCGGCAATCAAAGGCCTGGGGTGACGGCCCGCCGCGTTGCCCACGGCCAGGCCAAGGGCATGAAAAGATCTTTATCCTCGAGTGACACGGCCGGTGGTTTCCTCCCGCCTCCCCCTCCCGCGGCCCTAATTGGGGCCGGCTGCTAATGTGATTAAAGGCCAGTTAAACGTTTCTCAGAGCAGACGGTGGGAAGAGGCCTAGACCCCTGCCCCCTCCCTGGGTCACGCCAGGACCTTGGTCAGGGGCTCGGTAGCAGTGCCAATCCTAGGACGGCCTGGCCAGGCGCCGGCCGATTGTTCACCCCCAGGCCGGGAGGCCGCAGGCGGGCGGGCTCCAGGGGCTTTATGTAAGCCGGTGGGCTTCGGGCCCGGCCGGATTTGGGGATTCTTTTCGCACAGTTTCTATTTTCTGGCCTTTGGAAGGGCGCCCTGGGCCCTCTGAGCCCTCCCCCTCCAGTGCCCGGCGCCCGTGGGGCCCATCAGTGAGGAGGCCTAGGGGTGCCGGGCCTTGGGGGGTCTGGAGGACTCCAGGCAAGTGGGGTCGGGGGTCTCCCCGCTTAGGACAGTGAGTCAGGACAGTGGCGCCCCGGTGGTGTGCCGCGGCCAAGCAAAGTCTGCGACCCCGCGGCGCCCCCCATGGCCCATGTGCCAGCCTGGTTCCCACGTCGGCGGCGGTGTGGGTGGTCCCGCCCGCCCGGGAGTGCTCAGCATCGTGGCCGCCCGGGACGCAGGGCCTGGGAGCCAGCATCAGCTCCGCTTTGCCCGCCGCGCCCGCTTCCGATGTCGCCCTCGGGCTCGTGCCGTGCGCCCAGAAGCCCCCAGGACCCCTTCCCAAGCACGCCTGGCCTGGCAGAAACCATGCGCTCCGCGCACAGAAGGCCGCGTTGGCGCGCAGGACAGCAGGGTCCGGAATCAGAGTCCCAACCCGGTCGCCCGCTCCCTGAGGTGGTCACGCTCCCGGGGCACAGTCTGAGAACCAAAAAGCATCCCCGCGGGCGGCCCATCGTGGTGGGCAGCCCTAAGTCCACATGTCGGGCGTGCTGTGGCACTGGAATTGCCCGGGGACCCCTGGGGGACTAAGCGTTGCCCAGCAGAGTCCCGCGCTCTGAACCTGCAAATCTGGACGCAGTTAGAATGGGGGACGCACACAAAAGCCAAATGGGAGTACGGTAAGCTCTGGACACTAGGTCAGGTAGCAAAGACTGTGCGCTTAGGCAGCGGCAGCTCTGAGGACGCAAGCAGGTGGCACGCGCGGTCAGACCCGCAGCGCAGGCCGCGCACCTCCTCCGGCCGGAATGGGGTCTGTCCACAGCCTCCGTGCGCTTCCGAGAAGGAAAACGCGGCACCGAGGCCCTGGGATAGCCCGAGGGCGCGCAGGGACTTCAGCCCGGAGGACTCGGCGGGGCCCCGATGTCGGCGCTGAGCCCCTAGGACGGCAGCCCTGCGGTGTCCAGCTGCGACGCTAGCAGCTTCAAGCGCTGTCCTGACAATTAATGTGAACTAAGCAAGAACTCTTCCGTGGAAATTTTACATATAGATTGTTTATGTTTTTCAAATACTCTCTGAAATCCTCTACAGAGCCTTTCACATCTACCACGTGTCAGTTTGAACAGATCAAAAGATGTGAAATGAAAACGACATTTTAAGTAGAATGAAAGCAGGCAGTATTTTTGAATAATATTTTTGTAAAAATGTATGGTGGATCTAAGATCTTGTCATATTCAAAATCTATAATTTTTTGAAATTTAAAATGCACATTTTGAACATTTTTCAACCAAAAAGAAAAATAGAAAAAAATTAAAAAGCAAAAGCTAGAAACCAAGAAAAGTCTAGAGAGAAAATAGATGGTGACCAAGCCTGTCTTCCACACTCTTTTCTTTTTGCCCCTCCTAATAGCCTGAAGAAAAATAGGATGAAAAAGAAGATAATTTCATATTAAATTAACACAGAGACATAATTGATTTCTTTCCAGATGGATGGAAGGGACCTGGCTGTTTTAGTGAGCACAGAAAATGCTACACTCAACTTGATTTTTCTTTCCTTCTGCTGCTCAGAGAATTATAGGGAAATGTAAACAGTTTCCGTTCTTTGTTGTTTTTTCAAATCTGTTTATTGAACACAGATAAATTTAGAATCCTCTTCTACTTGAGATAAAAGTTGCACAAGAAAATGACCAATTTTTTTTAAACCGCAGGAATATCTATTTTTGACGGGTAACATTTTTTGACAGTAACATTTAACTAATGTGTAACAAGAGGAATGACCTTAGGGTTGTTCAAACTCCAACTCCGCTAATGCTGGTAACCTCACAGGTTGTGAAAAAATAGCATCCGTTTTTATGTTCTTCTTTGTTTTGGTTTTTTTTTTTTTTTTTCTGAGATGGCTTTTCCAATGATCTCATGTCAATAAGTGAGTAATATAGAATAAAACAAATAATTTGTGTGTTCTTAGTAAGTTCATTTTCTGTCTCAAAAAATAAAATATGTTAACTTCTGCTTTTTAGGAATAACCTTTAAACTGAACAGCAAAGGAAAAGATAAACTTTTGTTGACCCTGGATCCCCCGGGATAGAATTGAGGCACAGGTAGTCTCCCTCTAGGGAGAAATGCTTCACAGCACAGAGGACTTATTGGGGTGCAGCATCCAGTGACTGTTTAGACTATGCAGATGTAGCATCGACCCTTACAATCGAGGCATGTATAATTGTGCAATCAAAAGAAGCCAGGTAGATTGGTTGTGCAGCAGGAGTGCAGGAGAGGCCCAGCGCATGCAGACCGCCTGCATTTTGGTCCTGTCTTGAAGATTTGCTGCCATTTTAGGTTGCTTCCTCCCCATAGCTGACACCTTCAGCAGCATTGCTGGGAACCACCGATCATTTTGCACCAAAACATGTCAAACATGTCCACCAAACCTTAGGGTCCAAGCATGCTTATCACATTAAGAGTCCTCGGGTGTGGAGAAAGCCAACAACAAGACATATCTGCCCACATCCGTCAAGGGCCAGGGTATCCACCCCAGTCCAGATTACGGATAGGCAATTAGGTTGAGTGTGTTCACTCGAGTATTTGGGGGGGTTGTTTCTCTTTTTGTTTGGGGTTTCAGTTGCTGCTTTTGTTCTGTGTTATGGAAAAAACAAAAAGTCCCTTTGGGGGTTACCTGGGCTGTGTGCTATTTATTATAGCTGGAGTGTTGCCTGGTTAGAGTTGATCAAACTGAAAGCTGTCCCAGGAAGGATGAATGGGCAATAAGAAATAAAGAAATGAGTGTATGTTGATGTCCAGGGGAAGAAAGCAAGAAGACCACCCTGGGCAGGTAGAGGCTGTGTCTGACAATACCCGGGCTGAGACTCTGACCCACATCAGAGTCTCTGTGGCAGGAAGCTCTATTTGAAGAAAACGAGACAAACGGAAACCTGGGTCCAGCCCAGGCCAAAGTTACCTGATTAAAAAACAAATCAGGTGCATACCTATAATCTCAGAACTCAGGAAGTTACGTCAGGAGGATGAAAGGTTCAAGATCAGCCTAGGCTGCTACATAGTGAGACCCTGTCTCAAGAAAAATAGACAAACAAAAACATAAAACCCAAATGGGGTCAGCCTGAGTCTTTTTTCATTCCTGCCTACAGCAGGGATTCAAACACCTTCCCCAGGAAGCCTCCCGCCTAACCTATAGAATTTCAGAGCCCTGACTTCCCACCACCCAGACCCCTGACTTCCCACCACCCAGACCCCTTTACTTCCCAGGATCACCAAACTTACCCACTTGCCCAGGGACTGAAGAGTCTACTCTGCCCTTCTCCCCCCCCCCCACCAGTGAATGCACAGGGTTTGGGACATCACAGAGCAGGCCAGCCTGATGGAGCAGACTTGAGGCCTTCCTTAGAGGTCTAGGGACACCCCTCGCTGCAGGTAAGGAACCTCTGACTCATGGGAAGACAAAAGCTGGGCTTTCAGGCTGGTGCTGGGGCTCTGGGAACATTTATACCCCCCACTCCCCAATGCTACAGCCAAATATCAACACCCAAGTCCTTTCTCAGACCCCACGCAATGCCTTGGGGAGCCAGCTGCGTTGGCGTGCTGGAAGAGGCACCCTGCGGAAGTCCTCTGGCATGGCCTGGCCCCTGGCCTGTGCCCAGCACTGGCGTCCTTGTTCAGAGAACAAAGGCCCGGAGGCCCCTATAGAACAAAGAAAGACTGAAAGCAATGGCTTTCAAAGCTAGCTGTCTGTGGCCATGGAGAGAAATACCTTGTACCTCCCAAACCAGTGCACTCGTGACAGCAAGTGTCAACTCTTCACACAGATCGAACTGAAACAAAAGTTTTGACAGAGGAATTCATATGCTACAGTACATCCTTGTGTGTTATCCTTTTACTTTTTTGTCCAAATGTGGCTGCCTCTCAGTGAGACAATCCCATGACCCTGAGAGCTGGCAATGTGGTCTGCAGGACACCCTCTACTGAGCTGCATTTCTTTCCCATATGAGCGCTGGAGTCACACTGTCCTTCTGAAAGACTGTCACATCTTCTCACTTGTCATGGGGAAGTCACCTCCCTCCACTGAGTCTGAGCCTTGGCTTCTTCCTATTAAGATAAGGAGTGAGCTCCTGCACCGAGAAGAGCGTCACACAGAGCCAGCCCAGGCTACCCAAGCACTTGGCAAGCACCTGCCACTTTGTTCCTGTGCCTCTGGACACCCGTCCCCTCCTCCCACTAACCTCCCAGTAAAATCCTCCTCCTCTCCCTTCCAGCTCTGCTCCAGGTTTCCACACGGGCAGCTTTCTCCCAGGCCCCACTTCAGATTTTGGGACTCACAGATCAATGCTACCCCCACCCTCCGATGAAGACCTGTCATTCTGGTGGATCTCGAAGATGCCTGGGAGTCCACCTGGCAGGCCAGTATTCATGTACAATCAGCCAATCACCAGGCACACCTGTGCAAACCTAATAGCCCCGTGGACATAGACCTGTTCTCCGTGTTTTATAGGTCATTGTTTGGCCCTGTGACTGTAAGGTACACAGTTAGTGGTGGAGCTGGTGTTTGATCACCTCATCCCAGCTGGGTACAGAGGACCCATCCCCACATCATCACAATCAGCCTGGAAGTCATCAGTTCCCCAGCCACCCGCATGCACCTCCTCTGCACCAGGAGAACTGAGTGCATCTTCCGCTCTTTTAAATTGTCCCCTTGGGCAGGTTACAGTCTTCCTGCCAGTCACAGTCTTCACTGCTTCAGACAGGAGCCTCAGCTTTTCTCCAGTAACATGTGGATTGGGAACATAGCCCCAGAATTCCCTGTGCACACATGTGTGCACGCACATAAGCCCAGGTGCACATACCTTGAAACGCATTGCATTAAACCACCTTGGTCACACCTCAATGTGACTCACACTTTTTACACATGTGGCCTTCCCATAGACAAACTAAGGTTAGGAAATTGATAGCTAACTTTCTGTTGTATCTGGTAATGTGATTTTTTAGAATATGCAGTCTGGTGGAAGTTGTGAAGGGCTCCCCTCCCTCACAAGTTTATATCAGCTTTGCAAGTCTCCCAGGGCCCTGAGATAGGAGAAGGCTATGCAGAGTATACCTCCCAATGTGGATGGAGCTATGTTGTGTGGGCCCACCTTGCCCCACGGCACAGACACTCTCACAGGAGATGGAGAGACCGTTGCCCTGGGCACAGTCCCTTGTGTTCAGGTGGTGACTGGGACAGTGCAGGGAGGCAGCAGGGATGGCCCAATCTGTTAGAGGCTGGTTGTGGATCATGTGTCCAGGGAAGGTGATACCAAAGAAGAAGGTGCCAGTGAGGGCACAGGAATGTTCTGGTGCCTGCATGTGCAAAAGCCCCACCCAGGCCAGGACATGTCTGGCACCAGTGAGGAGAAGGAAGGAAGCTGGCGCAGCTGTAGTGAGGGATCAGAGGCAGGAGAAGAAATGGAAAGGAATACAGTCCTTCTTGCTCTCCAGCCTGACATCCAAGCTCTTCCACTCCAGGACCCAAGGAAGCTAGGGCCCCTCCCTAGGTACCTGCTGCTCCTGTCTCCAGCCCTCAGAGTTGCAGCTGGTTGCTGCCATCCAGAGTGGCAGTTCTGGAGGGAACCTCCAGCACCAGCCCTCCTGTTCAGACCCCCTGCAGAGCTGCTCAGCTAGGGGTCTGCCCCATTGTGTTTGTGAGCTTTTGTGAGCTGCCCTTCCATATACATCCCATCTTTTCCCTGTCCGTCTTACCCACTGGTTTCGTTTACTAGACAGTTTTTGACCATGTTCGAGGTGCTCTTGGTCAGCAGCTGCTCCGGCCTCCCATTTCCCATGCCCTTGGGCCCCTGGGAAAGGAGGACAAGGAGGACGGGAGTGGTAGATCCTGCCCCATGACATACGCAAGAAGCATTACCTCTATGGCCCTCAGTGCTCACCTGTCTTTTAAGTGGAGCTCCAGGGCCCTGGACGTTCTCAAGCCTTCTTTGGTCAGAGACTTTGAACTCTAAAACAGAAAGGCTGCTTTAGACATGACCACAATGTCCCCATGAACACACAGATGCATGCTTCTGTTGTCTCAGAGAGAAAACTGTCCTCACAGGGAGCAACAGGTGTGTGTGCCCAGTGCCCCCAGTGCAGGCTGCATTCTAGAGCCACACAGGATGCTCTTCCAGGCTTACCCTGCCTGTGGGCACTGGAAACTGGTGGCACTGGTGCAATTTGTCTACTTCTATATGTGGGTGTCACAAAATCAAGCATCTGCCCACCTAAGATAGAGGGCTTACCTGAAGCATCCGTGACCAACACAATCTGTCACCTGCTTTGCCTACTGTGGCTTCTGCCAAAGCTTTGTGTGTGAGAGACCAAGAAAATGCATTTAGAGGCTAGGGGCATGAGGACAATCTTCAACACAACACTCATCCTCACCCCCATGCTCTATGAAGAGAGAAGCCCAGATGCATTTAGTGGACATGGTGACATGAAGACAAGGTGTGCTTCCTGACCAAGGTGTGTTCCACAGAACCAGCTGGGAATTCCCTGAAAAGTTGGGCTGGTGTGTCAAGTGGGGGGCATGGTTGGTGCAGGGGGCAAGCCCACATCCCAGGAGAAACTGGAAGCCTGAGGATGGAGCCAGAAGGAAGGATGAGAGAAGAGAGATGCAGCCAGGGCAGCAGCAGCAGTCCACCTGCCATCCGCATGTCATCCACAGCGTGTGCCTGCCCTGTGGCAGGCTGGCTCACCACTGTCCTCTTGCACACAAGTTCTTTTGCATGACGGAGTGACACCTATGGTGGTGTCATTGGCTCAGTACCCCAGAGTGGTCCATGGAGTTTGGTGGAGCCAATAAGTAGGCTTCCTGGCAGCTCATTCAATCTCTTTGGAGACTGGCTCAGGAGTAGACCCAAGGGCAGAGTTAGACCAAATTACACTAAAATCAGGAGCTGGGGCTTCAATTGTTAAGCTGGCAAATGAACCATAGAGCTGACAGTCATCTTGCTGCTTTGTGGAAGAAGCCTGTGAAAACCTGGAGGAAAACTAAGCTTGGGCAGACAAACAAGAGACTTAACATGGCCGAAAACAGAGACAGAAGCTCTCCTGCCTTTTCCCGTAGGACACCACTCCTGCTCATGAGCCCCCACCTTCTAATACTTCCCACTGGGGGTTGGATTTTAACACATGAATTTGGAGGGGAAGCAAACATTCAGTCCATAAAAGGGTCTTCCTGAGTCCCTGGTCTGAGATGTTAGCCCTGGGTGATCCCATCCTTTCTCAAGCTCAACCCCTGGAGAGCCAGGGACTGTCAGTACCACCCTCACAGGAGCTGACTCCTTGCAATACATACACCTCCATCCTATTGTCTGTTTCTCTGGAGAACCTTGACTAAGGCCATCTCCAAGATGACAGGGGGACTCATGGAAGAGATTGGAATTTAGCACATTGGACAGTGCCGGTGACATCATTTGAGCTGGATCCTGTTAACCTCAAAAACTGATCACAAGAACCAGTAAATTCACCTCAAAGCCCATCTGAGCTGATTTTCTGCCACACCCTCAAAAAGCAATGAGAGGGAAAAGCAGGAGTAATAGCCATATGCTCACTGACCATTCCCCTGTCCCCACCAGCCCCAGATCTGGGTCAGAACGAGCCTGACCACCTGAGGTACATGAAAAGTTCCACATGAAGTATGTCAGTACTATGTATGCACCCAGAGCCCTGTCCATACTCTGTGGAGTGTTCCCAAGAGGGCCATGACAGAAACCAGGTCCCCAGTGGAACAAAAGCCAGCCTGGGTCTAAACTTGGCCTCTCTAGGCCTGTCCCCCCATTGCATCACAGACAGGCAGGCCACATGCACACTTCTGAGGGCATCTTTGCCACTCAGCCACTGGGCACTGAGGTGCCAGCTCTGAGTTCAGGCCTCCTTTATAAGGTGACAGCTAAGAGGCTGGGCTCAGGACCAGGACAAGAGTTTGAAGACCCAGGTAGAAGCCAAGGGCTCCTCCCCAAGGGGGAAAAGGCACCCTCTGGGAAGTGAGAGGCCTGTCCTGGGACAAAAGTTCCTGGACTCCACTTAGGACAAGGTGGTCACTGGCCAGTTCTGCAGCCCCCACTGCCTCTTACAGGTGAGGCTCCTCTGCTACAAAACAAATTCTTCAACTTTGTGGGTCCCTCCATTACTGATGTTCCAGAGGTCTAAGATCAAAATCACCAGCTAGTGGGAAGCCTGTGGGCATCATTTCCCACAGATGCCATCAGGAAACTTCCAGAGAGGGGGTGGGTGGGTTGGTCTCCCCAGAGACAGGAGCAGGATCCCAGAAGGCCACTGGGATCCTTTCTCCCTTACCTGAAACAAGAGCAAGAGCAGGTGTCTGCAGACAGGATGCACTGCCACTATCCCAAGGCTTAGACCATGACGGTCTGTGGCCACCCAATCACCTCCTTGTTCTTTGGATAAAGGAACTGAGGCCCCAGAGGAGGGGGACTTTTGACAAACCATGAAGTTGATGGACGGAGAGTTGGATGACTGCTATGCCTAGACTCCACTGTCTCCCGTGGAAACCTGGGCCCACTGAAGCCTCGAGTGGCCTTTCTGCACATGCTGCCAGGATATCTGCAATCACCAATGGCAACATCACTCTCAGTAGTCAGGCAAGTTGCAGAACAGCAAATGCAAGTGTGGGTGAGGCAAGCAAGGACGTTGTTTGGGTACCAGGTCTTCCCAGGGGCTTCTGTTACTAAGTGGTTCTTGAATTCTGTCCTGGATTGATACAGTTCTTTGAATATTTCTGATCTCAGTAGTTTCTGCAGAAATCATTGGTTGCTCTCATCTTTTGTAGCTTAGACTTGGGGTCAACCTAGGGGGCTGGGTGAGGGCTTGGAGTCCAAGCCCCAGCTGGACCTTCTGTAACACCTAGAATAGGAGAGAGCTCCACCCCTCCCCACCTGTGAAATGAAGACCCAGACTAGACCTTGGTCAGGGTTCTTCTGTCCCTAACATTCTTTTTCTCGGTATCACAGCAAATAGAGCCCATTTCCATAAGCAGGCACTGAGTGCTCTACCAAGATCACGGCACTTTTCTATTGGCAGCTTCTTCAACCAAATTCCTAGAGACCCAGTTTGGTGTTTTGTTTTTTTTTGGGGGGAGGAGTGAGTTTTAAAACAACATGACTGTGTTTTTCTTTTTAATACAGCGAAACATAATAAAGAAATGAAAGGCTTATCCCTATCCAGACAGCCCCATTGGACATTTTCTAAAACTGGGGAGAAAATGCAGAAGACACAGAAAGGTAGACAAGAAAAATAAAAGCTCCTACCCCAGCCCCGGCCCCTTTCCTACCAGAGACCACATCATCACCAAGTGTAACAAAGAGGGTGGGAGCTCAGATCCACGTCCCCATACCACCATGAACCACCTGTATCACCTGGGCACATCCGTCACCTCTCTGGTGCCTCAGTTTCTTCATCCAAAAAGTGGGTAGAATGATATCACTTGCCTCCTGGGGGCCTCCTAAGGACACATTGAATTAGCTACATTTGAGACTTGGAAGAGGACTTGCCACACAAGTGATCACACTGGGTGTGTCCAGTGCCAATGTAAAGAGTTAATGATGCCTATTCTTCAGAAGCATAGACCACCATCTATTTCTTTGGGTGTCACCACAACTGGCTAATTTCCAGTCTGGCTGTTTTTTTATCCATGGATGTCCATGCGTTTGTGGGTCAGAGTTCTGAGGCTGTGTGTCACCCAGGAGACTCCTGTGGGAACAGCTTTGAGAGGTCATGTGGGGCCCCAAAGGTTATGATGGTACAGCAAGCAGTAGAGGCAAGGAGTAGGCACCAGGTCCAGGGCTATCAGGGATGCCCTGGAAGATAAGCTGGGACCACCCATAGTCTGCAGTCAGCTCCTTGGTGTCTCAGCAGGCCCTACCCTGCATCCACCTCCCAGAATAGTCTATAGCGCAAAGTGTCTGCTGTTGGGCCCAGGAAAGTCTGCTGGGACATTATCAAACAACTTTTTCTAGTGCTTTCCTGAGTTGACCTTCTGCCTCCCAACACTCAAACATCAGCCTTGGGGTCCTTGGGGGGCAGCCTGCAGAGCCTGGGCCGTCTGTGTGATCCCTCAGCAGGTTCAATTTTGACCTCAGAGAGCTGGCCGCCTTGTGGAAACAGCCAGATGCCTTTCTGAGCCAAGCCCAGTGGGGATGCTCATGGGGCCAACTCAGGTCACCCATCCAAGTGGCCACAAAGCAGTGACACTGATCTGCCACCATACTATTACTTTCTTAGAGAAAGTTCCAGAAGAGAGGCTCCACACTTTTCCAGCCATAAGCATTGCAGCTAACTTAATGGTAAAACCTATGTGTCAACTGGCAGGGCCACAAGGCCAGACATTTGATCAAACGTTACATAGGGTGATTCTGCGAGGGTGTTTTGTATGAGTTTAGCATTAAGGGACTTAGTACAGCAACTTGCTCTTCCTGATTTGGGTGGGCCTCATCCATCAGTTGAAGGCCTGAATAGAACAACAGGCAGAACTACTCTGCATGATTCCCCCTACCTGGTGGCTTTGAGCTGCCTTTCAACTTAAACTAAAACAGCAGCTCTGGTGTTAGCTCAGGCTGCTGCCACAAACAACCATAGACTAGATGGCTTACACAGATATTTCCTTCTCGATGTTTAGGAGACTGGAAGTCCTGGTCCAAGTGCCTACCCTTTGGGTTCTGGTGAGGAACCACTTCTTGGTTTACCAACAGTTGCTGTCTCTCCATCCTAACACAGTGGAGAACAGAGAAAGAGATAGGAGAAAATTCTGTGTGTCTTCTTCTAAGGAACTAATCTGTTCAAGGGGCGCTACCCTCACACCCTAACCATTTCCCAGAGCCCCCACCCCCAACCCTGGGGGCTGGATTTCAACACATGAATTTGTTCATACCTCAGTATCACAAAATGAATACACGAATAAATAAATAAACCCAACATGAATTTGGAGGGGGAGCAAACGTTTGGTCCATAATGGGGTCTTTCTGGGTCCCCAGCTCACAATGTTAGTATCAGATGACCCCATGGCTCTCCAGCTCACCCCTGCAGAGCTTCACCCTATCAGTGCCATCCTGGTCTAGCTGATTCCTTGCAATACATACACACCCTAATGGCTGTTTCTCTGAACCTTGATTACTACAGCCTCTGAGGTGAGAGGGGGACTCACAGGGAGAGACTGAAGTTTAGGACACTGCTTAAAATATTCTCACCATCTGCCACAGGTGGATTAAGCCACATCCGCCATGCTTGTCCTCCATCTGCAAACAGCAAATCCAGTTCCTCTGCTCTGTCTACTGCCTCCACCTGGTCCTCCTCAGTATGGCCTCTCTGACATACCCCTCCTCTCCTCACATGGTCCACTTAGCCACCACCTCATCCACCACCCTCATTGTCACACCTGGGTGATGGTAATAAGCCTCTAGAGGCCAGTCAGAGGTTGCATCTTCCCCATCAGGGTCTCCATCACTCCAGGCAGTAAATGGCACGTAGTAGGATTTAGTGATGTTGGGATAGAGGAAGAAGAAAGTGAGGAATATCCCTGGAGGGGGCATCTGAGCTTTGAATACTGGGTCCTGGAACTCCCAACTTGGAATCTTGTGCCTTGGCTTCCTAGTATGCAAAATGGGGTGCTGGAATGGCCAGTATCAAACGTCCCTTCCAGTTCTGTTATTTGTGGGATTTCTCATGATCAGAGCTAGATGTGGGAGAAGCAGAGGGAGGCAGAGAGAGCCCTCCACTCTGAGCTGTAAACGGGCACGGTAAGGGCACTGCTGGGCTCCTGACCTCTGCTCACTGGCCTCCCACCCCTGGGGACAGTTCCCGGACTCCATGGTATCCCGGGGAAGGCAACAGAGATGGGCTGGAGGGCAGGAGAGGACATGATTTCACTGACCATTCAGCCCAGCAAAGTTAGAAACTGTCAAAAAGTAAAAATTCCATTTGTAAACAAGATCAAATTATTTGGTTGTGAAACCAGGGTCCATGGAATTTAAAATAATTTAATATGAAACAATATCATTTGAAATGCTGGCCAGCCAAGAACCTAGTGCGGGTGTGTGTGTGTTTGGGGTTGGGGGGTGGTTGGAAATGCTGGATTGTCCTGTGCCCAGACACATGGGAATAATAGCAAGTCACTGGCTCAAGGAACATGGTTGAGAGTCAGCTATGTGGCTGCCCCAGGCCAGGCTTAGGGCCAGTAGGTCCCTGTTCTCTCACAGTCTACAGCCTAGATAGGTGGGCAAGACAGGACAGCCAGAGAGGAACAAATAAGTGGTATATAATCCAAGCCAGGAGGGAGACCCAGACAAGGCCAGGGACATAATCTGTGAATTGTGGTCATAGCCAGGAATGGGTCTGATAAATAAAGAAAGCCATGCACTCAAAGGAGGAGCATTCAGAATAGAAGTAGCAACCATCATTTACAATCCTACCTCTGTCTTGGGCTGCCACGTGACCATGGGCAAACAAGGTATTTCCCAGCCTCAGTTTCCTGGTCTGGAGAGTGGGGATAAACCCAGTCTCTTCTCCCTGGCTGCATGAGACTTATAGGTCAATACGGTGCAACCCTGGCACTGAGGTCCCTTATGGGCAGAGGTGCTCCAGGTGGAGCATTCAGTACAGTTGGCACCTGCCACAGATTCGTGCAAGGGAGGTGGTAGACAGGTGCCCTGCAAGCTTGGCAGGGCTGGTGCCTCTGTAGAGAGCAGCGCTGGCCTGAGATCCCAGCCACAGAGCTGCCTCAGCAATGGGAGGGGCTCCTCAGGGTCCCGGGGGTCGGGAGGGCACATGTATGGGCCTTGCAGCTGGTACCTCTTGGAGGGAGAGTGGAGGCGGGGCCTGACAGATCCTGGTGCCCTAGCCCTCTGCTTCCATGAATTCTGCTTCAACATAAACACAACTGGGAATACTTCAGGACTGTAAGAGCAAGAAAAACAAACCCAGGAAAGCCAGACAAAGAGCATGCAAATGCTGACTTTCATGTTACATCCAGAAACTACATGTTCATCAAGCCACCTGCAGGCTTGTAACTCAGTGGGGAGATGCAGGCTTGCTGTGTTTAGAAAATTCAAGCTAACCTTACAGCTGCGAGGGGAAGAGTCTGGTGGCCACCTTCCTCTGTCATCCTGGACATGGCTCATGCCACAGAACAATGTTTGAGGCTTCTTGTCACTGTGGCCACCTTCAGCATGTCCCCTAACCTTTCTGTGCACAGAAAGGTTAGAGCCCAAGAGCCCCTGACTAGTGAGGGGGCAGACCTAGGATCCCAGTGCACTCCCCAGTTCTCCAGTCACTCTCCCCCACCACTCCTTGCTGAACTCAACCACCCTGCCAGGGCAGGCAGGACTTGAGCTGACCCCAGAGGGGTGAGGGAGGAGAAGGACCCAGCACAGCCACTCAGCCCTGCATGCACAAACCAACCACCTGTGGACTGGGGAGTGCTCCCAGTCTTCCCACCCTTGAAGATGGCGATGCTGAGAAATGTTATTTTTATTCCTCCCCAGGCCTTGCCAGCTTACATTGTCAAGGCCAGCACTTTGGAGATATTTCCCTTGGTTTCGCAATTCACGCGGTGACTAACACGTTACATTTTGAAAACTTCTCTGGGTAAAAATTTAAGCTGAATTGTAAATACATAAAAGTCTCAATGTTAATGGGGTACATGATTTCGCCGCAGCTGTTTTGTAATCCAAGACGCAGAAAGGATGTGGGATTCTATAAAATCAGGTAACCAGGCACCCAGCTGGGTGTTGCCCTGCGAAGCCAGCCTTCATGGACGGCAGCCCTGACAACTCTCCTTCATTATGTAAGTCACAAACCCTCTGCACTTCCTGCCCGGCTGAGTGTCAGGAGGTGCTCTGGGGTGATCAGAGCCAGGGTTGCAGGACTCTGCAGCCATGACAACCTCCCCATGGGCCTGAGCACACCTGACACCTCCTGGGCACCACTGAGCTTTAGCTTATGGGTGACAAAGCCAAGGCCCATAGATGCTGAGGGACTTTCCTGAAGACACATCCTGATAAGGGACAAAGCAGGATTCCATCCCAGGCCTCTGTCTCTCTGCCACCCAGGGTGTCCATGGTTAGCTCATCATACCCATGGCCCCTGCCACTGGACATCTATGGGCCACCAGCCTTAGGTCATCCACTCTGTGTCAACTGATGACCCAGGGTGATCCCCACTGGGACAGATGGTACATAAACTGGACAATTGACATTTCTGCCTGAGCATCTAAGAAATGAAAGAGAATGGGGAAGTTGGCAGGCAGCAAAGTACCCTGGTGTCCCTTTGCATGACACAACTATAGGGACATGTGGGAGTCAGCGTGGGAAGGGGACAGGAAGAGGAGGAAAGAGAAAAGCCAAGAGGGTGGGGAGGGACCATGGGGCTGTGGTGGAAGTTGCATAAGGAGTGGTCCTCAGGGTGCTGCCAAGAGCTCTGTCTGTGTTAAGAAGCCCCTCACCTTGCAGTGCCAGACCACACCCCTGCTAATTGCTTTGGAGGATAATACTTTATTGCCTGCCCATGGTTATCCTGGTTTCACTTACAATCCACAGCTGATATACTCAGAGGACTATAACCTGCCTGCATGTAGCAGCCTGGCTAGGGTACATGGGAGTTCCTGCATGTCCTCCAGAGCCTCCCCCTGCCCCCATGCCTGGGCAGAATGGCCACTTTTGTGACTAGTTATTGAATTGATGCACCCCAAAAGAACAAGGGAGCCATCCCTCCACCCCAGCTTGGCCCACTGGAATGATTTCACCATCATAAGAAGCCCAGGCAGGCTTGATGGTGGCTTTTGCTTCCCTGACCTCAGACAGGCCACACAGGGGAGCAGGTGGCCCACAGCTCTGTAATCAGCTGAGCTCACCTTGGGCCACACAAGAGCCAGGAAGTGCTGGTGCACCTAGAGACTTTATGATACAATAAACTCCTGGTGGATATTGATTTTTCTTCAAAGTTCAGGGCCTATCTGTCTGGGTTCCTCTCGTTACCTCAGCTCACCCCAGGGCTGCCTGATAAGCCAGAACCTCGGGCCATCAAGGCTTGGTGCTCTTTAATGCCACAAGTCCACCTGCCCCTGGCCAGGACGCTCCCTGTCAATGCTCTGGAAACCTGACCATCGCAGCCCATGTCTGGTGCAGTATGCTAAAAATGTGTCCATCCAATGATACAACCTTTAAAGGTCTCAGTCTGAAGAAGGTCAGGAGGCAGCCACTGGGTTTGGGAAGCAGTAAGTACACTCTTTCATTTGTGCTGGGGTGTAGGGAAGTGGGCAAGTCACTGTCTGAGCTCACAAAACATTGAGGTGGGGGGTGGAGGGGAGGACTGAAGCAAGAGACAGACCCAGAGAGAATCACAAACCAATGTGATAATCACAGAAACGGGAGTGTCTTCCGGGCTGGGGAAGGACAGATCCATTCCAAATGGACGTCAGCACAGGATCCCAAAGAAAGGAAATTTCCATCATCGTCTCTGGCAATTTTAATTCGGCATCTCCAGAATTCTGTTCTCTGAGAGCCAACTGGGAACTTAATGGAATTACTCAGCTTTTGATAATAATGAGTCTGTCTAGGTCATATAGGGAAATACTTTTAAAGTTATTCTTTCTTCTTTTTTATGATGGCAACGACTCACAATGCTCAAAAAGACATTCTCCTTAATTCAATTACCAAGTGAGCTAAATGCATTTGCTGAAGATAATTAAGAATCTTTATAAATATAAAACAATTATCCCATCAAAATACAGCAGTGGATGTTATTATTTGAGCTGCTTTTTCATTCAGAACTCCCCCTCCCCCACTTTTTCAAAGCAATTCCAAAGCTATCTATGCCTGCCTCTGCCCAGCATGTCCAGATGGCTCTGGCTGTGAGCTCCCCATTCATCACCAAGGGTGGGCTTGCCTGTGTCCCCCAACCTCTGACCCACAAGTCTGCTGTCAAAGCTCTATTTACCTCTCCAGTCCTAGCCTTGGCCCAGAGTTGTTATCAGATCAGAGGAGCCTGGGGACACGGGAGCACTACTTGCAATGTGGTACCCTGGCTTGGATCCTGGGATGGAGAGAGGACAGTGATGGGAAACATGAAATCCAAATAAAGTCTGGAGTCCAGTTAATAATCATGGCCTAGTGTCAGTTTCTTAGCATTGGCAAAGGTACCACAGTAATGGAGGATGGGTAACACAGGGAAAGCTGGATGGGGAGCTGCAAGAACTGTCTGTTCTATCTTTGCAATTTTTCCATAAATCTAAAATTATTCCAAAATAAAACATTTGTTAAAACAAAACAAAGAATATGACTGAATGAGCAAGGGGAGCAGAATCTCACTGTTCCCCAAGTAGTCCCTGTGTTTAGAAACCTGCTGGAGACCCCTGTCCCCACTTCCTGCTGCAGTCTGGTCTCTGATGCTCTGCAGATGAATTTCATGAACCAGCACCTGTACATCCACCCCACCTATCCCTCTCTGCTCAGCCTCAAGGGGAAGACGGTAGCATGGCTAACAGCACCTCTGAGCACCATGCTGGAAGTTTTGCTAAGAACGCTCGTCCTCCTCCTAGGAGAGATGCTGCCAGGTAAGTGGGAAGTCCCCCATGCTGCTCCTGCTGTCTGCACATGGCCCCAGAATGCGAACCAGGGTTCCCCAGATTCCCTGAGCTCCCCACCCAGCCTGCATGTCATCCTCCCTGCCTATCCATGAGCCACAGGGTCTGTGGAAGTGGCTAGAATATGCGGGGGATGGCGCTAACTCAAGGTGGGCTACGAGGGAGGCACAAGTGCTGTGTTACATGCATGGGGACTGGAGGAAGGAACTGCCATCAGAGTACCTCATTTTAGAGCACTTGCAACATAATTGTGTTTGATGTCCAATGTCCCCAAACCATCCAGAGCCTGCAGTAGCCCCTTATCATTCACTCACCTTAGAGTCACCTTGCTCCCAGAGCCTGGGTTTGGCTCTGTTGGGATTCCTGAGAAACACACAGGTCCCTCCCACCTGAATACTACCCATAGTAACTCTCATTTTTAATATGCCTTCAAATACTTCAACTGTTTTTTTTCTTGGGCCTCTAAAAGTATCATGTTACGACAGGACTGTGCCTGAGTGCTTCAAGGACAGATCAGTCCCCAGGCCACATTTACCACTAAGTGACCCCAGGCAAGCAACTTAACATCTTCGATCCCTCCTCTGCAAAACAGGGATAATGATACCTGCTTTGCAGAGCATTTACGAGGATTGCTCAAGCTAATGTGTGTCCAGGCATTAATTCCAGCCTGGCCCCGGGAGGGGATCAATAAAGAAAAGCTACTCTTGCACAATGTGCTAGCCAGCTGAGCAGGCAACAGTGTTTCTGTCTTCCAAACACTCCCCAGAGAGCCTTGGCTTTATTCTGTAAATAAGACTTCTTGATTTTATCTTGTGAGCTTAAATCTATTCACTCTTCTTGCCTGAAACTCCAAGTTCCTCACTTGGGTCCTGGGCTTCAGTGTTCTGTGGTTCCATCACGAACTGCCTAAGGCACGCTCTGTTCCATTTCCTATCCATATTTGCCTCAATGAGCCTTTCTGGCTCCTCTGGTTGATCCTCCAGGCCCCTGGCTCAAATTCCCTCATTGTAATGAATGCAGGGCAGGGTGTTTATGAAGGAAAAGGGATTTGACTGAAGTCCAGGCTCAGCTCGGAATTCCCTCTGACCGCTTTTTCTTCCTCCCTGAGCGTGCTGGTGGACCAGGGCCCTGGGGGAGCCAGCTCAACAGAACTCAACTGCCAGAGGCTCTGCGGGGGCTGGGATGGGACAAAGACCTCAGCATCTCCTTGTCCGACTGAACTTCCACCTTGGGTCCCCGCTGAGTCTTATTTTGCTAATGAGATCAGACAGGCTTGTAATTTTAGTTAACTGCAGTTACTGCTAAGACTGGGAGAGAGACTCATTCCCTGGCATTCCTACAAATTTCTCCCAGTTTATTTAACTTGGGAAATTAGGCAAGAGCAGGTAGGAAAACGGCAGGTCAAACACAAGCCATTGCAAGAAACTGACTCACGCGTTACCAACCACGTTATCCATCCCCTTGCTGTGTTCATTGGCTATTTATT
This sequence comes from Castor canadensis, assembly GCF_047511655.1. Taxonomy (NCBI): domain Eukaryota; kingdom Metazoa; phylum Chordata; class Mammalia; order Rodentia; family Castoridae; genus Castor; species Castor canadensis. Next base: position 8,748,375 of record NC_133388.1, on the reverse strand, counting down.
TATTTATTAACTTATTCAGCAAGTAGTTATGGAGCCACGAACATATGTTTCTACCTTTCACACCCCTTGGCCTTTGCACTGGTTGGTTCCTCTGCCATACTGTCCCATTGGCCAACCTCTATCCTTCTAGGCCAGGCTGAAGGTGACCTGGGAATCCTGCCCCACAGTTGCATGTCAGACAGGATCCCTCCCTCTCCGGAAGAAGCCTATGGAGTTAGCTAGGCTTGGTTGAGAAGATGGTTGTAGGACATCCCCGCTGTATGACTTGGGCAAAGTTCCTGGAGCTCGCTACCTGTCCTTTCCTCTATACAGTGAAGACAATGATAATAATTATGCCAGCTAACTGCCAGGGATGCTCCCCAAAGTGCAATAAGCACTATAATTTTTTTTTGGTGGTAGTAGGGTTTGAGCTTAGGGCTTGTCGCTTGCTAGCCACACCTCCAGCCCTAACAATCATTTTTGATGTGCAAGAAAATCAAGCATTACCGAGAGGCCAAAAGGAGAGGAAGCTGGAAAACAGAGTGATCAGTAAATCTGATCCTGGCCTGCAGTGACCTCAGGTGCCAGGCAGTCCCACAGGCAGAGACGCCTTATGCACATGTGAAGTAGCATCCTCGCACTTTGCCCAGAGCTGGAACTCAGAGGCTCCAAGTCCAGGAAAAGGAACAAGAGCAAACCCACCAGCTGGTGGTGTGGGTGGAATCTTCGGCAGCTCACCTGCTCCACGCACCTCCTTCTCAGGCTGAACCTCAGCCTGTTCGCCACACCCCTGTGGTCAGAGGGTTCTGAAAGGAAGAGATATGAATGCTTAACTTCTAGACAAAAGCAATTCACCACCAGTCCCAGGCCACAGGCTGTCTCCTCTCACTTGGTGCTGAGAAAGGCAGAACATGATCCATGGGAGACATGTATCTGGAGAGGTGCTCAGATTCCCAGCAAACTTTCCAAGAGCTGTAAAAGCCAGAAATCAGCCTCCATCCATGTCAGCCAGTGAGAGGGAATGTTTGTTATTATAGCAGAACCTAGGCTCTGCTGACGAATACAGCTGATAAATAAAGATACGCAAATGTGTTCATTTCTGTCTGAGATCTTGGTGGAGAAAAGCCACCTCCCCTTTGTATCCATAGGGCTAAAAAGAGCTTGGGGTTTGACTTTATCTCACCTTAGTGGTCCAGGAAACCCCAGACTGTAAAATTGACCTAAAGATATTTCAGGTAGGTAAGATTCTATAAGCAAACTGAAATACCCTAATCTGGCTTCATGGAACTCCCTCAAATACAGACCCACCAGAAAGGCAACCGCAATCCCAACTGAGAGCCCCAAACACTTAAAATAATGAAATTGCTAACTGGGGAGATTCAATGAATTCTTTTTATGTGTAAAGTAATGAAATTGAGAGCCCAAACTATGGGCAATCAGCAAAGTACTATCAAAAAAGACTAATCTTGAAAAAGAATCAAGCAGACAAACGATGAAAACCTTGTTAGGTATTAAAAATCTCACTATTTGGTAAAGATAGCAGATTCAACCTAACTGAAAACAGAATTAGTAAATTGAAAGGGTTTACTCAGAGACATGCAGAAAGATGTAGGGAGAAAAGAAACACAGAGGATAGAATTTATAGTCAGACATGTGTTCATTGATGTTTCAGAGGACAATAGAAATAACAGGGCTGGGGTGGATATCTGAAGCTATCAGGGCTAAACATGATAGGAAATGTGAATTCTTAGATTCAAGAAACACAGGAAACAAAAATAAATCCATGCCTTGACATATCACAGTAGAACTGCAAGGTGCCGAAGACAAAAGAAAGGCACAAAGTTTATTGTAAATTTATAAATGTAATTATTGCTAAAAGAAATAGTTATCAAACACAGGTGCCAGGCACTGTTGTCAACCCTGGAGATGCAGAATTGTACCTTTCTCATGGGGAGAGAGGCCATAAACAACACACTTGTAAGTGAGCAAACCTGGCAGGGTGCTAGGAAGCAGGGTGTGAGCGGGAGAGGTTGGGCAGCGTACAGGATTCAGCAAAAGGTCAGGGAGGCCTCTCCGAGAAAGCCACATTTGCTCAGAGACTGAAGAGAGGGACAGAGCTAGTGAGTGAGCCACCTGAGGGAAGAGAACATCATAGAGGACCCCAGTGCCTCTCAGCCATCCGTACATCTTCACTTTGGAAGTGTCTGCTCTAGTCCTTTATCTGCCTTTTTAATTACTATTTGTCTTATTTTCTAAGTTGTAAAAATTTTTTTAACATTTTAATTGTATGTAATAGTTGTATAGGGAGTTTCACTGTGACATTGTAAGAACTCTTAATGTATTTGGATATAGTTTTACCAGATTATAGATGGGAAACACTTTCTCCCAGTCCAGGCCTGATCTTAACAGGTCTTTCAGGAAGCTAGTGCCATTCGTTTTCCTGACAACCTTTTTTTTTTTTTAAATCAACTCTTATGCTTTGTTAAAGTTATTAAGTTCTATTAAGAGAGTTTGTCTACCTCAAGATCACAAGTTTGCACTTTGATATTTAGGTTCATAGTCCATTATAAGTTAATTTTTCTGGATTGTGTGAGGGAACAGTTGAGGTTTCTATTTTTAAATAAAAATTTGTATAAATATTTCATCATAGTTATATTTATTATATATAGATATATTTATATAATTTTATACATTTTAATAATCTTTAATATATTACTAATATAATTATATTTTGTAATATAACCATGTTATATAATTTAAATATAATTTATTATAATTTTGATAACAATGAAATTGTAGAAATTTTATATTTGTAAAATAAATTTATATATAAATGTGCTTTTATGTTTTCAGGTATAGATATCCAATTATTCCAGTATTTTTTTTGTGTGTGGGACTGGGGTTTGAACTCAGGACTTTGTACTTGCAAAGCAGGCTCTTTACCATTTGAACCATACCTCCAGTTCATTTTTCTCTGGTTACTTTTTTGGATATGGGGTCTCTCAAACTATTTGCCCAGGCTGGCCTTGAACCCAGTCTTCCCAATCTTGACATCCCAAGTAGCTAGGATTACAGGCATGAGCCTCCAGAGCCCAGTTCTAGTGCCATTCGTTTTAAAGACTTTCCCCAACAGTTTAGCTTTGGTCCTTTTTCAAAACTCAATAGGACATAGGGACATAGACACATGAACTTTTGTCTGTTTCCAGGCTCTCTGTCATCTCCACTGACATACCCTGACGCCAATATCATGCTGCTTTGATTACTGTGGTCTTATGGTCGATATTAAAAGTGGATCACAGAAATCCTTCCAGTGGACTACACCGGTGTTCCTTCCAGCATTATGTTTTACTTCCAGACTCCAGTTCAGGGTCCCACATTAGATGTGGTTGTCACGCCTCGCTAGTCCCCCAAGTCTGAGAGTTCAGTGCTTCCCTCTCTCATCGTTTGACATTTTTGAAGAGGAGAGGTCAGATATTTTGCAGAATGTCTGTCCATTGGGTAAAACCTGACATTTTCTCGGATTACCTGAGATTATATGTCATGGAGAATGCCAGAAGAGTGTCAGGTTAGGGATGTCACTGAATCTCATTGACAGGGATGTGAGCTTGATGTGGATAGGGTCTGCCATACGTCTTCACTGTCTGATTACTGTTTTGCCTCGGTAGTTATCTGTGAGGGGACACTCTGAAGCTGCGTAAATGTTCCCATCCTTCTTAAACTTTTGAGCATCCACTGGTTGACTTGTACCTGGCAGTCATTGCCCCAGGGAGTCTAATGGCGATCTTTCTATTTCCTTCATTCTTCCGTCAGGAGGTCTTGTCCCTTTTCCCTTCTTTCTTTATTTATTCTATCATTTCTTTGTATCAGTGTGAACTGATATTTATCTCATTCTTTGGGTTATAATTCGATATTATCTTTTTTTTCTTTGCTCAAATTTTTCCAGCTTTGCCACTGAAAGTCTTTCAGATGATTCCTATGTCACTTCTGTCTCACATGATTCTTACAGTCCTTAATTATGTGGTTGGTTTATATTAAGTTTTCATTTTTTATTTTAATTACTAGCTTACTTAGCTAGTACATACACATATAATTGAGTGTTTGTATATTTCCAGTGTGTTTCTTATAGACAACGTGTAGGTAGACCTTGATGATGACAGTGTCACAATCTCTTCCTGTTGTTGGGTGCTCAGACCTTGACATTGAATGCAGTTAACCAGTATTATTGTGTTTCATCTACCACCTTCCTGTTCCTTTCCTGTTTGTCCTATTTCTTCTTCGTTCTTTCCTCCCTTTTTCTTCCCTTCTTTGGAATTTATTATTTTTAGGGTTCCCTTTTCTTCACTAACATCTAACAAACTGTATCTCTTTGTTCTCCTTTTTAGGGGTTACTCCATTTTCTAATATGTGCATATTCAGCTTCTCTCAGCCTATCTGCCTCTTCATATACAATGTAAGACTCATGCAGCAATACTCTCCACCCTCCCCTCCTCTGTGTCATCATTGTCATACGGATCACTTTTCAGTATGTGACCAACTCTAAAGCACACTGTTGATATCTGGTTTTAAACACTTAATTACCTTTTTTTTTTATCTCTTTCTATTTTATTTTGGTGGCACTGGGGTTTGAACTCAGGGCTTTGCACTTGATAAGCAGGCACTCTGCTGCTTGAGCCATGCCTTCAGCCTTCAATTGCCTTTTGAAGAAATTAGAAGACGAGGCTCTTCTAATTTAATATGTGGATTTAAATAATATAGCAGAATAATGTGAAACATTCCAGGTAAACACTAATTTGTAACCCATATATGTTTGCATGCTTTTATATTTAATAGACATGGTGTGTGAAGGCTGCATGTCAAGTGCTGTTTCCTGCAGGGGATAGACGGCGGGTTGTCATTCTTATTAACTTGTAACTGGATACCACAAGCGTGTGCCATGAATCACATCCATAATTTCAATATATATAATCAAGTTTCCTCTTTTAATAACATTAATGAGCCCCCAGAATTCCACAAATATCATTACAAATAACCATTCTTGAAGTGGGTTTTTATTTGCTTTTTCTTAAAGTGTGTGTGTGTTACATATATCTGCCATTCCAACTCCTTTTTGTAGATCTAACTTTCTCTCTGGTATCCTCTTCTTTCTGCTTATATAACTTCTTTTCACATTTCATGCAGTGCAAGTCTGATGGTGTCTTACAAACTTCATCTTGTCCTCACGTTTAAATGAGATTTTCATAGGACATAGAATTCTGGATTAACAGCCATGAATCCCTCACCTCTCTGAATATTTCTTCCTCTGACTTCTGGCTGCTGCATGGTTTCTAAAAACAAAACTGCTGTCATTTTTACATTCTTCCTCTGTGTGTAGCCATCTCATTTTTCTCAGACTACTTTTAGGGTTTTTCTCTTTAATTAATACTGGTTTCAGAAAATTTATTATGATGTGATCTTGGTGTGACTTTCTCTGTACTTGTCCTGATTAGTCCTCATTAGATTTCCTGGGTTTATAGATTTATAGCTTTCATCAACTTTGAAAAACTTTCAGCTGTTACATCTTAAAATACTTCAACCACACACACTTGGGAACGTCAATTTCACGGTTTGACCACTTGGCCTTAGAATCTACTGCTTTCTGTCTTTTTTCTCTGTATGCTTCTTTTTGGACTACGTCCACAGCTACATCTTCAAGTTCACTAATCTTTGAATCCACTGTTAGGGTTATCAAGTGAAGTTTTCATTTCAGAAGTAGCTCCAGCGGTTCAACTTGATTTTATTTTATTTTTTTTATCTTACACTCTCTCCTCACTACGTCCCTATTTTCTCTTCAGTACTTGAGTACAGTTACAACAGTCATTTTAACGCCATTTCCCACCGTTTCTTTGTTTCTGTCATTCTTTGGTCTTTTTCTGGTTAGGGATCACATTTTATGGCTTCTTGGAGAGTAAATTTGATTGTTGAACAGTGTGAATTCTTCCTTGTTGAGTATCTTGATTTTCCTGTCCTCTTCTACGGAGCACTGGGTGTTGTCCGGGATGTAGGTTATTTGCTTTTCCGGCATGTTGTGGGTTGATTGTGGCTTGGGTAGGGCAGATGTAGAGCAGCCTTCCCCTGCTGCTGTTAGATCCACCACCAAGGTGTGGCTGTCACGGTATGCAGAGGGCCAGGCTCAGCAAACTCCCTTAGTGCACCCTGAAGTCCTCTTACCTCCACTGACCAGGGTTTGAACCCTACTCATGCCTTCAACTCTGGAGCTCTTTTTTCCCTTTTTGTAGCCCTGACCCTCAGGTTCAGTGACCTTGGAGAGACCTCAGAGCTCTGCTTAGCCTCACCCCACTGCTACCTTCCACCCAGCAACCTAAAACCTGCTCCATACAGAAAGCCAGGGCAGCCAGGGAGGGACCTCTGGGGTCAGAGGCTGTTCCACCTTTGACAGTGCTTGGAGTGGTGGTTTCACCTCTCTGGTCCAGTCTAAAAGGGCAGATCAGTCCATCCCTGGACCTCCATCCTGGCTGAGCTGGAGTCTGTTCCAATACAGTGGTCTGAGCCAGCACAGTGATAGTGTGACCCAAAGTGGAAGTCTCACTCTGGCTGTCCCACACAGGAACAAAAGGAGCATAAGGGGCAGAAACAGAGAGAGAGACCCAGTAGGAGTGACTGCAGTGTCCCTTCCAGATAAACAGGCACCCTTGGTATCTGTGGGATTTGCAACAATGGATTCAATCAACTGTGAATTGAAAATATTCAGGAAAAATTGTGTCTGTATTAAACATGTATAGACGATTTTTCCTTGTCATTATTCCCTAAACAACACAGTACGTTGGTGAGGCACTTACATTGATTTAGGTATTGTAAGGAATGTGGAAATGACTTAACCTGTACACAGGAAGCAGATTGTGCACAAGTTGTATGCAAATGCAATGCCATTTTGAATAAGGGATTTGGGCAGCCATGGGGGTCCAGAAACCAATCAATCCCCCAGAGATACTGAGTGAGCGAGGACTGTGTTTTGAATGCAGATGTTACAGGAATTCCTGGCAGACTGGATGTAAGAAAGAAAATCCTGACATAAGGAGTAGGGTCTGGACAATCAAAGGGCTCTCCGTGCCGTCCACGGAGATGGGGGACTGTGTGGGTGCAACTGGGAGGTCGTTTGGACATGTGGGCTTAAATGTCTATGAGGTGCCTGATTAGAAATGTCAAGTTGGAACTTAAATATATAAATTTTGGGTTTGTGCATTGCTCAGGGTTGGAGATGTAAATTTAGGGGTGAGCATAGTACAGAAAAGAGAAAGAACCAAATGTGGACGTTTCAGCATTGAGGGCAGGGAGAAGAGGAGGCTGTGAACCAAGTGGAAAGGAGCATAAGTGTGAGGGGTCAGAGGACACGAAGGGGCTGAGTGAAGGAACGAGGCCTGAGAAGCAGCCCTAAGATCTAGTGATGGAGGTCATGGGCAGAATCAAGGGGATAAAAGTCTGACTCTGGTGAGGAAGAGAGGGAGAAGAGGAACAGAGACAGAGGCTGCAGACAGCACCTAAATGGGGTTGTGCTCTGCAAAAAGGAGCAAAGAACTGGGGTGGCAGCCCAGGTAGGAAGTGGAGACTGGAAAGAAGACAGATGCTGCGGTTGCCACCACATCCCCTGGCTTGGTCATGTGTCCCTGTGGGCTTCACATCTTTGGAATCTACCACTCCTGGCTGAGGTTGTGTCCAGATCTGGAGGCCTCTCTGCTCCCCCAGGCAGGACATGATCAAGCATCAGCACAGATGTCAGTGCCCTGGGGAGCCGACTCACCAGCTCCCAGCTCCTTGCCCTTCAGGACAGTTCTAACACATATTTTCCACAGGTCCCTGAGTGTCCTGCAGACTCATCTCTGGGTGTCCCCTCTGTTGGTTCACTGCCATAGTGGGTTTTGTAGTTCACAACCTGGATGCCTGCTTCAGGACCAGGGCCAAAGAGGATGGATGCTCTACTCTAGACCTCCCCCCATTCCTGGGGGATCAACCAAAACTAGTCCATGTAGAGTTCTCAGTTTAGGACAACTCAGCTGGGCCACCCCTAGTCCAGGGCTCCAGCAGGATCGTCCAAGGCCTTGTGGCAAGCTCAATGCTGAGCTCCTTCCTGACTCTGCTTGCTTTTCTCCCCAGTAAGCTCTTACTAGCTCTGAGTCAAACACCACCCAGGATACACCCTTCCCTGAACCCCCAAATACTACTCCCATTGGAATCCTGTCTCCAAGCCTGCTTCTGGGGGACTCAGACCTAGACCTACAGCAGGTACCAAGGCTGAGGGGACGACCCCACAGTGAGCGACAATGTGGGCACTAGGGGAGACTTGAAAGAGGGTCGCCATGAGCAGGTAGGGGGACTTGGTGTGCAAGGTAAAGATCTGGCTTTAGGAAGGCGTTGTGGTGAGGTATAGGTGATGTGCATCTGTGGCAGATTCCTTCTGACAGGTTCCGTTTTCTCAGTGAGGTGGAAACAAGGTCATCTCTAAGCACGAAGTTGGAGGGAAGGAAAGGAGATGGAGGCTTGGGGCAGGGAAGAAAGGAGATGGGAGACTTAGAGGGGGAGACTGAATGAACAGCAGGAAAGCGAGTCAAAGACAGTGGGGAAAAAAATGTCTCCAATTTGCCTAGAAACAATGACAGTCGATCTAGACATATACCAGTGGAACTACTTCAAGGAGAAGGGTCACATAAAGATATATTTTGGAACTTGGGGGTGTGGCTCAAGTGGGAGAGTGCTTGCCTAGCAAGATTTAGGCCCTAAATTCAATCCCCAGTACCACACACACACACGCACAATTCATAATTCACACATGCACATGCATAATTCAGTAAACACAAAGGGTAAGGTTGTCCTGCCAACCAGTCTCCCAAAAAGACTTTCTGAATGGGTGCATTTCAGGAAGAAAGAGGGCAAAGACTTGTTGATCTATCTCGCCTGAAATGGGATGGGCACTTTATTGTCACTACTGCTGCTTGCCTGAAGTCTCAGAAACTCTTGCCTTACCTGTAGTTGAGGCTACTGAACCATGCAGCCACCTGGGAGCACAGTTGCTAGATGTGCAGGGTCAGGAGATGGATCAATGGTTTGCTCAAGTGGGTGGAATCACTAGGGCCTTTGATGGAGGTGGCTGCACTGTTGTCTTTGCAGCATGGTACTTCTGAGGGAGAGAGAGAGAGAGAGAGAGAGAGAGAGAGAGCTGTTGGAAACAGACCCCATAGCACAGTCTAGTCCCAGAGAAGCTAACCGCCCCCAAGGACTGCTCTGGAAGAAGCATGCAATGCACACCCTGGTCTTCCCCAGGGGCAGCAGCCTCACCACAAGCCCACACAGCTGGCACACTGGGGGAGGTTGTTCTACCTCCGTGGCCCCCATAGATGGTCCTGGCACTTTCCACACTCCCTCGCGTGCATCAGCTCAGTGCGCTGCAAACTGTGGTCATCCCTACCCTGTCTCATCACTCCCTTGCCTCCTCCTCCTTGCCCTCCAGGGTTCTCCCAGGAATTACCCTCACAGGAAAAGAGGCCTGGGACCAGGAAGAAGTCAGTGAGGTCTCTCTCACAAAACATAAGGGGACACCAAAAGATGTCAAAAATGACAATAAGTCCCATTCTAGGGCTAGGATGTGGTTCAGTGGTAGAGTGCTCACCTAGCATATGTGAAACCCTGGGTTTGATATGCAGCATTGCAAAAAGAAACAAAAATGTCATGCAGAAATAATGAGTATGTTATAAGCATCGTAAGAAGAGGGCTAAGATAGAAAGGAGAAAAGTGGAGGCGATGGATGAATTCAGGTTAGAATGCACTTATAAATGGAAATGTCATAATGAAACTGTACAGGATGCACAACACCAAGATGGAGGGCTAAGGTAAGCTGTGGACTCAGGTGTCCACACAGGCCAGCTGTTACAACTCCAGGAGTGTGTTGCTAACAGGGAAGCAGGTGTGGCAGGGAGCGGAGGGTCTATGGAAACTCTCAGAACTGTCCTCTCACCTTTGCTGTGAATCTAAACCTGCTCTAAAAACTAAACGTTGAGAGCATTTTAAGTCATGTAGACACAACTCAACAAGAACAAAAAAATAAGCAACCCAGTTCACAACTAGACAGAGGACTTGCACAGGCATTTCTCCAAGAAGTTTCACGCATGCCCAGGAAGGCTGAGAAAGGTGGCTCAGCCTCACCAGTCCTTGGGGAAACCCACACCAAAACCACCGCGAGGTACCAACCCGACCCCCCTTGGAAGGACCGTGTGAATACGTGCTCTGAGAAGTCAAGTGTTGACGAGGACGTGGAGAAATTAGAGCTGGGCACGCTGCTGATGGGAACGTCAAACGGGGCAGCCACTGTGGAAATGAGTTCGGTGATTCCTCAAAACATTAAACATCCAATTACCATATTATACAGCAATTCCACTTCTATGTATATACCCAATGGAACTGAAATCAAGGACTCAAACAAATACGTGTACAACCATGTTTGCGTATTGATATTCTCAATATCCAAAAGGTGAAAACAACCCAGGTGTCTGTCAATAGATAATGCTTAAACAAAATGTGATCTAGCCACACAATGGAATATTATTTGGCGATGAAAAGGAAAGAAATCCTGTCACATGCTATCCATGGATAAATCTTGAGAACAGTATGCTGGGGGAAATAAGCCAAATGTAAAAGGATAAACACATCATTGTTACACTTTTAGGATGTACCAATGGTAGTTGAATTCATAGGGACAGAAAGTAGAATAGAGGTTACAGGGCTGGGTGCAGGGCATTGTGGGGGGTTCTAATGAGTACCATATCTCATCTCGAGATGACAATGTGTGAGAAGGGACAGTGATGGTGGTGGTGCAGTACGGTGAGTGTGACAAAATGTGCACCCAAAAGCGATTCAAGTAGAAAATCTGTTGTGTGGATTTTACCACTTTTTTTTTCTGCAGTACTGGGGTTTGAACTCAGGGCTTCATACTTGCGAAGCAGGTGCTCTACCACTTAACCCACACCACCAGCCCTTTTCTCTTTAGTTTGTTTTTCAGATAGAGTCTTGAGGTTTTACCTGAGTCAACCACAGACCTTGTTCTTTCTCCTATCTCTGCCTCCCTAGTAGATGGAATTACAAATGTGAGCCACCACACCCATCCCTTTAACACAAAAGTAATGCAAATAATCCATGATGAAAATAACCAATGCCAAGCCATATGCCTTGGGGAGCAAGGGACAAACTGTGTCCTCCCACAGCTATGCAGTCCCTTAAGTCAAATGTACAGACACAGAAAGCAGAATGGAGGCGGCCCCAGCTGGGGGAGGGTGCAAGTGTTGCTTAATGAGCTCCAGTTTGGAAAAGTTCTGGAAATGAGGAGGGTGGTGGCTGCACAACACAGAAGTACTCTTTGCCACTGAACTGTGGCAATGGTTGCTTTCATGTTATGTATATTTCCGACAATTGTTAAAAGGTGAAAAAACACACCACCAACAATAAACAAAGAAAGCTGACTCTTGGCTCACGGCTCTCCACGGCACTTTGGCACATAAGTGTTGATGGTGGGCCTCCCTCCTGTGCCCTCGGAGCTCCAGGGACCAAAGTCGCTGTGTACCTGGCACTGTGTCATCTGGCCAGAGGCCACAGTTCGTAAAACAGCAAAGATAAATATTTTCCACCTGGACTGGGGCAGGGAATGTAAACAGAAGATTCTGTTTGGTTTTTAGAGTAATCGCCTCAGTTTGCTCCTCAAACATGTTTCCTAACCCTATACCGTCATTCCTCCTTAATTCTTAAAATGCATGGGGCCACTCCTCAGGTCTTCCCTGTGAGGTCAGCTCTTCTGAGACCGCAGCCCGTCCCACACATGTGGCACCCCAGGCTGTAGTGACAATTCCGTGTCACCAACACATCATCGCATCACCCAAGTGAGGTGGCTGTAAGGAAGTGTGCACTTACTTACACTACGAATGGATGGTGCCCCTGGGAGGGCCCACAGTCACCCAGCTGGGCAAGACTTTCCCATGGACTCTGGCTCATCCCCATCCCCCTGCCTGCTGGACATGTCTTGGTGCATCTTGATGGTAGTCAGAGGTCACATCGCTCAGGGCAGTTAATGCATGCAAAAAGGAGGCCTCTGAACCCAGCCAGGACCAGCCAGGAGCAGCGGGTGCAGCCAGGGGCCTGAGGTTGAAGGCATTCAGAACCGGATCAAAGCCTGTGAAAATGGAGCTTGGCTGCCCTAAGAGGCTTCCATTGGAGTCAACTCCAACCTTTTGTTATTTTTCCCACCTCAGCTGGTGTCGCCTTCCCAAATGGAAAATTTATCTCTTTCTTCTCTCTTTTGACACTATTTGGCCTAGCATGGGGCCCAATTAGACTAATTAACCCTGAGGCAGTTGCCCCACAGTGGAGAAAGGAGCACTCCAGAGGAAGTTATCGGACTCATGAATCAGCTGGGGACCCTTTGTATGACTTTGGCCTTTGTGCAGGTCAAGGATCCCGAGACCGCAAGGTCTCAAATGCCTCCTTACCAGGTCTCCCCACAAGCCACCCCCAGCAGTCACATTCCAGACATCCAGGCCCACCCACCTCCATGTCCTCTCTAGAGTACAAGCCAGGCAGCCGCCCCAAGGGAACACTTGCCACTTCCATGAACTTGAGCTTTCTCTTACTAAGGGAATGAAGAACCCCATGATTAGGGGAGCCTTGAGCCCTCCCAGACCTGGGTGGCTGCAAGGGAAAAGCACAATTCTCTGAAAAGAAAATGCCCAAGATGGAGTTCCAAGACCCACAGAGTCCTCAGGAGATCCAGCAGCCCCATCCTTGGGCAGTGTGTCTCTTAGTTCACAGGCCCTCATCAAACGCAGTTTCTTCCTGAACAAGTACAGAATTTCTTTGGCTGAGGCTGGGAGGAACAGCTGTCCACGTTTATTCAAATACCATTCTGGCAATACTCAGTGTTTTTTCTCTGTCTTCCCTGCAGGATCTGAAACTTTCCATGGTGCACTCAGATGCTCGTGTCTACACATGGCTTTCCCGGATGGCACCTCTGCTGGGTGCAAAGACCCTCTTCAGAGAAAGAGCCCTTTGCCACCTTCCCCAGACCTCCAATACGAGGCCTGTTTCCATGAGCGCTGAGGACGAAAACCACACAGCCTTTGTGTCTCCTCCACAGTCACATGTTTCTTTTCGTCATGTGTCTCCTCCACAGTCACACGTTTCTTTTCGTCATGCATCTTGGTAGAGTCACACTTTCAAATTCCTAGCAATGGTTCCCAAATTGATGTTCAAAGAGTCTTGCACCTTTGACCTCATAAAAACCAGAGCGGGCTGGACTGGGGGAAGGGAACACTTGGGTGGCTCTGAGAGTATTTTTCAACAAAAGTAACTCTTGCTCACATTTGGCTTCCCCGTGCTGCTTGGAGCTCTGGGCTGCCAGCCTTGCACACACCAGTGCACCCTGACATGTCCTGGGCTCCAAGAGGATCAGCATCCGTGAGTCCCTGTTATCCTCAGACACCCATCATTTCCTGGCCCATGGACCTGAACACTCCCCTCCTGTTGAGCCTCTCTTGCTTAAAAGCTCTCAGGGGTCCTAGCCTTCCAAATCAGGAACAAACCTTCAACAGGGAGTCACTCCCCCAGCCTTTCTAGCCAACCTTTCCACACGGACCCTCCCTCTGTGTCATGAGGCTGTCACCACACAGCAAGACGCATAGGCCCTTCCTCGTGTGCTTCCTACTGCTGTGGGCCCTTCCATCTCTTGGCCTGATGGAGTTCCCATGGCTGCTGCAGAGACTTACATCGGACTCACTGGCTTAAAGCAACACAAATTGGTGGTCTTACTGCTCTGGGTCAGAGGTTAAGGGCAGAAGGTCAGCAGCATGATCCTTCTGGAGGCTCTAGGGCATCTGTTTCCTTGCCTTCTGCAGCAGCTCCTAGAGGCCACTCACATTCCTTGGCTTGTAGCCCCTTGCTCCAGCCTCAAAGCACCTCACTCCCACCTCTGTTTTCACCAGCATGTTGCCTTGCTCGTTCCCTAGTAAGAACACTGTGATGACACTGGGCCCATCAGAGAATCCAGGATCCGCCTCCTATCTCAGCCTCCTTAGCTTAGTCACTTCTGGGGCCCTTTCTTGGCCAAGCATAGCCCACAAGTGCCTGGAGCATTCAGCTCCCGAAGCCCATCCACTTCCACGGACTGCTCTGATTTCCCAGAGAAACCATGGGGAGAAGCAAGACAAAATGATTAATCCCACACAACAGAAGACATCAGAGCAAGACAGGGCACAAAGATGAGGGCAGGGGCTCTGCCCAGACTGCTGTGCCTATACATCCATCCACACTCACCCACAGCTGCCTGATCACCCATCAGGCCCACTGGCCAACAGCAGCCCATCTGGGTCCCAAGGCAAACAATGAAGAATGCAAGGGCAGGTCAGAAGCCCACCCTGGGCTCTGGAGCAGTGATGTCTTTCTCAGTCAGAACAAGGTCCTCACTTCCTCCCCTAGACCTGTTCTTTCCTGTGGAGCCACATAAGCCAGAAGACCTGGGCAGAAAGACCTGAGCAGGGCACCTGAGTTCTCAGGCCATGTGACCTTGGGTCAAAGTCAGTCACTTAGTGTCAGTACAGCACACACACAAGTGTCTGGACTTGTCTGAGCCTTAGATCCTCATCAGCACAGAATGTGAACAGACTGATATGCACACATTCCTTGACCTAAAAGGAGGGAACTTTTCTCTTCTCTTATCTTTTGCCCTATGTAGGTAGGATGTAGGTGGGATGGTAGAAGCTGCAGCCATCTCACTTTGAGCTCAAAGTTCCTTGTTGGGGGCAGCAGAGTGGCAGGTTAGATGGTGTCTGGGCTCCTGATAGCCTGGTGTTACTGCATCACTTTGAATTGCTTGTGTTTGGACTGTCACATGAGCAAGAAATTCACTTCCTTCATGTTTGGGCCACTGCCTAGGGCAATCTTTGCCCTAGAGTTGAGCCCCTATCCCAATGACAAATATGCCAAAACCACCCAAAACTCCACAGTCTGGATGCCGCCATCCAGGGAGAAAAAGCCACTGGTTCTCAACGCACAGTGGAAATTCTTTATCAAAACCATCTCTGCCGGGCTGGACAGCATTGCATTCTAACAACCTACCACTAAAGCACAAGTGGCCCGACAAGCACACAGTGCAGGTGTGTGTCAGCACAGAGGCTCCTTCCAGGAAAAGATGCAGGGGAGTAATGGAGGTGGTTCCTAGTGAAAGGAAGAGCTGCCTCCGTCCTTTAGACTCCTTCTGCAAAGCATCCCTCATAGGACCAAGACAGACAGCCAGGGCCTGGATCCACAGATAGTGCTATCTTCCTGAGTAAAGGACAGGGGTCCACTAGCCTCATGGAGTGGTCGTTAACTACCCAAGAAGAAGATGTGTGGAGAACAGAGGCCTGGAAATAAAAGACCAGGGTCTTTAAAGAACCAGGTCCAGCCAAGACTTTTAGGTAAGACCATGAGCACTGTGGAAGTCCCCAGATGAAACAGGCCTGAAGCCTACTAAGTCACAGACGGCAGCTATGCCACAGCGTAGCTTTCAAAAGCTTGTTCATTAGCAGACCACAGCCTTGTCCCCTGGCATGTACCGTCTCCCTGTTCATGAGCTCTGGCCTTGGGTAGGGGGCTGTCCAGCCCTGTAGATCCTGGACTTGGCTTCAGAGCCCTGTCCTCTCAAAGGATCTGAGTGTGTTCAGCACATGGCAGGGTCTGCATGGATATTGGTGGCCCAAGTGCCACAGCTGTCTGTCACTTGGCCACCAACATCCATCTGCCCTTTCCCTTCTCAACAAGAGGACCCCTTCAGTTTCTGTAGGCACAGGGCTATCCCCTAAGATGAAGTCCCCAGCTTCCCTGGCAGCTAGACAGGACCATGGGATGGCATGGGTAGAATAAGACACATCACCCACTCTGCTGCTTCTCCCTTTCACAGGCCGCACTGGGAGTCTGAGGGCAGATGGAACATTCTCAGGCTGTAAGCTGGAAGGGTTGTGAAGGCAGCAGAGTGTCACAGAAGAAGCCAGTGTGTGGACACAGGGAGCTGCCTCAACCACCTGACACGGCTTATGCTGAAAGAAAGAAAATAACCTTCCTCACTTCTCTCACTGCTGCTCCAGGACCTTCATTGCCAGCCCTGGGATGTGACTAATGCAGCAGGTGTCTGCCACGTGTAGGTCCCAAAGTATGGGCTGGAGAGAGAGAGAGAGGGGACTTTGCTTTCTGATTTGTGATTTTTAACCAGGAATGAACTGTCATGTGGTTCTCGGTGATTCCTTATCTACCTCTTCAACAAAAGGCTGCATCATCAGCCTCCGTAGCCATGCAGACAAGCCATCTGTAAACATAAGCACACGTTCTCTCATGTACAAAGCTGCGTAGTTCAGGCTCAGTTCTCTGCCATCACCAGGCTTAGGTAGGCAACTGTCTTTCCAGAAACTCTGGACAAGCTATGCATTCTGATAACTTGCTCTCTTGCATCTCCATGTTGTCTTCTGTAGAAAAAAGGTACATAGTCGCTGCTGCCTCTCAAGATCACTGTGGGAACCCTATGGGTTCATTCAGGGAAGTGCTCAGCAATGTGCCTGGTGCTCAGCAGGCACTCTGTAGCATGTACTTAGCACCCAGGATCCCCAAGTCAGAAAACATCAGAAATGCTGCCATTCAAAGGTGCCTGAAATGGGAAAGCCATGCAAAGCGATGCAGCTATGGAGGGCACAGGGAATTCTGATCCGTAACATGCAAAATCTGAGATGCCTGGAGGAGCCCCATGGACACCCGAACCCAGAAAGGACTTGGAGACAGACGAGTAGGGCCAGGGCAGTTCAGCGGCCTGCAGGACTTCAGCTAGAAAGAGGGAGGGATCTTGGCTTGGGGAGCAGGAGAAAAGCAGAGGTCTCTGGCCAAGCACTGGAAAGCAATGACACTGAGAGGGGATGAGAAGCAGGACAAGTGATGGGGGACAACATGAGTCCTCCAGTGATGGCTCAGAGCAGAGGCACTTGGATCTGTGAAGGAAGTGTGGGAAACAGTCAGAGACATCTTTTTCTCCTCCAAGATCTATGTTCCCTTGGCAGCCTCCCCACCTGTCTCCCTGCCTCAGAGCATGGCACAGTGACCTTGTCACTCCTGTGCTGAGAGCCCCCTAGTGACTCTGCACTGCACAATAGGTGGCCAGGGGCATTTGGTGAAGGAGGGATGGCATACAGTAGTGTATGTGCCCTGGCCAAGCTGCCACTACCCCATGCTCCAAGAGCATCCAAGGGCTACAGGGCCAATCCACTGTGTGCTTCCCCCTGCGCTGGTCCCCAGGCTTCTCCATGGCCACCTCTGCCAGGATCTGGGTGTCCTCAGGAGACCCCGAGAAGCGGGTGCCACAGAACTGGGAGGCAGTGTTCCTTTCCGTCTTCACATCGGGCTAAGACTCAAAACAAAACTGTCAGATTTCAGAACATTTCACAGCGGCAAAAATAACTGCACTTGGGGAAAAAACATGCAGACACTTCTCAAAGTCATCTAGTCGCTTCAACAATGTGCCAAAAGCTTCTGGAATTGACAGGTTCGGTTTGCCACACACCAAATGTGCCTACCCCTGCCAGCCTCATCTCCCGAAGCTCCTGAGGTCCTTGCATGCCAAAATCTCAGCATGGAAAAGACAGCAAGTGAGACACCATGGAGCCACCTTGGCTTGGCCCTACTAAGTGCTGGTACAAAAACTCTACCCAGAATTTACAGTCCCACATGCCAGGTTCAAGGTGACCGACACAGGGATGGGAGGAGAAAGGCAGCATTTGATTAGCAACTGGCCATACTCTGTAAAATATTTGCCATTTCATCTGGTCCACAAATGGTCTCCCCACTTTGCAGATGGTGCTGAGGTCAGGGAGGTCCCTCAGGTCAGAGTTGCAGGTGACCACCCAACCTCCATTCTCTGCCCTCTACAGAAATGGAAGGATTGACTGAGCATGTGTTCCCCCAACCAAAGATTAATCACCCAGACTTGTTGGCAGCCAAGTTGGTCACAGGATGAAATTTGGTCTATGGATGGAAGCAGATGTACCCAACTTCCTAATACGCTCTCTGTCCCCTGTCTCCCCTTCCCAGAGTGAGATGAGCTGAGATGCTATTCTTATTTAGAGGGGTGGAGCTGCTCCCAGGACAGCAAAACCACAAAAGGGACAGAGCTAGGGTTGTGACATTGTGGAGCTGTAGTGGGAGCCCTGGACTCCATCTGTGCCATCATGAGCATCTAGTAGCAGACTTGTCGCAGCTCTTGCCATGGTTCTGGGTAAGGAGCCGAACCAGGGGACCTTATAGACTCTGCCAAAGGATTGGATTTTATCCAGAGAACTTGGGAGGTTGGTGGAAAGAAGCTTCCAGAAATCAGAGATTTGACCTACCCCTGTCCCTCAGAGGCACTGCAGGCTACTGTGTCCAAGTGGATGGAAGAGGTAACTTGGCCCCTGCAGTGCAAGACAGTGGTTCTTGGATGAGATTGGCAGTGGAGATGTGGAAAGAGGTGGGTAGATTGGAGACACATTCCAGAGGAGGACACATCTAGTTTGGACAGGACAAAGGATGAGGAAGACTCTGGAGCTGACCTCTGATGCTTGGCTTGAGTGGCCAGGGCTGAATTGGTGCCAGAGGGTGCTAGTGAAAGAGCCAGTTGGGAGGGGCAGGTCCAGCAGAGACTGGAAATGCGTGAGCTGCTGGTGGGAGGGAAGAGGGGAACAAAGGGGAGGCGTCCAGTAGTATCCAATCAGCTGGGTCTGGATTTCAGAAGATGGCACAGAGGTGGAAGTTGAGAGGTTATCCACTTACAGTTGGTAGTAAGTGTGCAGGGAGGCCATGGGATCTAGGAGGACCTAGAACCTAAAGAACACCAATATTGTGAGGTTAGAAGGAGAGGGGTCCTCGGTCCTCTGAGGAGTGGGGAGAAGGAACCTCAAGAAGAAAGGCGAAAGCCACATGAGTGTGGAGCCAGAAGTCCTGAGAGCATCCACCTGTGTCAGTGTGGCCCGCAATCCTTCCAAAGGAAGCCACCAGCTCTCCTCAAAGAATAGCCATTGAATCAGCCAAAACGGTAGCCACTGGGGTCGGAGGGAGCTGAACTTGGCCTGTGGAGAGCCAGCAGGTAAGGCAATGCAGATCAGCCTGGGAAGAACTTCCCAGAGGCAGGATAAGGGGATGTGCAGATCAGGCAGGGGGATGGGGTCAGGGAAGGGGCTTTGAGGAGGGAGGTGTAGGGATGGAACCTAAGGGTATGGGGAGGGGGAGCTGAAAGAGGTGGCTTTGTGCAGAGCTGTTTTATTCCATGTCTCTGATTATTTGTCATCATTCAACTCACTACTTTTTACTTAATAGTTGTCTTAGATTCAGTCCAAAATAGTCTCAATTTTTAAACCTTAGTCTTCTTTTAAGCAATATTTTTAGTGAAATCCAGATTTGACAGGTTAATTTTTAACACACATGAAAATAAATATATAATTATGTAAAAAGTCTTATCCAGGCACCTCTAAAACTGCCTTGGGACCCACCAGGTCCCCATGGCTTTGGAAACTGTTGGGGAGAGGGATGCAGGCAGGGTTTCTAGAACCAGGTGATGCAGGATGGCCTCCTGTAGCACCAGCTGGTGACCCCAAACATTATGTAACCTCCCCAAGCTCCAGTCCCCACCTCCATAAAACGGACATAAGTGAGGTCTAGCCCAAGCATGGTGTAAGGATGAAGAGAGCAGCCTACAGCAGAGGGACCCTCAGTTGGCCTTGTGAGCTGTGGATATGAATGTCATCATTGCTGTTGATAAAGAGGCTGGTGAGCCCGATCCCCATAGGACCCCCTGTGGATGGTGCACTTGGACTCCTGTGCCTGGCCCCCTCATTTTGACCCAGGTTGTGAAGTGTTCCAGCGAGGCCCAGGAATATGTAACAAACCACAAACTTCAGATCCACCCATGCCAAACCTGAGCATGGGTAGTGTGTGCTCAGTACCCTCGCCCTGGGAGACTCAGCTGCCTGGAGAATGGTCAAGGAAGGATGCTCAGAAAGGCAGGCAGGCCCTGCCTCCAGAGAGCAGGGGGGAGGTGGGCAGTAGCTAAACAACTCAGCACAGAGGCTTCCCAACAGCAAGCACTGGCTGAGAGGATTCCAGCTTCCCCTCGGCTGAGGACATGCGCTGCCTGACTCAGTCTCCAAGTAAGAAGTTATTAGAACCCGGGGCCATGGTAGCAGCATGGTGGGGTCAGCCCTTATTCCATGTAAAAGGACTAGAAACACCACCCTGCCCACTTTTCACCATTTTTAAGTTTTGGTTCTCTACGCCATTTTTAAATTTTAAACCAATTTTAAATTGGTTTCTGTCCGAACTGCTAAACTCTACAAAGAAAACCCCGTGCCTCTTTTCTGAAGCTGCTTCCTAAATGGTCTCCTCTGATAGGTGGGAAACTGAGGCAGAAGAATTCATGTGACAAAATGTTGGAGCAGAATAAAGCTTTAGAGAATCTTCTCCCTACTTGACAAGTGTGGAAACCGAGGCTCAGCAGGGCCAGGAAAACATTTTCTGGGAACTTTTCTACCCAGTAAATATCCTGATTCATGCACAGGGGAACTTGGAGGCCTCATTTCTCCCTCTCTGAAGATATCCGCTCACTCCCTGGAAAACAAGCAGTCTGGTGAGTGACAGTTGCCTGGGCCAAGTGGGAACCAGCTGAGTTCAAGGTCACAGGATACATGCTCCTAAACCGATCTGCCCATCTATACTGTCTGGGCACTTGGCAAAGGGTGCTGAAATCTGACTGACTACAGGGTAGGCCAGACATGTCCCCCTCCTTGACTCTCGGCACAGGACCCATGCCAAGCTGATGACATTCAGAGATCCAGCTTGTGTCCAGGTAAGTGCCTGGGATTAGCATACTGGTCACTTGCCCCAGGATGCCTGGCTCTCCCAGGCAGTGCACGCCCCTCTGCCCTCCAGGGCCTCTCTAGGCCTGCAGTGCAAAGGTGAATGCCTGCTCAGCTCTGCTCAAACTGCAACAGCTTCCAAACTCACAGGGTCCAAAGAGCAATCCCAAACACACATCTATAAAAATGTGTTTTAAAAGAACATTCTCCATGCACACTGGCCCTCTGCCTGCTTCCACTTTGGGGTTCTGGGCAGAATTTTAGAAGCAAACTTCTCACCAATTACCAAGAGCAAAACAACTCCCAAAAGATGTGAGCTGCTGCCAGGCCAAGCAAGGGACAAACCTCTTTTGCAGAGTTTCCACTCTGCCTCTGGGAATCCCAGGAGATGCCCCTCACGTGGGCTTCTCCACAGCTGACCTGGTCTTCCCCATGCCTCTGCTATCTCTCACCTTGCCCTTGGCCCCCGGGCTCCAGCAACCAGCACCAAGCTCACAGAGACATATGGGGCCAGCCTGGCCCTTGGGCTCACCCTGAGATCCAGGCATCCCCACTTATCTCTGTCACTGCAGAATCTGGGTTCTGGCAACCAGGGCCAGGGCTCCTTTTTTTTAGACCAGGCAAGATTCAATATGTCCTAGGCATGGTCCTAGACATGGCAGAGGTGGACAAGGGCAGGAGGGCTGCAAAGGCCCCTCTTCTCTCACCTTTCCTCAGGATGTTGGTAATCAGTTAAAAGGACAGGCAAGAGCTCCTCGTGCTCGGCTTGTGGCTAGAGCTGTGTCCCCAAATGCTCCCACACGCTCAGAACTGGGCCTTTCTGGGGCAGATTGGAAAATCCCCCGGAGCGCGTGGGGGCCTTGCCAGCTGCTTGGGGAAAATGTCTTTTCACAGTGTAAGGGCGTCATCTCCACTTCCCTCTCACTCAGTCTGCAGGCTGCATAGCCCTGTGCTATGGGACTGAAGACTGGGGTCCCGATCAGGCATCCAGCATGAGCCCCAGCCTTACTCAAGAAACCTCCACCCAAAGCAGGAGGCGGTCCTGGCAAGAGACAAGGCTATGCAGTGTGCTGTGGGGACCAGAGGAAGGTGAGTGATCAGAAAAGGCTTCCTAGAGGAGGTGGTCCCTGAGGACTGAGTAGGAGCTCATTAGAAGGTAAACAAATGAGGCAGTACCCCAGGGAAAGGAGACGTGAAAAGGCCCACGGTAGGCACAGCAGTGACCCATGAGCAGAGCATCAGTGATGGTCAGGCCAGAGTAGATGGCTCCCCACAGAGGGGTGGATCTATGAAAGAAGGATGGGAGACACAGGCCAGCCTGGGCAGGGCATCTGTGCCAAGGCAGTGTGTCCTGTGTTTGAAGGGAAGTGAGGAGTCATGGAGTGCTCCAAGTGGGCAGTGATAGAGCCAGGGTCTTGTCTTAGCCAGATCACACTGGTGGCCAGGGAGCACAAGACCACATGGAGGGAGTCCAGCCACAGGGGAACTTGGAATGACCCTTCTAAATACACAGCTCAACATCCCCAGCAAATCCTTCAGCTCACAGCCCCCAACCCCGACCGTGGGCTTCCTGTGTCTGAGCTTTGCACTCACTGGTCCTCTGTACATGCAGGTCCTTTGCTGTTCTCTGCCTGCAGGACGTGTGCTCCGGGATCCTCCTGGTGAGCCTCCCCAGTCCTCTCCTTCTCAAAGACTGCTGCTTCCCTGCAGGGCAAGTTTGCTCAGGAGTCAACTTACCGGGCTGGGAGCTGTTAAGGACATAGAAGTGCATTGTGCTGTCTGCCTCCTAAGTCCCCAAGCAAGGCAGGGCTGTCAGGAAAGGCTTGGTACAGAGGATGAGAGAGGACCCTAGGAGACCTATTTCTGGGGTCACTGTTAGTTCCATGGCCTGAGCTCTAGCTCACCCAGAGCAGTTAGCCACTCAATGTGTTCACAGGGCTTTATCAAAAGGCTTCTCTTTTCTCCCTCTTTGTCAGTACTGGGATTTGAACTTAAGGCCTCATTCTTGCTTGGCAGGTACTCTACCACTTGAGCCATACCTCCAGCCCCTCACAGAGACCCTTTTGCCCTTGGAGTCCTAAGCAACCCTGTGACAGTGCTGTGTCAGGTCCTTTTCTGTCAGGCCCACAACAAAAGCCAGCCCCTCAGCTCACACTCCCCCCTCACCGCTGGACTGATGGGGAGTCCAGTGCAGGGCTGCAGGGTCCTGGGGAGGCACGACAGTGGAGACTGTACTGGACCACCTTGCTTCCCCATCCATTGGGGGTGAAGGGGGCTTTCCTCCTCAGCCTCTGGACACATTGCCGCTGACAGCTCTGTGCTGTCAGCCCTTTCCAAAAGAGCCTCAGCTGAATTGGGATCCAGCATCCAGAGCATGTCCCCTTCCCAGTGGCCATAGCCAGTCTCCACCAAGGTATGAAGGGCCCAGGCCCTTACCCCAATCTGGACACTATAGGGCACCTCATGGGGTTACCCGAGGGTCCCATGGGGACATCTCAGCTCACTCCTCCCCTACACATGGCTTTCTGTCCTGCTCTTCCATGGTATTAATCAAGGGTGCTTCTGCCATGCCACTACACTTTGGAGCTGCCTCGAGAAAACCTGGCCTTGGATGGGAGAGGACAGGAGAGGTGTGGCCAGACAGCCACAGAAACCAGGTCACCCAACCCTGGCCAGCTAGGAGGTCTCCAAGCAGACACTGGTAGAGTGTGGGGCGTGCTGGCAGAGGGAGCTCTGAAGTATTACATAGCTCCCCAGGACACACTGCCTGTGCTGGCCCAGAGGGGTGACGGATGCTGTGGCACAGGTGTTTTGAGAACACTGGGACAGTAGCTTCAGGGAAGGGATTGTCGGCCAGCTACTGTGAAGCACAGCTGGTGCTCGATTCAGGAGGGTTGGCCAATAACTAGAGGGTCCATGGTTGGGGGGGAGACCGAAGGGACCCCTCAGCAAGCCACTGACCACAAGCACATTCCAAAGGTGGAGCTCCCAATCCATATGGGTTTCCTGTACCACAGCAAGGCCACGATTGGAAATATTGAGACCCTGGCACATAAAAAAGTGACTTCTGCTTTGATGCAGCCCCAAATCTCAAATCCCCAGGATCCCTTGCACTGTCAGAGCCTACACAAGCTGTCCATCTATCACTGTAAGGGGCAAATGCCCTTACTTGTGTGAAAGCATGCACAAACCTCCTCACTATGGCCCAGTAGACAGCCCTCCAAACGCACCCCCCTCCCTTGCTGGCCTCTAACTCAATGCCCAGGTTAAGTCACGGCATGACTCACCAAGGATGGTGACAAGAAGAGGAGGGGGACAAGACTCACTAGGCTGGGAGGACATAGCCAGCACAGGACTGGATCCCGGAGGTGCTGGCGCATGACGCTCACTGACACATCACTGGGGAACAGGATAGATGAGGGTACAAGTACTCTGACAGAATGGCAGCCTGGGGAAAGTGACACCCACACACCGAGAGAGGTACACAGCCAGCACGGCTGTGGCAGACCATGCCACTCGAATAGTCCCACTAGAATGGGACTGAGCATCCCATTCTAGAGGCATGGGTGTGAGACAGTGGGGGCAACAAGAATGGTCAGACCTGTATCCACCAGTGCTTCTCCCTCCACTCGCACTAGAGCCATGCATGGGGCATCCTCATATCTAGCTGGCAGTGGAGGCAAGAGTGTGAACTCTGCTTCGTGGGTGCAGACTGAAAATGGCAGTGGCTACTCCAAGCCACCCAGAGAGGCCTTAAAGAAGCGAGGCGTTTGGACAAGATGGAATGAACCTCATTGCATATAAGAGATGAGGCCCAAAGCTAGAGTATACATGGACTCGTGGGCAGTGGCATATGACTTGGTCAGTCTGTTGGGGGCTTGGAAGTCAAGAGTTTAAGATTGGAGCCAAGAAGTTCTGGGTAGGGTATGCAGGTGGCATGCACAACTGTGCAATTGTGAACTAAGTGGGAAGGCCTCCGTGTTGCATGGTCACACCCACTGGAAACACCCACTTCGGGGTCGGCTCCAAACAACCAGGTCAATGGAGTGACTTGGCCACTGGATAGCAGCCATCCTTGGGCACTGGCCAGTTCTGGGCTGATGGATATGGGAATGAGTGATGATGACAAAGATACAAGTGGCCCAAAACCATGGGTTACTGTTTCCCTGGTGGATCCAGCTACTGCCATTGGGGATGTCCTTACCTGTCAGCAGCAGCCACCTGCCTTCAACACTGCCTCTAGATGAGGTAAGTCTGCTTTGAGCAAAGTAACCACACCGGACTTCTTCCCCCATGGAAGGCAAAGGTTAGTGGTGACATGATTGGGTTTACCTCTTCATCAAAGTCTCCTTTAGCACGGCCATCCGAGAGCTCACAGAATACTGGTTCACAGACATGGACTCCCATATAACAGCAATCAGACCAAGGCCCCACTTTACAGAAAAGTGGGTGCTGAAATGACCTATGACTGAGGGACCCATGTTCAGACCATGGATCACACCACCTGGAGCCTCCAGCTTGGGGCGTGATGGATGGCCTGTCGGCAGCCAGCGGATGCACCTTCCAAGGAAGGTACACTTCAGGACCCAGAGCCCCACTCAACTGGCCGATGACTTTCCATCATGCTATAGTCCCCATGGGAAGGACACGTGGGTCCAAGAATGAAGGCGTGGGAGCAGGAGTGGCCATACCTGCCACTGGGGAGCCCATGCTTGTCCCCCTGTAGCTTAGGGCTCTGGTGAGAGTCTGCCCAAGGGACACAGCAACATGGCAAGAGTTTCACTGAGCTGTATGTTACAGCCAATGCCTGAACACTTCAAGCTCTTGTGCCAAAGATCAGCAGATAAGAAGATGAATAATGACCCAGGCGAGGTCGACAGTCACTGGTCAGCAGGAGGGTGTGGGCTGCTGTGTCACAGCGGATCACAGGAACATATGTGTGGCACACAGTAGTCCTGTCAGGCACCTCTTGGTGCCCAATTTTGACAGTAAGTCAGTAACTAAAAGCCAAGAAGGACAAAGGGATGAGGTC
Source organism: Castor canadensis (assembly GCF_047511655.1). Lineage (NCBI taxonomy): Eukaryota > Metazoa > Chordata > Mammalia > Rodentia > Castoridae > Castor > Castor canadensis. The sequence goes on along the minus strand of NC_133388.1, from coordinate 8,722,437 downwards.
TGGTGTGCCCACAGGTAAGCCACATGGCAAACGTAGGTGGAGGGGCTCGTGGGAGAGAGGAGAAAAGAGAGAGGGGTGATGTTCACTTGCATCCCAAGAGCAGCTAAAGAGGCAGGGGCTGGAGTGTGTCCACCAGCCTTCCTCTTCTGAGTATCTGTGAGGAAGAGGTGACCCTGGCCATCAAGGGCAGGCCTGGGGCAGGCACAATGAGGCACTGTCACATCTCCCCGAAGATCTTAGGGTCTTCCCTGCCAGTAGCCGAAGGGGCACCAGTAGGAGCCCTTGGCTCCATGGGAAGTTGCCCAGGCTCAGGCCCTGTTGGGGACAGTCCACATCCAATGACTGTCAGTGAGAGAAAAATGAACACCCACTTGCTCAAGACCCCTCTGAAGGACCCACCAGCTTCTGGGATCCCTGCAGGCCGTATGGTACAAGTGACCAGGGCAGTAGGTTTACCCTTGACTCCTTTCTGGAGGAGTGACTGACTGACGGAACAAGCCAATGACAATGGCCTTAGGGCTCCTGTCTAGAGGAACAGAAGCAGGTCTGAGGCCTATGTGAGAAGTAGGGGGCCCACAGCCCTGGGGGAGGCCCTGGTCAGCTGGCACAGAGTACTGTAGCAGGGTATTCTGGGATCGACCCACTGAGTTCAAGGAGGCTGCAGGCTGGAGCAGACCTGGGGGAGTGAGTGAGGAGCAGATAAATAAGGAGAGCCTCCAGCCTTCCTCCTGCAAATGCTGTTTGGCACCTACAACCTGAGCTTCCTTGAGGCTGCCATGTGAGACCCTCTCCTTTGGCCACCCTTCCACCACACACAGGCCCCACCAAAGGTCCTGCTCCTGGCCTCGACCCAGGCACCAGGTGTGCCCAGTGGCACTGTGGGTCTCTCCCACCCAGGGACATGGCAGACCCTCCTCTGAGTCCTTGGCACCCAAGACAGGACATAGAAGGAATGCCTGTGGAAGATTCTAGAAGACCTCTGTTTCCCCATCTGTGGACAGGAGTCCTCAGCAGCAAGGTCTTCCAAGCCACACAGCTGAGTCTGTGATCTACCAGAGGCTGGATGAGGCTGCCCTGTCTTTGGGGCCTCGTGAAATACAAAACTGGAGGAGGCATGTGTAGGTTGGCCAAGACCCTGGGAGGCAAGGCCTTAGCTCTCTGCCCACCCTCTCCAGAAGCCCTGCTGGCCTCACTGGCCCAGAAACACCACCCCCAGCCCCACAGAAGCCCCTACAGACAGCACCAGCCTTGCGAACAGCTCTCACCACCACCAGTCCTCCCTCAGGCCTGACTCTGCCACACTGATCCCCACCAGCTGGATTTCCCCCTTCACCCACAGAGGTATAATATACACTGCCCCAGTGGTGGTGAGTTGGGCAGCCCTCTGGCCAATCCAGGAGCTGCCTAAACAGTCCCACCACTAACAGAGGCTTCCAAACAGCCCTGCTCTCTGCAGCCAAGTGGGAAAAGGACTGTTCCAGAAGCATCCTTGAGCGGGGACAGGCAACGTAGTGGGAGCAGGCCAAGAGGAAGGCCACACCACTATGGGAGTGCCCGTGCCATCCCCCTGTTCAGCTGGTCCATATAGTACCTGCTGGGTTAGAGGTGAGAAAACCCAGGATTAGCGCGAGGATGACCTTCCCAGAGTCACGGAGCCCAGTCCTTCCTTCCAAGCCCAGCTTGGACACCAGGTTCCCTTCCTACAGCAGGAGAGACTAGAGTCCAAGACCTTGGAGTAAAGCTAGGGACTACCCCCACTGCACCTTCATTCATGGCTTGTCTTCCACTAGTAAAAGGCTAGTCTAGGCCCCGAGTTTCCTTCATCTGCCTCAGTGTCCCCCAGGGCAGATGGTTCTGGGGTCTCAGCTCTACTATGCACAGCCTGGGTGATCTCTAGCAAGAGAGTCGCCTCTCAGAGCCCCAGATTCATATCCCAGAAGGATATCAGGAACCTGACACACTAACAGCAAGCACCTGGTGGTCAGGTGTTGTATGTTCAACTCCTTGGCTGTCATAGAGGACCCAGTATGACCAGAACCATCCAAACAGCGCTATCTTTGCCAGGAGGAACCTTGGATGGGCCTGGAAAGGCAAGCAAGACTGGGTGGCCAATTTGAACTCATCATGGGGGGGGACCAACTTTTCCAATCAGAGGCCCCCCTCTTTTTGAAGAGCAGTGAGTTCCCTGTCCAGAAAGGCAAGGCAGTTTGGATTCAGACCTAGATCATAGAGTAGAGAAGGCCTTTGACATCACCACGGCAAGTGTGGATACATGAACCACATGGAGTGGCCAGTGACATAAGCTGCAAGAAGCACTGCGACCCATGATTCCTCCCCAAATCTCCAAGCCCCCTAGGCTGGCCTCCCTCCCAGATCCCTGGCCTGGTCAGTCTGCAGAGAGGCACTTCTGAGGGGCAGACATCACCATCACCACACTGTGAGTACTGGGGCTGCCTGACCCCAGGCCCAGAGGTGGACAAAACCAGGCTGAGGCTCAGGCCTACCTGCACTTAAAGGGAAGCCCTTTGCCTTAAGACGGGCCCAGCTTTCTTTGTATCCAAATATCATTCTTTTGTGAAGCTATGGGTAACAGTAGATGGTAGCTGGTGTTTTGGTTTTTGTTTTTAATGTTCTTACTCGGCAAAATATAAAGTTGGCACCCTAAAACAGAAACTCAAGTCGATTTTTGAAATTTTAATTGTTTGTGAAATCCATGGGCCTAGAACTTCCTCGAAATTTCTTGTTCTTTTCTTTGCAATGCTGGGGATGGAAACAGTCTCTTGTATGCTAGGCAAGTGCTCTACTACTGAGCTACAATCTTGTTATCTCATTTCATTCTCCCAACACTTCTCAGGGGCTGAGGCTCATTTCACAGATGTCAGGCACGTAGGGGAAAGGACCTGTCTAAGTTCTCACATCTCAGAGCTAGGGGTAGGGCTGGAACCCAGGTCTGTCTGACCTATCTGTGCTTCCCGCCTCCCCACCATGGCCCTTGTCCTGGGACCAGCCACCACCTTCCTCTATGCAGATGGAGGCCTCTCTGACCCCACCCATCCAGGAGCTGATGAAGCGGAAGAAGTGGTCATCCCGACATTGGCCACAGATCTGGGTCAGCCCGCCCCAGCGGAGGACTCTCCCCGCTCCCAGCCCCACCCTGCCCCACCCCACAGGCTGAACATCCAGGGATCTGTGGAGGAGTCCCTGCTTGCTGCTCAGCCTGTGGCCCTCTCTCCAGGTCCAGGCTCTGGCCCACAGTCACAGTCACAGCCATGGGGGCTGATGGGGGTCTCGGCCCTCCCTGCCTAGGCCACCGGCAGCCCTGCTGTCCTGAAATGGCCTGGACCAAAGGCCTAGCTGCAGTTACTCAATGAGAATAAGGACAAGTTGTTTGCAGTGGCCACAGGCCAAGGACTCCAACTGTGGTCTTGCCTTGCCTAGAGAGACATCTGGGACTGAACGTGGCTACACAAGCCCCCTCCTGGGTGACTGCATCATCAGGGCTCCCTGTTTTACAGGGCAAAATCCTCCTCGCCACACTGCTCCCTGCCCCCAGCTCCAGTAAACACCAAACTCCTTGTGGGTAGGCATTTGAGGGCCCGAGCACCCCTTCTTCCTGAATTCCCACTGCCTGCCCCCTGCACTCTGAGGCCAGCCAGATCCATTCCTTTCCTTTGCTTACATTGCTCCCTATGCTGGCAGGCTTCACCTCCCTGCCCCTACCCTGTCCCAGAAGCTGCTCAGGTGCCCCCATCCAGTGTCTTTCTGGGTCCTTCTAGAAGGACTCCTTGGGTATGGGTCATCAAATTATCAGTGTAGTCCTCTGTGAGGTGGGCTCAATAGCAGCACCCAACTTGTGATGTTGTAAGGGCTGAAAAAAACAAGACACAGATGTGAATCCAGGAACTCACATTGGGCAGGTGCTCAATTAATGGAGCATTTCTCATTGTCTTTGCTACTCTCCCTCCTTTTCTGCCCCTGGGTCTTTCTGGCAAGGTATCTGCATCAAGTGGCCTTCTCACTCTCTTCACAGTCTCTGAACAATCTCACCCTCACCGTGGCCTTAGTCATCATTGACATGTCACTAGTAACCACTGTCCTGGGCTCTACAGTGCCATGTCCAGGTGCCACCTGGCATGCCTACCCAGATGAGACTCAGGAGCCCTGGAGTCAATATCACCAACACCTTACCTACCTCCTCTTCCCCCAGCAGACTCTGCTGGTGAGCACTGGAAAATTATTTCCAACCCCTCTCTGGTTTCCAAATTCTGTATTATTCAGGAACACCTTTGACTGCAAATATGAGAAGGCCCAGTGAATAGAAAGTGACTTAAGCAAAGAGTGGTTTGTTTCCCTGGCCTAGCAAGCAGTCTTTGGGTTACTGGCTGCTGCCCATGACTTCTTTGGTCTTGTCCTCATGGTTGCAAGATGGCTTCCCAGCTCCAAACATTAACCCCAAACAATGTTCAAAGACAGGAAGCAGGAAGAGGGGCAGGTAGGACATTCCACACATAGCTCTTCTTACCAAGGAGGACAAAGTCTTCCCCACAAGCCTCCTAGTCAACATCTTTATGCTTCTTACTCACCAGAACTGGCTCATGTGGCCACCCCTAGCTGCAAGAGAGTCTGGAAAAGTCATCTGCTACTGGATGAATGGCACCAAATCTGTCCTATTGCCCTTGACAGATACCTGGTTCCTCTCACCTCCCCATTCTAACAGCCTGCGTTCTTGATGTCACCCACTGTGACCTTCTGCAGCCCATTTTCCTCACTCTATGCTGAGTCTCCCTCACCCTTGTCTCCTGGCTCCAGCCTGCCTGCTCTGAGCCATTGAAGAAGCAGGTGAGGTCTCCAACTCCAAGCCTTGCCAGGGCTCCTGACTTCTCTAGGAAGCAATCAGTCTCCTCCCTCTGACCCCAGCTCCTCCTTTCAGGGTCCTGCTTCTCTGTCCAGCCTCTCTACTCCCTATTTGCCAAATAACACCCAAATCCAGGGTGAGTGCCAAAGTTGATTCTAGACAGGGGATGGAGGGCATATTGTTCTGGTGGGAATCCCAAGGCAGTCCCACAGCAGAGGCCAGAACCTTCTCCTTGTAAAGTACACCACTTCCAGGTCCTCCTGAGTGCTGAGGGAGCTGGGGACCAAACCACATGCTCCCACCAGTCATCATCTCCAGGGTGCTCCTGGGGAAGCAGGGTGGGGCTCCATCCTCTGGTTCCTGTGACCTTCTGACCCAACAGCTCCCTTGGAGAAGCTATGCACCCAGGAGGGGAAGTTGGCCTAGCCTCGCAGTGAGGCCAAGGACCATGGCAGACACTGGACAGTCAGCCCATCCCAACATCCCCACCCCCCCCACCTCCTTTCAGCAAATCTAACCTGTTCTTCTAGGCACCCTACCTCCTTCTAAGATGTCTCTGCCCACTTTGCCAAATTCTTCCCTCTTCTCAACCCTTTCCCATCGCACACCAGCTCAGCCCAGCCCAGCTCACTTGCTCTCTGGGCCGAAGAATGGATTCCTTCCCCAATCATAGAGTAAGCCCCAATTCATGCCCACCCCTGGCCTGGTCCTGCCTTGAAAACTCTTAACAGGGAGTCTTTGGTGATGGTTCAATAACCCTGACTTAACTCCATTGCCCTCATGGTTGCAAGAAGGCTGTCCCAGCTCTAAATATCGAACTCTAAACAATGTTCAAAGACAGAAAGCAGGAAAAAGGTCAGTCTTAAAGCCCTGTGTTCCTGCAGTGGCTCTAGGGAAGCAGAAACACACACACCAAGGAGCAAGCTGGCTCTTGCAGGTGGCAGAGCTGAGACCAGATGGTCACCAACGCCACAGCTAGAGGCCAGTGAGGACTAGAGGCCATGGCCCTGAGGAACCATGGCCACCCTGTCACTCAGAGCAGGAGGAAGTCAGCCTGATAAGGAAGGAGCAAAATCTTTGGAGCCACCCAGGCTGGATTAAGTCTCTTCACCTCTCTGGGCCTCAGACTCCTCATCATGGGTTCAATCACACCTGCTTCACAGGCCATTGTGAGGAGGCACATGGCGTACACATGCTCAGAAATTCCTAGCCAGGCTAGGTAAAGCCCCGCTCAGTTGCAGATCCTGTGGCAGGCAAATAGAGAAAAAGGCCCCAGCCTCCCCCTGTGGGTTCCCCCTTCCCCCACGCCCCGCCTCAGTTCCCTGGCTGCCCAGCCTCTTCCCAACAGGACCACCAGTTCTATCAGCAAAGGCCTGTGCAAACGCTGTCTGGGAGGCTCCAGGCAGAAAGCACCACCTCTACCCAGGCAACCTCCACTCTGTGTGGCTGAGTCCCAGGGCTGCCAGAGACTGCAATTCCACCAGGCTGGTCTGAGACCCTGGTGCCCACCAGAGCCCAACTCAGAGGGGGTTCTGGGGGCAGGCACAATACTCCTCCAGGGTTACAGCAGGGACGGTCCATGAAGGGCTCTGCACCCCACCAAGGCAGCCCTGCCCCATACCCAGAGGATAGGACAGGGCCAAGGGCCCTCAGACTGGGGTCTGTGACATGGGGGTGGGGCTGTGCAGATATCTTTCCAGTACATTCCATGTTTTTGCCTTCCTCACAGGCCCTGGGATTCCAGGAGATGGGAAGACCTTTAGAGGAAGACCCAGAGATGGCAGAGAACGGTCCGATGTGGCCCAGGGTGGCCTCCCAGTCAGGGTACCTTGTCCTCTCATCTGACCACATTGCTGGAGCAGGACCAGCCTTTGGAAATGTCCCTGGTCCAAGCCTTGCAGCACTCCTCCCCACATGCATGTTTCCCTTTTAGGAAGCATCGGGGGCCTTACAAATTTTATGAGATTTTACAGTATACACCAAGAAGGAGGGTCAGTCACAAAGGGTATTTGTGATGGGCACCCCATGATGGGCACCAGGCCTTGTCCAGGCAGAAGAGGCCTTTCCCACCTTTTGAGCCTCAGTTCCACCTCACTCTCCTCTGGTTTATGGGTGACAAGGACATAAGTGAGACCAGCCCCTGCACAACACCTGCCCTAGAAGCAAAGAGCAACAGGAGCAAAGTTCAGACCCCCCAGACCCCCTGGGGTGACCTGTGCCCGGGCCCACCCCCACTCCCTTGGGTCTACAGGCTGGTGAGGAAGGTGGCCCAGTGCCACAGTGGTTGCTGGACCCAGCCTTGGGTGACAGGCCCTGCCGGGTGGCTCCCATCTCACTAATTGTACCCTGGACCATGGCCACTGTAGTCACTCCACTTGAGCCACAGGCAGACAGCAGGGGCAGCAAGTCGGATGGAGGTGGGGCTGGGAAAGCCCCAGGCGGCAGAACTGGGTCGATGACAGGCGGCCCAGCGCCCAGGCCGAGGACAGGACACTATGTTTTGATTATTTCCAGTTTCCTGACCCCCAAGTAGTGATTTAATGTTCCTGTTTACTCCAAGGGTTAGAACAGAAGGCGGGACAGCTAAGCTGGCCTCCCCTGGCATCACCCCCAACTCCGCCGGTGGGGGGAGGCAGCAGAGGGGGCCAAGGGTTTGGGAGACAGGTGTGAGGACTGTGGGTATATCAGGGACCCTCGGGATTGGCCCAGGGCTTTGTCTTGTACCCAAGTGGGTCCTGGGGAAACCAATGGCCAGGATACAGAGTGTGGCCTGCCCACAGAGAGAGGGGCCAGACTGCCAATCCCTGGGTAAGGTGAATTCACCATGGACCTCCCCAACTTGGAGGGGCTTGGATGGCAGCAGGACCCTTGGCTCCTCATGGAGCTGGGTGCTGGGGACTGTGAGGTGGGCAGGGCCAGAGGCCTGTGGCTGACTGGGAGCATGTCCAGAAGTCACAAGCGCCGCTCTGGCTTCTGCCGTCTTGGCGCACGGGCTGCTTATAAAACCACTGGAAGCCAGTTCCATGGCGTCCTCAGAGGCTGCGTCCACATGGGGCAAGGTAAAGTGGTTAATTTTTTAAATTATGACTAATAGTATTTTTTAAATAAACATGAGACAAAAAATGTTAAATGCCAGCCTAGCACCTGTATCTGCATCCTCCCTACAGAGTCTGTTACCTCATCCAAAAAGCATCCTGAGCACCAAGCCTGGGGCCCCCGCACACAGACAGGCAGCAGGAGAATGGAGGAGATGCGGTCAGGACCCTCAAGGGAAGGAAGTGCCCTGCAGTCTCTGCCTACAACCCAATGGGGTGAATTAGAAAAGAACCAGCCCACAAGGACCACGCACCACCAACCACAACCCTTGGTTTCCCCATCACTGAAGCCAGAATTGTGTGGCATCGGACAGGTCTTTTGACCTCTCTGAGCCCTAGTGCACTGATGTCTGCACTGGGAGTCTGTACTGAGCAGACTAAGAATCCAGAGTCCCCAGCAGGCATCCCAGGTGACTAGGCTCTGAGGACGACACCAAAGCTGAGGTGGGAGGGGTACCACCTGGGAGCAGAGTGGGATGATTATAGCCAGCAACTTCTGAGCTCAAATCCCTTTTCCAGAGTGGCTGTTTAGAAGGAGAAAACATTGTCCAAATCACAGCCGAGAAAACCTGCAACTGCCAGAGAAACGGGGGTCAGTGGCCAAGTTGGATTGCAACACAGTGGCCCTAGGGAATGTCCACTGGTGCCAGGCCAGGCAGAACCTAGGCTCAGGGTATCCTCAGTGCCTGCCTGGCCCGGGGGCCCAGAACCCAGATCCTTCCTTCTGACCATCCGAGCCCAGCTCCCGGGGGGAGGGGTGAGAGTTACAAGCAGAGGGGGCCATAGGGTTCCACAGTGTGCACATGGAGGCTTAGCCAGCCTCCAAAGCCTTTGGGTGGGGGTCTAGAGGCAAGAGGTGGGGGAGGAACCTGGACAGGTCTGGGGGATGGTGGAGGGCAGCTCTTGACATTTGCCCCAGTGGTCCAGGCTGTTGGCAAGAAGCCTGAGGACTGAGGAGAAGTGAAGGCTGCAGCAGGGAGCCCCATGGAAGGGAGAAGAGATTGCTGCATTCCTGAGAAAGAACCCAAGTCCCCCACATCCCTTGGCCCATGCATGGGCCCACAACTCATGCTGTTCCAGCTCTTCCCTGTGGCCTCAGCACTTCCTAGCCATGTCCTGAACTATGCCTGCCCATAGTGCCAGGCCAGCCAGCCTGGATCCATTAATCCTCACCTTCAGGTTGCCTGTCAACAGCCACAGTTCCACTCCAGGCTAGGACAGGCTCTTCATCCCCTTCCTGTGGCACCCCAGCTCTCCCCATCTTGACCAAGGTGTGGGGTTCAAAGTAGCTATAGCAGTCTTGTGCCACTGACCTACTGTGTGCAGGGCCTTGGAGCTCAGGGAAGAAGACATGAAGGTAGTGAGAATTCCGGGGAGGGTCCAGCACACAGTTTGGGGGGAGGAATGATGCCTGTGAGCCCCACTCTACCATGGCCTCCTTACTGGACACTCTGTGTCTGATGCCCATCATCCTCTACCAGTAAGACCCCCAGGGAGAAAAAAGAAAGAGACTACATGTTGCTTGGTGCCCAGAACAGCTCCTGGCCAAAGCACTTGCTAGGCACATCCACAGTCCTACTGCAGACCACCCCTGGGGACAGCTGACCACTGCTCCTGCTTCCCACAGCCTCTTCAGTACAACCTAATCCCTAAGCTCCCTTCTGAGCAACCAGTGGGGAACAGGGCTGCTCTGGACTGAGCATCTGTCCTTAGCAGAGTCTAGGAATTCCACCCATGAGCAGTGGCCACCAAAGCAGGGCCCACAGAGTGCAAGCTCTCAGATCTGTCAGAAGCTCCCCCAGCAGCTCCCCCAGCCTCAGGCATTCTCGGGCTTCCCAGAGGATATCTGAGCAGGACCTTGTACAGCAGAGCAGAGGGGCAGAGATTTTGTTCCAGGGACAGGGCACAACATAGGCAAAAGCTTGGAGGAGGTCATGCTCACATGATCACCACGACAGTCCAGTGTGACCAGTGTGCAGAGGCTGCAGCAGGTGACCATGTGGGCAGTAGACACTGGGACTGGTCCCAGTGACCTGGCCAAGAGTGAGGGGAGGGAGTCCCAGAAGCCCTTCACTACCCAGGAAGTGCCCCCTCTGGGGCAGAGTATGGAATGGCAAGGCCTTCCCTGCTAGGTAATAGTGCCAGGCACGTGCATAATGGCCTCAATGCCACTTCACAGAGGGGTGCACTAAAGCCTAGAGGAACAGAGTGTTCCCCCAGAGTCAGGGAAGCACCACAGAGCTAACCTTAGCACGGTCCTCCCAGGAAGTCACCACAGCCATCTAACCTGGTCACCTTGCTCAGTTTATGTGAGGGGCAAGTTCTCAAAGGAAGCAACCTCAAGGTCGTGACCTAGCTGGGCACCAGCCCACATGGCACCTCTGTGAGATCTAGAGGCAGGTGTCCTTCCTGGGGGACACAGCCTCATGTGGCCCTGGAGTAGGGAATAAAGGAGGAGCTATATCCCAGCTTCCTTGCCCCAGCTTAGCAAAGTCACCCCTTGTAATCAAACTAGGCATGGTGGCTGCCATTGTTAGTCCTTTCAATGGAGTAAGACCTTGACCCTGTTCCTAGAGGGCCTACCCATGTCTTCTGCTCTACTTTTCAGGAGTGATGATCTGAGTGAAGTTTGTCTACCTGGCCAAACAGTAAACCAGATCTTGGGCCAACTGAAACCTTCATTCCGCTCTCCACAGTCCTGGCCTGCTCCAGGCTGTCTGGGCCACTAGAGAATGCTAACTCCCAGATCCAGCCCAAGATCCCTGTTCTGACAGGGGCAGCCGTCCAGCCAGCAGGAAAGAGAGCCAGCACGGGCAAGGGAAGAGCCTGACTCAGCTGGGGCTCAACCCTTGTTCCCCCACTGATTTGTGATATCCCTGTATGTCCCCGAGCCTCAGTTTGCCCTCCTATAACACAAAAGGTTTTGACCCAATAATGTCCAAGATCTAATAATTTGCTCTACAATGTAGAATAAGAAAGCCAGATCCACAGCACACGTGTCCTGACTTGTGTATGCTGCACCCATTGCAGACATCACTAATCGATCACCAATCTTTCCCACCATGCTCATATTGAATGTAAGAATCCTTCTCAGTGCAATGTACCATCTGATCAAAACAGAAATAAAATGAAATCTCTGTGGCATCTCCGATCTGAGGGCAGACCTTGAGAATATTCTACAGCCATTGCCTTTCCAAAGGAAGCCACATGAATGGAGACCTGGAACCCAGGCTGGCTAGGAAGCATCAAGCTATAAAGTGATTATCTCTCCCCAGACTGAGCCCCAAGGTGCAAGCCCTAAAATTGTCCCTCCTGTGCAAGTAAGGGGGTCCCTGCAGCGCCTCTGTCATTCACACTCTCACATTCTAACCATTCAACAAGCACACTGAGTTGTATTGTCTCTGCCTCCCAAGCAACACCCGGGCCAGAGGACCAATAGGAGAGCCTGCAATGAGTGAGCGAGTGGCTAATTCACCCGACAGGTGTGCAACAGTCCATCGTATAGTCATGTGTCAGAAGAACCAAGCAAGTGCTGTTCTTGCCCTCTGGAATGTATGCTTTGGTGAGGAACACACATTTAAGTGACTGTTATACATATAATTAAGTGACAATAACAGGGAGACTGTTTCAGGCCTATCTCCCCAAAGGTCTGATGTGTGGACAGAGAACCCTGAGAAGCTGGCAAGGGATGGATGAGCCAGAAGATAGTAATGGCCAGACAAGGAGGCATGACCAGCCTGAGAGCCCCATTCAGGAAGGAGAGGTCACTGATTCCCTGAACTAGCGACCATTTGTGGCCAGATCCCACGTACCCTCCCCAGTGTGAGGCACTTGCCTTACACTGGGCCCTTCTGAGTCCCCCTCCAGCCAAACCGGGGCCAGAAGTCCACCCAGCAGGAATCTGGGTGTTTGGTTCATGGTCATCGGCCCCAGGATGCCTGCATTGGTGCAAGGATGACCTCTGCTCTGTGAGGGGGGAAGGTTGCCCAGGAGAGGGCAGGGGCAAGATATTACCCAGGCTTTTCTACCTGTGCTTCTGGGGCTCGCTCTGCTACTGTGAGGAGGCGCAGGAGTGGGTCTGACAGCTCCCCACCCACCCTGCCAAATTGTACATAATTATAATGACAAATGATGGCCAGCATCCACAGCCACACTGCAGAATGTGACAAACACTCCGCGTCTCCGAGCCAACGAGCTCCACTCCCCCACCATGCGCTCCTGCACAGGAGGCTCAGAGGAGGTTATCTGAGGCCGCCATGGCCCACTGTGGCCCAGGCTGGACCCTGTTGGCAGGCTCAGAATGGGTGCTGCTAGAGGAGCCTGGGGCCACAGATGCCTGGATCTGAGCCCTCACCCATCCCCCAGAGACCCTGGCATCACCTGCCCACTCCAACAAACCAAGCCTCTCAGTGTGAAGAACAGTGCCATGAATGCAGGCAACAGCTGCTGCCCTCCAGAGTAGGGTCAAAGGCCTGGACCTCAGCCTTGCCACCCACTGCACAGCTACCACGCAGAGTCCAGAAGAGCAGAAGATTAGAGGAGGCCTCACAACCAGGAGACCTGACAGGGGTCGGGCAGTGTGAGCTGCAGAGCCCCAGAATGGATGAGGCCCAGGCTGTGCTGGGAGAGCTGAGGACTCCTCTCCCTGGTACTCGTGGTCTTGCAGTCTGGGATGGGGGAGGCATTTATCTCCCCAACAGAAGGCCCTGACATTCATTCCAGCATTGCGGAGGGAGGAGGGAAAGGGGTCTATGTCTTTCTTCTTATCCACTGTGGCAGGCAAAGCTGAGGGACAGCACGCCAGGATGCCAGGGGCCTGGGCCTGCTGTGTGACCTTAACATGAAGGACAGGGCAAGTGCCCTTTGTGGCTGTGCCAGCCTCCATCTGCGTGTTGGAGAGATATAATGATGGCAGCTGCCATGGACAGGTCACTTAAATGAGATCTTAAGGAGTGAGATGATCCTGCAAACCAGGAGAGAAAGGATGGTCCATATGGAGGAAGCCTTGGGTTAAAACCTCAAAGACATCCTGTGCAGACATAGAAGTGACTGGAAGTGCTAGAGCCTGGAGGGGGTGGTCAAGCATGGAGCTGGGGGGAGGGGGCTGCCTAAGTTGGGGAGTGGTCCTGAAGAGCCACAGGCCCATCAGGCGGCAGATGGAATTGAGGGAGGAACTGCCTCCATGCCAGGAAGGACATGGGCCTGGCCTGGCTGGTGGGACCCGTTGCAGGAGAAGTTAGGATGGCCCATCCAGAACCTGGAGACAGGGAGGTGCCACTGGACGGGAAGGCTCGGGTGTGCATGCCCAGGTGGATCGTGGCTTAGTCCTGAGATGGGATGCCATGCAGAGGCAGGGCAGTGGATGTTAGGTATGGTCTCTGAGACATCTCGGCACACAGCACACATATCCTGGGCAGTCTGGGCTCAACACAGGGGTGTTGACTTGAGCAGTATGCACACTGTACTGGCTTTCATCTACGGGCAAGACCTCCCAGGCAAGACAAGAGGCAGCAAGACCCCTGAACTCACCCTATGGAGTGGGAGAACTCAGCAATGAATGAATGGACACTTTGAAGAGCCCTGAGCCAACCATGACCATGGGCCTGCCATTAAGAAAGGAAGCCAGTATAGGGTACCAGGGCCCAGAAAGGAGGGTTTCAGGAAGACAGGTGTAGACAAGCCACCAAAGGCCCATGGAGACCTGGAAGGGTCCCAAGGTTTGCAGGACACAAGGCATGCATAGGGCATAGGGGCATGGGGAGGACAAGACGGAGGCAGGTACTGGAACCAACAGCCAGGGACAAGGACCGGGAGGAGGGGCCCAGAAGTAGGGAAACCTTCATCCAGGGCTGTAGCCAGGCCCAGTTCTGGGCAGAGAGGGGCTGGGGAAAGAGATATTCAACTCACCCTCCTATGCTCATTTCCTGCTGGAACCTTGCACCAGGCATACCCAAGTGGAACCAATGGACCAGGGATGCCTACCACCACTTTGCAGCCCTCTGGCATGCACCACCTCCAGGGACCCAGAGCAGGTGGAGACTGATCATCCTGCAGCCTCCCAGGGTTGAGAGGACAGCTGCAAAGAAGCCTGCTGTGGGGAGGAGGCAAGCAGGAGAGCAAGGGCATTTTCACTGTTGAAAAGGGTGATGCCCTTCCTGCCCTTCCTTGTAAGGGTGGAGCTGGGGAAGAGGAGCTAGTGCCTCTAAAGGAGTCGTGGGCTGGGTTGGGGGTGTGGCTAGGAGAGATGTTTGGGGTCCAGGATTTTAGAGGCAAAGAGTGCTGGTCTTGATGGAATTTGGGGTGCTGTGAGAAGGGTGATAAGGGCTTCCTGAAGTGTTGTGGGTTCACAGGGACCAAGAATGGAGAGGCCAGGGTGGGGATTTTGAGGTTTGGGCAACAGTGGTACAAAGTCGGATGGGAGACTGAGGCAGGGCAGAGAGGGGTAAAGTTGGAAGGAGGGTTGTGTGGAGCCAGCTGGAGAGGAAGGAGGGTGTATGGAGGCCACAGTGGCCTGGAGGAGGGTGGGCACAAGCAGGTGAGGCAGAAGGTGGCTCTCGGGAGGAGTGGGTCAGCCTGAGCTGGAGAGACTGCGAGGGAGAAGCTAAGCTGTGCAGTGAACACATCCAGGCTACCCAGGAATCATCCGACTATGGCACAGACAGGGAGACTGAGGCTCAGAAAAGCAGGAAACGGTACTATTCCCTAAACCCAGAAATCCTTCTCTCAGACCTACCACACCCACCATGCAGAGTGGTTCTGCTCATTTTAGAGGAGGGGAGGGGACCGAGGTTAGGTGACCATCAATCCCCTGTGGAAACCGCTTCTGTGGCTCTCCCGGCCTGCAGGAACCCAAGGAGGGCAGAGCCAGCTGTGAGGGGGGACTGGGGAGCAGACGTGACTGTGAGCAGATGGACTGCAGCCAAGTGGTGATTATGACCCAAGGATAGCTGGTGACTTCAGGGAGGCCATGTAGGTAGTGGAGAAGGAAGTGTGGAGGGGGATGGGTTACTGCAGTGAGGGCTTCTGCAGAGGGTGTGCATTGTCAGGGTGGATCTGGGGGTGCAGGGTGATTCAGGGTACATCGGCAGCATGCACGTGAGCCTGTGTGTGGGAGGAGGGGAGGATGTGGGTGGGCGGGAGCTAATTAGCTGGAGCCTGGTCTCTGCACAGAGCCTGGACGCCAGCCCGTGTCTGGCAGCCTCATCTCCGCCTGCACCGTGCACCCCCCCCCACTCTTACTGTGGCTCCCCCATCTGCCCCAGCACCCTCAGCAGCCCACCAGAGACGAATGGCAATCCTGCCCAGGGTCCTCCCTGCTGTCTCTGCTGGGCTGAGGCAGGTGTTGGCCCAGAGCCAGCTGGGAAAGAAAGGGAGGCTCTGAACATCCTTGAGGTTCCTGCCCCCACCCCGGCTTTCACAGGGCCCAGGAGAACCCCCAACCACCATGAAGGTCGACATGAACAGCCAAGGTCCAGGGGAGGGACCTGAGCCCACGCCATACAGCAGTGAGCAAAACCCAGCTCTCCAGCCTACTCCACCCTACCCGCGGGTTCTGCTTAGGCTGTTCTGGGAAATCCAAGCTTCTCTGGGCTAGCCTGGGGCAGCAGCTAGACTATCCACCTCAGGATGACTCCGGTCTGTGCTCCTGCCCCGCAACCCTTGCCTCCCAACACCCCTCTGAGCTCCCAGACCTACCTAGTCCAACAACAGGAAGAAGTGACCCTGCCCAGCTAGGTACGCCCGCTGAGATTGAGAAGGAAAAATGAAGCCCCGCTCTTACAAGAGGAATGAGCACATCTTGTCCCTGTCTCAGCTGTTCTGCGAGAGGCCCAATGGCCTCTGCATAGGCCCAGAGGTGTTCTGGGAAGTGGAAGGGGGCTTATTCTGCTCTACCAACCCTGTCAGTCCATTCTCCTTGGTTAATGTCAGTTCAATAATCCCTGCAAGAAGCTCCAGATACCCTCTGCCATCGGACTGCCATCTGCCCGTCTGTCCCTCAGTCCATCAGTTCACATTCCAGTCAGGCAGACAGAAAACTCTATCCACTTACCCCACTGTGTCCATCTGTCCATCCAATCACCTTCCCATTCCTCCACCATGTGTCATTCTGTCAATTCATTGATCCACTCAACGAGACGGTCCACGCAGCCAGCTACCAACCATAACACCCTCACACATGGGGCCCCGCTTGGGGTGAGACCCTGTCCCAAGTGCTCTACAGGTATGAATTCATTTGATCCCTGCCATCACCATGCACACTAGTACAGGAGGCACTACTGTACCCATTGTTCAGATTAGGTGCAGAGAGGTTAAGAGAGAACAAAGTGTACATTGACCCAGCCCTACGTAGGCACCTCTGTGCTTTACAAGTACCATCCAGCTAAGTGGAAACGGGAGTCCTTTCACTGTCTCCTTTGTACAATGAGTCAACAGAGGTCCAATGACTCACCCAAGGTCATAGGATGGAAAGTGGAAGTGCTGGAACCTAAGCACAGTTTTTTGACTCTAAAACCCATGCTGGCCTTTTTTTGGAGGGGGAGGAGGGAGTTGGCTTGGTTTTTGGTGGTACTGGGATTTGAACTCCAGGGCCTCATGCTTGCTAGGCAGGTGCTATCCCACTTAAGCCACGGCCCCAGCACCAAAGCCCATGCTCTTGACACTAGGTTTGTGCCCTGAATGCTACACTGAGGTGTGCCTTAGAAATGTCAAGGAGCTGGGGAAGAGCCTGGGAAACCAATGAGCTCCAAAAGCCCTACTCACTGCATCTGCAAAGGACAACGTGTCTGCATGAGGCCCAGGATTGGGGAGCCAGGGACAAGAGGTGAAGGCTGGGGGAAAAAAGTCAAGGGAGAGGGAGGGAGACAGACTCCAGGGCCCAGGAAAGGAAGCCACTGTCGGAAACGGGGTGGAGACTGAGCCAGGGACCTGGGCAGGTGATGGGCAGAGGCTGGAGAGAAGCGAGGTCCCTAGAGAGCCCCAGGCCAGTCTCAGAGCTGACTCAATCAATGGATCTGGAACAAGGGTGAGCCAGGCAGGCAAGCACTACTTTTCTGAAAACCACAGGAGGCCAAGAATATTTGGGAGTCTCACATCACATCGAGCCACCTCAGCAGTGAGCCCGTGGGATGCTTCTGCCAGCACACAGTATGCTCTCGGTGAACACTGCTTCCCCAGAGCCACAGTCATCTGGAAGCATGTCAGTGACGTCTCTGGGAGGAAGGAGGTATCTGCGACTCCTTTCTGGAAGGGCTGTAGCTGTCACGGCTTTACAGTTGGTGTCTCGGGAAACCTGAAAGGTTCTAATGTGTTTCTCACCTGGCACCAACCTGGAACCTCCCACTTACCTGAGAGGGCCGTGTAGGGACCTATGCAGAAGAAACAATCACCAAGTGGGCCTCTGGTGTCCACATGTTCACCCATTCCTCAGCAAACACTCATTAAGCACCTACCGTGTGTCAGACTCTGGTACATATGGGAGTCTCCTGACCAAGAGCGACAAGATCATCCAGGAAGAGACAGACAGTGAAGGGATTAGAGGGGTGACAATGACCACAAGGAAGCCAGCTGCAGTCCCTGCTCCCTGACAACATGTGTTAAAGTTCTCAAAGACATGAGTGACCAGGTGGAGGATCTTGAGGTGGGGAGACTGTCCCTGATTACTGGAGAGGAGTGGTGGCGTTGAATGTCATCATGAGTATCCTTAGGAGAGAGGCAAATGGAGGCTAGACACACAAAAGAGAAAGAAAAGTGAAGATAGAGCAGAGACTGGAGCAACTTGGCCATAAGCCAAGAAACATGGCAGCCACGAGAAGCAGAAGAGGCAGGAAGGACATAGTGGCCTCCTTGCAGCCTGCCCACACCTTGCTTTCAGCCCAGTGGAGCTGACTACAAACTTCCGGCCTCCTGAACTGTGAACGAATACTTTTACTAGCTTTGTGGAAATGTGTCACAGTGGCTGTATTTGTCAGAGGTCTACAAAAAAAAAAACAGCACCAATGGACTGACCAACTGTCTACAGAGATAGAGAAGCAGGGAGAGGTTTTATTTTTTAAAAATTACCTTTCTGATGATGGACACTGGCAACTCATAAGACATAAAGAGTGAGTCACCTATTGGAAACCCACAACAGCAACGGTGCTGTTCTGTCATGGGCCAGCAGGCTCAAGACCAGGTAGAGCTGGTGTTCCATTCCCATCTAAAAAAAGAAAGCCAATGTCCCAAACGAAAGACAATCCTACAAAAATTCCTTCCCCCTAGGGGAATGGTCAGCCTTTTTGTTCTCTTTTGGCCTTCTGCAGGTTGGATGAAGCCCACACACACTGGCAAGGGCCAGCTATGGAGTTTCCAGTGCTTCCAACCTTAATCTCATCCAAAACACCAGCACAGACAAACCCAGAATAATGTTCAACCAAACGCCTAGGCACCCTGTGCCCTAGTCAAGGGGACACATAAAAATGGCCATTACAACAGCCACAGGGAACTAATACAGTCTTGTGTGCCAGGGTAAACAGCTCCAAGGGCAGAGGGGAGCTATGGAAGAGTACGGATCAGGGATGTACCAGGACAAGACTGTAATGAGGAGGAGCGCCCTAGCTGGAAGTGGGGGAGACTGAGAAGGATGCAGAGACTGGGCTCTGGGGATGGGGAGAGTAAGGGATACCTTGGCAGGAGGGAGTGGGTCTGTACAGTGAAGGAAAGGGAGAGGGGAGGGTAGCATGCAGTGTGGGATAGGGGATCAGGGTCTTCACCTTGCAGGGGTGCCCTGCAGTGACACGTGTCTGCCATCACTTCCCTCACCTGCATGGTCACTGTCAGGATGGGTCAAGAGGCAGTGCTACCAGGGTCACAGAGAGCTTGGCTTCAAGGCCACTGGCCCATACAGTGGGATCCCTCCCCAGGGAGTGCCAGCCCTGGGAGGAGTGGCTTTAGCTGCAGTACCACTCCAGTCAACTCATGACAGGGGGACCAGCTATGGGTGAGGTGGGCAAACGTCTCTTTTACCGAAGAAAACGGAAAGCCTCGCCTCACCTCAACTGTAATGAGCTAATTTTCTCTTCTAAATGGGACGTAATCGAATTCAGGCCCCCGGCCTCATTTCCAGGCAACTTTATTCATTGTTATTTTTATTCCAAGAATTCCTTGGCATTTTCTAGGAGCCACTGAAGTGTTTAATAGCTGCCTAAGTAAGATATGCCCTCTTTGGAGAACACAGAGGAGCAAAGAGGCAGGGCTGCTGGCGAGGGGAGCCTGTGAGGACATGTGAGGTCATGGCCCAGGCGTGGAAATGAGGCCAGGGTGGCAGGAACAAGGGGCACATGGCTGGCTCAGTGGTCACGGTCTGGACCAGCAGGGGCTCCAATTCATCAGGCAGTATGGTTGTTCTGAAAGGAGGGGAGGCTGGGTGAAGGAGACAGCAGGGCTTTGGGATGGGGGGGTCAAAATCAGCAGAGGAGCTACACCTGTGGCACCGACAGTGTAGAATGCCACCCTCAAAGCATCCCAGTCGTCTGTGACAGCAGGGCTCCTGAGAACTGGGTGGGGTGGGGGGATGCTGGTGTCTGAAGCTCTGTCTCCCATGAAACCCAGAATCATGGTGTCCCAGCTCCCAACAAGGAGTCACCAGTCTTTATCACACTTTGTGGCCACATCACAGGACACCTGGCACTCACAGTTATCCTCAGAAGCCAGGTGTAGTCTGCATCTATCCGATGTCCTCTGCATCCACGATGGGCTCCCTGAAGTGGCAGTTGAAGGTAAGAAATGAGTGGGCAAAAGAGAAGCCAGCTTTAGAGACCAGTGAATAGGCCACTGCCCTAGCCAAGGGAAGCGTGAGCTGTTTCCAGGGGACAGACAAGGGTGGGATCTGCTGGGCTGAGGGACCATTTGGATGCAGATGGGTCAGACTTAGAGGAGGCAGCAGCTGGGTTTGAAACAGGTTTGGGTGACTGGGCATGGAATGGAACTAGGCATTGGGGGTGTCCGTCTAGGGGAAATTTGGTGGAAACTTGAGGGGCTCAAGGGGCCTGGGAGGTTCGAGACACTGGAGACAAGACAGAGGTTGGGACAAGAGAGCACTACTCCCTATGTCCCCTACCACACCCACCACCTGTGTCAGGACTATTTTTAGCTCTTGTGGGTCCCTTTGTCCCCACCCCTGTCCCACAGCCTCCTGGTCTTCGTAAGGGTTGGGACCACGAAAGGAGGCCGCCCTGTGTTTCTCATTCGTGTTGCTTAAATCATTAAATGCCTCTTTTGTAAGAGTCATTTGACGTTCAGGAAGTCTTTTGATGCCTTTCAAAAGGCTTTTTAATAAGTGTTTCTAATCCTTTTCTCTTAAAAAACAGGAAATTGTTCGGTGCCAACCATAAACACCAGAAGGACCGAGTTTGGTTGGTGAGGCAGAAGCCCCAGGCTCCTGACGGCTGTTAAAGCCACCCTGCGTGGCCAAGGCGGCTGTATCCTCAGGCTGAGGACGAGCCCTGAGCCCCTGCCACAGAGCACCACCTGGGTGAGGACTCCCCACAGGAGGGTACCCGGCACTCAGAGCCACAGCCGTGCTCCCCCACTGCCCCTAGAGGGGACCTCAGAGCTGGAAGCCCAGAGTTAGCCTCAGTGAGCCCCTTCTTAATCCCTGCCCTCCCAGTCTTCACTTAAGGTGGGCAGGGAGCCCTAGGCTCTACTCTGCTTGCCTCTCGCTCTCTGTTCCGACAACCTCAAACAGCCCATGTCCCTGGCAGTCCCAGCCCTGCACACATGACCCCCTGCCCAGAAAACCTTTCCTCTACTTTGCATGCAGCAAACCCCCACTCATCCTTCAATGCCCCTCCTCTATAACATCTATTCTGGTCCCAGACTCCCTTTTTCCTTGGACCCCAGGGACTGTGTGCCTTGCTCTGGGCCTCCCTTGGGAATGGGGAAGGCTCTGCACAGACTAGGCAGAGGGTACATTCAAGCCTCAGCCCCTAGCCTGCACCTCTTCTCTCTCACATGTCTTCAGGGCTAGGGATTTCAGCAGAAAGCAATTCCACTGACAGAATTTGGCCTCTACCCTCTCTGTACCTATGCCACCATCCCCCAGAGACAGGGAGCTCCTGGCCACTTGCCCCAGGCCCAAGCCTGCTGTACTACCTGCCATGTGGCAGCTCTGGTCCAGCCAGCCCTCCTGGGACCACCTGGG
This sequence comes from Castor canadensis, assembly GCF_047511655.1. Lineage (NCBI taxonomy): Eukaryota > Metazoa > Chordata > Mammalia > Rodentia > Castoridae > Castor > Castor canadensis. The sequence continues at coordinate 8,701,310 of NC_133388.1, read as the reverse complement.
AACCCGGCCCTTTGTCTCCACATGGTATCCTAGCAGGGGCTAGGCTTCAGGCAGCGGGGCCACCAGGAAAGGGGCTGAGACTAATGGTAGCTGGGCTGAGCAAAGCACAGTTCCTGAAGGAGGGTACCCATCCCCAGAGGCGTGCAAGTCTCAGCCACTCAACTAGTAGTGTAGCAGGTACACACACTCAGTGAGGAGTGCCTCTGAGCACCTGTCAGCTCCCTTTCAACTGCCTGTGATCAGCCCTTCTTTCCTTCCTTCCTTCATTCAACAAACACATGCTCAGTCTGCACTGCAGCTGGAGGCCCAGAGGTGGACCAGGGATGTGCTGTCCCCGAGGCAGACACACCCAGAATAAGCAGCCTCTGTCCAGACACTGGGTGTCTCACTCACAGTAGATACCCGATAAAGGTTTGTTGAGTGACTATTTGCTATAGTAGAGGCAAACAGTGAGGGGGATATGCGGAGGAGGGAAAGGAGTAATCCCCTTGCAGTTGGGGTTCCAGGGCCAAGTTCTGACATTTCTAGTCACAGAAGAGGTCATCAGGAAGCAGGATCCTACCTGAAGGCCAAGGCAGCTCTGCAGGTGAGGGGATACACCAAGAGCCAGAAGGCCCCCAGGGGCGGGCTAGGTGAAGAAGTGATGGGATCAGGTTTGTCCTGTGGAACAGGGACAGACTGCAATGTGAGGGAGGTCCTGTGGCTGTGGTCAGGGATACCGCCCTCAGGATACAATGGGTGTGACCTTGTCTCACAGATGCACGTAACAGTTTGCCTCTTCCTGAGCTGTCTGGGCTGAAACAGGAGTTGTGCTCCACCCGGCAGCTGGATCTGGCCTCCACAGCCCTCCTTCCCAGGGTGGGGCAGGAAGGAGGTAGTGCCATGCTGTCCCTTGAGAGGCAACTGAACTTTGCCCAAGTGTGTCTGCTCCCCATCCCTCTAGAAGGCAGGTCCCATGACCACAAAGGAGGATGGGAAAGGATGTGGTTTGGGGCAGCCCTGGGCTGGGCAGAGAATTCCAACTGTGGAAGAAGAGAGAATGGCAAATGGGGACAACTTCCCAGCTCTGCAGTAGACAGTGACAGGGAGGGCACCAGTCCTGGGCTGAGGCGGTAGTGGACAGAGGATCCTAAGACAACAGGCCGCTGAGAAGGAACTGGCTGAGAGCGCACCAGAGGAAAACCAGGCCAGCACAGACCTCAGCAGGGATGAATGTGGCTGGACTGAGGGTGACCTCCCGGGGGCCACTCTGGTAGCGGTATCCAGGTGAGGCTGCTGGGATACACATGCAGGGAGACAGAAGTGTGCTGTTATCTCGGGCCAGAAGAATACAGAAAATGAAACAAGGGTTGCAGGAGCCCAGATCCAACCTTCTGGGGCTCAGGGAGGAAGGGCACAGGAAGGTGGGAGGCCACATGACTTGGTCACGACCAGGGTGGCATCCGGCAGCCCAGAGGAAGGGACACCATGCGTAGAGGCTGCAGCCAGCTATGGCCAGGCTAAGATTTGCCTTCTAGATTCAGGGATGGGACAGTCTCCCCAGAGACACTTTCTAAGAATGAACTGGAGGGGCAGCAGTGCCTGGTGAGAAGATGGCGCCTCTCTGTTGCAGTCACTCCTGTAAAGATCTGCCTGACCAGCTTCCAGGAACACAGGAGTGTCCCCTGGGAGGGAGGCCCCAGGCCAGACCCAGAGGCAGGCCACGCAAGCCAGTCCTCAGAAGAGCCCTTGGTCTGACGACTAGGACAGGGTGCACGGCCACAACACTCCAGGGACACACAGGCCCTACCAGAGCTCCCAACCCAGGGCACCTCCCAGAGGACACCAGGACTGGGGATGGGCTCCGGGTCCACCTTTTCTCTCTTACCTCCACACGTGGGTGCTAATTCCAAGTGGGATGCCGTCCAAAGGATCTGTTATGCCTCTCTCTGACCCCACAACGGTCCTCCCATGGTGGAGGAAACTGAGGCCCAGAGAGCGAAGAAAGTGGCCATGAGGCCCCGGGTCCTCTGCTGAGTGAGCAGCACACGAAATATACCTGTTCTTTTTAAAGCAAGGGAGCAGAAGTTCAGAGACATGCTGCATCTTGTCCTAGGTCACACAACAGGATTGTCACCCAGGCCACCCACCTTCCCAGTAGAACCTGCTCCCTGCGCTCTGTGGCTGCCACTCAGTCCAGGAGAGCAGAGTCCTGGGAGGGAAGAGGGAGCTAGACCCCATAGTGGCTTGCCTGGGACCAAGGAGCTCAAGGGTCCTTTCCTGCCCCCCTCCCTGCCCCACTGCCCCACTCCACTTGAACCCCCACTGTAAGCCCTTCATCTTGGCTCTCCTCTGCACTGCCCATGCACCTCTAGGCCCAGCCTGGCCACCAACCACCAGTTCCTGGAAAGGCCACCCTGGGGATTGCCACCTTCCCAGCAAAGTTGCCGCAGCAGTGGCCTGCGGAGTCAGGCCGGCAGCTCTGGGCCCTTCTGGGATCGCTCACATTTCCAGGAAAGTTGCAAAATGTTAGAGGAACAAACGGTCAGTTCCTCATAGCCTTTTCTCATTGGCCTAGAGAGAGGTCCTGGGAGGGAGGGCGCTGGGGAAGAGACCACAAGCCTCCTCATGCAGGGCCACAGCCAGCACAGCCATGTGGGGGGCAGCAGTGGCCTGAGGGGGTGGGCAGGACATGGGGAGAGGCACCTCAGGGGTAGGTTGCTGCAGGGCCCTTAGGTCCCTGCCACAAACTGCGGGAGGGGTGACCACCTCCAATCACCCCGTGGACTGGTAATGGCAGTTTTCAAAGCCAAGAGTCCCTGGTGCAAGCCTGGTGTGGGTCAGACCCTGTAGCTCAATTCCCATGTCACCGTGTTGGATTGCAAACTACTGTGACCTCCTCCCATGTGATAGGACCCTCCGTCCTCTCAGCTTGCCTCCCTGAAGCCAACTGCTGCCTTGCAGAGGCCACATGACAAGAGCTAAGGAGACCCTGATCATCTGCCAGCAGGGAACAGAGGCTCTGGGTCCAACAGCCCACAGGAACCAAAGCCCACGGGCCCCACCTGGACAAGCTTGGAGCTAGCCCTTCCACAGAGCAGCCCTGAAATAAACCAACCCTGGGCTCCTCAGGCACCTGAGCTGAGCAGGGAACTGCAGCCATAGAGCTGGGAAAGAGCAAATACTGGTGCTTCAAGCTTCTGTTCAGGGAATTTTGTTACACAGCAGTGAAGAACTAACACAGGTAGCAAGTAGCAGATGAGACAGGGATCAAGTCCTGGCCTTGCAAGCCAGATGTGGTGGTGCACACCTGTAATCCCAGTGCTCAGTAGTCTAAGGCAAAAGGACCAGGAGTTTGAGCCTAGACTATACAGCAAGACCCTGTTTCCAAAATCTAATTAATTTAATTTAATTAATAAATAAATAAACTGGGCTGCTGCTTGCCTGGGGCAAGTCACAGAAGAATCCCTGAGCAGTAACTGGGACGATGATATCCTTGGGGATAAGCAGAGTGACAATGGAGTGAACTCAGCGCCTCATAGCCCAAGGCACAGACAGAAGACACATTGCCCACCTCCCATGCCTCCAGGAAGCCCTCCAGTTTCCCCAGCTGGATTTTGCCTTCCACTCTGCAGAACCCATTCAAGTGGCCTTGAGTTTCAATTCTCTGTGATGAGTTTTCTGCTCAGCTCCAGCCTTCCAGGGGAAGGAGCTTAGGATGGGGGCTTCCAGGTCTTACACCCCACACTCACACCCTGGAGCATGCACGTCTTCCCAGCCCAGTCAGAGTGCAGCCGTTAAGGAAAAAGCCTTACGGATGTCCAGGGCATGAACCAGGACTTGGGGCAGTAACTAGGACAGCTGGGAGATCGATATGGGTCCCCTGCCCCCTCACTTCTGGCATCCCTGAGCCCCTTTCTAGCCCAGCTTTACAGGATGCAGGACCCCAGGGTGCTCCAGGAAGAGAAAACTCATTAGTGGTGAGAGCCACTCAGGTGCCAGAGGGAGGAGGTTGGGTGGGAGGAGCAGGAGTTCTCCCAGAAGGGGCAGACTGGAGCCTGGGGACGAGGACAAGGAGTACCAGGCAGTCAGGAGCAGCAAGGCCTTCCAGGCTCAGGGGTAGGGGCACAAGTGGAAGGAGACCAGCGTCAGACTAGGCTGGACGTAAACACCAGACTCAAGAGTCCCCAAGGCCCCACGTGCATGAAGGACCCTAGAGCCTCAGAACGCAGGGGCAACTGGCCGAGTCTGCCAAGATAGCAAACTAGACCTCACTCCCTAAAATGTAACCCTGCCTATGAAATCATGGCCAGGAAGCCAGCAGATAGCCTAGGCCACTTCTTATGAATCACGCACAGTCACAGAGCCTCAGTTTCCCCAACCAGGCAGCTCAGAATTTCTCAAGGGGAAGTGACAAGATGATTTTAAATTTCTATTTTAACATTTATGTATTTATGTTCACATGTATAGAGAAAAGATGCATAAACAGCATATAAAAACTGTGCTTTCGGATGTTATCCCTTAGGTCAAAAACATTTAAGCTGAAAAAGCAAGTTGATTTTAAAACATAAAATAAATAATAAAATTGATGATACAGAATGCCACCTAAAATCATGCCATGGATTCTACTGGCTTGTATTTCTTGGCCAAGGAATAAAATATCCCCACATCTAAATCCCTGTTATTTTGGGTCTTGTCACCAAAGCCAATCCTGTATCCTCTTCCTCATAGGAATAACCATGCAACTATTGAGGGAGATGTTAGATAGCAAGCACAAAGGTCCTGGGGCAAGAATAAGATTGGTTCTGACCTCAGAGTCTTTGCACTTGGGCAAAATGCTATGCTGAAGTGTGGTGAAGAAGAGCAGCAGGGCTGTTAAAACATGCTAGGTTTTTCTGGAGCCCACCAACCTGGCCTGCCCCTCCCTGTGGTGGCCTCATGATGCATTCATTCATGCTCTGAATCCATTAGTGTCTGCAAAGCACAGCCCCCAGCCCATACCTGGCAAAAGGAGGGTCTCCACGGATCTACTGAATAAACAGAAGAGGGACTCTTGTCCAGACACCAAGCAGGTTCTTCTTCGTGCCCAGGGCACTGTGCAGTGGGATATGGTGAGCTGTCCTCACTCAGTGGAGTGGGAGCAGGGCTGCCCATCTGAGGCAGGCAGAGACTAAGACCAGCAACCAGCATGGAGTGGGATGGAGAAAGAAGTGACGGGGAGGACGGTGGGGTGGGGCAAAGATGCTTCCTTATCCCCCACTGGGGCCCCACAAGATCTCAGTCACTGTGGTCCCTCTCAGCTGCCACTGGGGGACTGGCAGAGTGGCTCAAGTGGTAGAGAGCTAGCAAAGGAAAGTCTGCCACTCTCCTCTGGTGCTCAGACAGAAAGAAACAGCCCCAGTGTGCAAGAAGCTACTGAGCCTCTGTCACCAATGGGTTCCAATCCAGGTAGCCAAGTAGGGGCCCAACTCCACCTCTGGCCCCTACATCACTCTCAGCTCTAAACCCTCAAAAGGTTCTCAGAGCTTCCTTCCAACCACACAGAGCCATCTGACTGACTTAGCTTTGTCAGATGCCCTATTGGACAAGGCCTCTGTGGTCCACCCTAATACAGAGATCTGGACTGGGACTGGCCAATCCGGAGTCAGGGACAAACCCTTGTCCAATCAGAGGCCAGCCCTGGCTCCAGGGCAGGCACTGGGTGGGTGAGACTGGAGGGCTGGTGAGTGGAGGCTTTGCAGACACTGAACTGCTCAGCACTGACTGGCAGAGCTCAGGGAGGCTAGCCAGGAGCCTCATAAATCTGCTCGGTGACAGAGCCTCCCGGGGGCCCACTGAGCCAGCAGCTGCCAGCCCTTCCCCATCCTGTCCAACCAACCCCCCAGGCTCCCCTCACCCACCCCACCCCTGCCCACTGCAGTACCTTCTTCCCAGCCCCACTCTGGATAAATATTTTCCTGGGTCCCTGTTAGGTGCTGGGTTGCAACCTGGAACTAGAGAACAATCCCCCATGGAGGGGTGTCCACCACAGACACGCCATGGTCCCCTAGGGCTCCTTTGCCCCAACAGCTGCAGCAACCTGCATAGGAGATGTTTCTCTCACCCACATCTGGCCATGACCTACCCAGCCTTCCCAGCACTAGGCAAGCCTCGCTCCTCCCCCACTTCCCTGAGCTCAGGGTGTCCCCTATTCCAGTCCAGGCCAGCAGCTCCTCACACACACACAGCCTGTCCCCTCCCAGCAAGGACCTCAGCAGCAGCAGCTGGCAGTGACCATCCCTGGCCTCAAGCCCCACCATTCAAGACCCAACTTCTACCTTCTGGGTCATATGCCCACCAAGGTCAAGGTGGGTTTGCCATGTTAACCGATGTGACCACCTGGCTGCAAAAGGGCCTGAATGTCAGGAGCACAGTCTCCAGTGGCCCTGCTCATGCTGGCCACTTCCAGCTCAGGCACCACAAGAAATGTCTCATTTTGGCACCCAGCTGAGTCCCTCAAGGATGGATCCTGGATCTGATTAAGGCCAATTCTTCTTTGGATGCCCCCAAAGTCATCCCTGAAATGAAGTCCAGGCAGTGAGAAAGTGGAATCGCAGAGGTGGGGAGAGGAGGGAAGCCAAGGCAGGCACGTGGAGCAAGCCAGGCTCCGGGCTTCGTTCACAACAGCTGTGAACTGTGAGGACGGTGAAGCAGTGGTGGCCATACAAGGTGATCCTGCCACAGCATACTTGAGGACATCGCGCCAGGTGAAATGAGCCAGTCACAGAAGGACACGCACTGTAGGCCGCACTTGCATGAGATTCCTACATGCTAGGGTGTTGGTATGGCTCAAGGGTGTCCCCCACAACCACACGGGCTGAAATCTAACCCCAATTTGAGGTATGAAACTACTACTTAATCCAAGTACCGTGCTTGGAAGGTGACTAAGATTAGATAAGGTGGCCAGGGTGAAGCTTTGTGATTAAATCCTGATGGCTTTATAAGAAGAGAGCAAGAAGAGAAGGGACACATGCACACATGTGCTCTCCATTACTTGCCATGCAACGCCCTATGCCATCCCCAGAATCTGCCAGCAAGAGGCTGTCACCAGATGTGACCCCTCGATCTTGCACCTCCAGTACCAAAGTAAACCTCTTTCCGGTATGACTCACCCAGGGCGGCATTGTGTCACTAGCAATAGAAAAGAGATTAAGACACCAGCATGGGAGCAGGGGTAGCTGTATCATGTCTAGGTTTCAGCTTTGCAAAATGAGGAGACAGCCCTGGAGGCCACCTCTGTGACAGTGTGGCTGTCTCTGTGCTGCCTAAAACTGGACAGGACAATGTGTGAGTTCCATCATAGTCCACCAGTTTCTGCAAGGCAGGCTTGTGTTGAACCACCTGTCCTGCTCTGCACCTGGTCCCAAGACAGAGGGCAGCAGGTGGCTCATTGTGACAGGGTAGGACCCGGAGCTGCCCACTCAGCCTCTCCCACGGGCCCCACAGCTTGGAGCTTCCCTGGGCCAGTGTGGCCCATAAGGCAGAGAGCTGGGCAAAGCAGAGGCAGCAGGGAGGATCAGGGCAGCTGGGGTTGAAGGGGTGAGGGCCACCTGGAGGGCAGTGACTGCACATGGAGACAGTCTGGGAAGGAAGACCTCTGTCTTCCACCCTCAGAGACTCTCCAGGGCTCTGAGATCATTCGTCAGAGTGCAGAAGAGTCCAGCAGAAAATATCATTGTTCCAGGCTGCAGGTTTTCATCTGGGTTCACTAAACCAGGGACTTCCCCCAACCACCATCAAAAGACTGGGGACAGGGAAATGAGGGAGGGGAGGAGAGAGAGCTCCCTCCCTCACTAAAGCTGCAGCACAGGGACTTCACATCTGGAGAGGAACCAACAACAGGACCTCTGTTGTCAGGACTTTCCTGTGGGTTGTGTCATCTGAGTCCTGTTCTGTGAGAACAATGTCACACAAATGTCACAGAACAGATGTCAAGCCCTCACTACTGGCTTTCCCAGGGTCTCACAGGCCAGCGTTCAAACCCACAGACACACCCCTGCTGCGACCCCACCTTCTAGGCTTGTTGTCCTCTGCCGAGTAACCATTTAGTCATTCAGCAAAACTGATACACTTCTCTATCCAAGTCTATTTTAATTAGGATGCATGTTGGCTGCTGTGACAAATGCCAAAATAATACAGGATGAAACAAGACTGAAAGTCCCCCTACCCCACCGTGTAACAATCTGAGTTTCATCAGTCTAGACTGACAAGGTGGTGATTTAGGCTGTTTGTATCTGTCTTCCTATAGTCTTCAACTACCAGCTTCCACCCAGTAGTCAAAATGGTGGCTCCAGCTCCTACCATCACGTGTGTCATCCAACAGTGGGAACAGGGAAAAGATGAAGGGTAAGACACCTCTCTTCCCTTAAAGCGAAAGGCCTAGAAGTTTCACAGGTTACTGTTTACATGTCATCGGCAAGGATTTGATCAAATAGACGTGTGCAACTTGAATTCAGAGTTTTCTTTAAGAAGAAAAAGGAAATCAATACTGGGCATCTAGCAATCTCTGCCACCTGGTCTCATTTTCCAGCTCTCTCCCAGGACCCTGGTGACCACAGCCATGGGGAATAGATGAGTGCAGCCTGTAGGGAGGGAGGGGATCTGGCAAGGCCTCCCGGGGGTGCTAATTTGTGTGGAGCCCTGAAGAACAGACAGGGTCTGGGGAAACAAGTCAGAAAGCTGTTCCAGGAGGGTAGAAGTGGCCAGTGGGGGACTACCTATAGAAACACATTGTGACTCAGCACGAGAGCGGACCTTGAGCCAGAAGACCTGGATTCAAGTCTTGATGCTAAGTCCCCACTTCCTAGAGCCCAGGCACCGTCCCATCAGAATGCCCAAGGATGAGAGCCTCAGGAGGGCTGGGATTCCAGCAGTAGCTGCTGGAAGTTTCCATGGGTGGCAGGCGTGTTGGGCGGATGTGGGCAGGGGCAGGAGATGGAGCTGAAGGGAGGTGCGGGCCCCACCCAAGACCGGGAGGGCCAGGCCAGGCAGCTCGGGTGTTTCCAGAGGCTGTGGACAGTTTCAGAGCAGGATTTGAATCCACGTCTTCCTGACTCCTCACAGGTTCCCCCCAGTTCTGGCGGAGGCCCTCCCCACCCCCGCTGTTTTCCTGGCTCCCTCTCAGGGACGAGAACATGCTCGAGTCTCTGTTTCCCTGGGAGAGATCCATTTTCAGAATCCGGAGGTGTTGAAAAGCGTTCTTTTCTCCATTCCAAAGAGCCCTTCCTGAGGACACAGGTGCCCCCCGACTCTCCCCCGGACTCTCCCAAGGCCACTGCCGGCTGGCTGGCAGGGAGGCTGCTGCAAAGGGACACAGGGCTGCAACGGTGGCTGCCCAACACAGGGACTTGGGGAGGTGACAATGCCCAGAGACAATGAGCAGCTGGTTGCTCCAAGAACTCGGAACACGCCTGGGCCCCCCGACCTCGAATGACCCCACCCGCTTCCAACATGGCAGCTGCGGCAGGACCCGTGGCTCCAGGGAGCCAGGCGACCACTGAACCTGCTTGGCAGAGGTGTGGGACAGCTAGCTGGGTCACAATGGTCCTGGTCACCGAAGTCCTCTGCATCACTGTGAGCATTTAACTGGCGTAAGCGGTGAGTGGGGATAAAAGGGGGGAGAGGGGGAGACAGAGGCAGGGTGCAGAGGGGGAGTCCTGCTTTCTCCCCCACACTTCTCTTCCCCCAGGCCCTCTCTCCCATCAGTGCCCTACATTACCCCTCATTTCCAGGCCCCAGGCACCTCCCAGCCCCACCCCTTCTAAACGTGGCTCCAAAATGAGGTTCTGGCATGCCCCCCCAACCTGGTCTCCTCTGCCTGCCCCACAGACAGCCCCCAACCACAGCTTCCTGCATGGGACCGAGGCCCTTTCCCCATGGACAGACCCCCAGCAGGGACATTGGCCAGTCAGGGGCCCTGGGGAGCAATTCCTAGGGCTTCCAGAGGCCAGGTCCCCGCAAGGTCAATCTGCCCCCCTCCCCTCCCTAAGCCCCACCCTATACTTCAACTTCAGGACAGAAAGCAGGTAACTCTCTGGCTAGTGGATCGGTCACCTCCTGAGGATCCATCTCTGGCGATATCCCCCAAGGGCCCCAGGGCTGGACTTGAGATGTCACAGACACCCATTGGACCCTGGAGACTGCCCTCTTCCAGCCTCATGGGACAGTGTTGCTCGGAAGCTCACATGGAAAGTCTCCAGAACCCTTACTGTCACTACCACCTTAGAAACTGTCGGGCTTCCTGCCTCCCCACTACACACACACACACACACACACACACACACACACACACACACACACACGTCTCTAGGAAAAAATTACTGGCCATTCTGAGATGCCTAAGTATTATCCCCAAGGCAACAGAAGTCCTGACACAGTGGGGAAGGTTTTGTTTGAGAGGGGCAAGTTTGTCTCCAGAGACCAGGTCTGTGTAGTACAGAGGGTGTCAAATGATGCCATGCCCTTGCTCACAGTGCAGGGAAGGCCTCAAAGTCAGCATGTATGGCCCCAGGGGCACAAAGCCCCCAGCCATGCCAGTGGCTGAGCCACTATTCTACTGGATCCTAGTACCTCCACCCAAGTGAGAGCCCACCTAACTCCTCTGTTCCCATGCAATTCACCCTGGAACTCCAGCAGCTCCTTACTACAGGCATTACCACAGGCTCCCAACTCATCCCCAGCATTATTGTCTTGTGCTACTGGCCACAGGAGATGAAGCAGAACCAGGCTTTACACAGGTGTGTGAGACCACCATGCAGGCATCTGCTCACAAGCCCATCCTCCCCACCCCTCAGTTGGTGCTCTGAGGGCCTGATCCAGCCAACACCCACATCAGCCCTGTTTCCCAGCACTTGCCTCCCAGACCTGGGTCTCTAGGATAGGAGCTACTCCCAGGTCTTCAGAACAACTAAAGCACTGTGGGTGCCAGACAAATGATGGAAGGGTAATGAATGGACAGGCAGATGGATAGATGGATGGATGGATGGACAGGTAGATGGATGGGTGGATGGATGGATGGATGGACGGACAGGTGGATAGATGGATGGATGGATGGACAGGTAGATGGATGGATGGACGGATGGATGGATGGATAGATGGATGGATGGACAGGTGGATGGATGGATGGATGGATGGACAGGTGGATGGATGGATGGATGGACAGGTAGATGGATGGATGGACGGACAGATGGATGGATGGATGGATGGATGGACAGGTGGATGGATGGATGGATGGACGGACAGGTGGATGGATGGATGGATGGATGGATTAGATGGATAGATGGACAGGTGGATGGATGGATGGATGGATGGACAGGTAGATGGATGGACAGACGGATGGATGGATGGACGGACGGATGGATGGATGGATGGATAGATGGATGGATGGATGGATGGATGGATGGACGGACAGGTGGATGGATGGATGGATGGATGGATGGATGGATGGACAGGTGGATGGATGGATGGATAGATGGATGGATGGACAGGTAGATGGATGGATGGACGGGCAGATGGATGGATGGACAGGTAGATGGATGGATGGATGGATGGATGGATGGATGGATGGATGGACAGACAGGTGGATGGATGGATGGATGGATGGACAGGTAGATGGATGGATGGATGGATAGATGGATGGATGGACAGGTGGATGGATGGATGGATGGATGGATGGACAGGTAGATGGATGGATGGACGGATGGATGGATGGATGGATGGACAGGTGGATGGATGGATGGATGGACGGACAGGTGGATGGATGGATGGACGGACAGGTGGATGGATGGATGGAGGGATGGATGGATAGATGGATGGATGGACAAGTGGATGGATGGATGGATGGACAGGTGGATGGATGGATGGATGGATGGATGGATGAATAGATGGATGGATGGATGGATGGGTGGATGGATGTGTGGATGGATGGACGGATGGGGGTGGATAGCTGGGCAGATGGGTGGTGAATATACCACCTCTTAGACACTTATGACCCTTGAAGAGCCTCATTTCTATGGCAGTGTGAAAGGCACAGAGCTTCCTACTGCAGCGTTAACAAGCAAAAACACACCAGCTTAGTACTTGGTCACAGTAGGCACTTAATTAAAGCTCTATAATATCCCTGCTCCTCCCATCTACTAGACAGAGTAGACAATGCCTCCAGCACATTGCTCCTAAGAAAGAACTCTGAATGGATTTTCTGTTGTCATCTGGGGAACTGAATTTGCAGCACGTTGAACCACTTAACCATAACAGGCTCTCACCCCACATAAAGCCACCACAGCCCCCAGGCAGGGGAGGGAGGAGGGCGGGCCCCCCAACCCTTCTGCCCAGAGAATTACCCAGCAGCCAGCTCAAGTCTGCAGGGTGAGGTCATCACAATCCCATCCCACACAACCCCCAACTCCTGAGCTTCCCAACCTCCACCCCCAAAGAGGGGTGCCTGCAGAAGCTTCCAGAAAGAGAGAGACAAACATCAGGCACAAGGGGCCAGGGGTATAGCTCAGTTATAGAGTGCTTGCCTAGCCATGTGAACTCGGGGTTCCATCCCCAGTACTGGAAAAAAGAAAAGAACCCAACAGAGGCAGGGACTGAGCCTGCCTAACCCTCTGCTCTTCCTCTATGGCTCACTCTGAAGTGGGCAGAGCCACATCTTGGGGTCCGGTGGTACCTTTGCAAGTCCTGTGTCCAACTCTACTGCAGCTGGAAGACACACAGCCCCAGGGGCAAGAGCTCTTAGACACACAGCAGGAAGCAGGGCAGGTGGCTGAGGGGCCTATGTAGTACATCTGTGCCATTCAGACCACAGAGCAAGGGGCCTCTGAGAAGGGGAACATGTCTCCTTTCATGTCCCTGAAGCTGCCTTCCCTAGCACTGTGGAGTCCCCTAGCCCTGGGTATGGACACAGTGGGGATCTGCAGAGGACCTGAGGACCTGGGCCCCCCTATGAAACATTTTCCCCTCTGGCACCCACATGATGGGTTATGAAGATGTGACTGACCACTGTCAGAAGCCCAGGGCTCAAGTGCTGGATCCGACTCAGAATTCCCTGCACCCATACCCCTTGACCTCCATGTGCAGGATCCTCCCCTCCAGTGTGGGTGCCCACTCTGGCATGCCAGGGAGCAGCCAAGATCAGACAGCCCAAATCTGGACGAGCCAAGCCCCAGCTCTTTTCAAGAAACAAGCACTGTTGCCTCGTGGATTTTGTTACCCAGAATGGGTAAGGCAGGGGGACCAATAGGAGCCTGGGTCTCTCAGTAACACTGCCTGTCTTGAAACACAGCACAACTGTCAAGCCACAGACAGCCAAGAGCCTGCTCAAGGTCCCACTGTGTACGAGCCCAGAAACACAGGTCCCTCAGCCCCAGCCCTGCCCTTGGGAAGCCCACGGTCTTATAAGAAGAACAGAGGCAGCCGGAACTCTGACTGTGAGTAGGACAGGGCAAGGCTGGGCACTGAGGACACGGGCAGGGGCAGCCTGCTTGGTGGGGGAACAGCAAGAGCAAAGGAAGGACTGTCTGAGTCAATTCTGACTACACAGCCCCCAACCTGTAGGACTACAGCTGCCCCTCTCATTAGCTCTGCCAGAACATGGCTGGCAAAGGAAAAGTTAACACAGAGCTGCCACCACCGGGGCTCCTGTAGGCTGTGCCACAGCCACTATCTCCTAAGCACCCACGGATCCATGAGGACAGTGAACCATTAGGTTCTGGGCTGCAGATTACAGCCCAGAGAGGCTCAGGAACACACCCAAAGCCACACAGTCTCAAGGCAGCATAGGCAAGATTTGAACCCAGGTTTGTGAGATTCCCAAGACCAAGTGTCCCAGCAGATGGGAAGACCTGGTCCTTACAGGATGGGCCCAGCCAATTGGCGTTTGCACCCTGGCCCAACCCAAGGCCCCCAGAAATGCCATTCACAGAGTGTTTGTACTGAGACAGCTCCCAGCAAACTTTCCACCCCGCACCTGCAGGGGCCTTGCACCTGTGGCCAACTGGAAGGCATCACGAGCTCAGGCCCCATGCAGTATGGGGTTTGACACTTCTGTATCTTGGTGCCTGTGCTGTGTACTTCATTTTCCAGCTATCCCCCAACACCATCCCACACTACAAAATGCCAAAAGCAAAGTAAGCACACTGGGGTCATCCCAGGCTCCAGGCTCACCTCTGGCTCAGCTGTTCTGAACACCTCCTGAGGCCACAGGGACCTCCAGCTCAGCATGTGCTCCCAAGGGCTTGGCAGCTTGCCCACAAACCTCCCCATCTCCTCTTCCTGTGGGCCTCTTCTGCCCCCAGGGGACCCTAAGTGCATACCTCTTGCTAACTCCTGAGTTTTGGAGCCAGACACTTGCTCTGCATCCTTAGGCAAATCCATCATCTCTCTGGGTCTCTATTTTGTCCCAGTAACATGGGGATAATGAAAGTCTCTGCTCTACATACAGGTGGGACTGTATGGTTCCACTCCTCAGAGAGGAGCAGTTGTTAGCTTTGTCGCCACCCTTGCAGTTAGCAGTGGACAGTGCGGCAAACATGGGTGTCAGCCAACACCTCCCCCCCCCCGACACACACACACACACACACACACACACTTATCCAGAAGACCTGCTCCGACCACAGGAGCTAAGACCCACCTCTGAATCCATGATCCAACCGAAATAGAGCTGACCCTCTCCCAGGTACCACTGACTCCTATGTGGGAAATTATGCTGCTTCCTTGGGTGGCCAGGCTGTGAGCTGCATGAGTAAGAGCCCCTGGAAACAGACACTTAGAGCAAGGCCAACACAGCAGAGATCCAGGTCCTGGAAGTACCTGTTGAGTGCCTGGGTACAGCTATGCCTGAAGATGTCTTCTCCTGGACTTCTCACTGCCTGGAGCCAGTAAAATCCTCCTCAGCTTAAGTTAGTTTGGATTGTTTCTGCAAGGTGTAAACCTACATGTCCCTAACAAAATGCAATTATTGGGACAGGAAAATGCCTAGAGACCAAGAGGCCTCACAGAGATGGACTTCTGTGATGGGTAAGCCCCCCTGACTCATTGACCTGGCAGGACCTCAGCAGGTCCTTTGTGGGGGAAAGAATAGACAAAGATGGTTGTCCCCGGGACATAGCTCCTGAAGTACTTGAGAGCAAGAGTCACAGGGCTGGCTGATGGAGGAGCTCAGAGCCAGAGATCAGCTTTCCAAAGAGTGCTCCTGGGCCCTGGACACTACCCCAGGTTGCATATGCATAACCACACTTTTACTCCCTGGAAGGTGGAAAGGAATGCCCCACTCATTTTTCAATGACAACTCGGAAGCATGAAGTTCAGCTGGTTTGCCAGAGGTCCCCCGGTCAGGTGGTGGCAGGAGGAGTATGAAGGCAGTGCTATGTATTTGGTGGGACATGGAGCCACACAGACCCAGTGGCCATTCCTTTCACTGTTCCCCACTTGCTCCAGAAGGTCCTACCTGTGACTAGGAACCTTCTGTGCACCCACGGAAAAGGGTGTAGACCCCACTGAGGAGAAGCAGTGGGGCCACAGGCCCCACTCTGCTGGCCACAGAGTCCAGCTTCACAGCAGAAATGCAAAGAACTGAAAAGTTGTTCCTCTGTCCCACCTTCCGAGGTGCCATCTTCCATAGGCCACTTGCCAGACATCTGTGAGCTCACCCAGTCCCTCTCTCAGAGCCTTGTCAAGCTGGGGAACTTAACAGCAGCAAGTATGTCTGCCTCACTGTGTGCAGATTCCCCCTGGGGGATCTGGTAGAAGCAGAGACTCGGGGCAGGGAGAGAATTCCCCAAGGATGAATGGTTCAGGACCCATCTCACCATGAGAGAGCTCAGGGCTCTGTTGAAATCCTGCCAGTCACATATGGAGCAGATGACTGTCCCTCTGTGGGCCACAGGCAAAGGCAAATTTAGGGTCCTCCTCCTCCCAGAGGGCTCCATCAATCCTCCTGGTCCTCCTCACTTTGAAGAACACCGTGTTTCAGACCTGGAATGAGCTACAGAGGCTGTGCAACTGGGCTTCAGACCATCATGACTCCACAGTCACACGTGGGGTGCAGCTGGACAGCCAAGGTTCAAATGATTTTGGACATCAGGAGTCATACCTATCAGATTCCACCCCAGGACATTCAGGGTAAAATTTACAGCTATTCTGTGGCTAGGACACACGTACACACTTTGCATTGTCCCACAGGCCTTTCCAGAGGGTGAGATGGAAGATGACATCAACCCAAAAATAGACCTGTGCCCAGCCTCAGGGTTCAGATCTGGTACAAGAAGCCCAGCATCCCAAGACCAGGCAGGCCCTAGGCACCCACAGGCAGAGGCTAGCAACATGTCTTTCCTCTTCCTACCCTCTGGGGCTGGCTTAGCACCAGAAAGCATGGAGGATGCTCACTTGAGCCAGGAACAAATAGAGCCAAGGACGGCTGGAGGGTGGGTATGGACCAAAATGCGAGGCTCCCAAGATGTGGCAGGAATCAGGCAGGCAAAAGATAACACTGGGATAAGTGACAAGGTGGGACCTGCACAGAGGACTTCCACCTTCCAGTGGGGAGCTCACCAGCTCCAGAGCAGCAGGCAAAGTCAAGGCATGGTCTCCCAGAATCTCCTAGAACCTTCTGGAGTTGTAGAGTGACAGAATGGGGAAAACACTGGCTAGGCCAAGCCAAGCCTGGGTCACATATAAGCAGCCCAATCATCACCTCCTAGGCCTTGTCCTCCCCTTGGCTGGGAGCCCCTCCCAGTCCCCAAATGCTGCCAAAGCACCCCTGCTCCATCCAGGCCCTGGGGCCCCAACAAGCTCTCTTGCCTGAGCTCCCAGCTACCCAACCACCCAGGCCCCACTCCACCCCAGAGTTCCAGAGGGACAGAGACCTGCTGTATTGGGGACACCTCTGAGTCCCTAGTCATCACTCCACCCCCACAGGGTGTCCCTGTGCTCAGCCTAGCCAAGCCTGAGTGGAGAGGGGTGAAGTGTGAAGAAGTGTAAAGCATTATTTAAGTTAACCCATCTAAGGGCCTAGCACCATGAGAGGACCAGCTCAGCCCAGGAAGGAAAACAGCCAGCCCAGTGGCCAGGTGATGGGTGTATTCATTAGACACCATACCCACAGGGGCTGTGGTACACTCACTCATGGTACAGGTCCCTAATGACCTCACTCAGCCCAAGCTGTGGACATGCCCTGCCTTGCTCACTGCTACCATTCGCAAAAAGACAGATGGAAATAATCTTGAGATTCTCTCCAAACAAGGAGCTCTCAGTAAGTCCACACAGCACTCGCTACTCATCACACAAGGCTTTATTGGGACTCTGGGAAGTCACCACAGAGGATCCCTGCTGCCAGCCTGGAGGGGCAGGTCAGGAGTGGGATGCAGACACAGAAAGAAGTGGAAGGCATCCCCTGTCAAGGCTGCAGCCACCCAGGACAAGCAGGCAGAAGGGGTGTCCTTGTACAGCGTATGGGAGGTGTCACCATGGGAGGGGTAGACTGGGCCCAGGCAGAGGCCAGGGCAGTGAGAAAGAAGAGTAGCAGAAGACTCAGGGGAGGAGGATGAAGGATGGTGGCCAAGGAGGGCTGAGACCAGGCAGCCAGGTCATGAGGCTGTGAGGCAAGGTACGGAGCACCCACCTGCAAGTCTCCAACAATCTTGTCCAGGTGTGGGGCTGGATCATCCCCGCCATGAGCCTCAGGAGGTCCACTTGCCAAGGGGTATGGGTGCCATGGGGTCACCCTGCCCCATGGAATCTTCTGACAGTCTCTCTAGGAAGGAAGACAGAGGCTGTGCCCACCACATCCCACCCAACAAACCCACACAGTGGCAGTGAGAGGCAGTGGTTGGCACTGGACTCACCAAACCTCCCTTTTGTGGACAGACTGCCATGACCATGCTCCTGGGAGCAGGAGGCCATCCAAAGGCCAGCCCTCCACAGCCATGCCAGGGCCCGCCGCCTGTCCCTTCCCCCCAGCCTCTCTCCAAGTTGCTCCTGGACACCAAGTGGACCCAGTTCAACATGCCCCTCCTTTTCTTTCCCCCGGCCGCCCCCTGCTGGAGCTAGAAGGAGGGGGCAGGGGAGGCCCAGCCAGGTCCATGGCATGAGAAACAGCCCTGGCTCAACTCTGGTCCACCGGAGCCTGCCAGACCCACTGAGGTCCAGCCTGGGTATTGGCTTTGGGTCAGTACTATCATTCTGGGGGGTGAGGCAAGACAGGACAGTATGGGCAACTGGTAGGAAGGGTCAGGGCTAAAGTGAGCTGGGGGCACTGTGCTGGGGGAGGCAGGGGGCAGGGGCTACTAGCAGGAGTGGGGAGCAGAGAGGGAGACCAGAGGGAGTGTGAGTCCCCAAGCCAGCTTCTGTGTTCCAAAGACCACTGTCACCTGGGGGGAGAAAAAGGGCTGGACTTACATCTGCCCCAGGTTGTACCTTCCAGAGCACATGCACACTCGTGTACACACACACACACACACACACACACACACACACACACAGCAGACAGGCTCTCCCAGCCCAAGGTGACTTCCCACTTTCTGAGTGAGACTAGATAGATGTGGGAAGAGGAAGAAATGTCCCATGTCGCTGTCCCAACTCCTGTATGGCTGAGGATAGGACCCAAGTCCTAAACTGGTACCTCTCACATATCAGAATCAGGGACCTCTACCTCCTCCTGCCCTGGCAGGGAAGGGGCCTCAGAAGCCCAAATCTCCTTGACCTGCCAGTAGGAGGCTCCCTCTCACTCCTTCCTTCACCCCCTCCAGACCAAAGGCCAGGAAAGGAGGTATTTGCTAACTCAGAGGGGCTCTGCTTGGGGTGGGGAGGGGTGGGATAAGTGGGACCCCCCCCCAGTAGGATGTGCTCAGGGAGAATTCCTTGTTAACCTTAAAGACCCCTACCCAGGGTGGTAAGGAGCCATTTGTGGAAGACCAGCTGGCTTTCCTTAGGTGGAAAGTTCTGTCCCACAGAGCAGAGCGATCCCCTGACCGGGAAAGAAAAAGGGGGCCACATTCACACGCCCTTCCGTCCCCCAAGCGCACTTGGGGGCCCGACCTCCTGAAACCACGGGTCCCGCGGGGAGCTTCTGGGACAGAGCGTCCTGCCAGGGCGGCTGAAACCCGAGGGAGGCCCGCCGCCCCAGGCAAGCGCCTACCTGCGCGCGCGCTCAACCCCTTGCCCCGCCGTCCACTTCTTGAGACAAGTTCCTTCACTGCGAAAGCGATCCTCCCTGCCGGCCAACGCCCACACCGGCCTGGGACTCTAGAGCGATCTCTGTCCTGTCCCCAGAAGAAGTTAGGCGGCTGGTCCCCGGAGCGGGCAGCGCACGGGACGCGCATAACAGGAGCTGCGGGCTCCGGCACCCGCCGCGCTGCCCAAAACAAGTCCCTGTGACTGCGAGGGCGTTCTGTGCGGCGCGGCTCCCAAGACGGGGGGGGGTGGACTGCTGCCGACTGGACCGAGGCCTTATCTTGGGGACACGGCGGACCAAGGCCAAGCTGGACTTGCTCACGGTCTAGCGGACCCCAGGTCAAGGCACCGCCCCTCCCGGCCGCCCCTGAGCCCAAGTCGCCCGCCCAGCGCCCCGCGCAGCGAGAGAGATCTTAAGGTCTCGAACGCGGCGGCAGGGCCAGCCAGGGCCCCAAGGAGTTGGGGAGTTGCCCCGCACCCCTAAAAGGCTCAGCACACATTCACGGTTGAAAGTACGCACTTTACGCGTCCGGGCGCCTCCGCGGTGAGTCGGGACGCCGCGCTCGGGGTTCGCGAAGGTGGCTCAGTTCGGGCGCTCCGGTCTCGACGTTCCCGGGGCAGAGAGCAACGTCCGGGGACGAACGGGACGGGTGCGCCCGGCGGCCGGGGCTGCGCCGGGCGAGGCAAACGGCGAGAGGGGAGCGCTCCGGCGTTCAGGCAACAGCTACCCCTAGTGGGAGAGCCGCCCGGGGCCGGCGCCGCCCCGCGCCCGCTGCCCCGCGCCCCACGGCCGCAACGCCCTGCGCCCTGGGCGCTCCAGAGTTGGCTGCGGGCACAGGGTCGGCACTGCTTTCCCCGGCCCTCCTCGTCTCCCGCGCCCAGCGCTAACCTGCCTGCGGGCCTGCCCTCTGCACCTCCCAACTGGACCCGGGCGGCCGCTGACCCAAGATCCGCGGCGCCCAGCAGCAGCGAGATGGGACGGGGCGGGCGCGGCAGGGGCTGCGCGGGCTGGAGCAGCGCGCGGCAGCCTCGGGCAGCGGCGGGGGGCGCGGAGCGCGGTGTGCGTGGCGGTGCGGTGCGGGGGGCGGCTGTGTGCGAGGCGCGAGTGTGAGCGCGCGCGGGAGGCGGGCAGACGGGCTCTGGCAGTCGAGCGGCGCCCGCGGGCGAGCCAGGAAGGCGGCGGGAACCCAAAGTTGCCTCCTCGCGGGCCCGCATCCTTGGCGGGGCTAGAGTCAGGGCCACCAAAGCAGACACTGCGGCCTCGGACTCCCGCGGTACCTGGGCAGCGGCCCCGCACTAGCGGCAGCGGCGTGGGCGGCGTTGGCGGCGGCGCGCGGGAAGCGAACCGCAGCTCCGGCGCGGCGCGGCAGCCGCCGGGGAACTCGGCTCAGGTGCGCGGCGAGAGGGGCGCGGGCGGAGACCAGCGCCGTGCACCGCGCTCGCGCTGGCTGGAGGACCTCCACCGCGAGAGCCTGGGTCTCGGGTCCGGCTCCAAGTCCAGGGCGGCGGCAGCGGCGGCGGCGGGGTCCCCCGCCCCCGAGAGCTGGCTTTGGGGCTCAGACCCGCCCCGGCCAACCCCTGGCCGGCCCGCTCCGCCCTCAGCCTGCCTGCGCCCGCCCTCGACCCACGATTTCTAGGGCATTGGCCGCGCCGCTGGGTGATCCCTCCGGGCTCAAGTTGCAAGGGGGCGGGCCCGGGCCGGAGGTGGAGTCTCCCGCCAATTGAAGCCTTGGCTATAAATTGAGCTCTCTGCACCGCCGAAATCCAGATGCCTCGCCAGGCCGCCTCGCGGTTGGTGGTCGGGGAAGGCGAGGGGCCCCCGGGGGCTTTGGGGCCCGCAGCCACCATGCTCCGCTCCCTGCTGCTTCACTCCCTGAGACTCTGCGCCCAGACTGCCTCGTGCCTCGTGCTCTTCCCGCGCTTCCTCGGCACGGCCTTCATGCTCTGGCTCTTGGATTTCCTGTGCATCCGCAAGCATTTCCTGCGCCGTCGTCACCGGGGGCAGCCCGAACCCGAAGTGGAGCTCAACAGTGACGGCGAGGAGGTGCCCCCCGACGACCCTCCTATCTGCGTGTCGGACGACAACCGCCTGTGCACCCTGGCGTCGCTCAAGGCAGTGTGGCATGGCCAGAAGTTGGATTTCTTCAAGCAGGCGCACGAGGGCGGCCCGGCGCCCAACTCCGAGGTGGTCCTGCCTGATGGCTTCCAGAGCCAGCACATCCTCGACTACGCCCAAGGGAACCGCCCACTGGTGCTCAATTTCGGCAGCTGCACCTGACCACCGTTCATGGCGCGCATGAGCGCCTTCCAGCGCCTGGTCACTAAGTACCAGCGTGACGTTGACTTCCTCATCATCTACATAGAGGAAGCACACCCTTCCGATGGCTGGGTCACCACAGACTCTCCCTACATCATCCCACAGCACCGGAGCCTGGAGGACCGGGTCAGCGCAGCAAGGGTACTGCAGCAAGGTGCACCTGGCTGCGCTCTGGTCCTAGATACCATGGCCAACTCCAGCAGTTCGGCATATGGCGCCTACTTCGAGCGCCTCTACGTCATCCAGAGTGGTACCATCATGTACCAGGGCGGCCGTGGTCCCGACGGCTACCAGGTCTCCGAACTGCGCACTTGGCTGGAGCACTATGATGAGCAGCTGCACAGTGGTCGGCCCCGTCGGATGTAAACAACCAAAGGACTGGTTGAAATTGGCGGGCTGGGCCTTCTAAGCCCACGTGCAGGTGGCCCAAACGAAGTCAAGCTGGGTGAGGCCCCAGTGACACATGCGCTGAGCCAGGGATCTCAGCCACCTAAAGACTTGCCTCCCTTGGACTCTGCTTCAGTGACTGCCTCTGACTTATATCTGCCTGGCTCGCTTGAAGTCCCCTTGTGATCACTGATGTGGTGCGCAAGGCACCCTTGCCTGTGTGCCCCCCCGGGACTTACCCCTACCGCACTTTATCACACCTGCTCTTCTGCTCTTCGGCGCTCCTTCAGCCAAGTGCGCTGGTCCCCAGCGTGTTACAGGGCAGACACCTCGGCCACGCCCGCGCGCCCTGTGCGCAGCTGGGTTCCAGCAGCGCTGCAGGCAGACTCTTGCTAGTTGCCTGGCACCCACCTGTCGCGCGCGCAGGGAGCCCTGCTGCTTTTGTGTTTATTTCTTGTCCCTGGGTTGGGGGAGGGGTTGGGGATGGAAAGGGGTGGGCAGGGTAGTTTCCCCTCCTTGTTTTGGGCGCGCACGAGCCCTTCTGCTGATGAAGGACCGTCTCTAACTGGGCTTGACCACGAGCCGGCTCTGAAGTGCAGCGGGCTCAAAACAGCTTCCAAAGCAAGAGGGGGAGAGTGCTCTGAGTTCCCGCGGGGAACCTACAAAACTGGGGTGGGAGAGGGAGGGGGTTCTGCGTCGGGACCAGTGGAAGATGGCTTGAGAGGCACTGGCGAGGTTCACAGCGCCCCAGGGAGAGAGGAGGCTAGAACTCCTTAGGGGACGGATTTAAATGGTGGAGTCCAAAGAAAAGGAGATGGGGGGAGAGCCTGGGGTCCTGAGTGAGGGGACTCCTAGGCAGAGCTGCAGATTGTGGGGCCGCGAGGCGGAGGGTTCCTGATTCGAAGGCCATTCAGTGAGAAATTTGCTGGAAATATTCCCTGTATATAAACTTCTTTTAAGCTACAATAATAAAGACTTGAAATAAATTGTTTTTTAGTTCCCTTTGATTATCGACAGCAATTAAACACAAACCTTCCTCCTTGGTCCCCACAGTGACCTTGGGGAAAAGCGGGGCGGGAAGGAGCCTAAACTGGCAGGGACAGGGGCACGGGAGGTGAATGGAGTGGGGGAAGGAGGAGGAGCGCAGCACACACCTGGGAAGGGAATTGAAGGAAGAAGAAAAACGATAAAGCGGAGGCCCGCACAGTCCTGGAAGGAGGCAGGACATACAAGAGGGTCCTCACTTGCCTCCGCGCGTGCCCATGTACACATAGAAGGACAGTTACAGCCGCCCCTGCAGCCGCCCGTCTAACTTCTCCAAGCATACAGCGGAGAAGGATAAGGGTGGCGTGGCGGGGGGTAGGGGGGCGTCCAACCTTGTAGAGCTCCTCTCCCGCTCACTACGGGCGCCACCGCGCACCTGGCTCCTCCTCCCTCGCCCCCTTTCCGCACCTGCAAAATCTCCTCCCACCAACCCCCACCTAACTGCTGGAGTCCTCGGGAGGTGCAACCAGCCTAGCGCGTCGTGGCGGAGCAGCTCAATCATCCCAACGGCAGCACCTACTGCTGGGTTGGGGGTGCTGCAGGGGTAGGGCAGGCTAAGACAACCCCTCCTCCACCTCCCCAAGGGCGAGCCAAACCTCACAGGCACCGACATCACACTCGGGGCTGGGAAGCAGAAAAGATGGCGAGGTGAAAGAGCGGAGAGACCAGAATGGGGGTTGAGCGACTCCGGGGCCTCGGGGATGGGGAGTTAGGCACAGATCCGCCATGAAGTCGTGGCGGATCCCCTCCTCCCCGGAGCGCACCGCCCGCCCTACTTCTCTCCCCTGCAGCTTCCAGAGTGAGAGCGACGCCCAGAGCGCAGCCCGCACCTCCCTCTGCTACCTTAACAGAGAAGTGAGAGGTGGAGACCCAGGAAAGGGACTGAGGCAGCAATTTGAGGATGGGGTGAGGGGACCGTGGAACGTGGAACCAAGGGCCATCTGGGTCGCGGGGAGGGGGGCGGGTACTGCGGGTTGGATGGTGTGTGCCTTGGTGAGGGCGCGCGGGGCGGGGGATGTGGCAGAATGGGGAGCAGAGAAGCCCCTGTCCAGCCAACTTCGCCCCGAATTCCGCGCGCACCCCCCACGCTGTCCGTCCGTGAAAACTTTGGAACGGACACCCTAAAATTGGGGGGAAAATTTTACTTTAAAAAGTTCTGTTGAAAAATAACTTTTAAGAAAAAAAAAAAAGCACAGATAGTATTTCAGCACCCCGGCCCCTCACCTCGCGCACTTATCACAAAACCCTCAGGAAGAATAAACACCTAGAAAGCCGAGGGCCACCGCCCGGAGTCGGGTAGGACCCGCCCTGAGCTCGCGGCCCGCGCGGCTGCCGGAAGAGGACTTGGCAACGCCAAGGGAGCAGAGCGCGGCCCGGACAGCGGGAGCAGTCGCCCGACCAGCAGCGCGTGTGCCGGCTGCCCAGTGACACCACTGACCGCTTGGGGGTCCCCTGAGCCGCGCCAAGCGACATTCCTCACGCAGGAGCCCGCCGGCGGCGAGGGGGGTTCCTCCCGCTTCCTGGACCTTAACCAGACGCGCGCTCCGGGCGGCGCGGACCCAGCGGCTCCAAACCTCCCCAAGCTCGCCAACCAGTCCTGGCCGCCCCTCTTCTCCTTTCTTCCTCTTTCCCTCTTTCCCTTCTTCTTCCTACTTCCCTCCCTTCTTTCCTTTCTCTCTCCCCCTTTTCCTTCTTTCTTGTTTCTTCCTTTCCTTTTTTCTTTCCCTTTCTCTCTTTTCCTTGAAAATCTTCCTTTATAAAAATAATGCATGCTAGTTGCTGAAAACAGAGAAATCCAGAGGAAAAAAAAATACAACTAATCAAAGGTAATCTCCCAGCGTGTGAGCTTTCAGACGTGTTTCTGTTTCCCCTACCTGCAAATACACATCTTAAAAAACAGCCTGATCACCCTTTTGTAACCCGCCATTAATTTTTTTACTTGCCTTTCACCCACCTTCCCAAGCCTCCTATTTCCATGTCAGTAAGTGAGACTGGAATGGAGCCATTGGAATGAGTCCAAGGGAGGGCCCGGGAAGGCTCCCTGGGGTGGCCCTTGCAAGTGTTGGGGATGTTCCCTCACCTATTCAGTTTGAGGTGAGCAGCCTGGAGCCAACCTCTCTGTGCCCCTTTGTCCCTAGTGCTTTCCTCCGGTGAAATAGCTAGGTCAAGACTCCTGGCCATCTAAAGGTGTTTTGCCGCACGTTGCTAAACAGCCTTCCAGGAAGTATACTTGATTGGTATTATGTATTTTCCCAGTGCTTTCTTTTCATTTTTAGGTGAAAAGCATGAAGATAGTCCATAAGTCCATATTAAAATTTAAACACAAAAGCACCTACAGCAGAAAGTAAAAATCCTTAGAGCAGGATTTTTTTCCTACTGCAATCAGGACCCAGCAGTGGGTCATGAAATCAATTTATCCGATCAAGTCAAGCATTTTGAAGAACTGAAATAGAACAAATACAATAAAAAATCCCTATGGATATTTCATCCAGGGAACTGTAGTTTCCTGCAACTTTGCTCTCAGCAATGTACTGTGTCTGTGTGTCTGTGTGTCTGTGTGTGCATGCTTGTGCAGCCAGGTGTGTGAAACCTCTCAAAAATGGAAGTATTTACAAGCCACACATGAATGTCACCATTCCCTCATCCAGGACAGGCCCACATGAACTGTTTCAGGTATCTCCCTCCAGACCTGTTCTACCTGTATATAATCGTACATGTCACATTCTCTCATGTATTTTCCATAAATGGGATCATGCTACACAGGGGTTAATAACTGCCCACCCACCCCCACATTCTCTTCTCAGGCCCATCCTAGCACAGCCCCCTCTGCAGCTGATCCATCTGGCCTGAGCAGGTCTGTGCCTGCAGACAGACTGCCTGCCTCCCCCTGACATTTGAGCACCCCTACCCCTGAGGAGAAACTCCACTCAGTCCTTAAGGAATGCTGGGATGGGAGGGCATTTTTGTTATTGTTACTGTCACCACATCCTCATTATTGGTGTTTTTTTTAAAGTTCAAACTGGGCTTGCGGAATGATTCAGCCTCCAGCAGGAAGACAGAGGAGGGGCATCAAAGTGATCCCAGGAAAGGTTTGATCTGTCTTTTGATGGCACAGGTGCCTCCTCCAGGAAGACCTGGAAGGAAGAGCATCCTTGGTGGAGGCCAAGCACGGCCCCGGAAACCTGAGAATGCATGTCTGCAGAAGGCAAAGTGGCCTCTACGTGACTGCAAAGCAGCAGGGTAGAGTAGGGTACAGGAGGAGAGGCAGAGGGGAGCCTGGGCACCTGCCTGGCATCTCTGCAGAGCTTTTAGGGCCCAGAGCCCCAGACAGAAAATTAGGACAGATGTCAGAGGAGGAGAAAAGGGATTAGAAGCCATCAGAGGTCAAGTAGGGTCAGGGGACACAGCCACGTGTCCACCACCGACAGAGGTGTTGGTGCCCTCTCAGAGACAGGCTGGCATTCCCTCCGCCCTCCCTTGGACCTAGCAACTCTTCTGAAAGGAATAACAAAGGAGTAGGTTGGTACCAAGAGACCCCTGGCCTCCTCCTTGTACATCTGCCAGAAAGTGAGGACAGGAGGAAGTGACATTGGAGAGCAGAGCAAGTGTGGATAAGGACTAGGTGACTTGGTCCTCCTGACTGTTCACTTAGGTGAATCTGATCACAGCCCCCTTTCATGGGTGAAGAAACAAGCTGAGCAAGCTGGGCCAAGATGTTTGGGGCTGAATGTTTTCCTTCCAAATTCCTGTTAAAGTCTTGATCTCAGGTTCTTCAGAATGTGACCTTATTTGGAGATGAGGCCTGTAAAGAGGTGATTAAGTTAAAATGAGGTCATTAGGGTGGGCCCTAATCCCATCTGACTAGTGTCCTCATGAGAAGAGATTAGGATACAGACAGACACCGGAAAGGCCATATAAGGCGGCCATCGGCAAGCCAGGG
Source organism: Castor canadensis (assembly GCF_047511655.1). NCBI lineage: Eukaryota > Metazoa > Chordata > Mammalia > Rodentia > Castoridae > Castor > Castor canadensis. The sequence continues at coordinate 8,674,437 of NC_133388.1, read as the reverse complement.
AGAAACCAACCCGACCACTTCCAGCCTCCAGAATTGTAAGAACATGGATTTCTGCCCCGTAAGTCACGCTGTCTGTGGTGCTTGGCTATAGCAGCCCCAGGTTAGAAAGGGTCTGTGGTGTTGGCCTCTGTCACCCCAGTGCTGGCCAGGTTGCACATCAAGCTGCACGGCTGAGGCCAGTCAGGGTGCTTGGGACCTTTCCTCTGTGGGCACGTGAAGTGCAGCCACAGGACAGCGGGTCTGGACTGGGGTGTTGGGTGTGTATGCTCTTTTTAAAAGATTTGTGAAGATTCACACACACACACACACACACACACACACACCACACACACACAGAGTTCTAGAAAAACCTCCTGAGGTAGTCACGTAGTCGTCTCTGTGTGGGTGGGATTCTGTTTTCTTGCTTTCTTCTTATTGCTTATCTGTAGCCTGTGATTTTTCTGTAGTGAACACGTATTGCTCTTATGACAGAAAAATTACAACAAAAAACAGCAGAAACTGTGCCTGTGGCCCAGAGAAGCCTGGGGGAGGAAGGCCAGAGCACAGGGTAGATGTAGACACGGGTCTGGCAGGAGATGGTGGGCTTGGGCTAGGCCTGGGGGTGCAGAAAAGGGGGTGCTGGAGGTGCTGGATAATAGGCATGTTGGGAAGAATGGGGGAGGGCTGCTGACCCTTGGTACTCTCGAGGCTGTGGTTCCAAGGAAACCATCCTGGAGGAAAAACTGCACGTGCTCAGAATGCTGGATTTATGTTTTTCATAAGGCCACCCAACTTCCACTAAAGACATGAAAGACATTTTAGCAAATCTTACAATGCTCACTTTGTCACTTAAATTAAGCATATTGCATGCCCTTTTTAGCTTGGGAGGATTACCATAATTTTTACCTTGCCTTTTGGGGCACCATTTGCTTTTTGGGGGGCAGATTTTCACAAAATTAAGGCAGGGAAACATTCAGCAGCTCATATAATTTAATCACAACTGATGATAGCAAGGGACTGGCTGAGAACTTCCCCCCATCCTCGGAGCAGAGAGATGCATGTGTGGGAATTTAAAGTTTTTGTTTTTGAAATTTCTTTTGTTTGTTTGATTGATTGATTTTTGACAGTACTTGGGCAAAACCAAATATAATAAACCTACAAATAAGGCAGGCTTACTGCACAGGACACACAGTTAACAATTTTTAGCATAAGTATGATCCAAATATTATATAGGATATACTTACACTATTTTTTTTTAATTCATTGTTTCCCTGAAAATCAAATTTAACTGGACATCCAGGTTGTTTGTTTTCTAAATCTGACAACCTGAGTGGAGGGTGAGTGGACCACAGTGAAATCTGTCTTAGACTGCTGAGAGTAGTTGCAAAGCGTAAAGGACTGTGGCCCTCTGAAAGATGAAGCCATAATCTCTAAGATCTTCCGGGGATGGCTAAACACTGTGACCAAGTACAGTATTCGACTCTCCAGAGACTACATGCCAAGGAAGAAGTGACCCTCAGCACAGCCAGCTACAGGATTTGCAGGGCCGAAGCAAAATGAAAATAAAGAACTCAGCCAGGTACTGTGGTACATACCTGTAATTCCAGCTATACCAAAGGCAGAAAGACCATGAGTTCAAAGCCAGCCTGGGCAAAAGTAGCAAGCAAAACCCTGTCTCAAAAGCAAAATACAAACAGAAAAAGACCTGGGGGTGTAGCTCAAGTTGTGAGCACAAGCCTAGCAAATTCAAGGCCCTGGGTTCAATCCCCAGTGCAGTCAAAAAAGAAAAAAGAGAAGAAAATGCAAGACCTTTGTTCAAAAAGCAGGAAGAGTGGCTCAAGTGGTACAGTGCCTGCCTAGCAAGCATAAGGCCCTGAGTTCAAACCTCAGGGCTGCCAAAAAAAAAATTATGGGGAAAAGAACTACTAACAGTAAAATACATATACATATGTGTATGCATGTGTATAAATATATATATAAATAATCTTTTTCCTCTCTTCCATGGTATCTAAGCTTGTCCTAGTGTTTATTTGCTATTTAATGTCACTATACAAAAAGAAAATGTAACATCTTAAACTACATGTTATTCTGGGTTCTCCTACAAACAGAATCAATAGGAGATTGGATAGATGGTAGGTAGGTGGGTAGGTAGATAGATAGATACTACAAGGAGTTGGCTCCCAGATAAGACTTCAAAGCACAGTTAACAAAAGCAAAGCAGACAAGATACATTAAAGTAAAGACCTTCTTGTCAACAGGAAAGACGAGATATGAATGGGGGAGAAGCTTTGTAAGTCATGTGTATGCAAGGGGTTAACATTTAAACCATGTAAGGAACTCAAACAATTCAACAATAACAAGCCAACTGGATTTTAAAGTGGACAAAGGACCTAGCAGACATTTCTTGAAAGAGACATGAAATGGCCATCAGGCATATGAAAAAATGCCCTACCTTACTAACCACCCGTACCTACAAATGCAAACATCAGTGAGTACACCTCACACCTGTTAGAGCAGCCATGATCAAAAAGAGGGATAGCCAGTGTCACCGAGGGTGTGGAGGAAAAGGAGCCCTTGCACACTGCTGATGGGAAGAGAGATTGATACAACTCTTATGGAAAGCACTAATGTTCCTCAAAAATATTAAGACTAGATTATCTTATGATCCAGCCATCCTAGTACTGGGGATATAGCCAAAGGAAGTAAAAGCAGGGTGTAGAAGAGACAGCTGCTCCCAGGGCTCACCACAGTCCCTATTCACAACAGCCAAGAAATGATTCAACCTAAGCATCCTCCACTGGACATATGGATAAAGAAAACACCATATACGTGTCATATATGTGAGAAATTAGCCTTAAAAAAGAATAAAATCCTGCATTCCTGACAATAGGGATGAACCCAGAAGACATTATGTTACAAGAAATAAGTCAAGCACAGAAAGAGAAATGCCACCTAATGTTACCCGAATTTGCAATCTACAAAGTCAAACTTGTAGAAATGGAAGGTAGAAGATTGGCTGTCGGGGGAATGTGCAGGGGGAATGTGCAGATGTTAGTCAAAGACTTGCAGTTAGGATGGGTAAGTTCAGGAGATATGATGGACAGTGTGGTGACTATAGTTGGTAATATTTGACTGTATACTTGAAAATTGCTAAGAGCATAGATCTTAACTATTCTTACTATGCACACATTTGTGAGGTGTTGTGTATGTTACTCATATTGATTATGATGGAAATTTATCAGTGTGTGCATATATATATCAAAATGTCATATTATATACCATAAATACATACGATTTTTGTCAGTTATACCTCGATAATATTGGAGAGAAAGCAGCCCTCATAAAACTGGTTATAATGTAAAAAATATCTTAACTTTTGAGTACATGGATTTTATTGCTCAATCCTTCATGGGTTTCTAACACTAGGATGGTGACTCCTAGTGTTATTTAATTTAAAATAGAGAACTAAATTAAAAATATATCTTTGCTGATTTTCCACTCTAATAAATGATATTGGGGTGGTGGCAGTATTGGGCTTTGAGCTCAGGGCCTTGCACTGAACCACACCTCCAGCCCATAAATGGGATTTTTAAGAAAGGAGTCAGCTCCTGTGATTACAGAAGCTGAGAAGTCCATATGTGCACTCAGCAAGCTGGAGACCCAAGAAAGCCAACGGTGTAAGTTCCCGTCCAAAGATGGAGAAAGAGCATGTCACAGCTCCAAGGAAGGCATGCGGAAAGCAGTCCTCCCTCAGCTGCTCATCCTTCATCAGACTAGGGGCTTGGCCACACTGGGGACAGTCATCTGTGTTACTCAGCCTTCAGATTCAAATGTCAGTCTCATCCAGAGACTCTGTCCCACATGTGCTCAGAAATAATAACATTTAGCCAGATATCTGGGTACCCCATTTCCCAGGCAAAATGATACATAAAATTAACCATCAGAAGTTATCAGCATGAATTTTGTCATGCATCTTTCTCGTCTTAAATACAAATATTAGCACTGAACCCACATGTGGAATCATCATGACACCATTTGTGTTTTGTATCTTCTGTCTGGACATGTACTCATTCTCAACAGGACACTGGAATGCACACTCACTGATGTGGCTGTTTGTTTCACGTGTTGGTTCCTGCACATTTGACCAACACTTACATAGAATAAAACGCATACAAACTTTTGTGGGGGTGGTACTGGAATTTGAACTCAGAGCCTCAGACTTGCTAGGCAAGCACTCTGCCACTTGAGCCACACCCCCAGCCCTTTCATCTTTAGTTATTTTTCAGGTAGGATCTCACAGTTTTGACTACAATCCTCCTACCTCCACCTCCCATGTAACTGAAATTACAGGCATGCATCACCACACCTGGGCACACTGAATTTAAAACAGAAAAAGCCAGCATAAAGGAAATGTTACTATATGGTAAATTCAAATATTCTCTGTAACAGAAGACACCTTCACAACGTTCATGATGCCTTCACAAATTCCTATTGGAATTTGTGTCTGTCCCTCTAGACCATGGCCAGCCATGGCATGCAGGGGTCAGTCCATAGCAAAATCCCATCTGGAGTCTGGATTCTGGTGTTCTGGGGTCTCAGCCCCCAGCAGGCCAGGCAGGAGGCAGAAAGTTGCAGGAGGGTGTAGTGAGGAGACCTCATCCCATATCCTTCCAGCAGCATCCCTGTGGCCTGGGTGTGTCTGAGACAATGACCACTGGGCAGCTCTCATCCCTCAGCTCTCTGTCTCCCTCCCCAGCCCCTGGAGGCCTTTCGGTGGCCATGGCTCCCAGGTATTGCCAACCTGGGTGCTGTACACCCTTCATTGGCTCCTCTGCACCTTCACAAACAGTCCTGTTATTAAACTCTCGAGGTTCCAGATGTTTCGGGCTGTCACCTTGATGATTTTAAAAGGACAAAGATGCCATGTGTGGTTGTGCACAACTGTGATCCCAACACTCAGGAGGCTAAGGCAGGCACATCATGAGTTTGAGACTGGCCTGGGCTACATAGCAAGACCGTGTCTTAAAAAGCAAACAAAAAGAACAAAGAGTATTTGAGGTACATATAGCCAACAGAAGAGTGTGCCATACATATGTACAACACCATGAGAGGTGGACAAAGAGCTAAGCTAGTAATTGGACAAAATGGAAAAGGTGACAGCCAACAAACATAAGGGATCACCCACCAGCAAAGGCATCGGTATGCCTTGAGATGCCCATCCCTAATCCCCAGAAGCTATGAATAAATACGTAAACTTACATAGCAAAAGGCACTTGCAGGGGTGATGAAGTTAGAACCCTTGGCATGAGAAAGTGATTCTGGATTATAGAGTGGCCTGATGTCATCACTGGGATCCTTAGAAGAGGTACTGGGATGTCAGAGGAGAGAGAAATTGATAGATGCTCCAATGCTGGCTTTCAAGATAGCAGAAGGGACCACAAGCCAAGGAGACCAGAGGCCTCTAGAAGCTGGAAATGGAAAAAAACAAAAAAAAGTTTTCTCCCCCAGAGTCTTCTGAGGGTGAAGCCCTACAGGAACCTTGATTTCAACACAGGGAGACTGTCTGACTTGTGGCCTCCAGGACTGTAAAGGAATAAATCTGTGTTGTTTTAAACTGCTAAATTATAGACCTTTGTTACAGCAGTGATTTAAGCCTCCACGCCTTCAGGAGGAAGCAAAGAAAAGCAGACGGAAGCAACTGTGCCACTCCATCCATGCCAGGCAGGATTCAGGGTGCAGACACAGAGCAATCAGGGGTTTCTCTGCCCTGCCCTGGGCAACAGATGTGTTTTGAGACAGACTTAGCAGTACCCAGGAAATGGACACACTCACACCCAACACTCAGTGAAACCACTCTGAGCCCTGTAGCCCAGAGGGGGGCTGGCCCTCAGCAAGGGTCCCCAGGGACCACTCTGATGCAACCCCTCCCACACTGGCTCCAGGTGGGCCCATGACTGAGTTTTACCAGGGAGACACAGTCTGGGCATCTGAGTCTAGGCCTGAGGAGGTCCTGGCTGGTTCTGCTTGCCTCTTTTGGGGTCCAGAGCCACCATATAAGGGGCCAGCTTCTCTGCTGAGTGGCCATGTGGAAAAGAAGAGAGGCCTGGCCACCCTGTTACTCCCAAGTCTTGCTCTCTAGCTGCTATCTGACTGCGTAAGACACTGAGCAAGACCAACAGAAGAACCACCCAGCTGAGCCCAGTTAGGTCATAGAAGCAAGAGAGTTAATGAAACTGCTGTTTGAACCCCTCATTTCTGGGTGGTCTGCATTCAGCATTGGGCACCCAGATGATCTGGATGGGAACCTTCCCCAGGAGCACAAGGAGGCCCCCACAAGCAAAGAACTAGAACATCTGGGGGGCATGTGAGAGTCCACCCATGAACTGTGGAGCTTTGGCCCCCTTTCAGCAACTTGAACAGATGACATGGCTCTGAGGTCCTGCATGGTGAACCTCAAAGACGCTGTGTGGTGTCATGGGACTCCATTTATGTGAACTATCTGGAAGAGAAGAATCCACAAGAGCAGAAAACTGATTGGTGGTTTCCAGAAGAGGGGCTGGGGGCTGCTAAACAGGTCTGAGTCTCCTTTGAGGGTAAAAATGCTTTAAAGTCAGCTGGAGGGGATGATTGCACTACACTGAGTGTCCCAAATGCTACTCAGTGCACACTTTAAACAGCTGATGTTATATGAGTGCTTCCTCAGTAAAACAAAATTATGTGTAGTGTAAAAGCAAGTTGTTGAAGAAGGAGATGTACAAAATGATAGCATGTTTGTGAAAAGTACACAAATAACCTAAAATATATGCAGAGACATGCACACACACACACACACACACACAGGGAAAACATAAAGTCACACACAGGAAGACTGAAAGCCATCTCCCAAGGGTGTCTTCTGGGGAAGAGAGGGAGGGAGGGAGTTTTGAAGGAGGACCAGGGAAGCCAGCCAAATCTAATGTTTATTTCATGTTTAAAAACCAAAATCTAATGTTGTTCTGCGTTGAATCTGAGTAGTGGGTGTGGATGTGGTTATATTTTTCTCTGTACTTTTCTGTATGTTTGGAATGTTTCATAATTTAGCATAAAAAACAGAACCCACTCATCCTGTCCTACCCCACTCCACCTCCCCCAAAAGGAGGAAAAACTGGAAGGCCTCAGACACAACTTCTCAGAGGGCCCTCCTGGCTGTCACGTTGTAGAGTTCCCGGGGAGGGACCCCCACAGAAGTCTATGGCTGGCCCCAAGACCTTAGTCCCCTCTGATCCAGGGTGACACCTAGGGCCGGGATTAGTATCAGCAGGCTCAAAGGAACTCACTCCAGTAAGGTCTGACGTGTCCTGCCCTCTGTGGCCTGCACCTCCAAGAAGTACTTCACACAGGCTCTCTAAATTAATCTTCACGGCAACACCCTCAAGAAGATCTGATTATAATTCTCATCTTGCAGATGGGGAAACTGAAACTCAGAGATTCTGTGATCCAGCTAGCAACAGGCAGAGCCAGATGTCCACCCAGCAGCCAAGCTCCTGAGGGCGTCCTTCACTGTCTTTATTCCTCGGTGTAGGTGCTGGATGTTTGCCTGAGGCCCAGGGACATGGCACATCCGTGTTAGAATATGTTCTTCCCTCACCAAACCTACTGCCCTGGGCCTGTGTCTACAGACTTACCAAGGTAAGTCAAAGAAAGAGGCCACAGGAATGAAATCCCATTACCGCTGGGGAAACTCCCAGATCAGGTCCCAGGGCTCTGTGACCAGCCTGGACACTCTGTCCAGGGCCCCTTCATTGACATCCAGGGCGCCCTGCCCTCTGGTTAGTATCATACCAGGTGCCTGCAAGCAGGGTTTTCAAACCACTTCTCTGAAGCCTGGCATGGTCAGCAATGGTACTCTGTCCTCTATTCTGTGAGAATGAGGCCACAGATCTACCCAAAGGGTGAAGCGCCTGGGCTAAAGGCTCTTGCTGGTGTTTTGTGGGCAGGAAGGGGGAAAATGCAACAGGACCCAGCTTTGGAAGACCCCAGCACATACACACGAGCTCTGAATGAATAGCAAAAAAGACAAGGAGCTGCAATCTCACTGGCCTCAAATTTCCTCCTCTGTAAAATGGGGCTAGTGCTACCTGCTTCACTGGCTGTGTGAGGACCAAGTGAGTCAGTGCCTAGAAAAGGCCCAGAGAATAGTAAACAGTGGCCTATCAATATTTCCTCACATTGCCATGCCTGAGTAAGGAGGGGCCTGGCCGGGAGAGGGTAAAGTGTGGCCCTGCTGCCACTGGCTGTCAGTGCAACAAGCATCTTTCTTCTTTGGACTCTGTTCACACTGTTGCAAGAGGTGGTAGTCAGCCTGGGGCCTGGACCTAGCCCATAGACCAAAAGCCCTTCCTCTTCCCTCAGGATTCCCAAAGAGACAGTTGTCATGGAGCCTGTCCCCTCTGCTCTGTTCTCTGGCACAGCCTCAAAGACATCACCCAGGAGTGGCCCCAACCAGGACCCTTAGGTGCACTCAGCACATGCTCACAAAGCCCTGCAGGCAGCCACAGAAGCAGGCTGTGGCCCCAGGGCTGTGGAACAACAAAGCCAGCTCCACATCAGGAAATGGGATAGTCATCAGCACACAGGCCCTGAGACCAGACTGCCCAAACTGGATCCTTGCTCCACCTCCTAGGAGCTGTGTGGTCTTCCCCTGTGCCTCAGTTTCCTTGTTTGTCAAAGGAGTACTGAAGTAGCCTCCAAGGTTTCTTGGAAGGATTGGTGGGGCAGATATCTGCAAAATCAAGTGGCGGTACCAGTGCCAGGCACAAAGCACGCTAGACACAGTGCTCTGGACAGGTGTCAGCTTTGCCACTGTGCTGGCTGCCTGTGCCACCCCCTCCACTAAGGATGGATGCGGAGTCTCCTCCAGAGGTCTTAACTTGAACAATACAGCCCAGTTCTAAAAGCTGCCAGATGTCAGAGCGTTTGCAATGAACATGACACATTTAGAAAGTCAACCATTTAAAGAAAGAATCTTTTTTTTAAAATCACCTTTCACTCTTTCAAATATTGCACAGGCCACTTGAGAAGGAAAAGCAGCTGGTGGGGAGCAAAGAAGAACCCAAAAAATGAGTCCTTGAGTTATAAACGGTCTTGGGATACTTGGGCAGTGGCGCTGAGAGAGAAATGTGTCCAGGGTCCTCATCTTACAGGTGACCCTCTAAGCCTGAGAGTTGAGGGGTGGGTCATCCAGCAGCCAAGGGGTGGAGCTGGACATGATCCCCCTCTACAGACTCCTGTCACCATGTCCCCGCAGCCCCCCAGTTGGCAGCAACGACATAAGAGGAAAGCCAGAAATAAGTGGGATTTTCTAAGGCACATGGGGGCAGGAAGGAGGTGGAGCAGTGCCTTGGGGCTGATGAGGGTAGGGGAGCCGTCCAAGATGTGGGCTGGTGGGAGGGGCTGCCTGCAGTGCTTCTCCTGCTCTAGGAGGGACAGCCTCATTCCTCTCTCTCTCTCTCTCTCTCTTTCTCTCTCTCTCTCTCTCCCCTCCCCCCCCACTTCTCTCCCTCTTAGGAAATGCACTTCTCATCCACAAGCACCTTGCCTGGGAGCTTCTGAGAGTCCTAGACCCTGAACCCACAACCCTCCACCATCACCACTACCAAGGGTGGTCCTGGGTCCTCAAAGAGCCAGTAGTTCTTGAAGCTGAGGGCTAGGGCTTCTGGAACCAGTAGCTGCCACCCCCATATCCAAACCTCGGCCAGTCTGCAGACCACCTCATCCTAGACCCCCTCCAAAGCCTCTGGCTGTGTGCCACATGGCTTCCTGCTTGCAAGAAGTTCTCAACAGCTCCTGGCTCCTGATGGCAAAGAATTCTGATTATGTAAACGTAAGTGGATCTGAGACTGAAATTCAGAGCCTGGAAGAGAGCAGACTCCCTGAAGAAGGGCTGTAATGGTGCTAGTTCCCCAGGACACAGCTGCACCTTCTTGCTGCACACACAGACACATACCACACACACACATCCATCACTGATAACAAGACCAATTATACACAGAGACCAGGGTACACACATACCTCACACACACACATGTGAACACAATGCACACCCACAAACATGTGTACTCACATACGCTCACACATGCAAGAATGCACACACCACCTCCTGCAGACACACACATGCACACATGGCTCAAAGCCACAGGCTCTCACACGTGGGCTCCTGCCCTTCTCTCTGCTGCTTCTCTTCTTCCCCAGCCTTTTATTTTAGTTACTTATTTATTTGTGTGTGTGTGTGCGTGCGCGCGTGTGGTACTGGTGTTTGAACTCAGAGCCTCATGCTTGCTAGGCAGGCACTCTACCATTTGAGACACTCTGCCAGACCATTTTTCAGTTGGGTATCTTTCAAGATACGGTCTCACCAACTATTTGCCCAGGGCTGGCTTTGAACAGTGATCCTCCTGATGTCCACCTCCTGAGTAGCTAAGATTACAGGCGTAAGCCACCAGCTTGGGGCTTCCCCAGCCTTTTAGAACTGAGCCTGGGAACACCAGGGGAGGTTCTGGGCCCTGAGTGAGCAAAGTGAATCCTCACCCAGCCCAGAGCTCAGGGTGGGGAAGGGTGACACCGTTGGGAGGGCCAGAGCCAGACTCTATCATCTGCATCCCAAAAATCAGATAACTTGGACCAGGAAGCTTCATCCATTCCAAATCCACCACTCATCCACTAATCCAAACATCCACTCATGTATCCATCCATCCCTCCCTCCATCCATCCATCCATCCATCTATCCATCCATCCCTTCATCCCTCCATCCCTCCATCCATCTCTCCATCCATCCATCCCTCCATCCATCCATCCATCCCTTCATCCCTCCATCCCTCCATCCATCTCTCCATCCATCCCTCCCTCCCTCCATCCATCCATCCATCCATCCATCCATCCCTCCATCCATCTCTCCATCCATCCATCCCTCCATCCATCCATCCCTCCCTCCCTCCCTCCCTCCCTCCATCCATCCATCCATCCATCCATCCCTTCATCCCTCCATCCCTCCAATTGGTTACAATGGGGGAGACAACCAATATTTCACGACCCATTGCTCTGGGCTAGTGACAATTACCAAATCCAGTGTGGTTAGTTTCCTTTCCCAAACCCTCAAATGTCCCCTGCCTCTTGGTCTCTCTCAACTGAGGTGAGGGCCCTCAGGGACCTGAGTAGCTGGAGTGGGCAACAGTTCTGTCAAATCTGTCCATCTGGGCATCTGTGAAATTCCATGACAGCTGATACGGAAATGGAATTCCTTTTACATAAATATGATTTACACATCTTGGAGACCCTATCTGAGCAGCAAAGCCATTTTTCTACCCGGACCGTGGGGCAGACAGGCACAGCCACAGCCCCTCCCCCAGAGCAGACACATTTTTATAACTTCTGGAAATACAACTGAGCTGTCAAAAGCTCGTGAACTCAGCTAGTAAATTGTGAAACATAAGTCCCAGTTCTGTTTGGTGTCACAGGAAACATGACAGCTGTTATCAATTAGTGTGTTTCTGCCCCAAGGAGAGGCTGACTCCCTTCCCAAGGGGTTTCCTGCTGGATGCTGGTGCTTCCAGAGGGGGGAGTCCTGAAAGACCCAGATCTTCCCCTGTCCCTTCCCCATGCATCCCAGAGTTGGAATCACCCATGCCCTGGGGGCAGGAAGGCTGCAGGCTTTCTGCTGTCCCATCCAAGACTGGCAACATCAAAGAAAAAGACATCTCTGCTGTGGCTCCTCAGGCAGTGGAAACCCTTCAGAAGCCCCTTTCTTATTGGCCACAGCTGGATCACATGACCCATGATTGCAGAGCCAATCCCCTGCTCACAGGGAGGATGAAGATGGGTCACTTTGACTCCTGGTGGATGGGTGGGTTTTGCCATTACAGACACCTCAGGGAGAAATCTGTTGCTACCCCATTCATAATCGGATCCTATGCTGGACATTTTATTGAACAGTAGGAAGTGTTTTTCATTTTGTCCAGCACCTCCCCCTCTCCCACTTCCAATGAAGAAGTCCTTTTCTTAGGCAATCACCACATTCAGTTTGGTCTTAAGGGAGTGGTCCTAACTAGCCACAAGAAAGCACATGACACAGACCAGCTTTTCATATTTCTCTGGAGACTTGTTATATGGGCCTTGGGAGGTTTCCCCACTTCAGCTGTGATCATAAACTATTAAAAAAAATACATTCTCAAGAACTTCCTGACCTCTACATTCAGAAAGCCAAGACAGAGGTTAGAAGAACAGGGAGATAGTGAAAGTGAGTCCCATTGACACTGTCTGAGCTCCTGGATTCAGCTATACCTGAGATCTGTACTTGGATTTCCCAGTTTGGGAAGCAATTTTTCACTTCGACTAGTGTGAGTTGTATTTCTGTCATTTGTAATAAAGTCTGTCTGACACATTGCAGCTATGCTTACTCAGTCAACTGACATTTATTGAGTGCCTATTGTATGCCAATGTCTGTGCTGGGTACTGAGACATACTTACGAGAATGACCCAGTTTGCCTCATGCAAAGACTGCCATACTCGGCTTCTTTCATCAGGGGAAACTAACAGCTCTGGCACCTATTTGTTACAGAGCCACAGCCAGACAGCCACTAGGTTACATGGGCTCCCAGAGCAGCAGGGCAAAGAAGCAGACATGGGGATCAGCAGTGGGAGAGTCTGGCTCACAGCAAACGTTGGTCACAATTTCTCTGTAACACCAACCCACAAGAAGGGTGTCAGAGAGGAGACCAGTATTACTGGATTTACAGTAAGGAGGTATTCTGGGCATCCAAGGGGCAGCCACCCACCACAAGAAGCAAGACAGCAGACCAGAAATGGGAAAGATAAAGTTGCAGAAAATCCAATGATATTATAAAGTCTGCACAGTCTCAACTACAGATAGACAGACTCGTATACACAACTATGTGTGCAGTGTGCACTTGCAGAGAAAAAAAGACTGAAAAGAAAGATAGTAGGTGTCAACTGGCTTCTCGCTGGTGAGTGGAATTGGAGGTCATATTTATTTCCCTCTTATGCTCCAGTATTTCCCAAGTTTTCTGTGACCTAGGTTTTGTTTTGTTTTGTTTTGTTTTGTTGCTTTGTTTAAAGCAGTCTGGAGTCAGGAAAGCCCTGAGTTCAATCTCCATCACACACACACATAAAGTCTAGGGCCCACAGTGGAGTCCCCTCTTATTCCAGCCACAGCTGCCTCTGTTGGCCTGCAGTTGGGGCCACCTGACAGGGCCTCTTCTCAGACACTTTGGTCACAATTTTCACCATAGAAAGCCACTTTGCATTCCCTCTGTCCACTCAAAGTTGGGAGCAGACCCATCTGTGGGCAAACCCTGTACACAGCAGGATGGAGCCAGCAACACATGCTCCCCAGTATGGGGTAGATGATCTAAAAACATGGCAGGGCTTCCTGGGAGCCCGTGAGCTGGTGCCCCCTCTTCCATCCCATTCTCCACCACAGTCCCCTGGCCACTTCCAAGTAAAGCTGCAACCAGGCTCCATTCAGGCTCTACCTTGGGGGGGGTACATTTTATAGAGGGCTGTCCTCTCCTCGGTGGTAGGCTCCTCTCTGCCCCATCCCCACCCCACAGCAGCAGCCTCTCCAGCTTCAAGGTGAGGGAACAGTCACCCTCCAATGCTTTGCCCTTGTGCAAAGAATTGTGACCTTCTTCCTCTTTCAAGAGGGAAGCCAACAGCTCTGCCACTGTGTGTCAGGGTTGCTTCTTGATGCTTTTTGTGCATTTTCTCTTATGTTGGTAACAGCAGTGTAGCCAGGCAGGCATCATTAGCCCCATGTTACAGACGAGGCTGCAGAGACTTGAAGGGCATCTGAATGGGTCCAAGATCACACAGCTGGTCCATGGGATGTCATCAGGAAGGGCTGGGAGTGGGTCTACACAGCCAAACAGGCTTGCCTTCCCTTCCAGACCTAAACAGGGGTTAGAGAAGGTGCCAAGGCCAGGACAGGAAGTGTTCTGCACTGAACATTATTTTCAATGTGCTGGAAATAATGACTGACCTGGGATGGAGGTCAGCCTGCAAGTTGGCTCTACCAAGGGGCTAAATCAGGTGACAGATGCCAGATCCCCAAAGAGACTGCCTGGCCTGCCTTCAAATCCTCCACCACTCAGAAAATCCTGTGCATTATCCCAGACACACCAACACTGCAGCCTCCAGACCACAGTTCCGATGCCTTCCATGTCCCCAGAGAGGGACCAACACCTCCATGCAACTTGGCCTGATTTGATATTCCAAGGACAAAACCACTTGGGTTTTGAGATTTAACAGGTGCAACCCAAAGCTGTGGCTTGAGGCATCTCCCAAGGCTGCACATCTGGGCACAGTATCAATGGGGATACACAGTGCCATCTGCAAAGAGAGGTCCTCAGGCACCCACATAACGCTGACCCAGCTTCTGAGTTATGACTTGAGGCAAGCACCATCAGAAGGTCTCGGTTTCCTTACCTGTGAGTGAGACATTCCCCCGTGCTCCAGGGTATCGTGAAGGTTAAGAAAAGTCAAGCACATCCACGCAGCCAGCCGGGAATGGGCTGTATTCAGAGACATTCATGGAACCCCTTCTCAGTGCTAGGCCCTGTGCTCACCTCTGGGAAACACCAGCAAGACTGCCATGACCCTTATCCTAGTGGATTTCAGTCCACCAGGAAGACAGATGGAAGCCACCCACCTCTCCAGGTCCTAGCGCTCCATTCAGGACCAGAGTGCAGCAGTGGGGAGGTTTTGCCCACAGCTGCTTTGCTCCTCCTGCTGCTCCAGCCCACTCCTCCCCGTTCCTTTCCCAGGGGCCAGCCTTAGCCAACCTTTGGCATCCCCCACCCATCTCTGCATTGACTTCCTGACAAACCAAGCTGAAACACTGGGCACTGAGAGTGGACCAAAAAAGCAGGTAGAGAGAGGGCACCAGTCCCCCTTACTGGTGGTGGATGTGACATGGGCACAACATAAAAGTTCAAGTGTTACAGTCCCCCCGTGAGGAACAGAAGGGGCACAGTCATGGACCAGGCATCTGAGATGCATAGGGGACATGGCAGGGGTAGGATAGTGGAGCCATGATACTCTAGAGAAAGGTGAACAGCTGAGGGTAAGTGACAGAACTTCAGGTCACCTCAAGACACAGCTTCTTCCTAACCTGTCATGAGCTGTGTGTCCTGGAGCTCCTCTGCCCACCATGAATGCATCTGAGAAGCTGCAAGGACCAGGCCATCTGGGCCCAGTAAGTGGGCGGAGATGGGCAGTGCTCACATAGGGCCACCCTTGGCTGAAGGAGGCCATATTGGGGACTTCTCCCTCTGTCAGACCTGGGTCCTCCCTCCTCCTCCACAGCTGCTGAGCTGTGAAAATCCCACAGCCCAAGCTCTGATGTTCTGCCCCAACTCCCCATGCCCAGCACCTCCCAAGGGACACAGGCTTCATCTAATGACTTTGGCAGTGGGAGGTTACATGGTCAGGTCCACAGCTCTGAAAAACCTGTTTTGGCTCCAACAGGAAGGATGCACTGCAGGGCAGCAGGAAAAGAAACTGCAGGGACCACAGTGGTCATGGGAAACAGTAGTGGCCTGGCCAGGCAGGGGGATGAAGGGACACACAGGAGACAAGTCAGGAGTTGGTAGGATTGGATGTGGACAGAGACTGAGGTGGCATCAGGCCTGTCACCTGGCACTTCCACTGACTGAGGTGGGAGAGCAGAGGAAGGAGCCTCTGGAAGCAGGTGAACAGCCAGTTGGCCCTGCAACACCTGGGACTTTCTTGTGTCCTCAGGTGCAGACACCCCACAGGGAGCTGTACCTGCAAGTCCAGCACCCCACAATGTAGGGTAGAGAGATGGGAGCAAGGCTGTAGCCAGGATCCTCAAGGCTGAGTGTCAGAGAGGAAGGGAAGTGAGCAGAGGACAGAGCCCAAGAGACCCCAACGTTTGCAGCCCGAGCCTCAGAAGAATGCCTCTTCCTTCTGGACCTTGGCTGGTGGATGGATGTTTCCAATCCACAAAGAAGCCCCAATCCCTCATCACTCGTGCAATGTACAATTATAGAGCACCTACCGTATGCACTCGTGCAATGTACAATTATAGAGCACCTACCGTATGCTGAGCATCGTCGGCCTTGTTTTCCTGGAGAAGCCCCCAGAATCAAAGACAGTGGCATCAGGACATTGGGGTCCACACTGTCATCAGAGAGGGGGAGGCTAGAATCTTGTTTTGAGGGCTTCTCACAGTGTCTCCCTATTCCAAGAGCCTCTCACCTGTAGATGGGCTCCACCTACTTCCACTCCCACCTTCTGCTGAACCTCCTGGAGCGTGGGGGAGGAGGAGAGAGGCATCTCCACTTTTGACACTGGACAAAGCTCTCTCTGGGGAATTCAGAGAGTTGAAAGTCAAAGGCAAGAGCTCAGATGTGTGCAGTCATAGAACACCACAGCCCTGACTCTAAGGGCAGGAAGCCAGACTTGGTGGCCCTCCCCTCCACTAAACCACAGCCTTGGAACACCTTGTGCTCATGAATACTCTGAGATCTTTCTGAAGCAGAGGAAAGGACACCTGCCCTGCCCCTTCTCCTGTACCAGAGGACATCAGTGATGCAGAAATTTACAGACACCAGACTTCCCAAGCCTTTCCAGAAAGTTGGGTCACCCTCATTTTGGAGTGCAAGGCCCAAGGAGAGGGGTATCCTGCCCACTAGCCAGGGGCAAGGCTAAGTAAGGTGAGAGATAGACCAACCTCAGGGCCTCTGCAGAGGAGGCCAGGGACAGAGATCAGCCCCTTGGTCACACCTTCAAATGAGTGGCGTAGGGTTGGGAGCAGGAAGGTCTCAGAGGAACCCTGTTTTCTCATCCCTCTGCTATGTGCTGGGAACCCAGCCAGCCCTCACTGGGTGGGAGTCAGGACTCACTCAGGCCCCAGAACCAAGAGCACTTCCGGTCGAGTCCCTGGTTCATTCCTACAAGATGGCTCCAACTGGGAAGCATGGCTAGAGTGTGGCTTTCCCAAGGCCAGACTTTCTTCTGCTGCCATCAGCACAGCACCCAACTGGCAGCCTCTTCTACATAGGGCTCTTCCCTCAGAAGAACCCAAAAAGGGGAGGAAATTTTTCCCATCTTGTAAGTAAGCAGATGTGGCTCTCCTACCATGTTCCCAAGCATTCATGAAGTCAGAAATAGCAGAGTGAGAATAAAGATGCAGATGAAGAGATAATAGAAAAGCATTAAGAGTACTATTCTTAAAAATTGGGCTTCAGATTTGGCACTGAGTTCCCTAGCAGCCAAAGCAAAAACAGATACATTCTATTGTAAGATTTACCCTGTCCAGGGGATGTAGAGGGAAGAATGTAGATGCAGGTCCCTGGAGCCTCAGGCACTTGTCCAATGCTTTGTTAAGCCCTTATGCTGCCAGGCTCTGTGCCAGTACAGGCAAGTCATGGAAAAACCTTTCTCCTGTACGTTCCCAGGCTATCTTCCGTCACCTGGAACAGTGTCCCAACTGTTGGCTGCAAACTAAGTATACGGGCATTTCTGAGTTAGGCTGAAAGAAGGGAAAAACCCATGTACAAAACTCCATACTGAGCAATGGAGACAGCTGTCTGTTGGGGATCAAGGACTTCTACAACCTAAGATCCCTGGAAAGAGTTAAAACTAGAGACCCCAGTTCCTTGGCAGTCACTTGACTCTGTGGGGTAGCCGGAGAGGGACGGGCTTAGCTCAAGCCTGTCACTGGTTGTCCTGCTCTAGGAAATGGCCCATTGGGGCCACAGATGGGGACAACAGCATCACTCACCGGAGAATGCAGATGGTCTCCAAGTTAATGGTTCAACTTACAATGTTTCAAGTGTATGATGGCATGGAATCGTGTGCATTTAGAAGAAGCCGTACTAGCAATTTTGAAATTGGATCTTTTCCCAGGCAAGCATGATGCTGTATGGTGCTCTTCTATGTTAGAATTACAGCACCCAGTCAGGCCAGAGGTCAGGTCACCAGGGGAAATAGCTCTACGAGTTGCTAAGCAAGGACACTCAGTGGGCTAGGTGTTGTATTTTTGACCTACAATGGGCTTATTGAGGAATGGGTTATGGTGGAATTAACCCCATCATAAACTGAGGTGTCTGTAGCTGAGGGATTATCACAGTGACAGCCACACAGGCAACCAAGCAAGTCCTGGATTCCCAGCTGCAGATATGCCTCTGAGGTGTGGCTCTCATGTAGCAGGTGCAATGCTTCTCATTTCTGTGCAGGAAAAGTCAAGGGCAAGGAGTAATGTTGTAGTCCTGGAGATCTTGGAACTAAAATATCTTCTCCCCAAATGGATCCTGACCACATTTAATGCATTGCCCTAACCCTCTGCACTCCCATCTCTGGCACAAGCATCCAGTTCTTTTTTTTCTGCCTAGGTAATAGAACCCCTGGGTTTTGCAGAACACATGGCCACCCAAAGTAAAGACTACATATCCCAGCCTTCCTTGCAGCCAAGGGTGGTCATGTGACTAGGAATGCAGGCAGAAATGCCATCTTCCTCTTCCTGGTCATGCTCTTAAAGGGGAAGCGGTCCTTTCCCTCTCTCCTCTCCTCCCCCTCTCAAATGCAGACCTAGTGGGAGCCATCTTAGACCAGGCAGATAAGGCAAAATGCAGGGTGGCAGGGTCTGGGTCCCTGATGGCTTCATAGAGCAGCAGACCCTGCAACCTGGACTTCCATTGAAGAGAAATAAACAACTGTCTTGTCCAGTGGTTGTTCTGGGTCTATCACATACAACCTATTCTATGTCTCAACTAAGAAATATCTCAAATGGTGGCCACTCTGTCCCCTAACCTCCCAGGCCAGAACCCTAGGAGGTGTCAGTAGTTAAGTCCCATCCTTCAAAATAATTATGGCTGCCATGGGCATTTGTCCCACACAGGCTAAGCTGAGCATGCATTTCATGGCAGCCCCAGAAGGTGGCCTTATGACCTGACTTACAGTTGAAAAAAACAACTTGCAAGATCACAGGAGTAGGGACTAAGAGAACTGCTCAGAGATCACTGTTCTTTCACTGCCGCAGCTTCACTTCTACCCAGAACTGTTCCACCTCCTTCACCCCCCAACCCCTGCCCTGCCAAGCCCCCCTCCCCATCTTCTGCCATCTCCTGGCCTCCTATACACTTCCAGCCAGAAAGCCCCAATATCTCAGCAGAGTCCGACCTTCCAAAGAAAATCTGGGGTGTCGCTCACCACCCTGCATAACCTTGCCATGGTTCCCACTGCCTCAGGGAACCGACAACACTCTACCATTGAGGCGGGCTAGAATTAGGGAAAGTTTGGGACTCTCACAACATACCTGACTTGATATTGTCTTTCAGGTTGAGCATTCCTCTTTTTCTACAGTGTTCCAACACACAATCTGACAAGACCTTACTTCCCAACCCTGATGTTTGAGCCTTCTTTTCAACCGCAAATGTATGTAGGTTATTCACACCCTAGCTCATGGACAACTCAAACCATCCTCACCTGGCCCAGGGACCACTGTGCCCTTCCCCCACTCACTGATTATTGGTGGAAAGAAATCTCCAGGTTCTTCCCTCCCCATAGGTTAGCAGAAGTTTTAAAAGCACCTGAAAAAGAAAAGTCTCTCTCCACTTGCAGCTTCCACCTGGTCCCACCAGGCCTTCTTTTATAATTCCCCTCCCTAACTTTTAATAAACTCATTACACTCATGTGTCCTGCAATGGGACAAAATAATTTGGAAATCTTCTGATCACAGACTGCACCATTACATTTACAGCCCCTGGTGGCCTGGCCCAGACCTACCACCCCACCACTGCCACTTCCTAGGGCACACTTAGCTCCTGACTGGACCCCAAACAGGACACCAAGGGAAACAGGTTTTGTGGGGCCCATTCTGTGAGTTCTGTGGGGGAGCGGCTGCCATGCCATTTTACAGATGAAGAAACCGAATCTCCAGAGGCTGAGTGACTAATCCTGGTACCCTCAGCTGGGACCTGAACTCAGACCATCTGTCTTTGAGTCCACTCATTTCCCATGCCAGCTAATTCAGGAGAAAGCAAGATCCTGCTACTTCCTCCTGTGCAGACTCCATCAGCTCTCTGGGCCTGGGTTTCTCTTCCTGCACGTGGTGGCTGTGTAGATCAGACTAGACACAGAGGGGCCTAAGCAGGTGCCTGTGGAAGGCACATCTGGTCTCTTCTGCCTCCACCAGCAGTGCCCAGGAAAGCAGGGCCTGGCAGTTTCCCAGCCAGCTCCCCACTGGAGCCTCTGGCCTGACAGATGCCCACCGCTGGGCCTCTGGGTCCTCCTCACACTTGCAGCCTGGTGTCATGCTTAACCAATGGCTCCCTCTACACCCTCCTAGCCAGGTGTTCAGGGGATCCCTTTGTGAACAGCCTGGGAGCCAGTGAGTGGAGGTAGCAGAGAAGCCAGAGAGGGAAGGCTCTGGAAGCCAGGCCATGCTGACCCCTGACCCTGCCTGGAGAGAGTTTCCCATCACCCAGAGGATTTTGGAGCCCCTTTTCCCAGGGCCTCAGTTTCCCCAGCTGTGACTTGGGAATATACTGCCTCCTGCCCTGCCCCTCTCTCTCAGGAGTGCCCTGAAGCCTGGGTCCCTACCCAGCTCCACTCCCTGCTCTGTGGAGCTTCAGAGGGAGCAGCCAGATCCCCAAGTACTGGGGACACCAGAGTGCAGGGTGGGGTGATAGTGCGTGGAAAGAGGGGCCCTTCTGGTCCTGGAAAGTGACCTTACGGGGAAAGGAAAGTGGGCACTGGTGTCACTACAGGGGTGGCAATGCTCTGGTTTGAGTGCGTGGACATGCCTGGTTAATTGACTCTCATCACAGCTTGGTGGCAGGACCTCACAAGCTGGCCAGGGTCCTTTGGGCCTTGCCCTGCTGGCTGAGTAGGGCTTTGGCAGTACAAGCAGAAAGTCCAAGGTGGGCCAGGGCACAGAGGCTGGGATCCCCTGGAAAGAGTTTGGGGTTCTTGGGGGATTGGCGAGGGGAAGCGGGGAGCAGAGGGTTTTGCAGGGAGTGGCAGGGCAGGTGGCAGGTAGGAGAGGCTGAGTGCCTCTTCTTTGTCATCCTCCTCCTCCTCCCCACTCAGCCCTGGTGGGGGCAGTTTTGCGCAGTGCCATCGCTACTCCCTTGGCCACTGACACGGGTCTGTACCCAAGGCCTGCCCACAAAGGCTGCAAAGAAGAAGGAAGGGAATTCAGGTCCCCAGAGGGTGCTGGCAGATCAGGGCAGGGCTAAGGCCTCTCAGGGGAAATTTACTTCCAGAGCACGGCTGCCACTGGAGGGCTGGGGGGAGCTGGGGAAGGGAGGCAAGTGGGCCTTGACCCCTTCCCCAGTCCCTGGTCACACATTTTGAGAAGTTGTATTTTCATTTTCACTTAGCTTCAGATATTAAAAGCAATTTTTCTAGAGACTATTTGATATATGTGTTATTTAGGTGCGTGTGGTTGAATCCAAATATTTTGGAATTTCTCAGTTATCTTTGTATTAATGATTTCATGTTTAATTCCACTGTGGCCTATGATGATAGTTTGAATGACTTCTATTCTTTTAAATTTGTTACAGGGGTCTTATGGTCCACAATGAGGTCTTTCCTAGTGAATCTTTTCTGTGAGCCTGAGAAAAGTGTATATTTTGCTGCTATTGGAAGAACTTTTCAATGGATGTCAAAGGATACAGAATGTCAGTAAAACAGGAGAAATACATTCAAGAGATCTAGCAGGGGTAGTGGGGCACACCTGTTATCCCAGGTACTCAGGTGGCATAGGTAGGAGGATCATGGTGAGAGACCAGTCCCAGCAACAAATAAAAATCTGAAAAATAACTAAAGCAAAAAGAGCTGGGGGTGTAGCTCCAGTGGTAGAGCATTTGCCTACCAAGCACAAGACTCTGAGTTCAAACCCCTATACTGCTTAAAAAACAAACAAAAAAAGAGGTCAATTATACAACACAGTGACTATAGTTAATCACAATGTTTTGTACTCATGAAAACTGCTAAGAATAGATTTTAATTGTTCTCACCACAAATAAACAAGTTATGTGAAATAGTCAGGCACTGCTGGCTCACACCTGTAATCCTAGCTATTTGGGAGGCTGCAATCAGGAGAATCGAGGTTTGAGGCCAACCCAGGCAAACAGTTCTCGAGACCCCATCTCCAAAAATAACCAGAGCAAAATAGACTGGAGGCGTGACTTAAGCAGCCCTCTTTGCAAGCGAGAAGTCCTGAGTTCAAACCCCAAACCTGCCAAAATAAAAATATGTAAAATAATGCATGTGTTAATTAACTCAAACTAGCCATTCCACAATATATATATACATACATATATATACATATATATACTATATGAGAAATGCAATTTTATTTCTCAATTTAAAAACAAATAAGTGAAAATTTTAAAATAAAAGAGAAATCTAAAAATCAATAACTTAAGCACCCATCTTAGGAAACTGTGAGGAATTTTGGTCTAAAGCAAACAGAAGAAAAGAAACGATAATAAACTGAGCAGATATGAATGGACTCAAGAACGTAATAATTACAGAGGAAATCAGCAAAACCAAGAGCCAGTTCTTTGAACAGATCAATAAAGTGGATAAACCCGTAGCACAGCTAACCCAGAGATGAGGCGAGGCCTCATTACTAATAGTCACTGATCCCAGAAGGGACCCCGCTAGCATCACTAATGAGCCCATGGTCCCACGAACACCTCTGTGCTCATAGCTTTAATGATGTAGATGAAATGGACGCACCCTGCCGTAATTCACACAAGGAAAATAAGACCATCTAAACAGACCTACTGTTAAAGAAATTGAATTGATAATTAATGACCCTCCAAAAGAGAAAGTACCAGGCCCAGAGGTCGCACTGGTAAATTCTGTCAAACACTTGAGGAAGAAATGACACCAATCCTTACAATCTCTTCCAGAAAACAGAAGCAAAAGGGAAATTTCCTAACTCATTCCAGAGGACATGACCTTCGTACCCAAGCCAGATGAAAGACAAAATAAGGGAGATCCGCAGGCCAGTGTCACTCATTCTCCTAACTGCAAGTCTTCAATAAAATGGTATCAAAATCAATCTAGAAATGTATAAAAAAGAATTATATATCGTGTCCAAATAGGATTCATTTCAAATATGCAAGACTACCCCAACATTTGAAAAAATCAATTAATGTAATTTACCACATCAACAAAGACAAAAATCATATGATCTTATCAACAATACAGGAAAAGAACCTGACAAAAATCCAGCACTAATTCCTAATTTTTAAAAAATTCTCAGTAAATTAGGAATAGAGGAACTTCCTCAACTTGATTTTAGCGACTCTACAAAAACCCTCCAGGCGACATCACATTTAACAAAGTACGGATGTGCTTTCTCTGACTGGGACAAAGGCAAGGACATTCCCTCTCACCACTCCTGGTCCACAGCACAACGGCCAACAAGGAAAAGGAACAAAAAGCAGGCACTGTGAAGGAAGAAATAAAAGTGCCACTGTCCATAGAAGATGTGATTATGTATAAAGAAACGCCAAAAAATCCCACACACAGACCAAACCTCCTGGAACTATAGCAATCACAGCCAGGTCAGTGGCTTTCCTCTAAACCAGCAATAAGCAGCTGGGAGTTGGAATTTAAAACACAATATCATTTACAATAGCACCAAAAAATGGAAGGTATAAATCTGGCAAAAATACATTTCAGATTTATATGCCAAAAACTACAAATCTCTGTTGAAAGAAATTGCAGAATATCCAAATGATTAGAGGGATATTCTTTCTTCAAGGACTGAATGACCTATTTTAAGATGAAAATTCTTTGCAGTTTTATCTGTAGATTTAGCACAATCTCAATCTCAAAAGAAAAACCTCAGCAAGCTATTTCGTACATATTGACAAACTGATTCTAAAGTTTATATGAAAAGACAAAGGGCCAAAGCAATACTGAAAAAGATCAAAGTCAGAGAATTGACTCTCCTGACATCAGGACTTACTAAAAAGCTACAGTAATCAAGACAGCCTAGAATAGGTAAAAAACAGACAAACAAATCAATAGACCAGAGTAGAGACCACAGAAATAGGCCCATGGGAAAGCAGTCAACTGATCTGTTGCAAAGAAGCAAAAGCTATTCAGTGCTGGACCACTTGGGCAAAGAAGAAAAAAGAAGGGAAGAAGAAGGAGGAGGAGGATCTTAAAATAAATCAAGGTCTTCAAAATGGATTATAAACTTAAACGTAAAATGCAAAGCTACGAAACTTCTAGAAAACAACAGGAAAATCTAGGTAACCCTGGGTTTGATGGTGAGTTTTTTGATGCAAAACCAAAAGTGTAACCCATGAAAAATATTGACAACTTGGATTTTATTAAAACTAAAACCCTCTAAAGAATGTGACACAGGTTACTCCAGAGGCACCCGCACACCCATGTTTATTGCAGCACTATTCACAATAGCCAAGTTATGGAAACAGCCAAGATGCCCCACTACTGACGAATGGATCAAGAAAATGTGGTATTTATACACAATGGAATTTTATGCAGCCATGAAGAAGAACGAAATGTTATCATTCGCTGGTAAATGGATGGAATTGGAGAACATCATTCTGAGTGAGGTTAGCCTGGCCCAAAAGACCAAATATCGTATGTTCTCCCTCATATGTGGACATCAGATCAAGGGCAAACACAACAAGGGGATTGGACTATGAGCACATGATAAAAGCAAGAGCACACAAGGGAGGGGTGAGGATAGGTAAGACACCTCAAAAACTAGATAGCATGTGTTGCCCTCAACGCAGAGAAACTAAAGCAGATACTTTAAAGCAACTGAGACCAATAGGAAAAGGGGACCAGGAACTAGAGAAAAGGTTAGATCAAGAAGAATTAACCTAGAAGGTAACACACACGCACAGGAAATCAATGTGAGTCAACTCCCTGTATAGCTATCCTTATCTCAACCAGCAAAAACCCTTGTTCCTTCCTATTATTTCTTATACTGTCTCTTCAACAAAATTAGAGATAAGGGCAAAATATAGTTTCTGTTGGGTATGGAGGGGGTGGGGGGAGAGGGAGGGGGTGGAGTGGGTGGTAAGGAAGGGGGAGGGGGGAGAAATGACCCAAACATTGTATGCACATATGAATAAAAAATAAATAAATAAATAAATAAAAGCCTTCTAACTAGGTTCATACCTGTGACCCTCACTACTTGGGAGGCTGAGATCAGGAGGACCATGCTTTGGGGCCAGCCCAGGCAAATAGTTCACAAGACCCTATCTCCAAAATAACAAGATCAAAATGACAGGAGGTGTGACTCAAGTGGTAGAGCACCTGCTTTATAAGCATAAAGCCCTGAGTTCAAACCCCAGTTCCATATAAATAACTGATTAATTAATTAAATCCTTCTCCTCTGCAAGTGACACCATTAAGAGAATGAAAACACAAGCCACAGACTGGGAGACAAATTAGTCCTAAAACACATATCTGACAAAAGGACTGGCATCCAAAATATACAAAGAAATTAAAAATATATGTATATAGTATTAAAATTATATATATTATATATTATTATATATATAATATATATAACATATAATATAATATATATTATATATATTAATATATTATATTATATATATTAATATATATAATATATATACAAAGAACTCTTAAACCTCAAGAATAAGAAAATAACTGAATTTTAAATATATATTATATATATTATTATATATAATATATATTATTATATATAATATATATAACATATAATATAATATATATTATATATAATTAATATATTATATTATATATAATATATATACAAATAACTCTTAAACCTCAACAATAAGAAAATAACTGAATTTTAAATGGCAAAAGAAAATCTGAATAGACATCTCATCGAAGAAGGTACACATAGTTAAAACCAAAATATAAAAGACACTAAAACTCTATCATTAGAGAATTGCACATCAAAGCAATGAGATACTATTACACATCCTTTAGAGTGGCTAAAATCTAAAACTTAACAACACCAAGTGCTGGTGAGGATGCAGAGCCATTCAGACTCTCACTCATCGCTGTGAGAATGCAGAACGGCCCGGTTGCCCGTATGAGACAGTGACAGTTTCTTACACACCAAAGCTCAGTCTCACCACACATTCCAGCAGTCACACTCCTAAGGTATTTACCCAACTGATTTGGAAACCTATGTCCACACAAAAGCCTGCATGCAAATGTTGATTGTGGCATTACTCAATTACCATTGCCAAATGCTGGAAGCAGCTGAGAGCTCCTTCAGCAGGTGAGTAGATAAACTGCGGTGCAGGCACACAATGGATTATTATTCAGTGATAAACGAAGTGAGTTACCACTCCATTGAAAGGAGGAACTCTAGATGTGCGTTACTAAGTAGAGAAGCCAGTCCGAGCAGGCTCTGTCCTGCCTGAACAGTTACAGGACAGTCTAGAGACGATGAAAGGACCTATACTCTATGTATACTGAGTAAATAAGACACAGGAGCATGAAACTCTTCTGTGTGACACTCTAATGATGAGTACATGACATTATGCATTTGCCAAAACTCAGAGAGCTTTCCAACACAACGAATATACTCCAGCATGTGCAAAGATTTAGGACCTCAGGAGATTCCACAGTCATAGGGTGAAGACTGTGACAAGAGACTCTGTTTACAGGAAAGCAGCACAGTGAAGGGCACAGGGGAAAAGACAGCAACCAAGTAGCTTTGGGCATGAGTAGAGAGAAAGGGGCAGCACGTAAGCCAGTACCAAGCTGGTGACTTTTCTGGCTGACAGGTGTGAGTACAGATTAATAACTGATATGCCATCCATGTGTAATAGAATAGTGACATTTAGCCAATTGATGGTGGGTGGTAGATTCCAGGTTGCCCAACACAGTGTAGGAATTTATACACAAGCAAGGGAGGAGGCTAGAATATTCTTTGCGGTAACGGGCTGAAGCTGGAGACATCTGTATCAACTCATGTTTAGCTTGCTATAGATACAGATGGTTACACAGAGAGACATTTGTAGGTACACATAGGCTCCGCATAGGTTCCTACACACACACTTCTCCTTGTCTGTCAGCAGAGAGGGTCTGGAGTCAATGATACCCAAATGCACTGAGCACACCCAGCCTCCAGATCTTGGTTTCTTTCTATCTTTTATTTATTCACTTATTTACAGAAGTACTGGGATTGAACCCAAGGCCTCATGCATGGTAGGCAAGTGCTCTGCCACCTGAGCCACATCTGCAGCCCTCTTACTTGTATTTTGGTTTTGTAGATAGGGTCTCCCTAACTTTTCCTGGGCTGGCCTAGAACTCTTGATCCTTCCAAGTTAACTGGGATTATAGGCCTGTGCCTCCATGCCTAGCACCAAGTCTTGGTTTCCAATGTCTTTCTCTGGTAAAAGGAACCAGAGCTCCTTAGAGAAATGGCTGATTCGGGGAACACAAAAGATGCACAGTGCAAATTGAGGATGTGCTCAAAGAAAACCGGAGCACACTAATATGCTGAGGATGTGTTGAGGGGGCACAGAAGCCAGCAGTATGAGCCCCCAATGACCAGAGGCAAAACAATTTGAGATTATAACCTGAGATATAAGATAAGTAGCCATGAATCTATGCTGATATAAATACATGATTGATTAAATAAATAAACGAGAGAGGAGACCCATCTCCCTGGAAGAAGATTCCAGGGTCTGTGTGTCAGTATTCTCTCTCCAGGAGCAGGCACAGAGTCCCTACTTCTTCGGTTTGGGGGTGCATGGTTACTGTCTTCCAGACAGTGCTGTAAGGGGAAAGGGATAAAGCAGCAACTTTGCCCTAATGAAATTCAAGAAACACCTGGACCTGGGTCAAGGTCTGTGTCAACAACGGTAAGTCATGCTGACAGTAGGTCCCTTTGCTATGGCTTTTCTTTCTAAAACCCAGGATCCCAGTCTAATCATCAGAAAAACATCAGACAAATGCTAACTTAAGGGCATTCCATGAAGTATCCGACCACGCTCCTCAGATGGGTCAAGATCACCAAAACCAAGAAAAGACTGAGAAATTCAGTCTTCAGAATTCTTCTGGCCGAGAATCACCTAAGGAGATGAGAAAAGCAAATGGGATAAGGTTCTGGAGCAGAAGATGACATTAGACAAAAACTAATGTGATCTGAATGAAACAGCAAACCTTCATCAAGGATTACCATTCATTGTAATAGGATGAGAGATGAGTCGGTGAAGTTCAAACTAGATCCACAGAAATCACCCAACCCAGAGAGAAATGGGATGGATGAATGAGCAGGGACCTGTGCAGAAGCATGAAAAGGCAACACGCAGATGCAACTGGACACACAAAAGAGCAGAAACAGAAATACGGGGAAAAATAGATATTTGAGGAAAAATGCCCCAATTTCCTACAAATGGGAAAAGTCAAACAAAAGGATGTAAGAAGCTAAGTAGACCTGGAACAGAATAAAAATAAAAACGCACATAACTCCTAAACACACAACAGTCAAATTGCTGAAAAGTAAGGAGAAAGAGGACACCCAGGATGGCCAGGGGAATGACAGCCACAAAGAGGCGACAGCTAGGCTCCTCAGTGGCACCACAGGGACAAGATGGAGATGAGTGAGCAGCTCAGTTGGACAGGCCTGGCCTGGAGTGCACTGGCCTGGGTTCAGCCCCAGTGCTGAGAGGAAAAAAATAAGAATGGGGTGAAATTAGGACTTTATGGATGAAAGAAAAGCAGGGGAATTCAAACCCATCACACCTGCCTTGCAATAAAGCCAAAAGGGAGCCCTTAGGCTGAGAGGTCCCAGTGCCACCTAGAACTTAGATCTCAGGGAGAATCCAAGAGAACCTGGTAAGCACAAAATGTCTTCCTCTTTTTTATTTTCTTCTTATTATCTTTTTGGCGGTTGTGGAGTTTGATCTCAGTGCTTCACACTTGCTAGACAAGTGTCTCCAGTCCATTTTGCTTTGGTTATTTTGAAGATGGGGTCTCCCTTTATGCCTAGGCCAGCCTAACCATGGTCCTCCTATTTATACTTCCCAGGTGGCTGGGATGACAGGTGCATGTGACCACGCACAGCTTTTTCTGTTGGGATGGAGTCTTGCTTTTTGCCTGAGCTGACCTTACACCTCAATCCTCCTTATCGCTACCTCCTCAGTAGCTGGGATTATAAACACGAGGCACTGAACCCAGCCAAGAATGTATTTTTTAATCTCTAGAACAACTACTAATTTTTTTAATTTAAGGAAGAATTGCTAAAAATGCACAGATAAATTGAAACAAAATCCTAAAAATTAGTTAAATTATCCATTAGAAGCCAGAAAAGAGAATCAGAGGAACCAAAATCAGACAGAAACAGAGATCAATTGGTAAAATGAGACACATAGGTGGACTAATAAAAGGGCAGATTGTCAGAGCGAATACAAAAACAAAACCAAGTAAAGACTTCTTCAGGTGGTGTTCTCAAAGCACAAAGACAGGACTGGGCATGGTGGTGTCTGCCTGTAATCCTAGCTATTTGGGAGGTGGAGTTGGGAGGACCTCAGTTTGAGGCCAGCCCAGGCAAAAAGTTTGTGAGACCCCCATCTCAACCCATAAGAAAGAAAGCAAACATGAAACCCTGAGTTCAAACCCCAGTGCCGCCAAGAAAGAAAAAGGCAGACATGATGGTATGTGCCTGTCATCCAGCTATGCAGGGAGCACAAGGAGGAAGATTGAGGTCTAGGTCAGCCCACGCATAAAGTGAAACTTTATCTCAAAAATAACCAAAGCAAAAGTGTCCTGAGTTTAGCCCCCAGTACTGCAAAAAGAAAGAAACAAAAAAGAAAAAAACAACGTGAAGACACAGACATCCTGAAAGTAAATGGAAGAGACTAGAAGAAGGAAAAAAAAACAGTAATTATATTTAAAAATATTTTATCTTCATATCAGATAAAACATACTTTAGGGTCACGTGTTTATTGGTAATCATTAAGACCAGTTTGTGAAGATAAAAGGATCAATTCATCAGGAAAAGACATAACATTAATGTGTATTTGTATAACAGCAAAATTTTAAAATATAGGAAGAAAATTTGACAGATTAGAGGGGAAATAGACAGCTCTTTAATCATCATTAGAGATTTAAACTCCACTCTCAGTAATGGATGGAATAATAAATTAAAAATTAGCTCAGACATAATTGATCTGAGCCGTATTATCGATCATCTCAGCCATTTGTATTTATTAACTATGACATCCAACGACTACAAAGATCACATTTTTTTCAAGGGTGTTCACCCAGCTGGATACATGCTGAGCTAGAAAGATCCGATAAATTTAAAAGGTCTGAATCAACCAGAGTACCCAAAAACAGAGGAGTTCATTCCAATAGCAATATAATATCTAGGAAACCCCTAAATATTTCGAAGTTAAATGACATACTTCTAAATAGTCAGTGTGTCTAAGAAGTCACAGGACTGAATAATAATTTTAAAAGCAACACATCAAAACCCATGGGATATAACTGAAACAGTGCTTAGAGAAATTCATAACTTTAAGTGCTCAAAGAAAACAATGGATAAAATTAATAAAGTCAAAAGTTGACTCTTTAAAAACAAAATTGACAAACCTGTAACTACACTGATTGCAACAAAGACAGCACAAATTTCCAAAAGCAGTAATTGAAAGACACATCACTACAGAGCCTACAGATGTCATATCAGCAAATTCAACAACTTGTGTGAAATGGAACAACTCCTTGAGCAGCACAACTTGCCAAAATTAACACAAGATGAAATAGAAAGTTTGAATAGTCCTAAAAAAAAAAGAAGAAGAAATTGAACTTGTTATCAAAACTCATGTGTGACTCAACTAGCAAAAACACTTTGTCTTCCTTATTAGGCTTGTGTCTTTTCTTCAACAAAATTAGTAATAAAGGCAGAATAGGACCTACCTGGAACTGAGCGGGGGAGGGGGAGAGAGGGAGGGAGGGGGGCAGGGATGAGAAATGACTCAAACAATGTATGCACATGTGAATAAATGAATAATTTTTTTAAAACCTCATGTGTGAAAATGGAAAAATGAGACCCATTGAAACTATTCCAGGCGGGGCAGGGGGGCGGGGGGTGGGTGGGTTTGAAGAGAATGATGGAGGGGTGAATTCAACTATGATATGTTGTTGTAAGAACCTTTGTAAATGTCACAATGTACCTCCAATACAACAATCATATGATAATAATAATAATAAAAACCTTTCAAGTAAAACTTCAGGCACAGATACTTTCTATGATGAATTCGAAAAAGTACCAAGTCCACATAAACAGAAAACAGAGGATTAAGAGAGCATTTCCCAACTTACTTTATGAGGTGAAAATAATCTTAATACCAAAACCTGATAAATACATGGCAAGAAAATTTTAAAAGATAGCTACACAACAAAATCTTTCTGGGAAATATACATGCAAAAATTCCTTTTTTTTTTCCCTTGGTACCAGAAGTTGATCTCAGGGCCTCCTGCTTACTAGGCAGACACTCTACCACCTGAGCCATACCTCAGCCCCATACAAAAATTCTTAACAAAATCCTAGCAAGTAAAACCCAATAATATTTAAAAGATGAAGGGGATTTACCCCAGGAGCACAAGAAGGCTTTAACACTTTAAGACCAAGGTAGTTTATTGTGTTCATCAGCTTTCCATTGCTGGGACAAAATTGCCTGAGAAAATCAACTTAAAGGAGGAAAGGTTTACATTGGCTCCCAATCAAATGGTGCTGTGACCATGTTGCTTTGAAGCCTGGGGTGAGGTGGGGCACAATGAAGGGCAGCATATGCAAAGCAAAGCTGTTCACCTCTTGGTGGCCAGGAAGGAGAGAGAGAGACAGAAAGAGAGGCAGAGGCCCTAACAGCCCCTTCAAGGACACAGACCCAGTGACCTAACTTCCTTCCCTAGTTCCCACTTCTTAAAGATTCCCAACAGCACCAAAGGCTGTGACCAAGCCTTCAGCACATGGCCTTTGGATCTTAAAAATTAGATCCAGCCAGGTGCCAGTGGCTCATGCTTGTAATCCTAACTACTCAGGAGGCAGAAATCAGAAGGATCACGGATCAAAGCCAACCCAGGCAAATAGTCAGCAAGACCCTATCTTGAAAAATACCCAACACAAAACAGAATTGGCGGAGTGACTCGAGTGGTAGAGTGCCTGCCTAGCAAACGTGAAGCCCTAAGTTCAAGAAGCCCTAGAAGGAGGAAGAGAAACAGACAGGAGAAAATTTTTAAAAATATTAAAACATATGATGAATTCTACCCATCAGTAATAGTCTGAAAAATCTAGAATAAAGGGATTCTTCCTCAGCCCAATAAAGGACAACCATGAAACTCCACCCTGACATTTTACCCTAAATGATACTTCACGCCATGCCCACTTCTTGTTAGTCCTGGTCCCTTCCCTGAGTTTTTCTTCACAGCACTTAATTTTCACATTGTATTAGGTCTTTATTTGCT
Organism: Castor canadensis; assembly: GCF_047511655.1. NCBI lineage: Eukaryota > Metazoa > Chordata > Mammalia > Rodentia > Castoridae > Castor > Castor canadensis. Next base: position 8,641,950 of record NC_133388.1, on the reverse strand, counting down.
CACTGCCTTCCTCCCTCGATTGTCAACACTCTAAGTCACATACTGACCTTCTTGTTCACAGCTGGCTGGAACCTCAGGGCCAAGAATGAGCCTGGCAGGAGGTAGCTCAGACATCCCTAAGCATTAATGAGGGAAGGAAGTGGGGAAGGAGGCAGTTTCAGTTTCTTCTGTTCCTGGCACTTTCCCACTTCTTATGAATCCATACTTTAGTGAGGATCAGGAGGCTCAGAGAGGGTGAGAGACTTGTACAAGGTCACACAGCTGGACTGTGGTCCTAAGTCTGTCTGGGTTTTCCCTCCTCCCCTCTAGGTTCAGGACAACTTCCAGTGGCTGTGGGATGAAGAGAGACATCATCCCACAAAGGGAGGGGTCAGTGATGGGACAGGAAGACTCCCAGGGCTGCAAGGCTGAAAGGCCTAGAAGGAGCCAGCCTAGAGCTCCAAAGGCCTGAGTTGCTTCCTGGGTCCTGGGCAGGTCAGGCTCCCTGGGTGCTTCTGTTTTCTCCTGCAGTGACAAGAAGGAGGGCACACGTCACTGTCATAAAATACAGTTTCTGGGCTTACGCAGTCCTCTTCAAAGTCTAGATCCCCATATACTGGCTGTGTGACCCTGAGGTAGTGACACAATTATCCCGTGCCTCAGCCTCAGCGTTCTCTGCTGTCAAGTGGGAATGACAGTTTCTACCCACCAGACAGGACTACATGGATCTGCAGGTGGAAGTGCTCAGCAGAGTACCAGGCCTGGCCAAAGGGAGCCCTCGGCAGCAATAATAGTAATCCCGGCAACTTGGTGGCTCTAAGTGAGATGGTGCCTATTCCCTGCTATCCCCGGAGAAAGCCCCACATAGGGTCAGCACATGGCTGGGCCCCCATTCCTCCCCTGACCAACCCAGCGCCTCAGTGAATAGGAGTCAGGCCTGTCCTCCTGGTTCTGCTGCAAGCAGGGCAGGAGACATCTGGACGGCACACAGCAGGGCCAGAAATCACTTCAGTAGGTCCTTAGGAAGACCCCTGCCCCATGAGCACCGGCCTCCCCATCACCCCTCCCGTAGCATCCGGGTAAACGGTTGGGCATCCTTTAAGGACCATGCAGATGCCCTGTGCCTGGACCTAAGTCAGAACCCAGCCCCAGAAGATTTTTTTTAAGTTTTACTTCCTTTTAAATTGATGCGTAATAGTTGTACCTACTCACGGGCACGGTGTATATGGTACATTGGCATCCGGTAGACACTGTCCACATATTCGGATCCTCCTGCCTCAGCTCCCTGGTGAGTTTGCCAAGGAAAGGAAGACCCCGGAACCAGCCCATGTCTGACCTGTGCAGATGTTGTGTAACAGTTTAATCACTGTCGTTCACAGAATCACCACCAAACCATTGATGGTGCCTTCATGGAGACAATATTCAAAATCCTCCCTTCTGGTGATTTTGAGATAACAATCATTGCCACATGCATCACTGTGAACTGTAGTCACCCCACTCTTCAGTGGGCCCCAGGACTTGTTCCTCCTTGCTTACTGTAACTGTGGACCCACTGACAACCAGTCCCCTCACCCAGATCCTCCACCTCTGGTAACCACCATTCTATTCCCTATTTCTGTGGGATGGACTTGTAGATTCCATACACAGAGTCACAAATGACAGGATTTTAATCCCGCCATGCACAGTGTCCCACTGTGGATGTGGACCACAGTTCCTGTACCCACTCATCACCCTTGAACAATTCTGTTGATCCCACAACCTCGCTGTTGTAGATGCAGGGTGCAGAGGTCTATACACACAGTTTTCATGTCCCAGGAGCAGTGTAGCTCCATTAGGTGGCAGTTGAACTTTTAAGGAACCTCCACACTGTTGTAGTATGTTGTATGCTGTAGTTAGTATCTGTACTAATTTATATGCCCACCAGTAGCATGCAAGAGGGTCCCCTCTCGGCAGATTTTTGTCAACACTTATCTTTTGTCCTTTTGATAATAGCCATTCTAACTGGAGGTAACATGTCATTGTGGTTTTGATTTATGATATTGATTAGTGATAGTGTTTTTTTCATGTACTTGTTGGCCATCTGTATGTCTTCTTCAGGGAATGTCTATTCAGATCTATTGCCCTTATTTAAATTGGGTATTTAGGTTTTTGCTATTGAGTTGCTTCAGTTCCTTATGTATTCTGGATATTACCCCTTGTCCCATGTGTGGTTTACAAATATTTCCTCCCATTCTGTAGGCTGTCCCTTCTGTAAGTTGTGTTCTTTGCTGTGCAGAATTTTTTAGTTTGATGCAACACCGTTTGTCTGTTTTTTGGGGTTTTTTTTTTTATTTTGCTGCCTGAGCTTTTTGGGGTCAGATCCAAAAAATCTTTGCCCAACTCAGTGTTGTGAAGCATTTCACCTGTGTTTTCTTCTAGTATTTTCATAGTTTTTAAGTCTTTAATTGATTTTTGTTTTGGAGGGGGTTATTACTTATTATACAAGTTTATGGGCCTAGCCTGCCTGTGTTCCAGGACCCCAAGAGTCCCCAGCAAGGATGAGCACAGTAGCACCCCAAAAAGAGCAAGTGCCACCCCGAGCTTGTCAGGAGATCACGTCAGCCCTGACAAGGGCGGCCTGCCAGTCCTGCTCTGAGAATGTGCATGGGTGCCTGCCAGGTGGATGCAGGAGCCAGAACCTCCTAGGCACTGATGTCCCTTGACCCAGTCCTTCCACTTCTAGGAACAAACCCCAAACAAGGAATCAAGAGTTCCCAGAGAGGCCCCACAAGATGGCCATCTGCTGTTGGCAGAGAAGGAGAACTGTTCACAGAGCAGCAGGATGGGCCTCTGCTGTGAAACTTTATACAGCTGTTCCAAACCAGGTTTTGGAAAGATGCCTGGATGCAGGGCAAATACTTGAAGTAAAAAGTGAAAAAAATCAAGATGGGAAAAACTGTATGTGGAGTAAGGTCTTATGGGGGGGGTCCTGTTTTTTAATATTTGCATGGTTAAAGCCCCAAATGGAAACATATCACAATGACTGGCTACCCTCAGGGACCGTGGTTTTTATTCTTCCTGTTCATTTTCCATATTATACAAATCGGGGGGCTGGCGGAGTGGCTCAAGTGGTAGAACGCCTGCCTAGCAAGCATGAGGCCGAGTTCAAACCCCAATACAGCCAAAAAAAAAGGGAGGGGGGGTTTCTGGGTTTCTGGGGTGCACACTCGAGGGGCCTTGGTCCCTAATCGTCCTCTTCTGGGGCCCTGGCAGGGTTGGGCCCTTCTCCCCCAAGACAGGTTGGGCCTTCCCAGCCCTTTCACACACCAGGTGTGCGACGCCTGGCCTTGCCTCACACTTCTGGGACACGGGATGATGGAGTCTTGTTGGGGCGCTTCCTTTGCTATCTCTCCATGTTTTTTTAACCTTCCACATTTTCTACAATGAGCAAGAACAACTTTGCAAATCAGAGGAGAAGCAAAGCCACAGCGAAGCCAGCCAGCCAGGGGCGTTGGCTGGCTGGGGATTTGTCCAGACCCCGGCCGCCCTCTGCCTGCTCGGGGCTTGCTCCAGCCTGCTCTGCACCAGGCAGCCATCGGCACTTGCAGCCAACACACCCAGCAGAGTTTGGCTCTGCCCCTAGGCAGGCCCCTGAGCGCCTTCCTCCAAGACTTTTCCCCACCTGGGAAGTGAGGATTGCCACTCCCACCCCTGGGGACCAGGGGATATCTGTGGAAGACAGGAACAACGGGAGTGGGTATGAACTACGGGGTATCCCCACACACACCCCAATCCTCCAGGCTTGGGGACGAGCAACCTGCACGCGGGAGGGGGAAGAGCAGGGGTGGCCCTCCAGGTGGCTGAGCCTGTCCCTCTCGCCCTGGGGCCCGGAGGTCCCTCGAACCGGGAGCAGAGCCATGGCTGGCCTCCTCTGCAGTAAAGGCAAGGATCAGAACGCGGATCAGAACCCGGCCGGTGCGTGAGGCTGTGTAATTAACGCTCTGCTGTCTCCACTTATAAGACAATATATAAGACGTGTAATTGCTTTTGTATTTTGGACACTCATTAGGAGAATAATAAACGTTATTATATATTAATATGGCAATGAATCATTCCGTTTTTAAAAATTAAACATTAAACCGCTCACAAATTAAATGTAAATTATTAGGCCCACGGTTGATGGCGAAGGCTCCCCGGGGGGCGCGCGCGCTCGCTGCGCGGGACAGAGCGGCAGGGGTCCCTGAGCGCTGTGCGCGCGGCCGCGGGCCCGGGGTGACGCGAGGACACGGCGGCTCGCGGGCCCAGCCTGCCCCCTGCCGGCCGCCGCGCGCACAGCGCCCCCGCTCCGGATCCTTCCAGAAGTCGCTAAGCCGCTGGCTCTCCCACGCCGCGCCCACGCCACGCATGAATTCCGCTGCGCAAACGAGCTAGGAGAGAGCTGTCTGGACTTGGAAATGCGTGCTGTCTTGGGGACATCAGCGGGGCCAGGGCTCCTGGTGTGATGTCACTGCTGATCCCCATGCACCCACCCAGGACAGGAGGTGTGGTCCTTAGTTCTCATATAGGGAAAGGTTAGGCCCAGAGATGCCAAAGTGGCTGGTTGAGGTGGCACAGCCAGCAGCCCGTGGGCTCGGAATTCCAGTCCAGCTGTCACAGCCCATGTCACTGTTCTCTTTTCTTGATGCTGTGTGGCCTCCTGAGAGCAGGTGGGAGACACGATGGGTTATTTCCCCAAGCTAACCACCAGGCACTGGTGACCTGCTGCACATGGCTGCCACATAAAGTGGGCCTGGTCCCCATGCCAATCCCACAGATGAGCAAACTGAGGCACAGAGAGGCTTCAGTGATTTGCGCAGTTCAACAGTGAGGTGGTGAGGCAGAAGTTAGAACCACAGTCCTCTCCTGACCCTCCTAGCCAGCCGAGCTTCTTCCTCCTTCAGAAGGAGGCAGGGTCACCACACCTGTAGCGAGCAAAACTGCGAGATCAGGACAGTGGCTGTGCCTTTTTGGAACCCTGAGTTCAAGCCAGAAATGAAGGTTGGTCACTTGCCCAGGACATAGGGTCAGCATCTAGGTGCTTCTGGTCACTGTTACAGTAAAGTCATGTTACAGTAAAGTCTCACTCGTAATACTGAGTTGGGACAGTAAAACTTTGAAATCAGTGTCCTAGCTGGGGGGAGAAGAGGCTTCTGTCCTCCAACTGGGCAGCAACCCAGAGCCCACCCAGAACCAGATGTGAGTAGGAAAATCCAGCTCACCTGTGACCCAATTGCTTAGCTATTTTGCCCTCTCTTTCTGGCCCAGGCCTGACCCTTGAACCAGCCCCACCTGCTCCCATCCTCCATCTGTGGAACTCAGCCTGGGGCTGCCCCTTGCTCCCATGTCAGCCCTTCCTCTGTCAGCCCTAGGCTCCCATCAAGTCCAAGCAGGTACCCTCCACCAGACACCTTTGCCCTCAACCCCACTGCTTTCCCAGCTCGGATTATTAGTCACTCACTAGCCTCTGTAAGAACTTTCCATCTTTTTCATAACAGCAGGGGCCGGACCATGATGTGCATCTGGAGCCCATGTCGTTGTCCTCTTGAGTCTCCACATCTGCCTGCTCAGGAAGTATTGGTGGTGAGTGAACTAATGACTCCTTGCAAGTTACAGCCTTGCTGGGAGCCCCTGAAGACAAAGGATTTGCTGTGTGCCTGGATGTACTCACAGCAGCTCTCTGGACCCTGATTCCCCCACCTGAGCCCTGGGGTGCTGCAAGGTGTTCTGGCATGCCCTGTTACCCCACCGCAGGGGTGCAGAGAAGTTGGGAGGAGCTGTGCCCAATCCACGTGGCCTTCGTTCCCCACCCCATCCCCAGGACCCAGGGACCCACTCTGGTCTCTGGTTTGGGCAGCAGTTCCTCAGCCCCCATGTATGCTCAGTGAGGATGGACAGGGTTTTCTATTGGCTTCCTGTCCCCCCTCTCACCCCCTGTGGCGTCCGATGGGACACCTCTTATTGCTGTTATCTCTCAGGGCTACTCAGATGCCAGCTAATTTGTTTCAATCTTGCCCCCTCCCTTACTGATCAATGCTTTAACCAAGTGTCCTGTTAAATGACTTGTTCCCATAGCAACCATCAGATACATGTGGGGACCTGATATGTCTGTTTCCTGAGCCCGATCGCCTCGCCTCCTCAGAGCACAGAACAAATCTCTCATATCGGTGGCTGTTTTCTGAAAGACACAGGATATTGTTCAGAACAAGTCATTTTTAAAAACAATATTAAAAAAGGAACATAAGCAGGTTTTTCAACAGATACAAAGTTGTTTCATAAAGTGCCTCCCTCTTAAGAAATATGAAATCAGATTTAAAAACCTGTGACCAAGTTAATAATTCTTCTGAGTACTTATTCTCTCCTTAGGAAATAATCTGAAATATGGAAAGAGCTCTCTGCATAAAGATATCGGCTCCATCATTTATAAAGACAACAATTGAAAACAGCCTAAAAGTGCAATAACAGAAGATCCAAATAAACTATGGTTCACACACCTGTGAGCATCTTGTAGAGTTGTTTAAAATGCTACTTTACAAGAGAGAGAGACATTGGTGTCACTGAGATGGATCAGAATGAAGTGGTTGATCAGAATGGAAGTAAAACAAACCTAAACCATGGGGAATGCACTTACATGTCAAAATGTTGGCAGAATTTTTCTGATTGTTGGAGCCAGGGTTTTGTTTTGTTTTCCATGTTCATTTATTGGATAAATATTTATTGAGCACCTATTACATGCTCAGCCCTGTTCAAGGCACTAGGAGTACAGCATTGATTTCTACATCCTACATTTGCCCAGATGGGTTTAATCAGCATGTGTTACTTTTCAATGAAAAAACAATATACATCTTTTTTTTAAGCTAGGGTACCTGTTTTACCTATCCGGTTTGCAACAAAATAAAAGATACTACTAAGTTCTGTTGGTGCTTGTGGGGGGGTGGCGCGGGGAGATAATAAGCCCCCTGCTGGTAGAAGTGTGAGTTGCAGCAGCCTATTCACAGATCAATAACCACATTTAACATCTGCCTCCCTTGCTGCCCAGCAAGCCCACCTGCCCTCATTTTCCCCAAGGTCACTCACACATGTACTGTGGGATATTCATTCATTCAGCTTGCTTGCAGTGTCACGAGACTGCCGGAAGCCAGGTGCCCCTCCTGTGCTGGCTGCATGGTTCATAGTAGGATATTGTGCAGCTTGTAAGAGGGTGATTTGCCCTTGTGTGACAATAAGGTGAGGACTCTGAGGGACAGAGGAAAGGGTGTCCCCCAGTGGGGACAGGTTAAAGTGCACACATTCATGGTACATAGTTTCTGAACAAGAAATTCTTAGCAGTACTTGCCCTGGATCTGATATGGGAGCAGGGCTTGCTTTTCACAAGGCGCTGGTGGTACGCTGGCATGTCTAGCCAGGTGCCTGTTCTCCCTTCTAACTAAACTTCACCGGATGTTAAAAACTCAAGGATGCAGGTGAAAAGTCCAATGCTAAGACAATTGTCCAGGTGGTCAGAACTCAGCTAGGAGGACAGCATCCCACACCATGTCCTCCTGATGAGCAGGGCATTGTGCAGGTGCAGAAGGTCCGGCCTGAATCTTCCTGCCATCCCCAAAAACTCAGTGTCCTTCCGAGTTCTGCCAGTCCAGACCTAGCCAGGCCCCTGGGACCTGCAGGACCCTCAGTTCCACCTAGATGTTTCAGGCCCCTTCATACATAGCCTCTCTAGTTCCCCCATAGCCCCTGTAACACTCTCTTTTATAAGAGAGGAACTGGAGGATCAGAGGCAAGCTTGTCTAGTGGCTTCTGGCCCCAGGGCAGCTGAAGAACTCCCCCGGCCATGTTTGTTCTATTGCTTCCCATCTCCTGCCTCTACCCAGTAAAACCCATGCTGGATCAGAACCCTTGGACTCTGCAACCAGCTGACCTCAGCTGGAGCGTGTCCTCTGCTCCAACCACCAGGGACTTCATGACCATACTCTGCCACTCTGAGCCTCCGTGTGCAGCCATAAGGTGAAGAAGCAGAGGAGACTGATTTTGCCAAATCTGGGGGTGCATAAGAAGCAATGAATGCACACACAGTGAGTGCTCAACCAATGCAGGCTGCTCCCATAGGAAGCTCCAGCTCTCACCTGAGGTCCCTAACTAACCACTCCAAAAAGTATCTCCAGTCGAATGGTTCCAATCTCCATTACAGGTAATTTGAGGGCAACCCCTCCCCCAGCTGACATTCACATCTCTCTTCCTGGCCCCGCCCATGTAGGGCCTTGCTTTCCTCCTCCTCCCCAACAGGTTTAATCTCAGGGTGGGACGGCTGGCTGTGTGGGTTTTGACAGGTTCCCACTCTGACCCCATCATATCATACCTGAGTGATCCCAGACATGTCTCTTCATCTTCCCAGCCTCAGTTTCCTCGTTTGCACAATGTGGATGCTGATGCCTGCCTGGCAGGCATCCTGGGGGTGGTTACCTGGGCCTGGGTGTGACCAGCCTTTCACACAGAAACTCAAGTGTTCTGTTTGCCTTCTTGACTTGGAGCAATAAAAGTTGATGCATGTCACCTGGAGGCCCCCAGTACCACCTCTGTCCTCCTCTCCTGCAGACCCTGGGAAGTCGGTGAAAGAGACCCCCCCCCCCAAAAGTAGCCTGCAACATGCCCTGGGCACTGGGTTGTAAAGTCAGGGAGCACCCTGGCCTGACCTTTACAGTTTGCTGTCCAAGGTCTCAGGGAAGGAATTCTTTTCTGTTGAACTGAGTTCTGCAGACAGAGGCTGCCCCCTTCACCTCTAGGCCCAGGCAAGCCTCTACTTGGCCCTGCCACCAGCTAGCTCCAACCTGGCCATCAGGGGTCATTCTAACTCTTATCTTTGAAAAAAACAAAGTCCATTCTCTTTATAGGGAATCCAGGTTTTAATAGTCTTAACTTCCAGGCTTGGAAGAAGTGATCACATATGACTTCTGAATGGTATATATCTCCTGGCTTGATTCTAGCTCAGAAGACAGGAACCAGGGCAGGGAGAAAGGTGACAGTGCCTGAGGCAGGACAGATAGATGAGGAGACAGGGAAATCATATTTTAATCAATGTTTAAAGGGCAGACTCTGACATTGGAACAAGGAGAGCCAGTGCAGCTAGCCCCCTCCCATTTTTAAGATGCTAAAGTTACAAGAACAGAGAGACAAAGAGGAGCTACCTGCTTCTGCTTTCCTCTTTGAGATGTTAAGGAGCTGCAAGGATCCTTGGGTGGTGGAGAAATAACCATGGCTAGGAAAGGGAAGTTCTACAGCATCCTATTGTCTCTGATTCGGGGTTTGATTTGGGAGAGTGACCCCTCCCTGTCAGCCATCTCAGCCACCTGGACCCATTATCTTTGTATTTCCCAGCTCTCCACTGTAAAACTAAGAGTTGGGGGGAATATGGTCTGAGTCTTTGCTCCCATTTCCTATGTGGGGAACAGGAAATGTTTCTCTCTCTTTTTCTCCACCTTCTCCCCTTTGTCTATACTTCATCCTGTTATACTAAAATAAATCCTTGCTAAAACTTTCCTGGTGTGAAACACCTTGAAATGCTTTTCAATGTTTGTGGATCTCAAGGACCTGTGATTTTTCGTGGAAACTGGGGAGCTGTGGGCGCCCCCTCATCCGTTCTGAGATGACAGCGCCCACCTTCCTCCCTCCTACCTGCCCTCCGGAGGGGATCTTCCTCCATCCAGAGAAGAACCGCCTAGGAGAGGGGAAGGACTGCAGTGAGAGGTGGGGAACAGAGCTCTTCCTGAATTTTCCAGCTCTGTTCGCTTAACTGCATGCCAAGGACCCCACCTGGGCAGGTGAGGAATACCAGGGGCAGACTCGACTTTGCTCTAGGTGAAGCAAGTCCCACCGCGCATGGGCACGTGTGTCCCTCCACCCTTGCTAGCGGTGATCTCTGGCCCACCCACCCATGTCTTAAAAGCCTGCATGACCTTCAACCCAGGAACTTCACTTCTAGGAACTGATGATCTGGAAAAAGTAAGGACCTGTAGGAGGATTTGGCTCCCAAGGTGCTGATTACTGCCTTGCGATAAGTGGCTAAAGGAAAAGTTTATCATGTTTGCAAGAAGGGTTGTGTCCAGCGACTTGAGAACAACCTACCCTGGAAGATGAGTGAAAATGTTAAGGTGAAATCCAATGAGAAAGGCAGATTGCAAAGCACCGTGGACAGTATGTCACCAATCATATAATGGAATCATGGATACAGCTAAATCTATATATAACCTACACCTGGGGGGATGTCTAGGTTATTTCTGGGCAACTTCTCTTTTTAAATTTCTCTGCATTTTCTGATAGTTCCCATAAAGAACTAAAGTATCTTTCGTTTACTTCTGAGCATGGCCTTGGGGACAGACTGCCTGGGTCCAAACCTTGCTGGTGTGCCCTTGGACAGGTTACTTAACCTCTCTGTGCTTCTGTTTTCTCTCCGGTACAATGGGAACAGTACCTGCCTCATGGTGTAGCTGAGATTAAAGTTAATTTATGCAAAATGCTCAGCTTATGGGCTAACAGAGAATAAGTACCCCCGGCGTTAGCTGTTTTTATTATTCGCTCAATTTTCTGAATATAAACATGTCACTGTGCTCTGTGCTGGGGATACAGCAGTGAGCGCTAAGCTCCAGAGGAGAGGGGATTAAAGCAATACTCACACCCGATTAATCCGCTGCGGTTGGGAGCACTGATTAATTCATTACGGTTCGGGGTGATGCTGTGCGGACACTTTAAGAGCACTTATCCAAGAGCCTTGTTGAGGATTTTGATCATTTTCCTAAGAGCGATGGGAAGCCTGGCAGAAAGGCTTCAAGCAGAGCCGTGCGATCAGAAGTGCGGCTTCAAAACGCAGCGTCTACACTGCGGGCTGGAGGGAGGGGCGGGGGACCCAGGGAGCGGGTGGAGGCCCGGGCTCCTAGAGGGGGCGCTGCAAGGCGCAGGGCTGGAGTGAGGGGGCGGGGAAATCCCGCGCGTCCTGGAGAGCCTCGAACCCTCGGCGCTGCGGGCGCCCGTCCTCCACGAGCGCGCGGGTCCCGCACGCCAGGCGGCCGCCAGGGGGCGCGCACGCCCAAGCCCGGACGCTTCTACCCCTGCTCCGCCTCCCCGCCCGGGGTCCCTGCGCAATGTGCCGTCAGTCCCCGCCAGGTCCCCACCCTCCAGGGACTGAGCCTGGCTCACTGCGGCGCCTGGACATAACAGACGCTCAATAAACGCTTGCGCAAGAGAAGAACGTGCGAGGGGGAGGACTTTCCCATGGACTCAGGAAACATGGTTTCGTGGGAGGGAGGAGGTGGCGGGGAAAGGGCGTAGGAGGGTGAATACGGTGCAAAAAATGTGTACACGTGCACGTAAATGCAAAAAAAAGATACCTGTTGAAACTGTCCCAGGAATGGGGGGAGGGAGGATAAAGGAGAATGATGGAGGGGGTAAATTCAAGTGTGATATATTTGATAAGCATGATATTTGTAAGAACCTTTATAAATGCCACAATGTAACCGCACACAGCACAACAATCAGGGGGAAAATTTTTAAAAAGATAACAGGGGTTTGGTCACCACTTTGTAATACATGTTGAAGCACCAGGGGCTTTGGGAGGGCTCCGACTTTGCCAGTGATGAGGTGGTGCCTGGGGACGCTGCTCTCCCCTGGATGGACAGTCCTCTGAGTGTCTTGCTTGCCTGTGGGGTCTCTAGTGGCCTCTCCCCACACCCCTGTCCCAGCCCCCTGAAGGAATGGTAGCCACCCCTCCCTGGTTTTGCTCACCGCTGGGCTTGCAGCCCTTGCTTAAACCTCCTAGGAGCTGACTTGCACCCCAAAAATATCACACACACACTTCATTGGTGACTTGCTTGCTGGCTTTGCTGTCATTTGTGTGTGGGTCCTGGGACCCAGCATGATGTCCCCTGGTGGGTGAACATTAAGAGCATGGAAAATGGGCACGTGAACTAAACAGAACTTTCTCAAAAGAAGAAATTCAAATGGCCAGAAAACACATGAAAAAATGCTCACCATCTCTAGCAATAAAGGAAATGCAAATTAAAACCACACTAAGATTCCACCTCACCCCTGTTAGAATAGCCATCATCAGCAACACCACCAACAACAGGTGTTGGCGAGGATGCGGGGAAAAAGGAACCCTCATACACTGTTGGTGGGAATGTAAACTAGTACAACCACTCTGGAAAAAAATTTGGAGGCTACTTAAAAAGCTGGACATCGATCTACCATTTGATCCAGCAATACCACTCTTGGGGATATACCCAAAAGACTGTTACTCCAGAGGCACCTGCACATCAAGGTTTATTGCGGCACTATTCATACAATAGCGAAGTTATGGAAACAGCCAAGATGCCCCAGCACTGACGAATGGATTAAGAAAATGTGGTATCTATACACAATGGAATTTTATGCAGCCATGAAGAAGAACGACATGTTATCATTCGCTGGTAAATGGATGGAATTGGAGAACATCATTCTGAGTGAGGTTAGCCTGGCTCAAAAGACCAAAAATCGTATGTTCTCCCTCATATGTGGACATTAGATCAAGGGCAAACACAACAAGGGGATTGGACTTTGAGCACATGATAAAAGCGAGAGCACACAAGGGAGGGGTGAGGATAGGTAAGACACCTCAAAAACTAGATAGCATTTGTTGCCCTTAACGCAGAGAAACTAAAGCAGATACCTTAAAGCAACTGAGGCCAATAGGAAAAGGGGAACAGGTACTAGAGAAAAGGTGAGATCAAAAAGAATTAACCTAGAAGGTAACACCCACGCACAGGAAATCAATGTGAGTCAATGCCCTGTATAGCTATCCTTATCTCAACCAGCAAAAACCCTTGTTCCTTCCTATTATGTGAGATCAAAAAGAATTAACCTAGAAGGTAACACCCACGCACAGGAAATCAATGTGAGTCAATGCCCTGTATAGCTATCCTTATCTCAACCAGCAAAAACCCTTGTTCCTTCCTATTATTGCTTATACTCTCTCTACAACAAAATTAGAAATAAGGGCAAAATAGTTTCTGCTTGGTATTGAGGGGGGGGAGAGGGAGGGGGTGGGGTGGGTGGTAAGGGATGGGGTGGGGGCAGGGGGGAGAAATGAACCAAGCCTTGTATGCACATATGAATAATAAAAGAAAAATGAAAAAAAAAAAAGAGCGTGGCCTCTGGAGTACTGTGCACATCACCCCCACCAGCCCTAAAACACCCCCAACTTCCAAGCCTCCCCTGGAGACGAAACCCAGAGCCCTGCACAAGCTAAGCAAGCTCTCTTGAGCCGTGTCCCAGCCCTCATCCTCTCTTTCTCCGAATGGGACCCGGGTGCGCCTACAATGTGGGTATGAAAATGAAGCTTGAAGCACACAGTAGGCACTCAGTACGTGCAGGCTATTCCTGGTCCCTGCAAAGTTTGTGAATAAAGAGATAAGGGCAGGCATGGCTGTCCACAGGCCCCACTCCCTGGGCCTAGCCACTGTTGAGTTGTTGAGGATAAGGTATGTCCCCCGGAAGGCCATCTGACAGCTCTGGGACGGCAGTGACAAGTTAATGAATTCTGCCGCCGTTACCCAAGGTACACGTCTGGACCACGAGGCCGGACATCCGCTGTGCTGACCTTTAAAGATGAGCGGTTAATACCCCATCACTCACCACCTGATCGAATGTTCTGAAGATGACACCCGCCTGCGCAGAGACTGATGGCTCCTTCCCCTTCTGCCTCCACGCACACTGTCACTTCTCGCTGAATCATAGCACAGCTTTGCAAGACTGTGGGTCCCTTGAGCTCTTGCTGGGAAAACTGAGTCACTTCCTGCCTGGCCTGGCAAGACCTCCTTCAGTCACCACCATCCTCACCAGGCTCTGTGGGGAGGAGGTTCCAGCCCGCCCTCTCTGGGCACAGGATTTATCTCAATTCCTGGAGTTTATTTGTTTTTGTTTTTGTTTTTTTTATTTTGTTTTGGTTTGTTTGTTTTGCAGTAATGGGGCTTGAACTCAGGGTCTGCACCTCGAACCACTCCACCAGCCCTTTTTGTGTTAGGTATTTTTGAGATAGGGTCTCACGTACTATTTGCCCAGGCTGGCTTCAAACCACAATCCTCCTGATCTCTGCCTCCTGAGTAGTGAGGATGACAGGCATGAGCCACCAACCCCCAGCCTTCAGTTCCTTAATGAGCTTTCTCTCACTGAGCTTCCCAGCCAGACATCATTGGGGACTGCCCTACTACAGATATCTGTGGCTACAAAGAACAGAAAACAGCCTGACCTACTCCAAGCCAAAACCATGCACACCGGTGTCATTTCCTATTTCTGCAGGGCAGAGCACTGTCTAGGGTGGGTGGATTCAGCGGCTCAATGCTGTCCTCTAAGAAGGGTTTTTTCCTTCTCTCTGCACTATGTTCCCATCATCTATGATTTGAATGTGTCCCACAAAAAATGTATGTGTTGGTCTGTGGGTGGGAATGCAAATTAGTACACTATATGAAAATTCCTCAAAAGACTAAACATTGAACTCTCCTGCCATCCAGCAATCCCAAAGATGAAATCAGTATACCAAAGAGATACTGCACTCTCTTGTTTATGGCAACACTATTCACAATAGCCCTTCGGTGGATGAATAGATAAACAAAAGGTAGTATATTTATATAGTTATATAATATTCCATATTATACCTTGGAATACTATTCAGTCATAAAAAAGAAATCCTGTCACTTGCAGCACCATGACTAGAAGAGTCTGAAACTCTAATGCAGGAAAATGATCAATGGTTGAGGAGATGGGAAGGCTCACCACCCTGACTTGATTACTATGCACTTATTTGTGTATTGAATTACCTTAATGTACCCCAGAGAAATATCCAATATACTGTGTCTTGATAAAATACACAATCTTAAAAAGTTGATGTGTTGGAAACCCAATCCCTGAAGTCCTATGTTGATGGTACTTGGAGTGGGGCCTGTGGGAGATGACAAGATGAGATGAGGTCGTGAAGGTGGGGCCTTCATGGTGGCATTAGTGGCTTTACAAGAAGAAAAAGACACCGAGCTGGCACACTTGCTCTGCCTGCCACGTGGCGCCCTCTGCTGTGCATGTGAGGATGCAGCAAGAAAGTGCTCCTCAGGTGCGGGCTCCCTGCTGTTGGACTCCCCAGCCTCCAGAAGCATGAGCCAAGCAGATCTCTGTTCTTTGTAAATTACCCAGGCTCACGCAGTAGAAAACAGATGTCATCTCTCTACCTCAGCACTGGGTTTAGCTACAAACTAAATCCAAGTTGTGGCACTACCCCACCCCACCCCTGTGGGAGCTGGCCTGACACCTTTTCCATGACTCCTTCTCTTGGGAAGGAAACTATCCCAAATGTAGTCATTCTGGCCCCTAAGACCTGTATCGATCTGTTCTTATGTTTTTCCACAGTATTTAATTCTGTTATCAGATGCTTACATTTTTTGTCTCAATGGTGAAGACCCTCAATAGTAGATATTTCTAAATAAAACATAGTTTTGTTAATTGTCTTGACTGCCACTTCATTCCTTTTTAATTTTATATTTATAATTAGCCAAAATCTGATCCTTAACAAAATTTCATAATAAATTATCTTTGAAACTTTTTTTAAAATGCTTGTGTTTTTAAAAACAACAATTTAGCATCCTTCAAGCAAATCAACCCATTGGAGAAGGGGCTGTGGATGTTGACAGAAGCAGGAACTCCATCTTTTCAAAATGTATTTTATTATCACGTATCTCTGTACTCAGAAATGTAATTTCTGTAATTCAGAAATGTAATTCCTGAAGTAAATGCTAATCAATACCTTAAAATACGCCCTATCCTGTTTACTCCAGCCTAAGGATTCTCTAAATTTTATTTATATTTTTAAAACATTTAATAATGCTGACAACCTTTATCTAAAAAAAAAAAAAAAACCTTTTAAATTGATTGCAGAAGCTGTAAAAGCCTCGGATCTCCTTAAGTATTTCATGTCTAAATGGATGTATTTTTACAGATATTTTTATTCCCTCCATAATTGACAACGTTTTAATTAAAGCTGGAAAGTTACCACAGTCACAGGCAAGCAGAAATTCCCCCCAAAGTCTCAGTCGTTAATTAGGCAGCATAAAGAGAATTATGGCACACTGGGATCCGTGTGCCCCGACAATTATCCCCCTCCCAGCCTGGAAGTGAACTTGGATGGAAGCATTCTCCAAAGGGAGAGCCAGGCAAGGGAGCCAGCCACACGCGCCAGCATCCCACCGTGCAACCTGCGCTCTGCCCAGAAAAAAGCTGTGACCTTTTATAAGCACCACAAGCACGAATTAAGAAACTGGGTTCTGTGCTGAGATCAATCGCCCTGGTACCGATGGAGCCCAAGGAGCTGGTTACAAGGTCGAGCAATTAAGAACTAAAGAAGAATGACTCACATAATTGCAGAACCGCTCATTTTAACAGCCTGATTGGAAACTGTCAACACTGTGTCTGAGACTAATGAAGCAGAAAAAATGGAAAAGGTGACATTTTCAAATAATATTATTAGTAAACGAATTGATGACATGTCAGTTGACAAGGACAACACTGATCCAAAGGTTTATTAAGCCAAAAAGAAACTTTTCATCACAGATCAATGAATCGGTGTATTAGTACATCCCTGATTGGGCTCCATTAATAGCACTAATTATAGTGTCCCCAGGGGAAAAGACCGAGTGGGACACTGCTATCCTTAAGGTGTTCCCCAAACAAATGGCTGGGAATGAGACATTGAAACTGGTAAATGAATACTTTGAGATGCACAGCTCATTACGGAGGCCCTGCGGTGTCCTGCACGGATGTGTCTGTGATGATGGAAGACATAACAGCCTCCATTACGATTGTTCTAGAAAAGCCAAAGATGCCTGGCATTATTCACAGCCTCTCGTACAAAGAGTCTGAATGCAGATCTGACATGCACGTGAAATGACATGATCAAACAGGGACTCTAATAAAACCCGAGCTTTAACAGCACCGTCTGTTTCAACGTGCTGCGGGAAAAAATGACATAAGTGTAACTGGGCTCTGCGGTGCCCTGCCAAAGTGGCTGTCCAAAGAACAAGAATTGTCAGGAGTTTAAGAGCTAAGAGAGAGATGGGGATGGAAGAGTGTAAATGATTCCCACTTAGCAGATCGCACTTAGCTTCAAAAAATGGTGTACTTAACTTGACATTTTTGAGTACCTGAATGAACTTAATTGGAAATTGCAAGGACCTTCAGGCCAAGCTGTCCTTCAACCTCGCAGGTTATGTAAAGCAGTTTCCAATGTGCAAGAACCCAAGGAATGTACTAGAAGGCTGGTGGTGAGCATGAGATACTTCATTGTGGATCTATGATTACCTTGGTAAAGACACAGAGAGCAGAGTGGAAGCACAATTAAACAGCTGCTGTGTTTGGACAAAATAGAAATAATGAAACTTAAAACGGGGGGAGAAGGGGAAGGTGGGTGGAAATAATAAACTCAATGGTTGTCACATAAATAGGTGCAGAACAAAGGCTGTCACTTACTGCTGACAAACCAAGTGATATTAGTTGGCACTGTCTGAAATTGCCAATATCTGACCATCTTTTACCTACAAAGACGATAATTCTGTGTTGCTCAAGCTAATTAAACATTACAAAAGATATTAGAATAAAGACAGTCCCTCAAATGAAAACACAAACTTTTCTAAATTACAAATGAAATGCAAAAAAAAAAGATGTTAGAAGATGGGTAAACCTGGAAAATATGCTTAGTGAAATAAGCCAGACAGGAAAGGACTAACGGGTGGTCCCACTTGCATGAGGCAGACAGAATCCACAGAGAGCAGACAGGACAGAGGCGAGTGTGGGCTGAGGGCAAGGGGAGCCATAGCTTCAGGGTTACAGAGATTCTGCTTGCAGTGAGGACAATGACGTTTGCACCATATCGTGAATGTCCATAATGCCACCGAATTGCATCCTTAAAGATGGTGCAAATGTTCAATTTCAAATTATCTAAGTCTTACCACAAGTTTAGAAAGTCAAGAATGCAGCATATCAAAAACCATTGATTTGCATAACTTGCGTGGGTGAGTGGTATGATAGGTGAAAGAGACCTCAATGAAGCTAAAAAAAGAGAAGACAAGAGACCACTGGAGAAGGAAACAGAACAAATGCAGTGTGGTCCACGCGCTGGGTCTTCCAGACAGTAACACAGCGTTGGAGACAGCGCGGCTGTGACAGCGCGCGCATCAATAGGCTTAATTTACGCATTCAAAGGAAAGGCATCTCAAATCGGCTTACACAGGCGCCCGGCTCTTCACACACTGACTTAGCAGGACAGGAAAGCCAGGGAAATGGAAACCGTGAACCAGCAGGGATTTGATCCTGCTATCAGACAGGTAGGTAGGATCAGCCAAAAGCATCCAGCGAGAAGGATGTGGTGTCATTAGGCCAACAGAGACTCACCTGTTAAGGACACAGATGTGCACGGCCAGCTGTGTATGTCAGGCAGGTAAGGTAAGAAGTGGATGCAAGTGATCCACAAATAGGATCCTCCATTCTGCTCCTGGCCAAACTAACTTTAAACAGGCAGGTTATGGAATGAGCCATCTGATCAATTAGAGAGAGCTTATGTTTTGTGGCATGCTAGAGCATGTGCTTAGTAAGCAAAAGCCCTGGGTTCCATCCCCAGCACCACAAACACAGTACACATTTTTCTCAAATGTACATGGAACATTCCCCAGCTTAACTCATAAACTCCACAAAATACAAACTACAATGCATTAGAAGTAGAAATTAAAGCTAATTTTAAAACACATTTTCTGCCCAGAAAATTTAAATCTCTCAATTACTAGGTAAAAGGTAAAATACAGTTTGTATTGCAGAGTTTCCTTAAAAATGATAACACAGGCTGAGTGCAGTGTCTCACAGCTGTAATCCCACCTACTCAGGAGGCAGAGAGCCAAAGGATCTCAGTTCAAGGCCAGCCCAGACAAAAATGTTAGTGAGACTTTATCTCAGCAAGTAAGCTGAGTGTGGTGGTACATACCTGTCACCCCACCTGCACAGGGCCCCTAATTTTACTTCAGCGCCTCAAGGGTCCTCTCTCTTCTATTCTACTGTTTTTGCATTCTCTGTCTTCCCACAAGAATCCTGGTTTTCAGCTGAGTGCCAGTGGCTCAGACCTGTAATCCTAGCTACTCAGGAGGCAGAGATCAGGAGGATGGCGGTTCAAAGCCAGCCTGGACAAATCGTTCAAGAGACCTCATCTCAAAAAAAAAAAAAAAAAACCCATCACAAAAATAGGACTGGTGGAGTGTCTCAAGGTGAAGATTCAAGTTCAAACCCCAGAACCACAAAAAAAAAGAAAGAGAGAGAGACCCTATCTTGAAGAAAAAAAAAAAAAAAAGAAAATGACAAAAAGGGGGAGGGGAGGCTGGCAGGGTGGTTCAAGATGTAGGCCCTGAGTTCAAATTCCAGTACTGAAAAAAAAAAAAAAGAATCCTGGTTTTCAGTCACTTCTCCATATTTCCCTTTTGCTCAATCTCACAGCATGCAGAGAACTGCAGCCCGAGATCTGCTACCGACAGCAAACCTTCCAATGAGGTTCAGAGTTTCTTTTCAGTTTTTTTTATCGTTACATAAATAAATAACAGGTTCAAAAGTCCTTGGATTATTTTCTTCTGTGTATTTATGTTACTAAATTGCTATACAGTTATACACACTTGTTTCTGTTTCAATTTGAGGAGTTCCCCCCAAATCTTGCTGATTTATTTTTAAAATGTGTAACATGTTAACATATGTGATTCAGAAGTCAAAATGGGTAATAAAGATATATTCAGAGAAGTCTCCCTTCTCTCCTTCTTTATTACAGCTCAGGAAAAGAAAGTGGGCAGAGAATTCAAAGATCTGTAAGGGTTTTACTCTTAAAGATAACCTGCTTAATTTGTTTCTGTTTTAATCCATTTATTTTTGCAGGTATTTACATTTGTTTCTATTTCTTTTGTGGGATTAGGCTGTTGAAATTTATCTGGGCTGCAATCAGGTAACATATTTTCCTAGACTTGATGCATGTTATCTAAACCTCCACTTGGTTGTGTGAAGTTGTACAAAGTAGTCTATTATAGTTTTCAGGGGGTTTTGGTTTTGGTTTTGGTGGCACTGGGAATTGAACTCAGAGCCTCATGCTTGCTAGGCAGCCATTCTACCACTTGAGCCATTCCGCCAGCCCTATTATGGTTTTCAGACTTCTCTTTTTCAATATGCATTACCCTCTTCCCATTTCTTAGTTGGGGGTACATGTACTTGTCCCTTTTTCCCTGAGAACTAAAGACTTACCTATTTTATTAGGATTTTTTTTAAAAAGAGGACCAGAATTTTGAGTTATTAATTAGTTTTATGGCTTTTCTATTTCCTACCTCATTGATTCATTTTTTTAATTGAGATGCAATTCACACAACACACAATTCACCTTTTCAAAGTAAAATTTGGTGGTAGCTAGTGGATTCACAATGTTGTAAAACCGTCACTGTCTTTAGTTTAATTTTTTTCATCACTCCATAAAAATACCTGTACCCATTAAGGTCTTTTTTTCCTTCCAATACGGAGGGTTGAAGCCAGGACTTCACACATGTGAAGTAAGCACTCTACTACTTGAACTATGCCCCCAGCCCTTTGTTTATATTTTGATTTGGGGATGAGGTCTTGCTAACTTTGCCTCAGCTGCCCTGAAACCTTGATCCTCCCTGCCTCTGCCTCCTGGGAAGCTGGAATTATATGCATGAACTATCACACCTGGCACAAGTGATTATTTTTCATTCTTCCTGAGTCCCATCCCCCAGTATCTACTAAGCTGCTTTCTGGATCTGTGGATTTGCCTACTCTGGATTGGTCATAAAAAGGGGACTATGTAGTCTGTGACCTTGTGCTTCTGGTTATTTTCACTAAGCAAAATGATTTGGAGGGGCTTCCAAGTCAGTAGTATGTACAGCGCTCCGTCCCATGCAGAATGGAGTTCTCTGCGTGGCCAATCCACATTTTGTGTATGTGTCCTCTGGTGGACACATGGGGTGTTTCCACCTTTGGCCACTAGGAGCCATTTGTGTTTCTGTGTGGACACGTTTTTATTTCTCTTGGGTAGCGGATCAAGGGCTACAGTTCTCTGCACATTTTCTGCCTGCTGTGAGATTGAACAAAAGGGAAATAATGGAGACGTGACTGAAAACCAGGATTCTTGTGGAAAGAAGGAAAATGTAGAAAAAGTGGGATAGAGGAGGAAAGGGGACCCTTGAGATGCTGAGTGACATTAGGAGTACTAACATTGAGGTAATGGTCAAATATTTACTTTTTATCTCTCTCCACTAAAATGGCTTAGAAGCTGGTAATAGGCTTGGATCAAGAAAAGTAAAGATTATTTATACCAGAAAGTAAAGAAGCATTCAAAACTAACAGAGACATATCAAAAAATTCCCAAGAACCATCTTGAAGAGGCTCTCATCTGACAAATGTCAGGGGAAATTATCATCAATGCATTATAAAGCATTGAATTTTTAAAAATTCTATGGCCAGGCACAGAGGCTCACACCTGCAATCCCAGCTGCTTCAGAGAGGGTAGACAAGAAAGGTAGTTCAGAGACAACCTGGGGAAAAAATGTTAATGAGACCCTGTCTCAAAGAACAAGCTGCATGTTGTGGTTCACATCTGTAATCCCAGCTACAAAGGAGGCATAGGTAGGAGGATCATAGTCCAAGGCCAGCCTAAGGGTGGGGGAGACCTCCAAGACCCTAGGTGAAAAAAAATAACTAAAAGCAAAAAGGGTTGGGGTGTGTTTCAAGTGGTAGAGCACCTTCCTAGCAAGTGTGGGGCCCTGATTTCAAATTCAGGTATTGCAATAAGTAAATAAATAAATTCTAACAAGGAGTTAGTTCCAACTTCAACTACTCCTCTCACTGACATTATAAGCAGGGTATAAAATGTAGGGGGAAAAAACCATGTGAAGGCATCTGAGACCAGCCAAGGCCGACAGAACTTGAAGGGTCTGGGTGTGGAGGGAGAGAGAACCGGTTTGCATCCTTTGACAGCTATGCATTTTTTATGAGCATGTTTTCCACTTCCCAATGCAAGGAACAAAAGCCAAGCAGAAATCAGAGGACTTGGTGAGTTGTGGTTAAAAATCAGTAACAGAAGGAAAATTGGAAATTTCACAAATTTGTGAAAATTAAACAACAAACTCTTAATTAATCAAACAATCACAGAAGAAATGAGAAAATACTTATAAATGAATAAAAAAAAAAAACAACAAAGGACTTATGGGGCACAGCAAAAGCAGTTCCAAGAGGAAAATTTACACCTCTAAGTACTTACAGTAAAACACAAGAAGTAGCCAGGGGAGTCTTTGCTCCCATTTCCTGTGAGGGGAACAGGAAAAGTTTCTCTCTCTTTTTCTCTTCCTCCCCACCCCACCCTTGTCTATACTTTATCCTGTTATACTAAAATAAATCCTTGCTAAAACTTTCACCTTTTGAGAATTCTTGTTGTGAGACATCTTAAGATGCTTTTCATGTTTGTGGATCTCAAGGACTGACTTTGCATGGAAACTAGAAGCTGTGGTTGCCCCTTCATCTATCCTCTGGTGACATAAATTGGTGAGCCAGCCAGTAGTTGAATCTCACAAGGTATGAAAGCGTTTAGCTTTAGAACTTTTCTCCCTAATCTGTTTTAGCCGTGATGGAGGTTTCTTTCACTTCTCCTGTTCTTTTGCCTGCTCCTGTCTCCTCTCCTGGACTAGCCACCTGGGTGAGGACATAGAAGCAAAGGTGGATGAGGAGCAAGGGGAAGGGACAGAAGTCCTGCTCAAGTCCCATTGTTAGTTTTCTTACCCTCCCAAGTGACTCACAGGGTCCTGGGGTTAAATACATAAAACTGATTGGGAATCTAAATGCCATGTAGCTGAGGTTTGGAGCTGCTTCTGTCCTGAATTTTTTCCACCTAATTCTAAGTCTGTAAATCTGTTTAAACTCTCTACTAACAGTTAACCCATTTAAGTCTTGCTTTCATGATGGGATGCTTTTCCATCGCAGACATGTCACGACCAGGAGAAGGAACAGTTCACATCCAGATCACTGCAGGCAGCAACCATTGGCTGGCCCATTTGCTCTTCTTGCCAAGACACCATGTGGTCAAGATTATGGCCCTTGGCCTCATGTGCACACAGGCTGGAGGGACCAGACAGGAAATTTCAATTTTCTGTCTAAGCTTTTCTTTCTGTCCTACAAATGCCCCATGTGTTTAAATTTGGGACCTTAGTATTTCAGGTTACTACATTATCTAAAAGGCAAGAAGACAGCCCCCTTGGCAGATGAGAAAAAAAGGCAGCTCCCTTCTTGTGTTCTGTTAGGGATTCAATAAGACATTTGGGTTTTTATGATTATAGGGGGTTCCTTCCCTGAAATTAACTCTTGACAAGCTAATTCATTCTACCTTTTCCATGCTTACTAAAATAGCTAGATATCACCAGTTTCATTGGAGATGTAATCCCTTTTTTGTTGCCTGACAGGCAAATTCTGATTTTAAAAACTAATTTTTGGTGTAAATTATGAGGGTGGACTCATGCATCCTGTATCCTTTTTCCAGAGGAGGATATAGGATGGCAACTTTCCACCCCAAACTATCCTTCCTAAATTTTCTTTAAAAGTTTGGCTTATAATAAAGTTGCTATGGCCCAGATAAACTATTATTGGAGGTTATTTAAAAAGCACTTTCTAGGGGCAAATCTAAAGCCTTAAAAGACTCTAATTGCAACTTTGGTATTTTGAGCCATTTGTGTTACTTTTAAACTGAGTTTGAGTTTCTGTGGTTTTTCTAATAGGGAAATTTGGACTCTGTTTTGGTCTTCAGCAGGGAAGGGATGGTACATATTAAACAGGAAGTTTAAAGATACCTGTTGTGATTTGTGTAAAAAGTAAAGGCCCTGAGCTTATCTTGTTTCTGCCTTGAACCTGCCTTGTTGCTACCCTAAGGAAAATTCTAATTAAACACGGTTTAAAAGGCTTTTCTGTGAGTGCACTCTAATTGTTTTCGTGTGTCTTTTGTGTATGTCTATCTTGGTTTATGATTGACTTAATGGAGACAAAGATTCTAAAGGCTGCAACAACAGTCTTGTTAGGTTTTCCTTTGCTTCAGCCATCAAGATAAGCCTCTAACAAAGTGAATTTTAAAACAACATTGGGCACAACTTAATTTGCTTTTGGAATTCCAGCTCATCTGTGTGTGCTTAAATTAACATTTATGACAGGCCTAATTTCAACCTTTTTTTTGCATATGCATGTGTTTAAACATCTTTACAAAAAGATTCTTATTACAGAGTTAATGTAAAGACATTGCTACTTTTGTTCTCTTCTCTCCCTCACCTCTTCTGCTTCTACTTTTTAGAAAAACCAGGTTGTTTTCAAGGTTTTATTTCAACCAGGTCTAACTACAGTAATCTTGATCTGTTTCATCCTGTCTTAAGTATAATTTACATTCAACTCTTTCATAATTGAATCTATTAACAAATGTGTCTTTAAGTTACTTGTATAGACAGTTTAAAATTGCCTTTCTTTACGGGTCTATTTGGTAAAAATAAGGCTACATGGAAAGACAACTTTATTTAAATTTAAAATTCTTTTAATAGTTATTTTAAAATACAAATTACAAAGTCAACAAGTAGATGGGACACAGAAAGGTATTGAGTATGTGTTTGGGGAAAAGTTGAAAGGAGAAAGAGTGTGCTTTTGTATGATAAAGGATTTTGTAAAGAAAAGGTTTGTCCTAAAGGACAAAAATTTTAAAAGAGGGATAAGGTCAAACCATCAGAAGGTTCAGAATGTCGTATGAAGGTCCTGAGTGAGTCTTAAAAGTGTGTGATGAATGGAGTCTATAAAAGTTTACATGTGTAACTAAGTTGACTGTAACTTAAGAGTTATGTAAAGGATTTCCTAAAGTCAAAATATAATAAATTGTTATAAAGTTAACACCTAATTCTCTGTCTTAATATTCTACTCTTAGTAATTGCTAAAAACTGGAAAGGTTTGGTTTTTTCAAGATAAGTAGTTGTTTACTTTGCTAACTTCATTGGGTTTTGACTATTTTAAGAAACTGAGTTCTAATTAAATCAGCTTATTTAAGTATCTGTCTTCAGTGATTTTAATGCATTTAGCATGCTAAAAATGTGTGGGGTATATGTCTAAATTTCATTTAAATTCTATACAAAAGTTTATGGGGTTAAAGTTACAGAAGTTTAATACAAAGTGACCAACAATTTGTCAAAAAAACAAGTCTATTTAGGGGCACTGGCACTGTCTCCCTAAATGTGTAAGAGGGTTAAAAGCATTGCTATAGCCTACTCTAAAGGTAAATATTCAAATTAATATGTATATGACATCTGTGTGGCTGTGATGCTAATTGTTGCTGTCTTTAAATGTTGAATGAACTTAAGTTCTCTAAGCCTTCTCTAATATTAAAAACAGTGCCATTTAACTAAGGATTGGACATTGGTCACTCATAAAGTACATCTGTAATAATAAAAAAATTGTAGTTTATTTAAAAATTCAATTACTCTAAAGGTAAAATTAAAAGGGACTTATTAGTAAGGTGTATATCATGTCATTTTTAATACTAAAACAGGAGTTTTAGATACACAAGCAATAAAAAGAGCTTAATGGTACTAACAAGTGCTGTGCATCATGATGTTATATGCAATAAATTGTTTTGTCAATTGATAAACATTTAAAATATTCTAACTGAGGGGAGATTCCAAGATGGCAGCTAGATGGAGGAAGCAGAAAGCATGCTTCCTAAAGTAAAATCTTGGAGAGACACTGGAGATACACCTTACAGGAAAAACCACCGGGAAGAGGCAAAACTTTGATTCCTCCACACCTCCAGCCTGCACATAACATCCCCACTTCACGTTAAATGGAGAAACCAGGAGGGCTCCCACGCTGCCACCAGACGCCCGCACCCAGACAGCTTGGGAAGATGCAGACCACAAGGTGAGCTAAGCGGTACGCGGTACTCCCACAGACAGCCCTGGGCCAGATCAGCATAGCCCCCTGGACAGACCGAACCCCACCCAGGGAAAAAAGAGAAACTGAGTAATAAGCAATAGGAACAATAAAGACACATAGCAAAGAGTGTGGGGTGCCCTGAGTTCTGAAGGAGGGGAGAGGAGAGGAATCCCTCACAGAACTGTAAATAAACAAGCCTGGCCGGAGAAGGCAGGAGCAGCAGCACACGCCCAGCAACCAGGAGCGGGAAATCTTGTAAAAGTGGCAGAGAGAGGAAAACTCCACAGGAGGGTGGGGAAGACCCACTTCCCATGTGAGCTGTAAACAAACATGCAGGCCTGAGAAAGCAGGTGCAGAGTCACTTCCCCCAGTGTGCTTGGAAAGGGGAAAGCTTGTGGCAGTGGCTCACGCACAGGAGAACTCTAAGTAAACAAAGCCTGTGGGGCCAGGGGAGTGCTAAGCTCACCCCAGAGATCTGCATAAACAACGCCTCCAGCAACAGCAGGCAGACAGCAGCGGGCAGGCAAGCCACAGCCACAGATAGCCATTCACAGTCCTGTCTCCAGACTCCTTTTTATTCCTCTCTTCCTTTGATGAGACAACAACCAAACTACACCTGCATGCTGAAAAATTTACTGAAACTGTATTGCATTTGATCTTGGGACACTTTGTGGTTTTGTGTGTGTGTGTGTGTGTGTGTGTGTGTGTGTTGTTTTGTTTTTTATTGGGTTTTTTTTCCCCTTTGATGAGACAATGAAAGAACTACTTCTGAGACACCATCTCCAGGATTGGAGGCTGAGGGGCTAGCACCAAAATTATTAAGACTGAAATTTTATTGCATTTGAACTTGGAGATTTTTTTTTCATTTATTTATTTTTTATTTATTTTTTTTTTCAATCCTCTCTCAGTCTCTCTAATGCCTGTTCAGCTTACTGTTGATTAGTACACTATCTCTCCCTGTTTATATCTTGAAACTTTTCTTTGTTTCTTTGTTTTGTTTTTTCTACTTCTTTGTTTATTTGTTTTTCCCCTTTTCTTTAACTTCTTTGCTTTCCATCCCCTCTCACCCTTCCATTCTAAATATTACCATTGTTATTATTACAATCTAGAAAATACTTAATTGCACACAATACAGGAACAATAACAACACCAAGGGAAATGATGGGAAGACAGAAAAAACAGGGAAACCAGTTTCCCCACAGCAAAAAATTAGTACAGGAACCAGACGGAAATGAAGAAAGCAGATACTCAGATCCAGACTCCAACAAAATAAAGATAAACTGTGCCAAAGAACCCAATGAAGCCCACAAGAATAATCTAAAAGAAAAAATACTACAGGTACTCAATGAGAATTTTATAGAGATGATACTGGATAGGGTCAACCAAAATGTACAGGAGACACTCAAGAAATTCCAAGACAACAAAAATAGAGAACGTGAAAAAGCAAAAGAAGAAATAAAGGAAACCATAGAAGCACTGTATAAACACCAAAGTGAAACAGAGAGCATGATTAATAAAGGGATAAATGAACTCACGACAAAAATAGACAACATTAAAGAGGAAAGACTCAGGATATGGTAAACCTCAGAAAAAAGAATGAAACAGAATTGCAAAACAAAACGGAAGGCCAATCCAGCAGAATAGAACAAACAGAAGACAGAATCTCAGAACTCAAAGATGAAATGGTAATTAAAGGAAAAACCAAAGAACTATTAAACACCTCAAGACCTGTGAAAAGAAAATGCAAGAACTCACTGACTCCATCAAAAGACCAACTTGAGAATCATGGGCATTGAAGAAGGAGAAGAGGTGCAAGCAAAGGGAATGCATAATATGTTCAACAAAATAATAACAGAAAATTTCCAAAATCTAGAGAAACCTATTCCCATACAGATGCAAGAAGCCTCCAGAACACCAAACAGACCAGACCAAAAAAGATCTACACCACGGCATATTATCATTAAAACAACAAATACACAGACCCGAAAAATAATACTAAAGGCTGTAAGAGAGAAAAAACAAATAACATACAAAGGTAAGCCCATCAAAATCACAGCAGACTTCTCAACAGAAACATAAAAAACAAGAAGGGCTTGGGGTGATATCTTCCAGGCACAAAGCAAGCCTCAGCAAATATAAGAAAATAGAAATTATACCATGCATTCTATCTGACACAATGCAATAAAACTAGAACTCAACAACATAAGTAAAGACAAATAACATCCAAACAGCTGGAAACTGAATAACTCATTACTTAATGAACAATGAGTCATTGATGAAATAAAAGAGGAAATTAAAAAGTACCTGGAAGTTAATGAAAATGAAAACACAACCTACCAGAATCTATGGGACACAGCAAAGGTCCTGAGAGGAAAGTTTATAGCCATGAGTGCATATATTAAAAAGACTGAAAATCC
The DNA here is from genome assembly GCF_047511655.1 of Castor canadensis. Classification (NCBI taxonomy): domain Eukaryota; kingdom Metazoa; phylum Chordata; class Mammalia; order Rodentia; family Castoridae; genus Castor; species Castor canadensis. The sequence continues at coordinate 8,613,508 of NC_133388.1, read as the reverse complement.
CAAATCAATGACCTAATGATACATCTCAAACTTCTAGAAAAACAAGAACAAGCAAATCCCAAAACAAACAGAAGTAGAGAAATAACAAAAATAAGAGCTGAAATCAATGAAATAGAACCAAAAAAACCATACAAAGAATTAATGAAACAAAAAGTTGGTTCTTTGAAAAAATAAACAAAATTGACAGACCACTGGAAAACCTGACTAAAATGAGGAGAGAGAAAACTCAAATTAGTAGAATCAGGAATGCAAAGGGGGAGATAACAACAAACACCATGGAAGTCCAGGAAATAATCAGAGACTACTTTGAGAACCTATATTCAAATAAATTTGAAAATCTTTAAAAAAGGACAGATTTCTAGATACATATGATCATCCAAAACTAAATCAAGAGGAAATTAATCACCTGAATAGACCTATAACACAAAAGGAAAATGAAGCAGCAATCAAGAGTCTCCCCAAAAAGAAAAGTCCAAGACCTGATGGTTTCTCTGCTGAATTCTATCAGATCTTTAAAGAACTGACAACAACCCTCCTTAAACTGTTCCATGAAATAGAAAGGGAAGGAAAACTGCCTAACATATTTTATGAAGCCAGTATTACACTTATTCCAAAACCAGGCAAAGACACTTCCAAAAAGGAGAACTATATGCCAATCTCCTTAATGAACATTGATGCAAAACTCCTCAATAAAATAATGGCAAACAGAATTCAACAACACATCAAAAAGATCCTTCACCACGACCAAGTAGGCTTCATCCCAGGAATGCAGGGGTGGTTCAACATATGAAAATCAATAAATGTAATAAACCACATTAACAGAAGCAAAGACAAAAACCTCTTGATCATCTCAATAGATGCAAAAAAAGCCTTTGATAAGATCCAACACCATTTCATGATAAAAGCTCTAAGAAAACTAGGAATAGAAGGAAAGTACCTCAACATTATAAAAGCTATATATGACAAACCTACAACCAGCATTATACTTAATGGAGAAAAACTGAAACCATTCCCTCTAAAATCAGGAACTAGACAAAGATGCTCACCATCTCTAGCAATAAAGGAAATGCAAATTAAAACCACACTAAGATTCCACCTCATCCCTGTTACAATAGCCATCATTAGCAACACCACCAAAAACAGGTGTTGGCAAGGATGGGGGTGGGGGGAAGGAACCCTCTTACACTGTTGAGGGGAATGTAAACTAGTACAATCACTCTGGAAAAAAATTGCAGGCTACTTAAAAATCTAAACATTGATCTACCATTTGATCCAGCAATACCACTCTTGGGATATACCCAAAAGACTGTGACTCAGGTTACTCCAGAGGCACCTGCACATCCATGTTTATTGCAGCACTATTCATAATATCCAAGTTATGGAAACAGCCAGGGTGCCCCACTACTGACAAATGGATCAAGAAAATGTGGTATCTATACACAATGGAATCTTATGCAGCCATGAAGAAGAACGAAATGTTATCGTTCGCTGGTAAATGGATGGAATTGGAGAACATCATTCTGAGTGAGGTCAGCCTGGCCCAAAAGACCAAAAATCGTATGTTCTCCCTCATATGCAGACATTAGATCAAGAGCAAACACAACAAGGGGATTGGACTTTGATCACATGATAAAAGCGAGAGCACACAAGGGAGATATGAGGATAGTTAAGACACCTAAAAAATTAGTTAGCATTTGTTGCCCTCAATGTAGAGAAACTAAACCAGATACCTTAAAAGCAACTGAGGCCAATAGGAGGAGGGGACCAGGAACTAGAGTAAAGGTTAGATCAAGAATTAACCTAGATACGATGAAGAAATAGCAGCCTCTTCAACAAAAACTGCTGGGAAAACTGGTTAGCAGTCTGCAAAAAACTGAAACTAGATCCATGTATATCACCCTATACCAAGATTAACTCAAAATGGATCAAGGATCTTAATATCAGACCACAAACTCTTAAGTTGATACAAGAAAGAGTAGGAAATATTCTGGAGTTAGTAGGTATAGGTAAGAACTTTCTCAATGAAACCCCAGCAGCACAGCAACTAAGAGATAGCATAGATAAATGGGACCTCATAAAACTAAAAAGCTTCTGTTCATCAAAAGAAATGGTCTCTAAACTGAAGAGAACACCCACAGAGTGGGAGAAAATATTTGCCAATTATACATCAGACAAAGGACTGATAACCAGAATATACAGGGAACTTAAAAAACTAAATTCTCCCAAAACTAATGAACAATAAAGAAATGGGCACGTGAACTAAACAGAACTTTCTCAAAAGAAGAAATTCAAATGGTCAGAAAACACATGAAAAAATGCTCACCATCTCTAGCAATAAAAGAAATGCAAATTAAAACCACACTAAGATTCCACCTCACCCCTGTTAGAATAGCCATCATCAGCAACACCACCAACAACAGGTGTTGGCGAGGATGCGGGGAAAAAGGAACCCTCTTACACTGTTGGTGGGAATGTAGACTAGTACAACCACTCTGGAAAAAAAATTGGAGGCTACTTAAAAAGCTGGACATCGATCTACCATTTGATCCAGCAATATCACTCTTGGGATATACCCAAAAGACTGTTACTCCAGAGGCACCTGCACATCCATTTTTATTGCGGCACTATTCACAATAGCCAAGTTATGGAAACAGCCAAGATGCCCCAGCACTGATGAATGGATTAAGGAAATGTGGTATCTATACACAATGGAATTTTATGCAGCCATGAAGAAGAACGACATGTTATCATTCACTGGTAAATGGATGGAATTGGAGAACATCATTCTGAGTGAGGTTAGCCTGGCCCAAAAGACCAAAAATCGTATGTTCTCCCTCATATGTGGACATTAGATCAAGGGCAAACACAACAAGGGGATTGGACAATGAGCACATGATAAAAGCGAGAGCACACAAGGGAGGGGTGAGGATAGGTAAGACACCTAAAAAACTAGCTAGCATTTGTTGCCCTTAACACAGAGAAACTAAAGCAGATACCTTAAAGCAACTGAGGCCAATAGGAAAAGGGGAACAGGTACTAGAGAAAAGGTTAGATCAAAAAGAATTAACCTAGAAGGTAGCACACAGAAAATCAATGTGAGTCAATGTTCTGTATAGCTATCCTTATCTCAACCAGCAAAAACCCTTGTTCCTTCCTATTATTGCTTATACTCTCTCTACAACAAAATTAGAAATAAGGGCAAAATAGTTTCTGCTGGGTATTGAGGGGGGGAGAGGGAGGGGGCGGAGTGGGTGGTAAGGGAGGGGGTGGGGGCAGGGGGGAGAAATGACCCAAGCCTTGTATGCACATATGAATAATAAAAGAAAAATGAAAAAAAAAAAAAGAATTAACCTAGAAGGTAACACACACGCACAGGAAATCAATGTGAGTCAACTCCCTGTATAGCTATCCTTATCTCAACTAGCAAAAACCTTGTTCCTTCCTATTATTGCTTATACTCTCTCTTCAACAAAATTAGAGATAAGGGCAAAATAGTTTATGCCAGGTATCGAGGGGGTGGGGGGTAGAAGAAGGGGGTGGGGTGGGTGGTAAGGGAGGGGGTGGGGGCAGGGGCGAGAAATGACCCAAACATTGTATGCACATATGAATAATAAAATAATTAATTAATTAATTAAAACAAAAAGAAAATGTGGTATTTATACACAATGGAATTTTATGCAGCCATGAAGAAGAACGAAATGTTATCATTCACTGGTAAATGGATGGAATTGGAGAACATCATTCTGAGTGAGGTCAGCCTGGCCCAAAAGACCAAAAATCATATGTTCTCCCTCATATGCCGACATTAGATCAAGGGCAAACACAACAAGGGGATTGGACTTTGATCACATGATAAAAGCAAGAGCTAGCATTTGTTACCCTCAACGCAGAGAAACTAAAGCAGATACCTTAAAAGCAACTGAGGCCAATAGGAGATGGGGACCAGGAACTAGAGAAAGGGTAGATCAAAAAGAATTAACCTAGAAGGTAACACACACACATAGGAAATTAATGTGAGTCAACTCCCTGTATAGCTATCCTTATCACAACTAGCAAAATCCCTTGTTCCTTCCTATTATTGCTTATACTCTCTCTTCAACAAAATTAGAGATAAGGGTAAAATAGTTTGTGCCGGGTAGCAGGGTGGGGAAGGGAGGGGACTGGGGGGATGGGGGGTAAGGGAGGGGGTGGGAGAAGGGGGAGAAATGACCCAAACGTATGCACATATGAATAAAAAAAAATTAAAAATAAATAAATAAAACATTCTAACCATAGTGTTCTCTAAGTTTTTGTCATCTACAGTTTGGATCCTCCTCTAAGGCATTGCAACCAAACTCCCAGAAAACGTCTCTAGTAAGTGTCTATTTCTCAAACAGTTCTCTATTTAAGTATTTGCCATCATTGGTTTTGTTTTGTATTTTCCTTGTAAAACTTAACTGTTCTCTGTTGATATTTTGCAGATGTACAACTGCAAAACATAAATAGCATGTTTTAGAAAAATGTTTAATCCTGTAACCTACAGAGCAAAAAAAAAAAAAAAATTTAAGGTTACTTAAAAATGGGTGCCTTATAAACCCAGCCCGAGGACCACTTCTTCTAAACCTCTCAGGTTGATTAATTTGGCCACAAAAAAAGGTTTTACTGACAATGAAAGCCTATCTGACACTTGTACCCTGAGGTGGGATCACAGATCACATTAGACTATCCGGGGGACCCTGCAACCAGGAACAACTAAAGCCAGTCCGGAGTGATTGGCCAATGGATATCCTCAGGAGGAAACTGTTAAAAGAGAAAAAAAGGGAAAAGTTGTCTGAATAAAGCCATGCTGGGTATGGTGGTCCATGCCTGTAATCCCAGTGACTGGGAGGCTAAAACAGGAGGATCATGAGTTAAGGCCAGCCTGGGCTACATAGCAACTTCCAGCCAACCTACACTATATGAGACCCTGTATCCAACCTGATAACAAAATGGAGTTGGAGTCCTGCCAACCCTTCCAAAGTACAGCCAAAGAGGTTAAAAAGAATGGGTCCTTATGTGTGGATATTTTGGATAGCAATTTAATTAGAGGTTTTATTCTTAGAAATTAAATCTATTTCATCATGATACATCAATTATTATTATTATTTTGGGTTTTTTTTTGCAAGGGATAATATTAATACTAGAGATTAATTAATTAATTAATTAACCAAGATACACTTGGTTCTCTATAGCTCAATGTAGTATGTCAGATTCTAAACTTGTTCTAAGGTCCTTTTAAACTGGAACCTCACTACAGTCTGTAGATGGTCTTAAATTTTGAAGGTCTGCAAAAGACATAGATCTGCCGACTGAAGATAAATTATCTAGCCACATTATAACTCTGGGGAACTAACTCTTGTCCCTGAAAAGATAGGCCTTAAAATTAGGGCCACCTAAAAAATTAACAATAATAATTAGTTTACCTTATTTGCAAATGGCTGGGTTCTATAGGATTTGGATTCCTGGCTTTCTAGATAATACAAAGCCCCTATATGAGGCAACCCAGGATCTCATTATAAACACCTGGAGCAAACTAAACAACAACAATAAAAATCCCTCAAAGTTTAAAGGCTTACTGGTGTTTGCCCTAGCCCTAGTAATCCTAAATTTAGATAAGCCTTTGAAAGTAAAAGCCAGGACATCATATTCAAAAAGGGGAAAGCGATGCAGCCTGATGCTTCCGGTGGGGAAGCAAAGGTAACTGATTTTGGAGTGAGAGGCACTGAAGGCTGTGGAGGCATTCCTCTTCCCCTAAAGCTCTACAGGGTTATCCCAGCTGTAAAAGAACGTATTTAAAAGAGCCATCGTTAAGGAGCACCATTCATTTACAGTAAAGATAGACATTTCTTTGTATTTGATTGTGAGACTAGTACTGTAACCTTTTACGGTGGAACTTTTACTGTGGGGAGTACTGTAAACAGCTCTACTCTTACAGGGAACACCAAGGACTCCGCAAGTAATTAAGACTGACCTGGGCCTAACGTAAATTACTCAATCCCTAGCACAGATCACATTAAGACATTTCAAAGAATGAGTTATCTTCACTAATTTCTCTTTGATTTTTCTTTTCATAAAAGAATAACTTGACGTCTCTTGTCATGATCCTCATAGCCCTTCAATTAAATTTCTGCCAACTGAGTTGTCAGCCCTTAAATTTAAGCTAGGAAAACAACTTTTTGGTTCCCTTTCTAGGTAGAGCCAGCACCCAAGCTCAGCTGGAAGTAGCTGTAGAAGATGGGCTGCTGCCCCTCTGTACCCCTTTTAAGATTGAAAGGGAACAAAGTCATTTAGGGGGGAAATGAAGCCAAACAGATAGATAAGGAGACAGGGAAATCATATTTTAATATTTAAAGGGCCAGATTCTGACATTGGAACAAGGAGAGCCAGAGCGGCTGGCCTCCTCCTATCTTTTAGATGCTAACTTACAGAAACAGGGAGACAAAGAGGAGCTACCTGCTTCTGCTCTCCTCTTTAAGATGTTAAGGAGCTGCAAGGATCCTTGGGTGGTAGAGAAATAATCATCTGGGAAGGGGAAGTTCTAAAGCATCCTATTGTCTCTGATTTAGAGTGTGATTTGGGAGGGCGACCCCCCTCCCTGCCAGCCATCTCAGCCATGTGGGCCCATTGTCATTAAGCACATGCATATTCCCCCAGCTCGCCACTATAAAACTAAGAGTTGGGGACCATTGTTTTGTCTTTGCTCTCATTTCCTCTGTGGAGAACAGGAAATATTTCTCTCTCTTTTTCTCTCCCCCACTTGTCTATACTTTATCTTGTTATACTAAAATAAATCCTTGCTAAAACTTTCAAAAAAAAAAAAGAAGAAGAAGTGACCAGGCATGGTGGAGCACACCTGTAATCCCAGCTACACAGGAGGTGGAGGTAGGAAGATCATAGTCCAAGGCTGGACCTGGGCAAAAAGCACAAGACCCTATCTAAAAAATAACTAAAAGGAAAAAGACTGGTGGAGTAGCTCAAGTGACGGAAAGCCTACCCAGCAAGCATGAGGCCCTGAGTTCAAACCCCAGTATTACCAGAAAAAAATATCTCCTAGCAACAATTTTACTTTAAACCTAAAAAACTAGATGGGGATAGAAGGGAGGCAAAAATGGAAATATAATAGAGTGTTTTCAAGGTATACTGTAACATACATGCAGGTATCACAATGAAATCCTCTCATATTATTAATGTTTGCTAATTCAAAAAAATAAAAAGCCTAAGGAAATATTAAAAGAGTAAGTTAAGCCCAAACCTATCAGAAGGAAGGAAATGATAAAGGTTAGAGCAGAGATAAGCAAAATACAGAAAAGAAAAATAAGACAGAAAACCAATGAAACCAAAGGTTGATTCTTCAAAAAGACCAACAAAATTGACAAGCCTTTAGCTAGAAGAGCTGAGGGAAAGAGAGAAGGCTCGAATTACTAACATCAGAAAGGAAAGTGTGACATCACTACAAAGTCTGCAGAGAGAGAGGATTGTGTGTAGGTACTGTCATTGTTCACTGAGTTGGAAAACCTAGATGAAATGGACATTATTTCTAGAAGTCAAACCTGCCAAGACTAAAATGTGAAGAAATAGAAAATCTGAATAGACCTGCAACTGAAAAGGAAATTGAAGACATCATCAAAAATCTCAGAAAAGAAAAGCCCAGAATCTGTGGCTTCACTGGTGGATCTACCTAACATTTAAAGAAGACTAACACCAACTCTTCCCAAACTTGTCCAAAGATTGAAGAGAACACTCCTTACCTCATTCTGGGAGGCCATCACACTCTCCCACACTAGAGTCGACAGACCAATATCTTTTATGCACATTGATGAAAAAATTCTCAATGAAATACTAGCAAACTGAATTCGGTATCATCTTAAAACTAGTACCAATCTTTGGATTTATTCCTGAAATTCAAGAATGGTTTAACATATGAAAATTAATCAATATTATACATCACATTATCATAACCTAGGGATAAGAACCACATGATCTTCTCAATTGATGTAGAAAAAGATTGGACAAAACTTGACACTCTGCCAAAATTAAAAGAATCACTCAATAAACTAGGAATATAAAGAAACTACCTCATCATAATAAAAGCCATATATTTTAAAAAAAAAAACATAGTGACCATCACTTTTCCTAAAAAAACACTAAAACACTTTTCCTCTAAGATCAGGAGTAAGGTAAGGATGACTGTTCTAGCCACTTCTATAACACAAAGTACTGGAAGTCCTAGCCACAGCAAATAGATAAGAAAAAGAAATATAGGTATTCAAATTGGAAAGAAAGAAGTAAAGTTATCTCTTATTTGCAGATGACATGATCTTATAGGAAGAAAACCCTGAAAATTCCATCAAACAAATAAAAAAATGTTAGAACTAATAAATTCAACAAAGTATCAAGACACAAAAGCAAAATGCAAAGATTTCACATAACTACCTTTCATTTCTGTGTGTGGCAAGAGTACCTAAAATATATTCTTTTAGCAAGTCCCAGCATACAGTGCGGTGTTAGTAACTACAGTCCTCATGTTGCACACTCCATCACTAGACTCATTATTCATCCTACATAACAGCAACTTTTACCCTTGACCTCTATCTCTCCGTTTTCCTGACACCTACACTTCTACCCTCTGTTTCTAGGTTTTCAATTTTTTTTAATTCCACTTGTAAGTGACATTATGCAGTATTTTTGTTTCTGTGTTGGTTTATTTCACTTAGCATAATGTCCTCCAGGTACATCTGTGTTGACACAAATGGCAGGATTTCCTTCTTTTTCCACTGTATATGTATTCCACAACTTCTTTATCCATTCATCCATCAGTGGACCCTTGGGTTGTTTGCACACATTGTATATTGCAAATAGAGCTTCTGTGGCTACAGGAGTGAAGATACAATCACCACAAGGTACATACCTAGAAAGGGCGTGCTGGATCCTATGGTAGTTTCATTTTAAATTTCTTTAGGACTCTCCATACTGTTTTCCACAAGGGCTTCACTGTCTACATTCCTGCCAACTGTGTATGTGGGTTCCCTTCTCTCCACACACCCACATCAGCATTTACTTTTCATCTTTTTTTTTTTATAATAGCCATCCTAACAGGTATGGGGTAGCATCTCATTGTGGGTATTTTGGGAGGGGGTGGTATTGGGATTTGAACTCAGGGCTTCATGCTTGCTAGGCAGGTGCTCTATCATTTGAGCCACTCCACCAGTCCTTTTTGGTGTTGAGTATTTTTTAAATAGGGTCTCACGAACTGTTTACCTGGGGCTGGCTTTGATCTGTGATTCTCCTGATCTCTGCCTCCTGAGTAGCTAGGATTACAGGTGGGTCTCTGGCTTCCGGCTTCATTGTGGTTTTGCCTCGCACTTCTCTGGTTAGTAATGTTGAGCATTTTTTATATACCTGCTGTCCATTTTTATTTCTTGTTTGGAGAAATACCTATTCAAGTCATTTACCCATTTTTAAATTAGATTGTTTTTTGCTTTTGAGATATGTAAGTTCCTTAATGTTTTGTTCATTGTGTTGTTTTGAGACAGGGTCTCACTATGTACCCCAGGCTGGCCTGGAAACTTGCAATCAGCCTTTTGAGTGCTGGAATTATAGGCATGTACCACCATGCCCAGCTTGTGTTTTTTTTTTTTAGTTACTTACATATTTTAGATACTAATCCTTTATCTGATATGCGGTTCCCAAATATTTTCTCCCACTTCATTGGCTGCCTTTTCATCTTACTAATTGTTTCCTTTGCTGGTCAGAAATCTTTTGGTTTGATGTGGTCTGACAAGTTTATTTTTACTTTTGTTATCTGTGCTTTTGGGGTCATGTTCAAAAATTCATTGCCAATGGCACTATGAAGGAGATTTCCCACTATGGCTTCTTCTAGGAATTTTACCATGACAGGGCTTACATTTAGGCCTCTAATCCATTTTTAATTGGTTTTTGTGTGTCATGTAAAAATAGCACAGTTGCAAGCATATGGATATCCTATTTTTTTCCGTATAATGTAGCAAATAAATTGTCTTTTTCCTATTGTGTCTTCCTGGTGGATTTCTCAATGTTGCCTGACCATATATGCTTGGACTTATTTCTAGGCTCCATATTCTGCTCCATTGGTCTAAATATCTGTTTATATGCCAGTATCTGTTTTTTATGTTTTGATTGCCTTATAACATAATTTGAAATTAAGAAGTGTGATGCCACCAACTTTATTTTATTTCTCAAGATTGCTTGGGCTATTCAGGGTCTTTTGTGGTTTCATACAAATTTACTAATCTATTTTTTCAATTTCTGTGAAAAATGTCATTGCAATTTTGAAGCCACATGTTGCTTTGGTTAGAATGAACATGTTACTAATATTAATTCTTCCAGTCTGTGAGCATGGTATGTCTTTCCATTTATGTGTGTCTTCTTCGATTTCTTTCAGCAATGTTTCACAATGTTGAATGAACAAATCTTCCGTTTCCTTGATTAAATTTATTTCTAGTTGTGGTAAGCCTGCCTTACTCACTGATTTATTACATGTGGTTTTGACCAAGCATAGTCAAAAAATAAATCAATCAAAATAAACTTCAAAATGAAATTTCAAAACCAAAAATGTTAACTCCCCACAGTGCACACATAACACAGCTCAGTGGATGTGGAGCAGCTCTCAGTCAGTCCCATGTTGTCATCAGTTGTGTTTAAATCATTGTGTGATCTCCTGAGTGTTTTTCTACCCTTAATTTTGAGAAAATGTGCCTCCAAAAAAGCAAATGGTGCCCAAAAAGCAGGTAAAAGTTAATTGCTTAATTTAAGTGATTAAGTGAGAATTTGAGATTTGTTGGAAGGCACATGTCTTTGGCGGAAGTTGGGTGGCATTATGGGAAAATGAACCATGCATCCTCAGTGCAGTGCTGAGCTACGTATAGGATTATGGCATCTGGAAATGGGGTAGTATTATTTCTTCCTTTCTGACTTGGATGTTTTTTGTTTCTTTTTCTTGTCCAGTTGCTCTTACTAATAATTCCAGTATTGTGTAAATACAAGTGGCAAGAATAGGAATCCCTATCTTGTACCAGGATAATGACATTAGCTGTGGGCTTTTAACAAATGGGCTTTCAGGGGATGGGTATGGCTCAAGTGGTAGAGCACCTGCCTAGCAAGTGTGAGGTCCTGAGTTCAAACTCCAGTACTGCCCACCCCCAAAAAAAGAATAAATAGCATTTTGCTGCTTCAAGGAACTTCCTTCTCTGCCTATTTTGTGGGAGTTTTTATAACAAAAGGATGTTAAACGTTGCCAAATGCTTTTTCTTCATGTATTGGTTTTTTATCTTTCATCCTATTAGTATGGTGTATGACATGCATTGTTTTGCATACATTAGAGTAATCTTGTATCCCAGGGGTCAATTCCACTTGGTCATAGTAGGTAATCTTTTTGATGTGCTGTTTAATTCAGTTTTCTAGTATTTTATTGAGGACTTTTGCACTTAGGATTTTTCATCAGAGATATTGGAGTGAGAAAAGACAACAGAAGCTAACAGGGCAGCAACACAGATGTTGCATTTTCCAACAAGGATTTAAAGCAGCTCATCTGAATGAGCAATTACAAACACACTTGCTTGACAAAAATGAGAATATAGAAAAGCTCAGCAAAAAAAAAAAAAACTTTAATGTAAAGTAGAACCAAGTAGAAAACTTAAGATTAAAAGAGATCACAACCAGAATCTAAGAACTCACTGAAGGGATCAACAACAGAATAGTGAGGACAAATGAAAGAGTGGGGAACTTGAACACAGGACAATAGGAATCAAGGAATCTGAGCAGACAGAAAATGGAAATGAAAAAAATTAACAGAATGTGAGACCTGTCAGACGACAACAAAAGATCTAACCCTCTTATCACCAGAGTTCCAGAAGAAAAAGGGAAAGAGTGTGGGGCTGAAAAAGCATTCAAAGAAATAACGATATAAACTTTCTCAAATTTGGCAAGACATAAACCTGAAAATTCAAGAATCTGGGGAAACACAACAAAGACAAATAAATACACACCAAGATACATCATCATCAAATTTTAGAATTATAAACAAAGAAGAAATCTTGAAACAGTGAGAAATGACACCTCACCTACAGGGGGGAACCACTAGAATGACAGGGGATTTTTCATCACAAACCTTGGAGGCTACAAGGAAGTTACACAACATTTTTCAAGTGCTGAAAGAAAAGAACTATCAACCTTCAATTCTATATCCAGCAAAATCATGCTCCAGGCAGAAAAGAGAAATAAAATATTCTTACATGAAGAAAAACTAAGAATTTGATGCCATATCTATCCTAAAAGATTGATCAAAGGAAGTTCTTGAAACAGAAAAGAAATGATAAAATATGGAAACTTGGAACATCAAGAAGAAAGAAGGAACAATGTACAGAGAAATGGTGAATACAATAAAGTTTACCTCGCCATTGAGTTTTCTAAGTTATGTTTGATAATCAAACCAAAAGTATAACATTGTCTGGTGCAAATCTCAAAGAATATAAAGGAAATTTCTTTGTTGTTGTGCTGGGTAGGAGTACATTGTGGCATTTACAAAGTTCTTACAATGTATCAAATATTTCCACTTTAATTCACTCCCTCTATGATTCTCCTTCATTCTCCCTCCCTCCCTACAGGAAATGTTTAAGACCATTTTGTTATAAATGGGATGAATCATAAAAGAATTTAACCAGGAATTTTCCAAGATGGTGGCTAGAAGGAGGAAGCAGAAAGCGTGTCTCCTAAAGTGAAATCTTGGAGAGATGCTGGAGACACACCCTTCAGGCAAGGCCACTGAGAAGAGGCAAAACTTTGACCCCTCCACACCTCCAGCCTGTGCAGAGCATCTCCACTTGACATTGAATGGAGAAACCAGGAGGGCTCCTGTGCCACCACCAGATGCCAGCGCCCAGACTGCTTGGAAAGACATGGACCACAAGGTGAGCTAAGTGGTACGCAGTACTCCCACAGACAATCCTGGGCCAGATCAGCATAGCCCCCTGACAGACCGGCCCCCACCCGGGGAAAAGAGAGAAACTGAATAATAATCAATAAGAACAATAAAGACACGTAGCAAAGAGGGTGGGGCACCCTGAGCACTGAAGAGAAGGGGAGGGGAATCCCTCCCAGAATTGTAAATAAAAAAGCTGGGCCTGGATGGAGAGGGCGGGAGCGGCGGTGTGTGCCCAGCAACCAGAAGCGGGAAAGCTTGTGAGAGTGGCAGAGGGAGGAAAACTCCACAGGAGAGGGGGGAGGACCCATCTCCCACATGAGCTGTAAACAAACATGCCAACCAGCAGGAGCAGCAGCACACACCCAGCAATCAGGAGCGGGAAAGCTTGTAAAAGCGATGGTGGGAGGAAAACTCCACAGGAGAGGGGCGAAGACCCACTTCCCAATGAACTGTAAATAAACACGCAGGCCTAAGAAAGCTGGTGCAGTGTCACCTCCCCCAGTGTGCTTGGAAAGGGGAAAGCTTGTGGCAGTGGCTCGCGCACAGGAGAACTCTAAGTAAACAAACACTGCAGGACCAGGGGAGTGATAAACTCACCCCAGAGATCTGCATAAATAACACCTCCAGCAACAGCAGGCTGACGGCAGCTGGCAGGTGAGCCATAGCCACAGATACCATTCACAGAACTGTCTCCAGAATCTTTTTTTTCTCTCTCCCTACCTTTGATGAGAAACTAACCAAACTACACCTGCAGGCTGAAAAACTTACTGAAATGGTATTGCATTTGAACTTGGGACACTTTGTGGGTTTTTTTTTTCTTATGTTACCCCTTTGATGAGACAACTACAGAACAACATCTGAGGCACCATCTCCAGGATAGGAGGCTCAGGGATGAACACCAAAATTATTAAGACTGAAACTTCATTCCATTTGAACTTGGAGGGTTTTTTTTTAATTTCATTTATTTTTTATTTTTTTATTTTTTATTTTATATATTTTATTTTATTATATATAAGCATATTTTTCTTTCATTTACTTATTTTTTATTTTTATTCTTATCTTTATTCTTTTTATTTTTTATTTACAATCCTCTCTCTGTCTCTCTCTAATGCCTTTTCAGCTTACTGTTGATTAGTACACTGTCTCTCCCTGTTTGTATCTTTGAAACTTTTTTTGTTTGTTCCTTTGTTTTGTTTTTTGGGGTTTTTTTCTACTTATTTGTTTTTCCCTTTTCCTTTAACTTCTTTGCTCTCCATCCCCTCTCACCCTTCCATTCTAAAAATCATTAGTGCTATTATTATAGCCAGAAAATACTTAATTGCACACAGTACAGGGACAATAACAACACCAAGGGGAATGATGGGAAGACAGAAAAACAGGGAAAACAGTTTCCCCACAGCAAAAAATTAGTACAGGAACCAGACGGAAATGAAGAAAACAGATACTCAGATCCAGAATCCAACAAAATGAAGATGAACTATGCCAAAGAACCCAATGAAGCCCACAAGAATAATTTAAAAGAAGAAATACTACAGGTACTCAATGAGAATTTTATAGAGATGATACTGGATATAGTCAACCAAAATGTACAGGAGACACTCAAGAAATTCCAAGACAACAAAAAAAGGGAATTTGAACAAACAAAAGAAGAAATAAAGGAAACCATAGAAGCACTGTATAAACACCAAAGTGAAACAGAGAACATGATTAATAAAGAGATAAATGAACTCAGGACAAAAATAGACAACATTAAAGAGGAAACAACCCAGGTTATGGAAAACCTCAGAAAAAAGAACAAAGCAGAATTGCAAAACAAAATGGAAGGCCAATCCAGCAGAATAGAAAAAATAGAAGACAGAATCTCAGAACTCGAAGATGAAATGGTAATTAAAGGAAAAACTGAAGAACTATTAATTAAACAACTCAAGACCTGTGAAAAGAAAATGCAAGAACTCACCCACTCCATCAAAAGACCAAACTTGAGAATCATGGGCATCAAAGAAGGAGAAGAGGACCAAACAAAGGGAATGCATAATATATTCAACAAAATAATAACAGAAAACTTCCCAAATCTAGAGAAAGATATTCCCATACAGATGCAAGAGGCCTCCAGAACACCAAACAGACCAGATCAAAATAGAATTACCCCATGACAAATCATCATTAAAACAACAAGTTCAGAAACTAGGGAAAGAGTATTGAAGGTTGTGAGAGAGAAAAAACAAATAACATACAAAGGAAAACCCATCAAAATCACAGCAGACTTCTCAACAGAAACATTAAAAGCAAGAAGAGCGTGGGGTGAGATCTTCCTGGCACTGAATGAAAATAACTTCAACCCCAGGATACTCTACCCAGCAAAACTATCATTCAAAATAGATGGAGCAATAAAAGTCTTCCATGATAAGCAGAAACTAAAACAATATGTGACCACAAAGCCACCACTACAAAAGATTCTTCAAGGGATTCTGCACACAGAAAGCGAAACCCAACATAACCATGAAAGGACAGGCAGCACCAAACTACAGGAAAAGAAAAAGCAAGAAAGTAGACAGTAACCTCAACTTAGGTACACACAATCAAACCTTCAAACAACTAAGACAACTAAATGACAGGAATCACCACATACCTATCAGTACTAACACTTAATGTTAATGGACTTCATTCACCCATCAAAAGGCACTGCTTGATGAAATGGATTAAAAAGGAAGATCCAACAATTTGTTGCTTATAGGAGAACCATCTCACTGACAGAAATAAGCACAGGCTTAGGATGAAAGGCTGGAGGAAGATTTACCAAGCCAATGTCCCCTGAAAACAGGCAGGAGTAGCAATACTTATCTCTGACAAAGTAGACTTCAAACCTACATTGACAAATGAGATAAAGAAGGACATTCCATACTAATAAAAGGGGAAATAGACCAAAAGGAAATAATAATTATCAACCTATATGCACCTAATGTCAACGAACCCAATTTCATCAAAAATACCCTGAAAGACCTAAAAGCATATATTAACTCCAACACAGTGGTTGTGGGAGACTTTAACACCCCATTATCATCAATAGACCGGTCATCCAAACAAAAAATCAATAAAGAAATTCAAGATCTAAAATATGCAATAGATCAAATGGACCTACTTGATGTCTACAGAATATTTCATCCAACTTTTACACAATATACATACTTCTCACCAGCCCATGGAACCTTCTCCAAAATAGATCAAATCCTTGGGCACAAAGCAAGCCTCAGCAAATATAAGAAAATAGAAATTATACCATGCATACTATCTGATCACAATGCAATAAAACTAGAACTCAATAACAAAAGTATCCAAACAGCTGGAAACTGAATAACTCATTACTTAATGAACAATGGGTCATTGATGAAATAAAAGAGGAAATTAAAAAGTTCCTGGAAGTCAATGAAAATGAAAACACAACCTACCGGAACCTATGGGACACAGCAAAGGCAGTCCTGAGAGGAAAGTTTATAGCCATGAGTGCATATATTAAAAAGACTGAAAATCCCAAATCAATGACCTAATGATACATCTCAAACTCCTAGAAAAACAAGAACAAGCAAATCCCAAAACAAACAGAAGGAGAGAAATAATAAAAATAAGAGCTGAAATCAATGAAATAGAAACCAAAAAAACCATACAAAGAATTAACGAAACAAAAAGTTGGTTCTTTGAAAAAATAAACAAGATCGACAGACCCGTGGCAAACCTGACTAAAATGAGGTGAGAAAAAAAACCCAAATTAGTAGAATCAGGAATGCAAAAGGGGAGATAACAAACACCATGGAAGTCCAGGAAATCATCAGAGACTACTTCGAGAACCTATATTCAAATAAATTTGAAAATCTTAAAAAAATGGACAGATTTCTAGATACATATGATCATCCAAAACTAAATCAAGAGGAAATTAATCACCTGAATAGATCTATAACACAAAAGGAAAATGAAGCAGCAATCAAGAGTCTCCCCAAAAAGAAAAGTCCAGGACCTGATGGATCCTCTGCTGAATTCTATCAGACCTTTAAAGAAGAACTGACAACAACCCTCCTTAAACTGTTCCATGAAATAGAAAGGGAAGGAAAACTGCCTAACACATTTTATGAAGCCAGTATTACACTTATCCCAAAACCAGGCAAAGACACCTCCAAAAAGGAGAACTATAAGCCAATCTCTTTAATGAACATTGATGCAAAAATCCTGAACAAAATAATGGCAAACCGAATTCAACAACACATCAAAAAGATTATTCACCACGACCAAGTAGGCTTCATCCCAGGAATGCAGGGGTGGTTCAACATACGAAAATCAATAAACATGATAAACCACATTAACAGAAGCAAAGACAAAAACCTCTTGATCATCTCAATAGATGCAGAAAAAGCCTTTGATAAGATCCAACACCTTTTCATGATAAAAGCTCTAAGAAAACTAGGAATAGAAGGAAAGTACCTCAACATTATAAAAGCTATATATGACAAACCTACAGCCAGCATTATACTTAATGGAGAAAAACTGAAACCATTCCCTCTAAAATCAGGAACTAGACAAAGATGCCCACTATCTCCACTCCTATTCAACATAGTACTGGAATTCCTAGCCAGAGCAATTGGGCAAGAAGAAGGAATAAAAGGAATACAAATAGGTAAAGAAACTGTCAATATATCCCTGTTTGCAGACATCATTATCCTATACCTTATACACCCAAAAAACTCTACTCAGAAGCTCCTAGACACCATCAATAGCTACAGCAAGGTAGCAGGATATAAAATCAACATAGAAAAATCATTAACATTTCTATACACTAATAATGAACAAACTGAAAAAGAATATATGAAAACAATTCCATTTACAATAGCCTCAAAAAAAATCAAATACCTAGGTGTAAACCTAACAAAAGATGTGAATGACCTCTACAAGGAAAACTATACACTTCTGAAGAAAGAGATTGAGGAAGACTGTAGAGAGTGGAGAGATCTCCCATGCTCATGGATTGGTAGAATCAACATAGTAAAAGTATCTATACTCCCAAAAGTAATCTGCATGTTTAATGCAATTCCCATCAAAATCCCAATGACATTCATCAAAGAGATTGAAAAATCTACTGTTAAATTTATATGGAAACACAAGAGGCCACGAAATGCCAAGGCAATACTCAGTCAAAAGAACAATGCTGGAGGTATCATGATACCTGACTTCAAACTATATTACAAAGCAATAACAATAAAAACAGCATGGTACTGGCACAAAAACAGACATGAAGACCAGTGGAACAGAATAGAGGACCCAGATATGAAGCCACAAAACTATAACCAACTTGTCTTTGACAAAGGTGCTAAAAATATATGATGGAGAAAAAACAGCCTCTTCAACAAATACTGCTTGGAAAACTGGTTAGCGTTCTGCAAAAAACTGAAACAGATCCATGTATATCACCCTATACCAACATTAACTCAAAATGGATCAAGGATCTTAATATCAGACCACAAACTCTAAAGTTGGTACAGGAAAGAGTAGGAAATACTCTGGAGTTAGTAGGTATAGGTAAGAACTTTCTCAACGGAACCCCAGCAGCACAGCAACTAAGAGATAGCATAGATAAATGGAACTTCATAAAACTAAAAAGCTTCTGCTCATCAAAAAAAATGGTCTCTAATCTGATGAGAACACCCACAGAGTGGGAGAAAATATTTGCCAGCTACACATCAGACAAAGGACTGATAACCAGAATATATAGGGAACTTAAGAAACTAAATTCTCCCAAAATTAATGAACCAATAAAGAAATGGGCAAGTGAACTAAACAGAACTTTCTCAAAAGAAGAAATTCAAATGGCCAAAAAAAAAACATGAAAAAATGCTCACCATCTCTAGCAATTAAGGAAATGCAAATTAAAACCACACTAAGATTCCACCTCACCCCTGTTAGAATAGCCATCATCAGCAACACCACCAACAACAGGTGTTGGCGAGGATGCGGGGAAAAAGGAACCCTCTTACACTGTTGGTGGGAATGTAAACTAGTACAACCACTCTGGAAAAAAATTTGGAGGCTACTTAAAAAGCTAAACATTGATCTACCATTTGATCCAGCAATACTACTCTTGGGGATATACCCAAAAGACTGTGACACAGGTTACTCCAGAGGCACCCACACACCCATGTTTATTGCAGCACTATTCACAATAGCCAAGTCATGGAAACAGCCAAGATGCCTCACTACTGACGAATAGATCAAGAAAATGTGGTATCTATACACAATGGAATTTTATGCAGCCATGAAGAATGAAATGTTATCATTTGCTGGTAAATGGATGGAATTGGAGAACATCATTCTGAGTGAGGTTAGCCTGACCCAAAAGACAAAAAATCATATGTTCTCCCTCATATGCAGACATTAGATCAAGGGCAAACACAACAAGGGGATTGAACTGTGATCACAAGATAAAAGCAAGTGCACACAAGGGAGATATGAGGATAGGTAAGACACCTAAAAACTTAGCTTGCTTTGTTGCCCTCAACACAGAGAAACTAAAACAGATACCTTAAAAGCAACTGAGGCCAATATGAGAAGAGGACCAAGGAACTAGAGTAAAGGTTAGATCAAAAAGAATTAACCTAGAAGGTAACACACATGCACAGGAAATCAATGTGGGTCAACTCCCTGTATAGCTATCCTTATCTCCACTAGCAAAAACCCTTGTTCCTTCCTATTATTGCTTATACTCTCTCTTCAACAAAATTAGAGATAAGGGCAAAATAGTTTCTGCCAGGTATCAAGGGGGTGGAGGAGAGGGAGGGGGTGTAGTGGGTGGTAAGGGAGGGGGTGGGGTCAGGGGGGAGAAATGACCCAAGCATTGTATGCACATATGAATAATAAAACAATAAAAAATTTTTTAAAAAGGATTTAACCAGGGATAAGGGATACACTTCACTTGAGCTGGTTAAGTGTTGACACCATAGTGATAGGACAGGTCTGTGTTTGACTGCAGTTTGTTCTTCTTTTTCTAGGTCCTTAAGTGGTAAAGTTAAGTAGATGATTTTTAGATATTTCCTGTTCTTTTAATGTAAGCATCTATAGATTCAAATTTTCTCCTTTTGCATGGCTTTTGCTATGCCCCACAAATTTTGGTGTGTTGTCAATTTATCTCTATTTTCTAATTTCCCTTATGATCTCTTCTTTAAATTGTCATTTCTTCATGAATATGTTGCTTCCTTTCCACAAATTTATGAACATAGTAATTTTTGTTATGCGATTGACTTCTAACTTCATCCCCATCGTGATCAGAGAAGATACTATGCATGATATCTGTCTTTTAAAAACCATTTGAGACTGAATTGTGACATAATACATGGTGATCATGGAAAATGTCCCATGTGCATTTGAGAAGAATGAATAGGCTGTTGTTGTCATCATTGTTAGGTGGAGTCTTCAGTAGATGTCTGTCAGCTCTAGTTGGTTTATGGTGTTATTTAAATCCTCCGTTTCTCTACGTATCTTCTGTCTGGTTGTTGTATCCTTCATAAGAGTGAGGTACTGAAACCTGCAGCTACTATTGTAAAGCTATCTAACTCTTCCTTTGTCCTGTCAGTTTATGCTTCATGAGCTTTTATGATCTGGTATTAGTTATGTAAATATCTAATCTTCTTCCTATTGAACCTTTTATTAATACACAATATCCTTTGTCTCATAAACTTTTTGATTTAAAGACTATTTTGCCTGATATTAGTATAAGCACATTGCTTTCTTTGGGTTATATTTGCATGGAATATCTTTCCATCCCTTCTATTTGTGCTTTTTTTTTTTTTTTTTTTTGCGGTCCTAGGGACTTCACCTTGAGCCACTCCACCAGCCTTATTTTTGTGATGAGTATTTTCAAGATAGGGTCTCGCAAACTATTTGCCCAGGCTAGCTTCAAACCACAATCCTCCTGATCTCTGCCTCCTGAATAGCTAGGATTTCAGGCATGAGCCACCAGTGCCCAACTATTTGTGCTTTTTGATATAAAATGTGCCTCTTATAGACAACATGTTTTTGGATCACTTTTTTTTTATCCATTCTGCTGATCTCTGTCTTTTGATTGGAGAATTTAAACCATTTACATTTAAAGTAATTCTGGTAAGAAGGCACTTACTTCTGTTATTTTGTTACTTATTTTCTATATGTTTTCTGTCTCTCACTTCCTGCCTCACTGTCTTTTGTCTTAGTTTTTCTCTTTGGTAGTGACACATTTAAATTCCTTTTTTATTTCATTTTGTGTAATTCTTTAGCTATTCTCTTAGTGGTCACCAAGGACATCATGATTAACATTCTAAAGTTACTGATTTGAATTTATGCAGCTTGACTTCAATAATTTATAAAGTCTCTGTTCCTTTACAGTTCCGTCCCCATCCCTTTCAGTTATTGATGTCACAAAATTATACTTTATACATTGTGCAGCCAAAGATAAAAATTATTTTAAGAATTAAAAGAAAAACTGCCAGGCATAGTGGTACATGCCTATAATCTCAGCACTCCAGGGGCTGAGGCAGGAGGACCATAAATTTGAGGACAGCCTGGGTTACATAATGAGTTTCAGGACAGCCTCAGCTGCGTACCCAGAGATTTTCTCAAAAAAGATTTAAAAGAAAAATCCATAAACTAATAGTAACTATTCTTCTAACTGCATGTGTCTCTTAAATTATATAGGAAACAAAATACTTGGTTACAAATCAAATTTACAGTAAGAGTAGGCTTTAGACTCATATTTTAATCTTTTAAATCATGTAGAAAATGAAAAAATGGAATTACAAACTATTGCTATAATAAAACTCTTATAATTGCTCTTGTATTTACCTTTATTTGAATCTTTATTTCCTCATGTGGCTTCAAGTTGCTGTCTTGGGTCTTTTCATTTCGATTTTCAGGACTCTGTCAATACATTCTCATAGGGTAATTTTAATGCCAACAAACTGGTCAGTTGCTGTTTACCTAGGAATGTCCTGACTTCCTTGTCACTTCAGAAGGACAGTTTTTCTGAGCATAGGATTCTTGACTGACAGGTATGTTTTTGTTTTTGTTTTTGTTTGTTTGCTTGCTTGCTTTTCCCTTTTAGCACTTTGAGTATCTTAACCCACTGACTTCTGACCTCCACAGGGTCTGGCGATAATCTTCTGATCATCTTATTGAAGATCCCTTGTATGTAACAAGCCACTCCCTCTTACTGCCACCAACATTCCATTGTTGATGTTGGCTTTGAACAGTCTGATTATAATACATTTCATTGTTGAGTTAATGTCACTTAGAATTTATTGAGCTTCCGGGAAGTTTTTAGTCATGTCTCATGCAATTTGGGGGATTTTTTTTAGTCATTATTTCTGAAATATTTTCTCTGCCTCTTTATCGCTCTTCCTGAGATTTCCATTGTTTACACATGGGTCAGCTGGATGGTGTCCTGCAGGTCCCTTAGCTCTGTTTACTTTTCTACATTTCTTTTCTGCCCCTCAGCCTCAGTAATTTCCATTGTTCTCTGTCTTTAAATTCATTATTTATTCTGTAGGCTCAAATACATATTTTGATCACAATAGTGAATTTCTTACCCCATTATTCTACTTTGCAGCTCCAGAATTTCTTTTTGGTTTCTTTTTAGGTTTTCTATTTACTGACATTTCCATTTTGTTCATTTTTCATTTCTTGACGTTCTTGACTTTGTCCACATCTTCCTTTAATTCTTCGAGAATTTTATGCCTTCAATGCTTTTGTTGAAAACTGACAATTTGAATGTAATATTGTGGTAACTCTGGAAATTAAGTTCTCCCCCTTCTTCAGGGATTGCTGGATTTTGTAATTGTTTGTTGTTTGTTCATGGTCTTGTTTGTTGGGGGGGTGGGGGTATGTACATATTTTGTTTTTGTTTTTTTTTTAATTATTATAGGCTGTTCTTATGGCAAAGATCAGCCTGTGGTGTAAACTTCAGGTTTTTCAGGTCTTTTTTGAGCCTGCCCTTTTCCTTGGGCATGCACGGTCACTTTATCACTTTCTCCATATATGTAGTTTATGTTAAATCCCTTAGTCTTCAATGTTTATCTCCAAAAAGAGGGAAAAGAGAAAAATGAAGGTGATAGGAAAGGACACCAACCCTTTAAGTTCTCTGGAAGTCACTTCAGTCTAGGGAGAGGGACCTCAACACTGGGGGCAGGTCAACAATGACTGCCACCCCTTTCTTTGCACCACTGTGATCAGAACACAGACACTTAGGACCTAGAGAGCAGGATGCTTTATGCCTCCTCACTACTATAAGTTGGAAGCTGCTCCTGGAGCATATGATCAACTTCCTGCCATGAGGTGGGGTGGGTAGGTGCCACTGTGCATAGATGTCAGGTTGACTAAAAGTAACTGTAACTGCCTTCTGGAAGTTGCAAACCTTCCATAGACTCCAGAGTTCCAAAATGGTTACTTCAAACACATCATGTCAGTGCGTCATCCAAGTAGGGAGAAAGATACCCACTACTCTCTAAGTCTCCACAGACCCTCATCCCATCTCTCTTCATATTTTATTCTCTTTTCTCATGTGTTTCATTTTAGATGGCTACTACTGGCATGTCTTCAAGTACCATAATCTTTTCTTCTACAATGTCTAAACCTCGGTCAATACCATTCAATGTAGTTCTCATCTCACACTCTATTGTTTCATCTACAGATGTATGATTTGTACCATTTATATCCTCCATATATCTCTACTTAAATTTTTGAACATATAAAATACAGTTATAATGTGGCAGTTTCAATATCCTTGTCTATTAATTGTAGAATTTAGTCAGTTCAGTTGGTTGGGTTTTCTCCTCATTGTGGGCTGTATTTTTCTCCTTGTTTTCATGTCTGCCATTTTTTATTCACATGGGGTGTTTTGTGAATTTTACCTAGTAGGGTCCTGGAAACTTTTGTATTTCTATAAGTAGTCTAAAACTGTTTTCTAGGATTTGTTCAGAAATACTGTGATTATTTGGATCTTCTTTTAAGATTTGGTAGACTGTACCAGTGCTCAGTCTAGCACCAGTTATTCTCCACAACTGAAGTGATACCCTTCTGCACACTGTTCTACACCTTGTGGGTCTCTGGTATGTATGGAGGAAACAGGTACTATTCCCAGCCCTGGGTAAGCACCAAGCACTCTTGCTCTTGGGAGGTTCTTTCCCAGCCTCCAGAAGTTTCTTCACATGATGCACTGATCAGTACTGAGCTAAATGCCCAAGGGTCTATGTCGGTCCCAGAGTTCTGGCTCTGCACAGCTCTTTGCTCTGAAGCTCTGTATCCTGTGACACCATTCAGCACCTGGTCTTCTTCTTTCTCTCAGCTCTATCTCCTCAGCTCAATGAGCCCACCACACTCCTCCTAAGGAATTCTCAAGGCAGCAAGCTGGTGCAAAAATAGGGCTTAACCCTCCTGGATTTCTAACCTTTCTAGACCACTATCCTTTTTTGCATAATGATCTGTATCATAAAAAAAATCATTTTATATATTTTGTTCATTCTTCAGATGAGTTAGGTGATAGAATATAGCTGATTCCTGCTTTTCCATGTTGGTTATAAGTGGAAGTCTCTGGACATACACATTTAATGTATTCTTTGGCATACGTGCTTTGGAATATACTAGTAATTACTGACGTTTGAATTGATGAAGAACCTGACACTCTCCCACTTGATCTGTGCTCCTTTTTCCCTCAGTTTTGCCATAGACTTTTGGCAGTACTAGGACTTGAACTCAGGACCTCAGGCTTGGGAGGCAGGCATTCTACCACTTGAGCCACGTCCCCAGCCCTACTATTTATTTTTGGATGAACCCTTTTTTTTTTTTTGGTGGTACTAAGGGTTGAATTCAGGGTCTTGCCCTTGCTAGCCATGCCCCAGCCCTATTCGCTTTAGTTTGTTTTTCAGGTAAGGCCTCATGCTTTTCCTGGGCCAGTGGCAAATGGCAATCTTATATCTCCACCTCCTGACTAGCTAGGATTTCAGACATGTACCACACAGCTGGCTTGAGAATGAACCGTTTTTTATTATACTTTTTCATTTTTTTTTACCCTATGAGCTCATAAGTTATGCAGTCTTTTATTATTATTTTAGTAGTTACCCTAAAGATTATATTATTCTTCCTGGACTTAACAATGCCTAACATTAAATGATACTTTTATGAACAATGCAAAAATCCTAGAAAATTTTAACTCTTCTCTCATCAATGTTGTCACGAATTCTAGTTCTATCCATATTTTTACACAAGATGATATTGTTGTCCTATCTTATGAATATAGATTTACTGTTTCAGTTAGTCTTTATACCTTTCTGCATCTCTAACCCTTCACGTGGGTTCACTCTTTTGCCTGAAAAATACCATTTACTTTTTTTTAAAGTGTGGTACTCATTACAATCTCTGTTTTTATCTTTCAAAAAATATATTTACTTCATCATGAAGGATATTTTCTTTTTACGTAGAATACTACTAGCTCAGAAGTTATTTTTCTTGCAGCCTTTTAAAGATACTATTCTACTGCCTTTCATTTCTTTTATTTCTGTTGAAAATCAGCTGCAAGACCCAGGAAAGTTGGCTTTGGGGCCTTCCTTTCTTTGGGTGGGGACCACTGAGCTTGGTGTAAGGGAGATCCAGAAGCAGTCCAATCTTTTTAGGATGGGGAAATGAAATTCACCTTTGAATCTTCCTACATTGGGATGACTGATGAAGAGTGCAACCACAGAGTTCTAGCGCCTCCTGGTGTCTGGAAGAGTAAACTCAGGTCACATCTGCGGAAAGACTTCCTCCTACATCTGAAATATTTCTATAATAAACACAAGGTTGTCAAAAGGTAAACATTCAAGGAGACAAGACAAAACATGTGGAAAAATAAGTCAAAGTATCAACAAGCCCATGGGCACACAGATATTGAAAGTATCATACACAGATCTCAAAATAAATGTGCATTCTTTGTTTAGGAAGATAACAGACAAAACTGAGGATTTGGGCAGAGATCTGAAAACAAAAAAACAAAGAAATAGAATTGTATCCCACACCTGTGAGGAACAGAGCAGATTCTTGGTCTCCATGCCCTTGGGTCTTTGTTTGTCTTCATCAACTTGGGCTGCTCTGACAACATTCATTCACTGGGGACTCAAACAACAGAGATTGATTTCTCACCATTCTGAAGGCTCAGAAGTTCAAGATCAAGGTGCCAGGAAATTCATTACCTGGTGATGGACTTTGTGGTTTGCCTATAACCTCTGTCCCACATGGCACAGAGGGGGCTTGACGTCTATCTCTTACAGGAGGGTACTAATCCTATCGTGGGGGGTGCCACCCTCACAATTTCATCCAAACCTAGTTGCCTCCCATTGGGGGTTAGGGTTTCAACACATGAATTTCGATCCATAGCAGTCATCTATTTTTTCTTCAGCTGTCACCACAGTTCCTGTTCTATATGGGTGCCACTTGACCCCTTGCGTATGTAACTCACCTCACTTCAGGCTTAAACCCCTCTTGTCTTCTACCCCAGGCTTCCCTGTTACCAAGGAACCGTGAAAAGCTCCAGGACTCACACAGTGCTCACAGATGGTGGGATTCGTAATCCACTGGCTGAACCTCTGATAAGTGAGCCTTGAGCACTAACTGATAAATCAACTGCTCCCCATTCCTCCTCCTGGACCGAGTGTACTGATAGCCCGTTGTTCCACAGCCCTTCAGAAGACGTGCTTGTGAGAATGAGTAATCAGTCACCCCAATCCGCAGCCCTGTGTCTGCCACTTCCTGTGTCACTCTGCTTTTATGTCACTCCTGATTCCTTGGATTTCACTCCCTAACAAAATACGGTGCTCACACTGGGCTTTACACTCTCCTTAGTTATTCCAGAACAATTTTCATTTCTTAAGATATATGGAAAAATAAATAAAACATTACAACATTACATCAAATATGCATTAAAGTCAAGCATATTCTATGATCAAGTAGTTTCTAGGAAAATAAGCATGTGTCAGTATTAGGGCAATAATGAATAGAATTAGTCAAAATGAAAAACAGAGGATTAAAGACTAAATTGAAATAGAAAGAAACTTCCTAAATTTAATAGCCTGTTTACCAAAAGTCAACAACAAACGTCAGATTGCAGTCAAATGCTAAAGCCATTACTATAAATATCAGGAAAGGAAGGGGTCAGTGGGACACCGTTGCTCAGTACTGCTCTGGACGAGGGAGCCAAGTTACAAAGCATGAAAGCTGAAAAGCAAAATTCTGCCTCAGGCTCCACTTTGCAGCACTATATCCTGTCTAGAAGAAATTCATGGAAACACAGCTGGCCTCACCAAAGACTGGGGAGAGAGGAAAGCTATGAGCTGAGGGCTGAGCACCAGGCAGCCAGGAGAAACAGGCTGACCCTAAGGACAGATGGTGGCAGTGTCCCAGGTCTGTGGGACCTGTACCAATGGGGAGGAAGATGAGCTGAGCCTGGAACTTAATCCAATGATGATGGTCAATGACCTTCAAGGTGGGCGATTTGGGGGGGGGGTTGGTCCAAGTTATCTCACCTTGGTAAGGAAGGAGCCAATCATCTCTGGAAGAATTGTCTCCAGGGAGGACAGCCCCAGGGTAAGATGAAGCAATGAGCACGCCATCAAAGATAGCTAAGCCCGTAACAAAGAACCGCATATGAGAGAAAAGAAAGTCATGCAACACATACATACGTCCATGTATGTTGGTATTAGTATATCAGCATGTAGAAAACAATGTGTGTGTCACCAAGATGGCAGAGCAGGAGGCATGAGCCTTCATCCTTCTAAACACACACACACACACACACACACACACACACACACACAAACACACACACATATATATCTATTCACAAACCAAAGTAACCCAGACAGAGAGCTCAAGAATCTGCAGGAACACAGTAGTACAAAAGTAACAGAGGATCTCTAGTGAGGTTGGCACACCTGAAACACCTGGACAGGGCTAGGGGCAACAAAGAAAGGGAACCACCATGGTTCCCATGGTTCCCCGAGGACCTGCCCCACAGAGTACACCAACATCTCTTGCCACTGAGGTAACCGACAGCCATTCCTGACAGAGAACCCAGGGAGGGAGACACATCTGCAACCCTACCCCATCAAAGAAGCCATTTCAGGACAGGAGTCACCAACTCCTCTGACCCTGTGTGAGCCCCATTTCTGGAGCCACGGTCCCCCAAATGCCCATGCTCCAGACCCATCCCTGTCTCAGAGCCATAAGCCACAGCAAGAGGGGCTGTACTCCCAGCACTAGAGCCAAACTCTCACTGCATGTGCCTGGGCTCTCGGGCCCAGCCCCAACGACTTCTCAAGCACTCACACCCACAGACCATTATCAGCTGGGGAGAGGAGATGCCAGTCCCTAACAGTGTCCTTGCCGTCCCTTTCCCAGAATCACAGTCCCACCTCAAATGCCCAAGCTACAGGCCTCAGCTCTGTAACTGCTCAGTGGGTGGCACTCATCAAACTCAAGGGCCACGTGCAGCCAGTGCCAAGAGGGACCCTCAGCCACAGCTTCCCCAATGGGAGGGAGAGACCGGGCGGGCCTTCACTGTTATGGCCACCCAATACCCTAGCAGCCCTCACTGCTCTGTAGAAATCCACAGAGTGGGCCACAGAGGGTTCCCACAATCTTAAACGCCAACGTCAGCTGACGGCTGCACAGAACTCCATGACTGCACCCTTGAGATGCCAGAGCCACTCACACCACTGGCCAGTGCCCTCTTGTCCTACTTATAGGAAGATGCAAATGACAAAACCAGCAGGAGGGGATGGTGCCATCAGATGTGCCAAATCGATCAAAGACAACAAAAATCTTACAGAACCAAAGATACAAATCCTTACCAAAAGAACACAACAATCTCCCAGTAGCTAACCCCAAAGAAATGGAGATTCTCAGACTGACTGACAAAGAATTCAAAATACTTGTTTTAGAAAAACTCAATAAACTTCAAGGAAAAAAAAGACTCAGAAATAATTCATTGAAATCAGGAAAATAAACAACCAAAATCAGAAAGTTAACAGAGACACTGAAATTATAATTGGCCCTCCATGTGGGTGGGTTCCACAGCTGCAGATTCAACCAACCAGGAATCAAAAGTATTCCAAAAAATTGCATCTGTACTGAAAGGACTTTCTTTCTTCTCATTATTCCCTCAACAATACAGAAAAACAGCTATTTACATAGCATTGACATTATATTAGTTATTGTAAGTAATTTAAAGATGATTTAAATTGTAGGTGAGGGTGTGCATACATTATTTGCAAATACTACACCCATTTATATAAGGGAATTCTGTTTCCCATAACTATCACAAAATACCTGAAGAAACCAAGTTATAAAGAGAAAAAGGTTATTTGGACTCACAACCCATGATTGATTGGCCTGTAGTGAGACAGCACATCATGGTGGGACCATGTGGCAGAGCAAAACCACTCACCTTGTGGCTGGGAAGCAAAAAAAAAAAAAAAAGGAAGAGGCCAAGGTCCCATGACTCTTCAAGGGCATGCCCTCAATGATCTAAAGAACTTCCACTAGTCCCTACTCTTAAAGGTTTCACTGCCTCCCACTAGCATCTCCCAGGGGACCAAGATTCCAACACGTGGGCCTTTAGGGGATATTGAAGATCCAACTGTAGCAGAACTTGAATGTCCATGGATTTTGGTATCCACAAAGTGCCCTGGAACCAGGAAAGATAGTAGAGTTAAAAAAAAATACCAAGCCAGCATAGTGACACACACCTGTAATTCCAGCTGCTCAGGAGACTGAGGCTGAGGCAGGAGGATTGTTTGAGCCCAGGAGTTTGAGTTTGAGTTCAATCTGGGTAATATAAGGAGACTCTGCCTCAGAAAAATACTCTGGATCCAAAGAATACAAGAAATGAAATTAAAATGCAATAGAGTGTCGACAGCAGTATTGATTAAAAAGAGGACAGACTATGAACTTGACAATAGGTTGTTTGAAAGTATACAGGCTCACGCCTGTAATCCTAGCTACTCAGCAGGCAGAGACAGGAGGATCGCAGTTTCAAGCCAACTGGGGCAAATAGTTTAACAGCCCTATCTTGAAAATACCTATGGAGTGGCTCAGGTGGTGGAGCGCCAGCCTAGCAAGCCTGAGTCCTGGAGTTCAAACCCCAGTACTGCCAGAAAAAGAAAGGAAAAAATATACAGTCAGAGGAGAATAAAAGAAAACATAATGAAAATGGGGCAGGGCACAGTGGCTCACATGTGCAATCTCAGCTACACAGGAGGCATAGATAGGAAAGATACAGTCCCAGGCTGGCTGGGAGGGAACAAATGCAACCCTATCCAAAAAACAACTAAAGCAAAATGGGTTGAAGGTGTGGCTCAAGTGGTAGAGCACCTGTCTAGCAAGTGGGAGGCCCTGAGTTCCAGTACCACCAAAATAATAATAATAATAATAATGAAAAGAAATTAAGAAAGCTTATAGGATGTGTGCACAGCATCAAGAGAATAAGTGTTCAAGTCACAGGAGTTCAAGAAATAAGAGAGACACAAAGGAGCAGAATACTTATTTAAAGAGAGAATAGGCATGGTGGCTCACACCTGTAATCCCAGGCACTCAGGAGACGGAGGCAAGAGGATCTCAAGTTCCAACCAGGCTCGGCTACCTAAGAATTGAGACCTCTTGAGACAATGTCTCAATAAGAAAGAAACAGCAATATATATATACAGGTACAAGAAAGTCAAAGGTCTTAATATGATAATCAAGTTAGACAGTGGCACACACCTATAATCCCAACTGAGACATCAGGATTGCAAGTTCAAGGCCAACCTAGGCTACATAGCAAGGTGCTGTCTCAAAAATCAAAAGGGTGGGGAGGGAGGGAAAGAAAAGATAAATATGATCACTGAATTGTCAACAATCAAGTGCACAGAAAACATTTTCCAGGAAAAATGATATGTTAGATTACAAAAGAAGTTTTAACAAGTTTACAAAGATTGAAATCTTATCTAGTACCTTCTCTGACTCCAAGGTATGAAACTAGAAATTAATAATAGGAGGAATTTCAGAAAACTTACAAACATGTAGAAATTAAACAGTCAGTGCTCCTATACAACAAATAGGTCCAAGAAGAAATTAAAAGGGAAACTTACAAATATCTTGAGACAAAAGAAAAAGGAAACACAGCAAACAAAAACTTATGAGCTATAGCAAGACAGTCCTAAGAGAGAAGTTTATAGCTATAAATGCCTATATTAAAAAAGAGAAAGACCCCAAATAAGTGACGTATCATTACACCTCACGGGATAGCAAAAGAATAACTCTGCCCTAAGAGAATGGACAGAAGGAAACAATAAAAACCAGAGTAAAAATAAGGGCGATGGAGACCAGAAAAACAATAGAAAAAAATCAATGAAACTGAGTTAGTGTTTAAAAAAGATAAACAAAATTGACAAACCTTTAGCTAGACTAAGGAAAAAGGAGAAGACCCAGATAAATAAAACAGGAAATGAAAAAGGAGACATTACAATTGATAGCACATAAACACAAAGGCTCACAAGAGACTACTGTGAACAATTGTGTGCCAGCAAACGGGACACCCTGGAAGAAACTGATCAATTTCTAGGCACATCCAATGTACCAAGATGAAATCCTGGAGAAATAGAAAACCTAAGCAAACCAATAACAAGTAAGGAGATTGAATGAATAAGAAAAAGACTCTCTCACAAAAAAGGGGAAGAATCTGATGTCTATACTGCTGAATTCTACCAAACAAAGAAAAATTAAAACCAAACCTCGAACTCTCCCAAAAAAATTGAAGAACAGGGAATACTTTCAAACTCATTTTACCCAGACCAGATTTACCTTGATTCTAAAAGTCAGAAAAGAACACTAGAAGAAAAAAAAGGGCAGACTTGTATCTCTGATAAACACAGATGATAACATCCTCAGCAAAATACAAGCAAACAGCATTCAGCAATATAGCAAAAGGATGTTTTACCAAAAACAAAGTGGATTTATCCTGGGATGCAAGGATGATATAACATGCACAGATGAATAAATGTGCTACACCACACATGAAAGGCAAAAACTGTATGGTCATCTCAATAGATGTAAAAAAGTATCTGACAAAATTGAATATCTTAAAAACTCTCAGCTAATTAGGTATAGAAGGAACGTACCAGCACACACTACAAGTCATTTAAGACAAACTTGCAAACTTTCCTCAATAATAGATAGGTGAAGTTGTTTTCTAAGCTCAAGGAGACATCACTTCTGTTCATCATGGTGCTGAAAGTTCTAGCCAGAGCAAATAGACAAGAGAAAGACAGAAAAGGCAACAAATCAGAAAGAAGTAAATTGCCTTTTTAGCAGACTTGACCTTATGTATAGCAAGCTCGAAAGATTCCACACCAAAACAAAAAAAGCTGGTAAACCAAGTAAATCAATTCAGTAAAGTTGTAGAAAACAAAATCAAGACATAAAACAATCCATAGCATTTCTATACAGTAACAACAAACTATCTAAAAAAGACATAAATAGAGCAATCCCATTTAGAATATCTACAAAAAATAAAAGACTGGGGAATAAATTTAACCAAGGAGGTAAAAGATCTCTACACCAAAAGCTATAAAACATGATGAAAGAAGTTGAAAATACAAGCAAATGGAAATATATTCTATGTTAATGAATGAAAAGAATTAATAATGTTAAAATGTCCATACTACAAAAAGCAGCCTACAGTTTCAAAGCAGTCCCAATAACCTAGGAAATTTTTCACATAAATAGAAAAAACATCTAAACTTCAGGTGAAACCACAAAAGACCCCAAATAGCCAATGCAATCTTGAGCCAAAATAACAAATCTGGAGGCATTACAGTACCTGGTGGTCTTACAGTTGGTATTGGCATAAGAAGAGGCACACTGGCCAGTGGAACAGAATGGAAGGCTCAAAATTAAATCCATGCACTTGGGACTTAGACCAATTGATTTTCAACAAAGATGCCAACATCTCACAGTGGGGAATTGCAGTGTCTTCAGTAAGTGGTGCTGAGAAGACTGGACATCCATATGCCCCCCAAAAAAATGCAATTAGACCCTCATCTCACCCTGTATACAAAAAAACAATTCCAAATGGATTATTAAAAACTTAAGTGTGAGGCCTGATAAGGAGGAAAGTCACATGATGTTCCTCTAGGAGATGATTTTTTTCCATGTGACCTCAGAAGTGTAGACAAAAAAAGCAAAAACTAAACAAGTCAGATCATAGCAAACTAAAAGGCTTCTGACAGCAAAGCAAACCATGAGGAGAGATTCCAAGATGGCGACTAGAGGGAGGAAGCAGAAAGCGTGCTTCCTAAAGCAAACCGTGAGTATGGTAAAAAAAACAACCTACAGAATAGGAAAATACATCTGCACACCATACACCTGAAAAGAGATTAATATCCAAAATCTATGAGGAACTCAAATAACTGGATAGTAACAAAACAAATACCCGACTTAAAAATGGACCAAGGAGCTCACCATCTCTAGCAATAAAGGAAATGCAAATTAAAACCACACTAAGATTCCACCTCACCCCTGTTACAATAGCCATCATTAGCAACACCACTAACAGCAGGTGTTGGTGTGGATGTGGGGAAAAAGGAACCCTCTTACACTGCTGGTGGGAATGCAAACTAGTACAACCACTCTGGAAAAAAAATTGGAGGCTACTTAAAAATCTAAACATTGATCTACCATATGATCCAGCAATACCACTCTTGGGTATATACCCAAAAGACTGTGACACAGGTGACTCCAGAGGCACCTGCACACCTATGTTTATTGCGGCACTATTCACAATAGCCAAGTTATGGAAACAGCCAAGATGCCCCACTACTGACGAATGGATCAAGAAAATGTGGTATCTATACACAATGGAATTTTATGCAGCCATGAAGAAGAACGAAATGTTATCATTCGCTGGTAAATGGATGGAATTGGAGAACATCATTCTGAGTGAGGTTAGTCTGACCCAAAAGACCAAAAATCGTATGTTCTCCCTCATATGCCGACATTAGATCAAGGGCAAACACAACAAGGGGATTGGACTTTGATCACATGATAAAGCGAGAACACACATCTAACACAGATGTCCCAGACCTCCTACCAGTTATTTCTCTAAAGAGGCACCCCAGGAGGGACACGAGTCTCAAAGCAAGATCTGGATGTGCCTCGTAACTGAGGCCAGTAGCTGGCTACTCAGCCTTCCCCAGTTCTTTCAGCTCTAATGGTGGCTTTTCACATTTCTTAAATATTGTTTATTTTATAATAATAGAGTATAAATTAAGACTGTAAGGTTTAAGAACAACTTGTCAATACATTTATTTATTTGTTTGTTTGTTTATTTATTTAATTTATGTGGCCCTGGGGTTTCAACACAGGGCCTCATGCTTGCCAGGCACCTTTCTGCTTTAGTAATTTTTCAAGCATCTTCCTTTTATGCTCAGGACAGCCTGACCATGATCCTGTTATTTATTTATTTATTTTTATTATTATTCATATGTGCATACAATGCTTGGGTCATTTCTCCCCCCTGCCTCCACCCCCTCCCTTGCCACCCACTCCACCCCCTCCCTCTAAACCCACCCCCTCGATACCCAGCAGAAACTATTTTGCCCTTATCTCTAATTTTGTTGGAGAGAGTGTATAAGCAATAATAGGAAGGAACAAGGGTTTTTGTTGGTTGAGATAAGGATAGCTATACAGGGAGTTGACTCACATTGATTTCCTGTGCATGTGTGTTACCTTCTAGGTTAATTCTTCGTGAACTAACCTTTTCTCTAGTTCCTGGTCCCCTTCTCCTATTGGCCTCAGTTGCTTTAAAGTATCTGCTTTAGTTTCTCTGCATTGAGAGCAACAAATGCTGTCTAGTTTTTTGGGTGTCTTACCTATCCTCACCCCTACCTTGTGTGCTCTCGCTTTTATCTTGTGATCAAAGTTCAATCCCCTTGTTGTGTTTGCCCTTGATCTAATGTCCGCATATGAGGGAGAACATAGGATTTTTGGTCTTTTGGGCCAGGCTAACCTCACTCAGAATGATGTTCTCCAATTCCATCCATTTACCAGCAAATGATAACATGTCGTTCTTCTTCATGGCTGCATAAAATTCCATTGTGTATGAATACCACATTTTCTTAATCCATTTGTCAGTAGTGGGGCATCTTGGCTGTTTCCATAACTTGGCTATTGTGAATAGTGCTGCAATAGACATGGGTGTGCAGATCCTATGGAGTAACCTGTGTCACATTCTTTTGCGTATATCTCCAAGAGTGGTATTGCTGGATCAAATGGTAGATCAATGTTTAGCTTTTTAAGTAGCCTCCAAATTTTTTCCAGAGTGATTGTACTAGTTTACATTCCCACCAACAGTGTAAGAGGGTTCCTTTCCCCCGCATCCTCGCCAACACCTGTTGTTGGTGGTATTGCTAATGATGGCTAATCTAACAAGGGTGAGGTGGAATCTTAGTGTGGTTTTAATTTGCATTTCCTTTATTGCTAGAGATGGTGAGCATTTTTTCATGTGTTTTTTTGGCCATTTGAATTTCTTCTTTTGAGAAAGTTCTGTTTAGTTCACTTGCCCATTTCTTTATTGGTTCATTAATTTTGGGAGAATTTAGTTTCTTAAGTTCCCTATATATTCTGGTTATCAGTCCTTTGTCTGATGTGTAGCTGGCAAATATTTTCTCCCACTCTGTGGGTGTTCTCTTCAGTTTAGAGACCATTTCTTTTGATGAACAGAAGCTTTTTAGTTTTACGAAGTCCCATTTATCTATGCTATCTCTTAGTTGCTGTGCTGCTAGTGTTTCGTTGAGAAAGTTCTTACCTATACCTACTAACTCCAGAGTATTTCCTACTCTTTCCTGTACCAACTTTAGAGTTTGTGGTCTGATATTAAGATCCTTGATCCATTTTGAGTTAATGTTGGTATAGGGTGATATACATGGATCTAGTTTCAGTTTTTTGCAGACTGCTAACCAGTTTTCCCAGCAGTTTTTGTTGAAGAGGCTGCTATTTCTCCATTGTATATTTTTAGCGCCTTTGTCAAAGACAAGTTGGTTATAGTTGTGTGGCTTCATATCTGGGTCCTCTATTCTGTTCCACTGTTCTTCATGTCTGTTTTTGTGCCAGTACCATGCTGTTTTTCTCATTATTGCTTTATAATAAAGTTTTAAGTCAGGTATTGTGATACCTCCAGCACTGTTCTTTTGACTGAGTATTGCCCTGGCTATTCGTGGCCTCTTGTGTTTCCATATAAATTTCATGGTTGATTTTTCAATCTCTTTAATGAATGTCATTGGAATTTTGATGGGAATTGCATTAAACATGTAGATTACTTTTGGGAGTATAGACACTTTTACTATGTTGATTCTACCAACCCATGAGCATGGGAGATCTCTCCACTTTCTATAGTCTTCCTCAATCTCTTTCTTCAGAAGTGTATAGTTTTCCTTGTAGAGGTCATTCACATCTTTTGTTAGGTTTACACCTAGGTATTTGATTTTTTTTGAGGCTATTGTAAATGGAATTGTTTTCATATATT
This sequence comes from Castor canadensis, assembly GCF_047511655.1. Lineage (NCBI taxonomy): Eukaryota > Metazoa > Chordata > Mammalia > Rodentia > Castoridae > Castor > Castor canadensis. The sequence goes on along the minus strand of NC_133388.1, from coordinate 8,576,939 downwards.
CTTTTTCAGTTTGTTCATTTTTAGTGTATAGAAATACTAATGATTTTCTATGTTGATTTTATATCCTGCCACCTTGCTATAGCTATTGATGGTGTCTAGGAGCTTCTGAGTAGAGTTTTTTGGGTCTTTAAAGTATAGGATCATGTCATCTGCAAATAGGGATATTTTGACAGTTTCTTTACCTATTTGTATTCCTTTTGTTCCTTCTTCTTGCCTAATTGCTCTGGCTAGGAATTCCAGTACTATGTTGAATAGAAGTGGAGATAGTGGGCATCTTTGTCTAGTTCCTGATTTTAGAGGGAATGGTTTCAGTTTTTCTCCGTTAAGTATAATGCTGGCTGTAGGTTTGTCATATATAGCTTTTATAATGTTGAGGTACTTTCCTTCTATTCCTAGTTTTCTTAGAGCTTTTATCATGAAAAGGTGTTGGATCTTATCAAAGGCTTTTTCTGCATCTATTGAGATGATCAAGAGGTTTTTGTCTTTGCTTCTGTTAATGTGGTTTATTATGTTTATTGATTTTCGTATGTTGAACCACCCCTGCATTCCTGGGATGAAGCCTACTTGGTCGTGATTTTTTGATGTGTTGTTGAATTCGGTTTGCCATTATTTTGTTGAGGATTTTTGCATCAGTGTTCATTAAGGAGATTGGCCTATAGTTCTCCTTTTTGGAGGTGTCTTTGCCTGGTTTTGGATAAGTGTAATACTGGCTTCATAAAATGTGTTAGGCAGTTTTCCTTCCCTTTCTATTTTGTGGAACAGTTTAAGGAGGGTTGTTGTCAGTTCTTCTTTAAAGGTCTGATAGAATTCAGCAGAGGATCCATCAGGTCCTGGACTTTTCTTTTTGTGGAGACTCTTGATTGCTGCTTCATTTTCCTTTTGTGTTATAGATCTATTCAGGTGATTAATTTCCTCTTGATTTAGTTTTGGATGATCATATGTATCTAGAAATCTGTCCATTTTTTTAAGATTTTCAAATGTATTTGAATATAGGTTCTCGAAGTAGTCTCTGATGATTTCCTGGACTTCCATGGTGTTTGTTGTTATCTCCCCTTTTGCATCCCTGATTCTACTAATTTGGGTTTTTTTCTTGCCTCATTTTAGTCAGGTTTGCCACGGGTCTGTCGATCTTGTTTATTTTTTCAAAGAACCAACTTTTTGTTTCGTTAATTCTTTGTATGGTTTTTTTGGTTTCTATTTCATTGATTTCAGCTCTTATTTTTATTATTTCTCTCCTTCTGTTTGTTTTGGGATTTGCTTGTTCTTGTTTTTCTAGGAGTTTGAGATGTATCATTAGGTCATTGATTTGGGATTTTCAGTCTTTTTAATATATGCACTCATGGCTATAAACTTTCCTCTCAGGACTGCCTTTGCTGTGTCCCATAGGTTCCGGTAGGTTGTGTTTTCATTTTCATTGACTTCCAGGAACTTTTTAATTTCCTCTTTTATTTCATCAATGACCCATTGTTCATTAAGAAACTGAATGAGTTATTCAGTTTCCAGCTGTTTGCATGTTTTTTGTCTTTACTTTTCTTGTTGAGTTCTAGTTTTATTGCATTGTGATCAGATAGTATGCATGGTATAATTTCTATTTTCTTATATTTGCTGAGGCTTGCTTTGTGCCCTAGGATATGATCTGTTTTGGAGAAGGTTCCATGGGCTGCTGAGAAGAATGTATATTGTGTAAAAGTTGGATGAAATATTCTGTAGACATCAAGTAGGTCCATTTGATCTATTGTATATTTTAGATCTTGAATTTCTTTATTGATTTTTTTGTTTGGATGACCTATCTATTGATGATAATGGGGTGTTAAAGTATCCCACAACCACTGTGTTGGAGTTAATATATGCTTTTAGGTCTTTCAGGGTATATTTGATGAAATTGGGTGCTTTGACATTGGGTGCATATAGGTTGATAATTATTATTTCCTTTTGGTCTATTTCCCCTTTTATTAGTATGGAATGTCCCTCTTTATCTCATTTGTCAATGTAGGTTTGAAGTCTACTTTGTCAGAGATAAGTATTGCTACTCCTGCCTGTTTTCAGGGGACATTGGCTTAGTAAATCTTCTTCCAGCCTTTCATCCTAAGCCTATGCTTATTTCTGTCAGTGAGATGGTTCTCCTATAAGCAACAAATTGTTGGATCTTCCTTTTTAATCCATTTCATCAAACGGTGCCTTTTGATGGGTGAATGAAGTCCATTAACATTAAGTGTTAGTACTGATAGGTATGTGGTGATTCCTGTCATTTAGTTGTCTTAGTTGTTTGAAGGTTTGATTGTGTGTACCTAAGTTGAGGTTACTCTCTACTTTCTTTTTTCTTTTCCTGTAGTTTGGTGCTGCCTGTCCTTTCATGGTTATGTTGGATTTCGCTTTCTGTGTGCAGAATCCCTTGAAGAATCTTTTGTAGTGGTGGCTTTGTGGTCACATATTGTTTTAGTTTCTGCTTATCATGGAAGACTTTTATTGCTCCATCTATTTTGAATGATAGTTTTGCTGGGTAGAGTATCCTGGGGTTGAAGTTATTTTCATTCAGTGCCAGGAAGATCTCACCCCACGCTCTTCTTGCTTTTAATGTTTCTGTTGAGAAGTCTGCTATGATTTTGATGGGTTTTCCTTTGTATGTTATTTGTTTTTTCTCTCTCACAACCTTCAATACTCTTTCCCTAGTTTGTGAACTTGTTGTTTTAATGATGATATGTCATGGAGTAGTTCTATTTTGATCTGGTCTATTTGGTGTTCTGGAGGCCTCTTGCATCTGTATGGGACTATCTTTCTCTAGATTTGGGAAATTTTCTGTTATTATTTTGTTGAATATATTATGCATTCCCTTTGCTTTCATCTTATCTCCTTCTTCGATGCCCATGATTCTCAAGTTTGGTCTTTTGATTGAGTGGGTGAGTTCTTGCATTTTCTTTTCACAGGTCTTGAGTTGTTTAACTAATAGTTCTTCGGTTTTTCCTTTAATTACCATTTCATCTTCAAGTTCTGAGATTCTGTCTTCTGTTTGTTCTGTTCTACTGAATTGGCCTTCCCTTTTGTTTTGCAATTCTGTTTCCTTCTCTTTTTTTTTGAGGTTTTCCATATCCTGGGTGGTTTCCTCTTTAATGTTGTCTATTTTTGTCCTGAGTTCATTTATCCCTTTATTAATCGTGTTCTTTGTTTCACTTTGGTGTTTATACAGTGCTTCTATGGCTTCCTTTATTTCTTCTTTTGCTTTTTCAAATTCTCTATTTTTGTTGTCTTGGAATTTCTTGAGTGTCTCCTGTACATTTTGGTTGACCATATCCACTATCATCTCTATAAAATTCTCATTGAGTACCTGTAGTATGTCTTCTTTTAGATTATTCTTGTGGGCTTCATTGGGTTCTTTGGCATAGTTTATCTTCATTTTGTTGGAGTCTGGATCTGAGTATCTGTTTTCTTCATTTCCGTCTGGTTCCTGTACTAATTTTTTGCTGTGGGGAAACTGTTTTCCCTGTTTTTTCTGTCTTCCCATCATTGCCTTCGTGTTGTTATTGTCCCTGTACTGTGTGCAATTAAGTATTTCCTGGCTTGTAATAATATCACTAGTGATATTAAGAATGGAAGGGTAAGAGAGGATGAAAGCAAAGAATTTAAAGGAAAAGGGAAAAAGAAATAAATAGACAAGTAGAAAAAAAACAAAACATAGAAGCAAACAAAAAAAATTTCAAAGATACAAACAGGGAGAGACAGTGTACTAATCAACAGTAAGCTGAAAAGGCATTAGAGAGACAGAGGATTGAAAATAAAAAATAAAAAGAATAAAGATAAGAATTAAAAATAAATAAATAATAAGTAAATGAAAGAAAAAAAATATATATATAAATAAAATAAAAGTAAAAAAAATCTCCAAGTTCAAATTCAATGAAGTTTCAGTCTTAATAATTTTGGTGTTCACCCCTCAACCTCCAATCCTGGAGATGGTGCCTCAGATGCTGTTCTGTAGTTATCTCATCAAAGGGGAAAAATAAAATAGAACAAAACCGCACAAAACAAAACAACAACAAAAAAACCCACAAAGTGTCCCAAGTAAATGCAATACAGTTCTAGTAAGTTTTTCAGCATTCAGGTGTAGTTCGGTTGTTTTCTCATCTAAGGTAGGGAGAGAGAAAAAAAAGAGTCTGGAGACAGTTCTGTGAATGGCTATCTGCGGCTGTTGCTCACCTGCCCACTGCTGTCAGCCTGCTGTTGCTGGAGGCGTTATTTATGCAGATCTCTGGGGTGAGCTTAGCACTCACCTGGCCCCACAGGCTTTGTTTACTCAGAGTTCTCCTGTGCGTGAGCCACTGCTACAAGCTTTCCCCTTTCCAAGCACACTGGGGGAGGTGACACTGCACCCGCTTTCTCAGGCCAGCGTGTTTGTTTACAGCTCACGTGGGCAGTGGGTCTTCCCCCCTCTCCTGTGGAGTTTTCCTCCTTCCACCACTCTCACAAGCTTTCCCACTCCTGGTTGCTGGGCATGTGCCCCCACTCCTGCCCTCTCCAGCCAGGCCCGGCTTGTTTATTTACAGTTCCGAGAGGGATTCCCCTCCCCCGCTCTTCGGCGCTCAGGGTGCCCCACCCTCTTTGCAATGTGTCTTTATTGTTCTTATTGCTTATTACTCAGTTTCTCTTTTTTCCCTGGGTGGGGGTCGGTCCGTCAGGGGGCTATGCTGATCTGGCCCCGGGTTGTCTGTGGGAGTACCGCGTACCGCTTAGCTCACCTTGTCCATGTCTTCCAACCACTGCACCTGGTTTTATTTATTTTTTTAATTAACAAGTTAAAATTGTATGTATTTATGGTGTGTAACATGAAGCTTTGACATGTGTATAGATTACAGACTGGCTAAATGAAGCTATTTCATGTATATATCACGCCACATACATGCATTCTTTTGTGGTGAGAACGCTTAAAATTGACTCTCTTACCAATTTTTAGGTACACCTGTTGTTAGCAACTGTAGTCACTGTGATGTATTCCAGGTCTGTTGAGTTTGCTCCTGTTGTCTCACTGAAATTTTGTTTGTTTCCCAATCTCCCACATTCCCAGTGTCTGGCAACCACCATTTTGCCCTCTGCTTGCCTCTTACACTCCATGTGTAAGTGACATCATATGGTATTTGCCTTTCTGTGCCTGGTTTGTTTCACTTAACCTAATGTCCTCCAGACTCATATATGTTGTTGAAAATGACAAGATTTCATTCTTTTTAAGCTAAATAGTATTCCATTGTGTGTATACACTACATTTTTATCCATTTACTCACTGATGGAGTCTTAGCTTGAGTCCATATTATGGTTACTGTGACTGGTGCTGTCATGAAAGTAGGACTGCAGAAGTTTCTTCCACACACTGACTTTATATACTTTGAGTGGAATAGCTGCATCATGTAGTAGTTTTATTTGTGTTAAGTAGTGTGCCTATGGTACCTGCCTTCCTCATGATCAACACCCTCCTCCTCTCGCAGCATCCAGGACCATGAACAGTGCAACCACTGCCTGGCTCAGCTGGCAATACTCAGGTGTGGCCAGTTCTGGAGAAAAAGCAAAACCAGCAGCAATGTGGGCAGCCCCTGAGGCTGGGGTACCAGAAAGCCCAGATCCAGAGCTTTGAAAACACTTGCTGCATGCCGGGGCTTCCAGGATGGGAGGCTAAGTCTTCCCCAAGACACAGAAAAGCAACATGGAGTATCCTTTGGTTCCAGGGTGCTTGGGAGACAAAGGGCTCCCAGGAGAGGGTCAGAGAACAGGGAAGGGATGAGACCCTCGGGAGCCTGAGCTGACACAAGCACAGCCACTTTTCCCTGGGATGTCTGCCAATCTGGGCATGGCAAAAACAGATCAATAAAGATGCTTCCAATAGAAAAAACGAAGGGGAACTGCACCCTACGGCTGCAGGAGAGCAGATAGCAAAGGGTCCTCGGATGAAAGGGACCTGGCCAACCAGTATGGAAATGCAAGAAGGAGAATGAACGACAGGGTGTGAACACGGGGTTAAATGTGAATGAATGCTGGCACTCATTTAAACTCAGGGTGCTAAGCTTAAAATATGTGCAGGAACGAAATCTATTCCAACAATAATGCAATATTGCACTTAAAAATATTTTCACAGCTCTGCATAATTGGTGAAGTGAGAGAAATAAAAATGTGTACTAAACATAACAAGTAAAAACTATACGCTGTAACAGTGTACATAGTGCAAACTTTAAGGACTTTAAGAGAACATATAACTTATAAGAAAGTAGAAAGAAAGACAGGTGCAGGTGGCTCATGCCTGTAATCCCAGCTACTTGGGAGGATCATGGTTTGAGGCCAGCTGGGACAAATAATTCTGCAAGACCCCATCTCCAAAATAACCAGAGCAAAATGGACTGGAGTAGTTGAAATGGTAGAATGCCTGATTTTCAAGTGTGACGCCTTGAATTCAAACCCTAGTCCTACTCCCCGCCCCGTCCCGCAAAAAAATTAAATAAGTAAATAAATGAAATTGAACGAAGGTGAGGAAGGAGAAAAGAATGACCAAAGAGGTGGGTAAAATACAAAGTGAATGATAAAATTATAGATATAATCCTAACTATACAAGTATTTACAAGAAAAGTATTAAGCGTGTCAGACAGGATGGGAAAAAATCCAAATGAACAGTCTTAAGTGACACGGGAGGCAGCGTCTGCTCTCTCTCTGCCAGCTCTTCACTGAGCACAAGGCCAACACGGACAGACGGACGCAGTCTCCACTCAGCACGTCCCTCAGCCGTGAGCACGAGCGAGATCAGCCTCGAGAAGCCAGCAAGGAAGGGGCTGCGTGAGCCATCACAGAGGCCCCTTCTTTGGGGCATTAATAACCAGAAGGTGGCATAAGAAGGGCTGGGGGGTTGGCGACACCTGCACGGTGGCTAGAGAGGGGAGCTGGGTTAGCAAACATGAGTGCAGTGCGCACTTCTCTCTCGTGTTGTTCTGTGCATGCAACACCCCAACCAGAAACTGTAACGCTGTCTAGGATACTTCTTTTTCTTCTTTTTTATTAGCGCACATCAAGTGCACAAGAGGCTTATTGTGATATTCCCACACATGTAGGGAATGCATTTTGATCAATTTCATCCCCTCCATTACTCTTTTTTTTACAATAATTTTAATGGGTTTCATTTTGTTATTGTCATACATGTCTATAATGTATTTCGATCATATTCACCACCACCCCCCATCACCCTCTCTTTTCACTCTCCCCTTCCCATTGTTTTCCCCACCAAACAGTCCCCTTATTTTTGACACTGGGGTTTGAATTCAGGGCTTCACACTTGCAAAGCTGGTGCTCTACCACTTGAGCCACACCTCCAGTCCATTTTGCTCTGGTTATTTTAGAGATGGGGGTCTCAAGAACTATTTGCCCAGTCTAGCCTCAAACCGCAATCCTCCAGATCTCAACCTCCCAAGTAGCTAGGATTATAGGCATTAGCCACCAGCATGGGGCTTAACCAGTCCCCTTTTCTATTAGGACACTGAGATGTCAAGAGAGGTGGCTAATTCCAGGGTTAGAAGCAGTTTTTGGAATGGCTTGTGGGGTTGGAAACCACACTGCCAGAGTCCAGCCTTGTGACCATGGAAGATCTTAAGTTCTGTGTCTTGTTTTTTGTTTTGTTTTTGTTTTTCAATCAGGAATTTTTTAATCACTTCAACTGATGCTCTAAAGACTCCCTTAAGTGTTGTGAATCATACATGCTGTGTGTGTTTACTTGGTGAAAGGTGATTATTTCTACAGCCAGTCAGTGTGGGCTGTTCCTACGAGCCCAGTTAGAAGTGTGATGAGTCACCAGGCCACTCATTCATCCACCAGCACATTCTAGGCATCTACAGCTACACAAGTCAAACACAGGAAAATTTTACACATTTCCATTCTTTTCCTTTTTTTTTTTTTTTGCGAAAGTTTAATGCACTTCTGAAGAGCTCATTGTTCCATTAAATGGTTAAAAAGAAGTCTTAAAATTAATATTAAACAGAGATAAAAATACTACATATCAAAACTTGTGAATACCAAAAAAGGAATACTTCAAATGTGTAGGCTTAAATGCATATATTAGTGAAAAAGAAAGACTGACAATTAATAAACTAAGTGTGCATTTTAAGAAGATGAAAAGAGCCAGGTACCAGTGGTTCATGCCTGTAATCCTAGCTTCTCAGAAGGCAGAGATCAGGAGAATCACGGTTCAAAGCCAGCCTGAGCAAATATTTCACAAGATCTTGAAAATACCAACACAAAACAGGACTGGTGGAGTGGCTCAAGTGGTAGAGCACCTGTCTAACAAGTGTGAGGCCCTGAGTTCAAATCCCAGTACCACCAAAAAAAAAAAAGAAGATGGAAAGAAACTACAGAATAAACCTAAATAAAATAAGGGATGTAATTTTTTTAAAAAATAGATGAAATAAATAGAAAAAAGCTGAAGTCTTTATTCCCATTTCCTGTGTGGGAAACAGGAAAGGCTTTTCTCCCCTTCCCCCCTCAATTCTCCCTGTTATACTAAAATAAATCCTTGCTAAAACTTAAAAAAAAAACAGCAGATAAATAACTATCTGATAAAAATAACATAAAAAATGAACAAATAAAAAATGTTTAAAATGTAAAAACGGGCTAATCAAACTAAATAAAAATGAAAGTGCAATATACCAAAACTATAAGCTAATACAATGCTTCGAAAGAAATTCACAGTATCATATTCCAAATTAGAAAAGTAGAGATTTTGAACCAATAATCTAAGCCTCCACCTTAACAAACTGGAAAAAGAGGCTGGGTGCAGTGTTTCATGCCTATAATCTCAGTCACTCAGAAGGTAGAGATTGGTAGGATCATAGCTCAAGGCCAACCCTGGCAAAAACAAGCCAGGTGTGGTAGTGCACATCCATAATCCCAGCTACACAGAAGGCATAGGTAGGAGGACCACAGTCTGAGGTTGGCCCAGGCAAAAAGCATGAGACCTTATCTGAAAATTTACTATTACAAAAAGAGGTGGAGGCATGGCTCAAGTGGTAGAATGCCTGCCTAGCAAGCACAAGGCCCTAAGTTTAAACTCAAATACCAAAACCACAAAAAAAAAAAAAAGGAAACTAGAAAAATAAAGGCAAAACTAAACTAAAGCCAAAGCAAAGAACAGAAAGAAAATAATAACTATAAGAGCAGAAACCATTAAATTGAAAACAGAGAAAATAACAAATAAAATATCAATGAACCCAAAACTGATTCTTGTAAAGATCAATAAAATTGACATATACTAGTCAGACCTACAAACATACAGGAACTATTCTAAAAATAAAAATAACAGACAAGGTTACCAATATCAGAAGTTAAGGGGAAGAATTACACATGACCCTATCTATATAGTGGATAGAAGGAAGGAAGGAAGGAAGGAAAAAAGGCAGGAAAGAACAAAGGCAGAAAGGCAGGAAGAAAGGAAGGGAGGGAGGAAGGAAAGAAGGGAGGGAGGGAGGGAGGGATGGAGGAAGGAAGGAAGGAAGGAAGGAGAAAAATAGTCAGTACAAGAAAGAAAAACTATAAACCAATGGCCTTTGTGAACATAAGTACAAAAATCTACAATGTAAAACTAACAAATAGATTCCAGCAATACATAAAAAAGAACAATATGTAACAACCAAGTGGGTTTTATCCCAGAATTAAAGCTGCTTCAATATTTTAAAATCAATCAATAAAATTCACTATAATAACAAATAAAAGAAAATCATATGATTATGTCAATAGATGCAGAAGCATCATTTAACAATATGAATATATGCATATGATAAAACTCAGAAGTGTATACATACAAAAAGCTAAGTTTTCATAGAAATTAAAAATGAATAAATAAGCTCAATCTAAAAGAAGACCCAAGAAATTTCTAGAGATCAAAATAAGTCAGAGTAAATGTTCTCCAACTACAAGGAGTTTGGGTCAGAAATAAGTAACATAACAGGTTTAGAAATCTCCAACTATACATGATGCATTTTAAAATAATCCCTTGGTCAAAGAAGATATCAAAATAGAAATTAGAAAATGGTACTGAACTAAATTATAATAACGATAGGTCATCTCCATATTTGGGGGGATGAAGCTAAAGCAATATTTAGAAATAAATTTATAGCTGTAATTGCAACAGTTTTATAAAATGAAAAAGGCTAAAGGATTACTTAGGCTTTAATCTCAAAAAAGTTAGAAATAGCCAAGCGCTGGTGGCTCACACCTGTAATCCTAGCTGTTTGAGAGGTTGAAATCAGGAAGATAAAGGTTCCAGGCCAGCCCACAAAAGTAGTTTGGGAGACCCCATCTCCAAAATACCCAAAGCAAAATGGACTACAGGTATGGCTCAAGCAGTAGAGCACCTGCTTTGCAAGTTGGTAAGCTCTGAGTTCAAACCCCAGTCCCACCAAAAAAAATTTTAAATGCCACAAATAGAAAAACAAATAGATAGGAGCACAGGTAGAAAATATGAGTAGAAATGAAAGACAAAGCATACACATAATTGAGAAATCACCAAATGTGAATTTAATTCTTTGAAAAAAAATGAATAGAATGTTAAACCCAAACAACAGTGATAGGAAATAAAACAGAGAGGCAAAAGTCAAATTATTGGTATCAGTAATCTAAGAGGACATCTCTACAGATGCCACAAATGTCAAGAACAAAAATGGATGCCATAAACACAACATACCAAAAGTTTGACAATTTGGATCAAATGTACAAGTTCTACAAATAACACACCTTATCAAACTGACAGAAGAAAGTTAAAAATATGAAGAGTCCAAGAGAAAATCGAATCTTCCTGACCTTCTAACAAAGAGAACCCCAGAACCAGCAGCCTCACCTGACGATACTGCCAAAACTTTATGGAAGAAAAACCTTTTCCAGGGAGTAGAAAAAGAGAAAACACTTCTCAACTCTTTTGATGAGGTCAGCATAACCTTAATAAAGATATTATAGGAATTTTTTAAATACACAAAATGTATACACAAGTATAAATGTGATCAGATATATATTAGAGAGAGAGAGAGAGAGAGAGAACATGCCTGTAACAATGGGACTGTTGGAGGGGACTAGGGAGAGGAGGTAGAGGAAAAGAGAATAGGGAATGAATAATATCAAAACATATTGCACCTGTATAGGAAGGAAGATGGCGTAATAAAACGCCTGAAAGCTGTTGATTAATAGAGAGTGGGGGAAGGTGTGTAATAGAGGGGGTTAATCTGATGGAAATACAATATTCATGGGTAAAATAGCATGATGAAACCCCTTTGAACAATGAAGATACACTTGAAAAATGAACAGCAGGAATGTAAAGCAGGTCCTGTTAAAGAGTGGGTACTAGTGGGAGGGGGGAGGGTAAATGGAGACAGTGAAGGAGGGGGAATAAGGTCGATGTACTTTATATACTTATACAAAAATGGAACAATGAAACTTGTTGAAATTAGGATTCGCCACTGTGCAGTTGTCATCTCTCTCTCTCCACTTTGATCCTTTGCTTTCTCTCTCTCTCTTCTCTCTCTCTCTCCACTTTTATCCTTTGATTTCTAGTGAGCACACACTGGTTCTTTGTCTATACCCAGGACATCATCTTCCCTTTACAATCCAGGCTCCTGTCCTCCAGAACCATAGGTTGCTAGGGGACAATCTTCAGGAGCCTTGTGCGACCCCTTGGCCTGTAAGCCTGACCTTTCTGGGTCTGCTTCCTCTCTGTGGGGACAGTCTAATCTGAAATTGCACCGAAGTCACAGGACCCTTGTGAGGACCCTGGGAAACAGCTGCTACTTCATCCATGGCTGCAGGGAACATGGCAGACATGCCACTCCAGGCCTGGTGGATGAGGAAAGCCTAGGGGGATGAGGGAGCAGGGCCCCTGCACCCAAGTGAGTCATCCTGGAATCAGGCTCCAGTTGCCCCACACCTGAAATGCCACCCACCCTCACAGCAGCCCAGGTCCCCTGCTATATCCCTAGCCCAGGCCCTGTCCACAGGGCTGCTAAGTAAGGAGGGCAAGGCATGGGGACACAGAGGAACCCTGCAGAACTGCATATCCTGCTTCCCTTCCCTGGGAACACTGCCTACAGTGGGTCCAAGGAGCTGGCAGAGGGGAGGAAAGCCATAGGCAGCTAACTAGCAACAGTGGTGTCCAGTCCTTGGACCACCTGTGAAAAATTTCCTGGGGGTGTTCATTTCCTACAGTGTAGTGGTAGATTGTGACCACCAGATGGTGCTCAATATAAGCTTTGCTTTTAGCACCTGAGAGCAGAAAACGTAGCCATCACTCAGCACACACAAGCCACTGTAGCAAGCCTGCTCCTTGTATTAATTCACTTAATCCTCACAACCACCCATGAGGTATTTGATGTTGCCGTTTTACAGATGAAGACTCTGAGGTTCCCAAAACTTCAGTAATTTGCCTGAGGCCACAAAGCAGTGACACTTAGAAGCTGGATTAGACCCAGGCCTTGTCTCTGGAGGCTGTGCTCTGCACTCACTGTATTGCTTGCTGTTTGTCCTGTGTGCATTTAAGTTCATGTTCTAGCAAACTCTCTCCCTAAGATACCTTGCAAAGGTAGAGCATGGTGCAGCACAGAGCAAAGTCCAGTGTCCTGGGGTACACAGTAGCACCCAAGCCATTGTGCAGGCCATTTTGAGGGAGACCCTTCCCACAAACACCACCCTGGAGCTGCTAAAAATGCATTTCCCCTGTGGGCACAGAGAGGGGACTGAGAAGACACAAGAGTATTGTCCAGGTGGCCAAGGAAGTCCTGGGCCAGTTCTGCAGGCTCCTGTGGACCAGCAGCTGAGGAAGGGCTATATGGCACCTGCCAGAAAACCCTGCTTGTCTCCAGGTCTGCAGCTTCCCATGATCCTGGAGCCACAGCCCTAGAAAACCTCAGCTTCAGTAGGGGAGAGCCAAGCCTATCATGGAGAAGTGCTCCCCATGAATACTCAGAAGGAAGGGGAGGAGATAGGATGGAAGGGGGAATCTCAGACAGAGGGGCAGAAGGTGCACAGACCAGCAAGGTCCACTTAGGGACTTGCATCCGGCTCCAAGGAACTGGCATGTGTGTGGCAAGTGCTTGCTGAGGAGGGCAAGTGTGGAGGCATGGGCCACGAGTGAGCTCTGGGGAGGAGCCTGTGGTTAGACTCAAGAGCTGACTGCTGTTACTGCCAAATTTTCAGGAATTTTGCAGATCTGCTGTTTAAGCACAGTCATTATTAAAAATAATGTTGTATTAAAACCAAAGGTAATAAATACAGCTTAATCTCTCCTTTTTACTTTACTGTGTGACGGTCTCTGCTACTGAGATTACTTCCATCTACTGTATCTGTAGCATGGAAATCCTAGGTCATGATGAGAACTGTGGATTTCTTCCTACCCCACCCCCAGTCATGATCAACTTCAGGTTGGTTTGAAATTGACCTTGCTGGGCATATTTACACCACAGAAATTGGTACTTGAGGCAAATCAGGGGTTTGTATCCAGAGTCTGTTGTTCAACATTTCACCTTTAGCACACCACTGTCTGTAGGGAATAATGCAGTCAGATTGTATTTCTAAAACATCTTGAGGGCAGAGAAGCCAAGAAAATTGTTGGGACACAGAACTGGAACAAGCAATGTCAACCCCAGGTGTTGAGAAAATCCAGAATGTAGGCAAGGGTTTGCTCCGACTGGTCACAGGATGCACCAGGATAACTGGACTGAGAATAAGATGGGAAGCGCCAGAAGAATCCACCATGGTGACAAAGGGACCCAGGAGCCCATGGAATAGGCACCCAATGGCCAAAGCTGGGATAATTTGAACAACAAATAAAAGTAACATAACACTAGATTGTAGCCCAAGTAGATAACAAAAATCCACAAGTCCCTATTGATATAAATGATTTTATAAATAACTGAATGAGGAAAAAAATCTCCCAAGCAAATAATTTATGCAGAAACTCCTCCCTAAAGGAGGCAGGGCATAACCTTCTCTGCCATGTGGGCTGCACAGGTGACTCTCATCCAAAGGGTATGGCCTGAGCTGGGCATGTAGCTTAGTGGTTAAGTGTTTACCTAGCATGTACAAGGCCCTGGGTTTGATCACTAGTGTGTCCCCTCCCAAAACAAAAGAGGGGACAGCCTAAGGCTGGCTCAAGTGGTAGAGCACCTGCCTTGCAAGAGCAAAACCCTGAATTCAAACTCCAGCACCACAAAAAGCAAATCACAACAAAGGGGAACCCGGATGAGTGGGGAGAAGTAAGAAGGAACGGCTTTATATTGTCTGGAGAAACCTGATAAGCATTATCTCAGCCAGGTGGCCAAGGCCAATGTCAACAATGATAAATTGTGTGGATAGTATTTGCCCTGGACAGAATGCCATCTACTTCTGTAGTCCTCCCCAGATCTCATAACCCCAGGCTAACTGAGAAAAACAGCAGACCATTCCTCACATAGGGATAGCTTTTGGGTTTTTTGTTTCATTTTGTATTTGAGATAGGGTCTCACTATGTAACTCAGGCTGGCCTCGAACTCTCAATCTTCCTGACTCTGCCTCTCAAATGCTGGGATTACAGACTTGTGTCACCATGCTCAGCAACAGTGATATTTTACAAAGTACTCAATCAGTGCTCCTCAAAACCATCAAGTTCATCAAATACAAGGACAGGCTAAGAAACCAGCCATGGCCTGGGGGCCTAGCCTAAGTGGTAAATGCTCATCTAGCAAGGGGAGGACCTAAATTCAATCCCTAGAAAAGAAAGAGAGAGAGAGAGCATCAGAGCCAAGAGGAGCACTGACAACTACATGTGATGTGTCCTGATGAGATCCTGTGACAGGCAAACAGCAACAAGGACCTAAGGAAATCTAAATAAAGCGTGCCTGGAATAAAGGGACACTGAGTCAGTAACTGTGTCAACGCTGCCCGCTGCTGCAGGATGTCAATCATGAAGGAATCACGTGGGATAGACAGGAAGTCTCTGTGCTAGCTTCAATAACTCTGTGACTGGAAAACTGTCCAAAAAGACAAGGTTTGTTCAAAAGTTTAAATAAAAAGAAAATTAAAAGGGGGACCAATCAGGTCCCTAAAGCAATGTTAGACACTCAGGAAATATGTGCCTCCCCTACAACCTTAAACCTCACTTCAGAAGATACTCTGGATTCTAGATGACTGTGAGAATCAAATATCTATTCTCTTTTTCTTATAAGGAAACCATAAAATTACTGAGAGAAAACGGTGGTAAATGTCCATATAATCCTGGAATCTTGATGTTCTTGCCAAACATCACTCAAAGGCAAAAACCACAAAGACAGCTTCAACTACATAAAATGTAATACGTTGTATGGCCAATGGGAAAAAAATAATGTAAACACTGACAAAAACAGTAAGTAATTATCTCGCAGTCACTTCATTACTGCACCGTTTTAATGTGCAGTAATGAGTGCCTTGTGGGCTCATTTAATCCCATAACAAGCCTACAAAGAAGTAATGTTATCCCCAATTGTAGATGAAAAATGAAGGTATGACAGGGGCAGGAAAGCTGTGTAGTTAGGAAGTGGCAGGAAGAATGTCTGTGCCTGTGCTCCTAACCACAAAAGTGGCAGACACACCTGCAGGTCAGGAACCAAAGATTTGTATTGAAACCAGAGATCAGGACCCAAGGCCCAAAATCCTAGGATTCCACGAGCCAGGTCTGGCCATTCACCCCTATATACCAAATAAAGAGGGTGTAAAACATGCATATATGGAAATGTCACAATGAAACCCCCTGTATAACTATCATAAACCAACAAAATTTTTTAAAAAATAATAAAAGGGCAGGAAGGTAAAGCAGGTCCTGTCTGAAGGTGGGTACCAATGGGAGAGAGGATGGCATAAGGAAAGAATGAAGGAAGGCAGACATGGATGTATTTTGTATTCATGTATGAAAATGGAACAATGAAATCTGTTGAAACTGCTCTATCAAGGTGGGGGAGAGGGGGAATGAGGGAGCAAGATAGAGGGGGTGAATCTAACATAAATTAGGTATTATAAGCACATATGTAAATGTCACAATGTATCCCCCTGTACAACTTTAAAATGCTAATAAAATTTAAAAATAAAAAACAAAGAGACACGGTGCAGGGCAGAGAACTGAGGTTTATTACATAGTCCCAGACACATCATGGGAAGAGGTAAAGTGAGCGCTCAGCCCATCTTCAGCCATCTTCAGGGTACAGGCATGAGCTTTAGCTTTAAGTAGACAAAGAATTAGAGCAGGGACCAAAGGTATGCTTGTTAAACAGTCCCTGTCACAGGTGTGGCCTGGTTGACCATTATTGCAGTCCTCATTCTTCAGGGATTCCAGAGAAGTTGTTATCACTGCCATCACTTGAGGGGAGCAGTCTGGTTCCCATGAGATGATCACTCCTGCTCCAGGGTGCACGTTGGTCATTATAGACAATTGTCCTGGTGGTGGCGGCAAGGTAGGGTTGTCCTGCAAGGCTCTGCTGTTGCTTAGGGGATAGTTTCAGTCCTTTGTCATAAAGATGTTATCGACCAGTCCTGGCCTTCCTTGGTTCCAAGACGGCTGCAGGAGAGAATGGCTCAGAGCAAAGGACAACAGGTACAAAATGGAGACAGAGATGCCAAGCTCTTCTCCTGGTTTTAGTTAATTTATAGACTCAAAGAGTTAATGCTTTTCAGCAAAAGCCGTTTATGCACCTTTTATAGTATCTTTATGGTAGTAACCTGTACCAATGAGAAAAAGATAAAACACCTCAATAAAAAGTCAGGTGAAGGAAGTCATTTGCAAAGGCAACCACAGAGGAAGTCACTCAGGCAATACCTCACCAGCTATCAAATAGATGTAAATTAAAACAAATCCTTTCCACCTATCAAGCTATCAAGCTGGTAAAAGAATGAGCCTGCAAGTTGGGTTTTTTGGGAAGCTGACTCTGGGATTGAGTTGGCAGGCCATGGGGTGTGTATGGAGACTTGCCTTAACACCAGGAGCTGTGGAAGGAGGAGAGGAAAGCAGAAGTGAGCAGAAGAAGGAAATGGTGATACAGAGCCTAGACCTGTATCCCACAGGAAACAGCTGAGCTAGACTGGTCTGGGAGTCTTGTCCTGAGCTGGACAGAGGTGACCCACACTTATGTGTCAGTAGATAAGGATATCGGGACAGGGTCATGACTTTGGATCAGGTGGCTCTTTGCAGCTGAACCAGCCCTAAAGGGACTGACTGCTGAAGCACCCCATGTTGATAGGCAGCAGTTGGCCAAGAGTGATGGGATACACAAAGGCAAACTAAAATGGAGGATTCTTCAATGGGGAGGAAGAGATCACAAGGTCTCTGAGGAAACTTGTAGTTAAAACTTTCCAACTCACAGGTGACAAGCCTCTGTTAAGATCAAAATAGCCCACCAAGGTCATGGGAAAGCACAAGATGTTTTAGAGTCCTGACCTACCTAAAGATTAAAAGGCTTTCAAGCACAATAGATCTTTAACTTCACAAAACAAAGACCCAGGCCTGTAAACACACCCTAGGTGTCCGTGCACCCAGTGATGGTTTGTATGCCTCCCCCAGCCTCCTGATCTTGCTACTTCCAGGTGACTTTAGCCCTGTAGGGAGGGCCTGGGGATAGAAATTTCTCCCAGGCAAGTTCAATAAATACTCCAACCCCAAAGGCTAATATTGTCTTCTCACCCCATGCCCCGCTTTCACTCTATTGAGAGTGTATTCTTTCCCTAGGAAACCTTACCGTTACTTTCACTACATTTCAGGTCTTGCCTGAGCTTGTTTTGTGGCTTGTCTGAATTCTCTTACCCCAAGAATGAAAATAGCTGCACTGACCTTTCCATAACAATGTGACCAGGATGACAAGTCCTTTCCAGAAGAACCTGGAAGGCTCATCGCTGCAACGATTTAGGGGGAAAAAATTCATATTGAAAGTTGTTGGCTAGGCACTATGGCATGTGCCCATAGTCATAGCTACCCAGGAGGCTGGGATGGGAGAAGCACTTGGACCCAGGAGTTAGAGGCCAGACTGAGCAACATAGGGAGGCTCTGTCTCAAAGAAGAAAGCATTGATAACATTAGGGAAATGCAAATCAAAACTGTTAGAAATAAAGTCAGTGGTGGTCCATTTTCAAGGCAAGGCATTTAACCCTAACAGCTTGCTTATGTATCAGCTTGCAGATGTTGGAGGAGGGCCAACTGATAAGGGAACTTAGACTAGGAGAGGTAAATCATGATAGAATGAAGAAATGGGTAAAAACTGTGTTTGTTCCAGAAAGCACATACCACAGGGAGGCCTTCCTGCCACCTAAAGCTCACTGCTAATTTTTGGATTTCATGGTACATCATGGTCGCCCATCTCTTATGCATATCTTCACCTCTCTTCCCCTTTTCTCATTTTATCATGCTCACCATGGGAAGCCTCCAGCCTGGCTCAGTGTAACATCACATCAGCACCCACCAAGTTGAACGAGGCTATAGGAAAACAACCCTGGTAACTGGTCTCACTTGAATTCTTGACCACCAAGCTCAAGAGCTCCTTAACATGACTGACAATCCTACTATATGTCCATTCCACTTCCTCCAGTCTAGTGTCCTCCCCCTATGTCAAGGCATTGAACTCAGAAGACAGTTTTCTGAGCCATCCAAGGGGAACAGAGGCAAACTTCCTACTCTGCCTAGCTCTGCTATGCCCTGGCTGCTCCCCAAGGCCAGCCTTACACTACTCACCCCCACCATTTCGCTGTAGTTCCACCACTATGGTCCTGTCTATTGAATCATTCCAATTATCTTCCATTATAAAAGCAATTAATTAAAAGTTTAAAAACCTGATTTCCCACCTACTTTCTGCTTGCATCTTTATATAAGCAAGACTTTGAAAGCATCAACTTGTTCTGTCTTTAATACCCCTCCTCTCACTTTCTCTCCAGCCCATTTCAATCAGGCTTTTGCCTCCTACCACTACAGTGAAGCCCTCCAATGGCTGCCCTATCTCACATGGGATGAAAGCCAAAGTCTTTACCATGACCCACTAGACCCTGCAGGACCTGACTTCCCTTTATCACCGTCCCTCTGTAGACACCATTCCATGGGCCATTCCAGCCAACAACTTTGTGGCTGAAATCAGAAAAGGCCTGGAGAACAAGTGTAGACCAGAGAATTCCTCCTTCTGGTTACCAGGAGAACCCAGAAATCCTATAGCCAGTTCCCTGCATCTCCAGGCACAATCTGAAGTAGGGAAGAAGAGGATGGGAGCAGACAGAACTCTGATTGGCCAAGCATTTTCACTATGAATCAGGAGCTTCTCAAAGAACTGATTCAATGTATTAGACTAAGGTTACTAGAATGGATTATTTTCCCCCTATTTTATTACCCAGCAGATGGTACCTCTCAACAAAGATCAGATCATTAAGTTAGAAAATAAAGACGTTCTATTTTCTTTGCACATCCAATATAGTGGGAGTGATTTCTGTGACCCTGCTACATGCACACACATGCTCAGATAAAAAGGAAGACAGAGCACAGAGCAAGATGTTCCAGTGTTGAAAAATGAGAGCTGACATTAGGAATGTCTCCATTACATTTAATTTTCTGATTTTTTTTCACAATGAATATGAACTGATTTTGTAACTAGAAAGGTATTTGCAATTTTAAAATCTATCTTTTTTCCCCTCTTTTTTTTTGCAGTACTAAGGATGACTCTTTGGGTTGAGGAGACAGAGCTGAAAGTCCAGGGAAAACTGAGGTGGCAAGAACTCATAAAACAGAGTACCAAAGAGAAGAGGGGTACACAGGTAGAACCCAGATATGTGTAGAAGCCCCCTCAAGCATGCAGCAGAGAATCGATCAGCACAGGACTCTGAGGAACAGGCTGGAGAAAGAACCATGTGGGAAGACGAGGGTGACAGTGCCCAGCTTTCACACAGGGCTGGGAATAGTGCCAGTTCCCACACTGGGCAACTCATAGTCCACACAGCATGGGAAGGTCCTTGGGAAAGCCTTGGAAGTGGGAAAGAATTAGTTCTAGTTCAAAGCTATTGTGAATCCACCCAATACATGATAAAAGCAAACCTAGAAAGCATCAAATTGTTATAAGTCACTTAACTGTATTCCAAAACAAAGCACAAGGATAATATTTATAGGAATACATAATGTTCATCACCCAACAGGATGAATTGGACCATACCAGGCATCCAATCAGAATTTTCTAGACATTCAAGAAGCCAGAAAACACAAGGAAGAGAATAATGAGTCAATCAAAATCAACTCAGACTGACAAGGATGTTACAGTCAGCAAACAGGGGCACCAAAATAGTTATTTAAAGCATTTCAGGGACTGTATGGTAGTACACGCCTGTAGTCCCATCTGCTCAGGAGGTGGAGACAGAGATCATAGTTCAAAGCCAGCATGGGCAAATTAGAGTAAGACCCTGTTTGAAAAACAAACTTAAAAAAAAAAAGCGAAAGAACTGGGGGCATGGATGAGGTGGTAGAGCACTTGTCTCACAAGCATGAAGTTCTGAGTTCAATCCCCAGTACTCAAAACAAAACAAAACAAAAAACAGTATTCCTTATGCTCAAATATCTTTAGAGCAATAGAAGGCCTAAGACGGATTCAAATCAAATTTCTAGCACCAGGCAATGCTAATTCATGCCTGTAATCTCAGCATTCAGAAAGCTGAGGCAGGAGAATCACGAGTTTGAGGTCAGCCTGGGCTACATAGTAAACCTGAGATTCATAGTGACCCTGTCTCAAAAAGTTAAATAAATAAAACTAATAATCCTAGCTCCTTGAGAGGCTGAGATCAGGAAATCAGAGTTCGAGTCCAGCCCAGGCAAAAAGTTCACAAGACCATCTTCAACCAACAGCTAGGTGTGGAGGTTCATGCCTGTAATCCCAGCTACCAAGGGAAGCATAAATAAGAAAACAAATCACAAAAAATCGTTGGTTGTGTGGCAGGCCCTGAGTTCAAACCCCGGCACTGCAAAAAAAAACAAAAACAAAAAAAACATAGTCTAAGCTGACAAGGTCATAAATTGATACCCTATCTTAAAAGTAACCAGAGCCAGGGGCCTGTGGCTCGCACTTGTAATCCTAGCTACTCAGGAGACAGAGATCAGAAGGATTGCGGTTCAAAGCCAGCCCCAGGCAAATAGTTCTCGAGCCCCTATCTTGAAAATACCCAACATAAAACAGGGCTGGTGGAGTGGCTCAAGTGGTAGAGAGCCTGCCTAGCAATTGTGAAGCCCAGAGTTCCAACCCCAGTACCACAAAGAAAAAAGAAATCAAATTCCTAGTGATGAATATTACAATGTGCAAGATTAAAAAAAGAACACTGGATGAAATTAGGGAAGTTAGCGTGGGTGGCACAATAGATTTGATTCCAACAGCATCCTACGATCTCACCAGCAGCTAAGGGGTGCAGATCACAGACACCAGCAGCACAGAGCACAAACTCTGAAAGTGGGAGGGAGAAAGCCCAGTGAGGTAAACCATAAGCTGCAGAGATCTCTCGTCCAACCAGGCCAGCCCGGTGGTAGCAACCAAAAAGACGACATCAACTACATCACAGAAATCCTCGAAAGATAAGAGATAAGAGTTCTGAGGACCAGTGTACCCCTGCCACTAGTCACAGCTAGGAAATCTCAGCAAAGATCTAAGTGGTGTGACCACAGAGAGAGCCAGCAAACTCAGAGCACAGCACAGCAGTCTCGCCCGAAAACTGGCCATCTAGATAACAGCAGGGTGTAGTCAGGGACCTAGGAGGGGGAGGATGCCACATGTTAAGTGGGGAGTGTTTGGGGTCTGGGGGGTTAAAAGCCTGAATCCCAGAGGCCATCCGAGGAGTTTGTCATCAAAACGTTAAGTCTACTTTTCTGTGTTGAGGAACCAACTCAGGGCATTCTGAGCAGCCACTCTCCTTCTGAGCTAAGCCTCCCAAACCAGGCAATCCTTACTGGACTAACTGGTTCAGACTTTACAAAAAAAAGCTGTGCTGGAGAGCAGTGAAGAAAATGCTGACTTTTGTTCCTTTCTTTGTCTTTTTAGATTTTTGTTTTAGGCTTTTTTTTTTTTTTCTTTTTTTGGCAGTACTAGGGATTCAACTAAGGACCTCATGCTTGCCAGGCAGGTGCTATACCACTTGAGCCACACCCTAATCCTCCTTTTTTTTTTTTTTTTTTTTTTGGGCAGCATTATTTGTGAACAACACTCACCTTTTAGTACTCAGTTTTAAGCATGTCTTCCTCTTTCTTTCCAGTTCCTTCCCCCATTTACACTTTCTTCCCATTTATAATTACAGCAGTTCTCACACTCTTCTCTTTTCTTTCTGCATTCCCACATTCACAATATTTTGTTGCCTTTATTTTTAGCAGGTAGTTAGAATGCCAGATAGGTTTTTTTTTTTCTGATCTAGATTGAAGTTTATTTTCTTTACATTTTATTAGATCCAGGAATTTCAACAAACCCAAAATATAGAGAACCTGATGAAAATTCCACCAAAGTAATAAAGAAAATGTCTTAAAAGCAGCAAGTGGGAAAAAAAAAAAAAACACATATGGACAGAGGAAAAGAGATAAACCTGGCAGCAGACGTTTGCCAGAAAAATAAATGCAAGAAGCCAGGAGGAGGGCTCAGGTTATAGAGCACTTGCCTTGCGAGCATGAGGCTTTGAGTTCATACCCATAGCAGGGAAACACAGGAGGGAAGCACCTTCAAAGTGTCGAATAAGAATGAAATACTCTGCTAACCCTAAAGCAATATAAAGACAATTTCAGACATGCAAAAGCTTGAAGACTTCATCACCAGCAGAACTTCAGCACAGGAAATGCTAAGCAATGTCTTAATGCAGGAGGAAAACAATGCCAGGCAGAAGTATGGCTCTATACAAGGGGGTAAAGAACACTGAAAATGGGGCTGCATGCTTAGTAGTTAAGTTTTCTCATATTTTTATTGAAATTCCCTGAAAATATAATTTACTATTTAAACAAAATTAAAAATAATGTGTGATGAGGTTCTATCACATATGGATAAATAAAATGTATGACAGTGGCATCAGTTTTAGGCCACGAGGGAAGTCATGGAGGTGTGATGTAAGGTTCTCGTACATATGTGAGGTGGTATGACATTGCAAGGAAGTAGACTAATTTAAATATGTATGCCATATCCCTAAAGCAGCCACTAAAATAACAAAGCAAAGATGCACAGCTTAAAAATCAACAAGGGAATTAAAATGGAATTATTAAAAATACTCCATACAATAGAAGGCAGAAAAACAGGTGAGAAAGAATGAAGAATAAATTTAAAAAAAAAAGAAAGATGATAGTTTTAAAGCTAACCATATCAGAACTCACATTAAATGTAAATGGTCTGAACACTCTTATTTAAAGGCAGAGATTGTCAGATTATATTTAAAAATAATACCAAGCAGTTTCTTGTCTACAAGAGATGCAATTTAAATACAAAGATATTAACAGGCTAAAAGTAAAAGGAAGAGAAAAGACGTACTATGCTAACACAGTATGACAGCTTTATATGACAGCACATAAAATAGACTTCAGATCAAAGAATATTTTCAGGAACAAAGAAGACAGTTTTGTGATGACAAAGGGGTTAATTAATCAAAAGGACTTAATGATCCTAAACACTATCCACTTAATAGCAGAACTTCAAAATACACGAAGCAAGAACTGTTAGAATTGCAAGAAGAAATAGAGAAAATTCAAAATTACAGCCAGAAATTTCAGTAACCTTTTTCAATAATTGATAGAACAGACAGAAAATTAACAAGAATACAGCAAAGTTGTACACCACCATCAACCAACCTGACCTAATTAACATGTATCAAACACTCCATCCAACAGCAAAATATACATTCTTCTCAAGTGCACATGGAACATTTATCAAGACAGATATTCTCTGGGCCATATAACAGTACATTTAAAAGGATTCATATAATTCAAAGTAAATTCTCTGGCTACAATGGGATTAAAGGCAAATTAATAACAGAAAAACATCTGCAAAAGCTACAATTACTTGCAAACTAAACAACATACTTCTAAATAACCATGGATCACAGAAGAAATCTAAAGGGAAATTAAAACATATTTTGAACTGACAGAAAATGAAAACATAAACTACCAGAATTTGGGGGATGCCATTTGTTACAGACCAACTTGTGTCCCCATAAAATCCATATGTTGAAGCTCTAACCCCCCACATGACCACGTTGGGAGACAGAGGTTTTAGTAAAATAATTCGGGTTAAATGAGGTTGTAGATGTGGGTGGGTTCTGATCTGATAGGGCTGAGGTCCTCAGAAGCAGATGAGACACAAGAGACCTGTGTGTGGGCATGCACACTAAGTGCAGGCACAAAAAGAAGGTGACCATCTATGAGCAGGAAGAAAGCCCTCACCTTACATCAATTCCACCAGTACCTTGATCTTGGTCTTCTAACCACCAGAACCTCAAGAAAATAGATTTCTGTTGTTAAAGATGTCTTCTCTGTGGTGTCTTGCTGTGGCAGCCCTAGCTGACAAATATGCCATGAAAACAGAACTTGGAGCCTGGGTCTGGTAGCTCACACCTATAATCCTAGATATGTAGGAGGCTGAGATTGGGAGGATCGTGGTTTGAAGCCAGTCCAAAGCAAATAGTTCACAAGACCCCATTTCCAAAATAACCAGAGCAAAATATACTGGAGGTGTGGCTCAAGTGATAGAGCACCTGTTTTGCAAGCACAAAACCCTGAGTTCAAACCCTCCTCCACCCCACCCCAAAAACAAACTGTAGCTAGGAAAATTTGTGACATTATCATCTATATTAGAAAAGAAGAATGATCTCAAATTGATGAGTTCACTATCAAGTTTAAGAAACTGAAAACAGTCTGGTGGAGTGACTCAAGTAGTAAAGCACCTACCCAGCAAGCATGAGGCCTTGAGTTCAAACCCAATGCCAAAAAAAACCAGAACAAGTTTAACTCTGAAGAAAGGAAACAAGAATGGCCAGAGTAGCAATCAATGAAATAGAAAACAAAAAAACAACAGAGAAAAATCAACAAAATCAAACGCTGGGTTTTTTTAGATCAATAAAATGGATAAACCAGACTAGTCAGATAAAAAAAGAGAGTAGATGCAAATTGCCAGAATTAGGAACAAAAGAAGTGATGAAGCAAGGACTACAAATAGTGAAAGGGTAATAAGTTAATGTTAGGAACAACTTTACACCTATACATTAATTTAGATTAAATGTAGAAATTCCTCAGGTGACACAGTCAAAATTCTCTCAAGAAGAAATACATAACCCAAATATCTATTATTAATTTATCTACTGTCTACTTATTACCTAGCTATTGAAGAAATAGCTTTTATAGCTACAAACTTTCCCTCAGAGTAAATTCCAGCCCCAGATGTCTTCACAGTATGAATTCTACCAAACATTTAAGGAAGAAATAATGTCAAGCTGCAAAATCTCTTCCAGGATATTTCCCAGTGTATATGAAAGTAGGTAAAACTAGAGAAAGAAATAAAAGAAGAAAAGGAGGGAGGGAGAGTGGAAGAAAGAAAATGATACACTAATATTCCTTCTGCACATAGGCACAGAAAATCTAAACAGAATTGTGCAAATAGAATCTAGTAACATATTGAAAACCTTACTTACTATGCACCCTCATGTTGTGGGGTTTGCCCCAGAATATAAGGTTCAGTTGTCGATACATGCTACAACGTGGATGAATCACAAGAAAATAATGCTGCGTGAATGAAAGCAGACATAAGAAAAGTGTACACCACGTGATCCCACTTATGAAATTCTATATATAACAAGAGAAAGTAAATCAGTGGTTGCCTGGGGTCAGGGGAACCCAGAGGAGCATGTGTTGGGGGTAGATTCCAAAAAGACCCGGGGAAACTGTTGGGGCCAGATCAGTTCATGATGATGATGTAGTAAGGGTTCACAGGTGTGTCTATGTCAAAATGCTCAAGGGCCAGAAACACAGCTTGGCGGGAGAGTGCTTGTCATGCATGTGTGAGGCCTTGGGATGTGTTAAATCTGTGCCCTTTCACCAGCTGTGGCTTAGTGCCTGTTGGTCCATGGACCTCAGAGAAGCTGTCTACCACAGGAAGAAGTGCAAGACCTCCACATGGGAGCAAGTCCTTCCTCTTCTCATGTCCAAACCTGCTTTCCTGTCTGCTGTGCTGTGGATGACCAGGCTGGGTGCTGAAAGCCCTTGAGCAACACCTGGTTTTCCTAAGCTCCTGAGAGTGGGATCAGGGAAGAGACACTTGAGTCCCAGCTGAGACTTAGGATAAAAATACAGGGTTAGTTATTTCTTAGAGGCCCAGGCCTGAGGCTGTCCATGATCTATGGCCGAGCTCTCCCCAATTTGCACTGTGTGTTATTCTGCAGCTCCTGGTGATGTTGATCTTCCTCCCAGAGTCACTGACTGTCCAGGTGCATAGACATGGGTGTAACTCCAAAAGAACCAAACCTAATAAACCCAATTCATGATGCCTTGTTTTTTCTTTTTGGTTTTGTTTTGGTTTTGGTACCAGGGTTGCTCTACCACTTGAGCCACACCTCCAGCCCTCTTGATGCTTTTATCGATGGCTCAGACCTGGAGAATGCAAACTTTGGTGCCTGTCTTTGTCAAAGAGTTAGGGGAGGCTTGTTAAAAATACAGGTGTCTGGTCTAATAGCAGACCTGCTGAATAAAAGGTCTTTAGTAGATTCAAGCCCCCACCCCCTCTTGAGAAATTGTAAACATTCTAAAAACTCTCACTCAGGACCTGAGTGACCAAAATCTTGATCTCAGGGCTGACCTTGAACACAGTGTAGAGATAAACTGTTTTCCTTCATTCTCCCCTCTGGTGGCTGAAAGGTGCCAGAAAAGGGCAGTGGCTAACAATAAAAGGAAGGTGTGGAGGCATTTGAGATAGTCACAGACAGCAAGGTAGAAGAGGACTGTGGAGGAGCACCTTCAGTGTCCTTCACAGCAGAGACTGGTCAGCCTTGGCCAGGCCAGAGTCCTGGGGATCTGGAGCCAGAACCACAGCCTAGCAGAAACTTCATGTCTCCCTGCCTTCCTTGTTTAATGTTTTCAAGGGGTGGGGAGAAGGAACTAAGGGCTGGAATGAATACCCTTTAACCCCCTCTGCAAGTCAGAGCATGAAGCAGAATTTGTAAGTGGTGCTGTGAGCTGGCAGCAGCTGCCACCCTACAGGAAGCACACTGAGAGGAAGGACAACTCCCAAGCTGGACCTCTGTACCTGCCTTGCTGGAAACTGAACTGAATTCATGCAAGCTGAAGATGCAGCAGGAAGACCTTGGACTTTGCCCCCAGCAGACTCAGGTTCAAATTCCAGCCTTATCATTTACAAGCTCAAAGTACATTCACTGGAAGCTAACAAGCTTGCCTTCTCAGCCCCTCCCAAGGCTTCCTTCCACCTCATTTTTCTGTGCATAGATTTACATTCTTTTTCTTCCAGGGGCATCTCAAATTTTACAGCTTTAAGCCCCCAAAGACCTAGATCCACCCCTAAAGATGGACAGGAGCTTCTCTACATGAAGACACTAATTCCCACCTGGTAAGATTGTTCTAGGGACCAGCAAGACTGAGAGCAACATGCCGCACACCCGGAAGCATCCACATCTCAGTGCCTCATATTGTTATCAGAGCGCTAGCACCACTATTCACTGTTGACCATGTCACTGAATGTCTCTCAAAAGCTTGGGACTCAAGATAAAATCACCATGTTACAGCACTGCCTTTTCCAGTATGTCTTCATAGCTCTTGGAAGCAAAGCATTTATTGGTGCTGGGATCAGAGTAATAAAAATTCAATCTGCAAAGGGAGAAGGCTAGGAACCAGCACGTTTATTATTGCACAGTGTTCCTCCCAGGTAAACACACCTAATAATAACTGCTTTATTAATGAACACTACATTGTCTGAGAGGCCTAGGCTGCAAGAATGTTCTGCATTTCTGAGCAGCCTCCACCCACAACCTCAGAAAGCTTCACTGATAATTAAGTGGGGCAGATGTAATTGGGCATCTGATTTGCAATCCTGTACTCACATGTTGAAGCACACCATGTGCAAACAACTGGACAAAATCAACTCCACTCATTCAATCAGCTCATGTCCCACAAGCACCATTTACGTTCTATTCCAGTTTGTAGTTGTTGCCTTATAAATCAACCCCAAACAAAGTTCTTAAAACAACAATGAACATTTTACAACTCCATCAGGATCTTCCATGCAGTTGCTGTTAGTGGCTTGGACTTGTCCTCTGAAGACTTGCTGACTTGCACAGTTGTGCTGGTGCTGCCTAACGGTGGGATATCAGTTTGGGGTGCTGGTCCAGTATCCAGTCTGCCCTTCCTCCTAGAATGGGATTGGGTTCTGAGCCCCGGCATCATGAGAGAGGCTGGCAGAAGCTGCAACACCTTCAGTGCTTGATCTGAAGCAGTTAAGGCAGCATGAGGTCTGCCATGGTGACAGGCCAGCCCTGGTTCAAGGGAAGGGAGCATAAGCCCCACCTCATAGCATGGTAAAAAGAGCAAGAGGCATGGGAAGTCTTATTTTAGCCATCTTGGAAAGCATAATTTGTCACACACCTCTTCTATGTGCAAAGAGTAAATGGTAATGCTCCCCTTGTATTTCATCTTTCAGGAGGCCTGCCCAGTGATGATGTGTGACCCTGATTCTAACTTTTCACCACTCAGATGTACCTTCTCTGCACTTTTCCAGCAAGAGTAATTTTGCCATATTTCTGGGAGGCTCCGTCCCCAGGTAGCTCTTTCGGCTCCTGAGGCTGAGCTGGTGTGCATAGGTAGTAAAGTCATTCCCAGACATGTGGGCTCATTTCTGAACTTCTCTTTTAGCTGGGGACAGACCATAGCTGAGAGTTACAGGCATTCTTGGGCTACTGGAGAGGCAAAAATCAGCAGAAGCGTGTATTGAAGAAGGGAGGGAGCCCAATTTGGCTTCAAGGCCACCCTGCATGCCAAGGGCAGCAAAGGCTCCAACAGGTCCCATCCAGAGTGAAGCTGAATGTCCCACAACCAGCACTGGGCTATATGCCAAGGCCATTCACTCCCAAAGGAAACTCATGTGAGCTCACCCCCACCCCCAGTGGTGGAGATTGAACTCAGGGCCTCCATCTTGATAGGCAGCTGTTCTACTACTTGAATCAGATCTTCAATCCTTCTGTTCTTAGCTTGTGTTTTGGATAGGGTCTCATCCTAACTTTACCCAGGCCAGACTCGAACTGGATCCTCCAGTCTCCACCTCCCAGGCTAGGATTATAGACATGCACCACCACGTTTAGCCTACATGAGCTCATTTTTAAAGAGCTGTTTTTGATTTAGCAACTGGGCTCTGTTAGAATTCATGCAGCCATTTGACTCAGATCCTTGACGCTGAGGGGGGTCACTTCCAATGAGTTCTGACTGGCTGGGGGCAGGGAAAGGAGTCAGACACAGCTGGACCTCACAGCTCACAGATGCACTCAAGAGTCTCAGTGCAGGTGGGACAGGTGGTAATCGGGTAGGGAAAAGGACAGGGTCAAAGGGAATCCCAAAATGAGCCAGGTGAAGAAAGAAACTGGAAAATTAGCTATAGGGTGAGAGGGGAAGCCATGGCCCCCTGAAGGAGAAGAGCCTGTGGAAATCCAAGGAAGAAAGGGCAGAGGTCTTACTAGGCATAGTGGGAGAGGAGTAAGAGATGAGGTTGAAGGATGATCAGTGGGAGCCAGTTGGCCATGAACCTATGAGTCGAGCCAGAGGGCGAAACTTTATCCTGGAGGCAGCAGCAAGTGATGAACAGGAAGCAAACTGGTCAGATTTGGGTTTTTAATGTATGATTCTGGCTGCTGAGTGAAATGGCACCGGAGAGGAAAGGACTGGACTCTGAGGCAGTTATTATGGGCACTTTGGAAGCTGCAGATGCTGAGTGTGAGGAGCCCCCATGAATATCAGATCCAACACCCTAAAATGCATTCACAATCTACATAACATGTAATGAATGCTGGAAGGTATATTTGGAACTTTTTAAAAATTTGCCTTTGAAATTCTTTGGCTGTGAGTAAAATCTTTCATTGACTCTCAGTTGCAATTTATTAACAGTTACTGTGCACGCTCGTAGGTTCATGCCTAGCCTTCAAGAGGCTCATGCCAGGCCTATAAGGGCCCTGTATGAATAGCTGTGGATGGTCCAGCCCTCACATTCAAGCTCCACCATGCTCTCCCCTGAAGGGACTCAGAAAGGGGCCTGCACAGCCCCTGGAAAGAGACTTGGGATTTGGGCATGAGGAATTCCAGGATCCCAGATAGGGTGGTGGTGGTGGGCTGTAGGTGCTGCCCTTGTCCCTTCTAGCTAAGTGGCTTTGCTGGAGGTGGTGAACCACCTAAGCATAGCCCTCACTCTAAGCATAGCCCTCCTTGCCCCCAAATGCTCAGGTTTAAGAGTGGCACTTTATCCCTGAGAAGCCTTGCTACTTTGCAGCAACTGTTTTCAAGGTAGCTTTGTGCTAATTCTCACTTTAATGAAATCGACATAATAGCAACTTACCTTTTTTTTGGCCCCTAACTTTTGTGAGACATTCATCCTTGCCTGTGGGTGTGGTGGCCTGGCTTACCACCAGTATTAATGATGCTTTCTTGGGGATGGCTGGGAAGCAGGAGCTGAGCCAGCCCCATGAGGGCTTTGCCAAATGTTACCCAGAACAGTGCCTATATCCAAATGTCTGTTTTCCTACTTGGGCATAAGCTTGTTGAGAGAAGATGGGCTCCCTTGTCTCCTTTTGCTCCCAGTGCCCTGCCACCTGAGGGTGGGGGAAAGGGGAGAGGCTGTCCACAGAATGCTCTGGGCTGGCTGCCAAGCTGGATGCCAGGGACTCACCTGCTCTCCCTTAGCTTGCCTTGCCTACCTAGAGGGATGGTGCATGATTCATTGCCTCCCGGGCTGTCAACATACTTGAAAAGTCCTTTCTGCCTCTGATTTTCTCACCTCTGGGAAACCTCTCTTCTTGGCAGCCCAGATTTATAACTTTGAACTTTTCCAAGACTCCAGCAGTAGAGATTCAAGGAGTGACCTATTTTCTCGGTATACTACTCCCCTACCCCGCCTCTGGACACCTAGTGAATCCAGCCCCTCTTTTCACTCTATTCTAACTGCCCAGCTCTTTCTCTAAATTTCCCAGTCACACATTTTAGAGCCTAATTGCAGAGAGGATTTTGTCCTTGAAATAAGCCAACTTTGATAGGAGCTCATCTGGAAGCATCTTTGAACCTATCCTGGATGGCTCCTGCTCCCACCAGGCATGGTCTTCTGCCTGCACTGCATCTCTTCATCAGCACATCTCTGTCTTGTGTTCACTGGCCCTTACTGTCCCTCTGACTGGTCCTCATGGATTTGGATGGGCCCCATGGGACAGGGGGAAAGCAAAGGATCTGAAGCAAAAGACCCAAGGTGGGCTTGTCCCTATCCTATAAGCCTAGACCCACTGTGAACTCTCTCAAACCCCAAGGCACAAAGTGAGCCCCTCTGCTGTTGTGAGATGAACTGAAAGTGACTTTATTTGGATAGAGGGTCTTTAGAGAGGTAATCAAGGACAAGAGCCAGCAACAGGGAGGATCCCAATGTGATATGGTTGATGTTCCTGGAAAAAGGGAAATTTTGGACCAAGAAACAGAGGGGCATAGAGGGAAGATGACAGGAAAGACACAGGGAGAATATGGCCATTAAGTAGCCAAAGAGAGAAGCCTGGAACTGATCCTGCCATACAGCCTCCTGAGGGAACCATGCCTGCCCATACCTTGGTCTTGGACTTGCAGCCTCAAGAACTTGGATACAATCAATGTCTATGGTTGAAGTGCCCCAGTCTATGGGACTTGAGAGCAAATTGCCTGTCCTATTGACTTTCTGAAGTGAGATAGTCACACGGAGGGCCTGGAAAAGGTCTAGTGCCCTTGATTCTTTTGTGTCATGAGCAATCACTGAGCACCAAGAGTGTGCTGAGGACTAAGCCTGGGTGCGAGGTGAGCAGCTTTTACATAGCCCTTTATTTGTCTCCTTTACATGAGTCACTCCTGGCCTTCTCATGAGTGGGATCCATCCAGTTACAGTTCTCATAGCTCCTAGAAAATCATTAAGCACATAGTAAATACTCAACAAATGTCTAAAGAGTTGACTTCATAAGGATTTGTAATAGCTGCATGTTTTTCTGTATGTGGGCATGGGTTCTGAATATTTTATAATCTTAAGCAACATCCAAAAAAACCAAATCACAGCTCAACTTTATTTTGTACCATGACACGGTTTCCCTGTTCTGTAGGGCACAGGATAGTGATCTGGGGTGGTAGCATTGTTGTCTGCTTTCAGAGCCTCATCCCACCTTCCTGGGTGCAGATTGTGGTTCTGGAGAATGTTTTGAAGAGAGGTTACACTTTCTGAGTGTAGATACAAGGCATTTCCTGCAAAGCCCCATATAGATTAACAATTCCAATAACTGTATAGGTCATTTCAAACTGGTCTTTTGGAAACTATGCATTATGGTGGGGGGAGAGAGGAAGGACGGGAGGAAGGAAGGAAGGAAGGAAGGTAGAATGAAAGGAAGGAATGAAGAATGAAAGGAGGGAGGGAGAGAAGAAAGAAGAAGGAAGAAGGGAGAAGGAAAGAAACATATCTGGGACAAAATCAGTCCCTGCAGTGTGTGGACATCATGTGATGTTGGACAGAAGGTTTTTCAGCACAGAAACAAGAATGACAAGTGTACAAATTAAAAGGCAGTCCTTTCCCTGCACACAATGAATAATTATAGATGCCAGTTGTCTCAATGAAAATCTGCAGAGCATATGGCCCCTTTTTACCTTCATGGCATGTTTCTTTGCTCCTCTAGGGTCAAAAGAAACCTGAATGACTTAGATCTGGCCACAGCATTCTGACCTGTGAGAAATAAGTGAAAGCAGGCTTTCAGGTCCCAGGCAAACATATGTTCATGCTGTATTCAGAACACACCCAGTAAGCATCTCAGGTCCCACTGGAATATGGGAAGGGGCCACCATACAAGGAGAGTACACTGTAGCCTGACAGTCCAGTCCCATAATCATTTTCTTTTTGGCTGTGTGGGGGTTTGAACTCAGGGCATCACACTAGCTAGGCAGGCACTCTTAACACTTAAGCCACTCCACCAGCCCTTTTTAGCACTGGGTATTTTTGAGATAGGGTCTTGTGAAGTATTCACCTTGACTGGCTTCAAACCTTGATCCTCCTGACCTCTGCCTCCCAAGTAGCTAGATTTACAGGTGTGAGCCACTGGTACCCAGCTCCACAATGGGATGAGTGACTGCACCCGGCATTGTGCTAGGCTTGGGATGGAGATGGAAGCACCAAGACAAATACCCCATGATTCCAGCCCCAAGGGGATTATAGACACATAGCAGAGAATCACAGAGTCATATGTTTTCTCTTCCATTCTCATAGTAGTTTATGAGAGAGTCACAAGAATTATTCCCACTTTATAGATTTAGCAATTGTGTCTGCCATTGAGTTGCAGGCACTTCCCTGTAGTGGGGGTTAGGAAGTAGAGGAGGTGGGCATGGATCTTGCCTGACTCCATGCCCTGGGCTAAAGTGGACAACTCAGCATAACAGGCTAAGAGACCAAGGGACATACTGATGAGCAGCCCATAAGAATATAGGAGAGGACAAAGAAAATGCTTCCAGGAGGTGCTGGATGGTGTTCTTGGGACCAAGAAGGGGAGCAACTCCAACAGGAAAACCAGTAAAGCCATCTAAGTGGAGTTTGAGAATGGAGGAGGGTTTCAACAGGCCAGGAGAGATGCAGGGAGATGGACCCCTGAGGGATGCAAGGGAGCAGGGCAAGGGCAGGAAGCATGGTGAGGAGTTGTTTGTCTTGTTTGGTGCCACTGCAGATCTCGGAGGAAGGACGGATATCCCATGATGAGCCCATGATGAGGATGGTGGCTGGTGACTGAGGACAGAATTAATCAGAGAAAGAAGTCAGGTGAAAAAAATCACTGGAGATCTGAGGTTATCTAAAAGACTATTGATGCTCCAACTCCTTCTCTCCTTGGTAAGATGACCAAACCCAGACACTGACCAGGAAGCCAAAACAAGGCAGATCTACCCAAGTCAGCCAACAGCAGAAAAATCCAGAGGGAGAGGCCAATTCAAGGCTCTCCAGAGTCACCAAGAGTTAAGTCAGGGAAGCCATGTCCACCAGCCCAAAGATGGAAAGGGAAGACCTGGAAGAAGCAGAAGATGGGCAGAGCTGGATGCCACACCTGGACAAGGACACCATGTGACACAGATGGTCATTGTCTTCTGCTTGCTGTCCTCTGAAACACAGAGGGTGCCCTGAGAGGAGCTGAAAGTGTCAGGGAGGAATTGTGTCAGAGTCAGGGGAGTATTGAAGGAGAGAGACAGAGAGAAAAGAAGAAAAAGGAGGAGGAGGAGGGAGAGGAAAACGAGGAAGGGGAATGGAAAAGGTAGATGCACTTTTGCTATGAGATGGAAGTTTCAACAGTGGAAACAACTTCCTTGATGGGACCTCCTTAGAAATACCCATGGGAGCCAGCTAAGAGTACCACGACTTAACTCACACTCTTATAAACTTAGGTGAAATTCAATTACAGAACCATAGGTTTAGTATGATCACATTTCTATCAATGAACAAAAACATGCATGGTTGGAAAAAACTAGAGACATGTTCACAAAGCAGGAACAATATTGTCTTTAGGATATGGGATTACAAAATTTCTAAACTATTCTTTTCCTTGTTTACCTGTGCTTGCTATAAGTCATGCAATGGATATTTCACCTTTGGAGTCGGTTGAGTTTTGGAAAAAGGAGAAATGCACACAACTGTAACAGCCCTTCACACTCATGTCAACTGATTCAAGCTGCAGTTTGTGAATGCAGTGTTACCATGCTGGTTGGTATCAAAGCAGTAGCACAATGAGAACATGACATTACACAGGTCAAGACCAGCAGCATGGGTAATGGAGAAAGCAGCCCAAATCAATTTTATGTGCAGCCAACACCAGCTAGCATCCAGCCTTCCTCCTCCTACCACACACTCACGTACATCCACTCCCCACCCATCAGCCAGAGCAACTCTTTGATGATCTAAGTCACATGTCATTTATGCATCAGGGCCTTTGCACCAACTGATCCTTAGATTACAATGCTGTTTCCCAATATCTTACATGGCTGACTCTTTTATCGATCTCAGTTCAAATTCTACTTTCTCAGAGAAATTGTCTCTGATCATTGTAGCTCAAGTAGCCACCACTCCTCTGCCAGTCACCCTACAGTCTAACCCAGCTCTGACCAAAAACAACTTTGCAGTACTGAGAATGTCCTGTGCTCATGTTGTCCAGGACAATGGCCACAAGTACATGGCTGCTGAGCACTGGAAATGTGGTTGGTGTTACTGAGTAACTGAATTTTAAATTTTAAGTAGTTTAAATAAAAATGTCCACATGATTAGTGGCTACTGTTTTGGATAGTGTGCATGTCACTATGTGAAATGATCTCACATTTTTAGTTTTTTGGGATTTGAAGTCAGGGACTCACACTTGCTAAGCAGGTGCTCTACCACTTGAGCCACTCTGCCAGTCCAATCTCACATTTTTGTTTATTCACATATTCATTATCTGTCTTCCCCCATTAGACTGTAGGTTCTGTAGGAAGAGGGGTTCATGTGTCTTTTCCACCAATATAATCCCAACTCTAAAAACCTACAATAGGAGTGCAATAAATGATGAACGAATTGTAGAAGAAAAGGCAACCTACAGAAGCCTTTCCTTTAGTAGTTCTGTTAGATCTTACAGCTCTTGCCAAATATGCCATGTAACAAGAGCACCCAAAAACTCAGTGGCTTAAAAGGAACATCTTTTAATCTCCTAGACATATGAGTTGCCTGAGGATAACGCGGTGGTCAGCTGATACAGGCATATCTGCTGCTGCTATAGGTTGGGCGGGGCTTAGTAGAACTGGCCTTGCTCCAGGCTGGCTGGTCTGGGCATGTTCTTCCCATGGTGATGGCAGAAGCTTGAGGCAGAGGGCAGCCAAGTCCTCTCAAAGCTCAGGCTCAGAACGGAAACACCAGCACTTCTGCCTCATTCTACTGCCTGTGCAAGTCCATGGCTGGACACAAAATGTCACAAGGACACCGCAAAAGGACCCTCAAAATCCCACAGTAAGGACATGGATACAGAGAGGAATGAAGAGTGCAGCCATTGATGAAATCTGCTATAAGGTTTCTGGTTGCCAGGATAGAAAGTCCCCAACCTGCTCTCATTCTGACCTTTCCAAAGCCTGGGGGCTTACAGCATTCCTAGCACCCTTCCAACAAATCTCCATCTTATATGTAAGTTAGCTTGGGGGTGGATCCTGTCACTTGGAACCAAAGAACACTAAACAATACCGTGTGCATGCTTGTGACAGAGCTAATCTAGGAAAAAAGAGGCAAGGATAGAGACAGAGGGCTTATGTTTGACACTGTCATATTTCTTAGTATGAATAGGTTCTTATATACCAGGTTTGCATTAGAGTTACTTAGGTAGGAAAGAAATGTACCAAGGGAGACCAGTGTTACACAAAGAAAACTTTCTCTTGCTTCCTAATTTTAACTCAGGTCAGCATCTGAAGTCATGAGGTAAAAAGCCGAGAGTGTTGCATGCCTCCAAATGCATCACCCTGAGAAAGACACAAGAATGGATAACCTCAAGAGAATCAAAGGAAACATCAGACAACAAAAATGAGGAATGCTCTGTACTAAAATGTGGAGAGGTCTGAACTCTTTTATAATGTATCATAAAAAACAAAGAAAGGCTGTGGAAATGTTCCAGATTGAAGGAGGCTTAAGAGACATGAAGATTTAATGCAATTCCTGACCTTAGGTTGGATCCTGTACTGAAGGGTAAAACATGCCGGTATTAGGTCCACTGGTGAAGTGGAATACGGGTTGAGGATTAAATTATTGCATCAGTGTAACTGTGTAAGAGACCAATCCTCACAGGGAATACAAACTCAAGTATTTAGGTAGAAAGGGCTGTGATACAAGCAACCTACTCTCAAAAGGCTCAGAAAAAAAATCATGCAGCTAGATAGATGCTAGACAAGAGGGCTGGGGATGCAGCTCAGTGGTAGAGCATGTGCCTAGCATGTGTAGGGCCACGAGTTGATCCTCAGCACCTCAAACAACCAAACAAAAAATGTTAGATCATGCAAATGGAATAAAATGTTCATAAGGGAACCTGAGCAAAGGGTAGATAGATGTTCTTTATACTATTTTTTTAAATTTTGCAGGTTGGAAAGTATTTGCAAATACAAATTTAAAGTAATACAAGCTGCTGAGAAGTCTACATAATGACTTCAATGGATTAAAATAGAACTAGGTTTGATCTATACGTGCACACACACGCATGCACTAATAGTGATGGCATGGAGACTCACTTTATGGCTATTGTTACAGTGTTCTTTAAGCACCTTCTCACACATGCCAGACATTTTCATACACCTCTTGGTTATGGTCATTTCCATCTTGTCTGTGAGCAGGAGGCCCAGCCTTCGTACAAGTCTCTATCATACCATGGTTCAGATGTGCTCCAGTGGAGCATGACCCAAGGAAAGTAACAAGCAAAACATTTCTTCCTTGAAATTTTGGTGACATGCTAGGAGCATGCTATAGTTTGATATAGTTTGTTCTCCACAGGTTCATGAGTTGCCAGCTTGGTCCTCAGAGTAGCAATGTTGGGAGGTGGTAGAACCTTTAAGGTGGGGCTCATGGAAGGTAACTAGGTCATTGGGGGTGCCCTCAGAAGGGCTAAAGTAATGCACCCTGACTTACTTCTCACAAGAGTAAGTTGTTATAAAAGAGCAAGACTGGCCTCTTCCCACTCTTTGGCTTCCTGTCTTGCCATATGACACTTCTGCTGCTCACCAGAGGCTGAATTGATGGAGAAACCTGAATTTGGACTTTCAGCTCCCAAAACTGTGAGCTAAATAAATCTCTTTTCTTTGTAAAGTGCCCAGCCTCCAGTATTTTGTTATAACAACAGATAAAGGACTAACACAGAGCCAAAGAGGCACATAAGCACGCCAAGAAGGCCCCCTATTACATTCCACACTTGGATACTCACACACTGAGGCTCGGGATACAGCTTCAGACTGCAGTGGTTAAGGCAGGCCCTTTACATGTGCCTTCCAGAAATTTTTCAGGACTAAGAGGGCTCATAGTGGAGAAGTGGCACAAAGCACACAGTAACAAGGACCCCCTCTAGTATCCAGGCAGTTTCCACTTTGCAAGAGACACAAGATGGCTACATGACTGAGGAGCCCAATACAAAACAAGTATGGAGGACACCTAGTTCAAAAATTCTCAGAATTTCAAGAAAGTAACATCTGAGCACTAAACAAAGGGTGGGCCCTTCTGTGCACAACACCCTGCACAACAATACAGGTCACAGGTCCATGAAACCACCCCAGACCAGACACTTGCTGGGAACTTTGTATAAATCAGTTCTCATCCTACAAAGGTCTTTAAGGACACTTTTATCTACAATGAATTGATGAGATAGCTGAGCCCAAGTGAACAAGACACAGTTGGGGAGCTCAGTAACAAAGGAATAGATGAATGAATGAAAGTGACTCTAACTTCAACACCAGCATTTTTTCACTAATCCATGAGTTCACACTGAGGAGTGACTGGAAGACTCTCAAGGTTACTGGACCAGAGCTAGTGGAATAAGTCTGACGGTGTTTCTTTGTCCGGCTGTCTAGCCAAGCTAATAATACCATGGAAAACCAATGAAACGGCCCTGCAAACTTGCTCAAGATGGCACAGGAACCAGCAGCAGAACCTGTATTTGTGCAGGACCCATTGTGCTCATTCTCTGTTCTTCCTATAAAGTCATAGTTGCCATACCCTGTGGACATCCCTACATCTGTGGGACTCATATGTCATCAGGTATACATTCATTCACTATGAATTAGAACTTATTCATAAGCCTTTGGCACAGTCTTGTATATACATGAAATGTAGCAAATCTTTATCTTTTGAGTGTGGACTCCAAAGATATCTGGGAAAGCCAAAACTCCTGTGTGCCAAGTTGGGTGAGATCGAGGTTAATGCCTGGTGTTTTTGTTGTCATTGTTGTTTTGTTTTGTTTTTCTGTTTAAGAAGAAAACTGTGACAATCAAGCAATCAAAACTTACTATTCCAAAAGATATCCTAAAAATTTCTGAGAAAATTACATAAAAAAGACACATTGCCTTTCAAAGTGATAGACTTTCCTCTGAAAGGGAAATTTTTTTATGTAAAAGTTATAATTATTCATTGTAAAAAGGCAGTCTCATAGAATCAGTAATCAAAAGCCTCACAACATAGGAAAGCCTAGCATTAGATGGCTGCACTGGGGGATTCTACTGAGCATTCTCCTCTAACTCTTCTGAAAAATTGAAGAGGAACACTTCCAAATTCAATCCATAAGATTAGTATGATACCAAAGTCAGACAAAAGCAGTATAAGAAAAAAAATCCTATAGACCAATATCCCTGATACATATCAGTGTAATGATGTTCAACAAAATAATAGCAAATAAAATTCAACAGCACATTCAGATTATATGCCATGACCAAATGGGATTTATATTACTAGAATGCAAGGATGGTTCGACTTTAAAAAAAATCAAGGTAATAAACCATGTTATCAAAATGAAAAGGATTCTCTCAAGTGATGTAGAAAAAGCATTTGA
The DNA here is from genome assembly GCF_047511655.1 of Castor canadensis. Taxonomy (NCBI): domain Eukaryota; kingdom Metazoa; phylum Chordata; class Mammalia; order Rodentia; family Castoridae; genus Castor; species Castor canadensis. The sequence continues at coordinate 8,537,174 of NC_133388.1, read as the reverse complement.
CATAATTCAACACACTCTTGTGATTAAAAGCTCTTACCAAGGGCTAGTGGAGTGGCTCAAGTGGTAGAGTGCCTGCCTAGCAAGCTTGAGGCCCTTAGTTCAAACCCCAGTACCACCAAAACAAAAAAAAAATTTACCAAACTTGGATTAGAAGGAAACTACCTCAACATAATAAAGTTTATATATGAAAGTCAACAGCTAACATCATATTATACTCATTGATGAAAGTCTGAATGATTTCCCTCTAATATTAGGAACTAGACAAAAATGCTCACTTTTGCCACCCTTATTCAACACAGCACTGGATGTCATGGCCAGAGCAATTAAGGAAGGAAAACAAATGCATCCACATTGGAAAGGAAGAAGTAAAATGATCTCTGTTCAGATGATATATGTGGAAAACACTAAACACCACACAACACACACACACACACACACATTGTTAGAACTAATCAACAAATTCAGCAAAGTTACAGCATGCAAAAATCAGTTGCGTTTTACACTAAGAGTGAACTAAAAGGAAATCAAGGAAATAGTTCCATTAACATTAGAATTAAAAAGAATAAAATACTTACAAATAGATTTAACCAATGAGGCAAAAGGCTTATATGCTGGAAACTACAAAATTCTGCTGAAAGAAATTAAAGATGCACTTGAATGCAAGGACAGGTCAACCTAAAAAAAATGATTGTAATATACTATGTGTGCATGCATCAGAAGGCCTCATATTGTGAAGACAGCAATTCTACACAAAGTAACCTATAGATTTAATGCAATCCTTCTCAAAATCCCAATGGCATTTTGCACAGGGGGAAAATCCACCTTAAAGCTCATATGGAATCTCAAGGATAATGAACAGCCACAATAATCATGAAAAAGAACAAAGTCAGAGGTTTCACACTTTCTGATTTCCAAGCATATTACAAATCAAAACAATATGGTACTGGCATAAACACAGACATACAGATCAATGTAATAGAATAGACAGCATGCATGGTCAGATGATTTTTTTTTTGATCGGATGATTTCTGACAAGGATGTTAAGACCATTAAATGGGGGGAAGGACAGTTTCTTCATTGAATAGTGTTGGAGAAATGTGGATATCCACATGCAAAAGACTGAAGTTGAACCACACTTTACACCATATATAAAAACTAATTCAAAATGGACCAAAGACCTATATATGAGTCAAAAACTATAAAACTCTTAGAAGAAAATGTAGAGGAAAGACTTCATGGCATTAATTTGGCAGCGATTTCCTGGATATGACACCAAAGCACAGGCAACAAAAGTAAAAATAAACTGTACTACATCAAAATTAAAACCTTCTGTGCATCAAAGTTCACAATTAATAGCAAAAAGGCAACCCATGGAATGGGAGAAATATTTGCAAATCAGATAACTGATAAGGAGTTAATGTCCAGAATATATAAAGAAGTCTTACACCTTAACAACAAAACCCAAATAACCCAATTAGAAAGTGGGCAAGACATATGAATAGACATTTCTCTAAAGAGGGTATGCCAATGGCCAATAAGCATCTGAAAAGATGATCAGATTCGCTTATCATTAAGGAACTGCAAAAATAACACAATGAGATACCACCTCACTCCTACTGGGATGGCTACTATAAAAAGAAGAAGGAGAAGAAGGAAAGGAAAAATAACAATTATTGGTAAGGATGTGGAAAAATGAGAACTCCAGTGCCTTGTTGATGAGACTATAAAATGGTGTAGCCTCTATGGAGAATACTAAGTGGTTGGTTCCTCTAAATTGAAAAGAATTATATTATGATTCAGCAATTCTACTTCTGGGTGTATCTATCCAAAAGAATTTGAAAGCACATCCTTGTTCACAGCTGCATTATTTTCAACAGTCAAGAGGTGGAAGCAGCCCAAGTTCCTGGATAGATGAATGCATAAACAAGTTGTGGTCTATCCATGCAATGAAATATCAGCTTTAAAAAGGAAGGAAATTCTGAGACATAATACAACATGGATGAGATTTGAGGTCAATATGCTTAGTGAAATAAAACCAGTCACAAAAGGATGAATACTCTGTAATTCTACTTATATGAGGTCCTTAGAGTGGTTAAAGTCATAGAGACAGAAAGTAAAGTGGTAGTTGCCAGGGGTTGGGGTGTGGTATGAGGAGTTGTTTAATGGGTACAGATTTCCATCTGGGAAGATGAAAAAGTTCTGGAGATGGATGATGGTGATGGTAGCACAACAAAGTGAATGTATTTCTGCTAGAGAATCACTCCCACCCTTTTAGGTTCTGCTCTCTACCCTGGAAAAGGGCATCAAGTGAACACCTCACTGGGTTCCTGAACCCTCAGGCTTCAGGTAGCTTATGACAAGGGGGAGCTCTGGCCAGAGAGAGGAGGATGGGAGGAAGTCTGAGACCCATTCCCTCCCTGTACGCTGGCTTCTGAGAGCAGCTCCAGCTAGGCCCACTGCCTAGCAGACAGCGCCTGGGACATTAGTCCTGTACATTTTGTTCCTTCTCACTCATGTGCTTGACCCTTGCACACCTCCATACAGACTTTTCATCAATTTATTTTCAATCAAACCCTCTTTATGGTGCCATCTGTCAGCCTGGGATATATATAGTGAGTTCTAAGACAGTCTGGACTACATAGTGAGACTCTATCTCAAAAAACAAAAACAACAACAAAGAAAGTCTGGATGTGGTAGCCCATGCTTATAATCCCAACTCCTCAAGAGGCAGAGATGGGGAGGATCATGGTTCCAGGCCAGCCAGGACAAAAAGTTAGCAAGATCCCATCTCAACTAATAGCTGGGTATGGTGGTATGTGCCTGTCATCCTAACTATGCAGGAGGTCATAGATAAGAGGATTGCAGTCTGATGCTGGCTCTGAGCAAAAATGTGAGACTATCTAAAAAACAACTAAAAAGCAAAAAAGGTTTAGGGTATGGCTCAAGTGGTAGAGCACCTGCCTAGTAAGTGCAAGGCCCTGAGTTCTAACCAGTACCACTGGGGGAACAAAAAAGAACTAAAATCCACACTTGAACATATTATACTACTTAGCAAGGCCTCCCCCTGCAGAGAGCTTTCTGCTGCCCCATTTGAATGTGCCCTCCTCTTTCTGGGTCTCTAATGCTCTTAAGGTATTCTCTCTCCACCTTAGGTTATTTCTGTCCCTTCTTATCTTCTCCTCTGGACTTAGGGAGCTGGGAAGGAAAAAGGGAAGGCATTTCACCCTATTCACCTGAAAATGAATTATTTTTGTGTTGTTTCCCATTTGTCTCTAATAGTTGGAAATGAAATTTTATTAAAGTGATTTTAGAACAATCTATGAAACTTGCAGCAGTTAGAAGGTCATAAACTTCTTCTCCTTGGTTTTCACACAGTTACCACCCATGCCAATTACTGCAGCTCTGAATGGTGTTTATACCCAGCTGCAGGGCTAACTGGCTCATGGCATTTATCAAAGTTCTTCAGGGACCAAGAAGGAAACTTGCTTAGCCTAAAAGAGCTCTCTGGGTGCCTTGAACCTTAAAAGTATAACTTTTTTTTTTGAGTTTTTCCTCAGAACTGAATGGCATCACACACCAAATTATTGTCCACCTATTGGTAACTAAACTTTCTGAGTGTTTGTTATATGCCAGACTCTGGGATCACATATTACATGTGGACAATTAATGTAGATGTAATCTCTCTTAAATCTACTCCAAAATCCACAGGCAACTTTTAGAGGAGGGATTTGGGTGGGGTGCATGACTACATAGATCCAAATTCATTACGAAATGACTATGAATGACATAGTCAATAGAATGAATGACATTTCAATAGAAATGAAGTGAGGAAAGCCCATGATGAGCTAAACCAGCTGCTCTTAAAAGAACTAACTTACCATCCAATCCAGGTAGCCCCTGAATAGAGGTGAGGGCTGGGAGCCTGGGAGAGACTGGTGATATGGACAGAGAGAGCCTATAGCTATATCACAAGGCTGGAGGAGACAACAGCCCAGAGGAAAAAAGGAATACAGTTAGAGAACAAGTCTGGGATGTAGGGCCAAACCATTGTAATGGGCAACATCAGTTTCTTCCAAAGTTAGGCACAAAGAGGCAGAGTGCCTGAGCTGGGACCACCACCCCTTAGGAAGCTCAGCTGAAAATCCAAGCAGCAAGATTGCTTCAATACCCATGGGACTTAACTGGCCAGGAAAGACATGAAGGAAGCTGAGCCCATTGGCTGATATCCTGGGAGCCAGGAGAGAAGGAAGACCTCCTGGGACAAGGTCTCACGTGCTATGGGCATCTGAGAGAGGAGACAGTGGGAAGGAAGGGGTCCAGCAGCAGAGGACCATCTTCTCTCTACCCGAATCTTCTGCATCACATCTGCTCCTGAGTGAGTCAGAGAACCTCTGCTGGTCTCTGGCTGGTGAGTCCTCTAGGAACCTCGGACCCTCCAAAATGACCCTGGGGGCATAAATGAAGCAATCCACCACTTCTCCAGAGCAGGACATGGAGAATGTTCAGGTTACTAAGGACCTTCTCAAATTAGTGTCCCAGAGGGCAGGGCCTGAAGCAAAGTTTTGTGTGATATGGGAGATGCCTTCATAAATGTGGAAGCTGGGGCCATCCCAGATGATGTGCCCTTCAGGCACACACGAGTACAAACCCACTCACACAAGTGTGTGCACTCAAACATGCACACCACACACTGTACCCCCTTGGTATCACACTCTGAATTCTTCTTTTAAGAGTAGGAGCTTTATCTACCTCTAGCATTCCTGCAAATGCCACAGCACCCAAAACACTGTCAGATGCCCAGTGTCCTCTCTGAGAGTAAATGTCAGCTTATATGGTCATAGGATGGTCTTTTCTAATGTGGACAAATGAAAACCATTTCAATGGCTAGTGAGGTACGTGTGTGTCACGTGACGATGTTGTCAGACTTCTCGGTTACTATGGTTTCAAGGTCATTGGATGGAAACTAGGGAGCATGTCTTGTATCTTTCCCTCTGCTTTTTCTCAAACTCAAATTGACCTAATAAATCCCTAATTTGACATGCAATTTGACATGACTGTATGCTGTATTTCCAACTGACTTGGACACCTTTACCTACATTTTGCATATATGGTTCCAACTCACCATGTCCCAAATTGAAATCATGATGTTCCCTTGAAAACTTACTCTCTACTTGCATCCCAAACTACAAACATGAGCACTAGCCTTTTATCCTCGATTCTGGCTCTCTCCACTTGAGCAAGTCCAGTACCTGGGTATCTGTGATCCCTTCCCATTACTGTTATGAAGGTGTCTCACCAGCATGCACCTGGCCTATCACTGCATCTTGCCTGCTCTCTTTGCCTCCTGCCTTCACCCCAACTCTCCACCCCCTTTCCACACTGCTGCCCCAGCTGCCCCAGATGTTTTCTCAATTGCAAATGGGAGTCCATCACTCTCCGGTTTAATATCCTTCACTGTTCCTGAATTGCATTAAAAAACAAATCCAGGACTGGAGGCATGGCTCAAGCACTACAGCACCTGCTTAGCAAGTGTGAGGCCCTGAATTCAAACCCCAGTACCACAAAAAGAAGAAAAAAAAAAACAGTCCAATTCATTGGCAAGCCTTACCTGTCTTAATCCAAAACCTTTGTTCCCCCCCCACACACGTCTCTGGCCACAACAAAACATCCTGTGCAGTGTTTTCATGCTTCCAAGCCTCACCGTTCTCTCCCTAGTCCTTACAGACTTGTCATAGCCTTCTGACTGGAGGTTTTCTTGTTTCCACTCAGGCATGTGAACTGCTTGAGGACAAGGGTAGTACCTTGTTCACCATGGAACTTCGTGCACTATGCTTTGCACTTAGTGGGTATACAACAAATGTCTGTCAGATGGAAGAATGACGTGCAGCACTCAGAAGCTGTGACACAACCACATAGGTGGCACAGACTTGTCTTGGGGAGCCCTTCAGACTTTTTTTTTTTTTTTTTTGTGGCACTAAGGTTTGAACTCAGGGCCTTATGCTTGCCAGGCAGGCACTCTTACTGCTTGAGCCACTCTGCCAGCCCTTTTTTGCGTTTAGGTATTTTCAAGATAGGGTCTCACAAACTATTTGCCAGGGGCTGGCTTTGGACCACAAGACTCCTGATCTCTGCCTCCTAAATTGCTAGGATTATAGATGTGAGCCACTGTGCCCGGCCCCTACAGACTCTTTAAGAGTTTCATAGCCCAAACCCAACAGTTGCAGAACTCCCTTTTGATATGGATTTAACTATGTTAAATTGATAGCATATATTTTATTTCAAAAATTTGTATTAAATTAACTAGAGGCATTGTTCTGTTCACCCCTCCCATTTTTTTAAAGTATTTGTTTTGGAGAAACTATTTACCCACTTAAAAGACTAATTAAAACACGGTTTCTTCTGGTGCGCAAATAGCTGTTTGGGCGTCCTGATTACCTGCAGATAGTTACAGAAGTCTCAGGACTTCCCTCAGTTTAAATATTTTCCTTTTTTCTTGTATCTCTCCGTTTGCCCATCGCAGAGTCGTAGAGAACTGAAAACGCTTCTCTTGGCAACTTTCAACAGCAAAAAACGGGGAGGGGGGGAGCTAAAAGAATACAGTGATTTTTAAGTGTCCAGTTAAGACATAGCTCCTTAACTGTTGAGGTGAACACCAATGCCTCTCACATCGTGCACTCCTAGAATCTTACTACCTAATGCATTTCCATTCTTTAGGATGTCGATCATTACCACCTAAAGGGACACTAGACGGGCTGCGTAAAAGCATCGTATTAAAAAGTTAAGCTTTTTCCCTCAGAAAACTCGTTTCCGCAGAGCTATCAATGAAGTGAGAGAAATTAGGTGACTCCTGGTCATCATGCTGGTTTTTTCATGTGGTTTATGCTCAAACCAAATTAAAGAATAAAAATCGCGCAGCTGCAGTCTAGTCCCGGGGCGGGGCCGCAATGGGAGGAGCCTTCGGGAGGAGGCGGGGTTGTTCTTGTGGCCGGGAAGACGAAGAAGGGGCGGGACCAACCCGGTAGGCGGGGCTTGGCGGGGCACAGCAAAACCGCTGCTCGCGCGGCTCCCGGGCCTCCTCAGCTACCCGTGTGCGCGGTGCACGAGCGCTCTTGTTCTGGAAGAGCCATCACGGCGAAGGGACGAAGCCGGGAGGTCGCCATTTGCGCCTCGCCGGCTGCAGAAGTTGTTGCCATACATTTCATATGTGCATTTCCCACGCCTCACTCGTTCCCTGCTTTCCCTGTCTCACACCTCCACAGTGGCCATGGCCTTGTCACCAAAGTCGCAGCCACACTCCTTCCCAGAAGGCTCAGTTAATCCCTGCCGGCCGCCACCCTCTCATCCTAACCACGGAAGCCGGACACAAGCGGAGCAGCAAGGAGGGAGTGGGGCGGCGCAGCGGAGCGTTAGGGCAAGTGAGGGAGCTTCGACCAATGGCAGGGTGCCTTTGAGGGCGGGAGGCGGGGCGAGGGCTGGGGGGGGGGGGGGCACGGCCTGGCGCGGGGGGCGGAGCCTGGCGCGGGGGCGGGGCGGGGCGGGCCAGGGGAGGGGGCGGAGAGACGCCGCCGCCGCTGCCGCTGCCGCTGCCGCCGCCGCCGCCGCCGCCGCGGCTGCCGCAGCCTCTGGGAGTCTGGAAAAGGGGAAGCGAGAGCGAGCGAGCGACTTAGTCCCCGGGCGGCGGCGGCGGCGGCGGCGGCGGTGGCGGCCCGGGCGGCGCGACGGCCGGGGCGGAGGCGCTGCTGCGGCGGGGGCAGGCGGGGGCAGGCGGCGGCGGCAGGGGCGGCGGCGGCCCACACCAGCCATGCCGAATAAAAACAAGAAGGAGAAAGTAAGTCTTCGGCCCGGGCGGCCGGGACGGACCAGGGCGGGGGAGCTGCTGCCCCGGGACCCCCAGGTCGGGTCCCCGAGGGCGGCGGGCTGGGCCAAGCGCCCCTGAGGCCGGTGGGGGCGGGGAGCGGCGGGTCGCGCCGGGCAGCTGGGCCAGGCCCGGCGATCGGGAGGACTGAGGGAGGGCAGGTGCCGCCGAGGTGGCGACCCAGCCTGACGGGCCGGGAGGGTTGCACGGACCCGGCTGCGAATGTCCAGGGAGGGATCCTGGACGCTGACACAATTGCATGCTGTTCCGGAGGGACGCCCTCGGGCTCTAAAATACTGTTGTTATGCTGGGTGTCGGCGGTGGTGACGGCTGTGTGCAGGGTGTTGCGTTTGCATTTGGGGGTGGGGGGTGTATCCTTTTGCTTCAGGTGGAGCTCGGTAGCGTTTCACGATCGCCCCAGAAATCTTCACTCAGGCATTAGGGTGGAAGGGAAGAAAGGTATATGATGTGGCGCTTTCAAAAATGCCAAAACCGCTGCATAAAATTGGGTTTATCTGTTTCTGTTTAAAGTTTTCAACCCCAGATACAGATGAAGAAAACGAAGAGAATATTTGGGGTGGGTGGGGTGTAGCATTGCAATATTGTATATTTAAACAATATGACGTAGATTTCCTGCTGGTATGGATTAAAACCACCAGGTGCTCTAGTTAAATTACATAAATCAGTTTTGAAACAGCATTTCGTTTAACTGATGTTTAGCAGTCTTAAAATTGAGAAGACTAATTGCTTTTCTTTGATGTTTCCCAGGAACCACCAAAATCAGGGAAAAGTGGAAAAAGTTCAAAAGAAGGACAAGACTCAGTAGAAGCAGAGGTAACTGTCCTCAGATACTCACTTTGTTTTTCATGATCAGCTTTTAATGTAGGGTTTAAAAACTGAGGATGCTAAAACCCAGTGTCTTCTAAAATGTTACCCTATGTGAGACTTTGTGGTGTCCTGCATTTGAGTTACTCAGGCATTTTTCCGCTTTGGAAAAATATTAATGCTTTAATGAAAGCTGTGTGTATCTGTGAAGCTGCTGTTTTTAAGTTTATTCCGCCATCTCAATCCTAGATGCCCTCCTGTGTAGTCTGGTCATATAGGGCCTCTGGCTGGAGTTCATGCCCTTTTAGCTTCAGGGTCCTGCCCCTTCTTTTGCAAACTGCCAGGTGGCTTTCTCAGTGACTCCTTCTGTTTCTTCCATCACCCTATTTTCCTCTGTGCTGTCTCTGCAGCTAGTGCTTGAGCAAGCTCCTTTTTCTCTTGATGTCTTGTCCCTTAGCTTTTTCAACCCAGTAGTGTTGGTATTTTTGATATAGCTAGTTTGGGTGTTTTTGTGCAACCTTCTATTTCTCCCCTCCACCCCCTCTCCCCCCCATTCGTGAGTTCTGACTTTTCCTTCTCTCTAACTTTGGGCTTATTTAATAACAGATGGAATGCTCTGTGAGGATTTCATCCACCTGGTGGAATCTGTGTTCCTTGACACAGTTGTGACTTGGGAGTATTTGCAGAGTCACCACTTTCCTTTGCCTTTTCTTCCTTGTTACTAATTGTCATGGAAGTATAGTGCCCAGGGCCAAGGGTCCAAGAGCTCCCATGAGCCCAGGCAGAGCAGATATGTCCTTTTGAATCCATAGATACTAAAAAGCTGCTTAACTTAGTGTTACTTCTCCAGAGCTAATCATTAAAGTCTTATCACAAATAACATTAATTTGTGACTGTCAGACCCTTTTCTATACATCATATTAGAATGAATTAAATTCTGCCTGGGGAACAGTTAACTGGTAATAAACTACAGTAGACTCTTATTAGCCCCAGGTTATCTTTTCCCTATCATTTGGTATATTCTAAGCCTCCCTCCTCTGCTGCTGGTCGTTTATTCCAGTAAATCTGTTGCCCTCCCTAGAGCAGAAAGCAGAAATCCCAAAGGTTCCTTACATACCAATGGTTAGGATTATTTGTACCAGTTATCCCTGCCCCACACACACACACTTTTGTTTGGCTATACTGGGGTTTGAACTCAGGGCTTAATGCTGACTAGGCAGGTACTCTGCAACTTGAGCCACTCTGCCAGCGCTTCTTTGTGTTGTATATTTTCGTGATAGGGTCTCATGAACTCTTTGCCCTGACTGGCCTCAAACCTCAATCTTCCTGATCTCTGCCTCCTGAGTAGTTAAGATTACAGGTGTGAACCACCAGTGCCCATCATCGTTGTCCTTCTTTATATTAGATAATCAAGTTTTACTATGGCATGCTTGGATGTGACTTGCTTACTTCCCGGGTCACCGTTTTTACTATTTAGATGAAATAGAGTTGCAGTTCAGGGGTATATGCTTTCTTTTTTGGTTTGTTGCTCTTTCATTAAAACTGCTTAGACTTCCTACTGTTCCCTAAACCTTTCTTGCTAACGTTCCTGTATCCCCTTACTGTTTGGGTCACAAAGGAATATCAGTGTGTATGTTTCATTTGTTCCTACTTTAGTGGAAAGAACCTGGCTACTAAGGATGAATAATGTTAAGTTTGAACCTGAAAAAGCCATCAGTAATTCAAAGATGTAATACAATTGCTATTTAAAAATGAGTTTATAAGGTAGATTGGGTTCTTAGACTGTCAGTTGCGTTAGGACTCTTGAGTGTGGCCTGTAGTGTCTGAGTGTGATGCCCCACTTGTCTTTTTGTATTTTTTCTAGTGCTACTGTCTAAGAGCTGGAGCCACAGAGCTTGAAATTACCACTGAAAAACACTGAAATGTTGGGCACTTCACTACTTCCTCATAAGGATACCAGAGGCAACATGGCATATTAAGCATGACACTTGGCAGATCACTGTGTAAATTATTTTGCAGGAGTTCAAATTGAGGCACTTCAGTTCATCTGAACTTTGTGTGGACCCTTGCTCTTTGATTGTTGTTTTCCTCCCCTCAGTCTTCAACTCTCTTCCTCTCTCCTAGTTCCACCCACTTACCAAATATGATTGACTCGTGCAGGTGAATTAAACCATTATTGCACACGTTTTTCCTTTCCTGTCTGCCTGTGTTACTTTGAACTTGAATATTTTAACCTGAGCAATTTAAGTAGGTTTGATATTCCCATGCTGCTTTTCAAACCTTTCGAACATCATGTCACTTTCACAAAGCAGCAGTTACTTATGTTTCCCCTGAACATACCTGTGAGAGTAGACAGTTACCATGCTTGGGCTCCACAGCCTAAAGGGATATGGAGGGCAGGGGCCTGTACCTGTCCAGGGAAGAGCTGCCAGAGGTTTGCGAAGTAATGCCAGCAGAAGAATCATTCAAGAATTGGCCTGTGGTTGACTTAACACTCCACTTCAAGTGTGTGAGGGGCCTTACAATGAAACCCTAAGCGTCTTCTATTCTCACAGAAGACAAGGCAGCAACTAGTCCACATTATAGACTAACTTTTTGGTTAGAACAAGGGACTGTGTGACAACATGATCTTTTTTCCATAAGGAAGATAAAGTCCTGGAGTAAAAAAGTAGTAAAGTGGAAAGTACTTCAGCCTGGGGTTTAGAATATTAAAGCATTGATTCCTGTTTTCCATAATTAATGTCACTTAACTTGTGTGACCCTGTTTCCTTGTCTCTAAAATGAGTTAATGAGCTTAAGATTTGGCCATTTTTTAACTATATGGTACAGATTAGGTTCTACTCTACCTAAGAAATTTTGCCCTGCAAGATGTCTGGCAAGATGCAGCTCAATGTAACAAAATACTGTTAAAGGTCATCTCTACTGTACCCAACTTGTGCCTTATTCTAGAAATTTGTACTTGTTCAATGATACGTTAATACATTTTTCTTTCCTTCCTTTCCTCTTCCAAATAGAGTGTTAAAATTTGACTTGTTGCTTATCCACATGTGTCCTGGAAATGAAAGTTTGTGTCTAATACTCACTGCTGGTTTTATAGCACACCTGAAAGGAACAAGGCTCCAGCTGGGCTCATGCGTCACTTGAAGTTGGAAAATGTGGGGATTGATGGGAAACCTGATTTTGAGTAGCTTTTCTCGGTAGCATTCAAACCTGAGGAAGCATGACTAGACACATTTTATGAGTATCTAAAATCTTAATAAATTGCTCTGAGATCCTAAAGTTTGATTTGCAGGATCAGATCATAGGCTGGTGTGGCTGAATTGTTTTGTTTTGTTTTTTTTAAATTTGTGTACTGTGTCCAAAGTTACGTTTTAAGAAATGTTAATGCTTTTTGTAAAGTGATTTGTTTTCAGCACATTAAAGGTGGTTTGAGTATTGTTCCCTGGTCATGTATTTTGCGTGCCGGCTCAGCTTGGTTTTGTTTGAAAGTCTCTACAGCAACTCTTACATAACATCTATTGCTGAAAAGAAAGCTGAACAATCCACCCTTGGACTTGATAGCTTATTTTGACACCTTCTACTTTTAGGAATAACTTCTTTTTTAGAATCTGTCCTTTTACATTCCATTGCCACCACCCCCTAGTGTCCTGGAGTAAGGGAGACTGAGACTTGTCTGAGGTCATTCTGTGCTAGGTGGTTGGATTTCTTTGGTGGCACTGGGGTTTGAATGCAGGGCCTCATGCTTGCTAGGGCAGACATTCTGCCACTTGAGCCACACCATCAGCCCTTTTGCTTTAGTTATTTTTCAAATAGGGTCTTGCATTCGACTGGCCTGGACAGTGATCCTCCTATTTTACACTACCCTCATAGCTGGAATGACAGTGCCACCATGCCTGGCTTATTAGTTAAGATAGGGTCTCACTAATTTTTTGCCTAGGCTAGCCTCGAATTGTGATCCTCCCAATCTCCACCTCCCAGATATAGTTGGGATTACAAGCATGAGCCACTGCACCTGGCTTGGAATAAATTTTTATTAATTAAAACATACTGATCTGATAGCACATCCATTACATGTTAACATAAATCTTTTTTTCACTATCTCTGTAGCAGGAATTTTCTCCTGAGTAAGTTGGAAGAGAACAATGGGAATTATTTGGGGAGAGCTGTATGGTGACATAGCCGGCCCCCTCTGGGGGGACCCTTGACTCCACTCCAGCAAAGATCAAAGTCATCATCTCTAGGCTTATTTCTCAGTGCTCAGCTTCACTGGGACCTCTTGTACCCTGTTTTTCATTCTTTTCTTAGCTCTTTTCTATGCAACCCTCAACTGAACTCCAGTGAAACCCAGAGTCAAAGTAGTAATACTTGAGAAATCCTTTTGGCAGTAATTATGTAGAAAATGAAATTTCCTGCTTTGAATTCCTTTGTCTTGCTTGGCTTTTCCCAACCTCCCTACCACCTTGCTCAGGTTCATGGGAAAGATGGCTCTGTGCAGAGGGATGAGCTGCAGGTGGGAGAGCTCGGGAGTTGTTAGATGATTCCCTGAGCTGACTGTCCTTGAGGCCTCAAAGAAGCATTTAGTTCTTCCTTAAGCTGCCGGTTCCTCTAGTTCACAGCTACACAGGTGGTGGATGCTGAGGGCTCCCATGTATCCTACTGCTCAGTCTCTACACAGGACATGTGGAACCAGTATTTTGTTGTGGGGCTGTTCTGGGGTCCTGTGCTTTGTAGGATGTTCACCAACATCCTTGGTCTTACCCACTAGATGCCAGTAACCAAAAGTGTGCCAGGCATTGGTAAACGTTTCCTGGAGGATGGACCCTCATACCTGCTGAGCCACTGCACTAAAAAGACCCCTTCAGAGAGAGTGTACATTTACCTACAGAGTGTCCCTGCCACCTACTCATCTGGGCACACTTTCCTGGAGGACTGCAGTGCTCAGACAAAAGGGGAGTGCTCCTGTACACACTTCAAGGTTATTGAGAATTGCAAAGAGCTTTTATGTAGGTGGACTATAGCTATCTACTGAAAATGTCATAATAGAAATAAAATTTTATTAAATTCACCAAAAAAAATGGTATTGCTTTAGGTTTTTGCAAATCTTTTTAGCTGTCTACCTCTTCATTCAGTCCATTTTGATATCACGTGCAGCCTGTGAAAAATTCCACATCATGATGCTTGAAAGGGCGAATCATGTTTATTCTTTTTTGTTTGTTTTGCATTACTTGTAATCGAACTCAGTCAAGGCCTTGTGCTTGTTAGGCAAGCACTCTACTGTTTTAGTAGCACCTCAGCTAAATCATGTCTTAATGTTATCATGAGAACAGTTTTGAGTTCTTGGACCCCTAAAAGCATGTAAGGGACCCTACCCTCTATGTAGCGGTCCCCAGACCATATTTGAGGACCACTGTTTTAGAATACTCTCCTTGTCCTCTGCTGACTAAACCTTTCATCTTTTTAGCTTCAACTCAAGTTCACCTATTCTGAAATTTACCGGAAGCTTTTTTCACTGTCTTGGACCATATTTTTCTCTGTCTTCTAAACTGTTAGTAGTTATTGACTGTACCAGTTATTCACACTGTCCTGTGACTTGCCTCCCTAACTAGATGAAGCCTTGTAGGACAGCGATTTAATGTGCTCCTCCTTTGCACTTTCCATGTATGTTAGGACCTAGAGTTAAGAAGTATTTGTTTGGTAGATTTCAAAAGTGCTGAGGAAAAAAGAGAGTTTTAAGCCAATTAGGTTGCTATTTTTCCTGATACTATGAATTTAGGAAAGGAAAAAAAAACCCTTTTCTTAAAAGACAGCCAATCTCTTCATTACCTTTTTGATCCCTTAAGGAAATTTCAATGCAGAATTTTCATTTGATATTATTTATCTTAAATAAATAGCATTATACTAACACAAAAGATTACAGTACTTGGGACTCTTTCTTTCCCTTTCCATACTTCCTTCCTTCCTCTCTCCCTCCCTCCTTCCCTTTCTTCTTTCTTTCCTTCCTTCCTCTCTCCCTCCCTCCTTCCCTTTCTTCTTTCTTTCCTTCCTTCCTCTTGTTTGAGTTGTTGAGACAGAGTCTCACTATGTATCCCAGGCTGGCCTCAAACTCATGATCCTCTTGCCTCAGCCTCCAGAGTGGTAGGATTACAGGCGTGAATCACCACACTTGACACAGGACTTTTTCTAATGTGTTTTGAAAGTTTTATGAAGTAGAACATTTATTTTTAGTTTGCTTTAACATGCTTAGTAGAAGAAAGGGCAGTGGTTTAAAAAAAAAGTAGAGTCTAATAAGATATTTTTAAGCATTTCAAAATAGAAGTTCCACTACATTTGTTTCCAGCGATCTTTGGAGGTACAGATATCTATCTATCTATCTATTTTTTAAGGCAATATCAAGGATTGAACTCAGGGCCTTGCACTTGCTAAGCAAGTGCTCTACCTACCACTTGAGCCATGCCCCCCTTCTTTACCCCCAGTGCTTTTGCTTAGGGCCAGCCTTGAACCATGATTCTCCTACCTGTGTCTCTTGAGTAACTGGGATTAAAGGCATGAACTACCTCGTCTCACTTTGCATTTCTTAATTTAAATTTATTTGACGAACCAAGTTTGGTGATGCACAAATGTAATACCAGCCCTGAGGAGGCTGAGGCAGAAGGACTGCAAGTTCCAGACCAGTCTGGGCTACATAGAGAGTCCCAGGTCACCCTGGGATTCAAAATGAGACTGCCTCAAGAAACTAAAACAATTTATTTGGGGGATCTTT
The DNA here is from genome assembly GCF_047511655.1 of Castor canadensis. Lineage (NCBI taxonomy): Eukaryota > Metazoa > Chordata > Mammalia > Rodentia > Castoridae > Castor > Castor canadensis. The sequence continues at coordinate 8,521,734 of NC_133388.1, read as the reverse complement.
CTTGGTAGAATATGCTTTGAATATGTTTTATAAGACAAAAATTAAGGTTTGGTCTTGTATACACTGGGTCCTGTGCAAGCATTGCATTGTGGATTGTGGAGGATCAAAAGAATAACAAGCTGGGCACCATGGCTCAATCCTACCATCCCAACTACATGAGAAGTTGAGGTTGGGAGGATCGCTGTTCCAGGTCAGCCTGGGCAAAAAAGTTTACGAGATACCATCTCAACAGGAAAAGCTGGGTGTGGTGGTACGCGTCATTCCAGTTATGGTGGGAAGCTAAAATAAGAGGATCACAATCCTGGCTGGCCCAGGCAAAAAAGTGAGACTGTACTTCAAAAAATAACCAGAGTAAAAAGGGCTGGAGGTGTGGCTCAACCAGTAGAGCACCTTCCTAACAAGAACAAACCCCTGAGTTCAAACTCCAGTACCAAAAAAGAGTAACATAGTCCTGACACATTAAGAACTTGAGTATTGGCTGTTTGCATCATTTGTGACATGTGATCCCTGTTGCCTATGGTCGTTCAGTGTACTTGGGAGTAACTTGGTTCCCATTTGGTAGGATCCTGTTGTTGAGTGGAGGGGACAGGATGGAACCCACCTCAGGGAAAGAGCCAGCTGGAGCTTGGCTAAGAGCATCAAGTGCTTGAAAGCAGCTAAGCTGACACAGGCTCACCACTGAGCTGTGGGGCTCCATAAAGCATGTTAGGCATGGATGGGGGTGATGGTTAAAGTCCACAGATGTCTTTGGTCAACATTCCTTTTCTAAGAAGGATTCATCCAGTGAGTGGTAGGAATAATCTAGCATAGTCCAGGACATGGCAGAGCTCAGAGTTCCTGTATTCAGATGTGCAGACTCACAGCCTGCCACACAGCAGTGCACAGGTTTCCTCTGCCCTTGTGGAGGAGCTGGGTGGTCAGCCTGCTGCCAGCATGAGTATTGGGATGTCTTCCTAAAGCACAGGAAATTCCTCTCGAAGACTTCAATTAGGAGAAGAGCCTCTAGTGTTTCCATAATCAGTGAGAACCTGTCAGAGGTCAGGTTCGGCAAGACATTGTGTGTCTGATCACTTTGCATTTTCCCATCAGTGAGTTGGGTTAAATAGACTCCCCTGTACCCTGTTTCTTGACAGGTGTGAGAACTACTGCTACAGGGAGGTCCTGCTTCCCCAAGCCAGTGTTGTCTTCATTTCTCCACCTGGGGGAGTCAGAGAACAAGCCTTGAACTTAAACTCCAGAAAAGAAACCACTAATTTGAAGACACATTGGATTTTCCTTCATCATATATATATATATATATATATATATATATATATATATATATATACACACACATATATTTTTTTAAGATAAGATTTATGGTCATGGTCTTAAAGAGATTTGTTTCAGACACCCTGCAGCCCACGGGTGTCAATGCTGACCAAATGCTGGTTTTGCTCAGTGGTAATATCAAAAGGACACAGGAGTTCTGAAAGTGTTAGAACTGCCCAGACAGGATGCTGGCCATTTGCCACATTGAGTGATTTCATTTAAATCTAAATTAATGAAAATGAAAATTAAATTAGAAATCTAGTTCCTTGGTGTTCAGTAGCTGCATGTGGCTTGGTGACTCCTCATGGCCAACAGATGTCGAATGTTGCTGGCTTCCCAGAAAGTCCTTTGGGTCAGATCCCTTGGAGCCTAGCATTGTTTTCCCAAACCAATTCTAACAGGAATGAATTTAGCTTAATTTAACTTAGCTTCGTTAGCTATCACTCTTTGTAATACAAAATACCAACTTTCAGGTTAAGTTTAAAGGAAAAAAAGGTACATAAATTGGCCAAACAGAAGGAAGTAGCTAAAATTAAGGAAAAGAAAGCGGCAAAAAGAAAACGGAGTACATTGGTGAGATAGGAAGGAGACTGCATCTGCCTCTTGGTCCATGGCAGCCTTGCCTGGGATCCACACGTGAGGAACACTCTATTTCTCATAGGAGGGGGCCTCGAAAAACCCAAGGAAACTCATGCATCCTTCAAGTCATTCTTTTAGACAGTTTCGTTTGTGTGTGTGTGTGTGTGTGTGTGTGTATGTATATATATATATATATATATTTTATTTTTTTTTTTTTTTGGTAGCACTGGAGTTTGAACTCAGGCTTCACGTGTGCTAGGCAGGTGCTCTTATCGCTTGTGCCATTCCACCAGCCTATTATGCGTTTATTTTTTTATTCAAAACACCCATGGTTAAAAAATAAAATAGTATGGGAGCTGGGGATTTAGCTCAGGGTAGGGCACAAACCTAACTTGAGTGAGGCTCTGGGTTTGATATCTAGCACCACAAAAATAAGAAAATTAAAATAATACAGAAATACGTGGTTTCCCTCTTATCCCGTGCTCAGGACTGCTTCAGGTAATTAGGGATAGTCTTATCAAGGAGATGACATTTGAGATGGGCAGCCATTGGGGTATTTGGAGCTAGGAAAGCAAAAGGAACTGACTTAAGGTTAGCAGAGATCTTGCTGGCAGCTGTGCAGGGAACAGAGCACAGCAGGGAGAGTACGAGAAGACTGCTGCTTGGGTGCATGGTTTCTTTGTTCACATGCAAGAGTGAGGCACCAGCACAGGAGCTCTGAGCTTGGTGGAATTGTGGGCTGACCGTTTGCTTTAGAGGCCTCAATGGGAGCTAGTTCCGAGATTTTGCCTGGAAGGGTTGGTGCTACACTAGGAGCCTTGGTTTTCCTAGACAGTTTGGTTTCTTTGAGAATATGTTTCTCCTGTTATAGACATCCAGTTCAGTGGTGTCCTGGAGGAATGGCACAGGAGGAGAAGATGTCTATAGATAGATGAGTATCCAATGACAAATTAATCTCCTCATTTTCACTCCTGCCTTCCACTGTAGCTGAGTTTCTAGGTCCTAACCTCTGAAGATCTTGGGTCAGATCACCAAACCCCACCCCCAGTCCATGCCAAGTTGCATCTATGGAGTACTATTACCATGGGTGCACCTGTGACTCACCTGCAGTCTCCTTGCTACTGGAGGTCACAGCTCTCTTGTTCCTTCATTATCACAACAGAGGTTTGCTGACAAGTACAAATCCATTTGATCAAGGAAATCTCTTCCTTTGTTTCTACCTTTCACCAGGAAATGTTGGCCTAGAAAAAAAACCTTTTTCTGTTAAGGGCCAGTTAATAAATATTCTAGGCTTTGCTGACCTAAAATGTTTGTATGGTCCTTGTTATAACTACTGAGCTCTGTTATTGTAGGAAGAGAGCAGTCTTAGACAATGTTAAACAAATAGGTGCTATGAACAACAAAACTTTTTACAAAACAGGAAAGGGGCCAGATGTAGCCCAGGCACTGTAGGGCCTAGGGGAATCCAAATGAGGGTCAGCACTTACAGAAAGTGCTGAGAAACTGGACATGTTGCTACTTGAGGGTCTGTCCTTGGACCCTTATCTGAAACCAGCCCTGGCTAGCTCAGCACAAGAGGTGTCCTTTGTGCTTGACTCCATTTGCCATCTCTGAAGCTATCAAGAGAACATGGTTTGACCCTGCCCAATTGAACAGTCAAGGTCTGACATGTAGTTGGGAAGTTTCAGAACAGAGTTTGAGTGAAGGGAAGGAGCTCTTTGTTTAGTGAGGTAATAATCTCTTATCTGGTAAGATGTTTGGGAGTGAGGTTTTATTACAAAGCCAGTTGCCTGTTTCGCTGTTTGAATAATGTCAAAGTACAGAGACGAATAAGCACCCATATATCTCTTGCCCAGATTTTTTTTTACTCCAAATTTTGAAGGATGCTATTGTTTATCTAGACATTTGAAGTTGTTGTGGGTGGCTTGGTATGTCTCATGTTAGAAAGTGCACACCTTCTCCTGAGGGTGAGGGAAGCCTCTAGTGTCTTGTTCCTGAGCTGTAGGAAGTTCCCTATGCTCAATGGCTTCTGGGAAGTCTTGGGGAGTGGGCCTTTATCCCCAAGGCAAGCAATGCTATTTGTCCCAGCCTTCCTCTTGTGGGTCTAGCATTGTGCAGCAGGGGCCAGGCCCCAGGGAAGTGGTCCAACTACCCTGCTGGCACCTGAGCCCCAACACAGGGTCAAGGGCTTGCCTGGGTGGCACCTTGACTCACCTCCCCACAGGGACTGGCTGCTCCACTTCTCACCTCTCAAGACCCTCCTCCCCTCGTTGATGGCTTCAGAATCCAGGAGCCCCAGAGCCCACGTGTTTCTCCAGTCGGGAGGCCTTGAGCACGGCAGGGAGCAGACACCTGCTTTGTGTTATAGCTGCCATTTGTCTACTGAGAGTCTCAGACATCTCAGATCATCCTGAAGCCACCCGTGGACCCCCAGAAACACATTTAATTTGTAGACAGGTGGGGGCCACAACCAAAAACCTTTTGGCTGCTGGACTTCAGTGGCTTTTAGTGAAGGGGAAAGGTCAGTTATTTTGGTTTAGGTTTGATAAATAATACTGTGTTTGAGAAATAATTTCCCAACATTAAGCCAAAGACAAGGAGGTTAAAGTAAATTCTGAGGCATCTCTCACTTCACTGAATAAATAGATAAAACAGAAACACCCTTTCCATCCAATCCAGCAGAATAGCAAGAAAGGGAGAAGGAAGACTTATAAGATTTACTCAAGTCAGGTGGTAAACAGTGTCATATGTCTTGATTGATTTTAAGCTCAGTATCCTGTTTTTATTTTGAGTGAACTCCTAGAGTATGGAAGGATACCTGTCACTTCTCACTTATGCCCTGCTCACATTAATGCTCCTCTGTCCTGGAGGACAGCTGATCCTTGTGCATATGTGCCAACTGGTGCTCACAGTGTGTGTGCTGATGTAATAACAACCCTGGAAGGATCGAGGGTGGTCAGAGGGTAGTGCAACACCACCACTATCTAGTTCCAGAACATGTCCTCATCCCACAAGGAAACCCCACACTAAGCAGTCACTCTTTGTTTCCCCTGCCCCTGGCAACCACTGACCTACTCTCAATGGATTTGCTTACCCTTTATATTTCGTATACATGGAGCCATGCAATATGCGGCCTTTTGTGGTAGGCTTCTTTCACTCAGCATGGTGTTCTCAAGGTTCATTCATGTTGTAGTCTATGTCTGCACTTCGTTCCTCTTTCAGCTGAATCATACTCCAGTGTGTGCACATAACACATTTTATTGTCTCAGCTGATGGGTATTTGGTTAGTATGAATAGTGGTACTTTTGTTTGAGCACCTGTTTCAGTTGTATACCTGGGAGTGGGATTGCCGGGTCATTTGGTAATTCTGTTTAACTTACTGAGGACCCCAAACTGTTTTCCACAACCACTGCCTTGTTTTACAGTCCCACTGGCAGTTTTAGTTTCCACTGAAATAAGTACGCCAGGTGGGCATAGTGTACATGCCTGTGATCCTAGCACTCGGAGGCCAAGATGGAAGGGTTGAAGTTCAAGGCCAGACTGGGCTGTGTAGTATCCAAAAGAGAGAAAGAGAGAGAGAGAATGCGAATTTTACTGATGCTGTAGATGCGAAGTGGTGTGTCAATATGGTTTTCATTTGCATTTCCCTGGTGGCTAATGATGTGAGCATCTTTTCATGTGTTTGTTGGCTGTATATCTTCTTTGGAGACATGTCCATTTAAGTCCGTCCCATTTTTAAATGATGTTCTTTTTCTGTTACTGAATTTCTGGAGTTCTTCTTGTATTCTAGATACTAGATTCTTAGGAGGCATACAATTTGCACAGATTTTTTTCTATTCTGTAAGTTGTCTATTTGCTTTTTTGATAATGTCTTTGATGCAAAAAAATTTTGATTTTCAAAAGGTCCAATTTATTTTTTCTTTAGTTGCTTTCAGTGCATAGTTAAAAACCTATCATCAAATCCAAGGCCATGGGATTTACCTGTCTTTGTACTTCTAAGAGTTTTGTGATTCTTTGTGGGGGGGGCAGTATGGAACTTCAAACTTGTTAGGCAGGTGCTCTACTACTTAAACCACACTCCCAAGCCCTCTTTTGCTTTAGTTATTTTTCAGATAGTTTCTTGCATTTTTACACTAGGCTAGCCTTGGGCCACTATCCTTCACTTACACATCCTGCAAACCTGGGATTATAGTACATACCATCATACCTGGTTTGTTAGATGAAATTGGATCTTGCTAACTTTTGCTGGCCTCAAACTCAATCCTTCCATTCTCTGCCTCATGAGTAGCTGGGATGACAGGGGTGTACTACCACGTCCAGGAAATTTTATGGTTTTAGCTCTTATATTTGGGTCTTTGCTCCATTTTTGAGTTAATTTTTACATATGGTGTGAGGGGGTTCAGCTTCACTCTTTCCCATGTGACTGTCCTGTTGTGACTGTCCTGTTGAAGAGGTTACCTGCATTCTTTCCCCATGGAGTGTCTTGGCTCTCAGTTCTGTTGCACTGATCTGTATGTCAGATGACACTATCTTGATCAGAATTCTCTTCCAGGAGATGCTAATAGATAGGCAGAAATAGGCTTTGTCTGGGAGGAACAGTTATTTGGCATTACTAGAGCATGAAGTGTGTGTTTGCACAGAAGCAGTTGCCTGAAGTGGAATCAGGAGTTGAATCAGCAATGGTGTGAAGTCAGTAAGTTCTGAAGCCATCATCTGAGCTTTGGCTCAGATAAAAGGGAGTTGAGCCAGGTGCCAGTGTCTCACGCCTATAATCCTAGCTACTCAGGAGGCAGAGATCAGGAAGATTGCAGTTTGAGGCCAGCTCAGGCAAATAGTTCGTGAGACCCTATCTCGAAAATACTCAACACAAAACAAGGCTGGGGGAGTGACTCAAGTGATAGTGTACCTGCCTAGTAGGCATGAGACCCTGAGTTCAGACCCTAGTACTGCCCATAATGGGGGTCGGGACAGGGGTGGAGATGAGACAATCCAGGCTCTCAAAAAGCTTAAAGTCATGTGATTCAAGGCATAATATAAGTGTAAGAAAAACACCTTAGGAATATCAAGGGTGTGGTTAAGCCCTGCTGTGTGAGTGAGGAGGTGAGGAAAACAGAAGTGGCATTTGAATCAGGAAGGGTGAGGATTTCAAAAGCTTTGGGCAGGGAGGAATGGGGTGGGGATGGAAGATGAAGAAGGCATTTCATGTAGAAAGAACAGGCACTGAAACAGGATGTGTTCCGAGAACATTTGAGAATCTGAGAGCCTGGCAGGCCCTTGAAATAGTGTGTGTCGGGAGGTTTAGAAAGGGAAATCTGGTGGCAGAATAAAAATAGGGAACGCTAGGGATGTGACACTCTAGTCTAGAGGGAGTGAGATTAAACTAGAGAGGATTTTAAAGATTTTTATTATGAACTATTTTCACATACACAGAAGAGGATGACAGTGTGATGAACCCCATGTCCCCAGCATTCAGCGGTGACATCATCACTGATTACCCAGCTGCCCCACTTCCCTCTCCTCCATTGCTTTGAAGGAACACTGAGCCATACGTATGTAGTATCCTGCAATGAGAACTCTCATGTTAACATGTATTAATTCTGCATATTAATGGATTCAGCTTCATTGCTAGTCCATTACATGCATATAGTGTACACTGATAAACCCACCTTCCTCTTATCTACCTCAAGCAACCACTGCTCTACATTCAGGTTGACTTTATTTTTAGCTTCCACGTATGAGAGAGAGCATGTGGCACTTGTTTCTGTGTCTGGTTTATTTCACTTAACATAATGTCCTCCAATTCCCTCCAAGTTTCTGGAGGGAATGACAGGATTTTATTCTTATTTATAGCTGAATAATATTCCATTGCATGCATGTATATGTTCACATATTTTTCTGCCTGCATTCATCTCTCAGTGGGACCTAGGTAGGTTCCATTTTATGGCTATTGTGAACAGTGTTGCAATAAGTCTGGGTGTACAGGTATCTATCTCTTTTACATACTGATTTCATTTCCTTTGGATCTATACCCAGTAATACAATAGCTGGATTATAGGGTAGATCTATTTTTAGTTTATTGAGGAATTTTCATACAGTTTTCCATAATGGTTGTGCTAATTTTTATTCTCACCAACAATGTATAAGAGTTCCCTTTTCTCCACATCTTCTAGCATTTTTCTTTTTTCTTTTTTTTTAAAGAGTCTTCAGAGTTTTGATTTGCATTTCCCTCATGGCTAATGATACTGAGCATTTTTCCTATATTTGTTGGCCACTGTCTTCTTTTGAGAAGAGTCTGTGAAGATAACTTGCCCATTTTAAAGTGAATTATTTGTGTATGTTCCTTATATGTTCAAAATATTAACCTTGCATGAGATGAATAGTTGGCAGATATTTTCTCTCATTTTGTAGGTTGTCTCTTTGATCTGGGATTGTGTCTTTTGCTGTGCAGAAGCTTTTTATTTGATGTAATCTCATTTGTCAGTTTTTACTTTTGTTTTCTGTGCTTTCGGAATCAAACAGAACCAAAACACAGTGATCACACCAAAACATTGATCAGTAAACATTCAAATTGTCGCTGCCCCATCCCTTCTCAGGTAGTTTGAGTCCAGGTCCATATAAGCTCCAGATTACATTTGGTTGTTATGGGTCCTACATTTCTCCTGCTCCTTGTAGGTTCCTCATCTCTTTTATTTTCCTTGCAATATAGTTGTTAAATCAAGTTATTCACACACTTTTGAAGAATGTGATTCTCAACCAAGGGTGGCAATGTCAAAGACATTCTTGGTTGTCACAACTTGAGGCAGGAAGCAGCTTGCTTCTAAGAGGGCAGAAGCCAGGGATACTGCAAACATCCTACAGTGCACAGCGCAACCCAACAACAAAGGTTTCCTGTGGTATCTTTGGTGCTGCAGTGGGAAACCTGCTGCATTTCCCCCTCTATCTTGAGTTAGCCCTATGGGTTGCTAACATGTCCCCTTCCATTTTGTCTCCTGTGAACTGGTTAGACCCAAAGCTTGATAAGATTCAGGCTGGCCCTCTCCTGAAGTAGTGTGTCATATGATAGCAGGTAGTCCCCGGTGTCTAAGTGCTAGCAGTTTGGTCAGTCCCTTATAAAACTACAGAAGGGGAGAATTTTAAAAGACTGGAGAGCTGAATTTCTCCAGTGGTGGGGGTGGGGGTATAAGGAACAGAAAGCCAGGCAGTGTTGGGATCAAGCAACAAGCCAGTCATGCAACAAGCCAGGTTCAAGTTTGGCTGTACCACTCACTGCACCTCCTGGGCCACACATACACACATGCGTACACACACACACACACACACACACACACACACACACACACACACACACACACACACACACACTTGGAATCCTGGTTTCCTTGTCTGTGAAAGAAGGATGCTGCTACATTGGGGGAATGCTGGGGGGGATGCAGTGCAGGTCTGGAATAGCTGCTCTCACATGTTCACCCTTACCTTGCCTGTGTCTAGCTTTTAGACTCCACGAGGACAGAGCCACAGCTATGTTACTGCCAGTGTCTGGCACAGATAGGCACGGGACCGATATATTCAGAGTAATAGGAACTGTCAGAGGATGAATAGGTGGGAAGCAGGGTGTCTGGGGGGGTAGCAGGGGCAATTCTGTGTGGCAGTGCTCCTTCCAATGCTGACCGATGGTGGTAGCTGCTGAGGAGGAATGCTTGTTCATAGCCACTCCCATTTCTCCAGGCACCTTGCTTTTGTCCTCTTCCCAGGACCCCTTCTGCCTTACTCCACTCTCCTTGGGCCTTGACCCTTCCTTTTCCTCCCTTTACAGTGACTCTTGACACATGGCCTCATATTGTTTACACACACACACACAGATTCTCTGAGTGGCCAGCCAGCATCCATGCTCAGACTGTCCTTTTCCCTTTCTGTTCTATTGTCCCTGCAAACCCAGGCATGGGCCCAGTGCAGCCATTCTTTCAGCAGCATCTCTTTTTGTGGGCCCTGTCCTGCCAGCCTACCAGCACATCCAGCCTTTTCTTACCCAGGACAGCCACTGTCTTCTTAGTCCATGTTGCTTCTTCCCTTCTAACCAACCAAATTTCTCAAGAGACATTGCTGAGCCTCATGGTCAGCTTCACCTGAGCTCTAGTCACTTCTCCCAGCACTGCTCAAGGACATCACCTCTCCCAATCATGACCTTTGTGCTGCCAAACCCTGTAGACACTTGGCCACTGTGGGCCATTTGACAGGGCCGATGCTATCCTTCCTTCTGTGAGGCCACACTCCCTTGGTGTTCTTCCTGCTAGGCTGCCTGTCTGCAGCCCCATCATTGTGTCCTCCTCTTGTTTTTTTCCCACCTCTCTTCTCTTTTTGCCATTGTCTGCCAGGTGGGTGTTCATTCCTAAGTCTTCAGTAAATACTTAGATATTGTTTACATCTCCAGCCCAGAGGCTTTTCCTGAGTGCCCACTGAGTGACAGGTAGGACAGTCCTAGGGGCTGGGATATAGAGGCAGGGTGGGACAACCAAATACCAAGAAAGCAAGCAAAGAAAGAGAAGTCTGGATACTGATTCATATCGTAAGGAAAATAAAATAGAACCAGTTCTGGAAGAAGTGGGAGAGGTACCTTTGGACTCCTCATCTTGTGCATATTGGAATTGTCACACACAGACCTCAAACAACATAGGCACACTTGAACTTACTCCTTTTCCATCGCAGTGGCTTTTCCTACCTTCCTTCCATCTGCATTAGCCAGAAGTGGGGTTTTGTCCTGGCTCCCTCTTCTCCACTTCTCATCTCACACATTCACCCTATCCTCTAGCACTTTTGGCTTTACCCCTAAGTATCTCTGACTCTGAGCCCTTCACCACATTTATCTGACACTATCCTGTCTAAACCAGCATCTTCTTCTCTTGTTTAGACTACAAGGCAAAGCCTTCTCAGGGTCAGTTTGTCCCCTTCCCTTCTGTAGTTCATACAGAACCTGAGTGGTCTTTTAGAAAGGGAGAGCGGCCCTATCAGTCCTCTTTACTTGACTGCTAGTTGCTCTTCAGGTGAAGGTAAGAGTTTCTCACCTAGGCTAGTTGGTCTGCCCACTGCTTTGCAGGGCACCTGTGCCTTTCCAGCCTTCTGTGTGCCTTTCTCTATGTGCTTATGGTCTGTGATCATACCAAGCCTGTGGCAAGGGGGCATAGCTTCTTTCCTCAGAGAAACCATCTGGGGGCTCACAGCCCTTCTCAGGGAGAAAAATGTCACCTCATATTTGACAAGGAGTATAAAATTACAACATGCTGGGACTGGGAAAGAGCCCATGATACGACACGACATGATGCTGGAGCTGACTTGAGGGTTCATACAGGCACTGTGAGGAGAATCAACTAGGTCTGAACACAGAAGAGGAATGAGAGCCTGAAGGAGCTGGAGAAAATGCTGGGCAGGAGGAAGGAGGTGTGGGTGTCAAGGTGAGGCCTGAGAAGTTTGTAATCACCATGAAGCTGAAGAGAACTGAGGGTCATTACAGTGAGTTAAGCATGGAGTAATGGGTCAGATTTTCTTTTCTACAAGTTCAATCTGCCTCCTTCTGGGAGACAGCTCTTTTAGGCTCCTGAGTGAGGTAAGGATGGCAGGGTCCAAGGGAGAGGACCCCATGGCTTGGAGAGTCTGCAGGTAAGGGGACAACTTTATTTTCTCAGATATTAGAAACCCTACAAGGGGCTCTCTTACCTATGGAGTGATTTGATTCTGATTTGTGAATTAGTCAGATCACCAAATCCCAGTCTCGTATGCTTGGTTATTAGGTTGCACAGTTTATTTTTCAATTGGGGTAGGAAGCAGCCATGAAACTACTTCTGTTCATCTTTCTATGCATTGTTTCTCAAAGTCATTGTGTGCATAGCATGAAATTGGGCACTGTAGAAAAACAAAAAAGAGATGGAAGTTTTAATGTACTGAAACACATGTATATGAAATTTAATGTTTAAAACAAGTACAATTCCTGAAAGTAGCTCTTTTTGACTATGGAGTAAATACTAGGGCTTTTTAAGAAGCATCCCAAGAAAGCTAGGTAGGTAAGTTTTATCTGAAGGAGGTGAGTTAAAGATGGGTTTTTTTGAGTTTTGTTTTTTTTTTGTTTTTGGCAATACTGGAATTTGAACTCAGGGGTTCAGGCTTGCTAAGCAGGTACTCTACCACTTGAGCCACTCTACCAGCTGTGTTTTGTGTTGGGTATTAAAGAGATAGGGGCTCACATACTACTTGCCTGGGCTGACTTTGAACCATGATCCTCCTGATCTCTGCCTCCTGAGTAGTGAGGATTACAGGCATGAGCCACTGGCACCTAGCTACATGGGGTATTTAAGAAAGAAAGGTCCATGCTTTCATGACCAGGTGAAAAGAATGACAGATACTGTATCTGTCAGCTTTTTGTCACTGTAACAAAATACCTGACACAGTATACTTACAAAGGTTTATCTAGCTCACCATTTGGGAGGTTCAAGGGCATGGTACCTGCATTGGCTCAGTTCTGGTGAGACATAATGGCAAGTGGCAATGGCAGGAGTGTGTGTGAGAGCTCCTGGTCAGATTTTAAGCCAGGATCAGAGAGAGAGACTAGTGTCTCACAGTCTCTCCCAAGGGCACATCCCTAGTGCCACAAGGACTTCCTAGTAGGCTCCACCTTTTAAAAGTCCGCACCACTTCCCACTACCACCACGCTAAGGACCAAGTTCCCAACACGTGAACCTTTGGGGGAGGGGACTACAATCCGTAGTTAAACTATAGCAGATGTCAAGATCAAAGCTCAAAGAGGTGCATTTTAGCTAAGAAGCCACAGATTGTGGGAGGAAAAGGAACCTAGACCCTTTGCTCCCACAGTTTTGTCTGATGTGACAGTCTCATCATGGAACACTCTTTGCAGGTGTTCTTAAGAAGCTTATTTAAAAATAAAGCAGCTCTTACGGTTTAATGAAAATCTCATTCAAAGATGAGAGCAAATTGGTTTGGGGCCTGAGTTAGTGTGTACACTCTCCGTGGTCCTGAGGAATTGCAATGGGCTGGGGGTTTTGTATCTCCATCTCAGAGCATGATGGCCTTTTTCAAGCTATCTGTGCAGAAACAAGATCCACTGCTCAAGGCAGATAGGGCACAGCAACCATGCTAAATATAGCTTGACTTTGCTGTTGCAGCTGGTGGCTTTCACTGCTGGGAAATAGAGGCAGCAAACCAAAATGTGCTGTGTCATCTGAGTACCCAGAGAATCCTCCAGCTAGGGGCCCAGATGAGCTCCATGGGGCCCCTTTAGGCCTGTGTGGATGACAAGGGACCCCAGTGGCTCTACACCATGTATTCTTTTGGACTCTCTTCCTGTCTGCATGAGTATTTCACCAGCTGAGTTGCAGCTGGCCACAGGAGGTTGGATGGCCCTAAGGGTTGTGATGAGTATGTGAATTAGAAGTCTAGATATACAAAAAGAATCCAAGAGGAAGAGCAGTTCCCTGGGCTAAGGGAAAGCACCTGCATGCATCCTGTACTGATTGCTGAGTGCCGAGTGGTGATCTGGTGAGGACATTTGTTGCCTCAGGAGGTATTCACCCATATCTGCTTTCTGTTGCCTCTGTACAAATTGCCAAAAGAACACACAGCCTTATGGCTTGCCATTCTGGACGTCAGAAGACAGAATTGGGGTCCAAGTGAAGGTAGAGCAAGGCTGCAGTGCCTCCAGAGACTTTAGCAGAGAGGCTATCTTCTCTTACCAGTTTCGGGAGACCCCCTGTAATCCTTGGTGCAGCCCCTCCTCAGTCCTCACAGCCACAGTAAGCGTCTTCAGAGCTCTCTGACTCTGACCTCTACATCTGCCATCTCAGTGCCTTCCCTTGTCTGCCCCTCCTGCCTGATGACATTGGGCTGTCCCGATCATCCAGGATCATCTCCCCATCTCAAGACCCTGAATTTAGTCACATCTGTCAAATAAGGTTACAGATTCACAAGTCCGAGGACTTGACCATCTTTGCAGCAGTCATTACTTAAGCTATCACATCAACCTCCATGATAAAAAATTAGAAATCAAAAATGTGAAAGAGACATAAGAAATTAGGTATGCATGAATCTGTCGTAGCGTTGCTGGAGGTGGAATTAAAGACTCCAAGGAGTCATGCCTACAGTGGAGTGAAGGCCACTATCCCAGAGCGAGACTTGTGTGCATATGTTTTCTATATTTTAATTGTGCTACAAATACAGCCATTTTACACATTCACTTTTGTTCTTATTTTGAAAGCAAATTTCCAGCAGGAAAAACAGCATTGGCGCTGTCCAGTCCTCAACATCTGCTAAAATGAAAGCACCAGTCCCTCAGCCCGTCGTAAAGAAAGACAAACGACAGAATTCTTCACGGTTTAGTGCCAGCAATAACAGAGAACTGCAAAAACTACCATCTTTAAAAGGTAATTCTTAAAAAAGTAATATAACTCCTAAAAGTTAAAGTTCTGGCTATTTGTGGGGAGGAGTAATGTCTTAGTGGGTTGTGCTTCTTATTCCCGCTCTGTGTTTATATCTTTTCTTCTCCATTGAGTTTTTTAGACTGAATGCCATTAACTTTACTCACCTAACATTTTAAATTCCAGGGCTATTAAGATAGCATTCTAATAACTAATGTAGTATAAGTACACCATACTAAGAAAACAAGAAAAAGTCTTTTAATGTAATTGTGAGATAGCCAATTTTTATTTCAAATAATTCTGTTTGTCTTAGAAATTGAGAAAGGAGTTATTACAAATAGTGTAGTTGTAGAAGTTATAATAATAATAGAACCTCTTGTTCTTCTGATGTTAAAAGAAATAAAGACATAGCTGAAGCACTTTGTGGACTTTCTTTGTTCTGAATCATTTGGAGATTACCTCCAACCAGAGTTCCTTGTTTGAGGTTAGTCAGGGAAAAGTGCCCTTTACTTGGAATTTCCCCCAAAATGGCACAGCTGCCCCTTTCTATTGAGGTTGTTCAATTCTAAAACTCTTCCTGCAGGAAACTTTGAGGTTAAGTTACTTGAAATCTTATCAAGGAAAATAGGTTTAGGACTGTAAAGTCAATATGAACATCTAAAAATCTTTACATTCTACTGAAATACAAAACTGGTACACTAATAAACATCAGACATTTTTTATACTGTAAGCTTACAATAATCTTTCAAAATTTTATTGAGTATAAACTCAGTGAGCGCAGAAAGTTTTTCTTTTCTTTTTCTTTTTTTTTTTTTTTTTGTGGTACTGGGGTTTGAAATCAGGGTCTTGTACTTGCTAGACAGGTGCTCTACCACTTGAGCCATTCCCCCAGCCACACCCCCCCCTTTTTTTTAACTTTAATTATTTTTTAAGTAGGGTCTAATGTATTTTGCCTGGGGCCAGCCTCAGACTACAATCCACCCTCAGCTTTCTATGTAGCTGGGACCACAGGCATCTGCCACCACACTCGGTTTATTGATAGAGATGGGGTCTGGCTCACTTGGCCCCGGCTGCCCTTGAACCAGAATCCTCCTGATTCCCACCTCCAGAGTAGCTGGGGTTATAGGCTCACATCTGACAGAAAGTTTTTCTTTATAGCTATATTTGCAATGAAGGGTATAGCAGAACTCCCTGCAGGTGTGTATGAAGGAGAAGAGGAGGGAGAGAGGAGAGAGGGATAAGTGGGTGGATGGGCAGATTTAGGTGTGAATTTCTTGTCCTTACCTGCTAGAAACCCAAGCTGTCTGTTCACTGTATTTTACAAAGCTTGTATTTGCTGTAGCATTATAGTGAATAATATGCACACCACTTTATTTTTGATAAGTCCTCCTCTCCCAAACAGTCCATGCTCTTCTGATGTTGCTTACTCCTTTTCAGCAAATATGTATTGAGTATCCACAAAAGCAGGCTTTATGGTAGGTACTGGAAGTATTGGTTTTAAACCCATAACCCCCTGCTCTCCTGATGGTGAGATAG
Source organism: Castor canadensis (assembly GCF_047511655.1). Classification (NCBI taxonomy): domain Eukaryota; kingdom Metazoa; phylum Chordata; class Mammalia; order Rodentia; family Castoridae; genus Castor; species Castor canadensis. Next base: position 8,505,892 of record NC_133388.1, on the reverse strand, counting down.
CGAGGGGAAGGATGTGACTCCTTCTTCTAGTTCTGTCAGTAGGCTGGGTCACAGTGCTGTGGGCATCTGAGTGAAAGAGGCTTTCCAGAACTATTACTGAGCCTTCCTGTTCCAAGCCCTGTCCACCTGGAACTTGGTGCTTGCTATTGGGTGTGTGCCCTGCTCTCTTGTGTATAGGTCAGTGCCCCGACAGGTACCAGTGTAGGCTCAGATGTACTTCTGTTTTCCTTTACTTCTTCCAAGGAGTCTCCACACAAACCTCTCTCCATGCCTTGTGCTCTGCCTCTGCTTGATGTTTTCAACCTCCGCTTCCTCCTTTTTCCATTATACCTAGTATCAATGGCAGGCAGTGTTCTTCCATTGACATGCAAACTTCCACTGTTCTCTGGAGGTTTCCTACACAGTCAGTCCACACACCCAGAGCATTCATAGCTCTCTTGCTGGCCTTGTGTGGTAATTCTTTCCCAGTGTTCTAGAACATTAGTACTTCTTTATGTAGGCTAAAGTATCATCATCTAGGTCAGAAGAAATAAGAATTGATTGGCATTATGTTATTAAAGTTACATATTAATTTGGAGAAGATTGACACTTTCATGATTCCCTTTCCCCTTCTAGGAAGATGGTTTTCCTCTTCCATTTTGGGAAGGTCCTGTTTTATTATATTTTGGGGTTTTTATAAATCTCTACCTTTCCATTAAATTTACTTCTAAATTCTTTGTAGTTTTCTCACTCTTGTAATTTTTTCATTTCTGCTTCAAATTTGTTCTTGCTGAACTCCTGAAGAGCAAGTTCAAAATATTTGGCTTTAAAATATTTTCTTATGTTATCATCACCTTACCAAATTTTCTTGTTAATCTTAGTAATTCTTTTACTAGAATCTGCCTGTATAATCCTGCCATTAGTAATTACTTCTTTTATCTGTCTTCTAATATTTGTACTAATAGATACTAGTCCTTCTCATTTGATTACACCATTAGCCAGGACCAATTAAACAAATAACAGAGGGACAACAGGCATCTTGTTTCTCCCATTTTAGTAAATGGCTTCAGCATTGTCTTGTTTGATGTAGGAGTGGCTCTCTGTTCTGGGTAATTGTCCTTCCCAGGTGGCTGGTGTCCAGGGTCCACAGCAGCATGGCCCTGACCAGCTGCACAGGCTGCATGGCACTGTGCCAGGGCCCATGCTGTGAACCTCACCAGATGCATGGCTTCTCCCTAAGACAGTAATGTAATACTACTGTTGCTGTGTTAATAGGTTTCTCTGGTTTTGAGCTGTGTTTGCATTTCTGGGATAAACCTCAATTTTGTTGCAGTCTATTATTTTTATACAATGCCTGGTTGCATTTACCAACTTTCTTAAGAACCTTTGCTTTCATATTTATATGAAGCTAGTCTATAGTTTTCTTCTTTTTATTTATTTTCCTTTTGCACTACAGTATTTAAGAAACTAAAGATGCATTGACACTAGCACGCTGATCAGTCGGAGGTGATCCACAAAAGGTTTCTACATATCTCTTGTGCTGCCATCTCATCATGAGGATTGATGCACATGGATTTCAGAAATAATAAAATGTGTATGTGAAATAGAGTTAAAGAGGTTGCCTTTGGGATCCACTGGGCAAATGTTTTTCTCTGGGACACTCTGTGACTCCTTCCATAGTGGGTGCATTTAGAGTGGGTCATGTCATAGCTACTACACACACAGTGCTGCGTAATGGGTCTTTGAGTCTTTTCCACACACATGTGGTGCTTTTGTCTCCTTAGGAGTTCATTTGTTCTTTCAGTCAGAAGAATATTTTGTTTCTGTTTAGTGTTATTCATCACCACTTTCATCTGTACTTATCTTATTTCTTTTATCTTTTTTCCTCTTTTATTAAGTCAAATGTAGAGTGCACTTATTTTTAGTTTGCTTTTTAAAATAAAGGAATTTAAAGCCACCTGTCTTTCTGAGAGTAACTTCAGCTCTAGCCTTAGGTTTTTGTTTTCAACTTTTTAAGTCATAGACTTTTCTTCTTTAGAGTTACATTGAGACAAAACTTACATGCCCTAAAAAATTCACCAACATAAGTAGAAATTTTAATTGTTTTTACTAAATGTGTAGCACTGTGCAACCATTACCACACATTTCCCTCATTCTCCAGAAGTTACTTTGTGCCCACTTGCCATCAACTCCTGCTCTCATCCCCAGCTGTAGGCAAAGGCTGATCCACTCTTTCTAGATTTGAAATCATACAACATGTAGTCTTTTTAAAGTCATTGAGTCTTTCCTTTTATTTTCCAATTTTCAAAATAAGTCAGCCTTAGCATATTCCAGGGATGAGGGGTTTCTTGCTTTGTTTTGTTTTGTTTTTGTTTTAATTGACATATAGGAATTGTGACATGTGAAGGGTACAGTGTGATAATTTGATATCCTATGCAGTGTATAATGATTAAATCAGGGTAATTACCATTTCTGTCTCCTCATTTATCATTTCTTTGTGTTGGGAATACTCAATCTCCTCTTATAGTTATTTTGGCATATATAATAAATTATTGTAAACTAGTTACGTTCTATGCTGTAGAACACTAGAACTTACTCTTACATTATCCAAACTCTCTCTCTTCTCCTTCCTTTCCTTTCTAGTGACCACTTTTCTACTCTCAACTTCGATGAGATCAGCCCTTTTCAGCTTCCACATATTAGTTAGAACATGCCGCATTTGTCTTTCTGCACGATTGGCTTATTTTACTTGACATAGTGTCCTCCAGCTCCATCCACATTGTCACAAGTGGCAAGATTTCATTCTTTGTTATGGTTCACTGATAAATACACATTGCATATGTGTACTATGTCATCACTCTTCCATTCATTCTTCACAGGTATCTCAGTTGATCCCATACCTTTGCTGTTGTGACTAGTGCTACAATACTCATGGTAATGCAGATGTCTTCAGCATGCTGATTTCATTTCTTTTGTGTATTCACCCAAAAGTGAGATTTCTGGATCATGTGGTAGTTTTTAGTTTATTGAGGACCTCCACACTGCTGTGTATAATGGCTGTCCTAATTTCTCACCAGCAAGGTAACAGGAACCTGTTTCTCCACATCCTAGTCAGCATTTGTTCTTTCTTCTCATTTTGATACTAGGCATTCTAACTGGGGTGAAATGATACCTCCTTGTGGTTTGGATTTATGTCTCCCTGATGATTACCAGTGCCCAGCATTCTTCTTTATTCATTAGCCATTTGTGTATTTTCTCTTGAGAAATACTTATTTAGATCATTTGCTCATTTATAAATCAGATTATTAGGGATTTTTTTGCTGTTGAGTTGAGTTCCTAATATATTCTGAATACTAATCCTTTGTTGGATGAATAATTTGCAAATATTTTTTCTTCTAAGTTGCCCTTCACTCTGTTGATTATTTCCTTTGCTGTGCAGAAGCTTCTTTAGTTTGATATCCCACTTGTCTGGTTTTGTTTTTGTTTTTCGTTGTTTCTCTCTCTCTCTATGGGGGTTTTAACTTCAGGTCTTGTACTTGCTAGGCAGGTGCTCTACCACTTGAGCCATGACCTCAACCTTATTTGCTTTAGGTATTTTTTGAATAGGGTCTCATCATTTATGCCCAGATTGGTCTAGACCATAATTCTCTTTATACTTCCCACATGGCTGGGATGGCAGGAGCCACGCCAACACACCCAACTTTTATTGCTTGAGATGGGATGTCATGCGTGTACTTTTTGCCTGGGCTGGATTCAATCGACATGAGTCTTCCACTCTCTGCCTCCCAAGTAGCTATACCATACCCAGCCTAGTTTTACTTTTATTGCCTGTGCTTTCTGGGGTCTTATCCAAAAAAGTTTGCTATATCAGTGACTTAGAGTGTTTTCTGTATGTTTTAGACAAAAAATAATTGATAATAAATTCTAAAAACTCAACCCCATTACTCATTTTTGGTGTGTTTGGGTTTTTTGTTGTTGTTTCCTTGTGGTTCAGTTTTGGTAGGGTACAGATGTTCAGAAATGTATCTGTTTCTTAGGTTTTCCAATTTGTTGCTGTAGAGTTCTTCATAGTAGTCCCTAAAGGTGCTTTGTACTTCTGTGGTATTAGTTGTAGCATCTCCTTTTTCATCTCTGATTTTATTTGCTTGATAGTCTCTCTTTCTCTTAGTCTAGGTAAAGGTGGGTTGATTTTATTACCTTTTCAAAAAATCAACTTTTTATTTCATCATTCCTTTTGGATTTTTTTTTAGTCTCAATTTTGTTTATATCTGCTCTGATCTTTATTATTTGTTTTCTCCTACTAATTTTTTATTTATTTTTGCTTTTCTGTTTCCTCCAGTAACATCATTAGGTTGTTGATTTGAACTCTTTCTAATTTTTTTATGTAGCACTTACTGCTGTCATCTTTCCTCTTCATATGACTGGTGCTGAATCCCATAGGTTTTGGTATGTCATGTTCCATTTTCATTTTTTTCAAGAAAATTTGAAGTTTCTTTCTGATTTATTTGTTGACTCATTAGTCATTCAGGAGCATGCTATTTAATTTCCATATGTTTATAAAATTTCTAAAATGGTTCTTTTTTTTTTTAGTTTTATTCCTTTGTGGTCAGAAAGGATATATGATATAATTTTGAATTTTTTGAATTTATTGAGACTTACTTTTGGCCTAACATATGGTCTATCCCAGAGAATGCTCCATGTGCTGATAAGAAGAATGTACTCTGCAGCCGTTGGATGAAATGCTTTGTAAATGTCTTTTTGATCCATTTGATCTGTAGTGAGTTTAACTCTGATGTTTCTTTGTTGATGTGGGGGGCGGGGTGGGGGGCGGTAATCTGTCTATGGATGAAAGTCAGGTGTTGAAATCCTCATATATTACTGTGTTATAGTCAATCTTTCCCTGTATATCCTATAATCTGTTTTACATATTTGGGTGCTCTGCTGCAGGATGCACTCATATGCACAATTGGTATATGCTCTTGTTGAAGTGATCCTTTAATATTATATAATGACCTTCTTTGTCTCTTTTGCAGTTTTTTACCTAATTTCTACTTTTTCTGATATAAGTACAGCTACTCCTGCACAATTTTGGTTTCCATTTGGGTGAAATATCTTTTTTCCATACCTTCACTTTCATCTATGTTTGTATTTACCAAAAAGTTTGCTCATCTATTCTGCCAATTGATTAATTGTGGAATTCAATTTGTTTACATTCAATATTACTATTAATAAGTAAGAGTATACTCCTGTCATTCTGTTAATTGTTTTCTGGTTGTTTTGTATTTCTTCCTTTTCTTCCTTTTTCTTTTTTTTTTTTGAGGGGGGGCGTTGAACTCCGGGCCTACACCTTGAACCATTCCCCCAGCCCTTGTGTGTGTGTGTGTGTTTTTTTTGAGATAGGGTCTTGCAAACTATTTGCTCAGGCTGGCTTCAAACTGCGATCCTGCTGATCTCTGCCTCCTAAGTAGGTAGGATTACAGGCATGAGCCACCGGCACCCAGTTTTCTTGCTTCTTTCCTTCCTTCCTTTTTTCCTTCCTTCCTTCCTTCCTTCCTTGCTTCCTTCCTTTCTCTCTCCCTCCCTCCCTCTCTCTCTCTCTCAGTGGTACTGGTTTTAAACTCAGGGCCTTGCATTTGCTAGTCAAGTGCTCAACCACTTGAGTCACAACCCCAATCCTTTTTCTGCTTTAGTTATTTTTTGGATAAAGTCTTGAGTTTTTTCATGGCGTTGACATTGAACAACAGTCCTACTATAGTAGTCCTCCTATCTACTACTATGTCCAGCTTTCTATTTTTTGTTTATCTTTGTGGTTTTGTGGTATTGATAAGGTTTGATTCTCTTTATATGTTATGTATCCTCTAGTGAGATTTACACTTTTGAATTTTTTCATGTTAGTAATTATCACCTTTTTTGCTTATAGGCGTAAGATTCCCTTAGCATTTGTTATAAGGCTGATCAGGCTTTGCTTCTCTTGGGAAGACTTTATTTCTTCATTTTTGAAAAATAGCTTTTCTGAGTATAGTAGCCTTCTTTGGCACAATATGCAGTCTTTTACGGTCAGATCTTTCACTTGGTATAACATTTCTGAGGTTCTTCTGTTTTGAGTAGTTTATTTCTTTCAATGCTGAATAATACTCTGTTATATGGATGTACCACATTTGGTTTATTCACTCACCAGTTAATGTACATTTGGCTATTGTTGTTTTAGTTATTATGAATAATGCTTCTGTGACTATCCACGTGTAAGTGTTTGAATGAACATATAGAACATACGGTTTCATTTCCCTTGGGTACATACCTGGGAGTGAAATTGCTGCCTTATGTGGTAAATTTCTGTTTAGCTTTTTAAGAAACTGCCAGACTATTTCCCAAAGAGGTTTTACCATTTTACATTCCAATCAGCAGTGTATAAGGGTTCCAGTGTGTCCACATTCTGGCCAGTACCTGTTATTGACTGTTGTTTTGATTGTAGCATTTTTTTGTGAACGTATTGTGATGTCTCACTGTGATTTTTGGCATTTTTATTAGCATAAATTAATTCTGCTGTGAGGCTTCACTATAATTCCACACATGCACATGATGTACTTTGAATTCATCTGCTTCTCCGTGATTTTAATTTGTATTTCCTCTATGACTGGAAATGTTAAGCATCTTTCCATGTGGCTATTGGCCATTTGTGGTTTTTTTAGGGCTGGGGGTGGAACTCAGGACTTCACACTGGTGAGGCAGGTGCTCTACCACTTGAATCATGCCCATGCCCCCACCCTTTTTTGAGACAGGGTCTTGCTTTATGCCAGGCTGGCCTGGATCCTCCTTTATAAGCTTTCCTGTGTAGCTGAGATGACAGGCATAGGCACCATGACCAGCCATTTGTTGAGATGGAGCCTTGTAAATTTGTGGTTCTCGAACTACAGTCCTCCTGATCTGAAGCTTCTGAGTAGCCAGGATTACAGCTTGAGCCACTGTGCTGTCCCACCCATTTGTATATCTTTAATGAGGTACCTGTTCGCATCTTTTGTCTATTCTTATGTATCTTGCATATGAGTCCTTTATCATTAAATATAATAAAAATAAATAATTATAAAAATGAAATGCAAATACACCCACTTTTTTAGTAGTAGTGATAAGCAGGCAGAATTACCCTGTTAAATTGCTATAAAAGGTTCTAAACACTTGTTTTTAATTTCTGTTGCATTGAGAATCTTCAGTTTTATCTATGTGATCAGCCCACCTGTTGACCTTTTAATTTCAGATTTTTTTTTCATTTCTGGAAGTTTTATTTGATTCTTTTTAAAATCTGAGGTATTATTTTTAAATGTCCTATTCTCTTGTACTTACCTTTGAACCTGTCGTTGCTCTAGGCAAAGCAAGTACAGCTGTTTTACGGCTTGTGTTAGGTAAAGACCAGCACCTGCACTTTGTTCACAATGCTGTGTATGTATGTATTTATTTATTTATTTGCGGTACTGGGGCTTCAACTCAGAGCCTTTACCTTGAGCCACTCCACCAGCCCTTTTTGTGATGGGTATTTTCTTTTTTTTTCTTTATTCATATATTCATATGTGCATACATTGTTTGGGTCATTTCTCACCCCTCCCTCCCTGCCCCCTTCCTCTCCCTTCCACCCCCCTCGCTTCCAGGCAGAACCTGTTCTGCCCTTTTCTCCAATTTTATTGAAGAGAAGACATAAGCAATAATAAGAAAGACAAAGCGTTTTTGCTAGTTAAGATAAGCATAGCTATACGGAGAGATTCCTAGCATTGCTTCCATGTACAGTTTAGAGACTGAATTGATTCATCTCTACCTGACCTCTTCATTACTTCCCGGTCACCTTCCCATATTAACGTCTGTCACTTTAAGGTTACTGTATTAGCTCCTCTGCGGTGGGCACATCAAACACGTTCAAGTTTTGGGCTTCCTACCTATCCCCATTCCTCCCATATGTGCTCTCCCCTTGTCATGTGACCCAAGTGCAACAACATTACTGCCTTTGCCCTAGATCTAAAGTCTGCATATGAAGGAGAACATATGATTTTTGGTCTTCTGAGCCTGGCTAACCTCGCTCAGATAGATGTTCTCCAGTTCCATCCATTTACTTGTGAATGATAAGATTTCATTCTTCTTCATGGCTGAGTAAAATTCCATTGTATATAAATACTACATTTTTTTAATCCATTCGTCAGTAGTGGGGCATCTTGGCTGTTTCCATAACTTGGCTATTGTGAATAGCGCTGCAATAAACATGGATGTGCAGGTGCCTCTGGAGTAACCTGAGTCACATTCCTTTGGGTATATCCCCAGGAGTGGGATTGCTGGATCATATGGCAGATCTATGTTTAGTTTTTTTAAGAAGCCTCCATACTGTTTTCCAGAGTGGTTGCACTAGCTTGCATTCCTACCAGCAGTGTCTGGGGGTTCCTTTTTCCCCCACATCCTTACCAATACCTGTTGTTAGTGGTATTTTTGATGATGGATATTCTAACAGGGGTGAGGTGGAATCTTAGTGTGGTTTTGATTTGCATTTCCTTTATGGCCAGAGATGGTGAGCATTTTTTCGTGTGTTTTCTAGCCACTTGAATTTCTTCTTTTGAAAAAGTTGTGTTTAGTTCAGTTACCCATTTCTTTTTTGGTTCATTGATTTTGGGAGAATTTAGTTCTTTGAGCTCCCTGTATATTCTGGTTATCAGTCCTTTGTCTGATGTATAGCTGGCAAATATTTTCTCCCACTCTGTGGGTGGTCTCTTTAGTTTAGAGACCATTTCTTTTCTTGTGCAGAAGCTTTTAAATTTTATGTAGCCCCATTTGTCCATCTTTCTCTTAGTTGCTGAGCTGCTGGGATTCTATTGAGGAAGTCCTTGCCTATACCTATTGCTTCCAGAGTATTCCCTGCTCTTTCCTGTGCTAACTTCAGAGTATCGGGTCTGATATTAAGGTTCTTGGTCCATTTTTAGTTGATACTAGTACAGGGTGATAAACATGGATCTAGTTTCAGTTTTTTGCTGGCAGATAACCACTTTTCCCAGCAACATTTGTTGAAGAGGCTGTCTTTTCTCCATCATATGTCTTTGGTGCTTTTGTCAAAAATAGGGTGGACATATCTGTGTAGATTCATATCCGGGTCCTCTATTCTGTTCCACTGGCCTTCATATCTGTTTTTGTGCCAGTACCATGCTGTTTTTATTGCTATTGCTTTGTAATATAGTTTGAAGTCAGGTATTGTGATATCTCCAGCATTGCTCTTTTTGCTGAGTATTGTCTTGGCTATTTGCGGTCTCTTGTGTTTCCAAATGAACTTTAGGGTAGATTTTTCAATCTCTGTGATGAATGTCATTGGGATTTTGATGGGAATTGCATTAAACATGTAGATTGCTTTTGGTGATATAGCTATTTTTACTATGTTTATTCTACCAATCCATGAGCACGGGAGCTCTTCCCACCTTCTGTAGTCTTCCTCGATCTCTTTCTTCAGGGGTTTGTAGTTCTCCTTGTAGAGATCATTCATATCCTTTGTTAAGTTTACTCCTAGGTATTTGATTTTTTTTTTTGAGGCTATTGTAAATGGAATTGTTTCCATATATTCTTTCTCAATTTGTTCGTTGTTGGTGTATAGAAAAGCTAATGATTTTTGTAAGTTGATTTTGTATCCTGTCACCTTGCTGTAGCTGTTTATAGTATGTAGGAGTTTTTGGGTAGAGTTTTTTGGGTCTTTAAGATATAGGATCATGTCATCTGCAAATAGGGATATTTTGACAGTTTCTTTACCTATTTGTATTCCTTTTATTTCTTCTTCTTACCTAATTGTGCTGGCTGGGAATTCCAGGACTATGTTGAATAGGAGTGGGGATAGTGGGCGCCCTTGTCTTGTTTCTGATTTCAGTTTTTCTCCATTAAGTATGATGTTGGGTATAGGATTGTCATATATAGCCTTTACAATGTTGAGGTACATTCCTTCTATTTCTAGTTTTCTTAGAGCTTTTATCATGAAGTGGTGTTGGATCTTATCAAAGGCTTTTTCTGCATCTTTTTAGATGATCAAGTGGTTTTTGTCTTTGCTTCTATTAATGTGCTATATTACATTTATAGGTTTGCACATGTTGAATCACCCCTGCATCCCTGGGATGAAGCCGACTTGGTCATGGTGAATGATCTTTCTGATAGGGAGATTTGGTTTGCCATTATTTTATTGAGGATTTTTGCATTGATGTTCATTAGAGAGATTGGCCTATAGTTCTCCTTTTTGGAGAAGTCTTTGTCTAGTTTTGGGATGAGTGTAATACTGGCTTCATAAAATGAGTTAGGCAGTGTTCCTTCCCTTTCTATTTCATGGAAAAGTTTAAGGAGATTTAGTATTAGTTCTTCTTTAAAGATCTAATAGAATTCAGCTGAGAACCCATCAGGACCTGGACTTTTCTTTTTTGGGAGACTTTATTGCTGCTTCAATTTCATTTTGTGTTATAGATCTATTCGGGGGATTAATATCCTCTTGATTCAATTTTGGGTGGTCATAAGTATCTAGAAATTTGTCCATTTCTTCAGTATTTTCAAATTTATTGGAATATAGGTTCTCAAAGTAGTTTTTAACAACTCCCTGGATTTCCATGGTGGTTGTTGTTATCGCCCCTTTTGCACTTCTGATTTTACTGATTTGGGTTTTTTCTCTCCTCATTTTAGTCAGGTTTGCCAGGGGTCTGTCAATCTTGTTTATTTTTTCAAAGAACCAGCTTTTTGTTTCATTGACTCTTTGTATAGTTTTTTTGTTGTTGTTGTTTCTATTTCATTAATTTTGGCCCTTAGTTTTATTATTTCTTTCTTTCTGCTTGTTTTGGGTTTTGCTTGTTCTTGTTTTTCTAGAAGTTTGAGGTGTAGCATTAGGTCATTGATTTGAGATCTTTCTGTCCTTTTAATATATGCACTCATGGCTATAAACTTACCTCTTAGGACTGCCTTTGCTGTGTCCCATAGGTTCTGGTAGGTTGTGTTTTCATTTTCATTAACTTCCAGGAACCTTTTAATTTCTTCTTTTATTTCATCTATGGCCCATTGATCATTGAGCAATGTGTTGTTCAGTTTCCCATTGTTTGCATGTTTTCTATTGTTGTTTTTGTTGTTGAGTTTTAGTTTTAATGTGTTGTGATCAGATAGAATGCATGGGATTATTTCTGTTTTCTTATACTTGCTGAGGCTTGCTTTGTGCCCTAGGATATGATCAATTTTGGAGAAGGTTCCATGGGCTGCTGAGGTGATGGGTATTTTTGAGACAGGGTCTCACAAACTATTTGCCCAGGACAGCTTCAAACCGCAATCCTCCTGATCTCTGCCTCCTAAGTGGCTAAGATTATAGGCCACTGGCGCCCTACCTTATTTTTTATTTTATACTGGTCATTGTGCTCAAATATTTGAAGTAAATGGAAGCTTAGAATGAAAGTTCTTCATAGGAACTTCATAGGAATTTGTTAGGTTTTTTTCTGTGGGTTTCTTTGCAGTACTGGGGTTTGAACCCAGGGCTTCACACTTACAAAGCAGGTGCTCTACCACTTGAGCCATGTCTTGAGTCCATTTTACTGTAGTTATTTTGGAGCTGGGCTCTTGAGCTGGCCTCTAACTGTGATTCTCCTGATCTCAGCCTCCCAAGTAGCTAGGATTAGAGGTGTGAACCTCTGGTGCCCAGGTCAGGATTTGTTAGTTTTTTAGCTGAATACCTGGGGGCATGTTTTGCCAGACACTTGTCAACCTGGTGGAATACTTTAAATCATAACCCTGATTTATTAAATTAGACAAACCAGTTGTTCTGCCCAGAGTCCCACTTGCCTCCTGAGGCTCCTGTAAATGGAAACTCATTTGGCAGGAAGATGTCAAAAGTGATGCTATATGACTTAGGGGTGATGTCCTCATTGTGGGAGATACGGCATCTCTGGTTGCCTATCAGAAGTGAGGCTAAATTTTACCACCGAATGAGAGGATGACAGTCTCTGTTGTACAGTTCCATGTCTCCCTTTGTATTCAAAATCTTCTAGTAATAATATGTGAGGTAGATTCTGGCCATCAGCCGTATGCTAATGTATTAAATAGCTATTGCTAATCCTTGCCTGAGTCAGTAGTTGTACCAGTTAATCTGACATTCTTTTTTCTTACCAACTGGTTATATTTTCCTCCTGGAAAAATAGGATAAGCATAAATACCAGTTTCTCCCAAGTGGTGACAACATAAGCTTTTTTCTGACCTCCTTATGAATATCACTCTGGACTAATGTATTACCTTTAACTTATTTTTGATTCCTTGATTGCTGACACAATGAGATGTCCCCCAGGTTCATTTTGCACCTTCTCTGCTCCAGACCTAGAATCAGCTATTTTTCAAAGAATTCCTTTCAGTGCTGATTGCTATTGGAGACAAAAATCTGAGAGCAGAGGTACTTACTGGACTGGACTGACATTGCTTTCAAGTCCTTTCAGTGGCGCAAGCTAGCGTATTCATCGTATTTTGGTGGTAGTGGTAGTAGTGATAGAGAGTTCTTTTGGGGGTTTTGTTGTTGTTTGTCAATACTGGGGTGTGAACTCAGGACCTTATGCTTGCTAGGCAAGTGCTGTACCACTTGCACCACGCCCCAGCCCTTTTTGCTTTAGTTTTTTTTTTTCAGATAAGATCTTGCACATTTTGCCTAGGCTTGGCTTGGACCATGATCCTCTTCCTGTGATTCCTGGATAGCTAGTATGACAGGAGTATGCAACCATACTTGGCTTGTTTGTTGAGATGGGGTCTTGTTAACTTTTTGCCCAGGCTGGCCTTGAACCATGATCCCCCTGATCCCTACCTCCTAAGTAGCTGGCATAATACTGTGCCCATCCATAGGTCGCTTTAAATCATGTATCTGTATTGATATTTTCAATTCAGTTTTAATATTATAGTGCTTTCACTTGTTTCTTGGATTTTTAGCTTTAACTCTTTGTCTTACACTGAAAATCCTGATTTCTGACATCATTGATTGTAATTATGGCTATATATTCTACTAAAACAATACCAGTGTCAACAATATTGACATCGTTAATGACAGTTGGAACTTTGAATTTCTCGTCTGATTACAGGAAAAGCTGTTGGCATGCGTATTGGGATCCCGTAATTTGAAAAGAACCTGTGGGAGAGTTGGTGTCTTAGGATGCTGACCTTCTCTTGTCTAGGAGTGTTTTCCAAGGCCACTTGATTCTGTTAGGAATCTTCTCCAGTTTCCCTCAAGTGGGTTTTGTAGACACTAAGTTAATACCCAGCTATTCCATTATTATTGCTGCTGTAAGTAGGGTCTTCTCTTCCATGTGTCTGGTTTCTACAAAAGCTGTTGGTGTTAATTCTTGTTTTCATATCATGCCTTTTTGCTGAATTATCCCACTGGTCGCAGTAATTTTTCAGTTGATTGCTTTGGGTATTCTGGGTATCTAACTATATGATCTGTCCACAAAGATCATTTCACTTCTCAGTTTCTAATTCTTATACTTCTCATGTCTTTCTCTTGACTATGCTGATTATTCCAGTAAAACATTACATAGTAGAGTGTGAGTAGCCGTACTTGCCTTGATCCTGACATTAGTGGGAATGACAGGCATGATTTTTAACCACTGTTTATCATTCCCTTCCTTGTGTGGCCCAGGTTTTCAGCTATTATAAATAATGCTCATATGTAAACCTTTTCTTGTCATTGTCTCTTTGAAACTTTCCATAAGCTAGATTCAAAGAAAAGAAGTAGTGGATCAAAGAGAATGAGTTTTTGAGAACCCTTTATAGATATCATCCATACACCTTCCAGCGAGGTGCCACCGTAAGCATGTATTGCCAGAGCAAGGGAAGTGCCCTCCCATGGCACCTTTCCAGTACTGGGACATTTAAAACTTTCATCATGTGCTATGTAGAAAGCAGTACTTCACGTTTTCATTTGTTACCAAGTTGAATGTAGTCTTTAGGCCGACAAATCAGAAGACTTTTCTGAATTAGTCCATTCATTTGGCATTTTTAGCCTGGAAGTATTAACTGTTGAATGAAGCGACCATTTTTTATGACTTATGGGAGGAATACATTAATCATAACTTTGCTTCTTTTACAGGAAGGATTGAGGTACTGGGGGTTGAACTTAGGGCTTCATGTTTGCTAGACATGTGCATTACCACTTAAGCCACTTCACCTGCCCTTTTTGCATTGGTTAATTTCTAGATAGGTCTCACTTTATTCCCAGCAGGCCCCAACCACTATCCTCCTGTTTGTGCTTCCCCCCGAGGGTGGGGATGACATGCATGTACCACTGTGCTAAGCCATCAGTTGAAATGGGTCTTGCTAACTTTTTGCCCAGGCTGGCCTCAAATCTAGATCCTTTGGATCTCTGCCTCCCAAATATGTCTTTGTTTCTTGGGACTATTCTTCCTGTTTTACAAAGGAAAAACCAGTAAGAAGCCAAAGTTGTAATGGAACAATGTTAAATTATCAATTAACTAGAGACCCTGGCACAAGAGTTGTTAAGCATTGGGCCTTTGTAAAAGAAGTTGTTGCATTATTGCTGGGAGAATTTACTTAATTCTCTTAGATTGGTTTTTGAATGGCAATTAACTGTTTTATATATCTTGCCCTTTTTTTGTGAAAATGCAGTACTCCATTCACTCTCATTCATGGTTTATTTTCCAATGTAGCTGAAAGTTTTGCCATAAAAGTGCATGTTTTTACTGCTTAAGATGAATTATGCATATAGTTACAGGAAGTTTGGCCTCTTGCCTATTCCTCGAAGCAAAATAGAGTATAAGAAAGTTACGGGTGCTTGGTTGCCCTTACTCTGGTCAGCTTGCAAAGAATGAGGCAGGGAGCCCTGCTCTCCTGAGTCCTTTCTTCGTGACTGCCATCTGGTCCTCCTTCTACCACTGCCTCAATTCTGTCCTCTCTGACTACCCCAGCCCCTGTGCTTCATGAAGCAGGCCCAGACCATAGCAAATGCCTCATTTCCTGTGCTGATTACTCAGAACGTGGGGAGGTGATCAGCAGGGTGACCAAAGCTGGCCCCTGCCCTCTGGGCACCATGGTGCCTATAGCTGCCCTCATACAGTAGCTGTGCTACAGAGGTGCAGCCATATCCATGCCATGAGTAATTGAGAGCTGGCTGCCCCACAAGTTGCCCTTCTCCCACAGCCCTCTAGCTACAAGCATGTCCTTTGAATCACTCCAGGGGTCAGCCTCACCCCTCTCTGGGTAGCACCAGGGGTTGTGGTTTCTGATCACCAGCTATGATCTCATGTTCACATCAGTATTTAGCTTAGGCTTCTGAACCCCTCATCTGAATTTTTCCCAGTACCTGGAATTCATCTTATTATCATACACACATTCTCCCTCCCTCCGCACCCTCTGCCTTGGACATTCTACTCTCCATCCAGTCCCTCTGGTTAGAGACCTGACTCTCCATGACACTCTGTCCTCTCCAGAGGCAGCATGTCCTGCTACTCAAGTGTTTCCTGAACTGCTCTGGCACAGCCCTTCCTTATCTTTTTTCAGTTGTGATAGAATTTATATAGCATAATACTTATCATTTTAACCATTTGTAATTCAGCAGAGTTCAGTACATTCATAGTGCTATTTATCTATCACCATTGTCTGCCCAGAGCTCTTCCATCATGGCCAACAAAACCTTTGCCCCACAAAACAGCAAGTACCCCTTCCTCCCCCCAGCCCCTGCAACCTCTACTTTACTTTCTGTCTGTAGAATTTGATGACGTCAGGGACCTCATATTAGTGGAAATCCACAGTATTTGTCCTCCATCTCAATTCTCCCTTCTCCCCTGGATGAATACTTTGGTTGCAGAATACACAAATTATCCACTCATTGCATGCCAGCTGTTGTCTCAGTTGTCACCCCAGGCAGGAGATATTGTGTGTGTTCTTGTTACCTATTCTAGTGTCTGCCATGGATCCAGGAAATGCACAGTACATTCGCAGGAGAAATGAAAAGCCCTCTCAGCACTCTACGTATCCTTTCCCTGGCCCTTCATCATTCACAGAAACTGTTGTGGTGTCACCTCTCAGAGTTGTTAGGCCCAAATGGCTTACTGCTTCCTTCACATTGTTCCCTGTTCGGGTGGTTCTTGGAAAGTGAGATTGAGTGCTCTGCTAACCTACTGCAGGGTTACTAGGGGTGTAGGCAGATTAAACAAAACAGTTGGCATGGAAGCTCTCAGATACATTGATACTTTCTGCATTTTTAGCTGAAGGAAGGGGTGAGTGTTTGCTTTGATCCACCAGCTCCAAGAGTATAAAATTGAGCCCAGGTCTGGACATAGGACCCAGGGTAAGCCTTACCTTGTCTACTCCACTTGTGCACGCTGAGCGGCCCCATGGCAACTCTTACCATTGCTGTTTAATCACACATATGACTTTCTCAAATCAACAGGGCCACCACTGTCTGCCCCTTTGTCCTTGCTGTTGGCAGGCAGAGCTCCCTGGCAGCCTTTGAGCATAGCTGAGTGTTAGGTGCCTTTGATCTGTCTAAGGAGAAAGTCTATTTTAAACTGCAAGAAAGTCAATTTTTTTTATTAGATTTCTTACTCAATAAAACATACGTCATCCATGCTCATGCCATTTCCAGGCTTTTTGTTTTTTGAAAGAAAGCACTGATAGCTTGGTGTCAGTATGTTATGACTCTAGTTCCACAGGTCTCTCTTGGTGTGAAACACCAACTGTCTGTTAATTGCTGTAAAACTTCTTCACTAAAATATAAGCATATTTAATTTGCTTGGAAAAATAAAAGAGAAAAAACCTTTAGCCTAATTTAGAAATGAAAATTTGAGAGTTTTATCAGAAATATTACCTAGAAATAAAGTCAATGGGATAAGTTTACGGGCAGTTTGTTTTTAAATAAAGAACAAAACAGTAGTTGAGGGACCAGAGAATAACTTTTATATAGTTCAGAGATACCATACTTGTAGTGTGTTCAAGGAGGATGCAATAAAAGCTGTGCTCGGTTTGCCTGTTTCCTGTAGAAGGTGCACAGCACTAAGCCAGCCAGCCACCTGCCTTGGTATTAGCTATAGCCCAGGAGGAGTCTGGAAGCATTTTGTGAGGCCAGCACAGAAGGCAATGTGGCTGGTCCAGAGTGTCCACTCCTGCAGCCAGCATGGAACAGGGTGTTATTCCAGGGATATGGGAAGCGCTGTCAAGATGATTTAATGGCGTGCCCCTCTTCATTATGAGCTACCAGGAAGAGACATGAGGCATAGCAAGAGGGCTTATCAGGCCCGAGTTGGGTGTTACTGCTGGCTTCATTCATTCATTCATTCATTCAGTACATGGATGGAACACCTCGGCTGCCAGGCATTGTCTGGGGCGGGGCCAAGGGAGAAATCCTGTGGTCCCAGCTCTTTTAAGCCCAAAAGAGAGGTAAAAGGAAGGCTTCCCAGAGGGGATAGCCTAAGTGGAGGCCCCTTGAGTGGTACTGTGGCCAAAAGATCTTTCTGAAACATTCTTGATGGATGACAATGTGTTTTGAGTGGTATGATGCCCCTGCCTTTGGCCCCTGCTGGATTGGGTTATGTTTAATGACATCCTGTGCTCTCCACTTCAACTCAACAGGGGGACCAGAATCCATTAGTGACACATAGCCTCTTTATAGCATGTTTTCCCCCTTTTGCAGGTGAGGAGAGAACCAGCCTAAAGTTGTTCAGGTTAGCCACTTTCCCATTGATGAGCTGGTCCCTCTGTCCAGCCCCTCCTGAGCAGGTAATAAAATCTGCCTGGGTTGAATTTGCAGAATGCTTCTTTCATCAGGGCTGAGACTCCACTCCAGAGACCATTTGGCCCTGTGCTGACCTAGATGAGCATAGAGATCCATGCAAAGGTGACAGACTCATGGTAAAATGTTCATAACTGCTTCTTTGAGACACAGGCACTCAACATCCTACTGAATTAAGTTTAGTTTTTCATGCCTGACTCTGACTAATTCTTGTTTATGTCTTTTTACATATATGGCCTCATTTCTCCATCACAACAATTCTTTTGTATCAGATTTCCTTGGTTTCCATCACAGCCCTTTCCCTGTTCTTAGCCTGTACCTCAGAGGCAGCATTCACTAAGAGATTTTGCCTGCTGAAAGTTAATCTATATCTCTTTTTAAAAATGGTTAATTTTAAATCTCATAAAAATAATATGTGCTTGTTTTAGTAACGCTGAAAAATAGGAAAATTTGTAGAAGAAAAATCACCTATAAACATACCACTCAGCAGTGGTCATTGTTGATACTTTGGAGTTGATTCTTTTTTTGGATACTGTTTCTAAAAAATTGTACACTGCCCATTTCACTTATATTTCTGATTTATAAATGTGTAAGTAGTTTTAATGGTTGTGTAAAATTTCACAGTGTGTACATGTGATAGTCCCTTCGACATTAAGGAAATTTACAGTATTTTAGCAGTGCCAGGGTTTGAACTCAGGGTTTCTCGCTTGCTAGACAGGCACTTTACCACTTGAGCCATTCCACCACGTTTCAGCATTTTAGAACCACAAATAAAATGTGATGTCCTCAAAAAGAATAAAATATTAGGGAATTAACCTTACCAAAGACTTAAAAGACTTGTGTACTGAAAACTACAAAACTTTGCTTAAAGACATTGTGTTAGACTTTTTTTTTACTGTGACAAAACAACTTAAAGGAGAAAGGATTTATTTTGGTTCATGGTTTCAGTCCACAGCCAACTGATTCCATTGCTGTGTGCCTGAGGCAAGGCAAGGTTCAACATCATGGTTGGGAGCATGCAGTGGAGCAAAGCCACTCACTCATGGGGGACAGGAAGGAGAGGGGCATGAGACAGCCCCAAGGACACAGCCCCTTCAGCAAGGCCCCACCTCCTAAAGTTTCCATGCCTCCTAAAATAGTGCCACTACCTGTGGAACCAAGCCTTCAACAATGGGGAACATTTCATATTCAAACCAAAACAGGAAATAAAGACAACAGCAATAAATGGAAGGACATTTCATGCTCATAGATTGGAAGACTTAATATTGTTAAGATGTTAGTACTGCCTAAAGTGCTCTACAGATTCAGTGTAATACCTATCAAAATCCCAATGATGTTTTTTGCCAAGAATAGAAACATCTACCCTAAAATTCATAGATGCTCAAGGGACCCCAATCTTGAAAAAGAATAATAAAGTTGGAGGACTTATGCTTCCTGGTTTTAAAATTTACAGCAAAGCAACAGTAATCAAGACAAGTGTGGTATTGCTGTACAGACAGAGATATATGCCAGTGGAACAGAATAAAGAGCCCAGAAATAAACCTCTGTGTGTGTGCTAAGATCATTCAATGTGCGAAAAGACAGTCTCTTTAAAAAACGGTACTGGAAAGTGGATATCCACACAAAAAAGAATGAAGTTGACCCTTTACCTTATACCATATACAGAAATTAACTGAGATATCAGAAATCAAAGTCCTAAACATAATTATAACTAAAAGTGGGTGCTGTAATTAAATTGTACATGTAATGGGTGCTATGACTGAAAGGAATTAAATGTGAGATAGTGCTCACATTTTTAAAAAAATTAGATTTCTAGGAATGGTGATACACTCCAGGCTGCTTGGGAGGTGGAGATCAGGAGGATCATGGCTTGAGGCCAGCTTGGCAAAAAGAGACAGCCCTTCTGGACAAACAAGCCAGGCATGGTGGCATACACCTATCTATAATTCCAGCCGATGCAGGAAGTATAGGTAGGAGGATCATGATCCCAGGTGAGCCCTGGGCAAAAAAAGCAAAGAGACTCTACCTAAAAAAATAACTAAAAGCAACAAAGAGCTAGGAATGTAACTCAAGTGGTAGAGCACCTGCCTAGCAAATGGGAAGCCTGAGTTCAAATCTCAGCAGTACCAAAAAAATAAAATAAAATGTAAAAACTTAGAAGGAAACATAGGGGAAAACTTCATTACATCACATTTGGCAGTGATTTCTTAAATACAACAATACAATTATAGGCAGCAAAAATAAAAATAGATCAATTGGACTACATTAAAATGTAAAACTTTGGTGAATCAAAAGGTACACACAGAGGCAGAGTGAAAAATGCAAACTACAGAATGGAGGAAAATATTTGCAAATCTCATATATGATAAAGGATTAATATTCACACTACCTAAAGAACTCTTACAACTGAGCAAAACAAGAAGAAAGTTGACTTAAAAAACACATATGAAAGACTTAACTAGGCATTTCTCCAAAAATATATACAAATGTCCAATAAGTCCATGCAGAGAAGTTCACCACCACTAATCATCAGGGAAGCACAAATCAAAATGACAGTAAATAGTTCGCACTCATGGGGAAGGCTACTATTTTTTTTTAAGCAGGAAATAGGCCAGATATGGTGGTGCATGCCTGGGTACAAGGCCAGCCTGGGCAAAAGTTAGCAGGACCCTATCTCAAAAACAAACCATGCATGGTGTCTACTCAGGAGGTAGAAGCAGGAGAATCCTGGTCCAAGGCTCACCTGGGCAAAAGTGTGAGGTCCTATATGAAAAACCAACTAAAAGCAAAAGGACTTTGTGGGGAGGGGGCGGGCAGTGCATGGCTTAAGTGCAAGAGCTCTAGCCTAGTAGCCTAGCAAGGATGAAGCCCTAAGTTCAAGCTCCAGTACTGCGGAAGAAAAGGAAAGAAGGAAAGAAGGAAGGAGGGAGGGAGGGAGGGAGGGAGGAAGATGGCAAGTGTTGTTGAGGATGGAGAGATGGGAAACCTATTCACTGTTGTTGGGAACATAAAATGGTTTACAATCACCATGGAAAGCAGTGTGGGAGTTCTTCAAAAATTTAAAAGTGGCACTGTCATATGATCCAAGAATTACACTTTGGAGTATATATCCAAAAGAATTTAAAGCAGAGACATGAATGTAGTTAATGTCACTTAACTATAGATTTGAAAGTTGTTACGATGGTAAATTTTATCTTATGCATCATATTTCCACACAATTTAAAAAATATATTTTAAATGTGATGCTCATTCATGGCCATTACATTTCCAGAATGGATTCCCAGAAGTAAAATTACTTAGAAAAGCATCTTGATACATATTGCCAAATTATTCTCTGAAATGATAAGAACAGTTTATAGATTGGTTGTCAAAGTCCCATCAGACCTTTACCAGGATGGAGTATTTATCATTTAAAAAATCATTGTGATTCCATGAGTGAAAAATACTCTTCCATACAATTACTGGTCATTTATCGTTTTTTTTTAATTTTTATTTTATTCATATGTGCATACAATGTTTAGGTCATTTCTCCCCCCTTCCCCCCGCCCCCTCCCTTTCCCCTCGCTACCCAGCAGAAACTATCGTTCTTTTATGAATTGAATCATTTAAACACTGAGGGTCTAATGTTGTTCTAATCAGTTACAGTAATATTATTGCTTTGCGTTTTGGAGGAACCATTACAGAACTTTGTAATTTTTTTATGGTCAGCAATATCCCTTAAGGGTTTGTTTGGGGTTTTAATTATTTTTCTATTTTTTATAATTTGTGGACAAAAACCATTTAAAACCTATATCAATCCTTCTGCTCATGGAATGAATATATTCTGCAAAGTACTCATTTTGAATGTTTTGCCATTAGAAGTTTTGAACTAAGAATACTATAAAAGTGAACCCTCATGCCCATCACCCATCTTCTGCAATTATGGATTCATGGCTGATCTAGTTTCATCTGCAATCCTATCCATTGGCCCCTTTCCCGGATTATTAATTTTTAACTTTTTATTATCATATGTTACTAGTACAAAGGGTTCGAAGTTTTTAATGTCCTTTTCTACCTTGAAAATTGATACTCACTTCCCTTCTGAAAGGAAGTGGTTGTGATTTACCTGTTTTACCCATCTTAAGTTTTATTTTGATGTGAAGTAAATAGACTTAAATTGTCTTTTCCCACATGTAGTTAACCAATTTTCTCTCCCAAAATAACTGGCTGGTTTTCTAGTTCTTTACCCTCCCGTTGATTTGGGATTTATTCTTTATCATAATATTACATCGTGTAAATATATTTATTGGTTTGGGGACTGCACTTCTGTTCCCTTCACCTGCCTCTTATGCCTGCTTACACGGTCTTTAGTCTATGTATCTTTGAGTTTGGTAGGACTAGCCTTTATCATTACAACTGTTCTCATTCTTCCTTTTTATTTTCCGAGGTGGATTTTAGAATAGTTGTGCTGACTACCTAGAAAAATAAAGAGGCCCAGCTGAGTTTTGATTAGAAATACTTTATACCTATAAATTATTTGGAGAAAAATTAGCATCAACATATTTACAGTATTATGCTTCCAATTCAGAGGTATACTTTCTATTTATTAGTTAAAATCTTTTTTCTTTCTCCTATCTGTATTTTAGAGTTTTTGTTTGACAAGGTCTCTATGTACCCAGGTTGGCTTGAACTCACTGTGTAGCCCAGGCTGGCCTCAAACTCCTTTCTCAGCCTCCTGAGTGCTGGGAACACAGGGCTGTGCCATCACACCTGACTGTAATATGTTTTATCAGTGATTTCAGATCACAGTCTTTGAGTTTTTAAAGAACTACTTTATATGCATACAGTTTCAAAAGAGCATTGGGGAAAATCACTAATAACGTTGAGATCCTTTGATCTGAGATCATTAAGAAAAATACATCAAAAAGTGTCTTCACTTTTTCTTTGCCTTCTAATCTGTCTTATTTTATATAAAGCTTCTAGGAGTCTCTCCATATCTTCTGGACTCCAACTCATCAGCACAGCCCTAGGATAGGCTCATCCCCCCATCTCATCTCACATGAAATATTAAGTTATTGGCAGGCGGGAATCTGTCTTCCTCTCTAAAGCACAGACTGCAGCAAGCATCTGCTTCTGGAGCCTTACCAAGCTCCTGAGGTCCTCATTCCTGATTATGTCTGAATCCATCTGCCATTGCTCCTTGGACAAGGAGATGATGGTGAGTGGAAGTTAGAGCCTCACCCTCTGCACTGCTAGTCTTGGTGGCTGGTGGTCACTGGTCACCTTCTCATGACAGACACAGCTGAGGGGTCAGTAGAGAAGTCCCCAGAGACACGTGGGCAGCCAGAATCTAAATTCATGTCACCTGACTCAAAGCATAGGTCTTTTTGTTTAGCTTGCTTCAGGTAGCACTGCCACCAGGGCAGGTGTGAGGCTAGCAGTATGCACAGGTGGGCAGAGTACCGTCAGATGACTCCACTCTCCAAGTATTGTTAGTCATAATCTGCAAGGGCTGAGGGTGTAACTCCATAATGGAGCCCCAGCAGCGCAAAATAATGGTAACAACAATAATAATAATCTGGCTGGCTGAGGGAATCAGCTCTAGGGAAAAGGGGAGCAAGGGTTGGATTTGGTTTGGGTTTTTTCCCTACTTATCTTAACAGCTGTCAAAACAGTAAAATCTACATTCATTCTGTTTTGTTTTTTTTAGATGGTCTCTGTTGTTGCCCAGGCTGGCCTCAAGCTTGGGATCCCCTGCCTCAGCCTCCTGAGTGCTGATATGTACCACCATGCCCAACAAAATCTACCTTCTTACTGGTGAGGGAGGATCTGATAAGCACACTCAAGTGGTTATATGTGCTTGCATGAAGAAGTGAAGACGTTTTCAGTTCTGCCAGAGATAGTCCTTACATTTTCTTTTCATTTGTGCAAGCATTAACTTTTCCTATGGAGTTATCTCACCACCATTTTTCCATTTAATGCCTTTGTAAACTCCCACAGCCATGTGGCAAATATTTTAATTTGTAGCACTTTCTACTATTGAATATAAGCAGCTTTCATTTTCCATATAATTGTTTAAGTGTAATTTTTCCAAGAAAAAAATCTAGGTCTCAGGAGGAAACCAGTGTTTGTGATTCTAAATTCATAAATTGCTTATTGGTAGCGAGAAAGTTGAACAAAAGTCCTTACTAATAAATTGTAATCGTGTAATATTTAAATAGCCATATGCTTAAGCAACAACAAAAAATTCTGGGTTGCAGGAGTGCTACATATGATTCAGATTTTAAAATAAGTACAACTAGAAAGTGGAAAGGTCCCCATATACAAAGTACCACTGAATTTGGGGCAACAGTGAAATACTAAAATGTAAAGTTCACACAGAACATACATGCAGACACTTCCTCTTTCATTCTTTTTTTGGTAGCTCTGAGAGTCATTTGTTTACAGTCTGACCCAGGGTTGTAGCCTCCATTCTCTACCCTTGAGAGCTGAAATCTTTGCCTAAAAGTTATTGAGAAATAAAGACTGCAGAAAGCCGGAAAATGCCCAGGCTTTTAATACACACTGACAGCCAAACAGAACGCTCTTTCCGTTTGCAGTTTTTTCAGTGTCATTTTAAGTTGCAGCCTCTGGCCAATCAGCAAGCTCCATGCTCGCTGACATCACGAACCAGCCAGTTCCCTCCAGCTGCAGAGAGGTTCAGTTTGTCTTTTTTTTTAAACTAAAATGGAGGCTGGTTTCTTGCCTTAAGGAGTACACCGCCTTTCCCGCTGGAGTCTAGATGTTGACATGTAATAAGGCGGGCAGCGGGATGGTGGTGGATGCGGCCAACTCCAATGGGCCTTTTCAGCCCGTGGCCCTTCTCCATATTCGAGGTGAGTTATTGTGTGTTCCACTGACCGGAACCTTCTGAGGGTAGTTAATAAATGGCTATTGTGCTTCAGATAGGAAAAGCAGGAAGTCCTTTCAGCAGAATTTACTCCACTGCGCTGTTGGCTTCACCCAAGCAGGTGGGGTGTGTCACTGCTGTTCAGCATTTTACAAACTACTTACAGAATTTGAGGCTCGAGAGAGGCCTTGCATGCATAGTTCAAAAGCTGGTTTTTCTGCTTTCTGCTCGCTCTCCCATCCCCCTTTCAAAGCGGTGCTGATGTCAAAGGATGTGAAGTCACTGCCCGGCGAGGGTATTGGGTGGGGGTAGGAAGGAGAGGCGGGCTAGACCAAGCCTGGCCAAGTTGTCTGTACGTAGAGTTTCTGTTACATCGATGTTGCTTAATATTGCAAAGGTTTTGCTGGGGACACATCTCTGAATTGAAGATGAATTGCAGTCAGAAAATATTTTGAATTGATTAGAAAGGAACTCCTTTTAGAAGGACTTGCATTCTTGCCATAGAGCCTAAAAGAGAGATATATTTGTGCTTTGAAATACTGAAATCTGGGTAGGGGGAAGTCATTTTTAAATGTTAGCATTTTCGTGGAATATTAGGGAAACAGTTTGTATTTGCAAGGGTTCTTTATTGCTATTTGGCATTAAATTTTAAGTGGCAACAAGTTTTCAATGTGTCGATCACTATTTTGGTAATTATAGTTTGCCTCTTTTACAGTTTGTAAGTGTTTTGGGTTTGAAATTTAGTTTAAAGACAGTTACTGTTAGTTACACTGTAGGCATCACGGTGTAGTACATATTTATTCTTGGTTGATGTCTTAAGATATTTGTTATGTAAATTTTTTGCTCATAACTGGGTGAAAGAGAAAATGGGTGTAATTTTAAATGTATACTATCACATACAAAACAGTTCTTCCTGTCAGAATCTCCTGGACCCAAATTAAGAAAGACTGGGGGCTAGACCTTAGGTGACTAACAGCCCCTGTGGCTAAAATGCCCAACAAGGTTTTTCAGCTCCTAGCGTCTACCTAGGGAGATAGAAGTACAGCCAACCCAGCCTGTTGAATAAAATGCATGTTGCCTTTCTCTCAAAACCCCTGTGATGAAGCTGGTGGAAATCAATACCCACAATGACCAAATTGTAAGACAGGCCATGAATTTATTGTTTGCTCATGCACACAGATAGCATTAGGTGTTTTAACTCCAGGACCCAGGTGGGCCAGAATAAAATATAATTGTTTGGATTTTTGTTAAAACACTAGCTAGTTAGCAATAAAATAATTTGATTGCGTATGAAATGTAAATTTTCATACATTAACGGTACTATATATATAGTATATACGGCAGATCTTTTGGCTCTTGAGTCTTCTGGTTTTTATGGGATACCTAACAGACTAGTTTTCGAATTATGAATTTAGTTTGGAATTTTTTTTCCTGTTGGTTGTTCGCTACATAATCGTGGAGGAAAAAGTAGTAAAGTGTATTAACCTGAAAGAGACTTGTGTTTTTAAGAAGGGATATCCTATAGGGACCTAAGACTTCTAATTCAGCAGTGGGAATAGTTTCTAATTTTAACTCAAAAGAATTCTTGATTTACTCATGAGAACTTCTTACAGAAAACATATTAATGTGAGATTTTGTAAAATATGTTTTATTTATTGGACTCTTAGGTTCTTAGTCAATTTAACCTCTGACTAGCAGCTGTTGTGTGCCAAGTGCTGAGGGTCTGAGCTGATAGTTTGGTGGGAGAGAGCCAGCTCTGGTAGAGAAGGGTGGTGGAACTCCTTCTAGGGCTGGGAGCTCTGAGAGTGCCTGGGCCGATGGGGTGCTGGGATTGGGAAAGGGGTGGCCACTGGGTTACCTGGTTCACTCAGCCCTCCCAATTAGGGTGAGGGGTAGTTCACCCAGAAGGAAAAATAATTTGCTCAAGGTCATATTGTCCTTTAAGTAGTGGGGCCAGAGTTCAACATAGATGATTGTTTTGTTTTGTTTGGAATCTTCAAAAAAAAAAAAAAAACTTGGGTTGAAAGTGTGGCTCAAGTAGTAGGTAGAGTGCCTGTTAGCAAAGGTGAGGCCCTGAGTTTAAACCCTGCTGCCACAAAAAAAAAAAGAAAAAGAACTCAATTTAAAATAAGAATTTTGTCTGTTTATAGAACATTTTGCAATAGTTTTTTGTTTTGTTTTATTTTTTCCCAGTGCTCTATCTTGTATTGGTTCAGTGACCAAAACTGCATGGCTGCACCCAGGTTTGCTTCTCACTCATTATACAAACACTGTATTTGTCACTCGGTACCATGTTCTGGGCAAGGTCCTAACTTGGAATATGAGCAAGCACAGTGGCCCAGCCTTCATGGAGTTGATGGTCCTCTGGGGGCGCAGGACAGTCAAGTAAACAAATAAATGTGATGGCCAAACAGATTTGCAGGCACAGTTAGTTTGATAGTTATTGTCTACCAGAAAGTGTAGAACTTGTGATTAATACTGCAAATTAGCACGTTCTGTAAGTTTGAGTGCAGACCTTCCTGTCTATAGAAGGAAAGAGACTGACCCAGAATTTGATGGCTATAAATTTAGCTTGATGACTTAAATCCTGTACTTCCAGTGCTGTCCAAGAGAACTCCCTGCAATGGTGGGAATGTTTTCTGTGCTAGCCTCTGTGTTAGCCACTGGCCACATGTGACTGCTGAACGCTTAAAATGTGCAACTACGAAACTGAATCTTTAATTTTAAATTTAAATAGTTACACATGGTTATTGTATTAGCTCAATTCTAGATTGATATTGGCAAACTTTTTTGGAAAAAGGCCTGGTTGTAAATATTTTTGAATCTGTGAGCAAAAGGAGCTGTAGAGTAACCAGTAAGTATATCTATGGTCCAGTAAAGCTTTATTTACACAAACAGGTGGCAGGCAAGGTGTTCTAGGTACCAACCCTGTTCTAGGCTAGTCCTTTATTTTTGAGTTACTGTGAAGACCAGTGAAATGTCTCCTTGGAGGCTTTCAGTACTGCCTCCTCTCCTGCCCACCATGACTGGGCCCAGGGAAGACCCAAGTAGATTTGGTGACTAACACCTCCTCTCATCTGGAGCTTAGCTTGCCCACCTCAAGAATTAGGTTTCAAGGCAGTGACAGCCCAGCCAGAAAGATGTCAGTGGCCAGAAGGGAAGTTAACAGCCTGAACATCTTCAGCTGGCTTCTATTCCAGGCCTCCAGAAAACTGTGAACTGCTCTCACCTTGTTCTAGTCATCAGTAAACTCGTCTGGTTGGTGAGTCTTTGGAGGCCTGGTGGGAAGCTGGGGAGCAAATCATGCTTTTTATGGAAGCCTGTGTCTTCTGGGAAGTGGAGGTCTAATTATGAGAACCCTGTTTTGTCACAAATACTTTCTGAGTCACCAGTTGGTTGGTCTTCGCCTCTCCAATAAAAAGTTAGAGAAAAATGTGCAGGAAGCCAGTGAAGAAGTCAACCTCCCTGCTGCCATTTCCCACTACCGTGAATCTATGACTTCCTCCTTTTTGTACACAGTGCACACAGGTTACTGAATTTAGAATGCACCTGCATGATATGAGGTCTGTATACACTAGTGAGAGTGTGACCTGCTGTCACTCTCAGTCCCAAAATTAGGAAGGAAACATGTTTCAATGATGACCAAAAAACAAACAACCCTTCAAAAGAGCAAATCAGTGATTCTTTCTCTCTCTAAATAGTGTATCACCTCAACTCAAGAATCTTACCTTGCAAACACATACTTGTTGTATTTGGTCTGTGTAGTGAGTGTTCAGAAATACACTGACCACCTTCACTGTAGTGATCTTAAATGTGAAGCTGAGTCTTTTGTGTTCCTGGCAGGTAGAAGGTAACCAAAGTAACAGACGGCCCTCTGGGGGTAGGGGGGTTGTTTGCAAAGTCTGCACACCTTTGTGTTAATTAGTCCTGCCCTTGAACTTGGGGATAATGTCTGCTCATGGGGATTTTGCCTCACAGCAGAAGCTGCCACCTAGAATTTTTTTTTTTTTTTTTGGGATGTGTTAACTGTGTAGAAGAATGAGAGAAAAAGAAAAGTAAGATTATTAGTACAGGAAAGTGTATACTTTTCAACCTAGGGAAAGAATAGATGGAAATTCAGAGATGGTGGTTTTGGGTACATCTTACCTGAGGTTCCTTATGTCAACGATGTAATTGTTCTTTGTTAATCTTATACCACTTTGCCGATCCGGGGAACTTTTATGCACACTAATTTATTTGCTGCTCCCAATGCAGCCTGCTAGGTGAACAGGACAAGTCCTAGTTTCCCTCCTGAAGGAGCCAGTCCAGGGCTGCTGGGTTTTTTTGGGGTTTTTTTTTTTTTGTTTTTTTTTTATTGTTTTATTATTCATATGTGCATACAAGGCTTGGGTCATTTCTCCCCCCTGCCCCCCTTACCACCCACTCCACACCCCCTCCCTTTCCCCCCCACCCCCTCAATACCCAGCAGAAACTATTTTGCCCTTATTTCTAATTTTGTTGTAGAGAGAGTATAAGCAATAATAGGAAGGAACAAGGGTTTTGCTAGTTGAGATAAGGATAGCTATACAGGGAGTTGACTCACATTGATTTCCTGTACATGTGTGTTACCTTCTAGGTTAATTCTTTTTGATCTAACCTTTTCTCTAGTTCCTGGTCCCCTTTTCCTATTGGCCTCAGTTGCTTTTAAGGTATCTGCTTTAGCTTCTCTGCATTAAGGGCAACAAACGCTAGCTAATTTTTTAGGTGTCTTACCTATCCTCACCCCTCCCTTGTGTGCTCTCGCTTTTATCATGTGCTCAAAGTCCAGTCCCCTTGTTGTGTTTGCCCTTGATCTAATGTCCACATATGAGGGAGAACATATGATTTTTGGTCTTTTGGGCCAGGCTAACCTCGCTCAGGATGATGTTCTCCAATTCCATCCGTTTACCAGCGAATGATAACATTTCGTTCTTCTTCATGGCTGCATAAAATTCCATTGTGTATAGATACCACATTTTCTTAATCCATTCGTCAGTGCTGGGGCATCTTGGCTGTTTCCATAACTTGGCTATTGTGAATAGTAGGGCTGCTGTTTTTTAAAAAGCTGCTGGTGGTAGCCATTCCAGAGGGGGAAGCAGCATTGGTTGAGTCCCTGTGGTGTGAGAGTTAGGGCTGGGTTCTCCTATCTCTGTTCTCTCTTTGGATCTTCCCAGCACTACTAGGCATTATTCCATTTTTATTTATTTATTTATTTATTTATTTATTTATTTTTCTAGAGGAGAAAGGGAGCCTCTTGCCCAGGGCCACAGAGAATGCAGTAGGCCTCAGGCAGTCTGAGCTCAGCACTGCTCCTGTCTTTGTGAGTATGGAGAGGTGGTGTTGAAGGCTCCCTGTATCCCATGTGCCTCTTGATTCGCTCTGTTCTCTGGGAAGTGGGGTATATACTGTAGGGCTTGCAGGGCAGTGCCCCTTTCTCACCTGGATAGGAACTTGCTAAAGGTCTAACACATAATCCTTGTGTGTGGGGAACTTCTTCCATGCCTTCCATTTCACTTATCAGACCTGCCACGTATTACTTGTTGGTTCAGTTTTCTTATCTCCACAAAATCACAAGCATCCTGAGGACAGGATCTCAATCTCTCTATGGCACCTGGCATCATTTCTAGAGTAAGCATGAGTCAGTGTCCGTGGATTGAAAAGAAATTATTCTTTTTTTTTTTTTTTTTTTGGTGGCACTGCAGTTTGAACTCAGGGTCTCATGCTTGCTAGAAGAAGTTATTCTTTGGTCAATCACTCAACAATAGCTGTCCAGTCTGTTTCTTAGCTAATTACTTGTTCAGTGCGATGGTATGTGCCAAGCTCACAAAACATGCATCTTTAACTAGCTGAAAAGCAGACCCAGGTATCTACTCCACTCTGGGTGTTACTCAGACTAAACCTGCTTTCCCTGGCAGTTGGGAAGTGGTACCACCAAGTGGAGAACTTTAATGGAGTAAATAGTTTTTCTCATTAGTATGCTCTTTAAAAACTCTTTTCTTTTTAATCTTGGAAAGACATTGGCATAAGTGAACAGGAACATTACATCCCAGTACAGCCTATAAAGGTCCAGCTTTACTTTAGTCCTTTGAAATATTCATAAATCAACCCTTCTAATTTAAAAGTAAAGACTAATAAGATATACTAATTAAATACAATGAGTAAATCTAAATTAGATTCTTGTTCTAAAATACGCAAAACCAAACCAGTAGAAGACGTTTTTGGGGGCAGCTGGAAAAAGATGAGTGTAAAGTGACACTGGGTGCTATGCAGTTACTCTTCATTTTCTAGGTGCAATAAAGGTTTTGTAGGAGACTGTCCTTATCATTGAGGAATGTAGACTGAAGTATTTGCAAGTGAAGTCCTTTCTCAAGAGGGAAGAAGAAAAAAGAGTCTAAAGCATAATTATTGGATCTAGGCAAGGAGATACACAGATGCTTATTCAACTTCTGTATAAATTTAAACTTTTTCATAATGTTTGATGGCAGTATCTTTGAAAGGGTTCTGCTTAAGAAAAGAAAAAAATGTGTGAAGGAAATGTAATAGCTTAGAAATTGTTTCCTAAGTAATGAGCAGTGCTATTGGAGATTTTGTCCTTTGGTCACTGACTCACAGTGGCTGCACAGGTGTCCATACTCTCTTAAAAAATGGTCTTTTGGGTATACTCTTTGATGTTTACTGCATTTCCTACTGGTCTTTTAGAGTAACTTCCTTTAAGGCATACTGGAAGATTTAAATCAGGGCTCCCTTTAAACTTGAAAGGCAGGTGCTTAGTGGTCAAGGGTGAGGGTAGGGTCTGGGACCATATGCCATAATCAGATCCCCATCCCTACTTCACCACTGGCTGACTGAGCCATGTGGGCAGATGAGGCCTTCTCTATGCCTCAAAATAGGACATGATGTAGGAATAATAACCTGACCACTTCTTTGGGTTTTATGAAGGTTAAATGAGTGAATATGCATACATTGCTTTAAATGGTGTCTGGAGTGTTGTAAGACTCTCCAAGTGCTAGTGGTGGCATGGTGACCTCTTTTGTAGGTCACGTGGTACTTTGGAGCCCAGAAGCTTAACCACAATCTCTTAGTTTTCTGCAGCTGTTGTTACCTGTGTTTGTTCATCTTGAGGCTCATCTGTTCAATCTGTCTGTCTCTTGTTTCCTGAACCTTTTCATCTTGCAGTAGACTTGGCATTTCACCACCTGGAAGCAGTTAGTATCTTCAGTACTCTAGATTATGTGTAAATCATCGGCCCAGATGAGCCTGGGCACCACCTCCATGGCCTCTGTCTGAGTTCTTACTGGCCCTCATTTTCTCTCTTTCAGTTCTACCAAGTCCAGAGTAAAATAAGAACTCAGTACTTACCTTTTTATTTCTTTTGAAGAAGAGTTTCAACATAGCATTCCTAAGGAGTTTTATGTTTAAAACTGAGGTACTATCTAACTAATCTCAGATAGTGTCGCTTGACATGTTATTTCCCTGTTTGTGTATGTGTGTGTGTGTGGTGGCAGGTGGTGGTAGTTGTTTTTGTTTGGTTTTGTTTGTTTGTTTGTTTTTTGTGGTACTAGGGATTTAAGTTATTTTAAAAGCAGATGTTGCTATCTGATACATTTAGCCATGTGACTTCCAGAAGTCTCTCAAGTCTTATTCGATCCCATACCCATCTTACTGAATTCCTTTATTGTGTTGGGATGTTTTTCTTTTTCTTTCTTTTTTTTTTTTTTTGAAACTGGGTCTTGGGTCAAGTGATGACCCTCCTGCCTCCGCCTCTCAGTAGCTGGGACAAGCATGTGCCATTGTACCCAGCTGGTGCTCCTTTTTACAATTTGATAGTATTTGAACCAAGTGGAAGCTCAATTAAAACTTTAGATCTTATTATTTTACATTTCACTATTACATTTTTAGTGGAATTTGATATGTTAACACCATTTGAGTAGTTTTTTCTGTATCAGTCTTTGATGTGTGGCAACTTTCTTTCATGGAGCTGAGTTTTTGTCTGATCGTGTTGCTCGTTAGCAATGTGTTCTAATGGATAAAGCCCTGAGAGTAATCATGTTTCATGTTAGGGAACAATTCTCACTATTCCTAAGACGCTGTCTTCAGTCTTGGTGGGCTTCCAGGAAGGAGAGTTGAGTGTGTGTGTGCATGTGTGCATTTGTAGACAGTTTCTGTACATGTACAATTAGGAATGATTCTTTCCCAGTTTTACGTAGTAGGCCAACAACATTAAGGGATGACATTTGTTAGCTGAGTTCTTAGAACTCAGAGGCTGTGGCAATACCCTCAGTCTTTGGATAGAATAGAACCCACCGGGGTAGCCCATGGATCCTAGAGTTGCAGCATTACCGTTAGGGGTTTGTAAGACCCCTTGCAGACAGCCTGAAAACTATCTTCATGCGATACCAAGATGTTATCTGCCTTGTTTACTGTGTGAACGTGTGCTTGGTGGTGTGAAGCAGTGGTGAATAAAAGGGCTCCTTACATAGAGCAAGACAGTAGTGTCCAGTGTCCGCCATGAACTTTGCCACATATATACCTGTCTGACCTAAAGAGTGTCCTTGAAGAAGCATGAAATTTTTAGTTGTATTAAATCTCAGCTCACACATACCTTTTTTTACTTCATTTATTCATATGTGCATACATTGTTTGGGTCATTCCCCCCCCCCCCCCCCCCGTCCCCCTGCTCCCTTTCTCTCCCCCTCACCCTCCTCGTTTCCAGGCAGAACCTGTTCTGCCCTTTTCTCCAATTTTGTTGAAGAGAAGACAAGCAATAATAAGAAAGACAAAGCATTTTTGCTAGTTGAGATAAAGATAACTATACAGAGAGATTCCTAGTATTGCTTCCAGGCACAAGTGTCGCACGTACCTTTTTAATTCTGTATGATGAAATACAAAGTTGCACAAAGCCCTTCCAATGTGCTGGAGTTTGATGGCTGTCCTGAGAAAGAGCTCCCTCTTGGCTAATTGAGTTACCAGCTGAAATAGCCACTTTTCCAGAAATGTTGTCTTATAAGAACAAAAAACAGACAAATTATATTTATTGAGACTTCAATATTTGGCATATTTTCTCAAAAATCTGTGAAGCAAGCTTACTAACTGAAGGGAAACAACGGTGACATTATTTTTGTCCATAATCAAATTTGAACTTCCCAGCAAAATTTAAATTGTGGAAAATTTGTATCTGCCATGGTGAACATGTCAGCTCCCAGTGGTAAAGACTTTCTTGCTGGCATTGGTGATAATGCAAAAGGAGTTTCTCACATGCAATGGAAGGTCTACATAACTCCCAGATGACACCAGGAAACACCCATGGGCAGGAGAACCATTTAAAGTGTAAGGCACACCACTGGATTTCAATGTAATTGAAAACTTCATCAATGTGACTTTAGATTCCACATTGTAATTCATGTTTAAGAACTAAATTTTAATGTAGGCTCAAAAACCAAGTTTTTGAAAAGGCCATTGAAGTAACTCTCTTTTTCAACTAATAGTATCTCCTTGAGCCTGAGTTTTGTTTGTTTGTTTGTTTTATTTTTTCCATATACGTCTACCAAAACAACTTATCACAGCAAATTAAATACAGAAGCAGATAAACCATCCATAAAGACATATATAAAAATGAAAACCAGTGCTGTTTTCTCCCTAATTTTTAAAAATAATTTTCATAAAGATGTTATTTAACATGAAATAGTCCCACTGCTATTTAAATGAGTTGATAAGTAAATATTTTTAATTCTCTAATATGGTCAGTATCACTGGATATAATCCATTCAATCAAAGTTCTTTTGGGTTCTCAGACTTTCCAAGAATATAAATGGGTCCCCCCACCACAAAAAATCAAAAACCCTCAACCTAGAAAATCTCTCTAGCATGGACTGGGCAGGTAGTGGCCCCGATCCTGTGTTTACCAAGTTATGCTCAAAAAAAAAAAAAGAAGAAAAACACAGAAAACAAGCCCAGTGAACTAAGCAGTTAAACCCCTAATCGTGTGAGTGGGTCTTAGACCATGT
This sequence comes from Castor canadensis, assembly GCF_047511655.1. Taxonomy (NCBI): domain Eukaryota; kingdom Metazoa; phylum Chordata; class Mammalia; order Rodentia; family Castoridae; genus Castor; species Castor canadensis. The sequence goes on along the minus strand of NC_133388.1, from coordinate 8,471,277 downwards.
AACATCCAGGGCCCATCGACCCACAGCTTCAGTTTCTGCCTGAGTCAGTTTCCTTTCATCTTTTCAAATCTTTTTTTTAAATCCATTTTCAGTGAATTAATGCATGAATATAGCCACCATTACATTTTTTTCTTAATTACAACTAAAACTAAAAATTTTCCCTTACTTTATCCTTCAGATTGTCTCCTTCCTTCCCCTACATCTCAGTGTCTATTGTTTGGAGTTTGCTATAGAACATTCTGAAACTCTCCTGTAGTTATTTATCTGTATAAATAAGTATGTACTTATAAAATGCATACAGTTTTTGTTTCTGCATTTCTTAGGGAAAACATTTGACAGCACTTTGAGAAACCAAAACCTTTTGCAAGTTTTTAATCTGTAATGATAACTCAAATGGGTTAGGCGATGCCCTGAGCTGTTAACGTCTTATAATCCTGTCTTGTACTGTAAGTACATATGTGGTGTAAACACTTAGTGTGGTCTCCTGCACCTTTCTGGGAGTTTGATTTAAACTTGCAGACTAGGTAAGCTGGTAGGAAGAGGCAAGTGCAGCATCTGCCATCTGCCTGTGACTGTCCTCAGAACTGTCACCGACACTTACCTCCCACAACTGGTACACGCAGCACTCTGTGCTCATTTTACAGGTGTCAAAAATGATAAGGCCAGAGCAAAACCTCGCCTAGTCTAACTTTAGAATGCAGCCCCCTTCTTCCTCATCAAGGTGCTAGAAACATGGAGTTTACTTCTCAATTCTTCAGACTTGGTCCTGCAGAGAGTGTCACCAACCCTTTCAAAAATACATGTTGAGGACTGGTGGAGTGGCTAAACCTAGCAAGCATGAGGCCCTGAGTTTAAACCCCAGTACCACCAAATAAATAAATAAAACAATTTACATGTAATCCAACCATAAAATTTAAAAGAAATTCATGTTGAAAACATTGAGATTTTGCTCATTGAATGACCCTCCCCACCATACGCTTCCCTTCCCAGAATATAAAATCATGTCATCCAGGAATTCAGGTCCAGGTCAGGTCCAGGTTCAAGGCCTTAACGGTGTCACTCACAGCTTCCAAGATTAAATCCACCATTCCTTCATGAGTCTCCAAATACATGATTGCATTCCTTTTTTTTCCTAAGGAATTGAAAGAAAGGAATTTGGATTGACATTTGGGTAATATCCCCAAAGACAAGAGACACAATGAGAGTGAGCCAAATTCTTTTATTTCATCCTTAGTTAAAAGAAATGCTCTGCCAAGAGAAAACTTAAGTGACTATCCAACAGGCGGGTTTTTTCAGATACTCTTCTTACAATAAAGCTGCAAATGGCATTATTACTTATAAACAACAGTTGAATTTATACTCTAAGCCAAAGTTACATTTATATTCTGAAATGTTTTACTTAGCTTCCTCTCCTTAAGAACTCCATTCTTATTTTGTCTCATTTTCCAGATGAGGCCATCAGGTGTTGAAACTGACCTTTTATAAGGCAGGTAATCTTTTTTTGGGGTCGGGGTGACTTTTCTTATTCAAATAGTATAAATTCAATAGATATGAATTCTGCATTTTTTACTTCTAAATTTTGTGCATCACTTAAATGGCAGCCTTAAAATATTAATCCTGAATTTTTACATTTTATTTTTGTGTATCTTGGAAGTACTATTACCCAATTAAATGCACCCAGATTGTCCTGTCTACCCAGGTTGGAAAAAGATCTTTTTGTGGGTTGTGCATGTATGTGTGCATATGTGTTTATGTAAAGCTGACAAATACCAATTAACACAGACAGCTTCAGTCTTGGTATAATACATGGACATGGGCCTTTGCTTATTTGAGCCTTTTCACCTTTAAATTTTGCAGAAAGAGAAGAGCCTTTAAATGAAAGGTAAGCTAAACTTGGAGCCCCAAAAATAATTTTTAACACTAGACTTCACATTTAAATGTTAAAAAAAAATAAAGGGAAGTTTAAGAAACATGTTCACTAAGGAGCTCTTTGGCAGGAAATAGGGACTTATTGGCCAAGTTAATAGCCTTAACTGTAGCATCCATAGTAACTAGACATGCTGCCTGTGTAAATATTTATCCAGTTAGCCCTGCTGCAGAGCTGAGGCAGTTATAACATCAGCCATCAGTGTTGGGTTTCTTTCCTGTTACCCGGTACACCAAGCATCACTGTCATTCATTTCTTCTGGGGCTTTTCAAAGTTGTTTAAGAAGAAATTTTGGAAAACTAGTTTCCTGGGAGCAATTCGGTTCCAGGTCTTCAGCTTCCAAGTGAGACTGGATAGACTATTATTGTTTGTCATTAGCACCTAAGAACCTTTTTCATCTTCAAAGCTCCTTGCAAGTGTTCATTATCCACTGCCCTCCTTCCTGTGAGGTAGTAAACAGGTATTATTAGCCCCATTTTTACAGTTGTGGAAACCAGAGCAGAGAGGTTCCCCAGCCTGCCTGAGGTACCAGAAGAGTTGGTGACAGAGACCTGACAAGCACTTGGGTTTTCTGACTCATGATTCTGGGCTGGTACTGCACTGGATGTTCATGGGAAGCTGTTCTTGCAGGTTCCTTTATCACAGAGATCTCTCTGCACAGCTCTTTCTGCCCTCTGTGTTGATAGTGGCATAGAGTGCAGAGCTACTGAAACCAGGTTAGTTGATCTCATGGTGTCATCTAGAAAAACAGGAGATGCAGATTCTGGGTCATGAAGGTAAGGCTCTTCCTGACGTTGGGGGAGTGGAGGGGGAGGTTGTGGATATGGGTGAAATTATCTCAACTGGGCCTTGAGTTGTGTAGCTGCATCCAGGGCCTGCCTCACCTTAGCCTAGCCCTGGGACTTACCTTTCACTTGAGTAGGATCTCACACATCTAGCTGATTCACAGTCCAGTAAAAATATTTCAGTGTTGAACATAAACATATTACTGGTAATGATGCTTAATGAGTAATTCTTAGAATCTGATACAAAACTAGATATCTTCTCTCTCTTGGGTAGAACAGAAAAGTATTCTTTCTCTGAACACAGGCTCTGTTTTAGCTTAGGCATTTGTCTAAGGAGAAACAATAATAAATCAGAAATGTTTCTTGATGCATACAACAAGGGGATGTTTACATTGCAGTAGAAATGTCTATGAACTCATGCTCTTGATTTTAATAAAGCTCTGCACATTTCCTTCCTCATTCCCTGCTCTAAGTGTAAATACTCTGTGTGTGCACTATGTGGACTTCAGCTCCTGTAGTGTAGCAGCCTTGCAGCCTTTGTTGTGCCAAAAGAGTTGAAATTCAGACTAAAACCTTTTAGGTAGCTGAGTTCATTTCAAATGGAAGGGAAACTTTATGGAATATACCTAGTCAAGGAAGAACAAAATCTAGTTTTATCTTTCTGACTGTAATCACCTAAAGCTTTACGTGCTTCATTTGGTGAGTGTTTAAAAATCACTAACATGGTGCCTGGCCCTCTGTTTGATGCTAGAATTGGTCCCATGTGGGAGTCTATGCTGTCTTCAAGAGGCTTTGAGGAAGAGAGAGCTGCCTTCCAGGAAGTTTCTGCTCTGTTGATGTTTGATAAATCTAGTTGGTGGCCCCAGAATGCTGTAGGGAAGGTGGATGGGATTCAACTCTTGAGATGTGTGTTGGGGATAGGTGTGGCCACACGGTGACAGAAATCCTAGAAAAGTGTTTATGTTAAGTAAGTCCAAAGCAGCATCTTGTTATGGACCAATAAAAGGAGAACATCAGAGAACCACTAGTGGAAGGCAAGATGCAGAACCATGGTGCAAGCATGTCACCATTGTTATTCATTACACAAGTGGAGGTTGGGTTAAAGATACAAAAGAAACTGAAAGTGATACCTTAGGTGGGCGGGGAGGAGAGGAGAGAAAGGTTTGCACTGTGTGTGTGTGTGTGTGTGTGTGTGTGTGTGTGTGTGAGAGAGAGAGAGAGAGAGAGAGAGAGAGAGAGAGAGAGAGAGAGAGAGAGGGAGGGAGGGAGAGAGAGAACACGTTTGACCTATTCAAAAAAATTAAATGGAAAAAAAAAGCATAGCATTAAAGTGGGAACCTAGATTGATTATTGAATCAGGCCATTGCTGTCTTTCTGGTCTTTGAAATTAATGCTGTGATTTTAACCAGTTACCTGGCTAGAAAACAGTATTGAAAGGCACCCCATCATGGATTTGGATTTGAGACTTGGCCAGAAGTTTACCTTTCTCATCCTTCTCATAGAGCATGCACTCCCAGCTTTCACCGGTGTGACTGAGTGCCACTCTTCTTGGTGAGGGAACAGAGCACAAGAGTGCAGGTGGATGGTGAGGACTGGTTCCTAGCCAGGGCCTCATTCAGACTGCGCCATTCTGTTTTAGCTGGCCTTTCATTTTTTGTGTATCATTTAGTTGAGTGAACCAGTTTTACTGTACTTTAGACATTGTGACTATGTGGTCAGGCCTGTTCATTTTTTAGGTGAATGGTGAGACTGTCAAAATGAGATCTGCTGAAAACTGGAGTGTTCGGTGTCATCTTCAGCAGAGAGGGGTACCACAACTTTCTGGGGCCAGAAGGGGAATTTAAGGAGGAAGTTGGGGAAGGTACCCTGGTGATGTCAGAGAGGAGGACTCTGCAGGGAATTGGGTGGAACAATAAATGGAAACAAGAAGACTGAATCAGGGACTGAGCCAAGGCTGGTGAAGTGTTGGAATGGCAAAGGGTGTGGTCTGAGTGGCAGTCATAACTGCACAGCAAAGGCCTTATCTACTCTGTGTGCCAGCCCATGATCATCTATAGGCTTGGCAAATACTTGTTCTAGTTCTGTGGGTCTTTCAGTTTTTTGATAGTATCATTTGCTGTACAAAAGTTTTTAATTTGGATTAAGACCAGTTTGCTTTTTGCTACCTGTGCTTTTGGTGTTGTATCTGAGGAACCATTGCCAACCCCAAAAGTTTACTCCTATGCTTTCTTCTAAGAGTTTTAAAGTTTTAGTATATGCATTTAGTTCTTTGATCAGTTTTGAGCTGTATAAAGTGTGAGATGAGGGATCTACTTTCATTCTTTTGCATATGAATGTTCTGTTTTCTCAGCACTATTTGTTGAGAAAACTGTTCTGATCCCCACTGGATGGACTTGGTACACTTGTCTACAATTAATGGACCACAAGTGGAGGGCTTATTTCTGGCTTCCCAGTTCTAGTCCTTTGGTCTCTATTCTTCTTACATCGGTATCACACTGTCTTGGCTAGTAACATGGTTGTTAAGCTTTAAGCTCAGGAAGTATGGGTCCTAGAACTTTAGTCTTTTTCAAGATTGTTTTGGTGTTTGGGTCCCTTACATTTCCATGTGAATTTTAGGATCAGCTTGTCAGCACCCTCTGTCTCTCTTTCTCCCGTTACTAGTGCTCCCTGATCAGGATAAGTAAAAGAGGACAGGCCACCCACACTCCCTGACTGAGGGAAGAGCTCACCTCCTGAGATTGCCTGTGAGGACCCCCCTCCTCCAGATGTTTATGTCTCTGAAGCTTAAAGGTTTTAACACAAAAGCCATTTGGATTTAGTATTCTATTCATAATTATTAGCTCAGTCTAAAATGCTTGACATTATTTAGCTGCATAGGAAACTGATGATCCCGGAAGCACATCATGTAATCCTGTGTCTTCAGCAGCTTCCTGAGTGTGCCTATATATCAAAGTCCAGGTCCGGGGAAGCCCTTGCTAATGCTCCCATATTTGTGAATTTTGTTTCTGCAATCTGACCTCCCCAAACCCCAGACTGGGAGCAGAACGGAAGCATAGGGACGGCAGTTTGTCTGCTGCCGAGTCTACATGGGGCAAAGTGCTATAATCTGATTTGAGGGTGCTGGTTTCTCTTGCGAAGCTGTCATCCTTTTCTGTCTTTCCTTGAGATGGATTTGGATCTCATCACTCTTGGCCATTGAAAAGACTGAACACTTCCAGAATGACATCTGTTTCATTCATTATCTTTTTCATCTGGGCCAGAATCAGTCATTTTCCAACACCTGTTGGAAAATGTGCTCAGTGACAGAACTTTCACCTGTCTAGGGCAAGGCAAGGCTGATGTGGACTTTTTACTGAATTTATTCACATATAAGACCATCCATTGTTCTGAGATTATCTTTTGATATTAAAGTGTCATGTCAGCTGTGATTTTTTTTTTTTTTAATGATCTTATCAGGGCAATAAGCCAGTGTTAGTCCTTGAGAGTCCTTGTGATAATCCCAACTGTAGAACATCATTTAAAACCACAGATCCTAGATCTTGAAAAATCCATTTCTCTAAGGGCAAAATAGTTTCTGCTGGGTATTGAGGGGGTAGGGGGGAGAGGGAGGGGGCGGAGTGGGTGGTAAGGGAGGGGGTGGGGGCAGGGGGGAGAAATGACCCAAGCCTTGTGTGCACATATGAATAAAAAAAAAAAGAAAGAAAAAAAAAAAGAAAAGTCCATTTCTAGTCTTTTTTATATGAAATATCCAGAATAGGAAACTCCATCAGGGCAGAAAGCAAATTAGCAGTTACCAGGGGCTAGAGGAGGGAGGAATGGGGAACGGTGACTTAAATGGGTATGGAGTGTTCTTCTGGGGTAATGAAAACATTTTGAATCTAGAGAGAGTAAGTGATTGTACAACACTGTGAATGTACTGAGTGCCATCGACCTGAGCACTTTTAAATTGTTCGGAATATGTTATGTGAATTTCGCCTCCATTGTTTGTATTCAGTGGTGTGATTATACATAGAGACTGGAAGGTATGGGGGGAGTGTTTTACTCTGAAGCTGTGAATCCAGAGGAGAAGACTGTGTGCTCCCCCACACACACATAGACATGCACATAGGTGTTAACGACTCCCATCGCTAAGCATAATTGCTGAAAGCTGCTTGGGTTGACAAATGTTCTGCTTTGGGACAGTAGAAAAGTTTAGCACTCAGATGAGACCCAAAGAGATTCTTTATCTCATCTCAGAAGTGCTTTTCTACAACCTGTCACACTGCAGAGTGGATGTTCCGAGACTCCTTCAGGCTTAATCTGAATGAAGTTACTCCATTGCTCAGTCCATATGATCCGTTTTTAGTGTTGGATAGAACTCTGGCCTTCAATGCTAAAGACAGCCAGTTAGCTCCACCTATAAACCTTGAAACAGGAGTGTGAGATTTGCCTTTTCCTCCCCCCCCCCAAAAAAGAAAGGAAAAGGAAAAAATTTTAAAATACCCTATACTGGAGTTTGAACTCAGGATCTCAAGCTTGCTAGGCAGTTGCTCTACTGCCTGAGGCATGCCTCCAGCCCTTTTTGCTTTGGTTATTTTTGAGGTAGGATCTTGTGTTTTCAGTTTTGCCCAGGGCCAGCCTGGATCGCAATCCTCCTACTTGTGCTTCCCAGTTAGCTGGGGCAACAGGCGTGCACTACCACACCCAGATCTTTTTTTGTTGCAATGGAGTCTCAGTAACTTTTCCCCACCCCACACTGACCTTGAACCTCCCAAGTAGCTAGGATTCCAGCCGTGAACCACTGAACCTAGAGAGTATAGCATTTTAAAAAACATTTCTTCTCTCCTTCCTGCTTCCATAGTGCTGTGGGGTGAGAAAATGAAGAGATTGCCCCAGTTACAGAATGTTACCATCAGGGTGGTCTTTATAAGATGCTAGACTTTCAACAGCTGGACATGGGGTTGGGAAATCAGGAGGGGGTGGGAGGTAGACCTGGCAGAGAAAACTGCATGGACATGAAGAAAGAGGAGGGAGGTCTGGCATTATGTGTGAGGTAGTTAAATGCCCTTGATGGGGTCTTGTAAATATATTCCTTCAGCAAACATTTCTGAGCATTTTTGTATCTAGTACCTGTCATACACCAGCGAAAATCCAACAGTTGTGCAAATAACAACAATACCATCTGGCACGTGCAAGAATGAGATTGTTCAGGATATTAACAGAGCCCAGAGGAAAGGCAGCTCACTAAGCTTTGGGGGAAAGAAGTGTGAGCTGGTTTTGTTTTGTTTGTCTTATTTTTGTTTTGTGACATGTAAAATATGACCCGTCTTGATATGTTAGTATCTATGATATATTGGTATTGATATCTTAATGTATAAAACATGCCTGTGTTTATACAGGACATTACATTTATTTTTGACTACTTCTGGAAAAGAATTTGATAATCGCTTAAGCTATTAGAACATCTGCAAAAGTATATTAAAGGAAAAAAATGTATTAGAAACCAGACTAGAGAACCAACTCAGCTTTGAATGGCGTTTTCAACAGTTTCAGAAAACACCTTTGTTACTAATGGGCTGATGGGTGCATTGCCTTTTTAAACTTCCTCCTGGTTTGTGGTGCTAAACCCTTGCAGATCGTATTTTCCTGCACACTGCATAAGATGGGACATGCCACCTTAAGCATGTGTGTAGAACACACCTTAAGGAAGTAAAAGAATTATTTGCACTGGCTAATGTTGAGTTTAATTTGTCCAAAGACATTCCTATTTGAGCAGCAATATTATAATGTAGATTTAAAGGCAAAACTTACAAAAAACAATGGATAGCCTGGGTTCTGGGGAGATTCTAACGATGGGCTCCCAAATCCTACTTCATTTTTAGACTCAAAGGCTGGCAGGGGCAGCAGAGGCTGAGAAGAAATGGTCTTTCTGTCCTCCCCTTGAGAAGATAGAGAACACGACCCCAGAGGTTAAAATGATTTTCTTGTTCCACATTTGGGGGATAATTAGAGACTTCAAATCCTATACTTTGCTGAGCAGTGATCATTAACATCAAAATCTGTGAGTTGGGCAAAACAGAGGATTTCTTGTTTTGTCCTTCTCTTTGCACCTTGGGATAGCCCAGACTCCTCTGAGTTGGTCATCAATACACCACAGCTGGCAGCTCCAGAGAGGATTTTAAGTGATATAGCATTGAACATTCTAATAGTTCTATACTGACAAATGTGAAGGTGTATGATTAGCATATCAGGTCCATGATTTCTTGGGTTACTGTTTAGGAGAGGGCTTAGTAAAAAGTGTGTCCATTTAAAGCAAAATACATAAATAATAGCACAACTGCAGAGATGTGGCAAGGATCTTAAAGAGGTGGCACATAGGGCACCTGAGCCTGGCCGCCCTGGGTTCTGAGAAGGCTGTTCTGAGGGTGCCTCCCAGGCTCTTTCCTGTGGCTCAAGCAGCAAGCCCACTGGCCATCAACGTGGGAAGCAGTGAAGGAGTGATGTGGCCTGCAGGGTAAGATTCCAGCAGTGCAGCGAGCTACAGGGTCTTTAGCTCCCTGTTCCAGCCTCACTTTCCTCTCCTCTGCCTGCAGCCTCTGCTTGGCACAGCCCCTTCTTGCCCTTACTTTGTGGTGTAGTTTCTCTGCACATCCCTTAGCTTTTGCTTGGTGGCACAGTTCATTTACTAGTTCTATGACCTGAAGCAAATTACCTACCTGTTAAATGACTGCTCTCCATCTATAAAATGGGTACCATAACAGTGACTCCCTCACAGAAGAGTTATGGGTATTGGAGGAAACTGACAGTGTGCAATGCTTGGCCTGGAGTCTAGAAGACACTAAACTCTGTAATATTAGCACAGATGATTACTAAATCTGCTCGCTTCTTTCTTTCTCCAGAGTCCAACTCGAGTTACTGAAAACGGATTGTTGGTAACTTTGGTTTTGGAAAGAACCACTTTGTTTTGACGTAACATTGCCCTGGGGTCAAGTTGTTTTGTCTTTTCCAGGCTGCCTGGGAATGGGGTCCAAGTGTTAACAAACATGGCAGCCTGGGTCTGACCCTCTGGCTTACTATGAACCAACAGATGTTGGCTCTGTTGTCCACCCATCCATTGCTGAGGTTTTCATTAAGAAGAGAGGGAGGTGAAGCTTCTCAGCCAGTGTCATAATAAGTCTTTCCCAGTGTGTCTTAATCATCTTTGATTGGTAGTGTTAGAGAATCACCAAGTTGCCAAGAGTGGCTGATTTAATCATGTGATTTGGTAATTCTTTGGAAACTGCTACTATGGATGAACCAGCATTATCATTGAGCAGTCATTCCTGGCTCTGCTTATCTGGCCTGATGAGTTATCATACAGGTTGGTGAAGGATGCCCTTGTCAGGCTTCTTTGGTGAGGTCATAGCATGAACCACCTGCACTTGAGTTCCACCCGATCCAATGGCAGCCAAATCTAGTAACTATTCCAGACTTTCCTCCAGGATTATTGTGAGAGTCAGGCAATATAATGTTTGTAAAGCACTGTATTGCTTTTTAGTTCTATAAAAAGCATTTTGGTTTTTAATTCTCTCTCTACCATAGAGGTTGTGGGGAGGGTTACTTCCCCACTGTATCGAATTGAAAGTTTTAAATGGTCTGCCTTCTGCTTGACCAAACACGATCCAGTCAGGACAGATCACATCCTGAGTGAAGAGTCCCGTTGAGAATTTCAGTAGGTGTAGTGTGGTAGTTGGACCCCAAGTGCCTGTCTGAAGGAGAAAAGACCTTCCTTTGGCCCTTTGCTTCATGTGTGACAGCAATGCTGAGGACTAGTGTCCAGAGGAAGTAGTCTTCCAAAGTGACCAAAGTCACTTCCAAAGTCTTTTCAAAACGGGAGCTAAGGGCTGGTGTGTGGCTCAAGTGGTAGAGCACTTGTCATGCAAGCATGAGACCCTGAGTTCAAACCTCAATACTGCTTTAAAAAAAAAAAAGTGGAACTAAATAAAGAGTGCCCTGGGGAGTGCTTGCCTAGCATGTGCAAGGCTCAGGTTCTATCCCTAGCACTGAAAAAAGAAAAGAAAAGAAAAGAAAAAGAGCCTCATGGGATGCTCCCTTGATTTGGCCTCTGAGTGTGGCTATAGAGGCTTCCACAGGCCACCAGCATTTACCTCCTAGATCAGGGAGCTGATCCAGTAGAAACAGGTTGAGGAAAAATCCCTCCCAGACATAGTGTCTTGTAGGTGAAACCTCAGTCCCACTGCCAGTCCTGGCTTCTGAGTCTCTTAAAATTGTGAGGGTATTTAATATGTGCTACTGCTCCAGGGCTGTCAAGTTGCTGGGGACATTCGTACTGAGGATTTGTGCATTAAAACACTAATTTGGTCTTTCCAGGAGGTAAGTATTATATGCTGGGAAATCAGAATCTGCAGTATAACAGATCACTACTGCTCTCTTGTCCTGAGGTGAATTTACCAAAAGCTATGAGAAGCAGCCTTTGAACCTCCACATTCACTGGTCTGTCCCGAGCACTCACAGGGAATGATAGAGCCCTGGGGAATAGTTCTAAGACCTGGCAGGCCTGGAGAAGAGACTCTTACTTTTAGAAGTGTACTGAACGCATGTTCACACTAAGGAGAGATACCGCCTGTGTCAGTGATGACTCAGGGCCTCTGATTCCAGCTCCCCTGATCACCTAACTGGAGGCTGGAGTAGAACATTGGTCTGTTCTGGACAGTGTGGAAGAGGAAGCATGGCTGCTCCACTGGGACCTTCTAAGGAAGGTAGGCTCAGGCTGTCCTGCAAGCCCAGGAGCAGTGAGCTGGGGCAAGGGGCATCGGTGGAGGGCGGCAGATGAGTAACACCAAGGAACTGGCGTAGACAAGTAAACACAGTGACTTCCAGTTACTGTTTACCATCAGCTGAGTGTTTTAGAGGATTTAGAGGGAAAGTTGATGATTTGGATGTTCAGTGGATGAGGTGTCATCAGGGCAGGCTTTCCGTAAAGGCATGATCCCAGATGGATGGTTGGTTCCAAGAGTTCCTTCCTACTTGCTGTCTTCTTGTATGTGACATGGGTTTATCAGGAACCTGATCCATAGCAGGTCCATGAGAAACCACTGATTTTAATTTCACAGATGTTTTTGAAGAATTTAAAGGTCTTAAAGGTAATATTTTGTCAAGTTCTGAGGGCCACCAAGGGACAGACATAGACTTTTTCTTAAACAGCACCTGGGAGACTGTGAGGGGTGGGAGCAGTGTGAGGAAGGGTTCCTGGCCAGCCTGCTTGTGGTGCAGTCAGTGGTTGTCCCTCAGTACTGCTCTTTCTCCCACAGGTCACTGAAAGGCTGTAAAGTCACCCTGCGTGGGCACAGGCTTGTCACTTCCAAACCTTGTCACCTCACCCTCTCTATGGATCCCTGTCCTGGTTTGTGTAAGGGAGAAGATGGTAGCCCTCACTGTGTTGTGAGGATTGACAGACTTAAAAAATTACAGTAGTATCTAGCATGTAGAAATAATGAAATAAGGACAAGCTGTTATTATTCCTTAAAATAATTTAAAATGAAAATAGTAGGAACCATTAAGATAAAATATAAAAATTAAATGAGAAATTAAATTTTAAAAATTATTTAAGGAAATTCCTCAATTCACAAACAAGTTTTTTAAAAAACTTAGACTTTCCAGGAGCTGAAGTGCCTTACGCAGTTGAGACTATCAGGCTGGCCAGGGTTTTGTTTGAGCTGCAGACAGAGTGCCGAGACTGGAAGTCCCCGGGCCTCTTCTGTAGCTGCCAAGGGGAATGAAGGGGAGTGAGCCAGCACCCCTTTCCTCCCCTTCTTTTCTTCCTCCTGATCTGCCCAACTTTTAAACCGAAGTCATAACTGCTGGGAGCACTTACAATTAGTTATAACTTGTTTCTATAACATTGTTCAGTCATTATTGTAAATGAGTCATTCTATTGTTTTAAATTTTTGTATCTCCTGCCAGGCATTCTGAAGATAGTTCTTCCCCAAAATGCTGTTTAGACTAAATAAATTTCTTTAAATATAATGCATCCATTTTAAGTGTCTGATATGTTGCATGCATTTTTCTAGGCTAGCAAAACTTGAGGATTATTCCTGTAATTTAAAAAGTTACATTTACCTTTGTATATATATTTATTTTCTTTTTTTATACTGCACTAGGGTTTGAACTCAGGACCTTGCACTTGCTAGGCAGGTGCTCTACCACTTGAGCCACTCCGATAGCTCCTTTATATATTCTGTATTTAAACAAACATGGTTCTTCTAATTTCAGCTTTAAGTCCTGAAATAAGGTAGACAGTATAAAAAAAAGAGTTAAAAAGAAAAAGTAAAGATATGTTAGGCAGATACAAAAGAAAAGCAGAAGTCACGATATTAATTAATACTGGAAAAAGTAGAATTCAAGGTAAAAAATATTAAATGAGGCAAGAATACTTCATCATGCTGAACCATTTAGTCCATAGGATGATAGAACCATGGTGAACTTACATGACCTAATTAACAATAATGTGAGAGGTAAAGGAAATGAAAGACAGAATCAGTAATTACAGTAGTGGTCATTAGCTGGATTTCTCGGCCCTGGCAGAGCATGTGGTGGGTACGGGTTACTAATGTGAGCTGGTAGAGACTTTTAGGTTTGATGGCTGGAAAACAAGGGCTCATGGCCATAAGATTTTAATTTAATATATAGTAATTTACAGAAAACCCACTGCAATTTCTGCAAAACTGAAATAAGCAGAAATTGTATTCCCTCATCATAATGTGGTAGAAATAGCAGCAAGTGCACAGGTGGAAGCAGGCATCCCCAGGAGGCTCTAGGCAGGGGGATTGTTCTTCCTTGTCCTGGCTGGTGCTGCCAGTGCCTTCTTAGCATTCACCTTTCAGTCCTTAAATTCTTTCCCTGAGCAGCTAAAGTAGGCCAGCTGATATATTCAGGCACACCACTCTGCTTTTTGTTTCTTTCCTGAAGTAATTTTGTTGATTTTTTTTTTGACTGACTTGTCTCCCCAACTCAAGTGAAACCTCTATGACCACAGAAACCATATCTGTTTTTGTTGAAAGCTTTACCCTAACATCCAGAATTCTGGCACTCAGTGTACTTTGAAAAAGTATTGCTGGCCTCCTGGTGCTTACCACAGGCTATTCTTATACTGACTGTGTAGAAAGAAGAGGCATCGTGAACCTACCCCTAGCCCAGGTCCTGTGCCTGCTCTGTATTGTAAATGGGGAGATGTGGGGAAGAGAAAGAAAAGAAAAAGAAATAAAACTCTAGGCAGAAAAAATACTGCTACATGAACAATAACTAATAATGATGAAGCACTTTACAATGATTCTGCACTTACACTTACGGACCCTGTGAAGAAGATCCTGTCGTCGCCCATCTTACAGATGGGGGCACAGAAGCAGAGGTTCAGTAAGTCACACCAGGAATGACAGCAGCAAGTAGAACTGAGGTGGAATTGCTTTCATGTACTGCCTCCAAATGGACACAAGACTAAAATGAGGTGATGGCTTACAGAGTTAATATGTGAGCATTCTTTAAAAAGGATGAAAAAAAAAGCTACTTAACCTCTAACATAGAAAAGTTCTAAAATAAATCAATAATTGTTACATTCTTTAAAGACAGAAGCAGAGATGAATTAATTAGGAAACTAAAAAAACGGAAAGAAAAGAATGAAACCCAAGTGTTGCTTTTGGAAGGAGGAATAGACCGTGGAGTAAGGGGGAGAAAGAAAAGACAAATCAGAAACCTAGCTAACCTAGGGAAAAAAGGAGAGAGATCATAGTATGCAGTAAGTATTAATAGGTCAAAGAGAAATAGATCTGAGTATCTCAACCAATTTCAAGATGTCATTGGATAAAATCCAACTAACGTTCTTGATTAGTGGTTTGTTTTTAACTTTAAAAAATAATTTCAGAGCCAGTACCAGTGGCTCACACCTGTAATCCTAGCTACTAATCCTGAGGCCAGCCCAGGCAGGGAGTAAGTAAGTGAGACCCCGTCTCAACCAACAGCTGGGCATAGTAGTGCACACCTATTATCCCAAGCTAGGTGGGAGGCTGAGATTCTCAGGATTGTGGTTAGAGGCTAACGCAGGCAAAAAAGTTTTCAAAAGCCGATCTTAACAGAAAAAAAGCTGGACTTAGTGGCATATGTCTATCATCCTAGTGACAGCAGGAAGCTTAAAATAGGAAGGTCCTGTCCAGGCCAGCCTGAGCAAAAAGTGAGATCCTATCTCCAAAAATAACCAGAGCAAAAAAGGCTGGGAGTATGGTTTAAGTGGTAGCACCTGCTCAGCAAGCACAAAGCCCTGACTTCAAACCTCAGTACCACCAAAAAAATTAATAATCATTTCAGAATTGTGAAAAAGTTGCAAGACTGGTATAAAGAATTTTCTTAATCAGAATTTTGCCACATTTGCTCCACCATTTGTTTACCTCAGATGTTTTCCATGTTATAATTAACATGTAGGTTTTACCAGTCCCTCCCCCTATCTTTAGGGCCCTCATCTTTTTGTCTCAGTCATCCAAGCCGTTGTAAAAAGCAAAGGGCTGAGCTTCTCTAAGGCAGAGCCTTAGCCAAGGAGGCCACCCAGAAGCAGGACTCAGCTCTGTTCTTCTTGATCCTGTAAGTCTTCCTTATTTTGGGAGCTGATTGTTACCTATAAACATATTCCCCCTCTAGACTTGCTTGCTCCCTTGAGGGAGGGTGGCTATAATGACCACCAGGACCAGAAACAGAGGCCCTTGCTAGTATAGAAAGCACTCAGTGGTCACAGATGAAGAGGGTTCTGGAGTAACTTCCCACACTCCTCCTCCTGTTGGTGACCTGTTCTCCTGCTGCACAGCACCTGTGCCATCCTGAACTGGACCTTTGGGGCATCACCAGGCTGCTGTTCCACCTTCTCCAGGCATAGCAGCTTCCTGCTGTCCCCTGCTCCTGTATACCTGGCCACTCCCCACCCCTCCTCTCCAGCCTAGCAGTCCCCTGGCATTGAAGATATAAACCCTTTACAGAGGTCACACTGTTCCTTTAGTGAGGCTCAGGACGGGTGGAACTGTATAATGTGTTTCCCCCTCCATCTGTGATCACAAGTCTCCATTACCTGGTGGGGCTGAACCGATTTACTAACTTGCAATACAGGGTACAGTGACACTCAATTAAAGATGATGCTGATCTATTTATCAGTATATAGGACACCCTGGACACAGGGTGAGGGAGGTAAGAACAGCAGGGTACATGAAACTCAGTTCCCACGGAACCCCTGGATAGGTGGCATCTGGATGCCAACAGTGCTGATCTCAGAATGTTCCTTCCTTTTGTTGTTTGGATTATTTTTTTTACACTGATCATGTATTATTTTTCTAAAGACAGAATTCTTAAAAATTATTTAATGCTAAGGTGTAGTTTCACTTATAAACCAGTGGTCACCTATACACAGGGAGAGAGGTTTTGTTTATGGTACAAGCCCTTAGGTTTTATGTGCAGTACCCACCTGGTAAGTTATTTGCCTAGGTTTACATACACATACACATACCCTACCACTCTTTCCCATTTCTGTTTAAAGCTCTCTTCTGTTTTTCTTTCCCCTTCCTAGAATTTTTTGCTAGCACTTGAGTTCCCGAAAGAGGTGTTCTTTCACAGCCTGAGAGCACCGGAAAAAACCTTATTTTTCAATGTGGAGACTAAGACCTAGACAGGTCAAGCAACTGGTCACACCTGTCCAACAGCAGTGTCTCCTGCACCCTGGTCTGCCTACTAGTTTACAATTGTTATTTGTCTTACCCATTTGAGCTTCCAGCACCTTCTCCCAAAGAACAAAATAGAAAGAAAACAACAACAAAAACCCCAGTTCCACCATAATCCTTTATAAATCCATCAGACTTTAAGGGTGTTTTTCCTTTCAAATCAAGTTATGTCACATATTGATAATCCTAAAATGTTCATGAACTCTCCAGAGACTGACTCCCTTACAATTGTGGACACATTGTAATAACTGGGTTTGGGGTTCATTCAACCTCTTTCAGCCAACTATTGCACTGCTCTCTTGTAAGAACGAGCACAGCAAAGCTCGTCACTGGGCTCTGTTTGCAGGACAGGCACATAATTGTGTTATACAGAACCAGACATCATTCAGTTGAGATTCTGTCTTTCACTAGGTACAAATTTAGTTGCTGAGTGCAGTGTGTTAGTGGCCTGCTTGGAAATGCCTAGAGAAGTAAAATGTTGCTTCTCAAGGAAGAATTGGAGGATAACCAGGATTGAGTGATAGAAGCTAGTAAGTTACTAGGCATTTGGTTAACCAAATGTTAACCAACTAATGTTTATTGAGAGCACCTGTTTGGGGGATATCTCTAAGCACGTTACATTTCTTAACTCACAACAACCCCAATAGCACAAGTATTCCCATTTTCTAGTTGAGAAAACTGTGACCCAAAGAGATGAGGTATTCTGCCCAAGGTTACTAAGGTTGGAAGAGATGATACTGGAACTCTAACCCAGGTATTCCTGCTCTCCAAGTTTGGTTTAGTTTTGTTTGGTTAGTTTTGGGGGCTTTTTGTTTTTTTTTGTTTGGGGGTTTTTGTCTATTTGTTTGGCTTGGTTTGATTTTTTTGTTTTGTTTTGTTTGCAGTACTAAGGTTTGCACTTAAGACCTCACACTTCCTAGGCAGGTGCCATAACCACTTGCACCACTCTGCCAGGGTATTTTTGAGATAGGGTCTCACTTTTGTTGCCTGGGCTAGCCTTGAACCCTGGTCCTCCTGATCTCTGCCTCCCGAGTAGTTAAGATTATAGGTGTGTGCCACCAGCAAGCACCCAGCCTGCCTGCTTTCTGAGTTTTTTGAGACAGAACTTGTTACATAGCAAGGTTGAATTGGAACTCTTATCTTCCTGCCTCTTACTCTTCAATTTCTGAGATTACAGGCCTGCACCACCATGCCTGGCTCTGCCTAAAGTCTTACTACCTTTGTGCTACGTCTGCCTCATGTCTTGGAGGCTTAACAAATATGTGCTAAATGAAGGAGTCAGTCAGGAATGAAGGGGTAACTGTGCCTTGGGATGACCTTGAAATGCAATGAGCCTAAGTTGTTTTAACTATAAAATTTGGCCCATAAATAGTAGATCTGTATTATGTACAGAAGCATATAACCCAGAGGACTAGATCTGAGACTCCCCAAAGGTGGCAGTTTGGGTCCCAGGTCCACATTCCAGCCTCCATTCTCCCCTAAAAAGGGCAGTGATGGAGAGAGGTTCCTCATTCTGCAGTAAAACCACTCAGTATCAGATGTCAAGAGCAGCAGAAAGCAAAGGAAAAGGCCTATAAGCCTCCTGGGAGGCTGGAGGAAAATGCCTGCTGGCTGGGTCGGGTGTGGCCACTGGAGTTGCAAGGCCACCCAAGGAGCAGACCCAGGAGGCTGGTGTCACCCAGGACCACACAGGCCAAGTCTGGGGAGCAGCACTGTCAGCCTGCCAGACCTGCCTGTCCTTCCTCAGAAGCTGAGGTTGCAACTCCCCACTGAACTTCTGTCCATGGTTCTGCCTGGCAAGGCAGGGAAGAGCCCACTTTTCTTTGCAAACTAAAACAGCCTGTAGGCACCCTGGGGGAGCCCTCATTATAGCTTGCCCACCTGCTGTACCAGGAAATAGGCATCAAGCGGAAGTGTGTGTCTGTGATCCTGAGCATAATCTGTGTCCCATGCAGTGTGTGAAAGGGTCAGCTATGGGCTGGGTTCTCAGCACAGAGGGCAGGGGCAGAGGATCAACTTAATGTCTTTTAGCACATACCTAAACATGAACTGGAATGTTTCTCAACCCCTTGAATAATCACCTAAATGGATTACAGTTTTGTAATTCAGGGAGCAGGAATCAACAGCACCTTTTATAAAGTGGCATATGGCTAATGTAGTTGAAGGCCAAGATTTCTCAGTGCTCACATGCCTCCCTCAAGTCTCCATTAAAAAGAAGAAAGGGGTAGGGTACTGCTGGCTTCCAGATTGGCCGCATTGCTTGTTAGTTGATGTTCCTCCCAGGAAACTGCCACCAGAGGTTCCTAAAACAAAGCAAGTGAGCAGCCAGCCTGTCTTGGGCTCCAGCTGGAGGGATCTTCTGTGCTTTTGTCAGTGGCTTCACCCAGGATCATTGGTGACAGGGCTATGGGGTATAGCACAGAGGAGCAGTGTGTCTCTGCTGATTACCCCTGCCACCTTGCCACCAAGGGGCTCCAGCCCAGCATGGGAGAGCATGGCACTGAGTGGCAGCTGCTTGTCTTCTCTTTAGTCCCTACAGGACTAAAGTTGCAGAATACTGTGGCACCTGATCACACCTACTCAACAGATCCCTCAACCCACAAGTGGTAGTAATTAGAGGAAAACCTTCCAGTTTTTTCTCAGTGTGTCTTATCCTATCCAAGCAATTAGTTAAATTTGTTTATTTATTACTTGAGACAGCAGCATTACATGGTTAAGAAATACAGAAGTGCCAGGCACCCGTGGCTCACGCCTATAATCCTAGCTACTCAGGAGGCAGAGATCAGGAGGATCACAGTTCTAAGCCAGCCCAGGCAAACAGTTCTCAAGACTCCTTATCTCAAAAATACCCAACACACGTACACAAGTGCAAGACTTTTTCCATTTATGCTTTGGAATTTGTGCTTGCTCACACACAGTGTGGCCAAGCCAGTAGTTGTGGCCCTTACTGTGTGGTCCTGGAGCACCCTGAGAGAGGAATGCCCCTACTGCTCCAGTCAGTTTCTCTTATGTAGGGTAGGCTGCAGGCAGAAGGAACATGGAAGTCATGGGTCATTTGCACCTGTTATTTGTGGGCACTGAGCTAAGGCCTGGGGATCGGCAGAGGCTGCAGGGGGAAGAGTGCAGTATGCATGACCCCATGTTGTCCACTTTCTTCTCCAAACAGGCTGATCACACAATGAGGCCAAGCTCATTGTATGGGACATCTTAGGAAGCCCCCAGAAATACCTGTCCAGGTCTCCAAGCAAGGAGAATATGGACCACTGCACTGTCTGAGCTCTCTTGGCCCTGAAGAGCCCCTCTCAGAGACAGCAAGAGCCTCTGTGCATCTTCACATGCTGATGTCTCTGACGCTGCTGGCATCTTAGCAGTCCTGAGTTGATGGCCAGGCAAGATGGAATCTGGTACCAACATAAATTGTTGTTAGTGAGTTTTCTTTACTGAGATACCTAAGGCTGGATAACTTAGAAAAAAGAGGTTTATTTACCTCATAGTTTTGGAAACTTAAACCCCAAAATTGACCAGGCCATTGTTTTAGCCTCGGTGACAGTCCTGAGACCAGGCAGTGCATATCTATGTATATCTTTTGGTCTCTCTCCCTCTTATAAAGCCACCAGGATCCACTTATGGGCTCCACCCTCATGACCTTATCTGATCCTAGTTACCTCCAAAGGCTGTACCTCTAAACACTGTGGTGGACTGTTTGTACCCTCTTAATACTTTACAACAAGGATTAAACTTCAACACGTGAATCCTTGAGCGCACACCAAATCATATCCAAACTATAGCAATAATTCATCATCTTAGAGAATGGAGCAGTGGGCATGTCATGTGCTTGGAGAGGCAGCTCAACAGTAGGGCCAGAAAACTCCAGTTTTTTTTTCTGTGCCTCACCTCCTAAAAGGTGACATGTACACACACATGCCATCCTTGACTTCATGGTGCTTCTGCTGCTTTGTGGCTCCGACTCCCAAGCTGCCTGAGTAGCTAGAACTTCAGGTTAGCTCAAGGCCCCCCAGGCCCAAACTACAGGCCATCCAATCAAGTGATTGTGTCCACAGACATTGGTCCTGCTCTCAGTCCTAGCCAGCTGCCACGCGTGAAAAGAGTTCAAGATTCATAGTAAAGAGAGTTTGTATTCAGAACGAAGCACTCATATTTACTCTTTGAGGCACAGAGAAAAGAAGTATAAAAAATATTTATTTTCCGAGTAGCATTTTAACAACTGCACACTGTTTTGTCTGCTTATCAACGTATTGAAAGTTCTGGAATCTTCCTTTGGCAACCTTTTATTAGTCAAATGTTATAAAAGCTGTTACTTCTTCTGAGATGGTGTCCCCTTGTTCTTTAGGTAAATGAACTACTGCATTGCAGGAGCTGCTGGCCACCGGGTGTGGCACTATTGTTTAATATTCAAAGAGTGGAAGACAAAGTGGCATGGGCTCCACCACAGCTAATTGTAGTATCTAACTCGGTTTCCCCACAAGGCATTCTACAGCTAGGTTCTGAAATAGGAATTGTGGCCTGCATCCGTAAATAATGCTGTGTTGGGTTTATATCTTTATTTTTTAGGAGTTCGTTTGACCGTCTTAATCTTTTCCTATAAAAAGCCAAGTCTTCAGTTGGGCTAACATCTGGAACTCCTCTTCTGTGTCACCTGTATTTAGGAGATGGGGACACCATCCTAAATGTACACATGTCCGTGGGAGGTTTTACAACTTCAGCAACCTGAGGCTTAGAATAATTTTATGACCTCTGTGTCCTTATGTAGTAGAGTCTAGAGAAGAAATCAGATTTTTTCCTCCATGTGACTTCAAGTTGTTGCGGAAAAATGCACTTAGCTGAATTAAGAGGTTTCTGAGGAAACCAGTCTCTCCCAGCCTTTGTCTTATCTCCCTCTGACCTGCTGTACACCACCCCTTCCTGTTCCAGGCTGAAGAACATGAATGAACTAGAACTTGGCTTCAACCACTGCTCTGTAAAATGAAATTATCTGCCTTATTAAATTGCCCTGTAATTTCATAAAAAGGGATGGTGGTTGGAGTCGGTGGCAGCAAGGTATGAGGAAAGAGTAATATCACCTGTCTTCATCTACAAACAAAGGTGGGCCACAGAATCCATGGAACCCCACAGAGGTCCCAGGGCTTAAGGCAGAGTGGCTCCAGCTTGTGTGGGAGCCCCATACTTGGAGGAGCAACTCTTTTTCTACATGATGGAGGATACAGATACAGTAACTAATGTGTGCACCAAAGCAGAAAAGCCACCAAATTGGAAGTTGCAAAGGAGCAGCATAGTGATTTTGAGCTACAATTTTTCTCTATCCGAACTTTTAAAACAGGAGTGGCAGTGTAGAAACCTGAGCCACTCGTCATTACCAAGCGTGCACCCAAACTAGTTTGGCAGGCAGCATTTTCATCTCACCCAAATTCCATCCACAAGGCATGGAGGAAGGAGAGTTTCAGGATCCTAATAACAGCAGAGATTGCTTGCTGCCTCACTGTGGTTTCTCAAGGAATGCCATTAAACAAACCATAGTTGTAGGTGGATATGGACGAGCACTCCTGGGATGGTGGCATCATTCTTCAAAGTCCTGTCTGGTTCCTGTTACCCGACAGTTACTTCAGCCCCTTTATATTAGGTCAAACAACATGAAGGGAAACAGGGACACTGCTGCTTTTGAATGAAATAATACCCATTTAGAAACCTGAGCAGGGGCATATCATGTATAGTGAAACTACCTCATCTCATCAAATCCAACACTCTATTAATTGTAGGTTAACCATTTTCTAAAGAAAGAAAAAGTGAAAAATGCAACTTGATTTTAGGGTATGGAAAATATTGGATGAAATAGTATACTTGCATTTTGAAATTAAGAAAGATTTATTGTGAATTTCAGAAGTCATCAAGTTTAAGAACAGTTTGAGATTAACTCAGTGTTAAGACCCTATATGTGTTAGGGGGTCAGGACAGAAGATAATCAGTTGTGTCACTTCATATGTATCAGCCATGTTTGTTTACCATGCTTTTATGTGTGAGAGTTTGGATTCATAGAGTAAGAGGCCACTGTCATTGGCTGGGGTGTTGCCCAGGCGTCGAGTACTTGCTTACCATTTGTAAAGCCCCAGGTCCCATCCCCAGCACCACCAAAAAGGAAGGAAGGGAGGGAAGGAAGAAAAGGAAAGAAAGACAGACGTCATTGTCACCACAGATGATACCTCCCAGGCCAGTTACACACCCCCACCCCACTGCTTCCTCAGGGAAGCAGAACTCAGGCATTGAGACTAAGTTGAGGCCTGGGTCATGGGCTGCAGTGTGGAACTTCTTTGCCAAAGTAGGTTTCCCTACTTCTGTCCTCTTAACTTCGGGTCCATTTGTGTCTCTTCTGAAGAGAGCTTGTCCCAGATAAGATTGCCTCGCTCATCTGCTTGCAAAGCCCCTATAATTCAAGTCCATCTTCCCACTGTCCTCCTCAGATTCTTCCAGAACAGAGCCCGGGGTGGACATATGCCTGTCAAGAGCAAGTGTTTTCTCTGAAGCTCTGGGTCTTTCCTTGAAGTTCATGTAGGTGTTGTGCTCTACTCTGATACATGTAGCATTATTTTGATACTAATTTGTTGTAAATAACGTCACTTCTCAGTTAAATTACCCAAGTTTGTTTCAAAGTCCCATATGTTGAGGATAGCAATAAATGCTGAGGATAAAATGATGAATAAGACAATGTCCCTCCCCTGTTTAGATTTACCATTAAATACTAGTATGGATAACTTAAGAGAATGCAGAATATAATTGATGTCATCAATCAAGGCAATGTTTTGTTGAGGATCATTGGTTTTCCAGGAGAGTACATCCTTTCTAATTTGTCCTTTAACTTTAGGTGTCCCTGCTTTATGCAGTGGACACCCCTAGGTAGTCCTTCCTACCCAGTGTGATAAAGCACTCCAACAGCTGTATCAGCCTCCCCCACCTCTGGCTCCTGTTCTCCCTGAAACTTGGTCCCTCTTTCTTGGCAGCAGAATCACCTCTTCCCTGGGTCCCCATGATGATTTCACACATCTCCACTGGAATACTTCTCACCTCTCACATAGTTTAAGTTGTTTTTCTTTTAGAACAAGTATTCTGTTTTAATTTATCTCTGCCTGCCATTTATATGCTGTTGGATCAATTTCTTTTTGTTTGTTTGTTTTTGTTTTTCATTGCCAGGGTGGAAGCCAGGTCTTCATACATGCTAGGCAAGCACTTTTACCGCTGACCTACACCCTCAACCCTTGCCATAAACAGTTTCTAAATCAGCTCCTAAAAACATGGACTGCATCCTCACAGTCAGGCCCGCTCCAAGACCCTGGTTCTCTTCCCTGCATTACTTCATGCAAATGCTTTACATCCTATGGACAAGCCAAAGAAGTTTTTATTTTGGGTTCATAATTTCTGTTCTTTTCTTTAAGAGAGAGAAAAGAACAAGAGAAAAAAATAGAATAGAAAAAATAGAGACAATCACTCAGATTCTCCTGTTGATTAGGAAAAATTTTCAGTAAAAGAAAGATAATCAGAGCTTAGATCCATGTGAAGCACTGCATAGAGGAGCATAGGAAGTGTGTTGGAATTTTGTGGCTAGCTGTGTTTGCTAATCCCAGGTAGATCTGGGTTGGTTTAGAGGTTGTCAGCATTGACTCATCTCAAGCCAGATGAAAACCACCTACATGTACACGCCCTGGGGTCCCCCTTTAGGCAGCATCTGTGATCTTTGGGAGAAGTAAGGAAGCCAGAGGATGATGTGAAGGAAGGAGACCTATGTGTCACTGTTTGTTTTTAAGTGCTTTTAAATTTTTTTGCCATATGCACTTATTTCTTAGCCTTTTTTATTTAAAATTCACATACAGAAGCATATAAAACAAATGTAAAATGTAGTGAATAATTATAAAACAATCCTATGTACCCACTACCCAGGCCTATAAGTCCTTTATAGTTTTAGGAATGCTAAATAAAGTTATCCTGAATAAGTCCTTTTCATTTGCTTCTTTCATGCAACAGTATTTTGCTAAGATTCATCCATCGCCAAGCACCAGTGGCTCACACCTGTAATCCTAGCTACTCAGGAGGCAGAGATCAGGAGGATCACAGGTTGAAGCCAGCCTGGGCAAATAGTTCACAAGACCCTATATCAAATAATAATAATCACAAAAAAAGGCTGATGGAGTGGCTCAAGGTGTAGACCCTGAGTTCAGACCCCAGTACCACAAAAGAAAAAAAAAGATTCATCCATGTTGTGTCTAGTGGTATTTCACCCACTCCATAACTTTGGAATGATACATATGTCACAGTGTATCTATCTAACCCACCACTAATGAACACATGGGTTATTTCCAGTTTGGGTTGTTAGCAGGGTGCTACTATAGATACTCTTTTAACTGTGTTGTGGTGCATGGATGCATGACATCATGATATCTTGTGTCAGTGTGCAGGTCTGGTTCATGGGGCACAGATGTCAACACTGCTTGATAATACCCAGCCTGCAGCCCCAGCTGCAGCTGGCTCCCAAGACATTGGTAAGTGTGTGCCAGTCTCTTGGGTGACTGGTGTTGTCTAATTATAGGTTTTCTTTGTTTGTTTTTTGAGATGGGGTCTCCTTATGTAGCCCATGCTGACCTGGAACATGCAGTTCTCCTGCCTCAGACTCCCACGTGCTCCTTGAGAGGAAAAAGCCTCCACCAGCTTCTTGGCAGTGTCTTGATAATCATTTTTGGTTTTAGTATAGTTCTGTGCATTGTCAGGGGTGTTTGTTTGTTTGTTTGTGGTACTGGGGTTTGAATTCAGGGCTTCCTGCTTGTTAGGCAGGTCCTCTACCACTTTACTTGAGCTACACCTCCAGCCCCTTTTGCTCTGGTTCTTTCAGAGATAGGGTCTTGCTTTTTTGCCTAGGCCAACCTGAACTGAGATCCTTTACTTTACACTTCCCACTGTCTCTGAGGTGACAGGCACATGATACCACACCAGCTGTTTTCTATTGAGATGGTGTCTTGCAAACTTTTTGCCCAGGCTGTTCTGGAACCATGATCCTACTGATCTTAGCCTCACACATGGCTTGTGATAACAAGTTGATTGGTCTTTTAATGATTATTATTTTGTGCATCTAAAGAAGTCTTTCTCCACTTCTTTCCCTACATAAGCCATTCTTCTGGGGTTTTTGTTTTTGTTTATTTAGTGGTACTAGGAGTTAAACTTACACTTGCTAGGCAAGGCTCTATATCCCTAGCCCTTTTTTGCTTATTTTTCAAATTGCGTCTCACACTTTTTGCCTGGGGCCAACCTTGGACTGTGATCCTCCCAGTTGTGCCTCCCACATAGGTGAAATCACAGGCCACCTTCCCGACTTGTTTGTTGAGATGGGGTCTTGCCTACTTTTTGCCTGGTCTTGCCTTAAACTCCACCTCCTGAGCAGGTGGGAGTATAGGTGTGCCTCTACCACATCTGACTTATGTTACTTTTTAATAACATTAATGTTTTGCTGTTTAGATCTAAATCTATAACCCTCCAGTTTATTTAATGTTTATATATAACAGGATCCAATTTCTTTTCTTTCTCTGTTCTCTGGGCCCTGATTCCTAGTTATCTCAGTACCATGTGTTGAAGGGCTCCCCCTCGCTGTCCTGCATTCCAGTGCTATCTTGAATCCAGGGTCCATCTATGCACAAGTTTGTCCCCAGGGTTTGCTCTCTGTGGCCACACAAAGCTTGGCTTTCATTGTTAAAGAAGCTCACAGGAAGTCTTGATTCTGGAACAGTAGGTCCTCCTGCCTTGTGGTTCTTCTCCAGGACACATGGTAAGTGCTAACCCTTTGTGCTTCATGCACATTGTAAGAATCCACTTAACCAGGTCCACAGAAGAAACTGTTAGGAAGTGGACTGAAACAGCATTGAATGCATAGATTGCTTTCTTACTGGACATGACCTTCGAGATGGGGAGAGGATGAAAGACCAGTCTCACTGCTTGGATAGAGCTCCCAGCTAGTACTAGCACAGACATGCGGGAGAGAGGAACAGTGTTAGGCCTTATGGATGAAATAAAACCAGAGATTGCTCAGAGAGAGGTGATCAGCCTGAGATCTCTCTGTTGTCTCTGTGTTGTGTCTGATATCAGCTGCTTCAGCTGCTTAGCAAATGTTGTGTGACTGTCAAGGAAGCAGTGCTACCTTATGAGCTTCTAGGTCTTGGGTATCTTTTGAGCTATTATCCTCCAGGCTGGTGCCTTGGTAGCTGTCTCTCTGTTCTGTTGGAAACATGTTTATTTGGAAAAGCCATCATGTATATTCCAGAAAGTTCTAGTCCCACTGTCTTTCTATAGCTGTCATGCTGAAAGTTAGCCCTTCATTGTATCTTGGAGCATATCTTTGAACCACCAAGACTTGTCATGTAGAAGGGGGCTTAGCTTTCTTTTTAAAAAAGAACTCCTATCCAACGAGTTCACATGAGTCCTCTTGGCACAGGGTGACAATTTAAAAATTCAGCCTTATCACATCACATTCTATTATTTGGTTAAAATATGTCACATCTGTCAATCCCATCTGTAATTGAGGCACACATTGCTAGCAACATCTGTACCGTTAGCTGTGATAAAGCGCATGTTCAGGACTCATTTGCAAAAGTCTGCAGTGGCTATTTATTTACTGCCTAGCAGTGGTCTCCAGAACCCTTGACCACACTTGCCCATCAGTGAAACAGTCTTGAGCATACCCCTCCATTGTGTGCAAACATGTATGTGAAATACTAGCATCTTAATTTCTTACTCTTTGAAGAAGAAAATGTAAGTAGACATTCTGTTTTTTTCCTACAACCCACTAGTTCATCCTGAGCAAACACAAGCCCACGAGTCCAATTCCTTGAGGCTCTCTGGTGCTGTTGAGATGAGGGACATTTATAAATCTGGAAATCGGCTCCCCATCCTACTTCAGAAGTAACCTTTGCTGAGCAGATAGGCTTTTGAAAGAATGATACATTCTTATCCTCATCATCTTTCTGTTGCTTCAGAGGCCCTGGGCTAATGTCTTTCTCCACTCTCTCCCCCTGCAGGTTCTGCATGAATATGTCTGTACATTTTGCTCCTGGCTATCATTGAGGATTTAGCTTGAAATAACTGGAAATTATCCCAAGTTCACAATAATAAATTAACTAAAATCGAAGGGGTGCTTGAAATTATCTTTGCAAACATGAGGTGTTTGTGATAGCATTTACACTGTTAAGAAATACGTAAAGATATAAAGCACATTCCTTCACCACCTCCACCCAATTTTATTCCCCAAGGCAGAAAATAAGATTTTTTTTAAAATATAGACTGGAGGTGTGGCTCAGGCTGTAGAGCACCTGTACCCAGAGGTCAAACCCTAGTCCCACCAAAAAAAAAAAAAAAAGAAAAAAGTTATGTACTGTTTGATAGAGCCTAAGGATGGAAATTACAGACGTTTTTAAACAGTAAAAAATTTTAGTAGCCAATGAGATATTTTAAAATAACCAAAGAGCTCATGAAATTATAATGACAAACCTTTTTGCAGACTGTAAACAAAAATAATGCAGTATGCTGGGCACTGGTGGCTCAGGCCTATACTCCTAGGTACTCAGGAGGATCATGGTTCAAAGCCAGTTCAGGTAAATAGTTCACAAGACCCTATCTCAAAAACACCCATCCCAAGAAAAGGACTGGCAAAAGGGCTCAAGTGGTAGAGTGTCTGCCTAGCAAGTGTGAGGCCCTGAGTTCAAACTCTAGTACCACCAAAAAAAAAAAAAAAAAAAAAAAAGTGCAGTAACACCTTAACTGCCTGGAATCCTGGAACAGTTAACATAATTTCCAAGTAGTTGAGATTTGCTTGCCTTCTAGAAATTTTTTTGCCTTCTAGAACGTATATGGAAAAAAAGTTTTATTATGCTCTTCCTTCTTAGTCAAAGTAGATTTGTTTTAATGGCTTGTTTTTATTCTGAATATCAGTTGTGCTGTGTTTTAAAAACAGATGTTTTCAAGGCCGATAAGTCTTACTCAGTTTCTCCAACATCCTTGTGAGTTTCCATTCCCAAGTACAAAGTACATTTTATTACTGGCTTTGTGCTCTGCCTTTGGGTAGCTGCATGGACTTGGATGAACTGTTTTGACTCTTACCGTCTGTTTCCTCATCTCAGATGGGACTTACAGTACAAGCTTCATGCTGTTTTTGCAGACTCAGTGGGGAAATATTCTTAAAGGACCTTTTTACCCACTCCTTAGAAGCCAAGCCAGGAATGGGTTCTGAATGAGGTTCATGTGTGACTCCTAGGGTAATTGTGGCCTTCTTAGTTCTCTGTAGTGCTAAGAAAGTGAGACTGCAGAGACAAAGTCCAAATAGTTTTATTGCTCTGGCAATAAATAGGAACTCACTTAAGGCATGCTGGCAAAACTGGAATGTGGACTCAGGTGTAGAATTGATGAGGATCAAAGGCAAGCAAGGGAGTAATTCAGAAAAATGGCCCTTTTTGTGAAAAGGGCTGGATATTTGAATAGTAATGGCCCTGCAAATTGTAACAACGATTTCTCAATTCAAATGTTCGAATAGTCACTGAGTATGCAGAGTGTTTAGGACCAAATGTTTGTTCGCAGGGTCTTATAAGTGTCCTTTAGGCGGTATGGAACTAACCCCTTCACCCTGTTGCGTATCTCTGCATTCAGTATAGCAAATAGGGAAACAGTTCCTTCCCACAAATGGGTCATGATATTGAGGTAGCAGTGTCTGTATACCTGCTGTGTCTAAGGCCAGTGCTGGGTGTTAAGGGATCCAGTGAATAAGAAAACATAATCACACAGCCCTTGCCTTCACAGCATCCAGCTGGGGCCGTAGGACTATTGAGCGGGGTCACTAGCTGTTCAAAGCAATAGGAGATGCTACGTGACTGGGTTAGAGTAGAGTGTCTTATCTAACTGGGAAGTAAGGAAAGGCCTCGTAGATTGCACCTGATCAGGAAGTTGACAGTAGGGTGGTAAAGTATGAGAGCAGCCAGGAGAACTGTGGGCCCAACAGAAGCACACTGCTGAAGAAGCACAGGACAGCCCAACTACTCAGGAACACCTGCTGGTGCGGGAGGGTGGCTCTCAAGACCCCTTGCTCCTAAAGAATATAGGACCCCAAAAAAACTAATGTTTGTGTGAATTTAGCTACAATATTGACAACATCTGAAATTAAACCAGAGGAAAAAATTTAACACATATATATTAATTCATTTAAAATAATAAACCTATTACATGCTGATAGAAGTTAACTTTTTTTTAAGAAAGCAGACACTTTCTAAAACAAAGACAACTTTTGTGAGAAGAGTGACTTGTTTTATATTTTTGGAAATCTCTGTAATACCTGGCTTAGTAGATGATAGTTGGGTCTCCTATCTTGCTTCTGTATTCAGCTTATGGCCCTATGTTGCTATGATTGAGTGTAAGAAGATGTGGGTGGGAAAGAGAAGATTTTTTGATTGTTTTGTTTTTTGTTTTCTTGAGGTACAAGGGTTTGAACTCAAGGCCGCATGCTTGGTAGGCAGGAACTCTACCACTTGAGCCCCTCTATCAGCACAAGAGAAGAGTATTTTTATGGCCTTTCCAGAGAGTTGTGGGTATTTTCTCTAATGTTATACCAAAACTTAAGTGGGTAGCTTCTTGGGCTGGCAGAATGGCTCAAGTGGTAGGAGTGCCTGGCTAGCAAGTGTGAGACTTGGGGTTCAAACCCCAGTACTTCAATAAATAAATAAAACAAGTGGATAGCTTCTTAAAGGAATCTGGTATGGGGAATCTGAAACTGTATGAAGGAGCTGCCTGCACATTTTGTTCCATTAAAATCTAGTGGTCTACCCTACACTTTGAATGACTCTTTTACCCTTGAATGATATTATAACACCATTTATTAATCAGTTGGGAAATACTGGTTCCCTGAATGGTGTGAATCCTCTGAGGCATTTGACCAGTCTTTGTTACATTTCAGTAATCACTGATCTCATCTGCAGCCCAGGGAAGTTGGCAGACTTGCCCTGGCACCCAGAAGTTTTCCACATTTCCCAGAGTATGGGACAATCATATGGATCTTTGCTTAAATCCACCTTCATCACTTGCTAGTCCTACAGTGATCCTATAAACTTGTTTTGTTTTGTTTTTTATCTCCATTGTCTTACTGTAAAAATTAAATGCAAAAATATCAATAATGTATGAAGTTTTCAGTCTGAAATCCAGCCCAGGTAAGCACTCTTTATGTTATTATTTCAGCTTCTGTTAGTGTCATGAGTAGTGTCACTCATCACATGTGGCATGTGCTGACTGTAGACTAGAGTGAGGAATGGAATGGACTTTAAGGAGCACTTGGGTGATTGCTTTCATCGGAAATCTGTAACCAAGTTTGTTTCAGTGATGTTTGTACTGATGCCTGTTGTTCTATTTCTCAGCCAGTGTGGGCAGCCCCTGCACCCTCCCTTGTGGCAGTTTAGAGCCAGTGGAGAAATAAGAGGAAGCACCCTTTCCCTCTGATCCCTTTCCTTGCTATACCTACATTCTACAGTCCTTGCCTTGTGTAAATGTATCCACACCCTCTCCCAGACTGGTGCCTTATTGTTTACCTCTTGTTCTTACTGTTTGCCTAGCACAGTGACTAGCATGTGAGCTGTGGTATTTGTTAAGTGAATGCATTCAGAAGGGATTTATTTTAAACATTACTTTCAGTGTGGTTTGAAACAGTGAAAAAACATACTTTGTCATACCAAACCTGTGATCTGAGTGACCAGCTGATTGTGGTTTTTTTTCTTTCCATTTGTTTAAGGAATGTTTAACCTCTGCTTGCCCCTAACTCATCTCTTTTGTCTTGAACCTCTATTAGTTCAAAATAAAAATAGAAGAACACTGAAAAGTATTTTATGGTCCCTCTGGGTTAAGCATGCTTGCGATCAATATGCTTTGCTTTCTGCTTTTCAGATGTTCCTCCTGCAGATCAAGAGAAGCTTTTTATCCAGAAGTTACGTCAGTGTTGTGTCCTCTTTGACTTTGTTTCTGACCCACTGAGTGACTTGAAGTGGAAGGAAGTAAAGCGAGCTGCTTTAAGTGAAATGGTGGAATATATCACCCATAATCGGAACGTGATCACAGAGCCCATTTACCCAGAAGTAGTCCATATGGTAAGTGACTGCAGCTGAGCTGCAGCAGGACTGGGATGTTTTTAGGAACACTAGGACATCTAGCCCACCATGACACCACCCAGGAAATACCTCCTCTTCCTCCAAGATTTGTGCTTGCATCAGAAGAATGGATGTAGCATTTGTAGGATTAGAGTGATAATAATAGAGCAATCAGTTGCCTTCTAGGGATTTAATATAAGTGCTTTACATTCATTAACTCATTTAATCCACACAACTACCATGTGATAGAAATGTTAGAACTTTTATTTGTATTTATCGCTATATCCTCTTTAAAAATTTTTGTTTGGGTTGTTTAAACATATATAGCATTAATATAGTAGTGCTCTTACATAGTTTAGAAGTAGACATGTTATCCATACATGTGTAGGAAAATTCTAATGAGGTGGTAGAGTTCAAATGTTGATGAAGCCAGGCAGTGGCGGCTCACCCCTTGTAATCCTAGTTACTTGGGAGGCTAAAATCAGGAGGATCATGGTTTAAGGCCTAGGCAAAAAAAAGTTTACCAGATCCCATCTCAACCAGTTGGGAAGTTCTGGAAATTTCAGGAGATGGGGCTTAGTTGGAGGAAGTAAGTCACCGGGGTTTGTCTTTAAAGGTTATGCCAGGTCTCCAATCTGTTTCCCTCTCTCCCTCTGCTTCCTATCCATCATGATGTAAACTGCTTCAGCGTACCTTCCTTTCCGTGATGGACTAAACTCTCTGAAATCATGAGCCCAAATCTGTCTTTGTTCCCAATCTTTTTTGGCAGGTATTTGGTGACAGTGAGGAAAAAAGTAACTAATGCAGAAAATTAGTACAGAGAGTAAGTTCATTGCTGTGACTAAACCTGACCACGTGGTTATTAAGCCTTTTGAATTGGTTTGTGGGAGGAATTTGGAAGAGTTTGGAGAAGCAGACTACAGAAAGGCTAGGATGCTGTAAGCAGTTTAGTGGGCAATTCTGTTGGGAGCTCAGAAAACCAGAATGCTCATAAGAAAATTTAAAAGACTGTGCTCATGCAGTTTCAGATGGGAACAAGGACTATCGAGAATTGGACTAGAGATCATGCCTTTAGTAGGCAAAAGAATTTGCCTACATTTTGTCCATGTCCTGAGAATTTGTGGGAGGTTAAGTTTAAAGGTGATGGACTAACATTATGGCAGAGGAATTTTTAAGGCATTCTGCATTTGAGCTGTGGCATGGCTATTACTATCTGCTTTTAGGCAAGTTTGCAGTGAGACTTGGGAGCAAAAAGCAGAATAGAAAGATTTGGAGAACTTGTAATGTGGTCAGGAAAGCTTATATAAAGTTGGGACTGAGGAAGGTATGGTTGCTAATGAGATTTCTGCCATTAAAAAGAAGCCAAGGACTGGGGGGTGAGGCTTAAGTGGTAGAGCGCTTAGACGTGAGGCCCTGAGTCCAAACCTCAGTACCACAAAAAAAGAAGAAGAAGCCAAGTACTATGCATCAGGACAATAGAAAAATGCTTTGAGAGTATCTCGGGAATCAGCCAGATCCCACCCAACCTGAGGGTATAAAAGAATAAACTCTTTTGAAAGACTTTCCCTTGAGAAGAAAGTGCCTTAGGGCCAGGATTCATGTCACTGTTCTCAGGCCAAGGCATTCAGAGGCTACTGCAGCCATAGTCTAAGGGTGCTAGGCTGCTGCTCAAGCTGACTGCAGACCTTGGCATTCTCCCCTCAATGCTGGTTTTGCAGACATGCAGAATGCAAGAGTTACAGGAATGTGGAGGCTTCATGGATTTCAAAGGAAAGTCTGAAGGCAGGCAGTGTGTAACAGGGACTAAGTCACTGCAGGGATAATTAAGGAAGCTGTGAGGGTGATGCCCTAAGCTGCAGTGGAGATCCCAGGATGTTGGAGATACCAGGAAGGTGGAATGTCTGTTAAGGAAAGTCACATCCCTGGGGGGCATGGTGGCTCACACAGGAGTACATTGGTTTGAGTCCAGCCCTGGCAGAAAGTTAGTGAGACCCCCATTTCAATCAGTAGCTAGGCATGGCCCTGCCTGTCATCTCAGCTAAGCAGCATAAATAGGAGGATTGTAGTACAGGCTGGCCTGGGCAAAAAGCAAGACCCTATTCCAAAAAAAAAAAAACAACCAAAAGGGCTGGAAGTGTGGTTCAAGTGAAAGACCACTTGAGTTCAAAACCTGGTACCACCAAAAAATAAAAATAAAAAGCCATGTTCCAAGAAAGACGATTTATGGGCTACAGACAGCAAAACCATAAGAAAGTGGGGCTGTACAAGCCCTTTGTAGCTCAAATCCCAGCACCCTGTGCCCTGGATGCCATACCTAGATCTGCAGAATTTGATGTTTGCCCTGCTGGCTTTCATTCTCACTTTGGTACCATTCCTCCTTTCTGAGCCCCATTCTTCCCTTTTGGAATAGGAGTGTTTACTCTCCCATTGTGTGTTGGAAGTATTTAACTTTCTCTGGTTCTTCAGGGATTCACAGCTAAGAGTTTGATTTTCAGAAAGACTTTGCAACTGGACTTTTGAACAGTATTGGAACTGTTAATACTTTGGGGACTCTTAGAGATGGACTAAGTGCATTTTGAATTATGAGATGGTCGTGAGCCTTTGGCAGCTAGGGATAAATGTGAAATGTCCCCCACAAGTAATGTCTAAAACTCATGGTGCCCAGATGGTGGTACTTTTTGTGGCAGTTGTAGAAATTTTGGAAGGTGGGGTTTAGCTGGAGAAAGTAGGTCACTGGAGGTGGTCTTTGAAGGTTATGCCAGGCCCCTAGTCTGCACCTCTCTCTCTGCTATCTGTCCACCATGATGGGAGCTGCTTCACCCTGCTTTGTCTGCTATGATGGACTGAACCCTCTGAAAGCATGAGCCCAAATCAATCTTTCTTCCCTTAAGTTGCTTTTGTCAGGTATTTGGTTACAATGATGGGGAAAGTAACTAATACAGTATGTTTGCTTTGGGAAAAGAAGATGAAAGGAATGTTGTAGTTCAGTATTCTGTGTCAGAAGTTGTGATCAACTGATTATTTTAAGTTATTATTAACTCTTAAAGTTCAGAGAAAACTTTAAGTGTGGCTGCTGTGTCGTCAGCCCAAGGGCTACAAGTATGTATGGGCCCCTCTGAAGACTAACATCTGAAGACTCTTTTTTTTTTTTTTTTTTTGGTGAGGGAGTACTGAGGTTTGAACTCAGGGCCTTGAGCTTGCTAGGCAGGCACTCTCTCAAGTGAGAAATAGTGTCACAAACAGATTGCTGCCCTCCTCATATTTTCACTTCCATGTGGGAGATAAGCATGAAATAAGCAGCCAACACTATCATTTTAGATTATGTCAGTACTGTGAAGAGAAGTAACTCAGTATAAGTACTTAGAGTTGCAAGGCTAAGGTGCAATTTCTGTCCCCTGTCCATGTAGGCAAGAAGGAGGTTTAGAGAGTTTTTCAGGCTGTTCAGACTCTTGTGCAGACGCACACCATGAGGCAGTTTTCTGTAGCCTCCTTCACCTTCTCTCTTTTCTGCTCTGATGTTAGGTAAGTTCCAAACAGCCTTTCTCTGACCCATTGTTTGTGTGGAGTTTTGGGGGTAGAATGGGTAGCAGGAAGAGAGAGGCATTTTTTTTCTTTTGTTTGTTACTGTTGTTTTGTTTTGTGGACAGACAGCACTGATGAAAAGTACAATGAGCTGGGGGTGTGACCCTCTCAGACAAGGACAGAGAGCACAGAATTCAGCCCTCTACCCCAGCAGGGCCTGATCCCATGTGCAGGTGGAAAAGGCCTGACCTCTTCAAGGTCCATTCTAGTGAGAAGCTCTGCAGTCTTCACCACTGATGACTGTTCACTTATGCAGCACTTGACCAGAGCTTGAAGTATTGCCTGATGTTCTTTCTTTCTGCTTGGTCATAGTATCTTTAAAGACATTACTTTCCACTTACTCTGAAGAATCCAAAGCTCTTTAGGGCTTATAGTCCTAATGTTACCTCTTGTAAATGTATTGCCTATTAGGCTAGAATGTTATATGGCTTTTATACAGATTTATTAAGATATTATTCACAGATCTTACTATTCATACCCCCTCCCCACCTTAAAATGGGTAATGCAGTAGTTTTTAATACAAATGTAAGATTGTGAAGGCCAGGCATGGTGGTACATGTCTGTAATCGCAGCTACCCAGGAGGCAGAGGTAGGAGGATCACAGTCTGAGACTGGCCTCCAACAAAAGCATGAGATACTATCTGAAAAATAAACTAAAGCAAACAGGGCTGGGGGTGTGACTCTTGTGGTAGAGAACTTGCCTAGCAAGTATGGGGCTCTGAGTTCAAACCCCATTACTGCCAAAAAGATTGTGCCACCATCATCATAATGAACTTAGAACACTTTTATCTCTCGAAGGAGATCTCATGCTCAGTAGTAATCACTGCTTTGCCTCCTGCTCCCTCACTGCCTCTACCACTCCCAGCCCTAAGCACCCGCTGAATCTTTCTGTCTCTGCAGGCTGTCTGCTCAGGACATTTCATGTAAATGGGATCCTACAATAGGTGGCATTTTGTTACAGGCTTCTTTCAGTCAGCATAATGTTTTCACAGTCAATTCATTTAGTAGCAGTAGCATGTGTCAGTATTTCATTTCTTTTGCCAAACAACTTTTTTGCCATATAATATTCCATTACACAGATACACCACATTTTATTTATCCATTCATCCATTGGTAGGCATTGGATAATTTCTGGGTTTTAACTTTGTGGATAATGCTGCTTTTGAATACTGCTGCTGTGAACATTCATGTACAAGCTTTTGTGTGAACATGTGTTTCCATTTCTCTTGGGTGGAATTGTGGGGCCATGTGTAGCTCTGAGTGTTTGACAGTCTGAAAAACTGCAGGCTGCTTTCAGAATGGCCGCACCATTTCACATTGTGGTCAGCAGCATCAGGGCCCCAGTTTCTCCGTGACTCCAGCACTTGTTTTCTGTCTTTTTGGTTCTAGCCATTCTTGTGGGTGTGAAAAGGCATGTCACTGTGGTTTAGATTTGCATTCCCTCACAGCTGATGGGGTTGAGCATCTTTTCATGAGTGCTGTGTACTTTATAAACCACAGACGTTAGCTCTGCCATTTACCAGAGCCCTACAGGCCATCTTCCTTTCCAGATAAAGAAACAGGTCCAGAGAGAGGAAGGAGAGAAGGAGCAGGACACAGGGAAGGAGTTCTCAGGGATGGTTATCTCTTCATTGCTGTTGGATTCTAAATATAAGCAGACATCTGCTTTTGCAGTTTTTAGGCATGGACATTTTCCTGATAGTGCTGATCTCAAAAACAAGTTCCAGTATATTTAAGAAACTCGAAATGACAAAAGTAAAAGTGCTTTGTTTGCAGTATTTAAGGAGTTAAGTTTTGGGGTTGGACCCTTTCAAATCTGAAGAGTAGATCTGTGCACCAGTTTTTATATGATTTCAAAGGCTTCCCCCTATACCATGTACAGGCTTACCACTATAGTAAACCCCCAATTAAGAACTTTGTAGTCTCCTTTTAATGTTCTAAATCAGGGCTCTCATCCAAATCAGTGGCTCCACAGGTTCCTGGTCCCTGGGACACTTTCAGAGGATCTATGAAGTCAAAAATATTCCCGTGATAGGGCTGGAGGCATGGCTAAGTGACAGAGCACCTGCCTAGCAAGTGCAAGGCCCTGAGTTCAAATCCTAGAACCAAAAAAAAAAAAAGTATTTCCATGATGACGATATGACTTTATTTGACATTTTCACTGTGTTGACATTTGCACTGATGGTGCAGAAGCTGTGATAGTGGTACAGCTTCTGACAGTGGCACTAAACTGACCTGGTGTACTCACAGTCCCACACCCACCATAAGAAACAAAAACAGCCAGTTTCACTTCATGGTCTAGCTGAAGCAAGATATATTAATGTATTACTCACTACATTTTAATGCCCTGCCTAAAAAGATGTGGCATCTGCATGAAGCACTGGGGATGCAGGATGGGGCTGTGGTCTGGAGGGGCATTTGTGCAGTGGAGTGGCAAGCAAAACTTGCCAAGGTTTTCATTGAAACCATTTTTACCTGAAAAATGACCAACAGACAAGCTGGTCAAACTTCAATATTTAGCAGGCATTTTCTCAAAAACTAAAAAAGAAAATGTACTTTATGGAAAATAATTGTCAGTATTTGTTGTCAATGATAAAATTTGAACTTGTGAAGGAATTTTGAGCTCAGTGGTTATACAAATGAATGGGATTTTTAAATAGATACAATAAAGAGGCACACCACTTGGAAGATCTGTGTAACTCAACAAGCCAGTGTTCCCAAATGATCAACAAATGACATAACAAAATCATTCATAGCAAGAAATCCATTCAAAGTGCAAGACTGACTGGCAGAGTGGCTCAAATGGTAGAGAGCCTGCCTAGCAGGCATGAGGACCTGAGTCCAAACCCCAGGACCACCAAGAAAAAAAAAGTGCAAGACCACTGGGTTTGAATGGAAGAGGGGGCAGATCCTTTCTGATAAGGTTTCACTGTCCACCTAACAGCTCACCTGTAACAAGCTGCCAGTGGTCAAGTTTTGGTGTACTATCAAGTAAGTCCATTTACCCAAAAGACCTGTTAAATGCTCCCCTTTTTCAGTACATACCTCAATAAGGCACAGGTCCTGCTTATATGTCAGCCAGAACAACCTGATGACAGCAACCAGTAGGAGAACCCAAGTGTTTTCCATTAAGCCAGACGTCAAAGAGATTTGAAGAAATGGTAAGCAGTGCCACTCTTCCTTATGTTTTGAGAAATACAGTTCTCACAAATGTTTGTTATTTATATTAGGACATACTTGCTGCTTTTTAACTCCTCGGGTTTATTTTCCAGCACAGTAAGCATCAATAGATTCAACTCTCATGAACAAAAAGTCTTGGGATCCTCATTAATTTTGAGGAGTTTACAGGATCCTGAGACCAAAAAGTGGAAGCTTGTCAGAAGCCTAAGTTCCCACCCCGGCCCTGTGGCAGCAGACCTCAGAGGTGGCTTGCAGCAGCAGTCTGTGTACACTTGCTCTCCACGTCATTCAGAGGCATGCCACAAAACTGTTCTCGGGAAGAATGTGGCTCAAGGTCAACCTGGGCAAAAGTTCACAAAAATCCCATTTCAACCAATGGCCGGGGCAGTGGCACTCGCCTGCCATTCCCAGCATGTGGGGAAACACAGACAGGAGGACCATGGCCTAGGTCAGCCTGGGCACATACATTAAACCCTATTTCAAAAGTAAGGCATGGACAGGGCTGGTGGTGTAGCTTAAGTGATAGAGAGCTTGCCTAGCAAGCACAAGGGCCTGGGTTCAAACCCCAGTACCACCAAAAAAAAAAAAAACAAAAACAAAAAAACCACCCTGTTTTCAACAGTTTTCCTGCTCATCTTTAGACTATAAATTTCCAAAGAAAAAAGTTATGCTCTTGCATTTCCTCCACTGAATCTAGCACAGCACTTGTTCGTTTGATGCACAGTTTTATGCATAGACTTGGGTGCTGACAGGTGCTCTTACACTCACTCAGGTGAGTGTAACCTGAGGCCAGAAAAGGACTTGGTTAGGTCAGTGTTGAGATGATCAGCTGGCCAGAGGCACTTTACGTCACATGGACCTCTCTGGAATTCCCCAGTTGCCTATGCTGGATCACTTAACAGAACATGGCCCATGGCACTCACTGAATCATTCAGGAAGCATATATTACATACCTGCTGGGTTCTAGCACCATGCTGCCTCATGAGGTGCTCCAAGTGAATAAGCCAGTACATTCTCAGCCCTCACAGAGCCTGCCCATACTTGTCTGAGGGAGAAGACCAGAAAGCAGATGGTCATGATGCAGAGTGGTCTGAGGGAGAACCCACACACAGGGAGTCTTGTTTGCTGTCAGGGATGATGGGCTGGCTCACCAGGAGCAAGAGGGATGGAGGGGGAAGTGCCCAGTAGGGTGGCCCTCCAAAGGCAAATACAGAGAGAAAGGGAGGCGTCCCTGGGCTTGAGTGAATTGCAGGCACCCACTTGAGTGAGGCTGAAGTCCAGAACCTGGGAAGTGGGAGGGAGGCTGTGCCTGGAGGGCTGGGGCCATACTCTTTGCTCTGGCTGCTCTATGAAGAATGAACAGAAGGAGGTATAAAATGGAGATGTGGTGGAATTGAGGAAGAAGACTTCCCCAGAGAAGGGAGGATGAAATGGTCACATCTATCTACAACTTTCCATCCACTGATAGTGTTGCTTTAAGCGAACAGCTTGACTGTGAGTTTGGGTTAGTGCAGTAGACAAAAGGCTGTAGCGATCTTCTGCCTTACAGAATGAAAGGGAAGCCTATGGAAAGCTGGGTAGGCCCCAATAAAGTTCTTATTCAAGTGTCCTTTCCTCTCGGCCTCAAAAGTGGGCCAAAAAGTGACCATTCCAAGGCTTTACAGACCACTTACCTGGGCCACTGAAACGCACCCTCCTTTATCAGATTGGTGGCAGGGTTTTATTTAAGATTTTTGTTCCAGACTCTTGACACCTTGAAGTCATTTAACTTTTCAGTTTCTTTATTCAGAAAGTTACGCTGTGGAAGTACTTCATAGAGAGTTAATATATTTAATCTAATATAAGGATTAGGTTAAATAGCAATTGGAGGATTAAAAACACATGGTCTGAGTCGGACACTGGTGGCTCACGCCTGTAATCCTAGCAACTCAGGAGGCAGAGATCAGGATTGCCGTTTGAAAACAGCCTGGGCAAATAGTTTACAAGACCCTATCTCAAAAATACCCAACAGAAAAACGGCTGGTGGAGCTCAAGTGGTAGAGCACCTACCTAGCAAACATGAGACCATGAGTTCAAACCCCAGTACCACACCCCCACACACACCAAAAAAAAAAAAAAAAATAGTTTAAAGTGTGATTTCATGTTTGTAACATAAAAATAAATTCATAGAAATAAAATCAAATTTGAGAAAAGGAAGTCATAAAATACTATACACTGCCCAGTTACACAACTCTAAAGAATCATTAATGCCACAGATTGGTTTATTGATTCCATTTTATAAACCCATTAAAACCCAAATTGTTACTAATACCTGCCTTTGGATAGCATGATCATGTCAATTTCCCCTTTTACTGTATGTTTCTGTATTTTTTTAATGATACTGATTGAACTCAGAGTCTCGTGCTTGCTACGCAGGTACTCTACCATTGGAACCACTCCACCAGCTCTTATCTTTAAATTTAATAATGATTATATACCACATTTGTCACTAAAAATCAACATTTTTTAAAGTCGGGTATGGTGACATATGCCTGTAATCGCCACTAAGGCAGAGGTTGGAGGATGGAAGTATGAGGCCAACCTGGCAAAGTGAGCTCCAGACCCTATCTAAAAAACACACTAAAAGCAAAAGGCTCAAGTGGTAGATTGCCTATAGAGGCCCCGAGTTTAATTCTCAGTACCTAAATAAATAAATAAACAAACAAACACTAAAACAAGCAGTCTGTGTGTGGGATGATGGTAGTACTATTCATGCCAGGACTTGCGTTGGGTTCCAGAGAAAATGAGCTCATCCGTTATTTTAGTCCTTACTCTCTGTACATGATTAAATGTGGACGTGCAAGTTTTGTGGGCCTTGGAGCTCTCCGTAGGGTGTGTTGTCCATGTTCCCCAGGTCCCCGTGGTCATCTTGTGCTCCACTTATGGATTAGTGTTGGACACCTCCCTTCTCTATTTTTGTATCTGACGTTTACAGTGTGCTCTGGAAAATATTACTTGTTGTAAAGGTGATGATAGTTTTGAAATGAGAAAGGAAAGAATGTTCTGAATGAAAAGGGGTAGTATGGTAACCAGTAAAGTTTCAAAGAGCTTACAAATTTATTTCAAGTGAGTACTTAAATCACTCATTTTTGCTTAGTTGTTTTTTTTTTCAAGTTATAACAACATCACTTAAAAAGCAAACATCAATGACAAACTAAATTAGATTTAAAAATAAAGTACAAAGGGCTGGGGTTGTAGCTCAGTGGTAGAGCGCTTGACTAGCATGCTTAAGGCCTTGGGTTCAATCCCCAGCACTGAATAAACAAACAACAGATGAAAAAAGTACTCTTTGAAATCCAGATTTTTTTTTCTATTTTAAATATCATGAGCTGAGGATGAATGTAGTAGAAATGTTATATATTCCTGTATGAAAATGGAAAAATGAGATGTGTTGAAACTATTCCAGGAATGGGGGAAGAGGGATAAAGGAGAATGGTGGAGGGCTGGGGATGTAGCTCAGTGGTAGAGAGCTTGCCTAGCATATATAAGGTCCTGGGTTTGATCACCAGCACCACAAGTAAATAAACAAACAAAAAAAAAAAAAGGAGAATGGTGGAGGAGGTGAATTCAACTATTATATATTGTAAGAACTTTTGTAAATGTCACAGAGTCCCCAAGTACAACAGTACTATGATAATAAAAAAAAATCTGTGAGCCATTTTTTAGAGATTTGTTTGTGTAATTTTGAGATTTCCCTTTTTTTTTATGTTTTGAAGTTATAAAAGAAATGTGTGCTTATAACAATGTAAGTTTGGAGGGAATTGGCTTGTTTCACAGTTCTAGGGGTTGAACCTAAGGTTTAACTGCTTCAACCCAGGGTGAGCTACGCCACCACCCCCCAGCCCAGCCCTTTTTGTTTTTATTTTGTTTTTGAGATGGGGGTCTCACTAACTTTTGCTCAGACTAGCCTGGAACACTGGATCCTCCTACCTCGTCTTCTTGAGTACCTGGGATTACAGGTGTTTGCTGCCACACTCAGCTAAGAATTGGCATTTTTAATAGCAAGAGCCCTTCATTCCAAGGGCATGCATGTCCTCACTTTTGGGACTTTGTTTTGTAATTCAACATACAGATGCTTTATGTATTTTTAGGCATATGCAATGGTATTTAATTTTCTGGTTCCATTGTAAATAGGGCTGTTTATTAATTTTATTTGTAATTGTTCATTGTCCTTTTTTCTAAGCAGTTCTTCATGTTGTTCAGTGCACGAGGATTTAGTGTGAATCCTCTTGTTGAATTGACTTTTACCATAATGACTCTTTTTGTCCCTTGCCTGTGTCCCTGGAATTTATTTCATCTGCTAATTAATCTAGCCCCTCTTGCTTTCTTTTAACTGGTGTTAGTGATGTGTCTTTTTACTTAAGAGTGAACTCACTGTAGACAGCATATAGTTGTATCTTGCTTTTTTTTAATTATTATTTTCCCATCAGACAATCTTTGCCTGATTTCATTTGGGGGGTTTGAACCACTTTCATTGTGATTATTGATATAGTGGGGTTTAAATAAACCACCTGGCTCAAACGTAGCTTATTGGTAAAGCATATACTTAGCATGCAAAAGGCCCTAGGTTCATTCCCCAACATTAGTTTTTTTCTGTTTGTCTGATCTGTTCTTTGTTTTTTGGGTTTTTTTTGTTTTTGTTTTTGTTTTCTTTTGAATCAGTTCTGTAGTCTTTACAGTTCCATTCTACTTTCTTTGTTGACTTGTTTTTTCTTTTGGACTAGGGTTTTCACACTTGCAAAGTAGGTGCTCTGTCACTTGAGCCACACCTCCAGTCCACTTTGCTCTGATTATTTTGGAGATGGGGGAATCTCATGAACTATTTGCCTGGGCTAGCCTCAAACCGTGATCCTCCCAATTTTAGACTCCCAAGTAGCTAATATTATAGGTGTAAGCCACTGGCACCCTGCTCCTTTGGTTTTGTATCTATAACTCTCTTTATTGCTTGATTTTAATTCTTATTTAACTTTTTTAGAATACATCTTTAACTTCATCTTTGTGTACCATCAGGTGATGAAGATACCATTTCATGTAGCGCATAAAAAAATTATAGCAGTTTTCCCTCATCTCTTCTCTCCTATCCTTTCTCTATTGTTGTCATGCATTTAACTTCATGTTATAAACCCCACAAAACATGATTGATTTTGTGTTAAATAATTATCTTTTGTTGTTGGAGGTACTGGGGTTTGAACTCAGGGCTTGAGGCTTGCTGTGCATGCACTCTACTGCTTAAGCCATGCTACCAGCCCTTAAGCAATTATCTTTTAAGGAAATTGA
This sequence comes from Castor canadensis, assembly GCF_047511655.1. Classification (NCBI taxonomy): domain Eukaryota; kingdom Metazoa; phylum Chordata; class Mammalia; order Rodentia; family Castoridae; genus Castor; species Castor canadensis. The sequence goes on along the minus strand of NC_133388.1, from coordinate 8,427,602 downwards.
AATAATTTGTAAAAATCTTTTACATTGATCTGGATAGTTGCCATTTCCAACATTTGTCATTGCATTGTATAGCTCCATATGCCCATCTGCAGGCAGGGTCCTTCTCCTTGAAGGACTTTTCTTTACTATTTCATGTAGTACAGGTCTGCCATGCTCAGCAAAGTACCAATAAGTAAATTTGCATGAGACAACTACCAAAGGTAGGGAAAATAAAACCACCCAAATGGACTAATAAGAACCCAGTACAGTTGGCCCTCTTTATCCATGGGTTCCATATCCTTGGATTCAACCAAGGCTTAAAAATACTTAGAAAAAAAATTACATCTGTGCTAAACCTGTTCAGATTCTTTTTTGCTTGCCATGATTCCCTAAACAATATAATAGCCACTTACATAACACTTATGTTGTACACAGAAGAACATGCATAGGTTATGTGCAAATGCTACACCATCTTCTGTAAGGGACGACTTGAATACTGATGGGTGACTATACTAGCCCATGACTGAGAACCTGCCTGTTCCCACTAATTTGCTCTGGAACGTCTCTCCTCACTTAGGTTGTGTGTGTGAGGCAGAGTATACTGTTCTGCCATTCCTAACCCTTCACATTTTACTGTACAACCAGTCAATATATGTGATAAAGAAAGTGAAATAGAAGGCCGATGATAAAGTCAAGATGATAGCTATTCATTGTACAGTTCTTTCAACTTTTTTACATGAAATTTGCTATAATAAAATATTGGAAATACATCATTTGGAATCTATTTGAAGCTAACCTTTGACTCATAGTAAATAACTTAAGATAAGCTTCCCAATCCACTGTTAATTTTAAATTACACTAGTTGAACTAAGCCTATAAATATTATAAACTATTACTTATCATGGATAAAATTTTTATTCTCAAAAACAAAAATTTTGGGATAAACATAAACCTAATTATAAATGACTATCGTCTTTAATGCTAATCTGAAGTAAGATGGTATTACATATTTAGTTGTAAAATAGCCATAAAAATTAAAATAGTCATTGTTTGGAAAGTTGTGACTAAATTTCCATTACGTATTCTACAAAGATTTTGGAGGTTTTTATATCCCTGATGTCTCCAACTGTTACTTTAGAACATACAAGTTGAGCATCCCTAATGTAAAAATCTAAAATCCAGAATGCGCCCATATCTGTACATTTCCACCAGTGGAAAATTCCACACCTGACCTCATATGATTGGTCACAGTCAAAATGTAGGCACACTAAGAATATTGTATAAAATTAAGTAAATGAAGTGGATAAAAGAAGATTTTTCAAAATATCTTCAGGCTATGTGCATAAAGAGTATACAAAACATATGTAAATATTCCAGAATCTAAAAATAATCCAAAATAGTTCTTTCTGATCCCAAGCATTTCAGACCAGGACCATTCAACTTATATTTGAATAGGTTGTAAAAAAAAAAAAAAAAGATAGCAAGCTATTTTTTAAAAGAATATTAAATGTAGAATTTTTTTTCTCAAATATCATATTCTGTTATCTGTTTGGAGGGAAGATTGCATTCTTTGAGACAGCTCTGCCCATGGAGAATAAGATAACCTGGATTCACAGGAAACAAGGCTCTATTTTCACTCACCTGGAGTGTTTACTGAGTGCTCCTTCTGGGGGGGAGGTAGGGAGGGCAGGAAGAAGACAGTCAACCCAGAACTACTTGATCATCCAGTTATATTTGAGATAAATGTTCTGGAGAAAATGTACAGTGTCACAGAAGAGCTTATAATTAGGGACCCAATTAGGACTGTAATTACATTACAGCTGAGAGCTAAAGGTTTAATCAGACATGTTTCACAGCTTTCAGGTAATTACTGGGTGTTGCAGTTAACAGGGTAACTGATGTGTGCTTTTCCCAGAGGATACATTACTCGAGGCAAGTATCTGAGGACCTACTAAGTGCTGTGTATTCACTGTACCAATGAGGAAAGGGGCAGTTTTAAGCCTATTGAGTTCCTCAAAATTCAGTTAAGCTTATGTTCAAAATTGCATTCAAGTTGGAAATTGAGTTCCAACTCAATATGATAGGATGTCATCACCCACTGGGGAATAGAAGGTTCTACCATGCTTCAGTATTCTTAGCGCACCTCATCTGAGTTTCTGAGCTTTCCCCATTAGGCTGTAGAACTAGATCACTAACTCCTACAACTGTCTAGTTTTCATGTTAGTGTTTGTGATGTCTTTCAGTCTTTAGTTTCTGGTAGCGTAGTGTTGATGGAGAGGTTGCTGCTCTGTTTTGTATTTTGGTTTTTGTATCTGGTGGTCCTTCTATGTTAGCCCAGCTGCCATGGTCATTCTGTGTGTCTGTTTATTTTCTAGGTATATCGTATACATCTCAGAAATGTATCTTTAGCAGTATGACTCTTAGAACCTAATATTCATAGGATACACATGGGAGGAAGAGGGTTCTAAAGGAGCCATCACTTAGCCTTTGGTGAACTTTCTGTTATAAATCCCACTCACATGGATAAAACTGAGAGGGGTAGTACCCAAAGGCTAGCCCTGTGGTTTCCAACAGAAAACTGAGTAATCAAGCCTGTCTTTCCTAGTGCCTTTAGAATTAAATGATCAGTGTTGTGTTTTGGAGAATATCTCTTCACATCTTAAAATCTCTATGTGCCTCATTGAGCTGCAGTTATGTCATGGCGTAAGTATTTTATTACTTCACACATTAGTAATGAGTAATGCAGGTACAGAAAGGCTGCACAAAATTGCTGAACCATAAGAATTTTCCACAAAATTGCTTCTGAAGCTGTTTTGGTTTGCATCCAATTCAATAAGTTTGGCACTTTGGAGAATGTCCACAAGTGGCCTAGGCACTGAAAATGGCAGTGTCAGGAGCGCTGCTTTGGATGAAGTGGATCCACAGCACACACTCATGTGCATGCTGTGCTGTCACTGGCCTCAGGAGATCAGAGAAACACAGTTGCAAGCATTTGGAAAACTCTGAGTCCTGGTAGTTGTCAATGCATCATGGTTTCCCACTTGACAAGTGCTTTTGGACACTTTCTGTGTGATCCTCCAGACAGCCCAGAGTGAAGAAAGGATTCCTTTCAACAGATGGGAGCATGGAAACCCAGGCAGGACATCAGTCTAGAGTCCTCCTTCTAGATAAGAACTGTGCCATCTTGACTGTCTCATGGATGACGTGGTACTGACTCTGTGTCCTTGCCTCCATGGGTACTCTGAATCTATATATTTCAGTTACAAGGTTGTAACAAATCAGTGTGATCCACAAAAGACCTCAGATTCCCTGTGGTTTTCATGGCACGACGTCACTGAAGATCATCATCCCTGGCTCCCTCAGACTGAACTCCACATATCCTGGAGGTGACACTTCTGTGCTGGCATTAGCACCAGCGCTTTTGTTAACTGTGGCCCTACACAGATTTGGCCCCTGAAGCTTTTGTGCTAAGAAAAGTTACTAGGTTAGAAACCCAGGAGTAATTTGAGGTGTCATACTGTTCATTTACTTTCTGTTCCTTTTTTCCTAAAGATACTAGTTTGTCATATCTTCAACCTTTTCTGGAAATGAGCACTATCAGTGAAATGTCATGTAGTAAGAAAGGCTTGGAGTTAGAAGTTCAAGATTTGTTCTTATATGAGCAGCCAATAAAAAAAACTTCCTGGATCTAGCAGGGTCACTTTCAAGGACAGTGGTCCCAGCTGTTAGTGGTGCTACTGGGAGGTGGTAGAAACTTTAAGAAGTGTGGCCTAGTTGGAGGTGGGTTAGCTCAGGCTGCTCTAACAGAATAGCACAGTTCTGGAGACCGAAAAGTCTAAGATCAAGGTGCTGGTAGGATTGCAGTTCTGTTGAGGTCGCCCTTCTTGGCTCACAGACATGCTTTGTCCTCACACAGCCTTTCCTCTGAGCCAGTGCATGGGAGGCCAGCCCTGAAGACCTCGTTTACCTTAATTGCTTTCTTTGAGGCCCTGTGTTAACTTTCCGTTGCTATGATAAAATACCTGAGAAATCAAGTTAAAGGAAGAAAGATTAATCAGGCATGATGGTGCATACCTATAATCCCAGCACTCAGGAGGATGGGAAGTTCTAGGCCAACCTGGGCTTTATAGCCCAGGTTTTGTTTTGTTTACCAAAAAAACAGGTGCTGGTAGCTCATGCTTGTAATCTTAGCTACTCAGGAGGCAGAGATCAGGAGGATTGCAGTTCAAGGCCAGCCCAGGCAAATAATTCTTGAGACCCTAGCTCAAAAAAACCCATCACATAAATGGGCTGGTGGAGTGGCTGAAGGTGTAGGCCCTGAGTTCAAACCCCAGTACCACAAAAAAAAAAAAAAAAAAAAAGGAGAAGGAAGGTTTAAAAAGCCTCACAGTTCCAGAGACTTCAGTCTTGATCACTTGGCGTCATTGTGTCTGGGCCATTATGAGGCAGAACATTGTGGCAAGAGCAGCCAAGCTGCTCACCTAATGGTGGCCAGGAAATAACAAGAAAGAGAGAGAGGATCCAGAGAGAAAACATACCCTTCAAAGGCACATGCTAGGGACCCATCTCTCTCACCATCTCCCAGTAGCACCACCAGCTGGGGACCAACCATTGAACACATGAGCCTTTTGGGGACATTTCAGTTGCAGACCATACATAACAGACCCCATTTCCAAATATGGCCACAGCAGGAGTTCCAGGAGCATGTAGACTATTACAGGCACTGAAAAGAGGATGTGTGTACTCAGGGCAAGGTGGCATTTGTCACCTAGCATACCCCACCCAGCATTCAGGACCTGGATAGCTGGCTACCTTCACAGTCAGCAGAGTGCAACTGACAGCACTGCAGTGGGCTGCAGCTTGAAGCTGCCATCACTAGCTAAGGAATCCCAACCAACAGGATATTCCAGGCAAGGTTCTACCAGAGAAACAGCAGGAGAGCAGGCAGATGGGAGCTGAGCAATTGGAACCTCCCTCCCTCATGGGGCCTTCACCTGATGGGGTTGGGCCCACCCACATCGGCAAGGGTAATCTCCTTCTCTCAAAATCAGTTGATGGTAGTTGTTCCCCACATGTACACATAACCTTCACAAGCACACGACATCAGTGTCTGCTTGCATAATGGGGCACTCCAGCCTGGCTAAGTTGGCACATGAGACAAACTGTCACACTGGGGTACCTTTTCCTTTGTCAACTATTGCTTTTGACCACAGTCTGTGACAGCACATCTTCCTGCCTCTAAGCAGACCTGGGCAGACTATAACTTATTAGTCATCTCTAGTTTTAGGGTCTGATCTAGCTGAATGTTTTCATCTCAGTCTCTGAATCACATCTGCATCCCTCCCTGAAGGCAACCCCATAAGGAACTTGAGGTGGGGCCCCTCTCACTTCCTCCAAGCAGACAAGAGAGAAGTTGCCTGTTTGTTCCATAACTGCCTGTGGCCTCCACCAGTGTGCAGTCCCTTCCTGTGGGATGCCTGTCCCTTTGGAGCAGTATTAAAGATCCTCCTCCAGAGGGGCAGCTGCCCATTCTATGTGTGAGCCATCTCTCCCTTGCAGTCTCATGGGTGCCCCCACCGCTACTGCACTGCCCTCTGCCTCTGTCTCCTCCCAGGACCACATGTGCTTCTGCTCTCTCCATGCCACGCGGTGCACCCAGGTTGGCACCTGGCTGAACCTGCAGCTCTTCCTGACCAGGCAGCAAGAGTGCCTGTCTCCTTTCTTAGGTAACCCTCAGCTCTAGGTGATTGGGACACCTCCCCCCAACACCTCACCCCATGATTTGGCCTTGAGGAAAAGGACAGCCAGCCCAGATCTAGAGGGCTAAAAACTCAACTCTGACTTTCCTCTGTGTACACTCTCACAGCTCTACAAGGTACTGAGAGCCCGGTGAGGTGGCTGATGGTGACAGAGCAGTTCTGCTGTCCCTATACAAACCTGGGAGGAACTGCTGGCCTGCTCAGGGTGTATGTGGCTTCTCCTTAAGGTTGGGCTCGTCACATCTTGTCTCACACTTGAGCATTGGGAGTGTGGTGCCTGGAGAAACCCTTCCTACCCTGGTCCCCTGTCTGCTGAGGAAGTACCATGTGCACACTCCCGGCTTGCAGAGGAAGGCTGTGGTCCCTAAAGGCAAAAATCACTGGAGATCTGATACCATTGAGAATCAGACTGGCACTGGGGTTTAAGTTTTAGACTTTTTTTTTTCTACTTGTATCTTAGGAACATAACTATTTTACTGAAAGATTTTTAATTGTTTCTGGATTTCCAACCACCTTTTCCTCATTGCATGCACTTTTTCCTTATTGCGTGTCCCTATACTCACTACTACTCTTCAGGTCAGCTCCCCTCTCCAGAGGCAGGACAAACACCAGTGTTCTGGGCTTTTACGGTTAGTGCCATCACAAGACATGTCCAGGTTGGGAGCTGGGTGTCAATGACAGAAAAAAAGAAGAAGAAACAGCTGGGTTTGGTGGTACACACCTGTAATTCCAGCATTCAGGAGGCCAAGGCAGAAGATCATGAGTTTCAGGCCAGCCTGGGCTACATAGGAAGACCTTGTATCTAAATATTATTATTTAATAATAATAATCTATTATTATTATTATAGATAATCTATAAATTATCTGTTTTTTAAATAAATAAACTGGGCTACATAGGAAGACCTTATCAATAGATAGGAAGGAAGGGAGGGAGGGAGGAAAGGACAGAGGGAGGGAAGAAAGGAAGGAAAGAAAGAAAGAATGGGAAAACATTGAGCCTTTGCTGGCCTTGACCAAACCAGGCATCAAAATGGCCAGGTCCCTGGGCACTCTGTGGACAGTTCCTCATGGCTGTCCTGAGCTGGAGTTTACCTCTATGCCAGATGTTTGATTTTGTGCTTTTGAGGGTATGGGACAGGGGCTTTTTAATTACCAATAAGCCAGTCACCAGAGGCCAGTGCTGTAACTGGCAGATGGTGGATTCAAAGATACAGTAAGATTATGGTCATATTGAAACTTAGTGCAAAAAAAAAGTAGGTTATACATTGATGACATAGGACTGGGCTTTCATGTTTATCTTACATTTTGTACAAATCTGAACAGATGAGGAAATTTAACCAGCCAGCCCCTGACACAGCTAGTCTGTCCTTGGACAGTTCTCCATGCTAACGTACAGTCCTTTCTTTAGAAACAATCCCCCAGCCACCCACATGAAGTCGCTCCATCTTGACTGTTGTTTTTCTCATCGTCGTCACAGTGTCATGCTGTCCTGCTTTCTAACTGTTTGGTTCCTTTAATCTCTGCTGTTGCCTTTATCATCTTACCCTTTTCCTACCCGCACTAGAGCATTCTCCTTGCTTTCCCACTTGATGCATATAGTGAGACCTCAGAAGTCATTGCTACCTGCTCAACATCTGTTTATGTCAGTTGTTTGCTGTTAAGAATCAAAAGACTGGTGGTCACCTTGGTGGAAACCTGCTCAAGGGCAGTCTGTTTCCTGCTTTAGTTTTGACCCAGGCTCCCTTCAGAGATCCACACTACTTCTGAATTTTAAGACTATGGACAAGCACTTTATAATGGGAAGCAGGCTATCATTAGAATTACTCAGTGTTTCCTAAAATGTTCTTGGTAATACTTCAAGTGTTCCAGTTGTAATCACGGAATATGTGGCCTTTAGTTTGCAGTTAACATGTTTCGAACCTTGCCACCCTCCTCCAATCCTACGGGAGCAGAATTCGACCCAGAGGAAGATGAGCCAACGTTAGAAGCAGCCTGGCCTCATCTGCAGGTACTGAACTCATTGCGTGGGTGGTGTTCCTGGCCTTGGTAGAACATATGTGTAGCCCAGGGCTTCACTCTCTGATCTAAAAATGTTTTAGCAAAGTGTGTGTAGGGAAGGGGTGGGCGTGTGTGTGGGTGCATGTGCTTTACACAGACTGCAAAGATGTGAAATTGTTGGTATATCTTCAATGGCAATGTCCATTTTGTTGATAACCATTGAATTCCAGCCTAGAGAACTTCCTCAGGTATGCTCCCGGTTCTCAATGGTTGGATTTAACCTGTGCCCCTGCGCCGCCCCCCCCCACCCAGGCTCCTTGCTAACCAATGCCTTTTCCTAATGCATCTGTAGGTTCAAGGTTGCCTGGCTAGGAGGTGCCACAACCTGCATGACCAGAGCCATACCACGCATGCCTGATGCTAGGTGGAGAGGGATTGGTCACATATAAAAGGGAAAGAAAGAGGTGGGAAGCCTGGGAGGGAACCAGACAGTGGAACAGACAGGGAAAGGAGGATGTCTTGGGAGCCATTCTGCCCTCGTGGCGTCAGGTTTCCACACGTAGCTCATGGCAGGCAGTCCTGTCCAGCCCAGGGCATTCACAAAAGGGGGATGACAGTGACTGCAGTTCAGTAGCTCCATGTTTGCCTCCCTCTCACCTGACATCCCAGAGTTTCTGTCTGCTTGGCTCTGCCTCAGTGCTCCAGACACCCATGGGTGATAGGCTGCAAGTTCCATCCCAGACTCTGGTCAGGGGCCAGGTTGTAGCTCCTGAGAGCCATGGGTTCATGACAGTAAATTAAGCACTGGTGACATAGGCCATGGAAACATTTTACATAGGCCATTTAAAGGGTAGTTTGTGGTTCTTACAGACAGTATAATTACCATCACCAGTTATAATTAAGTTAAACCACATATTTCAGCATTGATTCAGTAGTGATATGACTTTTTTAAAATCTAATACTTTGAAGCAAATAATCAACTCAAGGTGTATTTTAATCTCCACTTAGTAAAATTCCATGTTATTTGACTCATTGTTGTTTTTTTTCTCCTAGCTTGTTTATGAATTTTTCTTAAGATTTTTAGAGTCTCCAGATTTCCAGCCCAATATAGCGAAGAAATATATTGATCAGAAGTTTGTATTGCAGGTAAGGCACCAAACTAGCTGAAACTGCAGGAGCCTTAATCTGCAGAGGGGAAGCGCTGGTCACTAAGTGTCTTTTTCTTCTTGAAGCTTTTAGAGCTCTTTGACAGCGAGGATCCTCGGGAGAGAGATTTTCTTAAAACCACCCTTCACAGAATCTATGGGAAGTTCTTAGGCCTGAGAGCATACATCAGAAAACAGATAAATAATATATTTTATAGGTAAGTCCCCATGTGGGTGACAATCATCTTTGCACACAGTGATGTTCACTTTTGACACTTGGTGCCCCACTGTCTTTTTGCCATGGAGCCAAGGATGGTGGAGGGAGGTCAAGCAGCCTGCTAGTCACGTATGGGTGACTGGACCACACTGTCCTCCCCATCATCAGTCCTTACTGCTGCCGTCTTTCTGGTCAAGTACCTTCCTCATCCCCAGCCCCTCACCACACATACTGCCTTTGTTTTGGCATCTCCTGAAGCATCCAGGTGCCCTGATGGGGATGGATTGTTTCTGTCCAAACCACCTGTTGCTTCTATCTGTGTATTACCTCCTCCTTCCCAGTGGATCTCAGTGAGAGAGGGAAGAGATTGGAGCAGAGTAATCAACCTTAACCTAGAAAGATCTTTGAACTTAGATGTGAACTTAGGTTTGGGGTCTCTAGCTGGAGAGGAAGCCCTGCCAAGTGCCGTGCCCAGCCCTGGGCCTGCAAGACTGTAGAGTGCAATCTCCCAGAAAAAAATGCTCATAGTGCTTCTAGTGCAGTGTTCACCATGACCCCGACCTCTCACTCCCTCACACTGCCCTCTTCCCACCCGGGTCTCATCTCTCACCAGGCCTTAATGAGTTATTTGTTCATTTTTGCAGTAGTGGGAATTGAACCAGGGCCTCATACTTACTAGGCAAGTACTCTGCCACTTTAGCCACACTCCCAACCCTTTTTTTTGTACTTTGTTTCTGAGATAATCTCTCACTAACTTTGCCTGGGCTGTCAAACTTGAAATCCTCCTGTGTCTACCTTCCAAGTAGCTGGGATTACAGACAGGCATCACCACACTCAGCCTCATTGGTTTTTGAGATCTAACATTTCTCAGTCCAGTGATGTTATATGATTGCTGCTGCTGCTGCTGCCCCCTGCTCTCTGGGTGACAGGTACAGCTTTCCTAGTCTGCATCTGTGCACATTCAGGCTCTGTGTGCTCCAGGGCTTTGTGTCTAGTGTTTATCCCTCTGAGCCATCCTTCTCCATCAGCCCTTCCCTTCCCTCAGCCCTCTAGTCTTCCTGAAAGGTCCCTTCACCAGAAAGCCCACCTGACTTGACATAGCTCTGGTCCCCCGCAAGGGCAGCCTGGGATGGCTGTGATGGCTGTGATGTCATGCACTCAGTACCAGCTTTGTGCACAGCCTCACGGTGGCCCGGAATAGATGTTAATGGAGTTCATGTAGCTTGTATTTGAAAGCTTACTGAGTGAGCAGTTTATGCTATAATTTTTAGCTTTTCAGGTCATCTTACCTCTCTAAGACATCTGACTCCAGGGTGGCACAAGGAATAATAAGTCCTAGTGTTGATGTGACAGCATCCCTCTGTGAAATACGGAAGCAGAAGAGTTTCATGTTTCAGAGCCAGGGCTTGATTGTGCCCAGAGAAGGGGCCCGAAGTGCCAGTCACGGTAGGAGAAGCCAGGTTTGGCTTCTCCTTCCTTAGTCACAGTGACTGAGCAAGAGCAGAGAAGAGGGATGCTGAGAAAGACAGACTGAGAGCAGCAGCCCTCACCGAAGTCTAACACCCATCTTCCTGGTCCTCCCAGCCCAGTGGTTGGGGTTATTTGGACCTAAGTCAGTTCCCTTGTCATTGCCCAATGGCACATTTTGATGTGAGAGCCTCTCACTGTATATGTGGCTTTCCTTTGAACTTCCAAATTCCCTGTGTCCCTTTGTATGATAGACACCAGGGCTGACAGTAGCCCAGCCCTGACTCACCAATTGCAGAGACTGACATTCCCCTAAACGTTGCATCCTTGAATGTTTCTTAATGCCGTGCTTCTTTTCTAACAAGATCATTATTTATCAGGACATAATGTACATACTCAGATAACAGAACAGAACAATTTATTATTTTTTTTTTAAATTTTGATTTATTTATTTTTTTTTTCATTTTTCTTTTATTATTCATATGTGCATACAAGGCTTGGTTTATTTCTCCCCCCTGCCCCCACCCCCTGCCTTACCACCCACTCCACCCCCTCCCGCTGCCCCCCTCAATACCCAGCAGAAACTATTTTGCCCTTATCTCTAATTTTGTTGTAGAGAGAGTATAAGCAATAATAGGAAGGAACAAGGGGTTTTGCTGGTTGAGATAAGGATAGCTATACAGGGCATTGACTCACATTGATTTCCTGTGCGTGGGTGTTACCTTCTAGGTTAATTCTTTTTAATCTAACCTTTTCTCTAGTTCCTGGTCCCCTTTTCCTATTGGCCTCAGTTGCTTTAAGGTATCTGCTTTAGTTTCTCTGCATTAAGGGCAACAAATGCTAGCTAGTTTTTTAGGTGTCTTACCTATCCTCACCCCTCCCTTGTGTGCTCTCGCTTTTATCACGTGCTCATAGTCCAATCCCCTTGTTGTGTTTGCCCTTGATCTAATGTCCACATATGAGGGAGAACATACGATTTTTGGTCTTTTGAGCCAGGCTAACCTCACTCAGAATGATGTTCTCCAATTCCATCCATTTACCAGCGAATGATAACATTTCGTTCTTCTTCATGGCTGCATAAAATTCCATTGTGTATAGATACCACATTTTCTTAATCCATTCGTCAGTGCTGGGGCATCTTGGCTGTTTCCATAACTTGGCTATTGTGAATAGTGCCGCAATAAACATGGATGTGCAGGTGCCTCTGGAGTAACAGTCTTTTGGGTATATCCCCAAGAGTGGTATTGCTGGATCAAATGGTAGATCGATGTCCAGCTTTTTAAGTAGCCTCCAAATTTTTTTCCAGAGTGGTTGTACTAGTCTACATTCCCACCAACAGTGTAAGAGGGTTCCTTTTTCCCCGCATCCTCGCCAACACCAGAACAGAACAATTTAAATTACACTCTTGATCCTGAAATTAACACTCTGCCTACTGTATTTCTTCAACACTAGCAGGTTTTGTTCAGATAGAAGAATAACAAATCTGCTGAACACCCCTTGTTAAAGAAGTAGAAATGTCTCATACTTTAAAGAGCCTTAAGGGCTGGGAGCGTGGTTTAAGTGATAGAGCACTTGCCTATCAAGCACAAGGCCCTTAATTCAGACCCCAATACTGCCGAAAGCAAAATAACCTTCATTACTGAAATACTCAATTTATTCAAAATACTTAAACACAGTTTAGTTCAGTTCTCACTAAAGGGTCATTGATAGAGTGTGGTATTTGTGTGTGTGTGTGTGTGTGTTTCCTTAAGTAATCTTTTCTATAATTATCTTGATATATACAATCAAAGGCAAGCATGTGATTTAGAGTCCTTAATTGGTTTGAGTCTTCATCATCATTTCATGTGAGAAAAAAATCAGAAAGTTCTTAAGCCCATGTTCTCAGTTTATCTAAATTCTATGCAGTATCCTTAATCCAAAAACCTGGACACTACAAAGCCGCAAAGTTTTTGAGCAGCAATTTGAAGCCACAGTGGAAAATTTCACACCTGACCTCACATGACAGGTCACAGTAAAAACACAGGCTAGCCAGGTGTGGTGCCTCAAGCCTAGCTACTCATGAGGTGGAAACAGAGGATCACTGGAGCCCAGGAGTTAGAGAACACCCTGGGGAACACAGCAAGAGCCTGTCTTCAAAAAAATGTTTTTTAATTTAAACCACAGGCACACTAAAAATATTTTACACATTTTCTTCAGGGATGTATAAAAGGTATACATGAAACATAATTGAATTTCAGATTTCAATTTGGGTCACATCCCCAATATTTCTCATACATTTGCAAATACTCTAAAATCTGGGGGAGAAGGGGGACATCCCACATCTGGAACACTACTAGTTCCAAGCTTTTGGGGCAGGGAATTCTCATTCTGTACGCAAATCTTGCAAGAAGTTTCACCGGACATACTTGGTTCAACTTATTAAAATGTTGATGCAAAGTTTCTCATTCGAGTCAGTTTGTTAAATGTGAATCGGTGGTACTTTAGGTGACTGTTGGTGCTAGCTTTGGCAAACAGCACTGAAGGTTATGTGGGCAAGGCAGTGGACCCTGCACTTGCTGGACCAACCCATAGCCTCCTGGCTTAAATCACCATCCGTTATTCTTCTCAGTTTTGTCGTCCAAACTGGGCTTGACATGGTGTTCTCTAGGGCTGGAACATCTGAAATGTCTTTTCATCATGTCTGGTGGCTCCACTAGGGTGGCTGGCATAGTGGGGGGCTGCTGCACATCTCTGTCCATATGGCCTCTTTGGATGACATATTTGGGTCCTCCAGGCAGTATGACTTCTTACAGGCCATAGCTGCCTCGAAGACGGAAGCAGCAGAAGTTGCCAGTCCTCTTCAAGGTTTGGCCCAGAACTGGTGTGAGTTACTTCTGCCCTTTGTATTATCAAGGCAAATCATAAGGACAGCCTAGCTCCACAGGAGGGAAGTAGATCCCACCTCTTTATGTGATATACAGGACATCTCACACTGGGTGGCATCCATCTTGGAGATGTCTCTGAGCAATAAGTTCCATCCCAGGTTTCAGAGGGCCTAATTCCTTTTCTGGTAGAGTGAGAAACACTCTAGCTTGTTCTAAACAGGTCTGCATAACGTCCTCCCATTTTGTCGTCCTCTGGAAAATAAGATGAATTATCCTCATTTTCTCTTTCTTATACCTACTTCAAATCAGATTAGAATAATTAGAAGTTAAGAATGTGTCAATATGAATGTAGTAATGTTGCTTTGGAAAGCCAGTGGCTTATAGCTGATGGCTGTCCTTACAGCAGTGTGAAAGCAGGCATAGATAGATGATAAGAGGCATTTCCCGCCCCCGAGTCACCGCTGAGCTAGATGGGGTAGAGGTTAGTGATCTGAAGCCACCTGGCTGCACCAGCTACAGGGTTGTAACCTTAGTGGCAGCTCTGCCTGGGCAGGCATTGGAAGTGGCTGGCGGGAAGCAGATATGACAAGGACACTATGCTGTTGTAACCACAAATAGTTTTCACAGTACCATCCCTGCTGCTCTTTCAAGCTACATCCAGTGCTCCTTCATGTTTCTGTGTCCTGCTTCTCAGTGGGTCCTGATGCCTGTCACACTGGGTCTCAGTTTACCTGGGGCCTTCCCTGTCTTCTTAAACCTGACCTTTGTTCTTTGCTCCGTCCATGCCCTATCTTTGTGATCTGTCAGAAACCTGCCTTTGGAGTTCAGGGAATCCTGGCTATTTGGAAATGCAGAAATGTCAAGACCCAGCCCTCAGACACTCTTCACATCTGTGATGTTTGTCCTCCCCACAGAAACAGAGAGCCTGCTTCTACCCCCACCCAGGCTCACCTGGTGTTAGTCTCCACCAACTCGACAGAGTGCTGTGCATGAAGTGAAAAGGGTCAGAAAGACTCCTGCCTCTCAGATGAAGCTTTTCACTTAGAGATAGCTCTGAGTCCAAAGAAAGTCTGTGCAGACTAAAAAATTCTGAAGTTTCATTGTCCCTGCTAGAGATCTTCATGGAGAGAACATTCTCCTATTTCCTGACATGTCCCTGTTCCCTCTCCTTGTCCCCAGTTCATTTAGCAGATGTGTTTTAAGCATCAAACAGATGCCAGACTTGGTCCTAGCACCAGGAACACAGTTACAAGAAGTCCTTGTCTCCATCTGGAGGGAGACAAGCTGACAAAGTGTGGGTTACATGGTTCTGGAGCGCCCATAGAAGCATGTATGGGGACACAGCAGGCAGAGACTGCTCAGAAGAGAACTAGAGGCTGCGGCCAACTGATGCTTCATAAAGATGGTACTTGAAGCAGTGCAGAGGAAGTATAAAGGGATGGCAGTGAGAAGTACGCAACATGGTCCAAGAGGTATTCAGGAAAGAGCTTCTACCCTTTGCAGGCACTAAGAGGCTTTAAAATTGAATAAAACATCTACTTAGGTTGAGATGCACAAAAAATAAGATGGATTAATGCATGGATGTTTGATCCATCAAACAGCAAATTATTAATTGTTGGATCTGGGTGATTGAAATATGGAGAGTTGCCGTAAAATTCTTTCCACTTTTCCAGATACTTGATGTTTTTTAAAATAAAATCCCAAGAAGAAATTTGAACAAGACAAGCTCTCTGCCCTGAAGGCCTTTCCATCTCCAGGGTCTGAGGAGCTTCGTGGGCTGCTAAAGGGCGACGTGGCCAGGGAGCAGCTGCTCCTGTGCAGGTCTTCACAAATGCTTGGCCTCTAGCTTTCCTCCACCAAGCTTTGTTTTCTTGTGCAGAGGATTTTAGTCTTTCCAGTTATTTCAGAATCTAATTCTAATTGACATTATTTTTTCTAGGTTTATTTATGAAACAGAGCATCACAACGGCATAGCAGAATTACTGGAAATCTTGGGAAGGTAAGTTTATGTTACTGGTAGTGAATGGCAGTAGATGAAATTTATGCCAGAGTGATCCAGCTCATGAATACCTCTCTCCCTCCCCTGAGCAAGGCAGTTTACAACATTCTCTAAAAGAATGGAAATAGAATTTCACTTAAGGAGCTCAGAACTGCCAACTTCACTCTTAGATTAGAACACACCAAATGACAGATGTCTCTCACTTTTCCAGTTCTGTAGATAGATCCTTCTTCACACACCTCAGTATCACCACGGAAACGATGGAATTTCAGTTACTTCCTCAAGAGCAGTGTTAAAAATAGTTACATAAGAAGGTTGATATTAGAAGCTCATTAAAAGAATAGATTGTACATTTGGAGTACTAAGTAAATGATAATCATATGTAGCATATGATTTATAGATTTTTCATATGTAATTTAACATTTCAAAATTTTTATCATCTTAATCTGAGTAAAGTTCTTGATTGCTATCATTTTTTCAAAATCAATAATCTATAGAATTTCATATTAGACCTCCTAGCCCATTGTTTCCCAAGAGTTCTTCCAGTTCTGAGGCAATAAGCTTGCCAGTGATTTCCTCCTGTGCCTTGGTGGGGACTCAAGATATCAAGGAGCCCTGCAGCAAAGAAGCCGGGATTCCTGTACTGAATCTGGTGATTCCCTATAGCACTTGAGCACAGGGCCTTTTCTCATGGACACTATTGTCTCATGAGTCTGGTCCTATCTAGGACTTCCAAGAAAAACTGTCCTTGCTGCTTTAATGGAATTTGAAAAGGCATTGGTCCTCGCTGAGACTTCCTCATGGTTTCAACACATAAGGCCGGGCTGTCCTTCAAAGCATGGCATAGTATGGTTGAGGGGTGTCCCTTCCCAGTTGCATGACCATGGCAAGTCATTTCTGTCAAGTGGGAAGAATGAATTATTTCCCTTCTCAGTCAGCATCTCCTTTCCCAGGGTGGTGTGAGCTATGTAAGATATAAACCTGAGGACTGCAGTGCTGCTCCACCACCGTGGTCATCATACTTGCCCTTCCTCCAGCACAAGGGTTTGGCCCAAGGGCTCCCTGGTGTGAGTGAACATTTCACCCTTGGTGGGCACAAGTCAGAACTGCTCTAACTCTGTAGCTCTGAGAAATAATTATCTGCTTTGCTCAATTATGAAACCAAACAGATACTCCAGTTAATGTTTGGAACAAAAGCCTTGTTTGGAGGTCCTTTGGTGTCTTTCCTTGCAGAAGGGAACGGCTCTCTAACTGACTTTCAGACAGTACCCATTCTACACATACCTGGACTCTGTTGTCAACACTAAGAGAATGAGCCTGCATTCCTCTAGGCAAGCAAGAATCCTAAAGGTGATACAGTCCAAAGGAAGAGGCAGGGGGCAATGGAGCCTAGAGCTGGAGTTCCCCTGAGCTGTCTAGCCTCCCTGCCTGTTTGAGGAAGGAGACTTTGCCCCACCTGCAGCTAAGCAGCTTCCTGCTGCTCTGAGTCATGTCCTGCAAACTCAGAATTATAAGATTGTTTTGTAGTTACAAAGATAAAAATGGTTATGCCTCCTTGAAGGCATTTTTTTTTCTACTGATATTCTTTTTCTGAAATAGACATTTTGCCTACTGGCTTTTCATTCTGAAAACAAAAGCTGAAAGAAAAACAAGGTCTTTGATTATAATCTGGAATTTGTAAATATTCAAACTTTGAATAAATTCTCTCTTCACAGTATAATTAATGGATTTGCCTTACCACTAAAAGAAGAGCACAAGATTTTCTTATTGAAGGTGTTACTACCTTTGCACAAAGTGAAATCCCTGAGTGTCTACCATCCCCAGGTAAGGGGCTGAGCAGCACAGCACCGGCATCCTCACGGGATGAGACTCGAGTGCAGAATCCAGCTGCTCACCAAAATGTCTTCCTCTCACATTGCTGTACTGGCAGTATGAGCAAGGTTCTGGAGATAATAGAAATAATAAAGAGGTGCAGAGAGATTCCTCCTCAGAAGTTGAGGAAAACCTGTAGAATATAGAATTGTACTAATGGTTTGAGCGTAGAGAAGAGAGGGGCAGACTCTGAAAGGAGTCACAGGTGACTTCTGGAAGAAAGCTTTCTGCAGTGTGATCTAGAACCTAGTACCTTAGCGACAAGAGCCAAAACTGCAGCAATCTAACTAGTTATACTGGAAAACTGGTGAGTGGTTCCTGACAGGTTAATTAGCTGTACTTCCCTAGGAGATTTCGACCTTCACTCTTCTGTAGACAGAAAGAAATTGAGCTATGCTAATTGCAGCTCTGAAGGCTTAGGCAGCTCCCTTCAGCAGCAGTCCATGGTTCCTTTACTCCTGGCTGTCATGGGGCCTGGCACTGAGCAGGCCACTGCCAGATTCAGAGCGCACAGGCCCTGTTCTGCATTACAGAAGCTATGTCTTTTAACTGATTCATTGACATCAACTTTCTGGGAAATACTGATTGCTATCAACTGGTAATATTTTTTATAACTGGTTACTTTGTTATCATACTAATTGTTGTACAAAAAGAACCTAATAGTTCAGAGATTTAAGATTTTGATTTGTTTTTTTGCAGCTGTTAGATTACTTGTTCATTCTGATCTCCAAAAGGAGCACAAGAAAAATCCCCATCACACGAGGGGACTTGGTGGTCATTAGTCTGAAAGGTGTATCATGATTTTTTTTTTCTTTGCCACCAGTTAATGAGGCAAGAATTGCCTATTGAGTGTCAGTCCTGGGATTCTCACTGAATGCCCCCTCTCAGAGCCTCCTTGGGGCCTTTGGGGTGAGTGACACACCTGGGACAGAACCTCAGCCACATCAGCCCTTGTCTTGCCAGAGAAAGGTGTTTAATGATGATTCTAGAAGGAATGCAGCATTTCCATGTTGAGGTGAAATATTAATGCTTTCTCCCATCACTTTGCAGCTGGCATACTGTGTTGTGCAGTTTTTGGAGAAGGACAGCACCCTCACTGAGCCAGTAAGTGTGCCCTCTGCAGCCTTGACTGTGGCTGAGCCTCTTCTCAGATGTGTGCATTTTCCTGAGTGAATATTGTGACCCATCTGCTTCTGCACGTTACTGTGCAGGCAGCTTTCCATCCTCAGTTGCAGTAGTGATCCACAGGCTGATCTCCATCCTAAGTCAGAGGTTTGCAGAGAGTAGTTTCATTGCAGGATGCTTTAGTTCCTACAGTGCTGATTCTAGGTGATGAGCTACCCTTGTTCCATACTGTGCTTCCCTCCTTGGAACCCAGAGCTCCTGAGTGGGCATAGTCACCACCCATGTGCACTTCACTCCTTCACTTCTCAGTTTGATTTTTTGGGGTTTTTTTTTGTTTGTTTGTTCTTTTGTTTTGTTTTTGCAGTACTGGGGCTTGAACTCAGGGCCTCACGCTTCCTGGGTAGGTGCTCTGACACTTGAGCCACTCCACCAGCCCCTACTTCTTAGTTTGAGGCATGTTCACTGACTAGGGGCATTGGAGGAGGGTGTGACTTGCTGGTTTCCTGAAGAGGTTTTATCATCCTGACAGCTCCTTCCAGGGTCCAGTCCAACTGTTTTACCATTGTTGAATCACAAGTCAATGTGAGGTTGCTATCTTTCAGTTTTGGATTTCTAATTTTCTTACCATTTTAGCCTTATTAAAAATATAAAAGGATTTTGTAGCCAATATTAACAAACTCAGGTATGTCAGGTGACAATTTAAGCATTTGAGTATACTTTTTCCAGCTTTATTTAGTTATAATTCTCATTCTATACAGTTCATCCATTTAAAGTGTGCAGTTCAGTGGATTTGGGTATATGTTAAGTTGTGATTATATGTGTGTATATACATCTAAAGCATAAAGTTTGGCTTTTTAACCATTTTAAGTATGCAGTTCAGTGATGTTAATTACATTCACAATGTCGTGCAACCATTACCAGGGTCTGTTTCCAAAATTTTGTCATCATCCCAAACAGAAACTCTGTACCTATTAAATAGTAACTTCCCCCATCACCCACCCCAGCATCTGCTACCCTGTAATCTACTTGCTGTCTCTGGATTAACTATTCTAGTTATCTCATAAAAGTGGAATTGTACAATATTTTTCCTTTCATGCCTGCCTTTTTTTCACTTAGCATATCTTGCAAGCTTCATCCATGTTGTATCAGAGCTTCATTCCTTATTATGGCCAAATAATCCACTCTATGGATAGAACACATTTTGATTGTCTGTCCATCAGTGAGCAGTTGGGTTATTCCCATCCTTGGCTGTTGGAAATAAAGCTGCTGTAAATGCAGGTGCACTAATAGCTATTCAAGTCTCTCTCAGTCCCTTAGGTTGTCGCCCCAGGTGTGAATTGCTGAATTCTATGGTAATTGTATGTTTGGCTTTTTAAGGATACATCATACTACTTTCAGGCCACTGAACCATTTTTCATTTACACAGGGGCTGTGGAACACAGTATACAGAGGTTCGCGTTTCTCTTCATCCTCACCAGTGCTCATTTCCCCCTCCCCTCCTTTATTATAGCCATCCTAAGGCATGTCAAATGTTGTTGTGATTTATTTTTGTTTTGGTGTTTTGGCTTTTTGAGACAGGGTCTTAATTATGTAGTCCAGGCTGGCCCTCTTGCCTCAGCTTTCCGAGTCCTGGGATTACAGGTATAAGCCACCGTGCCTGGCATCCTGTTGTGACTCTGATTGGCATTTCCCTAATAGATTCTGACTTCCTTTTCATATGCTTGTTAGCCATTTGTATATCTTCTGTAGAGAAATAGTAGTTCCAATGTATTACTGTAAAGTAGGCTATTTTTCATTGAGTAACAAAATTAAGAAGTGTTAGGTACCAGTTTAAACGTTTGAATCCTCTTTTTAAAAGTTACTGTTAGGGTGGTGCACACCTGTAATCCCAGCACTAGAGAGGCTTAGGTAGTAAGATTTCGAATTCAAGGCCTGCCTGCCTGAACTTTTGAGTTCAAGGCCTGGGCTACATAGCCTGACCCCTGTCTAGAAAGAAAGTCAGAAAGGAAGGGAGGGGGAGGAAACCACCCTTTTTGTATTCAAAAGTCAAAGGGAAAGAAAGATATATGGAAGAAGAGAAAAAGTATGCAAAGTTTTGTCTTACATTTTTCTTTGTGCATATTTCTCATACTCTGTAGTGGCTAAAAAACTCACCAATGTCACATGTGTTTACCACAAACTGAGGCTCCTCCCACCCACAGCCCCTTTGCCCACCAGGCACTGTCAATCCAAGCCTCATTCCCAACCCTGCTCCAGTGAGAGCTCAGGGAGCAGACTGTATCCTGGCTCTCCCCCGTTTCCCTCCCACTTGAGAGTCATGTGAAAGCCAATGAAGTTTTTAAGTGTTTTCAGTCCCCCACTGATACCCTAATAGTAAAGCTCGAGTAACTTTGCAAGATGAGAGCTTGATTGCACTTGTCTAGAAGAAAGAGATGGCATGCGCTTTGCCCGTAAATAACAATGCATGCTGAGCTCTGGCTTGGCCCCAGCACAAACACACTGCAAACCCCTCCCAGACCCTCTCCTAGGACCACTGTGTGCGGTCCTTCCTGCTGATGGGCAGCGTGATGGGGCTCTCCTGGCTACAGAAAACAGAGCTCATTTTCTGTCATTAAAACATTCAGACCCTGAACATCATAAATTTCTTCCTCTGAAATTCACATTGTATGAAGACCCAAAGGCCGTTTTGTCTGACTTCAGCAGAGAATGCTTATTAATAAAATCCAAGTGTGGACATTGGTGTTTATATGCGCCTGTAGGGGCAAATCAGTGCTTTCTAAAGTGTGAGCTATGTAGAAGACTGCAGTTTTACATTTGTTACCTGCTTGTAACCTGCGATTAATGTTTTCTACTTCTGCACATTGTATGCCGTGCTCTAAAGCATTCTGGGCCAGACCCCGGTGGCTCACGTCTATAATCCCAGCTACTCAGGAGGCAGAAATCAGGAAGATCATGGTTTGAAGCCAGCCCTGGCAAACTGTTCTTGGGACCCTATCTTGAAACAACTCTTCACACAAAAAAGGAACTGGCAGAGTGGCTCAAAGTGAAGGCCCTGAGTTCAAGCCCCAGTACCATTAAAAAAAAAAAAAAGCATTCTGGGCGATTACTATTGCTGTCAGGATAGAGCTCAGCAGAGAGCCTACAGACAAAATTGTCTGTCTCTGATGGAGTTTCATTGCATGGTCTGGTACCAGCTCTTCTTCTTCCCGGGTGCTCCAGGACAGGGGACTCCCCGGGGTTCGCCACCTGCCAGGGCCCAGGCAGGGTGAACTTCCATGGGAAGGTCAGCACCAGGAGCTCCAGCCAACTGGATGGCCCTGCTTGCTCAGGATTAGCGTATCACCGCAGACACCTCTTCTGCAGAGTCCTGCCACACTCAGATGTAGCCAGACACCTAATTAGATGTTGATGACAGTTGTTCCAAAGAGCATGAACCTGATTCAGAAATGAAAGAGCTGAGTCAATGGCGCTGTACATGTCACCAATCAACACATTTCTTGCTCCTAATAAAATTCCACCTGAAAATGAAAACGACACGTGGATTTATGAAGTGATTTATGTCTGCTTTTTTTTTTTTTTTTTTTTTTTTCTTTTTGGTTGGTACTGGAGGTTGAGCTCAGGGCCTGTTCTTGCTAGGCAGGCTCTCTACCACTTGAGCCATGACCCCAGCCTATTTTTGCTTTGGTTATTTTTGAGATAGGTGTTTGCTTTTTGTACAGACTGGCCTGGACTGTGGTCCTCTTATTTATACTTCCTGTGTAGCTGGGATTGCAGGTGTGCCCCACCACACCCAACTTTTTCTGTTGAGATGGGATTTTACGAACTTTTTTGCCCAGGCCAGCCTTGAACAACAATCCTCCAGATCTCCCAACCTCCCAAGTAGCTAGGATTACAAGTATGAGCCACCACACCCTGCTGTCTCTGCTGTATTCTTAATGGTGGTTCCAATTCATTGAGTGGCACTCAGTAAGTATCTCTTAAGTAATGTTGAGCTAAAAGGAGAGAAATCACTAAATGATGCAGTTTTTTAAATAATACTTTTCAAAGACAAATTCCCATCTTGTTTTTTACCATTGTAATGATGAAAAGGCTGGATTGCTAAGCAGGGAGTTGGTATGTTCTGCCGAGGTGAAGTGACTAATGGATGAAAACAGCCAGCCAGTTCCAAGGGCTGTTCCATGCACAGTGGCTCCTCAGCAGTCCTGACCCAGTCTCAGGAGCTGGAACAATATCCTCCCATATTGCGTAACCAGGCCTTACTGCTGCTTCAAAGTGACCGATTGCCCTTGTGCACTGTGTGTGCAAATGTGTGTGTGAAAGTGCTTATTTGTGCTTTCATATGATTGCCTGTTTGGGGTCATTGTACTTTTTAGAACTAAGATAGCTAAACTCTAAAAGTATTTATCTGCATTGAGTCAAATCAAGTATATTCTGCTGATCTGATTGTGGTAGGACACAGGAACCACAGGAACATAGAAAGAAAGGGTGGGGTAGAAACTTTTGTAGCCGTCTGACTTGGCCAAGGAGTGTACCATGTAGTATCACAGTCTGGTTGCTGCAGCTCTTGTGGCCCTGGCAGCACAGTCACTAAGCATGTGGCTTCAGCTAAGGCCACTGCCATGTGCGCCCCTCAGTGCTGTAACTCACACCCTTGGGTGTGCAGAGCCAGTATGCACCTGGCCTAGGCCCAACATCCAGGATTGGTGTGAGTCAACATGGCTTTTGTTCACAATACTATTTTTGGTGTATTTTAACACAGTTACACAGTTGTAAACACTATATACACATAGATATTTTGTATAAATACATGCATGTGATCAGTTAATCTGAGAAATGCATGGTGCATATGTTGCCAGCAATTCCAGAACTGGCTCTTTTCACACATGCGTGGTTTCCTGTGCTCTGGGTGCTCTCCACTGCTCTTGTTCTCTAAATTTTCCAACTGCTTCTTTTTTTCTTTTTTTTTTTTTCTGTTATTAAAGGAACTGACTACTGAAATGATGGTTGATCAGAGTGGGTCACATAAATTAAAACTGTGATTCTGAAGTATATAAAAGTGGGCCTATTTAATTATAAGAAGACATGTGCTAATTACTGAACCTTTGACCCTTCCACAAGGAGGGCAGCACCATCTGTCTCATTTTGTTGCTTTGCCCTAATGAAAACACACACCCTCCCTCACAGAAGTCGGGACCTCCTGGACGTCACTTCCTGTGTCATCTCTTTGTAGGTGGTAATGGCACTTCTCAAATACTGGCCAAAGACTCATAGTCCAAAAGAAGTAATGTTCTTAAATGAATTAGAAGAAATTTTAGATGTAATTGAACCATCAGAATTTGTGAAGATCATGGAGCCTCTTTTCCGGCAGTTAGCCAAATGCGTTTCCAGCCCACACTTCCAGGTATGTGGTTTGGGGAAGAGCATTAGGTTATTTCAGAATGTTCATTTGTAAATAAAAGTTTTCAGTGTACAGCTGGTTGTGATGTGTTTCTCATGTAGTTTAAAGGTAAAATTCAAGTGTTTGAATTTAATTCAAAATAAGATATTAAAACTTTAATTCTGTAAAATATAGTTTATTTTCTTGTCTCATCACTAAAAATGTTCTTCTCAACAAGACTGATAGAAGCAGCTTCTCTACAGAGCTCTTAGTTGAAGCCCAGTGGGCTTCCAGACCCGCACAACCTTGTTTCTCACAAGTGAATTATCACTATTGTAGATAATGTGATGATAAAAACCTCTAGCCTTTACATTCTCTCCCTTTATAAGTGCTCCATTTCCGACATCATATAAATCTGACATCATATAAAACTTTATATTTTCTAGCCAAGTGTGCTGTCACACGCCTGTAATCTCAGCACTCCAGAGCCTAAGGCAGTAGGATCATGAGTTCCTAGGATTATGAGTTCCAGGCAGCCTAGGCTACATAGTGAGATCCTGTCTCAAAAACAAATGCATGTATATGTATGTATGTACATGTATATATACACGTGATGTGTTTTATATATAATGCATAATACATAAGCCACATTCCCATCCAGGAGAGTGCTACTCATCACTCACTAACCACCGTCTCCCTCTTCTCCCTCTCACAACCTGCCAAGCTGGCCTTGGCTCTCCTCCTCCAGGACTGCTCCCTGGCATGTCCAGCCCCTCTGCCTCCCACTATGACCTACTAGCACCCATCCTTTTGTGTCACTGAAAGATATGTACAATGCATCCATCACCAACAAGGTAAAGATGTAGGCACACATGAGCAAGGCTTCGGCTCCCAGGTAGTGGCAGCCCAGGAAGCTAGGACAGTTGAGCTGGCACGCAGCTGAGCACCAAAGGCTCCGTGGAGGGCCATGGGCCTCGAGAGAACCCTCCACCTGGAGCCTTTCAAGGCGATTATAAAAGAGGTCCTGCAACCAACAACACTGAGACAAAAAAGCACAGCAAGTGACAGAAAGACAAGTTCTGTGTATGGAGTGTGTGGGCATTCAGCGGTGGGGAGGGCAGGTGTGGGGAGGGCAGCTGGCCCTCCTTACTTTTTGTCTCAGAGGCTCCTCGTACATGGCCCAGATCAGCACAAAATACATTCCAAAATCTTCAGAATCTTTCAGAAATAGACGCATGTGGCCAGCTCATTCTTCATTTGTTTTTTTGGTTTTTCTTTTTTTGTTTTTTGTTTTTTTGCAGTACTGAGGTTTGAACTCGGGGCCTTTACTTCACCAGCCCATTTTTGTGGTAGAGTTTTTTTGAGCTAGTGTCTTGGGAACTGTTTGCCTGGACTGACTGCAAACCAATCCTCCTGATCTCTGCCTCCTGAGTGACTAGGATTACAGGGATGAGCCACTGGCACCCAGCTAGATATTTTTCTATTAAAATTTTTGCTAGTGTTAAAAACTAAAGCAGAATTTAAAATTCAAGCCACCAAGCATCTTAGACTTCTAAGTCAGGCTTAAAATATTACCTCTAAATATAATTATGGATAGATAGATAGATGCTTTTTAAATACAGTTTTAAATACAAGTTGGTGGCACACACCTGTAATATCACACTTGGGAGGCTGAAGCAGGAAGATTGTGAGGTCAAGGGCAACATATGTTGCCAGCCTTGGCAACATAGCAAGACCCAGTCTCAAAACAACAACAACAAAACAAGTTATTGACCATTTAAATAAGAAATATCTGTCAGTTAGGATGATGCATGCCTATAATCCCAGCGCTTGGAAGACTGGGGCAAGAAGATTACAAGTTAGAGTCTGGCTGGATTACATAGCAAGGTCCAGTCTCAAAAAAAAAAAAACTATCCTGGAAGCTGTTAATGTCATTCTTACTCTTTTTTTTTTTTTTTTTTGCCCTCCCTTATCCCCTCTTCCCCCCTTCTTAGAACAATTTGGGCAGGTTTCATTTTTCCATTTTCATACATGAATACAAAATATGTCTACCATGTCTGCCCTCATTCACCCTCTCCTTATGCTCTCCCCCCTCGCACTAATACCCACCCCTAGAAAAGACCTGTTTTATTTTCCTGTCTTTCATTTTTTAAGTGTATATTGGTAGCTTTTTTATTAGTATATGATAGTTACACAGGGTATTTCATTGTGACATTTCCATATATACATATATTATACGCCAAATTGGTTATTCCCCTCCATTGTTCTCCCTCCTGCCCTATTCCCCTTCTTAAAATAGTTTCAGCAGGTTTCAATGTTCCATATTCATACATACATAGAATATACATCAATCATATTCACCCTCCTTAACCCTCCTTATTTACCATTCTTATTCTTTTTAATATTCTGTATATGCCCTTCTCTCCACACTCAGTGAATTTGCCCCTATCCTGCATCCCCACCCCCGACTTGAGAAACCATCACTGATTTCTGAGCCCATCACAACCTCACAACCTCCTCTGCCATTCTCCCTGCCTCAGCCTACCCCACCGCACTGTGATCTTGGAATCTTTACGTTTCTAGAGGTAGAAATGTCACCTCGCACCCTCCTCTGTGCTGAGCTTTTGAGGGCTGCTGCAGGCTGTGCCCTGTAGATGTGGTGTTGATGTGTGATTATGTGGAGGGGAAGCAGCTCTGCCTAGGGGAGTGAGTGTTGAGAAGCCCTGGACACATGTCTTGGTACCGTGTGACCTCACAGATGGTTCTGCAGAATGTGTAGGTGTGCCTGTTGACTGGAGAGACACAGCAAGAAGGGAGGAAGCATGAACAGTCGCAGGTCTAGGTGGAGGGATGTGTGTGCTCATACTAGTTTTTCAGCTTTCTGTGTTGGGAGCTTGTAGTAATTAATATGGAGGAGTCCTCCCACAGCTTCCCATCTCATCCAGTAAGGATGGGGCTGCAGCTACATGGGCTCAGCTCTTCCCATCCCCCTTCCTGGCTGCTCACCTGCTGTCCCGGTGGCTCTCAGCCTCTCTCCTCCTCCATGACCTGGCTCAAATATCACCTGTAACTCTAAGACCCCAGCAACCTCCTCCTTCTGCCTCTGGCTGTCATCATTTCTAGTAAATGAAAAACTGCTCATCCTTCCCTAACCCAACAGAAGGTAAGCTCCTGGCAGGCAAGCACTTCTGCCTCTCTCTGTTCAGTGCTGCGTGCTCAGGTGCTGAGTGTGCCTGGCACACACTAAATACCTAGTAACATAGGGCAGGTGGGGGGTGAATGGGTGAGCAGGTAAACGGGTGGATGACGGATGGGTGGGTGGATATTTACAGATTTAATGGTGAAGATATTTGCCTAATATCTTTGAACGTGATCACTAACAGTATTTGTCACCTCGTGTCTTTCAGGTGGCAGAACGAGCACTGTATTACTGGAACAACGAATACATCATGAGTTTAATCAGTGACAATGCAGCAAAGATCCTGCCTATCATGTTTCCGTCCTTGTACCGCAACTCAAAGACCCATTGGAACAAGTAAGAAAGAATGGGCCAACCTCTTCCCTAGCCATTTTTTAATGTCGCTCATCTAACTGCTGCGGTTAGAATGAAAATCCAAATTTCATTCAGCTCAAAACCTTAACGTCAGGGTCAGTTTCTTTGTCATCTTTAAGTTAAGCAGCAGTATGGATTATATCTGTTTCAAGCCAACACAGA
The DNA here is from genome assembly GCF_047511655.1 of Castor canadensis. Taxonomy (NCBI): domain Eukaryota; kingdom Metazoa; phylum Chordata; class Mammalia; order Rodentia; family Castoridae; genus Castor; species Castor canadensis. The sequence goes on along the minus strand of NC_133388.1, from coordinate 8,400,085 downwards.
AGCCCTTTTGTGTGTACCCCCTCCCTGCTGCTTTCAGTAGCAGCACCATGCAAGCCTCTCCAGAGTGCCCCAGAGGAGCTGGGAGTTAGCAAAAAGCTCCTGGGATTAATCCTGGCAGGAGCACAGTGACTACTCCCTGATTCTCAAGTGCTCCCTCAATCCCTGCTGCCCCCCTCCAAGCCCCTCTGTGGGCCTGCAAGGCCAGCTTGCGGTGCCGTGAGCACTACCTGGCGAGTAAGGGAAGAGCAGGTGACGTAAACAGCCCAAGAAACAGAGAGTGTTCACTTCTCTCTTTCATTTTGTTTAATGAAGATGAAGAAACCAGTTCACACCCAGTCATGGCTTTCTGAGACCGGAAAGGAAACTGTCCACATGGTGCTATATTACGTCTAATGCTGAACTCATGTGATTCAAATAAATAAGGACACCAGGGTTTTTCTTCCTTTGTTTTCTTTCTTTCCTTTGTGCATTAGCATCATAAATCCAAATGTAAAGTGGGAACAGCAGAGCTGTGGTATCTGGGCCTCTCCCTTGTCCTACAGATAGGAAAGTGAGACCACAAGATGCTGAGCTCTCTGCTCTGCAGTCCCAAAGCTGGTTAGCAGCACCTGGCTTCAGCAGGTCTCCTGGCCCACAGTGTCCATCACGCAGTACCCCTGCTGTCCTGCTGCACTTTTGCGTGGGCCACCCTGCTTTCTTCCCAGAATAAAGTCGCAGGGCAGCAGCCTGTGTTTTCCTGCCTGGCTCTGAAGCACTAAGACAGACCTCAGGCATAGGCCATGAACTCAGAGTCCCCTGAGCATGGGCCACCAGGAGGTGGACAGAAAACAGACAGAGCAAAGTCCAGCAGAGTTGGCTCACATCTTTGCCCCACTGCTAACTGGCTGTTGGAACTGGGCAAGGTGGATCTCTGTGTTTCCTCATCTGAAAAAAATGAGAAAATACAGGCATTCACCAAATTGCTTTGTTGTGTTGATTAAAGAGTGTTAATATATAGCATGCTTTGCTTTGCAGCCACCTTGCCCTGGCTTGAAGCTTAATTAAAATAACACTAATGTAATAAATTTGCAGGCTTCCTGTAAACTTCCTGCACTGGCTTTATAACCCCAGGTCTAGCCAAGATGTCAGCAGCAGTGGGAGTCTGCTGTGGCCAGACAGTAGTGGTCGTGATTAGCAAATCGACCGTCAGCAGTTTCTCCTTGGAAACATTCAGGTGATGACAAAGGCCACACTCAGCCACACTCCCCATGTAGTTCAGTGTGTGTGTGGCCTAATGGGAGTGCACAGTTGGCACCTAACTTGAAGCTCCTGCAAGGAAAGTGTGCTCCATTGTTTCCTACCTATACTTTGTGCTTCATTATAAAGTGGATTACACAGTAGTTAGGATTTGGTTTGGTTTGTTTACACTATTGCTCAGAGTGACATGGGCTGACCAGGCTCTGCTCGGCAGTTTTCTGCTGCTCTCTCTTGGGTGTGTATGGGTGGCTGCAACCAGATGGCAGCTTAGACTCAGAACAACTGGGCCACTCTACTTGACATTATTTTGGTTGGGGGCGGGGAGGGGTGGATTTTGCAATGTTGGTAGTGAAACCCAGGACCTTGTGCATGCTAGGCAAGTGTTCCACCACTGATTATAGCCAGCCCCCCAACCCCTGGCATTAAAATTAATTTTTCTGTCCTTAGTGAATAAGATTGAAAGGGAAATGACATTTCAGGGACTATAATTTTTCTTAATTGTATTTGTTCAAGTTTCAAAACATTTGTTCAGTTTCAAAGCAAGATGGCCTTTGACTGCTGTTAGCCAGGAGACCTGACTTCAGCCCACTGAACCATGTGGCTAACTCTAAGGAAACAGAGACTGGGCTAAAACCAGCAGGCTTTCCATGCTAAGTCTAGGAGGCTTGTGGGATGTGGGACTGTTGAACTGCGAAGAGCCTGAGAAGTTTGGAGAAAGGTGATCCAGTATGGAGTTTCACTGTGACATCTCCTCTGCAGGACGATACACGGCCTGATATACAATGCTCTGAAGCTCTTCATGGAAATGAACCAGAAGCTCTTTGATGACTGCACCCAGCAGTTCAAAGCAGAGAAGCTCAAGTAAGTCCCTGCCTGCTCAGGTGGCTGTACTAGGGTGTTTCTCCCTTAGCCCTGAATAGACCTCCTCCACTGTTTTGTTCTCAAAAGTTACTCCTCATTTTAGAGCAAGGCCAATCCTCTCACACTTGGAAAGCAAATTGAAACTTCATAATGACCTATTGTCAAAGAGCATGTGTTTACAGTCAGCTTTCCTCGCCCTTCTATTACTAGTTTAGTTATCTTTACCAAGTGTGTGTGTGGTCAGGAAGTTAGCCTTCAGGAAGGTTCGTTTTCTTAGGAGACACATAAAGGCTGTCATGGTGGTAATTTATCATATTTACAAGGAGGAATTTGAATTGTATCCTAAAAGGCTTATGTGAAAGAGCAAGATCTGAATTGCAACATAGCTTTATTCTGATGGAACACTCTCCATAAACTCAGGAATCCAGTCTGTCTTTGGAAAAATCAAAGTCCTAATCAGGGTCCTGCTTTTGTGCATTTGAGGACTTCAGAGCCCACAGGTGACAAGGCACTCTGCTCCTAGGCTGGCATATAATCATGTGATTAATTACGTATCAAAAGTCAGTACTCAGAGACTGGAGGAGTGACTCAAGTGGACGAGCACCTGCCTAGCAAGTGTGAAGCCCTGAGTTCAAACTCCAGTCCCACCAAAACAAAATGTCAAAAGTCACTCTTCAACTGGTCATGGTGGCTCATACCTCTAATCCCAGCTACTTGGAAGACATAGGTAAAGATTCATGGTCCAAGGCAGCCCCAGCAAAAAAAGCAAACCCTATCTAAATAATAACCTAAAGCAAAAAGGGCTGGAGGCATGGCTTACATGGTAGAGCACCTGCGTAGCGAGTGCAAGGCCCTGATTTCAGCCACCAAAAACAAAAGTCAATCTTTTTAGTTCAGTGTAGACTCTGCTTGTCACTTAAACCTGGCTAGGGTAAAGCACTCACAAATATGTGAGTGTTACCTGCATACCAGATTTTGTTTCAGATTTTGGTGATGCAACAGTAAATAAAACAAAAATCCTCACCAAACAGGGCTTATAGTACGCATGAAAGGAAGCAAAAAAGAACAAAATACAAATAAGTAAAATAGAGCACGTATGTGACAGTGATACAGACACAGACCAGTCCTTTAAATCCTTGAGCTGCATGTGGAGTCCCTGCTTGCCTCAGGCCAAGTCTTGTGAGGGCACAAGCAAGCTGAACAGTGGGCTCCTGTGGTGCCCTCTCCACTGGTAGACACCACAGTGCTCCAAGAGGGCCGGAAGTACCTGCAGTACATTTGGGGGATTTAGGGTTACAAAAAAAAAAGCCATTGTGGTCCAAGTTCAATGACTTAGTGAAGGTCATGTGCCTAGCAGTGGAATCAGACTACAAGACTTTTCCTTGCACTGTTGGACAGAGCCCGGCTGTGGGCCTCACTCTCCAGTGGGTGTATAAACCCTTTGCCACAGCCCTGGCCTGTGGAGTGGCACCTCACTGAACAGAAGCATAAGATACTTACATGCATAAGATTTTTTGAAGAATTTACACTCTTGTGACATTCTTAGCATTTTTATTTTCAGTCCTTACTGCTAAATCTCGGCCAGTTATTTTGTTTCTCACATCGTGTGCATCTTGAGCAGTAGGAGCACATGGAGTAAGACAAAGTACCAAAGGAAAAGTAGACGATGGTGGTGTGCACCCGTGCTTTATTTACCCCCGATGTTCTCTTGAATGTGACTCATCTCTAATGCAAATGACATTTTACTATTTTTCAGAGAGAAGCTAAAAATGAAAGAGCGAGAAGAAGCATGGGTTAAAATAGAAAATCTAGCCAAAGCGAATCCCCAGGTACTAAAAAACAGAATAACATGAAAATGCTGAGGGCATAATTTGATTGCTTTATGAGACAGGAACATGGCTTCGCCGGGGAAACGGGTTTCACTAACATTGTATATGAAAATGTCTGCAATAAAACACTTTGCAACTCTGTGACCCTCCTCTTGTATAAGTACTTCTTTTGCTCCACAACATTTTTACCACAGAATTAACTTTATTCTCTTCTTGGTAAATAAGATACTAATTTTACGAGTATACTGTGGTAAAAAGAAAATCAAGATACAAGCTCTGCTCCAGGATTATAATTTGTTTTCTCGCTTAGGTGTCATAGATGCTGTAACTCAAACTATGTTTCCCTTTCTTTTTAATGTCAAATTCTAAAAGAAAGGAAATTCGATTTGAAATAGATGAACTATGAAGTTGATATCCTCGTTCCTGAAGTTGGGTTTCTGTGGACTCAGCCTTCCATTGTTAGAAGCTAACACATCCTGCCTTGTCAGCGTTGACCCCTCTCAGTCCCTGGCCGCTGGGTCCCAGCATGCTCCCTCAGGCTCCTACCGAGGGTGAGCTCTTGGGCTGGCTCCAGGACTGCTGTGGTCTGGGAGGCTCTCATAATTGCGGTCCTTCAGGTTGTGTCCTGGTCTAGATGATTTTAGACCGTTACTACTAGGATGTTCTTTCCTGTCCTGTGCACCCATCTCATTATAGCAGGACTACTTAATGCAAATTATTTGTCTGAGTCTGCCAGACCAAGAATTCTCAGGTTTCTCACAACTCCCCAGAGAAGAAAATATTCTACTGAATGATGTGTTTCTTTTGGTGAAAGGTTTACATAAATAATTATTATCTAAGCTGAGATGTCCATTTTTTAATCTTTCTGACATTTAGTAAAAAGCAATGCACAGATATAAAGTTAACAGTATAAATTTTACCTGTATAGCAATGTACTGAACCAGGTGGCCAGCATTTGTCTGACATGCCTTTAAAGAAGTGTTCTTTTAGCATTAGCATCTGTAACATAATTGAAATAGCCAACTATAGGCAGCTGCTTTAATGAGTAGAATATGAGTCGAAAGTGAAGTTGATTTGTTTTTAAATGTGGTGGAGCAGAAGTCTGCAGCAGGTTTAGGTGGTTTGGCTCTGTCTGACCTTGCCCCTGGGGGTCTGCTTTGTTCCAAAGTGCTCTGGACTCAGAGGGTGAAGACAGGTGCCGCACAATGGAGATTAACAGCCTTGAAAAGCATGTGAAGTGTGTGTAAATCAGAGTGTCTAGTTTTATGTACTTTATCTAGAATATAGAAGCCTGTTGAACAAACTGCACAGAATGGTTACAATGAAGAACTGGTTGTTGTATTAACATGCGCAGCCTGGTTTCACTGCTGTGCTGCAGTGAAAGCTCCTTCTGAAATAGACCTTGTTCTCTGTGCCTGAGTTTGCTCCAGTAACTTCCTTTCTTCCTTTTGTCCGCTCTATAAACTGTCTGCGATGATGACATTCTGTGGTGGGTTTGGCATTGGAGCTCTGGTGACCTCCTCCTCACTTTCCTCACTCCCCATCTCTGTGTGGAACCATCTGTGACAGTCCTTGAGAGTCCTGTCTGCATGCCCCCGCCCCGTGGCACAACCTCTCTAAAGTGGAAAATACTTCATGTGTTAATACCTCAGAGCTGGAAATGTGGCCTCAGAACTTGCTTTTCATTCTCCCGAGAGAAAGTCTTTCCTAAATTCCGACCAGTGCTCGCTAGTAAAACAGTCATCTTGGTGATGATACAATTTTTATTTCTGTCACAAACATGGTTGGGTTTTTGAAGCATGGTTTTCTGTCTCAAATCTGCCTTATGGAGAGTTGATTCACTGGTTTCGTTTTGTGAAGGTGGATTCTCAGCAATTCACCGAGTGTTCACTGGCACATGTGGGCGTCTTCCTGACACTTACCCTCTGCTCACAGATGTAGAGTGCACCCTGCAAGCTGTTGGAACGTGGGGAGCTGTGGTACCTCCGGGTTTTATCCCATTTGTCTTAGCGGCTAAGGCAGCTTCATGGGTGTTCCATGTCACACATGGCTTAGTTGTTGGAAACCTAAAACCCTGAAGATTTCTAACGATTTATTTCTCCTAATCTACCAAGAGGTCCTGTGACATCCTGTCACTCATTCCCCTGACTGGTGGGAGTGAAGAGCAGTGCTTCTTGTACAGCACAGTGTGGCCATGGGTGCCCCACACTGCTGTGGAGGTGGCCACCTGGCACAAGCCTGTCTTTAAGTGGGAAACCCTTCCTGCACTGCCTGTGTGTGGCAGTGAGTTTGCCATGAGCCATATGCAGCGTCTTTGTCTCAGCTAGAAAATGCTGGGATTTTTCTTGGAGTAGCCAAATGTTAAAACAATCTGACTCTGAAGGACTCTCTCAGTCTGTATTCAGGGTGGGGCCCAAGGCCAGAGCAGGTCAGAGTAAGGAAACTGTAAGGCTGGCACCAGTAGGGTGTCAGTTTTGAGGGGCTAGGCCAAGTCTGTGTTAGAGGTGATGCTGGAGAGGAAGGAACAGAGATCAGATGTCAGCTTCCCAAAGGCACATAGATGGGAAGGGCCACGTGGCGCAGGCAGACCCATGTGACCTAGGGAGACCCACATGGCCTGGGCACACCCACATCATTGAAAGCTCTCTGGCAGTGGCAGGCACGTGTGCAGGGAAAGCCAGGCCCGGGCCTGGAGGCAGCTCTTCCAGGAATGTGTGGAAAGGAGAATGCTGGGCAGTGCTGTGGGAAGAGGAAGGCCACCAAGGGGACTGGGGACCACTGTTGTTGAAAGGAAGAAAGCCCAGGGTCAATCCATTCTCAAAGGTTGCATTAGAGGAATATGAACAGCCATACTGACCAGGGTTGAGGAGGCACAGGCAAGGGGGTCTGAGGGCCATGATGGACAGAAAGGCACAAGGTCATGGGGTCATGTGCTCCTCAGAAAGGGCTAAAGATTGTCCAAGGCACAGGCAGAGGAAGGGTCCTAAAATGGGCCTCAGAGGGAAAAAACAAGCCAGAAAGGGCTAGTGTCAAGAGACCTGCGGCAAGGTCCTGGGGATGACTGACTGTTCAGGCACAGCATGCCACAAGGGGGCTGGTAGGATAAAGCTAATACATGGCACAGTGTTGAAGGGCACCAGTAGCCCTGGCGGCACCAGTGGTTCCAGAGAAGTGAGAGTAGAAACCACAGCACAATAAGCTGAGCGACTGGGGAGATCCAGAGCTGAACTGTTGTCTGGCTGGAGAGATGCCTTATGGATGGGAGGGCCTCCAGTGAGGCAGACAGAGGAGGCTGTGGCAGGGGATGGAGGAGGACAGTGAGTGACTTGGGGTCAAGTCCCAGCTTCCTTTCCCGCCCCCTAAGACCGTGGGCAAGATGCTCGGCTCCCTAGGTGTTGGGCCTCCCAGAAGCACACGTCACCAGTTTGATCCAGAACAAAGGAAGCACTGAGCCCCAACCTACAGCACACATGCTGACTCCTTTCTTCCCTTTCCCCACCTCACAGAGAGGTCAGACATCAAACATTAACAAGCTGTGCGACCACATCCCTCTGCTTCAGGAACCAGAAGTCAGCAGGGCCAGGAGCCATCTGCAGTTCCAACCTGTGTGATGCCCCAGAGCACAGGAGAGTGGAGACAGGACCCCAAGAGGGAGCAGAGGGCATGGCCGCCGAGTGGAAGGTCCTGACAATAGGAGCGCCAGCCCCTCCTGCAGATCCAGCACAGGCTGACAGGGTGACCGGGGCTGCGCAACTAATCACATTCCTCTAACGCAACCTTTGAGAATGGGTTGACTCTGGGCTTTCTTCCTTTCAACTACAGTGGTCCCCAGTCCCCTCGGTGGCCTTCCTCTTTACACCACACCGCCCAGCATTCTCCTTTCCACACTCTCCTGCAACAGCTGCCTCCAGGCCTAAGCCTGGCTTTCCCTGCACACCTGCCTGCTACTGCCAGAGAGGTTGCATTCATTTTGGTGGCAAGCAGGACACTGGGGATTTGGCAAAAGGATCTAAGCAATTAGGAAAATGCTGAGGAAATGGGATGAAAAGAGAGAAGAGTTGAGGCAGCAACCTCAGAGAGGATCGTGTCATGAGAGTAGAGGGAAGAGAAGCTCGAGGTTGGCAGGCTGTGTGCACACAGCAGGATGAGAGGAGGCCTCCACGTGTGCCCCTTGTTTGGTGGCTCACATAGGGTCAGAATGTCAGAGGCTACAGGCAGGATGTGGGCCAACTTTTCGTCAGACATGGCGGACTCAGAGGGTAGGGAAGTGACCTTAGTGGGCTGGACTGTAGGAAGACAGATGGCTTTCTGGTGTTCAGCAGATAGCAGGGACTACAGGCGGTAGCAGTGGGGGAGTTTGTCTCCCACCAAGTAGGCTTTGTGCAGCAGAGGAAGCTGGGGGGGCGACGGGGAATACATGTGTCCTGCCAGGATGAGGTCCCCCAGTGCAGACCTGAGCGCCTAACAGAGTGACTCCACACTTTGCATTGCAGTACGCAGTGTTTAGTCACGCCAGCACCATGAACGCTCCGGTTGCAATGGAGACAGATGGGCCTCAGTTTGAAGATGCACAGATGCTGAGAAAGACAGTGAGCGACGAGGCTCATCAGGTAAAAGCGCATTGAGCTCAGCGGGAGTGTGCCCGCCCCAGTAGGTAACGTGACACGGCAGTGCCTTCTACCTAAGCCAAAATTAGATGGCCACCTGTTTCGGAAATCTCAGGAAGCATTTTACCTATCTATTGATCTCGGTGATCGAATTACTAGAAACAGTGTTTGATGATTGAGTATGTGTCTGCACTTTTTCTTCATTTAACAGTCATAATCCCAACTCTTAACTGTTCTTTATGTTAACGAGCAAAATCAAAAGCTTTGCAGTAATACCTTGCCACTTGCTTTTCCCTCTGCATCCCTGTGGCTTCCACTCTGGCCCAGAGACATCCCTTTTTAGTTCATAGCAGGTGCTAACATTTCCCACCTAGAACACCAGCAGGGAGCCTTGTCCTTCTGGGCCTAGGACCTCGGTGGCAGGACCTCTGCTCAGATGGCCTGGTGTCCATTGATGTGGAGATTCTGTTTCGATTACCACCAGCCCAAAGAGATCTCTTACTGCGAATTTGGGAACCATAAATAAGCTTCGCAAAGGCCTCCTGCTTGGGTTTGAAGAGCCTTCTTAAAGCTGGGCTTCCCTGAGCATGTTCCCTGTAAACAAATGGAGTCCTAAATGGGCCTGGGGACACCAGCTATGCTGACTCACAAACAACTTTAGCCCCCTTGGGCCAATGACAGAAATGTCCTAAAGACATTGGCATGAAGCTCAGGAATGTAAAAAGGGAAGGGCTGGAAACACCCCAGTGCTGCACACTGTTTACTGGATACAGATGGTTCAGAAGTGCTCCTGTCATTTGAAGTTAAATTAAGTAAACAGGGCTTTTTTTAAAATATTTTTAAAAATCTATATTTAAAAATCTATTATTATGAACAAAGTATAGAATCCAACTGGGTTGGACAAAAAACTACTTCCTAGGTGGGTGCCAGTGGCTCACACCTGTAATTGTAGCTACTTAGGAGACTGAGATTGGGAGGATCACAGTTCAAGGCCAGCCTGGGCAAATAGTTCCTGAGACCACCATCTCCAAAATAACCAGAGCAAAATGGACTGTAGGTATGGCTCAAGTGGTAGTGTCTGCTTTGCAAGTGTGAAGCCCGGAGTTCAAACCTTAGTCCCACCAGAAATAGAAAAAGAAAACAATTTGAGGCATTACCAAGAGTGCACAATCTAGAAAGACTGAGCCCTCTGGCCCCACGGCAGCCCTGAGGCACATGTGACTGCAGAGCACTTGAAATGGGGCAGGTCTGGATCCAGCTATACATCAATGTAAACACACCAGCATTCTAAGAGCTGATCTGAGAGGAGTGAATGCAGGGCATGTCACTCAGAACTTCTGTTACTGGTCACCCCAGTGGGTGACATCATTCCTTCCTCTTTGTTAGCGTCGCTGCTAGAAGAGTTGGAATCCCATGCACCACTGGCCTCTGCCACTGGACAGCTTGCCCCAGGCTCACTCACAGTGCTGTGCTCAACACAGGGCATATGTCATTGTCTTCCTGCCCAGCTGGTCCCCGGACTTCGGTTAAAATAAAAAATAGGCAAATATACTTCTTCACTCATCAAAGCAGACACTTACTGAGTATCAGGAACTAGTTTTTGTTTCCCTTTTTGATTGGCTTGGGTTGGTTTGGGTTTGGGTTTTTTGTGGGGCTGGGGTTTGAACTCAGGGTTTCATGCTTGCAAAGCAGGCATTCAACTCCTTGAGCCACACCTCTAGTCCATTTTTCTCTGGTTATTTTGGAGATGGGGGTCTCAAGAACTGTTTAACCGGGCTGGCCTCGAACAGTAATCCTCCTGATCTCAGCCTCCCAAGGAGCTAGGATTACAGCCAGCTGTGCCCAACTAGAAACTAGTTTTGTCCAACCCAGTTGTATTCTATATTTTGATCATAATAGTTATTCTTAACAATGAATAGGGTTCATCAAAAATACAAAAATCCATGAGTTTTTCTGTATTATATTTATGAGATGTTAAGTTTTCCGCCTTGAAAAGAATTTAAGGTAATTTTTTGGTGGTTTTTTTGTTTGTTTGTTTTTTGTGGCACTGGGTTTGAACTCAGGGCTTCACACTTGCTAGGCAGGCACTCTACCACTTGAGCCACTCTGTCAGTCCTTAAGGTAATCTTTTTGAGTGCCATTTTGATTTTACACTTTGAGTTTGCCAAAGCAGGCCCTCCTGGTCCCTTCGCTGAGTCCCTCAGAAGAAAATCAGAGTGTCATCTATGCTATGGGGAAGCCTTCCTGGGGAGTTGTAACCTCATGTTTCATTTTTTAAGATACTGGGAGCCAGACATGGTAGTACATGCCTGTGACCCCCCCATAACTCCTGTTACTCAGGAAGCAGAGGAGGATCATGGTCCAAGGGCAGCCAGGGCACAAACAGCAGACCCCACCTAAAAAGCAAACTAAAAAGCAAAAGAACCTGGGGTATGGCTTGAGTGGTGCACAGGCCCTGAGTTCAATCACTAGTACCACCAAAAACACACTTGGGCCATACAAAATTAAAAGGAAGTTTATGACTGTAAACCGTTTCTTACATATTCAATATTTGAGATTATGGGGAATTTATTTTTCTTTTTTGGTACCTCATTCAACTTAGGTCAGAATTAAAGCTAGAAAAAACTATAAGCTATACCTAAAATGTAATGAAGCTGTGACGTACTTATGGGTTATATCCTGTAGTAGATCAAAAACTTGATCAAGGACACAAACCAAGGCAGTATGGGGGTGCACACCTATAATTCCAGACTCTGGAGGCTGAGGCAGGAGAATCATGAGTTCAAGGCCAGCCTGCGCTACACACTCCCAACTGGTTGCCCCGTCCTCTACCCTTCTTAGGGGTCATGTCCCCTTCCAGGAGGACACTGGGGTAATGGAAGGAAGCAGTCCTGCAGGTGTCTGCTCATCTAGTTGTAAATGGAGGTGTGGACAGGATATCTCTGAGAGAACTCCTGTGGCATGTTTGCTTCCTTGTTTGTGTTTGTGATTCTTGAAATTAGATTATATAACTCTGTAATTGGCAAATTTCTGTGTAATTGGCATTCTTAACAAAATTAGCCCTCCACCTTGCCTTTAGATTTCCGTGGATCATGGTCCTGGGTTGGCAATCTAAATGCCATGGGCACTAGGCGTTCACCACTAGAATCCCAGCAGGCATTTCTTTCTCCTTAAATTAACAAACTCATTCTAAAATTCCTATGGACTGGGAGGGAGGTGCATCTCAAGTTTGAGGCCAGCCGAAGCTACATAACAAGACCCTGTCTCAAAAATAACTACAATCTCTATTGAAATGCAAAGGTCCTAGAGTAGCCAAAACAACTCTGAACAAAACAGAGCTGGTGGAGCAGAAACATTGCCCAGTGTCAGCACTCAGAGATGGCTAGGAATTCATTGAGCCATTTTAATTTAATGGATCCTCAGCCTATCTCAATGTAGAGGTGGACTTGTAGGGCAGTATTTGAAATGATAAACTCTTCTTGATTTGAAAATGTTTGAGGTCATTTTCCTGAAATTCTCACAAAAGCTGTTAATACAGCAAAAAAGGCATGGTGGCGCACGTCTGTAATCCCAGCACTCAGGAGTCTGAGGCAGGAGGACCACAAGTTTGCAGCCAGCCTGGGCTGCAAAGTGAGATCCTGTCTCAAAAAGCAAACAAGCAAAACGAATTGAGAGCTAAAAATTAAGCTTTTGAGAGTTTATCTTACTGAATATTCTCAGTGCCCTTTCCATTTTATTTTCAGCTATTTTTCCAAGGTGATTCCATGTTTCCTCAAACAGATTTGGGAGTTGGGTCAGGCCAGAGTGAGAGCTAAATGGCGGTCTTTCAGAAGAGTAGGGACTGGAGACTCTCATGCTAAGGAGGCACTTGGTTGGGTTTTTGTGGGAAATTTAACAAAGTATTTACCTGTCAGACCTTCATTTGGATGTCCTTTGAGAAACTTACATAACTCTGTATACTAGAGAATCCAAAGAAATCTAGTAAGTTTCACATGAATGGTATCCACATCAGAGATACTAAAATGTTTACAATTCTCATTTTTGACAGTTGGTCGGGAGAAAAGCAGTGTCAACCATGCAAGTCAGAAAGGTGTAGAGACGGAAAGTGGGCAGCGCAGGTATTCATTCTCAAATGCATAGAGTGTGCTTAAGGCTCCGTACCTACAAAAAGAATTGACAAGTCAGTGTTGTGCACATGAAGTATTTTCCCTTCTCCCATGTCATTCCAGCCTGTGATGGTGTGGTCAAGACGAAGAAATCTGGTTCCTTAACTGTTATTTTAGCCAGCTGGGTTTCATTTGAGATTTTCTTTTCCCATATTACATGTGTAAATGAATAAGCAGACATTTTAATTCCAAGAATAAAAAGAAATTTGGTGCCTTAGAAAGTTTTGATTAGTTCTGCCCCAAATTAATTGGTAAAGTTTGAATTCATGCCCTGATTAGAGAAAAAAAAATGTGCCCAGTCCCGTGCACCCCATCCCCATGTCCTCTTCCCACTGACTGTTGACATTGGCCTGTTGGGCCTGCAGGATGCTACCAGCCAGAGGCTGCTCCTCTGACCAGCGTCTCCTGCAGAGCTGGTAAAGGCCCAGCCTCCCTTGTCCACATGCTGCCAGCAAGTCCCCAAGTGTCACTCACCCAGGACAATGCCTGCATGGTGTCTCATTCATTCCTGCCTTGTTTCTCTTCTTCCCCTGTGGTTTGTAAAGTTACTCTCTGCTTCGTGTGCTCATTTGAAATGCCTAAGCAGAGAGGCCTGCCATGTCCATCAGCTTCCTGGCCTTCTAGAAACTCTGGAGACAAGTTGATTTTCTCAGTTTGCCTTCATTGGTTCCACCTTCAAGGACTTTTTTCTATTGTCTTTCTCTGTGGAGATGCTTCTTCTCTTTGAAGTGCCTGCTTCACCGGTAATAACACATTCATTCCATTTATATAAAAGCTTTGGCTTGGCTTGGCTTTGTTTTGCAGATCCACATACAGTAGGCATAAAATTTAGGGCAGAATTTCACCTCTGAGTTTCTGACGGGTTGAAAGCAAACCTGCTTTGCAAGCTACAGTGCTGTTAGTACTGGGCCTGGTGGTGCTTGCCTGTAAGCCCAGCTCACATACATAAAACAGTGCTCTTACAGGAATGGTCACTGGTGACATTCATCACCTCCCGATGGTGGCTCTAACTCTGCCTCACACTGGTTTTCTCTAGGGGAAACCAAAAGCCCTACCTTTGCCAGGACAGATAAAGAATATTTCTAGAAATAATTCTAAAGTGACATAAACCTTGATGCTATCATTGTCTTCATAGGTAAATTTGCCAAGAATCTAATAAATACTTAGCTCCTGAAGATGTGAACTTTTTATTTTTAACTTAGGCACATCTTTGAATTTTTCCTTAAAGCAAAGCAAGGCTTATTTTACACACTATACCACAGTCAGATATCTCGAAAACTCTGAGAACTTGCTATGCAGGGGTCCTTTTTGCTGTCAAATCACTTTCCTTAATATGTCTTCTTGTTGGGGACACTGAGCAGAAAGGAAAACGATTCTGGTTAAGCAATATTGATCCAAAAAAAGTCGGTCGTTATTTGGCAGTCTTCTGGTGTGCACATTGCACTTGCATGATTTCCGTGCTTCCTCGCTGTATTTCAGAAGACCGGTGTCAATGCAGAGGCCTTCCTTTAAAACTACATTGCTTGTTCTCATTCCTGGAGATGGATGCTTTGGTGTGTAAACACACCCTACAGACTCCCCTTTCTTTGCAGATACCATTGTCTGAATCCTACAAAAATAGGAGTCGCTTAATTTTGAAAATTCCCTAAACTTCAGAAAGAATGGATAGGAAAAATGAGTCTTTTGTTTCTTACTGTTAATATTCAAAATTTTTATGTAAATGATGATGGTTTTTTTATAAGTGCTAGGTTTTTTCTCTCTACATGACCCATTTCATGCCTCTTACTTTAGATACTCTTTTTTTATTTGGTGGAAGTTTTAGCTGTCTTGATGGTTTAAAATCTAGTTTGGATATATTTTTTATTCATTCTATTTATCGCCAAAGAAAATTTCTGCTTTCTGAAATGCTCATGTAATGGACAAAGTTGTAAATGACTTTGGTAGTGTTTTATAAAAGAGGAGGGTATGTATGGGATTCACTGGTGAATTCTACAATCACTACACATTTTAGAAAACCAAATGCCTATATTGTACACAGTTCCTCTTACCAGCCATTAGATTACTTGGAGTAGACAAGATATTTTTTGTGATGACATAAGACATATGTCCTTTCCCTGTGGCCAGTGAAGCCTTTGCATGTAGTTGGTGCACATTTGCCTCCTAATTCTCCTCTAACTTCTGACTCAGAAGTGAGCTCCCTTCTCAGATAGCTTAGTATGTAGCCAACTCCATTGCGTTTTTAATTCCAGGCACAGAAAGATCCGAAGAAGGACCGTCCTCTTGCACGCCGCAAGTCCGAGCTGCCTCAGGACCCCCACACCAAGAAAGCCTTGGAAGCTCACTGCAGAGCCGACGAGCTGCTCTCCCAGGATGGGCGCTAGCGCCAGCTCCGGAGTGCTGCCGGGCCGGGCCGGGCATGCCAGTGTCTTCTGGATTCTGTAGAAAATACATACTGTCTGTGCCATACCAACCAGTCACACTCAAGAGTCAAAGCCTCCCTCACCCCATTCTGTAGGCAGTAACACACATCCGCCCAGCTCAAGACTAGGAGTTCAAACAATGGTGGCTTCTCAAACCCTGTGTCCTCACAGCGTTGTCACCTCCCCAGCGTGGCCCTAAGTAAGACTGTCACAAAATCAGAGCTGTAGGAAAGCACCCTGGTCCTCATCCATGTTCTACCCAAATGAAACTTGTGACCCTATAAAATAGGTGGTTGTGGGTAACATCAGTGTTCAAATCTGAGGAACACCTTAGAAAATCTTACCTGGTTTTGAGACTTCACAGCTTTGCGGTTTGTGCGCCATTCTTATGCTGGCAGTTTTCATTTGTTGAATCTCACAGAGATGGCTCTTTGCTCTCACGTCCTAACAGCCCACTGGGAGAGTGACATGACAACCCTCAGCCTCTGGCACCTGCTAAGGTGTTTCTTGCTTTGCCTGTGGCATGTCCACCTTGTCCTACTTCTCTGTCTACCGAAAGCCATATTTCCTAGTCTGTGGGACAGCACCAGGATTCTAGGGGTGAGCTCCTAGAAGAGAGTTATCTTAAAAGAGCTTTCTCTGTCTACCTTGACTGGAATTGGAATTTTTTAATTATGTATTCATATTTTTATTTGCAGAATCAATTTTTTCATCTATTTACACATTGTTGCCCTTCAACAAGACTCTGGAATTGATAAAATTATAGTGTCTAAGAATCCCATATCTGTAGAAAGTTAGAATGAGTTAAAAGCTGCAGCTGCCTTTGGGCATAAAGTAGCAAAAATAACATTGTAGGCCCCAGGCCCTGCACGGCCCTGCCACACTCACGCACGATGAGAAGCGGTCCTTGGAGCGTGGAGGAAGCAGCAGTGAGGGCGGCAGAGAGCATCCGTGTTCTGTGGGAGAGAGCACACACTACCCACTCCAAGGAGAGGGCACTGTCTGAGTTTTCACCAGTCTTCAAATGCTGCTATATATTTCACAGACTTCTTGCATGGATTAAGCTTTTGTTTTAGATGGAATAGCACGAGGAGAAAATCCTTTAAACTTAGTGCTTTGTCTGTTCTTATTTCTCTCAGGGTGGCCAGTATTTTGATTTATTTATCCTGCTTGAAAGCTACTTGACATGTACACTGCTGTTCTGAACAGTGACTAGTTTCCTTTGTCTCTGGCATATAATATAACTTAATGTTAAATGTCTTGATACATAAGAGATAAAATGTGGCTTCTTTTAGGATCTGTTTTTTTAATCGTGGTCTCGGGTATCCATGAAAAGATTGTGAAATCAGACATTGCGCCTGCCCAGGGTCTCCCAACAACACTTGTTTCTCAAGTGGGAGGAAAACAACCTGGGGGGAGTTGGGGCTCCTGTTGAGAGCCAGCACAAGCTCTAAATGAGGTCACCCTGGCTGACAGTGGGCAGGGCCGTCCAGTTGGTGAGAAGAACATTTCCTGAGAAACTTGACAAGTATCTATCCATTTTACCATTATGAAATCTATTATTTAAAAAAAAAAAGTTGAGATGCCTTCTCCTTTTGAGGGAAAAAGGGTGCTTTTTATTGTATAAAGCAGCGTCTTATGTATTTTGATATACCATTGTTTGAACTTCTGTCTTTAGCTGATAGATTCTCAGATATCCCCGATTTGGGGTGTTGGTATGTTGTGAGAGGTTTCTGGAAGACTCTCCTTTGCCCTAGGGGAAAAGCAAGATATCAATGTCCGGGTGATTGTGTAAAGCTCAACGTATAAGAACATCTTTTGGTCTAGGTTTTATTTCTGCTCTTTATTGAAGACAAACATTCACCAATAAGGGAAAAAAAAAAAGTTTTGAGAGAAACTAATTTTCTTTGACAAGAGTATTACTTCATATTTTGGCCTATTAAAGTTTCCCTAGTTAGTACTCGGACTCGCTGTGCTAATTGTTCAACTGATGATATTATTATAGACACTGTTTATTCTGCACCAAACCAATTCAGAAGTACCGCATTGACATAAGCCGGTGACTGTTTCTCTTCATGAAGTTCTGTGTTCGGCATCTTCGCTTTTTCCGAAGTGTATCTGTACACCAGAGGTGCCACAGTTCCGAGTGTCTTTTTAGTGTGGCTTTAGTATGGCTTCCTTTTAATATTGTATATACATTGTATCTTTGTTTTATGGTAATAAGTAATAAAAATGTAGACTTCATATTTTGTACAAAATGTCCTATGTACAGAATAAAAAGTTCATAGAAACAACAAAAATAGGTAAGTGCACAATTATTTTTCTTTAGAAAATATCTGTAACTTTATGCTTTAGTGAAATGTTAAGTACCTACATATTTTTTAACATTTTGTAATTCAAAACTTTTTGTTTTGACATTGTTTATGAAGAGAAACTTCATACACTTGCCATTTAATATGCTCTTTTATCTAATTTTAAAGAACTCTTAAAATGGTGTATTATATGGACTAAATAAAGAACATGTGAATTTTACTGCTCATCATGAAACTAAATTTAGCCATGGCATTGGGCAAGCCGGTTCTGACATTCTCCGGTTACTGTTAGGCCGGGAGCCAGCCACTCCAGGGTCACTGGCTGGAGGACAGGAAGCAGGCATCCATTGTTGCCCACCACCAAGAGCCGGCCATGCCAGCCGTACTCATGCTCTTTAAAGCTACTTTAATGGAAAAGCAACTTTTTATAGACATCTCTTGTTTGGGGGGAGGCAAATGTGAATCAGTACAATTTATAGAAATTGCAGTGAATTTTATGATGTTTTTAAAAAAATCACAAAGATAAATTAAGTGCTTAAACGTGGACACAGTAGAATTGCTGAGAATATGGATTTGGGGTTCTTGTTCACTGACCACCTCCATAGCGGAGAGATCCTTTCCACTCAAGTCCATGGAAACAGGAGCGGAATAAAGTGGCATTTCTCAGTTTTGCAGCACCTGAGCTGCATACCCACAGGTGGGGGGAGGGGTAGTCCCCTTGCCCTGTTTCCTTACAGTCACATGGTCTCTCAGCTGCCTTCTCTGGTGGGAGCCTGGCTGAGTGAGGAGTGGGGCTTCCCTTAGGGTCTTGGGCCTAAGCTCCTGGTGAGTTGGTTGGGTGTTTTGGAGAATCACACGTACCCCGTTTCACTGGGAACCCATGTTAGCTTTGGGCAACAAAGCCCTCTGCACTCTACCTGTCCTCTGCAAGGGCCAGGAGACTATCATATTCCCTCACATCCCACTCCATGGGAGTTCCTGAGGGGACTGACCAAACAGGCATGCTGCCATGGAAGCCCAGCTATGTGCTTCTTGCTGCAGATCGGCGAGGCCTGTGGGCAAAAGGCCACCACTCTGTCTCCTTCCGTGAGAACTGACATCACCCAGTCAGCAGTAATGGCGATGAGAACAAGCCAGGGGCCAGTGTAGGTGCCTCAAGTCCCTTGACTCCCACCATCCACTGCAGTATTTGCTCTGGTTCACAGAGGAGGAGACTGGGGCATACACAGGTTAAGTAGAACCAGGTTTCAACCCATGCAACATGACCACCGGCAGCAGGCCCCACACCAGCCCGTTACAGGTAGAAATTCCCCAGACAGCCCTGTCTTGCACAACAGTGAACACGGATGGCTCTCAGCTCACATCTCAGCTCACCACCATGCCAAGCTGTAGAAGTACCCCAGTGACAGCGAGAAGATGGCTGTGGACTCCAGGGAAAGGCCCCAAGTCTGCCTTCATTGTAGGAAACCTCTAGGCCCCTAAGGTCTAAGAGTGACTTTAGGGAAACAGCCTGAGACAGCATTGAGGGATGGGTGCGGACACAGCAGGGCATGGACGGCGCACTTGACTCCAAGAACCAGGAGAACCTCACAGCATCCAGTCCTGTGGCTTCCCACGTGCTTCAGGAGCTATTGTTTCCTTGTATTTGGGGGTTTTATGGCAGCACTGGGGTTTGAACTCAGGACCTCATGCTTGCTAAGCATGCGCTCTATCACTTGAGCCACTCCACCAGCCCTTTTTTGTGAAGGGTTTCTTGGAGATAGGGTCTCATAAACTATTTACCTTGGCTGGCTTCGAACCACAATCCTCCTGACCTTTGCCTCCTGAGTAGCTAGGATTACAGGCGTGAGCCACTGGGACCCAGCTGCTGTTGTTTCTTTGTAAATTTAAATAATATTTAAACTTGTAAGAAAAGACTCAAAACATTATACCAAATTTTAACACTTTAAAGGCCACACACATTAGCCTGTGTTCTCATCAACTTTTATGTTACTAATATGAGTGTATAAAATTTATCAGACTTTTAGCTCTTATTTAATACGTAGGTATAAATCTTTTACACAAGATTTCATGGGAGAAAAGAAGTGGATTGTACTACCAAAAGTTTCTAATCCACTATCTTTGGATTTTGGGGTGTGTGGTTTTAGAAGGACACAGTCCTAGAAGTGAAGAGACAGGCCCAGACGGATTAGAAGCTAAGTGTCTGGGCCCCACTCTAGCCCACTGCCCCGCTCATGCTTGTCAAAGGAGCATTATCTAAATTCCCCACGATTTTCTGGCGGGGTGAGTCAGAAACCAGAATGCATCTTTTCTATCCTCAGAGTTTCCTGATCACATCCAATTTAAGGTCACATTTGCCTGCGTTGCTTTTGTGGCAGTTTTGCAAATACAGTTAAATATAAGCTGCACTGACTTGTACTTATAAACTTTATAAAGGTGTGTGTATTTTTAGAGGATGATGTATCGCAAACCAATTACCAGTCAACCCAAGAGTCCTGACTTGCCTTCTCAGTTCCTATAATAAAAACAGCCAGTACAAGCCGGGCACTGGTGGCTCACACCAGCAATCTTAGCTACTTGGGAGGCTGAGAGCATGAAGATCACAGTTCAAGTCCAGCCCAGGCAAACAGTGTGTTGTGCCCCTGTCTCCAAAATAACCAGAGCAAAAATGGGCTGGAGGTGTGGCTCAAGGGGGCAGAGCACGTGCTTTGCGAGCACAAAGCCAAGTTCAAACAAGGAACCAGGGCAAGGTCCAGGGTAGCATCTGACTGTGTGCACACATCCTGCTGGGAGCATAGCTGTCACGCTCTTGCTCACTCACTCACTCTCATATGGTAAACTCCACAGTCTTGATTTCTGTCTCCAAAATGCATTTCATAGAAAGACACCTGCCTCAAAATAGTCATAGACTTGAGAGCACCTTGAAGCCAAAATCTGCACCCCATTAATTGGAACCAGTGTTGAGCCTTCTGCTCGATCCATTCCTGCAGGATTCTCTCTAGGGGCCCCAAGATCCACTCACTGTATTCGGTATTGTGAGCCTAAGGGATAGGCCAGAGAAGGATGTCGCCTTCTAAACAGGAGGTAAGACTGAGGCCTGAGCACAATGTTGAACCAAGATGTTGAGCACCACAGAACCCACAAACTAGAGGCTGGGCTCCAAGCTGCATGAAGCAGCTGGTCCTGAGTTGAAAGCAGGTAGTTGCATAAGTACATGTTACTAGTGAATGAACTCAGGCCACCTTTTTTGTAATGTCAAGGTCCAGGTGATTCCATGGTGAATTTTTGGCTAAGAAACCTAGAGTTTCCTTCTTTCAGTATAGTTTTGGCTTGGGTTTCAAGAAGACTGGAATAAGTTGGGGGCGTGTCTCAGGTGGTAGAAAGCCTGCCTAGCATATGCAAAGCCCTGAGTTCAAACCCCAGTAAATAAAAATAAGTAAAGGCTGGAATAAAAAAAGAGCCTACTGTGTGGAATGAGATACTCACTAAGGCTGCGAAGCTGTCCTGAGAGCAGTGCTCCCCAGAAGCCAGATCCACTCCCAAGGCTTTTCGACTCTAGGTAGAAGGGCTGTTGCAAGTTCGTGCACCCTCAAGTTCAGGATTCCCTAAGACTCAGCAGGATGAGTAAAAACTGCTGTACTCATGGTTACAGTTTATGCAGCAATTGAAAGGATACATTAAGATCAAAGGCAGCTGAGCGTGGTGGTGCTTGCCTATAATTCCAGCACTTGGGAAGCTGAGGCAAGAGGATCACGATTTTGAAGCCAGCCTGGGCTACATAGTGAGACCCTGTCTCAAAAAACCAAGGGCTAGAGATGTAGCTCTGTAGCAGAGTACTAGCATCGCAGGCACAAGGCCCTGAGTTCATTGCATATCACCAAGGGAAACCATGGGCAAAGATGCCCTGCCCAGGACAGAAGAGATGGGGCTGAAGCTCAGAGCTGCCAGGTGTCCTCTCCACAGAGATGGCCTGCAGCACTGACTTCTTGGCAACAGAGCATGGCAGCGTGTTTGGAGGACTGTCTGCCTAGGAAGCTCGCCTGTGCCTTGGGGCCTAGAGTTTTTTTGGAGTTTAATTACATATGCATGCCAACCTTAGTGTGCAGCCCCTCCAGGGGTAATACCAGCGCCATGTGGCCCAAGACTCCCACCACAAGTTGTATTAGCATGGAGGATGCAGCCTGGCACAAGACCCCCAAGTGGACAAAGTCACTCTTATCAGGCAAGACATTCCCAAGGCTTAGTCTGTCTGCTTTGGGAGCTCCATGTCAGCATTCCTGGGTGGAGTTAACCCATTGCTGAGACAGTTGCTTGGGATTGGAAGAGACCTTAAGGCCCTGTTATGCAACCCCATGGCTGCATCACCAAGGAGCCCAGAACCACAGAGACCTGTGATATGGACACAGGTTAGGGTAACAACAGTGCCAGGCAGACCTAACCTCCCAACTCCTGGACCCATGCTTGCATCAACATGGTACTGAGGAGAGACCCTAAATTGCTCCACCCGAGTTGACACAGAGTGCAGAATAAGTCTCTAATGACCAGAAGGACATGGATGACACTCACAGGTCCCCACAGCCAGTCTGCAAACCACTCCTGCACATGACAGAGTACTTCCTCATCCTCATCCAAACAAGAGAAAAGAGGGCTCGCTTCAGCAGCACACAGACTAAAATTGGAACAATACCAAGACAGTAAGTATTGCCCCTGCTCAAAGATGAAATGTGAATTTGTGAAGACTTCCATATTTTAAAATAAAAAAATAATAATGAGAGGAAAGAGCAATGGAATCCATTCCTCAAATGACCCAATTTAAGTAATTATCCCTTTTCTGCCATGCCTCTCCTTTGCTTTTGTCATTAATATACAACTTTAGGAAATGGCAAACATAAACTGTGTTTCTTTTAAAAGTTGGCAATACTGTGCTCTCCTGAAAATTTTAATAGTACATTAATACTGATCTGCTGCCTGACCTGTGAAATCCAGGTCTAGTTCAGGAGCCATGGGTATAGTTCAGGCCCTTACTTCACAGAAATTGAAATAGACTCAGAGAAGGGAAAACACCATAACTGCTGAATGCTGGTGGCTAGCACAGGGCCCACGTTCTGGAAGACCTCACAAAGTTGTGCGTTGATGGTTACCCATCAAAACTTCATATTGGTTACTGCTTTGCGTACTTTTTATGTGGGAATTTTTAATGTCCCTAGGAAAGTGCATATTTGGAAGATTTATTTGAGATAGATAGTAGACCCTATCTGGAAATGTTTTTACTTTGCCAGATAAAAATTCACACATTTCCAACATAGAAAAAAATCTCATATGAAAAAGCTAAATTTTTCAAAATACTTGGGAAAAGACCTTCAGAATCATCATCAGTTCACCATGGTAGTGATGCTCTGCTTTTCTCAAATACACTCATTGTCTTTGGAGAATGTCTTGTTGACATATCTGTATCAGAAGTGGGATTAGAGCCTTGCACTAGTGGCTCACACTTGTAATCCTAGAGTCTCTGGAAGCAGAGATCAGGAGGATTGTGGTTTGAAGCCAGCCCAGGCAAATAGCTCATGAGACACTGTCTCAAAAACACCCTTCACAAAACTAGGGCTGATGGAGTGGCTCAAGGTGAAGGCCCTGAGTTCAAGTCCCATTACTGAAAAAAAAAGTGGGATTTGAAAGCAAGAACACATTCAGAGTCAATAGCTCCAGGAACTGGCTGTGGTGGTGCCACCATTAAGCCTGCTGTGCCGCTTCCATCCCTTCCCTTTTTGCCCAGGTAAGTCTCTCAGGCCAAGACCCCTCTTTCTTTTTTTTCTTTTTTTTTTATTGTTTTATTATTCATATGTGCATACAAGGCTTGGGTCATTTCTCCCCCCTGCCTCCACCCCCTCCCTTACCACCCACTCCACCCCCTCCCTCTCCTCCCCCCTCAATACCCAGCAGAAACTATTTTGCCCTTATTTCTAATTTTGTTGTAGAGAGAGTATAAGCAATAATAGGAAGGAACAAGGGGTTTTGCTGGTTGAGATAAGGATAGCTATACAGGGCATTGACTCACATTGATTTCCTGTGTATGGGTGTTACCTTCTAGGTTAATTCTTTTTGATCTAACCTTTTCTCTAGTTCCTGGTCCCCTTTTCCTATTGGCCTCAGTTGCTTTAAGGTATCTGCTTTAGTTTCTCTGCGTTAAGGGCAACAAATGCTAGCTAGTTTTTTAGGTGTTTTACCTATCCTCACCCCTCCCTTGTGTGCTCTCGCTTTTATCATGTGCTCAAAGTCCAATCCCCTTGTTGTGTTTGCCCTTGATCTAATGTCCACATATGAGGGAGAACATACGATTTTTGAAGACCCCTCTTTCTAATAGAGGCTCCCTACTGACCTTTTTGTGATCTGTTTCTTCATAAACCTGTCTTTAATGAAGTACTTTACATCCCTCCTGGAATTATATAAGTCTTGTGTGTACTTTCTGATGTAATGACAAGTGCCCTTTCTACAGAACTTATGTTCTGTGAAGACAGCATCTTTTCTGGTGAATTCACTTTTGGTTCTACACACCTGGATTAATATTTTGTTTGATCTGAATGCCTGGTTTAAAATTTTTGTAAGCACTTTACTTTGGTTTCATTTTTATTTGTTTATGTGTATCTGCCAATGATTTGGCTCTTTTTTTTCCTCTCTGCTTATTTCTGAACATCTGTGAGAGAAAAAAATTTAAATGGCGGGGATGGGGTAGCCAATTAAAAGTCACTAGTGAGGCAGGTGTGGTGATGCATAGCTATAATCCCAGCACATGGGTGACTGAGGCAGAAGGATTGTGACTTTGAGGCCGTTGTGGGCTATACATCCTGGGCTATGTATTTATACGGCCCATCCTGGGCTATACATTGAGACCCTGTATCAAACAAAACAAAACAACAGCAACAACAACAGAAAAACCACTGTCAAGGAAGGACCCAGCATGGTGCCTGAGTGGCACCACCCAGCACTCCTCCTACAGTGCTCCTTACTGAGCGACAGTTCTCACATGGCCCTGCAGAATGGCATAGAATCAACACCCTCAGAGCCAAAGGTAATGCAGCAGCAAGGACCCACTGACAGCAGCCCCAGAGCCCCAGTCTGGAGTACACAGAGCAAAGCCCCCCACTGCACCCAGAAGACTCTACCCACAGCAGAAGGCCCACTCCACACCTGGGGTGTTCTGCCCACGGTACCGCCAAGGCCTGGCACACCCGGCCTGTGTCCTCCACTGCATCCAGAAGAGCCACACACACACAAATCCATGCTGGTCATGCCCCAGAGACCCTGCCTGCTGTGCCCAGAAACCCCAGCACCATGCACTCTGCACAGGAACTCCACTGGGTGCCCAGAGGTTCCATGGTGCTCCCACATGGTGCATCTGGTGCATGGCAAAGAGGCAGAGTAACCAGTAAAAAACAAAGCCAATGGAGCCATCTCCATAGTGACAAAAATAGAGCTCTTAGGGCCACAGGGCACTGCTGCCAGCCCCAGCCCCATCTGAGAAAGTGCAGGGAGTGCATCCTTGTTGGGGTCACCTCTCTGCCCTTCCTGTCACACTGCAGTGGTGTGCCACCAGAGCAGACAGCTAACAAAAGACTGCGCCCAGATTTCAATAAAATCCTGAAGGGCGTGGGGGAGAGGAAAGCTACAAGTGAAGAGGGGACAGTGTGAGACTGGCAAATTGAAGACCCAAACTCCAGAACCCTTCACTGGACATAATGTTCAGATATCAAATTGTGGAACACACACACACACTCTGGAAAAGGAGCAAGAGGTGGTAAACTGAAACCATTCCAGAGTCAGGTATCTGACTAGACTGCCACTTACTAACAGACTGAAAGTCTTGGGCACTGGGGTGGGGGGAGAAAACACCCACTCAGAAGAGCATAGAAAACTGAAATTTTCTTATATGCTGATTTGTTTTTGTCACTGTTAAGCTTTTGATGTTTAGATTTTTTATGTGTTTGTATTGTTATTTTTTTCTCTTTTTCTTTTGTAAATCTAAACTGGGTGATTTTGCACACGCTTTCTCCCATTTTCTCTCTAGTTCTCCTTTTCTCCCCCTTCTTTTTTCTGCAGACACCCAAAAAGAGCCACAAAACCTACCTTTCAGTATTCAGTCTTTTTTTGAGAGACTGGGATTTGAACTCAGGGCTTTGCGCTTGCAACACATTCTATCCATAGAGCCACACCTCCAGTCCATTTTTATGTGGTTATTTTGGAGAAAGAGGTCTCGTGAACTATATTCCTGGGCTAGCCTCAAACTGTGATCCTCCCAAACTCAGCCTCCCAAATAGCTAGGACTACAGGCATGATCACCAATTCAGTATCCAGTCTTAATCCACTTTTTCCCCTTCTCTTCCCTATCACCCTTCCCCATTTATACTCACCACCCCCATCTACAACTAGAACTACTCTTTAGTTCATATTTTCTTCTATCTCTGTTTACCCACCCATAATCCTTCTTGGTTACCTATACTTTCAGCTGGTAAACAGATTGCCAGATCATTTATTTTTGTTTTTTGTCTTGTTTATGCTTGTCTGCCTAATCAATTCTCTCCATCTCTTCCTCTCTCTCCTTCAATGCAATATTAACTAGATTTCTTTTATCTTTTTTCTAGGTCCTCCGCTGCACCCAGAAGGGACACACACACACACACACACTCACACTCACAAATCCAGCTAGGCATGTTCTGCCCACCATCCTGCTGAGATCCCACCCACTGTACATATGATCCCCTGCACCCAGGACCCCAGTACTGTGCACTCTGCACAAGGACTTCACTGGGGACCCAGAAGTTCCGTGGCGCTCCCACATGCTGCATCTGGAGCATTCACCTCTTGTTAACCTCTTCCATTAAGCTTAGCTGCCACCCCTTTCTGTCTCATAAAATCATTAGAACTATAACCCTATCGCCTCCCCATTACTCTCATTACCTTGTGTCTTCCTAGATCATGAAGATTCATCTTTGCTCCAATATACCTCTAAAGATACTGGGGCATCAGCAGTGATTGATCTGTATGATTGCCACAATCTCTTCAATGAACATAGGCACAAAAATTCTCAATAAAATATATGGAAACTGAATTTAAAAACCCATCAAAAAGACCATACACCATGATCAAGATGGTTTCATTCCAGGGATGCAGGAATGGTTCAACATATTGAAATCAATAAATGCACATAAACAGAGCCAAAGACAAAAATCCGATGATCATCTTGGTAGATGCAGAAAAAAAAAAAACCTTTGACAAAATTCAACATCCTTTCATGATAAAAGCTTTGAAAAAAACTAAGACTAGAAGGACCATACCTTAACATAGCAAAGGCTGTATATGACAAACCTACAGCCACCATCATACTAAGTGGGGAAAAACTGAAACCATTGCCTCTAAAGTCAGGAATGAGACAAGGGTGTCCACTCTCCTCACTGTTACTTAATATAATTTTGGAATTCCTAGCCAGGGCAATAAGACAATTGGAAGAAATAAAAGGAATTCATATAGGAAATGGAAAGTCAAATTATCCCTGTTTGCAGATACTATGATCTTATACCTAAAAGAGCCTAAAACTCCACCAATAAAACTCTTGGACATCATAAACATTTTCAGCAAAGCATCAGGATACAAAACCAATCTACAAAAATCAGTAGCTTTTCTCTACACCAACAATGAACAGGTTAAGAAAGAAATCAGGAAAACAATCCCATTCACAATAGCCTCAAAATAATAAAATAGAAACAAATTTAACAAAGAAGCAAAAGACCTCTACAATGAAAACTATAAATCACTGAAGAAACAAACTGAAGAAGACACCAGAAACAGAAAGACCTCCCATGCTCGTGGATTAGCAGAGACGATATTGTGAAAATCGCTATACTACCAAAAGCAATCTATATTTTCAACACAATCCCTATCAAAATTCCAATGACATTCTTCACAGAGAAAGGAAACACAAAAGATCCCAAATAGCCAAAGCGATCATAAGCAAAAAGAACAGAGCTGGTGGTATCATGATAACTGACTTCAAACTATACTACAGAGCCATAGGAATAAAACAACATGGCACAGGCTTAAACAGACATGAAGACCAATGAAACAGACTAGCAGACAGACACAAACCCACTCAGCTACAGCCATTTGATTTTTGACAAAGGAACATAAAACATTTGTTGGAGAAAAGACAGCCTTTTAAACAAATGGTGCTGGAACAACTGGAGATACACTGTACAAGACTGAAACTAGATCCGAGATCCCAGTCTCTCACCTGGACCAGTACCAATTCAAAGTGGATCAAGGATTTTTTTTTTTTTTTTTGGTGGGATTGGAGTTTGAACTCAGGGTTTTGTGCTTGTAAAGCAGGCACTCTACTGCATGAGCAATGCCTCCAGTCCATTTTGCTCTGGATGTTTTAAAGATGGGGCCTTGCAAACTATTTGCCTGAGCTGGTGGTCTTGAACCACAATCCTCCTGATGTCAGCCTCCCAAGTAGTTAGGATTATAGGCGTGAGCCAACAGCACCCAGCTGTCAAGAATCTTAATGTAAGATCTGAAACTGTAAAACTACTACAGGAAAAACTAGGAAATACACTGGAACATATAGGCATAAGTAATAACTTCATGAATGAACTCCCATAGATCAGCAATTTAGAGAAAGAATTCACAAAATGGGACTGCATCAATCTAAAAAGCACAGGAAAGGAAACAGTCACTAGACTGAAGAGACAGCCTATAGATTGGGAGAAAATCTTTGCCAGCTATACATCTCACAAGGGACTAAAAACCAAAATATACAGGGAGCTCAAAAAACTAACTGTGCAAAGAAATCAACAACTCATTGTTGTACTGAACAGACAATTCTCAGAAGTACAGGGCTGGTGAAGTGGCTCAAGCAGAAGAGAGCTTGCCTAGCAATCGTGAGGCCCTGAGTTCAAACCCAAGTACTGCCAAAAAAAAAATCAACTAGTGTTATTTAAAAAAAGATGTACAGATGGCCAATAAACACATGAACGCATACTCGACATCCTTAGCCATAAAGGAAATGCAAATCAAAACAACATTGAGATTCCACCTCACTAGTCAGAATGGCTGTCATCCATAACACAAATGACAACAAATGTTGGCAAGGATGTGGGGAAAAGGGAACCCTTACCCACTGTTGGTGGGAATGTAAATTAGTGCAACAACTATGGAAAACAGTATGGAAGATCCTCAAAAAACTAAAAATAAGCCAGGCACTCGTGGCTCACACCTGTAATCCCATCTACTTGGGAGGCAGAGAACAACAGGACCACAGTTCCAGGCAAGCTGGGGCAAATAGTTCATGAAACCCTATCTCAAAAATACCCAACACAAAAAAAGGGCTAGTGGGTGGCTCAAGTGGTAGAGTGCCTGCCTAATGAGTGTGAGGCCCTGAGTTCAAACCCCAGTACCGCCAAAATAAATAAATAAACAGAAAAGAAAAATAACCCAAAACAATGAAAAAAAGAATCATGTCAGTCAGATACACAGCAACTTCAAATGGCCTAATATACAGGAACAATGAGAAAAAATATTGAATGGACAAAAACTTTCCAACCTTAATTAAAACTATTAAACCCACAATCCAACCAGGTCAATGAGCCCCAAGCACAAGAAATAAGAATAGCATCACTGTTACACTTTCACTGGCTTTCCTGTCCTCCCTGATCCATTTTTATTGACTGGATTTGCTAAGATGATACAAGATAATTTTCCTGATTTAAGGTCAGTTCATTAGTAACTTTAACTCCATCTGCAACCTTAATTCCCCTTTGCTATGTAACTTAGCATCTTCGCAGGTTCCCAGGATTAGGAAGTGGACATCTTGGGGAGGAGTATGCCTATTACACACACATGCACATGTACACACACATACCCATTAAAAGGCTGAGGTTATCAGATTGAATTTTTTAAAAAGTGACCCAAAATTGGGTGTGGTGACACACATCTATAATTTCAGCACTTGGGAAGCTAAGGTAGGAGGATTGTGAGTTCAAGGCCAGCCTGTACTATATTGTGAGTTCAAGGCCAGCCCGGACTACATAATAAGACCCTGTCTCAAAACACTTAAAAAAAAAAAAAGAGCTGGGTACAGTGACTCATACCTGTCAACCCAGCTACTCTGGAGACAAAGAAGGCCAGCCAGGGCAAGAAGTTTGCAGGATCCCATCTCAACCAATAAAAAGCTGGGCATGCTGAAGCATGCCCACCATCCCAGCAATGTGGGAAGCACAAACAGGAGGACAGCAGTGCAGACTAGCCTGGGAATAAACTCAAGACCCTATTTGAAAAAATTGTCAAAGCAAAAAGGGGTGGGGGGGTGACTCAAGTGGTAGAGTGAGTTCACACCCCAGGACGGGGGAGGCGGGGAGCATGACCCAACTATTTGCTACCTATAAGAATGTATGCCATTTTTTGCTATCTAGCAAAAAGGAACATTGCAGCAATAAAGGAGTCATTTCATAATGACAAAGCTTGGTTCATCAAGAGGACAATGAGGGGATGGGAATGTGGATGTGACAGATGGGGTGACAGCCAGAGTAGTCAAGAGAATAACTGTATCAGCAAACGAGTAAAGTGATTGTGTGGCTAATAATATGTGTCAACTTGACTGGCTTTGGGGCAGCGGGATGGTCAGTGAAATAGTTCCTGGGTATGTCTGTGAAGATGTTTCCAGAAGATACTAGTATTCGAATCAGGAGACTGAATAAAGATGACCTGCCCTCAGCACTGTGGGTGGGCATCATCCAATTTGTTGAGGGCCCAGATAGAACCAAAAGATGCAGGAAAGGCAAGCTCACTCTGTTCTTTTGAGCTGAGACATCCATCTTCTTCTACACTCAAACATTGAACTCCTGGTTCTTTGGCCTTCAGACTCCAAATCTTACACAGTGACCCCCTTACCCCATTTCTCAGGCCTCTATTCTTGGACCAGCTGTTATACCCTTGGTTTCCCAGGTTATCAGGCCTTTGAACACTGATGGAATTAAACCTCAGGCATTCCTGGTTCTCCACCTTGCAAACGGCAAATCATGGGACTTCATGGCCTCCATAATCACATCAGCCAGTTTCCATAAATGTCCACTTAAATATATATATATATACATATACTATTGACTCTTTTTCTCTGGAGACCTTTGACTAATACACTGATGAGCAAACAAATACATTTAGGAATATGGAAGCCAGATTTTTCACTATATGAGAGGGTAGTTGCAAGCATGGAAAGAAGGAAGCTAGAAAGATCCCTGAAGGACACTGAATCAGAAGTATCAGTATAAATTCTGGATGTTATATGTACACACACACACACACACACACACACACGCACACACACACATATACACACACATACCCATTTCCTAA
This sequence comes from Castor canadensis, assembly GCF_047511655.1. NCBI lineage: Eukaryota > Metazoa > Chordata > Mammalia > Rodentia > Castoridae > Castor > Castor canadensis. The sequence goes on along the minus strand of NC_133388.1, from coordinate 8,369,253 downwards.
ATCTGCTAAGAGGCCTAAAAGCGGTGATACAAGCAACAAGGAGTATGCTAAGTGCCAAGTTTTTGGTCTCTAAAATCTGTATATAATTCTGTATTCTACTAAAAGGAAACACAGTTCCTTAGAGAAATGGCCAGTCCACAAGTTGAATCGCCAACATCTTTTTGTACCAGAAAGTAAAGAATAGCTCAAAGAATGATGGAGACATATTAAGAACACACAGGAGCCAATTTGAATGTACTCCCACTGCTCAAATCTAGAATAATTTGAGCACCAATATAAATGAGACTATCAGATTATAATTCACTGAATAAAATAGGATTTGTGAGTTCACACTAATAAGGAAATAAATGAAAGCTATATGGGAGAATAAAGAATCGAAAAAATACATGGGAGAGAAGAAAAGCTCTTCACACAGTGGGATATCAACTAATAAATGTAGAAGGAATGCCATAGAAGGAATGTGGATGGCGATCATTACAGAAATGCTTGACAAATGCAGGTATCCTTATTGGATGCTGAGACTGGTAGGAGGATGTCTGAAGAGGAATCCAACATTGGCATAATAGTGGATATCTCCAAAAACTGCTAACCAAATACAAAATGGGAAATTGTGACTTTATGGTGGAGACCCCTGGCAGAGACCACCTTGAAAGTGATCCTTAAAAAAGCACTTGACAGTGACAATTCAACCCTTTCACCCTTTCTTCCTTTCCTCTTTTGAACACATGAGGATAGATTCCTCTCCTCCAAAGGATACAGCATTCAAGGTGCCACCTTAGAAGCAACCCTTACCAGCCAACAAAACTGCCTGCACCCTGACCCAAGTCTATGCTATTTTGTTATAGCAACACAAACAGACTAAGACAGATTGCTTGAGGGCATTAGAGACAGGGGGAGGTTGAGGAACTGTTCCAGACCAAAGGAGGCAGATGAAAGATGACAACTAACTGCCTTGCTATTCTCAGATAGAGACCTGGACCAGAAAGGAAAACAGCAAAAGTTAATGAGCTTGATTCCAGCTGTTAACAGAGTAGATTTCCTGATGGGAGGTTCATAAGATGAGCTAGGGGAATGACCCTGATTTTTTGATGTGCAATCAGTGAATTTAAGGGTATCATATCCAAAAAAAAAAAAGGCAATATAAACATCTATGTGAGAGAGAAGGAGCAAATATGCAAAAATGTCCATACCTGGGGAATCTGGGAATCTGGGTACTTGGGTGGGGGGGTATGAAGTGGGAGGAAATCCAAGACACTGGTATTACAGAAGCAAGTAGTACAACACCAAGAGTGAAAAGCTAGGGAATGCTGATAGATAGGTAGAATAGGACAGAGTCACGGCTGCTGATTTGGGCAACCGGGAGGTCACTATTGACCCTGAAAAGAGAATCTGAGTGGTGTGGTGAGTTAAAAAGCAGAAGGGGCCTAGCGGTATGGCTCAAGTGGCAAAGCACCTGCCTAGCAAATATGAGGCCCTGAGTTCAACCCATTTGACCCCCAGTACTGCCACACACACAAAAAAAAGTTAAAAAGTAGAATGGAAGGTGAGGAAGTAGAGGGGGAACCTCTCTTATTAGAGACACTGCAGTGTTTAATGTTTAGTATTTGTGAAGGAGATAGTAGTGGAAGGGTTGGTCATAAGCAGGAACATAGGCAAATGATCCATCTTAACAGGAAGGAAAATTTAGAAAGGGTGGAAGGGAGAGACGTCAAATAAATATATAGATTTCTTAGCAAATTATGAATGTGCAGATGAGGCTGTGGTCCTGAATTTAAAGGAAAATTAATGATGCGCTTCTCTCTGACCATATGGTGCTATGGAGGACACAGAACCCCCCACCACCACCCACAAGCATCCCTACCCCCAGAAGTTTTCCTTAAATGTCCAAGAGTGGCACCATCCCCCTGCCCCTTCCCTTTCTTGGAATCAGTGAAAGGTAACTAGCATTTCTCTCCATCTCCTATGATAGGGTCTCCCTGGGCCAGCATCCCTCCAAACTGTGAAGAGACATCAAACAGGTAGTCACAGTTATGCTCATCAGAGCTGGGGCTGTGAAAAGTCCCAGATGCTAGAGGCACCCCAAAGCTTTCCAGCCTGCCTTAGAAGGTGGGCTCTAGGCAGAAGAACTGCTTGAGGGCAGACACTAAAGCTGCAATTTCAGCTCCATCCTCATTTTGGGAGTCTGAGAGAACATCATGCCCTGTAGGTGTTGGGAAGATGAAAGAAAGGCTCATGCAGCTTAGGCAGGCTAAGCTCAGTAGATGACACCTGCTGTGATTGTTGTAATTGTCCTATCCCCATTTCACATTGAGAAAACTGAAGCCCTAAGAGGGGAAAACCTGGTTGGGGGCGAGGGGAGTTCAAGAAAGGAATTCCAGTCACAGTGGGGAGAGTAAAGGAAACTTAGTTTATTGTTGATGGTTATGCAGATTTGTATGACCCTTTGGAAGGGTGATTGGGCAGTAGTTTAAAAGGTTAAGTATGGAAAGTATTTAAGATGTCATACCTCTGATTCTGCAAATTCTGCTTCCAGAAACTTAGCCACCAGCAACACTTGCACGTGAGAATGACAGCTATAAAAACTGTTCTCCATATAAAAAGAAATAGAAACCATGAGAAATTATTAAATAAATGAAAGCGAATCCAGAAAACTGCAGAGCTCCAGGACACAGCTCCATCCAAACCTCTGCGCTGAGATGACCAAACTCCAGCACTGCTTCTAGCAGCAAAAAGTCACATCTCTAAACCCCATTAAAAGACCTGCCTGAGAAAGACCAGTGGTGCCAAGAAAACTTGCTATTTATTTTAGCCAACATTAGACGCTATGGTTAGAACATGTTCCCCAAATTTCAGTGTTGAAAGGTGACACTTTTGAGAGGTGATTGGGTCATAGCCTCACGAATGGATGAATTCACCCATGGATTAGTGGCTAAGAGGCTGTTGCAGGAGTAGCTTTGTTACTTTCTTTTTTTTATTTTATTTTTGTTTTTGTCTTATGTGGCTTTGTTAAAAAAGCAAGATCTCTCTAGATCATACTGGCTCTGTCTTGCTGTTGAGGTTCGTTGGCCAAACTATGATGACCTGGCAAGAAGGTCTCACCAGATGCCAGAGTCATATTCTTGGACCTCCAGCCTCCAGTACTATTAGATAAACAAACCTCTGCTCTTCATATATTCCCCAGTCTGTGTTGTGCAGTTATAGCAACAGGAAATGGACTAAAACATGTAATGACAGGCCGCTGACCTCTTTGGAGCATTTACTAAAAACGAGAGTCGTCTTGTCTCTCTGAGATGTATATGTGTCTTTATAATTCAGGAGTCTTTCTCAAGGGCCTGCAACCCATTTCTCTAAAATGTCATCATCAAGGCTTGTAGAGCCAGGGACTGGTGGCTCACACCTGTAATCCTAGCCACCTGGGAGGTAGAGATCAGCCCCATGCAAATAGTTCAAGAGACCCTATCTTGAAAATACCCAACACAAAACAGGGCTGGTGGAGTGGCTCAAGTGGTGGAGTGGCTCAAGTGGTGGAGTGCCTGCCTAACAAGTATAAAGCCCTGAGTTCAAACCCCAGTACTGACAAAAAAAAAAAAGTGTCTATGGGGAAGACAGAATCCTGACTTCCATAATTGCAAGCTAACAGACCCAGCTGGCCTAATCACTTTCACAGTAGCCAATTCTTTATAATTTTTCACTTGGAAACCACCCCCCCACCACACACACACACACACACTCCCCTTAAAATGCTCAGTCACCTCTGCACAAGTCAAAATGAACAGAACTCAATTCTTTTTCCTAAGAGTAATCTTAGTATTAATTACAGAATGAATTCTGTTTACACTGAGTTTCTGTCCATCTTTGTTTATCTTTGACAATCCATAGAATGGCTGGTGGAGTGACTCAAGTGGTAGAGTACAAAGGAAGTGCTATGTGAAAAGCATGGAGAATAGTGCCCAGAATATATAAATGACATGGCTATTATTATTATTGATATTTTCTATTTGTTAGGGAAAATGCACTGTGAGTGCATACATATATGAAAATGCACTGAGCTGTATTCTTAAGATTAGCCTGTTCTATGACTTTAGCTGTTTAATAAAAAGTTTTGGGCTGGGGATGTAGCTCAGGGGAAAAGAGCTTGCTTAGCAGGTTCAAGATCCTGGATTTGATCCCCAGCACCACACATACACACACACACACAGAGAGTTGGGCATAGTGGTACAACATGCAATTCCAGCACTCAGGAGGCAGAGGCAGGAGTATCTCAAGTTTGAGACCAGCCTGGGATACATAGTGAGAACCTGTCTCAAAATTTAAAAAAAAAAGTTTTTTTTAAAATGGAGAGTATATTAAAATTATATGTGCTCACATCAAAAGATGTCTGAGGTATATGTTGAAAGGAAACCAGCAAATAAGTTTGCAAAATAGAATCATCTCATATGCAAACACCTATATAGTACTCTAAAATATAGCACATTTATACTACATATGTTAGCATGTACAAAAAACCAGTATTTCAGGCCTCATTTTTTGCCACCAAAGGGCAGCAAATACCCCCCCCATCCCCCAATCCTCCAGCGCCTGGCAGAGTGAGAGCCTCCTCACACTCACTCTGTCGGATTTACTGCAAACCAAACACTCTGAGCTTGACCTGTTTTCCCAGCATCACACATTCTAAAAGCTTATAATGAAATTGAATTTGGTGAGGTGAAAAAGACGAACAAATACTGGTTGGTTCCATTTCTCCAGAGTAACCACTAAGCTCTTAAAGCTAAGAGGCAGAACGGCAGTGCCATTCACTGAGTGCCTGCATCACGCTGGGCTGGCCCTCTGTACACACCACTTCACCTCATCGATTCTTAGTCTTCTTGTCCTTGTTTTTCAGATGAGAAGACCGAGGTTTAAAGGGATTAAGTACTTGCCGGAGTACACCAGCTACTCTATAAAGTCCTCACCTGTCCCCAAATTTACAGATGAAGAAACAACCCCAGTGCGTGTTGGTGTTAGACTCTCAATCAGAACTCATGTGTCCAGGTACAAAGAACATGTCCTGGCTAACGCTCCACCTGCCTTCAAATCATCATCTAGTACCTGGTATGTGCTTGGTTGTGATCAATGTGAACACAGGAAGGCCCAACGTCTCTGACTTTCTGTGTTGTTCAAAACTCAAAAAGAAAATATTAAAACTAATTTTCCTTCCAATCCTCAACTCCTGACACACAAACCAGCCAGCCAACCACTCTCCACAGGCAAACTGTGTTACCAGTTCGTGAATTTTTAGAGTTTAAGTAAATGTGTATTTCACGTTCAGAGGGTCAGTTCTCTAAGTATAATATCCCCTAAAACCCAAAGACAAGGTCACCTAGCATTATTATTACTACTATCTACCACCTGAGACCTAGAGAGCTGTGTAAACTGCCAAAGATTACACAGCAAGATAACCAAGGGTCTACATACAAGAATGGCTATCTTGACCTGGGCAGGCACTGAGTCCTGCTCTCCTCTAGAACACTCTCCCTCTCCAGTGGCCCCTTAGTGTTTGTTTCCTCCCTCTTTCAACCTCTTGTGTCTCCCTTCCCTTCCTCTCTTCTGTTTTAAGCGCCCATAAATCTTCATCTACCTGTGTTGCTAAATTTGTCTGAATCAGAGGTGGGACCCTTAAAGATGGAATTCCAATCCCCATACTTTACAGATGGATAAACTGAGGCCAAAAAGGCTCTGTGGCATGTTCAGAATTCTACATCCATACTTTGCTTGGGCTGTTCCCTTTCTTGCCTCTGCCTGCTCAACTCCTCTTTTCCTCACATCCCTCACATAATCCCTGCCACAGCCAAGAGGGAGCTTCCAAAACCACCTATCTGATTAGTCTACAATTCTGCCTAGCAACTCTCAAAGAATCAAAACGCTGGCTTAGTTACCGTCCCTACTGCCCCCTGTGACAGATTGAATCTTATCTACGAGTTTTCCAAGACTAGGCTGCCTTTTGTCCTGACCTAACTATTGGCTGCTTATCGTTTTTTGTTTGTTTTGTTTTGGGAGAGTGTCACACTACGTGGCCCAGGCTAGCCTTGAACTCACGATCCTTCTGCCTCAGCTTCCCAAGTTCTGGAATTACAGGTGCGGGGCATAACGCCAGGTTTCTGCTCATCCTCGAGTCTTAGCTCGCTCTGGTACGGGATCCTGAGGCGCTCCCTCATCTTCAACCGGTCTCCCCAGCTAGACCATGAACTCTGTGGAAACACTGCCTCCACAACCCTGTTCACCACAGTGCCAGATCTTCAGGGTCTGGCACTCACAGGCTCAGTCACTGTCTGATGAAAGGACGACTGGATAAATGTTAGGGCAGAGAAAGGCATGATCCCAGGTAGGTATGCATTCAAAAGCTGTGTACAGATAATATCGAGCATCCCTGGAGGGACAGGCTGGGGTGTGTGCAAAGGGAAACAGAAAAATACAATTAGGATATTCTCTTGTTTTATGAGCGCCCCAGGACACCTCTATCAAAGGTGAATGACAAATCACAAAGCAGGGCCCTGCGGATCCTGTGACGGTACTTGGCATCTGTCCGATGAAAGAAAAACACGGAAACACCCCCAGATAACAGAAGCACCTACACAGCCTATAGACTGCAAGTAATTTGAAGTGAGTCCCAAATCCCCAAAACTCATCTACGGACCTCGGCTTAAGTATTCCATCCCTACTCCAGCTTGCTTGGAGAGTAAACCACCGGCGATGACTAAAGAATGAGCCGAGGATTTCAGGAGCAGACGAGAGGGCTGCGCCTGAGAGACAGGGAGGGGGGTGATGACGGTGGAAGGTCCTGACCCCGCATTAAGGAATTTGCCCAAACTTCAGGGAACTGGGCGCCCAACACAAGGTTTTAGAGCGCAAAGAGCCCTAACCTCACGTCTGGCTTAGAAAGATGACGTAAGGCGTGCGCAAGGCTGCGCCAATACAGGACTGCCCCGCCCCTCCCCTGTGCATTGTGGGACGCAGAAACACCGGCCCGGAGCCGAGTCTCGCGAGAGAGTGAGATTCACAAGCGCCACAGAGACCAAAGCGGGAAGAAACAGTGCTTCCTCCTAGTAGGGGTAACGCCCCTTGGCGAAAATAAACCAATCACAATGCCTCTTCTTCCTGACCTCAGGGATTGGGCCAAGGACTCACATGACTGAGCCCCAGAGCACGTGACCGCACAGTCTCCTGCCGGTGATCAAGACGGCGACTGACAGGAACCTGGGGTTTTCTTTGAAGAGGAAGAGGCGAACTGGGACCGCCGAGCTTCCTGAAGTCGCGCGGACTCTGCACTTGGCCATGGGCAAGGCGGGTTCCATCACTTGCCAAGTACAGAGCCGGAATATTGCGCCATGGGCCGTGCTGTCAGAGTGGCTTCAATGGAGTTACTCCCCTTGTCCTTACAGTGGGAACACTCTGGCCGGAAGAGAAGGGTTACCCAGAGGCCTGGGTAAGGCGGGGTGGAAATGCACTGCGGAGTGCGAATAGGGCGATGCCCTGGTGACTGCTCCAAGCCTGGAAAGCTGACAGTGGGGAGCAGAGCGCCGTGCCCTAGACCGCCTTTAGCCACCAGCTGCAGACAGTGGTGCGTGGCAGGCCTTCGCAGACCACCTGCGTGAGGCAGGCTAGATAGGGAAAATGAGGCATGTGAAACAGAAGCCAGGAATTCAGAGATGAACATGGCATTAATGAATAGCCCGATTAAAAGCACATAGACACTGTTTTCTTTGCTTTAAACATTTAGTAAAAGGAAAAAGCTCTTTCCCTCTGACCTTGACTGTTGTCCCAAATAATTGCCATCCTCTGGGAACTAAACAAGAATATTTTAAAGAAGCTGGGCGCCTGTGGCTCACGCCTGTAATAATCCTAGCTATTCAGGAGGCAGAGATCAGAAGGATCACGGTTCGAATCCGGCTCAGGCAAATAGCTTGCACGATCCTATCTCGAACTAAACCTTCACCCAAAAAAGGGGGGGGGGGGGGCTGGTGGAGTGGCTCAATGTGTAGGTCCTGAGTTCAAATCCCAGTACCACGAAAAAAGAATATGTTAAAGAAGACATCCTGTCTGGGGGGGGTGATAAAATGACTCCTTTTGACTACAGAAGTTCAAAGGAAAATATCTCAAGGATAGGCACCTGTCTCGAAGGGAGCATTTGGTGAGCAGCACCCTTTGTTTGAAGAGATGCTGAGACATCTAGGTCATAATGACCTAAATTTAACAAACAGACCAACCTTGATATCTCTAGCCCAACTCATAAAACAATATAACAACAAAAGTGATTAAATATACCAGGTATCCAGAACAGTAGGGACACTCGAGGCAGGTTTAAGCCAAATCCCCAATCTGTTTTTTCATCACAAATACCCTGATCTTAAAGGTCACAGTGCAGCTGTTATGAGATGTGCCTGCACTCATTTCTGGGGGTGTACTATCTACCTTCCCTTACTTTGCTTTACTAATAAACTTTCTTGGTCTCTGTCTCCATGTATCCTAAAATTATTTTTTGTGACAATGTCATGAACTCAGTACCCAAGGGCCAGACAGAGTCTGCCTTCCTGTTGGAGACCTCCTCCCTGGTGCATTGTTTGTTCCAGTAGCAGTGTGTACTGTTTCTATTAACTTCACAGCAGCAATGAGGGCTCAGAAGTGTCAGCAAGGCCATGGTGAGGAAAGACTTGGCTGAGGCCCCACAGCCTGGAGGAGGAGGAACCAGGGATGCTCAACCACAGACCTTCAACCTTTGCCTCTCCCTCTCCTCACCACATGACTTGCACCTCAAGAAGTGAGAGTGGGCACACAACTCCATGCCCAACAGAGTATGATGTCCCTTCCCTTGTGCCTCCAAGAATTACGTCCCCCACAGAACAGGGTTGTATGACCCCTTAAGCTCTTTGTACCAGGGCCAAAGCTAGCAAAGACCAGAAAGCCATAAGTGGAAGGAGGGATATGAGAAATGGGCCAATGCCTAAAGAGAGACCACTGTCCACATTAAATAAAAGAGGCAGAAATCTCTGCCCTCATAGAACTTACCTTCTAGTATCTATAGACAATAAGCAAGATAACAAAACCCATACTATGAGATGGGCATAGCTCCCTGGTAGAGCACTTGCCTGCTTGTTCGAGGCCCTGGGTTTGATCCCCAGCACCACAAAATAAAAATTAAAATAGACATACTATTTTATGTGGGGAACTAAAGTTAGGGACTGGAGAAGGAAGGGTCTAGGTACTGGGGAAGGATTTACTCAAGGAGCCAGAATGGGGTCTTACTAAGAAGGAGCCTTTGGAGGAAGTAACGGAAGAGTGTTGTAGGCAGAGGACCAAGGGCTCTGGGGTGGAAGTGATCCCACAATGGAGTGAGCGTGGGTTTCACTAATGGAGATGGTCAGAAAGGCAGCAGGTAGCCACGGAAAGACTCAGTGACATGAGGCCACTGCAGGATACTGTCATGTCCATCCTGCATGGTAACAGGCACACTTGTGATGCTGAGAATGAACTCGGGGCCAGGTCAGTTAGTAGGCGGGAATGAGGGTGGCCCTGGCAGTGCAGGAGAAAGTCAGATTCCGAAGGCCAGATGTCAGGTCTGACTGAAAACCTTTCTTTCTCTTAATAGAGGCACCTCCATGTCATTTCTGCTTCAAGTAGCGTAATCTACAGAGGAACAGAAAGTCAATCTCAGTCCATCCAGGATCACCTTTCAGCGTTGTGGGCTGTTGCTGCCAAGCTATGTGGTGTGAGGAATCTGGTCTTCTGTCACCCGTCCACCTATGCTGGCATCTACAGAGCCACCTCACTCCATTCTGTCACACAGCACACTTCCTGCTCCACTTCTCCATCCCCACAGCTGCCCCTGCACCCTCTGGAGCTGAGGAAGTACCTAGCTGCTCTGACTGCTCGAGGTCTCAGGCCTCCTTCCCAGCCAGCCCCAGAAGCCTCTTTGCTAAAACAGCTGGACACAGTAGGGGTGACAGGGAAGACAGGAAGTGTGCAGCCACCCCTGCTCAGGAGTCCCCCTGATTCTCCCAAACCCAGCCTGATCCCACCCAGCTACCTGATCCCACCTTTCTCCACATTGTCCATAGTTCAGATCTGAATTCCAAGCCTGCCACACAAGAAATTACTGGTGCTTAGGTGGCCCAAAGGTGTGAAATTGCAGTGCTGCATTTTAGAGCTGCAGCCAAGGAAGTGGAGGGTCACTTTTTCCTAGTTTCCATAAGGATGCCTCTCCACCTCTTAGGGCCTTTTGTACTCACAAGTTATAAGTTCTCATAATTCAGAATCTCCTCTGGAGAGTCAGGAGCTAGGACTTGGCTGCTATTCTCCTATGTTCTGTTGTACCCCTTCTTTCTCGGGTCTGCTCCTTGTCTTCTGACAAGGCTCACACAGCAGTGCCCGAAAGGGAAGGTATGCATGTCCACCACAGCAGTCAGGACCTGCCCCCAAGAGGCTCACCAGTGACAGCCAAGGCTAGAAGTTGATGTGGGGCCATGCAGCTATCTCTATTTACCAGAGTCAATTATCTTTCAGACTTTACTTTTCCTGTGCCAGGGTCCCACTTAGCTGTGCACCTCACTTTTTAAGCTCTAAAGGTGCACTATTGAGAAGAGGTTCGTAAGGCACGTATTAATTGTGCACTGCATAACCACCTGTCCGTCAACAACAGACCACATTTCTAACAGTGGTCCTGCAGGGATTATAAAGAACTGGAAAATCCTATTGCCTGATCGTTTCATGGCCCCATAAGGTCATAGCGTAATGCATTCCTCTGTGTTTGTGGTGACATGGTGTAAACTAACTTTCTGTGCTACCTGTGTACAGGCACAGTACGTCCAGTTACGTCCAGTGCCAGGTGCCAATCCTGGTGATACACGACCATGCTGCAGTTTTCTGCATCACTGTACTACATTCCTGCTGCTTCTTTAAAAAATGCTCAACTGTGAAACAGTCTGTTTGATGATGCTTGCAGCAGCCTCACTCATCTCATGTTTACCTCTTCTGATCACATCACAAGGCCACGTTGATGGGAGGCTGTGGTGAGTGACTGGCCTGCACTGTCCAAGTTTGTGTGAGGACATTTCTCAGCATTTGCCCAACAAAATCACCTAGTGATGATTTTCCTACTAATCCCCACGTTAGGTGACACATGACTGTACTTGCAGAAGTTTTCTTTAGCTGCATGTCTCTGGGTAAATGCTAGGGGTAGAGGCAGCAGCTTTTGACTGGGCTTGGGGTTCTGTTGGCGCCTAGCTAAAGGAAGGACATGAGGAAGGGCCTCACCCTCCAGAGCGTCCTTTCTCAGAGCTGCCCCCCGTGGGGTGTTAGGGAGTTACTGTGTGATGGGTAGAAAAATTCTGAATGGAATAATGAAAACTTCTGAAAGTGGATTATAGTGCTGGTTGCACATTATTGTGCAACCTTAATGCCACAGAATTATACATTTAAAGACAGTTAAAGCTGGGTGTGACAGTATATGCCTATAATCCCAGAACTCAGGAGGCTGAGACAGGAAAAGTGTGAGTTCAAGGCCAGCCTGTGCTACAGATCAAGACCCTATCTCAAAATGCAAAACAAAACAAAATAATTTTTAAATTGCAAGGTTTATGAATATTACAATTTTTTAAGTTGAAGAAATACTCAATTTAAACAAGACTTCTGCTCTTTTGCTTTTCAATAAAGGAAATCTACATCTATTTAAAAACCAGCTATATCTGCCCTCCACTAAAAGAACGCTATAGTCAAGTACATCTGGAAATGCCAGACCTCCCCCATCCTCAGGGTCACAGGGCCTCCTGGGGACTCTGGAACGTCCTATGGGGAGGATAGCATTCCTTCAGCTTGGGGATCCTCAAACCTATCTGGCCCCAGCAGTCCCTTTGCACTGGGAAACCAGGCAGAGATGTGCACAGCTATCTGTGCAGCTCAATGATCTGCTTCTAAGCACAGTCCTGCTGTGCCTGCTATACACAGGAATGATGAGCAGAAGGGTCAGGTGGCTGACCACGGTGCCCCTCACTCACCTCAGAAAATAAACACTGGAGGGAGTTGATATGGAGAAATAGCAGTTAGTAAGAGCCGATTGGCAGTGCAGGGGCTGCTAGCATCCCTTGTGGTAAGGGCTGAATGACACTAATTTCTGGTGAGACCCCTTATGTCCTATCACCTGTAGGTGAAATAGGGTTTTTTCTTATTAATAAAAATGTAAATGTACCCCTGTCAGCCTTTGCATAGCAGACCCAGAGAGGCTCTAAAGAATCCCGAAATTTACTGGAGAATAAGCAAGGAGTATTTCAGCAAGGGACACATGCGTACCATGGGAACCCTAAGGGTGTCCAAAGGTGATGGGGCAAAAGGAAATTTTATGTCAATTTATTTTGAGACAATAATCCTTGGCCACAAGGACTGATAACAGGGACACTCAGGACCAATAATAAGGTGTACTGTTCAAGTTGAACAGACAGTTGCCTTGCAGGCATGTCTGTACACGTTTTCTTTGTGCTGGGTGGCCTTTGTTCAGCCTGGTGGTAGTGAGGAATTTCTTGGAATTGTCCCTATTATCAGGCATCTCGTGTGTGATGACCTTCCCTTCATGGCCTTCCCCAGCTCCATTTCATCAATGTTTGACACCAGTGAGTCCGCCGAGAATCTGACAACTTTTAAATTTTTTACCTTCCTGGTGAAAAGGAGCCAATGCCCTCAGGTCCAGCTAAGCTCCATTCTCATAGGACATGTGTGTGTACCTGGTTTTGTGCCTCACTTCACCTGGCTCAGACCCTACTGCCAGGAATTTTGTGTTGCCCCCGTGAAATGCGTATATCCTTTGAAGTAGTGGGAAGTTCTTTCTTCAAACTGGACACTCCTATGTTCAACCTTCTGAACAGATCTGTGGGTGGACATAGGCCAGTAATGACCCAGGCCATTCAGGTGATTCTAAGCTTCTCTCCATGCCTAACTCGTGAGGAGATGAATGAGAGTCTGCCTACTGCCTCTCCAGTGGTCCTGGGATGAAAGGTCTTGTGGAATTGCAGCATTTCCCCCTTATCTGCAGGATAGATAGTACCAAACCCTATATATGCTGTTTTATCCCCTATATACATACCTATGATAAAGTTTAATCTATAAATTGGGCACGGTAAGAGATTAACACAATTTATTGCAGATCTTAGCAACCTCACCATATGATTTTTTTTTCTTTCCTTATGATGGAGAATTTTCACCTGTTCACTTAAATAAGCACTTTATGGCTTCTCTTTGGTATATCTGAGTTTCCAGCATCACTTTCTCTTGTGCTTTTGGGCCCTTATCAAGTAACATATGTGTTACTTGACTACAAGTACTATAACACTGTAATAGTCGATCTGATAACAGAGGCAGCTGCTAAGTGACTAAAGGGCAGGTGGTGTATATAGCATGGATAGGCTATATCCTAAGGCCTATGGAGGGATGATTTGCTTCCTGGCAGAGTAGAGCAGGGTGGAGAAGACCAGGATCCCCAGAACAGGGGTTTCTGGGAGCACCCAGGATTGGGCCCTACAGTTACATGGAACAGCCAGCAGATGTCAGGCAGCCACACCCACTGACTTTTCATCCCTCCCAGCTGGGCTGAGTGACAGGAAGTCCTGTTTAGAGGATTCTCAGGGTCCCTGAGGGTCCTGGCAGCTGATGCTTGGAAAGCAAGCTTTGAGAGACAGGGAGGGAGCATTGTCACCTGTTAAACACTGGAACAATAAAAAGACAGGACCCAGCCATGTGTTCCTGGTGGCTCACAGGCCCTAGGGACAGTCGGCAACTGAGTTTGAACTCCTCATCTCCCTTTGCTATCTGTGAGACCCCAGCAAGTACCTTCAGCAACCTCCCAAACTGTTCTTCCATCTTCAGACTGAAGATAACGACCTATCTTACGGTGTTGGGAATGCTAGAAAAAGCCCTTAAAACAGGCCAGCACATGGTGATGACGCAGCACAATTGTCATGGTGACACCATGCTTGGATGTGTGAGCAATTCCTCTTTCTTCCTGTCATATAACAGCCTAATTTCTCACCCAAGCCCCCATTCCATGAATCCACGGGCTGGCACAGCACAGGAATAGGTTTCAATGTCCTTCCCTCTTCCCCAGTCGGAACAAGCACCAACAAGGACCAGCCCTGTGGCCACTGGTCATTTGTCACACTGGTTACTCAAGCCCCAGGACCCATGCCTCTCTCTGCCCCCAGTCTCCATGGGTACAACAACATCTTTGACTAGTCAACTTGGGGTCCTATCACCAGGGCGTGCCAGCCCCCATCCCAACCCCAGCATTGCTCTCAAAAACTGGCAAGAAGTAGGTCTGGAACCCCATCACCTGCCCATCCTCGCTGCAGTCAGGATTATCTTCCTGTGGTCCAGCGCTACTCCACCACTGCCTGGACACTTTGCCTGCAAAGGGAACCCCAGTTCTCCCCTTCCCCTCCATGCACCCGTTCTCTCAAGGGCTTGGATTATGGAAAAAAAATCAAAAGCCTAAAAAATCCATAAGTCCCCTCTGCTTTCAGTCTTAGAGCTGTGGCCCAAGGCTGGCTCCTGACCGAATGGGAAGAAGGAACTGGAAACCGAGGGGAGATAAGTCAGGATAGGCAGTTGTGCTTAGCGTGGCTCTAAGATGCTCTGGTTTTAGTTGCCACTGTTGAGTTAAACAACACCAGTCCCCAAGACATTTCAAATATCAGTTATCCCACAGCTGGGAGGAACCGGCTAGCTCCTGAATCACTACACCATAAATGACAGGTGCACCTCCTGATCCATGGTCAGTCATGTCACTCATCAAAGCTCATCAGGAACTGGTCATTGTCATCTGATCCTCAGGTGCCACACCAACTGCAAGGTCCGCACTTGTGTTGCCTTCTGGGACAAAACCACCCGGCATTTTATGAAAATGAGTACCTGACAGAGGGCCTTGGTTACCAAGGTGAAGGTGCAGAAGGGAAGAACCGTGGAACTGACACTTGAAAGGAGGTGGGTGGAGCACGTAGAAGAAGCGGCTCGGTATGCGGCCATGCCACCCTGAATGCACCCAGTCTCATCTGATCTCGGAAGCTAAGCAGAGTCAGGCCTGGTTGGTTCTTGGATGGGAGAAGAAGTATCTGGGAGGGAGGTGGATCCTGCCAGCCAGCCCCTGGACAGGCAGCAGGCTCAGTGAGGTGGCTGTCCCCACAGCTGAGGACAAAAATGCAGAGAGGAAGGTGCCAGGCAGCCAGGCCAGCAATGAAGCTTCAGAGGAAAGGAGTCCTCAGAGACATTCGGCCACACTGGACATGCGAAGGGTGGACCTTTGGAAGCCAGTCCAACTCACGAAGGGGAGCAACCACGGCTCCCCTGGGTGCCGTGGTTACCCTGGGTTACCCTGGGGTGCCTCTGGAGACAGGAGGAGGAGGCAAGGACCCATCAAACTATTTCTAAGTTATTTTTTTTAATTGAGTTAGATATGCATAAGGAAATCTACCACCTTAACCACTTTCAAGTCTAGGGTTTGTGGAATTAAACACTTGCATACCATTGTACACAAATGGAACGATATTTTGCATTTACGTTTAGTGGATTTACAGGAAATTGAATTTTAAAATTCCATCGTGAGCCCTCCCAGACCTCGGTGCACCCATAGAACTGTATGTTACTGTGGTATTTTCTTTCCCTCCTGTGGGAAAGCTATGCACCCTGGTCCCATTCACACCATCCTTCGCCACGTGACTTGCTTTGGGAACTAAAACATGAGTGCAAGTGACTCACGCTCAGTTCTAGGCAGAAACTAAAGGGCCAGCATGTGGTCTTCCACATAGCTAATTTCCTTCTGCCAAAAAATGACCATAATTGCTGGTTCATTAACCTGGACCTGAAACAAAACTGGAGCAAAATTACAGCCAACTGGAGTAGTGAGGGCAATAAGTAAATATTGTTCTAGCCACTGAGACCAGAGGGTTGCTTGTCACTGCAGTGTAACCTCGCCTCTACTGACAGATGCAGTGACCTTGTGCTACGTGGTGGTGATATATGTTGGAGTTTACACTACTTGGTTCTGTGACTACAGTGCAAAGATCACACCACACACCTCCACCTGGTCACATTTATTACTGGTACAAACACATGGAATGGAAAAAAAAAAGGTCACATGGCAGAAACTTGTGGCTGAGAAATGCCAGGAAGCTGATTAGAGACAAGGACATCCCTCAGCTCATGGTCTAGTGAATTCTGCATAAGAGGCCACATGTGAAGTCTCACTATTTGCACACAGGACCTCTGCTGCTGTTGCCAGGGTCCCCAGGAGATGAGGCTAATTTTTAATGTCCCTCATGCTCAGTAACAAGATCATGTTTGGTTTGGTGTAGAGAGAATCACATACCGTCTGTATTTGGGCTCTGAGATTTGCATTCTGTGATTGCACACATAGGGATTTGCCAAAAGTTCTTATCTTTGTACCTATTCTGTTTTATACAGTGACAGATTTGCCTCTTTAATCTGTCTGAGCATGGAGTGGTTCATCCCACAGCCACAGGAAGTCTCAGACAACTTCATTTTCTGGCAGATGGAGCCCCATCTGCTCCCATCACACTATCTTGAAGTCTCCCAGTTAATGGCTTCATGAGGCAGGCAGGAGTCTGTGTTCTGGTCTCATTATTGAGCTATCTCTGGAATACGTTCCTAAGGCTGGCATAGCAAGTGCCACAGGCTGTGTGGCTGAAACAACAGAAAACTATTCTTTACAGTCCGCGGCCTAGACATCCACAATCCAGGCATTATCAGGGTTGAGTCCTTCTGAAGTTCTGAGGAGAGTGTGCTCCCTCTCTCCTGGCTCCTGGCGGTTCCCGGAAACCCTTGGCCTTCTTGGCTTGTGGATATCTCTCCAGTCTTTGTCTCTGTAGTCACATGGTATTCTTCCCGTGTTCACTTATGTATTGGCATCCAATTTCCCCTTTCCTTACAAAGGACCCAGTCATTGGGTCCACAGGGCTCACCCTGGTCCACAGTGGTCTCATCTTGTTACACCTGCAAAGAGCCCATCTCCATAAGGTCACTGTCACAGATATGGGACCTAGGCCTTGAACATGTCTTTTTCAGGAACACAATTTAACCCACAATAAATGTCCTCCCACATAACGAGATATCCTGTCAAATCACTTGATACGAGGTATCAAGAACCTCGTACTTATGCCACCATTCCTCAAGGTCTTGAGGAAATGGAGAAGAGCTTGGTGGCTGCCATTTCAGCTGCAGATGGAGCTAAACTACAAAGGCCTGGGATGAGTTCCTACCACCAGAGAAATCTTTTTTTTTTTTTTTTCAGTACTGAGGCTTGAACTCAGGGTCCACACCTTAAGCCACTTTGTTAACTTAGCTACCAAAGAACACATTTCACTAAAGGTCTGTCCGTTTCGAATAGCCCTGAAATTCACCAGGAAGAGCAGAAAAAGGACCCAGCAAAGGAGAATGGGTGGGGTCCGGCAAGCATGACTGCCAAAATGGAAGTGAAGTGAGTCTTTAAAGAAGAAGGTGTGCCTGCTGCATTGAGGCTGTCTGTGGTCAAGCACCATGAGGACCGAGGGCTGGTCACCGGGCTTATCCATGTGGAGGCTGTTAGTGACCTCAACCAGCACTTGCTGGGAATGTAAGGATGGTCAGGAAAGCTGGGAGTGTGTCCAAGGTGGAGTGAGAACCAGTGTCCATTGCACTTATTTGCAAGGAATTTGTTAGAAAGGTCAGCAGAGAGGCGGTGCTGGCAGTGGGGTGTGACAAAGTTTCTTTCTCTTCCTTTTAAAGAAGGAATGCCTCGCTGTAGGTTGGGTGCTGGAGGAAGAATCATCGAGAACATCTGGGGAGTTGTTTCTGACGGGGGATATGTTCTGAGCACCCAGGGAGCAGTGGTCTTGGCTGGGGACACAGAAAGGATTTGGTAAGAGAAGGGGCTAGGTGTCACCACAGGGGAGGGTCTAGTGCAGTGTCAGGGACTTCAAAGGGCCTGTGGTAGCTGGGATTAGCCCAGCACTCAGGAGAGTCTGGGGTGAATGCCACCCAGGCTTCAGTAACATCTTCTCTATGGGTGGTAAGATGTGAGCTGAGCTATGGGATGGTGGGTTTCCCTTTGGTTGCGGTCATTACTGGCTCCGTGACTCTGGGCAAGTGATCCAGGTGACCTTGGGAAGATAAGCCCGGTAATGGATGGGCAGGCAGCCTCCCTGTGAGAGAAAATTCTAGGGGGCATTGTGCTTGTGCACCACCAGAGGGCGCCAGTGGACCGTTCTGCTCCTGCAGGTGCGCTTCCCCCTTACCCCGAGCTCCTCTAACCCACTGGTCTTAAAGATTTCAGGACCCACATTCAGTTCAAACTTCATCCTGATGCTTTCTTGACAAACAACAGAAACAGAAAACGGGTGGATCCTGGTATAAGCTTCATCAGAAAGCGCCCTGTAGCCGGCCAGGTGGAGTCCCAGCCTAGACCTCCAGTGGCGCCTTGGCAGCCCGACTGATGCGGGCTGCCTTAAAGTGGCAAAAAAGGTCCAAATCCATAATGCGCCACCCTTTTCACACCCATTAACCAAGTGCCCACTTTGGACCAGGTGCCACCAGTACTAAGAATCCTGAGTTTAGGATCCTCCCTGCTTCCGGGAGTGGGGATGAACTAGTCTATGGAATGAATGAATGAACGAATGAATGAAGAGCCCACGGTGAAATTTTGGGAAAGAAGAGGAGGGATGGGGGGCACAGTATGAGGTTTCTGGAAGGGTTCCACTGAGGGGCTTGGTGCTGTCCAAAGGTTGGGAAAGGTAGCAAAAGGACAGGAATTTGTTGACACCAACTTGGACTTGCGGAGCCACCCTACCCAATATTCTGAAGAGAGGTGGGGAATGGACAGGCAGACAGTGCATCACCAATATAACTGCCCTGTCAGCCACTGTCATCCCACACCAGCCAAGAAAGAATGCTCTCTCCAGCCAATCGAAAGCAGACTCTACTGTGGACAGGAGACAGCAGAGAGACAAAAAAACAAGCAAGTTCCTCGCAGGAGAGACCAGGTTTGGGTGGGGGCCCCCCTCACCCAGGATCAGCTTGGGGTGTGCCAAGGCAGAAGGCGCACCTTGAAAGAAGCTCTCCCCACCCTTCTGCCTTGGCGCAGTATAGCCAGTCACTGGGATAAGGCACTTAGAGTGCTCGGCACCCTGTGTACAGCAAGCACCCACTCAAGATTGACCATGCTTCATATTATATATTAAATATGGCAAACACCTTCAGAAATCAAACAAGAAGTCCATTTGTGAGTTCTTGTAAGTAGATAATTCAGGTTCCTCTGATTTCCATCCCCACAGAAATAATAAACTCTGTTAGTTTTGAGCCTGTCATGCAGGGCTGCAAATCTGAGCCTGTGTCTGTTCCCTTGGCTCGAAGCCAGGTTGCAGATGTTTGAGTCCCTTGGATGCCTGAGTGGCTGAGTCTCCAGGTCAGTGCTGACTCACGGTGCAGCCAGAAAGCACTGCCAGGGCCCTGCGGGTTTCCGAGTCTCAGATGGTGGCTGGCCAATTCAAAGTTCACTGACCTGACCTGATTGATTTTCCTTTTTGTCCTTGTTCCTAGCCCTAAAGGATACCATAGTGCCTAGCATAAAGTGAGCTTTCTGTGCTAGCTACTGGTGCTGTGTTATTATTCATTACCACTGTGATCATAGCAAAAGTCATTGCAGTTGCTTTATTTTTTCCAGAAGATTATTTAGAATTGCTGGGGCACATCAACAAGGGTGGAAAGATGGAAGGTGGAGGCTAGGGTATAAATCTGTTCTCTCTTTCCTAAGCTCTTTAAAGATAAGAATCATCTGATTAGTCTGTGTTCCAGCAGCCCCTGGGGCCTTGCACCAGGTAATTGTACAGGAAATAGGCATAATGTAGGTTTCACAGTTTTCCAAAGATGATTTGGGAGAATCAAATCATACCATCGTCATTCCACCAATCAGAACTCGGCTCTCTGACTCTGCACTTTGATATTAAAAAAAAAAAAAAAAAAGCTTTGGCTTCTTTCCCTCCATCCGTCCAATTGAAGAAGCAAGTTAAGGTGAACTTTCAAATGCCAATTACTACCCCCCAGAAGAAGCTACCATTTCTAAACCATGAACAGAGGAAGCCAGGATTCTGGGCCTATGTCCTTGGTGTCAGGGAGGAGGTCATGGTAGGTCAGAACCAGGAAGGCCTTAATCAGCAGGCATTCCAAGCCCTGCCTTGAATGGGCCCAGCTGCTCAAACCCACAGAATAGCAGTACTAGTTCAGGGCTGGTAGAGGAGCATCACTGTGTGAATATAATCTCATGTAGGTCTCCCTCTTAGTCCTCACAGCATCTTTGCTCGGGAGAATGATTTGTCTTCAAGTGTCAGGTCCCATCACAGCTTGGAATTACCTACCATCCAGGTGTCTTGCCTGACATAACTTACACTAACCTGCAGTCGGTGCTGCAACCACAACCTTCTGGCCTCTCTGCCTTGGCAGGGGCCAGTTCCTCAGTTGAGAGTATCTTCTTCCACCCTCTTTTATTCCCCCCTAACAATGTGACAAGGGGCACAGCCCTCATCTCTTCGCCGTCTAAAAAATGTTCTCATGCTCCTATGTGTATCCAATAACACATCTACCGGCCCTACACTTTGGCACCTAATACGTCTCATTCATTCACTCAATGAGAGAACATAGGGTTGAGCGTTTAGAACAATGCCGGGCACAAGCTGAGCACTCACGAAATGTCAGCTCTGGTCAATATATCACTCATTCACTATTTACGGAGTTATAAGGCTCTGTGCTATTCGCGGCGTTCGTGCAAGAAATAAAACGGACGCGGCTCCTGGTCGGGGTGCCAAGGAGGTCCCCATTTCCAAGGCTGATGGTGCAGAGGTGCGAGACCCACCCAGAAGCGGACTACAAGTCCCAGAAAGCAGCGCGGCGGCGTCGCCCCGGGCCCCGCCCCTCAAAGCATACGCAACGTCCTCACTCTGGCCGCGAGCGGGCGTCGGTGGCGACGGCGGCTGCGGCCGGCAAGCGGGGCGGGGCCGGCGGGCGGTGGCTGCCTTTAGGGCGGAGCCGGCTCCGCTCACCCCAGTCGGCCGTGGGCTAGCGGACGGTGCAGCTTCCGGTGCCCGTTTCTCTCACCCTCGCTTCTCTCGCACGGTGTCGCGGCAGCCTTCTCAGCGCTCCCTGCGGGTCCCGAGCGCGGCGCCATGTCAGAGCCCGGAGGCGGCAGCGGCGAGGACGGCTCGGCCGGCCTGGAGGTGTCGGCCGTGCAGAACGTGGCCGACGTGTCAGTGCTGCAGAAGCACCTGCGCAAGCTGGTGCCGCTGCTGCTGGAGGATGGCGGCGAGGCGCCGGCTGCGCTCGAGGCGGCTTTGGAGGAGAAGAGCGCCCTGGAGCAGATGCGCAAGTTCCTGTCGGACCCGCAGGTCCACACGGTCCTGGTGGAGCGCTCCACCCTCAAAGGTGCGGCGGGGGCGGGGGCGGCTGGGCGCGGGGACGCTCGGGGGCAGCCGCATTCCTCTCGGGCGGGTCCCCGCCGAGGGCAGGGACCCCCGACGCCCCGCGGGACGGGAAAGAGCCCAGATGGCCTCAGACGCCGCGCCCTGGCCTCGCTCTCGCCACACCCCTTGCCCGGGCCGGAGCCCCGCGGGGTGCCCTCTTCCTGGCCACAGGAGGAGACGAGGGTGCCCCTGTCTTGCAGTTACCCCAAACAATGGGGTCGCTTTGTCTGCTCGGGCCTCTCAAGATGGCCGAGTTGGGTGGAGACAGCGTCTCCCGATCGAGCGCGGGCGGAGGCCGCATCACTGCCTCCAGTGTCACATGAGCTTTTCGCTTTCGATTCGTGGCCAGGCCAGGCTGGCCGGCTTCGGGAGGGACATGTCAGGGGCTGACCCGCGGCGTGGCAGCTTGGATTCGGGTCCAGGTGGACCTGGCTAGGGGAGTTGGTCGTGGCTAGGGCAGGTCCGAGGGAACGTAGCGGGCAGGCTTGCCGGCCTGGCCCTGCCCTGTTCTGCGCGGGACCCCACGGCCCTGGCCCTTGGGTGACAGCGCCAGCCCGGCGCCTACGGAGCATCCTTGCTGTGGGCGGATGCTACAGTGGGTCTCCCTCGGTCCTCGTGGCATCGTTTTTGAGTGGCTATGTGTCCCCATTTTATACGCCAGGAAACCGAGTCTCCGCCTAAGTGACTGGCCCAAGGTCACCAACTAATGCTAGTCCGTAGACGAAACTCACCATAGTTTCCAGACCATTGCTTGTTTTCTGCCTGTCAAAGCCTTGGATTTGTGTAATGTTTAAATGATCCTAATGTAACAGTGTAATATTTGAGTCTGATTCTACAGATTAAAAAAGTTGGGCACCTTGCAGAAGGAGGAGGCAAAAGGTTTGGATATGCCAGTTATCTTAAGTAATGATCACCGCAGAACACACTAGATTCACCTGGAGTGGAGCCTGCCTGCGGGGTTTCTCCTCTATTCTTTTGAATTTTCTTTCTTTTTGGGGGGGAGGGGCAGTACTGGGGTTTGAACTCAGGGCCTCACTTGCTAGGCAGGTGCTCTACCGCTTGAGCCACTTTGCCAGCCCCCTCTCCTTGATTCTTTAAGACCACTTTGTAGTGTTTGGAGTGCATCTGTGACAAGCTCATGGATGGGTGTGGCAGACTCCACCTGGGAACCTGGGGTGATGCCCAAGTCAATTCTAAGATTAGCATCTACTTGTTTGCCAACAAGCTTCTTAAAATTTTAAAAAGCTGTAGGGCTAACCTGTCCATAGAAGAAAGCATGGCTCTGCCTTGCCTCACTCCATGCACCTGTGTATCTTTCTGATTGTTTCTCTCACTGAGGCTCAGAAGATACTTCACTGTAGCCTCCTTTGGGCCAGAGGTTGGAAGATTGTGAACAGTATTTTTCTTTGATCCAGATGGAGTGTTCAAAGCAAATAAGCCATCGGAGCATATTGAGAGCATTGATGTCTTTAGGACTGTTCACTGATATGTTTGGGATTATGTTTTCTGCATGGAAATCACTAGTGGTAAAAAGAACTTAGCAAAGCTACGCTTGTCAAAAACATGTTTGGTTGTAAAAAGTTTAAAGTGTGCACAAGAGATAAAAAAAAATCACCTGGAATCCTTCTATCCAGACAGAGCCACTGTCAGCATTTGGCCTATGCCTTTCTGTCACTTTGAAATTATAAGTGGTTTGACCATAGCTAATTCTTCTGTCGTATTTTATCATACGATTTGTTTTGAAATCAATTTTTTTTTAAACTTGGTTCATGATTTCTTTTTCTGAAAAAAACTTTTAAGACTTGCTGTTTGCTTCTTGAGTTGTGGTCAATAATTCACTTTTCTCAAACATCTTAGAATTAAACTTTACTAAAATTATTGCCGGTGAAGGGCAATCATGTAAGTAGCATACTTGTCTTCCTTTCAGCAAAGTGAGTGTCCAGGCATCCAAATCTTGGCTCCATTATGACTTGCACTTTTGAAAATTAACTGAGAATGAGTATCTAAAATTGAAATCACACCTCATTATTCTGTTTATAAAAATCCTTGATGTATGTCTAGCAATTCTACCTGTCTGTAATTTATTTTTCACTTACAAAAACCTAAGGGAAGATTTAAAACTTAATCCCAGGTTATGGTTTCATTGGTCTTACTAGCATCCTGGCTACATGAGGACAATTACTTTTATTTATTGATAGTGAGAATTGAACCCAGGACCTTGTACATGCTAAGCATATGTACCCCAGCTCCTACACAAGGACGATTTAGGTGTGAGCATAGACCCAGAACTCCTGGTAAGTGGCTTTCTAATGGGTAATGTTTATAGGTTAGCATTGGCATTTGTATGTTCCATCAAATATATGCATTTAGAACTGATTATAGGGAGAAGGTAGGCTATGTTAATTGAGAAAACAAGTCTGAATTGCTTTTATAAAATAAAGACCACTAGCCACAGTTAAGCTATGTAATTTATTTCAAAGCAGAATTTTTTTTATTTATTTATTTTTTTTTTTTGGTGACACTGGGGTTTGAACTCAGGGCCTCATGCTTGCTAACAAGACACTCTACCACTTAAGCCACCCCTTTAGCCCTTTCTGCTTAGTTATTTTTCAGGTAGGATCTTGAGTATTTGCCTGGGCCAGGCATGGACCAGGATCCTCCTATCTGGGACCTCCTGTATAGCTGGGATTATAGTGTACATCACTGTTCCCAGATTATTGTTAAGATGAGGTCCTGCTAACTTTTACCTAGGCTGGCCTTGAACTGCAATCCTCTTGATCTCTACCTCCCAAGTTGTGCCACTGTGCCTAGTAGAAAACTGTTTTTATCTATTTTATCCTCTCCTTTCTTTTTGTATGTGTGTGTTGTGTGTTTTTGAGATAGGGTCTCATTTTTGCCAGGTCTGGCCTTGAGCCACACTCCTCCTGATCTTTTCCGGGTAGCCATGATTACAGGCATAAGCCACTGGCACCAGGCTACCCTCTTTTTTTTTTTTTTTTTTTTTTTTTTTAAGAGAGAAATTTCCAAACATTTGTATTAAACATAGAAGCATTTTTATATAAAGCAGTTTATATCATGCCAATGTATCTTTAAAAAAAAAAAAAAACTACCCCTATTAGCTATAAACTTTATTAAAGTATGGCATTCCTAAAAGTATAGAATAAAGGTTGTGAGTTTAACAGCTTGAACTCTGGGCCTTGAGCTTGATAGGCAGGCGCTCTACCACTTGAGCCATCCCCCAGCCCTTTTGGAGTTGGTTATTTTTGAGATAGGGTCTCTCTTTATGCCTGGCCTAATTGCTGCCTGGACTGAGATTCTCCCTATTTGTGCTTCCCCAGCAAGTGGGATGGCAGGTGTGCACCACCATATCAAGCCATTGATTGAGATGGGTCTTCTCAAACTTTGCCTGAGCTGACCTTGACCCTCAGTCCTCCCAAATCTCTGACTCCCAAGTAGCTAGGATTACAGACGTGAGCCATTTTGCCCAGCGTCTCAACGGTTTTATTGATAGTAAAGAATTAGAGTTAGAAAGGGAAAGTTTTAGTTTTTGTTTTGAAAAGGGAAATCTTGCTGTAGTTTCTAGTCAGTGGGAAATTGTTTTCTTCATAGTGTGCTTAGAAAATTTTGACCAAATAGGTGTTCATTACTTAGACATTTTACACTGTTATAACGTTTTTGGTTTTTGTGGTTGTTTTGAGGGCAGAGACAGGAGCTTTATTACACAGCCTGGAATGTGTGATGGGAAGAGGCAGAGTAGGCACTGAGTCCATCTTCAGCCATCTTTGGGTACAAATATGAGCATTAGCTTTAAATGGACAAAGAGGGCAATCACAGTTGTGGCCCTGGGGGTCAGATTGCTTGAGTGTGATGTGGCTGACATATTTTCTCGATCCTTGTTTTTCAAGGGTTCTGAAAAAGTTGTTATTGTGGTCATCACTCGAGGGGAACAATCTTGGTGTTCATGAGATAATTACTCCTGCTCTAGAATGCTGGTGATTGCCCCAGTTCCAGGTGATTGCCTCCATTTCATGAGTGGCCTGTCACTGGAGGCTCTCTGTTGGTTGGGGGTGGTTTTTATCCCTTGTCACAAAGATGTTATCCATCAGTCCTTCTTTTTTGGAACCCAAAGTGACTGCAGGAGAGAATGGCCAAGAGACTGGTACAAAATGGAGGCAGGCATGCCAAGCGTTTCTCCTGCTTTTAGTTAATTCATAGGCCCAAGTAAGAAGTCAGTGTTTTTCAGTAAATGCAGTTTTTAAGCATGGATTACATATCTACTGAAATGTCACAGGGGAAAGCTTTCTTAGCACTGTCTCCTTGAAATTCAGTCTTTTGTTGTGTTCTGTCTCTGGGAGCTTGGTGGTGTATAAGTAGGAACATGTCTGGCATGTATCCTTTGCACTGGTGGGACTGATGGTTCTGAAACCTGTCTGTGCGCTGCAGTGTGTTAGTGACTAGGCAGGGATCAGGGGCCAGGTGTGTGTGAGTGTTTCACTCCAGTGTCTTAGGCGTGGATCGTTGTCTTTATGACTGTAAATAGTGGCTTCCTTTAGTGCAGGCCCATCTCAGCTTGTAATTACAGTTTTTCCTGAGGTAGGTAATTTGGGGTTTCACCTCCTCTTCATTAGTGCAGAGATGGCTAGAGGCCTGGATGGGAAAGAAAACTAGAGTTGTTACAGTATACAGCTTTGTAGAGATGGAGCACTGTGGACAGTCTTGCAATAAATGTTTTTGTGGGTTTTCAATTTTTTTGAGGATTTAATTTTCATAGAGAATAAAGCAGTTTAGTAGATGATGACTAAAACACAATATAGGTTGGGTCTCCCGTATCTGAAGTGTTTGAAACCAGAAGAGTTTATGATTCGGGATTTTTGCATAGACTTTATCAATTGAGAAATCCTAGTCTGAAAATCTAAAGTCTGAAATGCTCCAAAATCTGAGACTTTTTTGAGCTTCATTCATATCAGGGTTCAAAATTTTCAGTTTTCAGATTATGGATATTCAACCCATATTAATATCTGACCTTAGCTTAGCCCCCTCAAATAGTTAATAAAATAATAAATAATAAGGAAAGTTACCTATAAATATAATGTCTTATAGCACGAGGCAGGACTCCATCAATCTGGGTTTTTATAATGCTGTCACACTCAGTGTAGGTGAGCACTGCACCCTTAAAGGACAAAACAATCTGCAGCAAGATAAATTTGAACGTGCACATAAATGAAATCTCTGTGCAGCAGAGAGAAAACAGTTAGCAATCACTTCTTTTATTTATTTATTTGTTTGTTTGTTTATTTTATTTATGGCAGCACTGGGGTTTGAACTCATGCTTGCTAGGCAGGCACTCTTCTGCTTGAGCCACTCCACCAGCCCTTTTTTGTGATAGGTACTTTCGAGATAGGGTCTTGTGAACTATTTGCCCAGGCTGGCTTCAAATGTGATCCTCCTCATCTCTGCCTCCTGAGTTGCTAAGATTACGGGTGTGAACCACTGGCACCCAGCTTCACTTCTTTTTAAAGAGTGAAGGTAAACAGGAATTGATTGTCAGCTTCCTAGAGTACCAGGCTGGGAGTAGCAGGAGAACTTAGTCCACCTTCCTCTTTAAACAGTGAAGGAACTGAAATCCCAGAATTTTAAGACCCAGTTGGGAAAAAGACTTTTTAAGGAGGATTCTGAAACCTAAGAACTAATCTCTGCAATTCCTTCATATCTATTAAAATGGGAATATTTGTTTTAATCCATTTTGTACCTGTTATTTCTTTCAAATTAGTATTAACTTAAAAGATACTAAGTCTTAAGCTCTTTAGGCATTGATAACTTAGTGTTTAAATTTCTTTTTTCCTGGAAATACCAAATGAACCCCAATTTTGTATCATGTATGATCTTATATGGGGCTTAATGCTGCCTTCACACCCCTCTAAGGATGTAACAGTGGAAGTCTTCAGTTGAGGAGAAAACCTAGACTTTTTTACCATATTCTTAGCTCTGTACCAGAGCAGGGAATGGTTAAAGCCATGCATGGCTCAGGAAGATGAAAGGGTGGATGTCCAGGGGAAAGGAAGTACTGAGAGAGAGAGAGAGAGAGTGTGTGTGTGTGTGTGTGTGTGTGTGTGTGTGTGTGTGTGTGTGTGTGTGTAGTAGGGGGTGGCAAAGGAAATGAATGGCTTCATCCTAGCTCTGCATTGGCAGAGCGTTGGGAGGGAGGAGATGTCCAAGGATGCCTGGAGCCTCACCTGGTTGTTTACTCTTGTGCTTTATCCCTTTTCCTTCTGACATTCACCACACATAGTGGAATCACGTCTATGGGAGTGTGATAATTCTTACCCCCATAAGAGGGTAGGTGATTCTTAAGGTTACTGAACTGTCATTTATATTTCATTAAACAAGACACAATGTTCACCTAATTCACAGGCTAATGGTACAGAGCACTAGCAGTCTGAAGTACATTCAAGTAGTTTTTCAGTGGAAGTATACACAAATGAGTGCTAAATGCCACTTCAGACATCTCTCAGAAATTAACCAAAGTGTCCCCAAGACTCTGTAGTGAGTACTGATACAGTTTGCAGCCCAGGAGCTCACAGGCAGGCCCAGAGCTTCCCGAGCCCACACTTTCATTCTTTAACTGTATTAATAGGCAGTGTATGCAGTGTTAGTCCCTTATGTGTTAACCAGTAACTTTATCAAGCATGAAGAAACTGGTTGGGGCTTTGCTGAAACTGATCTACCTGATAGAATATCCAGATTGTATTTGTATGTAAGCTTCTAAATATAATAGTATTAATAGCCTTTTTGTTTTTAGGAATTAACAATTGAGTGTCTCTCCTGAATAATTTTTTGATGTTTCCACAGAAGTAGAATGTCAGTTTTCATTATTTGAAAGATAATTTACAGAGAGGCAAAAAGGTTATTTAGTGGCAGTTTATCAAACAGTGCTGTAAGTTCTATAAGTAGGATTCAGACATACTTATAGGGGATGTACATGAAAACACTAATCCAAAATGTGTCCCTGACTGATTAATAATGACTTCCATGAATGATTATCTCAGGAAAGTTAGGATTTACAGAAGAGAGGGGAATAGCTGCATTACCACTGTGTGAGGATTATGTCATTGGGTGTGCCTTCCGGAGCCAGAGCGCATTCTACTGCATTGCAGTATCCCTAGTGCAGAGCTGGAGCGCTCCAGCAGCCGTGACTCATCACTTGGAGTGGTGCCCTGTGTTCTGAGCGCTGTTGCGTTGGAAGTGCAGGCACCGTGCTGAGGTGCTCTTTCTAGGCTGCAGCTTTTCCGTGTGATTGTATTTGTACAGATGATGAATCTTTGGGAGGAAGAAATTATTCCAAATTAACATTACATTTTTAGTTGTGTCACTGATTTCCCTTAGTGATTATAGAAACTTGCTTTTTTTTTTTTTAGGCATGATCTCACTTTGTAGCCCAGGCTGCTGTCCTAAAACTTTTGATTGTCCTACTGTACCTCCTTGAGTGCTGAGATTATAGGCATCCATCATCATGCGTGGCACTTTTATTTTCTATATGTTACTTCAGTGTTATTTTGATGATACATTGTATATAAGTCATAGAAGAGTATTATGGAAAGTTCATAAAATTGAGGGAGAAAATACTTCATAATGCCTTCATCTTTTTAGGGTATTTCTTTTTTCTGGTTTTTTTTTTTTTTTTTTGTCTTGGTTTGGTTTTTGGTGGGACTGCGGTTTGAACTTAGGACTTCACACTTGTAAAGCATGCACTGTACCACTTGAGCCACACCTCCATTCCGTTTTGCTCTGCATATTTTTTGGAGATTGGGTCTCCTGAACTATTTGCCTGGGCTATATCAAACGTGAATCCTCCCAATCTCAGCCTCCCAAGTAGCTAGGACTACAGGTGTGAGCCACCATGATCTGGATGAAATGAGCATAGTGCTGGGTACCCATGCCTCAGCAGCACCTACTAACAGCACTTTTTTTTTTTTTTTGATGGTGCTGGGGTTTGAACTCAGGGCCTCAGGTTTGCTAGGCAGGTACACTACCACTTGAGTCACTCTGCCAGCCCCTGACAGCATCTTTGATGGCCAGCTTCCAGTATTCCTAGTACATGTTGTGAGTGCCGCTGGGGGGAGTTGTAGCATAGCCAGATGTCAAAGTTCTTCACCCACGGGGGCACTTCTCAAATACCTGTCCACCCATGGAGTCGACAGTTTCCCCTGCAACTTCTTCCTCTCCTTAGCTAAAGTAGCAGCAGTGTGAGTTGGCGATGGCATAATGGGGGTAAAGATTCACACGTGGTAGAGAGGTGGCCTGCAGCTTTTGGATGTGAGCAGAGCAAACCACCACCTATTCTCAGTGTGCCAAGGCCTTCCTGGTACTTCTCCTCGCTCGCTCCTCTATTTACCTGTAGAAAGATAGCAGTCACTAAAAAAAAAAAAAAAAAAAACAGTTGTGTAGTGCTTGACATATTAGAATGTTCTGCCACCCACTTCCTCCCCTTTCTAAAATTATACCAAAAACAACAATTCTCTTTAGAGTGAATTTTTTTGTCTCTTTTGTAACTGAATAACCAAATAGCTTATTACCATTATTGTTAATTGTTATTATTTTGCAGTATTGGCATTTGAACTTGGAGCCTGTGCTTGTTAGGCAAGTGCTTTACCACTTGAGCCATGCCTCCAGCCCGCAAAGAGCTTTTGCTTAGGCCTTTATTGTACACCCAAATTTCATCTTTAATTACTTAAAGAAACCTTAGACCGCCTATGTCAGTATCCCACTCCCTCCCCCATGGCCGCTTATGTCATGAATGGGAAGTCCAGGGGAAGAAAGATGACTTTCCCCAGGGTCACTTAGCCTCTAAGCAGTCCTGACTCCATGTCTTCTGACTGTGACATTTTCTGTCTTTTTTACATTTGGCGTAAAAGTGATGGTAAAATAATGTTGAAGTCATCCCTAGACTGTAATTTTTGCAACACAGATGTCTCATACATGAAGTCATTGCAAAGATAATTCAGCTGGAATGCTAGAGTGTTTAGGCATTAATACTTGAAGGAGAAATTTGGATTATCTTCCATCTTACAAATTTCTTATTTTTCAATTTTGATTTTGAATTATTTAGAAATGTGGCTCATGAATTTTGAGGCTATCTTACTGTTAAATTCTAGTTTTGTTTTGTTTTGTTGGTGGTACTGGGATTTGAACTCAGCCTTGCACTTATGCTCTGCCACTTGAGCCACACCCTCAGCCTTTTTTTGCTTTAGTTAATTTTCAGGTATGTTTTTGCCCAGGGCCTGCCTCAGACCTCATATGCTTGCTTCCTGCGTAGCTAGGACCGTAGGTGTATGCCACCAAACCTGGCCCCAGTAAGGCTTTCCAGGTTACTCCTGGATATTCACGGTTGTATCTTGTGGGATCTAGTATGATCCCTACCTTCTAAGAGCACACAGGAGAGGAAGCACTCCTAACTCGAACTCAGGGCAGACTCTGACAGATCCTCTGATGGAGCCAAAAGGAAGGGTGGTCCAATGCCTCTCAGACCCTGGGGTGCTTCTTGACCGCAGTCTTCTCTGGGCTTTGCCCTGGCCTGGCTATCCAGTGTGCTGGTGAGGAACCTGGACTTTGGAATCCCAGGCTTCTGAATGCTCACTTTTGTGCTTTCCAGCCGAGTGTCTGTGGGCAGTTTACTTACATTCTATACCTGGAAAACAGGAATAGTAATAGTCATGCCAGCCCCTAGGTTGTAAATTTATCTGTAAATAAATGCTGAGTAGACAACTGGACAGAGTATACTTGGTAGGGTGAGAGTGGAGTGTGACTTCTGCATTTGGAGCACAGGGGATGGGCCTACTGGGCGGGGATGGTGAGAATTGTCAAAAGCCAGTGGGAGCTGGCACTACCTGCAGGCCAGCCCTGCTCCAGTGCTTCACGTCTATCCATACATCAATCCTTACACAACCCAGGCACCTGGTACCACCTTGGGGGTGCAGAGAAATCAGCTACTTTCCCACCAAGGTCACACAAATGTGTTAGTCACATAAGTAGGAACTTAAATGTCCAGTGGAGGCAGAATGAGGATAGTCATTCTCTAAGCAGCTGATAGATAAGAAATTGGAAATGTTGACGTGAATTTGATAATATTTATTGTGATTTGTAGAGGATGTTGGTGATGAAGGAGAAGAAGAAAAAGAATTTATTTCCTATAACATTAACATAGACATTCATTACGGAGTCAAGTCCAATAGGTGAGTACTTTAAATATGCCAGTGTGCATGATAACACACCATTATGTCAGAGTATAAATAAATGTGAATCTTAATTGACTCAAATTAACATATTAAGAAAGCAAAAGGTTCTGCTTTTTAAATTTAGTATCTTATGTTGGATTTTTGTCTCTTTAAGAGGATTTCCAAGTCAATATAAATTCGTATTTCAATTTTAATTGCCGTATCATGGCATTCCTCTTAAGCACTTAGTAAAAATTGTCTCACATTTTAAGCACATTTTATTATTCAGTCTCAGATTTTATCTGATTTTTCATCTTTATAACTTCATCATTATAAGTAATAAACATTCTTATGTATAGGTCTGATTCTTTTTTTTTTTTTGGTTTCAGCTTTGGGGATTTTTTATTTTTTATTTATTTATTTATTTATTTATTTTTTGTGGTACTGGGGATCAAACTCAGGGCTTCATGCTTGCTAGGCAATGCTTTTTTGTGTTTTTTGAGACAGAGTCTCAATATATAGACCAGCAGACCTTGAATTTGTGATCCTTCTACCTCAGTCTCCTGAGTGCTAGGATTACAAGCATATACCACTACATTTGGGTGAGGTCTGATTCTTTTTAGGGTAAGTCTGTAAAGGTAGCATTGCTAGTTCAGATCAAAACATTGTTAAAGTTATTAACACATGTTATCATATTTCCCACCTTCCAAAAAGTTTGAACCAATTTTTAACTCCAATAGACTATCTAAATTTAAATATGTAAGTATTATAATTATTCTGCTTTGTCTATCAAAACTTTTTGAGTAATTTCAAGATTACAGAAGAGTTGGCGGGTGTAGTAGTATACACCTGTAATCCCAGCACTTGGGAGGCTGAGGCAGGTGAATTTTAAGCTTGAGGCTGTCTTATGCTACATAACAAGTGAGACCTTGTATCAAAAAAACAAATTACAGAAGGATTGCATGAACTCCCAGATGTCAGTTTTTAACATTTTCTGCGCTTGGGTTTGGGAAGTAGATCATGGACAGAGTGCTTGCCTAATGTGTGCAAGGCCCTGGGATGAATCCCCAGCACTGCAGAAACTGTTATTCTCTAATCTCAGAGCATATTTGATTGTTCCAGTCCAGAACCCAGTCCAGCCTTTCTTTGCCTTTCATGACACTGATGTATTTGATAGTAACAAACCAGTGGTTTTGTGGAACATTGCTCAACTGGATCTGTCTGATGCTTCTCCATGACTAGATTTGGGTTGTACATTTTTGGCGAGAATGCTATTGTGACTTTATTCCTTTTTAATGTGTTACTGATGTCATTCATTGACTTTTTAGTGTAATGTGAGGTGTTATATATAAAATACTTGCCTAGAATTTGGAAAATTCAAACACCATTTTCTCAAAGCCACTAATTCAACTTACTTTGAGTATCTGTTGTGTGCAAGTGTGGCGGTAGGTATAGAGTTGGCATACAGAGAAATAAAACCTAGCTCCTGTTCCCAAGAAGATTGTGGCCTTTTTGAGGAAGATTAGCAGGTATACATCTAACTATAATCTTGGCAAAATACCATGGAAACATGAAACTGGAAATTGCTTTTGATAAGGAAAAGCCCCATGGAAGAATTGAGTTTTGAGGGCTACCTAGAATTTCAGCAGATGAATGTCAATTTCTTAAGCAAAGACAGAACGCTCATGTGTGGAGAGTGGGACAGCTGGTTTAAGTGGTGTCTCGAGGCAGGGAAAAGAGTGTATATAGCAGGAGCTAGAACTGGCAGAGTTGGTGAGGACCAGGCTAAGGGAAGCATGGAATGCCACCTCAGCTTGTGAGCTCTGTTTATTGAAGCTGATATGTGACTTAGTGCAATAAACAAATGTACAAATTAGTATAAGCTCAGATTTAAGCACAGCTTATAGTTGTTAGGGCAGGCTAGTTTTAAGCCAGGATTGTGATTTCAACCCACATATGAGTCAGTTACCTCTGTCTGGTTTCATGGGAACGTGCCATAACTGTAACCTTGATTCGGTTGTGCTCACACAGTAGGTAAAGAAAGACAAGCAATAAATTTCACAATTCGAAGAACAACAATGTAATCTGTTCTTAATATTTTTTAAGGTAAACATTCAAATAAAGTTTTAATTTGTGTGTGCAGTACAAAGGCTACAGTTGTTAAGACTGACTAGGAATGAGACTGTTATAATTTCTTCTTTTGCTTTCTTTTTAGCTTGGCATTCATTAAACGTGCCCCTGTAATTGATGCAGATAAACCGGTGTCTTCTCAGCTCCGAGTCCTCACTCTTAGTGAGGACTCGCCGTATGAAACGTTGCATTCGTTCATCAGCAATGCAGTTGCTCCTTTTTTTAAGTCCTACATCAGAGAGTCTGGCAAGGCAGACAGGTAAAACCATTTTTACCTTTTCTATGGTTAGAATGTTGTAATTTCACATAATGTTCACAAGCAGTGTAGAAGATGAAGGGAAACTTGGGAACAGGAAGAGGAAAGCTAGTAAATCAAAGTACAGCTTCTTTGCATTAATAAAAATGTGTATTATTATTATTTGACAGACCTGAGATAATAGGATCCCTTTGGAGACCAACAGTGCCCTAATTTTGAGATCTTTTATACCTTTGTAGGGATGGTGATAAAATGGCTCCTTCAGTTGAAAAAAAGATTGCAGAACTTGAAATGGGACTCCTTCACTTGCAGCAAAACATTGAAATTCCAGAGATCAGCCTGCCAATTCACCCAATTATCACAAATGTTGCAAAACAGTGTTATGAACGTGGAGAAAAGCCAAAAGTTACAGATTTTGGAGATAAGGTTGAAGACCCAACTTTTCTCAATCAATTACAATCTGGAGTTAATCGCTGGATCCGAGAAATTCAAAAAGTGAGCACAGTATTGAAAGTCCCTGTGTTAAAATGTGTTGGTGTTTAACATCTGTGGGAAACTGATCTGAGTTTTTGTCAGTGAGGTAACTTCTGTGATAACTTGGTGGTGGTTCCCCTCTTGTTCCTGGGAATGTTCACACAGGACCAGCATTGGTCTGGGTGCAGTGGTCAGGTGCAGCTTGAACTGTGCAAATATTAACCCTGAAAAAGTACTTATCCCAGCAGTCTCATATCTTTGACTTCAGATCACTTAATTTATACAGAAGGAATTCACTTGAAATATGCAAATTAAGTTGTTAAATGCATTTCATAAATGATACCTTTCTTCTCTGTTTAAATAGTGAATATCCTTGAATGTTATTTTACCTTCAAAGGTGACCAAACTTGACCGAGATCCTGCATCAGGAACTGCCTTACAGGAAATCAGTTTTTGGCTGAACTTGGAACGTGCATTATACCGCATCCAGGAGAAACGGGAGAGCCCAGAAGTTCTCCTGACTCTGGACATCTTGAAACATGGCAAGCGTTTCCACGCCACTGTCAGTTTTGACACTGATACAGGTGAATACTAGAACTAACGATCTGATTGATAAGTTACTGATCTTTTATGAGGTCTTTTGTAATTTATTTATTCATTTATTTATTTATTTGTGCTTGTGTGTTTGATGATGCAACATTATTTTCAATACAAAATAAATTCCTAGGGTTAAGATCAAAACAATATACACAGTTATATATTGAGAAATTTCCCTCTCATTCCATCAGAGCCTACATCAGTTCCTACCCCATAAGTAACTATTTGCATGAATTTCTATGTGTTCTTTCACTATTTAGACAAATATTAATAAGAACATTTACACATTATTTTCTTACATACACCAATTATATTCTTCCCCTTTTTTTGTGGTACTGGGGTTTGAACTCAGGACCTCACGCTTACTAAGCAGGCACTCTACTGCTTGAGCCATGCCCCCAGTCCTTTTTTTTTGCTTTAGCTGTTTTTTTTTGCATGTCTGCCCAGAGCTGGCCTCAGACCAAAATCCTACCTAAGTCCTCCCACATAGCTGGGTCCCCAGACTTGTGCCACTATGCCCAGCTTATTGTTACAGTGGGAGGTCTTTGGTAATTTAGATGAAAACTAATAGATATACTATGGGGTGAGACCCAGGGCCTTGTGCATACCAGGCAAGTGCCATGCCATGAACCACACTTTCAGCCTTATGCTGTTGTTTCTAACTGTTGGCTCTTTTGTGTCACATCTCATCTTCCTCTCAATTCCAGGGAATTAAAATTGTTTTCTTGCATCCCTCCTTCCCCTTCAGGGCTTTTGAGAACCTAAGACAGTTTCTAGGCATGAGAACAGTAAGCTTTGGGAATGTCCCTCCTGTTTTCCAACTGCTTGGTTCCTATATAAGGTCAGGCATGCTTTCAACAATCCAGGCAGGAAGCTGGTTTAAATTGAGCATAAGTCTGCCCAGGGGGCTGTGGAAGGAGAGCTGGTCAGTTGTGCTTTCTCTTCTTTCTACCTCCTTTTTTCCTTTTTCTGCTGTCTTTTCTGTTCTTAGTGGTCAAAGTAATTTAGTTTTATGACTGGGGAACAGTGGGAGTGAGGTTGCATTAATTTGTACTGAGCACACAGATGTTTGACCAGCCCGGCATTGTGAGGCAGTTCTGTACAGCTCTATACCTACAGAGACATGTTTGATGTGGTAATTAGGATTTATAGTAGCCATGTTCTCCCCACCTGTCCAAAAAGTGTGATACCCATATTTTAAATGTTAGAGGAAATTCTAAATAGAGACTAGTTATTTTGATCACATTACCTATGTTACCTGGCATTCACTAATAATGAAATGTATACTTTGATTCTTCAAAACACCCCTGAAATTTTTCTGTCATAACACTTTTTTATCTTATGCCAGAAGAAGTCTAGAAATCGCCTAAACAGCCACTTGTTTCTGACTACATGTTCAAAATGTAACTTGAGTCATGGTTATAAAATACACATTTTAGTATTCTCAAAGATGGTAACATTTTAGTTTCTCTAAACTTAATTGTTATGGTAGAACATATAAATAACGTAGAAAGAAAAAAAAAAGAGGCTACCACCAAGAATGTTTAGAATGCCTGGGAGGTAGCCCTATTGTTAAAAAAGCAAAACTAGGATCACACTAGGGTTGTCTTGTAAATAATGTTCCTTTTTCAAATATCCTGAACAGTTTCTGTGTTACTGAGTCCTTTGCAACATCAAAATGTTCCATTGGTATTTAGTTTATTTAGTTTTATTACAATATATGAAAATAAGTAACCATTTCTTTGTTAACCTAGGTCTGAAGCAGGCCTTGGAGACCGTGAATGACTACAATCCTCTGATGAAAGATTTCCCTCTGAATGACTTGCTGTCTGCCACTGAGCTGGACAAAATAAGGCAGGCACTTGTTGCAATTTTCACCCATTTGAGAAAGATCCGGAACACAAAATACCCCATTCAGAGGGCACTGCGTTTGGTGGAGGCAATTTCAAGAGACTTGAGTTCTCAGTTACTCAAAGTATTGGGCACTAGAAAATTAATGCATGTTGCTTATGAAGAATTTGAAAAAGTAAGTTTTTATTTGCTTGACTGTGTGGTTGGGTTTATTTGTTGTTGGGATTGGGATTGTGGTCCCAATCAGATGATACAATCTGAAAACCAACCTCAAGGCAATGAAGTGAAATAATGTTTTAATAAGCTTCTTTTCATAAATTGTATCCTAGGTTATGGTAGCTTGCTTCGAAGTTTTTCAGACCTGGGATGATGAGTATGAGAAACTGCAGGTGTTGTTGAGAGACATTGTCAAGAGGAAGAGGGAAGAGAATTTAAAGATGGTGTGGCGTATTAACCCTGCTCACAGAAAGCTTCAGGCTCGCCTGGACCAGATGAGAAAATTTAGACGCCAACACGAACAGCTGAGAGCCGTCATTGTCAGGGTCCTGAGGCCG
This sequence comes from Castor canadensis, assembly GCF_047511655.1. Taxonomy (NCBI): domain Eukaryota; kingdom Metazoa; phylum Chordata; class Mammalia; order Rodentia; family Castoridae; genus Castor; species Castor canadensis. Next base: position 8,331,665 of record NC_133388.1, on the reverse strand, counting down.
CAGGTATGGCTTGCATTCTGAAAATTCATACATTGTTTTAATGCCTTTTGGTTGTTTTTAAAGAATTAACTAATTCTATTTTGCCCTAAATACTTCTTTTTCTTTAGCTCCATATTTGTCTTGTCACTGTCATCTTTTAAGATCTAGTGCTTCTGTACTATATTGTTTCAGCCCATATACTTAATGTCTCCCATCCATTCATCCTCTCCCTCAGCTTGCACTGACCCTAGAGCCAGTTTAGGTTTAAAATCTCCTAACTTCACCATTTACTAGCTGTGTGACTTGAACACATTATTATTTAACCTCTTTTTCTCAGAGTCCTCCTCATCTGTAAAATGTGCCTGAGATTTGTTAAAAGAATTCACTGGCTCCTTTTCTTTTTACGTGATTTTCTTTTCCTCTTGTGAAGTCACCTTTCTTCTTCTCCAATTCTTTTCTTCCTTTAAAAAAATACAGTCCAACCAAATCATATTGTCAGAAAATCTTTACAGTGCACAGTTAAAATGCATTGTTTTACTCAGCCTTGTTACGATTATAAAATATTTGACTAAAAGCTTAAAAACCTGTGTTGCTGACTGAATCTTGTTTTTCACAAACATTTGTCTTACATATCTTTCAGGTCACAGCAGTTGCACAGCAGAATCAAGGAGAGGTCCCTGAACCCCAAGATATGAAAGTGGCTGAGGTCCTCTTTGACGCTGCAGATGCCAATGCGATTGAGGAGGTAAACCTGGCATATGAGAACGTCAAGGAAGTAGATGGGCTGGATGTTTCCAAAGAAGGCACAGAGGCTTGGGAGGCTGCGATGAAGAGATATGATGAGAGGATTGACCGCGTGGAGACCCGGATCACAGCTCGCCTTCGAGACCAGCTCGGCACAGCCAAGAATGCTAATGAGATGTTTAGAATTTTCTCCAGGTTTAATGCACTGTTTGTCCGGCCTCACATTCGTGGGGCTATTCGTGAATACCAGACCCAGCTGATCCAGCGGGTCAAAGATGACATTGAATCTCTCCATGACAAGTTCAAGGTCCAGTACCCACAAAGTCAGGCTTGTAAGATGAGTCATGTTCGTGACTTGCCTCCTGTGTCGGGGTCTATCATCTGGGCTAAGCAGATCGACAGACAGCTCACTGCCTACATGAAGCGAGTGGAGGACGTCCTGGGCAAGGGCTGGGAGAACCATGTGGAAGGGCAGAAGCTGAAGCAGGATGGAGACAGCTTCCGCATGAAGCTCAACACTCAGGAAATTTTTGATGACTGGGCAAGGAAGGTGCAGCAGCGCAACCTTGGTGTCTCGGGGCGCATTTTTACCATCGAGAGCACTCGGGTCCGGGGCCGGACTGGAAATGTCCTCAAGCTGAAGGTGAACTTTCTTCCTGAGATCATCACCCTTTCAAAAGAGGTCCGGAACCTCAAGTGGCTTGGTTTCCGAGTCCCCCTGGCAATTGTGAACAAGGCCCATCAAGCAAACCAGCTTTACCCGTTTGCCATCTCTCTAATCGAAAGCGTCCGGACATATGAACGGACCTGTGAGAAAGTGGAGGAACGGAACACCATTTCGCTGTTGGTAGCTGGCTTGAAGAAGGAAGTGCAGGCCTTGATTGCAGAAGGCATTGCCTTGGTGTGGGAGTCCTACAAACTTGATCCATATGTGCAGCGCTTAGCAGAGACTGTCTTCAACTTCCAGGAAAAGGTACTCTAATTTAACCCTCAAGAGGGCTAGTAAGGGACTGAATGGTAGTAACTGAGTCAGCAGACATGCTAGTTAGCTCTCCCCCAGAAGACAGGCATTGTTGTTGGGGCCAGTTCCCTTCTGCACTGTCTGATGGAGTGGGGTTTAGTTAGGGAGTCTAGTGGGTAACACCCTGAGCTTAGAACCTAAAGAGAGACAGGCTGACAGACCAAGTGAGAGCTTTATGTACAGATAGCTGGTGGGAGAGCTGTAGATGCAGCTGTGAGTACTTGCCATCCTTCCCCTGAACTTAGACTCCCTTCCCAGTCTCTAGGATCAGCTGGACACTTACAGACCTCCTGGCCCAGAGCTGCTGTGTCAAAGCACTGCATCTACACCCAGGCTGCCTCCACAGAGCAAGGAAGTTGCTGAGAGAACACTGATTTCTTCTCCCAGACTTAGCAATCAGAGGTGCCCCTCCCATGAGCAGGATTAAGGGGAGGGAAGCTGGGAACATCCTTCCATCTTTCCCTTTCCTCTGAGGACCCATGTCCTCACCCTAGCAGCTAGGAGTAGCTGTTTATGGAAGGATTTCTCCACCTCAGGCATGTGTTAGTTAACTGAGAAGAATGTGTATAAAAGTAATAGAACAGTGAATGTTTTAAATATTAAATACACCTTATTCTAGGTGGATGACCTCCTGATTATTGAAGAAAAAATAGACTTGGAAGTCCGTTCCTTGGAAACCTGCATGTATGATCATAAGACTTTCTCTGAGATCTTGAACAGAGTCCAGAAAGCAGTAGATGACTTAAATCTGCACTCCTATTCCAATCTGCCCATCTGGGTCAACAAGCTCGATATGGAGGTAAGGTCTGGATTAGTTAAAGTGATTTCATTTTCCTGCTGCCAACATTCAGTATTTCAGTAATCTTTCACTAAAAAGCATTTTCCTTGGAAATCATCTGGAATGGTCCAGTTCCCCCAGAATCCCGCTTAACCAGTGCTAAAGCTAAACCATTATATTGTTTGACTACCCACATCAGATCTGAGCTGGGAGCAGGTTGCTATAAAGACAGAAAGATTTGCTGAATACTTGAAACTTCCTATTAACTTTTCCCCTCTGTTCTTATGATTAACTCTTTTTTCTTTTTTTTTTTTTTTTTGGTGATGCTTGAGATTGGATCCAGGGTATCAAAAATGCCTACCATGGAGCTACACCCTCCAGCCCCTAGGTTATCTTTCCTAGCCTCCAGGCATCCTTCTCTGACAGCTCCACCCCTCCACACCCAATTTAGAAGTACATACCTAACAACAAAGCACATGTCATTCCTGATACAGAGGGATGAGGGCAGGGGTGTGTGTGTGAGAGATGCTTACCAATCCATGTGATTTCTCATCGCCAGACTTTAGAGAACACGTCTAGAAGGAGAGATTTGGGCAAGGGCAGATTTTTTAGCAGAGGTTATATGTCAGTTACTTGGTTAGTTCTCAAGCTATAATTTTCCCTTCTTGCTCTTTAAAAAAATGGGTAGCGCAGTTGCAGTGTATTCACACAAAGGGATGCTATGAGAAGGAAAACACACAAACCCACAAACACACAGATAGTCTGAAAGTTTTCACATAGCCTTCACCACAATCCTAGGATGGTTGTTTGGCCCAAGGCAGACTGTTGACAAAGGCATGCAGAGATGCTGTTTGTAAGAAATTTGTCTCATTCTAGATCACAGAGACTTTGTTTACTTGTTAAAAGAAAATGGTTTGAACTTGATCATCTCAATAGATGCAGAAAAAGCCTTTGATAAGATCCAACACCATTTCATGATAAAAGCTCTAAGAAAACTAGGAATAGAAGGAAAGTACCTCAACATTATAAAAGCTATATATGACAAACCTATAGCCAGCATTATACTTAATGGAGAAAAACTGAAACCATTCCCTCTAAAATCAGGAACCAGACAAGGATGCCCACTATCTCCACTCCTAGTCATAATAGTACTGCAATTCCTAGCCAGAGCAATTAGGCAAGAAGAAGGAATAAAAGGAATACAAATAGGTAAAGAAACTGTCAAAATATCCCTATTTGCAGACGACATGATCCTATACCTTAAAGACCCAAAAAACTCTACTCAGAAGCTTCTGGGCATCATCAATAGCTATAGCAAGGTAGCAGGGTATAAAATCAACATAGAAAAATCATTAGCCTTTCTGTACACTAACAATGAGCAAACTGAAAAAGAATGTATGAAAACAATTTCATTTACAATAGCCTCAAAAAAAATCAAATACCTAGGTGTAAACCTAGCAAAAGATGTGAATGACCTCTACAAGGAAAACTGTAAATTTCTGAAGAAAGAGATTGAGGAAGACTATAGAAAGTGGAGAGATCTCCCATGCTCATGGATTGGTAGAATCAACATAGTAAAAATGTCTATACTCCCAAAAGTAATCTACATGTTTAATGCAATTCCTATCAAAATTCCAATGACATTCATTAAAGAGATCGAAAAATCTACCGTTAAATTTATATGGAAACACAAGAGGCCATGAATAGCCAAGGGAATACTCAGTCAAAAGAACAATGCTGGAGGTATCACGATACCTGACTTCAAACTATATTACAAAGCAATAACAATAAAAACAGCATGGTACTGGCACAAAAACAGACATGAAGACCAGTGGAACAGAATAGAGGACCCAGATATGAAGCCAGACAACTATAACCAACTTGTCTTTGACAAAGGAGCTAAAATATACGATGGAGAAATAGCAGCCTCTTCAACAAAAACTGCTGGGAAAACTGGTTAGCAGTCTGCAAAACACTGAAACTAGATCCATGTATATCACCCTATACCAAGATTAACTCAAAATGGATCAAGGATCTTAATATCAGACCACAAACTCTAAAGGTGATACAGGAAAGAGTAGGAAATACTCTGGAGTTAGTAGGTATAGGCAAGAACTTTCTCAATGGGACCCCAGCAGCACAGCAACTAAGAGATAGCATAGATGAATGGGACCTCATAAAACTAAAAAGCTTCTGTTCATCAAAAGAAATGGTCTCTAAACTGAAGAGAACTCCCACAGAGTGGGAGAAAATATTTGCCAGCTACACATCAGACAAAGGACTGATAACCAGAATATATAGGGAACTTAAAAAACTAAATTCTCCCAAAACTAATGAACCAATAAAGAAATGGGCAAGTGAACTACACAGAACTTTCTCAAAAGAAGAAATTCAAATGGCCAAAAAATGCTCACCATCTCTAGCAATAAAGGAAATGCAAATTAAAACCACACTAAGATTCCACCTCACCCCTGTTAGAATAGCCATCATTAGCAACACCAACAACAACAGGTGTTGGCGAGGATGCAGGGAAAAAGGAACCCTCTTACACTGTTGGTGGGAATGTAAACTAGTACAACCACTCTGGAAAAAAATTTGGAGGCTACTCAAAAAGCTAAACATTGATCTACGATATGATCCAGCAATACCACTCCTGGGGATATACCCAAAAGACTGTGACACAGGTTACTCCAGAGGCACCTGCACACCCATGTTTATTGCAGCACTATTCTCAATAGCCAAGTTATGGAAACAGCCAAGATGCCCCACCACTGACGAATGGATTAAGAAAATGTGGTATCTATACACAATGGAATTTTATGCAGCCATGAAGAAGAACGAAATGTTATCATTCGGTGGTAAATGGATGGAATTGGAGAACATCACTCTGAGTGAGGTTAGCCTGGCCCAAAAGACCAAAAATCGTATGTTCTCCCTCATATGTGGACATCAGATCAAGGGCAAACACAACAAGGGGATTGGACTATGAGCACATGATAAAAGCGAGAGCACGCAAGGGAGGTATGAGGATAGGTAAGACACCTAAAAAATTAGCTAGCATTTGCCCTTAACGCAGAGAAACTAAAACAGATACCTTAAAAGCAACCGAGGCCAATAGGAAAAGGAGACCAGGAACTAGAGAAAAGGTTAGAGCAAAAAGAATTAACCTAGAAGGTAACACCCACGCACAGGAAATCAATGTGAGTCAATGCCCTGTATAGCTATCCTTATCTCAACCAGCAAAACCCCTTGTTCCTTCCTATTATTGCCTATACTCTCTCTTCAACAAAATTAGAAATAAGGGCAAAATAGTTTCTGCTGGGTATTGAGGGGATGGGGGGGAGAGGGAGGGGGCAGAGTGGGTGGTAAGGGAGGGGGTGGGGGCAGGGGGGAGAAATGACCCAAGCCTTGTATGCACATATGAATAATAAAATAAAATTAAATTAAATTAAAAAAAAGAAAATGGTTTGATTTCCAAGTTACATTTTTTTCTAGATATATCTCTGAGGTCTCCAGAAAAACCTAGGGGACGTGGGGGTAGAGATGGAACCCAGGGCCTTACATGTGCTAGGCAAGCACTCTGGCACTGAACTACATTCCCAGCCCTAGAAAAACACTTGAGTTTTGTGAATTTTCTATCATATTGACATTTACCACATATGCTGCATTGTGTTCTTTCCTTGTCACTTATGAGTTGGGAAGACTGGTGATTCAGTTGGCCCAGAGATGGAGAACACAGCCTAAGGCAGGATGTCTGAGGCTACAAATGTGACAAAACCAAGTTAGAAACTTTTTGTCTTTGACCTAAAACACCTACTGCCTTCTAATTCTCATGCTTTGTGAGCTGACTTTCAGAAGAAACATTGTTCTCTAACATTCTGTTTTCTGTAGATTGAAAGAATACTGGGTGTTCGTCTACAAGCTGGCCTAAGAGCTTGGACCCAGGTCCTACTTGGACAAGCTGAAGACAAAGCAGAAGTTGACATGGATACAGATGCTCCACAAGTTAGTCACAAACCTGGTGGAGAGCCAAAGATAAAAGTGAGTATTTTCTATGACATCTCATTTGCAAGTAAATAAAATACAATTGTCCCCTTAAGAAGTATCTGCAGGGCTCAGGCATGTGGTACACATCTATAATCCCAGCAATTGGGAAGCTGAGACAGGAGGATCGAGAGTTCCACGCCAGTTTATACTACATAATGAGTTTAGCCTGGGCTATATAGCCAGACCCTGCCTCAACAAACAACAAAAAGGCATTCTGTAATCCGAACTACAGGAGAGGTGGAAGATAGGATTATCATGGTTTGAGACCAGCCTGGGCAAAAGTAACTAGATTCTATCTCAGAAACAAAATAGAAAACAGAAAGGGCAAGGGGTATGGCTCAAGTGGTAGAGTACTTGCCTAGCATGTTTGAGGCCCTGAGTTCAATCTCTAATACCACACAGTACACACAAAAAAGACCTAGCCAGTGCATGCCTGTATTCCAGCCCTTGAGGCAGAATCAAGAGGCTATCCAGTCCCAGGCCAGCCTGGACTACATACACATAACAAGATCCTGTTTCAGAAAGGCAGTGGAGGAGCTGGGGAGGTAGCTTAGTGGAAAAGCGATTGCTTAGGTCCTAGATTCCATCCCAACACTAAAAAAAAAGGAAAGCCATAAAAAATAAGTTTTAGCTGGGTGCCAGTGGCTCACACCTGTAATCCTAGCTACTTAGGAGGCAGAAATCAGGAGGATCAGGGTTTGAAAGCAGCCCAGGCAAATAGTTCGAGAGACCCTATCTCGAAAATACCTAACACAAAAAGGACTGGTGGAGTAGCTCAAGGTGTAGGCCCTGAGTTCAAATCCCAGTACTGCCAAAAAAAAAATTTATTATTATTTTTTTTTTTTTTGCAGTACCGGGACTTGAACTCAGGGCCTCTCCCTGGCTAGGCAAGAACTCTACCACTTCCACTCCCTCAGCCTCCATAAAAAAATTAATTTTAGAAAAGAACATATACTGAAGGAGAAAAAACACTCTTAGACTTGCCAAACATTTCATACAATAAATTAATTTCTTTGTCTGAATACAATCTGCAATTATTCAGTCAAAACCTGAATAAAATAGAAGTCTAAATCCAACTCTTGGGCTGGGGGAGTGGCTCAAGCAGTAACAGCACCTGCCTAGTAAGCATGAGACCCTAAGTTCAAACCCCAGTGCTGCAAAAATAATAATAAGAAGAAGAAGAAATCTAATTCTTGGGCTGGGGTTGTGGCTCAAGTGGCCCTGAGTTCCAACCCCAGTACCACAAAATCAAATCAAATCAAATCCTACTGTTGTGGAAGAATGCAGCAGCACAGTGCTCCCCCGTAGGACAGTTGTCTGTGCTGTCCCAAGGCTTAATCTAGAGAATTCTGCAATTCTGTTTGTTAGAACCATGCACAAGGTTTTGTCTGTTGCCTCAGTTGTTGGCTTCAAAGATATCTGCCTTGCTGTAATTCGTAAGCCATGCATTTGTTCTCTATGTTTATGGTATTCATGTTGCATTTACTAATTAAAAGGCCTCACAACATGGAAGCCTAAAAGAACTGTGTAAGTACTTTAATTCTAGAGAAGCAATTGGCCTTTCTTTTTTTCCCTACAGACTTTATCTTTTCTTTTTCTTTTTTATCCCCCTTTTTTTGCAGTAATGGAATTTGAACTCAGGGCCTTGCACTTAGTGGGCAGAAGTTTTACTACTTGAGCCGCAACCCCAGCCCTGGTTTTGATTTTTTTTTTCAATTTTATTTATTTTATTTAATTTTTTTGCAGTACTGGGGCTTGAACTCAGGGTCTACACTTGGAGCCACTCCACCAGCCCTTTTTTGTGATGGGTTTTTTTGAGATAGGGTCTCACGAACTATTTTCTCAGGCTGGCTTTGAACACTGATCCTCCTGATTTCCTAAGTAGATAGGATTACAGGTGTGAGCCACTGGTGCTCAGCTTGGCTTTGATTCTTAATACCTTCTCTCTCTAACTTATCAAACTACTTTGGTCTGAACCACAAAGTCGCTCATATTTATTAGGGATCTTAGATCATTTCACATTTGTGATTTTGAGCAGTTGGAGACAGAGACAAGCACTGCTTTGCTGCTCCTAGTTCTCCCATGCTGGGTCTTGAATGTACAACTGATACTCAGTGGAGCATCATGTGACTCAGTAATCTTTAGGCCTAAGAAACCAGCAGCTCTGATGCAGTGATGGAGGGTCTGACTGTCAGCTACACGACGTTCTGGTTTCATTTTGCCAAGTTGAGCTAAGTCTGTGCTGCTTGCTGATACTTCAAGCTGAATTCCAACTTTGTCTCAGTAGATAATTTTATTGACTGAGACATTCATTGCCCCTCTGGGACTCAGGTTTTTTTTTGTTGTTGTTGTTGTTGTTTTTGTTTTTTTTTTAATATATATATAAAGTTTGCTTTGGAAATAAATATTTGCAACAATAAAGTGAAAAAAATCTGAGACTGGAGATGTGATTCAGATGATAAAGTGCCTACTTGGCAGTCATATGCCTTAAACTCAATCCCCAGTATCATCCCCACCCCCAAGAGAAAAAAAGTGAATCTAGGCATAGTAGTTCACGCCTGTAATGCTATATGCTTAGGAGGCAGAGATTGGGAGGATTGCAGTTTGAGGCCAGCCTGGGCAAAAGTTCTCCAGACCCCCATCTCAACCAAGAAGCTAAGTGTGGTGGTCTATTCCTATTATCCCAGCTATACAGGAGGCCATGAGTAGGACGATTGTGTCAGAGGCCTGCCCCAGGCAAAAAGGGGGACCATATCTGAACAATAACCAAAGCAAAAGACTGGAGGTATGGCTCAAGTGGTAGAGTGAAAGTGCAAGGCCCTGAGCTCAAACCCCAGTACTACAAAAATAAATAAATAAATACATAATGAAAAACATTTTATTGAAATATATTGCTGAGTGAAAAATGAAACCTTTCTTTGTTTTATAGAATGTTGTTCATGAACTAAGAATAACCAATCAGGTAATCTATTTGAATCCTCCCATTGAAGAGTGCAGATACAAACTGTACCAGGAAATGTTTGCCTGGAAGATGGTTGTGCTGTCACTCCCCAGAATCCAGAGTCAGAGGTACCAGGTAAGCCTTTCAGGGACTTTGAAGTACATGCCCTCTATTGGGCTCTGTGACTCCACTTCTCAGAGTCCCTCTATGAGCTTCTTTGTAATCAACCTGCTGCTTCCTCTCATCCCTACTTTCAAACATACACAGAAGTAATGGGAACCAGGAACTTCCTCACTCAGCCTTATTTATCAACATGTGGCCAATTTTATTTTATTTGTATTTCCCACCCAGTTATTTTAAAGCAAATCCTTGATAATATATTCTTATTAGTATATGTCTAGAATCAAAGGAAAACTGAAAAGACCATTTAGTCCCCTACATCTAGCTCATGTTACTTCTAAACAGGACCAGTGGTTTTCAAGTGAAAAGATTCCACAACTACCATGCAGACTCTTTTAGAATCCAGGGATTATATTAGAAACTTTATCTCTTTTCTTGACTTTGAATATAAAGTCTGTTCTTTTGGGATTTTTAAAGGTAATTAACTGGCCATGGCTTGAAATCTTAGCAGGTTTAGTCCAAATCTTGGCAATGTCCAGTTGTTCAGAACCAAGCTAAGAGTAATTGTTCTCTCTTTCAAGGAGTCTACATACAATCTTTAGGATCCTTCTTGTTCTATTTCTCCTGTGTTTAATTAGCTGTGATTCTGTTCATCTCTATTTAACAAGCTAAAGCCAGCCCTCTTGTGTACTACTTCCTGTGCCATCTCCCTATTGCTCAGAAGTTCTTCCCCTCTTCTGTCTTCAATGCATGAATTTAACCACATGTTCCCCTGCCACCATCTGATTTCTCAAAGAATTGTTTGTACACTTTCCAGTGCCGCTCACCCCATTCGCTCAGGTGCTTGTGCACCCTGCTGACTGGAGACTTCTCAGTCCTCTATCTCACTTCCTTGTCCACCTGCAGTGTGGCAGGGTAGCACCTCCCTCCCCTGGGTACACTTTTTACCTGGCTCTTCCAGAACACCCTGTATTCCTGTTTTCTTCCCACCTCCCTGGATTGTCTCTGTTACAGGTTCTTCTTTGCTGTCCCTTTTCCCAAACTCTTAAGCGTCCCATGTCCACTTCTATTCATTCTTAGTGGTTTCATCCAGTCTGCTGTCTTGAAATGTTACCTGCATTCTCACAGCCCTAAATTCCTGTCTGTAGCCTGGCCTTTACCCTAAACTCAGGCCTATCTGTCCTGCTGCCTGCTTGACGTCTTCACTCAACTTTCTCATAGGTGTGTTAGATGGAACACGTCTCTCTGGCCCCATCTTTCAAATTTGATCTTCCTCCACTGTTTCCTTTCCTATCCTTCTACCCACTCAGCCCACAAATCATGGTATTAACTTCAACTATCCTCATCTCTGTCTTCAAGAGTTCACCCTAATTTATTTCTTATCATGTCCACTGTTGCCACCCCATCTAAAGTGCCACCCTCTCTTGCTTGGATTGTTAAGGCTCCCTTCTACCATTATCTCTGCCTCTGTCCCTAAAATCAGAAAGTCTTAAAAGTTGATCTTGGCACTGTCTTCTCTTGGAGCCCTTTAACAACCTCTCGAAGTCCCACCATGCTTGCTAGGCCCCATGTACTATGCTGCTTATTGCTTCTCTGACCTTAGCTCCTGCTTCTCCCCTTGCTGGCTCTGCTGTGGCCACACTGGACTATTGCTGATCCTTACACATGCTAAGCAGACTGGCGTCTGGGCCTTCATTTTTGCTGATGTCTTTGCTCAAATTAGCAAATAGTCACTTGGCTATTCCTTCTCCTAGTTTCTGCTGAAATGTCACCTTCTGATAACGCCTTTTCTGACCTCTCCATTTAAAAAAATTGGGGTTGGACATATAGCTCAGTGGGAGAGCACTTACCTAGCGTATACAAGGCTGAGTTCAATTCCCAGGACTGCAAAAAATAAATTATGATAAAATACAACCACCACTTGTCCCCATCCCATATTTCCTTTCCTCCTTCCTACCCCTTCTCCATAGAATTTCCCAACATCTGACATTCTATATATTTTGCATATTCCTTAATTGTCTCTATCCCCTAGAATGTCTGTTCATGTGAGCGGAGATTTTTGTCAATTTATTTATTGTACTTAGAATAGTGCCTATCATGTAGCAGGCACTTGCACAGTTGAAATGAACAGATGGCTCCAGGTGCTCTTCAGCTTTTACCCTGTGCCAGTAGTGGTGCCATGTTTTTCCATATTGTGCTTAATATAACGCTCCTTTTATTAGTTTTATGAGTTAAATATAAGTTACTTGTAGCAAAGGCAAGTGAATGTTATCCCTCAAATACCATTTTGATGGTTAGTTATTCCTTCAGATCATTTTGATGAAAAGGTGACTGAGATTAACATTTTCATACATGCTACTTGGCATTCACTTCGGCTTCGGTTGGTCAGGTGGGCGTGCATTATGAATTGACTGAAGAAGAGAAATTCTATCGGAATGCTTTAACACGAATGCCTGATGGCCCTGTTGCCCTGGAAGAGTCGTATTCTGCAGTAATGGGCATCGTGACTGAAGTTGAGCAGTATGTTAAGGTAAGAAGCTCTGATTTCATCCAGATACACTATATAATTCATTCCAGATACTTAAGACGTGAGATAAGGACTAGAGGTATAGCTCAGAGGCCGTGGGTTTAGTACCCAGCACAGAAGATGGGGAGGAAAAAAAAAAGAGTATGAGATAGAAAGAATATAACACTAAAAGATCTTGACTGTAGATAATATTGGTTGCTAGTCTTTGCTTGTTTTAAAGCAAACAGTGAACAATAGGGCAAATTTTTGGGGGTTTTAACTATGATTTTTTAAAACTGTGACTTGATTCTTTTTATATGAAAATTCTGAGAATCTAAAGTGAGTTTTTCTGATGGTAATGAAAACATGCACCTTTCAATGGAATGAGAGCATAGTAACTATTAGTAGTGTGAAAAATAAAAAATTAAACTGTTATGCTTAATTGTGTTCTTCATTTGCAGGTTTGGCTTCAGTATCAGTGCTTATGGGATATGCAAGCTGAAAACATCTACAATCGGCTTGGGGAAGATCTCAACAAATGGCAAGCTCTCTTGGTCCAGATAAGGAAGGCCAGAGGAACTTTTGACAATGCAGAAACAAAGAAAGAGTTTGGACCAGTGGTTATAGATTATGGCAAGGTAGGCCTGGCTTTGTTCTTGAAAGGTGTCGGGGAAGCTATAAAAGTGGAAGCGTAAACACACCAGCAGAAAAGAGTTGATGATGTGTTGTTGTGTACCACCTGCAGGTACAATCTAAGGTGAACTTGAAGTATGACTCTTGGCATAAGGAGGTTCTCAGCAAATTTGGGCAGATGCTGGGATCAAACATGACAGAATTTCATTCTCAGATCTCAAAGGTGAGAAGATAGGATTTTGCCTGTGTAACTGGGCTGCAGATGAAACTTGGCCCCATGGTAAAACATGGCCCTCTCTCCAAACAGTCTCGCCAAGAGCTGGAGCAGCACTCTGTGGACACGGCCAGTACCTCTGATGCGGTGACCTTTATCACCTATGTGCAGTCTCTGAAACGGAAGATCAAACAGTTTGAGAAACAAGTAGAGGTGAGTTCTGTGAATATTCAGAGTTCTCAAACTAGACCTCTTGTGTAATTTGACTTTTATAAAATTTTGTGTTCTGACTCAAATTGCCATTTCTAAACAGTATGGTCATAATCTGCCTCAACATGTGATGTGCTTTTTAAAATGCAGTGTGACACTAGCACCCTGGGAGTATGCATTTTAAAAAGTTCTGCAGGTAATGCAGCAGGCTTTGAGAAGCACTGCTTGTCTCTCTACATCTTTTGCTGTAAAAAGGACATTATGGAATATTCTTTTTAAATTTCGGAAAGTGAAGGGGCGAAGCACAGCCCCACCATGCTCTGTTCCTACTCAGGGCCCCCTGGGTGCAGCAAGGTATAGTAGCTAGCTGTGTCAGCACCCTGGCCTCTCTGACCACAGTAATCTTAGGGGCAGTGCTAAAGAACAAATGCTTTGATCTTCTGTGTTCCGTGGCTATTAAGTGCCTTCTCTTTTATTGGGATTCTGACAGTAGTTTCTTTTTTTAACTCTCAAAGCTCTACCGCAATGGTCAGCGTCTCCTGGAAAAACAAAGATTCCAGTTCCCGCCTTCCTGGCTTTATATTGACAACATTGAGGGAGAATGGGGGGCCTTCAATGACATCATGCGACGGAAGGACTCTGCCATTCAGCAGCAAGTGGCAAACCTGCAAATGAAGATTGTGCAGGAGGATCGGGCTGTGGAAAGTCGTACCACTGACCTGCTAACGGACTGGGAGAAGACCAAGCCTGTCACGGTGAGCCTTGCCAGGCCGTGCTAGCCAACAGCTCAGTCTGGTATATTTTCTTTCAAAGAAGCTTTTCAGTACAGAAGACTTGTTTTCCTTTTTGTAATTAAAGCCGTACTTGCAGCCAGGCCTGGAGGCACACAAATGTAGTTACTACTGAGTAACAAATGCCAGTTACTCAGTAGGCCATGGCAGTACAGATACAGCATAGACAACATAGTGAAGCCCTGTCTAACAAAATGTGGGGGTGTGCTTACATGAGGTCCTGAGTTCAGTACCCAGTACCTACTCCAAAAATAAAAGTACTCATAGGTAGTAAATGTGAAAGCCAACTTAGACCTCTTTTTATCTTGAATGACAGTCAGTTAAATCAGGAGGTGGTTTTAAGAATTAAACTATCCTCTTCCTTGGGCATACTCAGAATTTAGAATTTGATTTGTGTAGACATAGATCAAGCCTCAAAATGCTGCTGCTAGCTTTATACATCAAGGGAAGGCAGGTTCTGTTGCTGTCCTCATTGTTTTTAACCTTCCTGCATGCAGGACCTGCTACATCTACTTCTATATTCATTCAAGTGTCTAGTGAGTACAGACTACATTCCAGTCACTATTCTAGGCATCAAGGATACAGCAACAATGAAAGGGACAAGTATCTCTACCCTTACAGAATTAGATCCAGTGGGAGAGACACATAATAGTAAACGAACGAGGAAAACATGTATTTTGAGCCAGATGGTGACAATACTACAGAACAAACAGGGAGCTGGCTTGGGTGGAAGGGTACTGTGCCCACCACTGTGCTGAGGGATGGTGAAGGAGAGACCACAGGAGGGCAGCTGCTGAGTCAGACTGATTGGAGGTGATGGCACGTAAATGATAGCATGTTGGCTTGTTGGGGGTGGAATTCAGCATTTTATTTATTTAGAAATACAAATAAGCATAAAAAGATAAATGAAAAGGATGTTAAAATATTTTGAATGTGGATCTGGTTTCTGGTTTGGAGATGTAAGTTTCCCACAATAAGCCTGGTGGCAGATTTAGCCTCCTACAGTGATCTCCTGCTTAGTGTTCTGTCCTGCCCATAACTGTTTCTGTGCTGCTGGTCCTCTCAGGTTCTACTTTGTGTTTATTTTGGTTTACAGTACCTACTTTCTCTAATACCAGTATTGCTAGGTTATGAGTGTTCACTTTGCAGGGGAGTATTTAGTAAGAGATGACCACCAAAATCTGTGACTCTCTTATCACCTCAGCTTGGGGCTAGTAATGTGTTCAGTCAAAATTTTAGGTGGGATTTTGCTTTGGTAGAAAATTGTGGTGGTTTTTTGTTGTTGTTTTGGCTTTTGACAGTACTTGAACTCAGGGCCTTGCACTTGCTAGACAGAATTTTACCTTTTGAGCCACTTCTGGACCACAAAAACTAGTATCTTATATAGTCATTCTCAAAGAGAGTTATTAAAATAAAAAGGAAGTACAGTGAGCCTGCCTTATTCATGGATTTATTGTATGCATTTTTTGTCTTTTTTTCTTACCTGAGGGGGTGGTTTGAACTTAGGACCATGTACTTCCCAGACAAGCACTCTGCCACTTGAGCAATGAGCTCAGCTGTACACACAATTTTGGCCAAATGCAGTCAAAATAAATAATGAAGAAATTTCACAAATAAAATTTTTAATTCCCTTGCACACATTTGATGCAGGGAAGCTCTGTCAGTCCCGTTATCATCAGTTGTGTTTAAATCCTTGGATGATCTGCTATTTCCCTGTCCCTGATTTTTTTTTAAATCTGCTTCCCAAAAAGCAAATGGTGCCCAAAAGCAAAGTAAAAGTTAATTGAAGTAAAAATTTTAGGTTTGTTGAAAGGTGGCATGGCTTTAGCAGAAGTTGAGTGGCATTAGGAGAAAAATGAATCAAGCATCCACAGTACAATTCTGAACTCTGTGCATCTTGAGCATTCGTGGTTTTTCCTCAGAGGAGGTCTCCTTGGAACCAATATACTAGTGGATAAGTAGCGTGCATGCTTGAGGTGGAATCTATCTCTGGTGAGGGCCTAATCCACTTTAATCATTGTGAGTGCACCACCCAGCCAGAGTTAGCCCTGCCTCTTCCCTTCCCACCTTCCAGGGCACTAGTGAAATCAAGGCTGGATTAACAATGTCACCATGCTGACATTTTCATTTATGTAAATTATTGATATAAAACTTCACATTCAGTACTATGGACATCTCATTTAGGTTTTACCTATGTAAACATGTTCACCGTATCAGAAATTTTCAAAAGCTCAGTTGGCCCCTCCACCATTTTAAAGCCCAAGTGTTCCTCTCCTGAAACGGCACAAGCAATTTTCTGTGCTCTGACTACTTTTAGGGGAATCTTCGCCCAGAGGAGGCCCTTCAGGCTCTGACCATATATGAAGGAAAGTTTGGCAGGCTAAAGGATGACAGAGAGAAATGTGCAAAGGCCAAGGAGGCGCTGGAATTGACAGACACGGGACTTCTCAGTGGCAGTGAAGAGCGTGTACAGGTATGGGCCTTTTGAGTAGGGAGGGAATCTGGCTCCACTGGTGTTACCATTGACTGTGTCATCCCCTACCAGATTCTGAAGTGATTTGTTTTTTAAATTTGTGGGATGACTTCTGTCCCCAAAGTTTAACTGTTTTGCTGTTCTCAAACACAGGTGGCCTTAGAGGAATTACAGGATCTCAAAGGTGTTTGGTCAGAACTTTCTAAGGTCTGGGAGCAAATTGATCAGATGAAGGAACAACCATGGGTTTCAGTACAACCTCGAAAGGTATATCTCACTGAAATAGATGTCTGTGAATGTATCCACATATTAATAGTGTGTCCATTTATTAACATATTAACCTTACCTGGGAGCTTTGCATTGTGAGCCCACAGATGTCACTTAATGTTCCACATATCATTTACATGACTCATCAGTCTAATATACAGCTCACTGTAGAGCCATTTAAAAGACTTTCACCATTTAAAGAAATGTTGGCAAACTAAATATCTGTGTGTCTTGACAGCTTCGACAAAATTTAGATGGCCTGTTGAACCAGCTGAAGAACTTCCCTGCCCGTCTGAGGCAGTACGCTTCCTATGAGTTTGTTCAGAGGCTACTGAAAGGCTACATGAAGGTAGGCAACCAAGGACACATGACAGCAAGTATCCTCTAGAAACACACCTACACAGGAAACTTTGTTGCTCTCTATTTAGATAAACATGCTGGTGATTGAACTGAAGTCTGAAGCGCTTAAAGACCGTCACTGGAAACAGCTGATGAAGAGGCTTCATGTTAACTGGGTGGTTTCTGAGCTGACCCTAGGCCAGATTTGGGACGTCGACCTGCAGAAGAATGAAGCTGTTGTCAAGGACGTACTGCTGGTGGCACAGGGGGAAATGGCTCTGGAGGAATTTTTGAAGCAGGCAAGTGATGGGAGTGCATAGCCACTTACATTTCAGGCTGTTGTGTGGTCTTAAGCGTGTAAAATGAAGCCTTATCATCTGCTTTCTCCTTTCCCCCTTAATGCTTGGTCCCTGTGCAACTGGTGAGTGCCCATGTATGGGTAACATGCTTCTCCCTGCTTTCACAGATACGGGAAGTGTGGAATACATATGAACTAGATTTGGTCAACTATCAGAACAAGTGCCGCTTGATCCGAGGCTGGGACGACCTCTTCAACAAGGTCAAAGAGCACATCAACAGTGTCTCTGCCATGAAGCTGTCTCCGTATTATAAGGTATTGTTATTGGGGAAAATTCCCTCTCTGATCACTGTAATTCCTTTGGACTGTCAGTTACTAGATGCCTGTTTTTTAAAATGCGAGTCAGATAAGTCAGAAAAGTGTAGGATCTACACTTTTTGTTTTGTTTCTTTGGTTTTGGTTTTGGTGGCACTGTGGTTTGAACTCAGGGCCTCGTGCTTGCTAGGCAGGTGCTCTACCACTTGAGCCACTCCACCAGCCCTCTAATCTGCACTTTATGGGGAGTTTTGACATATATGTTAGTAAACAGTTTAGCAGCTGAGCTCTGCCCTCTCATTTACCCACCAGGTTTTCGAAGAGGATGCCCTGAGCTGGGAAGACAAGCTAAACCGGATCATGGCTCTCTTCGATGTGTGGATTGATGTGCAGAGGCGGTGGGTCTACCTGGAAGGCATCTTCACAGGCAGTGCAGACATTAAACACCTGCTGCCTGTGGAAACCCAGCGGTTCCAGAGGTATGGCCTCCAGCTAGGGAGCCAGATGTTGACAGGGGCTGGCAACCACTCTCTTCATAGACTGATGCACATTTTAATTTAACTTGCAGTATCAGCACGGAGTTTTTGGCTCTGATGAAAAAAGTATCCAAGTCTCCCCTTGTTATGGATGTTCTGAATATCCAGGGGGTACAGAGATCTCTAGAAAGGTTGGCAGACCTGCTCGGAAAGATTCAGAAAGCATTGGGTGAATACCTGGAAAGAGAGAGATCATCTTTCCCCAGGTAAGATGCTTGTTTTGATTTGGATTAAGAAAGGGCTAAGTTTCAGTTGTGTTTCCTTCCATCTGTCCTCTTCCTCTTGCCTACGTGTCAGTCAGTTTCAACATATAAGGATTTTGTTAGCCAGTACAGTTAAGTCATTTAATGAATAGCTTGCCTTTCACACATTCATTTCTGATTGTACCCTATACCCTAATTTCCCACCTCAGTTTTACTAAGCTTCATTTAAGCGGCCTCTCTTCCTGTCCCAGTAGTTTGCATAGGATGAATGGAGCAGGTTCTTTTTAGATTGCTTAATGAAGTCAGATAAATGGCATTGAATTCTTCCTTCAAAATCTTATTGGGGGGTGCCTGGCAGAGTGACTCAGGTGGTAGAGCACCCACCTAGCAAATGTGAGGCCCTGAGTTCAAACCCCAGGACTACAAAAAATTAAATAACAAACCCCACAAAAATCTTATTGGAAGCCAGGCATTGGTGGCCCTCGTCTATAATCCCAGCTATTAGGAAGGTTTGAGGCCAGCCCGTGCAAGGAGCTCAGCAAGACCCTGTCTCAGCCAATAAGCTGAGTGTGGCAGTGTGCACCTATCATCCCAGCTATGGAAAGCTGTAGGTAGGAGGTCTAAGGCTGGCCTGGGGGAAGACTATTCAAAACCCAAAGTGAAAGAAAGATCTGGGGGTATGGCTTAAGTGATAGAGTGCCTGCCTAGCAAACTCAAGTTCAAACCCAGTGCCACCAAAAAAAAAAAGAAAGACGAGAAAAAAATCTTTTTGGATAAGTGTGTCTTTTGCTGAGGTCTAGAATGGATTTGGATGTGACTCTGACTCAGACGGGAAGTATTCCACCAACAGCCACATCCTCTTTCCCTTCCTGCTGTTTGCAATTTGACATTTTGCTTTGGTCGTCTTAATTTTGTATATAAAATAGTAGCAACTGGAATATTATTTTAATTTCAGGTTCTACTTTGTGGGTGATGAAGATTTACTTGAAATCATTGGAAATAGTAAAAATGTAGCTAAACTACAGAAACACTTCAAGAAAATGTTTGCCGGAGTTTCCAGCATCATCCTAAATGAGGATAACTCTGTGGTCCTGGGTATTTCATCCCGGGAAGGAGAGGAGGTAGTCAAGTTTATGTTTGTGACTTAGAAAGCTCACACATATTCAAACTTATTCGTTCTTAAAATTTTTTTTTAATTTCAGGTTATGTTTAAAACTCCTGTGTCCATCACCGAACATCCCAAAATCAATGAGTGGCTCACCCTGGTGGAAAAAGAGATGAGAGTCACTCTGGCTAAACTTCTTGCTGAGTCTGTTACAGAAGTGGAGATTTTCGGTAAAGCAACTTCAATTGACCCAAATACCTACATCACTTGGATCGATAAATATCAGGTAATCTATAGTAGAGTGGGCAGGCTAAAGATGAAAGCACTGACCCTTTGGCAGCTGTATGCTGTGTGCATCAGCAGTTCAGCTGCTCAAGAGGCTGAGTGAGGCAGGAGGATCGCTTGAGAATGGGAGTTCAGGGCCAGCCTGAGCAGCATAGTGAGACCCCATCTCAAAAAAAAGTGACCATATGGATCTTGTATCTTATTTCTGTCAGGCCCAGCTTGTGGTTTTGTCAGCCCAGATAGCCTGGTCTGAAAATGTAGAGAATGCACTGAGCAGCATCGGAGGAGGTGGGGACACTGCACCCTTGCAGTCAGTGCTGAGCAATGTGGAGGTCACTCTGAATGTGTTAGCAGACTCCGTCCTCATGGAGCAACCCCCTCTCCGCAGACGGAAACTGGAGCACTTGGTGAGTCCAAGCCTGACCCTTTTCCCATCTCTTAGGCTCTTACAGTTTCCTATTTCCGTTAGTATCAAGGGAAAAAATAAGAGGGTTTACTCGTCTACTCTGTAATGGGTGTTTGGCTCTCTGTTCCTCTTGAAAGATAACCTTGGGAGCTTGTAGGAATCGGGCATGGGAGGAGGAAAGTGACCAGCTGTGGTCAGGGTATCTCACTCTTTCTCATCATCTCCACTTCATTGGGCAGGAGGCAGACCGTAGGGACAGACATGAGAAGTTGCTCTCCCCATCACATTTTATCCACATTGCAGTTTCTATTTGAAATAAGGGTTTTTGTATGTTTTTGCTGTAGTTCTTGATTTTATGTAATACTGTTGTCTGAATGACATTTCTGTTGTCTCTGTAAGTAAATTTGTGGTTTGGAATAGTTACTGAAAGCCAATGTAATGGAACTAGAATCCTAATTTAAATTTAATGAGTAATCCACAAACCCAGGGAATGCACTGTATTACTTTAGCTTATGGGAAACTTTTATTTCCTCAGATTACAGAGTTGGTTCACCAGAGAGATGTTACTAGGTCTTTGATCAAAAGCAAGATTGACAACGCCAAGTCTTTTGAGTGGCTAAGTCAGATGCGGTTTTACTTTGATCCTAAGCAAACTGATGTGCTACAGCAACTGTCGATTCAAATGGCAAATGCCAAATTCAATTATGGCTTTGAGTATCTGGGGGTTCAAGACAAGCTGGTCCAGACCCCCCTCACTGATCGCTGCTATTTGACAATGACACAAGCTTTGGAGGCCAGACTCGGGGGGTCCCCATTTGGTAAGTTGCTCCACAAACCTGAGCAGATGGAATCATACATACACATACTTTTTAAAGACTTAACTGATGATTTGAATGTGTTTGTTACATAGTTAGCATTTCTAAAATCTTAAATTTGTTTGCATTTATTATATCTGCTTTGACTTATAAAATGAATTGCTTTACACAGTTCTCTTACAGCTAAAGATACATTCCCAACTAGGTAATAGACTTAGTATTCAATGACTTTTCTTCAAATAATAGGACCTGCTGGAACTGGGAAAACAGAATCTGTCAAAGCCCTGGGCCATCAGCTTGGGCGATTTGTCTTAGTTTTCAACTGTGATGAAACCTTTGATTTCCAGGTAAGAAATTTTTTTTTTTTTTAATTCTATTTTTGGTGGCACTGGGGTTTGAACTTAGGGGTTTCCACTTGCAAAGCAGGCACTTTACTGCCTGAGACATACCTCCAGTCTTGCTCTGGTTATTTGGGAGATGGGGGGTCTCACAAACTATTTGCCTGGGCTGTCCTTGAACTGAGATCCTCCTGATCATAGCCTTCCGAATACCTAGATTACAGGCATGGACTACCAGCGCCCAGCTCCAGGTGAGAAACTTGATAGGGTCCACCTAAAATCGTTAAGCTTACGCTCCTCAAAGCCATTAGCCTTACAGCTCAACATGGATTATCTAGCCTTCTGAGTCCTTGTAGGATTATTGTTATTCTGCACTATTCAAGCAGTCCAATGTATGTGCTTTGAAGTTGACTTTAACTTTTATTTTTCTGAAAAAGTGATTTTTTTTTTTTTGATACAGGGTTCTTATGCAACATAGGTTAACTTCAAGCTCTCTAAGTAGCCAAGGCTGTTCTCAAACTTACAATTCAAGTGCTAGCATTAAAGGCGTATTTCATTACACCCAGCTGCAATTTTTTTATTGTTTATTTTTTTGTTTATGCAGTGCTGGGAATCAAAACACAGGACCTCACACATTCTAAACAAGCACTCTATCTCTGAGCTATACCCCCAGCCCTAAAATAATAGGTTTTTGAAGAAATGTTCAATGCCTTGACTGTCTGGGATTTAAAAAATATTATGGGAGAAGTTTTTTGTTTTGTTTTGTTTTTGTTGCAGGTTGCAGTATTGGGGTTTGAACTCGGCCTCACACTTGCTAAGCAGGCACTCTACCACTTGAGCCACTCCACCAGCCCTTTTTTTTTAGATCAACAAAAAGTGGTAGAATAAAAATAACTTTTTTCGTGGGGTTTTATGGCACAGGAGGAAAAACGAATTCACACAATATATCTATATAGTGGTAAAACCATTATTTATTAAGTGCATGCTATGTGTCAACATTAGGGCCCTTGCCTAATGTACAAATGTAATTTAACCTTCACAACCATCTTTGGTAGGTAGATGTTATTCTCATTTTGAAGTGAGGGGTCATGGTTTTAGAAAAATGTGACTTGCCCAATGTTAGACATGTCATCAAACCCAGGCTTTGAGCCCTGTTAAGGCACATGGTGTCTTAGACTGCTCAGGCTGCCATAACAGAACATAGGCTACAGGACTTAAACAGTAGAAATGTGTCTTCTCGCAGTCCTGGAGGCAGAAGTCCAAGGTCAAGGTTTTGGCAGAGCTGCTTTCTAGTGAGGCCTCTCTTCCTAGTATGTAGATAGCCACCATCCCCCTATGTCAGCACTAGCCTTTCCTCTGTATGTACAAAGAGAGAGAGATTTCTGGTGTCTTCATTTCATAAGAACACCAGTCCTATCTGATTAGAGCACTCCCCCTACCCGTGACCTTGTTTACCTTTGCATCCTGAAAGGCTCTGTCTCCAAATACAATCACACTGGGGATTAGGACATCAGTGGATGACTTTGAGAGGATGCAAGTCTGTTCATAACAAGCAGTGTTAGCTTCTGTCTGTCTCCATTTCAGGCAATGGGACGTATCTTTGTGGGACTTTGCCAAGTGGGTGCGTGGGGCTGCTTTGACGAGTTCAACCGCCTGGAGGAGCGGATGCTCTCAGCTGTTTCTCAGCAGGTGCAATGCATACAGGAAGCACTGCGCGAGCATTCCAACCCCAACTATGATAAGAGTAAGACTTCTCTTTGTTAAAAAGAAAAAGTTACTCTGAGGAGGGATATTCTGATGTGAGCTGTTTTGCCCACAAGAACTCACTACAGGAAGCAATATAGTGAGTTGTGGCTAGAAGACTGGTTAAAAGTCATGGTTGAGAGAGAGCCAGGGGATTCTGTGTCAGCAGTTAGTATTCCTAGTCCTAGAGCAGTCCCTCACTCAGCACAGCCTCCCTACCACAAGCGTGTTACCTCCACCTACATTTGCTTTGCAGTGTGTGCCTCAGCCAGTGTGGCCCTCAGTGCCTTCCTCTTCCTTCCCACATTACCAGGGAGCCACCTTTTTGGCTAGATTTATTCCACCATCTAGTATGGGGAGGTGAGACCATGGTCATGACAGGAGTAGCTGCTCTGGGAGGCTCCAAGGGCAGCTTCACTTTGCTGTGTTTAACAGAATCCCAGGCACATGTGGTGGAGGCAGTTTCAGGTACTGGAGGAAGTAAATATTGCACAATTAGATAGAAGTAAAATTTTTCCTATCCATGTCTACAGTTTTGCTTTATTTTTTTCTTTTATTCCCAAAATAATAGTAACTTGTCCTGCAAAGAATTCCCCAGACCTCCTAAATAAAGTAAAAAGAGTGTCAAAGAGAGCAGGCCCTGTGTTTACGATCAGTACTCTTATACAATAAATGCACTGCCCCTGAGTAGTTCAGAGGGATCTGAGGGGTGGTGGTTATAATTTCTGATGATCCTAAGAAAAGATCATCCTCAGAGTTGCCCTGTGATACTCAGCACTATTGTTTGGCATAATATAGTAGTGGGCTTCTGTCCTGGTAGCTTGGTAGCTGCACTTGTCTACTTGACTTGTGACAAAGGTGGATGCAGGTGCATGGCTGGTGGAAGCAGCCCTTCCACCTAGCTCCCCAGAGTACTAAGCTCTGGGCTTATGAGGCCAGCAGGGCAACAAGAGTCTGTCATTTTTGAGACTTCTTAGGTTTTTATTTTTTTGGGGTTTTTTTTTTTTTTTTTTGTACTATTAGTGTTAATATCATCATCTGATTTCAGCCTCTGCCCCCATTACTTGTGAGCTGCTAAACAAGCAAGTCAAGGTGAGCCCGGACATGGCCATCTTCATCACCATGAACCCTGGCTATGCAGGCCGCTCAAACCTCCCTGACAACCTCAAGAAGCTGTTCCGGAGCTTGGCCATGACCAAGCCTGACCGGCAGTTGATCGCCCAGGTCATGCTGTACTCACAGGGCTTCCGTACTGCTGAAGTTCTTGCCAACAAAATTGTCCCGTTCTTTAAGTGAGTAGCTTCAAGTCATTCAGAGTCATATTTTCAGCCTTTGTTAAATGTGCCCATCCAGTATTAAAATTCCTACTCACAATTATGGCACACCTTTTAAAATACCCATTTCCGGTCCCTAAACTCTTAACATTATTGCTGCTTTAAGTGTACCATTTTCAAAGAAAGCCTCTTTTCTCTTTCAGACTCTGTGATGAGCAGCTGTCTTCTCAAAGCCATTATGACTTTGGTCTTCGGGCTTTGAAGAGTGTGTTGGTGAGTGCTGGTAATGTGAAGAGGGAAAGAATCCAAAAGATAAAGAGGGAGAAAGAAGAACGGGGGGAAGCAGTTGATGAAGGAGAAATTGCTGAAAATCTGCCTGAACAAGAGGTTCGTACCAATGTTCTTTCTGTCACTCAAACCTTACATGTTACGAAGCTCACCTTTGGAGCACTTAAGTTATGATTCGCCGTAATTTTTGTGGCCAGGGATGACTATAATAGATTCATTACACAGTAAGTTGAGCAAATGTGGGACAATGACTGATCACACTATGGTGCTCATTAGCAACTGTTTATCACAGACCTGGAGGGGGCAGCAAGTGTGTGAGCATGCCCTTGCTTCTCACACCTCAGTATTCTCCCCTGTAGATTCTGATACAGAGTGTCTGTGAGACAATGGTGCCCAAGCTGGTGGCAGAAGACATCCCGCTGCTCTTCAGCCTCTTGTCGGATGTGTTCCCTGGAGTCCAATACCACCGGGGTGAGATGACTGCCCTTCGAGAAGAGCTGAAGAAAGTCTGTCAGGAGATGTACTTGACGTATGGCGATGGAGAAGAAGTTGGTGGAATGTGGGTTGAAAAGGTAACTTGACATGTACTGTTGGCTGTTGCACTCACAGACCCAGGGGATTCTAGTAATGATGCCTGCTGACCATTTGATGGAACTGTGTTCACGAAGGCCAGGGATGTGCATAATCTGATTTATAAAGATTCACTCAAGGGCTGTTTGAATTTCTTCTTTTTCTTTTTGATGGGAATGGGGTTTGAACTCCCAGCTTCAAGCCTGCAGAGCACATAACTCTCCCCCTTGAGCCACACCTGTAGTCCATTTTGTTCTGCTTGTTTTGGAGATAGGGTCTCTTGAACTATTTGCCAAGGCTGACCTCAAACTGTGATTCTCCAAATCTCAGCCTCCCAAGTAGCTAGGATTATAGGCATGAACCACCAGTGCCCAGCTTGAATTTTTCTTTTATTTAAATGTAGAGGTAGCAAAACCAGGCTACCTCAACATGGACATAAGAAAAATTTCAAATTTTGCTACCTCTAAACTGTGAGGAGTTCTTTAATCAGTCAAGAAGGCTGGGCCACTGGAAGACACCCTATAATGTTTAGATGTAATTTGTGTGACATTCTCCAGTTGAAGAACTCTTTTTCTTGCCTGTAGGAATCCATAGACTATGTTCCTTGCTCACTGTTACGAGCATCTCTGTTCTTCCCTGAGATGATCACAGTGCTGGTCTTTGCCCCAACAGGTTCTCCAGCTCTATCAGATCACCCAGATCAATCATGGTCTGATGATGGTGGGGCCCTCTGGAAGCGGAAAGAGCATGGCCTGGCGTGTGCTGCTAAAGGCTCTGGAGAGGCTTGAGGGTGTGGAGGGTGTGGCTCACATCATCGACCCTAAGGCCATCAGCAAAGACCACCTCTACGGAACCTTAGACCCCAACACCAGGGAGTGGACAGATGGGCTCTTCACACACGTGCTGAGAAAGTACGTTTGCTTTGGTCGGTGTTTGCTTTTGGGAATACAGGGTTCTTGTACTCGGTTTTTATAGCCACAAGGGTATACATTACTTTCTAACCAAAGTCCAGATTTAAGGTTGATTCAGAAACCATGGGAGGGTGAGCATTTTCAGTCTTAAAATCTTGATTTACTCAACAGCTATTTTAAAATCCTTCCAAATCAGAATCATAGACAACGTGAGAGGTGAGCTGCAGAAACGCCAATGGATTGTGTTTGATGGTGATGTGGATCCTGAGTGGGTTGAGAACTTGAACTCGGTGCTAGACGACAATAAGCTCCTAACTCTGCCAAATGGAGAGCGTCTCAGTCTTCCACCCAACGTAAATACCCTTCCTTGTTACTCTGTGGCCACTGAAGTTCAAATGCTATCATAGTCGGCTCTGGGGAGAAGCTTTTTTACTCAGTTTTGTTTCCGAGATTTTAGTTACTCAGTCGTCTGCAGTAGAAGAATATTAAAGTGAAAATTCCAGAAACGAGTAGTTTATAAGTTTTATATAACTTACATTGTAGTATAACTGTTCCATTTTGTTAGTTATTATTGATCTCTTACTGTGTCTAAGGTATAAGTCACACTTCAGAGTGGGTATCTGTCTAAGAAGAAACAGTGTACATAGAGTCAGTACCATCTGCATTTTCAGGCATCCTTTTGGGGGTCTTGGAATTTGTCCCCTTCAGATGAGATGCTTAGAAGGGGCTCCCCATGGCTGCAGTTTAAAGGTGGTGCTGGTGGGATTTCCTGACAGACTAGATGAAGGTATGAGAAACAGGCAGGAGTCAAGGCCAACCTGGCTTGAGCAAGTGGTTAACATGAGTCTTTAACAGAAGGGCCAGGATTGGTGTTTATCACCACTCAGAAGCCAAGGTACAGGTTCTTAGTTCTGAAAGTGCGCACTTACGGTCTCCATCTCTTTCATCAAGTTCCTTTGTTAGCTGATTATCCAGTGGATTCTGACTATTGTCGGAAAGATTGATCTCCTTGTGGGTAGTGTAGTGACAAGGTTAAGGGTCTGGGATCCTAGATCCAGCAGTGGGATCTGGATAGGTCACTCACCCCTGTGTATAAATGGAGATGATAACAGGCCTGTGTGTTTGGGTATGTGAGTTCAGGCAGAACATGAGAGTGCACCTGTGGGGAAGGGTGGCCAGTCCAGACTCACTGTAAATAGAGCCTTTGCAAGGCTACACTTCTGTCCCACAAGAGTTCCTGTCCAGAAAGGGTTCCATATTGTGCTCTCACTTGACTGTTTACTGACCAGGCACATTTTACCTGCCCAGATTCTTGTGGAAACAACATGGGTATTGTAGCAATGTGAATTGTAGATATTTTTATTTTTGAAAAAAATACAGAAAAACTAAATTTAAATCACCCTCTCAGAATGTGTCATTAAATCTACTTAATGTCCTCTTTCAAGGTACGAATAATGTTTGAAGTGCAGGACTTGAAGTATGCAACCCTGGCCACAGTGTCGCGCTGCGGCATGGTCTGGTTCAGTGAGGATGTGCTCAGCACTGACATGATCTTCAACAACTTCCTGGCTAGGCTGCGCAGCATCCCCCTAGATGAAGGGGAGGACGAGGCACAGCGTCGGCGTAAGAGCAAGGAGGACGAGGGCGAAGAGGCTGCCTCCCCAATGCTGCAGGTATGAAAACTGCTTTCCATCCCCTGAGCAGGGCCTCAGGTCAGAGCCTGAGGAGACTGGAATGCTCTGCTGCGGTAAGAGCAGATTGCCCATTCCCCAAGGCCATGGAGGCCAGGGTTATTTCTTTTTACTGAATGGCCACTCAGTACTCATCCATGCAAGCTGTCACTTGGTGCAGTTTTGCATAATCAGGCTTGTCTTTTGCCAGCTTCTGAAGAAGCCCACCAAAATTGCTGCAAAAGTTGAAAGATATTTATAGTAAATTCTAATTACCTTGTGTTTCTATGCAAATTGACTGCCCTTTTCCACATGTGGTGAACACCAGTGTTCCTGGAATGCAGAGTTTGGGGGAATCAGGATGAAGGAATGAGGATTGGTTATTGAAGCATAACCTGAAATTGTTTTTTCAAAGTCGTGTGCTCTCCTAGGCCTAAGTTAGAATAGCTGAAACTTTCTCCAGCAGCTTTTTTTGTTTGGGTGGGTTTTGTTTTGTTTTTTTGTGGTACTGGGGTTTGAACTCAGGGCCTTCCCATTTGCTAGGCAGATGCTCTACCACTTGATCCACATTCCCACCCCTTTTTTGCTTTTAGTTATTTTTCAAATAGGGCCTGTCATTTTTATTTGGGGTCAGTCTCAGACTAAAGTCCTGCTACCTACATAGGCATGTGTCACCATGCCTAACTTCTTTGTTGATATGATGTCTACTAACTTTTTGGCCAGGCTGGCCTTGAACTGTGATCCTCCTGATCTCCACCTCCCATGTAGTTGGGATTACAGATGTGATCCACCATGTCATCTTTTTTTTTTTTTTTTTTTTTGTGACAGGCTCTCGCTATTTAGTTTTGGGCTGTCCTGGAACTCTTGATTATCCAGCCTCCTATGTGCTGGAATTGCAGGTGCATAGCACCATGCCCAGCTTCAAGTTGTAGTTATGCTTGATTCATTTCGTCTTACAGATTCAGAGGGATGCAGCAACAATCATGCAGCCATACTTCACATCCAATGGCCTGGTTACCAAGGCCCTGGAGCATGCCTTCAAGCTGGAGCACATCATGGACCTGACACGACTGCGCTGCCTGGGCTCACTTTTCTCCATGCTGCACCAGGCCTGCCGCAACGTGGCACAGTACAACGCCAACCACCCTGACTTCCCCATGCAGATCGAGCAGCTGGAGCGCTACATTCAGGTCAGGGATGGTCCACGGGTCACTCCAGGGTCTGCCGCTTGGGTGCATTGTTTCCTGGGCACGGGTCAAACTTTCATGAGGGGCCAGGAAAGGTTCAGAGGGTGTCCAGGGTCCTAGAAGCTTCTAAGGTTAACTGTCAACATCTTAAGTCTGTGAGCGGGGAGGACGGGGGACTAGGGCTTGAACTCAGGGCTTTATACTCACAAGGCAGGCACTCTACCGCTTGAGCCATGCCTCCATTGCTCTTTCTTTTGTCCTATTGTTAAGTTTTATAAAACATGAAATTGTAATTCTTTTAATAGAGATACCTGGTTTATGCCATACTCTGGTCCCTGTCTGGAGACAGTCGGCTGAAAATGAGAGCAGAGCTGGGTGAATACATCAGACGAATCACGACTGTGCCGCTGCCCACTGCGCCCAACATTCCCATCATTGATTATGAAGTGAGTGGGGTGGTTACTGCCTTTTCCCATGATTCTTGCTATGTGGCTTTAATTTATCCTAGAGCAACCTGACCATGGATTTGACTTCATCTTTCCATGTCACATAGATAATTTGTCCTTTTAGTTTCACAGGTGAAAAAGAATGCAGACTAACGTGGCCTATTCTGATTTGTGTTAAAGTGAGCAAGTCTTATAAGGAGACACAATGTCCACAGAGTGACACTTCACCCATCTCTGTGTCTAGGTGTCCATCAGTGGAGAATGGTCCCCCTGGCAGGCCAAGGTACCTCAGATTGAAGTGGAGACACACAAGGTAGCAGCCCCAGATGTTGTTGTGCCAACGCTAGACACAGTCCGCCATGAAGCTCTCTTGTACACTTGGCTGGCTGAACACAAGCCACTGGTCTTGTGTGGCCCTCCTGGATCTGGCAAGACCATGACACTCTTCAGTGCCCTTCGGGCCTTGCCTGACATGGAGGTAAAAGGCCAAGAGACAAACAGCATGGCTTTTGTGGTTCAAATGAGGGTTTGATTTTAGAACCTCATTTTGTGTCTCTCTTCCAGGTCGTGGGCCTTAACTTCTCAAGTGCTACTACTCCAGAGCTGCTCCTAAAGACTTTTGATCACTACTGCGAGTACAGGCGCACACCCAACGGCGTCGTTCTGGCTCCTGTGCAACTTGGAAAGTGGCTGGTACTGTTCTGTGATGAAATCAACTTGCCAGATATGGATAAATATGGCACGCAGAGGGTCATATCCTTCATCAGACAGGTTTGTTCTTATCCACAGGACTCCCCTCCTCCCTCAAGGTTTCTGATTTACATTTTGCTCCTAATTGTTCTATACTCCTTTCCTTCAGATGGTGGAACACGGGGGCTTTTATCGTACCTCAGACCAAACATGGGTAAAACTGGAGAGAATCCAGTTTGTTGGAGCTTGTAATCCACCCACTGATCCTGGGAGAAAGCCCCTCTCACACAGGTAACACAGCTGCGTACACCATACACCTCTGTACACACTCATACCCCAGTTCCATGATTGCTATAAATTAGCACAGCAAAAATCTGATCTGAATTAATAAGGGTGGTAATAGAGTTCCTCCTGGGTCACTTGCATTGTGAGTTTTGAGGCTTGACTGGTCTGCATGGAGAGAGTCATATCAAGAAGTAAGTAAATAGGGACTGTAGGCTAAGCACTGCCTAGCAAGTGCAAAGCCCTCAGTACCACAAACAAACAAAAATGTAAATAAATAAAAGCATTAGAACTTGGGGTGTAGCTCATGGTAGAACACTTGCTTAGCATGCACAAGACTCTGGGTTCCATCCCCAGCACTGCAAATAAAAAAAGAAAAAGAAAAAAACATTGACTTTATAGCCCACACCCATCTGCAGAGCCAAGACAAGACTGAAATAAGCCTGATTTCCCCCGCCCCCATCTTTCCTTGGTTCTTTTTCAAGATGCTTGATCCTACTATGGTGTGTCAGACCCTAGCCTGAGCAGTGTATATTTGCTCTTGGTTAAACTTGACATCAAGCCTGTGAGGGTGGCTTAGGAAGTGACCTCTACCCTGGCCCAGGACAGTGACTCTCCTCTGGCACACTGCCCCTCATAAGGAGTACTGAGTCAGTAGAGAGGTGCTGAGCAGGCTGTCATTGCACAGGTTCCTGCGTCACGTGCCTGTTGTGTATGTGGATTACCCAGGACCCGCCTCCCTAACCCAGATCTATGGCACCTTCAACCGTGCCATGCTAAGGCTCATTCCATCCCTGCGGACCTACGCGGAGCCACTCACAGCTGCCATGGTGGAGTTCTATACCATGTCTCAGGTTTGTGGAGCTTCTCTACTTCTTCAGAAACTCTTCTCTCTGCTAACCGAAGAACCTGTTAAAAGACCAGACTTGTTAAGAGCTCTTGCAGAGGCAGGAACCTTTCTCCCAAGTCTGTCATCAGAGTTCTACCCAGGTCCTAGTATGAAAATGGTACTGTGCTAGGCCATTTCTAGAAAGATGCATGTGACAACACAGCCATGTCTCTGTTTTGATTATTTTTATTTAATTTTTTTTTGGTTGTACTGGGTTTTGAACTCAGGGCCTCAGGCTGGTAGGCAGGCGCTCTAACACTTGAACCGCTCCACCATCCCTTTTTTTGTGTTGGGTATTTTCGAGTTAGGGTCTCATGTACTGTTTGCCTGATCTCTGCCTTCCAAGTAGCAACCAGCTTTATGTCTCTATTATTATTGTGCAATGTGTGTAGTGACTGCATGTGTGCTCTACTGTGCTCCCACCAGCAATGCTCTATTCTCTATATGCTCTTCAGTGTTTAAAAAAATGTGTATTATAAAATCCTTTACAAGCCAGGTGCTGGTGGCTCACACCTGTAATCCTAGCTACTCGGGAGACAGAGATCAGGAGGATGGCAATTCAAAGCCAGCCCGAGCAAATAGTTCAAGAGACCCTACCTTGAAAATGCCCAACACAAAGCAGAGCTGTTGGAGTGGCTCAAGTGGTAGAGTGTCTGCCTACCAAGCGTGAGGCCTTGAGTTCAAACCCCAGTTGCCCTTTGGAAGTGCTACTTAGGTTTTGATCTGCATGTCTACTAGCTGGTGATGCGACCATCTTGTTCTCAGTGCTTCCTGAGCACTTGTTTGTCCGAGAATGCAAGTAATTCATTTCTGTTTTTCAGTGTTTTCAGGAAGATATTTTGTAGTTTCATTGCTTTAAAACATTTAAATCTTTAAGTATAATTTATGTTGACGTAAAGTGAGAAGCTTGGATCTGACTTTATTCTGTACAGTTGTTTCAACCTTTTTATTTTTGTCGTTGGGTATTTTGTGGTTCTGGGGATGGAAACCAGGGCTTCACACATGCTAGGCAAGTGCTGTACCACTGAGCTCCCTCCCCAGCCTACCTAGTTGTCTGAGCCTGTAAGAGTATTTGCTGGTTCATCCTTAAATATTCCAGGTCTAGCTTTTTTATCTTTAATATGAAAATATTTTACATTTTAACCACTTTTCCATGTCTTCAGGTATTTGCATATAACTTCCATTTGTCTCATTCCTGCAGGAGAGATTCACACAGGATACTCAACCTCATTACATCTATTCTCCCCGTGAAATGACTAGATGGGTGAGGGGTATCTTTGAAGCATTGAGGCCCCTGGAGACTCTGCCTGTGGAAGGCCTCATTCGGATTTGGGCACATGAAGCCCTCCGTCTCTTCCAGGACAGGTAAGGGGAGCCAAAGATCCTATTGGTTACATTCTCTCCTACTTTGTCTATGTCAAGATCTCTGTGAGGCTTGCCTCCCCAAGTGTGAGCCGTGCATTGCTTGCTTGCAGGCAGTGGGCGTAGCCCTGCATCATGACGTGGATCACAGTCATTCCCAATGATAGGTCATAGTGCTGGGACTGCCACCATTGTCTACTACTGTGTGATTAGGAGATCCACTTAATGAACCGGTCTAGCCAGAGAGTGGTGCCCCCACAAGGTAGCTGCCTTTGATGGCCTTATCAAATCATAGAGTTCCCTAGTGATGTACAGTGCCTCTCACTGACGCCCTAACTTGTGGCTTCCTTACCCTCAGTCTTGGTTCTCAGTGAAGAATCTGCTCCATCATCTCTGGGACATTGATTTTCTCTTTTCCCTATTAGCAACTTGAGCAGATTCTTGTGTGTAAGTTAAGTTGCCAACACCTAAGGGAGGGACTCCTCATGTGAAATGGGTAGGCAGTTGTGTGGGGCTGTGGTGGTAAATCATCACAGCAGGAAGTCACCTAGCAAAAAGGGACCATTATAGTTCAGTACAATCTTCATTTTACAATAAACTTGATTATTCCCACTTCTGTCTTTTTTTTTTTTTTTTAATTGGTGCGTTGGTACTGGAGATTGAACTTAGGGTCTTGGGCTTGCTAGCCAGGCATTCTACCACTTGAGCCATGTCCCTAGCCCTCTGTCATTTTTTATTTTCTTTTTTTTTTTACATTTTTGATCTTGTGTGATCTTCATTTTTATGTTAGTGAGAAGTTAAACTTGTGTGTTTAACTCTAGACTTCCAGTAAGCAGTGTGTCTTGACTAGTCAATACAGCACCTCAGTTTCCTGTACTACATTATTGAAGGCAGCACTCTGTCACAAGCCAGGTTCTGAGAAGAGAGCGAGAGGGGCTACAGGCAGGGAAGTACTCTGACAGAAGGCAGGTTGGAGCGTGGTGGCTCCCAACATTCGGGGCTCATCTCCAGAGGATGTGGTCCCATAGGACAAGCTCCTCTGGCTTCTGATAGTTTCAGGTTTAGGTAGTTGGTAGCAGTTAGGTTCTCTCCAGACCAAAAAGTAGTGAAGCCTTTGGCAGTTGCACTTCTGAACCAGTTAGTTATTCCTGCAGCTTTCTTATCCAAGCTATACATGAGTGTCCGAATGCTGTTCTGTTGTAAAGCACTGGTTTTCAAACCATGTTCCTTGGAGTTCTTAGCTTCCACCAAGGTGCCTTTCAGAGAGCTGCTGTAAAAGATCAACTAGGCGAGGCTCAACAAGTGAGTGATGTGTTAACTCTCACATTCTCAGTTGGGTTTCTACTGCTTTGAAAAATCTTTTGCTGTTAGGTGAGCTAACGTTACTCTTTTTTTAATTTAAAAAAAAATGAGCCACAATATCATTGTCAATAGACTTTCTGTGACACCACAAAGAAAATTTTATTTAGACTCAAATGTAACAAAAGCTGTTGTCCTTATTATGTGCTTATAAATTCTTCTTGGAAGCCAGGTATGGTGGTATGTGCCTGTAATCCCAGCACTCAGGAGGCTGAACCAGGGGATTATGAGTTCAAGGCTAGCCTAGGATACAGACCAAAATAAAATTCTGTTTGGCCTAGTTTCATAGCCCTTCCCTGCAGCCCGCATAACAGATCACACACTCAGCTTCTTAGAACGTCCCAGCACCTCAGGACAGTTAGAGTTTGCACCATCTGCCTCACAGTTGTCTTTAGAAGCCCGGCATCTCCAACACTGCATTACACACAGTTTCCTATTTGTGTCCTCTTAATGTGCATACATAATATTTGGAGCATTTATTTTCAGCAAGCTTAGAAATCAGATTGGAGCTAGGCTTGATGGTATGTACTTGTGGTCCAAGGTACTTGGAAGGATCACTTGAGCCCCAGGAGTTTGAGACCAGCCTGAGCAGTGTACTAAAATCTCATATCTGGTTTTGAACATGGGGCCTTACACTTGCCAGGCAGGTGCTCTAACAGTTGAGCCGCACCTCTAGCCCTTATATTCATTTCTTACTTCAGTGTAATTAAACATTTTAGGGAGTTTTTAAATGTCATGGTGCCATAGTTCTGAGAGTTTAATATCAAAACCTCAGATGGCTTAAGCCATCCTGAGTTCTGAGTCTAGGTCCCTCCAGTTGCAGTAACAAAAACTACATGGAAAAGACCACTCACAGCCCCCACCATACACGTCCTCTCACTGGGGCCTCTAGTGGCCCTAATGCACATGGTGCTCTTCTCCCAACAGACTTGTGGAGGATGAGGAGCGGCGCTGGACGGATGAGAATATTGACATGGTTGCCCTGAAGCACTTCCCTAACATAGACAAAGAGAAAGCCATGAGCCGGCCCATCTTGTACAGCAACTGGTTGTCAAAGGTAACAAATTTGCAGAATTTCAGAGAGAGTTCCTTTCCTTTTGTCCCTTTGGTTAAAATTATCTTCTGATCCAAAACATGAGGCTGTGGTTACAGCATTTGCAGTCATTGGTGTTAGGGGTACAAAACCCTAGAAGGATTCTGACTGGCCCACTGTCTTGACATTAGATTGGTTTTAACCTCCTCACACTTTTTAAAAATGTGGCAATTACGAATGATTTTTGTTGTAAAGTTTTCTTATAATAAAAAATGGTGACATTCCAGAATAGCTGTGAGTTGCCCTTTTTCTGTGATAAAAAATGAGGCATTTTCCTAAATCACAGCCTTGATCTACAGTTCATGCACTGTGCTCAGGGTTGAGTAGAAGCTTTCTGAAGGAAGCTCATGCCCTAAAAGGGGAAAGAGAGAGATGAGGAATCACTCGTTCTATGAGCTCTCTGTACATTGGGCCTTAAAAGATTCATCAGGCCAGGGGCTCTCATCTGTAATCCTAGCTACTTGGGAGACAGAGATCAGGAGGACCACAAATAGTTCTCAAGACCCTATCTTAAAAATACCCAACATGAAAAAGGGCTGACAGTGTGACTTAAGTGATAGAGCACCTGCCTAGCAAGCATGAGGTCCTGGGTTCCATCCCCAGCACTGCAAAAATAAAAATAAAAAAAGAGCTATAAACCAGGCACTGTGGCATATGACTGTTTAGATGAGAGACCCTGACAGCACCTAGAAACAAGCAAGCAGGTTGCTTCAGTGTCACTGGAATTTTCTGTGTATTCTAAGCTCTAATACCCATTCCTTTTCAATTGTAAGAACCCAGTGGTTTGTCTTTCCATATTTTTTGTAGGGTCTTTTGATGACAAGCAGTTGTGTATAGCCCAAGCTATGGTCAGTCTGTCTGCAGGTTTTTCCTTGTGAGCATCCATTGTCCCAGCACTGTGTATTGACTAATCCTTTACTCTGCAATGTCACTGTTATAGTAGGCTTCCCTGTGTGCATGGGTTTGTTTACAGGCTCTGCCCTCTTGTGTTGATGCTTGTCACTGTGGTAAAGTCACATGGTCCTAATGATAGTAATAAGTCTATCAGATAGGACAGGCCCTCATACCTTGATCTTTAGGGGTCTTGACCATAAGACCACCAACACTTTCTGATGAGATTTTATTGACTTCTGTATAAAACCTGGAATAGAGTTGACTTTTTTTTTTTTTTTTTTTCCTGCAGTACCGGGGTTTGAGCTCAGGGCACTCTACCACTTGAGCCATGCTTCTAGCTCCTAACACTTTTAAAGTAGTATGTTTTTCTCTCCGTGATCGTGGCATATCTCTTCATGTATTTAAGTCTTTCATGTCCTTCAGTAAAATTCAGTTTTCTCTAAAGATCTAAAAATACAAGTTAACTCAAATGATTTAAAACCATTTTAACATTCCAGCATTTTAACACTTAGCATTGATATTTTATAAAAACGGTATCTTCTTTTGTGGCATTTTTTTCAAGTTTCTTCATAGTACATGGAAATACAGTTGACTGTTCCAATAGCTAGATGATTTCTTCAAAATAATTTGTATTTTACTTTTTTGGTGGTGGTGGTGGTGGTAGTAACTGGGGTTAGAACTCAGGGCCATGCACTTGCTAAGTGCTTGCTCTACTACTTGAGCCATGCCTCTAGCCCTGTTACCTTTCTTCTATAGGATTACATCCCAGTAGACCAAGAAGAGTTACGAGATTATGTCAAAGCGAGGCTAAAAGTCTTCTATGAAGAGGAACTTGATGTCCCCTTGGTCCTGTTCAATGAAGTACTAGACCACGTGCTCAGAATTGACAGGTGGGCCTTTTGTTGTTACAGTCATAACCATGATGCTTTAGTGACTATTAAGCTGGTATGTGAGGTCACACTAGACCTCCTGCTGTCCTCTCCCACCTCACCTCAGCCTTTCTGCCACAAACCTTCCCCCTTCTTTTCTTTCTAAGTGTAGCATAACTGTCCTAAATATTGACTCGAGAAGGAACTTTACACTTAGAAGTGTAAGCTTGCCACCGATTACAGCCCTTTCAGCCTCATCCCAGAACTGGGTTCATCTCTCATGTCGTCTGAGAATCTGGAGGGCAGGGCCATGTCTCATTGATCTTTGTATTGCCACTGGACCTGGCAAATTACAACTGCTCATCCAGTGTTCAATGCACAAATTCAAGTTAAGACACTTTCAGAATGTCATAGGCACAATATTAAGTTTACGACAGAATATCAAACTGGGAGAGAGACGTAGAAAGTCTTAAAATTTATTAACTGATCATGTTTCAGAATATTCCGTCAACCTCAAGGCCACTTGCTTCTGATTGGCGTTAGTGGAGCAGGAAAAACCACCTTGTCTCGTTTTGTCGCCTGGATGAATGGTTTGAGTGTATACCAAATTAAGGTGGGTCTATTGGTAGCCTCTTATTCCCAGCAATGGATTCTCCATTCCCACACAAAGCTGTTGTGTGAGACGAGACCTAACATGGCAACCGCTTCTGTAGGTTCACAGAAAGTACACGGGGGAGGACTTTGATGAAGATCTTCGGACAGTGTTGAGACGCTCTGGCTGTAAAAATGAGAAGATAGCATTCATAATGGATGAATCTAATGTTTTAGATTCTGGGTTCCTGGAGCGAATGAATACCCTTCTGGCCAATGGAGAGGTAATTCAGCAGTGTGTTGCATTGTATGTTGTCATGTTACAGGGATCAGTAAGTCACACTGCTGTGTAACTTCTCCAGGTTCCTGGGCTCTTTGAAGGAGACGAGTATGCCACCCTGATGACTCAGTGCAAAGAGGGGGCCCAGAAAGAAGGCCTGATGCTGGACTCCCACGAGGAGCTCTACAAGTGGTTCACCAGCCAGGTGATCCGCAACCTGCATGTTGTGTTCACTATGAACCCATCCTCAGAAGGGCTCAAGGACCGGGCCGCCACTTCACCTGCCCTTTTCAACAGGTATCCTGCCTTTCACTAGCTCAGGGTCAGAGCAGACTGCTTCCTTCCAAGGGGAGACCCTCTTTTTGGAGCTCTTTTGAGGTATTGGCATCTTTTTCAGGTGTGTATTGAATTGGTTTGGTGACTGGTCCACGGAAGCACTGTACCAAGTTGGCAAAGAATTCACCAGTAAAATGGACCTGGAGAAGCCAAATTACATTGTGCCCGATTACATGCCCGTTGTGTATGATAAACTGCCTCAGCCCCCATCACATCGGGAAGCCATTGTAAACAGCTGTGTGTTTGTTCATCAGACTCTTCACCAGGTTGGTTCAGTTTTTGAGATCAACATAAAAAAAATGGGGCTGGTGGTGGGGCTCAAGTGGTAGAGCACCTGTCTAGCAAGCCCTGAGTTCAAACCCCAGTACAAGAAAAAAAAAAGTAAAAATAAAATCAATCATGCTAATGTAAAACTAAATTGATACAAAAATAGACTCTAAGGAACTTCATATTTGCCACTTTGCAAAAGAAATACTTGTTCCTCCAGTGTTCTTACATCTTAAATGACAACCATCCTTGTCACTAGGCTATGAATTCTAGAGCCATCTGATCCTTGGCTGCCCCCCTGGGTTCTGCCTCTATAAAACAATCTTTTCTGCCCCTCTTCCCGTCCCACTGTGCTGGTTCTCTCCTCTTGACATATGTCCTCTTTAAAGGGATAAGTGGGGTAAAAAGGCTTTGCAGGCCCTGCAAGTCTCTGGTACTCAGTGCTGCCATTGTAGCACAAAGACTCTGTAGACCATATGTAAACAAATGGGGTGACTGTTGCCTGTAAGTCTTCACCACAGGAACATGCTGCAGTAGGTTTTGACCTGCTCACTTTGATTTGCTGACCTTTGCTGACCCTTCTTTAATAAACAAGTCCACTCTTGTTGCCAGAAAGCTTTATAAAATCCACTCAGATCTTTAGGTGGCCTGTGGTTCAATGCTCTATTTCCCTGCTTCTAGCCAGAGGAGACAGAGGCATTTATCACATTTTTTAAAAGCCTGTTGTGTGATTTCTTATTTTTGTATCCATTGAAAATAAGCATTAAAAGGTAGACCAGGCTATACCTTTAGTGGTGCACACCTATAATCCCAGCCCTTGTGATCCTCCTGCCTTAGTCCCCCAGGTTTAAGGCCAACCTAGACTATATAGCAGGTTTTAGGCCAGCCTGGACTATATAGTAAGACCCTACCTCAAAAAAACACTTAAAGCTTGGCTCAGCCAGGCACCAGTGGCTCATGCCTGTAATCCTTGCTACTTGGGAGGTAGAGATTAGGAGGATCACCATGCAAAGCCAGCCTGGGCAAATAGTTCGAGACCCTATCTCTCTTTTTTTTTTTTTATATCAAAGAATTTTACTGTAGAAGTGTTTACAATAATCTATGTGAAAAGGGGAAAAATAACCAAATACCCAATAGCAGGGAATTGGTTAAATAAATGGAAGTATATCTATACAATGTTATTTTAAATGACAATGTAGACTTTTACTGGTAATGAAAATGTTCACAGAAAAAAGAGATTCAGAAGCAAATTGTGCAGTACAATTTCATTTCTGTTAAAATAAAGATTTATTTATTCACTCAACAAATTCATTGAATGGTGGCTATTTACTGTGTGTGAAGATAAGAGATGAGGATACAGTAATGAACAAAATAAATATTGTTTGTCAGGATCACCAAGTCATAGACCAACTCTGTCAGCTTTCCATCACTGTCAGGAACTACCTGAGACTATGAACTTGTAAAGAGAAAGGGTCTATTTGGACTTTCAGTTTTAGAGGTTCTAATCCAAGATCAGTCAGATCCATTGCTTTTGCCCTCTGATGGGCATGTTTAATGACAATGACAGAGAGCACATGTCAGAGCAAACTATTCACACCTCATGGCCAGGAAACAAAAGAGACAGAGTAAGAGACTGGGGTCTTACACTCTCCTTCAAGGGCATGCCCCCAGTGACCTCAGGCCCTTCACTAAGGCGCTGCCTCCTAAATGTTCCACTACCTCCCAACAGTACCAGTCTGGGGACCAACTCTTTACACATGGGCCTTTGGGGGACACTTTACTCAAACCACAGACTCTAGTGATCACTTAGGTCATGGCTCAAATTTTCTGAGCCTCAGTTTCCTTGTCTATAAAAAGTGAGACCCTATCTTGAAAATAACCAATACAAAAAAAGGGCTGCCAGAGTGGCTCAAGTGGTAGAGTACCTGCCTAGCCCTGAGTTCAAACCCCTGATACTGCCAAAAAAATAGAGTAAGCATAACTGACATTGATGTAGTAATTAACCATTTGTGAAGCCTTTTCAATAAAATATGCCTCAGATTGGCATAATCTCCAGCCTCATTTAACAAAATTGAAGAAAAAATTAAAGGCATATGGGCTTTTTTTTTTTTTTCTTTTGCCATACTGGGGGGTGGGGGGGCCTGAAGTTAGGGCCTCACACTTGCTAGTCAGGCACTCCTGAGCCACTTCACCAGCTCTTTTTTGTGTTGGGTGTATATTTTGAGATAGGGTCCTGCTTTTTTTTTTTTTTGACTGGGCTGGCCTCAAACCGAGATCATCCTCATCTCTGCCTCCTGAGTAGCTAGGGTTATAAGCATGAGCCACCAGTACCTGACCAGTTATAGGGGCTTCGTGAAAGCTTATGTAAGTGGCTAATCTAAGGCCAACTCTAGTGTTCTGACTTGAGGGGTGGGCTTATTACCCAGGTCACACTAAGTGAGCGAGGTGAAACAATTAGAGTTTTCTGAGGTTAAATCAGAGAGACCATTCTAAAGAATGAAAAGACTTTTCTTTTCTAAAAGGCTAATGCTCGGCTTGCAAAGCGAGGGGGCAGGACAATGGCCATCACACCTCGCCACTACCTGGACTTCATCAACCACTACGCCAACCTATTCCATGAGAAGCGCAGTGAGCTGGAGGAGCAGCAGATGCACTTGAATGTTGGGCTCCGAAAAATCAAAGAAACAGTCGACCAGGTATGGCATGGGCATAGGCCTTACTCCTGAGGGCGGCTGCAGCAAGGAGCCTGTCAGGGCAATTTCTGCATGTTTCCATGTCTTGGATTTTGTTCTTTAGGTAGAAGAACTTCGTCGTGACTTGAGGATAAAGAGCCAAGAACTGGAAGTAAAGAATGCAGCGGCTAATGACAAGCTGAAAAAGATGGTGAAAGACCAACAAGAGGCTGAAAAGAAAAAGGTACTTCCTTTTATTCTAGGAAACTGGTGGTCTGGGCATGTTCAGTCTCTAATAAGAGAGCAGGAAGTTTGGTTTGAAATGGGTTTTAGGGTTTAATGAGTTAGTGAGAGGGAGTGCTATTTAGGATTCACTCAGCAAGTTAACAGTGCTTAACCCATGCATTTTTCTTCTCTAGGTCATGAGCCAAGAAATTCAGGAACAGTTGCACAAACAGCAGGAAGTAATTGCTGACAAACAAATGAGTGTCAAGGAGGATCTCGATAAGGTGGAGCCTGCTGTCATTGAGGCCCAGAATGGTATGGAAATGCTGTTAGGGGCTGGGCTGTCCAGAAAGCCTGTTCTTACCCAGTGACTGGCTTTTCAGTGGCTGGCATTTCCGGGGGGTCGTCCATCACACGTCCTGGTGCTGTACATTTTCAAAAGCACTCTGAAGCCTTTTCCAAACATTTGAGAGTGTCTTCATCTCTTAAAACAAAGTTCCTATAACACTTATCTGCATTTGCCATAGTGAAACCCTTCTAAGAGAAAACTGCCAAAATAAGCTTTATGTTTCTATATTTTTTAAAGATCTGTTGTTCAACACATAAATACACTGTTTATCAATCCCTGACTTGAGTTTCATGAAGAAATCTCACATCTGGTGTCATAAACTTAAAATAATTTGAGAGTGTTCTGGCTGTGGCCAGGGAGCCTAACTTTAAGTGTCGATAACAGCCACTTCTCACTCTTCTTGTGGTAGAGTGCCTGCCTAGTAAGCATGAGGCCCTGAGTTCCAACCCCAGTACCACAAAAGAAAAAAAAAAGAGTGGCTGTTGGGTTGGGCACCAGTGGCTCATGCTTGTGAACCTTAGCCACTTGGGAGCCCAGCCCAAGCAGATAGTTCAAGGGACCCATCTCCAACATAACCAAAGCAAAATGGACTGAAGGTGTGGCTCAAGCATTAGAGCACCTGCTTTGCAAGGGTGAAACCCTAAGTTCAAACTCCAGTCCCACAAATAGAAAAGAAAGAAAAAAAAGAGTGACTATAGGGCTGGAGGCATGCATGGCTCGAGGTGTAGAGCTCCTGCCTAGCAAGGTCAAAGCCAGGTTTAAACTCCAGTACCACCCCAAAAACATAAAATAAAAAGAAAAGAAAAAGAGTGGCTCAGATGTGTGCACATATGAATAAACAAAAAAAAAAAAAAAAGAGTGGCTCTGAGGGCTGAGGCTGTGGCTCAGTGGTGGAGTACTTGCCTAACATACATGAGGCCCTGGGTTCCATCCCTATCACCTGAAAAAAAAAAAAAAGAATTGCATGATTACTACAGTTTTTTCATTTCACACCTCAAGAGGGATGAAAATGTATCATCCAAGCTGTAAGGTTTTGGTTTTTGGTTTTTTTATGGGACTGGGGTTTGAACTCAGGGCTTCGTGCTTGCAAGGCAGGCACTCTACTACTTGAGCCAAGCCTCCAGTCCCCAAGCTGTAGGTTTTTGTTCAGAGTCAGATTTGAATGAGAATTTTATTTCATTTTATCCCACTGAGTATTTACTTAATGTGTTTTACTAAGGGCTAGCGTGTAGTCTAGTGGTAAAGCACCTGCCTAGCAAATGTGAAGCCTTGAGTTCAAACCCCACTGCCTCCAAAAAATTTTGTATTTAAGTTTGTTAAAGGCATTGGCCATTATTTTAGAACTGCTAATTCCACATCTTTAACTAGCTTATCAGACAACTTTTAAATTATAGCAGATTGAAAATGTCTTTGTTGAAATTGTGTAAAGCAAGTGCACAATTAAAGCTAGGCATGGTGGTATACACCTAAGATTTTGAATTCAAGGCAAGCCTGGGCTATAGAGAGACTGTCTCAAAAAATCTGAATGAGAGCTGCATGCCAATTGGGCATGGCT
Source organism: Castor canadensis (assembly GCF_047511655.1). Classification (NCBI taxonomy): domain Eukaryota; kingdom Metazoa; phylum Chordata; class Mammalia; order Rodentia; family Castoridae; genus Castor; species Castor canadensis. Next base: position 8,288,499 of record NC_133388.1, on the reverse strand, counting down.
CAATTGGTAGAGCATCTGCCTAGCAAGCATGAGCCCTGAGTTTAAACCCCAGTACAACCAAAAAAATAAAACCCAAAACTGAATGGATGAATGAATGAATAAACATTAAATTTTTTAAAAAATCTTGTGAGGATAAAGGAATTACTGAGACTTTTGGCTTTTTAAGGAACAGTTCATAATTTAGGCTAAGTGCTTGCTGTACAGTCTTGTAATTATTGTAAAGATCAGCCTGTCCTGCTATTCCTGAGGGTTCAAGACAGGAAATCTTACCCTCCTCAGCTCTGCAAGTAGCTGTCTCTTCTGTGAGTAAGTCACAGTACTGGCTAAGTTGGCTCATCTTCATCTTGTACTCTCTGTCCCCATCTTCATTACCTGTGTCTAGCTGTGAAATCCATCAAGAAGCAGCACCTGGTGGAGGTGCGGTCCATGGCCAACCCTCCTGCCGCTGTGAAACTGGCGCTTGAGTCCATCTGCCTGCTGCTGGGTGAAAGCACCACGGACTGGAAGCAGATCCGCTCCATCATCATGCGTGAGAACTTCATCCCCACCATTGTCAACTTCTCTGCCGAGGAGATCAGGTAAGGAAGCGAAATGCCAGCATTATTGCCAGGAGCTGGCAATAATGAGCCCTGAAGACCAGGGCTCAGCCTCGTGGCCAGAATCATTGCAGCAGCAAGATGGCAGCTCAAGTTCTTTACATTTTGATTTTTGTCCTACGCGTGCTTAGAAATAAAATTCCTCTTTTACAGTGATGCCATAAGGGAGAAAATGAAGAAAAACTACATGTCCAATCCAAGTTACAATTATGAAATTGTCAACCGGGCTTCCCTGGCTTGTGGCCCCATGGTGAAATGGGCGATTGCACAGGTAAATACATGACTGGGAGCTCTAGATAACAAAGGTATCTCTTTCTATCACTCTAAGTAAAAACTGTGATCATGCTCTTCCCAGCTAAATTATGCAGACATGTTAAAGAGAGTGGAGCCCCTGCGAAATGAGCTGCAGAAGCTAGAAGATGACGCCAAGGACAACCAGCAGAAGGCCAATGAAGTGGAGCAAATGATTCGGGACCTGGAGGCCAGCATCGCCCGCTACAAGGAGGAGTATGCCATCCTCATCTCAGAGGCCCAGGCGATCAAGGCAGACCTGGCAGCAGTTGAGGCCAAAGTAAGCTGATCATCTTTACTGTAAGTCTTCCCTGGGCCTGGAGATTGTCCTGCAGGATACTTATGAGAAGGTGCTCATGTCTCCCTTGGTGGATTCAGACTCCACAGGCCTTGTTGATCTCTATGAATTAACTCTCTCTGTCTGTTAGGGTCCTAGGTATTACTAAGTAGTGCTAGTTAGGATAGGTTTCCTTGCTGGACAGAGGAAAGCCAGTGAGTGAGTCTTCCTCCCTCTGCTGCCAACCCAAACCTGTCTTTTCTCTACCTTGCAGGTCTTCTTGTTGATGTCTTCTATCCACCCTCTATCCCTCCCTCAGTAGTGTGCTGCCACAGTGTCTCTTGTCTTCCCTTCCGACTGCATCCGGGTGTTCATCACCCTAAACCTATTCTTCCTGCTCATATCTGCACTCATGCAAATGTCTCAAGGCTGAAAGTTTATGCTCTCTCCTCAGCTCTGACTTGAGATCCCAGCACTTGAGTTGTCACTAGTGTACGTGATCTGAGTCTCATCACTTTGGAATTGTGTATAATGCAAGCCTGCCTCTGGCCCACCCCAAACCCTGCACACAATATGTATGAACTCTCTAGGTGTTCGGTATAAACCCTGAAGGCACTGGTCCCTGAGCGTCTGTTTGATTTTCCCTAGGTGAACCGGAGCACTGCTCTTCTGAAGAGTTTGTCTGCTGAACGGGAACGATGGGAAAAAACTAGTGAAACATTCAAAAACCAGATGTCCACTATCGCTGGAGACTGCCTCTTGTCAGCTGCATTTATTGCTTATGCAGGTTACTTTGACCAGCAGATGCGACAGAACTTGTTTACTACCTGGTCGCATCACTTACAGCAAGCCAATATCCAGGTAACTGTCTCTGGGGAGTTCCAAAGCAATGTTTAATGGTGTGGGCCAGACTAATATTGAGCCCACTTTCACAAAATCTTAACTCAAACAGTCTCTAAGTAAGAGAGAAGATAACCAGCCTCACCTTTCAGTTCCGCACAGACATTGCGAGGACAGAGTATCTCTCCAATGCCGATGAGCGTCTTCGCTGGCAAGCCAGCTCCTTACCTGCTGATGACTTGTGCACAGAAAATGCAATCATGCTGAAGAGGTTCAATAGGTATGTGCTTACATGTCAAAGAGGTAGGCTAGACATTTGTAATGTGTGGTCATCCCTCTTTTTCTTTTTCTTTTTTTTTTTTTTTCAAAACACCTGTAAAGGAACATGGCATGAGGGTAGGCAGTGCTGACAGGTTGTACTCATCTCTGACAGTGGGTTGTGCACAGTTCTCTTTTTACATCTTCACTGCCTGAATTCTGCTAATCACAGTAGTTCTTAAGAAAGATGACTTGATTTTGGCAATAGCATTTAAGTCATGTCTGTCTTCGTTGGTGAATCTGGAAAGTCTAGAAACTACCCAAGTGTCGATGTTAGCTTCTCTTTCCTCTGATTAAAACTGATCAGTTCCAGTGCTAAAGCATTTCCAGCGACACATGACTGACTGGCTGACGGCAGCTTTCAGTTTCAGGTCCTGGAGACACTCTGTAAGATACTTTTGGTTGTAATTTAAATAATTTAAGCATAAATGTATGCCTGCACACACTTACATAATGAATGTAAAAAAAAAAAAAAAAAGGACTGATCAGTCTGTTTAGGGCTACTTTCCTTGTTGGATGATTAACCTGCTCTTCTGTTGCCTTTATCATCCTCAGGTATCCGCTGATCATTGACCCCTCTGGACAGGCCACAGAGTTCATTATGAATGAATACAAAGATCGTAAGATCACCCGGACCAGCTTCTTAGATGATGCCTTCAGAAAGAATTTGGAGAGTGCACTGAGATTTGGCAACCCCCTTCTGGTCCAGGTTTGTATTTGCTTTTGAATTCTTCAGACCTGCTCCCAAGAATGAAATCCTTTTAGGGTTGTATTTCGTTTTGTTCAAACACAATTGATGTGAAGTAAAGCTAAATTACAAGTATAAATACGAATGATGTTTTAACTTTATTAGATTTGGTTTGATGTCAGAACAAGAATAAATCTTTGAGATTGGTCTATAAAATATAAATCCAACAAAAGCAGTGTTTGCATTTAAAATCCATTCAGAGAGTCTAGGTCAGTACTACCTGCCATCCTGCCTTGATGGACTTGTGTTGGAATCTGAGATGGCCAGTGTAGGAGCCATAGCCACCTTGGCTAATGAGCATTTCCTATGGCTAGTGTAACTATGAGCTGATTTTTTTTTTCTTTTTTTAATTGGTGCTGGGGTTGGAACCCAGGGCTTTATGCATCCTAGACAAACGCTCTACCACTGAGCTATATATACCCCACCCCAGAACTGAATTTTTTTTATTGAATTTTTTTTCTCTCTTTCCCTCTCTTTCCTGAGACGGTCTCACTACGTAGCCCAGGCTAACCTCAAACTCATGATCCTCTTGCCCCAGCATCCCAAATGCTGGGATTATAGGTATGCAACACCATGCCCAACTTGCTTTTTTTTAGTGACCATATGCAGCTCATGACTGTCAATCAGACAGTGTAGGTCTAAGTGAACAGGTGGGTTCTATGATAATGTATTGTCTGATTTAGGAAGTTGATGTCTGGCTTCACTCACATGCTATATAGGATGTGGAAAGCTACGATCCAGTTTTGAATCCAGTACTAAATCGTGAAGTTCGTCGAACAGGAGGGAGAGTGCTGATTACCCTCGGTGACCAGGACATAGATCTGTCGCCATCATTTGTCATCTTCTTGTCCACCCGAGACCCAACTGTAAGCAGTGAGATTCTTTACAAAGAAAAATGTGACAGTGTTTAGTTTTGCAGCTGAATTAAGAAAGCAGACTGTTCTGTCATCTGTTTCGGCAGGTTGAATTCCCACCAGATCTCTGTTCCCGGGTTACTTTTGTGAACTTCACAGTCACCCGTAGCAGTTTACAAAGCCAGTGTCTCAATGAAGTGCTGAAAGCAGAGAGACCTGATGTGGATGAAAAACGTTCCGATCTTCTTAAACTTCAAGGTATGGTTCTGGATCTCCAGCTTCCAGATGGTGGGTGTAGGTGGGAGACTGAGTTTTGAAAGGGGTGAAGCTGATGAGGTTTACATTGGCACTTCAGAGTTTTCCTTTTAAACAATATCAAATCTTATAGCAAACTCTGTCTTGATCACTTCAGGGGAATTTCAGCTGCGCTTACGTCAGCTAGAAAAGTCTCTGCTACAAGCCCTGAATGAGGTGAAAGGACGCATTCTGGATGATGACACGATCATAACAACCCTGGAGAACCTGAAGCGGGAGGCTGCTGAAGTCACCAGGAAAGTGGAGGAGACTGACATTGTCATGCAGGAGGTGGAGACAGTGTCCCAGCAGTACCTACCGCTCTCCACCGCCTGCAGCAGCATCTACTTCACCATGGAGTCCCTGAAGCAGGTAACTGGACACCCTTGGCCACAGTGTGTGCTCTCACTGTGGCACAGGTCGATGGCCTAATGGTCATGGGTGGCTTCCTTGCAGATACACTTCCTGTACCAGTACTCGCTCCAGTTCTTCCTGGATATTTACCACAATGTCCTCTATGAGAACCCGAACCTGAAGGGGGTCACCGACCACACACAGCGCCTCTCCATCATCACCAAGGACCTCTTCCAGGTAGGGTGCAACAGACCCAGATTTTTAGGGGCCAGGGTACAGAAGCACTTCTTCAGCACCATCATTGATTCTTCTTCTGTCCCCAGGTGGCATTTAACCGAGTGGCTAGAGGCATGCTACATCAGGATCACATCACCTTTGCCATGCTGCTGGCAAGGATCAAGCTGAAGGGCACCATGGGGTGAGGCCCTCTGCCCTACTCTGGCTCTATGGTAGAGACACCACTTTGTAGGGTGCCTGCTAGCATTTTTATGTTGGAATGCATTCCTTTTTTCTCCTTGTCTTTGAATCCTGTCATTTTAGTAGCAATGAAAGTAACGTAAAGAGACCCTGCCTGACCTGTGAACCTTTGCAGGGAGCCTACCTATGATGCTGAATTCCAGCACTTCTTGAGAGGGAAGGAGATCGTGCTGAGTGCTGGCTCCACCCCCAAAATCCAGGGCCTGACTATGGAGCAGGCAGAAGCAGTTGTGAGGTTGAGCTGTCTTCCTGCATTTAAAGATTTGATCGCAAAGGTTCAGGCAGATGAGGTAATTGTCCTTTCGAAGGTTTCCAGTGAAAAATGTCACCCATTCCCATTAAATCGGCAAGGAGGAATTGTATGTGTGTGAAAACCAGTGTTGAGTTTATGTCTTCCTGCCATCTCAGCATCACTCCACAACGGTCAGCTCAAGGCCTTGGAGGATAACTGAGTTGTTAGAGTAAGGCCCTGGGCTCAATCTCCAGGACCACAAAAAAAGGAAAGAACAGCTCTGGTACACGGTGATGCTTTCTTGTTCTCTCCACAGCAATTCGGCATCTGGCTGGATAGCAGCTCACCAGAACAGACTGTGCCGTACCTCTGGAGTGAAGACACACCTGCAAGTGAGTTTCATCCAGGTCCAAAAGCCAAAAAGTCACTGACTCCCAAGATAAATATTTCACCATTCAAACTTTTTAGAAAATCAAATGGGCATATTGGTACACATCTGTAATCCCAGCTACTCAGGAGGCAGTTTAGGCTATATAGTGAGACCATGTCTCAGAAACAAAACAAAACAAAAACTTTAGCTAGGCATTATGGCACACACCTCTCAGTACTTGGGAGGCTAAGGCAGAAGGATTGGGAATTCAAGACCACCCTGGGCTTCACAATGAAACTCTCTGACTCAAACCCTGTGTCCGCAAAAAAAAATTTTCTAGGAAACTGTGTAGAGAGATGGCTCCCTGGTAGAAGTTGACTTACAAGTGGAAGATTAAAAGGTCTCTAATTCCTGCTTCAACTCACCATTAAAGACCAAAAAAAGGAATAGATGGTACAAGATGGCTCTTGCCTAACATAAAGGGGGAAATTGTCTTTAATTGTGCCTCAGTGTGTCAGACCAGGCACTGTGCCAACTGGGCTGTGAGAGGAGGAGGCAGCTGTCTCTGATCTCAGGCCCAGGCTGCAGAGGGCAGAGTGGAAGCACTCTGTGCTCTACAACCAGCCACTGCTATATTCTTTTCAGACTTTTCCTGAGAATGCTCAGGTATTCTGCAATGAACAGGTATTAGTAGACTGGTTTAAGAAACAAAAATGAGCCAGGCTTAGTGATGTGTGCCTGTGATCCTAGCACTCCAGAGGCTGAGGCAGAAGAATCAGAGATCCAGGCCAGCTTGAGCTACATAGGCAGACCTTGTCTCAAAAAAAAAAAAATCAATAAATGGCACCTTATCCTTTAACTACCCCTAGATGTTACAGGTGTTCAGAGAGCATACAGAAAAGGAGATGGGACAGACTCTTCTCTGATCTGAGAGAATCAGAAGAGACTACCAGCCTTCTGGGGTGGGTTTTGAGCTGAGTCTTGGATGCTGAATGCCTGCCCAGCCAGTGCTCTGGAAAGAGCAGGCAGGACAGGGTGGCCATCTCAAAGTGTGTGCCTTCCCCAATGCTGGGCATGCTTGTTTCAGCTCCCATTGGGCAGGCCATCCACCGCCTGCTCCTGATCCAGGCTTTCCGACCCGATCGCCTGCTGGCCATGGCCCACATGTTTGTTTCCACAAACCTCGGGGAATCCTTCATGTCCATCATGGAGCAGCCACTCGACCTGACCCACATTGTGGGCACAGAGGTAATGCCCCACACCTCCCCGTTTGCAGCTGGCAATAGCTGGCTTTGACTCCACTTCCTGTCTACAGTCTCCTCCAAACCCAACACTGCTTTGGGTCCTGAATCTGCTTGCCCCACCATCAGGGCTATCCTTGCTCTCACAGGTCCACGCTGTCTATGGGCTGAGCATCTACCAGCTTCTACCTTTTCCACTTGCAGGTGAAACCAAACACGCCTGTGCTCATGTGCTCTGTGCCTGGGTATGATGCCAGTGGGCATGTTGAGGACCTGGCAGCCGAGCAGAACACGCAGATCACTTCGATTGCCATTGGTAAGGGCACTTGACAGTGTCATGGATGTGTGTAAGCCTTGAAGTCCAAGGCTACAGTTGCTCACACTACCCTTCCTTGTACCAGGCTCAGCAGAAGGCTTTAACCAAGCGGATAAGGCAATTAACACCGCTGTGAAGTCAGGCAGGTAGGCCTAATTGGTTTTGTTTTAAAAACCTGAGTCCCCAGGAATTGTGGTGGAAGGCCCGAGTGTCACTGTGCCTTTTCTCTGTGTGCGCAGGTGGGTGATGCTGAAGAATGTTCATTTGGCCCCAGGATGGTTGATGCAACTGGAGAAGAAGCTGCACTCCCTGCAGCCACACGCCTGCTTCCGACTCTTCCTTACCATGGAAATCAACCCCAAGGTGAGCAAGAGGACATGGGATGGTGGGCACTGGTGTGAACTTCTGTGTAAGCTGGGTGCATGTCATTGAAGAAACACCTGTATCAAAGCTCGGAAGTCACGGGAGTCATGTTCTCTCTCAGGTGCCTGTGAATTTGCTCCGTGCGGGCCGCATCTTTGTGTTCGAGCCCCCACCAGGGGTGAAAGCCAACATGCTGAGGACATTCAGTAGCATCCCTGTGTCTCGTATATGCAAGGTATAGATAATGCCCTCCTGGTGTGCTTTCTCTGTAATCCCAAAAGACCCAGGGTCCCTCCTGAACTGGAAAGCAGAGCTCTGCTTCCTACCATTGCCATCTTGGCACGTTACATAGGTAATTTCCTTGTCACATGTAGAAGTCCGTGTACACAGTGTTTTGTTATGGGGTGTGGAGAGTAGGTCCCGGGTGAGCAGACTCCCCAACAGTGAAACTGTAAACCAGAGTTTTGTACCACAGAGGGTGGTGGGTAATCCCCATCATAACATCATGAGGGCTGTATGAAGACTGAGGAGCTGGGCAAGAGGAGGGGATTGTTACAAGGATCTTGCACCACTTCTTTCTGTATGTCATAAGTACTATCTTATTTTGTGCCATAATCCACTATTTCCTAGTACACAGTTTTAGAAAGCCTCTCATAATTTTCTGTTGGCTGACTGAATTTTTTCAGTTGTCATTGGGTCCCTTCCTTTTTAATAGAAAACCTGGCATACTTTCTTCTAGCAGCCATACCCACTTGACTTTCCTGCTGCTTGAGCCCTGCAGTTCAGGTGGCTGATGTCAGTGTGTGGAAAGTTCTTTGCAGGTCTTGGCTTCTGACTAACACGTACACTGTTTTCTTAGACAGAAAGCATGCTGCTTTCTGATGCTTCTGTCCTCTGTCAACTTTCCTCACCTAGTCACCCAATGAACGTGCCCGCTTGTATTTCCTACTGGCCTGGTTCCATGCCATCATCCAAGAGCGCCTGCGGTATGCACCACTGGGGTGGTCAAAGAAATACGAATTCGGAGAATCTGACCTGCGGTCTGCCTGTGACACGGTAGACACGTGGCTGGATGACACGGCCAAGGCAAGTAGGCTGGGCCACACCAGGAATGTGTATGCACTTAGGGAGAAAGCATACTTAGATCACTTGTTATGGGGAAGGATGTAAATCAGGGTTCAGGGAACAAGCTGACATGTTCTAGCAGCCGAAACACAGCAGACTGAGGTGTACCTTCTTGACGTTAGTGTAAGGAAGAACACAAGCCATCCTCCGAGGGCGTGCATGTAACCCAGCCTCTCCCACCCCAGGGCAGGCAGAACATCTCACCTGATAAGATCCCGTGGTCCGCTCTCAAGACCTTGATGGCCCAATCTATTTATGGGGGGCGCGTGGACAATGAGTTCGACCAGCGTCTACTCAACACCTTCCTGGAGCGGCTGTTCACCACCAGGAGTTTCGATAGTGAATTCAAGCTGGCCTGCAAGGTCGATGGACACAAGGATATTCAAATGCCCGATGGAATCAGGTGCGCAGCTGACTTCAGGGCAGATGTGGTTGTGATGTGGGAGGCAGCTGGCAAGGCACAGAGTGCCATCCCTTACACTTGGGTCCAAATGTGCTGCCTTTCCAGGCGAGAGGAGTTTGTGCAGTGGGTGGAGCTGCTCCCCGACACCCAGACGCCCTCCTGGCTGGGCCTGCCCAACAACGCTGAGAGGGTCCTCCTCACTACCCAGGGTGGGTAACCCCTGCTGCGCTGCCCTTCTTCTCCCCATCTCTAAGTCTGGTCTTGATAGGTGGGGGTCAGTCAGCCTCAGGTTGCTGCCTCTCCACCACTCTCCCTTCATTTGCTGCTGCTGCTGCTGCTATGGTGCAAAGAAGATCCTGAACTGTGGGTGGGTCAATACCAGACTTGGTTCTGGAGAAAAGGCTTGCTGGTTATGTAAATGAGGGCTGGTAACTTCATTTAGATTTTCATCACATATTCAGATACGATTTTTTTTTTTTTCCTGGTGCTGAGGAGGAACCTAGGGTCTCATACATGGTAGGCAAGCACTCTTAGCACTGAACCGTATTCTCTGCCCTTAAGTCATATTTTAAAACCATTAGTATTTTTCCTGGAATATATATATTTTTAGCAGTTTTCCTTTTAATTCACAAGATTTTTTTTTCTCTAAGACTATTCAGAAATACTATAAGCCAAAAGAGAACAAAGAAATTTTCTAATCAGTGGTTCTCAACATACAGTTCCCCAGACCAGTAGGAGCCTCACCTAGAACTTATTACAAATGAACACTGGAGCTGAGGGGGCATAGCTCAGTGGTAGAGCTTTTGCCCAGCATGTGTAAGGCCCTAGGTTCTATCTCCAGCACCGCCCCTGCTACCCCCCATTAAAAGCACATTTTGAGGATCCCACCCCAGACATGCTCTTTTGGAACGGGGTGGGGCCCCACAAATCTCTAGTCGAAAGTCTGTTCTTAAATTATTTAAGACTCACCATTACTGCTGTCACATGCTCTGAACCACACCTTGGTCTTCCATAACTGGCCCCTGTAAATACCCCTCAATCCCATGATAACTCTTTTTTGAGCCCTGTGTCTCACCAATACCATCTGGGGAAGTTAAATCTGTCACCTCACCTAATCCCAGGACAGCACACAGCAAAGGCCAGCACAAACACTGTGTGGAGGCCTGGGGTTTGAGTGGGCACCTGGCTTTCTGGGCACCTAGCTCCTGGCCTTCCCACAAACCAGCCTCCATGGATGAGGGACAGGGCAGGGGAAGCTATAACCCAGAGATGGACCACACACCAAGGTACCTTCAGTCACAGACTGGCATGACTGCTTGCAAGAAGGCTGGTTGGCATGGACAGAGTAGAGACCACACCAGAGGCACTGCCGTGGCTCAGGGTAGTCCAGCTGCGGTCACTGACCATGGGACTGGGAGAAGCCTCATTCTAGTTTGTACCCAGGCCAGCTGGTTCCATTTTGACAGTCCTGTACTTGACCTGTTGACAATTGTTCTGTATTTATCTCCTTGCCTTTCTGGCCAGGTCATCTTCTGTGCTTTAAAGTCACATATGGGGTGGGCTGTAACTCAGCAGGAGGCCCTACGTGCCATCCCCACGCAGCACCACAAAGCTAAAGCCATATACCTACTTAGTACCTTTCAGGCCACTGTTGTTACTCAGTGTGGCCTTTACATTAAAGTCTTTTTTCCTCTTTGATCTCCTACCCTTCTCCTCCCCCACCTGCTGCTGCTGGACTGTGGCTTAGGTGTGGACATGATCAGTAAAATGCTAAAGATGCAGATGCTGGAGGATGAGGACGACCTGGCATATGCAGAGACTGAGAAGAAGACAAGGACAGACTCCACATCTGATGGGCGCCCAGCCTGGATGAGGACACTGCACACCACAGCATCCAACTGGCTGCATCTCATTCCCCAGACACTGAGCCCACTGAAACGCACTGTGGAAAACATCAAGGTAGCTGGTCCTGTAGGCTTGAAGTGGCTGGAGCAAGTTTAGCTTGAAGGCGAGCATGGGCTTAGTGTTTAACTGAGCAGGCACAGCTAATCCGTGGCTTTGAGCAAGAGAAGTAACCCTTTTAAACTGACTTAAAATAGTCTAGAACTGCTGGGCACCAATGGCTCACACCTGTGATCCTAGCTACTCAGGAGGCAGATGATCAAGAGGATTACCATTCCACAAGACCCTATCTCCAAAAGAACCCATCACAAACAAAAAAAAGGGCTAGTGGAGTGGCTCAAGGTGTAGGCCGAGTCAAGTCCTAGTACCACAAAAAAATAAAATATTCCAGAACTGCCCATCTTCTGTAAGTTGGGCAGATGATTTCAAAAGGGACAGAGGCAGCCCTTCGCAGCAGGACTGTGATGGTGTTCATGGCTCTGGGCAGTTGTGTATCTGAGGCTCCCTGAGGTTGAATTACTTCTTTCTTACAGATTCTGCTTCCTGCTGGAGAAGGGACCTCATTCTTAGTTGTCTTCTCTTCATTCTGGCCTTTTCTTCTCTTTATGATTTTAGGATCCTTTGTTCAGGTTCTTTGAGAGGGAAGTGAAGATGGGAGCAAAGCTACTCCAGGACGTACGCCAGGATCTTGCTGATGTCGTCCAGGTGTGTGAAGGGAAGAAGAAGCAGACGAACTACCTGCGCACCCTCATCAATGAACTGGTGAAAGGTACTGAGACACCCTGGGTTTGAGGTACAGCCTCTAGGATGCCAGGGAGCTATGCCCAGAGGGCCCAGCCTCCAGCCTTCATCAGGGCCACCAGTGTGTCCCTCACATGCAGAGCAGGCCTCTGGCCAGGCTTGGTCTCACATGAATATCCTTCTATGCAGACTTCCCTAAAAGCATCTCAGCACTTTAGCCTTGGCTAAGGAGGAACTTAGAACTGCTGCCTGTTTTTCCCATATGCTGGATCCCTGAACCTTGACTGAAGTCTTTACTCAGCCTCAACAGTTCTTAAGGGGTGTTTCAGTGCCATGAAGGGGGAACATGGTGGGTTGGGGCCTATGGAGAACAAGATGGACCAAGACAGAGTAAATGCAAAAGCAGGGTGAAACATACAAGAGCATGGCAGTCCCACCCACCAGGAGCGGCGAGCCACTTGTGTGTTATGAGGCTCTAGCCATGGCTTACATGGATGCCTCCATGCACACACGCCTAATTTGACCCTAGAAATACACTGAACAAACATGTCCTGGGACAACCAGGGTGCAGAGGATTCATAGGTAATGGACGGCCCAAACAGGGGCACCAGGTATAGCCAGGGAGGAGACAGTTTGAAGGATATGAGTACTGGCAGGTTTGCCCCCTTTGGACAGGGGCACTGTCAGAACCAACACTGAACTTTGGGGTCTCCATGCCTTGCTGCAGGGATCTTGCCTCGAAGCTGGTCCCACTACACAGTGCCCGCTGGCATGACGGTCATCCAGTGGGTGTCAGACTTCAGTGAGCGGATTAAACAGCTGCAGAACATCTCACAGGCAGCTGCATCAGGTGGAGCCAAGGAGCTCAAGGTGGGGAAGCATGCTCAGAAAGAGCCTAGGGACTAGGGACTGGCCCCTCACCCAGGCATGGGCGGCACATCCTGCATGAGCTCTGGGGCAACTCTGGGGACAGCCCCAGGCCTGACCCAAGCTCCTTCCTTGGGGCTGCTTTTCCCACAGAATGTCCATGTGTACCTGGGCGGCCTATTTGTGCCTGAGGCCTACATCACTGCCACCAGGCAGTATGTGGCCCAGGCTACCAGTTGGTCCCTGGAAGAGCTCTGCCTGGAAGTTAATGTCACCAGCACTCAGGGTGCTACCCTGGATGCCTGCAGCTTTGGGGTCACAGGTAAGTGGAGTCTCTGTTCACTCATCTGCCTTGGGTGGTTTTCTCTAAAGCCAACCTAACCCACTTGCGGGTGGCTTTGGTGGCCCTAGGCCACTGTTCTCAAATGAAGGTGAACAGTCAGAGCTGCCCAGATCATCAGTCTGTAGGAGCTGTGTGTCCACTTAAGGAAGATCTCAACTTCCTCACAGGTCTGAAACTTCAGGGGGCCACGTGCAACAACAACAAGTTATCCCTCTCCAATGCCATCTCGACCGTCCTTCCTCTAACACAGCTACGCTGGGTCAAGCAGACAAATGCCGAGAAAAAGGCTAACGTGGTAAGTGGCCTGTTGTCTGGTCAGACCGTCCCTTATTTCCACGCCTGGAGCTCTACCCTCATGACCACCACCCGTGTCCTTCTGTGCAAACCTCTCTATTGCCAAAGTCATTTCTGGTCCCTGGCTTGCTTGCCTCTCCCCGCGTCAGCAGTATAACCCCTCTGCCTTTCTCACAGGTGACCTTACCTGTCTATCTGAACTTCACCCGGGCAGACCTGATCTTTACTGTAGACTTTGAAATTGCTACAAAGGAAGATCCTCGAAGCTTCTATGAGCGTGGTGTTGCAGTCCTGTGCACAGAGTAAAACTAAACTCCTCTTAGCCTCCACTTTCTGCAATAGTAAGATTGAATATTTAACATTGATTTGTCATAAACATTTGGAAGACATGGACTTACGAGAAGAAAGTTGTTGGTTTGTGTTGAAGTAGAGGGAGCTGGCGGTTGGGAACAGTGGAAATTTATAAAGATAAAAGTATGTGTTTTTTGAGGGTTATGGACAGCATGGCTTGTTTTTCGAAATAAAACACTAAGCATGACTGGCTTCTACCTCCTGTTTCAGTGCAGCCCCAAGTCCTGGAGTCCCTGGGCCTGGGAGCAGGCTTCTGACTTGGGTCTAGGCCGCTGCTGTTGGCCACAGCAGATTGTGTGCCTGGTTTGGGGCAGCCCTTGGGGCAACCACTACCAGCTACCCTCCAAGCCACTTCACTTTTGTCAGGAACTTGTTCTCCAGCAGCCACCATATCTGTGAATGAAGAAGCCAGGGTCCCTTCACAAATGAAGAAATGGCCAGATGAGGCCAGAAAATGTCCAGGCTGTGTTTGATCCCCAAGGCCTCACAGCCCTGTCTGGGGGAAAGGGTGTTGTTTTCTGTCTCAGACATGAGGTTGATACCCTGGTCGGTTTCACCACCAGCCCATCCTGCAGCACACAGCACAGTCATTCCCATACAGGGTGGTGACAATTAGAGCAGCTCAGACACTGGCCTTGCTCCTCACATCACAGTGGGGGGTGACTTATGTCTCAGCATCTTTTCAGAGCTCCCAGGTCTGATCAGGGAGAGACCTTGGCTCAGTGCAGGCCCTGGTGGCCACCCAGGAGCCACTGGGCCTGTGAATGGTGCATGATCCTAGTCAAGGCTAAGATTCCTTAATACAGAGAGGCACTGTTCTATTAATCCCTGTCCTGTCTGGGAGGGAACATAGTGAGTTCTTGAGCCAGAAGCAAGTAACTCCAGCCCACAGGTCAGTGAGCAGAAGCAGCCCAGCCACCATATACCACCAAGACCCCTGGAAAAGGGATGCTTACATGTTCCAGGGTTGAGCCTCCAAAGTCAAGGGCTGCCATGCAGACCCCACAGGAACACCTGAGGCTTTTCCTCACTACCTCCCAAGCTAGCATCCATAGGACATCACCTGGATGGATCCCTAGTCCTCCTCATGCTGAGCTTGTTCCATTGGGCTTGTGAGACACTTTTGGGAACAGCAGGCTCACTCCAGCTCATAGCAGGACCTCCACCTCTAAGTCCCCCGCCTGCTTGTCCCACAATCCGAAGGGTCCTGCTAGACAGTCTCCATCAACCCTACTTACCCTCCCTGGCAGAATGAGCAGCAGCGTTAGCAGAAGGATAAACAGGACCTACTCCCCAAATTGAGGGACTGGGAGTGGACCTCAACAGCATCCTCAAGGTTCCCCACCAGGATGAACAAGTGCCTCTTTGTGGTAGCTTCTTTTATTTGCACTTGGGAATGGAAAGGTCCTGTGGCCAGGTGGACATGGAGACTCGGAGAGAAGGTTGGGGTAAGACCACCAGCATCAGCACCAGACATGCTCTCTGCTCTTGCTACCTGCCAGGAAGCAAATTAAAGTTCGGTGAACAAACCAGCCGAAGTAGGGAAATGGTCAGAGAACCCCCATCACCCTGCTGTTTTTAAATACCAGCTGAGCCCAAGATGACAGCTCAGAAAACCTTAGTGAGGAATGAGGGCCATAAATTAAAGCACACAGTGGAGGAAGGGTTCTGAACACATCAGGAATAGAGCCCAACGGTGCAGTTGTAAACGCCAGAAAATAACTAGTCTTTAGGATTTACAAAGATTTAATGAAAGCCGGCTTGGGGGTGTGGCTCAGTGGTAGAGCCCTTGACTAGCATACACAAGGCTGCAAAAATAATTTGGTAAAAGTAATGAAATTCAGGATGTATGGGTCAGTGAGAGCCACCCGGGACCTTCCCTGAATTGCAAACTCATTTTTACTCTAGGTGGCAGGGACTTATTTATTATTTAAGACCTGCAGAAAGGGTCATAAGTTTCATTTTAAAAACTCGTACATCCATTAACAATAACTTAGACCAACCCTTGGAATAGGTCGTGTACTTCCTTCTCTTAGGCTTTTCAGGCTCTGCGAGTAAAAGTTCTAGCTTCCTCTTGGAGAGTGACAGCCTGGGCCCCTTGTCTCTCTCACTTCCGAGTCTGGGGGACAGCCGTGTGCCCCTGGTTCTGCTTGGCAGGTGTCTGGCCCCCAAGGAGGGCTCCACAGGAGCCAACGGGTCAGCTGGCCTGGTTGTTCTCCAGTCCTCCGGCCATGCAGCTGGCCTGGTGTTCCATCCTTCTGCCTCTGGGTAGTGGTGGACCTCTATAGGAAGCTTCAATTCGCCCTCAGGCAGCATGTCCACATCATTGGTGTCCAGGGATGCAGGGGCCCAGCCGGCACCCTTCACCAGGAGGTCTGGAACCCTTGGTGACAGAAAGTCTGCCATACTCACTTCCTCAGGGCTCTTAGATTTCAGTGTGTTTGGAGGCACACTGCAGTTCCTGTGTCCCAGAGAACGGTGGGCACGTTGGTAGGAATGTCCAGGGTTATCTTCTGAATGGCCATCAAAAGGATCTAAAAACTGATGACAAAAAGCATTTCTGAGCCCGTTAGCAGTTTCTAGCAGTGTATAGCACATAACACAAGACTAAAGCGTTATCACTTTCATCACTGGTAGCACATTCTGTATGACCTGCCTTGCAAGGGAATTTTTGGGGGGGACTAGCAATTGAACCCAGGGTCTTGCACATGCTAGGCAAGCATTCTGCCACCAAGCTGCATCCCCAGCCCTTGGTTTTTTGATACAAGATAGTACTTTCTAGCCCAGGCTAGCCTAACTACTTCTGCCTCCCAAGTGCTGCGGTTGCAGACGTGTCACTAGACCCAGTGTGTGAATCTTTTTAATGAATTAGATAAATAACCAAGTCTGGGTCACACACCATAACTACCAGCTACTTGGTAGGATGAGGTAGAAAGATCACTTGATCCCAGGAGTTAAAGGCCAGCTGGACAACATAGCAAGACCCTGAGTCAAAAAAAAAAACTGTACCCTAAAAGCCTGAGAGTCCATCACCCTGGCTCAGCGTGGGCCTTGTCACTGGAAAGCCCTGCCAACTGTGTGTGGGTCTGAGTCCCTCACTCTGCTTAACACCTCTCCCAAAGAGCAAAATGCTGTTTTCCTAGGGAAGGGTAAACAAGGCTAATGCCGAGTCCTGCTCTCTCTGCCCTCATGAGGACCCCAGCAGCAGTATGCACATGTGCACGGTGGTGCCTCACATCAGCTGTCCAGGGGTACCAAGGGCTGGCAGACCACAGTGGCTGGAAAGAAGCTGAAATGAGTCTTAAGCTAAAGGTTACAAAGGTGAGGCAGCAACAGGTAACGCATGCTACACCCTATGCCACCAAATGCTTCTCACAAGGACTTAGCAGGGCTTTGTGGGAGTCTGGTGACACCCACCCTCACCCCACTGTCCATAACAGAACTTCCTGGTTCTTGTCTTCCTCCCTTTTACTGACCTGCCTCAGTGTTGTGTTGTGTTGTTTTGTTTTGTTTTGTTTTTCAGTACTGGGGTTTGAACTCAGGGCCTACACCTTGAGCCACTCCACCAGCCCTTTTTTCTGTTGGGTTTTTTCAAGATAAGATCTCGCAAACTATTTGCCTGGGCTGGCTTCAAATTGCGATCCTCCCGATCTCTGCTTTCTGAGTAGCTAAGATTACAGGCGTGAGCCCCCAGCACCTGGCTGCCTCAGTGTTCTTTTTTTCTTTTTTTTTCTTCCCCCAAGCACTGGGAGGAAGCCCAGGGCCCCACACTAGGCAAGTGCCCTACCACTGAGCCACTTGCAGTCAGCCTCAGTGGTCTTGACTGAGTGAATTGAGCAGTTGCAGGGTCTAAAGATTAAGTCACCTGCAGCTAACCTGAATGGTTGTACACCAGCCTCTGTGGTGAACAAGCTGTATTTTGGTGAACTTCCATGCTCTGTGGAATGGTGGGAAGCCTTGGGAGGAGTGAGCCCACCTCCAGCAATCCACACACACACCGTGCCTTCAGGAAAGTGCATCCATGCACATGTGTACTAATCATTTGCACACTATGGAGCTGTTAAGACTGGCCCAGAGCTGAACCAACGCAGGATCCCATGGCCTGGTCATTTCACTTGGGAGATGAAAACCTTCCCAGAGTTCATTACCTTTCTTAGTGACTTTTTGGTGCTGGGGATCAAACCCAGGGCACAATGCATGCTGAGCAATACACTCTACCACCAAGCCATACCCCAGCCCTTCATTTCCTCTTGAGACAGTGGACATTTATTACCAACAAATGCATGAGCCAGGCAGGGGTGGCTCACGCCTGTAATCCTAGCTACTCAGGAGGCAGAGATCAGGAGGATCACGGTTCGAAGCCAGCCTGGGGAAATAAGTTCTTGAGACCCTATCTCAAAAATACCCATCACCAAAAAGGGCTGGTGGAGGGGCTCAAGGTATAGGCCATGAGTTCAAACCCCAGTACCACAAAAAAAAAAAAAAAAATACATGCTCACTATCCCACGCACTCTGGGCTTGGCTGAAACAACCTCTGCACACATTTTGGTCTTTGGCCTCACTCCCGCTCATTTCAGGCCTCACCTGAACTAAGTATTGACACTGAGCAGAACTTGGGTGGAGAGTAATCTGGAGGTTGAGTAACTGCAAACCTACCAGGCCAGCTACTTTGAGTTATGGTGTTTATTGTTTTTTCCTTATTTAAAAAAAAATTGAATGAGGAAAAACAGTCCATTTAGATACCAAAGTATAGGAGTTTTTTGTCAAATATCCTAACATAGGGCTGGGTAGCTCAGTGGTAGAGTGTGTGCCTGGCCTGTGTAAGGTCCTGGGTTCCACCCCCAGAACCAAAAAATAAAATTGCTGACTAGCTAGGTATGGTGGTGTGTGCCTGTAATCCCAGTCAGTACTCGGGAGGCTGAGGCAGGGAAGATAGTGTGAGCCAGTTTGAGAACAGTTGGGCAACACAGCAAACCCTGTCTCAAAAACGAGCCAAAAATACTAGTGCATGCCTGTAATCCCAGTACTTGGGAGCCTGAGGCAGGAAGATGGAGTTTTAGGCCAGCCTGAGCTATATAGTGAGACCGTCTCAAAAACAGAAAAAACAAAAAACAGCCTGGTGCCACACACCTTGTAATCCCAGCTTCTCTGGAGGCTGAAGTAAGAGGATCAAGAGTTTGAGATCAGCCCTGGTCCCCTAGCTCAGAAACAAAATAAAACCAAAAAGGAGAGGGCTCAGTGGCAGAGCTTGCCTAGCATGCGAGAGGCCTGGGCTCAATGCAACAGAAAGGAACAGGTCCAAACCCTCTCTCCTCACAGAGGTCTGCTCCCTGTGTGGCCTCCGCTAGCCTTGGCTTTGGGGACTCCCACCCACCCCGCAGGGCCATTCTGTGACTTACCTCTCTCCATACACCTTCTGCAATCGCGAAGTCCAGGTGGTTCTTTTTGTGAGTGACCTGGGGGAGGAAGGCTGGGATGCAACTTGTCCTAAGGCAGAAGACAGCAGCTGAGCAGTGTCCCCTGCCCACACCATGGGTTTGCCATGCCAGTCACACGCCCTCTGGATGGGGCATAGCGAGGAAGGAAGCTGCTTGCAGAGCCTGAGCAGAGGCTCGGGAGCCCTTAGACGGTTTGGTCTGAAGGACCCCGATGCAGCCTGGGTCTCACTCACAGAGAAGCAGGACCAGCCAGCCACTGCCTATGCTCACTGTCACATGGGGAAGACACAAAGGTGCCCTATCTGTTCCACACAACACCAGAAGGACATGGAACACACTAGATCCTCCTTCCCTTCACAGAGGCAGAAGCTGAGGTCTAGGGAGGCCCGGACCTTGCTTGGTGCCCCCTTCCTGTTCACCCCAGGCTGCCCTCTTAAGAAAACTGCTCTGGGATTTTTTGTTCACTTTTCTTAATTAAAAGAAAGATCCTCACTGGGCACTGGTGGCTCACACCTGTAATCCTAGCTACTTAGGAAGCATAGATCAGGAGGATCGCAGTTTGAAGCCAGGCAAATAGTTTGTGAGACTGTGTCTCAAAAAAAAAAACCCATTGCAAACAAAGGGCTTGTAGAGTGGCTCAAAGGGTGGTGCTGGAAGAGGAAAAAATCTTTACCAAGAACCAGTAAGATGGGTATTTTCCAAGGGCCTGCCCATCTGGACAACAGTCCCTTCCTCCCTCCACACCCATCCCAGCCTGGACCTGTGGCACCTGGAGGCGATGGCGTGCATTTCTCTGAAGCTTCCGGAAGCCAGTCGTGCTGAATGCTGCCCTGATGCAGGTGGGTCGGCCATGCCTCAGGCTGGCCATGACTTGGGGCCGGGTGTAGACTTGTCACTTGACTAAAAAATATCAAATTTAGTGGGACAGAGCATAGATCAGAGGATCCCATGGGTGGGGGAATGGCAAACCATAAAAGGGCAGGAGGGAAGTTTCTGGAGCTTTTCTGTCTTGATCATGGTGTCCATTGCCCAGGAGGATGTTTGTCAAAATCCAGAGCCACCAGGGTAGTAGTGCATGCCTGTAATCCCAGCACTTAGGAGTCTGAGGAGGATCTCAAGTTCAAAGCCAGCCTAAGCTACTAAGCAAGACCCTTCCTCAAACAAACAGAACAAAACATTGGACCCATGTACCACCAGGGCACAGCACTTTACTGTGACCGAGTTATACCTTAGCAAGATTAACCCAGGGAGTTTTCAAAACCCTTTGTGGTTAAAGGAAAGCTGGCCGGCCGTGGGCAGCATGAGTTAAGCCTCTGTACTCAGGGCCACCAGACTTCTTACTTGACATAAAGACCGACCATCAGAATGTCACAGAAGCTCGCTGACATGAAGTCCTAGGACCTGAGCGCTGGGCAAGCTTTGTACCCCTCAGTTCAGATGCACAACACTTTTTCCTCTTAGTTCTTCAGCTCGATACATGAAGAAATGCAGTCCCAGGTTGGGGGCCTGGCTTGCCCAAAATGACATACAAGCTCAGCTTTTCCTAGGAAGTATGAGATTGTTAACAAAACAAAATTTATAGGGCTGGGGGCACCTGCCTAGCAAGCATGAGATCCTGAGTTCAAACCCCAGTGCCGCAAAAAAAAATTAAAACTTACTGAGAAAACCAAAGACTACAAACCTCCTTGGAGTTTCATGTCACTTGCTTTCTTCAGGAATTCTGGTGGCAAGGCACCCACTAAACCCTGTTGGGAAAGTGCATAAGTTACAAAATGTGCCACCACCGCCACCTGGCCTGCTTTTCACTGACAAACTCAAGCTTTCCCAAAGCAGACTCCGGGGGACCCAGTTCTGAGGCCTGTAAAACAAAGGTTTATAGAAAGAGAATATGATGTAAACCGGCCTGAGCCCCCTCAGGCACTGTATCAGGCACACAAGTGGTTTGTTGTTTTATTGTTTTGGAGATAGGGTCTCTATGTAGTCCAGGCTGTTGTCGATCTTGAGCTCCTCCTGCCCCAGTACTGGGATTACAGGTGTGCCCCACAGCATCCAGTTGCACATGAGTAAGATCCCAGGAAAAAATGAAATGTGAGCCAGCTGCTGGTGGCTCACACCTATAATCCTAGCTACTTAGAAGGATTGAGGTTTGAAACCAGTCTCAGGCAAATAGTTCATGAGACCCTATCTCGAAAAACCCAATACAAAACAAGGTGGCATGGTACTAGGAGTACCTGCATGGCAAGCATGAGATCCTCAGTTCAAACCCCAGTGCTGCCAAAAAGAAAGAAAGAAACTCCTCTCCTCTTGGCTGTGATACCTTCTCAGGAAAACCCTTTGCAGTACTAGGAATTGAACCCAGGGCCTGGACCCAGCCCCCCAGCCCTTTTGTAACTTGTTTTTGAGATAACTGCTCAGGCTGACCTCATACTCATCTTCCCACCTCCGTCTTCCAAGTAGCTGGGATTACAGGTATGTACCACCACACACAGCTTTCAGTAAAACTATTCTTGATGACCTTGGCCATTCTGAGGGGCGCTGAGTGAGTGCTTCCTATAGGATCCTCTGTTGGGGTGGTCTCATGTCTTCCTGGTGAACAAATCAGGGTTGTGGGTTTGCGGGGAAGACCAGAGAGGTAAAGTCCCACGTCATGCCATCACAAAAGTACATTCTATCAACACGGCTGATTGCACTGCAGTCCATGGTGACCTTGGGCACCTGGCTGCAGTATGTCTGTCAGGGTCTCCACTGTCCTCTCCATACTGTCCTCTTTGTAAGGGTGTGACTAGGCATGGCCGCCTTGAAGAGTGGAGAGTCCCCTGCCCCAGGCAGAGCATCTGCATAATCCTTGGGCGTGGGAGAGTTCTCTTTCCTGGTTATCACACTTGAACCATTAAATTCACACTTGAATCGTGAGTCAATGCCACCATAGTTTGTTCCAGTTTTGGGTACAACTTGTTCAATTGACCTCTGTGCCCCTTCAGCACTCCCAACTCTATTTTTGATCTCCAGAGGAACCCGCCCTCAGGCTGCCTTAGTTGTCTCAACAGGCTGATTTAGGTAAAAGCGAAAGGTGTGAACTTGGGGTCAGGAGGAGCCTGACCAGTCCCTCTTCCCCAGGCCCCTCCTTCCCAGCTCTGCCCACTCCCTGGACTGGGGTCACACCAACCAGTTTTCTAGGCACCAGGATAAAGAGCTTCTTATATTGGGATATTTTGTATCAAAAGGCACTCATACACATGGCTTTATTTTTTTTTTCTTTTTTTTTTTTCATTTTTCTTTTATTATTCATATGTGCATACAAGGCTTGGTTTATTTCTCCCCCCTGCCCCCACCCCCTCCCTTACCTTCCACTCCGCCCCCTCCCTCTCCCCCCCTCAATACCCAGCAGAAACTATTTTGCCCTTATCTCTAATTTTGTTGTAGAGAGAATATAAACAATAATAGGAAGGAACAAGGGGTTTTGCTGGTTGAGATAAGGATAGCTATACAGGGCATTGACTCACATTGATTTCCTGTGCGTGGATGTTACCTTCTAGGTTAATTCTTTTTAATCTAACCTTTTCTCTAGTTCCTGGTCCCCTTTTCCTATTGGCCTCAGTTGCTTTAAGGTATCTGCTTTAGTTTCTCTGCATTAAGGGCAACAAATGCTAGCTAATTTTTTAGGTGTCTTACCTATCCTCACCCCTCCCTTGTGTGCTCTCGCTTTTATCATGTGCTCATAGTCCAATCCCCTTGTTGTGTTTGCCCTTGATCTAATGTCCACATATGAGGGAGAACATACGATTTTTGGTCTTTTGAGCCAGGCTAACCTCACTCAGAATGATGTTCTCCAATTCCATCCATTTACCAGCGAATGATAACATTTCGTTCTTCTTCATGGCTGCATAAAATTCCATTGTGTATAGATACCACATTTTCTTAATCCATTCGTCAGTGCTGGGGCATCTTGGCTGTTTCCATAACTTGGCTATTGTGAATAGTGCCGCAATAAACATGGATGTGCAGGTGCCTCTGGAGTAACAGTCTTTTGGGTATATCCCCAAGAGTGGTATTGCTGGATCAAATGGTAGATCGATGTCCAGTTTTTTAAGTAGCCTCCAAATTTTTTTCCAGAGTGGTTGTACTAGTCTACATTCCCACCAACAGTGTAAGAGGGTTCCTTTTTCCCCGCATCCTCGCCAACACCTGTTGTTGGTGGTGTTGCTGATGATGGCTATTCTAACAGGGGTGAGGTGGAATCTTAGTGTGGTTTTAATTTGCATTTCCTTTATTGCTAGAGATGGTGAGCATTTTTTCATGTGTTTTCTGGCCATTTGAATTTCTTCTTTTGAGAAAGTTCTGTTTAGTTCACCTGCCCATTTCTTTATTGGTTCATTAGTTTTGGGAGAATTTAGTTTTTTAAGTTCCCTGTATATTCTGGTTATCAGTCCTTTGTCTGATGTATAGTTGGCAAATATTTTCTCCCACTCTGTGGGTGTTCTTTTCAGTTTAGAGACCATTTCTTTTGATGAACAGAAGCTTTTTAGTTTTATGAGGTCCCATTTATCTATGCTATCTCTTAGTTGCTGTGCTGCTGGGGTTTCATTGAGAAAGTTCTTACCTATACCTACTAACTCCAGAGTATTTCCTACTCTTTCTTGTATCAACTTAAGAGTTTGGGGTCTGATATTCAGATCCTTGATCCATTTTGAGTTAATCTTGGTATAGGGTGATATACATGGATCTAGTTTCAGTTTTTTGCAGACTGCTAACCAGTTTTCCCAGCAGTTTTTGTTGAAGAGGCTGCTATTTCTCCATCGTATATTTTTAGCTCCTTTGTCAAAGATAAGTTGCTTATAGTTGTGTGGCTTCATATCTGGATCTTCTATTCTGTTCCACTGGTCTTCATGTCTGTTTTTGTGCCAGTACCATGCTGTTTTTATTGTTACTGCTTTGTAATATAGTTTGAAGTCAGGTATTGTGATACCTCCTGCATTGTTCTTTTTACACATGGCTTTAAAACTATTATATAATACACAAGCGTACAAAGGTCCCTCCCCCAGCCCCCAGCCCCCACTGTTAGCCACCCTTGGGCCCTTTGTAAACACTCAGCCACGCATTCCACCCCAGAGATGTAGAGGTCTATTTCACAAAGGGTCACCTGTGGGGTGAGTGTCCTCCTCCTCCTCTCTCAGAGCCTCAAAGGGTGGCAGTCAGGGCCAGGGATGCGGTTCAGTGGTAGAGCACTTGCTTAGCACGTACAAGATCTTGAATTTGGTCCCCAACACCGAAGAAAACAAAAACTACCCAAGACAACTATTCAGTCGTTCTTGGAAGACTTGCAATTTGGGCTGGGGGTGTGGCTCAAGCAGTAGAGCACCTGTCTAGCAAGAGCATGTTCTGAGTTCCAACTCCAATATCCAGCCTCCTCCCCCGCAAAAAGAGTGGTGTGGCTGCTGACCTCTGACCTTCAGGTTCACACTGGTTCACGAAAGCCTTCCCCTGCAAGCTGTGAGGCCTGGGATGATGAGCAGAGTGACACGAGCTTAGGCTCTGGGATGTTTTGAACACTTGACAGGGAAGTCAATTAATAGAAGGAAGCTTGTGGACATGTGAAGATGTCAATTGTTTTACAGCTGGAGAAACTGAGGCTAAGAAAGGCAGATTTGTCCGGTGACACAGTCAAGGCCAGAAGCCCCATCCCCTCTATGTCTCATGCTCACATCTCCTCTATGTAGGGTGCCAACTAAGGACATCTGGGCTCAAGGCACCAGCCACACCATGGTGGTTCACACCTGTCATCCTAGCTACTTGGGAGGCTGAGTTGGGAAGGATCATGGTTCAAGGCCAGCTCAGTCTTCATGGGACCCCCATCTCCAAAATATCCAGAGCTTGAAGCCCCTGCAGCTCTTCCTGGCCATGCCTGGACTTTACGAGACAAAGTCAGAGTGGGCAGTGGTGAGGCCCAGCCTCTTCCTCATTGGTGCTCCTGCCTCCTCTCTTCCACCCCTGGAGGCTGGCTTTCTGCTCCACTCTGGGCTCAGGCCACCATAAGTGACAAGATCTAGCACGCACTTCATAACCACCTCCCTGGCCCCTGGCTGCAGCTGTGCCCGAACTCTGCACAGTTCTACGATGGCTGGACCGGCTCAAACCTAACAGAGTCCATTCCAGGTGAGTGCTAGGGGTGGGCGGGTGCCCTTCAGAGGCCTTCTCATCTAAGGAGCCACACTTGAGCATGGGCAGCCCAGTGCCTGAAGCCAGGAGAATTTTATACCATTCACTCCTGTTGTGTTTAAGAAATGCCTAAAGAAAGATTTAGAAGGCAGCTGCCTGGACAACCACCAAATCTCCACCTTCTAGCAAGTCTCTCTGCCCCCACCCAGCACATCCCAAATCAAATGCCTTGTTCACAAACGTGCCACTCCATGTACAGCGCTCACTACAGCTAACATGGCCCCATCATCCACTAAGACCGTGAACCAGGGATCACGGAGACCCATGATGGGTCCAGAACTAGACTTCCTGGGCCCAAAAACCAAGTCTGCTACCAACCCACCCATGTGACCAAATGTCTGGTCTCTCTCGGCCTCAGTTTCCCTATGAGCAAAAGGAGTGAGAAGTCTGTGATGTGTCCTGTGAAGAGGGGTCAGCTCAGGACACCTGCTCTGTATACTGTTCTATTGTTTGATTGGCAACTTAAATATCCCACTCCACAAAAATCCCTGCCGGAAGGAATCACACAGCTCAAGGGACACCAGCCAGGGAAAACCCCATCTTAAATAAGAGCACCACTATCCGTGAGCAGTGGGAGGCTGCAGGCCACACAGTGCACTCACCTTTGATGGGAGGCCCATGTCGCAGGATGAATGGTGACCCCCACAAAGATGGACACACATCCTAACCCTTGGAAGGTGGGAATTTGACTGCAATCACTCAAATGTGTCCCTCGGATTCAAGTGCTGGAAACTGAATCCAGGGCAAGAGTTGAGGGCGGGGCTTTAAGAGCTGGTCGAGCCATGAGGGCTCTGCCCTGGGAATGGGTTAAGGCTGAGTGGGTTAGTTATGGAGGGATGAGCTCATCCCCTTCCCTGCATTTTCCTCTCTGTCCCTCTCTCCCCCCCTTCTGGTCAGGCTTTCTTGCCCTTCCACCTTCCACCACGATGTGACCTTTGTCAGATGTGGCCCCTCCACTTTCGACTTCCCAGCCTCTAGAACTGCAAGGGATACCTCTGTTCTTTATAAACTTCCCAGCCTCAAGTGACCTGTTACAGCAGTACAAAACAGACCAAGGTGGAGACCTTTATTTAGAGATGGGTTTTGACAGATAAAAGCAAGTTAAAGATCTCAGGGTGAGATCATGCTGGATTTGGAGTGAACCCTGATCCCACCATGGTGTCCTGGTAAGAGGAAGGCAGAGGGACACTTGAAGCATGAGCACACACAGGGTGAGGACACACACGTGACAACCAAGGCACAGCCTAGAGACCAGCACCTACAAGCCAGGGTCTCCGAGGGCTGCTGGAGGAAGTGAGTGGCTCTCCCAGTGCCTCCAGAGGGGCCGGCTCTGCAGACGCCTGGATGTCAGACCTTGGCCAGAACTGAGAATCTGTTTCTGTGGTTGAAGCCGCTAGCGTAGCAACCACAGGCAAGGAACCACCCTGGTAAGTATAAGGCAGGGCCGGTGAGCTGAGAACAATAACCAGCGTAAGAATGTTTTATTTTGCCATGCTGGGAATCAAAGTGCAAAGCCTTCAGGGTGTTAAGTGAGGCTCCACTGCTGAGTGATAGCGCGGGCCAGCCTGAGGGGTGTTTTTCTTGTTATTTTTTGGGGAGGGGGTTCGTTTTTGCAGTACTGGGGTTTGAACTCAGAGCCTACACCTTGAGCCACTCGGCCAGCCCTTTTACATTAAGGGTTTTTCAAGATAGGGTCTCATTAACTATTTGCCTGAGCAGGCTTTGAACTGTGATCCTCCTGCTCTCTGCCTCCTGAGTAGCTAGGATTACAGGTGTGAACCGCCAGTGCCTGGTTTAGAAAAGCAAGCAATCTTGAGCAAAACAACCAACTCCTTCCCCCCCCCAAAAAAAAAAAACAAAACCCAAAGCTGGAGACATGACAGTCCCTGACTTCACAACATATTACAAAGTTACGGTAACAAAAACACTATGAAAAGATTATGGTAGCTGGGCATGGTGGGTCACAGCTGTAATCCCAGCACTCAGGAAGCTGAGACAGGAGGATGGAGAGTTTCAGGCCAGTCTGGGCTATGAGACCTTGACTCAAATGTAAATAAAGCAAAAACTCAGGATGGTATTGTCATCAGAACACACACATTGACCCGTGGGACAGGACAGAATAGAGATCCCAGAAATAAAGCCCTGCGTCTACAGCCAAGTGACTCAGCAAAAGTGCCCAAATCACACACTGGAGAGCAGCCAGCCTCTTCCCTTTCCTCTGCGAATGCTAGATATCCACATGCAGCACTGACACTTGACCTGTATCTCCCACACTGCAGAAAAAAAAACAAAACAGAAAGATCCACTCAAGGTCGATCAGTGACCTAAATGCAAACACTGAGACTGACAGCACTGGGGAAGGTAGGGAAGCAAGTGGAGACATTGGTGCAACAATGACTTTCTAGGACCTTAAATGCACAGGAAATAAAGCAAGAACTGGCAAATGCAATTACATCGCCCTGAAAAGCTTCTGCCCAGCAAAGGAAACCACCAAAGTCCTGAAGAGACAGCTACAGAACAGGAGGGATATCTCTCAAGTAGCCATCTTGCAGAGGGTCAGTATCCAGAATGAATAAGGAACTCAACCACAGAACAAGTCACTCAATTCAGAGCGGGCAAATGGTCTGTCTCTCAAAAGCAGCAATGCAAAGGGTCAAAAACACTTGGAAAATGCTCAATGTCATTACCCACCAGGGAAATGCAAATCAAAACTACAATGAAACCTTCTCACCCCCATTATAATGGCTCCTATAAAAAATAAGTGCTGGTGAGGATGTGGAGAAAAAGGAACTAGTACACAGTTGGAGGGAATGTGAACGAGTGCGGCCATTACAGAGAACAGTATGGAAGTTTCTCAAAAAATTACAAATAACCAGGCATGGTGGAATGTTCCTATAATCCCAGCACTCAGGAAGCAGAGGCTGGAAGACCGTGAATTGAAGGCCAGCCTGGGCTAGATAGCAAGACCCTGTCTCAAAACAATAAAAAACTTTAGAAAAATGAAATATGAAAATATGATCCAGCTATCCCACTGCTGGGTTTAGATCCAAAGGAAACGAGGTACCCGCACACCTGTGCTTACTGCAGCAGCCAGAAAATGGAACTGGCCTAGGGGCCCATGGGATGGATAAGGCAAGCGTGGTTCATAGGGAACAGAGCGCTTGCCTGGCATGCATGAGACGGGGGCTCAGTCCCCAGCACACAGACATCTCTTCCTTGCAGTGAATCCTAAGCTCCTTTCCCCAGTAATGGTTTCTAAAAGGATTAGCTGGATTTGAGTGTGGGCTGCAAATCTGGAGGGAGTTCATTCAAAGGCAGTGTTGACATGGTCTGTTGTTTTGTGGGACACCAGCCCACTTGAAACTAGGATCAAATGGCTGAGCTCCTGTCCTAGCCCAGGGACAGGGATGGTAGGAAGCCCCAGAGTTAGAAACACATGCACGCCCTTCTAACAAGGACCACCTCAGCTGGGAGCAGCTTCTAGGAGCAGCTTCTTCCTCTCCATATCCCCCGCTGGGTAAATTTGGAGCTAAAAGTTCCCCTAAATGCAGACAGAACAAGAACGGACCAGTCCAACTAAAAATGTTCTACTCCTTACATGGTAAGAACCTTCAGAGGGGGGCTGGAGGCAAGGCTCAAATGATAGAGGGCCTGCCTAGCAAGCACAAGCCCTGAGTTCAAATCCAGTACTGCCAAAAAAAATCCTTCAGAGGGGACTTTAGACTCTGTATTTTTGTGCAAAAATCACAGCTTGTCTTTTTCCCCAGCATTATGTTTTCTAAGATTAACATCTTCACAATATACTTGGAACTATTTTGACCAGACACTTATGGGGTTTCTTTGTTTTTTGTTTTTGTGGTACTGGGGATCTAACCCAGGGCCCGGTGCATGGTAGGCAAGTACTCTACAGTAAGCTACATCCCAGCCCAACCAGACACTTTTTTTTTTTTTCCTTTGGAGGCACTGGGGTTTGAACTCAGGGCCTCATGCTTGTTAGGCAAGTGCTCTACCACTTGAGTCACTCTGCCAGTACCACTCTGGTGGTACTGGGGTTGAACTCTGGGCTTTGCACTTGCTAGACAGGCAGTCACCCTCCTGCCTCCATCCAACCGGAGACACTTTTTAATATAACTATTTTGAGATGTATTAAAAAGGATTAACAGTGGATTATACTTTTTATAGCTTGCTATTTCCTATCCTTGATGCTATCTGAAAAAAGGTCAAAACTTACAACTCAAGTTCAAGACAATGTGACCAAGTTTTAACACAGGGCTGGAGTGGCTCAGGTGGTAGCACCCTGAGTTCAAACCCCAGTACTGCAAAAAAAAAAAAAAAAAAAAAAGGGCAACACAGCTGAGAGGCAGTGCAGAGAAGCCACCTCTCTGCACAGTGGCTGTACCGCCCAGGACTGTCCAAAGAGCCAGGGCTGAGATCACAGAGTTCTCTACCCAGAAGGAAAAGCCGTGCAGGCACTGGACACTCAGGGTTTTATGTCTTCTTCTAAATTGGTTTTCCCTAGAAGAAACTACTACTTCTACTTTCTCCTCCCCCACCCCATCGCCCCTGGCAGCACAGGGGCTTTGAACTCAGGGCCTCACCCTTGCTAAGCAGGCACTGTTACTGCTTGAGCCACTTCACCAGCAATGTACTTTATTTTGAAAAAATACAGTTGGCTTTGCCTGAAGTGCTAATTCCCCAGGTTAATTCCCAGACGCCCTAGAATTATTCTGGGGTTTTAAGGGGAGGGAGGAAAGGAGCTGAGGCTCCCGCTGTTCAGGGCCGGAGCTGGTCAGCCCATGGCCACCTGTTCCTTCCCAAGCGCTTGCTCTTCTGACCCGGAGGAAATGGACCCACCCCTCACCAGCCCACCTCACCACAAGGTCACCCCACCTGCAGGCCTGCAGCTGGGAAGTGGGGACGCTTTATCTCCACAGAGCAGGGACACCTAACCTCTGTGGGGGTCCCATTTTCACTCTCACTGGCTGTTCTGTTCTGTTTTGGTTTTTTTCAGTACTGGGGCTTGAACTCAGGGCCTACACCTTGAGCGCCTCCACCGGCTCTTTTTTGTGAAGGTTTTTTTGAGATAAGGCCTCATGAACTATTTGCCTATGCTGGCTTTGAACCCTGATCCTCCTGATCTCTGCCTCCTGAGAAGCTGGGATTACAGGGAGCCACTGGCACCTGGCCCCTGGCTCTTCTTGCCCCTGGAGAGGATCCTCCCACCCACACCCACCCTGTCCCATCCATGTCACCTAAAGAAGCCCTGGGGACAACAAATCCAGCGGAAGGTGATGCACCTGGTGGGGTACACATGGCCACCTCTGGCTTTGCACCTCCCACCCACTGCCCAGAGGCCCATGCTGGAACATGCTTCCACTGTTCCCAGGAAAATGGCCCCAAATTCAGGCTTGCGAGGCAAAGAATTGACCCTGTGGGGAGAGTGGAGCAGGGCAGTTACTCAACTTGGGCCGACAGGAATCTGACTGTTGCCATTTGGCCTTGTGGGTGACACTTGTTTAAAGCAGCTGAAGACAAGAGTTGAGGTTCTGGTCGTGGAGATCACAGGACTGTCACTCCAGACTTACCTCTTGGATGGGGTGTCCATTTTGTTCCCAGAGTGACCACCCAGGAGTCACGAAGGGAGGCGGGTGTCCTGCAGTCCAGGCCTGTGTGAGGTCACAGGTGTCTCCGTGGCGACCCAGTGCAGGCCCCATCTGCAGGGCAGCATCTGGAGATGGGTCCCACACGCCAACCCAGGACCTCAAGTTTCAATCCCCAGCTCCCACCATCCCTCTCTACACCCAAGTCCTACTGTCCATCCCATGCACCTCTCAGGCCCTCAGGCTACTGCCGGCTCCTCAGATCCTTTCCCATGGTGCCAGGGCCTCTGCAGGGACACAGCTTAGGGAGGCCCCTGTGCTCCAGGCTCCTTCTAAACCCTTTAAGGTGGCCACGGCCCACCTCCCCTCCACCTTCATGGTCCTCAGCTGAAAACTGGTCTGAAGCCCAGCCACTTCCTGCTACAGGGAGCCCCAAGCCACCTGTACCCCCAACTCCCTCAGCCCTTCTTGGTTAGGAGCTGCCCTCTGCACTCCCTCAGAGGGCCTGACCAGCCTGCAGAGGTGCTGTCACTGTCATTCTCTGAGTCTAGCTAGGGGCTTTGAATCCTAAGGTCCTGGCAAAGTAACCACTGAGAAATATTTATAATGTCCCTGACTAGAGCAGTGGTAGCAAAGGACAACCTTTTCTCCCCCTCGCTCACTCGCTCACTCAACTGTGCAGTTACCTAAACCAAATGCCTCGCGTGTCCTTGAGCAGCGCGGTATCAGAACACTTGGGGATGAAATCACAGGAAGAGACCTGAAATTGCTGCAGAATAACCCGGCAGAGGAAGGGAAGTTTCGTGGGTTGGGCAGGCACAAGGGCTCCCTGTTATCCAGCTACTTTTGTGCACCTTTGAGATTCGTAACAGAAACTGATGAAAGTTAAGGAAATGAGGGTGTCAGTGGCCCCTGGAGGGACTGGATCTCCAGGTAAGAGATGGCCAGAGCACCTGCCGCCTGACCCACCAGGTGGGACAGCTTCTGACCCAGACGCCTCCAGCCCAGCCCACCTCGCCTCCGCCTCTAGGCTACAACTGGCTGCTTAGTCCCTTCAATGTGTGTGTGTGTTTTGATTACTGTTTTATATATATATATATATTTTTTTTTTTTTTTTTTTTTTGTGGTGCTGGAGATTGAACCCAGGACCTCACACATGCTAGCCAACTACTTCACCCCTGAACTACATCACCAGCCCTGTTTATTGCTTTGGTGCCGGGGATCCAACCCAGAGCTTCGCAGCTCTACCTGTGAGCAACACACCCTGGCTCTTAAATTTCTTTTAATATAGGATTGTATTTATTTTGTTCTATTTCATTGAATTTTTTTTGAGACGGGTAATGCTACCTATCACAGGGTCTCCCTATGTAGCCCAGGCGGGTGTCAAACTCATGATTCTCCTGCCTAAGTCTCCTGAGTGCTGGGATTACAGTTGTGTGCCATGGCACCTAGCTGGTTTTTGGGATAGGCTCTCGCCATGTAGCCTAAGCTGGCCTTGAACTTGAGATTCTATTGTGTCAGCCTCTGGAGTGTGTGTGTTTTTAAATGCCCCCTATTTGTGAAAGAGACCAAGCCTGATACCCTGCAGAGCTTCTGGACTACCTCTTTCCAGTAATGCTGTTTACCCATCTCTCTCTCCCCTGCATTTCCTATTAACTAGCATGACCAGGATAGTCTTGTTGAAGGGCAGTTAGATGTTTTCAAATTTCCCCAGCTACAAACACTGCAGAGAACTTTCTTGTACACTTCTCCCAAGTTCAAGCAGGTCAGACTTTCTGTGGTTCACGGAAGAGTAGTTTAGGGTGAGCTCTGCCTCCACTGATAGCCGAGCTGATTTCTGGGTCAGCTATTGACTGACATCCCCAGAGGACATGCGGGCACCCTGGGGTTGTCAGACTTCAAAACTCCTTTGCGTTCTGGAGGTACCGCTCACCCTTCATCGTCCGCAGTGAGGCTTCCTCAGGCTGAGGAAGGAATGTGAGGCAATAGAAGCCATAGGATTCAGGGGCTGCGTGGAGGTGGGCTAAGTTGCTTTTACTAGAGCAGAAGTGCAAAATAGCATCGTCTATGTCAACAATGAATAGTACTCAAATGTTAAGTGTTTATTGGTTTCATCCATTCAATTATTTTTGGGGGGTTGGGTGGGAGTGGGGTTTGGACTCAGGACTTCATGCTTATAAAGCAGGTGCTCTTTTGCTTCAGCCACACTTCCAGTCCATTTTGCTCTGCTTATTATTTATTTTGTGGTGCTGGGGCTTGAACTCAGGACCTACACCTTGAACTACTCCACCAGCCCATTTTTGTGGTTTTTTTTTTTTGATAGGATCTCACAAACTATTTGCCCAGGCTGGCTTTGAACCGTTATCCCTCTGATCTCTGACTCCTGAGTAACTAGGATTATAGGCATGAGCCATCGGTGCCCAGCCTTGTCTGGTTATTTTGGAGATGGGGATCATGCTATTTTTCGGGGCTGGACTTGAATCTCAATCCTCCCAATCTCAGCCTCCCAATCCGCTAAGATTATAGATGTGAGCCACCAGCGCCCAGTCAGTTTGCCATTTTTTTTCTTTTTAAATTCTGACTTCTTAGTGGGTTCTTTTATCCCCCTCCCCAGGGAGGTTTGTTTTGTATTTAATCTGGAATTTAAAAACCCAACAACTTCTTTTTGGACCACATCTGCTGCCCTGGAACAGTCATTGAGCAAGTGCCGAGGCTTGAAAGTGCTTTCCTAGGAAGAAGATGCATGTTCCAAGCAGAGTGACCCTTGGCAGACGGTGATGTGCTCAGCTCGTCCCCCTGGCACTGCGGTAACATAATAGAATCTTTGTTCAGATTTTGGTGGCGCTATTAATACTCCGTGACTCACTAAAAGCGTGGCTTCCTGGAATGTTCTTCCCAGGGAGGTAAAGTGATGTTCCTAACCATGGAAGAATAATTTGCCATCGCTCTTTAAAGCTCTGAGCAGATCCAGGAGCTGAGAGAGGGGAACAAAAGCTTCCTAAATGATACAGAATTAAAGTCATCATCCGCACAGGAAGAGAAAAAATATCACTTGTACTCACCGCTATTCAGTCCACAAATACGAATCAGGTGTCCGTATATGCACGGAGCCGGCAGGGAGCAGATCAGATTCACGCCCGCTGACAGGCAGCAGGGGGAGGCAGGCCTGTCACCCACCATCCTTCTATTGCAGTTGTGTAATGCCACCAACAATGGTAGCGGAAGGGCTGGGGTGTATTTCCGTGCTAGAGCACTCACCAGGGAAGTTTGAGGTCCTGAGTTCAATCCCCAGCACCAAAAGGCGGGGCGGGGGAGAGGAAAACAATGGAAGGAAAGTGTGCTGGACTGGTGTC
This sequence comes from Castor canadensis, assembly GCF_047511655.1. NCBI lineage: Eukaryota > Metazoa > Chordata > Mammalia > Rodentia > Castoridae > Castor > Castor canadensis. The sequence continues at coordinate 8,254,295 of NC_133388.1, read as the reverse complement.
AAGAAGAGACTGTCACTGTCTCATTGGGTGCTGGTGGCTTACGGGTATCTGTAATCCTAGCGACTGAGGTGGCAGAGATCAGGCAGTACGAAGCCAGCCTGAGCTGTGAGACCCTATCTTGAAAAAAACTCATCACAAAAATGGGCTGGAGGGTGTAGGCCCTGAGTTCAAACCCCAATACCGCCAACAAAGAAAAAAAAAAACCTAATTCAGGGATGGGAGGCATAACTGTATTGTAGAGTGTACTTAGCGTGTGCAACAATAATCTTCAAGTTTGAGGGGTGCAGCTCAGCAGTAGAGTATTTGCCTACTGTGTGTTGAGGCCTTGGCCTCAGCCCCTGCACTGACAGAAAGGTTCTAAATTCAGTCAGGGGCAGTGGTATGAATCAAGTAGACTCAGCATTTGGGTAGTTGAGGCAGGATCACTTGAACCCAAGGGTTCAAGACCAATCTCTATAACACAATGAGACATTCTCTTTCACACACACACACACACACACACACTTTGCCAATTCAAGAGCCAAGGGGTGGAGCTCAGTGGTAGGGCACTGCTTAGTATCTGAAAGGCCCTGGGTTGATCCCCAGCACACAGATAAAATACAAACTCATGTGCAATCCCATAATTATCATTGGACCAATGGACATGTGATAGCTCATAAGTTTCTTCTACTTTGTGTACTAAGATGCGTATAACATTCTTATTGTAACCCATTTTTGTTTCTATGGGACCGGAGTTTGAACTCAGGGCTTTCAAACTTACAAAGCAGGTGCTTTACATTTTTGCTCTGGTTGTCTTGGAGATGGGGTTGTGCAAATATTTCCCTGGGCTGGCCTTGAACCGGGATCCTCTTGCTCTCAGTCTCCCAAGTAGCTAGGATTGTGAGTCATAAAGCAAATTTGTCTGAAAGGTCTGAGGCAGCACTGGATTTTGGAGCAGGTAGGCTGTTTGAGCAGTAGCAGGAGGTTGACAGCATGGCGCTTTTTGAGGCCACGCTTTCTGGTGGTTCTGGCTCTAGCATGGGGGTGTCAACTGACAGTTCCAGATGAAGTTAGGATCTCATCTACTTGCCACAACTCAAGATGAGTTCTTTTGGAGATCACGTATAATAGGTCCTGGGTTTGTTGGTGCCTTCAGTGTTTTTTTTTTTTTTTTTGCAAAACCACAATTTGTACTCAGGGCCTTATACTAGGCAGGTCCTGGTCTATCACTTCAGCCAACACTCCCAAGCCTATTAAATTTTTTTTTTGACAGTGCTGGAGTTTGAACTTCTAAATTTTTCTTCTTGGTGCTGAGGATCAAACCCATGGCATTGTTCATGCTAGAGAAGTGCTCTACTGCTGAAACATCCATCCCCTGCCCTAAGTTCCTGCCTTCCTCCCACCCCCCACCCTGGGGACAGAACTCAGAACCTCATGCATGCTAGGCACTAAACACTGAGCTACATCCCTAGCCGAGTTGCAATCGTAATACTCTTAATAAGCATGAGAGGGAATAATGTTTTGCTATTCAATTCCTAGTTGGTAACAATTTAAGCGAATGGGTTCAAGGTTAACTTAGAAGTCAAACACTAAGTCTTCAATTTAAGTCATGTCCATTTTCTCAGGGGAAGTACTCAAGAGGACTTTAAGGATGATGTGGTTATCATTTGCCAGGCCAGAACCAGAGCACTAGGAGAACAAGACCCATCACCTTGCCCTCTATTGCTCACTCTCAAATACATGCAAGCTTTACACTTTAGGTTCAGGATCTAAATTCTACATGCCGCTAGGATTTCTACAACTGCCCATTATAAGACAGACTCTCACCTTGCCATTCCAAGCAGTGCTGGGAATCCAACCCAGGGTTTGTGCACTGAACTACATAGGGTCTTGTTTGGCAGTTACCAGGCACTCTACCACTTGAGCCACAGCTCTAGCTCCCCAGTTTTCATGACAGGATCTTTTATTGCCCAGGTGGCTCCCAAATCTTCCTGCCTCAACTGGGATCACAAGGGTATGCCACCACCTTCTCCATCTTCTAGATTCCATATCCACCCTTTTCCCCTCAACTTGGTTCCCTATTACTTGTAAATATCCATAACCACCTTTACTAAAGCTAGCAGTTAAGGGATTTTAGGTAGGACATTAAGTACTTTTGGGAAAGGCCAAGGAAGGGAGGAGGGTTGCACCAGTGGCTCACACTTGTTATCCTAGGTACTTACAAGTTGTGAGGACAGCCCAGGCCAAAGAAAAAATGCTCCAAAATAACTGAGCAAAGGCTTGGCAGAGTGCCTGCCTAGCAAGCCCTGAGCTCAAACCCCAGTGCCACCAAAAAAAATGAGCAAAAATGAACTGAAGTGGCTCAAGCAGTAGTGTTTTAAAACCCAGACCCAGAAAAACAAAAACCCCACTCTAAAAAGTCTGGGTGTTGGCAGTATAACTCAATGTTAACACTAGCCTAGCGCACAGTACCAAGTGGTGGGAATAACAACAAAGAGTCTGTATTAATGCTCCTGTGCAGTGAATGTCCTCACCCCACACATGCCAGGGTCTGTGGGCATCTGGGGCAACAGTACCTATGTATTTTCATGGCCATCAGTGTTAACCACCTCCTTCCACCCAGCCCAGATACTCTGTAATCTGCTATAGTACACAAAATAGATACTCCAAAATAAGACACTTTCACATAATTTCTAACTCATCTGTATTTGTTACCTTTTAAAGCAGAAAGTAACTTGGGCACTACATTTCCATACACAAGCCTTGTTGAATAAGGGTTTACAACATACCTAGGAAGTTTCCTTTCTCTAAACAGTACTTTTCTTTGGAAAACCAGCCCTGTGGAGGATTCTTCCCATTGAGTTATTTCAATTTCACATACTCATTTCTCTAGAACTAGTACATGCAGAACTACAAAGGATGGAAAATTTACAAAGCGTACCCTACAAGATAAAACTCAAGCCTTATTTTAACAAAAATTTTCTTTTTAAACATCAAGGTTATTTCAGAACACTTCAGTGACAGAAAATTTGGTCTAAGGAATCTGGCTTTAACAGCTAAACACTTTAACACAATAGGTTACATCTTACAGCAAACGTTATCTTGACCTGTTCCAAGTAAACCAAGGTGAAACTAAAAGCATTACTAGCTTTGCCTTACTGCCTGAAAGTATCACAGTATCACTTAAAAGTAGAAAGAAATCTTATCTTCCCTTAAGTAGTTATCATGCCATAGAGACTTAAAATGTTAACAAAAAAACAAAGTCCTGGAAAATATATTATCAGAGGAATGAAGGTAAAGTATTGAAGCAGGTGTACAAGTGGTTCTTCTGGAGCTTAGTCTACTTCTTCCATGCGTGATGTGTCGTCATCTCCTTCAAGGGGTGGCATTTCTTCAGTTACAGCAGCACTGGCGTCATCTGCAGTAGGGTCATCCTCGTCAATACCTATTTTGAAAACACAATGTATTACCTTCGTAAAACCAGTTGAGTAGCCAAACACACAGCTAGTTTATACCAATTAGGAAACCAAATTCATTCATCCTTACATACTTTCTAACAAAACTCCCAAGTAAGGTGAGTGAAATAACCTAGTTGTCTTAGTAGCTGGAAGTTAACCATCTGTTTTCAGCAGTATATGTTTTTCTAACACGATTCAGGTTGCAGCTTACCTAGACCAAGTTTGATCATCCTGTAGATTCTGTTAGCATGTGTCTGGGGATCTTCCAGACTGAAGCCAGAAGACAGGAGTGCAGTTTCATAAAGCAAAATGACCAGATCCTTCACAGACTTGTCATTCTTATCAGCCTCTGCCTTTTGCCTTAAGGTCTCAATAATAGAGTGATCAGGATTTATCTCCAGATGTTTCTTTGCTGCCATGTAACCCATTGTTGAGTTGTCTCTTAGAGCTTGAGCTTTCATGATTCTTTCCATGTTTGCTGTCCAACCGTATGTACTTGTGACAATACAGCATGGCGATGTCACCAATCGGTTTGACACAACCACCTGTAAGCCAAAGCCGTAAGTGATGAATAGGCCTAGGAAAAATGTTTTTATCTTTCCTCAAGCTTTCACTATGAAATGAAATCAAAGTAACTCAAATATCAATGGATTAGAAATGCTAATTTTCAAGTGTAGCAATCAAAAAGCTAACTGTAATCACTAAATACACAAGTTAAATTGTTTTCTTGCAAGTGAAGTGACTCAAGGTCTAGGCCCTGATGAATTCAAACCCCAATACTGAAGAAAGGAGGTCTGGGAGCTTGATTCAAGCCATAGTGCACCAGCCTGCCTAGTAAACGAGGCTCCCCAGCACAAGAAAACTATAAACACCAGACCAGTATGACTTAAGTCAAACACCTTAGAAATGATGACATGACCATTAGGAAATAAAGATGTAAATTGTTCACATACCTTTTCAACTTTTTTCTCCAGGATGTCTTTCATAATTTTGCAGAGGTTCTCAAACTTTGTTTTTTTCTCCTCCTGTTTCTTCTTCTCTTCTTCATCTTCTGGGAGTTCCAATCCCTCTTTGGTGACTGACACTAGTGTCTTCCCCTCAAACTCCTTCAGCTGTTGCACACAGTACTCGTCAATTGGCTCAATCATATAGATCACTTCTAAGCCATGCTTCCGAAGACGTTCCACAAAGGCAGAGTTAGCTACCTGGTCCTTGGTTTCACCTGAGATATAAGGAGGTTACTTTGCGATTAAGAATAGTGTATGCCCTTCATTTACTTTTGCGCTTATCTGACCAGATGCTTAAAACACGATCTAACTAAACACACAAACCTAACAGCTCATTTTAGGACAGACAACACACCCCTGGCCTTCATGAGGTTAAAAGAACCAAGTGATATAATTAACATTTCTTGTCTTACCTGTGATATAGTAGATGTGTTTCTGGTTTTCCTTCATTCTGGTGCAATAGTCCTTAAGAGAAACCATCTCATCCCCAGAAGCAGATGTGTAGTAGCGTAAAAGCTCTGAAAGCTTTTTCCGATTTTGAGAATCTTCATGTATTCCAAGCTGAAACAAACCATTGAAGTTTTTTGCATTAAAATTTTTTCTCAAGGGCTAGGAGTATGGCTCATTCAAAGTGGTAGGAGTGCCTGCTGCCTATCAAGGAGGCCCCAGTACTGCCAACTCCCCAAAGAAAACATTTTAAAATGAGTCAAGCTTGAAAACTAGTAATGTTAATGCATTTTACACCTACCTTTATGTTCTTAGAGAACTGCTCATAAAACTTTTTGTAGTTCTCTTTATCTTCTGCCAGTTCAGTGAATAGTTCTAAGCATTTCTTGACCAAGTTCTTTCTAATAACTTTCAAAATTTTGCTTTGTTGCAACATCTCACGGGAAATATTTAGAGGAAGATCCTCAGAGTCCACCACCCCTCTAATGAAATCTGAAAACAGACAAGGCACTTGGTAATGCTAAGAACAAGAGTGTAGTATATATATAAACCCCAAGAAAGTAAAATGACAAGAGCCTCGAGGTGATAAGATCTTCCTACTCATACTTACTCAGATACTCAGGAATCAGCTCCTCACAGTTATCCATGATGAAAACTCTGCGCACATACAACTTAATGTTGTTCTTTTTCTTTCTGTTTTCAAATAGGTCAAAAGGAGCACGTCTTGGGACAAAAAGAAGAGCTCTGAATTCCAATTGTCCTTCAACGGAAAAATGCTGTAATGAAACAGGGCCAATGAACAATGAGCTACTTGACAGCTGTTCACATGTACTTTTACCTAACTAAAACCATTTTAGAGGTGGGGGTTGTGTGAAGATGAGGATCAAACTCTCACATTTATCTGACAACCTGCAGGGAGGCAGACTAACTTGGAAGCACTCAGCCACTTACCTTAACTGCCAGGTGATCTTCCCAATCATTGGTCAAGCTCTTGTAGAACTCTCCATACTCTTCATTAGTAATGTCATCAGGATTTCTGGTCCAAATAGGCTTTGTTTTATTTAGTTCTTCTTGGTCAATGTACTTTTCCTTAATCTTCTTTTTCTTCTTCTTGTCACCATCCTTCTTTTCTTCTTCTTCTTCATCAGAACCAACATCTTCTATTTCAGGTTTGTCATCAGACTCCTTCTCTTCTTTTTCCTTTTCTTCCTCTTTATCTTCCTTTTCTTCAGCCTCATCATCACTGACTTCTTTATCTCGTTCCTTCTCCACCTTTAAAAAAAGTGTGAAAGTCACTTTACCTCTGCACTGTAGAACCAACTATTAGTTCGTTTTCACTAAAAGGTTAAGAAGCCAAGCAGTTTATCAGTATTTGATGCACCTCCCCACATATGCATTTTACATAGTCAAGATTTATAGACTTGTTTAGGTAACAAACCTAAACCTAGATTTTAAACTAGTTAAGTTTCATTTTCCAAGGATTATTTCAATCACTTCCTTGATCCACATGTAGTAACTCACTCTGCATTGCAGGAAACTTACAAAAAGAGTAATGGGATAGCCAATAAACTGAGAATGTTTCTTCACAATTTCCTTTATCCTTCTTTCTTCCAAATACTCAGTTTGGTCTTCTTTCAGATGCAGAATAACCTTTGTTCCCCGGCCCATTGGTTCCCCTGAAAGAGAAAAGGGAAATAGAATTTTAACCTCAGTGACTAAGTGAAGAAAAGGGGGGGGGGGGGATTCAATCAAGCTGGGTGTGTGGCTTGTACCTACAATCCCACCACTTGGGAGGGTAAGGCAAGAGGACCATTCAAGACACTCTCACAAAAATAAATTGTCTGTAGCTCAGTGGCACAGGTTTGCTTAACATGTCCAAGGCCCTGGATTCAACCCCCATGTCCACAGACACCCAACCCCTTTCAAACAAATTTACTACAGATCCAACGGGTCCTACAGCCTAAGGTAGGCCAAGGAGTCTTGGCTCCTTGCCCAACGTATTTTTTAAAATCTCAGCATTTTCAGGGGCCCAGTGTGTACAGCATCCCTGGCACTAGATTTTCTGCCACCACGTGCTTACCTGTGTCAGTCCTCACTGTGAACGAGCCCCCCGCTGATGACTCCCAGGCATACTGCTCATCGTCGTTGTGTTTGGTGATCACAGTCACTTTCTCAGCAACCAAATACGCAGAATAAAAGCCAACACCAAACTGGCCAATCATAGAGATATCTGCACCGGCCTGCAAAGCCTCCATGAAGGCTTTGGTCCCAGACTTGGCGATGGTACCAAGGTTATTAATCAAGTCGGCCTTGGTCATCCCAATTCCAGTATCCACAATAGTGAGGGTTCGATCTTGTTTGTTAGGAATGAGGTTAATATGCAGCTCCTTCCCAGAATCTAGTTTACTAGGATCTGTCAGGCTTTCATATCGGATTTTGTCCAGAGCCTATTAACAAAAATAAGAACATCAAGCCCAGCCCAAAAGGAAAAACTCCTATGGAAAGCAAACCCCAACCAACTCCCGACTGGCCCACTTACGTCTGATGAATTAGAAATCAGCTCCCTCAGAAAGATCTCTTTGTTCGAGTAGAAAGTATTGATGATCAGTGACATCAACTGGGCAATTTCCGCCTGGAAGGCGAACGTCTCCACCTCCTCCTCCTCCATGGGCTGGTCTTGGGTCTGGGTTTCCTCCGGCATCTGCAAGGACAGCGGGCCACGCTCACCCCGGGAAAACGTCCTCCCGCCGCGGCGCCCGGGACCCCGCGCTTACAAAGGATGACCTCATTTCCAATCGCGGTCACCATCGGGCGCGTGAGCGCGCGCCGAGGCCGCTCGGACCGGGCGACAGCACGCACGCCGTCCCCAACGGCCGCCTCCCCTCCTTCCTTCCTTCCTCCCTCCTTCCCTCCCCAAAGCGCGGCCGCCCCCGGCCGCCCCGCCATGGCGCCTTCTCCGCCCGCGCCTGGTGCGCCGCCCAGGCGGAGGCCCTTCGCACACCCCACCATACGCGGGGAGACCCGCTCCTGAGGGAACTAAGGCCAGCCAGGGCCAGGGGGCAGCGACCATGGCCGCTCGACCTTGCAAGCTTAAGAGGTTTAAAATTGAGGCCCCGCGCCTCCGCCCAGTCGGCGCCCGCTAACCCCGCACCCCATTTCTCGCCAGAGCCCCTACAAAACGCCTCACCTTGGCTGAACAACCGCAAAAGCTCCCACACGCAGCACCACCAGAACGCTGAAGCAACTGGCGCGCCGCCTCCCCCCCGCGCCTCCCTTATATAGACGCGGGCCCGCCCAGCGCGCGGCGCCTTTTCCAGAAGCCTCCCGAACCTTCCGGAAGAGCCCTCCCCAACCGCCGCCGCGGATGCGCGCCTGCGCCTGCGCCCTGGCCGCCGCCCGCCCCTCCCCCCCCCCGAGGGCACCGCGCGCTTGCGCGGCCCGGAACTCTCGGGAAGTCTCGCGTTTTCTGAGGCTGCCCCAACTCGCGGCCTGCGAGCTCCAAACTTGCTGAGCGCGGATGTGCACTTCTGCGCATGCGCCTGCGAGGCGCCGCGCGAGCCCCGGCTTCTGTAGTTATGTAGTCAGTAGTGTATAGCCAAGTTATTTTTCTTTGCGTGTCCACGCATTGTGTAAGCACTGTGTCCAGGGTCACGTTAGATGCCCGAGAGCAATTAGGAGTCTCTGAGTTCCGATACTTGGCAACCCCTTGGAAGGTCAGGTCCAAAGCATGTGGATAGCGAACAGGAGGCAATACTTTCACCGCCCGCGCTGAAACAAGCGGAGCACCCAGTGTCTCCCCGGATTTCAGGACTCGCTGAGGCGGGTGGTCCTGAGCTGTGCTGACGCCCCACTGTGCACGGGGCAATGCACAGTGAATGAATAGGCATGAGCTCCAAAAGTATTTGCGATCCCTGAGCCATTTGCCTTCGATTTGCCCTAAAACCATATCCTTCACACCTCCAGGGTCCCTCAGTCACGAATTTGGCAATCAAAGTTCTGCTTGTTACCCCCACCATGATTTCCTAAAACCCTTCTCTTTTGATTATTGTAGTGCTTTATTAATTTGAGGTGACCATGTGAAGTACCTAACACTTGGGTGATTACCTTGCACCAAAAGCCAGAATTTGGTAAGTGTTTTGAAACAGGCCAAATTACAGGTGTAAGAGCCATGGAGGGCTGGTGAAGTGGCTCAAGTGGTAGCGGAACCGCCTGGCAAGTATTGAGGCCTTGAATTCAAACCCCAGTGCCGCCAAAAAAAAATTAAAAAAAACATGGAGGTCCGGGCCTGTAATCTGTTACATCCGGAGAGAAGAATTCAGGCAAGAAGAGAAAATAGTGAATGTGATAGTGAAATTTATTAGGAAAGGAGCACACTTTCAACAGACTAAAGAAGGGTCATCTCCATAGCGAAGGAGAATGACAATTATTTTTATTTTGGCATCAGTTTTTTTGAGACGTGTAAGGGGCTTGGAGCATGAAGTCCCTCTATAGGACTAGCTCAGGAAGCTGTCACAGTTAAATTCACAAGGCTAGGGTAGACCTATAGATTTACAAAATACAAAATATTGACTCCACCTGACCCCTAGGGTATGGTTTACAGGCCTGGATCTTTGTTAAGTAAAGTTCTATGGTTTCAGGAACTGATGTTGACCGGCTTTAGAGTGGGTGACTCAAAAACAGCTTGTGAAAGCCTACTTTGGGTGAGCTACTTTGATCCTAATAGTCTTTTTAGGTCTTGAAGAATCCTCCATTTTAGGTTTCCTTTGCATATCTCCGTTGCTCATGGCTAACTTCTACTAACAACAAAATCCCAGTGATTAAGACCTTGTTTGTTTGTTTGATGGAACTGGGGTTTGAACTCAGGGCTTCATGCTTCCAAAGCCGGCACTCTACTGCTTAAGCCACACATCCAATCCTTTTTGCTCTGGTTATTTTGGAAATGGGGGTCTCAAGAATTTACTTGCCCAGGCTGGCCTCGAACTGTGATCCTCCTGATCTCTGCCTCCCCAAGTAGTTAGATTACAAGCCTGAGCCATAGGCACCTGATTTCATTGTGATATTTTCATATATGTATATAGTATAGCTTAATCAAATTCACCCCTTTATCACTTTTTTATTCTCCTCCCCCTCTTTTTAGTTTGTAGTCTGTTTTTATTGTTTTAAATAATTTTTTTAGCTTATAATAGTACAGGGGGATACATTATATTTACATATGTGCTTACAGTATGTCTTAGTTAGATTTACCCCCTCCATCATTCTCCCTCATTCCCCTCCCCCTGTTGTATGTGTCATGCTGTTTTCATACATACATACATACATACAATGTATTTCCATCACATTACCCCATCACCCTCTCCTTTCCCCTCCCCCTCCCCCACCCCAGCCATGTCCAGGTCAACATCACAGTTCCACTTTTAAGGAAACAGTCGTCTGGTCTGTACACAGTATCTCTGCCTGCCCATGTCCCCTAACCTTCAGTCTTCTTCCTATGTAGTACAGGTGTGAGACATCATGCTGCCAGCTAGCTACCCTCCAGTCCTTTTGTCTCTGGCTCCTCCCTTTGGCCCTCCCCTTCCTCCTCCTCTCTAGACTCAGGGCTTGGTCCTCTGGAACAACCTGGAAGGCTTCACAATGCAAACAGACGTCAGGAGCACTCCCTTCATTTCTATCTAGGGAAACCTTTTCCAGAAGCAACTTTTCAAACTGGGCTTTGAGACTCACTTAGGACTGTGTGAAGTCAGTATAAGGAGGATTGAGTACCTGAAAAGGGAAGATAGAGTAGAAACTCCTAGTTCCTTGGCAAGACTCCTAGCAGTTGTTAGATGATATGAGAAATGTATTTCATGCCTAGGGGAGAGGGAGAGGGGAGAGGGGAGAGGGAGGGGGAGGGAGGGGGAGGGAGGGGGAGAGCTTTGGGTGCTCTAGGACCAAGTCTTCCCTGCTGCCTGGGGTTGGGGCAGGAATCAGGGAAGGAAAAGGGGCAGTTGCTGCTACTTTGACCCTGCTGGGTCTTCACAGACAGTGGTGGTGACTCCTCTGCCTGTCTCCTTCAACCAAGTCCCCACTCTCATTTTATGCCCTGGATCTGAAATTCTTTGTACTCTGTTGCTCCCTACCAACCAACCACCCCCTGCCTCATGGCATTGAGGTTTGAACTCGGCCTCACACTTGCTAGGCAGGTGCTGTTACCTCTTGAGTCACTCTGCCACTCCTTTTTTGGTGATAGGGTCTATTTGCCTGGGGCTGGGGCTGGGGCTGGGGCTGCCTTTTAACCATGATCCTCATGTAGACAGCCATGAAGAGCCCCAGCCAGCAAGGAATCTGAGCTGCAGACCTGGAAGTGGAGCTCATGAGTTCCCCCACATATCTGGCTCTCTTCTAGGGCTGTTTAGCCCCATGACCATCTCAACACTTTACAGAACTCCCAGTTCCTCATAGGCAATCTGACACGGAGTCCTGCTTAAATATCTCTTGTATCTTTCCACCACCCTTCATCTCTATCCCACCACCTCTTGCTCTGGCCCTCTTCCAGCCACACAGCTATCAGCTCACCTACAAGTCTTCTATGACCAGCTCAGAACTCCCTGCATTTGATCTGGTTTGTAGTTAGGGTAAGTTTAAGAACCCAGCTCTGATTCTGGAGGCTGAGGCAGGAGGATCGAGGTTTCCAGGACAGACTGGGCCACATAAAAAGACCCTGTCTCAAAAGGAGGAAAACCAAACCAAAAGGAAAGGAACACAGCTCTGACTGGGGTGTATAGCTCAGTGGTAAAGCATTTGTCTAGCATGAGCAGGGTCCTGGGCCCCATCCCCAGCCTTGAAAAAGCAAAAAGAAGGGGTAGAGGCCATGGACAATGTGGGTAATGGGGCAAAGGAAAGAGTCCAAAAGGTCCTGGATGGGTGGGGCTGGGGTCATCAGTAAGAACTTAGAGCCTGAGCTGGTGAGGCAGGTGACCAGTTCAGCGTCACTGGTGTTGGACAGAAAAGGCTATGGTGAGTCCACATTGATGGCCTCCAATAATCAGGATTCCGGGGATGGAACAGGAATGAAGGGGAAGGGATGTTGTGGGAAGGAAGGCAAGTTGATGAGCACAGTGATTCCCAGCAATCTCAGTACAGCTGAAGAGATGGTAACTAGGAGAGAGACCTGGGAGACAGGAGGCTGGGCCTATGTGTGGGGTCCAGTCCTGGGGGTGCCTGGCTCCAGTGTGACCATGAGAGAGGTGGTGAGACCCTTCCCAACCCCTTATCCCTAAGCCTGCTCTCTCATCGAAGTCCAATCTACCTCTGCCCAAGTCTGCCCTGAGTCAGGTAGCAGGTGTTCACAAGTCACAAGGCCCAGGGACCCGGAGCTTCAGGCAGCACTCTCACCGGCTCACATTTGAGCAGGAGAAGGCACAAACCAGAAATAGGTGAACAACCAATGGGCTGAACTCAGGCAGGTTCTTAACTCTTGTTAGACCAGATCCTGGGTGTGAATTGCAACTTGTTTCCCACAATACTGCCATTTTTCCTTGAACTCACCTCCAAATCTCTGAGTCATCTTTGACTCATCCCTCATCTGCCCCCACATCTGACAGCTGTGAATGTCTCTCTCCCGTGCTCAGCTTCTTTCCCCTTTCAGGTCCTTAGCCCCCCTCCCCCCACGGTACTCACAGTGCCCCTTCAGCTGGCTCTTGCTGGTCTGATTTGTGCCTTTCTCAGCCACCCAATTCCTGGTGCAGAAAACCCTGAGGGCTCCCAAGACACTACATGGCAGTCTGTCTCTAGGCACTCAGCCCCAAGGCGCCACTGGCTAGCTCATCCTACCTCTCAACCAACTTACATCACAGTTGGTTCACAGATAGGAACCAACTTACTATCTGTGAACCCCTCTCCTGTGTCTCTCTCTGTGCCCAACCCTGTCTCCTCAGACCTGGAAGGCAGAGACACCCCCATGTCACCAGGCCATGAGGTACTGCCCACACCTCAGCTGAATGCTCCAGACAGCTTAGTGGGCAGATCTGTCAGCCTGAACCAGGTGACCAGGCGATCTGGCAGTTTACTGAGAATATAGGGGCTGGGCATTGTGCAAGGCCCTGGGTTCCAGAGGTGTTACAGGAAGGAGGCCAAAAAGAAACAAGCAAGTTTCTTAGTTTATAAAACATGTGTGTGTGTGTGTGTGTGTGTGTGTGTGTGTGTGTGTGTGTGTGTGTGTGTGTTTGTGGCTCTTAAGCTGCTGTTACAAGGTTAATGTGATATTCAAGGTAACAAAAAACCAGGGTGTTTATTTTAAAGATCTCTGTTATAAACTGCTTAAGCTTTTTACATATGAATATCTAAACATCTTGAGGACGGTTCTCATTATAGAGTCAATGTAAAAAAATTGTTACTCTGTCTACTGCTACTTTTAAGAAACCAGTTTTCAAACATTTCAATCAGTTCTCACTAGAATGCAGGCATTCAGGGGTTAACACTGGCTCAGACCAGAGAAGGAGGGAGGGAAGGCGGGAGGGAGAGAGAGAGGGAGGAAGGAAGGAAGGGAAAGAAAGAGAGAGAGAGAGGGAGGGAGGGAGAGAGAGAGAGAGAGAGAGAGAGAGAGAGAGAGAGAGAGAGAGATGAAAGAAAGAAAGAAAGAAAGAAAGAAAGAAAGAAAGAAAGAAAGAAAGAAAGAAAGAGAAAAGAAAGAAAGAAAGAAAGAAAGAAAAAGAAAGGGGCCATAGCCTGCAAAAGGAATCTTAAAATTTGTGTAGTTAAAAAAAAAAAAATGACCTTAGCCTGTTTCACCTGTCATAAATAAAATCTGGGATTTAATTCTCTCGTATAATACATGGGTCTATAACAAATGGGTTTTCTATAAATTGTTCTTATACAAAAAATAATTTTAAGGTTGCTTTCTTTCTGGTTTTTTTCATGCAAATATGAGGGTCTAAGTTAAAAGGTTTTAGGAGTTATTTTCAACAAGTAACAAAAAATATACATAAGGTATTACAGATACAGTTTTTAAAAATAAAAGGTTAAAAAAATACTTTTAAATGAAATAAAAAGGATAAAGACAAGCTCCCCCAGGGGATACAGAGTAAGTTATCATAAAAGATGGAACTTATAAATGCTTCTATAAATGATTAAGTTGAGTAAAATCCAGTTACATTAAAGGTTTTGTAAGGTCAAATGTACTGATGTTAAACTAAAACTTAATTCTCTAAGCTCATAACAAGGCTATCTTAAAAATATGATATTGTTTTTGATAACATTTACCAGAAAAACTGTCTTAAAAATGGTTTTTGTTTTGTCAAGATAACTGTCAGAAATTTTTGGTGCTACAGGTTAATCCACAAATTTATCAAGGCAAGAGTTTTTTAAAACACAGGCAGGAGCAGCTGAGCACAGGGAGTGCTGTTGCACTAATAGGAGGGTTGAGACAAAGTAAAGCAAAGTAAAAAAAAAGCCAAAGTGAACCCTTCAGATAGGATAAAGAAAAAAAAAAAAAAAAAAAAAAACCTCAAAAAGAACTACACTGGAGGTCCAGACCTCCAGTTTTTATTGGAGTCAACAGAGTGGAGATGGTAGTCCTACTCCTTCCACATGGCAGGCACAGGGAATTTTTGGCCTGGGATGACCACATTGAGCTTGTTATTTTAGGGGGGCTCCATTGACTACAGGTTGGAGGGATACTGCTGTATGTCATGAGCCATCTGTCAATGTCAGCAATCTGGGATGTGATCCCTTATCAACATCTGAGTCATGATTCTTGGCCATTAGGTTTCCTAACTCCACACTTAGTCCCCATAAATACTTACCTGTCTTCTCTGGTGATTTTTGTCAAGGTTTTGACTATAAGGTAACTGAGTCATAACTAAATAAAAGTTTGTTTAAGAGTTGGTTTATGTAAAATTTTCTAGATGACCTCATGGTTAAACAACTGTTGTCTTGGGTGATTCTAATGCAGCCAGTACCCTATATGTGTCTGTGACTGGGCTATTTGGAGTCACTGACACTGTCCTGCCCCCAACTGATGAGAAGATCTAAGGTTTTACTTCAAGAGCAACAACTAAACTACAGAGCTGTGATGCTGTATACTAAATATATTTATGTTTTTAAAATATATCAAGCGTTCTAAAATACAAAATTTAGATAAACATGGTAACAAAAAGTTAATGGTACTGATATACTGTTTTGTTAGTTGCTAAATTGTCCATCAGAATTTTAACCATGGCTCTTTGAAGTTTTTGTCATTATAGTTCTGATCCTTCTGGGGCATTTATAATCAAGTCCATAAAAAATGACTATAATTAGTACTTATGTGTCAACCAGGTTTGCTTTTTAGACATCTGGTTTTGTTGGATTTTGTTTTGTATTGTCCTTGTCTAGAAGTCTACTGCCTAAGGACCACTCCCTCTAAGCCTCTTTGTTGCTTAAATTTGGCCAAAAAGGTCTAGTTGACACCAACTCTCACCTGATCTGCTCCTTACTTCCCCCGACATGGGACCAAAACCAACCAAACAAACAAAAATCCAGAAAAGAGCAAATCCTCACGATGAGGGAAGAAATGACCAAACTGAGGAAGATCTTCAGTCTATGGCCATATGACCCTGAATGCACCCAATCTCGTCTGGTTGGAAGCTAAGCAGGGTTGGGCCTGGTTAGTACTTGGATGGGAGAAAGCTCTTCAGAGAAGAGTGCTCAGAGACAAGCAGTTTGGAGACAAGGCGGGAATGCCGTCAAAGTTCAGATGGAGCCACTGGTGCCAGACCTCTCAAAAATAACCAAGGCCAAGAGGATTGAGGAAATGGTTCTTACACATGTGTGGTTATCTGGCGTTAAAGCCCTTCCAGACACAAACCTATTATTTAGACAGGGTCTTCTACTTAAATAGAGACAAAATGACTATTTTACTGGCTCTAAACATGTCCTTTGATACTTAAAGATGGTGGTTTTAACTTTTTTAAAACAATGCGTTTTCTCAGACACATATGCTGATATATATATATATATATATATATATATATATATACACATGTCTGTTTTCTCAGACACATATGCTGATATATATATATATATATATATATATATATATATATGTATATATATGATACTGTCTGGGTAAAAGAATAAAATGTCCCACCATTAAAACCCCATTGGAGGGGCCCTTTTGTTGTTGTCTTGTCTATCCCCCCACTGCAACGGGACAACAGCCCTGCACTAGTCACTCCTGAAGCTGACTAGACTATACACCTGTGCTCTCCTCTACACATTGGACCCTTACCTTTGGGGTTGGCCCTTGCAAGGTTTTCCCATGTGATGAATGTTATCAGAGAGCCGTTGCTGGGACCTCCGCACGGCCATGCTTTGTATCACGCACACACCAACAGGTCAGGTGTTACATCGGCTCATACACTCCCAGGTTTGCGAGGTTGCTGGTAAGCAATACTAGAAGTCCCAGAGTAAGGAAAACAATGCAGGCTACGTTTGTCATGCAAAGCGGGGCGATGGGTCTTGTCTTGGGAGTATGTTTGATGTTGCCCTGCCTGGTCCCCTTGGTATTGTGGTCCACCAGGACCATTATGGAGGCCACTATAGAGAGAAAAACAGCTGCCCATGTAATGATGCTATGAAAATACAAACCCCCAAATCAAGATGATACTCTTTGACCCTAGGGTCCGGAACCAAAGGGGGAATAATGTAGCAGGGAGGAAGGGCAAAAAAGAAGGAAGCAAGTCTGTGTTCTGATAATGTAGCAGGGGAGAGGGGATGGTATATCAAGGAGATAAAACTTAAAGAATCCAAACATGAAGAAGGTCACATAGTACTGGGGGTGAAGTAGCCAACAGAGTTACATGCAACCATATATGGGTTAAACCTTGCTATTTTGCTTTTGTAACCTGCTTGCAAGAGTATATAAGGTGAGACCCTTTTGTTCTTGGGTCTCAGCCTTAGGATGTGAATCCGATGAGCCACTGCTGGCACACTAATAAGTATTGCTTCCTGAAAAGCCTTGGTGTCCTGTTTTCCAGCTTGAATATCCCATAACAGAGGGAGCGAGAGGAGCGATAGAGAGAGAGAGAAAAGCAATAGCTATGGAGAGAGGAAGAACAGACTCCAGAAGGGGTGGGGGTGGAGTGGAGGGGGTGTTACACTAAAAGTATGCTGCTTGGATTTCTGTATTTTTTCAGCCTCCCTCTCCCTCTCTCTAGGTCACAGTGACTGCTGCTTTATTTTCTCATGTGTTCCACCCACCCTGAAGACAGCAGGAAGGATCCTGCAAAATGCACCTCAGGACCTATCCTTGTCCACTCAGCACCTCTTCACCATGCCCCTTTCATTCATTCAGGTTATTGCAGCAGCTCAATGGTCTACTGGCCTGATCTCTCCCCACTCTGGGCTGTGTCCCAAGGCGCCAGAGCCTGTTCTCCAGGCAAACATTTGTTGAGCTCAGCTTAGAAATTGCCTCCTCTAGCCAGAGTCACTCTAGGTGCCTCCTCCACAGCCCTTAGCCTACAGGGATGAATTAAAATTGGACTTTTTCTTTCTCATCTCCAGACTCTACAAATGGCAGGCGGCCATCTCCAAGTGCAGAGTGAGTGACTATATACGTGTCTGTCTAGACTCAACCTTTCAGCCCAAAGGGAGTGATGAACCTTTAGTGCCACCTGCTGGTCAGTTGGTTGGGGCCTCCAACTGGAAACTATTTCCATAATTTAAGGGAAGAATTAGGAAAAGTGATGTGAGCTCCAGTCCACAGGAGACAATCATTAGAGTCTCACTCTGAGAAGTTCACAGCAAAGACTCCAGTATTGCAGCGAGAAGGAATGAGGCTGTCTGTAAGAGAAGTGAAGGAAACAGGTTTTGTTTGTTTGCCATGCTGGGGATTGAACCTTGGGCCTTGAGTTTGTTAGGTGAGCACTTTGTCACTGAGCTACATTCCTCAGTGCCTCCCTTCCCCCAATTTTTATTTTTATTTAACTGTTTTTCTTTTTTGAGATGGGGTCTTGCTGTTGCCCAGGCTGGTCTTGTACTCCTGGGCTTAAGTGCTGGGACTGCAGACCTCTCTAGAAGCACTTTTTTTGAAAGCAGCTTGGAGGGTAAAAAATGCAAAGCCTGAGCCGGGCATCTGTGACTCACGCCTGTAATCCTAGCTACTTAAGAGGCAGATACCAGGAGGATCACACGTGGTTCAAAGCTAGCATGGGCAAATAGTTCCAGAGACCCAATTTCAAAAGAAAAAAAAGGGCTGGTGAAGTGGCTCAAGGTGTAGGCCCTGAGTTCAAATCCCAGTACCCCCCCACACACAAAGCAAAGTCTGAATGATGCTGAGTCTTAAGCTGGAGAGAGTTGGCCTTATTTCTTCTGTCCTCTTCCTCCTTTTCTCTCCTTAACACCCCGCCCCCATTCTCTTTTGGGACTTCAGAGTGGTGGGCATAAGCTGGGTGTGGTGTGCAAGCTGGCCCTGTGGCTCCCCTTTTAGCCTTGCCAATGCTATGGGTTTGGGTTCAGCTAGTGGAATAGGCCCAGCTAGCCACTGACAAGTGCCCAGGGGCTGTTTATCCTCACATACGCCCAGCTGGATGGGGTGGGGGTGGTGAGAAGGCAAAACTGGAGGAGGAAATGAGCAGGCCTGACGTCCTTGCTGGCCCAGGACTGATAGTTCTTTTTTGTTTTTGTTTTTGAAGTTTTAGCAAGAATTCATTTTAGTATTACAAGGTAAAGTATAGACAAGGTGGAGGGGGGAGTAAGAGAAAGAAACATTTCCTGTACCTCACGCAGGAAATGGGAGCAAAGACTCCCTGACAGTTTTTTTGTTAGTGCTGAACCAAGGGTCACCTTGGCTGGAATCTGCCTTTGTGATCAATAGACCATGTAGTGAACACCTTGAAATAGCCATAGTGACACAAATCTGGCTCGTTTTTTTTTTTTGCAATGCTAGGGTTCGAACTCAGGGCCTACCTTGAGTCACTCCACCAGCCCTTCCTTGTGATGAAAGACCTGAGATCGGGTCTTTCAAACTCTTTGCCTGGGTTGGCTTCAAACTGTGATCCTCCTGATTTCTGCCTCCTAAGTAGCTAGGATAATAGGCATGAGCCACTGGTGCCTGGCAAACAGTGTGTGGTTTTGGTTTGTTTGTTTTGGCAGTACTGGGTCTTGAATTCAGGGACTCAAGCATGTTAGGCAGGCATTCTACCACTTGCGTCACTCCGCCAGCTCTAAATCTGACTCCTTTGTAGACTCTTGGGCTGACTCCATAACCTGGTCTTGTGGGCCTCTGCCCTCACCTCCAAGCCCTCCTACAAAGGTGGGGGGTTCAGCATCCTGCTAGCTCACCTTTCCATGCCCAAGCTGTTCCTCCTGCCTGGAAAACACCATTCCTCCTTGAAGACCCAGGTTGACAGTGTCCCTTCTGTGGCCTTTCCTCTCTGCCACCTCAGGCAGAGGGGCTTTGCTTCTTTGTACATTTTTTGTCCCTCTTCTGACTTGAAGTCAAGTTGCTTCTATTTAAGCCTCAGTTTCCTCATTTGTAAAATGTGGATAGGGACAGGACTGCTGGACCAGGTTCCATTTCTGTCTTAGTGTGGCTCTAAATTCTTTCACTTGAGGACAGATCAACTAGGCTGTGTGTTATTAAGTAGAACTGAGCAAAATGTGTGCTATGGGGATAGACCCTGTCTCAAAATACAAAACAAAAACAGAGTAACTGGAAACTTCCACACTTGTGAACACCTTGTTCCTTCTCTGAAGTTAAAACAGTTGAGCATTATGTAAATTTTTACTAAACAGATTGCATCCTGTTTAATATGCTATGGCAAACCATTACACTAAGTTCACTGTTCAAAAGGTTGGTGAACGTAAGTAAGAAACATTTTTTTTTTTTTGGCAGCACTGGGGTTTGAACTTAGGACCTCATGTTTTACTCTACCATTTGAGCCACTCCACCAGCCCCCAAAAACAATTTTAAAAGTTTCTGGACCCTAACTGGGCACCCATGGTTCATACCTGTAATCCCAGCTACTTGGGTGGTTGAGATCAGAAAGGATCATGGTTTGACGTTGATACCAAGATTGTGTCCTGGCAAAGTTGATGATTGAAGATGCTGGACCAGGAGTTAAGAGTAAAGCAAGCACAAAGTTTATTGAAAGGGTAGCAAAGCACCCTGACAGGTGGGACTTAGTGAAAGAGCTAAGCCAAAAAAAGGCTGAAGTCTAGGAGATGGCACAGGGCTTTGCCTAAGGTTCTCTTATGCTACCTTGAAACTAGTCTGTGATTGGATGTCATTTTAGTTGACTTCTTGCTGAATGTGACCACCTGCTCCCCCATCCTTATTGAATGGACATTCCAGGAGGGTCTGCTCAGCTGGTCCTGGCCTTGAGGCCCATCATTTACACTTGATAGCTACCTTTTGCTATCTTGGTGGGAGTTTGCTGTGCTCCTTTCCTTGGGGAGCCTGTTTCTCATCCCTTTGGATGTTTGTTTTCAAAGATGCTTCTCTGTCTCCCTTACCTAGGAGGAAGACCTCTATACTTTATTACCTTGGTGAGAGGCTTGCTCCTTAGTCTCCTTAGATGTTTGCTTTTAAGGATGCCTTCCTGTCTCTTTCATCTAAAACAAAGTTACTTCTGCTGTTCTGCTGTTGTTCCCCTCACAAAGCAAGCCTAGGCAAATAGTTAGAGAGACCCATCTCCAAAATAACCAGAGCAAAATGGACTGGAGGTGTGGCTAAAGTGGAAGAGTGCCTGCTTTGCAAATGCAAAACCTTGAGTTCAAACCCCAGTCCCACAAAACAACAAGAACAACGACAAAAATTTTCTGGGCCCCAAGATAATACAGCTATGCACTATGGCTCATGCCTATAACCTTAGCAAAAAATCAGTCCTCCCCTGTCTCAATAAGCTGGGTGTAGTAGGGCACACCTGTGGCCTCAGTTACAAAGGAGGCTGGAAAATAATATGGCAAGCATATGGACGGGCTGATGGTCAGCAATGGTCTACAAAACCTAGTCAGAGGTGGACTCTGTTCACCAAGTTTTCACAGGACCTTGGGATTCCTGCATTAGTGGGATTTCTTCTAATTTCTACTTTAGAAAAAAAAATCTAGTAACTAAAATTTGGTTATTTAAAATTCCCTCTTATAAGAGTCCCCAACATTTTTTTTCTTAAATGGTACTGGGGTTTGAACTTAGGGCCTACACCTTGAGCTAGTCTACGAGTCCTTTTTTGTGATGGCTATTTTCGGGATAGGAACTATCTCTGCAACTATTTGCCCATGCTGATCCTCCTGATCTCTGCCTCCTGAGTAGCTAAGATTACAGGCTTGAACCACCTGTACCGGACTCCCAACAGTTTTAAAGAAGGACAGCAGCAGTTGCGAGAGGGAGGGGGGATGTCAGGTTCCCATCTAATTTTCTCAGGACATAGAGCTATCAGTGGGACTTCTTTAGTCTCTGTGATGGGTTTTGGTTTTCATTTTTAAATTATCAACTATCCCATGCATACAAAAGCAAATCATGTTATACTGTGTTAGTTAACTTTCCATTATTGTAACAAATACTGAACTTGCAAAAAAGAGCAGTTTTCTTTTTTTTTAGATAGTTTTATTTATGTATTTTTTTACAATCAAATTTTTGCTGACATTCTACCTTTACAAACATGTCTTCCCTGAGCACTGTGTAGGATAGTAGATTCAAACCTTAGTCCATTCACTGTTGTCCTCAACAAAGTAAAATGGCTGCGGAGCCTCAAAGAGCTTTTCCCCTGTTCTGGGCTCCATCTGAAGTAACATAGAATACAGACAGAGGAGGGCTGTTTCCAGAGAGAGGCTGCGCCAGGGAGATCTAACACACCTCTGTCCCACAGCCAGGGAGCATGTGGGCTTTTTTTGGTCTTAGTGAACAAGTGCCCTGCTGGGAATACAAACACAATCATCCAGAATCCCACACCAAATACAACACAGAGAGAGGAAATAATCTGCCCAGGAAAGACAAGGCCTGTCCCCATCTGTGTGCAAGGACCAATGTGGGCCTGCCCCAAGCAGACACAACCCTGGCTTCCATAGACTTTCCCTATGATTGTCACATGGATTAAAATACACGGTATGTTCTCTTCCTGTTTGGAAAGCCCACTTGGGAAAGTGAAAGATTTGTGAGGTGGGCAGTCAGAGTAATTGGAGCCAGATGTCTTCAGGATGTTGTATAGCCTAATCTTCCAACCCAGTGGTACTTCTGCTGGAGTCTGGCATTCTTGGATGGGGCACTAGAGGGCCTGCAGCAAAAACTGGAGAAGTGACTCAAGTGGTAGAGCACCTGCCTAGTGAATGTGAGGCCCTGAGTTCAAACCTCAGTACTGCCAAAAAAAAAGTAATTCAAAAACTGGAAGTCAGTTCTTATTTTTTCAGGCTCTGCATACACTTTTTTTTTTTTTTAGTTAAAAACAATTTTTTTGACAGCACTGAGGTTTGAACTCAAGACTTCGCCCTTGCTAGGCAGGTGCTCTACTGCTTGAGCCATGCCTTCAGCCCAGTGCACATCTGCTTTGATGCCAATAACAGGAAAGCTGTGTGGAGGGTGTAAAGTTCTGATTAGGCTCAGAAGTTAATGGAAACAAGGGTGAACCCTCCCCCTTGACACTCCTGTAGGAAGTGTTAGGGTTGGACAGGTGGCATCTGCAAGGGTGTGTGGAACAGACTTTCCTCCAGCCTGAAACTGGGCTTGGTTCTTCTCTGAGCACTGACTGGTGGTTAACTTGATTTGGGGGCCATGTTGTGTGAAACACAAGGCTCCTTACTCATTGGACTCATAAGACGGCATGTCTGATAGTGACAACCCTCCTTCTTGCTTGCGCATCTGGCACAAGGGCACAATTTTGCATGATGCAGTTGTGTGTGCATGAGTAGACATCAGAAAGCTATGCACAGCAGAGACGTGAGTCATCTGTAAATCACAAACTTCTACACTCAGTCTGGGGAGGGCCCAGAACCAGGCCTGGGCTCACATTCAAGCTCTGCCCCTTACTTACCTCCTGAGTTTCTCTTCATGGATCACATGGGAATAGTAACATCCTCTCCTACTATTATTTTGGGGATTAAATTCAATTATATGCCACTTGATCATCTCAATAGATGCAGAAAAAGCCTTTGATAAGATCCAACATCATTTCATGATAAAAGCTCTAAGAAAACTAGGAATAGAAGGAAAGTTCCTCAACATTATAAAAGCTATATATGACAAACCTACAGCCAGCATTATACTTAACGGAGAAAAATTAAAACCATTCCCTCTAAAATCAGGAACCAGACAAGGATGCCCACTATCTCCACTCCTATTCAACATAGTACTGGAATTCCTAGCCAGAGCAATTAGGCAAGAAGAAGGAATAAAAGGAATACAAATAGGTAAAGAAACTGTCAAAATATCCCTATTTGCAGACGACATGATCCTATACCTTAAAGACCCAAAAAACTCTACTCAGAAGCTTCTAGACATCATCAATAGCTATAGCAAGGTAGCAGGATATAAAATCAACATAGAAAAATCATTAGCATTTCTATACACTAACAATGAGCAAACGGAAAAAGAATGTATGAAAACAATTCCATTTACAATAGCCTCAAAAAAAATCAAATACCTAGGTGTAAACCTAACAAAAGATGTGAAAGACCTCTACAAGGAAAACTATACACTTCTGAAGAAAGAGATTGAGGAAGACTATAGAAAGTGGAGAGATCTCCCATGCTCATGGATTGGTAGAATCAACATAGTAAAAATGTCTATACTCCCAAAAGTAATCTACATGTTTAATGCAATTCCCATCAAAATTCCAATGACATTCATCAAAGAGATTGAAAAATCTACTGTTAAATTTATATGGACACACAAGAGGCCACGAATAGCCAAGGCAATACTCAGTCAAAAGAACAATGCAGGAGGTATCACAATACCTGACTTCAAACTATATTACAAAGCAGTAACAATAAAAACAGCATGGTACTGGCACAAAAACAGACATGAAGACCAGTGGAACAGAATAGAGGATCCAGATATGAAGCCACACAACTATAAGCAACTTATCTTTGACAAAGGAGCTAAAAATATACGATGGAGAAATAGCAGCCTCTTCAACAAAAACTGCTGGGAAAACTGGTTAGCAGTCTGCAAAAAACTGAAACTAGATCCATGTATATCACCCTATACCAAGATTAACTCAAAATGGATCAAGGATCTGAATATCAGACCCCAAACTCTTAAGTTGATACAAGAAAGAGTAGGAAATACTCTGGAGTTAGTAGGTATAGGTAAGAACTTTCTCAATGAAACCCCAGCAGCACAGCAACTAAGAGATAGCATAGATAAATGGGACCTCATAAAACTAAAAAGCTTCTGTTCATCAAAAGAAATGGTCTCTAAACTGAAGAGAACACCCACAGAGTGGGAGAAAATATTTGCCAACTATACATCAGACAAAGGACTGATAACCAGAATATACAGGGAACTTAAAAAACTAAATTCTCCCAAAACTAATGAACCAATAAAGAAATGGGCAGGTGAACTAAACAGAACTTTCTCAAAAGAAGAAATTCAAATGGCCAGAAAACACATGAAAAAATGCTCACCATCTCTAGCAATAAAGGAAATGCAAATTAAAACCACACTAAGATTCCACCTCACCCCTGTTAGAATAGCCATCATCAGCAACACCACCAACAACAGGTGTTGGCGAGGATGCGGGGAAAAAGGAACCCTCTTACACTGTTGGTGGGAATGTAGACTAGTACAACCACTCTGGAAAAAAATTTGGAGGCTACTTAAAAAGCTGGACATCGATCTACCATTTGATCCAGCAATACCACTCTTGGGGATATACCCAAAAGACTGTTACTCCAGAGGCACCTGCACATCCATGTTTATTGCGGCACTATTCACAATAGCCAAGTTATGGAAACAGCCAAGATGCCCCAGCACTGACGAATGGATTAAGAAAATGTGGTATCTATACACAATGGAATTTTATGCAGCCATGAAGAAGAACGAAATGTTATCATTCGCTGGTAAATGGATGGAATTGGAGAACATCATTCTGAGTGAGGTTAGCCTGGCTCAAAAGACCAAAAATCGTATGTTCTCCCTCATATGTGGACATTAGATCAAGGGCAAACACAACAAGGGGATTGGACTATGAGCACAT
This sequence comes from Castor canadensis, assembly GCF_047511655.1. NCBI lineage: Eukaryota > Metazoa > Chordata > Mammalia > Rodentia > Castoridae > Castor > Castor canadensis. Next base: position 8,229,257 of record NC_133388.1, on the reverse strand, counting down.
GATAAAAGCGAGAGCACACAAGGGAGGGGTGAGGATAGGTAAGACACCTAAAAAACTAGCTAGCATTTGTTGCCCTTAATGCAGAGAAACTAAAGCAGATACCTTAAAGCAACTGAGGCCAATAGGAAAAGGAGACCAGGAACTAGAGAAAAGGTTAGATTAAAAAGAATTAACCTAGAAGGTAACACCCACGCACAGGAAATCAATGTGAGTCAATGCCCTGTATAGCTATCCTTATCTCAACCAGCAAAACCCCTTGTTCCTTCCTATTATTGCTTATACTCTCTCTACAACAAAATTAGAGATAAGGGCAAAATAGTTTCTGCTGGGTATTGAGGGGGGGGAGCGGGAGGGGGTGGAGTGGGTGGTAAGGGAGGGGGTGGGGTCAGGGGGGAGAAATAAACCAAGCCTTGTATGCACATATGAATAATAAAAGAAAAATGAAAAAAATAAATAAAAAAAATAAAGAAGTCATGGATAGAAAAAAAAATAAATTCAATTATATGTATCACATACAATATATTCTCAAGAAGTGGAAGTTGGTTTGAATAAACTTGCTGCACTTGGTGAGGTCTGAGATTCCTCACAGTCCCATCAGCAGTTCAGTCACGCCAGCCTCATAGGAGCTGTGTTGTGAGCTAAGCCACTATAACAAGGTGGGTTTTTCTAGGAACAGACAAAGTCACCTGAAGCAGGAATCTTCAAGGGGAAGGGATGGCCTCTGCTCTGGAGGATACAAGAAAGAATTCCTGGGCAAGGGCTGGCTCTTGGCACAGCAGCTAGCTATGGGTCACACCTTAGGGAAAAGGAGGGTAGATGCAGGGACCAAAAGCTATTTGTTGGGGACCCAAGCTGAGTCTGACAATAACTGGAGCATCATGGAGAGGTGCTTTCACCAGCTCCGAGGAGCCACTGATCATGGAGAACTGTGCTGAAGTATGCCATGAACTGTCTTCAATGTCACAAGCCCTAGGTATTTCAGCCACATAATGAGGCAGTGGATATGTACAGCTTGGAGGATAGAGTTGCCTACAAGTGTGGTGGATGTTGCTATTTCTATTGCTCATTGGTTGGTCCTGTCCTTTCTCCTGGTATGTCAGAGGGCCAATAACAGTGTTCCATACCCTGACAAGATGGAAATTGGACCAATCAGAGCTCTTCCCTGGGACTTTTCTCACTAGAGTTGGCAGGGAACCGCTTTCTTTCCCTTTCAGATTCAGGTAATGAGGATGTAAACCTGGAGTGTTTAGGTCCCAAGCCTGGTGTTATGGAAATGAAGCTACTAGGGAAGGAGAATCAGAGATAAGAGATGGTTAAACCATTTTTATTCAGGCTAATGAGAGTTGGGTTCTGTTACTTGGAACCAAAAGAGTTCTGAATGCAAATATCCTTCATATTCCTGGGAATTACTTGTTAGGTAAGGAATCTCAAAAGAAGAGTTAATTTTCTTTTATAAACAGAGTTCAGTGTCTTACAAACTGAATAGACAGAACCGTATTTACTTGTGAGGCAAGACTCCTGGGTCATATAAGAAAAGAACTTGGTTAACACGTGCTGAATGCTGTCTCCATTCAGCGGTAGACACTCTGGGTTGTCTAATCAGTCATTTGCAACAGCCTCTCCCTTGATACTCCCCACCAGGCGAGCTGGAAAGCTCAACACTGAACTTGCTTTCCCAGTCTTTAAAGCACAGGAAGGGGCCATGTGACCCTCAGGCAATAAGATGTTAACAGCAGTCTGTTACTTGAGGGTAAGGGGCAAAAGGGGAGTGGTTTAATAGTTTACTTTTTTTTTTTTTGGCAGTTCTGGGGTTTGAACTTAGGATTTTGTACTTGCTAGGCTGAGCTCTACCATTTAAGTTATGCCTTCAGCTCTTTTTGCTCTGGCTATTTTGGAAGTAAAGTGTCTTCCCATCCAGCTTAGATCTTGATCCTTCTATTTTATCCTTCCTGTAGTAGCTGGGATGACAGGCATGCAACACCATGCCCAGCTTTTTCCTTTGAGATGGGGTTTCATGACCTTTTTTTTGCTCAGGCTGGCCTCAAACCATGATCTTCCTCAATTTGTGATCTTCTTAATCTCAGCCTCCCAAGTATCTAGGCTTATAGGCATGAGCCACTGTGCTCAGAATTACTATTTTTTGTAATTTGCTTCAAGAAATTTTTAGAAGCTGATGGAAGTAAAAAAATAACTGAAAATATTAAATGGATATTTTTTTTCGTGGTAACGGGTTGGAACCCAGAGCCTTGCATATGCTAGGCAAGTGCTTTACCATTGAGCTGTATCTCTAGCCTTAACATGGACTTTTTTTTTTTGGAGGTGCTGGGGTTTGAACTCAGGGCCTCACACTTTAGCCATGCCCCCAACCACTTTTGCTTTAGTTTTTTTTTTTTTTTCTTCCAGATTTGGTGTTGCAATTTTGCCTGCAGCAAGCCTCCAAGCCCCTCCTATCTCCACCTCCCAAAATAATTTATAAGGTAGGAATGGTTTGAAAGAACAGAGAACAGGTATCACCACTAATGCTGAGGTCCCTTCTAAGAGGTTTCATTCCACCTTCATCCCACAAACACTGACCCAGTTTTCAGCATGCCAGGGACTTTACTAGGCCTGAGGACTCAAAGATCCACAAGACCCAGTTTAGGAGCTCACTGCTGGGAAGGCAGACCCAGGAACACTGTGTGCCCTGACATAAGTGCAATGATAAAAATAGGCTCAAAGTGTTGTGGGGATCCATAGGACCAGAGAAGGTTTCCTGATGGCAAATGACACCTGTGCTATAAGGAGCTCCTGGAAACCAGCAGAAGGGCAGGCCGGATGGAGGGAACTGGATGTGCCAAGTTGTGAAGTGCAAAGCCCTGTGGTGGGTGCCGTGTGGCTCCAGGGCAGCTGAAGGCATGAGGCTGCATGGGAAGAGGGCCTGTGAGGAGGCAGGGCCTACTCTGGAAGGCCTGTCACTGCATGATCCCCATCCTGCAGGGGCTGTTTACCCTGAGACTCAGGTTTTAGGTAGATCTTGGTGGTGGGTTGAGTTTAGTTCTGAGGGCCACAAGCCTGGCCACAGGGAGACAGGAAGCTGGCAGAGGAGGAGTGTGTTCCAGAAATTCCCCTGCTGATCAATGATTCTAAAAGCAAGAAAATATATACTTGTTCCTGAAAGTTTTTCAATTTTTTGGGATCAAATCCAAGGCCTTGTGGCTGCTAGGCAAATGCTCTACTACCAAGCTATAACCCTAGCCCCCAAATCTTTTTTTTTTTTTCAGTGCTAGGGCATGAACTCAGGGTCTTCACCTTGAGCCACTCCACCAGTCCTGTTTTTGTGAAGGGTTTTTCAAGATAGGGTCTTGAGGAACTATTTGCCCAGGCTGGCTTCAAACTGCAATCCTCCTGATCTCTGCTTCCTGGAGTAGCTAGGATTACAGGTGTGAGCCACTGGCGCCCAGCCCCCAAGTCCTTTTTTTTTTTTTTAAGTAAAAATAATAGTAAAGTTTATTAGGAAAGAAATTTAGTATAATAGGATAAAAGTGGGGAGAGATGAAATAAAATGTTTCCTGCTCCCCATGCAGGAATGGGAGTAGAGACTCCTCCAAATCCAATTTTAGTCAAAGTATTTTATTAGCTTTTGACTTTCAGTGAACAGCAAAGAGCCATCATTTAATAGAGAACTTTTTGTTCTGTCAGCTAAGGTCAAGCAGGGAGCTTTCTAAAAAGGAACTTCTGGGTATACCATGATGGCTTAATCGAGATGAAGATGAAAGGAGAGAAGGAGCAGTGGAGACCAGGGTGCCAACCCTGGCTCCCTATTGAGCTAATTTTTGACAGAATGGACAGAATAATAGATGAAGGACACTAGAAGCAAAGATGGATCTGGAAAAGGGCTAAAACACACTGTCAGGAGGACTGGGCTATGGTTTGCCAGGAATTCTAAGGAAAACAGGAAAGATCAAAGGAAGGACAGACTGACTGCTTAGGCACCATCATGTGATGCAGAGAGAAGGCAGAGCTACTGAGCTTGATAGGAGAGCTGCTGTTCGATACGGTGGCTCCAGCAGAGCACACGCAGGGTTGCTCCCCACGTCCTGCAGCCGCTGCAGGCCTGGGGAGGGGAGTCTGGATGCAAGGATGTCCCTCACAGGTCTGCTGCAATCCTGGGGATTGTGTTGCCACTCTGCTCCATTAGAATCTGTCCTCTAGATACTAGAACTTCCTCCTCCTTAGGTTAACCCATTTTTGTTTGTTCATTCGTTTGTTTGTTTTGAGACAGGGTCTCACTATGTAGCCCAAGCTGGTCTCAAACTCATGTTCCTCCTGCCTCTGCCTTCTGAGTGCTGGCATTGGAGGCATATACCACCATGCCCTGGCTTTGCAGATCCTATTTTCCAGGGACACAGCAATTATTGGCGAGGATGCTTAGGGGGTGTCTCAGCTTGTGCAGCTGCCCTGGAGTCCTCTGGCAGTTTCTGTCCAATGGAATCTGTGAAACCCTGACCCAGCAATCCTGGTCCTAAGTGCATTCCCAAGGGAAATTCCCACGTGGGCCACAAGGGGCGTGCATGAGGATGCTCACTGTAATGCTGTTTGTGTGTATGAGGCTTCTGTAATGTTATACTCTATGCTCTAACTTCACTGAATTCTCTTCTTTTTAGCAGTTTTCAAGTTGAGTCTTGAACACCTACAACTCACAATCCTCTTACTTCCTCTTCCCAAGTGCCGGGATTATAGATTTGTGTTATCATGCCTGACTCTCTTGGGTTTTCTAAGTAGCTGATCCTATCACAAATAAATAGTAAAAGTTTAACATCCTCTATTCTAATTTTTACACATCTACTTACTTTTTTTTTTCCTCTGGTGGGATGGGCTTGTATTCAGGGCTTCGTGCTTGCAAAGCAGGCACCACTTGAGCCACACCTCCAGTTCATTTTGCTCTGGTTATTTTGGAGATGAGGTCTCACCAGCTATTTGTCCAGGTTGGCCTTGAGCTATGATCTTCCCTATCTCAGCCTCCCAAGTAGTTAAGGTTACAGGAGTGAACCACAGGTGCCTGGCTATTTGAATTTTTGATCAAGTATCTATGACATCAAAAAAATTATTTCTTTTTCTTATTGATTTACTCTGTGCCTTAAAAAATTCCACAATGTAAAAATTATATCCCCCAAATTTCTATCAATTTACAGTGCCATCAAAATTTTTGAAAAATTTTTTGTTTCATTTTGTTTTGTTTTGGTGCTGGGGATGGAACATAGGCACAAGCACATGCTTAGTCATTGCAAACTTTTCAGTGTTTGCCAATATGACAAAGGTTGAGTGGCATTTCACTGTTACTGTATTTTTAACTTTCTTTTTTAAATCTTGAATTGATTCATATAAACATATATACATGTAAAGAGTTTATGTAAAATATATATGTATGATTAAAGAGTAATAAAACCAGAGGCTGGGGATGTGCTTAGTGATAAACTGCTTACCTAGCATGTGTGATGTCCTGGGTTCGATTCTTGTACCCATTGCTCAGGTTAAGAAAACAGAACATTACCAGATCTTAGAAGCTCCTTCTTACCTACCTCAAGTAGCTACCATAGGCATCATTCTGTAGGGAGTAAAGTGCTCTAGCAAAGACACTCAACATTGCATTAAGAAATGCAATAAGAGGGCTGGAGGTGTGGCTCAAGCAGTAGAGTGCCTGCCTAGCAAGCAGGAGGCCCTGAGTTCAAACCTCAGTACATCCCCCCCAGAGAAAAGAGAGAGTTATTGGGTTAGATGGGCGTCCATGGCTCACGCCTATAATCTTAGATACTCAGGAGGCACAGATCGGAGGATTGTGGTTTGAAGCCAGCCCATGCCAGTAGCTTGCGAGACCCTATCTTGAAAAAAACCCATCACACAAAAAAAGGGCTGGTGGAGTGGCTCCAAGTGCAGGCCCTGAGTTCAAGCCCCAGTACTGCAAAAAAGAAAAAAAAAAAAAGAGAAATGCAACAAGAGCCGGGCATGGTGGTACATGTCTGAAATCCCAGCACTCAGAAGGTAGAGGCAGGAGGATCTTGAGTTCGAGGGCAACCTGGGCTATACAGTTAGATGCTGTCTCAAAAACAAAGGCAAGGGGGGAGGGGGGAGAAATGACCCAAACATTGTATGCACATATGAATAAAAAAAAAAAAGCAATGGAGAAGTTTCTTCTCTCACATGTCAATCCAATGTGAATAATTTAAGTTGGTGGGCAGCTCTTGTTGTAGGTTTTTTTTTTTTTTCTCAAAGGTGACACTTTATTTTCTTGGTGGTACTGGGGTTTGAACTCAGGGCCTTACACTTACTAGGCAGGTGTTCTACCACTTGAGCCATGTCCCCAGCCCAGTAAATGGTCATCCAGGGAACTCAATTCCTTACTGCTTGTCACTATGGCATTTTACCATCTGTCTGGGCAAAGCTTGTCTTTGGCATTTCTGTGTGCCATTCAGCAGTAATGGGGAAGGAATTAGGGTATAGGTACCATAAAGTCTTAGGACCAAGACCTAGAAAGCAGAATATCACTTTTACTTATGTTCCATAAATCAGACTGTAGTCACGTGGCTACACTTAGCTTTAGGAGAGAGTAACAAACCCAGACCATCCCAAATACACTCTGTTACCATGGGAGAAGGGGAGAACAGGTTTTGGTTGACCACCACACATTTCCTTGTTTTCCTTTGTGGTTTTACTACCTAGGTGTGCATCTCTCAATGATACCTTTCAGTAAGGAACACAAACAAAAAACAAATTGATGAGCACATTCCTATCTGTGTGAGGAAAAAGCCTCATTGGAGGCTTCCAGGAAAATCCAAACTAAATAGAGGTCTAGGTCATTACCTGACTTCAGCTTCTCTAATTTGTTTTTTTTCTTATGGTGCTGGGGCTGGAACCCACCTAATTATTTATAGATGCCCCTGTGGGTAAGAACAGTGGGCAATCGTGCAGAAAAAAGTTCACACAGAGGGCCCAGGACTGCTCTCCTTAGAAAGTCTGCTTGCAAGGCTGGCCCTTGGCTGGCATCTGGGAATCTGGATTTTCCTTAAATGGCAAGAGTGACGACTCTTAGGGTTTCCAGTTTAACCAGGAAGCTTTCCTGGTTGACAGCACTTCACGTGTATTGCCACATTTGGTACTAGAGGGACTGAGCATTTCTTTTATGAGTTGTCTCCCTATGGAGTCTCTGCCAGACTTTGCCCCACTGCTTTTCCCCTCTGCTGATGGGCTGTCCTTTCTCTAGAGTGGATCATACCTGTGACTACCACGATGTGCAGAGTCCTGCGAGATCTTCTAGCCAATCTAGAGCCTAGAGGTGGTCTTCCAGTGTCCTCACACACCAAAGCTTAGAAAGTGCCCTGAGAAACATAGGGGTTACCACAGTTGGAGCATTTGGCTAGACTGCAGCATGCGTCAGATTCAGATGTCTCCTAGGAATGCTGACAAGTGGGACTGGCTGTGTCTTCTGCCTACTCCAGCTCTTTGGAAGCAGACGACTTCCATGGATTCAAATGAATGTCCTCAGTTAATGCTTGTGACAGAGGAGTGGGGAAGGCAGGTGGGATCTGCATCAGCACAGGTCCAGGCAAGCTAAGTACAGGTAACAATCTGAGTTGAAAGCACTCTGTTCTTGGGCACCACAGTGTGACAGTGGCAGGGCATTTTAAACCCGAGTCCTTTACATCTGATGTGGATCTCTTACCCTGGAGTCCCTTTTCATCTTCTTCCCAGGGTTTCCCTTGGGTTCCCCACAGCATTCATTAGCACTCCAATCTCTGCTATCTGTTGCCTTTTTCTTCTTTTTTTTAATGGTTACTCTTGTTTTGGCAGAGCCTATCCTCTCATAGCTTTTTGAGAAAGGGTATACTAGGGAAATTGGAATCTTGCATATTCAAAAATGTCTCTATTCTACTCTCAAACTTGACATGCTGCATAGATTTAGTTATAGGCTAGATGAAGTTTTTCCTTAGATTTGGAAGCCATTTTTCCATTGTTCTTTTTCATTCAATAGATTTTCATTAAGAACCTGCTACATGCCTGACACTGATGTACTGAGACAAAGTCAAAGAGCTTATATTCTAGTTTGTGTTCTGGCTTTTGGTGTTGCTGTTTAGAAGTCTAAAGGCATTCTGACCTCTGGATCCTTTTTTCAAAAAATTGTTTATTTTTTGTTTATCTGGACCCTTTTTATATGGTTTTTCCTCCCTCAGGAAGCTTGTAGGATCTGCTCTATTCCAGGTGTTCTAAAATTTCAGTGATTTGTGACATGTTTATTTATTTTTTTGCAGTGTTGGGGGTTGAACCTAGGGCCGTGGGCATGCTAGGCAAACACTTTACCACTGAGCTATGTCTACAGTCCTTTGTATCCTGTGACATTTCGTATGGATCTATTTGTATCCTTTCCACTGGGCACTTGGTAGGCTCATTCACTCGTAAACTCAAGTGTGCCAGCTCTGGACATTTTTCTTGAACATTTTATGGATGATTTTCTTTTCTAGTGTCTTGGATATTGAATCTCTTAGGATAATCCGCTACTCCTCTACCCCCTTATGGTTGTTTTTTTTTCTTTTTAGTACTTGGAATTGAATCCAGGGCTTCACGTACTAGGCAAGTAAGTGCTCTGCCACTGAGCCACACACTCCCAGCCTTTTTTTTTTCCTTTTTGGTGTCATTGGGGTTTGAGCTCAGGGCTTCACACTTGCTAGACGGGTGCTCTTACTGCTTGAGCCACACTTGAGCCACTCTGCCAGACCTTTTTGTGATTCCTCACCCCGCCCCAGATAGGGACTCAAGAAGTATTTGCTCCAGGATAGCTTCAAACCTTGATCCTCCTGATCTCTTCCTCCTGAGTAGCTAGGATTACAGGTGTGAGGCACTAGTGCCCAGTCTTTTTTGTTTTGAAGGTAGGATCTTGCTGCTGACTTTCCCCTGACTGGCTTGAATTCTCCATCTTCTGTCTTTTTCCAGAGTAGCTGGAATTATAGGAATGAGCCACCATGCCTGACTTCCTTACCTTTTATTTGTCTTTGTCTTGTTGCTTCTTTTTGAGACAGGGTCTCTCCAACTGGCCCATCCTGCTCCCTCAGCCTCTTAAGTGCTGGGATTACAGATGTGTGCCACAAAACCCAGCTTGTTTTGTTGCTCTTCTTGGAAGATTTCTTCAATTTTCTTTTCCAACTCTTCTAGTTTTTAATATTCAAGAGTTTTTTTTTGAAATTTCTTACAAGAGTGTCAGTCTGCTCTTGCTTCATAGATACAGTATCTACTTTTTTCCCCTTGCAATATTTACTTAGAGATTAGCATGTTTTAAAATTTTCATCTCCTATTTATTTCAATTTGTTTTTGTTCCTTTCAGTTATCTCTAAAACTCATGTTTAAAGGCTTTTCTCAGATGCATGATAATCCTTGGATGTTTGCTTATGATTAGGGGGAAAATGTGAACATAGGACTTAGAAGACTTCCAGACTGTGGGATTCACTGCAGGCCAATCTATGTGGCCACTCTGTCAGGGAAACTTTTATGCCTATTTCTGGGAAATGTGAGGTTCCTCAGAAAAGTCTTCTAGAATTTCTGTTTGAGGGTAAAAGTTTTGGGTGCCAGTGGTCTGGGATCCTAGTGAGCAGAAAAGACCGGGAATTTCAGCATCAAGTAATCACATGCCCACCTAATCTCCATTTTCAAAACACTATTCAGGCTGTAATTTGGCCTAGTATCCCCTGTACAGAAATTCTTTGTTTTGCTTTTTCCAAAGAAAAAGGCTTCAGATTCTGCCAGGATGGGAGAAAAGACTCCCTAGGAATTCAGATTTGCAAGGATACATGGATACACCAAGAGTTGGGATTGCTGGATCAAAGACCACATACATTTTGGAACTCTATTAGTTATTGGCAAATTGTCCTCTATTGAGCTTGGACCAGTTTAACCACCAGCAGCAATATGGGAGTATCTGTTCCTTAAACCTTGTAAAAGAGTTATCATACAATTTGACTGTGATTTTTTTTTTATTTTTTTTTTTGGTGGACCCGAGCAGGACTTTGTGCTTGCTAGGCAGGCGCTCTATCTTCTCAGCCGCACCTCCAGCCCAAAGTCTCAAAGATCACATTCACAGGTACTGGGGATAGGACTTCAATATATCTTTTGGGAAGATACAATTCAACCCACAACGATATCAAAATGTCTCCTTTTTTTTTTTGCAACTTAAAAACTAAACTTTATAGTAGGAATCTATAGAACCTTTTTTTTCCTCTCTTTTTAGTTGTACTGGGGTTCTGAACTCAGGAGCTCAAGCTTTCTAGGCAGGCACTCTGCCACTTGAGCAGCTCTGCCAGCCCTTTTTGTGTTGGGTATTTTCAAGATAGGGTCTCTCAAACTATTTGCTCCAGGCTGGCTTGGAACCTCAATTCTCCTGATCTCTGCTTTCTAAGTAGCTAGGATTACAGGCATGAGCCATGGGTACCTGGTCTGTTTTTTTTTTTTTTTTTTTTTTTTGCAGTACTCGGGTTTTGAACTCAGTGCCTCACAGTTGCTAAGCAGGAACATTACCATTTGAGCCGCTCTGCCAGGTCTTTTTTGGTTGAGTATTTTTCAAGATAGGGTCTCTTGATCTATTTGCCTGGGGCTGCCTTCGAACCTCGATACTCCTGATCTCTTGCCTCCTGAGTAGTTAGGATTACAGGTATAAGGCATGGGTACCTGGCAAGCCCTAGAATTTGAGTGAAGTCAAATTACATAACTACAACAAATTACATAACTACAACAAATATTTTGACAGATGATTGTCAAATTGTCCTCCAATAAATAGCAATTAATATTCCTACTAAAATAACTGTTTCCTTCCCTTCCTCTTTTCTTTCCTCCTTCCCTTTCATGGTGCTGGGGATGAAATCCAAGGCCCGGAACATGCCAGACAAGTGCTAGACACTGAGCTACATCCTTAGCGCCTGTTCGTTTTTTAAACACTTTTGTCAACATAAAAATCTGTGCCATTACTATTACTATTATATTGATAGTTGATATTTTTCAATGAGATATTTTTAAAACATTATTGTTTTTTTCTTGGTGGGACTGGGGTTTGAACTCAGGGTTTCACACTTGCAAAGCAGCCACTCTACCCCTTGTGCCACACACTTCCAGCTTGTTTTGCTCTGGTTATTTTTTGAGATGGGGTTTTTGGAACTGTTTGCTCATGCTGGCCTCCAACAGCGATCCTCCTGATCTTAGCCTCCCAAGTAGCTAGGATTACAGGCATGAGACTCTAGGTCCGGTATTAAAAAGCTATTTAAGGGCTGGGATGTAGCTTGGTGGTACAGCACTTGCTTAGCATGCATGAGGCCCTGGGTTTGATCCCAGCACCAAAAAAAAAAACAAAAAAAACAAAAAACCTCTCCCCTAAAAAGCTATTTGTTTTTTTTTTTTTTTTTTTTTTGAGATGTAGTCTTGCTATGTTCTCTAGGCTAGTCTTGAATTCCTGAACTCAAGTGATCCTCCTGTCTCAGCCTCCCCAGTGCTAGGACTATGAGCATATGCCATTGTGCATGGCCCACACTTCTTAACTGTTACTAACACTGAGCATATTGAAGTGGGGGAAGTTCTTTCTAGGCATGATGGGAGACTCATAAGTTATAAATACAAGCCTAATGAATGCACGTTTTGTGGATTTCTTATGTTCTTTGCCTACTTATTTTTTAGTGAGTTATTTTTCCTTACTGGTCAATAAAGGTTTATTATTAGGGATGTTATGCTCCTGTCACCTGTGTTATAAATATTCTCTCCACAAAAGACCAAAAATCGTATGTTCTCCCTCATATGTGGACATTAGATCAAGGGCAAACACAACAATGGGATTGGACTTTGAGCACATGATAAAGCGAGAGCACACAAGGGAGGGGTGAGGATAGGTAAGACACCTAAAAAATTAGTTAGCATTTGTTGCCCTCAATGCAAAGAAACTAAAGCAGATACTTTAAAGCAACTGAGGCCAATAGGAGAAAGGGACCAGGAACTAGAGAAAAGCTTAGATCCAAAAGAATTAATCTAGAAGGTAACACACACGCACAGGAAATCAATGTGAGTCAACTCCCTGTATAGCTATCCTTATCTCAACTAGCAAAAACCCTTGGTCCTTCCTGTTATTGCTTATACTCTCTCTTCAACAAAATTAGAAATAAGGGCAAAATAATTTTTTCTGGGTATCGAGGGGGTGGGGGGGAGAGGGAGGGGGCGGGGTGGGTGGTAAGGGGGGGAGGGGGGAGAAATGGCCCAAGCCTTGTATGCACATATGAATAATAAAAAATAAATAATTAATTAATTAATAAATATTCTCTCCAAGTTCATTGTCTTTTTAAATAAAAGTATTTTGTGTGATGCAAGATGTGAAATAAAAATATGGCTTCTGAGTTTTGGGCTATGTTTAGAAAACCCTTCTCCGTTTCAAGATTACAACTATATTTATTCAAGTAGTTTCTTTTTGGACTCCTAGGGTTAATTTTTATATTTAAATCTTTGATCCATCTGGAGTTTATTTTGGAATGAGGAGGAGGTAGGAATCTATATTTATTATAAGTAACTTACTAGCTGTTCTAATACCTTTTATTAAATTAATACTGTCATCTCTCACATACACCCATTTTTGTTGAGTTTTTTTTTTTTTTTTGATGGTACTGGGGTTTGAACTCAGGGCTTCATACTTGCTAGGCAGGTGCTGTACCACTTCAGCTATTCTGCCAGCCCTTGTTGTGGTCTAATTCTATCTCTAGACTGTTAAAGAGGTCTCATAATTAACATTAATATCTGGGAGGCAAGGCCCCTGGCCTCACCATTACTCTTCTTTTTAAGATTTTTTTTCTTTTAAAGGAGATCTCACTACATTGTCCATGTTGGTCTTGAATTTGTGGGTGAAATGATTCTCCCACCTCAACCTCAGAGTAGCTGGGACTACAGACATGTACCACCATGCCCGACTTTTCTAGACTTTTTCTTAAATATTTATGCTTACAAATGAAATTTAAAACAATTTTAACAGCTTTGGAAGAAAATTCTGTTGGTTTATATTTGGATTTTATATGATTCATACACTGATCCAGAAAGAACTGGCATTTTTACAATATTGAGTCTTCTAATCCAAGAATGAGGTATTTCAACTAATTTTGTTTCTTCATAGGTTTACAGTATTCTTTAAGTTGGTCCTGAAAAGTATATTCAGAGACACTGCATGGCCTGGCCCCAGGGGGCGCCACTCACTCTACAGTCAGCCTGATTAAAGCCTTCCCCACTCTCCTGTGTCATGGGTACTGGCAACTGTGAGTTTATTCCTCTGTCATCTTTTCATTGAGTGTGGTATTTTTCTGTTATACTTAAATTAGTTACTTTTTTGACATGAAAAGTTATGCTCTATAACTTTTCAACTGCTGCCCTAGTACATATCTTATTGTTTCTTAAACAGTCCTTCCGTTTAACATGTTTGGTTTTCCAATGTATCATCATATATAAATAATGATAATTTAAACCTTTGTTTACTGCACCAAATAGCACTTCTAACAAAATATTAAATAATGCAAAGAACTAATGTCATGTCTTTTCAAAATTATTTATTTTCTTTAAGACTATTTTTATTAGGATACATTAATAGTACCAGGGGGCTTCATGTGATAATCCCATAGATACTTACAGTGCATTTTGAACAAGTTCACCTCCTCTATTCCCTTAATTCCCTCCTCCCCACTCCACCTTTCAAACAGTGGTGGGTTTCATTATGCTATCTTTATATATATGTACATATGTACACATATATATGCAATGTACTTCAGTCCTCTCCATTCTCCAGTATTCTCTCCTTTCCCCCTCCCCCTTCTGCTTATTCCCCCAGCCCTCTTTCATGCTCAAGTACCCCTACTATTATTACTATCATTATCATCACATTTTAGGGTGTTTTTTTTTTTTTTTGATGACAGGTTCTCACTATGTATTTCAGCCTGCCCTTGAACTCTCAATCCTCCTGCCTCAGCCTCCTGAGTGCTGGGATTATAGGTACGCACCACTAGTTACTGAATGTCATGTCTTTTGACCTTACATCCAGTGCTTTTTGGAGGTGCATATTTAACTTGGTAAATGGTTGAGAATGCATTTTCTACTTGTGAAACACATGATAATAAATAAATTGTTCCTGTCCAAATTCATAATCTTTTCTTGTTCCAACAAATATCTAGAGCCTCAGTAAATATCCAGGTAGTAATTCCTATGCAGCTAACACCTCCTCAGCAGATTCAATATTTCCTCTTACTAAACTGAAAGGTGACCCTTGTCTTTTCCAAGGACAGGACAGCATTTTTGTTTTCATTCATGGAGAGGGAGGTGGAATGAGCTAGGACTGAGGAGTGAGAGAACAATGGGCATGCTAAATACATATTTACTTGAAAGCTAAGTATGCACAATCAACAAGTGCTGAAGCCCCTTCTCAAAACGTGATCCTAAGGCAGAGCTTAATCTCAGGGCCAAGGTAGGAAAAAGGAGGGTATGAATGAACCTGTTATCAAGTATGGGATCTGCAATCCCGTGTAGGAACAGTTTAGGGAGATGAGACAGTGGTATAACAAATGTCACAACACAACTAAGTATGCTAAAAGTTAGAGAATGTCTCTCAAAGTCTGAGCCATTCATTTGCCAAGTATGTATTGAGTACCTAACAAATGTAGGGTCCAATCTACATAAACATACTGAACAAAAAAGACATGGCTTCTGTTCTCAAAGAGTTTATAGTCCATGGTGGAAGGCGGATGTTATTTAAGAAAATGTGTGCATAAAGTGTATCTATGTTAGAAATCATGGTAAGTGCTAGAAGTGAACTAACAATGCTGTGAGAAAGGAAGATGAGGAAGTTTAGGGGATTCCACTCCCGTTTGGTTTTTTTTTTTGGTGGTACTGGGGTTTGAACTCAGATCCTTGTACTTGCCAGGCAGGTGCTCTACTGCTTGAGTAACTCACTCTGCCAGCCCAGGCAGTTTAGGTTTGGGGTGTCAGGGAAAGTAGCCTTTAAGGTAAGCCATGGGGTATGAAACAGCAGACAAAGAGCAGAGGTGGTTTTGGAGTTCAGTGTTCAAGGACAAGGAATGCATTTTCCTTTTAATGAACAGATGGGAGGAGGAATCCCATTTATGGAAAGGTATGCAGGTATGACAGGTATGAGGAACTTAAGTGCCATAGCTCAGTACAAGGGCATGTGGAAAGGGAAACACCAGGAAGAGAAAGAAAAGAAAGAAGGAAGGAAGGGAGGGAGGGAAACATGAGGAGGAGGAGGAATAAACCAGAAATCCAAGTCAGTACATGTTGAGCATGTACTATGTGTTTCACAATCTATTATTAGGACATTCTTATTCTGAAGAAGAAAAAGAATGATTCTTCCTCTCAAAAATCTCAGAGTCTAATTTGGTAGATTACAGGAATATTTTCCTTCTAAAATAATCTTTCAGAGAATATCCTCAACTCTGCCCTATACTAAATCCTTTTAATATCATATACTGTGTTATTTTGCCAAAAAGCAACTCCTACAATTGAATTGAAGAAAAAAGTAGTGCTTAGCTGTGTGCATGCTAATCAAGTGCTCTTCCACGGAGCTATCACTTTAAAATAAGTTTTTAAATGAACAAATGCATCTTACTTCCTGCCACAGACTCCCAACTACTACTTTCCAGCAATCTATGCTAGAAATCACTCGCCTTTGCTGGCTGATTTCCAACAGCCCAGTAACATTGATGAGGCTTTCCAGAAAGTAACTGAGAGATGCTTCTTTTTTTGGTAGGATTGGGGTTTGAACTCAGGGCTCGCACTTGTGAAGCAGGCACTCTACCACCACACCTCCAGTCCATTTTGGTCTGGTTATTTTGAAGATGAGGGCTTGAGAACTATCTGCCTGAGCTGGCCTCAAACTGCAATCCTCCTGATCTCAGTCTCCCAGGTACCTAGGATTACAAGTGTGAGCCACAGGTACGCAGCTTGGTAATTCTAATTATATATAAACATGACCCGTTTTATTTTTGGCAATGCTGGGAATTGAACCCATGTCTACATCCCCATTTTTTTTTTTTTTTTTTTTGCGACTGGGGTTTGAACTCAAGGCTACTGCTTGAGCCACACCTTCAGTTCATTCTGCTTTGGTTGTTTTAGAGATGGGTTTTCACGAACTATCTGCCCAGAGTGGCTGTGAACTTTGATCCTCCCAATCTCAGCCTCCCAGGTAGCTAGGATTACAGGTGTAAGCCATCAGTATCCTGTTCCAATTTTTTCTTTATATGTAGCATACCAGATCTTTTTTTTTCAAATTTCCTCTTTCCTTTTTAAGGCTCTCAGAAAAATCAGAAATTGTTATTAAGCTTGAATGTCTTAGCTCTATTCTCCACAAAGATAAAACCCATAATATTTACTGGGCTGCTTGGATAAGCTGTCATTTTACTACAACTGGAGGAGCTTAAAAATGAAACAACAACAACAACAAAAAACAACCAAAAAGCCCAAACTAGCACAAGTTCTTTCTTTGGTTGGTTTTTTGAGAAAGGGTCTCATAGCTCAGGCTGGCCTTGAATTCGTGCTCTCCTGCCTCTTCCTCTCAAGTCCTGGGATTATAGACATGCACACCCATACCCAGCTAGCACAAGTTCTGTCTACAAAAACTGATGTCCTAATTTGGGTTTAGTTCTAAGATATTCTAAGTAATAACTAAATTGGTTCTGTCTCTGACAGAATGTCATAGACCTGTGACAAATGAGTCTTTATTTTTCTTCCTGTATTTTTTTCCTTCCTATGGTTTGGAACCCACACTTTGGTCTTATCCCTAGAGTCTAAGACAATTAAAGCTGCATGCATGAAGTTTTATTTGAGGGTGTAGGAGGGCTCTGGGAGGCTTCAAGGTTAGGACTGGAGAGAGTGGGCAATAGTGAAGCGGTTTGTTTTGTTTTGTGGTGCTGGTATTGAACCCAGACTCTTGCACGTGCTAAGCATGCACTCCCATTCTGAGCTACTTCCCCAGCCCAGTGCCAAAGGGGCTTCTCAATTGGAGAAGGGAGCAATTCTATTGACAACCACCAGCACCACTGCCAAACTCAGGCAGAAGAGACCACTGCTTCCTCTGTGCTACTAGTACTTGCTCTGCAGGTTGACAGTGCCTGGCACACAGCAGTGCAGTGTGGGAGTTGCCTAGGAAAATGAGTGAATCGCCGCTGGAGCAGTATCCAGAGGAGACAAGAGGCACTTAACACACAGCATGGTGGAAAGCTGAATGTGTGGTGATACTCATCTACAATCCCAGCATTTGGGAGGCTGAGGCAGGAGGATGGTGAGTTTGAGGCCAGCCTGGGCTACACAGTGAGACCCTGTCTCAAAAGAATAAAATAAAAATTAATTTTTTTAAAAAAAGAACATGGTAGAGAAATTAGTTTTGAAAGAAGAGATACTCTTCCTTTGATGCTAGAAGAAAAGAGTAAGAATAGGTTCAGCGAGAGATAAGATGGCGGACCTAACACCATCTTATGGTGGAAGGTGAGAGGTGAAGAAGGTTCGTGCCTTATGATTTCCAAGCTTTTTTGGTTCTCAGAGTCCTTAGTATCCAGTAATTTCTTCACAGTACCAATAGTTCAGTTTGTCAGATAAGGTTCAAACGACCTAATATTTACATCCCAAATAACTTAGTAGCCTTTTGAAAGATAAACTGGGCACTGTAAAATATACCCTAGTTTTAATTTTTTAAAAAATTTTTAATTGAGACAGATTGGCTTTGAACTTAATATAGCCTGGGCTGGCCTCAAACTTATGATCCTCTTGCTTTAGCCTCCTGAGTGCTGAGTTTACAGGTATGTGCCACTACCCCTGACTTGATTTGGTTTTTTTCTTTCCTTCAGTACAGGAGATTGAAATTAGGGCCTCAAGTTTAGGCAAGCATTCTACCATTTGAGCCACATTCCCAATTCTTTTGCTTTTCAGTTTGTTTTTTCAGGTAGGGTTTCCCACTTTTGCCTGGGCCAGCCTAGGACCGAGATTCTCCTATTGGGGATTGAACGCAGGGCCTCACACACGCTAGGCAAACACTCTACCAGAGTAGACGAGCCACACTACCAGCCCTTCTAGTTTTAAGAAAAACGTTTGAATTTTTTAAAAAAAAACATGTTTGCCTGGCTAAGTATGCCCAGAAGAGGATCTTCTTTCCTGAGACTATAGAGCTAAAGTTGCAGAAAACCACAAGCAGGCCCCCATCATGTGATTAGTTGAATTACAAGGCAAGTTTAGCTCTCTGTCTTGAATGGTGTCTGAAGTTAAAAGTGAAGTATACAGTGTGGCCCCTGAGGAGGTGCATTATACTTCTAAAGAACTTCAATTTTCTAATTCATATAAGCAGAGGTTTGGGAATATTTGGGAACATGTTTGGGAATATTTAATGGTGTGGGATAATGGTGGGAGGAACATAAAATTAGATCAGGCTAAATTTATGAATTAATTGGCTCATTAGGCAGAAATTCTGAGTTTAATGTTGCAGGTTGCAGAGTTTAAAAAAAAAGTGATAATAGTTATCTGACTGGTTGATTGAAGTATGATCAAAAGATGGCCTCCTGCGAATGAGCCAGAGATACCTGACATTCCTTATCTTACCTTTGATGAAGGGATTCAAAGACTGAGAGAGGCTGGGATGCTGGAATGGATTTGCCATGTAAAATCTACTCCACATTGGGCGGGGCCAGAAGACGTGCTCTTTGTCAATACTGTAGAAAACAGATTTGTGAGGGAGGACTGGCATCCCCAAAGAGCTCTGTCATTGCTCTTCTCTGTATGGCAGACATTACAATGGGAGCCACAGTCGCTCAATTGGGAAATTTAAATGCAGTTGGTATAACTGGATCCCAAAGTGGCAGGTGCCAAGTGGCAGCACTCAACCATCAGAGGCAAAGTACCATAATGGACAGCAGAGGCACAGAAGTGATCA
The DNA here is from genome assembly GCF_047511655.1 of Castor canadensis. NCBI lineage: Eukaryota > Metazoa > Chordata > Mammalia > Rodentia > Castoridae > Castor > Castor canadensis. The sequence goes on along the minus strand of NC_133388.1, from coordinate 8,210,302 downwards.
GAGTGGTCTGACTCATGCAGACCTATAGTTTTGGCTAATCACAGTGTTTCCGTAAGTGACATAGACAGCAGGAAGCCTCCAAATTTTTACTTGATCTGTACATGCAGAAAAATTCCAGGGCAAATGAAAAAAAGGCTACCTTGAATCGTAACAGAAGAGAAACACAAGCCCTCAACCAATTCCTAGACACAAACCCCTTGAAGGAAGGTGAGGCCTGGTCCCCTTGAGGAAGGACACTGGTACACTGCCAAAAAGTTTTACTGTTTATCTTTGTCCCACCTTTCCCCAAAGGGACCTACAGACTTTTACTAGGGTAAATTTACATTGGTGAAAAGGAAATAATCATACCTTTTGGGCCCTACTGGCTCTGAAGTTGATTCTGGGAGAGCCAAAACAGCATTGTGACCCTCCAGGCAAAATTGGGGCCAGGTGATAAAATGGAATTTTAGTCAAGGCCCCATTCACAGTGGGTCCAATGGGTCCCCAACCTCATCCTGTGGTTATTTCCCCAGTCCCAGGAATATACTTAGCACTTGGGAGAAACCCTACACTGGTTCCCTAACTTGCGGGTTGAGGGCTATTATGGTGGGAAAGGTCAAGTGGAAGTCATTAGAGCTGTCTCTACCTGGGAAAATGGTAAGCCAAAAACAGTATCGCATCCCTGGGATGACAGAAATTAGTGCCAACATCAAGGCACTAATGCAGGGTAAGTGCAGGGAAAGATGCAGGGGGGTGGTTCCACCACACCCCCACTCAACTCTATTTGGCCTGTGCAGAAGATAGATGGACCTTGAGGATGACAGTTGATTATCACAAGTTTCCTTGCTTGAGCAGAATAACATCTGGTACCTAGCACGTGGCTACTGATCTGGCAAATGTCTTTCTCCAAACTTATCCGTAAGGCCCACTGGAAGCGACTCACTTTCAGCTGGCAAGGCCAGCAATGTATTTTTCACTGTCCTACCTCAGAGATATGTTAGCTCTTCTGTATTGTAACTTAGTTTGCAGAGATCTTGATTGCCTTTCTCTTCCACAAGTATCACACTGGTCCATTACATCAGTAACACCAGGCTGACTGGACCAAGTAAGAGGTAGCAACTACTGTGGATTTGTATGTAAAGCATTTGTGTGTCAGAGGATGGAAAACAAAATTTAACCTAAATTTAAGGTACTTCCACCTCAGTAAAATTTCTAGGAGTCCAGTGGTGTGGGCCATGCTGAGATGTTCCTCCTGTAACCAAGAAAGCAGCATGATGCCCAGTGGGACTATTTGGATTTTGGAGGTAATGCATTCCTCACTTGTTTGTTCTGGCTCACACACTGACTGCAAAAGCTGCTGGTTTTGAGTGAGGCCCAGAACAGGAGAAAGTTCTGCAATAGGTACAGGCTGCACTTCAGGCTGCTCTGTCATTTGGGTCATATGATCCAGTAGATCCAATGTATTTGAGTTGTCAGTGGCAGATATGGACATTGTTTGGAGCCTTTGACAGGTCCCCATGGGTGAATCACAGCTGAAGCCCTTGGTATTTTGAAGCAAGACCCTGCCATCATCTGCAGACAACTACTTCCTCTTTCAGAGAGCTCTTGGCCTGGAAACTGACTTGACCACTGGCTACCAAGTTACCATGTGATAGGAGCTGCCCATCATGAACTAGGTTGTTATCTGACCTACCAAGCCATAAAGCTGGATGTGCACAGCAGCAATCCATCATCAAAATGAAAGTGGTATACAAGTGATTAGGCCAGAGCAGGTCCTTAAGGCACAAATAAATTACATGAAGTGACCCATAGCCAGGCACCAGTGGCTCACATCTGTAATCCTAGCTACTCAGGAGGCAGAGATAAGGAGGATCGCGGTTCAAAGTCAGCCCAGGTAAATAGTTTACGAGCCCCTATCTCAAAAATAACCAATGCAAAAAAGGACTAGTTAAGTGGCTCAAGTGGTAGAGTGCCAGCCTAGCAAGTGTGAGGCTCTGAGTTCATGCCCCAGCACTGCCAAACAAACAAAAGGAAGTGACCCAGATGCCCATGCACCTATTCCTGATACACTGCCTTCTGCTCTTCCAGTGTGCACCTATGGCCTCATGGGTATACCCTATGACCAGCTGACAGAGGAAGAGAAGACTAGGGCTTCGTTGACAGATGGTTTGCAGGTTAGGCAGGCACCACCAGCAAACAGACAGCTGCAGCATTATAGCCTATTTCTGGTACATCCATGAAGGACAATGGTGAAGGAAAATCTTCACAGAAGGCAGAAATTTGGGCAGTACACCTGGTTGTACATTTCTCTTGGAAGGAAAAATGGCCAGATGTGTGACTATATACTGATTCATGGGCTGTAGTCAATAGTGTGACTGGACAGTCAGTGCCCTGGCCTGCATGAGTATGCTGCGTGAGCCTGACTAAGAGTGATGGGGAACGAGAAATAAAACACACACAAACATACAGACATACAACATAAAACAGAACGCTGGTATTGGGAGAGCTGCACATTCCTGGTGGGAAATGTGACTGCCTACCTGAGCAAGAGTGTTTATTTTATAGGTCAGTACAAGGAAAAGACTCAGGTAAAAATCAAGCTTTAACAATTCTTGATGCAAGGTGAAAGGAATGAGGTTTGGTGGGCTAATTTTCCTAAGGCTAATGAAGCTTAATTACAACACATCAGTTCTGGAACCATCAAGGCATGCAGGACAACTTATCTAAGGTATTGATTAATCTGGCATCAAGGAGTTTCCTAACAGTTCTGGTACTTTATCTAGTTTTGCATCAGGGGGCTGGTATGCGGATATAGCAGGTTGTACTCTTCAAGAAGATGTGAGAACAAAGGTCAAGACACCAGGTTCTGGGGAAATTATGGCAGAAGAGGCTGTGCAAACTCCATTATTCCCAGTCCAGGGTCATGCCTGGTCCCCAACATCTCCCCCTACTCTATTTCTTAAAAGCTCCCTATGCATTTCTATGTTTAATCCGAAGAGTCGCCTTTTGATTTTTCGAGTTCCGACTGAAAGTAAGCAAAAACAACAAATCATTAGTGACACAATACCAATGAAATACCAAAAAGAATATTTTAGAGTATTAAAAGGGTTAAATCCTTGCAATTCATCTACTATACTTTTTGCTGTATCTGCAGGAGCAGCCACCTGATTGTGTGCTCGCTGCATGGCTAAAACTTGCTGTCTTAAGGCTTGCAGGTTAAGGGAGTCATTGCTATTTTCCCAGGCTCCCATGATATGTGCTTTAAAGAGTTTCCATGGGAAATCTGTGGCATTGTAGGGTGCAGGTTAGAAACCTGCATGGCACAGTAAATCTTGATGGAATTTCAGCATTTGAACTTCATCTCCCATAGCCAGCAAAGCAGCTTCTAGAGAATTTAAACAGATGTCAATTTTTTCACCTATAGCAACTTGTTGAAAGGCATAACTGACATTTTGTGTTAAGGTATTAACGTAACGAGCATTTTGAATGCTTTGGGAAAGGGCTACTGCAGCAGTAGCCAAGGTGGCAATAGCAGTGATGGCTGCCACAAAGTCTGCTCTCAAGAGCCCTACAAATCTTTTTTCTCTTACTAATAATGATTTTATTTCTTTGACAACCTGTAGTCCTCTGTCATGATACCATGGTCTCGTGAGGTTTGTAGGTACAAAGATATAGGGGCTTTGTTTTACTATAAGTAGGCTGCCATTTATGTAATTATCCACACATTAAATTAAATTGCAGTTAGAACAAGAGATATCAAAAATAGTTCTATTTTTAGAGATGTTAATTGATCCAGCCAATAAAGCAAAAGGATGTTGAACACAAGCTTGTAAGCCTTTAATAACAGAGCTGCCTGAATGGCTAATTAAATTGATATTAGCAGTAGCAGCTCCGAATTTCCGTATGTCTGACTGAATGGTTCCTGTCTGGTCCCACCAGAGGGGTGGTCCAGTACCCCCTCATATTAGTTTCAGAATTGCCATTATGAGGCCAATACACAAGCTTATATCCTGCAACATTAACAGCCATTGGAGAAGCAAACACACATTGTTCCCATGAGGCTCCCTTATGGGGCGCCAGGGATTGCGTTTGTCAAGACAGCAGGGAATGTGAGGCCAGTGTATAGCATTATATGGCTCAGTGGCATTAAAGCCAAACAATTCTAGTTTTTTATCAAGAAACTGAATACCATTCCATAACGCAACACTTTTCCAAATAGGCATGAAAGGGAGACAGTAAGGCAAATTCCCCAGACATATGGGTAAAGCAACAGCTTGTCCTGTGAAATTATAATTAGTGAAAGTAGGAACCAGATGTCCACTGGAGTGACCTACTACCAGCTCAGAGTCATTAGTAAAAACTGATACAGATGGACTTTTCCAGGTAACTACATGAAGCAGAGGTGGATGAGGCACAGAAGCCCAATGTACTAAGTTCTGGGCTTCTGTAGCATTTACCTGCTGACTAATGATGGTGATCATAGCTAGCAGAAGAACAGCAGGAGTTTCTTCCTGTCCCCACCCCTTAATGGCATTCTTGGCCATATCCACCAAGCATTTTATTTGGCCCCAAGTTGGGGGAGTAGATCCCGGGTTGTTTTACTGTGTTTGTCAAGGTGATGATGTTGCCTCTTGTAGGACCGGTAAGGGTGGTTCCTTATCGTTTTCAGTGACAGGATCTCTGTCAGTTTGGTTTTTGGCGGGCTTGGGCTCCTCTCCTCCTCCATCAGGTGGAGCTTCTGCATCTGATGGCTGATGGGTTCCATGCGTTTTCACAAACCATGAGGGCACCCAAATTGGGCTTTCTGCACCTTCAGGAAAAACACAAGCATGGCCTTGGCCCAGTAACAAGACCCGGCTAGGGCCTTGCCAGGCCCCAGTCATTACATCTTTCCACAATACCTGTGGCAAATGTTGTTTATTACAATGTTCCTAATGTTTTTCAGCTGGAGTAAAGCTACATTCAGAGCAATTTAAAAAACTTAAAATAAAAAAGAGCTTTGTTAATTTGAGTGGCTGGGGAGCTGCCTCCCCCTTCTTGTCTTTGTAATTGAACTTTTAAAGTTTGGTTAGCTCGTTCTACTATAGCTTGGCCTTGGGTATTGTAGGGTATGCCTGTGGTATGAAGAATTGTGTAGGAGGAACAAAAAGCCTTGAACGCAGTAGATGTATAGCCTGGGACATTATCAGTTTTTATATGGAGCGGCTTGCCCATCACAGCAAAGGCGGCTAAACAGTGATCTATGACATGGCATGTTGCTTCCCCTGATTTGGGAGAGACAAAAAAAAAAAAAAAAAAAAAAAAAAAAACAGAGTAAGTATCAATGACAACATGGACATAACACTGTTGTCCAAAAGATGGAATGTGAGTAACGACCATCTGCCATTGTGATGGAGGACGAAGACCACGAGAGCTAATTCCCTCACTGGGCACGGGCAAATGAGGAGCACATTTTGAGCACGATTTAACAATTTGATGAGCTTGTTCTCGAGTGATATGAAAATGTTTACAAAGAGCTCTGGAGTTTTGGTGGAAATGAGAATGACTCTGCATGGCCTGGTTTACTGGTAATGAGTTTTACCTATTAAAATTAATGGAGAAACTAAGGCATCTGCCTGGCAATTGCCTTCTGCCAATGGCCCAGGAAGGCCAGAGTGGGACCGGAGATGGCCCACAAAATAGGTATGTTGGCATTGTTGTAATAAAGCCCTTAACTCATGGAGGAGATGAAAAAGCTGTTCATCATTAGTAGGTCCTATATAAATAGATTTAATACTCTTAAGTACACCATAAACATATGCACTATCTGTATACAAATTAAAAGCAACATGAGCAAAATCCTGACAACCCAATATGACTGCCTGAAGCTCAGCACACTGAGCAGTGGAAAAACCTGTTTGCACAACCTTTTGTCCTTGAGAGGAAAAGCAGTATTTCTAGAACCTGAAGTATCAGTAAAAATCATAAGAGCCTTAGGCATGGGATCCTCTCAGATATTGTGAGGAAATATAAAAGCGTGTTGGGAAGCAAAATTAAGAAGTTTAGAGGAAGGCAAGTGTTCTCCAAGCTGTCCCGTAAAGTTTGCTAATGCATTTTGCCACATGGTATCAGTGCACCATAACCAACCCCGTTGTTCCTTGGTAAATGGGACAATAACAAGGGATGGTTCTAGTCCTAGCAGTTGTACAGTGTGGAGACATCCCATGGCTATTAATTCTGCTACCATATTATGGTAAGGAGTGACAACTCTAGCAGGGGAGCGAGGTAAATGTAGTCCCTGAGACTACCAAAGAACTCCTGTGGGTAGACTTGTTGTAGGTGAAACAAGAAGCTGTATTGGTTGAGAATAATCAACACGAGTTCTCTGAGAGTTATGAATAGCTTGTTCAACCTTAGCCAGGGCCATATGACCTTCTGGTGTGAGATATCTAGGAGATGATGGTTGAGTGTCTCCCTGTAAAATTTTAAAGAGAGGAGACAGTTCACAGAAGGTGAGTTTTAAGGAAGGATGTAGCCAATTTATATCACCTAATAATTTTTGAAAATCATACCAAGTTTTTAAATTACCTTTATGGATTTCTATTTTTTAGGGGGTGCATAGTCCATCCCTCACTAAGCTGTCCCAAATATGAAAAGGAGATTGTTTTTGTACCTTATCTGGAGCTACAATAAGGCTCCATTTTGGCAATTGTTCAAGCACATAAGACAATAGGTTTTGAAGAATATCTAAATCAGGGTGCTAAGTAAAATATCACTCATGTAATGAATAATATAAGCCTGATTAAATTTTTGTCTTAAAGGCTCTAAAGCTGAAGCAACAAACTCTTGACACATGGTAGGGCTGTTTGCCATGCCCTGAGGCAAAACCTTCTAATGATAACGTTTACAAGGAGCCTGATGATTAGGCATGGGTACAAAGAAGGCAAATTTTTCTCTATCTTCCTCATGCAATGGAATAGTAAAAAAGCAATCTTTTAAGTCAATAATATAATTTTGTAGGGGAATGGCAGTGGGTGAGGGAAGCCCAGGTTGTAAAGATCCCATTGGTTGCATAACTTTATTGATAGCTCTTAAATCCTGTAGCAAACACCATTTGCCTGATTTTTTTCTTAATAACAAAAATAGGCATATTCCATGAACTATGAGATATTTCTATATGTCCTGCTTGTAATTGTTCCTGAATTAAGGCCGGTGCTGCTGCTAATTTCTCCCATTAGGGGCCACTGATCCACCCATATTGGCTTATTAGTGAGTCAAGTGATTTTAGCAGCTGTATGAAGTGAGGGGGAGTTATTAATCAGGGCCCCTTCTAAAAATGTGTAGGAGATGTCTAGTATCCTAATCCCATACGAGGAGGACGGGGCATAGAAGAGATGGGTTCCTTTATATCCTGTTGACTCTTTCCTAGGCCTCTACAAGGATCAAAACCCTGTTGTAACATCATATGTGAAACCTTAGCACTGGGGCTACATAAAACAGCTCCCATTCCTATAAAACATCTCTTCCTCATAAATTTACTGGCAAATCTTTTAGCACATATGGTAAAAAGGTGCCAGAATGTCCTTCCTCATCATGCCAAGAGACAGCACAAGCACTCTGTAAAGGAGCTGTGGCACAGCCAACAACTTTTAAATCTGCTGTAGCCTGAACACAAGGCCATGTGGATGGCCAGGGTCGCTCTGCAATTACAGAAACATCTGCTCCAGTATCTAGCAATCCCATAAACCACTTGCCATTTAAAAATAGAGCCATCTCGGGGTGGTCAGAAGTGACTCGCTGTACCCAGTAAGCATAATCAGAATGACAAAGCCCTTTTTCTCCCTGTGGGGTGTCCGTGAGTACTTTTCCTACCCTTATGTTGGGAAAGATTATCAACTGTCCAATCTTATCTGTGGAAGCAATAGCCACAAAAGTCTGAGGAGCTTGAGCAAGAATTTTAAGTTCTCCCGTATAATCTTGATCAATAACTCCAGGATGTATTTTTTCCTAAAATTAATCCTATTGTCCCTTCTGGTAATGGCCCATAGACTCCTGTAGGGATTGTCTGAGTTCCCATCTCAGGAGTTAATGCATATTGGGCAGAGGGACTGAGATCTAGTCCTGCACTTCCAGGTGTGGCACGAAGGTCTGTAATGGTGACCCGATTGGTCCTTCCTGGAGGGTGGTGAGCGCCCCTACTGTTTGATGGGGACAGGGCTGGCCCCATGAGGAGTTTCCCTGCTGCCTTTGCAATGGTCACCCTTCTGTATCAGATTGTGAGTGACACTCATTAGCCCAGTGATGGCCACGTTTGCAATGAGGACATATTCCTGGGGGCTTTTGTCCCTGACCAAAAGTTCCAGCAGATGGCGAATTTGCCTTTGCAGCTTTATGACATTCTTTGGCCAAATGACCTGGTTTTTTTACAATTTTAACAGACATCTGCTTTTGAAAGGCGTAAGGTTTCCTTCAGGGTGGCCGCTAATGCCATTCCCTGAACATAGCCTTCCCCTATATCTGAACAAAGCCGAATCATGTCTTGTAAAGAAGCCTTTTTTCTATAAGGTCTGAGAGCTTCCTCACAATGTTTGTTAGCATTTTCAAAGGCTAGTTGTTTTACAAGGAGAGTACCCAATTCAGGGTCCCCAACAGTTCTACACATATAGTGTAATAAGCGAGCCACAAAGTCTTGAAAATGCTCTCCAGGACCCTGAAGAATTTTAGTAATTTCTTGGGTCTTATCTCCTTTAGTGGGTAGCTCTTTCCAGGCTCTAGTGGCGGCAATACCTGTTTGGTCATATGTTAATGGGGGATAATTTAATTGATTTTGCAAGCCTGTATGGTCCCCTTGACCTAGGAGCATATCTGCAGCAATTGGTATGCCATGAGCAGTATTGCGGGTGGCTTGTTCTTTACATATTTCAGTATAGCTAGTTTTCCATAATAAATAATCTCCAGGGCTAAGACAAGCTTTGGCAATGGCCATCCAGTCATCAGGAGGGAGAGCAGAGCCAGCGGCGATGCTATTTAACAGTTGCTGTGTAAATGGAGCTGTAGCCCCATACATAGTACAAGCTTCCTTAAGATCTTTAAAGGTTTTAAATGGAATAGGTTCATAATGCCTCTGAGGCTGCCCTGTAGCTGGATCGGTTTGTTCAAAGTCCTCCCCTGACTTTCGTGCCAGAGCTAACATATGTTGTAATGGACTCTTTTTAGAGGATAGAGTTGAAAGTGATTTTTTTGAAAGGTTGAGCCAGAGCATCCTGATAATCTTCCTCATTATCACTGCCTTTTGGCTCAGATCCATTCTCAGAATCCGTGTCAGTGAGGACTGGATTAAATTTGGAAAAAGGCGGCGGGGGTTCTGCTACAGCCACAGGGGCTGAAGGCAGTGACGGCTGAAATTGGTTAAATCTGTGGTAGCTGCCATTTCCTGATTTTTTTATAGCCTCCTGGTTCGGATTCAGAGGGCCTAATTTTTATTTTATGAATTGGAGCTGGGTCTAAACAGTACAGAATTTGACTCCACATACCAAAGGTAAAAATTGGCATGTCCTTAGCTCCTTCTGCCATGTAGCGGTTTCTTAAAACTCTCTCCTACCTTTTGCCAGGTTTCTAACTTAACTGTCCCTTCTCTAGGAAACCAGGGACAAGTATCCCCAACAAAATCTAAAAACTGTGCAAGGTGACAAGACTTAACTTTACTACCTCTAGTTTTAAGCATAGCTTTAAGCATCTGTACATAGGGATCTCTTTTCTTAGATCCAGTTTGTCCCATATTTATTACTCCCGACTATATTCAATATGCGCTCTCCCCTTACCTTATTTTTTTTGTGGACATGTCCTCCGGAGAGCATTCCCTCGCCTTGTCCGATGAGTTCTCTTGTAGTCAGGCCCCAAGGCTGGGTGCCACATTCCCCAGCCTGCGTGGGTATGCTGCGTGAGCCTGACTAAGAGCGACAGGGGAACGAGAAATAAAACACACACAAACATACAGACATACAACATAAAACAGAACGCTGGTATTGGGAGAGCTGCACATTCCTGGTGGGAAACGTGACCACCTACCTGAGCAAGAGTGTTTATTTTATAGGTCAGTACAAGGAAAAGACTCAGGTAAAAATCAAGCTTTAACAATTCTTGATGCAAGGTGAAAGGAATGAGGTTTGGTGGGCTAATTTTCCTAAGGCTAATGAAGCTTAATTACAACACATCAGTTCTGGAACCATCAAGGCATGCAGGACAACTTATCTAAGGTATTGATTAATCAGGGCATTTCCTAACAGTTCTGGTACTTTATCTAGTTTTGCATCAGGGGGCTGGTATGTGGACACAGCAGGTTGTATTCTTCAAGGAGATGTGAGAACAAAGGTCAAGACACCAGGTTCTGGGGAAATTATGGCAGAAGAGGCTGTGCAAACTCCATTATTCCCAGTCCAGGGTCATGCCTGGTCCCCAACAGGTCAAGACATGGAAAAAGCATGACAGGAAACTTGGTGACAAAGACATCCAGGAAAGAGGTATGTGGATAGGCCTCTCAAATTGGGAAAAGGATGTGAAGATATTTGTGTCCCATGTGAATGCTAACAAAAGATGACCTCAAGAGGAGGACTTGAATAATCAAGTGGACAGGATGACCACTTGATTCTGCCAGCTATCCCTGTCATTGCCCAATTGAGCTCATGAACAAAATGGCCATGGTGGTAAGGACTGAGCTTATGCATGAGTTCAGCAACAGCAATTTCCACTCAATAAGACTGAGCTGGCTGTGGCCGCTGCTGAGCAACAGAAACAGCACTGAGTCCTGGATGTGGTATCATGCTCCAGGGTGATCAGTCAGTGACCAGGTGCCAGGTTGGTCACTTCCATCATGGAAGGGTCAGTGCTCTGTCCTTACTGGAATAGACACTTATTCAGAGTATGGATTTGTCTTTCCTCCATGTAATACTTCTGCCAGAACTATCATATGTGGACTTACAGGATGCCTTATCCACTGTTGTAGTACTCCAAAGTGTTGCTTTGGATGAAAGCACTTACTTTCACAGTCAAAGAAGTGCAGCAGTGCATCATGCTCATTAATTACCATGTTCCTCACATGAAAGAGCTGGCTTGATAGGACAGTGAAATGGTCTTTTGAAGATGCAGTTACAGGGCCAGCTAGGTGGCAATACCTCAAGGGACTGAACAAGTTCTCCAGCAGGCTGTATATACTCTGAATAAGCATCCAAACTATGCTACTGTTTCCCCATAGCCAGGATTCATGGATCCAGGAATCCAGGGGTGGAATGGGAATGGCAAAAATCAACATTACCCTTGGTGACCCACTAACAAAAATTGCTTTCTATTCCTGCAACCTTATGCTCTGCTGGTCTAGAAGTCTTAGTTTTTTTGGGGGGTTAGGGGTGGGGTGAGTGATTCTACCACAGGGCACAATGATTCCATTGAACTGGAAGAAGACTTCTCCCTGGCTACTTTGGGTTTCCCATGCCTCTGAGTCAACAAGCTGAGAAGGGAGTTATAGTGTTGGCAGGGGTGACTGCCAATGGAAAATTAGACTACTACTCTATAATGGGGGTGAGGAAGAGTAGGTCTGGAGTGCAGGAGAGCCCTTAGGGTGTATTACCATGCTCTATATTAAGGTCTATGGTAAACTACAACAACCCAATCCAGGCAGGATGAGAAATGGCCCAGACCCTTCAGGAATGAAGGTGTGGATCACCCCTCCAGGTAAAGAACCAAGGATGTGAGGGCGATCTGGCTGTGACATCTGTCACCCCATTGATCGCCAGGGTTGATTCAGCTAATCTGGCTGGCTAGGTGGTGTCCCCTTCCTTCCTCATTGCTCCCTGTGCATCCCTCCCAAAGCTGCGCACTCGGTTGAAGAGGACGACCATCCTGATAGAGGAGAACCACTGTTTGGTCAAGGGTATATGAGTAGCTGCACTCCCCTGCTAGAACCTCCAAACATGCTCTCAAGGTCCAGGTAAAGAATCAAGATCTCCTGAAATGCTTGCTGAAGGTGGAAGGAATATAGAAAAGTAGCAGTAGAAGGCAGTTATAAACACCAGTTACAGGGCTGGTGGAGCAGCCCAAGTGGTGGAGTTCTTGCATAGCAAGCGTGAGGCTCTGAGTTCAAACCCAGTACCAACAACAAAAACAAAACAAAACAAAAAACCCAAAACAAAAAACCTCAGCTATGGCCACATGACCAGAAATAAGAATTATAATTTTCATAAGTATATCTTTCGTATTTGTGCAAATATACACGTTAAGCAGATATCTTTTTCTTTCCCTCCTAGTCCTTTATCACATAATATAATGTTGATTAATATCAGCCCTTAAGTGTTGTTAAATTTACATTATCATATTTAAGTTATGGGACATCAGAAGTGTAAACATTCCTCAAAAGATTTTGCTACCTAATCTGGGCAAGGAATTAGAACATATGGTTGTATGCAGGTCAGTTATATCATGTTAGGTAGAATTATTTAGAGATTAAGTATGGCATAAGGAAATGTGTTTGAGTGTTAAGTTGACTATGGGTGGACTTGCAATGGTTAATCTTGACTGTCAAATTGACTGGACTGAGAGGTAAGTAGGGGATTAGTAAAGCACACTTTTGGGTGGATCTGTGATGGCATTTCCAGAGAGAATTGACATGTGGGAGAGAAAATAAGGGGCAAAGACCCACCCTGCAATAGGCTGGAGGCTCCATGGGATAAAAATGGAAGAAGAGAAAGCCAGCCAGTGCGTGCAAGCTCCACTCTTCCTGAGTGAGTGTGTCTATGGCTGCTGCCATCATCCGTGGACCTCAGACTCCAGTTTCTTCAGCCTTTCAACATGGACTTCCACCAGGGACTCCCCAGGGAGCTTTCAGGCCTTCAGCCTTGGACTGGGGCTGCTTTGGACCCCTTGTTATGAGGATTTTAGATTCTTGGAACTAAGCAGCTGCCAGGTTCTCTGCCTCACCAGCACATACATGGCTATTGTTTGACTACCTAGCCTCCAATCATGTAAATTCAATAAATATCCTTCCCCCCTTTATATGGCACTGGGGTTTGAACTCAGGCCTCACACTGGCTAGGCAGGCGTCGTACCACTTAAGTCACATTCCCAGTCAAAATCCCTTTTTATAATTTAAAAATTTACATATATATATTTTCTATTAGTTATGTTCTTCTAGAGAAACCCAAATAATACAACTACCATGCCTAGGTTATAATGCTTCTGAGAACTGAATCAAATTATTTCTACTAATATCTTGCTCTGGTAGCAGCTTGAATAAGTCATTTCATTAATCTGATTGCTAGTTTTCTCATTTGGAGAAAGAGGAAGTGGTACATTATTAGGCTTTATATAAAAAGGAAAGCATATATAAGTATTCAACAGAGTGCCCACATAATATGTGCTTACTAAATGTGCTATATTTGAAGACTTTAAAAAGGTCTTTGAAGCTTGGTGCCAGTGGCTCACGCTTGTAATCCTAGCTACTTGGGAGGCTGAGATCGGGAGGATCACAGTTTGAGGCACTTTGAGCAAATTGTTCATGAGAACCCCATCTCCAAAATAACCAGAACAAAATGGACTGGAGGTGTGGCTCAAGCAGTAGAACTCCTGCTTTGTAAGCACAAAGCCCTGAGTTCAAACCCCAGTTTCTCTCTCACACACACACACACACACACACACACACACACACACACACAGTCTTTAAAAAATCACTTATATTTCAAGATACATGTGAGATATAGGTTGAGTAACCCTTATCTGAAATGTTTGGGACTGGAAGATATTTTAGATTTCTTTGGAGTTTGGAATATTTACAGATGTATAATGAGCTATATCTCAAGTCTAAACACGAAACTCATTTACATTTCATATACACCTAATACATATAGACTGAAGATAATTTTATACAGTATTTTTAGTGTACCTGTGTATTGACTGTGACTTATCACATGAGATCAGTGTGGAATTCCACTTTTGGTGTCATGTTGGTTCTCAAAAGATTTTGGATTTTGGAGTTCAAATTTTCAGATTAGAAATGCTAAACTTTATTAGGGTTGCATCTACTTAATAATGATCAGAAAAAGACGCTTTGTGTGAGATCAATTTGTATTTAAAAATATATCATAGTTTAGCAATCTGGATGATGTGTCAGTTTTAATGTTCTGCAAATCTGAGGCACAGAGTGAGAGTGCTGTATTAAGGACAGTATATTATGTGATGTTTTCTAGTCTCATAATGGTCTTATAAGGAAGCACTGAATCATATTGCAATAATAGAATAAGCCTGTCTAAAAAGATAAACCTGAGATTGGTTACTTCACATTAATGAGGCAGTGAAGATTTCAAATGTGGTTCCAAAAGATACTTATCTATGCCTATTTCTCTTTGTAATGTCACTGTAGTTAAAACCTTTTCCTCAAAGTTGAAAAATGTTTTTAAGTGTCTTAATGGATTAATCTCTGAGTCTGAAAGACAACTGGTAAATTTACCCTAAAGTGAATACTCTGTATGTACTAAGTTACAAAAAAGTGGCATGCTTTATGTTTTCAACAAATATTTCTCCTTCTCTCCACCTCAAGTTGTACCAGTGTTCAGTCTTCAGTCCTTTTTTTTATCCACACTCATTTCCTTAGTGATCTGCTGATGGCTTGCCAAATACCTAGCTACAGCTCAGACTGCTCTCCAGACTGGGTTACTGAATTGCCTCCTGATTTCCTCTAAATAGACATCTCATACTCAATATGTTCAAAACTGAACTGGTCTTCTTAAAACTTGCTCTTTCTCAGTTTCCTCATCTCAGTTAATTTCTATACTCTTGTTGATTGTGCCTATCTTGGAGTCATACCTGACTACTCCAATTCTCCCATAAGTCATATCCAATCTGCTGAAAATCCTACTGGCTTTAAGGTCAGTGCCTATTTAGGATTTTCTCTCTTTATCTCAACTACTACCATTCATAGTCCAAGCCCGTTACTTTTGGCCTGAATTGTTAGCCTTCTCTATGCCACCCCCTCCTGCCACCCCACTTTCTGGTGCTGGGAATTGAACCAAATACCTTGAACACAGTAAGCAAGTACTTTACCAATGAGCTACTTCCCAGCACTACAATGTACTGGGGCTTGAACTCAGGGCCTACATCTTGAGTTACTCCATCAACCCTTTTCTGTGATGGGTTTTTTCCAGAAAAAACTAGTCCAGAAAACTATTTGCCTGGGCTGGCTTTGAACTGAGATCCTCCTGATGTCTGCCTCCTGTGTACGTAGGATTGCAGGTGTGGGCCATAATTTTATTTATTTACTCTATGTATTTATTTATTAATTGATGCTAAGAATCAAACCCAGGGCTTTGTGCATTCAAGACAAGAGTTCTAACACTGAAGACCTACATCATAGTCCTTGGTGTTTTGTTTTTTTTCCCACTGAGCTACACTCCCAGCCCTAGAGACAGAGATTTTTTTTTTTTTGATTGGTACTGGGGTTAAAATTCAGAATCTCACACTTGCTAGGCAGGTGCTCTATCACTTGACCACCTGAGTCACATTCCCCACCTTTTTTTGCTTTAGTTATTTTTCCCATAGGGTCTCTTTTATTTTTGCCCGGGGCTAGTCTTGGATTTGAGCCAGTACTTGCTTTTATTCTTTCATCTTTTTTCTTTTTCTTTGCCTGGGAGGGCTGGACTAGATCCTCCTATTTTATGCTTTCAGCCTTAGCTGGGATGACAGGTCCATTCCACCATGCCCAGCTTTTTCCATTGAGCTGGAGTCTGACCTGGAACTATGATCCTCCAGATCTCAGTCTCCTGCATAGCTGGGATAACAGGAGTGCCTGTCACTGTGTCCAGTTATTGACTGAGATAGGGGTCTCACAAACTGTTTTGCTCTGGCTGGCCTCTAAGCAAGATCTTCCAGATCTCCACCTCCCAAGTAGTTAGTATTATAGAGGCGAGCCAATAGCACCTGGCTAGATTTTTTTTTTTTTTTTTCTGAGTTAAGGTCATACTATGTAGCCCAAACTGGCCTCAAACTCAAAATCCTCCTGCCTCAGCCTCCAGAGTGCTGTGCAAAAGACTTAAAGATAGATCTTAAAGAACAGGCTATTAAGGAGAAAAGGAGGGAAAGTCATTTCAAGCAAGGGACAAAGCTTAGTGTGACATGAGAACAGCTTGATTGGGTTGGAGGATTTATGTAATATGTAAGTTATGGACTGAAAGTTGCTGATATATGACTTAAATAAGGAGGGTGCTCTAACTTATTGAAAGTGTTTGGGAAAGAGAATGTAATGTCTAAAGTACTGTTTTAAGAAAATCAACTTAGTAGATGTATATGGGAGGAAAATTGAGAGGAAAAAGTGACATGGTGGAAACAATTCATGAACCACTATAATGAATTCAAGTTTTACTTTATTTTTTGTGGTGCCAGAGATCAAATCCAGGCAGAGCCTCACACATGCTATTTAAACACTCTGCCTCTGAGCTACACCCTTAGCCCTGATTCAAATTTTCAATGGACAGGGAACTGATAAGGCTTAGGGACTGATAGATTTGAGACATAAATTCATTTAGAACTACCTCGCATTTAAAATTGAAAATCAGAGATGAACTTTATGTTAGGCTCAGTTATGTAGCTTTGGGTGTTATTTTCAAACCTTTGAATGTGGACAAAAGGACTACAAAAGTACTAAAACCAGAAATTACTCAAAGGTCATAGATGAGACAAAGTGAATAGCCTATTAATGAACTTGTGGTCTTCCTGCCTCAACCTCTGGAGTGCTAGGATTATAGGTGTGTTAGCACCATGCCTGGCAAAAATATTCAATTTATACAGAATACTACCTTGATAGAATGCTTGAAGTATACAGGTACTATGGGTAATAGAATGTTGTGGTTCAGGGCCAGCAAAATCTTTTAACTTTTGCTTGCTGAGGTCCTCCCCCGACAAAAAAAAGCTATTATATTTGTGCCTGTTAACTAGGAAACATGATGGTCATTATAAATACATCGCTTTAATGCAAAATAACATGGGTATAAGAGATTGGGATTAATCACAGAACATATTCTGGTCTTTTAAGAGGTCTGGTACCTACTTGCCTTTTAGGGAAAGGCAGATAACATTAAAAACATTTTTTTTTTTTTTTTGCGGCACTGGGGTTTGCTAGGCAGGCACTCTTACTGCTTGAGCCACTCTGCCAGCTAGTTTTAAGCTATTCTAGGGATTAAGGAGGATTTTGCTCTAGTGCTTTTTTGCCAACATGCACCCAAGCTGGAGGATGGTAGTGTCAAATGCATTATTACATCATTGGCACAGTTTCCACTGTTGTCTGCCTGCTTTGTACTACCTAAGATGCTTATGACTGAAACTCTTTCTGCTTAAACTTAGCTCCCTCCACCTTCTCTTCTTTTTCTTCTTTTGAGTCAGGGGTCTCACTGTGTTGCCCAGACTGGGCAGAACTCCTGGGCTCAAGTGATCTTCTTGCCTCAATCTCTCAAACAGCTGAGACTACAGGCACGAACCACCATGCCCAGCTCCCTACACCTCACATGACTTGAATATTCAGGAACAGTTTATTCTCTGTGTGACAAATGTTGCTTTTTTTTTTTTAATCCTTTCTAAAATTTTATCAGAATTCCTTTAGAAGCCTTATTTCAGTGCACATGCCAAGAAACAGGTCTAAAATGGTGATTGTTTCGTCCTACTTTAATGCGTGTGCCTTTCCTGACATATTTAGATCTTGTACAACATATACATACAATTATGGCTATGGCTGTCACGTTCAGATTCCACCTGAGCTTTGTAAAACTTCAGTTCCCTTTACTTTTCCTAAGAGGTCTTAATAAACTACTGAGCAAAAGAAGTGAATCCTGCAGACTTAGTGTCTAGCTCCCGAAGCGATGCCCTGCTGCTTCCCTCTTCTTCTAACCACCTGGCGGAGACACCTTACATAGGAAACAGAAGTGCCAACACAACCTACTTCTTAAAATCTGTCAACTATGGATAGGTACTCAGATAAGGGACTCTCAGACGCCTCAGCTGTATGCGCAAATACACTCACCCTGCCCACCCCGGCTTAAACTAAAAAAAGTGAAGCGTAACAAAACTTAACCCTTCGGTACCTTCCCGGAAACAGACTCGGGGAGCGTAGAGGAGCTCTCGGCCCGGCATCCCGACGGTGGTGAGGTCCTCAGCCATCCGGGTGGGGTGAGGGGTCAGTCCCCGCCCAACCGGACGCCCATGACCGGTGGTAACGGCCGGCCGAACACTGACACCTCCGCGCTCGGCTCAGGCTCCCCACGCTCGGACTCCGAACGGGCAGCGTGTTCGCTCGGTTCCTCGGGGTCGGGACCCCTTAGAGCAGGGACCGCGCAGCTTGAAGAGGTCGCCCCAAGTTCACTCTAGCCTTGTGTGGTTCTGCTTCACGCACTCTCTCACACCCTGGCAGCAGAAACGCTCGCTAGCTTCCGCTGGTACCACCTGGGCCGCACCCAAGGGAGGAGCCTCCGGACGCCCCGCCAGGTGAGCACGCGTGCGCAATCGGGCCGTAAACAAGCCCGCCCCTTCCCCTCGGCCCGCCTTCACGGGGCGGGCTGGCAGGTGGGCGGGGCCAGGAGGAAGAGGCAGGGGGAAGAGTCAGCGCCAGGGACGGCGCCTGCGCGGTGGGCGTGATCCGGGCACTTAGGGCAGGATGAACGCTGCTTTCCAAGATGGCGACGGAGGGAGGAGGGAAGGAGATGAGCGAGATTAAGACCCAGTTCACCACCCGGGAAGGTCTGTACAAGCTGCTGCCGCACTCGGAGTACAGCCGGCCCAACCGGGTGCCCTTCAACTCGCAAGGATCCAACCCTGTCCGCGTCTCCTTCGTAAACCTCAACGACCAGTCTGGCAACGGCGACCGCCTCTGCTTCAATGTGGGCCGGGAGCTCTACTTCTATATCTACAAGGGGGTCCGCAAGGTACTGAACCAGACATCACCGGGGCCCGCCAGCAGCTCGAGTAGAGGCCGGGAAGCAGGGCGGTGACAGCCGGGCCAGCGTGACCGATTGGAGATGGCCGTCGCTCTTACTTTTGAGTGGGCCGGTAACTCCAGTGGGGTACTCCTGAGGAAAGGGGATTCAGGAGTGAGGAGGGTGGTGGCGGTGGTGTTTGGAAGGTGTATGAGTGTGTGTGTATGGGGGGGGGTGCTGGAAAGGGACCGTGGCGCGTGGGGTTCCGGCTGCGAGGCCCCAGAAGGAGCCGGCTGGTTGGTCTCTGCCGGCAGGGTCCGTCAGGCTCTGACATGGCCTGGAGCGGGCCCGCGAGTCCCCGGAAGAGGTGGGGTGCCGGTCTTCTCTGCTCAGATTGCCTGGCTTCCCAGGAGGGTTGAGGGTCTTGCACTGGGTTAGAGAACGGGGCGCAAGGCGGCTTGGAAAGGTCTGTAAGGCGGGACCGGGGTTGGGAGGCGGAGGACCGAGACTAGGTCAGAAAGGACCGGCTGGGCACGCAGGGCTACTCCACCTGCTGCCGCACTGACACTTCCGAGGAGCCTCTCCTGGTGTTGACACTCTTTCCAAAAGCCTCTGCGGGAGTTCAGCTGTCATTGTCTCCGCCCAAGGAACCTTCTGAAAGATTGTTCATAGGGTCATCCTGGCCCTTGTTGCATGGGAAGGGCTGAGTATTGCCGTTGGAAGGTTGCTTCAGAGGGGTTCTGTGTGAGCGTGCCCAGATTAATCTTGTCCAACAAGTCAGGCTATGTCCCAAACAGGGAGGGATATGCCTTAAAAGCTGCTTTAAAGGAGCCATCCTTCTTGGCAGGCACCCTAACAGTAATTCTGTGAAGCATGTAATCATGTTTTAAAATGTCTCTTTAAAAGCAGTAGTTTATATTGGAACTTTTCTTTCATTGGCAATGTAACTGTGTTTCGAGAGCTGCTTACTTTTGAGGTGGTGGTCTTTGACGACTCTTGGCAGAGTGTGGGAAGTTAGTGTATATCATAACGCCTCCGACAAGGTGGTAAAAGATTAGTAGTTTATAAATGTTCAGTTAGTGAAAAATAAATTGTACATATTGAACAGTAGTTATTTCCTAGGATTTGACATATCCAGATCCAGTACAGTGTATTTGCTTGGTTATAAGAACTAGGGGAGAGACTATAGCACGTTGTTTCTTTCATTCCAGGTGAATCTTTCTGATTAGCGTTTAATCCAGTAAGTGTACTGTGCTGTTTGAAGTATGCTGTTAGAACTTTTTGAAAATAACTGACTTGACTGTTTCTCTTTTGTGGAATTGAGAATTTGAAGTAGTTAGTAGTCTAGGGGCTGAAATTTTTTATGCTACTCTCAATTTTGTCACTTACTTATTGGTGACCTTGGATACTTGTATAGTTGTTTTTTTATAACTTATTTGCATGTTTAAAAAAAAGGGATGATTGCAGTGCTCATGTTGTGCTAAATAATGTAATAACTAATGGAATTTAAATCCTTGAAACACTCAGTAAGTGTAAAATATGGTTAAAAGAAGCATTAAATGTAACTGTCAGAAAGCTCTGATTGAAAAGATCAGTTACATTATTAGAATTTATACGTAGAACCAGATGTGGTGGTGTATATCTGTAATTCCAGCACTCAAGTTTGAAGCTGCTAGGACCCATAGCAAGAGCCAGTCTCAAAAAACAAGCAAAAAAACCCAACCAAAATCCTACCCCCCCCAAAAAAAAAAAAAGAGAAAATAAATTATATTCATATAAAATACATTGTGCTTAAAAACTAAATTCATTAACAGCAGTTACTAGTGCAGGCATTGCTTTAAAAAACAAAACAAAGCTTTTATTTTTTTTTTTTCCTCCTGTGATGTTGGGGATCAACTCAATGCCTTTGGCAGGCTAGGCAAGTGCTCTACCACTGAACTAACTACACCCCCAGCCCTAAAACGTTACTGTTTTTTAAGCATTCTTATGGCAAACCTCATCTGCATATAGAAGTCCTGGTTTACATAATGAAAACAAGTCTTTTGCCTGGAAGTATCCTTACAATTAGTGGGACATTATTCACTGAAAGGTAAAACTAAGAGAGAGGTTCAATACTACATTAAAAAATTGTTTTAGACAAGACAAATATGAAGTACAAAAATCGCCTTTATCTGCATACTTTGAGCACTTCTGATTTTTTTGTGATTGAAATTATTTTTTTTTGTTTTTCATAAATGAGTTTGCGTTTATTTATTGACACTTCTAAATATAAGTGACTTTTTGTGATTCTATTTACTGATTTTAAAATAGAACCAATAATTTACCCTTAATTAGAAAGCCAAAATTTATTTTGGAGAGTTAGTATATATGAATATAGTTGGCCATTTTGACTTGTTTTGTACTTTTTTCTTCAAGGCATGTAAAGCTTTACAACAATTCAGGTCATTTAGAAACTCTGCTTTGGATGAAATATAGTGGAAACTAGTCTGCCCTTTCTTCCTTCCTTTGGCCTCATGCTTGTTAGGCATGTGTTCTACCACTTGAGCCACTCTGCTAGCCCTTTTTTAATGGTTATTTTCAAGATAGGATCCCACAAAGTATTTCTCTGGGCTGGCCTTGAACCACGATTCTGTGGATCTCTACCTCCTTTTTTGCTTGTTTGTTTTTTTGGCAGGCACTGGGGTTTGAACAAAGGGCCTCACATTTGCTAGAGAGGCGCTCTACCACTTGAGCCACTTTGCTAGCCCTGCTTTATATTGAGTTTTTTCAAGATAGTGTGTGTTTGCCTTAGGTTGGCTTTTAGTAGCCATCCTTCTGATCTCTGCCTCCTAAGTAGCTGGAATTATAGGTGTGAGCCACTGGTTCCAAATCCTTCCTTTTTTTTTAAGGCTCTTGTTACGTAACCCAGACTGGCCTCGAACTCATGATCCCAACTGCTGGATTACAAGCATGCACCAGTACGTATGCCCAGTTTAGAAAATAGGTCTTTTAAAATAATTTGAATCATGAATTATGTATTATCTTTCCTGAGAGGAAATACGGGGTCCTGAGGGAATCAAGTGAATGGAAGGTAGTCCAACATTTACACTGTCTACTTAAGGAGTACATTCTTCAATCTTGACTTTTTTTTTTTTTTGGAGGTACTGTGGTGTGAACTCAGGACCTCAAGTTCTACTACTTGAGCCACGTCTCCCATCCCTTTTTTTTTTTTTTTTTTTTCAGATGGGGTCTTGAGTTTTTTGCTTAGGATGGCCGGGACTTCTATTCTCCTCCTTTAGGCCTCTTGAGTAGCTGGGATGACTGAAGCAGACCACCAGGCCTAGCTGTTTTGTTAAGATGAGATCTTGATAACTTTTTGCCTGGGCTAGAACCTCAAGCCTTCTGATCTGAGTAGCTGGGATTATGGTAGTGAGGCATTGTGCCTGGCCTTTTGTTTGTTTGTTTAATTTTTTGAGACAGGGTCTTGCTGTGTAGTCCAGGCTGTCCTGGAACTCATGATCTGTCTGCCTCAGTCTGTTAGGAGTACTGGGATTATAGTGTGTACCACCAAGCCTGGGAATCTAGAGCTAGAAGGGAACTTAGAATATATATGGTCTCGTCAGCCCCACTACTGCAGGGAAAACCAAGGCTATGGGAGCGGTACAGTTTTTTCTAACTGTAAAGAAAATAAAGCACAATTGAATTTAAAGAAATTGGCTTATCAGAAGTGGCTGATCAAGCTTTTTGGTCACGAATACCATATACATATATTCCAGGCATTTCAGAGTTTCCCCTTGTATTTGGCCATATATTATCTCATTGACTCTTTATCCTGTGAGGTAGATGAAAGCATCTTTCTACAATCAAGGAAATTTGGAATGGAGTTTCTTATGTGAGGAGATGTGACTTTGTGAATTTATTTTGCTAAGTTAAAGACATATAACCATTGATTTAATTCTGACACTAATCATTTCAGCAAAGATTTGAGTTAATATGATTATACTAATACTCCTGGGCAAGATGATGTTGGGTATTCAGAGATGAGCAAGACCTTGTCTCCTCCTCCCAAAGAATTTTGTACTAGCTTTCAAACATTATAGCATTCTTTGTTAGATTTTTTTTTGGTACTGGGCTTGAACTCAGGGCCTACACCTTGAGCCACTCCACCAGCCCTTTTTGTGTGTGTGATGAGTGTTTTCGAGATAGGGTCTTGCTAATTATTTGCCTGGGTTGGCTTCGAACATCCATCCTCCTGATTTCTGCCTCCTGACTAGCTAGGATTACAGGCGTGAACCACCGGCCTCAGACTTGTTAGACTTTTTCTTAAACAGTTGTTTTAGGATAAAGATGCCAAGGTAGCTTGGACCAATCCTCTCATTTTATGGAAATCTGTTTTTGTATAAATGTGAATGACCTCCATTCATATGTTACCTTAATCATATTTCCTTAGAAAATCCTGTGAATTTCCAGGTTAAATCTCACATTTGCCTTTTAACCTGTTCTATAGCATCTTGTACATTGCCTTCCCAACACTTTTCTCAGTTTGTAATTCCCTGTGATAAGCTGACTGTCTCTTTGGTAGGAAAAGCTCCCTTAGGGTAGGGACCATGTCTTTCCTATTCTATATCTTCCCAGTGTTGGGTCCAGCAGTCAGGACCCTACTGTGTATCTGTTGAGTGAATGACTAAATAAAGCTGTGTCCATCTATGCTCTACTTTTAAAAAGATCTTTATGAATCTGAAAAACCATTCACTTTTGAACCCAAAAGTAACCGTGGTATTTTTTAGTAGCTCACTTTTTTTTTGTACTGGGATTTGAACTCACCAACTTCACCAGTCTTTTTTTTTTTTTTGTGAAGGTTTTTTTCAAGATAGGATTTTGTGAACCATTTGCCTAGGCTGAGTTTGAACTGTGATCCTCCTGATCTCTATCTCCTGAGTAGCTAGGATTACAGGCATGAGCTACCGGTGCCTGGCTAAGCTTACATTAAAAAAAAATTTTTTTAAAAATATTGTTGGTAGATAACAAATTTAGCTTTCTTAAAATTGGGAAATTGTGGTGCACACCTGTAATCCCAGCACTTGGGAAATGGAGGCAGTAGGATCCAGAGAGAGAGAGAGAGAGAGTTCAGGGCCAGCTTGGGCTACATAGTACATTCAAGACCCTGTCTCAAAAGGAAGGCTTGGAGGTGTGGTTCAAAGGTAGAGTGCCTGTTTAGAATATTCAGGTCTCTGGATTTGATCCCTAGCACTGCTAAAAAAAAAAAAAAAGGGGGGGGTGGTGGTGCTGGAGGCATTAAGAGGTACAGCACTTGTCTATTAAACACAAGGTCCTGAGTTCAAACATTAGTACCACTACCAAAAAAAACATATAGCAAGAGACAGTGAAGCAACAGAAAATAACCAAATGCCCAGATTCCTTTTGAGCTAATTCTGCCAATCCACATTACCTACAACTTATTTTTTGTTGTTATTTTTGGTGCTAATGGGGTTTGAACTCAGGGCCTCTTGCTTACTTGATAAGTGATCTACCACTTGAGCCATGCCCAGACTCCTTTTTATTTTAGTTATTTTGGATATAGGGTGTTGCTTTTTTGGAGATGGGGTCATGCTTTTTGCCCAAGCCAGCCTAGACTATGATCCTCCAATTTTTCACTTCCTGCCTTAGCTGGAATGACATGTGCACACCCACCCAGCTTTTTTTCCCATTTAGATTGGGATCTCACCTCATGGGCCTGGAACTGTGATCCTTCTGATCTCACCCTCCTGCCACACCCAGCTATTGGTTGAGATGGGGGGGGGGTCTCATAAATTTTTTGCCTTGACTGGCCTTAAACCGAAGTCCTTACGATCTCAAGTCTCTCAAACAGCTAGGATTACAGGCATGAGACATTGGCACCCAGCTATGCTTAATATATTTTATGAAAATAAATTCATCTTTTCTATTTGGGAGAAGTCTTTATGTTGTGGGTTCATTGCTTCTTGAGGTGGAATATTGTGTTTGGGAAAGAAAGCTGAAAACATTGTGCTTTCTAGGTCCTTGTGCTGGGAAAGCTGTATATTTACCATACTAAGATGAAGTTGGGGCCAGAAGAAGAGTCCATTGATAGCATTTAAGATATTTTCATAGGTGAAGTTTTAGAGGAAGGTGGATGATGGGTTGACTTGGGAGAGAATGAACATTTTGTTAGGAGAAATGTTCTGATATTTGTCAAAAACTGCAGGACCACCTGTTGGTGACGTTGGAGTAATTCATGCTTTGTGTGGGAGGGTGAACTAGATGCCTTTTAAAGGGTTTTTTGCAGACTGGTTTTAGATACTGGACTGCTTCAGAGAATGTCATGTTCACACCCTTCTCTCCATTTGTAATTTCATGGTTCCCTGTTTATAATTTAGAAGGAAGTTTAGAAGTCTAAAACTTTTTATATCCAATTTACTTTGAGAAATCCCCTCCCCTGGTTCCCTCCCCCTCGTTGTTGAGACAGGGTCTTGCTATGTAGCCTAGGCTGGCCTCAAACTCACAAGCCTCTGGTCTCAGCCTCCTGAGTTCTAGGATCACAGCATGCGTCAGCTCGCCCAGCTTACTTTGAGAAATCTTGTACTTAATTTACCAGGCACACGTGGATTGCTGAACGACTGGAAACCTGTTTCTTTTCCATTAAGAGCTACTTACTGACTTTGGAAATATTGACAAGATTTAGTTACTTGACTTTAGAATCTTACATCCTGAGGGGGAAAAGCACCTTAATTATCACTTAATGTAGGAAGTACTTTCCTACTATCCCTTTCTTCTCTTGACTTCGAAGAGCAGAGTGGTGATGAGATTTTGGTAATGGATGACAGTAAGAAGCATGCAGAGTATGTCAGTGAAATCCATGAGACAGTCATAAATGTCATTCTTTGATCAAGTGTTCGTGGAGCATGTCTACCAGATAGTACTGTTCTAGGTGCTGGGTGTAGACAGTATCTCGGCCCTCTAGAAACTTGTGATGGTATTTATTGTTGAGTTAATCTAGTGATTTCTAGTGGTACTGTGCTTGGTAGAAAACTTGACTAAGAATCAAAACATGGTTTGTGGACTTTGTTACTGATTGGTTTGGCTATATGACTAAAGAAACTTATTTTAAAATAAGCATGAAGATTTTTGTAATCTTTATTTGATGTTTTGAGAGTTTTTATTTATTTTCCAGTGAGGTTAGTCTGTACAGAAATATGAAATGTGGGTTGGTTATTCAGGAGAAATATGAGAAAGCATTGTAAAAAGGAAACAACTTTTTTTTTTTTTTGGCAGTACTGGGGCTTGAACTCCGGGCCTCACACTTGCTAGGCAGGTGCTCTACCACTTGAGCCACTCTCTGTACCAGCCCTTTTTTGTGTTGGGTATATTTGAGATAGGGTCTTGTGAACTATTTGCCTCCAGGGCTGGCTTTGAACTAGGATCTTCCTGATCTCTTCCTCTTGAGTAGTTAGGATTGCAAGTGTGAGCCATAAGTGCCTGGCAAAAATAAATAATTTTTTTTCTTTTTCTTTTATTATTCATATGTGCATACAAGGCTTGGTTCATTTCTCCCCCCTGCCCTCACTCCCTCCCTTACCACCCACTGTGCCACCTCCCTTTCCCCCCCCCAATACCCAGCAGAAACTATTTTGCCCTTATTTCTAAAAAAATAAATAATTTTAACTGGTAGACATTACAGTTTAAATTGTCTAAGAATTTCAGTAACAAGTTACTTTGTCCTCTGCACATTTGACATCTATGCTTTTTTGAGGGGGGAAGTTAACTGGAGTTTGAACTCAGGGCCTCAGCACTTGCAAGGCAGTCCTCTCCCACTTGAGCGACTCCACTAGCCTGATGTCTATCTTTTAATAATAGAGTATAAGGTAAAAAAAAAAAAAAAAAAAAAAAACCTCTTTCAACATCCATTTATTGAAGATACATACAAGCTCTTTGCTGACTTTTGTGGATGACTTGAAGGTGAATTAAGATACATTTCCTGTCTGGAAAGAGTTTTTATTTTTGTACTGATGATGGTAATAGAAAATAGAAGGTGTGTCCTCTACATGTGGTGTAGCAGTGGAAGTATCAAGTGGATTTAAGGAGTGAAGGTGAAGTGGAGGTCTTTCTCTGCCTAGGAGAATAATATTGGCTTGGGTTTCAGACATGATAGGGCACTGTCAGGGTGGGATGGCCTTATACTGGATTGGGTTTCAAATAGGTGGCTTGCTTTGAAATGTTGTGTATAGGTCATATTTTTGTAAATTTTTAAACTTGTTGCCTTAGATTTCTAGTTTCATAAATGCTTTATGTCCATTTCTCTTTAAGCTTTAGTTAAGCTGCTGCTCTTTTAGCATTTTTTTCAGCTTCGCAGATTCTCTGGCTATTAATTGGTAATTTGTAAATTCAGTAGTATTTTGCATTTTCAATTCAATTATTTTTAAAAGTGGCATATTATACTAAAAACATGCCAAATAAGGCTGTTACACTCTATTTTGTTTTGTAGTAGTAGGAAAATATGCTTGAATCTCCAGATTTTATAAGAAAGAATCAAGTCATTTATGAAGGAATTTATCTAATTTTGATATGTAAGAAGTGAAAGTCATTTAGTAGAGAAGAATATTTTAACATTCTCAGTTAACCACTTTGTAGATTATCCCTCTGATCTGAAGCTGTTTTTCTTTAGTTGATTCTTTAGTTGATTCACAACCAGCTCACTCTTCGTGCTTTTTCCCCCCTGCTACAGCAAAACTTGCATAGGTGCCCATTCTTTTTATTTACTTTGATCTCCACTGAAGAGGCTGTGTCTTGCCTTAATGTTTCGTTTAATAAATGCTTGAGTGGTCTTTGTGAAAAGCAGCATACTAGACTATGGTGAGTTGAAGAAGTATGAGACATGGGCCCTGACTGGAGAAGACTATTATCATCTAACCAAGGAGACATGACAGTTATTCACATTCTACATTGTCACTGAGAAAGAATCTGCCATCAAGAGTTCACAGTCCAGTGGAATAATAAATGTTCTGTTCATTCAGCTAACATTTATTGTACCTGTGGACCCAGCGATTAATAAGACATACTTCCTGGCCTGTTGTGTTTGCAGTCTAGGGTGAGAGGGACAAGTAAAGCATTGATGACAGAGCAGTTCCTGAAAAGCATTCACTGAATGTTCCTTACTAGATAGGTGCTGTGTGCAGTTGGTAAGAGAATAAGTGCCTAGCCTGTGACAGCTTACAACCTTTTCATTTCCTCCTCAAAACAGTCCTTTGGGAGAAGTTGTTTTTGACAGTTGAAAAGATGATGACCTGCCAACAGTAGCACAAAGAATGTGGTAGAGCCTGGTGTTCAACCCAAGGCAGGCCTCCTATAGAGATTTTTCTGTCAAAAATGAAATATTGCCTGATGAGTGATACTGATGTTATTTCACGGAGTGGGAAATGGCATTTGTCTTATTCTGAGCAGGTGCTATAACAAAATATTATACATTGGGATGGTATTTTTGTTTTTTTGTTGTTAAACAACAGAACTATTTTTCCTTCCAATTCTAGAATGTGGGGTGTCTAAAATCAAGGTGCTGGTAGACTCAGTGCTTGGTAATTGCCCATATTCTGGTTCATAGATGGTGCCTTCTTGCTGGTGGAAGAGACAAGGCAGTTCTCTGGGGTCACTTTTATAAGGACATAATCCCATTTACAAGGGATACATACTCATGTGTGTATCACCTCCCAAAGGCTCTATTTTTTATGGTCATTAGTGATTAGGTTTCAACATAGAAATTTTGCAGGGACACAAACATTCAGATCACAGTTTACTTACGTGTTCACTGTCAGATTTGCACAGTCCTCATTGAATATAAGTTTCCTGAGAGCAAGGCCTTTCTGTCTGATTCGTCATTGTAGTCACAGTTTAGCACTTACAACGGTGCTTGGCACGTTGTGGCACTGAAATATTTATCAAATGAATGTATGCCGTTTTGCTGTTTTGTTTCTTTGTGTACTGTCCTTTATTATTAGTCAGAACAAAAACTCCACAGTGTATAAAGCATTTATGTAAGTCACCTTTTGAACTTTATCGGGGTAAGGTCAGGTAGTCATTTATATATAAAGATATAGATATATCTGTATATATACACACACACTCAAGAGTGTGGATAGTAATTGGTAGGATTAGCACACAGTACCCAAGACTTATGACTCTTGTTCTAGTGTTTATTCCTCCCTCCTTCCCTTCCTCTGTTCCTCTTGTCCTCCCTCCCTCCTTCCCTTCCTCCCTTCCTTACTTCCTCCTTTCTTCCCTCTCTCCCTCCCTCCCTCCCTTTCTTCCTTCCTCTCAAGCTCCCTATCCTTGTTCGCTTTTAGTTTCTTCTACAGATAAGGTCTCATGCTAACTTTCGCCTGGACTGGCCTCAGACAGTTGGCCTCCTACCTCTGCCTCCAGAATACCTGGGATTACAGGCATGCTGTACCATTCCCAGCCTGCTTCCTGCTTTAACCTGAAGCTGCCATTTTTTTTTTTTTTTTGATTGTACTGAGGTTTCAACTCAGGGCTTCCAACATGCTAGGCAGTTGCTCTGCCACTTGAGCCACACCTCTGACCCTTTCTTGTTTTAGTTATTTTTCAGGTAGGGTCTTGTGCTTTTTGCCCAGAGCCAGCCTCACACTATGATCCCACTACCTATGGCCTCCCTCATAGCTGGGATTATAGAAATGTAATACCATGCCCAGTTTGTTTCTTAAAATGGGTCTTGCTAGCTTTTTGCCTGGGCTGGTCTTGAACCCCAGTACTCCCAGTTTCGCTCTCCCAAGTAGCTGGGATTGCAGGTGTGAGCTACCACGCCCAGCCTGTATGTTGTTTTTGTCTGATACTCTGTGACCTTGAGCATATTGTTCAACCTCTCAGAGCTTCAGGCTTCTTTTTTGTGCAAAGTAATTAAATTATTCATTTAATCCTGTTTTTCAGGATTAAATGAAATACTTACGTAAAGCTACGTATAAAAAATAGCAAGGTACCTTACCAATATGAAATATTTCTTTTGGTTATGGGAGAATATGCCAAAGGGCAGGAACTGACTCATTCTGTGTCTCACTGTGACTTGCTGATTTCTTACTGCTTCCTTTCACCTGGAGCTGGTCCAGGTGAGGGGAGGAGCTGGTAAGGATGGGGAAAGTGGAGCGGCCTTAGAGACCTAGGAATGGTTACAGGGAGATTTCTGTAAGCAGGGTAGTAAAGAAGAGGCCTGAAGAGTTGGAAAGCAGATATAGGAGCTCAGCTTCGGTCAGCCCTTTAGAACATGTGCGACTGTCTATGCTTTTGGACACTATTTACTCATCAGTGTTACTTAACTTGAATAGAATTTAGGGGGTATGTCAACCTGGAGGAAAAATAGTTTTTATTTTTGCTAACTTTTTTTCTTTGAGACAGGGTCTTGCTATATAGCCTAGGCTGGCCTCAAATTCTTTATCTTCCTGCCTCAGCTCCTGAATGCTAGGAATCCAGGCATGAGCCATCATTGTTGGCTTATTTTTATTAACTTCTGATTAAAATTCAACATATGCCTTAGTTATGAATTAAGTAACAAGTCACAGTAGTAATAGAACCTGTGACCATCATTAATGAAAATCACAAATGTTTTCCTATCACATACGGTTACATATATTTCAAATACCACACCTATCAATACTTGGACATTACTGTAGCTAGTGGATCTGTACCTAGATCTTGTTACCTAATACGTAATAAACTTGTAAAAATTTATGCTTGTTTAATATACTGTAACTAATATAGATTTATTTTGTAATTTTATACATTTAAAGACATGTGAGAAGTTGTTCATGGCACAGATCATCTAAGCACACAGACATTTAAGCATGTAGCTAACTCTGAACTAGCCTTCTTTAATAGTTTGTGTGCATGTAAGGAGCATAACTGGTTTCTCATGTCCTGTTATGTGAAACTTGTAGCTCCATGAAGAACTGTCTGTGGTACTTGTGATTGGTTTTCACTCAGTGATTGATTATCTGGCATTCTGGGTTGCTATGCCACTTAATTCTTTGTTTTCTTCCTGATCTTTCTTTTGTTCTTGCTGTCCTAACTAGAGGAAAGTGAACTTTGTGTTCCATCTGGTTCACACAATAGATGATTACAGTGTAATGTTGATTTGTTTCAGTAGCAATAGGAACTCAAGAGAGGTGACACTTAAAAGGTGATATTTGATTAAATCTGATGGTGGGTAGGCCAAAGGAGGTGGGTTGGGGAACTTCTGGGAGTTGTGAGCTGTATTTTCCCCACAGTTGAAGCTTTCTATGTAAGGTGTGGGGGGAAGAGAGGGCTCTCTTTCTTAGTGATTGATATAAGCCAGGGCATGGTGGCATTTGCCTGTAATCCCAGCTACTCACAAGGTGAGGCAGGAGGATGGAGGGTTTGAGTCCAGCCTGGGCAAAGGCTTTTAGCACAAGACCCCCTCAAAAACAAAAAAAGCCCGGTACCTTTGGCTCATGCCTGTAATCCTAGCTACTCAGAAGGTAGAGATCAGGAGAGTTGAGATTCAAAACTAGCCTGGGCACATAGATCTCCAGACCCTATCTCAAAAAAATCCACTCATAAAACAGGTCTGGCAGAATGGCTCAAGCAGTAAGTGCCTGCCTAGCAAGCCTGAGGCCCTGAGTTTGAAACCCCAGTGTCACCAAAACCAAAAAAAACAAATTCAAAAAGGGATGGAGGGTACAGCCCATCCCTCTACAGGTAGAGGTAAAGGTAGCATATGCAAGGCCCTGGGTTCAATCCCCAGCACTGGAAAAAATTAAAATGAAATAAATGTGGGATACATCATCCTATTTTTTTCCCCATGGAACTGGGGTTTGAACTCAGAGCAAGCCAGGGCTCTACTGCTTCAGCCATGCCTCCAGCCCTAAAAAGATTGTTTTAAATGTATTTTCTTTCTTTTGGTACTATTCCTGAGGTAATGAACTATATTAGCACATCTGACTCTTTTAGGATCAAAGTCACCAGATTGTATCAACACCCTCCCTCATGGGATCCCCACCACTGCCCTTCATTTCTCAATGATTTTAGTTCCTGCTTCATTGTCGCTTCTCTAATGCTACTCTTAATGTTATCATTATATCCCCCTGCGCACACCTTCAGTCCTAAACCTGGCTACATCCAGTCTCTACCTACTACACACTGTACTTATGTCACTGGATATAGCTTGACTGTAGTCATTGGCCTTTCTTTAGGTTCATGACCATGACCCTGAAAAGGTGGCCTGGTGCTGACTGGCAGTTCCAGCACACTGATTCTCCACTCTCTCTGGTGACAGTTTTACTATCACAAAACTTCAATAACCTTCTGTTTGGCTATTGATGAGCTTCCTTCTTACTTCACTAAGCATGTAAAGGAGTCAGAAGAGAATCCCTACAAATTCCTGTCTGTAGATTCTCAGCTACTGTGGATCTTTACCTTCTCTGGTGAAGGAAGAACCATCTTGTGCATCTCAGACCTCTTCCCCAACACACCTGCTAAATCATTCCCTTTTGCTCAATCAGCATGCTCCTGCCCCCTACACGTCAACTTTTCTGTCCTCATAAATATGTTATTTCCTGCATCTTGAAGAGTGGGGACCAGCAGGGTGCTGGTAGCTCATGCCTATAATCCTAGCTACTCAAGAGGCAGAGATCAGAAGGATCGTGGTTCAAAGCCAGCACGGGCAAATAGTTCTCGAGATGCTGTCTCGAAAAACCCATCACAGAAAAGGGCTGATGGAGTGGCTCAAGGTGTAAGCCCTGAGTTCAAGTCCCAGTACTGCAAAAAAAAAAAAAAACCCAAAAAATTGTGGGTGGGGGGACCTTGGTCGGTAATCTTAGCTACTTGGAAGTCTGAAATCAGGAAGATTGTGGTTCAAGGCCATCTTGGGTAAAAAGATCAAGAGACCTCTCATCTGCAAAATAATCAGAGCAAAATGAACTGGAGGTATAGCTCAAGTGGTAGAAGTGCCTGTTTTACAAGTCTGAAGTCCTGATTTCAAACCCCAGGTCCACCAAAAAAAAAGGTCACCACCTTTTCTGGACCCCCCCTCACTCACTATGAATCATTTGCCTCTAGCAGCAATTGCCCCATTTCTCAGCAATATTTCAGAGCAAAACCTCTCTAGTTGCCTAAGTTGTCTTGGCCCTCCACGTATGGTCTACAGGCCAACCTCATCAGCATGCTGAAAGTACAGACTGCTGGTGCCACTTCTACCTTCCTGAATTTAAATCTGCATTCTGCAAGAAACCCCAGTGATACTGTGCACACTATAGTTGGGGAGCATTGGTTTTTCCTTTCTCTAGTTTGTTTACTGCCTCCTAAATTTAATCCAGTCAAACTATTGTTCCTTCTTGCCATCTGTTTTAAGTGTACAATTCAGCTATTTAAGTAAATTTTCCAAGTTGTACAGTCACCATAATCTAGTTTTAGGATATGAAGAATTGGTTTTTAAAGATAATTTTGTATTTTGATTGTGTATAACATTTATGTGGTTCTGATAGCAGAATTATAGAACTGGGTTATATTTCCATTTCTGTCCTTCTCCCCCTTCCCAGTTCCCTTTCCTCTCCCTACAATTCTTGTATGACATTTGGGGCTGGTGGAATGGCTCAAGTGGTATAGTGCCTGCCCAGCCAGCATGAAACCCCGAGTTTAAACCCCAGGACTACCAAAAAAAAAAAAAAAAGAACATTTGAACAAAGATTTGAAGAAATTAAGGGAGCATAGTAGGTATGGTTTTTTGTTTTATTGGGGCTTGAACTCATGGCTTGCGCTTGTTAGGCCAGCACTGTACCACCAAGCCAAGCCCCAGTCCTTTTGCTTTTTTTGCTTTTCAAATAAGATCTCTCACTAACTTTGCTGGACTGGCCTCCAATGATGATCCTCCTGCCTCTGCTGCTTAAGTAGCTGTGATTTCAGGTGTGTACCACCACACAAAGCTTGTTTATGAGATAGGGTCTTGCTAACTATTACCTTTGCTGACCTGGAATCATGATCTGCCTATCTCTGCTTCATGAGTGTTTGGGATTTCAGGTGTGTGCCTACATACCCAGCTGTGATTTGTTTTTAATGCTTAGCAATATGTGGTAGAGGTCTTTCCATATTAGTAAAGGAGAGCTTCTTCATTCTTATAGTTGCTTTCTGCTCCATGCCGTGGTTGTACATAGTTTATTTAACCAAAAGACTCTTGATTGTTAATCTACAAAAGTACAAATAATGCTGCAGTGAATAGTTTCACATTTATGTTATTTCATGCAGAGGCCTGTGTATCTGTAAATTTCCAGAAGAGGTTTTGCTCTTCAGAGGCTACTGCTGTGTGTATTTTTGATAGATATCACCAAGTTGTCCTCAGTGGGATTGTACCACTTTTACTCCCACATACACAAGAGCACCTGTAATACCACAGCTTCACCCAGTGTTGTTGGCCTTTTGCATTTGATCTTATATGTAAGAAATGAGTGAGTTTTTGGTTTTCCTTTGCAATAAGTAAGGTTGGGCAGCTTTCTATAAATTTAGAGGCAACATGTATTTCTTTTCCTTTAAACTTTTTTTCTTTTTTCTTTTTTGGTGGGACTGAGGTTTAAACTCAGGGCTTTGCATTTGCAAAGCAGTCACTATACCGCTTGAGCCATGCCTCCAGTCCATTTTGCTCTGGGTATTTGGGTATTAGGTCTCATAAACTATTTGCCTAGGCTAACATGGAACCTCAGTCCTCCCAGTCTCAGCCTCCTAAGTAACTAGGATTATAGGTGTGAGGCATTGGCACCCAGCTAGACCGTGAATCTTGAGGGCAGAACTCTATCTTAATCATCTGTTAACCGTCCCAGTCACTGTAGATGGTAGATACATTATATTCTCTTTTAAGTGAATGAATTGGTCAACGTTGTAGTCCTTCAAGGACTCACTTGAATAAATGAAGTAATCTTTTGATCCTTTTCATGAGTCAGATATGGTGTGTTAGTTACTGAAGGGGCTTGCCAGCCTCTTTGCTTTAGTTGAGTGGTTTTTAGAAATTGGTCACAGCCTTGAATCTTACGCTGTTAGAATTCTGGGCTAACCCAGGAGGAAGCTCTGCCTACTGTCTTGAATGCTGAAGCTAGTGTTGTTTAGAACCTATGTGTTCCTTATCCTGGAATCCTGCAAAAAAGTGCCCACTCACCCTTCCAGAGGAAAGCAGCTTTGCTCCTGTCCCTTGTCACTTCTTTCTTCTTAACTAAAGGAATTGCACCACTCCTTACATAGCTCCTTTTCTCCTCTGGATTCTAGACTAACTGTACATGTGGTTAACAAGACTGAGGGCAGCATTAGCTCAGATAGTTAAAAATTGGTGGATGTTGTTCTCAGGGCTTTCCTTGATGTACCAGCAGTTTGAGTTTCCCTGAGCTCAGAGGGGGTTACGGGTGGAGCTGGAGAGGCCTTGGGGAGAGCTGACTGCTATGCTGCACACACAGCCCGAGGCTAGTCTTGGCTCCATCTATCTCTCCTGGCATTCCCTTGGAGCCTCTGCCTGTGGGCTCAACATCAGCTTTCTCTTCCTTCCTCTTGGTCATACTTTGACTTTCTGGCTGCCTCCACTCATTGTGGATTCCAATACCTGCCTCACAACTTTCCTTTCTACTCCAGCCCCTGCCATCATCTTGGGTGGTTTCATTGCTACTGAGTGACCCATCAAGCTATGGTTCCATAGCTTCCATGGCCACCCTGTGATCTCCTATAGTTGATCTCTGGCACTGTCTCTCACTGTGACACTCAGAGTCTTATCAGCTGAAATGGTTTTAGCTCCAAAATCCAAATTCAGATAGAAGATAGAAGACAGAAGACAGTTTTACTCCAATATGACCTTGGCTCCCACTGCTGTAATGCTCCATGGTACATGAAGATTACTCATCTTCATGCCACCAGATCTACTGGACACCACTTGGCTTCTCAGCAGCATTTGACACCATTGATGATCTTTTCTTTGTTGAATTGCTCCTTGTCTTGACACTTTAAATCTGTCTTTCTGGCCCCCACATCTCTGACCACCCATTATTGCACCTCCTTTGCTATCTTCACCTCCTCTGCTTAGTTTTTTGTTTGTTTGTTAAGCAAAGCTTTTTTTTTTTTTTTTTAGCAGCATTGGGGTTTTAACTCAGGGCCTCATGCTTGCTAGGCAGGCGCTCTTACCACTTGAGCTACTCCTCCAGTACCTGCCTCATTTTTAATTGATGGATTTCCTAATGACTCAGTCCTAATTCCTTTTCTCACTTCCATAAATCTCTATTGCATCTGAAATTGCATTTCCCTTTTGTTCCTAAAATTGTTTATACCTTTTCTCTGAGGTCCCCTAGGAAAAAGTATTTCTTACAGTAAATTAAGCCAGTGGTATTCCTGAGGGAGCATAAATCAGTTAGGTCAATTAAAACTTAAACTGATATATTTTCCACCAAATCTCTGTCTCAGTCACTGTCAGCTCTAGCTCTGCCTTCTTGATTGTGACCTTCGCCAGTATCTTCTCTGGCTTCTATTGCCTTCTGCTTTCTGGGCCATCTGTCTAGACCTGGATGTGACCATCTCTGAGCTGAGCTACTCCTTTGAGCATTGTGACCTGCTCCAGAGCTTCTGTGGCATGGTCATGTTTCTGCTGCTGTTTAGGGAGCTGTTGGGCTGTTTTCTTTAGGTTCACTCTGTTCCTTTTGTAGCTTACTGAATTGAAAACAAGTTTTCATCCTTTCTCCCTTTTTAATGATGTGCTCAAGGTTCTAGAATTCCCTCTACTTAATACTTTAGCAGCTTTCCGTATGTTATATATGTGATAATAAGCATTGTCACTGGTATCTAAGGTCCTGTTATTTCCATTTTTATTCCCACTTTAGCCTTTAATTTCTAAGTAGGGATTTTTTTTAGATTCTATTTAAGATAGTTAACTTTTTAAATATTATTTGCATTATATAGTCATAAAACATGCTTTTATGATTTCAGTGACTTGAAATGTGATGAGACTATTTGTGACCTAGTTAAAATGGTCCTTTTTTTTTGAAGTAAGGTCTTGCTATGTAGCCCAGGCTGGCCTTGAATTTGAGATCCTCCTGCCTAAGCTTCCCAAGTGCTGGGTGTCAGCTACCATGCCTCGCATGATAGATATTTTTAAATAGCTCACTATGATTCTGAACTTGTCAAATACCCTGTCTCAGTTTTTGTTTTATATTAATCTTTGTAGATTGTTCTTTGTATTGCTATACTGTACCTTTTATTTTTGCCTTAAATTCTACATTGAGAATTGGATAGTCAGTTTATTTTAGTTACTATTTTCATGGAATGTCCTTTTTTTTTTTTATTGTTGTGCTGGTTGGAGGTACATTGTAGCATTTACAAAGGTTCTTATAATGTATCAAATATATCTTACTTGAATTCACCCCCTCCACTGTGGAATGTCTTTATATCCCTTATTTTATTTAATTGTTTTGTTTTGAGACAGGGTCCCCTGAATGTCTTTATATCCCTTATTTTATGTAATTGTTTTGTTTTGAGACAGGGTCCCCCTGTATAGCTCAGGCTGGCACTGAACTTGCTGTATAGCCCTGGAACTTGCTATTCTCTTGCTTCAGCTTCTCCAGTGGTAAGATTACAGGCATGTGCCACCACATCTGGCTATAGTTTTGTTTTTGATGTGTCTTTTTGTCCCCTCTTAAATATTTTCTTTCATTGTGAGACTTTCTTTTTTACCTCCCTCCTTCCATTGACTTTCACTAACCAATTCCTGTTTGTTTTATCTCTTAAATAGACCTTCAGTATATCCATTTCTGTTGTCACTGTTCTCATTCATCTTTCCTGGGCAGCTGCGGCTGCTGCCTGGTCTCCTGGTCCACTCTTGCTCCCCTCCAATCTCTTCTTTACAGCATTGAGTCTGAGTGTCACTCTCAGGTTTGAAATCTTTCAGTGATTCTTGAATTAATGGGTTGGGGAGGTAGCTCATTGGTAGGTCACTTACCTGGCATGCCATGAAGCCATGGTTTTGAACCCCAGCACCACGAAACAAAATAAAGTGAAATATGGCCTACTAAGGCTGCATGAGCTAACCTTGCCTACCTCATTAGCCTCTCTTCCCTTCCCTATCTCTTTCTAACTCACTGGCTTCCTTGTAATTCCTCTCACAAGTCTTAAACATTTGCCACATGTTCTTATATGCTCTATCCTTTGCCAGGAGTGTGCTTCTACTACTCCTTTTCCTTCCATCCCATTCCTTGAAGAGGAGCTAACTCTGCCCTCAGAGCCATGCATGTGCTCTAGTCCCTCTGTTGCTGGACTCCTCTCCCTGGGTAGCCACTTGATGCTTTAATCCTGACTTCCTTTCTGCCTTTTTTGGACCATATCTCTCTGGCCTTTCTTATTTTCTTCCAGTCTCTGTTCAAATGTGATTTTGTCACCCCTTCTCAGAAAGGGACTGCCATCACCCTTCCACTCCACTCCTGACTGATATTTCTCCATAGTCCTTATTACTCTCTGATTCTCACTTGCTTACGTGTTTACTGCTATATCCCTCTTAAACCCTGTAAGAGTAGGGATTTATGTTCTTATTACTGAGATGCCCCAGAGTCTGAAGCAGTGCTGGGTACATGTAGTAAAATTCATAAATATTGGTTGACTAGATAGTGAAAGAACTTATCTCAAGTGACAGTGAGAAAGTCTGCATTTAGGACATAGTATTATGACTTTTTGTGGGCCTGTTTTAATTTTTAAATAGGTAATACATTTGCATGGCTCAAAATTCAGAAGGCATACCATGAAAAGTCTCTTACATCCTGGCCCTCAGCCACCTTGTTCTTCTCAGAAGTAACCAGTCTTAAGTTCTTGTATATATTTCCAGAGATAGCCTATGTTACAGTGTCCAAAATCACAGATACAGTCTATCTTTAACAAAATGCAAATTTTAGCATCTGTACTGCTTTACACCTTGTTTTTATTTGTTTATTTTTATAAAATATACTTTGGACATTGTTCTTTGTCAGTGCATAAAATGACTGCAATATCCCATTGTATGAATTTGCCATAGTTGCCCTTTTGATGGACCTTGAAGTTGTGTCTTCTTTAGCTATTACAAATTATGCTGCCTAAATAATCTTGTACACACATTATTTCTCCATGTTGCTAGTGTACTTGCGGAATAAATTTCTCAGAGTGGAATTTTAGTATCAAAAGACATGTGCAAAGCTGGGTACAATTGTGCATGTGTGTAATCTCAGTTACTCTGGAGGTATATACAAGCAGGAGGATCATGGTTCAAGGCCATCCTGGCCAAAGGTAGCAGCAAGACATGATTTAAAAAAAAAAAGCAGAAATGCTGGGGGTAGAGCTCAAGTGGTACAGTACTTATTTAGCTGGCACAAGGCCCTGGGTTCAATCCCCGATGCTGAGGGGAGTCGGGGCAAGACATGTGCATCTGTAATTTTGATAGAAATAGTCAAAGTACCTTCCATAGGTTATACCAATTTTTGCTTCTGGCACAGTGTACTATTTGATTTTTGACAATTTGACAGATGAAAAATAGTGTATATTTGGAGTGGCTTTGTGTCTCTATACCAAAAGTTAAGCTTTATTTCATATATATATAATCCATTTGTATTTTCTGTGAGTTGGCCATTCCTGTACCCATTTTCTACTAGGATTTTAGACTTTTTCTTTTTCTTTTTCTTTTGTGTTACTGGAGTTTGAGCTCAGGGCCTTGCACTTGCTAGGTCTCACCCCCAACCCAGAAGGAGCTTGCTTTTATGTAAATTAGCTCTTAACCTATGATCTGAGTTGCAGAATTTTTGTTTTGTCAATTGTCTTCCAATTTTAGTCAGTGTTTTTTCATGAATAGAAATTTCTTTGTTTTATAGACAGACTTATTAGTCTTTATTTATTTAGTTAGTTAGTTAGTTAGTTGCAGTACTAGGGTTTGACTTCAGGATCTCGCACTTGCTTGACAAGTGCTCTACTACTTGAGCCACACCTCCAGCCGGATTACAGACATAAGCCGCTGGCATCTGGCTTGTCTTTTTCTTTCTTATGGCTACAAGTTTGGGGGTGACTGAAAGCCTTCTAACTTTATGTTTTTTTTTTTTTCTCATGGTTTCTTCTCATAAAGTTTCCTTCCTTCCTTCCTCCCTTCCTCCCTTCCTCCCTTCCTCCTTCCCTCCCCTCCCTCCCTCCTTTCCTCTTGGTAACTACTGAGGTTTATTCTGGTATAAAATGTAAGGTTTCAAATGCATTTTTAAAACTTTTTTTTTTTTTTGATGCTACCGGGGTTTGAACTTGGGGCTTCATGCTCGCTAGGCAGGTGCTTACCATTTGAGCCACTTCAGCAGCCCTTTTTTTGTGTTGATTATTTTCAAGATAGGGTCTCAAGAAACTATTTGCCTGTGCTGACTTTGAACTGCAGTCTTCCTGATCTCTGCCTCCTGAGTAGTTAGTGCCTGGTGCCTGGCTAAGAAACTAATTTTAAGGACCAGTGTGGCTTAAGTCATAGAGCTCTTGCCTAGCAAGTTCAGGGCCCTGACTTCAAACCCTAGTATCACAAAAAACCCCGAAAACCTAATTCTTGATCTCTTATATCTTGTATGGAAGGTAATTTTTTATCAGTTGTTTTCTGCTCATCTCTGACTGGGCCATGTCCCATGTACTTTTCAGTATAAGATAAAACCAGTGTTGGTTTAAAAACAATGCTTGAGGACTGGGTGCTAGTGGCTCACGCCTGTAATTCTAATTACTCAGGAGGCAGAGATCAGGAGGATCTCAGTTCAAGGCCAGGCTGAGCCTATCTCATAAATACCCAACACATAAAGAAGGGGCTGGCAGAATGACTCAAGTTCTGGACCTGCCTAGCAATTGTGAGGTCCTGAGTTCAAACCCCAGTACTGTCAAAAAAATAATGCTTGAAATATAACCTATTGGTAAACACTGTTTAAATACAAATTTTGTAGAATTTTTAGTTTGTAAATGAAGATTGAAAGATTAGTAATAAGTTCAATGGTGGTGAATTAGCATTATGCACTACAGTTAAGGAGCGTGTTTAATAAATTATACAAAGCTAAAGAAATAAGGGTTTTTTTCCTTTCTCATTTGAGTAAATCCTATTTGAAAGCTGTTTGTTTCCTTGATTAGTGCCTTGTTCCACTAAGTTAATAAACACTAGTGTTAAAATGGGGCTTGATTCTCATGTATCTGTATTTCTCATACATTGATAGCAGCCTTCGTGGGCCTTCATCTTGCAGAATGGAAATCTGAAGTTCTTGGCTATGGTGTTGAGAAGATACTGTGGGGTTACCTGTATCAGAATCAATGATGATTCCTTCCCTTACTACTTCTGCTCTTCTTCCTATTTCCATGCCACTTAGCCTGGCCATAAACATTGTCCCATCTCTGTTTTGCAGTCATCTTTTAACATGTGGCTGACTTGTCCAAGATTTGTAATGGCTCACTTTACTGATAACATTAAATCTAAACAGCCTATAAGTGGCCTCTTCAAAATATCTCCATCATTTTTCATGATGAGACTCTTCTTCATAGACACTGAACTGGCTGTGCTGACACCAGTGTTGTCTCTGCACGCTTGATTTGTCTTGGTTTTCTCTTAAGTGCTTTCCCACACCTTTCTGCTTGCCAATTCTATTGTCTAAATAATTTACTTTTTACATGTACAAAACTGCCAGGCTATAAGAACTTTGAACAACATCAGTATTTGTTGCAGCTCCTTCAGGACTGGGTGTCCCTGGACCCTGGCATTCCTTTTTTTTTTAATAACAAGAATTTATAGTTGGACATGGTAGCACAAGCCTGTAATCCTAGCACTCAGGAGCTGAAGCAGGAGGATCTAGAGTTTGAGGCCAGTTCTGGGCTGCATATTGAGACTTGGTCTTAAAAAACCAAAATGAAAAGAAAAGCAAAGCAAAAAACATAGAAATTAAGCCAAGAGCTAGTGTCTCATGCCTGTAATTCTAGCTACTTGGGAGGCTAAGAGTGTGAGGATCACTGTTCAAGGCCAGCCTGGACAAATAGTTTGTGAGTCCCCCTCTGCAAAATAACCCAAGCAAAATGGACTGGAGGTATGGCTCCAGCCATAGAGTACCTGCTTTGGGAGAACTTGTTTTGCAAGCACAAAGCCCTGAGTTCAAACCCCAGTCCCACCCCCAGAATTTGTGCCTTTTTAAAGGCAGGGTTTTAAGGGTATATATGTGGGATTAAATTGTTTTGTCTTGGGCTGATGGTATGGCTTAAGTGCTAGAGCCCTGCTTGGCAAGCACAGGATCTGAGTTCAAACAAAATCCAGTACCAGCAAAAAAAATTTTTTTGTTTTGGCTGTGGGTCTTCCAGGTCTTTTATGAGTTCCTTGTAGGCATGGACCATGTTCACACTCTTCTTTTTTTCTCTTCCTATAGCAGTGAACCAGCAGCATCAGTATTTCCTTGGAACTTGTAGAAATGAAGATTCTGGTGCCTCACCTTTTTTTTTTAAGTTTTTTGGATTTCTTTTTTGGCTTCCATGAAATAGACTTAAGGGCTAGTCTGAGAACCACTACCTTATACAATCTAATTCAGAGCTTTTTTTATAGTCTCTGTAAAAGTGTTTTGGCTATTTAATTTGTAGTTTATATTAATTGCCCCTGATTAATTTGTATCTCATCACAGCTCCCATTTATGCATACCTACTATGTGCTGGTCACTGAATTAGGTGCTTTCACATGCCTTGTCACAAAGAACTTCATAAACAAATATTTTGCAGGAGTAGCATTTCCTACTTCATCTAGAAAGGAGAATGGGGGAGTCTCAGGATCACAACTTATGATCCTTAAGGCTACACACCTGGTAAGTTCCAGTTAGCCTTCACTGAGGTCTCTTAGACTTCAAAGCCTGTGCCAGCACACCACACTACTTTTCATACAAACCTTTGCTCCCAAAAAAGACATGTGAGTTTGTGACTGTCATAAGTTCATGTAACAAATAGTTATAATACCCATATTTCTAGATTTCCCCATCTGCTAAGCAGCATCCACTCAGCTTTAAAAAGAAAAAGAAAAAAAAAAACAGTAACAGAGACTTAATTCTTTTTTTCTTAATATCATTTACTCACAGGTGTATCAGAAAATTAAGAGGTAAGAAAGAGCTCATAGTCCATCCTCTGCATTTTTCACATACATAGACATCACATTATATATGCTATTGTCTTGGAAAAACAAGCTGTATTTCCTCTCCTCTCATGCTGCAAAAATCAACCACTAAGACTTCTGTGATTATAGAAGGTGTGGGTATTTCTCCCTGCCTGTGAGCAGCGATACCAGCTGCTGTACATCCTCTACTTCAGTTCAGTTCTGACACTGTCTGCTAGAGAGAGCATCAGATCCCACAGCTGAAGGACTCAAGACTGCCCCAACTTTAGACCCAGTTCAAGTTCCCCAGAGCTTCTCACAGATTGACTACAAACTGGGGCTTCTAGTTAAATTGGCTTACAGCTCAGGGAAGCACTTACTGATTTATTATGAAGAACATTTTAAAGGATACAAATAAGCAGCCATATGAAGAGATATATAGGTGAAGTTTGCAAGGGTTCTGAATCTAGGAGCTTCATCTCAGTGGAGTTGAGGTGCACTGTTCTCCCAGCATGTAGATGAGTTCTTGTTTGCCTTTCTGTGAACCTCCATGTGATCACAGCTGTCTAGAAGTTTTTTGGACTTTGTCTTTTGGGTTTTTATTTTGTTTTGCTGTTGTTATGTTTTGCTTTTTTGTTTTTTGTGGTGTTTTGTTTTTGTTTTTGGGACAGGGTTTTACTGTGTAGCCCAGGCTGGCCTGGAACTTAGGATCCTCCTGGCTCAGCCTCCCTAAGTGCTAGGATTATAGGTGTGTACCACTGCACCTGGCTCTTTTGGGGTTTTTATGAGACTTCATTGTGTTAGGCATGATTGCCAATAGATTAGGTGGGGAAACCCATCTAGGCCTATTTGATCAGATTCTTCAGAATGCTTTCCTTCAGAGTATGGGAAGGACCCTTTCTGAAATGGCGAGACCCATTTCAGATGTAGATAGTCATCTACTATCAGACAAGGTGGGCCATAGAATTTAAGCTTAGAGTTTCTTATGACCTACTCTGGGGAAGGAATTATGAAGCAGGAACCATGAATGGAAACGCACATACACCTCATAATAGCGTATCTAACTCAGTGTTTTTGTCTCGGAAATTAGTTTGTATTTTCATTCATGGGTAAAATGGGATACTACACAGCTCTGACCTGAATTTATATTATTTTTAGATCTTTAAAATTGTTTGTTACATCAAGTTTAGTGAAATTTTAATTGGCTAGAAAAAGTAATTTTGGTTACTTTGATCCTCCACTTTTTTTTTTTTTTTTTTTGGTGGTATTGGGTTTGAACTCAGGCTCTTGTGCTTGCTAGGCAGATGCTCTACTACTTGAGTCACGTCCCTAGTCCCCTCTCAGTTTCAAACCCTTCACATTTTGTACACACATTTTTCAATAGGAGCTAAACAAAATATTTTTAAAATGCTTGTGAGGAATCAGATGC
Source organism: Castor canadensis (assembly GCF_047511655.1). NCBI lineage: Eukaryota > Metazoa > Chordata > Mammalia > Rodentia > Castoridae > Castor > Castor canadensis. The sequence goes on along the minus strand of NC_133388.1, from coordinate 8,165,874 downwards.
TTGTTTCCATGTTAACTCACCGAGTTCTTGGTTTGAATATACTTAACAAATGTAAATTTATGTTATTTATTTAATAATGATACAGGTTGGACAACCCTAATCAGAAAATCCAAAACCAGAAAAGAACATGGACCTGAAGGTCAAAAGCTATCAGGTTTTTGATCATTACAGATTTTGGATTAAAAATTTTTTGTGGAACTGGGATTTGAACTCAGGGCCTTGTCCTGCTAGGCAGATGCTGCATACGGATTTTGGATTTTCAGGTTAGGGGTGCTCAACTGGTAAAGTCTATCCAGATATTCCCAAATGTGAAAAAAATCCACAATCTGGTGTGCTTCTGATTCCCCAAGCATTTGGAGTAAGGGATACTCTTTACACTGGGCCTGGTTTTAGTCATTTCACATATTCTGACTCCTTTAAACTTCCAAAGCTGCACATATTGGGACTACTTGATTTTCCCCATTTCCCCTTTTTCTGAAAACAGTGGTATGAACAGGTAGCTAGCTTGTCCATCTCATAGGACAGAGCCTGAATCTTATTTAGGCACCCAAGCTTTATATTCAGTCTCTTAACTATGCCTCAAAGTGGTTTTCATCCAGGGTCTTCTCTGTAAAGTGTCAATTTCCACTTCTGAAATAGTATATTATATACTATTTTTGCTTTCCCAGGTTAGGACCTCTGTGGAGAATGGGATTGACATATGAATCCACACAGAGAATAACTCAGTTCCTTTTAAAGTGTTAAATAATTATGTTGTTTGCCAGCGACTGAAGCAGAGCAGAGAGGGCAGGAGACAGTTCTTGGACTTGAATATTGGCCTTATGGTGTTCATCTCAGCCTAATTTTCACTGGGACATGTCCTGGCTGACTTTTGTGCTTTTGTCATACTGCTCCGCCTTCATTTTGTTGAGTGTGCCATGATTTCTGGCCACCCATCATTCATACACATGGCATGGGGTCCCAGAATTTTGTGAGACTAGCACCAGTACTTAGATTTGTTATGGGCAATAAGAAAATTTAGGGATATTGTGCTGTTGTGTGTCTTTACACATTGAAAGATGAATTTGTTGCAGTACTGTACATGGCAGGGAGATCGTAAAAAATTTACAGATCATTATGAAGATTGACTTTTGGTTTGTAGCCACAGCTGCTCCTTATGGGACCCACTGTTAGCCTTTGTCCACCAAGCTGAGCTACTGGCCTGCATTTCTAAGTTTTCGGTAGCTACGTAGCCAAACTTAAAATTGCTACCTGTTTCTGCCATCCTTCTTATATTTGCATACATTTCTGCTGGCCAGAACTTTATTGGTGAGCATTTGGATGGGCTGTAGAGGTATGATTTTCCAGAAGGTAGTTAGGAGCTGTGGAAAGAGCTGTGGAAGTGGGCTTTGGCTTTATTTGATAAGGACTTTGAATTATCAAGAGGCAAGCAACTGACTTCTCCCTTCTTAGTTGCTGTCCTCTAACAAAGGCTGGCTACAGTTGGAACATACTTGTGAGTTTTGCTCCAGTTGATAAATGAGTATCACTTGCTTATTCTAAACTTAATGAGTTTTGCAAAATCTGTGTTTCTTTATATTATGAACAGTGTAGCTACATGATACAACAACTAGTTGTTACTCTGTGATGCAGAAGCAAGAAGATAACAGTGCAAGGAAAGAGACTGAGAATGAGGGCTTTGGGCTAGGTTACTTGCTCTAGTACTTTCTCCTCCTGAACCCCTTTTCTCCTTTCTCCTCCTCCTTCTCCTTTCTCCTTCTCCCTTGTTTCTTCTTCTTCTCTCCCTCCCTCCCTTCCTTTAAAGATAGGGTCTTGCCATATAGCCCAAGCTGGCCTCAAACTCTCGGTACTCCCATGTGTTATAGTTATAGGCCTGTATCACTATGTGCAGCCTCAGCCTCGTGTGTGTGTGTGTGTGTGTGTGTGTGTGTGTGTGTGTGTGTGTGTGTGTGTGTGTGTTACTCTAAAGTGAGTAAGACCAGAGCTCCAGATTAGCTGCAGTGTGAATTGATTGTTTGATTTTAGGCAGTTTACTTCTTTGGTCTAAAAGTCCTAGCACCTTGAGGGCAAATACATGGTTTTTATACAAAAGTGCCACTACAACTCTATTTCTTCAGTATCATCTTCTGATTATTTGATGTCAGACTTATATATTACCTACACGCATATAAAACCTTTGAGTATATAGGTATATTAAAGAATTATTCACATTGTTAAATGAGTTACTTCTTTATGACTAGCTTTCTTTAACCATTTAATTAATTAATTAGTGGTACTAGGTTTGAACTCAGCTTGCTTGAGCCACACATTTAGCCCTTTTTCCTTTAGGTTGTTTTTCAGATAAGGTCTGTGAGATAAGGCCTTGAGCCACAGTCCTCCTACCTATACCTCCTGCCTACCTGGGATTACAAGTGTGCAGCATCATATGCATTTTTGTTTTTAAACAGGTCTATGTTGCCCAGCTTGGCCTCAAACTTGTGATCCTCCTGCCTTAGCCTCCCAAGCAGCTAGGATTATAGGTACACACTATTGTACCCAGCTACTATGGAGCTTCTTTTCAGTTGTGAGTAGGTTGGCCTGTTAACCTACATTTTAAATACAGTACTGTCCCTCACTGAAACCATGAATAAACGTTCCCTGTTCAGCCTAATAGTTCTATTTCAGGCCTCAAATTTTTAACTTTTAAATGCTAAAACATTACGGAATGCTTCAAAGCAAATTACACTGCAGAACCCTTTTAACTATTTTTTCTAGATTAAGGTCAATTCAGGACACAGTCTTTTCTAGATACTGTAGAAGAACATAGAAATTGATGATAGGGATGGGGATGTGGCTCGGTGGTTGAGTGCCTGGCTAGCATGTATGAGGAGCTGGATTTAATCCCTAGCGCCTCCAAAAAAAAGTTAATTCTCCGTTCAGTTCTTGTGAGAAAGATAAGGGTTCATATTTGAGAGCTACATACATTAAGGAAAAAGAGAGAGGTAAAGTTGGAACAGACTGGATTTCCTAAAGAACGCAGTGGGAAGAGTTGCCTTTATCTGCCACTGTAGCCGAGGAAGAGCACACAGTGAAGTGGACTAACACTGCAGTGCTATGTGAAGTATAAAACAGTAGGACCAGCCTTGACCTCCTTATCTGTCACCTGAATGGTTAGCTGCTTTAAGGAACCTTTCTGGCCGTTCTCAAGTGATATCTATGCTGCCACAGAAATAGGAACATAGACTAGTTGGTGTGAAGATTGTGCTTTTGGCCTGTTTGGAGTAGATCATCAGCTGCTACTGATAGAGCATCCCCACTCCTGCATTTGTTTGTTGTAATAGAAAGTTTCCTGTTATGGTGAATTTCACTGCTTATCAAAACACATGTATTTTACTCTGACCCTGTTCTGAGCCATGACTTGCTTTTAAACTATCACCATTGCTTAAATGAAAGGGATGCATTCTGAGAATGCATAGTTAGGTAATTTTGTTATTGTGAGAACATGGTAAAGTATAGTTACACAATGTAAGGCTGCTGAGAGGTCAGGAGGCTGTATGATCTTACAGGACTACTGTTGTAGATGCCACCAGTCACCAGTGTTAACCGAAATGTTTCTGTGCGGCACATGACACTAGAAAACTTTTGAAGTAGATTTGGGGGGTTGGGTGGGAGGGGTAATAAAGGAGAATGGTGGAGGGGATACATTGTAAAAATGTCACAATGTACCCCCAGTACAACAACAACAAAAAAAGACATTCAGTAGTTTTCTTTTGGCCAGTGTTTTTTTCTTTTTCTATTTGAAAATTATATAAGTAATATGTAATTATTGAGAGAAAGTTAGAAATTAAGATAAGCAAAAATTGTTACCTAACCATAAACCTCCCCCTTTAATAACTGCTTTTATTTAATATTTTGGTGAATATCTTTCCTGTCTGTTTTCTTTGCAAACATCTACATGTAAATAAATATACAAAGAAACAGAAACCCCCAAACAGGTCTAAACAGAATTGTACATTTTTAGTTAGGGAAATTTTTCAACTTTCATAAAAACAAAGAGAATGATATAATGATCCCTCACCTTCAGCAATTACTGACATATGGCCTGTCTCATTTCATCTATTACCTTACTCTTCTGAATTATTTTAAAGCAAATCCAAACATAATTATCTTTTGTTCTGTATTTTTTTATGATACGTGGACTATTTTTTGTAATAAAACTATTTTCATGTGCAAAAAAAAGTATATTTGAACAGTCTATTCCTTGACAGATTCATAAATTTTCTTTACATTGGTTTCTTAATCTTATTAGCTTTGCATTATTGTGACAAAATACCTGAGAACATCACCTTATAGGGAGGAAAGATTTATTTTGGCTTACAGTTTCAGAGATTTCATTCCATGGTCACTTGGCTGTGTCACTTTTTGGGCTTGTGGCAGGGCAAAACATGATGAAAGTGCATGGCAGAGGAAACCTGTTCACTTTGTGTCAGCCAGGAAGTGAAGGCAGAGAGGAAGGGACTGGAGCTCCACCGTCCCCTTCAAGGGCACACATCCTTCATTGACCTAACTTTCTTCTAGTAGACCTGGTCCTATCTCTGAAGTCCTGCTATCTCTCTAGTGTCACAGGCGGAGAACCAGACCTTTAGCATAGGGGCCTTTGGGGAATATTTAAGATCTAAACCATAACATTGATTTATAAGGATCAATTTAATTAATTTGAGAATAATTATAGATGCATAGGAATGCAAAAATATGCATGGAGGTCCCATGTATTCTTCACTTAGTTTCCTCCAATGGTAATAATTATCATTCAGTATCAAATGAGTACATTGATGTCGGTGTAGTCTACAGAACTCATTCAGATTTCACCAGTTTCATGTGTGTATGTATATAGTTCTATGCAGTTTTATCCCATGTGCAGATTCATGTAACTGCTACCACAAATAATTATCATTTTATAGTTGATTAATCAAATTTGTTTCTAAACAAGGACCACATATTGTTTAGTACGCATACATGTATGTATGTGTATATATTTGGGGGTGGGGTGGGGATGGAACCCAGGGCTTTGTGCATGATATCAGCGCATACTTGATCACTGAAAAATTTATGTAAATTTTTTTGGTGGCACTGGGGTTTGAATTTAGGGCCTTTCACGGCAGGTGCTCTACCACTTGAGAGTGCCCAATCCCAGCCCCATATTTTGATGTAACTTCATACTTAGAGAAAGGTTACAAGAATGGTACAAATAATTGTCATGTGTGCATTAACTAGATTGACCAGTTCCTTAAAATTTGTTCATTTATTTTATCATTTGTGCCCTCCCCCATGTATACGGGCCACTTGAGAGTAATTTGTAGACATTGTTCCCGTCTTGTCCCTATAAACTTCAGTTTCTATTTCCCAAGAACAAGGATTTCTTTTACAAAACCGCTACATTTATCACAGCCAGAAAACACTGATGTGTTACTCTTATCTGGTCCACAGTTTGCATTAACATTTCACCAGTTGTCCCAGTGCTATCTTTTAATCATTCCCGCCCAGCCCCACCCCGATTTGGGATCCAGTGCATAATGCAGTTATTTACAGTCTCTTTAGTATCCTTTGTTCTGGATCTGTTCCTTACCCTTTTATTCTTTTCATGATCGGGATCATTTTTCTTGGTTTTGTTTGTTTTTTTGTTTGTTTGGTGGCACTGAGGTTTGAATTCATGGTCTCATGCTGGCTAGGCAGGCACTCTTTACCACTTGAGCCACACCTCCAGTCCTGTTTTTTTGATGAGTTTATTCAAGATAGGGTCTCATGAACTATTTTTCTCTGCCTCTTAAGTAGCTAGGATTATAGGCAAGAGCCACTGGTATTCCGCCTTTTTTTTTTTTTTTTAATTTTTAAATTGAAAAAAAATTTTTTTCTGAGCTTTACCTTTTTTTTTTTTTTTAAAGATTTCATACCAGGCTGTTTGTGGTGGCTCATGCCTGAAATCGCAGCCTCTTGGGAAGTGGAGATTTAAAGGATAATGGCTCAAGACCATCCTGGATAAAAAGTTCACAAGACCCTTATCTTAACAACAAAAAGCTGGGCATGGTAGCATGCACCTGCAACCCCAGCTGATTGGGAGGTATAGGTAGAAAGACTGGCTGTGGGAAAAACCTTGAGACTCTCCCTGGAAAAGATGGGTTATAGCTAAAATGATAGTACATCTGCCTAGGAAACACTAGACCCTGAGTTCAAACCCCAGTTTTGCCCAAAATAAATAAAACACCAAACAAACAAAAATTGGCCCATCATTGGCCATTTGTCCTTTTACTCTACCTCTTAAGTCTTTTTGTCTAGATTTCGGTAATCTTTGGTACCTTTCTTGCTCAGAGGCATAAAAAGATATTCTAGATTTATCTTTTCTGTTTCCTGCCTCATATTTGTAGTTAGCCTTGAGTACTTTAAGTAGCAAATAGCATTTGCAACACGGTTTTGGCACTCAGAGTTCCCAGTGACATTGATCATTGTTCTATGCTTTTCATACCTAATGAGCTAGAAAATACCCTTTTTTAAGTAAGAAAAATATACATCATAAGTTCATATTGTCCTTCCTATTCAAAATACAAAAACTGGTTTTGCATTCGTTCCTCTTTGATATAGAAAAATCTGTTCATATTGACATTTTTTAGAATTAATTTTTGCTTTATGCAACAAGATATATTCAAAATAATAGTTATTACTTATTACAATATGATACATATTCAAAATAACAATACTCTGGATTGCTTATAGTATTATTACAATATTCTTTGTAATTTTTTTTGTCCTTAGAATTCTAGTTTATATTTTTCCATTTTTCACTTAATAATATAGCATAATATCCTTCTTCACTAATAAACATCTTCATTTTAAATGGCTAAGTAATATTTACCCATCACCATTAGGATGTTACTAATGTTTTGTTAAAAATAAAGCTGAGTTGAATATCTTTATACATACTGCCTCACTAATACTTTATGTTTATAGTATATCTAAATATATCATATATTTTATACATGAATGTATTTGTATATATGTGTGTGTATATATGTATATATATGTGTGTGTGTGTGTATATGTGTATATATATATATATATATGTATATATATATATATTATTTAAAGATGAGGGTCTTGCTATGTTGTGCAGTATGGTTTCTACCTCCTGGGTTCAAGTAATCTTCCAATTTTAGCCCCTGAATAACTGAGACTAGGCATATGCCATTGCATCTAGCTCAGTAAATTTTATTTTTAAATTTTAGAATAGCATACGAACTGGAATGTGTATAAATGTAAAGCCTGATTGGTCTTCACTGAGTAGAGTCACAAATTGAGGCTACCTAGAAGCCTCTCCTGTGGCCTGTTCTCCTAGCCCCTCAAGAGTAACCACTGATCTCACTTCTAACATTACAGAAGTTTTCCTAATGTTTGAACTTTACATAAGTAGATACTTCTGGTGTATACTTTCTTCATATTTGGCTTTTTTTGTGTGTGTTTGGGACTGGGATTTGAACTCAGAGTATTATGCTTGCAAGGCAGTCACTCTGCTGTTTGAGACATACATCCTATGTCTGGCTTCTTTTGCTGAAGGTTATTTTTGAGATTTGGCCATGTTTGTTCTCACATTCTATGTACTTATCTAGTCTGCTTGTCTAGATGGACATTTGGGTTGAGCCAGTTTGGAGCTCTTACAGATAGTTTACATACTTGAAAAATATTCTAAGAATAAATTCCTAGGAGTTTAATTGGTATTAAAAGGAGAGAAGGAAATTGTTACATGTTATCAAGTTGCCCTTCCTAAAGGCTGTGCCAGTTTATACCCTCATAGAAATTAGATGAGGTCTGTCTTTCCAGTTCCACGTGCCAGTCCTACTAGACTGCGTTTTGAAACTGGCTGCCTTTGGGTTACTAGGACCATACTTGAGCCTAATATCCCTCAGGTGTCTCAAAAGTCTCTTTTAATCTGGTAGGAAAACAGATCAGAAATGTCTGAGTGGCTACTGCTGAGGTAGCCCATAAGAAAGTTGTGCCCCCTTCTCCAAATTTAGAGCAGTTGGGGAGATGAGCCATATATGACAAATGACTAACAGCACAGGTGCCAAGTTCCAGCAATGAACTAATGCTATGGGACTTCAGATAAAGGAGAGATGAAAGCTCTTCATAATTATAGAGTTTAGATGCAGTGGCTTTTTCTTGTCCTCATTGATTTGAGGCTGCTGTCTTCTGCTGAGACCTGACTCGATTTGAATTACAGAAGCCAGTTTGAATATTTTGGTCACTTACTATAGTAGCTGATCTCCATTAATGTGTAAGAGGTATTTAATGTTCTTTTCTTCTTGCTCTCTTGCTTCCTCTTTGACAACACAGCAGTATAGCCAGGTCCAAAATGCTGTCATTTCATGTAAAATTCCTATTTCAGATCACTGTTAGTTTTTTGAAGGTTCATGTTAGATATTTCATAGTTCATGTTGTGGCTGCAATTGGGTGCTTGAAAAGAGCATGACGGCTTGGGGTGGTTAAGTGAGGTTCTAAGTACTGTGAAACCTTGGGCAGATCATCACCCTTCCCTGATCCTCAGTTTCTCTATAGGATGAGGAAGTGTCAGGAGACTGTAGGGCTTCTGCACAATTAGAGATTTGAAGTGTTTCCCACTTAGAATAGAAATCCCTCTGCAGATCACTGCTTATGTTACTCAGCAACTTCAATTGGAAAATTTTAAAATCACTTATGTACCCTGCCAAATATGGTAAGCACAAGGATTGTCTAAAGGTCAGAAAAACAACAGTACTGTAGTTAAGTAACACATAGGAACTACTCCCTGCTTTATAGTGGTCTTCAGTTCCCTAGTGTTGTCTCAACACTTGTAGAAGGGCATAGGGTTTACCCTCCCCCAAGCTCTTCTTTTTGGGGAACCTTTAAAATTTATTTTCTTAAGAGTTTAGAATGAGTATCTTTTGCAGAAGTAAAAGCATCTTACCTTTTCTTCCATTTGAGATACTGGTATTCCCTTTGGAATAGGATTGCATATCTCCATGCATATTTAACAGAAGGGTTTAATAAAATAGGCCATTTGAATATGACAGCATTTTAATGTGATGAGATCTGGTGTAAGAATGTGTGAAAATTGAATTTATGTAATGTTTATTCATAGTTTCTCTTTAAGGAAGAAATCAGTATTCTATTAGCCTAAATGATGCACTAGGACAGCCATTTGTAGTGACTCACTTTATGATAGAGATTGAACCTGATCATGGGGTGCCACATAAGAAATGGAGAAAGGCAAAGATGTTGCAGTTTAGTAGCTTATTATATTCATATTTTTTAAAAGTACTCAAGCCGTGAGATACACATGCTTGTAATCCCTGTACTCAGGAGGCTGAGGCAAGAGGATCATGAGCTAGAGGCCAGCTTGGGCTACATGGGGAGACCCTGTATCAAAAAAAAAAAAAAAGGAAATAAAAGATCATTGTAGAGGAGGAAAAAAACTACAGTGAGGGAAGAGAAATAGATTTTTTAAGTGACAAGCTGCCTGGGAGAAAAAATGACATGTGATAACAGCAGAAGCTTATTATTTCAGCAGATACTTGCCTGACAATGCTGGGTAGGAGAGAAGACACTGGTGCACTCTCTTAGCCCTTCTAAAGCTCTGGACTTCTTCCCCTGCTGCCACCCCACCAGGCCAAAGCACATCTCCAATGGAGGAGCCTCTGTTGGCCCCTGTGAGAAGCCAGTCTTGGGTGAATAGCAAGCAATTCCAGAGATTGCTGCTGTGAATTTTTCACTTAACACATTTTGAGCATTTTGTGATTCTTCCCATTTGGAGATGGAATAAAGATCATGCTCTCACACTTGACATCTTTTTATGTGCCTATTTCTCACAAGTTGCATTTTGGCTTATTGTCCTGTCCATCTCCTTCTCCATCTGGTTCCCTGCCCCACCTCTCATGGCCTTTCTGGTGCTGTGCATGCCAAACACCTCTGGAATGTGGGTGGTAGAGGTGCTCATTCTTGGGTCAGAGCCTATCAGAAGCATGATAGTAGGTATCTTGCCAAGGGTTTGTTTTTAGTAAAGTGGGTGGATCTGGAATGCCAGGCAAGTGTGGGCTATGTGCTAGTATGTACGAGAATGAAGGAGGGATGGAAACCAAGAAAGGGAAGCTGCTGTCTCGTTTTGGAAAATTATATTGGAAGAAAAACGTGCTGAAACTTGGTTTCTGCTGCTTTTGCCTTTCTCCAGGAAATTTAAGGCAGAAAGAAATATCTCTGTTTTTCTTTACTTACATTTCTTTGATGGTATTACTGAATGATGAGTATTTTCAAAACCTGTAAAGTAATAAGGGAGTCCTTATGCATTCAGAAGAAGAACTAATTTTTCTCCAGTCCCTTTTAAGTGCCAGGCATTATCCTGGGGACTTTCATTTTAGTAAGGCAGCCTTGTGAGATTAAAAAAAAAAAATGCATTGAGAAGATGCATCTGGAATCTGGACCAAACTGAGGAAGGCTGGAGTAGTTGATTCCCACTTCAGCAAGCATAGGAACTTGGGTCACACAGTGGTAGAATTTTAGAACTAAGTGCTACTTCTGATGTCATTTTGTCAGCTTCCCACTGTAGCAATGTGGTACAGTGGGAGAGGCTGAAGTTAGGCTGGCTGCCTTTCCATGGTTCCTCTTGACAGTTGATAACTATTTTCCTATTTCTAACATGGGGGCAATAGTAGTACTTTAAGGCACAGGCTCCTAACCAGGGGTGACAGAACTGATGTGTGAAAGTACTTTGTAAACCATAGGTAGAGGTTAGTTTTTTCACAGATAGGCACTGAAGAAGGCAGGTAGTCATTAGCATTTCAGTCAGTGAAAGAATTTGGTGTTTTCTTATATATATTTATGTCTTCTATCTCTGGATCTCTTTTGGTTCCTTTCACTTTGCTGTTTCCTTTCTATGACAGATATTCAGTAATACCTTCTGTATGCCAGTTGAGATAGAGTGGTGAATAACATGGACAAGTTCCTGTCCCATTTGAAATACTGAAGCTGCAATTGATGGCATAGTTTTTCCTCCTAGGATAAGTGATTCCAAGCATACTGACTTCTAACATCCTGCTATATATTCAGGAATGATATATATATATATATATATATATATATATATATATAAAACATATTATACATATGTAACACATATACATACACAGATAACCAGGTATTTGGCTCTTTATGTAGTGTCATTGCCAATTGTATGGGTATTTTGGCTGTAACTTGAACTGAAGGGACTGTGGGAAAGATGATTTGTGTGGGTGTTTCACATGATTAACTCTGTTTTGTTTCTACTTTAAAGGCAGATGAGTTGGACTGTCAAATTGTTATCTGTGCAGTACTGTGCTTGAGTGTTAAACTGTTCTCCTATATGTAAGTGTAGTCAGTGAAGGTGTTTGAAAATCACTGTGTGGGCCTATAATCCTAGCTACTCAGGAGGGAGAGATCAGGAGGATCACCATTTGAAGCCAGCCTGGGCAAAAAACCCTTCATTAAAAAAAAGGGGAGGGAGGGTCTGGTGGAGTGGCTCAAGGTGTAGACCCTGAGTTCAAACCCCAGCACTGGGGAAAAAAAAATCACTGTGTAGTATCTCTGAGTGATTGGTGTCTCCACACCTATTTATGTGACTTGAAAACTTCCAGCAGATGTAGTCCAGCATGTGTGTTCCAGCCCTAGGCCATGGGCTATGGGTTAATTCCTAACAAGCCCTAGGAGCTCCAAGCCTGGCTAGATTAATACCACCCCACTCTCTTCCACCCTGAAAAACTGTGGAACAATTTTGTGTGTGTGTGTGTGTGTGGTACTGGTCTGAACTCAGAGTTTCATACTTGCAAAGCAGGCATTCTACTGTTTGAACCATACCTCTAATCCACTTTGCTCTAGTTATTTTGGAGGTGGGGTCCCAAAACTATTAGCCTGGTCTGGTCTAGAACTTCAGTCCTCCCAATCTGAGCCTTCTGAGTAGCTAGGATTACAGATTTGAGCCACTGGGACCTGACTGGAACAATCTTTATAATGTGGTTTATTTTGGAGCTTAATTCTTTAAGATAGGGTTCCAATAGTTCACTTTTTTGCAGTAGGTGATCCTTTGTGGCCCTGGAAAATAATCCTTGGTCATTTTTGTTCCCTATTTTGGTTGTCTGAGATGTGATCAAGAGGAATAATAATAGAAAGTACTCCAGTTCTCTTCTGATTTTCCAAATGGCATAATGGCAACCTTTGATGACACTTGGACTATTCCTGCTATTTTTGAGTAATCCATTCAGGCTGTCAGTGACTCAGCAGCCTCCTGACTATTTTCTTGTTTTTAAAAGGAGTTGGACTTTCACAATATATGGAATGGTTAAACCATTACACCTAATAAATGTGGTCCTTAGTGATGGGCACTTTGCAAAGGGTAGGTGAAAGAAAGAATGTCACACCTAGATGAATGAGATCAGGAGGAAGCAACACTTGTGCCACTTGTGCAGGGGGAACAGAATCTGTGTGGACACCAAGGGTAAGGAAGGTTTTCTAGGTAAAAGGAATAAGCAGGCAGCAGTCACGTGCCTTTGGGGTAACTGAGGTGGGGCAAACGATATGGCCCACACTGGGAAACCTTTAAGGACCAAGTTGTCTTGCCTTGCAGAGAGAGACCTGGAGGTTTTGTATGGGAGAGTGACCTAGGGCTTCCTGAATCTAGCAAATTGTGTGGGACTACTTGGGTGGGGGTAGAAATGGGTGGAAGGACACTGATGCAGAGGCAGGGAAGCTGAGCTAGGCTGGGAGTGAACTGGGGAGGGATAGGCCAAATTAGCACCATGAAGCTGTCACTTGGGCAGGGTGTACCAGGGAGGAGGCCTTCAGAATGGGAGGAGTGGGATTAGGTGGAAGAATAGTGATTGCAGGTATAGATGAAGCAGGCTCTGGTCTTCATTGGGCATTTGGTGGTTGTTAGACTTGCTAGTAAAAGGGCATTTTACCCTTTTCTGGCAAAAGACTGATTTTTTCTGAGGTGATTCTTAGATGAGGAGGGGGAATAAAGTCCACCTTTATTTCCTAAACTGCTCCCCTAGTACCTTTAGAATCTGTTGGCATTTGACGCGGATGTTTCAAGAGGTCTAAGACATTTTGCATACCACATCAAATGCTTCTGGGCAGTCAGGTGGATCGAGTAGTAGTTTCCTGTGAGGAGAACTCAGCACAGGTTCCTGTGACATGGTATGGTTGTGCCCGTGATGCACAGGACAAAGGGGCTGGACAGAGAGTTCTCAGGTACATGTGAATTCCATATTTTAGCAGTATTCATCATGAACAGAATTCCAAAAGGATAGCCAACCCACAGAGGAAAGAAGCATGGCATTTAAGTATGTTTTCTTATTGAGGCTTTGGTAGTCAGCTCTGGTTTGTTTGTGTGTTTGTTTTGGCAGCACTGGAGTTTGAACTCAGGGCCTCACACTTGCTAGGCAGGTGCTCTTAGCTTGAGCCACTCTGCCAGCCCTCAGCTCTGTTTTTCTGGTAGGATTTTGTTTTGTTTTGTTTTGGCTTGAGTTTTTTGAGACAAGACTCTTACTTTGTTGGTCTCCAACATCCTCCTGCCTCAACCTCCCGAGTCCTGGAATTAAAAATGTGTGCCACCATGCTGGCAAGTGGGTATTCTTAAACCATCATTTACAATTTTTCTACAAGTTGAGAACTAATAAGCATAAGACACTGACAAATTACTTGTAATCAGTAGCTCCTTATATAGAATTCATGAGCATAATGATATAATTTAATTTTACCATTGGAAAAAATCAGGAGTAATTGTGTGTGACATACTTGGTACTCTCGTGGGGCCGGACACTTAAATGGCCTAATTCCTAAAACTAGCAAGAATTGTTAATAAATAGGTTCTGCTACACATTCACGTTTAATAGTTCAGATGATTGGCAATAACTAGCGTGCAAAGTGTTCTTTAAAATCCAAAAGTATGCAGAATCCACCAGAAAGCTGAAAAACAAAAGTTAAATTTATAAAACACTATAGTGGTACCTTTTTTTTTTCTTTTGTGGTACTGGGATTTGAATTTAGGACCTCACAGTTGATTGTGGCTCTACCTGTTGACCCATACCCTAGCCCTACTGGTAACTTTAATAAATAAATTCTCCTTAAAGGAGTTTTGTTTGTTTGAGCTAGGACTGTGTAACCTAGGCAATCCCAGATGCTGGGATTACAGTATGTACCACTACACTGGGATGTTAAAAGTTTTTATTATAATTTTTTTTATAACTCATGATAACATAAAAATGATTCTGAAGTCACATAAGTGATTAGATACTAAACCTTGTGGAGGAGTGAATTAAGTACTTGAGAACTCAGATAAGCTGAGGAGCATAAAGAATGGCAGTAAGGAAAATGTTGGCTTTAGGTGGGGTGATCTTGAATTGATAGATAAGATTCCTGAAAACAGCAAAGGAGACTGCCCTGACCAAGGTGGGACAGCAAAGGCAGAAAAGACAGCCGGCCTGTCTGCTTGGACCGGGGCAGTTGAAGTGTGGAGAACACAGTATCTTGACCCTTGAATTCCATCCCAGTTTCCTCATCTGAAGAATGGCTGATAATGTTACACACTTGGAAGGATGACGTGTGATTAATGGCGTGATGGGAGTCAAGTGCCTGGCGTGAGCCTGGCATGTAGAAAGAGTTCAGTAGACAGAGGGTGGGATTGCTGTCAGGGAGGATGGGGTGGGGCAGGACAAGCAGGGTAGGTCTTCAAACTGATATGATGGAAATTGGAAGCCACAGAAGCTTTTGACCAGAGGTGGGAAGAATATAACTGTAAGGAAATACTAATGGTAGCTACCATTTGAGAGTTTCTGTATGTCCTATACTTTGTATCCACTACCTGCCACCCTTACTGTCCTGCAAGGGAGGAGGGATTTGTTCTCCGAGGCTCAGTGAGAGGAAAAAGAGCTTGCTCAAGGTCACCTTGCTGTCAAGATGGAAGGTGTTTGAAACTAAGTTTGCCTGGTTCCAAAGTCTGTATTGTTTCTCTTCCTCTCATGTGGCCTCTACCTGGGAAGCCATTTGCCAGGAACTGATCTGATGACCCCTGTGGGAAGAGGAGTGGGTGGCTCAGGTAGTGAGTACTTGCTGCTAAAAAGGGGTGTGAGTTCAGAGTACATGTTGCAGACAAAAGCAAGGGGAAATAGGAAAATCACACAGAACTTGGTGATCACCCGTAGAGGAGAGGAGCCAGGATATCAGGGGATGCAATGCTGTTTGAATTGAAGGTTTGTGCCAGTAGACCGGACTTTCCTCAGTCTGGGGTTGGGCTCTGGAAAGTTCAGGTATGATAGTGAAGTTCATGGATTTTTTTCAGAAAACAGTTTTTTTCTGGGCAAATACCTAGTAGTGACTTCATACTTCATAGTAATTCTTGCTTGGTGTAGGTGTGTTGTCTGGTGTGCCTTTGGGTGGGTGGGGGGCTTTGGGGAGGAAAGAATGACCTCAGGTATGAGAGTCTAAATGTTCCTTGGGCCCAGGTATACTTTGGTGTCTTCTAGGACAGTGCACACTAGTGTTGAAGGACAAACTTTAAAGTTTTCCCATCTATCTGGATTGTTAAATTAAAACAAAAGAACTAGAGGAGTGGAGATGTGGCTCAAGAGGTAGAGCCGCCTGCTTTACAAGCACAAAGCCCTAAATTCAAACCCTAGTTCCACCAAAAAAATGCCTAGAAATAGAAACTGGAAAAGGCACACAGAATATAACCTCTGTTTTTTTGGGGTCTTTTTTTTTGTTGTTTTTTTGTCATTTTTGATTTTTGGCCATACTGGGCAGGTGCTGTACTCCACTAACCATGCCCCCCCCCCTTTTTTTTTTTGATGTGTTGGGTATTTTTGAGATAGGGTCTTGCTTTATTTTAATTTTGCCTGGGCTGGCCTTGAGCCATGATCTTCCTAATCTCTGCTTTCTGAGTAGTTAGGATTGTAGGTGGTAGCCACTGACACCCAGTCTGACCCAGTCTGAGATCTTTTATCATTAAATTTAATAGATATAAAATTATCTGCCAGTTGCCATAAAAGTTTCTAAATTCTTCTCTATTCTATGCTGCAGACAGTACATTTGACAGTCTGGCCCACTTTGAGAGCAATGATCTAGGAAGAAAGTTTGTCAAGCAAATTAGTAACCAGGGTGTTCTTGGAATATGTAGCTGATGGAAGAGTGAAAATAATCCTTCAATTGGCATTTAAAATACTTGCTATCTTTTTAGTAAAGTTCCATATTGGGGACAAGGATGTAAAATAAATATACCAAGAACTGAGCCTAATGTAGTTATTGTAAAGGGTCCGTAAGTTGAAGCTGATAGCAATACTTGGAAAAATATGGCTTTACTCTCTCTGGTGTGTAATTTTTTTGTTCATTTAATTTATATTAGAATTTTTTTCTCTGTTAATATGGCTAGCCTTTGAATTTCAGTGCATAATTTTAGGTACTTACTTTTAGGGGAAAATAAAGCAAACTTTTTTTTTTTTTTTTTTTTTTTTTTGGGTAGTACTGGGGCTTGAACTCAAAGCCTATACCTTGAGCCACTCCACCAGCCCTATTTTTTGTGAAGGGTTTTTTCAAGGTAGGGTCTCACAGAACTATTTGCCCGGGCTGCTTTGAACTGTGATCCTCCTGATCTGTGCCTCCTGAGTAGCCAGGATTACAGGTATGAGCCACTGGCATCTGGCTCATAACTTTTTTAAAGTCTTAAGAGTTGCATATATTGACACATTTCAATTGTTTAATTGTTCATATTTCAAAATAGAGTTTTTTCTCTAACTGCCATCTGTGTTTTATTTTACCTTTTTGACTGTTTTTACTTTTGCTTGTATTCCTTGTTCTCAGATGACTTTCTCATGTTGTTCCCTCAGCCTGGAATCCTGCCTTTAAGGCCCAGCCCAGGAGCTGCTGTCCCCAAGCTCCTGTCCTTGGTGTCCCTCTGGGTGCTTCCAGCTACCTTGTTGCACTGTGGTTACTCCCCTCCCTGACTTTTTTGTCCTAGCTCCCAAGTCAGGATCACCTTCTGTTTTGTATTGTACTTTCAACTACACATTTCAAGGCTCTTTTGTGCATATATTCTCTTATTTCATCCTTCAGACAAGCCCATGAGGTTGGTAGAACAGAGCTTCTTATCTCTATTTTAAAGAGGTGAGCTTGGGAGGATGTCCACACGGGATTCCCAGGGCCACATGTACCACTAAGGTCCACATTTCCAAATGCTCAGATCTTGCATTTGCTCAAAGTTGCTTGTAGTTTTGAGGTTCTCTTTTCTGCTCTCAGTACTTGTATTTCTTATTTGAAAAGCAAATATTAGAACACTTGGTACAGTGTCACAGACCTCTTTGGAAGAGAGAATCTTTAGAACCTAAGGGAAAGGGAACTGTGAACCCAAGTGGCACACAGGACAGGGGTGATATTTTGAAGGACACTCAGCAGTTAGTTGTTTCTACCTATTACTTTCAAGCACAGGAAGGGGTGGACTTTCTTATCAGCACATTGAGATTCCATGAGAGACATTTCTCCTGAAGAAAAAACCTTTTTTAAAAAAAGGCAGCGGGAGCACATTGAAAAAATCACTTTAAAAAGTGTTTTCTTTTTTTTTTTTTGAGACGGTGTCTCCCTATGTAGCCCATGCTGGCCTCAAAGAGCTTCCTACTTTGGCCTCCTGAGTACTGAAGTTACAGGCATGCACCACCATGCCTGGCGAAAGGTCACTTTTATTCTGAGTCAGAAACCATTCGCTTTTGACTTTGGGGTATATTAGGTGTGTTTTCTCCGCATCTGCTTGCTCATGGTCAACTGATCTGGGGTCCAAATCCAGCCCTGCTACTTGCTAGGTAGGTACTTTGACTAAGCTGTTTACCTTCCCTAAGCTTAGTTTCTCATCTGTAAGCTGGAGAAAATGTCTCTGTTGAAGGACTGTTGTAAGAAATAAGGTGATGAGTGTAAAGTGCTCTATAAGTGAAAATTAATATGGAAGAGAAAGGGTGACCCACAAGAGTCACCTGCATGTAATTGACTCCAGAAATCATTCTCGGACCTGAGTGGGAATCACAATCACCTGGAAAGCTTTTTTAAGCTACAGTTTGTTGGGTCTACCCTCATAATTTCTGATTCATTGAATCTGGGGTGGGGCTTGAGAAATTACATTTCTGAGTTTCCAAGTAATGACGCTGCTGCTGGTCTAGGGGTCATACTTTGAGAACTGCTAGGCCACGGGTAACTCACCAATGGGCATTTACTTGAAAGTTGAGCTTTTATGTACTGGTCAGACTTAATCTGTTAAAGAAAAAATTCTTAGAATGCATTTTGGAAATACAGAATTTAGTATCGCAAAGATTTTTCCTTCTGAAGTTCAGGAGTCCTTGTTACTTATATTTGAAGGAGACTAAGTTGTGGAAATTAGTTATAAATAAATATATTATGAATAGTCTAATGATATCTAATTAGCTAAGGTATGTGAAACTGCTTTTATAAAATGTTAGATGAAGTTTAAACAATATTAAATAACTTTGTTTTTAAAATTGAACATCATAGCAGAATATAAAATAGTGTAACTTAGATTTCTCATCTCAACTTGCTGTTTACTGTATGTATTTTTCTCTTTCTCCTCCAGGCTGCTGACTTGAGTAAACCAATAGATAAAAGGATATACAAAGGAACACAGCCTACTTGTCATGACTTCAACCACCTAACAGCCACAGCAGAAAGTGTCTCTCTCCTAGTGGGCTTTTCCGCAGGCCAAGTCCAGCTTATAGACCCAATCAAAAAAGAAACTAGCAAACTATTTAATGAGGAAGTAAGTAGCACCCTACCTTAGCAGTTAAGAATCTCTTTAAGAGTTTGTATGGTCTTACCAAGGATAATGGGCCTTATTTTTACACTTTGAGCTAAGCCCATTTTTCATTTGCTCAGTGGTCTTATCTAGCATTACTCAAGTTTAAATATGGTGGATTAATTTGTTGATCTTTACCTGTTGTTCTTGGGGTAACTGTTTTGTGCATTTGTATAGACATGCTCAGATATCTATAGAGGTTCTTTAAAGGTCTTCTATAATGGAGATAAGCATGACTCTGTCACTTCATATGCATAATTTAAAGGAGAAACTGTAGAATTCCAGACTGTGTTCACACTCCTGGAAAATTTCATACAGATCAAATAACTTGATGATATTTTCTTAGGCTGTTCAAATTGCAGCTAAAGCTTTTGTATACATGTTTGCAAGGCACTTGTCTAAGGGGTGGCTCTCTTGCTCTTAAAGATGTTTGCTGTAATATCACCTTTGACATAGTTAGGAGTCCTGGTACTTAAAATTGGATCACAGGACACAGCTTTTTGCCAGTGTTGTAGTATGCACTTATGCACTGGGGTTTCTTGTGTATCTTCAGTTACATCCTGGAAGGAGCCTGAGCTGTCTGACCTGCCTGATCAGGAACATGTCAGTACTGTTAAATATAGCAAACACAAGTTACCACATGTATTGTATTTGTTACAACCAGGGAGTGGCTTTTGAGCTCAAAGTGTTTCCACTAAGTATTTGGTGTTTTTTCTGTTTCAGCATGATTTTCCTAGTAAATGGCAAAGATGAAGTAGACTTGCTCACTTAGAAGCTCTGGGTTTCAATCTCTGTTTGTTAATTAACTCTGTTGTGCAAGCCTCAGGTTACATGGGAACCCCTTTTCAGAAAGGATATGTAGTATTACATTGTTGCATGGTATTTAAGGTCATTAACTTGAAACAAATGTGATACAGATTCTGGTTTTTAAGAAATAATTTTGTTTAGGGAAGAATATTCCCCCAAACTTGACAAATTACAGTTAAAATTCTGATTCTTTTGCAGTCATTATGATGGTGCATGCTATTCACATACATCCCATACCCATCTAAGGGTACTCCTGTTTGACATTGTCAAGGAGATGTAGTAAAATCTTTTGAACCATGCCATCTCCTCTTCTAGTTCATCTGAGTGTACTAGAAACAAACTTGCTGTCTGGATTGGCAGACTGTAGAGGAAGAGCATTTCATCTCACCCTGGAGGCACAAAGCCACCCTGCTGCACTGTTAATGGAAATTGTGGATTTGGACTCACTGTGGGTTTTTGTCTGTGTTTGGGAAGAGGAGAGTGTGATGCATGGGGAAGGGACTGAACCACGTGCAGGGCTGTTGGTAAACAAAATCTGGAGGCAGTTCTGGATGAGGATGGCACAGAATGCCACTTAGAAAACAAGAAGGATTTGTGTGTCATGCTGGGGGAGGGTGGCAATCACAGTCTACATGGGCCTGAGAGCACTCAGGCCACATCAGCCAGACACATCCCTGCCCTGGTGATGGAGCTGCAGAGTAGAAAGCAGCCCCTCACTCTTCATGGCATAGCATTGAGTTCTCAGAAACTCTTTTTGTTGTTGTGTTTGAAAAAATGGCTTTTCAGTGAGTGCTTGCTTTGCAAGTGCAAAGCCCTGAGTTCAAACCACATTCCCACCAAAAAAAAAAAAAAAAAAAGAAAAGAAAAGAAAGAAAGAAAAATGACTGTTCGTATTTTAATGCCATGAAGAAGTGACTGTGTGTGGTTTAATGCCAGATTGGCATTTCAAGCTTTATATTGAAACTTGAGGGTCCTTCACAATAAGGAAATTCTTTGGCAGTGTGTATACATTTTCGTCAAAGTTTGGTAAGGACATCTAAGAACAAGGGTCGCGAAGTATGTTTCTCAGAGTGCCAGGAATGTCCTGGAAAGCAATTTTAATGCTGTGCTTTGCACTGCTGTGAGATGTAAAGGTTTCCAAGCACTTGGACAGAGGAGGGTGGGCAATTGTTCCCATTTTACAGATGACGAAATAGGCAAAGAGAAGGTAAGTAGCAAAGTATCATGGTAGAGGTATTGTGATAGAGTTGGAAGCAGAAATTAGTTCCAAAAACTCTTTCTGGCTATAAGCTGTAATCCCTACCAGGCATGGTTGGCAGAATGACCCTTGCCTTGCCAGGAACTCACAATTCAATAAGAATGGACTGCTCGCATGCCGGAGCGTGTGTCATCACAGAGACATGAGCCATGTCTCAGTGGGATATGTGTTATGTGCATTCTTTAATATTCACCAAATACAAAATTTTCTTAAAATTCAAGTTCGGCTGTGCACAGTGGTAGACTCCTATCATTGTAGCTACTCAGGAAACTAAGGCAGGAGGATCGTGAGTTTGAGGCCAGTGTGAGCCCATGTGGAGACCTTGTTGAGAGAGAAGTTCAAGAAATACTTTCAGGAGATGACATTTGAGCTGAGTCTTGAAGGGTACTTATAAAAGTAGGAGGAAGGTAAAGAAGGCCTTCAAAGCTGGAAAAAAAAAGCTGGATATGGTGGCACATGCCTGTAATCCCAGCTCTCGGGCAGCTGAAGCAGGAGGATTTTGAGTTCAAGGCCACCTAGGCTGCACAGTGAGATCCTGTCTCAAAAACAAAACAAAAAATAAATAAGACAAAATAATAATAAAATTGAAGAAAACAACTTGGCATTTGATGGAACATCACATAACAACATGGCTAAGTCACAGGGTGTGGGTCTAGAGTGATCATTTGGAACCAATCTGTAAAGCCCTTCCTTTTATGTCATGCTGAGAAATTTGGATCTGACACTGGAAGCTGTGGGGGAACCTTTGGGCTTTTATTCAAGGGAGTGACAGGATGAAATGTATTTTTTTAGAACTCTTGTCAGCACTTGTGGAAGGTGGATTGGAGTGAAGGAGGAGAGAATGAAGGTAGCAAGACCAGTGAGAAGGCTCTAGTAACTGTCCAGGTGAGAGCTGAAGGCTTGAACTAGAATTTTGGCTATTCTTTCATTTATTCAACAGACCTGACCACCTACCATGTGCCCAGCACTGGGTCTGCAGTGGCAGATAAAACCTGCCCTCCTGTTACTCTTCTTAGGGGAAGAGAGGTATAAATAACAGCACCACCCACACATACCGATGACCAGAAATGGTGATACATTATGCTGTAGGAGAAGAGAGCAGACTACTTTAAACTGGCAGGCAGAGAAGATCTGTCAGAGGAAGTGGTGTGCTTTAAGTGGAGCCTCCCAGGAGAAAGAGGCCACCCAGGTAAGGTGACAGGCCATGCCTGCAGAAGGGAGAGCAGGTGAGGGGTCTGGGGCAGAAAACAATGCAGGAGCCAGGGCACTGAGAAAAGAGCTTACCTGGGCAGTGAGGGGATGAGGTTGGAGGGCCTGGTCCAGGTTGCTTCTCAGCCTGAATTATGAGATTGCATTGAAAGGAGCAGGAGTGCACATAGACAGTCAAATTGGTATTTTTGAAACTTATCCTGTTTGCTTCTTGGAAACTGAGTTGAGAGAGATATTACTGAATTAGGTTTCTGAATTTTGCTTACTGAGTGAGACTGGAAAAGGGGCAGGAGTCAGGAATGGAGGGAAGGACAGAGGATCCATTCTGTACTTGATATGTTTGAGAAGCCTAGATAGTTAGAGGTGTGAATCTGATGCTCAAAAGTGAGGTAAAAATTTAGGTTGTCCGAATGTAAATAGTAATCACAACGCTGAGAGTAGATGAAGGGGTCTCGGAGAGAGTACATTAAGAACAAAGAAGAATGCCTGCGATTCAGCCTTGATTATACTTCAAGAGTCTGGCCATACCATCCCATTGCCTTAAAGGAGCACTAAAAGAACCAGTTAAAAGAACCATGAAATTGATGGAATGGAAGCCCAGTGGGCCCTTGAGTCTGAATGGTCTGGGGTCCAGCTGCTTTCTGCTCGCAGGATGTGGACCTTTATTTCACCTCCCTCTTCGTTGGCAAATGGGTAAGAACAGTACCCACGTGGAAGTCCACGGTGAGAGCAAGATGAGCATATTCAGGCAGCGTTATGTGAAGGAAGAGTCCCCCAGTAGATGCTTAACAGAGGGTTCAGAGTGTGTGTGCGGGGGGCAGATGGGTCTTCGAGGCTCCTTACCTGGGGCAGGTAGTGCCCTTACCTAGGGAGGTGAGATACCAACAATTTTTAAGGATAAATCATTTTCCAGGACCAAAAGGTAAAAGCAAGACAACTGAGGCAGAGAATCCACATGTGTGAGGCAGAGATAGGGTTGTCTGTCAAAGCCATGTGGTATCTTTCTGTGTTCCTCACCAGAATGCTTCCCTTAGCCACGTGCCACATGCACATATCCGCATCCCCAGCATTATTACTCTGGCCTCTGCCTCCTTTCTGTTGCCTGAACTTGTAATTTCTGGATGGATGGATGGAACGGAATTACAAGTTCCTGAAATTCACTGGAGATAAAGATAAATCTGTCTGGAAACAAGTATATTTTCAAAAGTGACCCCTCCCTCATCAATTAAAACAGTATTAAAGATTTAAATACTTGTTTACAGAAAAAATGGGAAAATAAGAACAAAGAAGATAGGAAAATGTCACCTATAAATCTTAGTGTTCGGTGTTAACCTTCATAGTCTTTGTATTTTTCTTTTTTTAATGAGGCAAGGCTTAAAGATTCACAATTCTCATTAGAGATGCTGGCCAAGTGTACCTCCCACAGGCCTGACTCCTGATCAGGTCAGTGAGCACAAGGGACTCACTGGACTGTCCTATTCTTCCTGCTGGGCCTGTCCCCAGCCACACTGGAGATCCTTGTTGCTCTGCTTACTCCTGACTGGAAGGAAGCCTCTAGCTCAAGTCCTTTCTAGCCTCTAGCCTCTCCTGGGAAAGAAAGTCCTCTGTTCCCTTGAGTCTCTGCTTTCTCTAGTCTCTGAAAGTGGATTTGAGGTTTCTGTTTGTAGCATTCTGTACATATTATGCCTTGAACATGTCTAATGGGTCTTGAGGGTATTTTGGTATAGATCATCCAACAAGTGCCCAGACCTGGAGCCTGCCTTTATAATAAATGCCACCTAGAAAGGACAGTCACCATGGTCAGCATCAGCATTTGGCCTTTCATGAGGCACCCCAGCAGTTTACTTTTTCTAATCACTAATTATGTATTTGGGGAGGAACAGTTACAAAGGGATACTTCCTATATGATAATGAATGTAACTTGTTTTTGTAAAAAAATATATATATATCTGATTTGGGGATTGTGTCCACAGAATTGTAACTGCAGAGGGATTTCAAATTATGTTTTGATTGTGGTAAACTATAAAATCTAAAAAGAACTTATCATCTTGGCTCCTTTTACTACTGACACGGAAGGAGAACCTCTTTTTCTGAACTTCCTCTCAGTGCTTTGAGGTCAAGGCATTGAGATCAAAGCTAATTGCTAATGAAGGGCATATTGGGGAGGAGATGGTCCTGACTCCTTGGCTGCAGAGGGGTGGTCTCCCACCAGCTCACACTCCCCCTGCACCAGGGCCCCAGAAGTTGGGGGGGAGAGCAGGACCCTCCTTTGCAGTATTCTGTTTAGTTCTGATAACAAGAGTGGATTGTGCATTTTGTTGGTTCTGGTTTTCTTGCTTTTTTTTTTTTAATTGAAAGAAGGAAATGAGCATATAATAATCTAGTCCTCCAAGTTTTAGCATTGGTAAAAATGACATCTGATCCTTTCTTACATGGCTTTGAAATACCCTTTCCTAATACTTCCTGAGGGAAGTGTCAGCCCTCTCTAAATGCCTTTACATAAAGCCTCCAATTGCCACAAACATTTTTGTTTGTGGTTACATTAATGTTTTTTTCTAGCAACTGCTGTGGGTTTTGAATTGCTTTAGTATTTTTATTGTGAATTAATATCAGCATTGTAAAATGCAAACAGACCCCCCCCTCCCAAATAATTATTTTCTGCTTGTCATGTTGATAGAAGTGAGAGAAAGAAAAAAGAAGATGGAGTACTTCAGAAAGCTTCAATTCAAATTAGTCAGTTTGCTGATGGCATTTGGATATGGCTGCAGATGTACTATTGCTCCCGTTTAACTAGCATGGCATATTTAGAGTGTAAGGAAATATAGGCCCCAAAGTGACCACGTGGAGAGGAGTGATCTGGCCAAGAGATTCTTTATTGCCGGGTGGGAGAGGGAGAGAGCAGAGAGAGCCAAGAGAGAGAAGCAGGAGGGGCAAGGGCTTAAATATCCCTCAGTGGGACTCAGCATGATCTGATTGGTTAGGATCTTATGGTTCATGCTGATTGGAGGTTGGGGCAGAAGGAGGATTCAAGCTAGACTTGAGGCAGGACCGTGACCCTGGGAAACAGAAGCTTAAGGGTGCAGTAAGAACTGAAACCTATCGGCGCCATTATTGCCAACATAGAGACTCTTATCTGCTAATGCAATTGGGTATGTAGTATTTTTGTTGTTTAGTATGATTTTTGTTTGGATTAGTAGCTGAGATGCATCTGTTTGTTTGGCATCTAGCAGGGAGCCCCAGTTGTTTGATGGATATAGGTGCTGGAGCCCAAGGCTTTCCTCCTAAGTCGTGGCCCCGGAGTAGGTGTCTGATGTACACAGACATATCACAATGATACTCTATGGTGGTTTTAAGGTGTGTTGTTGGGGTTTGTTTGTTTGTTTGTTTGTTTTTACAAAAGTAGTTATTGAGATGGGCTTTGGGGCATTTTGGAAATTGACTCTCTTTAATGAAGAGCCTTGGTGACTGTACCAGGCAAAATCTTTGCCTTACTGCACCCTCCCTTCCTTCTCTCTTCACTGAGTACTTGCGCTGTCCCATCCACACAGCTGCACTTTGCCAAGTCTGCCAGGACACAGGCCCTGCCCTGAGGGAACTGGAGTGGGGTTCCTGTACTCCTCAGCTTCCTACAAGTGTTCTTTGCCTCTGCCTACCTCCTTCCCCCGTCTCTCCTCTCCAGCAGCATCTCTACAAGCAGGGAGTTTTTTCCACCCTGTCCTCTTCCTGCTGTACCTCCCTTTATCAGGCACCTGTCGTCTGCTGCCCCACCTGTTCCTGGCCCTCAGCCCCCAAACATGCTTTCCTGGGCTGAACAACAAAACCAGCTTCTGAGAACCTGCCTCCTGAGGAAGAAGGAACATTGGTTCCATGGCAGCTGTCTCCTCTTCTGCTTGCTCTTCCTCGTGGCAGTGACACTGTTTTCCTGACTTTAGTACTGCTCCCTCTGGGTAGTTTTCTCAGAGGTCTGTATGTTCCTCCTCCCTGCTATACTTCTTCCTCAGAGATCTTAAAATGGTGCAGATTTGGGAGTTGCTACTCCCCACCAACTTATCTGGCTTTCTTGGTTGTTTTCATTAGCTGCAGACTGACCTTTCTTTAACTCTGCTGGGCTGAACTTAAGAGTCTTTAAACATGTCTACCTCTTTCATTACCCCCTACCACCCACTGTTAAATTGCCCTAGTCAGGTTGAAGACCTCTTTGTTCATTGACCTCCTAACCAGTTCTCTCTATCCCTACTGCTAGGGGATTTCTCCTTGTTCTGTCGCTTCCCTTTTCAAGAACCTTTGATGCCCTACTGTCCACAGTGACATTGCCCATGGAGGTAAGCCGCAGGTGCATGCCGACATTTCTAATAACCATATTGAAAAAGTAAAAACCAGGTGAGATTAATTTTAAGAATAATTTTATTTTATCCAATATAGCCAAAATACTATTTCAGCATTTACATTCACAGGCCAGTGCCTTGAAAGGGACAGGGCCCCTGGGCCACAGCCTGAGCTCTTAGCCCATGACTTCATAACCCTATGCCCTGCCATGATTCCAAACCAGTGTCTTGCCCTGCTCAGGTTCTCCAGCCAACAGAGATGCTGTGCACTTTCCAGATCCCACAAATGCTGTCTGAGCCTTGGCCTGGCTCCTCTTACTGCAGGATGCCCTGTCCCATGATCCTTGTCCCTTTGTGCTCCTGCCTCTGCCTCTCACCCCCTCCCTTGCTACCTCTGTCTGAGAGTTTCTTGAGGGATGGGATTCACTGTGGGATCTTCTCAGAATGTTATCAAGATGAAGGCCCCACTCACAATGAGATCCCTAGCGCAGCAGGGAGATCCCATTACTTACATTGACCCCTAAGAGGTTTTTTGTTTTGTTTCCAAGTTGGGCGTGGTAGTGTGGGGCTGGAATCCCAGCACTTGGGAGGCTGAAGCAGGAGGATCACCAGTTGGGGACTAGTCTGGGCTACATAATGAAACCCTATCTCAAAAAAAATCAAAACAACAATAATAGCAAAAAGAGTCTATTTCTCACCAGACATTTCCTGGAACAAAAACATAAAATGTTCCAGGTAGTTTTAAGATAGGACTAAGATGCTTTCTGTTCTGTTGTTATTGTTGTTGTTGTTCTTCTTCTTCATTCTTCTTCCTCGTCTTCTTCCTTCTTCCTCGTCTTCTTCCTTCTTCCTTGTCTTCTTTCTTCTTCCTCTTCTTTCTTCTTCCTCTTCCTCTTTCTTCTTCCTCTTCCTCTTCCTTCCTTCTCCCTCCTTCTTTCTTCTTTCTTCTCTTCTCTTTTTAAATCCAACCAACTAATAACCCAGGACTTTCTCAGCTGTCTTCTTACAGTTTGAATCCCTATGACCTTCTCCCCCCAGCACTTTGTCTTTTCTCCTTAGGTGTTTTTTTTTTCCTTATAACATTTATACCATTAGATACTACAAATTTCACTTATCTTCTAGTCTTGCTTTAATGAGAAGGGATGTGGCATATGCTAGGTACTCAGTGCTGAGTGAGTTTATAAATGAATAGGATTTCAGACGAGTTTCTTGACCTCTCCGAGCCTCTTTCCTCATGGGTAATACAGCAATAATCCCTACCTTCCTGTGGGGAAACGGGCTTTATACCATAGAAAAGTATAAATGTATGTATCATTTGGCCTAGCTGTTCCACTGGGAACTCATTCTGCAAGTGCACTACTCATACATGTGAAAACTGCCCTGGCCAAGGGCACTCAGCGTATGTAAATGCTAGTCAGGGGGACTTGCGCCATAGGTTACAGCATGTCCACATAGTCGAATGCTCCTCAGCTTAGAGAGAAACGAGGAAGCTGTCTTTGTACCACACAGACAGATGTATAAGAGTGAATGAGAAAACAGCTGTGCATAGTGTGACAAAGGAAGGGTGGATAGATTTGTACTCAATATTTGGCTTGTACATGCAGGAAGTCAGTGTGGATAAATACACAAAATGCTCAGACACTAGCAGCAGTGACGGAGGACGAAGGATCTGGAATGCAGAAGAGGTTGCGGCTTTCTGCTACATTCTTGTATTCTCATATGTGAACATGACTGTATTACCTGCTCGTCAAGCCCAGGCTGACCTTGCAGGACGATTTTGAGTATTAGAGAATATGGGTGTAGAGCCTCTTGCCAGTGCCTAGCACCCGGAGCTAATCCCCGGGTTGGAAGTTAGGACCAGTACTATGGTCAGTATGTACGCCTGCCTGCCGTGCTCCTGCAGTTAATATGCAGGGCACTCCCCCACCCCCATGTGAATCATAAGTCCTCCCTACCCTTGAGCACATGATCTGGGAAGGAAAACCACAAACTAGACAAGTGAGAAACCCTTACTTACCATGTTAGAGCTGGATTCAAGTTCCTTTTTTTTTTTTTTTGATCTGCCATTGCTCACACTGGTGTGCCCAATCCCCAGGGCTAGAGTATGACAGTGACGTCTGATTAGATAGATGCCCCAGCCAGCAGTTGCAGCAGGGTTTTGTAAGTTATATCCATATGTCTGTTTAGGGTTGTCTTAGTGCACATTTTTAATGTGAGAATAAAGTTTTTTTTAGTATGTTTTGTCATCACATTAACACTTATTTTAATAATGATGCTGTATTTATCTTCATGCCTTACAATTACAAAGCAGTACTATTTTTACTTAACAGTTATTATAGGTTTTGCGTTCTAGTGGTATTTTTGTGTGTGTGTGTAGTACTGGGTTTTGAACTCAGGGCCGACACCTTGAGCCACTCCACCAGCCCTTTTTCAAGACAGAGTCTCAAGAACTGTTTGCCCAGGCTGGCTTCAAACTGCAATCCTCCTGATCTTTACCTTCTGAGTAGCTACGATTACAGGCGCCTGGCTCTAGAGGGATTTTGTTGTTGTTGTTGTGCTCTTTTTTAAGGCCCCAAATAAAATTTAATTGTACTGTAAAGTTTTCATGTCCTTAAAAATTTCTACACATGAAAGAGTCACAATGAAGTGATCTTAGAAAAACTGGGATTTGATTGGGTTCTGATGTCAGGTAAGGTGCAGAAATTGAGTCATTGTGCTGGGATCAGTTGGGCAAGCCCACCTAACAAAGCCTCTGTTGAGGGCAAGCTGGAGACACCTGGAGGTCCTGGTCCGTCCATGCACAGCAAGCCTGGCAGAGCTCTCATATGGGGTTGGAGCCTCTTAACCCACTCTCAGCATAATTCCTGCAGCCACCCACCCCACCAAGTCCTGATTTGGTCGTGCAAATTATCTAACCCCTTGCCAAAGAAATTGTGAAGGTTTAATGGAAATTTTGCCAGAGTAGTGCTAAGTTTTTAGGTTGTTGGTGTTAACATAATTTAGGTACCTATTATAGGTAGATCACTAGGTAGGTAAAAGAGGCAAAGGATGAAAACATTGGCTATATCCTCAAGGGCAGCTCCTCTTGGTTCAAGAGGACCAGTCATGCCATTCAGTGGCAACAACAGTGACACCTGCTACACTGTATCTAAGCCATGAAGCCTGAGCCCCTATCCTATATGGTGCACAGGGCTCAGGCCCCTGTCCTTCCCTGCTTGGGTCATCCAGTGCTTTGGTCACTATCCAAAGACTAATTTTTATGCAAGAAGCGTGTGTGGCCCATTAATTTCCTCTCTGTCCTTTAAAAAATATTATTTTTTTATTTATTTTTTTTTTTTTCTCAGTGCTGGGGATTGAACCCAAGGCCTTGTGTGTGTTAGGCAAGTGCTCTGCCACTGAGCCACTCCCCCAGCCTCTCCTTTATTTTAAAAATCAAGTTACTTCATTTCTGTGATTTTCTGCAAAGAAGCAACACACACAGCAGACACATGGCCACAAAGCCAACTAGGCAGATGGCTGTATGTTTCTTGGTGGGGTCACATCAGTGTGCCATGATGACTCCCTGACACTCAGCTTGGGGAATCTCAGCCATTTAGATAAAGTGGTAGTAGTTAAGCCCTTCGGGCTGCTCCAATACAGGGCGAGGTTTAGTGGAGAACACTTGGCATAGGAGTTCCTAGTCAGGACTTGTGGGTGATTTCTGGTGACTTGGTGTTAAGACCAGGCAGCCTGGAAGAGGGATCACCCCTGCCTATAGAGGCTGCTGTGTCTAGGTGAGCCCCACAGCAGAGGTTCTTCACGGTGAAGGGGACATGCTATATAGCTGGGTGGTTTTCACTTTTTTTGCCTTTTGTTCCTTTGGTCTAAAACACAAGACTACACTGATGCATGGCAGTTAAAAAGCAACTAGGTCAGTGGACCAGAAATGAGCATGGAATAGAGTGTAGTGATAGAGCACAAACTCCTGAGTTAACCATCTAGTTATTTCTTTACACATCACCTCGTTCCAGGGAGAATTTTGAGGAGATGCGAGTAAAGATACTCAGAGGCCAGCGTGTGCAAGTGAGGAGGCTGCAGTGAATCCAGGGCCGCGTCAGGCCCAGGAAGTGTGCTTTGAAGTCCTGTGTGCTGCTGGCCGCAGGCTGCAGATATGACTCCCCGCCTTCAAGCAGCCACTGCAGAGGGGCACACATAGACAGCCCATGACCTGCAGTGAAAATAAATACAAAGAAAGCTGAGAGGCATAGCTTTCCCGGCTATGAGGACTGAGAGATTTTTCCTGTGAGTCCTTATAGAGAGGAAGCCGCAGTAGCTGCAGTGAATCGCAGATTCAGACGCTCCTACCATAAGAAAGTGTCCAAGGGTTGCTTCTCACCAGCGTGCCCAGCACCTGGCACGATGTCTGGCACAGAGTAGGCTCTCAGCAGATATTTGTTGAATGACTGACTCCCTCAGTAAGAGCCAGTGGCCCGACATCCAAGTGCAATTCTAGAAAGTAGTTCTACGAGGGGCCAAATGCTCTTCACTGGCTTGGCTGACCACAGGATAAATGTGGAGTGCCTGGATGGACTCTTCCCTTCTCACCGAGAAGCAAACAAGTTTTCTTGCTGGAAAAGTAGACCTTTAAAACTTCTCCATTGTGATAACTTGTTCTCCTTTGTCTTCACAGAGACTAATAGACAAGTCACGCGTAACCTGTGTCAAATGGGTTCCTGGTTCGGAAAGCCTTTTCCTAGTAGCCCATTCAAGTGGGAACATGTACTTATATAATGTGGAGCACACTTGTGGCACCACAGCCCCCCACTACCAGCTTCTGAAGCAGGGAGAGAGCTTTGCCGTGCACACTTGCAAGAGCAAATCCACGAGGAACCCTCTCCTTAAGTGGACGGTGGGCGAGGGGGCCCTCAACGAGTTTGCTTTCTCCCCAGATGGCAAGTTCTTAGCATGCGTGAGCCAGGACGGGTTTCTGCGGGTGTTCAACTTTGACTCAGTGGAGCTGCACGGTACGATGAAAAGCTACTTTGGGGGCTTGCTCTGTGTGTGCTGGAGTCCAGATGGCAAGTACATTGTGACAGGTGGAGAGGACGACTTGGTGACAGTCTGGTCCTTTGTAGACTGCCGAGTAATAGCTAGAGGCCACGGGCACAAATCCTGGGTCAGTGTTGTGGCATTTGATCCCTATACCACTAGTGTAGAAGAAAGTGACCCTATGGAGTTTAGTGGCAGTGACGAGGACTTCCAGGACCTTCTTCATTTTGGCAGAGATCGAGCAAACAGTACACAATCCAGGCTGTCCAAACGGAACTCTACAGACAGCCGCCCTGTAAGTGTTACATACCGGTTTGGTTCAGTGGGCCAGGATACACAGCTGTGTTTATGGGACCTTACGGAAGACATCCTTTTCCCTCACCAACCCCTCTCAAGAGCAAGGACACATACAAATGTCATGAATGCCACAAGTCCTCCCGCTGGAAGCAATGGGAACAGTGTCACAACGCCCGGGAACTCAGTACCCCCTCCGTTGCCACGGTCCAACAGCCTTCCCCACTCAGCAGTCGCCAACGCCGGCAGCAAAAGCAGCGTCATGGATGGGGCCATTGCCTCTGGGGTCAGCAAGTTTGCAACTCTTTCACTGCATGACCGGAAGGAGAGACACCACGAGAAAGACCATAAGCGGAATCATAGCATGGGACACATTTCTAGCAAGAGCAGTGACAAACTGAATCTAGTCACTAAAACCAAAACGGACCCAGCTAAAACTTTGGGGACGCCCTTGTGTCCTCGAATGGAAGATGTTCCCTTGTTAGAGCCGCTGATCTGTAAAAAGATAGCACATGAAAGACTGACTGTATTAATTTTTCTTGAAGACTGTATAGTCACTGCTTGTCAGGAGGGATTTATTTGCACATGGGGAAGGCCTGGTAAAGTGGTAAGTTTTAATCCTTAATGCTGCACCAGATCTAGAACTTGACTTAGGTAGTGATTTTCTTTTTCTTGTGGGAGGGGGGGTGTACAATGAATGTGAATGATACTTCTTATTCTTAATGTAAAACTAAATGCATCAGAGCCATAATTTTGGATACTGCATGCCATGTAATTCTGAATCATTTGATAATTCACCTTAGAGCGTTTAAAAAATATATAATCAAACTAATTGCCAGCCAAGTCAGTCATACTTTTGGGAGTATATAGAGCCCCAAGGTTAGCATTCCTGTATCAGACCATTTCAGTTTTAGCAAAATCATGACAGTATGGGGAAACAATGACTTTAAAATGCTAAAATTAAAATTTATGCTTTAACTGGAATATTTTTGCCTAACTACTCAACTAGAATATTGTACACCTGATCAGAGTGTGTTCAGTACAGATGGCCATTAATTGTCATTTATAGTCCAATTTTTTATCTTAAATCATAAAATGTTTAGAAATTTATGAAACTTAACTTTAGGAACAAAGCGTTCAGCAGGGTTGATTGATATTATTTTTACATTGTTCTGGCAATCCACAGAAAGAGAAGAGCCTTAATTTTTAAAACCCATTTTAGTCATTTTTATGACAATTAAAATTGTTTAATAAACATCTTTTTTCAAAGAAGCAGTTTGTAGAACTTTGATTGAGACTCTGTGCACTAAAATCTCCACACGACCCAGAGCCTGGACAGGTGACATGCACTGTGGCCGAGGATGCCTGCAGCAAGTGTCAGAGTACCTCTTGTCACATAAACCAAGACTTTGGTGTGAAATGCACTTGGTCTATGTTTTTTCCCAACAAGGGAAAAGAGGTTCTGTCTGTTTGGGGTTTTTTCCTTTGTTTTTGGGTGAGAAAAGTGTGACTACAGGTTGCGGGCAGGCAGCCTCATAAAGATACTTCCTGACATGGCCTTGGGAGCACAGTGCAGGCTTCCCCTTGGCGTGTTCTTGGATGGCAGGTGTGAGTCTGGAGTGACTCTTGGGATGTGAACACTGACCTAGGGCTTGGGTTCCCCCACAGCAGGCCTGGCCCTGGGCCCAGTGCTGTGTGGACTCCCTCTTCAGTGGGGAGCTGGGCTGCTTCATGGGGAATTAACTGTAAGGTGCGATTCCAGCTGCTTGTAATTCTCAGCTGTCTAAGGAGTTTTTTTTTTTTTATTCTCCAAACTCCAGTTTTCACAGTGGATAAGATGGTCTTTGAGCTATATATTTTGTGTCAAGATGATAGTTTTTGTTAATAACTTATTTTGAACACTTAGGGTTGTTTTTCTGTTTTGCATACCTTTGAAATTAAAAATAGTGGTAATGATAATTTATATTGGTTTGAGTAGTGAATGTGATTCAGCGAAGTGGAGACCTTGTGGCCTTTCTGTTTCTGCATTGTTAAGACTCTAGTAGACAGAGCAGCAGCTCTCTGCACTCCTGACACAGCCCTCCCAAGATAGCCAGGCTGGGTCCCTGGGCTGCTTCCTCCTCCCAGCATGCCATGGCTGGATCCCTGTCATGCTCCTCTACGCAAGCAGCTTCTGTTCAGCGTGATGGCAGCAGCACTGTGCTGCCATGTGAGGTCACGGCAGCCTTCCAGGGTGTGGAATGCTAATATCCTAGCTACCTTGAAAATATGGTCCTTTGTTCCTAAAGGTTAACTGATCTAAGGTAGCCATCCTTGTGGACTGTCACAACTTTGGAGGCCAAATTGGGTGGCCAGGTGGGGACGTTAGTAATGAACACTCCATGTGCAATTTTCCGGACCTACATAGTTTTAGAAATTCACTTTCAAATGCTTCTGAGGCATGGAGTATGCAGTTTCAAAATTCAGGACTTTGTATTTGGCCTAAACAGAGAGTGGGTGGACACAGGTAAGTCGCACAGATGTTCACGTGAAGCTGAGGGTGACCTCTCAATTCTGAGGTGTTGCAGAGGAGCTGTAGGTGTGTGTACCTGGCACAATGATGGATGGGCACTGTTTCATTTCCTGCCCCGTAGCTTTCCCAGTTGCACTTACTGGGCTGAAAGAGGAATTGCTAGGATATGGAAAGGGTTACTTAAAGGCTGGCCTGCTGGTGGAAGTCGGGGAGGCAGAGGCAGAAGGGGTTAGGATTGTTTTTTAAACACAGGCTCTGAGAAGTGCTGTCTGATAGAAGCCTGTGTGTGTCTTCTGTACCCCCACCTGCAGCTCTAAAGCCGTGATAAGGTCACAGTTTGGGATTTGGGGCTTGGTTACAATCTCTTCCAATTTCTGCTGATGAGGGTAGTATCTTTAATGTTTATCTGGCACCCTGTCTGTGGCCCCTCCTGCCGGGTTCAGGGCCCAGTGGAGAGCTGGGAGTCAGCCCCGGGGAGGGCTGTCCAGACTCAGAGTGACCCACGCATGCAGGGCGATGCTGTCCCAGGTCCACTCTGCCCCCTGACTGAATCCTGCCCCCTTTCTTTGACAGCCAGCAGAGCACTTCTTCAGGCAGGAGGGCAGATTGCAAGGTGTTCTTCAAGACTAGAACTAAAGTGCAGCAGCTGAAGAAGAGTTCACTGGAGCTGGGTAGGCAGGCTCCCCTCTGATGTGCTCCTTATCTCTTAAGCATGTTGAGACACGGTGCCGCACAGCTTCTACAGCAGCCCCTAAAAGAAATGTGCAGAGCATTCTTACAGTTTTCTCACCACACTTTGAGCTTCTTTATTGAAAATTTTCAGCTTTAACAGTATCTTGAGCAAGAGTATCTTTTCTAGACTAAACCTGGGATAAAATACAGCTTTGGGGGCTCAAGCAGTAAAGCACCTGCCTAATAAGCATAAAGGCTTGTGTTCAAACCTCAGTACCACCAAAATAAATAAATAAAAATACAGCTTTTGGTAAAAAGAGGCTATTAATACTTTTTCAATGTGAGCTGAGCCAGTGGGGGTGACGATGGAAATCACATGGCACTGCTTGGGCCCCACGTAAGGGCAGCCAGGTGTGTGCAAAGGCAGACTCGTTCAGAGGGCACTGAGTGTGGGCAGAGGGACGCTGCTTGACCCACTCAGCTGCCTCCTTCAACCCTCCCCATAGCTCAAGAAGCTTAGCGCCAGCCCCTCTTTTTTCTTTTTGGTACTGGAATTGAACCCAGAGCCTCACACATGCCAGGGAAGCACTTTACCACTGAGCTTTTCCCCAGCCCTGCACTCTCTTAAGGGTGGAGAGACCTGGAACAGGGGTGCCTTTGGGAAGCCAGGCCTTCTTAAAGCAAATGCACCCAAGGGAGTGGGCAGACACCTGAAGACAGCTCAGAACCTTGGGCTCTAGATTTACCTTCACAGTAGTAAAGAACCCTAAGTTTGTCCTCCAGGCTAAGAATGAATGCATTAAGATAGAAAGCACTGGAAGTGGAGAGAAGATAAAGAAGGCTAGTGAGCCTCTCAGACACAAGTTAGGAGGGACAGAAGGTCAAGAAACTTCCCAGTTGGAATGGGTATATATGCCCCATCTCAGGTGGGAGTTTAGTTTTCATCTCTGGCTTTGGCTTCACACCCAAGGTCTGGCAGGCAGGTAGCCAAGCAGCCATTTCTATATTTCTGACCATGCTTCCATATCCTGTGGTACACCTTGAATTTTTAAGAAATTTTCAAGTGTTACATCTGTGGTGAGATACCACAGCAGTGTCTGCCCCTGTGTGCAAGGGCCTCATCACCTCTTGCCTGAAGAGAAATATTTTCTTTCTTGGTTGAGGAAGCTCAAAGTGTGAGGTAGAATGAGCCAGGGAGGGCTAGAGAAGGAATCCTTTGGAAATCCAAATGCCATGTTCTGTGTACCTGACTATCCTAGAAAGAGCCAGCTGTGGAGTTCTTTGACAGCTTTTCCAGGTATAATGTGTGGCTGCGGCATCTGTGCTCTGCATAGGAGGGGCTGAAGGGGTCTGTTCATGGGCTCTGAGGACTGGTTGCACCACCATGGTGGTGGTGGTGGTGTGTCCACAGCTGAGGTCTAATTCCTCAGTGTTGAGAACATCTGGGAGCTCATGTAGGTCTGCTGAGTGACCTGAAGACATAACATGACCTCTGGTCTGGTATGGGTTACAGAGGCTGACGTGGGTCTGTCCACTGTCCTGGGAACAGGTGGCCCGGAGCCACTGGCCAGGCCCTTTCCTCATCTACAGCTTGCCTTTCGCCTTTAGCTGACCGGACCGCCACGTGTTGGTTTAGATTAACAAAGTGCTCATCATGGTAGGAGCAGCATGGTGTTGGGAGAGGAAACAGCAGTCTGGCGAAAGCGAAGCCCATGTCTGGCCATGTCAAAGCACTTGCTCCCAAGTTCAAAGCTGAGAACTGCCTCAACAGCAGGAAACTGCCCCACTGAGGTTGAGTTTTATTCAATGCTGCATCTGTTACATGGCCTTCGTGTCATCATTAAATTGCTATCTCTTAAGTGTAAAAATTTTCCTGCATTTTAAATTTCTGTATACCTGAGCTTATTAAAGATTGTTAGGTGGCACTGTAAAATTGTATGGATAATTTGCCTTCAGTGGAAATCAAAAATTACATTCACATGTATTTCCTTTTTTAACATTTTCATCTAATTTCTTCACAACTTGAATCGGTTTTGTAAAAGCCCTCCTCACGTGGAATGTCAGAGAATTGAGTTCTTAACTGCTGCAGTAACTAATGAAGCTTGACTCAGTATTGTTACTTTATAATTTTAAGAAAATCATGTTTCTGTTTCACTGCTTTGTTTTTTAGCTGCTCCCTTGTCACTGTCACAGCTAAAGAGACTTACTACGTACTTGACATTCTGAAGTACTTGGAGGTTGTCCTCTGTATATTGACATTAAATAAACACGTGTGAACACATTGTAAATGTAGATAATTTTCAGTAATCATTTTCACACTGATCTTTTAAAAAATCTTAATGAGCCAAAAAAGAAAAGCTTTTAAATGCTGTGAAATTAAAGGCCTTGTTAATGTTTATGGAACAAATAGCCAGAGAAATCACTACCTCTTGTTGCCGACTCCGAGTTGCTCATAATTAGAAGCTTACTAAATGAGATGCTTGTTCTGTGTGTGAAGATGCTGTTTCGTGTGACCCTCATTCATGCTGACTCCTACTGGGAAGGACTGCCATTGCCTGCTCAGCGAGCTGTGTGATGAGAAGTCAGCCTGGCCACAGCTGGCGCCTCGCACCCTGCAGCTGCCCAGCTGCTGCTGGTGTGGGCCAAGCCCAGGGCGCTGCTGGGCCTCTGTTGGAGCTCTTCCCCTGGGAAGCCGTGTCCCTGTGGCAGTTAAGTGGCTGTTTGCCTGAGCTTTGGGGCAGCTGTTGAGGCTGCCCTGCCTTGGACACGGGCCCTGATGCCAGGGCAGTGAGAGCCTTGTGAACAGGCACTGAGGGAGGGACTGCCTTCCCTCACTCTGGGCAGACGCCACTGATCTGAGCAACACCCTGGCAGATCACCCCGAATGCTTCAGAATAAGAATTGCAGGCCCTGCCAGGCCAGGGCAATGAGGGAAGGGTTTGCTGCTCAGAGGCAGCTCCCTCTCGGCTGTCACTTCTGTTTGCTGAGGCACTGCTCTGCTGGGCAGCCTCTGGGGTGGGGCGGGGCGGGGGGCAGGAACTTCCCCACTGCGCCCACCTCCAGGTGCTGCCGCACCTGCACTTTGATCTTGGCCTCCATGCTGCAAAATGAGATGTTCAGGGGTTCAAAGCCACTCCCAACCCTCACTGCAGAAGCAGGGTGTGGCCTTTCCTCAGCACTGCGCAGGTTTGAAGTTCTAAAAGACAGATTGACAGCACATTCTTTTTTGTTTGTTTAAAGAAAACCATGATATTTTTAATTTTTAAAAAGAACTAGTTTGTACATTATTTAAAAAACAAAACAATGTAGCCTGTGAACACAAGTGGTAGGTTCCCGATCCAAGGGTCTCTGGAGAGGGGCGTGGTCTCCTCCCTGTATCACCTCATTTCATGTGGCCAGCCAGGCAACTCGTTGCCAGGGGAGCTAGAAAGGGGTTTAGGGTTCCATCTTCCTCCCCCAAAGCAGACAAGACTTGAGGGCCAAGTGGAACATACTGGAGAGAGAGGGCCTGAAGCTACAGGGCAGGAGCTGTCCCCTGTAGGCGCAGACCTAGGGGCAGCCCACACTGTTATGTCCTTATATTCTCAGTCTTTCTAGGTGTCCTCAGGTGGCTTTTCTCAGTAGAGACCAGGCTGCTTGGCCCCTCTGTGACACCTTCAGTGTGGCCCAGCAGTGGGCAGGTCAAGGCTGGCAAAAGGATGTATCCAGGGTCCAGGCACTGTACAAGCAGAAAGTCTGTGCGGAGATGGGTGCCAACACTGCGCACTGTCTGATGCCAACTCATTCAATCTGGAGACTTTGCCTTCACACTCGTGCCTGAGAACAAAGCCAAGGCTCCTAGAGCTCAGGTTTCTCCAACTCTTACACAGTGGTTTGCATAGTAAGAGTTATGGAGTCTACTTTTTTTTTTTTTTCCAATTTAAGAGTCTCACTGTGTAAACCAGACTGGCCTCAAACATGAGATTCTCCTGTCTCTGCCTCCTCAGTGCTGGGATTACAGGTGTGTGCCCCAATGCTCAGGTGGAGTAATGGATTTTAGAGGTTGAGCAGTTAAGGGAAATACATCCAGGGCTAGGAGCCTATGAGAGGAAGTTAGCCTCAGAGGTGTTCTCGACCTGTTTGTGCCATCTCCAAAGAGGTGTCACTTTACAAATACTTAGCTGTTGCTTTGTACCTGAGATGAGTCCCTGCAAAAGTGCCCAGCACAGAGCCTGGGTGCAGAGATCAGCTTCCCCCCTCTGTGCAACCCTCTCCCCCGCTGCGCCAGCTGTGTGGAACGCAGACTGTCTTCAGGGAAGCCTGCCCTAGGCTAGTTTGCGTGGTGCTTTTGTTTGGGGTGGGGAGGGTGACCAGGCAGAGCTTTCAGCAGTCTTGGTGGATGAGGCAGTGCATTGGCCCTCGGCCCACACTTCCATCCTGTCCTCTGGAGGTTCTGTACTGTCAGACATTAGGGTTGGGTGGGGAGCCCTCCCAGGACCTTCTGCCCCAGGGAGCAAGTGCATTGGGGCAGCAGGATCTCCATGCTTCTGGCGTAGATGTCAAGGAGAGCGGATCTTCCACTCTTAAAATCGTGCCTCACACAGCTCTGCAGCGAGGCTGCACAGCCAGCTTCCCAAGTGTAGTCTAGATTCTTCTGGGTGCCTGTCACCCGGCTCCCCTTTCACTTCCTGATAACCTTGATACTGAAGCGTAAGCTTCAGAAATGAGGTGGTGGGCTGGGGTATGGCTCAGTGGTAGAGTGCCTGGGCTCCATCCCAAAAAGGTGACTTTTAATGTTATATTCCTTTGAATGACAGTATTTTCCCTAGTGATTCCAGCATTCATCACACATCACGGTCCATCAAGGGCAGTGCTCCAATGACCAGTAACAAGGCCAGGGTCCTCATCCGGATGTTGGTGCAGAGAGGGTTCTAGCCCAACCAGACCTTGGGCTGAGGCCCTCCCCTGTGTCACCCTTTGCCCCTCGTCTTTGGCCTGTGCTGGCCTCACGCCATCCTGGGAACATGAGAAACCCATGTGTGCTGTGGTCCTGCCAGCCGGGGCCCAACAGGCCCAGTGCGCTCCGGAGCTTGTGCTCACAGGGCCATTCCACCTTCTTGCTAACAAGGAGGTCCGCTGTCCTCTGCTCAGACGCAGCAGCTCCTGGAAGCCCCTGACCAAGGGCCCCGGGGGTCCTTAGGCTTTTCACCCATGACCAGGCCTGACGGCTGATGTCAGGCTACTTCCCAGCAAAATGCGCCAGGTCAGGAGCTCTGGGTTTTGTTCCAAGGGTATATTTGCTGCACAGTGAGTAAAGTCATTAACTAGGGTTGACGTCACAAGGATGAACCCCCACTAACCAGAGCCTCCCCTCCCCCATTCCTCAGTATTGAGCGTGAACTGCAGAAGCTGAAAGAAGAGTCGGGTGAGGGCAGCTGGTCGAGTAGAGACTTACAGGTCGCTCTGGGACTGACCCAGGAGGACAGGGCAGTAGGGGAGTGAGGGCAAGTTCTCCTTGGCTCCCTCTATGTTGGTGTAGGGCTCTGATGCTCACGCTGTGCTAGGGGTGGTGTTCCTGTGGCCCGAGGGGTGGGTGACTTCAGGGACGAGGAGACTGTCAGCCAGTGGAGACAATGTCTCCACTGACATTGGAACCCGGAAGCCTGGTGCCCACGTCACCTCTGTGTCTGTGACTCCACGCCTCCTCAGCTGCAAAGAAAGGGGCCACCTAGGCCTCTGGGGCAGGCCCACCAGAATGAGAAAAGGGCTGGGAGGCAGTCAGACCCCTGCTGTACCCACAGTCATCATGAGCCCCCTGTGCCACTGAATACCAAAAATGGGGTCAGTCCAAGTGTGCTGCATGTATTGTCTGCACAGCCCACCTCAAAGGCTTTCTGCAAAAATATTTTTATATTGATTACATATTGAAATAATTTGGGCTCTATTCAGTTAAATAAAACACTAAAATTATTTAACTGTCTTTAGAGTTGTTAAATGTGCCAGTAGGAAGGTGTACCCTTCACATTTGGCTGGAGCTACCGTTCACTGGCCACCCAGTGCAAAGGTAGCTCCTCCCGAGGCAACCCCGTAATTGTGGTCACCTCCACGTGCAGGGCTGTGAGCTGTGTGGAGACCCTGTGGGTCTAGTGCTGAAGTAGCTGCTGGGGGACAGGCTACCTCTCCGAGAGCCTCTGTCCCCAGGCCAGGTCGCAGCCTTCTCTCCCTGCAGGGAGTACACTACTTTCCTCTTTTGGGACAAGGGCGGGCTCTTGGTAGAATCATTAGTTCTTGGACCTCACGCAGTTCATGGAACCAGTTGCTTGTCTTTCTCACCCCAGCCCTTCCTGGGTGTATGTGACGGTGTGTCAGCAAGCTTGCACTCCATCTGTCCTCAACAGGCAGAAACCAAGCACTTGCTGGCCTCTCTGCCTTCTCAGCTGGCTCAGGCTCCCTCCTGACACCTATACCTGTTGGGGCTCCCCCTGTGCACTGCCCACCCCAGGGTTCAATGGGCCAAAGCCGTGGTGGCCTAGACGTCTTGGCACCCACCTTCTGCTCTTTTGGGTTTGAGCAGGGGCGCGCGTTGTGGACTCTTCACGGCTGAGGTGTGAGCAGGGACCAGGGAGAAGGGCTCCTATAGATCCAAGAAGGGCCACCGTCGCGCCTTTGGCTCTTGCTTGCTAGCCTAGACGAACAGATTGCAGCTCTGAGGTGAGACGCTGCACAGCTCAAATGACTCGGAGCAGGACAGTTTCCCAGTTGTCTCTCCAGCAAGTAAAGCTGAAGGTCAGTTTCAGATTGTCAGCTCCCAAGTCCCTGTGTGAAAACCGCACAGTGTTCGCTGAGAGCTTAAAGGTTTGTCGTTTGTAAACACTGCTAATGGAGAGAAACATCTTTCAGGACAGTTTAGGAGAAGGTTGTGCTCCTGGAACTGAGAATTTGTAGCTCCAGTGTTGCACTGTTGTAATCTTTAAATTATTCCTAATAAATGAGCGCCACATTTTGATG
This sequence comes from Castor canadensis, assembly GCF_047511655.1. Lineage (NCBI taxonomy): Eukaryota > Metazoa > Chordata > Mammalia > Rodentia > Castoridae > Castor > Castor canadensis. The sequence continues at coordinate 8,123,908 of NC_133388.1, read as the reverse complement.
TAACTCCATGCAGCCCAGGAATAAGTGCAAAGAACTGTACGTGCCCTTGCTGTGTGAGGGTGAGCTCCAGGCTGTGTGAGGGTGAGCTCCTGAGCCGGCCTGTGCTGCAGGCCCTGGTGAGCCTGCCTTCCTCCTGCCCGTAGCCCAGGTTTTACTAGCAGGTGCAGGGCAGGCTGCATTGTCCTGGGAACTCCCACTCCTTCCCCTGGGTCCAGCTGCATCCTCCTGGCAGAACCCCACCCAGCCTGGACTCCCCTCCTGTATCTCTGGGCCTATATGCTGGAGGTCAGCCAAAGCCGGAGGGTGCCAGCCACGTACCACTCAGCAAGAGTGTAAGAATGCCCCAGGAGGAAAGGTCTTTTAAAAAGTACGTGTAGGTTCTGCTCTCGGAAGCCAGGGAACCCTCTCCCCAGGGCTGAGCTGCAGCCCTGTCAGAAGGCTCTGACCATGCCCTGGAAGCACTTGCACTTGGACAGTGAAGTTCCAAAGAACCTGCTCCCCATCACAGCCAAGGCCAGCATGGGCTTCCTTCTGACAGGGTGAGGCACAAAGTCTTACCTCTGGCAGGGGTCTGGTTGCTCAGGTGGATGTGTTGAGCCGGCAGGAGCTAGGCAGGAGGAGCACAGGATGAGCTGAGGTGCTGGCTTCCGAACCCGGGGAACCTCACCGTGCCCTGGGCAGTGCTGGAGAAGGGTGAGCACAGGGGATTTGCTCACAGCCCTGGGTCTCGCTGGATTAATGTAAGCTGCTTTGTTTGCAGGGTTTATTGTCATCCCCAAACCAGGCCAGTTCTCCAGGTGGGACTGTAGTGTAGCGACCCCACCGCTGCTCCCAGAGCCCCCGGACACAGGTGGACTGGAGGGAGTGAGGAAGACCTCAACAGATCCACGAGCTGCGCTGGAGCCACGCAGGTGGCAGGCCTCAGGCAGGCCAGCGGAAGAACGGACGTGCAGAGGAGGTGTGGATGCCAGGCGGTACAGCACTGTGCCCTCTGCTGCTTACCCAAAGAGTTGCTCCTTTTCTCAAGTCAGTCTCTTGGGGCTGCAGTAAAAAATAAGAAACAGCGTTTTCTTGCTTTGTACTCTACAACCCAATGTACTAAAGTCTCACATAGATATAATATATTCATATATATACATATACATAGTGTAAAATACGATGTTTCTTAGAGAAGAAACCTTCAACTGTTGTAAATAGAACTTCACTGTTTTTGCACTGATTTTTTGTATACCATGGATGGTCAGAAGGCAACCTGGAATGCACTCATTAAGGACATTGTTACCTTCTGACTTAAATGTGTAATTCAGGAAGATGAAGGTTGCAATCATAGATTTTGAAAATTGCACTTAAGATAGTTTAATACTGCTAGCAAATGACTTTGAATATGGGTGTGGTAGATTCTTGGCCTCCAGGGCATGGAGTAAGATGCCCTTTGTATCTGTGGACAATTATTTTAATACTGTTATTTTCCATTGCACTCAACTCTGTATTATATATGTAAATAATTCTGCAGTTGGGGGAAAAAGTTACTTCACTAGTAATTTTCATCATTTAAGAGTGATATTTCTAATTCACAAAAACAATATTAAAATTATCTTGAATATACTATTTGTTAAATTTTGACTCAATTTTTGCTGAGTTGCTTGACTGGTATGGAACCATTTCATCCTCGGTACCCTGGATTCCTTGGAACCCTCTCCATCAGTGTCAGAATTGGGACAGTGGTTGGAAACGGGGATTCCTGTGGGGGTGCTTGGTCCCTCCTCATGGGCTCACCCCGCCTGAGGCACTGCAGGCAGATGCACATGCATGCAGACTCTGGCTCCCCACCTCACTTTTTCTTACAGCTTAGAGTCCATCCTTTTGCCTGCACATACAGGTTTCCACGTGGAGTAGGAGCGGCTTGGTCAGCTGTGCGCTGTGTGACTTGAGCAGGTGCAGAACCTCACACAGGGCTTCCAGAGGGTCGGTAGCAGCTTGCACAGAGCTCAGGTCACCCACTCCTACCTGTAGCCACTGCAGATGCTTAAAAAAAAAAATCACACACTACTGAATCTTTTGGAGGCTTTACTTAGCGTCTGAAACATTTCTGTGAGTGAGCACATTGATTTTGGGGCGTGTGGAAGGAATTGTGCTTTTTGAGATGTGCTTCGTTTTCATCCACTGTTGCAGCAAGTTGAGGGCATGGACAGTTCACAGCAGCAGCACAGGGCTTCAGCTCACCTTGGGTTTTCAGCTGACCCAGCTCAGGCTGGGAGGGCTGGTCTCACCCACTTGGAAGCTGCCACTGCCTGCGGGGCCTCTGGGAGCCTCTGGAAAGGTGTAAATAATGCAGAATACTAAGACACGCAATGTTTCTCTCTCCCTCCCTCCTTCCCCCGCCCCTGCCCCGCCCAGCCCAGCCTCAAGAGGGGATGACAGGGTCTCACTATGTTGGCCAGGCTGGTCTTGAACTCCTGGGCTCAAGTGATCCTCCCACCTTAGCCACCTGAGTAGCTAGGACTACAGTGTGTACACACCTGGCTAAGACTCACTGAAAGAATAAGAATTTATAAATTATAATACATTCTGAATGACCATATTAAAATGAAGAGACATCTTAGGCAGTTTGGTAGTTCTATCATCTTAAAGCACTGGTTACATAGAAAACTCACCCCTATGAGAGTTCAAAATACCTGCAGGTCAATCAGAAATCCGCACTTCTTAATTTAGTAATCCTCCTACGTCATTTTTTGCTCTCTTTCCTGTGTATTTGTAGAAAGTGACAGATGGAAATCCAGTTGACACCAGGGCAACAATTATATGTGTGAAAATCAGCTTGGTGTGGTGGTACCTACCTGTAATACCAGCTTCTTGAGACGTTGAGGCAGAAGGACCACAAGTTCAAGGCCAGACAGGGCACTTAGACTGTCTCAAAATAAAATAAAAATGGCTCGAGAATGTGGCTCAGTGGCAGAGCACTTGCCAAGCATGTGTGAGGCCCTGGGTTCTGTCCCCAGCACTGCAAAAAATAAAGCAGTTTGACCAGCTGACCTAGTTTCATTCCGCAGCTTTCACTGACCTGGAGATCAGTTGGGACTAGCTTGCCTCTGCTCAGCTTGTTGCCTTTTGTTGGGTTTGCACTTGGCCAGCTGTACTACAGCTGTTGATGTGTCCCAGTTTACTGTAGATGCTGCTGTGCCAGGAACAAATCCTTTCGGCCTTGTTCCTAAGATTGGTCCCTAGCCCGATGGTCCAAGATGGCTTCCAAACTCTGTCTTCTAACCCCAACGCTATCAGCATAGAGCGTTCAGCAAGCCCTAGACAGGTGGGAGTCAGCTCTACTTACCTGGTATGATCTGTGTCTGCTCTCACACTGTAGGAGAGTACTGTAGGAGTTAGTGAAGGTGGCTCCTCGCTGGGACCTGGGTCTGAAGGAAGCCGGAAGTCGGGGCTGGTGCCATGGGGAAGGGCAGGGTACAGCAGCCAACTCAGCTTGAGCTGCCCACACAGTGCACTTGCTGCATTCAGGTGTGGCCTGGGAAGGGCCTTCCCACGGGGCAGCAGAGCAGGAGACAGTGGGAGGTCATGATGGCACTGCCACCCATCTGCTCTGGGTGGTTGTACACTCAAGTCCCATCGGGGTCTTAATCCTCATACTGGCATGTGTGCATGTTAGCTCTGCCCAGCCACCACCCACAGGCCTCACTCTGTGCTCCTGCCCTGTTTTCCTTCTCTGAGCTCAGGAGGGCACAGGGGGTACTAGAAGTCAGCTAACACAGAAGGGCAGTCATCCGCGCCCATCAAGTGCTCAGCAGGCATCTGGGTAATGAACTAGGGTGGAGGGGGTGGGGCTGGGATTTGTCCTACTATTCTGGAGTTCTAGGGTGACATTCAAGTGCTTGAGAACTTAAGTGACCTGGCCAGTCAGCCTTCACCATCTTTCTAATTTGGGAGTAGCAGAGACCCTGCCAGGGCTCTGGCAGCAGGGCCAAGTGGCCTCCTGTGAATTTGGCTGGGTTGGCCCCCAGGCCCTCAGCTCTGGCCAGCATCACCCAGAGAGAACTCAGGTGACAGGAGCTGCCCAGTCCCTTGGCTCTGCCAAGAGCGGGCAGGTGCAAACTCCAAACAAAATATAGGAAGCCCAAGAGTAGCCAACAGGATTCCCCTCTGTCCAAATCAGCGGGAGACTGGATTTGCTCACGTGAAGTTGATGCTCAGAACGCTGTGTGTGGGAGGCACTACCTGCTACCCCTAGGCAGAGTGTTTGTGCCAGAAACGGTGTGAAGCCAAGAGGTTTTCCCTGAGGCCTGGCCTGCCTCACAAAGCTGACGCTGCTGCCTCTGCCATGGGGAAGGGCAGTGTCCAGACAGGAAGGACACTAGGACCTGTAGATTATGTTTGCATTCCACAAAAGGCACAGAGAAGAAGGTGGGGATTTTCCTGTGTTTTATGTACTTGAAACAGTTCTAACTGCACAAATACTCATTGGTCCATAACGTGATCTTACTTAACTTAGAGCCAGTCCTCAGGACAGCAGTACACCCTTTGCTGCATCCTCTCTTGGGATTTATTCTCTGTCCCCTCAGCACAGCTTCCCTCCCTTGAAGGTCCTTCTTGGGGCCAGCCACCATGTCCACTCCTCTGGCTTGTCTGTGAGCCCTTTCTGCACTGAGCTGGTGGGAATCTGGTCTCCTCCATGGCTGTGAACCTGGCTGAGCATCCACTGCAGGCTCCCAGGCTCAGACAACTTCCCCCATGCCAGGACCCCTCCAGGGGCACTTGAGGGCCATATCAGGGCTCAGGTGAGTGTGGAGGAGGCCAGAACGCCCCTCCCTTAGGTCTCATTTTTGGTCTTGCACTTGTGTGGGTTGCATGCCCACTCCATGGTGCCCCACCTACATGTAGCTCCACATGCTCCTCCTATTACCCAGCTGTCCTGTGGTTCTCGCTGCCACCCCACTACTCTGCGGGTAGCCTGGGGTAGGGCCAGTGCAAAGACCTGGAAGGAAAGGATCAGAAATTTGCCTCAATAGAACAAAGAGACTAGACACTAACCTGAAAACTCTTTCTCGTCTTAATGTGTTTGAGAAGATGGAAAATACACACGCACACATTAGATGCATGCTATGCTATACAAAAAGAGGGTTAACAGAGGCTGGAGGAGCGACTGAGTGATAGAGCACTTGCCTACCAGCATGGGGTGGGGTGAGGCTTAGAAACTTGTCCCTGCGCCCAGCACCTGGCCCACGAGTGCCCTGCGCTTTGAATCCCCCAGGACCATGGTTACTCTGCAGTGTTCCCATCTCACCCCACAGTGCAACTGCTTCCTTTTTTAGGGCAACTTCAGATTGGCACTCTGAAAACAAGGCTCCAGGCACTACTGGCAACCAGGCAGTGGGTCCTGTGCACCCAGGGGAACCCATGCACCAGAAGCTGAGGTGCCATGTGCCCAGCTGTGGCTCAGTGGGGAGCAACAGGGGCTCTGAGGACAAGCTTGTCCTCATTCTCTGATGGTTTTTCAAGGGAGACACAACTAAGCCACACTAAAGTTTCCCTAACACAATCAATTATCCTAATACGGCCGCTAAAGCTAGGGCAAAGAAACAGCTACTAACAGTAAGTTCAAATCAGAGAATGTTAAGATGAACTGCTGTGGTGACAGCTTGTTCTTTAATAAAAATCAGCAGTCTCCAACAGCACAGCCTGGAAGGTGCTGCACACTGCCACAGCTGGAGCGCCCAGGGCACTGTGGGTAAAGAAGTAGAGACAGTAACATGCAGAACTCACCTTCCAACCAAGCCTGTCTCCACCTGGCCTTGAGCTCTCCGTCTTCCTGCGTCCACTTTCCCAGGGTTAGGATTACAGGCATGTGCCACCCGCTCCCAGCCTTATCTTTTTGATTCGTATAAAAGTTACAAAATATTTCCCACCTCAAATCTCTATGTTATGGAAATGAAATAAAATCCTAGGATGAGGTGGTTTTACAAATGTATTAAACTGGAACATACAGTACAGCTGTTTGGGGGATGCAAGCACGTGCTCAGGGGTAGTCCCGGGCTGGCCAGCTCCCGCTGTGAGTCAGGCGAAGCCACAGGGCAGCGCATCCAGGGCCGCCAGGCCTCACATGGAGCCCATGCCAGGCATCTTCTTGGGCCTCCATCTACTGTCAGACACGGGCCCGGCCTGCCCCATGGTGCCAGCTCTTACTCTCCAAGAGGGTGAGACGGCAAGTGGCTCAGTACCCTCCACCTTTCCTGGCAATCGTGGGCAGGCGGCACTGTTTCAGGTTAGGCTTGATGTCCTTCTGCGGGTCTGTCTAGTAAAGAAGCAGCACAGAGGTGAAGTGGGGGCCGAGGACGGCATCCAAGAACATCCCCCTGTGGACATAAGCGAGAGACATGTAATACCTTCTTGTTCGGCCCCACACACTTCAAGGGTCTCAACACTGGGACTCTTCCATTGGTTCCAGAGCCGAGCACAGACCGCAGCGTGGGGCTGGAACATGATGACAGTCTGGTCACTCCCGAAAGCCTCAGCTTGGGCAGCTGCATCAGGCAGGCAGGTCCCAGTCTCTTGGCATCCTCCTCTTGCCTCAGGGGCTGTTTCTTAAAATGGAACAAGGTCAATTCCCCTTCATGGAAATCAGGACAAGCAAAGGAAGCCCTTTTGCCTAATAAAACTTGCTGGTGGACGGTGACCCTACGGTTGAGTAAACCCCAGGAGTGTGGTGGCACTTGCTAGGACCCACGGACAGAGGCAGAGCCTCCCAACTCACTCTCCCTTCTTGGATTTTGCTGTTCTCATTAACCTCTGGCCCCAAGCTAAGCCAGCCACACTGGGGAGGCTGAGGGACAGACGCTGCCCCACTGTGGGTGATCCAATGCATGCTGGTCTCAAAACGCTGCAGGGCAAGCGGCTGCCATCTCCCACTCTAACCCCGAGCCTTCTGCCCCAGGCCGCCTGGCATGCTACTCAACAGTCACAGTGAAAAGCATGTGGAATTCAAACATCAGTGTGCAGTTTCCTCGGGACACAGCCACACTAAGGGACATCTACAGCACCTATCACACTGCAGCCAGGAGCTGGAGCATAACAGATATGCACAGCAACCTGTCTAGCTCCACAGAAAGCAGTGCCCACTCTGGGGGCCAGGCAAGGAGATACCCCATGAGACAAGTGTTTGAAGAGGATCCCTGTGCAGAAGGGCAGGGAAGGTGCGGCAGGGCCAGCAGTTAGGAGGCCAGGTGAGATGAGGAGGAGCAAGAGGTGAGGTGCCAGTGTGGGAAAAAGAAGTCTGGGAAGAGTGGGAGCCAGCATTGCATGACTGCGTCTGGCAGACACACAAGAGCATTTGTCAGGCAGCATGGGAGCAGCAATATGCTCTGGTGGCACCCCAGCTGTAGCAGACCCACATCCTCGGTGGCTAGCATGGACAGCCTTCAACAAGGCGGAGCCTGGCACCGGTGGCTTACACCTGTTACCCTAGCTACTTGGGAGGCAGAAATCAGAGAATTATGGTTCCAGGCTAGCCTGGGCAAATAGTTTTTGAGACCCCATCTCCAAAATCACCAACAAAAATAGGACTGGAGATGTGGCTCAAGTAGTAGAGTGCCTGTTTGGTGAGAGCCTGGTGAAGCCCTGAGTTCAAACCCCAGTGCCACCAACAAAACAAAATGTGGGAAGAGTGACAGATAGGTGGATGGCTGAAAAACTGAGTGATGAGAGGGGCATGGAGAACTCAATGTACAATTTGTGGGACTGAGCAAATGGGTCCCACGTCAGGCACCTGTCAGAGCACCAGTGATCACACATGTAATCCTAGCTACTCAGGAGCCAGAGATCAGGAAGATCACAGTTTGAAGCCAGTTGGGGCAAAAAAAATCATGAGATCCTACCTTGAAAAAAAAAAAAAACCATCACAAAAAAGGGCTGGTAGAGTGGCTCAAAGTGTAGGCCCCGAGTTCAAATTCCAGTACCAAAAAAAAAATAAAGTAGAGAAACTGGAGACTGCAAAGGAAGTGTTCATTCCTAAAATAATCCCTGCTGGCCGGCTGAGGGCTCCTCTGGGCTTGTGCTCACTGGCTTGTGGCTTGGTGGGGACAGCATGGACTGCCCAGACTTAAGACCTGCTGTTCTTTGGGGGTAACTTGGCTAGTGTACTTTCTCTGTGCCTCCTGCCAGGGTCGTTCTGTGGATGCACATAAGTAGGTCAACAAAGGTCTTTGACAGTGAATGGCCATCAGGACAGGAACTCATGGAAGGGTCCTCTCCCTGGGCTCTCTCCATATGGAATGTTAGCCAGGGCGCCATAGCTGGTGGAGCAGAAAGGGCTTGGGCAACTAGAACTGGGTCCCTAGCATTCTTATGTGGGAGACAGTAAGCAGCATGATACTTGGGCCTCAGTGGAGGTGGCAGCCCTTCAGTACCAATATGGCAGCCCTGGGTGACACTGCCCTCCATGGGTGGTGCCTCAGATAGACACAGGCAGCCCAAAGGCATCCAGCACCTGCTCAACAGACCGTATCCAGATCACTGGCTTCAGTCAGTACCTGCTTTCTGCTCTCCTTTGAGGCGTGCCAGTTGTGACTGAGTGGTTCCAGTGCCATAGGATGCTCTGGTAAGAGAGTTCTTCTGTGGCTGGCCAGGACCTGCAGCTCAGCTGCCCTACAGGGAGGGAGGAGAGAGTGGCTGCCTCCAAGAGGGCTCAGAACAGCTTGTTTGCTTTGCCTCCAATCTGCCATTATGAGTGGCCCTTAATTCTTCTTTTCCTAGCAAGAAGGGTCTTTTTTCCTTTTCTGTCTCAGCACAACAGTGTTTGGGCTGGAGCAAAAGCTACCTGAGCCATTACAGCACTTTGTTTAGGCCTCTGGGCCCTCCCAAGGACCAAAATGCCACCTGCTCAGTCACACATATAGGAGTGTCCAGAGGTATAGAATTAGGTGGTGCTAGGCAAATTTCTCTCACATCTGCATTCAGCGTGCCAGAAATACCCAGTGTGTGCCAAGATCTTATAGCCAGCTTACACCATCTATGCTGGACATATACCAGGCTCTTTCAGAAAGCTTACCTCCTGGAGCCTTGACATTGACCTCAAAGTGGCCAAAAAGCTCCCCTCCCTCCCACCTCCTCACCCAATACCATGAAGCTACTGACTGCTTTTGGGGGAGGATACATCCAAAAATATCACAGTGGGGTCTGAAGAGGTACTGACCACTGTCAGGATAGAGAGCTATTTTCAGCACCAGGGGACCCTTCAGAGGCCAGACCCTTGTCCACCTCATGCTGCACAGGTCTCAGGAGCCAGAGCCTCCAGTCCGTCACACAGCACCCACCAGAAGGCCTACCTCTGCTCTTGGAAGTAGGGATGCTGTAGGGCCTGGTGGGCAGCGATTCGCTCGTCAGGATCATAGGCCACCATTGCGTGCAGGAGAGACAGACATTGCGGGGACAAATTGGCTGTCAGTAGAGGTATTCCTGACCCCTTTTTAAAAGGAAAATCAAAACTCATAGCTCTCGACCTGTATTAAAAGCCCAATAACAATAAACCATCATGCCATTATTACAGCACCTGGCCAGCCAGCGTCCTGACTCTAAGGGACCCACACCAAAGGTAACAGTTTGAAGCTCAAAGGGAGCAAGTCACACACTTGCAGAAACCAGACATCTGACTCCAAAAGTGAGCCTTACCATGAGGGGCACCTGGGGAACCACGATGTACCCATGCAGTCTATCGGTTGTGGCAAGCACCCCACTCTCGGGTGGGGAGTGGCAGAAGTTATGCAAATGCTCTTTCTGCTTAATTTTGTTGTGAGCCTAAAACTGCTTTAAAACAGTCTGTTAAAAGGGGTGTGTGTGAGAAATATGTATGCTATAAATGCAAGAAAACAACCTTTTCTGGGCAGAGGCCCAGTGGCTCAAATGGTTGAGTGCTTCCCAGCATGGATGAGACCCTGGGTTCTATCCACAGCATGGCAAAAAAAAAAAAAACACACACACAAGAACAAAAACAACCCCACTGCCTTTCCTATCAAAGATTTATATCACCTTCTCACATGAGAAGAAACAAAGTTTAGAAAGGAGGAAAAAAAATACTGAACAGCCATTATCTGGCCTTCCTGGGACCAGGGCTGCTGAGTGCTCCCTTTCTGCCCACAGCTCCTCCCAGGAAACCCAGACTCCCCTCTCAGCTTCATCTATCATCAAAACAAAACCCTGTGGGGCTACAAGGGTCTCCTCTAGGCGTCAGTGTCACCCTAGGCCACAGAACGGCGGCACAGAAAGTCCTCACAGGTTGTCCTTCTGACTGAGAAACGTTTCTCAGCAAGAAATGGTTTCTAAGTCCTGTGTAATATTCTGGGACACCACCCACTCCCAGGCCTCAGAATGCCATGAAAACTTAGTGATGCTAAGGGAAGAGCACATCTCTGTGAGCCTCCTTGCTCCAAAGAGATGGCTTTGTCTCCCCATTCGTGATAGAGGGAGCCACAGTGAGTGAGTGAGTGCCCGGGTGCAGCAGGGCTGACTTGCCCTGCACCAGCCCTGGCCCAACTGCATAGAAAGGCTGGCAGGGGTGGCAGCCCCATCCACCCCTCAGGGCACATTGCACTTACTGTTTGAACTTGGTGAGGGTCTTCTGAGCAGGAGTGCCAATGACATCATGGATTTTTGAGATCTGGTCCAGTTCATTCGCTCCAGGGAAGAGGGGCTGTAGACTGCATGGGCACAGGGCACGGAGGTGAGTGCAGCTGTGGGTCTCCTTCTGGGCCAGGCTCCCTCCAGGGCTCACCCATTTGGCCTGGGCCTTTCCCAATGGTCCTAAGTGTTTCCCAAGAGGCAGGAGACAGACCCACATTGTTCTGGCTGTGCATTCTAGTGTCTGCAGCAAAATATGAATATTCACACTAACTTCTATAAAAAAGCACCATGAGCCTCCGGTCAGCCCAGGTGAGTTTCGCTGACAAATTCAGGGCAAAGCAGGTCTTGTCAACAAATGAGTTCCAAGAAACATTTTGTTTTTCAGAGATTTTATAGATTTTGGAATTGTGAGTAAAAGAGTTGAAACCTGTATTTAAAAATTCAGCTAGGTGCTGGTAGCTCATGCTTGTAAGACTAGCTATTTGGGAGGCTGAGATCAGGAGGATCGCAGTTTGAGGCCAGCTGGGGTAGGGTAGTATCTAAGCACAGTGGTATCACATGTCATCCCAAGCCATGCAGGACACTGGGATCAGGAGGCCTGTAGTTCCAGGCTAGTCCAAGCAAAAAGTTCCCAATTTTTCAAGTTTTCAATTGAAAAAAGCTGGGCATAGTGGTGCATGCCTGTCTTACAAGTAATGGCAGAGAGCATAAAGCAGGAGGATTGAGGTCCAGGCTGACTGGCAAAAAACTAGACCCTATCTCCAAAATAATCAGAGCAAAAGGAGCTAGACGCATGGCTCAAGTGGTAGAGCGCCTGCATTGAAAGAACAAAACCCTGGGTTCAAACCCCAGACTTGTCAAAAGAAAGCTTAAAATACAGATCTGGTAGTAGAACTAACTAACTTCCACTCAGGTTAACAGCAATACTTGTGACAAAAGGTTAGAAGAAGACAATGTGAGAGAGCAGGAAGTGGCTTTGAGGAAAAAGACAGGATGCCAGAGCCCAGCCCAGCTCACAGACCAATTCACTGGGGCCACCAACACTGGTCATACCCACCGGTCATCATGTCCCTAGCTTTTGGTCCTTTAACACACTTCCAAACTGACCCGTGCGATTTGGCACATGAAAAAGAACTGCCTGGTAGACTTTTGGCTTCAGTGATGTTGCCACTCAGCTTTCCAAATAACCAATTCTTACTATGAACACTCTGCAATCAAAGGAAGTGGGTCCTGAAGGGCACATTTGAGCACATTTCAGTAGCCCCAGGTGAGCAGCTGGGATGGGTGACCCCAAGTCCCTGCCTGTTCTGATGCCTCACCTGGAGACTACTGTGAGCAACAGGTCACTACCTCCCCCTCCAAGGGTTTTTGTCACTGGACACTACTCACCTCGAAGTGGGACCAATTCTCTGCCCATCTCCCTGGGCCACTACTCCTCCCAGCAATGGAGCCCAAAGCCCAGAGAGAAAAGGAGGCACTGAGGCCATGGAGGGATGGCTGGGACCGGGGCTTTCTAGAAGAATCCAACTATGCCAGAAGGTGCCTCCTCCCCACTCATGCGACTAGGACACCCTGCCTGCTATGACTGACCTACCCCTTAGCATAAGATTCCAGAGCCACCCATTTGTCCCTCCCCAGTGGCAGGCCTCAGAGGGTGGCAGTACGCTTGCTTCTCCTCCGCTCTGGAATCATTTCATGATCAAATCAGATGAGAACCACCCCCCACCCACATGGAAAAGCAAGCAAAGACAAGTATTCGACAAAAAGTAAGGTGAAAGCCCAGTAAATTTTCTGTTGAATCAACAAACAGTAAAACAGGAACAAAAACCCCTGCATGACTGTAACCTGGAGGGTAAAGGAAGGAGCTGGCCAGGCACCCTCCCCTGATCCACCCCCCTTCCACTCTGTGAGGTGCATCAGGAGTCTGGTCCTCTACCTGGCAATCTCATAAAACACACAGCCTGCGCTCCACAGGTCCATCTTGTACGTGTAGAACCCATCAGTGAGGAGACACTCTGGTGCCCGGTACCAGCGGGTGGAGATGTATTCTGTATATGGCTGCTTGGAATAGACACTGCAGCAGGACCCAAAGTCCCCCAGTTTCAGGATGTCCTGCTGAAAGGGGAAAAAGCAGGGACAAGTACCATCTTGCTGCACAGCTAGCATCACGAACCATTTCAAATGTTCATGTACTGACTGGAAAATGCCCCACATTTAAACAGCTTGGAGAACAATTTGCTGGTTTTCTAAACCCTGCAAATGCCTCAGTGGTGTTTCTATTTGGTGGATTGTGTCTATAAACACTCTGGCCAAGTTTAAAATAGATTTCTAACTTCTATGTGTTTTCAAGGTGATTAGGAGTTCCACTCAGCAGTTGTATGTCCTCTTGGCCACAATTCCTGAAGCCATAAGCTCTGGGGTGTCTCAGTTCTTGGCTTGTGCATGGACTCTTGCAGCCATGTGGCTTCAGGTGACGGAACAGGACACATGGCATGCTTTATAATCTCCAGTGGTGCAAGTGGCTTCAGAGAAGACAGACCTCAAGGCTGGACCCCAAATCTCTGGAGTGAGACAGACCTCAAATTTGGTGGGAGGTCAAATCCTGCCTGGTCTACCCTGACATTTAGTGTTGAGAATGGCCATTTGGATGGAACAGATCTTTGCCTGTAGTGTTCTTCCAGGAGTGCAGCCAATTATGTTTATGGCATTTATTAACTAAATCTTTTTCCCAAACTGGGAGGGAAAAAAATAATCTAAAAAAGCAGGGGCTGGAGATGTAGCTCAGTGGTAGAGCCTGTCCATAATACATAAGGCCCTGAGTTCCATTCCCACCACCACAAAAAACCAAAACCAAAAAAACAACCCACTACACTGTCCAGCTGTCCAGGACTGAGAGCACATCCAGTGAAGATGCTTTATATTCTACTACCAAGTTTTCATATAAAAGTTCTTACCTTTATTAGAATATTTTCTGGTTTTACATCTCTGTGAAATATTCCATTTCTGCATTTAATATAAAAGGAAGGAAGAACAGAATTAATCGCACCTCACTGATTCAAACTCTTCCACTGGAATTGTGTTTGCAGGAGTGTTGCTGCAGTCTCTGAGTGCTTACCTGTGCATGTGGTCAAGGGACTTACACAACTGATACATATAGTGCATAATTTTTTTTTCTGATAATGGTTGTCTTCTCCCTGTGCAGTCAAAGAAATAGGCAAATATGGTTACTAATGTTCCATATTCCCTTTTTTAAATAAAAAATATAATCTATTTTTATTTAATAGTGTGTAAAAACCTAAGTTCCTCTGTAAAAAATAATCCTAAGCAGTTTTAGGAAATATGGAACATATCTAAAAAATCTATACCATTTATATATGGCATGATATACCTACATACTGGCATGATTTCATTTAAAGTTACATAGCTCATGCATTTTGATTTCAGTGAGAACAGTAATACGACAGTTATGAGTACCATGGTCTGATGACCTTGAGCCTTCTAGGACTCTCCCCTTCAAACTGTGTTGGTCTTAAAAATGTGGGGAGTCAGCTGGGTGCCACTGAGTCACACCTATAATCCTAGCTATCTGACATGGGGAAAATTGTGGTTTGAGGACAGCCTGGACAAAAAATGCATGAGACCTTGGGTATGGTTATACAAACCTGTTGTCCCAGCTATGCAGGAAGCTGAGATTGGGAGAATCATGGTTCTGGGCTAGTCTAGGGAAAAAAGTTTGGAAGATTTTACTTCAACAACAAAAAGCTGGGCATGGTGGCACATACCTGTCATCATCAGCTATGACAGGAAGCATAAAATAGGACTGTGGTCCAGGCCAGCCTGCAGAAAAAGCAAGACCTTGTTGCCACAATAATCAGAACAAAAAGGGCTGGAGGCATGGTTGAAGCCATAGAATCCCTGCCTCTCAAGCACGAAGCTGAGTTAAAACCCCAGTACCACCAAAAATGTAAGAAGTCACTTGAAAATCCTGTATCTTTCTGGGCTGAAATGTGATCTCTGGTATCAGGCTGATCTCAAACTCCTGGACTCAAGCAATCTTCCCACCTTAGCCTCCCGAACAGCTGAGAGTACAGGTGTGTAACACAGTCCCCCACTCTGAAAAGTTCCATTTTAAAGGGAGTTCAACAGAAGTGCCACTGAGTGCTTTGGATTCCACAGTCCATGCTCTCTTCCTTCACTGTGGACAGGTTCAAAGCATCAAGTTTACCCATGTTCCAGAAGGGGTCACATTTTCCTTGACTTCAATTTCAAAGCTGGTTATTTTTAAGTTCTTAAGTTTTAAGACTTCAGAATGACCATGAATGACCATGGTCACCCAAAGTCTAGAAACCCAGTTTCTCCCTCCATAACACTGGGCCTATTTGATGCTCTTAAGCCTGAATTTACAATTTTTTTTTGTGGTACTGGGATTTGAACTCAGGGTCTACACCTTGAGTCACTCCACCAGCCCTATTTTTTCGAAATAGGTTCTTGCGAACTATTTGCCCAGGCTGGCTTCAAACCATGATCCTCCTGATCTCTGCCTCCTGAATAGCTAGGATTCCAGGCACCCAGCCTGCAATTTCTTTTCATAAATAAATGTATCCTTTTTCTTTGCATAACTAAGTAAAAATGTCTGTAATATGCAAATAATAGAAAGTAATTTAAATTGTGAAATATCTAAGTCCAATTAACTTTTTCATGTATTACCATAGTCTTTTTATTCTGTTGCTCATAATGTATTGTTTCTAAGAATTAAAATTTAAATTAAGATTCTTTTAGCTTTCCTGAGCTTGAGGAATTCTAGAATTATATAACAAAATATCTATGTAAGTATGAAAAGAGGCTGGTGTAATGGTACATGCCTATAATCCCAGCACTCGGGAGGCTGAGGTAGGACGATTGCAAGTTAGAGGCCTGTCTCAAAAAAAAAAAAAAAAAAACCCAGAAAATGAGCTAAGGTTCAGCTTCCCACGGGCTACTACTGTGGTCACACACCAGCTCTCACCCCCATAGAATGGGCCTCAAGACCCAGAGCAACTGAGTCCCTTCTCCACAGGGGTTCTTGGACTGCAGAGAACACCATCCCCCAGGCTGGCTAAGGTACAGTGTTCCTCCCCACCCCCTGGTGTGGTGAATGGGCACTGCTGGAGCTGGGGCCCTCAGCTGGACGTTAGTAAATGCTCCAGCCAAACTCCCCTGGGACTTTTCCCTGCATGCCCCCAAAGCTTCCCCTCAGCCCCTGTGCTCTGCTGTGCTGGTTCTGCCAGCACCCAGTGTGTCTTCACTCCAGATCCTAACACCTGAGACCAGCATTACAGTCATCTGAGCTTGAACTCACGAGAAGGTGGCCTCTTAGAAAAAAGCCTCATCCTGCCCACCATCTTTATAACCAGCCAGAAATCTTCTGAAAAGCAGATTCCAAGGCCCTCCCCAGAGACCAGACGAGCAGACTTCAACACCAATCCCAAGTCTGCTGCAGATGGACTCCAGACCTTGTTAACTCCTGTGAGTTAACTTTTACCAAATATAGTTTCATATAGTCCCATTAATGGGAAAAAAATTAGGTGAACAATGTCTGGTGCACTTGCTGTATGTCAGCACCACCTGAAAGAAAAGCACTGCCTTCAGAGCTTACACATGAACAGTATTCCAACACAAAACCCCCTCCCATAAGACCTCTGACCCCAGGCCAGAGCCTGGCTTTCCTGATCAGGTTTGGAGGAGCGTGCTGTGGCCCACCATGGCACAGTCAAATGGTTCTTCATATCCGATGTCCAGGGGTCATTCACTGCCCCTGTGTGCACACGCTTGCCCTCATATGATCCAAGGAGCACCTGGTATCATGCACACCGTTGAGAGGAGCCAGAGAGCTGAGGATGGGTTGGTTACAGGTCCTCCCAGCTCTGCTCTTTGAAGCGAGTCTTCTTAGGCAAGTGAAAATGAAAATTCAAGTTCCTCACCTCTAAAATGAGGGTAGGAACACAGGACTGGGAAGATCAGAAATACCCCTATACACTGTAATACTCCATTGGCATACACAGTTTACAACACATACCGTAAGCTGCAGTGATGATGGCAATGCTGATAAGAGCAGTCAGTGTCCACTCAAGGACCCTGTGAGCCTTTACACATATGATGTAAGCCTCAACAACCCTCAGAGGGACACAGCCATCTCCTTATTTACAGACAAGGAGTAAGGTTCACAAAGCCTAGCCAGGACATCTTACACATGACCAAGTATAGGTGCTGGCCTGGATGTGGTATTACGATACAGGAATTGGAACCATGTTTTCCAGATCATCAGCATAGAAAAGAATCCCAGTGACAAAATGCTGTATCACCTCTGAATGGCACTCTCTGAATGGAACAGAGACTGACAGTGTAAGGAAGAACAGACATCGATCATTCTGAATCAAGCATTCAAAAATGTAATAGGAATGCCCTAACAAGTGAATTCAACTTCTGTTTTCCTTTTTACATATGCACAGAAGTGATACAGGGAAAAAACAAATAGAACTAAAAGAACTCTTTTGGTATGATAAAATTTAAATTGCTAAAAGATAGTTTTATGTCATAGCTGAATTGGTAATGATTTCTTCTTTCCTGTTGGTACATAAAAAAATGGTAAATCTTACAATTAGTGGGTCAGATTTGTTGGAAAATAAAAATATAACTGAATTCACCTAGCACAGTAAGGTTTGCAAAATATTTAAGGTTGTTTGGTAGTGAGACACGAAGCATAAGCAGTTATTTGTGGAAATAAACTGTAATGCTGCTTTTACAGTCAAAGCTTGTTTTGTTTTTTCCTACTTGGTTTAGTCCCCCAATTCATGGACTCATTTTAGGATTCCTGCCCCACCCGCAGCCTTTGAAAGGTACAACCCACTGGAGCAGTGGGTTGGTGAAAGGCCAATCCACTAGACCAGGGGTGGCCAGAAGCCAATGGCCAGGATTTCTGGGAAGGCCTATCACATTTCCTCTTGCAATACTATGAGCACAGACTACTGTCAGGGAGGGTCTCCTGGTCTGAGGGGTCAAGGGAGGAGGAGGGGACAGGCAGGGAGCGAAAGCAAGAGACCATGTGGCTCTAGCAATTGGAGCTCTCCTGGCTCTACTTTCCAGGAAGCCTGACTGGACTTTCTGCAAGAAGGCTGAGTGTCTCTCCTCATCAGTGTGTGAGCTCCTGCCTCTGTCTGATGCTGCCACTCGTCCAGGGAAGCCTCAGCTTCTCCAGCTCCTAATTAGCTCTGCTTCTCCTAACACCTGCTGGACAAAAACAAAATCCCTGCAGTTCACTGTCTCCAAAAGGGCACTGTCTTCTAGTTTATGTCCACCAAAGACTATATGCACTTTGAATATCAAAAACCACATCTTAACTACTGTTCCACGAACTTCTCTGTTCTTGCCAGACTGAGACCAGGCACACTGTATGCACATAAATGACAACGCAGTACAGTGTGGTCACCTCCTTATTTCATTATTCTTTTTTTTTCTTTTTGGTGGTACTGGGGTTTGAACTCAGGACCTCACGCTTGCTAGGCAGGTGCTCTACCACTTGAGCTGTTCCTCCAGTCCTTCATTATTCTTTAGTAGCTAACAATGCTACTGAATATTCTAATAACCCAAAAGAATAGTAATTTAAATCACATAAATTGCTATTCTGGTACCAAAAACTTTGGCAATCAATTCAGTTTGTCATCAATAAGACCAAACAATAAGGAAACAGCTATTCATGTGGGTTCCTGAGCTGGGCTAGGAATAGAGAGCCCCAGAGAGCAACAGAGCATGGGGTGAAGGCTTCACAGGCTGGAGTCTCAGTTCTAGCACTGCCATTTCTTAATAGCTTTACTCTGGATTATTACCTAATCCTTCAAGCCTCAATTTCCTCATCTGTAACATAGGGATGGCAATAGTACCAACCCCAGAGGCCTGTCAGAAGTAGCAAGTGTAGTGGTGCCCGTGGAAGCAAGCTGAGTCAAGCCCCACTTCCACCACTTACTTAGTAATAACCTTGGGCAAATTACTTTTCTCTGTGCCTTGATTTCTTCATCTTTAAAATGGGAGTAAAGCCAGATGCCCATGGCTCACACCTGTAATCCTAGCTACTCAGGAGGCAGAGATCAGGAGGGTCGTGGTTCGAAGCTAGCCCAGGAGAATAGTTTCGGAGAACCTGTCTTAAAAAAATCCATCACAAAAAGAGGCTGGTGGAGTGGCTCAAGGTGGAGGCCCTGAGTTCAAACTCCAGTACTGCAAACAAACAATAAAATGGGAATCATATGAATAGCATGCCTAATAGTTGTTGTTGGGGTGAAATGAGTACATTTCCATAAAGCGTTAAGAACCGTACCTGGCATGTGTGGACATTCATGAACTATAAAGCCACTGTCCTTATCACTCCCCCACATTTTACCAACTCTGGATCAGGATACACATTTCGATATTTAGTACCTTATCAATGCTGCCAGCTGTTTTTGTTTGTTGGTTTTGGTCCTAGGGTTTGAATTCAGACCCTTGCACTTCTTAGGCAAGTGCTCTACTACTTGAGTCCCACTGCCAGCCCTTTTTGCTTTAGCTATTTTTCTAATAGGGTCTTGTGTTTTTTTGCCCAGGTCAGGCTGGACCACCATCCTATTTATGCCTCTCATGGAGTTGGGATGAAAGGCACTGTAGCAGGGATGAGGGCCCAAAAAAAGAAACAAGTCTGGGTTCTGATAATGTAGCAAAGGGGAGGGGATGGCATAGCAGGGAGATAAAACTTAAAAATCTAATGTGAAGAAGGTCATGTAGCACTGGGGGGTAAAGTAGTCAATAGAGCCACATGCAACCATATATGGGTTAAACCTTGCTTTTTGCTTCTGCAACCTGCTTGCAAGGGTATATAAGGTGAGACCCCTTTGTTCTCAGAGCTCAGCCTTTGCATGTCAATCCACTGAGCCACTGCCGGCACACTAATAAATATTGCTTCCTAAAAAGCCTTGGTGTCCTGTGTCTCTGTTCCAAATCCCCATAACATTTATGGGGGCTTATCTGGGACTTTTGGAGGAGATGGTGTTTTCACTTTCTTGTCACCGGGACTCAGCATCCCTAGCTCATTGGGAGAGTGTTCCACCAGGTGCCAGCTGACCTGTTGATCCTACAGAGTGACTTGCCTCTCCCAGCATGCCCATGCCAGAGAGCAAGTCTCAGTTGCACAAAGGAACTGGAAAAGGCTTGAGAGCCAATGGAAGCCCTGCCCATCAGACTGGTAAGAACCCTGGTTCCAATAACAGGCCTGCCATTGGGAGGCAGAAGGGGAGACTGATCACTTCCCAGAAGACACCCTAGTAACCCTCTCTGGGGTGAAACTGGGTCTCCCAAGTTTAGGGAGCAGGGCCAAAATATGTGAGACACCTCCAAGAATTAGGGAAGTTGAGCACCTACTGGGTTTTATCACCAGCAAGACAGTCCAGGATGAGGAACAACACAAGTAAAAAGAAAGCACTTTGAGTAAAATGCAAGAAACCTGTACTGGGGGCAGCAGGGGTTAAGCTCTTCCTGGGAAATAGCCACAAACAAGGTTAAGGGATAGGTAATAAAAATTCAGTTCCAAAAAGGGGGACTCACAAAAGAACAGATGTACCATCCATCATTCCACCAGATAGCCCTCAGGTTATGGTTTAAAAAGGTTTTTCTGAGAGTGCATTCTAATTTTCTGCATGTGTGTATGTGTGTGTCTGTCAATTTGTTTATAGCATTGGGCAAATTTTAATTTGCACCTGAAATTCCAGCTCGTTTTATGTGTGCTTAGGTTGACTTTTTTTTTCTGGCATGCTTAATTTATAAAGCTTGTGTGTGTGTGTGTGTGTGTGTGTGTGTGTGTGTGTGTGTGTGTGTGTGTCTATGTGTGTAAGCATCTTCAAAATGGTTCTTAAACTACTGTTATAAGGTTAATGTGATATTCAAGGTAACAAAAAAACAGGGTGTTTGTTTTAAAGCTCTCTATTATAAACTGCTTAAGCTTTTTACATATGAATATCTAAACATCTTGAGGACGGTTCTCATTATAGAGTCAATGTAAAAAAATTGTTGCTCTGTTCTACTGCTACTTTTAAGAAACCAGTTTACAAATTTATTTCAATCAGGTCTCACTAGGATGCAGACATTCAGAGGTTAACACTGTGGCTCAGACCAGAGGAGAAAAAAAAAAAAGAAAGAAAGAAAAGGCGGCCACAGCCTGCAACAGGAGTCTGAAAATTTGGCTAGTTAAAAAAATGGCCTTAGCCTGTTTCATTCTGTCATAAATAAAATCTGGGATTTAATTCTCTCTTATAATACATGGGCCTATAACAAATGGGCTTTTTATAAATTGTTTTTATACAAATAATAATTTTAAGGTTGCTTTCTGTCTGTTTTTTTTCATGCAAATATAAGGTTCTAAGTTAAAGGGGTTTATAAGTTATTTTCAACAAGTAACAAAAATATATATAAGGTATTAAAGGACACAGTTTTTCAAAAATAAGAGGTTAAAAAAAAAAGAATAAAGAAAAGCTCCCCCAGAGGATACAAAATAAGTTGTCATAAAGGTACAGAGTAAATTGTCATAAAAAGATGGAGCTTATAAATGCTTATGTAAGTGATTGAGTTCACTAAAATCCCGTTACATTAAAGGTTATACAAGGTCAAAATTTAATGTTTTGATGTTAAAGTAAAATTTAATTCTCTAAGCTCATAACAACAAAGCTATCTTAAAAATATTATATTGTTCTTGATAACATTTACCAAAAAAAGTATCTAAAAAATGGTTTTTGTTTTATCAAGGTAACTGTCAGAAATTTTTGGTGCTACAGGTTAATCCACAAATTTATCAAGACAAGAGCTTATTAAAACACAGAAAGGCAGGAGCAGCTGAGCACAGGGAGTGCTACTGCACTGATATGAGGGTTGAGACAGATTTACTTGTGTTAAGCAAAGTAAAAACAAAACAAAAACCCCAAAGACAAAAAAAAAAAATAACAACAACCTAAAAAAGGAGCACTACATTGGAGGTCCAGACCTCTAGTTTTTATTGACGTCACAGAGTGGAGATGTTAGTCCTACTCCTTCCATGTCAGGAAGAGGGAATTTTTGGCCTGGGATGACCAGATTGAGCTTGTTATTTTAGGGGGGCTCCATTGACTACAGGTTGGAGGGATCCTGCTGTATGTCATGAGCCATCTGTCAATGTCAGCAATCTGGGATGTGATCCCTTATCAGCATCTGAGCCATGATTCTTGGCCATTAAGTTTCCTGACTCCACACTTAGTCCCCATAAATACTTACCTGTCTTCTCTGGTGATTTCTGTCAGCGTTTTGACTATAAGGTAACTGAGTCATAACTAAATAAAAGTTCATTTAAGAGTTGGTTTATGTAAAATTTTCCAGATGACTTCATGGTTAAACAACTGTTGTCTTGGGTGACTCTGATACAGTCAGTACCCTATATGTGTCTGTGGGCTATTTGGAGTCACTGACACTGTCCTGCCCCCAACTGATAATATCTAAGGTTTTACTTTAAGAGCAACAACTAAATTAATATATATATGTAACCTCTATAGAGTTGTAATGCTGTTGCTTGTTCCTGTATACTAAATATATTTATGTTTTTTAAGTATATCAAGCCTTCTAAAATACAGCATTTAGATAAACATGGTAACAAAAAGTTAATGGTACTGATATACTGTTCTGTTAGCTGCTAAATTGTGATTACGGTTCTGATCCTTCTGGGGCATTTACAATCAAGTCTATAAAAAAATGACTCTAATAACTACTCATGATATCTTTCTAGACATCTGCTTTTGTTGGATTTTGTTTTGTATTGTCCTTGTCTAGAAGCCTGCTGCCTAAGAGCCACTTAGACTTCTAAAGCCTCTTTGTTGCTTAAAGTTGGCCAAAAGGGTCTAGTTGGCACTGATACCCACCTCATCTGCTCGTTACTCCACTCCCCCCATCCACCCACGTGGGACCAAAACCAAACAAATAAACAAAATCTAGGAAAGAATAAATCCTCACAATAAGTCAAAAAGATGACCAATCTAGAAAGATCTTCAGTCTATGGCCATATGACCCTGAATGCGCCCAATCTCGTCTGGTTGGAAGCTAAGCAGGGTTGGGCCTGGTTAGTACTTGGATGGGAGAAAGCTCTTCAGAGAAGAGTGCTCAGAGACAAGCAGTTTGGAGACAAGGCGGGAATGCCGTCAAAGTTCAGATGGAGCCACTGGTGCCAGACCTCTCAAAAATAACCAAGGCTGAGAGGATTGAGGAAATGGTTCTTACACATGTGTGGTTATCTGGCATTAAAGCCCTTCCAGACACAAACCTATTATTTAGACAGGGTCTTCTACTTAAATAGAGACAAAATGACTATTTTACTGGCTCTAAACATGTCCTTTGATACTTAAAGATGGTGGTTTTAACTTTTTTAAAACAATTCGTTTTCTCGAACACATATACTGATACATATATATATATATATGATACTGTCTGGGTAAAAGAATAAAATGTCCAACCATTAAAACCCCATTGGAGGGGCCCTTTTGTTGTTGTCTTGTCTATCCCCACTGCAACGGGACAACAGCCCTGCACTAGTCACTCCTGAAGCTGACTAGACTATACACCTGTGCTCTCCTCTACACATTGGACCCTTACCTTTGGGGTTGGCCCTTGCAAGGTTTTCCCATGTGATGAATGTTATCAGAGAGCCGTTGTTGGGACCTCCGCACGGCCATGCTTTGTATCACGCACACACCAACAGGTCAGGTGTTACATCGGCTCATACACTCCCAGGTTTGCGAGGTTGCTGGTAAGCAATACTAGAAGTCCCAGAGTAAGGAAAACAATGCAGGCTACGTTTGTCATGCAAAGTGGGGCGATGGGTCTTGTCTTGGGAGTATGTTTGATGTTGCCCTGCCTGGTCCCCTTGGTATTGTGGTCCACCAGGACCATTATGGAGGCCACTATAGAGAGAAAAACAGCTGCCCATGTAATGATGCTATGAAAATACAAACCCCCAAATCAAGATGATGCTCTTTGACCCTAGGGTCCGGAACCAAAGGGGGAATAATGTAGAAGGGAGGAGGGCCAAAAAAAAACCCAAACAAACAAGTCTGTGTTCTGATAATGTAGCGGGGGTTGGGGGGGAGGCAAGGCAGGGAGATAAAAAAAGTTAAAAATCTATCGTAAAGGTCACATAAGTACTGGAGGTAAAGTAGCCAATGGAGTTACACGCAACCACATATGGATTAAGCCTTGCTTTTTGCTCTGTAACTTGCTCGCAAGGGTGAGACCCCTTTGTTCTCGGGGCTCAGCCTTAGGATGTGAATCCGCTGAGCCGCTGCCAGCACACTAATCAATATCACTTCCTGAAAAGCCTTGGTGTCCTGAGTCTCTGTTGAGTTTCCCGTGACAGCATGGACCACCATACCCACCTTATTGCTTGAGATGCAGTCTCAAGAAGTTTTTGCCTGGGCTAGCCTCAAAAAGTGATCCTCCAGATTTCCACCTCCTGAGTAGCTGGGATTACATATATGGGCCACCTCACTAAATCCTACTGGCTGTTTTCCCCAGGTTTTAGTATCTGTGACCCAATGTGGCTGGCAGCATCTTAGATTCTATGCAGATAGCACAGTCCCTGCCTGTGAAAATCTCCACACTCATGCTATCTGAGCAGGGTCCATACATAGCCCACAAGCTTCTGCTAGGCATTTCCTGAAAGG
The DNA here is from genome assembly GCF_047511655.1 of Castor canadensis. Lineage (NCBI taxonomy): Eukaryota > Metazoa > Chordata > Mammalia > Rodentia > Castoridae > Castor > Castor canadensis. The sequence continues at coordinate 8,099,561 of NC_133388.1, read as the reverse complement.
GGCTGAAAACTGTCAGTGTGTATTGCTTCAGCTCAGTAGCATCTCTCAAGGACTGAGAGCCATTGCTAAGAGTGTAGCCATCAAAAGAATACACATCAGTCTCTAAGACTCCATGCAAGCTCAGAAGCCTGGCTTTGATTATTATTAGTCCATAAACACAGCTGACTCAGTCTCCTTCATACTAACCATGCTTTGTGCTTTCTACCTCTCTGACTTTGAGCCCCCACATTCCCCCTTAGTTACTTGCTTTTACTTAGCTTTAAAAAAATCATTTATTTTAGGGTTGGTACAGCTAAAGTGGTAGAGTGCCTACTTAGCAAGCACAAGAACACAAGATCCTGAGTTCCAGCCCCAGTACTGCCCCCTGCAAAAGTAATAATAATCACCAATTTTGGAGGTTATCCAGCTGAACTAAGTACTATTCATTGTTCTAAAGATAACATCGCTGATGTGTGGGCTATATTGATAATGGTTGCCTAGGTACTTTTCAGGGACTTAAAGGCCATTTTATTGAAACCACTGACCCTCCACTTGGGCCCGTGTGGATGTAAGACAGTGACTTAACATCAGGAGATCAGGCTGAAGCCACCACTGTCTGAACATGCGGTCCATGGAATTTGGGCACATGTGCACACCACTGATCAGTCCACCTCCGATCACCTTTCCTCAAGCCTTTAACCACCTGCTTCTTTTACCCCATTAATATCACCAAGCCCTACCCTCAGGGAAGCAGATGTGAGACTTGGTTTCCCTACTCCTCACACTTGGCCACCTTAGGAATAAACTGTCTTGGGCAAAACTCCTTCCACATGCATACGGCAAAGCAGGCCTGGTTTGGTAACTGTAATGAATCAACACTGATCCATACAGTCTGTATTCTAGTCTCTTGGAAATTGAAAGAGGGCTGGTAGAATGGATCAAGCAGTAAAAATTGAAAGAAACAACTTCAATTTCTCCAATTACACAATCCCTCAACTACTGACAATTAAAGACATTTGTTCGAAACAAAGCTTTCTCAAATGTCTAAACACAGCAACATGTCACAAATCTTCCTTTCCCCTTGAGTCTCAGAATGTCACACTGTAGCTAAACTGTGGTTCAAGCAGTAGAGCACCTGTCTAGCAAGGGGGAAGTCCTAAGTTCAAACCCCAGTACTTACTGCCAGGAAAACAAAAAACAGAGCATAACACTATAGGAAGCAAAAAAAAGAATTCTAGTATAAGACAAGCATGTTACTAAGCAAAGGAAGTGACTATGTAGGATCCTTTTCTTGGGGGTGGGGAACTTGAACTTGCTAGCTCTACAACTGGAGCTAAACCCCACAGCCTTCTTTTGATTTAGTTATTTTGGTTTAGGGTATTGTTTTTACTTGGGCCAGCCTGGACTATGATTCTCCTGTCTATGCCTCCCACATAGCTGGGATGACAGGGATGCACCACCATGTCCAGCTGTTGGTTGAGATGGGGTTTCACTAACTTTTTGCTGGTCTCAAACCTTGTTCCTCCCAGTGTCTACCTCTCTAGTAGCTCGGATTTCAGGTGTGAGCCAGAACACCTCTCCCCCCACACCTTTTTTATTTTTTTTTAAGGCAGTACTGGGGTTTGAACTCTGGGCTTTGTACTTGCTAGGCAGTTGCTTTACCACTTGAGCCATGCCTCAAGTCTCCTCCCCCCGCTTTTTAGAGGCAGTGTCTCTATGTAGGCCAGGCTGATCTTGAACTTGTTATGTTGCTTAGGCTGGCTATCAACTCATGATGGTATTCTCTCAGCCTCCCTACTGCAGGGATTATAGTCATGCACCACCACACTGACCTATACAGGTTCTTTTAAAAGCAAAATGTTGTGGCTGGGGGTGTTGCTCAATGGTAGAGTGCTTGACTAGAATGCATGAGGCCTGTGTTCCATCTCCAGCTCTGCAAAAAAAAATGTTGGCTCACTGGTAAAAAGAGAATTGGGAATAAACTAATAAAATGCAGGGGTTGTCTGACATGGTTGTATTTGATACCCTATCCTGATTTCAGTTTTACACACACACACACACACACAGCATCAGAGTAAAGACTCTGTAGAGAATCACCTCACTTATTCAGACTACTGGAGAAAGGTAAGTAAAATTTCCAGATAAATGAGATCTGCTCTTTGAACATAATGCCTTTTCTATTGTAACCGTTCTAGCAGGAATCTTCTTGGAACTTGGTGTTCCCTTCACTGGTTGTGCTTTCACTAATGACTCCAGGGCATTTGTGGCTGTGTGCCTGGACACTGTCGTTCATGTTGTTCTCATGTATACATTTTGTATTTTCAGTCTCCTCCCTCATTCCTGAATTGCCACTCGTCACTTTCTCCTATTGCTGGTATGCCTACTACAAAAAACTCCTCTCTAAATGATTTTTGACCAAGAAAGCAGACAATTTAAATTTATTAGAAATCTACTTAAGAGTAAACAAATTACTGACTGAATAAATACAGAAGGTTTGTAACTTCAGGAAATAACATATAATCTCAGCTATAAAGTAATCTATTTTCCCAAGAAGATATAAAATTTTTATGACCAACATATACATCAGCTTTTATAGATATAAAAAAACTTGCCTATTCATATTATTTATTTTATTTCTAATTAAATATTACATACATTTTTTTTGGCAGTACTGGGGATTGAACTCAGGGCCTCATGCTTGCTAAGCAGGCACTCTACCACTTGAGCCATACCTCTAGCCCTTTTTGTGTTGGTTATTTTTGAAATAGGATCAAATTTATGCTAGGGTCAGTCTGAACTACCTCCTATTTGCGCTTCTCTGAGTAGCTGGGATGATAGGGCCCATCATGCCCAGCCATTGGTTGAGATGGACTCTGTAGCAAGTACCCAGGATTACAGGCTTGAGCTAATCCACTTGGCCCACTTTTTTTTTAAATTCGCCTCCCAAGTATAATGTGATCTGTAAAATAGGACACCTCTTGTATTACTTTCTTAGTGGTATTTTTCAGGCTCATCAGTCCTGACATCTAACACAACCTCATGAGCTCAGACCCCTAAGGACATTTGCTAAGTGAGGGCTAATGCTTGCCTCCTTGCCTCCATACTCCATCAGGTCCCTCTGTACATATTCAAAGTAGACTTTGGCCAAGGTCATTTGAGGCAAGCAAGCTTTCCTAAACAGTGCTTAACTGTTCAAGAGAAAGGAAACAAATGAATTCCCTGCAATTGGAGAGACAGTGAGAAATCCAAACAGAGGGAGGCTCCCTCCCTTGTATGGGCTCTTCTGGGGAAAACCCTGCCATGTGTTGAGTATAGTAGAATGCTGAGCAAAGGCAGGACCAGAGAGAAGGACAGCATACGTGCAGTGGCCTGCGTGAGGCTTGAGCTGTGGGTGCTCTGCCAAGCAGCTGTTCCTGCTGCCTTCAGCACCTGTCTTGCCCAAATTGCAGGGTCACTCAGAAGGCGCATGGCTGCATTTCTTGTCTGCAGTCATGGTCTAAGTAGATGACACTGCCAGAAAATGCATCCCCATGAGTGAAGTGCATACTCACATGTTACATACTTACATACTGACTACAGTGACTAATGATGGGAAGAACGACAATGAAACGTATGTGAGCTACAAACTCAAAAGAAGAGTTCAGATTAGCTTTCAAAATATTCTACATACCTCTTATTAGTTCATAAATATTCATGTCCATAAGTTCACATATTAGTGCAAGAGAACCAGATTTTCTGTCACTGAAGAAGAAAGCAGGTTTTAAAATTTTTCTTGTCTTAATTAGAAAGTATAATCAAATATTTAATTCATTTGTACACATTTTTGGTAAACATAAGGTACCCCCACATCAGACAAATACTGCTGTGTAGTATTTTGGTTTTAAATCAATACTTCAGTTAAAATTAATTTAAAACACTACTAAAACCCTACTTTAAGCAAAATTCTAAAGGTCCTAGTCCTTTTTTTTTTTAAAAAAGGTATGTCTTAAAAATATAAAATTAATTGCCAGCAGTAAGAGGAAAAAAGGTTGGAAACTGGTTAAACAAAACAATGAAGTAACAATGAATTTAATCCCTGCTCTGTGGCTGCGTATTCAGTTTTAATTTACCTAAATTAAACTTCCATGTACTTAGGATAATTTATAGCGGGAGAGCAAACACTGAAAACCACTCAGGGAGAGAAGAGAGACAAGTTACACCTCACTCCCATGCTTCCCAGGCCTGACACTAAGTGGGGACAGAGGCTTAGGGCTGAGCCACCAAGCTGCAACTGACTTACTCAGACTATGGGGACAGAATAGGAGCTATGCCACTGCAGACCCTGCTCTGGTGCCTCCAGGCAGCCTGGCTGGGTCCTCTGATGCAACTGCAGGCCCATGTGAGATTCTGGGCAGAAGAGCTTTATAAAGGCCATGTGCAGCTCACTGTCCTGGTGCAGCCCCATGACTGTGACATGCAAAGTGTGGTCTCTGGACCCGCCCCAACTGACTTCTAAGAACCTGCAGACCGGGAGGCCTAGCTGTGACAAGACATATTGTTTTGAGTTCAAAAGTGTTCCAGCCTCTGACTAAACTCTATTGCACTTTAATTGGCAGAGACTGAGTTCCTTGGTTGATAATACAGGGCAGATTCCCTTCGGAGTCCCAGTGCGGCTTCCACCCTGAGGGGCTCCTTCCCAGGGTGGCAGTGCCCCAGCCCACAGAACAGCCGGGGAAAAGGCCAGTTGCTTCCGGGGCGGTACCTAGGGACAAGCCATGCTTTTTCTTCTTCCGCTTTCTGTTGTTGTTGTTGTTCCTCTCGCACTGGAATATGGACTCAGGGCTTGGACTTGCTAGGCAAGCACTCTACCACTTGAGCCACACAGCCAGCTCCCTATTCTGCCTTCTTGAATGGCAGGTAAACCTTACGGAAACTGCTCTATAATTAGAATAGAAATAAAAAATGCCCGGAAATCATATCAGTTATAGTAAGCAAGGCTACAGGAGACTGGCAAGGACAAAGAGAGAACACAATCCCTAAAATAACGCAGTCGTGCCTTCCCAGGAGGACATAATTCACATCAAGTTCTGGAGGCCTAACTGAGCTGCAGGGGCCAAACCGCAAATAAAACACTTTTATGGCATAGGCTCACCTAAGCCACGGCAGGGCCATATTAAGAATCAGATACATATTTGTCTAAACAAAAATCTGACATACAATGAAATGAAAGTTGTTACTCTGTGAGCGAGCTACTAAGCAAATATTTTAAGTGTCTAGCCATGGTTTTCTTAAAAAGAGATTTAATCATTACCATCAAATTTTCAAATTTAGATAATTTACCAAGCTCCAAATATACTTACAAAACCACTTCATGCAGCGTAAGAATGTTTGGGTGTGGATTCAGGCATCGCAGAGCTTGTATCTCTCGCAGATTGTTCACTTGCTCAATACTATTGTGTTGTAAAAATAGATAACTAATTTACAATTAGGTCAACTTTAAAATTAGAGTTATTAACTCATGTTCACTATCCATAACCAAAATGTAAGGCCTCACTAATATTTCAAACAAGTTAATCAGGTTTTATTTTTCCCATTAGAAATTGAAAGAAAGCACATTTCTGCATTATCTTATAAAAACCAAAGTTCTTTTTTTTTTTTTTAATTTTCCCCCAGTACTGGGGGTTGAACCGAGGCTCTCACACATGTTAGGCAAACACTCTACCACTGAGCTACATCCCCGGCACCCAAATCCAGGTTTTTACAGCTTAAAACAACATTAAGCTGGGCACTAGTGGCTCACACCTATAATCCTAGCTACTCAGGAGGCAGAGATCAAGAGGATCGCAGTTCAAAGCCAGCCCAGGCAAACAGTTTACAAGACCTTATATCGAAAAAAACCTTTAGAAAAAAGGGCTGATGGAATGGCTCAAGGTGAAGGCCCTGAGTTCAAGCCCCAGTACTGCAAAAAAAAAAAAAAAGAGACAACATTAAAATGTTTCCCATCTAATATGAAAAAATCTTTGCTAATTTCTTTTACATATAATGAACATAGAAATAGATGAAAATTTCTGATTAAATTTATTGATAAGGAGATGGGGTGTGGCTCAAGTAGAAGAGAACTGCCTAGCAAGCGCCAGGTCCTGACTTCAAACCTGAGTACCACCAAAAAATTATTAATGATTAGGATTAATAACTAAAATTAAGTAATCAATTTATGGGAACAAATCAACAAAAGAAGGCATATACTGTCTGAAAACAAGTATTTCAAAGTTCCAGGCACAGACCATCCTCCTTCTTATCTTTGACAAACTTTGTACTTTTTTACCACTCCATTTACCGGGTGACAGGTATTCTCTTAGTAGGTGTGTCTTACCACAGGCTCTCCTGTTTCTTTTGGTGGTGGTACTGGGATTTGAACTCATAGCCTAATGCTTGCCAGGCAGGTGCTCTCCTGCTTGAGCCACTCCGCCAGCCCCCACACATTCTTCTTTATGAAGTCTACTCTGCCTGACACTGTGCTCATGTCCCAAATCAGACCAACACAAGTGCAATCAGGCACAGAGCCTGTAGCTAGCAGTCACTGTCCTCTTGAGAGAACACCTATAAGATAGCTTCCCTTGCTGGGCTGCAGGATCACACCTAATCAAGTGACTCAATGCTCCATGGAGGAACTAACTGTGGAATTATCCTTCTTTCCTTTAGCTGGCAAAATTCTACAAACTTTTAACATGTGAAAGGCTCAGCACTTTGTTTGGTTATTCAAAGAATGGTTATACCCAAGAGCAAATTACTATAGCTTTTTTTTTTAGTCTGGATTAAAAAAAGGGTTTATTGAATCACTACAGATTCTACCCTGAAAAACAACCAGGTCCTGGGACAAGTTTCCACAAATACCAGAAGCAGTGTTAAGCAGCAGTTAGAAAATTTCCTCATTATAATTTTAAACCAGTATGGGTAAATATTTTAAGTCATTCTCATACTAGCCAACAAATGGGCGTGTGATGCAGAAGAACAGACTAAAGATAGCACAGTCTGAGTGTACAAGTATTTCTGACTGTCCTGGCAAGGTGGCACATCCCTGTCATCTCAGCTATGGAGGAATAGGTAGGAAGATCACAGTCCAGGCTGCAGTCCAGGCTAGCCCCAGGCAAAAGTGCAAGACCCTATCTGGGAAAAAAAAAAAATGAGTATTTTTGACTTAAAGTTTCATGACCTTCCTGTTTCCTCCCTTACACTCAGGGGAGTATTAAAAATCCCAGCAACTTGCACACCATGTCAACAAGTGGTCCATGAGAGCAGCCCACATGCTGGAGATGGGTCCTCAAGGAGGCCAGGCCGGACTAATGTTCGGGGAGGTCTGGGGTGCCTGGCAAGGGGGCCAGGTGCCACATGGGAGGCATGGCACAGCAGCTGTTTACCAAGTGGACTGTGAGCCATTCAACACCCCAGTGTCCAGTGTGGCAGCACTGGTGTGTGCCCAGGGACCAGACTGTGGCCCTGAGACTGATTACATCTGGTCATGGCTCCTTGGCTGATTACCCAACTAGCAGCACCCTGCTCATGGCACACTGCCTCCCTAAATCTTCTAGAATAAGGTTCCCATTATGTGTCTCCCAGAACCTGACTTTTCTGGAAAATACTTTGCAAAGAAATTTCATGTCCAAAAGCTTGAGAAATGGCCCACTTCTAGTCTCTCTTGAACAGCCAGAATTTACAGTTAATAGCAAAAGCTTTCAAAACAAAATAAAGAAAACTGTTTAGCTTTATTTAAACCAACATCTCCTGGATTCCTTGGCCCCAGAATCCCTTCATCACACACTATCTAGTTACCATTCTGTAGAACTAGGGTTCCTTAGAACACCCCCCAGACCATCTGCTGAGTAATATGTAGGAAATAGTGTTTTTTCTTGGGGGAAGGGAAGGTAAACAGAGATAAAAAAAAAGGAAGAAAAAGTTGCTGCAAAATCTTTCTTGGGGGGCGTTTATACAATTGATCACACAGCATCTTTTGATCCCCTTCCCTGGGGTCTAGATGGGAAAAAGTGTCAAGGCTCTTTTTTTTTTTTTACAGTACTGAGGCTTGAACTCAGGACCTTGAGCCAGTCCACCAGCCCTTTTTTTGTTATGTATTTTTGAGACAGGGTCTTGCAAACTATTTGCCCGGGCTGGCTTCAAAGCTCTATCCTCCTGATCTCTGCCTCTGGAGGATTACAAGTGTGAGCTACCAGAACCGGGCATGACAAGGCTCTTATTTGTGGTCCCCCATGTGCAGGAACCCCTGACTCAGGACAAGACCAATGAAGAACCCCCACCACTCCATGTGGGCACAGTCATGTCTCTACCCATGGCATGCTTAAGATCCAGAGACATTTTAGTTGTCACAGTTTGGGAAAGGAGTGATACTGGCATCCAGGAGTAAAAGCCAGGATGCTGCTAAACACCTACGACACAGAAGCAGAAGAAATAAACCAGGCCAAATGTCAAGAGCTGAGGCGGAGTTCCTGCTCTATGCAGAGAACAGGAAACTAACTGGAGATGGCCAGCATTCTAATTCTTGAATACCTTGTCCGAAAAGAATAGTTTTTAGAACTGCACAAAGAGCCACGCTTTTAATCAAATATCCACTCATTTTATCTGTAATATGAAAATCAGCTATAATACCCTGAAACACTTTGCTTATTGCAGAAATAATTCTTCTGTATTTCTACCCACATTCATTGAGGAAATAATGAACTGAGACAAATATTTAGAGTGGTGTATTGCTACACACAACTATTCAAATAATAATGCTTAATAAAATTCAAATCAACTCTGTCCCGTTCTTAAAAGAATCATGAAAAATCTGAACTGTAGGTGTGGCTCAAGAGGTACAGAACTTGCCTACGAAGCCTGAGGCCCTGAGTTCAATCTCAGTACCACCCCCCCAAAAAAAATCATGAAAAATCTAAAAATACTGAGAGTAATCACTTTTATCTTGAGCTGCTTTGAATTTTGTGGTCTGGCAATATTTAGTTTTTTGTTTGGTTTCTTATAGTTCCGTTAGAAACAAAATACCAAGAGAAATGTAAGCAGTCATTGCTTCAAAAAGAACCAGATGAGGGCAGGGTATGGTTGCACCATACCTGTAATCCCAGCTACTGAGGAGGGGACTATCAAGAGGATTGAGGTTTGAGGCCTGCCCGGGAATCAATAAACCAGTGTGCCGGCACACACCTCCCAACTATGTGGAAGGCTATAGATAGGCCAACAGAGGTCTGAAGCTGGCCCTGGGCAAAAATTTTAGACCCTACCTGAAAAATATCCTAAAGCAAAAAAGGGCTGGAGGTATGGCTAAAGTGGTAAAGCACTTAGCTAGAGCAGGAGGCCTTGAATTAAATTCCCGGTACCAACCCCTCCCCCCCAAAAAAGAACCAAATGATCTACCAGAAATGGAAAATCTTTTACAACTAAAAGCAATTATAATTAGCAGCACTTTAAAATGTTTTTAGGGGGCTGAAGGCATGATTCAAGCAGTAGAGCACTGCCTAGCAAGCACAAAGCCCTGAGTTCAAACCCCAGTATTGCCCCCCCACCAAATTTTTTTAGAAAGATCAATTACGAAATTTCAACATTTCACTTTTATTGGAAAGATTTTATGAAAAATAAGTGTATCTAACCAATACAATCTATAGGAAGAAAGTCCTCATTAGGGTAAAAGGGTAAAAGAAGTACATTAACATCAGACAAAATCAACTACAAAATAAGGATTATTGATACTGATGATTTCACAATGAAAAAAAGGGTCAAAACATCAGGAAGGCATGACCACCATAAACACTTATGTGCTAAATAACAGAGCTTCAATATTTATGTATAAAAAGGCTGAGTTGGAAATTTTAATACCCCCATAATTAACAGAACAATCTTTCAAAAAATCAGATATACAAGCTCCTAACAGCATTATTAACCATCTTGACCTAATTGACGTTTCTAGAATACTATATACGGAACACTTACCCAGACATTCAATGTGCTGGGTTAAAAGATAACTCTGGGCCAGGTTCAGTGCTCATTCCTGTACTGCTACTCATAGTACTAAACCTGGCTACTCATGGACCCAGAGCAGGAGGATTGCGGTTCGAGGCCAGCCCAGGCAAAAAAGTTTTCTAGACTCCATCTCAAATATTCAGGAGGCCCTAGGTAGGAGGATCGTGGTCCAAGTTTGGCCCTAGACACTACCTGAAAAATAACTATAAAGCCAAAAAAAAGAAGAAGAAAAAAGAAAGAAGAAAAAAAAAAAAAGAACTAGGGGCGTGATTCAAATTGTAGAGCGTCACATGTATGTAAATGGAAAAATGAGACCTGTTGAAACTATTCCAGGAATGAGGGGAGAGGGGATAAAGGAGAATGATGGAGGGGATGAATTCAACTATGATATATTGTAAGAACTTTTGTAAATGTCACAATGTATCCCTAGTACAACAATAATAAAAGTAACTAATTTTTTTTAAATAAAGTGACTAGCTGGGCACCAGTGGCTTACACCTGTACTCTTGGCTACTTGGGAGACAAAGATCAGGAGGATCAAGGTTCAAAACCAGCCTGGTCAAATAGTTCATGACATCCTATCTCAAAAAAACCCATAATAAGAAAGGGGTGGTGGAGTGGCTCAAGGTGTAGGCCCTGAGTTTAAGTCTTAGTCCCAAAAAATAAATAAATAAATAAATAAAATGCAGTGATCAATACATAAAAAAAAAAAAAGGTACAGTGTCTGCCTATCAAGTGTGAGGCCCAGTGTTCAAACTCCAGTGCTGTAAAACACAACAACACAGCAGGTATGGTATTGACATTAGGTAGTCAAAGAGGTCAACGAAACAGAATTGAGAGTCCAAAACTGACCTACACTTTTACAATCAATAGTTTCTTTTGGGAGGGGGTTTGGCAATATTGAGGGTAAAACTCAAGTACTCTAGGACAGGAGATGCAGCTCAAACAGTACAGTGCCTGCTTTATAAGCCTAAAGCCCAAACCCCAATCCCCCCCCCACACACACACACACAAATCATCAACAAAAAAAAAAACCCTCAGATGCTCTACTGAGGCACTTGAGCCATGCCTCCAGTCTTTGCATTGGTTATTTTTGAGACAGGGTTTCACTTTATGCTTGGGTCGGGCAGGACCAAGGTCTCCTATTTGTGCTTCCCTGTATAGCTGGGGATGACAGTTAGGCTCTACTGTGCCCAGCCACTGGTAGAGATAGGGTCTTGCAAAGTTTTTGCCAGGGCTGGCCTCAAACTGCAATCCTCCTGATCTCTGCCACCCAAATATCTAGGGTAACAGGTCCGCACACTACACCCAGCTTTTATTGATTAAGATGGGGTCTTGTGAACTTTTTGACCAAGCTGGCCTTGAATCTCAACCCTCACAATCTCCACTTCCTGAGTAGCTAGGATTATAGGCATGAGCCATTGCGCCAGACCCTAATTTTTAAAATAGGTAAAAAACCTGAACAAATTTTTCACAAAAGAAGAAACATGAACAGCCAGTAGTCATGTAAGGAAGTGTTCACCATTATTAGTCATCAGGGAAGGAGAAACTAAAGTCACAATGAAGTAACACTACACACTCACCAAGAATGACTTAGATTCAAAAGACCAACACCATCAAATGCTGATTGAGGAGATGGAGCATCTGAAACTTTCATTCTTTGCTGGTGGCAATATACAAAACTATAAGCCTACCAAGCCTAGCAAGCTTGAGGTCCTGAGTTCAAGCCCTAATACCAAGTACAGCCAAAAACAAAACCAAGACGCCGCTATAAGCACTTTGGGAAAAAGCTAGCAGTTTCTTATAAACTGAAATACACACCTACCCTCTGACCCAGTGATTCTATTTCTAAATAACTACCTAAGGAAAATGAAAATATATATCCAGAAGCCCTACATGAGAATTCCACAGCAGCTTTATTCATGGCAGCCCAAAACAGGAAACAACCCACAAGTCCACTGACAGAATGGGTAAGCAAACTGTGCAGTTAGTCATAGGCTGGAATGGATACTAAATACTCAGCATTAAGAGGGCGTAAACTATGGCTAAAATAATGACAGCTTTATGCTAAACTGAAGGAGCTGGAATGACAGCACATAATACTGAGATTTTTTTTCATATGAATTTGTGGGTAAGGATAAGGAAAATAATCATAGTAGTGGGAAACTAACTGAAAAGTGACATGAAGGTGACAGAAATATTCTGTATCTTGACTACATGGGATTATCTATTTGCCAAAATTGTACAGTTAAGCTTTGGGCACTTCAATGTATTCAAATTTTACCTTTAGGAGGAAAAAAAAGAGCCAATCATGACAGTGCACACTTGTAATCTCAGTATTCCAGAGGCTGAGGCAGGAGGATCTTGAGTTTGAAGTCAGCCTAGGCTACACACTAAATTCTAGGCCAACCTGAGCTACATAGTGATATCGTGTCTTAAAAAAAGAAATTGCTGGTGGTGGGTGTAACATGCACAAAGCCCTGGGTTTGATGCCTAGCACTGCAAAAGAGAAAGGAAGGAAGGAAGGGAGGGAAGAGAGGAAAGAAGGAAGGAAGGAGGTAGGGAGGGAGGGAGGGAAGAAAGGAGGGAAGGAAGGAAGGAATGAAGGATGGAAAGAAGGAAGGAAGGAACGAAGGAAGGAAGGAAAGAAGGGAGAGAGGGAGGGAGGGGGATGGAGGGAAGGAGGAAAGAAGGAAGGAAGGAAAGAAGAATGGAAGGAAGGAAGAAAGGAAGGAAGGAAGGAAAGAAAACCATTCAATGTTATGTGTCACCCCAAATTCATATGCTGAAACCCTACCCCTAATGGAGTGGTATAAGGAGGTACGATACCAGGGAGGTGGTTAGGAGAGGGGAAAGCAAGCCTTCTTGGTGAGATTCATGCCCCAGTGAAAGACTCGAGAGAGCTTGCTCCGGCCCCCTCTGCTCTCTGCCATGTGAGGACACAGGATAATGACCACCTGCAAATCTTTAAGCAGGTCTTCCTCATTTGACACTGTATCTGCCAGCATCATGACCTTGGACTTCCAGACTCTAGAACTGTTAGACATAAACACCTGTTATTTAAGTCACAGTGTGTGGTAATTTGTTTTAGGCTCAAGCTACACACTAAGACTTACAATAGTGACCAAGTTGGAGACAGGGCCCATGTAGCAGTATAGGTTAAATAAAAATTGCAGGGTTGTTGACTCTGGCTGCTAGGTACCTGGGGCCATTACTGTTTACTTTGTAATTTCAAACAGTATGTTTGAAATTTTCCATATTACATTAGTTTTAAGTAAAAAGGGAAACCTTTTAGAGTGGCTCATGAATTTCTTGCCTTTGTTTTTATTTAAAACCTTATAAAGCGGACTTTTTATTTCGTAAAAGTAATCTGAAGGGTGTTTAGTGATGTGACCTGAGAAAAACTGGGTGCCAAATATAACCTGCGGGCTGTGATACATCCACAGCATTGAAGAACTCGGGGAAGCATATGGCCATGCAACCTGTGTTCCAGGCTTGGTGGAACTCCACTGCCAGCTGGGAACCAGCTGAACGAACTCCCTAATCCGAAAGTGGCAACAGCAGCATCTTCCTCCTATGCTGGGGTTGCAGTGGGGATTTAGTAGTATCAGTGGACTTCTCACTGCCCAGATGCTTGGTGAGAAACTGCTGTAGCTTCATCATTAGGATTAATGTTGGCTCCATTCTCAAAATAGTCGCCAACCCCTGCCTGTTATCTGTTATGGAAGAGCTGATTGCGAGTTGCTATGGTGCTGTGTGCCAGCACTGTGCTGAGTGCTTTCTTGCACTGTTTCATTTGATCCTCACAAAGACCTTGTGAGATACATACTGTGGCTATCCCTACTACAGAAGTAAAGAAACCAAGGCACAGAGAAATTAAGGAGCTGTGAGGTAACATCACCAAAAGCCTAAAAGCAAAAAAGATGCCAGTGCTACCTGCAGTGTTGGGCTAGTAACCCTCTGCTGACTAGGCCGATACACTGCTAATCTTACTGCTTCGGGGCACAGAGAAAGATCCTATAAGTACCAAGAGTAGCAATTTAAAAAATATTTCTTTGGGAAAAATACAGAATCATTGCAAACAGAATCTCTTCTTTGAGACAAGGTCTCACTATGTAGCCCAGGCTGACCTCAAACTCACAATCCTCCTGCCTCAGCCTCCTGAGTGCTGGGATTATGGCCTGTGCCACCACACCTGGCTGAAAGTCTTTATTTAATTGTGTACTTTTGATGAGTCTTGGTGGGAGAAAATTCTGTGGATACACAAAAAAAGATATCAAGAGGACCTGGTCTTGTTGCAGACCTCAGGCAAGGTTCTAACTTCATTATCCTTAAACTGAGGCTTTCAGTATCCCAGGAGGAAAACAATCCCCAGAAGCTATAAGCACCCTTCCTCACCATCTTATCTGAATTCCTTCTCAGCAAAGATTTTTGCAAAAGCCATCAATTTCCATTTCAATTAAAATGAAAGGAGTGAAAGTAACCTTGGAGGGCAAAGAGGACAGTGACTCCAAATGTCAACCTCACCCTGCCCAAGTGACTTGGTGTGATTTTTTACCCTCCTTATACCATCCACACAACTGTGCAAGGTAACCTTGACAAGTGGAGCAGAAATAGATTGTTAAAGGTACTTGACATTAACTTCGAAATTATTCTTCAAGCAAATGAGAACAAATTATTTCAATAATGACAATAGACAAGCCAGGAACCAATGGCTCACACCTGTAATCCCAGCTACTCAGCAGGAAGAGATCAGGAGGATTGAGGTCCAAAGCCAGCCCAGACAAATACTTCCCAAGACCCTATCTTGAAAAAGCCCATCACAAAAATAAGGCTGGTGGAATGGCTCAATGTGTAGGTCCTGAGTTCAAACCCCAGCACAGCAAAATAATAATAATAAAAATAGTAATAGCAATAGACACTCCAGAACTCTAAAAGCTGCAAGTATTATTTTCATGGTTAAAAAACAAAAGCAAATAAAGGGACAGCATTAAATGTGGACCAAGTATCAATAACACTGGAACATCCCACAAATTACTGGCAATCTCATTCCTAGACATAACACCAAAAGCAGAACAGACTAAAAATTCACTTCCCCTATAAACCAGAAATACTAGCAATGCCTTTATCAATAGGAGCATATGAGCACTAAGAATCATTCCAGATCACCTATGATCGTTTTCATCTGCTTATTTTGATTTTTTTCTCTTTTCATTCTGAAATAATTTTAGAATTTCAGAAGGATACAGAGATATTGCAGAGTCCCTTTCACCCAACTTCCCTGAATGTTAACATCATAACATTACATATGTCAAAACTAAGAAACTGACAGAGGACAGTATTCAAGATTCTCATCCTTCTATTAATGCCTCTTTCTCGTCCAGGATCCAGGACACCACAAGACAACGAAGTTATCCTGTCCTCTTAGTCTCCTCCAATGTATGAGAGTTCCTTGGTCTCTGTTTTTCATTACCTTGGCAGTGTTGGGGACTGGGCAGGTGTTTTGAACCCATCTGATGGACTCTTGTAATTAAACTGAGATGATGGATTTGGGGAAAGAACACCTGAGGGGATTTGCTGTCCCTACCCTCTACATCAGGGTACGTGGTATCAATGTGTCCTATTAATTTAGTTAAGGGGGTATCTGCCAAGCTTCTCACTGCACAGTCACTATTTGCCCCTTTCTATTTCCTAATCTTCAGAAGCAAGTCAGTAAGTCCAACCAATACACAAGGGGAAGGAAACTAAGCCCTATCTTCTGGAGGAAGGAATATCAAACAATTTGTGGACGTAAGTTAAGACTTCCACAATAATAAATACTAGTTAGTACCTACTACCAATAGCAAAAATAGTATTTAAAATTAATATCTGGAAAGTTTTTTGTTTTTTTTTCTTCAGAAATGAACTCAGGGTCTGAAGCTTGTTAGGTAAGTGCTCTACCACTTGAGCTATGTACCCTGTCCTTTTGTTTTTTGATTTTCACATAGGGTCTTGTGCTAACATTGCCCAGGGTGGCCTTGAACCTAGATCTCCCTGACTCTGCCACCTGAGTAGCTAGGATTGTAGACGTGCACCACATCCTCTGCCTAATATCTGGAAAGATTTTACAATAAAGAAATGGTAAGTGTTTGAGGACAAGACACATTTTAAATATGATTTAAATATTACATAATACATACACTGTCAAAACACTGCATGGTACCTTCATTAACATGGGTAATTTTTATGTTTCTGTGTATGAGTTTAAAAGTAAATTTAATTAAAAAATAAAATTAAGCCAGGCATGGTGACACACACCTGTAACCCCAGCACTTGGGAGGCTGACACAAAAGGATCATGAGTTCTGGGATAGCATGGGCTATATGGCAAGACCTGCCTCAAAAGAAAATTATATTTGGAACCAGGTGCCAGTGGCTCATGCCTGTAATCATAGCTACTAGGAGGCAGAAATCAGGAGGATAGCAGTTCAAAGCCAGCCCCAGCAAACAATCTGCAAGACCGTATCTCAAAAATACCCAATACAAAAGAGAGCTGGCAGAGTGACTAAAGTGGCAGACTACCTGCCTAGGATGCATGAGGCCCTGAGTTCAAATCCCAGTACCATAAAAAATGTTTAATTAGTATCTGGGGGGAGATACTATTTTAGGGCTGTGCATAAATTTAAAAAAATTAAATTTGGACTAGGAGCCTAGCTCAGGGGGTACAGTGCCTGCCTACTAGCAAGCACAAGGCCCTGAATTCAAACCTCAGTACCACAAAAAACTTTTTAAATTTTTATTTTATAATTTTTACAACTACTTACATGTGCATACATTATTTGGATTATCTCCCCCTTCTCCCCCACCAAAATTTTTAAAATAATATCTGGGGGGGAGATAGTATTCTGGGGCTGTGCAGCAATTCTGCTTTAGCACCCATTATTGGATCTCGCCTGCAGGAGTCCTTAGTGTGGTATTGTCATGACGACTGTCCAGTTCTCTCCCACATCTACTAATCGAAGTTCCTCCATGAGGAAGAACTGCTCCTTCATCCCAATTTATCTACTCAGCCAGTCATTTAATTATATGTATTCATGCCTATTTGGATAGAAATGGGTAGGGAAGAGAGAAAAAGGGAGAAAGACAAGAGAAGGAGTTACATGTGCACTTTGTTACTGGCTCTGTCTGCCGAGGGCCTTGAAGTATCAACACTCCAGTAGCAATGAGCATACCCAATTCCATGATCTTGGTTTCTAAACACCTTTCTCCAACAAAGGAAGCAAGGTTCCTTGAATAAACAGTGGGTTCTAGGACTGGAGCAGGGAAAAGAGTCCAAAAAAATAGTATTTAAAAGAGAGGAAAAGAAAAAGGACAGAGCATGTCAAAAAAAAAAAAGTACACAAGCACTAACCTGAAAGGGCCAGAGCTGAAACAATGGAACAAAAAATAATGATAATATGGGAATACAATCTCTTATGAGATACTGGGATTTGAACTCCGGGTTTTGTACTTGCTAGGCAGGCACTCTACTGCTTCAGACATGTCTCCAACTCTTTTTGCTCTGGTTGTTTTGGAGACAAGGTCTTGCTGCCAGACCATGATCCAATTTTAAGCCTCTGGCTGTGGCTAGGATGATAGGCACGTGCCACCAATCCAGCTTTTTTCCACTGAGATGGGGTTCACAAACCTTCTTTGCTAGGACTGTCCTGGAACCAAGATTCCCTCCCCCTCCGCCCCCCCATCTCAGCCTCCTGCATAGCTGTTGAGATGAGGGTCTCTCAGCCTCTCAAGTAGCTAGGCTTATAGGCATGAACCACAGGTACCCAGATTTCTCTTACGATGTTTAGCATATGTTATGTAAAGAGTAATGAGAACTCACAAAATGGCACACAGAGTCCAAATTTTCCCTGGGTTAGCAGGTCATGCTTTCCTAAGGTACATGACAAATGCCTGTCAAAACTAAGGACTAGGATTGGAGGAATGGCTCAAGTAATAGAGTGCCTGCCTAGCAAGTGTGAAGCCTTGAGTTCAAACCCCAGTGCTCCCAAAAAAACTAAGCACTGGACTCACTGATCCTATACAGAAAACAGTCAAAAAATACCACCGGCCTAGAGCAAATGTACTTCATTCAAGTAAAGCCAATATGCAAAACTGTGATTTATACAATAGAAACTGAAACTAAGTCTTATTGCTACCAACCCAATACATACTATATATACTTTTTTTTTTTTTTTGCAATACTGGTGCTTAAACTTAGGGCCTACACCTTGAGCCACTCCACCAGCACTTTTTTGTGATGGGTTTTTTTGAGTTAGGGTCTCACAGGAGGATCATGGCTAGCTTCAAACCATGATCCTCCTGATCTCTGCCTCCTGAGTAGCTAGGATTACAGGCGTGAGCCACCAGCACAAACTATTTTTTAAAATATTAAGTAACCCAGGGGGAGAGAAGGGAGGGAAGCTAAAAAGAAAAAAAAGTAACACCTACTCAGCAATATTCTATTCAAGTCCTTTACTTATTACAGGGTTTTAAAGAAAAAGTGTGTTCTCATCAACTGCTTTTAAAGTTAAGTCCAAGAATCAATTGTTTCTGAAACATAACAAATGACCACAAATAGTAAAGAAGGCCACTGTCTATTGGACATTATTTACAAGGGCTCCATGTTGCCAGCTTTCTGTTCATGCCTTCCATTAGTCCTCAAGCACCTCATGAAAGGGAGGCCAAGGCTCAGGTAGACAAGGCATGCTGGTTCGCTGGGAACCTGGCAGGTGGCAGATCCAGGATGTGCTTCACCAACAAGAAACACATCCCTTAGGCAACCCCACATCCTCCCAAGGGGCTGGGGAAGTAAGAGAACTCCTCCTCTAGATAAATTAAGCATTCTTGCTACGGTTTGAATGTTAAAATGCAATCCCATTGTGAAGTATGAGGAAGGAGGAAAGCTATTGATGCAGGCCCTTGGGATGTGATCAGGACTATCTAAAGTCATCATGGTGGGGTCCCCATGACTGAATCCTGGTGACTTTATAAGAAGGAGGAGGGACCGCTGACACACAAATGCTGCCTGTCAACTGCCATGTGATGCCCTACACCACTTCAAGGTTCTGCCAGTAAGAAGGGCACCACTGGATGTGGCCTCTGGGCCTGGTCAAAACTGTGAGTCGAAATCAACCCTTTCTGCATGACTTACCTAGTCTGTGTTACCAGCAATAGAAAATGGACCAAGACAGTTCCCTTCCACCAAAGAACTGCTCCTTACAACACACTAAGCTTTGTCAGAAACCATCCTAAAATGTGTTCCAGGAACCTCCGTCTTCCTGACGGAGGCACATCTGTGACCCAGGGTGATCTCTTAAGAGTGAACATAACCTACGCTGACACACTTATAATCTAGGAAGTTCCTAAAGTCTGGGGGCTGCTTGTCCAGCCCACTTTATATTTGTCTCTTCACTAAAATAGCAGGTGGCACATCATGCTACCTTTAAGTTCTTCTCCCCCTTGAAGCTAACAATGGGAACCTGAAAGGATTTCAGTCCTCTCCTAAGGGACAAAGGCATCAAGACCTGCTTGGCATCCTGAACTAGCTACCTTGGGTTAATGTGAGTATCTCAAGGGGGCCTGTCTCAGAAATCTGCTTTTGATACTTTAAAGCAACTGAGGCCAATAAGAGAAAGGTACCAGGACCTAGAGAAAAGGTTAGTTCAAGAATAATTAACTTAGAAGGTAACATACATGCACAGGAAATTAATGTGGGTCAACTCCCTGTATAACTATCCTTATCTCAACCAGCAAAAACCCTTGTTCCTTCCTATTATTGCTTATACTCTCTCTTCAACAAAATTAGAGATAAGGGCAAAATAGTTTCTGCCGGGTAGCGAGGGGGTAGGGGGGGAGAGGGGGTGGGTAAGGGAGAAGATGGGGGAAGGGGGGAGAAATGACCCAAACATTGTATGCACATATGAATAAAATAAAAATTAAAAAGAAAAAGAAGTCTGCTTTTTTTTTTTCTTTCTTTCTGGTGGGACTGTGGTTTGAACTCAGGGCTTCACACTTGCAATACAGGTGCTTTACCTCTTCAGCCATATCTCCAGTCCATTTTGCTCTGGTGATTTTGGAAATGGGGTCTTGTGAACTATTTGCCCAGGCTGTCCTTGAACCTTGGTCCTCCTCATCTCAGCTCCCAAGTAGCTAGGATTACAGGTGTGAGCCACTGGCGTCTGGCTAGGAGTCTGCTCTTTCAATACAGAACCATCAGTACAATGTGATCTCTCATGAGTAGTTTAAAGGTACAGATGGGAATGGAGGAGACTGCCACAGAGAAGGCAGAGTACCTAGAGAAAGAAGTGCCAGAAGACAAGAGAAAATTCAGCAGCTTCAGAGTTGGACAGGTAGGTGAGCATCGCATGCTCTGGGGCTTTGCCTCAGCGAAAGGTGGACTGGGATCTGCCACTACACACCCAATAACCCAGCATGTGAGACATCTCAGCCCTCTGAGTGCCTTCCCTAATGTACAACAGAGAGGTGGTAACAACCACCCTGGCCGATGTCGTAAGAGTAAATGACGGTTCTCAAACCTTTGACAAGATTAACTGTCAATAATCCTTTCATCATCCGAAAAACAACTTTTTATATGAAGAGTCTGAAATCACATTCTATACCCCAAACACTTCAGAAGGCTCTGCACTAATATGGGAGAATTATCATGTTTTCTTAAAAACTGCTTTGGATATTTGGAGCATTAATTCCTTTGATATATTAAAAAACTGGGAGCTGAGCATGGTGGTTTGCGCTATAATCCCAGTCACTCGGAAGATGGGAGGCAGGAGAATCTTGAGTATGAGGCCAGTCGGGAAAAGTTAGCAAGACCCTGCCTCAAAAACTACATCAAAAGGGCTGGGGTAATAGCTCAAGTGGTAGACCACTTGCCCAGCATGCATGAGGCCACCAGTTCAATCCCCAGCACAGCAAAGCTAAAAAAAAAAAAAGCTGAGATTTAAAACTTAAAATTTGTGATTACAACAAAGCCAGCATTTACTTTCTCATTCTAACAGCTTAATGGTGTCCTGTTTTTAACTCACTGGTGTAATGTATGTTGAGAAGCTGACAAACCCCAAGGCTTTGAAGGGCAAAGAATAACCTCATACTATAAACCAGGTGTGGTAGTATATGTCTGTAATCCCAGCTTCTTGGGAGGCATAGGCAAAGATAGTGAGACTCCCAACATTTCAAAAACAAAATACAAACAAAAGGGCTGGGGCACAGTTCAAGTGGCAGAGTGCTTACCTAGCACTCAAGGCCCTTGGTTCAATCCCCAGTGCTGCCCAAAAAAACAAACAAACAAAAAACAATCTGGAATTATAGCTCCCTTTCCCACAAACAGCAGTTAACCAATTCCAGGAATAAATTTCCCTACCAGGAAGTTATTTTTCAGTGTATAAATATGTAAGTTGATTCACAGGAAATGAAAGTGCAAGGACTACTAATACATTTAGGCTAAAGTTTATTTATAAAAATCCATCACAGACACAACTGTTTAAAGTGAAGTGTGCTTTTACAACTCCCAGTTTCTGCAGTCGTTTACGACTGATAGTAAAGTAAACCTGGGCAAGAGAAAACTCCAGCATAATGAACATAACATCAGCCCATAATCCTGTCCACAGAAATCTGACTGAATCTTACATATCACAGAGTGGACACAGTTTTTCCACTGACATTAAGTTGTGCTTATTGGTTCAAATGTTGTCCATATTCAGTCACAACCGTGCCCTTCATCACCTACCTTTCAAAGTGCTGTTTCATTTGTTTACATGCATAGTAGGTTCCATCTCTTAGGCTCTGCATCTTCATAACTTCAGAAAATGTTCCCTCTCCTATTTTGCCAATTGCTTTATAGTCTACAAGTAAAAATAATTATTAAAAATAAACTTTATTTATGCATGTATTTTACATTCATTTCTAGACAACGATCTTTTTATCTTATGGTAATTTCACAGCAATAATATTGAGGATTGGTTCTCTGATTTTTGGCAAGGTTAGTGTTGCCTTCACATTAGGAGAAGCTGAGCTGCGTGTTGGAGATGAGGTACCATGTCTTGCTCTCCCAGTTGGGTGTTCCCTTGTACAGGAGGAATCCCTGGCCAGTGAGCAGAGGCAGGAATTGTTCTAGCAGGAGTGGTCAGGGGCATGGGTTTTGGCACTGAGCAAGTGTCCTAGTACCAGCAGCAGCCTCTCAGCATTCTCCTGAAATTCATTCTCCCTAGTTCTAACAGAAAGCCCAGGTCATCTGCAGCACTTTCCTGCAATTCCCATGTGTCCTAATTGTCCCTGGCTTTGTTGCCAACACCATGACCCCCAGCCCAGACACTGGTTTTGTAAGCCTCAAATTCACTGTGTTAAATGCCCTCCTGCTTGAAATACCTACAGTGGTTTCTCTGGCCAACACCAAATGAGTACCTTAAAGGGGTACTACACTTAAGCAGCTCTTGGCCTAACAATCAGGAGGCAATAAGAGGCAGGAATGTGGGAGAGCAAGCTTGGTGTACCATGACAGAGTGTTGCCAGTGATTAACTAGTTAGTGCCTGCAGCAACCGCTGCCTGTCATGAATGAAGGGTCCACAGTCTACCAGCCCAGGGAAGGTATGGGAGAATCAGGGTGAGGAAGTGGGCTGATTTTACTGATTACCTTCACAAAGACAGGCACTGGACAAAAGGGAGGAAGGGAGTAGAGAGAGAGGGAGGGAGAAATGGAAGGAAGGAAAAAAGATCTTATCTGTTAGCAAGAAATTGTGAAGTCCTTCCAGGTGGAACTGATATTTGGATTTATTTCAAACACTCCTATACATTCCCCATGTACTGTTACTGAACATATAAACTGGCACAGTCTTTTTTGGAGGGCAATTCTATAAGGTATGAATTCTCTTTGATCTGACAATTCTAAGTTAAAAATACTTGTTTAAGTATAAGTAGTAGGTGGATGTTATACAACATTTTTATAATTTTAATTTTTTTTAGTGAAGCAGTATTTACTAAGAAAAAATGTGATAACTCAAATACTGTCCAGAGGGAACTGGATGAATTAAGTGTGGTGTATCCTTATGATGTAATACACTATAAATGTTTAGAAGAGTGATGTGGGGCACTCTCTCGGGACACCCTCACACACTCGGGGGCTCTATTCTCCTGCTCTACACTTTTCTACCTCAATAAACTCTCCTGCTTTACTTGGAAAAAAAAAAGAATGACACAGGAAGACAGATCTTTAAAAATGATGTCTTACAGACTACAAACACACCACGTGAACATACACTGACAGGTAAGATTATAGGTGTCTTTTTTTCTAAGTTAGATACTTCCATAATGTTTTTTGGGTTTTTTTAATGAGAGCACTATTTTATTTTTTAAAAAATCAATGACAAGCCAGATATAATGGTCACTTGGGAAGTGGAGGCAGGAGGATCAAGAGTTCAAGGCCAGCCTGGGGAAAGCTAGAAAGATCCTATTTCAAAAACAAAATATAAACAAAAGTGCTGGGGAATGGCTCAAGTGGTAGAGCACTTGCCTAGTATGCATGAGGCCCTGGGTTCAATCCCCACTATTGAAAAAAATCAACAATAACAAGAATAGCTTAAGAGAATACTCCAGCAAAAAATGTAGAAGTAGGAAGAATTGCAAAATGTTGACGACTGTTGAAACTAGGTGTGGATACACATGAGGACTCATTATTGCACAGTATTTTCTCAACTGCTGGTGTGCTTAAATTTTTTCATAACAAAAACAAAAAAGGAAAAACAAAACCCTCTACAAGTAATTCTCCATGATTTCACCTCCCTCCAACTAGCCGGATGTCTTTTAGGAGAGACCTCAGGAGTTAAAGATGGTGAAAAAGCCACTCAGGAAAGATGTCCAACCTGGATATGAATCCACACAGCTATGTCCACCTTATTTTTGACAAAGGTGCTAAAAACATATGATGGAGAAAAGACAGCCTCTTCAACAAATGTTGCTGGGAAAAGTGGTTAGGTGCCTGCAGAAAACTGAAACTAGATCCATGTTTATTACCCTGTACTAGTATCAATTCAAAATGGATCAAGGACCTTAATATCAGACTTGAAACTCTGAAGTTAGTAAAGGAAGGAGCAGAAAACACTCTGGAAGTAATAGGTATAGGCAAGGACTTCCTCAATAGAACCCCAGCAGCTCAGCAACTAAGAGAAAGGATGGACAAATGGGACTTCATAAAATTAAAAAGCTTCTGCACAACAAAAGAAATGGTCTCTAAACTGAAGAGACCACCCACAGAGAGGCAGAAAATATTTGCCAGAGCTATACATCAGACAAAGGACTGATAACTAGAATATACAGGAAGCTCAAAAAACTAAACTCCCCCAAAATCAATGAACCAATAAAGAAATGGGCAACTGAACTAAACAGAACTTTTCAAAAGAAGAAATTCAAATGGCCAAAAACCACATGAAAAAAATGCTCACCATCTCTGGCCATAAAGGAAATGCAAATCAAAACCACACTAAGATTCCACCTCACCCGTTAGAATAGCTATCATCAAAAACACCACCAACAACAAATGTTGGTGAGGATGTGGAGAAAAAGGAACTCATACACTGCTGGTAGGAATGCAAGCTAGTCCAACCACTCTGGAAAACAATACGGAGGCTTCTTAAAAACCTAAACATAGATCTGCCATATGATCCAGCAATCCCACTCCTGGGGATATACCCAAAGGAATGCAATTTAGGTTACTCCAGAGGCACCTGCACACCATGTTTATTGCAGCACTATTCACAATAGCCAAGTTATGGAAACAGCCAAGATGCCCCATTATTGATGACTGGATTAAGAAAATGTGGTATTTATACACAATGTAATTTTACTCAGCCATGAAGAAGAATGAAATCTTATCATTCACAAGTAAATGGATGGAACTGGAGAACATTATTCTGAGTGAGGTTAGCCAGGCTCAGAAGACCAAAAATCGTATGTTCTCCCTCATATGCGGGCTTTAGGTCTAGGGCAAATACAGCAATGTTGTTCGACTTGGGTCACATGACAAGGGGAGAGCATATACAGGTGCCATGGGGATAGGTAGAAAACCCAAAACATGAAAGCGTTTGATGTCCCCACTCCAGAGGAACTAATATAGAAACCTTAAAGTGACAGAGGTCAACATGAGATCAGGAACCAGTGTAAAGATCAGTTAGAGATGAATCAACTTGAGTTGTAACACATTTATACATGAAAGCAATGCTAGGAATCTCTCTGTATAGCTATCCTTAACTCAACTAGCAAAAACGCTTTGTCTTTCTTATTATGCTTATGTCTTCTCTTGAACAAAATTAGAGATAAGGGCAGAACGGGTTCTGTCTGGAAGTGAGTGGGGCTAGGGGGGAGAGGGTGGGGGCAGAGGGCAGGGGGAGAAATGACCCAAACAATGTACACATGTGTAAATAAATGAATAATAATAATATAAAAAAAAACAGAAAATGTGGTATTTATATACAATGTAATTTTACTCAGCCATGAAGAAGAATGAAATCTTATCATTTGCAAACAAATGGATGGAACTAGAGAACATCATCCTGAGCGAGGTTAGCCAGGCTCAGAAAACCAAAAATCATATGTTCTCCTTCATATGCAAACTTTAGATCTAGAACAAATGCAGTAATATTATCAGACTTGGGTCACACGCTAAGGGGAGAACACATACAGGAGGAATAGGGAAAGGTAGGAAACCCAAAACTTGAAAGTGTTTGATGTCCCCACTGCAGAAGAGCTAATACAGTAACCTTAAAATGACAGTGGTCAATATGGGAAGGTGACCAGGAAGTAGTGAAAAGGTCTGGGAGAGATGAGTCAATTTGGGTTGTAATACACTTGTGCATGGAAACAATGCTAGGAATCTCTCTGTATAGCCATCCTTATCTTAACTAGCAAAAACGCTTGTCTTTGTTACTATTGCTTATGTCTTCTCTTCAACAAAATTGGAGGAGCAGGCAGAACAGGTTCTGCTTAGAAGTGAAGGGGGTGGTAGGACAGGGAGGTGGCAGGGGGCAGGGGGGAGGAATGGCCAAACAATGTATGCACATATGAATAAATGAATAAAGAAAAGAAAAAGAAAGATGTCCAACTAGGAATGCCTACACAGGACTTTACAAGAACGAGAAAAATATTTTTCTGGTGTAAAGCCCCTGAGAGCTGGACAGTTATCAATTACAGCACCTAGAAAGCCACACATAACTAATTTATCTGATATATAAAATCATGATTTATAAAAAGAGAAATATAATGACAGACTTTCTTTTGCGAGAGGGTCTTGCTATGTAGTTCAGGCTAGCTTCAAATTCATGATGTAGTCCAGGATGGCCTCAAATTCATAATCCCGTCCTCAGCTTCTCAGGTGTACAGCACCACGCCCCAGTGACAGACTTTTGAGAAGAGCAATTCATATTTGTAAGACTTGATGTTTCTAAAAAATCTGCTATTTGATAAACAATGACTTTATTTGTAAAAATTCAATTTAGAATTTTTCT
This sequence comes from Castor canadensis, assembly GCF_047511655.1. Classification (NCBI taxonomy): domain Eukaryota; kingdom Metazoa; phylum Chordata; class Mammalia; order Rodentia; family Castoridae; genus Castor; species Castor canadensis. The sequence continues at coordinate 8,073,054 of NC_133388.1, read as the reverse complement.
GAACATATTTATATTCATATTTTATATTTAGATTTGGATTTTACCCTACTTACAAGTTACCAAATTAGCTTTTATTTCATTGATGCTGACAGACGATGAAAGCCTCTTGGGTCAGAGACAAAGTACTTTATTATTCATAGTACAGAAAGGTGTAGGTATTAGTCCATTTTTCACTATTATATGAAATACCAAAGGCAGGCTGACTTCATAAAGAAAAGAGGTTTACTTAGGTCCATGGCTCTGAAGATTCAAGGATGCATATGTAGTGCTGACCTTGCTGACAGCATGCTCAGGGGAGCGTAGGGCATCCAAAGATGGAGTGAATGTATGTATGAATCTGCCTTGTCTTCCTCTCCTTTCTTATACGGCTATCAGAATTCAATCATGGGGGCTTCACCCTAATGACCTCAGCTAATCCTAATCACTTTCCAAAAGCCCACCTCTAAACACTATAGTCACGTTAAGTTTCCACCTCCTTAGTGCCTCACAATGAGGACTAAATTTCAAACACAGGAAGCCTTGGGGTACACTCAAATCATATTCAAATGAAGGCAACCTAGGAGCATCAGCATATTTGCATCAGATCTCTTTGCCCAAAAATCCCGCAAGGATGACATGATAGGCCCATGACTCTTGGGCAGGAATTGGGCTGCTTTACAAGTAAGGAGCCCAGGCCAAGGCACTTTTTTTGAAAAAGCAGCAAACTTATAGCCAACAGCAAACAAGGTGCATGGATAAGCCTGTGGTCTGGCCCCGTGGGGACAACACTTGGAGAGCCAAGACCTCCCCCAACAGATTGCTACAGCATTAACACAAACCCAACCAACTTCGCCAACAGGGAGTTTGGTGAGGTGTGATTCTCATAACACTGACTTTAATGTTACTTTCCAACCTCGCCCAGAATAATCAATTCTCAGCGCCCACTTCCTTATAGCACAGCTTCACACTATGCAATATGAGAAAACCCTATTTGTAATCATACACCTGCAGAAACAGGGAAAAGTACTTTCCCCAGAATGGTATTTAATCACGCTATTACCATTCAGAATACCACACCCTACATCCTAGTAGAGCAGAGGAGGTGAGGACCTGAGAGGGATGTGCAGGTGGCAGCTGCTCCACCACTCCTGAGAGAATAAAGGAAGAAGCAACTGTTGACACTCGATACACAAACACAAAGGTATAGCGCGTTGAATGGTAGTCCCCCAAAATGCTTTGTCCACACCCTAAGTCCCAGAACCTGTGAATACGATCTTGTCTGCACACAATCCTTGCTTATATAATTAAGGATCTTGAGATAACAACCACCCTAAATCTAATGATATGTCCTTAGACACAGAGAGGACGCTCAGCAGAGGTCACTGGGAACTGGTGGCCAGGAGCTAGGTGGAGGAGGGCATGAGAAGTTGCTGTCCAATGGATAGTTTCAGTCATGCAAGGTGAAAAAGTTCTAGAAATCCACTATAAACATATGTATGCATATATTGACCAACAGTACAATAGCATGGACCAAAGAATCTGGTTCAAGGGCAGAATAATGCTACATGTTTTTCATAATAATTAAAAGGACACACACGTGACAAGCCCAGAGGATGAGGCCACACGAAGACAGAGGCAGATACTCTGCAGTGATGCTGCTATGCCAAGAAGCACCTAGAGCCACCAGAGCCTGAAGAGGCAAGGAAGGGTCCAACTCTAGAGCCTCCAGAAAAAGAAAAAGAAAGATACTGGATGTAAGTATGTAATTTTTTTTTTTTACATTTCTATCTAGGTGAGATTACCATGAGGAATTTTCTTCATTATCCTTTTCTATATTGTTCAATGCTCACAGTGAATATATATTACTTTAAATGTCCATAAATTTTAAGAACGCAGTGTTGGTTAAGTGCCAACAGCAGAATGCACCGCCTGAAAGGCACAATGTCTGTCTAAGGGAGACACCCCAGAGCTCCCAGGAAGGAATGAAGGCCAGCTGCTGAAAGCCAGGCTGTGGCCTGAGGAACCCAGACTTAGGAGGAGGAGGAGGACTCTTACACAATAAATTCTGATTTGCATTTTATGACAAATAAATTAAGCAGACTTGCTTTGAAAAAAAATAGGTCAACTGTGAACTTTAAAATGGTTAAGTATACACCGACAGAGAGAGTGCCAACTGGCTCCAGACCATCACAGCCAGCAAAGAGTGGAACACACTGTCCTGGAGCTAGCTGTGGTAGATGAAGCGTCACTGGTTTCCTCATGCTCTTCCAGTAGGTGGAAAATCTGGGGTGTAAAACAAGAATGCAGGCAAGAAGACAAAAGAGAAACAGCGAGGAAAAGCTCCTTTCTCCACAGAAAAGCATGAACGTGCACACAAAGCACAATGGCAAACCCTGAACGGTGTGGACCTGGGCTGGTTTTCCCTGTGGTGCTGGGGCTTGAACTCAGGGCCTCACATTTGCTCTACCATTTGAGCTGCTCACACAGCCCCTTTTGTGTTGAGTATGTTTGAGATAAGGTCCCAGGCTGGCTTTGAACCACGATCCTCCTGATCTCTGCCTCCTGAGTAGCTAGGATTGCATGTGTGAGCCACCAGCATCCAGCCTGAAGCTATACTATTTTAAATAAAATCTTACCCCCATGTTAATAGGAATAAAGAGCCATCAAAAAAGGAAAGAAAAAAAAAGACCCAAAAATAACATAGCTGGATGAAAGAACAGAATAAGGAAGATACATTCTACTCATGTTTATTGAATCAAATCTTGTTTATGTGGAATTTAAGCTTTATTTGACCCGTGAAGTGGAGGTTTCATATTTTCGGGAAATGTGAAACTTGCCACGTTCAAGTCCGAACATTTTTATTCGTGTGTTGCTTATAAAGATCTGAACCAGGCAAGTGACATGCGCCAGAGCCACGCAGCTGCACGCAGGGGCTGAAAGAACTCAAAGAATGGAAGGAAGGTTAATTGTTGAGCCCAACTAGGATTTGCAAGGAATTCACATTCTCGGGCCGCTCTGCGAAGAGAGGCGCCCAGTGCTGTGCCCTCCACAGGCCTCGGGTGCTGGGAGAGGTCGGGGAGACCCCAGAAGCTGGTGAGTGGGGGGCATCCCCCGCAGGGAGGACGGGCCGGGTGGAGCCCCAGACCCGGCTGTGGCCGACCCAGGCCTCGGCGTTAGCCTAGCGTCAGCCGGCGCTGCAGCGTTGGTGTGGGTTCTTCCTCTAAGGTCTCAGGCTTTTCTTTGTCCGGAGATTTTTTTTTTTTTTTGAGGTACTGGAGTACAAGATTTGAACTCAGGGTCTTGCACTTGCTAGGCAGGTGCTCTACCAGCTTCAGCCACTCTGCCAATCCTTTTTTGTGCTGGGTATTTTTGAGGTATGGCGTTCAGGTGGAAGAGTGCCTGCCTAGCAAGTTCTCAAGGCCGTGAGTTCAAACCCCATACTACTAAAAAAATAGTTTTCCCACAGACTTAGGGGTTCATGGTTGTTCCCCTAGCTGGCCTCGAACCTCAATCCTCCTGATCTCTGCCTCCCCAGTAGCTAGGATACAGACATGAACCATCACCAGTACCTGGCTCAGTTCTAATTTTATTAATTTGGGTCTTTGTCTGTTGATTGCTTTGACTGTTTGTCAATCTTGTTTATCTTTTCAAAGAACCAGCTCTTTGTTTCATTTATTTTTTGAGTCACTCTTTCATTCTCTATTTCTTTAATTTCTGCCGATGTATGTTATTTCTGGCTGCCGCTTTTGGGTTTGGCTTGTTCTTATTTTTCTAAGAGCTTGGGGTGCATCATTAGTTTATTTATTTGGTATATCTGATTTTTAATGAAGGCACTCATAACTGTAAACTTTCCTCTTACCATTACCAATACTATGTCCCAAAGGTTCTGGTGAATGTGATTTCATTTTTGTTTGAAATTAGGAATTTTTTTGATTCCCCTCATTTTTTGATAATCCAAAGGTCATTCCAGAGTGTCTTATTCAGTGTCCTTATGTTTGGATATTTTCTCTAGTCTCTTGTTATCGAATTCTAGTTTTATTGTATTACAGTCTGATAAAATACAGGAAATCGTTTCAATGTTCTTGTGTTTGTGAAGACTTACACAGTGTCCTAATATGATCTGCTTTGGAGAATGTTCTGGGGGCTGATGAGAAGAATATGCATCCTCTGGCTGTTGGACACAGTACTCTATATATCTATTCAATCCACTCTGTCTGTAGTGTCACTTAATTCTGAAATTTCTTTTAATGACTTTTTTGTCTATATGACCTATCTATTGGTGGGCATAGCTAAAGTCACACAATACTATTGTATTGGAATCTCTCTGTGTTATGTCAAGTAGAGTTTACTTTATGAAATTGGGTATGCCAATGTTTGATCTGTGTATGTTCACAATAGTTATTTCCTCCTGATGGATCATATCCTTTATCAATATGAAGTGACCTTCTTTTTTGCTTTGACTAATTTTCATGTGAAGCAGTCACAGGCTCTGTACTTGGTTTCTGCTGGGATCTTGTCATTGGGACTTGCTTTTTGACATGGAGAGTGGGACCAGTGACTACATGTCCTTCAGTGCTTGGAGCTCCCAGTTGTTTGAACTTCTCCGTGGGACCATGTCAGACCCAACCCCTCTCTATGTCCCCCTCTCACCCACACACTGAGCAAAGGGTCCCAAGACTCCCTGAGCTGTAATTGTTCTTTGTTTTCAAACCCCGCAGTGTACCTCAGTCTCAACAGGCCCTCTCAATTGCATCTTGTATAGCTCTCAGACATGAGGGTGCAACAGAATGTCCTTCACTGAGGCTAGTCTTCCACACCAAAGCAGTCACTGTTTAACCAAACCCCCTCGGGGGTGTCAGTTCATTCTGCAACAGAACTGCTGGTCTCTTTCCAGGACTGTCTGACTTACCTTCTGATTGGGTCTTCAACTTCCCCTTCTCCGTCCCCTTGAGGGAAACCAGACACTGGGATTGAGGCTGGTTTCTGCTTTTGTTGGCTGCTCCTGTTTCTCCATGCTTTTCTGTCATCCTGCTACTTCTTTGCGATTCCTGATGCTCTTCCCCTCTGTCTCTCTTCAGAATATAGTCTCTCCTGTGTTACCTGACTCTTCTCATTAATGGAATCCAAATGGTGGACACTTCTAATCTGTCATCTTGAAATTCTGACAGATATTGAATGTATAAAAGGTTTGGGATATTACCCTTTTATTGATTACTGAGCCTACTGATTCATAAATATAGGATGGTTTTTCCATTTATTTAAATCTTTATCTTCTTCAAGGAAGGTTTGTAATTTTCAGAGTAACTTTTGTAATTTTCTTTCCAGATTTATTGCCATGTATTCATTCTTTGGGTGCTAATTTGAATGTATGGTTTGTTAATTGTATTTCACATATTTTATTGTAAATGTATAGAAACACGATTTAAAAAAAAAAGAATTCACATTCTCTTTAGGAGATTAAGTAGCTCAAACCAAATTACTAAAACGAGCTCAGTAAACAGGGCTGAACCCAATTCATTTACTTGATATAGTGAGCAAAACTGTGGCCTGAAACACCAAACATGGTAAAAACATAAAAGAACATAAAATTATCCAAAAGTTCCTAAAATTTAACTGGAGGCCTGGCTCAAGTGGTAAAGCGCTTACCTTGCAAGCATTAAACCCTGAATTCAAAACCCAGTACTGTTAAAAAAAATCATTAAAATTTGAATCACACCGGCTAACCCAGTAAGTCTGTGCATAGGAGTGTATGATACTGGTAAACCTGTGGAATTACTGAGGCCTGCTTCAAACAGCTGCACTGAAGCATCTTGCTAGCAAGTTATGACATATTTAATATCATTCCATTTCATCTGGGATATCTACTTAAGGAATATGTCTTTTTATATCACGTATACCACAGAAAAAATACAATAAATGTGTCTATGCACACACAGAAAATAGACGATTTGTGGCTATAGATGTAGAAAATGTTAAACGGGCCTGACTGAGCCAAGTAGGGATGGCCCTGAGACTAATTTGAAACCTACTAGTTGAGTTTATAACAAAGCCAGTACTGCTTTTACTCACTTTTGTGTTTATTTCAAGAGAAGAAGTTGCTATTTGCCGGGTGCCGGTGGTCACGCTATAATCCTAGCTACTCAGGAGCAGAGATCAGGGGGATCGCGGTTGGAAGCTAGACCAGGCAAATAGTTCACGAGAACTTATCTCGAAAATACCCTTCACAAAAATAGGGCTGGTGGAGTGGCTCAAGGTGAAGGCCCTGAGTTTAAGCCCCAGTACCTCAAGAAAAAAAAAAGGTTGCTATTTATGCATCAACCTCTAAAAAAAGGTGATATGCACGTTAGGAAGGAAGATGGAAAAACTATTTGAGATACCTCGTTTGATTCTATACAAACACTGGCATTTAAGAGGGACACCTTAAACCTCACTGTGAATACAACATATCATTTTTTCCTGCTTTCTTGTTGTTTCTTTTGTTTTGTTCTGTGGTTTTGGTGGCACTAGAGAACTCAGGGCCTCACGATTGCTAGGCCCTTGAGTTTTCCACCAGCTTTCCCGCTTTCTTTAGATTTAGATGCCAGCAAGTTACAACAAATTAATATGATCCCAGTTAGTGGATAATTTAGCAAAAAAAAAAATTATTTAAAACAAATCTTATATTTGTAACAGTGTACTAAATATTTTTATTTATGCTATTTTTTTCTTTTCTTTTTTTAAAATTAGTGTATATTAATTGTACAAAGGGGTTTCATTGTGGCATGTCCATACATGCACACAATGTGCTTTGACCATATTCACCCATTACTCTTTCTTATTCCCCTTCCTTTTTTAACAAGCAGGTATGTTTGAATAACCCACTAAAAAGTTTAAACAGTAAAAAACTGGAACTCTAACTAATTAGATAAGGATAAAACTTTTCAAAGTTAGGGCCTGACCAGTGTTTTCATTCTTTCCCTCTGTATATCCCTACCTTCCATCCACTGGGATAGCAAATAACTTAACTTACTATGAACCAGACACTGTGCTATGATTTTTGCATCGAGTGTCTCATTTAATTTTTGAAATAATTCTATAAAAGTTATTATCCTGTTTAAAGATAACTGTAAAAATTTCTATTTTCCAAAGATGGCAGCCTCTACATGCAAGCCATCCCACGCAGGCTCTTTTTACAGTGAGTCTTGGTCCTCTACTTAAAGGTGGAATCTGTGCTCTTTCCTTAAATCTGGGAGGCTGTAGAAGTGACGTTATGCCATTCTGAAGCTCAGTCAGACAAGGCTATGCGGCTTCCACCCCATACTCAGATGTTTACTTTAGAATTCAACTGCCATTTTGTGAGGAAGCCCAAGTCACATGGAAAAACCTCATGTTGTGTTTTGGCTGACAACCCACACTGCAGTCAGCATTAACTGCCAGACACCTGAATGAGAAAAAGGTTAAGATGACTTCAGCTCCAGCTACATCTGTCTGACTGCAAATGCAGGAGAGACTCCAAGTAAGACCTGCCTAGTTCTGTTCAGGCAACCCATAGAACCAGGAGACAGAAGGGTTGTTGTTACATTAAGTCACTAAATGAGGGTGATTTGTTCAGCAATACATAATCAAAACAATTAAAAAAAAAAAAAAACAGCATAAGAAAGGTCTGCCCCGCCCCCCAAGTGGTTTACATCTGTAATCCTAGCTATTTAGGAGGCAAAGATTAGGAGGATCGAGGTTCAAAGCCAGCCCAGGCAAATAGTTCACAAGATCCTACCTTAAAAAAAAAAAAAAAAACCCTCACAAAAAAGGGATGGTGGAGTGACTCAAGGTATAGGCCCTAGTTCAAGTCCCAGTACTGCACAAAAAAGGTCAGTAATGGATTTGAAGCTGCCTTGTCTGCAGCTCCAAAGTCCACACTCCTAACAAGTGCACTGTGGGATGCCTTGCTCCCTACTATGAAAATGATGCAAAATAAAAGGAAAGACATTGAGGAACACTCTACAGAATGGTCAATGCATCCCTAACACGTAGGCACCTGGGAACAAGTAAGAAAGCATACCTAGACCAACACTATAATCTATCATGCCCAGCCCCAGTCTTTAACCCCAAACTAAAAGTCCAATTTGGCCATTTCTCACTCTGCTTGTTCATTCTACTTTCATGAATTGTCTCTGTGATTTCCTCTTCTGAAATGTTTTCTATGTGTGAAGTATTTAATTAATGGTTAGGACTTAAACCAGGGGGATAAAGGGTTACACCAAGTAATTGAAAACTACCAAATGACCATCTAAAAGAATGTATTAAATAATATCTAATATACAAAGACAGGTAGCCTTTCAACAAATTTCAGGTTTTCACTTTATCACTTAAATTAAGCACATTCACTTTTCTTTGTTTTATGAGCACCATTTGCTTTTGGGGAGGCACACTGTCACAAAAATAAGGGCAGGAGAACACTCAGCAGATCACAGAACAATTTAAACACAAAAGAGGCTAACGTAGGACTGACTGAGAGCGGCTCTGCATCCACTGAGCTGAGGAATTCCAGCAGGATTTTTTTTTTACCCCACTTGGTGAAAATCAGGTGTAATATACATGTAAGTAAGGCAGGCTTACTGTATTGTAGCAATCTTAGGTTTCCTGAAAATGTTATGTGATATGTGTATATTATATAGATAGTACGTGTATTAGCACAGCCGTGTGTTAATATGGGGTTGTGTAGGTGAATGCCCTTGTACTTTAAGCAGATACTTACAGAATGCTGAATTATTGTGGTGAAATGCCATAATGTCTACAGCTATCTCAGTGAAAATAAGTAGAGAGAAAGAACATCAGAGTGAAAGTGAGCACACAGAGAAGGTGAAATGGTGCATTAGGTGAAGTGTTCATCAGTACTCAGTGTGACTCTTGCAACTTTTCTGTACAATTGAACACTTCCAAATTAAATACTTGGAAAAGAGAGAAGGAGGTGTCCCAAATAACATATACACATGTAAGTAAATGTAAAAACGATAAAAAAAAATACTTGGAAAGGAAAAAGGAATATAATACAAAATATGTGTCTATAAGTGCACATGCCATAGGTAGAAGTGTAAATCTTTTGTAGGTCTTCTAATGACGCTTTGTAGCGCCTTAGTGAAAAGGATAAACATGTAAACAATACCCAATAGAAGAAAATAAAAATGCCTTGTAAAGGATGAAAGAGATAACATTTTAAATATGGCATGCAATTTACAACATATAAATTGCTACCTGACAAGGATCTAACGCAAATTTAACATTGTAACTACACTAACATAATTTAATCTGCATAGCAAAGAAGATTGGAATTTTTCTGCACTGCTGGCTAACAACTATAAACGACAATTATATCGATATACGACATAACGACAGTTATGGTTAAAAAAAAAAACAACTAACCATTCTAGTTGCTTGCTTTTTGATTGTCTATAACTCACAAATCCAGCCATAGGTAAACATTTTTAACCCGTTACATTTTCTAGGTTGACTACCTCACTTCCCAACTTCTAAATCACCATATTTAATTCACTGAAACGGCTTCGAAGCTCCTATAAAAACACTACTACTCGACTCAGAAAATAAAACACACAGCCCAGCTGTCCTCTCGAAGGTACACCAAACCCATGCCATTAGGGTGCTCAATACTTGCTGCCGAAACTCCAAGAAAAAAAAAAATTTCAGATTCACCATATTTTTTAAAAAGAAAAAACAAAAAACAAAAAAAAAACCCACTCAACTCCAAACTCCAACATGACAACCTTGCACCAATAGATGCCCGAGCGGGACTCAGGTGGGCGCTCTGAGTCCCCAAAGTCCCCACCCCAATCAGCCCAGTCCCGCACCCTCGAGCTCCCCAGGGGCGCCGGCTCTGGACGGCGGAGGGGCTGGGGTCCCACACGCGGTCACCAAGGGCGACGACAACCCATAAGGCCCCTTCCTACCCTCAGCCCCCTCCCCGGTCCCACTCACTCTTCATCCTGGATGCGGATGCCGGCGACAACCCCTTGCTGACCCTAAACGGAAAAGAAGAGGGCAGGAAGGGTGGCACCCTGCCTTCAACCTCCCTGAGGCCGGGTCAGGCGCGAGGACCTCCACGATGGCCCCTCGCTGGAGAGCGTTAGGATTCCGCCGCCATATTGTATTCCTGTCACCCTAGCAACCGTCAGGTCCTGACCACCCTGAGGCAGGCTTCTGCGCGTGCGCAAAGTGAACTATGCATGTACGCATGCGTATTGTCGCCCGCCAGTTCAGCCTGGTTGCTGAGCAACCCATCTCGCTGCTTTAAATTTAAATGCAATTCCCGACTTCGTGAGTGGGCGACCTTCACAGGCCCTCTCTTCCCAGCTAACCTGATAATCTAGCGATTTGGAGCCTAATGTATGAATAATAATCTTGAGCCTTAACTGGTTCGTGAGCTGTAAGGCTAATTGACACCTATTTTTTTCCATCTCATCCTACAATTGAGATTGTACCAGTCTGATACATAGTGATTACTCAGTAAATTTGTAAATTTTTTTTTTTTCCATACTGGAGTTTGAATTTAGGGCCTACACCTTGAGCCACTCCACCAGCCCTTTTTTGTGAAGGGTTTTTTCGAGATAGGGTCTCACGAACTGTTTGCCCGGGTTGGCTTCTAACCATCTTCCTCCTGATCTCTGCCTCCTGAGTAGGTAGGATTACAGGCGTGAGCCACTGGCGCCTGGCTTAAGTTTTTCTTTTTAAAATAAATGCCAACATTTCTTTTGCACCAGGCACTGTTCCAGGCATTAGGGAAATAAAGGAGAATAGTGCAGACAAGGTTCCTGACTTCTTGAAACTGACATTCTATTGTAAAGTTGAATGAATGAATATATGAATAAACTATGCAAAATCAATGACTGAGCAACACAGTGGCCTAGCCCTGGAGACATCAAAATGCAGTAAAATGGCCCATCTACTTTGAAATTTTTCACTTATTTCTCAAAGATTAAGGCAAAATTCACAGAACATAGAATGAAACAACTTTAAAATTTAGCCGGGCATCAGTGACTCGTGCCTGTAATCCTAGCTAGTTGGGAGGCTGAGATTGGGAGGATCACAGTTCAAAGCCAACCTGGGCAAATAGTTCGAAAGGCTCCCCTGCCCCCTCCAAAATAATCAGAGCAAAAATATACTGGAGGTGTGGCTCCAGTATATAGAGCACCTGCTTTGCAAGTGCAAAGCCCTGAGTTCAAATCCCAGTCCCAGCAAAAAAAGAGTAGCATTTAGTACATTCACAATGTTGTGCAACTATCATCTCTATCTTGATCCAAAATATTTTCACCAACCTAAAATAAGCCCACACCCATGAAGTAGTCTTAAAAATCTTACGCAAAAAAAAAAAATTAATTAAAAAAAAATCTTACACTAGCTGAGTGTAGTAGCCATGCCTGTAATCCGAGCACTCAGTAGGTGGAGGCAGGAGGATCAGAGCCTGGACTACATAGGAAAACCCTGTCTCAAAAACAAACAAAGCCTTATGCTAAGTGAAAGAGGCCAGACACAAACAGCCATATATTATATGACTCCATTTACAGGAAATGTCCAGGGTGGGCAAATCTGCAGAGGCAGAGATTAAGTTATGGTTATGGGCAGGGGAGACAAGGCACTGGAGAAGTGGGGAAATGAGGACTGTCTTCAACAGGTATGGGGGTTCTTATGGGGGTGATGACAATGTTCTGTAATTAGATGGTGGCAAAGATTGTACAATTTTTTTGAGGGGCCTAAAAACTGCTGAATTGTTCATGTTAAAAATGATTAGAATGATTCATGTTACGTGAATTTTTATCTCAGTAAGATAAATTGAAAAAAATAGGTGGTTCTTGCTGCTGTTACTGTCAGTGGTGCTGTCTTGGGTCTAAGAAGCTGCATCTCATTCCTCCGGACCACTGAGATGTGATCTGTCCCTTCTTATCTCCAGTAGTCTTTCCCCTTATTTTGTGACTTGCCCTTTTGTCACATTTATTTATTTATTTATTTGCAAAGATTTATTTTAGTATAATAGGATAAAGTTTAGACGGGGGGTGGGGAGGAGTGAAGTGGATTTTCTGCTCACCTTCAATGTGGGCAAGTGATTTTTAGAAGAGAAACTGGAAAACAAGACCATGCTGGTTCTGTCTGCCAGAGGATTTAGAGGAGCAAGGCGCTCCCCCCAGTGGAGGGACTCAGCCTTTGCTGCTTACCTGGGTGAGCAGGGATACTAGAGTGTAGCCCTCACCTGCAGTCTCCACCAAGAAAACCCAAGGCCCTGGGTGGGGAGGACCACCTCCAGAATGGAAAACCAAAAGTCCTCCTCCACCCCCAGAGTTTTTGAATCATTACGAGTGTGGATGAAGTTCAAGGCCTTGTGTCTCCAGCAAGATCCTGGGGGCTGCTGCACCAGCGACCGTATTTTGAGAACCCCTGGCCCAGGTAATTCTTTATCTTCCCTTAATTCTAATTGAAATAGGAGATGCTGCCTCATGAGGAAAGAATGATTGCTGGGGACTTGTCTCTCAAGTCAGCCGTCTTAGGTTTCAGCTGTGTGGCCTAGCTATCTGCTTAATTGGACCCCTCCTGTCCTGAATAGACAGACAAGGACTATAGACTAATGATATATTCTTGCATACCCAGTGCACACAAAGCAGTGGGTTAGCATATGTGACACTCAAAGAGATGCTTCTGAAGTGGACCCATCCTGAGTCTGGAAGCTCCACCTAGAAATTTGTACAGCCCTAGCTAATTACAGCCCCTGGAGCTTTTTCACTCATCTTAAAACTCCTCCTCAGATTGTTCATCCTATATCCTAGTGTTAGCGTTTCCCTATTTTCCAGTGTCAAGGGATTCGGCCTGTTTAGCAGACAACGTGCTTTCTTTGGCTGAGAATTTTTTTTAGTTTCTTATTAGTATATAATAGTTGTACATGGGAGATACATTGTGACATTTACCTATGTGCTTATGGTATATCTTAATTGGATTCACCCCCTCAGCTGAACATCTTAATTAAAGTACAAACCAGGAAATAGGCAGGAGTTAGCAAGATAAATGAGATATTTCAAACATGTTGACACTGATAAGGTGGGTGAAGCGCCAGTTACCTAAGGGTATTTGAAGTTAGAATCACTTTGAACAATAATAAATATCTCAGAAAAACAAAGCTTCACATGGAGATATGGCAGAAGGAGGAGCAAAAAACATGAGCCACTCAAATGAATATGAAGAATAACAGTTAACCTAACCTGCTAATGAGACTACAGTCCAGTGTAGATGTGAAAAATAGATAAAATTCAGTCTTGGAAAGGAAGTCGGTGCAGGTCTCTGAGAAAAAGGCACTCAGAAACATATACTTAGAATTTTTTTTAAAGTGGAAGAAAAGTTTTCCTGAAAAGAGTAGAAGAGATCTAGGTGGCTCATGCCTGTAATCCTAGCTCAGGAGGCAGAGATCAGGAGGATCACAGTTTGAAGCCAGCTAAAGCAAATAGTTCTCGAGATACTATCTCGAAAAACCCTTCACAAAAAAAGGGCTGGTGGAGTGGCTCAAGGTGTGGGCTCTGAGTTCAATCCTCAGTGCTGCAAAAAAAAAAAAAAAGTAAAAGAGATTAAAATTCAGTTCTTAGCTGGGCACTGGTGGCACATGCCTGTAACCCTAGCTACAGGAAGCAGAGATCAGGAGGAGCATGGTATGAAACCAGCCCAGGGTAAACAGTTTGCAAGACCCTATCTCAAAAATACCCAATATAAAAAAGGAGAGCACCTGCCTTGAAAGTGTGAGGCCTTGAGTTCAAACCCCAGTACCACCAAAAAAAAAAAAAAGTTTCAAATTCAGCTCATAAGATGGTAGGGGAGAGACTCACACCAGGTAACCCCAGTCAAGTTCCAATGCCAGTTTTCTTGTTTTTATAAAGAAGAGAATAAAATAACCACTTCAAGTGGCTGTAGTGAAGACTAAGTGAGATACCCTTGAAACGCCATACAAACGCTGGCTGGTCTTTGCCCACGGTCTAATGCAGGGCCTGGCACAGACCAGGTACTCAATGCATATTTGTTGGGTAACAAGAAGTATCAACTGTCACCTGCTCTGCCATCCTTTCTGCCTAGGGGCAGGTCTACGCTTTTAAGTGACTGTTGAGGGAGCAGGACAAGCTTTTCCCCTTGATACAACTAAAGAGACAGATGACAGAGGACTCTCCTGGCTTGGGTTACAGAAGCCATATAGCCTGTTGTTGGAGACCCAGAGGTAAAGGACTTTGTCAAGGTTACCAATCAATGGTGGCTCCCTGGGCTCAGGCTCCAGTCCACAGCTTCCAACTACCTGTACTTCTGTGGCTCCCCATGACATCCAAAAGAGACTCTGCAAAAGCTTTTCCCTAATGTACATGGTTTAGGGTAGGATATTTTTCAAATCAGTTGGTCCCTGGAACCAACTGATTTATTGTAGCAAATTAGAAGTAACATCTGAAAAATCCTCTGTTTCTCTATTTTTCTTTTGTATTATCTAACAGTTTTGACATAGTACATATTGTACAATGAAGTATTTAGTTCTTGATTCTTTTTTTTATGGTTTTGTTTTCCTTTTCTTTTTTTTCCCCCAGAATCAACAAGCAGGAATTCAGTTTTCATATTGAAAGTGTTCTGTGTCTGCGTGTGCCAGGCCTAGAGTCATAATTTTAAAAAAGTTAAAAGAAGGTTGGAAGGTAGTTCAAGAAAATTGATCAGGAGCTAGACAAAAGACAAAAGCATGGACCACAGAAGAGACAAGAAAATTGAGAATCCACACAGAAGGTCAGACCTCCGAAGAAGGAACAGTGTTCCAGAAAAAGAAATACGGAGGGAAAGAAATCATCAAATCTCCATCAGAAATGTTCTTTGCTAGAAGTGTTGCCAGCATGATCGGACAAAGTTACAAATCCACAGTCCTGAGGAATGGCCAGTGTGATGAACTGAACATTCCCTCAACACTCACTATGTGCTCACCACTCCTCTAGGCACCTGGATTCATGAATGAAAACGGCCCACAGCAAGGTGCATCTCCAGAGATTTTACAGCAACAGAAATAGTGAGAAGTTCCTAAAAGAGCAAAACCAATCATATCCAAAAGATTGGGTCCCAGCATGACATTGGACTTCTCAGTAGACAAGACACAGAAGACAAGAGGAGTGTGACCTTGACAGTGATCTCTATCCTAGAATTCTCCAATCACTGGCCAAGTGTGAGGACAGAAGAAAGATGTGGTCAGACATGCAAGGTCTCAGAACATCTGCATTCCATGAACCTTTTCTTGGGCAGCCACTGGATACTCAGAACCCACACAAAAGATAGACACGAGAGGCAGAAACCTGCCAGGGAGGCAGAGGATCCGACAATGGAGCAGAGGAAAGGGCTTCCCAGGACGATGATGGTGGTCAGCCCGGGTGAACCAGGCAGCAGGCCTGGAGAACAGCCAGAAGGACAGAAAGCCCTGGAAGGATGTCTCCCAGTTAAAAGATGAAAAACAACTGCTATATGATGTCCTGTGCTGATTACATTAAGAGGGATTCCATAGTTCTGTCAGAAGTTCAGTGACTTTACGTTAAAAAAAGTGAGCAAACTAAATACAGAGGAACACAAAAAAGTTCTGTCAGAATGAAATGTAATTATGGTACACCATGTGGCTTATCTGAGAACAGTGTTTCCAGGCATCATGTTATAAATAGTGAATATTGGTGCAGCTAAATATTAATACCGTTACTGTGGGATGACAGGAGAGGAGAATGTGTACTACAGAAGTATTGGAGAAAGAACCATGCTCTCGTTTGACATAGAATGAATTAAATACAGTGTTTAAAGCTGGAAAACTGGGGCTGGGGGTATGTCCCAAGTGATAGAGTGCTGGCCTAGCATTCCCAAGGGCTCAGGTTCAATCCCAAAATAAAATACCTAAAATTTAAAATTTAACAAATAGCAGTACAATTATTATTTAAACTTGTAAGAGTAAAAATCATAAGAAACTGAGCCAGGAGCTGTGGCCCAGGCCTGTAATCCTAGCTACTTGGGAGGCTGAGATTGGGAGGATCAGTTTGAGGTCAGCACTTCAAGAGATCCCCATCTCCAAAAGAACCAGAGCAAAATGGACTGGAAGGTGTGGCTCTGGGAGGGGGTTGTAGTGGCCACAGAGAGGAGATGGAGGGGGGAATGCTATCTTTCATTGTAAGCCTTTTAGTAACATGAATTTTGTTTTGTGGTGGTGCTAGTGTTGAACTCGGGACCTTGTGCTTGTTAGGCAGGTGTTCTACCCCTTGAGCCACTCCACTAGCACTTTTTATGTAAGTTATTTTTGAGATAGGGTGTCACTTTACACACAGGCCAGCCTATTTGTGCTTCCCCTCATAGCTAGGATGACCGGTGCACACAACTAAGTCTAGCCATTGCTTGAGATAGGGGTTTTGCAAACTTTTTGCTGGGACTGGCCTTGGAACCTGACCCTCCTGATCTTTGCCTCCCAAATAGCTAGGATTACAGGCTAGAGCCACTGTGCCCAACAATACCACATGACTTTTAAAATTAGAGCTGGTGGAGTGGCTCAAGTGGTAGAGCACCTGCTTAGCAAGCATGAGGCCAAGTTCAAACCCCAGTGTCACCAAAACAGACAAACAAAACCTTAAAGTTATGTACTTGTTTTTCTTTCCTAAATATAGCAGTTTAACTTTTTTTCTTTTTTTTTTTGGCAGTACTGGGGTTTGAACTCAGGGCCTCTCCTGCTTGCCCTGTATCACTTGAATCATGCTCCAGCCAACATTTTAATTTTCGAAAAGCATCACCAGAGGCCAGGGATATAGCTCAGCAGTAGGGCACTTTTGAAGCTGCACAAGGTTCTGGGTTCTGTCCCAGCACAGAGAAGGGGAAGGAAGTGGGGGAGAATCATAGGATATTAGAAGAGCTTAAGAAGATCATGAAATCGTGGACTTGGTGGTAGAGCGCTTGCACCATATATATAAATTTGTGAAAAATCAATGGAGTTGAACTGGGTTTGTTTTTGGCAGTAGTAGGGTTTGAACTCAGGACATACACTCTGAGTTACTCCAACAGACCTTTTTTGTGATTTTTTTTTTTTTTTTTTTTTTGCTGTACTGGGGCTTGAACGTGGGGCCTTCACCTTGAGCCACTCCACTAGCCCTTTCTTTGTGGTGGGTTTTTTTCTGCAAACTACTTGCAGGGGCTGGCTTCAAACCCGAATCTTCCTGATCTGTCTCCTGAGTAGCTAGGATTATAGGTGTGAGCCACCAGTACCCGGCTATTTTAGCTTATTTATGAGGTACTGTTCAGACAAATTTAATTTGGTTTGCAAATGAAAGGCATAATCAGAATAAGTGAAAGTGGATGTATTAACAGTTGAATTGACTCTCTCTGTACCTCAAAATATGACCTTAATGGGAAATGGGATCTTCATAGAGGTAAATTAAAATGAGGTCAAAGAGAGAAAAGAAAAAAAGTGAAATGAGGTCATTAGGACCAACATGACTGGACTCTTAAAAAGTGGTATTTGGACGCAGTGACACACAGAGCAAGTGAAGGTGGAGGCAGGGGTAGGGCCACTGCTTCCACAAGCCAAGGAAGACCAAAGGGTTGCTGGCAAGCCACCAGAAACGGAGAGCGAGTGGGAAGGAGGGAGGAGGGCATGCCCTGAGCAGATTGATCCTCCCTCACAGCCTCAAGCAAGAGCCTTGACCTGGGGCCTGAGCACCCCCCACCCCAGAAATAAGACAACACATTTCTGTCCTTTAAGCCACCAGTGTGATACTTTGTTAAGGCCACCCTAGAAAACTAATACAGTGTGTTTTTATTGTCATACCAAAGGTTCCAATTAATAGACAATTTTTGTAAATTGAGTTTAAAGAAAATGGGGTGCTGGTAGCTCACATCTGTAATCCTAGCTACTCAGGAGGCAGAGATCAGGGGGGTCGAGGTTTGAAGCCAGCCAGGGCAAATACTTCCTGAGACCCTATCTCGGAAAAAACCCATCAGAAAAAAGGGCTCAAGGTGTTCAAGCCCCAGCACAGGAAAAATTAAATAAATAAAAATAAAATCCAGGGTAGCTGCCTGCACCTAACTCCCGCCGTCTCCCCCTCCCCCAATGAAAAAACCCAACCGAAATAGCATTGTATACCACTAATTCTGAGAACGTACAAACTTATGTTTTCCTCACCCAAAGAATAAAAATTAGGATCCGTTTGCGTAGGAAGAGTGGTAAGACGTGTGAGAAGAACAGGGAGAAGGGCAGAGGAAAGAAGCCCATCGTGCACGTCTCAAAGCTCATCAGAGCCCACGTGGGAGGATTCCTGGCGCGGCGCTGAGCTGACGGCGCGGGCCTCGGGTGCCTCCTGGCGTCCGCCTTCAGTAACTGCGCCTGGGCGGCCGCGGTCTCAGTCTTCAGTTGCTTTGGCCCAGTCCACTCGTCCAGCCAGGCGGTTCTGACCTGAACGCAGGAAACCCAGCTCGAACTGCTGACGTGTGTTTCTGCCTTGACTTACCCCCTACTCTGTGCCAGTCACCACTCTGGGCGCTGATGATGGCAGAAGGGGCAGATCTCGGCTCCTGGAGTTCAAATCCTTAGTGGTAGGGGACAATTACAATCTAAATAAGCAGGAGGAAGACGGAGCGGGAAAGCGGGGATCCCATTGTAACAGAGGCCTCGAGGACCCTCACCAGTAAGTGACATTTAGGAGCGACTTGGAGTTGGTGAGGAATGGAGCCTTGGCAAAGCCCGGGAGAAGAAGGTCCAGGAAGCATGGGGAAAGGGGGCAGGGTAGAGTATAGGAGGGCAGACAGAGAAGGAGTAAGTTTCAGGATGAGTCAACTGTATGTTAACTCTGTGCATGGAGTTGCCAGACACAGCACAGTGACTATTTCAGTGTGAGTGTATTCCAAATATTGCACAGGCCATACTAAAAAATATGCAGATGTGGTGGTACACATCTGTAATGCCAGCACTTGAGAGGCTGAGACAAGAGGATGGAGAATTTGAGGCCAAACTGGGCTACTAATAAGACCATCTCACAAAAATAAAAATTTTAAAAGCTTCATTGTTTATGTGAGATTCAATTTTAACTGGGTTTCCCGAATTTTTATTTACTAAATCTGGCAAGCCTATTGGAACTGGGCTAGAAAGAGTCTAAAAAGAGAATGACCTCACCGGAGGCAGTGATCAGGAGGACCGCAGTTCCAAGCCAGCCCAAGCAAATAAAAATGAGAGACCCTATCTCGGAAAAAACCCATCACAAAAAAGGGCTGGTGAAGTGGCTCAACGTGTAGGCCCTGAGCTCAAACCCCAGTAAAGAAGAAAAAAAAAAAAAAAAGGTAAAGTGAGTTTTGGGTTTTTTGTTTTGTTTTGTTTTGTTTTTTTAAGATAGGGTCTCACGAACTATTTGCTGGGGCTGGCTTCAAACCTTGATTCAACTTATCTCTGCCTCCTGAGTAGCTAGGATTACAGGTGTGAGTTACCAGTGCCCAGCTTGTTCATTCATTTGACTCCACCTTATTGAAAGGCTCTGGGCAGTCAGCTGTAAATAAAGAGGATAGGATTCAGTTCTGTTAATTTACCACCTTTGACCTCCACTGTGTCCTTGTTCAAGACACAGACAAGGGTCACTGACTTCTGGGAACTGGCCCAGTCTCCCAGCATGGTTTATGTAGTCAGCACAGCACCTGAGCTTCTGACTCGCAGTTAACAGCAGGGAGCTCTGTGAGCAAG
The DNA here is from genome assembly GCF_047511655.1 of Castor canadensis. Classification (NCBI taxonomy): domain Eukaryota; kingdom Metazoa; phylum Chordata; class Mammalia; order Rodentia; family Castoridae; genus Castor; species Castor canadensis. Next base: position 8,053,352 of record NC_133388.1, on the reverse strand, counting down.
GAGATCTCTTGACCCATAGCTGGTGCTGAGCTTAGGGCACTGCAGACTTGGTAGCATGTCAGGACTGAGTGGCAGCTGTGCTAAAGACAGTCCCCTAGCCTGCTAGACTTGTTCTGCTCCTTTCGATGGGAGGCAGTCATAGTGAGCCAGCCAGAGCAGCTGACTGCAGAAGTGAGAGCAGGGAGTAAGCATGGACATGCAAGCAACTGGCTCTCCCTTCAAGCACTCCCAGAACTGGGAAGGCCAGAGCACCTCCCCACCCCCATAGGCTCTCTGGACCAGGAGGCCTCTGGACATATGAACTGGGTATGTTTTGTCTTCCCAGAATTAGTTCTTCTTTTTCTTCCCTTTCCCTTTCCCTTTTTCTTTTCTCTTTGGCAGACAGATCCTATTGGGTGGGTACTGTTGATTGCCCACCTTACAGGTATTTTTTCACCCTTCCACTTTGTACCATGTGATACATTCTCATGAGAAAGCAAGATGAAAACATTTTCCCAGGCATTTAAAAATAAAACTCAGGTGTGACAGTGCACAAAGGTGGGAGTCTGATGGAGAGGATGGTAAGTTTGAAACCATCTTGGGCTACATAGGGAGACCCTGGCTCAAAAAATGGGAGGAAAAAAAAGGAGAAAGTTATGTCTTATCCACTCAGTGAAATACTGTACTGAGGGACCTTTTGGTGCCATTTGCATAATACCAAATATATTTTTGTATTATACAAATACATATTTATATAATAAATTTGTTTTATATAATACATCATTTTATATAATACATTGTATAATGCATTTGTACAACAGGTGTAGCATGTATATTGTTTGTATGCCAAATTAAATTTAAAATCATTTGATACCTTTTGAGCCAATGCCCAATCGTACTGGCACAAGAGCAGATGTGTGGACCGATGGCACAGAACAGAGGGTTCAGAATAAGCCCACACACCTACAGTCATCTGAGTTTTGACAAAAGCACCAAAAACCTACATTGGAGAAAAGACAGTCTCTTCAACAAATGCTACCAGGAGAACTGAGTATCCACATATAGAAGACTGAAATGAGATCTCTGTTTCTCACACTGTACAAAAATTCATTAAAAATCAAAGATCTTAATGGCAACTGGGGGTTCAGCTGGTAAAGTGTTTGCCTGGCAAGCACAGTGCCCTAAGTTCAAGTCCCAGGACCACTCTACCCCAGGCAGGAAAAGAAGAGGATCTTAATGTCTTCATGGAAGACCTGACATGTTGAAACTGCTAGAGGAAAACATAAGGAATACCTAACGCTTTTGTGAATAGAATCCCAGTTGCTCAGAAAATAAGAACAAGAATTGAAAAATAGAGCCAGGTGCCAGTAGCTCATGCCTGTAATCCTACCTACGCAGGAGCAGAGATCAGGAGGATCACAGTTTGAAGCTAGCCTGGGTAAATAGTTCACGAGACCCTGTCTTGAAAACCCTTCACAAAAATAGGGCTGGAGGAGTGGCGGCTCAAGGTTGAAGGCCCCAGTACTGCAAAAAAAAAAAAAAGGATTGCATCAAATTAAAAAGCTTCTGCACAGCAAAGGAAACAGTTACCAGAATCAAAACCTACAGAATGGGAGAAAATCTTTGCCAGTTATTCATCAGATAAAGGATTAATATCCAGAATATATGGAGGGCCAAAAATTAAACATCAACAAAATAAATAATCCAATTAATAAATGGGCAAATGAATTGACAATTTTCTAAAGAAGAAATAGAAATGGCTAATAAATGCATGAAGAAGACAGGCACCGGTGGTTCACACCTGTATTCCTAGCTACTCAGGAGGCAGAGATCAGGAGGATCATGGTTCAAAGCCAGCCTGGGCAAATAGTTCAAGAGATCCTATATTGAAAAGACCCATCACAAAAAAGGGCTGGCAGAGTGACTCAAGGTGTAGGTCCTGAGTTCAAACCCCAGCATCCAAAAAAAAAAAAAAACACATGAAGAAATGGTCAGCACCCTTGGCCATAAAGGAAATGCAAATCAAAACCACACCGAGATTCTACCTCACCCAGTCAGAATGGCTGTCATCAAGAAAACAATAAATGCTGTGAGAATGGGAGGGAAGGGACCCTTATACACTTACGCACGGTTGGCAGGAATGTAAATTAATACAGTCACTGTGGAAATCTGTATGGAAGCCCCTTAAAAATCTAAAGACAGGGCTGGCAGTGTGGCTGAAGTGGTAGTGTGCCTGGCAAGCAAAAGGCCCTGAGTTTAAACCTCAGCACTGAAAAGAAAATTTAAAACTACCATACGATTCTCTTGTGCCACTCCTGGGCACATATACAAAGCATGTCAGGCACGATAGAGCCAGGTACCTGCACACCCACATTTACAGCATCACTTTTCACAATCGCCGAGCTATGGAATCAGCCTAGGAGCCTACAACTGATGAATGAATAAAGAAAATGTGACGGCAGGGATGAACCTGACCAAGCTACACTGTCTTCATATATGGAAATGTCACAATGAAACCCCTACACAACTATTATATTGCTAACAAAAATGTTTTAAAAAAAGAAAGAGAATGAGGTACATACACAAAACTATTATTCAGCCATAAAGAAGAATGAAATTATGTCCTTGACAAGAAAATGGATGGAACTAGAGATCATCAGGTTAAGTGAAGTTAGCCAGAATGGTGAAGGACAAATCTCACATGCTGTTTCTGAGATGAGGAATCTAGTCCTTAAAAATGGATGACAGGAGGGCCAATCAGTTCTATTTGGGAATGGGAACCGCATGGAGGGAGGAGAGTGAAAGAAGAGTGTGGAGGGGATGAATATAACAGAAGTACTTTATGCACATGTATAGAAACAGATCGCTGAAAACTGTTGAAACTGACTTGAGAAGGGAGAGAAGAGCCAGGCGCTGGTGGCTCACACCTGTGATCCTAGCTACTCAGGAGGCAGAGATCAGAAGGATCTCTGTTCAAAGCCAGCCCTGCAAATAGTTCTTGAGACCCTATCTCGAGAAAACCCCTCACAAAAATAGGGCTGGTGGAATGGCTCAAGGTGTAAGCCCTCAGTTCAAACCCCAGTATGCCAAGGGGAAAAAAAAAAAAAAAGGGCGAGAAGAGAGGACAAGGGGACAAGGGGGAAGAACAGAGGGGGCAAATTTACTTGGGGGTACATTGTGTGTGCATATGGAAATACCACAATGAAACCCCTTTGTACAACTAATACATGCTAATAATTATGTAAAATAAAAGTTTATTTCTTTTTTGTTGACTTTTTAGTTGTTTTTCTTATTCTTAAAAATTTTTTTTTTTAATGACTTGCAATTCCTTAGAAATATGCTAATGATAGAAAAGTACAAAAAGGAAGATAAATGTATTCTTTTAAACAAGGCTTTGGATTCCAGAGCAAATATATTTTTATTTATCCTTTTTTTGCAATGCTGAGGACTGAACCCAGGGCCTTGCACATGGTAAGCGAGGCTGTATCCCTTGAGCCACGCCCCCAGAATAAATACATTTTAAAACATACCCTAGCAGTAAAGAAGATTGGCAGGGAGGAAAAACCAAGAGCTTAGCCGCTGCTGCTTATTGGACGGTGGGGAATTCGGTGATTCTTTTGCCCTTTGTCTGGATTTCTGCGTTTTTGAAGCTTGATTTCACCGTACTAAAGGCTCCTAATAGGCGAGGTTTCCATTGCGAGTATCCTCAGAAACCATAAAAAACAGTACTGCGTGAGAATATTTGAAAACCTTCTTCGCTGTCAGAGGCAGCTCCCTGCTCCCCTTGACCCATCGGACTCAGTTTCTCCATCCTGCCCATGGGGGCATGAAGACAATGGACACCCGGGGCCGCCACAGCTCGGGAGCTGATGGTAGGGACCCAGTGCCTTCACTCGCCTGGGAAAAGCTGGGCAGCTGCGGCCACGCGCGGTTGCGAAATCTCGTAGGCGTCTCAGAGGCGCGTCAGGGCCGGGTGGCCGGTTAGCTCAGTTGGTTAGAGCGTGGTGCTAATAACGCCAAGGTCGCGGGTTCGATCCCCGTACGGGCCAGGGTTGTCTTTTTCTTTTTTTTTTAATACTATGTATGTAACACATTTAAAATGTTCTTGTATATATTAAGAGCAAAGATATTTCTGATGTGCCAAACAAATTTAGCCATTTCTGTCAGTCACCTTCCGACAAGTTTCAATAGCTTCATGAGAAATTTTGTACTTTTTACATTGTCGATGTTTTTGTATACTGAGAGAATTTCACATGTTTTAATGTCTGTTACATAGAAAGTGTTGGTTTGAAAGTTGTCACAGGCGGCCCACTGGGGAGAGCCAGCGGGACCCAGCGCTGTCGCCCAAGTTCCCGCTGCTGCAGCCACCTGTAGCATCCGTTTTGGGACATCACTGGTTAGGTCTTTTAAAACCTGTTGCTTTAAAGCGAGCTCCGGTTTGTCTGGAGGTGCCGCACGGCTGAGACAGGTGCTCTCGGACGGCACCTCCGGGTGGTCCCTGTCTCGGCGATTTCCGTGTTCCTGGAGTCTTTAGAGTTGAAAATCCAGGTCTGGGATTAATGCATTCCACAAATATTTATCGTGAGCCTACTGCATTGCCTAGTTGTATGCAGGAGCAAAGCAGTGCAGGAGTTTCACGCATCACGCGTTGTGTCCACGCAATGAATGAATGCATGAAGCTTTCTATTGATATTTTCTCTCCCCCCCTTCGTTCCTCCCTCCCTCCACCTCCTCTCTCTCTCTCTCTCCACTCCCTCCCTCCCCCCCAGCCCACTCCCTCTCTGTCTCCTTTTCTTTTTTAGATCTTAGGCTCTACATTTCTTCCTCTTGGTTCTGCATTTTGCAACCAGAAGGCAGTGGATGAATTTCTCACTGTAGGCTCAGTGTCCAGGTGCAGCCAGGTGTGTTTAATTTAACACAAACCAGTTTTCCAGGGTCAATGCCATTTTATATTAACATCCAGCAGGGACTCCAGGGAAAACATCTATATCATTCATTTTTGAGGGGGGACAGGATTGGAGTACTGGGGGTACTTGGGCTAGCTATGCAGATGCTCTACCACTGGAGCCACACCCTCAGCATCATTCATTCTTTTCTCAAATATATATTAAAATCTGACCTAAATATGAAGAAGACTAAGTGCACAGATCTCAGGCTTAAGCCCTTGGTAAGTGCTCAGGGTGTAGTAAAAACGCCCAGTACAGTAAATATCAGCTGATGTGACTGTTGTGATTACAAACAAAGTTATAAGAACCTGGGACTACTGACACATAAGATAGGCACTTGCACACAGGTCTAATGTCACATCATGGAATGTATATGCTGGGTACTTGATTAAATTCAGGGATGAAGCAGGGAAGTGAAACTGAACATTGAGACCAGATCTTGTGCCTGACTCCCTTTTTTTTTTTTTTCCAGTACTGGAATTTGAACTCAGGGCCTCCAGCTTTTGAGGCTGGCTCTCTACCACTTGAATCACTCTGCCAGCCCTTTCTTGTGTTGAGTATTTTCGAGATAGGGTCTCTGGAAGTATTTTCCAGGGCTGGTTTCCAGCGTCGATCCTTCTAATCTCTGTTTCCTGAGTATCTGAATATCTAAGATAACTTAGATAAATATCTAAGATGAGCCACCAGCACTTGACTCCTTCTTGAACTTTGTCTTTCCCACAATTAAATGAAGTGTGTTTTCTTTCATTACTATGATCTTGGCGATCAGCAAGAAGGCCTTGGAATGATGCCCTTTCTAGCCTGTCCATTGTGTGAGATGAGGAACTGCATTCTAGCAAACAAGTGAGTAAGTAATGATCTTTATTCTTGAGATTTGCAGAATGAAATAGCACATCTCTTGACTAGGAGATCAAGATCAGATGTGTGTCAGTTGGCCATAAGCCTTCCCCTGTGTGAAGGTGCCCACCAGTCTGGATCACCCATCTATCTCCTACATAAGCCACACCTAAATCGGTTCCCGGGGGACATGACCTTGAAGACAAGATGGTCCTGCATCTTCTGATCACCTAGCTCATTGTAATAAAGTTCTTTTTACCACTGCCTTGCCTCTTTACTAAGTGGCTTGCTCCCACTGGGGAGAAGTTCGGCACCAACCTCTAAGCAGACATAGTCACAAAACTATCAGATCTAGGTTGGGGGGCGTGGCTCAAACGGTAGAGCGCCTGCCTAGCAAGTGCGAAGCCCAGAGCTCAAACTCCAGTGCCACAAAAATAAATAAATATGCAAACTTTGGGTGTCCTTTTAGATCAATTCAATCAGAACATCTCGGGGTGGGGCTAGGAATGCACAAATCCAGACAGGATGCTCAAGTGATTCTCACGCAGGACGACGCGGAGAACATTTGAATGGTGCAGTGTTAGGCCAGGAGCCCTGAAGCCCTCCGCCTGGGATACCCCGGGCAGCTCCAGGAGGAGGTGACATCTGAGAGTTGGAATAAGGCTGGTCCCTACGGCCGATTCATTCAGCCCTATGCCAGATGGTGGCTGTCGAGCAAGGGGCGGGGCTTGCAGAAACCCCGCCCCCTCAAGGACCAGCTCCACCGGCACGGTCGCCTTCCGAGGTGTCTTGGCCTGCGGGGCCCTCGTAGTTCGCGCCTTTCCCAGGTGACGCATATTCGCGCCGCCGTCGCTCAGCGACACAGGTTCGAGTCCCCGCTTCGGCCGCCATGGCGGGCGCGGAGCCGGGGCCCGAAGGCAGTAGCGAGGATGGCGGCGGCGGCGGCGGCCCGGCTCTTCCCGGCCAGAGCGTCAGCGCGGCGCGCGTGGCCCCGCTGGGTCCCGAGCAGCTGCGGCGAGTCCTGGAGCAGGTGACGAAGGCCCAGTCGCCCGCCGAGCCGCCGCCGCCACCGCCCTTCGTGCCGCAGGACGCGGCGCGGCGGCTGCGGGACGCGGCCCAGCAGGCCGCCCTGCAGCGGGGTCCGGGCGCCGAGCCCCCGCGCCCGCCGCGCCTGCTGCCGCCCCAGGTGAGGCGCCGGGAGGGACGAGGGGGAAACTGAGGCCTGGAGGGGCCGAGGCCTCGCGGCAGGGGCAGGCCCGTCGACCTCAGAACGGCCGGCTGCAGAGTTCAGTACCCGCCCGAGCCGTGGCCCGCGCTGGGCCCCCTTTCGCCGCCCTCGTGCCCTGCTCAGGGCTTCTCGGCGCTCCCTGCCCCTTCCAACGGGCCTTTTTGTCCATTCATGCAGCATTTACAGAGCACTTACTGTGTGCCAGGTGCTGCCCTAAGTGCAGGAGAGGCTGCTTTGAAGCCACTCTGTGACAGGGGGCGGGTGTCCAGTGTGGGTGGCCTCGGAGGCCTGACTCTGAGCTGACAGCTGAACGGATTAAAAGGATCCAATGTAGAGAGCTTCCCTGCTGGGAAGCTGCTAGCCCAGACCTGGGACAGAACAGAGGAGTTTCTGGTAGTTTGCTGCAGGACTTGCCACCCTGAGTGGTGATAAGTGAGTGACCCCAACACCCAGCACAGCACCCCGGTACACGCTTAGGGACTGCAACACGTGAAAGCACTCTACTACAGAACATCCTCTCAAGGGGGTTATTTACTGGACCACACAGCTCTTGGCTGCTAGGGGAATTGGCTCTAGAAAGTGGCCTCTCCACCTGGGAACGTCCAGATGTGTCCCATCCTGAAGAAGGAGGTCTTGCACTCTTGTGTAAAGTCACATCTCCTTTCCCTGCTGGGACTGTAAATGACAAAATGCTTCTCCCCTCAGAATTGCCAAAAGAAGAGAGCTTCTTCCACAAGAAGAAATAGGATACAGGATGGAATCAACAGTCTTCAACTTGGTTTTGAGTGATTTGGGGCGGCACAGGCTTGTACCCAGTGATCAGCCAACCTAGAGAGCAGTCTTGCTAAAGGTTGGGAAGCATGATTCTGCCCACCACACGTTCACTAGACGTTGACCTTGGGTGACGCCCTGTTTGGGCTTTGGTGTCCTTGTTCGCAGGCAAGCTGGCTCATGCGATGAGGCTTCTGGTTAGGACTCTACTGAGGAAACAAATGCCTTCCCACAGTCTGGGCATTGCACCATTGGTACAACCACCATTGGCTGCTCCTGTTTGCAGAGCTGCTCCTGTTTGCAGAGCTGCTCAGCAGCCACACAATAGTGGTTTTGTATCAGCATTTTATAGGCGGGCAACAAGCTCAAAGAGGTTGAGTGACTTTGCCCAAGGTCCTGCAGGTGTGGCTACACTCCAGAGCCCGTGTCCTCACCACACTGCTGAATGTGGCCACAGCTTTTTGAGTTTGGTGTGGCAGTTTGGAAAGAGTCCAGTGATGACACATTTTCCATCTAATGAAAGCAAACTTAATGAAAACTAGGCAGCATGATAGAAATGTGTTCTGTAGTTAATCTAATGGAAGGGTATAAATTCTGTCTGTACTCACACTGTACCTTTGTGGTCTATGCCACTAACAGGAAGTGAAGCATGACCCAGATAACTTCTAACCAAGGTCAAAAAGCTACAGCTACAAAGAATTAAATGGATTTGGAGAAAGGGAGATTATTTCTGGCTGAGGGGACCCCAAGCCACTGTGAAGAGGCTGTTGAAGAGGTGGTTTTGAACTAGTTCAGAAGGATAGGTCTAAATTGAAAAAGAGGAAAAGGAGTGGTGCCATTCAGTGCAGGGGCTGGGTGCATTGAGACACCTAGGGCAGAAGGCTCAGTACAGGCCAAGCAGACCCACTCCCCTGATCAAGGCTCCTGTCTGCCCCCAGCTTCCCTGCTCTCACCCCACAAAAGCATTTCCAGTTCCACCCAACACCTGGGCCCTCTTTCATGTGTCCATGCATTCATTTGTTTTTCGTTACATCCAGAATGCCCTTTCTCACCTGGCAAAAATTCTTTGCAGCCTTCAAGGCATCTCTCAGACATTACCTTTTTTGGAACACCCACCACCTACAGGGTGTTCCTGCCTCTCTAACGGGTCTGTACCATGATACCATTGTTTTCTTACTGCCTCACCTGTCTCTGTTCCCTGGGAATCTTGACTGTCTTCAGAATCATCAGAACTTTTGAAAGGCCAGGTCTCAGGACTCCGTCCCAGGAAATCCAATCCAACAGGTCTACAGGGGCTGAAGCAGGCAGGGAAAACACTGCAGGATAAGGCTAGGGCTTGTCTAGTGTTTAGGAATGGGCACCAGAAGACTTATAAAAGTTTGCTGAATGAAATAAACATATAGGATAGTACAGTTATAATACCCACACAGGAAGCCAGTCTGGTTATCAGATAAATAAATTATTAGGCCAGTTTTGCTGCTGTGGCAAAGGATTTAGTGTGTATGTTCTTTTGGCAATATCCCAAGAGTGTAGAGAAATATTCTAAATGGTAGTAAAATGAAATAATGGTTCTTGAAGGATATACACAGTAAATCTAGTTGTCACTGAGGCACAACTAGCCCAGGAATTATGTACTCACAGGACACTTGCGCTGACTCTATACTTCATGAGCCAAAATCTCAAATTCTTTCTGCTGTTTGTAATAGTGTATAATACACGGACAAGAGATGTTCTCTAACTTGATTTTTGTGTGGGTTTTTATTCTGCCCTGTGTGACATTTTTACTGACCCTTCATGGGTAGAGGGTTGGGTCCAAAGAGGACCTGTTGGTCCCAAATCAGTAGTTCTCAACCGAAGGCCATTTTGGCCCACAGGGAGGGTGCTTTGTGTGTGTGTGTGTGTGTGTGTGTGTGTGTGTGTGTGTCTGTGTGTGTCTGTGTGCATGTGCAAAGGATGGAACCCAGGGACTTGTGCATGCTAGGCAAGTGTTCTACCAGTCTCTAAAGGCATCTTTTGTTGTCTGACTTGGAGGTAGGGGCAGTGTGCCGCTCATTATCCTACAGTGCATAGAATAGCCCCCACAATAAGAATCACCAGTCCCAAGTGTCAGCTGTGCTGAGGTTAGAACCCTGCTCTCCATGTCATTTCTCTCTCTTTTCTCCTTGAAGGAAAATGCTCATTTTTTCTGCTCTCTGGGGGTGGGAACCTTGTTGATTCTGCTGCCCTAACCTCTCCCCTGACAGCTGTATCCCTAACACCAATGACTATCACTGGCACATAGTCAGTGCTCAATAAATGTTTGTGGATGCTGCTGAAGACAGCCCTTCTTCGTAGGTGTTTCACTACTGCAGACAGTGCTACCTTGAACCTTCTAGAACATATATCTTTGTGCTCACTTAAGTGTTTTCTTATGGAATCCAACAAGTGGAACTGCTGGGTCAAAGAGCACATGCATTTAAGTTGTTGGGTTTTTTAAATAAAAAAATCTTGAAGAATGCAGCCCCACTCTTAGGTGTTTCTCTCCTTGAGAAACTCATACATGTAGATACACATACTGGTGAGGTAAGAGCCAACCAAAAGAACAGAGGGTGAGGAACCGCCTGTCCATCAGCGGGAGAACGGGGTACTCATACTGCAGAGAAAGTGAACCACCAGAGCGCCATGTCAATACAGATGAATTTCTCAAAACTAAATAGTAAAAAACCAGAAATGCTCACCAAGGCTGGAGTTGTAGCTCAAGAGGTAGAGAACTTGCCTAGCAGGCCCAAGGCCCTGGATTCAATCCCCAACCCTGTAGGAAGAAAAGCAGGAAGGGAGAGAGGGAGGGGGAAGGTGGTGGAGAAAGGGAGTAGGAGGGTGAATATGGTGCAAAAAATGGGTACACATGTATGCAAATGCAAAAATGATACCTGTTGAAACTATTCCAGGAATTGGGTGGGGGGTAGGCAACAACAAACAAGTGTGGAGGAGGTGAATTCAAGTGTGATATATTTGATACATTGTAAGAACCTTTGTAAATGTCACAATGTACCCCCACCCAACACAACAATAAAGAAAAAAAATGTAGAAACTCGCTGGGTGTGGGTGCCACACACCTGTAATTCTAGCTTCTCAGGAGGCACAGATCAGGAGGATCTTGGTTCAAACTGTTTGGGGCGAATACTTCCCTGAGACTCTATCTTAAAAACATTCAACACAGAAAAGGGCTAGTGGAGTGGACTGACCGTGAGGCCCTGAGTTCAAATCCCAGTACCACCAAAAAGAAAAAAGTCAAAACTGAATCCTATTTGTAGAGCTATCTGCATATGCACTATAAATATTAAAAACACGTAAGAATAGTAACACATTCAAGAAGAGCATAGAGGTGGGAGGATAGAAGAGGACTTCATCAACTGCCAGTGTTTCATGTTGTTAGGTGGGTGGTGGGTTACTTTTTTTTTTTTTTTTTTTTTTTTTTTTGCTGTACTGGGGCTGGAACTCAGGGCCTTTCCCTTGAGTCACTTCACAAGCCCTATTTTTGTGAAGGGTTTTTTGAGATAGGGTCTCCTGAACTATTTGCCCAGGCTGACTTTGAACCACAATCCTCCTGATTTCTGCCTCCTGTGTAGCTAGGATTAAAGGTGTGAGCCACTGACACCTGCCCAAACATTGTTCATTAGGATTTTTTGGTTTCCAGAATTTCCTTTAAAACGTCTTTAAAATGAGCTCACACGTTGAATTGAATTCAATTTTTAGAGTACAGTACTAAGAATGCCAAGTAAAAACACATGAGTAAAACTTAATAATGAGTCATGAGATAAATTTACCAGATTATGTGGTTTTTAAATCCACGTAGGGTAAATACTATCAGAGCATTTACATAGGAATAGTAAGTAGGTTGCTGAACTTCTTATTTCATTTTGTCTCTACAAGTGTTTCAGCACATGTGTATGGTACTTGGTTGAGATGTAACATGCATCCCGATGCTCTGGTCATATCCAATGGACTTGTATCTAAGGTGTTAATTTAGAAAAAGTCAACAGTGTATTTATGATGAAGACAAAATTGCAGAAACATTGATAAGCAAATGTTAACTTTTTTCTGGTTTCTCTCTGTATTTAAGCAACTAGAAGCCATTTATGTCAAGGTGACATCTGGTGACACAAAAAGTCAGGAAAGCCCAATGCCCCCACTGGCGACCATCCAGCCCAAAGCAGCAAGACAGAGTCAGCCACTGGGGAGGAACTCCAGTCTGGTGGGGCTCAGTGTCACCAGCCCTCCCCTGCTCAGGGTGCAGCCCCTTGGGAGGACTGGGTCACAGCTGTGCATCCTCAGAGGCTCGCCTCAGCCTCCTGCTCCTCAGGTGTTTGTACAGAGGCCACTGCCTGCCCTCCAACCACTCCCTTCAAAGACAGACACGGCCCAGGCTTCCACTGGACAGGGTGCCAGGTTGACACCTTTGCCGGCCTGTGACCCTCCCGCAGTAGCATCTGTTTCGTCCAGTTCAGCACGTCTATTAATTTCCAGCTTGCATACTAAACATACTGAGAAACCAAGAAAACCTCTGAAAGTGAAAACACGTTCTGGACGAATATCTCGACCTCCCAAGTACAAAGCTAAAGATTACAAGTTCATCAAGACCGAGGACTTGGCGGATGGGCACCCATCGGATTCTGACGACTACTCAGAACTGAGCGTGGAAGAGGAGGAAGAGCAGAGGGAGAAGCAGGCACTATTTGACCTATCCAGCTGCGCCCTGAGGCCCAGGGCCTTTAAGTGTCAGACCTGTGAGAAGTCTTATATAGGAAAGGGGGGACTGGCCCGGCATTTTAAACTCAATCCAGATCATGGCCAGCTCGAGCCTGAGGAGTCACTGTCTGAGAAAGCCAACAGGAGCCTGACCCAGGCATGTGTAGAGGGAAAGATTGGAGGCCTGGCCTCCCCTGAGCTGGCCACACCAGCTGTGCCCTGTGAGGAAGGGGCAGAAGCAACACGGGGTGGCCTGCAGGTAATGTTTCTGTCTGATGACAATGTCCTTATCTCTGCTCCTTTCTGCCCATTATCCTTAAATTAACCCTTAAGGTGTCTAATGGGTGTTCAGGACCCAAATGGTCATAGTGAGGGCCTGAAACCCAGTATTGTCTACAGTACTGCCAAGCAGGTGAGGAGACAGACAATGTCATCTGCTCTCCCCCGCCCAGCCTTCCTGTGAGCACAGTGTCTGGGAACACAGTTACTAGCTCTTTAAAACTAGTCAACACAGCTGTTTGTGGCACATGCCTGGCTGACGTTGATGTTACAGAGGGTACTGGGAAAGGCCATAATTGCAGTGCCAGTCCATGGGGTGCTTCCCAGAGCATCACAGTAATAGGCTGTTTGGCCTATCCTTTCCCTGTTCTGCCCCTTTTCAAACTCCCAATGAAACAAAAGCAGCTGTGGCTCACTGTATTGCCACACCAAGATATTTTATCGTGGGAAGGTATACATAGCATGAAGTTCATGATCTTAACTAAGTGTGCAGTTCAGTGATACTAAATGCATTCATAGTGTTTTGCAGTCTTCACCATTATCCACTTCATCCTGTATAATGGAAACCCTGTACCCAGAGACACTAACTCCTCTCTCCTCCTCAGCCCTTGGCAGCCATCACCCTACTTTCTGTGATTTCAACTTCTCTGATACCTCATATCAGTGGAATCAGACAGTATTTGTCTTTTGGCAACTGGCTCGTTCCATAAGCACATGTCTCTCAGATTCACCATGTTGTAGTACATGTCAGAATTTTCTTTCTTTTTAAGGCTGAGTAAGATTATCTGATATGAGGAGGATCATGGGTCAAAGCCAGTCTGGACAAATAGTTCAAGAGATGCTGTCTTGAAAATACCCAATACAGAAAAGGGCTGGCAGAGTGGTGTAAGTGGCAGAGCGCCTAGCAAGTATGAGGCTCTGAATTCAAACTTCAGTCCCACCCTAAAAAAGAAAAAAGATTATCTGATATGTGTGTACCACATTTTGTTTATGCATATACTTGGGTTGTTTTCACTTTTGGCTAGTGTGAATAATACTGCTATGAACATGCATATACAAAAATCTCTTGAGGCTGGGCACTGGTGGCTCACACCTGTAATCCTAGCTACTTGGGAGGCAGAGATCAGGAGGATCACAGTTCATAGCCAGCTCAGGCAAATCGTTCTTGAGACCCTATCTTAAAAATACTGAACACAAAAAAGGGCTGGCAGAGTGGCTCAAATAGTAAGAGTGCCTGCCTAGCAAGCACAAAACCCAGCAAGTTCAAAACCCAGTACTGCCAAAAAAAGTAATTGTAGTACTTTTTGGTATGTACCCAAAGGTGGAATTGCTGTATCATATGATAGTTCTATTTTTAATTTTTAAGTTCTAGTTTTTTTTTTTTTTTTTTTTTTTTGTGAGATGGGGGCTTGAACTTAGGGCCTCAAACTTGCCAGGCAGGTTCTCTTATTGCTTGAGCCACTCTACCAGCCCTTTTTTTGTGATGGGTTTATCAAGATAGGGTCTTGTGACTTATTTGCTGGTTTCAAACCATGATCCTCCTGATCTGTGCCTCCTGAGTAGCTAGAATTACAGACGTGAGCCTCTGGTGCCTGGCATATTTTTAATTTTTTGAGGAACTGTCGTACTGTTTTCCACAGTGGCTGCACCATTCTACACTTCCACCAACAGTGCACAAGGGGTGCAAGTTCTCACATTCTTGCCAACACTTATAATTTTTTTTGCAATACTGATGTTGAATTTAGGACTTTGCGCTTGAGAGGCAGGCACTCTACCACTTGAGCCATGTCTCCAGCCCTTTTAGCTCTGATTATTTTAGAGGTAAGGCCTTACTTTTTGTTCAAGCTTGTGGAGATAGTGATCTCCTATTTCATACTTCTGCCACAGCTGAGATGACAGGTGCATGTCACCACACTCAACTTTGTCCATTGAGATGGAGTTTTGAGAGCTTTTTTTTTTCTTTTTTTTTGACCCTGGCTGGCCTAGAACTATGGTCCTCTTGATCTCAGCCTCTCAAGTAACTAGGATTACAGGTGTAAGCCACCAGTACCTGGTTTTCCTTTTTTTGATAGTGCCATCCCAATGATAACAATGTGGTATTAGTTTGCATTTCCCTAATGATCGAAAGGTGTGTTGGTGCACAGCTGTAATCCCAGCACTTGGGAGGCTAAGGCAGAGGATCCTGAGTTTGAGACCAGCCTGGGCTACACAGCAAGAACCTGTCTCAAAAATAAATAAACCAAGCCAGACGAGGTGGTTCAAGCCTGTAATCCTAGCTACTTGGGAGGCGGAGATCGGGAGGATTGTGGATCAAGGCCAGCCTTGACAAAATTTCATGAGATCCCATCTCAAACACTAAAAGTAACTGAAGTGATAAAGCACCAGCCTAGCAAGTATGAGGCCATGAGTTCAAGCTCCAGTTCTGAAAAAAAAAGTTTAAAAAAAAAAAAAAAGAAAGCTGAGTGTGGTGGTGGTGGTGGTGGTGGTGCATACCTGTCATCTCAGCTCTGTAGGAGCATAAATAGGAGGATCACTGTCCAGGCCAGCCTGGGCAAAAAGTGCAGGAAGATAGTGAGTTCCAGACCAGCCTGGCCTACATAGTGAGACCTGATCTCAAAAAACAATAAAACAAACAAACAAAAAGGTAGGTGGCTGAGGTATGAGTTTCTGAGGTTATGAAAATATTCTGGATTTAGGTAATGGTGAACAATACAACCTATGACTGCATTAGACCCACTGAATTAGATGCTTTCAAAGGATAAAGTGTATCCCATAAAAACTGAGAAGGTCGTGGATATGTTAGAAATTAGAAACAAAGCTCAAGATTGCTGTTGTTGATGGTTGGGTACCGGGGGTTGAACCCAGGTCAATGGTGTGCTAAGCACGTGGTCTGCCACCGAATTACACCTTAGTTCACCCAGGTTAATTTTTTTTAAAATGATGGTCAGAAAAGTCTCCTTTCATTTTGATCAGCACCCCAGGGTTTTGGTTTGTTTCCCAGAGTTATTGACTATCTAATAATCCTCTGGTGTCCTACAGGGGTACTGTGCAGGCAGAGCTTAAGATGCGCTGATTATAGTTAAAACAATCTTGATTAAAGAAGAAAGAGTGCAGCAAGTTCCTTGCTTTTGACTTGACTTTTTTCTGCTTTAGGGTTTTCATGATGGTGTATAAAGCATTTTTTTAATTTAATTTCATTTTATTTTTGGGTATATAACTCCGTCTAGAATAGTCAATCTGTAGAAGTTGAAGCGGCAATGGTGCCTGAACTGGGAAATAGACATCATGCAGCTCATTTGGGATCAGAACGACACCAAGGACCTAGAAGACGTGGAGAGTCAGAGACCCTGGCAGAGTCCAGTACAGCCATCCTCCAGCTGGGCAGAGCAGCTCAGCTGAATGGAGGCCCTGCTATGGCTGCTGGGCAGAGTGTCTCAGGGAGCAGAGCCCAGCTCAAGGAGGTACATCACTCTTACACCCTGTGCTGGAAAACTGTTTCTTTGGCATGAAATGTAGAAATTCACTATTAGGTTTCTGAACTTAAAAGTAAAACACTTTAGCTGAGCATGGTGGTCCACGCCTGTTTTCCCAGCTTTTAGGAGGCTAGGCAGAAGGATCATGAGTTCAAGGCAGCCTGACCTGTCTTAAAAAAAAATGGCCTGGTGCTGGTGGCTCACGCCTGTAATCCTAGCTACTCAGGAGGCAGAGATCAGGAGGATCACAGTTCGAAGCCAGCCTGGGCAAATAGTTCAAGAGACCCTATCTCAAAAACACCCATCACCAAAAGGGCTGGTGGAGTGGCTCAAGGTGAAGGCCCTGAGTTCAAACCCTAATACCGAAGAGAATATATATATATAGGATGCGAGGGTGATCTGGTTGTGACATCTGTCACCCCATTGATCGCCAGGGTTGATTTGGCTGATCTGGCTGGCTAGGCAGGTGCACTCTTGCTCCCTCATGCTCCTTGTGTGTCCCTCCTGAAGCTGTGTGTTCAGTCAAAGATGACGACCATCCCCAATGGAGGACTGTTCTTTGGTCAAGAGTGGCTGTGCTCCCCTGCTAGAACCTCCAAATAAGCTCTTAAAAATTAAACAGTTCACCTGAAATGATATTGGATCAAGTATGTGATAAACTCAGGGATCATATTATCTAAAATAATTCATAGGTTTACCTGTTTAAAATAACTGTTACCAATCGTTGGGTTGTTCCAGATGTTCTTTGTCTTAGGTGCAACATCTAAGATTCAGATGCTTTCCTAGGTGCAGCAAAAGAACCACAAAGAGTAAGAACATAATAAATATTGATTTAGGGTTGGTGGAGTAGTTCAAGTGGTAGAGCACCTGCCAGCAAGTGTGAGACCCTGAGTTCAAACTTTTAATACCACCAAAAAAAAGTGATTTATTAGGCTGGGCACTGTGGCTCACAGCTGTAATCCCAACTATTCAGGAGGCCCAAATTAGGAGGATGAAGGTTTGAGGCCAGCCCAGGCAAAAAGTTTGCAAGACCTCCCATCTCAATCAATAAAAGTTAGGTATGGTGGTACACATTTGTAATCCCAGTTACGTAGAAAGCATAAGTAGAAGGATCATGGTCTAGCCCAGTCCAGGCATAAATCAAGACTCGGTCTTAAAAATAACCACAGCGGAAAGGCTGGGAGTGTGGCCTATGTTACAGAGCACCAGCTTAGCAAGTCTGAGACCCAGCATCAAAAAAAGAAAACAGTGACCTATTAGGAGAGCTGAACTACACCTCAAGGAATGAGGTAGGCAGTTTGGGTAGACTGATTGCATGGAAGCTCTGGGGGATTGGGGTTTTATCCAATAGGGCGGGGTTACTAAGTGGTGTGAAACCACTGTGCAGAGGCTGCCAGGGTGTGGGAGGGCATAGGTCTGTACACTTGATACTCTTTGCTCTTCCCGGTTTAACCTTGATATGGGGAATGGGTACCATAAATATAGGAGCATAATCTTATTCATTGGCCCAGGGTGTGGGCCATTTGAGGGTTTTACAATGGAGTCTTGAGGACCAGGGCATTTCCTTGTTCCCTGTTCATGCCTGCCAGTAATAACATGACTCCTGTGTAACTCCTTTATGAGTTTGGAATAATTACGACCTGTGTTTACATGGAAGCAAATCAGAACACAATAGATCACATAATAAAGTGAAAGCACACTTGGGAGATATGAGGATAGGTAAAACACCCAAAAAACTAGATAGCATTTGTTGCCCTCAATGCAGAGAAACTAATGCAGATACTTTAAAGTGACAGAGGCCAATAGGAGAAGGGGACCAGGAACTAGGGAAAAGATTAGTTTGAGAAGAATTAATTTAGAAGGTAACACACATGCACAGGAAATCAATGCAAGTCAACTCCCTGTATAGCTATCCTTATCTCAACTAGCAAAATCCCTTGGTCCTTCCTATTATTGCTTATACTCTCTCTACAACAAAATTAGAGATAAGGGCAAAATAGTTTCTGCCTGGTAGCGAGGGGGTAGGGGGGAGAGAGAGGGAGTGGGAGGGGTAAAAGAGGGGGTGAGGGAAGGGGGAAGAAATGACCCAAACATTGTATGCACATATCAATAAAAGAAAAATAAATAAATAAATAAATAAATAAATAAAAATTGGCAAGGGGCTTACGACATAAAGAAAAAAAAAAAGAACACAACAGAAATAGTTTCCTCTTTTTCTGTAAAAAATGTCAAGGTATACAAAGCACATTTCCAGCTTAGCACCCTGCTATCTCTGTTCTAGCTCCCTAAAAGTGTAGATTAACTGGATTTAACTGTATTCACTTGAAAAAGTATAATCCTATATTTATCCAGATTGTCTTTGGATAGTATGTATTTATTTGCCTGTTAATGGCCAGGTGAATATCTTAAAGGGAAGAACTGGAAAAAATAGCAAGAGACGCATTAGTGATATGACTGGCCCTGGACAGAGTGGCTGTCAAGGCCCCAGGGCCCCCAGACTCCTACACACAGGGGAAGCAGTGGGTTTCCCAAAATGTGTCTGAGGCACAATGTAGTGTTGTTAAATTGTAGCAGTAGCAGAATTTTTTTTCTTTTTTTTGGGGGGGGGTGCGGGGGGTGAGGCAGTACTGGGATTTGAACTCAGGGTTTTGCACTTGCTAGCCAAGTGGTCTTCTACATAGCAGCAAATTTAAATCCTGGTGAGTTAGCTTTACTCCAATTTGTCTTGTACTGTGACAATCTCAGATGATTAATTTTTATAAAGTAGGAGCAGGTAGTGTCCAATTGTTCATTGACATAGAAACAGCCACCAAATATTGAGCACTTTCTATGTGGCAGCTCAGCACCCCTCACACCTACATCCTGGTCAACTGTCTTTCATTTATTCCACAGTAATCACTGTCTCATCTCAGTGGATGAGCAACTGAAACTCAGAGAGGTGAGCAACCTGCCCAGGGTCTTCTGCAGGCAGGAGGGAGGTCTAGACTTTAAATCCAGGCTATTTGGTGTCTGTTAAGTGGGAGCATATGGTAGGGTGTCTGAGGCAGTGAGGACAACCCATTCTGTCCATGAGTGACACTGATGGGGACACTGCCAACTTGAGAAGGCAGGTTGCCACTTTGAATAGGGACATTCTCGACTCTGTTAAATGAGAATTTACTCCAGAAATGGACAGTACTTTACACAGGTGCTGGATGTCCATAAAGCACCAGGCCCAGGTGGGGTGTGGAAGAGAACAGTGTGACACTGTCACAAATAGACACTGCCTCTGCCCTAGCTGTGCCTGGGGTTAGGGGTAGGGTAAGGAAGGAGAGTTGATAGTCAAACCCATCAGTTGACAAAACTGTGAAGTGAGTAGATATGTACATACAGCATATAACTGAGGAGCTTCCCTGTCTCTTGTTCTTGAGCTCATGAGAATTTAGCTAGGTCTTGGCAAGGTGACACCCTAATGACCTTTCTGCACTTCCTGTACAGTTGAAATCAGCTGACCATTTTTCCCTAAGGGTTTTTAAAAGTGATAGTTTAGAATTTTTGAATTGCCAATGAAAAGGTTTTCCTTTAGCCTTTCTTAGAGAGCCGTAGCCTCCTTGGTCCCTTCTGAGTCCTTTGAGGCCCCTGATTATTCTTCCTATAAGCCTGGACCTGGTGACCTCCCTGAATATCACATGTCTTTGTGTTGCCAAGACTTCCTCAGCTTCTGCTCCCTTTACTGCTTCCCTGGGCACTGATGCTCTTGTGCTATGGGTCTCAAACACCTTCTTCCGTCTGCGGATTTCCAGGTTTGTACCTCCTGTTTGGACCTCTCTGGAGCCTCAAATCTTTCATGTGAAATCTCTCCACCTGGGGTCTTCTCTATCTGAGGGGAGCCTCCAGCTGGCTTCCTGTCCACTCCTGTGTGTGTCTGCTTCACGCTCATGCTGTGAACCCCAGGCCTTTCTTGCTTCTTCTCTTTCACTCACTCTCCCCATATGGTGTGGCCTCTGCTTGGTGGACTGCCCTTCCTGTGCACACCCCTTTGTCCTCACCCGCCCCTATCTTTACCTTGGCACCCTTCCTCTGTAGCTGTGCCCCTCTGCAGTGCCCCAGTCCCTCCCCTCTGTTCCCTGCACTACCACCTGCCTAAAACTTCCTTTGGACTGAGAGGCTGAGTGGGAGAATGGCTTGAACCTAGGGATTTGAGGCCAGCTTGGGTAGCATAGTGAGACCTCACTTCTAACAAAACAAAACCTCCCTCCATATGTCACCTTTGGAAGGACATCCAGCCTGGCTGCCTTTCTAACCTCCTGGCTACCTGTTCGTAGATGCTGCCTACAGTTGCACGCCCCCTCTGCACCTGAGTCTTTGGCACATAGTGAACTGGTTCTTCCGCTGGCACCTACAGCATATGGTAGACGCCTGTGGTGCAACTGTGCAACTTGCTTGTACCTCTGTCTCCTGCAGCAGTAGCAGCAGCAGCCTGGCCTGCAGGGCAGTGCATGCGTTTCCTCAGGGCTGGGTCCATTCCAAGGCCTGGTGCCGAATGCCTGGTGCCTGGGAGACTCAAACTTTCAGCCCAGAATTGGCCATGGCACCTTGTTAATGTCGACAAGCTTGCTAAAGTTGAATGGTCATAGTTGAGAGCACAGTGACTCTTGTGCTCTGAGTTGCACCAGTGCTGGCCATGGGGAGGCCTTTGAGGTGTAATTAGGCGAACACTGTCTCTCTGCAGACTCTCCAGCAGTGTGGCCGGGAAGATCTGGTGGAATTGGTGCTGCCCCAACTGGCTCAGGTTGTGACTGTGTATGAGTTTCTTCTGATGAAGGTGAGTTTTCAGTCTTTCTCAATGACAGAGGGAATGACTTGAAGTTACTTAGAGAGGTGTCCTTCCAGTGTATTTTAGAACAAACCCAGCTGTTTGGAATCACTTCTCTTCACTAGGGCAGACCTGAAGCAAGTCTCAGGGCTGCCACAGGGCCAGTACCTGTGAAGGGTGAAGAGGTGGGGGATGTTCCAGCAGGCTGCTTGTCATCGCTTCGACTGTTGTCACTTTGTGGAGAATGGCAGTAATGGCAGTAAACCATAGCAGGCCCAGGTTTCTGGGTCCCCACTCCACCTGGCCGGCCTCTACTCCCACTCTGATGACACTTCCCACTGAGACTGGTTAAATTTCAGGGGTTGTCAGCATGCCCCTCGGGAGCCCCAGGCCCGGCCCATCCTCAGGCCTTTCTGCCTCTCCTTTCCAGTCCTTCAGCTGCCCCAACCTTGGAGCTCTGTGGCTGTCACCCCAAGGCTTTGTTTTCTGGCCTGCTCCTCCCAAGGTCCCTCTTGGCCTCCCAGAGCTGGGTGCAGTGCTGGCCCACAGTAGGCACCCACTGTGGGAGAAGGAAATGCCGACCATCAACCAGTTCCAAGGGTTGAGAAACTCGGACCCTTTTGTGTTGAAGTTTTTTCCTTGTGTTTTTGTGTCATTGCCTTGGGTTTAAACTCTTTTTGTTATCTTTATCTTCCTGAAGGTTGAAAAAGGTCATCTAGCAAAGCCTTTTTTCCCAGCTGTTTATAAGGAATTCGAAGAGTTGCATAACATGGTTAAGAAAATGTGTCAAGATTACCTCAGTAGTTCTGGTCCGTGTTCTCAAGAGCCCCTGGAAATCAACAATAATAAGGTATGGTCTCACATGGAACAGTCCTTCTCCTAGAGTTAGCCAAGGAAGGACATCTGGGAGCAAAGGAGCGTGCTTTAGTGATGGCATGTCGCAGTCAACAACTTGTAACCTCTCCCAGCAAGTGAAGGTTCTTGTTTCAGTGTCATTGTCATCATTTTATTGCCTTTACCTAGATGGAGTTCTTCACAGAATATAAGTTTTGGGCTGACATGAGTTCGCTTGTCTTGGATAAAGCCTTGTACTGGGTGTAGCAGGCATCATGTGGTCTCATGTACAGTGGCCTTTGGCAGTGACCAGTTTTGGGGACTGGGTTCTGGCCCCACTCTGTACAGCAAGCGCCCCACTGATCCTGACAGAGTCCCAGCTCCTCTGGGTGTGAGCCTCCTTCTCTGTGAAATAGGAGCATTGAATTAAATGGTCTTTTCTGGCTTTCACAATGCTGCTGGGGCTCACAATAGACTTCCGTTTATTTAAAAACACTTGGTTATGGCGGAAGCCAGTGGCTCACGCCTGTAATCTTAGCTACTCAGGAAGCAGAGATCAGGAGGATCAGGGTTCAGACCCAGCCCAGGCTAATAGTTTGAGAGACTTTATCTTGAGAAAACCCATAACAAAAAAGGGCTGGTGGAGTGGCTCAAGGTGTAGGCCCTGAGTTCAAGCCCTACTACCACAAAACAAAAACAAAAAATGATCAGTTACCAATGCAATAACGGTAAGCATTCAGAAAGGCAGTGTTCACTGAGCCACTCTCCTGCGTGCACTAAGAAGGACTTGGAGCTGCTGCACTTGGTGCAGTCTCCATCAGTGCTGTAATAGGATCTGTGCTGGTTGGTCATCATTATTAGCTTTATGCAAATTCATTATTTAATATATGCCCAAAGAAGCCTTTGGATTTTATTTTCTTTAATTGTATATTATAAAAACGTAATGGATTTCTTTTCTTTTCTTTCTTTTTTTTTTTGGCTAAGCCCCATGTAGATCTCTAGTTCACAACAGTCACCTAAAAAAATTTTTTTCTTTTTGTTTTTTTGGAGGTGGTACAGGGATTTTGAACTCTGAGTCTGGTGCTTGTTAAGCAGGTGCTTTGACAATTGAGCCAGTCTGCAGCCCCTTTTTTTGTTTTTAGGTTATTTTTTAGGTAAGTCTTGCTTTTTGCCCAAGCCATCCTGGGACCATGATTCTCCTACTACACTTCCAACTTAGCTTGGGTTGCAGACTTGCACCACCATGCCTGGCTTGCTTGTTGAAATGGGATCTTGCTAACTTTTTGTCTGGGCTGCCTTCAAACTGTGATCCTCCCAAACACTGCCTCCTGAGTAACTGGGATTACAGGCCTGAGCCACCATACCATTCCACCTATATGTTTTTTTTAAACTGCTATGTTAAAAAAGGGCAGGTGTCTTGTCATGAAACAGCTGGATGCTGTGCACACCCTTTGGAGTCCATATTTGTACCAGGTCAGACTGCTATAGCCTCCTAGAGCAATGACCAGTTTGTAACGTAACCATTTAGTGCAGTTTGAACAGCACTAAACTTAACCCAGCCCTGTTTTCTCCTTAGCCTTGTTCTACCCTTTCTGTCCTCTTTATAAGGTCCAGTATAAATGATATTTGCTGTCATCTTTATACTTTTACACCTTTACACTTGTGCTTTCTGTAGGCTTTGCACATGGAATCAAATTTCATCTTCACAAAAGCCCTCCCCAGATGCTGAAGCTACATAGGTAGACGCAGGAGGCGCAGGGAGGCGGTAGCCTGTGGAGGCCTCCCAGGCATGAGCAGAGCCTGGGATCCAGTTCAGCCTCTCTCAGGCTCCAACTCACAGTTGCTCCACCACCTGGGAGGGGAGATGTGGGTATGGAATAGACAGGCAGGGTTGTTTTTTCTGAAGAGACCAGTGAGAATTCAAAAAGGGTAATGGACAAGAAAGGTATTTTGGTATGAGCTAATGTTATTAAACTTGTGCCAGTATTAATGAGAATGTTTGGGCTGG
Organism: Castor canadensis; assembly: GCF_047511655.1. Classification (NCBI taxonomy): domain Eukaryota; kingdom Metazoa; phylum Chordata; class Mammalia; order Rodentia; family Castoridae; genus Castor; species Castor canadensis. The sequence continues at coordinate 8,029,474 of NC_133388.1, read as the reverse complement.
AGGTATAACTCAAGCAGTAGATTGCCGACCTAGCAAACTTGAGGCCCTAAGATCAATCCTCAGTTACCTCCCCCTCCCAAAAAAGAAATATATAAAGACACAATCAAACATTTAATTTAAAAAACTAGAGTGTTTTGAATTTTTTTGAAGTGTCATTTAATCTCCTTTGTGCACTGTGTTAACACAGAAGCTGCTGGTTTGGTTTGGGTAATGATCATTTCATCATCCATGCAGCTTTAGATTAGTCTTTGCTTCCCCTTGTTAGGTGGCAGTCCACTGTATAAAGAAGCCTCAGAGATTTAAGCTCAGTCATTCATTCTTAGGGGTCAGAATGCTCTACACTTAGGTCTGTTTTAAGCAATGCTTATTTCTACTGGTCCTTTCTCTTCAGGTTGCGGAGTCCTTAGGAATCACAGAAGAATTCCTGAGGAAGAAAGAAAAAAACCTAGACTGCGTTGCACCCAAGCAATCCAGCCAAGAGATGGATGTGGGGAAGCTGGAGGAAGCAAGCAGACAGAGGAGGGAAAATGAGGTGGGCACAGTCCTACATGATCTGACATTGGATTAAGGGATTTACATTCCCCAGTTGACAGCACTGTTCTCCAGGATGGTCAGGTGCAGGTCTGCCCATTACTTCTGTCTCAACTGACCTCTCAGTTGATCTTCTCTTCACAGGCAGCAGAGGAGGGGCTGGCTGCAGTGAAAAGGCCCCGAAGAGAAGCTCTTGTCGCCAACAGCAGAAGTCCGGAGAAGCCCAGGCCCTCGTGTGCTGCAGCTGCCAGCATGGGTAAAGCGTGCTCTGTGTGCTGTGCCCTGTGTTCAGAGGCCCTGTCAACATACACAAATGTGCCCAGGGCTGTCACTTTTTAAGGTTGGATGCCCCTATGGCTAGATTTAATAGGACCCTCTGGTCTCTCAAGTCTTATTCCAACCTCCCAATATGTAGCATTAAACATTCATGCCCCAAGAGGCTCGAGGCCTTTGAGGGTTTCTAGAGCCCCTTATTAAGATGAAGAGTCACTTCATGGTGGTGAGGGTGTGGATACAGGCTGGTCCAAGAGGTTGGGCAGAGATAGGTCCCAAGGACACAAGCACCTATGGTTTGGCTTTCATGAGTCTTGGCTTTGCCTGATGGCTAAAATTTCACATTTGAAGACAAGACATTCTGTGATTAGACCGTATCTACATATGCTTTTTGTTGTTGTTTTGTTTTGTTTCATGGTAATGGGATTTGAACTCACAGCCTTTAACACTTAGGCCACATCACCAGCCCAAACATATGGCATATGTTTTGATAATATCTTTTGTAGTCTTTTTTTTTTGTCAGTACTAGGGTTTGAACTCAGGGTCTTGTGCTTGCTAGGCAGGTGTTCTACCACTTGAGCCCCAGTCCTGTTTGCTTTAGTTATGTTTTCAGATAGGGTCTTTTTTTTGCTCAGGGCCAGCCTCAGAGGGTGACTCTCCTATCTACACCTCCCGCAAAGCTGGGATTATAGACCACCACCCCAGCTTTTTTTGTTGAGATAGGGTCTTGATGATTTATGGCCCAGGCTGGCCTCAAACCATGATCTTGCCATCTCTGCCTCCCAAGTAGCTAGGATTACAGGTGTGCACCACCACACCTGACCCTTTAAAAAATACGGTGGTAATGATGGAACCCAGGACCTGTGTATACTAGGCTAGCATTCTACCACTGAGCTACATCTCAGCCCTTTTGTAAGTTCTTATCAGGACCTTTGATTTCCTTGCCTGATCCTAAGGTCTCAAACTGGAAGAGGCAATCTCCATTTTAGGACTTACTGCCGAGTTCTGCCATAGGGAAAGGAAGTGTGCTCTGTGGGAACATGAACTCTCAACAGTTTGGAACACAGGCCCCTTGCTGAGCTAGTCTTCTTCCTCTTTCAGCTTCTTCCATACTTGGAAGCTAAGTGTTCCGTCCTACAGTTCAGTTGCTTTTAGCCAACAGTTCTAAATGTCTGTGTGTGTCCTGCACTGTCCTTGTCCCAGGTGCACATGACTTGGGGCTGAGCAAGAGGATCCCTTGCCCTCAGGGTGCTGACCTCTAGGACATGACCTGCTCTTGCTGGGGCACCTGGGGAAGTTCTTTTGAAGTGCAGGGCCCAGGATTCCAGGCCCTAGGTGTGGGGTGGGCTTGAAGGTGAGTGTTTTGAGTCACCTCTCAGGTGACTCCCTACTCACCCTTGGTGTGGGACCACTGGTTATCCATTCAGTGTTGAAATGAAATCACACTGGTAAACGCTTGGAACATATGTTTAGAACAAAATCTGCCTCTGGGAATAGATAGTAGGGACTAATGCAAAAAAAAAAAAATTGGCTGCCAATCCCAGGTAGCAAGGAGAGTTGGTGCTGTAATGGTTTTTGTAAGAAAGTTCATTTGGATCAGCTCATTTGAGTTGATGAGTGTGGTGACTAGTGTCTTTCCTAACTACTCAGGTTTTGCCCCTCCTGCCCATGGGAACACCTCTCCCTGCTTGGAAGGAAGCCCAGGGATGCCGGTTTCTGATAGTGACCAAAGTGAAAGCGCGTTACCTGCAGGCCGGCAGCTTGTGGTGGCAGCGTTTGCTGACTTTGAAGCCAGAAGTGGGTCTCCATGCCCTGCTCTCCTGTCTCGGGATGTCAGTGGGCCAGCTCTTTACTCTCACTTAGGGGAACCTGGGGGGCTGCCTTCAGCCCAGGTGTCAGAGTTCCCTGGAGAGGATGTTTTGGAACACACTGTAGACCAGGGTGCCAGGGACAGCCAGCAAAACCCAGGGATCTGTGACACCCTTTCATCAGGTGGAGAAGTGAAATCCTCACTGCTTGCTGGTTCTGGAAATACAGAGGCAGGGGACCTCAAGGAGACAAGTGATTCCCACCTGAATGACCTGCAGGCCACAGCCCCTCTGCTAGAGGACATTTTGCCCATGGATATCGTGCAGGTAGACTGTGCCTCCAGGACTAGGTCCGAGCCAGGGCCTCATCCTGGCCAGGATGGATCACTGTCAACTAAAAGGTGCCTTGGAAGCCAAGCCGGGGACCTAAACCATCCCTGCAGGATGGAGGTGCACATTAGCCAGAGGGACCTGGAGAGCGTGGCTGCTGTAGGGGAAGCACTGGCTTTTGAAATTACCAGTGGATGCCAGGAGGTGTTGTCTCAGGGACAGGAGCAGATTCTTATTCAGACTTCTGGTGGGCTTCTCTTGTCCCATCCAGGTACCATAGTGCCTCGGGAGGAGGACATTGTCATAGTGACCGATGCAGAAGGGACTGCCATGAGGATTGGCCCACCAGAGGGGGTTCCCCTTGGAACGGTGGAGACGTTCCTCACTATGGAGGCCGAGCCCGCTCAGTGACAAGGAGTCAGAACCTCAATCCTAGATTCGTATGTATTTTATCCTAAGAAGGTCTATTTCAGGCAGTGTATATTTTTCTAATGTGAATACTGACACAAGTGAGCCTTTTATTTATAAAGAATAATCTCTGTCACTCTACTCTCTATCTTTCTAAAGAGCTCATTCACGATAGTGGGTTTTTGTATTATTTTTTGGTTTTTGTTTTGGTGGGACTGGGGTTTGTACTCAGGGCTTCATGGGCTTCATGCTTGAGAAGCAGGTGCTCTACACCTTGAGGCACTCCTCCAGTCCATTTTGCTCTGGTTATCTTGGAGATGGGGTCTTGTGAACTATTTGCCAGGCTGGCCTTGACCAATGAGCCTTCTGATCTTAGCCTCCCACATAGCTAGAATTACAGGTCAAGCCACCAGCATCCAACTGTTTTTTGGTTTTCTGAGAAGTCTCACTGTTGCCCAGGCTGGCCTCTAACTTATGACCCTCCTGCCTCAGCCTCCCAAGTGCTGGGACTACAGGTGTGTACCAATAGCAGATATGTCACTTGATGGCAGACCCCTCTTATATATCGAACTCTGAGGAGGGTTTGGGGTCTTACAATAGTAAATAATAGTAAGTATTACTACAATATTACTTACAATAGTAAGTAATAGTGTACAATCACTACACTATTACTTGTTTATCAGTCCTGCTCCTATTTCCAAAAACGATGTCCCCCTCTCTCCAGGTGATATGCCACTTCTTCATCAGACTTGGGCTCAGTTAGAAAAAGTAAAAAGCTATCCATTCTGGATAGTATTTTATTGAGAAGTAGGAAAGTCATTTCTACTTGCTTTTTATTTAGAGATAGGGTCTCACTATGTAGCGCAGTCTGGCCTTGAACTCGACATTCCCATCTCCATCTCTCAAGTGCTAGAATCTCCTTGCATTTTATAGATAAGGAAAGTGAGGCATAAATGATAAATTTACTGGGGAGCTAGAACTCAGGCAGAAGCCCAGGACTTTGACGTCCCACTCGTAAAGTCACTTCTTAGGATCTCTTTTTTTGGGGACATTTTCCTTGGCTATGTTTTAGAAGGGGAAGGTCACTTGTCCACAGTAGATGAGAGCTTTTAGAGAGCAGCTGTTCTTTGCTTCCACCTGGCACACTGGCAGGAGAGACCCCAGTGAAGAAGACAGTACTTGGAGACAGAGCTGGGGATCATGGGTTGCATCTCACCCAGTGCTGTGCTCCCTGTGTGGCCTGCTGTGTCCTACTGCCCTGCTGCCCTGTCAGTGTCTGGTAGACATTTCCTGTTTTCTCACCAGATCTCAGAGCAGGGTTCATTAGGGACAGATGGATAGGTTACTTAGCAGGACAGGAGCAGCCAAGAGCTGAGCAAATTACAGCAGGTGAGGAGGCTGGCTAGTGGAGCAGATTGTGGTTGTGTCCTGTGGACTCAGGGCCACTTCTTAAAGCCCAGTGTCTCCTGAAAACACCACGAGATCCCCCCGGGATCCTGGGGTTGTGTACAGAGCCTCCTCCTTGAGGATGGTTCATAATTCCATTGAGCAACTAACACAACTGGCCCATCAAATTCAACCTTGGTCTGACCAGACCCTGTTAAATCTGTGCTTGTTTTCTATTTATAGAACATTACTCTATAGAATGGCCCAATGTGTCTTAATTTCACCATCATGTATGTGCTGCTATGAGTGAGTAGTGTATTTACTTTTCTCATTGCTGTGACCAAATATCTGAAAGAAACAACTTAAAGGAGGAAAGATTTATTTTGGCTCATTGTTTGAGAGGTTTAGTCCATAGGGGCTGGCTACATTGTTTCTGAGCCCTTGGTGAGGCAGAGCATCATGGCAGCAGAAGAGTGTGGTGGAAGAGCGTCTTCACTTCATGGTAGATAGGAAGCAGAGATAAGATACCCACCAAGACCCTACTTCCTTCAGTTAGGTTCACCTCCTGAAGTTTCCAGAACTTCCCAAAATGGTGTCACTAGCTGGGACCAAGCCCACAATACATGAAACTTTTGGGGGGGACATTTCATATCTAAACATTAATGTAAAGTAAGAAAAAAAATTTGCTGTACAGAGTCAAAAGCACAGGAGGCTCTGATAGCAGGACACTGTTCATTGGTGTCAAGCACTGTCCAGCGCTTGTGCATGCTGGGCACAGAACAGACAGCAGGACGCATGGGCCCTGCTCTAAGGAGCTTTGTGCCTCACCTGCAAGATTAGTCAAGTCTGCAGAGTTCCCGAATATAGAGGCAGCTCTGTGGCACAGCTTCTGCACACAGCTTCTGTATTACAATATTCTGCTAATGGGCAAAAACCTCATTTCATATAAAATAAACAAATGGAAAATTTTTCTCTACATACTACTTACAATATACATATATATATATGTGCATGCTTAAATATACATATATTTGTCTCTATATATATTTGTTGTTGTTGGCACTGGGACTTGAACTCAGATCCTCATGCTTGCTAGGCAGGTGCTCTAGTGCTCTTACAACTTGAGCCACTCTGTCAGCCCTTTTTTGTAATGGTTTTTTTTTAAGATAGGTTCTCAAGAACTATTTACCCAGGGCCAGCTTCGAACTGCAATCCTCCTGATCTCTGTGTTCTGAGTAGCTAGGATTATAGGCATGAGCCACTGGTGACCAACTAATATTTTTTGAAACAGGGTTTTACTATGTAGCCCAGGCTGGCTTTGAACTTGAAATCCTCATGCCTCAGCTACCCCAGTGCTAGGGTTACATGTGAGTACTACCATACCAGGCTCACTTATAATTTAGAAGCAGGAGCAAAGAGGCATAGTGCCTGGGGACAAGTGCCACTTAAATTACACTGGTCATTCATTGGGGTGGCTGGTGTGGGGCCTCAGTGAGGACTTGTGTTGCAGAATTTATTATGGTGCCTGGTACTTTGTCTCCATGCACTCATTGTTAATTATTAGTAAATGTGATGGGGAAAAAAAATCCCTTTTTTATATCCCTTGGAAGGCATGATAGGCCCCTGCAGCTGTACCCCATGTAGGCACCTAACAGGGCCTGGGAGTTGGGAGAGCTAAGCCAGCAGGAGCAAAAGAGCATAGGGAGAATTCATCTTTAATGCCACTTTAGGCATTTTTTTCAAAAAAAAAATGTAAGTTTTATCTAATGAATTATATGCACATATTTTAAAATGTCAAGTAATATTAAGGGTCTATGGTGAACAACAGTGGTCCCGGCCTCAGCCCTCATTTCTCCTTAGCTCCTCTCACCTGAGGCAACCACTATCCTCCTTTGAAGTCATTTACCTCCATGTTTCTGAATTACATCTACATTGCTGTTTTCTTTTTCTTTTTCTTTTTTTTTTTTTTTGTGGTTCTGGGGGCTTGAACTCAGGTCCTACACCTTCAGCCACTCTACCAGCCCTTTTTGTGTTATGTATTTTCAAGATAGGGTCTTGCAAACTATTTCCTCTGCCTGGCTTTGAACCTCGATCCTCCTGATATCTGCCTCCTGAGTAGCTAGGATTACAGGCCTGAGCCCCTGGTGCCAGCTACATTGCTGTTTTCTTGCTTTACCCGTATCAGATATTATTGATGGAGAGATTTGAGGCACGAGAATGAGGCTTGCATGCCTTCCTGACCCTCACTTCTAGTGTAGTTCTATCACAGATTGTCAAGTCCATATTTCCCGCTTATGTCAATATATAAATGCCTTTATCCATATTCTAGGATAACATATTATTATAAGCTTTTGTTTTTCATAGAAATAATTGCAGAAATAATTGCTTTAGGCTTTTTTATTTGCTTAGGTTCCCTCTTTTCTGCTATTTGTTTTTAACAAAATTATATGTGCACATAAAATGTCATTTCTCTAAGACTTATCTTAAACAAAAAAGCAGTCTCTCCAATTTCTCTCCTTATTTATTTTTTTTGGTGGTACTGGGGTTTGAACTCAGGATCTCACACTTGCTAATCAGGTGTTCTGCCTCATGAGGTGTTCTATTGCTTGAGCCACTTGGCCAGCCCTGCTTTCTCTTTTTGAAGTGACCACCCTAGGTCTCTCTCTGCTGTCTCTTTCAGCATTTCTGCTATGGCACTAATAACAGGTTTACATGGTTGCTTCTAGAGTTTCATTTGTAGGCATTATGTACTGACTCGTGGAAGATGAACACACTCATGCTACTCCTACTATCATCACTGCCACCCAGGGGAACACTTCCCTTCCTCCCACCTAATAGGGTATCAGCTGGCAACTTTAATAGGAGGACAGGGATAACAGTGACTTAGATAGGATTTTGTTTCTCTCTCAAGTAAAAGCATGAGCTGGTAAGCATTTAGGAAGTTGGCTCTAGACCCGGGTTGCTTCCTGCCCCCCTAGGATGGCCCTTGTCCCCAGTGTCAAAGATGGCACATCCTCCTCACATGCTTATCCTAGCTCTTAAGAGGAAAGAAGGGCAAGAGAAGCACACACATCTTTTAGGGGCCATGATCCAAAAGCTGCACACAACCTCTGCTTACACTTCAAAAGTCTTAAACCCACTCCAAAACTGGTAGCCATATGCCCGTCTAGGCTGAAATGAAATGAAGAATCAACCTGGAAGGACAAGCCAGGTCTGCCAACCCCCTTCTCCCAACATGTGTGTTTCACATAATGGAGGATCAGTCTGGGCAGACTGCAATGGCTCCCAAGCCAAAGCAGCTTAATACAGCAAAGGCACTGGGTGCTGGTGACACGCCTGCAATCGAGCTACTCAGGAGCAGAGATCAGGAGGATCGCAGTTCAAAGCCAGCTCAGGCAAATAGTTCACAAGACCCTATCTTGAAAAAAACCTTCACAAAAATAGGACTGGTGGAGTGGTTCAAGGTGAAGCCCAGAGTTCAAGCCCTGGTACCACAAAAAAAAAAAAAAAAAAAAAAAAGGCATATGTGCTTCCCATTCATGGAAGTCTGCCAAAGACTGGAAGGAGGGCTCTGCTCACATGGCCAGATGGGGGACACAGTCACTGGGGCAGCCACATCTCAAATACTTCTGGAGACCATGCCAGAGGTGAAGAATGCAATCACATGCTCTTGGAACAACTTAGTGGCCACAGCTAGCCATATGGTCTCACCCAGCCACAGGGAAGCTAGAAGTGCAGGCTTCCATGACCCCAGAAGGCAACAGCAGGCACATTTGATGGGAAGCGTGAAAGACTGCTTAGACTGGCCTGATGAGCATGGTGTTACTGGTTGTGCCACAGGTGGTACACTGTGCTTTTTAGCTATGCATAAGCTTGGTGTTTCCTAGAAATACAAAATATATATTTAAATAAATCAAATATTTATTAATGTAAATATATGAATATATATATCTTTAAGTGGACTTATGAATTAATCTCCGAACCTTTCTCAGTCCTGTTCTGTGTGGGTAGATTTCAAGCTTTCATAGGCCCATTTTTTGGTCAATTTGGCAGGATCTGTGGAGGTAGAGGACATAATTGTGTGTGAGCCATCATTATGCTTAACTTGGAACCATTGCATCATCCTCTTTCATGGTTCCTTTTACACAGAAATTGCTCCTCAGATTCTGGTGGGTTTTTTTTATTTTTTAGCAATTGAACCTAGGGCCTTGGGCATGCTTGGTAAGCACTGTACCTCTGAGCTCTATCTCCAGCCCTTTTAAAATTTTATTTTGAGATCTTACTAAGTTGCCCAGGCTGGCCTCAAACTTGCCATGTAAACTATGCTGGCCTTTAACCTGTAGTCCTGAGTAGCTGGGATCACAGATGCGTGCTCCCATGCCTGGCTCAGGTTCATTATTTTTGTCCATCCTTAGGTCTTTTACTTCTGCTTCTCCTTAGCAGTATAGATCCTTTCCATCAGTTCTCCTGAGCAACATGCTGACAATGTCTGAGGAGCATATCAGCCATGTCCTAGAAGGCCTGTTCACAGTGCCAAATCTTTCAATGTCTCCCCTGAAGAGCATTTATTCTTGAAGTACCCACAAACATGAAACTGGTTGCTGATGGGCCTCATGCCCAGCCCTCTCCCAGACTGGAGGTCAGAGCCTATACTGCTGGTTACAACAGCCCCTACAGGGATGTCTGGCAGGACAGTGGTATTCCTGCCCAGCGCTGCTCATGCTGCATGCAGACTACAAGGCATGGGAAGGTACACTCCTATGATGGTTAGATTTTAATTAATACAACAAAGACAGAGGAAAAGGGAATCCTAAGAAATGCCGCCCTTAAATGCTTTGAGCCTGTCAACTTGTACAGTGAGAAATTCAAGCTCTCTCTCAAAATACATCCCTGTCATAGGCAGTCTTTTTTGTTGCTTTTTGAGACAGGGTCTCACTACATAGCTCAGGCTGGTCTTTTTTTTTTTTATTCATTTATTCATATGTGCATACATTGTTTGGGCCATCTCCCCTCCCCCCACCCAGGCTGGTCTTGAAGTCTCAATTTTTCTACCTCAGCCTTTGGGGTGCTGGGATTATGGGCCTAGCTGTAGTCTTTTATTTTGGGTATACTTTCTTTATTTCTCTGGGAAGCATTTGTTCCTCAGACGCTATAACTTCAGTTTCACAGGTTACGGCACACACTTTGCATACCATTATGTTTCTTAGTTTTTTTTCTTGGGAGCAATGGCAGAATGGAAAACACACACACACACACACACACACACACACACACACAAAGCAAAAAAAAAACCCATTTGTGACACAAATGTGACTTCCGTGAGTGTGTTGTATAAGTTTGTCTTCCCTCTTGGCCCAAAAGTCTCAATAGGAGATTTTATGGCTGATTTGTATTTGAGCTCTTCGTTCTGAGCACAGGACTGAGCACATAGTATATAACTGCTTGGGGAAAAAAAAAAGAATATGAAGAAGACAGAGGTTGGGGCTGTATCTATGATCTAGTAAGACAAATTGGACTAGAAAAAAAGCCAGCCTGGGGACTGCCAGTTATTAGCAAGGACCTTGGACAACTGCATCCCTGACTCTGTTTTCTTGTCTATAAAAAGGAGGGAGCAGGAATTAAAAGTCGTCATCTCCTAGGGTTCTCCAGGGCATAAATTCTATACCGGTAGGCCCTGATTTGAATTAAAATAAAAAATAGTCTTGAAAAAAAATAGTCTTGATAAACTTAGATAAGTAGTGTTAATGATTAAGTATAAAAGCTCAAATGACATAATTAAAAACATTTTACTCACTCTCGCAATGTACACAGTTTCACGGAACGTATACAATTTCAGGGTATAGAACTTTTTACTGGTCTGTTATATCCTCAGCATGCAAGCAGCAGCATTTTTCGTAGTTTTCATTTTTCGTATCAGCCAAACATTATGCAGTTGACTCTAGTATTGTAAACATTAGTTATAGGTACTGAATATATTCTCATATATATGAATATATACACGTCTGGGGACATGGCTTAGTGGTCGAGCACTTGCATAGCATGTGTGAGGGACTGGGTTCCATCACCAGCACCACAAAATAAAAATAAACAAAACAAAAACAAAAATGCTAAATGTAGATAGTTCTAAAGTAAAAAAAATATGAAACTAGGGGTTTTCTACACAAATTAATATGTAAAGTAACTTATGTTACAAAACCCATGTCCCTGAGTTCTATTAAGGAGCTCATGCATTTCACTCAGAGGTGCTAACAACAGCTTTGGGTGTGGTGAGGCACAGGGGGCAAAGCTGCTTCAGTGGCAGGCAGGCCTGGAGAGGCCAAAGGGGCTGCTGAAATCATTCTGGATCACCAGTATGTCCTACCCAGGGGACTGTCCACCTGGGGGTCAGGGAAGAAGCCTGGAGGGTACACCCATGGGCCACCGTGTCTGGGGAGTCACAATGGCCGGTGGCCTGTTTCCAGCAGCATGCTCTCCAGGTGCAGCTTGCTGTCACTCTCTATGTAGGGCTGGTGCAGCCACATGGACAGGTAGCTCAGGATGAGGTTTCGATCCACCGCGTGCGCCAGCTCTGCACCCACGGTGCGCTTCAGGAGGAGCTCCTTCCTGTACATGTTAGAGAGCTGGCAGGAAACCTCGTCTGAAACAGAACAAGTCAACATTAGCAGCATGATGACTCAAGGACGCACCTGATTCAAGACAAGCCACTTTTCAAAGGCTCTTTGTTAAAAACCAGAATGAGCAAAGGCATTGAGATAAAGGAGCAGATGCGTGGCTACACTCCAGCTGGTGCCAATTAGGACTGTTAGCTACATGCTAAGAAGCATGGAGCCACAAAGGAAATTCAGGCTTTCTACTTAACCCTTCAGTGACACACAATGAGGATTAATGAGTCCCCTAAAATTGACCATATTTCAGTAAATATACGACACTAGGTATTTTGCCTTTCCTCCCTTATTTTAAAAAAGAAAAAAAAAAAAAAGAGCAAAGTCTCAAACCAGCATCAAAGAGCTTAGTCTTTCTTCTGAATTAAAACTGAAGGTGATCTTTTAAGAAGTATCTCACAGAGCTTACATAATGAATTTCATATTTCTCAGTAATCATCTCTCAGGTTAGCTGCAATGCTCCCCAATTTATTTTTAAAATTAAAACAAAAACAAAACACTTTTTCCTCAGTAATAAAAAAAAAGTTAAGAGATTTCTGCCTCCGCAGAGGCAGAGAGGGCTGATCATGCCACTTGCATCATGCTCTCTAATTACTTTAGTTTGCTCTGCTGATGACCAGGCAATTACAGCCCAGAAGAAACACTCATTTTTAGGAAGCCACCACCTCCTCTCCAAAGGACCAGATCTAAGTGATGTTAATGCTCTTCTAACTTTTATTCTCCTGCAATCAATTCAGAAAAAGCTACTTACAAAAATGGGTGGTGGGCCACGTGTGAAACAGAGGGGGCTGTTTACTCTCCTCCCCATAATGGTAATTTTCTAATTCACAAATTCCCTTGGTAGTTGAAGACAGCTTCTCCATTTTCACCTGTATTTTAGACTGAAAAGAAATTAATTTGGATATGAAAATACTACTTGAAATCTGTAGTCAGGATTCAATAACTATAAGATTTCAAAGCAAAAGCAAAAAAAAAAAAAAAAAGGTATAGGTCTGTTGAGGCTAAAATTCCAATAACTAAACACCATTATCTCCATGAACAGTAAATTTCCAGAGAGATGGAGGCAGACAGTTGTTATGATTTCATTAATTTAGATTTTTTTGATAATAAGCCCTGGATATTCAATCTTGGAGAAGTGAAAGCTTTGCTGAGCCCCATTTCACTAAGATTCGCAAACATCACTAATGTTTTAGCTCCAAAAACCTGGAGGAATCCCAGGGCAGACACTTGCTGCTTGTATGGAATGAAGGAGAAAAAGCATTCAATGAGCTGTTTCTGACTTTCATTAACTGCCTCGAGTTTGCTGAAGCTCTAGGCTTCAGAAAATTTTATACATTTTCTAATGTGTAAAATGATAATAATGATAGGCAGGCCTGCACACTTCACACAGGAAGGAAGCCATGAGGATGTAGTATGGCAGACTCCCTCCTAAGCCTGTAGCTCTGTCCTCTGCACAGCCACTGGGGAAAAATGCTAACACCATCACCACTGTAACACAGGCAGCAGGGAGTGGTCCAATGCAATGCCTGTTTTCATAGTGGGAGTGAGGAGGTGAGATTTAGTGTTTGTGGAGCTATATGAGAGTCTGTTAAATAAAACAGAAGAAGTGACTAGGATTTCAGACTTAAGTAGCAGAAGTCTATTAAAACCAAATTTCTAACTCCTAGGTATAGTTAATTTTACATGCACAGGGGGAGTAAAAGATATATAAATCATCAAAATCTTAATTCCTTGCACTTGGTCCTTCCAACCACCCTCTGATTACATCTGAAGCGGCATACACTGAATTTAGAGGTTATTAATTTTTAAAGGACTTTAACTCCTCTCAAATCTTTTTTTAGGTTCGATATTTTACTTGGCCCAAGCTCAAGAGATAGGACTCATCATTTCCGTTTTACAGTTGGGAAAACTGCTCAAGGTTGAGGTAGGACAAGGACAAGGCCAGAACTTGATACTGTGCCTTCTGACCCAAGTCCAACAACACCCAGGCCTCTAAGCTTTCCTCTGCATCCCACAGCAGCTCCCTGTTGCCACCTGAAGCAAAGAAAAGTTTACCAAGAACTGGGCACCAGTGTAATTCTAGCTAATCAGGAGGATTAGCCCAGGCAAATAGTTAACTACCCTATCTCAAAAAAATCCATCACACACACCCAAAAAAAAGGGTTGATAGAGTGAGTTCAAACCCCAGCATCAGAAAGAGATGAAAGAAAGGAAGGAAGAGAGAAAGCAGGGGAGAGAGAGAGAAAGGAGGAAGGAAGAGAAAAGAAGGAAGGGAGGTAGGGAAGGGAGGGAGAAAGGGAGGGAGGGAGGGAGGAGGGGAAGGAAGGAAGAGAGGGAGGAAGGAGGGGAAGGAAGGGAGGGAAGGAGGGGAAGGAAGGGAGGGAAGGAGGGAGGAAGAAAGGAAGGAACGGAGGGAGGGAGGGAGGAAGGAAGAAAGGAAGGGAGGAAGGGAGGGAGGGAGAGAGAAAAGCTCAAAAAGATCAGGACAGGAAGAAAAATCCTGGAGCCTGGACCCTATGATAGTCTAGGCCCACACAATTCTGTAGCTCAGCCACCAACAAAAAAGTCACATGAGCATGTGCATCCCTGACCTGACAACACAAGCAGCAGGCCACACTCTCACTTCAACACTGATAGTATAGCAACAGGGGTGAATCAAACCCCAAGGTCAGATTTATAGAAGACACTTAAAGCCAGCTCTGGGAAGCCATTACTGAAAGGCTGAGGGGAACCAGAAATAGCATTCATATCCTTACAACTTCGACTTCTGATTTTGAACACTGAGTGAGAACTATTTCCAAAGCAGCTTAAAATAGATTTAGTTCACTGGAGTAGGGAACCTCTAACCTGACAGCTGGCATGTGGATCTTGGTTTCTTATAGGATTCTCCTATCAAGGAACCTGGGCTCCTTGGAGAAATGTCTGGTTCTAGAACTAAGGCAGAAAATACAAAAATGAGCCTGGAACATCTTTCAATGCCAGACAGTAAGCCAGTGTTCAAAAAAACAAATCCAGAACTTCACCACAATACTTCAAAGGGACATAGGAGTGGGAGAAGTGGCCCAAACAATGTATGTACATATGAATAAATGAATAAAGAAAAAAAGGGACATAGGAGCCAAGTAAACTCCCAATTGCCAAAGAAGGAACAACTTGAGTAAGAAAGTAGATTTTGGACTAGGAGTGTGGCTCAAGTGGTAGAGAGCTTGCCTAGCAAGTGTGAGGCCCTGAGTTCAATTCCCAGTACCACAGGAGGAAAAAAACAAAAGGAAGAAAATAGATTTGGATTATAATCCAAAGTCTAAAATAAATATCTTTAAGTACAGACTGATGTAAATAAATGAGTAGCTAACAAATGAAACAAATCTCCCATGCAGAAGAAGTCCAACTAATTTATGTATACACTGCCCTTGGAAGGCTTTTATATTTTTAAGGTTTTTTTTTTTTTTTTTTTAATGTAGCACTGGAGGTTGAACTCAGGGCCTCATGCTTGCAAGGCAGATGCAGGCTTTTACATTTTTTACTGGCCAAAAAAAGGCAAAAGAAGAGCAAGGACTGGCAGAGTGGCACAAGTGGTAGAGCGCCTGCCTAGTAAGCAGGAGGCCCTGAGTTCAAACCCCAGTACAATACACGTTAAGAAAATAAGAGTATTTTGTGACACATGAAAATTATATGCAACTCAAATTTCAATGACCATAAATAGAGTTTTAAAGGACCAGTTCCATATCTATTTGCTTATGTATTGTCTATGGCTGCTTGAGCCCTACCTAGTAGTGTTGAGGACTTCTAACAGAGATGATCTGGCCCACAAAGCCTAAAATATTTACTCTGTGGATGCTCTCAGTGAATGAAACTGTGGGGACAACGCAAGGACAGGAAGAGTGAGTGTCTAGGACAGAATCTTGGAAGCATCAAGATTTGTGGGATGGGAGCCAGGCTTGGTTCAAGCTATAATCCCAGCACTAAGAGGGTGAGGCAGGAGGATCGAGAGCTTGAGGTCAGGCTGAGCTACACAGTGAGACCCTGTCTTTAAAAAAAAAGAAAAGATTTGTGGGATAGTTGGAGGAAGAGAGCATCAGAGGAGCCTGAGGAGGAAAGGGTCTCCAGTAGTTTTGAATGCCTCAGATGGTTAAGCAAACCCCAAATAGGCCCACTAGATTCAGTGACAGTGACCACAGGTAGTCAGCATCTCTAGGTCTTACCAAACCATCCAAGGTGGCCTGAAGTTCCTCACATAGTGTCTCAAGTTCTGTGTCATATTCTGGGTATGTCTTTTCGTCATTTTCATTGGAAGCTGGCCTGTTGTTCTCTAATTCTATCTTGTCTTTACTCCTGGATAAAAATAGAAGATAATAGGTATAAATTATACCCCTGAAACTCACCTTATGCTGAGCATGAGGGTACACCCCTGTAATCCCAGCACTTGGGAGGCTAAAGTAGGAGGATCACAAGTTCAAGGTCAGCCTGGGCTACACAGCAAGACCCTGTCTCAACCAGGCCTTGGTGGCTCATGCCTGTAATCTTAGCTACTCAGGAGGTAGAGAACAGGAGGACTGGTGGTGTGGCTCAAGGTGTAGACTCTTGAGTTCAAACCCTAGTACTGAAAAAAAAAAAAAGATCCTGTCTCAAAAATCAAAACAAAAACAAAAGCCACCACCCAGTTGAGTGCTGTTGGTTCACACCTATAATCCTAGCTACTCAGGAGGCAGAGATCAGGAGGATTGAGGTTTGAAGCCAGCCCAGGCAAGTAGTTCATGAGACCCTATCTTGAAAAACCCTTCACACACACATACACACACACACACACACACACACACACACAAAACATGGCTGGATTGAGTGGCTCAAGTGGTAAAGGGTCTGCTTAGCAAGTGTGGGACCCAGAGTTCAAACCCTAGGACTGCTCCCAAAACCCAAAAAAACAAAAACAAAACCAAAAAAAGCCACCCTCCAAAACAAACAAATAAAAAAACTTCACCTCATTTTTGGTATAATAAATCCTAGAAAACTCACTATCTACATAATATGCCAGACATCTTTTTGTATAAGCATTGCTGTTTCCTGTCATTATAATACAAATTTAGTTATTATTGGCAGTACTTGGATATGAATTCAGGGCCTCACACTGGCTAGGCAGGTGCTCTACCACTTGAGCCTCACCCCCAGCACTTTTTGCTTTAGTCCTTTTTCAGGTAGGATCTCATGTTTTTCACACAATCCTCCCCGAGCAGGGATTACAGGCATGCTCGTTTGTCGAAATGGAGGGGAGGGTCTCACTAACTTTTTGGTTGGCCTCAAACTGCCATCATCCTGATCTCCACCTCCCAAGAAGCTGAGATTACAGACATAAGCTACCATGCCTGGTTTCAGTTATTATTTACATATACGAGGAATATGTCCATTGGTCACTCAATTTCTCTTTCTGTCTCTCCCTTTTCCTCCTTCTTTTTGTCATACTAGAGATTGAATCTAAGCATGCTAGGGAAGTACTGTATTGCTGAGCTATATCCCTAGCACTGGTCACTCAATTTTGCACTAGAATTAGTCAAATTCAGCTGTGTGGCATCCTTGGAGTAGGGTTCAGTGCTGGTTGCACAAAGATAAATAAGAGTCATTTCCTCAGAGTTCAGAATTTGTGAATATGTTTTTTTAAACTGAAGGCTGTGACCCATATGGCTTTGGTATTAAAGGCTTGGTCCCCAGCCCATAGTGCTATTGGGAGGGGGTGGAACCTTTAAGAGGTGGGCAATGGGAAGGTTTCTGGTCATTTGGGGGCATGCTCTTGGAGGGACTTTGGAATCCTGGCCTCTACTCTTCCTGTTTTTGGTCCTGGCCAGCAGGTGAATGGACTTCCTTAGCCCTGAGCTACCACTAGGATGGGCTGCCTTGCCGTAGGCCCAGAGGCAACAGGGCCAATTGACTATGGACATAAAAACCTTCCTTTTTTGCTTTTTTTTTTTTTTTTCCTTGTGTACTGAGGATTGAACACAGGGAGCTACGTCTCCAGCCCAAACCTTTTTATGTATTTTTTCAAGCAAGGAGCAACTGAATGATCCAGCCCAAACCTTTTTAAACCTCTTTTTAAGTTGGTTTATCTCAAGTGTTTGTCACAGTAGCAGAAAGCTAATACATTCATGGCTCATGAAACTAATCTAGTGGGGTCAAAAAAAATTAAACTTGAAAATATCAGAGCTGTGAGCCAGTGGCTCATGCCTATAATCTTAGCTACTCAGGAGGCAGAGATCAGGAGAATCATGGCTCAAAGCCAGCTGGAGCAAATAGTTCTCAAGACTCTATCTCAAAGAATACATCACAAAAAAGGGCTGGTGTATAGCTCAGGATATAGGCCCTGAGTTCAAGCCCCAGTACCATAAAAGAAAGAAAGAAAAGAAAATATCAGCAAGAGTTGTTTCACAGAACTTGCTGAGCAGACTCTCACCAAATAAAGGCTGAAAACACATGGTGTGTTTGGGTGAGTCCACTAAAGAGCAGGCTGGTAAAAAACGGGATGAAGCCAACCAGTTAAGACACTGCCAGTAGACAGAGGCAAACTAAAGGATATTTACGTGTTTTAATTGTCACTTTGAGAAATTAAAAAAATGTATATATAGGAAAATGCAAAAAACAATAAAGCAAAGCCTCCAACTTCTAATAGTTTTTCATGATTCCTTTGTCTTTTATAAAGAAATAAAATGAATTGGATGCAGTGTGGTGCACCTGTAGTTTCAGCTACTTGGGAGGCTGAGGCAGGAGGATCACTTGTGCATGGGAGTTTGAGACTAGTCTAAACAACAATAGAGACATGCTGTCTTAAAAAATAAATAAGTTGGGCTTGGTGGCTTACGCCTATAATCTCAGAAATTTTTGGTCAGAGATTGGGAGGATTGTGGTTCAAGGACAGCCAAGGCAAAAAATCAGTGAAAGCTCCATCTCAACAAGACAATATTGTTGGTGTGCACCAGTATGAGCATGAAGTCCCATTTACCCACCACTCAGCATCCATTCTTTCCAGAAGATTCCAGTATCATGGATTGAGTCTGCATCCTTCCAATTTGCTTTTATTATTCTATATACAGATGTAACCACAAACAATATGCAATGTACATTTTGTACTATACACAACATACATATATGTGTATACTGTGCACACAGTTCATACTTACATGTATCATTTTACCATCTTTTTCCTTAATATTGTCTTTATATACTTATTCATGTCCATAAACTGTCACCTTAAAAGACTCCCATGACTCTTCTGTCCCTCATTAGGAGTGAAAGCTCAGGGTATACAGATTCTGTGCATACTTACAGTAAGCTGATTTTCAGATTCGCAATGCTGCTTGCAGTAGTAAAACCTGCATCACTGAGGCATTCCCATTTCAGGATTAAATTATGCCAGTCAGCTGCATTGTCCTTAATTTTTCTTGCACTGACAGACAAGACAGGTTTTCTGGGTGTTGCAATTCCAAGAGTTTTTGCTTATAGGAACAAGAGAAATATAATTATTATGGAAAATTTGACCATGGTTGGAGGGCAAATGCTTTTTTAACCTTCAACTGTCAAATTATCTGAAATGCAACATCAGCTGGACATATAAATGTCAAAGAAACTAAGAAGTCTATCCCAGCTTCATGGCTCCATAAGTTTTTACCTTAAGCACTTAGACTACATTTTTTTTTTAATTTTTGGTGGGATTGGGGTTTGAACTCAGGGCTTTGTACTTGCAAAGGAGGTGCTCTACAGCTTGAGCCGTACCTCCAGTCCACTCTGCTCTAGTTATTTTGGAGATGGGGGTCTCATTAACTATTTGTCTGGGCTGGCCTTCAACTGCAATACTCCTGATCTCAGCTTTCCAAATAGCTAGGATTACAGGCATGAGCCCCCAGCACACAGTAACAGTCACTACTTTTAAAGGCTGGCAATAAGGTACAGCTGTGACTTTCTGCTAAAATTCTTCAGTGACCCCCATTACTTACCCTGCAGGATAATCGAGCGTGTCTCTTTTGTACGCCCATTACCTAGTGTTAGGCACTTTGATACCTTAAATTCGTTCAGAGCTTTGTGGCTCCTGAGAACTCACTGTACTAAGATGCTGAGAAAGAGGGATACAGAGGCACAGAGGTGACCGAGAACAGGCTGCCACTGACCTGTTTGAGCTCAGGAGGAAATCCAAACTCCTCCTGGCTACTCAATGCTTACCTCACTCCCCACCCAGTTAGAATGAAGTACTGGCAGTCATTGAGGGGGCCTTTGCACATGCAGCACTCCTGCTAGAAAGCTTCTTCCTTCCTCAGGCTAGCGCTGCCCACCCAACAAGACTCACCCAGATCCCACTGCCTCTGAGAAGCAAACCCTAGACCACCAAGGGTGGACTCAGCTGTTTGTCTTTCCCAGCCCTCCTGTGTCCCTCCTTTCTTTACTCAGAACCCTACAAAAGCTTCTTGAAGTGGGCTTGAGGAGCCCAGGGCACACAACAGCCGTATACTTTAGAGGCTAAACTCTGAAGACCAAGATGCCTAGCTCTTGAAACCCAGCTCTGCCAGCTATGAGATCTGGACATTAGTTAACTTCCTGGAGCCTCAATGTTCTTATCTGTAAAGTGGGAATGGAAATAATATCTGCTTCATAGGATTGTTAAGAGTAGATAAATGTATGTGGAGTTGTGAGTGCTGGGCACATAGCAAACATCCAGTCTACTTCCTGATGTCAGGGCCTCAAGTACATAAGACTGCCCACCCCTGCTCCAGCATCGTCTCTCCTACTTGCTCTCTATGCTTCACTGTTGGTTTCTACAGTCCTGACTGACTTAGAATGTGTTTGCTGTCAGTCCTCACCTCTATCTAGAATATCTTTCAGGGCTCAGCTTTTAAATATAATGATTTCTCATTCATTCTTTACTTAAACAACTAGCAAATGTTTGCTGACTGCCTACAATGTCAGGTACCAGGGAAAAAGTAGCTGAATGAGATAGACCAGGACTGTTTCCATGGAACTTACTTTTCATAGCAGAGGAAGATAGTAAACAACTAATTTATAATGGCGATCATTATCATCTGAGTGTCAGACCCACTGCTACTCCTTTGCATACATCATCCCACTCAGCTGTCACTCCACATGTGACTGACTGGTTTCCGGGCAGGATGCTGAGCCTGCACGGAGCCAGCGGACTGCGCTGGGGTCCGGCACGACCCCCATTTAACCTGGGGAGTTCCGAGATTCTGGCCCAGCCCGCAGCCCAGCTATAACAACCGCAGCCTCTAGGCCCAGATGCATTCAACACTCTCACGCACCTTCCATGAGGTCGGCAGATATCCCAGGAAGGAGATTCGAAGCCCCGCCCACAGCCGCCGGAAGCAACGTCACTTCCGCCCCCGCCCCGCCCGCTGACACTTGTGGCTGTGCCGCTCTAGCCCCCGGCGGAGTCAAGCTGCTACTCGCGGGGCCTGTACCCGTTGCCCAGGGAACGGACTCCCGGCAGCCCCCGCGGCCCGAAATCCATCCCGCCTCCTCCGGCCCGGCGGGGCCGACGAGTCCGGAGGGGCTGCCGCGGGAGGTGAGTCCGGCGACGCCGCGGGCGGCCCCGACGTCCCCGACGCCCGGCCCTGCGCCCTCCCCTCAGCGGCTCCCGGGGCCACCCTTCCCTCACCTCAGCCCCTCACGATGTCCACTGCCCTGCTCGCCACCTTACCCTCGCCCGCCGTCTCGCCCTCGCAGAATAGCGGGGACCAAATGCCACAGCACACGAAGTGCCTGGCAGAAGCCCGCGGTCCGTGGAGGGGACCAGGCGTCACCGAGTCCTCGGACGCCACCTCCGGGCTCGCCGCTGAGCACCCCGGGTCCCCTCACTCCTCCCCTCCTCCTGCCCCACCCTTGCATCCCTCTGAGAGTCCCGGGCTCCTCAGCCATGTCATTGACGTGGCGTTCTGTCCCGCGACCCTCAGCCCTGTCCCTACACCCGCCCGCCAGCATGCCTTGACACCCAGTAAGTGTTCAGTAAAGGGATAAGCCGAGTGACCCCTCTCTCGATCCTTATTATAAAGGCCTTGGAGGCAGAATGGACAGTGAGGATTAAAGAATGGAGTCAGACCTGGAATCAGGTCTGGGGCAAGTGCCATCACTTCTAATAGGCTTCAGTTTCATTATCAGAAAAATGCAGGTGATGACAACTTCTGCCTCGGGGATGAGAGAGGACTAAATGGGTCAGTGCAGATACAGGTAAACCCATTGCCAGGCTCAGTAATCCCAATAAAGGTTGGCCCTGCTCTTCCTCCAGTTCTCTGCCCTGATCTTTTGTCTTCCTCCCATTCTTGCCATCATTTGGGGATTTTATTGTTTTGTTGCTTCTGTTCACTTGTTGGCAGAACGCTGGGCACTAGCCTGAGTGCACCAAAAGTCATCCAGGGAGTGATCAGTTGCACTTGGGGTTGACTTTTCCCCCCTTGTAGTCAAGGTCTTAGAAACTTTAAGGAAGGGAGTTCTGGGAAATCCCCAAGCCCAGATCATGGGGATGGACAGAATCTGAAAATGAAGCTGTTGTAGCCTCTGTCACCTGTGAGCCCTGGTCTTCTAAGCTGCAAGACTTTTTGTACTTAAAATGCACGTTAATACACCTCCAACCTTTTTATAACCTGACTTCACATCCCCTGTTTATTCATTTAGTGACCATTTTGGGTCCATTGTATGCCAGCTACTGTGCTAGGCTCTAGAAATGCTGTGGTTTAACCTACAGAATCAGTCTCTGTCCTGAGGGAGTTGAGTTGTAGTCTGATCTTTCAAACATTTGATCTTTCAAACCTGAGAGTCCTGTAGAGGGGATGCTCCACTTGAATTTTCAGGACTGGCTGGAAACCAGTAGTGGGGAAGGTGGCATAAGGATAGCCTTCTGCAGGAGTGATAGGGTCTCATGGAACTATTTGCCTGGGTTGGCTTGGAACTGTGATCTTCCTGATCTGTGCCTCAGTAGCTAGGATTACTCCACAAGTGCCCAGCATCCACATTGTCTTTTTCAATGGACCTCTGACTCTACTGGATTTGTTTTCAGTTTTTCTGAGAGAAGTTATGCTTCAGGTTTGAGGAAGCTCTTATTTCATATTAGCTTCCATATAATTTGAGCAAAATGGCTACTGAAAGTGGTAAAAGGAAGGAAATAGGCATCAGGCAGAACAACTGACTGGACTTGGAATGATTAACAAATCAGGAACCAGTTGTATGCATACGAAAACAGGCCTTGGTGTGGAGCATGGAGAGATTTCTAAGTATAGTGACCCCCAGGGAGATTGGTAGAATCAGGAGGCAGTAGCTGGCAGCTTTGTGAGTTGTGAAGGTAGAAGTATCCCACTTCTTGGAGATATTGGAGAGAATCCTTAAACCATTAGTGTTCTCAGAGCCCTGCAACATGGCATCACTGCATCAAGTGGATGATTGATACTACTAGCTCTAGGTTTCCTATTAGCTCTAGTTTTGTAAAACTACGGAGGTAGCAGCTGGGTGGTACTAGTCAGTAGTGAAGGCTAGCTTCTACCTTTCATGTTAATGAGATTGAAGAAAATTGGAGTGTTGTTTTGTATTTTCATGGCCAAAGAAGCATTGTTTTAAAAAAGTGGATGCTGAGGATGTATCTTAGTGGTGGTTTGTCTAGCATGAAAAAGGCCCTGTATTTGATCCCCAGCACCTTAAAAAAAAATGGCTTGAATATATTCTTTTGCGGTGAGACTCACAGTTAACATTTTATTTATCCAGTCTTTAAATCTTTATTGAGCATCTACTCTATGCCAAACAAATGTTAGGTACAAGGGATTGCATTGGTAATCAAGATAGATAAGATAAAGAAGAGTTCCTTACCTTCTCAGGGAAGAGCTTGTGGAGGAAATAAAGTGAGGATTATGGAGGGAAGAGGGAACTCTAGGTACTGAGAAGGACTTTCTATCATGTTATTTATATGCTGAGACCCTGGATTAAGAAAAGGCCACATCTATAGACTGAATCATTCTGAGTGGAGGAGATAGTCACAAAGCCTGAGTGGGGAAGAGAGGTCCTTGGTGCTAGTGCTTGGAGAACAAGTGGAGAGGTGGAGATGCCCTGGGGAAGTGGGGAAGGTTAGACCACAGACAGTAAGGTATTTGGTTGTTACTGTTTGAGAACTGGGGGAACAGTTGGAGATTTTGAGTACCATAGATGCTATGGTGTGATTTCTCCATGAGCAAGTTGGTTTTTTGTTTGTTTCGTTTTGGTAACAGCTTTAGGAAATAACTCACAAAACACAACATTCACCTACTTAGAATGTAAAACTCATTGGTTTTTAGCATATTCATAGTTATGTAACCAACACTACAGTCATTTTCACAACTTTTATGTTGCGGGGGAGGGGAGGTTGAGCGTTTTTCAGACAGGGTCTTGCTATGCTGCCCAGGCTGGCCTGGAATTCATTAGATAGCCCAGTCTGGCCTGAAACTTGAGGTCCTCCTGCCTCAGCCTCCTGAGTGCTGGGATTACAGGGGTATACCACCATATCCTGCTCAGTTTGTTTGCAATCATCCTCATAAATTTAGCTCTTTTAGACATTATTGTAGTTTTTTGGGTTTTTTTTTTTTTTGTGGTGCTAGGACTAGAACCCAAGGCCTTGCTCATGGTTGGCAAGTGCTTTACTTCTGAGGTACCCGCTCCCAGTTCCAGTTATACAACTTTTTTGGAAGCCCTATACACTTTAGCAGTCACCCCAACTCCCTTCTCTAAGCCCTACCACTCATCTACTTCCTATCTCTGTAGGTTTGCCTATTCTGGAGATTTATATAAATGAAATTATTCAATATGTGCTCTTTTGTGTCTGCTTGCTTTCACTTAGCATCATGTTTTCAGGGTCATTCATATTATAGCTTGTATTATTGCCTCATTGCTTTTTATTGCCAAATAATGATCCATTGTATAGGTATACCATGTTCATCAGTTGATTGATAGGTTGTTTTTACTTTTTGGCGATTACAAATGGTAAGAACATTTGTGTTCAAGTTTTGGGGCAGATTTATGTTTTCATTTGGGGGGGCACAAACCTAGGAATAGAATTGCTGTACTTTATGGTTACTCTATGCTTAACCTTTTAAGAAGCTGCCACATTTTTATTTTTTTGTTCTGTGCTGAGGATTGAACCCAGGGCTTTTGCACCTGCCACGCAAGCCCTCTACCACTGAGCCCACTAAGCTACACCTCTAGTCCTCATTGTGGTTTTGATTTGTATTTCCCAGATGATTAATGATGTATTGAGCATCTTTTGTGTGCCCATTGGTCATTTGTGTGTCTTCTTTGAAAGAATGTCTATGAGGTCATTTGCCCATTGAAAAATTACCTTTTTTTTTGGCAGTACTAGGGGTTGAATTGGGGGTCTTGTGCTTGCTAGACAGGTATTCTACCTCTTGAACCATATTCCCAGCCTCCCTCCACCTTTTTTTTAAACAGTACTGAGGTTTGAACTCAGGGCTTCACGCTTGCGAACCAAGTACTCTGCTTACTGAGCCAAACCTCTAACATAGATTTTTTTTTTCTTTTCAGTTATTTTTCTGTTAGGGCCTAGAGTTTTTCCCTGAGGTGGGCCTCCGACCTCAGTCCTCCTACCTACATGGGACATAGCTGGGATCACAGGCTCACAATACCATGCCCTGTTTATGGTACCATGCCAAACTTATTTATTAAGATGGGGTCTCACTAACTTTTTGCCCTGGGTAGTCTCAATCTCGCTCCCAATCTCCAATGCCAAGTAGCTGGAATTACAGGTATGAGCCACCACACCCAGTTAAAAATTATCTTTTTTTATTGAGTTTTAAGAGTTTTTTTTTTCTAGATACAAGTTTCTTGTACCCAGAAAATATTTTTTAGCAAATATTTCTCTCATTCTGTGAGCTGTCTTTTCACCTTCTTATTTATTTATTGCAGTGCTGGGGTTTGAATTCAGGGCCTTCACCTTGAACCACTCCACCAGCCCTTTTGATAAGAGGTATTTTTGAGATAGGGTCTTGTGAACTCATTGCCTGGGGCTGGCTTCGAACCTCAGTCCTCCTGCTCTCTGCCTCCTGAGTAGCTAGGATTACAGGCGTGAGCACTGTTGCCCAGCTTGAACTTTTTTTTATTAAAAATTTGGTTATGCTGTTACCTGCCGTAGAATTTTGACAGTTTTAATCACTGCTGCACTCCCTCCTTTCACGTCTGGAAGTTGCTTTTGGCTGGAGGTGTAGCTTCGGTGGTAGAGTGCCTGCTTGGGGAAGTGTGAATCCCTGAGTTCAAACCCCAGTGCTGCCAAAAAGGGAAAAAAAAGAAAGAAAATGGAAGTTGCTTTCGGCAGTATTATCACAGTTGTGCCAAGTAGACAGTTCTGGGAATTTAGACCTTCCACAATCATTGTTAAAATGTTCTGAAGCACCGTGAACATCTCAGCTCAGTTACAACAGTGTGCCTGCTCTGCAAATGCAGTTCCCAGGCAAATCCCCCAGCCCATTCCAGCCAGACTCTGTCTCAGAGCTCTCCTCTACAGAGATATGGAGCTGTCAGTGAGCAGTAGTGAACTAAGTGAATGAATTTTTGGAATAATTTGACCAAACTACTTTAAGGAAAATTTTTTGTTTGTTTGTTTGAGATAGGGTCTCACTATGTAGCCCAGGTTGATCTTGAACTCGTGATCCTTGGTCTCAGCCTCCTGAGTGCTGGGATTATAGACTTGGACCATGAGGAAGAAAAGGTTTTTTTTTTTTTTTTTTTTTGGTAGTGGTAGTGAGTTATTTGTTTTTTTTGTGTGGCAGGACTAGGTTACCACTTGAGCCAAGCTCCCAGTCCAGAAAAGGATTTTTTTTTTTTTTTGGTTTGAAAAGGATTTTGAAAGGAGGAAATAAGCCTTAGTACTTCCACTGGCTTCCTAGGAAATCTTATCAGTTAGCAGATAAGAAAGTTCAGGAGGATCATGGTTTGAAGCCAGCCTAGGCTTCAAAAAATCCTTTGCAATAAGGGGCTGGTGGAATGGCCAAGGTACAGACCCTGAGTTCAAACCCCAGCACAGCAAAAAAAAGGAAGTTGCTATGGTTTGGGTGTGTCCCCCAGGGTCTTTGGGAGGAAGTTGGGATTAGATGAGGTCATGGGTGGGACCCCATGATTGTATTAGCTTTGTATAAACAAGAAGAGAAGCCTGAGCTAGTGCTTGCTCTGTCTTGCCATGTCTTCCACAGCCTTGGAACTCTGCAGAGTCTCTACCAGCAAGAATGACCTCATCAGATTTGGCCAACAGATCTTGAACTTCCCAGCTTCAGAACTGTGAGCTGAATAAACCTTTATTTATTTTTTTTTTTGGTGGGAACTTAGGGCTTCACACTTGGAAAGCAGCAGGCACTCTGTTGCTTGAGCAACACCTCCAATCCATTTTGCTCTGGTTATTTTGAAGAAGAGGTCTCTTGAACTATTTTCTTGGGCTAGTCTAGAACCTCCATCCTCCGAATCTCAGCTTCCCAAAGAGCTGGGATTACAGGTGTGAGCCACTGGTGCCTGGTTTAACCTTTATTCTTTATAGATTACTCTTGTCTATAGTATTCAGTTATAGCAACAGAAAATGGACTAAGACAAGTGCTTAACAAAGAGTATAGGGTGTGAAGATCAAGAAGTAAGAGCCAAGGGTGTTATAACTGAAGCAGTTCAACGTGGCTGGGGGTTAGTTTAGAGATCGTGGGGCTGCAGGGGTGGCATAGGCCATACCACCAAGGTCTTGTAAGCCAGTGATGCCTGAGTTCTAGTCTGGAGAGGGGGCTGGGGGGCTAACTAGACAAGGGAGTGACATGTCAGCTTTGCAGTGGGAAATTCTCTGTTTGCCAAGTGGATGAGGTGGGAGTAGGAGGCTAGCAGATGGCTTAGGGCACCAGGGAGAGCCCTGGAGGTGCAAGCTGGAGGAAGAGGGACAGTGGGGTGCATGGGAGATGTATTGGACAGGTGGCCCAAGCAGCTCTGTAGAAGTTATGAAGACGTAACACTAAGTGTTTTCTAGACATTACTCGTTTATTGTGCAATACATCTGGATGTAGGATTTTTTTTTTTTTGAGACAGGGTATCAGGCTTAACTCACAATCCTCCTGTAGTCTTCCAAGTGCTGGAGTCACAAGCAGGCATGCCCAGTTTGTAATGTAGGTTTTTACTAAACCCATTTTTCAGATGGGTAAATAGAGATCTAGACAGGTTAAGTAATTTTCCCAGGGTCCCAAAGGAAGTTTTAGGGTATCATTGGGTTTTGGACCCAGGTCTTTTTTTACTCCAGTGTTAAGAACCACTGCACTATACTGCTTTTCCACAGTGGAAAGGGTCAATTTTATGGCAGTGAGTCTGGACCTGGGGTAGGATGGAGTGGAGCATGTGGGCTTGTGTGAAAGTTAGGCAAGGAGGGTATAAAAAGTTCTAACAGGAGAGTGTGTCGAGTCTAAATGGCTTTTCCCAGACCTAGTACAGGTTAGGGAAGCAGCGCCTCTAGACTTCTTTCTCAGCCTCCTAGACACTTTGTTTCCTATGGGCAGTTTTGTAGGGAGTTGACCTCAGCCTTCCTCCCATCTGCACATTGACTGAGGGGCACAGAGCCCCACCTAGGGAGATAAACACAGATTCTCATGTCTGCTTTGGGCTTCCTGTGTGCCTGACTCTTCTGGCCTCTAGATGTCCTTTGGAAAGACATATTTAAGGCATAAATCAATATGACCATTTGGTGATACATTTAAAAAAACATTTTCATCCCTTAAAATGTTCCCCAAGAGTATGTGTGGATATATGTCTATGTTATTTATGATGGTGAACTCAAAACATTTTGGTTGAGAAAATTTTAGTTTATCCATAGTGTGTTCTTTGCAGTTTTCCATTTAGTCACTAAAAATCATGTTGTAGGGCTGGAGACATGGCTCAGTGGTAGAGTGCCTGCCTAGCAAGTGTGAAGCCCTGAGTTCAAACTCCAGTTAGTCAGTCAACTCTGTAGAAATTCAAAGAGATTATAAATCTAGCATCCTAACAAGTTTCTATTAAAAATACTCAAAACGGGGCTGGTGGATTGGCTTAAGCAGTAAGAATACCTGCCTAGCAAGCATAAGGTCCGGGTGGCTCATGCCTATAATCCTGCTGCTTGAGAGGCTAAAATCAGGAGGATCAAGGTTTGAGGCCAGCCTGAGCAAATAGTTTGAAAGACCCCATCTCCAAAATAAACAGAGCAAAATGGACTGGAGGTATGGTTCAAGTGGTAGAGCACCTGCTTTGGAAGTGTGAAGCCCCAAGCTCAAACCACAAAAAAAAAAAAAAAAAAAGGCTGGGTGCCAGTGGCTCACGCCTGTAACCCTAGTACTCAGGAGGCAGAGATTAGAAGGATCGAAGTTTGAAGCCAGCCTGGGAGAATAGTTCTTGAGACCCTCTATCTTGAAAAACCCTTCACAAAAAAGGGCTAGTGGAGTGGCTTGAGGTGTAGACCCTGAGTTCAAACCCCAGTATCATAAAAAAAAAATTTTAAATAAATAAATAAAAAATAAAAATACCCAACATAAAGAAGGGTGATGGAATGGATCAAATGGTAGAGTGCCTGCCTAGTAAGTGTGAGATCCTGAGTTCAAACCCCAGTACTGCAAAAAAAAAAATAAATAAAAGAAGCTCAAAAGGCTTCATAGACCCAATGAGCTAAAGTTTGCCTCCAGGTTGAACCGGTCATACAGTGTTAACTCTTCCTGTTTATTGTCCATCAGAGCTGTGCCTAAGGACCCAGGCCTTGGAGGGAAAGGACCTAGATTCAAGTCTCTGCTGTGTGGTCTTGGCTTCTTCTAAAAGTTGAGGATGGTGCCACCACCTATCTTCTAGGGCGAGGGTTAGGGAGTGAATGAGAACTTTGTTAAGTGTGGCATACTGGGTGAGGGTGCAATATCTTGGTTCAGAGCATCCTGCAATGCAGAGTGCAACGAGGCTTGGGGCTCCTCGTGGGGCAGCTGTGAGACACCGAGTGGCTGGGCTCTCAGCACTGAGGCTCAGGGGCCATATTTCTGCGTTTGAGAAGGGTTCACTGTTCTAGTATAAAGTGACCTTTTCTCTTTCTCTCTCCCATATCCTGTCCAACCTGATGGGCTTCATAGTTCAGGATGTTTGCAGCAAAGTCTTCTCCACCTTCACTTTAGCCACATTGCTCTCTCCTCCTCTCATCGAGACCTGTGGATTGGCATGTAATTACTTGTGGTTTTGTGTCACTTCATTGTCTCATCTACCTTCCTAGCTTCATAGTTGAGAGGAAAAAACTGTGTTTTAAACTTCCTGCTTCTCCATAGTATTAGTATTTACTGCTATATAAATTATCGGGGCCAGTACCTACTGAACTGCATTTTGAATTGTGAATTAAAATGCGCTAAAGTGATCTTACTTTATTTATCTTCTCTGTTTAAACTGTAATTCTTTTTTTTTTTTTGTTGGGACTGGGGTTTGAGCTCAGGACTTCATACTTGCAAAGCAGATGTTCTACCACTTGAGACAAATCTCCAACCCATTTTGCTATGGTTACTTTGGAGATGGGATCTTGTAAACTATTTGCCTGGGCTGGCCTGGAACCTTGATCCTCCTGATCTCAGCCACCCAAATAGCTAGGATTATGGGCATGAACCACCTTAACCCAATTTCCATGTTCTATTATTAAACATTACTATGCCTGCTTTTTTTTTTTTTTTTTGGTGGTGCTTGCTAGGCAGGCTCTCTACCACATTGCTTCTTTTTGACGTGACTAGGCATTGAAAGAGTTATAGTATTTTATTCTGTAGTCCCCCAGGTTTCCTTTGATGACGAATGAACTTTCCTTTTTCTGCCTGAAGAACGTCTGTGGAAACCTTGGTCATGGCATCAACCTTAGAGCCTGTTACATTCAGAGAGTTCTGCCCTTTGTACTATCTCCTCAATGCCATTCCCACAAAGATCCAGAAGGGTTTCCGTTCTATCGTGGTCTATCTCACAGCCCTCGATACCAACAGGGACTACATCGCGGTGGGCAGCAGCATCGGCATGCTCTATCTGTACTGCCGGCACCTCAACCAGATGAAAAAGTACAACTTTGAGGTGAGTTTGCTTCTCCTTACATCTTCGTGTGCACAAGCCATGGTTGATGTTTAATATGCTTGTGTTCTAGACTGGGGTAATTTACTTCTGATTACTAGAATATGGCTTCATACCTTACCCAAATAATACTTTAAAATCATTTCCCCCCCTTTGGTGATGGTGACGAACCCAGAGCCTTGCATATGCCAGGCATGTGCTCTCACACATAGCTTTTGTGAAACTCAGAGGTGACTGAGTTTGGCTTTTACCACATGGTCTTGTAGGACTTTATTCTGCCTTTGATTGGTGGACTTTTATGGACCACCATATGGGTTCTGTGTTTAGGAGAATACAAAATACTTGTGTTTTAATCCAGCCTTCTGTACACATTTTTAAAAATTTATTCATTTATTCATATGTGCATACATTGTTTGGGCCATTTCCCATTTTAAAATAATAAAAATGATCAGCACATATGTAACTCTTACTGTGCGCCAGGCATTGTTCTAAACCTTTATCTTACCAGCTCATTTCATCTTCACAAAAACTCTGAGATGGATGTTACTATTATCATTCACACTTGTCAGGGAGCCAGCTGAGAGTGTCACTTATGTAGTTCCTAAATGGCAGCAGCATCATTTGAACTTGGACAGACTGTTTCAGAGTCTGTATCAGTATTTTTTGTATAAAAATTAGGGGCCAAAAAGAAAGAAAAGAAACGAAAAAAAAAAGAAAGAAAAAAATTAGGGGTCTGGGGATTTATCTCTGTGGTAGTGCAGTATACTTGCCTAGCATACACAAGGGTTTGGGTTCAAGCCCCAGCACTATAAAAAAATTAGAACTATTGTTACTCTTTTTCTTTGAATAATATCATGGATTTGACTGATAAAGTTCCCCAAAACATTAATAACATTATATAATTAACTTTAAACTATAGTTACAAATTTAGCATATTTGAAATGCCTCAAATACTTCAAACACTTAGCAAGGAAGGCTTATGAATCCATTTGTGAAACCCAGCAGTATAAAACAAATACATCGTCAGAGACATCATGACTGAACTGTTGGGGATATGGAAAAATCTTAAGAATAGCCAGAAAAAATGATATATTGCCTGTAGGGGACAGTAGTATGAAATCATGGAGGGCAGAAGAAAATAGCACAATGTTTTGAAAGAATTTTCCAGCCAGAATTTCTTAATCAGTGAAATGACAACTAAGAAAGGAAGTGAAAGCCAGGTACCAGTGGCTCATGCCTATAATCCTAGCTGCTCAGGAGGTAGAGATCAGGAAGATTGAAGTTTGAAGCCAGCCCAGGCTAGTTCTCGAGATCCTATCTTGAAACAACCCATCACAAAAAGGGCTGGTCGAGTGGCTCAAAGTGTAGGTCCTGAGTTCAAACCCCAGTACCCAAAAAGGATAGAAGGAAGGGAAGGGGGGGCAGAGAAAAGGGGGGGAGAGGAAGGAAGGGGATGGATGTGTGGTGGTGCACACTTGTAATCCAGTACTCAGAAGACTAGGGAAGGAATGGTGAATTGAGGCCATTCTGGGCTACAGGTAAGACCCTGTCTCAAAAAAGAAAAAAAGGTGAAACAACCAAAGTATTCTCAGATTAAGTAAAATCGAGTCATTGCCAAGACCTATTCTGAAGTCATTGCTTAGGGAAGTTCTTCAGACTGGGAACTCAACATCAGGATCAAAAGGAAAACAATAGTACATCCTTGGATAAATACAGTAGACTATTTTTCTCCTATTGAGTTCTTTAAGATATATTTGACAATTGAAAGTACTTATTCTGCCAAAACAAACAAACAGAGAAAAAGTAGAATTGAACCCAGGGCCTCATGCAGGCTAAGCATCCATTCTACTACTCTAGTGTATATATGTATTGTATCTCTAGAGCAACCACTAAAAACCAAAAACCCTATGCAATGAGGTATGGTAAAATTCACAATAGATACATCAAAATGAAATTTTAAAAATGTTTCAACAACTCAGGAAAGCAGGAAGGAGGAACAGAAAAAGGAAAAATAGGAGAAACAGAAAACAAATAAAATGATAGACCTAGGAGGTATGCGTCAAGTAGTAGAGCACCTTCTTTGCAAGCACCGAGCCCCAAGTTCAAACCGAAGTCCCACCCAAAAAAACCATTTTTAAAAAATTATAGTCCTAAAAGTAAGCATATCAGTAGTGACATTAGATGCAAATGATCTAAACATGTCAAGTCATACTGTAAACATTTTTGTAAATGTCACAATATACTCGCAGTACAACAATAACATGCTAATAAAAATAAAGAAAAAGGGAGGGAAGAGCTTGAATAGCCCCATTACCTGGCACTGCAATTGAATAAAGGTGATAAGACAAGAAGATTAAAGTATAAGCCAAAGAATAAAAGCCCCAGAGGGAAAAAAAGAAAAAGGTTACTCCAGTGAGACTTTAGTTTTGTTTTGTTTTGTTTTGTGGTACTGGGGTGTGAACTCAGGGCCTACACCTAGAACACTTCACCAGCCCTTTTTTGTGATGGGTTTTTCAAGATAGGGTCTTGTGGATTATTTGCTCAGGCTGGCTTTGAACCATGATCCTCCTGCTCTCTGTCTCCTGAGCAGCTGGAATGATTTACAGGCGTGAACCTCCAGCACCCAGCATAGTTATTCTTAACTCAGGGACATTGATATGTAACTTTTACCTAAATTATTTTTTTCAAGTTTTAATATATTGTTTTTGGAACATGACATTGGTATTTAAAAAGTCATTCTAAAATAAGAAATCATATAACATTAAAATTCTACAAATGTTAGAATTTAAAATAAATTATTAATCAAAGAAACAAAAAAGTCACTGAAAAGAGATGTCGTTTTTAACTTCTAAGATGGAAGTAACTGACAAGAAACTAAAAGAAAAACCTGTAAAAAATCCATTCCAGTCCAGGCACTGGTGGCTTACACCTGTAATCCCAAAATTTAGGAGGCAGAGACCAGGTGCAAGCCAGCTCCTGGCAAATAGTTCTTGAAACCCTATCTCAAAAATACTTAAAACAAAAAATTACGGGTGGAGTAGCTCAAGAGGTAGAATGCATGCCTAATAAGCTTGAGGCCCTGAGTTCAGACTCCAGTACCACCACCAAAAAAAAAAAAAAAAAAGAATATATTCATTTGTTGCTTGTACAAACACAACAACACAAAGATTTGATTGCCACAGTGTGAGCCTAGAGATGAGTCAAATCTTTATGTGGTTATTGTCATTTTCATCATCTTGAGATCGTTCAGTACAATCCCCTTGTTTGACAAACAGGGTTAGAGGTGAAGCTCAGTGGTAGAGTGCTTGCCCTGAATTTGAGCCCTTATGGTTCTGTGAAAACAAGAACTTCAGGTGCCACAGATTAACTGTAGGATTCTTGCTCCAAACCATTTGTCTGGTTGCCTGGCCATTATGTCTTCCATTCACACCTCAGGATTTAGAGAATCATAGAAACCAGATTCACAGTCTCTTTGAAACTTCCAAATGAAAATTGAAAGATGTATCAAATAATTTAGTTTTGGGAAAACCTAAGATTTTATGGTGCTTTCTTGAGGGACCTTTAAAAATGTATTTTTAAATGAAAAATACAAAGTTAGTTATCTTCTAATAAATCCATGGATGAAAGATGTTTTTAAATGAAGTATGTTCCTGAAGAAGAAAGCAGACCTTTAATGTGGTAAATACAGTCTGGTATGTACTTTTAAGAATAGTGTTTTTAGAAATGCTTTTTTTTTTTTTCTCTTTCCCACAGAAGTTAGTGGGAGAGGGCAGATGGAAGTAAGAAATTCTTCCTAGCAACTGCTAAAAGGCACTACAAAAGTGTTGCAAGGCATAAATAGCAAGTACAAGATGTTATAAACTTGTTAAATACATGACTGGGACACATGTAAGCACAGCCAAAAATGATAACTTCACCTGAGTTTCTAATTTTCTGTTTTGAAACCAAATATATCTTTTCTTAGGATTCAGTTGAAATTTCACGCATTTGCCTTGAGGCCTAACCACATGAGTTATGTACTGACCACAGCACGGTACCTGATGGTGGAGTGCTAGCTTTCATGGCTGTCCTGTCTCCAGGCTTGTTCATTCAGCAAGTGTTTATGGAGTGCTCAGTATATGCTCAGCTCATGTCAGATCCTAGAACTGCAGTAAAAAGCAGAATACGCAGTCTTGGCCCTGTGAAGCTTAGAACTATGGGGAGAAATCTGAGAAGGAATTCAACTAGATGTGGGAACAAAAAAGCAAACAAACAAGGTGGGGGACATGCTGAGGGGAAAATAAATCAGAGAAGGGGCTAAGCAGTGCCAAGAGGAGTATGTTTTTTTTTTTTGTAGTACTGGGCTTAAACTCAGGGCCTACACCTTAAGCCACTCCACCAGCCCTTTTTTGTGATGGTGTTTTTCCATATAGAGTCTCAGGAACTATTTGCCAGGGCTGGCTTTGAACCTCTGCCTCCTAAGTAGCTAGGAACATAGGCATGAGCCACCAGTGGCTGGTGTGACTGTGGTTTAATAGGAGGTCCAAGGAAGGTCTGGCAGAGTAGGTGAGATTTGAACAAATAACCAATGAGAGTGAGCAGCCATGCTGATTTGTCTGGGATGGAGTATTCCTCGGGAAGGAAGTGTAGTCTTGAGCCTGAGCACATGGTTGGGATGTTATCCAGTCAGAAGAATCATGCTTTGGAAGGTTATGAATGTCTCATTGGCTTCAGCTGGTTTATTTTCTAAACTGAGGCAGAAATGAGAGTTTTTATCTTATCTTATCTCTCCCTGTGGAAGTAACCCTAGATCTTGTGACTGGGAGCCTGTGATACTTACATATCCGGCTTCACATGGCCTTCTTAACATGAACTGCTTCAATTCCTTGGTTGCCACAAATTTAGTTTCAAATATTTTTAGCAGTTACAGTAAAAAATCCATTTTATTACATGTTCATTCTTCCTAAATGACCCACATTCAATTTAATTCCAGCAGTTTTTGTTGTTGTTTTTTGTGGTACTGGGGCTTGAACTCAGGGCTTTCAACTTGAGCCACTCTACCAGCCCAATTTTTTGAGATAAGATCTCACTGTTTGCCCAGGCTGGCTTTGAACTGTGATTCTCCTGATCTCTGCCTCCTGAGTAGCTAGGATTTTAGGCGTGAGCCCCTGGCGCTCAGCCCAACAGTTTTTATTAAATGGCAATTGGGAAGCTGATTTTACAATGTATATGAAATTGTAATGGGTAAAATGGTCAAGATCCTGGTGAAAAGGACCTGATGGGAGAAGTATATATAAAGAGTTAGTAATTGTGGCAGTGTAGTGTTAGCATGAGAACAGATAAGCAGATTGTTGGACCAGAACAGAGAAGTCAGATGACAAAGGTAATGTAGGTTGAAGAACCCTCTGAAATATTTAGGACCCTTAGTGTTTCAGATTTCTGATTTTTTTTCAGACTTTGGAATATTTTTATAGATTTTTCTGGTTGAGCATCCCTAATCTGAAAATGTAAAATCAGGGTTGGAGTGGCTCAAGTAGTAGAGCAAGTATGAGGCCCTGAGTTCAAATGCCACACACACACACAAATAAAAAACACCAAAAAAAAAAAAAAAAAATCAAATGCTTTGCTCCGAAATCCAAAACTTCTTGGGCACCACATTGGCTTTTTGGTTTTTGAATTAGAGATGTTCAACCTGTACTACAAAATATTTCCCAATAAGTATCATGGGACAACTGGATATGAATAGAGGAAGAAAAATGAAAGTGGATTTCTGCCTTATTTCCTGTGGTTATTTTGTCAGCAGTTTAAAATCATTAGGGGCTGGGATAGACCAGTAGCAGGGCATTTGCATGTATGAGGCCCTCAGTTCAATCCTAGCACCTCCCAAAAAAGAAAGAAAAGGATTATGCCCAGTCAACTGCTGAAACTTGTGGCGGCAGTCTCTTTGTTTTCTTTTATGGGTAATTTGCCTCTTCTCATTTTCTTTAAGACCTTCTAGTGAATGAGTCTTAGGTCTAGGCTCCTTCCTTCAACTCAGGCAACATTCCCAACTCCATTTAGCTGTGCAGTTAAAGTTATTTCAGAAGAGCATATGCCTTTGTGTAATTCAGTTCATTAACAGTTTGGTTTTTGTTAGTAAAGAAGAACATAATGAAACAGTTCCTATGAATTCTTACTTTTTTGTGGTACTGGGATTTGAACTCAGGGCCTACACTTTGAGCCACTCTACCTGCCCTTTTTTGGTGATGAGTTTTTCAAGATAGGATCTCACAAACTATTTGCCCAGGCTGGCTTTGAACCAAGATCCTCCTGATCTCTGCCTCCTGAGTAGCTAGGATTACAGGTGTGAGCCACCAGTATCCACTGTGAATTCTTCAGTATTTCAGATCTACTAGTTACTTGGTATGCTAGGAGTTTCTGCTGAAGGTTAAGCCTTGGCCCACCAAAAGAAGCTCATAAAGAAAGCTTTGTCAGACTTCACAGTTCCCAGGAATCTGCTCACAAAGAGCACTTTTTTCTGATGTGGCTTTGTCCTGTGTATAAAGGAAAAAGTGGCCTGCCAAGGTGCCTAAGAAGGTAGCTGATGCCAGCACAGTGCTGAGGTGTTTGTCCTGTCACCTTTCAGATCAAAAGACTTCCTTAAAATTTTTAATTACTGAATTTCTGTTTGAGGACGTTTCCTTGTTACCACAGGGCAACAACACACACCCCTAGGGAGTTGGAAATGAGGGAAATAGGAGAGTTAAACCCACAATAGATAAGATCTAAGATGGGCAAAGTCACATTAAAGAGATAACAGAATGTAGCTGGACAGGTGGCTCACCCTGTAATCCTAAATACTCAGGAGGTAGAGATCAGGAGGATCATGGTTCCAAGCCAGCCAGGGGAAATAGTTCGTGAGACCCTATGTCGAAAACACCCTAACACACATGTACAGGAAATCAATGCATGTCACCTCCCTGTATAGCTATCCTTATCTCAATTAGCAAAAACCCTTCGTCCTTCCTATTATTGCTTATACTCTCTCTTCAACAAAATTAGAGAAAAGGGAACAATAGTTTCTGCCAGGTAGCGAGGGGTAAGGGGGGGTAAGGGAGGGAGCGGGGGGAGAAATGACCCAAACATTGTATGCACATATGAATAAAATAAAAATTAAAAAAAAAAAAAGAAAAGAAAACACCTAGCACAAAAAGTCTTGGTGGAGTGGCTCAAGGTGTAGACCCTTAGTTCAAGTCCCAGTACTGCAAAAAAAAAAAAGAGAGAGAGATAATAGAATGTGAGGCCAGAATATGAACTGTCCCCACATCAGAGAACAAAGACAGTATGGCAGAAGGAAGAGAGGGGATAGTCTGTGTGGCCCTTGGGAAAACGAAGTATTAGGCTAGAGTGCCTGTGCTGGGGAGACCCCAAGAGAGCTGTGACCCCTGACCTGGCTGGCTCTGTGCCACAAGTGATTCTGGTGGTGGGACCCTACAGGTCTGATAACATGACAGTGGTTTGACCAGAAACTACTG
This sequence comes from Castor canadensis, assembly GCF_047511655.1. Classification (NCBI taxonomy): domain Eukaryota; kingdom Metazoa; phylum Chordata; class Mammalia; order Rodentia; family Castoridae; genus Castor; species Castor canadensis. Next base: position 7,991,512 of record NC_133388.1, on the reverse strand, counting down.
GGCATTGTGGTACAAGCCTGTAATCCTAGCACTTGGGAGGCTGATGTAGAAGGATCACTTGATCTCAGGAGTTCTAGATAGCTTGGGCAACATAGATCTCATCTCAACAACAACCAAAAAGAGGTACTTCATATTTGGCCAGCTGGCATCCTAAAGGCACCTTGCCTGTCTGCCTCTCTACTGCACCTGTCAGACTGACCATGTGCTCCCTATTGCCTACCTGTCCGTGGTTGTTCATGCACTGCTCTTATATTTGTTGATGAGTCTTGCTCCTTTTCTGTGATTGTGAGACCCCCCTTAAAAGCAGCACCCTGGTTTGTGTCCCTATACTTAACTGTTTAAACCTACTAAAATGCATAATCTCATTTTGAACTTCAGCAAATCTTTAAATAGGCTGTTTTGATGTTATTTAAGTCTATCTACTTGGAGACTTGTATGAATGGCAATTCTAAATGGGCATTTTAATGATATTGGTTCAATTTAAAAAAAATCTTTTTTTGTGGTGCTGGAGATTAAAAAACCCCCTCATTTTCAAATTCTTTTTTTTTCCAGCTATGACTAAAACTGCTGTTCATTCCATCCAAGAGATTTTAAATTCTTTTCTGCTTCTCTGTATATCTGATAGTCATCTGTTCTTTGTTTACATTTCAGTTTCCTATTTTATTTTTTTAAACTTTTTTTTGTCTTTTTTTTTTTTTGGTGCTGGGATCGAACCCAGGGCCTCGCGCATGCTGGACAAGCGCTGTGCCACTGAGCTACATCCCAGTCCCTTTTTAAAAACATTTTAAGTGTATTTCTTTTATGTTCCATGTCTACTCAATCTATGTAATTACTGGGGGTTGTTTGATGCTGTCATTGCTTGTTTCAGTGGACTCTTATTATGGGACCTATTTCCCTACAGTAACTTCTAATTATGAGTGATTTGGCTAATCCTAACCTATGAGAATTCTGAGGATCCTAGGTTAATTAAGACTGTGATCTGCAGATGGGTTTGTTTGTCTCTGCCAGCACCTTGGGCTGCTACCAAAATAGAAGTTCTTCAAACTGTCTGGGTGGAGCTTCCTTGAAATACAAAGGGAGAGCAAATTCAAACTGTGAGGCCAAATGGGGCAGGTTTGTGTTTCTAGATTCTCAGGAAAGATTGTTCATTTTATTCACTCCAATCAGTGCCCTTGATAAGACAGATTCCTTGTAACTCCCTCTGCCAGCAGAGGATTTTTCCCTATCTTACTTTTTCACTTAGGGTTTGGTCCTCGGGAATTCTGGCTTTTGCAGACAAAGTAGGTTCCAACTTTTTACCATCTCTGATTTGAGGCTCATCCTCAATAGCTCTCCTCAGCCTGGAAAACCAAGACCTTCTGTGTTTGCCAGATAGTCATGGGGTAGCCTGTGGTTCCAGGGCTGGTTTCTTTCCTGGTTTGACTACATCCTCTTTATTTTTGGATTCATGGATTTTCCTTACTTTCTTAGAAACTCAGCCACATGTTTAAAAGGATGTTTCATCTGTCTTATTCAGTATTTCTAGGTGTCTGGAGAAGAATATTTTAGAATAGCTAGACATTTGTGTTATGCCAACTTGAAGCCTCATATTCTTTCCTTTTTCCTTTTGGCGGTGCTGGGGTTTGAACTGCGTGCCTTGTGCTTGTGAGACCGTGCCCTGCTACATGAGCCATGCACTCAGCCCTCATGTGCTGTTTCTGTCTGAACTGAGATTCAGTATTGGTAATCTGGCTCTTGGGATTTGAGTTATTAGGTCAAGAACTGTGACATTTATCTATTTTTTGTCAGTACTGGGATTTGATCACAGGGCCTCCTGCTTGCTTGGCAGGTGCTGTCCCATTTGCGCCATGCCACCAACCCTTTTGGGCTTTAGTTATTCTTGGATAGGGCTTTTGGCTGGGTTCAAGCTCAGACTGTGACCCTCCTACCTATGCCTCCCATGTAGGTTCAATGGGTGTACCACCATGTCCAATTTGTTTGTTGAGACTGGGGGGAGGGTCTCACTAACTTTTTTCCTGGGCTGACCTCAAACTGCCATCCTCCTGATCTCTTCTTAACACATAGGTTTATTAGAAAATGCATGCATATGCACTGCGCACAGGTACTTGGGCTTCCTGCCTACCTGATAATTTTAATTTTGAAACCATTCATTCAAAAAAATTGCACATCATTTTTAATCTGTACTGTGATATGGCAGTATCTCTAATAAGCCATTTAATACTCTCTTTTTAATTTCATGCTACCATGTTTAGAATCTATGTATCTAAAATATGTTATGTTATCTTCCCCCTTCGAAGCAATGCCAGTGAATTCTGGTAACAGTACCATCGGTCTCATGTTACCTCACTCCAGATAATGAGTCCTTTCATTCTCTTCCACGCACTAACAAGCCATCCATCAACAAGCTCTTTGGATTCACTCACAGAGAAAGCATTGAACAAGGGGCGTGGCAGGGATTCTGCCAACAGTCATCCTTGTGTGAGAGTCCTGACTCTTGATTCTCACTCGCTTACACAAAGCATTCAGCCTCTCTGGAGCTCAATCCCTCATTTGTAAAATGAGGATAACCACTGCACTTATGCTCCTAGGTTGTTTGCAGATTCAGCAATACACATAAAGTGCAGGGAAACACTCAATGAAGGAGAGCTGCAGTGCTGTTTTCATTGTTGCTATCACCATCACCATTCTACCCGTCATCATGGTTGTACTGCCTTTGTGGCCTATTCCATTTACCATGTTGCTAGACGAGGCCCTTACCTTACAAGGCCTGAACTACTGTAGCAGATTTAAGCTGGTCTTCCTGCTTGACCACATTTCCTCCTTCCATCCTGCCCCTAATCATGGTTATCAGAAACCCCTGGCTCAGAACACTGGCAAGATGAGAAATCTTCAAAGCATCCCTCTTCCTTCTTTTTTTTTTTTTTTTTTTTTTTTTTCTTTTCTTTTGTGGCCCTGCTTTTGAACTCAGGGCCTACATCCTGAGCCACTCCACCAGCCCTTTTTTGTGATGGTTTTTTCCAAGATAGGATCTCTTGAACTATTTGCCTGGGCTGGCTTCAAAACACAATCTTCCTGATTTCTGAGTAGCTAGGATCCTCTGTTCCTTCTTATAACTTAAGATCCAAGTGTCTTAAACTGTATCCTGATCTGGCACTGAATAGATTTGTATCCTATGAAAATACCCTGAAAGCTATAAAGTACCAGATGAAAGTTAGCTCTGTCATTACCACCCCCACTCGCTGTAGGCTTTTCATGTACATGCCTCATTGTTAAGGCTAAGCTTCAGTGGACCAGGACTATAACCTATTTCAGTTTAAATAGCTGCTGCAGCTCACTTGGAACCTAGAACATGGAGGGTATTCTTAGGTATTTTGCAGACTGATTACCATATAAATTGCTACATCAGAGGTAAAATGGCTTACAGGATATATTGCCATATAGCTTAGTACGGTCAAAAGAGTTGTATAATTTTTCTGGATGGATAATTTCAAAATAAAAAATGATCACTCAGATGGACTGGGAGCCTGAATACTGTGTTTTCATTGCTTATACACATGCTTTTTAATAAACCAACATGTGTTACTTAATATGATTATTGATTGATTTAAGAACCAAAATATGCTAGGAATGAATTTATAAATGACATTCAGCTGTATCGTCTAATTAATTCTCTCAGCAAATGTGTGGGACAGATTATGTACAAGCATTGCTTCATGATGGCTGAGTGACTTGTCTACATCGAGACAGGTAGAGTAAAGTAGAACTTGGCTGTGGGACAGCTCTTCTAACTCCAGACCCTTTTTTTTTTATTCTGTTTTTGTTATTTGGAAAATACCTCTTGTCGGAAGCTTCTGAATTCTCTCTTAATAAGGGCTTAGTATATTCTTACTTGATTAATCATCATTTCCTTCATTAGAAATGACATTTTTAAAATTCTGTCATTTTGAAGATTATACTCCTGGAAAGAAAGTAAAAGATTCTAGGAAGTTGGGAGGTAGGAGGCAACAAGTAATTTGGTTCCCTCCCAGTCAGCAGTTGTATTGACAGAATCTAATGTAACTGTTTTTGAACTCTGGAATCTGTTAAGGCTGTGATGTCTAGGGAAGGCTTGGATGGTAAATTGTGGTTAAATTTGGTCCATTTTAGTCCTTAGCATAGTAAAAGTGCCCTTCCCCTATCCCTATTCCTATAGAAAGCAGCTATGTGTGTGTTCCTGGAACATCTTCACATAGCTTGTGCCAGGATCCAGGGTGATCAAATATACCCTGTCTTCCAATATTTGGGATCTGTATTTTGATTGCTGATGTCTACTTCTGATCACAGAGATGTGTCAGTAAGGTAGATGGCTGTTGTTGTTACACTTCCTCCCTCTCCAGCTGAAGTGACTTCCAGGAGATTTAAAGAGCTGGTCCTCTATTTATGTCAGTCCTTTTCCCCTGTGAGGAGCTAGATGTTAAAGACTAGGACATTGAAAAGCAGATGCATGTAAGAGAAAAATTACAAAGTGACTGTGAATTCCTAGGCAAAGGTGGAGGCTCAGGAAACACCTGAGAAGACTGGAGTTTATACCTCCAGCTGATCTTTGGCAAAGAGACAGCCTACAATAATTATAATAATATAATTATAATTATATTATAATTATAATTATAATAATATAATTATAATTATATTATAATTATAATTATAATTATAATAATAAACTCTCCCAGCATTCTGGATTGTGAGTTTGAGTCTAGCCTGAGCTAAATATCGACAACTTATCTCAAAAAAGCCAAACAAGCCAGATTGGTGCATGTGCCTGTAATCTCAGCATCTGGGAAGCTGGGGCAAGAGGATCACTAGTTTGAGGCCAGCCTGGGCTCCATAGTGAGAACTTGCCTCAAAAACAATACCAAAAAAACCCAGCAACAACAACAAAAAATCAAACTTGGGAGTGCGAGATTCTGATTTTCTTCTTCTTCTTCTTCTTTTTTTTTTTTTTGTGGTACTAGGGTTTGAACTCAGGGCCTACACCTTGAATCACTCCACCAGCCCTGTTTTTTTGTTTTTTTTTGTGATGGGTTTTTTTGAGATAGGGTCTTGAGAACTATTTGTCCCAACTGACTTTGAACCATGATCCTCCTGATCTCTGCCTCCTGAGTAGCTAGGATTACAGGCGTGAGCCACCAGTGCCCAACAAGATTCTGATTTTCTGAATTACCATGTTAGTAGATTCAATTTCTCAGTTTTCAAGAACAAAAGAAAAAAATCACAAGGCATACAGAGAAATAGGAAAGTATGCCCCATTCAAAGGGAAACAATAAATCAACAGGAATTGTCCTCAAGAAAGACCTGGTAGTGGACCTAGTACACAAAGACTTAAAATAATTGTCTTAAAGATGCTAAAAAAAAAAAAAAACCTAAAGGGAGATACAGAGAAAGGCAAGAAAATGATGTATAAATAAAATGTAAATATTAATAAAGAAAAAAAACCTCAAGAACAAAAAGTTATCTGGGCGCCAGTGGCTCACACCTGTAATCCTAGCTACTCAGGAGGCAGACATCAGGAGGATCGTGGGTCGAAGCCAGCCTGGGTAAATAGTTCGTGAGACCCTATCTCAAAAATATTCGTCATAAAAAAGGGCTGGAAGAGTGGCTCAAGGTGAAGGCTCTGAATTCAAGCTCCAGTACCGCCAAAAAAAAAAAAGGAAAAAGTTCTGGAGGTAAGAAATACAGTAATTTAAAAAATTCACTAACAGGCTCCAAGGCAGATCTGAGCAGGCAGAAGACTCTGTGAACTTAAAGATAGGACAATTGAAATGATCAGGTCTAAGGTACAAAAAGAAGAGTTGGGCTGGTATGGCTCAAGTGGAAGAGCACCCGCTCAACAAGCGCAGGTCCTGAGTTCAAACCCCACTTTTACAAAAAAAAAAAAAAGTTTTTAGAAAACTTTCGGGATATTATTAGGCAGACGGACTTATATCATGAGAGTTATAGAAGGGAAAAAGAGAAGGAGAAAGGGGAAGAGGAACTATTTGGATAAGTAAGGACTAAAAACTTCCCAAATTTGACAAAGACATGAATATAAGCATTCAAGAGGTTCAGTGAACTCAAAGACCCTCCCCCCCCCCCCCCCCCGCATGAAAACATAATTTTCAAAAGTGAAAGTCAAAGAGGGAATCTTGAAAGCAACAGGAGAAAAATTACTTATCTCAATAAGATAATGATAATAAGATAAAGTTTCTTATTTCAATATGATAAAGTTTCACAGAAACTTTAGAGGCTAGAGGGCAGTGAGCTGATAAATTCGAAGTGCTAAAAAAACCCCGAAAACCAAACTTGTCAACTTAGAATTCAATATCTGGCAAAACTGTCCTTCAAAAGTGAGGGAGAGAACCGGAAGTGTGTCTCAAATGGTAGAGCTCTTGCTAGGCCCAGAGTTCAATCTCCAGTAATGGAAAAAAAAAAACTTAAGGACCTGTACTGCAAGATGTACTCAAAGGAGAACTCCAGGTGGGGAATGAAAAGACATTACACACTGGTGGCTCACGCCTGTAATACTAGTTACTCAGAAGGCAGAGATCAGGAGGATCAAGTTTGAAGACAGCCTGGGCAAATAGTTCATAAGACCCTATCTCGAAAACATCCAACACAAAACAGGGATGGCAGAGTGCCTTAAAGTGTGGACCCTGAGTTCAAACCCCAGTACTACAAAAAAAAATTTTTTTAAATCTTTACCTCTTAAAATGGCTTTTGTGTGTGTGTGTGTGTGTGTGTGTGTGTGTGTGAGATGGGTTTTTTTGAGATAGGGTCTCTTGAACTAATTCCCTGGACTGGCTCTGCCTCCTGAGTAGCTAGGATTACACGTGTGAGCCACCAGCACCCAGCTTATCTTGTGATTTCTTCATTGATCAACTTGTTTTTTTGGTTGTTTTTGCGCTACTGGGGCTTGAACTCAGGGCCTTCACCTTGAGCCACTCCACCAGCCCTACTTTTACAGGCATGAGCCACTGGCACCCAGCAATATTTTAATTTTTTTAAGTTGCAAAAGAAAAAAATACTAATAAAGATCAATATAGCTAACTAATGTTCAATGTAAGCCTATTTGGAATTGTTACAATGAATCCCTCCTGTACAATAAATATATCCTAATAAAAAAATTGATATTAAGGAAAAGATTAATACAGAAGGAAGATATAACAATTATAAACATTTAAGTGTCTAATAACATCATCAGAACACATGAAGCAAAAAATTACAGACTTTCAGGGAGCAACTGGCAGTTACACAGTAATAGCTGGAGACTTTCATGTCCCTTGTCAATAATGGATAGAAAAACTAGAAGGAAGATAAATAAGGAAATTTAATGCAGTAAACTAACTAGACCTATTATGCAAGTACAGAACACTCTGCCCAACCACAATAGCATACAGTCTTATCAAACTTCTGTAGAAATTTTCCAAGATAAACTTACATTAGGTCACATAATGTGTATCTCTAATTTAAAAAGAGATATCAAACAAAGTACTTTTCATCCCAATCACAATATGATGAAGAGAAATTAATAACAGAAAATCGATAAATTTGTGGAAATTAAACACCACTCTTAATTAAAATAACAAATGGGCCGGGAGCTGGTGTCTCACGCCTGTAATCCTAGGAGGATTGTGGTTTAAAGCCAGCCCAGGTGAATAGTTCGACACCCTATATTGAAAAAACTCAACACACACACAAAAAAAAGGCTGGTGGAGGGGCTCAAGCAGTAAGAGCACTATGTAGCAAGCGTGTGGCCCTGAGTTGAAACCCTAGTGCTGCCACAAAAAAAGAAAAGAAAAGAAGTCTCCTGGCAAAAATCAAAGGGACATGATGGCTTCATCAGTGTTTGGCTTCAACCAAACATTTAAAGAACAAATAACACTATTCCATCTCAAACTTTTCCAAAAATTAAAGAAGAAACACTTTGTAACTCATTCTACCAGGCCAGAATTACTCTGATAAGAAAACGAGACAAAGATACCATCAGAAAAGAACATTACACACTAATATTCCTATGAACATTGATACAGAAATCCTTAACAAAATATTAGTATCCTGAATTCAGCAGTATGTTCAAAGAATTATACCCCATGATCAAAGTGAGATTTACTCTGCATTCATGGATTGGAACACTTAGTATTGTTAAGATGTCTGTACTGTTCACAGTTACCAACAGGTTCAGTTCAACTGTTGTAAAATTCAGGAACTTTGTTGGCAGAGTGGCTGAAATGGTAGAGTACCTACCTAGCAAGCATGAGGACCTGAGTTCAAACCCCAGTACTGATAAAAATTCCACTTTGTTTGTAGAAGTAGGAAAACCCATTGTAAAATTCATGTGGAATCTCAAGGAATCCCAAGTTAAAATGGGAAGCAATTCAAGTCTTCATTAAAAGATGAATAGAGGCCAGCATGATGGCTCACACCTATAATCCTGGCTACTCAGAAGTCAGAGAACGGGAGGATCTTGGTCTGAGGCTAGCCTGGACAAAAAAGTTCACAAGACTCCATCTCAACCAATGGCTAGGCCTGGTGGCACATGCCTGTCATCCCCAGCTACATAGTAAGGCAAAAATAGACTTGTGGTCCAGGCCTGCTCAAGCATAAAGTAAGACCCTAACTCAAAAATAATCTCAAAAAAACAAAACAAAACAAAAAAACCCACTCAAAGAGGGCTGGGGCGGTGGCTCAAGCAGTAAAGCACCTGCCTAACAAGCATGAGGTCCTGAGTTCAACCCTCAGAACTTCCAAACAAAGATGAATAGATAAAGCTGAGCATGGTGGTACACACCAGTAATCACAGCACTTGGGAGGCTGAGGCAGGAGGAAAAAGAGGCCAGCCTGGGCTATGTAACGAGACCCTCTCAAAAACAAAAACAATAGAAAAGCAAAAGATGAACAAATAAGCAGAACGTGGTATATACATACAATGGAGTATTATTCATTCTTTAAAAAATGAAGGAAATGCCGACAAATGCCATATATCATGAATCTTTAGGACATGGTGTTAGATGAAGTAAACTAGTCAGGGAAAAAGTACATTTAAAATGGTTAATATAATTTTATATCCTGTGTATTTTAATATAATTGAAAGGAAAGGCAGGATCCTAGTAAGGAAAAGGAGGTTTTTAAGAGATTTGATTGTCTTTCTGACTTGGATAGGTTTCTAATCAGGAACACAGCGGGGGTGGGAGTGGGGGCCTGCAGCCCAGTGGAGCTTTCACTCCTTTGGTTCTGTCTGCCTTGCTTCATGTTCTGCATGCCTATCTGGTTACAGGCTTATTTGTTTGGATGTCTTCTGTCTTAGGGGAGGATGGAATCCATCACTGCAGTGAAGCTGCTGAGCTGCTTCGATGACCTTGTGGCAGCCGGCACTGCCTCCGGGAGGGTTGCAGTTTTTCAACTTGTATCTTCATTACCAGGGAGAAATAAGCAGGTAAGAACTTGTTGTGTTAGCATTTCTTCACTTCTTGGCAAATTCTTCATGGATAAAAGTGAGAAACCCTCCTCTGCCTAGCAGATGTATGCTCAGTGTAATACTGTGCTGTTGTAACCAGTCACATTCCTGCTTGAACACTTGGCATAAGGCACATGTAAGGCCTTCATGTTTGCCTAATGCTCTCCTGTGTTCTCTGTGAGGTCTGTTTTTTTAAGACAGGATCTGGCTGGGTAGCCCAGGGTGGTCTCAAACTCATGGTCTTCTTGCCTCCTGTGTGCTGGGATTAGCAGGCATGTACCACCACACCTGCTTCTATGTGAGTTTTGAATGTGGAAAAAAAGATGAAACCTTTGTGCATAAATAAGAGTGATAGCCACATAGCCCTAAGTCACAGCATTAATCATTTTCCTTGTGTGTGTTTTTATTGTTTGCTAATAGCTTCGAAGATTTGATGTTACCGGTATTCACAAACATAGCATTACTGCTCTGGCTTGGAGCCCCAATGGAATGAAACTGTTCTCTGGAGATGACAAAGGGAAAATTGTCTATTCTTCTCTGGATCTAGACCAGGTGACATGAATTTTAGAAATATTGTTGGCTCTTGCCCTTTTATATTCAGAATAATTATACTCATAATTGTATTTCAGCTCGTTTGCTTGTATTCCTGATTATAATTCCTTTCTGATGTCACTTATTTGTAACTTGTTCTTTCATTGGTTTTTCCAGTGTTTTATTTATTTTTTATTTTTCATTTTTCTTTTATTATTCATATGTGCATACAAGGCTTGGTTCATTTCTCCCCTCTGCCCCCACCCCCTCCCTCTCCCCCCACCAATACCCAGCAGAAACTATTTTGCCCTTATTTCTAATTTTGTTGTAGAGAGAGTATAAGCAATAATAGGAAGGAACAAGGGTTTTTGCTGGTTGAGATAAGGTTAGCTATACAGGGCATTGACTCACATTGATTTCCTGTGCGTGGGTGTTACCTTCTAGGTTAATTCTTTTTGATCTAACCTTTTCTCTAGTACCTGTTCCCCTTTTCCTATTGGCCTCAGTTGCTTTAAGGTATCTGCTTTAGTTTCTCTGCGTTAAGGGCAACAAATGCTAGCTAGTTTTTTAGGTGTCTTACCTATCCTCACCCCTCCCTTGTGTGCTCTCGCTTTTATCATGTGCTCATAGTCCAATCCCCTTGTTGTGTTTGCCCTTGATCTAATGTCCACATATGAGGGAGAACATACGATTTTTGGTCTTTTGGGCCAGGCTAACCTCACTCAGAATGATGTTCTCCAATTCCATCCATTTACCAGCGAATGATAACATTTCGTTCTTCTTCATGGCTGCATAAAATTCCATTGTGTATAGATACCACATTTTCTTAATCCATTCATCAGTGGTGGGGCATCTTGGCTGTTTCCATAACTTGGCTATTGTGAATAGTGCCGCAACAAACATGGATGTGCAGGTGCCTCTGGAGTAATAGTCTTTTGGGTATATCCCCAAGAGTGGTATTGCTGGATCAAATGGTAGATCGATGTCCAGCTTTTTAAGTAGCCTCCAAATTTTTTTCCAGAGTGGTTGTACTAGTCTACATTCCCACCAACAGTGTAAGAGGGTTCCTTTTTCCCCTCATCCTCGCCAACACCTGTTGTTGGTGGTGTTGCTGATGATGGCTATTCTAACAGGGGTGAGGTGGAATCTTAGCGTGGTTTTAATTTGCATTTCCTTTATTGCTAGAGATGGTGAGCATTTTTTCTTTCCAGTGTTTTATAAGCTCCATCTTCTGTGACTACAGAGTTGGCATGCTGGGACATTCACTTTATTTTTTTTTAATTTTTAACTGAATAACACATAAAAATTGCTCATTTATGGGTTCTCATGTGATGTTTCAACATGTATCCATTGTGCAATGTTCAAATCAGAGCGAACTCACCTTTTCCATTCTCCTGTTCTCATGGCTACTACTTAGGAAAGAAGCTACTATCCTTCCTGATTCCTTGAAATGTTTGGGGGGAATGGAAATTTGTCCATCTTGATAGTAGTAGTTACACAACTACAAATTTGTCAAAATTCATGTCAAAAACCTAAAATGGTAAATTTTATTGTGTGTAAATTTTAATAGTAACTGACCACTGTTCCCTCTGACCCCTCAAAGAGTTTATAATTTTGCAGCAATGTTTCTTAAACAATTGATGAAACTGCTTCAAGAGAAGAGTGACTTACAGAAGCAGGATTTTTTTGTTTTGTTTTGAGACAGACTGTCCCATGTAGTCCAACCTAACTTCAACGTTGTGATCCTCCTGCCTCATTCTTCCTAGTGCTGAAATTGCAGGCATGTGATCCCAGCTTAGAAGCAGATTTTTGACTTCCTGAAATATAGTTTGTGTTAGCAGTAAAATATCTTTTAGAATTTCACTGGGTGGGTATGTGTATAAAATACTTTTGTATATTATTCTTACATTCTTAATACCATTTTATTTTTTTTTAACCTCTTGCTTTCTGTAAGTGTTTCACTTGGAAAGGATGCAACGTCCCCAGGACTGCTTTGAACTCTGTAGAGGGAGAGTATAATAGGAGAGCTGACCGTAGTCGTCATAACTGTATAGAAAATCCATCCCATGGTGTTTTATAATAAAATACATAATGCACATGGCTTAAGGCATTTCTGTTTAGATCTTTATGAATTCGTCTTTGAACCCATTTGTTGAGAATGTTTCAAGAGAAATTACACAGAGTTTTAGATGTTTTCTTTCTTTTTTTGCGGTGGGCATTCTTTGGGTTTGAACTGAAGTCTTCACAATTGCTAACTGGCACTCCACCAACTGAGCTATGCCCCTAAACCATTTTTACTTTAGCTTGTTTTTCAGATAAAGTCTTGTGATTTTTTTCCTGACTGGCTTTGGACTATATCCTTCTCCTGAGTATCTGAGATTATAAGCATGTACTACTGTGCCTAGCTTAAAAGCTTCTTTTCAAGTGTTGTAACATGGGATGCATGTTAATATTTATGTATTTTCTTATTAGTAGGGTCTTTTCCAAGTTTCACTGCAGTAGGTTGACACTGAATCTGGAGAGAATTAAAGCATACTTTTTAAGGTGTAGCTTGACCTTTAGGTCAACTAGTAAAAAGCATGCTTATTTGTGGTGAGGGAAGTCAGGTGATTTTTTGCCTCAACATTGACCTTAGGCTTACTGGGCCTCTCGCAGGGGGTCTGCAACTCGCACTTGGTGTTAGAAGAGCCATCTTCCATTGTGCAACTGGATTATAGCCAGAAAGTGCTGCTTGTCTCTACCTTGCAAAGAAGTCTGCTCTTTTACACTGAAGAAAAGTCTGTTAAGCAGATCGGAACCCAGCCAAGGAAAAGGTAAGCTACATCAGTCTTCAGTTTGCTCTCAGTGTTGGGCCTTCTTTCAGAAGCAGCTTCAAGTTCTGACTTTCCCACTTGCCACATGTGCGCCCACAACTACTCCAATCTGGGCCTTCTGGTGGCCTGTGCTTGCCTAGGACACCTCATGGAGTGCTCTGGTTGAGGAGCTGCAGGGACCTGCTGGTGCAGCCATACCACCTTGGGAATATGCTGTGTGTCCTCTCCTGGTGCGAATCCCCCCACGGCCCCGGGGACTCAGCATGAGTTTATTGAGTGCCTCTGTGTCCTAGATGCTGGGGCTACTGCTGCAGGTTCAGGGTGACCTGGTAGAAGGGCAAATGTGAGCTCTCCTTAATTGAAGCCAAAAATCAGACAGATCTCTTGCTGACAGTTGTAACTGCTCTGGAGCATCATCCAGGGTGCTATAGGAGTATAAATAGACTCATCTGGGGCAGGGATCTGCAGTCATGGGCCTGCCTGCTCAGTGGGAGTAAGCAAGAAGGGGAAGGTCCAGGCTGAGAGGATATCCCTCCTTTGACCAGCCTGCTGGAGGAAGGACAGCCAGAAGGGTTAGGCCCACGATCTCCCGCCAATCAGCCATATGGAGAAAGACAGGTGGTACATCTGTGTGACCCACAATTCACCGTCTTCACCCTGCCTGGAAAATGAGCTGCAGCACTCACAGCTAGTTTGTGTACATGGATGGGGAAAGGGAGCATGGTGGGGGTAGAACAGTGAAATTGGCCCCTGATCCTGGGGCACAAGGAGCCAAGATGGGCATGGGGAGCAGGGGCATTGGCACAGGCAGATTGTTGACTGCCTGGTGGAAGTAGGAGGAGCATGTGCTTTGTGTCTCCCGCTCCCTTCTTCCTGTCAGTAAAGGGGCACTGTTGCCTGCAGAGGATCAGGCAGGGTGGCAGTAGACCAAGGAACAGCACAGGGTGTGAGGCAGACTCTGTGGAGAGTGAGGAGATTGGGAAGGCCCCAGGGGCTTATGATACCATCCGTGATGGCCATCAGGGAAGGCTCAGGTAAGGTCAGCAGGTGCAGCCAGCCTCTGTAGGCCTGTCCAGTCTGTTCTGTATCCTGCACTTCTCAGCAACACAGTAGAAGTTTATTCTCTTGTCTTCATGGCAGCCCTTCAGCTATTAAGATTCAGCTAATACCTCCCCTTTGCTTTCTGTTTTCTCTGCTGAACACCTTAATTCCTTCAACAATCTGGTCTTTCCAGAACCAGAATCTCCCTATTGGTCCTGGAAACCTCAGTGAAATTTGCAGCCTGGTCATGGTAGTTCTGTAGAACTGACTTCTGACTTTCCTTCTGCTGGGCTTTTGGTCCTGACTCATCTCTCAGTCTTCCTGCACTGTGCCTTTTAGAAGGATGGTCGAGTGAAGCTGATTACTTTCCATGGGTCCTGTACCCAGCGGCCTCTTCTGAGACCTTACCTATTGTGTGGAGACCTAGGCAGTTTCTGTGAACTTCTCCTGGGTGTTGTATGGTCAGATCTTGGAGTAGCATTGACTAAAAGTGTACTCTGTGCCAGGGACTTATCCAGGATGCAGAAACATATGAATATGTCTCCTTTCTCAGAGGGAGAGATATTTTATAGGAGGTAGAGGAGGCCTGAGCTGATTGCTGAACTGAGGAGGGAATAAGCCATGAGAAGACCTTGAGGGAAGGCCTCAGGCAGAGGGGCCTCATAAGAGCAGCAAGGCCAGGGAATATAGGGCGAGGAGTGGGGGAGACCCCATCCCACAGGATTTGTGGGCCCTGCTTGGGCTGTTTAACTCCAGTGCTGTGGCTACTCACAAAAGGGCTTTGCCCAGGCACTCTGGATGTTGCCTGGAAATGCACTGTGTGTGTGTGGTGAGGGAGGTGTCGGTAGGTATGGTAGCTTCAGGGGGATAGCGAGGGGCTCTGGGGTGGTCCAGGGAAGGGGGATGAGGCTAACAACAGGAAAGTTGGGGCAGGTGGTGGGAATGCTTCAAAGGCATCACTAACAGATTAATGGCTGGTTGTGGTGTGCGAGAGGAAGATTTGTCAGAAAAGATTCCTGGATGTGTGGCCTGAACAGACATGGAGAAGCTTAGGGAGGAGGAGCTTATGTGTCACAGTGTGTGTGTGTGTGTGTGTGTGTGTGTGTGTGTGTGTGTGTGTACACACAAGTCTCCCTTTCTTCTCCTCCCCGCCCCTCCCCTTTCCTTTCCCTTCCTTCTTTGTGCTCAGGGCCACCTGTATTGCTAAGTACACACTCTACCACTGAGTTACATCCCTGTTCTATGTTACATCATTTATGTGTTGCAGCCTTCTCACCTGTCATTGTGTTGCTAAAAGTCTAGTCCTCAAGGGGGTTGTTCAATCCAGATTGTCAACTTCAGTGCTTAGGAAATTAGTAAAGCACACTCCGTATGTGTTGATGAGGCCATTTCCAGAGAGGATTAAGTAAGGGGCAAAGATCCATCCTGAATTTAGGTAGCACCATCCCATAGACTGGGAGTCCAGATAGATTAAAAGGGGAAAATGGAGAAAACCTGCTTAGCACAGGCATTCTCCCTGCTTCCTTTCTCCCACAAGGTGAACTGCTCTGCTTGCCATGCCCTCCCTACATGATGGACCAAAACCTCTGAAACTGTGAGCAAAATAAATTCTTCCTCCCTTAAGTTATTTTCTGTCAGGTATTTTATTTGTCACAACAATGAAAAATAACAGAGTAAGGAAAGCCTCTGTGGCAGTGGCACACTGCATATTGCAGTCAGTGTTACAGGTATGGAGGCTGCATCCAGGGCCAAAGCAGTGTCAAGTTCTGTCACTTGTCACCATCATGCCTATTCTGATGCCTTTGGTGTTTGGCTACTGAGATCTTGGCCAAGGTTTCTTTGGCTTATTCTCCTTACCCATCTTAGACTTGTATGCTCCTCCTTTGGGCTCTGTCAGCTCTCAGTATTTCAGGCCTATAGCAACATCAGTTATGTAGAAAATTTAAAAGATTTTTTATGGTTAGGACTTGTTAACCATACTTCTTTCAAGCTGGGTATGATGATGTACCCAATACAATCCCAGCACTCAGGAGACAGGCAAGGGATCATGAGTTCAAGGCTAGCCTGGGCTACATAGGGAGATCCTGTTTCAAAAAGAGAAAAGAAGAGGAAAAACTTCTTTCATACTAATATAACCCTTAAAGAGAATTAAAGTACTTTCAAGTTGGGGTTTTAGTGTCAAGTTCAGAATGTCATCAGCCAATGCTACAGGATCACATAACTGGTTGCTTTAGGACAAATCAAGGCTTTAGGACAATTTGTATCCATCTCTGGCTAGTTCTTCCCAGCTTACTGCATTCTGCCCTTTGTCAACTCCCTCACCAGGAAACATCTCTTTCTCAGACCCATCCCCAGAATGCTTTAGGTGCACACTTCCCAGAAGCTGGCTGAAGGCTTACACACACACACACACACACACACACACACACACACACACACACACGCCTGCTGCCCCATGTGGTGAACCCATCATTCATCTGTCCTGTCACCCACAGCACCACACTGTCTTACAGAATGTACCAACTCACTAAGTCTGTGTTAAAATGAATGCTTTAGTTACATAGGTGAACAAATCAAATGAGATTTGAGAGGTCCTATAAATAGAATGAAAACATTTACAGACTGGATCACCAAACAGAAATTGATTACACGAAAGGCATTGGGTTGCCTTGCTAGAGCTCCTCTGGGCTCCCCTGTTCAGAGGGCCTCTCCAGAACAAACCCACCACAGGCAGTAACCAAACATGATCCTATTAGAGTTGTCCAGGAAAGCTCTATGGCCTCCCAACATTGCTGACTAGTCTAATGAGCTTTTTTCCAGAGCTGAATTTGATATATGATACCCTCCTTGGACTATATCCAGAGGTATTTAGTTACTGAGGTGCTAAAAGGGGCCTAGAGGGATATTGACATGCAGCAAACTCCCTCTGTGGGATGGGTCAGAGGGGTGGCCTGGGGCGGGGGAGGGGTTGCTGTGTGCAGGCAGGATAAGAAGAGAGGCCCACTTGAACTGTGATGAGCATGCCATGGTTATTGGTGGGACTAAGGCACCTCCTTTTACAGGGAACTTAAAATGTCACAGTGTTGCTCTTTGTGCTTGGTGTAGACTGCTCTTTCACTCTTCACTTCAGTCTTGGAGATGGAGTTACCCAAGAGGCTAAGTAACTGCATGCCATATAGCTCCAAAGTGTCAGGGCTGGCCACTGAACCCAGGGCTTGCTAAAGCCAGTACACTTTCTACTGTTCAAAGTCCAGGAAATATTTTAGAGAAGAGTCAGCAAGGCTTGGGGTTGAGCTGAAGCTTAAAAAAATGTTTATTAGCATATATTAGTTGTACAAGGGGCTTCATTGTAACATTTCCATCATATATGCTTACAGTATATCTTGATTAGGTTCATCCCTACCATCATTCTCTCTCATCCCCCCCAACTCCACCTCCCAGCTGAAACGCTTAAATTTGAACTCTGGTAGCACTCTGAGCATTGACAAAGATGTGAAACAGTGAGAACTCAGGTTGTTAGGGGAAGTGTAGACTAGTATCCATTGAAGGAAATTTGTAATTGTCTTCCAAACTTGAATGTGTTTTTCCTCAACAGTCCAACAATTCTACCCCGTAAATATCCTCGACAAACTCTTAGGCTGTGTGTTATAGGTGCAAAAATACTCATAGCACTATTATTCAAAATAGTATTTTTTTTAAAGGTGGGTTGGCATGTAGTTCAGTAGAGCACTTGCCTAGCATGTATGAACCCCTAGGTATGATACCCAGCACTGCACCAATAAATAAATAAATAAATAATAATAATGATTCAAATACCCACTTAGAATGAGTAAGTTGTGGAATACTTTACAGCTTTCAAAATGAATGAGTGCTATGTCTTGTTTTTCAAGGATAAATCTTGGAAACATATTAAGTGATAAAAGAGCAAGTTGCAAAAGTGAACAAAATGCCTCATACTATTATTTTTTATAAAAATGAAAGACAATACCAAAGTATTTAGGATTTAGGGATACCTAAACTATCAGTTGACTGATGAAACTGTCAATAAAATAAGGGAATGTGACACATAAAATTCAGCCCAGTGGTCATAGCCAGGGCAAGAGAGACAGGAAATGTTAAGAGCACAAAGTGTGTTTGTAGTGCAGCTAATAACTTGTTTCCTAAGTTGGAAGAAGGGTCTTTGGGTAGATACTCCATTAGGTTTCATAACTTTTATTAATATATTCATAATTTTAAAAGAGAAAAAAGTCAAGCCTGGGGACTGGAAGGAAGCTAGTACTCTGAAATATGTTTGAAATTCTGAAAGGGCAGCAGCACCAATGGGCAGCTGTTACTGTAGATGGGAAGCTTGTCACCTTCTGCCTCGGTTCCCTCTTCTCTAAAACAGGAGTTGTCATATTTGCCTCACAGGGGTCTTGTGAGGATTAAAGGGAAGAATGGAGGTAAAGTGCTGTGCACAGCAAGCTTTGGTGGTCCCAGTGATGGTCCCCAAGAAACCAGGGTGTGTGCACTGAGTGCATACTTGGGAAAGTGTGTGGTGAGATCTGTGGAATAAGGATGGCAGTGTGACTTAATGACCAAAAACAAACAGAACAAAGGGGGAAGACAATTATTTGGGGTTGGCAGTACTGGGGTTTGAACTTGGGACCTTACTTAGCCAGTAAATTCTTGCTGTAGTTAATACCAAGGGCGACAACTACAACACTTTAAATCAGTCCATGCTTATTTTTCTTTCATTTTTTTCTCTTTAGTACTGGGAAATTTGGTGCTTGTTTTATACCAGGACTGTGTAAGCAAAGTGATCTAACCCTGTATGCCTCCCGGCCTGGGCTCCGGCTGTGGAAGGCCAATGTTCACGGCACTGTTCAAGCCACATTTATCCTAAAGGACGTCTTTGCTGGAGGAGTCACACCTTTCGAGCTCTACCCACGTCTAGAACCTCCCAACGGAGGAAGTTGCAGCTCACCTGAGAGACACCTAGGGCTTGTTTCATGCTTCTTTCGAGAAGGCTGGGTGTTGAGTTGGAATGAGTACAGTATCTATCTTCTGGACACCATCAACCAGGTGCGTGAAGGGTTTACACCCATCTGTGGTGTTAGGACAGGGGATGCTCACACACAGGACGGTCTGCCTCTGAGCTCTTGGGATGGATTCTAATGCTTTCCCTTTCCTTTGGACAAGGCCAGTCAAGGAAATCAAGTGATCTGGAAACTTTTGTAGATTAAGAAAAAAAAATTTGCTTTTGACATTCACAGTCCTATCCCCTGACAAGAAATTAGGTGTGTTTTTTGTATTTGAGTACAAAATGAAGCTTGTTCTATTGGGATCAAGTTTTTCTTTTCTTTTTTCTTTTTTTTTGGTTGGTGCTGGGGCTTGAACCCAGGGCACCTAGTACATGGCACATACTGTATCACTGAGCTCCATCCCCATCTCCTGGCTCATGTATTTTCTGACTACCAAATTACCAGGAGCACATTCAGTGAAAACTCAGATGTGATAGAAACAGTAACTCATGGTATAACCATGCTTTGGCCCTCACGGGATGATGCTGACCCAAGCGGGGTTTCTTCCTCCAGCATGCTCTCTATCTTGTCCTTCTTACTGAATTATTTTTCTTTTTTTCCATTTTTTTAACTTAATGATGTATCTTGGCCAGCTTTCCAGAATCATTATTAAATGATGACAGAAGACAATTTTCTTAAATTAGAGACAGATTTGGACTTTAAACAAAGCTGTTTTGTTTGTTTCTTTTTGCCTGCTTCACTAACTGAATTCTTTACTCCCAGAGTCCAGACTGGCCATCTTGCTCACGTTCCTCCTCCTAGCAAAGCCTTGCTAGAAAAAGTAAAGGGTTTTCACCAGGTGCCAGTGACTCATGCCTGTAATCCTAGCGACTTGG
The DNA here is from genome assembly GCF_047511655.1 of Castor canadensis. Classification (NCBI taxonomy): domain Eukaryota; kingdom Metazoa; phylum Chordata; class Mammalia; order Rodentia; family Castoridae; genus Castor; species Castor canadensis. The sequence goes on along the minus strand of NC_133388.1, from coordinate 7,971,759 downwards.
GAGGCTGACATCCAGAGGATTGGTTTGAGGCTAGCCTAGGCAAATAGTTCAGAGCAGAATGGACTGGAGGTATGACTCAAGTAGTAGAGCATATGCTTTGAAGTGCAAAGCCATGAGCGCAAATCCCAATCCCACCAAAAAAAGAAAGGGGAGAGAGAGAGGGAGAGGGAAAGGGAAGGACAAGAGATAGAAAAAAAGAAAAGGAAGGAAAGGAGGGAAGGAATAAGGTAGGGAAAAGGATTTTCTTATCTGATGTGTGTCAGCAGAAAATGAAATACATCTGCTCCCCATTGAAGCCACCAATACTGGTTTGGTAGAAATAAAACTGACTGAGAAGTCTCTCATCTTCCTGGACTTGATTTCCTTACTGTAAAATAGGATGGAATTATGGGGATGCCTTCTGGCCCTGCATTTGTTTCTTTGGTGAGTGAGATTTCCAAAGACATTTTTGGACTCTTTCCCCATTTATAGAGAACGGAATTCTTTTTGAACTTACTAATTCGTGGCCTCAGGATACTTGGTAATTGTGTATTAGTCCTTTCCATCTGAGTACTTCCCCAGTGCTTCACCAAGTAGGTATATGTCACTTCATTCCATAGGCAGGGAAATGGTTGCAGGATGTCTGTGAATAGACGCTGCTGGCTGCCATCAGAGTTGCACATCGTGATACAATGACTGGCAGCTTTTAGAAAATAATCTCCTGTGCTAGCTGTTTGTCAGGGTTACCTGAAAATTATCAGAGAACTTAGGCTTTCTTTATCTTTTACAGTGGACTAGTCTCTTGTTCACACTATTGGCTGAAAAACAAGAACTGTCTCTAGGTCAGTGTGGACTCAGGATGTCCTGTGTGTTGCCAGGACATCCTGCTGTTTCAGCTAGGAGCCTCCTCCCTCCCCGCTTGTATTCATTCAGAAGCCATGAAATGCAGGCACACTAGTCTTTCCCACTGGGGCACTAGCCTGTCAGCATGTCATTCCAGCCCATGGGAGATGTACTTCACAGAGGTCTGTGAAAAATGCTGTGAGTTACTGGAAGTCCTGGACATTGCCAAAAAAGACAGTTTGTCAGGGACGGCTTCTCGAGTAAGTGGCCTCTGGATAAAATTGGAGCTTCCCCAGTGAACAGGGATAGGAAAAGAATCCAAGCAGAGAGAAAGCACATGATGACTAATGGGCCACCGAGGAGGAGGACTGGGGTTTAGACTGGCACATCCCTTGTACATGAGACATGGCTGAGGCATGAGTGATAGGCAGGCCATGGATGACCAAGGCTCCTACCCTGCCAAGGAGTTTGAGCTCCATGACATAAGGAGTGGGGAGCTAGCAGGTGTGGGGCAGAGAGTGTCTGAGAGGTGGGAGAAGCTCTGCTCCATCAGTGAGTCATGCCACCTTCCTGACAAGTCCTACCACTCTAGGTCACATCTGTTAGATATTACCTAACTTTGAATTGAATCATTATTAAGAATTTCCAGGAAGTTGTTGTAACAAAGTACAACTGTCACTTGAATTATGTGGATTCTTACACATGCTTTTTAAAGCTTTGAACTGCTACTATTGCCTGGTTTCATTATTTATTTATTTATTTATGTTTACAGGCTACAATTGCTGGTTTGGAAGGATCAGGTGATATTGTGTCTGTTTCCTGCACAGAAAATGAAATATTTTTCTTAAAAGGAGATAGGAACATTATAAGAATTTCAAGCAGGCCTGAAGGACAAGCACCAATAGGTTTGTATTCATCATAAAGTGTGTTGTATGTACAATGGGGAGTACTGTACTTAGTGACATGGAATTGCAGCTTATAATTAGTAAACTTACCATTATTTTGGTAGTTAAATTATTAGAGCTTTATTTAAATACGGAGGTATTTGGAGGCTTCTTATGATTCTGGTAATAAGTTTATAATACTTTTCTTAAAAGGTCCCTATTGTAAGGCTTATGTCAGACAGTCTTACAATTGCTGGAGTTGCTTTCCTGGGTGTGAAGTAGGAAGGAGAAATCAGAAAGCAGTTGACTGTTCCTGATACCCTGTCTAAGACAGTATGTGGGGTTATCGCCCCAAAGACAGATTTGCATTTAAACCTATCATTTGGGATATATCATTTGCCCTTATACACAGATCATCTTGTGAGACTGATTTTTCTCTGTACTTTTGTTTTTTGTTTTGTAATCCATACAAGTCCAATTTTTAAGTGTTTGGGTTTTGATTTTGGTTTTTGGTTTTTTTGAGACAGAGTCTCGCTGGCCTTTTTTTTTTTTTTTAGTACTGGGGCTTGAACTCAGGGCCTATACCTTGAGCCACTCCACCAGCCCTTTTTTTTGTGTGATGGGTTTTTTTAAGATAGGGTCTCACAGACTGTTGGCCCAGGCTGACTTTGAACCTCAATCTTCCTGATCTCTGCCTCCTGAGTAGCTAGAATTTCAGGCATGAGCCAGTGGAGCTGGCCCAGGCTGTCCTTGAACTCACCATTCTTCTGCCTCCGCCTTTTGAGTGCTAGCATTGTAGGTGTGTGCTAACATGTGTAGCTCTTCTATCTTTTTTGTTCTGTTTTGTTTTGTTTCCAGTGCTGGGTTTCAATCCCAAGGCCTTGTACATGTTAGGCAAGTGCTCTGCCCTGAGATAAATCCCCAGCACCAAGCCCAAATTTTAATAACCAAAGAATTTTAACATTTGTACTCTCCTGCACACATCCATGGAACTTGATATACCTGAGGCTCAATGGTGAACTTGTTCCTGTTGGTAACAACAGCTGTGCAGGTCCCTCCTTATCACTACCACTTACCTATAAGTCATAGAGGACAAGTTGGGATGAATATTCCAAAGGGAGAACTTTTATGAGATGTGAGTAAGCCTGATTCTTGAGTTTATGAGCTGGGGACCCCTAAAACATTGTAAGTAAGGGGCAGTGTGGCTGACAGAAAGAGTAATGACTTTGAGCCATGAGGCAAAGCTCTAGGCCACTGCTGTCCAGCAGGTGGTCACCATCCATCTGTGGCTGAGGAGCACTTAAAATGTGGAGAGTGCAGTTGAGAAACTGAAATTTAAATTTGTTTTAATTTTAATTAATTTGAGTTTAATTAGCTCTATGTTGCTACTGGCTGCCATATTGGACAGCATAGACCAAGAATGCCTTTAATTTGTATAAGCTGTGACAAGTCACTTTGGATTAGAATCCTGTCCCTCTTGTCCCCAGTGGACACTCCAAAACCCACAGTCTTCCCTTAATGAATGACCCTTAGTAGAATATTCCACAAGGGCAGGAGTCCTAGTGTCTTGTTGACTGCTGTATTCTGGCACTTGTAACAGTGTTTGGCAGCCAGCGGATACAAAAAGATGGCTGAACTAATCAAAGTGGACTGCGGTCTTGTGTTGAGCCATGCTGGCCCTGGTTATCTTGGTGTTGTGTTGAGAGAAGGGAAAGCCCACTGCAGTGGGATGCTCACTGGCTCTTAGGCACAGACTGAGTGCAGGGACTTGTGTTCTATTGTTGGACCCTCACTATGCTCTCTGCTTACATTGACACCACCTTCCTTAATGTGCTTCTCTCTCTTGAGTTCATTCTACCTTTTCCTCCTTGAATTTCCAGAAATTTGATTAGAGGTACACATGTATTTTTCAAATGCCCTTTGAGTAATATTATGAGGTATTATTAAACCATTTTTATACACACTTTTCTCCTTTATAAAGAATTTGCACCCAGGAGCCAATAGCTCACATCTGTAATCCTAGCTAGTTAAGAGGCAGAGATCAAGAGGATCGCTGTTCAAAGCCAGCTTGAACAAATAATTTGAGAGACCCTATCTCAAAAACACCCAAGACAAAAACGAGCTGACAAAGTGGCTCAAGTGGTAGAGTACCTGACTAGCAAGTATTAGGTCCTGAGTTCAAACCCCAATAGTACCAAAAAGAAAAGGAACTTGTAAATTGAATAAATTGAATTGAGAAGCCCTGTATGCTTAGTGGAATTCTCTGACTAGTGGTATTTATAAGAGACAACTATGGAGAGTTATTTTTCTGGCTTTGATATATATGCTTCCTGGAGAACAAAAACTGTTTGGGACCTTCAGTGGGATTCTTTGAGTTTTGCTGGTTTCTGTGAATTTAGAATTTCTCAGGTTTCAGCAGGCTGGAGCCTCTGTTTCTCTATGAGGGCTAGTATTTAGGACCAGCAAACTGAGTAAGTGTGCATCGACTTTCTCTGGAATGACCAGTAGTAAAACCAAACTCTTCTTTCTCAGTGAGAGATGGTCTGGAGACATCAGGATGTTCAGAGCAAGTCCATGTGCAGTGTCTGGAGAAGCCACTGGGGACTGCAGTTTCTGAGACAAGATTCCGAGGATCCTCTGTGGCAAGCTCAGTGGCCAGTGAACCGCGGAGCAGGAGCAGTTCACTCAACTCCACAGACAGCAGCTCTGGGCTGCTGCCGCCTGGGCTCCAGGCAGCCTCTGAGCTGGGCAAGGGCAGCCAGCCCTCCTCACAGAGATTCAGTGTTATCAGCTCAGAAGACTTTGACCAGGAGCTTGTTGTGAAACCTATCAAAGTGAAGAAGAAGAAGAGGAGGAGGAGGACAGGTACCACTAGCTGAGCACATGCTGTCTCCTGCAGTTCCTGTGGGGCTGTCTGACCAGGCCCTTTGGAAATAAGCACATCTGCCTGGAAGGAAAGTTGCTTCTCACTGAATGGGTGCTTGCCCACTCAGGGAAAAGCAGAGAAGGCCTTCAGAAAACAAACACACTCCTCACTGAGAAATATTTCACATACACACACCCACACTCATAGCATCTCTGCCAGGTTAGAGTGGTGGTAGGACTTTAGGACATTCATCCGTGTGCTCATGCCCTGACTAAAAGGACTGAGTTTTGTTCTTTTTAGTGTTTAAATTTTAAATGTTGGCTTATCAATGTATATAGTTCATTATACCAGAGAAATTCTACAAACCTGGGTGGAAAGGTATGGAAATAGGAAGGTTTATGCATGGAACATTTTCATGTTGACATGTTACCAGATATGGGATTTAACATTGGAAGTTTTTAAATTTTTATTTTATTTTTGAATTAGCATACATTAATAATACTAGGATATTTCATTGTAATAAGTGTGTATATACATACAATGTACTTTGAACAAGTTCACCCTTCCATTACCTTGAACTTTCGAACTTTTTTTTTGTGGTAGTTTTTTTCTTTTTTTTCAGTGGTGCTGGTGTTTGAACTCAGGGCCTTGGGTTTGCTAGGCAGGCTCTCTTACCACTTGAGCCACTCCACTAGTAAAAGTTATTATTATTTTTTTTTTTTGAACATTTTACTCCTCCCTAACTTTAGCCTGTCTAGCTAAAGGTCACTGCAGTATTATTAAAGGAGAATGTTACCAGATTCCTAAACGTTTTAATTTTTTCTTATGGTACTGGGGTTTGAACTCAGGGCCTCATACTTGCTAGGCAGTCCCTCTACCAGTTAGCCACTCTCTACCCCTTTAGCATTTTATAATTTTAAAAAATCAGTCTGTGATCCAGTTGAACATGTCACTTTGTTCCCTTCCTACTGTCTCAGCATTTCTCAAATGAGACCTCAGAACCCATCAGTGTATACCATATAAAACATCCTTGCCTTGTGATAATTTGTACTTATAAGATTTAATCTTGGCCAACTAAATATCATTCATTTAAAACATTTTTTCTTGAGCCAAAAAGTTGTTTTTAAGTAGTCTCTTGCTATGTATGTAGTCAAGCCTTACTTTGAATGTTCTCATTTTAAATTAGAAGGCGGAAGCAAGAACACCTGTCATAGTTCCCTCGAATCGACTCCCTGCTCCGAGTTTCCTGATGACAGTCCCCAGTCCTTGAACACAGACCTGCTGTCCATGACCTCAAGTGTTCTGGGTAGTAGTATGGATCAGTTGAGCACAGAGTCTCCCGACCAGGAAAGCACCCTCAGTGGAGTCTTGCAGGAAAATAATGACCCTGAAACATTTAGTGTCCTAGAGGTGCCTGAATCTGCCCCTGACTTCCTGGATGAAGAAAATGACATAAGAACTGAAATTCCACAGTGTACCCACATGCATGAGATGGGGCTGCTCAATGGAATGTTGAATTTACCCTTGCTCCCAAGGGAAGGTGTGGGAAGTGGAAACATCACAGGACTTGAAGAAGAGCCTGGTCCTGCAGGCGAGACAGCAAACCACACACACCTGCCCTTCCGAGAATGGGACAGTTCTGCTGAAGCACATGAGGTAGAAGATGTAGAACCCAGTGACTCCCAAAGTACTTTTCCTGAGGCCCCCTTCCTGGACTCACTCATGGTGCCTTCCAGCCTCATCTGGCCCCCAAGTGCTGAGAAGTGGCTGTCTGGGGCCCGAGCTGATGAAGGCAGTGCTGAGGAGACCAGCAAAGAGAAGGATGTCCGAGCCCAGGTTGAGGCCCCTGGCCACCTTGGCTCAAATTCCTGGCATGCAGTCGCTGACAGTGATACAGGTCAGAAAGAAGCATCCATTCTGGAATGTGACATGGGAAGGGTGGAAGGACAGTTTACTACTCTGTCCTCTGTCTTGGCAGCCAGCACCCATGAGCCTTGGCTGGAGCAGCCTTCTCGGGACCAGGCATTGACATCCAGTGATGAGGAGGACATCTATGCCCAGGGACTCCCATCTTCATCCTCAGAGATGAGTGTGACAGAGGTTGGAGCTAGTCGTTCTCTACAGGACCTGGGCCAGCCAGGTACAGATGACACCACGATGTTCAAGTCAGACCAGGTATGTGGGCTCAGATGGTGGACAGCATAACTAAGGGTTATTTTTTTCTTAAGAAGAATCCCTGAGAAGACTGATTTGTTTCCTTCTTATGGTCTGTTGCAAAAGTGATAGGCCAAATATGTTTTGAAGCTTGGGTTTAAGGGATTTCCAGTGCAGGGACCTTAACTGGTTTGAACTACTTATAACCCCACTCAGTAACCCCAAAGCAGCATCTTTCTGTTTATTTTGACCCAGCAAAGCCAGGGTAGTTAGTGTTTGTCTGGGGCCATCCCAGAAAAGCACTGGGCAGAGAACTGTTTGCTTGTGGATGGACCTCTGGGCAGGTTGGAGGTGGGTGTCTCCTGCCTTCCTCCACAGTCAGATGCCTCCAAGGAGCCATCAACAAGAACTGGGGCTGTTTCCAGCATGGCTGTCTCCTCAGTCTCCACACAGTAGCCCCAGCACTCCCTAACCATCATGTGGGGACCAGGCTTGGGAGCCAAGTTGCCTTCTAGTCCACCCAGCCCATGTAATTAGGGGACGCTTACTAACTGTTCTTGGGCATTTTATATTAAAAAGTGAGTTTTTTAAAGTACTTACTTTCCTTAAGCAAGTAATCATTGTTGGATGTATTGGTTTCAAAACTAAGTATGTATTGTAAGATTTCCTACTAACTGAACGTGAGGTTTGTATTATGGTGTCCACTTTCAGCCATGTGTGCTTTCCCCAAGCACACTGGGTTTCCAATGCTGATAGTGTGTGGCAGTTGTCAGCTCACACCATGCACAGGAACAGTGCTGAGCACTTCACAAATTTGAGGCACTTCTTTGAAAACAAAACAAACTATGAGACAGGAGCTATTGTTGCCCCCATTTTATGGAGGAGAAAATTTAGGCTCAGAAGACTTAAGTGGCTTACAGAAAGTCATATTGTGAGGGAGGAGCAGAGTGGGCCCTAGGACACTCCCACATTCTCTGTGCTGTTGTACCTCGAGAGAGATTGCTTGTTTTGAGATAAATTGCCAGAAGTTGGACCTGTCATTAGGTCCTCCTGCTTTCATCTTTTCAACCCACTGGTTCCTGAGTGCCCTCGACTGCCGGACTCCGTGTTTGTGCTGGGGACACCACAGTGCAGATGGCAGCTAGTGTGGATTTTGTTGTCTCAAGGGAAGCCAGATGTGTGTTCAGATGGTCCTATTGAGCAGAACTTAGGTAAGGGTTCTGAGCAAAGTGCAGAGCCACAGCAGGCGGTACTGATCAGAACACTGGCCAAAAGACCCTACCTATGGGGTGTGAATTGGGATTCCAGCCAGAAATTCAGGAAACCCCTTACTGAGATGGGAGGGATCCGGCTCTTCGAGGACCCTTCCTCCTCACCTTATCCTGTTCCCAATAGCTTAAAAACCAAGACATTTTGTGGGGTTTTCTTTGGTGAGGGAGGATAAGGCTTGCCACAGTGAGCAGAGCCAGATGGGAAAAGAGTAGGCACCATTCTCTCTGCAGCACTAACTTCCATATTGGGAATTTGTGCAAATAGGTTGATTTTACTTGCAGTTTTAGAAATTTGCTAAAGCTTTGATTTTTAAAAGAATCCTAGCAACAAAATCTTAGTGTACAAGAGTCAGACAGTGTGTCTCAGCCAAGCTTCCTCCAGACGTTCCAAGCCACGGTGTGTGTCCAAGGGTTGGAATAGCACTTGGAAAACAAGATAGTGGTAGTGCTGCCCCCGTAATGCATCTGTTCCAAGTAGACTACAGGAAGTCAATTTGTAATAGGTACTGATGAACTGGCCTTGTGTGGAGCAAGGCTTACTGTAGAGTAAACCAAGGTTCCTCTTCATGTAATGTTCGTCCTAAGCATTACTTAGGAAGGGTGCTGTAGTGTGACAGAATGCTGTCCACGGACGTTATGGGGGATTTCTTAGGAGACCACAGCTCCTACTTAGAATGTTTCTGAAATGGAGTGGTTAGGAAAAGCAGGGGTAGGTCTCAGCAAAGCTTCCCAAAAATGCTTTCAGCTGGAATACTTTAGTATTCTCCCCACTTTTCTTGTTGACAACAGTATGACAAGTAAATGCAACTATGCCCCCTGCCGCAGAACTCACCGGACTCTGTCTTTGTTAGTTTGCAGAGAGCTGGATGGGCTACTCAGGTCCTGGCTATGGCATACTCAGCTTGGCGGTCTCTGAGAAGTATATCTGGTGCCTGGACTACAAAGGCAGCCTGTTCTGCAGCGCACTGCCTGGTGCCGGACTGCGCTGGCAGAAGTTTGAAGATGCTGTCCAGCAGGTGGCGGTCTCCCCTTCAGGTTGGCCTCCCTGGCTCCCTGTTCCTAACTCAGAGGCATCTCCCCTGCAGCAGCATCAGGCTTCCTATGCTATCAGCAGACTGTCCTTCCCTTGGCCTTGGGGGTTTTTATGAACAACTGGGAATTGTTTCCCTTGATATCAATTAGTATATTGGGTACTCATCTTGTTTTTTTACTTTTTAAATTTTATTATTATTATTATTTTTTTATGTGATACTGGGGATTGAATTTAGGGCCTGATACTTGCTAGACAAGCAGTCTACCACTTGAGCTATGCTCCTTGAACTTTTTGCTTTAGTTTGTTTTTGATAGGGTCTGGGGCTTTTGCCTGTGACCCTGCCTTGGACATCCATCCTACCTCTGCCTCCCGAGTAGTTGTCATTGTACAGGTGTGTGCCACCACTCCTGGCCCCATTTATTATTATTATTATTATTATTATTATTAATTGCAATGGTAGCACATGAACATATTTTTGTAAGCTATACAAATAATTCAGTTTCAAGAGGCTTTAGGGATGTTAACATATTTAGTCCTTATGAAAATAGCATGTATTTCTATTTGTCAGTGTCACTTTAAAGCAAGCGAGCTAATGTTTTAAAAGGTGACAAAGATAAAGGTGAGTTAGGGGAAGTTCATAGTAAAGTTACAGAGGGGAGGTCCAGAGCCAGAGACTCAGCCTTGTCTGACTTCTATCCCAGTGTCCTCACAAGAAACCAGGTCACAGACCCACCCAGCTCAGATGCAGTAATTCCATTTCACTGGTCCAGAAATGGTCCCTCCCTTTGAGTCCCTGGAGGATTTTTTCCAGCCAGTTCTTGGGCACTAATTGTGCCTCAAGATGTCTGTTTGGGCACTTACTCACCTCATCAAACTTACAGTGTTGTTACTATTCCTCTTCCCCTATGATGAGTACCTGCGACACACCCAGCCCCTTGTGCTGTGTCTCTGTGTCTCTTCACCTCCAGCCTTCAGATCATGAAGACAGGCTCATGGATATGTTGGGTACATTCCAATTACTTGGCTTCCATTTTAGAAATTCTTTTTTGATGAGCTGTATGCTCTGGATTAATATACTTCCTGACTGCTAAAGGAAAGTCCCTTTATTGTTTCATGCCATCCCATTTTTAGTGAATGGGAGCAGATATTTCCTGAATGAGGTGTTGCTGGACTGTAACACCTCCCTTATTTGCCTGGAACCATTTACTTGTTTGTTTTTTTCTGAATGTTGGCCACTTCTTTACTTATTCTGGTATGCTGAACAGAGTGGAGCAGAAGCATAGCTGTTTTTTGCCCTACAGTAACCTGGTTTCTTGTTAGGACACTGGGATATAAGTCAGACAAGGCTGAGTCTCTGGCTCTGGACCTCTCTGTAATTTTACCATGAACTTCCCCAAACTCACCCTTGTCTTTCTCACCATATGAAATGTTAGATGAGGGCTGGGAATGTAGCTCGTGGTAGAATGCTTGCTTGCCTCGTGTACACAGCCCTGGGTTTCATCTCCAACATTGCAAAAAAGAAAAAAAAAAAAGATGGAAAAGGAAACTCTTGCTTTTAAAATATTAGTTTGTTTAGGGTCATTTTGCTTGCTTGCTTTCACTTCTTTCTGGAAAAATATTTTAGAGGTGCTGAGATAATAGCCCACTCCGTTAACTTGGTATTATATGTTTGTATGACTTAATTTTTTTTCCTGTTTCATTTACCTTTGGGTTCATCTCCCTAGCTACTTAGAAACTTTAGTTCTTTCCTGATTGTATTAATTACTTTATATTTTCCAAACTGTTTCATCCGTTCCTTGTTGTTCTGGTTGGAGCTCTCCGTCTCTGTGAGATTAATGTTCTCAGCTGAGACATCCTTCAGGACCCATGTTTTTGGGGATTACCAGAACCCCTGTGCTGTATCGTGTTCAGGGGATGCTATAGGCGTAGCCACCCAACAAACCCTCTAGTCTAGCTCAGCTCATTCTCAGCCATCCCCTGGTGGTTCCTCAACTTGCCTGGCATGGCCTTTGCCACATCCTCCATCTATAGTGCCCTCTGTCTTACTTCCTCCTGTTCTCCCCTCCTTCATCTGTTCTCAGAATTCCTTACTGAGTGAAATCAGGCACAGATGCAGCTCTTCCATTAGCTGATCTAGAAGCTGCCCCTCCCTTTGAAATCCTGCCAGTCGTCAAGCACTAATTGTGCCTCAAGATGTCTATTTGGGCACTTACCTCATCAAATTTATGATGTTGTCACTACTCTTCTTCCCTTATGATGAGTACCGGTGACACACCCAGCTCTGTGTGCTGTGTCATGGATCTCTTCACCTCCAGCCTTTAGATTAGTCTTGGAAAGTGGAGATGACCCCCCACTTCACAGATGGGGAAAATGAGGCTTGGACACATTCAGAGACATGATGCTCCTAGCTGGTGGGTGGTGGACAAAAGTTGAAATCATAGCACTGTAGGCTTTACCCCCAGTTAGAGTAGAAGCAATAGGGTATGCCCAGAATGAAGTTTTTGTGTAGATAATTCTAATATATATTGGACAATGAATGGAATTTTTATTACCACAGGAGCTCTTCTCTGGAAGATTGAACAGAAATCAAATCGCGCTTTCGCTTGTGGGAAAGTAACCATCAAGGGAAAGCGGCACTGGTATGAAGCTTTGCCCCAAGCGGTGTTTGTGGCCTTGAGTGATGACACAGCCTGGATCATTAGGACCAATGGAGACCTATACCTGCAGACAGGTAGCTGGAGTTCTGTATGGTATCTTAGCCTGTTGCCAAACCCACTTTGATAGCCATACACTCAGAATAGTCATACAATTCAGAGTTCAAAACCAATTTAAATGAAAACACTTCTAGAAAGAGTGTTTTCTATGGAATGTATTAGTAGTTTCCTGCTACTGACAAAGATTCAGCCTGGGACAAATTTAGGGCAAAAATTGATATTTCTTCTGAGGTACAGAAGCAGAATTATATTATCCTCACAGCTAGCCACTGCATATCACATGTCTTGCAGCATACAACCTTGGGAGGTAAGAATAATTCAGATGAGTTAGAATCATTTCCCTCTTGAAGCTTAAGTGGTTGTTTTTTGGGTTTTTTTTTTTTCTGCCATGGTAGGTCCCAGCTCCTATAACACATACTTACTTGTGGGTCAGGGAAAAACAACAAGAAATAATTTGCTCTAAATAGCAGTTCAACTTGTCATAGGAAACTGCCATTAGGGAAACCTTTAGCTGCTAGAAGTGGCACAGTGGGACTTGTTTATTAAAAGTAAACTGTAATGAGTCAATGTTTATGTACTGTCAGCACAATGGGAAATGGTTTCCAGCAGCAGTGTGATCCATCAGGGCCCAGTAAGAACTGGGGACAGGATTTCTGGTTAGGTTGTCAAGAGACTATATTGGATTTATATAGAGATCAATCTTCCTAACATTTAATACTGCTGATTCTGAGAGCATGACCTCATCTCTGTTATGGACCATCAGCCAGGGACAGTTCTTCAGATCCAAGGCTTTTGCTCTTCGGCTCTCTCCCAGGTATGGAGGAGTCTCCAGCTCGGATGGGTGGCCTTGCCAGCTTTGTGGCCATGTGCCTACCCTGGCCTAGTTCCTGCATCCTCCTTTAAGTGAAAATAGCTCTGGTGAGTTTTTGTCATGATAGGAAGGGTGGAGGTATAGGGTGCTTGGAGCCTTGGGGGTGAGGAGGTGGTAACCTAGTCAGTGGTGCCCAAACGATCATCAGGGCAGTGGTTTCAGGTGAACCTGACTCCACTGGACCTGCTGAATTAGAGCCTCTGGGGTAAAGCCCAAGTATTTGTAGTAGGAAGTTCTGCAGGTGACACCCACCTATAGAAGTACCATGAATGCTTTTGTGATTATAGTACTAAGATCTAATTACAGGCTGAGGCCATGGAACATGGAGTTTAGGCAACTGCTGTTCTGACAGCTCCCTTAGGCGTGGCCTTTGAGCTCATAGACACTTGTTACTGATAGGCCACCAAGAGGTGAGTAAAAGAACCCTGGAGCTCTGCCCTGCCATGGCCTTGCAGTGTGACAGACCTCAGATTTCATCTGAGAAATGAGAGGTTTGCATTTTAGCAGTGGAACTCCACACTGGTGAAGCAGAGAAGAGGGAAACCAATCTGTCAGAGCGGATCTGGAGAGTTCCTATGGCAGCTGAGGCCACTCTTCCTTGCCCTGAGGAGCACAGCTTTCTTGGCAGAAGGGTGGCCCTACATACTCTTGACGAAAGCTGACTGCTTTCCTGCCCTTGATTTTCCTGTTCTTCCTTTAGAATTTCTTAAGCTACTTTGGGACACCAGAGAATTCTGAATTGTATTCCTTTAATTTCCAAAGAATGCCTAAAACTGCCACAGAGAGATGTCACATTGAAGTGGAATTTACCATTTTTTGTTGATTAAACCTTAAAAAGAAAAAGCATTCATTATGAAAGAACATCACAAAGTAACAAAAAAAACCAACATTAAATGTCAGAGTCAGCATGAGGTGGAAGTGCTAATGGTGAGGCTTTGGGGTCTCCTTCCCCTCTCCCTGGCAGGTCTCAGTGTGGATCGCCCCTGTGCCCGAGCCGTGAAGGTCGACTGTCCATACCCACTGTCCCAGATCACAGCCCGGAATAGTGTGGTGTGGGCACTGACAGAACAGAGAGCACTCCTGTACCGGGAGGGTGTGAGCAGCTTCTGTCCCGAAGGGGAGCAGTGGAAGTGTGACATCGTCAGGTATGGGCTAGGTTGTCATCACGTTTGTCCTCTCTCTGTGCTTTTGTTGGCTTGACTCTCCACCTGGCACCCATGAGATCCTTTTCTGGCAAAGCCAGTCCCCAAAAGTTATGTGGTAATAGGGTTCTTTCACAGTGTCAGAGCCAACTTTGCTGCCTCATCTTGGGAATATTCTGTACCCATTTCTGCCAGCAGACTGGATGTCAGGTCAGAGTTCACTTTAAAAAAGAGTTCAAACCTCACTCAGTACCACCACCAAAAAAAAAAAAAAAAAATCAGTTCAAAAAAGCATCTGGGGCTGGGAGTGTAGCTCATGTAGTAACATGCTTGCCCACAAGGCCCTGGGTTCAATCTCCAGTGCTGTGAATACTACTGCTACTACTACTACTACTGATACTAACATGGCTACCCTTACGCATCGCCAAGTCATCTCTCACAGTGGTCTCCACACAGAGCTCAGCGTCTATAAAATACAGATTCTTTTCTGTATTTTTACCCTAGTGAATTGAAATGGATTTTGGAACTGTAATGTAGTAGTTTAGATTTTACCATTCAAGATTTATTTTAGTTCTTTAAAAAAATCAGCTCAGAATGGTCTTAATTTGGATTTAGCCATCCAACACCTACTACGACCTCTGAGTGTCTAGAGCCTGGGTGTGCCGAGTTGATGGAGAGTCAGCCCTGCCCTTATCCACTGCCAGTCTAGTGAGGAGCCACATATCGGGGTCCTAGATGAGGCATGGAGTGCATAGCACTGAGGAGCTGTTGATTGTATGCAGAGGTTGGGGTGGCAGCATGCTATGGACAGTCATGGCCAAGCCTCAGATCTGAGAAGGACATCACCAAATGGAGGAGGGGAAGGGCAAACCCAACAGAGAGGATAGTGTCTGTCTTGGGACAGCTGCACAACACAGCTTGGCAGGTCGGGGAGTTTACAGTCACTTCTTGGGGAAAGAAGAACTAGAGAGATGGGGTGCTCAGTGAGCCTTAGGTGCCATTCACATTGTCTTAGGTGGTTTTCTCTTGGAGCTTGCCTCACCATTCTGGGCCTTCAGTATGTCTTCCAGAAGTTGTCAGATACACACTGGGTGCTAGTGGCTCATGCCTGTAATTTTAGCTACTCAGGAGGCAGAGATCAGGAGGATCATAGTTCAAAGCCAACCCAGGCAAATAGTTTGCGAGACCCTATCTCAAAAAAACCCATCACAAAAATAAGGCTGGTGGAGTGGCTCAGGGTGAAGGCCCTGAGTTCAAACCCTAGTAAAAAAAAAAAAAAGAAGTTTTCACATGTCCGAATAATTTATGTTGTACAGCAGTGTCACTTGAACTCACACCTCCTTCCTTGGCACTTGATGGTCCACTCCTGTGAGTAGAGTCAAGCACTCCATACACCAAGCCTGCCCAGAGACACACTATGAGGTAGTCCTCTGCATGTTGACTCCATATTCTCTTGCTCATTTTCAGTGAAAGGCAAGCTTTGGAGCCTGTTTGCATAACTCTGGGAGACCAGCACACTCTCTGGGCCCTGGATGTCCATGGCAAGCTGTGGTTCAGAACTGGCATGGTTCCCAAGAAGCCCCAAGGAGATGATGACCACTGGTGGCAGGTAGGTACCCGGAGTTCTTTGACTCAGGGATTCTACTCCTCTTTCTACTTCCTCTCTTATTCTTCAAAGATTGGATTAATTGATACTGTTCACTTTTACTATTCAGGTTAGACTTTCCTGTTTGAGTACACTAAAAACAGCAGACTTTTCATCAAGGAAACTTACAAAGTTTCCGTTGCTTAATGCAGGCTTTATTTATTTATTTATTTAGGAGTTATTTAGAAATTCATCACTGATAGGCTAAATAAACCCAGTGACATCGTTTGAAAATGTAGGTAATAATGATATTTAATTCTGAACAAACATGCTAAGAAAAGAGACTAGATAATAGGTTTGAAAACTCAACCCACAATTAAAAGTCATCTATCTCTGCTTGTTTGAAAGGCCTCTAAGTAAGTGGTATTTCCACAAAGAAAGAATTTTCTCACGTGCTCCCAGGGAGGAGAATGCTGTGAGAAATGGGAGTGTGTAGTCAGCTGACTTTCTAGCCAGAGTGGTCTAGGGTGGCTCTCAAAGGAGCGTCCACTTTCCCTCCCTGGCTGCCATTCAGCGTTAGCATGGCTCCTCAGTCTCACTGTGGGCATGAGGCTGCTCTGGCAGATGTGAAATAGACTTGAGTTTTATGGCCTGCCTCACTGGGGCCTCTCCCAGGTGAAGAGGCAGGAAAAGGAGCGGTGTTCTCCCCGATGAATGTGTATATTGTATATGGATGTCTCTGGTTTGATACTCTAGGTAATATGTGGTACTGTTACACAAGTGATTTTAGAATACCTGCTGTGTACTATAGCCACATGTGTATATATACATATCTATATATGTACTAAGTTCTGTTTTTAAATAGCATAAAAAAACTACTTTTTTTTTTTCTTTTTGGTACTGGTGTTTGAACTCAGGGCCTCATACTTGCTAGGCAGGTGTACTACCACTTGAGCCACTCTGCCAGCCCTAGACATCCTTTGATTATAATATTCAAAGCATTACCCTTAGAGAAATTTAATTTTATAGAACCATCTTAAAGTACTTGGAAGCAGAGGATTTTATTTGTTTGTTTGCTTTTTGTATTACGGGGGGTCGAACTCAGGGCCTCACTCTTGCTAGGAAAGCATGCTACCTGGGTCATTTCACCAACCCTTTTGTATATTGGTTATTTTTTTAGGATAGGGTCTCACTTTATGCCCAGGCCAACCTGGATCGTGATCTTCCTGGCCTCTCAAGTAGCTAGGATTACTAGCTGTGCCCAGTTCCTAGAAGCGGAATTATTTTAAATAGTCTAAGAGTAATTTCTTTGTAGTGCTATAACCAGTGTTATGTTTGGCTACTAAGCCTTTCCTTTCTCTCTCAATTGGCAACCCACTTATATGCCCATCTTGGGAGCTGGGACTGAGTCTGTTACAGTCTTGGCCTGTGGCTTTGGCAGAGTCACTGCTGCCCTGGTGAGAAGAATGCTGTGTGCAGCACAGGCCCTGAGGAGGCACAGAGCTCCCTGAGCTGTCTTTCACACCGGACATGTGCATTAGTCTCTCAGCCATGCAGCCAGGCTGGCCAAGCAATCAGAGAGTGCTAATGTGGCCACAGGCTCTGCAGTAGGGACTGATGTTTTTAAAACTACTATGCCAGCTTCAGTCGGGGCATTGCTCACAACCAGCCTAAGACCTTCCACAGACAAGAAAAGGCAATACTGGTATGTGTAACAGAGGACTGACTTACAATAACTTCCTTTTTGCTTGTTTTGTTTATTATAAATTAAGTTCTTTGCAATAAATGGTGTCACTTTCATTCAGCAGTTCATTGTACATGTCCTGGGAATAAGTCCTAGGAGTAGGGTATTTGTGCTGGTTTCATTCTCTATAATTAAACCCAACATAAAAAACTATGAGTGAAAGTTCTGTGGAGTGAGGCTTTGACCAGTCTTATAAGAACTCCCTTATAATCGCTGCCCAGCAAGGGAGAAGTTTCCCTCAGAGGACATGATGGCCCTGGAGAAGTGTGTCTGGAGGTGTTTGTATGGATGCTTTTCAGGAATGTCATGGAAGCAAGTCACACCTTGGAGCCAGGTGGCTTCTAGATGCCCAGGACCATCCTGATTTAATATGGTGATCTGGTATAATTGTTAGTAGTTCCAGCTAACAGCATAAATTATTTCATCACCCTACTTACGTACTTTTTAAAACTCATATTATGATTTTAAACATTGTACACTGTGGTCCATTGGAAACACCTGAATTTAAAAGCAAAATTATTCTTTTTTTTTTTTATTTTAGTATTAGTATGTATTTTTCCTTTTATAGACAAACATAACATACATATGGTTTCTACCTTATATAAGACAAAGGAGAAAGCTAAACATTCTGCATTTAGCCCAAATACAGCACTAGCTGTGCCACAGATAACCTGGTCCAAAATATGAAATTCTATAGATAGGCCATGGTAATAAATGCATGGTTATGTTAACAATTTTAAGAAAGGCATGTACTTCCCGAAGTATGTTAAATACACAAATATCAGTTCTATAAATAACAAAAAAATTATTCTTTCTCATACTGATTATCCCACAAACAATACCTGCTTGTCATAACAGATCCATGTAATATAAAAGTGTGGAATGGGAGCATTTCCTTCTATTTCTTTCGTTACATCCAGCCCTTGGATGTAACGATAGCCATCTGTAGGGTTCTGCTAGCTCTCCAGTCCCTGCACAGATGCATGTGTGTTTGGGCATGCACAGGTGCATGTGTTGTCTTGTTGCTGGAGATTCCTGGGTGTGGATGTGCAGAACCTACCCTGGGAGGCAGCTGGGTCCTGTGACCACACTGACAGTCAGCATTACTGATCCTCCCTCCAGGTGAGCATCACAGATTATGTGGTGTTTGACCAGTGCAGCATATTCCAGACCATTATCCATGCCACACACTCAGTGGCCACTGCGGCCCAAGTGCCCGTCGAAAGAGTGGCAGATAAACTGCGCATGGCATTCTGGTCTCAACAGCTTCAGTGCCAACCCAGCCTTCTAGGGGTCAACACCAGCGGCATCTGGATCTCCTCGGGCAAGAATGAATTCCATGTGGCTAAAGGAAGCCTCATAGGTTGGTGGATTACTTTTGTCTTCACATTCACTTTATAGACAGCTTTATTTTTCTTTCTTTCTATTTTATTTTTTTTTCATGGTGCTGTGGATTAAGTCAAGAGCCCTACGCAACATTTTATTTATTTATTTATTTATTTTTATTTATTATTTGTTTGCAGTACTAGGGTTTGAATTTAGGGCCTCATGCTTGCTGGGCAGATACACTACCACTTGAGCACACCCCAACCTCTCACACAACATTTAAGGAACAGCTTTAAGATCTCAACTTGAAGCAGAAGTGTAGTGCCTGCTGTAGGAAGTGTCTGTGATGGAGGCACTCTGGGCCTTGTGATCAACTGTTTTCTCTCTCATTTTCTCATTTTCTTCTTTCAATCTGTCATTTCTAAAGCTTGGTGTCTGGATAGTGTGTAATCAGTTTCCTGTGGAAACCTATTATGATACAAGAAAAGCAAACAGCATTCATTTTTATGTTGATAATAAACTGAGCACTGGTGGCTCCTGCCTTTGTAATCCTAACTACTCGGGAGGCGGAGATCAGGAGGATCTGGGTTCGAAGCCAGCCCAGGCAAATAGTTCATGAGCTCCTATCTTGAAAAACCCAACATGAAAAAGGGCTGGCGGAGTGGCTCAAATGGTCTTGAGAGTCTGCTTAGCAAGCATGAGGCCCTGAGTTGAAACTCTAGTACCACCAAAAAAAAATTAATAAAATAATTTCACATAATGAAAAAAACCCCAAACCTAGGGAGTGTAGTGAGAGAATAGCCTATTTCCTGGAGGGAGAATTATGGCCACTGTTGAACATGAAAGGTACAAGCCAGATCTGTGAATGAGCTTGGAGTTCACTTCTGAGTAAATCTACTGCTTTATGAATTTCCTATTCCTCTCCCCTACCCTGTGTGGCTTCCCTGGACAAGATGTGGCTCAGTTTAACGGTGTTCAGAGAAGTGACTGGCATGCTGTGCTAGCTCATATTGCTTAGTTTAAGGACATTAGAATTAGTTGTAAGAGGTTTTGAAGGCCAGCTGTAGAGTAGAACCAAGTGGGGTTTTTTTTGGTTTTTTTCTTCCTTTAATCCACTGTTCTTATTTGTTCTTTCCAGGCACTTACTGGGATAATGTTGTTCCCCGGGGGACAGCTTCTGCAACAAAATGGGCCTTTGTGTTGGCTTCTGCTGCTCCTACCAAAGAAGGTTGGTCATTCTTATTTAGCCTGGTTAAAAAGTCTACCACAGCGTTAATCAGTTTGGAAAGTTCAGACCATTATTTGCCTACAACCTAGTGGTTGGTGGAATTGCTGTGTAGATCTCAGGACAGAGGATCTGGCAGCGTCATGGACCAGTAGTTCTGTTAGGTGAGCTAAGGGCCCACAGCTGCATAGGCCTGCTCAGGAGAGACACCAACAGAGTGCTAGGAAGGGAAAGCTGAGTCTGAGGTGGAGTCCATCAGAAGGAGGGGCCAGGGTAGCATGCTCATGAGGACCAATAGCAGTTGACCTCCAGTGGCAAGTTGCAGGGCCTGCATCTCCTTTGGGCTCCTCCCACTCATCCAGAGAATTCTTGTCAGCAGCCTCTTTCATCTGGTTTACAGCCTCTGGTTCCTTGAGTTTCACACTTATATCCTATGAATGTCTTGCATCCTAGACTTTCCCTGCAAAGATGGAACTTCTACTAACTTGTGTCTAGGTAAAACCCTTGGCCTCTCAAGAAACATGGGCTTTGCCAGACTCACACCTGTAATCCTAACTACTTGAGAGGCTAAGATGGGAGGATAATGGTTTGAGGCCAGCCTAGGCAAAATGTTTGGGAACCCCTATCTCCAAAACAACTAGAGCAAAATGCAATGGATATGTGGCTCAAGTGGTAGAGTGCCTGGTTTGCAAGCGCAAAAACCTGGCTTTAAACCCTAGTCCAACCAAAAAAAAG
This sequence comes from Castor canadensis, assembly GCF_047511655.1. NCBI lineage: Eukaryota > Metazoa > Chordata > Mammalia > Rodentia > Castoridae > Castor > Castor canadensis. Next base: position 7,951,387 of record NC_133388.1, on the reverse strand, counting down.
AAAACCTAGAAACATGAGCTTTTGAACCAGGAAAGACAGAGCTGCCATCCAGTTGGCTAAGAACCCTGGGCAGTTAGATGGTCTGTGAAGGAAGGAGCCAGAGTCTCCTAGAATTGCATTGTGGGTTAAATGAGAAGACACTGATGTCTATGATGAAGAGGAAGCAGTTTGGTTAGTTCAAGCCCTTAGTCACCAGCATGTAAATGACTTGGTCAGTACAGTAAATGCTAACTCACCAAACTGTTTTAACCACTGTTCTGTCAAAATTTGAAATGGTAAGTTATTTCCTGAGTTTGCCACAACTGCCTGACCTGAGCTGATGGAAAGCCACCTGCAGTCTCCCTGAGCCTCTAACTGTGGTGTGCACATGTGCACTGGGGCATGTTAATGTACTTTCCTGGGGAGCTTCCTAGCTCTTTTGTAACTGCTAGGTAAATATGTGATAGACCCATCACTGGAGGCTTTCTTTTCTTTCTTTCTTTCTCTTTCCTTTCCTTTCCCCTCCCCTCCCCTCCTCTCCCCTCCCCTCCCCTTCCCTTTTTCCTTTCCTTTCCTTCCCTTCCCTTCCCTTTTTCCTTTCTTTCCTTCTTTGCTTTTCTTTCATTTTTTTTTTCAGTACTGGGGATTGAACCCAGGACTTTGTACTTGCTAGGAAGGCACTCTACTACTTGAACCATGCTTCCATTTCTGGAGATTTTCGAAATTCAAAAAAGTTTGAATTCCAAGACGTATCTGGCCACAAATCTTAGATAATACTTTAGGTTATATACTGTTACCAAGGTTTAACTTCTCTAAGGATTATTTGCATTTTAACCAGAATGTGCTAAACCTAAAAGACTCTACTAAAACCACGGGGGACTGAAAGGTATGATTTTTGAAGCAAGGATGGGAAAAGGATTTCCAACCTCCCATGTCTTCTCCCGGAGCCTGCCTGCCCCAGCTGTTCCCAAAAGAGCATGGGAAGCACCTTGGTGCTGTCCTGAGGAACCACCACCCAACTCCTTCCAGGATACAGATTAGCAGCCCTTTCCTTTTGGTGAAATTTAACATTTTATATTAAAAATGTTCTGGTGCCTTTGTTCACATTAAAGACTTTCTAGCCCATTGTAAATGAGAGGTCAGAGCCACTATGCCAACATTTTAGCCATCATAAAATCTTCCATAAAATCTCACAAGCTCTGCTTTCTTTCCATCTCTTTAAAATATCTCAGAATTGATCTTGTTAAGCACTGGTCATGGTGTTTCCCTCTAACTTAAAGTACACTGCAGCTCCTGTCCTTCTGCCTATGTGGATATGGGTGAATGAGTGAGCCAGTGTCTGCAGCCAGGTGCCAGGTGTCTGCTTGAAGGCAAAGGCTGCCTGTGTACTTAAGGCGGGTGAGTAGGGGCAGATAGGGTGCAATGACAAATGTGAGCCTTTTCCACAGGAAGCTTCTTGTGGCTGTGCCAGAGCAGCAAGGACCTGTGCAGTGTCAGTGCCCAGAGTGCACAGTGCCGCCCTTCCACAGTGCAGCTACCCCCCGACGCAGAGATGAGGGCCTATGCTGCCTGCCAGGATGCGCTGTGGGCCTTGGATAGCCTTGGTCAGGTGTTTATCAGGACACTCTCCAAAAGCTGCCCCACGGGCATGTACTGGACGAAGCTGGACCTCTCCCAACTAGGTATGGCCATCTTGTGAGTGTGACAGCGGGTCTTAACTCCCCTAAAATTGCATTTGGATATAACTGGCAGACATGCCCACCCCCAGGTACACCTTGGTGAATTCTTAAATGATGTTTGTCAGTTGCTGGACTTTAGGACATTGACTGGCCACTCTTCCAGATGAAATGGGCCTCTTGATTTTGTAAGGAGCTTCACTTCCCTCACTGCTTATAGTTTGTAGGTTTTCAGAACCTATAGGAGTTACAGGGTGTTCAGAAGTTGCTACTAAGAACTTCTTGAAATAACACTTGATGCAGCTGCCTCTGTCATTCTTTCTGAATATGGACAAAGCTCTGTAACCTTTAAATCTGAAAAGGCGAGTGTGCCCTGGGAGTGGACCAATGTCTCAAAGAGCACCCAACACTGGGAACTATGGGGGCACATGTGGTATTTGTTCTCATTCAGCCAAGATGGAGAGGTGGCATGCGGCTAGTGGCTTCTTTTCTCTGAACCATCCCCACAAGTTGGAGTAAGCTAAGTCTGTTTCATGAAATAGTTCACTCATGGTCTAAGAAATAACAAAAGAAGTCCAGGACATTACGTTACTCTCATTATGTTAAATTCTTAATTGACCCAGCAGCTCATGTGTGGCTTTTCTGGAGGTGGAGGTTGCACCACGTGACTCCCAGAGGTCAGGCTAAGCCTTGAGCTCCTAGTAGCACTATCTGGGGTGCACTTCCCTGATGCAAGGTTTCCTGTTGTTGTACACTGACAACCAGTACATTACGGACTTGAATTGGACAAGCATTTAATGATTAATCACATGATCACAAAAATAGGAGGGGTGAGAGAGCAAGAAGACGGGGAGGGCTGCTTGTCTCCCTCCTACACTAATGTGTCCAATCCCCCCCATAAGGTAAGTGTTGCCCCAGTGAGCCTGGGCAAGGCTAGTGACACTGAGCTGTTCTCAGCAGTGGGGCTCCTGCCGGCTGCTGGGGAGAGATAAAGCCCGAAGCCAATCTGGTCTGTAGTAGAAGCAAGCTCTGTGTCACAAATAGAGATTTTCCAGAGTAGTTGTTATTATTTGGGCCTTTGGGCCTCATACCCTATCTTTTGGACCTACTGGTCACTGTGTAGCTGTCTGAAAGTATTTGCCAGCCCTATTACTGACAGGGGGTGGCCAGATGAGGCTGCAACTAGTAGTGGCATGGATGCTGATACTGGGTGAGCTTGCTCTGGGAAGTCTTTCATCAGTTCAGAGATCCACTGGCCCTGAACCTTTCTCCCACAATTCCTACCAGGCCCCTTGGAAGAGGCTGGTAGTTCCCCTTGGGGGTAGAAAGGCCAGGGCTTGGTATGTGTTCTTCCCACTATTGAACCTTAAGAAGTGGGGAAAGCTGTGTTCATTTGCATAATTTGGGTCAGAGGCAAAGCTGTTTCTCCAGCATTTGCCCCTCCAAGGGGAGGGGCTGTGGCACTGAAGTGGGGTGAATGGTGAGTGGGCATTGTGCCAGGTTCCATGCTGCTGGAGTTTGCTACACACACACACAGCTCATTCCTCCCATCTGGCTCAGTCTGGCCCTTTTGGCACTGCTAGCTGGCTAGAGTGTTGCAAGTCTCAGGTATATATTTGGGCACATTTGGGGAGGTAGCCATTCTTTCTAGGGAAAATACCTGACTTTAGTGGAATTGAGTCTCAATTTAAGAGTGAGAGAAAGCAGGAACAAGGCTACTCTTGTGTTGGCCTAGCAGTATTTTGTCTATGCTCTCTGAGGGCTTGATATGTGGACAGAGGAGTGGGAACTTATGGCAGAGGCAGGGCAGAGTGGCAGATGCAGCCAGATGTGTGCAGAGAATTGGGCCCGGGTGAGCTGCTTATCACCTTCAACTTTAGCTTCCGTCCTTTCTAATAGGAACAAGTCACCTCCCCACTCCATCCCACCCCTAAGATGATTCCAGCAAGCCTCCTGTCTAAATTGAGCTGTCTCAGCAGCATGTCCTGCTAGGGGGTGCTCTCAATGGTAGCCCTGGTTCTTGTGCTGGTAGGGATGCACACTTGTGTCACCCCAGTTTGTACCAATGGGAGAGCAATGGATTCCAGCATTGCATGTTGAATGCACTGCCTTTCTTAGTCTTTATCCTGCTCTGAACTTTAGATTTTGTTCACTTATTGGACGATCTGGTTGATGCTGAAATAATGGACAGACTTCTTGCATCTTTTCAATCTCCTAAGAGAATGCAGCAAGTTCAGAGTCTGCAGATTTGTGCTGGGACAGGGGAAGTAGACAGGGTGTATTGGAGCAGTGCTGCCCTTCACTGTACTGGAGCCGTTGCTTGTACCATTCTAGGCAGCAAACTGCAGCCAGGGTTCTGCCAGCAGGCCCTCTCTAGGTATAGTCTGTGTTGCCTGTGGATCAAGAGTATGTTTTAAAATAATTATTTAAATTATGAATTGCAGATTTCTCCCAATACAAATTGCCAAGTCAGCGGCTCCTTAAAGATTAAGTTACAGCTGGGTACAGTGGTGCATAATTGTAATCTCAGTGCTCAAGAAGCTGAAGGAGGAGGATTACAAGTTAGAGGCCAGCCTGTGGTACAGAGTGAGACCCTATCTCAAAAAATAAATAAATAAATAAATAAATAAATAAATAAATAAAATAAAAAGTAATCCTAAAAGGAAAATGTCTCCTTTACTGAATAAAGTATTTTAAAATTTTTTAATTGGATAAAGAAAAACAAACACCAGAGGAAGGTATGGTATTGTCAGGCTGTATTTTGCCCAGGTTAGCAGCTTCAGATGATGCACAGTGACTCCCTGGGCCCATGTGGCTCTGTTTGTGTGTGTGTGTGTGTGTGTGTGTGTGTGTTACTGGGGTTTTGTGCTTGCTGGGCAAGTGCTGTACCATATGAGCCACATCCCCAGCTGACTCTGTTTTCTTTGAGGATGACAGGCCTCAAGCAGAATGGCACTGATCTAGCTGCTTTGCTCTGGGGCTTCACTGTGTTACTCCCCACAGGAGGGAAGAGCTGAGAAGGCTGTTAGTTCTGAAGTGACAGACCACTTCTGTCACTAGAACTCGTTATCACTGCCTAACTCTGAGGGAGCCAGGAAGAGATGAGGGGTGAGGGAGTAGGCTCTGCTGCGTATCCCTGTGGAACAGACTCATGTCTGTGTTTAGGGAGGCCTGTCAAGATCCACAGCAGGTAAAACTGCAGAAAAGCAAGCCATCAGTTAAACTTTTGTCTTGGATGTGGCTCTTCAATTCAGAATCAGCTGATTTATACACTGAAGTATTTATTCTAGCAGGCTTTATTTGTTCAAAAAGTATGTTCATCTTGTCATGTGACCTCCATGTCCTATTGGCAGTGTTGTTATTTAAATACTGCCAACTCTGGGAGGCTGACCCTGTATGTTCTTGTCACCTTGTGGCTGTTAGCACCCTCAGCTACTGCCTGGAGTTCTCTTAGGGCAGTCTGAAGACTTAAAGTTGTTTTTTAGTGAGTATTTGTTTCTTAGCTTATTCTAGACTACTGCAGAAAGTACTTTGCTTTGACTAGTCCTGATCCTCATATGTAATGTTGGAATTTCATGGAGTCTGTCTGAACTCCTTGGTAAGATATCCTATACGAGATCAAGGAAAGAAAACATACACTTAATTTCAGTATAAGAAAAATCATCAAGAAATACACTAGACAGAGATCAGGAGGATCATGGTTTGAAGCCAGCCCAGGCAAATAGTTCGTGAGACCCTCTCTTGAAAAACCCATCACATAAAAGGGCTGGTGGAGTGGCTCAAGGTGTAGACCCTGAGTTCAAGCCCCAGTACCGCAAAAAAAAGAAAGAAAGAAAGAAAGAAAACAGAAGAGAATAGAACCATCCCTTGCTATCCTGGGATGGGGTGTTGGTTCCAAGTCTCTTATATAAAATGGTGTAATATTTGTGTATAGCTTTCTCACATCCTCCAATACACTTTATATCATCTCTAGATGACTTGTAATACCTAATACAATGCAAACACTATATAAATAGTTGTTACACTATATTGTTTAGGAAATAATGACAAGAAAAAAGTCTGTATACAGTTCAGTACAGATGCAGATTTTTGTTATTAAAATCTTTGATCTGTAGTTGATTGGATCCACAGATGGCCAACTGTAACATTTTTGCATAACAGTGAATTAATAGTTTTAAAGTGATGTCATGAAGTCACATGGCAGAACCCATGCTTGGATGTTTTGGGGAATTCATGTGGGGCCGGTGACAACTGTATGAGGACAGCACACTCCTGAATCTGTATACAGTTGCCACACCCAGCCTCATCTTACCACCCCCTCCCACCTCCTCCCCCAAGCATCAGCAGCTGAGCTAGCTTTATAATCTTTTTTGCCATACCTTAAAGTCAAAATGAGCCATCAAAATTAAAAACTTATCAAAAAAAGTTAAAAACTGAAAAAGATTAGATTAGATTCACAATACATAGCTGACAAAAAGACTTGTATTCATAATATACAAGAGCTCCTCTATCTTGTCTAATCACAAGACAATTCAGTTTTTTAAAATGGGCGGACTTGAACAGGCACTCACAAAAGAAGATATACAAATTACCAATAAGCCTAGTAAACGATTCCCAACATCATTCATTAGCAGAGAAGTGCAAGTTAAAGCCATGGTAAGATAAACATCACATCTACTAGAATGGCTGAAAATTAAAAAAAAAAAAAAAATGTACCCAGGACTGGGGGTGTGACTCAGTGGTAGAGCACACATAGGTGAGGCCCTGGGTTCAATCTCCAGTAGGGGGAAGTGATCAATAAACCAGTAATGGAGGATTCCTGGCCAGAGCAAGTTCTTTCCTTTTGCTGCTGCAGCCACAGCCGTAAGTATGCTCAGGCTTCTGAAGAGGCTGTGCTTCAGTGTCTTCTAGTATGGTAAAAAGAAGATCTAGTTAGACCCCAGTGAGACCAGTAGAGTTGTCAAAGGCAATTCCCATCAGCAGATCTGGAAGCTGATCAAAGATGGGCCAATCTTCCATTTCCAGGCTCGATGCCAGAAAAACCCCTTGACTTGCTGGAAGATTGCCACATGGGCATAGGTAAGTGGAAGGGTATGGCCAATGCCTGAATGTCCAAGAAGGTAGCCTGGATGAGGAGGAGGTGGATTCTGTGAAGGCTACTCAGGAGGTTTTATGAGTCTAAGAAGATTCACTAGCACAGCCTGTATCTGAAGAAGAGTGTGTTCTAAAACAAGTGGATTCACCTGGAACACATCTATGTCCATGTCCACTGAAGGCAGATGAGCCACGAGAAGCTCCTGGCTGAGCAAGTCAGCATGCTTAGGATGCCTTAAGGCCAAGAAGGAGCTGATCATCAAGATTCTGCCCAAGGGGGGAAGAAGTGCAGCTCCCCTCTCATGTCTGTACGTGCACATGTGGCCTTGGTGTTTATACAGATCAGTAATTGAAATAAGCCTTTCTCCACTAAAAACAAAAAAAAAAAAACCTGAGCTGTACAGTAGTGAGGGCATGAGCAACCAAAATTTATATGTCCTGCTGTGGGCATTACACTCAATCCTACTGCATCAGCCTCAGGGTAGAGGGCAGCAACTGGGAGAGACATAAGAGAATTTCTGGGGTGGTGAAATATTCTAAATCTTAATAGGGTATGGGTTGCTCTGGTAGGTTAATTTATCAAAACTGGACTTGAACCCTGAGTATCTGCATTTTGCTGTCTGTAAAACCTCAGAGGTCAGAGGAGGCTGACCTGGATTCAAACCTGTTGTCTGCCCTGTCCTCTCGGCCTCACCACCTTTTAGCCATGTGGATGTGGGCAAATATCTTTATGGTTGGGTCCTACAAGCCTCATATATGAACTGAGATAGTAGTAACTGCATCAATAGTATGTTTTTTCTTTCTTTCTGGGTTTTGAGCTTGCTAAGTAGGTGTTCTACTGCTTGAGCCACACCCAGGCCTTTTTGCTTTGGCATTTTTTGTGTGTTTGTTTTGTTTTGTGGTACTGCAGTTTGAACTAAGAGCCTCACAATTTTTAGGCAGGTGCTTTGCCACTTGAGCCACTCCACCAGCCCTATTTTGTGTATAGAGTCTTGCGAACTATTTGCCTGGACTGGCTTCAAACAGATCCTCCTGATCTCTGCCTCCCAAGTAGCTAGGATTATGGGTGTGAGCCACCAGCACCTGGCACGCTTTGTCTGTTTTTGAGATAGGTTCTCATGTTTTTACCCAGGCCAGCCTATAGATCTTCCTACTTACACTTCCTGCATGGCTGGGATGACAGGTGCAGGGCACCGCCCCCATCTCTTCTGTTAGGATCAGGTCTTAGTAGTTGCAGGACTGGCCGGAATTTTGATCCTTCCAATCTCTACCTCCTGAGTATCTGGGATTGCACTGCACTGTGCTGACTATGAAGTTCAAAATGAGGATATGGAAGACTGCTGAGAGCCTGTCTTCCAGTGGTTGAGTAACTATGACTGTGATGCTTTTTGCAAGATAGACTATTATCAAATGTAGTTTCTTTTTCCCTTTTTGAGGTGCTTGGCAAGCACTCTACTTGAGCCACATCCCTGCCCAAGTTCTTTTTTTTTTTACTTCTCCTTTTTACTTTCCTCTTACAACCAGTTTAATTAACAAAAGACATATAAAAATAAAGAAGATTCTTTAAGAGATGTAGTTAATCTTAATTCTGCCAGTAAATGTGCATTCCCACTCCCCAAACCCAGAATTTATTAGCAATAGTCAGATGTCGGGTGAAGGTAATGATGGGACTCATGCTGAGATCTTTGTCCCAGTGCTAGGTGACTTAGGGCGCTGTGCTGGTGGCATCATGATTACTTTGCCCACAACCTATGTGGAGGGACTGCAGCAGCCCAAATGATGTGCACCAGTGTTCAGCTGCAAGTGCAGCCTTGTCTCTTCCTGTGAAGTGTAAAGTTATCAGACTACGTGATAGGCTATTATCTCACAAAAGTAATTGCTCTTTTTCTTTACAGGAGCCATAAAACTGACAAACTTGGCATGTGGAAATCAGCACATCTGGGCCTGTGATTCCAGGGGTGGAGTTTACTTCCGTGTAGGAACCCAGCCCTTGAACCCCAGTCTGATGCTTCCGGCCTGGATCATGATTGAGCCACCTGTCCAGGTAAGCAAAGTTAACTGGTAGGAACTTCTTCCTTAGCAAGATGGAAGCTATTAAGGTGCTGTAACTGGCAGCAAGGACCACAGCCACCTCATAGACTTCCCAGCATGTACAGGGAGAGGTGCACAGAGACAGTCTCTAGGTGTTCCAGTGTTGGTGTCCCACACTTAAAATTTGTTTATGAACTTTAAAGCTGAACATGTTATTGAAGACTATCTGAGCCAACACTTGAGTTTTTCCCTCTGAAAATATGTTTTGTTTCTGACTTTTTACAAATGAACATTATGTTTTTAAGAAAAATCAAGTAATACCCAAAAATATAAAGAAAGTAAAAGCCACATAAAATGTTGTCATGGAGATATCTATTATTGGTGCTTTGTGAGTGCCTTTCCTGGTCTTAACAATTTCTGTTTTCTAAGCTGGGCATGGTGTCTGTCCTGTGGCTAATGAGACTCTGTCTCAAAAATAATAAAAGTGGGCTGGGAATATAGCTCAGTGGTAGAGCGCTTTTCTAGCATGTGCCCTGGGTTCAGTCCTCACACACACACAAAAAAAATGTTTGATTTTTCCCTCTGGACTATGGATGCAGCTCACTGGTATAACTTTTTTGGTGGTATAAGGATTTTGAACGTGGGGCCTTGTACTTGCTAGGTTGGTACTCAAGCACTTGAGGCATGCCCCCTAGCCCTTTTTGTTTTAGTTGTTTTTGAGATAGGGTCTCGCTTTTTGCCCAGGTCTGGCCTGGACACAGTCCTCTTATTTATGCTTTTCACATAGTTGAGGTGGCAGGTACATGCTGCTGCACCCAGCTACTGATTGAGATGGGGTCTCAGGACTTTTTGCCTAAGGTGGCCTCCAACCACAATCCTCCTGATCTCTACCTCCTAAGCAGCTAGGATTAGAGGTATGAGCCAGTACACCCAGCCTAGAACTTTTTAAGGAACTGCCAAACTGTTTCCTGCAGTGATTCTGCCATTTTACATTCTCCCAGCAATGCATAAGGGTTCCAGTTTTTCTGTATTCTCAAGCCCCAAAATATTTTTTCTAATTTTTTTCATTCTAGCATCCTAGTAGGTATGAAGTGGTATCTCACTGTTGTTTTGATTTGCATTTACCTAAGGACTAATGATACTGAGCATCTTTTGACATGCTTACTGATCATTTGTATATCTTCTTTCAAGAACTGTATATCTAAATACTTTTCTCATTTTTTAACTGGATTATTTATCTTTTAAGTATTGAGTTATAAGAATTCTTTATATATTCTAGGCCATTACCAGATATGTGATTTGTAAATATTTTCTCCCTTTCTGTGCATTGTCTTTTTCATATCTTCTTGATGTTCTTTGATACACAAAAGGTTTTAATTCTCATGAAATCCAGTTTATCTATTTTACTATGTTGTTTCTTGTGCTTTTTGTGTCATATTTAAGAACTGCTGCCTAATCCAAGGTCATGAAAATTTACACCTGTTTTCTTTTTAGAGTTTTATAGTTTTAGATCTTACATTTAGGTATTTCATCCACTTTGAGTTAAGTTTTATATATGCTGTGAGGTAAGTGTCCGAATTTATTCTTTTACATGTGGATATCCAATTGTACTGACACCATTTATTGAAATTACTATTCTTTATCCATTAAGTTATCTTGGTACTTTTGTCAAAATCTGTTGATCATAAATTTAGGGCTTTCTTACAGGACTATTAGTTTTTTCCAATGGTCTGTATTTTTATCTGTATATGCTATCCTGATTACTCAGCCTTATCATAATTTTGAAATCAGGAAGTATGAGCCCTTCAATTTCTCTTTTAAGATTATTTTGGTTATTTGTCAATTTTTTTTTTGACAGTATTGGGGTTTGAACTCAGGGTCTCATGCTTGCTAGGCAGGCAGTCTACCACTTGAGTCACTCTGCCAGCCCTTTTTGTGTTGGTTATTTTTGAGATAGTGTCTCACTTTATTTATGCCCGGCCAGCCTGGACTGCAATACTCCATCCATGTGTAGCTGGGGATGACAGGCACAGACCACCTTGCCCAGTCATTGGTTGAGATGGGGTCTGCAAACTTTTTTCCTGAGCTGGCCTTGAACCATGATCCTCTGGATCTGCGTCTCCCAAATAACGAGGATTATAGGCATGAGCTACCACACCAGGCCTGGGCTTTTCTTTGTGTTGTTGTCGTTTGTTTTGTTTAATTACTGATTCATTCTTTATTTGTTATAAGTCTATTCAGTATTTTTTGTTTCTGGACTGAGGGTGTGACTCAAGTGTACAGCCCAGTCCTAGCAAATACAAAGCCCTGAGTAAACCCTAATACGTCCAAAAAAAAAGAATTTTCAATTTCTTCTTGATTCAATTTGAGCAGTCTCTGTCTTTTCAGAAATTTGTTCATTTTATCTGCATTATCTAATTTATTGGTATCCAGTTGCTTATGGTATTCTCATAATTCCTTTATTTCTATAAGGTTGGTAGTAATGTCCCCATTTATTTCTATTATTTTTCTGTATTTCATCTACTTCCATTCCAATATTTTTCTTCCACACATTTGCTTCATAGTGATAATCCTCTGATAGTGTCACTCAATATTTGTCACAATTATGTATCTCTGTGTTCACCTGCTGAGCACTAAGGTGCCAGCCAGCCTTTATAGTACTCCCCTTGTGCAGGCCTAAGTGCTTTAGGGCCCCTCTATCCTCCAATCTTCATGACAATCCAGAAAGTGGCTATTCCTGTCCCAATTTAACAGAGGACCCCTCTGAGGGTTCAGAATGTTGCTGAGGCCTCATCACTGGCAGGTGGCAGAGCTGGGACACAGCAACTATGTGACACCCCAACTTGACTTCCTCCTGTGGCTCTGAGGTCCAAGGTCTATGCCAGGACACTGACTACAGGGCTATGAGGGAGGTGGAAGTGGCACATCACAGGTCAGCAACCTCACAGGTGTATTTAGAAAAAAGCCCACAGGAATCTTCTGTAGAGAGTCTTGGACAAAAGAAAAAAAAAAAAGTCCAGGAGTAAGCAGAAAGATGACAATTCAGGAAAGGGATCCAAAAAGTTGGGATAATTTGGTTGAATCCAAGTATTAGGAGTTAAGTAGGGTGTCCAGGTTGGACTGTCACTGACCTTTGTCCTTTGTGTCATCTTTGTTTCTACTCGAACTTCCATGTCTGAACACAGGATACACTCCCAGTTGAAACAGAGGTGGAAGCAGCTGAACAGATGCCATAGAGCACATGAAGTGAAGCAACAGAAACTTTTAAAATTAGCAGGAACTCCTGTATTTATTTTTGTTTCCTATTCTCTTCTCTGGTAAAAACTCCCTCTTCTAGTGATTTTAGGGTGAAGTTTCAACAAAGTATTCAAAACAAATGACTCAGTTTCATACTTGCTAACATTTGGGAGGACTTGGAGAAAATATTTTTAGTTGTTTAGCAACTTAGAAGGTTGGAGTTTGCTACTTCAGCTAAAGAATTCTCTGTCCACGTTCAAGGTACTGCTAAAGCCAGCACAAGTGATGGTGTGATCTTTCACAGTACGGTGGTCCTAAATTAAAGATGAGGATCACCAGGCACCAGCAGCCTACTTGGCCCCACCTCTTCCTTTAAGGGGACCCTAAAGGCCCTGCTCCTTCCTAATCCCATCCTTCTGCTCTTGCCTCCCAGGCCACGCTGCTTGTGCTAGCTAGCTCCCCCTTGTAGACTAGCACCGTCAGCTCTCTAAGGACCATTCCCTCAGCCTGGACTACAGGCCTTGCCTGGCAGAGAAAGCTGTGGAACACAGAGGCTGACACAGTTGGCAAGTAGCCAAATTCACATTTCTAATATTATTTTAAATTTAGGGAGGTTTTTGACTATATGAATAAGAAAAGAGAAATATTCAGAAATGATCATAGATAATGCACATAGGGATGCCAAGGAACAATCCCTCATGGACGCTGTAGTGGGAGACCTAACATGATGAAATTTTTGGAAATGGGGTCTCGCTGTGTAGTCCTGGCCAGTCCTCCTGCCTCAGCCTCCCAAGCAGCTGGGAATACGGATGTACCACCATGCCTGGCAAAGGACCCATCTTTTCTGGGTAACTGTGCTGCCTTCTGATATAAGCCAAGGAAATCTGAATCTCTGCAGGTCCTCCTCCCTCTTCTTTGCTGCTACATCCCCACCAAAGAATTTTAGAGCTACAGGAGACTTAGGAAAACACGGAGCTAGCCACCTCTTCCTGTAGGTGAGGAGAGCAAGCTCACTAGTCTGGGAGCAAGAGAGGGTCCCATGCCATGCCACGAATCCTCAGCTCATCCTGAAGGCCCACAGAGCAAGGGGCAGTGGCACAAGAACCAGTCCCATAGGGGACACTTATGTGCTACCAGAGAGACACAGCAAACCACTGGAACTAAGGCAGAACTGCTGGTCCTGTGCTTCTGAGCCAGGGGCAGAGTGCAAGGAAGCCAGCTGGAATCAGGAATGATACCCAAGTCTGGAGGGGGCCAGAGGCCTCTCACAAGAGGTGCATTGGTGCAAGAACTTGGAAAGTGAGTGGGAGTAAGGGTGAGTGAGGCACGGCAGAGGACAATCTGAGGAGAGGCAACATGAGCCAGGAGCCAAGCCCAGAATCACCCTGCCCCAGGTGGAGTGTCAGCTTCTTTCCTCTGAGGGCCACTGAAAAGCTGCAGCCAAGCTGAGCGGCCTGTTCCAACTGTGTGTAAGGAGGAGCCTGTTCAGAGGCTGTGAACAATGGAACGTTCATCTTCTAGGCTGAGAAAGGGCAGGGGAGATAGAGCTAAAAGAGGCGCTTTTGAAAACACATCGGCAGGTAACAGCACAGGGCGAGGGAGGGGTTCAGCTGTGTGAGAGGGGCCAAGAACTGGTGTGGGAAAGCTGGTGAATTGCATTAGGAGATGGACTTGAGGTGCCTGTGGGCTTCCCAGGCAGGACTGTCCACCAAGGGTCTGGCTGATGGGTCAGATCTCTGTCTCACTGGGCACACTGGTATGGGAAGAACAGAAGCCAGCAAAGAACATGAAAAGCTGTAGTGCTTCAGGCCTTGGTCAGGAAAAGAAGCCAATAAATGAAATTGGGAGAATGCACTGTGGACATGCTGAAGGAGAACAGGGAAATACACAAGGCCAGGGTAGGGCTGGCCAAAGGGGGCCATATGTAGTGCGGGAGGTGACTGGGCAGGGGCCCTTGCATGTGGTCATCTGGAGGTCACCTGCTTTTAGTCAATTCACAGTGAACTGGAGGGTACCTGTGGGATGTAGACATGGAACAGTGAGGACCAGAGGTTCTGGAGCCACACAGACTCTTCTGATTGCTACCAGTGTGGTGTAAGAGGAAACACATGGAATTACACTTGAAACTATATTTCATTTAAACCAGTATATCCAAAATATTATCATTTTAACAATGCAACCACGGTAGTTTCTGGCTGAGGGGAGCATGGCTCAAGTGGTGGAGAGCCTGCTTAACAAGCACAAGGCCCTGAGTTCAAACCACAGTACTGCCAAAAGAGAAAAAGAAAAAAGAATCACAAGGCTGGGCGCACGTGGCTCACACCTGTCATCCCAGCTACTCAGGAGCAGAGATCAGGAGGATCACGGTTCAAAGCCAGCCAGGGCAAATAGTTCATGAGATCCTGTCTTGAAAATACCCATCACCAAAAGGGCTGGTGGAGTGGCTGATGGTGTAGGCCCTGAGTTCAAGCCCCAGTACCGCCAAAAAAACTAAATAAATAAGAGAGAGAGAGATTTCCTGTGTGGTCCCAATCATTCTAGAACAGTAAGCTGGTGGAGTGGCTCATGTGGTAGAGTGCCTGCATAGCAAGCATTGCATAGAATGGTAAAACAAAACAATTCCTTTTTGGCAGAAATCAGATCTACAGTAGCCCTGGTGGGGAGATGACAGGCAAGGGGCCTGAGGCTACTTCCCCAGAGACTGTTAAAACACAGGGAAGGACATTCCTGATATTTACACATTTGTTGTGTGTAAATTTTACCTCAAGAAAAAAACCTTAAATCCAGTTAGTGATTTATATGCTGAGGTATTAAGGGGAAGGGCTGACGCCAGCAACTTGAGCTGCACCAAAAAGTAAGATGGATCGATGATTGGGGTAGACAGATGGACAGACACATGAAAAAGCAAGTACAGTAAAACATTATTGGCAGGGGGTATGAAAGCATTCCCTGTAAAATTTTGTTTAAAATTTTCTTTAATAATGGGAGAAAGGGGCCCAATAATTGTATAAATTACCTGGCACAAAGAAAACACTACTTTCCTATCAGATCTAGAAAAACTAAAATACTCTTTCAAAAATACTTTTGGTCCATATAAAATGGAGGGACTCGTGAGGTATGGAACTTTTAGGCAGGTCAAGCGGTGGTTCACACTTGTAATCCTAGCTACTTGGGAGGTTGAGATCGGGAGGATTGTGTTTTGAGGCCAGCCTGGGCAAATAGTTTGTAAGACTCCATCTCCAAAATAACCAGAACACAATGGACTGGAAGTGTGGCTCAAGCAGTAGGATGCTTGCATTGCAAGTATGAAGCCCTGAGTTCAAAGCCCAGTTCCACCAAAAAAATAAAGCTTAAGAGAGAAAGGATTTATTTTGGATTTATTTTGGCTCACAGTTTCACAGGTTTTAGTCTGCTTTTGGTCTCAAGGCAAGGCAGGACATCATGGTGGGAGCATGTGGTAGAGGAAAGCCACTCACTCCAATGTGACCAGGAAGCACAGAGAAATAGGAAGGGGCTGGGGATAAGACACGCCCTTCAAAGACACACTCCCAGTGACCTACTTCCCTCCCAGTAGCCTATTCAGTGTGCACTCATCAGTGGGTCAACCTAGATGGTCCACATTAAGACCATCTAAGGAGCTTTTTAACAACATCCAGACCTCAGCCCTCTCCTGAAGATAGAAATGCAGCAGGTCTGGAGTGGGGCCCAAGCACTTTGGTTTTTATTTTTCATCACAGCCCCACACCATAGTGGGTAAGTTAACATGTCAGCCAGTTCTACAGGGTGTGAAGCACCAAACAAGTGTCCTCATCCCACCTCATTTCCTTTTCTTTCTTTTTTTTTTTGGTGCTACTGGGATTTGAAGTCAGGGCTTTGCACTTGCTAGGCAGGTGCTCTACCGCTTGAGCCATGCCTCTAACCCATTTTTTTTTTTTAAAGAGGGTCTCACTTTTTGCCCAGGCTGTCCTGGACTGTGATCATCCTATTTTACGCTTCCCACAGTAGCTGGGATGACAGGCTCACACCACCAACAAACTTTTTGCTGCCCAGGCTGATCTGGAACTGCAGTTCTCCTGACCTCAGCCTCCTATATAGCTGGGATGACAGATGTATAGGACCACAATCAGATTGTTTGACCTAGGGCCTCATGAGCTTTTTGTCCCTGCAAGGCCTCCAACCACAATATTCCTGATCCCTGCCTCTCTAGGAGCTAAGGTTATATGCACAACCCACCACACCCAGCCTGCCTCTTTTTCTTCTTGCAGTTCTCTCCTGGGCCCTGTGGACTGCTTCATTCTGGCCCGATCACCCTCTCTGCCTGAGGCCCCCAGCATCCTTGGTAGGAGTCCTTTTCTCCTATGCTGGTTTGGGGGAGCTTATCTTCCACTTGGCTCCTGAAGGAGGGTACATAGGAGGTAACTTTTTGGAGGTACTGCATGTCTGAAAAGTCATCTACATTCACCTTACTTAGCCAGGTCTAGCAGTCTAGGTTTGAAATCATTTTCCATTAGAATTCAGAAAGTCTTCCTCTGTAGTCTGCTGGCCTCTAGTACTGCTGTTGAAAAGCCTGGGCTGCTTTCACACCTGATCTTCACATTTGGCTTTTTTTTTTTTTTTTTTTTTTTTTTTTTTTTGTGGTACTGGGCTTGAACTCAGGACCTATGCCTTGAGCCACACTCCACCAGCCCCTTTTTTGTGTGTTAGGTACTTTTGAGATAGGGTCTTTCAGACTATCCAGGCTGGCTTCGAACCACAATCCTCCTGACCTCTGCTTCCTGAGTAGCTAGGATTACAGGCATGAGCCACCAGCGCCTGGCTTTGTCTATTTTTAATCTCTGGAAGTTTGTTAGATCTCTTTGTTTCCAGTATACTCAGAACACACAGAGCTATGCCTTGATGAAGGCCTGTTTCCACCCTGGGTGCTGGAGGGCCTTTCTACACGCAGCTGACCTTTGGTCTGGGAGGTATTCTATTATCCTGGTGTGATCCCCTTTCTACATCAACCCCTCCTCTTTTCTCATCAGCTATTGCTGGGATTTTTCTTTTGTAGTGTGGACTCTCCAAACTGGCCTCTACTTTTCTTATCTTTTCTCTCTTATCTTCTGTCTCTTTATCCTACTTTCTAGAAGACAATCTCAATGTTCCATTGGATCATCTGTGATCACATTTTCACTTTATGAAAGCTTCTGTGTTTCATGATTATATAAAGTCTCTTCTGTCTCCTTGAGGATGTTTGAAGTTTTGTTATTTTTGTTTTCAAACAGGATCTTGCTGTGTAGGCCAAGCTAGCCTAGAACTCAAAATCTTCCTGCCTCTGCCTCCCTAGTGCTGGGGTTACAGATATGCTCCACCAAGTCTGGCTCTTCCCTAAGAACATTTTTGAATTTTTTTTTCCTCCATATGATTTCCATGTCCTCCAAGTTACCCATTTCCATCTCTCTTTAGTCTTGTTCACAGCAAACACTTTGAGATGTTGGCCATTCCTTGGTTATAAGAGTAACACACAAAAGGGCTCATCAGAAGCCCTGCAAGGGCTGGAGTGTAGCTCAGTGGTAGAACACTTGCCTGACATACATAAGGCCCTAGGTTCCATCCCTAGCACCAAAAAACCAAATGCACTTATGCATAGAGCTGGTTGGCAGCCCACTCTTATCAGTTTTAACTGACTGATGAGGCATGGCCTGGCTTGACCTATATGTGCCCCCAGTAAAACTGCCAGAATATGGGCCAGGGGTGTAGCTCAGTCGCAGTGTATTTGCCTACCATGCATGAGCCTTTCCTTTCTAGGCCTCACTCATCTGTGCATTTGTGAAGCAGCTGCCATGTAACAAAGCTGTGTGCTGACCACAGCACAGTGGTTGGTATTGGTGACCAGCTCTGCAGGGTGGACAGAGTGAATGATAGCAGTTGGCTTTGCTACCTCCTGTCGAGAAGGACAGACTGTCACAGCTGTCCTGGAAGACTGTTTTTGTGCATTTTTCTTGAGCACATCCCCTTGCAGTTAGCAAATGCTCTTCTTTCTGAGTTCTGAAGTCACTCTTCAGACCAGATGCAGAGACCTGGCTGTTAGATGCAGGTCTATTGACATTAGTGTCTGGTTTTCAGGGTTATCTGAAAGTAAGAGGAATGAACTAGAAGCAAGAAGAGGGTCTGTTACAGGGAAAAAAGAAAAAAATAAAAGAAGGTACATCCACCACAGGGGCATTATAACAACTGGACCCCATAAATCCATACACCTCAGTGGCCTCTGGGGCTTTGACCTGCAGCAACACCTCGTGCACAGTGGAGACCCTGAATCCTCAAGGGAAAATAAAGCTTGGGGTGTGTCACACTTAAGTGGATTAAAGTTTTAAAACACAGCAGGAGGGAGATAACTAGAGGGGAGAAAAAGGCAACCCAGAAAGTTGCCCTGGTTACCTAGTAGGCGCAGCCTGTCTGGGTTTGGATATTCCAGCAGACATCGTTCCAGGGCAATTACTACTGCTGTCTTGAAGTGTCTGGTCACTCCACCTCGGTGCTACTGGCATGTTCCTGCTGAGTGTTATCCAAGTCCACAGAAGGTCCACACCCCAATGACCTCTTCAGATTAACGTGTCCTTTGGCTGAGAAATTTTCAATATTTTTTCCTTTTAGCTTTAGTCTGGGTTTCCTCACATTCTGGCTGAGGGAAAAATGTGAGCATGTACCTGTGTGTGGTTGTGTACACATGCATGTTGGTGTGTGACTGGTTGTGTGTTCATGGGGGTTGAGGGTGAGCCCAGCCTGCTAGAAGTCTGAAGGACTCTGGTCTGAGCCCCAGACACCCACATTCTCAACTCAGCACTGTACAGCTGATCTCTCCACCCTCCAGCATCAGTTTTGTCAGGGTCTTATCCAGATTTATGAGAGAGCTGGGTTTCACTGGCCTCCTAGGTCATTTTCAGCCCAAAATGGTATCTGGGAT
Organism: Castor canadensis; assembly: GCF_047511655.1. NCBI lineage: Eukaryota > Metazoa > Chordata > Mammalia > Rodentia > Castoridae > Castor > Castor canadensis. The sequence continues at coordinate 7,932,427 of NC_133388.1, read as the reverse complement.
CCCTGGAAACAGAAAAGCCAGAGATTGTTTTAGTGGGAGCCATTGTTTTCTTACCAACAGGGCTAACTGTACTATCCTCTCCAAATTATTGTTTGGGCTCCCCAGACCTTGTTGTTCTGAGTGTGCTGATTTCATTAGCATTTCTTGAGCAGCAAAACTCCAACACTTGGAGCTGGAGGGTGAAAATGCAGAGCATGGCCTGCTCTCTGGGAATCTGCCAGGCTAGAGGGAGGGCACAGCGCACAGGCCCAGTGCCGGAAGCCTGGGCCTGGCAGACAGGCAGGCTATGCTGCTGCATGTGGTGGCTCTTGCATTCCTTTGCTCACTGACTAAAGGGATCTGTAGAACCTGTATGCCATGCCACGTGAGATGCTGGGCCAGGCAGCACAGCCTTCCCCATAGAACCTGCAGTCTGGTGGCAACAGGTGGAGAGGGGGCCTAAAGAAAACTGCTGGGGAGTGGGCTGGGACAGCATCCAGAGAGCACCCTTTTCCACTAGCAGAGGTGCCACTGTGCCTCCTGCAAGAGGCAATAGCAGCCATCTTCCTGGATCTGTAGTTAGCTGAGTCCGTTCTCTGGGGAAGGTGAGGTCTTACCACATCATCTGGTGGCTGCAGTCAGACAGAATTTGGGTAGAATGTACTAGATGGGAACACTGTAGTAAGGATTACCAAGTACTGTACATTAATTCAAAAACGTGCTGGGGTGTGGGCTCAGTGGTAGATGACTTGTTTATCATGTGCAAGGCCCTAGGTTCCACCCCTAGCACCACAAAAACAAAAAACAAACCATCTTGCAAATTGTCTCACTGGTTGCTCATCTTACCTAAATGAAGCAAAATTTTTACTACACCTGACTCTCAGATGAACCCCTTGACCTGAGACCTGTCACTGTGACCTGGTGACAGCTGTGTGTGCCTACAACAGGGCACTTCTCCATATGAGGGCACTTAGCTACTTTATGTCTAGTCAAGAACTCAGTAAATTCTATCAAGAAAGTCTCTGGCTGGTGGAAAAAGAGTAAAGGTTTCCCTGTAACAGCGGGGCTTGAGGCTTGTAAGAGAGAAGATTTGGTCTTAGTTGTTTGTACTAATTAAAAATGGCTCTGGAGCTCTGCAGCCAGGGAGCATGGGAGAGCAGATTGGCACCACCACCACTACCACCCTGTCTGTTTAAAGGAAACTTTACAGCCACCAGCAGCCCCTTTGATCTGTAAACATCTAAGACCTGGATGGCTGTAATTAAATCACCAGGCTCCCAGAAAGGGGAGCTGCCTCTGCCCTGGAGCCTCTCTTTAAAGAACACTTAAACACAAGCACGTGCATGTGTGTCTTTCCCTTTCTCAGCTTACAAGACAATATGTAATTTTTAATATTTCCAAGTTATTTTTTTTTTTCCATTTTCTGTTCTTCTTTTTAATGCCCCTAAATTGATTTTACAACCCACATATGAGTCACAACTTAAAATCTGAAAAGCACTAATAGTTGTGCATAAACTCCTGCCTCAAACAGGGGAGAATATACTTTCTTTCCATGTAAACATGAAACATTTGTTCAGCACATACTGTATAACAGGCAAAGTCTCCATAGATTTCAAAATACCAGTATCAAACAGCTCACACTCTAACCCATCATGCACTTCAATTAAAAATATTTTAAAGATAGTCCAAGTTATTTTTGAATCTTAACCTTCTTATTTACTCTTTTACAAGTTGCATCCTTTATTCTTTTTTATGATGTTTGAAATTTGGATAAGCCAAAATTTTAGCTGCTTACCTCCTTTATCAAGTAAAAATTTTATCATTATAGATTCACCTGCATTTATAAGAAATAATGGAGAGAACTCCCACACATGTCCTGTGCACAGCTCCTAGGGTGACTGTAAAACTGCAGTGTACTGCAGTACCTGCTGCAAGCAAAGCTTGTCTACTTCTTTCTTTCTTAACATAAAATTTGCTGTCAGTGACATTTTGTACACTCACAACAGTGTGCTGCCATTATCACTCTCAGAAAGGGGTCCAAGAGCACTCACTCCCCGTTCTCCCCTCCACAACCACTGACCTGCTTCCCCTGTGGGTTTTTCTCTTCTGGACAGTATGGACAGTGTGTGCTCTGAGTGCTGCCTGCTCCATCCAAAAGCCTCTGGGTGTATGTGTGTTGGGGTGGTGGGGGGAATCTGTTTAAATGAGGTTTTACTTGGCCCTAGACTTCCTGGTACAGATCAGAAGTCCAAGTGAGCTCCTCTCACACAGGGTCCAGTGGATAAACCAGACCTCAATCAGAAGTGTTCATCTGCCTTCAGAGAAAACCCAAGAAGCACTGGGGCTGCAGCTCAGTGGTAGAGCACTGCCTCACACGTCCAAGTCCTGGGTACCAGCCATCTTAGTGGGACACTTACATTGATACTCTGGAAAAAAAAACAAACAGCAAATCCAAAGGACAGTTACAAACAAATAAAACAAAACCCTAGTTTATAGAACAAATAGGTACAGCAAAGGTACACTGGTGACAAGGACAAAGTGCAGTGCTGCAGGCAGAGCAGGTTCCCTGCTCCCAGGATCCTGCACAATGGCCCACTGAGGACTGAGAACTGTCAGGAAGCACTCCCTCTAGAGGAGGCTGATGGAGCCATTTGCTTTGAGAGCCAGTGGTTCTCATTGTTTCTGACCTGGTAAGAAGTCATCCCTTGCAGAGGTCCAGCCAGCCTGGCCTCCATGCCAAACAGACATTGTCTCTTGGCGCTCACAGTGCATGCCCAAGACCAGCCTCTCCACTGCCACTGCTTCAACCCAGAGAGTAGTCAGCAAAACAGCCCCCTACCCAACTCACCAACTGCTTAAGCATTTGGTTTTTATCTCTTGAAAAGAATGTCGTCTGCTAGGCACCAGTGGCTCACACCTGTAATCCTGAGATACTCAGGAGGCAGAGATCAGGATTGTGGTTCGAAGCTAGCCCAAGCAAATAGTTCTATGAGACCCTATCTCGAAAAACCCTTCACAAAAAAGGGCTGGTGGAGTGGCTCAAGGTGTAGGCCCTGAGTTCAAACCCCAGTACCGTAAAAAAAGAAAGAAAAGAATGTCATCTGTTCCAGTAGGGGATGTCCCAGGCTTCACTCCCTGGCTTAGCTGCCAGAGAGTATGTGGGGAGCTCACTTCAGATGGACAGTGGTTCAAAACATTAACATAATTGTATTCATAACACTGGAGAACCAGGCACAGAACAGGGGAGAGATGAGCAGGCCGTGAGGGCATCTGAGACCATGGGTGTAAAGGAACAATTGTGAGGCCAAGAAAGTGTCAGCAGTGGGAACAGCCCTGGGCTGTGGTCCCTCACTAGTACTGCTGGTAACCAAGGCTTGGACCCAGACCACTCTGCCCGCACAAGCACAGAGCTTCCAACAGCTGAGGGTAGGTAGCACTGGGACAGACTGGAGCTGGCCAGTGGACAGCAAACAGGACATTGAAGGAACTTATTCTTGTCCTGTGAAAAACAGACAAAGGACCAGATGCCAAGTATGGACAAGGGGCAGGGAGGATAGCCAGCATGATGCCCACCAGGATCCAGCTCCACTTGGCTTTCCTCACTCCCATCTCCCATGGTCCAGGCTGCAGAAGTATCACCTACAGCCAGGGCACAGGTACGAGGACAGCTGAAACCAGGAGTCCTCCTGTTGGGTGGCAGGGCCCCAAGTGAACCTGGCTGGGTTGAGCGGCTAACCTCTGTGTGGACCTCAGTGTAGGTGAGGACAGTCAGGAGCAAGGTGTGTGCAGGCAGTGGCCCTCAGCATTCTGGGCATTCCTGGAGTATGGCCTCCTTGTACAGCACTTGCCTGCTGCTGTCAGACCAGGTTGGGCATCCTCTGCGGCCAGGGTCTACCTTGTGTTCCTTTTCTTTTTACTTCTTTCTTCCTTAATCTGGACCACCTCTGCCTTTCTTTGTCTCCAGAAGCTGGGTGGTTGTCTGGTGGGATGCCCCTCAGTCTGGTCTGCATGATATTTTAAAGATGACATGATGAGCAGAAGCACACACACTTTGCTTTTCAAGGGCCCACACCTGCTACTCCCCCCAGCCCCATGTCAGGCTGTGTGCTTCTGCCCACGGTCAGTGATGCATCTTGTCTTTAGTACCCCAAACCTCCATGTTCTTCCCTGAGAAAAGTCCCTTCCTGCTTCCAGCCTGCTGGGGTCACCTTGGTTAGTGTCCATTCCAGCCCCAATGACCAGATGCTATGGGCACTTGACAGCAGATGGAATGTGCACGTCCGAACCGGAATCACAGAGGAGATGCCTGTGGGGACAGACTGGGAGCATGTGCCAGGTAAGAACAAGCCACAGGCACAACCCTGCTCCCACCCCCTCACCCAGCCACAGTTGCCAGCCAGCCTATTTGTGGCCGCAGCCTGCGGTGCCAGGCAGGCCAGGCACTGCAGTCACATGGGAGAATTGTTTTGACCTGCTGTAAAGCAGCCTAACTTCTACCCAGCAGCCACAGCTCTCATCCTGGTGTTGTATGATGTTTTACTGAGGCAGAAGTAGAGTTAGACAACAGCTAAAAAGCTGGGGGACCTAGGCCAGCTCACTGGGGCTGACACTGCCCAGGTCCTTTTGTCCTTTAGCTTCCAGCTCTTGTGGCCAGGCCAGCCCTAACTGAGACCTCCGTTTTCTCAGTGCCCAACACAATATAGGAAGTGCTGTTGGATGAATGCAGGTTGAGAGCAGCTCGGGGAGGGCACTCCCTCCCATGCACTCAGTGCTGAGCACCATACCCACTTTGCCTACAGGGTTGCAGGCTTGCCAGCTGGCACTGAGTACCAGGACCGTGTGGGCCCGCTGTCCAAATGGTGACCTTGCCCGCCGCTATGGTGTCACAGACAAAAACCCTGCTGGGGACTACTGGAAGAAAATTCCCGGAAATGTGTCATGTTTCACAGGCAGGTGCTGGGGCATGGTGGGCTATATCCCCTGGAGTCCTCAAGGCTCCTATGGGCCATGTCAGAGGGGTCTCTTGAAAAGGCTGCTCCCACTTGACTCTGCACCTCCAGAGCCAGAGCCAAGGATGAGGCCTACCTGAAGGAGGTGCCTGGACAAATGGGCTCTGCCAGAGTCTTCTGGCTGGTTCAGGGTGCCACCTGCTTTTAAAATTAAGGGAACAAAACACAGACTGGAGAAATGTCTTGTCCAGGGCCCTATAGCCAAAATGTGGCCAGGCCCGTATCTGGACCCAAGCCCTTGCCCCACTCTGCCCTCTGTCCCAGCTGTGTGGCTAACAAGCCTGTGACTGGCTGTTGTTCCTGCAGTGACCTCATCAGATGAGCTGTGGGCAGTGGGACCCCCTGGCTACCTCCTCCAGCGGCTCACAAAGACATTCAGCCACTTGCACAGCACCCAGAAGAGCAGCCAGGCAGCCACCCCCCACCCTGAGGACCTGGAGGACGAGTGGGAAGTCATCTGAAGGAGCCTGGGGCAGCAACTCAGGAGGGAGGAGGCAGAGGCTCTAGGATGGACACTGCTGGTTTCCAAGTTGCTCATCTGTGACATGCATCATCAACCCTTGTCCAGATACAGCTGCCAAGGCAGGACACCCCACACTTGATTTCATCCTGATTTGTTTCGATCTCATACCAGAACCCACAGCCTCAGCCACATGCCCTGAGCTGTTGCTGTAACAGCAGCGCCTTTGACATCTTGCCAAGGTCACCTCCAAGTGGGGACAGTGCACCTGCATGCCCTAGCTTTCATGTGCTGCTGTAAGTTCTCAGCAGCAACTCCAGGCCCTGTTGTGGGAGATGGTGACACAGAGAGCTTCCATGGGCAACAAGTCAGAGCCAGGAGCTGGGGACACACCTAAGGCCAGTGCGGGCAGCAGGGCCCCCAGGACATGTCCCCATCAGTATCCCCAGGCTAAACAAAGCTGCATGTCAGAGCTCTGCAGTCACCAGATGTGCTTGGCGATGGCATTGTCTCCATTACAGGATCCCCTTGCATCTCTCTGATGGGAAGGCAGATCATCTGTGGGGGAGAGCGCTGGGCTGTGTAGGGTGGAGGGCACGCGCACACGCACGCGCGCACACCACCTCACCTTGCTGCCCACACACAGGTGCTGCCCGCCTCAGCCAAAGCAGCAAAGGCCAGTGGGTGCAATGGAACCTGAGGAAGGTATGTATACACAGCCTCTGGGGAGGCACAGCCTACAGGGGCAGCGCTGGCCAGACATGGGGAACTGAGCCATGGTAGCTGACTTAGAGAAGTCTGTGGAGTGATGTTTAATGCTGCTGGTGGCATCAGAAAGCCAGACGCATCCTCAGAGGATGACTCTAATTATTGCCTTTTTGTTTGTTGTATTACAAACCTGCATAAGATGCATAAGATACCTCATTTGAAATCAAATCTTACAAATTTAGAAGAGAAACATATCTTCTGAAAACAGTGGAGGGCCTTTTGTTCCTTCCAGTGGTTTACCCTGAGCCTGTCCTGTCTTGGTTGTAGCTTCAGAGGGGTGGCTGTCCCCAGCGTGTCCTCCACTTGTAGTCAGCCAGTGCCCTCAGTGGGTGTGGGGCTTGATAACCAAGGAGGTGGAACCATTGCTTGCCATTGGCAGTTGCTGTGGCCAGGCACACAGTGGTCCTTGGGGTCAGCTCTTCTTTGGGGCTTCTGAGCTTCAGGACCAGGCTGCCCTCCCCTATAGAGGTAGCTCCATGACACTGCTCAGGCTGGCTGCTTTTTTTAGCCTGCCTGTAGCCCAGACCTGTTTTCTACTAAGCATGTATGTCAGGGAGCCCCCAGGCCACAGGTGAAGGGTACCAACCAGCAGTGAAGAGAGATTTCCAGGTTTCAGTGAAGAATGAGTGCTGAAACCCCTGATCTTCACACTTCGCTTTTATAGAACCCCTTTTGTAAAAGTTCAGTGACAGCAGAGATGGCCCAAGTTGGCTGCTCTTCTACTGCAAATGCTGTGCCTTGCCCGGCTCCTCTCGATGGCGGCACTCTTAGCCCCTGGGACTATAGTGCAATTAAACCAAGTCTAGTGGATACTTTCACACTAATTTTCACTTCAGTGCTTTGATGATTTTCTTCCTGGTTTTAATTTTTAGTTGTGCTTTGAGACTGTGCAATAAACTAGAATTTTCCAAACATATGAGTCTAATGCTTGAGCTAGGAGAAGGTACGTCACAGATGCTCCTGAGGGCTGTGCTAAGAGATCCCGCTAGCCTGGCCCATTGCCAGCCCGGCAGTGCCACCAGCTCTCATGACCTGGTCATTATTGGAATATGCACCAGTTTGCCCAGGTGATGTCATGGGTGATGACTACTCCAGAGCTAGACACACCCTCTGCTGGCCCTGGCAAAGATGTCCTGAATGAGGCAGAGCCCAACACTGTCTCCTCATGAAGTCAACAGCAGCCTTTGGGGGTTCAAGTCCCTGGTTCTATGTCCCCAGCCAACAAAACCATATACCAGAAGTGCCCTACTGGAAACTAACATTAAAAAAAAAAAATTACCTCGAGTGTCCTGGGAAATGACCTAAACAACAAATGTCAGACCTGGGTCAAGAAACAGGGAGACTTTACAGAAGACAGAAGAAAACTTGAAGAAAGGGAGACATGGCTTCCTCTCCAGGTCAAAAGGCTAAACACATATGCCAAGACATCTGTCTTTAAGAAAGGAATTCGCAGGTGCAGCACTTCCAGAATCACCACTGGGATGTTCTTCTTGAGATGGAGATTCTCAAAATCAGCAGTGCCCACAGACACCCCATGTTCATGCTAGGTTTTTCCAGCCTCACATCCTCCTCACCAGAGCCCTGAATCCAGTTAGCCTCAGGAGATCCCGAAAGGTTAAGTAACTTGCTAAGTTGTACAGGGAACACTGAGATTGGAACCCAGCTTGGCAGAATTGCACACCTCTGCTAACTGATGCAACCTCACAAACAGGTGTGAGACCCAGCAGGGGGCTGGCATGTCAAGCATGGCCCTCACTACTAAAGGGCCCCAGTAGTCAGCATGGCACAGGAGGTACTGCAGACATGGTAGGAGGGCAACTTCAAAGCCTGTGTGGCCACTGCTTATTTCTGTGAACAAAATAACAATAAATGGGTTAAGTAAAATGGGGAAAAAAATCTCTGACTTCTGGATGTCAAGGACATCCTAAACTCAAGTGAGGGGAAAGGCCACAGAAGAAAATCCACACAGATTTAATTTCTCCAAAATACAGTCTGTAAAGCAAAACCCTTACGTAGAGCTGGGGGATAGCTCCATGGTAAAGCTCTTGCCTAGCATGCACAAGACCCTGAGTTCCATCCCCAGGACCACAAAACATCCTACATAACATCATAAAGAGAGGTAACTGCAACAATTGAGACACTCATGTTGAATATTCACCATAAGAACTTGTCCAAACCAGGAGGAGGAATGACACAAGGCAAAGGATGGACAAAGGAGATGAAAGGGCACCTCACGGAAGTATTCCCAGCACCTGGGCAGACATGCCAGTGGGGCACGTAGGAGGACCACTGGCCATCCTTGGTCTGAAAGCATCACACTGCAAACTCTACTTCTGGAAATCTGTCCTCCAGAACAAATCTAAATGGGAAGAAACACAATTTCAAAGCACTGAAAACAGCCTGGCACTGGGAAGGGTGATGGGAACTTGAGCACATGCCTGATGCTACTGCCAAGTGCATGTGTGTGGGATGTGCTGCGGGGTCCCACGTGTTCCTGTGGCAGGGGTGAAGTTCCTTAGCATCAGGCTAGTGGCTATGCCAGGGGCCATGCTAGTTTTGTAGATCAGAGAATGGGGGAGGGAGCTGGTACCCTCATGGATGGCCCTCCTACTCTTCTACTGCCCTGCCAGGGGCACTGGGGACAGAAAGAACTGAATTCTCACTTAGAGCCTGGCCTGACGGTACACAACTGTAATCCCAGCTACTAGGAAGGTGAAGGCAAGAGTTTCTGGCCAGCCTAGGCAGTTAGCAAGACCTTATCTCAAAAACAAAATACAAAGAAAAGCATTGGGAATGTGGCTCAAAGGTAATTCACTTGCCCTGGCCCTGGGTCCAATCCCCATTACTGGGCGGGGGGAAGCTCTCTACTTGGGACAAGAAGGTGGTCCGTGATTGTTTCTAAGCATATATCTTTTTTATCTTTTGAATCCTGAGCCATGTAAATGTATTATTTATTCCAAAAACAAATAAAATTTACATTTTAAAAATTCAGTACTCTAACATTATTTACAGTATCAACACTAGTTGAATCAAATATCATAAACACCAAGGTCTTCCTAAAGTTCATGTTTACCAAGTGTTTTACAGGGAAATACTTAAACTACAGTAAGTTTAAAGAGTTAAAAAATTGTGGGCTGGTGGAGTGACTCAAGTAGAGCATCTGCTAGCAAGATCAAAAAAAAAGCCAGGCACTAGTGGCTCATACCTGTAATCCTAGCTACCTAGGATCAGGAGGATCGAGGTTCAAAGCCAGCCCAGGCAAATAGTTCGAGAGACCCTATCTTGAAAAAACTCTTCACAAAAATAGGGCTGGTGGAGTGTCTCAAGGTGTAGGCCGAGTTCAAGCCCCAGTACCACAAAAAAAAATAGTAATTGTGTAAGTGATCTGATTTCATACATATGTAAAACACATAGAAAAAATGTGTTCAAAGCTGGGTATGGTGGTACACACCTATCATCCCATTACTTGGGAGGTGGAGACTAGAGGATCAGGAGTTCCAGGCCAAAAAGGTACTGAGACCATCTTAAAAGCAAAACCACTGGGGTTTTTGGTGTGGCTCAAGTGGTAGAACACTTGCCTAGCATGTGCGAGGTCCTAGGTTTAATCCCCACCCAAAAAAGAAATCTTTCTGTATATGCACTGAACCCGTGAAGAGGTCTGGGCCAACTCCTGGAGCTGCACACAGCAAGCAGTGTAGCTGGTGCCTCCTGCTTGGCCCACCTCACCTGCCGTGGACTTCTCCATATAACCCAAGTGCTCTACTTGAATTTTGCAAGCAAAAAATCCATTTGTAGAAATCTTCACCTCTACCTTGACTGGGGTAATGGTTACACACAGGTAGACGTGAGTCATGACTTAAGCTATGCACTAACACCTTTGTGTTTTACTGCATGTAAATCATACCTTGCATTTTTAAAGGATCAGCAGCGCTGGTCCTATCCCTACTGCAGAGGGATAGGATGCTGTGACCAATTACCTTTGGCTTTAGTTTGTTTAGCCCGGGCTAGCCCTGGGCTGTCTTCCTGTACAAGGCTCCCAAGTACTGGGATCACAGGCATGAACCACCATGCCCAGCTGCAATTAGCTGCTCTTCAAACAGTTCAAACATGGAGTAGCCTTCCTGAGACCAAGCATGTTCCCTGCTTCCTGATTCAGAAAGCATCCTTGTCTGGACAGGATTTGAGGTAACTTAAGAAACTGCTGGCTGCGAACAAACAGGAAGGGAAAAGTCATAGTAGGAAAGTCAAGGCAACAGCAGATATAGTGTGCCAAAAAGACCCAGGTGGAGGTGAGAGCCACAGCAGCCAGGTGCTGGGCCACGTCACCATGTCTTGCCCAGGCCACCCCAACAGCAGTCTTTCATAGGCCCTTTTGAGGCCTGGGCATAAGGTCTGCACACCTTGGGGAGGGGATAGATTCTCAGAGTTGGTTCCGATGAGCCCAACAATGGCCTAGCCTCATCTGTCTTCCCTAATGGACAATGGGTACAGAGATCCTAGCCTCTGAACTCTTACCTGGAGCTATTCAAGGCCCTTGGGAACACTGGGCCCTCGGTGGACATGGGGGAAGCAAATTGGCAAAATGTGTTCATGAACTGAACAAAACCACCATCTTGCTGTCCCAGAGGCGGAGACTTGTCCAGAGCACAGTGCATGCCTTTGAGAAGCCATCAAAGCTGCTGTCTGTCAAGGGACACTGGTGCTGGACTTGGTGCCACCCAACCCCCCCCCCCCCCCCCCCCCCCGGTCCCGCAGAATCCTGCAGGCTCAGGTCCCAGTGGTAACAGCAACTGGGATGGCATCACAGTCCTTAAAGCCCTTCCTGAGACCAGAGGACCCAGGAGACAGATAAACCAACCCACCCTCCTTCTGCCCAGCAGCAGCCACCGATAACAGGCTCTGTTTATCTGCCTTTGCCACTGCTCCAGGCTCTCTGCTCCCACCAGCAGAAGCTGGGGTCAGGCATCCTGTGAGACTCAGAGAAAGAGCTGGGCCAAGACTCAGGCCCACTGTGTGAGTGATGGGCAGCCTCTGCCCTCTGGACCTGTTTTCAACATCCTGCCCACTCCAATTAGAGCCATCAGAAGCTAATGCCCTTGGTGCCTCTATCCTCTTACCCATCTGAGGCACAGGAGCCTCCCGATGACCAGTCACTGTGCCATATGGGAGAAGTCCCCATAACTACTCCAGTGCCACCAAGCTACTTCCTTGTCACACTGAACCAAACCAAGGTTCAGAGAGGCTATTTAACTGGCCCAGGCCACAGCAGGAGGGAAGTAGGGCCTCACTTCAACTGGAACCAATGACCAGTTACGGCCACGCACCCCTTTGCCACACACTTCCCTGGAATGGGTTCACATTCCCTTCGGGGCTGCAGATGGTGTGGAGATTCCAGAACCTCTTGAAGACAAAAGGAAAGCAGAGACCCAGAGGTTTGTCCAAGGTCTCCCTGAGTCAGTGGCAGGTCCAGGTCCCCAGGCAAGATCTTCCTCTTGTCCAGGCCATCCCTGGACAAATCCACCCTGGACTCTGTAGTCACCACCCAAAGCCTCTTCCACCACCAGGCCCGCTCCCCTCAGGAACACTGAGTGCAGAGTGGGCAGCAGGTTCCCCTACCAGGCTAGCCACTTCAGGCAGACAGCTGGCCCTCTGCTCCTGGCAGGACAATCACAGCCCTTCAGCCCATGCCTCACAGGTTAAATTTCACAGAGCAGCAGAATTCCTGGGCAGGGCAGCCTGACCATCCTCCCTGGTCCTGAGGCTTACTTCGCAGCCAGGGAGGGTCCCTTTGTCCTGAAGGATGGTGGTATGTTCATTAACAAGTCTCCATCTTCAGAACCTTCCAGCCAAAACCAGCTATCCAGGCTGGGCAAGAAGCCTGCCTCTTGTCTCCACAGGCACCACCTAACACTCTATGGGCAGGCCAGAGGAGGGCAGGCCCAGAGAAAGGCCACCTAACCCTGGTGAGGGGCACACTGGCTACTGGGGGCCCCAGCTGTAGGGCCAAAGCAGATGCAATGACAGAGCTGACAGGAACAGGAGCCCTAGAACCTGGCACCTGCTAGTTGTGGGTGAAAAACTAAGAGGGGGTGACCGTGACAAATGCAGACCTGGCTAGGAGCCATAGTGATACCTAAGTGGCTGTGGCCAGTAGAGGGTGGAGATACAAGGAGGCCCAGCCTGGATCATATGTATATGTTTCCCCAATTCCAGCCGGCCTGGACTGGCCTGCCCAGCCCTACTTCTCCCTGCACTACAGGATCAGGTCCAAGCCGCAGAGTTCACAGCCTCTAAATGCTGACAGCACAGGAGGGCTGTCAGAACTACAGGACCTGTAGTCCTGTACACATTCTGTCCCCCTGCTTGGACACATCAGTCCCCACTCCATGCTTGCCACGCTCCTGCTCTGCTCAGCTGTCACTCCCCACACCACCTACCAGCCCCCCCATACCACCACCACCACCATCCATAGCTCCCAGAGGCTTCAGATCAAGGTGGGAGGCTAGTCTTCACCCCTTTCCACGATTGGGCAGTGAGATGGTGCTCAACCCCTCGGAGTCCCTCTGGCTGGAGCATGGGGCGCTGCGCCCAGCCGCACCCAGAAAACCTGAGGCTTTGGAACCTGCCTGATATCCCAGCCCAGCCCGAGAGCATGCGACAAACAAGGCAGATTCTTCCGTACACAGATCAATATATGTAAAGTGCCAGGTACTATGCTCTGAAAAACCAGTTCTGTCCTCCGAGTCTAGCCCTTGCCCGTGAGGTCCAAGGGCTGTAGAAAGGGTGGCAGCGGCAGCTCATCCAGGGCCTCGGGGAATCGGCCGGGAGAGATGGCAGTGACCAGCACCTGCATGGCGCGTGTGAAAAGCGAGGGCGGCGCCAACCCCGCCAGCCACTGGAACTTGTCCTCACCCAGTAGCCGCCGCCAGCGCGGCTGGTCACCCAGCAGCTCTCGGCGAGCCGGGCCGGCGGCGCCCGCGGGGGTGTACAGCACCAGCAGGTCCAGCAGCAGCAGGCGGCGCTGGCGAAGCTCACCAGGCACGGTGGTGGTGGTGGTGGTGGCGGCGGAGGAGGCCTCAGCAGCAGCAGCAGCAGCAGCAGCAGCAGGGACCGAGCCGGCGTCGCGGCCCAGCTGGCGCAACAGTAGCTCGAGTGGTGTAAGGCCCCCGCCGTCGCGCAGGCCCGGCGACGCGCCGTGGCCCAGCAGCAGGAACAGGCACTCGGGGCGCGCCAGCTCGCAGGCCACGTGCAACGACGTGCCACCGCCCTCCACGCGGCTGCAGCCTCGCCGGTCGAGCAGGCGCGCACGCTCCTCAGCCGGGAAGTCGCGCACGGTACGCAGGATGCTGCGCAGGATGCCCACGCGATTGTAGCGCACCGCCAGCGCCACGTGCGGCCCAGGCGCGGCGCAGCAGCGGAAGCCCGCGCTGGGTGGCGCGAGCGCGCGCCGCGGGAACGTGGCCAGCAGGTAGTGCGCGTAGGCCTGGTGGTCGTGCACGAGCGCGTAGAGCAGCGCCTCCGACGGCGAATAGGCGGAGGCGCGCCCGCGCTCGTCCCAGTGGAAGGCCTCGCTGGCGCGCATGTCCTCCAACAGCCATACGGGCAGCAGGTCACGCACCGCCTGGTAGAAGGCGAAGGACGACTTCCGGCACTGCTTCTGCGCCCGCGAGCGCGCCGCGCCCGCGCCTTCCGGCCCGCTGTCAGCGCCCGCCCAGGGTCGCGAGTCCCACGGCATGGTGGCAGCAGGGAGCCTCACGACCTCAAGGCATGGGTCCTGACCAACCTGCGGAAAAAGGTTGTCTTAAGAAGCAGGCGACGGGGACTTCGGCCACGACCCCCGGACCCGGGAAATGGCGGTCCGGGGAGAGGACTCCTTTCCACCGCACACTCATCCTCACTGGGGCCTTGACTACCTGCCTCCAGCCTCGGCCCAGTCACTCTCCCCAGCTCCATTCTCTCCTAGGCCCAGACCTCGGTCTGCAACCTTGTTCTCGCTGCACCTGCTCTCACTGTCTGGCTCTCTTGGCACCTCTGCTACAGAAGCCCTAACCTGCCCCTGCCTTCAGTCCCCACGCCTTCCAGCCCTGGGACCTGCAGGAAGAGCTGTTCACACCTGGGCCAGGTCCATCCAACCCCAAACAGAAGAATCCAGGTATGTGTGGCGGGGGGGGGGGGGGGGGGGGGGGGGGCCCGGAGTGGAAAACCCAGGCCACATCCCAACTTGAGCTAAATCCATGCTCCACCTCAAGATCCCTGTCCCCAGCCGCACCCCAACCCTGATCACTCGTGGGGGCCCCTGGAGCCTCTTCCCAGGCTAGTCAGGGACATGACCTATACTCAAACCGACCTGGTTCCTGCAGCGCAACCAATCGCTTGGGTCTGTGGATGTGGGTATTTCACTTTCCCTCGCCGAACCTCAGCTTCCTCGTCTGTGAAAACGGGGTGGACTGCGGCTGGTTGTGGCTGGCAGTGTGGTAGTGCGCCCCAACAGTGAGTGGGGAGTGGCCCGGGCCCTTCATCCACAAACAAGTTTGCTGCCTGTCAGCACCAGAGCTCCTGGGAGGAGACAGAAGGATGAAGCCAACTTAGACTGGTGTGTACCGCACTTCACAGTCTGCAGTCCACTCCAGGTAGGTCACCTCTCCACATGACACTGGTACTGCTATCCCATTTTCCAGCAGGGGTCAAACTTGTCCAAGGTCAGTCATGAAGTCATGGTGGAGCCAGGACCAGAACCCAAGTCTCCTGTGTTCCTTTTGGGGCTCACTGCAGACATGGTGTGGACACGGGTTTGAAACCTGCCTCTGCCCTGAGTCCCCAGCCCCAACTTGAGCCCTGGCCTCCTTGACCTCCGCCCTGGCCCAAGCGCCCTACTGCCTCCGGCAAGGGTAAGCCCTGGGTTACAAGAGGTTTGGGGCGGCGGGCCGGCCACATCCACGATCACTCGCGGTAACTGGGTTGCAGAGATGGGCACAGCTGGGTGGGCGACACCATGACTGCAGTGCCTTCCCGCGCGCCCCAGGTATTCTGTGCGCCGAGTGGGTTACGTAAAGTTCGGACGCCCCACGTCACTGGGCAGAGAGTCACAGCCGCGGCTCCGCGACTGGGGGTTGGGCCAACGAGGACAGCGCGCCCGGGCTGCCCGCCAGTTCCTCTCTGTCCCCTCTGGGGCGGCACGGCCCGACCTGGGCGGCGGCGGGTCGCCAGGGACGAGCCGGGACGTCCGCGGGAGGGTGGCCCTCTCGGCTAGGGCTGCACCTGCGCCTGTGGGCACACAGGAGGCGGCGCCCGGGACGGGAGCTGAGAACCGCGCGTGTCGGGGGCGAGGGACTCACCATTAGGGGCAGAGGGGCCCGGGCCGGGCGCCCCTGTCTGCGCTGCGGGCAGGAGCACGCGCTGTCCCCACGCGGGCGATCAGGCGGAGGCCCCCACGACGGGCGGCCAAAAGGAAGCCGCCGCCGCCCGCGCCCGCCGCAGCCGCGCTCTGAGCCGCCGAGGCCGGATCGCTGGGCGGCGGTGCCGGCACCGGCGGCTGGCGGGCGGCGGGCGGCGCAGTGCGGCCGAGGCCGGGCAGGACCGCGGAACCGTCCGCTGCCACCATTGGCCCGTTCTGCCGGCCCCCGCCGCTGCCCATTGGCTACCACGCTGCACCATTGTTACGTCATGGACCGGAGGGCGGGGCGCACAGCAGGACCCGCGGAAAACTTCGGAGAAACTTGAGGGCGTGCTGGTGGGGGGGTGGAATCCCGGAGGAGGGGCGGGTCCGGGCGCGGAGAGGCGAGACTGTGGTTGGGAGGCGTGGCCGGGGGCGGGGCGGGGATCGTTGGGGCGGAGCTCCGGGGTCCCGGCGGCCCAGGTAGTGGAGTGTGCCTGGAGCTGCGCCCTTGGTGCTGCAGCTCTGTGAGAGTCTGGGCGCACGCGGAGGTGCCTGGGCGTCGGTGGTGTGTTGATTTGCTCGTCACCCCACGAGTCGTGTTCCAGATCTCCTTGCCTAGTTCTCGGTGACCTTGAGCAAAAACCTCTGGCTGTTATCCTATCTGCACGTGGGAGGGTCAGGAATAGGGTCTGTGCTCCTAAAGTTTCCCACTGCGTGCTGCCTGGCCATTGTCGGCGAACCCCTGCTCCAAACGGACTCTCCCAGGGATGGATGGGTGGATAAGAGCTATTTATGTGCACCCACTGTGTGTCCTCCCGGTCTAAACACTAGATTTTCCTTTACCGCCACAACTGCCGGTAGCAGTGGGAGTTACTATTTCCTCCTCAATTCATCCACCAGAAAGTCCTGCTGGAGAGGGAGGCCAGCCAGAAAGGAAGCCAGGCGTTTGCCCTGCTGTTCTTCCAACACTGTGAATTGGATGGGGGCCACCTAGCCTCCCCACAAGAGGCCTGAGGTTTGGGGTCATGACTTTTGAGGCTCAAGAACCTGGGGTCCATTCCAAAAGCACTAATATATGCCCTCACACTCGGCCCAGCTACTAAGAATTGTAGGCCCATTTCACAGATGTTAACATTGAGACACAGAGATGATGACTGCTCAGCCAAAACACACCCTTTCCTCTCAGACTTAGCCCTTCCACCAGGATCCCCACCCCATATTCTGAGGCCAGGCTTCCAGGCCTCATTTGCCTGCATTTGATTCTTCTATGCCTTCTATGAGGTGATGCACTGGAGTGAAGGTGACAGGGCTTCTGATAAAAGTTCTGCCTCTTCCCTTCAACCTCCTTCTCCCTCCGTCCCTCCTCTTCCCAGCCCTAGAACTGTAGGAAATCTGTTTCTGCTAAATTATACAGCCTGAGGTATTCTGTGGACTATGACCATTACTTTGACACCCATCCTCAAGGTACCTGCCCACTGTTCTGAGTCATGGTCTTGCCGGGAATGCCAATTCCCCAGCACTTTTGTGACCATCCTCCCCCATATCTGAGGGGGCCATGGCTGGGTCTGTGCCCGGGCAGCAGTGGCAGAACGGGCCATACCCTTCCCCAGCAGCTTCATAGGCCATATTGTGCCCTCCAAGGTTGTCCAGGGGACAGCCATGAAGGGGCAGGTCCCTCAGGGAGGTTGGATGGACAGGCTTGGGGGCATGAAGGGTGGCTGGGGGTGGTGGGACTGGGCAAAAGGCAATTAACAGAGAAGCTGAGAGAGCTCCCAGGTCTGGGCAGAAGGGGGGTGAGAGCAGAGGGTCTTCCTGCTGGGGATAGAATTCGACCTTTGACCCTGCTGTTTGCTGGCTGAGATCTGACCCAAGGCACACGCCCTTCTCTCCTGGAGAGCTTGTCCTAGGGCTTGTCCTCAGAACGGAGAGATGAAGGCTGGGGGACCACAAATGCTGACAGCACCCGTGGGTCCTGTAAGAACTCCACTGAGGAGCTGGGAGGGCTCTCAGCAGAGCAATCACATGACTGGTGCAGGTTTTCTCAGCTCTCTGGCTGCTGAGATCGATGGAAGGGGCAGCCACTGTGGCTGCTGACGGGGTGGCAGCTGAGGAGTGACATAGAGTTCTTCAGAGAGAAGCACAGCATTGCACATGGATTCTGCTTGCAGGGTGTGTGTGTGCAAGGAGCTCAGGACGCCCCAGGTTTCAGACCGAGCACCTGAAAGTCCAGGAGAAGCCAACAGAGGAGCTCTGAGAGAGGTGTCCTTGCACCTGGAGGTTGGCGAAGAAGGCTGCCTGTGACGGACAGCAGGGAGGAGGAGAAACAAGGAGGTCCCAGGCCTGAGCCTGGGGAGCAAAGGGGAGAGGCCCTCAGAGGTCAAAAAGACAGGATTCCTGGAAGCAAAGGTGTCCCAAGAAGGAAGTAGTGGTCAGCTGGGACCAGTGCTGCCAGCCACCAGGGACTGGAGGACTTGCAAAATATATAGGTCACAGTGTCCTTTACCAAAGGTCATGGAGTGGAAGGAAAAGCCTATTTGGAGAGAGTTCAGGCACCAGTGGGGAGAGGGGTGGAGAGAGCTGTGAAGGGGCAGAGGAAGGGGTGGAGCTGGAGGACAGGCGAGTAAAAAAGAAAGAACAGATGTGTATGTGCATGTGAAGGCATGTGGTCACGCCCACACGTGCTGTGTGCATTGTGTGCAAGTACAGAGAACTGCCAATGTGTGTGCGCGTGTGTGTGCAGTACACTGACAGGTTGCATTGCTGACGGTGGAGCATGACCAAGAGATGTCTTGAGACTAGCAGGAGTCAGGTGCCAGAGGCTCACACCTGTAATCCTAGCTACTCAGGAGGCAGACGTCAGGAGGATTGTGTTTCAAAGCCAACTCCAGGAAACAGTTTGAGAGACCCTATCTCAAAAACACCCAGCACAAAAAAGGACTGGCACCTGCCTAGCAAGCGTGAAGCTCTTAAGTTCAACCCTCCACTGCAAAAAAAAGACTGGTAGTGATGGTGCTTTCCATGAGTGAAAGAGACTCTAGTAGTTCTTCTTGGGGGTGAGGGACAGAGTGCTGGGCACCGATGCCAGGGAGGGCACAGGTAAAGGTGGACCAGATATGTCTACTCTGATGGTTTCTGTCTTCAAGGCCATCTGGCAAGTGAGAAGGGGAAACTCAGCCTGGAGAGAGGATCCATTAACCAACCACCCAGAGAGCCTCCCTGACGTGGACCCCAGCAAGGCCCATGAGGTTTGCCATGCAGGCAGGGGTCGGGCAGCAACCTGAGGCAGGCTGCAAGCTGAGGCAGTTGGGGGGGGCTTGGGGGGGGCTCTGCAGCTTCCAGGGTGAAGCTGGCACCAGCCTCGCTGGATCCCATCTATCAAGCTGGCACCAGCTGAGGGACTTGGGCTAAGTGACTCCACCTATCTGAGTGCCAGCTACATATCTGTGAAATGACTTAGGTATGATTTTCAGAAGTCAAATAGAAGGTGTTCCTGGTGGCAGGACTGGCAAGGTCAGGGCAGGAAGTGGCCAGGAGCCAGTGAGAGGTTGGGGTGTTCCATGGCTGCCCCTGTCTCACCCAGGTCCTGCTCTTCTGCCACTTGTCCTTCAAGGACCTGAATGGTGAACCACGGGCTTTCCCCTCTTGAAACCTCCTCCCAGGTAGTTGGGTATGTCCCCATCGCCCACTTCAGCCCATCCAGTGCAAAGACAGGACAAAATCAGATGAAGACAAGGGACCTCCTGAAAGTCAGAGGGTCTAACACAGAGCATACATTCCAAATGTACAAAGAGCTGTTGTGACCCAGCTAGGAAGACCAACCTGGAGGACAATGCACACAGGGTGTGAATAGGTAAAGCACACATAGCATTGGCTACATGTGAAGATAGTTGACTTTGTCAGGAACTAGTAAATGCACAACTTCTTGTTTTGCCTGAGCAGCCTCGGACAGCTTATGCTGGCCAGCAGAGGACACGAGTGCTTACCCTCAGGCAGGCTAGAGAGGAGGGCCCCTCAGAAGGCCCCCCCACAAGGGCCTAGCAATGTCTCTTTTTTTCTTCATGAGGCTAGGGATGGAGTTCACACACCAGCACTTCCTTTTGTACACATTTTATCCCTGATAACACTTGCCTGTGTGTCAAGTTACATGTTCACTGTAGTGGCTCCTGATTGTTTGCTTATGTTTCATAAAAGAGGGCTGAGGACTGTGCACAAGTGGTAGAGCACCTGCCTAGCAGGCCTGAGGCTCTGAGTTTAAACCCCAGTTCCACACTACCACCCCAAAAAAAGTCTCATAAAAGAATTCAGCCTGAATCTTATATTTCATTTGTAATAATTACATAATTGAGCATTTGAAGAAAACACAGATGACAACCAAATACCAAGGAGGCAGGATCAGTGTTACATTTGCATTTTTTAAGAGGGGTGGGGGAGGAATCTCACTGTTATCCAGGCTAGTTCAAGTGATCCTCCTGCCTCGCTCCCCATGAATAACTGAAACTATCAGTGCACCATAGGACCTGACCCTGTGCTGTTTTGAATTGTGAAAAACTGCAGAGCACCTAGGTGACCATCAAAAGGGGTAGGGCTGAAATAACCATGACGTGCTTTCCCATGGCATGCTTTCATAGCATGCTGTGATTTTCCACTCAGCAGCTGGTCCTGCTCCTCTGCCAGGCTTGCTGAGATCCCTGGGTATAAGCCTGCATCCTGGACCCTCTCCTGCACCCCTTCCCCCAGTGAACCAGTACTCGTGCCTTCTGTTTCTGGGTCCTTGCATGATCCCTGGATCCAGCCATGCCTGAATACCCAGGCTTTCCCATTAAGTGAGCTAGGAGATTATCTTTTTTGCTTGGGTCAGTTGATAATGAGGCTGTATCACTTGAAAAACTCCTGACTTAACTAGATTTGCTGAGACAATCCCTACCACTCCACCATGTCTTGATTTGAAAGGCAACTCAGCAAATGCCAGCTATGGTCCAGACACAGGCAAGAACAAAGAGCCTGCCTTGCATTTGGTTTCCTCATCTGTCAAGTGGAGATCCCTGCCATAGAGAGCATTGTGAAGGTCCACTGAGTCCCAGCAGGACACAGCCCCACCTTCCACAGAGCTCACCCTGGTAACTGAGCTGCTGGATTACTTTAATATTTCAACAAAAATAGTATTAAAAGAAAAGCTGGGCATGGTGGTAAACACCTATAATCCAAGCTACTCAGGAGGCAGAGGCAAGAGAACAGCCCTTGGAGCCTATTCTGGATTTGAGGCCAGACTGCACAAAAGGTAGGTAGAACCAATCTCAAAAACAAAAAAATAAAAACAAAAGGGATGGGGGTAAGGCTCATGGGGTAGAGAGAGTCCCTGGTGTGCCCAAGGCCCTGTACCATGAGAGGTGGAAGGAGAGGGGAGGGGAGAGTGGGAGGTGAGAAGACCAGTGCCAGTGGCTCAAACCTGTAATCCTAGCTACATGGGAGACTGAGATCTGGAGGATTGGTTTGAGGTCAACCTGGGCAAATAGTTCGCAAAACCCCATCTTAAAAATAACCAGAGTCCATTCTACTCTGGAGGGTCTCTTAAACTATTTGCTCACACTGGCCTTGAAGCATAATTCTCCAGATCGCAGCCTCCCAAGTAGTTAGGATTATAGGTATGAGCCACTGGCTTACTTTGACTCTTTTGAAAGGGGCACACACTCACCTGTTATTAGTT
This sequence comes from Castor canadensis, assembly GCF_047511655.1. NCBI lineage: Eukaryota > Metazoa > Chordata > Mammalia > Rodentia > Castoridae > Castor > Castor canadensis. Next base: position 7,911,131 of record NC_133388.1, on the reverse strand, counting down.
ATTAGTGTAATTAGTTTTTAAAGAGGCAGATCCCATGGGCAAATGCTGGCTCACAAACTTTCTCTCATTGGCTGCCAGTGTGCTAGGTCTAACTGTCAGCCGACTTTACGAGTAAGAAAACTGAGGCTAGAAGGGACTGAGCTCTTCCCACAGAGGTGGAATCTGTAAGTTTCATTACATGCCAGGAATGGAATGCTTTGACTGCACAAAGTCCCAATAATTCACTGGTTTGGGACTCTGTGAAAGCTGTGGTCCCTTCTCCCACAAGTCCTGTTCTCACAAGATACATGTGGGCATTGTGGCTGGGCTCCTCCATCCCTGGTCAGGGGAGTTGGAATGTCAGTAAGCACTTCTGAGCAAATTCATTCCACAAACCAACCCTTGGAGCCTGTTCTGAGGACCAGAGCCTCATGGGCAGAGGGGCTTCTTGGAGAAGGAAGGGGCTGCATGGGATGAGGAGGAATGCTCTGTATCCCCCATCACTGCCCAAGACCAGTGAGATCTGTGCCAAATGCCTGATCCCACCCCTCTTCACTGCTCTAGTGCATCTCCCAGGTGCATCCTCCTGCAGCCAGAGGAGTCCTGAGTGATGGTTAACCTTGATTGTCAACTTGACTGGATTGAGGACTGCCTAAATCAGTAAAGCAAGCTCCTCAATATATCTGTGAGGGCGTTTCCGGAGAGGATTGACATGTGGGAGAGAAACTGAGAGGCAAAGACCCATCCTGAATGTGGGAAGCACCCTGCAATAGGCTGGAGGCTCCATGGGATAAAAGTGGAAGAAGAGAAAGCCAGCCAGTGCGTGCAAGCTCCACTCTTCCTGAGTGAGTGTGTCCATGGCTGCTGCCATCAGTCTGGACCTCAGACTCCAGTTTCTTCAGCCTTTCAACATGGACTTCCACCAGGGACTCCTCATGGAGCTTTCAGGCCTTCAACCTTGGACTGGGGCTGCTTTGGACCCCTTGTTATGAGGATTTCAGATTCTTGAACTGAACAGCTGCCAGGTTCTCTGCTTCTCCAGTGTGCAGACAACCATTGTGGAAGTACCCAGCCTCCAATCATGTGAGCTGATCCAATAAATTCCCTTTTGTAACCATGTGTTCTATTGGTTCTGTTCCTCTAGGAACCCCTGACTAACCTGTCAGGCCCTCTTAATCCCAGCTACTCAGGAGGCAGAGATAAGGGAGGATTGGGGTTTGAAGCCAGCCCTGGCAAATAGTTCTCAAGACCCTATCTCAAAAAACTACATCACAAAAAAGTGCTGATGGACTGGCTCAAGGTGTAGATCCTGAGTTCAAACCCCAGTACTGCCAAAAAAAAAAAAAAGTGGCCAGTCTTTTCCTCCATGCTCTCCCTGGCTGCCCACCTCAGATTAAAACCCCTGCCCACCTCACTGGAACCTTGGCCTTTAGGCCTCAGGTTCCTTGCAGGTTCTGTTCCCTCTACCTGGAATGTTCTTCCCCAGAAGTGATATGACCTCTTTTTCAGATGTGGCTTGTCTTTATAGGAACCTGCTTCCCACCCCCCCCACCCCCCCAGTGTCCTGCCAGGTGGAGATTCTGCCTATTGGCCCACAGGTGGGACCTGCCTGACCCTTCCAGGAAGACAGAAGTTGCCCCATAAATGCCGATGACTAGTAGAGTAAGAGTTAATCATGCCAGGTGGGTGGGTCTGGGCATGCAGGGGTAGGGGCTGACACTTAAGGGCTGGGGAGGGGCAGATGAGGGTGGGGAATGTGCGCTCCCAGTCCTGCAGAGCGCCAGAAGCACATGATTCATCCTTGACTGCACCCCAATCACCGACACTAGGGCGCGCTGGGCACCTGGAGCAAGCAAGCTACAGCAGTGGCCCAACCTTGCCCAGGACCCAGACCTACCTGGCTTCTCCAGGTGGAGGGTGGAGGCTTGTTCAGCCTGACAGGGAAGTTGGCAGAAGCAGCAAGGCGGGGCGGGGAAAGCCGGCTTGCCCGCTCCTGACCTGCCCTGGGCGGGGAAAGCCGGCTTGCCCGCTCCTGACCTGCCCAGGGCTTGGCGCTGGGTTCAAGCAGGGCTGTGTGACCTTGAGCGCATCTCTGCCTCTGGGCTGGAGCTGGGGTTTGGGGAGGGCTGAAGACAAGCCCGCCGCCGGTTTTTGGAGTCGGGCTGACCCACGCCAGGTGTGTGCACCCCGCACTCAGTCTCGGGCATGCCTTGGGGAGCAGCAGCACCTCCTCTGTGGACAGCAAACACCCCAGGACCGGGAGACCCCGAGAGCTGACCTGACGCGCGCACCCGCACTTCCTCAGCGCTTCCTGCCTTGTTTCCACTGCCCCCTTCGGAGCTGTGCTAGATAAATAGCTGCGGTTTGCAGCGAAGTAAGTCAGAAGGGTAAACTGAGGCCAGCGGGCCAGGCCTGGCCCAGGTCGCACAACTCAGACAAGTCCTAAGAATGACAGCGGCCTCTTGTGTGTCAGTCCGGTGGCAAAAACACCCCCCACTCCCAGGCCGCCCCCAACCGATCGGACCTGGACCTCGGCGTCCTCACAGTCACTTTCTCAGATGACTGACGTGAGGGGACACTCAGCAAGGGTTCGGAGAAAGGATGAGGGGACGTCCACTCGGTCCACCTGACCCGTGGGGGTGAGGAGCTCGCAGGGGGTCGGCAGGATCCCCTATCGGATCCCGCAGCGCGGCCGCGGGAGGAGGGGCGCGACGGTGGCTTCAGTGTCCCCACCCGCGCGGCGGAGCAGGCGGCATCCCACGGGCGGCGGGCGGCAGCTCCCCCTGGCGGTCACCGACGCGGCCGCAGCAGCCTGCGGGGCCAAGGGCGCCGAGCGGCCTGGGCTTCGGGGTCTGCGGACCTGGGACGCCCGGGTCCCGAATTCTTCCTCCCGCTCCCTCGCCTGGCGGCCTCAGCAGGCCCCCCGCACGCCAGTCCGTCTCCGCAGCGGAATGGCCGCCCACTCGCCCTCACCCCTCGGCTGTCCTCCGCGTCCTTGTCCCGCGTATTCCCCCCCGCGCGTCCGCACCTCTCCTCTCCGCCAATCAAAAGTCCGACCTTAGAGGAGGTCGCAGACCGGGCAGGAGCCCCTGGGGGTCCCCGCAGCCCCTCCTCCCCTCCCCCACCCCTCCTCCCCTCCCCCACCTCTCCTCCCCTCCCCCACCCCTCCATCCTGGCTTCTGGTTATGCAGCCCCTAGATTTCCAGGTCTTCGAGGTGGGGAAAGGACTGTGCGGCCATCCCATCCACAGTCGTGGGGAGACACCCAAGGCGAGTGTCCCCGCAGGCTGCGGCCTGCAGGCGACGGTGGCCCAGGTGGGGCCCGGGACAGCCCCACCTCTCCCTCGGAGCGCAGACCTTCGCACTACTGTTCTGGCCACCTGGAATGCCGTCCGCCCAGCCTGGCCTGCTGCTCCGGGCATCCTAACTGTGCCTCCAGGGAGCTCCCGTGACCCTCACCCGAGGCCCGGCCTCACCTCCCCGGGTGCACGTTTATGAGGCTCCTGGGTGTCTGCTGGGCTGAGGGCTCTGCATATCCCAGTCCATTTTACGAATATACCAGACTTCAGGGCACCCAGCTGGCATGGGGCGCGGGGACTAGGCCAGCCTTCAGTTGCAACTCTTCTACCTACATTCCAGTGTCACCAATTCCTCAGCAGGGCCCGCCTCTACTCCCACCCCGACACACCAGAAGATCCTGCAGAGTCCAGTGCTGTCTAGATGCCAACATCAGGGATCTCCAGGGAGCCACCCCACAACACTACCATCCTTGACCAACAGGGAGGTATGGCCCTGAGCGGAGGCCCTGGCAGGAGTTGCTAGAGTCCTGAGTTTCCCTTGAGGTCCCCTGTGGAGGAAGCAGGGGACTGGACTGAGGGAGACCAGGAGGCCTGCGAAGGATTTCCAAGACCAAGGAGGGTGTGAATGGGTGATCTGACCACCCTTCAACGGTGCCAGTGGTTCACACCTGTAATCCCAGCTACTCAGGAGGCAGAGATCAGGAGGATCATGGTTCGAAGCCAGCCTGGGCAAATAGTTCACAAGACCCTGTCTCAAAGAAAACTCATCACAAAAAAGGACTGGTGGAGTGGCTCAAGGTGTAAGCCCTGAGTTCAAGCCCCAGTACTGCAAAAAAAAAAAAAAAAAAAAAAAGTGCTAAACTGGAAAGGGAAGGAGGATGTGTAGGTACACAGGCTGCATGTTGGTATGCCAATGACCTCTGGAGAGACAAATGAAACTTCCACAGATGTATCAGTTACTGCTGTGTAACAAATAACCCCACACTGTGGTTTAAGACAGTAATGTTTTATTATTTCTCATTGTTCTTGGATTGACTGGGGGTTCTGCTCCATGTGTTGTCAGCCACCCATATAGAACTGCAATTATTTGGAGGCCCAGTGGGGTGTTGATTCCCTCCTGACTTTCCTCACCTGGCAGCCACTGAGGTTAGGGAATGGTCGGAGCTTAGGTGGATGCCAGCTGGAGCTTCATCCCATGGACATGGGTTCTCTTTGCTTGCCTTCTCCAAGTAGCTCACTTGAGCTTTCTTATAGCATGACAGTGAGGGTCCATTGGTCATGTGATCAAGTAATGGGGGAGGAAGAGGTGACATTTAGGCTGAGCAGAAATGGCCATGCTTCAGGAGAGCATGGGAAGTGAATTCCAGGGAGAGGGAACAGCTTGTGCAAAGGACTGAGGTGAGAATGATCTTTGGTGGATTTGAAATTAAAGAAAAGCAGTGTGGGAAGAGTAAAGTGGTCAAGGGGTGAGGGAGACAGGGCTGGCTCACATGGGGCCTTGTGGGCCTGAACAATGAGGGTGGACTTTTTCATGTCCCAAGTGATGCCACCGAGGAACCATATGACCCAATCTAATATATACCGGCCGGCCAAGCATATAGGGAACGTGAGGCTCTGATGTAGGCAGAAGTTGGGACTCATGGATGAACAAAAGAAACAGACATCCTACCCTGGCAGACTGTCACATGATTTGGAAATTTATAAAAAAGAAAAAAAAAAAAACCCTACGGAAAAGGGTCGAAAGTAGGGTAAAGGCTGCCTGAGTGGGAGGAGAAAAAAACTGATGAAGTAGAACCATCCGGCCTAGAAGGGGTTGGGGAGGGAAAAGGTCAATTTGAGAATAAGCTTGGAGAAAATCTTTGAGTCACTAGGTTAGGCAAAGAGCTCTTAGATACAACACCAAAATCATTGTCACTAAAACACTAGTAAGTGCAACCTTATGAAAACTGAAGACATCGGTACTTCAAAACATACCACTGACAAAATGAAAAGATAAACCACAGACCAAGGGAAAAATTCTGAAAATATTCAGAATACAGCCAGAATTTTTAGAGCTTAGTGTGTCAGATTTTAAAGGGATGAAGATTTGAAGATACTTTACCAAAAAAAATACACAGATGGCCATAACAGGAAAACATGTTCAACACCATTAGCCATTAAAGAAATGCAGATTAAAACCACAGTGAGATGCCAATACAGACTAAATGTACCAATTGTTGACAAGGAGATGAAGCAAGTAGAACTCTCATCCATTGCTAGTGGGGATGCAGAATGACGTGATAACTTTGGGAAACAGTTTGACGGGTTTTTCTGTTTTATTTTGGGGGGTTTGTTTTGTTTTGCAGTGCTGGGAATGGAACCCAGTGCTTCACCACTGAATGCCCGGCTCCAGTTTGACAGTTTCTTAAACTTACTGTATGACCCAGCAATTCCACTCCTACACAAACACTTGTACCTCACCATTATTCTCAATGCCCCCCAAAATGCACACATATGGCTCGATATGCATTAACTAGCAAATAGACAAATTGTGGTATAGCCATGCAGTGGAAAATGTATACCTCAGCATGGATGAATCTCAAAAACATTATGCTAGCTGGTGCAGTGGTGCACTCAGGAGGCTGAGGCTGGAGGATCACGAGTTCAAGGACAGTCTAGGCTATATTGTGAGCCCCTGTCTCAAAAAAATTTTTTAATTGCTAAGCAAAAAATCACACATGATTTTATTGTATTTATTTAATTTTGGTACTGGGGCTTGAACTCAGGGCCTACACTTTGAGCCACTCCACCAGCCCTTTCTTTGTGATGAGTTTTTTCATGATAGGGTCTTTTGAACTATTTGCCTGGGCTGGCTTCAAACCGTGATCTTCCTGATCTCTGCCTCCTGAGTAGCTAGGATTACAGCTGTGAGCTACTGGCACCTGGCCCGTATGATTTTATTTACATGAAGTATTTAGAAAAGGTAAATCTATATATACAGAAAACAGATCCATGGTGGCCTGCAGGGATTGGCTGCAGACAAATTCAAGGGGACTTGGTGGGGGTGATACAAATTATGTAAAATGGACCTTGGCATTTGTTACACAACTGTAAATTTAAAAAGAATAAATACATTGTAGGTTACAGTTGGGTCAATCTTACCATATACAAATGTATATCAGCAAAACTCTTAAAAGGCAAAAGTTAAAAAGCCAGGGCTAGGCCTTTAGATGGACAACCCTTGAGCCTTCCAGGGACCATTCTGGGGCATCACCTCCCATCTTAGTTCAGGACCTAGGCTGGGTGAAAGCCTGATGATGAGTTGTTTACAGAAAACTCTCAGCGAGGTGATGAAGACCATTTTGAATGATAAATGCTCCAAGTCACAAGTGCATCCCCCAAACCTGAATTCTTCCAAACTGGGGAATTCAGTTTACTTCCAGTAACGAGCTCCTGGCCCAGGGGGAGCCTGGCCCAGCTGCACAGGTGAAGCAGGCAATTAGTGCAGGGCAATTAGGGACGCTCATTCGGGTGGGGCCCTGGCAGGCTTCAGGGAGGGCAGATCTGCTGGGAAAATCAAAAAGGGCTGCCCACAAGCAGCTGGGAGCAGTTCCCAGTGGGGACAGGGTGTCACTGACTGGAGCCTGGAACCAAAGGATGGGGTACCCTTTGAGGAGCAGGCACAGAAGGTCCCAGACACCAAGCAGGACACCGGGTACCCGAGGCAAGGTTAGGAGAGCACAGACTCCTCACTGGCTGAGTGTAAGCCGAGCAGGTGAGAGGGCACGGGCGGCCCGGGACGGCAGAGCAGCGTAAGGGGAGCTCCTGGGCTCGCTGCACACCCCGCACCAACCGATTGCCCCCCAAGCGCCGAGCCCAGGTGCCTCGTTAGAAGGGGCTCAGCTGGGTGCTGGGGGGGGTGTCCAGCTCAAGGTAGCACGTTCCCCCCACCCCCCGATTTTCCTCAAGCTTGGAGTTAGGGGTGGTGTGAGCCCTCCTTTGACCCGCACCCTCTCGGCCCTCATCCTTTAGCCTGTCCAGGGTGCCCCAAGTCCCGTCCCCGAGGCCACTTCAGGTCACGCCAGGTGTTGGGGGGGGAACAGTTAAAGCTACAGAAGAGCAGTCCGCCCTCCCTCTTCGCCGCTGATTGGACCAGGCGTGGAGGGGAGCCTATCCATAGGCTGGCCAGTGACCTATCAGGGTTGGCCTGTTTAGAACAGAGCCAATGAGATGCCTCCCTAGTGCGGAGGCGCTGGTAGGCGGGGCCTGGCCGCTGGCGGCCTTGAGCCTGCTCCAACTTGGGGGAAAGGGGAGGGCGGTGGCCTCCGAGGCTGCAGAGCGTGGAGAGGCCAGGTGAGAGGGCTGGGCTTGACTCAGCTCACATTTCTCAGTGCCAAGGCTGTCCCACTAGACCTTGGTGACTTTCGCCTGTCCCCATCAACCTTGAATGTCGTCCGTCTTTAAGTCAACCTTACCACTTCAGCCGCACCCTAAGCGTTCACATCTGTGATGTTTGATGTACTCATTACGTTTGCTTCAGTTTGTGTTAAACTGAATTCACTGCCACCAAAATAATGTTCCTCCATTTGCACCTCCATGTTCACAGCACCCGTGTTCGCAATGGCCAGAAGGTGGAAGCAGCCCAGGTGTCCGTGCAGGCACAGTGGATGAACAGAATGTGGTCGATCCATACAATATTCAGCCTTAAAAAGGAAAGACAGCCGGGGTGGTGGCCTTGTGGTGGCGCACGCCTACAATCCCAGTCCTGGGGAGGCAGGAGGATCTCAAGTTCAAGGCCAGCCTGGGCTACAGAAAGAAACACTGTCTCAAAAAACAAAAACACACAAAACCTAATAACTAAGTAACTGCATAAGATACCAGGAAGTAATTCCACAACATGCTACAATATGGGTGGGTGAAGCTTGGGGACATTGTGCAGACTGACACAGGCAGGTCACGCATGAACAGGCACTGTAATCCACTCGCCTTCATACCTAGAGTAGTCACCTTTATAGAGACAGAAAGTGGAACCGTGGCTGCCAGGGCGGGGGAGTTGGGGAATGGGAGGGTTGTTGATTAATGGGAGTGGAGCTTCAGGTTTGCAAGATGGAGAAAGTTCTGGAGACAGATTATGGTAATGATCGGTTCTGTTGGTGAGTGTATTTAGTGCTGTGGTCCTGGGCAAATCGAAGCTCTCACTCCCAGGGACCCTCTTTAAGGCTCTTAGGGTTCCACTCTACCTGGGAGAAAACGCCACCGACTGCACCCCCACCCCATTCCCACACCAGTCTCACCAGGGAGTGAGAACAGAGAGGAAATGGAGGCTCAGAGAGCTCAAGTGACATGCCCAAGGTCACACACCTGGTGACATCAGAGCCAGAGCCACTCCCACTGCAAAGCTCTCCCTGAGACTGTCTCACGCTCTCTACCACTTGAGTCACACTCCCAGTCCTTTTGTTTTAATTAATTTTCAGATAGAGTTATTGCCTGGGGTGGGCCTCAGATTAGGTAAGAGGTCCTCTTACCTAAGGCCTCCCTCATAGCTGGGATGACAGGCACACACCACCACACCTGGCTTATTGATTGAGATGGGGCTGTTGAGAACTTTTTGCCTTCTAAGTAGGTGGGATTATAGGTGTAAGCCACACACCCTGTTGAAACTTTGCTTATTGACTAGGAGTGTTAGTTGACTGGGACACAGTAGGAGGCTGGGGACAGACAAGGAGTCACAGGATAAACATAGAACAGCTTTCAGAGCCCCAGGCTTACTCGGACATTTGGTGTGGCAGGTGAGGAAATGAGTAAATGCATAGAATCTGACTTTTATGTCACATAAGCATCCCATAGTAAAAGGGCCAACACAACACTCTGGTAGATTTCCCATAAACCAACACAAATCTGTGTGTGGTAGCAGCAGGGCTTTTTTAAATTTTTCAGTGCTGGGGTTTGAACTCAGGGCCTACACCTTCAACCACTCCACCAGCTCTATTTTGTGATGGGCTTTTTCAACATAGGATCTCTCGAACTATTTGCCCAGACTGACTTCAAACCGTGATCCTCCTGGTCTCTGCCTCCTGCGTAGCTAGGATTACAGGCGTGAGCCACCAGTGCCCGGCTAGCAGGGCTCTTTTGTCCCCATCCATTGACCTTCACAATTAAAAAGATGCCAGTAGAAAAGTTCCACCTGCACTTGGGGTGACAGCACATCCCTCTAGTGACATGCTTTTTATATGTCTCGCTGAACAGTAGGGGTCAACTGGGGTGCGGTCTGTGGATGTGCCCCAGACCCACAAGTTGGCTACAGGTAAGGTAGGCTTCACCTGGGCCTGTTTCCTCTCTCATTTCTGTGTCCCAGAGCAGTGCAGGAGGGATGGGGGAGAACAGGCAGAGCCAAAGCAGGGCCCCACACCACAGGGGGAGTGGTGGAGCCCACCCTCTGTCTGTTGAGCTCACTTGCTTCCTGCTGATTAAGGAGGAGCATAAAGGGGTCTGGCAAGGGACTGAGGCTCAGTCCCTCTTCTTCCCTGGGCTTGACCCTGCATTGGTAGGCAGTGCCCTAGAGAAAGGCAGGGCCTACTCCTTTCCACACCATTCCCCATGGAGTGGGAGGGGGAGTGTAGCTAATTCCTGAGTTCCTGGAGCCTGGGTGACAGAGCCATCCCTCCCATCCCCTGGCCACAGGAGCAAAGACAGTGGGTTCCCCCTAAGCAGTCACTGTAGTCTTCCTGTCAGCTAGTTTTTCTGACACAGAGAGCGTGGTAAGGGGTGCCTGGGGTGTGGCCATGACAGATGCTCTGTGTCCTTCAGGATTTGGGGCCCAGAAGGGAACTGGGACTTTTCTTCTTGGAGAAGTGGTTTGTTCTTGCTGCTGTTGAGCCTCTGGATGAGTGCTCCTGGGAAAAGGCCCAGCCCCTCTACCTCCAAAAGTTGTCAGACCCTGAACCCCAGGGCCTACTCTGCACCTGCACCAAGACCTCTTTGTTCCTTGTTGTGCCTCCAGACCAACAGGAAGCTGAAATAATAAGCAGGGTAGATAAGATGCAAGCTGATTTTTCTCTCATACTCCAACATTTAGAGATTGCCACAGCATGTGTGCCAAATGGTGTCACAGTGTTGGAACCAGGGCTCCTTCCATACTGTGGCTTGCTGTGCACAGTTTTCATTAAGATGACTGCTGAAGCCGGGCACCACAGGATCACACCTGTAATCCTAGCTACTCAGGAGGCAGAGATCAGGAGAACTGTGGTTTGAAGCCATCAAGGGCAATAGCTCACAAGACCCTATCTGGAAAAAAAACCCCATCACCAAAAAGGGCTGGTGGAGTGACTCAAGGTATAGGCCCTGAGTTCAAACCCCAGTCCCCTCCCCCCGCCCCCAAAAAAAGATTGCTAAAGTCTTGCTGTTATATCTGCATTCCAGGCAGCGAGAAGGAGAGAGGAAAGGAGTGTGATTTGCACTTTAAGAACCCGTCCTGTAAGCAAACAGTACTCATGTGAAGGCTAAAAGTTAGTCACATGGCCACACGTAAATGTAAGGGAGGTTGGGAAATGTCTAATTCCAGGTGGTAATGCTCAGATCAAATATGACAGTTTGTATTTTCTTGGACCACTGGAGGGAGTGAGGCTGGGATTAGGAACCTGGAGGAGATTGAGCAGTCTGCGATACAACTGACAACTGTGTCCTTGGACAAATCTCTTTACCTCTCTGACCTTCTGCCTGTCTCTGAAATGGGGTACAGAAAGATGGTCTCCAAGGCCCCTCTCTGCCTTGATATTTCAAACAAGGATAAAGGCTGCTCCTCCGTAGCAGTTGCCTAGTCCGAGGATTGCAAGAGCATAAACACTGATTATTGATTTTTCTTTTCTTTTCTTTCTTTTTTTTTTTGTTGGTGGAACTGGGGTTTGAACTTAGGGCTTCTCTCTTGCAAAGCAGGTGCTCTACTGCTTGAATCACATTTCCAGTCCATTTAGCCCTGATTAGTTTGGAGATGGGATCTCACAAACCTCATGAACTATTTGCTCAAGATGGCCTCGAACCGAGATCCTCCTGATCTCAGCCTCCTAAGTACTGGGATTACAGGCATGAGGCACTAGCACCCCGATGATTGATTTTCAACCTGCAAAGTGATTAGCAGCCTGGGAGATTTCACTAGGGGACCAGTGGGAAGGTACCTGGAATCTGAGCACAGAGAGAGCAATAGGAGAGAGCAGCAGCCCAACACAGTGGGGTGGATGGAGTGGGAGGGGGGGGCAGGAGAGGTCTGAGCTAGGGACACCAACATCCTCCTATAGGGCTAGAGCTGGGGACAGACATGAAGGTCATGCACCTCTCTGTAGGGTCCCAAAAGTGGCCAGAGAGAGGGCCTCAACTGAAGATGGTGCCATGGGAGAGGAATGCTGAGGTCTGGCAGGGAGGAAAAGGATGGCCTGTTGACTTTCCTCACAAGCTCTTCTATGGCTGTCTTCCATCTGACTCCACCCCGGGAAGGTGGAGAGGGCATGGCTCTGCCTACCTCCCACCATGTCCTAGAAGGGAGATGATCAGCCTAGCCTAGACCATTTCACCTGTCTCATCTGGCCCTCTCGGTGGGGCTGTTCCCAGTCCACAGGCAAAGACTGAGGCCCTGGCATGGACACCAGCTGTGGTAAATGCCAGGGCTGGGCCAGGCTCCAGTAGCCAGTGTCCCTAAACCACCAGGCCCCAGGCTAGGTCCCTATGCCACTGGGCTGAGCCAGGCCCAGTATTGTCATCATCCTGTCACTGGGGGCTCAGATGCCTCCTCCAGCAGCGGCCCCAGCTGTGACTTGGGGCCCCTCAAGTTTCAGAAGAGGCCCCTGAGATCAGAGGCAAGTGCTCTATTCTGTCAATCCTGCTTCAGGCATAGGTCAGAAGACAAAAGCACAGTGAAGGGGGTCACGTGAGCCCTACACAGCCCAAGCTCTGGTGACACAGGCTTCTTCCCATTCTGGGGTGCTGAGTCTAGGATTCCAGGATCTGGGTTTTGAGCTACTAGGGTCCAAAGCCTCTCTTTCTACTGGGAAAGAGGGGGAAGCAGTGGAACACAGGGGATGGCCCCCAGAACTCTACGGACCCAGTACCTCATGCCCCTCCTACTCAGGAGGCTCAAGACTTTGTCAGGGTCAGGGGTCTGTCCCAAAGCACCTTGAAGTGGGGGCGAAGGATGACCACCCAAGACCACCCCTTCTGGGTAAGTCCTTCCCCTCACCCTTTAGAGACCACTACCTGCCCCATCGACCCCTTGGGTTAGGTGGACAGAGGCCAGGCTAAGAAGCTGGACGCTACGCTGTTTCCAACCCCATGCCCTGTCTTCCTCCTGGGGACCGCCAGCTCCTGCCAAGGACACCTGTGGGCTACCACTGCACTAGGAAGGAGGCATGCCTCACTCCACCCCATCATCACAGATGAGAGCCTGTCTTCCTGAGAGAAACTGAGGCCCAGAGATTACAGGCTCCTGAGAGTCCAGACACTTTGGAGGCTGTGCTTTCGTGAGGTCATGAGGTCCTCCCACCTTCTTTTCAAATGTGACAGGAGGCTGCCAGGCCTAGAGCCATGGTGGGAAGCGAGTGGCAGAGGTCTTAGCAGGAGGCCTGGCAGGAAGAAGCCTGACCACTCTGGCTCCCTCCTGATGCTGGCACCCCCTTCTCCCCATGGCTCCCCAGTCTCTCTACATGGTCCGTAGCCTTGTTCTCTCCGCTATCTGCCAGAAAGGTTGGGGGGCACTGGGGCCCAGGACACACCATGCTGTGTCTAAGTGCGTACTTGTGTCTGAGATGACTGGTTGCACTTCGTGTCAGGGCATGTGGGGGGTATGTTCCTTGGGGTGACAAATCTCCCTCTGTCACGCACACGGACTCACACTGAGACACACCATTGAGTACTGTGCCATCCACTTGTCTGAATTACTTCCACTTCCTCGTCTTCCTCAGGGTGCATCATGTTCTGAGGAGGAAGGCGTTATGTGGGCCTGAGGCCAGAGGCGAGGACATGGCAGCAATTCCATGCCTGTGTCTTCCCTCTCTGAGCCCCTAACCTGGACAGCAGGTGCAAGAGTAGCTCCCACCTCACAGGGATTCAGTGCAGCAAGCGCTCAGCTGCCAGGGCAAACAGGACTCTGTCAGTGGTATGAAGTGGGGATGCTTCTCTCACCCTGCTCTGCTTCTGCCTTGAGAGGCTCTCTTGGCCAGAGGCACCTGTCACCAGCAAGAAATGGTAGGAACCTCCAAAGCCCCTCTGTCCATCCAGCTCTGACTCCCTGAGCCTGTTTCACCTGCTGTTCAAGGCAGATAGGAGACTTCAGTGACAGTTCATCCTCTCCAGAAGAGTCCTTGTGTCTGGTTCATTGTGTTCCCTTTTTCTTTTTTGGTGACATTGGGGTTTGAACTCAGGGTCTCATGCTTGCTAAGCAGGCACTTATCTCTTGAGCCACTCTGCTAGCTCTTTTTGTTGTTGTTATTTCATGATGAGTTTTTCCAAGATAGGGTCTCATCAATTATTTGCCTGGGGCTGGCTTTGAACCTCAATCCTCCTGATCTCTGCCTCCTGAGTAGCTAGGATTTACAGCCATGAGCCATGACACTCAGCTTTTATTTTTTCAGTACTGTGGTTTAAACTCAGGCCCTAGGCAGGCGCACTACCACTTAAGCCATGCCTCTAGCCACTCTCTTCCTTCTTATTCTCCTTTTAGTTTTTTCGGGGGGAGGGGAATGGCACTGGGGTTTGAACTCAGGGCTTCACACTTACTAGGCAGGTACTCTACCACTTGAGCCACTCTGCCAGCCCTCCATCTTAATCTCTTCAAGCTTCTTGGGGCTACAAGCTATGCTGATTTTCATGGGATGGAGATGCGTGATCTCCCTTGGCCCTTTCCTCTGTAAAAATCTCCCTTGGCCCTTTCCTCTGTAAAAAAATGTGAGAATCTTATGATGCATTGGCATATTAACATTTTCTTCACACCAAAGTTCATTTTTTAAAATTCTGATTTTAAGCAAAATTAAAACATTTTAGTGGCCCGTAAAAGTATTGTGGGCCCTGGCCTGTGGCCACCAAGTCAGAAAGAAGAGCCAACCTGCCAGGTGCTTCTCCAGCAGTTTAGCCCCATGGGCAGTTTCTTCATCCTCTCCCTGGCTGCAGCCATGCTTCTCCACACCCACCTTGCCAAGCTAGAGATGCACCTGCTGATTTTTGGCTTTTTTGGGGGGGTGAGGGGGAGGAGAATGCTGGGATTGCTTCACACATGCTAGGCAAGTGCTCTACCACTGAGCTACACCCCTGGTTCATAATTTTTGAATTTTTAATAGCCATCTTAGGGCTTTGAATGTCTTCTTTCTGAATGGTTACAACAGCGATGACGGTGATGATGGCGATGACGATGATGATAGAAATGGCAGCCCTTTGCAAAGCCCTTGATACTTTGCAAGTCTTTTCATCCCTGTTATCTGATCCTCCCCACAGTCCAACCAAGGGCAAGGCAGTCATTGTTTGTTATCCCCATTTGTAGTGAAGACAACTGGGACAACACTGTGAGACAGATAAGTGCATTCCAGCCAGAGCCCAGGCCTCAGGATCCTTGGAGCTTAGCATCCTCCACCTGCAGTCCAGGGGCTAAGGCAGCCACAAGAGGACCCTGCAGTCTGAGCAGGCAGGGTGTCAACGGGAGGCGGCCCACAGGATGGGGAGAGCTCAATGCAGCATCCTACCGGAGAGGAAACAGTTAGGCTGTGCCTGGGAGGGGGCTGCTGGGAGGAAGAAAAGGGGGCTTGGTGACTGATTAGACAGACACAGGGTAAGTGGGGGAGAACTTGGATCCAGATGCCCCCTAGATTTAGGCCTGTAGAGGTCCCCAAGAGCAGGAAAGACCTTTGCACCTGTAGAAGTATGCGTAGGCAATCAAACGGCACTTACTCTGCCCACCGTACTGTGCCACTCTACACTGTAAAATACATGTTCAGAAGCTGGTGGGTGCTCCTGACCCCCTCTAAAAGGCACATGTGCCCCTCCAGACTAGTAAGATGGGTACACTTTCCAGGAGCTCTGGGCCTTGAAACCCATCCTCCTGCCATTAGCAGCCTCTGCTGGAGCTGCTTTAAGTCTGTGCTGAGCCTCTGCCCTACCTCGAGGGTCCCAGGCTTCCTTCCCCACCCTCTTCACACGTAGGAAACATAGGAATGTGAGTCCTTTAAATAACTAGTACACAAATGGCTAAAATGAGGGCAAAAAGACAGAGTTGCTGTATCTAGGAAAACAAAGTTCACATTTTTTGGAAAGACTTGTTATCAGTAATTGAATTTCAAGGTTGATAAGAAATTAGAATTATAAAGGGTTAGTGGAGTGGCTCAAGTGGTAAGAGAGAGCACTTGCTTAGCAATTGTGAGGCCCTGAGTTCAAGCCCCAGTACTGCGGGGTGGGGGGGGTAGTAAAAAATAAAAAGAATTGTAAGCATGGAGTAGGGGGATGTAAAGGTCTCAGAGGACTTTCCACTACGGTCTAACTGCCATGTACCCTAGCCTCGCTACACAGCCGGATGTTATCAATGTCTACTTTAAGTGACTTTTAAGTCACACTTTTTTTTTATTATTCATATGTGCATACAATGCTTGGGTGATTTCTCCCCCCTTCCCCCCACCCCCTCCCTTACCCACCTGCTCCCTCCCTTATGCCCCCAACCCCTCACTACCCAGCAGAAACTATTTTGCCCTTACCTCTAGTAAGGTTCATTAATTTTGGGAGAATTTAGTTATACCTCTAGAGTATAAGCAATAATAGGAAGGACCAAGGGTTTTTGCTAGTTGAGATAAGGATAGCTATACAGGGAGTTGACTTGCATTGCTTTCCTGTGCATGTGTGTTATCTTCTAGGTTAATTCTTCTTGATCTAACCTTTTCTCTAGTTCCTGGTCCCCTTCTCCTATTGGTCTCATTTGCTTTAAAGTTTCTGCTTTAATTTCTCTGCATTGAGGGCAACAAATGCTACCTAGTTTTTTGGGTGTCTTACCTATCCTCATACCTTCCTTGTGTGCTCTCACTTTATCATGTGATCAAAGTCCAATCCCCTTGTTGTGTTTGCCCTTGATCTAATGTCCACATATGAGGGAGAACATACGATTTTTGGTCTTTTGGGCCTGGCAAACCTCACTCAGAATGATATTCTCCAGTTCCATCCATTTACCAGCGAATGATAACATTTCGTTCTTCTTCATGGCTGCATAAAATTCCATTGTGTATAAATACCACATTTTCTTGATCCATTTGTCAGTAGTGGGGCATCTTGGCTGTTTCCATTGGCTATTGAGAATAGTGCTGCAATAAACATGGGTGTGCAGGTGCCTCTGGAGTAACATGTGTCACAGTCTTTTGGGTATATCCCC
The DNA here is from genome assembly GCF_047511655.1 of Castor canadensis. Lineage (NCBI taxonomy): Eukaryota > Metazoa > Chordata > Mammalia > Rodentia > Castoridae > Castor > Castor canadensis. The sequence continues at coordinate 7,894,491 of NC_133388.1, read as the reverse complement.
AAGAGTGGTATTGCTGGATCAAATGGTAGATCAATGTTTAGATTTTTCAGAAGCCTCCAAATTTTTTTCCAGAGTAGTTGTACTAGTTTACATTCCCACCAGCGCATCCTCACCAACACCTGTTGTTGGTGTTGTTGCTGATGATGGCTATTCTGACAGGGGTGAGGTGGAATCTTAGTATGGTTTTAATTTGCATTTCCTTTATTGCTAGAGATGGTGAGCATTTTTTCACGTGTTTTTTGGCCATTTGAATTTATTCTTTTGAGAAAGTTCTGTTTAGTTCACTTGCACATTTCTTTATTGGTTCATTAATTTTGGGAGAATTTAGTTTTTTAAGTTCTCTATATATTCTGGTTATCAGTCCTTTGTCTGATGTGTAGCTGGCAAATATTTTCTCCCACTCTGTGGGTATTCTCTTCAGTTTAGAGACCATTTCTTTTGTTGAGCAGAAGCTTTTTAGTTTTATGAGGTCCCATTTATCTATGCTATCTCTTAGTTGCTGAGCTGCTGGAGTTCCATTGAGAAAGTTCTTACCTATACCTACTAACTCCAGAGTATTTCCTACTCTTTCCTGTATCAACTTTAGAGTTTGGGGTCTGATATTAAGATCCTTGATCCATTTTGAGTTAATGTTGGTATAGGGTGATAAACATGGATCTAGTTTCAGTTTTTTGCAGACTGCTAACCAGTTTTCCCAGCAATTTTTGTTGAAGAGGCTGCTTTTTCTCCATCGTATATTTTTAGCACCTTTGTCAAAGACAAGTTGGTTATAGTTGTGTGGCTTCATATCCGGGTCCTCTATTCTGTTCCACTGGTCTTCATGTCTGTTTTTGTGCCAGTACCATGCTGTTTTTATTCTTATTGCTTTGTAATATAGTTTGAAGTCAGGTATTGTGATACCTCCTGCATTGTTCTTTTTGACTGAGTATTGCCTTGGCTACTCGTGGCCTCTTGTGTTTCCATATAAATTTAACGGTAGATTTTTCAATCTCTTTGACGAATGTCATTGGGATTTTGATGGGAATTGCATTAAACATGTAGATTACTTTTGGAATTATAGACATTTTTACTATGTTGATTCTACCAATCCATGAGCATGGGAGATCTCTCCACATTCTATAGTCTTCCTCAATCTCTTTCTTCAGAAGTGTATAGTTTTCCTTGTAGAGGTCTTTCACATCTTTTGTTAGGTTTACACCTAGGTATTTGATTTTTTTTTGAGGCTATTGTAAATGGAATTGTTTTCATATATTCTTTATCAGTTTGTTCATTATTAGTGTAGAAATGCTAATGATTTTTCTATGTTGATTTTGTATCCTGCTACCTTGCTGTAGCTATTGATGGTGTCTAGGAGCTTCTGAGTAGAGTTTTTTGGGTCTTTAAGGTATAGATCATGTCGTCTGCAAATAGGGATATTTTGACAGTTTCTTTACCTATTTGTATTCCTTTTATTCCTTCTTCTTGCCTAATTGCTCTGGCTAGGAATTCCAGTACTATGTTGAATAGAGTGGAGATAGTGGGCATCCTTGTCTGGTTCCTGATTTTAGAGGGAATGGTTTCAGTTTTCTCCATTAAGTATAATGCTGGCTGTAGGTTTGTCATATATCGCTTTTATAATGTTGAGGTACTTTCTTTCTATTCCTAGTTTTCTTAGAGCTTTTATCATGAAATGGTGTTGGATCTTATCAAAGGCTTTTTCTGCATCTATTGAGATGATCAAGTGGTTTTTGTCTTTGCTTCTGTTAATGTGGTTTATTACGTTTATTGATTTTTGTATGTAAACCACCCCTGCATTCCTGGGATGAAGCCTACTTGGTCATGGTGAATGATCTTTTTGATGTGTTGTTGAATTCAACCTTTTCAACTTTTTTTTGTGTGTGTGGTACTGGGGTTCGAACTCAGGGCCTCCGGCTTGCTCAACAGGTGTTCTATCACTTAAGCCACTCTGCCAGCCCTTCAACTTTTTTTTCCAGTACTGGGGATTGAACTCAGGACCTCACACTCACTTGAGCCATGTCCCCAGTCCTTAACCAACTTTTATCTTAGGTATCTGTTGCTGCATATCAGTCACCCAAAACACATTATCTCAGAGCTCAGGCAGGTCAGGAACCCAGATGTGGCTCAGCCCACTTAACGCAGGCTCTGCAGGCTTAATGTAACTTGTAGACTGGGGAGGATCTGCTTCCAAACACACCAAGAGGCTGCTGATGTCCTCAGGCTCTGGCCACTGAGCCTCCCCACAGGCCTGCTTGGGCTTGGCTCTGGCTCCCAGTGAGGGAGAGAGCAAGAGAGGGCAGAGCTCTAAACCTAATCTCAGAAGTGACCCCCCCAAACACACACACACCCCATTCCATTGATATTCAGCATCCCTGTCCACGCTCAAGGATTGCGAGGAGGCAGGGACCCTGGGCCTTGGAGGTTGTTCCCCCACCACATCCCAGTGACAGCCCTGGGTGGGCTGGATAAGGCTTCTTTCTCTCCTTGGGATCAAGCACAGCCATCACTGGGCACTTTCTCTAAGCCACTTCAGGAACTGTGTGTGGACTCTGCACAGAGCAGACAGAGGGTGTTTCCAGTCTACCAGACACTTAGAGGGGAAGCAGTGGGGCACCATACCCCACAGCCCCTGAGAGCTAAAGCCAGTAGGGAGTCCAGAGCACATGGGCCAAGGGGGAGGCTGGGCAGGCTGTCCCTGATGGAGGGGCCTGCAGGGCATGGGCACTGTGCATCCCACATGAGCCATTCTGGTTTGAAGTTGAGGAATAGGTGGGGGTAGAATTGGCTCTGTGGGTGCCTAAGTCAGAGTAGCATGGAAGGGGGTGAGCAATGCTGGGACAGGGAGCTCCCCAAGAGTGGGCATTGAGGGCTGAGGACAGCTTAGGGGCTTTGTGGTTAGGGTGGTCCAGAGGCTGAGGAAGTGGCTGGGAGGGAGCAGAGTGGAAGTGAGGGACAGACAGGGGGCTGCACCAGCACTGACAGCCCCCCACCCCACCCCCCAGAGCAGTCGGCTGCAGGAAGACACAGGACACAGGAAGCTGTTGAGGCAGAATGGAGCCAAGGGCTTGGGTGAGTAGAGGTTTCCTTCAGGGTTTCTAAATGGGGGTTGGCCCTGGTTCTGGGTGTGACCACACCCCCTACCCTCTCAGTGGGCCAGTGCCACCCCAGTCCTTGCCCAAGCTGATGCCTGCTCAAGACAGCAAGTCAAGAGACCCACCCAGAGGCAGTACCCTGGCCCCAGCCAGTCCAACCTGTTTGCCCAGCACCTCTGCCCTCAGCCCCAGCTGCCCTGGGAGCTCCACCCTTCACAGAGCAACCCAGCCCTCAGGCCAGGCTGGCACACTGCCATGCACCCCCTCCTTCAGGTAGCCCACCAGGCCTCTGATCCATTCTCAGGCCTTGTTAGTGTGGAGGTGCAGGATTTGTGCAGAGGCATGAGAGAATCCAGCCCACTCCCTAGCTATCCATTCCAGCCCTCACCAGGTGCCACAGGCCCTGACCAAGGCCTATCAATCTACCTCACTGGCCGGCCTTAGAATCTCTCCAGCAGCTGGGCTGGTGGGTGTAGCTCAGCTGTAGGGCGCTTGCCTAGTGAGCATAAGGCGTAGGGTTTGATCCTCAGCACCACAGAAGAATAAATTAATTAAAAAGGAAATCTTTGCAGCAAACACTGACACTCTCCTCCCTACTTCCACCAAGCCCCCCAGAAACCCAGCCCCACGGCCACTGACCACTGCCCTGCAGGCTGGGCTCTCACCCTCTCAAGCCACCTTGCTCACACTGGCCTCGCCTGAGTCTCTGCATCCCGACCCACCTCCATACCTTCGCCCAAGTTGTGTCCTTACATAACCCGCCTCCCTCCTGTCTCCAAATGTCCAGCTCTTTCCTATCCTTTAAGCCTCTGCTCAAAGCCGGATGAATTGCTGAGCTTCAGCAAGTGATCCGGTTTCTCCAGGCCTCGGTTTCCTTGACTGAACCAAGGAGAATCCAATCATCCCTCCCTTGCAGAGGAATTGGGAGGAGGGAATAAGGCCAGGCCATTGGGGACCTGGCACTCAGGAGTCCCCCCACACCTCAAGGCCTTCCTGATCCACTCTCCCGGCCAGGTGCTCTCAATGACCCTGCCAGGTGGTGAGGACGCCTGGCCCTGGGGTTCCTTCCTCCTCCCCTCCCCCAGCCAAGAACCAGCTGAGGCCCCTGAAACGCGGCCCGGGAGGCCCCGCGGGAGAACACGTGCGCGGAGCCGCGGGGAACAGGGGCGGGACAAAATCCGAGAGGCCGGCCCAAGGGGTTCGGGCCGGGAAAGGGCGGCCTTGACTGTTTCTGGCCGCAAGGGCCCCGACGGACGGTCTCTGCAGGAGGACAGGGCCCCAGCCTCAGCGCCCCAGTCTGTGAAATGGGAGGAGAGCTGCGCCGCCAAGCGGCCTCGCGGAGGGCGTGTCGCTGTCCCTCGTTATCAGAAATTCTCGCTGGAGGGGGCGGGAGGGGGCTCAGAAAAGACAGGAAGCCACACCCCAAGATGACTGCGACCTCGACTGCACGCCCACAGCGGCCTCCGTGCTCCTGACCCACGTGCGCCCGCGGGAGCGGATCCTCCCACGCTCTGGCCACCAGGTCTTACTGTCCCATGTTCCCGGACGGACTCCACGGTCCTCCTAGGCAAGCACGGTCCGCCGTCGCCTCACCGCCCCGTCCCCTGCTGGTTTCCACGCCTCAGGGCTTGCGGGGACTCGCGCTTCGCTAGATGGCGGACCCTCCGCATAGCGCCCCCCCCGCCCCCGCCCATCGCGCGCCCCTCCCCTCCCCCTGCCGAGATTTGAGCGGGGACTTTGAACCCTGCCCCAGCTCTGATGAGGAGTAATCCGATTGCTTTCCAAACCCCAGCCTCACTAGAAAACTGCCCCTTGCCTCCTCTCTGCTTTGTGTGGGGTTGGGGTCGATGACCATTTTACATGTGAAAAGTAGGGTCAGGCAGTGACTCTTCTAGTGCTTTTTCCTGTGCACAGAGCCCTAGTCCCCACCCCCCACCCCCCCCCCCCCGTCCCACCCTTGTCGTGGGCTCTGGCAGGCCCCCTCATCCCGGAAGCCTTATGCATTTAGTGACTCACTCCCAGTCGGAGTGGGGCCTTTGTTCCGTGTCCTGGGGCCTCTAGGGAGGAAGCAGGCCTGTCTGTTTCCTCACCTCCTCTGCAGCTGCCTAGGCGGGACCTCCATGGGTCTTGGAGCAAGGCTTATCCCACAGCCTCAGTTTCTCCACCTCACACTGGCCTCAATGGCCCAAGAGCTCCGTGGAGCTGGACCTCTCCTGGGGCCTGAGAGCTGTTCCCCCTCTTCTGAGTTCACCCTGAGGGGCCCCTGCCTGGCTTCTACTGTCTCCTTCTTCCCATAAAAGCACCGGTTTTCCACCCTGCAGGTCTGTGGTGGGAGGGTGGCACCTCACCTACCTAGTACTTGGCTTGGGCATCAGCATGACCTCATCAGTTGGGAGAAGGTCACTAGGCCTATGGGCTCTACAGGCAGCAGGTGGTGACTGGGCACTAGCAGAGCCACCTGGGGCACGGAGCTTTTCCAAGGGATGGGGTAACAGAGGTGAGCAGCCAGAAGCAGGATCCTGGTGTCTGTCACGGATCTCCTAGGCTCAGCCAAGGCTAAGCTGGACCTCCCCTGGCCTTGACCCTTCAGCTAGTTTTGGCTCCAGGCTGTTTAGAGTCCTCAGAGCCCCTGACCATGAGTGCCCACTGAACTTGGTTTACCTTGCTTACCGGGAGCTAGTGCAGGTACCATGGGTCTGTCTCTGCTTTCTATTCCTTCTTTCGACAGGTGCTGTTTGAAATAGCCTTGGAACAAGTCTCAGGTGACATAGATACACCCTCCTGGGTCTGCCCAGCATGGGGGCAGGGTGAGGGCAGGAGAGGGGAAGCTTACAGCCTGGGACCACACCTCAGGGTGGTCTCTGCCACAGAAGGATGTGGGAAGGGGGACGTCACCACGTGGGAAGAATCTAGAAACCAGCACAGCGAATTTGGACCGGACTGGTGAAGGGGGGGTAGGGAGAGAAAGTGCTCGGAGCCATTGGCCCTGAGACAAGGATTCCTGGGCTCCCTGGAAAGAAGCTCTGGGTGGGGGCGGGGAGCAGAGGCTGGCCCCAAGGAGAATTGTGGGCCATATGTAGCTTTGGACTTCAGCCCAGCAGCAGAGGAGCCCCGCAGGGGAGTCCTGGCGGACCGTATTTTAGCAGATCCCTCTGGCCTCGCTGCCAGCTTGAAAGAAAAGAATCTTGCTTCATGGTGCACCTCCTCTTCATCATACCTCCTTAGCCGGTGTGGCTTTGTGGGACGAGGGAGGTGGGCAAGAAGCCCATTGTGCAGATGTCTGTAGAATACAGTTAGATCCTGGCTGTGATGGGCCCGCCAGGACAAAGGCCCAAGTTCTGTCTGCATGACTTAGGAAGGTGCCTGAGACGGGATGAGTAGGAGTCACCGGGGAGAGATGCCAGAAGTCTCAGAGAGGTGCTGGCACAGTGGTAGGAAAGAGCCCAGTGTGCCAGGATACCCTCACATCAGAATCAAATGAATTCGATTGTCTGTCTGTCAGAAAGGCAAGGGGTGGGCAGGGATTGGAGGAGCCAGGTACAGGTCAGGAAGATCACAACAGAACCAGGACCTGTTAGAGTGGGGGAGTCTTAGCTGGGGATAGAGCAGGGAGTTGGCTGAATATGGAGAATAAAACTTGTTCCTATCTCCACTTCCTCTGGAAGCTTCTTGAAAACAATGACAAAGAATTAAAGGAATAAACACAAGTGGGGAGACTACTCCAGATGAGGAGCCCCACACACTTTAAGAAGATAAAAAATTGAGGGGACTCAGCAGAGGAGAAGCAGCTACGATGTGCCACACAAAGCACCCTCATTCCTGGGGTCCAACTAGATGAAATAGGGACTGAGCCCTGGGCACTAAGGGAGGCAGAGATGGGACCAGAGGGTGGCCTGTTTGCATAGGGTGATGGCCCCTGTGGGGAACAGCCCCAGCATGCCCCCGTGACTTCCTGCTTTCTGGTGTTTGTGCCCTTGTCTAATCTCCCTCATGAGCGCATACAAGGCCTGGGTATTGCTTTTAACCAATAAATATGGCCATGGTAATAGGTGACTCTTATGTGACTATATTATGTCACACCTGATGCTGGCTGAGTAAACTGGAGGGCTGGATCCTGAGGCTGGGTAGAGGAGGCAGCCATGCTGAGGAAGCCTCTGTGGTAAAGCCCACACGGTATGGCCGTTGCATGGTCTCCAGCTTCCAGCCAGCCAGAAGTCAGGGCCTTTGGTCCTACAGCCACAAGGACGTTAAACCTGCCAACAGCCCAGTGAACTCCAATCCTCCCTCCACCACCACCATCTCAGCTGAACCTCCAGGTGAGAATTTGGTGAGTGGCTTCTTGATTGCAGCCTTGGAAGACCCTGGCAAAGACTATGTCAGCCAGAACTTCTGGCCCAGGGAAAGACTGAAATAAATATGACTGTCTTATGCTGCAAAGGCCAGGGTCATTTGTTGTGCAGCATAGAAAACAAATACACCCTGAAGTCTTCCCAGAGTTGCTCAGCCAAGCAGATCCACCCACTTCCCAGTTCAACAACTTCCTCTCCCAAGAGACAAGATGTATAATCTCAAGAGAGTTCCCAGAATCAGGGCATCTGGCAGGGCAGAGGCAGAAGTAAGCATGGGGCTGTAAAAAGGCACTCCAGTGACCACACATTGAAACTCATCTTCCCAGCCCTTCCTTCCTGTGCTCCTAGGATGCCAGGAACCCAGAGTATGTCTGCCAGGCAGGGCCTCTTTGGAGACTCAGGAGTACCACCACTGCAAGACTCCAGTTACTCACTGTATGTCACTGTGACAGGCCATGTGAGCTTGCTCTGGCCAATGAAAAGAGAGTGACACATTGTTCTCAGAAGTGAAATTGGACAGTCAATCTGGTGCTCTCTCTTCAGTTGTTCCTTTTCCTCTGCCATGAAAGGGTATGTCCCAGATGGAGGCTGCTTCACATCCCAGAGTGAAAAGGACACTCAGAGCAGGGCTGCAGCCATCTGCAGGCACCGTACGACACAAGAGAGAAATAAAACAGCCATGTGAGCTCCCAGGGCTTGGGGGTTGCTTGTTACTGCAGTGTAACTTAGAAAAGCTGATAGATCACCCAAGAGAAAAGCAGTCATGTCACCTGATAACCCAACCATGTCCCCTTCCACACACAGAGATTCCAATTCATCTGTCCTTGCTCTGATCTGGTGTGTGAGTGGTAGTGAAACTTTACCAGGTACTAGAGGAAAACCTCCAAAGGAAAGACAGACTGAAACAGAGAGAAAAGGATCTGACATGAAAAGAAATGATTCAGGAAGCAAGAGAAAAATGTCAAAGTAAACCCTAACTCCTCAGAGAGGCCGTTAAATCAGACTCTCAAAGATGAGAGTCCAAATCAATAGTAGGAGAAAAAGTTAGGGAATCTAAAGAGTAGAATTAAATGACAAATTGAAAATAAGAAAGAAAGCAAAACAAAACAAAACAAAAAATTAGAGGGTGAGCTCAGAAATGATCAAATCCAACTACAGGAATCTCAGAATGGGGAAACTGAAGGACACAAGTGTGTAGGGTGCAGGGGCTCATTATGCCCTGCATAGGTCTTAAAAAGACCCAACCTATTGGGGTTTACAAGGTACCAGGGATAAATCAAAGCCCTCCAGCTCCTCCAGAGAGGAAAACCGAGGCTCATGGAAAAGACTGGAAAGTCAGAGAAACTGCAGACTCATCAATAGCAGCACTGGAAGCCAGAAGGCAATGGAGAAAGGCCTTCAAAATGCTGGGGAAATGATTTGTGCCCGGCCAAGTGCTCATCAAGCACGTAGCTAGATAAAGGCCTTTTCAGACATGCAAGGATTGAACAAAACAATCTCTAGTGCACCTTCTCTCAGGAAGTGACTGGAGGGCATTCTCCAGCAAAATGAAGGAGGAACCCAACAAAAAGAAAAACATGAGATCCAGGAAACCAGGGCTCCAACCCAAGAGAGAGCTAAAAGGAAAACCCAGATCAACAGTAACTGTGCTGTTGGTCCAGAGAGTAACCAGCATGGACTGTTGCAGGAGGTGGGCTTCTGGGAGGGAGTGTGAGGGCACACTCTGTGGAACACAGAAAATAGTACTGAGACAGGGTTGGACCACTGAGTGGGCTTAGAGATGGGTACAAAGAAAGCTATGTTATTGGTTTCTATTGCTGCATAACACATTGCCACATATTTCTCTTACAGATGCTAAGAGTCAGGAGTCTGGTTGTGGAGCCTCTACTTAGGGTCTCACAAAGCTGCTGGCACTTCAGCCTAATCTAAGACTTGACTGGAGAAGGACCTACTTCTTAGCTTGAAAAGGTCACTAACAGAATTTGGTTCCTTGCTAGTGTAGGATTGAGAGTTCCAGTTTCTTGCTGATTGTTGACCAGAAGCTGCCTGTAGCTCCTGCAGTCTACCTTCTTGCCCAGCACCTTCTTCCTTCTAAGTTAGTAAGGAAGGAAGAGGCTCAAGTAAAATGGGTGCTACAGTCTTATATCACACAATCACCTACCTTCCATCACCTTTGTCATGTTCTATTGCCTACAGTGAGTCACAGGCCATTCCCACACTCAAGGGGAGGAAATCATAAAAAGGTCTGAACACTGTGAGGCAAGGATCTTTGGGACCTATTTTGAAGCAGCCTACCACACTAAGCAACCTAAAACATAGACAATTACTAACTTCATGAAAAAAAACCCTTATACCAGAAAGGAAATATAACCATAGTGTATTACTTGACTCAGCAGCAAACAATGTTTATTATCATCATTGTGATGAAACAACTGAATGTTCACTTAAGTAAAAATTGTTATATATTGATAATGAAAGGTTGCACAGGGAGAGTGTGTCAGAGTGTGTCGCAGGGAGGGATGTGAGGAAGCTAAATTCATCTATAAGAATAAGATAATAGGTAATGTCTAGAAATGGAAATTCAAATAACAGCGTGAAAATAAGTGTGGAGATAAAAATGCAAAAGAAGAACCTGTCAAAATAGTTGAATGAGGTATCTCTCCGGTGGGGGGGGGGGCTGAGAGTGGGGCAGCTGGGGAGGAACTGTTTTTCATTGTAGGCCTAGTTGCCTTTGAAAATTCTGTGCGTATCACGTGTACTTTAAACTATTGCATTACTTGAATAAAAATACACATCAATTAACAGAGAAAGCTGTAGGAGGAGAAGGAACATCCCTGAAGAGTGAACAGTGCAGTCCCCAGGGATCTGAAGCAACACAGGCTGCTTCTTTCCTGGGGGGTTAGGGCTCCTGTTCCAAGGAACAGCCCCAGGGCAGGAGAAGTGGCCCCAGGGAACACACTACAGCTCCAGGAGTGAATTCAGGAAGTCTGGAAGCCAGTTTCCACCTGGAGGATAGAGTAACCCGGTTGGGATTGGTGCTAGGAAGCCACAGGCTCCAGGGGTGGTGAGGATTTAGTTGAGACCCTCCTATGGGGAAGGGAAGGAGCCACAGGTTCAGGGTGGCTCCCATCTCCACTGACATTTCTTAGGGAGACTAAATACTCTGACCAGGTTTGGTTTGGTCTTGAATTCAGTGGGTTTTTTTTTTTTTTTTTAACGATTCTGGGCTTGAACTCAGGGTCTACACCTTGGGCCACTCCACCAGCCCTTTTTTTTGTGATGGGTGTTTTTGAGATAAGGTCTCACGGACTATTTGCTTGGGCTGGCTTTGAACTCTGATCCTCCTGGTCTCTGCCTCCTAAGTCCTCCTGGCTTGAATTCAGTGGGTTTTATATAGTTTTTAAAATCTAAGTAGTAGAGCTGGAGGCATAGACACCTGCCTAGCAAGTGCAAAGTCCTGAGTTCAAACACAGTACCCCCGTCACCAAGAAAATAAAAATCTAAGAAATAAATGCTTCTAGTAAAAACATCGGTAGGGCACAGATGTCCAAATCTGGTGGCTTCAGTCTCTCCAGTAGCAGGCCCTGCATACGTGGCCTCTCAGTTTCCTCAACCAAATGGTAGCCCCCATCCCAGAGTGACATGGTTCCAACTAATAATTGGGACTCCCTCCCTGTCCCTATTCCCAGGAGCTGCTGCAGCTCTGGGATGGGCCAAACCAAGTGGCCCTTCTTGTCTTCCTGGGGGCAGCTTGGCAAAGTCCTACCTGCAGTTCTGTTGGGGAGCCCAATTTTGGTACGGATGTATTTTCCAGAGACAAGGTGGGTTACCAAGCTCAAGACCCTGGGGAATCATGACGTGTTTGGGCCATAGTAGAGGAGAACGTTCTCAGCCAGGGCCTGGGGGTCCTAGAAGAAGAGCTGGCTGGCACACAGGCTTTCCCTGGCCTTGGAAGGAAAACAGGAAGCAGAGAACTTACAGCCCTGGGAGTAGTAGCAGCACAGAGACACCTGCCTAGTGCCAGGAGTCTAGCACAAGGAGGTTGCTCTTTAAGAACAGATAACCTCCCCACTCCCACTGGTGCCCAGAGCAAGGTCTGCTGAGTTCCAATGTGGACGCCCTCCAATGTGTTCCTGCCAGGGCCCAGGAACACAGGGTCCTCTAAGCCTCCTGAGCTGACCTCTCCTTGGTGGCTATGGGAGGGTTACCCAATACTATGAATGTACTTGGTGCGGCTGAATTGCAGACTTGAAAATGATTAAAATGGTAAATTTTATTTTATGTACTTTTTTTTTTTTTTTTTTTTTTGCGGTACTGGGGCTTGAACTCAGGGCCTTCACCTTGAGCCACTCTGCCATCCCTATTTTTTTGTGAAGGGTGTTTTTAGAGCTAGGGTCTCATGAACTATTTGCCTGGGCTAGCTTCGAACCTTGATCCTCCTGCTCTCTGCCTCCTGAGTAGCTAGGATTACAGGGGTGAGCTATAGGTGCCTGAATTTATGTACATTTTTAGCACGGTTAAAAAATATAAAGAAACTCTTTCTTGGTTCTGCATCGATTCCATGTATGCTGAGCTACATAACTTGCAGGGCCTGGTATGAAATGAAATTTTGGGTTATCCTATCCAAAAATTATTAAGAATATCAAGATGATAACAGCAGAGCCAAGTGGGCCCCTCAGGACACTGGACCCCAGGGGGATGCATTGGTCTTAGGGCAAGACCCCAGACAACAGCCCCCGCCCCTTTCCCTGTTGTTCTTCCAGAGCGAGGGACAGCAGATTGCTGGCCTCTGGGCCTTTGTCATGACATTTCCTCCTTGTGAAAGAAAAGCCAGCTTCCTACAGCTTCAGATCCCAGCCAGCTCTACTTAAACCGCTGTAGTCAGTATGACAGAATCCAGTGTGGGAGGGCTACTCAGTCTCGTCCCCCTCATATCCCGCAGCCCAGCACCACGGGGCCTAACCATGGACTGGCCTTGGGGCATTAGATGAATGAATCAGCTCAATCCACCCAGTTTTATTCAAAATAATGACAGGTACCACCAAGTAGTAGGTACCCCTGTGTTCTGAGATTCTGGTGACCTTCCTGAAACCACATGCTGTCCCACTCATGTGACCTGGTAGAACCCTTACAGAAAGGAGTGTGAGGTAGCCTAGGGATGCCTGGGCTCCTGGTGTCCTGCTGGCAGACCCCCAGGCTGAGTCCTGCACCCCCATGACAGGTTTAGTGGCTTACCACAGGCCATGGCCACCAGCAGGGTGTGGCTACTTGCCCAATGGGGCAGGCTGGGTTCCTCAGTCCCCAGAAGGGAAACCCTCCCCCCACCCTAGCAGCCTGGAGGTGGTGGCCAGCTGTAGTTATGATGACCTCAGGGACAAAGACCCAGCCCTGGCAGAAGGAGGGGCTATAACGGCAGAGATTCCCAAGACTTTCTTTTCCCCCAGCAGCCCCAGGCCTAACCTTCTAGATGGCCCCAGGCTATTCTGCTCTCTCTGGGCCTCAGTTGCTCCTCCAGCTTATCCCTGGAGTTGACTGTTCTTTTCTGATCTTTGCTCCCTCAGCAACAGTAAGTCAATCCTAGCCGGGTGCCCGTGTTTCATGCCTGTAATCATAGCTACTCAGGAGGCAGAGATCAGGAGGATCATGGTTCGAAGCCAGCCCCAGGCAAATAGTTCATGAGCCCTTATCTCAAAAATACCCACCACAAAAATAGGGCTGACGGGGTGGCTTAAGTGGTAGAGTGCCTGCCTAGCAAGTGTGAGGCCCTGAGTTCAAATCCCAATACCACAGGCACCAGTTGCTCACACCTGTAATTCTAGCTACTTGGGAGGCAGAGATCAGGAGGATCATGGTTGGAAACCAGCCTGGGTAAATAGTTTGTGAGAATCTATCTCGAAAGAACCCAACACAAAACAGGGCTGGCAAAGTGGCTCAGGAGGAAGAGCACCTACCTAGCAAGCATGAGGCCCTGAGTTCGAACCCCAGTACTGCCAAAAAGTAAATAAATAAGTCAGTACTCAAAGTCCTGACAACTGGAGATTGACCCTTTTGGGACAAGGCTGGGGAGGGGGGAGGGGAATGACAGTGTTGTCTTCATACCCACCAGTTCTAGCTGTAGTTATGTAACTGTTTGCTGGGCAGCCTCAAAGAATGGCAGGCAGCAGGAACCAGGGACAATGTGGACAAAGGTGTGAGGGCCAGGCCCCTTTGATGTGGGGAGAGGCCCCTCCATCAGCTAGTCTGGGGTACAACAGGGCCTTGCTCCTGGTCCCTGCACCAAGACCATGGACCCAGGACCAGGCAGAGTAAGCCAGGTATGGGACCATTAAGTTCACAGATGTTGACCTCTGGGGGCCCTGGACACACTTCAGCCAATTTGGGCTTGACTTCCCTTCCTCACCAGACACACGTGGGTGACTCCAGACACTCCCAGTGTGGCAATTCTGACCAAGTAGACAGGGATAGAGTAGAGAAGATTGGCTAATGGGGGCCATCAAAGAGGCCCAGTTGGGGGTGAGGGAGTGTGGCTCAGTGGTGGAGGGTGTGCTTGGCATGTACTAGGCCCTGGGTTGATCTCCAGCAGGCAAAACAAAAACAAAAACAACCCCCAAGAGGCCAGCCAATCCCACTGGTCCTTCCCATCCCTCTTGGGACCAATGAATTCACCCAGGGCAACAGGCCTCTCTGCCAGAGGTGGTGCTCCTCTTGATCTGAGGCAAGAACTCTCTTACCAGCTACAGTAGCAACCTGGTGGGAATAACACCTGTCAGACTGTGCTGCCTTCCACCCTTGCAATGTTTCCTCTTGAGCAGCCCTCAGTCCCCCTGGATCCTGGTCCCCAGAAGAGTGTCTGGGAACTTCCTGGGCTACCATGGAAGCCCCTGCTGACCCCAGCATCCCTTACCCAGCCTAGGGACAGGAGACTTGGGGGACCTTGGTGACATGCCTGCCAGGACTCAGTCAGCCAATCAACAAGCTGCAAGGGTCACCTAGCACAGAGGTGTGGCCCACCTGTGTTCTCCAGCTGACTGCCCCTTCTGTTCAGAGAGCCCCAGTTCGGTCTCGCACAATGGGTGCTCCCTTCCCCATGGGGTAGCCCTGGGTCCCCAACCCCTCCCCACCACTAGGGCAACTCCCCAGACATACCTGGACATCCCTTCAGGCCCTGTCCCAGCTTCCAGGAGGAAGAGCCCACCTGTATTGTTTCTGTGGAGACTTAGGAAATGACACTGTGTGCTTACTCCCCATGTAATGGAGGGACAGAAGGTCACCTAGCCCTTGTGGTTCAGGTGGACTCTGAAGCAGAGAGTGCCATCCAGCTGGACCTGAAGCCAAGACAGATGGAAAGCAGCAGGAAGGGCATTCAGCAGGGGCCACAGGCTGGGCAAAAGCGCACTGACCTTTTAGCAGTGGCTCAGAGGTGGGCCTGCTACAAGAGACTGCCCTGGGTACAGTCAGGAGCTAGGCTACAAGACTCAGGCTCCAGGCAGCAGGACATGGCAGGGCTGGTGGGGCTTTCCTGCTCTGTCACACAGATCCAGAGCTTATTTCTAAGGGTCAAATGAAAGTGTTAAATTTTCCTTTTGTACAATTTGTCATTCTTACCAATCAACCAGAAAGAATTAGTGGTAGCCTACAGAAAGTTAGAAACAGTCAATCTATAACAACAGAAATGGATAATTTTGAACAATAAAGAATGCTGGGGAGGAGTGAGTGTGTGGCTGCAGTAATGGAGACCTTGCCCGGCAAGCATAAGGTTCTGGGTTCAATCCTTGGTATTGGAAAAAAAAAAAAGTGGGGAAACGTTGAATTTACTCAATTCCAAGGCATTAATAGTCAGCAATCGTGCATCAAGTGTAGCTGAGATGCTGGCAGGCAGAGCATAAGGGAGTGAGACCAGTCCGTAGAAACGCCAGTGCAATGCAGGGAAGAAGACCAGACATTGTACCCACAAAGAAGCTCTCTGATGAACTCATTCCCCAGACCTCAGGTTGAAGCTGTTTCTGTAGGAGGGGCTCTGAGAATAGGTTAGAAAGTTCTAGAAGACAGACACAGCCACGAGCTGCACAGATAACCTTAGGACCCTGCCTGCTGTGTGCTCCTAGGGTGTCTTGCCCTTTCTGGACCTCTGGGCCAAGGCTAACTCAGGACCCTGGCAGTCGGTCATCAGGAAGAATGCCCTAGAAGCCTCATCCTGGCTCTCTTGTACCAGCTCTACCTCAGTGGATCAGGAGTCAGCCTGCCTCTTCATCTGCAGCACTTGAGAAGAGCAGCTGTGCTTGCACTGGCCTCGCTCCCTGCTTTTGCACATGCTGTTCCCAGTGTCTGGGATGCCCTTCCCAGCCTTGCCTGTTTCACTCCTCAGTTCACACATGCCCTGCTCTAGGTACCGTGTTCACCATACCTTGCTGGCACTGCCCACTTACTCATCTATGTTCCCTGACCAGGAGAGGCCACACCTCTGGCTGTGGGCTATGCTTACATCCATTAGGTCCTAACACCTAGGCTGGGGCTGGCACCCAGTGGACCGGGTCTGCTGTGTGTGTGCAGTGATGTAACTAGAGTGTCCTCTGCATGGGAAGACTAGGTCCATTTGCCCCTTTGTGCAGCTGGGGAAAGGAGCTCTGTGCTGGTAGCAGAGGTGGCCAGAGCCAGGCAGCTCCTCCAGGCAGAAGGGAAAGTGGCTCAGGGACTCTGAGGACAGCTTTGTGTCTGGCTGCTTGGTTTTGAGTCCCTGCTGTGCCACTTCCTCTCTCTGTGGCCCTGAGCAGGTCACCCCTCCAAGAGATGATGGCTACAGGGGGTGGGGGAATGGAATCAGCCACAGGAAGGCCCTGGTTCACAGTTGGTGCTCAGTTGGTGGGGCTAACCGGCTAGTACCAAGTCCTGCTCACCATGGCCTTGACCCCCATCCATGACTGCTGTCCCTAGTGGAGGCAGAGGCTAGGCCTGTCTGCACTCCAACTTCTCTCCATCTCTGCACTGGGGACCTGGTGCAACCAGACAAGCAGGGGAAGGGCACTTGAAATAAGGAGACATAATGGACCGGAAAGAGAGCAGGATCTTGCTGGGTCCTCTAGGAATGAACTGGGGTCAGGGTTCTCCTCCAGGTGTCCCAGGCATACAGGAGGTGGGGAAGAGGGTCTTAGTGCCAGGCTTGCCTTTTGCTCTCCCGAAAGAAGGTTGGTTGAGGTGGCTGGTGTCACCTCACCTGGGGCTGGACTGAAGGGCCTGGTCAGAGGGGGAGACATGTGGCCAGGTGTCAAGCCTAGGTGAGAGGATCAGGGGCCTCCTGGCTGATGACCTGCTGCTAGGGTCCTGAGGCCTCCTGGCTCCAGAGCTCCCTGCTCTGAGCGGGTGCTTGGTGAATCAAGGGGAGGAGGAGAAAGTGACGTCTACATGAATTGGAGTGGCCTAGGAGGCTGGCCTACCTGCCCTGCTACAAGCAGCCATGTTTCCCTCAGCCCCAGGTTGGAGCCTGACAGGAGGGAGACTTTCATCAGAGTGGCAACAGTGTTATTTGGGGACTCAGCTGCCCCCAGCACAGCAGCTGCAGGGCAGTCTGTGTAGGAGGCCACAGCTGTCCTCCAGGCTGAGGGAAGGGGTACTCCTTGTCCTCATTCAGGAGCTATCTCAGACTACCTGGTGAGCCCCAGCTAAGAATGAGCTCTGACTCAGGCCCAGCAGCGCCAAAGTCCCTCTCCATAGCACAGGGACTGAGGCCAGCCCTGCTGCACACTAACTGTGTGGTCTGGAAAAATCACTGCCTCCTTCAGAGGGATCGTACAGGACCAGCCAGGATGAGGGCAAATTAACAACTCCAGATTCTTTTTTAAATTGCCTACAGAGACTGAGGGGGTGGCTTAGTGGAATAGTACTTGCTTAGCCTGTGTGAAGCCCTGGGTTCAATCCCCAGCAGTGCCAAAAAAAGAGGAATCTTATCTTTAAATTGCCTATAATTTTTTTTTTTTTTTTTTTGGTGCTGGGGTTTGAACTCAGGGTTTACACCTTGAGACACTCCACCAGCCCCTTTTGGTGATTTTTTTTTTGTTTTTCGAGCTAGGGTCTTGTGAACTACTTGCCAGGGATTGGCTTCAAATCTCCATCCTCCTGATCTCTGCCTCATGAGCAGCTAGAATTACAGGCATAAGTCATTGGCACCCGGCTCTAAATTGCTTACAGGTTTTTTAAATTGTGTCATATGGTCTGTGACACAATTCACAGACCATATGATTCACACACCTAAAGTGTGCAACTCATGCAGGGCGTTGTGGTGCACACCTGTAATCCCAGCACTTGGGAAGTAGAGGCAGGAGGATCCTGAGTTCAAGGGCAGCTGGGCTACATAGCAAGACCCTGTCTTGAAAACAAAACAAAAACAAATATGCAGCACGGTGGTTGCCAATATGGTCACAGACCCTCAGAGCTGCGTGTCACCACAGTCAATGGTAAACTGTGTTCACCACCCCCAAAAAGCAGCCCTGTGCATATGCACAGCCCTTCTTGGTTTCCCAGAGCCTCCCAGACCCTATCTGCTTCTTGTCTCTACACACTTCCTAGTGGGGACACTTCATATAAAGGGAACCATATTACATGACTTTTTGTGACTGGCTTCTTTCATTTAACATGATGTTTTTCAAACTCTTGATCCTCCTGCCTCTGCCTCCAGAGTGCTGGGATTACAGGCATGTACCAGCACACCTAGATCCCTGTTTATTTTCTTTTATTTGGTTTGTGCTGAGGACCACGCATGCTAGGCAAGTACTCTGTCACTGAGCTACACCCCCAGTCCTGTTTCTTTCCTTTTTTTTTTTTTGGCTTAATGGTAATAGGTTTGTACTCAGGGCTACTTAAGCCATGTCTGGATATTTTAGAGATGGAGTATGGCTTTTTGCTCAGGCCAGGTTCGACCTCTATCCTCCTATTTTTATACTTCCTGCTCTCACTGGGATGACACCACTCAGAGTTTTTTTCCATTGAGTTGGGATCTCACCAACTTTTTGCCCAGTACCTCTAAAAATTTACCATGTTAACCATTTTTAGGGAGGTTGCAGGAATGGAAGCCAGGGCTTCTCCCGTGCTAAGCACACTAACACTGAGCTACACCCCTAGCCAAACGCATTGCATTTGTTTCCTCTCACTTTTTTTTCTTTTTAAATGCTTGAGCTGCAACCCAAGACCTCAAGAATGCTAAGTATGCATTCTGCTGCTGCTGAGTACATCTGTCCTTTTAAATCTATCGCGGCTTAAGCTGGATGTGGTAATGGTACTTGTGGTCTCTCCTACTTGGGAGACCGAGGCAGGAGGATAACTGGAGTCCAGGATTTGGAGAGCAGCCTGGGCAGCATATCAAGACCCTGTCTTCCAAATAAAAATAAATCTATTGGGTCTTTTTTTTTTTTGGCGTACTGGGGTTTGAAGTCAGGGCCTCATGCTAGGCAGGTACTCTACCACTTGAGCCACTCTGCCAGCCCTGTTTTGTGTTGTGTTTTTTTGATACCATCTTGCAAACTATTTGCCCAGGGTTGGCTTTGAACCACCTTCCTCCTGATCTCTGCCCCAAAGTAGCTAGGATTACAGGTGTGAGCCACCAGTGTCTGGTTCTATTGGGTCTTAATTTCTGGCTAACCTGTGTTCTACCTTGGAGAAGGCCCCATGTATATCTGAGGAGAACGCAGGACCTGCTGGAGAGTAACATTCTGTATCTGTCTATAAGATCTGGTTGGTTGATTGTGTTGCTTAAGGCTTCTCTGCCCTTATCTTTAATCTCATTTTTCTATCACTATGAGAGGAGAGTATTGAAGTCTCCAACAATTATTAAAGAACTGTCTATTTCTCCCTTCAATTTGGTCAGTCATTGCTACAGATATTTTGATGATCTGTTGTAGATACATGTCTCTGTCACAGTTCTTCAGAGAGGCAGCACCAATAGCATATAAACAGATGAGAGGGGATGGATTCAGGGGAGTGGCTCACAGCAATTCAGAAACTTAGGAGACCCACGATAGTCTTCTGCAGGCTGGTGAGCCAGGAAAGTGGGTTACAAGGACCAGTCATCCTCTGAATCAGGGAAGCTGATGGTGTGACTCTCAGGGGCTGGTGTCCAAAAGCCAGAGAACCTGGAATTCTGATGTTCACAGGGTTCTCTCTCTTGAAGAGAGAAAACAAGAAACCACCCTTCCTCCACCAATGAAATAGTGTCCACACATTGAGGGCAGGTCTCTCCAGTCTCCTCTAAAAAACCTCACAGACACACACAGAAATAATGCTTCTCCAGCTCTCCAGAACCCTTAATTTGGCTAGGTTGACACCTAAAATTAACCATCACACTATATAAAATCATTACATTGTCTTACTTTATTGAACCTTTTATTAAGGTATAATATCTTCCTTTGTCTCTTGTTATAATTTTACAATTTAAAGTCTATTTTATCTGACATTAAGGTAACCATTCCTACTCTTTATTATTGCACAAAATATGTTTTTTATCATTTGACTTTCAATATATTTGTATCTTTACATCTAAAGTGAGATTCTTATACATGTATGTTTTCATCCATTCTGCTAATCTCTGTTCTTTTGCTTGGAGAATTTAATCCATTTACATTTAAAGTAGTTGCCAGTAGGGAAGGATTTCCTTTTGTAATTTTCATGTTTTTTTAAGTTTTTTTTTTTTTTTTTTTTTTTAGTAAACTTTATTTTGTAGAAAGTTTTTACAGTTGACAGGAAGCCCTTCAATTACTGTTGGTGATGAATGCCATGAAAGTGGAAATTTCTCATTTCTTATTTACTTATTTTGGAAGCATTGGGGTTTGAACTCACTGCCTCATGCTTTCGAGGCAGGTACTCTACCACCTGAGCCACTCTGCCAGCTGTTTTTTTTTTTTAAGTCTTTTAGCTTTTTTGTTGTTGTTGTTGTTCCTCATTTCTTGCCTTACTGTCTTCTTTTGTATTTAGTTGATTTTTTTTTAGTGAAATATTTAAATTTCTTTCTCATTTTCCTTTCATGTATATTGTATAGATATTTTCTTGGTGGTTGCCAGGGGATTACATTTAACATCCTAAAGTTATAACCCTAAATTTAAATCAGCTAACTTCAATAATGTCCAAAAACTGTTCTTTTAGAACTCTGACCATACCCTGTTCAGTTGTTGATGTTACAAAATTACATCTTTAAACATTATGTGCCCAAAAACATAAAGTAATAAGTCTTTTTTTTTGTGGCGGCACTGGGGTTTGAACTCAGGGCCTCATGCTTGCTAGGCAGATGCTCTCACTGCTTGAGCCACTCTGCCAGCACTTTTTTAATGTTGAATATTTTCTAGATATGGTCTCTCAAACTATTTGCCTGGGGCTGACTTCTAACTGCAATCCTCCTGATCTCTGCCTCCTGAGAAGCTAGGATTACAGGTGTGAGCCACCAGCACCCAGCATAAGAAGTCTTTTATTTTATTTTATTTTATTTTATTATTGTTTTTAATTTTTGGTAGTCCTGGAGTTTTGTACTCAGGGCCTCTACCACTTGAGCTACACCCCCTTTTAAATGTGTTTCTTACCTCATGTAGAAAACAAAAGCTGCATTTACAAACCATTGTTACAATAATACTGACTGGCCCTGTATTTATCTTCATTGGTATCTTTAAAAATATTTTTTTTAAATCTTGTGGTACTGGGGATTGAACTCAGGTCTTTGTGCTTGTGAGGCAGATGCTCTGCTACTTGAGCCACACTTCACACTTTCTGCTCTGATTATTATGGAGATAAGGTCTCACTTTGTGCCCAGGCCAGCCTGGATGGCAATCCTATTTTACACTTCCCACTGTTGCTGAGATGACAGGCATGCACCACTGCTTTTGTGTAACCTGTGAGAGGACACGCATTTCCATTTCTATGGGGTGTGTATACCTGCAAATAGAACTTTTTGACAAACTGCCAACCTGCCTTCCACAGTGGCCCCACCATCTCACATTACTACTGGGTGGGAGGTGTTAAGTAAGATGGGGTCTTGTGAACTCCCTTCCTGAGTTGGCCTTGAGCCATGATCCTCCTGTCTTCCCAAGTAGCTAGGATTATAGGTGTGCAGCATTGGCCCCTGGCTTTATTGGTATATCTTTTTCTTCATATGGCTTTGAGTTACTTTCCAGTATCCTTTTGGAGATTGAACCCAGGGCCTCACAGAACCAAGCAAGTGCTCTACCACTGAGCTTCACCCCAGCCCTTACCTCAAGCAGAGCAGATCCAGTGGTTAAGGAACTCCCTCAGCTTTTATTTATTTGGGAATGTCTTAATTTCTCCCTCACTTTTAAAGGGCAATTTTGCCAGATATAGGATTCTTACTGGCAGTTTTTTTCTTTTAGCATTTTGAATATATTGGTCCCTGGCTTTCTGCCCTGCAAAGTTTTTAATGAGAAATCTGCTGGTGAACTTATTGAATAGCCCTTGTATGTGATGAGTTTGTTGTTGTTGTTCTTTTCTTTTCTTTTGTGTGTGTGTGTGTGTTACTGAGATTTGAACTAAGGGTCTATACCTTGAGCCACTCCACCAGCCCTTTTTTCATGGAGGTTTTTTTTGAGATAGGGTCTCCCAAACTATTTGTGTGGACGATCTCTGCCTCTTGAGTACCTAGGGTTACAGGTGTGAGCCACTGATACCTGGTGAGTCTCTTCTTTCTTTCTTTTTACAGTCCACAGTCTAATTTTTTGACATCCATCATAGGGAGTAGGTTCCAGCAGCTCAGGCTCCTTTCTGTTGGTTCTCACAAAGTGTGCTTCTCCGGATGGAGCAGGCTGGTGCTTCAGTCAAACCAGTTTTTTTCTGATCATTTTCCTTCACTCGTTTCAGAAGTCATCTCAGCTCTTAGAGTGTTTACTATGCTAAATACCCACATGAATTCTCTTGGCAAGACTCTTGCCCTTAACTTGGTTGTTCACGACAATGCCAACAGCATGCTGGGTAATACTGCAGACTCTTCCAGTTCTGCCGCGGTAACATTGGGGGCATTCCTTTTTGAACAGTACCTACAACCTTGATATCTACAATATCACTCTTCTTGTAGATTCACATGTATGTAGCCAAAGGAACAACTCCACGTTTCCTAAAAGGCCTAGAAAACCTGTGTCAGGTTCCTCTCCTCTTTCCCTTTGTGTTCGTCATTTTGGTGCATTACTGGAAGATGGTGGTTTCGGCCAAAAAAAAAAAAAAGGGAATCTCTTCTTTCTTGCTGCTGTCAAGATTCTTTCTGCTATCTTTGGCTAGAAATTTGGATTACAGGGCTGGTGGAGAAGAAGAAAGATGGATTGCAGTATATCTTTGTATAATACAGATTCTTTCTCTCACTGGAGATCCTTATGCATGCTAGGTAAGCACCCTACTGCTGAGCTACACCCTCAGTCCTGTGTGGGTCTCTTTAAATCATCTTAACTGATGTTCATTGATCTTCTTAACTGTTTATATTCTAGTCTTTTATCAAACTTGACAATTTTTTTTTGTTCATTTCTTTTTGGTTTTTGGCAATAGTGGGGTTTGAAGTCAGGGCTTTATGCTTGCTAGAGAGGTACCCTACCACTTGAGTCACTCTGCCAGTCCTTTTTGGTGTTGAGTGTTTTTGAGATAGGGTCTTGTGAACTATTTGCCCAAGCTGGCTTTGACTGAGATCCTCCTGATCTCTGCTCCCAGGTGGCTAGGATCACAGGCATGAGCCACCAGCACCCAGCTAAACTTGACAAGTTTTCAGCCATTATTTTTCAGATATTCTTTCTGTCCTTGTGGAACTCCCATGAGGTGTATGTTGATCCACTTGCTGGTGTCTTCATGCCCCTGAGGCCCTGTTGACTCTTCTTAGTCTTTTTTTCAGTACTGGGGATTGAACCCAGGCATGTTAGGCAAATGCTCAAGCATTTGAGTCACACCCATTCCCTGAAATATTTTTCTCCTGGGGCTTCAGACTCAATCATTTCCATCGCCCTATTTTCAAGTTCTCTGATTCTTCTTCCTGTTTAGATCAGCCTTCAGATACTTCTAGTACATTTTCATTTCAGTGACCCTCTTGCCTCACCTCCTGAGTGCTGGACTATAGGTGCAGGGTGGGTTGAATGTCTTCAGTGTCTGCATCCCTAAAAGGAAAAAAATAAATAAAAGGAGGGGGAGGGGCTGGCCTTTAAATCCTCTAGCTTGCAACAAGGGAGGCACAGCAGCAATGGCTGCTGTCCTCACTGCCTGTGCCTCTGTGGTGGTCTGTACAGACTTCAACATCGTAGGGTAAGGCACTGGCTGTTCATCCAGCTCCTGCAAGCTGCCCCAGCACCAAGGTCCTGTCAACAGCACTCTCCCAGCAGTGTCTTCCCTTGGAAGGAAGCTGCAAGCCTCCCACAGACTCCAGAGTTCCAAAGTGGTGACATCACAAGATTCCATTAGCCTTATCTGTGGGGGAGATACACTCCCAGAGCTTCCTCCTCTACTGTCTTCCTTGACTTATTTATTTATTTATTTTGTAAGGAAAACGTTTTTACTTTTTAATGAAGTTCAGCTTACAGTTGTTTCTTTCAGCATGTTTTCAGCAGTTATCCATATGCTGTACTTCATTCCTTTTCTATAGCTAAATAATATTCCATTGTCCAAATACACTACATTTTGTTTAACCATTCAATTGCTGGATGTTAAGTTGTCTCTACCTTGTAGCTACTATGAATAACACAATGAAGCTTGTGAGTGGACGTGTATTTCCATTTCTATGGGGTGGGTGTACCTGCAAGAAGAGCTACTGGGCTACAAGTTTCTGATGAGCCGCCGGCTTGCCTTCTCCAGTGGCATGGCTGGGTTCTGGTGTCATGTCCTCGGTCCCAGCTGCCTGCCTTGTGTGTGCGTGTGTGTGCACCCACGTGCCAGGGACAACTCGGGGCCTTGTGGATGCTGAGCTCCGCCCGTATGTCTTTTTGATCTCATTTGACCTAGCAGGTGTGAAGTGATCTCTTTGTGGTTTTCTTGGCGTTTCCTGATGACTAATGACAGGGAGCAATGTTTGATGTGTTTATTTGGATATCTTCTTTGAAGAAATGTCCATGCGGGTCCTCTGCTGTTTTGAAACAGTATTTTATTATTCTTCATGTTATTTTTGCTGTTAGGGATTGAAAAGACTTTATTTTTCAGGGCAGTTTTACATTCACAACAAAATTAGTGGAAAGTACACAGATTTCCCATATATACCTCCCCTCCCCCATCTTTCCTAATGTGCAACAGGGATTCATCAAACTCTTGCTTGTCTATCACGGGTGGGCAGTATTGCCTTCCCTTCCTTCCTTCTTTCCTTCCTTGGTGCTGGGGATTGAACCCAGGGCCTCATGCATGCTAGGCACCTGCTGTTCCCCAGCCTGGGCAGGAATTGTACCAGTCTCTTCACTCCAAGATTAAGCTGATGGAGTTCCTCCTCCACGGTAGGGGAAAGCGGAAGAACAAATGTCTAGTCACCCACTGGCTCTTGAAGCTTTCACCCAAACCTAATACCTGCCACTTCCATTCACACTTCAGCAGCAAAGCAAGTCACTCAGCCATACCTAACTTCAAGGGGACATGGAATTTTCCCTTGAGCCTAGAAGGAGAGGATCTGAATATTTGTAAACACCACTAGTGACTCACAGGAATTAAACAAGGTTCTTTCATGCAGCACTTGTCAGAGCCTTTTCTATGCCACCATTTACTATTTCTCTCTGGAGGAAGTGGGATGCAGCAGATGGAGTCATTTAAACTTGGCTAGGAAACCCTGTTCTGTACAATCCCCTTCTAGAGGACAGGTTGGCAAACTTTTTGGAAAGGGCCAAAAAATAAATATTTTAGGTTTTTCGGACCATACACATCAGCTCCTTGATCTTAACTCTGTTATTGAGTGCAAACGCAAATGAAGGGTTGTGGGTCTATCCCAATAAAATTTTATTTATGGATGCTGAAATTTAAATTTTATACAGTTTTCCTGTCACAAAATAGCATTCTTATTTTTTTCAGCTATTTAAAGAATGTAGCCAGTGGCTCATACCTGTAATCCTAGCTACTTGGGAGGCAGAGATCAGGAGGATCTCGGTTCAAAGCCAGCTCAAGCAGATAGTTTGAGAGACCCTATCTGGAAAATATCCAACACAAAAGAGGCTGGAGGAGTAATTCAAGTGGTAGAGTGCCTGCCTAGCAAGCATGAGGACTTAAGTTCAAACCCCAGTACCACCAAAAGAAAGGAAGAAAGAAATAAGGAAGGAAGGGAGGAAGGAAGGAAGGAAGGAAGGAAGGAAGGAATCATTGTTAGCTTGTGGACTGTACAATGCCAGGCGGTAGCTTGCTCACCTTGCCCTAGAGGACAAAGCCCCATGCCTTCACCTGGTGCCCAGGTCCCTTCCTCCTCCTCAGCCTTATCTGCTACCTCATCTGCACACAGAGCCTGAACCAGTGCCAGAGTGGATATCTTTCCAGGGACAAATCACGTTCTTTCATTCCCTGGGGCCTTTGCACGGGCTGTTTCCCCTCAGGGAATGTCTTTCCAACTCTCTCCACTTGGGAACTCTGGCCTCTCCTGACCCAGGTGGAGTCAGCTCCCATCCCTGTTGGTTCCCTACACCTCCTCATACTCCGAGGTTGCCTTGCCACACTTAATCCAGAGTTTTTATAGATGTGCTTGCTTCCCAACTGTGCTGTGAGCTTCTGGAGGGTGGGGCCCCCAGGCCTGCTATGGTTTGAATGTTGGAAACTTGATGCTCTGTGTGACAGCATTGGGAGGCGTGGCCTGAGGAGTGGCGCTGCTGTTGTGAGAGTGACTTCATGGTGGCAGGAGTAGGCTAGTTATCAAAAGGTGAGTCCAGGTCCCTTTCTCTCTTCCCTCCCCCACCCCAGCCCCGCTGCCCCCACTTGCCCTTTCATCTTCCACCATGGGATGACACAATAACAAGGAGGCCCCTGATCTGGGTCTTCAAAACTGTGAGAAATTACTTTCTGTTCTTTATAAATCACTCAGTCTTGGGTGTTCCACTACAGCAGCAAAAATGGATTCCTACAAGCCAAGGGTGAGGCCTGGCATGGAATAAACCCTGCTGAAGAGCACAGGGAATGGCAATGGGGAGCAGGGGGAATGCAGCCTGGGCGCCGGCATGATTTGGAAACACTGGAGGGCCCTGACCTACCTGGGCTGGAGGTGACAAGATACACTTGTGGGTGCAGGGTGCTGCTAGGGCAGCTGCCTCTGAGCAGTTGAGCAGCCAGGAGCCACAGGGGCTCTTGAGCAGCATTGTGACTTAGTGGAGGTGATGTTTTCAGGGGAGGGCCCTTGGAGTGACCCAGCTCCCATCTCTTGTCCTGGCCATGTCTAGCCCCTTCCATCGATTCTCACCTTCACTCTGGGAGAGCTTCAGCCTGGCCCTCCCCAGAACGCCCAGATGCCCAACATGAGGGGCGTTGGTGCAGCTCACCCCTCCTTTTTGGCATCTCACACAGGCTTGGGGAACTGGAGAATGTCGTCGTGAAAGTAGTTTTAAATATTTGCCTTCTCAGCAAGAAGAGGCCTGAGAGAACACTCGGTCCTCCGTCTGAGGGGCACTAACAAAAATCACAAGCTGTGTGAGTGGCAGGAGCTGGGAGCTAGGGGGTGGCTGGAGGGAAGCCCCAGTTGCGGGTCACAGATTGGAACAGCAAGACCTAGACTCTGTCCCTGGTCCCCAGTGTCCTAGTCAGGAAGGACTCTGAGAGATTGATGGTGCCAGGCACTTCTCTGGGCTCTGGAGGACAGATAGACAGAATCCCTGTCCTGGGGGGCATGGGGTTCTGTCCTCAGCACTGGGATTGTGAATCCAGGTATCATTCGTGCTAAGCAGGTACTCTACCACTTGAGCCATACTCTAGCCTATGCCGCCTTGTTGTTGTCCAGCTCTGTGCCCGAGCAAGTCACAGTCCAGTTTGACATTCTCCTGCACCATAGGTCTGTCACATAGTGTGAGCTAAAGGGTGAGCAGTCCTCTTCCCACAGGACAGTGCAGGAGTTCCCGCAGGGTGGAGTCAGCTTCCTCAGGTTGCTGAAGTCACTGACCACTCATCCTTCTCCCTGACATTGGGCTGTCAGGATCTGGTTGCCACAGTCCCTTCTCCTGCTGTCTGTGTCCCTTTATTTTCATGGGTGGAGGTGGGGCAAGAATGGAAGGTATGACAGGGCTCCATCTCCATCTTTCCATTCCTTCAGGGATTTCTAAGATTTCCTTCTCTCCCCTCTTCTTTCCTCAGAGGAGCAGGGAGAGCAGAAGAGGGGCACCCCTATGGTGGAAAGGGCTAAAACACAGGGTGCTTGTAAAGGGGTGGGAGGTTGCCCACCTAAGGGCCTGGCTCCCTCCTTCCGTCCCTCCCCCCCAAACAAGTGGCACCCATCCAGAGCCATATAAGTGTCCCAGGTCCATGGGGTGCAGACATGGCAGGACACTAGCAAGGCAGAAACTAGGGCCACATCTGGGGAGAAGGTGTGAGGGTGTCAGGCCTCTCCTTCACTGCACTACTCCTGTACCCTAAGAGGTGCGCCCCAGAGGGAGGACCTGGAAACCCATTCTCCTCTAGCCCAGGCACCATCTGTGTGGGACAGACCAGCCCTCTGTGGGGTGGGGTCCAGTGAGGGACCAAAAGCAAACCAGAACCAAGAGTCCCTTGCAGACTTGAGATAAGACTGAGTAGGTGGAGCAGTGGGGAAGGGTTCAGGAGGAGGCAAGGCGTGTGGGTGATGAGGCAGAAGAGAAACCCAGGGAAAGGTGTTCTGGGTGGAGGAAAAACATGTTCCAGGCAGGTGTGGGACACGAAGTGGAGACTGGAAGTGGAGGTCCGAGGTAGAGTGGATCAGCTGCGGGGATGCAGAGGGGAGGGGGAGCTTCTCTCCAGTGCAGCAGGAAGCTGGGAGGACATGATCCAGTGTGCTTTCAGAGGCGATCTCTGGCTATCCTGTGAAGAGGATGGCTCTTTGGAAGGTTGTCCAGGAGTCCAAAGTGGGAGGGGAGGGGTCATCCCAGTGTCCATTGTGCCCTGGGGAAGGGCACGTGTCTCTCCTGAACCCAGGCACCTGCGTGGCTTTCTGAGGACTGGCTGTGAGCAGGTCTCACCTCATCCCAGTCCACACCAGGGCTGTGATCTCTACTGTCTCTCTGAGGGGGTTAGCCACCTTGTCTTTTTTGATCCAGTACAGCAGGGGGAGGAAGGAGGGTTGTCACTTTGCCGACAAGGGGCGGGTCCTCAGACAGGAAGCTGCACGTTGGAAGGCAGTTTCTGGATGAAAAGAGAACAGCCCTCTGAGGGTCTGTGAGTCTGGGTGCGGCAGGAGGCTGTTGGGGCTGCCATCTGCCTGCCCAGGGTAACTGGGAAGCCTGGCATTTATTTCCCTGGCGACACGTTCATGCTTTTACTCCGGTCCTATGCCATGTCCCTGGTATTCCTGGACAAAGCCAGCAAGGGTGAGACTCCGTGTGAGACTGTGTGCTGAGCCCCAGGGAGCTTAGTTTCAGAGGGGGAGAAAGACCACTCAGCAGCATTTGGAGCCAGAACAGGGGACAACACTGGCACAGGTTGCTGAGGTGGTCAGCAGGCTGGAAGGGCTCCCTGCAGGAGGTGACCTGTGAGCTGAGCCATGAAGGATGAATGGGCACAATCTGGGCATGTAGCTGGTGGGAGCAGTCCCCGCACCACCTGGAACCCCAAGGGAGAGTGGACTTGCACTTCTCCTGGTGCGGAGACTCCCTCCAGCCACTTTTGAGGCCTGGGACTGGGTCCTGTCCTACTTATTCTCCCAGGTGCCTGTAGCCTCTTGAGGGAGTCACCTGGGAAGCCTGACATACATGGAACCCAGGCCTGCTGCCATCTCCCCAATCTCTAGGAGGCTTCTTAGAGGGAGTCAAAACAGCTCGGGAGGTTGGGCATGGTGGAGCACATTTGTAATCCCAGTGCTTGGGAGGTGGAGAGAGGAAGAACAAGAGTTCAAGGTCAGCCTGGGCTACATAGTGAGATCTTGTCTCAAAAAAAAAAAAAGGTTCCTGGGGGCACTGGAATAAAGAGTGGGGTGGACTGGGCAGGGCCTGACACTTCCTCTCCAAAACCTTATTCTGATGATCACCCCCACCCAAGCCTCCATTGCTCATTGTATACGGAAGGTCTCAATGTTGGAGCTGACATAACCTATGGGATGAGGACGCCTCAGGGTGGCCCTCATGTGGGAGAAGTGCTCACCTGGCATGCTGGCATGTCAGAGCTCCGGCGGGCACCTTGAGCAGGTGGGTGTGGAGATCATCAGGCCCACAGGAAGCCTCTCCACCCTAACAGCACCCACCTCACCCAGGCAAGTGAGGAAAACAAGCTAAATAAAATCCACAGAAACTCAAAGTCTGTGGCCTGTGTGGGATGTATTCTTCTGTGCGCCTCTTCTACCTTCTTGTTACATATGTAGTCATCTCAACTTTCTTTCTTTTCTTCTTTCTCTCCTTCCTTCCTTCTTCTCTCTGTCCCTTACTTCCTCTCCCTTCCTCTCTCTCCCTCTCTCCCTCCCTCTCTTCTTTCTTTTTTTTTAATGAGACAGGATACTCTATCCAGCACAGGCTGGCCTCAAATTCTACTCTTGCCTCTACCTCCTGAGTGCTGGTATTACAGGCATGTGCCATCATGTGCAGCCTCATCTCTATTTCTTAAACAACTTTATTGGGATATGATTCACAAACTATATGATTCATTCAAAGTGTAAAATTCAGTGGGTTTTTTTTTTTTTTTTTTTTAGTATAGTCCCAGAGTTGTGCAACCATCACTACAATCAATGTCAGGATATTTCATCACCTTAAAAAGAAATTGTAGGGGGCCAGGTGCAGTGGCTCAGCTTGTAATCCTAGGTACTTAGGGAGTGGAGATATGAGGCCAGCTGAGCAAAAAGCTCAGAGACCCCCATCTTAATAATAAAAGCTGGGTGTGGTGGTGTGCGCCTGTCATCCCAGCTACTTGGGAAGTGTAAATAGGAGGAACATGGTCCAGGCTGGCCTGGCACAAATGTGAGATCTTAATCTCAAAAATAATTAAAGCAAAATGGATTAGGGTAGTGGCTCCAGTGGTAGAGCACCTGCCTAGCCAAGAGCAAATGACTACCACAAAAAAAAAAAAAAAAAAGAAAAGAGAAGAAAGAAAGACAAAGTAAAAGAAAAAAAAGGAGAACAAGAAATCTTAAGTGCAGGGGTGTGAGAGCTTCCTAGCATGCATGAGGCCCTAGGTGCCATCCTGTTAGCAGTCACTTCCCATTCCTCTCCCCCCATCCCCTGGCAACCATCAGCCTCCTTCCTTTCTCTACATGTTTGTCTATTCTGGACATTTCATAAAAATGGAGTCATAAAATCTGGGGTCTTTTGTGCCTGGCTTCTTTCATTTAGCATAACGTTCTTGGGTTCACCCAGTGGTGGAGCATGTACCAGACTTCCCTCCTTCCTATGGCTGAATCACATTCCAGGGCATGAACATGCCACGCTTTGTTTAACCGCACATGGGATGATAGACATTAAGTGTTTTCTACCTTGAGGCTGTTATGAATGACACGTCCATGAACACTCACAGGCAAGTTTTGAAGTAGACATCTATTTTCAGTTCTCTGGGGCATGGATCTAGGAGTAGGATTTCTGGGTCAACTGGTAGCTCTGTGTTTAACATTTGGAGGAGTGATTTTGAAGGAAACTGCATCATTTTATATTTCCATCAGCATTTCACATCCTCATGACACTTGTTATTGTCTGTCCTTCTGGTAATAGCCATCCTAAAGAGCATGATATGGTCTCTCATTGTAGAGTTGTATGTGTGTGCGTGTGTGCACTGGCTTGCTTTAGGTTTTTTGGGTTTTTTTTTGTCTTTTATTTTCCATTGTAGTGTTCTTTATTTTTTCTCAGTGCTGTGTATTGACTCCAGGGCCTTGAACATACTAGCAAACACTGTACCACTGAGAGATACCCTTGGCCCTTTTTGTGGTTTTGATTTGCATTTCCCCGATGGCAAATGTTAAGCATCTTGTGTGTGTGTTTTGGTGGGCCTGGGGTTTGAATTCAGGGCTCTTTGCTTGCAAGAAGGCACTCTATGGTTTGAGCCATACCTTCTATCCATTTTGCTCCTGAACTACTTGCTTTGGCTGGCCCTGAACTGCCATCCTCCTAATCTCAGCCTCCCAAGTAGCCAGGATTACAGGTGTGAACCACTGGTGCCTGGTGTAAGCATCTTTTCATGTACTTATTGGCCACTTGTATGTCTTTTTTGAAGAAATGTCTATTCAGATACATCACCCCTTTTAAAATTGGGTTATCTTTTTATGGTTGAGTTGTAAGAGTTCTTTACATATTCTCAAGCTTACCAGACATATTACAACTAAATGTGGATTATCTTTTCACGTTTTTTTTTTTTGGCAGTACTGGTGTTTGAACTCAGGGCCTTGTACTTGCTAGGCAGGCGCTCTATCGCTTGAGCCACACCCTCAGTTCTTCTGCTTTTAGTTTGTTTTTCACATAGGGTGTGGAGCTTTTGCCTGGGTTGACTTCAGACTGAGATTCTCCTGCCTCCTCCTCCTGAGTAATTGGGTCTATAGCATGATCCACCACCGCTGGCTCTTTTTGTTTTCTTGATAGTATCATTCACAGGATAAGTTTTAATTTTTATGAAGTGCAGCTTATCTATTTTTCTTTTATTCTTTATACTTTGGGCAGTATAGTTAAGAAGAATTTGCCTACTTCAAAGTCATTTAGTTTTACTCATAGATTTTCTTTGAAATATCTTTAACTTTAGCTCTTACAATTAGGTCTACAATCCATTTTATTTGCTGAGGTATTAACATATTATGTAACAAGATAGTAGTGTGTGAAATTTGGAGGTGAGTGAAAATGCTATTCTGAGATGTCCCCACTGTAATGTGAGGGGACAGTATCATAGGCGACAGTGTCGTAGGCACTGGTAATACCACCTACATCCATAACTGAAGGAAATGCTAGACTGCAGTTAAAGGTTAATGTAAAGAAAGCTGCAATTACCCTCCCAGTTTATGGTTCCCTTAATTTTATTCTGATTTTAGATTTAAAACTGCTGGGATAACTACAATTCCTGAAATCTCACTTTCTGAACATTTTTTGGGGGCCTTGACCCCTCCCAGGACTGGCCTTAAGGCTCCTTTTGCCTGCGGCCCCCAGCCCTGATCTCTGGTGCCTCCAAGCAGAATTTTCTAACTAGCCATCTAATAAGAACAATAAGCAGCAGCAACACAAATACTCAACGCCATGTTTGGAATCAGACAAGGCATTTAGCACACATCCTTGCTGCTCACATCCCTCCCTCCCTCTGCATTCCTGGGACTGGCTCTGGGTTGAGCAGGAGGCTCCACAAATGTGTGGCTTACAAGTCCCTTGCTGCTCTACTCCAGATGACTCCAGGCAGATCACTTCACCTCTAGGTGCCTCAGTTTCCTATCTAGAAGGCAGGGATGAGGGCATAATTGTATTTACTAAGGTGATAATTAAAAGGACGCTTTTACTAATCAATGCTAAAGGCAGAACCAGGTAAACAGTCAAGATACTTGCTCTTAGGCCTTTTCCAGATGGGGGAAATGCTATCTCTTGCCAGCATGCTCTTTTCCTCTCCCATACCAGGTAAACGCCTGGCCATTTGTATCATTCAGGACTGAGTTGTACCAGAAACGCGAATCGATCCATTTAAAGGCCAAGATTTCAGGCCTGATTTATGGGATAAGGAAGGCAATAGGGAGAGTTCAAATGAATCTATCAGGTCTCAGCCTTCCTCTTCCCAATGTGAGCCTTCATTTTTACTGCCTGGTGGGATAGAGGAGGGTTCCCTGGAGCAGGGCCCACCTTAGGGTGAGGCAGCCCAGGTGCCCTGCTGGGAGAAAGAATGAAGGAGCCTTTTTCTCAGGTGTTGCATAAAACAAAGCCCTGCGTACCTGGCTTGCTTCACTTTGGTCAGGCCTTGTCCTGGAGTCTCTAGTCTCTCCTGCTCCCTCAGATCCTGATCTCAGAAGGGAAGAGGTGATTTCCTCAGGTTCAGCAAAAGTTCCAGATGGGTCTGGCACTGGTGGCTCACTCCTGTAATCCTAGCTACTCAAGAGGCAGAGATCAGGAGGATCTTGGTTTCAAGCTAGCCAAGGTAAATAGTTCAGGAGACCCTATCTTGAAAAAAACCCATCACAAAAAAAGGGCTGGAGGAGTGGCTTAAGGTGTAGGTCCTGAGTTCAAGCCCCAGTACTTAAAAAAGAAAAAGTTCCAGATGGGGCCTTGATTGGTCTGGCTAGGTCATATGCTCATACCTAAGCCAATCACTGCAGATGGTACTGGGAGCTCTGATTGATCAGTGCTGGGTCATCTGCTGGTCAGGATGAGGAGTCCAGGAGGAGGATATTTTTTGAGGGGGGTGTGGTTGGTGGGGTTAGTTTCTGGAGGATGCTGCTGAATTGTCAAAGTATGAGGTCTTCCCCATACAACATAGTCCAGGTCTCAGCGACCTCACTGTTCAAGGGGACCAGCCCCTCTCCCCCCTCCGCCCGTTGGTTCATGCTCTGTGTACCCGTAACAAGGTGTATTCCCTATCATCTATCAATCCGTCCATTCATACTTTAACAATGTTTAATGAATGCCTAGTGTGCTTAAGCACAGCGTGAGGGGGAAAGGGCTTGAGCAGGAACCCCAGCAATTACAGGTTGGAAGGAGGGGGTGGCAACTGCAAAGGAGACTGAGAGAGTCCAGAGAAGGGAGTCAGTTTCTGTGAGGGGTGGTCAGCTCAGGTGCTGCTAGGAGGCTCAGTGTGACCAAGAACTGACCACTGGACTGGGCAGCAGAGAGGGTGGGCGTGGCCTTAGCAAGAGGCACAGGGTAGGGACACAGCCCTGCTGGGTGAGGTGAAGAGAGACAGGGATGGGAGTGGAGAAGGCAAGTGTAGACTAGTTCTGGAGGAGTGTGTCTGCCAGGGGAGCAGACAGATGGAACCAAGGCCAGAGGTGGCTTGGGAGTGATTCTCCCTTCATTTTGAAAATACTGGCCCATGGCAAGCCAGAGTAGGCTGATGGCACTGAGGTCAGCCCCAGAAGGGCACCAGGGGCTAGGAGGGCCTGAAGAGGACGTGCTGGGCAGGGAGTTTTGTCAGTTTGTAGACTTAAAGAGGAGTGATTCCACTAGATGGCTTCAGCTTTTCTCACTGAGGAACCAGGCAAGGTCATGGGCTTGGAGTTTGGGCAGAAGAGGCTGTGGGAGGTGTAAGGTGAGGGGTGAAGGGGTGAAAGGGTGAAATCTTAACTTTCAGTTTCAGCCACAGATTCCCCACCAAAAACTTGTGTGTGGACCCTGCTTCCACTCCACAAGAGCAATAGGAAAAAGGGGTCCTTTGGGTTAGGGTTCTTTATGGTGGAGGGAGGGAGCTTAGGGCTGGGGAGATGGCCCCTATAAAAAATCACCAGGCCAGGAAGTAAGTGCCCTTACCAGCATTTTATGGATGAGGAAGTTGAGTAGTTGCAGGCCAATATGGTTTCTTTCTTCCTTTCCTTATTTATTTTTGGTGTGTGTGTATGGTATAGGGGTTTGAAATCAGGGCCTTAGCCTTCCTAGGCAAGCACTCTACCACTTGAAGCATGCCCCCATTCCCCAATATGGTTTCTATGTGGCTTGGAGTCAAACTGGAGTAGGGTCTGGCCCCTGTGAAGTGCCCAGAACAAGTGAAAGGGCTAATGAGGCCCCCTAAGTCATAACCTAGCTAGGATTTCAGGCCTGGGTTATGGGGTGAGGAAGGCAGTAGGGGGAGAGTTCAAATGAACCTATCAGGTCTCAGCTTATTTCTCCCCAACCCAAACTGACTCTCCATTTTTTACTGCCTGGCAGGGTGGGGGAGGGCTCCCTGGAGCAAGGCCCAGTCTAGGGTGAGACAGACCAGGTGCTGTGGGTGCACCATGGAAGCTGAGAGCCCTTGGCACCTGGTTTGCCTCACCCAGGTCAGATCCTGCCCTGGAGGCTCTAAGGCTCTCTTGCTCCTTAGAGCACTTTCCAGGAAGTGGCCTCAAGCTTGGGGGTCTGGGAGGTGTGCCCCAGTGTGTCATGCCACCACTGCTGCCCTAATAAGTAATTCAATGGCACCTTTGTGCCCTTGGAGGTTAATTTTCCTAGAGTCTGTGGTACATAAAGTAGATCCCAGTGGACAGGATGGAGCAGGGCAGAATGCTCTTTGCCTCTGCATGAGTCAGCCTTTGCCAGGTGCCTGCCCCAGGGATGCTGCCCCTGGTTCCTACTCCTCTGCCATCTGCCCAGGAATACTTTATTCCTGAGAGGGGCATCCTTTGGAGTCGACCAAGAGTGGTTACTGACTTTCCTCCCTCCCTCCTTCTATGTTTCTTCCTATTTTCCTCCCTCCCTTTTTCTTTCTTTTTTTTGAGACAGGTCTCGCTACATAAACAGCCCAGACGGGCAGGGAACTTACTGTGTTACCCAGGACGGCCTGGACCTTGAGATCTTCCTGCCTCAGCCTCCATATTCGGCGATTACAGGGGTGCATCCGCCCCCAAGCCCTGTTCCTTAAAAGGCCACTTAGAAGTGAAGTTAATAATGTAGAAAATGTGGAAGAGAAAGCCCTGCTTATTTATTCAGGTTTTTAAACCATAAAATTCCCGGTTTCTCCAAGTAGCTATTTATAACCCGAGCGGGCGTAAACTGTCCCCACATTAAGCTCAGGCTTGAAGTAACTTCAATAAAAAATAGCCACCCTCTGCTTGTTAAAAAAAAAAAGAGAACCGATTTTACATATAGTCTTTTAGTCTCATTAGGTACAGCACCGTTGGGGAGGGGGTGGGGCAGTCCCGACCCGGCCCCACAGGGCCATCAGACAGTCCAGGGTCGCCGCTGGTCACTCTCGGGGCCCGGACGCCCCAGGCTGAGTCTCACCGACCCTCACCCGTTCTGTCCGCGGGGTGCTGGCCAAGTGTGGTTGGTAGCAGGGTAGGCTGCAGGTCCCGAGCGGTGGCCAGGGGAAGCTGACCCTGCTTTCTACCCCTGACAACCCCCAGCCAGTTTCTCTAAGTCCCTCCTGCGGCTCCCGGCCACTCGGCCCCCTCTCCCGTCCCCCGCATCCCAGCGGCCCTCCAGGACGTACCAGGCCGCCCCGCCGGCTCCCCCTTGGGCGAAGCGGGGACCTGGCCACCCCCCCATTCAATTAGCGGAGAATGCCTCGGACCCCGAGCCCAATCGCTTGCTTTCCCCCCAGGGACGCCGTCACCTGGGAGCTTCATCCCCGGGTATCAAGGGCTCCTGGGCCCCAAACCTTTTGGGAAAGGTGGGGGCGCAATTAGTTTCTCCCAATTAGTTTCCCGTCTTTGTATAGAACCCATTCAAACTGTGAATGTACTCCTCCGCGCGAGGGGGAAAGTAGTCCCGACTCTCTGCCAGCAATATCTGTTCTTCCGTCGTGCACATTTACTTTGGGAAGCCGACGGGACTCTGTGTGGGGTCCCTGGGGGACAGGGACCCGGGCTGCGGGGTGCGTGCGGTAGGAGGGGCCGGAGCAGGGGGAGGGGAAGGGGACGAGGAGGGCGGCTAACTCCTCGCTGTTGCCTCGAGAGATGGATCATGGGGCGTAGAGCGATTGCAAACCTCAAACCACGTACAGTGGGCGATACGCGTCAACCCAACCTGGTCAACGGAAGCGCGGAGCCTCCTCCCTCCCACCAATCCCGCCTCCATCCGGTGATGGACGCGCGTAGCAGCCAACCCAGCTAGGGTTTGCCGTCCAAATCCCACGAGAGCCAATGGGAGCTTGGGGGGCGGAGCCGTCGCGCGGCAGTTAGGTTGCGCGCAGCCCTCCCCCGCCGCCCAGGCCCCGCCCCTCCCCCCGCCCGCCGCTCACGGAGTAGTTAGAGCCAGCGAAGTGCGGGCGGCGATGAGAGCCAAAGTTGCGCTTGGTTCGGCGCCGGGGGCTTGAGGCGGCTCGGCGCTCCACCACCGGTCTGGGCCTCCTCCATCCCTAACTCGCGCCGGTGCGCTCTCGCGCGTCCGCCCGGCCCCGCACCCTCCCGCGCTCCCTGCCCCTTGCCCGCGGCCCGGCGCCCGCGCCTCGAGAGCCGGGGTCCCCGTCACTTTGGCCCGGCCCCGGGCCCCGCCGATGCCGGCCATGGTGGAGAAGGGCCCCGAGGTCTCAGGGAAGCGGCGGGGGAGGAACACCGCGGCCGCCTCTGCCTCGGCCGCCGCCTCGGCCGCCTCCGCCTCGGCCGCCGCCTCAGTCGCCGCCTCGGCCGCCACCGCCTCCTCCTCGGCCGCCGCCGCCTCGGCCGCCGCCGCCCCCAATAATGGCCAGAATAAAAGTTTGGCGGCGGCACCCAATGGCAACAGCGGCAGCAACTCCTGGGAGGAAGGCAGCTCGGGCTCGTCCAGCGACGAAGAGCACGGTAGGTGGCAGCCACCCCCGCGCCCGGCCCGCGCTCGCGCTCGCGCTGACCGCCGTGCTCTGCTTCCCCGCAGGTGGCGGCGGCATGCGGGTCGGACCCCAGTACCAGGCAGCGGTGCCCGACTTCGACCCCGGTGAGTAGCTCCCGGCCGGCGGGCCCGGAACGGCGGGAGTCCGGCGACAACTTTCTTTTTGTGCGTGTTGGCCCCGCTGTCCTCGGGGGCACGCGGGGCGAAGGGGGCCGCCTGGTCGCGCACACGCATGTGCTGCAGATCCTCGGCGCGGGGAGGCTGCGGGACCGGTGCGCACCCCCCCCCAAGCATTGGGGGCAGTCACACCTGGCCAGGGGGAGCTGGGGGTCCCCGTGACCAGGTGAGCTGAGCCTGGGTTGGGGCCCTGGGCCTGGGGCAGGGGGGTGGGGGTGGCAGTGCTGGAGAGTTGTGTCCCGGAGTGCCCGGGCGAGGACTCCGTGCAGACCCCTCCTTCAGAACCGCTGCCCCGGTGGCCCCGCGCCGTCTCTGGCTCCCTACTCCGGTTCTCAGGGCGAGCAGAATCACCCCCCCCAAAATAAAAAAACAAAAACAAAAACAAACAAACAAAAAAAAAGGCAATAAAAGAAGCGTGCTTTCCAGAGGGCGCCCACCTGGGTGAGAGAGGCTCGCGTGTGGCAGCTTGATTTTAGGACCTATTTGTAAACGTGTGTGTGCATTTCTTTTTTTTTTTTTGGTGGGTTGTGGGGAGAGAGATTGTGAAAGAATAGAACCATCAGAGAAGCTTTTGCTAACCAATGATCTTCATGTACCAGAAATCCCTATACCAGAGAATGGAGCGTTTACTTGTCTTGCTGCTGTGCTGCGTGGAAGCAAATTTAAAGTGGTACAAGGGGGGAAAAAATCCAATCAGACAAAGGAATTCGCCGGATTTTAACGCTTAAGATTCTAGCCCGTCTATGTATGAGACTTTTTAAAGGTGGTGGTTGTTGTAAAAAAATGTTTGAAAAGACATGGGTTTTGTTTCACAGAGAAATTTCAAAAGGGAGTCTTGTCCAGCTAAAGTGAACAGCCCTTGTTGGAGGGCTTCAGAGCTGGAGGAGAACCTTCAGTAGGTTATACCACCAGGTTGTTTGAAAAACAAATGCTTTTCCTCGGAACAAGACTGTAGAAAATTGCAAGGGTCTAGTCCTTGAAAAAGGCGTTTGCTCTTAAGTTGTTATGAAAGTAGTAAAGTCTGGGTGTACTTAGAAGTGAAAATGCAGAGAAATATCACCCCCCCCCCACCCCCGTGAGCTCTTGGGCACTCTGGAAGTAAATGGCTTCCAAAATGTGTCTTCTGAGTTTAGTTTTGTTGACTTCAGTGTCTTGCATTTATGTAGCCTAACCCCCAGATTTGTATTCCTTTTAAACCCATTTTAGTGTTTTGATCGTCCTTCTCTCCCCCACGTCGTCCTTTTCTGAGTGAGTTCTCATTTGTGAGTGACAGGATAGAACCAGGAGGCCAGGCTTTTTCCTCTTCTGTGCAGGGCTCTTCCATTCCTGAGTTGACCACCAGGGGAAGCATACTGTTTTTTGGTTACAGTTGACCCTATCTTTATTTTGTAGGTCAAGTCAGCTTGTGGTAATACACAGAACATAAAACTTGTCACCAGGTTTCCCCCCACATATTATTTTTAAAAATCAACTTGAGAAGACTTCTGAGAAAGTTGATCAGTTTTTGATACCTTAATTTTGAGCGCTTTATTTAGATTATGCTAGACTTCTGACATCTAAATACTAATGTGTAGCTCTGCATTGTGAGTAATGAGCCTCACATCTGAAACAGCAAGTGTAATAGGAGCATATTTTGAACTTTCTTTGGACTTTTTGATGGATAGGCATAAACTTACTAAAGCCATACTAGTCTAGAAAGTAAAACATTGTAAATGTTTTTTATGTCAGTTGAGTCTTGATATTAGTATTTCCAGATTTCCCATTTTATGCTTTAGTTTAGAAAGGAATTTAACTGGTATGAAATTATTTCAAACCCTGTTTTGTCAGTCTGTGCAGTGGGGGACATTTTTATATATGGCTGAAAATTGTAAAACTTTACTATTTCCTAGTGATTTTTCATGTGTGTCCTCATTTAATTTAAAATATGAGAAAAGAGGAGGCTTCTATTTTGGAATAGAAATGGTGCAGCATTTTTGTTTCATGGCAGTTTTTTTTAGGTTTTCAGACTTAAGACAGATTCTTTACATGAGTACAAGAATATAGGAATAATACAGACTGGAGGATGTGATTGTTACTGATTTTTGTTGCTCCCTGCCGGCATGTTTTTGTTTGTTTTTTGTTTTGTTTGTTTTTGGTGCCAGGGCATTGTAAACAGGACCTTTTACAAGTTAAATATACACTACCACTGAACTACACTACCAGTTCCTCTTTGCCTCAGTTTTATATCCATCTTTTTTTTTCCCCCCTTTTACCAGAATTTGAACCAATATTTGGAAATAAAACTTACCAGAATTTTTTTTTTTTTCCCCAGTACTGGGGCTTGAACTCAGCCTTCACCTTGAGCCAATCTGCCAGCCCTTTTTGTGATGTTTATTTTTCGAGATAGGGTCTTGTGAACTGTTTGCCCTGGCTGGCTTTGAACTGAGATCCTCCTGATCTCTGCCTCCTGAGTAGCTAGGATTACAGGTGTGAGCCACCAGCACCCAACTAGAATTTTTTTTTAAAGTCAGATTTTACTTACTTGTAGTTCCCAACTTGACCCTGTTTCCAGAATGGTTAGAGCTAAGATCACATAGTCACAATATGGTCCAAGGAAGATTTAATTCTGTCATTCCTCACAAATAGCAAACAAGGATAGAAAATCATAGTCCTAAAATGTCTTGATTCAGTTCTTAAAATCTAATTAAGACTTAGACTAGATCAGTGGAACAAGGCATAGTTTGTTTACAATGAAGAAAGTTTCACCATTTAGCATTAAAATGAAAAGCCAGAGTGTAACCCTACAACTTTAATTTAGGCTTTGTTTCCACATGTGGTGTCCAGACGGTCTTGCCACACACTCTGGCAGAATAGGCTGAGTTGTCATTGGTGTCTCTAGAATTCAGCACTCATGGAATAGAGAGAGAGGATGCTTTGCTATATCCCACCTCCTGGTTAGTTCGTTCCTACACTAGAAAAGTAGCTCATATTTTAAAATGAGTGGTGTTTTTCTATACAAAAATGTGACTGTTCCCTTGGTCTTGCTAGTAAGCATGCAGAGGATGATCCATAGCATATATATAATTTTTTTTTTTTTGTCATTTATTGGGTGCTTTTCCTCTTTGTGGTTTTCTTCTTAGAGGAGCACAGTGATAAGATGGTAGGGTTGGCTCCAGTTCTTTGTTCTTTTTTGGTGGGACTGGGGTTTGAGCTTAGGGCTTCCAGCTTGCAAAGAAGGCTCTCTACCACTTGAGCCACTCCTCCAGTCCATTTTGCTCTGGTTATTTTGGAGATGGGGGAGTGGGGGGGTGTCTCATGAACTATTTGCCCATGCTGGCCTCAAACCTGAATCCTCCTGATCTCAGCCTCCCAAGTAGCTAGGATTATAGGAAGAAGCCACTAGTGCCCTTCTTTGTTCTCTGAAGCATGTGTTATGTCACATTTATCCTGAGTTAAGTTTTCATTATCTGAATTCACATATACTAAAATTACATCTCTTATACAAGAGGATTTTTTTTTTTTTTTTTGGCAGTACTGGGGATTCAACCCAGGCCTTGTACATGCTAGGCAAATGCTAAGCTCCAAGAAGAGAAATTAAAAAAATTTTTTTAATTAATTTTTTTGAGACAGAGTCTCTCTCTATAACCCAGGCTGGCCTTGAACTTGTGATCCTGCTGTGTCCTGAGTGCTAGGATTACAAGTGTGTGCTACCATGCCTGGGGAGGAAATTGTTAATGTTGAATTTTTTTTTTTTTTTTTTGCTGTACTGTGGTTTGAACTCAGGGCTTCATGCTTGCTAGGCACGTGCTCTACCACCTGAGCCACTCTGCTAGCCCTTTTTTTTGTGTGTGTGTTGGGTATTTTCGAGATAGGGTCTCGAAGTATTTGCCCTGGCTGGTTTCAAATAGTGATCCTCCTGATCTCTGCTTCCTGAGTAGCTAGGATTACAGGCGTGAGCCACTGGTACCCTGCTGTTTGTTTTCGAGACAGGGTCTCACTACATAGATTAGGGTGGCCTCAAACTTACTTTGTTGCCCAGGCCAGTTTCGAGCTCACTATCCTCCTGCTTAATCCTCCCAGTTGCTAGGATTATAGGTCTGCCATGCATGACAACCTTTCTGTCTTCTACATAAGGAAAGTAAGGCCTATTGAGATAAAGTGGCATATATTTGTATTTCATTTCTTATCTCAAGGTGTTTAGGACCATCTGAGACCAAATTTCAGTTTTACTGCTTTAGAACCTTGTTACCGGGTGCAGTAATAACATGCGACAACAGTAATATGTGTTTACAATTTTGGGAACAGAAACGAGTTAATCTATTTTTTTTTTTTTGTGGTGGTATAGGGGTTGAACTCAGGGTCTTGCATTTCCTAGGCAGGTATTCTACCACTTGAGCCATACCCCCCAGCCCAAGAATTAAATGTTTAAAAATTGAAATGCTAAGATAGTGATTGTGCATGATATGCCTTTTTTGCATAAGATGGAATTACAGAGATAGAGTTATTAGCTGGGTATGGTGGCACAGGCCTGTAATCCTAGCAATTGAGAGGACGAGGCAGGAGGATTTCATGTTTAAGACTAGCCTGTGCTACATAGCAAGATCT
Organism: Castor canadensis; assembly: GCF_047511655.1. Lineage (NCBI taxonomy): Eukaryota > Metazoa > Chordata > Mammalia > Rodentia > Castoridae > Castor > Castor canadensis. The sequence goes on along the minus strand of NC_133388.1, from coordinate 7,851,843 downwards.
TGTCTCAAAAATGAAGAAAGAAAAAAAAAGGCAAAACATTCCAATAGAATAGTACTGTCCACTGTGCTTAATCACTGTTGCCATTAGGCCATATTTGCTTCAGGTGCAGCTAAAGTCTAGCCATCCTCCTTCCTCTTTTTTCATTACTTTGAAATTGATTTGTATTACTGTTTTAAACTCATGCAGTTTAAAAATGTTTATTATTTCTGTGATTGTTTGTATCCTCTGAGAAGCAGATGCCGAGATAAAATTAGATATGCCAGTGATTCATTTGGGGGTGTGCTTGTGAAGGATAAAGCAGAGAGGAAGGCAGTTTGGGGGCCAGAGCCTGTAGTGGACTCAGGTGTGAAACCTGTGAAGCAGAGGGAAGGGTGACTGGCGGTTGGGCAGAAGTGTCTCAGATGGCAGTGTGCTGGCAGCCTGTATAAAGACTGCTGAGTCTGGAGTTAGATATGGCCCTGATCTAGGATACCTGCTGTGTACAGCCATTAGCGGGGAGCACCTTGGTGTGGATGCCACACTGAACCTGAAGGTTCCAGGAAACTAGGGCTGTTGGAGCCCTTCCTCTGCAAGAGAAATCGAATTGAAGAGCACATTCCCACTGCTGTCAGAACTCTCAGTTCTGTACTTCAGTAAATACTTATGTGTGATAAATAGTATTTTCTTATTGTTATAAGCTTTTATGTAAATGAAATTATTTGTGTGTATTCACCTGCTTTGATGTTTTTCCAAACAAGTACATTCCCACTTATAAGACACACAAGTTCCTAAGTTCTTTTTTCCTTACCCTGTCTTCACTACTGTGTTAGATTTATTATATTAACATTATTGTTTTGTGACAGTGCTGGGATTTGAACTCAGGACCTTGAGCTTGATAGTCAGGCTCTCTACTACTTGGGCCATGGCTTCTGCCCAGATTTATTAACTTTTTTGAAGTGCTACTCTTTTGTTGTTTATATTGGCATTTTAAAACTTATTGGTGAGGTTGAGTGTCTTTATTTTTATATTTTTACCATTTAGTTTCCTCTTGTCAGTGTATCTTTTGCTATTTTTTCCTCCCCTCCTTCTTCCTTCATCCTCCCTCCTCCCCCAACTTCAGTCCCCTTAACCCCAGTGGGCTTGCAGGCATGTGCTGAGATGCCTGATGTGTTGGTCTTTTTTCTTAAAAGTTGTGTTTTCATGTATTTGGATATTAATCTTTTGTTAGAGTTGCATGTATAGTTTTTGCTTTTTCTTTAATAGTGTGTGTGTATAGAATTGAGTTTCTTTGATTAGGAAGAAATGAAAATATATCCTTGATTGGAGACTGCTCAAAGGCTAGCCTTGGTAAATAGCCAAGAACTCTTGAATTTTAAGGTGAATGTCACTGAGAATTGACACTTTTTTGTGTGTTGTTTCAAACCTAATGTTATTCAGCTCGTGTTGATATGCTATTAACCTGTTGACCCAAATTATAGTGCCAGATGACTTGAAAAGCTCTGGGTTTAATTTCCACCTAGCATGTAGTTATAATAGCATGTTAGAGGTTAAGATTATGGCTTTAATTCATATAATGGTCAGTCATTTTCCCACAAAAGGTTAAAGTGGTGTGAACTAAAACTACATTCAGCTATCTTAGGGATTTGCCAGTGACATACATAAGGGAAAGGGTGAGTGTGAATGGTGAGGTAACAGTCTTTCATCACTATCAGAAAACCCTCAAAAGAATGACCTATCAGTGCTAGGTCAGTATAGTGCTTACTTTGTGCCATTTAACCCTCCTGGAGGTGTGTCTCAAGCAGTAGAGCACCTGCTTTGCAAGCACAAAGCCCTGAGTTCAAACCCCAGTCCCACCAAAAAACAAACAAAAAAACCCAATAGTCATATGAAATAAAACTATTATCTTTATTTTCCATATGAGGAAACAAGGACTGAGTAGCTTAGTGTTATGATTTAATCTATTATCTTGCCCAGTAAGTTGTTAACCCAGTCTAATAAGTTACTATCAGCAGTAAGAGGCATCATTATTTTATATACTACTAGGATATCATAATTGTAAGTTGCAGTCAGATTGCAATATATATTTAAAGGAGAACCAGCCAGAAAGGTTCTTTAAAGAAAAACAGGAGCAGTGTTTTATTAGATCAGTGGATTAGCTTTTTCCATGTGGGCTCGAGTGTTGTGGAGTTTTAGTTTTCTTTTTCTTTTTTTTTTTACCTTGAGACAGAGTCTTCCTATGTAGTCCAGACTGGCCTTGAACGAAGGCTGGGTTTTATGAATAGGGTTGCCATATGCACCTTCTTATCCAGTTCCATTCCTTTGAGCATCAGTGAAAACACAAATGAAATGAAAGTGTCTTGCTTGGTTCACTGGGGACAAAGTAGATGGATGGTATTTTGCTCCTGCATGTGTGTTGAAGTAGGCAACTTAGTATAAAATACAGTAGGAGTTACTTTGAAGGGAGCATTTCTTGTGATTGGTGACTTGAGGTTACCAAATACAGTATTACATGCTACTCTTTAGTTTAAGTATAACATTTAGATCTCTTCTATCTCATCCTCCCAATGTTTTTCTAAAAGATTACATTAAACCTGAGCTGTGAAATGACTTTGAAGAACCATTCTTAAATAAGTTGTGAAATGATTGGACTCGAAGTGTGGCTTCAAGTAGTAGAGCACCTGCTTTGTAATTGTGAAGCCCTGAGTTACATATGAAATGATATCTGTATAGCAAATGTAGCTATCTGGTTAGTGTGTTCTACTACTAATTTCCCTATCCTCTTCCCACCAAAAATCAGGCAAACTCCTCTCCCTGTCCTTACACAAAACCAGTGTGTAGACAGGCATGGTGGCTCATGCCTGTAATCCCAGATGTTTGGGAGGTGGAGATAGGGAGGATTATGGTTTGAGGCCAGTCCAGGTAAGTTAGCGAAATCCCCATCTCAATCAATAAGCTGGGTATGGTGGTGTGTGCTTGTGGTCCCAGCTACATGAGAGGCTATTGGTAGGAGGATCTTGGTTTGAAGCCTGGGCAACTCAAGATCCCACCTGAAAAATTAACTAAAAAGCAGAAAAGTGCTGGGGGTGTGGCTCAAGTGGTAGAGGGCCTGCCTAGCATGCATGAAGCCCTGAGTTCAAACCTCAGTACCATCAAAAAACAAAAACAGAAAACCAATGATATATTTCTTAAAGACTAGAACATAGGCTGACCTTTGAACAGTGCATTTGTCTACTTACACAGATTTTTTTTTGTTATATTTCCCAGTAACCCAGGGCCTTGTGCTTGCTGGGTTAGCTCTCTACTACCTGAGCTATGTCCCCTAACCCCTAGCCACTTTTTGTTTTGTTTTTAAGATTCATTTTATCTTTTGCCTGGGCTGGCCTGCCATTGGAGATCCCTCTGCCTCTGCCTCTGCCTCCCAGATAGCTAGGATTTCAGGTGTATGCCACCATTTCCAGTTTACTTACGTAGATTTATTTTGTGGAGATTTGTGATGATTTGGAAACACAGACTAACCTCATAGCCTAGGAATATTGAAAAATACTGGCCAGGCTCAGTGACTCCCAGCTACTGGAGGAGGGGGCGGGAAATCATGCATGGTTATGGCCAGCCTAGGCAAAATGTTAGGAGATCCAGTTTCAGTCAATAAGTTGGATGTGGTGACGCATGCTTGTCATCCCAACTACTCAGGAAGTCTAAATAGGATCTCAGTCCAGGCCAGCCTGAGCAAAAATTACAGACCTTTCAGAAAAATAACTAAAGCCAAAGGGGTTGGGGGCATGGCTTAAGTGGTAGAACACTTGCTTAGGAAGCTCCAGGCCTTGAGTTCAAACACAAGTACCACGAAAAACCCAAAAAACATCGAAAAAATTAAGAAAAAGTTATGTCATGAATACATAGATAATAGTTTATCACTACCATAAAACATACAAACTTTTTTTTTTTTTTTTTTTTGCGGTACTAGAGTTTGAACACAGGGCCTACACCCCAAGCCACTCCACCAGCGCTTTTCAGTGGAGGGTTTTTTTTGAGGTAGGGTTTTTGAACTATTTGCCCTGGCTGGTTTCCAACTGAAATCCTCCTGAGTATCTAGGATTACAGGTGTGAACCCCCAGCGCCCTACCACAAACATGTTTAAAGTTGAAATTTATTAAAGCTTATGCACATATTGCTGAGTGTGGTAGTACTTGCTTGTAATCCTAGCACTTGAGAGGAGGATTGGGAGTTGGAGGCCAGCCTGACTTCATAGCAAGACACTGTCTCAAAAACCAAAAAACCACACACAACTCAAATCCCCATGAAAAACTTTTGCACATTCACACAGACTGTACATAGTATCACAGTTGACAGAAATGTAAACAAATGTAAACATGCATTGTTAAACTGGCATAAAACTAACTAGTGCATACTGAACTACTGTAATAGTTTTGTAGCTACCTTCTGCTATTGCAGTTGGCTCGTAGTAAACTGGTTTTGTGTTATAGTAAAAAATGTGATCTCTTGTGGTTCTTACCTGTTTATTATGTATAAGACATAATGTATAAATTGTGAGCTAATCAACTGTTATTGATAAGACTTCATTCAACAGAGGCTATGGTAGTCAAGTCACATATAGGGCTGTGGGGTATAGCTTAGTTATAGAGAATTTGTTGTCATGCATGAGGCCTTCAGTTCCATCCCTACCACTGGGGGAAAAAAGTTGCACCTGGGTTTTTAAGTACACAGGAGTTGGGAAGGTTCGCACATGAACTTTGGATATTTCTGTGCTATTTTACACACAGAAGGCTATAGTTTCTGTGTTACCTTCACTGATGTAGAAGGTTCTGGGCCTGGTGTGCTTACTAATAGATCAGGGTAGGTTGGAGGAAGAGAAGGGTTAGTATTTAACCTAGTCTAGTCTTACTCTGTACCATAAAGTCTTCTGGGAGGGGTGGGGGAGAGGAAAAGGGAAGGGAGGATTCTTTCTGAAGTTCTTTTTTTTTTTGATACTGGGGTTTGAACTCAGGCCTACACCTTAAACCACTCCACCAGCCCATCTTTTGTGATGGGTTTTTGGTATAGGGTCTCGTGAACTATTTGCTCAGGCTGGCTTTGAACCGTGATCTTCCTGATCTCTGCCTCCTGAGTAGCTAGGATTACAGATGTGAGCCACCTGTGCCTAGCTCTTTTTGAAGTTCTTGTTACAGAACTTTCATTGTCTCCTAGTCATTTTCAACTACATGTTTGTCATATATTGATACTCTTAAGTTGAATTATAATTTTGCACATCAGCTGATGAATTCTCATTCTGAGTTGTTGCTTGGTTCTCTGCTTGCTAGGCAACAGGTCAGTTTTCATGGCATTACCATTTTTGTATAGCATTGTTATTAGAGTTGTGAGGTTGAGGGTTGGGATTATAGGCCCCATACCCTGACAAGGCAGGGTATAAACTTGAATACCTGAGCTTTTATCTAGTTTTGCGTATTAAATTCCTGAATATTCTTTTAATAAAGTTTTGTTGCTGTAGAAAACAAAGACTGACAGCCACATTTTCTGCCTTACTAAGAACATAGCTAATAAGCAATGGAAAAGTGAAAGTGTTGATACCTGTTATTTCAGTTGTAGGTTCTGTGAACAATGCAGTTGAGACAAAGTTAGTAGTAATCATTAGGCATTGTAAAAAGCTTGTAACTTTTGCCATAGTTAGACACCTTAGTTGGTTGACTGTTTGTGAAGGAAAAATAGCAATTTAAGAACATGCATGACATTGGAATTATCCTATGGAAAAGATGAGATTTAATGAGGTATTGTGCATTTTTTTAGCTTTTCAAGAGTATAGTTCCCCTTATGGCTGTCTATTGCCTTGCTTTCGCACATTTGATTTTTGTACATGGTTTTAGGAACTCGGTATGTAAGAAAGTCATGGACTTCTTGTACTTCTGGAAGTCAAAGAACACTGATTTTTTTGTTATAGATTATTGTGGTTCTATAGCTTCTCATAAATATTGACAAGTTTGTTTTTTGCCTATGTAGAAATTTGAACATAGAAAAATAGAATATTAACAAATCACGTGTGACCAACAATTAGCATTATTTAGAAATTATTTGTAATTAAGGTTTTATAAGCTTGTAAGATTATAATTGTAAGTATGAATTTATATAACTTATAATTGTTTAAGATTTTTGGTTTTATTTATTTTTTTTGGTGGCACTGGGGTTTGAACTAAGGTCCTCATAGGCAGGTGCTTTTTTACTGCTTGAGCCACTCTGCCATCCCTCTATATTCTCTTTTTAAATTAATTTTATTTATTTATTTAAGAAAAAATTTTTTTACAGTACTGAGGCTTGAACTTGGGGCCTACACCTTTAGCCACTCTGCCAGCCCTTTTTTGTGATGAGTTTTTCAAGATAGAGTCTCATGAGGTATTTGTCCGGATTGGCTTTGAACTAAGATCCCCCTGATTTCTGCCTCCTGAGTGGTGTGAGCCACTGGTACCTGGCTTCCCTTTTTTTACAAAAACTTTAAAAAATTTTTTTTGGCATTATTGGGGGTTGAACTCTGAGTTTCGTGCTTCGTAGACAGATGTTAGTCTACTACGAGCTGTTTTACCAGCCTCCTGTTTCTTATTTTGGTTGGACTGCGGTTTGAGCTCAGGGCTTTGTGCTTGCAAAGCAGGCACTCTACGGCTTGAGTCACCCTTCTAGTCCATTTGGCTCTGGTTATTTTGGAAATGGAGTCTCTTGAATTATTTGCTGGGACTGGCCTTGAACCTCAGTCCTTCAAAACTCAGCCTCCCAAGTAGCTAGGATTATAAGCGTGAGCTACCATCCCCATCCATATTTCCTTTTTAAATTTAATTTAATGTTTTAATTAGCATACCTTGATAGTATGGAAGGGTTTTGTTGTGATAATTCCACAGATGGTGTACAGTGTACTTTGAACATGTTTACCCCCTCCTGTCTATTCCTTTACACTCTCCCTTTTCAAATAGTGTTTGGTGGGTTTCATTATGCTGTTTTCATGTGTGTGTAACGTACTTTGATCCCCTTTGCCCCTCAATGTCCTTCCTACAGCCCCCCTTTTACATTTATGCCCTAACATAATAATAGTTATTACTATTACCATTTTAGTTCTAGATTCCACAAATGAGTAAAAATGTGACAGTTAGCTTTTTAAGCTTGGCTTTTTTCAGTTTACATCATGGTCTGCAGTTCCATCCATTTTCCTGCAAATGACAAAATTTCTTTCTTTTTTTTTTTTGCAGTACTGGGGCTTAAACTCAGGACCTACATCTTAGCTGCTCTACCAGTTGTTTTTTGTGTTGGGTTTTTTCGAGATAGGGTCTCATGAACTATTTTCCTGGACTGGCTTCGAACCATAATCCTCCTGATCTCTGCCCCCTGAGTAGCAAGGATTACAGGTGTGAGCCACCGGCACCTGGTATAATTTCACTTTTTATGGCTGAATAATACTCTGTGATGTGTGTGTGTACCATGTTTTCTTTATCCATTTGTCTGTTGTTGGGCCTCTCAGCTGATTCCACAGTTTGGCTGCTGTGAAGAGAGCTGCAATGAACATGGGTATGTTGAGTTATACTGCTTTAAGCAGGCTGGGGAGCACCATTGCTAGTTCTGCTTTTACTTTTTTGAGGAACCTCTATACTGGTTTCCACAGTGCGTGCACTAGCGTATATTCCGCTTAGCAGTGTATGAACGTCTGTCTGTGCCTGTGCTTTCCCCATCCCCCACCGTTGCAGCATTTGTTGTTGTGATGATAGCTGTTGTGATGGGGATGAGATGCATTTCCCTTATGGCTAAGGATGTTGAACATTTTTCTATATCAGCATTTGTACTTCTCTTACCCATTTATTAACTGGATTATTTGTTTTGCTGTTTACTTTTTTGAGCTTTTTGTATATTCTGGATACCGGAGGATAGCTAGTGAAGATTATTTTTTTTACCATTGTGTAGGTTGTCTATTGATTCTTGTAATTGTTTCTTTGATGAGCAGAAACTTTTTTTATTATCATAATTTTGTACCGGGGGTAGTTGTGGCATTTACAAAAGTGCTTACAATATATTTTAGTTAAATACACTCTTTCCATCATTCTCCTTTTTCTTCCCTCCCCCAGAAACTTTTTGAAGTTTAACAAATGCAGCCCCATTTGTCAATTCTTGCTCTTATTTTCTGGGCAAATGGAGTCCCATTCAGAAAATAACCATCTATTCCTGTCTCTTCCAGTGTTTTCTCACAGTAGTTTCAAAATTTCAGATGTTACACGAAGATGCCAGGTGCTGGTGGTTCCCGCCTGTAATCCTAGCTACTCAGGAGACAGAGATCAGGAGGATCGTGGTTTAAAGTCAGCCTGGGCAAATAGTTTGCAAGACCCTATCTCGAAAAAATCCAGCACAAAAAGTAAGGTTGATGGAGTGGTTCAAGGGTGTAGGCTGAGTTCAAACCTCAGTACTACCAAAAAAAAATCAGATTGTAATGTATTAGTTCATATAATTAATTTATAATTGTGTAAGATTTTTGGCAAATCTTCAAAAATTTTTGGCCAAAATTTTGTAAATTTGCTTTTTTGCTTTTGTGCTGAGGATTGAACCTAGGGCCTTGTACATGCAGAATATACCCACTACCACTGAGCTGCGTCCCCAGTTGTATAAGTTTAAGTGGTATTTGTACGTTACAGAGAGTAACTTTGTATATCAGACTTTTTTTTTTGGCATTAGCAGGGTTTGAACTGAGGGCCTCACACTTTCTAGGTAGGCAGGTGCTCTATCACTTGATCCACTCCATCAGCCTGTCAGACATTATCTTCTGTTGAGTATCTCCTATTTTTCTATGGTCATAAAATACCCAGTCTGATAAAATGAATGCCATGTGATAGAGATATGTCTGTGCTCTGGGAGCCAGGGGTAGAGTGAAATACCGTGAAGTATTTGAAATTGGGGTAGACGGAGAGACTTTCCAGACTCTTCAGGTAGATCTTTTGTGTTTTTTGAGCTAGGGTCTCTGTGCAGCCTAGGCTGGCCTTTAACTCTTCCTACCTTCATCTATCATGTGCTGGGATTGTATATGTGCACCACCATGCATGGCTTTAGGTAAGTCTTGAAGGACAAGTGAAGGAAGGACACTCCAGGCCGAGGGAGCCATTTTTTTTTTTTGGTGGTACTGGGGTTTGAACTCAAGGCCTGAGGCGAGGTACTGTACCACTTGAGCCACTCCACTTCTTGTCTGTTTGAGAAGAGTCATTAAGCCATGCGGATACGTTCCTAAAAATGCTCTATTAGATGATTTAATTGTGCAGACACCGAAGAATGCACTTATAAAAGCCTAGATGATGCACATCAGTCACTTGACATGGCCTTTTTGTTTTTCTGAAGATGGAGGAATTTGCTGGGAATGGAACCTAGGGCATTGTGCTTACTAGCCAAGTGTTCTATCACTAAACTACATCCCCAGGCCCACTGCAGAGGCCACATTGGGGCTTGAGCTGTAGCTCAGTGGTAGAATACTTGCCTAGCATACCCGAGCCCTGGGTTTATTGCCAGGAGTGCCTCCCCTCCTACCTACCCCTCCCACCAAAAAAAAAAAAAAAAAAAAAAGAGATAGTGAACTTTGTATGAGGCTGCTATTGTCATAATGAGGCAGACTGTTTTGCAATGAACTTTTTAAAATTTTGTAAGTAGAAGGGATATGCTCTAAAATAATAAAAGGTATGGAATAGTAAATACATAAACTAGCACCTGGGTTTATTAAGTATAATGTACTGTGCATAATTGTATGTTCTGTATTCTCCCCCCCCAACTGCTGTTTTTTGAGGTCGGGGTCTCAATATATTGCCTAGGCTGGTCTTGAACTCCTGGGCTTAAGCAGTCCTCCTGCTTCAGCCTCTCAGGTAGTAGAAGACTACAGGCATGAGCTGGCTTGTGCTGTACTCTTATATGACTGGCAGTGCAGTGGATTTGTTTTCCACCAGCATTACTACAAACAGTTGAGTAATACATTGCGCTAAAATGTTAGGATGGCTTTATTACTGGGCAATAGAATTTCTCAGCTCCATTATTATCTTATGTATTACTGTTGTGATGCTGTCAGTTGTTCACCAAAATGTCTTATGGGGCACATGACTGGAGTTAGCTATGATTGTCACTTAGGGAGGTACTTGGAAAAGTGAAAGGTGAAGCTGGTAGAACAGCTAGGTGCAGACCAAATTACAAGAGCTTTGTTGCATACTTAAGGAATTTATCTTATTTACAAATAATAGCTTTATTCAGATAATGATTCACATACCATCAGATTCACCTTTTTAAAGTGTATAGTGTAATTAATGATTTTTTAGTATATTCAGAGTTGTGCAATCATCACCCCTATCTGATTTCAGGACATTCCATCATCACAAAGAAAATTCTATGCTTGTTAGTGGAGTTAATGTATTGCTTACATAATTTAACAGTCAGTAAAGACTCATGTCTTTTTTTGAGATGCACAAAACTATCATACTTTTTTTTCTTGAGCCTGTGTGAAAAGGACAGGGCGTCCTTGTACTCAGAACTTTCCTGCCTCTGCCTCCTGAGTGCTGGGATTACAGGTGTGCTTTTATCACAGTCTTTTTTAATGTTTCTATTATAAAAGCAACAATGAAATAGTTTTGTGACACAATAGATGTAAAAAAAATGCATTTTTCTTTTTTTTATTAAATAGAGATAGAGTCTTACTCTGTAACCCAGACTGGCCTCAAATTTCAGAGTCTTTTGCCACAGTCTCCAGAATGCTGGGATTACAGATATGCCACCACACCCAACTCTTGACCATGTCATTCATTCATTCATTCATTTATTCATTTATTTATTTATACTGGGCTTGAACTCAGGGCCTGCACCCTGAGTCATTCCATCAGCCCTTTTTTGTGATGGATTTTTCGAGATAGGGTCTCTCGAATTATTTGCCCAGATTGGCTTTGAACTGTGATCCTCCTGATTACTGCCTCCTGAATAGCTAGGATTACAGGCATGAGCCGACCATGTGTTTTAAAACTGCACTACTCTACTCTTGAGAGTCATTGCGCCGTAGTGTATAACACTGGAATATTTTAAGCCAGAGGATGATGTGTGTGTAATCGCAGTTGGAAAAGGTCATGTCAAGGAGAGTGTATAAGGGTAGATTCAATTGAAGTAGAGAAGATCATTCATTGACTTAGAAATTATTTATTTATTTTTGTGGTACTTGGAGGTTGAACTCAGGGCCTCTCACATTTGCTAGGCAGGCACATCTCTACTTGAGCCACTCCACCAGCTCTTTTTTTTGTGTTGAATTTATTTATTTACTGAGGCTGTACTGGGGTTTGAGCTCAGGCTCCAGCTTGCTAGGCTGGTGCCCTGCCACTTGAGCCACTCTACCAGCCCCTTTTTTTGTATTGGATATTTTCAAAATAGGGTTACATGAATTATTTCCCTGGCTTCAAACCACAGTCCTCCTGATTGATGCCTCCTGAGTAGCTAGGATTATAGCATGAGCCACTGGTGCCCAGCAGTGTTGGTTATTTTTGAGATAGGGTCTTGCTATACCCTGGCTGGCCATAGGTAGGGATGACAGGTGCATGCTAACTTTTTTTCCGTTGGAAAAAAGTTGAGTAGCTGTGCTTACAGGTGTGAGACACTACACCTGGCCTTGATTAGTGTTTATATATAATTTTTATTGTTTTTACATTTACTCACATGTGTATACATTGTTTGGGCCACCTCCCCCCATATTTTTATTTTTAATTGACAGTAACTATACATATTTAAGGGGTACAGTGATATTTCAGTACACATATACAATGTATAATGATCAGATCAGAGTAATTGGCATATCTCATGTTAGACATTTATTTCTTTTTGGCGGGAACATTTAAAATCTTCTAATTTGATGGTGGAGAACTTGTGTAGTAAGTTTGAGGTGCTGAGTTCAATCTTTACTAACCAACAAAAACAAACAAAATTCTCCAATCTGATTAGTGATGTTTATATACTTGTGTGAAATTATCTCACAGTCAAAAGTTTCTTGGTCCCCCTTGTAATTCCACTTCCTGGCTGTCTCGCCCCAAGCTACTACTGATTTGTTTTCTGTAATTGGATTAGTTTGCATAGTCCAGAGTTGTTTTTTTTTTTTTTTTTTGTGGTACTGGAGTTTGAACTCAGGGTCTTCACACTTGCAAAGCAGACACTCTACAGCTTGAGTCACACCTCCAATCCATTTGGCTCTGGTTATTTTGGAGATGGAGCTGTCATGAACTGTTTGCCCAGGCTGGCCTCAAAACTCAATCCTCCCAATCTTAGCCTCCCAAGTAGCTAGGATTAGAGGTACGAGCCACTGGCTCTGGCCTCAGAGGGTTTTGGGTTTTTTTTTGTGGTACTGGGGCTTGAACTCAGGGCCTTCACCTTGAGCCACTCCACAAGCCCTTTTTTATGATGGGTTTTTTCCAGAGAGGTTCTTGTGAACTATTTGCTTGCTCTGGCTTTGAACCTCGATCCTCCTGATCTTTGCCTCCTGAGTAGTTAGGATTACAGGTGTGAGCCACTGGTGCCTGGGACATACATTGCATTTTAATCTATAGATTTTTCTCTTCTTCTTTTTTCCTTGTTTATTTTTAGAAAACTACTAGTTTGTCTTGTTGGGCTTTCCTCATTCTGGACTTGATGATTGCATCTTCATGGTATTTTAACTATATTCCTTTGTCCTCTGTATTTTCTGTAAATTTGTACTCAGATTTAGGGGCTTATCAATGTCTGATTAAAATTATTTTTGGCAGAGTTATTTCATAGGAAGCATTTGACCGCCCTGTTTAAAATGAATGTAGCCATTGCACTCTAGTTCCTCTTATCCTGACGTACTGTTTTCTTTTTTCATAGTAGTGAGCAGCTGCTAAAATACTGAAAATTCACACATTTATTGTTTAGTGTCTGTACTAAAGTATAAACTCCACAAGGGCAGGGGTCTTATTTACTGCTGTGTCCCAAGTGTCTAGAACATTATTTAGCACATTTGTTGGAGCAAAATAAAATCTCTCATATAAGTAAAATGAAGTACAAAGGCAGAATGCTCAGTAAATTGTGCCATTCATCACTGAGAAAAGTAGGAAAGTAGGATTATTATTACTATTATTTTTTGATGGTACAGGGCTTTCCTTATATTAGCTATAAATAGCAGTCAAATTCCATTTAAAAAACACTTCTGAAATGGATTGGAGGAAGGGCTCTACTTTCTCTGAAAAAATAACCTTCTCTTGAGTGGTTATCAGAGGTTTATTGGCTTTTTAGAATTCTGAAACTGGTGGCCTCTTTCAGCAGAAATGAAGAATGCTTTTGTGCCAGCCTACTGATGGAGCAGAAGTTAAATGGAAGCACAAGAACTTTAGATGTTCCTGGCAAGTTCCCCATCCATTCTCCTCCTCTCACTCATAGCTTCTTTCTTGGTGACTCTGTTGAGGCCCTCACTATTGATCTCATTGTGTGCTTTCTTAGTTCTCAGCCATGGAGAAGGTCTGGACTCCTACATCAGCTCTCATTTCATGAACACTGACTGCTATAAGATTTTGTACATTCTCTTCTGATCCCATTTTTCATCCTAGACCTTTTCTCCTCCCTCCCTCCCTGCCTGCCTGCCTGCCTGCCTGCCTGCCTGCCTCAGGCAGGTGCTCTTACCACTTGAGCCACTCTGTTAGCCCTCTAACCTTTTCTTGAAACTTTTTCTTGAAACCTTTTCCATGAGCCCTCTGGAACTCAAGGGGTTTAAGAAAATCTCCCGAATCCTCATTTCTTTCATTTCTTCAATGATTTTTCCCTCACATTCCTGTTCCATCAGAACAAGTTTTTTCCTGATGACACTGCTTTCCCTGCAGCCCTGTCAGGTGACACTTGCTCCCCATATATCCCTTGAATCTCTGTGCCTAGAAGTGGGATATTCTCTTGCCATCCCCATGCTTTTCCTTTCTCCTGTGTAAAAATACCCTAGTATGATTATGATGTTATTAAATTATCCATTCACCTCACTATTCTGCCTTGCTGTCTTAATAAAGATCCCCCCCCTTTTTAAGTCAGTGAACTCAACAGGAAAAGATTGCTCCTTGTCATTACAGAGTGTCCTTTATCTCTGTTAATGCTTCTTGTCCCATTGCCTACTCTAAAGGATTAGGAGAGGGGAGAAACAGCCATTGTCTTCAATTTGTCCTTCTCCACCAAGACTGGGTCTTACCCAGCAAGAATTGAGAGCAGCAGGCTCTCCCATCCTATGTATAGATGTGATTCCTTCTCCTCATAACCTCCTGGAGAGAGTGGCCAGGGTTGACCTTAGCCAACCGAAATGGAGTGGTCACAAGGGGGGAATCCAGAAATCAGGAGGAGTCTGCAGTAACACCGAATACTGACTCTGCTGCGGTTGGAGGTGGACAGGAAGGATATACAGCTCAAACCCTGAGCACCCAGAAAAAGAAGATGGTGAGAAACAGGAAGAGGGAATCCTGCCAGCTGGAGGCCAGGTGATCCTTTCCCAATTCCACCCCTGCACCCCAGCACGGTGAGTATTGAAGAAGGTGATGAAAAAGCCAAAGGGAGAAGCAGCAACACCACATGAGAAGTGAACCCCTACCCCATCCCCTAACTGCTGGAATCTCTCTCTACTCTCTGAAGTTGGTTGCTGGCCCTGGGGGCAGGATACCTCAGATTGGTATCCTGAGATTTCTGGCTCCCTTACCCATAAAGAAGGGCAACCTTACCTCTGCCTTACCAAGAACACAGGGAGTTCTTGGTGGTCTGGCTGTATCTCCAACCACTGAGGTTGCATCCCCCCTTCAAGATTTGGCCTTTTAGGGCCCCATCCTCTTTTGAAGCTGCCATGGGCCATTCACCCCACACACCCAAAACACCCAAACACACATGCTGCAACAAATGAGAAACATAAATCTTTGCTTTTAACCTAGGGCATTTACAGTTTAGTTCACTTCACAGTTTTATTTAACACACAGGTTTGTGTTTAGGTCTACTTAAAGCTTGCTATTTGACACACCTGTTCTGTGTTCTTTTTTTATTTTGTACTCATTTGACCTCATTTTGTTGCATTGATTCAATATTTTATTATTATTTTATATTCTCCTTTAGCTTGGTAGTTGTGTATGTGTGGGTTTTGTTTTTGTTTTTTTTAAATCAGTGCTGAGGGTTGGACTCAGGGCCTTACCATATGCTAGGCAAGCACTCTACCATTGAGCTATAGTCCCAGCTCCCAGGTGTGTTCTTTTTTAAAAATATGCTACTCTCTTAGTGATTATCCTAGAGATTACAGTTTACATCCTTTTTTTAATAGCCTAGTGTTAACTTGGTGCTTTTACCAAAACCATTTGCTAGACAGTGCACCATAGAATTCTTACCTCCATTTACCTCTTGGATTACCAGTATGCCACTGTTGTTCTTCCATTCCCACCTCCCAAACAGCTAGGGTACTAGGTGTGAGCCACTCTGCCCAGCTTCATCAAATTATTTTATATGTGTATTACTTTATATACATATATGTGAACCATATGTATATATGTATTATATATGCATATACATATGTATATATATACATATATATGTATACACACACACACACACATATGTGTGCCACTATGGCAGCCCTGCAAAATTGTTTTAAAAAATAATTTGAGGGCTGGTGGTATGGTTCAAGTGGTAGAATGCCAGCCTAGCAAGTTCAAGACTCTGAGTTTGAACCTCAGTACTGCTGGGTGTAGTGGCATGTGATCCCAGGTATGTAGGAAGCAGAAAATAGAAGGATCATGGTCCAGGCCATTTTGGGCATAAATACGAGCCTCTGTCCCAAAACGAACTAAAGCTAAAAGGGCTGGGGCATGGCTCAAGTGGTGCAGTGCCTGCCAAGCAAGTGCAAGGTCCCTAAATTCAACCCCTAGTATCACCAAAAAAAAAAAAAAAAGCCCCAAATGATGTCTTTGTTAGGATTATGTTTACAGGCACTCTGGAATTGCCTTTATCTTTTATCCATCTTCAAAAATATGATCTTACAAAGCAAGCATGGGGTCATACATCTGAAATGTGAGTTTAAGGCCTGCTTTGGCTACAAAGTGGGACCCTTTCTCAAAAAAAAGGAAAAAAAAAAAGAATGAGATGGTTCAAAGCTGAGGTAAAGTCTGTTTTGTTTTCTTTTTCTTTCTTTCTTTTTCTTTTTTTTTTTTTTTTTTTTAATGTGGAACTGGTTTGAATTTAGGATTTTGTGCTTGCCAGGTGCTCTGATGCTCCAGCAACACCTCCAGTCCATTTTGCTCTATTATTGGAGATGGGATGTCTTAAACTATTTCCTGAACTGACCTTGAACACAGTCCTCCCAATCTCAGCCTTCCAAGTAGCTAGGATTACAGGTGTGAGCCTGGGTCATTCCCTCCCTCCCTCTCTTCCTTCCTGACATCCTTCCTTCCTCCCTTTTCCTTTCTTCTCTTTCTTTTATTTCTTTCGAGGTCCTGGGGATTGAACTGAAGGCCTCTGCTCTACCACTTGAGCTATGCCCCAGACTAGCTGAAGTCTCTTTGAGGGTCTGTCTTCTTTAGTTTCATCCTTATGCCTTCTTCTAAGGTATAGACTTTCTAGGTTCCAGCCCAAAGAAAGGGGCATTCACTAGCTTCTGTCTCTTTCTTCTCCTGTAATGGCAGTTTCTGGGGTGTGGTGCCAACTTCATGAGTTCTAAAGGCTGTCAGATGCATGATTAAAGCTCTTAGTCTCTCAGTGCTCCCCTCTGGATTGGCATAGATCCTTAGTGGTGTGGAGGAGAGGGACGACCACAGTAGCCAAACTGTGCTGTCTGGGCCCCAAGCGCCCCAAGCTGTCCTGTATTCTGGACCTATTCCTTTAAGCAGATGTTTTCATTATTTTGTTCAGCTTCTCTAGTTATCCTCTAGTGGAGTAGGTCTGAATTATTCTAGAAGAAAAATAGTTTCTATCCTTCTACTCTGTAGTCCAGTATTTTTTCTGAAGTCTTTTGTGATTTCTGTGTCTTAAAAATCATTCTTCCCTGGGCTACTGTGAATGATTACTTAGGTTGAAAGACATAGCGACCCCAGTCCTTCAAATATAGTGGCTTCTTAGTTCCTTGCCTTCTCTCCGAGGGGTCCTTTTCTCAGCCCTGCCTTGACTGCCCAATTTCTTTCTTTTTTTGGCGGGGTGGGGGGGAGCTGTACTGGAGTTTAAACTCAGGGCTTCATGCAGCGCTCTATCGCTTGAGCCAATCCACCAGCTTGACTATCCCATTTCTTGAGTTAACTATTGTCTAAAATTCCTCTGTCATCTCAGTTTCAAAGTTAGTGTTGTATCTACTTCTGATTGTTTCAGTGCACATCTTCCTAAGTCCTGGTCTCTACAGTCTTCAACCCCACCTGTCATTCTCATGTCTTTGTCTTAGATTCCATAGTCAGCATTATGACATGTCTTCTCCACCTATTCCCTTGCCTTCCTCTCATTTCATCTCCTTCTTAAGTTACAACCTGCATCTCACTTTAGATTTCCCAGGAAATAGAACATATGGCAGAGATTATGTGCTAATACTTTATTTGAAGTTAGAGTGAGGGCAGAAAAAAGAAAGTGAGTCAGGGAAGGAGGGAAAGCAAATACTAAGTGGTGTTATTCAGCTGGCCACAGCTTCATAAGAATCTTTATTGGCTGCTCATTTATGCTGGGACATTCTAGAGAATCATGGCACCTGTCAGAACACTTTTGAGTGGGGAATGTGTGAAGAAAACAGTTGAGAACCTTGTTTGTTGGTGTCTTCACATTTACTTTCTCTTGATTAAATTGCCCCAAGGGTCTTAACTATTCTATGTAGTTGTAGAAACAGCTGAATTTGAGCCTTGGAGCTTCTGCTACAGTGGTCATAGCTGAAGGCTTCCAAAGGCCAATCAATCTTTAGTATTGGAGAAGTACAGCTGATGTTGGTGGAGGTTAAGACACTGGTTTGGGATGGGGCATTATGGTCCTGTGACCTTGCAAGCTCAAGGTCTACTGGAGCATCTTCCACTGGGAAGTAGAACATCAGACAAGACTAAATGGGTTGATTTGGGGAAGACATTACTTCTGGATGTCCTGTGTCTTGTCTGTACAGCTAGGCACAACTGGAGGAACCATTTGACCAGTCTGTTTTTAAAGTCACGATCTCCAAAATCAAATAGATTCACTGTAGGTTACATTGTTTTCTTGTTCTATTTGCTCCTTTAGTTTACTAATTAAATAAATTAATTAATTTTTTGCAGTGCTGGGAATTGAACTCAGGATTTCATGCCTGCTAGCCAAGCATTCTGGCACTGAGCTAGCCACCCAGCCCCCTAGACAACTTAAATTGTGTACTTTAAATCTCAAATTCTTCCTCCCCCATCCTCTTTATTTCCCAGGGTAGAAAAATTGAAGCACTTAGAAGAAAACTTCTACAAGCTCCTACTGCCATATGTACTTCCAACCAACATTTATGCCTTACACTCTGCCTTACTCTTGTAATTGCTTTTGCTCCTTGCTGAGGCCAACCATTTTGCATGTACACTAGAACCCATCCCCTTACCTGCTTAAGGACTCCAATTATGTATGCATCCTTTATTTTCATCATCAGATTTTTCTCATTTCTGTGAGTATTTAAATAGGATGCTATTTCTCCCATGTTTAAAAAAATCATTTTGATTATTGTCTGTAATTCTGTCTTTTTTTCTCCTATTCTCTTTTGAACACGTCCCACTTAGACATTTATCTCCATTGCTCTTCCAGTACCTGTTCTTCATGTACCTGCTGATAGGCATGAGGCCTTGAGTTCAAATGCCAGTGCTACCAAAACAAAACAAAAAAGAAAACCTGCAAAAACCAAAACTTTGTCAGTATTGCTTTCAGGTTATCAGTGTGCTAATGTACTAAATTCAGTGGTCAGTTTGAAGCCTTCATCTTAAGTGACATATCTACCCCAAGAGATACACAAACGTGTGTACATACAGTTGAGGAGATTTGTCAAATACAAAAATATAGGGATGGGAGTATGGCTCAGTGAAAGAGTGCCTAGCATGCTTTGTGGCTCTTGGTTTGATCACCAGCATTGTCCTTCTCCCAAATAAAGTTGACTCACATGACTGTGAAGGCTGAGAAGTCCCAAGATCATCTGTTGACAAGCTTAAGATCCAGGAAAGTGGTGTTGTAAATTCTAGTCTGAGTCTGAAGGCCTGAGAACCAGTGGAGTTAACATTGTAGCTCAAGCAGTGAGTCTGGAAGAGCTCCTTTTTACATGGCCTTTTTATTCTGTGTAGGCCTTCAACTGAACGCACAAGGCCACCCATATTAGGAAGAGCCATCTGCTTTACTCACTCCAGGATTCAGATGTTAATCTCACCCCCAAACAGTGTCATATAGACCCAGAATAATGTTTAACCAAACAATCTGGACAGTCCCTGCTCCAGTCAAACTGATACATAAAGTAACCATTATAAAATTCTTTCTTCACTTGACATCTAGAACAAGATGCCACCTGTCACCTCTACCTCAGCTTCGTCTACTCTTACCCCCCACCCCATGCACTTACTTGCTGCTTTTTGACCATTGTGGATATGTTTCCGCTTCAGGGCGTTTGCACTCAGTGCTCTGCCTGCAGTGCTTTCTCCTTGCCCTCCTACCTCCCATCCCAATTCATATGACTCAGGCCTTATTCTTTTACATTTGCATTGAAAAAAAGTCACATTCTCAGTGAGGCTTTTCTTGGTCTTTCTCTAAAATTTCAGCTGCATCCCTGGTACTTCTTGACCTCTTCCTTTCTTTCCCGCCCCCCTCATTCACTCTTATCTTATTTAACATACGTCCTTATTTATCTTGTTTATTGTTTGAGTCCTCCATCTGGAAGGTAAGCTTTGTGAGGTGCTTTTTAAATCTGCTTCTAAAGTACTGCCTAGTGCAAAACTGGCCTCAATAACAACTTTGTTTATTTAGAAATAATGGACAGAATCCTCATCAGTGAGTATCTTTATTGGCCTATAAATGACTTTCGTAGTCTAACGATGGATGAGCTGATGTGATTCTTGCACTTGCCAGCCTTTTTTCCTTCTAGCTTTGTGTGTGTATATATATATGTGTGTATGTATGTGTAGGAACTGGCATTGAGCCAAAGAGGTTTTTTGTTGTTGTTGTTTGTTTGAGATAGGGTCTCACTCACTATGTAGTCCAGGCTGGCCTGGAACTTTGGATCCTCGTGAGACCACACCCAGCTAAAGAGCTTTACAAACAGATCTTATTTAATCCTCATAATAGTCCTATGAGAGTAGTATCATCCCTTCTGTACTGACAATGAAACTGAGATTTGGAGACATTAAACTATTTGCCTGAAGGCTCAGGTGGTAAGTGGCAGGCAGAATCCAACTTGGGGTAACTTAATCGAGAGCTAGTATTCTTGACTATTATTATTATTCCTTATGTGTTTCCTCCTAGATGTAGTGATATCATCTAATTTCATGTCACCCAGGAACTGGGAAATCCTTAGGAGGTTATTTAACCCCTTTGAACTATAATAGAATACCCACTTATAATCATATAAGTGATTATCTTACATATTCGGAGTATCTACTTAGCATACACCCAATACAAAGAGGGACCCAAAGTTAGGAATTCTCCCTAGATCGGAGCAAAAATATGAAACCTTGGGCCTTTCTCAACCTAAATCTTCTCAGAGCTTCCAGAAGTTGGTCTTTGTGTTAAGATTCTGATCTGAGATATATGTCAAACCCAGAAGAATAGGAGGGCAATAGTGACTGCTGTCATGAAGGAGCTTGCTTGTTCTGGCTCAAGTTCTCAGCTCCATTCATCTTTGTACTAGTCCATGGGAATTACAGGAGTCCCCTTCTCCCTCATAGGAAAGTGTACCAAGACCACTTGCAGGGAGCAGGGGGTGAGAAATGACCCAAACAGTGTATGCACATACAGATATATGAATAAAGAAAGAAAAAAAGACCACTTGCAGTGGTTTAAAATAATAGCTACCATGTTGTGATTCCTGTTCAACTGGGTAGTTGTTCTGCGCTTACTGCGATTAGTATCATCTGTGTGATGCTGGGACAGCTGGACAGCTGGACTTTTTTCTTTTCCGTATGAACACAGGGTTTCTCCTTTTCTACTGGGGTCTCTGGTGGGCTAGTAGCCAACTTACCTTATGTAGTGGTGCAGGGTTCCCAGAAACAAAACATTCCAAAGTGGAAGGAAACAGAAATCTCTAGGCCTTTTAAAAGTGGAAGCCCAGACCTGGCACATCATCAGTTCTGTACGTGTCCTTGGTTAAATCATGGACCAGCCCAGATTTGATGTGAGTAATAACTAAGCAGGGTGTGGTAGTAGGTCTGTTTCTCTCTCTGTTTTTGGTGGTACTGAGGTTTGCTCTCAGGGCCTCATGATTACTAGGCAGTCGCTCTACTGCTTGAGCCACCCTGTCAGCCCAAGGAGTGGGTAGAGTGCTTTTAAGAATCAACAGTAGCTCGTTACTTTTGGGAGTTAACAGTAGCCCATTAACAGTTGCCAGGTTGACAGGTGTAAACAGTCTAGGACTTAGCTGAATGTATGGTCATCCTTGATATATTTATGCCATGGAAGAAGCAAGACAAAGGCATTGCCTTGAATCTGTTTCCTTATAATTCTCCTAGTATGAAAATATGACTGTGTTAAGTATGGTTCTGATGTTTTAAATTGAACATGGTTTAAGGCAATACTCCATAAAAAGAACAATGCTGGAGGTATCACAATACCCGACTTCAAACTATATTACAAAGCAATAGCAATAAAAACAGCATGGTACTGGCACAAAAACAGATATGAAGACCAGTGGAACAGAATAGAGGACCCAGATATGAAGCCACACAACTATAACCAACTTGTCTTTGACAAAGGTGCTAAAAATATACGATGGAGAAAAAGACAGCCTCTTCAACAAAAACTACTGGGAAAACTGGTTAGCATTCTGCAAAAAACTGAAACTAGATCCATGTTTATCACTCTATACCAATATTAACTCAAAATGGATCAAGGATCTTAATAACAGACCCCTCACTCTAAAGTTGGTACAGGAAAGAGTAGGAAATACCTTGGAATTAATCAGTATAGGCAAGAACTTTCTCAATGGAACCCCAGCAGCTCCGCAACTAAGAGATAGCATAGATAAATGGGACTTCATAAAACTAAAAAGCTTCTGTTCATCAAAAGAAATGGTCTCTATGCTCTCCATCCCTAGCAATAAAGGAAATGCAAATTAAAAGCACACTAAGATTCCACCTCACCCCCGTTAGAATAGCAATTATTAACAACACCACTAACAACAGGTGTTGGCGAGGATGTGGGGGAAAAAGGAACGCTCTTACACTGCTGTTGGGAATGTAAACTAGTACAACCACTCTGGAAAAAAATTTGGAGGCTTCTTAAAAATCTAAACATTGATCTACCATATTTTCCAGCAATACCACTGTTGGGGATATACCCAAAAGACTGTGACACAGGTTACTCCAGAGGCACCTGCACACCCATGTTCATTGCAGCACTATTCACAATAGCCAAGTTATGGAAACAGCCAAGATGCCCCACTACTGATGAATGTATTAAGAAAATGTAGTTTTATACACAATGGAATTTTATGCATCCATGAAGAAGAATGAAATGTTATCATTCGCAGGTAAATGGATGGAACTGGAGAACATCATTCTGAGTGAGGTTAGCCTGGCCCAAAAGACCAAAAATCGTATGTTCTCCCTCATATGCGGACATTATTAGATCAAGGGCAAACACAACAAGGGGATTGGACTTTGATCACATGATAAAAGTGAGAGCACACAAGGGAGGTATGAGGATAGGTAAAACACCCAAAAAACTAGATAGCATTTGTTGCCCTCAACGCAGAGAAACTAAAGCAGATACTTTAAAGCAACTGAGGCCAATAGGAGAAGGGGACCAGGAACTAGAGAAAAGGTTAGTTCCAGAAGAATTAACTTAAAAGGTAACACACATGCACAGGAAAGCAATGTGAGTCAACTCCCTGTATAGCTGTCCTTATCTAAACTAGCAAAAACCCTTGGTCCTTCCTATTATTGCTTATACTCTCACTTCAACAAAACTAGAGATAAGGGCAAAATAGTTTCTGTCTGGTAGCGAGGGGTTGGGGGAGTAAGAGAGGGGAGGTAATGAATGGGGGGAAGGGGGAAAATGACCCAAACATTGTATGCACATATGGATATAATAAGAAAAGAAAAAAAAAATAAATAAATTGAACATGGCTTTTAAATAGAACCCAGCAATTTTATTTGGGTAGTCAGTGATTATAGAAACAGGTACCAGTTTAATACTGGAGGGGAAACTGGCTTTGTATTTATTGAGGGATGATTTTTGTTGGCCTCCAGTGGGGAGATTTCCTGAGGGATTTATTTTGGGGGGACTTTTTCTTTGTCTTAGAGATCGTTTTTGGTGGGATTGGGATTTGAATTCAGGGCTTCACACTTGCAACAGGCACTAGTACTGCTTGAGCCATGCCTCCAGTCTATTTGGCTCTGGTTATTTTGGAGATGGAGTCTTACAAACTGTTTGCCCAGGCTAGCCTTTAATCTTGATCCTCCTGATCTCAGCCTTCCAAGTGATACTGGGATTAGAGACATGATGCCTGGGATTTTCAAGATTTTATCCACATGCCTTTTTGTTCTTTTTTTTTTCGTATGCATATTTCTTCCGCTGTTGTAAATACATTGAACATACTGAGTTTTTTATTTTTATTTTTTATTGTTTTATTATTCATATGTGCATACAAGGCTTGGGTCATTTCTCCCCCTGCCCCCACCCCTTCCCTTACCACCCACTCTGCCCCCTCCCACTCCCCAAACATACTGAGTTTTTAAACCTGGGATCCATGAATGCACTGTGCAAAATGTTGTGTGTTCATTTTTTCTGGTGGTACTGGGGTTTGAACTCAGGATCTGTAGTTTGCTGTAGTTTGCTAGGCAGGCACTCTGCCCACTTCAGTCATGGCCTCCAGCTCTTGTGTTCATATTTTGTGGAAAATGTCAGTTTCCATCAGATTCTCAGTAGTTCTGACCACATGCCCACAAAATCCCCAGAACCATGCTTGTATCATTAATCTTTTTTCAGCACTAAATTATTAATTGAATTAATTCACATAAATTGCTTAGATCACTGTCTGACAAGTAATTTCACTATGATTTTTTTTTTTTGCAGCACTGAGTCTTGAACTCAGGGCCTCATACTTGCTAAACACACGCTCTACCAATTGAGCCACTCCACCAGCTCATTTTATTATGACATTAATAGTTTTCTGTTTGCATGGGCTTCAAAACTTTTTATTTTGTAAGTTGTCTTTTGACTTTTTTGGGAGAGAAGTGTTAGAGATTGAACCCAGGGCTTTGTGCATGCTAGGCAAGCTCTCTACCACTGAGTTATAACTCAGACAATTTTAAAAACTAGATCATAGTCCATGGAATAGTATATTGTCAGATACATTAACCCCAATTGTTGGTTATATTTTGACTTTTCATTTTTTTTCTCATAAGCATTTTGAGATGAATACCTCATATTTTGGATTTTTTTCCTTAGATTCCCAAAAGTGAAAGGGTCAAGGACTGGGCATGTGGTGGTGCGTGCTTATAATCCCAGCTCTTTGAGAGGTAGAAATCTTGAGAATGTTAATTCAAGATCAGCCCAGCGCCGACAAGCCAAGTGTGGTGGTACACATCTGTAATCCCAAGCATACGTACATCACAGTCTGAAACTAGACCTGGACAATAACACAAGACCCTACCTGAAAAATAACTACAGCAGAAAGGGCTGGAGTCATGACTCAAGTGATAGAGCACTCGCTTAGCAAGTGGGAGACCCTGAGTTCAAACTCCAATAGAGCCAAAAGAAAAAAGAAAAAAAAAATATTGGGTCAAAATGTGTGAATGGCTGGCTGAGTGGCTTTAGTGGTAGGGTGCCTGCCTAGCAAGTCTGAGGCCCTGAGTTCAAGCTGCAGTACCACCTGCTACCCTCTCAAAAAATGTGTGAACATTTTTTAAGGCTCATATAAACATACATCCAGAGTATATTGCAGGTATATTGAGGTCTTCTGTTTGGTGGTTTGCTTTTTGTTTTGTTTTGGGTTTTTTTGGTGTTTCTTTTCTTTTTTTTTTTTGATGGTCTTTAGCTTGTGTGTGTGTGTTACTGGGGATTGAACACAGGGCCTCATGCTTGCTAGGCAGGTACCCCAGCCCCAAAGTACTCTTACTTTAATAGTAATTAGCAGTCCTTTTAGCTAGTGAACGTAAGCATCTTTTCATGCTTATTTACCATTTTTCCTTTCTGTGTATTCTGTTTGTGACCTTGGCTCAGTTTACTAAATTTCTTATTAGTTAGAACTCTGTATATTAAAATATTTCTTTTGATGGTGATGTGGTTACTTCTTGGTTGTACAGAAATTTTAATTTTACATAGATTATAATCTTTATGATTTCTAGGTTTGTTAATCTTTAGTTTTTGTCAGTTCGCAAGGATAAAAGTGATTGTTTAAAAAAAGTATTTGCTCTAAATGAAGTATTTCCTTTTTGTGATATATAGTTTTATAATTTAAGAAAAAAACTTAATTCTGAAAGTAGAGTGCTTGCCTAGTATGCACAAGACCCTGTGTTCAATCTCTAGCACTATATGGCAAAAATTTACTTTATAGCTTGGAGGCGTGGCTCAAGTTGTAGAGCTCCTGCCTAGCAAACATGAGACCCTGAGTTTAAACCTCATACTACCATACACACACAAAAAAATCAGAACCTTTTTTGGGGAAGGATGAAAGGAGTATAACAAGTGGAGTGAATCTGATGAAAGTATATTCTACCCATCCATGAAAATTTCACAATGCAACCCCTTTGTACAATTAATGTTTTTTAATACAAAAATAGAGAAAAAATTATTGGGAGCTGGTGGAGTGGCTCAAGTGGCCCTGAGTTTAAACCCCAGTACCGCAGGGGGAAAAAAAGAAAGAAAAGTTAATTTAAGTGAACATGGTGATACCTCCTTGTAATCCCAACACTCAAGAGGTAAAAGTTGGAGAGTTTGAGGCCAGCCTGAACTACATACCTGGACCCTGTCTCAAGAAAAAAAAATTTATTTAAACAAAGGAAGTCTCTTGAAATTGCCAAGAGACTGTTCCTCTTTTTTCTCTAGTTGCATTATGTTTGAACTTAATTTTTTGTAGTTCTTAATCATTTTAAATACTGGAAAGAAATATTCAGACTTAAAGTCATGTCTTCTCCACAGTTTAAATTATGTACTTTTTCTCCAAATATCAGTGCTTGGAGAAAAAAAAAAAAGACTGGTTTACAAAAACCAACAAACACATTTAAATTTTCCACAGATTACAGATTTACAATGTAGAATGGTTTTCTACCTTGTTTTCAAGCCTATTTAAAAAATTTGCTGTATTAGAAAGACCAAAAGTCTATGTACCAATTCTGAGACTAGCATACATGCAAGTAGACTAAGGTCGTTTAACCAGGCACAGACATTGTTGCAGAGCCTGGTTAACAGGCATGTTTTAAAGTCCTAGGGTGGGAGAAAGCAGGTTTAAGGGGGGAGATTTTAAAGGAAGGCTATTTGAGACTTGTTAGGGCTGGGAGAGAGAGATTTTAATGGGAATGGTACTAGACACTTTTCAACTTTATAAAATAGCTTTCTATCCAAGTTTGGGATATGATTCTCTTGGGAATCTTTTCTTGATTTGTACAGCCACCACTACCCCATTCATGACTGTATCCACGGGAACCTAAGTAGAATGACATGTTTGTAATGTTTTCTTAGGCATATCTAGTTCACAGTGTATTAAAATTTTTTTCATTGAAAAGCGTTTGGCTGGAGCCATTCATGGTGGCTCGCCACGCCTGTAATCCTAGCCTACTTGGAAGGCAGAGATTAGGAGGATGAAGGTTCAAGGCTAGCCTGGGCATACTCGTGAGACCCTATTAAAAAAAATACCTAAAGCAAAAAGGGCTAGGAGAGCTGGGTGCCAGTGGCTCACGCCTTGGTCCTAGCTACTCAGGAGGCAAAGATCAGGAGGATCGTGTTTTGAAACCAGCTGGACAAATAGTTCTTGAGACCCTATATCCAGAAAATCTGTCACACAAAAGGGCTGATGGAGTGGCTCAGGTGGTAAGAGGGCCTGCCTAGCGTGAGGCTTCAAAAAAAAAAAAAAGTCTAGCAAGTAGAGTGCAAGCACAGGACCGAGTTCAAATCCATTACTGCCAAAATTAAAAAAAGTGTTTGATGTTTTACCTTTTGGTAAAGAAGGTAACTAAACAGCGTAGTTTAGAATTACAACTGTGAAATTGTGTAAATCCTTCTGGTAAAAAAAACCAAAGGCTAGTTTTAGGTCAAGTGATGGCAAACCCCTATCATCCTGGCTACCCAGAAGGCAAAGATAGGAGAAGGATCAGGGTTGAAGGTGAGCCCAGGCAAAATTAGCTGGAGACCCTATCTGAAAAACTAAAAGCAAAAGGACTGGGAGCATGGCTCAAGTGATAGAGTGTCTGCTTCAGAAACTCTAAATTTCATCCCTAGTACTACAGAAAGTTTTGTTTTTAATTAGTTGAATGTTTGAAATGGAAGAGAATTTGTTTAAATAACTGTTTGTTTAAGCCTGGACCTGTAGGCATGAAAGGTCAGCGTAGAGGTGTATTTGGACTAGATGTGGGCACTTAACCTATCCTACCTAGCATATACACGAGATCTCAGAGTGATGACACTGTCTTACACAGTCTTTTTGACTCTAAAAGACTTGGGGACTAACCAGGGAAGCCTCATGGAGGCTGAGATTCCTGCCTGTTATTTATTTTTGGTTACAGTCTTAGGTTCTTTTTTGTTTGTTTTAAAAAAATTTTAGTTTTTTAAATTAAAATTTTTTAAGTAGATAATGTGTAACTGGTGTAAAATAAGTAAATTTCAAAAAGCATAGAGTGAACTTCAGTTGTTTGGCATATCATACCTAATTGTGATTTAGAGAATCATTTGAGTAGTTATTTAATAGATAATATTTATGTAGTTCGTTGCACCAGCCACTCTTAAGTGCTTTATAGGATAACTTTAGGAAGCAGTTACTATCAACTCCATTTACTAGTAAGGACACAGAGGCAAACAGGTGTTCAATAACTTATACAAGTGTTCTTTTTGCCCACTAGATTATGTTCTCTAAGAAAGCAGGTGCTATGTTTTGTTCCTGCTGTATGTCCCTGTAGCTAGTATATCTGTGAGGTTGGGGTAGTGTGTCAACTACAGTGTAAAGGCTGGTTTTACAAAGGTGGATGTTGTGTCCTTGTTTATTAGCTTTGAACTTACTTTACTGTGATTAAAACTTCTCTTTATAGGGAGGTCATGTTGGGAGTATGAACAACACTAAATCTGTATATGTAGTGAAGGAACCTTATATCATTTTTGGATTTCATGTTGGAAACATTTGAGAGTTCTTTTGTGGTTTGATATGGCTTGGTGTTTGGAGATGAGGATGGCTAACATAGGATTGATATAATTGTGACTACATCCTGTTTGGATGTGCTTAGTGTTTACCACTTGCCCTTTACTCCTACCCAAACTCTTAAGTCCATTAACCTTTCATAGTCTTAACCTAACAGTTGGAAGGAGTGTAGAGCCTAATAAAATTAAAAAATATTGTTGGCCTGGAGATGTAGTGCAGTTGTAGAGCTCTTGCCTGGCTTCGAGGCCCTGTGTTCAATTCCTTGCATCACACACACACTCAAAATTGAACATTGTCAAATAGCCAATTCAGAAATTTTATTCTAGTTAGAATTAATCACACATAATAAGGCTTATTTTCCATATCATATATTTGTCCTTTATAATCCTCCAGAGTAAAACTTTATCAGTTTATCTTTGTAACTCTATAAATTCAGTCTTGGCATGGTGGTGCACACTTATAATCCCAACATTAGGAAGACTGAGGCAGGAGAATCCTGAGTTTGAGGCCAGGGTAGGCTACATAGTGAGACTCTGTGTCAACAACAACAACAAAAAAGAACAAATTTCTTTGTTGCCAACATTAAATAAGTATCTGTGACCTCAAATCTGTGTTTAGTATAAATTGTATGTAGTACTTCAGGTTTCTTACCTTTGAGCTATTGAAAATAAGATTTTAGGGCTGTGGGTGTGACTCAAGTGGTAGACTACTTCCTGAGCAAGCTTGAGGCCCTGGGTTCCAAAAGAAAGTCAGAACATTTTAGAGCCAGTCAGGATATTGACATTATTTGGCAAGAGGCTATTGTGGGACAGTTTACTTCTATAGATTATTATCAAATGCATTTCCTCATTTGTTCCATGAGGATGATATTTATCTCATAAGGTTGGTAGGAGGATTTTTTAAGTCTTGGAGTGATATTCAGTGGTAATACTACTGAGTAGTTAAACTTGTGGGGCACATAGTGTGTGGTGGCCAAGCATGGAGAGATGGGACTCCGAGACAACATGGGTAGGGTGGGGGTAGGAAGGCCATTTTAAAGATTTTATAGTGTTCTAAATTTGATAGTGAAGACTGCCTAAATATTAGAAATGGAAGAGATTAATTTTGAGAGGATGTAAACAAACCATGTAGAGCTGGAAGGAAAGGAAAGGAGGTATAAGATTGAGGTTTTGTTTTTTGTTTTTGTGTTTTTGAAACAGTGTCTTATCATGTATCTCAGGGCTTGAACTCATAAGGATAGACAGGACTGTATACAGGAGTGGAAATTTGCATAGATTAAATGAAAGTTGGCTGTTAAATGGCGAGAACCTCCCAGAATTCTTACAGCATGGCTTATCCCCTGCTGGCGGCAGATTAGATAATTCTGCTTTGGGTGAAAACTGGCCCACATAGGAAGGTCTACAGTTGAGTGTCATCCTTTAATTCTGTGACTTGCTGTTACTATTTCCTTAAAACAACAATAGTGTCATCTTCTTAATGTCTCTCACTTTCTGGTGTCAGGATTTAGGAATGGCTCAGCAGGGCAGTTCTGGCTTGGTTATCTCTGCTTTGGTTTTGCTCACTTAATGGATGGGGCTGGAATGGGAGGGTGCTAAAGCAGCTGGGGCTGGACTGGACATACATCCTTCCTCCTGTGGGATCTTGCATGGGCTTATTTGTGTCTCTCACAGTGTTATGTCTCTTTGACTGCTTATAAGGAGGCCTCAAAGGCAAGTATCTCAAGAGAACCAAAGGTAAGCTCTTTTATGACCTGGCTTTGGAAGTCACATAACATCACATTTCTACCATAGTCACAAGTTGACCCAACTTCAAGGGGATGGAACATAGAATCCCTCTCCTCATGGGAGAGTTGAATCAAAGTCACATTGTAAGGGAATGTATGGGATGAGAGATTGTTCTGGTCACTTTGGAAAATACATTTACCACAGTTTCCTCCCACATGTAAATTACACATATCCTCTCCCAGCACCTCCAGTTGAATCTCACTGTGGCATTAGTTAAAAGTTCAGGGTGTATTCACCTATATCAAAGCTCAGCTGTAGCAACTGATGCTCCTCAGGTGTGGTTCCTCTAGATCTGAATCCTGTGTACTCCAGAGATGAGTAATCTGCTCCTCCCTCCAGTTTAGAATTCTGGGGAGTTTGATGATTGCTGTAGACACATCAGGAGGCACGGGAGTGTCTGGCCCGTGGCTTTTCTGAAACAGCCCAGTGCACATTGCCAGCTCCCTTGATGAAGACTTAGCTCTCTGACCTGGGAGTGATTCTCCATGGCTCTCATCTTTGCTGAGAGTTTTCTTGTGTTCTGAGTTTCCCTTTTGCACAAGAAATGGCTCGGTTTTATAGCTGCGTATTTTTCTTAGTCTATTTCATGCTCATAGTATTTGGAAGGAACAAAACCCTCCTGTTTGTTTGTGCTGCTTTTGTCTCTTTCAGACCTAAATTTGTACAGTTTCTTTGAGAGTATGTGCACTCAGGGTATCAATTTGTAATCCACTCCGTTAGACAAAAGCCACGCTGAAAAGTGTCTTTGTGACAAGTTTTTCACTTCCTTGGGCTTCTTGTGAGCCTGATGTGGGACTACTGACCTCCATCTTGGGAGCTCTTGTTGAAGGAGAGGGTCCGTAGAAGCAGCCATAAATAAGATCCTTAGGAGGCCCTGAGTCTGTTTGGAAGGTCAATATACACCCTTTTTAGATATTCCCGAGGTTCCAAAATTTTTTACAATCAGATTCTGAGTTTCATTTCCTGAGAATTTTGAGATTTGTTTCTTCTTTCTTTCTTTTTTTTTTTGAACTCAGTGCTTAGGGCTTGCAAAGCAGGCACTCTACTACTTGAGCCACACCTCCGGTCCGTTTTGCTGTGGTTATTTTGGAGATGGGGTCTTGAGAACTATTTGCCCAAACTGGCTTTGAAGTTTTGCCCTCCTGATCTCAGCCTCCCAAGTAGCTAGGATTGTAGGTGTGAGCCACCAGCGCTTGGCTCATTTCTTATTTCTTGATTTGAGAAACATTTTGCCTTGGAAATAAAAAAATACTTTCATTTTTGAACCCAGTAAGTCCCAGCTCCCTTGTTTTTGTTTCTTAGCTTATCTGTGCCTCTCATTTTATCAAAGCAATGGGCAGGAGTGGAGTGGCATTTTCAGGATTCTGCCTGGAAATCTTCTTAGTTGGACCATTGCGTTTACTCGGTAGATTTTCTGTTTTGCAGGCTACATTTCCCCGCTACTGCATAACAGAAGTCCCTTTTCTCCAAGGTACAGTAACAGTTTCTTGTTTTCCAGTAGGCTGTTACTGACAGTCTCCTTATTCAGGTCCTTGAGCCTCTTTAGGGACTTCTAGTTTCTGCCTGCCACCTAGTCCCAAAGTCGGCTCTGGTTTTGTTGTTGTTGCAGTAGCATCTCACTTTTGTGTGTCAAAATCTGTTCCATTCATTCTTAAATGTGCCTGCCAGGCCTGAAAAATGATCCCCTTTACCCCAAATTTTGTGACCAAAAATAATTTCATGCTTTTGTAGGTGAGGGATTTGTTAAGAGCTTGGTTGGGCGGTTCTGGCTCAGATCATTTCTGTTGTTAGAGTCAGGTGGTGGAACTAGAAGAGTAGTGGGCTTGGCGAGTGAGGTGCAGTACATGCTGCTGAACCTTTCTTGGCATGAGGTCTTTTCATGTGCACTAGTTTATGTTTCAGGACACTCAGACTGCTTGATTACCTAGTAGCTCTGTGTCCAAAGTGGTGTGTCCCAAGAGAATAGGCAGAATATATTTTTCCTTCCTCCCTCCCTCCCTCCTTTTTTTTTTTTTTTTTTTTGTTTGCTGTACTGGGGTTTGAACTCAGGGCGTACACTTTGAGCCACTCTACCAGTCCTTTTTGTGATGGGTTTTTTTGAGGTAGGGTCTCACAAACTGTTTGCCCAGGCTGGCTCTGAACCATGATCCTCCTGATCTCTGCCTCCTGAGTAGCTAGGATTACAGGCATGAGCCACTGGCACACTGCTATATTTCACTTTTCATGATTTAGTCATTTTATTTGTTTGGTTTTTGTGTTGGGGATCTAACCCAGAGCCCAAACCATGCCCAGCCCTGACTTTGTCTTAAAGGTCATCTCATGTACTTTTTTTTTTTCTTTTTTGGCTTATTTATTCATATGTACGTACATTGTCTTACGTACTTTCTGCTATAGTTATAAACTTGCACAGGTTCTAGGGGAGGGAACATAGACCTCCCTTTTGTTTTTCTTGGATAGGTCTTGCATTTTTACCCAGGCCACCCTGGACCATTTTCTTCTTACTTATACCTCCCACATAGCTAGGATTATAGATAGGTATCACTGTGCCTAGCTTTTTTTTTGAGATGGGGTTTTGCTAACTTTTCACTGTGGTTGGCCTCAAAATGCAATCCTCCTAATACCTGGGATTATAGGCATGAACCAATGCACCTAGAACCCTACCTCTTTTTTTTGTGTGTGTGGGGGGTACTGGGTTTGAACTCAGGGCCTCATGCTTGCTAGGCGGGCATGCTACCTCTTGAGCCACTCCACCAGCCCTTTTTTGTGTTGGGGTTTTTTGAGAATTGTTTGGCTGGCTTCAGAGATCCTCCTGATCTCTGCCTCCTGAGTAACAAGGATTACAAGCGTGAGCCACCAGCAACCAGCTAGAACCTCACCTCTTAAAGGCAGGAGTGTCAGTTGACCACTCTGTAAAAAAAGATCATGTGGGGTGGGAGATAACATAGTCAGCTTTAGAGAATACGGTTCCCCATACCCTAGCAAAGCAGTTAGATCTTTGATCACTGCGAGAAGTCTCGCCACTGAATAAACCTAGAACTTCCTTAACTATGGCTGAACCATCAATGATTACCAGGCACACGAAGAAACTCTCTTAGCAGTTTAACACAAACAGATAAAAAGAAACCAACTGGAGAAATAGGAAATGCATTACAGAAGGAAGTTCAAACTTCAAAGATAAAAAAAAGCTCAAAATGCATGACAGAAATAGGGGACCATTCAGAGAATAAGAAAGAGCTCTTGGAAAATAGGATAGCAGTGAAAATTTCAGTAGGAAGCAGGAAATTTTCCAGAAAGTAGTAGGCAAAAATAGATTAAAAAAGGGACAGTGCCTGAACCTCAAGTGGGTCCTTGATTGTAAAATATTATTTGAGTTGAGAAGAGGAAGTATGGAAATGTGAATAAGGATGGTGTCTTAAATAATGATGAATTTATGCCAGTTTTCTGTAAATGTGGTAATGATACTGGTAATGTAGGAAAATGTCCTTATTTCTATAAAATACATACTAAGGGGTCATGACGTCAGCACTTTACAGATGAGTACATACTATATATGCACATATACATACACACACGTATACATTCTATAAAGAATGGAAAGAGGAGAGGACATGGGTAAAGTGTGAAACAAAGTAGTTATGGCATAATGTTAATAATTGATGAATTAAAAAATAAAGCTCACAACAGAAAGGAATGCTTCAGTGTTAATGGGTCAGTTCAGGAGATCTAGCATCTGAATTATTAGGTGTTCCAGAGAAAGGGAAAAGAGACCACTGAGAGGAAACAATACTAAATTAATGCTTAAAAATTTTGCAGAATTGAAAGCTGTAAGACTCCAGATGGAACAGATCCACTGAGTGCTCAGAACAATGAATGAAAGAAAATAAATAAGTTTGTACACCATGGTGGGGCTTCAGAACACAGAATAAATTGTACACCAAAATCTTCAGGGGAGGATTAAGTTCTAGTAGTGGATTGAGATGGGGGATGACACTAGGATTGAGATGACTGTTTGCCAGCTTTCTGTCTTTGTAACAAAATGAAAGAAACGAACTTGAAGGAAGGTTTCTTTTGGCTCATAGTTTGGGTCCATGGTTGGTGGATCCATTGCTTTTAGGTCTGTGTGAGACAGAACATACTGGCAGCATAATGTTTGGCTTAAATGTGTGTTTACCGATGACAGCCAGGAAGCAAAGAGAAAGAGAGGAAGAAGGGACCAGGGTATCAAAATATCCATTAAGGACATACTCCCTAGTGACCTGTTTCTTTCATCTAGGTCACACGTACTAATTGCCCATTCATCTATGAACCCATTATGGATTAATTCCTTAACATCTTATGATTCAGTCACCTTTCAAGGCCTTACCTCTGACCATTGCTGCGTCAGGGATCAAGCCTTCAATATATGAGTCTTTGGGGACTCTTCACATCCAGATCGTAACAGTGACATTGGAGTAGTGCCTCTGAATTCTAGGAGCATCTCTTCCACTCTAGGATTCAGTGCCAAACTGTAGTATGAAGACAAAGATGTTTTAGATGTGTAAAGCTTTTTGTGTATATTGAAGAGGGAGGGGCATATTCACCCTTTATATATACATAGAACCCCCCCACCCCCATTTAGGCCACTTATTTAGGAACTTATTATTTGATAATAAGTTCTATGTGTAATGTTATCCTCTCCCCCATACTCTTTTAGAATTTTTTTTTTTAAAGCAATACCCTTAATTGAGAATAGTGGCTTACATCTATAACCTCAGCTACTTGGGAGGTAGAGATTGGGAGGATTTGGGGAAGCATAAATAAGATTGTGGCCCAGGCTGGCCCCAGCAAAAATTCAAGACCTTATCCCCAAAATAAAATAACTAAAGCAAAAAAAAGGCTGGGAGCATGGCTTAAGTGGTAAAATGCCTGCCTCCCAAGTACAAGGCCCTGAGTTCACCCCCCAGTACCATCCAAAAGAGGGGGGAAAAAAGGTAATAGCTTAATGGAGATGTAATCCATACAGTTCATCCATTTTTAAGCTGTATAATTTTGTCCTTTTTTTTGACACTACTGAGATTTGAACTCAGGGTCTTATGCTTGTGTTCTACCCTTGAGCTACACCACCTAGCCCTTTTTAGCCTTAGTTATTTTTCAGGTAAGGACTCCCACTTTTGCCTGGGGCTGGCCTCAGACCTCAGTTCCCCTACCTGTGGTCTCCCTCGCAGCTGGCATCACAGGCATGTACCACCATGCCTGGCTTGTTGATTGAGAAGGCATCTTGCAAAGTATTTGCCTGGGCTTGTCTCAGACTCAACATCTTACTTTAACTTACTGAGTTCTGAGATTATAGACATGCATCACCACATCTGATTTCAAGAATTTTTAACTTGTTTATGTATGATAAGTTTTGTGGAAAGAGAATTTGAGGGCTTCTCCTTTTTTGCCATTTGTGCATATCTGTATGTGCATGCATATATGCGTGTTTTGTTTTACTGTGTAGTGCAGCCTGACCTTGAATTCTCCATCCTCCTGCCTCAGCCCCCTGAGTGCTGGGATTCTAGGTGTGTACTACCACACTTTGCTTCACCATTTATTTGTCCATATTAGTATGGACTTATGGTTTCCCATTTCAGTAGATGTTTTCAGTCAGTACATAACTATCAGTTTTATTGATGCTCGAATTTTTCCAGATGTGGCCAATGGCTCTCAAGCTGGCTCCTGTATCCTTTTGAGAAATCTTTCATCATTCTTTGTTTGGTATGATGTTTTGGTTTGTTTGTTTTGTTTTGTTTTGTTTTTTGGCGGTGCTAGGGTTTGAACTCAGGTCTTTACTCTTGCAAAAGCAAGCACTCCATCATCCATCAGTCTAAAGTTTTCTTTTCTTTCTTTCTTTTCTCTCTCTCTCCTGCACTCCCTCTTCTCTTTCTCTCTTTCTCTCTACCCCCTCCCTTCTCTTCCCTCATCTCCCCAGCTTCCCTCCCCTCTCCTCCCCACCCCTAAAGAACTAAATTTAGTTAATTTAGTTTTCTTTCTTTCCTTTCCCCTTCCCCCTTTCTCCTCCCTTCCCCTCCCCTTCTTTTCTTCTTTTCTTTTTTCTTGTCATCCTTGTGCAGGGGCCATGCTAATCTTCTCTGTATTGTTCCAATTTTAGTATATGTACTGCCAAAGCAAGCACTCCCCCTCCTCTTCTTGGCAGTACTGGGGTTTGAACTCAGGGTTTCACACTTGCAAGGCAGGTGCTGTACCACTTTTACTCCAGTTAATTTTGGAGATAGGGTCTTGATTTTTGCCCAGACCAGCCTGGACTGTGGGGTTTGAACTAGGGGCCTACACCTTGAGCCACTATCAGCCCTTTTTTGTGATGGATTTTTCAAGATGGGGTCTCGAGAATTGTTTTGCCTGGGCTGGCTTTGAACCTCCTTATTTAAGCTTTCCTACATCCCTGGAATGACAGGTGGGGGCCACTATGCCCAGATAATGGTTGAGATGGGGTCTTGCTAACTTTATGCCTGGGCTGGCCTCAAATCATGATCCTCTCGTCTCAGCTTCCCAAGTAGCTAGGATTACAGGTGTGAGGCACCAGTGCCTGGCTAAGATTTAGTTGTAATTCAGGTAATTACTGCCTCATGGTGATGGCTGGTATGGGTCTGGTGGCACAATCCTGAGGCCTACAGTGTACTTGGCAGAGGGATAGGATCAAGTTTAGTGCATATAATTTAGAATTGGTGGCTGCATGTCTTTTTTATTTATTTATTTCCTATGTGTATACAAAGTTTGGGTCATTACTGCCCCCTTCCCCCCACCCCCTCCCTTTCCCATATGTCTTGTCTTGTGGTTGACCTTAAAAAAATTACTAAACTTGAATATTTGGGTAGACAGTGCAGGCACAGCACAAAACTAAAAGATAAAAAAAGATTTGCATAGTGCAAATAGGTTTTTTCTGTTTCCCCTCCCTAGAAGCAGACATTTTGACTAGTTTATTCTTTGTATGCTGAGCTGGCTTTCCAAGGATTGTGTTTAAATGTGGGGAGCATCTGACCTGTCCTCCTTTTACTTTTAATGGGAGGAAACAGAATGATTCACAGCATTCTTTCTTTTGTGAAGCTCCATGCATTCCTTCCTCTCAGTACTTTTCCTATGGCAAGTTTTGTAATTTGCTTTATCATGACATTTTCCCATGTTTTTATAGTCTTTAAATTTTTTTTTTTTTGGCGTTTTTTTTTTTTTTCAAAGACAGAGTCTTGCTATGTAGCCCAGGCTTGTGGAGTACTGGGATTATAGGCTGCTCAAATACTCAAGTTCAATCTTGGTTCCCCCCCCCCCCCCACACACACCCTTATATAATTTAGTTGACCATGTAAACCCAAAAACACACTTGGAGTAGAAATTTGTGAAAAAGATTTCTGAAGATAGTTTTTCAGAGTATTCTTCCTGAAATAGCGGATGCTAATACGTGCATAGTGCCAGATTTAGGATTTCCTATGTTTGGTCCTTTTAGGTGGCTTCCTGTCCTCACATTTAACACACACAGGACCTACTTGCTTTTTGTTAGATTCATTAAGGCCCTAAGTGTTTTAATCCTAATCCAAGACTGATTTACTTCCATTTGGAGTTTGCCTCTAAGATCAGGATAACACAGAAGTATAGTAGGACTGAAAATCTGAAGATCAAATACCTTTACAATTGGTCTATAATTTGAATGTATATCATCACCCTGGAAAACTATCTGGAATCTAAAACGAAATTTTGAGTGTTATCCACCCTGTTTTTTAATGGTACTGGGATTTGAACTCAGGGCCTCATGTTTGCTGGGCAGACGTTCTTCCTCTTGAGCCACTTTGCCAGTTTTGTTTTGTGTTGGGTATTTTTGAGATAGGGTCTCTAGAACTATTTTCCTGGGGCTGTCTCTTCGAACCAGTGAACCTCCTGAGTAGCTAGGATTATTGGTGTGAACCACTGGCACCTGGCCATCCGTTTTAAAAAAGGATATGTTAATTGCATTACCATATGTTACCATATGTTAATTGCATAGATGCATATAATAATGTACTTTGATCATATTTGCCTCCTGTATTGCTGTTATTCACTATCCTTTTCATCCTTTTTGATATTAGAAATTTCGGCTTGTGGATTTTTTTTTTTTTTCTTGATTGTGCTGGGGCTCTAACCTAGGATCTTGGGCTTGTTAGGTGAGTGCTCTACTACTAAGCTATAGTCCCAGCTCTCTAGTGGGATTTTAAACATTACTTTTTATGTTTGTCCCTAAGATCTAAAGACAAAATTTAAATGTGGTTATCTCCCTTGTATTCTTCTCTGAAACAACTGTGTGATAGGCAAGGGCTCTACCACTGAACTACATCCACAGCCCTACAACTGCAATCTTTTCCTTCTTTATGGCAGGTGATCTTTCTTTTAAAAAGTGAGCTGCAAACTAGTTTTAAAGTTTTCCTTGTGAATGGGATTGGACTATGAGCACATGATAAAAGCGAGAGCACACAAGGGAGGGGTGAGGATAGGTAAGACACCTAAAAAATTAGCTAGCATTTGTTGCCCTCAACGCAGAGAAACTAAAGCAGATACCTTAAAAGCAACTGAGGCCAATAGGAAAAGGGGACCAGGAACTAGAGAAAAGGTGAGATCAAAAAGAATTAACCTAGAAGGTAACACCCACGCACAGGAAATCAATGTGAGTCAATGCCCTGTATAGCTATCCTTATCTCAACCAGCAAAAACCCTTGTTCCTTCCTATTATTGCTTATACTCTCTCTACAACAAAATTAGAAATAAGGGCAAAATAGTTTCTGCTGGGTATTGGGGGGGGGAGAGGGAGGGGGCGGAGTGGGTGGTAAGGGAGGGGGTGGGGGCAGGGGGGAGAAATGAACCAAGCCTTGTATGCACATATGAATAATAAAAGAAAAAAAAAAAAGTTCAGGCACCAAAAAAAAAAAAAAAGTTTTCCTTGTGAGTTCTTAAGAGTGTTACTTTCTTCGTATTTTATTTTATTCACTTATTCATATGTGCATACATTGTTTGGGCCATTTCTCCCCCCTACCCCCCACAAGTTTTACTTTCTTAGGAACAGAGTTGCTAACTGACCCACCTCTCCTTCCCTGTACACTCTGGATGATCTCAGATCCTTCACCCACGTCTCCCTGATGGTGATATCCTGCATCACTGTGGTGTGGTTATGAAATCCAAGGGACCAGTGCAGGTCCATTAATAAGCTCCAGACTTTAGTCACTATTTTTCCTACTGATACTCTTTTTATGTCTAGAATCAAATCCAGGGTACCACATTGCATTTAATTGTCATGTCACAGGCAAGTCTTCTCTGGCCTTCAATAATGAATGTCCCAGTATTTCCTTGTTTTCATGACCTTGAGTTTTGAGGAGTACTGGTCTCGTATTTTATAGAATATCCCTTCACGCGTTTGATGTTTTTCTTACAATTAAACTGTGATTATGGGTTTTGGGAGGAGTCCACAGAGGTGAAGTATTCCTCATCTTATCCTGTTGGAGGAAGGTGAGGTACATACATAGGGGCTTGATGTTAACCTTGATGTGATCAAGGCATTGTTTGCCAGGTGTCCGTACTGTGTACTCCCACCTCGTCCATGCTTACTGTTTGGAATCATGTTATTTATTAACTCTAGCCCACACTCAAGTAGGGGGATTAAACCCCATCTCCTGGAAGAGAGTTGCTACACAAATTATTTGAAATTCTTCTATGGGGAGGCTGCTTTTTCTAGGAAATGTGTTTCTCCACTTTCTATTGGCTTGCTGAATTTTTTTTTAAAAAGTTCTTTACATAGACTCTTTATAAATATTTGGATAGATTAGCAAGAGTAGCTATGCATATGAACGTATAGAATTGTCTTAATGTTATAAAGATACATGACTTCTACTATCCAAACAATTATGTCTTCAATTCATTAAGATCTGTAAATAGCAAGGCACCAGAGTAGGGCTCATAAATAGTCTTCCATTTTTATTTTGGCTATTCTGGTGGTAGGCAGCACATTAGCAATAAAATTCACTGAATTTTTCAAGGAATTCTGTGAAGTGACACAGAATACCAGAACAAGGAACCGATTTTTTTATACTTTTTTTTAAACACAAAAGATCTGGGGTGAAAATTTGAGGTGAATGTTATTAAGTATGGTCAAGCCATCTCTGGGCTGGAATAGGGATGGGTCCCACATTAAATCAACACTTGGCTTTGGCATCGTACCACCTTGGGCAAGACACTTTGTGAATGTTCTTTTCTCACGTGTAAATTAAAACAAACTCCCATCTGTGAAGTTCTCTCAAGGTTTAATATTTTGAGTCAGTTTCTGGGGTTGTATGAATTTTGGGGGAATTCTTGCAAAGTCACATGAAGTACAGTACAGGAGAGAGATTTCCTGTTTCTGTTTGGAGATTGAAGTTTGGATTTGGCAGTACTAGGGTTGCTTTTGCCAGGCAGGCACTCTACAGTTGAGCCACACCCACAGATAAGGAGACAGAAAGTTTGTGAAGGATGTTAGTGCACCCAGAGAGAACTTTCAGGGCCTAGGTCAGTGTTTAGAAATGAAGCATGAAGGAATTTTGTTCAGTTAGCAGAGTGTTCAAGATGTACATGGTGTTGATTTTCTCACTGAATTCTATTATTGTGAGGCAGAAGTTGTTTTTAACCTTTTCCTTACAAGGAAATAAAAGGCTTTGCTCTAAAGAACTTTTCTAGTGTCTTAAATTTTGTAGGTGACAATCTGGAATTTGAATCTTGATGATCTGAATTCTGTACCTGTTTATGTAACTAATTCATCTTAGTGGGTTCTCTTGTGGATGAACTGATTTTTTTTGTAAAATTGCTCTAAATCGTGATGTGCAGTGTAACTGATTTTTTTTTTTTGGTGACTTTCTCAACATGAAAATTTTAACAGATATTTTTGAATAGGCTATGTTTTTAAGTAAAGTAAGTGTTTTTTTTTTAATTGTTTTATTATTCATATGTGCATACAAGGCTTGGTTCATTTCTCCCCCCTGCCCCCACCCCCTCCCTTACCACACACTCCGCCCCCTCCCTCTCCTCCCACCCCCTCAATACCCGGCAGAAACTACTTTGCCCTTATCTCTAATTTTGTTGAAGAGAGAGTATAAGGAATAATAGGAAGGAACAAGGGTTTTTGCTGGTTGAGATAAGGATAGCTATACAGGGAGTTGACTCACATTAATTTCCTGTGCGTGTGTGTTACCTTCTAGGTTAATTCTTCTTAATCTAACCTTTTCTCTAGTTCCTGGTCCCCTTTTCTTTCCTATTGGCCTCAGTTGCTTTTAAGGTATCTGCTTTAGTTTCTCTGCGTTAAGGGCAACAAATGCTAGCTAATTTTTTAGGTGTCTTACCTATCCTCACCCCTCCCTTGTGTGCTCTCACTTTTATCATGTGATCAAAGTCCAATCCCCTTGTTGTGTTTGCCCTTGATCTAATGTCCACATATGAAGGAGAACATACGATTTTTGGTCTTTTGGGCCAGACTAACCTCACTCAGAATGATGTTCTCCAATTCCATCCATTTACCAGCGAATGATAACATTTTGTTCTTCTTCATGGCTGCATAAAATTCCATTGTGTATAGATACCACATTTTCTTAATCCATTCGTCAGTGGTGGGGCATCTTGGCTGTTTCCATAACTTGGCTATTGTGAATAGTGCCGCAATAAACATGGGTGTGCAGGTGCCTCTGGAGTAACCTGTGTCACAGTCTTTTGGGTATATCCCCAAGAGTGGTATTGCTGGATCAAATGGTAGATCGATGTCCAGCTTTTTAAGTAGCCTCCAAATTTTTTTCCAGAGTTGTTGTACTAGTTTACATTCCTACCAACAGTGTAGGAGGGTTCCTTTTAGGTAAAGTAAGTTTTAAAATATCCTGTGTAATAAAATTAATTTTAATTTTCTAAATCAGGAAGAAAGTAGGTATGTCTTTTTTCTGACTACTATTGAGAAATTGATACCATCTGGTTCCGTGTCATTTTTTCTTTATTTTCTTTTTTTGCTGGGACTGGAGTTTGAACTCAGGGTTTACACTTGCAAAAGCAGGTGCTCTACTGCTTTCAGCCACACCTCCAGTCCTTTTTTTTTTTTTGTGATAGTGTGATTTGAACTCAGGGCCTCAAACTCGTTAGGCAGGTGCTCTACTACTTGAGCCACACCCCAGCACTCTTTTGCTGTAGTTACTTTTTGGATAGGGTCTCACTTTTTTGCCCAGGGACAGCCTAAGACTGCCATTCCCCTAACTATGACCCCTACGTATCTGGGACC
Source organism: Castor canadensis (assembly GCF_047511655.1). Classification (NCBI taxonomy): domain Eukaryota; kingdom Metazoa; phylum Chordata; class Mammalia; order Rodentia; family Castoridae; genus Castor; species Castor canadensis. The sequence continues at coordinate 7,809,299 of NC_133388.1, read as the reverse complement.
ATAGGCACACACCACCATGCCTGTGTTGTTGGTTGAAGTGGTGGTGGTGGTGGGGGGGTGGCATCTTGCTAAGTTTTTGCCCTTGAGCCAAGATCTTTACAACCTCTGCCTCCTGAGTAGTTGGGATTACAGAGGTATATTACCATGCCCAGCCTTAGTCTATGCCATTTTAAAGTGTGATATTACCAGATTAGTATGCTGATGAAGAGATTGCATGATTTTCATTCTTTCATCTTCAAGCCTAATCTTAAAGGTAGATGTTACTTTAATATGATAAAATTTATATGAATTGCAGTTGCTTCAGTTTATAAAATTGTTTTTAATTTTTTTAAGTGTACTTTAAATTTTTTCTTTTTTATATTGTACTGGGGTACATTGTGACATTTACAAAAATTCTTACAATATATCATTTGAATTAATTTTTTTTTTTTTTTTTGTAAAACTGGGAAATGAAACCAGCCTTGAACATGCTAGGCAAGTACTGTTCTACTTCAGCCACACCCCTAAGCTCAATTTTCTTTTTTTAAAAATAAAGAGGATGGAGGACTCAGGATGTAGTTCAAGTTGTAGTGGTGTTGGGGGTGTAGTAGTAAAGTGCTTGCCTAGCATGTGTGAGGCCCTGGGATCAATCCCCAGCACCCTCTCTTCCAAAAGGGTAAAATTATATATCAAAAGTATAGATAATCTGGGGGTACAGCTCAAGTGGTAGCTTGCCTGCTTAGCAAGCACAAAGTCCTGAGTTTAAACCCAAGTACTGCCCCCAACCCCCAAAATGTATGGCTAATATAGGGCTGAGTGTGTAGTTTAGCAGCATAGCATATACTTGGGCCCTGGATTTAATCCCTGGGATCAAAAAAAAAAAAAAAAAAAAAAAAAGGGAGGAGAGCCAGGTGCCAGAGGCTCATGCCTATAATCCTAGTTACTTGGGAGGCTGAGATCTTGAGGATTGTGGGTTGAGACCAACCTGGACAAATAGTTCGAGGGACCCCACCCCCACCCCCAAAAATGGATTAGACGTGTGGCTCAAGAGTGAAGCCCTGAGCTCAAAACCCAGTCCCACAAAAAAGAAAAACCTACAAGGAGAGAAGGAGGATAGAAATCTAATACAGTCCTCACAAACTGGATTAGTTATAGAAAAGTCAGTCATAATTATATAGATTTTAGAATATCTAACCCACATTGCTTTTTTTATTCCACTCTAAAATGTAATACCCATTCCTTCATCTTTGGTTAAACTGTATCAGTGTTTTCATATTGTTAGCATTCCCTAGTAAGACTCAGAAGGAAGAAAGTTTCTCATTAGGAGAAGTTTAAACCAGGCATGAGATGTAAATTCAGCTCTCCAGCACTCAGGAGAACTGAATTTGTGCCAAAAAATAAATAAGGAAGGAAAAGTTAAGTCAGTAATATCATTGATAAAGTGTTTTGGGAGACACCTGGGGGAGAAGGGTGCACTTCAGACAAAGTGGATGCTACTGTCAGAGGGGACGTGGAGTGTGGGGCACTGGCAGGCCATCTGCAGGTAAGCTGACAGTATCAGGATGTTAGTATTTATTTCCATTTATGGAAACTTAGTTTCAAGCAGACGTGAACTGTTGGTATGGATAATCAAGCAGTGCTGCTTTGTCATTTGCTTTTTTTTTTTAAGTGTATATTTTAGGTATCTTAAAAAATTTTTTTGGTAGTACTGGAGTTTGAACTCAGGATCCTATGCTTGCTAGGCAGGCTCTCTAGTGTTTGAGCCCCTCCACCAGCACCTCACTGTCATTTGCTTAGATTTGCTTTTTTGTCGTTTCCCTTGAGGCTAAATGTACTTCACCTTCTAGTGCACATGGTTTCCCTTGTATGGATCTACCAGCCCTTTCAGTCTCTTGTTGGACATTTAGGTTCTTCCCAATTTAATGCAATTATCAGCAGCACTTGATAAATAACTTTGTGATAAATTATTAGAGGCTTTGGTAAATATTGACAAACTGCCCTTCAGAAAGCCCAAACTAATTTGCAGCACACTTCTGGTAACATTCTTGGTGAGCATTTTTTTTGTACTTCCCTTGTAATATCCTGCTCTACCAAACTTTCAGGTAGAAAGATAGTGTAAATAATTATATATCTTTTTTTTCTTTTTCTTTTTTTTTTGGTCAGTGCTGGGGATCAAACCCAGGGCCTCAGGCATTTATGGCAAGGACTGTCTCACTGAGCTACCTCCCCAGTCACTAATATGGGCATACTTTTTTTTTTTGGTTTGAACTCGGCCTCATGCTTGCTAGGCAGACACTCTACTACTTGAGCCAGGCCCCCCCAGCCCTTTTTTGCTTTATTTTTCAGGTTTTTCTGGGAGTCGGCTTTAGATCATGATCCTCCTAACATGGGTATACTTTTAAAGAGATAGATTCTCAGCTAGAGTATGAGTTTTGTTAAAGTTTTTCACTGGGTCATGGAAAAGATAGTATTTGGAATGCTATGTCACAGGAGGACCTGGGTCTCATTGTAATTCTTATGATGGTGTGGCTTCAGTTAGACATGGCTTCAGGATTTTTCTTTTGGAGTACTTTTTGGTGACCCAGCAATACGGTACACCCATTTTGAGCAACATGCTTCTGTGACGTTACTGCCAAGGCAGTGGCAGGAGAAATGAGCAGTGTGGGCCTAAGACATTGTGAAAGTTAATTGATCTCTGAGGTACTTTTCCCCATTTGTATTGGTTTTAGGGTTACATGTGGCACTATTTTGTGGGTGTTAAGTGGTGAACTTGGTAATAGGCAAGAGAAATGTTTGTGGTTTCTCTAGGAGGACTAAGACACTAGTAGGTCTGAGGGAATGAGAGAAAATATGTTTTCAGTTAGAAAGAAACTGAGTATACTAGTTCAATTTCTAGTGTAGACAGAGAGTTTGCTTCAGTAGCATTGATTAGAGTCTAACTTCTTTGAGAAATCAGGAAAGGACACATTGGGCGTTGGCTGCACAGTGGTGAAGCCAATACTAAGGGAAATAATCCAGTTTTTATCATTGAAGCATTGTGAATCATAGTATTCTTGAGAGCTTGTTTGGAGGTTCTAGCAGGGGAGCGCAGCTACTCATATACCCTTGACCGAAGAACGGTCCTCCTCTATCGGGGATGGTCGTCCTCTTCGACCGAGCACGCAGCTTCGGGAGGGATGCACATGGAGCGGTGAGGGAGGAAGGGGACACCCGCCTAGCCAGCCAGATCAGCCGAATCAACCCTGGCGATCAATGGGGTGACAGATGTCACAGCCAGATCGCCCTCACATCCCATAGTATTCTTAAAATAGCCCAGTGGAGGGACCCATAAAGAGGGTATAGCAGTGTCAAGAGAGACCTAGGAAGTGAAGGGGAGGGATGCATTCCAGGGGCCCGTGAGCTACAAGAGTTGTGTCTCTGCCACTTCGTTCTCAAACTTGTCAGCATGGCCTGCTGTGGTGAAGGAAAGGGAGTAGAATGAGGTACTGCTTCTTTTTCAGAACTTTTCATTGGTTGGCTATGTAAACTCTTAACTTTATGTGTATTAATTCATTGCTTACAAAGCACATGGAATGTGCTAGATGATGAAGATACTAAACTCTCAAGGACTGCAACTTGACGGGGGAGGCAGAAAGAATAATCGCTGTTATTTAAGAAGTATTATTAAGCATGCACCAAGTATGTAATATGTGCCCTTTCTGATCCTTATAGGAATTTGAGCACTATGCTCATTGTTCTTTCACAACAGCCTTTGTCCTTTTGCAAACAGTTCATGGTTAAGAGTCTGAGCTGTGAAAGATCATTCCTTCCCCCTTCCCAGTGTTACAGGGATATTGAGGGGGAATAGACAGCTGGCCTGGACTGACAGAGAGAAAGAACAATGTCCAAAGACAAAAACAGTGATCCTCAAGCCTGTAGTAGAAGTCAACTGGTGGGAGAAATAGGAAGAGACATTGCAGTTGGAAAGAAATCAGTAAGAAAGTACAAAGGCACAGTAGTAGAATTGCCACCTGAGAGAAAGCTGAGGCATTAAGTGTGGAGCATAGTGGTAGAAAGATAGGCTGGTCTGGTTGTAAAGGGCCTTGCATAGGGTTGGTTTTATACTACACACATGGGAAAGTGAGGAAACAATTTTTAAAAATTTTTATTTAGAATATTTCTAGATTTACAGAAAAGTTGCAAAGATAGCATGGAGAGTTTCTGAATACCCCACACCTACTTTCCCCTATTAATAGCCTCTTACATTAGTATGGTACAATTGTCATAATTAAAGACTGATTCATTATTATTACCTGAAGATCACAATTTATTCAGATTTCCTTAGTTTTTACCTAAAAGCCCTTTTCTGTTCCAGGATCCCATCTAAGACATCATATTCTGTTTAGTTGCCATGTCTCCTTAGGCTTCTCTTGGCTGTGATAGTTTCAGTTTACTTCTTTTTGATGACATTGCTGTTTTGAGGAATACTGGTCAGAAATTTTATAGGATGTTCTTCAGTTGGGTTTTTTTCTCTCATGATTAGACCGAGGTTACGGGTTTTTGGGGAGGATGACCACAGAGATAAAGTTCCATTCTCAACACCTGTCAAGGGCACCTACTGTCAGTATGATTTACCAGTACTGCTGATGTTGATCTAGTCAGGTGACTCCACTGTAAAGTCCCATCCCTGTCATACTCTTCTCTGGAAGGCAGTTATGTATATCCCCTGCTTAGTGGTGGGGCTGTGCATGTCTGTAATCCCAGCACTTAGGAGGCTGAGACTGGAGGATCATGAGCTCAAGGCCAGCCTGGGCTACATATTGAAGCCAGCATGCGAAGTGATTTAATCTGAATTGTGATTCAGAAAGGTTGCTCTAGCCATAAAGGAAAGACTGGATTTGGGGATAGGGCCATGTATTAGGTCTCTGTTAGCCTGGAGCCTTTAAAACAAGACAAAGTAAGAAAAGATGGTGTAGAGCACCTGTTTTGCAAGCACAACGTCCTAAGTTCAAACCCCAATTATTGCCTGCCCTCCTCCCCCCCACCCCCTGCCGCAAAAAAAAAAGAGAGAAAAGAAAATGAAGGTCTCAAGTCAGTGGCATTAGGTGTGGAGAAGGAACATTGGGTTTGAGAAAAGCTGAGTAGATGTAATTGATGGGGCTTAATGGATTTGGGGGAATGCTAGAAGAGATAAGGGAGGAGTCTAAGGTGACTTGCAGGCATCTATCTTGCTGTTGATGACTGTGTGACAGTGTCTGCTTTTGAGATAATTGAGAGGAATCACCTTGGTGGTAGTGCTGGTAAGGCTGAATGAGAGGGAGGAAAGTTCAGTTTTGTACATGTTGAGTTGGAGATGCTTTGGAGTGGTTGTTGGATTCTGTGAGTATTGTGTTCTACAGATATAAATGTGGAAACCATTAGCATAAATAGTAGGAAAAAAAATCTCAAGCACAGATGTTAGGGTATAAGGAAGAGTATTTGCTACCAGGTTAGAAAGAGGCACCCAGGAAACACTTGTTCAAGGAAGGGGTAGGAAAAAAAGTGAGAAAAGATCAATTTAGGTCCAAATCTGTGATCACTAATTATTCTTGTGGCCGTTTAATTCCTCTGCCTCTGGTATTCTATAGTCCATAGTTCCTGAAGGTAAAAAACATTGTAACAAAGGATACAATGCTATCCTAAGACCGTTCTTCCAAGGATAGTTACTGTTCTGTTAACACTGGTCAGAATAAATCAAGTCTGACATGGTGGTACCTACTATAATCTCAGCACTCAAGAGGTGAGGCAGGAAGATCACAAGTTTGAGGTCAGCCTGAGGTACATAGTAATACTTACCTTCTTAGAATACAGTAAGAGTATGTGTGGCCAGTTGGTTTGATTAGGGATAGGAATTTACTTGTCTTTAAAGCTTTATTCTTTTTTTACTTTCTTGATCCCTACTCATGTGTAATCTATCCTACTATATTTGTAATTCCATGTGGTCTTTTTTATGTGGGTAATTTAGTGCAACCATAAGAACATAGAGTTTAACTTGAACAAAGTAGCCATCCTATTTATGAGAGCTAACTTACCACTAAGATGACGTGATGCTATGAAGACATGCAAATATTAATATGGATATAGTGATCCTGTGGTGCTCTGTAGAGGCTTAAGTTTCAACCTCAGTTTTCTTGTCAAGAACCTTAGAAAGAAGGTAGAATTTCATTATATTATCATCTGATTACTACTATTTTTATAACCATTAAGCTGCTGATGAAATTAAGACATTTTGAGAAAAGTTTGAATTGTGGAAAACAATATGTGTGTTATAAAAGCCTGAAGCCATGAGCATGTCCTTTTTTTTTTTTTCTGGTGCTGAGGTTTGAACTCTGGGCCTCAAGCTTGCTAGGCAGGCGCTCTACCACTTGAACCATTCTGCCAGCCCTCCCTCATGAGCATGTCTTAAATGGTATGATTATTTGTGATAAGAAGTGCCTACTTGGAGGGAAATGACAGACTTTTCCATGTTTTGTGTGTGCTTTTTCCTCTACCTTCATCTAACTGGCTCTTCTCTTGTCTTCCCCTTTCTGCTCTGACTCAGGTCATTGAGGACATAGTGGACTCTGAACAATCACTTCCCTTCCACTCCACAGACTTAAAGGGGGATTTCCAATGATTAGCAGGGAGAGGGTCCTGGAAAACTAAACCCAAGGCTCTCTAGGGTTTTTGGTGGCCACAGTGCATCTTATGCAAGTTATTCTGCCTTCTGTGCCTTTCTCTTCACATAGACCTGGGGTGAGAGTGCTGGTCGCAATTGTGTGAGGACTGAAAGAGCTAATATGCAGGAAGTTTTTAGCAGTGCTGGCCTGACCCCAGCAGTTGCTCCTAGTACCCCTGCCACTGCAAGAGAAAGAGGAAGACAAATATATAATCTCATGGAAGCACAACCCTCTCATGTGCTGCATAATTTTTTATCTTTAATTTCTAGTAGGTCTGGAGTTAACTCTACATTCCTAAAATTATATCTTTTCACTTTTACCAAATTCTTCAGAGATTAGTTTCTTTTTGTTGTTTTTGTTTTTAAAGACATGGTCTTACTATGTTACTGAGGCGGGTCTCTAGAAATCCTCCTGCCTCAGCCTTGCTGAGATCATAGGCATGATCATCCACCATCACATCCAGTGAGATTAGTTGCCATTTCATTTTACTTTATTTCAGTTTGTTTATTTATTTATTTATTTATTTATTTAAGGAAATAGCTTTGGCTTTATCTCCTCTAGTTCACTAATTTCTGATTTTTATTGCCTTCCTTCTGCTTTCCTTCATTTGTACATTATTTCCAAGTTCTTCAGTTAGATGCTTAGCAGAGTAATTTTTTTTGTTTTGTTTTTTCTTTTATTTATATATGCATACAATGTTTGGGTCATTTCTCACCCTTTCTCCCGCCCTCTCTCTTAACCCCCCTCCCCCCCGCCCTCACTACCAGGCAGAAACTATTTTGCCCATATCTAATTTTGTTGAAGAAAGAGTATAAGCAATAATAGGAAGGACCAAGGGTTTTTGCTGGTTGAGATAAGGGTAGCTATACAGGGAGTTGACTTCCATTGCTTTCCTGTGCATGTGTGTTACCTTCTAAATTAATTCTTCTCAAACTAACCTTTTCTCTAGCTCCTGGTTCCCTTCTTCTATTGGCCTCTGTCGCTTTAAAGTAACTGCTTTAGTTTCTCTTAGCAGAGTAATTTTTATCCTAATCTTATTAAGCATTCACAGCTGTGGATCTTTTTTTGTAAACCACCTCTTCAGCTGTTTCTCCAAAGTTTATATTTTTCTATTGTTCAATTTTAAATTTTTTATCAAGATTTCTTCTTCCACTGAGGATTACAGATAACTGCATAAAGATATTTGGTTTGTCTTTTCATTATTGTTCTTAGAAAGTTGCTGATGTTTTCAGATTTGTATGTTTTTGTTTTTTTTTTGAGACAGGGTCTCGCTGTATAGACTAGGTTGACCTAGAACTTGTGATCCTCTAGCTTTAGCCTCCCAAGTGTTTGGATAACAGGTATGCAACACCAAGCCTGGCCAGCTACTGAGTCTTTGAAATGTGGTTAGTGTTGGCCTTGTGCATGATTAGTTTCTATAGATATTTGGTATGTTTGCTTGAAAAGAATGTTTATACTCTAGACACCACTTTCAAAGCATGTACACTTAATCTTGTTCATTGTGTTCTGTATTTTTTAGTTTTTGTTTACACTGTTAACTGAGATGTTTATCTCTATATACCTTTATCTGTCTGCAGTGGTATTGGGGATGGAACCCAGGGTCTTGCATATGCTAATACGTATGTATGCTAAATAAGTATATGCTCTACTGCTGAGTTGCCTCACCAGTGAGAAACATATTCTGTACGTAATCTTTTTCTCTTATCTCTATTATGCATTGTAAATAAAGATCTTGTATCTAATCTGCTTCATTTTACTCATTGAGTTGTTTTGTTTGGATAATTGTATTTTAAAAAAGTAGCAGCTGGTTAGTTTTTAATTCTTATAATTTATTTTATTGTATTTTTAAAAACTTTTATTTATTTATTTTTTTGTGGCACTGGAGTTTGAACTCATGGCCTCATGCTTACTAGGCAGGTGTTCTACTACTAGAGCCATGCCCTCAGCCTGAAATCTTGTAATTTTTGATGCTGTCTTGTTCCTCACTCACTTTCTGTGGTTTCTGTTCCTACTTCTTTAAAAATTTTATATGTATTTATAATTCTGCATTTGTTCATTGAAATAACTAAAGTCCAGTATCTGCAAACTCTTGTCATCTTTTTTATTTATTTATTTTTATTATTCATATGTGCACACACTGCTTGGGTCATTTCTCCACCCTGCCCCCACCCCTTCCCTTACCACCCACCCCGCCCCCTGCCTCTCACCCCCACCTCCTCGATACCTGGCAGAAACTATTTTGCCCTTATCTCTAATTTTGTTGAAGAGAGAGTATAAGCAATAATAGGAAGGAACAAGGGTTTTTGCTAGTTGAGATAAGGATAGCTGTACAGGGAGTTGACTCATATTAATTTCCTGTGCATGTGTGTTACCTTCTAGGTTAATTCTTCTTGATCTAACCATTTCTCTAGTTCCTGGTACCCTTCTCCTACTGGCCTCAGTTGCTTTTAAGGTATCTGCTTTAGTTTTTCTACGTTGAGAGTAACAAATGCTAACTAATTTTTTAGGTGTCTTACCTATCCTCATATCTCTCTTGTGTGCTCTCACTTTTATCTTGTGATCAAGGTTCAATCACCTTGTTGTGTTTGCCCTTGATCTAATGTCCGCATATGAGGACATTAGATATACGATTTTTGGTCTTTTGGGCCAGGCTAACCTCACTCAGAATGATGTTTCCAATTCCATCCATTTACCAGCGAATGATAATATTTCGTTCTTCTTCGTGGCTGCATAAAATTCCATTGTGTATAAATACCACATTTTCTTGATCCATTCGTCAGTAGTGGGGCACCTTGGCTGTTTCCATAACTTGGCTATTGTGAATAGTGCTGCAAATAAACATGGGTGTGCAGGTGCCTCTGGAGTAACCTGTGTCAGTCTTTTGAGTATATCCCCAAGAGTGGTATTGCTGGATCAAGTGGTAGATCAATGTTTAGCTTTTTAAGTAGCCTCCAAATTTTTTTCCAGAGTGGTTGTACTAGTTTACATTCCCACCAACAGTGTAAGAGGGTTCCTTTTTCCCCCGCATCCTCGCCAACACCTGTTGTTGTTGGTGTTGCTAATGATGGCTATTCTAACAGGGGTGAGGTGGAATCTTAGTGTGGTTTTAATTTGCATTTCCTTTATTGCTAAAGGTGGTGAGCATTTTTTCATGTGTTTTTTGGCCATTTGAATTTCTTCTTTTGAGAAAGTTCTGTTTAGTTTGCTTGCCCATTTCTTTATTGGCTCATTAGTTTTGGGAGAATTTAGTTTTTTAAGTTCCCTATATATTCTGGTTATCAGTCTTTTGTCTGATGTGTATCTGGCAAATATTTTCTCCCACTCTGTGGGTGTTCTCTTCAGTTTAGAGACCATTTCATTTGATGAACAGAAGCTTTTTAGTTTTATGAAGTCCCATTTATCTATGCTTTCTCTTAGTTGCTGAGCTGCTGGGGTTCCATTGAGAAAGTTCTTACCTATACCAATTAATTCCAGAGTATTTCCTACTCTTTCCTGTATCAACTTTACAGTTTGTGGTCTGATATTAAGATCCTTGATCCATTTTGAGTTAATATTGGTATAAGGTGATATACATGGATCTGGTTTCAGTTTTTTGCAGAACGCTAACCAGTTTTCCCAGCAGTTTTTGTTGAAGAGGCTGCTTTTTCTCCATCGTTTATTTTTAGCGCCTTTGTTGAAGACAAGTTGGTTTTAGTTGTGTGGCTTCATATCCGGGTCCTCTATTCTGTTCCACTGGTCTTCATGTCTGTTTTTGTGCCAGTACCATGCTGTTTTTATTGTTATTGCTTTGTAATATAATTTGAAGTCGGGTATTGTGATAGCTCCAGCATTGTTCTTTTGACTGAGTATTGCCTTGGCTATTCGTGGCCTCTTGTGTTTCCATATAAATTTCACGGTAGATTTTTCAACCTGTTTAATGAATGTCATTGGAATTTTGATGGGAATTGCATTAAACATGTAGATTACGTTTGGGAGTATAGACATTTTTACTATGTTTATTCTACCAATCCATGAGCATGTGAGGTCTCTCCACTTTCTATAGTATTCCTCAATCTCTTTCTTCAGAAGTGTATAGTTTTCCTTGTAGAGATCGTTCACATCCTTTGTTAGGTTTACACCTAGGTATTTGATTTTTTTTGAGGCTATTGTAACTGGAATTGTTTTCATATATTCTTTTTCAGTTTGTTCATTATTAGTGTAGAAATGCTAATGATTTTTCTATGTTGATTTTATATCCTGCTACCTTGCTATAGCTATTGATGATGTCTAGAAGCTTCTGAGTAGAGTTTTTTGGGTCTTTAAGGTATAGGATCATGTCGTCTGCAAATAGGGATATTTTGACAGTTTCTTTACCTATTTGTATTCCTTTTATTCCTTCTTCTTCCCTAATCGCTCTGGCTAGGAATTCCAGTACTATGTTGAATAGGAGTGGAGATAGTGGGCATCCTTGTCTAGTTCCTAATTTTAGAGGGAATGGGTTCAGTTTTTCTCTGTTAAGTATGATGCTGGCTGTAGGTTTGTCATCTATCGCTTTTATAATGTTGAGGAACTTTCCTTCTATTTCTAGTTTTCTTAGAGCTTTTATCATGAAATGGTGTTGGATCTTATCAAAGGCCTTTTCTGCATCTATTGAGATGATCAAGTGGTTTTTGTCTTTGCTTCTGTTAATGTAGTTTATTACATTTATTGATTTTCATATGTTGAACCACCCCTGCATTCCTGGGATGAAGCCTACTAACTCTTGTCATCTTTGATGGTAAGTTCAAACCAGTTCCTTTTACTGTGCCATTTTGAGAGCTCGGTCCTCCCAGAAAGGTAGCTTTTTTCCCCTTCTGGTAGGCCAAGGGGTGTAAAAATGAGGAGAGTCTTGGTTTATAGTTACAGGTTTTAAAAGTTACTTTTTTGTTGCCCAAGTATTTTCAGGCCCTGGGAGTGTGGTAATTTGCCTAACTGTGTGATACACTATGAAAGTACTATGAAAGTGCACAAGAAAAGACCAACTTAATAGTGCAGACCTGTAATTCCAGCACTCAGGAGGTGAAAGCTGGACGACTGAAAGTTGGAGGCTATCCTGGACTATAGAGCAAGTTCAAAGCCAGTTATAAGAGACCCTGTCTCAAAAATCAAGGGTTGGGGTTGTAGCTCAGTGGTAGAGTACTTACCTAGCATGTACAGGCCCTGAGTTCAACACCACAAATAAATAAATAAGCAAAAGTAAACAAACAAAACAACAACAAACAGTGCCAAAGGAAGAACAAACTTACTGAAACTGAGTAGTTAAGTGTGTATGATTCTGTCTTCTTTCCTCCCTTCCTTCTTTTCCTTTCTCCCTTTCTCTCTTTCCCTCTTTCTCTCTCTCTCCCTCCCTTCTTTCCTCCTTTCTCTTTCCTTCCTCCTTTCCCTCCCCACCTCTTTTTTTCCCTCTTCTCTTCCCCTCCCCCTCCAGTGGGTGTCCCTGTCAAAATTCCGTTCTTAAGTTATTGAAACTGTTTGGTATAGTTTTTGTTAAGTAATTTGTCCATGTCTCTTACTTAGGAAAAGAGCAACATAAGAGATAAAAGCATTATGAAATGGTATAATTTGTATTTGAGTTTCCTTAACATATTTTACTTTAAAGGAAAACTTAATTGCAGAAGAACTACAAGTACATTCTTTTGGTGGTATTAGGGTTATAACTCAGTGGCGTCCTGCTTGCTACACTTTAGCCATTCCACCAGCCCACAGATGCATTCTTATGGTGAAAGTCTAAGCAAGGGGGAAACATATGAAGCTAAATTACAAATTCTCTTTCTTTCTCCCCAGTAATCCACTTTTTTTTTTTTAGGAATTTATCCACTTTTTACATTTATCTTTGTCTTATCTACATTTTGATATTTTTGCTTTTTAATTAGTTTATTCATGAGAAAAAATGTCAGAAACAATTAAAATAAGTATTCCTATCTTTTTTAGGAACAGCTTTGTAGAGATACAATTTACTAAACACACAGTTCACTTACTTGAAATGTGCAATGTAGTGGGGTTTTAAAATTTTTATTTATTTATTTTTATTCATTTATTCATATGTAATCTAGTAGTTTTTAATATATTCACAGAGCTGTGCAGCTATGAGCACAAATCAGTGGAAGAAAATTCTCATCATCTGCAAAGAAACCCTGACCTTATTAATAGTGATTCTCCTTTTCTCACAAACATCCCACAGCCTCTGGCAAGCACTAGTCTATTTCCTGTCATTGGAGTTGCCTGTTGATTCATATAAATGGAGTCATATAATACCAAGTTTTTGTTTTTTTATGACTGGCTTGTTTTCATTTAGAATAATTTTTCAGTTTTCATCGATATTGAGCATGTATCAATATGTTACTTCTTTCTATGGCAGTATAATCCATCCTAGGGTATATTGCATTTTGTTTAGTCACTTACCAGTTGATGGACATTTGGGGTTATTTCCACTTCTTGGCCATTATGTATGATGTGCTATGATCATTTGTGTACAAGTTTCATGTGGATGTATGTTTTCATTTCTGTGGGCTTTGTACTCAGGGCTATATGATTGTTCAATTTAACCTTTTGAGGAACTGCACCATTTTATATCCCCAACACTTTATACAACTAATCCAATTTAATAATGGGCAAAGGATCTGAAAAGACATTTCTCCAAGAAAGATGTATACAAGTGGCCAATAAACATGTCCAGTATTCCTTAGTCATCAGGGAAATGCAATTCGTACCACAGTGAGAGACCACATCTGCTGGCTAGAACCAAAAAGTCAGCCAATAGCAAGTATTGGTGAGGTGTGGAGAAATAAGAACCTTTATATGATGCTGTTGGGAATGTAAATTTAAATTTAAGTTGTTATCTCTCTCAGACAGTTGACAACTAATTCATGGTTTCAGAGCAGAACAGAAAATATGCTAGGATAATTTCCTTAGTGTGGGACAAGGTGCTTTTAAATTTAAGTACAGAAACTGTATTAGGAAACATTAAATCATACAATGAGGGATTTCTTTTAAATTCTTATGCATTTTGAAATTATACCAACATAAAAACACAGTAGTATTTACCTCCCTGCTGCCTAGGTTTTCAAAGAGTTCTGAAACATTAGATGCCACAAAGCAAAATTTCCCACTCTCAGAACGGCTGCTAACCTGATTTTAAAAAATTATCTTTATCGGTAACACCTTACTCTTTAAATGTACTCCCTATAGGATGTAGAACATCACTTTTACCTTTTAGTATTATGTTTCTTTTGACTTCTTTTTGTAATCAAAATGAAATAGATGGTAATCGTAGCTACTTGGGAGGCAGAGATCAGGAGAATTGAAAGCCAGCCTGAGCAAATACTTAGTGAGACCCTATCTTGGAAAAAAACCTTCACCAAAAGGGCGGGTGGAGTTGCTCAAGATGTAGGCCCTGAGTTCAGTGCTGCAAAATAAATAATTAATTAATTAAATAAAGCATAGAAATGATAAATTTTATTTTCTGTATTTAATTCCTTTAAATTCATACAGCTATGGTTTATCTAATCCTTGTCAATGAACATTAAAGATTTTTTCTGTATTTTGTACTATACCCCAATTCTCTAGTGACTATCTATCCTTATCAGTCAGGGGTCTCTAGATAGATAGAGCTTAAGGAATATGTACAGGTATGTATACTGTGTGTAGCTATCTAGAGGTTTATTTTCAGGAACTTTTAAAAAAATTCGTTGGGGATGGCAAGTCTGAAATATGTAGGGCAGGCCTACAGAGAGGAGTTGAGACTTTAGTTTCAGTTTCTTCTAAAAAAATTTTCAATGTTTGCTTCTAAGCCCTTTCAGTAGACTGAATTGAGGCCAACCCACATTATGGAAGGTAATCTTCACTTAGCATTAACTGATCGTAGTTATTAATCCTATCTACTAAGTACTTTCACAGGAATATTTACATTAGTGTTTGATTAAATAATTGGATATTATACCCTGGCCAAGTTGACTTGTAAAACTAAGCAGCAGAACTGGGCATAGTGGGGAATGCCTATAGTGCCTGTTTACTCTGGAGACTGAAGTGTGAGGATGGCTTGAGCTCAGGAGTTTGAGATCAGTCTGGACAACATAGTAGACCTAGTTTAAAAAACAAAACAATACACATAACTGAGTAACACATTGTTATTCCGGGCCTTGTCTTGAAGAGTCTCTAGTGCAGGGACTTTTAAGCTTTCAAAAAGCTCTACCAGTAATTATATGCACAGTGAATTAAACTGTATGCTGATGTTTTTCATTCTTACATTTTTTTTTTTTCCTTTGGCAGTACTGGGGCTTGAACTTAGCCTCATGCTTGCTAGGCAGACACTGTACCATTTGAGCCACTCTGTCAGCCTTACACTTTTTTAAAAGTGCTGATTAGAGGGCTAAGAGTTGTGGCTCAAGTGGTAGAATGTCTACTTTGCAAGCAGGCAGCCCTGAGTTCAAACTCTAGTACCACAAAAACAAAAAAGCTAATTAGGACCCAGTAATTTCCATATGTCTGACCAGCATTTTGAAAAAAAAATCTCACTCTTGTGCCTACATTATGTCAAGACAAGGAATTGCTGGGTTTCAGGGTAGGCCTGCTTCAACTTTACTGCATACTTCCAGGTTCCTTTGGTCAGTAGTGGTACAACAGTACATTCCTACCAGTGGTGTGAGCCCCTTTCTTCTCCCCATTGATGACAGTTGGTAATTTCAGGTTCCCTATGATCCTGATCCTTCTTGGTACTCTAGGTACGTCTGAGTTTATTTTCTGAGATCTTCAACACTTGGTAATCTATTTTAAACAAAGAGAGCAGCCTCAGAGTTAGCACTTTCTTTCAATACCCATCAGTTTCTGTCTACAAATCAATGACATTGCTTTCTTTTCATTGAATTTTTAATTTTCAATCTACAAAAAGCAAAGTTGACTAACTTTTGGTATATATTCCATGTCCTCAGAAAACCACCTTGTACTTTTCTTATTTCTCCTGCACCTCTACCCCTGGAACCTCTTGGTCTGTGCTCTAGTCCCTGTATTTGTGCTGTTTTCAGAATGTTCTGTGAATGGACACAATGAAAGTAACCTTTGCCACTGGCTTTGTTCCCTCGGTGTGATGCTTTGGAAATACATCCTTGTTGCATGGATGAATAGTTCATTTATTTTCTACTGCTGTGTACTGCTATGCAGTGTACATGCCGCCATGTGTCCATTTTCCCTTTGAAGGATATTCAGATGTTTTCTAGTTTCTGGTGGTTGTGAATAAAGGTGCTGAAAATAATTGTATTCAAGTTTTATTGAGGACATATACTAATTCTGTAAGGTTACACACCTGAAGAGTGAGGTTCTTGAGTCAGTCATCTAGTAAATAAAAGAGTGGCTTTATCATATTACATTTGCTCCAGCAATGTGTGAGAGTTACTTTTTATTCTTGCCACCACTTGGTTTATCACCTGTGTCTTTTATTTTCAACATTCTGTTAGGTACTGTTAGTGTGATTCTCATTGTGGCTTTAATCTACATTTCCCTAAAGGCTGGTGATGCTGAGCATCTTTTAATGGGATATGCCATTTGGATACATACTTTGCTGAGAAGACTGAAATTTTTTGCCCATTTTTTTTAAACTGATTTATTTTCTTGTTGACTTTGGAAGTCTATGTATCTGGATACAACTCTTAATGTTGGAATATGTGATGTGCAAAATGTTTTCTCACGATCCGAAGTGATCTCAACAATATGTTTTAGCTGAACAAAAGTAATTCAGTTTTTCATTTTTTTTTCTTTTAGCTACTTTTGAGGCAGGGTCTTGCTTTATGCCCGGGCCGAGTGGGACCACGTGGGCCCAGCTTTTATTGGTTGACATGGTTCTTGAGAACTTTTTGCCCATGCTGGCCTCAAACTGTGACCCTTCCGATATCTGCCTCCCAAGTACTTTTTTTTTTTTTTTTTGAGACAGGATCTTGCTCTCTTGCCCAGGATGGAATTCCCTGTTTCTGATCTGAGCTTTCCAAGTGCTGGGATGACCCTTGTCTGGCTTAAATTACTTATTTTGATTAAGCACAATTTACTATCTCTTAAAGATCATTCTCTTGCTGTCTCATCTAAGAACATCTCCCAAACCAAGTTCCCAGGTTTTTTTCCCAAGGATTTTTCTAAAAGTCTCATAATTTTACATTTATTAATATCCATTTTGAATTTAAATTTTTATCATTTGAGCTGGTGTGGTGGTTCATGCCTATAATTCCAACACTTGGAAGGCTAAAACAGGAGAACTTCCTCAAGACCAGCCTGGGCTATGTAGTCAGATATGACTCAGTTTTTTTTCTATCATTTATTTTGTTGCTCAAATTGTTCTAGACTGGACCAGTGGGAGATAGATACCATTGTTATTGCTTTCTAGCATAGCAAAATATTCCAGGGTCATTTTATAATATACTACCAGCCCTGAAGTAAACTATTTCCTGTAGGAGTTTTAGTTTCTCTTATTGAAGAATAGTGTTTAGAAACCATATCTAGGAGTTAATGTGCTCAGTTTTGCTGGATTGTCATCATTACTTCAAGGCCTTCTCAGTGGACAAAGATGGAAAATAAATATGTGCATGCATGTATACATTCAGCTGTAGTTCTGTTGATAGTGAAAACCATGAGTTCATACCTTGTTACCAACGGTTCCTATCCAGCACCATAGAATTTTTTTCCTATTTATATTCTTTCACTCAACTTAATTATCTTAAGGTTCATTTGTGTTCTTGTTCATTCCTTTTTATTGCTGAGCTGTATTCCATTGCATGGACATACCAACTGTTACTATTTTATTTTGACGATACTGAGGTTTGAATTCAGGGCCTTATGTTTACAAGGTGCATGCTCTACCACAGGAGCCATATCCCCATTCTTTTTTGCTTTCTTTTTTTGAATATGGTGTCACTTTTATGCCCATGTCAGCTTGGGCCATGATCCTCCTTTTTACGCTTCCTACATAGCCCTTAGGATGACAGGCTTACACCACCACACTCAGGTTTTCTTTGGTTGAGATGGTGTCTCAAGGACTTTTGCCTGAGTTGGTTTTGAATCACCATCTTCTCCATCTCAACCTCCTGAGTACTGAGTAGGTAGGATTACAGGTGTTAACACCTGAATGAACCCACCTTTTTCTTTTTATTTTTGAGACAGAGTTTCTCTGTATACTTGACTAACCTCAAACTCCAAGATCCTCCTGCCTCAGCCTCTAAACTTCTGTGATCACAGGTATATGTCACCACACATGGCTTAATAATTTTACATCTTTAAGTAGGTATGTTATAGTATCTCGTGTAGTTTGTTTGCATTTCCCTTAATGTCTAATGACTTTTAGCATCTTTTCATGTGTTTTTTGCTACACACTTTGGTGGCATAGTGTTGTGGTTTGAATGATTGTCCCCTCCAAAAGTCATGATGACACAGGGCACAGTAGCTCAAGCCTGTTATCCTGGCTTCTTGGGAGATTGGTATCAGGAGTATTGCAATTTGAACCTGGCCCAGGCGAAAAAGTGAGACCTTACCTCAAAAATAATTGGAGCAAAAAGGGCTGGAGGTGTGGCTAAAGCAGTAGAGTGCCTGTATAACAAGCATGAAGCCCTAAGTTCAAACCCCAGTACTGCCAGAAAAAAAAGAAAACAGAACAGTCCTGTTGAAATTTAATTGCAAACGTATTGAGGTTGGAGCTTTGTGAGTGGGGTGATCACAAGAACTACACCGTTGTGGGTGGCATTATGCCTCAATAAAAGGACATTTAGGAGTGGGCTGTGTGTCCACTGCCTTAATTTTTAGATTGTGTGTAGCATTAACACTTTTCTCAAAATCCTGTTTATATAAAGAGGCGGACTCAAAGGCAGATGCACTGAACTTATTTGTCACATTCCTGTCTCCTCATCCTTTAGATCCTATTCCCACCTACTACCTAAATTCATCTTATCAGACTTTATGAATTTCCTAAAATACAGTTTGTAATAGAGGAGGATATTTAGTTGCTTTTTTTCCCTGAACCATGGGGGTCCATAACTTTTCAATATGTTTTCAGAGTAATTTATTTAAAGAAGAAAAAAATTAAAAGGCACAAATTGCATTTAAAATGAATGGGTTTAGATCTCCTAACAAAAATAAAGGTATGGTTTAGTGAACCTTGTTTCTTGTCTTTTGTTGCCTTTCAATTATAAAGTTTTAAGCCCAGGAGGATGTCACATTCCAGCTACTCAAGAGAATCGTGAGTTCGAGGCCAGTCTGGACAATACAGCAAGACCCCCATCTAAAAAACAAACAAACATGCTGAGTGTAGTGGTTCAAATCTGTAATCCTACGTACTCAGGAGGCAGAGATCAGAAGGATCATGGTTCGAGGCCATCCATGGCAAAATGTTCAAGAGACCCCCATCTCAGTTAATAGCTGAATGTGGTGGTGTGTGCCTGTCATCCTACCTATGCAGGAAGTATAAGTAGGAAGATTGCAGTTCAGACTGACATGGGCGTAAAGTGAGACCCTATATCAAAAATAGCCAAAGCAGAAAGGGCTGTGGCATGTCTTGAGTGGTAAAGAACCTACATAGAAAGCATAAGTCCCTGAGTTCAACCCTCAGTATCACCAAAACAACAACAAAAAAATCCCAGAGGGCTGGTGGAGTGGCCCAAGAGGTAGAGCTCCTGCCTAGCAAGCATTAGGCCCTGAGTTTAAGCCCCAGTAACACACACACACACACAAACACACACAAACACAAATGTCTTATAAATGTCTCTGTTGTTGTATTGACAGTTGGCTTGCAGTTACTCCAGCTACACTTGTCAACTCAACACTTGGCACACACAATCTACTGTTTTGAATCAAAGATTTGTAAGATTTGTTGTTGGGGGAAGGGGAGGGGGGTTGAGACAAAGTGTTGCTGTGTAGCCTAGGTTCACCTGAAACTCATGATCCTCCTGCCTCGGCCTGGAGTGCTGGGATTTTAGGCATTTACCACTATACCTGGCTATGAATTTGAATGCATTTTAGAAGCTTCTTTTCAGGCTAAATTTTATATGGTTCTTTTTTTAAAATTTTAATTGTTTTATTTTTCCTTCCTTAAATGTTTATTCTTTAATAAAGCTATTAGCAGAATCTTTGGATTACTGTTGTCAAGACACTAAAAAGTTAATCTGACAGTGAAAGGTTAAGGGTGTTCAAAGCACACATGGAGAACTCAGTTTATTTGTTGGGGCATGGTCTCACAATGTAGCCCAGGCTGGTTTCAAACTCTTCATCCACCTGCCTCAGCCTCCAGAGTGCATGTACCACTATCCTTGACTGAGCACTCAGGATGTGGAAGAACTTGCCACAAGTAGTTTCTTTGGATGTGTCATGTCTAAGCAGAGCAGTGAGCCAGCCAAGTGCTTCAGCCTTTGAGCACAGTGACCTTTCTCTCTCTACCTGTGGTTAGTCCTGCTGTAGTAGTAGCCACATGAGTTCCTCAGTTTCATTGCCTAGCATATGGCTATAACACTTACACTTAAACCTGTGTATTCAGTAAATGAAATCAAAGGTGGAAGGGACCTGGAAGTAAAAGTGCTTCAACAGCTTGTATCTGCTGCTCCAGACTTCTCAATGATGTCAACTTAGGTGGGCTACATGGGGGCAGCTTTAGGTGAAGGGTGGGTGATGTCATGCTCTGATGCTTGGAAGACCAGACTAGTGTTGTTTTTATTGCATATTATATCTGCTAAATTATAATAAGAATTTTCTTTTCTTCCTACCAAGCCAAACTGGCAAGGCGCAGTCAAGAACGAGACAATCTTGGCATGTTGGTCTGGTCACCTAATCAGAATCTGTCAGAGGCAAAACGTAAGTCTTGAAGCACCTTTGTTTTCACTTTCTTAGGTAATGTAAGGTTTAAAGGCTTCTTTGTAGCTAAAAGTTCCTATGTATATTAAATTCTCTTACATTTTTTGAATAATTTGAAGAGCTTAAAAGTATGTATTTCTTTTTTCCCTTTCTTTCTTCACTTCCCTCCCCACTCCCCTTTGGTTTTTTTGAGATGGATCTGGTTATGTAGCCCAGGCTGTCCTCAAACTCATTCCTGCCTTAGCCTCCTGAATGCTGGGAACTCCTAGCTAGTATGTATTTCTTTACTGAGGTCTGTCAATTTAAAGATTTCTAACCTATAGTTTCATATAGCTTCCCTCTCCTCCCTCCCCGCCAACAAATATAGATTAAGAATCATTGTTCTGAAATGTGTTGGGACTTAGTGACTCATGCCTGTAAATCTTAGCAGTCAGGAGGCTATAAGGTAGGATCATTAAGATCATTAAGGATCATTAAGATCCAGGCTAGTTGGGGCTATATAGTGAGCCCACTGCCCTGCCCCCCCCCCCAAAAAAAGAAAGAAATTCTTTAATGGTTATATTCATAAGGACTTGTTAAATCAGTAAAGATTGGAACTCTTAGGTTTTGATCAGGATTTCCCAGATTATGTTTTACAGTATTAAAGTAGCTGTTAACAGTTTTCCAGTGCCAAGTCAGTATGAGAGATGATGCATATTCTGTACCCTCCTGTTAACATATTTAAAATGTTAATGGCTCATACATAAAGAAGTATGTTTTAATTTTGACCTGCAGGGATTTCCCCCTTTTTTTTGTACAGTGCTTTCTTGGAGCATGGGAAATTCAACTACTCTTAGTAGTGTTAAACTTCGCAGTAATAGAATACACTCCTCAGTCTAATGTGAATTTTTAAAAAAGAAATATCTTAATTTTAGCACTATTAGGCTGCTGTCTTAATGGAGAGTTCATAATGGAGAACAGAAGCATTTCTGATGCCTTTGTTATGCTTAGGAAACCATTCTGCATATTTCCTGGACTTTTTTCTTTTCTTTTAGCACTTGAAGCTGAAAATCTGCCTCCTTATAATTTGTAAAGCATTCTTTTCCTGAGCTTTGCTGAATAAATCTGCTTCCATACAAGTCTCTTAGATGTTTAGTCATCCTGTCTTCCCCACTTTCCGGCCAGGTTGCATGAGTATTTTCAGGTGGTTGGATTTCAGGGTCTCTTTTCCTTTCTGTTTGCCTCCCAGATGTGTTCTAGTTGGTCACAGAGCATTTGCCGAGCTTTATGCCAAGCCCAGTGTGCTCCTGCAACTTTCATTCTCTACAACAATCCAAGAGGAAGCTCCTGCCCCATTTGACAGATGGCCTTCCCCAGGTTAGGGTCACTGAGGCTTCTCCTGGGACATGCTCTAAACCTGCCTCTCAGGCTGACTTCATTGATTTTTCTCTCATTTCTGCTGTCTTTCTGTCACTTGAGGTCAAGATTATATTAGTATGTTTTGCATACTTGTATTTTTGATACTTACAGGTCTGTCTTTGTAATCAGAATTTAATTTTAATATTTTTTTTCCTAGACCTATAGGGAAAGAACAGAATGTGGAGAGTTAATAGTTTTTTTGTTTGTTTTTGTCTTGGTGGTCCTGGAATTTGAACTCAGGGCCTGTGCTTTCTAGCAAGTGCTCTACCACTTGAGCTATACCTCCAGCAAGTTAACAGATTTTTAAGTTGTGATATTGCATAAAATAAACTTTCAGTTTTCTATATGCCCTGCTCAGTATTAGTTAAAACTTAAAGCAAAAAAAAAAAAAATCTGGAAATAACATTTACATACTGTTGAAAGTTTAGAAGGCATAGTAAAATATAACATAATAAAAATTCACCTATTTTTTCTATTACCCAGAAGTAACTGTTTAACATTTTGCAATGTTTCTTCCAATCTTTTTTTCTTGCCCTTTGTGTTTTTTGTGGTGTTGGGGACTGAATCTAGAGCCTTGGGAAATGCCAGGCAAATGCTGTACCACTGAGCTATGTTCCCAGCCCGAGCTGTGCATATTTAGTGTGTGTGCACCTGTGAGTTGCCTTGAACACTTAACTGAGCATTTCCTGTGTTGTTAAAATGCGTTGTAAACGTTTTAAATAACCTCCTGAAATTCTATCATCTGGATGAATCAGTGTATTTAACCATTTCTCTTTGGAAAATTTAGATTGTTTCTCATTTGTTGCTTTTATAAAAGAAGGCTGCAGTAGAAAACTGAGTCATAGAACTTTGCCCATTTTTAAAAGTGACATTGTGGATTTTTAAGGAGTTTATTTCACTGTTCGTGTGTGAGGAGGTAAACATTAGTGGAATTTCTTGATGTGAATTAGGTTTTTCTGATTAGGTTCTCATTTACAGAACTTTGGGGATTATATTCCTTAACTAGTAGTCTAATCATAGATAGGCTTTAAAATGTAATTACAGTATTAATGCAAACAAGAATACAAAATTTCTTTTCTTTGCCATCTATCATCTTTCTCTCATTTCTCCTCTTCTGCGATAAATAAAAAAGAACTCTTCTCTACTTGCTTTCTTTATTTTGAAAGAATGGGGGAATGTTATCCAACATTAATTCTGGCATTAAGTAGACAAAAGATTAGAGCATGTATAGATTTTAGCAGATATCAAGAATTCTGTCTGCAGATCCCTGGTCCTTTCTATGTTGGTTGGTTTCTTCTCAAAGTGGCTCTTAGGATTACTTAAGTTTGTTACAAAATAAGTTTTAGAGCTTATTCATAAGTTAAATACTTAATTTATAGTTTTTTATCCTCTTATTTTGGGGGTGGGGGTTCCTGGGGTTTGAACTTAGGGCCTCACGCTTGCTAGACAGGTGCTCTACCACTGAAGCCCTCCACCAGCTTAATTTGTAGTTTTAAACATAAATGTTATTATAGAAGAATCAAGCAATGTGTAATGTATAGTGTGGATAGTGAAAATGCTCCCATTGTCCTTGTTTACAGTTCATATGCTTTTCCTAATATTTATGCATGTTAATGAATACAGAAGCTTTTTCACAAAATATGAACTTTATCAGTTTATTATCTAATGTTTCACACTTACAAAATATAATGTACTGTGATTTAGTAGTCTTTTTAAGAAAAACAAAATTATGTATTAATGGATATTTGAACCTTGTAGTTCTTGTTTTTGTTTTTTGTTTTTTAAACTTTAAGGGGAAAAAAAAGCATGGAGATGAGGGTGTGACTCAAGTAGTAGAGTGTCTCCCTAGCAAGTGTGAGGCCCTGAGTTCAAGCCCCAGTACCACACACACACACACAGCTGTAGTGAAGGTTCTTATTTACAGTGACGTGTAGCATAATGGTGTTTCCATCAGCATGTATATGGTAGTCGCATAAGATTATCACAGAGCTAAGGGCTGGCAAAGTAGTTCAGGTGATAAGCGTACTTGCCTAGCAAATGTGAGACCCTCAGTTCAAACCCCAGTGCTGTCAAAAGAAAAAAAGTGTGTGTGTGTGTATGTGTGTGTGTGTGTGTGTGTAAAAACAGAGCTGAACAAATACCTATTGCCTAGTGATCTTGTACCTGTTGCATCACTCATGTGTTTGTGGTGATACTGGTATAAATGCACCTACTGAGCTGCCAGTCATATAAAGGTGTAGCACACACAGTTAAATTTTGTACATGATAATGATAACAAACTACTATGTTGCTGGTTTATGCATTTCTTATATTATGCTTTGAATTGTTATTTTAAACTATACTCCTACTTACAAAGAAGTACTGTAAAACAGTCTGCCACATTGCATCAGGAGGCTCTTGCATCTTGTGTTCACCATGTTTCTTTATTACATCATTTTCTCTTGTGCTTGATTTAATGTTACATTGTTTTGTTCATAGTCCTAGGAGCAATAGGCTATACCATCTCTATCTCTGTATATCTATATATCTATGTTGTAGCCTCAGTATGTAGACTATATATATCACCTAGATTTGTGTAAGTATACTCTGTTCTGCATAATGACAGAATAGCCTAATGACATTTTTCAGAATGTATCTGAAGGTAGATTGACACATCCATTCTATTCTATTCTGTTCTCCTCTACTCTACTCTGTTCTATGTTTAGGCTTCGGGATTGAACCCAGGGCCTCAAACATGCTAGATGACTATTTTTTAAGGACAGATGTCTAGAAATAGAATTCCTAGGTTAGGGAGCAAATATATCGTTTCTTCTTACCCTTTTTAAAAACAGACTTTTTTAAGAGCAGTTGGTTCACAGCTAAAATTAAGCAGGAAGTACAGAGAATACCCATATATCTTCTGCTCCCATATACCTGTAGCCTGCCCTACTATGGACATCTTGCACCTGAGTGTCCCAGAGGGGTGGGTGCATTTATTACAATTGATGATCTTACACTGAGTATACAGTCAGACACTTTTTTTGTTGTTTTTCGTGGGACTGGGGTTTGAACTCAGTACTTCACACTTGCAAGCATGTGCTCTACTGCTTGAGCCACACCTCTATTTCATTTTGCTCTGGTTAATTTGTAGAAATGAATGGGGTCTTGTGAACTATTTGTCTTGGCTGACCTTGAACTGCTGTCTTCCCAATCTCAGCCTCCCACATAGCTAGGATTATGGACATGAGCCACTGGGGCCCAGCTCTGCACCGATATATTATTACTACTCAAAGTCCATGCTGATATTATGGCTCACTCTTACTTTTTTTTTTGGCAGTTCTGGGGCTTGAGCTCAGGACCTCACACTGCTAGGCAGGCACTCTACCACTCCCCACTCTACCAGCCCCCTCTTTTCTTTTCTTTCTTTTTTTTTTTTTTGATGGGATATTCTTTTTTATTATATTTATTTTTGGCAATATTGGGGTTTGAACTTAGAGTCTCATGCTTGCTAGACAAGCATTCTACCACTTGAGCCACACTTCCAGCCCTAGTGCTCACTCTTGTGTTATGTTATGTGGGCTTTGACATAATTGTGACATGTTTTTACCATTTGTAGATGTCATGCAGAATAGTTTCAATGTGTGCTATTTTCATCCTTCCCTCCCCTGCCCCTGGTAACCAATGATCAGGCATCCATAGATTTGCCTTCTACAATGTCAAGGAGCTGGAATCACAGTGTAAGGCCTTTTCAGATTGGTTTCTTTCAATTAGTACTGTGCATCTAAGGTGCCTCCATGCCTTTTTGAAGTTTAATGACTGTTTAATGCTAAATAATATTCCATTGTCTGAGTGTGCCACTCACTTACTAAAGGACATTTTGGCTGCCTTTTAGTTTCAGCAGCGTGACTAGAACTGCTACAAACCTCCATGTGCAGGTTTCTGTATGGATATAAGTTTTCAGTTTTTTGAGGAAACACCCAATGGGCACAGCTGTTGGAGTATATGGCTAGAGTAGGTTTAGTTTCTTGCATTTATATAAAACATATGTATGCACTTTGGTCTGTGTTTTTACTCTTGATATTGTCTCACTGTTCTTCCTCCTCCCCTCTCTCCTCCTTGCCCAGTACCATTTTCATTCTTTGCTATCTTCCTGGCTCATGTATTTATTCTTTTATGTTAAAAGTATCTCCTTTGGGGTTATTACGTTGAATTTGAGCTTATTTCGTGAGTATTTTTTTCATTCATGATTTTGTTAAGCAGTTTTAACAAACTGCTAAACAGTGAGGGATTAAGTAAGGGATTCTTGTAGCTTATATTCTAATGAGAGTGGTGAGGGAAGAACATATGAACAAATAATTTGTTTTGTTTTGTTTTGTTTTAGTCCTTCCTAGATAACTGAAGTCTAGAGAGGTTTCATCAAATATTTACAGTCATACAACTAGTATATGCTGGCTAGATTGCTGGTATTCTGACTGCCTTTATGTCCTGCTGTGGCTAATAAAATATAATTAAATATGTACTAATACAACGTGAAGCTGAAAAATTATTTAATGGGAGATACAACCTATGGTGCATGCCTAGAACATGTGCTATATAGAAACACATTTCATGTTGAAAAAATGTAAATAATTTTTAGTAGTATAGATGCAAGCCATAGAGCTGAAATAGTACTCCATTAAATGATTATGAAAAATTACTTGAAATAGTGGCATGAAGTACAGGGGACAAAGGTTCAAGTGACAGACACAAAACAGCCTGCTTTTGTGAGGTGAGTTCTGGAAGGTGGCAGATTATGAGTCTGGAAAATGCTCACTAATTGAAAGGGGCCATTGGCTCTTAAATTATTTTAGCACTAAGTATCTCCTATACTCCACTCTGCTCTGATGATCTTGAAACTCAGCAGAAGGTGCCACTTTTTCCTGGGTATAAACCTCTGACTCTTGAGGAAACGGTTGAAGTTTCCTCCTGCTCGTCTGGGTAAAGGGCACTAGAGATGATAGCATTTGCATTTGCAAAGGCTTAAAGATGTAGGGAGGAAATGTTTTATGTTTTGGAGATCTGCCTGGTTTTGACATGTCCTTAAGGAAGTGAGAAGTGAAGAAACTGGAAAGGCAGGCGGCTTCTTAAAGGATAAGGATCCCTTGAAGGATTTATGGCAAGTGATATGATTTACATTAGAAAGCTCTTGCCAGGCTTGTGGTTTAGAGAAGAGTAGGGATTAGGTTGGTACCTATGTAATTCTAGCTGACTTGAGAGGTTAATGGCCCCAACTCTGCCAGCTGACTTGATGGAAATTTAGGAAGTCAAACTGGCAGTGTCAGGAGCTTTGAATTTGCTCTGAGAAATTAAAGACCATAGGATTATGGGGCTGGGTAGGTCATCCAGGTGGCCTTTAATGTGTCTTTTGTTGTTTCATTTTGTTTTGTTGATATGGTCTTGCTATGTAACTGAAGCTGACCTAGAACTCACTGTGTAGCTCAGCTGGCCTCAACTCAGTCTCATTATCCTCCTTCCTCACCTTCCCATATGTTAGGATTAAAGGTGTGTAGCACCACGCTTAGCCCTTAACATGCCTTTTTTATAGGTGCACCTACACATTCTTCAGTTTTTATTCCATGCTGCCTTTCTGCATAAATTCCACACCCTAGTTCTGGGCATCATCCTTACCCTGTTCTGGGCTGCCCTGCCTTGAGGACTTGCTCCTCATCCTGTTCAATCTGTCCCCCCAGATCTTGCTCGGCCCCACCTATTGGTTTTTAGACACCATTTTTCCTCTTTGTGGGGATATTCTGCTCTTTGCAGTATGCTTTTTATGCTTTTCTTGTCCTTAGTGCCTTCTATGTTCCCTTTATCTGTAACATTCTTTTCCCAAGGTGTCTACATGCTGCTTGTTGCTTACGTGGGACTGTCAAAGAGGTCTTCTGACCAAACTATGAAATAGGAACCACTCACTATCTTACCTGGATTGATTTCCTTCCTTCCTCTGATTATCATTTATTATATTTATTTTATCCTGTCCACTGTACTGTAAAACTGAGAGGGGAATCTTGGTGTATTTGTTCAATTCTGTTCTTTCTTGGCATGTGGTTGAGTGTACAATTAATACTTGCATAATGAAGAGATGGTGGGAATGTGGGGCTGCCTCGGGATAGTACAGGTTTTTCAGCTTTTTGCTGTGCCACGTGGGTCATCTGGAATTTTCTTCTTTGCAATTTATCTTGTGATCATTTATTTACTCAGTAAATATTCAGGTGATTATTTGTATACCGAGCATGGTAGACACTGGAGGAATACTTGCACAGTCTGGCAAACCCTGCCCAAGTGTAATTTACAGTCTAGTGGGAAGCTGTGCTGGGAGATTGTAATTTCACTGAGAGTCATGATGGAGAAGAATACTCAGGGTCCTCACCTGTCAGTTCTTTGGAGCATGGGCATATAAATGCTGGACTTTTCTTTCTTTTTTTTTAGCTTTTTATAAATTTATGGAAATACACAGCAAAGATTGGAATTTGTGATTAAAAGGATTTTTTGAGTGTCTAAAAGCATTTTTATCATCTCTATTCCCGTTAGGTGCCCCAGAATTGGCTAAGCTCAGTGGAGCTGACTAGAACAGACAGAGTTGCATGGCCCTGCTGTAGTGGAAGCTCCCTGACACAGCGAGGCTTACTTTGCCTTTCCTCTTGCCAGAGTCTCTTACCTTCATCATCTTACACTTAAATCAAATCTGTCCAGTTATAATGTATTTATCCTTCCTGTTGACAGAGGACATTTGTTTCTAGTTTTTTACTACAACAAATACTACAGCAGGAGCTTTCTTTGGCCTATTTTTTGGTGCTCATCTGAAATGTAGATGCCTGACTCTGAGAGATCAATACCAAATGATTTCCAAGTGGTCAGATTGCTTCACACTGCTGCTAGGAAAAGGCAAAATTGATTTGCTCTATATTCTCTTCTATAATTGCTGTGGTTGGATTTACACATTTTAGATAGTTTGGTGAATATAACATTGTTTCTCATACCCAGGAATTTTGATAATTTTGGTAGGTGTGATAATGGCATTATTGTTATAGAAAGTATGCCACATTTAAAAAAAAAAAACCCAGGCACATAGTAGGGATGAAATGAAATAACTAGATTTACTTCAAAATTCTCCAGCAAATATAAAGCATATTTTGGGGTCAAGTAACCAGATTGGAATATGGACACAGATTAAAGTATTGTTGCAACATTTAATTTGCTTTTCAAGTTTTATAAGGAAATGTACCTACTCTTAGAAAAAGCACAGCAGAATGTTTAAGAGATTGGGCCATGAGTATGAAAATTACTCTCAAATGACTCAGAAATATTGCATCTTTACATATAGGCTTGTTTTTATTATTAACACTATCCTATAATCCATCACCTCACCATCTTTGGGGGGCGGTACAGGGGATTGAACCAGGGCTTCACACATGCTAAAAGCATATACTTTACTACTTGAGGCTTACGTTCAGACTTTCATTATATCGCCGTAACCACTGTTAGCTTGCTTTCTAGTCTCTTCTGTATACTGCTATGCACTATGATTTTAAGCATAAATGATATACTGTATATAACTTTTAAACTCCAGTTTTCCTGTCATTAAAACTGAAGTTTAATCCCAGATATTGGAAAGGTGGAGGCAGGAGAGCTCAAGTTCAAGGCCAACCCAGGAAAAAGTTAGCTACATCCTAACTCAAAAACAGAATGCAAACAAAAGGGCTCAAGTAGTAGAGCACTTGCCTAGCATGCTGGAAGCCCTGGGTTCAATCTCTGACATAAGAAATTTGAGCCAGGCATGGTGGCAATATGCCTGTTTTCCCAGCACTCATGAAGCTGAGGCAGGAGGATCACAAGTTAAAGGCCAGCGTGGGCTACATATGGAGAAACCCTGTCTAAAAACAAAAAAAAGGAAAGAAACTGAATTTTTAATAATATACATCTTGAACCATAATTCACTTATCCATGTCCCCTCCCCCCCCCCCTTTTTTTTCTTCAGTACTGGGGCTTGAACTCAGGGCCTTCACCTTGAGCCACTCTGCCAGCCCTTTTGGTGAAGGGTCTTTTTCAAGATAGGGTCATGCGAACTATTTGCCCTGGCTGGCTTCAAACCGAGATCCTCCTGAGTAGCTAGGATTATAGGCACCCTGCTTCCATGTCCCATTCTTAAACATTGTGTCTTTTTTTTCCTTCTTCTACTATAAGTAACACGAGTAAACTGAAATGTATGATGTCTTTCCCTAGTAGAAAAGAAAGACTTCCTTGATTCTGCAGATCAGGTTGCCCAGTTAAGTGCATTCATAGTCCTTTTTCTTTGCCAATTAGACAATCACATTTAATTATTTGTGTAATTATTTCTCACTCCAACTATAAGAGAGTTCCAGAAGGGCAGGATCACCCAATCACAGCTATAAAAATAGCACTGACCACACAGTAGGCCTGAAAGATGTGTAGAATCATTGGAAAAATAAGTCAGTGTAAAACATTAGTTTATTAAAAAATGTCACCCTGCTGCAGCCTATTTTGGAAGCTCTAAAAGAACCTGTTTCACCGGGGACTGGCTATAATCCTAGTTACTTGAGAGGCTGAGAATGGGAGGAATTCAGCTCAAGGCCAGCCTGGGCAAATAGTTCGAGAGACCCCCATCTCCAAAATAACTAGAGCAGAATGGACTAGAGGTATGGCTCAGGTGGTAGAGCACCTGCTTTGCAAGTACGAAACCCTGACTTCAAACCCCAGTCCCACCTTTAAAAAAAAAAAAAAAAAAAACCACAAAATTCAAGCATTAAAAATGGCAGGACTTGGGCTGGGGATATAACTCAGTGGTTTAGTGTTTGCCTTGCGTGCATGAGGCCCTGAGTTCAATCCCCAGTATCACAAAAAAAAAAGGCAGGACTCACGTTGAAAGTACCCCACACCCCTAACACACTCTCACTATTTCACCATGTGGTTTAGCTTACACTTTCAGAGCTAAAGAGAGC
This sequence comes from Castor canadensis, assembly GCF_047511655.1. Classification (NCBI taxonomy): domain Eukaryota; kingdom Metazoa; phylum Chordata; class Mammalia; order Rodentia; family Castoridae; genus Castor; species Castor canadensis. The sequence continues at coordinate 7,778,437 of NC_133388.1, read as the reverse complement.
CCCAGAGAGGAAATGACTTGTGAAGCAAGTTGTGTGATCCTTTCTGTGACACAGCGCCCTGTTTCCCTCACCTTGCAGAATGACTTTTAGGGGCTGGTGGAGTGACTCAAGTGGTAGCGCGCCTGCCTAGCAAGTACAGGCCCTGTGTTTGAGCCCCAGCACCACAAAAAGACAAAACAAAACAGCAGCAGAATAGCACTTAGGACCTTCATTTGTGAGTCCTTGTACACATGGATTGTGCCATCAGATGTATAGGGTGGAAGAGGTGGGGTCAGAGGATAAATGCCTTCTGACTGCCTTGTTCGTCCCCTGCCCAGAACCTTCAGCAGGAGCTGAGCTTGAAATCAACTATTTTTAACAGAGCCTCTTTAGCCACTTAAAAGGAAAATTTTTTCACATAATTGAAATTCATAAATTAAGGGGTGTAGAGTATAGGTCAATAGTAGAGCCTCTGTAGCATGTTTGAGGTCCTGGGTTTAATCCCCAGCATTGAAAAAAAATATTTTAAGTATTAATAACATAAAAAGCATGTTTATTTTTTGTTTCTGTGATTTTGATGTTTCTTAATCTTTTTATTATCAAATTTTTTGTGCTTGGAGAGAGAGGGCTTTTTATGTTTTGTTTTGTTTTTTGAGCTGTGCCTGGGCTGGTCTCAAACTTCTAAGCTCAAGTGATCCTTCTATATCAGCCCTCCTGAGCAGCTGGGATCACAGGACCACACCACTCTGCCTGGCTTGAGATGATTTGTTTTGTTTCGTTTGGGCAGTACTGAAGTTTGAACTCAAGGCTTCACACTTCCTAGGCAGGCGCTCTACCACTTGAGCCACTATGCCAGCTGAGATGATTTTTATCATATTAAAATGGTTAACGTTATAAATCTTTTCCCTGTATAGTAAGCTAACCTAATTCACATATTTATTACATACGGTTTTGACCAAGAACAGTTAAAAAATAATAAATTTTTAAAAATCAAAAGAAATTTCAATGCACATATTACACAACTTAATTGATTGAGAGAAGCTTTCAGTTCTGTGTATTCATTAGTTGTGTTTAAATCGTTGTGTGATCTGTTGTTTCCCTGACCTTAATTTTGTGAAAATCTGCCTCCCAAAAAGAAGCAAATGGTGCCCAAAAGCAAGGTAAAAGTTGAATGTGTTTAATTTAAGTGATACAGTGAAAATTTTAGATTTGTTGAAAGGCAGGAAGTCTTTATCGGAAGTTGGAAGACCTTAGGGGAAATATGTTCAAGCATAATAAGGGTCTCTGTACTCGTTTACATTGACATTGACATTGTACTGTGATTTATTGTTCTTAGAACTAGCCTGTTATAATTGCATTAAGAGTGTTATAAAATCAAAGTATAAGACATCTAGAGTGCAGTTGGGTCTTTTGTTGAGCTGGGTGTGTTCATTTTGTGAACAGTCACTAAGTGGTACCTTTGTATTGTGCCTTTCTCTGTGCCTAATAGTTTTTAGTACTATATATACATAATACTGTACATTCATACACAGATAGAGGTATATATAAACATGCATCATGTAACAGTATTTCACTTGACAGATCTTATATATGATGTTTGCACACATACGTGTATATTACAGGGTAGGACCAAAGAGCCTGTACTTTAAAGAGGTTTCTTAGATGATTCTAATGAGTCAGGGTTAGGAATGTCTGAATTGGAGAACAGCTTTGAGGAAGCTGGTTTGATTCCTCTTGTTAAGTGAATTAATTCATTCTGTGGTTGTAAACTGCAACAATTTGTCTAGTTGAATCTCACAAATATTTATGAAAGAATTAATTTAATAGCTCTTTACATACGAGTATTTTATCTCCTGTACTACTCTGTGAAGGATTAGAGCAGCGTAGAGTGTCTTATTCTTGGTCTGTAGTTGAAGACAGAATCTCAGCCCACAGGTTCTTAGGAGAATCTTTGGCTCATCATCCAGGGTTTTTTCCATTGTAGTGAGCTATGAGGGATGGATGGAAACAAATAGCTCCCCCCTCCCTCCCTTCACTCCTTTTCTTCCCTCTCTCCCTCTCTTCTTCCTTCTCTTCCTTCCTCTGCCTTCCCTCTCTCTCTCCTTCCCACCCTCCCTCCCTTCCTTCCCCCACCCTATGTCATTGTAAGGGAATTTAGTCATGGTTCTTTCCTTCAGCTCACATTGTATAAAGCCAAACATATATGGGAAAAAACAAGATTATCTTGAGTACGCAATTGCCTGCTTAGGGACGAGTCAAATGAATTGATATGGAAGGAGAAAAAAGGGTTTGTGCATCACTATACTTATTTTGTTCTGTATATTTGCTTTGGGAATTTTTAAGGAGAAAGGTGTGTATTGTTTTGATTGGTCACAACTAAATGGCATTCTAGTGATTCAGTTCTAAAGAATTGGGAGATTGTACCTAGGATTTGTTGGATGTTTATATGGATGCAGCATGAACACTGGGTCGCAGGCAGAGGAATGCTCTTACCTTTTATTATTGGGTAAAAATATTTAATGCAATGTCCATAAAAACATTTAAATTTTAACATTTAAAATTTTTAACAATTACTCATGAAAGATTAGTTCTAGAAGAAACTTAAGATCATAACAATCAATCCACTCTTATTTGTGGTGCTTGGGATTGAACACAGGGCCTTAGGGTATGGTAGGCGAGAGCTCTCCCACTGACCTACATCCCAGCAGTCAATCCATTCTTACACTGAGAAGGAAATGGAGTTGTAGAGAAGAGGGGCAGAATTATCTAAAGTCATATACATGGATACTGGATGGAGGAAGGATGCAGAGGTACAGTTTAGGTAAGAATAGATGCCAGAAGTTGAACTTAAATGTGTATGGCTAAGTAGAATATTCATATCTCTTGTTTCTGCCAGATCAGGTTACCTATGAGACTGAGTGGGATTTTGTAGATTTTCTGCGGTGGTGGGGGAGGGGACATATTCTGTAAAGGGAAATTTTTTTTTTTTTTTAACAAAACCACATTAGGAAATAGCATCTTTATGGTTTTTTTTATTGTTGTTGTTATTTGGCTTTGCTGGGGTTTGTGCTCAGGGCCTCAGCTTGCTAGGCAGGTACTCTACCACTTGACATTCCTGACCATTTTTTGCTTTGGTTATTTTTCAGGCAGGTTCTCACATTTTTACTAGGGACCTGCCTCAGACTGCGATTCTCCCATGTACAGCCACTTGTGTAGCTGGGGCTATAAATGGGCACTACCATACCCAGCTTATTGAATGATATGGGGTCTTGCTAACTTTTGCCTGGCTAGCCTCAACCTGCAGTCCTCCCAATCTCCACCTCCTGAGTGGAGCATCTTCACTTTAAAAAATGCATTTTTTTCCTGACCTGGAAGGACTGGTTAATCACAATCTTATTTTCTGTTCCCCACCCTAAACATATACAGAAGGATCATTTGAATGTTAACTGTAAAATGTCTATGCCCACCAGATGGCAGAATTGCTTTACTTAAATGATTTAAGCTCTTTATGATCATCAGTGAGCTAGTGATAATTTCTTATTTTAAAAATGAAGGATGCCACAATATTATTAAATTCTTTTCTTTTTTTTTTTTTTTTAATGGTGCTGAGGTTGGAACCCAGGGTGTGCTTATGCACACTAGACAAGCGCTCTACCACTGAGCTGCATCCCTAGGTCTGTTACCACATTCTTTAAAAATTTTTGGCAAGCTCAGTTTGAGTTATGAGGGAAGTGGTTGTCCTTTTCCTTTACCAGTACCTAATGCCACTGAAAATGCTATGAGTAAAATGTTTTTAAAAAGCTCTATTAAGGCTATAAGCTTTGTCCTCAATCCACCTTATGGTGTCAGCCTATCACTGTGGAATATGCAAGATCACAAGGTGTTCTGAATCGTTGGTGTCTGGGGGAGGGAAAGGTGAGTTAAGGTTATTGTGGTAGTTTTCATCTGTATTTCTGTTTTGCAGTTGAATTTGAGACTCTTACTACTGGCACTAAGTGTATTTGGTTTATTGGATTAAACCATGAATATAGAAACAAAGCTTAGCACACACAAAAAAAGAAAAACTTGGCACAAGGCATCCATCTATTTCTTACCCTTAGTTTCTAACACTTCTTATATGATAAGCCTTCTCCTTGTGTCTGCTCTCCTAAAGAGAGAGGATTTTGCATACAGGTTTTAGGTCAGAGGTTCTGGTATGAGACTGTTTGAGTGGCAGACAGTTGTGTGAACATGGCCAAGTTACTTAACTTCTCTGAACTTCTCTGAGTCTCAGTTTCTTCATTTGTGACTAAGAATGATAATGGACTCATTGGAGAGGATTAAAAAGATAATCCTGGCCGGTAACCCTAACTGTTGAGGAGGCAGAGATCAGGAGGATCATAGTTCAAAGCCAGCCCAGGCAAATAGTTTGTAAGACCCTATCTTGAAAATACTCAACATAAAAACAAGGTGGTGGAGTAGCTCAAATAGTAGAGCACCTGCCTAGCAAGTGTGAGGCCCTGAGTTCAAACTCCCATGCCACCAGAAAGAAAAAAATAAATAAATAAGAATCATTATCCTTGTAAGGAACTTAAAGCAACAACTGGCACAAAGTAAGTTGTTACATATTAGCTCTCATTTTTACTTAACACATATAGTTGGATATTCAGGAAGCTTTTCTTTTTCTCTTCTTCCTTTTCCTCTTCCCCCTTCTCTTCCAAGAAAGTCATGGGTTTGGGCAGTCTGTATACTTAGAGCATCAGAGTGGTACAAGTCTGTATCCATCATAATTAAGACAGAATGATTCTTGATGGTTGTTTTGAATAGTAATTGTCAAGTTTAAAAATAATTGCATTATATAGCAGTGGAGTTATTTTTAGAGTGTAGTCACTTTGCTCACCAACTGATTTCTCATGCTTCTGACCTACAGGTTGGTGTCAGCTTAGCTTTCTCACTCACAGAGTTACCCTGTGAGTTGGGGAGGCTAGTGGGTGCCTGGGCCCAGGCCCCGGGAAATGTGCTAGCATTGTTGTAAGCTGCATGGTCTCTGCTTACCAGCCCTGATCACAGTTAACTCAGTGATTCTCTGCCCGCATGACTCCAAACTCCCAGATTTGGAATTAACTGTGGTTAACCTTTTAGGAATAGGACAGAATCAAGATGACAGAAAGAATTGAAGTCCCCAAGGAACATCATTTTCTTCTTTAGAGCAGTTTGTCTCAGTTCATATTTCTCTTATTCCTCTTTCCATTTCATTTTTTTCCCATCCACCCTAAGCTCTCCTTTGTATTTTTTGTGAGGGAAGCTGGGAGCAGATTTTATTTTTTTAGATTAAAAGCTTACTTTCACTTAAGGAAACCATGTGGGAGGTTTTGAAAAGTGCACATTTTCCATTTTCATCACTATGGCACCACCAGCCATGGCTGCCCTCCTTGAGTAACAGGATGTGTGGTAGGTATCCACGTCCCTCGGTATCAAAGAGAGGAGAGTTGAGAATTGTGGAGGGTAGGAAGATGGAGGACAGTGAGAAACATGGCCTGTCACAGGCAGTGTTTGTGCATAGTTAACTCTACATTCTGAGAGGAGATGAGAGAGGAGTAGCCTCCTGAGGCCTGGTGCTCCGCGTTAGGTGATGGTTCCACTTTGCTGGTGAGAGCAAATTCCTGGTGTTAAAAAACAATGCCACAACAGTTTAGTTAAAGGTCTTGATTGGCTTTATTTTTGATTCTGGAATTGGATTACACTTAATTCCATAAAGGAGTGTAAGTGTTCTGATGGGCTAAGCAGAAGAGTTTGGCTTTATAGAAAGGATATGAATAAAATAGAAACAAAAGAATAAAAAGCGGATTGGTTTCCTCAAGGGGGTAGGGAGACAGAACAATAGGAAAATAAGTGATTAGTTAACCCAGGCTATTTCAGTTTACTTTTGTGCAAAGACTGAAGGAACTTGGTTATCATGGACATTTGGCTGCTGTCTGTCCAATCCTGATAAGTTAGAAAGTCACATAAACTGCTTAGTTTTAGCTCAGTGACTTGGAAGGTTAACTGTGTGACTATTTTTATTTTCAGTCTGGTCTTTTGGGGCCCAGTGCAGGAGATTATTCCAAAACAGTGGTGTCCTGTAATTTGTATTCAACACTGGGAAGGTCAGGGAAGTTGCTAACACAGGCACTAATAAATTAGTGCTTTCTGTACACTATGAACTGCTGCTATATGAATTCATTAAGAAACAGACAGAAATGAAACTTGACCTTTCTCAACACACTTGACCTGTGCTGCCTTACCTTGTTGGACAGAAAACCTAAAAAATATTAACATTGAGTATATCACAGCACTGCCAGCATTCACTTACCGAGTATTTATCCATGCTTTGTTAGGCACTGTGGATGATGGAAAGAATAAAAGTCATATATTTGCTAGTGGATCTCAGATGGTATTTCACAGACTACAAGGCTTTCACACATGAACTTATTTCTTTACAACCTCCAGAACACCTGGTAGGGGTACCAAGTGGCTGTAATAGAATTCTTTCTTTAGATTTGAGTCTTCAGGGTGGTCTCCAAGCACATCTAAAAATAGTATGATTTTAAAGGCCATCTTTGTAAAAACACTTTGTTTTTGTAATGTGGCAGTGTTATATCCAACCTTAGATGCAGCAGCTGCAAATCTGCTGGTTAGTATGTTTCTCTGTTCCTACTGCCAGCTGACGCTCATGTTAAAGCACAAAAGAACAGATGAAAATGGAGTAGCATCCAAAGTGCTTGTGTTTATTTTGTAATTTTTAGCTGAATTTGGTTGGCAACTGTGGGTTAGGCTCAATGCCTGTTACTGATGCAAAATGGATTCTTAAGTAGATAGCATCTGCCCCAGGACCAAGCAGGACAGGTTCCTGCATCACTCCTTCAACCGGCACATCTTTGCTTTGTTTAAAGATCATGTAACTGACAGCATCATCTTCCTTATTATGAAGTAAAATGCAAGGGACACACCGGAATATCTCCCTCCCTCTGCCAAATCACCTTGTGACAAGCCAAGGTCATTCAGTTTGTTATTTGCTAATATTCAGGTCAACTGTAATTTTACTATATTCTAAATAAAGTAGCCTGCAAGTTTGTAAGTACTTTAAATATTAAAGGAATAGAAAGTTAGTGCCTTATTATTGAAATTAATAGAGTTGCTTTATAGGTATTGCTGACTTTTTCTTTTGCCAATTGAAAAATTTCCCCTGTGTATTGAATACTTGTCAATAAAATAGCTTGATTTCTTTTTCAGTATTGATTTATTTTATTGAACTGGTTGTCTCTTATACCACAATCAGGAATGTGGTTGTGGTGTAATTGGATTAGCATGTTGGAACTGAGATGTCTTGTTTATAAGGCCTCCTCTGTGTACTCTATCTAACTGTGAGCAAGGGAGCCACTCTGAGCCTCTCTCTTCTCTACATGTCATGGTTGTACTTGGAGGGTGAGATTTGGAGCAAGAGGAAATGGGGGTAATGGAGATTTTACTGCTGATCATGCAATTCTGTGTTGCTTTAGTTTTTAAGCTTACACTATTTTTATAATTTATGAAGGAAAGTCATATATTAATAGTGCTGTTCTCTATTTTTTTTTTTTTTGGATACCTGAGAAGAAAGGCCAGAATGTCCTTCATAGGTTGTAGACTGTCTTTAGGGGTGGCAGCTTCTTTTGCCTCACCCTCCCAAGTGCTTAGATTGCAGATGTGCATTACCATGCCCAGTTTGTAGTTCCTTTTACTAACAAATAATTTTCAGAGTACCAAAGCAAGACTTACTTGTTTTAGAAAATTTAAGTTAGCCTACGTACTTGAGAGGTGAAGATCACTGTTTGAGGCCAGCCTAGGCAGAAAGTTAGGGAGACTCCATTAGAACAAGCCAGACGTGACTGTGCGTCTATAATCCCAACTACATGAGAGACATAGGTAGGAGGATTGCAATCTAAGGCCAACCTAGGACAAAACACAACCCTATCAGAAAAATAACTAAAGCAAAGGTGTTGCTCAAGTGATAGAGTGCCTGCCTAGCTAAGTATGAGATCCTGAATTCAGATCTCAATACCACCAAAAAAAGATAGAACCAAGGCTTTTTTTTCTTTCAAAGAACACTCATAATCTTATACCACATGATGATAACTGCTGATTGATACTTGATTGTATTCACCCAGACATTCTCTGTGGAATTTATATATGCAAGATACACAGTATAATTCTGCTTTGCAACTGTATAATTCATTTCCCATCTTGAGTGAGGCAGGCTTCAAACAGACATGTCCGCTCTACTGGATGTGGACTGTGTTGTCCTCAGACTGCTCACTGGTCTCTCCTGTTTTCTAGTGGATGAATACATCGCCATTGCCAAAGAGAAGCATGGGTACAACATGGAGCAGGTAATGGCATGTTTTCTGTTGTTAAGAATGGGATTTACAGCCAGTCCATGAAATGTTTTAATCTGGGTTGAGTATCAGTGTTTCTTCACTGGCAACTGGCAGTGTTATATCTTTTTCTTGCTCTAGGTAAGTATTCATGCCACTCCTCTGATTTGAAAGGCAGTGTGCATTTGTGCTGGTCTCCAGCTACTGTGTTTTTAATGGAGTGGGCATAAGGGCGTCAGATTCTGGACTGTAATGTTTTTTTCATTACAGTATGTGTTTTTTTTTTTATTGTTTTATTATTCATATGTGCATACAACACTTGGTTCATTTCTCCCCCCTACCCCCACCCCCTCCCTTACACCCACTCCGCCCCCTCCCTCTCCCCTACCTCCTCAATACCCAGCAGAAACTATTTTGCCCTTATCTCTAATTTTGTTGAAGAGAGAGTATAAGCAATAATAGGAAGGAACACGGGTTTTTGCTAGTTGAGATAGGATAGCTATACAGGGAATTGACTCACATTAGTTTCCTGTGTGTGTATGTTACCTTCTAGGTTAATTCTTTTTGATCTAACCTTTTCTCTAGTTCCTGTTCCCCTTCTCCTGTTGGCCTCAATTACTTTTAAGGTATCTGCTTTAGTTTCTCTGCATTGAGGGCAACAAATGCTAGCTAATTTTTTAGGTGTCTTACCTATCCTCATTATCTCCCTTGTGTGCACTCGCTTTTAATCTTGTGATTAAAGTCCAATTACAGTATGAGTTTTGTTCGTCATTCTGTTCATAGGACACTGTTTTCTGACTTTGTTTTCGTTTGGCTTTTTGACACAGGGTCTTGCTATATAGCCCTGGTCTGGAACTTGTTGTACAGCCCAGGCTGGGCTCAGACTTGGGATCCTTCTTTCTCGGCCTCCTGGGTGTTGGGGTTATAGGCACGCACCATGAACCTGTTGTTTTTTTGTTTTGTTTGGTGGGATTGGGGTTTGAACTAGGAGTTTCACATTTGCAAAGCAACCACTCTACCACTTGAGCCACACCTCTAGTCCATTTTGCTATTGGCTGTTTTGGAGATGGGGTCTCACAAACTATTTACCCAGGCTGGCCTCGAACTGATCTCAACCTAGATGTATAGGTGTGTGCCACCAGTGCCCAGCTTCATGTTTAATATTCATTGTTTTGAATCACTTTCAGGTTGTAAAACTTTGACTAAGGTTTTTCTTTCACTGTTGTTTGAAACATTGATAAGTAAACCACAGAAATGGGCTGGCAGAGTTGGCTCAAGTGATAAGAGCTCCTGCCTAGTGAGTATGAGGCTCTGAGTTCAAACCCTAGTACCACTAAAAAACAAAACAAAACAAAACCTACAGATCTATTTTTCTACAAAAATGTAATGATAGCCAGGCCTGTAATCTCAGCTCCTCCACAGAGATTGGGGGATTGTGGCTCCAGGCCAGCCCTGGCAAAAAGTTAGTGAGATCGCATCTCAATCAATAAGCTGAATATGGTATTATGCACCTGTGATTCCAGCTAAAGGGAGACTCAAGGTAGGAAAACTGCAGTCCAGGGCAAAACTGTATCTGAAAAACAAGTTTAAAAAAAAAGGACTGGAATCCTGGCTCACGTGATAGAGCAACTGCCTAGCATGCAGATGACCATGAGTTCAACCTCCCAATACGTCAAAAAAAAAAAAAAAAAAGTAATGATGATTTTATTTCTAATTGGTGTTTAATCACAGTAAGTGGTACTAATGCTTTCCATGCCATTAATTTAGCTCTTTTACAGCTGTGAGTTACCAGCATTTCTCATTGATACTAATGATTAGGGTTTAGGTTGGGTTTAGGTTGGATTTAGGTTTGGCATTACTTTTAATTGCTCTGTCCTAGTCATTGAAGGTACTTTCAGAAAAGCCAATTATATTAAGTTAGTTCCCAAATCATTCAAAGGGCCAAAATGTATGTTTTTCTTTTTCCAGACCCTACTCATGAACTTTACACCCTAGCTCAGAAAACCATTAGTTTTTCATTCTGTTCAAAATGTTTAAATAGTATTAGTGATTGCCCAATATATTTATGAATTCTTAAGGAACCTGGTCTTGGTTATTTTCATATTTAGACAATTACTTAGCATGATCCTTTTTTACTTTAGAATTGTGATACAGGAAACTTTTATGGGAAAGTAGATTTTTCATTAGTTTTAATTTGTATCTCACCTATTTGTATTTTTTCCCTTTCTGAACTGAAAAAACAACTATATATGATAGGTGTCTGTGTAAAAGAGTAACAGAATAATTGGTTTTGTACTCCTTGGTCCTTTTATACACAGAGGTATAATCATGCCTGTAAAAGATTCAAGGCCAACAGGGCAAACAGTTTGAGAGGCTCAATCTTAATAAAAGCTGGGCTCAGTGGTACATGTCTATAATACCAGCAACCTGGAAGCATAAATAGAAGGATTGCTTTCTAGGCCAGCCCAGGCATGAAGTGAAACCCTATCTCAAAAATAACCAAAGTAAAGAGGACTAGAGGCATGGCTCAAGTGGTAGCGTGCCTATTTAGCAGGAGTGAAGCAACTGAGCTCAACATCCAGTACCACCACCAAAAAAAAAAAAAAAAGTTCAGTACTTTACTAGCTGTCTTTGTGCTTCTGCCACTTACTAGCTCTGTGACAGCTGGCAAGTTACTCAGAGTCTCAGTGCCTCCGTGTTCTAATTTGAGACATAGAGATAACAGAATTTACAGGGCTAGTGAGATAAATAAATTACTATATAAAAGGGCATGTGACAAGAGGATTCTGAAACAGTGGCAGAATAGGATGCTCTGGGAGTCTATGTCTCCCTATCTAGACAAGAATTGCACTGCAGAGTATGTGTGATGTAACTGGGGACTCTGGGGTCTCTAAAGACTTGCAGCATGTACAGTTTCCATTCACGCTAGGGTAGCAGCTATCCACCCCCATCTGTAGCCCTGTGGCAGTAGCCATATATGTGTTCCTGGAATAACTTGCATGTAGCTTGTCACAGCAGGGGTGGGCAGAAGAGCACCTTGTCCTCCAGTTGTGGAGACCTGTGTTCTGAGGGCTGATTGCTGCTTCTGATCAGAGAGAGCAGGCAAGGAGGCCAGAGCCCTTGTTGCAAACTCCTCTCCCTCCACTGAAGTGATTTCCAAGAGATACAAAGGCTGGTGTCCTTCCCTCTGTATCTCCTTTCATTTTTCTCCTTTTCCCCTCTCAGACATTAAAAGATTAGAGCATTCAAAAGCAACCGCATATAAGGGAAAATTAGGAAGTTGCTGTACTTGGCTTGACAAAGAAGTAGGCTTAGAAAAGACCTGAGAAGTTACCACTCAGGCGGATCCTTGGCATACAGACAGATTGCAACTTTTAAAAAGGAATGGTAATAACAAAAACAAGTCACACCATGCAGAAGGGCAATCAGCTGATTTACGTGGTTGCTAAATTATTAAATTCAAATATCCAGTTTTCAACAACAAAATCACAAGGCATAAGAGAAACAGGAAGGTATGGCCCATTGAAAGGGAAAAAATGCAACAGAAACTGTTCCTGAAAAAGACATGGTAGCACAGGACCTTGTTTGCACCAGGCAAACTCTGCCATTGAGTTACATTCCAGCCTTCACCCAGTTTAAAAAACAAAACAAAACAAAAACCTAAATCTTGTGCTTGTTAGGCAGGTGCTCTATCACTTGAGCCATACCTCCAGCCCTTTTTGCTTTAGTTATTTTTTGAATAGGCTCTACCTGGCCTGGACCTGGGATGACAGACACATACCACCACTCCAGTTTATTGGTTGAGATAAGGTCTTGCTAACTTTTTTTTTGCCTGGGCCTGCCTCAGACCACAGTCTTCCTGATCTCTGCCTCCCAAGCAGCTAGGATTACAGGTGACAGCCATTGTGCCTGGTCAAACTACTTTAAAAAGGTTCTCTCTTACTGATTCTCAAAGAACTAAAGATATAAAGAAAGATGTAAAGATATAAAGAAAGGTAAAGAAATGATGTATGAACAAAATGAAAATATCAAAGGAAAAGCCTAAAAAGAATTTTTAAGTTTCTGGAGCTACAAATCGTAATAACTGAACTGAAAATTTTATTTGAGGGACTCTAAAGCAGTTTTGAGCAGGCAGAAGAAAGAATCAGTAACTTTGTACATAGTACAATTTATTTTATTGTTTGTGGCGCAAAGGATGGAACCCAGAACCTCCTGCTTGCTTGCGAAAGCAAATGCTCTACTACTGAGTTATAGCCCTACTCCAGCACAACTTAAATTACTGAGTTTGAAGAACAAGCAGGAAAAAAAAAAATATTTAAGAAGAATGAATAGAACCCAAGGGTCCTTTGGGATGTCATCAAGGAGAATGGGACTTTCAGAAGGAGAAGATTGAAAGAACAGAGAAGACTTTTAAAGAAAAAATGGTCCAAACTTCCCAAAGACGATAAAATCCATGAACGTGAACATCAGAGCAACCCAACTAACTTCAAGTAAGGCGACACTGAGACACAGCATGGAGCTCTCAAAAGCCACCACAAAGATAATGTTAGAAGCAGCAAGAGAGAAGCCATCTGCCACATACACAGAATCCTCAGTAAGGCTATCAGATTTCTCATCAGGAACTCAAGTCCTCAAGACAGTGGTCTGATACACTCTTGTGCTCAAAGGAAAAACTGGCACCAAGACTCCTATGCCTGGGCTGGAGTATCACTCAGTGGTAGAGCACTTGCCTATCATGCGCAAGGTTTTGCGTTCCATCTCCACCATCACAAGACAGAGAGAGAGTCCTGTATCTGATGGAACTGTCCATCAGAAATGAAAAAGAAATGAAGACATTCACAGATAAACGGAAACTGAAGGAGTTCATTACCTCTAGAGTTGCCCTCCAGGAATGCTTAGGAGAGTCCTGCAGGGGAATGAAACTCATGACACTGGAATGTAACTCAGAGCCAAATGAAGAAATGACAACTTCAGTTGAGGTAAATACATGGACAGTTGTCAAAGCTGGTGTTACTGAGCAGTGGTTTGTAACTGCACTTTCTGTTTTTTATTTGCTTCAAGAGACTATACAGTAGAAAAAAATCGTTGAAAAGCTGATACTAGAGACGGATGCCTGTAAAAGAGTTATTAACTTAACTTTTTGGCATACAAGCTATGAAATACAATTTTATGCTGTCAGCAACTGAAAGTAGTGGCATAGCTATTTAAGGAGCTGAGTTTTTCTATCATCAGAACTACTCTAGTATAAATTCAAGTTAGAATGTTAGGTTTAAGATCTGAAATGTAATCCCTGTGGTAACCACAAAGAAAATAGCTGTAGAGCAGGGTGTGGTGGCACACACTTGTGATCCCAGCATTTGGGAGGCTGAGGCAGGAAGATAAACAGTTTGAGGTCAGCTTGGGGTATGTAATAAGCCCCTGTCTCAAAAAACCAAAACTAAACCAGGTGTCAGTGGCTCACTTCTGTAATCCTAGCCAGTCTGGTGGCAGAGGTCAGGAGGATGGTGTCTCAAAGCTGGCCCAGGCAAATAGTTCATGAGACTCTGTCTTAAAAATACCCACCTTGTAAAAGGGCTGGCAGAGTGGCTTAAGTGGTAAAGCACCTGCCTAGCAAGCATGAAGCCCTGCGTTCAAACCCCAGTCCATCCTCCCCCAAAAAAATACCTAAAAGAAAAAATGAATGGGCCAGGTATGGTGAGTCATTCCTGTAATCTCAGCTACTTGGAAGGCAAAGATAGGAGAATCTCTGTTGAAGGCCAGCATGTGCTAAAGTTAGACCTCCTATCAAAGAACAAGCCAGGGACTAGTGGCTCACACCTGTGCTTCCACCCACTTGGAGGTAGAGGTGGGAGGATCATTGTCTGAGCTGGGAGTGTAGCTCAAGTAGTGGCCCCACGTTCACATCCCAGTACATCCAAAAAAAAAGCTACAGAATGTATACAAAAGGAAACGAAGACAGAGAGCATGACTAAAGTGGTACAGTGCCTGCCCAGCAAGCATGAGGTTCTGAGTTTAAACAAAACCTAGTACCACTAAAAAAAGAAAAAGGAATGAGAAAGAAATTTAAACACTTTATAACCAATAACCAGCTAGACACCAAGGAAGGCATGAGGTGAGGGGCAAAAAGCCTATAGAAAAAGCTAAATGACAAAAGTAGGTTCTTCTTTATCTGGAAGTTACTTTAAAATAAATGGACTACACTTTCCACTCAAAAGACAGGGATTTGCAGGACAGGTAAAAATACTCAGTCCCAGTATACACTGTGTATAGAGACAAAGACACAGGTAGGTTGAAAATGGAATGATTAGAAAAATAGTACCTGAGAGCAGGGGTGACTATACTACAATCAGACAAAACAGATTTTTGGTTGTCTTTTTACAGAGGGCCTCACTATGTAGTCCAGGCTAGCTTAGAACTAGTGATCCTTTTATCTCTGCCTCCTGAATGCTGAGATTACAGGTGTACACTACCATGCCTGGTTCAAAATAGACTTTAAATCTTATAATAGATTATACGAAACAAACAAGGACAGTCACTCTAGGGAATGTAAATTAAAAATAGTATTACCATGTGATTCTGAAATTCCGCTCAAGTATACACCCAAAGAATTGAAAGCAGGTACTAAAGAGGTGAATAAATAAGCAAATATGGTATCAACTTTCAGTGAAGTTTATTCAGCCTGAAAAAGGAAGGCAAACTGAATATGCTATAGCATGGATGAACTTTGAGGACATTATGCTACATAATAACAAGCCAGTTACAAGTTGGGTGCTGGTGGCTCACACCTATAATCCTAGCTACTCAGGAGGATCTTTGTTCAAGGCCAGCCCTGACAAATAGTTCACAAGACCCTATCTTGAAAAAACCCAACACAAAAAAGGGGCTGCTGGAGTGGTTCCGGTGGTAGGACTCCTCCCTAGCAAGTGTGAAGCCTTAAATTCAAACCCCAGTATTGCAGAAACAAAAAAATGAAATAAGCCAGTCAAAAAGGACAGATACTGTGTAGGTGGTTCCCACCTGTTAATCCCAGCACTCAGAAGGCTGAGGCAGGAGGATCTCCAGTTCAAGGTGGGGCTATGTTTCGAGTCCCCATCTATAAAACAAACAAAAACAAAAAAAATACAGTATAGTTCTATTTACGTGAAGTGCCTGGAGTAGTCAGTCATAGAGACAAAAAGTTGAATGGCAGTGCCAGGAGCTGGGGCAGAGACAATTGCAGGGGAATGGGGGCTATTGTTCAGTGGGCACAGAATTTCAGTTCTACAAAATGCAGAGCTAATGGAGGTGAGTGCTTGTGATGGTTGTACAACATTATGAAAATATTCAGTACTTTTTTATTGTTTTATCATAATAAAAAATTAGATGATGACTAACCCCTGTAATCCTGGCTACTCAGGAGGTAGATGTCAGGAAGACAGTGTTCAAGACCCCATTTCAACCAACAAGCCAAGCATGGTGGTTTTCATCTATAATCCAAGGTATTCAGGGAACATAAATAGGAGGTGTGTGGTCCAAGGCCAACCCCCAGGCAAAAACATGAGACCTTATCTGAAAAATAACTAAAGCAAAAAAGGGCTGTGGAGTGGTAGAGCGCCTGCCTAGGAATAGGAGGAAGATGAGTGTTTTCCACTTAGCAGTACGGTAGTCAGGTATGTATTCATTTCTTGGGGTATAAGGCCACAAGTGCTTTCTTCCACCAGTCTTCTGTTTTAGTGCTTCATTCAGTTACTTGTATGGTCTAATATTTCGCTGATACCATTTTTTTCTAGGCTCTTGGGATGCTCTTTTGGCATAAGCATAATATTGAAAAATCATTGGCTGATCTACCCAACTTTACCCCCTTCCCAGATGAGTGGACTGTGGAAGATAAGGTCTTATTTGAGCAGGCCTTTAGTTTTCATGGGAAAACATTTCACAGAATCCAACAGATGGTAAGTAGCATGTGTGAGAGATAGGGTCGCCATCCTGAGCCTCAAATATTCCTATTTTTAATATAGATTCCTTTAGAATAGAGCAGATCACCAGTGCTTCTCTGTGGATGGGAGGCTTCCAGTTATAACTTGCAGCTTGTTGGCGAACTCTCCCCTCTCTCCGTCTCAGTACCTCTTGTTGGGACTCCCATAGGATCAGACCAGTAGAAAGGGTTTTGGATTATCCTTTCAGAAGGGGCATCATTGGTTCTTGTCTGTCTGTCTGTCTGTCTGGAGAATGTTTGCTTGTTTTTTACATTCTAAAAAGCTGTTGGTAGACTACAACTTGAAAACTTTTCTGATATTTGCATTAAATGTTAAAATTAATTTTAAAAAATTAGGCTGGGCACAGTGGCTCACACATGGAAGGTAGAGACCAGGAAGATCACAGTTTGATGCCAGTCTGGGCAAAAAATTAGTGAGACCTCCCCCATCTCAACAAACAAGCTGGGCCTGGTGATAGGCCTTTTCCCAGCTGTGTGAGAGCCATAGGTAGGGGGATATCATGGCCTGAAGCCGGCCTTGGGCAAAAACACAAGACCCTATCTGAAAAATAACTAAAGCCAAAAGTACTGGGAGTGTGGCTTAAGTTGTAGATCACCTGCCTAGCAAGACTGAGGCCCCAAGTCCAAATCCCTGTACTGCCTAAAAGACATAAATGAAATGGTTACATGGAAAAAAAAAATCATAATCTGACTTCATGATATTTTATTGGCCAAGTTTGACAAACTTCAGTAATTTAAAAATGCATTGTATAGGAAATATATTTTGTTGATTTTTTTTTTCCTTATCAGAAAAAAAGGGTTGTAAATTAAGACATTTCTGAATATGTAAGAGTGGTTCTTATTAAATACATCTAAAGACATTTGAGTGGTGAAAGTTGGCTTCAAATCTAAACTAGCTCATTTTTTACATTTAGCTTCCTGATAAATCTATAGCAAGTCTCGTGAAATTTTACTACTCTTGGAAGAAGACAAGAACTAAAACCAGCGTGATGGACCGCCATGCTCGGAAACAAAAACGGGAGCGGGAGGAAAGGTGAGAGTGCTGCTGGGGTTGTTGCTCACCTTAAATGCTGCAAGGCACTCTGAGAAGAGGTGGGAGTACTGGATTTCTCCAGCTCTGCCTGGTGGAATCAGGACTTAGACAAGTACTCTTCCCTAAGTGCTGATGAGTTAGCTTCCCTGAGAAATTTTCTTCCCCAGGCTTCTTGAGGCCAGTGAGCTTCAATCTGGAATGAATGAACTTTAACGTGTTTTTCTTTCTGCCCCTTGAAGTTGACTCCTTTTAATAGAAAGGAATCTCTCGTTTTGTAGATTGAAATTTATTTGGTATGTTAATACAGTATTCATTTGACATGTGTTTGGTTTTGTTTTAAAAAAGAATTCAGTTTAGGTTTCCTTCTTCTCTTTTTTAACCAATCTGTCTTGTGAGAATGAGAAGGAGAAACGATTTTTAATTTCTTAAAAAGATGTTAGATTATTTTCATTGATTTTTCTCTTCCTCTCCTCCTCTCCCTTCCCCCTTTTTATTTATTTTTGGCTGCGCTGGGGATGTCAGTTTTCAGGATAACCCATTAAGCTTTAGTCAGAAAGTCTGTGTCTTAGCTATCTCCTCCTCAGCTGTACACACAGCAGAGAGCAGTGGGAATGGCCATGTCTTCACTCATAATGAGCTCTAGGCTCAGCTCTGAAAGTTCTGCTTGCATACTCCAGGCAAGTTCAGTTAGTTCAGTATGCCTCTTCCCCAAGCCTGCCTTCTCAACTGAAACGGAAGGTGCTTCAAGTCCAGAAAGCAGTGCTCTTACATGAGGGTTTTGTGTTAGAGTGGCAGAAATATAGATGGCCTTTAAAATTTGTTTTCTCCACATTTTTCTATAATACATTATTTTCAGAGATTAACAGTACAAAGTAAATGGACAGTGAACTGCATGGACAGTATTTTATTATTACTCATAAAGAAATATAACATGTGAGAACACACTGAGAATGGAGTATCACTTTTGGAAAATTCATACTTTTGTGCCCAAGTGTAAATTCATAGTGATGCTAACTAACATCAACAAAGCTGGGCTTGCTGGCACACACATGTAAATCCCAGCTACTTGGGAGGTGGAGATTGGAAGAATTGAGTTCTGGGCCAACCTGGGCAAAAAAGTTAGTGAAACCGCCCCCCCGCCACTCTCATCCCCCTTGTAACCAACAAGCTGGGCATGATGGTGTGCAGCTAGAATCCCAGCTGTACAGTAGGCATAGATATGAAGAGGCTGGCCCCTAGAACCTTCATTCATGTGCGTATTCTTCTGCATGTGTATGATTAGGCCTGTTTAGGGATTGGTACTCTTAATAAATTTAGATTAAGTTTTATTTCCTTTATGTTAGCTTTAGTTTAATTATAAATCGAGTCTGTTACAAGCATGTGCAATTAAACAGCAATCAGTTAAAATAGATTGGGGTTGGTTTTCCCTTTTTTTGATCAATACTAGGATTTGAAC
Source organism: Castor canadensis (assembly GCF_047511655.1). Classification (NCBI taxonomy): domain Eukaryota; kingdom Metazoa; phylum Chordata; class Mammalia; order Rodentia; family Castoridae; genus Castor; species Castor canadensis. The sequence continues at coordinate 7,759,625 of NC_133388.1, read as the reverse complement.
TCAGGGTTTTGTGCTTGCTAGATAGGCTCACTACCATTTGAGCCACTCCACCAACCTGGATTGGGTATCCTTGATTATGCACCACCCAGGTGCTTCTCTTTGCATTTCCTCCATTGGTGCTCAGAACTGCTGTACGTCCCCCATCCCATGTGCACCCTCACGTTGACAGGACTGACATGGGTACAAGGCTGTGATGGTAGTTGCACCTGAGCAGTTACTGAGCTCCCAGAGGACTTGCCTGTGAAAGTAATGGTAAGGACTCTAGCAAAATTCCCTGAGCCTCAAGTTCTCTTGCACACTGTCCTCGGCTAGAATTCCTTTGAGGCTCAGTGGAGACTAGGGAAGAGGTGCTGCTCAGTAGGCAAGTTCCACTGCGGGATTCCTGAGCCACAGTGGAGGCTGGTCCTAAAGACTCGTGTTGTGCCATCACACTGCTCCTGGGTTTGTCTGGACAGCCCAGGAGGTCACCTGGCTTCTGTGAGATGATGTTGCCTCATTTTTAAAGACAGAGTTCCTAGCTACACAGGCAACAGCACTTGAAGTGCTGTGCCAGTGCTAGTCCGCGGCCCACCCCCCACCCCCCAGCAGTAGTGGCTCTGACTCAGCTCTGGAGCTTGCTAGGTAAGCACCTTACTTCTTGAGCCATGCCTCAAAGCCCTTTTTTGCTTTAGTTGTTTTTTTTGGGGTAAAGTATTTCTTTGTTTGCCCAGCGGCCTGCTTTGGACCATGATCCTCATTCTTCTGTCTGTGTCATAGTCGGGATTAAGATGGAGGTCTCACTAACTTTTCCCTGGACTGGCCTCAAGCCATATTCTCCCTGTGTCCACCTCCTGATTCCTTTTTATTCATTCAGTTACGTGTGTGTGTGTGTGTGTGTGCGTGTGTGTGTATACACAAATACATACACACAAGTATATATGCACATATATATAATTTTAAAACATCAGAGCTGGGGGCTTGGCTAAAGTGGTAGAGTGCTTGCCAAGCAAGCATGAAGCACTGAGTTCAATCCTCAGTACCCGGGGGGGGCGGGAAAAAAAGAAAAATCTGTTACTCAGTCCACCAAAAGCCTCAGTCTTTGTGTGTCCATCAGTTGAAAGATGGGACTTGAAAATGGATTTTTACCTGTTGCCAGGTTTGTTACCAATGCACTGGAACTCATTGCAAAATTGCTGTTTTGTTGAGTGATCATGTCCTAGTCTTCCAATGTAGATAATTATGGGGGCAAAAAGTAAATATCTTCTATATTTGATAATTTCAGCTGAGAATTGAAGGAAAACACTTGACAAGTGTAGAGTAAGTGTTCTAAACCTGCTTTGGGCACTTGGAAACTTACTTTTATGTAGTAGTTTTTCATAATTGAGACTAAAAGAACTATGAAGTTGTTATTCTATTTGAATTATATAAATGTTTTTGTCTCAGCAATCTGAAGATGTATAGAGTAATTTTATATTAAATCTGTCACTAAATCAGCTGGTGCTTATATTTTTATATGAAATAGAATTAATACAGAATAACCTTTTAGTAACTTGTTCTTGTCTTCCAGTGAGGATGAACTGGAAGAAACAAATGGAAGTAACCCCATTGACATTGAGATTGATCAAAACAAGGAAAGCAAAAAGGAGGTATCTTTTTCCCTAGTATCATTTAGGCAAATACAGCTCCTTATTATTTTCACAAGTAAAAGTTCCTCTTCTGTATTCTACTTAGTATATTAAGTGCTATGTACAAAGGTCCTTTTAGGACTTTTTAAACAATACCAACTTTGCTTTATATAGACCTTAGAATTCTGTTTGCCAGGAATCATGAGTTATGGAAGCCTTAAAGGAGAAGGTAGCATTGGTGAGTAAAGGGTTTGTGCCTGTGATGTCATGTCCTCTGTAAGTCAGCAGGAGAGTGGTGTTAGGAAGGTGGGCTGCTGTTCTACAACTCCTCCCAGCCTGTCTAAACTGCCACTGCCCGGGATCTGCACACACTGGGTCTTGAGGTTAAAGTAACCTCTGGGACCTGATGGGCTCAGTAAAAACTCGTGCTACTCAGAAACATCAGTGTGGTCACAAGGTGAGCCATGTCAGTCCTCACAGATGTGGTGACTACTTAATCTGTGTAATTAAAAATCATTACACAGAGATTGTTTTAGACTCTGAATTCAAGAGGCTCATGAGCCCCCACAATTCTTTATGACCTTTATGTGTGTTCAGATTGGTGTTTTTCTGAATACAAAGCCTATGGTGTCAGTAAAATTCTCAAAGAGTTCTGTATCTTCCATCATATATGATCAGTTAGTTTTTAAGCGTGGAAAAACGAAAGGATCTAGACATATCTATATTTTATAAGTATAGCTATGATACATGTTTTTACAAAATAGGAAATAGAGCTAAACAAAAAGAAGAAAGTTGACTGGACTTGGTGGCTCACACCTGCAATCCTAGCTACACAGGAGGTTCGCAGTTTGAGGTCAGCCAAACCCAAAAGTTCCCTTCATCCCGTGGCATTAGAAAACGCTAGACATGGCGCACTTGTCACCCCAGCTCTATGGAAAACATAAATAGGAGAACCGCCCTCCAGGCTAAAGCAAGACCCTATTTTCAAAAGTGACTAAAAAGCAAAAAGGGCTGGGACATGGCTTAAGTGGTAGAATATCAGTCTCATAAGTCCAGGGCCCTGAGTTCAACCCCCCAGTATCACCAAAAATGACAAGAAAAAGCACCAACAGACACTGTTAACATTTTGGTAACTCTCCAGACAACTTTCTGTGTAAAATGTGCCCAATCTATTCACTTTTTTATAAATAATAAAAGGGGGATCTTACATGTAATTTTCACAACTTTTTAAATTTACTACTTTGAAAATGTTTTAATGTCAAATATATTTGTATGCCTAGCTGTGTATTATTCCATAATATGAATCTTTCAAATTTGAGTTTGCTGATCTTCTGTGGCTTTCTAGCTCGCTTACTCCCCCTGCTCTTTGCTGCTGTAACAGTGCTGAATACATTCAGGTCGCATACCGAGATACTTGTGCACTTGCGTTTTCCATTAGAAGTAATGTTTGGAAGTTGAGTTGTTGCTTCCACGTGTTGAATAGGCATTTTTAAAGCTTCTTTTGATACATTCACCAAACTAGAAATTGGTTATCTTCCAGTGTTTTACAGGAGTGCTTGAACCACAAGGTACTAATTCAGTTGAAATAGAGTGTTTGCCAAATGACATTGTACTTGGAGTCTTGTAAGCTCTGTTTTATTAGGTTTTTCAATTAAACATTTTAAAAGAAGGAGAGAAGGCTTGCCTGTATGTCATTTTCTGTAACTCTTATTTATGTATATATAGTAGCACAATTTCTGATTAAAAAATTGGTTAAATATTAGTTTCTTTTAAATACAAAATGTTAAAAAGTACAGACAGTGGTCAGTAGGTTAGTCTACTGAAGTAACACACAGAACATGGTATATCACCTACTAACACTGCTATATGTTACTTATTACATTACTGTCTTAGTTTACATTGTCTGTTTATATCTTGGTCTTTAAAAACACAAAGCAAAAAGCCACCTGAACTTATTTTCAGTTTTATCCATGATGTTACCCCAACAAAATGAGAAAATGAACAGTTATGAAAACTTATTTTTCCTAAAATGATTACCAGTAAGACAGTCCATTCCTTGACAAGATTTTATTATGTTGTATTTCTGAAACTTTTGGTTTTAGAGAAAGCACTTTAAAAAACCAGTGGTTGTCATGTCTTTTTAAATGATAGCACATATTCTTTAATAGCAAATTAAATAAATTGCTCTAAAAGCTAAGTGCTGTTCCACAAAACCGATGAGCAAAAAGTCATAGTTGTTGGGTTTTTTAATTTTTTTTTTCTTTTTTCTTACCACTTGAGCCACACCTCTACCCCTTTTTTACTTTAGTTATTTTGGGAGATTGAGGGTAGGGGTCTCTTGTGATTTTGACTGGAGCCAGCCTTGAACCTCAATCCTCCTACTTATGACCTCCCACGTAGCTGGGATTGTGGGCATGTACCACCATGCCCAGCTTACTTGTTCTCTCTGACTTGCCTGGGCTGACCTTGAACCATGATCTTCCTGATCTCTGTCTCTCAAATAGCTGGGATTATAGAATGAGCCATCATACCTGTCCCTAAAGTTTGTATTCTTAATGGAAAGATTTAAGTACAGGTCTCTCTCTTTTTTTTTTGTTTCTCTCCTGCCTATGGTCATACAGTCATCTGTATTGCTAGAGACTGCTATTAAGATAAAGTTGCTCTCTTTTCACTTATCTGTATGTCATGTAGATAAATACATAACCACAAAACTCACAAGAGGAAAATACAGAATTTTTTCCTTCCTGTATGAGTTACTATGAGAGGCTTAAAGAGACAGAATAAGAATGTTCTTTGTTCCACAAGGAAACATTACACTTTGAAGTGTTTAGTAAAATCTGATAGCCACAGTTTTTTGGCTGCTAACTATGCATTAAAATTTGTAGATGGTAATTAGAATACAGCATGGTATTTGTCTTAGTTGTGTGGGGGAACATGTTAATGACATATGCTATTGCAATTAACTTGACATTTTTGTTTTTTAGTTTCATTTATCAAATATGTATATCATGCAGGTGCCCCCTACTGAGACAGTTCCTCAGGTCAAAAAAGAAAAACATAGCACACAAGCTAAAAATAGAGCAAAAAGAAAACCTCCAAAAGGAATGTTTCTCTCTCAAGAAGACGTGGAGGCTGTTTCTGCCAATGCCACTGCTGCTACCACGGTGCTCAGACAGCTGGACATGGAGTTGGTCTCCATCAAACGACAGGTACCACTCACAAGCCCAGTGTGGTGACACCAGTCAGCTTGCATCCTGGAGGTGGTGTTACTGTTCATACAGATGTCCCTTTCCACAAATCCCAAAAAAAGCATTTTGTTTCTAAGGAATTAGAAGATTCAGGGTATGGCCATGGATTTTTTTATTTACTTTGAAATTGTATTACATAGAGGGAAAAGTATATGGGCATTATATGTAGTACATACATTTGTGTGTGTACTCAGGTGACCTCTATCTAGATCAGAAAGTGGAACATGGCCCCCCAAACAACCCTTGTTTCCCCTTTTAGTTATTGTTCCCTTCAAGAAATGAAGCATTGGGACTGGAGGTGTGATTCGAGCAGTAGAGTGCCTGCCAGTAAGCATGAAGCCAGAGTCTAAACCTCAGTTCTGAAAGGGGGGGGGTAGGGAAATGAGAGAGAGAGAAAAGAAATGCAGAAGCTTCAGAGCTCCAGTCACATCCTCATTCATCACCTGTCTTCTCCAGGAGAGGGCCACTATTTTGATATGTTTTTAAAAGCAGATTTGGGCTGTCAGAATGGCTGAAGTAGTAGAGTACCTGGCTAACAAATGTCCTGCCCAGTATGGCCAAAAAAAAAAAAAAAACAACACAGATTCTGGGTGGGGCTTGTAGCTTAATTGTAGAGCCCTTGGCTGGAACCCTGCCAGCAAACAAAACAAACTAAAAAACCACAGTTTTTGTTATCCATTTTTGGACTTTACATAAACATAACCATATGGTATTACTTTTTATGTGTGACTTTCTTTCAACATGTGAGATAAATTTGTATAGTATGGAGCCATTACTCCTGTTCTCGTAACTATATAAATAGTGTACAGGTTATCCATTTTACTATCAGTAGACATTGGGTTGTTCAGCTTTTTTTTTTTTTTTTTTTTTTTAAGATTTATTTATTTAATATGTTGGCAGTACTGGGGTTTGAACTCTGCCTTGTGCTTGTGGAACCAGCACTCTACCACTTGAGCCACACCTCCAGCCCTGTTTTGCATTTTTGGCCATTGTAGATAATATTGCTATGAATATGGTTTATATAATTTGGTGTGTTATGTATACTTCTCTGTTGGACACATCTCCATGTATCCCTAAGAGTAGAATTGCTAGATTATCATATATGTATATGTCCAGCATTAGAAAACATGCCAGCTAGCCCAGGTGTTGCAGGGCACACGTGTAATCCCAGCTACTGAGGATTTCTGTCCGAGGCCAGCCCAGGCAAAAGTAAATGACTCTGTCTGACAAACAAACTCAAAGCAGAAGAATTGGAAGTGTGGCTCAAGTGGTAGAGCACCTAGCAAACAAGCTCAATCCTCAGCACCACCAAAGAGAGAAAAAGAAAAGTAAACCAGCTTTCCAAAGTGTTCCTGTCAGTTTACATGAGTTTTGGTCACACCACCCCAGCATTTCTCTGCATCACTGCTGGCATCTTGGACTGTACTGTGCACCACTCACCATGTGCCTGTTACATACTTCCCCTACCAAATGTGACTTCAGAAATGTCCCCAGGCAATGTGAAGTCACTCCTGAGGGGCATATTTGAACATTTGAGAACCATTGCTGCACATCATTGCCAACACTTTGTTAGTCTTTTAAATTGAAGTCTTTTTGTGGTGGGTTTTTGATGACATCTCGTTGTCCTTTCGTGACTAGTGAGACCACTCACCTTTTCATCTATTTATTGGCCATTTGGATATCCTCTTTTGTGACATGTCTATCCAGACTTTTTTTTTTTTTTTTTTTCTTTTCTGAGGCTGTATAGCATAGGCTGGCCTCAAGCTCATGAAGTTCTTGCCTGTACCTTGTGTGTTTTCTTACTGATGTGTGGATGTTTTCTTCATTCAAGATCTGAATTGATTACTACCTGCTTGTCTCATAGATACATTTCCCACTCTGTGTCTTCCCTTTCTACTCTTTTTTTCTTCTTTTTTTAAAAACATTTTTATTAGTATATAATAGTTACACAGAGGGTTTCATTATGGCATTTCCACATATACATATATTATACCCTGACTTGGTTCATTACCTTCCATTATTCTCCCTCCTACCCTCTTCCCCTTTTTAAAATAACTTCAACAGGTTTCAGTGTTCCATATTTATACATGTATAGAAAGTACATCAACTATATTCATCCTCCTTAATCCTCCTCATTTACTCTCCTTCCCCCTTCACAAGTGCCCTTCTCTCAACATGATCTGTTTTACTTTCCTATTTTTCTTTGTTTAAGTGTCTGTTTGTTGTTCAGTGGGGATTTTACCTTGGTATTTTACCAGTAAATACATTGTGCTTAGATCAGTCTAATCCTCTCCTCTCCTCTTCTCCTTTTCCCTCCAACCTGTATTATTTAACAGTTTTCAGCGTGTTTCATTGTGTTTTGTTCCTACACAGATGTGATGTATTGCATTATTATGCACTCTTTATCATTCTTTTCTTCTTTTCCTCCTCCCATAGTATCCTCTTAACAGTCTCACTTTGGAAACATGTTCTGTGTATATTTATATGTATTCTGATAATACTTGTATTTATATTAGATCTGTCTTCCACATATGAGTGAAAACATGTGACCTTTGGCTTTCTGAACCTGGCTAACTTCACTTAAGATGATGTGCTCCAGTTCCATCTATTTACCTGTGAATGACATCCCATTCTTTTTTTCTGACTGAATAATACTCTATTGTGTGTATATACCACATTTTGGGGGGGGCTCATGCTTTCTAGGCAGATTCTTTATCACTTGGGCCACTCTGCCAACCCCATATACCATGTTTTCTTAATTCATTAATCAGTTTTAGGGCATCTGAGTCATTCCCATAGCTTGGCTGTTGTGAATAATGCTACAATAAACATGGGGGTGTAAGTGTCTTATTGTAACCTGACTCACATTCCTTCAGATATATCCCTAGGAGTGGTACTGCTGGATCATATGGCAGTTGTATTTTTAGTTTTTTGAGAAGCCTCCATACTGTTTTCCATAGTGGTTATACTAATTTACATTCCTACCAACAATGTACAAGAGTTCTTTTCTCCCCACATCCTCATCAACATTTGTTGTTTTTGTTCTAGATGATGGAAATCTAACAGGCGTGAGGTGGAATGTTCAGCATTTCTTCATGTGCTTTTTTTGTGGTACTGGAGTTTGAACTTAGGGCCTTCACCTTGAGCCACTCCACCAGCCCTTTCTTGTGAAGGGGTTTTTTTGAGATAGAGTCTCACGAACTATTTATCCAGGTTGGCTTCTAACCACAATTCTCCTGATCTCTGCCTCCTGCGTAGCTAGGATTACAGGTGTGAGCCACTGACGCCCAGCCCTCTTCATGTGCTTTTTGACCATTTGAAAAAGCTCTATTAGTTCATTTGCCCGTTTCTTCATTGGGTTATTGATTCTTTGGGAATTTAGTTTTTTGAGCTCCCTGTGTATTCTGGTTATTAATCCCTTGTCTGATGCATAGCTGGCAAAGATTTTCTCCCATTGTGTGGGCTGCCTCTTCAGTCTGATGACCATTTTCTTTGCTGTGCAGATACTTTTTAGTTTCATAGAGTCCCATTTGTGAGTCCTTTCTCTTAGTTGCTGAGCCATTTGAGTTCTTTTTAAGAAGTTATTGCCTATGGCTATAAGTTGCAGTTCCTGTACGAGTTTCAAAGTTTCAGGCCTTATGTAAAGTTCTTTGATCCATTTTGAATTGATACTTGTACAGGGTGAAAGAGATGGGTCTAGCTTGAACTTTCTAAATGTAGAGATCAGTTTTCCCAGCAACATTTGTTGAGAGAAAAGACATCTCCATTATATGTTTTGGGTGCCTTTGTCAAAAATCTTAATGTTATCATCTTAATTTTTTTTTTTTTTGGCAGTACTAGGGTTTAGATTCAGGACCTCACAAATGCCCTATAGCATAGCCGCAGCCCTGAAATTCTTTAAGTTTCTCAGTCTTACCTTCTGGTTTGTGGTCTGTTTTTTGTTTTGGTTTTTTTGTTGGTTTGCTTTTTGTGGGATTTGAACTCAGGGCTTCAAATTTTTAAAGCAGGCACTGTACCATTTGAGCCACACCTCCAGTTCATTTTGCTCTAGTTAATTTTGGAGATGGGGGTCTCAAGAACTATTTGCCCAGGCTTGTCTCAAACCAAGATCCTGCCTATCTCAGCCTCCCAAGTAGCTAGGATTACAGTAGGGAATCACTGGCACCCAACTTGGTTGATGTTTTTTGATTTCTGATAAGAACCTCTCTCCAGCTTTTGAAGATAGGCTCCATGTCATCATAATGGCAGGCATTGTTTTACTTTTTGCATTTTATCTTCAATCCACTAGGAAATGTTGTTAAGTGTATGTTTAATACTCAGTGTTTAAATACATACATCCGTTTGACCAAGTACTTCTTATTGGAAAGATTTCCCTTCCCCAGTGTAGCAGGACCTTTGTTTTAAATCTAGCGTCTGTATATGAATGGTTCTGGTTTTGGGTTCTCTGTACCTTTTGATCTTTGTTCTTCCATCACCAATACTTACTGTCCTAATTTTATTGTACTTTACAAATTTATATGTATATGATAGTATAAATTTCCTAAGTCTTAGTTATTCTTGGACCTTTGTGTTTCCATTTAAAAATTTATATCATTTTCTCAATTTCCAGAAAAATAAATCTGCTAGAGTTGTCATTGGGATTGTATTGCAGCTATCAAATTAAAATCCTTATTGAGTGGCTGGCAGAGTGGCTCAAATTGTAGAGCACCTGCCTAGCAAGTGTGGGGCCATGAGTTGAAACCCCAGTATTGGCCAAAAAAAAAATCCTTATTGAGTTTTTTTTTTTTTTTTAAAGACCATAGGACTTTATTAACTTGGATCACTGCTACTTATATGGAAGGTCTTAAGCTAAACCCAAAATTTATAGGAATTTATAGTTACACACATTAGAAACTAACAGCATGTTCAAAACCACAAGGAAATATCCTGATGCCCAGGTGATACAGGCTGAGGTGAATGCATCTGCACATTTACTTCAAGCTGTTAAAGAGTTTGTGGGCCACACAGTGGTCCCTTGCATGCAAGAAGTCAAAGAGTTCCTCAGTGCATTCCTCTTCTGTCTGTGATCGGGAAGATACACGCGCATCACAGAGCTCTAGTAGCTCCCGGGCCTTTACACATTTCTCCTGCTGTTCACATTGCTCTCTCACTTTTGTTAGGGGATCCACTAATTCCTCCTCCTCCTCTTCCTCCTCTTTCGGATCTCCAGATCCAGTCAGCATCTTTCGCTCATCCTCCAGCCCCATGTCCAGCTACGGTTCTGGATTCAACACCAGCAATAACACCACGGCACCTACTCCACTTGATCAAAAAGCCCTTATTGAGTTTTCTATATGAAGACGCTGTATCCCCTTATCTTATAGGTCTTTAATTTCTCTGTGTTCTGTCATACTCTGTGTACAAGGCTTGTACATCCTTTGTTATAGTCATTCTTGGGTATTTGGTACTTTTTTTTTCTGGTGTTCTTGTAAAGGATGTTGTTTTTAAATTATCTTTTCTGGTTATTTGTGCTTGCTATGTAGAAAGAGCTCATCACTTTAATCTGGTGTATAGTACATTTAAACTGAAAATTCAGCCTAGCAGTCTAGTGTTGGGTCTTTCATCAGTTTATTCTCTCTCTCTCTGTAGTTCCAGAAAACCATCAGGAAATTGCAACTGCCATTTATTTTTGTTTTTGTGTTGTGTTTTTGTTTTTTTGCTTTTGATTTGTTAATCTTAAATGGTTTCCTTTCGCGGTTAAATGGGAGGCCAGCTGTCATTGCCCAGTGAGAAGAGCTGGGCCTGTGGCCCCTAACTGTGTTTGGGTATGGGGAGGAACACCACACAGACCAGGGCCAAGCATGCCCCTGGAATCAGAAGCCAGCTCCTTAGCTTGACTGCTGGTACAGCTGTGCTCTTATCTTAGAAGAATTGCTTAATCTTCTTGGGCCTCTTTTCAAATGAGGAGATTAATCCTTTCAGCCTAATCTTACAGGATCTATCAGGGTTGCCAGGCCACAGCATTTTAAGCTCTGTTTGCTGTGCGAGAACTCTCTGATAAGGGCCCTAAGCTCTTGTCCCTACTTTTGTCTTCCCCTACAAGGAAGCTTATTCTACCCTCTAGTGAGTGAGCGTCTAGTGATTACTGTTTCATGTTGATGTGTTGAAGAAAGAAGAAGCTCCTTTCTTCCACAGAGGTATCACTGATTCTGGCACAAGATTTAAAGATTCTTTTGTTTTCAGAGTAGGGTCAAAGGCAGGAAATTTTCTGTTTTGAGGGTAGCTATTCAGGTGTTGACAGCTTTGAAGAGTGCATAGAGCCTAACTAAAGAGGAGAAAATAGATGTCAAGTGCACACCACATCCAGCAGTGCTACAGCCCAGTAGTGCATTCACTGTCAAATGCATTTCTCCATTCAAAACTACAGCCATTTGAGGGATAGTTAATCTGGGTCCCCGAGATTTGCTGGGTTATTGCAGAAACACTCACCTGAAAAATAACAAAACCTGATAACAGCTCAATCAACCAAGGAATGATTTTTCTTTATTAGCAGGAAGTCCATCAGTAGTTCTGGGCGTTAGTTTATCTGTTCAGTGATGCTGTCAAGGATCTAGGTTCTTTTAGGTTCTCTCCTTTGCCATTCTTAGTTTATCAGTTGTGGAAGCCATTTTGTAGTGTAACCCTCACATCTGTATTCAGGACAGAAAGAAGATAAAGTGGAGGTGGATCTAACCTGTCTGTCCCTGTTAACTGGGAAAGCAAAAGCCTTAACAGAAGACATGCCAGGGCCTTGCACACTTGGAGCATCGTCATCCTCTGTCAGAAAATGGAGGGAGGAAGGGGCTAAGATGTGTTTTTGCAGCAGGTCTTTCTCTAAGCATAGAATTAAATGGTCTGACAGGAGAGAAGAGTCACTACATACACGATAAAATAGAAGAGGAAGCTATGTTCCACTGGGCAGTCCAGGTGGAGCATCAGTCCATGTGGGTTACTTTTGCTGTTTTTGATTTTTTTTTTCTTTAAATGCTGATTGCTTTTGTGTCCTGTTTCTTACCTAATTTGTTACCACTTAGACTGTCTTTCCAGTTGGTACATTGTAGGCAGCTAACCGCTATTCATTCTCTGATCCAAAACTGGATATTTCTTGCACTTTTTTTTTTCTTGTCTTGCTGTGCAGTCCAACTACACAGCTCTCAATCCCTTACTTTTACCTCAGTCTGCTGAGTGCTGGGATTTCAGGCGTGGACCTTGGATATTTCTGATTTGGTTACTATATCAGGAACAGGAGTTAGGCTTACGAGAATTTAGAACTACTTTTTGGCCCAGAAAGATGTTGTACATTTAATCTCCCTGCCTCTTTTATTAATTGCTTTTATACAGAAAGTGCTGTGTTAAGCACATGAATCCTCTTGGAAAATACATGTTACTTAGTCATGGTGCAATGTATATTGTTTGGGCCATCTATGCAGAACTGATCAAGTGACACATTTCCCTGGAATGCTCAGTGACACACAATATTCTAGATCCATTCTAGATCCTGCCTTTTTTTTTTTTTTTAATTATGGTACTGGGGTTTGAACTCAGGGCCTCACACTTGCTAGGCAGGTGCTCTACACTTGCATGCCCCCAGCCCTAGACCTTGACTTTTAAGAATTGGCTTATGACCTGTTGGACGTATTTAAGCCTGAGATTTTAGCCAAGGAAGATGTGGTGATCATGCGCAGGGTCCCCAGTAGGTAGCACTTTGTCATTTGTTAGTGGAAGAGTTCAGACAGCACAACTGAGGGTTATTGTCATCGCCGGGCCATTGGGCGATGCTAGTTAAAAGAGCTTGGCATTGAGAACTTACTGGTAATAAAGTTCTGATATCAGTATTTTCTTCCAATGTGCACCTTTTCACAACATAATAAGTTAAATCAAGGTCCCCATTTGTGGCTTTATTGTAGGGTAAATTTATTTATTCACTTACTTATTTTTTGTGGCAGTGGGGTCTGCAAACAGATTTTATACTTCCTTAGTATGTTCTCCTACTGCTTAAGTCACGAGCCTCCAGCCCTATGGATGCTAAATTTTATGCACATCCCCTATATTTTTCTTTTTAATTGTTCTTCTGTTTTGGCATTAGTGTGGAATATTACTATTACACTCTAGTACATTTACTGATGTCAAACTGTCAGATTCTGGTCTATACAGGGCTGGTTTTACTTTTTACTTGGCTGCTGGTCCCACACTGAGGAAAATATTTTCCTACCCTCCCCTTTGAAGAACTTTTAGAAAGCTGAGCTACAGTGGTTCATGTCTGCAAATCCTAGCTACTCAGGAGGCAGAGATCAGAAGGATCACAATTCAAAACCAACCCCGAGCAAATAGTTTCAAAGACCCTATCTCAAAAATACCCACCATAGAAAAGAGCACCAGTCTAGCAATCATGAGGCCCTGAGTTCAAACCCCAATGCTGCAGGGAGAAAAAAAAAATTTAGGAAAAAATAAAAGATGAACTAGGCATGGTGGAAGTCATCTGTAATCTCAGCACTGGGAAGGGTGAGGCAGGAAAATCAAGAAGTTTAAGACCAGCCTGAGCTACATAGTGAGACCCTATCTCAACACACCCACACACAAATAAATACAGGAGGAAAGAGCTTGTGAAATTGGAATTCTATACAATATAACCACTTAAAGAAGGAATTTCAAAAGATTGTGTAAGTATAAAAAGTCATTTAAAAAGAAGATAAATTATTAAACAGTCTATACTCCTCACTCTCCCCTACCTCTAAAGTCCTGCTTTTCTTCATTTTCCTGTACTAGTAAGATTTTTTTCTTGGATTGCTTCATGCATGTCTTTCACGTTTTTCTTAGTAAGTCAGCCTCTTCTTTCTGTTGCTTTCTTACTTGCTTTTGCATAGATGAAAAATGCTAGAATCTGAGTTCTCCTAGTACACAGCATGGAAATGCCCTCTACTTGGAGAGCAGAGAAAAGGGCTGCTGTGGTCTGTGGTCTGTCTCATTCAGGAGTTCATGGGAAAATTAGAGTAGACATAGCTTGGTTGGCTGATGTGTATCGTTTGTCTTATGATTGGCACAGGCAGAGAAAGATTAGGTGCATTGTTAAGTCAAAGCAAAAATGTGGAAAAGTAACTTGTGAAAACATGAAGATATTACAATTGATCAAAGTTAGGCTCATGGAAAACTTGCTGTCACATTGCTTTCTTTTTTCCTCCATTAAAGATCTACTCTTGTGCATGTCTGCCTTGTGTAGAACCAGTGATGTAGAACCAGCAAGGGTCCTGGACAGCACAGTGTAGGGGCTCTAGAAGACTGTCATTGCAGTTCTGCTAGAAAGCCTATGTCTCTTTGGCTGCTTCCTTACTCCACCTCATTTCTGTGTGGTGGGAAGCCCAGACCATTCCTCACTTGGGTCAGACTTGAGCCATGTATTTTGTACCTGTTAGGAAACAGTCGATTGGACTTGTATACTTCTTCTTTGCCCTCCCCTCCTTAGCTGTCCTTGTCTGTTGCTCTGAGCAAGTAGATTAAAGAGTCTTCTTGTTAGATTCCTTCAAGAGATACTATATGGACCTTAAATTTTGGCCACAACAGGGATTAGGAACTTCTCTGCTCTTGGGGTTTTTTGTTTATTTTTTAGATCTCTTTCATACCTTTATAAAAGTTGTTCATTTTTAAATGAAAATCTTTTTCCCTTTTAGATCCAGAATATTAAACAGACAAACAGTGCTCTCAAAGAAAAACTTGATGGTGGAATAGAACCTTATCGACTTCCAGAGGTAGGATTACAAATTCATTATCTCAGAAGTCATACCCAAGTTTGTGTGCTCAAAAATTTAATTATCTATCTGCATCTTAGGAAGAGGTATAAACATAATTTTATAAACCTAGTTGATATGAAAAAAAGAAAGGTTCATTAAGTTTTCATAAGAACATACTTATCGTTTGGGGCCAGTGGCTCATGTCTGTAATCCTAGCTACTCGGGAGGCAGAGATCAGGAAGATAGTGGTTTGAAGCAAGGCTGGAAAAATAGTTCGCAAGACCCTATCTTGAAAAAGAAAAAAAAAAATGGGTTGGTGGGGTGTAGGCCCTAAGTTCAAACCCTAGTATCCAAAAAAAAAATCTCTGCATGTAATATGCTAACCACTTGTCTGTACTTGTAGGTCATTCAGAAATGTAATGCACGCTGGACCACAGAAGAGCAGCTTCTTGCTGTGCAAGGTACGGGGCAGTCTGCTCAGAAAGGGCAGGGAGCCCAGGTAGACTTTAGGGAAACAGTGTGTCCCGCCCTGCTCCATGCGCTTCACTCAAGTAGAAAATCACATTATTCTAGCAGGTAGCACTTTAGCTGCATTATGGTACTCCCCTGGGCTTTTGAGGCTTGGGGATTTTTTTCCCCCTTTCCCATTTCTTACAAAATGTAAAATAAAATCTGAAAGCCACAGTTTTCTAAGAATGTCAGTATTGTACTTTAGCAGTTGCTTGTTAAGCTCTGAAGTACAAAACCCTGTAAGAAACAGATTTTTAAGATAAGAGGTGTTTCAGACCTAAGGATCCTAGACAAATACAGAATGTCCATAACCACAGGTTATATTGTATGATATATGATGGGAAGACAAGTTCTAGATAACAGGATCTTACTCAACTTTTTGTACCATCAGCTGCAGGCTTTGCCTAGGATTGACTTACTCACTGATATAACAGATTAGAGGTAGTGCCTGCTCTTAGAAACCTGTATGTTTTGTTATCAAGATAAAGGGGTAAACCTTAATTGTGGTTTTTAAATATTGTTTTTCCCTTATACTAGGGGGGAAACAAAACAAAAACAAAATGCTCTCTTTTATCCTTAGCCATCAGGAAATATGGCCGAGATTTTCAGGCAATCTCAGACGTGATTGGGAACAAGTCAGTGGTACAGGTGAAAAACTTTTTTGTAAATTATCGACGCCGCTTCAACATAGATGAGGTTTTACAAGAATGGGAGGCAGAACATGGTAAAGAAGAGACCAATGGGCCCAGTAACCAGAAACCTGTCAAGTCCCCGGATAGTGCTATCAAGATGCCTGAGGAGGAAGATGAGGTAAATGTGAAACAGCACAGTGTCCTTCCTGCCAGGTCCACTCTCAAGACTCTGGTTGGTTCCTAAAGCAACAATTTTTACCAATGAATACCATAACATATGTGTGTTGACTCCAAGCCGCTCATCACTGTATATCACTCACATTGTAATTTTGAGCAAATGCTTAATTCCATGCTGGTTCCCTCTCCCTACAAAATGCTCCATGTGGCCAGCAGTTCCTTAAATGCATATAGTAAAAGCCTTCATGAAGCAGTAAATCATAAAAGTTACTCTTTGGAGTACCCTAAGGAATGTCCATTCAGTTCAGTCAGGCGTCCTGTGTTCTGTTGTGGGGCTGCTCACCTTGCTGGGTGAGTCTGCACAGCCAGTAGTGGTCTGTGGGGTATGTTCCTGCTACTGTGTTCCAGGGTTGACTGGCTTAAATATTGATGAGGGCAATTCTAGGTTGCTGGAACTTCTAGGATGGTGGCTGCACTGTAGTAATTTCTGAAGTGATGGCACTGATTTCATCAGCCCCATCAGGTAGGATTGCAGAAGAAGATAACTCAGACTAGAGACGCATCTGCGGCCCCATTCCCCCCTTCCTGTGCCAGGTTGCTGCTTACTGATTCCCACCTGGCCTGACCTGGCCTTCCCCACTGTAGCCCACTGCAGTCCTGCCTCCACCCCTGCCTCGACTGAGGATACATGTGGAGCAAGGCCTAGGCAGTCACTGCAGTCATCTGTTCACCGGTGTGCTAACTGAAGGATTTACTTTGCCTTCTGAGGAAAGTTACTTTCTTGATATCTTCCTCAAATCACTCAGGGACAATTTAGAGTTACTTGCTCGCACTGTCTCTTTGCTACACCTTCGCTGTAGGGCCTAGCTCCTAGAGCATGGGATTGCACGCCTGGTGAAGAAGGTAAGATCACTAGTCCATGTAGGGGCTCTGTGTCAATTCCATAGACACTCAAGGCACTTCCCTCTATTAGAAAAGCATTGAAACATATTATCTTTGCTAGAGTTGGATTCTTGAGAGCCTTCTAACAGAAAACCTTTGTAGTGTATGTACAGAATCTGTAATATCGCCACCATGAATGTTACTCCTGAGTCGTCATGTGTGACCCAACCCGAGGCCCTGGAACGTAATAAAATATGAGCAAAAGGAAGGTGTTTTTACCTTTTACTACCAATTTTTGTCCCAGCATTAATTGCTCCTTTAGTAACAAATGAACTTCCCTAAACTCCAGGATTTAATTTAAGAAGCACTGAGGATCAGTGGCCTGGCCCGAGTGGTAGAGTGCCTGCCTACCAAGCACAGTACCCTAAATTCAAACCCCAGAACCACCAGGGGACAAAAAAAAGAAAAAGAAGAGGCAGAGGTAGGAGGGGCATTATCCGGCCCAGGTATAGTTAGCTCAAAACCATGTCTGGAAAACAAATTAAAAGCAAAAGGACTTGGGGCGTGGCTCACATGCTCAGGTGGCAGAGTAATTGCCTAGCAAACATGAGGCCCCAGGTTCTGTCCCCAGCACACCCACACACAAATTGTGGACAGTGGGAAATGAAATGTTAGAATTTGTAAGAATAAAAGCATTCTTCCATGTATTTTCCAACTTCATTCCTTAGGGCTAGTAGAAGCAGAAATAATAGGATATTCTTACCTGTTTTCTCTTTGCATTGAATCAAAGCAGGTGTTGATAGGGCCACCATGAGAAATCTGAGAATAACGTAAAGGCCGAGTCATCTCAAACAGGTGGCGGTTTCTTCTGCATGTGTTTTTACTTAATTGTCTTAGGCCTGGCTCAAGTGCTAACTGACTGAGCTTTTTATTTTAATTTGTTATTAGTCCAGGAGGCCATCCTTAATGGTCTACTTCTTGTGTTGTTTGAACATCAAAATATCCCTATCATGTTTTTTCCAGTGTGGTTATGGCTCATCTATAACTAGACCTTCCCCAAGTAGCAGATCTTAGTTTCTCTTTGGTGTTTCATCTTCCATGGGTCTGTTTATTCAACCTTCTCTTTAAAAAAAAAAAAAAACAAGCAAACAGAAAACCCCATATAATGCCAGCACTTGGAGGCTGAGGTAGGAGGATAGCAAATTCTAGGGCAGCCTGGGCTACATAATCAACAAACAAACAAAAAACCCAGGATAATGTTACACATCATCAATATGTAATCTGGCTATGTTGGGGATTGAACCCAGGGGTTTGTACATGCTAGGTAAGTTATGTGCCATTGAGCCACACCCCTAGCCCTCCCCTTCTTTTTTTTTTTTCCCCTCCTACTCCATAACTCCCCATTCACAATGCAGACCAGGCACAGGGCCTGGGCTGAGGTGTATATGGGGTAGGTTTACTTTGCCTCTTTCTATATAGTCAGTGTAGTGCAGACTGTGGTAAGCACCAAGAGGCCTGTCTTTTTCACCTGGCTATCCTAAGAAAAACTTAAGTCGCTTTTTTTTTTTTTTTTTTTTTAATACTTCTTATAGCACCAACTTTCCCATGCCACCTCCTCAGTTTTATTTTCTGCTTACGTTGGTTTGCAGAAGGAAAATAGTCTCTAATTACTAGCTGCTTGTCTGTGTTCACCAAGGCCTACAGGGACTTGTTAGAATGCTAGTTATGTTCAGTCTTCTTGCTTATCCTGTCAGGTCCAGCAGCTAAGAACAGTGTGTGCTGGTGTCCTGCCTCTCCTCTGCCCTCAGATTTTGTCTTTATTGTAGAACACACAGAAAGGACGGCATCAGAATTGACATAAGTTCTAGTAGCATAGTAGTCAGTTACAGATTTTATTGATTGATTGATTGATTGTCCAGCTAAGAAGCAAGAGTAGCCCAAGGAATTTGAGCTTCTGAGGTTCAGAGTTACTTGAGGTAGGCAGGCAGGTGGAACAGTTGCCAATGTTACATCCAACTTTGAGTTGAATGAAGAAAGGGCATGGAGGGATGCTGGAATGAATTAAAATTACACAATGATTGAATGTATTGCCAGTGAGGAAATATCTCCTAATTTAGTCAACAACAGTTTTTTCATGTGAAGAAAGAATGGTTTTCTCAGATTTTGTATTCATTGCCCAGTTGCTTCCTCAGTGTTAAGACACTGTGGTGGTTGCAGAGAACTGTTAAGACAGAATGTCCCCTTTGGGAGTCAGTTTTGGAAAATGGGAGAGGAAATGAAGAAATGCCTTTGCAGCTTTAAAGAAGATCCTGCAGTCTTAACAGATTTCCATTCCCCAACAAGAACCAGTGGCTGTTTGTTGAGGAACCAGGTGGTGCAGCCTCCCTCTGTTCGATGCAAGTAGTTATAACTGCAAACACACCTGAGCAGTCTTGCTTTCCAAGTACTGTGTTGATGTGCCCTCTTGGGTATTTTTATTTAATCTTGTGGCAAAGACATCATTATTGCACACATTCTGCAGATGGAGAAACTGAAGGTCAGAAAGAAATTATAACATGTTCAAAGTCACACACACTTCCCGGCCAGAGGAGCACTGGGCTTGCAGTACACGATATTTACTGCCTAGGTTTTATGGATGCACATACTCCTTTGAGCACACCAGAATTAGCAGTGTGTGTTGTTTACCTGCTCTTTGATCTTTTCTTTCCTTTTCCTCTCCTTCAGACTGCTTCTGTCCTCGATGTCAGATATGCATCTGCCTCCTGAGAACCACTGGTAGCTTTGAACACTTGGTGTGGACTACATGTTATCCAGGATATCAGGTATTACGAGACATCACCTAGCCATCTGCATCACATCTCTGTGGACAAGCAGCTATTACCAAAAAAGGCGTACTCTTCCAGTCCTGTGCTACATCTGCCTTAATTCTTTGCTCGTTCCTCCATGTTGGCGCCACTTCCCAGAGAGTCCATTGCATCTCACTCTGCCTAAGTGCTGGGGAACCCACGGCCTGCACATCTCCCTCAACTCAGCCTGTCCCCCATTCGGAGCCCCTGAGCCCCACCAGTGGCAGCTCTCCCTATTAGCAGCTTCAGAACACATAGTCTTGGAAGGCCCAGCTCTGTTCCTGCATGGCCTGCAGTTTCTACTTTGTGCATAGTGTGATTCTCAGAGTAACTGATCCTGTTGGCCTTCAAGAAAGTTTCTCTTGCTCTTTTCTGGAGCAGCCACCTAAGTAATACCATGTTTCTTTGGAAATCACAATACAATGGCAGACTGTAACTTTGATCATGCCAAGCATCCTGATGCCACTCATGTTCCCTAAACAGAGGTAGAATTATGCTTTGTAAGTAAGGTGGCTCCTCTCCCCTTTCTGTCTCCCCCCGAATTATGTCCCCTTTCACCTTCCTAAGTGGTAAAAGCTCATTCGCAGCAACTGTCCTTGGACACTGTAGCTTAATGGGAACATGGACCTCAACGCTTTCTGCCTTCAACCTTCAGCATTGTAATCCCAGGGTGGGTGCACCCCATCTTTTCCTGATCCCCCAGCCACCACTTCCACCTCTACCACCACCCAACTCCGAGAGATTCGGTCCATATCACTGTACCTGGTGCTTGTACATTTGGAATTGGTGCCTTCTCCTTTTGGCAACCATGTTATCAATCCCTTTTCTGTTCAAGTGTCTTATTTAAAGTTTATTGCTTGCCAAAGATGACATCGTCAGATAGGAGATGGGGAGAGCTTCTGCAGATTCTGACAAGAGTGGAGATTTTAAATGTAAAGTTAGCTCAGTAAAGGATATTAGAATAGCTGGTGATGGTTTTATAGAAGCTACATGGTTTGTTCCCATCCTTTTGGTGTGCCTGGCCTGTTGCGTGTGACTCCCTGTGTCCTTTTGTATCATTTGTATACTGATGTGATCACACAAACAGTATCCCCTCTCTTTTAATAGCAGAGTACAGGACAGAAAATTGATCAAAGTATTGGTTTAGTAAGACCAAGATGAAACAGTCTACAAAGTGGTATGTAATGCCTTTTGTTTGGATTGGGAACAAGCAAAATTTTCTAATAAATGTTCTGAGACTTCCAGAATCACTTGTTTTCTTACCAGACTATGGGCCTGCTAAGGGTGAAGAGCAGATGACCAGACTGCATTCTAGAACCCACGGCCAGTTCAGCTGCACTAAATGTGTGGAAGAAGCTTTTGTTGCTGTTTGTATCATTCAAATTAGTTTTCTGCTTTCAATACCAAAAAGAAAAAACAAATGCAGATGCTTTAAGGCATAAACAATTCTTAAGAATTTAAAATATGCAATTCAATTTTGATGTGTTTTGATCCCCAAGCACCTTGCTTTTTTTTTTAAGTCAGCTGATTTTCTCTTTAGAAAGAGGTTCAGCTAGAAACCTAGGTTTTTTGGAGTTTGTACATTCTTTTTTAAGGTATGGAGAAAGGTCATTCCAGAGGGGAATACAGCAGGACTTTCCCTATCTGATGGGTATCTGATGGTCACAGACTGTAAAGAACAGTGTCAGGGGGCATGGCCTGCTGTTCCCACCTGGAGACTGGTAGCAGTGTAACACTAGTAATGAGTCAGGTTTTCTTTGTTATTTTATCTTAAGCCTGCTCTGTAATTGAAGGATGGCAGACAAACATGGGACAGGATTGGCCTCGGTTTTGCACATCTATTAAGGGTACACTAAAGGCACTCAGAGAAGCCTCTGCCCTCCTCACTTTTCATAAGTCCTCCCTCCCACCAGCAGTTATGCAGTGGCTTTCTTACTTTGCCAGTGGTTCCGTGTCTTTCTTCATGCCCAGGCTATTTTCTTTAAGATTTGGTCCCTCCTGGCAATACCTAGAATTGATGCTGCTCCTTAGGTGGCATGGCACTAGTCTGTATTCTGCACTGTCCCCTACTTGGTTCCTGGCACTGAGTGGCCTCCAGCCCTGAATAGTCACAGGTTGATGTACTTGTGATCACAGAAGCTGACTTTTGTCTTCTTCTCCAAGGGAAAGGGGCATGTCATTTTCGTTTGACAGAGGGGGAGAAAAAAGATGGTCTTTGCCTGGCTGCTGTTGCTGTAGTCTCATGTATAAGATAGCACTGTGTTTTAAACTTGTTTTTTCATTACACTGTCTTTGCAATAATGTAAATGCAAGAAATCACTTAGCTTTCAAAGCTGAGTGGTCTGGTCTTATTTATGTGAGGACTCTTTAACATATCAAGAATTAGGTGTATCACCAGATTGGGTTTGGAACATGATAACTGCTTTAGATGGAATGTCACTTAAGCTTTGTGTTCTTAAAAATTATCAATGTGAATGTCATAATTATATATTTTTTGTGGAAAAATTCTCCTAAGTATAAGTTATTGTGCAAAATATAGTATCATGGACACAAATAATAGTTTAACTTTTAGTTTAGAAATCCCTAAAAGATATAAATTGTATTGCATATGCATTAAAAGTTTGTTTTATTTAATTTTATGTAGATGTGTAAAGTGTTAGGTAAAAAAAAATTCTTTTCACTTACCATTTAAACACCTGGTTACTTGAATATTGTATTGACTGATCAGCAGCAGTGATCTGTTCTGTAGGACAGCTCTTTAACCAGGAAGTAACTTGCCTCAGTTGTGCTGATTAGCTTAGTGGGGCACACAATCAGGGGCTGTGTTGGCAGGAGCCCAAGGTTAGTGTAGCACCCCTACTGCATTGTCTTCTGTGTTTGTCATGACACCGCTTCCTTGAGATGGTTATTGGTAGTTTTTAACCTGAAAGACCCACTGATGGTCACAAGCCTGTAATCAAAAAACAAAAATGAAAAAATGCTTACTGTGGTGGAGTAATTAGGCAGTTGTTTTCTGTTTATATAAAATTCCCTCAAGTACCACACACCACTCTAAGTGTGCTCATTGTCACTTTAAATTTCAACTATACCCTATTTTTGTCTTTCTAAATATCAGATGTACTATTGGTATAATTGCACACCAAAAATAAACCAAGCAGTGCATTACACTAACTGGATCCCTGCTTTTATGTGAGCAAAGGAAAGATGGAGTCAACTCCAACAAGAGCCTCTTCTTCTCTCCTGTCTAGCCTATTGCTACACTAGTGACCCAGGATTCAAGCTTTTAGTACCAAGTAGATTCTGCCTCTGATTGACTCAGATAGTTAGATCAGCCTGAGCTAGTGATCTCGTGCAATGCTCTTTCCGCCACTCCCTGGATCTCTGCAGCTTTTCCTGACTATAATAAAGCACAATGGCAGGAACGTTACAGTTCAAGAAAAGGAAGGTCAGTATAGTTCTATGCATGTTGTAAAATAATGAGTGTTTACAGTCACCTCCTCCTAAAGCGGAAGTTTATACTGGAGTGGATAGTATTCCATTATGTAGACTTACAACTTTGCTAAGTGCTTTTTAGATTGCTTAAAATTTTTCCAAGATTTTAAAAGATGTATAAGGTTAAGTGTGCAAATATAATGGAAATGCTGTATATCTTTTGAAGTGGTAAAACCCACGCTGGAGTTTTAAAGAAAATATGTTGTAATAATGCTGTTGTAAGTAATATTTTCATGTCTCTCTTTGCCTGTTTTCTATTTCAGCACATTCATCGTGGTGAATGTTCATAGCATTATAATTGCTTAACCATTGAATGATAACCTTTGTTAGTGAAAATTGGAAGATTTATTTGTGAAATTCTGCAGAATTCATTTTTCTATTTCCAATATTTGCTGAAGTTAAATAAAAGTTTTCAAGCCATTGATGTAAAAAGATACGAAACAGTTTTCTGCACCCCCACTTTCACCGTCAGAGGTTGGGTGTCTTCCTTCCCTTCCAAGCGGACTTGGGGCTTCTGAATGTGTGACTTCCCCAGAATTAGACCCTTCGGGCACACATAGCCAGGGGCAACTTTTGCTGTTACCTTTTAGCTCTTCCTGAACCACATGTCTGATAACTTTATAGCTGGCATCAGATCAGGGTGCATAAGTTCATAAATTTTGTAGTAGCTGATGGCTTAAACACAAAGGGTAGGTAAGAGAAAAATTTTCTCATTAGCAGTTTTGCTTTTTTTCAGCTTGATCAAGGCTTTGATCTGACCCTGGAGGCTTGGCTCTGCAGTCTCCAGATTGTAGCAATGAAGAGGCCAGACCTGCTGACTTTGTTGCTTCTGGTCAGCCAAGAATGAACCCACAGTAGGCTCAACACCTTTTTGAATAGCATGAAGAACACTTCCAGTCTCTGAGGTCTTCCCTTTTCTGGCTGGAATCAGAAGAATTGAGTTAGATAATGTGTTGGTCAGCTTTCTATTAGAGTAACAAATACTTGAAATAAATAGACTTATAGTAAATAAATAAATTTACAGAGGGAGGAGGTTTATTTTGGCTCACATTTTTGGAGGTCTCAGCCCATAACATTGGCCTTCATCAGGGTTTTGTGGCAGGGTCTTGCTTTGGGCTTGTGGCAGCACATCGTTGGCGGGAGCATTTGGCAGAGCAAAGCTGTTCACTTCTTGACCAGGATGGGAAAAAGAAAAAGGAAAACAAGAGGCTGAGGTCCTACAATCCCCTGGAAGCACAGATCCTTAGTGACTTCAGCACCTCCCCCGAGACTCCACACCCCAGTACAGGCAAACTGGGAACTAAGCCTTTAGCAAATGGGCCTCTCAGGGACACTGAAGACCTAAACCACAGCAGATAATGGCTACAAAGTCTGCTTCCAAGTCTAGCTTTGCCTCAAACAAAATTTGCAGCAGTGGATGAGGTCCCTGTGTGGGACTCTACCTCATGTCATACATTGAGGAAGCATGGCAGGGTCCAGCCTTCTCAATTGACGATCTAGTAGGAAAAATATTCAGTCCTATTATCCAGCAATACCAGTGAGCACACAGGGAATAGCCAGTGCTACAGGAGTGTCTGGGAGGAAGGGCTCGGATGTCTGATGTCTACAGAATGATTTTCTTGGAGCTAGTCCTGCAGAGACGATGTATGCTTGGGTGAGCCTGAGTGTGGCACCTGGGAGAGGAAGCCATGACTCTGAGAGCCCAGTGTCTGATCTGTGGAGTAGGACAAGAGGAGCAAGTGCCAAGGGCAGAACCTTGGGCTTTCTGCCAGGAGGTAAGAAGGAAGCTACAAGGGAATCCTGAAAAGGGGAAATAGAGGTATGGAGGGGGACGGCTGCAAGCATGGTCTCTGCTGGGACAGGCACTGGAAAGAGATCATTTGCGCTTGGCTTTTATTCACTTAGAAGAACAACCTTAGGGAGTTAGGGAAGTGTTTGAGGGATCTGCCGTGGACTGGCATAGACTAGAATGTGTATACCTCCTTAAAGTGGGAAGGGAAAGGAGAATAGATCATGGGTCCCAAAATCAAAGGTCCTGGCCTCCTACCTCCAGCCTACGTACAAAAGGCAGCTAGCTGTGTACAGGTGTGTCTACCAGGTCATCTCTTGTTCCTCACCTCCCAAGGTCTTTGTCCTTGCTGTAGCTCTGGCGTGACTGCAGTTCTTCTGTGTGGGAGGCTGCTGGGAGTTTGCCAGCAATTCCAGGGCTGCCTGGAAGGAGGAGGGAGCTCAGTCCCCAGGGCAACCTCTGGGTCACCAGGGGCTCCTTGCTGTGCCACAGCCAATGCAGAAATAGTTCTATGGTCTCCAGCTCAGGAGCCCACAGTGGTGACCAACTAAAAAAATGCACCTGTTTTGATCTTCTTCTCTGTCTCACTTATCCTGGTCCCCTACTTCTATTTCCTGATCACTTTCAAAACTGAACTATTTGCCCACAAACCCTCACATTGGACTCGTTTTTCTGAAGGAATCCAGGCCAAGGCAGCACATGGGCCTGTCTGAGCCATGGTAAGTCCAGTTGAGGATAGTTATTTTGAGAGCACTCACCCACCAATATTGCAGGAAAGGCACACACACAAAACTCATTTTTGTCACTTCCCCTATCTTTACTATGTCTAGTGAACGCACCTGTGAAGAAAGGGCAGGGCTGTCTGTCTCAACAGTTTCCAAGCACCATAGTCTCCACACACTGTGTTTCCCTGGTGCCCAGCACCTTGCAAGACACTTACTTTGAAGAGAGGGCTGTGTGGGCCATTCCGTATGGTCAACTTTCAGGTTTAAGACTACAGTGTCATTCTCTGCATCTACTTCATGCTTGCAACATCATTTGGGCCAAGACTAGCTAGCTCATGGATGGTCCCAATTTACTCTGGTCCTGAGTTGGATGGGACTGGTCAACAGAGCAGTCCCCCAGAGGTACTTTCCCCTTGTCCCAGAAGCATGGACACAGCTGTATGCCCTGAACAACCTCTGGCCTGCCTCTCTTAGTTCTGTCCCACCTTGGTCTAGTTTATCACCTACCTGGGTGTGTATTAGCACCTGTGAACCAAGCACTCACCAAAAGCCCCTGTCCATCTCCTGCAGCTCAGCTGCTGTGGTACAACCTTGCCTCTATGTCCACAAAGTGACATGATACTAAGGTTCCTTCCATTCCCCTCTTTCTTAGCTCTCTCAGTGGGTGGCACTGCTGTGTGTCTGGTCACCAACCTAGAAACCCTGACATCACTCACATCTGGAAGCCAGTGTCAGTCTGGGCCTCCCTCTTGCCTGAGCTGGTACCTTAGCCTCCTAACTCATGTTCCTCTAATCCCCAACATTGCTCTTTCCTTTCCTCTCCTTCCAACCCCCACCATAATTGGGGACCTTAAACCATACGGCATTCCTGCCCCAGAACCATTTTCACATCCTTTTCTGAAAATGCCTTCCCCCTCTTCCCTCCTCCTGCCACTTGACCTCACACTGCTCATAACCTCGTTCTGCTATCTATAAAGAAGTGGTGTTTTAGCCAGGTGCTGGTGGCTCACACCTGAAATCCTGAGGCTGAGATGGGGAGGATTGAGATTCGAGGCCAGCCACAGGCAAATAGTTCATGAGGCCCCATCTTCAAAATAACCAGAGCAAAATGGACTGACTGGAGATAGGGCTCAAGCGTTAAAACACCTGCTTTGCAAGTGCGAAGCCATGAGTTCAAATTCCACTCCCACCAAAAAAGGGTGATTTGTAGTATTAGCAGAAAGGTGCACTCACTGTAAGATCAACATCTAGGACTGGAATCTCTGGCTTGGAAAGTCTCTTCATTTTTTGTATCTGATACCATTCATTTGCCTTCCATGGAGGCTGTCTCACTTTCTCCTCCCATCTCCTGGAACCAGGCCACTTCCTGTACACACACCCTCCCTAACAGTGTGCTTACTGAGCATTTTAACAGGTGGTGTATAAGCTCTACTTTCAGCCCACTGGTCTGTGGATTTCTTGAGGTCAAGACTGTCACTTTCCCCATTGGTACCCAGAGCTGGAAAGAATATGCACATAAGTGCTGGTTAAAGGAGTTGACAATTGGTGCATTGAGGGGGAAATACAACTGCTGGCCCTTGGCCACTGTGGCTGATGATTGACTCCCCAGGAGTGGATTCACAGCTCCCAGTTCATTCCTGTGCATGTAGAGGGCTCACTTGGAGTTTGAGGTTTGCAGGCCCTTCTGCCTGCTCTGCTGTCTATTGAGCTATTTGCTATTCAGATACCCACTGCCAAAATGCTAGGAAAATAAATTCAAATAAAAGATCTAGTGATTGTAGAGTTGAATGTGTGGGGTTCTAGATCCTCCATCTCCCATCCATCACTCATTGTCCCCACTTCGCCCATCCCCCATGGTGAGGCCTGTGATGCCTTGTGGGCAGTCCCTGAATGGTGCAGTGGAGGAGAGGACAGGTGAGGGAGTGGCAGCTAATCAGATGGGGATGCCCAGCAGACCCTGGCTTTACATGGGAGGAGTGGGACTCTTGTCTCCTGATCATCCCACCTGCGAGGTTAAACTGTCATGTGTTTCTTGTGACCCGTGCACAAACCTGGTTCCCCACCCATGGGAAATGCCTACTGAATATTTGTTTCTTCTGTAAAGACCTTGAGAAGCCACATCCCATTGCAAGCTGGAGCTGCACATTCAGGCCATCCCATCCTGTTCCAAAGACTTCCTCTCCTCAGGCTGTCCCTGCTGGCCTAGCTGGGAGAGTGGATTTGACTGAGGATCAAGAGACCCTGTGTGGGCTGAACCTTTCCCCAAAAGCTCCAGCTTTAGTCTGCATTACAAATCCCTTTACCTTCAGTCTGAGCACACATGGGCCATTCCTATCTTTCTTTCGTGAGCACCCTGACCTTTGTTTGCTAGCTTTCAGCCCCAGGGAGATGCAAGGGGGCCTCCTGGTCCTACAAAGACTTTGTGCAGCAGTTATTTGAGGTAGTTCATGGCACTTAATTTAATTAATTTGGCAACAAGTATGCCATACTGTAATAGCAAATTATATATGTGGGTTTTCTTCAGTAATAATTCGTAATTTATTGAAGGTTACCTTACTCCTAAGAACCAAACATGCATTATTTAATTTTGTTGTCACTGAGTCAGCTTTGCGTTACTACAACCAAATACCTGACACGGGTTATTTATGAAGTAAAGATACTATTTTGGCACATTGTTCTGGGCCTCTGATGAGGGCAGCACAGCATAACAGAAACAAATGGCAGAGCACATACCCAGTAGCCTGCATGGTTCCCAGGGTGGACAACCTACTGACCCACCCTCCTTCAGCCATGGCCTGAGGATTCCTATCCCACCTCTCCGTAGCTTGAGGCTAAAAGGTTGCTCACTACCCATTTCCCACCTTGGCCTTCTTCAATCATCCCACAGGTCCCTTCTTTCCCACGGTGTGAGCCCTGGCTCTTGTGCTGCCTGGTACACTGAGTCCAGAACCTAGTGAGTGCCATCAACACTGTGAGGCCTGGGGCTGCACCAGAGAGCCTGTGCCAGCAGATAGCCTTCTCAGGAAAACCAGCATGGAATTTGGCCCTAGTCTGTCTCTTAACTGCAGGTTGCTCTGATGACATCATCTCTCTGATGCCTCTCTAGGAAAGAGATCTCATCACC
Organism: Castor canadensis; assembly: GCF_047511655.1. Taxonomy (NCBI): domain Eukaryota; kingdom Metazoa; phylum Chordata; class Mammalia; order Rodentia; family Castoridae; genus Castor; species Castor canadensis. The sequence continues at coordinate 7,730,853 of NC_133388.1, read as the reverse complement.
AATGCAGGAAGTCCAAGAGAGCTAGGTGAAGCCAACTTTTTATAACAGAAAACTAACTCAGCGTCCACAAGCACTACCTTAATCCCTTCTGAGGACAGGGCTCCCACTGACCCAAGAACTTCCTGATAGGTCCCTACCACTTCCCACACACTGGAGACCAAGCTTCCCACACATGAACCTTTTGGGGGATCACACTCAAGACATATTGAAACCATAGTCCCCGCTACTCCTGGCTGGGCCATGGACATGGTTTGATCAGCAGAATCTTCACAAGATGACTTGGACATTAGGGTTTGGTTTGCCTGCTCTTGCTGCCAAGAACTCTGGCCACCTGTGAAGAAGCTTAGAACAACCTGCTGGAGACAAGTGGCCAGGCCAACAGCTACTGCAAACCAGACTTGAGTGCAAAGCCACTGGGAGGCCACGTGAATGAGCCAAGCAAGGCCATCACGAGACCTCCCATGCTGAGCCTAGTTCAGATAGTCAGTCCTCAGGATTGAGTGAGTAAGTTTGTGGTGTTTGCTGCACAGTGACAGATGGCTAAGGCAGTTGGAGAGGAGTGGGACCCAGAAACTTGTGACAAAGTTCAGGCTGCAGAAAGGGCTGGGCACTTGGACTTGGGTGCTGCCTGGATGCACAGCCCTTAGAGACAAGGTCACAGGTCTCTTGAAAGAAGCTTCAGCCTGGTGGACAGGAAGTGTTAGCTCCCACCTCTGAGACTGGGCATCCCTGCCTCTGCTCTTTGAGGTAGAAAGAGTCCCTTGTGCAATACTCACCAGCTGCTCCTTGGAACTGCACCTCTGACATCACAGGCCAGGTCCCAGGACTCCGGGATGTAATGAACTGGGCACAGCTACTGGGGGTAGAGGCTGCACTCTCAATAGCTCCTTAGAGAACTGCATCTGGGTCCTGTTGGTTGAATGCCTTTTTCATTAAGGAGATTCAGAATAAGCACTCCTGGCAGCCAGTTCCAGGGCAGTAAGTGGGATCTTAGAGGCAGCCAGCCACAGCCTAGGGTAGCCGCCATCCCTTCCCTGCAGTGTGAGCTCAGGTGAGCCATTCAAGTTGCTGCACATCTTCTCGGGAACAGGAACTGTCCCTTGGACTCAGCTAGTTATCGACAAGTATTTTTACAGCCCCTGCATGTTAGCGCTGGAAAGTGATAAGCAAGATAAGAACCTTGAATTCCAGGGGAGAAGACAGAAATGGAAGCTTCCTGTCTCGGTTGATAAACTGGCATGACTATAAAGGCCTGGGGTGCTAGAATGAGCCAGATTACAACCTCAGGCCTCCTCCCCTCTCAGCCCAGAGACTCCTTCCCTGTGTAGAGGCCAGGAAGGCTTTGTCAGTAGCCATTGGTTTCACTTCAAGAGAGTGAGCCTAGCTTACTCCACCCGTGAGCCAGGTTTCAGCACTTGGTATGTGTAGCAGTGCACAGGGCCTAGGCTATCTCGTGGGAAGGATGGCCCTGGGTGTGAGCCACGAACTCAGGGCTAGCAGGTAGGTCCCGGTCCCAGTGGGAGCAGCATGGCCCAGGTCGGGATGTGGACCTGGCCTTCTCTGCATTCCCACCTCAGCCCAGGTTGTGGCTCTAATGCCGTTTCCCACTGAAAAGATGAGGGCCTTTTGGAGAAGTCCCTGGATCAAGGTGTGGGAGGAAGTGTGCGAGAGGAGCCTGGGAATCTTGCGCCAGAGATCAAGGAAGCACCTGAAATTATGAGATCTTGTCTGAAAGACTCAGGAGCCAACACGAAGGACTCCCCATTACCCTGGAGAACAGTTTGCCATCAAAAGAACAGTGAGTGAGAGACACAGCAAGTGTAAGCGTTCAGAGGCTTGTGATGATGTGTCAAACCCCACCAGTCATCGCTGGAGATTAGAGGACATCACACATGTATCCAACTTTCCTGTAACACTATTTCACGATAAGCAAAGCATTGAGGGGAAAAGGTACTCTTTCTAGAAGTCCAGCTAACGCTTACCAGAGAGTTAGACAATTGCCAATCTCACCTGACTGAGAAATGGACCTAGTCATAGAGCATTAGATGCTCCTAAAACCATCAGAGGGAAGAAAGTGGGAACGGATCAAGCAGGACCTGAACCCACCACACAGTTTTCACAGGAAAACTGTGCCTTGGGATTCTGGGAACACGGTGGGATAAGTAAGCCCCAGGAATCTGTCCCTGTCCTAGACCGCATCACACTAGCAAGATCTATGTGGTGTAACCATCTGTGTTTCAGTGGCAAGTTGCTTTTCCTGATAATGAAAGTGTAGATACAGAGATGAGCAGCCAACACCACACACACACTCACACTTCCTAGCACATACCACACACTCACACCACACACCAAATACTACACACACCATACCATACACCACACACACACCACACCACACACCACACACCATACCATACACCACATACACACCACACCACACAGACCACACACCACACACCACACACATACCACACACACACACCATACCATACACCACACCACACAACACACCACACACACACCACAAACCACACCATACACCACACACACTATACACCACACCATACACCACACACCACACCACACACACCACACCATACACCACACACACCATACACCACACACACACCACACACCACACACACACACACACCACACCACACACACACACACCACACACCACACACACACCACACACCACACACACACCACACACACCATACACACACCACACACACCATACACCACACACACACCACACACCACACACACACCACACACACCATACACACACCACACACCACACACACACACACACCATACACCACACACACACCATACCCCACACCACACACACACCACACACACCATACACCACACACACCATACACCACACCACACACACACCATACACCACACCACACACACCATACACACCACACACACCATACACTACAACACACCCACACCATACACCACACACACACACACCACACCCCACACACCATACACCACACACACACACCACACACACCTTACACCACACCACACACACACCATACACCACACACACACACCACACACACACACCTTACACCACACACACACCATACACCACACACACACCACACACACACACCACACACACCATACACCACACACACCATACACCACACACACACACCACACACACCATACACCACACACACACACCACACACACCATACACCACACACACACCACACACACCATACACCACACACACACCACACACACACCATACACCACACACACACCACACACACCATACACCACACACACACACACACCACACACCACACACACACCATACACCACACACCACACACACACCATACACCACACACACACACAGCACACACCACACACACAGCACACATCACTTTGGGCTGCCCAACTTTCAAGGCACTTAAAGGGCAGTGCCTCTTTTTAATCCCCCTCACACACCTTTATTTTTATCTTTCTCTTTTTCAAAGCCAAAAATATAGACAAAACATTCAAAAGCAACTACATATAGGTAAGAAATTAGAAATTGTGTATTCCCCAGGAAAGACAGATTCAGAAAAGGCATTAAGTTTGCTCCTCAGGCTGACCTCCAGCATGGACGCGGCCTACAAGAATCAAAACTAAACTGAAACAACCATCCCAGGGAGCGGGGGTGTCTGACTACCACAATTACCACGTGACTAGATGACTGATTTTCAGCCAAAATAAAATCCCGAGATATACAAAGGAAAGGTAAGTCATGACTCGTTCCCAAAGGGAAGAAAGCAGAAATGTCCCTGAGAAAGTCAAGATGGCGGGCCTACTTGACAAAGATTACTGACCAATTTTCTTACAGATGTTCAAAGCTCTAAGTGCTGGCAGAGTGGTAGAGCGCCTACCTAGCAAGTGTGAAGCACTGAGTTCAAGCCCTGATGCCAAAATAAAAAAAAATTTTCAAAGAATGAAAGGAAGACATATCTTTTAAAAAACTCAAGCAAACTTGAACCACATGAAATATCAACAGAGACAAGAAAAACTGAAAAGAAACCAAAAGGAAATTCTACTGCTCAAAAGTAAAATAATTGAAAAATTCACTGGAGGGATTCAAAGGCAGATTCGAAGAGTCACAAGAAAGAATGAGAAGAACACGAAGAGAGAGGAAGGGGACAGAAAGTGAGCAGAGCTTCGGCACCTGTGGTACAGTCAATGGACAAGCACGCACACTGTGGGAGACTCAGGAGGAGGACTCAGGCAGCGTGCTATTTGGAGAAATAATGGCCCATGATGCCCTGAATTTGAGGAAAGACAAGAATGTAAACATTCAAGAAGATGGACGAGCTCTGAATAGCATGAACTCAAGATCCAGGCCCAGGCGTCATCACACAGGCCGAGCCTCGACTGCACTCACACAGATTTCTACAAAAGATTGCCAGCATATTCCCGCTAGAACTTCGGAGGCAGAAAGCAGTGGACTGATACAGTCAAAGTGCTAAGAGAAAAAAATAAAAGTGTAGAACAAGTGCCTCGCAAGCCTAAAGCCCTGAGTTCAAAGCCCAGTACCAACAAAATAAATAAATAAATAAAACCTGTCAACCGAGAAAGTAAAACATTCTCAGATAAATAAAAGGGACCCTGCTATGGGAGTCCTGCAGGGTTAAACAGAAGGAAATCCTTAACTCAAAGCTGTGTGCAGAAAGGATGACTTCAGTAAAAGTAAGTATGTAGCCAGGCGCTGGGTGGCTCATGCCTGTAATCCTGTCTACTCTGGTGACAGAGATCAGGAGGATCACAGTTTGAAGCCAGCCAGGGCAAATAGTTTGTGAGACCCTATGTTGCAAAATCCCTTTACCAAAAAGGGCTGGAGGAGCAGCTCAAGGTGAAGAACCTGAGTTCAAAACCCCACTACCACAAAGAAAAAAAAAAGTGAATATATGGCCAAATGTTAAAGCTACTGTTAATTGTAACAACTGTTTGTGACTCCACTTTTTGTTTCTACATGACATCAGATGAAATTTTTTAATTATTAATGTAAAAATATTATTGTAAGTTTGTTTTTTAACTCCATAATTTTTCTATATAATTTTAAAAGATGGATGCATTTTAAAAAAATTACTAGCTCATGCTTTTCAACACACAAACATACAATGATGTAATTCTGTGACATCAAGAATGGAAAAGAAGCCAGACATGTTGCAGCATGACTGTAATCCCAGTTACTCAGGAGGCTGAGGCAGGGGGATCGCCAGTCTGAAGCCAGCCTGAACTACATAAGGACGTCAGGCCAGCCTGGGTTAACATCATAAGATGCTGCCTCAAAAAAAAAAAAAAAAGGAAAGGAAAGGGATAGGGGAGGAAGTGTAGAGGAACAGAGTCTTTCAAAAACGGGCAAAGCTGGGCATGGCGGTGGAAGTCGGCAATCCCAGCCATCAGGAGGTGGAGACAGGAAGATCACAAGTTTGAGGCCGGCCTTGGCCCCACCCCTCACCTCCAGGAAAGGCTGAGCTCCTCTCTAGTGGTCAATGATTTCATGAACCATCCTGACATAACAAGGCCTCTGAAAACCCGAAGGACTGAGTTCAGGGATTTTCTGTGTGGGTGAACAGGAATCCGTCTACATGCCAGGAGAGGACTGCACCCCGACTCCACGGGTCAGGTGTCCGGGCGTGGGACTCCTCCAGACCTTGCACTGTGTATCTCTTATGACCATTCACTTGCATTCTTGAAAATATTCTTTGTGGACTAGAGGTGTGTCTCAGGCGGTAGAGCACCTGCTTTGCAAGCACAAAACGCTGAGTTCAAACCCAGTCCCACATATGTGTGTGTGTGTGTGTGTGTGTGTGTGTGTATTCCTTTAGTAAACAGTGTTTCCCTCTGTTCTGTGAGCCAGCTACCAAATTAATTGCCCTAAGGAGAGTGTCAGGAAAGCCCCAGTTTACAATTAGCTGATGAGGAGTTCCAGAGGCTCAGTCTTGTGACAGGAATCTGAAGGGGGGAATCCACAAGAATTTGTGGGATTGACCCCCCCAACAGGATGCTGTCTCCGGGTACACAACATCAGAAGTGCATAAACTACACCAGGTGTGGTGCATGCCTGTAAACCCAGCAACTCAGGAGGCAGATATAGGAGGATCTCAGGCCCTGGAAAAAGTAGCACAAGACCCTACTTGAAAAACCAAATTGGTACAGGACTTGCCCTGAGTTCAAATCTCAGGACTGCCAAAAGAAATTCAACAAACATAAGTAAAACCTAAGTAAAAGTTGTCAGCCATAATGTTAAAATGAGCCAGTAGCGATGGAAAACAGTATGACAGTTCTTCAAATATATATATATATAATTAAGATATAATCTAGCATTTCCACTTCTAGGGATGTACTCAGAAGGATTTTTGTAAAGATGGAAACTCCCTATGTTTCCCAGGCTGGCCCTAAAATCCTGGGCTCAAGTGGTCCTCCTGCCTCTGCCTCTCAAGTAGCCAGGACTATAGGCGTGTACCACTGCACCTGGCTACATTCAGAAGGATCCAAAGTAGTCTCGAAGAAGTATTTTTACACCCACGTTAACAGCAGCGTTATTTATAACAGCTAAAATGTGGAAGCAACCCGAGTATCCACAGACATTGCATGGGTGCAACACGGTGTCCTTCACCTTTCAAGTGTAAGGAAATGCCAGACACCAGCGGCTCACACCTGTAACCCTAGTTGCATGGGAGGTTAAGATGAGGATAAACAAAATCCAAGGCCAGCTGGGCAAATTGTTCATGAGACCTCATCTCTAAGACCACCAGAGCAAAATGGACTGGAAGCATGGCTCGAGGGGTTTGAACTCAAGAACGCCCTGATTCAAAAAAAAGAAGAGAAAAAGAAAGTGATTTTACACTCAATAAAATGCCCCCATTTTCACATTTTCCTGTTTTTAGAGCTACTGCAAAGTTCACAGCAAAACTGAGAGGAAGGTACAGGCTTCTTGTATGTAGATTCCCTATTATCACTGTGCCCCACAGAGACAGCAGACAAAGGGCAGAATACACACCCTCACCCTCACCCCTCACCCTCACCCCTCACCCTCACCCCTCACCCCTCACCCCTCACTCACATACACAAACACCAGGTTTCTTTTTGATAGTACGGGGCTTTGAAGTCAGGTCCTTGCACTTGCCAAGCACCTGCTCTATTGCTTGAGCCACTCCACCAGCCTTTTTTGCACTGGCTATTTTGAGATAGGGTCTAGCCTTATGTCCAGGCTGGCCTGGACCTTGATCCTCCTGTTTGTGCTTTCCCATGTAATCAGGATGACAGACATGTACCATTGTGCCCAGCTATTGGGCAAGATGGGGTCTCTCAAACTATTTGCCTGGGCTGGCCTCCAACCTCACTCCTTCTGATCTCAGTCTCTCAAGTACCTATGACTACAGGCATGAGTCACTGTACCCAGCAAAAGCATTTATACTGTGCGATAGCTTAAATAATACGTTAATGATATATAACACAAAAATATGTATATTGTAACATTAACAAAATGTGTCAGGAGAAGTAAAATTTGTACAGCTTCACATGCAATTGAACTGAACTTGTTATCAACTTAAAATAGACTGTCATAATCATAAAAGATTTATGTATCCCTCATGGCAACCATGAAGAAAAAAACCTAGTAGATAGACAAAAGATAAAAAGAAAAAACTCATCAGGTATAGCAGTGCACACCTGTAATGTCAGTACTCGGGTGGCAGGAGCAGGAGGGTCTTGAGTTTGAGACTAGCCTGGGCAAAAAGTTTGTGACACTCTTGTCTCAACAGAAAAAGCTGGGTATGGTGGCGCCTGTCATCCCAGCTACTCTGGGAAGCAAAAATAGGAAGATTGAATTCCAGGCTAGTCTGGGCAAAAAGTGAGACCCTATCTCAAAAATAACCAGAGCAAAATGGGCTGGAGGAGTGGCTCAAGCAGTAAAGCACCTGCCTAGCAAGTATGTAAGCCCTGACTTCAAACTCCTATACTGCCAAAAAATAAAACAACAAAAAAGAAAATCCCAAAGAAAGAATGAGAGGAAGAGAGAAGTAAACAAACTACAAAACGGACAATCATTAACAAATTGCTAATGGTAAGAAATACTAGAAATGGATTAAATTCTTCAGTCAGGGCTGGTTCAGTGGCTCATGCCACTCCGCTACTCAGGAAGTGAAAAGCAGGAGAATCTTGGTCCAAGGCCAGCTGGGCAAGAAGTTATTAAAACCCCATCTCAACAAATAAGCCAGGCCTGGTAATTCATCTTGCAGTTTTAACTACTTAGGAGGAATAAGTAGGAGGCTCAGGAGCCAAGACTATCTGTGGGCAAAATGCAAAACACTGTCCAAGAAATAAAGCAAAAAAAACCTGGTGGAGTGGCTCAAGTGGTAGAGCGCCTGCTTAGCAAGCTCGAGGCCCTGAGTTCCAATCCCAGTCCCACCAAAAAAAAAAAAAAATATATATATATATATATATATATAGACTTACTTAAGACATTCCGTGCCACCAAAATAGAGCAGGAGTTGCTATGCTTTCATCAGATGAAATAGACTGTAAGTCATAAACTCTTTTCAAAGAGACAAAGATCATTAACTATGGTTGTATAATGATAAAGAAGATTCAGCATTAGGCTATAAAGATGTAAATATATGCATCCAACACTGGATCACCTAAATTATAAAGCAAATATTAAAATGAGGGGAGAAACAGCAAGACAATAGAATAGGAGACTTTTGCAACATGTTGTCAGATCATGCAGACAGAAAAATCAGTAAGGAAATGGCTAACTTGAACCACACTGCAGACCAAATGGCCCTAACAGATAAATACAGAACATTCCGCAGGTGCATTCCTTCCTGGATGGCACGTTCCTCTCCAGCACACGCGGGATGTTTTCAGAATAGCCCAGTAGTAAATCTGTCCAACCAATAGTGCCTAGAGCCCGCCATGGGGAGGAGCAGTCTCTGTCCACGTTCAGAGGAATGAGACTGGTCCCTCATCCCCGGTCAGGGTGTTGAATTTGCGACTGTAACATTGGATCTATCAGTTCTGCTCGTGCTGCCCAGGCTCTTTTCTAGTGTGCACATGTTAGAGAGTGTTACGTGTTTGGGGGAAGCGGCCCCTTCCTGAGTGTGTGATGCTTTTCTTCATCCTTGCTCTGAAATCTGCTCTGTCCAATGTCCGATGACTACTCCAGCTTTCTTTCCACTAGTGTTAGCATGGTCTACTTTAAATTCATTTGTTTCTTTATCACTTTATCCCCTCTTAGCCTTTTGGCTAAGATCAAGTGCAGTAAATTTATGTCTCTCTATATTTAGTGTGGGTTTCATGTATGGGTCTTGTTTTTTGATCCACTCTGACAATGTCTTTTAATTGGCACATTTACACTATTGATGTTCAAAGTGTACTTCATTTAATTTGTTACTGTTTTCTATTTGTGACTCTTGTTCTTCATGTGTTTTTCCTCTACTCTTTTCTTGCCTCTTGTGATTTTTGAGCATTTTGTATGACTCCATTCTGTCTTCTCTCTTATTATATCAATTGTACTAGTTTTATTTTTTAGTGTTTGGCCCAGTGTTTGATATATATTTTTATACTTAATCCATGTCCACTTTCAAACAATACTAACCACTTCACATGTAGGCTGAGTGCCTTATAATAAAAAGTCATCCTAATTCTTTCATTCCTTATACCATTGCTGTCCTTTGTTTTGCCTATACATAAGTATGTATACATACCTAGATGTATATATATATATATATACACACATACACATAACCAAATATATTGGTGCTATTATCATTTTGAGCAAATTTCTCTCTTCTTAAGAATAAGGAAGCCAGGGGCTGGTGGAGTGGCACAAGTATTAAAATACCTGCCTAGCAATTGTGAGGCCTTGAGTTCAAACCCAATACTGCCAAAAAAAAAAAGGAATAAGGAAGCCAGGTGTGGTATTGAACACCTATAATCCTAGTACTCAGGAGGCTGAAGCAGGAGGATTTGAGTTTTAGGTGAGCCTGGGCTACACAGCAAGACCATGGCTCCACAAGAAAAAATAAAATAATAAAGAAAAATAAAAGTTTTTCCTTTACTCTCACTTATTCCCTCTCTGACACTTTTCCTATCTTTATGGAGATCTGAGTTTCTATTCAGTGTAAGTTTCCTTCTCTGTAAAGAGTGGCTTTTCCTATTTCTTGCAAGGCAGGTATATTGGCAACAAATTCCCTCAAATTTTCGTTTTGTCTTTATTTCTCCTTCCCTTCTGCCGGATAATTTTCAGGGTATGATTGAATCCAGCACTTTAGTGATGTCATCTTACTCTCCACTTTGGCTTCTGAGGTTAGGTCCACGTGAGTCTTGTGCTCACGCTTCTTTCTGGAAGGTGTGTCCTTTCCCTCTGGTGCATGTCAGACTTTTCACCTTCACTCTGTCATTTGAAATGCCCATTCTGATCCTCCCAGCCATGTCAGAGTCTGGTTTTGAAGCTTTCACTGATGCTTCAAACCGTTTTTTGTTTATTTGATTGATCTATTTTTTTGTTATTGTTAGTTTGTTTTTGGCTTTTGGAATTCCTTTTAATTTTTTCTGGATAGCTGTCAAAGATTACTGGATTTGCCAGGCCTGCTACAAATAGTGCTAGTGACAGGAGGGTTTCTCTTCTTGTGATGGGGTTTCGCATAAGTGAGTTTTGACAGATGTCTACCACAGCATTGTCACCACTGCAATCAAGATACTGAGCAGATCTGTCACCTGCAAAAGCTGCCAGTCCTTCACGTCCCAAGCTCCAGACCACCTCTGAACTGCTGTTTGTCACTGGAGGGCATTTTTGTCTGCTCTAGAATATCACAACCAGAATCATGCCATCAGCCATCTTTTTTTTGGTGTGCATGGTACACTGCCTAGCAAGCATACTGCACTTGACGTATGCCCCCAGTCCTTCTTAAAACCTTTTTAATTTTGTTTTTGAGATAGGGTCTCACTAACTTTGCTGGGGCTGGCCTTGAACTCACCATCTTCTGCCTCCAATTCCTGAATACTGGGACCACTAACTCAGTGTGTCACATTTTGTGTCTGGCTTCCTTGCTCAGCATGTGTTTTGTTTTGTTTTGTTTTTGCAGTACTGAGGCTTGAACTCAGGGCCTACACCTTGAGCCACTCCACGAGACCTTTTCTATGAAGGGTTTTTCAAGATAGAGTCTCACAAAACTATTTGCCGGGGCTGACTTCAAACCTTGATCCTCCCTATCTCTGCCTCCTGAGTTGCTAAGATTATAGGCATGAGCCACCAGCGCTTGGCTCAGCATAGTTGGTTTTTTTTTAAAGATTATATTAGCAATGTTCCTTTTTCTTGCTGTATACTCTGCCATTGTATAAAATACTTCCCTTATCTGTCACCTGATAATGGAGGTTTGGGTTCTTGTCAATTGTTGAATATTATAAATAATGTAATAAAAACTCTCATAGAAGTCTTTTATGAACAAATATTTCCATTTTGTTTGGATAAATTACCTACGGGTATTAATACCTGGGGGTAAGTGTACATTTAACTTTCTAAGAAAACTGCCAAGCAATTCTCCAAAGAGGCTGTGATATTTGACTTCCAGCGATGTTGGAAAGTTCAGCTCATTCCCACCCTCATCAACAGTTGGTATTACCAGGTTTTCATTTTAGAAATTTATAATTCTCAAATGTGTGTGGAAATTTAAGGTCTAAAATAACCATGATATTTTGAAAAAGACAAAGTTAGAGGACTCAAACTCTATGATGAGTTCTGGTAAAGCTACAGTGATCAACACTGTTTATTGGCTGGGCCCTGGCAGCTCACATCTGCAATTCTAGCTACTTGGGAAACTGAGATCAAGAGGATCTTGGTTCAAGGTCAGCCCTGAAAATAGTTTTGAGACCCCCCCCATCTCCAAATTAATCAGAGCAAAATGGACTGGAGGTGTGGCTCAAGTGGGTAGAGCACCTGCTTTGCCTGCCCTGAGTTCAAACCCCAGTCCCACCAAAAAACAAACAAAACCTTCCAAGCCAGAGCTTTGACTCCAGTGAAAGTATTCTTCAAAATAGAGACAAAATAAGGACTTTTTCTAGACACAAAAACTGAGAATCTGTCGCCAGCAGCTCTTCTCCATAAAAAGTGCTAAGTGGGTTGCTCTGGTGAAGGGAGACGCCCGGATGGCGTCTAAGAATGGCTGACTCCGGATGTAGCAGATCTGTGGGTAAGTACAGAAGACCAGATCGGCCAGCCAGGATCCCTCCAGAAGGAGACACTGCGCTCGGACGTCATTTACAGGGTGATTTTAACCAAGATTATAAACTGGTAAAACGATGGTTAGCAACCAACGTGGGTAAAGGATGAGCAAACGCAGAGAACAGGTCCCACAGCCAGGGCTCCCGGAGAATAAATGAGGAGGGAATTGACCTTTAGAAGAGGAGGTGGCTGCCACTTGACAGGTGGAGGCTGAGGCTGGCTCACAGGAAGTGAGTGAGTCCCTGGGTCGCCAAGAGCCTCGTGGCAGTCGGAGCTCGGTGGGCCTCCCGCAAGCTGCGGGCAGCTGTGCACACGGGTGGAGGGAGGCCCGTCCCTGATTGGGACCGCAGTGTCCCTCCACTGCCCTCTATCGGCAACGCCTGACATTGCTCCTGCAGGCAAAGAAATGAGAGCAGCTCCAGCTCCGTTGTGCAAAACAGGACAGAAAAGGGCAGATTTGAGATGAGAGGCCTGGAGCAGATAGCTGGCACATTATATATTCACCTCTAGTTTTTGTTTCTATAAAAGACATCACTACTCCGGGTGCCAGTGGCTCACACCTGTAATCCAAGCTGCTCAGGAGGATCGCAGTTCGAAGTCAGCAGGGCAAATAGTTCCATGAGACCCTATCTGGAAAAAACCCATCACAAAAAAATGGCTGGTGGAGTGGCTCAACGTGTAGAGCGCCTGCCTGGCAAATGTGAAGCCCTGAGTTCAAACCCCAGTTCTACCCTCTCCCCAAAAAAAAGACATCACTAAAGTAAAGCTAATAGTGCTGTCCTGTGTGTACAACATATAAATGTCACCCATGAGCACCACAGCATCAAGGACAATGAAAACACAGTTGCTGTATTTCACCTGACCCAATTCAACACTAATTCTAAGTAAACTGGGATAAATTCAAATGCATATCTTACTCTGGAACCATTACTAAACATATACATAGACACACCTAATAGGATACGAAAAAAATTACTATGTCAACACAAAAGAAGGTAGGAAATGAGCAGCAGCAGAAACAACAGAGATGAGACAAAATTAGTGAAATACAGACCTGAATCTCACCGAGTTACAGCTAGAATTCCGTGTAGATGGGAGGAACATACCACTAAAAGGTAAAAATTCTAAGTCAGGCATGGTGGTGCACACCTGAAATCCCAGCACTTGGGAAGCAGAGGCAGGAGGATCCTAAGTTCGAGGCCAGGCAGGGCTACATAGGAAAGGCTGGGGATGCAGCTCAGCAGTACAGGTACAGTGCTTGCCTAGCATGCACAAAGCCGTGGGGTTTGATTCCACCACCACCACAACAACAACAAAAAAAAATTGTCAGAATACATTTTTTTTAAAGCCAGGTCCAGCTGTATGTTATCTATAAGGCACCTGCTTTAAATACTAAGGTACAGATACACGGAAAGAGAAAGTGTGGAGAAAGATTTATGCACAAACATTGAACCTAAGAGAACTGGGCCGGCCATGTTAGTGCTTCACAAAATGGGCTTCTGGAGAAAATTCTAGAGACAAAGAGGGAAGATTCGTAACAATAAAAGGGTCATTTCATCAGAAAGATGTAACAGAGCTTCAAAATACATATAGCAAAGACTATCAGAACAAAGGGAGGAAGGAACTGATCCATAGGTTGTTGACGATTTCACACTTCTCCCTGGGTATTGCTAGAACAGATAAATAAGTCACTAACAATATAGAGAGGGCTGGAAGACCAGGCCAGAGAGCCCCACTGCTGGGAGCAGCCCCTACATGGGAGCCAAGGAGTGCTCCCATAGACCATGGCCGCCTTGGCTGCCAGGCACAGACACTGCAGCCTGCACCCACTCCACCACTGAGGCTAGACACCAGAGCTTCACCATACCACCAGGGCCTTGACGCCTGGCCAGCATGGTTCCTGCTCCTGGCTTTTCTTTGCACTCCCCTCTGAGCCACCCAGCAACTTATGTAAATTACATCACAGGGTTCCATCCTCTCCACAGCTGGTGTCTCCCCCATCTGCTGATGAGATAGGGGTTGGGGAAGTTAATTACCAGTCCTAAATTCTTCAGCAAGCATGTGACATAAGTGGCATTGAACCCAGATCCAGGAGACTCCAGACCCTGGAGGGTCTACTTCACAGGAATCCCCCCCTCCACACACACACACGCATGCGTGAACACCCATCAGGACTCGGGTGGGTCCTCTGTGGGCCTCTGAGACCCCTCTGTCTCTGGAGCCAGCAGTGCTGTGCAGCTTTTCATTGGCTGGGTGGGCACAGGGCCTGCAGATTGCAGAATCACTGGACCTCCAAGGCTGTCAGACCCAGAGTGAAAAGGACAGGGGAGGGTGTCCAGGGGAAGGAGGAGACACAGCCTAAGCCAGGGCTTGGAGGGTGGCACCAGTGCCCATCTGTGCCACTGCAGGCAGAGCCTCGTGGGGCCTTGAGTTCCAGAGGGAGTGATCAGAGGATGAGGGACCTTGGGCCTCACCTCACTCATCCTCATGGTGTGTGTGTGGTGGGAGGAGAAGGTCCTGCTCTGGGAGGGTCTCTCTGGAGGCCCAGGCAGGGGTGGACAGATTAGTGCTCCTCTGCCCAGCCACATGCCAATTGGAGATATTGTCCCCTACTGTTCCCTGGGCTGGGTTTGGAGTGGCTCCTACAGAGAGGTGTTTTGAGTGCCAGGGATCTGCCTGGCTGGGAGTGTGGACATGGAGACTGGCTGGGCTGGTGACCTGCCACGTGACTGAAGAGGTATCGAGAGCTGGGGTTAGGGACAGGGACATTTGGACCATTACTTACTCCCAGAACTTTCTGGCAAATCCCCAAGAAGATGCTTTGAGAAGTCTCCTGGGAGAGGAAAGGGATCCCTGGGACTTCATCTTAGCCCGGGAGAAGGTTGGGGACAAATCCCTCTGTCCACTCGCAAGGGCTGGTGGTCCCTTAACACAGAGGGGCAGGACCATCGGGTGAGGCTAGGCTGCCCATCCTGCCTTCCTTCCAGTAATCACTGCACTCTGTGTCCCTGTGCACTCCTCTGTTTTCTGCTCACACCTAGGGGACCCTGTTTAGTCCCAGGCATTGGCAGCCCGTTTTTGGATGTGCAGAGAGGGTGCTGAGGTTGGGTAGGGGGCTTCAGTGGGAGGTGGTCACACAGGACAGCTCTCTAGGGGATCCTGGAGAGCTAACGGGAATTAAACCTGCTTAATTAGAGAAGGAGACTGGGCTCTCTAGAAGGTTCTGGGATTTCAGAAACCTTGCCCAGCTGCCTCCTTGAGGATCCCTGGGATGCTGGGGGCAACTGTGAGCAAAGGAGAGACAGGGAGAGGACAGGAGTCCTACAAGGTTGAGCTGACTGTGACTTACAGGGAGGTGCTCTGGGCCTGCCAGGGAGGCAATGCTCTTGAACCCCACCCCCACCCTGACACACACACACACACACACACACACACACACACACACACACACTCTATCAGAGTTTCCTGTGCATCAGGGAAGGAGAAAGCAAGTGAGCAGTGACACTGAGCTAGAAGCCAAGGGCTCTGAGAGATGGGCATCTGCCCAGGCCTTGGCCCTTGCCCCACGCAGACACCTCCCAACAGCAGCAAAGCACACAGAGGACACCAGGAGGGAAACTAGCTCGGTACTGGGAGAGAGCTGCCAGGGCCTCACAGTCTGCTCAGAGGGCCTGATGCAGGGCAAGGGCACTGGAGGGAGGGAGGGAGGGAAGGGCTTTATGCCTGGCAAGCCATCCAGCCTGGGCAGAGAGAGGCCCATGGGGATGTGGGAGCAGCAGTCTGCCCAGAATCAGGGCGTGCCAGCTCTATGCTCAGCCCTGCCAAGATGTCAGAATGTCACAGAGAGGGGAGCAGAGTTTCAGAGAGGATCCGTCCCACACAAGTCAGGTGGGCACCCAGCCCTCCCCCGATCCTGTCTCATCTCCTCGGCCTCAAGCCAGGGTCTTGTGCTCAGGTGCCCTGCACCTGATGACGGAAGAGCAGGACCAGGGCTTCCACCTATGGACAGTTCTGTCATGCAAGGAGTTTTTTGGCTTCTGTGACCCCAGCATACAAACACCAATGTGCGTGGTCCCTCCATGAGTGCTCAGTGGATGCTTGGTGTGTTGGAGGGAAAACAGCTCAGTAGGGGGGAGGGTTGGGCTGCAGCCACAGGCTTAGTCTCCAAATTAGCCTCTTGGTCATCTTACCATCTTATCTGCTCCTCCTGATGATGGACACCCCAGCCCGTGCTTCCCACCTTGCATGCTGTCACCAGGTGCTGTGGGGTCTGACTCCAGGCCTGGAAACTGAAGTGCAAAGGAAGACACAGCACAAAGCCCTGTGCAAACTCTGGCCATGCTGGGAACAGTCACGAGGGTGATATTTGAAAACATGATCTCCATGTCCAAGAGTGTGGTCCGCGTCTCTACCCAGATGTCTGGCGCCCTGGTGGCTGTATTTTGGTGACTGAATCTTTTTAGCCAGCAGAGCATGTCACTTCCAAGAAGTTTGGAATTAAAAGTCTAGCAGGCTTCACCTGTTCTCATCAGTTTGTGTGTGTGTCGGGGGGGGACACTGGCTGGCCTTGGGGCCTTATGCAGAGTCTGGCTTTGTGTCTTCTGTGCTTAGGATCAGAGTGCTTGTGTCTAGCCCCTTCCCAAGGCCAGCTAATGCCCACTTTCCCCCACTCCTGCCCTGGAAATGAGGGGTCTTCTGGTCACCCAGGAGCCTTGGGCCAGTCCAGGCCCTGCTTTCTGCAACAGCCACCTTCTTGGCACTGTGAGGCCAGATGCATGGGGCTCAGGGTGCAAGCGAGGAGGCTGCTGGGAAGTTAAAGGGCTCAGCCTGGACATACAACAGCAATGCCCAGATGAGGCTGTTGCCCTGGCTTTGGAGGCTGAGGTACTGTGCGAGGGCCACTAGGACTGCTGGACCCATGGTGGACCCTTGAGCCTGCATGGCCTCTCCTTTGGTTATGCTTAGGTTCTCAGGTCACACAGTGGCCTGACCCTTCCTCATTCCCCTAGCCACTCAGCTCCAGGATCCAGAGTTCTTTGCTTGGTTTGTTGTCTGACCCCTAGACATCCTCTCCCCCAGGAGATGGGCACCCCATACCCACCTCTCTGGGGTTTGACTGCCTATTCCTATCCTACCACTTGCTGGGTAACCAGGTGGAATGGGTTCAGGGGACAAGGCCTCGCTATTTTTAGGACCTTCAGCCCCAAGGCTGCTGTAAATACTTCCACCCAGTCTGCCAAACCTGAGACGGCCCTGGAGGGTATTGCCTCTCCTTCCCAGCACAGGCCCTGGGGCTGTCACCTGTCCCTGCAAGGGCTGGAGGAGAATCAGGAACTTCCTGCAGCATCTCTCCTGCATCAGAAACTGGCAGCGTATGTCTTATCCCTGCCAATCCTCTCCATTCAGCACCTGCTCTGTAGAGCCAGTGTGCAGGTCTAGCCCAGGCCTCCTTTGGGAGCTGCAGACCTCCAGAATCAGCACTCAGAATAGCAGGGCCTGGTACAGGAGCCTCGAGTCTCTGCACCCTCCTCCCCCACCTCCTCTGCCACCACCACCATTGCAATGGCAAGGGAGCAGCTGGCCCTCCAGGCACCCCACACCATGCAGGGCAAGAGCCAGGCTCTGGGCCAGCTGGGTGTAGAGCAAGCCTGTATTAGGACAGCTCTTAATCCCCCGCTCTGCATATGATCCTTAATGTGTCACTGTTTCATGGTGTACTGAAAGAATCCAGCAACATCTTGCAGGAGCTAATCCCAGAGTCTGGACCCTGGGGAGGGGAAAGGACAGTGGTGCGTAGCCTCCCATCCCTGTGTCCTCAGTGGCGCCTGCAGGGAGGGGGCCCAATCACAGTGCCTTGGCTTTCTGAACCTTCTGGGAGCTGACATCTCTGGGCTGCTACCCTCCCGCCTGGCACAGTCTTTCTGGGTAATCGTTCTGTTTGTTTTCCCAGAGCAGGTGGGGGCAGGGCCCTCTCTCATCCATTATCCAGCTTCCTGCGACAGTGAGGCATGGTGCACGCGCGCAGGCAGAACAGTCTGGGTTTGCCTGGATTAAGACAGGAAACAGCAGGAAGTGTGGTCTGAAATATATGAATATTTGTGGTGGTGCAAACCCAGAAGAAGCAAATAGTAATCAACAAATCAACAACAACGACACCTCCAATCTATAGACAATAATACCCAGGAATCTGCAAGTCCTAACAGCCAGTTTGAGCACCGTGGCGTTTCTCAGCTCCTTTCTGTCCTTACTCCAGTGTTTGCTGGCCACTTCTGTGTTTGCTGAGCCCTGTGCAGTGTGTGTGGGGGCCAGTCCTGAGTTCACAGCCTGCGCCTAAAAACCCCCCTCCCAGCTCCATGCATACCCTATGGTTACACAGCTTCTTCTTAGACCACTTTCCAGGTGAGGAATGAAGTCACAGGCTGGCTGAGTGCCCTAAGAAACAGGACCTGGTGCAAGCCGTTGATTGGACAGATGATCCAAGACTAGATGAGCCCCTGCAGCGTGGTGATGGCGTGGCACATCCATGGACACCTGGGGCTCAGTCCTGTTGGGAGCCCTAAAGAATGATACAGCAGGCATCTCAGCACAGCCCATGAGAAGGCAGGAGGCTGGGTACCTACCAGCAGCTCCTAGGCTGGACTGAGGCTGCCCTGCTACAAGAATGCCCCCAGCATTGATGCTGCAAGGGTCTTTCTGACTTCAGAGAAACCTAGGACTCTAAGAATCAGTAACTCCTTTGCTAGCGTGGGCCTGAGACAGGACCTGCTTCCCATCGCACACTGTCTGGCATAGCTGTGCAGAAATCGAGTGTAGCACAGCAACAGAGAGAGCAGTGTGTGGTCTTTCAACAACACAGCCTCTGGGAAAGCAGGAGACAATGACTGGGCACCAGTGACCAGTGATAAGAAAGTCAAGAAGTTAAATGTCAACAAAATCCTTAAACAATCCAGGCCCATGCCATACGGGCCCTGCAGGGAGTCTCCTCCTCCAGCCTGAGCCCAGTCTGCCCAAAGCTTGGTGACTGAGGGACCAGGCCTCTCACTGTCAGGACACAAAAGCAACCATAGGATATGGAACACCTGCCTGCCAGCAGCAGGCTGTAAAAACTAGCCCCAGTCCATAGGGGATGGTGGGGGGGAAGAACAACTGGCTGGAGGGGGACAAGGAGGGCGTAGGGCTCTCTGGGGACTTATTGGGACCCTTGGAGTAAGTTACAGGGTTGTCAGAGGCTGAGAGCACAGATGAGTCTGTGAGGAATCTTCTGTGTTCCACACTGTGTTTTTGCTGTTCTGTGGTGTCCTAAAGCTGTGCTGTGGCCAGGGGGAGCAAGGCGGGAGGCTAGAAATGAGTGGGGTAATGGAGTAAGGGGAAAGGCAGGGGAAGCTAGAGGGCCAGAGTTTGTCTGAGGATGCTGGGGTCCCAACCATCATCCCAGATCTCCCCTAGCCTCCCCAAGCCTTGGCTCCACAGACAGACCCCTGCACCAGGCTTCACCTTTGGGAACCCCTACCAGAGACCCAGCTCTGTTCTGGGTCCCTCCTGCACCCCACCTGTCCCACTTCACGGGTTCTGCTGCTTCCCAGGCCCTGGCCCTTCTCCGATGCCAGCCCTGTTTCCATACCCAGCCTCTGCTGCTCACTCCCTGACGCTCCCCAGCTGCCACCTGGAGGGTTCTGGGCACTCCAGACACGTGGTTTTGTCTGAGGTTTTTACGTGCAATCTCCCTTTGACAAATGTAGCTTTGTTCCTGCCAGACCTCACAGCTCGTAGATATGAATTAGAAAGGGGCACCTCTTCTTAATGACACTTTGATCCATGTGACAAAAAGTGACCATACTACATCAATTAGTTGTTGTATGTGGTTCTGAGAACGCTAGCCTCTTAAATGTCTGCCCTTGTGCAGTGTGCCACCTGTCTAACCTCACAGGTCTGCCTGGAAGGGCGCTTAGCAGTCTTCGTCCTGCTGATCCTCAGAAGCATCTACTGCAGTTGTACAATTTTAGGATGGTTTCAGTGCACAATTGTCAGCGAGATTTGCAAAGATCCCTATATTGTAGCTATCCAGTGCCTACCTGGCAGCCAGGAGGACCCTGGGAAGTGTGGGATGAACGGCAGCATTCAGAGTGCAGCAGGGGTACAGTCTCTCATAAGGAAAGTTCATAACCAAACTTCCAGAGTGCATGGGAGGTGCAACACATATCTATGCAGAGAACATGCAAAGAAAAGGCTGTTGAATTGATTGGGCTTGCTCAATCTTTCTTCCTTTCTCCCTGTCATTCATCACAAATAGGTTCACCCCACAGTTCACCTCCACTCTTGCCACAAATTGCAGAGACCAAAATGGGATCCACCCAGAGGACCCTGACACCAAGAGCTGCCTGGCGATGTCTGCAACAGATGCTCCCAGCTCTGACTTTTGGAGACGATGAGCTCACTTGCCCAGAGAGACTGATGTCCACATCCTAAGTATAGATGAAGCCACATTCTCAGAATATATATAAACCCTTATTTTGGGATGGACCAATGTGGGTTGTTTTTTTGTTTGTTTGTTTTTGACCTGTCTGTGGATCAGCAAGTCGGTGATATAGTACGAAGTTCAGTTATTTGGCCAGTGTTAGCAAGAGCAGTACTGTTCTCAGAGAAAATGAATTTAGAAAGCCCAGGACATATAAGTCAGTCTGGTGACAGAGAGCACAGAAAAGAGCTGGTGGCCCTTGGGAGTCACCTAAGGACACCAGAGCCAAACAGCCCTTTTCATTTATTTTGATAGGTGGAATTTAGTTTTAATTATGTAAGAGAATTCTTCATGAGATATTTTCAAAGAGAAATGAGGTCTTAATAATCTGAGCTCTCATTACAGTCCTCAGCTATTAAATCTTTATAAATCTCTGCTGGAAAGGCAGAGCAGCAGCTGGGGTGGGAGGACCGTGAACTTGGAGTGTGAGGGAGCAGAAAGCAGTGGCTCAAATGTGTTGAAGACTTCATTTGCCCCATTTGGAGCCTTGAGTTCAAGGGTGAGAGCCAATCCTTGGATGAAATGACCACAAGGAGGAATTCTAATGACAGCTGAGAATGGGGAAACTGAGGCAGAGGTGAATGCAGTGGTCTAAACTCAAGAGCCTGCCTAAAAAGACCTGGAAACTGCACCCGCCCCCCCCCCCAAGCCGGCTTCATTTCACTCTCACAAAACTTCACCCCACTCTAAGACTGGGGGATTTCAGCTCCTCGGGGGAGAAGTTGAGTTTGGGTTATTTTTACTATCCCAAATTAAGTGATGCATGTGTACTAGCTGTGCACGCTACTGGAGTTTACCTCTGGTCCCCTGATTTGCTCAGACTCATGGAAACTAAGTGAAACCTAGGGCCCTGAGGACCTACCAGGCTTCCAGATGTTAAGGTCCACAGTGGGTTGGGGGGCTTTTCCATCTCTGCTCAGCTCCATGACTTTTCCCTAAAAGCACCCATTTCTGAGCTCCCCCACCCTATGCCCCACATCTCTTTGGGGTCCTCCACCCAAGGGACCCTTTGGGAAGAAGAATGTGGCACTGGCTAAGGGCTCTCAGGCCTCTCAGAAGACCTTCTGAGAAAAAACTGAGGCGTGTAGATTCTAACATTCTCTTGTTTGGAGTCAAGGAAAAAGTCACCAACTATAACCAAATTCTCATACAGACAAGGGGCTTTTATGCCTTTCTAGCAACCTGTCCTAGGGCAGAACCCCCATCTCAGTCAGAGACTGAGGTGATACACACTCTGCAAGCACTTGCTGGAAATGAGTGTGTTCCAGGAGTAAATAACCAAACAGCTTAGTTAGAAACCCACTTGGAAGACATGCCTACTTGCATCCTCGTGTGACATCAGACACCCTATGCTATCGTTTGGATCTTAAGTGTCCCTCAGAGGACCATGTGGTAAAGGTTTGGGTCCCCAGTGTAGTGCTATTAGGAGGTGGTAGAACCTTTACAAGGTGGGCCTACTGGGAGGTTCTCAGGTCATTGGGAGCAAGCTCTCAAAGGGGATCATGGGGCCCTGGACTTTTCCTTCCAGTCATGAGGTGAGTGGTTTTGCTCTGCCATGTGCTCTTGCCGTGCTGTGCCACAGGCCCAAAGCAACATGACCAACTGATCATGAGCTGAAATCTCTAACACTACAGAGAAAATGCTTTTTTTGTTAGGACTGATTAGTTTTGGCATTTGTTATGTGAGGGAACGCTAACACACAGTACACAGGTGAGCTCTCCAATCAGTATGGATGAGGCTCCCTGTACTTGTCTACTAAGGTGATTTCAGCTATGTGAAAGAAACCTGAGAACTACCTTAAGTGATAAGGAAGGTGTGTGCACCTTTCCCTAGGAAGGGCAGCTCCATGCTGACCAATTTGGCCCCTCAATGGCATTTTTAAAAAATAATACCTTTCTGAAGAATTCTGACAGACATTTGCATATATGGTTACATTTCTATTGCAAATGGTTTTCAACTGCTTCAGTAACATCTTGAAGAGAAATTCTCTCACATTTTTGCTTTGCGCCCTTGGTAGATATGACTCTGGGTGTCACTTGCAGACCCACCCATTAGTGGCAAAACAGAGGCCATCTTTGCTTTTGTGTCTTTTTTCTCTGCCAAGGGGGCTTTCTCAGCATTCCTTAACAGCCATCCTCTCACATCTCATTGGATAGGATTGGATCACATGACCTACACTTGCCCAATTATTGGCTAGGAAAACTGTTGGCTTAGCCAATCAGAGCCTATCCCTGAGGCATCCAGAACAAAGTCTGAACCTCAAAACAACATTGAGCTCTGTCAGCAAGGAAGGAGAGGTTAGTAACCACTAAATGTGGGACTGGGAATCTGTCCCAGTGTCCCCTTGCTTGTTCTGCCAGAGGCCTTCATAAAAGAGCTACTTCTAACCTGCCATGGTTAGACCTTCAACTGCTGCTGTGCTCTGTTAGAGCCTGGGTCAGCCTGAGGTCCTAGTAGGAAAAGGTACTTTTTAGAAGCTTCCAGAAACTGGAAGACAGTCCTTTGAGTGTTGCCAGAGGCTACCCCATGCCATCCTATGTCCAGAGATGACTGCTCCAGTGTGGACTGTCAGGAGCTAGGCTCCATTCCTGTTCTGGCCCTAAGTCCAGCTGTGTATGGCTGCTACCTCCAGGAGGTACTCCTCTGTCAGAGAGAAATTCACATGGTCTTGCTTAAAACACCAAGGGACCTAGTGGAGCTCTTGCCAAGCACGACTCATAGGAGCCCACTTAATCCTCATGCGTGCTCCAGCTGCCCGTCCCAGAGCTGGGCAGAAGCGCCAAGGAGCCTGGGTAAGTCACACAAGTTCCCACGGCTGGCAGCAGTGGGGCTGGAAGTGTCACCCAAAGTTTACACTGCCACCCACACCCAGCTGCAAGTCCTTTAAAAAAAACCTGAATGTAATTAATGTCAACTAAATAACAGCGAGAGAGAGATTCTCCAAAAAACACCGCTATTTCCCTGGGAAGGGCCGAACACTGGTGCGCATCCCAAGTGCACAGTGAACTATGGGCGCGTGCAAGGAGGCAGGGGCAAGCAGAGGTTTTTGAGGCAGGATGAGAAGGATTGCTGCAGATGTTTTGAAACAACAATGCTTGGCTATGATGATCAATAACAAGGGCAGCATCCGTCCAAGGTTAAGCAGTAATTGTTGGGCAGATGCCCTTGCAGAAATACTTTTGTGGAAGATTGTGGTTGCATTTGTGCAAGGTGGAGGTTAGGGTAGAGTTTTGGGGAATAGTTCTTGTTATGCAATCGTGCATACAATCTTCTTTGTAAACCTTCTGGCTTTATTTATATTTTTGGTTAGAGACTGACAAAAATGACTCCATTTTGATTCTGACAACTTTCCCATTCCATAAAATGCAATATTTTGAAGTGTAGGATTCAGCAGTTGTTAGTAGGTTTCCGAGGTTGCTCATTACTACCATCACAGTCAATTTCAAAACAAGTTCATTACCCCAAAAAGAAATCTTGTGTGCCTTATCAGTCTCCCACCTGTGAATTTGCCTATTCAGAACATTTCCTACAATGTAACCATACAATGTTTTAGCCTGTGTCAGTGTTTCATTCCTTTTTTTGTCAGATACTATTCTGTGGTACAGATGACTCTCGCAGATGGACATTTAGTTGTTCCTGTTTGGCTGATATGAATAGTGCAGCTCTGAGCTTGATTGTGTGTACATGATTGTGTGTGGGCACATGTTTTCGTCTTCTTGAGCAGATATCCAGGAGTGGAATCACTGGGCAGAAGTCACTTTGACAAGGTGAAAGGGCACCCATATTTAAGGTGGGGTCAGAGTGCCCAGAGCTCTATACCAAGGAGGGAGTTGGGAGTTGGTCTGTGGTCTGGGCTGTAATGTCTGGACTTGGTCAAAGGCCTGCTCTGTGTTGGTCTCAATGACAAGGAGCCTGAATGGATTCACACAGTGCAGAGCAGTTACCTGCCTACCCTGGGGAAGGAACCAAGGTTCCTTGACATCTGTGCAGGGGAGGTATGATGGTGCCTTCCCACAGAGGGCAGAGCAGGGACAAGATGTGGGCATCTGTCCTGGTGTTTGGTGCCCTTGAACAGGCCCTTTACTGCCCAGGACAGGAAGACATCCCCTCCTGCTGGAATCCTCACTCATTTTTCCTTTGCTCTATAATCCCTCTACCACTTTGTTCTATTGTTTTCTCTTAGACCTGAAAGTAAGTCTTAGGTGATTCTAATAAGAGCCATGCAAGATCAGCCAGAAATTTAATTGTATTTACTAAATGGCTAATAAATATTTACTACAAACTTCATTGCACCATAAAATTGAAAACAGTATTTTCTGCATGCTTGCTTGGCTGTGAGACCCAGCCGAGGAAGAGGGAGATGGGTTGGGAAGGAGAGAAGTAGGACCTGGCTTGCCTGCCTCTTAACAACTGAACTGTTGTCCTCTGTCGGTGTTTTCTATAATGAGAGCTGACTGCTGGTCAGTGCCTTTGATCTGAGCTTCATCATTTTATTCAAAGAGCAAGATTTCTTACAAGGTTCATTTCAGTTGCAATTCTAAACCAGCACTCCTAGATTATGCATGGAAAACTCCCATTTTCCACTGAGACGGGTTTTGAATTAACTGAAAGTTTAGCAGTTTCATAATTTCTGAATTGTAGATTTTAGCTCCCCTTCTTGGTCTCCCAAGTCCATTGATGGGGCTTTTTAAATCTAAAACTTGCCATAGGCTGAGTCGTGAAAGAAAGATATATACCCTTGACATTAAGAAAAAAAATTAATGGAAAAAAAATCACTAAATCCCTTCAAATGTCATTGAAATGTAGTTACAGCTCTTTCCCCAAGCCTGGTGAGAATTTAATCATAGTAAGATCTTAATATTTAATACTGAAATCTTTGCCCAAGAGGCCCAAAAAATGTTTTGCAAGGGGCAGATTGACATTCCCCAAACCTCCCAGCAGGCTCTAATTTGGAACTGTTGCAAATGGAAAGATGATCTGATTACTCTGTCCTTCATTCAGACTCAAAGTCTAGGAGCTCAGAAGTTAGACCCCCAAGGTGGGGGGTTCCAGGCTTCTCTAGGAATTCCCCGGGAGCCAGTTCCCACTTGCCTCCAGAATCTTCAGAGCCCTAGAGACTCTATCCGACCATAGACTCACCTATGGGAGTGGGGACATCTCCATAGGCTAGCACGAGGAGCAAGGTCAGAGAGTCAGTAGGCAATGACTAGGTCCATCTGTGCAGTTGTCAAGGGTAAGCATAAGCAGGCCTCCAGACCACCAGGCTTTGCTGTGTAATAAGCAACTCAGAAAGTGGCTTAAATAGCAACCATTGACTGACTCTTGGTTTTGTGAGTTGGGGGTTTAGACAGCCCACGTGGGCAGTCACTGGTCCACCTGGCTCCTCAGTCACTCCACTGGGGATGGGTGGTCAAGAAGGTCAATGTAGATTTCTGCCAGGTTTAGGTGGCTGGCCAGGACCTCTACATTCTCACTCACCAAGACCCCAGAAGGCCAGGGTTGGCTTATTCCAATGCTCAGAGTTCCCATTGCCATAAGAGAGGATATTCCAATGCATAGCACTTTTCAAGCCTCTGAGTGCATCATATTTGTTGATGTGTGATTGGCCAAAGCAAGGAGTGCTGATTAAGGAGGGGGGCATGGACTCCCCTTGGTAGAAGGGAGAACAAAGTCACATGCAGAAGTTCATGGATGAGAGAGGAGGACACTGTGGCCATTCTGTACCCTACAACAAGCCACCTGGGCCACATTTATGGGAGCTACCAAGAGTGTTAGCAGCCACCAGTCCACCTCCAGAGAGTTGCTGTTGCTGGTGGGAGCTATGGCCCCAGCCATACCCTTCCTCTCTGCCCGGGTGGATTGTTCACAGCCTATTGCTGGCTAGTTGTGGGTACAAAAGACCGGCCCTTCTTCAAGGTGAGGGCAACTCTGTGGTAGTGACAGCAGGGAATGGCTTTGGGAAAATTCCAGTGATTTTGAAATTATCCCAGCTTCCATGCAAAGAGCTACAAAGATGCTACTGGATTTTGCCTAATTATGAAAAATATTAGGAGTTCTATGTTTAGGTGATCTTTTTTCTTTTTCCCTGATCAAATGTCAGAGATTCTATTGCATTTTAGGGTTTCAGGTCCTTTGAGAACCCTCTGGAAGCTGGATCCCTGTTCAGGGACAGAAAACCCCAGAACACACGATTCTGAGGATTCCAGTAAGCTTGTGGCTGTCTGTGTGGTTCAGGCCAGGGGTCGTGAAGCTTGGAGGGGAGTGAAATTAAGGCAGGGGGTGAGGTGCACCAACAAAGGTGGCCACTGTTCAGTCTTAGTGGGGCTCACATTAGAAAGGCTGCAGTGAACACCCCCAAGCCAGCTGGCAGCTCTTTGGGGTTTACAAATAGAACAGCCTCACAAGAGATCCTGTTCTTTAATTGTCCAGTGAACATTGTGAGTGGTGAAGGAATATTTCAAAAACACAAGTGGAGGTTATTTTTTGATGGATCTTAGAGCAAAATGAATCTTAATTGTGCTTAAAGATGGAGAAAAAAAATGGAACCCACACTCTGGACAACCTGGACATTTTTCACCTATCCTGTTCTAACTTTTGCTGACTTTTGGGTATCCAGATAGGTCACATCTACCACTGTGGGCAGGAACATCAAGGTTCACAATCTAGCTACCTTGGGGATTTAAGAGGGCACCCAGAAAGAACAGAGTCAGGACGCTCAGAAACCCATGACATTCTTTTTGGGGGTGACCTGGAAGTGACTGCTCAAGGAGCCTTGGTTCCGGGGCACTAGTGGCACAATTTCTGCATTTGGAGTTGCAGAATGAAGTGCCTGTCCAAAGAGCAAAATCCCCAAACCAAAGTTAGAGCACCCAATTTTGGTTCCTTAACCATCTGCGGGGAAATTTTTTAGTTTGCCCCACGCTCAAAAAGAAACAGCAAGGGAGGAAAAGCCATTTCCTGTGACTGACCTGTGGGGGCAGCCACCCCAGGCTTCATCACCTGGCAGGGTCTCACCTCTGCTAGCAACTTCATGAGGGGTGGAACTTGCAAACAGGCATTGCCTATCATTGTCCTCTGGAAGAGGGGAAGTAAGGCAGTGCAGGTGCAGGAACGTAACCAACACCTGGGTCCTGGGCTACAGAGGTCCCAGGGATGCCCAGGCCAGTCCTTGGTCCCTTTGGCAGTGTCCTAATGTTCCTTACAGCAGTCCACTGTACTCAGCTTCTGGAGTTGGATGGCGCTGGTGCTCAGCTAACTGGTAAAGTGATGAGGTGAGGTTATTTACATACAGGCTAATTTCAAGGATGGGGAGGATTTACATAAAGGAGCTCTTGCCCTGTCATTCAAGCATCAGCACCAGAGCGCTGTGAGGGTGCCCCTGTGGAATGGCCTTGCTTGGGTCCCTGTAGAAAATTAATAGAGGGAAATTCAAACTTGGTGGCTATGAAAAACCACCTGTCTTGCCATTATGTGCTGAACTGAAGGTCTCAGGAAATTGACCAGCCCCAGAAAGATAACAAGAACTGAATTTGTGATTCCTCTGACTTTCTGCAGCTTTGCAGCACAGAGCAGACCTGGCATTTAGGGGGCTCCTTAGATCCCTTCAGGGTTCTAGGTTGGAAACCCTGTCCCTCAGCTCTGCAAGAGCTGCACTGCACACCTAGGGAGGGGCTTCCACAGACCCAGCTCTAGGAAGGACGGGCTGGACCTGGTCCCTTCCCATTGACCTAGTCTCTGCTTACTCTCAGGGCCCCCAAATGTTCCAGAATTTGGGAGTTCTAGTTGAAATTCAGTTTATTAGAGTGAAAAATAAGACATAGAGACAACTGGGCTGCCCCTGATGTCCCCTGGGTGGGGAGAACATATAGCTGGTCATTATGGTAACGCACAGGATTCCTGTTCGGTCTTGGTAACAGCCTGGCCTCTGGTGTCTTTTGTGTCTACTATGCTCAGTGATGAGGCAAAGAAGTGGCCAAAGACCCCTGATTTTCAACAGCTCCCTCAATCCTCTCCAAATCATGCTCCTTACAGCAATGGGAAGGCAAGACGAGGTGTACGGACTCTGCCAGACTTGCAGCCCCAGCATGAGCCTCTGGGTTCCATTGGGATAATGGTCTGAGTGAATCCCCTCAGGATTTGTGTAGTGAAAATTAACCTCCATGTGAGGCATTAAGAGGGTGGAAACTTAACCCAACTACAGTGAGGCCTTTGGCAGGTGACTAGGATTAAAGTCATCAGGGTGGAGTCCCCATGATTGAATCCTGGTGGCTTTATAAGAGGAGGGAGAGAGAGACCAGCAGGGACCCCCCCACCCCCAACCAGGCTCCCTGTCTCTTGCTGTGGGTTGTCCTTTGCCACCGTGGGACTCTGCCTGCAAGGTCAACACCAGATGCGACCCCTCAGCCTTGCACTTCTAGAATAGTGAGCCAAAATTAACCTTTTTTACTTTAAAACTTCCCCACTCTGTGGTAAAGTGTTCTTGGAGATAGAAAAACTGACTAATCCGCCTTTCTCATGGAAATTCCAGAGCTGGCCCCAGCCCCTAGCCCAGGCCAGGTCAGAGACCTGTGCAGACAGCTGCTGATTGTGAAATGAAGTGAACCTGGTTAGAAGAGATTTGGCAAGGGTTGGATAACCCACTCATCCGTCTGTCTGTCCATCCACCCATTCATTCACACATCATCATCTAGCCAAATGTTCTGGGGGGCTGCCCAGGATTTTCCACCACAGACAGTGATGACAGCCTCCCCACTGTCCAGGCAGTGAAACATTCTGGAGAGAGGGAACTGGTGGAGGGACCCATAGCCTTTTGGCAGAGCTGTGAGCCCTCTGATCAAGACCACACGTGCTCATTAGTTGACCCCCATCTTATTTATTTATTTTATTTTTTGCAGTGTTGGGGTCTGAGCTCAGGCCTTTGCCCTTGTTAGGCAGGCACTCTACCACTTGAGTCATGTCCCCAGCCTTTTTTGCTTTGGTTATTTTTTATATAGGGTCTCTTGTTCATGCTCAGGCTAGCTTGGACCACAGTTCTGCTATTTATGCTTCCTTCCTAGCTGGAATGGCAGGCACAAACACCAAGCCCAGCTTTTTATTGATTGAGAGGCAGTCTCTGAACACATTCCCTCCCAACCCCCGCAACTGGCCACGATCTTCCTGTAGTTAGGATTATATGTGTGAACTACAGCGCTCAATCTACTTTTTGAATATGACAAACCTCACTAATTCAGATGAGTATTTCACCTAGGGCAGATGGAACTTCTGTTTTGCAAGAAATGTGCTGGTAGATGTGAGCAAAAGCTTTTAAGCCACCATGCTTTATCATGACAGCTGTGTTGTGTCACCATCCGTGTGGTGACTTGCAAACTTCTTCACAGGTGAGAAATACATTTCACCTCTGGATGCACAGATGTAGCTCTACAGTCACATCAGAACCAAAGTAAAGATTCTACAAAACTACCAACAGTTAATCGGTGTGAAGAAGTCTGTTTTATATTTTATTTTTTATAAAAAGAAAGGTGTCGGTAGCTCGGCGCTGGTGACTCACACCAGCTACTCAGATCAGGAGGAATGTGGTTCGAAGCCAGTCTAGGAAAATAGTCTGTGAGACCCTGTCTTGATACCCAACACAAAAAAGGGTTAGCAGAGTAGCTCAAGTGTAGAGCACTTGCCTAGCAAGTGTGAGACCCTGAGTTCAAACCCCAGTACCACTCCACCAAAACAAAGTGTTGACCACGTCCTCTCAACTGACTTAGGACCTATGGATGGATGGCAATCTGAAGTTTGGAAGGTGCTGTGTGTTTGGTGGTGGCAACCAGTGACCGGCCTGGTGCAGTTCTGACACTTTTCATATCTGAATTGGAGGTCCAAGGACCATCAATTTCTTGGAAAAGGCTTTTCAGCCATTGTCAGTGGAACTTGGTAAGGGTGACTCTGCAAGTGAGAAAGGAAAGCATTAGGCCCAGCCCTGGTGTTATTTTAGTCCTTTTAGGGTGGATGTGATTTTTACCCATGGCAATGGATCTTGAACACCTGAAGTCAACATGGGAAGGGAAGCCGTGGTCACAGGTCAGCTGTGAGTGTTGTGGTGCCTCTCTGCTGGGTTTCACAGACCAGAGGGACATCGGAGCCACTGGGTCCTCACCAGTGAGTGTTCCCGTGGCAGCTCCATGAGGTGGGGTGGGCAGTAGGTTTCTACTCTGCAAGAAGGGGAAACCTGGACGAGGAGGCTGAGTACCCTCCTAAGGTCTCATTGGTAGTCAGGGTTGACTTCTGCTTTTTCAATTCCTGGACTAGAATTCTCCTGCTTTATCTTTCCTGGGGTGTGCTCGACCATGATATTTTGGGGGCTTGGTCCATGGCAAAAGTCCTGAGGAGGCCATCAGCATGTGTTGACCAAGGCTCCTGGAGGCCAGTGGCAGAGCAGGAGAGCAAGGGGGCATCATAAAACCTATTTTGACCACCATGGCCCCCTCTTCCTGGGGATGAGGCCACTGAGACAG
The DNA here is from genome assembly GCF_047511655.1 of Castor canadensis. Classification (NCBI taxonomy): domain Eukaryota; kingdom Metazoa; phylum Chordata; class Mammalia; order Rodentia; family Castoridae; genus Castor; species Castor canadensis. Next base: position 7,699,559 of record NC_133388.1, on the reverse strand, counting down.
CTTGGCAAAAGCTGCTCTTTGGGATAATGGAGTCGTGGCAGAGCTGTCTGGGCTCACGGTCCTGCTCCCTACCTTGTGTCTGAAATGGACTTCCTAAAAACCACTGGACTCATCTTCATGGCACTTGCAGTTTAAACTCAAACCCTAACACATAGCCATTTAAAAACCAGATAGCTAAGGCAGATTCAACATCCACCATGGGGAAAGAATGCCACTGGGACAGCCTCCAGGCAAAGGGGGCTGCCCCCTTTCTCCTCTCTGACTTGGTTTCTGGTTGGGAAATTCATCTCCTTTCTGAACACTTGGATGTCTGTTCAGGTGCTGGCCCTCACCTGAATGCCTACCTGTACCCCTGCAGTTCTCACTTGCTAGAGCTGAGCATCATCAGCTGTGGTCTCTGTTTATGACACAAGATAATGTTCCATTGTCACTCCAATTTGCCTGTTTATGTTTGCTGGCTAGAGGAAAATGAAGATCAAGTATAAGGTTGGTTTAATAACAAGCTGTCAATCAAACTTTTCAGTGACCCCTCCCTCCATCTCAGAGGAAAACCAAAGTCCTGTCCATGACCTGCAAGGACCTGCATCCCCAGCTCTTCCTCTGATCCCCCTTCTTCTGTGACCCCCTATTCCCCAGCTCTAGCTACATCAGCTTTCTGGAATGCTCAGTGACCTCAGGGCCTTTGCCTGTGCTCTTCCTGCTGGCACTCTAACTCTCTCCATCAGGTCCATACTCGAATAGCGCCCTAACTGCCATATTGCCAGATTTCTTGCTCAGGCCTCCTCTCCTCTTTTCTGCCCTTGATCTCTCCACAGCTCTGCTCGTGATTCATTTTTTATTTCTACCCACTAGAAGTTAAGCTCAAAGGGACAGGCACTTCTTGGACGTCATGCTAACAGTACTGGGAAGGGGTGGTGTTCAGCAGGCAGGTCTTGACAGAATGCACCAATGAACAGAGGGAGGTGGGAGAAGTTGCTTCCATCTGGCCTTATGTGGTGTGGAGCTCCCATCAAAGCTGCCAGTATTCATATGCTGACTACACCCAAGACTCATGTTCTCTTGTAGGATTTCAGAAGTGCCCGAGATTGTGCATGTGGTGTGTGTACATGCATGTGTGCACATAATCCTGGATGTGTTGCCTAAAAGGATACACAGAGGCAAGAGAAAACTGGAACTTTTTATGTGGCCAGTTCCCTAAGCCTCTTACCATTTGTCTTTGTCTCCTTGTCATGCACACAGGACTGGGCAACATGTGTACTCTCACTCTTTCACCTGTGCTGTCTTCTCACATCCTGTTTCCTCTGCACTTCTTTTCAACTGCTCTGTCAGAGAGGTGTCAGCAGCTTTCTACATATCTGCTGTGCCAGGGTCCACTGAGGGCAGGACTGGGCAGGATTGGGGGACTAGAGCCTCTGGACAGTGAGGGGTACTTTGCTCATGACCATCCCAAATCCTGCTACCCCTTCCACCATCATCATCAGTTCCCTTGACAGTAGTGCCTGTGAACTTCCAGTTACAAATCAACAGTAAATTTAGTGGGTCATGACCAGCATTAAAAAAAACAAAGGAAGCCAGGTGTGTTGGTTCATATCTATAATCCTAGCTAGGGAGGCAGGGGTCGGAGGATCAAGGTTGGAAGCCAGTCCCAGCAAAAATTTGCAAGACTCCATCTCAATCAATAAAATCTGGGCATGGTGGCACATGTCTTTCACCCCAGCTACTCAAGAGGCATAAATAGCTTGGCCTGTTCGAGACCCTATTTGAAGAAAAATGAAAGCATAAAATACTGGGGGAGTGGCTCAAGTGGTAAAGTGCCTGGCTGACAAGTGTAAGACCCTGAGTTCAAAACCCCAGTACATTAAATAAATAAATAAATAATAAAATAAATCCAGGCACCATGGCTCATGTCTATAATACCAGCGCTTGAGAAGCTGAGGCAGGAGGATCTTGAATTCAAGGCCAACCTATGCTACATAGTGAGACCCTGTATAATAAATACATGTAAAAGATTAGAATCCATCACATGTTTGGGATTAAGTATTGTCACTGATGTGTTTAGAAGCCACTTGCTACAACAAGTACTGTGATTTTGTCACGCGTCCCTCTGGTGTGATGTTTTAGTGAGAGGGACGTTGTCAGCTCATTTCAGCCCACGTTAGACCAACAGGGGCAGGTGGTTTCTATATGGGGAGCTGTCACTTGAGGCACTGGTCGTCATATTCAGGGCGGGCCTGAAGCCCCTAACACTATATAACAAATACTTTTTCCTCTTCCCTGAAAAACAAAACAATTGGCTGTCTGGGCTGCTGCATTTAGGTGAGTCACTCTAATATCTGCATGCACTTCTCCCCAAAACACAGCAAACGGAACCTGTCATGCTACATAAATCCCTGCTAGAAATTTCTTTGTCCGGAGACCAGTCAGCGTGTTGTTCCTGGTTGCCATAGGGAACAGCGAGCTCTGCCTTTGAAATGCCCCAAGGGGAGCGTTGTGATTGGCTCTTCTTGCCGCCCATCACTGCTGCCAAGCAGCGAGAGCTGCAGCGGCCAGAACGCCCGCCCCCAAACGGGTGGCCCTGTTTGGGGCAAACTTCTTTGTGCTGTCCCCCTCCAACCCCCCGCTAAAGGAGAGGTTTCGGAACTGCTCAATTAGAGAAGAAAAAGAGGAGTTGGGGAGGTGGGGGGGGGGAGAGAGAGAGAGAGAGAGAGAGAGAGAGAGAGAGAGAGAGAGAGAGAGAGAGAGAGAGAGAGAGAGAGAGAAGAGAAAAGAGAAGAGAAGAGAGAGAGAGAGAGAGAACAGGAGCGGGTCTCACCAGCAGAGGGCTCAACTCCAGTGCATCAAACCTTAATCTGAACGTGGCTCACTAGTGCTTTGGCAGAGAATAAAAAGAGCCAAGGAACCATAGAAAATCTCGCCGATGGGTGTTTGAACCTGCTGCCCTGTGGCTTACTTTTAAATAACTCAAAACAGTCCAGCCCAGAGAAGCGAGTCTTTCCTGATTTTGGTAGTTCCCTTGTGTCTGTGTGTGTGTGTGTGTGTGTCTGTGTGTGTGTGTGTGTGTGTATATATATATATATATATATATATATATAGTGTAAGGTAAGGCGGCAGGTGGGAGTAGACACCTGGTCCCATGGCGTGCCAGCACAGCAGCTTGAGCAGGGCTGGGGACCTGGGAGGAGCGGGCAAATAGCAGAGGCCTTGGAGGCCGGCGATGGAAGAGACTGGGACCCAGAGTTGAGACTCTGAGTCTTGTGACGTCAAGGTCATTACAACTTCCAACACAGAGCAAGAGACACCCACGAGGGGAAAGGAGAGCCCGTCTGAGGTCTAGGGCTCAATCACAGCCCAAAAGTCCACGTGACTGGGATGGAGGAGGCTGACCTGTCACCCTACCATGTCTTCTGTCTGAACTAAAAGAGCTGTGTCCTGTGACCCAGAAAGGGGCACCACTGGTCTGCTTGAGCCTAATTAGCAAGGCCCTTCTGCCAGTGGCTGCAGAACAGGCACCTGTTGGGCTAATAATACGGGCAGAGATGAGAGGTCAGACTATTTGGGGTTCTGGAAAATTCTACGGAGGAAGAGGCCCGGGAGATGCTGGACTTCCTGCCTCCTCCACTCACATGAGTCACTGGAGAAACACAAGGTTGGCTTAAGCTGGCCACACTTAAGGCCTAGGAATCCTTACGAGCCTAGGAATCCTCATAGAAAGTGCATTCTGTCTTCTCAGCTGACTTGTACCTTGATGGCCTTGCTCCTCAGTGGCCTGGAGCCAGGAGGGGACAGGCCCTCATCCGCTGGGTGGGCAGGGCTGGGGGACGTTGTTGGAGAGAAGCATTGGTGGATCCTTGATAATTGAGGGTAGGAAGCCTGGAGAAATGAATGCTCCTGGCCCAGAGGAGAGGGGTGCCCAGGTCAGCTAGGAGCTCTGGGGGCTTGGTGACGAACTGGCTACTCTGTCCACACTGGACCAGATCCAGCTTCCTGGGTGTGGGGGATCCAGGGAGGAACTCCAGCCAAACCTTAGGACCCTACCCCCCCCCCGCGAGAACAGGGCCAAGGTGGCACCCCCGCGACCCCACCTGTGCGTGTGGGGGACATGCGTGTCGGTGGGTGTGTCTAGAGGACAAGTATGTGTGAAGACAGTGTGTTGGTGTGGGATCTGCGTGCCTGGGAGCACATCTGCGTGTCCGTGTACTGTCGTGCGTGTGCAGAGAGCATGCGACACTAGGAGTGTCCACTGCACGTGGGTTTGTGGGTGCCCATGAGCATTGTATCTGTCTACCATTACGGGTGGGCGCGTGACCGAGTGTAAGGGGGCCGCTGCCTGGTGAGCTGGCGGGCACAGGGAACTCGCCCCTCTGGGCCCCACGCGACCTGCGTGGTTTTTTTTTTTTTTTTGACGGGGAAAGGCGGGGACGCGTACAGGGGCGGGGCAGCGCGGAGCCCGGGCCGGCGGGGGCGCGGCGGGCAGGGAGAGGAGCTGGGCCCCGGGCGGGAGGGGGGGGGAGTGGCGGGGGAGGGAGGGGGAAGAGGGAGGGGGGGTAAGAAGTGGGAGGGCCCTCCCGCGCTGTCGTTGCTAAGGCCGGCGGCGAGCGCGGAGCCGAAGGCCCTTAGCAACGGGCTACGGGCGGGCGCGCGTGCGTGCGGACGCGCGCGGGGGGGGGGGGGCGGGGGTTGGCGGGGTGGCGCGGGGGCCGGGTGCTCGCAGCTCTGCCGTCCCACGCGCGCGAGCCGCGGCGGCGGCGGCGGCGGCGGCGGCGGGGGCGGGGCGGCGGGAGGGCGCGCCGGGGCGCGCGCCGGCTGCCGGCGGGGATTTCCAGCGCGCGAGAGGAAGTGCCAGCGCGAGGGTGCGTGAGGCGGCGCGGCGGCCGCCGCGTGCGCGAGCCGGGTTGCAGCCCAGCAGGGACTTTCCAGCCGGCGGCGGCGGCGGCGGCGGCGGCCGCCGGCCCTTCCCCGCCCCCCGACATGGGGCTGCCCGGGGAGCAGGACGCTGCGGACGGCGGCGGAGGACGCGTCCGGCGCCCGTGAGCCGGCCGAGCGGGTGGACCGCGGGGTAAGGGCCGCGCGGGCGGCGGGCGGGCGGACGGACGGGAGGGACGCGGCGAGGGATGCGGCGGGCGGGCCCAGGCGGCCCGGCTCCTTCTCGGCGCCGCTCCCGCGCCCTCGGCGGCGGCGACCCGGCTCGGCGCGGCGCAGGCCCAGCCCGCCCGCCCGCCGCCTCGCCCTGTGCCCAGCCCGGCCCGCCCGCCCAGATGCTTCAACTTTGGAAACTTTGTCCCCGAGGCCGCTCCGGGCCCGAGGGGCCGGGGTGTCGCAGCTGTGCAGGAAACGGGGCGCCGAGGCCTCCTTTCTCGAGTGCCCGCCCCTGGGGGCGCGGAGAAGTCGGCCTCTGCCGCAGGGCCCGGCTCTCTTGAGGGGTGAGGAACGGCAGAGTCAGGGCGTCCGCATAGACGAGCGCGCTCGTTTGCTGGCGGAGGTGGGTTTTTAGCCATTATTGAAAAGTTTATCCTGAGTCATCCGTCTGCAGAGGAATGGCTGATTCAGCACTGAGGACGCCGGGGGGCTGGGGCGGAGGCACCCCGCCACCCTCGGGCGCCCCTAAGGTCACGGTGGGCCGGAGGAGGCGGGTGCGCCCCGCTCCGCTCTGCCACGTCCCCGCGGCGCCCGCGTAGGGCTCGCCACGTTTCCCACTGTCACCCCGTCTGGGGACGCCGGCTGCGTGTGTATAGACCTTGGGAGAGAACCGTGCGCGGAAGATAAACCTTTACCTTTCATTCCATGAGGCCACAAAATGGAAATGAGCAAAGTGTGGTGGACGTGCTCCGAAATGTAAGGACGCCTTCAGATCGTGGTCGGTTAAGAAGCGAGTTCATTTCGTGTTGAGACTGAATCATCCGTGTCCAGATGAGCTCGGGGTGTGTGCGCGCGTGTGTGTCTGTGTGTGTGTCCTGTTATCCAGCCATTTATTTTTGTGGAGTCATAGAGGCTACATCGAAGAGCCTGGTAGCCTTCCTCATTTGCATTCACAGCACACAAGTGGAGAGGAGCCATTCTGTTCCTCCCCAGCATTTTGTGTGAATGCACTCCGGTGAAGCCTTTGGAAATACTCTTTCCTGTCATCTGTGTGTGTCTCTAAAGCCCTTCTTTGAAGAAATGGCCAGGCGATCCATCAGCGGGCTTAAAATCTTCTGCCTTCCAGGTCTTGGAAAATGGCCTGTTGAAAAGACTGCATCATATGTAGGACGTCTGGCAAACTAGTGTACAACCATCCTTTATTCAAATGAGAGGAAATGGGTCTCTTTTCACCGTGTGGTGACATTTTAAATATTAAGAATTAGTCTAAAGGTGAAAATTCTTTGGCCAAAGCAAAAGTAAGCCTTATCAGTTTGAAAACTGGAAAATATCCTATGAGGTCGGAAATCCGTATGAGTAGGTGCTCATGATGGAAACCCTGACAGACCTTGGATTCCCGCATCACTGGTTAAGATCAGACCTTATCAAGGATAAGGTTTAAGATGTAAGGTGTCTCAGCCAGACGCCATCTGTTCCAGCTGTCACAATGCAGATGCCAAGAAAGCAGAGAGCTGGCCAGGGAGAATTCCAGCATTTAAAAAAAAGACATTCATGTGAATTTTTCTGTGAGAGAAAAGAAGACCAATTATTTTTCTTGGATGTAATCCATTCTTTTGGAGTTAATAAGATGGCCTCACTCAGTGAGAAGGCTGCAAAGACATTCCATTGGAAACAGGCAATAGTGGCCGATTGTTTCTGCTAATACCACCAAAATCTCCCTCCTCTTGGTGTTTTAAAGAAAGTCCTTCATTTAACTGAAATATCTGGGCTGCTTCTTCTTGTTTTCCCTTGAGTTTGGGTTTTTCTCTAAACACTTCTGCTAGAATAACTTAAATTTCTCAGACTTTCTGAGCTTATTGTCAAAATAGATGTGCTAGTCAGCCAAAAGATGAGAATGATTTATCACTCCTTTACAGTCCTTTCTTCTGATGCTGAAGCTGTATTCAAGAAAGAAAACTGTCACTGTGGTGCTGCAAACCTGAACTAGCTCAAGCACACAAAGGAAAGCAATAAATATGTCCATCTCATTTTCTCATCTTGTATGGCAACTCTGATCTAACCTACCAGATATTATGCAATAGCTGAATTTCCTCTCAGTGGTCAATTCCAGAACTATTAACAGGGGAGTCTCATGACTAAGACCCTCAGTGTTGATTCTCAGGACCCTTATGTGCTTTTTTGCAGTATGAGGGTTTGAACTTAGGGCCTTGTGCTTGTTAAGCAGGTGCTCTACCACTTGACCCAATCACCCAGCCTTTTGCTTTAGGTTTTTTTTTGTTTTGTTTTTTGCTTTGCTAGTACTAGGGCTTGAACTCAGGGCCTACACCTTGAGCCACTCCACCAGTTTTTTTTTTTTTTTTTTGTGATAGGTTTTTTCGAGGTAGGGTCTCTGAACTATTTCCCTGGGCTGGCTTCAAACTGCGATCCTCCTGATCTCTGTCTCTTGAGTAGCTAGAATTACAGGTGCCCCAGCGCCTGGCCGTTATTTTTTGAATAAGAGCTCAAGTTTTTGCCCAGTTGGCCTGGACCTCAGTCTCCTGTTATGCCTCCTGTGTAGCTGGGATGACAGGTATGTACCATCATGCCCACCTTATTGGTTGAGATGGGGGTCTTAATAATTTTTTGCTCAGGCTGTCCTCAAACCAGCTTCCTCCTGATCTCTGCCTCCTGAGCAGCTGGTAGAATAGGTGTGCTCTTCTACACCTTGCTTTTTTATTTTTTTCTTTGGTGTGTGTGTCGCAATAACTGATTTCAGATACAGAGGGAAACTGGAAAGAGAGCTACAGTGAGAAAGAAGGTGAGACTAGGGAATTTGGAAGGTGACCAGAGAGAGGCAGCCAGGCCTGAATGTGGGGATAATGCTTGGCCTTGGGCAGGAGGAATAGAGCCAGAGAGTGGGAAGCCAAGAGTCCTGCGAACACAAGGGTGGTAGAGAGAGGTAGTTGAGGATTGGTGTGCTCCCAAAGGAGTCTACTAAAGACAAACATGTAATTCCTATTCACAACAAAAATACAAAATGCCCTTTTCATTCTGGAAAGCTTTATTAAGTTATGCACAACACTGTTACAGGAAAGAATGGAGGAAGACAGACCAACCTTGGAAGGAGAAGGTGTTATTCCTGTCATTTCGCATGAAACCTTTTTGTGGCAAAACTTGATGGTCCCTGCAGACAATTTGGGGTCAACTGGCAGGTAGTGGGATGTCACATATGCAGGTGACTGTTGGTTTCTGTGCCTTCCAGGAATTCTTACTGAATTCTGTGTTCCTTCAGATAAGCAGATAATTAACTAGGACTTTGGAGTCTTTTTCTCATTTAATTACTGTTCAATTAATGTGGCCTAAGTTCCCATAATATTCTGGTTACTATGCTAGGATGAGCGAGACATAGTACTTGTTTTTAAGGTGTGATCTGCAGAAATCTGGGGCATCTTGGCCCTGTGCACAGTGATGGGAGATGCCAGAACCCAACAAAGATCTGACTGAGACTAGGACAGGAGCTGGCGGCAAGAAGGGTGAAGAAAAATGAAAAGTGGTTATCCTGTCCTCAGGGAGCTGACTGGTTAGAGCTGAAGAGTAAAAACCCAGGAAGAACTGAGAAAGGCATAAAATGGAATGAATAGTGGTTCGTGTGGGTAACTGAAAGTACAGTGGGTATTCGCCATAAGAGAAGACAAAAGCTCTTGTCTGGCTAGGCTAGTTAGGGTGGACTTCTGGGAAGGGCATGGAGTTGAGCTCCAGTGTTAGGAGGCCTCTGGGCCTACTTTTAGGGCCCTGATAATGGCAATAAGGGTTTCTCCTCCCCATTTTGTTTTGATTAGATGAGATCTGACAATTTGCTGTCAATTTGTTCTTCTCCCATACATACGGAGCTGGCCTGTGGGTTGGCAGATGAGAAGTTTCAAGTGTTGTCTGGCTCTTGCCAGGCCCTTTTGTGACCAGGAGCCCAAGTGAGTTTGGTGGTCTGACTGTGAATGGTATGGTCTGTGGAGGGGAACAGAGCAGTGGACCCCAGCCTGGGTGGCAGCATACCGCTGCTCTCTTTGTAGGTAGAAAATCTCAAAAGGTGGCAGTGGTGAGAGGTGTGTAAATGTTAAATGTCCTTTTTCTCAAACCTACTGCTCTGTCTTCCTTGCTTATCTGACCTGAGTCTCTTTAACTCTCAAGAACAGAACATTGGGCCCAACATTTCATTTCATGATTTACGTTTTCTAGGATTTGTTCCATACTGATTTTAATAATTAAAAAAAATACATAAGCTGGGTGTGGTGGCTCATATTTGCTGTCCCAGCTACTTGGGAGGCAGAGATGGGGAGAATTGTGGTTTGAGGCCAGCCTGGGCAAAAAGTTAGTGAGACCTCCCCCATCTCAACAAAACTGAGTGTGGTGGTGCACACCTGTCAGCCCAGCTATGTGGGAGGATGTAGGTAGGAGGATTGCAGCCTGAGGCCAGCTGGGCAAAAGGTGAGACCTCTAAAAAAAAGGACTGGAGGTATACCTTAAGTGGTAGGATGCTTTCTTGAGGGCCTGAGTTCAAACCCTAGCACCATCTAACTTGAATGAATGAATGAATGAATGAATGTTATTTGGTAACCTCTCATGTGGCCATTCTACTGAGAAAGATGTGCTCTTGTGATATACTGATTTCCTTCCAGTTGAAACACTGCTTCTAAAGCAAAACCATACAAGCATATTTATTAGGATCGTGGTATCTTTAGCTGGAGAGAAAAGCTAAGTCGGTTAACCACGTAGGGTGATGTCGTAAGTGTTAAAGTGATGAAATGTGTCTCTGAGTCATGATAATTCTTTCCATTATTTAGAGAATATTAGTGTCTATTATCAAGCCCACATAGAAAAGACCTTACATGTTTAATATAGTGTGTTAACTCCATTCAAATGGAAAAAAAAATAAGTTTAACTTCTAGACTAATATGACTACTAATTTCTGTACAATGCAAGTTCATCATGGTAAATTAGAATACTTCTAAAGCTGACTGCAAAAAATCAAATTATGTGTGTGTATATATATATATTTATAGTTACATAAATATGTGTAGACCTATCAAATAGCAGTCTGCTAGGCATCAGTAGCAGCAGCAACTTTTCCAGGTTCTACGGTCATGTGAACAAGATTATAGAGCTATCTGAACATTCCATTTTAAGGCAGGGTCTTATTATGTAACCCAGGCTGGCCTGGGACTCTCCATCATGCCTCAGCCTCCTGCCTCAGTCTCCTGAGTATAGGGATTACAGACATGTTATCCACCCCACTCAGTGAGTTGTGATTTTTTATTTATTTATTTTTACTTTTTTTGTGGTACTGAGGTTTGAGCATTACCCCCAGCTCTTGATGAAGGTTTTCAGAGGTTAGCTTTTACCCAGGAAGGTGAATGCTCGTTAGGAGGCCGGCATGCACATGGGGCAGTGAGGTGCTTGTCGGGCCTTTCTTCCTTCCTGCAAGGGCCAGGCACAAGGTAAGTGAGCTTGGTTAGTGTTTGTGTCCAGATTCTTCAGGTTGGGGAGGGAGAAGAGGCAAAGTTGAGGCTACAGTGTTCCATGTTGGCTTGGAGTCTGTGTCCACATTTGGATAGGCTTCTAGTGCCTCCCTTGACTATTCTCCTGGAGGGGGACAAGTTGGGAACTTCATTTGACACTGTAACAACTTTCTTGAAGAACAGGGGAACTAGTTCTCTTGAATCCTTCCTTGCCCATAATGTCCAGAAGTCATACCTTTCTACTGGAAATTAAATTCTCTGCTTTTTAGATTAATGTAGTCTACTCTTTGAAACATTATTATAGAGTGATTTTAGTGTATAGGTTTCAGAAAGTTTTCCTGTGAGTCTTTCCCTTCAGTGAGAGTGAGAGTAAGCCCACTTAAGTTTTACCTTAAAATTTAATGTAACTTTTACATTGTACTTTGTAATATGTCTGTTTTACTATAAACACCCCTTGTCTGTTTTACTATAAACACCCCTTGTCACCAATCTTTTAGTTCACTTAGATCTCCAAAAGATGCATTATATTTATTGAACACCCATTGGGTTCCTTGGGATCCCACCTTGTGCCTCTGGGGCTGTCTCCTCTCTAGCTTAGATACATAGGTATGGTAGAGGATGAAGCTTTGAGGATCTGAAGTCCTGCCCTCTGTGCTTTGCTGGGAATGACCTAGAACAGTGTGCTTGGCCTCTGAATTGGTTCCCCATCTGTAAGATAGACATCACTTGTATGTTATGAATGGGGCAGATGATAAAGCAGTTGACAGATGGCAATTTTCATAGCAGTGGGGATTGAGAGGTAGTAGAGTAAGAATATCACCATCTCAGAATATAAGCATACATACCAGAGCTCATTGATAGTGACTGTAGATGCTCCCCTGCTGAGTCCCCTCATTTGACACGGGAGGTAGCTGGGACTTCAAGTGCCTAGGTATGTGGCTCTCCCAAGTCAGGTAATGACAGAGCAGGACTCTTCACCCAGAGTAGGTTTTTTTTTTCCTTCCTGCATTTTTCATGTTCCCAGGATTTATCCCAGGGAAGTTGTTTGACTTCTAATTCCAGCTAGGTATAATTGGGAATTACAGGTTGAACATTCCTCATCCAAAAATCAAAAATCCAAAATGCTCTTAAATTTCAAACTTTCTGAGCATCAATGTGACACCACAAGTGGAAATTCCACACCTGACCTCATATGACAGGTCGCAGGCTAAATATATTTTAGGTGCATTAAATATTGTATAAAATTACCTTATGTTTATAAGATATAAATGAAACATAAATGACTTTCATGGTTAGACCTGGGATGTGTGTGTGTATATATATATATGCAAATATTAAAAAATCAGCAATCTGAAATACTTCTGGTCCCAAGTGTTTCAGAGAAGAGATACTCAACCTCACTCAACATACTTTTATTCTTTCTTTCTTTCTTTCTTTATTTTTTGAGAATTTACTATGTGCCAGGAGCTATGCTGGTTACTAAAGCTGTATGATTCCAGTGCTCAAGGAACTTCCATGTCATGAAGAAGAATTTGGATATAGCGCAATGTGGTAGGTGCCATGGAATTGTGGGGGTGCTGTCCAGTTTGCACACATGAGCCCTGATCAAGTAAGCAGAAGTGAAGGGGAGGCACAGGCTGGTGGAGTTGCAGTCAGAGGGCCTGGGAGTCTACAGTGGTCCCATGGCTGTTGTTCAGAGAAAAGGGCACAGGGAAAGGCAATTGGCCACCTATTGAGGTAGGAATTACTCATGTTACAGGAGAGGAAAAGGAAAAGTGGCAGGCCTGTTGAACTCTAGAAATATCATGTTTTCACCACTGCTTTGTGGGCAATTTAAACTGAATCACAATCGAGTTTTAGACTTTGTTCAGATTCTAGGCTTTTGGTTTTGCTTTCTGAGTCTAGACTTCAGTTTTGTTCCTATATAGTGCTTTAAAACAAATCACATGTTGTTCCAGCAGAAATGTAGCCTTTCCTTTTCTTCCAGCATCTGTTTTACTTATATTAGCTTAGGTTTATTTCTCTAGCCAGTGCCTTATGGTGTGGGTTAGTTTCTAAGAGCAGTACCATTGCATTTAGTATCCTGTAACAAATCCAGTTAAGGCCGAGGGATGTAGCTTAGTAGTATGGCCTTTGCCTGCCATGTATAAGGCCCTTGGTTCTATCGCCAGCACTGGGGGAAAAAATTCAGTTAGGATATTCTTTACTCCCGTGGTTCAGATGTTGCTTATATCTTGCTGAGTAGCTGGTCCCTAACCTGATTTACTAATCTGTTTTCTTTCCTCTTTATCTCTCTTAATTTATGTTTAAACTGGTAGTCTAGTAATAATGAAAGTATTTAGTCATTATGTCTTTACAGGGTTTTACAAACAGCTTGTTAGTGGTGAACAAACCCCTGAGGCCTGGTCACTCTGTAGAGAGCATAATGGTTACAACCCAGCACCCATTCATCTTAATTTAATTATAACTACAGATTGCTTATGAGAATATTAAGTTAAAGGCAAGAAAGCCCTCTCCACGATTAGCAGGGAAATGATGTTTTTGGCTATTTTGGAGATTTTATGTGGCTTCTCTGCTAGAACACTGTAGTTTTTGAACTTGAAACCAAGAAGGGCCTGTGATTGCTGAAGCAGAGGTGTGGGGCTTGTTTCATGGTCATCTGTTCCTGTTGCAGGGAGGGTTGTGAATTCATGGGATACAGCTCAATACAGAGGTCACAGAGTCCCTGGGGTGAGTACATTTTTGGTTCTTAGACAAGTTGGGCCCTTGTAGAGTAGAGGCAGTAGTATGAACAGCAAGGGTTTTGTGGTCTCTAGAGCCTTTCCTGCTTTCTCTAGGTTAAGGGATGTTCTGGTGTATCTGGGATGGGTCTCTGGGGTTGAGACGATTGACTTCTTTTTTTTTTTGTTTTGTTTTGTTTTGTGGTACTGGGGTTTGAATTTAGGCCTACACCTTGAACCATTCCACCAGCCCTTTTTTTGAAGGGTTTTTCAAGATAGAGTCTCACAAACTATTTGCCCCGGCTGGCTTCAAACCACGATCCTCCTGATCTCTGCCTCCTGAAGATAACTTACTTCTTAAGGATTGGGTCATCTCATTCTTTCTCTTTCCACAGTGTGGCCTGAGATGTGCTCAGTAAAAATGACAGTTTATGTAAGGAAGGAGTCAGACCTGGTTTGAATTCTTGTTCTTCCTTTAGCTAACTATAGTATTAAGTTATGTATCCTCTCTAAACCTGTGGAGTTCTGGACACGGATAGTGGTGATGGTTGCACATTATGAATGTGTTTAAATACCACTGAACTGTATACTTAAGATGGTAAATTTTGGGGTGGTGGAGTGGCTGAAGTGGTAGAGCACCTACCTAGCAAGCATGAGGCCCTGAGTTCAAACCCCCAGTACCACCAAAACAAAGCAAAACAAAACAAAAAAACCCACAAAAAAAAACCAAAAAAAGACTATATATAGAATATCAAGATGGTAAATTTTGTGTATATTTTACCATAATGGAAAAGTAATTGTGAGGATTAAAAGTGAAAAGGTGCCGGATGCCGGTGACTCACACTTGTAATACCTACTCAAGAGGATTGCTGTTCAAAGCCAGCCCCAGCAAATAGTTCTCAAGACCCAATCTTGAAAATATCCATCACAAAAAAGTATTGTTGGAGTGGCTTAAGATGTAGGCCCTGAGTTCAAGCCCCAGTACTGCAAAAAAAAAAAAAAAAAAGTGAAAATGTGAGAGAATTATGAGAAATTGACATATGAGAAGTGTTAATTTTTGCCAGAGGGGTAGTATGCACAGCACACATGGTCATCTTAACACTTAGGAGGCAGACAGGAGGGTGAAGAGTTCAAGGCTAGTCTGGGCTATATGTGAATTTGAGGTTGGTCTGGGTTATAAAGTGAGTCTTTGTCTCAAAAAAAAAAAAAAGTCAAGCTAGATATTGTGGCTCATGTCTGTAGTCCTAGCTACTTGTGAGGCCGAGATCAGGAGGATTGAGGTTTGAGGCCAGCCCAGGCAAATAGTTTGAGAGATCCCCATCTCCAAAATCACCAGAGCAAAATGGACTGGATGTATAGCCCAAGCGGTAGAGCACCTGCTTTGTAAGGATAAATGGTCTAGGAACCAAAATCAGTGCCTCCTGTTTTTTGGTTTCTAGAGGTTTGAGCTTAAGGGGTAGACTGCTTGAGCCATGCCTCTAGCCCTTTTTGCTTTAGGTTATTTTTTTAGGTGGGGTTTATATTTTTGCCCAGGTGTATGGTCCTCTTACACAGCCTCTGATGGAGCTGGGACCACATGCCCAGCTTACTGGTTTACTGTGATCTTGAGCTGGACGTATTGTAATGTGAGCTGTAGTTCTAGTGCTTGGGAGGCTGAGGCAGGAGGATTGCAAGTTCAAGGCCAGCCTGGGCTACAGGGTAAGACCCTGTCGCAAAAAATAAAAAAGGGCTAGAGTAGTGGCTCAAGTGGTGGAGCACCTGCCTAGCAAGCGTTGAAGCCCTGAGTTCAAACCTCAGTACCATCAAAAAAACTCAATTTTTCCATGTTATGAATTTTGATAACTTTAAATAGCCCTCTTCTTTTCTTCCATTATTTAGCAGGAATACTGTTCTCTAATTCATTCAGGTCTCTGTTCAGATTTTGTCTCTTCAGAGGGTCTTCCCTGAACATACTAATGAACCTAGCCCATGCTCTGTATGGCTTCTTAGCTTGCTTTTTTCCTTTGTAATAGAAGGTGTTTATTTATCACCTTAACACATGTACTCAAATATTTGTATAAATGAATTAATAAGTCTAGCATTTCCTTATTGAGACAGAATTCACATAACATACAATGAACCATTAATGTTGCTTAACCACCAGCTCTCTACTTCCAAAACTTTTTCATCACCACAACTCATTGAGTACTCACTATCATTCCCCTTCCCACCTCTTGACTAATCTTTCTGTCTGTGGATTTACCTGTTCTTGATAAATCATCTAAGTGGGTTCATGCAATATGTGACCTGTCGTGTATGCTTTCTTTCACTTAGTATGTTTGTGAGGCACATCCAACTTGTAGCATGAATTAGTATTTTACTCCTTTTTATGACTGAGCAATAATCTCTTGTTTTTATATACCATGGTTTATCAGGTCATCTGTTCATGGGCGTTTGTATTTTCAACCTTTTTTACTAACGTGAATAATGACGCTATGAATGCTTGTGTATCGGTTTGTGTAGATGGGTGTTTTCCTTTCTCTTGGGTATATACTAAGAGTGGAAATGCTGATGATATTGTAAACCTGTGTTTAATTTATTCCCACTAGTAGTGTTCCACTTTCTGTATATCTTCATTGACACTTGTGTTTTTCTGATAAAAGCTGTTCTAGTGGGCGTGAGTGGTATCTCATTGTGGTTTTGATTTGTAATTCCATGATGTCCAATGGTTCTAAGAATGTCTTTGTATGTGCTTGTTGTGTGTTTGTTTTGGGTGTGTTTTTTTTTTTGAAGGTCTATTTAAGCCCTTTGCCTGTGTTTTAGTTGAATTTTTCCTTTTTTTGTGGGGGGAGCTGCTTTTCTTGAGTTATAAGCATTCTGTTATAAGCATTCTTTGTATATTCTGGGTATTGAACCTTTATTAGAAATATGATTTTTAAACATTTTCTCCCACACACTTTTTTGGCAGTACTGGGGATTGTTCTCAAGTCCTCACACTTGCTAAGCAAGTGATTTTTGCACATTTTCTTAATAATGTTCTTTGCACAAAAGTTTTTAATTGAAGTCCTTTTCTTTTTTGTTACTTATGGTTTTGGTGGCATACTTAAGAATCTACTGTCAAATCTCAGGTCATGAAGATTTCCCACCATGTTTTCTTCTAAGAGTTTTATAGCTTTAGTTCTGACCTTTACTGTCTTTGATCTATTGCAAGTTACTCTTTGTGTATGGTGGGAGATAGGAATTCCCACTTTATTCTTTTGTTGATGGTTATTCAATTATTGTTTGAAGAGACTGTTCTTTCCCTCTTGAAAGCCCTTGTTGAAAATAAATTGGGCATAGATATTTGCATTTCTTTTTGGACTCTCAGTTCTAGTTGATTTGTAAGCGCCACACTGCTTTGATTACTGTAGCTTTGTAGTAAGTTTTGAAGTAGTAAGCTTGGGAAATGTTAGTCTACCAATTTTGTTTTTTCCTTTCCAATATAATTTTGGCTCTTCTGGACCCCTTGAAGTGTCATGTGAATTAGAAGGTTAGCTTCTCTCTTCTGCAAAAAGGTCACAGGAATTTCTATTAGAAATCACATTGAATCTGTAGTTTGCTTTGAACATTGGGTTTTCCAGTCCATGAATATGGGATGTTTTCCCATTTGTTTATGTCATCTTTCATTTCTTTCTTTGGTGTGTTGGGTTTTTTCTTTCTCATTTTTTGTTTTGATTTTGCAATGCTGAGGATTGGACTCAGGTCCTCAAAAATGCTAGGCAGTCAGTCACTCTACCAGTGAGTCATACTTCCAGCCTCTTCTTTAACTTCTTTGGCAATATTGTATAGTTTCAGTGTATACATCACTCACCTCTTTGGATAACTTTTTTTGTAGGTGTTTTGTTCTTGTGGATTCTACTGTCCATAGAATAATTTTCTAAATTTTTCGTTTTTGAATTGTTGATGTTTAGGAACAACAGATTTTTTCTGTATTGGTCTGGTGCCTTACAACTATGCTGAGTTCCTATTACTGCTAGCAGTTATTTCGTGGGTTCTGTAGGATATTCTTTAGATAGAATCATGGTGCTTGCAAATAGAGATAGTATAACCTCTTCATTCCAACTTGAATGCCTTTCATTTCTTTTTCTTTCCTAATTACTCTATCTAGAACATTCAGTACAATGATGAATAGCAGTAGTGGAAGTGAGTGTCCTTGTATTGTTCCTAATCTTAGAGGAAGCTTTTAGTCTGTCACTGGTTTTTATGAAATTAGCTGTGAGAGCTGGGGAAGTAGTTCAGTGATTTCCTTCGAGTCCTAGTTTGTTGAGTTTTTTTTTTAAACCATAAAAGGCTGTTGAATTTTGTCAAGTCTTTTTTGTTACTTGAAATGAGCGGATGTTTTCCCCCTTTGTTTAATTAATGTGCTATATTATAATGATTGGGTTTTTTTGTGTGTTGAATCATCCTTGCATTCCTCTGATAAATCTCACTTTGTCATGGTATGGAATCCTAATGTGTTATGGGATTGTTTGTTACTATTTTGTTGAGGATTTTTGTGTCTAAGGAATATTGGTCTGTAGTTCTTGTGGTATCTTTGGCATTGTTATCAAGGTGTACCACCTGTATTTTGACGGTACATCATATTTCTTGAGAATTTTGTTACTTGTCCTTCCCTAACTCAGAGTATAGAGAAAATTCTAGGAGGGTTTTGAGACAGACATGATGATACCACATAGCTCAATTTCCCAATACACATGCATGCTGTAGGAGCTTCCTCTAATGGCTTATAGCTGGGGAAAATCAGGGCTGACACTATGTCCATCATCCTGTGTCCACAAGTGGAGAATTAGGAAGGGAACTCTCTTCTTGATGCCTGGGCTGGAGGACAGATGTGCTTCTTTCATTTCCTGAAAAAGCTTCAGATTATTCTGGGTAGTGACTGCTGAGTAACAAACTACCCTATATACCAGCAACTTTAGAACAAACTGTTGGTTGTATTTCATGATTTTGAGGGCTGATCAAGCAGAACATGCCTGGGTGGTCCTTCTGTTCCAGGTGACATTGACTGAGGTCACTCACTAATATTTATCTGGTGGCTGGTCTGGTCTTGAGGGTCCAAGATGATTGCACTCACATGCCTGGGTGGTTGGAAGGCCAGGTTCAGTCGCTTCTTTTTCCATGTTGTCTCAGGACATTTGCAGGTGGCTTCTTTGCTTGGGTAGCTGGACTTGCATAGCTGCTCAGGACTCCTAGAGCGGGTGTTCTAGGAGAGGAAGTGGAAGCACTTATCTATTAAGCCTGACCTTAGAAATCAGTGTAGCATTACTCCTGCCTTGTTCTCTTGGACTGAGAAGCCACATAGCCCTTCCAGAGTTGAAGGGAGAGATCATAGGTCCTCCCTCCTCTTGTGGAGAGTGTCAAAGGTTTGTGACCATTTTTAATCACTATGTGTATGGTGGTTAGACTCTAGAGTGCTTTCAGTGGTATAAGTCAGATATACTTTCTTTCTTTTTTTCTTTTGTCTGTATTGGAGCTTGAACTGAGGGCATAGCACTTGCTTGGCAGCTGCTCTGCCACTTCAGCCATGCTGCCAGCTCTTAGATACTCTTTTGAAATGGAAGCCTCACCTGTTGTATGTTGCCCATTCTTTGTGAGAAAATGTTTTCTGTGTTCTGGATGAAGAATTTTTGAATAAACTTGTAGAATATATCCACTCATGAAATGGTAATTGCTCTATAAAATACATGTCTTATTAATCAGAAGGTATCTTATTTTTTCTTTTTTGAGACAGGTTCTTTCTGTGTAGCCCAGGCTGGCCTCAAACTTGAGGTCTTCTTGCTTCTACTTCCAGAGTGCTAGAAATACAGGGTGTACCACCATGCCTAGCTTAGTAGCTATCTTTTGTTTTGTTTTGTTTTGTTTTGTCTTAGTAGCTATCTTTGGTCATCTATTGGTGATCAAAGCATAAGAATGTGATCAAGAGTTTTTCAAGTAAAACATGGGTCCCTAAATTTTACTTTCTAGTTAGTTTCTAGTTACTTGATGGCTGGAAGCATTACTTGAGTGGCAGGTTGCCTGCCTGTCAAGCACGAAGCCCTGAGTTCAAATGCCAGTACGGGGGGGGGGGGGGGGGGCGTGTAGGGGGCCAAATTACTTGAAACCTTCTCTTTCATCTTGAAGAGTATTAGAGTTTAAATGTATATTTCTCCGTTCTTTTAAAAAAAAAAAAGCTTCATTGAGAAAATATTAGTGACCCTACATGTTCCAAATTCCTATCTGTTACCTGGGTCACCCTAGTAAACCCCTAGAGATTTGTTAGAGTAAACTTGAGCTGTTTGTGTGTAGGAGTGTGGACTGCATGTGCAGAGGTGGGTGTGCATTAGCTCTCACATGGAAATCTCATTTTCTGTGATCCTGCTTCTCAGCCTGTCTCTGCTGATTGTTTCAACACTGAGCAAGAGCAAAAGTGATGAGGTCATGAGGGAGTGAGGGAGTGAATTTAAATAATGAAACAAGAAGTCAGTGGAACCACAGCATGTTGGGATTAATGAGGAGGAGTCATATCTGCCTGTGTTCTGTGGTGCCCTTTGCTGCAGCTGCACAAAGAACCCTAGCATTCCTTGCTGGGAAACCACCCAGCCCTATGTTTCCCAAGCAAGTCATTCCTGGGTACCCAACATTCAATATGAAAGGCATGAGTGAGGAGTGTGTGCTACTTTCAGTGTTTAACACCCCAGAATGCCTGATGCCTTTAATTGCAGGGAGCTGTGAGTGCTGTTGCTTACCTTCCCATGACTCCTGAGGTCAAGAATTTCTGCTCTACATGGTCTAAGGTCTCTGGCCACAGTAAGGTTATATATGTATATTTTGAATAAGAGTGCTTGCTTTTCATTCTGTCCTTTGGTTGAATTTCAGAAGTTTGCTGGTCTTTGGCATATCATAAGGGACAAATAATTACTTTCTGTGAACTTCTAAAGTGGAAACTTCAGCAGAAACCTGGGCAGGCTTCTTTCAGTATTGAAAGAAACTTTTGTTCGCCATTACCGTTAGGGTTCTCTAGGCCATGATACAGGTGACCATGGCCTGGGGTTGACCAGCATGGGAACTGAAGGAGGGTAATGAGCATTTAGGGCTGGGGAAGGACAGCAGCATTTCACATAGTTAACAACATGCCCTTAGCCTATCTCCTTTCTGTGTTCTGGTTCTTACAAAAAAAAGTGTTGTCTTGTCTTAAGATGAATTAATACAGTCACCTTTCCTTTTGTCACAGGGTTCTTAGGAACTGTTTCATGTTTAGTCACTTATGCTTGGAGTGAACCGTGATGGTATGGTTCAACCTGAAAAAAGCTATTTGAGAGGTGTCTTCATGGAGATTCCAACTCTGCATACAATAGCTAATGGCTCCTAAAACTTTGGCCTTCTGTCCCTCTAGGTGTGACAATTCTAAGGAACCCCTTACTGAGCTGTTTGCAGTGTTGGATGCATGAGAGTGTCTGGAGCAGAGGCTGGAGGGGGAAGGGGAAAGGGACTAATGACCTCCTGTCTGCAGAGACCCTGTGATGAAAGAACAAGAATCAAGGAGAGTCAGGAACCAACATCCTTCCTTCCTAGCTGTCTTTGTGATCTTGGACAAGTCACAAATGTGGAAACTTCCATTTCCTTGCAAGGGCACCAGGACTTGGCCTTTAGTATGATATGTCTAGATGAATGTCACCATTAGTATGAAAATAAAATGAACTCACCATAAATGAATTTACCATAAAAATGAAAAATGGCATTTAAGGTTAAAAGAACTTTTATTTTCTGCTTAGAAAGCGAAGACAGGATATAGCTACCAAACGTTTACCATTCAGCATATGCTTGTGTGCCCAGTTAAGCTTAGGTACTTCATACTTGTTTGTCCTAAGTATGAAAGGAAAAACAACATTTAAATGAGCACTGATCAAATTCAGTTTAGTTCAGCAAACCTTTGTAAATCACTTCATGGATGCCAGTGATATTATTAAAGCGCTGAGGTGTATGTAAGACATATATTCTCAAGAAACTCAGCCTGCTAATTTTAATTCAGAACATTGTGCTTTGTGCAAGAGGTATTAGAACAGAAATGAAGCGGTAGATCACAACAAGATGAGTAAGCTAGCAAGGTAATGCTTAGGTCAGAATGGGATTCTATTGTTCATACTATGTGAGGGATTTTTCCAAATGAGCTTCCCCAGAGAACCAGCATCAGGGAGGGAACTGGACTAGAGCACATGGAGGTTATGGCAGGAATGACCTGAGACTGGGTGTGGGACACGATGGCTAATTTGGAGTACTGCAAACAGAATGAAGAGTTTGAGTGATGACACTGGGGGCAGATTAGCCGTTTGGAAGGCCCCGTCAGTTACTAGACATTGGAGAAGTTAGAGTTTACACAGTGGGAGGAACAGGCTGGATGACCTTAATGTCCCTTTTAATCTTCAGATTTCATGAGTACAATTTAAAAATCTTTATTTTCATCAGTGTGTGCAGGTGCCACTCACACCCATGATGTAGCAATAGCACGTGTTAGAACTTCTTTTCTCATAATCTTTTGTTGACTATTTTTGTTACTGTCAACTGCCAGCAGTATTTTTTTCTTGTTTTCACATTTATGTGGTTGTCCACAAGAACTTGTTCTTTAGTGTGGTATGTCTAAGATTTTATTGGATTCAAGAGAGAGAAAAATGCTTATGGTCCATAGAGTCTTGGATGGTGGGGTGTTCCAACCCTAGGAATTTCATAACACTTGGCAGTCCTTGTCCGAAGCCTCCCAGACTTCTTTGATGGAAAGTAGGGATTTCAGGTGGAACTCCTCATAGGGCTTGCGATCTGCCTTCTCAGAGTCTTCCCTCACTAGTGACTTATTTCTCAAGTGATTTTGAATCCTGGATGCACATTAAAACTCTTAGAAACAGCTACAAAATGGGAGGTCCTAACCCAGGTCACTTCTATTAACCATGACCCCAGAAATGCAAGTTTAATGCCTCTTTAAGTCAGTCATGGTCAAGTATACCTGTAATCCTAGAATTCAGGAAGTGAAGCCAGGATCATGAATTTGAGACCACAGGGTTGCATAGTGAGTTGGAGACGAGCTTGGGCTACATAAAGAGACCCTGTCTCAAAAAAAAAAAAAAAAAAAAAAACCCACCCCCCGCCCCCCACCCCAGCTCTTTAAAGAGCTTCCATGGCAATGCTGACGCCCAGCCAGAGCTGAGATCCTCTGGTGCAGTGCCTGAGAAATGCAGTCCGTGCTCAGCAGGGTGTGAGGTGATTGTCTTTACACTCAAGTGTCAGAAGCACCATACAGCTTTTGGGTAGGAAAGACAAACCCTGCCTCCCTCCCTTCCTTTTTTTCCAGCTTGCATGAACTTGAGCAAATTACTGACCTTCCTGAGCCTGGGCCCTTGTTCATAAAATGAGTGTGATAATAGAGGTGCCCAGCTCCTCAGTCACAGCTTTGAAACCCCAGAACTTCTGAAAATGGAATGATTATGTCATAGTTTATGCCACGTGACTTAAACTTCAAGATATTTATAATATTTACTCCACTTATATGACTATTTCTGTATTTCACTGAAGACTTCTAAGTGTTTTCTCATGGGTGCTGTCCCAGACTTCCCTGGGAATGTTAGGTAGTATACATTGTAAACAGACAATATTTCTTTCCTAAAAATCCAAAAAATTCTGAACTCTGAAACACATCTGGCCTTGGTTTTGGATGAGACTGGTTCTATACATACCCAGGTTATAGGTGGGGGTAGTATGTGCCATGTGAATATGTTTTAATGAATGTGAACCTGGGCAGTTAGAAGGCACCCAATCAATGCAGTTATTAATGCTCTTATAATTCCTCCATTTGTGTGTGTATACTGTCCCCATTTGGTTCTTTTGTCTTCCCAGCACCTTTATATTTGGTAGGCCAGGCTTTATCCTGCAGATAATTCAGTATTTTCTATAAATCAGAAGTAAAGGACTGGAGCCACATCTCAAGTGGTAGAGCACCTGCCTAGCCAGTGTGAGGCCCTGAGTTCAAATCCCAGTACTGCATAAAAGTCAGAAATAAGTTGAACCTTCAAATGGATATCCATCTGCTCTGTGCAGTCACTGGGGTGGATGTCATGGAGAGTAAAAATGTACATGACATGGTTCCTGTCAACAAAGAGAAACTAGTTCTATAAAGAGAACACACAAAGAAGTGAACAGATTGGGGCTTTTTTGTTTGTTTTTTTAAAGGGAAATCATTTCAGGGCAAGAGAAGTTATATTAGAAGGTGGCTAATATTCTTGGCCTGGCTTTCTGGTGAGTTTTTTATAGAGAAGATGGGATTTTTGTTGTTTTTTGATGGAGTTGCAAACAGACCCAACTCCTTCCTGATTTTTCTCTACCAGACTTGGAATCTTCAGTTTTCAGGAATGGTTTTAGATTCTGTGAACTGACCTTGGCTGGCTTTGAACTCAAAATCTTCCTGCTTCAGCCTTCAGAGTGCTGGGATCACAGGTGTGCACCACCACACCAGGCTGAGATGGGATTCTTTTTTTTTTTAAATTTGATTTTATTGAATTTCAAAGTGGGGCCAAGATGAAGTATCAAAAACCAGATTTCCATGCGTACCTTTTGTAGCGCTCAGTACCAGGACCTTCCTGACATGCATAGTACTTGCTTTCTATTAACCACTTGAGCCATTTCCCTTTCAGTCATTTTCCAGATTGGCTTCCTGTTCTCTGATTCGCTAAGGGAAGATAGCCCCCAGACACTGTTCTGGAAGGATTAAAATCCCAATTTTTTAAAATGACTATGCACAGTAAGACCACTTGCATATCTCTGAGATGACATTCTTATTGGGCACTAAACGCCAGTGTGTCTTAGAATTATAGCCCATTGGAATGCTGGCCTCAACTACTTGTTTTTCTTTCCATCCAGATGATGTAGGTCTGGGAAGGTCCAGAGAGGCAGTGTAGTGTGGTGGTTGAGAGTGGGAATGCTGTCCTAGCGATTTGGGAGGTTGAAATTGGGAAGATCACGGTTCTAGGCCAGCCTGTACAAAGAGCTCATGAGACCCCATCTCAACAGAATAATCTGGGCATGGTGGTGCATGCTTGTCATCCCAGCTATGGCAGGAAGCCTAAAAATGGGAGGACTGTGTCCAGACAGAAAGCAAGACCCTATCTCAAAAGTAACCAGAGCAAAAAGGGCTTGGAGGAGTGGTTTAAGGGGTAGCGTACCTGTCTAGTGCCTAGCAAAGCACATAGTACTACACAAATCCCAGTACCACCAAAAAAAATTTTAAAAAAGCGGGAATGCTGGATGCAGACTACCAAGTGACCACAGGTCTTGGGCAAGTTACTTTACCTCTTGTGTCTTAGTTTCCTTATTTAGAAATAGGGGTAGTAATACCCACCTTCTAGAGGGGTAAGATGAAGATTTTGTTAAGGTAAGTGCTTAACAAAATCTGGTAGCCTTCTGTTATCAGGAAATAATGGAGGCTAAGTGACTTACTTGGGGCCAGAAGTCAAATATTCTTGCTGCGGTTGGGACTGGGGCTAAGAACTGGAGTCAATGGGCCTGGCTTACTTATAGAATGAGTGGTCTCCAGTCCCTCTCAGCCTCTGTCCTTTCCTTTATGAGCATCTAATGACTCCTGCATGTACTATGAAGACATGCACAGACTTAATTCTTTCAGAATTCCTTTGAAGAGGTGACCATATGAGGTTGACTGAAAATTCAGAGATACTTGTATCTGTTTTTATAAACAGACCCCACCCCTTGGAGATTTTTCTCTGATGAGGCTTGGAATCCTCAATTTTCTGGAGTGTTCTTTAGATTCCTTTGTTCCATGACTGATCTTGGCAAATATCAAAACTGTTTCTTTTTTCTGTGTTTTAGTATTGGAGTTTTTAGATTCTGGGCCTTGAGATACCTAGATAGGTCTCACCACTTGAGCCACATCCCCAGCCCTCTTTGTTTTTAGTTATTTTTCAGGTAAGGTCTCTGTTTTGCCCAGGACTGGGCTCAGACTGAAGTCCTTCCACCTGTGGCCTTTTTTATAGCTCACTTTTTTATAGCCTGGTTTATTTGTTGAGATGAGGTCTCGCCAACTTCTTGCATGGGTTGGCCTTAGACCTCGATCCTTCCAGTCTCTGCCTTTCCAGTACCTGAGATTTACAGGTGTGAACCACTGTGCTCGGCCCTAATGAGAACATTTTTATTGTGTAGAAGATTACTATCAGTGTGTCCCAAACTTTCCATTGTGACCCCCTCCAGTGACAGAAGAGAGTGGACGTGTGACCTGTGGCCTGTCAGAGGGCTGAAAATATAGCATTCTGAAGTAACCTGTTCTTAATACATGGTTCTGTGGCTTCTGTTATCTAAAATTCATATGAATTTTAGAAAATGTACCATTTATCTCTGTGGCTCCCTTATGTTTCAGTGTTCTTTGTCAAGCACCAGGAAAGATTTTGACTTTCCTTGGGCATAGAAAAATGCATTGAGATTGATACTTCTTTAATCTCTCAGTTACTTGTCTGTAGTTTTCCTTCTGGTTCTTAAGGGAATGTTTGTTCTACATGGGTATTTCGTGCCCCTTTGCTTAGATAATTTTAGATAATTGATAACTAGTTTTGGTAGCATTACCAGAAACTTCAGTCTGTATTCCACCATGACTGGTCTCATCAAGGCGGAGTCTGGAAGGCCAGGAGATTTACTGGGTGTTTGTTTTTTGTGTGATTATTCTTACATTGGGTTGGGGAGGAAAAGTTAAGACCTCAAAAACTCTGTGGCAACCTGAAGTGAGCATCCGAAATTACAAATGTCAAGTGATTTAACGTGTGTAGGAGATAGTGGCTTTTCTGAAGAGCTGGTGCTCATGAAAACAAGAACAGAAGAGAGTGCCCACATGAGATGGCCCATGGATCCTGGGTGCTCAAGTCATCTCCCTTGAGTAGAAATTCACCACTCACTGTGGAGAAGCCCTCCTCAGGGATGCTGCTTAGACTGAAGTTATATCTGCTCATGACTATCATTGGACTCTCCTCTCAGCTGATGTGTTGGGCACCAGGGAGTACCAGGGACCCTGAATTCAGACACATCTGTGATCCCACCCAGATTTACCCATGGAAGGAGTAATCTTCGGGGCTGTGTTTCCTGTGTGCCTTCCTTAAAGGGCTGTGATCAGCCTAAGGGTTCACTTGGAGGTCTTCATCCCATGGAAGTGAAGAGGCTGGGTAAGGTATTCCTTCACCTGGAGTGTGAAGCACCTCTTCCACAGGCTCTCATGTTTAGACCCACTCTCTGGTGGAAATGTGAGCATTTCTTTATGTCTAGGTTACTACCTTAGCGGGATGACTTGTGTATATACATACTTTCAGTTTCACCAGAGGATGGTAGTTCAGGCTATTTTAAAGGAGTATTTAAAAGTGAATGGAATGGGCCCCTGTTCCATTGTTTACAGTTATGTAAAAAACCATTTGGTTTAGGACTGGTTCTCATCCAGAGGCAGGACTAATCTTGTACCTCAAGGAGTACTTGCAGTGTTGGGGAACTTTCTACATTGGTGGTGGTGTGGGGGAGGATGCTCTTAGCAGCTAGTGAGAGGCCAAGGATGCTATAAACACACTACAGTTCCAGCTGTCCACCCCTCCAACAGAGTTTTATGGCCCCAAATATCAACAGTGCCAATAGGACTTGCTCAGAGATATCTTTTTCTTGATTTCTAGTGAATGTTTGACTAATTTTTATGAGGTAAAGTGCTTTCTACAGGTATTCAGTCTTTAGTCACTAAATGACTTAAGGATTAAAAATATCCTACAGTGAGGTTCTACCCAGGAGTATGTATTAAAATCAGCAGAAGGAACTGGGAGGTCAGAGTGCTTGAGACAAAAACTCAGGTGCCCATTGAGCTCATCTGGATAAATCCTTTCATTGAGCCCATCTGGATAAATCCTTTCTAAGATACTATAATTTACAGCAAAAGTTTGGTTAGCAGAATGGGAATTGTTGAGTAGATACCATTAGGAAAAAAAAGTAATTTTCCAACTGTGGATCCCAAGTTCCCCAAATTTATGTCTTAAACTCGGACCACTTTCTGAGCTTTGGCTTTGGATCTATGTATTTATTGAACAGCTATTAACTGAGGTCTCAGCATGTGCCAGGCACTACCTCTCAGTGCCACGACATGCAGGAAATCAAGTGGCCAGCTGCCTGCTGTCATGAAGCCTGTGTTCTAGGGCAGAGCCTGGGGACAGGACATCTATCTGCTGGTTTTAGAAGAGTGGAGGGTGGGGGGATTGGTGGAGCTGGGGACAGGTCATGAGTAGAACACCTTGTATAGCTGGTCTGAGAGGAGCTAATTGACCAAGACCTGCTAGTCATTAAATGACTTGAGGATTAAAAATATCACCAGAAAATGATTTGTCCAAAAGCGCAGAGAGGGAGTGATCAGGCCCACTGAGGCTACTTGGTGTTTTCTACTTAATCTCCATCTATTATTCTTGTTTCCTCTCTACTGCCAGGAAGTTGCTAAGCCAGAAAACGGGGGAGGGGGGACATTCATTGGCCCCTCTCCTTCCCTCATATGTGGTCTTTGGTGCTCAGTTGTTATCCTGCTTCTCGCATACCTGTGATCCCCAGCCCAGGTCAGCCCTTCTGCCATCCTGGTATCCCAGCTGGTCTCTCCACTTCATACCAGTTTCATTTCATTCCCTCCATGTAGCAGCCCTCCTGCCTAGAAGGTTTCATTCATTCTTCTCTGAATGGTTTCCTGCCCTGCCTGTGGCTTTGCCCCCTTCCTGCAGTGGGCCTGTATCTCCACCAAGTCCTGCTGTCCTGTTTCCTGCAAGTATCCCACAGACCCTCACCTCTGTGTCTCTTGCTGTTGGCCTCTTCAGATGAGAAACCATTCACCTGTGCTGCCTTTTGCGTAGAGGAGGAGGGTATGATTCACAGGGACCCACCCTCCTTCCCGCAGAGTTGGGGTTTTTGCATAGGGGATTTTTTCTGTCAGCTATTTTTTCCTCACCTTTTGGAGTATGAAAGGAACTGAGGCCTAAGTTGTGAGAGGTGAGGGCAGTGACTGCACCTCCTGGGGAGTTCTTTGAACCATACAGCTGGCCTGTAGTCCACCCTGTCTTCAGAAAGAGAGCCACATATTGATGTTGTTAGAAAGCTTTTGAAGTAAAGCATGGTGCTTTACATTTCTCATTACCAAAAAAAGGAAATGGAAAACTTGCGCCACTGCTTTGGCGTTACTCCAGAATGCAAATTGGTGCTGGAAGGAAGTTGAGGCAGTGCACTTGTATGCTCTACTGATCCCTAAGTCATGGCTGAGATGCATGAAGTCTTAGTTAGTTATGGAAGAATGCATAGTCCAGGGGTTTGTATTTAGTAATGGTGTATTTATTCGGGTCAGTGTTTTGGATAAGCAGAATGTAAGATCCTTTTGGCTTTGTTCCTTATTTGCTACAGGTTGATGCTGGAGTGCTCTGAAGTTTTAAAATGGAAAATAAATATAGAAAAAGGACCACCTCAGAGAGACTCTGAGTTGATCTTAGAGAGATGGAACTATCTGAGACATTATTTAAGATGATTTGGTGAGAAATTTGGAAATTTTTCTTGGAGGCAGATACTAGATGCAGACCCATTGCATAAGAAGTAAGGATCTGGAAGTACTAATGATACATGTTCCTACAGAGGAAGAATATGTCCCTTCAATCTAATGGCTGATTGCTGTTTCTAGAAAAATTCTAGTCCTGATTCTGGTCCTAATTTTGATCTCATTGATGAGATTGACTTTTTTTTTTTTCACTGTGCTGGGGTTTGAACTCAGGGCCTCTTGGTTGCTAGGAAAGTGCTCTACCACTTGAGCCAGGTCCCCAGCCTTTTTGCTTCAGGTAGGGTCTCAAGATTTTTGTCTGGGCCAGGCTTGGGCTTTGATCTTCCTGACCTCTAGGATCCTCCTGACTTCTGTGACCCAGAGCCACCATGCCTGGCCTGTTTTTTTTTAAACTTACAGTGTCTTTTGGGAACTCAATGTATACCAAGTCAAGATTAGTTTTAATCCTTGTAATCATATGTTTGACAGCACAGAATTTTAAGGAGTTTGTGGACTAGAACAAATATTGGAAGGAAAGTGCTTATCATCTTGGAAGTTCATCTAGTTTAAATTAAACTGAGGAAGTTCATGCCATCTGACTCCAGACTGTCTTCACATGCTCAAGAAGATCTTAGGTATTTGCTTAAACTGGAACAAGTTCTTCAGCTGCTTGTGATGAAAAATATTTAAATAAGCATTTAACATTCAGTATACTCCATTTAAAGGTGCTCAATTTAAAAGATTCATGGACAGAGTACTTTATTTGTATTATTGTTACCCATAGGTGCTATGGAATATACTAATAGATTTTTCTTGCCTTCAAAGAACATATAGTCAGTCTCCTGGGTGGAGATGGGGAAGACTTG
The DNA here is from genome assembly GCF_047511655.1 of Castor canadensis. Lineage (NCBI taxonomy): Eukaryota > Metazoa > Chordata > Mammalia > Rodentia > Castoridae > Castor > Castor canadensis. The sequence goes on along the minus strand of NC_133388.1, from coordinate 7,669,840 downwards.
CAGATAGTGTGAACTGTTAGACAAAGTGAAAGAACACAGAAGTGTAGTAGAATAATAGCATCAGTAATCCTGATAGTAACAAAATTAGAGATCTCAGAGCCCAGTGTGGGAGTAGTGGTGTCTAAAACGAATTGGCAAACTGCAGGTTTAAGAATGTTTTTTATATTTTTAAAGGGTTGTAAAAATAGCAAAAAATAAGTGGTGGAGACCACATATGGTATGTGAAGCCTAAAATAATTACTATTTGGCCCTTTGCAGAAAAATGCTTAACAACTCTTGCCTTAAAGGGTTGGGGAATGCTTTGCAAAAAAAATCTAACGTTGGAGCAGGAGTTTTACAAAATAACCTTTGGATCTTCAGGGCAGCAGAATTGTGGTGGGGTGTTATTGTGGCGGGCAGGGGGAACAGATCCAACTGGATCAAATGCAGTGACCTATGGCAATGCTTTGGGCCAAGTATGTGGTGGGACTGGGAAGAGGCAAGAGCAGTGGTCTGAGCCTGTGTTAAGTACCAGCATGTCTGAGCTCCATGCCATCAGGAGCTTTTGACTAAGAGGAGATCAGTGTCATAATTAGAGTTGATACCCACATTTGATTTTTTTCTGAGACATGCTGTCTGGAACTTGTAAGCCAACTTTTCAGGCCCCAGACTCTGTGGTATTTGATGTGCAGGTGGGTCCAGAATTCTTGTGTAGGCCTGGAGATTTGCCCATACTTATTATAATTGTTTGCATTTTCTGGTCAGCAGCAGACATCTTTGGAGTCCTCTTATAGTGAGGAGCTTGAAAGAATCTAGAGGATGGAAATATTCCTGAAGTAAGTGACTGTGCTTCTGCTTTTCACCCTCTGTGTGGAGCATTCCCATCACAGAGTCAGCGCCTTGGTGTGCTTGTTCTTTCAGAGGTGACTTGAAGAAAAGACGCCCTGACTCCAGTGAATGGTCTGGATTCCCAGTGGCAGGCTGTTTCTGTAGGCAGAACATGTACAGTCACTGATCTGGAGAAGAGAGTCTCCCTGGAGAACAATGGGTAGAGGTATCCTTACTCTGTGTGTCACCTGACTTTTTAAGTGTGAGTGATCTTGAGCTGGGTCTCTATGCACACCTGTGACTGTTGCCAGGACAGACTTCATAAAACACAGGAAAGAAAAATAAAGAAAATGACTTTCCTCATTTTCCCTGCACCATTAATATTTTGGTATGCAGTCTTTGAATCTCTTGTCAGTCAATATGACCACCACATGAGAATTGCAGTGAAGTTGCATTAGTAGTTGTGGGGTGCTAGACTGCTGTGCCCTGTCGCTCGCCCTGTGGAGCTTGGTGCTGCTTTCTGTTTGTGTTTTCCTGAGCCAATGAGCCAATGGTGGGTTCTTTCCACCTTCCCTGAATCCTCACCAACAGGGAAGGATGGGTTTTTTTTTTTTAGAGTGGTCAGAACTCAACTTTGGTAATGAAGGCCTTCATTGTAGTTTCTCAGTTTAATTCTTCACTTGATCTGAAGTTACTAAGATGGACTAAAGAGGTTCCAAACAACAGTTCCTTTCCAACCTGAACCCTTCAGAAAGACCTTGCCTGCATCAGGGCCATCTCTGAGGAGTTAGACGAGGCTGGGAGGCTGGGTGCCTGGCTGGCACTTTTTTCATCTGGGGGCTCCTTCCCCACCTTACCCCTAAGAGTTGTCATAGTCTAATGACACAGTGATGTCTTTCAGTGGGACTGAGTGTGACTCTGTCTCCCTACCCCCAGGAAACCTTGCCCTAGGGGATTGGTACCTTTGGGGGCTAGCTGGGAACATGTAAGTTCCTATAGACCACTCTTCAAATCTGCTTACACTGGCCCTATCTTGTTCAGCTTTCCAAGAGCCACATTCCCCTACCCCCATACCAGGATGTCAGTGTCCTGCCAAGGGTTATGTTTTAATGTCTTGTTCAATGTGTTTATGGCAGAATATTTAGAAAATGCACCACCATTAATATTTTGGTCATCATTTATCTTTTTTTGGGGGGTACAATCTTAGGCATTTTTATAAAAGTGAGAATATACTTAAGTAATTTTTAATTTTAAAAACCACCCTTTTTAATTAAAAAATCAGTGTCCATTCAGTCACAAGGAAAAAACTTTTAAATAGGGAAGTCAAAAGATGTTAAAAATGCCTGGAGGCATGGTTCAAGCGGTAGAGCATCTGTCTAACAAGCTTGTGAAGTCCTGAATTCAAATCCCACTACCACCAGAAAAAAAAGTTGATTAAAACAAATACTTAAAATCCTAAGTACTCAGTTGCAGTTGTTCCTCTGTATCTACAGGAAACTGGTTTCAGGACCCCCTCAGATACCGGAGTCCGTGATGCTCAAATCTCATATAAATGCAGTGTTTGCATAGAACCTGTCTGCAGTCTCCTTTGTACTTAAATCATCTTTAGATTACAGTTGACACCCAATACAGCGTAAGTGCTACTTTAGTAGTTGTCACATTCTGTCATTTAAGGAATAATGACAGCATGTTCAGTTCAGGTGAGATTTTTCTCTGATTACTTTCAATCCTTGGTTGATTAAAGCTTCAGATATGGAATTGTACTAAATACTTACCTCAACTGCCTTTGGGGCATACATACAATTTCATTTTATGAAAATAGAATTATTCTGTGTAATTAATACTATTTTGTAATTTGCTTTGAGGTATAATTCAGATATATAATTCACCATTTTAAAGTGTACAATTCAGTGTTTTTAGTATATTGAAGGGTTTTGCACCCGCCATAGTGATGCACGTTATACCTATAATCCCAGCGTTAGGAGGCGAGGCAGGAGGATCTCAAGCTCCAAGCCCCACCTGAGCTCCACAGCAAGTTCTAGACCAGCCTGGCCACATTGTGAAACCCTGCCCCCTCCCCCACGCAAAAAAAGTTTTGCATCTTACCACTAATTTTAGAACTTTAATTTCAGTATTTTAGAATTAAATTAAATTCAGTATTGTAGGATTTTCATTATCTCTGAAGGAAACCCACCAATCATTAGTCATCATTTCCCACTTTCCTCTCCTCTAGCCTTAGGTGCCACTAAATCCTTTTTGTGCCTGTTGAATGTCTGGAAATTTCACATAAATAGAATCATATAATATGTGGCCTTTTATGACTGGTCTCTTTGTCACCTAGCATAATGTTTTCAAGGTTCAGCCATGTTGCCACCTATATCATCACTTCATTTCATTTTATAGGCACATAGTCTTCCATTGTATGAGTAGGGCTACATTTTGTTTATCCATTCATAAGTTAGTAGACTCTGAGTTGTGTTCCCTTTTTGGTGGTACCAGGGTTTAAACTGTGGGCCTCACTAGGCAGATGCTCTACCACTTGAGCCACTCATCTAGTTATTTTTTCTGTCGGGTATTTTCAAGATAGGGTCTCATGAACTGTTCACCCCCGCTGGCTTCCAGCTGCGATTTTCCTGATCTTGGCTCCTTAATAGCAAGGGTTATAAGTGTGAGCCACTGGCACTCGAGCATCCTTTTGGATAACATAAATAATGCTGTTAGGAATAGGTCTGTACAAGTTTTGTGAGCATGAATTTTTGATTTTGTTGTGTGTATAGTTAGATCAAATGTTAATTCTATGTTTAACATTTTGAGAAACTGCCAGGTTTTTCAAAGCAGCAGATGTATTTTACATTCCCATCAGCACTGTATTGGAATCCCAGTTTCTTTTGCATCTTTCCCAACACTAGTCATTGTCCTTTTCTGTTCTAGAGGTCCATTGTGGCTTTAATTTGTATTTGCCTAGTTAATGCTGACATAGGGCATCTGTCATCTGCTTATTGACTATTTACATATCTTCAGTGGAAAAAATGTTCAAATCATTTGCCCATTTTAAAATTGGATTGTTCATCTTTTTATTATTGAGTTATGAGTTCTTTACATGTTCTAGATATATTTGTCAGATACATAATTTGCAAATACTTTCCCCCATTCTGTGGGTTGTTATTTTCTTGATGGTGTCCTTTGATACATAAAAGTTTTTATCATTTTTTTTTCTTTGGTGGTGCTGGGAATCAAACCCAGAGCCTTGCACATACCAAGCAAGCACTCTACTGCTGCCACCATGCCTAGCCAAAACCTTTTAATTTTGATGAAGTCTAGCTTATCTGATTTTTTCCTTCGATTAGTTGGCTTTTTAGTGTCATGTCTAAGAAACCATTTCCTCATTCAAGGACATGAAGATTTAAACCTGTTTTCTTCCAGGAGTTACACACTTTCAGTTCTTTCTTTTATTCTGTTACCTATTTTAAGTTACTTTTTGTATATGGTATAAGGTAGGGGTTTTGTTTATTTTTTTGCATATGGATATTCAGTTTTTATTATTTGTTCTCTATTCAGTGGTCTTGATGTCCTTGCAAAAATTAATTGGCCATAAAAAAATCAGTTGACCATAAATGTAAGAGTTTATTTATGGATCCTAAATCCTACTGTGTTGATGTATATGTCTATCCTTATGCCAGTCTTATTTTGATTCCTGAGCTTTGAAATAAGTTTTGATATTGACAAATGGGAGTCCAAATTCTTCTGTTTCAAGATTGTTTTGTCTCTCTTGTGGCCTTTGCATTTTCATGTGAGTTTTAGGATCAGTTTATCAGTTTCTGAAAAACTTGTTTCTTTCATTTATATCATGAACATTTTCCTCTTCCTGAGTTGGTAATTGTGTTCTCCTAACACAGTGGTCATGAGCCAGAATGGCTAGTGAGCACCAGAAATGTGGCCAGCTCATATTTTGATGTGTCATGAAGTATATACTGTAAACTAGGGTTTTGAAGACTTAGCGTGAAAAAAAGGAGGCAAAGTATCTCAGAATAACTACTTTGCTTGTTTTTTGAGACAGAGTCTCACTATGCAGCCCAGACTGGCCTTAAACTTTTCTGCTGCCTCAGCTTCACAAGTTTTGGGATTACATGTGTTCTGCACCATGCCTGGATCAAATTTTATCATTTCAGTATGTACTCAGTATCAAAAATTGTTGCTGGGTGTGGTGGCTTACCAGCCTCCCAGCTTTTGGGAAGCTGAGGCAGGAAGATTATGACTTCGAAGTCAGCCTGAGCTGACTTTTTTTTGAGAAATCCTGTCTCAAAAAAAAAAAAGAAATGATAAAATTTTATATTGTGTTAAATGATATACATTAAGTAATCTTACCTGTTTCTTTTTCCTTTTTGGTAGTTGCTACTAGAAGATCTAAAATTATGATTCTGATACTTCTGTTGGACAGATATTTCTCCATAGCATGGTTGGTTATGTAATGGTTATGTGATTGTGTCAGAGTTTCTTGATTCAGTTCTTTATTGTTGGCCACTTGGATTGTTTCCAGTTTTCTCTTTGTTACACAGTGCTGTGCTGAGTAACCCTGAGCCAGGTCTTCATGCACATCTGTGACTGCTGCCAGGACAGGCTGCATAAATGTTTCTTACTTCTCAGTCTAAGGCCATGCCAACCCTTGTGTTAGAAAGTTGTTGAATGAATAAATGTTTTCATTTTAATAAAAAATTAGGTTTTAAAATAAGGCTGTGATTAGATTCACTCAACAAATACTGAGTACCCCATGAAAAGTTGACTTTTTTCCAAAGGTTAGGAATGAACACATTGGTGAGTGAATCCAAATTCTGGCCCTTTTGAAGTTGGTATTTCAGTGGAAGAAAGGGACGATCAACAGACCAGTGCTTTTATCAGTTAATGCCAAAGAGTAGTATTAGGAAGGAAAAAGACACAGGCTATGGCCAGGGGTCGGCTGAGTCCTTTCCTGTACATTTGCTAGTGAGGGGAGGGTCTTTCTGAGCAGGTGGCATTTGAGTAGGGACTGAGGGAGTCCAGGGAAAAGGAGCCATGTGAAGACTGGAAGCAGCATGTTTTAGGCAGAGACATCAGGATGTAGGGAGACCTTGAAGTGGAGTATGCTTGGCATGCTTTAAGCAGAACAGAGAGGCCAGTGTGGCTGGGATGTGGTGAGAAGTGATTGGATTTGGGAAGTATTTTGAAGGGGGAGCTGTGACAGTCTTTTGCTGATGGATTGGATGGGGATGAGTGAGGAAGGGGGTACCTTCATGACCTGAGCAATTGTGAATGATACAGTTTACTGAGCCACAGATTGTTAGAGGTTGATCGCAGGGAAGGAGTCAGCGACAGTTAATTGTGTTGGACTTGCTAAATTATAGGTGCCTTTTGGATGCTCAAGATGTTGAGTTGGTAATTGAATATACCAGTCTGAAAATTACAGGAGTGTGGGGTGGGGCTGGTTACATTTTGGAGTTAGGAAAAGTATTTGTACATCAAGCAAGTGTGTGTTGACCATTATTCAACACCATTAATGTGTGTTGACTTGGTAATGTGGAGGTCTCTGGATCTCAGCAAGAGGTATCAGTAGGCATGGTGGGTGAGAGTTTTCAGGATGGGTGGGGTGTGCGTTAACCACTTCAAAGACTTTGCTCTAAAGTGCACAGAATGATAGGAGGTGGGGTAGTTGGGGACTACCACTTCCTTGTGCACTGGAGGAAGGGGTCCAAGAGAGAGGTTGAGAGAAGAGGACTGTGATCCAGTGGCAGAGTGGAGAGAGGACTCATAACACCTCAAGAGGTGGCTCCAGAGTAGGCAGACAAGTTTTCCATTCAGCAGTAGATTGCCTTTGTTTCTAAAAGATCAGGGCAAGATAAGGGGGAGGGGTGTTGAAGGATAAGTTTCAGAGTTAATGTAAAATGTGCATGAATTTTTAATACAAAACATAAGACTTGACATAAATTGAGTTGCTTCAAAGTGTCTTCCCTCCTGGTTCTCTTTCCTGTGCCTTTGGGGTACTTTGATGGAAAAGTTTGAGAAGCCACTTCATTTTTGTAGTCTGTTGTCTTGTTAAATCTCACCCACGTGAGTATTTAACCTTGAAGAGTTTGACATTCACTTACCCATTTTGTTATCCCTAATAGAACTTTTGCAGCTGCTCCAAATATCCCTCCATTTGTGCATCTTAGTAGTTGTTTGGCAAGCCACTTCATTCCGCACTGGGGAAGGCCTGCATGGGAAGCTGTGGGGTACAGCAAGCAGAAAGGGAGGGTAGGGATTTCTGCCCTTTTCAGAAGTAAATATTTGGAGGAGGCAGGGCCCGTGTGGGCTCTTGAGTGCAGTGTCCTCTAGGGACATTTCAGTGACCCTTTTGCTGTGTTCTTACAACAGTTAACAACTACTCTGAGCCTCTCAGTTCTGGCAGGGCTGTTTGGGTGAGCTGAGTGTAGTGCTATTAGCCAGCGTTGACAATAGTTAAACTGCTTGGCTTTGTGCCTCTTTATCACATTGCTTGCTTTTTTTCTTTCTGTTCAATTATTAAGTCTCTCCCACCATTAGTTCTTCAACCTAGCCAGGGTGTGGCGGTGCATACCTGTAATTCCAGCCCTCAGGAGGCTGAGGCAGGAGGATTTCCAGTTCAAGGCCAGTCTGGGCTACATAGTGAGATCTTGTCTCCAAAAAAAAAAGTTCAAAGTAGATAGTACTGTGGACAGTTTGAGTCACCCATGGAAGCATTTGAGAAAGCAGAGGTCTTGTTCTTGTTGGCAGCTCAGATGGCTGAGGCCCGGAGGGAGTTTGATTTTATAATTGGTAGTTTATATGCCTGACTAGGTTAAGTAGCCCTTTGTTTTCTGTCACACTGAATCAAATCCTAACTCTAATTGAAACTTTGTACCCTTTGACTAACATCCTTTCTCTCCCCAAGCCTGTGGTAACCACCATTCTACCCTTTGCTTCTAGGAATTCAGTTTTTTAGGTTCCACACATAAGTTAGATCATACAGTGTTTGTCTTTCTATGCCTGGCAGATTTCACTTAGCATAATGTTCTCCTGGTTCATCCATGACCATAGTTAATAACAATGTATATTTAAAATCACTAAAGAGTAGATCTTAAATGTTTTTACCACACATACACAAAAGATAAGTTGAGGTAATATATGTTAATCAGCTTCATTCTTTACTGTCAGCAGTGCCAACCATGTTGCCTGCAGGATGTAAGAAGCAGCTGTTTTGATTTCTCCTGGTCCTTGGGACCAGCTGAGGGGTTAAAGGTATAGAGACCAGGGTCAGTGTAGTGTTCAAGGTGTGGGGTGCTGTCCTCAATTTCTGGCCCTCTGTACCTCTGTTCCCTTCTGCTGAGAGGAGCTGTCTGAGGCCCCAGCTGGACTGGACTTGTTAGCAGGCACTCAGCATGAAGAGGGGGCCATATGCATTTTTCTGACTTTTAAATGCAATGAATATAGTTTCATTTTAATGTTTTTAAGACACATTTTTTGTCGATAGATGCCTTTAAGATTTAAAAATGTACCTGCTTTTTGCCACGGTCCTGCCTTTTGAAAATAGGCTTAATTTCATGGTTGCAAGAAAGTCTTCCTTTTAAAATTAGAGAACGAAGTGCTGATATTCAAACATGCCTAAATACGCACACTTCAAGCATCTAAAAGGAATATAGGTGAGATAGTGTATTTTAAAGTAGATGTCACTGCATTATTTCTATTATTTCTAAAGATTTTTGTGGTCTTTGATAACCCATCTGAAAATGTGTATAAAAGATTATTCTTTTAATTTAGAATTATTTTTGTCCATGGTGCCTTACTTAAGGTTTAATAAGCCATGACACTATTAGAATACACTTTCAGTTTTTCAGATTTTGTAAAAGAAAGACTTATGAGAATGGTCTCTTGAGATACATTTTAAAATAGTTAAAATAGCGTTTGCATTGCAAAATCTTCAAAACATTTTTTGGGCTTTATAAGTGAGTAATAATGCTAGAACAAGAAGGCATCATCCATGGTTTTGTGGTTAATATTTGCAAATAGTTTATTAACAAAGTTAAAAAAAAAGACTCCCTTCTTGTGTCTAACAGTTACCCTTTTCTGGGAACCAGCTGATAAAGTAAGAAATGCCCAGTGGTTTTACTTTTGCTATAGACGTATGATGTCCATGGAACTGGAAATATTTGACTTTTTAAAGTATGTGTGCATTGATAGACTATAAAGTTTGTAATGTTTCCATCTGTATTGTATGTATAAACATGTCAGTTTGCAAGTGTGGCCTTTAGAAGACAGGGCTTTTAAAAAAGGTTCTAATAGAAAGTCTACTGTGTTTTAATTACTTAAACCTTTTTTTATTGGATTAAAATAACAGTGAATGTAGCAAGAGAGGAAATGCTTAAAAGGATTGTAACTTTATGAGATGTTCTACAGAAATACATTTTTTGTAGTGAAGCACAGTAAGAAAGCTCTATCAATACTTTAGCTGGTATAATTTTGGAAAAACCATTTTGCCATACAGAAACCCCCTCTCTACTTTTTATTTTACTTAGCTACATAGGTAGCAAGTGACATACTGTCTAGGTCAAGTTTAAATTATTTATATTACCAGCATGCAAGTTTTCTTTATTTAATATTTAAGCTATTAATTTACCAATCTGAGTAAATAGAAATAGTAGCATTAAAAAAAATTAGGTCTGTCAGACCGAAAACATGTGCATAACTAAAGTAGTTTCTTTTCTTGATTTTGATTCAGTGAACAGAAGTATCTTCACGTCTGTCATTTCTGGTAACTTAATGAGAACACACTGAACTTTTGGGTCATAATATAATTTTCCCATTATGTAAAATATTTCACACACTGGCTGACTCATTGTGAATTGTGATTGTCTTCCTGCGGAAAATAGAAATACATTGTGATGACAATTTCATCCAGTTACAGAACTGTACTTAGATTAGCACTCTGACCTAGGTACTTTCTGCGAGATGGATTGTTGAAAACTTAGATGGATGAATGGCAGTGGGAACGAGGTGGGAGTTTTAGTTAGGTTTAGAGGACATAGTTTTGTTATAATGTTTCTTTATTTTATGCACAGGTTTATTTTGGTTCTCATGAATTTTATGTTGAGGTTTTTTTTTTTTTAAACTGAAGGCTTATAAATATTTCTGGGTTTTAAAAATCTAGGTGCTTATATTTATCTTATAGTAGACAGAACCAAGCAAATTGATTTTTTTTTTTTTTCTTTCTCTCTTTCTTTTTTTTGGTAGTATTGGGGATTGAAACCAGGGCATTGAGCTTGCAAGGCAGGTGCTCTGCCACTTCAGCCATGTCCTCAGGCCTTTTGTTTTCAGTTTTTGTTTGTTTGGTTTTTGTTTTTTTCAGATAGGATGTTAACTTTGCCTGGGGTAACCTTGAACCACAATCATTCTCGGGTCTCACCAGTAACTAGGATTTCAGGCATGTCCTACCACACCCAGCCGTGTTTTTTTGCTTGACAGTACTGGAGTTTGAATTCAGGGCCTTGTGCTTGCTAGGCAGGCACTGTACCATGTGAGCCATGTCCCAGCCCTTTAACCCTTTTCTTTTTCTTTCTTTTTTTTGCTTTAGTTATTTTTCAGGTAGGGGCTCTGGTTTTTTTCAAGAGCCAGCTTCAGACCCTGATCCTCTTACCTCCTCTTTCTACCTCCTGCCATCACACCAGCTTATATGTTGAGATGGGGGTCTCCCTAAATTTTTGCCAGGGCTGACTTCGAACTTCAGTCCTCCTGATCTCTGCCTCCATAGTGGCTGGGACTATAGATTTGAGCCACTGAACCTGGCTCTTGTTTTTTTGGTTTTTTTTTTTTTTTTTTTTTTGAGACAAGATCTGTAGCTCAAATTGGCCTTGAACTCCTAGTCCTCCTGCCTCAGACTCCTGAGTGATAGGCTTACAGGACTGGACCACCACTGCTGGCAAATGAATGTTTATTTTGGAAAGTGTTGATACCATTGTACTACTTCTCCATCATGTTTAAAGTTGCTACATTGACATACATATGCAACTTATATTTTAAAGTTAAGATCAATTTTTTCTTTAAAAAAAATTGCTGAACTTTTAGGCTGGGCCCATTGACTCAAGCTACTTGGGAGACAGAGATTCTGAGAATTGCAATTCAAGGTCAGCTCTGGATACAAATTAATGAGATCCCCATCTCAACCAATAAAGCTGGGCATGGTAGGCATAAATAAGAGAATCAAGATGTTGGCTGGCCTGGGCAAAAACTGGAAACCCTGTTTGAAAAACAGCTAGAGTAAAAAGGGCTGAGTGTGTGACTCAAGTGGCAGAGTGCTTGCCTAACAAGCCAGAGGCACTGAGTTCAACTCCCAGTACCCCGAAAAAAAAAAATCTGAGCCCTTAAGATTTGGGAGGGGATATTATCAAAACAATTATGAATTGTTTTGAACAGTGAGAACCTTATTTAAATTTTTGAAGGTATAACCCCAAATTAATGCATATTTGGACATAGTAAAAACATGTAGAGGTGGGATGGAGCTCTTTGGTAGAGCGCTTGCCTAGCATATGTGAGGCCCTGGATTTGATCCTCAGCACCAATAAAGAAGAGGGCGGGGGTGTGAGGGGGAAGCTAGTGCTGTTTTCCTGTTTTGTTTTGTTTTGATTTTTAATTGGGTAGGTGAGCTTTATCTTATGAAGTATTTATTTAAATTCTTTTGGTTGGTACTGGGGTTTGACTCAGGGCTTTGGGCTTGCCAGGCAGGTGCTCTATCACTTGAGACTTGAGCCATGCTTCCAGCCCTTACATCTCATTAAGTTGTTTGGCCTGATTGTGTCTGCTTTTTTAAAAAGTAATACTTTATTGAGATAACCACATCTCATTTGTTTACTGAAAGTATCCAGTTCATTTCTGGACATTTACATAGAGTCATATTGTCTTTTGTGACCAGCCTCCTTTTTTTTTTTTTTCATTTTTCTTTTATTATTCATATGTGCATACAAGGCTTGGTTCATTTCTCCCCCCTGCCCCCACCCCCTCCCTTACCACCCACTCCGCCCCCTCTCTCTCCCCGCCCTCAATACCCAGCAGAAACTATTTTGCCCTTATTTCTAATTTTGTTGTAGAGAGAGTATAAGCAATAATAGGAAGGAACAAGGGTTTTTGCTGGTTGAGATAAGTATAGCTATACAGGGCATTGACTCACATTGATGTCCTGTGCATGGGTGTTACCTTCTAGGTTAATTCTTTTTGATCTAACCTTTTCTCTAGTACCTGTTCCCCTTTTCCTATTGGCCTCAGTTGCTTTAAGGTATCTGCTTTAGTTTCTCTGTGTTAAGGGCAACAAATGCTAGCTAGTTTTTTAGGTGTCTTACCTATCCTCAACCCCTCCCTTGTGTGCTCTCGCTTTTATCACGTGCTCATAGTCCAATCCCCTTGTTGTGTTTGCCCTTGATCTAATGTCCACATATGAGGGAGAACATACGATTTTTGGTTTTTTGAGCCAGGCTAACCTCACTCAGAATGATGTTCTCCAATTCCATCCATTTACCAGCTAATGATAACATATCGTTCTTCTTCATGGCTGCATAAAATTCCATTGTGTATAGATACCACATTTTCTTAATCCATTCGTGTGACCAGCCTCTTTACCTTATCATGTTTTCAAGCTTCATCCATGTGTAGCACATATTAGTTGATGGTTCCTTGTTAATATCCACTATTATTCCATTGTGTGGATGTACCACAATTCATGTAGTCACCAGTGCATTACTAGGTTGTTGTTGCTTTTTTTCTGTTACAACTCATATTGCTGTGAATATTAATGTATAAGTTTTCATGTGGATATATGTTTTCATTTTTCTTGGGTATGCATTTACAAGTTTATATAACTTTTTTTGGCAGCCCTGGGGTTTGAACTCGGGGCCTCATGCTTGCTAGGCAGGTGCTCACAGCTTGAGGCACTCTACTAGCCATATATAAGCTTTTGATGCAGCTTTTACTTACTGTCTTCAGGTTCCCATTTATGTTTGTAAAGAGGCTACTTGAAACTGAGGTTTGCTTGACCTTTGATGGTGATGGTGATCCGTAACTTCCTTTTTCATGCTTGAAGCCCCTGGGACCCTCTGTTGCTCAGAAACAAACAGAATTACATTGTTCTTTGCTGAGACAAATGATAGCGGATGGTCATGAACTGGTCTTATCAAATAAGTATCTAACGGTTAGATTTTTGGCAGGTAATTATATACCCAAGTCAATTAAATTGTGTCTGTGTTTTAAATTTGGCTCCTTTTTTCCTCTTCCTCTTAGGACATCTTTTGTTCTTCAGCCGCTGCTGCACTGAGTGACTGAATGATTGTGTGCCTTCCCTTCACTGCATTGCCTTTTTTTCATGTTAATTTTGGTGACTGGCTTGTGTTTTTGAAGTGATAAGTACTTTAGGGTAGGAGTGGTGCTCTTTAGCATTTTGTTAAGTGTTCAAATGAAACATACAGAGATGTTTTAACAATTTGCATCAAACCCATGTAAATGTGCATTAATAATATTAGCTAATTTGCCTGACTTAGATGATTAATTTCATTACTGCTTTTTAATAAAGGGGCAGGTTTTGCCCTGGTCTTTCTGATTAATGGTGATAGCCCTTTAAGTCTCTCCTCATATTTAAACTGAGTTAAGCTTGAAAAATTACTGAGTGCTTTGAGGCAGTATTTTGTAACAGTTGTGCCTAGCACATTGAGATAGCTTGTCCTTGTGGGAGCCTCAGTTGAAAATCAAGTCACCTCCGTAAGATTTGTAGTATAGGTCTGGTTCCTTTCTTGGACCATGCACTTGGGATTCTGAGAGGGAGGGATTGGTTGGCTGCTTGAGTACCACTGGTATACTTGGAAATTTATTTCTCTGTTGATTTCACCACCTCCTCATCTGCAGAGTACAGAAGCAGGAAGCCACCCTGGCACCTGTGCAGTGAACTTCCCTGTGCTTGGCTTTTAGATGATCAAGCTGAAAGGTCGTTCAAAGGGTGCATGGTGAGCTCCTCCTCTGGTCCTCTAGCACCCTGGGAGCAGCTTGTGTCCTCTGCAAGCCTCTCCACCTACATGCACTGCGTGCCTGTTCAGCTGTCAACTCTACCTCTCTAGGCGTCGGCTGTTCCAGGACGTACAAGAGTCTTGATGTAAGACACTTGCACGCCCCTCAAAGCCCTGTGGGAAAGCCCACTCAAGCCATAGATAGCATAGGGTCTGGCTACATCAAGTTCAGTGGGAAAGTTTCATTACCATGCTATAGCAGCCTGTGGCTGGTGGGAGGGAGACTGCCACAGGGAACTGGCCTTGATCCCTGACTTGAAAGGTGAAGTTCTGTTGGAACTTCTGTGAGGAATGCCCAGGGTGGCACCTGAATTTGCCCAGTGGCATCTGATAAAAGTTCTTCTGAGGCTTTTAAACTGCTGTAGTGAATCTATAAAGCACAGAGATGAGAAAAAGAAATTTTTTTTATGCTCCTCTGTGTTTCTTCTCTGCTTATTCACTACATGCTGTGAGATTTTCCCAGTCAGTCAGGACTTTACACTAAGTGCATCTAGTTTTGTCTAATGTACAGTATGCATCTGGAAACAATGGGGATGCCTTCAGAGAAATGTGTCATTAGGTGACTATGTCATGGTTGGAACCTGATAGAGTGCCTGATGGCACTAGGTAATATAATGTTATGGGTCCTATAGACAGTCCATTGTTGGCTAAAATGTCATTATTCGTTTATTCATATCTCACCCTAGAAAGGAGAGATGGGGTTTGGAATATTGCAGAATATCCATAAATTTTCCATAACTCCCATCCATCCCTGTCCCATGAGGTCAGCACCATCTTTCCCAGTCTGTGTCAGTGAGCCCTTGTGCATGCCTCAGAAAGCAGGAGATAAGAGGGTAGGAGGTGACCAATGGAGACCAGGGCCTGGGTATGGATCCTGACTCTGCCCAACCTTCTTGAGCAGTAACTTAGCTCTTCTGTGCCTCAGCCTCCCTGTCTGCAAAGTGGGGATGATACTGGGAGCTGCCTGGCAGGAAACAAATGAGTTCGGGGGCTGTGGGGAAAGGGAGAGGAGGACTGGGGTGGGTGGCTATACATGTCTTCTGTGAATTCAGCTGCAACAGTAGTGCCTTAGACATGCACATATGGAGCTGTCACTTTAACATAATGTGGTAACCCCTCGGTATGATGGGAGCCCAGAGCGAGGGGCCTTGTGCTGGGGTGGAAAGAGAGCTATTGAAGACTTCCTGGAGAAGAAGCTTCCAGAACCTAAGGTGTGAAGCAGAGTTGGGTAGACAGGGAAGGCAAAGAAGGGTTGTTCTCAACAAAGAGAACAGCATGGAATCTCAGGGATGCTAGAGATCATCTCACATCACTATAGTTCTTAATTAGTGTATTAATTCATCCAGTCCTTTACCTAGTACATGTTCAGTGTCTAGTTGGGCACTAATGCAGGGTAAAAGAAAATACATCTGGACCAGATGTATTACTCCCTAGACAGTAATCCCTGCCAGAGGCTAGAATCACCAGAAACCAGCTTTACCTGTTGGGCAATGTGGTGGGATAGCTGGGCATAGAACTGCCACCAGCTTCAGATCCTGGCACCTTCACTTGACTCCCATGTGCCTTGGGCAAGTGTGTGACTCAGGGATGAGGCACTCAGGTATCCCTCAGTTGTGAGAGTGCAGGGCTGCCTTACAGGCCAGGTGGACTCATGCCTTGGATAGCCAGAAGAGAGCTGGTACACCCTTGTGAGGACTCCCTTAGACACACTGAGGAGTATGCACAGCTGTCTCTGATGTTTTCCCTCATCCCTCCATTTGCCCAGCCCAGTCCACATCCTTTATTGCCCATCAACTCTTCCTTCCTTGTAGGACCTTATCCTAACCCCTGCCTGGATCTTTAGAATAGCTCTAGCTGCTCCTCCCACAGTGTGCTGGCCTTGTCCATAGTACTTGTCCTCATGCTTGGAATGACTAATTCTCTATTCATCTTCTCACTAGAGGACCTGCAACTGCCATGACTGTGAACTTTTTCTTATTCACATTCCCTTTTACATACAGCATGTGGGGAGTGCCCACTAAATGTATTGAATGAATGAGGAGCGAAGGCCATTTAGTGAGCATGCTATTTCAGAAGTCTCTTTCTGAATTTGGTTGTATGGACAGTGGTTTAATATTTCAAGTGCTCTGACCACGTAATGGTTTTTACCACAGTAGACGTAGCTAGGTGTCTAGATGGTTCCTGCCCACACAGGAGCTAGACATGCTGACTGTGCTTGCATTTTCTGTATTGAGAGGTGTTGAGAGTCATGGTTCATTCCCAGGAGCTCCTCAGCAGGGGCTTTGAAGCTGGAGTTAGGCAGCAGATGTGCAGTATTCTCACAGGGAGTGCTTGAGCATTAATGAGTGTGTCATAATGCACATTTTATCCATCTCAGCATTCTCACCCAGCACAATCAGCTGTCACAGCCATCTCCTAGTAAAAATCACAAACCGGTCAACAGCTAGGAAACAGGTTAGAAATCCAGAAATGCTCCCAGGAGTTTGTGACATTTAAAAAATGTCCTTTAAAAACCTACATGATTCCAAAGGCAGCTTCCCCTGCCAGGGAGTCTCTCTCCTGCGCTTTTGCTTCTGAGGTTGGTAGCTTTCAGAAAGACTGCAATGCAGCGGTTACCAAAGTCCCGGTAAATATGGAAACCACTGGTGGTGGAATCTTTTGCTCTCCTTCACACTGCTGCCTGTGATCTGAAGGAGGAGCTGATGGAGGTAACACTCCCCCCTGGACCTGCAGTTCAGTGATCAGATGCAGGCAGACAATTGTGTGAAGCCATGGCTAGCACAGAGTCTCGTCCTGCAGCAGCCTTGACTTAATGGTGCAGTGGGCTTTCCTGGGAATGTGTAGTTGAAGATGCCTTTGCAGTTTGTGCGTGGTGATTTTGTCTTTATCCCTCTGTTCAAATGGCGGATTATACAAAGGTAAGGGACTTTAAAAATCATACATATATTTTAAATGTTTAGGACTATCCCAGGTCAAAGAATTATGATTGAGTACAGATCTCTTCTGAACCTAAGAAATAAAACTTTATTTCTTGTTAATGATTATTTTGACATTTGAAGAATTATCTTATTTAGTGTGGACAAATGTCCTCTAAGTGAATTATTAAAGATGTTCTTTGAAGGGATCTGCCTTTTCTTTGACTATTTTAATAGAGGTGAATTTCAGAGATATAGAGTATAATCTATTTGTTTCATTTAAACAATGACAATTTCTTTAATCTGGTGTCAAACATTTCATTTTTACAAAGTTTCAACCATATGTCAATGGATGATGAAGTTCAATTCCCTTAGTTCTTACTGTACCTTTGGGTGAGCATTTTGCCAAGTGTATACCTCTGTGCTTCTCCCTGGGGTGCGTGGGGTACTACCTCCAACCGGTTCTTTTTGTTTATCTAAGAGGGTGAGCAAGAGTCTGAGCTCAGATTTATTTTGCTATGAACTGTATTAAATGTATTATGGGTGGTAATTCTACACGTCCAGTGCCAAAAAATATAATGCCAGAGTTACCATGGCAACTGCATGCATTTTGAAAAGCTTGTGAATGGGTTCTGAACCTTCTGGCATTTTAAGTGAGATTTTCCAGCTGAGAGCCTGCATTCATGATTAGTGTAAATAAATTTGGTTTTCCATGTGAATCATATCCTTTCTGTTTGCTTACCAGAGTTGGCCATTCAGCTCAGTTTTTTCTCTGGTGACGTCTGCCTTGTCTCTTGGTTCCTGGCAGCAGACTATGGTTGAGAGATGGTTTTTAGCTTCAGGTTTGTGTGCAATATGTCACCACTTCAATTGGTGGGTCATGGACTATGGGGCTGGCATTTCTGAGCCTCCCTAGGGCTGGCTATACCTGATGCCCCAGTGTGGTTGCAGTGCCATGTGCTGATGTGGTCCTGCTGGAGCTTTCTGTCCAGCTGAAGAGCTGCTTTCCAGGAGCGCACCCAAACTCCAGAGAGCCTGACTTCCTTGGAGGCAGCCCTGCCTGTTTGTGTCCAGGATGTCATCATGGTTGGTTCTGGGGAGGGAGACCTAAGTTAAAAAGACTCACGCTCTAAATGTTTAACATGAAAATAATGCACAAGGGTCTATTGTCTTCATTGTCAAAGGATTGTTTTCTGTTCATTGAAAATATTTGTAGCATTGTTTCTCTGAAACCAGTACCCATTGTGCATTTAAGCTATATTGAATCTTTTAAAAATTTATTAGCATAAATTAATTATACAATGGGGTTTCATTGTGATGTTTACAACATGCATATATTATACTTTGATAAAATTCATCCTATCCACATTACTCCTTAGCCACCTCCCACTTTTCCCCTCCTTTTTAACAGTTTTTGATGGGTTTCTTTGTGCTATTTTCAAATATATACACATTGAAATCTTGATTGCACTGGGGTGAAATGTCTTTTAAGTTGCCTGAGGTCAGAGGCCTGGAACCTCAAGGGTGATAATGACTGCCAAGACTGGCTCCTGAGAGAGGGCTCAGCCAGCCTCTGGGGATATTTTCATATTTGTGTGGAATTCATACTCTTTGTTGGTGAACATTGGGATCATATAGTTTAAACTGTAAACTTGAAGGTATGCTAATCTTTTAGGTGTATATTAGTGGGTATATTGCTGAGGCTTACTTATAGACCTCAGATAAGAATCTTTGTCTAGGCCAGGTGTGGTGGCTCGTACCTATAATCCCAGCTAGGTGGGAGCCATAGGTAGGAGGATGTTAGTCCAAGGCCAGGCCTGGGCAAAACCCCGAGATCATCTGAAAAATAACTAAAGCAAAAAGGGCGCGGTCATGGCTCTAGCGGTAGAGTGCCTGCCTAACAAGTGTGAGACCCTGAGTTCAAAACCCAGTACCAGGAAAAAAAAAAAGAAAAGAATCTTTGTCTAATTCTATCTCTTTATTTTACAGATGAGGAAACTGAGGCCCAAAGAAGTTATGCCACTTGGTTAAGGTCCCAAAGCAAGTCAGAAACCAGATCTAGGACCAGAAACTTGGCTCCTGGCTCTCTCTTCTCCTGAGGATCACTTTCCTGACAAACAAGGTTTGCTCTCAGTTCATTATTTTTTATTTTCTTTTTGTCAGAGGAGGCCTATCATAATAAAGGCCTCTAACTTTTAGAGCTCTCTCATGTTATTTATTTATTTATCTTTTAGAGCCCCCTAATTAAGAATTTTAAACATTCTGACCATTAGGCCTCATGCTAAAATGAGAAAGCCATGCACACCAGAGTGTGATGTAGAGTGTCCAGATAAATCCTGATTTAACAGACAGATGTCTACCTGTCTGTGGTATTCTGTATTCTGCAGAGCAGCTGCAGTGTCCCTCAGTCACCCAGATAGCCCTAATTCATCCATCACCTTTAGATCAGCATCATGATACTGCTTTTAGGAAGGCAGGACAACATAGTGATCACAGGTTCAGCTTACAAGTTACAACTTACTTATCACAAGTAACAAAAACTTAGTTTACAAGGGCTGAAATGCAAATTGGTTGTCTAGTTAGATTCTGGTTTATCCTGGTTTATATAATTTTCTAGTCTTCAAAGAAGATTGAGGGTGTGTGTGTGTGTGTGTGTGTATGTGTGTGAGAGAGAGAGAGAGAGAGAGAGAGAGAGAGAGAGAGACTGGGGCTTCATGCTTACAAAGCAGGTGCCCTACTACTTGAGCCACACCTAGTCCAAGATTGAGGTTTTATTGTAGCTCACTTAGGGTGACAAATTGCATTTTCCTAAATGTCCTCAGTAATATTTCCCACACTACATAGTCTTACCTCGGATATTTTTTTTTTTTTTTGCTCTTCAAATTTTATTTATTACAACACATAATGCCATCTTTCATGGCATAATTGCTTTTCCATTCTTTGGAATTACATTGAATCTCTTGATCAACCATTTTTTGAAGGTTGCATGGTCGTCTTACCTCGGATTTTGATGAAGGGTTCCTCTCCAGTTAGCCTGCCTCACCCTTAGCCTGGCAGAGGGATGCTATGTGACTTCCAAGCTAAGTCTTAAGAAGCGTACAGTTTTGCCTGGCTTCTCTTTTGAGGATACTTGCTCTGGGGAAAGCCACTTACCATGCTGGAGGCATCCAGTGTACATGGGAAGACCAAATGGCAACACCTGCAGTACACAGACACTTGGCATGTGAGTGAATGGCCTCTTCAGCTGATTCCAGCTTTCCTTCCTTCCAGCTGAGACACCAGATACTGAAGCAGAGACTTTCCCTCTTTCTGTGCCCTGTCCAGAGCCCCAAACTACAAAGCCAGGGAATAGAACAAGTGGTAGTTTATTATACTACATTTTGGAGTCATTTATTATATAGCATAGTTACCAAAATCCTTAGTGTTTCATTTGCCAATATTAGATATGGATTTTCAGTAACACTAGAGATAGAAAGCACCAGGAGTTGGTACTTTTTGATAATCAGGCATTTTTTTCAATGAAGAGTTCTTCACTGATAACATACGAGGTTCTATGACACTGATGACAGTTTCATGTTGAGATTCTGATCCACAGAGTGGAGGGTTCCACAGATGCATGGTGCTGGTGCTGTGCACTGTGGGCCAGACTGAGGAGGAAAGAGCCTGTTGCCGTTCATAATCAGGCATTTTTAAATTTTATGTTTTTTGATAACTTCAAGGTAATTTGCATACCATAACCTCTACCATGTTATTCAGAGTTTTTAGTGTATTTACAGTTGGAAAACATCACTGCTATCTAATTTTAGAATATTTTTATCAGCTTGAAATGATAGACTCTTAATTTATTCAGCAACAAACAAAAGTGAAAGATTAGGATCACTGTACACTATGTAGAACTGTGCTCACATATGTCTTGAGTCCACTAGTCATGAATCAAGTTGAAGAGTGAAGTTGAAAACCTGAAAGTTGCAGGTGACTTTGGCTGCAGCCCTTCTGGGGCATCAGTTATGTGAGTCCCAGGGGTTCATATTGAGGCCCTGGTGAGAGGTGAACTTTATTTATTTATTTTTTTTTTTTTTTTGTAGTACTGGGGTTTGAACTCAGGGCCTACACCTTGAGCCACTCCAACAGCCCTTTTTTTGAGATAGGGTCTCATGGACTATTTGCCCAGGCTGGCTTTGAACCTTAATCCTCCTAATTTCTGCCTCCTGAGTAACTAGGATTACAAGTATGAGCCACCCGCTTCTGGTGAGAGATGAATTTTAAGTTGTGTTTTCTCTGGCAAGGATGTGGGAGGCAAAAAGGAACTCTTTCACACTGTTGGTAAGAAGGTAAATTAGTCCAGTCACTGGAAATGAGTATGGAGGTTCTCAAAAAACTAAAAGTAGAACTATCATATGACCCTACTATCCCACTCTTGCATATATATCAGGAGGAATCAGTCAGCATACAATAGAGACACATGTACACCTATGTTTACAGCAGCACTGTTCACAAGCCAAGTTTATTGAATCAGCATAGGTGTCTATCAACAGATGAATAGATAAGGAAATTATGGTATATATACACAAAACGGAGTTTTAATCAACCATAAAGAAAAATGGAGTATCATTTACAGGAAAATGGATGGGACTGGAGATCGTGTTAAGAGAAGACAAACTCAGAAAGACATATACCATACGTTTTCTCTCATATGTGGAATCTAGATCTAAAAACAAACAAAAAGTCATGAACGTGAAAGGGGCACTCTTGGAGGAGGGACCAGTGGGTGTACACAGGGGGACAGGCAAGGGAGGAGTAAATATGATGGTGGAAGTGTATTGTATATATGTATGAAAATGTCATAATGAGACCCAGTTTCATTTAAAAAAAAAGTCCAAAGAGGAAAAGGCTGCTACTGGCCTGGATCAGAGGTCAGCATGCTTTCTGTATAAAGTGTCAGATAGGAAAGGTCTTGGACCAGTTCTGTGTTTCTACCGTTGTGTGACAGTTGCATGTGTGATACACTAAAAATGAATTCAGTAGCATAATCTCATTAAAATTGTTTTTGGCTTAGAGGGAGAAAAATTACATTAGTCGAAGGAGGATAGTATCTTATAAAAAAAGATATTCAATTAAAAATGATAGTTTTCACACTTGGATAAATAAGCCCTGTGTGTGTTACAAAATAGCATTTCACAGGCAAATTTATGAATTAGAAATCTTTGTGAGGGTCTCCAGACCTTCACATTGGGATCTGCATCCTTTCTGTGTACTCCTGGCAGCCTGTGTTCAGCTGTAGGATGCCTGCTTTCCTCACTTGTCACTAAGGGTCATGGCTGATACATTTGTAACAAAAAAACAGCTTAACAAGTGAAAAACATAACAAGTTTATTTATGACGGGATCCTTAGGAAATGAAGACCCAAAGACCCAGGAGAAGCTGTCTTGTTTTGCTTTTCTTTCCTTTTTTGTTTTCCTTGGTTTTGTTTTGTTTTGTTCATTTTTTGGTGGGACTAGGGTTTGAACTCAGAGCTTTGCACTTGCAAAGCAGGAGCTCTACTGCTTGAGCCACACCTCTGGTCCATTTTGCTCTGGTTATTTTGGAGATAGGGATTCTCGTGAACAATTTGCCTGAGCTGGCTCCAACCTTGACCCTCCCAATCTCAGCCTCCCAGGTAGCTGGGATTACAGGCTTGAGCCACTGGCACCTGGCTCCCCTGTCCCCCCCCACCTTTTTTTTTGGAGACAGGATCTTGCTATGCAGGCAAACTCAGTATCTTCCTGTTCCCAAGTGCTGAGATTATAGGAGTATACCACCATGCCCAGTGAAACTGTTTATTTTGATGCTTAGGTTTAATGAACAATGGGCACCAATGTAGAAATGAGATTGGACAGATGTCTCTGATCTGATAGTAATAGACTGACTGAAACACATCAAGGCCTGTCTGTTCAGATTCATCTTGGCCTCTGCAGCATTTCTTCCCTCCCAGCAAAGGGCAGGACTCCCTATGGAATGAGGGTTTTATGAGCTGCTATCAGGAAAGGTAGGACAGAAAATTCTTTATTGCCAGCTCCTACACAGAATGGGGGAAGGTTAGAGTAGCATTTCTAGTTTCTGTGACCTGCCTTGGGAAGAAGAATTCCGGTTTCTATGAATCACTTCTTGGGGAGAAACTTGCTCTTAAGGCAGTTTGTGCAGCTCCCTGTGTCCTTCAGTTTAAAGCACCAGCACATCAGAGCACCAGATTGTGGGGTATTGTTTTCTGAGCATTGAAACTATGTCTCCCAACACAGCTGCTGACTTAAGCCTTTTTTTTTTTTTTTTTTTTTGCGGTACTGGTACTTGAACTCAGGGCCTAAACTTTGAACCACTCCACCAGCTCTTTTTTGTGATGGGTTTTTTCGAGATAGGGTCTTTCGATTTATTTGCCGGGGCTGGCTTCAAACCATGATCCTCCTGATCTCTGCCTCCTGAGCAGCTAGGATTACAGGCAAGAGCCACCAGCACTCAGCTGAGTTAAGCCAGTTTGAAAGAAAGGGTTAGGATGGGGCTTGGGTATGCCACACCTTGAAGAGATGCCTCTTCAATATTCTACAGTTAAAGACCCTGGTTGTGGATGTAAGAGCCTCAGTTGTGTTCAACTTCTTGAGGCTCTCCTCTCTGGTGCTCCTGTGTGCACCTGGCCTGCCCAGCCTCTATGGCCCAGGGCTACCTGCTGCCCTTTCAAGGGATGCTCTTCCTTCCAGCCCACCTGTGGTTACCTGCTCAGAATACAGGAGTCTTGATTGGCTTAGAGCCTCATCTCAGAACCCATAGATCCTACAACAAGGTTTTCCTTTTTCTTCTGAAAATGTCTGAGTGTTTTTATCATTTGTCATCATGGTTGATATGGCTTATTACAAATTGCATCTACAAGTTTAACAAGTCATTTCCTGCTTTCAGATTTGCTCTCTAAAAATTGATTATAATATTAATGTAGAACAAGGCTTCCAATGTATGATTTGTTTAAAACCAGCCCATATATCACCTTTAATAAAGATGAGTGATTTTGAAGAGTCATTTAATGCCTGGGAGCTAACTGGCATGGAGGTTTAACTTTATGCTTGGAAAGGAAGGGGAACATTTCCTTTGTTTCCTCACTAAATTTAATACCATACAGTTTTTAGTTAGGAAGAAAACTTTGGGGCCTGGCATAGTGGCACACACCTGCTATCCCAACATTTCGGAGGCTGAGGCAGAGGAGCCTATGCTACATAATAAGACCCTGTCTCAAAAAACAAACAACAAAAAGACAAAGGTATCAAATTGGAGTTATAAGAAATCTAAGTACATGCTATTTACATAAGGGTTCAGAAATGTTGAAAATAAAGTGGTGAAGAAAAATAAACTATGTAACTACTAACCAAACACAAGACTGTATAGGATCAGACAAAATATACTTTAGGGCAGAGGCAGTACTGTAGATGAGGGTCATTTCATGTCAGAGGATGAGTAACTTCAGTTTCTGTGACAAAAGCCTAAACGTCTTACTAGCTTGTTAACACATTTGTTTCCTGCTCAAACCAGTGCAGGTTGTCCTAGCTGACATTTGGGGATTCAAGTTTCTTCCACCTTAGGACTCTACCATCTCTTAGGACCTTGGGATACTCTACGGATCCTCTGCAGTTGGGGAAGAAAAGGTATGGAGAATCATGCAAGTGTTGGAGCCTCAGGGTGCTCCATACACAGGCCTCAAGGTGCTGTTATTACAGTACTTATGCTTACATTTCATTAGGAAGAGCTCAGCTCATATAACCAAACTTATGTTTGGTTATATGTAAAGTGTTGGAGCCTCAGGGTGCTCCATACACAGGCCTCAAGGTGCTGTTATTACAGTACTTATGCTTACATTTCATTAGGAAGAGCTCAGCTCATATAACCAAACTTAACTACAGAGGAGCCTGGGCAATAGAATGTAGCCATGTGCTCAGGAAGTAGAGGCATGATTTTGGTGGACATATAGTCTACCACAGTTTGTAATGATAAAAGTTTTAATGCAAAAGGGAATCATAACAGTTATTTGGATAAACATAGTATAGTGTCAGAATATACAAAGCAGAGATTGGCATAAGTTCTAAAAAAAGTAGACACATGAATAATTACAGTGACGATTTCATCACATCTCAGAAATTGATTGAACAAACAGACAAAATCTGTAAGCTTGGATGTTTTAAATAGCATCAGTAGCCTTGGTCTGAAGTACACATGTAGAACATAACATTTAAAATTAGCAACATTTAATTTCTTTTTCAAGCATGCAAAAGACATTTATAAAATCTGACCAGTCTCAGACCATAGTGCAAGTCTTAATAAATTTCAGAGCACTGTTATAATACAGATCCCAATATATGACTTTTGTAGAATTAAACTATAAATTGGGACAAAAAGTAATTACAAAATTTCAAGAGTTTAAAAATAAATTCATTTATATGATTCATGATTACAGAAGGTATAATGGGAAGTTTGAAGGTATTTTTAAAGAGAATGATAATGAAAATACTGTATATCAAAACATGTAGAATGTAGTCAAAGCTGTACTCAGGGAGATTTATAGTCTTAGAAAAGTAGAAAGCCTGGAGATTAGGCAAAGAATAGTTTTAAAATGTGCAAAAGAAATGAAAGAAAATAATGAAGACAGGAGTGGAATAAATCAAAATTCATAATAGAAAAGATCAATAAAAGCAAAAACCAGTTTTTTGAAAAGTCTGCTAAAAATTGACAAACCTTCGATAAAACTGATAAGAGGGGAAAAAGGAGGGGTATAAGTAATACATGAAATGAAAGGAAAAAAGAGGAAACACTGGATTTCAGTAGCCTGTAAAAAATCATAATGATATTAGAAATAGCATCATGCCAATAAATTTGAAAACTTAGATGACCTAGATAAATTTCTTAGAAAATGTAATTTCTTAGTAAATGTAATTTAAAAATAGAAGACTTTATCCCTATAACCATTAAAAACACAGATTAAAAGCTGGATTGTGGGGGGAGGGGAGGAGTGGCTCAAATAATATATACACGTAAGTAAATGTAAAACTGATAAAATAAAATTTAAAAAAACAAAATAAAACAGCTAAAAAAAACCAAAAGGCTAGATGTGGTGTTGCACACCTGCAATCCTAGCACTTGGGAGGCCAAGGCTGGAGGATTGTGAGTTTGAGGCCAGCCTGGGCTACATAGTGAGATGCTGTCTCAAATAAAAAAATTTAGATTTACAAAAATGTGAATGAATGGATATTGGGAATGTGTGTATACATGCATACATGTATTACCATCTATTACCTTAATTGATCTAGACAGTTTTTCTTGAGTACAAGATTAAACCTGTGTTTCAAACATTCAAACATGAAATTGTATCAATGGGGCCTCCTGTTGATGTAATCCTTCCCCATTCCTTTTAAGCTCAGGGTCTTGCATGTGCCCAGCTGGTGCTCTGCCACCTGAGCTGTGTCCCAGTCCTCCTAATGTAATTTTAAGACAACTTGCCCTTAACTGTTATAAGTGAAAAAGCAACTTGTTGACCAGCTGGGCTGACTCAAGATGCCCCAGCTGAGTCAGGCTCTCTCCCTGTATTCGCCTCTATGATTGCTATCCTCAAGAATACTCTTCACTCACAGTTGGCAGGCAGCAGCATCAGCTGCAAACTTCTGTGTGTTCATGTTCAAGCTCTTTAGGAAAGAGTGAGAGTCTCTTTCAGTTCCAGAATGAGAAGTAAAATCTTCATTAATTCTGACCTGAGTTGTGTGTTCAGAGTGGTAAACCAACTCTGGCCAGGGAAGCTGATTGGACAGGCCCGAGTTACATGCTTCCCTGGGTTCAGAGCCTGGCATTAGTGTCTGGAAGCTGGTAAGCTCAGAGTAGGGAGTTAATACCTAGTGAGAAATCAGGGTGCAGGAGCCATGGTAAAAGTGGACGAATGCTTGGTTGCCAAATTAAATTTCCATGGCAGCAATTGTCTAAAACCTCATAAAGCCTTTATTCAAAACAACTATAAAATTCTGTATAAAAAAATTGTTAGGCTACTACTATACAGCTATTTAGTTAGCAGGAATTTAAAAAGTCTGACAGTGGGGTGGCAGGGTGGCTCAAGTGGTAGAGCACCTGCCTAGCAAGCGTGAGGCCCTGAGTTCAAACCCCAGTACCACAACAACAACAGCAACAAAAAGTCTGACAAGTTTGTTGAAAAAGTTGAGCAACAGAAATTCTCCTGTACCCTTCTACTGGGAGTGCAAATTATTATAGCTACTTTGGGAAATAGTTTGACTTTATTGCAAAAATTGAATTATTCACTTCTCCAATAATTTAGCAATTACTCTTCTAGGTATATATGCAGAGAAATATATAGCTATGTGCTTGAGGTAGCTATACCAGAAAGATCTTAATAGTGTCCATATTTGCTCCAAAGCAGAAATTGCCCAGGAAACAGAAGAATGAATAACTAAATTATGGTATATTTACACAATGGAATGTCAACATGAGGAAAATAAACTATATCTATAGCAACAACAATGTTGAACAATGATTAAAAAAAGACAAAAGAATATATAATATGATTCTATTTACATAAAATTAAGAAGCAAGCAAAAAAAAAAAAAAGAACCCATAGTGTATATTAGGGCTCCTCAGCCCTACTACTACTCATGTAGTAGTTCCTTAGAGGATGTGGAGGGGTTGGTGTCAGAGAGAGGCATCCAGTCTGTGGAGTTTCACGATCCCCCATTCCCTGGCCTAGGTAGTAGCTGGACTACTGTCCATGTAACAGCCTGAGGGCCTTGCATACATGCTTCCTGTACTTTTCTATCTGTGTGTAGTACTTTATGATTAAAGGACTTTAAAAGTAAAAAAAAGAATAAGACTTTATAATGCATACCCTACTCAAAAAATGTAGAAAAGTCACAGCATATGTGCATAGAGAGTGGTTAAAAATGTTTATCTTAAACTTCTTTATCATTTTATAGAAATGGACATTTTAAGAATTCTGTTTTTTAAAACTTTGAAAGTTTTCCAGATGAGAGTTGACTAAGCATTACTCTTGCTTCTTAGGTAAGGGGCTCCACTCCATTACTTGAAGGAAAAGGTTGGCAGTGCTTTGCTTCTTTCTTTGTGGAAGCCTGCTTCTCCCTGATCAAGTTTCCATAAATCTCCTTACAGCATATGATACACAGGTATGTCGTAGGAATTTTTAATGTACATAGGTTTCTTTCTTTAGCTGCTGCTTTTTTGCTTTGCATAAAAATAACCTAATTCCAAAGCATCCTGACCTTACTCATTTTGGGCTTTAGCAGTTTCCTTCTTCAGCAGATGTTTTTGAGAATCTTGTACTGGTGCTGTGTTTTGGTTTCTGTCTGACCTTATCTCTCAGCATTCGAAAACCACCTTGAAGTTCTGAGAATAGCAGACAGGATCCCTGTGGCTCAGAAATGATTTAATTTAATGAGTTTGAAAACCAGGAGTAGAGGCCTGCAGCTTGCCTCTTTAAAGGCCCACTCTCTGAGAGCTTCAGTTCTGCACTTCTGAAAAAGAGTGCCCATTGCAGGAACGGCTGTAATGGCAGCTGGGGTGGATGCCTGCCTCACCCAGGTCTGCATCTTTTGATTTGTGAACTGTTTGCTCCTTAACCGTCTTTCTCTAGGAATTTGAAAGGAAACAAAACACCCTTTGTTTTCCTCTCTAATTTGTGATTAAGTGGAATTTTATACTTGAAATTAAGAATCCTTTAACATGTTAGAATATTAAAATGAATATAAAAAGTGTTTTGAAGTATTTGTATCCAAAGCAAGATTTAATACATAGCTATTTTTGATAAATAAAAAAGTACCAAGAAAATTGTAATTAAAATTTCATTTATAATCACAGTATCAGCACGGTACCATTCATTTTTCCCAAACAGTCCCAGTTTTTTTTTTGAGTCTACGTCAGGGTCCAAACAGTGCATCCCAGAGTAGTCTCTTTGAATCCTTGCAGTCCTCTTCCCTACCATTTCCAAAAGGAAATGCTGGCTGGCCATGCTGGTGATCCTGTAGTCAGAGGTTTCCTTGCCTGGCTTTGGCCCTTTGCATTGAACATGTGCGTCCACCTCGATTTCCTGTGAGTGGTGGGAGTATCCAGAGGCTTGACCTGGCACCCACTCAGCCCTCAGCACAGGCACCAGGAGATGTGCAAGAGGCACAGGGCCTGCTCATGGCCCTGGAGGCCAGTAGTGTTCAGTGCCTGGACTCAGGGTCGCTAGAGGTTTCAGAATGGTGGATTCTAGTTTTGTCATACTCTTTCTTGATTAACTGAAATATTTCTGAAATATGTCAATATTTCCTTTACTAGATATTTGATTACCTTAAGGGACAGTTCAACTAGGAAATGCAGGATAAATAAATGCCTGATTGTTTATCTATTTATGTCAATTATCAACAAGATGTTTCTTTGGCCACTCCAAAGGTAACAAATGATTGTGTTAAATATCATTGTAAACTCATGAATTGAAATGTATGTTTTAATCCATTCCAGTTATTCTTACAGATGCTAGTGGTTTGTTTTGTTTTGTTTTTTGGCGGTACCAGGCTTGAACTCAGAGAGCCTCACACTTGCTAGGCAGGCACTCTAGCACATGAACTACTCTGCCAGCCCATCCCAGTTATTCTTGCAGATGCTCAAGTTATACATGCTCCTGGAATTTGTTCTCAGTAATTTGACATGCCCAGTAGCCTGCCCTGCTTGCTTTCTGATCTGGGAAGATGACTTGTACCTGTTCTGCCCCAGAACTGGAAGTGCCTGTTTCTCTAAGCAACTCTAGTGCCTTGAGACCCCAATCTATGCCTAGGGACACTTATTGCTGCAGGACTGGTGATTATTTCTAGTCCTTTTGGATGAAAAATTAGTAAATACACTTTTTTTGAGAGAGAGGGTGTTGCTTTATAGTTCAGACTAGCCTTGAAGTACTCACTTTGTAGCCCATGCTGTTCTCAAACTCATAGTTCTCCTGCCTCTTCCTCATGAGTGCTGGGATTATAGGTATTTACTACCAGGCCTGGTCTTGGAAATGCACTCTTAAAGTGAAAATACATCGTGTGTTCATACTGATTTTCATTTCAAATTCAGAGAATCTGGCTTCTACTTCTTTGATTTTATATTTGTCTTTTTCCTCTTAGGCTGAAAGTCTTGGTTCCTAACAACTTACTCAGTTGTTTTAACCTGCGAAATGTATGTGATTGTTTTAAATAACAATACCAGTATATCACCAATAATATGATCGCTGAAATCAGCCTGTGATTTTCTGCAGTTCCTTTGTTCTGGGAGTATATACCTAGG
Source organism: Castor canadensis (assembly GCF_047511655.1). NCBI lineage: Eukaryota > Metazoa > Chordata > Mammalia > Rodentia > Castoridae > Castor > Castor canadensis. Next base: position 7,639,728 of record NC_133388.1, on the reverse strand, counting down.
GATATACTTCCAAATTGTTGCCATTAAGTCCCGGGAACTAGTTCCTCACTGTACCATCAACTGATTACACAGTTAGATATGCTTATTTTACTTTTAATTTTAAGAAGACTTTCTTTTTAATTTTATTTATAAGTTTGTAGAACTTTTCAGGGTTCTAAGTCAAATAAAATATTTTCAAAAGTCTGGCTCCAGTGGCTCACACCTAGCTTCAGGAGGCAGAGATCAGGAGGATTGTGGTTTGAAGCCAGCCTTGGCAAATAGTTCGCAAGACCCTATCTTGAAAAAACTCATCACAGAAAAGGGCTGGCAGAGTGGCTCAAGGTGTAAGACGCTGAGTTTAAACCTCAGTACCACAAAAGAATATATATATATATTGTCAGAACTCTCACTTCCATTCCTAATCTCTTTACCATGTTAACTAAAAATATCTAATTTGTAAAATTTTTACCTTTTCATTTTCAGTGTGCATGTATGTGTGCATGCATGTATGTGCATGTGCATCCTCTTTCCTGAGAACTCATGCCCTCAGAGGACATAATACTACTCAGCATGAGTGTTCAGAGAAAAGAGGATTTACTAGACTAGACCTGAACATCAGCTTTAAACCCCAGTAGAAATGGGGGCAGTTTGTGAAAGAGCCTGGAAGGAGCATTGAGATGAGAACCAATGTTTTCTGATATCTCATGTTTTATTCTGAACTTTGATATAAACACTTATAAACTATTCCTTAATTGGGCCATGTTTTGTGCATTTTACTTTTTTTTTTTTTTTGATGACACACAAAATCTTTATTGCCACAGGAAGCAAGGGCACTCATCCCATTTCACTAACAGCCTTAAGAATCGCAAAAGTACAGACTCCACACAATAATGTATAACACAGACTTGGGGAGAAATGGTCTCTTGGACTATGTTGGCTGTAATATTGGGGTAACCAGTTGATCTGTTCATACCCCTAGCATAATGAAAAAAAATCAACTAGTAACATCTAATTCATATATACAATTCAAATAAAATCTATATATTTGCTCTAATATATAGTAAGTTTAATACATTAGTGTTTACAAAATAAAAACTTTATTCTTCTGAAAAATTTCTTGTGCTTCTTTCTTATGGCTAAACTTGAAAGATGAGAGAAGTATAGTTAAGGAAATTTACAGACTTAAAGATGTAGCTTGTGGGTCCATGAAAGATGAATGAATATTAGTTAGATGATGACTGCATCTTTAAAAAACATTTATGTTTTTCATATCCATCTTCAAGTAGAATTGATGCTCCAGGACAGTGAACCACACAGCATACCTGCAGCTCTCCAAAATCCAGGACCTCCCACCTAGTTGAACAGGTGTAAACCCCCTTGAAAAGTTGTGGCCTGCTTTTGGGAGGCCTATTAGGTGGACTAAACCCTGGGCTCCATGTCCTCCTTTCTATTCAAATGGCAGGACTCCAGCTATGACTAGAAGAGGCACAAGTCTGCACACAGTAAGGGATGACCAAAGCTTTTAAAACTCCTCAATCCTATGAACCAAGTGATACTACCAATGTCGGGCCTCAAGTGGTACTTACTTTCTTGGAGGGTGTAAGACCACACTTTATCCTATGTTTATCAAGTTCTTTTCCAACTGTCAGCTGGGGTGTGTTGGTCTGTGTCTCTCTCTCACTCCCTCTTTTAACAGGGCTTTTAATAAGTGGTTATGTGCCGCTTATTTGTTTGGACTAGTCTAGTCTCCTCTCCTCTCCTCTGGTGTGTTGGCCAGGGACCCTTTCCCACAGTGGAGCATTTGGCATGTGTAAATATGGGTTTGCAGAGAATGTCCTCATCATAAGCACACCTGTGTGTTTGTGATCTTCTCCCTGCCCCTTTATTATTGGCATCACTTGGGTGACACTTCTGATTTCCCTGCAGGACTTGATGTGGAGCTTGTTTTCTACATGTGTGCCATTTCGTTCTTTCTTGCTGCTGGGAGCCTTTCTTTGTTTATCTGATGTTTCCCTTTTTTGGTTTTCCCCGGGCTTTCCAGTTCTTGGAACACCCTTTTGTCAGCAGATGAACTTTTGTTTCCAGTTTCTAATCTCCAAAATTAAAGTGTAGATCAACTTAAATTACAGAAGCAGGGAGCATAATCACAGTGCTTGAGGAGAGAAAAGAAGTCATAGGACTGTATCCACTGTGCTTCTACATGTAGCTAAGCCAGGGCTTCCGGAGCAGCTAACTAGAAACTAAACTTGATGACACTGTTTGCTTAAAAAAATCAGAGATGTCTTTCATTTGGGTAAAATAAAGCCTCAAAATGCAATAAATTCAAACTTAAAAATGTAGCAAACAGTAAATAATCAATGGAGTAATAATTCTGCTTGAAGGAAACTGCATTAATCAGTTCTGGAACTCTGAATGCCAGACGCTGTAGAACATCAGCTCCAGGGCTGCTGCTTTCGCTCTTGGCTCCTCTTCAGGTCCTCAGCCTATGCTTAAGTGGCTCTGCACTTCTCTTTGCACTCCTTTGCTTTGTGGATCCAAACATTCACTACTATTCAGCAGTGAATGTTTCTTTGTGTGTTGGAAGCAAATGGTCTTTTCTCACTTGATGCCCATGAGGGTGGGTAGGTGAGCTACTGGCAGTGGCCTTGAACTCAGGTCTTCACGCTTGCAAAGCAGGCGCTCTACCATTTGAGCCATGCCTCAAGTCCATGGCAGTGGCCTTGAATTCCTATTGCATCTGTGACTTGACAACCCTACCCAGAGGCCCATGTGATCAGTCTCTGGACATTGTAACCCCAAATCAGACTGTTACATGTTAGTTGGCAAGTGCCTCAAGCATCAGCATTAATTCATTTGACTGACTTCGTGTAATTTTTCTTCATCAACACAATAATTATAAAATTGTAGAATGTCATTAACTTATAATTGCTACATCTTTTTGTGTGTGTGTGTGGTACTGAGGGTTGAACTCAGGACCTTGTGCTTGCTAGGCAGGTGCTCTACCACTTGAGCACTCCACCAACCCTTTCTACATTGGTTATTTTTAAGGTAGGGTCTCACTGTATGCCCAATTTGGCCTGAACCACAATCCTTCTATTTGTGTTTCCCACCTAGCTGGAATGACAGGTGCACACCATCATACCCAGACATTGGTTGAGATGGGGTCTTTTGAATATTTTGCCCAGGGTGGCCTCAAACTGCGATCCTCTTCATCTCGGTAGCTAGAATTACAGGTGTGAGCCATCATGCCCAGATGTAATTGCTGCACCTAAATTTTAGGACAGAAGTACACTTTATTTCTATGCCCATGTGTAAGTAAGTGAAATGTATTTATGTTTAAATAAAAAATCTAATCAAAGTTTCCATAGTTTTCTGTTTGGCAGAAATTCCAAAGATGTGACTGCTGTTTCTTGCTGCTTCTAGGGACTGGCCTGTCCCTAGCACAGCTCAAGCAACCAGATATAGTCAAGGTTAGAAATTATCATCACAGATACTATTTAAAAAATAGCCTTTTAATTTTAGGAACTTTCTTTTTTACACTGGTTTTTAGTTTGGAGGTCTTTGAACGTGATCTTTCTTTTGGAGCTGAACTTACAGGAACAAGAATGGCTGGGGTGGGTGGATGTGCATCCATACGCTGCACCAGCCGTCAGCGCAGTGTGATACACAATGGCAGCTATCCACTTCACCACTTGTTTCTTGTATTTCTCTGGGCTCAGTTTTCAGACACCCACACAAAGTTTGTTTTTCATTGATTTCTAATATCTTTAGTCTTCTCCACCTTAAACATTCCTATTAAAATGCAGCAATAGGAAACTTGTTGTTTTCTCAGTAGAGACAAACAACGTGTTGCACCAGGCCCAGCGTGTTCGCCATTTTCTTAGTTCCGTAGTAGTAGGGAGTGGTTACCAGGCTATATGCATTGAGAAGGGGTATCTGGATGTCTCACCCACTCAGATTTTTTTTAAAAGAATCTTTTTTTACATTTAAAAAACTGAAGTGGAAATTCACATAACATGAAATTTGAACTATTTAAAATATACAGTTAGGTGGCTTTGAGTATATTCACAGTTGTTATGGAACCATTACTACTGTATAATTTCAGAACACTACATCCCATCCATACTTATGAAGCAGTTGCTCCCCATTCTCTCTTGGCCCCATCTCCTAGCAACTACTGTGAGCTCTCCATGAGTTTTTCTATTCTAGACAGTTCATATAAATAGTCTAGAACAGTAGTTCTAGGTCATTCAGTATGTGACCTTTTGCTTCTTACTTTTCTCACTTAGCTTAAGGTTTTCAAGGTTCATCCCATGTTGAAGCATGCCTCTGTACCTCATTCCTTATTCCTTTTATGGCCAAATAATATTCCATTGTGTATATAATAATGCATTTTGTTTCTCTGTTCACTATTTGGTGGACATAAGGGCTGTTTCTTCTTTGTGGCTGTTATGAGCTGTGCTACTTAGGAACACTTGTGCACTGACCTTCCTGTGAACACATTCTCTCAGTTCTCTTGCATACATATGGAGGAGTAGAATCCTGGGCCAGGAGGTACCCCTATGTATCACTTCTTGAGGACCTGCCACACTGTTTCCACAGCAGCTACACCATTTTACACTCCCGCAATCAGTGATGAAAGTTCCAGTTTCTCCATATTCTCATCAACACTTGACAATTGTTCGTTTTTGGGTTTTTTTTTTTTTTTTAATTTAAAAATTTTAGTCTTTCTAGTGGTGGTAAAGTGGTTATAGTGAGTTTCTTTTGTAACAACAATTTTTTAATTGAGGTGAAATTCACATAATTTAAAGTAAGTCATTTTAAAGTAAACAGTTGAATGGCACTTAGCATATTTACAGTGAGGTACAAGCACACCCTCAGTCTCATTCCAAAACATTTTCATCCCCTCAGAAGGAAGCCTTGTATTCCTTAAGCCATTCTTCCCTGGCATCCCTCCCCTTGATTACTGGCAACCACAGTCTGCTTTCTGTTTCTGTGGGTTTACCTGTTCTGTACATTTCACATGAATGGGTTCATGTGACATCATATCTGGCTTATCTCGTCAGTGTAAGTTTTCACATTTCATCCATGTTTTTACATGAATCAGAACGTCATTCCTTGTTAAAAAATACAGTCCAGCCTGCTCATGTATTATTTATAATAAGGAAAAACTGACATGAAATGTTTAAGAATAGGACATGGCTAAGTATAAATTAAGGTATATAATAGAATATTATTAAGGATCAGAATTGAGGGTTTGGGGGTGCTTCGTTTTGGTTTTGTTTTTTTTTCTTGAGGCACTAAGTAGTGCAGTCTAGCCTTGAGCACAGGATCCTCCTGCCTCAGCCTCCCTGGTGCTGAGATTACAAGTGAGTGCTACCACCCAGGCAGAGAATAACTTTATTTGCTACTGAGTTGACTGATGGCTGGTAGCCCCTAGGTAGCTTCAGGATAGGGGCTGGTCACTGGAAAGCTCAAAGCAAGATTAGAGGGTTGGGCTTTTCAGCCCTACCCCTAATTTCCAGGGAGGGGAAAGGGGCTGAAAGTTAAGTTGATCAACAATGGCCAGTGATTTAATCAGTCATACATATATAATGAAGCCTCCATTAAACAAACAAAAACCCTAATAAGCAAAGCACCAGGTTTTAGAGAAAGCTTACAGATAACTGACCACAGGGAGATTCCTGGAGGATAGCACACCCAGAGAGGGCATATAAGCTAGTGCCATTTCCCCCACACCTCTATAATGTCCTTTATAATAAAACCAGTAACTGTTTCCCTGAGTTCTGTGAGCTGCTCCAGCAAATTAACTGAACCTGAGGAGAAGGTTGTGGGAAGCCCAGTTTATAGCCTGTCAGTCAGTAGCATGGTAAAACCACCTGGGGCTTATGATCAGCATCTGAAGGGTCAGTCTTGGGGACTAAGCCTTCAGCAGTCTCATACTGTCAGAACTGAATTGGACCTTGAACTGCTGTCCACTGCTTCCATGCTTTTTTATTTTATGTTTAATTTTTGAGGTGCTAAGGGTTGAACCCAGGGCCCTGTCCTATGAGGTCAACCCACCTCTTGATTATTGTAGTATGTGAGCAGAGGTAAACCACTCAGACTGGCAGAAACTGGGAGATCTGCTGGCAGAGTGGCTCAAGTGGAAGAGTACCTGCCTAGCAGCGTGAGGCCCTGAGTTCAAACTCCGGTACTACAGGGAAAAAATAGAAACTGGGAGATCTGATTACTCCAAGTGTTGGTAGGGATATGGATTAACAGACAGTCTAGGGCTGCTGGGGTCAGTACATGTGCAGGAGAGCACTAAGGACCTCTATTATAAAACTGGCCATTTACACGCACAGGAAATCAATGTGAGTCAATGCCCTGTATAGCTATCCTTATCTCAACCAGCAAAACCCCTTGTTCCTTCCTATTATTGCTTATACTCTCTCTACAACAAAATTAGAGATAAGGGCAAAATAGTTTCTGCTGGGTATTGAGGGGGGGAGCGGGAGGGGGTGGAGTGGGTGGTAAGGGAGGGGGTGGGGGCAGGGGGGAGAAATAAACCAAGCCTTGTATGCACATATGAATAATAAAAGAAAAATGAAAAAAAAAATAAATGTTTAGCACTGTACCTGAAAAAAAAAAAATAAAACTGGCCATTTGTACAACCTACTTACCAGTAGTTCCTCTGTGCTTCCGAGGAGCAAGAGTCCAGGGAGGGATGGCATACTCTTTCTGTGGGCAAGAGGAAAATACTCTCTATCACATAGTCTTTATTTTGGTTTTTTTATACTTAAAAATCTAAAAAGCAGGTGTGCTGGTGCATACTTGTAATCCTAGCACTTGGGAGAGTTATCATGAGTTCAAAGCCAGCCTGAACTACAAAGTGAGACTCATGTCTCAAAACACTAAAATCAATCAATCAATCAAACAAACAAACAAACCTATAAAGCAATCTTAGTTCAGGGCCTTACAGAACTATGCTGCTGGCTAGATTTGACCCACAGGCTGTATTTGCTCATCCCCGGTATCATGATCAAGGGTATATGCCCTAGAGAAGTTTGTCCAGGTGCCCCAAAAAAACCACCAGTATTCAGAGCAGACTGTTGATAGTAGCAAAAACTGGAGACAGTGTGATAAGAAGTGGATAAGTACACTATTAATATACCAGCAAAAGTAAAGTCTATCTATACACAGAAAACATGGAGGAATATTTATAGTGCTGGTGACAAGGCAGAGGACCATGCACAATAAGATACTTATTTATTTATTTATCTATCTATCTATTTATTTATTATAGGTACATGGGCTTTATTACATTTATGTATGTATGTATTTTTCTCTTATTTGTTTATTAGCATGTTGTAGTTGTACTGGGGGTACATTATGACATTTACAAAAATGCTTCCTGTATGTCTTAGACTCATCCCCTTCATCCCTCTCCCCCAACCCCCTCCCCTTCTTAAAACAGTTTCAACAGATCTCCTTGTTCCATTTTCATACATAAATACACATTGCTTCTACCAAGATACCACATTTATAAAGTTCAAAAATAGGCAAAAGTATAATGTTTAAGAAGAGATATGTATAGTAGAACTATAAGTGCAGAGTTCAGGTGATGTTTGCCTTTGGAGAGCAGTGGGAGGATGGGCGAGCGGAAAACACAGGTGGGAAATGACTGATGCCGCTGCAGGCTCTGGGTTCATTTCCTGCTCTCACTTCATATTGTGCAAGTCTTGCACATGATTATTGTGTCAGATACAACCTAATACATTTTTTTGAAAGGTAGGAAAGGATCCCAGCCGGGGATCTTAAAACTCACTACCTGTCCTGCCTGAAGCAGTCTTTTCTTTTTTCTCTCCTCTCCCTCCCCTCTCCCTCCTCCTCCCCTCTTCTCTTTTTCTTTTGTGAAAACAAAATTCTTTTTTTAAAAAACTTTGTTTGGGGGAAGCAGTACGGGCGACTAAACTCAGGGTCTTGTGCTTTCTAGGCAAGGGCTGATCCTTGAAGCAGTGTTTCTGCCACAGAGCTTGGCAGTGTGCGCATCTTTTATTATATCCCAATATTCCTGGTTTTTTTTTTTTTGATTCTACTCAGAATGGATTATTTTTTGTTGCCTTCCTCTCCCATACTGGGGATGGAATCCAGGGTCTTGTACATGGTAGTCAAGCACTCTGCCACTGAGCCCTTTACTTTTTGTTTTTGAGATAGGGTCTTGCTAACTTTCCCAGGCTGGCCTCAAAGTCTTGATCCTCTTGCCTCTACCTCCCAGGTAGCTGGGATTACAAGTGTGCCTCGCCATGGTTGGATTGTTTTCCTTAATTTCATTTTCAGATTGTCCATAGCTAGTATGTAGAATTACCATTGATTTTTATATATTTAACACTGTAGCTTATAATTATGCTAAACAAATTTGTTAGTTCAACTAGATTTTGTTTGGTTTCTGGGGATTTTTCTCTATATAAGAACATGTCATCTGAAAGTAGAAATAGTTTTCCTCTTTTCTTTTCCAATATTGATGCCTTTTATTTTTCTTGCCTAACTGCAGAGAAGAGACTTTTTTGGACAAGGTCTCACTATGTAGCCCAGGCTGGCCTTGAAGGAGCTTTTAGAAGAAAGGCTTTGAGATGAGAAGCTAACCCCATTCCTGTCAAACTTCCTGGCCCCAGTTAGCATGAAGATGTATCCCACAGGGTTTACAGAGGGATGATATATTTGTGTTATCTCACTAATGCCTGATAATTCTATGAGAATTAGGTGTAGCATCTACTTTTCCCATGACAGAGTGAGGCTCAGAGCATAAATGCTTGCCCACAGGAAGGGATACTCATGCCAGATACCACCTCTACTAGCTCCCTTCTCCGTGTGGGGCCATGTCCTATTCAGCCATCGATTCTCATCTGCAGTGATGTCATCTCTCCAGAAACCCCAACCCCAGATTCCACTCCATAACCACTGCCAGTGGGTGTCTGCGAGGCTTCTCTCTTCCTCTGCTGGAGTTGGAGTTCTGCCACTATCCAACTCCAGAAGCCTCAGGATACCCCAGGATATTTGAGAGCCTTGTGTTTTGAAGACCTGTCAACTCTTTGTAGATCCAGCTTGGTGTTTCTCAAACTCAGTTTTTGACTTCTGAATACTGCTTATCCTTACCACCCTCACAGTTCCCTCAAAGCTCTCTGAGGGCAAGGACAGTCTCCTTCTTTCCTGTGTTCTTTGATGTGGTAGGCTCAGAGCTATGTACCTTGTAGACCCTTGGCCAGCATAGGTATTAAAATAAAAAGTGATTGGTTTGGCAAGCTTCTGCTGTGCTGAAGCTGAAGAAGTTTGTTCACGTGGTGCAGAAAGGTCAGTAGCGACAGAAGAGCATTCTGAGCCTGAATCCTGTTCACAGAGCCCCATGGGATGAGAATTCACAAGAGAATCCTGGCATTTGGGACAACAGTGTGGCCAGTAATACACTCCAGAAAAACATGGTTGCCGCGGAGGAAAAGCAGGAAATGTCACAGGGTGACTTGAGCAAGGCTTAAGATAGTATTCAATAGTAGTAGACATTGGAGGAAGTGCAGGCATCTCCTTCTTAAAAGACACATGGGCAATACCACTAATATTTTAAAATGCACATCATATTTGACCCACAGCTCTGTTGCTATGCACTTGCCAGAATGTGCAAAAATACGTGTTCAAGAAAGTTCACTTTAGAATTGTCCTTACTAGACCAATGGAACAAAATAGAAGACGCGGGTATGAATCCAAACAGCTACATCCACCTGATTTTTTGACAAAGATGCCCAAAACATGGAGAAAAGACAAGCCTCTTCAACAAATGTTGCTGGGAAAACTGGATCTCTGTATGCAGAAAACTGAAACAAGATCCATGTCTTTCACCCTGTACAAGTATCAACTCAAAGTGGATTAAGGACCTGTATATAAGACCTGAAACTTTGAAGCTAGTGCAGGAAAGAGCAGAGAATATGCTGGAACTTACAGGCATAGGCAATAACTTCCTAAATAGTACCCAAAAGACTTAGCAACTAAGAGAACGGATGGATAACTAGGACTACATGAAACTAAAAAGCTCTGCACAGCAAAAGAAACGGTCACCAGATTGAAGAGGCAGCCCACAGAATGGAAGAAAATCTTTGCCAGCTATACATCTGACAAAGGATTAATAATCAGAATACACAGGAAGCTCAAAAAACTAAACTCTCAAAAAATCAATGACCCAATGAAGAAATGGGCAAATGAACTGAATAGAGCTTTTGCAAAGGAAGAAGTCAAAATGGCTTTAAAAAAAACAATGAAGAAATGCTTAACATCCCTGGCCATAAAGGAAATGCAAATCAAAACCACATTAAAATTCCACCTCACTCCTGTTAAGAATGACAGTTGTCAAGAACACAAGCAACAAATGTTGGTGAGGATGTGGGGGAAAAGGAACCCTTATACACTGTTGGTGGGAATGTAAATTAGTATAACCACTATGGAAAACAGTATGGAGGCTTCTCAAAAAACTAAAAATACAACTGCCATATGATCCAGCAGTACCATTCCTAGGGATATACCTGAAGGAATGTGAGTCAGGTTACAACAGAGGCACCTGCACCCGCATGTTTATTGCAGCATTATTCACAATAGCTAAGCTATGGAAACAGCCAAGATGCCCCACTACTGATGAGTGGATTAAGAAAATGTGGTATTTGTATGCAGTGTAATTTTATTCAGCCATAAAGAAGAATGAAATTTTGTCATTTGTACGTAAATGGATGGAACTGGAGAACATCATCTTAAGTGAAGTTAGTCAGGTTCAGAAAGCCAAAGGCTGCATGTTTTCTCTCATATGTGGAATACAGACCTAACACAAATACATACAGTATCATGGAAAACAGGTCACTCTAAGGAGAGGTCACATACAAGAGAGGGAGGGTAAAAGAAGTAAAGAAGGTGAATATGGTTGATATACTTCCATACAAGAATGAATATAGGATTTTTAAATCTGTTGAAATCATCATAAGGAGACTAAGGTAGAAAGGAGAAAAATAGAAGAGATGAACCAGTTAGGGTTATAATACATATATACATGGAAAATGTCACAAGGAAATCAATGTAGCTATTTTAAACAAACAAAAATGTCTTTTTTTATTTTTTTAACAAAAACTAAGAACAGAAGGGTAGAACAGCTCCTGTCTGGGGGGGTTGGTACCAGTGGGATGGGGAGGATGTTGGGAGAGGGTGAATATGGTGCAAATATTGTTTACACATACATGTGAGTGGAAAAATGAGACCTGTTGAAATTATTCCAGGAATGGGGGGGAGGGGAGATAAAGGAGAATGATGAAGGGGATGAGTGCAACTATGATATATTATAAAAACTTTTGCAAATGTCACAATGTACCCCCAGCACAGCTATTATAAATAAATAAGAAAAAAGAGAGTGGGGTTTGAACTCAGGGCTTTGTGCTTGCAGAGCGGGAAGTATGCCACTTCAACCACACCTCCAGTCTATTTACTCTGGTTGTTTTGGAAATTGGGAAGGGGGGTGTCTCACAAACTATTTGCCTGGACTGTCCTTGAACTGTGATCCTCCTGATCTCAGCCTGCAACGTAGTTAGGATTATAGGTGTGAGCCACCAGCACCTGGCATGTTTTTTTTTTTTTTTAATGGTAGGACTAGAGTTTGAACTCAGGACTTCACAGGCACTGGCAAAGCAGGTACTCTACTGTTTGACCCACACCTCCAGAACATTATTTAACTGCTTTATATTCTTACATATTTTTATTTACTTGACCTCAGAGCTGCCCAGGCTAGAATCTTTGTGGCTTATTTTTACAAGTATTCACCTTACCGTCCTTACAAAGAAACTTGTACTTGGTGTGTGACAGAGCTTGCCCACAGGCACAGAAGATTCTGTCCAGTCCAGTATCCCTCTGCTATCCCTGGGCACCTTGATACCTGCCTAGACCTCAGACTCATATGAAGGGAGCCTTCATTCTGTGTTCTTCACAGGCTTAGTGTGACAGCACCCTGCCAGCCATGGCTCTGCATGCATTGCTGTGTCAGGGTGATTCAAGGCTTGGTAAAATGAGCGTAGAAGACAGAAACAAGTGCCTGGGGTTGTGTAGGCATGCTGTCCTAGTGCTTTTTCATGAGTGGTCTAGAAACATGTTGTTTGCAGCACGTGTTGCTGTTGGTCCTATTCTGGCCTCAGGCCTGACTACAAGTAGTACTGTGGTATGACAGGACCACTCAGCATCATGTCAAGAAGTTAACTAGGAATAAAATTGGCTGAGAATGGTTATTGCTTTGGCTGAAAATTTGAAGTTATAACACAGCAAAGTATTTATGTATATTTTAAAGAACCTTGAAAATGGTTTATTAAGTATACCTTTTAGAAAGTATTTTGAATGTAACATTAACAGTAGCATTTGGGTAAAATAGAAGGAGGGAAGCTATTTGGTCATGTCTTGTTCCCATCACATAGTGTAGTCGGGAAAGATTACCTCATGCTGTTTTAAAACATATGAAAGATAGCATGTCACTCAGTCACTTTTGCTTTTCCAAAACTATGTTTTTTACAACTTTGCACTGGGTGATGATGGGATGGCGCTCTGTTTATTTATTGTTATTTTTCTCCTGGCAGAATTTCTTTTTCCAAAAATGGAGTCGAGTAAAAAGATGGACTCTGCTGGCACACTGCAGCCTAACCCGCCACTAAAGCTGCAGCCTGACCGTAGTGCTGGGTCCGTGTTCGTCCCTGACCAGGGAGGCTACAAGGAGAAGTTCGTGAAGACTGTGGAGGACAAGTACAAGTGTGAGAAGTGTCGCCTGGTGCTGTGCAACCCAAAGCAGACTGAGTGTGGGCACCGGTTCTGTGAGAGCTGCATGACTGCTCTGCTGAGGTGGGTGTCACACACCCCATGGCCATCAGACCTGGCCTGCTGTGCCTGTCCTCACCCTCCCACCACTTCTTACTTTTTCCCCTCAAAAGTAAAGCTTGAGCCGAGTGCTAGTCGCTCATGCCTGTAATCCTATCTACTCAGGAGGCAGAGATCAGGAGGATCACGATTCAAAGTCAGCCTGGGTAAATAGTTTGTGAGACCTTATCTTAAAAAAAAGCCCTTCACCAAAAAGAGCTGGTGGAGTGGCTCAAGGTGTAGCCCCTGAGTTCAAACCCCAGTACCACAAGAAAAAAAAAAAGTAAATCTTGGAGGCTTCAGTCCCTGAGGAAGTGAACAAAAGTCTCAGAGCCCAGCTTAGAAGGTTGTTTGGGAGTAGGATTCCATGCGTGAGCTTACTGAGGCTTTGTGTACCCTGCCTCTCACCCCCACTCATGGTTGCCTCCCTCAAGCCTCTCCCATGAAGCCTCCCTTTACCATGAAACCATGGTGTCCTCTGCCTCTGTTGCTGTGTTCTGCTCAAGGAGCTCATGGTTCTGTGTAGGAGATGCACACCAGCTGGTAAGAACCACTCATTAAGTTATAAGAGCTCTGCTGGTCCAGGTGGTGGGAGGTCAGGGTCAGCACACAGTTAAGGCGGGTTCCCCTGAGCAGAATCCAGTCTGCGTGCTAATGAAGCAGGTGCACATAGAACATGCACCAAAACCATGGCAGCCCTCATCAGCCAAGTATCGACACCATTGGGTGATTACAAAGGCAGGCTGGAGTTGGACAGCAGGAATAGCATTGGCCAAGAAAGCATCTTACTCATCCTTTAGGTGTTGTATATTTGCCAGACTTTGTGCTGGGCACTGGAGTCACTGCAGGATGCACTCCACATGGTTGCTGCCCTCAGAACACATCAGCCTGGGAGCACACTCAGCTCCTTCTCCCTACTGGCCACTCCCACTTTGGCTGCTCCAGGTGTGAGCACAGGAGCCAGCTTTCCTACCTATCTATTATCTGCCTTCATCTCAACCCCAGTCTTCCTGTTATGAGCTTATCCATTTGGCCCAAATAGCCGAATCTGCTCTGCCCACTTGAGGGTGAGACAGTGTGAGTTGAGCTCAGTGATGGCACAATGGGCTCGGCCCCTGATTTCCCCTAGCATGGGACCTGGAGCTGACCATACCTTTGGCCCAAGAGAAGTACATGGAGAGAGGCCATTGGCCTTTTGATACACAGTGAAAAAAATTCACTATGGAGGATGTATTGGCTGTAGCCAAAGACAAGAGCATCTGGATGCTTCCAGATGCCAGTAGCTAGAGTGGCTTCTGGTAGGACATGTCATTTTCATGTTCATTGAGAGGGATTTTAAGTGGAACTGAACTAAGCTATTGTACTTACTAGCTTCCTTTTGAAAATTGCCATTTAAAAATAATTTAGACCTTTCTCCTGTGGCTCCATATTTAAATCAGATCCTCTGTGGCATCCCAAAGCTCCGTCTGTTGTCATGAGCTGGGACAGGCCTGGCTCAAGGTTCAAGGGAACTTGCTCTGTGTGCGGAGAACCTGGAGAGAGGGACTGCTGCTCTAACATGGTTTCTTGTTTCCTTCAGTTCCTCCAGTCCAAAGTGTACTGCGTGTCAAGAAAGCATCATTAAAGACAAGGTATTCTTTTTTTTTTTAATTCATATGTGCATACAATGTTTGGGTCATTTCTCCAGACAAGGTATTCTTGATTTTTCAATACATTCTTTTGTCCAGTGTTTTACACTGGGTAGTACTCTTCATGTAGCTTGGATTCAGTGTTTTGGAATTTGTTTTATCTTGGTTTTGACAGTTGGTGCAGCAGGTGCCAAGACCCAACACATGCCAGTAGAGCATGTGGGCAGACTTGGGGGATGGGAGTAATGTTCACTTGGTGGTCCTCAACTGTATAATTCCTGCAAGGCACTTTGCCCTCTGAGCCCATCCCCTTACCCATACCAGTACTATACCATCTGCTAAGAACCAACCCCTCACTCCAGGGTGTGTAAGGAGTAAAGGAGCTAGTGTAAGTGAATTGCTAAGGTGTCTGTCTGTGGCAGGGACTGTCTGCAGTCAGGTCACTGCTGTCTTCCTAGGTCTGTATGCTCAACAGTTTATATTCAGTTATTTCACAAGAATGTAAACCTTTAAACTTGCTAGTTTCAGGTGTCCATTTGAATTTGTTCTTTCCCCCCCCCAGTGTCTTGAAGTCATTAGACTTGAATGAACTCCCCTCTTCTTTCCCCATGTTTGGCCAGCTAAAGCCCATGGATATCACTGCACACTTAAGGTGTGAATGGCCACCCAGGCTCACAGACCAGCTTCTTCCTGGAGCCTGATCCCCTCTCATGCTGTGTCCAACAGGTGGCTATCCATGCACTGCTAAACTCTGCCAGACACAGTCGTAGTTTGAAATGGCTCATTGTTAAAGTACTTAAACATCAATAAAAATGTGTGTGGTTCCAATATTTTGATTAATGAACCTAACAGTTTTTTTAATGTAGGTAATTAAATTGTGCAGTAAGATTCTTGCTCTGGGGTTTTCCTGTTTAAAGCTCTTGCAGGTGTTGGGTCTGTTGGTTAGAGCAGCTCAGGTGGGGACAGCCATGTAAGGCTGCTGGCAGCAGGTGGCCCTGGACTGCTGGGAACAAGAGCATCTGACAACCTACTCTGGAAGGTTTAGAGATAGAGTTGGCCAACCCTCTGTGTGCTTTTTCTTACCATTGACTTTCTGCTTAAGAGTCCAGGTAGTTATTGCAAGAAAAACTAATCAAGCCAGGCACCAGTAGCTCACACCTACAATCAGCTGCTTGGGAGACTGAGATTGGAAGGTCATGGATCAAGTCACCCAAGCAAAAAGTTCACAAGACCCATCTTAACCAATAGTAGGGCATGGTGGCATGTGCCTGTCATCCTAGCTATGTGGGAGACTGAGATTGGGAGGATTGTGGTTCCAGACCAGCATGGGGGAGAAGAGTCTATGAGACCCCCATTTCATGGTGGTATGCACTGCCATCTCAGCAACAGCAGAAAGCGTAAAATGGGAGGATCGTAGTCTAGGCTGTCCTGGGTAAAAAGTGAGACCCTATCTCAAAAATAACCAGAGCAAAAAGAGATGGAGGCAAGGCTCAAGAGGTAGACTGCCTGCCTAGTAAGCATAAAGCCCTGAGTTAAAACTCCAGTACACACACACACAAAAGAAAGGAAAGAGAGAGAGGGAGGGAGGGATGGAGGGATGGAGGGAGGGAAGAAGAAAAGAAGGAAGGAGGGAGGGAGGGAGGGAGGAAGGGAGGAAGGAAGGAAGGAAGGAAAAAAATGGTCCAACCCCACTCCTTAGTTTAGTATGGTAGTGAATTACCCGCTTCACATATGTTTGACAAGCAGAACTGACCTAAAGGGGCAAAGTTGAAATCTCAAGCTAAGGTGTGTTTTTTAGTGTCTCTTTAATTATTCAGAATTATCCACATTTTTCGATTACATTGATAGCTGAGGAAAAAAATGATTAGTTTTGTTGAAGAATTATTAATAAAATGGACTAAAACCAAAGCCATGGATCCTCATAAACAGAGTGAAGCCATGGGGACCCAGGAGACCCAGACATTCCCCGCTGTCGCTGAGTGATAGGGGCCTCAGGTTTCTCATCTAGAAAAGGGACATTTGGAGTAAATAATCTGAGGACCTTATCAGCTCTTAAGTTCTATACTTTTGTTATTCTTCTGTTTTCAATAAGTGTTTTTTTGTCTGTACTGTTAATGTAAGGAATTTGGTAGTTCAAAAAAGCAGCTTATTTCTTCCCCAATAAAAATAGCTGTTTTGTTGACACTTGTATCTTAACTCTTGACCTTTAAAACTTGTATTTATGAAGGGATTAGGTCTGTCTCCATATTAACTTATTTTTAACTTGATAGCTGCTAATTCCATCTCTTCCTGTGGAATTGGGAAAGGCGTATTAAGGGCCCTGTTTTTCTCTGTCAAAGAGCATTAAACAGATGGAAGTTTCTCACAAATGCCTGAGGACTAAGATGCTGTAGACTGTATTGTTAGAGCAAGAGTACTCATCTTCAAGGGAAAATAAAATTAAAAGCAGGCAGGTTTTCATTTTCAAGAAGAAACATTTCATTATTAACTTCCCATTTGCTAAATCTTTAAAATCTTCTTTTTTGGTGAAAAATGAGTTGTAAGCATAACCTCAGGAGAAGAAACCAAAATAAATGTTTTATAAATTGTCCCACTCTAGCAAGTGTTTGGTGAGAGTGATCCCTTTGGTAGAAGGTGCACTCCCCATGGCCACCTGCTCAGTGTTGTTTCCTGTGTCTCCAGAGAGCTTAGGCCTGCGACACCCTTACCCTGAGGTTATGTCAGCGCTCCTGAAGCATGGATACTCCAAAGTGATCTTCACTAATTCAGTGTAATCCACTTGTTTTTGGTTTATCTAATAAAAGATAGTTAGTAGTTAAGGTTATATGATTTAAGTTGTATCTCTTAGTGGGGACAGCTCCTTCATTCTCCTTGTAGAAATTAAGATGGTCCTTAATGCTTTCCTAGGTCCACTTAAGCGTTGCTCTCATGAATTTTTAAAGTGGTTTTGCCTTGTCCAAAATAGCAGCATGTGGAGATTAAGATGTACTAATCCTCTAAAGTAACTATCTTTCTATTTCAGGTGTTTAAGGATAATTGTTGCAAGAGAGAGATCCTGGCTCTTCAGATCTATTGTCGGAATGAAAGCAGAGGTTGTGCAGAGCAGTTAACACTGGGACATCTGCTGGTAAGTACCCAGGTGGCACTGGAAGCTTTTACATTAAGAAATATAGGTCCCTCACCTCATGCAGCTGACTACCTGGCCAGGATGATCTGGCACCTTAAGGCCATATTTGCTGTATTCTTTCAAAACACAGCCATTGCAGTAAAGTAGTACTATCCCCAGATGTGCAGTGTCACTTTCATGACATCATTGGCATACACCCTAGTTAGAATAGAGAGAAATCTGAGTTGGCTTTATTGGTATCATATTTTATCCTGAGAGGATATCAAAATTGGAATAAAATGAAATTCCTTAGTCTCTTTATCCAGGAGAAAGCATTGGCTTAGCCCCTTGTTCGCAGTAACCACTGATGCAGCACACGTGTGGTGTGCTTGCCACTCTGTGCTGAGGAGCTGCTCTAACATCAGATTAGCAACATTCTGTAGGATCTCATTGCATAGAGGTTTTGGAATCTAACATCTGAGACTTCACTTTTGTGCTAGTTAAGAACTTTGAGTGGTTTGTTCTACAGGTGCACCTAAAAAATGAGTGCCAGTTTGAGGAGCTTCCCTGTGTGCGAGCTGACTGCAAAGAAAAAGTATTGAGAAAAGACCTGCGGGATCACGTGGAAAAGGCCTGTAAATACCGTGAGGCCACGTGTAGCCACTGCAAGAGCCAAGTCCCAATGATCACACTGCAGGTGCAGTATTGCTCACCCATCACCCTTCTGCCCAGTGAGATGCCATGTGTTCCTCCACAGAGCAGCTTTTAAGTGAGGATTCTAACAGGAATAAAGAGAAAGATGAAACTAAATAGCAATTTTCATCTAACTTTCTTTCAGTGTAAAGCTGTATTTGTTTTGCCTGTTTGATTTATATAATTAACATTTTCCATTGCCTTGATTGAATATCATTTGGGGTATCAAAAAAATGAAGAATGATTATTCAGAAAAGGTAGAATTTGTAACTTGTCCCAGAGAATGGGCTCAAAATTTTGATGGAGTGCTTATCTTTTCACAGCTGTATGACATAACCATCACTTACAGCAGGCTAATTTATCCTGCAGTGTTTAAGTGCAGCTGTTTTGGAGAGAAATGAGGATTTGAAATGTTTTCCTCTCTCAGTCATTTTGGCATGGTTCTGTACTGTATATATGTTAGAATCATATCACATCTGTGTAAATGAAAGAGGAAAGGAGAGATGTTGAGGGTGGAGAACAAACCTTAAAAACAGTCCATTTATTGAGCAAATCCTTGCTGTATACCCACTGTGTGTGATGCCCTTCCAGGGCTTGGGCTTCCTTGGAATGTTACCTTCTAGTGGGAAGAAATAATTCACAAATAGTGTCAGGTGCTCCTAAGAGATATAAAAAAAATCACCTGGTGTCAGAGAAGGAGGAGTCAGGTTGACTTCAGGGTGATTTGCATAGAGGGCCCACAGGGGAACCTTGTAGAATACAGGGAAATGTGATGGTAGTGGGGCAGCTGGAAGATGAGGTTAACACCCTGTAAGCCTCGAGGTGGGGAGGCAGGGTGGGCAGAAGGAGGAGGAGCTGTCATACTGGGATCCATCGTGAAGGTATGGCAGTGAGATTAGCTGATGGCTGAACAGAGTATGAGTTAAAGATGATGCCAGTACTATGACAAGCAGCTGGATGAACCAGGGTATCCTGCCAAGGTGGGGCTTCATGAGGATAACAGGCTGGGGAGAATGGGGAAGGGAAGCAGTCTAGGCCACATGCATATATGAACTGGTAGTCCTGTGACTAAGAAACTGGAACCAGAGGCGAGGAAGGCCAGAGTTCATAGAGATCTGGGCATGGGATACTTCCAGATTGCTGAGAGAGGTGAAAATAAGGATGGGACAGGGATCTGGAGAGCCTGGGAGGCAGGTGGGGCTATACTTGGTGACTAGTGGAGTCATCAAAGGGGAGGAGACTGTGGGAATGCAGCCAGCATGTGAGGGCCATCATTGAGTTCCTGGTATACATTCCAGAGCACTTAATGATTACAATTTAGGGAAAGTCTCCTTCCCAAAATTTTCCCTGTGAAATGAAATATGTTCCCCTTTACCATTTGTTTTACCTCACTTCCTATCACCAACATGGGTTGGAGACTCTCTTTAATGGGGAAATCTTTTCCCTCTAGGATACTATACACAATAGCAGTTACTAAGAACTTTTTAAGAACTGTGCTCTCCCCTTTGGGAAATAGCAATAGCATTTGTTATCATTTATAATTCCTCCAGTTACGTGCAGGGAGCAAGACACTAATGAATAATACTCCAGGCCTTACACGTGTTAACATATTGCTGTCAAAATTACACTTTGCTTCTTGCAAAAATCAATTTTTTTGGAGTACTGGATATAGAACCCAGGGCCTCGTGTGTACTAAGCAGCTGGACCACTTGAGCCACACCTTTTTTTTTTTTTTTGGTATTTTTCTTTTTTGGTCATACCGGGTTTGAACTCAGGTCCTCACACTTGGACCACTCCACCAGCCCTTTTTTGTGTTGGGAAGTTTCAAGATAGGGTCTTGGGAGCTATTTGCCCAGGCTAGCTTCAAACCATGGTCCTTCTGATCTCTGCCTCCCAAGTAGCTAGGATTACAGGCGTGAGCCACCAGTGCCTAGTATTTATTTCCTATTTGAGACAGGGTCTCGCTAACTTTTTCTTTGTTGGCTTCCAACTTGGGATCCTCCTGCCTCCATCTTCTGAGTAGCTGTAATTACAGGTGTGACCCCCAAAATTAATTATTTGCAGAGTAGAATTCAGTTAATTTTCACTTGAGAAAGAATTGTAGAGCCTCTCATTTAAACACCATATAAATAACTGGCCATGTGAAGCTTGGAGCATAGATTCACAAAGTGCCAGTGGAGTGCCTCCCAGGCCCCTGACCCTATAGTCGTTACTCAGTATGCACATGAGTGCTTTGCAATCTCTCTCCTTCCATTTATAGTCTGATGAGGGTGATAGCCAAGTACACAATTAAGTTCACTGTAGTGTACTGTGACCAAAATATGAATAAAGTACCAACAAGGAAGGATTAATTCACCTGGTGGGGTTGGGGAAGACTAGTGAGGAGGCAGTGTTTGATTTGATCTGGGTCTTGAATTTGTCAAGTGAAGAAGGGAGGAGGACAATAGGTGCTTAGACATAGAATGTAACTAGCAAGTTTGAAACCTGAGTTAGAAAAATCAGTATTCTATGTGAAGCTCAGTATGCTCTTGTGATGAAGACTGTTTGTAAACCATGTTAACAGTGTTGATAGTACAATATGTCTCAAGCCTGTAACAGCTTTAACAAGCATGAGTGTTTGAAGTCACTGCTTGTGTGTCCTCTCCCTTGCTCTCATGTCCTGGTCCTGCAAAGCTGGTGCATGCTCAGTTCCTGTCACTGGTATAGCAGGTGCACACTCATGTCTTTATTCTTGCACACCTAGAAAGGTTTCATAACATGGGCAGGCAGCTGTGGAAAGAGTCAAAATAAGCACTTTAACCCATCTTTGGGGGGGCATAGACATATTTAAATAGAAAAAGAATTAGGGCAGGGGATAAGAGATAAGCATAACTAAACAGTCCCAGTCACAGTGTGGCCTGGTGGATTATTACCTCAGTTCTGGTTTTGGGAGAGGTTCAGGAGAAATCATTATCATTATCATTACTTGAGGAGACCAATCTGGTTAGAATGAACAAGTCATTGTTGCCTCTCTGGTGGGCTGTCCTGAGGAGGCTGTGCTGTTCCTTTTCATTGGGGCAGTTTCCTCCATCCCTCCTTGTAAACATGTTATCAATCAGTCCTGTTCTTCCTACATTCCAAGATGACCTACAAGGTGAGTGACTCAGAGCAAAGACAGACACAAAAATGGAGGCAGGGGTGCTCAGTTTTTCTGTTTTTAGTTAATTCATGGACCCAACTAAGGAGTTAGTGCTCTTTAGCAAAAGCAGTTTAAGAACCTGTTAGAGTTCCATAGTTGATGGTTCAACATGACAGAAATTTATTCTGTCATCATTCTGAGTCTAGAAATCTGAAATCAAGGTGTTGGCAGTGCCATGATCCCTCTGCAAGCTCTGAGGGAGACTACTTCGTGACTCTTCTAGATTCTTCTGGTTGTTAGCAGCCCTTGGCTTACAGCTGTACCACTCCAACTGTGCCTCCATATTCACATGCTGTCTCCCTGAGCAAGTCCTTGCCTCTTCTAAGGATGTCAGTTGTCAGATTTAATGCCTGTCCTAATCCAGTGTGGATTACACCTACAAAGACCCTGTTTCCAAATAAGGGTCCCATTTTGAGGTCCCGAATGGACATAATTTATATTCTAATTAGACACTATTCAATCCACTACTGTGGCAGAAACCCTGAAAAGGTAATTCATATGATAAAGAAATATCAGTGATTAATAAATATAAAAAAATATGCTTAGCCACATATTACCTGAGAATTACAGGTCCCACTACATTGTATTTTCACCTACCAGATTGTCAGATAGTGAAAGGTTGATAGAATTGACAAAGGTGTAGGAACTTGTATTCTCAAGAGAGTGGAAATAAAGATTACCCTCTAATAACTCGGTTATTAGAGGGCAATATGGCAACATCTATCCAAATCCAATTTAAAATATCTTTTGTACGTACCCTTTGATAACTACAAAACCTGCTGTGAGAAACTTACCAGTCAGACATCCTTGCATAGGTTTTGATTGTTTTGGCCTTACAAATATCCTGATTGTTTTGTCCTCCTGACCTCCCCAGTCTTACCTCCTGCCCTGCCCTCCTGGCCTCACACACTCCTCCCTAAGCTTTGTTTTCCTTAACTCTCTCCCGGCACCACCCCAGGCATCCCTCTCCACTGTCCTTGAGCTGACCTGGGCAGCAGCCACAGTCCATCCAGGTTAATGACTGTGGGAGTACACGGGTTCAGGAAGGAGGTGAAGCAGCTGTGGAGCCTATGGGGTATTTCAGTCAACACTCAGCTAAAGTAAACTTGAGGCTTATTTAGCCCTCAGCACCCTTAGGAGAGAGATCTGATCACTCCCTGTTTACAGATGAGTGTTCAGAGTTCAGAGAGATGAGGCCACTTGCTAGAGTTTTCCCATTGAAATGCACAAAGCCTTGACTTTGTGGTTCCTGGGAATTCTGGATCTGGGTATGCCCCATATGCTGGGGTCCCACTGCAGTGTCACCCCTGAGGGAGACCTATGGTCAGATGTGTCCTGTCCAGTCTTAATGGTCAGCTTGAAGTCCACTTAATGGCAGTGGACTTGTCCTCCCTGGGCTCTGTGGGCCTGTACCATATAGATTGTCTGAACTGCAGACCCGCTGTGTACATAGAGAGGGTCAGCGGTCTTAAAAATACACAAAACAAGGCTAAGCCCAGTGCCTGACCCAGGCCTTCCTCAGAGTGGAGCACCCTGTTTTCTGAGCACTTGATTTCCTCACATGGGCCACTATCTTTCACCTTTGTACCCGCCTCATCAGACTGAGACTAAGTAGTACTGTCTTCCACTCATCTACCTAAATAGCAGTGTCTCTGTTGAGGTCAAAAGAGAACCAGAAAACCTGATGAGACCTGGAAGTGTCCCAGGGCCACAGGGGAGAATTCTGCTGAGGGTCCTACTTGCTCAGTGGTTATTTCACTGGCATGTCCATCTCTGGCACTGCTTTTGTTGTAGATCATGATGCTTTCCAGGACCTTTGGGTTTGCTGTCCTTGCTTTGCTTGTGAACAGATGCACTGGACAGGTGTCCAGCACATGCTTGTGACCAGCTGTTCAGTAGGTGTCCCAACACTAATTTTAATAGTCACCATCCCCTGGCCTCTACAAAGATGAAATTGATACCATTCAGAGAAGGGCTAAAACAAAATGTGTCTGTATACCCGTGCACTGAAGGTAATCTAGATAAGATTTCAGGATGATACTTTAAATTCTTAGTAGTTTATGCTATTTCACATATTTGAGAAGCATCCTATCCAGATTGTGCACTGCTAGGCCAGAGGAGAACCCTCTGAGCGTGCATAACCAAGTGCCCTGTGAACCAACAGCAGCGAAGATGTTGGGGACACTGCTAAGGGAGCTATTGTTAGGATGCGTCTGCCAGCAGTGTTCTGTACAAGTTGCCTACCTACTTGGATCTGACTCGATGTCCTGAATACCTGAGACACTCACTCTCACCACTCAACCACAGAGTGGTTTCACCACTCAGCCAGTTATAATGTGAGTGTTGTAGCTTAAGGAACTGAGGACAGTGAGCAAAGCTTCCTTTTAGTCTACATGGGCATGTCGGTGGGGACTGAAGGAAAACAGACAATGTGTTTCAAAGTTTACACACTTCCTTTTTCTCTGTAGAAACATGAAGACACCGAGTGTCCCTGTGTCGTGGTGTCCTGCCCTCACAAGTGCAGCGTTCAGACTCTTCTGAGGAGCGAGGTAAGGCATAGATAGGGCCCTATAGGGAGCTTGTAAAGTCCTCAGGACTAGCATCTTGTAGCCTCCACTCTTCTGAATGAATGGCTGAAGTCTAATGTTTTCGTAGTTCATGATGGCAATAATGGCAGAAAAACAAATAAAAATGACATGAATTTTTTGGAAATTAAAAGCAAGCAACAAAAAGCTACAAAAAGGTAAATTCAGGGCTAAAAATATTGTTAAGAATTGGGAAAATGGGAGCCCAGGGCATGGCTCAAGTGGTAGAATGCCTGCTTAGGAAGTGTGAGGCCCTGAGTTCAAACCCCAGTACCACCAAAAAAAAAAAAAAATTAAAAATTGAGAAAATGGGAATACTTTATCTACAATGCAAGTAAAGGTGACACTTTAGTGAATTACTGTAAGATTATCTCAGAAATGAATTAACTTATTTACTCCAGAACCATTTTGACTACCTCACTAGGTAGAGGTGTTTCTGGTAGGAAATATTTGTGGAAGATTGAGGGGGTTCCCGTATTTCAGGGGTTTTCACTGCTGCCTTAAGGGAACATGCAGGGGATACTCAGAGGCTGTGGATCCCACAGGCCTCAGCACTTTTTTTGAAACAGGCATTAGCTTCACTTGACTGAGATGGATACTCTGATGGAAAAATTCCAAATATTCTTAACATTTTGAATGTGACCTGACCTCGAGCCACTGTGCTTGCTGAGCCTTTAGAGGCTCTTATCTGAGGTGCCTGCTCACCTCTACCTTTTCCAACAACCTGAAATCTTCCCAATGGATATTGGGAGGAGGGCAGCCATGTATATCCTTACTAAGCAAGAAGGCTTTTGTGAGCTTTGGGCCAGAGAGGACCCTCAGAGCCATGCTTGCTGGAATTACATACTCCCAGGACTTGCCTGGTGACAGAGATCTCTGGGAGCAGCTAGCAGAAGTGCTTGTAAATTATTTCCACAACTGGACAATCCTTCTGTTAAAGTTAGTGTGTGAAGAGTCTGTACTGTTGAAATAATTTCCAGGATCTTAAAAACACTCTAAAATTTCAGACCTTTCTGAAATTTCTGGTTTACAATTAGAAGTTGCCTCTGTATTGCCTTTGAGTTATTTTTATTTCAAAATGAAACCTTTAAACCTGCACTTCTCTTGGTTTCTAGTGAAAGGATCTGTTGGGCTGTAGGTTACTCTTGCCTCTATTCTGAGACTCCTAAAATTCTATAGGGCTCGGAGAATACTGTAGTAAAACTAGGTTAGGAAAAGGCAGGACACTTGAGTTTATAGTAGTAGTACACTCAAAAAACATGTCAAATGTGATCTTTCCTTATTTAGCATTGGACGTGTTATCTAGTTAGATTTGTGACCATAGTAATGGTGTTGAAAGAATGTTGTTTTAAAATTTTAAGTTGACTTTGCTAGGTGCCATCTTCGTGAGGTTCCATGCCCACCACTTGATAGGGACCTTTGGGTGCTTTCTTCCAGGTCTCACCCAGGACTTCCTGGCCAGGTTCAGGGAAACAGCAAGCATGTTAGGCTGCTGATCCTTAACTACCACAACTCTGGGTTGCTTACAGACCATTCTCAAAGGTAGCTGTGTCAGAGGCTTCAGAGGTCCCTCAGGTCATTGTCCCACATAGGTCTCTTTCTGGGCTATTTCAGCAGGGCCAGAGAGCTAGGGAGGCCAGGAATCCATTTTTTCCTCTGTTCTAAATATCAGTGTAACCAGGTGTTAGTGGCTCATTCCTATAATCCCTAGTTATTTGGGACATAGAGATCAGGAAGATCATGGTTCGAAGCCAGCCTGGGCAAATAGTGTGTGCAAGATCCTATCTCGAAAATGCTCAACACAAACAGGGCTGATGGAGTGGCTCAAGTTGTAGAGCACCTGTCTAGCAAGTGTAAAGCCCTGAGTCCAAAACCTAGTACCACCACAAACATATGTATAAATTAAATAAATAAATAAATACCAGCCTAGAAGAATGACTACCTTGACTCTGGTAGACTGAGAAGAAGTTCTAATCCTAGCTGTACCCTGTCATATTATGTAGGCTCTGGGGGCAAGGCAGGTGACATACTGAAAGTACATTGCAGGCCTGCAGTTGTATTATCCTAGTACATAATTCTATGTCTTTAAAATACAGGATTTTTTAGTTTCCTTCTCTCTTCTGGGGCATTGTAAGTGATTTTTATTTGCTGCCTCACCAACATTGGAGCTGAATGAGAGGAGTTTTCATTGTGGGATTAGTTGTATGTTTCCACGCCTAACTTTCCTTGTATCAATTAGAGAAGACAACATAAGATTCATGTTTTAAAATGGCCGTAGAGGTTTTTGAAATCTCTTGTGAGTTTCTGGCCATGCCAGGGAAAAGTCTTTTCATACGAAGGAAAAACTCATCTCTAATTATCCTGAGTATTACAAGTAATGGTGTATTCTGTGAGCTTGCTTTGAAAGTAGATCGATTTTTGTGCACTGTTTATTAGGTAGGTATGTGACCCAGTTGCATCCCGAATGCTTTCTATTTTTTTTATGTGTGTGTTTCATGCACTTTTTGTTTATAGTCTTTAAATGTGCATTTCAGTTTACATTTTTTTTTCCTTTTTTTTTTTTTTCTTCAAATTCTGGCACTTCAGATGGCATGTCACATTTTGAACAATTTGTTCTAGAGAAACTGCAAATTTAAGAAATGTTACAGTAGATGTAGTAAATGTATTTCTGTATATTGGTGTGTGTGTGTACACGTGATGAAACTGTATATTTACTGCCTCTAAGTGTGACAAGAGGATGATGTACACATCTGTAGCTGACAAGTGCCCTTCTTAACAGGAAAGCCCAGATGCTCTCTGTGCCCTGGTATGTTTGAACATTTTCATGCAAACGTTTGTGCCACAACTCACGTCTCTTTCCCGTTGCAGTTGAGTGCACACTTGTCAGAGTGTGTCAATGCCCCCAGCACCTGTAGTTTTAAGCGCTATGGCTGCGTTTTTCAGGTCAGTATCCAGCATTTGTCCTTCGTAGTCACTGACATTCTGCCATGAGAGAAAGTTTTATATTAACATTTTAACATGCAGGTTCTGGACTCTTAGTCTTTGTCATGCAACTGAAACACCCTGTTGCATGGGTGAAGAAAGTCACATGCAGCAGGTATGGGTGAGACTCAGGTGGACACTCTGCTGAGGGGGAAGTCAGTATATTAGGGGAACTACTACATCAAAGCTAGCTAGGAGTGGGGCAGATAGCAATGACATATGGTGGGGTTTCTATGGAAATTTTAATATTTGAATATAAATGAATATCAAATTAGACATATTTCAGTATCGTGTGTGTCACTACTTGACTATAAAGCATCACACACACCAGTGTCTGTAAATGCATTTTGTTTACACACCTGTGCTGACTCTCACCCCCCACCAGGGCCAGATCCAAACTGAGCTCAGTCCGTAGAGAAACCACACCTCCCCAGAAAACAGCGTGCTGCCACCACACACAGCATGAGAAACCTGTGTCTGGTTTTTGTTGTTTTCTTTTTTTAACACATTTTTGATTGCTAGTGAATTAGGACTGTTTTCATTTTAATGTTTATTGTAATCTTAAAACTCCCAAAAGGCAAACTATATTACAATGAAAGTATCATATATTATGTGTCATCAGTATATCATTATGAAGTCAGTACAGACATCCCAGCATCCTGGCATTTCTGAGAAAGGAAACCTGAAAGTAAGAACGAGTTCTCCCTTGCTTAGTCTCGGATGAGCTAGAGCCCCCTGTTATGTCGTACGTAGTGCCATTCATTCTCTTTGTGTATGTATATATGTATGTTGACATAGAGCAGCACTTATATCAACATATATATATGGATATTCTATGTACAGAGTATATGTTTTGGAGATCATGAAAATACTTTCTCTGGCTTCTTAATTTTCTAATATCAGAACAAATTATATTCCCGTATTAATTGTTTCCTTAAATATACAAAACACTATTTAATGTGGTTATTCCTGACTCTCAAATGGTCTGCATCTTATGTACTCTGTAGATTGTTTATGTTTTGTATGTAATTTTCTCAGTATTCTCAGACTGGGGAGGAGCAGCACCTTTTTGGATGCAGTGTATTTGAGTTAATAAGCTAATACATAGCAAATGTATACTCAGAATCCACTTGCTGCATGTTCACTGACTGCTAGAGTGGTATCTAGCTGCTGTTGCAGGTTCGGGAACATTTCCCACTTATATTTTAATGATTTATAATGGAACAAGAAAGACTAAAATATAATTTCTTGATATTGCAAATGTGAAATGCTGATGAGAAGCCACTGGAGATAAGAACTTGAGGAAGGAGGAGCATGAACTTGAGCTTAGCTCTGCAACATCGCAATGTCTTCTCTTGGCGTGCTCTTCTGCACGGCCTCCTCATCTGAACACCATAGCCTTGGTGCCTGAGTGCGCCTTCTGAGGCCCAGAGTTCCCTGGTCACTGTACATGAATAAACCCCTTTCATATGCAGTGCCACTTTTTAAGTTGTATGTTAGTCTTTCTGATGGAGTGATTGTCTTAATGCGACATGCCTTTGCTCTCACAGGGGACAAACCAGCAGATCAAGGCACATGAGGCCAGCTCTGCCGTGCAGCATGTCAACTTGCTGAAGGAGTGGAGCAACTCCTTGGAGAAGAAGGTCGGCATGTGGCTCCTGGCTTTTGTGGGGTTTTATCATTTCTTCAAATTATTTAAAGAGGAAATCGCTTTTTATAGTTATTAATGAATGGTTTGGAGATAAAAGAAACAGCATCAAGAGACGATCAATAAAGTCTTTTCATGTGATCTTGAGCCTATAAATGCAGATGTTTGTTCCTTGTTTTTTTAATTGTCAAGTATACAGTGCTTTTTTAAATTGTATCATGATTATCTTAACATTGATCTAGAGCAGAGGTTGTCAAACACCCAAATTCTCCCCCCACACTTCATTTTGTAAAAGGCAGCCACCTTCCACATAGGTGAATTGTCTGTGGCTGCTTTGGCACTGAGCAGCAGAGTGGAGCATTGAGATTGAGCCATATGGACAGCACTGACCAAAGTACTTACTGCCTGACTCCATACAAAACAAATTTGCCAGTTCCTGATGTGTCTGGTTATCTGTGTTAAATGTTTTATAACTATGTCTTCTGTGAGAAACAAGAAGGAAAAAAACACTGCTATATCCCATGTGTTCACCATTGATTTTTTTCAGCTGACATGGAAAATCTCACGCACTAACATAGATAGAACCACTGCTAGCAGACTGATGTCTCTGCTGTTTACAGGAGGCCCCATTCGGGGCTGTGGACAAGTGTCAGGCTCCTTCCTGTTAGAACACTCTTTCCTGGTTCAGTTTGTTCTGTGATGTTCACCTCAGGAGCCATATTTTCATGAGGAGAAGATGAAACCCTTCAAGAAATGATAGAGAAGAAGTTGCTATAGGATCTCCCATTGCAGCTCTTTTATAAAAATACAAATTTAATTAAATATTCAACATGCAGCAAAGGAGGACTTATAGTAGGAGGGAATGTCAAGGGAGTGACGTTGGAGTTTTCTAAAATTTGTAAAGATTTTAATGTCTCCTTCCAAGAGCTTGTATTTTGTTTTTGAGTTAGGGTCTTGCTGCCTTTGCCTGGGGTGACCTTGAACTCATGATCCTCCTGCCATTACTTCCCAAGTAGCTGGGAACTACCACACCTGGCTTAAGTGTTAAGTGTAAATGTTCTTTTTTAATATAAATTTTATTAGGATATATTCATTATACAGGGGGATTAATAGTGACTATGTAGATTAGACTTATATTGTACATTAT
Source organism: Castor canadensis (assembly GCF_047511655.1). Taxonomy (NCBI): domain Eukaryota; kingdom Metazoa; phylum Chordata; class Mammalia; order Rodentia; family Castoridae; genus Castor; species Castor canadensis. The sequence goes on along the minus strand of NC_133388.1, from coordinate 7,609,882 downwards.
TTACATTGCCTCGTCTTTCCCCCTCAACCCCCTCCTCTCCCCCACTTAAAGCAATCGCAAGAGGTTTCTTTGTTCTATTTCATATAGCTATATGAAGTCCATCAACCATATACATTCACCTTAATCTCCTTCATTCACCCTCCCCCTCCCACTTACACCCTCTCACACACATGTGTACCTGTTTTACAGTCCTGACTTTCATTATTAATATTTAAGTTGATGTTCAAAGGAGTTTCTCAACGTATGCCCACTGTGGGTATGCTTTACTTTGGTCTGTTCAGCACTTTGCGTTACTCTCCCCTTTTGTAAATGTTCCTGTAGTTTGCTAATGTAAGCATGTAAGATGAAGCTGAGAAGCACTAAGAGGGGGTGTGCCGTACACATGCACACGTGCAGCAGGAGCTTTCTGCTCAGCAGTGAACTGAAGCTCGTGATAGCTGAGCTGATGGCGACTTTCCCATGAGCACATAGGATCTGCTCTGAGTTCATTGATGGTTTACCTAGACGTCTTTTTATCACTCTTTTTGAAGAATGTGTTCTGTTTCTGCCATTTTTAAATTACATGCATAAAATCTCAGGGTATCTTGTCTCACAGCTGTTGTTTCTCATTTAAAAGCCTCTTCCTTTCATTTTAATAATTAGTTTTGTCACCACTGTGCTAGTTACATGATAGTTTAGTGGATCTGAGATATGTGATTATCCAAAGTAAAAGCTGAATCAAGAATGGAGATACTTTCTGCTGGGTATTGGGGGGGGGAGAGGGAGGGGGCGGAGTGGGTGGTAAGGGAGGGGGTGGGGGCAGGGGGGAGAAATGAACCAAGCCTTGTATGCACATATGAATAATAAAAGAAAAATGAAAAAAAAAAAAGAATGGAGATACTTACATTTTCTTAAAATGAGAATTTATTTCTCATTATAGACTTACTCTGTTGGAATCTCTTATCCAATTTTGTTCCTCATAATAGAAAATAGAAGCTGGGCTCTAGTGGCTCACGCCTATATTTCTAGCTCCTTGGGAGGCTGAGATTGGGAGGATCAAGTTTGGAGGCCAGCCCCGGCAAATAGTTCATTAGACCCCATCTGCAAAATGGACTAGAGGTGTGGCTCAAGCAGTAGAGTACCTGCTTTGCAAGTGCCTACCGTGAGTTCGAACCCTAGTTCTACCAAAAAAAAAAAAAAAAGAATATTTGAGTTGGTTCCAAAAGACTGGTCCTCACATTTATGATCAAACTAAAGCAAAACTTTATAAAATCTGGACTTTATTAAATAAACACCCTTCTTATATTTTAGGAAAGCTTAAATCAAAGGGAAAATTAACAATGCCTTCAGTGTAGGGGCTGAGGTAAAGGATGTTCTCTGTATGGAGGGTCATGGGAAGGGTGGGGACCCCAGTTCTCATTGACCATGTAGATGTTACCTGTGCCTCTTAGACACACATTTGCTGCTAGACTTCCCCACGCAGATGGCAGCTGCTTAAGAGATGGATGAAAGCAGCAATGTGCAGGCACCAGGGAGTTGGGTTCTTTGATAAATTCAAACAAGGGAATCCCTAAATGAAAGAAAGTAGTAAGAATTTATTTGGCATGATATATGTTCATTATCCTAAGTTGCTTCTGCTCATAGTTGATTTGTTGCAGGAAAAAAATGTAGATGTTTTAGAAATACTACTGAGATTTTTTTTTGTCCAAAATCTCTTTTCAGGGGTATGAGAATAGAGTTTGGAAATTTTACCAGATGGAAATGAGTGAATTGTAACTTAAAAAGAGGCAAAAACCAATGAGTGGCACCAAGGATGCCCCCTTCTATGTTATTATAAGTTGATATTACAGGAGTTCGTGACATTGGGAACCTTACATATTAGGAAAGAAAATTGATTTTTTGCTGAGTAAAATTAAACTAATGGTGATTGTCTCCAAAGGTACTCCTTGCCTTAAAAGACCTTGTATCTAAGCCAGGGATCAGGAATCAGTTCTTACACATCTAGTTTTGTTGAGCTGATCTCAAGCCATTGCCTGTGTGATGTTTGGCTAGCCTGGTCCTCAGGCCTCGGTGACTTCAGAGAGCTTGTTGCTGCAAAAGCAAGTTGTGGGGTTCAGGACCTTTGGGACCTTTGGGATGCTTGTGGTCCTTTAGAGCAGTAGCAGCATCCTGATGGGTGTTCAGAGACATCTGTCTGTATATGGGAGCTCTTCCTCAAGGTCAGGAGCCCCTTGCAGAGACCTTGTGAGGTTAGAAGCCTACGGGCTCTGCCCTTGGACTCTTCATCTCAGGGTAAATTCATCCTTGGGAGATTTTTTTTTTTTTGGCAATGCCATGCAAGGCATTGAACTCAGGGTCTCGAGCATGAGCAAACTCTGTACAGCTTGAGTCAGTCTTTTTGCTTTTTAGTTTGTTTCTTAGGTAGGGTCTCTAGCTTTTGTCCAGGCTGGCCTCAGGCCATGATCCTCCTACCTCTCCCTCCCAAATAACTGGAATTTCCGGCATCTGCTACCATACTCACCCAGGACCAATTACTTTTCAGAAAGAAAAGGTCAAAGGTGGGCCTGGAAATGCTCTCTTAAAGCCCCATCCTTTGATTGGCTGAATTATAGGTGGTTCTTTTGAGTGAGGCTGTAATATTACTATTAACTGTAGTCACCATGTTATACAGTGGATCTCAAAAACATATTCCTTTAACTGTAACTCTGTACCCTCGACCACCATCTCCTTATTCTCCAGCACCCCTCTCCCCATTTCTCATTCCAGCCTTTTAGAGTCTACTTGTAAGTGAGATCATGAGGTACTCTAGGTCTTGTGTATATGCCTGGCAGATTCCACTTAGCAGAATGCCCTCCGGGGACTAGCACTTTTCAAGTTAAATAGAGTACAGTAGAAAATGTCAGGGTGCCTTAGAAGTTACTAGGGCAAGGATGGCTTTGTGAAACCTATTTTTCAGGTATATGCCCACACAGTGTTTCTGCAAACAGTGTGAAATGTAAGACTTTCTTACTATATTTCCTGGTCAAAATTTGGAAGCTAATTTGATGAAAGAATTATTTGTTTTCAGCAAACGCTTTTAAAAAAACATCCCATTCATTCTGAAATTCAGTCAGCTGCTGCATGTACCTCACTTTAATTACCAGGAGAAATTTTGAAAAACAGTCTATTGGGTTCCCTGTTAACCTCCAGGACTTCCATTCTCTGTGCAAATGGGTTTTTCTCCTAGAATTCCTTTTAGTGAGCCAGTAGGAGATGTATATTGTGAACTTTTAATTACTGTCATGATTGTTGTTAAATATCAAAACCGCTTTTTGTTAAATTAATTGAAGAATTTCTTTTTCAGGTTTCCTTGCTGCAAAATGAAAGTGTGGAAAAAAACAAGAGCATACAAAGTTTGCACAATCAGATCTGTAGCTTTGAAATTGAAATTGAGAGACAAAAGGAAATGCTTCGAAATAATGAATCCAAAATACTTCATTTACAGGTAAGCAGCCTAAAACTGAGTGGATCAGAGGGCAGAGGAGCTACTTGTGTCTCCCTCAGGGCTTCCTGGGCAGACAGAGGACCCAGATCCTTCTCTTGCTGTCTTGCTTAAGTGAAGACTCAGGTAGCGTGTTCCCAGCCTAGGGAGCTGGCCTGCTGTCTCTCTTCTGTTTCCATCTACTGTGGGTGAAGTAAGATTTAAAGGCTGTGTTTTAAAAATTAGCTATTTTGGTTGGGGTATAGTTCATTGGGGAGCACTTGCCTAGCATGGGTAAGGCCCTGCTTCCATCCCCTGTACTGTACTGGGGGGAAAAGGCTATTTTTATTACTGTTTAAGATATCATATTGTTCATGAGTACTTGTGTACAAAGTTTCACTTCCTAAAGTTGAAATGAAGCCAAACTGCTTTGTTCTGAGTTTTCATAGACACTTACCGAGCTTTGTTTCACCGTAGTAATCCAGATGCACCCCCAAAGCAACAAATAAAACTTTTGCCACTCTGAACCAAGATAATTATATAAATGGGCCTGATGACAATGCTGTTCTCATTTATGTTATAGGCACAAGTCTCTGCTGGGTACTGTTACTTGATTATCCTTGTACCATGTGCAGCATTACAGGAATACCCAGGGTGTCACACCCACAGAAGAACCACCCATGTCACTGAAGTGGTTTTTGGTGCTTATACTTACAATGTGTTTTCCTAAAATGTCAAGAAGATAAAATTTAGCCAGGCACCAGTGGCTCACACCTGTAATCCTAGCTACTCAGGAGGCAGAGATCAGGAGGATTGTGATTACAAGCCAGCCTTGGGCAAATAGTTCACAAGATCCTATCTCAAAAGACAAACTATCACAAAAAAGGACTGGTGGAGTGGCTCAAGATGTAGGCCTGAGTTCAAACATCAGTACTGCAAAAAAATAAAATAAAATAAATGGTTTCTAATAATGCAAGGTCACAGCAGAGTTGAGAATGCCTTTCCTCACTTTTGACACTGGAGGTTAATCATAGTCCCCTGAATTTCAGAGTTTATTAAACTTCACGTATATTAAACTTTGTTGTTGCCCAGAGAGATACAGGAAAAAAAAACATAATTGAACTTTAGATTGTATTAAGTGATTAGTATTGAATCGAGCCAAAACTAAGCAGTGTATCATAAAACACCAATAAGCCTGCTAAGCCCCTGGCATTTTGCTGAGGGCCCAAGGCCACAGGGACCTGACCATCACATGGCCCACCTTTATATGCACTGCAGTTTAAGCTGTTTGCAGTGCACCTGTTGCGTTTCACCTGGGGTCAGAGGGACTGATAGAAAGGACAAGGAAATGAATGCTATGCTAGAAAGTCACCTGTAGTAATGTCCAAAACAAAGAGTATGAATATTCATTTGTGGCAGAAATGAGGAGAGATGCTTTTGTCCAAAATGTCAGAGGTTTCACATGCAGTCTCTTTCTTCATTTCTGCCTTTTCCAATTGGAAAAGTTTTCATTTACTTTACTTTTTAAGTGGAGTTTAATTACTGTGTGTGATTTAAAAAAAAAGAAACTTTCATAATTGAACAAACTAATGAGCTATTAGCAAGAAAGACTGGCAGGGGTGATGGAGTTCAGAGGGGTAATACTGTGGAAGCAACAACAATGGGCCAGTTCTCTTTTCCACCAAAAGAAAATCATGAAGGAGGCTGGGTCATACTTAAAGAAAGGGACTCAGGTCAGACAATTCCCTGAGTTCAGGAACCAAGGGCTGGAAGGTGTAGAGAGCTCCTTGAGGCAGCCCCCATCAACAAAGGGTCTGCCCTGCTCAGCCAGCCAGGATGGAAACATGAAGTTCAGCCTCTGCCTTTGGAATCATAGTGGAGCTGGAAGCCTCGGCTGGCATAGGAGTACAGCTCTGGCCTGTCTGTCTTCAGGACACTGGTGAAAACCTCCAGGTGCCAGAAGGTGTGGACACAGACATCAACTCAGTGTCCTGAGTCAAACTCCACAGTTCTGCTCTTGAGCTCAGGAGTGGCTTGGCATGGTGCCACATGCCTCTGGCCCATGCATGTCACCAGCTGTGTAGGAGGAGCAGCTCAGGTCCACCTTTCCTTCTGCTTCAGGGGCATGAGACTTATAGTGGCATGTGTACGTTCCTGGCCATCCTGCAACCAGGCATTCCTTAGTGCACCCACAACCATCTCAGCCCAGGTTTAGGTTTCCTCTGCTCATGAGCACTTCACTAGCTTGGGGTATTCACGGTAGGGAGAGCTTGGGAGAATGTCCACAGACTGCTTCAACATGCACTAAGGTGCCAATAGGATTTACTCCCAGAGAACAGATCTCATGAATGAGATCTGGCCATGTGTACTTGTTTAAAATAAAGAGACATTGACCTGGCAAGGGGGTGATTTTTGAAATTTTTTTTATAGAAATCATCCTTTTAAACATCAGCTACCATCAGGTTTGTTGGAAAGAACAGGAGGAATGCTCTGTGCCTTTGCCCCAGAAAAGTAATCTAGAACTGCCATGTTTGTTACTTCATCCAACAGAGGTGCAGAACCTACAGGTTCAAAATAGACTTAAAAGGAGTGAAGTTGGTGGCTCCGGGCTGTCTTCTGAGCACTCTGTGCAGCTACCTGCTTCAGAGGTGCTTAGCCACTCCACAACCTCACCCAACAAGTGGTCAGCTGCTTCGGCCCCAAGACCTGTGCTGTAGAGATACAGATTCTTTGCAGAAGTCCTTTAAAACATGGGTTACCACAGTGGGAGCACCAGTCTCATCTTTTCAGCAAAAAGATTTTCTGAGTTATTTAAGATAGCATAAAGCTGGGCTCCAGTGGCTCACGCCTGTAATCCTAGCTACTCAGGAGGCAGAGATCAGGAGGATTGCAGTTCAAAGCCAGCCCGGGCAAATAGTGAGACCCTGTCTCGAAAAATGCATCACAGAAAATGGGCTGGTGGAGTGGCTTAAGGTGTAGGCCTGAGTTCAAACCCCAGTACAGCAAAAAAAAAAAATAAATGGGCAGCCACATGTGTCTGTGGACAGTTTCTGCTTGCCCGCCTCCTCACACTCCTGAGCATGGAGCCAGCCAGAGGAGGAGGAAGCCCCAAACCTCTGTTCTCACAGACATGATCCCCTTGGTTTTGCCCAGGCCTAAGGACCCACTTTGCACCCTTTCCTGCTGTCAAACCTGTGGCAGGCAGGGTAGGGAGAGCCCTCTTCCTGGAACCTGGTCTAGTTCCAGGGCCTTCTCTAGCCACAGAAGTAGTGTGGCACCTCTGTTCTGGGCCAGGCATCAGGTTAAGTGCGGACATGGAAGATAGGGTAACACGGGCATGACATCAGAATCCCGAACCTGAGACCCTATAATGAAGCAATGTGAGGCTACCTTCCCTGCAGACTTGTACTTGGTAAGGTGTAGGCCTCTCTGCCTACATCCTATCCTCTGGAAAGCAGACCCCTCAGCACCTATGGCCCCTGAGGTACACATAGGTTTTAGGTGGGATGCCTGTAGCAGCCTGAGGATCCCATGGAGGTGCTGCTGGCCTGTGAGAACAGCAGGGTGGGGACATGGGAGTGTGAGGGCAAGGTCACGCCTGGGTTGTGAAATGAGAGTTTGTAGAATTGGCTGACATCTAGATACAGGCTTGTAAGGGACAGGCAGGCAGGCAGTTGACACCAGGAATAGTGTAGGATGGGGAAGCCCACATAGGAACTGTGTCAGGGCAAGCAAGAGCTGCTGCCCCAAGGGCATGCCAGTGATATTGGGTGGAAGGCCCCTTTTGTCTGATCATCTGAACACTTGCTGTCCCTCACTGCTCTTTCTTGGTGGCTTACTCCTGGCAGAGAATACTGGACGCTGTATAGTGGTATTCAGTTGTTTTCCATAAGGATGTGTCATCTTTCCAGTTTCACGTCTCCCTATGTACCCTGCAGAACATAAGCTCCTATCCTAGAGGAGCTCCCAGGAGGCAGGCAGGCCTTGTCCAGTGTGTAAGTGCCTACTGCTCCATTCCTTGATAGCCTGTGTTTGGTGGGTGGCAGCACGGCATTTTGCAGAGAGTTGTGACTAGTTTTTGCCTTTTTAACACCTTTGGTCTGGAAGCGAGTAATAGACAGCCAAGCAGAGAAACTGAAAGAGCTCGACAAGGAGATCCGTCCTTTCCGGCAGAACTGGGAGGAAGCAGACAGCATGAAGAGCAGTGTGGAGTCCCTCCAGAACCGTGTGACTGAGCTGGAGAGCGTGGACAAAAGTGCAGGGCAGGCAGCTCGGAACACAGGTGAGGGTGGTGGGGGTAAGGTGGGTCAGCTGATCCCAGGCTTGTGTTATGGCACCTTTCTCCTCTGTAAGTGGCACATGCTGCCTTACAACAGCCTCTTTCAGTCACAGATAATGCATGTGCAGAGGAGGTAAGAGCACTCCTGCTTAAGAGTCCTCCAGGATGGATGAGTGTTTCTGCTTAGACTTGTGCCTCCATGTGAGGCCTAGCATGGCAGAGAGTGCAGAGTCCTCCCCAGGAGAAGCTATGGCCACAGGGTGAACAACAAGATCGGCCTGAGTGGAAGCTACACAGGGGTGATCATGGCCTGCTGGTCAGGGTGCTCCTGGCCACACCCCGAAAGGCCCAGGGACAGGAGTAGACATGGCAGGGGAGGCAGAAGACCCACCTGCCCAGCATGGCCATTTCTGACATAGAGAGCAGATGTGTGGCACGTAACTCTGGGCCTGAATGAGCACTGTGACTGTCTGCGTGGAAAGGATCAGTGGTGGAAAGGAATGGGATTATTGTCGTGCATGTGGGATTGGATTAGAGAAGGGAACAGCTTAGACTTGGAGCCTAATGATGCTGTGGGCAACAGGGCTGGAAGACAGGAAAAAGAGAGTAGACAGCCCTAAGCTATCCACTGAGGGTTGCCGCCTCAGTAGGCCGTGGTCTGACAGTCCGTGTACTGTGGCTACCAGGTTGAGGGAAGAAAACACGAGTGTAGACATTCTGCAACAGCCCACCTTCCATAGCAGGGTTCAGTCCTGTACCACATCTACCCTGTGCCATGTCCCACTCTGTGCCACGTGTTCTCCCCCTGTGGCTACAAGGGCTTTTGTGTGGCTGTTAGTTCAGACACTGGTGCCTGTTTGCTTTCTTAACCTCTCTGAAGCTCACATCTCACTCGCCAAATCTGTCCTCACCTGTGGCAGGTTTGCTGGAGTCCCAGCTGAGCCGGCATGACCAGATGCTGAGCGTCCACGACATCCGCCTGGCAGACATGGACCTTCGGTTCCAGGTCCTCGAGACTGCCAGCTACAATGGCGTGCTGATCTGGAAGATACGTGATTATAAGCGCCGGAAGCAGGAGGCTGTGATGGGGAAGACCCTGTCTCTTTACAGCCAGCCATTCTACACTGGCTATTTTGGCTATAAGATGTGTGCCAGGGTCTACCTAAATGGGGATGGAATGGGAAAGGGGACACACTTGTCATTGTTTTTTGTCATCATGCGTGGGGAATACGATGCTTTGCTGCCGTGGCCATTTAAGCAGAAAGTGACGCTCATGTTGATGGATCAGGGGTCCTCTCGGCGTCACCTGGGAGACGCATTCAAGCCTGACCCCAACAGCAGCAGCTTCAAGAAACCCACAGGAGAGATGAATATTGCCTCTGGCTGCCCAGTCTTTGTGGCCCAAACTGTTCTGGAAAACGGGACGTATATTAAAGATGATACAATTTTTATTAAAGTCATAGTGGATACTTCGGATCTGCCTGACCCCTGACCAGTGAAAGGGGAGGTAGATTTAGCAGAAGGTAACTCCTCTGGGGGGTTTTGAACCAGTCTGTCTTCACTGAGGTCCTCACGCTCAGAAAAGGACCTTGTGGAAGGGTGAAAGCAAGAGGCGAATGTGCGGCCGGCGGGAGGAGCCACACGTGAAAACAGACCCCGACACGTTTTCTAATAGACTAGCCACACTCCACTCTGAAGAGCTATTTATCCTTCAACGAGGTAAATATTGCTGTCAGAAAAGGTTTTCATTTTCATTTTTAAAGATCTAGTTAACTAAGGTGGAAGACATATATGCTAAACAAAAGAAACGTGATTTTTCTTCCTTAAACTTGAACACCAAAAAAAAAGAAAAGGTGGGGATAGCTGGACATGTGAGCATGTTGAGTAAAAGGAGAATTTATGAAATAGTAACAGTTCTGATATATTCATTCTCAAATTCAACAGTGCAATCTTGTTTCAAATATAGTATATTGTCTATTTTTAAGGCCTCATCTGGTCTCTGTTTTAATAATTTGCTTGTCAGAAGACCCTGAAGTACACCCAGGTCTTTTTTTTCAAAAGTCTCTAAATTCAGAAATCATTTTTTAATTTAAAGTTCTACAGATAATTGTTACTGCAAACATTTTATTTTAAAACGTTGATAGACTGATATTTCTTGGAAGAAAATGCCAACTATCAAACACTGGTTATCACTTGTGATAGGAAAGAGAATATTCAACCTGTTGTTATTTCTCGTTAGAAATGTAAACCTTCAATATCTGTTGTAGTTAATGACACTACTTCAAAATTACTATGAAAGGGACATTGCTCATGGATGCTGTGCATCATTTCAGACTTATAATTGTTTTCACCCTAAAATAGGGCATTAGTTGAACTTTGGAGTTCTAAACAAAATCCTATAGGTTTTTAAAATTCTGCCCCATGTTCAGACAAGCTCTCTGTTGCTGACAGCATGGACCTTTGGTCTCAGTGTCCAGTGTCCGGGGGTGGGCAGGTGGCTTGTGCTGCAGAAGGCCCCAGCAGGTGTTTCTTCATTCTGTCATACTGCTGCATTTGGTTAGTGATCTCCGAAAGCAACATCTTTGCTCAGAGATGGTGGCATACGGTACATGTGCCTTAGTTGTGACATGCTGCTTCTTGACACTAGGTTTGTGTTAAGCGTGATTCTAGAAAGTGATAGTTTAACCAGATGTTTCTCCACTGCTCGGTCTTTGTCTCTACGAGGGCCCTCAGACAACTCCATAACTGCCAGGGGAAGGCAGGCTCCATCTGCGGCTTCTTGAGCCTCCACTGCTTAATTACCACAGATTCCAAACTCTAGGCCCCATCCCAAGGGAGGCAGGCGTGGAACAGAGGCCACGCCTCTCTATGTTCCCATTTGGGCCCTTAGAGCCCACACAGCTTAAAGCAGAACCCTCTGAGCATTCCAGAGACCGCTGCTCTGGGGGCCTGCCAAGGCTGGCCATTGGGCAGCCCCGAGTCACCATCCTGTTGGGAAGGGTGGCCGGGCTGACATTCCAGCCTGCACCTGCCCAGACAGCACTCTCAACTCACTGTTTACTGTCTCTCAATGGTCCAACTGTGATTAGAAGCCTGGAGCCCTGCCCCTGTGCCCCTTTTGCTATGCACCACGCTTCATGGTGCTCTTACACTGATGGGTGCTACACGTGACGGGTGCTTCTTAGGCAAAACCAATGTGTGCAAACCACGACCACCACGTCTGTGCCACTCGCCCAAAAGACGCGCCCACGATTGGCCAGCTGGGCTGCGCACTTCAGACTGCCTGCCTCTGGGCTCTCCCCATGGTCATGCGGGGATAGCTGGGTTGGTGCCCGGTGGCCCACTGTGTCTCTGGTGCTGCCATCTGTCCTGGATTTGCCTTCGCCCTAGTGCCTGCTGGAAGTGCCCTCCTCTCGCACACCCGTTCCTGTGCTTCCGTGAGCAGCCTCCTTGGTTCCAAACACCTGCCATGCCTTTCCATGTTGAACCCTCAGCTCTTCATCTGCTGGGCCTCTGCCCACTCTCCTTGGATTGCTGTAGGGTAAGTCAGTGGCTCTGGTTCTGCCTCAGATGGAGGCATCATCTCTGCTCATAAGGAAAAACTTCCTGTAGAAACTTCAGAGTTCACTGACCCCTTGAAGGCATCCCTGACTCCTTCCACCTGCCCCCAAGTTCTCCGCCAGAGGCCTGGAAGAGGGAGGGCCTCCCAGTAGTTCCCACCTGGCCTCGGGACATCCCTGCAACTTCCTTCTTGTTGAAGTCTGCACAATACAAACAGGGTGAGCAAGGCTATGGTCTGATAAAAAGTGCTTTCTTCTTTAAGTTAAGTCCCTTTCTTGAGTGTGGCCTTGAGGTGCTGAAGCTCCACCCCCCCACCCCACTCCCACTCCCATAGGTGGGACTTTACCAAGGCCCCTTCCTGTGGGATGTGGTAGAGAAGTAACTGCAGTCCCCTGGGGTGAGGACATGTGTGTAACAGTGACATGACCCCATGCCTTTGTGAGTCCTCTTGTGTGCAAAGAAACTTCTGGTATGCATCTCTTGGGAGGTACAGGGCACATTCTGCCTGTACATGACTCACACTGCTCACCCCAGCATTCCTTTGTGCCCCTTCGGTGCTTGCCACTTAGGCCAGTCTTGGACTGTGGTGTCCTGGCAGCAGCCAGCCCTCCCCCCACAACGGGGTCCAGGCCACAGGAAGCACAGGGTGGTCATGCACTGTGTGTTTTTGGGTGTCCACTTCTCATTAACAGTGACAGAACTGTCCCCTTCTTCAAAGAAACTTACACAGTGCTTTGTTCTAAGGGGAGATTGTCACAACTTCCTGTTTCCACTGACCTTATATAGCACACTTACTCTGGCCATTCCCTGGACAGGCATGTGTGGCCTGAAGGCCCAGCCCCCTATACAGGACAGATTAGAAGGCATTCCCAGCAAAGTTAGGTGCTCAGAGAGAAAGAATGGGGGCTGGGGGGTCCTGGTTGGGCCTCATTTGGCTCTTTGGGACTAGAGCTGGAATCGGCTCAAGTGAGCTGGGCTTTCCAGTATGCCAGGTTCATTGGTGGTGTAGAAGAGGCCAGGTGGCAATGAGTGTGAACTGTAGTAAGGCCCATGGAGCAGAAGGCAATGCCTCCCCGGCACCCCACCTGCCAGGCTCTCTGGAGCCCCAGGCTAAATCTGGACACACTGATGCAGGCTCACCATGCAAATAAGCAGAGGGCTGTGGTGAGGGCCCACATCTTAGTCTCTCTCCATCCCTTACCCTTTCCCAGAGCAGCTTCTGCCATCTAGTACTGTGTCCCTGTGACACCAAGATGGTTGGCTGAATGAGGACATTGCTCAAGTGACATCTTCTGCCTCCTTTTCTCTGCCCCATCCCAGTTTCTTCTTGGCCTGTGACACCAGAGAGCCATAGTATGTAGTGCTGGGGCTCCCACTCATTGGGTGGCCTCCATCAGGGCCTGCAAACCCGCTGCCCACCAAGATTCTCGCTGTATTGGCTTCCCTTAGACTGTATGTAACTGGCCTCCTTGAGGACATGGAAGTCAAGTGCTGTCCCATAGGGTTGCCAGCCACCCCCCAGACCATCTCGGCCTGCCCCAAATTTCTCAGTCACTTGGGACTGGAACATGCATCCTAATGGATGCCTGTCATCCTGGGCTTGTCATTAATGACACTGGTGGCAGTCACATGGCAGCCCAGGCATCCTGATAGCCAGTGGACAGCACCCAGCAAAGGAGAGGGTGTCTGGGCAGGCTCTTGAACAACTGTGGTGTCCTGCGATGGGTCACCCATCAGCCTAGAAAGGGGATCAGGGAGCACACCCATTCCAGCAGCCAGGCCTACACCTTCTTTCTCCACCTGCACACTGTTGCGACGTGAGGCTGTCATCATGTGCCTGGTGAGACATTTCTGGACCTGGCAGGGTGGAAGCACTGTAGACTTCCTGCTTGTCCCCTGCTCAGCCCTTGGCCCCCAAACACCTCCCTCTGCCTGAGGCAGTTAGCACATGAGAAAGGGCTCACACAGAGCTTAAGGTACAATTTTTTTTTTTTTTTTACATTCGGTACAGATCTTCTGAGACTGCGGGAGAACTGGGAGGGTCCCAGGCCCCTTTGTGTCTGAGTGTGTGTGAGTGAGTGAGTGAGGGCCTGTCACCCAAATCCACTTCCCAGCCTAAGACCATGGTCTGTCTTCCGTTTGCAAATCTTCGTAGCTCTGTTTCTCCAAAGTAGAATGTTGCCAATGGGAGTATGGGTCAGGTGAGGTCAGTGTCAGCAGGTGACCTGGTCATTGTTACTGTCTCACCCTGGGTGATGCTGGCTACTAAGGAGCCAAGTCATCAGGGACCATCAGGCGAGGCCAGCAGCCCATCCCAAAGGCCTGGAAACATCCTGGGGCATCGTCCACATGTTGAGGTAGGCCCTGGGTGCCATTGCCAGGCAGGTGGGCAAAGCAGCGACCCACGTGGAGTCTGGTTATACAGTTGAGGAGCCCGAGTGGCCAAGCAGAGCTTGTGTCTCATTTCCCTGCTGCACCGTGTCTGGAGTCTGTCTTGTGAGCTCACTGTGAAAAGGTTAAAAGTCCAGGATCGCTGTGCCACTCCCGTGATTGGTGATGATTGGTTTTATACCTTAGTCCCCTTAGACAAGTAAGATAACCTTCAACAGAAAACTAAATGATGTAATTGGAAAACACAAAAGCCGGCCTTATTTCCAAGGATTTCCATAAGAAATATCTCTAGAGAATCTCTGTGAGGAAGGAAGTGTGGAGGTCCATGTAGACAATCGTGGAATGTTTCTAGAATTGCATTCTTTTCTCTGATGGTACGCCTGTTGTGTTCAGTTCTATTACCCAAAAACAAAGACCAAAGAAGGCCAATCTCTCATTTGACTCTATTTTTAATCTGCCTGTTTTAAAAATTGCCGTCTGTAGTAACCGCTCGCTGTGAGGACCCATCTTGACAGTCCAAGTGATTGTGACCAGTGATTCGTGTCCTGTGTTCCTCTGCTCTTCTAAGAAAACAAGGACAGTATGAGTTATTGCTCAGCAATAATCATGTTGTTACTAGGAGTTAGCAACATGTCTGATTTCCTAATAGCATTATTATGTTCTATATTTTTGTTCACTGTATATCGTGTGTGGTTTTATTTGGTATTTATTTGTTTTTTGAGGTCTTGCAATGTTTTTGTGTTTCCAACGCTAATAACTAAAGTTTGTAAGATGTAGAATGCGAAACTTTGAAATGCTAAACTGTCTTATTAGAGGAAAATAAATCTGATTAAGAGTCCTGGTTTTTTACCTCAGTCTCTCAGCTGGGCCTGGAGGAGGGTCTCCAGCTATTTTCACAAGTGACTGGGCCAAATAGCTGCCTGGGACACCCTGTGTGGGTGAATATCTTGGACAAGTCCTGCCTGCTCACTGTGCACTGGGTACTGCCTGTGGCCCTGGCAGTACCTGATCTTGAGGAGCCTGGGGTGTCTGTCTGTCAAGGGTGTGGCTTGATCCAGAGCATGCCAGGGCCCTTCTCCTGCTGGTTGTGGGCCCAGGTTTCTGGTATGAATAGAGGCTGCTCTGGGTCCCAGACCTGAGCTCAGTCACAGCCCTACTACTCTGAGCCCCACCTTCCTCATCTGTCAGGTGGAAGGACATCACCAGGCTTGTGAAACAAGGTGACACCAGAAGGCAGTGCCAGTACCAGCACTCAGGTGCTTACTGTGCAAGGCTGGGGCTGTGGGCCCCCTCTAACCACAGGACCACCCCCTGCCTCCCTATGTAGTCCTTTGAGTCAGGCCTGGCACCCTTGTATCTCCCTTGAGGATCCACTCAGCCTCCACCCCAATCCTGTTTCCTCCAGGTGCCACCTAAAGTGGCTGAACGCCTGCTCAGCCTCATTCACCCTCCAAGGCACAGCTAGAGCTAGGTCCAGATGAGATGCCATGGGCCTCCAAAAGAGGTTCCCAGAGCACTCTGCTGAAAGGGGCAGACCCAGGAACAAGCTCCAGGGGTCTCCCACCAGGGGCCTGAACTGGTCCATCCCCAGTCTGGCCCCCAATGGGCCACTGCTCCCTCCATTCCCAGGCTGGTGGCAGCCAGAGCTTGCCTAAAACTGGAGCCCTCCCTACTTCATTAAGGAAGCCCAGTGCAGCCTGGCACCTAGTACCCTCCCCAGAGAAGGTGGCACAGCCTTGCCAGCCCCTCATCTCAAGGGGTCCCTAACTCACACACCCTTGATGGGATGGTGCTTACACTCCCCCATCTCCCCACACCAACCTCCTAGCAATGCATGGGTGTTGCCACTGCCTGTGACTATAGTGGGCCAGGCTGAGGGCCTGTCAGCAGTGTGCTGAGGGGACTAGGGAATTTTTAGCTCCATTTGAGAGGACTGGACAGCCAGGACTTCAGAAATGAGATCCTTCTCTTTTACCCTCCAGGGAGTCATTCTCTGAGCCCTCCAAGAGAGGAAGTGGCAGTAACCCCATGGTCAATGGGGATACTGCAGAGCAGCTTCAGACCGGGCTCTGGCAAGTCATGAAAGCTGTCCAGCAGTTAGTAAAGGCCAGGTGAGAAATGGGTTCTCAGCCACTCCTCCCAGGGCTACTGGTGTACTGCCCCCAGCCAGAACCCAGACCAGTCCTGCAGGGGACAGGAGGAGCTGCATCTAGCCTATGTTTGCTTACTGGGGACAGGTGCAGCTCTGATAATGGGTTTTGGGTCCTGGCCCAAGCCTGGAAAGGAGGCAGGCTGCCTTGTGACACTGGCCTGCCTCCCTCAGGCCCAGGGACAACAGGACACAGGACAGGCCATTGAACCCAAGGACTGAAGAGTCAGAGAATGAACTAGGAGTTTGTGTGGAGCCTGGGAGGTCACAGGTGTGGTGCACTCAAGAGCCTCTGCATACGGAAGCTGACATGTCTCCTACACCAGAGCAGGCAAGGTGCCTAGACCAGAAGCCAGCTATGCCTTGCCACAGGCTGCTGTTCTCAAGGGTCCATTTTAAATAAGCATCATGAGGTCTGGAGAGGAACATCAGAACTGGAGCTCAGGCCCAGGACACTGCAGCTTACAGCAGAGCTTGGATTTGCTCACCTGCTCTGTGAGACACACTGCTAGAACATTCTAGAATCAAACAGGTGAAAGATGGAATCCCAAACTATGAAACCCAGTGTTCCCACTTTTCTGGAAATAGTTGTATTATCTAGCAGGAGAGCTGCCATCCTTGTCCTGCTCTGACTCTGCAGCAGCAGGTCACCCCAGACAGGAAGGCCAGGAGAGCCTGGATCCTGCCAATGCTGTGGTGCCATTTGGGGGTCCAGCCTGGGCCCAAGCTGCATGATTTAAAGATGGAAAGATGACTGACTGCACTGCCCCTGACCCTTCCTCCACAGGACTTCCCAGGGTTGGCCACAGAGGGTGTAGCTACAGAGCTTGTAAGCCGGATCTGAGGGTGGGGCTGGGAGAGGGCTGGCACCTGGGGGTCAGCGGCAGGGTGAACAGTGTGTGTGCTCGTGCATACTGGCACCTCCAAGTGAGGCCAGTGTCAGAACCTGCTGCGATGGGCAAGGAGGAACACCCTGTGGTGACCAGTGACTGTTGGGCCCTGTGCCTCTGGCCTGAGCTGCTTCAGCTCAGAGGGTGCTGAGCACCAATAGCCCCCCTGGAGTGGGGCACACAGTGGCTGGGACACCTGTGTCCACCTCCCCCATGGAACTTGGGGCCCAGGCACGGAGCTGATTCAGGCTCTGGAGTCCTGAGTGCTGCTGTGCCCATGCTGTGAAGCCCCACCATGGAGACCCGCTCTAGAGCAGCAGCTCACTGGGACATCAGTGCTCTTTCCAGCCACAGACTGCCTCGAACTCTGCCCCAGCAATGACCTTTGTTACATCCACTCCCAGGTCCTGGCCCAGCCAGCCTTGCTGGGACCCTGCCCAAGAAGGGACAGAGTGCATCAGTCCAAATAAGCACTCCTGACCTCCAGCCATTGGCTCCCCCTTGATCCAGAGACCTGTGGCCTTATGTCATCCTCTTTCACTGCCTGCAGACGGAGAAAGCATCCCCTCCCTACAGTAGAAAAAGAGGCATATGGTCCTGTGCCCTGTGAGGGGGACATGTGCCCTGTGAGGGGGACATTACTACCCACTTTGCAGGTTAAGGGATGGAACACAGAGGGAAAGTGAATTGTGTGGCCTCAGACAGCATTTGAACCCAGGACAGGTGTAACCAGTCCATGCCCATTGGAGCCAGTGGAGACTCTCTAGGTTCACCCCCTCCCAGGTTCTCAGGACCTCCAACCACCACCAACAATATACCTTGGCCGCACCTACACTTCCTCTTCCTTCATTCTCCTCCCTAACCACCTCATTCCTTGAAGCCCCCCTCATGCCTCTGCCTCAGAGCCTTCCCTGGCTCTTGCTCTGCACACGTCAGAAGCCAGTTGCCCCTCCCCTCCCCCAGCCCGTGTGGGTAGTAGGGCTGTCACTCATGCTGCCCCTCACTTCAGGGGTGGGCCATAAGCTTCAGTGGCCAGGCAGCAGGGCAACCCAGCTATAGCAATTGGTGCAAAGTTGGTAATAAGAACCCGCTGAAGACCTTGAGGAGGTGTTACTGGAATAGCCCAGTCAGGAAGGTGGTGAATCCTGCTCTCAGGCCAACTAGGGGAGAAGGCTTTGCACATAAGCAAACCAACTCAGGAGGGTGGCCAAGTCAAAACAGACCAGCAGCAAGACAGAAAGACAGCCTAACAGCCACCACCTACCCTCTGGATCCAGCCTTACCTGAAGCAGCCATGCCATGAATGTTCCTAATTACTAGAGAATTACTAGAGTTCATTCTTTAGGGTTTTGCATTTCTCAGCCTTTTCACTGGGGTCCTGGCCAATTTATAAGGCTTGTGCTCGTGCCAGGGCACCTGTGTGCAGCCGAGAACCTTGTGTAAACGCATAGTACCTATGGCTGGTGGCAGCCATTCCTCCCGCACTGTGCTGCAGCTGTGACCTCGTCCTTCCTGCCTCACTTTAATACTGCCTCTTCCAGGAAGCCTTCTTGACTGTCCAAGTGTCCTCACTGCCCTCCCCACACAGCGCAGGTGGGAAGTAGTGGAAATGGAAGCAGGTTCCATTTCCCCAAGCACCAGCCATCCACTCCTCTAATCTTCTGGACCCACCAGCCCTCAGTGCCAGTCAGGAGGCGCTACAGCCTCTGGCCAGGCCTCAGGGGTGGACCTGCCTCAGCCCAAACAGCTCTCTGCCATGACAAGCCAGAGCCCAGTCCATAAAACTTCCTCCTTCCCAACAAGAAGCAAGACAGTGGCCACGCCCACTGTCTTGTGACCCCAAACATCTCCTTTGTTTCTGACTGAGGCTACAGCATGAAGATGGAGCTGCCTGTGAGCCAGCAGGAAGGGCCGGACCTCCCCTCTAGCAGTCCTGGAACTGCGGGACCACAGACAGCAGTTGTCCAGCTTGAAGGCAACCCCACTAGGATAAAGGGTGGCCATGGGCTGGGCTTCCTCCTTCCTACTCAGAGAAGTCAGGGCCCAACCTGTGCATAAAAGAGGCCAGAGCACCCTTAGCAGCCAGCATCTCCCTCCTTGCAAGTACTGGAGGCTAAGGGCGGGGCGGGAGGTCTGCAGGTGAGGTGTGGGGATGCAGCAGAGAGAAGGATGACTCACGATGGAGGGCCTTAGGCCAAGTATTTCTTCCTTCAGTGGCCCTCCCGCACACATCCAAATGCCACATACATTGTCACACCCCTCTACCACCTTCCCCTCACTGCCTCCCGTCATCTACACATCCATCCTCCACCCTCCATCCAGGCTTCCCTGTGTGCATGTTGCAGATATCCAAGCATCCCTCCACCCGATTAACACACCCATGTACCCCGACCCATCTCTCCACCTACCCCATACTCAACCAAGGCCTGGCCACTATCATCTTCTAGCCACTCACTCATTTTCATCCAGTCATTATCCATTCACGGATCATTTATTCACTACTCACCCATCCACCCGCCCTCAGTCCAGTCATCCATTTCCATCCATGCACCCAGCAACTGTTCACATGTTCACCTCCACCCCTCCCACCATTCTCCATCCAGATGCCATGTACCATCTTTCCACAATCACTGGCAATACCGTCAGCCATTCCACACCTACCCTCCAGGAGCCACTCACCACCCTCCACCATCCCTGTCACCTCCATTCATTTTTCTCAGTGGCCATCCCCCATCCTTTTGTCATCCACCTGCCAACACAGCAACATCCACCCTCCACCTCTCACTATCCATCCACCATCAGCCATTGGTCACTAACGGCCCCCCCACCCCGCATCGGTTTGTCCATCAGCTGGCCACTCACTGCTCAGTCTCCCTCTTCCACCATTCATCCACTGATGTCTGGCCGCCCACAATCCAGCATGTAGACCACTCATAGCCTCCATCCACTCTCCTCCTGCCAGCATCCCACTAGTGTCCGCAACCCACGGGGTCTGGAGGCAGGAGGGGCCTGCATTGAGGACGCCCGACCTCAGTGGATGAGCGGGCCAGGTTCAGGCCCGCAGTAGGGGACAAGGAAGGGGGCTGTCTGCCATCGCCACACCCAGCTCACAGGGCAGTCAGTCTTTCACCCCCTCTTCCTGGGCACCTGGGGTCCTCAGCGCCGGAAGGACCTGAGAAGGTGCCTCGGAGTCGGCGGGGCGGGTCAGGAGGTAAATGTGTAACGCGGGGCGCCCCCCGCCCAACTCCGCCGGGTCACGTGGGTCCGGCGGGACAAAGTCTCCACCTGGGGCGGCGCACGGGGCGGATCGGATCGGATCGGATCGGATCGGATCTAGGCGAGATGGGCACGCTGGGCCAGCTCCTGCTGTGGCTGCAGCTCTGCGGTAGGCCTGGGACGCGCGGCACCGGGTCCCTCAGACCCTCGCCGGGGAGCGGGCTGGGACCGGGGTCCGGCGGAACCGTGTGGGAGCCGAGCGCCGCCCCTGCGCTCGTGTGCCACCGCGCGCGTGTGAGCGCGGGGCTCGCTGCCTGCCTCAGTCTCCCCATCCCGCGGCCAGGAGCTTTAAAAACGGCAGCTCAGTCCCTGTTGGCCTCCCAGCCCTTCTCCTTTGCTCCCTGGGGTGCGCTTCCTGCCAAAGCTCTTTCCGGCCCTGATCGGACTCCTCTGGGAAACCCTCCTGACCCCAAGACGGTCAGGAGGTCTGAGCTGCCCCGTCCCCTGGTTGAAATTGTCCTTGACGGACGGCACTCTCTGCTCCAACTAGGCAAACTGGGGGCGGGGTGGGGAGACGACCTGGACCAGCGTCCCATAGTGGGGCCCGTGTGAGCGGGCTCTGCAGGTCAAGCAGGAGTCGGCAGGTCAGGGCCGCCGTGGGGACCCTGTCTGCGTCCGGGCTGTGGTCCTCCCTGAGGGAAGCCGGCACTCCTTTCCTCAGCGCTCACCCAGGCCGCCTACAAAGTCTGGGTCCCCAACACCGACTTCGATACCGCCACCAACTGGAGCCAGAACCGGACCCCGTGCGCGGGAGACGCTGTCCGGTTCCCCGCGGACAAGGTGCCAGGAGAGGTCCGGACTGGGGGAGGGGGCTCCGCCTGCCACGTGTGCTGACGCCACTTCTTCCTGCAGATGGTGTCAGTCCTGGTGCGGGAGAGTCACGCCATCTCGGACATGGTAAGTGAGGCTCGGGCTGCGGCGGCCCGGGCGGCGGTGCAGGCCTGGCTTTGGGTCCCCGCAGGAGTGGGCCCGTGGTCCCGGGGGTCCCGCCAGGCTGTGTCCCGGGAGAGGGCGGGACGGCGCTCCCCGTCTGCACTGCCCATCTGCCAATGGCCGGGTCCCGCCCCCACCCCCCACCCCAGGTCTGTCTTCCGTAAGGCTTGCTATGGGGAAACCCCGCTCTTCGTCCCTTCCCAGCACTTCCCTGTCCCGGTGCCTGAAAGCCACCATTAGGACCCTGGGGCCTTTTTCTTAATCTGATGTTCCAAAGAAAGTTAAATTTGGGGATTTCTGCATCCTCCATGTGCCTGGAGCTTCACCATGCACTGAAAGGCTCTGGTAAAGCCCGTGAGAAAGACACCCGATGTGTGAGCAAGGAACTGGCCAAAGCAGTCCCTGTGGTTGGAGCTAAGAATGAGTTTTACATTTTTTCTTGTGGCACTGGGGTTTGAACCCAGGGTCTTGAGCTTGCAAGGCAGGCGCTCTACCACTTGAGCCACGCCCCCGTCCCCCGATTTTCACATTTTTAAATGGTTAGGAAACAGTCAAAAGAACAGTAATGTTTCGTGGTCAGTGTCTAGGACACTGCACGCGAAGGCACAGGAGAGATGAATAGGAGTGACCCACAGTGCGGCCTGCAGGTGAAAACCTTACCCCTTACTGAAAGGGCGACCCCTACTCACAACATCACTGTCCAGGTTCCAGGAACCTCCACGCGCATTCGTGGTGAACTCACACCCTCCACAGAGCTGCCACCTCCCAGGCTGGGTCCTGGTCCTGCGGGAATGAGCCTCACCCCAGAGCGTGGGAGAGGGACTGGCTCGGGATGCTGGGGGCTGTCGCTGCGCTGCCATTGGGGGGTCGGTGCCCGATTGGCCTTGATCTCTTCTGCCCAGATGCAGGATCTGAGCCACAGGCCTGACTTCCTCTTGAAGGGCAGGTGGGTACTTTTGTGGGGGATGGAACCCAGTGCTGGAGGCACGCTGAGCTACCACCAAGCCACCCTTACTGACTTTGGGTTCTCTTTTTTTCTTGGAGGTCTTGGTAGGCAGACACTCAACCACTTGAGCCTCTCTCCCTTGTGTTTTATTTTTCGAATAGGGTCTCACGTGACCGCATAGCTTGGGATGACAGGCGCGCACCACCGCGCCCAGCTTTTATTGGTTAAGATGGGGTTTCCTTGAGCTTTTCGCCCAGCTGGCCTCGAGCTTCGATCCTCCCTATCTTTGCCTCCTGAGTAGCTAGGATTGCAGTCCTGAGCCACCAAGCCTGGCTTGACTTTTGGTTTTCAAAGAAGCAGCGTAGCTCGGAGAGTCCCTGGGTGGTGGGCCTTGCGGGAGACACCTCGGTCCTCTAAGGCCAGCGCTGCACTTGCGGCCTTGGCACTTGCACCCAGCCCTGGCAGCCTGGCAGCAGCGTCCTCAGCCGGAGGGGCGCCGGAGCTGGGAGGAGACCCGCGGCGGAGGAGTCAGGTTGGAGGTGGACGCCTGGGCCTGGGCTACTTAGATGACCCCTCTTGGAAGAGCGTGGGGAACTTAACGATTCCTCGTTATCCAGCCATTGGTGCAGCGCTCACACGTGTATGGGTCCCTCCATTCGTCCCCAGCGCCCACAGTCCGCGGGTCCCCACCTCCCCGCCCTCCAGGACTTGGTGCCCAGGGATCCCAGGACCCTCAGGACCTCAGCTCTCTGGGGTCCTCCCTCAAGACCCCAGCTCTCAGCTTTGGCCACCTACGTCGTGTTGTGGCGCAGGTGTTTCAGCGTTTTAAGTTGTGTTTCTCTGCTTTGGAGTTCCTCCCCTGGAGTTTTTCTTTTCCTTACCTCCCCTTCCCTTCACCTCCCCTCCGCCGTTTGCCCTGCTGGTTGCTGGTGGCGGGATCTCCTATTTCCACCCAGCCTGTTGCAGTGTCTTCTCACTGCGAACTTGGCCTGCCGTGCCCTGCGCGAACAAAACTCATTTTAATCTTCCAAACACAAACCCCGCTGTTTTAGGATTGTGTTCTTGGTGCTTTAAGAAATCCTTCTGGCAGGGCGCCGATGGCCTATCGGGATAGACGTGATAGACCAGTGAGGCAAATAGTTCTTGAGACTCCTCGAAAATAACCAGAGCAAAAATGGACTGGAGGTGTGGTTCAAAGTGGTAGAGCGCCTGCTTTGCAAGCAGGACGCCCCAGGGCGTCTCTCTGAGAGAGACCCTACCTGTAAACCTACAAGCAAAGGACTGGGGAGGGGAGAGGGTCAAGAGGCAGAAGAGCAAGGCCTTGAGTTCGATCCCCAGTAGTGACACACGCACACGCACACACACGCACAATCCTTTCTCTGCTCCTCAGTCACAAATGGCCAGCAACTATATGATACCCATCAAGTCACAGTTTTGCCACCTGTGGCACCAGCTAGGGGCCCTGCTTTATTTTGCCCTTGGAATGAGTCCAGTTCCAGCCTCCTCTCCCACACCACCACCCCCTTCCCTTGGCCTGTGGCATTGTGGTTTTGGTTCATTGACTGTTGGGGCAGAAGTGGGTCTGAGCGTTCTCTTCTTCCAGCCCCATGTTCTGACTGTACCTCTGTGGACCATCTTGGAATCCACTGGGAACGTCAGCCCCTCACTGTTCTGTCACAAGGATCTCTGTGGATGTGGTTATTGCAGAGAGGTTGTAGAACAGGTCCACCAAGCTGCCACCTCCGCCAAGGCCCTGGAATTTATAGCATCGTCACTGGCTGGAGAACACAGTGCCTCTCCAAACATTTCTGCTCATCCCTATCCTTTCACAGTCTTAAAATGTCCCCCGTAGAGGTCCTGGGTAGGACTGATGGGTTCATAAGTACTTTCAAAGTTTGGTTTCTATCGTGATTAGTACCCTGTATTTAAAAATTATAGTTGGGTTTTGGTTTTGGTTTTTTTGAGGCAGGGTCTTACTACATAGCCAAGGCTGACCTCGAACTCATGATCCTTCTACCTCAACCTCCCATGTGCTGGTATTACAGACATGCACCATCATGCCCAGCTTTCTGGTTGGTTATTTTTGCAGGTGATGACAGTTGTTCCTCTTGCCTTCAAATCCTAACTCCTTTCATTTCTTGCTTCTGTGATAAGTAAGCCATGGAAGTGGGCATCCTTGTCTCATTTCCCTGTGAAGTGAAAGCACTACGCTTTTCTCCACTGCGGTTGATGTTGGCTGTAGGTCTGGAGCACATAAACTTTAGACTATTGTGGAAATTCAGTTACTAAAGCTAGCAGCTTTAAAAACAACATAAATAGGTCATCAAACATTTTTGGTGTCTTTTTGCTACGTGGATTGAAATGCAAGGTCCTCCCTTCCCGAGGACCAGCTCTCCTAGAAAGATCGGTGTCCTCTTAGTCCTCTCCTGTGGGGCAGGGCATGGTGCCTCCCAGTCCTAATGTATTGAGCTTGCTGGCCTTGGACTCTACCACCTTTTGCTGGAGCTCCCCTGGGGGTCGAAATGGTCCCCATTCCTCCCTTCCTGCATTCTTGGGACCTGATGTCCACTCGGTCACTATCTGTTTTTTAAATCAAGTTTAAGTATTTAAAGACTTTTTCTTAGAGTAGTTTTAGGTTCAGAGCAAAACTGAGAGGAAGGTAGTTTCCGTATGACCCCCCCACACTCCCAGAGCCCCCCACCCCCACTGTCAACATCCTAAAAGAGAGTGGTGACTTCTTGGCTACCATGGGTGAACCCACAGTGGGACTTCATCACCTCTGGACTGTGGACTGCAGCCAGACTCACTCTTGGTGTCACACAGTATTTGTAAAACACATGGTTGGCTCTAGTTAAACTAATATTTTATTTAGGATTTTTTGCATCCGCATTTATAAGCTAAATGGACCTGTGTTTTTCTTATCTTGTTCTTCATTCAATTCAACCTTGAAATCAAAATTACGCTGGCTTCATAGAATGGGGTGACAATTTTCACTCTTTATTTATTTATTTTTTCTGTTTTCCATAGCAACTTCTATGAGAAGAAATTGTTGGCTGGATGTTTAGTACCCTCACTGGAAGAACATTTGGGGTTTGGCGGTGGTAGACATGCCTGTAATCCCAGATACTTGGGATTTTATAAAATAAAAACAAAACAAAAAATAAAAGCCATGCTTAGCATGGCTCAAGTGGTAAAGCAGAAAGCATGAGGCCCTGGGTTCAATCCCCAGTACTGAAAAAAAAAAAAGATGAACTAATTACAAGTCTAGTAAATTATCCACTAATTTATTCAATTCTCTACTGCTTTTTGTGACCCTTTTTTTTTTCTTTTTTCTTTTCCGTGAGACTGGGGTTTGAACTCAGGGCTTCGCACTTGCAAAGCGGGCACTCTACCACCTGAGCCACACCTCCAGTCCATTTTACTTTAGTTATTTTGGAGATGGGGTCTCAAGAGCTATTTTCTTGGACTGGCCTCAAACTTCGATCCTCCTGATCTCAGCAGCTAGAGTTCTCACTCTTCTGAGCCCCGTGCAGGGCAGGTCTTTGTGGAGCATAATTCCCTACCATTTTAGGCTTAAGGGTATTTTTATTTTACCCTTGAATTTGAATGTCAGTTTGACTGTATACAAAATTCCAAATTGAAAGTTCTTTTCCTAAACTGGGTGTAGTGGTACACACCTGTAATCCCAGCATCTGGGGGGTTGAAGCTGGAGGATTTCCGGTTTGAGGACAGCCTGGGCTACACAGTGAGACCATGTCTCAAAAAACCCATTGCTCTATTGTCTTGTGCCCATTGTTCTTGCTGAGAAATCTGAATCTGAATTGTCTTTCCATTCCTGGGTGATCTGTTCTTTCCTTCTGAAGCCATTAGAATGTTCTCTTTGTCTTTGATATAAACATATGGTTTTATGTCTACATGTGGGTTTTCCAGTTCCTCTTTTTGGCACTCAATTTAAGGTTTCCCAACTGCCTTCAAATTTGCAAAGTTTATCTTCATGGTGTCTTCAAATATTTCCTTTCCTCCCCCAGCGCTCCTATATGAATTTGGCTCTTGGATGTCCACTTCCTTCATCTCCTGGTCTCCCCGTCCTCCCCTGCCTTCTGCAGAGCTGGACATGGACACTTATGTCCCTGTGCTTTGCAGTGGATCAGTCCTGACATTTATTTCACCTGCTTCTGCTTGTCTTTTCAACTGTTGTGGTCCTCATCTCTTACTCATATTTCCCTTTGGATTATTGCTACTATTATGATTATTATTATTATTGACTCTTGGAATAGAATGCGGGACCTCACACATGCTAAGAAAGTGCTCTGCCATAGAGCCACACCCTCAAACCCTGCTTCTTTTTATCAATGCGTTCTGTTTAGGGCTAGAGGTGCAGCTCAAGTGGCAGTGTCTGCCTAGCAAATGCAAGGCTCTGAGTTCAAAGCCCAGTACTGCCAAAAGAAAAAAGATGCATAGGTTTGATGCTTCCTTCTTGTAATACCTCCCCTGTTCCTGAGGTGCTATTGTGCTTGTGGTACATCGTGTCTGTGCCCGTATGCCTCTGTGGCATCTGTGTGCAGTCCTGTGCCCTGGCAGTGCTGTACCTGCAGGTGTGGGTGCAGTTGGCCCGTGCATGCATCTGCCCCTCAGCGTTGGTGTCTGGGCAGGGGTAGGGCTCTGGGAAGGGCAGAAGAGCAAGCCCTATCCCCTCAGGTTGGGACTTGAGGCTGGGCCTGGGTGGACCACTACTGATGATGTTAGGCCCTCATGGCCCCTGCACTGGGCAACTCCCCTGGCCCACCATCACCTCCTTATGCTCCCTGCCTTCTCTGGCCCTCCCCAGGGGCTTCTCGACGTTTTAAAATTTCGTTTTTGCAACCCAGGAAGGAACCCTTCGCTTGAGGGTCATGCGGCGGTGGGCGGGAACGGTGTGGTTCTCCCCCGGGGGGGCGCGGAGCGGGCCTGGATCACCAGGCCGCACCGGCTCAGCCCGCGCTTCCCGTAGCTCCTGCCGCTGGACGGGGAGCTGGTCCTGGCCTCGGGAGCGGGGTTCAGCGCGGCAGGCGCCGGCTCGGACCTGGACTGTAACTCAGGTGGGACGCGGGGGCGGGGGCGGGGTGGGGGCGTGGCCTGGTGGGCCCTGAGGGGCGTGGCCAGGGCGGTCGTGGCTCAAGCACGCGCGCCCCGCAGGCGCCCCCACGGTCTTCCGGAATCCCGACCGCTTCTCCTGGCTTGACCCGCACCTGTGGCGCTCCGGGGACGAGGCGCGCGGCCTCTTCTCCGTGGACGCCGAGCGCGTGCCCTGCCGCCACGACGACGTCCTCTTCCCGCCCAACGCCTCCTTTCGCGTGGAGCTCGGCTCAGGCGCCAACCCCGCGCGCGTCCACAGCGTGTCGGCCCTGGGCCAGGTGAGCGGGGTTGAGGGCTCGGGGCCCGTGTCGCCACCTTTGCCTGGGCGGTGAGCTCCCTCCCGCTGCTCCTAGCCTGAGCACTCAGAGGCTCTCCGGGTCCTGGTTGGGCTGGCTCTGGGGTCATCCATCCGATCACCCGCAGACGTTTACGCGCGACGAGGACCTGGCCGCTTTCCTGACGTCCTCCGCGGGCCGCCTGCGCTTCCACGGGCCGGGCACGCTGCGCTTGGACTCCGAGGTCTGCACCGACCCGTCGGGCTGCATCTGCGGCAACGCGGAGGTGAGCGCGGCCTTCAGGGGGTCAGGGGACATCGAGCGAGGGTCCCCCGGGACTGAGCCCGCGACCCGTCGCTGGCCGGCTCTGAGAGGGCACTTAGCGGGCTGCCCCGGCTTCCCCGCGCTGACCTCCGCGCCCCACCCTAGACGCTGCCGTGGGTCTGCGCGGCCCTGCTCCAGCCGCTGGGCGGTCGCTGTCCCCCTGCCGCTTGCCACAACGCCCTCCGGCCTGAGGGCCACTGCTGCGACCTCTGCGGTGAGAGTCCTGCTTGCCCCGCTTGCTGGGCCCTCCTGTTTGACCCCGGCCTGCTCTCCTCCTGTTTCCCTATCGGGCTTTGACCCCTGGGGCCCCTCTGTCCCAGGAGCCATCCTGTCGTTGACTCACGGTCCCACATTTGACCTGGAGCGGTACCGAGCGCGGCTGCTGGACATCTTCGTGGCCCTGGTAATGGGGGCGGAGCGGGCAGCGGACAGGGGCGTCCCGATCCCGGCTGCCTCTGCAGGGTCCCTGGAGTCCCAATCGGTTTCCTCCTTAACGTGTCCATCCTCCGCACCCGCCTCGTCCACCTCCGTCCCTGCCCCCAAAGTCCCCTCGGACTCCAGAGGCGGAGGCCCGGACCAACCCCGTCCCTCTCCCCAGCCCCAGAACCAGGGGCTGCAAGTGGCTGTGTCCAAAGTGTCACGCGTGTCCCAGCTGCGCGGGGCGGACACCGAGATCCAGGTGGTGCTGGCGGAGACCCAGCCCGGGACGAGCGGGGCGGAGCGGCTGGCCCAGGCCCTGGTGGCTGATGTGGCCGAGCACGGTAAGCGCCTCCCCGCTCCATCCCCCGACCTACCCCAGCCGTGCCCAGTGCTGTGCTGCGGTCCCCGCCCGCACCACTGAGCCGCCTCTGTTGCAGGCGAGGCCCTCGGGGTCCTGTCGGCCGCCTTGCGACAGTCGGACGCGCAGGTCGAGGGCAGCTCCACCGCTGGGCAGGACGCCCCGCGATCTCTTGCCGGGCTCGCGAGCGGCGTGGCGTTCGCCGTGCTGCTGGCGCTCTTGGGGACCCTGCTGCTGCTGTGCCGCACCGGGAGGCTCAGGTACGCGGCAGGCCCGGGCATGTGGCCAGTGGAATGGTCGCGCGGCTGGGGGACCTCACCTGTCCGTGTCCCCAGGTGGAGGAGGCCGGAGGAGGCCGCGCCTACAGAGATGCCTCTCGGTTTCCGCAACCCAGTATTCGACCTGGCAGACAAGGAGCTGGTGAGAGGGCGGGAAGATGCACGGGGTGGGGGGTGGGGGGGTGAGGGGGGGTGTCTCCCCAGGGCTTGGCTTCCAACGTCCTCTGATCCTGTGACCCCCCCCACCGCCCCCTCCCGTGCAGCCGACCAGCCTAGCCTCGAAGGTGGACAGCAGTGCCAGCCACAGCTACTTCGTTAACCCTCTCTTTTTCGGCACCGAGGCCGAGGCCTGATCACCGTTGGCCACCTAGCTCCCACCGAGGGTACTGGCCCTGGGCCTCTGACTGTGGGCTTCTCACCCACTCTGAGAACCTGACCTTCTCCTCTGTCCTCCGTGGAAGCCAAGGACCCGCTGGCCTTGTCCAATAAAGGGATTTTCTGCATCTGTACCACCCTGCCCACCCTTCTGTCCCTGTCTGATGAGGGAGCTGGTCCTGGCCTTGCGGATCACATGGCTGGATAGTGGGTTCCTTCCTCCTCCTGTGGGGGTAGGGTGAGACGGGCCACTAAGTAGCTGGTGGGCCCAGGGTGACCAAAGGCCCCAGACTACACAGAAATGGACCCAGTGTGGCTAGGACTAGGTAGCAGGAGGAGGGCACCTACCATGGTTGTGGGGAAACAGCTGTCGGGGTGAGGAGGGACAAACCCACACTGTCAGGGAAAGAAGGGGTGGGGTAGTCACCCCGCATCATGCCAGACAGCTCAGGTCCAGGCCCTCTGCGGGGCTGGTTGGAGACAGAGCGAGTCAGGTGGACAGACATCCTGGGGATCCTGCTCTCTTTTGCTGGGGAACCCTGGGGCACAACTGCCTCTGCACAGGGTGTAGAGCACCTCCCCTGAGAGGTGGCCTCTTGCAGAGTGGGTGAGTGGGCAGCTTGCCACAGCCCTGGGTGTTTCTTGTGTCTGTCTAAATAACAGAGATTCTCCAGAGAACCATCTGGGAATGCTAGCGTGTTGCTATGTGTATTGAAGGAGGTTGAGGAAAAGAGGTTTTTGAAGGCGAAATAGGGATTACATAAAGTGTTTGGAAGCAGTAATCCTTGGGAGGATTACTAAGAGGTTTACAGGCAGGTGTTAGGCAGGGTCCTTGCTGAAGTATTTGTGTAAGTTTGTGGTAGCCTTTGTGTAAGGTCATGGTTCTGACAGAATGAGTAGAACTATTTTATGCATAGTTCTTGTCAACAGGCATACACCATGAGATTCCCCTCTTTCATAAGACTTGGCTTTATTTTTATTTTGATTAAGTCTTCACAAAAGTGACCCTATTTTGATTCTTACAACTTTCATATTTCTTCTTTTGGATCAAGATTGTTCTCTGAAAAGCAATCACTGATCAGTTATCCTACAGTTGAGTTTCATTTGTTTGTTTTTTTGAAATGGAGTCAAGCTGCCTTGAACTCCTGGGCTGCCTCCTGAGTAGCTATAACTATAAGTATGTACTACTAGGCCCAGCAACTTACAGTTGAGGTTTGTTTTCAGTTCTTTTTTTTTTTCTTTTTGGTGGAACTGGCTTTGAACTCAGGGCTCCATGCTTGCAAAAGCAGGTACTCTACTGCTTGAGCCACACCTCCATTTAGTTGAGTTTTAATTGTCCATTGGAGCTGGGATGGACCTGTACCAGTTGTTTGTCTGGTCAGGTCTGGTCCCAGGGCAAGGAAGAGTGACTGGTAACTTAAGAATCAGTGTCAAGTCAAATCCACATTTGAACCACAAAAGGTTCAAGGGGTTGTTCTCAGGTTAAGTTGACCTAAGGTCCATTGTGAAGTTTAATTTTGTCTGTCCTGTAGTCAGTCAGCTATCAACAATAGTCCAGCATCATTTTGGTAGTTGTAGTTATATTAGAATTTTGACATAGAACAGACATATAATTAAAAAGGGAAAACAAAACAAACCAACAAGAGAATAACCAGCTGATTTGTGTGATAGTTTTGAACCAAGAACCCAGGCTTCAAGTCACCAGCTAGACAAATCAAATGCCAAGGGAAAGTAGGCGAGACCTGCTGTAGTCATGGAGCCTGTATCTCTTATTTTATGCATCCAGGTCTCAATTTCTCCAGTGGGCTTAGCCCAGGTGCAGCATGTGACATTTTAACTTCACCATTATCCTGTAAACAGAAACAAACAAACAAACAAAACCCAAAACAAAACTGGCATGAGCAAGAAAAAACTTAGAGACAAGAGCCTTGTTCTGAATAGTCTTGTTCTATTGTATTTGGTTTGTATTTTCAATGTCTCTGGTTGTGGCACTGGGGTGGGAAGTGGCCCAAATGTCAGACACAGGGACCATCCCTTGGAATTGACTTCACTTTGCCCGGCTTCAGCTGACAGGGCTTTAGGAAAAGCAGTCTCCGCTTAACGATTCTGTGGGAGAGCATTGGGTTGGAGGATCTTGAGGAATTTAGGACCTGGTCTAGCCTAGAGGTAGGAAAGAAAACCACAGGGAAACAATGAGCAAGTTCAAATCTAGTTTTCCCAAAGATAAGGAAACACCAATTTGTGAAATGCATTTAGTTTTATCAGATTTGTTTGCATTGTCTACATAATTGCAGCAAGAAAGTGATTTACCAGGTTACAGTCTCATTTTCCCCAGAGTGGAAAGTACGGAGTCCCTGGAGGCTCCTGGGCCCGAGGAGCTGACAGTTTTATTCACTCTCTGTGATGCTGGGGTCCCTGGAGCCACTGGTTTTATGTGTTTTAAATATGTTTCCTATCGTATCCTATTACAGAAAACAGATTTTTATTGAGTTTATGCAAAATAAAAACCTACATTGCCATAAAAAATAAAATACATATTTTGAATTTTAGAGGAATCAAGTAGGAAGAAAAAAAGCAAACGCTTTGCTCTTTGGTCACAAATCTGATCAAAGTACAAGACGTGGACATGTGGAAATGCCACTGGGAAGCCTCTTTGTACAATCAACACGTGCTAATTAAAAAAAGCGCTTGCTACGTGTTTTCTGTGAATCTGATGCCGAATGCCTTTGGAGAAATCTCAGAAGTCCAGACGACAAAATATTTAGAATGGTTAAAATTTTGCTGAGAGGTTAGCCATTCACAAGGAAATTTGGTTATTTTTATTGCATACATTGTAAGTTAATCATGCCTGACAGCATGGTTGGGACACTAGACTTCTATAAACTTCTACATCATGTCTACAATAATTACATCAATAATGTATATAAATATAAAGAAGATTTAGGGCTGGCGAGTGACTCAAGTGGTAAGAGTACCTGCCTTACAAGTGTGAGGCTCTGAGTTCAAACTCCAGTGCTGCCAAAAAAAAAATAAATAAAATAAAGAAACCACAATACACAAAACTATCCTGACAAAACACAAACCCAGTGTTTCCAGACCAGTTACCTGGGCCAGGCAGTGAGGTGTCTTCCCCTGGGAGGAGGCACCTGAGGGAAGGCACTGGCCTTCAGAGTCAGGAAGTGTTCATGGCAGAAGTAGTTAAGAGAACAGCGCCTGACAGTGTCTGGCCACATGAGTAATTCACAGACATCAGGAGACACCAAGAGCAAAGAATCGAGTTATCTAGGGCTTCAAAAGAAGCGTGTTGAGCATCAGGCTTACAAATGACACGGCAGAGTCAGAGCTGGCTGGAGTTCCCAGCAAAGCGAGAACTAAAGCAGATAAAAGCACAGCTCAGAAAACGGCTGAATTCTGAAAATGAGTTTCTGACTTAAAATAAAAACCTTAGTAAATCTCTACTGGGAGATCACTGTTTCAAGAAACCTTGTTGCTTTAAACATAAAGAATTAGATTCTGGTTTTTTATCGGTGCATTAACATTTGATTTTTAGGAAACCCGGTAAATAACTTTTAAAGTTGCAGCCTACTTAATCACATGTAGACTTCCTTCTGTAAGAGCTAAAGTCTCTGTGTGCTGAGACTGCAATTTGCCCAGACCTTGCCCAGTCTTCTTTCCCATCTTGGAAATGATCCAGTCATTCTGTTTTAGAAAAACATTTTATTTGACCACACGAAATTCTTTCTCACATGAAATTCTTTCTTTTTACCTTTCCTTACAAGCACATCCCCATAGGCTCCTTCGTGACTCCCTCCCCTACTCTCTGGTTCCTTTCCTTTTTTTCTTTTTGGCAGTCCTGTTTAAATTTAGGGCCTCAAGCTTGTAGGCCAGGCCTTTACAACGTAAGCCATTCCATGGACCTTCCTAATTAGGTTATTTTTGAGATAGGGGCTCACATTTATTCCCACGCCAGTCTGGACCTCCACCCTCCGATTTATGCTTCCTACATAGCTGAGATGACAGGCGTGCACCATCACACCCAACTTTTTATTGTTTGAGACAGGGTCTTGAAAACTTTTTGCCCAGGCTGGCCTCAAGTCGTGATCCTTCCAGTCTCCACCCCCAGAGTAGCTAGGACTACAGGCATGAGCCACTGCACCCAGCCCCTTTTTCTTGTTTTTATTCCCTTCCTTAAATTTACATTTTCGAATAATCTTTAAAAGAAACCTCTAGTGGAGTGGCTCAAGGTAGAGCACCTGCCTAGAAATCTTAAGGCCCTCAGTTCAAGGCCCATAGCACAAAAAAAAAAAAAAAAAGCCACAATTGATAGCACTTGGCAGAGGCAGGGTCGCAGAGTTAAAGCCAGCCTGGGGTGTTTGGTGAGTTCAAGGCCAGACTTGACCCTTGTCTCAAAAAAACACCAACTAACTCAGATGTTTTGCATATCTATCTATTTTTTACAACATGACTTTAAGACATTAAGTCAAGTGTGCTGGCACAATCCCAGCTACTCCAGAGGCGCAGGTAGGAAGAGCATGAATTTCTGGATAGCCCAGAAGTATTGAAATCCAGACAAATGGGGGGCCGTGCTCAAGTAGTAGAATATTTGCCTAGCTTGAGCAAGGCCCTGGGGGTTCTCCAGTAATGAAAAAAAAAAAGCCTTCAAATTACATGAAAAGTTTATAAATATTTATCCCACTTACCTCTACCTACCATTTCTGTTGTTTTTTTCTGATGTTGAGGATTGAACCCAGGGCCTCACCACTGAATTTAGACCCCTCCCAGCCCTAACTATTATTTTAACAATTAAACCTAGATTACTTCTGAAAATTGTGATATTAGAGAAGCATGGTTATCATTTTAAGTTGTTTTGTTGCCAAGGAAAAACCTAAAAGTGAAATCGATGGGCTTGATTGGGTGGTGGGGGGAGGGGCACGGCCTGGCACTGTCATCTGTACGTCACTCTGGGGTGCACTTACGGTTTTATGATGTCAGACATCTAACAGGTACACAACCCTGACCAGCCAGCAGGTAGCAGAAATGGGTGCGAACAGTTCTGAAGACGTCTTTGGTTTTATTTTATCAGCAACTTTAAAACCAGTTGATTTATCAAAGATGTACTGAAGGCACGTGAACCAAGGCCTTTGGGTAATGGCTTATCTCACCAGCTCAGGTTTATGTGGGTGCTCACTTACCTGTAAGCCAATCGGAAATGAATTCCTTGGGGATTTTGCCCATCAGACACACGTACCACATGAGCACATGTGGCAACACATAAGCGCACACACATTTTAGAATTTTATCATGAGAGACAGAAATACAGAAATTCTTGTCTATAGAAAAGAGTTCAATCCAAATTGTATCCTGACAAAATGGATCAAGTTGAGGTGGCCTATTACATGGCTTAACTTTAAGATTTTTGTTTGCCCTCTTTGTGAGTCTGTGGACTGGATATTTGGGGAACAAAGGTCCCTTGCTGTCTGGGCTGTTACAAGCCTTGTCACACACCACTCCTTTAAGTCTGAAGAGAGTTCACACATTAATTCTTTTGTGTTCACCTTCCAGCCAGGACTGTCTGATATGAAATCCACCAAATGATCTTGACTTTAGTAACGAGATTGTCTTCCGTTTGCTGATCAGGTTTGCTTGGCTAATCCATGCAAACGGGAAACATTTTTTAGAAGTGGGTTAAGAGGTTAGTTATGCGCTGGAGGGGTGCCTCAAGTGGTAGAGCACTTGCCTAGCAAATGGTGAAGCCCTGAGTTCAAACCCCAGTACTGCAAAAACACTTAACAAACATAAAAAGGTTATTTATATAAATAAATAAAAGATTATTTATAGTTTCCTTTGTTTTTTCCTGGGCCATGTGGCAGACAAAGTGCTGGACAGAGAGGTCTTTAGTATAATAACAGTTGTTACCTGTATGCTTTAGTGGGATGCGCTGTGACATTTCCATATGTGCACACAGCCTGCACTGGCCACAGCCCTCCGCCTTCCCCTCTCCCCTCTGTCCCCTCCCCTCTTCTACTTTGAAGCCTTTTTTCTTTTTAGTTTCCATGTGGGAGGGAACATGCAATACCTGTCTTCTGTGTCTGGCTTATTTCTCTTAACACGATGTCCTCCAGTTCCGTCCATGTCGCTGCACAGGCCAGGGTTTCTTCCTTGAGGCTGAGTAATGATCTGTAGTGTGTCCATTGCACATGTTCTGTAGCCACTCATCTGTCCACGTGCCCTAGGCTGACTCCGTGTCCCGGCCTATTGTGAATGGCGCTGCTATAAACATGGGCGTGCAGGTGTCTTTATATGCTCACTTCTTCTTCGCGTGTACACCCACAAGTGGATAGCTGAGTCATTTGGTAGTTTTATTTTGAAAAAATATCTTTAAGACGGGCTCTCTACGAGTTAGAGCCCAGGCTGGCCTCTAACTCATGGTCCTCCTGCCTCTGCTTCCCACATGCTGGGACTGCAGCATGCCACCACATCTGCTTGGTATTTGTATTTGTCATTTTTTGAGGGACCTCCATACCGTCTTCCACAGTGTCCATAGGGATTCACACGTAAATGCCATTAACAGTGTATAAGAGCTCCCTTTCTCCGTACTCCTGCGGGCCTTTTTTGTGTTTTTTTTTGTAATAGCCATTCTAATGGGGGATGGTATCTCACTGCAATTTTCATTTGCGTTTTCCTGATGGCTGATGACACTGAGAGCTTTTCATCTACTTATTGGCCATTTATATTTCTTCTTTGAGAAATATCTATTCAGATCTTTTGCCTTTCTTTAGTGTGTATGTGGGGCTGGTGTTTGAACTCAAAGCCACACCTCCAGTTCATTTTGCTTTAATTATTTTTGGAGATGAGGTTTCTTGAACTACCTGGGGGTGGCCTCGAACCTTGATCGTCCCAATCTCAGCCTCCTAAGCAGCTAGGATTACAGGAGTGAGCCACAAGTTTGTTTTGTTCACTTTTAGTGTGGCAGGCTTCTCAAACTTGCGTGTGACCCTTGCTCTGGGACCAGGCTAGCCTCTGTCGGGCTCGGGTTTGACCGTGAGCACTGCAGCAGCTCAGGACGGCTTTTGTGGTATAGTATAGCGTGGAATTGGCGTTTTGATGGGCTGGTGTTGACTCTGCAGGCGCTTCGGCAATGTGGACATTTTATTTTATTTACTTTAATGATATTAAGTCAATGAACATGGATTGGCATTGTCATTCCACCTGTCAGTGACAGCTTCAGTTTCTAGGGCATTTTGTAAATTTCACTGCAGGGCCTTTTACTTCCTTAGTTAAGTTCATTTTGGCAGTGGCTGTTGCAAATGGCCTTGCTTCAATGACTTCCCTTCCTTTAAAGACTTTTTAAATCAGTACATATTAAACGTCACGTGGTGATGGGTTTCATCACATTCATACAAAGCGCTTTGACATCTTCGCAGCCTCTGTTACTCTTTCTTTTCCCTTTCCTTCTTTCCTGTCCTAGTGCTCTCCCCCTTTTACTTTCATGACCTTAGTTTGTACTTGCTAGGCAGGTGCTCTACCACTTGAACCAGTCGCCAGCCCTTTTTGTGTTGGTTATTTTTGAGACAGTTACACTTTATACTGGTCTGCGATCCTCCTATTTATGCTTCCCCAAGTAGCTGGGATGAAAGGTGTGAACCACCACGCTCACCCATTGATTGAGATGGGGCTCACACAGCTTTTTGCCTGGGCTGGCCTCACACTGTGATCCTTCTGATCTTCAACTCCAGAGTAGCTAGGATTACAGATGTGAGTCACTGCACACAGCCTGATTCTTTATGGCTGAGTAAAACTCCATTGTGTATTTAGGCCACATTTTTTTTTAATCCATTCATCTGTTGCTGAGCTGCTGATTCCATACTTGGCAACCACAAATGCTGCCCTGATGGACACAGGTGTGCGGATGTCTCTTGTGGATGCTGCTTCTTGTTTTTTTGTGATGTATTCCATTTATGGAGTTGTGTATGTTGAGCCAACCTTACATTCCCGGAATGAAGCCACCTTCCACATTGCGAGTGATCTTTTTAATTTGTTGTTGAATTTGCAAGGATTTTACTGAGGAGTTTTGCATCTGTGTTCATCAAGGAGCTTGGATTATAATTTTCCTCTTTTGTTGTGGCCTTCCTTGGTTTTGGTATCAGAGTGATACTGGAGTAATATTGGTAATAGGATGAGCTCGGAAGTGTTGCTTCCCTGTGGATTTTGTGGAATAATTTGAGGAGTGTTGGTGTCAGTTCTTTAAAGTCTGGTAGAACTCAGCAGTGACTCTATCTGGTCCTGGACTTTTTTTGTTGGGAGTTTTTAAAAATTATTGTTTCAATTTCATTGCTTTTGATCTGTTCAAGTTATTTGTATCTTCTTCGTTCAGTTTTGGTATGTTTTATGTGTCTAGCAATAGACACATAAAATCCATTTCTCCCAGATTTTCCGACTTATTGGAGTAAAAGTTTCCAAAACATTCCTTCCTGATCCTCTGTATTTCAGTGATATCTATTGTAATGTCACCCTTTTTGTCTTTACTTTTCTTAATTTGTGTTTTTCCTTTCTTTCTTTTGGTTACCTTGGCTCTTTGGCTTAAGCTCATTATTGGTGTATAGAAAAGCTGATTTTTACGTGTTGATTTTGTAATCTGCTACTTTACTGAATTCATTTATCAGTCCTAATTATCCTGCAGATTTTTTTAGGTTTTCTAAGAAAGGAACCATATCTTCTTTCTTTCTTTCTTTTGCCTGCTTGCTGTGGCTGAAACTCCTAGTATTACATTAAATAAGAACAGGGGGTGTGGACACCTGGTCTCACACCAGGTCTTGGAGGAAAAAGCTCTTAGCTTCCCCGTGCGGCGTGATGCTGGCTGCGGGTCGGTCGTACACAGCCTTTACTCTGCTGCGGTACAATGCTTCTCCACCTGATTTGGTCAGGGCTTTCATCACGAAGAGATGTTGAATTTTATCAAATTCTATTGAGATGATCGTGTAATTTTTGTCCTTCATTCTACACGCATGACGCATGACATTTATCGACTTGCTCATGTCGAACCATCCCTGCAGCCCTGGAATGAAATCAGTCTGATCGCGGTGTTTGGTTTTTCTGGCGTGCTGTTGTATTTCATTTTCTAGTATTCTCTTGAAGATTTTCTGGGGGAGTGGTACTGGGGGCTGAATTCGAGTATCCTTGTATTTGCTAGGCAGGAGCTCCTCCCCTTGAGTCACTCTGCCAGCTTTTTTTGTGCTGGTTATTTTTGAGATAGGGTCTCACTTTATTATGCCCAGGCTGGCCTGGACCACAATCCTCCTATCTGTGCTTCCCAACAAAGCTGGGATGATGTGTGTACCACCACGCCCAGCTATTGGTTGAGATGGGGTCTCTCAAACTTTTTTCCCAGGCTGGCCTAGAACTGGGATCCTCCTAATCTCTACCTCCCAAAGAGCTGGGATTACAGGTGGGAGCCACTGTTTCCAGTCCTCCAATCTTCTGGTTTTTTCTTTTTTTTGCTGCGTCCTTGTCAGGTTTTTGAAGCAGGGTAATTCTGACTTCATAGGATGAGTTTCTAAGGGTTCCCTCCCTTTCAGTTCTGTGGAATCATTTGAGAGGTATAGCTGTTCTTTAGAAAGGTTGGTAAAAATGCTGGCCATTGCCAGGAATTGCTTATTCTTTCAACATGCAACCTTAGGGGGTGGAGAGACATTGTTTCCCATTATGTGTTAGCGTGCAGTGTCGAGAGTCATGAATCCCAAAGTTCAGATGTGATTAGGGGACAAGTTGCCTCTAGAGTGTCCTTTCCTCTGATCAAAATAAGTAAAATCTTCTTAAACAAACAAAAAAAGTTGGTGAAATTCACCAGTGAAGCCATCCAGTCTGGGGTTTTCTTTGTTGGGACATGTTTTACTTCCAGTTCATTTTCATGGCTGGTTCTTGTCTAGTCAGGTTTTTTTTTTTCCATCCTTTTGGTTTGATTTTGGTAAGTTATATGTACGTCCATGTATGCTCTACGTTCTCCTGCTTGTCCACGTGTAGCTTTTCAAAATAATCTCTTAAGATCCTTTGAATTTCTGTTGTATCAGTTGCACTGCGTCCTTTTTCACCTCTAATTTTATTTGGCTTGCTCTCTTCTTCCCACTCTTGTCTAAAGCCATGTTAATTTTGTTCTATTTTTGAAGAACCAACTCTAGACAGAGAAATCTTTACCTGTTACTGTGAGCTCGAGATTTTGACTGAGGCATAAAGATGGTTAAGAAAAAAAGAGGGTGGAACTCCTTGATTTGAGGAAGTTACTTTTAGAAATACTTTTCTAATTATTTCTTTTTAGTTATTAATCAGTTTAAGACACCACTTGCCAGGCAAACCTAAATTCTCATTTCTAAAGGGGGGTGATTCTTAGGTCTGAAAGCAGCCATGGAGCTGCTGTAAATTAAATCACCATTAATTTGAAGGACCCCACCCCCACCCCAATCTTGGCTGAAGTGCCATAAGAAAAACTTTTAAAAAGGCTTTACTCTGTTTTTATTTTGTCTTTTTGTTGTTGTTTGTTACTGGGGTTTGAACTCAGGGCCTCAAGCTTGCCAAGCAGGCGCTCTACCACTTGAGCCACTCCACCAGCCCTGTCTTACCTGAGTGTAAGCGAAAAAGCTACAAGAATCAAAATAAGCAAAGAGAAAAAGCAGACCACCCAGTTTTTTTATCTTTTTAATTTTTAAAAAATTTTTATTTTGTTCATATGTGCATACAAGGCTTGGGTCATTTCTCCCCCCTTCCCCCCACCCCCTCCCTTACCACCCACCCCGCCCCCTCCCTCTCCCCCTCACCCCCTCAATACCCAGCAGAAACTATTTTGCCCTTATTTCTAATTTTGTTGAAGAGAGAGTATAAGCAATAATAGGAAGGAACAAGGGTTTTTGCTGGTTGAGATAAGGATAGCTATACAGGGCATTGACTCACATTGATTTCCTGTGCGTGTGTGTTACCTTCTAGGTTAATTCTTCTTGAACTAACCTTTTCTCTAGTACCTGTTCCCCTTCTCCTATTGGCCTCGGTTGCTTTAAAGTATCTGCTTTAGTTTCTCTACGTTGAGAGCAACAAATGCTATCTAGTTTTTTAGGTGTCTTACCTATCCTCACCCCTCCCTTGTGTGCTCTCACTTTATCATGTGCTCAAAGTCCAATCCCCTTGTTGTGTTTGCCCTTGATCTAATGTCCGCATATGAGGGAGAACATACGATTTTTGGTTTTTTGGGCCAGGCTAACCTCACTCAGAATGATGTTCTCCAATTCCATCCATTTACCAGCGAATGATAACATGTCGTTCTTCTTCATGGCTGCATAAAATTCCATTGTGTATAGATACCACATTTTCTTAATCCATTCGTCAGTGCTGGGGCATCTTGGCTGTTTCCATAACTTGGCTATTGTGAATAGTGCCGCAGTAAACATAGGTGTGCAGGTGCCTCTGGAGTAACCTGTGTCACAGTCTTTTGGGTATATCCCCAAGAGTGGTATTGCTGGATCAAATGGTAGATCAATGTTTAGCTTTTTAAGTAGCCTCCAAATTTTTTTCCAGAGTGGTTGTACTAGTCTACATTCCCACCAACAGTGTAAGAGGGTTCCTTTTTCCCCGCATCCTCACCAACACCTGTTGTTGGTGGTGTTGCTGATGATGGCTATTCTAACAGGGGTGAGGTGGAATCTTAGTGTGGTTTTAATTTGCATTTCCTTTATTGCTAGAGATGGTGAGCATTTTTTCATGTGTTTTTTGGCCATTTGAATTTCTTCTTTTGAGAAAGTTCTGTTTAGTTCACTTGCCCATTTCTTTATTGGTTCATTAGTTTTGGGAGAATTTAGTTTTTTAAGTTCCCTGTATATTCTGGTTATCAGTCCGTTCTCTGATGTATAGTTGGCAAATATTTTCTCCCACTCTGTAGGTGTTCTCTTCAGTTTAGAGACCATTTCTTTTGATGAACAGAAGCTTTTTAGCTTTATGAGGTCCCATTTATCTATGCTATCTCTTAGTTGCTGTGCTGCTGGGGTTTCATTGAGAAAGTTCTTGCCTATACCTACTAACTCCAGAGTATTTCCTACTCTTTTCTGTATCAACTTTAGAGTTTGGGGTCTGATATTAAGATCCTTGATCCATTTTGAGTTAATATTGGTATAGGGTGATATACATGGATCTAGTTTCAGTTTTTTGCAGACTGCTAACCAGTTTTCCTAGCAGTTTTTGTTGAAGAGGCTGCTATTTCTCCATCGTATATTTTTAGCTCCTTTGTCAAAGATAAGTTGCTTATAGTTGTGTGGCTTCATATCTGGATCCTCTATTCTGTTCCACTGGTCTTCATGTCTGTTTTTGTGCCAGTACC
The DNA here is from genome assembly GCF_047511655.1 of Castor canadensis. Taxonomy (NCBI): domain Eukaryota; kingdom Metazoa; phylum Chordata; class Mammalia; order Rodentia; family Castoridae; genus Castor; species Castor canadensis. The sequence continues at coordinate 7,568,518 of NC_133388.1, read as the reverse complement.
ATGCTGTTTTAATTGTTATTGCTTTGTAATATAGTTTGAAGTCAGGTATTGTGATACCTCCAGCATTGTTCTTTTGACTGAGTATTGCCTTGGCTATTCGTGGCCTCTTGTGTTTCCATATAAATTTCACGGTAGATTTTTCGATCTCTTTAATGAATGTCATTGGAATTTTGATGGGAATTGCATTAAACATGTAGATTACTTTGGGGAGTATCGACATTTTTACTATGTTGATTCTACCAATCCATGAGCATGGGAGATCTCTCCACTTTCTATAGTCTTCCTCAATCTCTTTCTTCAGAAGTGTATAGTTTTCCTTGTAGAGGTCTTTCACATCCTTTGTTAGGTTTACACCTAGGTATTTGATTTTGTTTGAGGCTATTGTAAATGGAATTGTTTTCATATATTCTTTTTCAGTTTGCTCATTGTTAGTGTATAGAAATGCTAATGATTTTTCTATGTTGATTTTATGTCCTGCTACCTTGCTATAGCTATTGATGATGTCTAGAAGCTTCTGAGTAGAGTTTTTTGGGTCTTTAAGGTATAGGATCATGTTGTCTGCAAATAGGGATATTTTGACAGTTTAAAAGACCCAATTTATGATAAAAATATCAAGTACCGGTGTTGGCACCCAGATGGGACATGGCCTGATCAGTTTTCTCCCTAGAAGAGAATATTTTGTATTTTCCTTTTTGCTGTCCTGCATTTTGAACCCAGGGCCTTGGGCTAGACAGATGCTCTACCACTTCAGCCGAGTCCCCAGCCCTTTTTGCTTTAGGGGCTGTTTTTGTTTAAGCTGGCCTGGACCACGCTCCTCCTATCTATTCCTCCTGTAGAGCTGGGACCACAGGTGTACACCACTATACCAGGCTTATTGGTTGAGATGGGGGTCTTGCTAACTTTTTTGTTCAGGCTGGTGTCAAACTGCAGTCTCCTTACTACCATCTCTGCCTTCCAAGTATGTGAGTATTACTGGCGTTTTGAGTCACCACACCGAGCTCGTGTTTCTGGTGTCTGCTGTAAAGGCAGCAATGCTTGCCTGAAAAGACATGGACTGTTGGGTCACCCAACCCCTTGCAAGACTGGCTTCTCGGAGGTTGGGAGATAAGATATCTCTGTTGTGAGGACCATTTCCCTCTGCCCCAGCCTTTGAGGTCTCACTTCTGGGATGTCAATGTTATCTCCATTGTGAGGGCCTTCCAGTCTTCAGGGGTCTTACAACTTCTGGGAGACTGAGAAATCTCTCCTGCAAGCCTGGGGCTCCTGACAACCTGGGAGCCAGTGGCTCTGTGAGGAATGCCTGGAGCTTTTCTGGCATCAAGATCTCGAGATACATCTATGTACCTATGTGTCTACATCCTGTTCCCTTCTTGCACTCTGGACTGTCAGCTCTCATATAACAGGTTCTTCATGGTTACTCTTTTCTGATACTATGGCGTGTGGGCATCTGTGGGGTGAAAGTAATAAATCCTGGGGTTGAGGAAAGTCTCATGACTGGGGGCCTCCAGGGTTTGCCAGGGCACAACTTGTGAGACCTGTGGCTCCCCCGTTCTTTGGCTTTGATGTGACAGAGCAGGAAGGGGGAAAGCTGAGAGCTTGAGGCGTGTCAGGCTTGGGGGCGTCTTCTCATCCCAGGGCTGCACTTGATTAGAAAGCAAAGTTGAAGGATCTCCCCAACGAGGTCTCCAGATTCTGAGTTTCTGACATTTTGGCTGAGCATTTAAAAATTCATGGCCCAAAAGACTAAAAATCGTATGTTCTCCCTCATATGTGGACATTAGATCAAGGGCAAACACAACAAGGGGATTGGACTTTGAGCACATGATAAAAGCGAGAGCACACAAGGGAGGGGTGAGGATAGGTAAGACACCTGAAAACTTAGCATTTGTTTTCCTCAATGCAGAGAAACTAAAGCAGATACCTTAAAAGCAACTGAGGCCAATAGGAGAAGGGGACCAGGAACTAGAGAAAAGGTTAGTTCAAGAAGAATTAACCTAGAAGGTAACACCCACGCACAGGAAATCAATGTGAGTCAACTCCCTGTATAGCTATCCTTATCTCAACCAGCAAAAACCCTTGTTCCTTCCTATTATTGCTTATACTCTCTCTACAACAAAATTAGAGATAAGGGCAAAATAGTTTCTGCTGGGTATTGAGGGGGTGGGGGGGGAGAGGGAGGGGGCGGACTGGGTGGTAAGGGAGGGGGTGGAGGCAGGGGGGAGAAATGACCCAAGCATTGTATGCACATATGAATAATAATAAAAAAAACAAACTCATGGCAAAAGAAATCTGTGGTGAGGATGTCGCAAGTGCCACTTCTTCACCGCCCCCCCCCCAGAAAGATAGCAACGTAAGTGCAGAAAAAGAACAAGCCTCGCCTTTTGACCTTTTTTTTTTATTTACCCTGGGCTTTGACCTCAGCCCCTCTCAATGGTGCTTAGTTAAGTCCTGTGTCTTTGAGATATAAATTTTCTATCTCATTTCTACTGAGTCAAACCTTTGGATGCAGGTTTGGAATTAAGGATTACTTAGTGCTGTGGAGGAAGCAATGGGATCAGCCATCTGACAAAAAACCTGGCAAGTGATGACTCTAACGGTGTAAAACTTTTTTTTTGGTCTAATTTTATGCATGGTTGACTGTGTCCTTTGCATGTTATGTCCAAATGTCCTGTGTTTGTTTGCAATCAAACATTGTTTGTATGGTGTCAGATTGGTTCCTGTAAATCAGTATTAGCCTGGTGTGATGGCTCAAGCTGGGAATCCTAGCTGAAGTTCCTTCTCCCCCCATCTCAGATGGTTGGGTGCGTGTTGCTCACCCTGTTGCCTGTCATACCAGCTATGTGGGGAAGCACAGATAGGATCAAGGTCCAGGCTGGCCTGGGGAATAAAGCAAGACCCTGTCGCAAACATGACCAACACAAAAAAAGGGGGCAAGGCCGAGTTCAACCACCCCCCCAGTACTGGCCCCCCAAAAGCCCTAAAACAAAGCTTTAAATTAGCCCAGATGCATAAAGTTCACATGAATTAGGCAAATCTTTAAGTTTGTTGGTAAGATGTCTTTGAAATTGTAAACGTTTTTGCAATTTTGCCTAGGTTAGTAATCAGTATTTTATTGTAGATGTGTAAGATACTTTTAGGTAGGCAGCTAGGTATACTTGAACAGGAACAAGGACGTGCTTCAGGTTACAAGACTCCATTTTCCCTTGGAGGAAAGGAATCATAAAACCCCCACTCTCACCAATGATTTAAGATAACGGTGTGTCTGCTTATGGATACAGTTCACTCCCCGTATCTAAGTCAGGCGTAGGCAGAACTGCCTTCTGCTGCCTGTACTGAGCAGGTCAGGAGAGCAAGGTTAATCAAGTGCACAGGTGCCTCTCTCACCTCCTCAAAAGCATAGGCCTGTGATTTCCTATACCCAGGCAGTCACTGCCTGGTCCACAGGGGGACAGCACCTGGGTTTTGTGCCACCTAGCAACCCCACCCTGTTGGATAATAAAATCCCAGGGCAGTTCTCCATATGAACATGGGCCCTCCTGGAGGAGCCAGGCACACTCAGGGCAACACCATCACATCCAGACAAATCACTGAAAACTTTAAAACTGCTGTCTTCTGCTTTATTGACAGGTAAATTGTTCAAAAATGTTCTCACGATTCAATAATTACAAAGACTTAGACTTACATTAAAAAAGTAAAAACCAGAACCTCCAGCAGGTGCCTGCCCCGGCACAAGGCCCAGGAGGGTAGGTGGGGCAGGCAGGAGCTGGTGTGGCGTGCGCGGGCACAGCCGGCATCGCCACATCCCTCAGTGCCGCTCACCACGTGCACGGGAAGCCCATCCTGAGCAGAGGACAAGTGCATCTGCTGCCACAGTTAATCACAAGCCTTTAATGAGACAGGGCCACAACAGACTTGCTCACTCAACGGAGAATGTGAGCAGGGGTGAGATTAAATGCACACGCAGACGTCACCACGCCACGGGGCAGGGCCAGTGTGCAGGAGTGTGTTGGTGTCTCTACATGATCGACAGCTACTAATCACGGGGCTCCATGCGGGGAAGGGAAGGTGGGGAAGTGCCCCAGCGCCTGCTGTGTGGCTCCCCCAGGTGGAAAATGCCACGGGAGCACATGGAGTCAGAACACAGCTGCCTTCACAGCAGGGGGGGGGGGCTGGGGACACCTCATGGCTGTGGCCCAGCATGGACTAACACACAGGACACAGTGATGTCCCGGGGCTCTGTCCACATCTGGGGGTCAGCACTTCTGCAGCTGACCATGCAATGGCTGAATGAAGAGAAGACCATAAACTAACTCCACTCTCCTGTCCTCGCTGTCTCAGTGACACTGGGCATAATACATAACTTCCTATGCTTCTAAGGAAATAGGGGAAAGACTAGGTACGGAGGCCGAGCCGAGCCGAGCTGTCCGCTTCCTCAGCAGGCTGAGTGCTCACGGCATGGTCAGGATCTGGTCGGCAGAGCCCCACGTACCTTCCCTGGTGGTTCTGGGAGGGAGAGAGGTGTGTGGTGGTCCTTCATGTGCAAACGGAACAGTGTCGCCTCACGGCTGTGCAGACAAACAGATCCGGTCTACTGCCACAAACAACATGGCATAAAACTGATCATAATTATAATAAAGATTTTTTTTTATCTCCATATCTACAAACTGATTCTACATATCCTTGCACAACACTGGAGGGTCAGCTCAGTCTTGGCACTGATGGTGGGGCCTCCCCGGCTCCTTGGCCCCATGGTCGTGCTCTGGTGGCCTCAGGAATCACAGGCTGGCTGCTCCAGGCCTTCAAGGGGAAGCTGGCTCCGGTGGGGCGAGTTGGGGCTTGGCGGGCCACTGGGGTTAGAGCTGTTCGAAGGAGTTGAGTGTTTGGTGGAGTCAGAGTCAGGCTGTCAATGCAAAGAAGGGGACACATGAAAACCAAGTACACTGGGTCCATGGAGAGCACAGAAGGCAACTACTTTCTTTCCTTTGGTGAAAACACACTCTATACAAGCTGTGTATGGAGTCGTTAAACCACCATCTCCCTCACTTGGAAATGACGCCATCATAATTACAGAATAGCGTCACTCCAAAGTGAAGAAGCAGGTGATTGCAGCCATGTGGCCAGAAATCTCAAAGCTCCACTTTTATGGAGAAGCACTAGATACAGAGGAGAGCTTCACCATGATAAAGGCCTTATAAAAAACCCACTGCTGACAGCACACTCAAAGGTGAGAGAAAGCTTTCCCTCTGACACCAAGAACAAAAAAAGGGTGTTTTGAAATTTCCTGCTGCTACAAGTTCTAGCCAGAGAGCTTTTAGGCAAGAAAAAGAAACACAAAGATATCCAAGTTGGAAAGAAGTACAACTATCTGTACTTGCAAATGACATGATTCTATACCTAGAAGATTCCAAAGACCCTCCCACTCCCACACACAACTCTAAATGAATTAGCACAGTTGTAGGGTTCAGGATCACACAAGAAACTCAGTTGTGTTTCTATACACCAGCAAAGAATAATCTGAAAAGGAAACAGAAAAACAATTCCATTTACAATAGCATCCAAAAGAATAAAACAGCTAGGAATAAGTTTAATGAAGGAGGAGAAAGATTTGCACACTATAAATTGTAAAACATTGCTAAAAGAAATTAAGGAAAACTTAAATAATGGAAGCCCATCCAATGTTCATGGATTGGGAGACTTAATATTGTCAGGATGGTATTGCTCCCGAAGTGGTCTACAGATTCAGTGCAATCACTACTGAAATTTCAATGGCTTTTTTCACAAATGGAAAAGCCAATCCTCAAATTTACTTGGAATTGCAAGGATCCCAGAAGAGTCAGAACAGTATTAAAAAAGAAATGATGCTGAAGGACTCATTTCACATGCTTATTACTTCAAAATACACTACAAAGTAACAGTGTGGTACTGAGAAAGGATAGAACCAAAGGATCAGAATGGAGAACTCACAAATAAGTTCATACCCAAGGTCAACTGATTTAATAAGGGTGTCAAGACCACAATGGGGAAAGAAGAGACTCCTCAGCAAATGGTGCTGGAAATTTATATACAAGAGTGGACAAGTAGATTACATCGAAAGAATGAAGTTAGCCCTCTGTATCACATCACATACAAAAATTAAAACAGACTAACAGCCTAAATATAACCATTAAAACCTTAAACCCCATAGATGAAAACATAGGAGTAAATCTTTAAAATATTTGCAAAGGATGTATCTGATAGGTCATAATATGTAAATAAATAAACCAATTTTGAAATGGATATGGGGTTGGGGACATGGCTCAGTGGTAGAGCACTTGCTAGCATGTGTGAGGCCCTGGGTTCTGTCCCCAGACACACACACACACACACACACACACACCCTTCAAAGAAGGGATACACACACACACACACACACACCCCTTCAGAGAAGGGACACACACACACACCCCTTCAGAGAAGGGACACACACACACACACACACACACACACACACACACACCCTTCAGAGAAGGGATACAAATGGCCAGCAAGCGTATGAAAAGGTGCTCAACGCCATTAGTCCCGAGGGAAATGTAAAATCAAAGCCACAGTCAAGTTCTGCTTCACACCCATCAGGGTGGCTATTTTTTAAAAAAAAAATACACTCCCTACACTGCCGATGGGAGTTTAAAATTTGGTAGTTCCTCAAAAAGTTAACACAGAATTACCCGATGACACTGCAAGTTACGTCTAGGTATACACCTGGAAGAAGCGAAAGCAGGTACGTTAACAAAGACATGTGCATCCACAGTCCTAGCAGCGTTACTCACAATAGCCAAAAGATGGAAACAGTCCAAACATCCATCACTGGCAGCATGAAAAAACAAAACTGTGGCCTATACATAAGCCAGAGTATTATTCATGACACACGTGGATGGAGTCAGAAATGCTATGCAGTGAAGGCGGCCAGACACAAAAAGCCAGTAACCACTTACATATAAAAGGCACATGACTTTTTTTATATGTCATGTCCAAAACAGGCCAGTCCCAGACAGAGAACTGGTGCTTACCAGGGGATGAGAGGAGGGAGGAGTAGAGAGAAAGTGCTCAGTGGGTGTGTTTCAGGGCTTCATTTTGAAGTGATGAAAATGTTTTGATGACATGGTGGCTATACACCTTGTGACCACCACCAAGTTCAACTTAAAGTGGCTGCTGGGGCTGGGGGTGTAGTTCTGTGGAAGAGCATTCTCCACCGTATACAAGGCCCTGGGTTCCACCCCTCACCCCCCGCCCCCAGTACTGAAGGAAAAAGGGCTACACTGTGTTAGGAAATATGTTTGAGAGGAGCCGATGAGGTCAAGGCAGAGCAAACAGGTGCTGCCTGTCTCGGGACATGGCACCCTGAGCTAAGTGGTCCTCATACAGAACATGAGGAGACATGGGTCACCCAACTGAGGAGTACTCTGCAAGAGGAGGGTGCGCACTGCAAGTGCGTATGGTTACATCAGAAAAAGGCTGAGGAAGTGTTCTGAAGCAGAGGAGACACAGAGGGGACCTAACACATAATGCTTGATTATGTTCTGCCTCAAGGAAACATTGCAGGGACAACTGTGAGAACTGCAATGTGCCTGAATCAGTATGACAGCCGGACTGTGGTTATTGTAAGAGGATCTTCCTGCTCTTAGGAAAGGGGCATGATTCATGCAACCTACGGAGAAAGTGTAGGAGTGCGTGCACATACATACTTGACTCTGTTGTCTCTAACATGAACTGGGTGGCTGGAAGAAGGGCGGGAGAGACTTTTCATTCTATCTAATTCAAAGTATCAGGCAAGACCTGGATGATGGACAATCTGCAAAAAAGCTGTTCTTTTCAGAGCAAGTTCAATGCCATGAAAGATTAAAAACAGAAAAGACCGAGGAGATGTGGCAAATGAATGCAGCACACGTCCCTTGACTGGACTCTGGATTTAGGAGTGCTCTGGAGGGCATCACTGGGTCAGCTGGGGAATCTGACGGTGGACAGTCCAGGACCAGAGTAAGCAAGCAACTGTGGCATGTGGTGGTGATGGCAACATCACTCAGAAGTACTCAGAGAGTCTGATGCTGCACCTCACCTTCACCTGCTCGTTCAAAAAAATCAAGTAGGAGCTGGATGTGGTGGTACTTGCCTGTAGTCCCAGCTATGTAGGAGGTACAGATAAAAGGACCAAGGTCTAAGAACTGCCTGGGCAAAATGTGCCAGACCCTATTTGAAAAATAGTAAGCAAAAAAAAAAAAAAAGGGCTGAGGTTCAAGTGGTAGAGCACCTGCCTAACGAGTCCAAGGCCCCGAGTGCAAACCCCAGTACTGCCAAAAAAAAAAAGAAAAGAAGTTCAAACACTTCAGACTAGTGACTCTGAGAAGTACACTGCCAACTGAAAGCTGCCCTTCACTGAAAAGATGGCCGATTTGCAGTGGACAGGATGACAAGCCCCAGGGCGGGGAAGGGAGCAAGTCAGCAGCAAAGTCAGATTCCATGTCCATGCTGGGCTGGGGCTGTGCCCAGAAACATGCCCAAGACACAGGCACGCCAGCACTCCCTTCCTATCACACTCAGAGCTGCCCATTTTGGGCCACCCAAGGGCTTGCACTCCAGCCAGGGGCTGCTCTTGGGTCTAAGAAGCATTCTTCTCTAAACAGCAGCCACTGTGTCCTCTGCAGGCCTCCGCAGGTACCCATGCCACTTCCCTCGCTGGGGTGAGCCGCACCTCTCTGTCAAGATCCTGGTCAGGGTCAGACATGCTCCTCAGAGGCATGGTCACTCCTGGTTCTGACGCTCCTATGGAGCAAGCACAGCTGTTACCTTAGGGAGAAGAAGCAAGCAAATGGAGAGCAGAGTCTCTGTCCCAGCACCCACCCTTTCTCAGTACCTGATGAGGGCCACGAGATGTAGGGTTTGCTCCTGGACGGGGGCTGCCGGGCCAGGCCCGCAGGGGTGGGGCCAGACCTCTCTTCCTGGGTGGGGGGCGCTGCACTCTGGGAGAGAGGAGGCACATGAACAGGGACAGTCAGCAAAGGCCACCTAGGGCCTCTGTACACAGCCTCTGGTCAGTTTGAGCTAAGTTTGAGCTAAATATTGGCCATGGCAATTTGGGGAAAAGTCAAATCCTACAGAAAACACTTAAAATAAGGAAAAGAAAAACCACGTTATCCCTCATACCAAGAAGTTAGAAACCCTTCTTCAGCTGAAGGGCAGATGGAGATGGAAACAGGACCTTCCACTCAGATGCCTGCCCACAGCCCAGGAGTGGCTCAGGTAATGCCCTAATGCTCATTAGCTGGAAAACACTGAAGGGCTGCATCAGAGACAGGCTGTGTGACAGTGCTGCAGGTCAGCACAGCCCACTGAGGAGGACAGGACAGGAGAGGCAGCGAGCTCAGAGGCCCTGCCTCGGGGATGGTCTGCACAGGTGTGGGGGGATGGTCTGCACAGGTGTGGGGGGATGGTCTGCACAGGTGTGGGTGCCAGCACAGGACCAGATGGAGCCCCTCCCCAGACTGTGAACATACCAGAGGCAGGTCCATGAGCACCTGCATCCCGTCGCCAGGACCCATGTGGGCCACGTGGTTAAAGTTGGTCGGATTGGATATCATTTTGGATCTCAATTCTGGATCTCTGAGCATCTCTCTGGGAAAAGGCAGCAGTTTGGTAATTAAGAACCTGCAGTACCCTCTGGCTCTACACCAGCCCCTCTTCCTTCCAGCAGGTGCCCTCACCGCCGCTGCTGCAGCCTCTCTTCCTCTGGAACCTTGAAGACAAAGCGCCGTTTGCTCCGTGTCCGGAGCATCTGCTTCTTGCTGCTGTCGGAGGTGTCGGGCACGTTGAGGATGGCTCCTGCAGGAGAGTGAAGCAGTCATGCATCCCTGCAAGCTAGCAGCTGGCCCACAGAGAAGCCCAGGGGTCTGCCCCTCAAACACACACCAGCTGAGAGGCTCACCTGAGAACTTGCTCTTAAAGTATATGAGGCGCGGAGGCTCACAGCCAAGCAGGTTGAGACTGCCATCAGAGTTCAGTGGTCTTATCTGTGTGGGGAAGCAGAGAAGGACAGTCATACGCAGCTGAGGACAGATGGGTGGGAAGCCACCCAGAGTGAGGCCACCCTAAATTGCCTTACCCTCCGCAGGCCGATGGTCTGCACCCACTCCATGGTGCGCACATCAAAGACATCAACGCCATACTCGCTGTACACCGTGACATGGGTGGGGCTGCAACCTGGCGCAGATGGAGCAAAGCACGTAAGTGGGGGGTAGCCCCAGCCTTGCCTTCCTGCTCCGAAGGCCACCTTAGCCCTGGACAAGGTGCAAAGGGGAGGCAGCCCTACCTGCTGCTGGGCTTACATCATCAAACTCTTCTCAAGCTCCCATGTTAGAGGTCATCTTCACTTCAAGGTCACACACACAATCAAAAGCTTAAATGTACCCCATTCCTTCCATGCCTAGGTGATGGATGTTTTAAATGGCATAGTGTAGACACTGCAGATGATTTACACTTTGCCTTTTCATTTAGCTCTCTTACAAGAAACAGTTATAGCAAAAGCATATTAATTCATGCTCAACACACACGAAATCCACGTAAGGGCCAATTGTTTAGCAGTGTGAGGCAGATTCCTTCTTGAGATGCCAAGAAATCAGATTTCTGGGTAGGTATTTAAGACACCATAGCTACTGCTTGGCTCTGGAGGGGGAGGCCTGGTCATCTGTGTCTCATGCTAATAATACGGGGCAGGGCTCTCCTGTGAACCATCCCGGTAAGGGTGCTGTGGGCGTCCCTTTGGTGGTCTGCTCTGAATACGCAATGCAGGCAACGGTGATCACTTTCATGGGTGGTGCTATCTTCCTCTCCCCATCTGATCTAAGGAATTTTTCAGGTGATGACAATTAACCTAGCACACTATAAATGTGCACCTAAGGCCCACTACCTCACAGGGCATGTGAGATTGAGGGGGACCCCCCACATTTGGGACAGCAGTGAAACCCATCTCAATGACAGACAGACACGGAGAGCAGTAGATTTCCACTTTCCCTCAGTCATGCTGCTGCTGATGGCTAGGCTGCAGTCTGCACACCTTCACACTGCCACACATTTGACCTTACCCTGCCCCTGGCATAGTTCCTGGGTATTACCTCTTACAAATACAGAACTTGAAGTGGTCAGGCCACAAAATCCAGAACACATAGGATAAGTTAATCTTTATGTTGCACCTTATCCATGGAAAAGCACTTTAAAAAAGCTGCTGCTATGTTTCAATCACACTCCAACCACAGTACACAATCAGCCTTTCTCTTTTGAGTAGAGAAAAGGAAAGATAAAAGGGTCCAGGCAGTAGACAAGATGCTAGAACTGGTCACCAAACCACCTTAGAAATGATGCTTCAGACACACCATGTGAACCTCTTTTTGAGTGCCACATGCAAAAGCTGGCCCTGAATTCACTTTCAGATGATCACTCTCCACTGGGGGAATCTGAGAAATGCTCTTACTTGAATATGTAGGGCTTCATTTCTAATTTGGTGGTAAATGATAAACTGAGATGTCTAAAGAAAACTCTGAATCAAAATGGTGGGAAAAATGTAGGCTTTGGAGTCTGACAGACTAGCTACCTCTGTTGCCTCCTCTCCTAAGGACAGGAATGGGAATGGCTTGCCCTAGGAGACAGCCCAGCACCTAGCTCCTGCAAGCACCTCCCTACTTCAAACTTCCTTTATTATCTTCTGCCAGCTCTAAAGTTGACTTAGATTCTGTGTTAAGCACAGGGCAGACAGGAAAGACACATGAAGGGTGGAAAGGTATGGATGGCAGGGTCTATGCTGGTTATTTGTGGCTGGGGCTATAAAACTGCTGTGATCTGAGTGCTTGGCAACTGTAAATCTGGCAGAAAACTGTAGTTTTAGAGGTGAGGATGGCATGCCTTGAACTCCGCACTGTCTGCCCATGTAGAGAAGACCAGGAAAAGGGCGCTGAGGCAATGGACCTGTCCCTTCCTGCTGGCCCTGCACCCTAGGCCTGCTACTCCAGCTGCCTGGACATGTGGGAGGGCGCCAGAATGGTGCAGCCCACTCTGCAGCCAGATGTCAGCCCCCACGTCCCTGGTCACACTGCCAGCTTGGCAGGGCCAGTAAAGAGGCAGCTCAGAAGTTTTAGTTTAGGTAATTAAGGAAAAGTATTACACTCTACCTTCCACCCCAGCACCCATAGCAGCTGTGTCAAAATTGGGTGTGCCTTGTAGGCTGCTGACAGCTGATTTCTTGAGATTCCAGATAGAGGCCTGCAAGGCCTAAGGCCCTTGAACACAACTGGGACCCTAGCGAGGTGGCTTGCATCTGTAATTCCAGATTTCAGAAGGCTCAGACTGGGAAGATCAAGGTTCTAGGCCAGCCTGTGCAAAAAGATAGCAAGACCCCCTTTCAACCAATAGCTGGGTGTGGTGGTGCCTAACATTCTATCTCAGCTATGTGGGTCACATAAACGGGAGGACTGTGGCCTGGGAAAAACCAGGGGCCCTCTTTGAAAAGTAACTAAAATAAGAAGGGCTGCGGAGCATGGTTCAAGTGGTAGAGCACCTGGCTAGCAATCACAGGGCCCTGAGTTCAACCCCCATTACCACAAAAAAAAAAAAAAAAAAAAGCCATTGAAAACCAAGCTGAGAGGTGCTCTCTGTTGAGCCCAGACACTAGAAGTGCCGGGCTTACCCAGCCTCTGCGACTTCCCACACAGAAAATCACTTATACCAAGCAAATTACGAACCCAACTGTGTGAAAACAGAATAGCTCCCACGCGCTTCAAAAAAAATCCTAGCCTACAAGAGACTGCACCTGAAAATCCTGGCCACCAAAAACCTCTGTTTACACTGTTGTGTAAGTTTATCTATTAATCTCTTTCCTTTTCAGGAGAGAGAAATTCCAGCTCCCTCTTCTATTCACTGTGCCCTTCTGCCCAGGGAGTCCACTGTTGTCCTCGGGGCTCTGGAGACCAGTGGAAGTGCTTGGAAGAGCAAGGCTCTGGGCACTTGCACCATGGAGGCGTGGGCCCCTCTCGTCCTGCTGTAACTTGGCTAGGGGACTGGGAGACAAACCAAAGCAAATAGAACACATGCCGACTGTCGATGTGAGAAGCAGCAACAGGGATATGGCAACAGAAAAACATATACATACTACAGGCGACAGGAGCCGCAGGCCACATGAGCTCCTGCATGCGTGACCTCCGGCCTTGAGGGTCCACGTACAGTCCCATGTGGCTGAAGCAAAGCAGGTACTCCTCGCTTTTGAGCTCCACAGCACAAAGGGCATCGAAAGACTGCTGTGAGAGGAACGCAAGCGAGGGGTCAGTGGGATTTACCAGGTCGAGAGACTGCCCGTCCCCCTGGATGCTCAACAGAGAGAACCCAGAAGGGTAGCCAACACAGAGCCTGTCCTGGAACACGGCCATCCACTGCACGTGCCCCGGAGCCACCATCTCACTGAGCTTTCTGTGGAAAGGCTTAGTTCTCTGTATCTCATAGCAGAGAATCAGTCGCTTCACTGCAACGAACAGGCAGGTAGATGAGCTCTTCCTCAGCGTCGCAGTCATTATGAGCTGGCAGCCTTTTGTTTCTGGAAGCTTGATATCAAAGTTGCCTTCTGCTCCATCAAAGGAAGACCACGGATAGAGGTGCACATGGTGGTTCCGGCCACAGAGAAGGACAATGATTTTCTCCTTGGGTGCAGGCTCAATCTGGTACACTTTCTTACAGTCGGCAGCGCGGACAATCACTATGGCGAGGAAAGCAATGGTGACAGTGCAAAGTCAGCGAGTCAGCTCAGCTCAGTGTTCCCTGCTAGATACCAGGTGGAAATGGCCCCCAGGTGCCCCCTCGGTGCCTTCCCATGAGGACATTCCCACCCAGCTGTCCTCCACCTCAGAGGCAGTGTTGTAACATGGATACACAGGCATCTTGTCCACCATCCTAACGCCCTGGCTAAGACCCGCCTCTGCCCACCACATTTGCACATCTGCCTGCAGTGTCATGGCTCCAGCTGCTTACTCCCAAGGCTCATATTCTAGCACCAAACATATCTTGAGTAGTGAGTGGTAAACAAATGTTATCTCCAGCCTCAAAAGACCCTACAATGAGCTCTTGGAAAGCATTTGCCTCTCACTGGGCCCCAACTTAGCCCCAGGACACTAGCTGCCTGAGGCTCCCCACCATGCAGGTCCTGGTCTGGAGTTCAAGGGACTGAGCAGCCCTTGGCTGCTATAGCTCCTCCAGGCTCTGGAGCCCTTGGGTAGCTCTAGCCTTTGGCTTTTCTGCTCTTAGGCCAGGGATATGAAGCAAGGATGGGCAGGTACACTTCTGCCTTCCTAGCTGGCAAGAGTGACATATCCAATGTGATGTAGAGGAACTAATCTCTATACAAAGCTTCAGCACACCAGGAACTGTGCAGGTCCTCCTGGGAAGCTCTGACCCCAACCCCACCTCACTCCTCACTCAATGGACCTAAAAAGGAACTCACCACCATGTCCCCAGGCTCATGATGCCATCAAGCCACCATGTCTGGGCACTCTACTGTGCCAAGGGACACTCAAGAAATAAGACAAAACACCTGCCGTATTTGGCAGAAATTATTTCTCTCTGCCACTTGCCTTTCCCTTTGTTTATAAAGTCCTCTGATTTAGAGACTTAATTTACATACCAGGCGAATTCTTTTGTTTTGCTTCATTTTTTAATTTTTTGGTGAGACTGGAGTTTGAGTTTGAGGCTTTGCACTTATAAAGCAGGCGCTCTACCGCTTAAGCCACACCTCCAGTCCATTTTGCTCTGGTTATTTTGGAGATAGGCTAGCAATCTTCCCTATCTAAGCCTCCCAAGTACTAGGAAGTTTTGTGGTGCTAAGGATGGAACAAGGCCTCATGCACTGCATCACTAAGCCACTCCCCAAGCGCCAGGTGAATTCCCTGCACGCACTGAAGGCCCTATGTTGGTCCTGTGCTTTACTGTAGCACCAAGTGGGACCTGAGCTGCAGCCTGCTCACTCACCATCTCGGGTGAGCTCTATGACGTAGAGCCCTTCTTCCAGGCCAACGGCAATCCTGTCTCCATCTGGGGGGAACAACATACATCATTTCATAAGTTGTCTGCTTCTTAAACACACGGAGAAACTATCTCCACATTCAGGATGGGATGACACAATTGCAGCCTTTTTTTTTTTAATATGTTGTGTAGTTTATTGCAAATTCGTTGTAGATATATACATATTTTATTTTATTCATATGTGTGCAGTTTTTCGTTTGACTTCTCAGACAGTGTTATAGAAACCTTTGAGATACTCTGCCTTTTCAGCCTGTCAGGGACATACCCACGATGGCAGCGGCGAGGACAGCCTTGATGAGCGGCAGTGTGCTATCATAGGCCTCCCGTGGGATGTGCACGACCTGGTTCCTCAGCCGGTTCTTGTGGAGGATGGCCTGGAGACCTTCCAGAATCCCCACCCACTTCCTCTTTTCATTCTCATTTTCTGTCAGGATGAGCAACGAGCTGGTCTTGGACGGTGCACCTAAGAGAGAGGACGTCACCTTCAGGAGAGAAAACAAAAGACAAACAGAGCCGTCAGGGAGCCAGGTCACAGCAGGCACCTGCCCTCAGAAAGCACTCGCTCTAGAGGTCACAGGTGGAGGGTTGTGTCATAGGTTCCAGGAGGCTCTCAGGGAAGTAAAAAGGAAAGGTGTGTAATTACAGGCACAGCTCTGGGAAATCCCTTCATGATCAGATTTCAAAACTATGGTGTAACTGCCCATTTCTCTCTCTTTTTTTCCAGAGGTATTGGAGTTTAAACTCAGAGACTTGTGCTTGAGTCATGCCCTAGCCCTTTTTGTTTTTATGTATTTTTCAAATAGGGTCTTGCATTTATGCATGGGGCCAGCCTGGACCTCTCTCCTCCTGTTTATGCTTCCTCCATAGCGGGGATGACAGGCATGTGTCACCATGCCCAGCTTCTTTATTGGTAGAATGAGGTCTCCAGAACATTTTGCCTGGACTGGCCTCAAACCACAATTCTCCTTATCTTTGCCTCTCAAGTAGCTAGGATTACAGTTGTGAGCTACTGTGCCTGCCTAAAATTGCTTTAATAATCTTATGATAATTAAAAAGTAGAGTCTTAGAACATGTTCACGGAAGACAGGGTCTCAATAAAATCCTGCTTCCTGTGAGCAATCACTAAGTGCTTATTAAGGGAGCTAAAAGCTTCAGTGGCTTCAAAATAATGGTCACTTTAAGCAAGTGATGGTGGCAATTTTCTGAATTGCATATGAGGCTATTTCTGATCAGAGATGTGATTTAGTACAAAATGACTCTCAGACTTAGTTCTGCCATCAACTAAAGTTTGTGTTTATAAAAAATCCCAGTGGAGGGGCAGTGCATGTCTTTCTCTGATCCACAATGCTTCCTAATGCCCCAGTGTCTAATGCTAACTCAAGGAGTGGGGGTTCCAACTCAAACACTGGGAAGCCAGGACTATTCATTGAAATGACTTCTTCCTGTCTCCATCAGCTAGTGAAGAGCAAATGATGGGAAGAGCAGCACTAGAACGGGATGGTTCTCATGGAATCCACTGTGCAGCTTCCTCTAGCACTGAGGCACCATGGCCAGATAAGGTGGAAAAGGCACTTCAGAATGGGTGAGAAGGGAGGGGTCAACTGAAGTTGGGAGGGTACCTAGAAAAGAAGCTGGTGTGCAGGTTCCCCAGAAGAGGGATACAGGCTGTGTTGTGTGTGTGGTTGCTGCTGAAGAGGGTCAAGGTATGACAGGAGGGACATGCATGAAGAACCTGGTGCAAGATGGGAAGGTGGACAAGGAAGTCATCCGGGACATCCACTCATATTTGCTTCAATGCAACAAAACATGCAGAACTGCTGCATTTTAACCATGTGATTAATAAAATGGTCTCTAAAAATTAGAAAACATATCAGAAAAACTCATACCCTAAATATACATGGGATGTCTCGGCGTGTTGCATGGATGACATCTGAGGCCAGGACTGAGCTCACCGAAAACTCTTCATCTCTGGCAAGAAAGAAACACTCAGAGCTCTGGGAAGATCACACAGGCTTTCCCTCATCCTTCAGATTCTGGTTGCAAGAAAAGGCAACCCCAGACTCCTGTCTGCTGCACAGGTGGCCCCTGGCTGCCTCCTGGACCAGGAGACACTGACACTGACCCTTACCAAAACAACGGACGACTTGAGGCTCTAACAGAAGTCTTGATGGTTGGGGATGGCTGAGAGAAAAATCCCATGCCTTGATTCACACTGCCATGTCACACTGGACTGTCCCCCAGTTACAAATTCCACATCAATCATTTGTCTTGCCCTTGGCACAATTCTCTTGTGAACAAGAGGAGCATAACATTGTGAGGTCAGTGTGGGAAAGCTAGCTCCACCTTCAGACAGTGTTCATGACTTGGGCTCATGCCAGGCTAGGGCACACTTGTGCAGCGAAGGACCATGCAAGCAGGTGCCCTTCAGGCTGGGGATGTGGGAAGGGCAGGCTCTGTGGAGGGATTCTGACCCAGCAGTGCTCTTGTGGCTGTCCTGAGAGTGCCTGCTGCAGCCCCAGCCCTAAGAACACAGGAGCCTGAGTTTCCAGGTCCAAGCCAGAGCAAGTGTCAACTGCTTATAAGGTCTGCCATTCCCATGAGGCACAGAGAAAGGATGATAGAACAGGCCCTCCTGTATGAGGAACTGACATGGGTGCAGCAGCAGCTCTGCGTGCCAGGGTCTACATGGAGTGTATCCTCTGATAACTGCCTAACCTTCCCAGCAGCCCTCCACATCAGCAATGGGGCTGCTATCCCCATTCTACAATTGGGGAGACTCAGGGCCAGAGGTGTTAGCTGTGAGAAAGTGGAGAGAAGGGCAGAGCCTCCATCTGCATGAGGTACCTGATGCCAGGACGGTGCTATCTGATGGGAAAAGAGCCATGTCATATGTGGCAGAGGTTATGGCCACACAGTTAAAGCCCTGGCTCACAGACAAGAGAACTTTCATGGTATCTGAAAGGCACAAATGACCACAGGCTACACAGTTTTTCTCTGGGGTAACTTCTGGTTGTTATTGGTTATGTATTTTTATGTGAAATGCCTATACGGCACATTTTTTAATGCAGAAATATCCAAAGCAGGAAAGTTACATCATGTATTTTAAATAACAACCAAGCTTTCATTAAATTTTGAAACAATACTTAAGGAGGTAAAGATAAAAATAACGTCAATGATTACCCAATTACCAAACTGCTTCTGGCTAAGGATAAATAAGCAGAACAAAAATTCATAGAACAAGGACAGTGACATACGAAACCTACCTCAGGTCCAAGACTTGGCTGGCCACAACACCAGGCTGGGTGGCCTTTCCTTCGGGCAGGTCGTACAGGAAGAGCTTGCAGTCACAGACCACTGCATAAGCCCTCTGCCACCCTTTTTTCACTCCCGTGGGCTTCGGAACCTACAGACACAGAGTGACCATGTTCCTTTGGGCCACAGAGCCCGTCAGAACATGTCTGGGTAGTTGACGTGTAGACCACCAGGTTATCTCAGACTCACTCTCAGTGTGCCACCAGTTGCCACAAGACTGTTCTGGTTCCCCAGGGACAATTTCCCTCAGCCCCCAATCAGACTGGTGGCCAAAGTTATATCTAAGCTTCCCTGGCCCAGAAAGCTTGGGATAGGATTGGGGAGGGTTGTGCCCATGGTAAGGAGAGGTAGGGGAAGTTGGGCAACCCAGCAAACAGCTGTGCTCCCCCAAACACACTGCATCTTAGATCCTGTGGCTGGACAGGTATGTGGAGACACTCTAAGCACAAGTGGTCCACAAACACCACTTAGCTTTGGAACCTGATTTCAATCCTACTGACCTGATGCCCAGCCCAGGAGGCAGGGAACATGGGAACCACCCAGGGGGGATCTCAGTGTTCTGTGGTGCTCAGGTCCTTGGCCATGCAAACAGTGCTGTGGTTGGTCTGACTGCCTCATTCCCAGAAGGGGTCACTTCATATAGCAAAAGGATTATTTTATGACTAGCTAGGGTGTGGTCATTGGTCACCACACCTCAAAGAGAGTGAGCCATGCTGGGCTGTGGCATGAAAGATGGCTTCCTACCTTGACATAACCTTTGTAGGCTGTCCCTATGCCTCTCTGTACATCCACGCCCAGAGGCCTCTTGAACTGCTCAGGAGGAATGGGGCACACCTGGGGAGCACTGTCTTTGCAGGACACATGGCAGGCAAATGCACACACTGGAAGAGAGAGAGAGCCCCACCTCACAATCTGTGGCCTATGAAGTCACCGCAGAGGCAGTGTAACAGTTGCCATGCCCCATCAAGGAAAGTCCTGGTGTCCAATATGGTAACAATACTCTGTGGAACACAGTTCCAACAAAGGCTGTGGGATCAGTTGTCCAAGCCCTTACAGTAGAGCCCTCAGGGAAGTGGGCTTGGAATAGGAGTGCATACGTGCACAGCTTGATTTACTGTTATCCTCTAGAGCCTTCCCTCGTTCCACACAGGCCAGTCTCCAAATCTTCCCAGAATCACCTGCTGTCAGTCACCAGGCAATGGTTGCAATGCAGGGGGCTTGGCACCTAATCAAAAGGCTTATGATAAATAACAAAACAAGAACTAACAAAAGAAATGGTTTCTTTGAAAAAAAAATAGAAAAGCTGTTATTGCACAGCACTTCTACCCTTTGCGCTCAGAGCAGCAAAGGTCTGGGCTCTGATGTAGGATGTGGCAGTGAGCCGAGTGCTCATCTAGGAAATGGGGCAGTTACCATCATATGAGTGAACGGGCTGAGCAAGGGAGACAAGAGCAGGTTGTCAAATCCCAACATGGGCCAAGAACACAAGACAATTTTCAAAATTTCAAAATAATAACTAAGTGGCTGGGCACAGTGGCTCAATCCTATAATCCTAGCTACTTGGGAGGTGAAAATCAGGAGGATCAAGGTTCCAGGTCAGCCTGGGCAAAAAGTTCTCAAGACCCCATCTCAACTAATAAAAGCTGGAAGCAGTGGTGCGTGCCTGTCATTCCAATGATGCAGTCTAGTTTGGCCCAGGCATGAAGTGAGACCCTTGAGTAAAAAAACAAGGCAAAAAGGGCTCATGTAATAGAGTGCCTGGTTAGCAAGCACAAGGCTGAGTTCAACCCCCAGTACAGCCAAAAAAAAAAAAAAATTCATAGCAAAAAGACAGTAACCAAGACATGGTTTGACAATCTGATAGTGAAGATTTTACAGTTTTCTTCCTTGTTTTTCCTGATTTCTATACTGACCATGGACATTGACTCTTGCAGTAATTCTCAGCAGATGACCTGGTGGTTTGCCCAGAGTACTCTCCAGTAGCAGCAGAGATCCAGGACTGCAACAAGCCTGCCCCCAAATAACCCACAGGTGTACCTCACTTTCAATGGTTAGCCTGTGTGAGAACTGTTGCCCAGACACTGATGCCCAAAGCAGCATGTGTAAAGTCACGTGGTGACCTCTGGCGTGACAGTCAACACTCACCCTCACAGGCATAGCCCTGTCGGATCAGTCCAACCATCAGGGAGGTGCAGTGGCTGCACTGGGTGGGGCTGGAGAAAGACTTGATGGTGAACTGGTGTGCTTTAGGCTGCAAGAGACATTAAGAATAGTCAGGTGGACCAGGAACTGGGGAGAGGTGGGCCAGTCTGCTTTTGACTGCTTCATAAACAACTTGGGTGTCATCTTAAAAAGCTGCAATGTGTTATTTCTCTTCTAGGAATGTGCTGCTCACTGGCCACGGGCCACGTCTGGGTTGGGCTGTCACCTATAGTGGCCCTTAGGTGAGTGACACATGCAAGAAATGTCCACAGAAGCCCTGTTCCTAATAGCAAAAGTCTGGGAAGACTCACTGTCCCCAGCCATGAAAACAGACACATTAGGATGCAACCGACAAGGACAGAAGTATGAGGCTAGCATGGGACAGTGTGTTCACAAAGCCTACCCACAGCAACAAAAGTGACAGACTGTTCAGGAAGACATACATGGCAAGACCATGTATGAAGGGGGAAGGGGACACTCTCCAGGAGGATGGAGGAGGTGGGCAGGGAGAGAGCCAGTAGAGCACCTGCCTAGCAAGCTTAAAACTCTTGAGTTCAAACTCCAGTGCAACCAACAACAATAAAAAAAGACAAAATACAAACAGGTACAGCTAAATGCTAAGCTTTCACTCAGAGACTGAACACAATTGGAAGACTTAGGTCTGCATTGATATTTATACACAAGAAAAGGGGACTGACCCCCAGGCAGGTATAGTAAACAAGGCAGAGCTGTATGCACAGAGTGCAAGGTTCTCCAGGATGGGCTTATGAGAAAGGCAAAATTTAAACTGCGCATTCTGTATAGTTCCATTTATGCTGGGGAAAAAATTCTTGCCCACAGACCACATGTTTCTTTAAGTGCAGACAGATAAATAACAATAAACGTGAAAGGAACTGGATGTATGAAAGGTTCCCACTGTAGATGGCACACAACTGGGGGTTGAGGGGTAGGGAAGGGAGACTGTACTCAGCTTCCAGTTGCAACACACTTGTGATGACTCAGGTCCTAGAATTCATGCTATTCTGAACACCCTCAACTCCAGAATACAAGGGCCCTACCATATACACAAAAGTAACACGTGTGCTTATTTACCCAAAGGTCATCTTGTAAAGCTCAGAAGGCACCTAGATTACAAGCAAGGCCTTACCTTTGGTCCAGCTAGGGCAAGGGCTTGAGTGGTGGGCAGTGGCACAGCAGGTGGCCTCTGTGGGGGTCGAGCCATGTCCTGGGAGACAAGTGCAGTAAGGTGAGCACCATCCTGTCTCAGCACTGAAACTTAGCTGTTAGGCCCCATCTGGTGTTATTTCTTTCTAGAATTTATTAATAATTAACTTTCTGCATTTTTAATTTACTGCATTGTTGAAACACCTGCCAAAGCCTTCCTCATCCAGCTGATGGGCTGACAGGATTATGAAGACAAGAGGTTGGACTAAGAGCCTGGGAGTGGCTCAGCAGTGACAGGTGGGTCAGCCTTGGAATCAGTGTGGCTACTGGTCAGCAAGGCAACATCTGTCATGTGGACATGGGGCAGATCACAGGCCCTCAGAGCACCCACAGGGCATACCACTTTACCTCTTGCTGGTCTGTGCTTGCAGCCACAGAAGTTGGTGGGGACACTTCTGGCTTTGGAGCCTGTGTTTCCTGATCGCTAGTTGAGCTGGTCTGTGTAAAGAAAAAGACAAGGTTCTTTACTTGAGGAGCACATTCTGTCAAGGACTAGGGTCCCCTGTATCCCAGTCACCCCAGGTCTCATAATGACCCCCAGTCTACTCATAACTGTCCTACTTTTCCTGAGGACTACTGTCCTTGGCACTGTAAGGCTACAGTGGTGAGTGCATAAGTAGGTGGAGTCTGGCAAGCCACCAGTTATCACCAAAGTGAGGCATCATCTGACTGCTCCCTGTGTGAGCTCCTACCACCCACTCTTCTGTCGCCTTCTCTCCCCTGGCCATTTAAAGGTAGAAATTGGGGAATATTAATCCTTTGACTTAGTTACAAGTAATTCTATCTGGAATTGGCAGCCTTCAGACCAAATAGTCAAGTGCTTCTTACCCTTGTTTCTAACATCCATAGAGGTCTGTGGCCTATGAGCAAGTGTGTACTTCTCTGAACACAGTGTTTTACTCTAGGAACTTAGGAGCTCCAAAGGCACCCCACAACCATCCAGCTGATATGAAGCTGCACTCCAAACCACTAGCAGCTACTTCTTGTAACTAGCACTCCATTATCTCAGGCTATTGCTATACACACAGCCCTCAACAATCCTGAGAACGGGTGCCAGCATCAGCACAGGAAGCAGCATTCTAAACCCAAGAGTGCTGAGGAGGGTGCAGAGAGCAGTTTACCATTGTGCTTTGATTCTGTATCAGAATCCCAAAGGCCCAAATCAGGTGAGCACCTTCCCACAGCTGCAATTAATCAGGCTGCTATGTAAGGAGCCACATTCAGACGGGAAGGCAAAAACACAACTGTATACTGCAAAGTATTTGAATTTGTAATCAAATTTTCTAGGGGCAGAATGGGTCAATTAGATAATTATCAAAACTAGAAAATGTAAGCCAAACATTCCCCACAAATAAGGAATGTTAAATGAATTAGCGATCTGGTAACTGAGAAGAAAACGGAGTCATTTAACGTTAGTCATGTAATATCCCATTAGTTTCTTTAGTTGGTTAATTAATCAAACAGATTCAATTTGAGGAATTTAGGGTGCTGCTTGCTGACAGGGCCAGGGGAGGCAGCACCGCAGCTGCTTACTTCCTCCAAAAAGGCCACCAGAGAGGATGCAGATGAAGAGAGAGGGAGTTCATGGTGTGACAGACAGGAGGAACAAAACCATCATTTCCCACCCAGTAAATCCTGGTAAGAAAACACAATAAGGCGACCACCACTTGAGCCACTCTGCCAGCCCGCAACTAGTCTTTTGAATCTTTACCTCTTCCTCACCCTGATGAGGTCTGGCACCACAGTGACCAGAAAGGGGTATTGCAGCAAATCCATTGAAGAATGAGAGGGCAAATATGGTTAAATATATTTGCTTCTTAAAAACTGAGGACTTGGGGGAAAG
Source organism: Castor canadensis (assembly GCF_047511655.1). Taxonomy (NCBI): domain Eukaryota; kingdom Metazoa; phylum Chordata; class Mammalia; order Rodentia; family Castoridae; genus Castor; species Castor canadensis. Next base: position 7,544,853 of record NC_133388.1, on the reverse strand, counting down.
GACAAAGATTGCCAATTTGATCAAACCCAAATTTTTCCGATGGGTGAACAACAGGCATGTGCCCAAAATGGCTCATGAGCCAACTCCTGTAAGAAAGCTACTGCTAGACAGATGCCCACTAGGTTACCTGCTGGCCACTCCCTTTTACAGTGGGCCCATTCCAGAAGACACCACCTCACCCTAATAGTGAAACTATGTCAGAAAAGTGCACATCTCTGATGTAGAATTCATGACAAAATGTCCAACCGACATGTAATCAAGAGGAAACATGGGACAGAGTGTAGGACATTCTGCAATGTCATAAGGGTAGAGGGCAGGAGATCTGTTCTAGATCAAGGGAGCCCTGAGGACTAGCTGCCACCCATGACCTCTGGTAGATCCTGAACTAGGAGGAACCACAGCTGTCCAGGACTCTGCCTGGACCACAAGGATCAAACACATATATGGAACTTCAGCACTGGTGCAAAATGCCCTATGGTGACATTGCAGTCCACGGGAGAACACCCTTGACTTCAGGAAAGAAATGCTGGGATATCCTGGGGTCACAGATGCCTACAAGTCACTCGGATAGCTCAGGAAGAATAAATATGTGTATATGGGATTTAGAGAGGGGAGAGAAGGAGAGAGAAGGGAAGGGAGAGAGAGAGGGAGGGAGAGAGAGAGAGAGAGAGAGAGAGAGAGATAGCAAGAGCACAAATGTAGCAAAATGCCAGGTGTACACTCTCATAATACTGTATTTTCCACTTTCTTATAGGATCAGAATTCTCTAAATAAAAAGCTGGAAACCCAAAAAGGGCACCTCATTGAAGCTTCATTAATGACATCATTTGCTTTCATTGTTCCATTTGCTTCAAATGACTGCTAGAGTAAGTCTATGTTATTGTTTCAGGGAGGGAATGAACATCTTGCCTCCTGGAATGCTATAGGAAGTTGCATCTGTGGAGGGAGGAAGTGGGACTCATTCTGTGGGGGGGTCAGCTTACAAGCTCACTGGTCACTAAGGCCAGGTCTTAGCACCATTTTCCACCAGTCACTGGGACAGAACAATATATCCATGTGAAAGTCACAGAAATGGCTTTATTATTTTTATTTTTTAAATTGCCCAAAATACTCACTACACAGCCAGAGGCCAGTGTAGACTTCTTTTCTGAAGGCATTGAGCACTTTCTTCATCAAACACTTAGTATGAGCATTAGAAAGTTCTGTTGTGAGCAGTTCAAATACCTTTAAGTGTCTCTAACCTCACAAAATAACATTCCAGGTCAATTATGTGGCCAGCACAGTTTTGAGAGGAACAGCAAGTTTTAATGCACTGGTATCTTTGTGGCTTCACTGGTAGATCATTTCTAAATTATATAAATTCATTTATCACTATGAAAAAAAAGTAATTACTCACTCTAAATGTTAGGTCATGTGCAAGAGGTGCAGTGTTGAAATACTCAAAGATGGAATCTTGGAAATCTGGAAGTTTGAGCCCTGCAAGAGAAAGAGAATAGTTCAGGTAAAAATTTTAAAGAGACTGATTTTATTGTTAAATATCAAGACTTGTGGTCCAGACTTCAGTTCTTCTGAAAGAAATTGATAAGCTTGGCTGGGAGTAGCAGCTCATACCTATAGTCCTAGCCTCTCGGGAGGTGGAGATTAGGGAAGATGGTGGCTCAAGGGCAGATGGGGCAAAAAGTTCACAAGACCACATCTCAACCAATAAAAGCTGGGTACAGTGGTACACTTCTGTTATTCCAGCTATACAGGAGGCATAAATAGGAAGATGGAGGTCTAGGCTGCCCCAGGCATAAATGTGAGACACTATTTGAAAAATACAGCAATAAGAGATGGGGGTATGGCTTAAGTGGTATTAAAGTACCTGCTTGGCAAGCACAAGGCCCAAAGTTCAAGCACCAGTGTGGCAAAAACACAACACAACAAAACAAAACACATGACAAGTGTGATGTAACCCCAGGGAGACCTTTCCCAGGATGAGAAAGAGAATCAGCATGGTTGCCTGTAAGAAAACTCAAGAAAGACTCTCTAGAAAAACTAGGAACGAGGAGGCAGGTGGGCTGGGAGGGTGGAGGAGTGACGCTACAACAACAGAACCATGGAAGCACTGTGATTAGAACCAAGTAGTTTTTGACAATGAACAATGGAATAGGACAGAGAATTCAGAAACAGAACAGTGCCACAGGGACTTCATATGACCAGAGCCACAAATGGAATCAGAAGGGAAACGAGCTTAAGGTGAGAGATTTAACTGGGCAGACTCCTCAGATTGTGGATCAGAATGAATTCCAAATGGACCAACCATTTTTTATTTTAAAAAAGTGAAACTAAGCTAGGCACAGTGGTGTATACCTGTAATACCAACAACTCAAGAGGCTGAGGAAAGAGGGTAGAGTGGGCTGGTGGAGTAGCTCAAGTGGTAGAGGGATCTGCCTAGCCAGCGTGAGGCCCTGAGTTCAAGCCCCAGTACTGCTAGAAGTAAAAATTTTTTTTTCCTTTTTATTATTCATATGTGCATACAAGGCTTGGGTCATTTCTCCCCCCTGCCCCCACCCCCTCCCTTACCACCCACTCCTCTCCCTCCCTCTCCCCCACCTCAATACCCAGCAGAGACTATTTTACCCTTATTTCTAATTTTGTTGTAGAGAGAGTATAAGCAATAATAGGAAGGAACAAGGGGTTTTGCTGGTTGAGATAAGGATAGCTATACAGGGCATTGACTCACATTGATTTCCTGTGCGTGGGTGTTACCTTCTAGGTTAATTCTTGAACTAACCTTTTCTCTAGTACCTGTTCCACTTTTCCTATTGTCCTCAGTTGCTTTTAAGGTATCTGCTTTAGTTTCTCTGCGTTGAGGGCAACAAATGCTAGCTAATTTTTTAGGTGTCTTACCTATCCTCACCCCTCCCTTGTGTGCTCTTGCTTTATCATGTGCTCATAGTCCAATCCCCTTGTTATGTTTACCCTTGATCTAATGTCCACATATGAGGGAGAACATACGATTTTTGGTCTTTTGGGCCAGGCTAACCTCACTCAGAATGATGTTCTCCAATTTCATCCATTTACCAGCGAATGATAACATGTCGTTCTTCTTCATGGCTGCATAGAATTCCATTGTGTATAGATACCACATTTTCTTAATCCATTCGTCAGTGGTGGGGCATCTTGGCTGTTTCCATAACTTGGCTATTATGAATAGTGCCACAATAAACATGGGTGTGCAGGTGCCTCTGGAGTAACCTGTGTCACAGTCTTTTGGGTATATCCCCAAGAGTGGTATTGCTGGATCAAATGGTAGATTGATGTCTAGCTTTTTAAGTAGCCTCCAAATTTTTTTCCAGAGTGGTTGTACTAGTCTACATTCCCACCAACAGTGTAAGAGGGTTCCTTTTTCCCCACATCCTCGCCAACACCTGTTGGTGGTGGTGTTGCTGATGATGGCTATTCTAACAGGTGAGGTGGAACCTTAGCATGGTTTTAATTTGCATTTCCTTTATTGCTAGAAGATGGTGAGCATTTTTTCATGTGTTTTCTGGCCATTTGAATTTCTTCTTTTGAGAAAGTTCTGTTTAGTTCACTTGCCCATTTCTTTATTGGTTCATTAGTTTTGGGAGAATTTAGTTTTTTAAGTTCCCTATATATTCTGGTTATCAGTCCTTTGTCTGATGTATAGCTGGCAAATATTTTCTCCCACTCTGTGGGTGTTCTCTTCAGTTTAGAGACCATTTCTTTTGATGAACAGAAGTTTTTTAGTTTTATGAGGTCCCATTTATCTATGCTATCTCTTAGTTGCTGTGCTGCTGGGGTTTCATTGAGAAAGTTCTTACCTATACCTACTAACTCCAGAGTATTTCCTACTCTTTCCTGTATCAACTTAAGAGTTTGTGGTCTGATATTAAGATCCTTGATCCATTTTGAGTTAATCTTGGTATAGGGTGATATACATGGATCTAGTTTCAGTTTTTTGCAGACTGCTAACCAGTTTTCCCAGCAGTTTTTGTTGAAAAGGCTCCTATTTCTCCATCGTATATTTTTAGCTCCTTTGTCAAAGATAAGTTGGTTATAGTTGTGTGGCTTCATATCTGGGTCCTCTGTTCTGTTCCACTGGTCTTCATGTCTGTTTTTGTGCCAGTACCATGCTGTTTTTATTCTTATTGCTTTGTAATATAGTTTGAAGTCAGGTATTGTGATACCTCCTGCATTGTTCTTTTGACTGAGTATTGCCTTGGCTATTCGTGGCCTCTTGTGTTTCCATATAAATTTAACAGTAGATTTTTCAATCTCTTTAATGAATGTCATTGGACTTTTGATGGGAATTGCATTAAACATGTAGATTACTTTTGGGAGTATTGACATTTTTACTATGTTGATGCTACCAATCCATGAGCATGGGAGATCTCTCCACTCAGAAGTAAAAATTAAAAAAAAAAAAGCAAGAATGAAAGAGGATAGAGAGAGAAGGGGGGGAAGAGAGGGAAAAGGAGAAAAAGGGACAGAGGTAGGGAGGGGCGAGAGAGAGACCCTACAAGCATATTAGGGGAACAAAAGCCCACTTATGATCCCTTGAACAGCTAGGAATCAGGAATGGTTCTGTAACTATGACTTAAGACAGGCAAGGCTGATTAAAAATTGACCAACAAAAACAGAAAAAGTCTTTCTGAGCCAGGGTTGTAGCTCAGTGGTAGAGTGCTTGCTAGTATGCACAAGGCCCTGGATTCTATTCCCAAAATTGCAAAAAAAGAAAAATATTTTTTTTAGAAAAAAAAAAAAAAAAATATATATATATATATAAGCAAAGTCAAAGTAGGAAAAATACCTGCAACTTAACATCACAAACAGAAGGCTTTTACTGTCAGTATATATAAAAAGTTCCTAAGACTTAAGACTAATAATCTGAATTCTAAAACATGGGTAAAGAATGTAAATTGAATTTACAGTAGATGCTATTTCTCGCATACTCGGGGTGGCAAAAATCCCAAAGTATGAAGCTGACTCTCAGCATGGGCTGTGGTACAGAGATCCCTGATAATCCATCAGTCGTTGACCTGGCAGCTCCACTTCTAGAACTCTACCCCAAAAATACACTGACAAAAATATAAAATATTGGTTGGGGGTATGGTTCAAGTGGTAGAACACTACAAGGCCCTAATTTCAAATCCCAGTACTTAAAAAAAAAAAAAGCAAATCACACACTTTTGTTTTAGTTTTTTGAGGGTCTCACTACGTAGAATAGGCTGGCCTCTGCCTCCCAATCCTCCTGCCTTTGCCTCCTGAGTGCTAGTATTATAAGTATATGCCACTATAACCAGCTGTTTGATTTTGTTTCCTTGAGATGGGCTGGCCTCATGTCATGATCTTCCTGCCTCACTTCCAGGACCACCTCCTGAGTGCTGGAATTACAGGTGTGTACCTTCATGCCTGGCTCACTGCAGCACTTTCTAGGAGCAGGAAATAGCCCCGCACCATCCACAAAGGTTGGCACAACCCAGAGCAGGGCAGAGCACAGACGTGAAAGAGCTTCCCAGGGTGTGGCCTAGTGACTTCCCCAGCATAGAATAGCACAGAGCATGCTGCTTTTGTGTGACCTGGGGACACAAATGCATAACTATACATATGTATTTGCTTTGTTTCCAGGATAAAACAAAGGAAGAATAAACCAAAAAACAGTGGTTACATTGGGGAAGGTATCTGTATTGTTTCAAAATTTTGACCTTGGAATTATGTAAGTACTTTACATAACTGAAAAAAAAAAAAACCTATTAACTCTAAAAGAAAACAAAGCCACTTATTAGAAAAGGCTGATATGTAAATAATTCAAGTATTTGTGATTTAACTTACCAGTATCTGTTCTAAATTTTTCTTCCATCTTTTTCTTCAGAATTTCCATTTCTTCTAACAATTCTCTGTTTTTGGCTTCGGAATCCTTTAGTTTGCTGAAATAGAAGGTGAAGTGGTTGTAAGTGCACTGCAACAAGGCCATGTCTACATGGATCAGGGCATGCCAGGCACAATGGCGGGGCTTTCCCTCTGGCTCCTGAGAATGGCCAAAGCATGGCAGGGTTCAGGGAACCCTTTCTACTCAACACAAATGTTTCTAACTGTGAACATTCAAATGTGGCTTTAAAAGTCCTGAGTCAGAAAGGTGTATCTCATGAATCCCTAGGTGTGCTTCTGACACTCCAAATCTTACTTCCAGATGAGTCCTCTGTCCCCTGCGGACATACAGCCCAGATCCCTCAGCTGTCAGAACCCTAAAAGCCACACTGGAACATTGGGCTGCACCAGGAGCACCACTACTGCCCAGTGCGAGGGCCCTGTGAGCTTCGTGCTTTTGTGGAGGGGCCAGAGAGAGCCAGGCCGCCATAGGTAACATCTGGCCAGGAGGTCAGATGCACCTCCACACATCTGCACCTGGGTCTCATCATCTGTAAAGAAGGATAACAAGAGCACCTGCCTCACGGTGGGTCACATAACTGAACAGAACACAGTTCTTAGAGCAGTTCCTGTCACAAAGGAAGCAAATTTAGATGGCAGCTACTACTAATATTTTTAGCCCCTAACTGATATGATTTGGGACTCTGAATCCTGTCAGTGACCTGTCACCCCTTCATGGCAGAAGAGGCACAATTTCTATGGAACTGCAGTTCAAGACCATGTTTTGAGCCTATGAAACAGCCCCTGCAAACAGCAGAACCGGCAATTATGTGTCACTTGCCATGTAAAAGTGGTCTTCTTGTAACTGCTTCAAGCTGGAGAAAAATCCTAACAGGCACACCATCTTCAATCTCTATTTTAATATATTATTAGCTTTAGCTTAGAAAGACAAGTTCTGAGCTGACAAACAGAATGGCAGCCAGAGGTACCTGTCAGATACTTCTCATGACTGGTGGCCATGAATCTCACCACCAGCAAAGGAGAGACAAGCATCCACCTTGCACACAAGGAAAGAGCCACCAATCGCTCAGCCCCCACATGCCCTCATTCTTTTTCTTTTTTTGGGGGAAAGGGGGCAGTTCTAGGGTTTGAACTCAGGGCCTCACACTAGTTAGGCAAACCCTCTACCATTTGAGTCATGCCCCAAGTCCTTTTTTGCTTTAATTATTTTTCAGATAGGGTCTTGCACGTTTTCCCTTGGGCTGGCCTCTGATTGTGATCTTCCTATCACTGTGATCCTCCTACCTACACTTTCCATGTAGCTGGGATTATGAGGGTGCACTACTATGCCTGGCTCTTTTCTTTCTTTTTTTTTTTTGAGATAGAGTCTCATTATATAGCCCAGGGTGGCCTTGAACTCATGATCCTCCTGCCTCTACCTCCCAAATTCTGGGACTACATGCATATGCCACCATGCCTGGGTCAACATTATTTCTTAAGAACGTTAAGCACTCCCCACAGGTGAGACCACTCGTATATTCCTTCAACCCAATCCTTATAAAGAACCTACTAAGTGCTGGAACCTTTACTTTCCTTCGAGCTCTTCCAAGTCACCTTGACTTCCTGCCCTCATGTGGTCCTGCAGACAGCAAGCTCCATTGTGCCAATTTCTCACACGGGGAAAACAAGGGCTTGAAAGTTCGGTGTATGCCCAAGGTCACATGGCCCCAGTTTCTCCTGAGGAGTAGACCACAGGACAAAATACCTTTCAAAGGAGAGGTTTGTGTCTTTGACCTTCCTCAGCTCCTCCTGAACAAGCTGTTTGGCGCGAATCTCCGCCTCAAGAGCAGACTGCAACTCCAGCCGTGCAGACATGTCCAGCTTCTGACTACGGCGAACTTTCCAAAGTGGATCCTTTTGACATTGGTTAAAATATTCAAAATACATTTTAAATTATTTATTTGTTAAATAAAATGAATGCAAACAAGTAATTCATCTCTTCTCTACTCTTAAACCTTTACTATGTTTAGTGATAACCCTCAGATATCGTCAAGGTCCATGAGATCTGCATTTAGTTTGATGTTTTGTAACTTTTATTTTTTTATTAGTTTTCTAAAAATCAGAGTATTTTTTTGAGACCAGGTCTTACTATGTATCACAGGCTGGCCTCAAACTCAGGACCCTCCTGCCCTAGCCTTTCAAGTGCTGGGATTACAGGCCTATCCTACCACACCTATTTAAATTTTTAAGTAAGAATAAACCTGATTCTGTGGTACAATTTCTGTGTGGATCCACTGGACGCTTTCATAAACCTCCACTATACTACGGTAACATCAACTGTATCCCGTAACTGGAAACATTTTCCTCCTTCGTATCCTAGGGATTATTATCATTACTCATTCCTACCTAAGACTAAAGTGATAAAAACAAAATGCTGGGGTTGGCATGATGGAATGGTCTGGAAAGAGGGAAGGAAAGTGAAGCAAACTAGCTTGATGATTCCATTCTTTTGCTTTCTTATTGATCCATCCAAAGTACTGCACCTCTAAGAGACATAAAAGAAATCTAGAAATACCATCCCAAGGGTTTTTGTTTAAAGCTTTCACTTGAGAGTTTTTCATTTCCCACCCACAGTAGAGAGAAGAAAACTGACAAAAGGAAGATGTTTCACAAGTGCCAATCAGGACTGGATGAGGAGGGAGAGACGTACGTTGAACTCCTCACTAGATGCTACTGATGATGATAAAACAACTGTACAAGAAAATCTCAGTGAGTTCTCACTCAGCTACACACTGGATGTATTTCAAGAACTGATGGGCAAACAATATACTTCTCTTAGGGAAAAAAGGGAAAAAAATTCTCATTCAGTGGGCCCTTCAATATGAAGAACTGTTGACCACCCTGTTTTGTTGAAAGGACCTATAACAACACTTTCATCTTTTATGAGGACTGTGAACAGTTTATTTAACACTTTTCATAAGTACTGGTAAGCCTGACTATGAACATGTTTGTGTAAACATAACTGGAATCAAAACAAAATGGAAAAATGGAAAAAACTCTCTGAGCATTCTAATTGGTATTTATCAACATAAAATCTAAAAACCAAAATGTTTTCCATTATGGAGAAAGGAACATGGTCACATTCCTTCCTTTTGCAGAACTGAGTCTCGTCCATGTTTTCAGAAGTGTTGAGTTTTGATAGTGCAAATGCAGAAAGTGAAGTGACAATGTGCTATCATTTATCAGAGTTGGGTCTGGAGTCTAGCAATGGGTTCCCAGGGTGGAGGTCTCCAGGCTCATATGTGGCAGGCAAGGTGCTGCCCCTTTTGGGTTAACATACTTTCAACCAGGAGAGTGAGAAATAAAATGTGGGTTCACCAATTTAAGTTCTAGGTATAATTCTGTATTGTTTTTTAAATAAGAATCCACAAAATGCAAAGTAACTTACACACATATATTTAAAAAGCAGAAACTGAGAACCCAACATGATGGTACATGTCTGTAACCCCAGCACGCAGGAGGCTGAGGCAGGAGGATCAAGAGTCTGAGGTCACCTGGGGTGGAGGGAGGAAGAGAGGAAGGAAAGGGAAAGGAAAGGAATGTGTCCCAGAATAATGGTGGCAAGAAGCCTCTGCCAAGGGGCCACCACACAGGAACAGGACAGGAGGCACTGGGTCCCCAAGGAGCCCAGAGCATGCCACATACTCTGGCACTCAAAACACAGATCTCTTGAGTGAGTGGACAGAGGAGCAAGTCAATAAACACAGCTTCCTGTGGCAGAGCCCAGTCCTGCTACTTTAAGACCATGCCACAGAGCCTTGTGGTCAACAGTTACTGGCGAAGCGTGTGAATGGCATTAGAAATCGTCACCTCCTGACAGCTGACAACACACTCTTCAAACCAGGGTTAATGCTCACTGGCCAAATAAGTCTCTCTCTTCACTGGAATTCCAGAATGGTACTTAAGTGCCACATTCATAATTAAAATACTACTACTAATGAATTCTTTAGTAGTAAGCATGCAGGTTTTGGAAGAAATCTTACCAGTGTTCTGGATCCCAGACTAGAACTCCTCAAAGCTTCAAGCTCTTCAGTCATTTTAGAAGCAAGGGCTTGAAGGTAACCCCGGGCATCTTTCTCATCACTGACCCTAGATGGGGAGATGCTTGTTTTAGGAGGCATTACCATTGGTAAGAGGAGTCAAATAAGATGAATACTTCCTGCCTTCCTTGGGACAGTGTCATGGAAGCCAGAGTACCAGTTACAAGCCAATTCCTGCTATGCCACAGGAGCCCAGTCTCCGGTTCCCTCTTAGGCTCTCTGCAGTCCCATGTATGGTTGGTCTAGGAAGTATTCCACCTGTGTTTCATTCAGAATGAGGAGTACAAACAGCTCAACTCAAGTCCTGAGTAAGCTGGCAGGGTCTCCCCACCTTCATCCACCGTGGTAACTACTGACAGAATGGCTGCCCAGACTAGGGATTCAGGTAGGCAACCGTGAGACTTCAGCAAACAGCACAGTGCAAAAGGCAGAGGCTTCTCGTGTCCTGCCCTGCACGTACCACTGAATGATCTCTGCAATCTGAGCTTCCCAGTGTGCCACCGACTCCTTCTTGGATGCCAGGTCCTGCAGCTCATCCTCCAGCTGTCTATTTTGGGCTGTGAGTTTATCCACAAAGGAACAAAGCTGAAATGAAGCAATTTTACCACATCATTTGTTAGTCTGGCATTCCCATGGGCAGCGTAATTGAAATTGGAAGTTGTTCTAGAGATTCTTCTTCTTTTTTTATTCATTTATTCACATGTGCATTCATTGTTTCAGTCATTTCTCCCTCCTGCCCCCACCCCCACCCTGTCCCCGCCTCCGCGATCCCCGCCTCCCCCCTTCCCTAGAGATTCTTATTGTTAGGACATTTCTCCAAACAAATTTCAGGATAAGGACTTCTGACTGTCTTTAAGTTAAATCACATTCCCATTCAAGTCTAACTCTAAAAGTGACAGAAATAGTGACTTCAAGTAGCAGTTTCTCAGTAAATGAAAACACTCCGTATAAAAGACCAACTATTACAGATACTAAACTTCTGAAAGGCTCAAGAATGAAAAATCACAACTTCCAAATGAAGTAATCATTCAGATATTTCAAGTCACCTTTTCGTTTTCAGCGGTGAGTTTCTTGTTTTCATCAAATAGCATTGCTCTTTCCCGTTCATACTTGTCTTTCACCGTCCCTATTGCCTCCTCCATCTCATTGTGCCTGAGGAGGTGAAGCAAAGAGAAGGTTTAAAAGTCCTCACCTTTGCTGATGCTGGCCCTTCTGCATGGGAATACACTTCCATTGTCAGCGCTGAGGAGCTCATAAAGGCTTACCGTTCTCGTTTTGACTTTTCTAATTTATCTTTCAACATTAAGATTTCCTTCTGCAGGGCCAATTGATGGCTTTCTGAATCATGCACCTCCTTTTTCACATTTTTCACTTCTAGCACATGGGAGGCCTCACGTCGGACCAACTCCTCCTCATAGAATAAGACTTTTTTCTCAAGCTCTGATTTTATTTTGGAGATCTCCTGTTGGTGTTCTAATGTGGCACCTGGTCCCCGGCCTCCTTGCTTCATCTGCAGATACAAGTTGAAAGAACTTGAAAGATCTGTCTCCTCCCTCCAGGGTCATGTGTCCTTCCGTCCCTACCATGTACAGACACCTGCAAACACAACTTCTCTGCCTTCATTAGCAGGTGGTGCTCCAGGACTGCACCAGATGGCACAGTCAATTCAGGTGATGGGATCCTTCTAACCACAAGGCAGTTTGGGGGCAAAGTATCTGCCTTGCAGGGAGGTGTGCCAAGCGATGCCTGGGCCCCCACAGGCTTTCTCCTACACTCTCCCATGACCTTATGCTATTCATCTATTCACGCAACATTATTTCAAGGGCTGACAGTGTGTCACAAGCCCTTCTGGGTGACTGAGGTGACACTGAAGCCCCTGTTCTCATGAGGGGGAGGAGCTGTCACCAAATCAGTGAATGAAAAACAAGGTGGTAGCAAAAGGCAACATGATGAAGAATAGAAAGACAAAGTACAACTGGAGAGGTATCTGAGGCAATGGCATGTGAACCAGATGTTAGGCCAGGAGGACTTTCAGTACTGGGACAGTACTGAAATGGTAATGGACACAAGCATAAAGGTGGGACATTGGGCTGATCTGCTGGGGCATGCAAAGGCTGACACGGCTGAGTGAGGCTAGTAGGGGAGGTGTGGGGAGAGGCTGCTTGGCTGAGGTGGCAGCACATGTTAGGCCGCAGTCCAGGTGTGGAGAACTGCAAGGAGGCACTGAGCGTTAAGGAATATGGTGTTCTGATGGGTCTGACAAGCTCAATGTGGCTGCTGTGTGGAGAATGCTGACACAGAGAGCTGACAACAAAGGGACAGGGAGGGCTGATCACAGGCATGCAGAGGCCTAGCAAACAGTGCTGTTGATGGCTGGGTCCAGGTGGTAGCAAAGATGAATGAGAAACAGACATATCAGGCATATGAATTCAAAGGAGAGAGACCCAATATATTCATGCCACAGATATGGAAGCCCAGGCTCAGAAGAAGGAAGTCACTCATCTGAGATCACATCAAACTACTAAGCAGACACTGGTTCCTGGCCTGTGCCCTACACTATAGCCTCCTCTGCTCTTTCCTCTCGGCCTCTGGCCCATTGGCTGGCTCTGGGTGGACAAGCCTGTCTCTGCCACTGTCAGCAGCAGGTTGTGGGCTTTCGGGGGCTTTTCCAGAACTGGACTTGGCCAAGTTTAGAAAACCAGGATATGAAGAAAGTATCAGCTACTAGTTTACCATGACTTACTATACACACCTAAAACTTTTACATAGGAAGGGAAGAAATGAACTTGGCTTTTAAAAATGAAAGCTGTTGCAAAGGCAGTGGCCATGTCCCCCACCTCCCCACACCCTGCATCCTGTCTCAGGTTGCCTGGGTGATGTTGGGCCCAAAAAAGCATGTTAAATAGATGGTGTCCCCCACAGCCCACCAGCAAGCAGTAGCTTTCCATCAGTATTACCTTGAGGGCCTCAAGCTCGCTCTCCATCTGCTTGCAGAAGCTCTCACTATGCTCACGAAGCTTGCGCTCCTTTGAGGCCTCAGCCATGGCATCCTCCAGCTGAGCTTCCAGCTAGAAAAAAGCAAAACTCGCTTTTGATGAATGCAGAACAAGCCCCTCTGCTATAGTCAGATCCCCTCTGAAGGGCCACTCAGGGAACAGAGCGTGGAATGGTCTTTACACACATCCACTCAAGCTAAAGGCTAAGGGCTACTCGAACTGCAATGGCTGGGTATTCATAAAACAAGCTTAAATTCTACCTTAAACAGGTTAATTTCAGAGTACATTTTAAGAAAGGATACTGATTTGTGAAAACAAGTAGTTCTTTTTTTTTGGTGTTGGGGATGGAACCTAGGGGTGTTGCAGATGTAAGGCAAGTACTCTTGCCACAGAGCCACATCCCCAATAGACAACAAGTAATTCTGACATGTGTAGAACATGACTCCTGAGTCGACAGGATTATAGACATGAACCACCAGCACCCAGCCATGATTCATCTTTTTAATCAAAGTTTAAAACATTCTCAAAAATAGAGAGTAACAAGAGCCCCATGTACCCGTGCAGCCTTGAAAGGTGGCAACTTGTTGAAGGCCAAGTCTGTTTTCTCCATGTGCCTATTTGCAGGTTATTTTAAAGAAAAGCCTGGCATCATATCATTTCACCCATAAGTTAGGGTTTCACTAACTTGAGCTACAGTTGACTACAGCTGTATATATATTTGGGTTGCAAAATAGACAGTCTAAGAAAAAAACAAATAGGTCTTTAGAGGCTAAATGACACAAAGCCTGAACTGGAAGCAACAAGAGCATGCACACCCAGGCTTCCCAAGTTCATAGGTTCATCAACTAAATTTTAAAACTCAAAATTAAGCATTGCTTAAAATATATCACTTGCTAACAGCAGAGCATTGAGGATACCAGGAAAGCAGTGCTCCCAGTGGACACTAAGGGTGCCTGGGGTCCTGAAACCTTGTCCAGAGGTCCCTTCCTTTCTAAATAGCTATCAATGGGCACCAGGCTTTTTTCATATACTTAATCCAAACTGTGTAGGTAAGAGAATCCAGGTGTTTTCTATTTTGCTAGATGTCAAAAGAAAGTATACAAATGTTAACAAAAAAAGTCTCCCTGCTCATTAAATTTCTTAAATAGTTACTTTTCAGAAAAGTGTGATTTACGTTAACGTGTGATGGGTTTATCACTGTATTGAAAAATTCTTTTAACATTTCTACGTAAGGTAATAACCTACTTCAATAAAAGCTCTTTGGGGCCCTTGATAATTTTCAAGAGTATAAAAGGAGTGCTGAGACCAAAAGGTTTGAAACTCATAAACTCCAGGGATAGGAGACTGGTGTGTTTCCATTTCCCATCTCTTCTGGATGGGCTACAGGGTACATATTCACTGACTACATGCCACATCATGAAAAGAATATCATTTAAGATGTTACTTAAAGATGGAATTTTTAAAAATTAGCACTACAGGAATCTCTTCTAAGAATTTCACAAATATCGGCTGGGATATGGCTCAGTGGTAGAGCACTTGCCTACAATGTGTGAGGTTCTGGGTTCTATCCACAGAATTGCAAAAATAAATTATAATAATAATTTCACAAACAGTGAGGAATAAGAACTACAAAATAAATGCCTGGCAGTTCAACTTATTTGACTTCATATAAAATTTAAGATCCACTTACGGTAATTTAGGTAAGGCAATCGAGGCTTTCAAAGATGTTTTATTAAGATCACACCAAAGTCCAGTAAATAAAATCTTTCAAACATCTAAAAAAGTACCTCCTTCCTGAACTTCTCGGATTTGCGGATATCCTGCCGCATGGAGTCAATTTTCTGCATGGCCACCTCCATCTCCTCCTCTTTGTCCCGCAGCTGCCGGGACACCTTCTGCTTCTGGGAGCGGAGCTCTGCCATGCGCTCATTGAGCTCGGAGAATTCCTGCAGGGCCCGCTTTCGCTGCTGATGGGCATCTTTGAGTTCTTTGGTCTGGGATTTCAATCGCTCCGAAGCTTCAACCAATTGCTGAAAGGGAAAGAAGTATGAGGTTTTACATTCGCTTAGCAAAGATCTAGAAAGCCGTAAGCTGTCTTCTGTTGTATTAAAAGAGGTAAAAGTGATGTAAATGCTGGTTACAGATTACAGCCATGTAGTCATCCAAGAACCTGCCTTCTTGGAAAAAAATCCCTTGCTCTGTCCCTCCAGTCACATAGGCAGCCTAGAAGAAGTTCACTGGGCTCAGATGCTGAGCCCCAAGTCCACACACCACACCTCATAGAGCAACTGGCTCCCAGGATATCTCTACTTCCTCCCAAAGTCATCTACACATCACAAAGGTGGATGAAAAATGAACTCAGGCACTCAATTACTGAGGCACAGCAGACCCAGGAAAGAGCACACAGAGTTATGCATCACTCACTGAGTGACTAGAACAGGCTCTAAGAAATGTGCTGGTAGGTGATTTCATTGTGTGAACTCCATGGAGTGAGCTTTCACAAACTAAGATGGCTATGACATCACTAGGAGATATAATTTTATGGGACCATCACTATACATGTAGTCTACCATTGACCCAAAAGTTATATAGCCCATTACTGTTTATGAAAATGCTTCAGATTTAAGTCAAAGTGAAGAACAGCATAAAAATAATTCACTAGAGTTTAAGGTATGAATTCCCAAGTCATCCCTCTGAATGGAAGTCATAACCGTGCCTTGCTGTGACTGGTGCTGACAGACCCACTGCCACTGTCTGTGCTAATAGCCCTACCTCCCCACAGCAGGTCAAAAATCCGGTTGTTCAGTCACTGTTGCACCTGTTGGTCTGAGGCTGGCAGAAACACAATCTAGAACAAGGCAGCTCTGCAGTAAGGTGGGGAGGACATCCCAGGCCTCTCTGGACCAGTTCAGGTATTACTGTAACCACAATGCACCTAGACAACTTACGAGTATTAAAACACCACAAATGAACTTAAGAAATAACTCGGGCTTGATATCTTGTGTATTCTAGAAAACTGGTAACAATCAAAAGGTTCAAGAACTTAGACGTACAAAGGAATTTTAGAAAACCTGGTGCATTAACATATTGGTGTTGAGCATAAAGTTTGACAAAGCCCACTGGAATCAAACTTACAAAGGCATTCTGGGGGGATTGTGCCTAGTAGAACACATCACCTCTTTTTTATTACTATTTTTAATTTGGTGGAAGGGCACTGGAGTTTGAACATATGGCCTCATGCTTGTTAGGCAGGTGCTCTACAACTTGAGCCACTCCCCCATCCCTTTTTGCCTTAGCTGCTTTTCTAACAGGGTTTTGCAGTTTTGCCCGGGGCCGGTTTGGACCATGGTCCTCCCATTTACACTTCTCTTGAAGCTTGGCTAACAGGAGCTTTTGTGCTATCATGCCAGTCATGTTGAAATGGGGGTCTTGCTAATTCTTGCGTGGGCTGACCTCAAGTCTCAATACTTCTGATCTCTGCCTCCCAAGTATCTGGGATTACAGATGTGAGCCATTGCACCCAGCAGAACATTCTACTGCTTTTGCAGCTCCCTGATGTAACTGAGAAGTTACTTCAGAGAAGGTGGCAGAAGCACCACACAGGGGTGTAATGCAGAGGGAAGGTGAAGGCCTCTGGTATGTTCATCCAGCTCACTCAGAGTGGGATGAGATACTGCTCATTCTGCATGGTTGGGGTTGCAGACAGAAGATGATGACTACAAAGTAGGTGCCAGACACAGCCAGGACACATAAGTTCACAGGTGCCCTGAGAGCCCAAGCATTGCTGCCAACACTGGGGACTGGGCAGCAGCTGGGAGCAGCAGGGACCCATCTGCATGCAACACAGGGGTCCATGCTGAGGGCCCTGAGGAGGTGTGTAAGCATCTGGGAAAGCTCAGCTGAAGGAAACTGCAAATTCACCCAGCTTCCCATAGGCTAACCACACTACCTTGTGCAGGTCCTCCTTCTCCTGACGCACCAGGCGGTACTGTTTTTCTAGGCCCTTTAGCCGGTGTGTGGAGTCCTCATGCTCCTGGCGAAGTGTTACTGTATCCTCCAGCTGTCGCTCGAGCTTGTTTGAATCTGAACAGAAGAGAAATGAACTGTGTTCCTTCTATGCAGTGACTTCTGATGCCAACTGACTTACTGATAGGAAATGATCCACCAATTCACAATGTCTTTTTCATTGAAAGACTTTTTTTTTTTTTTTGTGGTAGTACTGAGGGTTGAATTCAGGCCCTACGCTTGTTAGGCAGGCACTCTACCATTTGAGCCATGCCTTCAGCACTCTGTTTATGCTTCATTCAGATCACTGGCCCCCAAGGACTGTGAGCGTTGGACACATATGCCCATCTACTTCAGTCCCTGTAAACTGTGTCACCAGCTCAGTTTAGACAATAAGAGTCTAAGTGGATAATCAACTCAAGCCAAGCCTTTTTCTGGATCAGGGTGGTGGGGTTCCCATGGGAAATGAGAAACAAGGACAGGCCCCACGTATGATTTGGAGATGTGGGTTGACAACAGAACCAGCCCATGTGGAGTTAAGTGCTACGGCTTAGAAGTGAGCTGAATCTTCAGGAAGCTTTAACAACCAGGAACCACAAAGAAGGTGGTGACGGAAGGCCCAGTGCCTAAAACACTGAAAAACAGGCATGGCTGCTGATGCAAGAACTACACAGAGAAGAGTATATGGAGAAAGCATAAGGAATTGACTGTAGTTGGTAACTTTAGAACTAAGCAAGCGGGAAAGTAATTTTAGACATACAGGCAAAATGCCACAATTCTAAATAGGTTGGCAAGCTTGAGCTTTTCTCTGCTTTTCTACCTTATGAAAACAACTCTGAAAATTTCCTTTTAAGAGATTTACTGTCCAAGAACAAAGACTGAGTAGGTACCTTTGAGAATACTTACCTGCCATTTTATTCTTTAAATGTTCTATTTCTTCATTTAACCTCTTGATTTCTTTGTCTCGGTTTGAGTTGCCTAAGGTCCGTGTGGAACCATGAAGGGACTGCACAGTCTGGGTGGACTCTGAGGGAAACACAGTGTGAGCATAGCCAGTCGTGCATGCTTTCAAGGCAGCCCCCGCAGCCTGCGCCAGGCCTCCCCAGGCACTCACCCTGCAGCTTCCGGCTCAGCTCCAGCTTCTCCTGCTCCAGTCTTCGTATCCTTCTCTCATAAGCTTCAATCTGTAAGCTGTTCTCCAAATCCCGCTGCACATCTTCATCTTTGGTTAGTGTGTTAGACTGCATCATGCTCTTCAGAGAGCCTCGGTCAGAAAAACAGCTGGGAAACAAAGCAACAGGTTTTCTCATCTACTGAGACCCAACTGTGATTTCATTAGCATTTAAAGACTTCCTGGGGTGAGAGATAGTCTTTATAAAGTGGCAAACAAAATACCTGTGAAAAGACTTCATTGTACATGGAGCCAAAGCTAGACAAGAGCCCTCCTCACTGCAGATGCCTTGAAAAGGACACACCTCAGAGCTAGATGAGGGAAAACCCCACAGGCCTCTGCGAGGGTGGGAAGCTAATTCCAAGTCATCACTCACACTTAATTAGAAAAACAGAAACAAGGCCTCTTGTCTAATGAGCTGGACTCCTGGAGCAGCAGGATCCAATGGCTCCCTGGTTGGGTGACCAGGGTAGTGCAGGTCATCGAGGGCTTCCTGGTTCTGCCACTTACTATCTGTGCCACGTGGAGCACTGTCAACCCTTTTGGGTTTATCTTTTTGTCCTGCAGACTGAACAGTCCATAGCAGGACTTTGGCCAGCACGGCTGAGGACCAGTCACCTCATCACCATGTACATGTGTGTGTGGGGACCATTCTTTGCCCAGATAGAAGCACTACATGGTTCTATCACTGAACAGTGACAATTCTTGGATAGTTGCATTTGTTATTCAGTTCTGCTTAGCTATTATGAGATGTGACATCAGGAATATGTTTCTGATATCCTATGCTGAACCTGGTAACAGCACAGGGCACACATTATCTGTTATAAAATATAAACTGACCAGTGTTTCTGCAGGGGCATCTAGCAAGGGAGGAAAGCCTTAGGTCCATCCTGCAAATTCCAATTTGGCAGGCAGACCCAGGACCTGCAAGTATGACCAACACTCAGTAAGCTGGGATGTACCAGGAAGACTAAGAGTCTACTGGTGAGAGCACTAAGTCAACATGTCCACCTGGAATGACTCCGTGGGGAGAGGGCGTCAGCTATCACTAGCGTGCGTACTGGGCACCTTGCACCTCACACCTACAGAGACGTCCCAACAGCTTGAGCAGAAGAGTCCTTTCTGAACAACTTCATCTTATCAGCTTCCTTTTAAAATTGGGTCAGAATATCTCAGTCAATAGTAGAGGCCCACTGAGAACAGAGGTGACAGACACGAACGCCATCCTGGCACTTGTAAGACTTGCGCCACATATGGGTGGGTACTCTTGGTGCTGCAGAAGTCACACAGCAGCGGAGACTATATTCTGGACCCACTGATGGGAGATACGAGTAGAGCCACAGTCCTTTCAAAAGCAAGCTGAGTGCTCTCAAGGGGAATGGCTCTCAGCTGAGCGTGAGTGAGAACTTGCTGTGGCCACTGACTTTGTCAGAATAAATCTTGCCAGCATTAATGGCCAATAGGGCAGCAGTTAGCAAACTACAGCCTGTGGACCAAATCCCACCCGTCGACTACTCTTGTATCATTCATGAGCTACGAATGGTTTTTGTTTTTAAAGGGTGGTGAAAGGAGAATGTTCAACAGAGACCACAAAACCTAAATTATAGCCATGTGTCACTTAACAACAGGGACATATTCTTTGCAATGTGTTGTTAGGTGACTGTGTTGTGCAAACTTTATCAGGGTGTACTTTCACAACATGAGTGTAAATCAAGTACAAGGAGAAAGATGCCATCAGAGACAGGGCTCACACCAGTTGGCTGTGCAAGGCTGCAGCCAGTGCGCTGGAGCAGACTGTTGTACAGCGAGTTTTCTTTTGATAAGTAGAAGTACACACCACAATGCAGTAGGGTACAGTACAGTAAGTACCTAACTAGTAACACAGTCATTTACTATCAGTATGAAGTATTGTGCACAATATGTGCTTACTTTTGTATGCCTGGCAGTGCAGAAGGTGTGTTTACACCTGCACCATCACAAACACGTGACTAAAAGAGCTGTGCTACTTTACTCATACTTTATAAGGGCCATGCATCACTAGGCACTAGGACTTTTTCAGCTCCACTGTGCAATCACAGATGGAGTATGTGGTCTGTCATGGACGCAAACACTGTGATGCGGTACAGGACGGTATTTATTATTTTGCCCTTTATAGAACAAATCAGCCAATCCTGATACACACCTGCAGTAATCAAGTGTGCATTTCTGAAGGACAAAAAAGTACTCAAGTAATATCCTTACAGCCCTCTTGGCTCCACAAACATGACAGAAGCCCACTCCCAACTGTGCATCTCACCAGGATGCTAAGGAAGGATAAACTCAGACACACCTTTCTGTTGTAAACGTGAAACCGATGAAAGGCAAATGCAATCCAGAGAAGCCCGTGTGAGAGCCAGGAGGTAATATTTCCTGCATAAGAACACAAATGACACAAGTGAAATCTACATTCAAACACACAGAAAGAAAAATGAATGCTATAGTAAGGGCGGGCAAGAGTGCGCTGGGCAGAATTGGGTGGTCTGAAACGTGCATTCCATAGTAGGGTCTACAAGAGAGCCTGACACCAGCAGATGTGTATTTCTCACACATGGCTTATTCATCATACATACAATGTAGTTAAGAGGATAGATGCACTAACTGTGATGCCAAACTTGGATTAGGCTAGTGATTTTCCAAAGTTTTTTGTGTGTGGTGCTAAGAATAAAATCCAAGGCCTTACACATGACAGGCAAGCACTCTACTACTGAGCTACATCCCAGCAGTCAAACTTTTTAAAGCCATAAATGTGTTTAAAGACCATCAGTGTGTATATATGCAGCCCTGTGGTGACATGGAGCATGCTGGGGCTCTCGGGTTCTTAGCCTGAAAAATAAAAGTGCTCCGGAACCCAAAGGTAGCCTGTTACAGATAAATTTATTTCAACTCTATTTTTTAGGTGGAGGATCTTTCTTTAATAAAAAAATAAAATGAGCTGGGCACTGGTGGTTCATGCCTGTAATCCTAGCTACTTGGGAGGCTAAAATCAGGAGGATTGCACTTTGAGGCCAGTCAGGGCAAATAGTTCGTGAGACCCTACTTCCATAATTACATTGGTTTCTAGCCAAGAGCACGTGTGTGTGTGAGATGCACATATATATAAACAAATTTCCCATGGTGAAAGGTACTGGCTTGTGCATTTGGGCAACAGTCTAGTCAAGACCCAGTGTAGAAACCCATGACTTTCAAACTCAAAATCTTTTTTTTTTTTTAATTTTTATTTTATTCATATGTGCATACAATGTTTGGGTCATTTCTCCCCCTTTCCCCTCCCTTACCCCCACCCCCCCACTCCCTTACCCCTCGCTAGCAGGGAGAAACTATTTTGCCCTTATCTCTAATTTTGTTGAAGAGAGAGTATAAGCAGTAATAGGAAGGACCAAGGGTCAAACTCAAAATCTATTATTGCTGTCATTGCTCTAAACTCCTGTTGCATAAAGAAACAAATGTGGCCTGTGTGCTCTTGGCCAGAAACCAAGCCCCAACTCCACCTATGGAGTATGGGCAACAGGGCTGCAATGAATCTTTCATACAAAATGCATGCAGTAATACCTGAAAAGGTAGAATGCATGATGAAATAACTGCAGAGACTTTGGATGAGTTCCAGAGCATAAGAGCATGACTTTACTCAGTGCTTTCTAAAGGAACATGAGGGACCAAGCTGAAGGCTAGAGTACACATTACGGCAACTGCCAATCCATCAAGAATCAGAACAGTTCTGCAACTTACTAACTTGCCAAGCAACACCTTTGCTCTAACAATGCTGGCTGTCAGACCCACAGGGAAGCAACAGCGAGAACAAGGGACACTTACAATATTTCTTAGTACATCATCATCCACGTCGAAGTTGGATGTGTCAGAAGGACTGCTCACATCAGGAATATAAGGTGCTTCTAGGTTTCGTATATTTTCCCAATTCAGACCTTCAAAAAATGCATGTTTTTTGAAGTCTTCAATTCCATTCTGCCCTAGCCGGCGTTCTCTGCTGCAGATTAATCTCTGAATAAGGTCTTTGGCTTCTTCAGAGACATCTGTGACATGGGAAGGGAACTGAAATCGCTCCTGGGTGGAGGCAAATAGTAGCAGACAACAGGACATAAGTCAGAGAACTCTAACATGTATAGACAGTATGGAAAAAAAAACAGCTCCTTTCAAAGTAACCGTCCTTATTTCATGGTAACCAAATGTAAACCAAAGCTAGTGAATATTAACTCAAGAAAGGCAAACAAGAAAATCATTAATCTCTCTGGATTTATTCACAACTGATTTGTCACCACATTGCTTGTACATTACAACAATGATAGATTTTTGTCTATCAAAGGGGCAAAGAGTATGGACAGGCCTCTCACAGTACATTCGGCCAGCATCTGGGGCAAGTCCATGTCCAGAAGCTGAGTCTATAGTATGTTCATGATTACATTAGATCTTGACAAAGAAAATGGCAGTTATCTAAATTCTCATCAAAAGGGAACTCGTTTTTTAAAAAATATAGAAGGCTGAGCATGGTGCCTCAAACCTATAATCCTATCTACTTGGGAGGAGGAGGTTGGGAGGATCACAGATTGAGGCCAGTCTGGGCAAAAATGTTCATGACACTCCATCTCAACCTGGACATGAGGGTGCATGCCTGTCTTCCAAGTTATACAGGAAAGCACAAACAGGAAGATCAAGGTCCACATCAGCCTAGGGTTAAGGTGAGAACCTATCTCAAAAATAACCAACATAAAAAGGGATCATGGTGTTGTTCCAGTGGTAGAGTGCTTGCCTAGCAAACACTGAGTTTAACCCTAGGTGCCATTCCCTCCACCCCCAAAAAAGAGATACAGAATATATGAATATATACATATATTCACAGGAGAAAAGTATCTGTGTGTTGATACAGAAAGATGCCAAAAATAAATGTATCTACAATCCTCCTTTGTATGTAATGTGATGTGTAAACACACACACAAACCCCTTCTGTATAATGGAGTGGGCCTGAGTTCTTAGCCACCATGCAGGGTCAAGGCCTCACTTGTGTCATCTACACAAAGGAACAATATATACTACCTACTTCACGGGGCTGTTAGAAGATTAAATAAGTGAGTACATAAAAAGCACCTGGCCTGTGCCCCACAGGTGGCCAGTACTCAGTAACAAGACTTAGCACCTACTAAGTCCTCACTGTTACCATCTCAGCATCTATCACTGAGACGCGTGTAGGAGGGTTCGCAATCTACTGCATGCGCTGCGCATCGTAGGACATCGTCATAGAAAGTGCTAATTTATAAATGGAAAATCTATTTCCACTTTGGGGAAAATGTTTATATATAGTTTTTGCTTTGATTCAGAGTTAAATATAAACCCATTTACAGCTTTCATTTTAATCTGCTCCCCATATAAGAAATTACTGGGGGGAAACTAACTAGAGGATGGGTCAGCACTTAACTTCGAGATTTCTGGGATGTGTTTGGGGGCACATGTATGTTCAAGAGTGTGCGTGTCCACGTGTGCAAGAGAGTGTGCAAGCAGGCAAGAAAAAAGGATGCTACATGTATACTGCTAGAGAGGGCGAAACTGGCATTAGAAAAATGTACTGGAGGAGATGGAGGTGAAAATCAGTAGTAGAGAGTCTGCTTAGCATGTGCAAGGCCCTGGGTTCAAACCTCAGTGAAAAAAAAGGTAAGAGTGTAGGTAGGTAGGTGGAAAGAAGGAAGGGAGGGAGAGAGGAATTACATGCCTAAGAAAAATAAAGATGAAAAATTAAAAGGAGGAAATAACAAGGAAAATAGGGAAGACAATATAAAAGTAAAGAATGCACAGAAAGGAAAAGAGACAAGAAATAGGACCAGGCAGGGTTAAGGGCTCCCCTATGTGGGGACATCCTGTGATCACTTATGGTGGCTGACCTCTGAGAACAGACCTGAGAAGCAACTGGCATCTAACCAATGATCTAGAGGTACACACCAAGGTTCCCACATGGACCACCACCTCACACCATCCCAGGTTCCTCATGCTTCACACAGTCATGCAGACACCAGGTCTTTCCACAGAAATTCGCTTCTCCTCGAGGGAGTCTGAGCCCAGAAAATGCCAGCCCCTCACCCCTCCATCAGATACTAGAAACCACCTTGAGCTTCCCTTCCCCTCAGGCCCGCATCTCCAATGTCAGCATCTGCGGTGACTGCACCCTATACTCTTCCATCTCTTCTCGTCCTCTCTGCCCCACCAGGCCTAAACTCCATCAGCTTTTGCATTTGCCTCCCTCCCTCTAGGATTCTGCCAGGTACTTGAAAAGTATAGGACATGGGAATGTGATGTCTTACTTCATGGTTCATGATCTTCCCGTAGGTCTCCACCAGTGACTCTGCATAAAATGGCGTTTCTCCATAGAGCATCTCATACATGCAGACGCCTAGGGACCACCAGTCACATTCAGGCCCATATTTGCCCATGCCATCTTCCATGGCCTGCAGGATCTCCGGTGAGATGTAGTCAGGTGTGCCCACAGCCACAGAGGACTGAACCTTGGGGAGGAAGAGATGTTTAAGGAAAACCCCATAGCATCTCTAACTGCGTATTTCTAACCACTTTCTCTAAAATCTAGCAGCAACAAAAAATGAATTAAAAGTAGTGAATGATAAGGACTTAAAGACCTAATAATTGCAGTATGCACTGCAGTATGGTGGCACATGTCTGCAATCCCAACATTCAGGAGGCTGAGGCAGAAAGATCATGAGTTTGAGACAAGCCTGGACTATACAGGGAGACCCTATCTCAAAAACAAACAAACAAAAAACACCTAATAATTCAAATTCAGTGCAGATGAATACTGTCTTGCAGCAATAAACACTGTACAGTTCCCTGGATGCCCAAGACCCTGCATAAATGGTCTCTCAAGACCTAATAACCTCCACAGCCCCAAGTGGCAATTTCTCTGGCCCCAGAGGCAGCATTCAGACACCCTCTGTCCCTGTTCCCAGTGTCCAGGGACCCTATGTGTCCAGATCAGCAAAGATCCTTGTTAAGAAGTCCCTTGCTAGAACAGAGACGGTGTGTGTGTAGGAGGTGTCTTGCCTGGAAGTTGCATTTCAAAAAGGGAATGCTAAGGCTGCTCAGCATGCAGCCTGCTCTGTGCCTCTGAGGAGGAACACAGGCAAATTTGTCCAGGCATTATCTGGGTGCTCAAGCATTTTTTGGACAGGGGCCCTGGAGAGTAGTAACCACCACCTTTGGAGAGAGAAAGATTCTCTGTGCATAAATGCAGTGGCACCTCTCACAAAAGCTGCCATCAGCAAGGACCAATCATCACAGGAAAGCAAGAGCGGAGGGGAATGGCTAACGTGAGACAGGATACAAGGAGAGCAGGGGTCACCGAAGTTGCTGTGTCTGTAAGACAGGCTCAGGTAGGAACCAGGGCAGCAATCACAGGCATGTCTGGAGAGAGGCCAGACTCTCTTGGGTCACCTCTGGAAAAGGCACCTGGGGTCACCCCAGGCTCACTAGAGGTGAGAACTCTAGTCTGAAAGAACAGCAGGAATTCCGCAAGCCTCGTGCAACAGTTACTGCTCTGTACAGTATGTCACCTAGCTTGCAGGAGCTCCATCGTGAGTGGCCTGATGGCTGGGCATATTAGTGGCTCCTTAGGGTAAACAAACACTTGCTATGATGGGGTGATGTGCATGAGGGTAACTAAAGACACCACTATAGTCACTAGGAGTCTGGATTTGAGGACAGCACCAACCTAACGACTAGTCATCAGGTGGTCAAGACTTCTAATAACAGGAAAGACCGGCTTGTGGAGAGGGAGGGAGCCAATGGCTCCGCATCCTGTACCGCACAGTCAGCTGGTGCCAGCTGTAGAGCTACCTGAAAACACACTAGTAGGAAAAGTTCAGGCTGATGGCTTTTGGAAGCATTTTATATTACACTTTAAGTATAGGCTGTAAAGGAGAAAAGCCTCTCAAACATACAAGAGTGAAGTGACAACTGTGGCCATAGGGCAGAATGCAGATGGCACTGAAGTGACTAGATGGTGAATGGAGTTGGGACAACCATCCACAGGCCACCTGGCCACTATACTGGTCTGACTTGGGGTCCAGGCAGAGACAGGTAACCTCCCGTTTGGCAGTGGGAGAGTCAGCTGGTGCTCACAACGTCTTGTGTACAAGAAGCTCTGTTTCTAAACCTGCAACATTCATGAGAGCAAGCCTGACTGGCAGGAAGCTACCTACCTGCCAAGCACAGTAGGGATACAGCTACAGGGCTGTGACCACCACCCCCTCCCCTGCAGCAGGACAAGGTTTTTCAAGGAAGGACAGGAGTGGAGCTCCTCTTACATGCTGCAATGCTGTTGTGCTTTATTGGCCTAGGGGTCTGAGGAGCCTGACAACTCCCCTGAAGGCATACACATGACTTGTGTCAACATAAAAACAAAAAGACACCTTTAAACTTCCAAAAATATTCCCTAAATAGGGAATTCTATTGTCTCCTAAATGGATTTCTTTTCTTAATCTACACGTGTCTCACTTAACCTCTTTCTAACTATAAATCAAACCCAAAATCAAATGGAAAATCTCCAAAAAGATACCTACAGTTCCATCATCATTCATCTTCAAACACGATCCAAAGTCGGCCAGGCGGATATGACCATTCACATCCAAAAGGACATTATCAGGTTTAATATCTCTGTTAGTAAAATAAATAAATTAAGTTAACCATCTCCATGCAACACACTGAGTAGGTCAAAGCCCTTGCCAGTGGGTTCACTGTGGAAATGCCACCATCATTCCCAGAACAACTGTGACATCTGAGTAAAGCACCTCCATGTGTGCTTCAGCAGGAATGGTTGCTCATTTAATCTCACTTGACCCATGAGGCAGCACTGTTACTCCATCCACCTCATACCTTCTGCATAGACCTTGGGACCCAGATAGCACTACCCCTGCCTTCGTGAGGCTTGCAACTAGCCAAGGGTCAGAAAACGAACATGCAATGTGTCAATGTGCAGTCTCATCTCATGTCATCACACACTGCATCGCACAGTGCAGTGTCTATGCAAAGTGCCAAAGAATTACATACTGAGGAGCACGGAACTGAGGAAGACTTGGGACCAAATGCTGCAGGCTCACCATGGCTGAGCAACTGAACACAGCTACAGCTGTAGCAAGTAGTGCAGCAGACATCGCACATTTGGCTGCTCAAGGCCATTTTGTCAGCTGTTGGGAGGCAGGGGGAGCGACCACAGCACTCCCCCTCCTTTCAGCACAGTAAGCTTATAGGCTCAACTGATTCTCAAAGCAAGGCCAGATGTCCAGCAAGGTATGTTTCAGTCTGTTCCCAGCAGCACTACTTGAAACAGCCAGGCAGGAACCATCCATTTTGCAGGAGAATGGATGAATACACTGGGATTCATCCATTCAATGAGAACAACAATGAGAACGACAGGGAGACATCTTGTAAGCAAACCTCTTCTTTCAGATTTACTTCTTGTCTCATGTATTTTAAGGCTTTGTAATTGGGCAAACATATTTTAGAATTGTTATGTCATCATGTAAACTGACCCTCTTTGTCAATATGCAGTGTCTCCTTCATCCTGTCAATTTTTAAAATTTTTTCAGTACTGAGATTTGAACTCAGGGCCTTGAATTTGCTAGGCAGGCACTCTACCACTTGAGGCATTCCACCAGCCCTTAGGTCTCACGATTTTGCCCTCAGATGAAGATCCTCCTACCTACAGCCTCCTGAATAGTTGTGCACCACTGCTCTGGGCTTATTGATTGAGATAGCAATCTCAACACTTTTTGACCAGGCTGCCTCAAACCATGATCCTCCTGATCTCTACCACAACATGTGACCATCCTGTCAATTCTTTGACGTCTACTTTGCTTGATTTTAATATAGCCATGACAGACTTGTTCTGAATTAAATAAACAAATAAAGCAAAACAAAAGGGCTAGGGTTATAGCTCAAGTGGTAGAGCACTTTCATAGCAAGCATAATACCCAGTATCACAAAAAATTATAAATGTCTTTACATATATTTTTATATGGTCATTTCTCAATATTTGTATGGGTTTTGCTTTTAAGTTCTTCCTCTGATACATTGAAAAGGGAGACCTGAGTTGAGCATGATGTCAAATACCTATAATTCCAGCACTCAGGAGGCTGAGGCAGGAGGATCATGAGTTCCAGGCAGACTGAGCTACAGAGCTAGACCTTATCTCAAAAATAAGGTGGTTGGAGAGCAGGGCTTCTCATCCCATTTGAGTAATAGTCAAATCTGTATCTTGTGGAGGTTCTGGGTCTGATTTCCACAGTAGGTGTGGGTGCCAAGTGCCACCCAGGATGGGCTTCAGCATCTAGTCTGCTACCCCCTGGAGGAAGCACCACAGCCACTCTGACCACATTACCTTTCACTCCAGTTTCCGATTTTAGTTGAATTTCCTCTACTTCATTTTCTAGTTTTCATTATTTTGTTTTCTAAGGCCCTTTTTGTTCATTGAATATCCCCTTACTAATTTGTACCCTGTTGTTCTCCTTTGTACAACATGTTCCATGTTCCCAAACTCAGTGAATCTGTCACTCTTGTCTCTGCTTTTCCAGTACTCCTGGGGCTGACCTCTGAGGAAAGGGAGCACACACCTGCCTGGGTGCTCCTGGGTCCCAGCTTCCCACTGCTTACTTCACTCAGTAGTGGGGCCCACTTGCTGATGAGTTCACAGTGCAACTATTCACATGCCTGGAAAACCAAGCTACTCCTTAGCCCACTAAATGAAGTTTTCAACTTCACCACAACATGCCTGAGACTGGGGGAAAACTGGCTTCTTATACAATTGGACTTTGTTCCACTTTAGACTGGGTCATCCCTGTACTTAATCTGAATAGTGTGAGATTGAGAGGAAAAAGGGTTTGTATTACATAATTCCATGCCTACTATGCCTGAAGGTTAAAAGACAGCAGAGCTTCTCCATGGTCAATTAAGAAAATGAGGAGATTTTCTAATTAGGAGAAAACAAGAAAAGAATAAACCACTAAAAAGGTGGTTAAGTTCATTTCCCTGAAGACCTGTGACAAATACAAGGATGCTTATCTCTTCACTCTGAATTAGGCAACATTTTATCACTGGGACAGAGTATAAAATCTAAAAGTTAAGAATGATAATAGTTAGGCATGGTGAGATATGCCTGCAATCCCTGATACTCAGGTGGTTGAGGCAGCAGGATCACAAATTCAAGACCAATCTGAGCAACTGTCTCAAACAACAACAAAAACCCTATCTCAAAATAAAATCAAAAGAGCTAGGAATATAGCTCAGTAGTAACAGTCTGAGGTTCTGGGTTTGATTCTCAGCACCACAAAAAAAAAAAAACCAAACAAACAAACAAAAAAACCCACAACAACTAAGAACTGCAATAGCTTAGAGAAGTACACACACAGTAAGGAGCACACAGGAAAAAAGAAAAGCTCCATCCAAAACTTCCTGATCTGGCCAGGTACTAATGGCTCATGCCTATATTCCTAGCTACTTGGGAGGCAGGGATCAGGAGGACTGAAGTTTGAGGCCAGGCCAGGCCAGGCCACCCCCCCCAAAAAAAAAAAAAAAAGAAGTGAGACCCTATCTCAAAAATATCCAACAGAAAAAAGGCCTGGAGGTGTGGCTTAAGTGGTAGAGCATCTGCCTAACAAGCATGAGATTCTAAGTTCAAATTCCAGAACTGCAAAAAAAAAAACAAAACATCAAAACACCCTGGCCCTAAAGGAGCAGCTGTACTGCTACAGACCAGTACCCCTGATGTCCTGGAGCCCACTGGGCCAGTGCAGTGCAGTACAGTGTCATAGGTTCAGGCATAGGCACCCCTGGGTTCAGCTTCCTCCCAGAAAGACTGAAGAGCTTTTCCTTTCAGAGTGGCTGCCATGCTCCCTTAGGGAGCCTCATGACAGGCCACAAAGGCTGAGCTGATGCTACAGAGCTGTGGAGGGGCAGGGTGGAGAGGGGCAGAGTGATGCTCAGCTCACGCAAAGCCCTAACTTCCATCCCAGCACCACCCACCAAGCAAAGAGCAAAGCAAAGCAACAGAGACCATAAAGGCCTCACAGGAGCTGCATCACCAAAATTCCAGGGCAAGGTGACCTGTAGCCTGAAACACCACACAGCATGAACCCCAAAATGGATGTGGATGGAATAAAGATGGTGGCCCTATCAGTCCCCTTCTCCAGAAACCACTGGAGGAGGTGTCCCACCAAATCGAAGAATGAGCCTGGCAAAAGGAAACCACGCAGTAAACAGTGTCCAGTTCAAGACATGAGAGGCAGCTTTTCTCTCAAAAAGCACTCCTAGGACAAGTGCAGGAGTGCCACATTAAAGAAAATCAAAGCAAAAAGGAAGAGAAGATGGAGAGGACATTGAGGGGGGAAAAAACCCCACCACACTCGAGCTACCCATTCCCTCTAAATGCATACAGCTTCATAACAAGGCCATGATATCTGGGGATAGTTAGTAACAGCTACATAGAAAAGTAAGCTAATAGGAAATCCAAGATATCATTAACTCCAGAGAAAACAGAAATTGACTTACGAAGTATAACTATCATGTACCACAAGGCTCAGCTGTAATATTTAAACAGTGATTACATTATAAACACCAAATACTGACTCCACCAAAAGTTACTTTATTTAATTGGGACAATGTGGGAGAGGGCAGAGTGAGTATTTGCGTGCAGGTGTGGGGTGGATTTTCTAAGAGTTAAATTTCCATTTTAATAGATGCTATCTAAAAGAAGAAGGGAGGAAGGGAGGGAAGAAAGAAATTAGCGACATAAGATGGTTACTTAGAAACATGAAGGCAAACCTAGGAAGCACAGCTAGCACACTGGCTGCCTAAGAGAAATCCAGGCAGGGTAGGGCTGGAACTGTTTTTTGTTGTGTGTTTGTTTGAAAGATAAGCCTTGTAGAACTACTTGACTTTTAAAAACTATTACCAAAAAGTCTTGGTCGGGGGGATAAGGTGGCTCAAGTGGTAAAGTGTTTTGTCTAGTAAGCACAAGTTCCTGAGTTCAAACCCCAGCGCTGCTCATGCCTATAATCCTAGCTGCTCAGGAGGCAGAGATCAGGAGGATCAAGGTTGGAACACTATGTCAAAAAAAACCCATCACAAAAAAAGGGCTGGTGGAGTGGCTCAAGGAGTAGGTCCTGAGTTCAAACTCCAGAACTGTCAAAAAAAAAAAAAAAGAGAGAATTCTTTGAGTGAGGTGGCTCACACCTATAATCCTAGATACTTGGGAGGTGGAGATTAGGAGGATGAAGATTTGAGGCCAGCCCAGGCAAAAAGTTAGTGAGACCCCATCTCAACAAATAAGCTGGGCATGGTGGTGTGCCTGTAAGTCAAGCTAAAAGGTGTAGATGGGAGGAATGGTCCAAAGACCAGCCCTGGGCAAAGATATGAAACCATATCAGAAAAACAACTAAAGCAAAAAAGACCTGGGGGCACAGCTCAAATGGTAGAGCCTAGCAATCATGAGGTCCTGAGTTCAATCTCAAGTACTGCCAAAAAATGTTTATTAAATAAATAAAAACTGTTACCACAAAACTACTTTGATAAAAGTGAAACTAGTTTTTGAAAAAAAAAAAAAAAAAGACAAAATAAACCACAGGCTGAATCTCTTCGTCTCTGAATGATTAAGATGTAAAGTAAGGACTGTGGTCCTGAGGGAGCAGATTCCCTGCAAAGAGGGGGCATGGCAGGGGGAGCAGGGAAGGCAACGGGGGGGGGCTGCCTCACATCCTTCCACAGGGCACCTTTACAGCAGGACCACCAATACCTCCCATTAGGACCTTCCCACTGCTGCTTCCCTCTTCCTCCACT
This sequence comes from Castor canadensis, assembly GCF_047511655.1. Lineage (NCBI taxonomy): Eukaryota > Metazoa > Chordata > Mammalia > Rodentia > Castoridae > Castor > Castor canadensis. The sequence continues at coordinate 7,512,829 of NC_133388.1, read as the reverse complement.
CCATCCTCCCCTTGTGTGGGGTGACCTACTGTGGGCACCCTGAGGGGCAGCATGGACACAGGAAGAGCAGGGGTGAGGAGAGGGCCAAGATGCAGTGGACTGGAACAGGCATTTGGGGAGGGGCTCCTGCAGGGACACGACAGGCCAAGTGGCTCAGCTGTCAGGATTAAGACCATCACAGCCAGAGCAGTGGAAGCCTGACACCTCTCCTGGGCATCTGGCACTGAGGCTCACAACGGCTGTGGACATATCATTCTGTGCTTGGTCACTCACAGAGAAAACTCACCACTTATAGGCCTCCCTTAGATGGGAGACTTGGGAATTCCAAAGAGTATTTGAACCTGTTAAATGTGGTTTCCATAATTCATGAGAAGGTGGTTACCTGTGCACGTAGTGTAGCTGATGGATGGAGTCAATGGCCAACACCATTTCGCCAATGTAGAATTTTGCCATGTCTTCTGGAAGCTTGTCTTCAAATTTACTGAGCAGTGTCAGCAAATCACCACCCACGTAGTAATCCATGACCAAGTACTACAAATTGGGAAGAGAGTAGAGAGAATGTACTACTTAGTCACTACTAACTCTGACAATTAGAGGCCAAACCTCCATCTTGGAAGCCATCTGACTCCACCAGTCTGGGTCAGTGGCTTCTTAACTGTCCCTCTGTCACCATGATGTCCCCTTACAGAATGTACCAATGCACAGTGATGCTCTGCAACTGAATTCTGCAGGCAGCAGAATTCAAAAAGGAATATATTTAATTGATGAAGAACAAGTGGAGGCATGGCTGCTGGAGAAAGCCCTCAAAGAGCTGGTGACCCATAGCAGGAACACAATCAATGACCCTCTGGGACTGTGTTCTCCAGGCCCTTGTGTCATAGGAGCATTATCTAAAACCACGTAGGACACCAGTAGCTCTTGTTGGAAAGATAGTGTCATCCAAGAATAGGAAAGAAGTATTTATGAGCTCACCCACAGATAAGTCAGAAAAGCTCCTGCTTCTGCAAAAATGGAGCAATGTGAAGAGACATTTTTTGAGCTCATTCCTTCAATTTGGACAGTGACAGGACCACTGTGTGCCAGCCACTGGAGACTAAGAGATGTGCCTACCTAAACATTACTCTCAAGGATGGCCTCACCCATGCAGCACTCAGAAGGCTCAGGCTATGGAAGCCCAGGGACTGTAGAACACCCAGTGGGACATCCCACTGGGTCAGAGAGACCCAGAATAGGCAAGACCACCACAGCCAGAATCCAGGTGGCAGTTAACAACTCAGCTGCTGGGGGTCCACACAATCTTAGGAATGCCTAGGGAAACTGTGGTCTCAGTCCCGCAGGAGCTGATTTCTTTTTCAGACAAGAACACTATCATCGGGATATTAACTTTTAACTCATCAACACAGGAAGGAAATACCACTCACTGTCTGGTGAACTGAGCCTGGGGATAAACCTAAAGGAAAAACAGCTAATATGTACTGTGAGACTACTGTGCTCTGTGCCATCAGCTACCTCACCTAGGCCTGTCACCTGTTAGTTCTCACACCAGCCCTATCCTCAAGTACAATCCACATCCCATTTCACAGGGGAGCCCTGGTGACATACCCAAGTCACCCAGCTAGTAACTGATAAGAGCTAGAACAGACAGCAGGGCCACCATCTTCAACACAACATTGCACAGGTAATGTCCACTAAGAAAGGAACACTGTCTGAGAAAGTGACCGTGTGGGTGTGTAGGTCCTGTACTCAAACAGAAATCTAACCAGCAGGTCTCTCGTCCTGCTTGAAAGACTCCCCTTAGTTATCTGTCCCCTCCTCCCCAAAGCCTTCTCACCTCTGCCTCCCCTTCCCCAAGTCAGCCTGAAGCCCATTCCCTGCCCCCTCTCCAACCAAAAGGGTCTTCAAAGCAGTGTTCTGTGATGACTGCTCTCCTGTCTCCAACATCTCCCCCAACTCCCACCACACAGAAGCCTCTCAGTGGACATCTGCCAAGTTACTTCTTTGGGTCACATGTTCATTCTCTCAACAAGCCTGCTGGCACCCCTGAGTGAAGGGGACCCTGGAGTGTATAATCCAGACAAGATCCCTGCTCAGTGGGCTCACATTAATGAAGGAAATCAGACAACAGCAAGCATGGAGAGCAGTGTAAAGGGCCAAAGGCAAAAAGCCCGTCTAGAATGCATTGTGATGAGGAGGCTACCGAGCACAGACCATCAAGGCATTTGAGTTGAGGCCAAGGGACAACCAGTGCTCATGTTCCAGACTGACGGGTATGTGCAAAGAGGCCAGAAGGGAGGAGAATGAATGTGGCAGCTGGAGAGATGAACCATGATGATAGTATCAGAGCCTGGTGAGCAAGGAGGAAGGGAGTCAGAGCTTGTGGGGAGGGCCCACTGGCGATGATGGGGACCACTGAGTTCCCTACTGAGGCCATGAGGTGGTTCAGACAGGTGAAGGGGCTGTGTATTTAGAGGTAGTGAGAGTGAGGCAATGGGCGGGTATCACAAATACCCTGGAGGAAGGGAGGACAGCAGCTGCTGATAGGCACAGTTGGGAGGGAACCTATGGTACTGAACAGTCAGTCATAGGAGCTACGCATCACATGTAGCTGAACTCCATCAGTTTACATGTCTACCTGAAGTCTGAAAAGAAAAACAAAGCTGGATGTGGTGATGCATTCTGTAATCCCAACTACTTGGGTGGCAGAGATTAGAAGGATCTGAAGGTTTGAGGCCAGCCTAGGCAAAAAGTTAGCAAGAACCCCCCCACCCACCCCATCTCAAAGAACAAGCCAGGAGCAGTGGATTACACTGTGATTCCAACTATATAGGAGGCAGAGGTAGGAGGATTGCCCTGGGCAAAAAGTACAAGACCCTATCTGAAAAATAACTAAAGCATAAAGGGCTGAGGCATGGTTCAAGTGGTAGAATGCCTGTCTAACAAGCATAAGGCCCTGACACCAATGCCAAGAAAATAAATAAATAAAAATTAGAAAAAGAACACCAATGCTGCCAAAAAGGGGTGCGTGGCGGGGCGGGGGGGGTGCTGGGGGTAAGGAAGAGAAAGGAAAAAGAATTGGTTATTACCAAGGCTTTTAAAATGTAGTTTCTCATTTGTGTGGATGTGACCATAAAAAATTTTCTATGTTTTCTATATGCTACCTTGTTAGCAATCAGTATTGGGAACAGTACCACCCAGTAGAAATCGGTTTCACCCAGTAGAAATAACTGCAAGCCACAGGACTTTTCTAACAGCTATTCTTTACAACAGTATATACTTAAAAATTTAACATTGTAACATTTGTATGTGCCAGGCTTTTTCCTGGTTACTGTGTGATCTGATCATCTCATAGTCTTACTATGTGGGGCTGATAAAACAACTGGACTAAGCATCTTGGAAAAAGGGCTATCTTAAAGAAAAATCAAAACTTCAGCTTTAGAGGTGACCTTGATGTGCAGTGAACCAATCACAAAATGTGACAAAACATTAAAAAAACCCAAAAACAAAATGCATATTATGCTAATTTAATTGACAGTTGCCTGGAAAACAAGCTTATAAGAAAAGTAAATGCAAGGGGTCATAGGGCAGACACATAGAAACTTAGCAGCATAGAATAAGAGCTATAACAATTCTTTTCTGTCATGTAATGTAGGATTATAAATTAGGACAATAAGGCAACACCCTTTTAGTTGGTGGTGAAACAGGTTTAATTTTTACAAGACTCTAAATTAGACATCTATTATGACCTTCACTAGCTCCATGGGTGCTAGCAGGAACCACGTATCCAACATGACAAGTCTCAGGATAGAAGCCACACTCAGTCCCACACTTCGCACAGACCTCAGCAGTGTGCTAGAAAGCACATCTGCCTCATTCCACCCTCACAACACAGAAGGGACCTCCTACACACCCTGGCTCACAGCAGGGGGCCTGCAGGTCCCTGTAGTCCTACACCATAAAGCTCCCATGCCCTCACTTTCTCCTACCATCCTGAATTCTCACCATAGAAGACGGCACTTCACTGGGGTTCCTAATTCATGACTGAATTTAGACACCTGGAAATACTTGTTTCACATTTCACACAGCAGCATAAGTTCATATTTTGAAAAAAAAAATTGAAACAAAACAAAAATGTGTCTTCCTCTGCCTCCTGAGTGCTAGGATTACAACTGTGCACCACCATGCCCAGCTCAGTTTCTTTCTTTCCTTTTTTTTTTTTTTTTGTGGTGCTGGGGATTGACCCCAAGGCAATAGGCTACACAAGCACTCTACCACTGAGCTACATACCAAGCCTAGTATCTTTTTCTTATATGCAATTCAAGTTAGAAAATGTTTCAAACCCCCTCTTCATTTAAATGTAATATACTCAGGGAAAAAGTAATCCAGTAAACTAGTGATTAGAGAAAAACAACATATAAGCCGGGTGTGGTAGCTGAATAGTTTGCCAGCTCAGGCAAAGTTAGAGATCCTGTCTCAAAAATAAAAAATAAAAACAAAGGGCTGGGCATGTGGTTCAAGCAGTAGAGTGCTTGCCCAGCACATGCAAGATTCTGAGTCCAGTACTGCAAAAAAACAAAAAGAAAAACAACGTACAAACTTTCACAAGTCTATTGCTAAAAAAAAAATTCTCCCTGCTGATTACTACAAAATGAATCCCTCAGAATTATCCAGCTGAACATATATTTAAAAAGTGTCCATTTCACACTCTTATATTTCTTAGTTACAGTATAAAGGAATGAAAACCATGAGAGGAAGACTGTAGGAGTTTGTGGCCCCGACATACCAGGTAGTTCTCATCCTGGAAGGCATAGTGCAGTGCTGTGATCCACTGGCAGTCGCCATTCACTAGCACGTCTCGCTCTTCTCGGAAACAAGCAGTCTGTGAGAGATTGGGGAAGACAGTCAGCCTGTGTCCACTAGAGGAAATATCCTCCGGAGCATAGTTGTCCTTAACACCAGGGGGCCCTGCTGTGACAGTGACTCGAGACTGTGCCACCTGCCTTCATGACTACATGGAGCCTGGTCTCTTACCTCACATGGAACCAAATGCACCATCACCCCCCAATGACCTTGGCAAGAGTCAAGAGGCTAAGCAGCTTGTTCTTTTCCTTTTCTGAGCCCTGGGCAAGTACCCTTTCTTTCCCCAAGGGCCATTCCTATGGCCCACACTTTACAATCATCCTGCTCTCACATGTGGGTTCAGCTGCAGCATCCTAACAGGACTCCACACAACACAACCTGACTCCTCTACTAGATCAGCCTCCTCCCATGTCACAGCCACCTGGTCTTACGCCACTGCTGAGAAGTCACGTGGATGGCAGTACAGGGACACACTTGCGTACTGACCTGAAGCATGACTAAATTCAGAGTATACTGAAGAACAGTAATACTGGCATATATGATGAACAATATATACTGATAATTGGATGCTCCTATGGAGACCTATGGCTGGGAGTGCAGGGAGAAAAGGCTAATTTTTAGCCAGTATGGTTAAGTGGGGGGGGGGGGGTAGTGAATGGAGGCATGGCTCAAGCAATAGAGCACCTGCCTAGCAAGTGTGAAGCTGAGTTCAAAACCTAGTACCATAAAGAGAGAAAGGGAGGAGGGAGGAGGGAGGAGAAAGAGAGGTGGCGGGGGGGGAGGGGGGAGTGAGCTATAATATGCACACATGTGGAACCTCTGTTTAAAGATAATGAGATCTGTGATATAATAGAGTCTCTCTCCTCTTTATTGAGCTTAGGACATTTCAAGATTTAAATTCTTTCTTCTTTGTGAGAGGGTGAGGCCAGGAGGTCCACCAGCAAGGAAGACTTCTTGGTTCTGAGGTGGGGCAGAAGGAACAGGGTTCTGAGGGAGGCAGGAAACTGCAGCTGAACAGGGCTGAAATGCCTGGGCTTGTCCAGCAGTCTCTTTTGCTCGGCTGAGCAGTAGGTGAGAAAAGAGGCTGAGCATGGGCTGGCAGGGTGGGGATAGTGAGAACAAAGGGATCAAGACTGCCAGGCAGGCCCAAAAGACCAAAAATCCTATGTTCTCCCTCATATGTGGACATTAGATCAAGGGCAAACACAACAAGGGGATTGGACTTTGAGCACATTATAAAAGCGAGAGCACACAAGGGAGGGGTGAGGATAGGTAAGACACCTAAAAAATTAGCTAGCATTTGTTGCCCTTAACGCAGAGAAACCAAAGCAGATACCTCAAAAGCAACTGAGGCCAACAGGAAAAGGGGACCAGGAACTAGAGAAAAGGTTAGATCAGAAAGAATTAACCTAGAAGGTAACACACACGCACAGGAAATTAATGTGAGTCAATTCCCTGTATAGCTATCCTTATCTCAACCAGCAAAAACCCTTGTTCCTTCCTATTATTGCTTATATTCTCTCTTCAACAAAATTAGAGATAAGGGCAAAATAGTTTCTGCCAGGTATCCAGGAGGTGGGGGGGAGAGGGAGGGGACAGAGTGGGTGGTAAGGGAGGGGATGGGGGCAGGGGGTAGAAATGACCCAAGCCTTGTATGCACATATGAATAATAAAACAACAATAAAAAAAAAAAAAAAGACTGCCAGGCAGCAGCCACCCCCATTTAGAGTCTTCACCCCCTCTATGAGGAGTACAAAACCAGTTCTGCACCTAAATGGGCTCCAGACTAAGCAAATCCTTTTGCATGTGGAACAGGACCTCAATGCATGTCTACAACTCCCATGAAGGTTTCCATTAGCCTTTGCAATAGATAAAACCCTGGCTGGTAGGCTTGAGGGTGAGGACTCAAGCAGAGGGTCTGGAAAATGAGCCAGGAGAAAGCTGCAATCTGCCAGCAGAGTGGCTCACTACACAGCGGAGGCCCAGGTTGACGAGGTGGCTGCAGTGTCTACCCAAGGCCATTGTTACTTCATCTCACACACATCCCACCTTTATTTACATATTTATTTTATACTCCATATTCACCTCTGCTCTCTTAAGCATCTCCCACTTGTTGAGAATTTTCATTGCATAAATTCGTTCGGTGCTCTTCATTTTGACAACAGCAACCTGGAACACAAATGTGAGTTTAACAAAAATTTAGTTAACAGAACAAAAGCCTCGTATATTGTATTGCTACAGTGAAATCCTAAGTGCCTGGGAACCTTGGAAAACCAGTGGTCCAGGAAGTGAAGCTTTCTACATAAACAAAGATTGGTCCTTTTAGGCAACAAAACTTGACTTTAACCACATACAACTTGGATGGTGCCACCTGGCTCAGTTCAAAAACTTCAATACTGAGTAATGGGTGTTTGGGATTCACAATCCCCTACTGGAATTATGTCTGGAGATTTTCATGAAAATGAACACCTGTTTAAAATCTGCTTGTTGTTCCCCAGGGCTCTCCCCACACTCAGAGCCCATCTCACTCTCATTCCTTCCCTGCTCCCATCCAGAGGTGCCTGTTCCCACTTCTCACTCCCCTGCCAGCCCTTGCAGGGGATAGTGTATGGGACCTGGAGTAACTTGGGCAACTCACTTCTTTGGGTCTCAGTATCCATGGACAACCACACAAGGGGCTAACAGCAGGACAGGCCTTCTGGACTGCTGAGAACAAGCCACATCACCGCATTTGGCATGCTCAGAGCAGTGCTAGGCATAGTCAGCTGTCAGCATACCAGCTGTTGGCCAGTCCTTCAAGGCCCAACTCCAATGCCACCTCTTCCAGGAAGTCTCTTGACCTTTCAATCTCTGCTAAATCCTAAATGAACTTTTCTGTCACTACCAGTACCAGTCATGACACTGCACTATTGCACAGCACATTCTACCCTCTATAAATCCCATTTGCTGGCCTATGTCAGCACTGCAGGCTACTCCTTAGCAGTGACAGTGACTCTGAAGCTTTGGTGGCCAGTGGCAGGCAGGCAATGTGTCTCCTTGCACATAGGAGCCTGGGAACAAAGAGTCATGGATAAAACCACCACTTCCTTGTCTAAATCCCATATAGGACCAGCATCAAAGCTGCCATGAGAGCTGGAGTGTCCTGAGCACGTTCCATGTGTGAGGAGTGGGGCTAAGCAATTTGTCTGCCCCCTCACTCAGTCCTCACAACAGATCCATACAGTGGGCTACTGAGCCTGTGTCTTACAGATGTGGAGGCTGGGGATCTAATTAACAGCCCAGGAAGTAGTAGCCTCACTCCCAGGCACACGCTGGTAAAGCCTACACTATACCAACAGTCGTGATTCAGTGTCATCTTCCCTAGTGGTGATGGCAGTTCCAAGATGAGCCTGCCGACATGACCCCAGGCCTGCTGAGGATCAAGGGCACTTGCCCTACACTGCAAGGATCCCAGCCAGCTCTGCAATGGTGGCCTCTTGTCCTATTTATTATGTATGGCTTACAAACTAGTAACGAAACTTGCTACAATCCAAAGAAATAGAATGAACGATGTCTGCAGAGGACACAGCGGGGGCCAGGCATCACTGTGCCGGAATGCCACTCCCTTCTGGAGTCTAATGAAGGAAGCACTATCACTTTAGAGCCACCAGTGTTCACTACAGGAATGGTCTAGCAGCAAAAGGATGGGAGAGCTGATCTTCTGAAGAAGACAAGTTACAAGAACAACCGGATCTCAGAACAAGACCCGTAACTTACAACTCTTGCCAGAGACCCAATTTCTCAGAAGAGAGATATTAGGAGCCAGGCACTGGTGGCTCATGCCTGTAATCCCAATTACGTGGGAGGCTGAGATCGGGAGGACTGTGGTTCAAGGCCAATCCAGGAAAATAGTTTGAGACCTCATCTCCCAAATAACCAAAGCAAAATAGACTGGAGGTGTAGTGCAAACAGTACAGAGTCTGCTTTGCAAGCATGAAGTCCTGAGTTCAAACCCCAGTCCCATTAAAAAAAAAGGGGGGAGGGGAATAATAGGCACAGCCTATTGCCAGAAAACATGCAAAATGGCTGGTAAAACGCATGGACAGATATACCCTTCACTGAAAAATTCTTGTCATATCAAGAACACATAGCTGCATGCTGGTGGCTTGTGCCTGTAATCCTAGCTACTTGGGAGGCTTAGATTGGGAGGACTGAGGTTTGAGACCAGCCCCAGCAGTTCTCGGGACCCTCATCTCCAAAATGAACTGGAGGTGTGGCTCAAGCAGTAGAGTACCTGCTTGACAAGCAAGAAGCCCTGAGGTTCAAACCCCAGTCCAACCATAAATAAATACATAAACAAATAAAGTAGAAGTGAAATGTGTAAGTAAAATTTAATGTGACATGCAAAATCAACTTATAAAATAAATAATTTGTAGAAAAAGTTGTTGGTTTATCAGAAATTTTTACCTGCCCCAACTTCAATCTTAATTGTTTCAAAGACACATCCTGAAAGTCTCCAAATTTAGACAGTTCAGCAAAAGAATACAAAATAATTATACAAAACATTAAAAAATGGCCCTAGGGTATGAGGAGAAAGTGAACATGTGATATTGGCCCTGTGCTGGAGGGAAAAAGAAGACAAAAAAATTCCATTCATTTTCAGTTGAAACACATGAACTGTGGTTATGTAAGACACAGCCCCTATTAGAAAACAGTCCCTGGGGTGAGGAAGGGGCCTTAGGGGTAGAGCACTCGCCTAGCATTCTTGAGACCCTAGGTTCCATTCCCAGCACCACAAAAATTAAAAAACAAAACCAGTCACTGAAGCATTAGGGTGGTACAACTTACTTTCACTGCTTCAAAAAGAAAAAAAATCTCATGGACACACAAGCCAGGGAGAGGAAAAGGGAGACAGAAGCATGTGATGAAGAAATGAAAGACTTAAAACAAAACCAGGTGAAGAGTGACACTGCTGTTTTTTGAACCATTTTACCCATGCAGCTGCTCTATTCCTTTGAAATGGTTTCCAAATGAAGTTTTGTGTGTTTGCTTTTTTAAAATCACTCCAGGAACAAGAGCGAGCACGGCAGTACCTAGGCTCACGAGATTCAAGTCAAGCTCCACCCAGGCTTGCTGCTCTGGGTCCTGCTCTCTTACCAATGCAGCAGAAGCTGCACCTGGTGCAGCTGCAAGTGGAGAGTTTCTGTAAGCTCTGGTATTATCTAAGGCCCAGTCACTCCTGGCCACCATTGGGCCCCAGACACAGGTCTGGGGCCCTTCACATCAGTAGGCACTGCCCTTTCAGGGGACATCCCTGTCACAGGAACACCATGGACTGAGCTGCTACTAAGATACAAAGGAGAAGCAGCAGGTGTTTTCAAACCCACTGTGTTCCAGAAAAAGGCAACACCCCATAGATCCTGAACCTCACTTTAATAACAAGCTGGAAATGTTCTTCCATGCTGGGGAGGAGAAGGCTTTAATTGTGACTGTGTTTCCTGCACTTGCTACACACTGTGCACAATTTAAGTGCCACAGGTCACACTTGGACTATATTGTAGACTCTGGCTTGGCATGAAAGACCTAACTCAGTAACATATTATTTTATGAAGAGCTAGAGAAAGGAGCTTAAAGGCTCCAAAGAAATAGGGAGAAGAAAATGCTAATTACTCTTGATTTGATCAGGACACAGTGTATACATGAGATGAAATACCACACGATGCCCCATTTATATGTACAATTATTACATGTTAATAAAAACATAACTCAACACTTCTGCTCCCAAGGCTGACAAATGTCCTCACTTCTATGACTTACTAGGTACCTTCAGAGACAGAGGCTGAAATTGGCACATTTCAGGGACATGAGGACAAGAACAGCCAGGAATTACAGGGGTGATGGTGACATTAGTTACAGAGTCCAAATGGAAGGGAAGCTTGGTAAGTGCCTCAGGAGAGTGAGTAAGAGGTCGGCCAGACAGTTACAGAGGTTCAGCAAGAAAAGGTGGGTGCTGAACCCAGAAACCTGGGAGGACACTGGTGGATGGTGTTGAGGTCACTGAGGGATGACGGAGGGGGATGTCAGGAGAAGAGCTTAGAAGCTCAAAGCCTTCATGAGAGGCCTTGGGTTGAGCCCCAACACCACCAAAAAAAAAAGCAAGTGAAGTTGCAAAGCCTTGAGGGGAATACTGGGCAAGAAAGACAGGCTTCTTTTAATCTAGGAGGGCCTGAAGCTGGTCCATGCCATCTTCTCTGAGACCCATGAAATACTGAGTTTTTATACTGTATTATTTTCCAAAGAAGAGCACTAAAAACAACCATAAACTATTTTGGCATGGCAATTTTCCCTTCCTTCTCTCATTTTTCCTCTTAATTATCACCTCCTACCCTGCAATATCCCTTCTTCCCTCTCCAAACACCCTCTGGCCAGTGTAGCTGTGGCTGCAGCTCTCTGGATGGGCTTGATGGATTCACCTTTGCCCCAGCAAGACAGGCAGCCAAAATGTGCACTGGATGGAAGCTGCCTTTAATGTTAAAGGCTTTCTCTGTCTTCTCACCACACACACAAAAAAAACCACACTTACGTCATCAACAAACTATTTACCTCTTAGGAGATTTTTACTTTATGTGGAACTCAAGTTTTTCAAGTGTCTCTGTTAAATGGTGGCAATCAAAGAGCCTGGGTTGTGGAAAGAGACAGGTGAGAACTTTCTGGGAGGGGGCAGAGATACTCTGCATTGACTGGGGTGCTGGTTACAGGCTGCAGACATTTGTCAAAATGCAAACTGCATACCTAGAACTGTGCATCTTATATGGAATTACAGTAAGCATGTTTTATTCCTGGACATATTACATGTAGCTTTGGTCAAGCATGGTCAAAAAATAGTAATAACTAAAAAGAAATCAAATGAAATTTCAGAAACAGCAATTTTAAATTCCTGTGTGAGTATTATGCAGCTCAGCAAATGTGGAGCAGCTCTCAGTCAGTTATGATTAAATTGTTCTGTCATCTGCTGAGTGTTTCCCTGCCTTTCATTTTGTGAAAATATGCCTCCCAAAAAGCAAATGGTCACCAAAAAGCAAGATTAAAGTTATGGTAATCCTCCCAAGCCAAAAAGGGCATGTAGTGTGCTTACATGGTGAAAAGCGGCATGTCGTCAGCAGAGCTTGGACAGTGTTATGGGAAAAAATGAATCCAGCATCTGCAGTACAGCTGCGTCCTAAGCATTTGCCGTTTGTCCTCATCAGTGGTGTGCTTAGAACCACAGACCCACAGATACCCAAAATCTATTACACATTCCAATACTTTCAAAAAGCTTTCTGGCCTAGCCCACGCAAAGTGAATTTGGTTGGGATTCTTTCATTCAGGGTGGTACTGAGATAAACCTGGAGCTGTGATAAGCAGCCACTGGACTTGACCACCTCCCTCCCTTTACACAAGGGATGGTGGGAAGATAGAGCAGAGATGGAGGACAAGAGACATAGGGTCCATTTCAGGAATTGGAGCTGGAATCTGATTTGAGACCTGGGGTAATTTCCAAGAAAGCAATGCAGCATGACACAGCTACCACTGCATGCTCAGGCAGGAGCAACACAGCTTTCTTGTGCCAATGTTTGTATTTATTTACCTATTTTTGATGCAGGGTCTCACTATGTTGCCTAGGTTGGCCTCAAACTTGTGATCCTCCTGCCTTAGCCTCCCAAGTAGCTGGGATTAATGGCCTGTACCACCATACCTGGCCACTTTAGTAGTTTTTAAGAAATTTTCCTAGGAATATTTTCTGTGTATTCCCACTGAAGATGTGCAGATAAAGTAGAGGTGTCATCAAGTGCCTTTAGCAGAAGAAAATATTCAGAAAAAATACTGAGACATTTTCTGAAATAGATGATAGGCCCTCTTTAGTCTCTATAGTCACATGATACTGCAGAGCAAAGAAGCTACCTCATTAAACTCCTGCATTGCTTTCTTTCACATCTGCACATAGGAAAACAGGAGTCCGGCACAACAAAAGCCATTTCACACTCGACAGCATTTCACAGTGACGTCCAGCGGGATGAGACAAGAGTGCTTCCTTGTGGCTTTTCCTCTGTAACCAACATCAGCCCCAAGCAAGCAGAGCTCAGGTGGAGGCTTACCACAGGTACAGACCTGGGAAGCTGCTCCAGCTGGACCTGACCACTGCCAACATGGGTGGTGCAGATGGCCAACAAGCTGCAGAGCCCAAGAGCAAACCTCACTTAACTTCTCTGCAGCTTTTAAAAAAATGCCAAGATACTTTTCAATTACCAAATGGACTTTTCCAAACTTACTTATATCTTTTAGAAACTATTTTTGGTCACCAATCATAAGCTTTCTCTTTTCATTTTTGTTACCCGCTTAATTCACTCTCTCAGATTTTACCCATCCAGAGCTCTCTAGATGATACCAACAAACAGGTCCCCCAGAAGGTAAGAAGAGCTGTTGCTGCATTGGACATCTAGATGAAATTAACATAGGGAAGTTTCTCTTACCTCACCAAAAGCACCTCTTCCAATTACTTTGATTATTTCAAAGTCCTCTCGATGAAGTTGCATATCCTTCACCAGCTGTGTAAATGGTTTAGCTATAAACAGAAAAAGTAAGATGAACAATTTAGTCTAATAAGCTGATGCTATCTTAAAACTTAACTGATTGAGGCATTCCACTAGGTTATACTTTTTAAAAAAATGCTTATTTAAAAAAATATTTACTACTTGAAAGGCTTTAGGAAGTCTGTATTTATGCTAATTAGTGTGGATATTTATCAACAACATCATTATCTATTATACCAAAACTATGTACAAAAATTCTCCTGGTGAAAATCTGTTCACCTTGGTCAAAGTCAAGGTCTACCCACTGAGAGAGCAACTGATGGGCATGTTAGGCTATCCCTCCTGTCCTCAGGGACAGCTCCACTGATGACCACAGAGCACTGAGTGAGACAGCCCTGGACTGCACTGCAGGAGCCACAGGGCAGCTAGAGGAGCAAAGAGACAACCTGCAGAGGCAGAGGTGCCTCAGGCGGCCCGGGACATCCACAAAGGTCCTTATAAACTACTGGGTGTCTCTGACAGCAATCAGGCACGTACTCCTTACACTGACTCTGAGAGTAATTCTATTCTTGGTCCACAGTTTACAGATGAGGAAACTGAGCCGGGTTTCTGGTGGATAGTGTACTACAGAGTTAAATACTAACCCCAGAAGACTAGTGTTCTTATAAAAAGAAACAGAGGCAGAAGGGAAAAGAGCTACATAAAGACAAAGGCAGAGGTTGGAGGGAGGCAGCCTAAAGCCCACTAACCCCAGGGGACTGCAGGCAGCCATCACCAGCTGGAAGAAATGAGGACGGTTGTTCCCAGAGCCTTTGAGGAAACAAGGCCAGTCCACACCTTGACTTTCACCTGCTGGCCTCCAAAACTGTGAGAAATTTCTGCCATTTTAAGCCTCCCAGTTTGTGGCCATTTGTTATAGCAGTCAGACAAACTTTCAGATAAGTTGGGAACCTCCTTCCCAGGACACAGTATGAGTGGCAGAGCCAGGCCCAGAGGCATTCTGTCTGGTTCCAGAGGCAGAGATGTTACCTATTTCACTTACACCTGTCTTTATTTTCACAAGTGGCCCAAATCCACTTGTTTTATGTTAATTTCTATCTGTTCTATATAGCTCTTTTGAAAATTCACCATTACTACAGTTTTGTAAAATGCTACCATGGTGAAACCAGCAGTGTATTATCTCTTACATTTCATGTACAACTACAATTAGCTCCCCCAAAATGTGTGGCCTGACATTTTACGGGCTTTTAACTGAATTCCATACTATTAATCTTATTTCTATACTTTTTCTCCTTAAGTAGTGCCTTGGTACCCCTGAGGTGAGATTCCTATGGTTTACTGTTCTCAGCAACGGTGGGAGTAACTGAGGTTCTCAGTGCCTGTAGGATGGTGAGTTATGAACTGGCCCTCCGTCGCCATGCGTGCCATCGTCACAGACCTCAGGAAACAGCACACACAAGGCCTCGATTTTTTTTTTTTTTTTTTAACGTCAGGCTAAAGAAAACCCTTGAGCTGGAACTTAAGGTCATCTATAGATCATCTTTATTTCTTTTAAATATCACCAAAAATAACCATTCCTAAAATTCCTAAAGGAAGTAAAACAAACACAGCTTTTAGGGGAAAACAGTCACCACAAATTTGATTTGTTCTATTTTCCCAGCAGAGAAAGGGAGTTTGGAAAGAGAAAGAGCCCAATCAACTATGCCACAAGCCACCCAGAGGACAAGTGCAGAAAAGCTCCCGGAAGCCACGGCATAACACAGCATCCTGGACTCTCCTACAAAACCCCAAAGACTCACAGACTTGCTAGCTGTTGCATAAGCAGCACAGACCATACAGCACCGTTCATGGAAACCAAAGAAAATCTGCCTGCAACATACCATGAGCCGGTTTCATTTGCCCATGCTCCAACCCCAGTTCTTGCTCCTATACATATTCAATGCTTGCATATTTCTTATGTTTCATTTTTATTTTATTTTTGATTTTCAGGTTTCCATACCACCTGATAGTCACTTAAAAGATCTATGAACTGAGTCAACACACCAGAAATTTTAAATGTGCTTGTGAACACATTTGTTTAATTTTAAAAATTATTTTCTTAGGATGAATACATTTGCAATGAACATTTTCATGCATGCTGATTTTTTTTTTTACTACTTAATTAATTTTTAGGGTGAAATTCCAGGACTCTACAAAGGCCACTATTTTATGGTTCTTAAGCTGCCTTCCAAAATGAACACACTGCAACGCAATACACTGATGCTTTGCCTCCTTTGATGCTTGGTGAGGCTAGGTGTTCTCCCTCACCCACTTGTATGCCTTATTTGGTTGAATATCCACTTCTGACATTTGCTCACTGCTGACATCCTGCTCTTTTTACTGGTTGGGTGGCTGCTTTATTTTAGCTACATAGGACACATCAGTTGTAAATGACATTCCTCCATGCCATGGTCTCTTTTCATATCAATTATGCCATTTTTCACCTTTTTTGGTACTGGGGATTGAACCCAGGGCCTCTGCTCTACACCTCATGTCCTTTTGTATTTATGATGTTTTTGTTTTTGTTTTTGTTTTATTCATATGGTGGTATTCCCCCACTCCCTTCCTTTTATGATGTTTTTGTGATAAGATCTCACCAACTTTTTCCAGACTGGCCTCAAACTCAAGAACCTCCTCTCTTCATCTCTGAAGTAGCTGGGATTACAGGCATGCACCACCACACTCCACTAGAAATTACTTTTAAATAATATGATTTAATAAAATTGAGGTACCTCTTTTCTCCTTTGCCATTTTATTAAGGCTTAAGAACTTATCAACCCTTTGTGAATCTAATATTGAATCCTATTTTCTGCTAAATACCTTGCAAGACACTTAACCCTTTATGTCACCTGTTATTTACTGTATAGTATAGCATGAGGTGCTGACCTTAATCCTGAGTTTTAACATCCACATGTAGTCAAATGTTCTAAAGATGCTTGCCTAGTCTATTTGTTCCTCCCTACTTGGTCAGGAGGAGGCCACATCCATTGTGGGGCTCCATGGAAAAGCTCTGGCTTCTATTCAGAGATTCAAGTCCTAAAGGTACTATTTGGTAGTCATGCCATCTGAGAAAAATCACTTCATCCTCTGTGACTAGATTTCCTCATCCATACAATGGCAAAAGCTCTTTCCTGGGACTCATTAGCAGTATGAATCAAGTTAGATATGATGGAGAAAGTAGCATGCACCCAAGCTGCCACCTCAATGTCCCTCTTTCATCTCTGTCTTTCATGCCCACTGTCTTAAAGTTACTCTACCATCCTTGTCAAGCTTTCTTTCTACTCTTTTGACAAAACATTGAACAGGACTGTCCCTTAAATGGGTGGATGTGTATTTATCAGGGCCAGTATGATAAACATAACTATAGAAACAAAATACAAGATAAGAACTTCAAAAAAACTTACAAGACTCAAGCAACAGGAAATCAACATTAATGAAAGCCAAGGCACTCAAAAACAGCTCCAGAAAGAAAAGTCTAAGGGAAATATTGTTAAAAAAAAAAAAAAAAAAAACTCAGGTCAGGCACCAGTGGCTCACACTTGTAATCCTAGCTACTCAGGAGGCAGAGATCAGAAGGATCACACTTTGAAAGCAGCCCAGGCAAATAGCTCACATGACCCTATCTAAAAAAAGAGAAAAAAAACAAAACACAAAAAAGGGCTGGTAGAATTAAAAAGGCTGAAAGATCTCAAATCAATGACCCAATTCTCAAACTCCTAGAAAAACAAAAACAAGCAAATCCCAAAACAAATAGAAGGAGAGAAATAATAAAAATAAGAGCTGAAATCAATGAAATAGAAACCAAAAAAAAAAAAAACCATACAAAGAATTAATGAAACAAAAAGCTGGTTCTTTGAAAAAATAAGATCAATAGACCCCTGGCAAACCTGACTAAAATGAGGAGAGAAAAAACCCATATTAGTAAAATCAGGAACACAAAAGGGGAGATAACAACAAATAGCATGGAAGTCCAGGAAATCATCAGAGACTACTTTGAGAACCTATATTCAAATAAATTCGAAAATCTTAATGAAATGGACAGATTTCTAGATACATATGATCATCCAAAACTGAACCAAGAGGAAATTAATCACCTGAATAGAACTATAACACAGAATGAAATTAAAGCAGCAATAAACAGTCTCCCTAAAAAGAAAAGTCCAGGACCTGACGGATTCTCTGCTGAATTCTATCAGACCTTTAAAGAAGAACTGATACCAACCCTCCTTAAACTGTTCCACGAAATAGAAAGGGAAGGAAAACTGCCTAACACATTTTATGAAGCCAGTATTACACTTATCCCAAAACCAGGCAAAGACACCTCCAAAGTGGAGAATTATAGGCCAATCTCCTTAATGAACACTGATGCAAAAATCCTCAATAAAATAATGGCAAACCGAATTCAACAACACATCAAAAAGATCATTCACCATGACCAAGTAGGCTTCATCCCAGGAATGCAGGGGTGGTTCAACATACGAAAATCAATAAACGACATTAACAGAAGCAAAGACAAACACCACTTGATCATCTCAATAGATGCAGAAAAAGCCTTTGATAATATCCAACACCACTTCATGATAAAAGCTCTAAGAAAACTAGGAATAGAAGGAAAGTACCTCAACATTATAAAAGCTATATATGACAAACCTACAGCCAGCATTATACTTAACAGAGAAAAACTGAAACCATTCCCTCTAAAATCAGGAACGAGACAAGGATGCCCACTATCTCCACTCCTATTCAACATAGTACTGGAATTCCTAGCCAGAGCAATTAGGCAAGAAGAAGGAATAAAAGGAATACAAATAGGTAAAGAAACTGTCAAAATATCCCTATTTGCAGATGATATGATTCTATACCTTAAAGACTCAAAACACTCTACTCAAAAGCTCCTAGACACCATCAATAGCTATAGCAAGGTAGCAGGATATAAAATCAACATAGAAAAATCATTAGCATTTCTATACACTAATAATGAGCAAACTGAGAAAGAATATACGAAAACAATTCCATTTACAATAGCCTCAAAAAAAATCAAATACCTAGGTGTAAACCTAACAAAGGATGTGAACAACCTCTACAAGGAAAACTATACACTTCTGAAGAAAGAGATTGAGGAAGACTATAGAAAGTGGAGAGATCTCCCATGCTCATGGATTGGTAGCATCAACATAGTAAAAATGTCAATACTCCCAAAAGTAATCTACATGTTTAATGCAATTCCCATCAAAATTCCAATGACATTCATCAAAGAGATTGAAAAATCTACTGTTAAATTTATATGGAAACACAAGAGGCCACGAATAGCCAAGGCAATACTCAGTCAAAAGAACAACGCTGAAGGTATCCAAACTATCATGACTTCAAACTATATTACAAAGCAATAGCAATAAAAACTGCTATTGGCACAAAAACAGACATGAAAACCAGTGAAACAGAATAAAGGACCCAGATATGACTATAACCAACCTATCTTTGACAAAGGCGCTAAAAATATACGATGGAGAAAAGACAGCCTCTTCAACAAAAACTGCTGGGAAAACTGGTTAGCAGTCTGCAAAAAACTGAAACTAGATCCATGTTTATCACCCTATACCAAGATTAACTCAAAATGGAGCAAGAATCTTAATATCAGACCCCAAACTCTAAAGTTGATACAGGAAAGAGTAGGAATTACTCTGGAATTAATAGGTATAGGCAAGAACTTTCTCAATGGAACCCCAGCAGCACAGCAACTAAGAGATAGCATAGATAAATGGGACTTCACAAAACTAAAAAGCTTCTGCTCAACAAAAGAAATGATCTATAAACTGAAGAGAACACCCACAGAGTGGGAGAAAATATTTGCCAGCTACACATCAGACAACGGACTGATAACCAGAATATATAGGGGACTCAAAAAACTAAATTCTCCCAAAATTAATGAACCAATAACGAAATGGGCAAGTGAACTAAGCAGAACTTTCTCAAAAGAACAAATTCACATGGCCTAAAAACACATGAAAAAATGCTCACCACCCCTAGCAATAAAGGAAATGCAAATTAAAACCATACTAAGATTCCACCTCACCCCTGTTAGAATAGCCATCATTAGCAACACCACTAACAACAGGTGTTGGCAAGGATGTGGGGAAAAAAGGAACCCTCGTACACTGCTGGTGGGAATGTAAACTAGTACAACAACTCTGGAAAAAAATTTGGAGAATTCTGAAAAATCTAAACATTGATCTATCATATGATCCAGCAATACCACTCTTGGGGATATACCCAAAAGACTGTGACACACGTTACTCAAGAGTCACCTGTATACCCATGTTTATTACAGCACTATTCACAATAGCCAAGTTATGGAAACAGCCAAGATGTCCCACCACTGATGAATGGATTAAGAAAATGTGGTATCTATACACAATGGAATTTTATGCAGCCATGAAGAAGAACGAAATGTTATCATTCGCTGGTAAATGGATGGAATTGGAGAACATTATTCTGAGTGAGGTTAGCCTGGCCCAAAAGACCAAAAATCATATGTTCTCCCTCATATGTAGAAATTAGATCATGGGCAAACACAACAAGGGGATTGGACTTTGATCACATGATAAAGCAAGAACACACAAGGAAGGTATGAGGATAGGTAAAACACCCAAAAAACTAGATAGCATTTGTTGCTCTCAACGTAGAGAAACTAAAGCAGATACTTTAAAGCAACTGAGGCCAATAGGAGAAGGGGACCAGGAACTAGAGAAAGGGTTAGTTCCAGAAGAATTAACCTAGAAGGTAACACACATGCACAGGAAATCAATGTGAGCCAACTCCTTGTATAGCTATCCTTATCTCAACTAGCAAAAACCCTTGGTCCTTCCTATTATTGCTTATACTCTCTCTTCAACAAAACTAGAGATAAGGGCAAAATAGTTTCTGTCAGGTAGCGAGGGGTTGGGGGGGAAGGGGAGAGAAAGGACCCAAACATTGTACACACATATGAATATAATAAAAAAAGGAAAAAAAAAAGGGGCTGGTGGAATGACTCAAGGTGTAGGGACTGAGTTCAAGCCCCAGTACCGGGGAGCGGAAAAAAAAACCCTCAGTATTTTCAAACAGTTTGAGGCCATAATAACAACACTGTACTAATTGGAAAAAAAAAAAAAAAAACCTACTGAGACTGCACTAGCTGAATCCAGAAGAGACAGACCAATCACAGAGGTACACCATCCTGCTCACCTCACAAGGGCTGAGAGGAGGAGACCAAGAAAGATGCCAAGCCCAGTGAAGAAAAATGGATGGGGTATAGCAGGTGGAAAGGACAAAGAATGACATTTCTTTTTTTTTGGTACTGGGGTTTGAACTCAGGGTCTCATGCTTGCAAGGCCACTTGAGCCACTCCACCAGCCCTTTTTTTTTTTGTTGAGTATTTTCGAGATAGAGTCTTGGGAACTATTTCCCTGGGGCTGGCTTGCAACTGTGAGCCTCCTGATCTCTGCCTCCTGACTAGGATTACTGGCACCTGGCAAAAGTAACTTTCTAATAACAGCATCAATCAGCATCAAAACAAGAATGAGGTAACCCATTATTTGGACTGGGGACAGCCAGGAGGCAGAAACGACACCAGCAGGTACTACAGATGATCAGCAGGTGCAGAAAACACTGCCCTTCGGACCAGGAAGATGACAGGAAGAGGGTAGAGACACCTGGCCAAGGGCCGTGTAAAGCTGAAAACAGGCCTCCAAGGATACGATGGTGCTGCCAGTCCTGGAGCCTCTGACTACAAAGGCTGGGACCTGGATATGAGACAAGGAGGGAATGCCAGCCAGCTGATGCTGGGTTTCTGAGGGTCTGCAAAGAGGCAGTTCAGCAAGTGTGGGGGACAATCCCAAAGTAGAACCAACTGCTTACTACTAGAAAGCAACAGCCAGGATGAGGTGTTGCCAGGCATCACAGCGAGAAGAAGAAATAGGAAGCAGCAAAGCCCTTCTCCCTCCTCCCTGGCTCTCTATAGCACCTTCTTAAGACCAAGTGTAACAGGGAAGTGAGCATGAACTTACAGTTTCCCCAGCCAGATATATACAGAAATGAGCATAGACATAAATGGGTATGTACACACATATGGCCCAAGCTCTGTCCTCTGAAGGGCCTGGAAGCAACACCCAGACAACAAGCACGCCCAGTGCCAGAACTTGGTTTCTAAACCCCATTCTCCACCAAAGGAACTAGGTCCCCTCAGGCAAGTCCAGAGCTGGTCAGCAAAGTACAAAGTGGGCCTGTAGTGACCTGTGGTATATGTAAGGACATGCTCAGAAAACACGGCATACCAAAACATACACTGATTATCACAGAATGCAATGCAACAAATGACACAGGAAACCAGGAGGAATCTGTACTGATAACGATAAATAAAATCTTAAACCTGGCAAAAAAATAGGGTATTTATTATCTCACAGTTCACCCAAGAAAACAACATCAATTACAAAGGGAAAGGGGCCACTCTGCACGGAAGCATAGCAAGAACTACCTAAATTAAGTGATGGAGTGAATATCATCAGTAATGTGATGAAATGAAACTGCACATCATGTAACAGGACGTAACAAGGAAAACACAGCATTACTTCTGTGGTTTTCCTTCCCAAGACACAAGCCTGACCCTAATCGTGAAGAAACATCAAGTAAACCCAAATTGAAGGTACATGCTTCAAAATGACTGTCCACATCTTCACAGTGTGGAGGTCATGAAAGTCAAAGAAAGACTAAGGAGCTGTTTGCTCAAAAGGAAACGCCCCAGGATACGGACAAGGTCATGCAATGAGTGGTTCTGCTCTGACCCTCACCAGGGAGAGTAGGAGGGGTTAGCACACCTGGCTGGCATCCAAAGATGAGATGGGAGCAACGGATATCTTCCAGATTTTGAGGTAACGTGGAATATCCTTGTTTATAGGAAACACACAATGAAGTACTCAAAGGCAAAGGGTATCATATGAGAACTTTCCTTAAATAGGTGGGGAGGAGAGCTCCTTATTCTATTATCTATGACCTTTCTCTAAGTTTGAAACTTTCTCAAAAACATTTTTGGAATATTTTGTAAAAGGTCATTTGTTGCTAATTGGAAACAAACTGTAGAGTTGAGGTTCAAGTCCGGAAGTGAGAAGAGCCAGGAAGGCCAGTGGATACAACCACCAACAGTTCAAGAGAACCAGGGTGACTCAGAAGGGCTCTCAGCCCTGGAGCAGAGGAGCACTGGGCACCCAACATATGCTTGGAACAGAGTCTGCTGTCCCTAGGAAGAGAACTGGCTAGGCTTTTAGCCTCAGCACTTAACAAAACGAGCACAGAGATGGCAGGCAGGCTGGGGTGGGGAGGAGGGGAGGGACTAGGGTAATGGAATCACAAAACATCATAGCTGATCCCCAAAACCACAAAAAGAAAGAGAAAGAAGGAAGAAGGAAGAAGGAAGGAAGGAGGGGAAGGAGGGAGGGAGGAGGGCTATTGCTACATGGCCTGAGAGGTTAAAAAGGCCAATGTGATTTTTATTTTTTAACTTATTGCTGTCTTGCATTTTCAAAGAAGGATCAAATGCTAGCTTGTGTAGGGAGGGAGGAGAGAGGTAAGAGCTGGTAAGGCAAGAAACTGCTAATGCCAAGCCACTGAGGACAGGGTTTGCTGGGAGGAAGCAGAACACAGTTTTACTTAAAGCCATTTTCCAATCTGCCAATGTTACTTCATCACCTTAGCATCTGGGATGCACTTTAGAATAAAATGCTACACAAAATTTTATAAATTACACCCAGTGGGGTGAGACACACTTCTCATTCTTAAACCATGTGGATGAAAAGCCAAAATACAACAACCAAAAAAACATTAGGACTGGGCATGGTGGTACACACTTGTAATTCCAGCCCTTGGAAGGATGAAGTAGGAGGATCTCGAGCTTGAGGCCTATCTCAAAACACATGCATGCACACACACATATAAGGGACTTATTTTAAACATAATTTATACTAAGACTCACTGAAGGCAAACATTATAGACAGCTTGAGGAAAACAGATCAGCTGTAACACATGAAATGCTGTTAAACTCTCATGATGATAATGAACTATAGATTAAAACCAAACATAACTTTTAAATTTCAGAAAGATAAAATTTTAGCCAGGAATAGTAACTTACACCTGTAATCCCAGTGGGAAGGAGAATGGTGAGTTTGAGCCCCACCCCCCATGCTACAGAGGGAGAGCCTGTCTTAAAAAACAAGCAAAGGAGGAAAATAAGCTGTTATGCTCCATCAATAAATACTAAATGCTACTGGATCAGCAAATACCCACCAGGCACCTGCAAAGTGCTAAGGCCCAGATAGGTACACAGCCATGTAGCTCAGAGCTGGGCCAGACTGGCCAGTGACAGCTAGGATGGGAGTGAGGTGTGCTGCTTTAGCTACAGCCTTGGGTGTCCTGAGATGCTCCCAGATACCCATGCCCCCCTACTCACAGAACTACCTTGTCCTGGCTATCTTCCTCGCTGTATCTAAAGTCCAAGAAGGCAGATCTACCATCACCAGGTTAACCCCTGAACATCTTACAATGTTTTAGCCTTAAATGACCAATCTTTGGGGAAGATGGGAGGGAGAGAAGCAAGGTCTCACTACGTAGTCCTGGCTGGCCTCAAATTCACAATCCTCCTGTCTGTCTCCTAAGAGCTGCCACTTACAGGTGTGTGCCATTACACCGGACTTTAGTTAGCTAAACTTCTATTAGGAGAAATATTCTCCTAATCTTCCCATTCCTCTGCAACCCAGACCCCACTGAACTTCTCTTGATGCCCTAAAAGACAATCAATTTTTCAATCAAGGGTAACCACTGACAAAGGATCCCTGGTTGAAAATCATTATAAAATGAGGAACTAATGACCTCCCACCCCTGCTTGTTTACCAAGAGAGGAAATAAAATCAGATTAGCTGGACAGAGAGCTAATCACAGGGCTAGTCAGAGGAAGGAGGGCCATGTGTAGTGCAGTGGCCCACAGGCAGCCAAGTAGGACAGATGGCCCATTCTGCCCTCTCCAACTACTTTGTCCTATCCAGTGCCAGCCATCAGCCTTCCTCTGGCCTTCACAGTGATCAGTCCTCCCTATCTGTCTCTTCACTGTTCTGGCCTCACAGTTTTGTAGTCACAATCAATTCATTTGGAAATGGGGGCAGTCTTGCAGATTATTCAGTACAAGAAACACACTGAGGGCTGAGAGTGTGGCTCAAGCGCAAGCATGAGGCCCTGAGTTCAAACGCCAGTACTGCCAACACCTCCCACCACCAAAACAAAAAACAAACAAACAAACAAAAAAACAAACTAAAAGCAAAAACCACATTGAATTGAAGAAACAGAGACCACAAAAGCCACTGACACACCAGAAGGAGAGACTCAACTCTACCCGATGGGCTCCCTGTCCTAAGGGTGCCCTTTCTCACCATGGCCACTTCTGCTCTGGTCCCTTCAGAGACAACAGGCTGGATACTTATTGCCCAAGGCAGAAGGACCTACAGCCGGAAGCACAGCTGGTAGCAGGCAGCAAGGGCCTGCATCCACAGGCCAGAGGTGGGGGGAGGTGATCAACGTGGCACCCAGCAAAAGGGCTGAGACTCAGGTTCTCATCCAGCCTGTGGCAGGAAAAGCAAGCACTTCCATAGCCCTATCTCAGAATGAGTTTACAGTTCCAAAACAGCACAAGGTTTACTCTTACAGTTCTGGTGACTGATACCTACAGAAGATTAACACACATTATAAAGTTTCTGGAAAATATGCTCAAATTACAAAAAACGTGTTCACTTGTTCCAATAACTAAGACTTTTTTTATGCGAAGTACTAACTCCTTCTCTCATAAGCAGGCAGTTACAAATTCCCCATCCTGAATCACAAGTTGGAGAAACTGAACCCACTCTTCTAAGAAGCACTACTGGCATCCAAGTCAAGGCTCTCTGAGTGCAAACCCTCCCGTCCAGCCTGATGGGACTGCAATGCTTACAACAAACATTAAATTTTAACTGAGAGCAATATGAGATTTTAGAGGACTGAAAAGGAAACCCTTTATAATACTCTGAACAGAAGCCAAGCCAGCTACAAACTAGGCAGTGAAAGCCCAGCAGCTGGGGTGGGGTAGCGGGCGGGGAGGCTTCACTGAGTCAACACCAGACCAGGAAACCCTCATTCCAGCTGCGTGCTGTCATGAGCAGACTCAAGGCACCCCTCAGCGAGTTTCCAGATGAACTTGGGGTTGGCAACACAGCCCTTCACTAGGCTTTCACTTGATTTTGACAGATTTCTTTTCTCCATGCATTCCCACCTGGTGGAACTTCCTCTGAATTACTGAAATAAAATCCCATTGTCTCACTGTTGCACATCATCTTGAAATGTTCTGAAGCCCCCAATCAAAGAGGCAGTGACCCCCAGACAGCAAATGTCACTGGAGCCATACATAACACTGTCCTTCAGTTCTTTGGCAAAGCAAAGAGTCTATGCAAAGTGGATGACCTTCACAACATAAAGCCAGCTCCTGCTGTTGTGAATAAAGTATGTCTTAATTTTAAAAATTCAAGAGCTATAGGTGTAGCTCAGTAGTAGAGTGCTTACCTAGCATGCATGAGGCCTTGGGTGTACAACAGAGTGATGTGGAGGATGGAGCCAACAGTGCCATATGGACAAGTCACAGAAATGCAGCAAAAGTTTCATCACAGACCTCACTCTGGTGCTACACCAGCAAGATGGCCGGTTTCCAGGCCATTTTTTTTTCCCACGAGTCACTAGAAACATCCTGTCTACATATATCCTAAATTTTTTTGTTTTTTGGCAGCATTGGGGTTTAAACTCAGGGCCTCACTCTTGCTAGACAGGCACTCTACCACTTGAGCCACTTTGACAGCCCTTTCTGTGTTGGTTATTTTCGAGATAGGGTCTCCTGAACTATTTGCCCAGGGCTAGCTTTGAAACATAATCCTCTTGATCTCTGCCTCCTGAGTAGCTAGGATTACAGGCATGAGCCACCAGCGCCTGCCCCTAAATTTAAGAAAAAGGAATGTCAGAAGTAAGGAATGAGAGCACCAGGCCAGGCATGGTGGTACGCATGTGTAATCCCAGTACTCAGGAGACTCACCAGTACTCACCAGGCAAGCCTGGGCTATATACTGAAACCCTGACTCAAAAAAAAAAAAAAAAAAAAAAAAAAAGTGTGGACAAGTGATCGTTATCAAGGAGCTCAGAGAAGTTTTAAATTAGTTAAGATTATAATGTCTTTTTTGGGGGGAGGAGGTACTGGGGTTTGAACTTAAGGCCTCACACTTGCTAAGCAAGGTGGTCTACCACTTGAACCATGCCCTCAACCCTTTTTGCTTTTGGAATTTTTCTAATAGGGTCTTACATTTATGCCAGTGCCAGCCTGGACCACAATCCTCCTATTCATGCTTTCAGCATAGAGAGGATGATGGGCACACACCACCATGCCCAGCTTTTATTCGTTGAGATGGGAGCTCACTTTGTATCCAGGCTGGCCTCAAACCATAATCCTCTGCCACCTAAGTAGTTGAGATTTATAGATGTGAGTCACTGTGCCCAGCAAAATTACAATGTCTTTGTAACAACTGCTCTGTGAGAACACTGGTTGTCAAAGTGAGTTCCTCAGATATCGCAGCATCTGCTGGGAGAAGGTGGGCAGCCCTACCAGCATTTCTTACCTAGTGGAAGCACCTGAGTTTAGAAGTTAGGCTTCTCCACTCTGAAATACCTCTTCCCCCGGAGCATCAAGACCTGCCAGCCCTCCTTGCCTGCTAACCAAAGGATATGCTGCCAAGGGCCAGTGGATCCTAGCTACCCTGAGTACAAATCAGTGGTTTTAGAAATGAAGTGCCAAATCAAATGCTATGGTGTCAGCAGCAACTAGAACTTATGAGAAACAGTCATCCAGTCTTATCTCACATCTACTGCATTAGAAGCCTAACTGTTTTAATAGGTCCTCCAAGTCATCCTGATGCACGCTGGGCAGGGAGCAAAGGCCTCCCAATATCACACTATTAAGTAAAGGTGCATCCTCCTACATAGCAGTTATTAGCACCACTCCACCCCTGTGCATATTTACTTGGCCTCTAGGAGACTGTTTCCTCACGTGCAAATGGAGAATGGCAAGCATCTCAAGGAGATTTTGGCAGTATTCAATTAGGTGACCCCCCCCTACAAAGTAATTAGCCCACTATCCAGTAGACAGTAAGCTCTCATTTGAATAGGTACTGCCAATATTACTGAGTGACATTTTGTTTTCTGAGTAGTTATATTAGTATTATGTTACATTTAACAAGTAAACAAATCATATCACCAAACATATCAGAGAATTCAGCTAATTCAGCAAGAAGGTACCCTTGTTACAAACAAACTCCATAAGGCAGGTCACACACGGACAACACTGAAGCACCACTGAATAGATGCCACTAAGCAGCTCCATACACCATGTACACAGAATAGGCTCCAGGCGGGTCCTGGGGCAGCTTCCTTTGGGGAACAGACTTTAGGCAGCAGGGCTACGATAAGCAGCTGCAGTGAGCAGAGGCTCCAAGACGCTGCTAGATTAGGGGAGCAGGGCTTCCACTTGTGCATTCTAACCCTCCACACTGACACTGGTCTCTGTCCCATCTTCTCCCCAGGCAGAAGAGCTCAGCATTGGCTCGAATCTGAGGTGATTGTGTGGAGGAATGGCAGAGCTTCTGGATCAATTCCACCTCCACATTTTCACACAGGTGGCTACTTTCCTTCTGTCGTGCCCAGCTGTAGGATTTCCTCTTAGTAACACAAAAGGTCACTTAAAAGTCAGCTTTCAACCTTACAGGCTTCTCCTTCCTGCAAGGTGTGGCAAAGGCAGTCACTGAAGTCATGCTGGAAGGACACAAGAAGGTCTGGTGCCTTACTGCTTTTGGTGAACATGGGACAAAACCATTAAAGCAAGTAGAATTTTTAATGCCAGAGCTTTTTTTTTTGGTGTGTGTGGTATTGGGGTTTGAACTCGGAACCTACACCTGAGCCACTCCACCAGTCATTTTTTGTGAAGGGTTTCTTTCAAGATGGGATCTCATGAACTATTTGCCAGGACTGGCTCTGAACTGTGATCCTCCTGATCTCTGCCTCCTAGGTAGCTATGATTACAGGCGTGAGCCACCACCGCCTAGCTATGCAAGAGCTTTAATGCTGTTTTGCTTGTCTGACCTCTCTTTACTAGAACAGGTACTACTTAAATAGCACACGAAGCTGAAACAATGCCACATGGGTGTGTAGCATTTCCCAGCACATGTGCCACTGAAATGGCCCAGAGCATCTGAGTGGCCATGAGTCAGGGTGTAGCGTCCCCACCTACCCAGCAGCATCAGCATCATTATTCACATTTGACAATGAAAAAACAGATCTGGAGCCCCCTCAAATCTCAGATCTGATAGCAGAGGTTCTTGACCACAGGGCCGAAGCATTCCAAAGGTCTGAATGTTTGGAGCCTTGGCCCACCTTCTCCTTCCTGGGCACTGGGGGCAGTGCCTGGGGATGGGCCAGGTATGCTGCACTTCACCTTGCTGAGAGGGTACATGGAAAACAAAGTGCCAGCTTAGAGTGATGCACCCTTGTCACAAGGACCAGCTCTAGTGATCTTGAATTTCTCCTAAGATGCTTTCTCACCTTTAGGATTATACCAGCCAGGATAAAAGGAAGAAAAGTCTTTGGTTTCTGTTACCCTATAATGAAAACCCATTCCCCCAAGTTTAACTCAGTGAGAAAAACTGTAACTTAATGTGCTAACCTGTCTGTTTCTTTCAATTAAGTTTTCAGGATGAGGAAGAGCCCAATGGTAGAGTGAAAGGATTTCAGAGATCACTTCTCCTTCCTGGATGAGACAATCACAGTTTCTTGTTCCTTCAAACACTGTTCAATTTTCCAGAGCCTTTCAAATCATCTTTCTACTTTTCTTCAAACCACAAATCTCCCTACTTCTCTTCACCTACATCACTCTTCAAATGCAGTAATTCTGAAGAAATTTCTCTCAACATCTGTGATTATTCACCATAAGGGTGAAATTAAAAGGGCCAGGCTATGAGGGCAGATAGAAACTGAGGCTGGCTGCAGTCTTTTGCTGAGCACACCTGGACCACTAAAGTCTGTAGACACCTGCTAGCTGGCAAGTCATCTTTTGTTATAAACAGTGTCATCTAATGGTGACCCAAGGACACAGGCCCTTGACTTTGTCCCTTCTCAGCCCTATGAGAGGGGCCCTACTTTCTTACATACCTCAATGTCTGATCTGAGGAATACAGGCCTTCAGCTAAGTCCTTTGGGAACCCTACATGAGGCCCTACCTGCTATCCAGAGCCCTCCCAGGGGGTGAGGGGGTGGGCACACAGCACCTGGATGAACAAGCCAAGAATCAGGACCAGTTTTGAGAAATAAGCTGTACAGGTGAACTTTATGGCATGGGAACTTTATCTTAATAAAGCTGTTATGAAAAAGAGAAAGGAAACCAGCTGTAAGGGAAGGGGAGTTAATTTTTTCAAGGGCAGATATGGACAGGCATAGAGGGAAAGCAGAGAAAAAGCTTTTAAGGACAAGACTTTTCAAACCAACCCTGGAGTCTTGCTCCTGTATTAGACAGAAGAGAGGGTATGTGTGTGTGTGTATGTATACAAGTGTATCTCACAGGATAGTTTAGAAAGGAACAGCTTTAAGGGCAAAGACATGAAGAAGGGCATCCGTGTCTGAAAGAGCAAATCACACAGCTTAGGTGTGGTACAAACCACATGTGGGGGATGTAGAGAAAGCCAGTGGGAACATGGGAAGGCTGAATGAGGTCCCGGCAATGAAGCAAATGATTCTCTACAGATGTATGATATGCTAACTGAAGTCTATGTGGAATGAATACATATTTAAATGAGATAACACACAAAAGCACTTCACAGTCTAAAATACATCAGAATCAATTAAACAAATATTGTAAACATGTACTACTTGCCCACAGAGATAGATCTGTACATGAACACAGGTCAACCTTCAAGGAGCTTATATATATACTCTACTCTGTCAAGTAGAGTAAGACAGAGAAGAAACAATAGAAGGAACATGTAAAATATACAGAAAGTAGTGAGTTTTACAGATAAAAGAAAACAGGGACTGTGGTGGGGGCAGGAAGTGGGGTACACATCACAAGGTGGCACTGGTCAGGACAGAGGCCATTGGGATGGTAAGAACCATCAGGTCCTAGCTGCATTTGGAAGGCAGAACCTCAGGATTTCCTGCTGGACTGGCCATGCAGTATGCTAGCCTGGGTAACTAGGAAGCCAAACTACCCACAGCTGAGATGCAGAAGAGTGGTCAGAGAAGGGAGGTGGTGGAGGCTGGGTAGAGGGTGGGTGCTGGTGTGCAGTGGGGACTAAGGTCAAAAGCCAGGATGGGATCACCCAGGGAGTCAGCAGAGTGAGGCGAGACCAAGGTCTGAACCCTGCGGTGCTTTGACTCAGGAGACAAAAGAGAAAGAACCAGCAAGGTATGGACTCTGTCCTGGAAGGCAGGTGAAGACTGAGAATTAATTACCCACTGGTTTTGCCATGTAGCCTTGACAAAAGAAGCAATTTGGGGGGGCGGGGGAGAGACAAGTCTGATGGGACTGAGTTTGAGACTTTGAATAGGGGGCCCCCAGGATCAATGAGGACAGACAACCCTGAAAAGTTTTATAGTAAAAAAATACAAACGCTTGAAAGTATTTTCACCAAATGTTTAAACAAACAAAGCACTTATCTTGGAATAAAGGCAGTACTAGCCCACTCCAAACTTGTGCTGGCCTCGACCCACTCAACCTACCCACCTGAGCCAAGGTATGGGGAGGTCATGGTCCACCAACAAATCAGAGGTTGTAAGTGGAAAGTTCATGCCCATGGTTTGGTTGCTGACGGTGAACCCTAATGTTAAATTCAAGTGTTACAAAATATGCATCTCAAGTGTCAGTAAGCCATCAATAGAACACAGCGTTTCCTTTAGATGCTCAGTAAGTGAATGGCGCCCCTTAAGGGGATGCTCACCTACACTATTCCCACTGCACCAACCCACACTAGTTCATTTCCACACCATGAATAAAGCAGTAATTGTACAGACATGATTAACTTTTTTTTCTTGGTGTAAATTAATGATTTTGCTCATTAATTTTTTATCCATTTTTCTGATCGTTAACTGAATTTTTAATAAAAGCTTTAATTTTGGTAAAGAAAATATACTCATAAACATACACAGTTTCCTTAAGCCACCTACAGGGTAATAAAGGATTTCAGAACACATTGAATGGAGGCATCTTGGATCCTATGCTCTCGCCAGGTGCTGGTGGCTCACACCTGAAATCCTAGCTACTCAGGAGGCAGAGATCAGGAGGATTGCAGTTCAAAGCCAGCCTGAGCAAATAATTCATGAGACCCTATCTCAAAAAAAGCACTGGTGGAGTGGCTCAAGGTATAGGCTCTGAGTTCAAACTCCAGTACCACAAAAAAAAAAAAAAGTACAGCCTCTCACTAGCTCAGCAAGACACAATGGAGGTAACACTGCAGATGACTTTCTAATTCCAAATCCTGTGTGTGAACTAAGTATGTGGAGTCATGGTGCCTTAAAAACAAAAAGCGTCACTACAGATAGGTTCCTTAGACTGCTAGAGCAGGACCAGCACACAGGCAGTACTGATGCAGGACAACATCCATCAACAACGTGGGAAATGAGCTTAGCCACTGTGCTAGCACAGAAGGAGAGATGGAGAGTCAATTCCTCACTCTCCCAGCATAAGGCTGGGCTGACCTAAATAGATACAAAGATGCTCCCCTCCACAAGAACAGGCTGGGGCCTGTGGGACAGGAAGGACGACGTGACAGTGAGGAAGGAACTGTCTGCACCTCTTCCTCCCAGAATGCCTCAGGTTGAGTTCTCTGCTGGATAGAGGACAAAGAAGAGCTCTGAGTTTTGGCCCTGGATATCTGTGACGCTATCCTCCTCTTCCTGGTTGCAACCCTTAAGACTGAGACTTGCTAACACATTTCCAGGTGACAGTAATCATACGACATAGGATAAAGTACAGTTGATAAAATGGCATCTAGCAAAGAAACTACAACTGAGAAACAGAAGGTAGAAGTATGCAAAACATCAGCAAATTAAGGCAACTCAAATGTAGACAACTTAACTTCAGTAGTCTGGGGAAGTTTTACCAACCACATACAATATCCTCTAGCCTCTTAGAGGACTAATTCATACTTACAAGATAGTCCTTCCTATTTGACATGAAAAGTAGGAGCTTGACCTACTACTTTAAATTTTCATTTTACTTGTTGCATCCCAAATACTTGATAAATATTAAATCTGCCCCATTGCTAATGACAGCTACCACTTTCTGAACATCTATGTTAAGTGTCAGAGATGTCGCACACTAATCTGGAATGCCTGTAGGATACTATCCCCTTCTGAGAAATAAGAAGACTGAGGAAACACAAGGCCTGAGTTCATAAAAACATTTTGTATTTTATCCTTGTTATCTATCTTCATTTCCCATATAGATTTCCTAAGACATTAAAATTTTTCCATTTTAAAATTCAGAGAAAAAATTAGCTCCCTATTTTCTTATTGTTCTCAACAAAGTCATTTGGTAGAGTGTATTA
The DNA here is from genome assembly GCF_047511655.1 of Castor canadensis. Classification (NCBI taxonomy): domain Eukaryota; kingdom Metazoa; phylum Chordata; class Mammalia; order Rodentia; family Castoridae; genus Castor; species Castor canadensis. The sequence goes on along the minus strand of NC_133388.1, from coordinate 7,479,708 downwards.
TGAAGCTTTTGTGCTGCTGCTGTGAGTTCAGAGGAGTCTGGGATTTTTCTGAACAGTACTCTCATTTCACGATGAGTCCATCACCCGAGACACCGACAATCAGTGGAGGCAGTGTCCTGTTCAAGCGCAATATTCAAGTTCTTTGAGAACTGGTCTTCCAGTAAACAATTCTTCTGGGGCTGGAGGTGTGGCTCAAGTGTTAGAGTACCTAACTAGCAAGGATGAGGCAGAGTTCGAACCCCAGTTTTTTCACTCTCCTCTGAAACATAACATCTGATTATCACCATTCCACTCCCACATCTGTGCAGGTAGCTCTTAGGCTAAAGGAAGTGTAGCCTACAACCCAGGAATTTCATCCTAGGTAATACCAAGGGAAACAAGTGAGTACATTTACAAAAATACATGCACAAGAATGTTCAAAGCAGCTTTATTTGTAATAGTAAAAACCTAAGATCAATCCAGATGTTCCCTAATAGGAGAATGGGTAATCTGCAGTACTCACATAATAAATAATACACAAAAACTACTGCTACACACAACCCTAATACATCTAAAGAAACAAGACACAAACCACCACATGATTCCTTATGAAGCACAAAAACAGACACAATCCAAAATAACTCAATGGGGAAAACACAGTCTCTTCAATAAATGGTATGGCAACCAACCCGAGAGCCACATGAAAGAGAATAAATGTGGATCCTATCTCGCCCTGTATTTTTAAAAAAATTAACTCAAAATGGATCAAAGACCTAAACATAACAGCTGAAACTATTAAAACATTTAGAAGAAAATCTTTGTGACCTTGAATTAGGTGGTAGTTTTAAATATGGCACCAAAGTTATATAAGCAAAAACTAATAAACTAATTAGACTTCATCAAAACTAAAATCACAGGGCTGGGAGCACTGGATCAAGTGGTGGGGCACTGGATCAAGTGGTTCAGCACTTGCCTAGCATGTACAAGGCCCTGGGTTCAATCACCAATACCAAAAAGAAAAAAAAACAGATTGACTGGGTATGGTGGTGAATGCCTGTAATCTCAGCTACTCAGGATGCGAAGGCAGGAAGATTTCTAGTTCCAGGCCAGTCTGGGCAAAGTTAGTGAGACCTTATCTCAAAAACAAAAGGGCTGAGGTTGTATCTCAAGTAGTAGAGCACTCTGAAGCCCTGGGTTCAAATCCCACTATCAAAAACAAAAAACAAAACAAAAAATCTTCTGTTTTATTTTGAAACAGAGTCTCAATATATAGCTCAGATTGCCTCAGTCTCTTAAATGCTGGGATTAAAGACTTGTACTATCATACCTGGCTTTGTATTTCTGAACTAAAAGCACAAAAAGAAAAAGATAATCTACAGGGTCACAGAAAGTATTTGCAAATCATATATCTGATAGGGGATTTACATCTAGAATATATGAGAAAACCTCTCACAATTGACTAATAAAAAGACAAATACTGTATCCCAATTTAAAATGGGCAAAGGATCTGAATAAACATTTCTCCAAGGAAGTATACAAATGGCCAACACGCAAATGAAAAAACTCAACATCACCAGCCACAAGGGAAATGCAAATCAAAGCCAAAATCAAAAGACAAATAGAAGATGGTATGTAGCTCTGCAGTTGAGAGCATGTGGTAACACACACACACACACACACACACACACACACACACACACACACGCACGCACATGAGACAATAGCAAGTGTTCAAGTGTTAGCTTGCTAATGGAATGGTAAAAAAGACATAGCTGCTTTTGAAAACAGTCTGGCAGTTCCTCAAAATACTAACAGAATAGAAAAAAAGTAAAGTCAGAGAAACAGAAAAAAAATATACAAAGAAATTTTAATATGGAAAAGCAACCAAAGCACAGAGCCACTGCATGACCCAGTCATAGGTGTGCATGCAAGAGGTGAAAACTTATGTTCCCACAAGCTTGTTCGTGACTGCTCCCAGCAGCATCAATCATAAGACTAAAAAGTGGAAGTGGTCTCTCATCAGCTGACTGAACAAAACATGGAATGTCTGTATGAGGAGGACTGAGACATTGATACATGCTACAAAATGATGTAGCATGAACCTTGAAACCAGCATCATGCTAAGTGAGAGAAGCCAATCACAAAAGATGATGACAGATTGCATGGTTCCATTTGTATGAATGTCCAGAGGAGGCCAAGCCATAGACAGGAAGTAGACTAGGGGTTGCCAAGGGCTGGGGAAATGGGAAAATGGGACACAGCTGCTCATGAGTACGCGGCTTCTTTTAGGGGTGATGAAAGTGCTCTAGAATTAGATGGTGGTGATGGAGGCACTAGCTTATGAATACACTAAAAGCCACTAAACTGTACACTTGAAAAGTAATAAAGAACAACAACAAAAAAAAACAGGCACAACTAATCTGTGGTATGGGTCACAGGAGTGCTTACCTCTGGGAGAGGGAGATTCACAGTGGGGCCTCCTTAGGTACATGATTCATGCAGTCATTTTTGGGCAAAGGGCATTGAAATGCTTAAAGATGTTACTGAGAGCTGGACGCCAGTGGCTCATGCCTATAATCCTAGCTACTCAGGAGGCAGAGATTAAGAGGATTGCAGTTCAAAGTCAGCCCTGGCAAAAAGTTCACAAGACCCCATCTCAAAAAAACTCATCACAAAAAAGGTTGGTGGAGTGTTTCAAGTAGTAAGATGGCCCGCAAAGCAGGTGTGAGGCCCTGAGTTCGGACCCCCGTGCCATCAAAAAAAGTAAAATAAAGACATTACTGAAAAAAAGAAACAGAGCAGGAGGAGAAAGCGCTGGACTTAGACCAGCTGCCCCACTATGTCACAAGATACTTCATCTGAGCTAGTTTCCTCAACAGCAAATTATGGATGGTCCAGGGTGGAGGGCCACTGGGAGGATCACGAAGGGAAAAAGGAGGTACACAATGAGCACAGGGCCAGGGGCTTGGAAAGCACCAGCAGAGTCATTATTTCCAGTGCTGTAATCACGTACTCACTGGACAATCATCACAATGCTGTTTCTCCCACAGAATGTCACCAAAGCCACTCCTGGGACACACACCTGCCCAAAGGACAGTACACAGCAACTGGCTACAGCTGACACTTACCAGGTGAATGGCTAACATCTGCCCTCAGCCCACTTCTCCTTGCAAGATGGGCTACAAAGCTTGCCTAGGAAACTTCCTCGCCCCTCTGAGCCATCAGGTCCCCCTCCCTCGCTCCCTCCCTTCCCGTCTTGTCCACAGCACTTCTCCAGCAGCCATTCCCGTCAGGCCCTAAAGACTTGTAGTCATGAGCTCAGCTGCCTTCCGGCTGACTTCCCTTGAGCGAAATGAGATCCCTTGCCTTGACGGCTGCCTCAGTCTCCTCTTCTTCCTTCATTCTAATACTCTGTGCTCATGGCCTACACAATGAGGGGCAGACACTCCTATCTGAATAGAGGTTTATGGAGTTCTCTCTTAACAGGACTTTATCTGTTTCTGACCTTCATTCAACTGGAAGACACTAATAATAAGAAAAACAGGTTTATGTCAAGGATTTCTTCTTTTTAATTCTAGCCTACATCTTGGGATTAAGAGTCTACTGAAACTGCTATCCTGCATTAAAAACAATTTTCATCAATGTTTTTAATAACTGCCCAGAGCCCAATATTGAATTATCTAAGACTGACTCCTAATTTTTCTGAATTGGAGAGTTGATATACTATTATTATAGGAAAACTGTTTCCCATAATCATTTTTATGTAAAATCTCTTATCCAAAACTCCTTCAAATTTTTACTGTGGTTAGTGACTAGCTCTGTAATTTTTACACAAGGAATAAGTGACTCTGGAAGGAGGGAAAAGAACTGTTTCTATCAAAATTACATGACCCTTTTAGAACCTAATCCAATGCCAGACACCAGAGACTACGAAGAAACCCTGGACTGCAGCCCCCAGTGGCCAGACCTGAATATATGAGTGCAATAGCCAGCCACTCATCATTTCTGGCATCCAGCTAATTTTCAAGGAATTTTGCTTCTCAACCAGAGAAAGTTACAAAGCAAGCTACTCAGAAAGGCACTCACTTTTCTTGTAAAAACAGAAACAAGGAGCTGCCAATCCTGCCTCCCTTGCCGCTCTCCATGAGGAGGCCCTGTTGTCCTGTTACCTTCACAGGCTGTCCCCGTTCAGCCTCTGGGGCTCTGTCTCCAAGGACTCCCCGAATAGTATCAAGCCCTCTGCCTGGTAAGTGAGACCCTGATGCAAAAATGGCCTTTTCAAAACATTTAAGAATCTACAGAAGAATCTAGTCCTTCTTAAAGAGGAGGCATATAAAGTTGAGGAGCAGAAATATTGGGAATAAAAATGGCTTTACTCACGTAGCCCAGGCTGGCCCTGACTCCTGGTGCTGAGAGTACAGGCATGCCAATACTACGCCTAGCACTTAACTCATTTTAAATGCTATTTATTTCAGCCTCAACAAATAAATTTGTCCAGATTGGGTGCCATGCTGTCCACTTCAAATGGCCTGTCATCCAACAGAACCTATGCATTTTGAGATACCTTTTTAAAAATAAAACCCTCAGTGCTTGATATTTTTTTAGTAATATAAAATGTCAGGATAAAGGAAGTGAAACACAAAGGGAAATTATCCAGACACTAAATAGACAAGGAGGGTAAGTGTCCTCTTTTACCTTTAGCATGCCATCTGCAAACAAATAAATGGATAAATAGTAAGGAAGGAAGATGTTTCTATGTCAAACTTTTATGTTACTCTGATTTCACAGAGCCATTCCTACCCACTAGCTGCTTATTGATAAGATCCTGAAAACAAGCAAATGAAAAGAGCTTTCCAAATTATAAAATGTGGAGCTGGAGGTAAGCTCAGTGGTGAGTCTCTTCCCTGGCATATATGAGGCCCTGGTTCCATCCTTACCACTGAAGGGAGAAAAAAAAAAAAAAAAAGCAAATTATAAAAATTTCTGGAAAGACTAGTCAATGTTTAGCATTTTGCAAAAGGGCTTCTAGCTTTGTGAAATCTGCATTTCTTTCCATAAGACAAAAAGAGCTGTCCAAACTGCTACTCCCTAAACAATGCTTTAGTAAAAATAAAGAGATCTATAATACAAATTACAACTAGGGTATTTTGCAGAATGCTCCATTCACACACTCACACTTGGTGCTTCTCCAGGCTCTCCAAAGGAAGCTGTTCCAGCCCCAACCCTTCTGTCTGGGCTCACTCACAGGTAGATGTCTGACTCAGACCCACTGACTCAAAGAGCTAGACAAGAAACACATCAGAGTAAAAGTACACAACTCCACTCACAGGGGGTAAGTTCAACTAAAACCACAAAGCTCAAGACCTGATTTAAAAGACGGAGTCCTCCCTAATGTCAATTCTAAAGAGTCTCTAGAAGTGCTCTTACATTGCATATGTGTGACCTGCCATTAAGTACCCCGTGTCATTTCTGTAAGACACATACCACAAGCCAGTTTCTTTGCACTGAAAAGCCTGCCTGTGCAAGGACCTCCAGCACTGGTCATGGAAGCTACTTCCCAGAGTCCTCAGGCCACAGGAGTGCTTCTACCACTGGGACTGGAAATTATCTCTCCTGTCCCCTCTGCTGTCTCAGAATGAGTCTGAAGTCCAACCAATCCCCACTCCCTGCAGCAGGGAGGCAGCAATCGTGGCTTTCTAACCTGCCTGCAGTCTCTCCTTGCCCCAACAGATACAAACAGCAGTGGCTTCCCGTGGAACAAAGGAGAATACAGCAAGGAACAGAGGTCTGCTAAAACATCGGTGTGACTCCATCAGACAGGAGGTTCCAGAAGGTGCCCTACAGCCCTCCAATGAGCACTTGGCCAATATTAGGAAGAGACACTGAGGGCTGGGAAAAAGAGTGGAAGGCACTCTAGGCAGCATCACCTGACCCCAAATTTCCCATTACAAATGAAAGCTGGGGAAGGGGAGGGCTGAAGCATGGAAGTCTGCTGGTCCCTCTGGCATGCCCTGGCTTCACCTGACACCCAAGGGGCTGACCCAACCAAAATCCCAGAATTCTCCAAAATCCCAGGGTGCTGCCAGTCAGAAGAGACCTGAGCACTTGTCCCCAGGTGTCCCAAGGGATATGCCTGCTGTAGAAGATCCCAACTGCACAGGAGGAGATGTCTAGGAAGGCCTGATTAAGTCACATGGTCTAGATGGTGAGAGGGAAGTAGCTCCCAAAAGAAATCTTGGAGACAAGGGCTGGTCTAATGAAATATGGAGTTAAGAAGCAGGCATGGCCCCTACTCCTCCTTCCATCCTGGGTTGCCTCCATGTCTTCTGACAGTCACTTTTACCTCCATGTCTTCTGACAGTCACTTTTACCTCATACCCTGGCCTATCAGACCTTCCCAGGTCCTGTCCAGAACCTCACACCACTCTCCAGTAGTGGACCCTGCAGCCCACTCTGCACAGCCCCTCATCCAGAAAACGCCAGTCAATTCTGTGGCCAGATTCAGTACAATTGTGCTGCCTGGGGGAGGCCCTTTCCAATCCCCCAGGCAGAGGAAGCTACTCTGAATCCAGGGGGTAGCATTTTACTCAGCTCCATGTAGGCAACTCACAGGCCTCTGTGCAGACCCCACCAGTCAACCCACACAGAGCAGGAGCAACCCTTGAGAGCATAGGTTCCAGCACCCTACAATGCAACCTGCAGAAGGACACACCACCAGCAGGAGCTACAGCAAACTAAGAAAAACTATCAGAAGAGGGCTAATGTCCCTAATGTAATGAGTTCTCAGAAACTAAAAGGAAAAGCCGACCAAGTCACACGAGGGGTAAGGAAGAGGGAAGGATGTAGAGACACATAAACCAACCCTTCAGATGTTCATACAGCTTCATTAAAATGCCCCCCACAAACATAGAAAAGCCAATGGGACATGTGGGCCCAGGGAGGAGGCAGCCCAAAGCCAACTCAGAGGCTTTGACCCACTCACAGGGGCAGTAGAAAAAGGAGGCGATAACTGACTTACTAGGCCCTCAGTCCTGACAGACCCACATGGGTCCCATACAGGCTCTGGAGCCAGGTCAGATACTGACAGAAGAACATACCCCAGGACGTTAACTCTGAAAATCAGAACTGCTTATTGTTTTACATCACCTTAACCCCAAATAGCTTACTTCCTGCAGATACACTGGCAACAGTATAGAAATGACTTGTTAAATGCCAAGTCTGTTCAGCCTAGAAAACACTAGAAGTTAGTTAAAATGTGAGGAGGGCAAGACAAACGATCCAATTTGTTCAACAAATAAACTACAAATAGGGAAAAGAGGGAGAAGGAGTAAAAGAAATTTAAGAGGCATATAGGCCAAATGCTATGTGCAGACTTTGTTTTGGCTCCTGTAAAATAAATCAACTTTTTAAAAAAGAAGAAATTTAAACAATGATTAAATATTTGATGACACTAAGGAAGTACTGCTATTTGTTTCAGCATCATAATCTTATTGGGGCTGTTTTTAAAAAAAAGCTCTTGTCTTCTTGAGGCATATACCTAAACAGCTGCTAATGAGATGGCAAGTGTTTAGTATTTCCATAAAGTGAACCTTTTTGGAAATAGAGAATTAAAATGAAACACAACTGATCACATGTCAAAAATTATTGAAACCGGATGTTCACTATACTACACTGCTCATTTTTAACATATCTGAAAATTCTTATAATAAAAAAAAATTGGGGGACAGGGATATGAACTCAGGGCCTCACACGCATGCTAGGCAGGCACTCTACAACTTGAGCCGCACCCTGGTCTTTTTCACTTTAGTTATTTTCTGAACAGGGTCTCGTATTTATGCCCAGGCCAGCCTGAGATGGCTGACCCATGCCACCACACCCAGTTTTTTTTTGTTGTTGTTTTTTAGTTGGTTGAAATGAGGTCTGATGAACTTTTTGACCAGGCTGGCTTCACACCACAGTTCTCAAATAGCTACGTTTTATAGGCATGAGCCACCGTGTTTGGCTCTATAGTAATTTTTTTTTAATCCAATAGGAAATTCTACCTATTACTGTCATTTTATTAATGCTGATTACACAAATAAAAAATATTAACATATAGCTGGGTGCTGGTGGCTCATGGTTGTCATCCTGACTGCTCAGGAGGCAGAGATCAGGAGGATCATAGTTTGAAGCCAGCCTGGGTAAATAATTCAAGAGACCCTACCTCAAAAAATACCCAATACAAAATAGGACTGGCAGAATGGCTCAAATGGAAGAGAACCTGCCTACCAAGTGTGAGGCCCTGAGATCAAACCTGAGTACCACCAAAAAACAAAAAAGGAGAGAGAGAGAATCAACATATGAAAATCTCAAGACGCTACAAAAAAGGCACAAAGATATTTTCATACATGGGATCATCTATTTTATTACTATCTAAATGGAGGAAGGCATGCCATGGGGTACCATGATAGAAATTGCTGAAAACAAGTTTCCTTTTATCAATGCTCTCAACAGGCTGAGCACCAAGGACTGCCAGGCCCTGCAGCAAGCCCCACAGCAGCCTCTCACTGGACGCATTATCGCAGCAGGACGATCCGCTTTGTGCCCAGCATAGTTGCTATGAGTTCCTTTGTTTATTGCTAGCGTTCCTTCTGGGTCATAAAAGTTTTATGAGCTGGTAAAACTTCTGTGCAAACTCTGCAAAGCTAACGTGACTAATGGTTTCAGCATTCAGAATAAACTATATATCTACACTTCCCAAACCTAGACAACACAGGCCCAGTCACACTTTGGACTTGACTTTCCAAAGGTCTGTGGAGGTGCTCTTACTGCCAAACATTTACCTCAGAATTCCTTTCAAATGCAGTGCTGTGCAACACTTCAGGAAAAGTGAGAAACCACCATTAAAGTTCTTCATACCAAATTTTATTTCTAAAAATGTTTAAAGTCCATTTTACTAAGAATATTTCTCTAAGATATAAATGTAATATTTTAAGCCTTATTAACCTTGCAATATAACCAACAAGAACTACTATAGCAGGGAAGAAATAAACCATTAAGAAAAGGTGAGGGAGTAGGTGGGACTATGACATGGACAGTAAGAATACGTAAGGTTTTTTTTCTCTAATGCTAGTAAGTTTTATTTACATTACAACCAATAGTTATCAAAATACTTTCTTTTGATGAAAAACTCTAAAATCTGACCAACTGTGGACCTAGCAATACTCAAGAATATCACTATTAACTAGGGACAACTAGCACACCATGTAGGAAAATTTTCTAAATAATCCATGTCAAAACGGACAACCAAGGGTTACCAGTCTTTGAAGGAAAATAATTAGAAGGAAAAGTCCCAAAGTGAACAAAATATTGACCCCCCTAAAGAAACAGACACATCAGAGAGCAGAAGAAAACTTTAAAATTTTAATCTTTTTCCAGGAAAAAGAAGGAGCTAATAGCCGCCCATCTCGGTAGCCACATGATCACCAGGCAGGGTTTTCAAGACAGGCATTTCGATCCTAGAGTCCATACACAGTCAGACTACCACTGAATTGAGGGCACAATAAGACATGTTTGGACATGTAATGGGCTACCATCCTTGACCCCACACATGTACAATATGTATGTTCTCTCTCTCTATCTCTCTCTCTCTCTCTCTCTCTCTCTCTCTCTATATATATATATATATATACACTCAATAACCCTCTTAACATATTTCACAAGAATTATCTAAACTTCATATACAAACCTTGCTTTTCCAAAAAACTGAGTATTTAAAAGGAAATATATCCAGGGGTATCACTTTTGGTCCTGAGAGATTTTTCAAACATTATTTGTATTTATAATATAAATACTATCCTTGATACCTTAACTCACTAGAGAAACTGGAATACAGCAATCCCAGCAACTTCCCAATTTGCTTCTACAAGACAATATTTTCTATATATTTGATAGAAGGATTTCCAAAATTTGTTTTAAATGTACATTAGCAAGCTACTTGTTAATACACTAAAGGCTGTTCAACAATCTGATTTCAAATACTTTGGGTTAGAAAACATCCATTTGTGACAAAAAGGAAAAATTACTTTAAAGACTGCTGCATACCTATTAATTACAAAAATCAACATTCTTCTCAATAGTGAACAATCAATAAAAAACAGTATTTCACATAAAAAATACAGTACGTTAAAGAATAAATTCCACAGATTTAACTTGTTTAAACAAAATGACAGAGAAACCCAATCATCTCAACTCACTTCTCTCACACCAACAAGGGTGATGAACAGGGCAATCTCCTTAAAAACATAGCTGTGGGTATTGTGGTAAGGAAGGTCTATTTACCTTATATTTCATTTCCGCTATTTATGCTTTTAGAAAATTATGAGTGGCAAGAGTATTTCTTGTTCCGTTCTTGTTTCTTTTCAATTGATTTCTTCCTACATACCAAAAGCATTGGCACTAAGCAAACTCACTCTACATCACGTCAAGATACAATTAATTCATATATAGTGCACAAACAGTACTCATGCTCCCCTCCCTGCCTTCCCAGCTATCTGAAGGAGCAGACCCAGTGGAGGCACCCTTTTAGACTTCCAATACCCCTCCTTCCCAGCCCCTTAACCCCATTCCCCTGTCTCCTCCAATGCTTGTACAAGCTTGACTCCCCTACTTTCATTTCTTCCTTCTTCACAGGGAGGAAAGAGCATGCATCAGAATCTCAGGAAGCAAGGCGCTGGGGCACCTTCTAGTCACAGATGCACAACTCACCACCTTACCTACACACCATCTGGAGACCCCATCCCCACCAGAGCACACAAGCTATATGGGGATGAGCTTCAAGGGCAAGCTGAACCCTAAGAGAACAGAAATTTTGTTTCACTCACCTCTGTAGTACCTGGCACATCCTGAATCCTCCAAAGTATTTATGGCACTAGGGATATAGCTCAGTAGTAGAGCGTTTGCCTAGTATGCACAAGACCCTGAATTCTATCCCCAGCACCAAAACTGTTCTTGTTGCTGATGCTGAAGAATGAATGGCAGAGGATGATAGCAGAGTGGCAATGTCAACACAATTCTGCATAGTGAGGAAAAGCAAATGGACAAGTGGTATCCAATTTAGCAGAGCTGCAAGCCTGAAGCTTAACCATGCATGTGGATATAGGAAAGGTTCAGGGTCATCAGAGGTATCTCTCAGGCCTGACCTGCAGTGGGCAAAAAATAGGACTGGCTTCATCTGCAGAAGCAGTCACATCCAGAGCTGCCACTACCCCAATTCATCCCACCTGCCCTCCTCCACCTCACCACACCTTCCCAGAAAGCTGGCAGCTACTCCCTATCTGACTCCCAGACAGGAGATGGGAAATTCCTCTCTGGAGAAACTTTCAATATCAAGAGAAAGAACATTATCAAGTTACCAACTTCTGGCACTGCCCCTCAAATCAACAGAGTTCACACCCTATTTCCTAAAGGTGAGATAGCATTGGAAGTTTGCCCACGCATACAAAAAATTCCTATCAGCCCACATACAATTATAGAAAGATGGTCAATAACCACCAGCTGTCAGAGAAAAGCCTCTACCAAGGGCAAAAGCAGGGAGCAGGAGAAAAAGAACTCAAAAGAGACAACACAAGAAACAAAAGAATATGTCACCAGATCGGGTGGTATACATCTGAAATCTCAGCTACTTGGGATACTGAGGCAGGAGGAGAGTTCAATGTCAGCCAGGGCAACATAGATGCCTGTCCAGAAAAGAAAAAGGAAAAAATGTCTAGGCAACAAAAATGTGTGTACATAAATCAATAAAAATACTAACAAAGAAAAATGTTTTTAAAAAGTATTGCCTTCATGAGACAAAAACAGGATGTAATAAAAATGAACACTAAAAAGATATCAGGTGTGGTGGCTCATGCCTGGAATCCTAACTACTAGGAAGAGAAGAGGAAGATCACATTTCCACGCCAGTCAGACAAGTTTGTGGCAGCACATGACTGTCATCCCAGCTATAGCAGCAAGCACAAATAGGAGGATCATTGTCCAGGACAGTCTGGGCAAAAAGGAAGACTATATTTAAAAAAAAAAAAAAAAGCAATAAATAATCAGAGCACAAAGGGCTAGGAGATGTGGCTCAAGAGGTAAAACACCTGCCTAGTAAGCATGAAGCCTTGAGTTCAAACTCCAGTAGCACACGCGCGCACACACACACACACACACACACACACACACAAAACCCAAAGAACATAAACACTTAGAAATGAAAAATATGACCATGGAAATAAAAACACAACATAGAGTAGAAGATAGGGAGAGAGGAGGGTGAGGGAGAATGATGGAGGTGATGGATCCAACTGAAGTACATTGTAAACATATATGGAAATGTGACAATGAAACCCTCCTGTGCAACTAATATATGTTAATTAAAATGTTACCAAAAAAAGTAAAACACAGGGCTGGCAGGGTGGCTCAAGTGGTAGAGTGTCTGCCTAGGCCCTGGGTTCAAACCCCAGTACCACCAAATCAAACAAAAAAAGAGTGAAAGATAAAATTGAGGTCTTCTCCCCCCAAAAAATCAGAACAAAGAAAACCGAAGGAATGAGATAAAGAAGTGAAAACATGTAGAACAGAAAATTAGCAGAGCTCCAGGAGGTCCAACATCTTAAAAACGAACTCAAGAAGGAAAGAATGGAGAAAGGAAAGAAGAACTTATCAAGAATACAAAAATAACTTTCCTGGAGCTAAAGAACCCAAGACTCCCAATTAGAAAGATTCACCAAGGACATTGGGAATCAGCTGAACTCCCCAAAGCCACAGGTAAAGGCTCTGGAAGTCAGTGGTGTTAGACTTCCCTTTATCAACAACACAGAAGGTAGACAGCAATAGAACATGCTTTCGAGCAACTGAGGAAAATTATTTCTAGCCTAGCATTCCAAACCCAGACAAACTGTAATCCTAGTGTAGGGGGAGAAAAAGCATCTTAGATCAGATCTCAAGCATTTACCTCTGATGAACTCTCTCAGGAAGCTACCAGGAAAAACACTCCACTTAGAGAAAAAAGTATGAAATCCAGAAAGGGGAATTCAACAGAGAGAAACAAAAAGAATCCCCATTAAGAATGAGAAAAAAATCTGAGGATGACTGCTCAGTAGCACACATAAAAAAGAGCCTAACTAGGGCTGGTGGAGTGATTCAACTGGTAGAGCACCTGCCTAGCAAGCCTAGCAAGCGTGAGGTACTGAGTTCAAACCCCAGTACCACAAAAAAAAGCAGCCTAACTGAAGCAGAAATATGGTGGGTTCTGGAAGAAATGAAAGGTGATAGATTACTTGAGGTGTTTGACTGTTATTGAGGTGTTCTATTTTAAAAACCTGGGACTAAATTCATGACTGTTCACTAAAAACCAAGCTAAAGGCAGATAACGCACAAAAAAATTCTGTCTTAGTAAAGACCACAAATTAATGGTACCCTGTGTAGCTTAACTGTGATATTCATCTAATAATGTAAACAGTAAATAGCAATTTAAGCAAAATTATGTATTTGGGAAAAGAGAGGAAGGGGCGAGTATGTTTGGGGCAGTGCAGGGAAACGGGATGTACAAGAGTCCTGCCCTATCTTCCACACTAGGGAGCAAGAAAATGGAAACTTGTCTAAAATGGAAAAATCGGAAATTAAAAGTACACCCATACTATATATGGAATTTAAGGCAGGAATTGTTAAATAAGTTACATCAATGTCCTAGGACCTTCCATGGTAATCTAGCTAATATGTATTCCACCTAACCACCACTGGAGATGAGGACTGAGATCAGGAAGGGCTCAGGTCCCTCAGCACTTCTCGGAACTGGTGTCCACTAGACCTAGACTGCTGACATCCCAGTTTTACACCACAATAAAATCAGCTGTGGATTTCTGCAAGGCCCTGTTAAGTTGGTTTTCTTCTCCATCACTGGCAGCTAAGTATGGTTCTAACTTAAAATGATTTTTTAAGTACAGAGGAGAGAAAAGTGGCAGTCTACAGGAGTATTCAGAGCAGGCAGGATGACTAAGGGACTGCTGTTTTGTGTTATAAATTCAGTAGTACTATTTGGCTTTTAAAACTAAGAAAATGTGTGTTAATAAAGGTAGAGTTGTATTTAAAGGAAATCAGCCCAGAGGGTATGGTCAGAAATGCTGTTAATATTAACTTCTAAAACTAAGATTACACACATCTTTTTAGGTCAGTTTTAAATTCTAAAAGTGAACTGTGGATTTAAGCCTGATATTGTAAAAAGGCAACAGAATTTGAAGCCATTGTATAAGTTTTTGAAAGAGGAAGTGATGAAACAAGAAGCAATGTGTAAAACTAACCCGGCCAAGGCACTGACCACTTCACATGAAAAAGACATTCATTTAGGTGAAGGCTTGAGAGCTTCTGCTAGGTCAGTGCTGATGGCAATGGGAAGAAAAGACTAAAATAAACTGAGATATTTTAGATGGGCTCTGATGGCTCATGTCTGTAATCCTAGCTACTCAGGAGGCAGAGATCAAGAGGATCATGATTCAAAGCCAGCCCCTGCAAAAAGCTCGAGAGACCCTATCTCAGAAAAAAAAAAAATCACAAAAAAGGGTTGGCAAAGTGGCTCAAGTGGTAGAGTGCCTGTTTAGCAAGCATGAGGCCCCGAATTCAAACTCCAGTGCCACCAAAGAAGAAAAACAAAAAAAAGAAAACCTAAGCTATTTTAAAGCAGGAAGCAGCAAGAAGGCCAGAGGCTGACCATGGTCCTGAGGGGAGAGACATACCATGGCTACAAGGCTAACTGCTCAGAAATAATTAGGAAAAATATCCAGAAACTGGCTTACCTAAGGGACAGTACTATATGGGGAGGGGGAAAGGAGGAGAGGGATCACATGATCTCTCAAAATTCCTAAATGTTTCAGACATTTGTAGGTTGCTGGAATCATGGGTTCAAAAACATTAGGAAATCACCTGAGAAGACATTCCACATGTTCTCCAAAGAGGCTGAAACCCAAGGACAGAATCTGAATGAAATTACATAACAATTCAAATTTCTCTTTGAATTTCTAATTCTTTCCTAAGAATAACAACAAAAAAAAAAAATCCAAAGTTCCTTATTATATAATTGATCTTTTTTGGAAAATTTTAATCTAAAAACAATTTTGTTGCCACAGTTATCCACCAATCAATAAAACTAACCAAAAACATAATTGTTTTTGTTTAAAACCAAGCTGGTGAAGGGTGAACTTTACCTCATAGGTAGTATCTAATTTATTCACATACACACACACACACACACACACACACACAAAGTTTTTCTGGTAGATTTTAAATCCAAATAGAACTTACAAAAGATTACCATATAGGGAACCAGAAGTATAGGGCCCTGGGTTTGATCCCCAGCACCACCAAAAAAAAAAAAAATTTACCATAAATAGTTCATATTGTCAAAACACTTGTGATTTTAGACTTAGATTATCAGTAAAGCTTCTCACACAAATTTAAGGAAACCTTAGCATTCCACAACATCCTAGGAATCCAAGAATAAAATCTAAAAGTGGAAAAGGATCTAAAGAGTTGCTATGGGGGTTGAGAAGATACTACATGGTTACACTGTTTTAAGGGATTTTTTTAATTCCTTCAAAATTTCTTTTAACTTTATATTATCTTCTTTTTGATTAAAACAAAAGTAAAAACCTGTGTCTGGAATTGTCCAAGAGCCCTTTACTTATCAGTCTCAGAAAATACTCTCTGCTCTTTACCAAGAAATGCCTGGATCATCTCAGCACATTTAATGGAGTTGGGAATTAACAGGCCTACTACTCACCTGTTGACCTCGAATCACTGATGTCACAGACAAGCGACAGGAGTGGTGCTGCCTGCCAACCCTGAAATACTGTGGGTTCTTTAACTCACACTTGAATGCTCTGCTCAGGAGTAATTTACAACACAGTATAAACTCTCCCAGGTAGGTAGCCCACACAGCAGCATCTGACGTGAGAACACTGTCCTCAACTCCAACCTCAGTTTACAGATTTCACATACACAGTGCTGTTTGCCCACTTTACAGCCCAACTATCCAGGAAGAGGTGTGAGGAGACAAAAAGTAAGTACCGACTTGTTAATCTTCAACTGTCCTGTCTCATGACATAGTCAGTCAATGTACATCTCAAAGAGCTATTTATAAAAATCTAAATTGTTAATCTAATTTTTATCATGCAATCCCAACATTTCCCTGTAATTTGGAGCTTAGTAAAAGATCTGTTTCCTAGCTAGGTATGGTGGACAGGACACACCTGTAATCCCAGGACTAAAGACGTGGAGGCAGGAGGATCACTAGTTTGAGGCCAGTCCAGGCTACATAGCGAGTTCTAGGCTAACCTGGGCTATGGGGAAAAAAAAGGTGTCCCTGTGTTCCACAATCATATTATTCAGGGAAATCACTGAGTTTAAAATATACATTGAGAAAGTCAGCACCACAATTAAGCCTTACTTATTAAATTCAGTGGCCTTGTCCACTCCCACAGAGGACTGCGCATCCCCATACAGACAGCTACGCACACTCACATCCATGAAGGAGAGCTTCATCATCATCACTGATGATGAAAAAACCACAAGTGAGGAAACTAACCAGAAGGCTAGAAAGATTAGTTCTACTCAGGGCAAGGAAGCACATGGCAAGAGAAGATGCCAGGTCTGGAAATTGGGAAACCAATTGGGGCACGTCTTCCCCACCCCAAGCCTGCCTTCTGACCTACAGATCACATAGAGAGACCAGAGCAGAGAACCATTTGTGGCCTGTCCAGTGCCACAGGCTGTAACTTCAAACATCAGCTCGGTCCATATGGGACACTAGCAATTCTACTTGAGCTGTGAAAAAGATGCTTAACATATGAAAAAGCATTTTTATATAACAAAGAGGAAAGATAGCACATTCGCCTCATTTGGTTATTGCTACTTACTAGTGGAAATTTTAAAGTGTTTCATGTGCTGTGCTTCAAACAATATCCAATTTATATTTTTTAAAAAATAGCTTAAAGAAAAATACACACAAAGCAGAGTATTTCCAACTTTTGAGGTCCAGAATTTCATAGAAGAAATCAATCAAACTACAAACATAATCAAAGGGAAATTAAAGACAAAATCTTACTATGAAAGCTGAAATGACCTGTCCTGTGCAACCACTGTGGCAATAAGAAAGTAAGAGACAGAAATAATCTCTTTTTAAAACTTAAAAACTTTTACTATTTACACTTTCCATTTTTCTTCAGAGATTTCCCAAAAAGTCAAGATTTGGGCTGAATCAGCTGCTTTCCTCTCTTTAAGTTTCCAGAATTCTACATAGTTGTCATTAGATACCTGACAAGACTGGAGAAGTGGAGGGAGGATGCCTCTCTGCATGACAGGAATTAATACATCCAAGGTTCAAACACCGCAGAGTGATGAATCCAAAAGCTCAATAATACACAAACTGAGAGCCTCCATATGGCCCCTGAGCAGAAGTCATTCCTCTTGAAGTTGGGCTAGCTAATAATGCTTTACATAAAGTTTTATTATAAAGACCAGTCTTTGCTTTCCCATCAAAATAACTAGATAATTTCAAGTAATACTAAACAATAATTGTACACGTATCTTAACTAGTAACACACCACTTTGGTGTTACGATGGTATTATATATATTATCATACACGACAGTACGCAGCACTTCTAAATTTGTTAGTATTTCATTAAAATGCCACCTTATATTTAAGTTCATTCTGCTCTGTAATTTAAAGTTTACACTTCTGCACAAACTGAGCAAAGAAAATAATGTAATTTATTTGTAATCTCCAAGAGTCAGAACACAATTTTGAAAATATGTCTACATTATAGCATGTTTCTGTTTAGACCTGGAAAGGTCCAATCTTAAAAACTCTAACCACCTCACATGCTGAGAAGAGCTTCCTCCAGTAAAGCCCAGAGTATCCCAGCCTTCGGGGCCATCCCAGCCCAAGTGCTACAAAGTCCCAGGTCAGAGGCCACCTGGACCGCACCTCACCAGTGAAACTGATCTTCCCTCTGCTTCCTCCCCTCGGTCATATTGTTCATATCCATGCAACTCAGTTGAACCTGACCGTGGAACTGTCTGGATTTCAAGATCCAATGCTAAGAAAGGATGGCCAATACAATATTGAGAAGTCCCAGATTTTAACATGCACCAAAGATTTCAAAGCAACTGTGGAGTCAGTTAACTATCCAGATGGAAATTCTGTCACTGATAAAGGTTCCCCAAAAACTAGTACCCAAGAATGGTGACCCCACACAACAAAGCACCACAGACTGTCCTATGGCTTGGGACCTCTCGAGGCTGCAATCCAGAGCATGGAGTAACATCTCACTGAAGAGCAAGAGACAGTCTGTGGCCATACCACCCTGAACACAATCCTGACCCAACAGATCATGTCTAAAGAGCAAGGGACAGAGAAAAGGAGGGGAAGGGAAGGAGGAAAAAAAAAAGCGAGAGCGAGAGAGTAAGTGTGTGTGTGTGTGCAAGGGACAGTAGCCTTCTAATGAATACTGCAACTTAAGTTTTAATTTGTAAACAAAATTCCAAATCGTAGCCACTACTGTGACAGAGTAGAAGGCAGAGAGTGGAACACATTCTTTGGTTCCTCCTGTAAATATTAGCTCCAAAGATTAGAAAATATTACACAGTCCTAGCCCAATGATGCAATACACCCAAGGATAAGATTTTCAGAGTCTGGCCTGAACGTCAAGACTTCTTGAGCCTTGCTTCTTCCTACCTAGTCCCTGCAGATGAGGGAACTGAGTCTTGGGATAGGTGAGGCAAAAGTTCCCCTTACACTTTTACCTGTCTTAAAGACTTTAAAATCACTAAACAGCTTAATCGAATGTTTGTCCTAACAAAGCATAATATGTTAGCAGATCAATGGTTACAGCCATTATAGATCCCCCTGAATGAGCTACAGGGAGCCTGCAAATATCAGATGAAGTTTTTCAGAGGCAGTCCCAGCTACTCTCCAAATAGCATAAGGTCTGGCACGATTACAATGAAGAAAAAAACTTATCAATTTGCTCTTGCTCTTTGCTTTTCTTTATTTAAGTGATAGTTTCTTTTTTTATTTTGATGGTACTGGGGTTTGAACTCAGGGCTTCGTGCTTGCTGGACAGGTACTCTACCACTTGAACCATTCCACAGCCCTGCTTTTCTTTATTTAAAACAAAGCTTTTAACCTAGAATTTTTCTTGGAGGTAGTACAGGAAAGGGGTTATACAGGCCCTGGACACTAAGGGGATGTGGTCAGGCTGTCACCGGGGAGGGGCTCTGGGAGCTGGGCTCCCAGGGAATGTCCACAGGCGGCCCACGGGGGGCGGGAGAGTAGGTGCAAAAGGCACACGCGGCTGACCCCCGGGTGGGAAAAGGGGGTAACTCCAGGCTGACTCCAGACCCCAAAGGCGGGGGCGGGGCGGATGTCCCAGGCAGCGCTGCAGGAAATGATATCCAGACTGGGAGGGTGGGTCTAGGAAGCGGCCAGGGCGATGGCCGAGAGCGGGGGGAGTGGGAACGGAGGATGTGACTGCAGCGCGCAGGGTGAGGGGGCGGGAAGACCCCGCGCGGGCTCGAGGGCCGGGGGGCACGGAGGGAAGAGGACCGAGCCGGGACGCCCGGGGCAGGGCAGGGAGGTCACTCACCCCACTCGAGGAACTCGGCCACATACTTGTCGCGGCGCAGAGCCGAGTGGCTGCACTCGGTGTAGAGACACACCAGCACGTCCAGCAGCGTCTCCACGCTCAGGGCGCTCTCGTTGCGCCACGGCCCGTCCAGGAGCAGCTGCTCCAGCTTCTTGAGCCGCACCTTGGCCGACATGGTGCTGCGCGGCCCGCTCCCCACGCGCCGGCCTCTCGCCGCCCGTGCGTCCAGGAGTCAGGGCCAGTCCTCGTGGGCCAGGCGGCCGCGAGCCCCGGTAGCAGCGGCGTCCAGTCGCCGCCCCGTCCGCTTCGTCGCGTCCCGGCCTAGGCCGACATCTTGGGCTCCGTCCCGGCGGCACGGAGTCTGGGACGCCGGGCCCCGCGGGTCCATGGGCCGGTCTCCTCCCCTCGGCGCCGCCGCCCTCCCCAGAGTCGCGGCCCGCCCGCCGTCCCCGCCCTCAGCCGCCCGGCCGCGCCCTCCCGCGGGCAGCCGCTGACCTGGAGCGCCGCGAAGCAGAGCGCTGCGCAAGCCCGGCCGGCGCCCGAGCCCCGACCCCAGCCAGCCCGGTCGGCCTCCCAGCCTGCGGCCCACAGCCAACCAGGGCGCGGCCAGCGCGGCGCAGCCAACCACGGCGGGACCGGCCACCGCCGCGCTGACCTCAGCGCGCCGCCCCGCCCTCGCCCCACGGCGATTCCCGATGGATCGGGCCTCGCGGCTCGCCGTAGGAGCCGGGCGGGGCGACGAGTGCGTCGCCGAGATTGCGGCTCGCGCGTGCGCAGAGGGGCCCGGGCGGGGCGCGGGGCCGCGCTGCGCGTGCGCGCGCCTAAGAGCCAAAAGGTTCTTGGCTCGGGAGGAGTGGCCGCTGGTCCTGACCTGCCGCGGGGCCTCGGAACCCATCCAACCTGGCGAGGGGGGTGCCTAGGGCCCCCGCGGGAGCAGCTCTTGATGGTGTCGGGGCCTATCAGCTGATAACGATCTTAGAAGACTAGGCCCTGGCGGCCTCTGTCCCCCACCCCCCGGAACTGCTGGAGGGGCGCAACCCGGTGGCCAGTCTCCTCTGGGGATTCGCCATGCCCCACAGTGGCCATTTGAGATTACACTGTTCAGACTGCTTCTTAAGGTGCCAGCCCGGTAGGAAGCAGGCACCACCTTTACTGAGACTGTTGGTTTATTCAGGATTTGGGTGATTGGGGAAGGACAAGAACGTTGATGGAAAGGAGGGACCCCTGAGGCTTGCGGGGAACCTCCGCAAGCTAATCCGGGAACGGGGGGGCGTCAGCAGGAGCAGGGGCTTGCGGTGGAGCGAGTTGGGAGAGAGAGGGGGTGGGAAGCCGGAAGCCAAGGAAGCCTGTGACAGAACCCCATATGGAGAGACGTCAGTAGACTGGCGATCTCTGCGGGGGAGGTGTTGACCGGAAGGTTCCCGGAAGCCTCCTGGGCTGCTGGGAATGTCCTGTGACTTGATTCGGATTTTACATGGGTACATAATAAGTAAACGACCTCCAAACTGTCCTCTTAAGAGTGTAAGATGTGCTCACTGCATGTCACTTTGTGTGTGTAAAATGCAAGCCAAAAACATCTGGAATTAGAGGTCAGTGGGAGGGGGGTGAATTGGAAGGGGAGTCAGGGGGCCTTCTCCCAGCTAGGAGAACTCTCTTATCTTCCTCAGACCGGTATTCTTATCTGGGTCTATACATACATAATTCATTGACCTGTACTCTGAATAATTGTTTACTATATGTGTGTGATACTTCAATAAAAACTTTTTAAATGAAGAGAAAGAAGGTGGAGCAGATCACTTGACCCAAAACCAAAGACTTCCTACTAGTTTTAGGATTGTCACCAAGTCCTCTGTCTCTGCTCTGAGATAAGGTCAAATTCTTATCTCAGCTTTAAGCAGGGTGAGCAGATGTCTGAATGTGCCTGGGCAGTTCCCATGCTTCATTGTCTTCCCAGCATACTAACAGTGCCCTTTATTCCCATAACTGTCCCTAGAGATAGCAGATCTGGCCATGCTCAATCCTCCAGCTTACCTCTTTCCAGCCTCCACCTGTTTCTCAACTGTTTCTGGTCCCTCCTCCCTCAGGCCCTTTGCCTTTCATTTGCCAGCGCCCCCATCTTGGATATCACCACACACACAGGCTCTAGTATATCTACATAGTTTCCACAGTGTCCCTTCAGGGCAGCTTTGTTTAGCTGCCTTGGATATGTCAGACTCAATGTACCCTATAGGTTTTCTGCTCCACACTTGAGACAATGGGACCATATGGGCTTCCCCACTAGCCTGAAACTTTCTGTGCCTCAGATGTAGAAACAGAGAACTATCTGTGCATTTCAGGGAGTTTGGGAGAGATGAAATGACTTACCATCCATGGAACACTTAGGCCCTGCCTGGTTTGAAATAAGGACTCACACATTGTGCCTGCTATCATGTGTTCCAATTACCATTTCAGAGAGCAGGGATCTGTCCAGTCGGTGGATGGTGCAACTTTGGGTGCTGGCTCCTGGCCCCAGACCAAGAAATCTGTGTGTGTGTATCTTCTCAACTTGATTTGACTTTAGGTCTTCCCCCTGGCACCCAGATTGGGCCCCTTGTGCAGTGTGCCAGGAGCCTTCTCTTCCTTTCACAGCCTCTCAGCTAGCTTGGCTGCTTCCACCCATCTGGAACTGCACCCAGGAGGAGGGCAGGGAAGGTGTTGAGGACTGGAGAATAAAGATGGCCCTCTCCTGGGGACATTCGCAGCCACCTTGGTTGTTCCCTGTTGCCCTCTCTCCTGAATTCCCTTAGCCCAAGCAGAAGTGTCACTTTTTTGAATATATGTTTACCTGGTAGCTGTGGGGGCCCTTCTAGGGAAACAAACAGACAGGACCTGAAGTAATTGGTCTTTTGCTCTCTGAGAAATCCCTTGGAAACCTTCACTCAAAGGGAAGGAGAAGTGCCCCCATGCTCTGTGTCCTCAACACAGAGTTTTCTGCTCTCTTACTTTTCATTCTGTGGAGGAGGACAGGTTCCCAGCCATTTCCCTTGACAACCTACATATGGCAATCCATCTCTCTCTCCTCTCCTTGTTCTGTTTTCTTTTTCGGTAGTACTGGTGTTTGGACTCAGAGCCTCATGCTTACAAGGCAGACACTCTACCATTTGAGCCACTCCACCAGCACTTTTTTGTGATAGGTTTTTCAAGATAGAGTCTCGTGAACTGTTTGCCCAGGCTGGCTTCGAACCTTGATCTTCTTGATCTCTGCCTCCTGAATAGCTAGGATTACGAGAATGAGCCACTGGTGCCCGGCCTGTCATCTCTTCTTGGCTCCTCAAAATTTCAGATTAGCATTCTGATACATTTACATTGTGAACACCAGACAAAAGTCACTGCCTTTGGTGGAAACTCACTCCCTCCCTCTGAATCCCGTGTCTTGTGAATCTTGGCATCAGCTCCATTCTGATCATGATATTCAAGAGGGAGTGCAAAGGGGTGGACATGTGACCCAGGACTAGCAAATCAGAGAAGAACTTCTTTAGGATGTTTCCCACCAAAATGAGAGAGAATTTCTTTCCTCTTAGACTAGGGTAGCTAAACTATTTCTATAGCTTAAAAATATTCTATAGTCTATAGCATATTTTCTATTTTTTATAGTGTATTTTGTGAGACCTACAGTCTTTTCTACTGTAATAGCATGAAAATAGCCATTGATAAAGTGTAAACAAATGAGTGTGGCTGTGTGCCAGTAAAGCTTTATTTACAGAAACAAATGGCTTGCTAACTCTTGCTTCACAGCATAGGCTGGAGCTGTGGGACTTCAGGTCACCAGTCCCAGCCCTTGTTAGAAAGGAAGGGAGGGAGGGAGAGGGGTCTACAAGAAACAATAAAGTTTCCTTTTCTCTTTAAGTCAGTGTGAGAAAGGGCCTCACCATTTGCACCTGAAAATGCCCTTTTCAAATCACTAAGAACAAATGAAGATAATCCAAAAGAAAAATGGGCAAATAATATGAACAATAAAATATGCAAAGAGAAAACTGAACAAATAATATGAACAATAAAATATGCAAAGAGAAAACACAAATCAATCAACATATGAGAATATGCTCAATCAATTTGTACTAAAATGAAAATTAACTTCTGCTTCCAGCCAAGATGGAATGACAGGGACCAGAATTACTGTCATACTTGAAATGAGGAAGAAAAACAAAGGATGTAGATAAAAATCCAAGAAACAATGGCTTTCCCAACAGTGGAAATCGGGCAATATGACAGTGATCCTTATCCCTGAGACAAAAGAGATGAGCCCTCTGACTGCCCTAGCCAGGGTGGGGAACTGAGGTAAGAGGACAGAACAGAGAGACTGGAGGCTAGAGACACTAAGACAGAATTCTTAGGACAGCAACAAAAAGTAGAGAGCTACACAGATGGAAAACTCTGGAGAGCCAAGAGTCACCTCAAAAATCTAGCACAAGGGTGGCAGAGTGACATAAGTGGTAGAGCACCTGCCTAACAAACATGAGGCCCTGAGTTTAAAACCCAATGCTGCCAAAAAAAAAGAATCCAGCACAATACTGACCAGTGCTCCTGTGGAAGGAAACTACCCAAGGTCAGGGAAAGAACCATCCAAACAGATCACAGAAAATAGTGCCTGGTGAACACACAGATTGACTATAGTGTTGTTTTCCACCAGCTAGACGAGAAAAGCCTCATAATTCACAGGCATTGGATAGAATTCTCAAGAAGGTTGCTGTTAGTTGGCTTACTGTTGCTGTGACAAAATACCCAAGAAAAACAACTTAAAGGAGGAAAGATTTGTTTTGGCTCACAATTTCAGAGGTTTCCGTCTATGATCATTTGGCTTTGTTGTTTCTGGAACTATGGTAAGGTAAGGAAGCATGTTAGGAAGCACGTGCTCACCTCATGGTGGCCAGCAAGCACAGAGAGGGAGAAGAAGGGACCAGGGTCCTAATATACCTTTTGAAGGTATGCCCACAATGACCTACTTCCGCCAACTAGGCCCCACCTCCAAATAGTGCTACCAGCTCTTCTCCAAGAGAAGAGAAGAGAAGAGAAAAGCTCTAAACTGAGCATGCTTCCATAATCTGACTGACAAATCCTAAAAATAATAGCCTAGCAAGCCTGGCACCAGTGGCTCATGCCTGTAATCCTAGCTACTGAGGAGGCACAGATCAGGAGGATTGCAGTTCAAAGCTAGCCCCAGGCAAATAGTTCCCAAGACCCTCCCTCAAACAAAAAATTACAAAAAAAAGGGCTGATAAAGTGGCTCAAGCCATAAGAGTGCTTGCCTAGCAAGCATGAGGCCCTGAATTCAAACCCTAGTGCTGCCCCCCAAAAAGTAAAATCACAATGTCTGACATCTAGGCAAAGATTACTAGATTTTGAAACAAGTGAAGAATAACCTGTAATGAAGAGAGTAATTACTTAACCAACATCAGGGTTTACTTAGATATTATAATTAGCAGAAAAGAAGACATTAAAACAGATATTATAACTATATCTCATGCATTCAAAAACTTAATAGAATCATGAAAATAATTTTTCAAAACTGTAGTAGAACTTCCAGGGATGAAAATACAATTTCTGAAATGAAAAATGTACAATATTAGATTAATGGAAATTAGACATCACTTAAGAAAATATTAGTGAAGTTGAAGACCTAGAAATAGAATTGTCCAAAATAAGACAATTAGAAAAAAAAAGGATCCAAAGAAATAAACAGAGCACCAGTGAACTGTGGAACAATTTCAAGAGACCCAATATATGAAAAATTGGGAGCCTGAAAGAGATGAACAAGTAAGATGAAAGACAGAAAAAAATATTTAAAGAAATAATGGCTGAAAAGTTTCCAAACAGAAAGAGCACTATAAACTTACAAATTCAAAAAGTTCAAGGAAACCCAAGCACAGCAAACATGAAAACCACAATAATTACTACACCAAGACATACCATAAGTTGTTCAAAGGGGGTGAATTTGACTAAGATATATTGTAACCACTTTTGTAAATGTCACAATATACCCCAGTACAACAATAATACAATAATAATTTACAAAACCAAGAACTACAGTATATAATGGCTGACTGAATTGAGATAATTTCTACTGTAAAAAAAAGTACAAAACCAGTGATAAAAGAAAAAAAAACCAGATAAAAAGACTTTATTTATAGAGGAACAAAAATAAGGATGACACCAAATTTCTCATTGGAAACAACAAAAGTGAGAAGAGTGTGGAGCAACAACTTTAAAGTACCAAAAGAAAAACAAAACTATTGACCTAAAATTCTACATCCAGCACGAATACCTTCCAATAATGAAAGTGGAGATAAAGACATTTCCAGATACACAAAAGCCCACAATAAAGAAAGAGGCACAGTGCTTGATAAGTATCTTTGAATTTTCTAGATAGCATTTACTACCATGAGTGAGCTCTCTGATTCATTTACTGGACATCCTCCTAGACTGTCAATTCTGGGTGGAACCCAGAACAAAAATGGATAGGTCAGCAGGTCCAGGCTTTGGTACAAGCTGCCCTGCCACTTCAGCATTATGACCCAGAAGATCCTATGGTTTGAAAGTGTGAGGGGCAGACAGAAATTCTCTGCGGAGCAGGTCCTGATAAAAGAATCATGGTGCATACCCCCAGGGTTTTGGAGTAAGTCCATATTTTCTATTAACAACTGTTGTCCATTTAAAAAGCACCTGCTGTCTTGCTAGTGGGTCTTAATAGAAGGTGAATGTCTGGTCATGAATACCAAGAAATTATGCAACCGAAATTATCTGTGCATCAAAAAACAGATGTTATCCACTATATCATAAAACCAGATCTGTATAACAGAATTCCATTGTAAAATGAGATTGGAAGGGACAAGTAAACATCGTGAGGAGGTAGCTTAGACTCCCAGTATTTGGCTTGCTGACCAAATACTATTTTTGCTCTGGGTTCCACCCAAAATTGGTGGTCTTAGAGGATGTTCAGTAAATGAATCAGAAGCTGACTCAAAGTAGTAAATGTTATCTAGAAAATTCAGTATACTGTTTTGTAAACTCTTCTTAATCCACAGCTATGCCCTCATGATCAGTCAACATAGGATGAAAAAATATGGCATGGCATGAATATTGATCTTCATGGAGTGCTGGCTCCAGCCAGAGGTGGATGACCATTGCTTAAGAGACACTGTGAGGTGAAGCCCTAAAAGGTAATGTTGAACAGAAATCCTCCCGGAAGGCAAAACTCCATGTTTTGGAGGCAGTGGCACAGGCTAATGGGCTGACTAGAAAGTCAGAGACTCTGGAAGAATAATAACTATTTTACTGGGGGAAAAGTAAGTGGATGGATTTCTCAGAACAGGTTCAGAATGCCTGTCCCAGGAATGAACATTTACCAAACTACATTGACAGAGGAGGAGGAGGAGGCTCTCAATACTCAGATGGATAAGATGATCCATCTGGAGACATCAGCTGCTCTCTTTCTTCCCTCACCCTGTGCTTGTTTAAAGGACCCATGCACAAATGACCAAAGACACAGGGATGGAGGCTACACGGGGCTCTATAACACAGACTTCCCTCACCCAGGCTGACTTGGCTTCCATTATGACTGACAACCCTAACTTCAACAGCAAGGACCCATGAACAACTAATATGATGCCTTTCCCCAAGTTACTGACACTAGATTCCTTCCAACATGGAAAGGACAGTGATTTGCTCTCTACATTTCAGGCAAGGATTTGCATTTTCTAGCCACTTCACTCCTACCAGCACCACCATTTTCAGACTTGGAGAATGCTTTATTTATCTATTACCATGGCAACTCAAACAACATCACTGTGAAATGCAGGACTCATTTTATGGAGAAGGAAGTATGTCAGAGAGCTCATGCCCATGAAATTCCCTGACTTACCACATATCTCATCATCAGTGCCATCCTGCAGGGTGCTGTGTAAGCCTCCACCCAGCAGGCAATATATGGCGCCATCTCTCAAGAACTCAACACATGAGGTCAGGAACCAACAAGCAGAGGAGGGGCCTTCCCACTTTACACCAAATAACACACGGGAATTTTGCTTTCCTTCCTGTGACCTTGGGCTAGAGTCCAAGAAAGGAATGCTTCCCTCAGGAAATAGTCATAGTTCCAGTGGATTACAGGACTAGAGTTGAAACTGCCCTTCCCCCCACTCGCTAGGCTGGTCCCTCCACACTGAGCCAACAGGCAGAGAAGCGATGACTGGGATGTTCAGTCCCCAGCACCAGGGAAACATGAATTGGTTCTGCACAGCCAGGCCAAGCAGGCTATGTGTGGAATCTAAGAGCTCCAATAGGGCGCATCTTACTACTTCCTGCTTAGTAGTTCATACTGGGGAAAGAGAAGGGAGCTCATTAGAGTAGGGCCCATAGAGAGCTCTGTCCTGGAAGAACAAATGTTTGGGTCATCCCACCAAGGCTTAAAATAAGTGCTGTCTAGGAGGGGAGGGACCATAGTAGGGGAAGGTCCAGGAAGTAGGCACTGTGGTAACACACCTCTGTTGACTGCTTCCTTCAGCCTGTTCCAGCTGCCCACCTGCCCCCCTTATATCCTGATGGTACTTCAGGTAGGTGCACACTCCAATTGTCACATGGCCATTGGAGGCTGATGGACATGTGTGCTCTTGGGGCTGAAGACACATCTTCCATAGGACAAGGGTGGAGGGTGAAGGGCACAGTGGGCGGGTAGTTTTCATTTTGCCTCCAGAGCTCCCCTTGATCTTGCTCTATACCTCAAATGGGCTGTCCCCACAGGCCACATTGCCCTTGGACTCCTAGGAGGTTTTGGCAAGTCACAGGAGCCAGGTGAGAGTGGGGGGGGTGTTTTTTTCCTCCAGTAGCTGGAGGAACAGCTTCCATGTGGGGTCCCTCTCCTGGGAGCTCCTCTCAGGTTCTGGCCACCCCTCTCTTCAGCCATCCCCAGAGGATCCAGAGATGGGAACAGCTGGCCCATCCCTTCCTGACCTGCCTGGACCCTGCCCTCACTCAGGTGAACAGGCCACTTGCATGGCTTCCTTAATTTCCCTGCACTGTGTGACCCATGCCAGAACCTGGCTGATCGTGTGGGTACTCATGACACTGTTACTTCTCACTGAAAAGTGAAATTCAAAATGTCCATATAGAAAGAAAGACAGATAAATGTAGGACATTCAGAATGTGGTGCTCTATGTAATGATGTGGAGTCATTCATTCAACCAACCACAAGCTGCTGCTCCCATGCCTCACCCACCCTGTCTGGGTGTGAGGACACCAGAGCATCCATTCCCACCCTAGGGACAGGCCACAGACCAGGGGACAGAAGAGTAGCAAGAAGGACCTGAGACTGTGAGGAAAGTGGATGGGGCAACTGATAATGTGATGGGGAATCTTACAGATGGCAGAAGTAGAACAAGGAGATGCAGAAAAGACAAGGCAGCCATGTGAGGCTGTCCAGGCAGAGAAAAACCCCAGGCACAGCAAGGGAGCAGAAGGTGGACAGTGTGAGTGCAGAGAGGTGGGCAAAGCCAGACCCTGCAGGCAGAAAAGAGTGCAGAATAAGAGTGTTGGCAGCAGCCCTCCCTGTCTGCCATCTCACTGTGACCCTGGCAGTGGCTTCTGAGGTTTCCTGCCACCAGCCTCCTCAGACCACAGCTCTTCCTGAAAACGTTTTTCCTCCTCATTCTCAACATCCAAACTGACCACGTGGAAGATTTCAAAGGTCAGGGGCACCGAGCAAGGTCAGATGCAAAGAAAGCATCCACATAACATTTGTGTGAAGGAAGGAGACAGGGAGTGAGTGATGAGCAAGGTGGGAGGGGATGTGGTTGGGTGTGTCAGGCTGAAGGGTGAGGGCCTTCATCCTTCTCCCCTTCCTCCTCCTCTCCATCCTCTTCATTCAACTGTGTTATGGTGCAGGAGCAGAAGTGTGGAACCAGAAGAGCCATTATCAGAGGCACAAGTAGCTAGGACCAAATGCACAGAATTGGAAAGGCAGAAGGCCAATTGGGAAGGTCCTACCCACCCCTCATGTGAGCCGGGCTGGGCATAAGCTCAGAGTAAGCCAGACAGCAAGCCTTCATGGGGATTTAAAACATCCCTATTAGCCAGGGACCCAGCAGGGAACAACTGGCACCTTCAAATTAAGGTCTCTGAAGGAGGGTCTATTTGCAAAGAGCACAGTGACAGGCAGGAGGAGACCACAGGGATGGTGGTGGCAGCACAGCTGTCACAGCCAGGTCTTCCAGTGCCCTTCTGGGGCCATCTTTGCCCTCTATGTACTGCTCCAGGAAGATGCCTTGTGGGCACCATCAGCTCTGGGTCCTCTGACTTGCATGTGGGTTGAAATAGTAGGGAGCCCTGCTGCACATCTGGAAAGGAAGGAAGGAGGAAGAAGTGGGGGTGTTTATCACCAGGCTTCTTTCCTGCTGCATGGCTCCTGGCAGGGTCCTGACTGAAGATGACTCCCTCCCTCTGCTCTCTGTACTTCTTCCTTCCATCTGAGGGTGGCTTTTGGCTGGCTGCCCCAGACCAGGGGCTGGTGACACAGGCAACCTACACTGTCCTTCCTTGAATGTGCTTCCACCCAGTTCTGACCACCCTGGTCTAGACTGGACTGCCCTCCTAACCCCTCACCCATTTCTTTTCAGGAAGGCCCATTGCCATCTAAGAACACTGAGCCCAGCAGTGGCCAGCAGCCACCCACACAGACACCCTGTAACTTGGGAGCCAGGCGCTTTCTGACTCTGAGGTCCCCAGCGACTCATCACTTGCAAGGGGAAGGGACTCTGTGCTGCAGTCAGTGAGACTTCAGGAAGGTCACAGGTAGAGCCTGCAGCCATAATGGGTATGTTCTGTATGATAGTCCTAGTGTCGCTGAGAGCAGCTGACACCACAACACAACACGGCAGAGGCTGGGGGTGCTGACCACAGCCTGTGCAAACCCTTGCCCTGCTGCACATACTCCCCTCCTTGGCCTCACCCATCTATCTTCCACTGGCTACCAGGGGCATCTTCAGAAAGGCCACCTTGACCACCTCCAAACTCTGCTCAGAAGCTTCCTATGGCTCCCTGCTGCCTCAGGCAGGAAGGGGAGCTCTTAGGTTGGCATTCAGGACACTTTGGAGCCCTAGTCCCACAGCCTGCAGACTACAGCACCTGGGTGGGAGGGGTGAATGGAGGAAGTGAGGGAGGAGATAGAGTGGGGAGGGCCATCAGGGAAAGAAGGTGATTCCCAGCAATAGCTGCAGACACTTTAAATGCCCTGTGCTCAGCACATTGCAGGCTCAACTCCAACCAATGAACCCAAGAGGTAGGGGCAGGAATTGGCTTTACTGTACTGAAGAGCAAATGATGTTTGAGAGGCAAAACTGCTGTGGCTAAGTTGAATTTTAGGGCCTGGTATTGAGCCCAGGCAGCTTGGTCCAGCATTTAATCCTGCTTCCCCACAAAGCGGCAGGATTCTTTTTCCAAATGAGGCTGAGGTCTGGGTCCCTGGGCAGAAAGACTAACCCCATAAGGAATATTCACCTCAGGAATCTCCCTGTGCCAAGCAGCTTCTTTCTTATCTGCACACAGTGTCGCTCCCCTCTGCACTGTGTAAATAAGGTAACGAGGCTCAGAGTGGGCAAGAGACACACCCAAGGGCACACAGCAAGTTGAAGGAAGAGCTAGGACTAAGCTTGTGTGGCTGGCATAAGCCTGGGCATTGCCTCAAGTTCAGATGTCCCCAGAGGCTGCAGGTCTGGCCCATCCTGCCAGGGGTGTGGACAGATGATGCTTGGGAGGGGCAGAATGAGGACACTCTTGTCCTCTGGCCACCCCTTCCACTTGTGGCTTTCAAAGTGTGATCTCCAGATGGGGCCAGTAGTGGCACTTGGGAACCTGTTAGAAATACACCCCAGAGCCAGGCATGGCAGCACACACCTTTATCCTAGCACTCTCGAGGCTGAGGCAGGAGGATTGTGAGTTCCTGCTTAAAAACAAAAATAAAAAAATTTTTTGGCTGGGGCTATAGTTTAGTGATGGAGTGCTTGCCTAGCATGCACAAGGCCCTGAATTCAATCTATAGTATAAGAAAGAAAGAGAGAGAGAGAACAAATGTACTTCAGACCCACTCACCCAGAACTGCTGAGAACAGTACCCCCTAGTGGGGGGGTAGCAATTCTGCTGCAGGTTCTGGGCTGTTGGTCTCTGCTGAAAGATTCTGCTGCAGACTTGCTGCAGGGCCTGTGCTTTAGTCCTGTGGGCACACACTTTCCTCCTACTCTCTACCTGTGTTAGTCAGCTGTCCATTACTGTGACAAAATACCTGGGAAAATCAACTTAAAAGGAGGAAAGTTTAATTTTGGTTTATGGTTTCAGAGATTTCAGTCCATGGTCCACTTGGCCCTCTTGTTTTGGGCCTAAGCTGCCACAAGGACCTCATGGTAGGAGCACGTGCCAGGAAGTGACAGATTATCCATGATCCCCTTCAAGGGTGCATTCCAATAGCTAACTTCCTCCTTTAAGAGGTGGTGAACCTCTTAAAGGCTCCACCACCTCCCACTAGTGCCAGGGGCTGGCAACCAAGTCTTCAACACAAAGGCCTTTGGCTTACATTCAAGACCCCTACTATAGCACCACCCCACCCCTGCCAGGGCTGAGGGAGAGGGATTTGAGGACCTTCAGGGTCTTTACCAGTTGGCACACTGGTAAAGCTGGGAGATTATTAACAGTACTGAGAGAAAAAAAAAAAAAAAACCCTTGGTAATAAGAAAAAGACACCCAGTTTTAAAATGGGCAAACTAATCTGAATAAAAATTTCACCAAAGGCCAGGTGTCGGTGGATCATGCTTATAATCCTAGCTACTCAGGAGACAGCGATCAGGAGGATTGAGGTTCGATGGCAGCCTAGGCAAATAGTTCCTCAAGACCCTATCTTGAAAAAAAGGTACCACAAAAAAAGGGTGGGGGTGTTGGTGGAGTGGCTCAAAGTATAGGCCCTGAGTTCAAACCCCAATACCACACACACACACACACACACAAAATCACTATCTCACAAGGCCTGAGGACAAAAGCAAGAGGAGGCACAGGATGGGGCAGGGGGTGGCCCATGGTCCATATCTTAGCCCCTTATCTTAGTATCACTATCACCTTGGCTACAACCTCCTGCCCTCAGTGTTCAGAGGATAGTCTCCTAAACCAGTCTTCCAGGCCTGTGCAGGTGGGGAGCACAAGCCTGTTGCCTGGCCACCAGTCCCACCATGGCTTCTGGCCTTTCTCCACCCTCACCCCCACCCAGGTTGGCTCAGAGCACATAGCCCTCAGGTGGTCACAGCATTATGGAAACTTGGCTCCCACTCTCCAGTGTGCAGTGCTGCTGGCTGGTCTCAGTGCATTCAAGAAAGTAGTTCAGAGGAAGTGCTGGCCTGAATCACTTTCCCAGCTCGGGAAGAGGTGGGTGGGAAAGGTGAGACTGGGGCTGCTGGGGGGATGTGGCCAAATCCGGGCAGAGTGCATCCAGTTGGTCATGCCTTGGGCATCTGTTCTCCGTGGCTGCTCCTGGGCATAAAGGCTGGGTAGGCCTGGGTGCCAGGCCCCACAGTTCAGCAGCCTTGAACACCGCCCTGTTCCCATGCATGGGTGGAGCTGAAGCAGGGAGTGGCTGTACCCTACCTGTTAGACCCCCCAATCATGGCTTTGCCCCTAGGCACACAGTGAATTCACATGAGGGGTTTTAGAAACTGCACTTCTTTCAGAATTGGGGAAGGAAGAATCTGTTAATGCTAGGCTGTGGTGGTGGGCAGTGTCTGTGTGGTCTCCTGGCCTAACACCCATCCCAGCTGTCCTCAGGGTCTCCTGATGGGAGAGGAGAGGGAAGACTCCAGAACCCCGTACACAGCTGGTCTTGGGAAGCAACAGGAGCTGGGAATATAAGTCCAACCTTTGCGGATTTCCAGTTGCTCAACCTGGGGCAAGACACTGGCCCTCTCTGAGTCTCAGTATTGGAGTCAATACTAGGGAACAGAGGTTAAAGGCTCCAGTCCCTAGCACTGCTGTGAGGGGTGAAGGTCCAGATCTCCACTGGGGTGTGTCCAGTTTCAAAGGGATACTGAGAGAGGTGAGCCTCCCCACCCCTGAGCATCCTTGGCCCCAGAGGTGGCAGGCAAGGCCCAGGGGTCCAGTCCGATTGGAGCTCCATCTCTCATTCAGCTCTGGGCAGCTTCCTTAGCCTCTCCGTGCTTGGTTTCTTCCTCTACAAAATAGGATAACATGTCAATCCTCACAGGAGTTCTTCCATGATTAAAGGAAATGACTTAGTTATAGGCAAAGCCCCTGAATGGTGCCTGCCACACAGGAAGGGCTGTCAGCTCAGCTAGAATCGCTGAGTATCCTTCCAGAACATCCTTATGCTATCAATCATGCATAAAAGGCACAGAATTTAAACTTTGTCACCCAAAGAAGACTCATGACAATTGCTACTCATTTACCAACACACCCTGGAGAAGAATCTGAAGCCTAATGGTGTAGGAGTAGGGTGACTACACAGAGTTTGGGGTATGTCTGAGGCTCTCTACTGCAATCTATGGGTGGGGCAGAGAGAAGAGCAGTGCCTAACACTGTCCCTGTAGGCTGGCTGAGGGTGGGGCAGGCGCCCAGGTGACCTCCGACAACTAACTCCCTTTCTCTCCCCTGCCCTGATCACCTCTGACCTGGGCCCAGCCTCCCACAGGGCCTGCTAACCTTTGTCCCTGCCTTTGGGCTACCTCTTTCCTTCCACCTCCACCTGTCTCAGGTCACCTGTCCCTCAAGCCGGAAATCAAGCACTGCCCCACCCCC
The DNA here is from genome assembly GCF_047511655.1 of Castor canadensis. Lineage (NCBI taxonomy): Eukaryota > Metazoa > Chordata > Mammalia > Rodentia > Castoridae > Castor > Castor canadensis. Next base: position 7,445,256 of record NC_133388.1, on the reverse strand, counting down.
AGGCCACCTGGCTACAGTCCTGGGATAGGCCGCCTAGTCCCTTGGATCCATTGTTCTCCCCCTCCCAGCCTGGGTTGAGCTCTCTGAGCAGTAGGTGAAAAGCCACTGAGCCTAGACTTCCGCATCTGTGCAATGGGGAGTAAACACCCCCCATACACCCATTGAGCAGGTGTCACCACTGCGCAGGGCACCTGGATCCTGTTAGGCTTAGCCTTAAATTCTCAGGCCAGCTATCTTCCCTGAGCCTCAGTTTCTCGGACTGTACCAGGGGTCGGGGCTGGAGGCAGTGCGAATGAGTAGGGCAGGAGTGTCAACAGGCCCCCCTTCCCTGGCTCTTCCAACCCGGAATCTCCCCTAGCTCTCCTTGCGAGGTGGGGCGTGGAGGGAGGGCCAGAGGCCAACAGAGATGCAAAGCGACCCTGGTCCACGGAAGAGCCTGAGGACCCATAAGTTCTCAGTGCCTTCCTCCATTCCCTGCTGCTATGTTGGCACAGGGGTGACAACCCAAGACCTACTGTCCCGACCTGCCGTTCCTCCTCTAGGTTCGGGGACCTCGGGAATTGAAGTAGGGAGTGTCTCCTCCTTTCCCCCCTCCCTTCCCCGCCCCCCCCCCCCCCCGTGCTGGGCACCGCGCAGGGTCGCTTCATCCTGGCTGCGCTGCCTGTGGCTGCTGAAGTCGGAGCATGCTGACCCGCATTTGTCGCTCAGACCAGTAGGGGGCGCTGAGAGAACAGTCCATGCCCTGCAGGAACCTTGGGACCCTTGGGGCTGCCGGCCCCGCGCCCTCTTCCCCCTCCCCCCAGCCTCGGGTCCCCATTCAACCAGCCCCAGAGTCGGGCTCAGTCCTGTGGCGGACACAGGCCTGGGTCCCCTTCCTGTCACCACTCCGTGCTCCCTGGGAGGAAAGATTGTCCTCATCCCCCGGAGTTGATCTGTCCTCCAACTTGTCCTGGGCCTTTTTGCAGGAGGAGCACAGCACAGGCCTCAAGGGAGGCTGCGGTGGTGGCTGATGGCAATGTCGTTGGCTCTCGGGGTCCCACAGAATGGCCCCCTGCAGTACACAGCACACATCTACTCCCCTTGCTCTCCTAGAGCTGCCTGTGTTGGTAGGATTCCCTCATTAAGGTATTTTAAAAACTCTGATATCTGATTATTTACACCTGGAAACTTTGTGCAACCAACCAATACTTAGGGGTTCAGGATTTATTTAGGATCCTCTGCCCACCAGCTCATCAAGGACAGAGAGGTCAGTGCTGGACCTGCCTTCTCACAGAGGATCAGCACATGAGGACAAAGTATAGGATTGTTATGCTTAAAGCATCCTTCAGCAAATATTCAATATTGCCAGACACTGGTGGGTCAGGCCTCTAATTCGAAGGCAGAGATTAGGAGGATCATCATTAGAGGCCAGCCTGGGCAAATAGTTCAGGAGACCTTATCTTGAAAATACTCAGCACAAAATTGGGCTTGGCAGAGTGGCTCAAGAGATAGAGTACCTGAGCATGAGGCTGTGAGTTCAAAACCTCAGTCCTCAAAAAAAAAAAAAAAAGGAAAAGGGAAGGGAAGAAAGAGAGAAGAGAAAAAAAGAGATTCAATGTTACAGACGGGCAAAAGCTTTCTGGTTTGCCAATCACTCAGGGTGTCTGGGGGTGTTGTACCGCAGAGTGGCCACCAGAGGACGATAAGGGCAAACATTTCTGGCCCAGGACAGGGCTGCTACCAGAAAAAGTCCTGTACCCAAGCTTTGGAAGGGGTGTCTGTGCGTGTGTGAGAAGGCCTTGCTGGAAAGGGGTAACTACAGTCCCAGCTGGGCCAGAGGATGGTTGTTTTTTGCCCTTTAATTTGTCCACTCCATCCCCTTACTGCATTGGCAGAGATAAGAAGGCCCAGAGTGCTGCAGAGCCTCCCCAGAAACAAACAGCAAAGACCAGGTGTGACAGGACACAGCTCCTGCTTTTGGCTTTGCCTTTTTCCTGTGGAGACCATCATGGTGGGGGAAGGAAGGAGGGACAGAGGAAGAATCTGAGATGAGAACAAAGATGGGTCCCAAGGCCACACTGCAGGGAGCCATGGGCTCTGATCCTGTTTTTAAAGATACTCCCTGCCCCCACCCATTACAGGATACATCTTCCAGACAGCTCTATCAGGAGCAATTCCAGGAGCTGCTAGACCCTTGTCAGCTAACACCTCATATGACAGCTAACACCTTAGGTGACAGTTAACACCTGCATTAACAAGTAGGGAGAGCAATGCCTGCCCAAGTGGCAAGGAGGTGGGGTGACCTTTGGGGGATGGGGTGTTGGGAAGGAGAGCATGTCTGCACAGAGCATTTCCTGCCATGAGAGCATCTCTGTGTAGAGACTGTATAGCTGCAGCCACAATGACCCCAGTGTCAGGCATGTGATCTACTGGGCACTGCTGTGACCCTAAGGTGAGCAACTGTCCTTGCAGTCCCTGGGTTCTGGAGTGGAGAAGTGTATTGTATGGGAGGGGTCCCTTCTTAGAACTTAGCTAACTAGGGTACTTACCTGCCTGAAGTCCTCCCAGTGCTCTTTGTTGTCCCCACATCAGGGACTGATTCCCTAGACCTTGCATGGTTTCTGCCACCTCCTTCCCCAGTCTCACCTCTCTTTATACCATATCATCGGGTCTCTGCTGATCCTGTTGTGATGCCCCCTCTCCAACCCAGAGAACTTGGGGAAAGAACTTCATCTGTCCATCCCACATCCAGGAGATGAAGGCACAATGTACATTTTTACACTGACACCTCTCTCTGACCTGTTTGCTCCTTTCAGAACATCAGACCATGAATCTGGATTGAGTCTTACTCATCTCAATATCTCAGAATCCAGCTCTGGTATTGAGTAATAAATGTTTACTATTTATTAAATGGTAAATATTAATAATGAGTATTAATAGCTGTTGATAAATTAATATTTTGTTTATGAGCACAAAATAAGGTAAGGAAATAGCTGGATGAATGATGAAAATGGATGATGGAGAGATAGTAGTGAAAACAGTTCAATTGGAGTTGTGTGGCTCAAGTGGTAGAGCACCTGCTTAGCAAGTGTAAGGCCCTAGCTCAAACCCTAGTACTGACAAAAAAAGAAAATAGTTGACTGATGTATATATTATCAACAATATAAGAACATATTATAAAGATAACAAATGAGTAAATGGAAGGATGGTGGATGGGTGAATTACTAGCTAGAGATGAATGATGCATACACTGGTAGAATGAGTATGTGGGGTGGGTGCATAATGGCTGGATAAGTACTGGAACATGGTAGATGGTGGTACTAGATAGCAGATGGATGGAAAATGATAGATGCATCTATGTAGTGGAAGTTGGTGGAGTGATGAATAGATAACTTGTAGATTCATAGATGGATGATGAATTGGTATGGATGTTGAATTGATGATTTGATGGCTAGCGAATGGATCTGTAGGTAATGGATGAAAATTGCAGGTAGATGGTGAATGAACCACGGAAGTATAGGTGGATGGTGGATAAATAGTAAGTGGATGATTACACTAGATCTATCCACAGAGAGTGGATGGAAGGGTGGTAGGTAAGTGCTAGTAGATATAAGACTAATGGATGGATCATGAGTGATGAATAAGTGGTTGTCAGGTAGAAGTTGGATGGTGGCTGTATGGTGTACCATGGGAACTAGATGGCAAGTAAATGAATGGTTGCTAACTGGATGAGATAATGAGTTGTGTATCATTAGTCATGGAAGGATAGATAGAAGATGAATGGAGGATAATGAATGGATGGACTAAGGTAAGTGATGATTAGAAGATGAATGGTGGAAGGTTAAATAATAGCTATATTCTTGGAAAATGGATGCATGAAAGATGAATGGTGAACGGGTACTAGTGGAGAGATGGTGGGTGGATGGAAGATGGTGACTGGTATATGGTAAATGGATGGCTTAATGTACACATGGATAGATGACAAATGCACAGTGAGGGGATGATGAATGGAGATGGATACTAAATGAATAGTGAATAATAAATAGGAGGTGATGCATGAGTGGATGAATTGTGGGTGGATCTTAATGGTGGGTGGTTGATGGTAAGTGAATGCTCACTGGTGTTTCTCTATTTTATCCCCAGCAGCTAGAACACAGATGTCACTTAATAAATTGTTTTAGAATGGGTGAATATGGTTACATGCACATGATACTTGGGTGGTTTTTGGATGAGTAGTGAATTATGGCTAATAATGGATGGATGGAGAGAGGATATTGTGAGATGGGCATTGAATGGTATATAGGGATAAGGGATGGTAGATGGTTAGTGGATGGATGGAATGATGGTGAATTGCAGTTCATAGAAATATGAATGGATTATGGATGTTGAATGATCAATTACTGATAATGGATGAATCGCGACTGTATGGATTGAGCCTAATGGATAGATCAGGATCTATGGCTAGGAAATAGATAATAGATTGATGACTGACAATTGTATAAATAATTATATATACATATTGAGTGGTTTGGAAAGTTGACGGATGAATAAATGGTAAATGAATGTTGGACATATGGGTGTTTTCGTGGTGTATTAGTGCTTAGTAAAATGGTGTGGATGGTGAATGGATGAATGCACAGTAGACAAAAAGTGGTTGGATCGTGTGTAGTGATAGGGGATGGAGGGTTAGTGGATGTGGCTGTTGGATGATAGCTGGTGGCTGGTAGGTAGTGAATGGATGTTGGGTGTTGATTGAATTGTAGACAGTGAATGGATGGGTGGCAGTTGGAGGGTGAAAGGTACATGGTTGGATTTTGGACAGAATGGATGTTGGGTTATTGATGGTGGATGATGGATGGTAGATGATTGATGTTACCTAGAGGTTGGATGGTGACTGGACGGTGGACAAAGATGACTAGATATGGATGGTAGACAGATGGATAAGTGGATGTTGGATTGTGGATGTCAGATGGAAATTGGATCAATAATGGATTTTAGATGGAAGTTGGGAATTATGTGGGTAGAGATTATGCACCTTGGCCTCCAGTGTCAAACTAAATGAGATTGTCTGTCTATGTCGGGCTGTTTTGCTCCTTTTTGGGAATGGGACTGATGATGAAGATGAGAGGGAGGCTGTGGGGTGATCCCCCTTCCCTTACACATCCTACTTTGGTGCTTTCTGTGTTCTTTTCAGTCCTCCCTTCTAGTGTCTCAATTGGAGGGAATCCTTTTCCTATGTATCTGGCCCCACCTAATTCTGTACCTCAAATTCTTGAACACTAATGTTGAGGATTGGGATCTCAAGTGGGTAGGGGCAGGCTCTCGGCGGGGTGGGGGGATGGGGTGGTGTCAAGGGAGATCCTTCGTGGGGGCGGGGGGCAGAAGCTGCTGGGCAGGAGGGCCGAGGGGCAGGCACTCCCCACCCGCCGAGGGCGTGAGTGTGAATGAGAGACCCGCGAGCAAGCGTGTGTGGGCGGAGAGCGCCGGGCACCGAGCTAGGCGAGACCCGCTGAGCGCAGCCCAGCCCGGCGGAGGCCCCGGCGCGAGCACCCGGCGCGGGCGGTGAGTGTGTGGGAGGCAAGGGGCGCCCCGGAAACCCCCTCCCCAGCCTGGCTCCGGCCACCTGTGCGTCCCGCGATGCGCCCTGGCGGCCAGGTGCGGGTGGGTGCGAGGAGGACCAGGGGAGTGAGGAGTTGAGTAGGAGCTGCTGGGGAGGGGGCAGGCGTGGGTTCCGCGGTCAGCCCAGGCTATAGGACGCGGGGCTCTGTCCTGGCTCTGCGCGGCAGCGGTGCCTCTGGCGGCTGTGGCCGGCCGCACCTGGCCCTCCACTCCTGGGATTCGGTGGAGGTGTGTGGGGGCGCTCGCAGCGTTCGCTTCCTCAGGCGCTGGACCCTGGTGCCAAGCAGGAGCAAGGCAGCCCTTGGACACTTGCTCTCTGCCCCGCTGCCTCTCTGCTTGCTTACAGTGACAGCTCTACCATCATTCCTCTCTCCACGCTCTGGATTCTCTCTGGTCTGTCTTCTCTATGTGTCTTTCTTGTCTCTCTGCCTCCAGCTCTGTCACCTCCTTGCCATGTCTCTGTGGCCAGTAGTTTTCCCTGCCACTTCTTGCCTCTTCCCAGAATCTGCTGGGTCTTCCAGATGTCTCTCTGGGTCTTGGTCCTGGCTGCCCTGGGCTCTAGCAGAGGTTCCCAGGACCTGGGGTGGGATACTAGATGGGCCCCAATGGAGGAACAGAGCTGGGAGCAGCGGGTCGCCAGGGAATTTCATGGGCTCTAGGGTTGGGGGCAGGCACCAGTGCATACTGCCTGGATGCCCACTGCCTGTGGATGCCCACCACAGTGTGTGCAACCCTCTCAGCCTTCCCTGGGTCTCATGGAACCTGAGCTGACCTTAGCTGGGTGTTTGTTGAAGGAAACTCATTTTCCAAAATAGCAGACCCCACCCCACCCCACCTTGCTGGGTGTCCCAGCACTCCTCCCCCACAGCCAGCATCTCTCAGGCATTCCATCCTGCTGCTCACTGCTCTCCCTTGACCCAGTCTTACAACCCAGTCCCCCCCCACCTGCTGCCTGTTCAAAATCAGGTTTCTGCCTGCTAGACCCCACCTTTGTTTTTGCCTCTGATGTAGGAATAGCCCCAAGAGTCCGCCTGACCACTGTGCAGGTGGAAAGTCCAAGACTGTGAGCAAGACTTGTGGCAGTCTTTGCTGTGGAGGCTCTGGTGGATCCCCCTGTGCCTGATCTGCATCAGTTGCCCTTCAGTGGTGGGTGCAGAGGACATGGCTCAGGGGTGTGTGTGTGTGTGTGTGTGTGTGTGTGTGTGTGTGCGCGCGCTCTTGGGAAGGGCACTTTGACCCCTGCCACTCTCAGCCTGCTATCTCAGAAACCCATTCAGGTCCCTCAGGTTCGCTGTGCCCTCCCCTTGCTGTTCCCTGCTGTTCTGGCTACATACATTCTGCTCATCCCTTACCTGGGTCTCAAGGCTGGGTTAGCCTCTTCCCCTCCTGCTGTGCCCCTCTGCAACCCTGGGCACTGGGTGGCAACTGTTGAGTGCTTGCTGTGATTTGTGGAGGGGCAGTCCAGGATGGGGTGGTGTGGGCTCAGTTGTCTAAAGGATTCCTGGAGGAGGAGGCATCCAGCACTGGCTGTAGTGGACACCCCATTTCTGTCTGTCTTCACATAGCTCAGCCTCAGCAGCAGCATGAGCACTCCCCAGCACATTGCATCGGAGCCAGGCCCTGCTGAGAGTGCCACAGGCCCAGTAGGGAAGGTAAGTGGTTGGGCCTTCAGGGTTGGGGGACAGGAGAGAAACAGCTTCAATCTCTGGGCAAGTCCCTCTCACTGCTGGCTTCAGTCTACCCTCTGAGTGAGAGAGGTGGTTGCTCTTTTATAGAAGTCTGGTGGATGAAGCAATTGAATGCAATCCATCCTGGCTTACTTTGGATCCCTCACCCCTTCTGGACCTTGGGCTTGCTCCCCAAGTACAAGAGCACACTTTGCTCTCTGTTGCATAGTTCAATGCCAGTCCTGTCCCCAGCTCCAGTTTTCAGCAGATGTGTCAATTCAGAAAAAAAAAAAAAAAAAAGGTGGGAAAACACACACACACACACGAAAAAAATCCAAGTCCTGGCACAAAGGAAGCAGACTCAATAGTCTGTTTCAAAGTTGGGCTGGAAGGAGTGGGACCGGTAAAAGGAGAGCTGCCCAGAGTTGCAGGGACCAGCCTAGAGTCTGGAGTCATAGGCATAGCCACCTGCAAGCTCTGCCAGCCTGGGATCCCCTCACCAGAGTGGGCATGCTCTGGGCAGAGCAGTATCCTTGGATGGGGGCAGGGACCAGGATGGGGAAAGAGCCCTGGACTGGCAATGCCAGCATGGGGATTGGCCCTAGGAGGATCCGGCTGCAGGACTCTCTGTCCTCTGTCCTATCTGCTGTTCTCTGAGGCCCGTCCAGTTTCATGTTCCTCAGATGGGCAATCTGGTGATACCTGTTTACGGGCTTCAGGTGGAGCCCAGGAGTGTGCATTGAAACCCACTGTCAGGCAGTTCTTGGCAGCAATTTGGAGCTGTTTAGCACAGTCCCACCTGCTGTGTGCCTGCCCCTGCTTAAGGCATGTGGTGCTACTGGGGGAGGGTAGACCAGCACAAGACAGCTATCCTTCTAGGTGAAAGTCATGGAAGGGATGAGCCCAGGTAAAAGATGGAAGGGGCCTGTCCAGGTAAGAACATGGAGGTGGGGCAGTACAGGTAAGTCAGGGCTGCTGGGGTACCGAGATGGAGGGGCACAAGTAGTACTGCAGCCTCTACCTTGGAAGGCCTTGAATGGGAGGTGGAGATGATGAGGGCACCCAGAGGGCATGTGGGTGGGCATTGAATAATGAGCTGAGAGCCAGCTCAGGTTGCCATGACAACATTTTTCCAGCTCTGGCTGTGGAGGGAGCAGGCCAAAGGCCCAGCAGGGAAGACCCCAGGAAGAGGTTGTGTGTATTCCAGGTACAGGAGGCAGCTGGGAGTGCACTCAGACCTGGGTTCACTCCTAGAGTGACCTTAGCCTTTCCAGCCCCAGGCTCTGTGACATGGGCTTCTGGGGACTGAGTCCAAGTGGGTCCTATGGTACCTCCAGGGAGAACTGTGACCCCAAGGTATGAATGCCTCCTTCCCCAGTAGTGGAGTGGGGGAGGTACTGGGACTGTCTTGGAGATGCAGTGTGTGTGTGTGTGTGTGTGTGTGTGTGTGCAAGCGCGCGCGCACGCACGCATGCACTGGTGCTCACTCCTGCCCTAGGACTTGAGGGGAAGGTCCCTGACTTTCCTAGTGGTGTGAAGAACAAGGCAGGAATGGGAGAAGGCAGAGAGCCCAGGCCTGGCATTGCCTCTACCTCTGCTCACATTCTCTGCAGGGTGCAGTGGGTGCCTGGGAGAAGGTTCCTCGGCTGGGCCAGCGGCTGCCCTCCATTGTGGTGGAGCCCAGTGAAACTGGTGCTGTGGAAAGTGGGGAGCTGCGTTGGCCCCCAGAAGGCACCCAGAGGGGAGCTCCTCAGAACCAGGCTGCTGCTGGTGAGTAAGGGGCTGCCTGTAGGGGTACTGAGAAGAGAAAGTAGCCTCTGTCACCTGGTCAGAAGCAGTGCCTCCTTCCCTGCCAACTTCTGCAAGAGATACTCAACACCTTCAACCTGCTCACACCCCAGCCATCTGTCTCCCCTGGAGCTTCCACCTGGTGATAGGCACTGCCTAGCCTTGACCCTTCCTAATCACCTTCCTTCTTCTTGCCTGAACCACTCTTGTGACCCCACGCCTGACACCTGGGAGGCACGCAGCATTTGTTGAATGAATGACTGCACATTCTGGGCCCTCATCCAGCCCTTCCTCCCTTTCCTTCCCTTTCTCACCAATTCAAGACTTTTGGAACAGTCCACATTGCCCACTAGGACCTGGAGGGGTAGGGATACAGGAACACATGTGGGGCCATAGGTGGCTCCTGTCATGGTAGCTGGTGTGCTGTTGAAAGGCTGGAGCTTCTGGAGGACTGTGGAGAAGGTGGGGTCACCAGAGTCAGTGAGCTGGGCAGTGGGAACCTCTGGAGAGGACTCTGAGGCCACTGAAGGTTCTGGAGGGGTATGGGAACTGAACTTTGCCCTGTGATGTTTTATGGCCTAACACCTCCTGAGGCGAGGGAATGAATTTGGTAGGGTGCTCAAGCACCTTACCTACTCCACTTGTCCTCAGACCTCAGTCCCTGGGCAGCAGCCCTATGGTCAGTCCCCCCTGGAGCTTGGGCCCAGGAGAGATTCATGCCCATAGCACTCATTTCTGCCCAAAGCCCCCTCACCCTCTGTCAGTTTCTGCCCTGCACCAAGAACAGCATCAAGAACTTCCCCTTAAGCAACCACTGGGCCTTGGGCCTTGGGGAGGTCTTGGGTCTGCCCTGCACCACCTTTCACTCTGCCACCCTTTTCTTTGCTGCAGGGAGAAGGATGTTCCTACTCCCAGAGCCAGGCCTCATCCTCTACCCTTCCTAGCATACCCATCATCCTCTCTCTTTTTTCATCATTCTAGAAAAGTGGCCTGTCCCTGCCTAGGTGCCTACCAAAGGCTTACCTCAGACCCCATGATCTCCCCAGGCTGCAGCCCATAACCAACATGGAGGTCTTTTTATTTTTGCAGCCCCCTCCCAAAGCCTACCAGGAGAACCACGGAAAGCAGCCGATGATGCTGGCAGTGAGTGTACCAGCTCCAGGCACCGGCCACCCCCAGCTCAGTGACAGATAAGGACCTGGTGAGGCTCTGCTTTCTGACTGCTGAGAGGGCATCAGCTGCATGGTGGCCAGGCTGATCTACCAAGAGGGCTGGACACGAGCCAGCAGAGCTTCCCATCTTGCCTGGTCTGGCCAGGACTTCAGCCCCTGTGCTTTTCCTCGTGGCCCCTCCTTGTTCAGTGGTTTGAAGCAGAAATAAAGGTACTTCCTGGTGGCCAGTGGGCATACTTGGTACGGACTCAAAGGGCTGAGGACAATTTAGGTTCTATCAGTAGCCTTCTGGACTCTCCTTGGGGCCAAGGGTGACCAGAACAGAGTCAGGTGAACATGGGTACTTGGCACGTGGGCTGGGGGTGGGGAGTGGCAGGTTGGGCAGGGCCAGAGGCTCTGAGTGGAGCTTTGCAGGGACTGTGGCCTGTACTCTGCTGCCTGTGCCCAGAGACTCTCTCTCTACTCTGCCCCCAGCATAGGTTACCCAAGGCAGAACTAGCTTCTTCTAGGTGGTCTCTTCATCCTTACTGGGAACAAACTTGGGGTCAGGGCTGTACCCTGAGGGTGAGTTTTTCCTGACACCTCCTTTTACCTGAGTGCAATAGGGCCCAGGGATGGTACCTTGGGTGAGGGATCCTGTTTCTTGCAAGAATTCTCATTTTACAGATGAGGAAACTAAAGTGTATATCGAGGTGCCCAAGGCTAGGCTTGGCTGGGGCTATGCAAGGATCCCTCAGGCTAGGAAGCCACCAAGCTGGCCTCAGAACCCACATGGGAGATTCAGTGAGCAAGCACTTCTACTTGCCCCAAGGGAGTCCCTTCCCAGGGGTCCATCCACAGGAAGTTCCATTCACAGGGTCTCTTGGCTGTGTCCCACAACATGAGGGCAGGCAGAGCTAGCTTGTGGGGGCAAAAAGCTGACCACAGCCAAGGGCCCACTCCCCAGGTGTGCAGCGCTCTTGCACCCTCCCAGCCTGGTCCCCTGCCCTGGGCCAGCCTGAGCCATGGCTGAGGAAGCTCAGGACCCAGCAGGAGGTGGTGTTCCTAAATGTGAGTTCATAAAGCACTAAGCCCAGGCTAAGTACTGCCTGAGTTGGATGGAAGGTAGAGACACAGGCCCCTTGTTCCTCCTGGCTGCCTAGCTAACCTCCAGGATGAATAAGGCCTTCTAACAATAGCCCACCCCCAAATGCAGGGAGGTGGAAGAGGAGGTGTCCTAATTTCGCCCAGGAGTCTATTAATTGTAAACCTGTGGGTCGTGCTAGGTCCAGGGTCCAAAATGTCTCCGTGATCCCTCCCCAGGTCTACAGTTTAGGAGAGGTGTTGGGTGCTTCCTGTCCTCACTCAGCCCTTTCTATGGGTCCTGGAGCTAGGAGAAGCCAGGGAGTGAGATGCTCTGAATGGCGGGGCGGGTAGGAGGGGGGGGTATAGGGACAGGAATCAGGCAGACATTTCCCAGGAAGTGCTGCGACACGAGGGATATGGGGTGAAGGAGCCTGGCAAGCAAATATGGAGGCCAAATTTACTGAGATTGACTCCTCACCACACCCTTCCGAGTCAGGGATTATTATGCCCTTTTAAATACGACTTGACCAAGGTCCCACAGCGGACCCACAGAACCATAGAACCCAAGCCCAAGTGGTCCCCACTCCACCTCCAGAGCTCACCATGGACCAAGGCAGCTGTGGAGTGGATATGACCCATTCCAGAGACCCTAGGGCCCCGCCTTGCGTGTAAACTGGGGGGGGGGGTGTGACAGCCCATGGTTCACGGAGCGGGGGCCCAGCCCACCCACGCACTGCCACCCGCCAAGTAGGGCGGCAGCTAGAAAACACCCAGACAAGGCCAGATATGACGCCCCGCCCACCAACAGCCCCGCCCCCGGAGGCCCCGCCCCCAACATGCGGGCCGCCTATGATCGTCCTGCAGCTCCCCCTGGTGTCCGCTAGGGTCACTGTGGAAGGAGCGGAGGCCCTGGCCAGGTGCGCATCAGAGGTGGGTCACCCATCTGGGCTCTGCAAATTCCTCTTGGAGAGATTGCTGCTTGGTGTAGGGTCTGGCTCCCTGCCACGCCCCACAGCTGGTTTAGGGGCAGAGGATGGACGACCTCCTGGTCTCAGACTGGGCTCCAGCCTGGACCCCACAGCACTAGAGGTGGAATTTGCTGCCTCTAGCATCTGCATTCCAGGTGTGGACTGCCTGGCTTCCCAAGAACTCCTCCGGGCAAGCAGCTGGTGGTGAGGTCCTTCTCCACGCCCTTCCTTGCCTGGGCCAGGTCCTCATCTGAAGTGAACCCATCGAATCCCCAAAATAATCTCATTTTATGAAGGAGTAAACCCCATTTTCTCAGGCTCACAAACGAAAGTTTCTCTCCTGAGGTGGCAGGGAGCTGACTGCACTCTACTGGAGGTCCCAGATGTGCCTCTCCACCTCAATTGCCCCCTGCTCTGCATTCTTCTGACCCTGGCCAGCCCAGTCCTGTGACCCAGGCTCCTTGGAGACAAGGCTGGGACTTTTCCACAACTGAGAAACTTAGGGAAATAACATGGCAGTAGAATAAAACAAACATCACAGCCTAGTGCTGAAAAGTGGCACGGACTTGGGTGGGCTGCAGTGCTGCTGGGCTTTTGGGGGAGGTCCTGGAGCAGACCCCTGATACCAGAATGGAAGTGACCTGTACCTGGAGATCCCAGGTCCTTGATGTGTCCTGGACACAATCCTGGTCCCTCTCTGGCCAGCTATGTGGCTATGAGTAAATGAGGTCATAATCCAATATAAAAAGGAAATTGAACCCAGACACACACAGAGGCAAGATTGCCCAAAGACACAGGGAGAGGGTGGCCACCTATAGACGGAGGAGAGAGACCTCAGAAGAAACCAGCCCTACCCACACCTTGAGCTCAGCCTTCCAGCCTCCTGAATTGACAGAATAAATGTCTGCTGTTTGAACTACTCTGTCTGTGGTGCTGTGTCATGGCGGCAGTTTCTCTGGAGCATCCAACTGGCTCCAACCAGAGTGGGACAGGCCTGAGTCTGTCCTTGGATTTCCCCTGAGTTTCTTTCCTAGGACAGTTGTAGTGGAATCCCCCTGTGAAGGAGTGGGGGTTGTCTCCTCTGGACCATCGCCATGACCCTCTCCACAAAATAACTCCAGTCTGATTCGTGGTGGTGGCAGTGACCCATGCTTCCAATTCATCAGACTCAGGACCATCTCCACACCTTTGTTGTAACACTGCCCCTCCACCCACAGGGTGACCTTCACTCCTGAGAGTGACCTTGTCTGTTCCTTAGCGCTCTCTCCTGCTTCCAGCTTCCCAGGTCCTCAGGAGCACTATATGATTTAAGGCTATTCCCTGGGAGCTCACCCCACAAGGCCTGCATGCCTGCAGTCTGGCTCTCAGCACTGTTGGGGATGAAACTGATGGACAGACCCGGTGCTGGATCCCTTCACTGGAGGGAGAAGCACTACTGGGCTTGGGCACTGGAGGCTGGGTGTCCTCCCTAGACCAGTGCCTGCCTCTCCTGGCCTTCAATCATAGGAGGGGCTGGCCGTCCTTAGTGGTTCCACCAGCATCCACCCCCATTTTGAGGCCCAAGGGCCCATCCCTCTCCTCCTGTGGCCCCTCACTCTCCACAGCCTCCTCCTCTGCCTCAGCCTCAGCACTGCAGAGATCAAAGTTTGCATCTCTGGAATGAAAAGGGGTGGGAACTTTTCTGAAAGTGAAAGTATGGGGGGTGGGTGAGGGCTGGTAGGCCTGGGAGGAGCTGACTGGGGCTGGGAAGTCCCAGCTGTTGGTCACTCCTCTGGAGGCCCCATGCCTGGGCCCAACTTTTAGGTCCCTGCTCGACAGGCTGGTTTCTTCACAGCCCTTTCTGCCTGGGCCCAGTGTCTGCTCACTTGGCAGGTATGTCCTTGGCAGGTAGGACAGGAGGGACTGGGGTGCTTTGGACAGTGGATACTGAAATTATTCTGGCTCTATTCTGGCCAGTAGGCAGAGTACCAGCTCAATCACAGCGAACACACATACCCAGATACAAAGGCATTCGCACACACATGAACACAGCGCGCACGCACACACACACACACACACACACACACACACACACACACACACTTGAGACATACAGACATGCACACAGGCTCAGAGAGACATACCTGGGCTTATGAGGGGAACCACTCACAGACTCTAAGGCACACACATACCAGAACAATCACGTACATGGGGAGACCCTCAAGCCAACACACAGGTGAGCAAAGCTGATACACACATACATGTGGACACACAAAAGGCTCATACTCATATGTTAGAGTCACTTATCTATTTTCCTTGGGTACCTGGGTATATATCAACCCTGGCGGATGGCTGGGTCAGGTCTGTTCTCTGCTGGGAGGTGGGGGGCTTCTGGCAGAGACACCCCAGACATAAACTGTCCCTTAGTCATGGGAGAAGTTAGGCCTAGAGCTGGGCTTGGGCCCAGAGCAGGAGGTACTGACTGTGTTCTAGGGCGTAGCTGGTCAGGAAAGGCTTCTTGGAGGTGGAGCCACTCCTAAGCCCTAAAGGAGGTAGCAGCTGGAGAAGGTGAGGCTTAGGTCACTGCCAGCAGGGAGAACAGCCTGTACAAATGTGTAGAGAGAGGTGTGGAGGAGAAGTGAATGTTTCTGAGTCTGGCAAGCCAGGGTGAGAGCATGGGGGATGAAGCATGAAGGGCTGTTAAGAAGGGCCTTGAATGCCAAGGTAAGGAGGAGGCTGTACTTCTGGTGATGATGGCAGCCTGGGAAGGTTTACGTTCCATGACTACTGTGAAGGGGGCCTTTAAGTGTCATTTTCTAATAGGTTTTTCTGGTGTAAAGGAAGCTATTGATTATCTGTGTAAAATCAACATTGAAAACTTTCTAAACTCTTCAGTTAGCTCTCATAATTTTCTGATTTTCTAAGTTATCATATCACCAATGAATAACGACTGTTGTATGTGTTCCTTCCTAATGTTTGTAGGTCTTACTTTTCTTGTCTTATTTCCTTGACTTGCTCCTCCAGGCAAATGTTGAGGAGGAATGAGAACACACATTTCTTGTTTCAGAGAATACTCCTAACTTGCAAGGAAAGCCTTCAAAGGCAGGTTTGGGTTTCAGCAAGGCTAAGCCCCAACTGTTCCAAGGGCACAGTGTCTGGGGAAGACCAGGAAGAAGAGTAATTAAGGGACTGTGACCAGGTGGTGGTGGATGACAGATGGGGAAGCAAGAGGGGCATAGATCGCCCATGGAGTATAGCCAGGGAAAGGGTGTCACCTGCCTGCACCAGTAGCTACTTCTGGGTTTTGAAGGATGGGGGATGGGAGGATGGTCCAGTCCTGGGTTACATGTTGAAGGAGGAGTGCTGTGAGCCTTGGAGATTGGGAGAGTAGGAGTTGCTACAGGTCTAGGAAAAGGGGGTGGAAGTGAGGCTGGATATAGGGAGGGTGAGGGAGTCCAGACCCAACTTCTGGGGATTTCCAATGACCTTGTCTTCTGAGTGGCTTTCCTGCCCCTGCCACTGCCCTAAAGTGGGTATGGTAGCCTGACCTGGGAAGAGTGGAGTCCAGGATCTGGGGCTCAGTCTGGCCTGGGTCTTCAGGACCTTAGAGCTCTGCTATCGCTAATCCCCAGTCAGGAAGCAGCAGCTCAGGAGCCAGGGCCTCCCTGGACACTTAGAAATGGGGACAGGGAGACAGAAAGAGTCAGGGAGAGGCCCCATGAGTACCAGGAAGGCGTAGGAGCCCAGCAAGAGTCAGTAGGGGCCAGGGCTTACAGGTGAGCCCATCAAGCAAGAAAGGCCAGCCTGGGGATAAGGGGCTCTCCTCACCTTGGATAGTTCACATCTCTTCTGGACTGAGCTCTGGAGGGACAGGGAGGGCAATGGACAGAGGATCCCAGGTTAGGAGGAGGTCACATTACTGCAGGGATAGTCCAGATGTCGAGTTCTGGACAAGTGTCTGAGGATTCATTGGAGGTAGGGGTGCTCCTGGGTTTTGAAAGCCAGGTCAGATTTGGGGAGCAGAGAGAGGGAGACCAGGAGAGAGAAGAGCCTGAGGCAGAACCAGAGGCTGCACATGCAGGGAGACAAGGGGGAGTCCATGTGGTCCACACAGGGCTTTGAATGCCAGGCCATGGGGCTGGGTTTGGCCTGAGGGCAGTGAGTTGCTGTGGAAGTGTTTAGAACAGGGGAGTAACCCATCCGGAGTGTGGAAGGTTAAGAATGCTTTGGGAAGCTTTTGGGTGCTACAGGGTCAATGATGATGTGACTATAGACTAGGAGACATCTAGTGGCCTCCATGGCCCTTCAAAGCAGGTCTGGTTTGGGACAAGGGTAGTTGAGCAGGTTGCATGAGCTCCAAGCTTATGCCTGTGTAATCTGTCCTTGGGAATCCTGGGAAAGAACCACTAAGTCTGTCTCCTCCCAACCCCCACCTCCACCTTTGGGTCCTTCACACAAGAAAGAGCTCCTTGGACAGTACCAGACTCCCTGGTGCTGAGGGACACAAGTCAGTTCAGTCTCTGTACCTGGTTTCTGGGAAAATCTGGCTTGGTTCAGGCTCCCCGCTGTGAGCTGGATGGCTTGAGGCAAACGCCTGCTTCTGTCTGAGCCTCAGGTTCCTCTTCTGAAATGGGCAGATAATAACCCCAACTTTGTTATAGTGGGAGATCTGATTTGTGTCAGCACTGGACTGGGCACACAGTAGATGCTGTGTGGATTCTTCCCAACCAGGGCAGGGCCCATCTTGTCCTCTCCCCACAAATCCCCTGTGACAGGGAGCCCAGAGCCCCTGAAAGGGGCAGGTGTATCACTGGCTCTTTATCACACTTTGAACCTGAGGGTAGCAGTCCTCATTCCAGGCACTGAAGGCCCCAGGGAAGAAAGAAAAGGGAGGCCAGCTGGCCCCTCACTGGGTGTAGGTCTCATCTGAGTGGAACAGGGTCCCTGAACTCTGGTGCCAGGACAGATGATGACCTATGTCCAGGGCAGGGCTGATAAGGCTCCCATCAATCACCTGGGTCTGCCTCCCTCAGCTGGGCCTCCTTGCAGTTGCCTGGTGGCCTCTGGAACCCAAGGAGTGTAGGCCTCAGCTGGCCCTCGATAAACATCTTCCTGGGGAGTACAGTGTGGGTGAGGGTCTGTGCCTGCTCATCACGCAGTCAATTCAACTCAGAGCAAATGGAGTTCCAGAGAGGGGACGTTCCTTTCTGATTCACCCAGAGGTCTGGCCCTGACTCCAGACTGGGCTTTGTCCTGGCCACTGGGGTGGTGGGGAGCCCTGAGGAGGGCTGCAGGCTCTGCATTGGTGGTTCTCTGAATAGCAAGTCCAGTCCTTGTTTTGGTCTCAGTCTCTCCAAGGGTAGAGTGAGACCTTGCTAGTCCGACACCCCAGTGTCCCAGTTTGCAAGATGGGTGGACAGGAGGTCCAGTAGGCAGGGAAGATTCTCCCCACCTCCCCTCTGTGCAGCCAGAAAAACAAAAGCTGGGGCCTGGGCTGTGTGTGGCCCCCATACCTTTGGACCTCCTACCAGACTCCCTATGGTGAAGGTGGGAGGTAGGGGATAGGGGGAGGTGCAATGGGTGGGAAACAACATCAGGAACCCCCAGCCTCTGGTTAAATATAGACCTGAGGTCCCTCCCACCACCTTTCCTGTGGGCTGACTGAGGGAGATAAGCTGCAGGGTGGCCTCTGGCCAGTGCCCGCAGGCACCACAGCACTGCCCTCCAGCTCCATGACACCCAGGGAAGGGGTGACTCCCCTGGGGTCCCTGACCTCTTCTTTGAGCAGAAGTAGTCAGGTCTTTTGTGCTGAAAGGGGGCCCAGTATACTGGAGGGCATAAAGTGGCTGCTGGAGGAATGAGGGGGGCATTTTAGGCATTAGACCTAAAGTGAAAAGTCCCGGATGTGGTTTCTGGGCCCTTCCCTCAGTGTGGGCTGTGGGTTGGGCTGGGCCCCAGAATCTGCTTGTTCAACTACCCATCCAAGTCCAACGAGAAGGTCTGGTCTTGAAGACTGATGAACGGTGGGTAGCTGGCAGGGGTGGGTGGGGAGAAGACCCTTTTCCAGGGAAGGTTTCTTGATGACAGTAGCTATTTACATCTTAGCTGCAGCCTGGCACACAGAAGGCTCTAACCAAGACAGTTTTCCTTCCTTTTAACAGCTAAGGGCTACCACCTCCAGGAAGCCTTCGTGGACTAAGCCCCACAGGGCTGGCACAGGTGCTGTGTCTTCTCCCTAGGTTAGGCACCCTCCAGAACTTTTGAGCAACCTTATTACCCCTAGCTCTCCTGTTGCCAAGATGCCATTGCCACGGACAATGACTCCTGGGCCAGAACTTCAAAGCCCCAAGGAGCCTGAGGATCCACAGACCCCAGCTCAGGGCACTCGGCGGACAAACAGTGGGGAAGAGCCCAACACTCATCATGAGGACACTTCGAAGGCTGGCCTGGGAACCTTGAAGCGAGCCTTCTCTTGGGCAAGCTGGCGGGCCTCTACATCCAAGGAGGACCAGGGTCCACACAAGCGAAGATCCCTTTCCCTGCTCCCCTCCTTCCGGCGGGCCCTGGATGGTGGCCTAGCTGCTGGTCAGTCCCAGGTTGCTGCTGTACCAGAGGAGCCCTTCAAGGTCAAGGATGGTGTCAGTCGGCAGGCATCCACTGGGGCAGGTCCTGAGAAACTGAAACCCCAGGCAGGTAAGAGCCTCACACACAATACTAAGCACAAGGGGAAACTGAAGCCAGAGGGGCAATAGCCTGGTCAAGTCTTCTAACAGGTTCTCCTTGAGGCCCAGCTCACCCATACCCTGCCTCCTGCACAACTGAACTTCAAGTTCTCCCAGCATCTTAGCAAGGGGAGCCTCCCTGGGCAAATGAGGAAAGTGAGGCTCTGAGAGGTTAAGTGACTTACTTCAAGTGTCCCAGCTGGGAAGTGGAGAAATGGGATTTGAACACTGATCTGCATGACTGTAGAACCCTGGCCTCTGTATGTGACCTTTCACAACTGGCTCCTGGCCATGTGTGAAGCACTGACACTCTCTGATCACAAGGCTGCTGGGGTGTATTAAAAGCCATCACTACCTGAAAAGAAGGCTGAGGAACTGCCCAGAGGAGGACAAACTGGACTTGGGCCCTAAGGGAAGATTACAGATATAAGTAGAGGGTTCCTGGGGCATGGGACTAGCAGACAGCTGTCCCCAGAAGAAGCAACCAGTAAGATTGACTCTGGACACTGGGGCAGGAGCCCTGAGCATGGCAGGACACACCCAGCCTGAGCTCTGACCCTGTTAGACATGCAATCAGGGCTGCACCTGAGGCCACCAGGACAAGCGCAACAGAGCTGGGTGTGGAGGTAGGAGCAAGGTGGAAGGTAAGGAGTTGCAAGTGGTGCAGGCAGACATTAATCCAAATAGTACTTTTCAGCCAGGTTTGGGGCCCCTGTTCTGCCTGCTCAAGTGTGATTGTGGAGCAGGGCTTCTGGCAGGTGGAGTTGCTATTCCAGTAGAGGGCATCCAGTCAGGCTCAGAGCATCCAGGCAGGATCTGAGTGGGGCCTACACACCTTAGTTTGGTCCAGGGTCTGGGGTGGTCTCTCTTACCCCTCCTCTCACTGGCCCTTGCAGAAGACAAATCTGTGGCAGACCTCATCACTGAGCGGCAATTGCTGGCGGCCTTCCAGCAGCTGCAGCACCTGGAGTCGAGGCTGATAGCGGAGAAAACGTCGCACACCTTTGAGCAGGACCCCACGGCTTTTGCACGGCGTGCCATGGACGTGTGCCTACATTACGACGGGCTGGCAGCTGAAATCCGCACCATCGTGCGTGAGACGCTGGGTCCTGACGGCGTGGACAAAGACGCGCTTGCCGAAGTGGCCCACGTGGTGCCGGCTGAAGAGGAGGCCCACCCGGTGTCCCCCACCGATGGTGACTTCCTGCGTGCACCCCGCCACTGGCGTCAGCTCTGGAAGGACACCGTGCAACGAAGTGCGCAGGAGCGTGTGCAGAGGGCAGGTGCAGGGGTGACCTCTGGGGCTACAGAGGGCACTCCAGACCTGGCCCAACTTCTGGGCGAGCTCGGTGGCTTGGTTCGGGGCGACCTGCAGAAGGTGCGGTTGGAGGTGCAGCCTGTTTATGCAGCAGCCGGTTTTCCAGTATGGGAGGCCTACCTTCGTGCCTTCCACAGCGCGGTGGCCCAACGCCTGCAGGAGCTTGCGCACAATGCCCACGGCTGCGAGCAGCTCTATGTGCTGCTGTACTGGGCCGCCAATGTCTATGGCAGGTGAGGCCTGAGACAGGGACCCACCTGGGGAAGCCTTGGGGAATGAGCTCTAAAAATCCAGTTCACCTTTCTTCTCCATTCCTTCCCTTGGAAAGAATTGGTTATGGAGCACCTGGAACCTTGACATTCTTTTCCTTTGTTAGGCTGTGGTGTGCTCCCACTCCAGGTTTTCCTGAGGGGCCACTCATATGCAGGTTCCCAAAGCTGGAGGGTCCCCAAGGGGAGGTTCCCATTTAAGTCAGGAGCCCGGTTGAGGGGCTGTGTTAGTCCATAAGGTGCCTGTGAGTGCATTCAGGCAGGACCCTCCTGCCGGCTGACAGAGCTCAGTGTGGGTTTACCCCGACTCTTCCTTTTGCATGGCCATCTAAGTTCTGGGTACAGCCTGCTGGGGACTTCCACCTCCTGCTGTGCACTGTGGGATGGGGGTGGATTACCTTCCCTGATGAGTGGTCCCCAACCCCACAGGCAAGAATGCCATCCTGGGCTCCTTAAATGGCCATGTACCAGCCCTTTTTGGGGACTCCCTGATGTAGGTTGGATGGTGAGGGAGGTCCCTGAAAGTGTGTGGTATGGAGAGTAGTGACAATTAGAACTCAGTCTTTGGTGTGTGCAAACCAAGAGGGCAGAAGTCACCACTGAGGTAACCTGGCAGAGGTCCATGTGGACAGCTCCTTAAGCATTCTCGGCAGGCACAGCTGGTTGCTGGCATACCAGGAAATCCAGCAGACAGAAGCTTCTGGGGAGAAATGTGGTGATACAGACTCCTGGAAGTCAGGGGGGTGGACTGTGTCAACAGAAATCCAAGTTCAGGGACCTGACACATGGCTTTAGACTTTGAGCCTGATCAGAAGAGAGGGGTAGCAGCCTCTGTCACATTAGAGCTCTGCCCAGGCCCATATTCTTCCCTGCTTTCCAGCCCTGATTTCTTGGGCTCTCTGGACTTGGCGCTGCCCACGGAACCGCTGCCCCCTCTCCTAGAACCTGCCATGTGGGCCCAACTGGAGAGTGATTACACCAACTTTCTGGAGGTAAGGGGGGAAGGAGGCTCGAGGAGGCCCGGTGCCCAGGACCGTGATCTTGATTGTGTTGGTGGTGGCTCATCCATCAGCCCTGGAGGCGGGTTTGTGATTAGGGGAGAGTGGCCCTCATCCCTGAGGGCGCAGGACAGGGCTCAGGAGGCAGAGGGCGCTCAGACCTTCTTTCTGAGAGGGTCTCACCGCGGCCTCACACTTAACCCCCACAGACCAAGATCACAAGCTGCTTCGACGGCCTCTTGCAGCACGAGCAGAGCAGCTGGGCGGCTGCCGAGGCCCCGGAAGTGCTGCAGGGCCTCTACCACACGCCTCTGTCCATTGATATTCACATGGTGCGCCCGGGAGGGGTCTGAAGAAGGGCTTGTGTGGGTATGGGTGGAGACCCCTCAAAGCTATCATATCCGGTCCTAACCATCCCTCCCTATTAGACGGAAGCCTGAGGTCCCCGTGGGGCGGATAGGGACCTCTGGGGCGTATGGCGAGACTAGGGTACAGCTCCTGGTTCCTCTGGTGGACCCGGGAGTGGGAGAATTGATTTTGCCTTGGGGCCACTGAAAACTCGAGCCAAGACTGTGAGCAGAACAGGGCGGGCTGAAGATGTCGCTAGGACATCAGGTAGATAACTAGGTGCGTTGGGGTCCGGGTCTCTGTCGCTCGCAGCTCGTGGCGGAGCATGTAAAGGCGGCAGGCGCTATCTCTGCGGAGCTGGAGGCCACCACCCTGGGGATCTGTGCGCGGGCGCTCGGCGGCTTTGTGCCCAGGTGAGGGCGCATCCTCGCCAGGATAACCCAGCCAGGACATGGGCGGTGTCCTCCCTGTGGGCTCAAAATGGGAGAACTCACTGGGAGAACCCAAGACCTCATTGGGAGTCTGGGTGTGGACTTGAGAGGACGCAGACCCGAGGTTTAAGCGCAGACAGGAATGATCCCCAGTGTTCTGCGTACCTGCCCGCAGGTTTGAAAAGGCTTTTCTGGAGTCGAAGGCAGTGAGCGAGCCGCACCTGGGCGCCTATATTAACACCTGCGAAGAGCTGAGGTAGTTCTCGCCAGTTCCTTCTGCAGTCAGCAGGGGGCGCGCGAGCTTGGGAAACCTGGACCTAGGTGGCCTGTGATGGAGAAAGGAGCAGGATACGGGTGGGAGGCGGGGTGGGGGTAGGTGGGGGTGGGGGGAGGTGGAGGAGAACAGTGGGAAGGAGGGGGAGGGAGAGGGAGGGATATGGAAAAGGATTTGGGCGGAAGGGGTGGAGTATGGGTTTTGTGGAGCCCCCACCATGCTGACTTCCCTCAGTCCAGACTGGGGCCATGGAAGGGATGGCTTCTCGTCTGAGCAGAGGCCAAGGGAGTGTGGCTGCTTCGGTCCCTGAACTGTGTTTTATTCCTTCATTCATTCCAGCCAGGGTTCTTCTTTTGGGGACACCTTCTCCTTGAAGAGCCCTCCCTGACACCCACACTGTGCTATGCTAGGTATCTGGGTCCCTCTGCCCCCAGAAGGCAAGGCCCTTCCTGTGGTTGGCAGGGGCTGTCTTGGTGCCAGTGAAGATGTAATAGCTGCCTCAGGCAGTCAGTGACAGAGGGCACAGACTGGACCACCATGTCTGTGTTCAGATCCCAGCTCTGCCACTCACTGGTTGTGTGTCCTGGGACAAGTCACTTCATCTCTGTGCCTCTTTTCCTCTTTTAACAAATGAAATCAGAGCACCTGCTCCCTGAGGGATGTGGGGACTCAGTCCATATTGGCTCTTTGTGAGCACTTGTGATGTGTCAGGCACCGTGCTCCTGCTTTACCTGACTGCTGCATTTCTTCTCAAGGGTAGCGTACCTACGTTCAAACAGGCAAGTGGAGGTTCATGCAGTCAGTAAGGACTTGAACTGGGCTTGCCTGTTCATGACAATCAAGGCCCTGTTTCTCCAGCATGCTTTTGCCTAACTGTGCCAGGCAGGTCCTCAGCACTGGGATCCTGGGGGTACAGCTCCAGGGAGCATTCTCCATTTATTGGTAGGAAGCAATGAACTACAACCTGCAATGCTGTGTCCCTGCCGTGCTGTGGGCACTGGATATCACTTGGCCGTCAGTTTCCCCAACAGTGAAATGGGAATACTGTCACCTTCAGGGACAGGAATGAAGCTCAGTGGAGAATATGTGCCAGATGTGGCTATGCTGCACTGTCCCATTACCAGGAGGGATGGAGGGTTTGTCCCAGAGCTGCTAAAGAGAACTTTGCCTTGGAGTAGGGTCAGCTTACCACCCCACTGGCCCACTCCCTTTGCATTGGCTCCCAGGGCTTTGGGGGCTGTCCCCTCACTTGACTTTGGTCCTGTGGCTACTGCATTGTGCAGCTCCAAGGATTGCCTTTCACATCAACATCTCAATGATCAGAGCTGGTACAGTGCCCAGATTGCTCCCCCTTGCCCACCTCATCTTGTCCTGGCCCCTCCCCAGGACCAATCTACTGACCAGGTTCCCTGGAACCCTAAAAGAGCTGGAGAAGCCCCTGGTGGCTGCCATCTGTAGCTTCCAGAAGCACTTGCTCCAGGTCTTGCAGCAAGATGTGCAGGTGAATGTGACAGGCCTTCCTTTCCCCGCTTTTCATGCCCAACAGGTGCCATCTACTCCCTGGAGCCTAGTGCCCAGGTACCAGTGTTCATCTTCCCCAGATCAGCTTCCAGCTAATCAATCATACACAGTTGGAAAATGCCTCTCTTCTCACTGCAGTCCCTACCTCTTAGTTACCCACACCAAACCTCTGGGATGGTGGGGCCCCTCACCCAGTCTCTAAAAGCATCCCCAGGACACATTCTGGCTAAACACTCAAACTCATACCCTGCCCACTGGAGTGCCAGGCCTGGAGGAAGCATTCTAGGAAAGCACCAGTGACATAATTTGTGGCCAGGAGAGGGGATGGCACCAGGGATCCCCATAGTGAAGGGGGTCAGGAGTGATACACTGGCTCAATCCCACTTTCCTCTGTTCCTAGCCACTCTTCAGAGTCCTATGCACCAAGAGCTGGCTGACACAAGACACACTGTATCCCCTCATGGATAAAGTGGTGACCTTTGCCCACCACCTACAGCATGTGGCTCCACCACTGGCACAGGTACCAGGAGTAGGAGGGCCCTTGCAGGGGTTTGTCCAGAGCTAGGGACTTAACTCTGACCTTTCCTTCCCAGGAGATTCTGCAGGAGGTACACCGGTATGTGGTCCGCGAGTACCTGGCACAGGTGCTGAGGCCACGGGAAAGATTCCGGGGAGTGGAGCGTGTGAATGGCTCTCAGAAGATGAGCATGGATGCCCAGGCCATTAGTGGCACCTTCCAGGGCTTGGTAGGAGCAGCATCTGACTGCCTGGAGGCGCTGGTGTCCTGCTTTCAGGCCTACCACTAGCACCCCCTATTCTCAGGGAAAGAACCCTGACGCCGGGGTGCAGGGGCCTTTGGCAGGAGTGGTTCTCCCACAGATAACAGCTGGAAGTTCACACCCAGTGGGGGTGGGTAGTGATGGGGAAGGCACTTTTCCCATACAGTTTTCTGGGCACTTGGGGAAGGAGTGAGGGATGCAACTCCATCTGATGGGCAAGGCCCACTGATGGAGACTTCCTTCCATTGCATCTGAGCTGATGTGCCCCTTATCTGGCCTTCTGGTCTCCCACTGACGGGATGATTCCTAGCAGCTCCTCCCAGCTCAGCCTCAGTTTCCCGTTGGCACAGAAACAGGAAGCTTCCACTGCATGAGAGTTGGGCGGGGAGATGAATCTGGTGTTGCAGATGTGCCCTCAGTGCCCAGGTCCCTGACTCCTCCTGTTGTGGGGAAATCAGTCACAGTGGGGACGCCGGCTGGCGGTGCACAAAAGCAGTGATTTGCAGGCCGGGACTCCTGGGGAAGGTGACCCAACCACACACATCTCCTTGTCTCTTCAGGGCTCTGAAGCCACGTGGCTAGACCAAGCTATCCTGTGCGTGGCCATGATCCTGGGCGAAACTTACAAAGACGATATCCGCAGGCACCTGGAGACACTCATCCGGAGCTACCCAGACATCAGGTTCGCAGCCCTGCTCCCCCATTAGGTTCCTACGGAAGCAGGGTTCACGAGGCTTCCCGTCTTCTGAAGAGTCCCAGTGGCTATGGGTGGGCAGGTGATGAGCCGAGGGAGGAGTGAGCTTGTTTGAGGTGAAAGGGGGGAGTCTCGAACCCGTGCGACGCTGTGTGCGCATGTGCCTGAGGACAACCGCGCGGGGTAGACTTCGGACCTTAAGGTGCCTAAGCAGAGAAGGGAGCCGGGGCTGCGTGTTCTCCACCACCCCTGATCTGCCCCATGCGGGTCACGGTTCCGCCCCTGGAATCCGAGGGGGTAAGCGCGGGCCCCAGGACTCTGAGACAGGGCCGGGAGGAAGGAGATTGATCCCGGACCATGGAAATCCCAGCTTAGCTCCCTGCGCGGCCGTGGAGATTCCGGAATGGGGAGGCCGCAGAAAGCCCCTGCCCAGCCCCTGGCCTGAGTCCCGGCTGCCCACCACTCGGCGTGGACTCCCAGCTTTCGGATCTCAGAGACGGTCCCCTGGTTCCCTGGTTACGCCGGAGTTTCCCTCCTCCGCTGGGGTTCCCCAATCCCGGGGTTGGCCCCGCCCTCTTTGGCAGAGTTGGGGTGGGGTGGGGCTCTGGTTGGAGCCGGAATCAGACTGGCGAGAGGGGGGACGCTTAAGAGGCTTCAGCCTGCGCACTGGCCCGCTCCTGGAGGCGTTGTTCGTGGACACCTTGCGCAGCCTGCGGTTTCCTAGCCAAGACCACACCTCCCTCCCCTCCCTGCCTCCCTCTCCACTATAGTTTCTCGGTCCCCTCGCGACTCCCTGGGTGCCTGTGCATAGGTCTTTCCTGCTGTGGACATGCCCCCTCCCCTGTGCGTGTCTCCGCCCCTCAAGGCTCAGCTACAGTGCACCCCCAAGTCCACACTCCCGCTTTCTGTTGTTCTGGATCAGTCTGGACTCCAAGAATGCTGGGTGACTCATACTTCCTTCCAAGCCCAGGGTTTCCGTAATTCAGGGCTGGGGTTGCCAGGGACTACTCTGCAGTAAGAGCCCCCATGTCTCTGCAGGCGCCACCACATACTGGCCATTCTGGCCCTGCGCAGACTGGGACGCCGTCGGAACCAGAGCCTCTTGCAGCATGCCCAGGACCTGCTAAGGGCGGCCAAGTCTGTGGGCTTGGGGCTCACACGGGATCGCGTGCTCTTTGCGGAGATTGAGGTGCCTACCTCTGTGGACGTGCTAATCACTTGCATCTAGTGCTATCTGGCCTGAGACGGAGGTGGGTGGGCTAGGTGGAGGGGAGTCTGTAACTCTCTCTGGTGGACTGAGCACTGGACTAGGAGCCCAGGGAGTCACTCTGGGCCATGCTCTCCATTCTGAAGCCCAGAGTAATGGAATTTTTGCCCTCAGTCATGCTCAGCTGCTCGGGCAGAAGGAGGCAAGGGTGGCAGCATTTCAGGCATTTGTGGGGGTGTACGTGGGGGTGGCAGAGTCTCCTTTAATATGGCTGGTCAGGAAGAGCCTCCCTTCCTAACTGTTCAGCACCACCCCATTCCACCACCAGTCTGAAAGTGAAGAACTGAGTCTTCATTCTAAAAATAAATGTGAATTAAAATGGTGCCTCCTTAAGGAGGGGGCAGGCCAGGCTGACTGAGAGGAGGAGGCCTGGGTCCACACATACCCAGGGAAGCACTGGAAGGCATCTTTGCTGCCCTCTGTACTTATGGGAACACTGAGGCAGATCCAGAGCTGGGACGATCCGTTTGTGACTATTGCAAAACAGACCTCAAACACTGGCCTCAAGTGCTAAACTGACTCTGTCCAGCAGGTGTGAACATGCTCTGCCTCATTGTAGGCAGACCTAGGCCCCTCAAGAAAGCCTATTTGGCAACTTGAGGTATTTGAGTTATATGTGGGAAGGACCTCCCAGAAACAAAAGTTGGTGGGTTACACAGGGTGAGTGCCACCCATTGGGTGTGTGTATGGGGTGTGTATGCAGGCTGAAAGGTGCCTGGAGGCACTTGAAGAAGACTGTACCAGTGTGCACCTGCAGCCCCCCTTTGCTCTGAAATTTAGCTGCAGCATGAGAGGGAACCTATTTACTTTGGCAGGGAGACTGAGCACTGGGGCATATACAGGGTGCTGCTGGGACAATCTGGATAGCTGCCCCACCCCAGCCCCCCATTGCAGGCCTCTGCTGTCTCTCTGGGCCTGCCGCTGCCCCTTGCTGGAGTTGGGGGGCAGATAACTACAGATGGGCTAAGGTCCCAAGAACCCAGCGAAGTTTGCTTTCTGGAGGACAGGGCCAGGGTTCTAAAAGGCTGAAGTGCAAGGTGAGTAGGTGCTGCATCATTTCCAGCTCCCCCTCCCCCCATGGTGTGAATAGCCAGATCTGCTCCTCTCCCTGCACTGGAGCTGGAGTACAGAGGCAGGTATGTCTGATTTCGCTGGGGCCTTGGTTCTTTGCTCCCTCTGGGAGCAGGTATCATGGCAGCATCCCCCCACCTGCAGCGGGTGTACACCAGGGCTGGAGGCCAGGGGCAGGGCAGGTCAGGCAAGGGAATGTCCAGACCTCCCTCATAGGGTGGGTGGAGACATGGCAAGAATGAGAAAGTAAAGAAGTTGGGGTTCCCAGGCTCTAAGACAAGGGAAAAGGGCAGGGAGCATGAGTGCTGACACTGACAAGCAGTCCTTGTGCAAATGATGGAGATACCGAGGCTGGCAAAGGATGAATGGCCTTGGGTCCTCATAACCTGGAGTTCAGGGTGTGAGAAGGACACCTCTGTCTCTAAAGGAGGGATGGAAGGGCAGATGAGTCATTGGCCAACCTCTCCCCTGCCTGATCCCACGTTTCCCCAGTGGCCATTATTGTCCTGGTAGGAGGATCCTGGGACTGGGCTTCTAAGCCAGGATGTGGAGAGTGGGGAGGGCTTTGGTTTTGGGCTCTGTCACTTCCCAGCTGTGAGTCTATGTCAGGTTCCTTTACCTCTCTGTGCTTCAATTTTTCCAGATATGAAATAGGCTATCTGTCAGGGGAGGGTGGAGTAAGAACCAGGCATAAAGCCAAGCCTCTGGCCTCTCTATGATCCCATGTTCCAGGAGCCCAACCAGGTTATGGTCGGAAAAAAAAAAAATTGGTGAGAAGGACTTGGGTACAGGTGTCAGAGGGGACCCTGGATGTCCAACAAAGCATGAGATGGGAGGAAGTCACTGGGTGGGGGAGGCTCCCAAGAGGAAGCTGGGAAGAGCTGCTCAAGACTGAGCAGCCTCAGCCTGCTAGACATTCCTTCTGCAGAAGGTGGGATTTAGGCTAGATCCTCTTAGAGCCTCAAAATGGTCTTCCTGAGGAGTTCTAGACCTGGAGACAGGAAGTCAGGATTTCCTGGTAGGAACTATGTGCACATGTGATACAGGTACCTTATGCAAGAAACATCACTGGGTGCATGTTTCCATGCAACTGGAGTGGATGGGGGCTTGGGCGACCTTCCCCAGGCTTAGTCACAGGAAACAGGAGACCAGGGCATAGTTAGTGGTGCTAGGATAGAGGGCAGGTTCAACCAGGGGCCAGGTCTAGAGCTTTGTCCCTCTACTGCTCATCCCACAGGTCTCAGAGGGTCTTTTGAAGAGCCTAGGGTATTTCCTATTGTCCAGGCCAAGCTTGGGGTGAGGGAACTCTTAGAGAGCTGCTTCTGGACTTTCTGGTCAGTTGTCTGGTAGATAAGGGAGAGAAAGAAAGGGAGAGAAGGAAAGAGGGGGAGAGAGAAAGAAAGAGAGGGACAGGGAGAGAGAGAAAGAAAGAGAGAGAGAGAGAGAGAGAATGATGATGATGATGATGATGATGATGATTGCTAGCTCCTGTCAGCATGCTACACCTCTGCCCCGAGATGGAACCCTTGGCCAGCCTCCTTGTTCTTCTTACTAGCAAGACAGCCTGGTACCATTCTCTTTGCCCCTCAAGCTGCATCCCAGACCCTGCCAGCTGTTCCCTGGTCCCCTTTTCTTCTCTGTGTGGTCCAGGCTGTGTGGGGCACAGCCTGGCTTCCCCCAAAGGCTTTATGTATTGGAGGTCACCTCTAGTCTATCTCTGAGCCTTAGGTCCTTGAGGCAGGATCTGCTCTGTGACTTTTCTGGGTACCTGTCTAGACCTCCTGGCTGGGAAGGCAGTGAGGATGTGCAGAGGGCCAAGTGCATGAGGCAGATTGCTCAGGTCTGCAGGACGATGTGTTATATGTGCAACTGCTGCCCCAAGGACACACAGCTGGGGCCTGTGGCCTTCTGGTCACCTGGGCTCAGGGCTATCCCTGCTTGAGTGTGAACAACCCATGAGACTGAGGCACATGGGACTTCATCCAGTATCAACTATGCCCTCCCCTTGCTTATGACCTGGGGTCCCTTTTCCTCTCCATGACTCAGTCTCTGTCTGTAACGCAGGAGAGTATGTGCCACAGAGGTCCTGGCACGAAGGCCATGCTTTGAGTGATGGCTAGCCTGTCACCTCCATGCCTGCTCAGCCTCTCCCTCTTCCTTCCTTGCCTGCTGACCCTGGATACTTCCTTCCTGACCCTAGGCCTCAGCAGGCTATCTACATGGGAGGACACCCTCAGTGTCTGGGCAGAGGTTCCTGCAGAGCCCTGCCCTCTAGGTGGGGACTGGAGGCTGTGGAGTCCCTAAAGCTACCCTCCATCCTGAATCTCACTTCCTTCCTTTACTACAAAAAAAAAAAAAAATATCCCTGGGAACTGCGGCAGGCCACAGGAGCTGTCTGCCAGGGCCACCCACCATCCATCATCAGGCCTGGGGGAGAGGCTGGACTGGGCTGTCTGGAAACAATGCCCTTCCCCAGCCAGTCTATGTGAAGAGCTGGGCAGGGGTCTGTGCTGGCAGATGTGATAAGACAAAGCAGCTGCTGCTAGGGACATTCCACAGAGCTCCAGTCTCAGAGAGACTGCCTTGTAGGGGGATTGTACGGGAGGCAGGAATCCCTTAGTGAGAGCCCCTGGATCCCCTGCTCCCCTGAAATGCATAAAGAGAACTAAAACTTGGATAAGTCACACCCACCCCTCAGTCCACTCCTCTCCTGGGACCTGTGGGGACTGGAACTGGTCATTGCAAAGGCCCTTCCTCCTTCCAGGGACAACCTTACTTCTATCTATCTGCACAACTACCTATTAGCCATTTTAAAATGTATGTGTTCAGGGTTTTCATTTTTAACTTTAATAATGTTTTGGATGTTAATACATTCACATAGGTCAAAAATAAAAGGTACACAAAGGCTGGGTGTGTGGGGCAGGCTGTAATTCTAGCACTCAGGAGGCTGAGGCAATTCCTCCAGGGATGAACTGGAGTTCAAGGCCAACCTGAGCTACATAGTGAAATCCTATCTCAAAACATCAAAAATAAAAAATAGAATTGTTACCCAAAAGATACAAGGTAAAAAGTCTCCTTCTTATCCCTTCATGTCCCCCTTGTAAAAAGTGAGGCTTACCCATGAAGTGTTCATGAAAGGTGACATTTCTGGAATCACTGAAGCCCCCAATTTGTGGTTGGGTCAGGGGATGGGACAATCCTTCTTGATCCCTATAAAATCAAATGATGGAGAACCAAGGTTCTTAGAGAACACAATTCCCAAATAATGGAAACTTGGGATCTTGGAAAGGACAAATGTCAAGAAATGTCCTGCTGTTTCTGGGACACTCATTGAAGGCTGGCTCTGCTCAGTGATTTATGGCCTTTCTGTTCCCCATGGATTCAGTATTGTAGATAAGTACCAGCCTTCTGGATTCAGACAGCTTGGGCTAGAACCTTTGCACTTTACCTGTGTGTCCTTAAGCAAATTACTCCATCTCTCTGGGCAATGTCTCTCTGAAAAATTGGTAGCCAAGAAAAGTGCAAGTGTGATTCTGGAGGATGACCCAGCCCTGGTTGGGGGTATGAGAGCACTCCCCTGTAAGTAGCAGCTATTTTCTCTGTACTGTCTTCTTTAAGACATTCTGCTAGCCCTCTGAGCAGCATCAGCTTCATTCCCAGGGGCTTTAAGAGGCACTGAAAGCCACAGACACAAGTGATGGAGCTCAAGGGACCAGATGTTCCCACACTCACCCCCCTCCATTCTGTTCCAGCCCCTTCCACTGCTTCCTGGAAATCATGCTGGTTCAGAGAAAGACCCATGTGCAGCTGGCTCTGCGAAGCCTGAGGCCTGATGGGGCCTGTGAGTTTTGGCAGGGCTGAGTTCTTCAGCAAGCCCAACTGCATTGCATTCCTTGGAGGCCACCAGGGTTAGTCTAGCCACTCTGAGGGCTCTGATTTCTCCCACATAGCCTTGTCAGAGGGTGATGGGCCAGGCTCCCAGGGTTCCTCAGAAGCCTCCTCAGGCCTCAGTTTTCCTATCTGCCAAACACAATAAGGGATCCTTGACTTGGCTTGTTCATGGAAGGAAGAGAAGAGGCTATGACAGTAAACAGCTTTGGGGGTGGGGAGTTTCTCACCAGTATCATCTCTGGTGTGCACCCTCTGCTCCCTGCCTTGGTAGGAGGACATGTCCTGAGTGTGGCCCTGGCCAGCTGTCCTGGTCATCCCATGATCCCAGGGAGGTCAGCAGACTCAAACCAAAGCCCCTTGCAGCTGCCAATGTCCCTAAGAGAGTCAGTCAGTTCCTCCCTTGGGAAAGCTGGGTGGCCCCAGTAATTCCAGCTTCAAAGCCTCAACCTTTGTGCCTACTTTTTTTCTTTGAGACTCAGTTTCCTCATCTGTTGACAGAAGATACAATGGTGAGTGCAGTTAGCGACTGGGATGTCCCTAGGAAACAAGAGGTTCCAGGAATGGTCAAGGTCTTGATGGCCTGAGAAGCAAAAGGGAGAAGCTGGTGTCCTGAGAGTCGAGGTTAGGGCAGTGGGAAGTGCAAGTCATCACGCAGAGGGAAGTGGGTCTGGTGACAGGGGTGGTAGGGGACATCTTAGAATGCCCTGCCCCTCCCTCCTGGGACATCCACCCCACAACCAGCACTGCCCTTTTATCCTAGAGACTGCTAGCCCAGCCTTCTGGCCAGGCCTCCTGCTGTAGCCAAGCCCAGTGACTCACGGCCTCTTCATACCTGCTTGATCCCCCATCTGGCCTTTGTACCTGCTGAGCCCTGCCCCAAAATGTGGTCCTTCTGCTTTTAGCTACCCCCAGCACCTTCTCAGACAGGCCAGAGAATGAATGGAGGAAGGTCAGTGATATACCGCTGTGCATTTTTTTCTGACCAGAGAGGCTTCCAGGGCTGAGCTCTCCCCTCCTGTTGCCCCACAGGGCAGGGCTAGAGGTTTAATTAAGTGACTGAACAGGGTAATAAAAATATTGAGAATTTTTATCAATGAATAAAATGAAGGGGAAGACAGCGCCTCCCATTTCTCGATCTAAACTCTCTGTCTTTCCTTGTGTCTGACTTAAATGTATCAAGCTGCATTTCAAATACTGAGCAACACTGGAGGAGAAGCAGTGTGGCACAGTGCAGCTGACTGGACCTATCCATGCCTCCGTTTCCTCATCGGTGAAAAAGGAGTGATTCAACAATACGTACTTTGTATGGTTGTGTAAAGAAATCAGTTAATGCATGCAAAGCACTTAGGACAGAGCCCCGCACCTGTGCAGGTCAACAAGTCAGCTGTCTACCTAAACAAATGGAAAGCAGGGACATGAATGGAGAACTGCACACCTGTGCACAGCGTCACTGTTCACAGCAGCCAAAAGGGGGCAGCAATGCAAGTGCCCACAGAGGAATGAATGAATGAGCAATGTGGGGTCCATCCATACAACGGAATATGATTCAGATTTGAAAAGGAAGGAAACTTGGATGCATGCTGTAACGTGGATGAACCTTGAAGACATTATGCTGTCTAAGATCAGTCCACTCAAGCTGGAAGATTGGTTCAACTGGTAGAGTCCTTCCCTAGCAAGCATGAGACCCTGAGTTCAAACCCCAGTACTGCCAAAAATAAAAAATAAATAAAAGTCAAAGCCATGGAAACAGTAAACTGGGGATGGGGAGTAAGGAATGGGGAGTTTCAATTTTGCAAGAGTAAGAGAGTGCTGTGGCTGGATGGTGGTAGTCATTGCACAATAGTGCAAGTGTAAATAATCCTAGTGACCAGTACTGTTAAAATGTAAGTTCCATGTTAAATATATTGTACTACAATTAAAAGAAGGAGCCCAGCCAGCATGGTGGTACATACCCGTAATCCCAGCACTAAGGAGGTAAATAGCCTGGTCTATCAAGCAAGACACTGTCAAACAAATAACAAAACACCCCAAAACACAGTCAGCAGCTGCTCCTTGAGCAGAAGAGACAGAGGGGAGGCCATGTGACCCAGGTTGCATCCAAGGAGTGGACCATGGCTCCTGGCCAGGTGCTGGCCTCTAGGACTTCTAGAGTGGACTGGTGGGCCATTGCCAGCCTGCTTTGCCCGCTGCCCCACCTCTCAGTCTCTGGGGAGCTGGGGAATGGGACAGCAGCTGGTCCTGCAAGCAGTTCCAGATGCTCACTTTCTGCCAGGAGTGGAGTTCTTGGCTGGCCTTTGGGGCCCTCTGGAAGTGCCTGGCCTCTCAGGGACTGTCAAGAGGAGGGTGAAATAGCCCTTATCTTGTGGACCCTACTGATTTTTGGCCCTACGCCCTCCCCACAGCTCCATTTTCAGGTTTTCCTTGTGTTGGGGACTTCACTGGGGGGGTCTTTGACCCTCATGCCTGTACTAGAAGAGGGGAAGTGACTGGTGTATCCACAGGGGAAGGCAGCATCTGCTTCTGGGTGAGCCACTATGGGCAGCTGGAGACCAGGTTGGCAGTCCAGCACCTGCCCTGAGAAGACAATGTCGACAGGAACTCTAAGCAGATATGGGGTCTTGTGGGTTGTACTGACCGCCCCCCCCCCACTCACACAGGGTTTCCTAGCAATTTCCCAATCTGGGATTAGGAGAGGGGTGGATAGAGCAAAAGCTGGGGAAGTTGCACAATAGCAGCCAGCTGGGAGCAGTGGTCATTCTCCTGCCTTCTCATCCTCTTCCCCCCTCTCTGGACGAACCTGGGCAGGGCCAGGCCCCTAGTCTCCCTAGCTGCTGCAGGGTGGAGGGGAAAGATGGAATGACCCACCAGCCTGAGCCCTATGGCTCCATGGGCTTATCTGAAAAATCTTATCCCTGGGGGCCTCGTGGAAAGAAGAGGTGGGGTCTCTGTCTTCAAGCCACCTCCTGGCAGCCTCCTATACCTGCCTCTCACAACCCCCCAGGGACAGGATGGAGAATAGTCCAAGCCTAAACCTGACACTCAGCCTCCACTCCCAAGGAGGAAGAGGAAGTTCTCAGTCCCAAGGGACACCCCCTGAACATAACCCCCATTCCACAGTCCCTCCCTACCCTCAAAGACCTGTGCCCAGGCTAGTAGGGGGAGAAAGGAGGGGGGAAGAAAAAGGAGGACCAAACAAAAGGTGGGGAGGAGCCTTGGCTCCAGCAAGAAGCAAAAGGGAAGCTGGTTCCCAGAGGGAAATTCCTGAATGACATGATCCTTTCCAGAGGGCAGGAATTCCTAAGATGAAATAGAGAGGGGCTAAGTGACTTATGGAGTCGCCCATGGATCTCCTTCATATTTCAGTCCATCTTCTCCCAACCTTCCCATCCCCGGAGACAGACTCAGAGATACAGCATGTAGATGGGGAAACTGAGGTCCAGAAAGGATGCCATGGCTCAACGCCATGCTGAGTCGGGTGTAAGGTGAGCTAGTGGTGGTGAATGAAGCCTGAGTTTTCGGGTCTGGACCTTGTACCCATGGTCCTGGCCCAGCCCTAGACCAGAAAGGGAAAGTGCTTCAGTGGGAGTCCTCCACGCCTGTGCTTGAGGCCATACTCTGCCATTTCTGTCACTCTCAGATGTGACTTCACCTTTCAGAGCACGTCCTCATTTCAAGCAAAGCTTGAGAATGAAAGGACTGGATAGACACCAGCGTTCGGCTCAGCGCACAGCAGCCCCTTTTCCTTTGGGCTTCTCCTGAAAGCCCGCCTCCCAAGCCTCTGCGGCCACAAGTGGTGCCTTTAGGGGAACGCTCTGCCCAGAGGGGCGATCTCACGCGGCAGAGCCGTTAGGGCGGGAGAGGGCGCTCCCCCCAGCTGGGGTGGGTGCTGGCTGTGTGACGTAGCCCTGGGCATTCGCCCCTGCCAGGCAGCCAATCAGAGGCCGTCGTCGGACAATGGCTCGGCTCCCATTTGATCCATCCGGGGGTGAACGGGGGCGGGGAGGGGGGGGCAGATGCCTTCCGAGCGCCCCACATACCCGGGCCACGCTCGGCTGGCCCCGCCATCCCGGGCCCCGGCTGCGGGGGGCAGCGTCCCGCCCCTCTATCTTGGACTGGGCAGGGACAGCACCGCCCGACCCCAGCGCAGCCTAGGCCTTGGCCTCCGCCCGCGGGTTTTCCGCGGTTACAGCAGGGCGGGCGGGGTGGAGGCGGAGCCTGCGACTATTTCAGGCAGTGTTCAGTCGGGGCCAGGACAGCGGCGACCCAGCCTGGACACAGTAAGTGACCTCCGCCGCTTTGCGTCGGTCCCCACGCTCCGCGCGACTTCCCGCTGGTCCCGACCCTGAGTCTCCTACCGTGTTCCCGGAGGGAATGGCCTGGAGTGGCCTAGAAGGCGGGGGTAGTCCCACTACTAGGGAAACTGAGGCCCATAGGCTAAGCGCTAGGGAGCAGAGGGCAGGGAGAGGGGTGAGGCTGGAGACAAAGGCATTATTCCCATTTCACAGATGGGGAAACTGAAACCTATGAAAGAAGGGGGTTGTGCAGTGTAGTCCACACACTAGTGACAAGTGAAGCTGAGCCCACTGCTGGTTCCACACCAGCTGTCTCTGACAGGCCAAGCCTGAGACAGACCCAGGGCTGCTGTTGCAGGAGGAGTTTGTGCACTACAGCAACACCCTAAAGGACCTGCAGGAGCTGGGCCTGGAGGTCACACAGAGCCTGGCGGGTGTGGGACCAAGAAACTGTGCTGTTGGGAGGCATGACAGTGAGAGCCTAGGTAGGGCTGGTGGGCAGCACTGCTGGCCAGGGTCACCCCTCCCCCATCCCAGGAGGAGCATAAGGGGGGCAGGTACCCCAGGTACTGGGGAGGGGCTGAGCAGCCCCTGTGGCCAGACCAGTTTCTGTGGGTGCTTGGTATGCAAATGGAATGGATTGGGAGGGGCTGAAATGGCCTGTGACCTCAATCCTAGTGACTTTGGTTGAGGCCTCCCCAGAGCACACCCTGCTTGGTCCTGGGGGTGGAATTCTAACCCACATGGCACTGGGGAGGCAGCTGATGTCTGGGAGTGCAGGACTCTGTCCAGAGAACCTGGGGAGGATGACAGGGGCTGGGTGAAGAAACCCAGGCTTCCTGTCCAATCAGGTGGCTCTGATCAAGCCCCAGGGTAGGGGACAAGCCCATCAGGGAATGGGCAGGGTAGCTGGGCTGATGGAGGCAGAAGGGGCTGTGGGAAGAGGTCTAATCTGAGCTCCCCCTTTTCTCCCACCTGCTGGTCCTTGGGCAAACACCTACCATCTGCAGAATTGGTTTCTCCTTTGGGATGATGGATCATCCTGTCTGCCGTGCACGGGTGTTTCAGGGTTACTCCAAGACATCCTGATGAACAGGAGATACAGTTTGATGTATTTATTCTTGAGGGTGGGGCAGGCAGGTTGCACCATGGTTATGGGTCATGCCAGTTACCAGGGAGCCCAAACCCCTGCCTGCTCCCTCTCTCAGGGTCAGCCATACTTGGCTCTGGTGGTCCTGGCCTTGCTCAAACAGTGGGGAGAGTCTGCCTCTCTGGATGCAATGGGGGATGAGGAGACAAGGAAAAGCTGGGCTCAGGAGCCAGCTGACCTGACTTCCAAGTTCAAGCTGTTGACCACAGGGATATTTTAAGCTAAATAACACCCTTTTTGGGTGGGAGAGAGGAAGAGATGGGATGGGCACCCAGGAAGGACATCGAAACTGAAAGCTTTTGTGAAGGTGACATCACCCCATTTGGGAGCAGGCAGGGTGGGGTGGAAGCCAGGCTCAAGTTGCTGGTGACCTCAGGCAGCCCTGTGCCTTGCCAAGCCCCTTCCCTTGTTGACATGTGAAAGGTTCTCAGAGGTCCTGTCCCATCATCTGAAGCCTGAGGGGGCCTTATGTCTTCTATAGTCCTGACACCTGAGGCCAGCATGGGGCAGTCAGGCTCTGCTCCCCTGGTGGCCCCAGTAAGAGCAGCTGTATTTCTACTCATGGCATCTTTCCATAACCTCAAAGTTAGATCAGAACTGTGATAGGAGGGCTGGGGCCAGGCTGAGTATGAGGAGGTGTGGGCCCCTGCCTCAGGCTAACCTGGTGTTCTGTAATCCTGGCATGGCTCTAACCTTTTTGGACCTCTGTTCTTGCTCTGTCCAAAGGGACAGCAGCTTGTGTCCTGCCTCCTCTCCAGGGTCGGGTGGGATCAGGCAAGTACTCACTCCCTGCTATCCCTTCTCCTTAACAAGAGGGTGGACTAGCAAGGAAAGATTTGCCAAAATGCAGAGAAGGCCCTCCTCTATCCATCCCATCTGGGAGGCTTGGGGTCTCCAGCTTCTTTCCTGCCTCATGGGTAATTTTGGGAGGGTACCATGGAGGACTGGAAGAAGATCTTTTCATGCTGGGACACTTGTGGCCAGGGAGGGAACAGAGTTGGTGCTCACCTAAGCCAGGAAATGGCTGGGGCCCCTGGTGGTTGTACAGGTAAAAGTAGAGTAAGCATGCTTATTATTGCCACCCAGCCTGGACATGCAGGCCTGGGAGCTGGCCCACTGTCATCACTGACTCCTTCACTCCCCATCCCCCACCAGCAGGACTGAGCCAGGGTCATGCTGAAGATGATGACCTTCTTCCAAAGCCTTCCAAGCCAGCAGCCTATGCCAGAGACCTTCCACTTCCCTGGAAGTCCCCCCAAATTGCGCTCTGTATCAGAGGCCGAGTCAGAGACCTCCATGTCAGAGGCTTCTTCTGAAGACTTAATGCCACCCCTCCTGGCTGGGGTGGCCCCAGGTGGGGAGGAGGAAGAAACTGCAAAAAAGGAGAAGAAGAAGCCAAAAGGACTGGCCAACATGTTTAGCGTCTTCACCAAAGGGAAAAAGAAGAAGAAGAAGGGTCAGCCCAGCTCAACAGAGCCAGAGAGCGAGCCCAAGACCAAGCCAGAGCTGGATGGGCCAATGCCCACAGGTAGGGGGAACCTTAGCTGGGACTGGGGTCCTGCCATAGAGCTGGTCCAAGCCTGGGCAGGGTTGGGACTCATGGGAGAGAAAGAGCCACACACCCAGAACAGGACTGGGAGGTGAGATGGGTTAGGAGGTGCCCATCTCCCTCTGTCACCTGTGTCCCCCATCTTGGGGGCTGGGGCATTAGGCTCACCCTCTGGGGTCCCAGCCTCTTCTTGTCCACGGTGGGTTTGGAAGCCTAATGCAGGTTTCTGGCCCGCAGTGGAGGAGCTGAAAGAGGCCCTGGAGCTCGGGCGACTGGAGGCGGCGCGGCCGCTGCTGGCGCTGGAGCGGGAGCTGGTGGCGGCGGCGGCGGCGGGCGGCATGAGCGCGGAGGAGCTGGTGCAGCGCCAGAGCAAGGTGGAGGCGCTGTACGTGCTGCTGCGCGGGCAGGTGCTCGGCGTGTTGCGGAGGCCACTGGAGGTGGCGCCCGAGCGGCTGCGCCAGGCGCTGGCCGTGGTGGCGGAGCAGGAGCTCGAGGACCGTCGGGCGACGGCGGCGGGGCCCCGGGCGGCAGAGCTGGCGGCCACGCGCCCGCGGTGTTGGCTGCAGCTGTGGCGGGGCGGCGTGGCCGAGGTGGCGGCGGAGCGCCTGGCTGCGCCGCCGACTACGGGCGCCGAGGGCCTCTCGGAGGCCGAGAGAGTCTTCCTGCACATGGGCCGCACCATAAAGGAGGACCTGGTGGCCGCGGTGGAACGGCTGAAGCCGCTGTTCCCCGCCGAGTTCGACGTCGTGGCCACCTACGCTAAGAGCTACCACGAGCACTTCGCGACCCACCTGAGCGCCATGGCGCAGTTCGAGCTGTGTGAGCGCGACACCTACTTGTTGCTGCTCTGGGTGCAGAACTTCTACCCCAAGTGAGCTGGTGCTGGTGGTCGGGGAGGGGTCTCCTCTCGGAGGGGTGTCCCGCGGGAACCAGTATTTACTGAGTGCAGAGTTGCTGGGTGCGACTTGGGTTCAAAGGAGCCAAGCCTGGGCATGATGCGACTCGTCAAGCCTGGGTACAGCTGGGTCTGTCTTGTGCTTGGAACCCTCAGGTGGCCCCAGCCATGTTCTGCGGTTGGGAAAATAGAGGCACAGAGAATGGAAGGGGCTTGGTCATTCACTCAGGAGGTCCCAGTCTGGAGAGAGATGAAGCAGAGCAGGAAGGGTGTGGCAGAGGAGGCCAGACACAAGGGAGGCCAGAGCAGGGCCCTGAGAGGAGACCAGGCCTGGGGGAGTCACAGTTCATAGTCTAATTAATGGATGTGGAGTCAGACAGAGAAGGGGACAGGATGGGCAGGGAAGAAGTGGTAGGAGGATGGTGTTCCTGGCAAAGGGACTGGAATTCTGGGAGTTGAGCAGAGCTGCCAGGTGACTGGATTTGTCTGGCATGCTGTGCAGGTAACCCCAAGCAGGAGAGCTAGCAGGGTTGGGATAGGGGCAGGTGTCCTCTTGGGAAGATCCCTGTGAGCACACTGCAGGACCACTGGCCTTGCATGCTAAGGCCTGGAGATCCGAAAGTGAGGGTTTGGCTGCGCCAAAGGATGGTAGCTGGTACCCAACTGGGTCTGGCCCCAGACTCCATGGATCCCAGAGTCCCTGAGTGTGTCTGTCATTCACACAAGCTAGAAATGCCCAGGGCAGTGAAGACTGGAGGTTCCTGTTGAGGGTATTCCACCCTTGCTGTCCCCTTCCCTGAATGTGAAGTCTGCAGGATGGAAGGGTAGGGGGCACAAATAGTGTGAGCACTGTCTGAGGGTCTTGGAGACCTTTCAGTGGCCAGTGGCCTGCTGGTGCTGATGGACCAGCCCCTAATAGGAGGGCCAGAGAAAGGCCACAGAGGGGCTGGAGGGGGGGTGGTTAGGTGAGGAGGTGGCTGGGCAAAGGGAAATGGTCACAGGGCAGGGGCTGCCAGAGAGAAGCTGGGCCCTGATCCAGTTCCTGCCAGCCTATCTTGACTCATCAGGAAATGCCCAACACTCATACCTCTACCTAAATGCCTTCCTGTCCTTGTGACACTTGGGTGTCTGGGCCTAGTGAGGTTAGCAAAGCAGGAAACTAAGCCCAACCTAGATATGGAGTCCAAGGAGTCATTGTTGAGGCCTGTGTGGCCTGAAGTGTGGGAGAACAGAGGGATACGACTGCATCCAGACTGGTTGAGAGGCACAGAAAGGGTTATTCTTAAGCCTCTAGGCAGACAAATGGTCTTTAGAAAGTACCAGGGCTGGGCAGGTCCTCTAGGATGTCTGGAGCCCCGCAGAGGCACCAGGAGAGCAATATGGAGCAGCCCTTCCTGCCTGTCAGCAGGGTAGACTTGTAGGGAGCCAGTGGAGTGGGCCTCAAGGCCACTGGGATAAGGAGTTGGGTTGTATCTGTGACAGAGAGAAGCTTTTGAGCAAGAGGTGATCAGATTGGAAAGGAAGCTCTGGGTGGTGAAGGCAGTGGAGGCCAGGGTAGGAGCAGGGAGGGAGGAAGGAGGAGGTTCCTGCAGGGGGCCAGGAGGGAGAGAGTGGTAGCCTGGCAGGGGACCAGGGTAACCTCTAGGCTGATAGATTTTTAGGGACCTTTTAGAGCAGGAGTGGCTGTGGGGGTGTAAGGCACAATGATCCCAGGGTTTGGGGCTTAAACCAAACTAAGCAGATGAGGATCCATCCTTTGACCTGGGGAGCCTTGAGTGAGGAGTGCCAGGGCTGTGCTGCGTCCGGGACTCCTGCTGAAGGGATGTTGCTAAATGGGTGCAGTTTTCCTCATGCCAGCCCCACCTCTGCCCACAGTGAAATCCTCAGCAGCCCTAAACTGGCAGGGGAGCTGCAGGGTATCAAGCTGGGGAGCCTACTGCCACCTAAGCAGATCCGGTTGCTGGAGGCTACATTCCTGTCCAACGAGGTGGTGAGTTCCTGTGCCGGGGTCAGGGCTGGGCTGAAAACAGAGGAGCCGTGCAGAGACAGACCGTCACAGGCAGGGAGTGTGACAGGTGCTTCCAGGTGAGCAGGGTGACAGGGCCAGTGCTGTAATGACCTACCCCTCTTCCTCCAGGCCAATGTGAAGGAACTGATGACCCGAGCCTTGGAGCTGGAG
The DNA here is from genome assembly GCF_047511655.1 of Castor canadensis. NCBI lineage: Eukaryota > Metazoa > Chordata > Mammalia > Rodentia > Castoridae > Castor > Castor canadensis. Next base: position 7,403,371 of record NC_133388.1, on the reverse strand, counting down.
TCCCAGCGCTGGACCAAGGATGTAGCTCCCCAGAAGCTGGATGGCCACTGCCACAGTGAGCTGGCTATTGACATCATGCAGGTACCACAGGCCACCCACTGAGCACATTATGCAAGAGCAGAGTCCACCTGTGCACAAGCAGTACCCACGCCCACTAGCTACCACGCACAGGCACCAAGTCCACCCGTGAGCACCCCTTCGGGCCATCATGCTCCCCTGCCTCCCCCTGCCCCAGTCCAGGCAGGCCCCTGTTTTGCTCACCTGCTGCCATCCTGCAGATCGTCTCCCAGGGCCAGACCAAGGCCGAGAACATCACCCCTGACGTGGGCAGGCAGATAAAGCAGGTGCTGCTGGTGGAGATGGCCAGGTTCTTGAGGAGGTAGGTGTGTCCCTGTGGGCATGGGGTGGAGATGGGGGGGGCTGCAATACCACTTTGAGCCTTAGCCCTCCTTTGTGCCCCAGTTGGGGATACATCAGCCCTGCCCTGACCCTGTCATTCAGAGCTAGAAATCCTCTACTTGCTACCCTGCCCCTGGGCACTGAGAGCCTCAGGTGGTGTGACCCCCATGGGAGTCAGTGTGGGTGTTTCCTGCCCCCACCTCCATCAGTAAAGATCCCAGAAAAGCAGAGTCCAGCTTCTGAGAGGATGTCCCATGAGAAACTGGGGGACCCTTCCCTCCACACACCCATTCCCCATTCCAGAATTAACTCATTTCTGAGGACTCCATCAGTCAACCATAGCACTCTGCAGAGTGCTGGAGAAGGGGGAGGTGACTTAAAGAAGGAGCAAGGACCCCAGAGCTGGGTAATACCTTCTTAGGAGTTGCTTGGCCCCTTTGGCCTTAGTTTGTGTAGCCAGTGACCCAATACTTACGGGCTCCTCCCTGGGCAGTGGGAAGACATTCAGATGGAACAGCACTCAGTAAACCCAGAAAGCCTGGGAGGAACGGGGAGGGAGGCTGCTATTGTCTCAGTGTTTGTGCTGGTCTTAAAGGCGCCCCTTCTGGTTTTTCCAGCTACCAGCACACCTTTGATGAATTTCTGGAGAGAGGCAAACAGCTGAAAAATTACAGGGCCAATGTCATTGCCAACGTCAACAATTGCCTGTCCTTCCGGTGAGGATGATAGGAGGGTTTGCCTGATGGAGACATGGGGCAGCTGGGAAGTGGAGGGAGGAGTCGCCTTTGCAGAGATGTGGAATTAAAGTTAACACGGTCTGTGAGGATGCTGCAGGCATCTGTCCAGGGCTGAAGGAGTCAACATGGATACCAGTGATCTGCTCATACTTTATTCTTATAACAAAGTCATGAAGCAGATGGCAAACTGAGGGATGCAGAGTCAGGTAACTTGCTCTCAGGTAGAAGGGGATGTGCTTCAGGTATATCCTGGGGTATGAGAGTATGAAGGTAGGACTTGGACTTGATCTCATTGGGAGTGGGGAGCCATTGAGAGTTCTAGAGTGAATAGATGGTTTAGGAAGATTGGTTCGGGGCTCACTGGGTGTGGGGCTAGAGGCTGGGAAGTCTGGTATATAACCTCCTGCCTCCACTGTCCAGAACATCTATGGAGCAGAAGTGGCAGATACCACAAAATCCCTCTAGCCACCTGCTAGACCCCCTGAATGAGCTCAAGGGTCACAGCTTTGACATCCTTCTCCAGAACCTCTTTGTGGACCTGAAGGTAAGATGGGCTTCTTTCCCTGCGGAGCACACTGAACCTAGCACAGGGGCAAGAGCGCGGGAGGAGCTCAGGAGGGAAGGCAGAAGCATCCAGTTGGGGAGGACCTGCTCCAGGCCTGTGGGAGGCATGACTGGGTTACTGCTGTGGTGCTCGGTATGCCTGGGTGATGGGATCCTGTAAGGATTTCCACTTTGTCCCCCGCACCTGCTCCTGGGGCTTGGCTTGGCCTGAGAGGGGTTGCCAGGGCTGGGACGGCCTGAAGAAGTCTCAGTGCCCTTCCCCATAGAGCTCAGAGCTCCCCCCACCTCTCACCCCAGCTCATGCCTCACTCCCAACTCCTGGTGCTCAGGGCCTTTGGTAGTGGGATTGCATCTCCTGGAGGCCTAGAAATCCACAGAGTGGGAGTCAGGGGTCCCTCAAAAGGCAGAGGCAGGGCTCCTTGCCCAGTGTCTGGGACTGGAGGTCATGGCAGCCCTGGGATTTAGTTAAAGGCCCCGGTAGTGACCCTGAATGACTTGGCACAGGCTCATGGCCCAGCCAAGAGCAAGGCCTTGTTTATGCAGGAATTTGTTTATTTAAGAGGGAGTTGGTGGAAAAGGCCTCAGGGCCTGCAGGCATGCTGTCCTGGCTCCTGAGTTGCAGTTGGATGACCTTGGAAAAGAGTACACAGTCCCTGCCTCCACTTCCTGTCTGTGAACGGGGGGACCTGACCTCTGTCCGGTTCCTGGGGAGTCCTTGAGTGTGTCAGTGTGAGGTGTCTGTGCCTGGTGGCCTTCCTCTCCAGGGTGTGACCAGACATCCTGCCTCTCTCTTGTCTCAGCCACTGTTCAAGAAGTTCACCCAGACTCGCTGGGCAGCGCCAGCTGAGATCCTGGAGGAAATCTTCACCACTGTGTTCGGAAGGCTGCCTGAGTTCTCAGAACTGCAGGACTGTTTCCAGAAGGTGAGGGGGGCTCGAGGCTGGTGGCTGGCCCTGGGGGTGGGGCAGACTGGATGCCCATGCTGACACGTGTGTGTACACCCATGCACCCACATGCACTCACACTTGCATGGGAACTCATGCACTGACATGTGTGCGTACACTCGTGCACCCCTCTGCTCTGCATCTGTCTCTCCTGGGTTCCTGGCCTGGAGGCTGCAGAAGAGGAGAGCTTCCTGGCAGCATGAGCAATGTCTCATACCATCGGCCACTTGCCTCTTCAGGAACTCATGGAGGCTGTGCACCTGCACCTGGTGAAGGAGTACATCATCCGCCTCAGCAAGCCTCGCCTGGTCCTCAAGACAGCTGAGCAGCAGCAGCAGCTGGCGAAGCACATCCTGGCCAATGCTGAAGCCATCCGGGACTTCTGCACTAAGAATGTGAGCCCCTGCCCACTGCTCCTGGGCCCTTTGGGATGGACTGCCACTTCTTCCCTAGTCCCTTGGGTTTAGAAGGGACTAAGCCCAGCTAGTAATTGCCCTGAGCACCTCTAGCCCCCAAGTGCTCATGGGGACAGGTGTACCCTCCCTCAACCAACCCTGTGCCTGCAGGGCTCCCCAGCAACCTGGCTGCACCTTGCCCTCCCCACACTCGCTGAGATCATTCGTCTGCAAGATCCCAGTGCAATCAAGATGGAGGTAGCCACATATGCCATCTCATACCCTGACTTCAGGTGAGAACAAGGGGCCCTGAGGATCTGAGCAGTTAGGATGACCCTGTCAGGCCCCACCGTGGTCAGGATCTCAAGGGGCTGAAGTCTTTACCAGAAATGTATGCATTTGACCCTCACTACAACCTGAAAGGCTGATACTGTTTATTGCCATTATACCACTGAAGCCTAGGGAGATGAAGGGATATGTTCAGGGTGACATAGCTAGTTAGTGGTAGAGCTAAGACAAAGCCAGGAAGTGTGCTCCATGGCCCATGCTCTTAGCCTTACATGATGTTACCACTCAGAGGGGAAAGTGAGACCAGAGAGACCATGGTCTACCACTGTGCCTGTGTGTATTTGGGGCTTGGACCTATGCCCTGGGTCCTGGGGCTCCTTTTTGGAAGTGGAGCTGCCTGAGGGCCTGGTGAGCCATTGTTTCTCTCTGTGCTGGGTCCTCTGACATGGTAAGGAAAGTATGAATGGGCATCGACTGGAAGTTGACCTAGCTTAGGTCATCCAGCACTTCCAGCCCAGTCCATTCTATCCACCCATTCATCTATCCATCCATACAAGTAGCCATCCACCCATCTCATCTATCTATCTATCTATCATCTGTCCATCTGTGTACCCATCTACCCATCCATCCATCCATTTATTCATCTATCTTTCTGCTTACTCACCCATCCACCTGCCTATTTTTCCATCTATCCACACACCTACCCACTTATCCATCCCTCCACTCATCCCACCAACAAGTATTTAGCAGTTTTCTAGGTGACAGGCTCTGTTCTAGACACTGGGATGCAGTGAAGTACAAGATAGGTCAGGCCTCAGTCCTCCCTCATGTAGGCTACAGTCTGTTGAGGGTCAGCAGTCATGAGGTAATCAGGCAAAGAAATCCAACAATTCCAAGTTGTAGAGTTTAACCAAGATCTTGAATCATAGGAGGGGTTGACTTCACAGATGGGAAGGCCTTTTGGGGGTGGTAACATGAGACCTAAAGGATAGGAAGTAAGTGGTCACCTCAAGGGCATGTTTTGATGAAATAGCCAGTGCAAAGGCCCGATGGGCTGGAGCACAGTGGGTGAGGAACAGTGGGATGCCCTAGTGAGCAGAGGGTTGGCTGCAGGGTCCTATGGCTGGGCCTGAAGTTTGGGGAGCTGGGAAGGGCTGTGAGTAGGGGTGTTGATGACCAACTGGGCTAATGGGATGCTCTCCTTGCCAGCAAAGGCCATCTGAGTGCCATCCTGGCCATCAAGGGGAACCTATCAAGCAGTGATGTCAAGAGCATCCGGAATATCCTGGACATCGATATGGGAGTGCAGGAGCCCTCCAGGTCCCTATTTTCACTTATAAGTATTGGTTAGCTTTTCCTGCAGTCTGACCTGCTTGTGAGCACCCAGCAAGCATCAGGCACCACCCCACTTGGGGACTGTTTAGACTGGTGCTGTCTTCATGACCCCTCATGGGCCTCTTACATACTGCTGCTGCTTCTGTCCAGCCCTGGCTCTGGACCAGGACCTGGGCAGCTAGGGTTGGACAGACCCCAGTTCACTTACATGTCCTGTGGGGAACACTAGTTACAGGGAGAAGATACATCGGCACCTAAGAAACTGTAGAAATGATGGTTGATCGTGTCTACATAAAAGGAGGGAACTGAGGCAGGGAGGGTATGGCCAGAGGTCAGGGATCCTGGGCCACTCCCTGCCCTTCTACAGTCTGTCTCCTAATGGTCCTCCTTATGGGTGGGTCTGAATGTGTCCCTTCAGCTTCCTAGGGCTGAGGCCAAGCTTCACTTGTTCTGCCTCCTTCGGCTCAGGCCACCATGAGCTGGGCAGCAATTCTAGAACTGAAGACAGAACTGGAAAGGAAAGAAGGAAAAAATCAACTCTTATTTGGGGCCTGGAAAGGGGCTTTTAGGGCTCCATGGTGAGCTAAGGGCAGAGATGGCATCAGAACATACTTCTGATTGTCAAATGGCCCTGGCAGGCTGCCCCTCGAGCATAGGCCCATACCCTCCTCTGCACTCCTCAAGGGCTTCCCCTAAGGGGGAACCTGTGTTGTCCACCATAGGTTATTCCAGTGTCTATTGGGTCCTCCAAAGTTCACCCTGCCCCCCATGCAGGGGGTCAGACCCCAGGGCTGCCTCTGTGAGCCCTGCCACCTGAAAGTCTGGCTGAGGACTGGCAGGATTAGGGCAAGCTCTGTATCATTTCCTATTGCTGCTGTAACAAATTTCCACACACTTAGTGGATTAGAACGAGAATTTATCTCCACCTGCAATTTTAATTCCTATTTGCCATGTCACCTGACAGTCACAAGATCTGGGAATTAGTGTTGGGGGCCATTATTCTACTCAGTACAGCCCCATCCATTCCCTGCACCATGGGGCATCTGGTTGTACACCAAGGAAAGTGTAAGTTTAGTTGCCCCGGTAGGCCTCTGCTACTCCAAAGAGCCTACTCCTCCCTGAGCCTAAAAGTCCCCTCAGAGCACAAGAGAGGGCAAGCCTGACCTAGCTTTGATTATGCTTCTAAGGTGCCGAGCTGGGGTTTCGAGCCAGCTCTGTGAGTTTGTCCCTTTTTCCCAGGTACTGTCTTAAGGCACTGTGGCCAGTAGCTGGCCAGTATGACGATGCATAAAAGTATTTCTACATTTGTATGAGTTAGCTTATATGATGTTATTATTAATATTTTTTTATAGTACTGATTTTGTATATGTGTACTAAGACTAGATCCAGGTTTTTATAGCTTGATATAAAGCTGATTTGAAAAGTGGTGTGGTGTGTGGTCTATTTTGGGAGCTGCAAACTTGGAGCACCTTCGGTGACTTTCTCATCATTTTGGTGTCTGGGCAAAAACTATCCTCCTAGGCTCTGTGTCAAATCCTGTTCCAGCTCCCCCACCCCTACCCTCACCTCCACCCTCACCCCGTGATCCAGTCAAGAGAATGCCCCGCCCCTTCTCCTTTGTGTGCTGAGCTCAGAGGGACAGCCTGCAGGCCATGGCCAGCCACTTCCCCCTGACTGTTTCCTCATCTGTAAACAGGGGGTTGTCCCTCGCAGCCCTTTAGTGAGGAAGAGTGGCTAGTGGAGGTTGGAGGAGTGGACTCCATGCTTGGGCCCCTGTGGAAACTCACATTTTTGGAATTTTGGCTGTGAACAGAATAGCCCCTGGTTTCTGTATAGCTGGTAGGGCAGGCTGCTCTTCCTCTGCATTCCAATTCTGGCCTAGGATTTGGGGTAGAACAGAGTCCCTAGAGAGGGAAGGGGGTGGAGCGTGACAAACCCATTCCACAGAGTCGGGGAGTGGCTCCGGGAGCCGGGTCCACGGGGACACAGAGGGAGCTGCAGCGGGGAGAGGAAGTCCTGTCTGGAGAGTCCCACGCGCGCGGGCTGTTGGGCATGGGATGGCGCCCAGCGCGCAGTAGGAAGCCAGGGGGCGGGACGGGGCCTTGCGCGCGGGCTGTGGGTGGGAGCTTGCTGGAGCCCAGGGAGAGTTGGTTTCTGGGGCTCGCCTCAGCTTCGAGCCTAGGGAGGAGACACTGCTCCCCTATCTCACATAGGGAGGAGAGCCGAGAACCAGAGGGAAGCTTTGAAGCAATCTCACAGACAGTAACAGACCGCAGGAGGCCGGGCTAGCGCCCGGGGGGTCCACGATCGCGGGGGTGGGGGGCGAGTGGGAAGAAAGACAGCAGGTGGGAAGTGTAGGGTAAGAAAGAGGAGAAGGAATAGGGTGGATGAAGGTGGTGCACAGAGGGAGACCTGTCAGGGAGAAGGCCAGGGCCCAAGGGCAGTGAGTTAGATGGCACTGGGTTCATTCCAACTGTAATGGAAGGTGTTGGAGAGTTCCAAAAAGGGGATTTGGTGTTGGTGTGACATGAATTGGAAAGACCCCTCTGGCTGCTGCATGGAGAATGGGGAGCAGAGGGAAGGCCCAGAGAGCCCATAGGAGACTTGAGGTTCTCCAGGGATATAGCAAGGGCTGTGACTGTGAGTAGAATGGGTTGGCTCTGTGATAGAGCATTTCAAGTCTAAAAGATCCTAGCCAAGCCAGTGGTCAGTGGCGCTGCTTCCAGAAAAGAGGAAAGAGGACTTGTGGGGGGCTGGTGTTGGCTAAGTTAAGTTTGAGAAGTCTGCAGAAAGGGCATGTTGCTTGTTAGAAAGAGCAAGACCCAAGTGAGTGACAATTCCCTGTGTGAGGCTGTTGGCCACCAGGCCCTCTCACTGCTTTGGGGCCTGATTATGCACAGGCTCTGTGGAGGTGGATGTGGTGACATGGGTCAAGTCCACAGGTGCACAAACCTGTGAGCCAGCTATTCCCTTTCTAGGGATTTATCTTATCCATAGCCCAACAGCCACCACGCAAGTGACACAGGTACCAAGTCACTCCCTTCTATTGTTGTAGCAAAATACTGGAAATTCCCCGAATACCCATTGGTAGACACCAGAGAAATAACTGCAGTATCCCCAAACAATGGAGGGCTGTACAGCTGTGAAAGAAGGAAGTTCAGAACATATAATGTTAAGAACATAACAACATAATGCAGACGAACATAATACAGGGGTTGTGAGAGTCTGTCTTCAAATAGATGAAAATGGAGATACATGTACGTTTTTGTTTGCTTATGAGTGCAGCCTGGAGTGAATAATAGTGGTCATTTGCACATGTGGTGGTGTGGCACGTGTGTGCTCTGTGTGTGTGTGTGTGTGTGTGTGTGTGCATGTGTGAAAGGAGGAAGAGAGGATCTAGGCTGGATGGAGACAGGGTGAAAAGACACATTTCATTGTGTACCTGGTTATAATTTTTATTATTGAGCCATATGAATGCATACATATTAGCATTTTATAATTGAAGAAATTGAAAGCAGGTACTGCTGGAGACTTGGGGACAGGGGAGATGAGACTTGGGTGTCTTGGGTGGGGGATTGCCCAGCCATGGCAAGCACCCATTTGAAGCATGTGTGTCCTCAGCCTGTGATTGCTCCAGCCTCGCTTGGTGCTCAGGTGCAGGCCAGGGGTCACAGAGTGGGTTTAACTGACAACTTGGTTTTTGTGAGCACACTAGAGGACAGAGCTGAAGTGTGAGAGGTGCTCACTAAGGACATGTCCTCATGACAGACAGTTGGTGTCAGGAGGATGCAGGGGCAAGGAGGGTGGTAGGACATGTGTGAATGGGGGCAAGGGGCTGTGAAATAGCCCTAGGTTGGAGGACAAGGTTCCTAGTGGGCAAAGGAGGATTGCTGAGGTATAGTGACAAGGCTCTGGTCACAGGACTATGGAGGCTGTAGACGTGCAACAAGTTACTGGTGGACACAGAGCTGGGGTGTGACCCTGAGAGTGTGACTGACCTTGTTGGAAGCTAAGAGCTCACAGAACTGGGCAGCAGCGTGTGGATACTTACGGAGCTGTGGTAGATGGTAAGCAGGGGTGATGCCCTCTGAGAATTCAGGGAGAGAGTCAGGAGAGATGACAGCAACCATGAAGAAAGGAGAGATGGTTGGGAGTTAGCATGTCTGCCAGTGCGGGTGGCACTGACCTTAGAAAGGCCTCAGCCTCATCCACTGCCTCCTGCCCCTTGCCTGAGGGAAGTGGACAGTGCTCAGATTTAGTGGTTGGATCAGGCTTGCAAGGGCCTTGCTGGAGCCTCACCCAGGAAGGCTGAGTCTGGGTGAAGGAGCCCCGATGCTCAGTTCCCTGAGCCTTTTGGAGACAGTGCATATGCTGGACCTGCATTAAGGATTGCCTAAATCAGTTGGTCCACAGTCCTTTAGTTGTCACTGTAGAGTCGCCCAAAAAGCTGTGACAACCTGGAGTGAGGAGGATGCAGGGACATTGCTAGCCAAAACCTTCACTAGTGAGACACCACTCCTGCAGGGTGGAAGGAGTGTTGATTGATGGCTTAGGGCTGTGCCTGGAGACTGGACTGCAAATGAGTCTGGCAAGATCTGGGGGAGGAGCCTGGAGCATCTGAGGTGTTTCATCTCCAGGAGGCCAGCCTTGGCCAGCACACAGGATGGCAGAAAGGTTTTATTTGTGCTAAGAGAAGGCAAATCCCTTGCATAAGCACTTTTCCTGCTCCTGCTTATGTCACATTTGCTGATGTCTAATGGCCAAAGTCAGTCACATGGCCAAGTTCAGATTCAAGAGTTGGATAAATAGGCTCTCTTTTGATGAGAAAATATGCAGTATACTATGGACATGCTTCACCCCAGCTTACCACACTCTGACCTCTGACCTCTGACTACAATTATTTGCATTCCTCTCTCATGCAAAATACATCCTCCCCATCCCAAGATTACCCAAAGTCTCATCCCTTATGGATCATGGTTGCAATAGATAATCCTGTGATCTTCACAGGACTGAGTGGTGACAAGGCTCCTCAATGCAGCTCTGTGGAGTTTTTGTTTTGTTTTCAGTGCTGGAGATAGCAAATCCATGGCCTCACAAGTATTCAGTCACTGAGCTACATCCCCACCCCTTTTAAATTTTATTTTGAGACAGGGTCTCGCTAAGTTTTCCAACTTGGCCTCAAACTTGTGATCCAACATTGGGCCATCACTGTTGATTGAGAGACTTAGAGGACAAGTTAGGTGCACTCACAAGGGAGATATGAGGATAGGTAAGACACCTAAAAAATTAGCTAGCATTTGTTGCCCTCAACGCAGAGAAACTAAAGCAGATACCTTAAAAGCAACTGAGGTCAATAGGAGAAGGGGACCAGGAACTAGAGGAAAGGTTAGATCAAAAAGAATTAACCTAGAAGGTAACACACATGCACAAGAAATTAATGTGAGTCAATGCCCTGTATAGCTATCCTTATCTCAACTAGCAAAAACCCTTGTTCCTTCCTATTACTGCTTATACTCTTTTCAACAAAATTAGAGATAAGAGCAAAATAGTTTCTGCTGTGTATTGAGGGGGTGGGGGGAGAGGGGTGGGTGGTAAGGGAGGGGGTGGGGGCAGGGGGGAGAAATGACCCAAACATTGTATGCACATATGAATAATAAAACAATAAAAATTTAAAAAAAAAAGAACTAAAATGAAAAAAAAAATGATTTCTAAGAGACACAACAAAGAAAAATAAATGAAACCATATCATATCAATAACACATAAAACACAGAGCATGTAAATATGATTAAAGGGAGTGATCAGTATTTGCACAAGTCATTAATAAATGTGAAGATGGTGGGCTGGAAAAAAAAAAGTTAGGTGCACAGCCATACTTGACATAGAGAGGATGGCCACTGTCAACCATGTCATTCCAAGAAGTGAAGAGCTGGGCCATCCTGAAGTCTAGCTGGCTCATGGCCAGAACCTCTTCCCCAGTCCAGAAGAGGAACATGCTTCCATGAGAGCCCAGTTTTGTTCCATTCTAACAGTTCTCAACTCCCCTGTTTCTCTGCACCCTCGCCGTGGCCTGCAGAGGACTCCATTTGCCACAGTGAGTGGCCCATGTGTGTGGCTTTCTCCGTCTTTGTGTTAGCTAGGGGCCGGTCACGAGGTAGTAGCGCGCAGTATGATGGGGGATGTTTAATACAGGAGTTGTTGACTGGAGCATGGAATGAGCATGGGCCAGTGAGGAATGAGGGAGAGGTATAGAAACACAAGAATATCAGACACTGGGCACAGCCACTGCCCATAGGGCTGAGCCAAGCTCCAAGGAAGAGTGAATCCAGAAGAGTCTTCATCCCCCGAACCAGGACTTGGGCCTCTTTGAAAAGGAGTAACTTTGGTAAAGTTCACCCAGGTGTTCTGCCAGAAGAACTTGCTGGAAAGTCTCCCTCCAGAACTCCAGGTAAGCCATGCAGGTGCCATGCCTCACAACTTGTGCAAAGCCACCTAAGGGAATCCTGGGGGGGAAGCAGTCCATGGGAAGAGGTACTGGTGACAAACCAGAAACAGGTGAACAAGATCCCCTTCCACCTTCATTGTCTCTCCAGCGCCCTCTGCTGATGAAGCTTAGGGCTGCCAGCTGGCAAGTGAGAAGCTCCAGAATCCTCAGACAGAATGCAATGAAGGATGGGGGTGGAGCCCAGAGGCAACAGGTTGATAAGTAGCAACCCGCTTCCATATGCAGCCTTATACATACAGTTAACCTTTCATAAAAACTTCCACCACCACGCGTGATGCATCCACTCTTCCTGTAAATGAAGTCAGGTTCACCCTTTATCCAAAATAAGAAGATACTGCATCCATCACTGGCTGAACTGATTATCCCTCAAATTCAGGCATAGCCCATACAGTACTTTGTTGTACAATACATTAGCCTCCAGAAAAATATGTACAAAATTACAAATATGTAAATACAATAGTGTAAACATACACAACAAAATGTCAAGGAAAGAAGAGGGAAGTGGTTAGCATATATTAACAAACAAACACAAAATGAACAAAGGAAACAAAGCCAAGCTACTGCAGTCATCAGGAGCTCATTCTTGATACCCAAGACCACTTGCTTCATTTCTTATTCAGCTTCTTATTCATCCCAGATAGTCCTCATTTCTGCCAGGACCTCAGTCAGCTCTTTGCAGATCTTAATTTGATGAAACAACCCAAACTTTCATTCCAGAAGGCTCTGTCTGGATCCTCAGTTGACCTACCTTTCTATGGCTGGGGTAGTTCTCTACTCAGTGTTACTGATGGTCATGAAATAATAAGTGCTGGAGAATACCCCTTCCCAGACAGGTCCTCCTGACGCTGATCGCACAGTGGCAGTCCAGCATCTCCCAGCTGGCTTGGCAAAATCCATCACCTGAACAAAATGCAAAGAGGTTAAAATTGAAGCAAAAATCAAGTGTTATTTGTGAATAGCATTGCAGTGGAAATACACATGCCATAGTAAACTATGGATGTACTGGAAAGACTAATGCAAAGGGAAGTTTTTGAACAGAAAATGAGCATTATTAGTTGGGCACAGTGGCTCACACCTGTAATCCCAGCTACTTGGGAGGTGGAGATCAGGAAGATCATGGCCTGAAGCCAACCCAGGCAAAAATTTCATGAGAACCCATCTCAACAAATAAAAGCTGGGCATGGTGGCATGAACCTGTAATCCAGCTATGCAGGAAGCATAAATAGGAGAATCATGGTCCATGCCAGCTTGAGCGTAAATGCAAGACCTTATTTGAAAAATAACAAGAGCTAAAAGGACCTGGGGCATGGCTCAAGTGGTAGAGCACCTGCCTAGCAAGTATGAAACCCTGAGTTCAAAACCCCAGTACTGCAAAGAAAAGTTATAATCAAGGTATTTTGAAATGATAATCTTTAACATAACAAAAGTGGCTTGAGCAGACAGTTGCTGAACAGATGTCCTCACAGAAGTACTTCTTGTTTAACGTTTTGGTGGCCTTTGTGTAAGGTTGTGGTCCTGGCAAAGCAGGCACTCTGCTACTTGAACTACATCTCTAATCCATTTTGCTCTGGTTATTTTGGAGATAGGGTCTGGTGAACTAGTTGCCAAATCTGGTCCTGAACCATGATCCATACAATTTCAGCCTCCCAAATAAATAGGATTATAGGCAAGAGCCACGGGTTCAGGGCCGCGGCAGTCTTTTGATAGCTCCTATCGGGCAATCATATGTAAGAACCCTTCCTTCACAACCTCTCAGCTTTATTTATTGTGCTAGGGTCAACAGAAGCAACTTCATTTTGATTTTGACAACTTTCCCTGAAATCAGCTATCACTACAGACAGCAGAGCAATGACATTTTAGGCCTTTGGGGCAGCATGAGCCCAAAATGGCCAGGTAGAAATATTATCCTTCAACTTAATGCAACCATTTTTGTGTCCCCTGGTCGGCTCCCCTTGGAGACTAATACCTTTACTCAGCAGAACTCAAAGTTGTGGGACAGGAAGCAAAAATCCCACAAGCAGGTTATTAGGTTTACTACCGAGTGAAACCACCTCACCTCCATCCCTTGGCTCATGGGTCTGTGTATTTTGGCTATGGGGAAATAGAATCATGGCAGTCTCTGATTCAAAGCATACATGAAATCCTGTAAAACAGAGCGCTATTCCTCCTGGCACTTGGGATTGAGCACAGGCCCTTACCCATGTTCTACTTCTTGCACCACATCCCCAGCCCTTTTGTTTATAATATTGTTTTTGATATAGGGCCGTGAAAACTTTGCAGAGTCTGGACTTGAATTTATGATCTTTCTACTGAGTAGATGGAATTGCAGGTATGCACCACCACACCTGGCAAGGGTGTTATCTCTTGAGTGGCACCATAATCAAATCTTCAGAGTTACACAGCCTTCCAATAAGGCCAACCACTTCTGGGTTATGGTATAGATGGGAAGACCAATGAATTCCATGGCTGTGAGCTTACTGCTGGACTTCCTGGGCAGTGAAATGAGCTCTAGGTCAGGAGCAATGCTCTGTGGAATACCAAGATGGTGGATGAAGCACTCTGTCAGTCTGCAAGTCATGGTACTGGCAGAGCACTATGGGCAGAGTAGGCAAATCCATGTCTAGTACGTGTCTTTTTCAAGGAAAGTGAATCTGGCCCTCATGATGGAAGCACTCCAGTGCCACCAGGCAGATGGCTGCCCTCATCTGGAAATGGTGCCACGAGGGTCTATACCTTGGTCTCTGCTGCAGCCAAAGAAAAGCTTCGGCAATGGTGTTGGCCACATCAGTACAATAATCCCATGCCCACGAGCCTGGCCATGGCCTCATCCCAGTTCCCACAGCTACCTGCTGCTGGATCCATTGAGAAACACTGGAGTAGGAGGGGAGTTGTGTCTCCCCAAATTCACATTGAAGTCCCGATGCTCAGCCCTTCAGAATGTGACCTTATTTACACAAGGTATGTTTACAGAGATAATCATGTCAAAGTGAGGTCAATAGTCTGATGCACTGGCTGGTGTCCTTATAAAAAGGGAAAATTCAGACACACTGACACACAGGGAGAACATCAAGTGAAGGTGGAGGCAGAGAAAGGAGAGATGCTTCTATAAGCCAACAAAGGCCAACAATTGCCCAGAATTCACTAGAAGCCAGGAGAGAGTCCTGGAACTTATTCCTTCTCACAGCTCAGGAGGAAACACGTTATGTTAGGCTTCCAGCCTGCACAATACATTTCTGTCACTTAAATGACCCAGAAATTCATACAGAGCTGAGTGTATGTCCACAGAACTCCATCCTTTCAACTGGTTGTTAAGAGTCACTGGAAGCGGATGGTGTCCTGTGGCAGGCATTCATGTGACACGTAAATGTCCATATAGTTTGTACCCAGACTTCCATGACCCCAAACTTCCAATTCTGTTCCTTCCAAGTCCCTGACAATCCAGCTAAACTGCCAGCAACTGTCTGTGAATTGGCATCCATCTGCACCTTGGGCCACATCTCCTCCAACCACCGTGGCCAGCCAATGCATTGCTCAAGTTTTCATTCATTACTGTTCTGCAGGGTTACCCCTGAATGGGGCTGTAGCACAGCACCTATACTTTTTGGGTGGAACTAGTGCATCACGCAGACCCCTCTGTTGGCTTGAGTTTCTCCTCCTCCACCTACTGGTTGTAGAGAACCTGTCAGAAGGCTGTGGCGTAGGCTGAGGGAAGGAAGCAATGCTGCAGGAGCTGGTACTGAAGGGGCTGAACCCACTTCTGAGCATATCACCAAGATGCCTGGACCTCCTGGTTTCCATATGATGGTGGGTCACTGCTGCATGCTCCAGACCTTCTGGCCAAGTAAGCCCAACAACACTTTGCTTATGATAGGAAACCCAGCCTGGATGGTCAGTGATGCCCCGTGCTTGGGCAGTCGGTCTCCATCAAGTCCCGGGGCAGAGGTAGTTTCTCAGGAGGAAAGTTGTTCCTGCAAAAGACAGCACAGATCTGCTCCAAGTTCTGGTGGTCTGGAGTGGTCATGGGCGTTCTGAGTACCATCAGATCTGCCAGATCACAGGGCTCTGGTCGTCAGAATGGCTTCTATGGGTACAGCAGCTAGAACCTACAGAGTTGTGTTGCTCTGGCCTTTTCTTGAAACTTCTTCTTCTGGAGGACTCTGGAGGAGGTCTTGGTAGCACATTACAATGTGCTGCTTCTGAAACCTCAAAGGGCCTCTGAGAATTCACCTCTTTTTTCACAGTAGGTGAGAAGCACCATAGCTACTTGCCTTTCACCTTAGAGTGGATCTTGCAAAGTTCTCTGAGCCGAATAACTCTTAGAAATCACAGGTGCCTGTAATTTTTTTCCGGTTTTTCTCTCATCTGCTAGTTGCCATGTGTTTTATTAAGGTTGCTGAAGTACTTGGTGCCTTAGTGTTAACCAATTCAATTTTGGAGGCTCATCATCCAGGAAAACCAATACCTGAGAGGAGTGTTGGAGAGAAAGAAAGGCTTTATTGAGGAGACCAGCAACCTGGAAAGGAGGCTGACTAATACCTTCAGTCCCTTCTCCAGTGTTTGGGAAAGTGGGGAATGTTCACATGAGCATTAGGTTAGAGCTACGTGCAGAAATCCGTGTTTCCCAGGAGCTTGGGTAGGGCAGGTCTGGTGTTTTGATGCCAACCAGGGTGACAATAGCTCAGTAACTGCCTATTCTTATCTCGAGAGCAGCATGCTTTGGAATGCAGAGGAAAGGTCATATCCCGGGAATGAGAAGGGGAACAGGAATAAAGCAAGATGGGGTCACTGATGGCAACAGCCTGTTACACCACTTCCTGTGTATCATATCTAACCTGCAAACTGCCATCAATATGGTGGACCTGCCATGTTCTGTGAGAAGTTCAGATAATAAAGATCAGTTCATAGAAATGGAAATGAGAATAGTCTGTGGGAGAGGGGAACTGGAGCCAGTGATTAGTGTGTATAAAGCTTTGGTTTTACCAGATTGAAAAAAATCCTGGAGACAGATGGCAGCAATGGCTTGCACAACAATGTGAATGTACTGAATGCCTCTGTGTGAGATGCTTAAAAATGATTAAAGTGGGAGGATTTATGTTCTGTGTGTTTTACTGCAATATTCTAAAAATAAAAAGAAGAAAAAGTAAAACCGTTATTAAAACTGTCAGGATCAAAATGGAGTCTCTTATGTCAAAGACTAATAAAATGGAGTTAGAAGGCCTGAAGGAAGGATCTTCTTGCATACTTTCCTGCTAAGAAGAACTACTGCAAAGACTCCCACTAAAACTACAGCCCTGCAGCCAAGGCTACTTCTATGAGGACACCTTTCCAGTACCAGCCAGTCCTACCTGTAACCTTGTAAGTAGCCTTACTAAACCCCAACTTTGCGGTCAAAGTCAATTATGAAGACCTTCTAGCAATAGCCAGTACACATTTCACTGCTTGTGATAAGCCCCTGTAACTGTGGCGGGAAGGTGGGGAGGAGGAAAAGAGATTAATGAGTGCTACAGTAAACAAAGGAAAACTGGAGTTGGAGAATGTTACCTGGAGACCAGAGAAGGGTCACCTCGCCCCAGAGGTTAAAACAGCCAATGAAATAACATATGATTATGTATGGGACAATCTGTACCCCCCCCATTTCTGTAACCTACTCTAAATGGTATATAAGGAAAGCTTCCTTTATTCTTGGTGCTCAGCCTTTGGACATGAGTCTGCTGAGTCACTGCCAGCTTACTTAATAAACTTGCTTCCTGAAAGCTTTGGTGCCCTCTCAGTCTCTGTCTGAGCCTCCTGCAACATTTCTGGGGGCTCATTCAGGATTTGGAGGGTGGTGTTTTCACCTCCTTGTCACCGGCTCAACATCCCCAGCCTGCCAGGAGGGCTGCCCCTGCCAGGCACCACCAGATGGTGTTGATCCAAGGAGGCGAGTTCCAGTTGCACAAAGGGACCAGGAAAGGCTCGGGAACCAACCTGGGAGCCCTACTCATCAGACTGGTAAGAACCAAGGTTCAAATTCAGGCCTGCCTCAGGAGGCAGTAGGGGAGTCTGATCAACTCTCAAGAGCACCAGAGTAATGCCCTTTTGGGGAGTGAAACTGTGTCTTTCAGGTTCAGGGAGTGGGGTGGAAGTACTGTGCAGTGTGAGAGTGTGTGAAAGTGTGAGCCTGAGATGTAGACTGTTTATAAAGCAAGTGTGGAGTCCTGATCTGTGCGTGGGGCCATGGTGAACTCATATGGTCTAGGGCCTCTGATCTGGGGACTCACTATGGCCAAGAAATGCTAAATCCCCACAAGGGGAGTGGCCAGAGTGAGTGGTGTTATTTGTTTATCCCTGTGCCAGAGAGGAGGACCCCTTACCTCCTCTCCACAGCCCTCATCCCTTCTGTCATTGTCTCAATGTCTGACAAACAGGAGGAATTGGGAGGAGGTCAGAGTAAGTACACCCCCCTAGAACTTTAAGAGGGGATTTAATGGAGATTACAGAGTCAAACTGACTTCTGACAAGCTTAGGACTTTCTGTGAAATAGACTAGCCTACTTTTGGTATCGGATGGTCCTCAGAGTGGTCATTAAATAAGGTCATAGTCAATAGAGTTTTTAAAGTGGTTGTAGGGGAGCCTGAAACACCCAGGTGTTTCCTTATACAGACTGCTGGCAGGATGCAGTCCTCAACCAGCCCACGTGGCTAAAACCCCAGCTAGAGAGAGCATGTAAGATCATGGTACCAGGGTGGCAGCAGCTTCCAAGTACAGGGGAAAATGTGAAAAGCCAGAGAAGCCCATATTAATGAGGGACCCCAAGGAGTTCCCACCCCCCATGTGCCACTGTACAGATTAGAGAATTCCTAGGAGCTGCAGGTTTCTGTGGGATCTGGATCCCCAATTACTCTGTCTTAGCAAAACCCCTTTATTAAGCCACAAAGCGGGGAGAGTGGGACCTGTGGTATGGGGAGAGAAACAAACAAAAAAAGGCCTTTAAAAAAACTTAAGAAGGCACTCACAAACACACCCACTCTGGGCCTGCCAGATAGGATAAAGCCCTTCTTCCTTTATGTACATGAGGGACTGGGAGTTGTAGAAGTCTTGACCCAGCTGCTAGGTTCCTGACACTGCCCAGTGGCCTATTTATAAAAGCAACTTGATATAGTTTCCCCAGGCTGGCCACCCTGCCTGTGTGCCCTGGCAGCTACTGCCATGGCTGAAGCAGACAAACTTACTTTGAGACAAAAACTCACAGTCTGAGTTCCCCACTTTGTTTTGACTCTCATGGAATATAAAGAAAATTATTGGTTAACACATTCCCAAATGGTCCAATATCAAAGGATGTTATGTAAAAACCCATCTGTCCAGCTAGAGGTTGTTAAAACTCTCAACCCAACCACCCTATTATGGGTTAATTCAGGCCCACTGGATCATGACTGTTTAGAGATTATGGATGAGGTGTTCTCCAGCTGGCCAGGCTTGACCAACCAGCCCAATTAGTCACTTGGACATTGAGTGTTTCATGGATGGCAACAGCTTTGTCTGAAAAGACACATGTTTTGCCGGATATGCTGGATGCTATCATTAAAAACACGACCACTGCCAGTTGGGACTTCTAACTTGAAAAAAAAGTGTTAAATATGGACAAAAAAATTCTAAAATTACTAAAATATGTACGGGCCCCTAAGTGAGTAGCAGTCATGTACTCCGAGGGCACCAGAAAGGAGAGATAACAGCTGTTCAGGGAAATCGAAAGGCTGATCGGGAAGCCAAGCAAACAGCCCTCAGAAGAGGACAAACCTTGGCCTCACTGGCAGCTGCCTTGTTCCTGTGTCCCTTATCTAAATGGGATTCATGGCATACTTCACAAGAACAGGCTTGGTTTGAGACTGAAGGCAGAAATTTTCTACTGGATGGATGGTGGAAGTTTACTGATGGCCACATTGCCATACCTGAGTCACTGGCTCCCACATTTGTCAAGCAGTTCCATGAAGGAACACACCCAGGACAAATAGCTCTTGAGACCACCTTGGCCCAGCATTTTTATGTCCCCAAGCCCTCCAGCATAAGTAAGACAGTATGTGAAAGATACCATCTATGTGCCAGAAAAAATCCCTGATATTTCCTGGTGTTTGTCTACACTGTCTCAGGATAGATAAAAGCCTTCCCCACTCAGACTGAGAAAGTCCAAAAAATGGCCAGGTGCCTGTTAAAAAAAAATCATCCCTCAATTAGGAATACCTGTGTCTATTGGGTTAGACAATGGGCTGGCCTTTGTGGCTGAGGTGGTACAGTTAATAGCTAAGAGATTAAATATAACTTAAAAGCTATACACGGCCTATCACCCCCAGAGTTCAGGAAAAATAAAACTTATAAACAGGACTCTAAAAATTACAATAAAAAAAACTATGCCAGCTGACCCACCTACTCTGGGATCAATCACTGCCCACAGCCTTGCTCAGGATTAGGTCCAGCCCCACCAGACAGATGGGTCTCTCCCCTTTCGAAATGCTTTTTTGGCGTCCACCCCTTTTAGTCAAGGGCCTGCGAGGGGACCTTAAGAAAATAGGTGACCTCACCCTGAGACAACAGATACAGACCTTGCTTTGACTCCCTCAAAAATCAATGACTGGGTAAGAGAGAGACTCCCGTTAGCCTGACAACTCCCCCACACACTTATAAACCAGGGGATGCTGTTTGGATAAAGGAGGAATGTTCAACCATAAAGCTCCACTGGGGGGCCCTTTTGTTGTTTTGTCCACCTCCATAGCACTTAAGGTAGCAGAGATTGTTCCCTGGCTCCACCACAGCAGAGTGAAGCCAGCTTCCCTCTAGTGGGAGTGCATTCCTGACCAATCTCACCGTACAAGATCACCTTCAAAACACCAGTGCCCTTCCCCGACAGGACCTGCTTCCCAGGAGACACCAGGAGACCATGGATGATGAGACATCAGCCCTGCTCTAGTCACTCTGGAAGCTGACTAGTCTGTGCACAGCGGAAGCCTGAGGAGTCACCCATCTCACCTTTAAGGATGAGTCCATTCTGTGTTTTCTTCTTGCTAATCTTGGTCGGCTCTCTACCTGGGGATCCCCAGGCTTTGGACTGTGAATCATGTATGTACACTACCCAAGCGGGAGTGCTGTTACCAAAACTCTGGTTTTCCATACTTATTATTCCTGTGCAGGCACCATTGTTGGGTCATGCACCCACAGCCATACCATCTTCTCAGTGTGCTCTCATGATGGTCAGTTTATCTGTTTTAACCCCATCTATCACCCTCAGGAGCAATGGCTAGTGGTCCAAAGCTTCACCAGCAGTGGGAAGCTCGTTAACTGCACCCAGGTTAGTGACCCCAACACACCTGTGTCCATATAATTTGATGTGTGTGCCACAATAGCTAAAAACACTGGACCTTAGTGCAACTGTGGGGGCTAGCCTGGGAAAGGACCTACAGGTTAAATGACAAGTATATATGCTTAGAAGATGACAGTGGGACATTTGGTTGTGCGTACTATGAACGACTCTACTGCCCTTATTGGGGTTGTGAAAGGTGGGCATCTTGGTTAAAAGGGGAGGTCCATACCTCACATGGGACTGCTGCTCTTTTACAAAAAGGGAAGCAACCCCCGACTGCACTCTTGGTGCCTGTAACCCTGTAAATTTCAACCTTAGTGAAACAGGCTGGGAAGCTGGGAAAATGTCTGACATTTTAATCTATGGAAAGGAAACAGACCCCAGTACTTTGCTGCATTTTCAACTCACTGTAATCACTCAAACAACCAAAAACCTGTTCCTCTCACTAGCTGAGTCCATAGCACAAACTCTGAATGTAACTTCGTGTTATGTTTGTGGAGGAATTAATATGAGAGAACAATGGCCATGGGAGATGAAAGAGCTAAACCCAGAGAGCCCTTTAATGAAACCATTCCCCCAGCCACGGGGACAGCATTTGGCTCCTAAAAACCTCTATTATTGGGAACTACTGTATCTCCTGTCCAAAAGGCCAATTCTCCACCCTGGTAGGGGACTTGATCTGTTTGGGACAAAAGTTTTACAATGGTTCCTCTCAGGAGACTCAGTGGTTGGAGGCTCCTGATCACACGGAGCCCCAGCCTCACCTGCTGGCTGCAGTAGCCTGGAACAATCTCAGTCTGAGTAACTGCTGTTTACAGATTGATGAGGAGGACAAGGTAATTAAAGAGATTACTAACTAGATAAAAAGGCTTGCCCGAGTCCCTGTGCAGACCTGAAAGGGATAAAGTTCCAGTGACATATTGGGGGCTGGGGGAAGGTCACATAGTGGGTTCAAGACCTTAATAGGGACAACGTTCCTTCTCTTAAAAGCATGGCTGATATCACCCTGTGTAATCCCCCGGTACTGCGGTCTTTATCAAGATGATGCTCTTTGACCCAGAAGTGGGTCTGAGCATCAAAGGGGGGAGTATGGCAGGAAGGCAGGGAGGGAGAAGGGAGATCAATGAGTGCTAGAGTAAAACAAGGGAAAACCGGAGTTGGGAATGTTACCTGGAGAACAGAGAATGGTCACCTCACCCTTGGATAAGGGTTAAACATTGGTTAAAACAGCCAATGAAATAACATGTGATTATGTATGGGACAAGCTGTTACTCCCCCTCCCCACCCCATTTCTGTAACTTGCTCTAAATAGTATAATGTAGTAGGGAGGAAGACCAGAAGAAAACAGACTAGGCCTGAGTCCTGATAAAGTAGCAGGGAGGAAGGGATGGCATAGCAGAGAGATAAAACCTGAGAAACTAAACATGAGGAAGGTCACATAGCACCAGGGAGGGGAAAGTCACATAGCACTAGGGTGAGGTAGCCAATAAAATTAAATATAACCATATATGGATTAGACCTTGCTTTTTTGCTTCTGTAACCTGATTGCAAGGGTACATAAGGTGAGACCCCTCTGTTCTCAGGGCTCAGCCTTTGGACATGAGTCCGCTGAGTCTGTGCTGGCACAGTAAAACACTGCTTCCTGCTAATTGCCCCAAGAGTCCCATATCTCAGCTAGCAACCTCCCGCAACACTATAAGGAAAGCCCCCTTTGTTCTCAGTACTCAGCTTTTGCACATAAGTCTGCTGAGTCGCTGCTGGCCTGCTTAATAAACTTGAGCCCTGCTGCAACATAACCAATGCACTTTTGTTTCAAAATAACCGTTATGTCATTCTGAAAGTTTTCCCTTGCCTCTACCCAGCCCCACCCCCCGTCCCCTGATATTCTTATGGTCTGCCATAGTACACACATCAAAGATTTCAGTCCTCTGCACATTCCCAAATGATTCATTTCTTTGGAGAGCCTCTCCCCCTGTTGCTATTTTTAGGTTGACAAAAGAAAGTTAAACCTTCTAGATCATGATCTGTAGTTAAACAATTCCCAGGTCACTCATATGATAACTATTTTCTCAGTCTTTCTTTTTAGAAATATAAGTTACAAGCAATAAAAATAACCAAAGCAAAGAGAGATTTCTGTGACCTATACTGTAGCAGAAAGCAGGATAAGTTACATAGTTGTGAGGCAGCATGGGGTAGGTATACTGTTAGCCCTGTCAGGTAAAAGCAAACTGCTTCTGGCAGACCTTGAAAATTACTGTGGAGAAAAAGACATTAGCTAGACCAATAGCAGCAAAGCAAGGACCAGGGACAAGATTGATTTGCCCCAGTAAAAGTACAACATTCAGACAGCAGCTGCAAGTGGAGTCACCATGTGACCACATTTATTATTGTTCATATTCTCCAGGGTCCATCCAATATCTGCAGACTGAGCTAGTGAGTTAGCTGTACAGAAATGTGATCAGTATTCCTATCCCTAATTTCTTTTTTCTTTGCAGTGCTGGAGCTCAAACCCAGGGCCTTGTACATCCTGGGCAAGTAGTCTACCACTGAGCTACGTCCCCAGCCCCTAGTCCTGCTTCTTTTATGTCTCCTGTGGGAGACTCTGTCTCTGTAATTACCCAGGAGTGCAGCCAGGACTGAAGGGAAGCAAGTGAGATACCAGGGCATAAATTTAAAAGAGACACTCACTCACAGGACCAGCAAGAGCTGAGCCTGCCCTTAAACTTCATCCCTTAGGTACCTCACTCTTAGGGAGATCCCCACACATACACCAGGGCTGGGCAAGTGCAGTGTTAGAAGTTAATACATGCATCCGCCACTGGTGGGATTATAACTCACCACAAACTTTCTGGAGAGCATTTAGTTATTTAAAAAATTAATTCCAAGATTCCCAAATTATCACTTCTCACACATTTGTCCTTTCTTGGGAGTCTTTAAAAGTTTGATTTCATTTTTATGGAGTAACATGTGAATGTAGTTTTAAATGCCACTAGCTTCCAGAATTGTGAGAAAATACATTTTATTGTTTTAGTAAAAGTCAAATCACTGTTGTAAACATAAGAAAAAATGTCAGTTCTGAGGCCCTTCCTCCCCTCCCCACAAGGAAATCCCTCCCAGCTCTACCCCTGTCCTCTGGTTCTATAACAGAGACGCAGAGGCTACCTTTGCTAAAACACTGACTTCACTTGAGCCCTCAGAGGCCAGATGAAAACAGGATTAGAAACTTGGAATCTCTGCCCTTGTTTTATATCTGTCTCCTTTATTACCTTAAAACTGGGTCAGATTCATGCTCAATTCTGCACGTATGCATGTTAATCACTTAATGGGAGTTCATCTTAAGCTGGGAGACTCCTTCGCCTTCAAGGCTGAAGACACCAAGATAAGAGTAACTAAAGGAAGCCAGGCACAGTGGTTCAAGCCTGTAATTCTAGCTCCTCAGGAGATTGAGATCAGGAGGATTGTGGTTCAAGGCCAGTCTGGACAAAAGTTTGCAAGACTCCATCTCAGTGGAAAAAGTTGGGTGTGGTGGCATGTCCCTGTCATCCTAGTTACTGAGGGAAGTGTAAAATATGAGGCTGGAGGTCCAAGCTGGCCTAGACAAAAAGTGAGACCCTATTTCCAAAATAACCAGAGCAAAAAGGGCTGAGGGTATGGCTCAAGCTGTAGAACACAAGTACAAAGCCCTGAGTTCAAACCTTAGTACCCCCCCAAAGAAAAGAATAACTATGGAGCTGAGCATGGTAGCACTCACCTGTAACCCCAGTGCTCCAAAGAATGAGGAAGGAAGGTCACAAGTCAAGGCCATAGTAAGTTCAAAGCCAGCCTGAGCTATGTAGTGAGATCCTGTCTCAAAAACTTAAAACAAAAAAAAACTTAAAAAAAATAACTAATGTATTTTCAAGATTTGCAGGGTCATCAGAATGAACAGATTGCCAACTGCTAGCTTTTACCATGTCCTGTCCCAGACACTCAGAGTGGTGCCTAAAAGGCTCCAGTCATTGCCCTAAACCTGCCAGGAACATTGAGCCTTGAAGGCTCATCACCCCATGGCAAGCCTGTCCCTCTAAGCAGGAGCAATCATCTCATTACAGGAAATGAATAAGTGATGGTGACTTCCAGGAGCTTCGCAGAACCAGTCCTGAGACCACAGTTTGACCAAGACCCCTTCCTATGCAGGCTTCTTGCCCCCTTCCTTATGGAATCCTGGAGTTCAGGTGAGTACCCCTGAAGACAGTGAGGGTGCTTCATCCCCTTGTCTTCCTGATATAACTATGCTGAATTAAATCCTTTTCTGCTCTTCACCATGGCTTTTTGCCTTTGTTGTCTGGGGCAAGCAGCTGGACCTGATATGCTGGGATTCCCTGAAGCCAGGACCCTCTGGCCCAGGACTCCCTGCAACCAACTTGAGTTTTAGTCTTAGTTGTCCTATAAATGAGCTGTGACCATGTAGGTCTTCAGAACCTATATTGTTCAACAATTCTTTTTAAATTTATTACTGGGCTTTTTCTAGTTTTAACCAACATTATAAATTAGATTTGTATGATCATAAAAATGATCATACAAGGTACTGGGCACAAAATGTAAACCTGGAAGTTTTGTGTAGTTGTCCTCTAACCAGTGACCTGATTAGATTTTTATTTGGTCTAGTTCAGCCTCTTTGAGTTTCTGGCTCAACGATCCTATCATTTGGAGGTGGATTCTGCATTCATACA